>NC_084936.1:10007500-20007500 GCF_958298935.1 Phragmites australis | reverse complement strand
AAATTGAATTACTACTATTATGTATATTAATGATCGAAGTTTTAAAGTTTAGCTTTGCACATATTCCATAGTGACGAAGATCTTACACGCGCACGGCGCCCGTCAACTCATCCCAAGAAGGCGCGCACGACGCTAAACGATGGTTGGCCAGTTGAGGAGACATGCGCGCGCGACCGTCGATCACTTTCGACGTTGGGCAATTCTCTCCGTGTCGTCCCACGCACACCCACACAGTAGTACACGCGGCTCTAGCAACCGTCCAGAGATTCGTGCGACAACATGAAGAAAGGAAGCTAAAGAGAGCAATTAGGCAAAGGCCACACTGGGAAGGAATCACCGGAGGCGCCATATATAGCTACCGAACTGGTCGGGTTTGGAAACAATCATCTAGAGATGTACACGGGATGGACTTCCATCTTCTCGAGATATACAAGATAAACTACCCAATTCGGTTAGATAGCTATACAAGGAAATGTATCGCTAACACCTACCCGCAGTCGAAACGGTCGCCGATTGAACGTAGAGACTAGATTGAAACTCGGTGAGCAAAGGTGTTGGGAGACCTTTGGTCATCACATCAGCAAACTGATGCGCAGATTGCACATGAAGCAAGCAGACTTGGCCAGGTGACACCTTCTCGCAAACAAAGTGGATGTCAATCTCAATATGCTTCGTACGGCGATGCTGGACGGGATTTGTTGACATGTAGATGGCGCTAATATTGTCACAGTAGACCACTGTGGTGGAGGGAAGCGGCTGGTGGAGTTCTAAGAGGAGTTGGCGAAGCCAGCAGCACTCAGCGACTACATGTGAGATCGCTCAATATTCCGCCTCAGCGCTCGAGCGAGACATGGTCGCCTGACATTTTGAAGACCAGGATACCAGGTTGTCACCAAGATAGACATAGTAGCCTGATGTAGAGCATCGAGAATCAGGACAACCGGCTCAATCAGCATTGGAATAGGCAGTCAGAGATGAGGTGGAAGAGCACCCAAGATGGAGACCATAGTCGAGAGTACCTTTGACATATCAAATAATTTGTTTGATCAAAGCAAGGTGAGGCTCACACGGGTCGTGCATGTACAAGCAAACCTGTTGAATCGTATATGCGAGATCAGGATGAGTGAGCATCAAATACTGTAAAGCACCAGCAAAACTGCGATACTCAAACGGGTCAGCAACTGGCGCACCCTCCATAGCTGAAAGTTTGGACCAAGTGTCAACAGGTGTTGCTGTAGAGTGACACTAAGCCATGCCTACCCGCTGAAGAAGATCAACTGCGTACTGATGCTGGGACAAAAAAAAAGACCATCTGAGTTGCGAGAGACTGAAATCCTAAGGAAGAAAGAGAGATTCCCAAGATCAGTCATGGCAAATTCAGAATGAAGGCATGCAGTAAGCCGTTGAAGAAGAGATGTTGATGAAGCAGTGATGATGATGTCGTCAATGTAGAGAAGTAGGTATGCAAACTAAGTGTCTTCTTTGTAGATGAATAGTAAGGTGTCGGAGGCCGAAGCAACAAATCCCAGGATGCCAAGATAGGACACAAAGCATTGGTACCAGGAGTGAGGGGCTTGCTTGAGGTCATAGAGCGACTTCTGTAGCAAGCATACATGATCAGGCACCGAAGGATCAGCAAAAATAGGCGACTATTGGCAGTATATGATCTCATCAAGCTTTCCATGAAGGAAGGCATTCATTACGTCGAGCTGATGAATCGACCATGTTCAAGATGCAACAATGTTGAGGATGACCCAAATTGTAGAGGGCTTGATGACTGGACTAAATGTCTCATCATAGTCTACACCGGGGCACTGAGAATAACCACGAGTGACCCATCGAGCTTTGTAACGAGCGAGAGAGTCGTTGGAGTTGTACTTGTATTTGAAAATCCACTTGCCCAAGACCACATTGGCACCACGAGGACGAGGGACGAGGCTCCAAGTGCGGTTGTCGATGAGAGCTTGGAACTCGTCCGTCATCGCAGCCCGCCAATTGGGATCAGCGAGAGCACTACAATAGTTGGTTGGGAGCATGTGGTGTGGGGCACCAGGTCGACTAGTAGCCACAGTCGATGGCGTGGGCTCGGCGGGTGGCAGTGTCATAGTGGAGTGAGGCGGAGACAAAGGCACGTGAATGGAAGATCGTGTAACACCCATCATGGTGCCGGGCATGATGCCAAATGATGTGGAGCTCGGGGAACCGAGCGGGCGCCCAGGAGGAGGCGCGGGACAAGAACAGTGTGGCACACCTAGAGCAGGAGCCCAGGAGGCCATGCCCAGCATGGGAGCGATGTCATCCTTGTGACTTTGAGCAGCGGGAGCTTGGCACGTAGACACGCACATGCTAGCCGAAGGTGATGTGGAGTGAGCACAAGGGTTTGGCGTGTAAGCTCTTTATGCGAGAAAAAAGTCCAAGGCAGCCTCTAGATATGGTGGACCGTCTGAGTACCTGAAACAGAAAGGAAACACAATTTCGTCAAAGACAACGTGACGTGAAACAATTATCCTTTGTGTAGAAAGATTTAGACAACGGTATCCTCTGTGGGAGGAGGGATAGCCAAGGAAAACGCAGAGAGTAGAACGGGAAGATAATTTATGTGGAGATATAGAGGAGGTATTTGGATAGCACAGACACCCAAAGACTCGAAAATGACTATATGTGGGATGCTTTTTGTAGCATTTGTGGTATGGTGTAGTGTCTGGAATGGTATAGGAGGGTTGTTGATTGATGAGATATGTAGCAACGGCAAGAGCTTCAGCCTAGTACGTGGTTGGCATTGATGCATGAAAAAGCAAGGTGCATATAATATTATTCAAGGAACGAATCATACACTCAGCTTTCTCGTTTTGCAATGAGGTATATGGGCAGGATAGGCAGAGAAGGATGTCATGCTGCTGGAGGAAGGATGACGTGGTGGAGTTGACAAACTCAGTGCCATTGTCAGCTTGGAATGCTTTGATGGACACCCTAAATTGGGTGTGAACGAAAGCATGAAACTAGGTCAATTTAGCATGAACATCATATTTCTGTTGCAAAGGAAAAGTCCAGCAGAAGTGAGAGAAATCATCAAGCACAACTAGATAATATTTGTAGCTGAAATTACTCAATACGGGAGATGTCCACACATCACAATGGAGTAATTCAAAAGGGAAGGATGTAAAGGAGCAGAAGTGCCAAAGGGAAGTCGCACATGTTCATCTAGCTGACAAGCATGACATAGAGTGCGATCTACTTTATTACACGAAATATTATTGATACTTTGTAGTTTGGTAAGAATGGCATGGCCAGGATGACCAAGACGTTGGTGCCAAAGGGGAGCTGGAGCGACGATGGCGACATGAGCTTGATGCATGGTAGAAAGCATGACAGGGTTGATGGTCTAGAGGTCCCCATCGCTATTGCAACGAAGAATCACGCATCGCATCTTGAGGTCCTTAACGGAGTAACCAGAAGAGTCAAACTCAATAGAACATGCATTATCGCAAGTGAATATATGAACGAAAATAAGGTTTTTAATGAGAGAAGGAACAAGAAGGACATCATGTAAAATAAAGTTGGATGAAAGAGTGGTGATGTGTGTGTGTTGCCATGAACATGCACGGGCACACAAGAGCCATTGCCAATCGTAACAGTAGAGGGGTGTGGCAAGGGAAGAAGAGGAGAGAGAGGATACCGTCGTCATATGTCATGAGGATGTGCCAGAGTCCATGACCCAACCTTGCTGGGAGGCGGTGGAGAGGCCATTAAGAGCGGCGATCAAGCTGGCCTGATCCCACTATGGCGCAGCAGAGACACTTGACGAGGGTGCAGGCACTGGAGCGAGCGTGGTGTAGTAAGCCTGGGATGCAACAGGAACGGGACCCAGGATGCCAGCGCCGGATGCTGAGCGCCAAGATACAGAACCGAGAGGAGCAACCGATGGATTAAAACAAATCCATGGGCCGACCAGCTGTACATTAGGTGCTCGAGGCTGGGAACCACCAGAGTTCGGACAACTGCGATGATTTTTGCCAGCACGCTTGGAATCATGACAGCCATTGTCACAACTACCACTGTCGTGACCACCATTGTCGCGGCGCTGCTGTCGCCGATAGTAGATGCCATGCGTGGCACCGAGGAACGGCACCTGCCCTAGCAGCAGGTCACAGGTTGGGTGGGACGTGGTGGTGACAAGGGCGGTGTCAGCAGAAACCTTGACTTCATTCGCCAGATGAAGCTCCTTTAGGGCGAGCATGGAGCGCGCCTTGGCGAAGGTGAGGAAGGGCTCCATGTTGGCGATGTGGTCGGCGGTGTTGGCTAAGCGTGGATTGAGACCGCGAAGAATGTTGAGGACGAGTTGCGGTTCAAAGATAGCGTGGCCAACATCACGCAGAGAGTCTGCCAATGTTTTGAAGCATTGACAGTAGTCGAAGATCGACGAGTCACCCTTGTCATGGAATGGAATTGGTTGCTAAGGAAGATCGATTGAGCCTCCTTGTTGGCAGTGAACAGTGCATCGATGGCGACCCAGAGGGCACAAGCGCTCTGGTCTAGTTACATGGTGATGTCGAGGATGTCGTCGCTGATGGAGCCATACAACCAACTGAGAGTGGAGTAGTCGGCCTGGACCCAGAGCTGATCCGAAGGGGCAGCAGGGACGGAACCATCGATATGTCCGAGAAGACCGAACTTGCCGCATAGTGATCTGAAGAAGGAAGACCACTTCTAGAAGTTCGAGGCCTTGAGGTTGAGGACGATTGGTACGTGAGCCTTCACATAGGGTTGAAGGTCACCGGGGGCATCGGTGCGGACTGGCTATCCTGGACGCCGGAGGTGGCTGAAGTGTTAGCGGGGAGGGTGAATGGGGTCGCCATCCTAGACGGCAAGGGACAGAAGGTGGCGAGTGGTGCAGCGGAGGTGGGGATCAAAACTGACACAAAAGTTGGTCTGTAGATCTTGATACCATGAAGAAAGGAAGCTGAAGAGAGCAATTATGCAAAGGCCACACCAGGAAGGAATCACTAGGGGCGCCATATATAGCGACCGAACTGATCAGGTTAGGAAACAATCATCTAGAGATGTACATAGGATGGGCTTCCATCTTCTTGAGATATACAAGATAAACTACCCGATTCGATTAGACAGCTATACAAGGAAATGTATCGCTAACACAACGGACCAACAGTGTGCGAGCGCAAACTGTGCTGTACGTTTTGGTCGCAAGTGAAACAAACGGCCGCGATGCCGCAGTTTCCGCCAGGCCGGGCACGGTCGGAGCTCGGACACAGAGGATGACAGGAACAGGTGATCACAGGCAACTTCATAATGCAAGCAGTGGCAATTGAAACGGCCACCAATGCAAAGATCGTAGCCGGGCTGATGGCGTCCGTACAGGAAGGCCACCGCGTGGTCAATTGCCGCCCATGTCAACAGCCTCGGCCAGGCCCAGAGCTCGAGCATGCACTGTAAGGCAAGCTGGCTCTTTCAGGTTGCAGCTTTGCAGTCAGCGGCGGCGCAACCGCGCGACCGGATGAGGATGCATCTCGACCAAATCAAAGTGCAATTTGCAGGCTGAATAATGTATGCACACTCAGATCGATAGGCCATAGAGAGCCACTACCACAATATAATTCATAGAGAACACCGTGACTCAGCAACAGACATGCATATGCGTAGTGCAGGCAAAGCAGACAGAATCTGAGGAAGCGACCGTGTCTCACTCTCATCATTAGCCAACAGATACGTCTCAATTGATCAAGCATCAGTCAACTAGTAGAATACTCGAGAGGGTAAAGAGCTATCACTCTTTTTTTCCTTTATAGTTTCAAACTGAAGTTCGTGACTGGCTTCTATGGATATAAAGCGTATGAAAGGTATTCATATCATAGCTGAACTATGGCATATTAGTTTCCAGAAATGGTTTCCGGACAGAAATAACTGGTGCGGTAGTATTGAGTCTAGTTAGTCCAACTACCTGTAGTTGAACTATGATCAAGTCACTTGCACAAGGTAAGTTGAAACTGGTCTTCTACTCCAACGCAATATCTCGTGTTCCAGAACTGAAATTGCAGCAATAAAATGTCAGTTCCACACAAATCATCCAAATAAACAGAGCAACCAGCAACACATCCAGTTATATCAGTATCTATCAAATTTTTGGGTGAAACGGAATGTTGCACTTTGCAAATCGCACCGCCATCTGATTGCAAAAGAAAATTAATAATGAACTATAAGGCAAATGTCTTCAGAAGGGAGGAGCGAACTGTAATCTCAGCCGTTGCCACCAATTTCATTGCAATACAGTGATAATAAACACTTTTTCTACTCGATGGAAATTAGAAAGCATTGGCTTTGGGGCATCCACCCTGTGGTGATTGAGACCATATACTGCAATAAATAATGTTTGAGAAGTTGTTGGAACATTTGGGAAATTATGCCATATATGTGTGGAAAGTATACCCACTGAGGGGCACTTCAATCCATGGACATGCAATTTCAATTCTGATTTTCAGCTTACAGTAAAGATGAGTATAAGTATACAGGCACACACGGATTTAAAAATTAAAGAGCAAAGACTGTTAGCAACAGCTGCCCAAGTATGTGATAAAGTCCATACTGCGTCGGTTTAACAAAATCAGCACCCAGTTGGGTGATGTGCTAATAATCTAGTTTCAGTTTCAGGACTTAGGATGATATTGGTAATTAGGAAGAACACCACAATAAATTTATAAGAGGACCCGCATTTAGATAACAGAATTTCAGTTTCAGGATTTAGGATGATATTGGTAATTAGGAAGAACACCACAATAAATTTATAAGAGGACCCACATTTAGATAAAAGATGACTTGATCCGTTAATCTAATACATAACCCAAGAGCATGTTCAAGCACTAATTGGTAGTAATTGATACAGCTAAATACTATGCGCTGCATGCCCATCTAAAGAGTGTATCCCTGCACTAGCCTTAAGAAACAACCTTAAAAAAAGGTTCATCATGCACTGGTGGACTTCCATATCATTTGGCTCATGGATAGACAGCAGCTATATCCTATATATCTATATTCAATGCAGATAGAAAGCAGCTAGACAGGACCAAATTAAGGGAATATATGCAATCGAGAAAATCCACCAAAGTGTTGCTTAAGTTCATAATGAAGATCAAATCACTTTTAACAAACAAAGAGAAAGTGTACTAACTTACCCTCTACGTGAGTACGCCTGAAATAGCTACCTACGATTGAACGACTAAACCAGCACCTGGTAGGATGTTGTGCCTATTCATCCTTAGTGGTCAGTGGTAAACAACTAACAAAGAGCCATACACAGTTTAATTCACCATACAGCCAACAAGCGAATAAGTAAAACAAATTGACTAGGGTAACCCACCAGTTGCGAAAGTTTAACACAAACATCTAGATTGAACCAGATTACATAGCATAGCTCCATTCTAGGACAAATTTGATGGACTACCATCCATGTTAAAGACCGCAAACAAGATTCACAGGTTAAGTTCTTGCAACCAGCCACTTGAAACCATGTATTATCAGGACTGAATAGTGAGCAAAAAAAGACAGAAAGACATAAAATAATTTCTCACTATAACTACCAAGATACATGACTCCTACAAAGAAAATCAAGAAAATGGAGAGGCAGAAACCATCTCATGCCATCAAAATAAAAACCCAGTTGACTCCAAAGTTAATTCACTTGCAATAGTAAACCATGTCTAAGGAAACATAAAAATGCTAAGCTGAAATGATATAAACAGAGAGAGGAGCAGAGAGGACAAATCAGAGCTTTACGCTAGGTTGGGGGTGGGGGGGGGGCTTTCGGGAAAATTAGAGTTGCAGCATAGTTGTGAATAAAAAGGCACTTAAATAGTTGTCAGTTGTCACTTAGGAATTAATATGCACATGTAAATATTTTACTTCAGTAGAAATTTTACCCCAATGCCAAAGCTGAATGCTCAACAAGAATGGAATATAATTAACAAAGGAAACGGCAATGGAAACTACCACTCGTGCTGGCCACATTATCAGATAACTAGCAAAACATGGTGTCCAGTCAATGCATATGCTATATGCCATATAGATCAGCATCATGCCAATGCTTTCCACAGAAATCCAGCATCTAACAAATAACATTAGTGACACACAAACTTTCCATTAGCTGGAAGAAGAATTAGTACCACTGTCACAACAACTGTACTCAACAATTAATGAACACAAGCTTTTTTTAAGGCAACTACATCATGTTAATGCTAGCTCGCTCTGGCTTTGCATATTTGGAAGGTGCGAAGACCTGTCACCTTTCTAGTAAACAGAGAATCCCAAATAGCACGCCGGCCATTCAATGAGACGCGAGATACCAAAAGTTCAACCCAGGTTTCGCTTATGCTCAGTCAAGTGATGATTCCATTAGAAGCAATGATAGCATGTCAATTAACCTAGCATAATCTAGCACAACTAAAACATCCCTGATATCGAACTAACAAGCAAATTGGTGTACACGAGCACTATGGAGTGGAGTATCCCCTATATATGAGCAAGTATTGCAGCCAAACAGACAATACACAAGACTGGGCACCAACATTGCAAACTTCGCTTCTATTTCGACAGCAATTTAAATCAAGCTTTGAGGGTATGCAAAAACGAAATCAGAACGGATGAAGCCATACAGAGATGACCTTATACCTTGGACGATCACACACTATGTCGACGCAGGACCCCCACCCTTCCCCATAGTAGCCATGTAGTTGCGGACCACGGCGGGGAAGTAGTAGACGCATGCCCAAACAGAGACGAGGAAGAGTACAAGCTCCACAAGGGTGCGCGAACCAGTAGCCCTCAGCCCAGAGTGCCCCCTCCTTCCAGGCACACGCGGTGGCATCCTCCTCCCGACGGCCTCCACGCAAGCACGGAAGACCGCCACGACGACGCTGCCGAAAACGCAGCCAGCGATGACGAGCAGGAGCAGCCAGACGTGCCCGCCGTCGGTCAGAGGATGCTCCGGGGTGGCGGCCTTCACGCGGGGCTGCCATGGGAGCCAACCCAATCAACCATCACCACACGAAACCCACAAATCAATCAATTCCCAGGGAGAAGCGGAACGGGGCAAGTCCGGCCGCACGCCGGCGACGATACGTACCTCGGGGATGGCCACAGCCACACCCGCGGGGGCGATGTACAGGTTGAAGGCGTTCAGGGCGAGCAGCGTGCTGACGATCACCGCGGCCGCGTAGGTCGGGCCGTAGACGCGGACGCAGCCCCTTACGGCCGCCAAGGGGACGCCGACGAGGAGCGCGCACGCGGCGGCCAGACTGGCGTAGAACGCGGGATCCGAGGGGAGCGCCATGGGAGCGGGAACCCTAGGTTTGACAGGCTTTCGTGCGACGGCGCGGGTGTGTGGGGGCGGAAGCAGGATGGTGGAGTGGTTGGTGATTTCGGCGTGGAGCGTGGGGTGGCGGAGGAAGGCGAGCCGGGGGTTTAAAGGTGGCGGAATCTCGTGTGAGAGGAAATGGTGCGCGCCCGAACCCGGTCCAACTGTCAAGGATAATCCATAGGCACACCCGGTTGATGCACACGATTTGGAGCAGACGACGTGGTTTCTCGCTGCGTAGGGTGAAAATTCATCAAGGAACTCATGGTTGTTCATTTGTCAATTTTACCACCGATATTACGTTTCATCACTCGCAGCGCTTCCAGGAGTCACTCACCAAGTAAGCTTTCGAGGTCATCTCGTAGACCAGGGGAAACAACTCCCAAACAAGAATGGAAAGGCAAGGTAAGGGTCGGAACCAAGAGAGGGAAACATAAAGAAATAAATTAGAAGATAAGAATTTAAGTATATGTAACAAAATAAATTTTATTAATTAAAGAGGTTAATTCTATTTTAAGCAGATTATAAAGATTTTTCTTTCAAAACTCTCACCTATTACATAGCCTAAGCATTTATCCTGCTCTGCTCTAAAACCCTAGCACAATACTCTTATATAGGTAGCACAATGATTCAAATAGCTGGTTTATCCTAATCTATAGCTAAACCTCTCTATTTATAGACCTAGAAAATGTAACCTCCAAGTTTGCTAATTTTTTTTCTAAAATATCTCTCTCTTCTAGTACACTCCTACTTACCACCGAGGGTATTTTGGTCTATTTTCTTCTTTATTCATCGAACGGTCTCGACGCCTTCACGACTTAGCTTCGCCTCGATACAAGCTTTACGATGATACCACTTACTCATCTAATCCTTTCATGGTTTTGAAGTCAAACCGTGAAACTCTAGCATACTTCTTGAAGTGTGACTAGCCGTCACTTGCTTCCACCTGAAACAATTATTCTGATGATGACGTGTGTCCCCCGTCTTGTGATCTTGACCGCCGATAAGTCTCTCCTACTCTCGATCCCTCGAACCGCCTTGTCACTTGTACCGATATCACATTCGCTTGACTTTATCAACACGCCACTTGATCTTCATATGTACAGCTAAGATCACCTTTGACTCTGCCTAACCCTCCTTGATCGTCCGGCACCAAGCTCCAGCTTAGCCCTGAACACCCACCGTCGACTGTCAAGTTTCATCCGTCACCTGCACACCTTGAAATAAGTAAATATATTTCTTCACACTCAAAAACATCTCTAGATTAGCACAAAATCAAAAACTTCAACTCAGAGCACATCCTGCAGAAAATATGAATACCGGATCATCCGGTGAGTGTAACACTATCTGTTAAATGAAAATTTTGCTCTCTGCAAGAAAAGGTCTGGTGAAAGCTTAAGAAAATGTCTGGCGAAAACTTCTAGTGATCTTATGTCCATCACTGGATAATTCGACATGTGCCAATCCATCGAACCACCCTTCTGCAATCTCTCTGTAATAAATGGTTCAGCGCATTCTCTGGTGTTCACAAACTCAGCACCGGACTATCCGGCGTACATAATCAAACTTGACGTCAAAAATCTCCTCATTGCAGAAAATACTCCAGTGCTCTCAAAGTCCATCACCAGATCATCCGATGTTTGCTTCTATTTATGCTTCAGCACCGAGAACGCTTCGATGCTCACTTCACTGTAACACCGGACTATCCGGTGTGGTAAAAAACCCACACACAGGATATTCCGGTGAGACATAATTTCATAAACTTAAAACAGTCTACTTCAATTTAAACTTTAGTTAACTGTAAACAAGATCTAAGATCAGCCTCTTTGTTTTTTCTTAGTAGGTCTTATGTCTTGTCCTTGATGTATTTCGTCTTCACATATTCTCACTGTGATCGAAGATATACAGGGATACATATTGGATTTGGAGATGAGAATTTTCACATATATTTCTGTAATGTAATTAATCTCTAAGATATTTTCAGTAATAATAGGGTTGTAATCATTGTTGTTACTTTAATATAACCCATACCCTGTTAAAAAAAAACTAAGCGGGCGCCAATGGGCGCGCAGGCATGGGTGCATCCGCGGTCGCGCCCGGTTGGAACAGAGGATGCCAGAGCCAGCCGGCCAGGTTCGTGGGGCTTATCACAAGCACCGCTGCCCCGACCAGCGTTGTATTCGACGGCGAACGCAGCTGAGAAATCGCTCGCGGCTCGCAGGGTGCTCGAATCCACGCAGGATGGCGACGGCGGGTTTGCATACATGACAGGGCTTTGGGTGGCCGGGCCGCCTGGCAAAGCTCCATCAGGCCCTGTGCACCCCGCGTTCCCCGCGCCTCAGGATGCAAGCAGCGCGCGGAGTAACCGCGCAACAGGATGCAGGATGAATAAGAAGATTTCACTATGAAGGGCAACACTGATCAATAAATATATTTCACGGATCACAGATAACTAAGCAACAGACGTATATAACACAAGGGCAAAACAAGAAGAATCTCATGGACGACTCTCTGTATCATCAATCCTCGTTGCAGGAGAGCATATGTATCTCAACAGCTCAAGTATCAGACGGTAGTAGAGTATTGACACGGTAAAGAACTATCGGACGTTTTTTCCGTTTCGTTTCAAAACTGAAGTTCGTGAGAGGGTTCGAAGAATATAAAATGCGCGAAAGAGAGCCATAACCAAGCAGATTATGGCATTAACAGGAGCGCAATGGTTTCAGGACAACAGGTAACGCGTAGTGGCATCGAGTTTCCAACCACTTGTAGTTGAACCAAACATCAGGTAATTTGCAGGAGGTAAACTGAAGCTCTTCTATTCTCAACGAATGTCAAGTGCTCCAGAACTGAAATTGCAACAGCAAATAATGTCAGATTTACACACATGTACAGGAAATTGACAATCAAAATGAATGGAGAATACCAGCAACAGATTCAATTATATCTGTAGATCAAATTCTTGGGTGAAATGGAATATCGTAAGTTGCAAGTTGCAGTGTTGAACAGTTATTTGGTTGAAAGAAATTGAAATCCAAAGCAGCAAAACTACAGAAGAAAGGAGCTAACTAAATTCTCAGTTAGCGCCACCAATTTCATTGCAATAAATATATAGTATACACACGGGTCCACTCCATAAAAACTAGGTGTAGTATTAGCTTTTAAGCCACCTACCTTGTGGTAATTAAGACCATGTTTTTCAATAAATAACTCACTTGTTGCACGTCAACATTGTCATAATGTTCGAGAAATCATGCCAATATTTGGGGCGGGGGGGGGGGGGGGGGGGGGATAACCATTGAGTAGCGTTTTCATCCATGGATTTGCCATTTCGTACTGATTTAGATTCTAGAATCAAGATGACTGTAAGAGTAGACAGGGACAAGGGGTAAACAGGAAGTCAAAGATCCATCAAGGACTATTAGCTGCAACTGCTCAAGTTCTTGGTAAAGTCCATACTACATTAGTTTTAGCAAAATTAGCATCCAGTTAATTGGGTGATGACCTGATCCAGCTTCAGGAGTATCTTAGTAGTTGGGAATAACAGACTCAATCAATTCATAAGGGAGCATGTTAAAAAAAACGACGACTTGACTCTTCTAATCTACAGATAACAAAAGTTTAGTTCCAGCAGCCATATGCCCATCTGCAGTTTAATTTACCATACAGCCAACAAGCCAAGCAAAAATGGGCAGGAGGGTGACAAGGATAGCCCACTAAATGTGAAAGTTTAACCCAAAATTAGTGATGATACACCTAGATTGAACTAAAGTACCAAACATTGCTCTATCTTGAGAAAAAAACAGTACCTAGTACTGTCATCCATGAGTCTAGCTTTCTTTTTAGAATGACTACCATGCTAGTTAAAGAGCAAACAAAACTTAACGGGTTAGTTCTAGCAATTTGATATAAAATCAATCGGACCCTTTTGAAAACAATGTATTATCAAGACTAAAGAGTGTAAAAAATGTGACCACAAAACAAAATAGCATCTGAATGCAACTACCAAGATACATCTAGTCTTAAAAGCAAATCAGGAAAATAGACACTGAAAAGCATCTCTCATGCCATAAAAAATTAGAACCCAGTTGAGTCCATGTTAACTTACTTGCCAAGTTAAGCAAACCTTGTCTTTTCTCAAGGAAACATCAAAATGCTACGTTGATACTATATAAATAGAAAGAGAGATGCAGAGAGCACAAAACATTAGAAAGTGCCATGCGCCTTCTAATGTTTTATGGGTTAAAGGAAGACCTTAGGAAAAATTTCAGTGACATCATAGTTCTGAATAAAATATTTAAATTGTTCTTGGCAAAATATTAGTGTATGCCTGATTGCTCGTAGACAGTGAACTTCAGTAGAACCTTTTTACCCCTAGGCAAAGCTGAATGTTCAACAACAATGGAACAAATTAAGAAAACAATAATGCAAGCTACACATGATGATCCATGCAGGACACATTATCAGTGCATATATGCATAGATCAACATCGTGCTAATGCTTTACACAAACAACAAACTACTAATACTAGCAGCACATAACTTTCCATTATCTGCCAAGCTCACAGTAACCATCAACAATAAATGAACACAAACTTTTTAAGCGACCACGTGACGTTAATACGTACTAGCTCGTGGCTTTGCATACTTGGAAGGTGAAAAGATCTGTCACCTTGCTTGTAACATAAATAGAGAAGCCTAAACAGAAAATTTGGCTTCCAAAGAAACATAAAGTACTAAGTTCAACTCATGTTCCACTTATAAGGATTCCATTTGGAGTAAATCTCGCATGGAAATTGAAGCAGTACAATCTAGCAACAACTAAAACACTGCCCTGACATCAAACTGACATGCAAATTGGTTCAACAGCACTAAAGAGTAAAGAGTATTCCTACGAACAAGCATTGCAGTCAAAACAGACAATGCACAAGACTAGCCACCAAATTTGGGGAACTTTTTCTCAATTTGGACTAGGCTACAGAAATTTAAATCAAGCTTGCGATTATGCAACAACCATATCAGAACGAATGAAGACATACAACAAAGACCTTACACCTTGGACGATCACACACTATGCCCTCCGTCCGAAGCGCCTCCTTCGAGGCACACGCTGTGGCATCCTCTCCCTCCTCCACAGATCACCGGCGACGAGGCAGAGGATGCAGCCGGCGATGAGGGGCACCCAGACGTACACCTCATCCCTCAGAGTACGTTCCACGGTGGGCTCCATGCCGACGGGTTCGTTGCCTCCGCTCCAGGGGAACTGCCATGGGAGGAACCATCATCACACGAAACCCACCAATCCAGAGCGTTTGTAATAAATTTTTCGGGGAGAAGCGGAGGGGAAAAGGAGTTGGGGGGGGGGGGGGGGGCAAGTCCGGCCGCAAGCCGACGACGATACCTTCAGGACGGTCTGGTGGACCGTGTACAGCCTGATGATGGCGTTCTGGGTGCAGAGCCCCCCGACAAGCAGCACGGCCGCGTAGAGTTGGGCGGTGCCGCGGACCCATCCCCTGACGACCGCGACGATGCCGCCGGCGTAGAGCAGGAGCAGCCACGGGGAGTTGGTCCAGGCGTCGAGCGTGGGGTTGCTGCCAGGGAGCGCCATGGGAGCCGGAACCCCAGGTTCTAGAACCTTCCGTGCGGGGGTGGAAGCAGGATGTGGAGTGGTTGGTGACTTCGGCGTGGGGCGTGGGGGTGGTGGAGGAAGGCGAGCGACGACGGACGACGGAGCGAGGCGTCCGGCCCGGGGTTTTTGAGGTGGCGGAGCGGGTGACGGAACCTTGTCGGGTTAGCGGGTGGGTGGTGGAGCGAATGGTGCGTTCCCGAACGGGTCCAGCTGTCAAGTGGAATCCGTTGGGCGCACCCAACTGGTGTACACAATTCTAGTGCAAACAACGTGCGGTTTCTTGGCGCAGTTTGCAAATGTTTGATGCCAAAAGGGCACTACGGCCTCGGTATATATTTGAATTTTTTTTCCCGTTGTTCTTAGATTTTTTGAATTAGAAATCTTGGGAGCTATAAGATTTTGGTATTTATATAAGTTCATCGAAATTAGATGATTTTTACTTGTTTATTTTACCACCAAGATTAGTTCATATGTAGTAATTCCAACAAAATTTCATTTCAATTGGGGTTTCGGAGTTCAACTAGTCACCCATTACATTTTGCTAGGTGATTATGGTCAATGCCAAGTCAAGTTATATAATCAGGTTGATGGTGGTGTCAATTGAAACGGTGATCTACGGTAATGTTAAAAATCATGTATATGCAGGGCTATTTTAATCGGCTCCCTATAGTTTGTCTAGCTTGGGGTTTACAATTGACACGATCTTAGGATACACATAAAAAAATGTAGTAAAAGAACAAGTGGTTTTTATGATGAATCTATGGAGGTTTTGGAATGCTAGAACTTCACGATAATTCTGCGGGAATTCTACAGAAAACAACTCGAGAGCCCAATCCATCCCGCGACGACCCCACCAAACGGACAATGCTCGTGTCGCGAGCGCGGGCACCTTGGCACAATTGCACCACCGCTCGCAGCGCGGGTGTTGTGGTGAAGATCTTGGCGCGCGGCCTGGGACCGGGAAAGCACGCGCGATCGAGAGGCGCGACGCTCGTCAATGGTTGGCCGTTTGACGCGCTAGCGAGCTGTTGGTGATTTAGCGTTCGGCGCTCGGCGACTCTCCGTGTCGGTCGGTGCACGCCCATGCGGCGGGGCGGCTCTCGCTGCCGTCCCGAGAGGGGGGCTGACGGTGTGCAATCGCAACCGTGATGTGCGTTGCTCACAAGTAAATTAGCGGCCGCGATGTGCGCACATGCGTGCACCCGAGGGCGGCGCGCGGAAGCTATCTGATGCCCCGGCAGGCCGACGATCACGGCCGGAACAGAGGATGACGGGGCCAGGATGCCAGGCGCTGAAGCGTGGCCAGTCAACTCCGGCGGGTCGTGTAAGGCAAGCCGCTTCAGGTTGCACGCCTGAAGCGGAGCAAACCACACAACACGATGCAGGATACCATACCTCCGAGTCCAAGTGCAGATTTCAAGGCTGAATCCGTGTCTAACTCGGATCGATATGTCCTCAAGACCATTTGTATATTTCAGGGAGCACAAGAGAACTCAGCAACAGGCATAGTACAGAGGCAAAGCAAGCAGAACGTCAAGGAAGCCACTGGGTGTCATCAATCCTCAGTAGCAGAAGTGCATATATCTCGAACTGAAGTATTGGCTGACTAAGTCGAGTGTCGACACGGAGCTCGCTATCACAATTTCCTTTTTCCCAGCGTAGTTTCAAAACTGATGTTCGTGACAGCCTTATAAGAAAATAAAACGCACGAACGATAGCCATATACTAGATGATTATGACTAAGGTAGTTTCCACCAAGGTTTCAGGACAACCAATAACTGGTAACGGGATGTAGCATCGAGTCTTGTTACTCCAACCACTTGTAGCTGAACTAATCATCAGGTCACTTGCAGAAGGTAAACCAAAGCTCTTCTACTCCAAACGGAAATGTCGCATGTTGCAGAACTGAAATTGCAACAGCAAATAATGTCAGTTTTACACACAGGAAATTGACAGTCAAAATGAATAGAGCATAATAGAAAGCCATTCAACTATATCACATTCTTGGGTGAGATGGAATATCACAATTTGCAAGTTGCACAGTCATTTGGTTGAAAGAAATTGAAAGCCAAGGCAACAAAACTACAGAAGATAGGGAGCTAGCTGAAATCTTCGTCCCACCAATGGTACACAATGGTCGTCCCACCAATGGTACACAATGATCCGTTCCAAGAAAATTAAGCATAGCATTGGCTTTTTAGGCACCCAACCTGTTGTGTTTAAGACTGCATACTGCGATAAATAACTAACTGGTTGCACATCAACGTTGTCATAATTGAGAAATTATGCCATTTTTGGGAGCATAAAGCAATTGAATAACAGTTCCATCCACGGGCTTGTCATTCAATTCTGATTTTGATTATAGAAAAAGATTTTAGATAACTATCAAAGTACATGGGGACTAGGAGTAATCAGAAAGTCAAAGAGCGCAGGATATTAGCTACAGTTGCTCAAGTTCATGATAAAGTCAATAATGCATCAGTTTTAACAAAATCGGCACCCAGTTAATTGGGTGATGTGATAATCCAGCTTCAGATTGACCTTAGTAGTTGGGATGAACAGACTCAATCAATTCATAAGAGAATGGACATGTCTATCAAAAGGACTTAACTCTTCTAATGTACAGATAACCAAAGTTCAGCTCCAGTCACTAATAGATACTTGAAAGGAACTGATACAATTAAATGCCACCCACTGTATGCATATTAGAATAGTGAATCCCTGCATTAGCCTTAAAAATAGCATTCAAAAATAGTTTATCCATGCACTAGTGCGTTTCTTTATCAGTTGGCACATTGACAATACTATTTCAAACCATGTATCTATAGTCAAAGCAAATAGACATGGGCAAATTAAGAGAAACTAAGCAAGATTCATCACAGTTGCTAACTTCACACTGCAGACCAAATCAATGCTTTTAACAAACAATGGGAGAGTTAAACCGCCTTACTCTCTAGTCTCTATGTCTGGAAAGGCACCGATGATTGAACATCTAAACCAGCACCTGATTGGATGTTGTGCTAATTTAGCTTTTTTAGTGGTAAGTGGTAAGAAAAACAGTCAATCCCAATTTAATTCATCATACAGACAACAAGCCAACAAGTAAATCAAAAGTGGGATCGAGTTTGGCTAGGGTAACCCGCCAATTGCAAAAGTTTATCGAATCAGTCAATCACTTGAAAAAATGTATTATCAGGACTAAAGAGAGTGCAAAAGATACTAGCAAGGCTTAAATAATCTCTAATTGTAACTACCAAGACACATCACACATAGTGTCAACAAAGCAAATCAAGGAAATGTAAGGACAGGGGAAAACATCTCATGCCATAAAAATGAGAATCCATCGGTCCAATGCTACTTGACTTGCAGAAAGCAAACCCGGTCAATCTCAAGGGAACATCAAAGAGCTGTGTTGATATCATATAAACAAAAGGAGCAGTGCACAGAGGACAAAACATTAAGGCCATGCACCTCTTGGACTTACCAAGCTTTATCCTGGGTTATTGGGTTAGAGGGAGATCATGGGGAAAATTTAAATGGCAACATAATTCTGAATGAAAGGCACCTAAAAAAATTCTCGGCAAGAAATTAACGTGTGCCCATTATTAATTGACTGCAACTGTGCATTTTTACACCTAGGCCCAAGCTGACTGCTCAGCAACTACTAAATTAACTCAGGAAACAATAATACAAAGTACATATGATGATTCATTCTGGCCACATTTTTAGATCAACATCAAGCTAATGTAAGCTTACACAGAAATCAGTATCTAACAGCTAATATTAGTGGCACACGCACTTCCATTATCTGGAAGAAGAATTAATACCGATGTCCCAACAACGGTACTCAACAATTAATGAACACAGACTTTTTTAAGGTCACTACCTCATGTTAAATACTAGCACGTGGCTATGCATATTTGGAGGGTGTCAAGGTCTGTCACCTTTCTTGTAACATAAACAGAGAAACCCTGGCAGCTAGCAAAGATTCCATTTGGAGTAAAGATGGCATGTAGCAGTCAAAGCAGTACCATTAGCAGCAACTAAAACATGGCCCTGACATCAAACTGACGTGAAAATTGGTCCAACGGCACTGAAGCGTATCCCTAGGAACTAACATTGCAACCAAGCAGACAATACACAAGACTAGGCAACAATTTTTGGAACTTTTCTTCGATGTGGAATAGTCGAAAGGTCTTTTCTGACTGTAAGGAAACTAAACAGTTCTCAGCAAGAAATTAATGCGCCCATTAATAACTAATTCAATGTAGCGCATTTTAACATCTAGACCCATTCTGAATACTCAACAACAACGGAATTAGCTCAGGATGCAATAACGCAAACCACATACGATGATTCATGTTGGACACACTATCAGATAATTAGCTGATAAAGGTGCCCAAACAGTGCATATAGATCAACATTGTGCTAAATGCTTTACACATAAAATCCAGTATCTAACAACTAATATGCATACCAACTTTCCATTATCTGGAAGAAGAATAAATACCAAAACCACAGCAACAGTACTCAACAATTGATGAGCACTAGCTTTTTTTACGTCAACTACAAGTACAACATGTTAATATTAGCTCGTGGCTATGCATATATTTGGAAGGTGCCAAGGTCTGTCACCTTTCTTGTAACATAAACAGAGAGGCCCAAACATATATAAACGGGAAATACTAAGTTTAACCCACGTTTTGCTTATGAGTATTCCATTTGGGGTAAATGTCGCATGGCAATTGAAGCAGTGCCATCTAGCAGCAACTAAAACACTGCCCTGACATCAAACTGACATGAAAATTGGTCCAACAGGACTGAAGAGTATCCCCAGTAACATGCATTGCAACCAAGCAGACAATACATAACACTCGGCACCAATTTTTGGAACTCTGCTTCTATTGGGAGTTTGGGTATAGTCGACGGAAATTTAAATCATGCTTGCGGCTTGCGGGTATGCAACAAGCAAATCAGAACGGATGAAAAAATACAGTAAACAAACAGAAGAGCTTATACCTTGGACGATCACACACTATGCGTCTATGCCCTCCGTCCAAAGCCCCCCCTCTTTCGAGGCACACGCGGAGGCACTGGCACCCTCCCCCTCTCCCTCCTCCACACGGCCTGCACGCAACCACTGAGGGCGAGGCTGAGGATGCAGACGGCGACGATGGGCAGCCAGAAGTCCGCCTCATACACCAGAGTACCCGCAGCGGCCTCCACGCCGGAGGCATCTTCGCCTCTGCTCCAGCGGACCTGCCATGGGAACCACCGCCACATGAGACGAAAACCCACAAACGCAGCGCGTTAGAAACTTTCAGGGAGCTTTTCGAAAAAAAACTTTCAGGGAGATGGAAGCGGAGGGAAAGGAAGGGAGGCAAGTCCGGCCACATGCCAGAGACGATACCATCAGGTGGATGGATCTGTGGGCAAGCATCGCGGCAAGGGCCATCAGGGACGAATGGAACCGGCCACCGTCGCGGATCAGGCCCTTGCAGATCGCGACGTCAGCGCCGGCGTAGACTCCCAGGGCAGCGCCTGCGTAGCTGAGGAACGCGGCGTAGTCGGGGAGCACCATGGGAGCGGAAACCCTGGGCTCTAGAAGCTTCCGTGCGGGGGTGGAGTCGTTGGTGCGGTGGCTTCGGTGAGCGTCAGGAGGGTGGTGGCCTTGTGGAAGGGAAAGGAAGGCGAGCAAGGCAGCCGGGGGTTTTAAGGTGGGCGAGTTCGGGTAGCGGGTGTGCGTGAGGAAACGGTGCGCGGCCGACCTGCTCCAGCTGTAAAGGAGAATCCGCTGTGCACACCCACTTGATGTACACAACTTAGTACCTCTGATGTGGTTTCTTGCGGCAGTTTGCACATGCTCTGTTCATAGTATTTGAAACTTCAAAAGTCTCTTTTTTGTCACTTGTATCTTGTTTCATTAGAACATCTTCATAATAGCTACTGCAACTAGGGTTTTATTTACCGATAGCAAAAATTTATCGGGGGTTACTGATAAACGGAATTTTCGGATTTATCGGAATTCTATCGGCGATAGGCAAATTTTTTGGTCAAAATAGAAAAAAACAGCTAAATTTCTTTAGAAAATAACACCAATTATCTCCAAATCATTTAACATAAAAAAACTACACATAATAATATAGAAATGAGATAGTATCACTGATTCAAAGATACAATAATAGTGTGTAATGGTGTGGTACTATGCGAGAATTTTAAAAAATAAAAATTTCGGGCGATAAAAAAAATTTACCAGACCCAACCGATAAAACGGAAATATCGGAATTCTATCGCCGATAAATTTTTCCCTACCTGCAACAATGGTGTAAATCAAAAGGGACGATGAAGCAAGCTTTGTTATCAAGTCGAAGATGGAGTGAATAGAGGCGTTGAATATGATGGCATGCACTATGATGGAGGAAGTTTGGCACTACAACTCTACAACTCTGCAAGAATAGATAATGGCTAGCAGGATACACTTTGGTTTGTGGCAGAAGAGGTGAATGAACATATGTCTTAAAAGATGTTAATATGAAAATGTATTTTTAGATGTTTATTTGCACTCGAGGTACTATGATTCCATGTCAATCTCTAACTATCCTTATATTGGTATATGCGTTTAAGCCGTGAGATGCCTCGCTATAAATGGGCTTAACCTAAATGTATGCATTAGTACCTAGATATGGCTTAATGAGAGGATAAAATGGAATTGCATCATGTGCTCAAACACCTGTCACCCGTGCAACTAGTCGCGCCATGCAGCCGCTGCTTGAGATCAGTTAGGGGTTCTAGTGACAACCCCCACCAAATGGACGACGCTTGTATCGCGCGCAAAGCAGCCGGATTGGCGCCGCGCAGCGCTCGCCCGTGTGGGCACCTTTGAGCACCACCCCCTCTACCCAGAGCGTGCGGCCCGGCGCGCGCCTCCCCCATGCCGCGCGCGCGCCCTAGCCGCGAGAGCCAAGCTGCCAGGCTCCTCCGTGGCTTGCACAGCCTCAGCGCAGACGCGAGGCACGCGCCGCCGCACCCCTGAACAGGCGGCCGCTCGCTGCCCGGCCCCCCCTTGCGAGTCGCGTCGTCCTTCGCAGCTTCGTACGTCACAGGCGCCGGTGGTTGCGGCGACCACGTTGGCATGCCGCACCGCCCGTCCGTGGAAAAACTCGCCGATTTCTGCAAGCGTGCGTGGATTGTGACATGTATGATCGAACGGCGCGTGCGGCTGTACGTCCGTTGGGTCAGAAAATATATAGGTAGACGCGAATCAGTGCTCGGTTGGTCGGGGCAGTTGGTCCCGACGCGGCGACGCCCCGGCCTGACCCAATCGGGGCTAGCGAGCCTTGCAGCCCTGGAGATAATGGGTCCACGACGCCGCTCCAGCAGGCCGCACCCGCACCACGCCCGACACTGCTTCTCTTTACGCATCCGCTTCGAGTCGTAAGCATCGGACTACCACCAAGCAACACGATGCAATTCGATCAAGTGTGCAAGTTCAACTCCCAATTCGTTCAACGTAATTCAGCGACAGGCAGGTGGACAAACATAATCTCAGAAAGCGAGAACTATATGTCATCTTTAGGAAGTACATTTGGCTGTATAGTGTCATACTGTCATCCGATAGCAGAGAGAAGGAAAGGAAAATAGAAGTCATATTGCACCTTTTCTCCATCGTCGTATCAAAAACTAAAGTTCATCAGAAGCTAATATGAAAACAAAATGGACGAAAACGGTTAACATAGCCCAATTATGGCATGTTCACAATGATTTTAGAACAGAAAAACTGCGGTAGCGTGTAAGTAGCATCACATCTTGTAAAGGTTCCAGTAATCAAGATTTCAGACAAAGAAGATAAATCGAAGCTCTTTTACTCCAGCAAAATGCCGCACATCCGAGAACTGAAATTGCAGCAAGAAGAAAATGTCAGTTTTATACAAAGGAACTGTCAATCATAATGTACAGAGAACAACAGTAAGGCAGCAACATTTCACCGTAGCAAAGTCTAGAGCGAAACAAAACGCTGCAGTTTAGAGGTCCTACAGTTATTGACAAAAGTGAAGTCCAAAGCGAACGGCTATTGAAGAAAATACGCTAACTCAAATCTGAATTGAAACCATTTACCAATTTCATCATGACAATATAGTCCGTTCATTGGTATGTAACCAAGATCGGCTGTTTAGGAAGCAACCCTGTGATGATTAAAACTGCATACTGCGATAATTAACTGGTTGCACATCAACAATGCAGTAATGTCTGATATGACGGTGCTTTTGAGGAACCATAATCTCACTGGTTGCAAGTAGTGAATATGATAACCATTTACTAAGCGTAGAAGACTGGATGAAAAACAAAATCACTAACAAGAAAAAGCACTCACTACCTATGGGTAATCGCCAAGTACAATCTTACAAACCACTTTAAATAGAGCAGAGCAAGGGCTCATTATAAGTAATCATATGTATATTATTGGAGACCACTTCAAATAGAATGAAGTTCGAAAATCACTGCATAACAACAGATAGCTTGCTACAAATCAAATTTAGGACCATGCTCTTAATCACGTATTTTGCTTGCAAAATCAATAGAGTTGGAAAATGACTTTAAACAGAATAGAGTTGGAAATTCACCAGATAACAATAGACAGCTTTCTAAAAACAAATGTAGAACCAAGTTGATCATCACGTTTTTTTTTTTTTTTTGCATAAATCAAACAAAGTTTCACTGAGATCGTACAAATGCTTTGTAGGTATACTAATACAAAGAAAGATGCATTTATACAGGAAATGAAGGAAGAAAAAAGGAGAAATGGTCACCCAAAGCACATAAGCACATTGGAAGAGCTCATAAAAATTATCAGTTGAGGCATCCTGGACATGCGGAGCATGGCTTCTAACAACCAATTGAGACAACACAATAAATTTCACCATAAACGACATTGCCCCAAGCACAAAGATCTTTTTTCCTATGAACTATACAGTTCAAATAAACATCGCAAAAGAATAGGCTCAATTGTTGAAAACTTTGCTTCCATTTTGACTTGATGACAGAAGAAATCTAGCATGAGAGTTGAGATATGCACAAAAAACCACCACAATGAAGACATAAAGCGAAGGAAGTATCACTAGGATGATTCACACTCTATAGTTCTAAGCATACAGCCATGAACCCCATACGCAGGCCCTGGACCCATTTTCAGGGTAAATGATTTTTTCCGGCAAGAATTGCCCATGGCAGAGTCCTCTAGAAATGCAAAACATTGGTACATAGCAAACCTAAAACATCGGAACAGCAACCGAGAAGTTGTGTCAAACTTACAACTTACATACGGCCAAATTAGCATGAAGGATCTACACTACTAAATTTCCACACCAGAACTATGGAATAAAACCTGAATAGATGTCACATAACACAAGGCCCCAATTATCTCTAATACCCACAAAACAGAGTAACCAATGCAACAGGCAACAATAAGCAGAATACAACAACGAGCTACAAACGTATCCACATCAACAAGCTGCTGGTGATACCATAGAGAGGAGTGAATGCACACCTTGTACGAAGTGCATGGTTATCAGTGTAACCTAGCCGTTCAGCAGTTCAGCTTGGTGCAGCTAGTCCTCAGTCGGATCACAATGTTTGGAAAAATGGCGAAGCAGATCATAAGAGCGTGGATGAAGACAAAAATGTCAATAATTTTGGAACCGATCCTCTCCGTGGAGGACCCCTTTGCCGGATCTAGCTCTTGCATCAGCAGACCCACGGCAAGGAACATGAACAACAAGACGACGAAGGGTACGGGGATGGGATCATAGAGTCCATCCAGACAGCCGCGTGCTCCGGTGTTCTCAGGACAACGCGGCTCAGACGCGGGCTTCTTGGCGCCTCCATCTTGACCAATCTGCCAGGAACTCCAAGGCTCACAAAGCGCTCACAGAGAAAGATTTACAGGAATCATTGAGAGAAATCGCGCAGAAATACCTCTCGGACCTTGGCCTTGAGGCTCTCAAGGCGCCAGTGTTGGAATACATGGTAGCTACGGCCGCATGTTGTATGTCTTCGTTGGAGAGTCCTGGTGATTATTTCCCTGTGTTTGGTATTGAATATCCTCTAGAGATAAGGTTCCATGTCTAGGCTAGTTTGTTTCCTAGTTTGTTCCTTCGTATCTCTGTAATCTGGAAGGATCTCCGCTGCTGATCCTTTATCTGTAATCACCACGGTAGAGGTTGTTTCTACCAATATATATACATGCAAGCTGTGACGGACGAGGTGACAGCTTCCTCGCCATCTTCACATGGTACCAGAGCCATCCACGTTACCCTCCACGTTGCTGTGCTAGATCGCATCTGGAGGTGCCTGTGCCATGGCTGCTTCATCCTCAACGCCGAGCGCAGCAGCCATGAACCCTTTGCTCGGTCATCCCGTGACGGAGAAACTCGGCAAAACCAACCATGCCCTCTGGAAGGCGCAGATCAGCGCCACAATTCGTGGAGCTCGCCTCCAGGGATACCTCACCGGCGCGGCAAAGGCGCCGGAACTGGAGATCACCACCACGGTGAATGAGAAGCTGGTGAAAACGTCGAACCCGGCGTATGAAGACTGGGAGGCCTCCGATCAACAAGTCTTGAGGTACATCCTCTCGTCCCTAACACGGGACGTCTTGACGCAAGTCGCGGCATGCAAAACTGCAGCCGAGGCATGGAGTGCGATTGAGCAAATATACTCGTCGCATACTCGAGCGAGGTCGGTGAACACTCGCATTGCCCTCGCCACGACGCAGAAGGGCAACATGACGATCACTGAGTACGTCGCGAAGATGAAAGCTCTTGGTGATGAGATGGCCGCCGGTGGTCGGCCACTCGACGACGAAGAACTGGTCCAGTACATCATCACTGGCCTAGATGAAGATTTCAGCCCCATCATCTCCGCCATATGCGCCAGGGTGGAGCCCATCTCAGTCGGCGAGTTGTATTCACAGCTCCTCAACTTCGAGACACGGCAAGAGCTCTACTGTGGCGGTCCTCAGGGCGGCTCTGCAAACGCCGCCAACCGCGGTCGTGGCACCATGCGCGGCGGTGGAACCAGTACACGCGGCGGCGGCTTCAGCGGCAGAGGCGCTCACCAGCAGCAGCGTGGACGCAGCCGCGGCAGTGGAGGCCGTGGCCGCGGGCGCAATGGAGGCATCGACAACCGTCCCGTTTGCCAAGTTTGCTCCAAGCGAGGTCATATTGCTATTAACTGTTGGCATAGATATGATGAAAATTATGTTACAGATGAGAAACAGGTTGCCATCGCCACAAACTCCTATGGAGTAGACTCAAACTGGTACATAGATACCGGTGCTACCGATCACATCACTGGAGAGTTGGAGAAACTTACTGTCAAGGAAAAATACAATGGCGGAGATCAGATCCACACAGCTAGTGGAGCAGGTATGGATATTAGTCATATTGGTCATACTACTGTTCATACCCCCAGTCGTGATATTCATCTTTAAAATGTCCTATATGTTCCACAAGCCAAAAAGAACCTTGTTTCTGTACATCGTCTAGCCGCTGATAATTGTGCTTTCCTTGAACTCTATCCTGATTTCTTTTCTATTAAGGATCAGGTCACCAGGAACACGCTTCTTAAAGGGAAGTCTCGAAATGGGCTCTATCCTCTCCCCAGGGCATCCATCAAACAAGCCTATGGCGCCTACAAGATTCCTTTCTCTCGGTGGCATGGGCGACTAGGTCATCCTTCCCACTCCATTGTCAAACAAGTAGTCACTAAAAATAATCTTCCTTGCTTAGATGAGTCTGTTAGTGAGTCAGTCTGTAATGCTTGTCAACAAGCAAAGAGTCATCAGTTGCCCTATCCTACCTCATATAGTGTTTCTACTGTTCCTTTGGAGCTTGTCTTCTCTGATGTTTGGGGCCCTGCTCCTGAATCTGTAGGGAGAAAGAAATACTATGTGAGCTTTATTGATGATTTCAGTAAGTTTACCTGGATCTATTTGTTAAAGTACAAATCTGATGTTTTTCAGAAGTTCCAGGAATTCCAGACTCTCGTAGAAAGGTTGTTCAATAGAAAAATTCTTACCATGCAGACTGACTGGGGGGGAGAGTACCAGAAACTTAATTCTTTTTTCTCAAAAATTGGCATTACACATCATGTTTCCTGTCCTCATACACATCAACAAAATGGGTCTGCTGAGAGAAAGCATCGCCACATAGTTGAAGTTGGTCTCTCTCTTCTTTCTCATGCTTCCATGCCCTTGAAATTTTGGGATGAAGCTTTCCTAGCTGCCACATATCTCATCAACCGTGTGCCTAGCAAAATCATTCAAAATGTCTCTCCTTTGGAACGTTTATTTCACCAAAAACCTGATTACAATTCTTTGAGAATCTTTGGGTGCGCATGCTGGCCTCACTTGCGCCCATATAACTCCCATAAACTCCAGTTTCGTTCCAAGAGATGTGTTTTTCTTGGTTTCAGTGATATGCACAAAGGGTTTAAGTGTTTAGATGTTTCTTCTGGCCGCGTCTATATATCAAGAGATGTCATCTTTGATGAAAGTGTGTTTCCTTTCTCTGAACTTCAACCGAATGCAGGCGCCAGGCTTCAATCTGAAATTTTACTCCGGTCTCCTAGCCTTTTTGATTCCACTGTTTCTGGTCCTAGGGGTGCACAGGATATTGACCATATGTCTAATAATCCATTACCTACTAATATATTTGCTCCTAATGCTACTAATAATCTTTGTGAAGAAATCAGTACAGAATCTGGAGCTCCAGCGCAGGAAATAGTGGCTGATCCGGCGGCAAGTCACGAGGCAGCTGGTGCTGATCCCTGCTCTGCTGTGCCGTCCATCCAGAACTCTGCGTCGGGGGTGTCAGCAGGTGGCGCCCCTGCGGATGTTGCTGTCGCCGCTATTGAACAGCAAGTCTCCGCTGCCGATGACAGCGATATGTCAGGGGAGACAACTGGAGATGCAGTGGCTGATCAGTTGGTCTCCAGGCCGAGGACTCGTCTACAAAGTGGTATTCGCAAAGAGAAGGTATATACTGATGGTACTGTTAGATATAGTTGCTTTACTTCCACTGGAGAGCCTTCTAATCATATTGAGGCATTGGGGGATGAAAATTGGAAGAATGCTATGGAAATAGAGTATGATGCTTTGATGAAGAATAAAACCTGGCACCTAGTTCCACCTAAAACAGGACAAAATGTCATAGGATGTAAATGGGTGTACAAAGTTAAAAGAAAGTCTGATGGTACTTTAGACAGATACAAAGCTCGTTTAGTAGCTAAAGGATTTAAACAGAGATATGGGATAGATTATGAAGACACTTTCAGTCCAGTAGTCAAGGCAGCTACAATTAGAATTATTCTGTCTATTGCTGTGTCTAGAGGCTGGAGTCTTAGGCAACTAGATGTTCAAAATGCCTTTTTACATGGATTATTAGAAGAAGAAGTTTACATGCAGCAACCTCCTGGTTTTGAGGTTTCATCCAAACAAACTCATGTATGCAAGCT
This sequence comes from Phragmites australis, assembly GCF_958298935.1. NCBI lineage: Eukaryota > Viridiplantae > Streptophyta > Magnoliopsida > Poales > Poaceae > Phragmites > Phragmites australis. Next base: position 19,978,999 of record NC_084936.1, on the reverse strand, counting down.
GGATAAGGCTTTGTATGGTCTGAAACAGGCACCAAGAGCTTGGTATGCTCGTCTGAGTAAGAAACTTCATGAACTTGGTTTTCAGTCCTCTAAGGCAGACAATTCTTTGTTCTACTTTAACAAGGGAGGTGTTACAATCTTTGTACTAGTTTATGTTGATGATATAATTGTGGCAAGTTCTACAGAAAAAGGGACAGTAGCTCTGTTGGAGGACCTAAAGGAAGATTTTGCACTGAAGGACCTTGGTGATCTTCACTACTTTCTTGGAATTGAGGTGAATAAGGTAAACAATGGTATTGTTCTGACACAGGAGAAATATGCCAATGACCTGTTAAAAAGAGTTAATATGGCAAATTGCAAACCAGTTAATACACCTCTCTCTGTTAGTGAGAAGCTATCCCTTCATGAAGGTTCTCCTCTGGGTCCTAATGATGCAACACAGTATAGAAGTATAGTAGGCGCTTTGCAGTACTTAACTTTGACTAGACCAGATATATCTTTCTCTGTGAATAAAGTCTGTCAGTTTCTTCATGCTCCTACTACTGTCCACTGGGCAACAGTAAAGAGAATACTTCGGTATCTAAAGCAATGCACAAGGTTAGGACTTAAAATACATAGAAGTTCAAGTACTCTTGTCAGTGGGTTTTCAGACGCAGACTGGGCAGGTAATCTTGATGACAGGAGATCTACTGGAGGATTTGCAGTTTTTCTTGGATCAAACCTTGTGTCATGGAGTGCCCGTAAGCAGGCTACAGTGTCAAGGTCCAGTACAGAAGCTGAGTATAAAGCAGTTGCTAATGCTACAGCTGAGATTATGTGGGTGCAGACTTTGCTTGCTGAGCTAGGGATTAAAGCTCCACAAGCTGCTAAATTATGGTGTGATAATATTGGTGCAAAGTATTTATCTGCTAACCCAGTTTTTCATGCCAGGACTAAGCACATAGAGGTGGACTACCACTTTGTGAGAGAACGGGTATCACAGAAGCTTTTAGAAATTGAGTTTGTTCCCTCAGGAGATCAAGTTGCTGATGGCTTCACGAAGGCTCTGCCTGTGCGGCTGCTACAAAACTTTAAAAACAATCTCAACTTGGCAAAGTTGTGATTGAGGGAGGCTGTTGGAATACATGGTAGCTACGGCCGCATGTTGTATGTCTTCGTTGGAGAGTCCTGGTGATTATTTCCCTGTGTTTGGTATTGAATATCCTCTAGAGATAAGGTTCCATGTCTAGGCTAGTTTGTTTCCTAGTTTGTTCCTTCGTATCTCTGTAATCTGGAAGGATCTCCGCTGCTGATCCTTTATCTGTAATCACCATGGTAGAGGTTGTTTCTACCAATATATATACATGCAAGCTGTGACGGACGAGGTGACAGCTTCCTCGCCATCTTCACAGCCAGAGCAGCAGCAGGAGGACGACGGGGAGAAGCAGCCTCAAGGCAACGGAGCAGTCAAGGGCGAACTCCAGCGCGACGGCCGCGGCGCGGGAGTCCTCGCCGCAGGTCCAGCGCACGGCGATGAGGGCGGCGTTGGCGGCGTTGATCACCCACAGCACGACGAGGAACCAGCAGAGGAAGGCCCCAGCGGCCAGCGCGAGGAGCCAGCGCAGAGCCACCGCCGCCGCCGCCGCAGCGGCCCTCCTCCACCTCGTCGGCGGCGGCGCCTGGGGTGGATCCGTCGCTGCCTCGATGTCCGCCATGACCGCAAGCGCAAACCCTAGGCTCCAGAAGGTTCTTGAGAGCGGGGTGGAGGAGCGGGGGTTTTGGGTTGGTGAGTTTGGGCGTACGGAGGAAGACGAGGCCGGTGGGTTTTCCACGACACGTGTCGAGTGTGCGTGCGCAGCCGCATGGCCTCTTCGATTCTTTAACGGGCCGGAGAAAATGGTGCGCACCCGAACCCGCCGAAGGAATTGTTAGAAGCACCAGGCATACTGCACACGGCTTGTTATAGCTGCTCAAATCTCATTTGGTTGGATTTTTTTTATTTTGGCCGTAACACAAGACGTGTTTGGCTGGGCCCTAGCTCTAACTTTTTAAATTGGATATCTCTAACTCCAAGAATATATATAATTTGAGCTATGATTACATCAAAGATGTTTAGATGAGATATCTTGTTTCGATTTTAGGCTATAAATAGAGGTTTAGTCTACTTTATATTAGCCTAAAAACTCTAATCTGAAATGAAGTTGAGATCTAGAGCTCTATCAAATAGAGTCATATTGGATTTGTTTGGTTGCCCGAATCTTCCCTAATTGGTCAAGTGGATGTGTATAATCTTAGAGAAAAACGTGTTTTGTTGTACGTATCTACTGTTCCAGCCTACCCTTGTGGATGTAAATATACGACCTCATCCTAGCCTAGAAGTGTCACTCCGTAGTCTAATCCCACGAATGCAAGCTTTGCATCCGCTCATGCAGACATACCCACTTGTTATTGTCACAAAATCATATTCATGTGAGTAACCAATCACAATCTCAACTCTTATATCCGCTCTTGCGGACTCAGATTCAGTCAACCAAACAAAAATTTGGTTCAGTTTGTCTAGATAGAAACAATAAACTAAACACTTTTCTTTTCAATAAATATGACTTCGTTCAGCCTGCTTATACGATGTAGCTCTATGAAACCTCGTCCAGAGAACCAAACAAACCCATTGACTTCCCTAGTAAAATTTTGGAATTCATCTTACTTTTACCACCATAATTTTCATATAAAAATACAGTTTGGATCATGAAATACAAATTACCTTATTTGAACTATAGCGAAGGTTTAGGTAGTGCTTGGTTAGTTGAATGAAATTAAATGAGATAGGATCATCGTGGATGGATGGGATGATCCTGTATGAGGTGGTACAAGTAGATTGTTCGGTTAGATGTATATGAATGTACGGGAATATACTTGGTTGAATGTATTGGATGATACAAGAACATATTTAGTTGCTTAAAAGTCATGTATTATATCCATGTATAATTTAATTATTTTATAGAAATAATAATTTTATATTTGTTATTATCAATAAACTATGTTAATTAGTACTAATCATTACTAATTCCAGTTAATCATAACTTAAGTTGTCAATAATCATCACTAAATACCCATAATGATAATTAGTTATGGTTAGTAGCATCTAATTGTAACTAATATTTAACTAAAAATCCTTAATAACTACTAATAGTCATTAATCATCACTAACCGCAAGTGATTAGCGGAGTTGATAGAAACTTTATAGGGTCATTCGGCTAATTTTTCTGAATGGAGTGGTACATGATATTAAGAAAATATTCTCATAATTTGTATCACTTTGTCCTAGATGAGATGATACGGTTCAGGCAACCAAACACATGGATATATCATATCCAAAATCATTCCGTACATGTACCATCTCATTCAAGGAACCAAACACTACCTTAATAAGCACTTTGACTCATATGCTGCTTACATTGCTTAATATTTGTCATGATTGCCCAAGAGCATATGCCAAATTAACATATTTTTCCACATCAACATTAGGACATATTTGGTTCGCACATAAGTTTGATACGTCTAAGGTTAGTCTCGTCACTTTTAGACAATTATTTGGTTGACTGTCACAACTGTAGCAAGCCACATTTTGTTAGCTCCTGGTCCACACGTCATGCACTTAGTTTTTAACTAACTATGCCATACTTGTGGCTAAAAATTTGTTTGACACACTTTTTGTGGCAAGCCACACTTGTCTCACCTTAAGCGTGACAAATTTAGCTACGAACCAAACAAACCCCTAGTGTCTACATCAAGTTGCTTCTCGCCACCTCAATCATAATCTCTATTCAACACATGGTTGCATTCAGCAAAAGGCGCTAAAGATATCCGACCACTACACTGTCACCATGGACACACATGCCTTACATGGTTTCCATGGCTAGCAAGTACACGGCTTCTTGACTATGTCAGACTATGTTCATGGATTCCTTAGTGAGCTTTCATTGTTGATATTTGTTTGATGATGTGAGTCACCTAAATTGATTAACCTTTTGGTCTGCCATGGGTACTCTTGCTCCAATACTAACAGCATGGCAAAAAAATCTTTCCTGAAATTAACCCAAAAAGCCCAATCATACCTTCTTTTTCTGAGCCACAAGGATACAACAATACTGATCTTGCTAGTGTTTGAACTTATCACCGTGTCTAGATCTTCTACTCTAGTATCAGTAAGTCATGCACATACCACCTTGGTGGTCACACTGTGCTACGATCTTCTTAGACATTATTCATGGGAACAATCTATGATTTGCCACTGAATAAGTGCTTGTTCCACGATATGCCATCCATTGTGAGAATGACATTGACACACTGATGGTATATCGTAGAACAGGCAACTTATTCAATAGTAAATAGTAGAATCTCCCTTATTCATAACTTCTGTTGTCGGACCAGCTACAGGAGGCAGAGTGCGTGCATACCCCAAATAGGCCGTTGTGCTGGGCTGGTGCGCCTTCTAACTGGTGAGAGGGGAGCCCAGCCAAGCTGGCCCCATGCTTAAAAACCTAGACCGTTGTGTGAGGAAGGGGCAAGAAATGTGTTGAACTCACTCTATCCTCCCCAATTTCTCATCTGCCTTGTGAAGTGGAAATACAGGCTGATATGATGTCTATGCTCCCTTGTACTCATTAATGTTAACTAGCGTAAGAAGCCAGTTAGACAAGAAGTTTAAATAAATAACGTCATTCAGGGTCATATGATCCGGTTTTGATAACTAGAAGTGTTTAGCCAGTCAGTCATATGATCCCAGACTGCCCTAGCTAAAGAAACACGCTCCAACTTTCTAGACTTTCACAGGCAGTTCACTTGCAGCGAGCAGAACAACAGAATCACTTGTGCTTGCCCTCTTACGATTCGTTAGACACCTACTTGACAAACATAATTGTTTCGTCCCTAACTAAGAATAATCATTAGGAGTTAATCACTTCTCCACTGTAACCAACACATGCTGATTGAAGTCAGATGGCCACGCAGTGCCGCTTCACTGATCTTCGTCAGGGGGAACCTTCATTAGTTCCATAGCCTTCCTGCAAAAACCAAATGGATGAAACAAATGTCAGCTGTAATCACAGAACCAGTCGGTCATTGTAGAAAAATGGCAAAAGAAATTTTGAAAAGACAATCATCTGAACCCGTGTTGCTGGTCTGTAGGCATTTGACGCATGCAACTGCTTGTCATTGTTATGGCAAAGCACTTCATCAATCTACTACCGTATTTACAAAACAGGTACTCAAATGAGAGAAACAAATGATCACCTCAGTTCTCTCTCAATCTCTTCATTCCCATATATGGTCCAATTTTTGCGCATCCAGGAGAGCATCATGGGCTTGCTTGTACTCCTAGGATGTCACAAATCCAGGAACATAAGACATAAAAAAAACTTCAGCTAAACTTAAAGCAAGCAATCAGGTTAGCAGGCTAACTTGAGCAGTATGTGAGCTGTAGCCTGACGGTATCAAGCTTTTGCCCAGTTAGGCCGCATCATTCTGCACTTGTGAGCATCTGACAGGGCACCTTTGCGGCTGGCCCAGTCGGTCGAGGTTACTCTCCAAGGCGGCCCTGAAGAGAGCGTCCTCACCTTTAGGCACGTATACATAAACACAAAGCCTGAGGATCACCACGAGAAAGGCAAATGGACACGCAAATTGCTCGATGTAAAAGCAGCGTGAGTACGAAAATACTCACAAGATTTAATTCGTAATAGGTACTTATAATAACCTGATTCTAAGAATTATGTATTTAGATGAGTTAACAAGGAATCGGCTACAAGGTTAAGTAGATTCATATTCAAAAGCAATTTTAACACAAAAGTGTGAGCATCTACACTTAATCACACACCTTTCTATCATGAGATCCATAACACAAACATATATGTAACAAAATCATCTTATCTCATCAATAGCCATCACCGACCATTTCCCAACATACCATACCATCATCCCACATCGGTACTCTACGACTACTGCAAATGAACAGAAGCATGCTCATGACCGAGAGTGCGACAATTTAAATTGTTCTTTCACCCTGTAGGGGTACATCTTTACCCACACGTCATGAGGACCATTTGGCTTGTGTGACCACACAGGTCTACACAATAGGGTACTCGTGATAACTTTTCTCAAGTAAGCTCCAACCGATTGGGAGATGCGCCTATAGGTGTAGGGGTCATCTAGAACTACTCCTAGAGCAAACTAGATACCCCTACAAGCCTATTATGCCCACGACATCTAAGACATTTAAACCAAAGGATCACAGCTACACGAGGTATTCAGCTCATCCTTCCCATAATCAGATATGTGGTTAGTACAGAAAGTGCTAGAGCCAACTGCAACAATGTTCGATGCTTAAACGATACAAGCGGTATATGACATTCGGGTTTCTCTCCCGACCTACCCCTAGCACCATCCACATCTCGTCTCATTCTCACAACTCATACTTCCCAATATCATAATTATCTCGATGAACAATAAAATAAGTTCTAAGCTCGCGAACAATGATTGAACCACTGCTCGACTTCTACCAAAGACCTATGCATTGTTAAGCATTTTGATCAACCTTTTTAAGTTAGACATAAACAATATTCTACCCAGATTACAAGGATATGGATCATCAACAAGATCAAGGTAGAAATGATGCAATATCATAGGTTCTACCCATATAACCTGATATTGGAACTCTAATATGCATAACTTACATAAGTAATAACTTATCAATTTAGACTCCACATGATCCAAATTATAAGGTTAAATATGCTTAGGTGCTTGCCTTGCAGCTCCGACGCCTATCTGACGCTTCCTGCGTAACACTCACAAAACTCTGGTGGTTCGGTGTCGCCTTCGATCACATGGATAGTCGGCGCATTACTCTCTAAATAAACCAAGAACTCATCGCATAAACAAATAAATGACAAAAAAGTTTGCTTGCATGTTTGAATAATAATAAAGCGTCGTGTTTTGAAAATATTTGCAAAAGATCGACAAATGACTCAAGTTGGAAGAGGTTTGAACCTCGGATAAGACGTACTAAGTTCATGTGGCTTTGAGCAGCCGATGGCCAGACCGGCGGTATGACGACGGATAGACCATGGATGTGTAGAGAGATTTATGGTCTAGCACTCAGACCGACGTTATGACGACGGTCAGACCGAACCCCTGGGTGGTCAGACTGCATGGTCTGGCGGTCAGACCGGCCTAGTGGCGGTCTAACCAGCCCTACCTACAGAGTTTGACTGAAGTTTTGACCTACAACCGGCGGTCAGACTGCGAGTCCCTGCGATGCCTTCGACTACGAAGGGAACCAAATGCTCTAGGAGACTAGTGGAGTGCTTCTAGGGTGGTTTAGACAATATTCACCGAGCCAAACTTGAAAAGCTCCTTGGATGAGATCTAGGATAGGGTGGAGCTCGAGTCTAAATAGAATGAGGAACGATTAGGGCTTGGGAACGACGGGAAAATGGTAGAAGATGTCTCACCTTTGCGTAGGAAAGCTTTCTATTGGAGGGGATCACTCTGGGGAATCTCTGAGAGATCGGGCTCCGGGGTGGTGTACAGGCTCGGGGTGGATGTATCCGCGTAGAAATATCTCCGGCGAAGAGGAGGAAGGGGATGAGTTCGGGGAAGTCTTCGAGGTGCTTGGGGAAATCTTTTCCATCGATCTTCGATCGTCGGGGTCATCTCTCCCTTCTCTCCCTTGGTTCATGTGAAGAGTGTGAGTGAGAGTAAGAAGTGAGAGAGAGATCAAGAGAGTGGGCCGATTCCTTAAATGAGCACTCTGCGCCCTGGCAGTCGGACCGCAAGAGTTCCCAATCAGACCACGGGAACAGTCTTTTTTCCTTTTTCTATTCTTCTTCTTCTCAAAAGTTTTGGGGGTTTTCCTAAAGATCTCTAAACCATTTTTTACTCACAAATATACTCACATTGAGGTGGCAAAAACGCGTAAAGGTTCCAAACGTAAAACCTTTAAAATCCGATCGAACATTTAAAATAATAATTATACACATAAAACATAATATTATGATGATTGTGCATACTTAATTACGTAATTAATGTCTTGGGATGTGACAAACTTTCCCTCGCCCCTTAAAACATAATAATAATTATACACGTAAAACATAATACTATAATGATTGTGCATACTTAATTACGTAATTAATATTTTGGAATGTGACAAACCTCCCCCCCCCCCAAAGAATCTTGTCCTAAGATTCAGCAAACTCAGGGAGACTGTGACGGTGATGAAGTGCACTAGAATTTTCCATAATTGGAAAAGAATTATGTAGATTTTCATGGACGGAATGAAAGATAGCCATCGGACCTTCACGTTCACTGGCGGTCACGTGCACTATTGCGCCACGCTGGTACGCGCTCCGCCGCGCTGTCCAGCCGTGAGCCACCGTCCCAAGACTGCAGTTCCTCTGCAACGCCATTGGTAGCTGTGCCACCTCCTCCGATGCCATGCGCACTGCCGCCGTTGCCGAGGCACCGTTAGCTCGAGGTATTGCTGTAATTAATGCAAAATTTATAAAGTCAAGTTGAGACTTGAATTACATAGTGTAGACCCCAAATTATGTTGCGAACACATTGAAGGTAGTCACCTAAATGGTGTAGACCTCTCAGTAGTGGAGGCATAATCTGTAACTATGCAATAGATGCTATGAATCCCACTACCTTGTGTTATGCAAATCTATGTTAACACTTTGAAGGTAATCACCAATATGGTGTAGATCTTGTTTAATTCATACTCAAATTGGATACGCACGTTGAGGATAGTCACTATATGGTAAACATAGTGTAGATCCCAGAGTAGTACTTGGTACTACCTTGTGTATGGCCAATATGAGATATGAATTAAGGTAATCACTTGAAAAGGTGTAGACCTTTGTTTCAAATTTGATATTGGATACGCACGTTGAGGATAGTCACTATGTGTTGGGCAAAGTGTAGATCCTGCAGTAGTACTAGGGTACTACCTTGTGTATGGCAAATATGCAAAGATTTGGAATATTGTGTTATATCAAGTTGACGAGGTTATCACTTATTTTGCATTATTTAATTCTACTTGAATTAATAAGTAATTTTTTGTAAGAAATAGAATTTTAATTGCAAAAATAAAGTTGTAAACATAATGGTATGTCATAGGGAATGCACAAGGGTAAACGCATGTGATATTACAAATTTTCAGATAAAACAAGGTCTGGAACAATAATTTACAACATGAAACAACACTGAACACAATTATAGCTAAAGATAAGGGCTAAAACATAAATTGACATTACTGTAAATAGTAAATATTGGATGTGGCTATAATTATAAAGAAACCTAGGGGATTTTTTGAAAATAGCCAGTCCACCGGCCTGTGGACCTAGACAACTTGGGCTCCGGCTCGTTAGGCCTTTCGGCCCAAGGCCCGACCGGGCTCCCCCTCCCCACACCGTATAAAAAGGGGAGAGGCCGGCAATTATGGTTGCAAACCCTAACCGGCCGCCGACCGCCACATTGTAGCTACCACCGTTGCTGGAAAGGCTGGAGCTGAGTCGGTCAGGATGGAGGCCGCGCCGGCCAGGATGGAAGCCACGCCGCTGGAGATGGGAGCACCGATGTGGGCGCGTCACCGCGCCGCCTTGGAGCGCTCGGGGGCCGATGCGCCGTCAGATCCAAGAGGGGCTCGTGTCGCCAATGTTGAGAAGCCGGGAGGCAAGACGCGGGCACCGGGATCCGCTGCCTTCTTCATGGTGCCGGTGAGGACGCCGGTGTTGGGGGTGTGCCGCCCCCTTCCCCCTCACATGCGCGCATGAAGGGGCCCGAAAGCCCCTTTTCCCCATGCATGCGCGTGCGTCTGGGTGCGCTTAGGCGCCGTCGGAGGGGAGGCCGAGGGCTGCAGGGGCCCACGACCCCGGGCGGAGGCCCAGATGGCATTTGGCCGCCGCTGTCGCAGTGTGACGGAAGCGGCGGTACGGCGTTGTAGCGAAGGAAGATGACGTGGTCGCCAAGTTCAAATCTAGGACAGCCAGTGGAGGAGTGGTGGGAGAAGGTGTTCGAGGGACGTACTCCTCGGGATCTTCCTCTTTCGAGGAGGACACCACCGTCGTTAGGCCGTTGAAGAGAGGAATAGCGCTGCTACGCGCTACCATTGTGGGGGGTGGGCCGGAGCCAACCACTGTTGTGGTGGTAGCCACCGCCGTGAAGGATCGCATGCCAGTGGTCAGTGCTGCCGGTGACCTAACTCCAAAGGAGAAGGGAAGCAGGGGCAGCGAGGTTGGAGGCGGTGAGGCCGGTGGCGGGATGGCAGCAGGGCCGCTGTTGCGGCCAAAGCGACGACGAGTAGCACCACAATGTGGACGACAGCGGGAACGGCAAGGGCATGGACAAAGCGGCAGAATGATGACGATAAAGTACAAAGAAGCAGATATGCCATGTATGGAACATAATGGATGCACCCTGCTCACCTTCTGAGAGAGGCCTTTGTACCTCTCTGTTCTTGATTGTTGTGCTAATCAGTGATAGAACTAGTGTTTGATAACCTGATGTGAGTAAAAATCGATTAGAGTGTGAAAACACATGCATTTATTAACTGAGTGAATGTTTACATATATAGCAAATGAATGGACAGGATATGCACCCATTAGAGAAGTCAGTAACTCAACGGATGTCTTTACATTGATTAACTGTCTAATTCAATTATTGTCAAATTGATCACATTGTTACAATTTTGGAATGTTGGTTTGTAACACCAGATTTACTTCACTGGGGCTGTTGGTTTCGATCCTTGGAAACGTAGTTGGCGATCCTGGGCACCATTTCGCTGTAAGTCCTTGGAAACCAGCGTTGGACGGCCAACCGGCTGGCGTGTCTTGCGTTGCCGCATCCAGCGCGCTGCCCTTTATGTGACCCAGATGACAGAAACGGCCCAGCATACCCAGTCCCAACTCACGGGCAAAAGTGACCAATCCGGCGACGCAGCTAGCAAAATGACGTTTGGGCGCCGGCCATGATCACACTAGGACAACATCACTTGCACCCGCCTCTGCAGTTCCTGCACATGATAATCCACCATGAGAACTAGGCTATTAACACTACCGCCATGGCCCATTACAGGCACAGCAGCCTAAAGAGAACACCACCGGCAGCCATACGCACAGGGAAATATTGTTACGAGCATCTTACTACCACCTGTCCTACGAAATAACTAACTAATCCATCCCACCGACTTACACCAGAGCTAAAACCACATGTACATGGTAATGGGTAACATCACATGTACAGAACAAGGAGATTCAACGGAAACGGCGCGATTTTGACACAGCTGCTGCTCTAATGCCCGCCCTTCTCTCGCAGAGTTGACAGGGCAACAATGGCATTGGTTGCCCCAGTAACATGGCTGCTACCATCGAGGCCTGGCCCAGATGATTTATTCTGCGAGCCACATGGCGCAATCTGGTCTTTCGGCTCCCCAGTTACTGCAGTCACCAACCAACGAATTTGCGTTAGTGAAAACAATAAAATGAAGTGAATGGTAGTCACTATTATGTTCCATAGTGAGTTTTCAGGTACCGTACCCGGTGTCGGAGCATTATACACCTTGGTGGCCGCATCCTGAGCTTTAGGGCGACCACTTTCAGGCAACGTATCAGATCTCGGAGATTCACAGCGCTTTGGCAGTTTAATCGATGCTGGACCATCATGGCCTTTGGGCGTGATACTCAGTGCCAGAGAATCACGGCCCTCAGTGCTCATAGATGGTGAATTTCCACGGCCTGCAAAGAAATGACAGCCAGGACGATCCACATTTGGCACGCTGTCAGTCTTGCACAAATGATGTATGGACTAGAGTAAAACTTGATACAACAGAGAGGCTTACCTGGCGTGTGGACTGGAGGTATGGCAACCGGTGTTAAATTGACCTGGCCTTCTACTGAATGACGTGCTGGGCCTTTTGATGCAATACCCAGTGCAAGAAATTCCTGGCCTTCAGGTGTCATTCTTGGTGAAGAATTGAGACGTTTCACGCCTCTACCTTCAGAATTTCCAAATGCCAAGCTTGGTACAGTAGATTCACAGCCCTTAGGAGTGAAACCTGGAGCCAAAATTCCATGGGTTTTTGAGGCATTAGTTGGTGCTACAGAAACATTACCAGGAGGTCCTGTGGTTGGTGTAACAGAATTGCAAACTTCCACACTAGGAGATGCAGATCTTCCAGAAATCGTGCTCAAAAGGCCATCACAAACTATAGGCGCCACTCTTGCTACAAAAGAATCTTGGTTTTTGACACATCGGGCAGCAGAGTTTCCAGGTGACATGATTTGTATAGGAGAATCTCTGCCTTCAGGTTCCACACTTGGAGAACCCCGGCATGTGGCACCGGCAGAACTAGATGTTTCTGTCACACTACTCGGTGCCAGACAATCATGGCCTTTGGGCACCATATCAGTTGCAAGGGTATCGCATCTTTTGGTGCTAAGAACTGCGGTGTAATCAGCAACCGCATTTGGTACACATGAATCACCATGGTTAACACTAAGAGTCAATGAACAATTCTTGCCTGTCTCATCCAAGGATAACTGTTCTGGTGTTGCCCTTGCGGAATCACTGGACACAGCTTCAACAGAAGGCTTGTACCATAACGATGGCTGCAATAGAAGCCAAAAACAAAGTGATGCTAAAAACGTAAACATGCCAGAAAAGAAAAAGGTAGTACACATTGCTGATTTGGACAGCTTAATCAGATGCCTGAGAAGAGCAAAGAAAATATTATAATGATTTCAGCGAGTTTACAAGTTCCTGGCTAGACGGGGTTCGGTACTACCCTACCTTAGCAGCAACGCCAGGGAGACGTCTCTCCCCGTGGTCAAGTTCCTTTTTTAATATTATAATGATTTATCTGTGCACATTACCAATAGTGCTCAAGAGACATAAAGCTTCAATTTTCCTTACCATGAACCATAAAAAAAATTTAACTATCAGAGATGTTAAAAGTAGATACTATGCACAGAATAGCCTTATTTTGGTTTCAAGTCATCCATTCCAAAAGGATAAGCAAGACTAATTTGTCAAATAACAGGTGCATATTCCATACTATTCAAGAAACACAAATCGATTTTTGTATAAAGGAGTTGAATATCTATTGCTTTTGCTTCAGAAAAGATAACAGGTGTGGTCTTTAAAAACTAAAGAGAACATGCGAATAGCACGGTGGTAAGACCTCCAAATGTGAGGCTACCAACCAGGGCTCGAACCCTGGTTCTCGCAAAAAAGGCTCCTCGCTGTGTGTTCCCCGTGGTCGTGGCGCGGTCGCTCAGCGATAGCGTGCGGGTTGTAACTGGCTTTCGGGGCATTTTCTCGACCTTAATGCAATACCTTCGGGATGTCTGTCCCCTTGGGTCGAGTTTTATTTTTTTAAACTAAAACGAAGCCTTCTGTTATGCAGCCAGATTCATGACTTGCATGTCGCAACATACATACTGGATTTTATTTTTGTACATGCAATGCACATTGAATATAACAACCTCGAAATGGTTACTTTTACTGAATTTGCAAGAATAATGTGTCGCTAAGTCTTTCCCATACAAGCTTGAACTTACAAGGAGAAGAACCAGCATGAACCTTGAAAGTTTCCTTAGTATTGACAAGAAACAAGGAAATGTGTGCTACTAGGAACTTACACAGTAATGAAGTTTCTTCAAGGCTTCCAAAAGTATTTTTTCTCCAACTATTATTATCATATTCTTCACCATTTCTTCGCGAGTTATTTTACTTTCCTGTCAAGAAGAAAACTAGAAATGTTTCAATGCCCACCATACAAACCACAAACAATATCAAAAGGTATACCATAGCTTGAGTAGATAGTACCTTCAGCTCTTCATAATGATGGAAGAACAGCTCCCTTGCTACAGATGATATACTGTCTTGAATTACTCCAAACAGAACTCTGAATGATATCCATGGGGAAGCTGGTCCTGCACCTGTTTCACACATTACCTGAGTACAGATTGAAGAAGGGGAATCATTGGACAGCAAAGCTAAACATCTATAAGACAAGCTTCTACTCTCCCACTGTGATTAGTAGACATGCATCTAACAGGAAAACCAGCATGTTGATGGTGAACTGTAACAAGATTCAGGTTGCCTCACATGTTGAAGAGAAGAAATATCCACTGCAACTTCCTTTGGTGATGGGTGAAACCATAAACCCTTCAAGCCAAGCAAATAATCTGAAAATAAGTGCACAAAAAAGAAGATTCACTCCACCTATATCAATATGACATGATAAAGGTTTTAACTCTTATTAATCATCTTACTTTGAACTTTTGGGACAAGCTTGAAACTAACAAGGTATTCTAAACGCATGTGAGTGCTTAGATGTGATGGCCACATCACATAACACTTCGGGTTTGAGCAATCATCGACACCAGAATCATATATCTCGCTGCTTGGAAAAGACTCTTGTGATCCAGGCTCGACAGCTTCCATGTTGCCCAATATCACTCGGCACAGCAACATATACTGCACTCCTTTTCTGTCAACATCACAAAGACCGACACTGCCACACAATAAAATGTGATATGAATATAATAATATATTAAACATTACAAAATTGTAGTCACAACAATTAAGTAATGAAAACACACCTGGTAAAGGCTCGGTTTTCTGGTGAAAGATATACACCAGCACTCAAACCTGCCTTCTCAACAGATTTTACAGTGGTACCCAAACCATTAATCAGAATCCTAACTATGTCATTCTTCCTAGACCCTATCCATCCATATCTTACATTTGCATCACCACATTCTTCTTTGGTGGACCTCATCTGTCTTTCAAAAGCTTCAAATCTACATTGTGCAGTAATATCATTTGGAGAGTAGCGGTGGACATGAAGTATGCTACTTGGTGTTGCAAATGAACCCATACCAGAGAGGAAAAGGTCCTGGACAAATAGAAAGCCTTCACTGCCTCTTTCCACAGATGTCATTTTCTTGCGCAATACATCTGTAGTGGAAGGTTTTTGAGGAACTGGAGGGCTAGATTCAAGGACAACTTGCTTGACCACTTCAGGTGGAGAATTTGCAGCCTTATCTAACATTATTCCCTGTGCAGTGCTGTCAATGTTACCAGAACCCCCTTTGGTCATTTCATCACTTTCCTCGTCAAAGAACAGAGAAGGAGAGAAACGCTTGCCAGTGTCATCAAACCATGCAACAGAACGCTGCTTTCTGGTTTTTAAGTTGACCAGGGTCATTGATAAGAAATCAACAAGAAGAGGCTCATTGTCCATCACAACCACAAAACTCGATTTATTGCCTCTGAATTTTTCAACGAGGGACTTCATTATTTGCTCAGGAAAATTGTGCCAAGAACCTTGTTTGTAATACATGATACAGCTAGGCACTTCACTCTTCAGGAAATTGACACAATCACTGGCAAGGTTAGGTCGTGTGCAACAACAATTGCAGCGTTTAGCAGATGAATCAAATGAGGGCCAATTCTCAGATTTGACACGACGAGATTTGCAGTCTTTTGACAGGCAGTCATCGACGAGCTTTCTCTTCAAGCACAGGGAATTGGATTCTTGCAGTGATGCCATGAGAAGCCTTCGTTCTCACTCCGAACAAATGGTGAAAGAAAGAAAACTAACTCTAATATGTATACAATTTACAGGTCTCCCTTCATGTTGACATCTCAGTGGTAGAGAATGACCCTGTATAAGGTAATGGATGAATGTCTCTCAAATAGAAAACACGGTTCATGAATTTGTGATTGAAAGTTAGTAGAAGAGTCAGGATTCAAGAAGTTGGCAAAATAATAATGGAATATTAGTACAACAGTATAACTAGCCTTCATAAGACAAAAACACCAAGTGCACAAGGAACATCAATTGCATAAAACAAGCATCAATCGTGCAAATAAAGAGTCTACTTAGGCTGGTTCCTATATAATGAAGATTAGACAATGTATCTATGAGCTTTTCCTCCTAAAAACACAGAAAAGGGGTATGTAGCAGACATATAAGCTCCAAAATTAGTTGTTGAAGCCCTGGCTCAAAAACAAGTTTATAGGGATCAAGCATAGCAGTAGCACGAATTCTCTTTCATGAAGCAGGGTTTGGATTATCACTCAGATACTGTTCTAAATACTTATGCAACGCCATTTGCCAACCTCTAGAATTCAAAAATCAACACCATAACTGATTGAAGTATCAAGGATGTCAAAGTCCTATCCATGTTGACATGAAAGCATACCTTGAGTTGAAGATGATAGACTTGTTAGGAATAGCAACTTATATTCAATAGTAGCCTATGGGGGCAATATATAGAGAGTACATGAGAGAGTACAGAATAAGGATTCTAGTAACCTATACGTAAGGTATAAGGACTGTATATTCCTAACACCCCACTCAAAAGCAAGACGTATACAATAGCGTTGCATTTGAAAAAGATGACACTAAGTAATAAACTTAGACTAATACATCCAAAAATTCTCTCTTCAAAACTGTCATAGAGTGGAGTCTTGTAATCCTGTCGAATCAAGCCGAAGAAGTGCAAAGCAAAGCACAGGAGTAGAGATGTGATGATGACAACGAAAGAATGCCCTTGATCAAGAATCGCAACAAAGCGACAACGAGTAGCAAGACGATAAACGAAAATTGTCACTAGAGCTACGAAAAGACTAAGATGACACAAGAACGCCCTAGATCAAGAATTGCAAACACAGCAATAACAAGTAGCGAGACAACGAAAGAAGTTGTCACTAAAGCTACGAAAAATTCTAAAGGAAATACCACCTCTACCAAATAGGAAAATATCAATGCATTTTAATAATATTGGTAACTACCACCTCTACCAAATAGGAAAATACCAATGCATTTTAATAATATTGAAAACTGATGTCGCTTGTGACAAGCGGGTAAACATTTTTCTGGTATATCAAAGCTATAGCAATTTAAGTTTTGAACAATATAACCACATGGCATTTTTAGTTTTGCCAATACCCTGCGAAATAATTCCTCATTCAACTACTTGCGGCTCAAGAAATCCTTTTCCATAGGTTCACAACATCAATCATCCAAGTAATCAAATTTGGTCCACGTCAGTGATGCTAGATCGTGTGCAATCCACTCACGCACGACTCAGATTGGAATTGACAAATAAAACAGTACAAGATATTAAACACTATTGGATCAAGTGAATTTGAGAATAAATAAACATCATCCATGTTTCAATGAAAATATACAGACCCATTGAGCAAGAATTATTCTTGAAGCAAATCTTCAATACTGCAAGAGCCCAAGCCAAAATGGCGTACAAACAACTCTTATACATGGAATCCTAAATAACATGCCATCTTCACCAACCCAATCTAGTGACCACAATAGCTGAATCCTGACAAACATCAACTTGTCCCCAAAAATAGGCAAAATCTGATCTGAATACCAAATTTGAAATTGCATCTCATTTTGACTTGAAAATCAACAAAGAAAGCCAAATGGATCAACACAAAATACGCATGCGCAAGCATAAATCATCCATCTAAATGTTTGAGGACAACCTATATTTAGCCGAAAATCGAGCTCCATCAATACCTAAACAAAATTGGGCAGGCAAAGGCAACTTGGCGGAGTAGCACACCTTTTCTAAGAACCAGCCCAACTGGGTTAGTTGAAACTTATACAGCAATTGACAATAAAGCGGCAGACCATAAAAAAATTTACTTTTAGACTATACAAAAACAAGCTATTTAAGAATGAAAAGATGGATGTCACTAATGATATCAAAGAGATACCTGGTTTAACGGAGACGTGTGTTTCAATGACAGGTGGGAGGGACAAAGTATTTCTCCCATTGTGCAACCGAATAACATTACGAAAAACTTGCTAACTATCATAAAAATTATAAGAATACTTTGTATCATAAGGCACAATGTCATCTATCATCGCACCAATTTCAATATAAACACTTATTTTTAAGGAGAAACAAAAAAGACAAATGCATTAGGAAGCAAGGTGACTATTTTAGGGGACTATCTTGACAACCGAATAACTTCAGAGTAAAATGATTTTTTCCACCATGTTAAAATCAAGTTTTTTCCTTTGAGATGACAAACCCCTCGTCTTCTTAGCCCAACAAAACTACAAACCATCAGTGCCCTCGGCCCGCACCGATCGGACCAAACAATCATAGCAGCTAGTTGGTCATCAGGTAGAGTCACGGGCAGCGATAGGCACCACTCCTCTCCTCCCAGCGACCCAGAAACCCCAAGTTCCCTCACTATCCTATTACCACGCTCTCGCCTCCATTCCTATAAGTCGAGACCCCACCCCTCTCCCGGCACCGCTACAACTTGCCACCGCTTGCCCTACCGGCACCTCACCGGAGTCCTCGTCGCCCTACCACACCTACACTACCCATCGCCTCCATGCCGGCTTGCTCCGCGTTTAGAAAACCGGTAACCCTAACCATTGCATCCTCAACTCAGCTATAGAAGAGCACTCGATGTGTAAGAGAAGGAGCCACCACTAGTTTCGGTGCAGCCCTTGTGACCTCTTCTATCATGCCCCGCCGCTGGCAAATGGTGATCTTGAGAAATCCCAATGCACTCCCTTCTAAGCACCTCTTTCATGATTCATATCTCTCTAATGCGATTTGCGACATCCATCTTCTTTTATTCTTAAATAGCTTGTTTTTATTTAGTCTAAAAGTATTTTTTGTGGTGTGCCACTTTATTATCAATGCCACTTAATTATCAATTGTTGTACAAGTCTCAGCTAACCAAGTAGGGTTGGTTATTAGAAAAATGTGTGTTGCTCCGCCAAATTGCATGTCCATTTATTTTTGTAGATATTGGCGTGATGGAGCTCAATTTTTAGATAAATATAGGATTTGTCCTCAAACATTTAAATGGATGGATTTATGCTTGCACAGTTGCACATGTGTATTTTGTGATGCTCATATTGTTGTCTTTGTTGATTTTCAAGTCAAAATCACATGCAATTTTAAATTTAACATTTTGGATCAGGTTTTGCCCATTTCTGGATAAGTTGATGATTATCAAGATTCAGCTATCGAGGTCACCAGACTGGGTTGGTGAAGATGACATGTCATTTAGGTGTTGTTTGGATCCCCTGTTTTACGAAAACTAGTGTCCGTAATACATGTTTTAGTGTAACCACCTCTAAAAGTTTGTTTGAATACCCAACAAACTCCCGTACATGCAAAACCAGTTTTCCACAAAACCAGAAAAGTGTGTTTGGATAGAAACAGCTCTGCATCGTTTATAATAGAATCGGTTTTCACAAACCTCAATTTGGACTTCCAACATAATACATCCTTTTCCCATTGCTAGGCGGGAAACTCTCCCGGTGGTGCGCTCGATATGCCAAGAAATTGTTGCCGCCAAGCAAGGTATAAGGATCACGAGTAGGTTTTTATTGCCAAACTAATCAATCGAGATCAGAGAAGGTCATCACCGTCGCCATCAGCTGGCTGTCGAGTCACCATACCTTTTCCCGAGCCCCTTCAAGTCAGTCCAAAGACTCTAGTTCAACGCCCAAGCTCCATTGATCAGAGGTGGTGTCCTGTTCTTATGCATCAATTTAATGCCAATAAATAGACCTATGTTGATTAGATAACACATTTCACTTGTTGCTTGCATGGAAATCAAACACTTAGATACATTGTGCATTACTTTACGGAAAAATACTATCAAGAGCTTACCTGCATCTGCATGGATAAAGGCCGGAGGTGCCCTAGGGACTAGAGCTGACTACAATGGTGTGCATCAATATTCTAGACTTGTTCCTCTGCTCCAAGAGGCAGCATGGATCGGCAGCCTTCCACTACTCTCCTCCAGCTTTCTGCCTATCTCCCTAGCTTGCATGTTGATCGCTGTTATACCTAGGCACGGAGGTCGTTGAGGACGGAAGCTATGGTGTCGACGGGACAGTGAGAAATTGGAGGCGGTTGGGCAGTCAGGGCAAGGCAACCCATGGCAAAGGACGCCACCCCTGCTCGCCCAAATTAGTGACGTCGACATGGCCGTCTCGCCCTAACCAGTACCATCGCAAACCATGTGCACTCAAAGCTGCCGCTGGCGAGCTCGACGGCATGAGTCGAGAGAGAGGACGGGGATTCGATGTGTGGTGACCAGAAGTGAGATTGTGGGGAAAGTAAGAGAAAGAGAATGGAGGCTGAGTTCGTAGCAGCTCATAGACGGAGATGTCTGTTGTGTGTGATGACTTAGCGTAAAAACCCATTTTTGGTTTATAAGATCCAAACAAAGAATTTATTAAATACGTTTTAACTGGCTAACAACCTTAAACTCGTTTTCCTAAAAATCCTCTTAAAATGTGTTTTGTTAAAATTGACTTTTATTTTGGGAGATCCAAACAACAACTTAATGATTTGATTCAAGAAAAATTATTGCTCAATTGATGTGTATATTTTCATTGAAACAAGGATGTTGTCTATCTATTCTCTAATTCACTCGATCCAATAGTGTTTAATGTCTTGTATTGTGTTATTTCTGTGAATTCTAGTAAAACAGTATATCGGTCCATTGTAAAGGAGCGCATGATATACATATGCAAGGTGGAACAACTGAAACAAATATCATGTACCCAATGTTATTATCAGGTCTATTATGAGCAACCACTTCTTCCAAATAAATTTCTGTGAAAATCTTAAGTGACGTAGCATCTCACAGTGCTTTGTGCTTGGTGTTTTCCATTTATAAACACAACATACAAAATTACCCCAATGCATAATTTCCATTACGAAACATGGATACTGAGATTTAATTAGCTCGGTAATCCAGTAGCTACTGAACTAGTACTTGATAACCACAGCATGGTCTAACGCTAGAGAAAATTAAGGTTTTGCAGTCCTCAATCAGACAGCATTGTGGCATGTAAGTATCAAAATATATATTCAATAAAATGCGTTGCATCTGCGAGTTCGACCATAACCACAACAGACTTTCTTGGTCAAGTTGATAAAACAACATGGAGCGATAACAAAATCAACACCAGGCAACAAGTATTGGCATCCAATTCGTCGGCATGGACTCAAATAATCAGCTGGTTGGGAAGCAGACTTGCAACTACCTAATTATTCTGCATCCGGAGGGTAGAAGATGCTCACCTCGGCTGGCCGACGGTGGCAGGGACGGGAATATGGCGGCGCTCTCCTCCAGATCCGGGCTTAGGGCCGGTGGGGGCGAGCTCGTCGATGCTAGTTGAGGCGGCAAGTACGGGACGGCGGCGATGCGGACGGGGAGGTGGCGGCCGCGTTCTCGTCGGGTACGGGAGGAAACCGGCGGCGTAGAGGACGGGGAGGCGATCTTGGAGAATGCCTCTCCTGTCGCCAGCACAGGCGTCGGGATGGCGAACGGGCAGACTTTGTGGAGCCGTGGAGGACAATCCGTGAAACTCGAGTTTCGCTCACAGTGAATTCTACCCGTGATGGGCCCACACTCACAGTGACAGTCATGGAAAATGTACCGTGACCGGCCCACCCTCACCGTCACGAAAGCCCGTAGTATCAACATTTTTAGGTTCTGTTTGTTTCAGCTTCGAATTCTAGCTTTCAGCTTTTATAATCCGAAGCTGAAACAAACAGACAGTTTTTGGTTATAGCTTTTTAAAATCTGCTGGTTGGATTGT
Source organism: Phragmites australis (assembly GCF_958298935.1). Taxonomy (NCBI): domain Eukaryota; kingdom Viridiplantae; phylum Streptophyta; class Magnoliopsida; order Poales; family Poaceae; genus Phragmites; species Phragmites australis. The sequence goes on along the minus strand of NC_084936.1, from coordinate 19,957,335 downwards.
GAGAATCTGAGAAGCTGGTTTTCCTCAGTTTTTGATAGATTGTGAAAGTCCATTTTACTAAACTGTCTATTAAATTTTTTTAGAATCTACAGTCTAAAAGCTTTTCACAATCCAGCTTTTTCACAATCCAGCTTTTCACAATCCAGCTTTTATAAGCTGCTTTTTAGAATCTCTAGCTGAAACAAACAGGCCCTTAGGATTGGGATCGTCGGTAGGATTATTTTTTTCCAAGTAGGATCGGGTCGTATGATCATAATTTTATGAAAATTTTATTTTCAAAGTTTAACTTATTTTTATATTAAAAATATATTTAATAAGTATGAAATATCGTTAAACATATATTCTAAATATAGAAACTAATAAAATATGTCAGATTAAACTAATAAAATTTAATCATGTATAAATCTTAGCGATTCTATAGGATCCTATAGAACTAGAGATGGCAATCAGGTACGACGAGTACGAATAGTGCTTACCCATATTTGTACCTGCTAAATTTTACCCACCAGCAAGTATACCTGTGAACGCTCAGGGTATAGAGCGGCCCCCAAACCCATTATCCATGGGTATACCTATTTACTCGCTTGCCACAACAAATATACCAAACAATGTTATAAGTTCCATACATCATTTGTTCATTCTATGTGAGAATAGTGTAATGGTTGCAACAAGACATATAAATAATTTTAGCAAGACATATAAATAAATGATTTTAGTATGATTTCAGCAAGATGTATTATTTCAGTATGATTTCAGCAAGACGTATACTGAACTGTATTATGGTCATCTACTCCCAAGCATAGCACAATTTTCATTCAAATAAACATTTGAACAGACGAGCATTTCAAAGACTCAAATGAACATGTGAATACGGAATAAGGACATCATTAGAGAACTATACGGGTTTCGCGGGTATGGGTACGTCTTACCCATACCCGTACCCATCTACCCATCGTGTAGTATTTTCCGCCCACGAACGTACCCGTGGATACCAAATGCTATACATACCCTATCATATTTGGGTATTTACCCACAGATAAACGGGTAATCGGGATAAATTGTCATCCATGTATAGAGCTCTAGATCATGATGCTATGTAAGATCTTAGCGATTATATAGGATCGTATAGAACTCTCATTTAGAATTATGATCTACAAATTTAAGATATATAGTGGGATCAGTATCGTTTCGACTTCGTAGTATCGTAGGATCGTAAGATTTTAGGATCCATATTGGGATCCTGACAACCTTGGTAGTATCCCTAATCGGCTCATTATAATAGTTAGGATAGGGGATCCCTGATGTGGATGAACCGTTCGAGCCTCAGATTGTTGTATTTGCAAAACTCGTCTCACCTCATTTGGATAGCATAATGTGGTGAACTCGTTTGGGGGTTTCTTGGTCAGCAAGTGCTCAATATGTGGCCATGACGACAGTGGTGGCTCGGCTCTCGACAATCGTGACGATTGTGGCCGAGAGAGGGAGAAAGGAGGGGTGCGCGAGCTTCAACGATTGGCCGGGATGGAAAATGGTGGAAGAGATAGATATAGCAGAGGGGAGGTGCGCGGTGGTGGCCTAATGAGGGAGCAACGACTATGATTGCTACAAAGAGTGGCACTATGAGTCATGGGCATGTTCGTGGGGAGCTAGGTCCGTTGGGTTCAATTGGCCGCGCCTGATGCAAGAGGTGGAAGGACATGGGCCAAATCAACCTAAGAATTGGCTCGTGTGTGGGAACATGGATATACTTTTTTATATTTCTTAAATTGAAAATTTACAAAATTAAGTATTCATTTTGAAATATTGCACATATAAACTTCCTATGATTTTTATGAGTTATTACAATTTTCCGTGTACAATTAATGTTTCTATGTTTTCTAAATACCCTAAAAATCCTAAAAGTACCCTTATACTCTTTACATGCAAATCCAACCAGTCACGCGGCAAGCGGCTATGCGGCATCGCTTAGGGCGGGTACAAAAAGCTCCAGCACAATGTGGTGAACCTGTTTGGGGGGTTTCTTGGTCGGCGGCGATGGTCGGCGCGTGCTCAACAACATCCATGATGATGATAGTTGTGGCCGAGGGAGGGAGGAAGGAGCGGTGCACGAGCTTCAATGCTTGGCCGAGAGGGAAAATGGAGGGACGGCGATATAACATAGGGGAGGCGACGATGGTTGCCTAGTGGGGGAGTGACGGCTACGGTTGATAAAGAGGGTGGCTGTCGGAGGATGAACTCCTTAAGCGGGGATCCGAAGGGACCCTCTTTGAGATTCGGCCAGGGGGATGATTCTGAATCTACCTCATACGTGAATTAAATGAGAGTATGTGGGAGATGCAGGTGGGACGGATGATTGGATGCTAGTGGAGTAAATGCTCGAGGGATTTTAGATAGGTTCGGACCGCATGGAGCGTAATACCCTACTCCTGTGTGTATGCTATAAATGTTCTGGGAATGCCTCTCTGTGGATCTCTTGCGTTACAAGGATTTTTGTCTAAGTCTAGAGCTTCGGTCTTGCTTCGAGCTTCGAGTGTCCTGACTTCGTTAGCTTGTCTGCCGTCCGTCGTCTGAGTCTGTCCCTTCCTTCTTCTCCAGGGTGTGCTCCCTTTTATATCCCGTCGGGCGGCTTGGCATGCCTAGAAAGGAGGGCATGAGTCCCCATGAGCTATAAATGGAAAGCAACCATCATGGGGCTGCAATTTGATGCTACGGGGGGTTGAAAAGTGCATCCCCGGCCGGTCTTGTCGCCCATTACGCGCGGCTTTAGTCGTTTGCAGGAGGAGGCCCACCGGGCAGCCGCCGAACCACCCCGTATGCCCGCTCAGTTAGAGCGGGCCTGACACAGCAGGGGGGCAGGCGATAAGCCTCGAGCCCGACGACGATATCTCCAAGCCGCGCAGGATGACGTCCGATGGGACCCGTCGCATTAAATGCCCCCACGCCTCCCTGATGGGCAGTGGTAGGGACTGACAACATGCGTGGGGGGAGTGGTTGGAAGCGATAGGCCACGCTTCCTCTTAAATGCAGCATCGGGCCTCTCACCAATTGACACCTCACCGCTGAGCTCTTGTGGGGTCCACCGGCAAGAAGCTTCTCAGGTCCTCGGTGAACTCTGGGTGCTCGGGGACTACTGTTCATAGCCCCGAGCGCCCTCTCCCGGATATGTCTTTTCTTGGTCCTCGGGGAACTCGAGGACCACTGTTCGTGGCCCCGAGCGCCCTCTCCCGGAACTGTGTCTTCTCGAGTCCTCGAGGAACTCGGGGACCACTGTTCATGGCTCCGAGCGCCCTCTCCCGGAACTGTCTTCTCGGGTTCTCGGGGAACTCGGGTACTCAGGGACCACTGTTCATGGCCCCGAGCGCCCCCTCCCGAAACTGCCTTCTCGGATCCTCGGGTAACTCGGGTACTCGGGGACCACTGTTGTAGCATCTAGGCCCCTAAGAAAAAAGTAAGGGTTTCGGTGCTTACTGACAACCATATCATTGTGATTAACATTTCAGCTTTTGAGAAACAAAGAAAGACTTAATTGTCAATGGTGACTTTACACTCTTGCCTATTAAAAGATGTGATAATCAAAGGACCAGAACGTGAAAGATAAGGATCTTCTATATCTAAGTGTCACAAGGAGATGAATGACACTTAGAGTAGTATAGGTTCTTTTTATTCTTAATCTTTTGACCGTACTATAAAGAGGGGCTAAGAGTTGTACCTTGACTTAGGAGAGTCTAGACATAGTCGATGCACACTTGTGATTTTTCATTACTAGGTTAACCTCAGAAAATCATTGGTTCCGAATCTCAAAGGTAGAACTCAAAATTGCTCTGAAATAGATAAAATCAGCAAAATTTCAGTTCACCGGATGATCCTCTGATGTCAAAGTGAGTAAGCCGGAGCAAATTCCTAAGAGTTCTGACTTGAAAAATTGATGAAGAGCACGCCGGATAGTCCGGCGTCCTAAAGGCGGAATCACCGGATAAATAGATAGCTATGAAGTCCAGAAGTAATTCTATACACCGGATAGTCCGGTGTAGCAAAGATGATCACCGGATGAATTTTTACAGAGAGGTTGTAAACTATCATCTGGCCCATTTCAATGCACCGGATGATCTACTGTAGGCTAAGATTAACCACCGGAGTTTTAACGGCTAATGGAACAGTTAACGGCTATTTTGTCAGATGTATTAGCACAGGATATTCCGGTGTGAAACGTGTTATTCACACCGGACCTTCCGGCGTTAAGAGAAATTCTGGGTTGTTAGGTAACGGCTAATTTTCGATCCTTTGCCTATAAATACCTACTCATTTTGACCTCTCCTCAACTCTTACGACCCTGTAGCAGCTCATACACTTGGTGTGTCATTTAGAAGTAAGAGAGAGCACTTGTGTCCATTCTAAGTTCTTAGTTGAGGATTAAGGACTTCTTTGAGTGCTTGAAGAGTAACAAGTGTGCATCTAGCTGTTGTCTAGGCTTGGTCTTTGTCAAGTGAAGCTTGAGGCTTGTTACTCTTGGTGGTTGGCAACACCTAGACGGTCTTGGTGATCGGAGGATTTCTTGGTGAGCTCTTGGAGGAATTGTGGGAGCCCCGGAAAAAGAGGGTGTACTTGGTTTGATACCCGCCAATCCGGAGATGGAGAAGGGGTAATCAAGAGGGAGCACTTGAGCCTTGGTGACTCAAAGGGAGCGACATCCTTGGTGGATGCTCCAACGAGGACTAGGGGGAAGTGCCAACTTCTCGAAACCTCGGGAAAAAATCGGTGTTGTTTTCTCCAACTCTTTACTTTCTTGCATCTTATTTTGAGCTTTGTTATTATTGCAAGTTCTTCTTAGAAATTATCTTTCTTAGTTAATTCTTGCTTGGTTAGCTATCTTGCGCTAGTTAAAATTCCTTACTTGCGTTTCTTTTAAGTTTTATTTGGTCAAGTGGTAGTTAATTAAAAAAAATTAATAACCCAATTCACCCCCCCTCTTGGGCTATTCGATCATTTCAACTGTTCATGGCCCCGAGCACCCTCTCCCGGAACTGCCTTCTCGGGTCCTCGGGGAAATAGTCTCCGAGGGAAGACGCCACGTGGCACTCTGTTGTCCTGGCCTCGGGACTCGGAGACCCCTGATTTCTATGTCATCGACAGTGACGCTACGAGTCATAGGCATATCCGTGGACAGGTAGGCCTATGGTGGGTTCAGTGGGCCACGCCTAATGCAGGAGGTGGATAGGGTCGAACCAACCTAAGAATTGGCTCTCTCAAGTACATGGATCTGCATTCGTTTATGACAACCTATAACAGTCATCGGTAGTACTTTGTGTGTTATATTGCTGGTATCTAAACACCCAATACAATTAGACTAAAAGTATAAAAAAGCCTTATATAACTCTTTATAAATAAATTTAGAGATTTTACCTTAAAAACTCTCACTAACCTATATCCTATGACTCCTAATTTTTGAAGACTCCTAGTATCCCCTCCATCCTTACTAAAAATAGGAAACCTAGCCAAACTTCCAATCCCACTCGGGCCCACTGCTCCCACCCCGCCAAGGATGTGCGTGATGAACTCGCCGCCCTTGCCAACTCCTTCCGGTGAGCGCCTATGTTCCCGTGCGGCGCCATCGATATTATCAAAAGCTCGCACCACAGCTCGGCCTTCCACAGCCCACAGGTCGTCGCCCTGCACGCACTCCGGGAGATTTTTCGCGAGCTTCAGGCCTCTCCAAACTATGCCATTGGCTTCCTTCTCGCCGCCGTTGGCTTCTTCTTTTCCGCTGATTGCTTTTGCTTCGTCGACTAGAATGCTGCACATGTACCGCACGGAGTTGTTGGCGATGGGGAGCAGCCTGGGCTTGTAGAACACCAGGTAGGCACAGTACTTCAACAGTGTGGTGGCCAGAATTTTGTAGTCCTCCTCCGATCCTTCGATGCTCCGGCCGTCCTCCAAATTGTTCGACCCTTCAATGCTTCGCCCGTCCTTCAAGTTGTTCGATCCTTCACTGCTCCGGCCGTCCTCCAGTTTGCTGGTTGCGACGTGCCACACCATGATCGTCTCGATGTTTGTCGGAGCCTTGCAATAATTTGACAACGATTCGTAGCCTTCCAGCTCGATTCTCTTCTGTAGCCGCTCCTGACCTCTTGGTAAACGTCCCTTGTTCTTGAGGAGCGTATCGCGTATCGTTTTCAGTACAGCGGCAGGAACCGGCCGGAGAGTCTTGCATTTCTTGATGCGGAAATCTTCGTCTCCGGTCAGCAGGACGAACGATCTTCCTCGCCGGCGTGAAGAGGAAAGGGAGAGAGAAAAAAAAAAGAAAGGGAGGAAGATGACCGGTGAGATCCACACATTAGCGACATAGAAGAGCGAGGAGAGACAGTCTGTTGGAATATAGAGATTAGAGATAAGAAGTTTATTGGAGATGGAAGAGATTAAGAAGAAAATATTATTGAAAAAACTTTCTATATAAAAATATAGGGTGAGTTTTAAAAATTCTTTTAAAATATTCTAAGATCAAGATGAATAAAGGTCATACCGGAAATATAGTTTGGCTCATTTCCCTTTGCAAAACTGGGTTGCTCTTTATTTCCTTCTTTACCCATTGGACGTTGGCCTATGTACGACGAATGATAGTATTTCACCCAAGAGCCGGGACCCAAGTGCCCAAATGTTTTAAAAAAATGTCCCATGGAATCCACGCGCCGTAGTGTAATAACGACCATTAACAAGCAACAAAACAGTCACATGATGTCATAATCAAATGCTCAAGACGCAAAAGCTCCGCTCATCCGCTCCGTGTGCATCCGATCGGCGCGGCTTTGCCGAGTGAAGTTTTTTATATATTTTTTCTTTAATATTTGCAAGAATATACGTTCTTTTGAAAAAATTAAAAGTGCATATAGTTTTTTAAGTATGATTTCGGTAATTAATGATAATATTTATAGACTAAAAATATTATTCTGAATTGTTAATATGTTGTTTCATATGTGATACATAAAAGGAGAGATATGTATCAAGATAAATAAGCTCTAAGTGATTCTCAGGTAAGTGATGACAATACTTATGAATTACCAATTATATTGAGAATTATTATTATGATTATTTCATAGAAAATACATAAGAAACGAAGCATGAATTCGTTGAAGAATGACACTGAGATAAAAAATGTATTGTTATTATTGAGCTCTTAATGATACTCATGAGATGAATGAGAAGGTCAAAAAGATTGACAATAAGTAAAAAAGGCTAAATTACTTATGGATATCAAGTAATTAAAGATATGATATTGTTAATTAGGTTTTATGGACTAACTCATGTGTTTTGTGCTTAAGTGTGAGTTAGAGTTAGGTTGCATAAGAGGACATGAGTTGAATTGAGATATTCAATATGTCAAGTTGAAAGAGCAAGATCAAGATAAGTTTAGCACAAAACTTATGTATTTGATTCTTGTGGTTCATGTTTAAGTGGTAAATCGGATGAAGATGATAAAAAAGGGAGAACTTTTCTACGTATGATGCATGAGAAGCAATCAAGTAAACTTTATCGAGCTTTCGAAAGATCAAATGAATATCAAAATGCAAGTGAGGATGATCATCGATATCAAGAGAAGAGAAGTTGATGATGAGCCTTGAAGAGCTATGAGAAACAATGAGACTTGGATGATACATTTGTCAAGTCCGACGGGATTGCTCAAGGTAAAGGTATAACTAGAATATGTTTTCTAATTTTGCCGATCTTAAGGAGTTTGGTGAGAGACCGTATTATAGGATCGATAGCCGTACTATTAAGAGAGATTATCAAAAGCGTTACTCAATTATTGTATCGAGTGCTCAAATCATGTGCTTAGTGCGGGATGAGTTTGTATTGAGAGTTTGTTTTAGGAGTCCAAGGTATCTAAAAGGTGTTTTAGATCTAACCTTTTGTGTTGTTGACCTTAGTGGCGAAAAATGGTTGTATCCAAGCCTTAGTGGTGTTTGGCATATTTCATACGGTTCTTAATTTAATCTTAGGGGATTAAGCTTTGGGCAATGGGTGAAAGTGTTCGAATAAATCTTCGGAGTGTTCCTAGCTTTGATAAAATGTGTTTGAGACCATTAATTTAGTATGGATGTATAGTCCTCTGAATAATCTTTCCGTAGAGTCCGAAATCGTTGAAATCAGACTTCAGAATAAAAAATTATTGCTGTTTTTAGAGTGTCAGCTGTTGTCGGTGTATTAAGTAAAGGGGTATCCTACCTAAACGGACTCCGTAGGGGACCTAGCAACTAGAGGAGCATACTACACAAGGTCTGGTCGGTCTTACGACCAGGTGCGGCCATAGCGACCAGTCTAACACCCGCACGACCAGTCTCCCTATACCATCACATATATCCGTGACCAGCCCCACTAGTCACAGGGCCAGATTTGACGCAACTTGTCCAGAGTGCTTTTTCTGATAAACCACTCAAGTGTTTTGTTTCCGCAGGGGCCTGCATCAGTGGATGAAGTCATGGACGACGCAGTTGGGTATTGTCCCGTTCTGTAGCATTAAATGTTGCGGGATAGAATTTTGCTGACCGGCACGGTGGCGCACGATGGATGGGATGTTGTTGGCAGCCTGACCAGGTAAGTGGATGGGGTCGGCGGAGAAAGGCATTTTCCTGTACCGTAGCATTAAATGCTGCGTGATAGAATTTTGCTGGCCGCCACAGTGTCGCACGACGGATGGGACGCCATCAGCAGCCCGACCAGGCAAGTGGATGGAGTCGACGCAAAAGGACCTTATCTTGTCCCGTAACATTAATTGTTGCGGGACGGAACTTTGCAGGCCAGCATGGTGGCGCACGGCACAAGTTGCATAGAACCCTCAGAGGAAGTGGGCATGTCTGGTCCTCTGTAATGATGGTTTGGGTTAGATATTAGGATGAACAGAGGTCTTCTGTTTGGACTCATATGTAGGTTCTCCTCCTCCCTGCTATATATAAGAGGACGAGGAGGAGGAGGCAGAGACTGGCTAAGACATCATCTGTAATTCAACTGAGATCCTTCATAACACACATATGACATAGGGCTATTATCCTCCGGGATGCCCGAATCTGTATAACTCCTTGTGTCCCCTCGTTCTTCGAACACACACACATCTGATTCCTGAAACACCATTGTCGGAGGATGAACTCCTCAAGCGGAGATCCTGAGGGACCCCTTTTGAGATTTGGCCAGGGGGGTAATTCTGAATCTACCTCGTACATGGATTTAATACGAATATGTGAGATGTAGGCGGACGGATGATCGTCTTTTTGTAGGAGTAAATGCTCGAGGGATTTTAGACAGGTTCGGACCGCACAGAGCGTAATACCCTACTCCTGTGTGTATGCTATTAATGCTCTTGAAATACCTCTCTCTGGATCTCTTGTGTTACAAGGTTTTTTATCTAAGTCTAGAGCTTCGATCTTGCTTCGAGCTTGGCGTACCTCTGCTCCGCTTCTCAGACTTGTGTGATATGCTTCTCCAGAACTTCTTCGATCCGTCAAAGCTTGTCTTTCTTCGGAGTGCACCCCCCTTTTATCCTGTTCGGGGAGGCTTGGCGTGCCCAGAAAGGAGGGCACGAGTTCTCATGAGCCATAAATGGAAAGTAACCATCATAGGGCTGCAGTTTGATGTTACAAGGGGTTAAAAATACGCCATCGGCCGGTCCTGTCGCCCATTACGCCCAACTTTAGTAGATGCAGGGGGGCTCATCGGGCAGCCGCCGAACTACCCCGCATGCCCTTTCGGTCAGAGCAGATCTGACACAGCAGGGGGCAGGCGATATGCCTTGAGCCCAGCGATGATATCTCCAAGCTGTTTCCTTTATGGGCCCCGCAGGGTGACGTGCGATGGGACCCGTCGCATTAAATGTCCCCACGCCTTCCTGCCAAGAGGTGGTAGGGACTGACATACTCAGTACAACAGGCGTGGGGGGAGTGGTTGGAAGTGACAGGCCATGCTCCATCTTAAATGCAGCATCGGGCCTCTCAACAATTGACACCTCGCCACTGAGCCCTTGTGGGGTCCACCGGCAAGGGTATTCTCAGGTCCTCGGGGAACTCTGGGTGCTCGGGGACTACTGTTCATAGCCCTCAGCTCCCTCTCCCGGATATGTCTCTTCTCGGTCCTCGGGGAACTCTGGGTACTCGAGGACCACTGTTCATGGCTCCGAGCGCCCCTCCCGGAACTGTCTCTTCTCGGGTCCTCGGGGAACTCTAGGTACTCGGGGATCACTGTTTATGGCCCCGAGCGCCCTCTTCCAGAACTGAGGCTTCTCGGATCCTCGAGGAACCCTGGGTACTCGAGGATCACTATTTATGGTCCCGAGCGCCCTCTCCCGGAACTGGCTCTTCTCGGTCCTCGGGGAGATAGTCCCCGAGGGAAGGCGCCACGTGACATTCTGCTGTCCTGACCTCAGGACTTGGAGACCCCTAGTTCCATATCACTGACAACTATCCACGCGTCCACTATCCAGCATACCCTGGAATCACTGTCAGGGATTTACCCCTGACAGCTGTCCTGAAATCAGAAGTTCCGATATGTAAGGTCGGAAGTTCCGATGCTAGTCGAAAATTCTGATGTTTTAAGAATCTGATACTCTCAGTTTGCTAGTTAGTTTCTAATCAAAAGTTTCAATATTTTAGTCAGAAGTTCCGATCTAAATCAGACTGTATAATATCCTCAAAGCCTTAGGTTCTCGATTGGGGTTGGTTCTAATTGAAAGTTCCTATCTAAGCATCGGAAGTTCAATGTGTGCTGGGAAAAGGCTGTAATGGCTAGTTTTCGATTGTTGGGATTCTTGGAATCGGGGGTTCGGATTGGGGGATCAAAAGTTTAGTACAGAATCTATCCAATGGCTAATTTTTAGAGTGGGGGTATAAATACCCATTAGCCTTATTTCGTTGGGCTGGTTTCTCAGAGGGCTTTGTGCTGCTCTTATAAGGTGTTTTGAACTTAGTGTTCCACCTTGAGTGATCTCCTTCCCTCTCTAACAAGATTTGGTAAAAATTAAATATTGGTGGCTTAGTGAGTAGAGAGAAGTGTGTAAGAGGTGTGGTGCTTTGGTAGCCTATAAATTGTCGCATAGGTTGCGTGTGTTTGAGAACACAATGTTGATTGTGGTATTCAAGAGTAACAAACTTCCGAACTTGTGCATGCATCGTCTCCTAGACGGCTTGGTGGTGGATTACCGATGATCTCCTCAAGTGAAGATTGTGAGGAGGTCCAGAAGTGGTTACAGAACTCGCCATCTCTAGAGTGGAGGAAAAATTGGCTATAATGGAGGCGAGGAGTGCATGTGTGCAATCTCGTGAGGAGAAGTGTTGAAAAAGACCCGACTTAAGTGTGACTGAGCTTCCTCAACGAAGACATAGGATATCGGTGAATATTCGAACTTCGAGAACAAATCATTTATCTCCGTATTTCCTTACACTTGTGCATTACTTTGATATCTATACTTATATGCTTATTTGTATGTGTATAGAGTTAATTTCGTGATTCTGAAATCTGTTGTTTTGAACTGATCAAAACTTCCGATTTTGGGAATTGGAACTTCCGTTGAACAGTAAAATCGAAACTTTTGATGAACAGTAATTTCAGAATTGTAGATTAGAGTTATCTTGCTTGATTTGAACAATCTTTGTCTCACTCTAAGATTGTAAGCTTCATATTGGTTTAGGACGTTTGTGCACTAGTTGAATCTAACATGTTTATGTTTTTTACATATAAAAAATCTGTTAGTTTATTTCTGCTACAAGTTTAGACCAAATAGTAAAAGGGATGAATTTTTGATAAAATGTATATTCACCCCCTTTATGCAGCATCATTGTCCTTTCAAAAATTGTAGAAGTAGGCTACCGTCGCCCGTCCATCGGGCGAGATCAAGTTGTCGCCCGATGAACGAGCGATACCTTATGGGTCCTGCTTGTTAGTTAATAAAAAAGCAGTAGACATATGGGGCCCTCAAGATCTCGCTCGTTCAGTGGACGGGAACTTGATCTCACCTGCTGAACGGGCGAGATCTTGCGCCAACAGCCCCACCAAAACATATCACCTATTGATCGGGCGAGTACGTGTGCACTATTCACTCAGCCAGTTCTTTTGTATGTTTCCACATTTTTTATTTAAATCTCGATTTTATCTAGAGTACGTGCGTGATTTAAAAATTCTAAACATTTTTATGAGTAAACAAGAGCTCACTAATAACCTATTTTAATTAGTTTGATAAAAAAAACCTAAACCAATATTTAATTAAAATTCTCCAAAACAGCTTACTTTTATAACTTATAGAAATTTTTAATGCATTGAATAAATTCCCAAAAATCAAGAAAAAAATCACTGATATTTTTATCATATGATGTACTAATTTATAAAAAAAATTCAACGCTCGGTTATTTGGTGAAAAAGTAAGTTACTTTGTAATGCTCTATTTATTTTTATTTTTTTTCATTTCATGTGACATTCTTTTTTCACTAAAGAGAATATCATTTGGAATGACAAAAATGCAAATAATTGGAGCATTATAAAGTAACTCACTTTCTCACCAAATAAAGTAGGGTTGAAAACTTTTTGATAAATTAGTACATCGTATGATAAGAATATTAGTGAATTTTTTCTGATTTTTGGAAATTTATTCAAGGAATTAAAAATTTCTATAAGTTATAAAAGTAGATTGCTTTGGAGAAATTTAATTAAATATTGGCTTATGCTTTTTTATCGTACCAATTAAAATGGATTGAATTTACTTATAAAAATATTTAGAATTTTTAAACCACTCATGTACTCTAGATAAAATCGAGACTTAAATGAAACAAATATGAAAATACACAACCGTACACACCAGACATGACTGGTTGAACAGTGAGCTATATGTTTTGATAGATCTACTTGCGCAAAATCTCACCTGTTCAACATGCGAGATTAAGGTCTCGCCTAGACCTTGTGAGCCCTACATATCCATCGGTTTTTTATTATCTACCAAACAGGACGCACCAGGTGTCGTCCATTCATTGGACCAAAACTTGATCTCAGCCAATGAATAGATGGCGATAGTCTACTTCTACGATTTTTTCAAAGCGTGTATTCTTATAAATATTAAAGAAAATATATATAAACAAAAAAAAATTCTTACCGAGTCGCCCGCCGTTCGATCTGTCATCTGCCTGTGACCTGAACTCCCTTGTCATCTGCCGCTGGCGCTGGGCTGCGATGTCATGTCAGTGCTGCCTGTATTGTTGCTGCCTCGTCGCGTCACAGTTGCAGCCTTGCGAGACGAGTGGGAAATGGACGGAACCGATGACGACTCGACGAGTCCATCATCGCCCTCATCGGGACCGGTGTTTTGGCTCTGAACGGTAGTCATTCGATTCATTCAGCAAACTCGATCAGCAGCAAGGTCTAAGGGCTTGTTTGGTACAATTTCTGGCTAGTTTCTCCTTAAAAATAAGGATTATGCTTCTAAACAGCCTGTTTTTAGGCAGCTTCTCCTAACAACGCCTTTTCTCATTGAATTAGAAGAGAAAAGTTGTCGGGCACCCGCTTCTACCATAAGCTTATGGCTTTTACGGACCTTAAAATAAAATTATCCCCATAGCTTAAAGAAAATTATCCACAAATACCATTACTACACCCGTTAGGCCAATTACAGCAGAGGAGTTATCCCATGCTGCAGTACCCATAAAGTACTGTAGCACTAGTAGTACTGTTTATAGAGGCTGACAGCGGGATCGGAGAGAGAAAAAGAGTAGTAGAAGGTAGGAAATAGGGTAGCTGCTGGAGATGAAAAAAATAAGAGATGCTATAATAGTAACAGGGGATGCTATAATAGTATTTTTGAGAATAAAAATTTAAGATAGCTGCTAGAGATGACCTTACTCCCCTGGCCCCCTGGCCTGACTCCGTGCTCCAGCACCCGACTCCACTCTGGAGCCACCACCCCTCTCCACAACCGAGCACCGCTCCTACAAGCTTCTCTAGAACCATCCTCACCGCACTCGAACTCTATGAGTCTGTTTGGTTTTTAGCCCCCGCTGCCAAGCCTAATTTTGATGAAGACCGATTATTTTATCTTTCATTTAGTTGGGGTCAAAATTTAGCCTAATCATAGAAATTTTAGCATTGCTCATACACAGTAAACAGAGAGTGGGCAACTTTTGGGCGGGCGATTCTCTCATAAACAAATTTTATAGTATCTTCCTACGAAAGAACTCCGTGAGACGCTGATCTGTATATCTTCTGATCCAACACTTGAGCTGAAGAGGAGAGAGAGAAAAGAGGATATATGTCATTACAAAGAAGAATGTCTTTTATAGATATGATCCTATAGAATTTACTTCGAATTCTCTTGCCCGCATTTTGGGTTAGCCCCATGGGAGCCAGAGATGACGTGTCAGCTAGCTGTTGGATGCATTAAATGTGTTGTGTTTTGGCTAATCTTATTTTTAATGGCAATATTTGCTAAACCATTTATCCGATTACAAACCTGAGTGAATCATCATGTTCTTTGTAGTTAAATCTACACATCAATACCCATGTTAACTATATTTTAATGCTAAAAAAAATTACTAATGTGTGAGGCCCTTACAATTTGGCTAAAATTTGGTATGTCTACTATTCAAACACCCTCTTCTAATTTTAATTTTTTAATTACCATAATTTTGACTTAGTCACAAACCAAACAATATTTTTCTACCAAATTTCATCGTTGCCTTAATTTTACCCATGACCAAAATTTAAATTGGCTCATTGGAGCCGCGAACCAAACACCCCTATGTGACCTCTCCCCCTCCCTCCCTCTCGGCCAATCTCTCGTTCCAAAACTCATCGGTTTCGTCAGAACTCATCCTCGACGGATCTATGGTTCGTGTGGCCCTGCATCCAGCGCGCCGTTCCCGTTCGTGAATCTAGGTTTCTTTTTCTGGGAGAAATGAAGTTCGGAGCATGCTATCGATCTTGAGTCATGTAGATATATTTATGCCGGCATTTTTCTGTGCCGACTTTGCCGGTAGATTCATAGGCTACATTTGGATCCTGTTGTACCGAGCTCGTATGGATTTGAGACCACGAATCTGTCGTTCCATTGATTGTGTGGATTTTACAGTTTGCGCGTTGAGTTATTTATGGAATTGGCCAAGCGCTGTGTTGTGAGGGCTCAAAACCTTTTATTTTGGTTGCTCGTATGGGCTACGGGATTAATTAGCGTAAATTTCAGCGTTCTTCGCAGATCGATTCTGTTCTAGTTTGTCCTACTTGTAAGCTTCAGAGAAGCCAGGTCAATAATAATCCTATCAATTTTGTTTCCTTAACCTGTTCCATCCATGGTTCATCAATGCGTGTGACCACCCAAAACCGTCCACGGGCGGTAACTGCACAGTAATTTGATGAAATTCGATGAAAATCGAATGAATTTTGTCGAATTTTTCATTTTTTTAATTTTGAATGTGAGTCTGATAAAAAAACGGTCGACTTAGGAATTCGGTGCGAACCAAATCGGCCAGTAACCAAGCGGTTACCAACTAATTTTCAAATCCGGGTTCCATCTAGTTGTCCAGTTTGCACTAACCTTTTATTTATAGAAAATGGCATGGCTTTCATGGCTCTATCATCTAAGTTTACAGAAGTTCTTAATTATGTGTATCGTATGGCAGACAATATTATCAAACCAAATGATCCAAACTTTACTATAGTGTATAGTAAATTTTGTGAGCCTAGCTTTTAGCCTCATTACAAGAATGCCATTGGTGTTATAGATGGGACCTATATTCTTGTAAATGTGCCACTATCAAAACAAGTTGTGTATATTGATCGGCACGGATATTCTAGTCATAATGTAATGACTATTTATGATTTCAACATGAGATTTATATTTGTCGTAGAATGATGGCTTGGATCAGCTCATGCCACTCGTATGGTTTTAGATTTTTTTAATCAAGTGCAAAGACCACTTTCCACATTCTTCGAAAGGTATTACTTTGTTTTCTCTCTCTATATCTTACTTTTATCTTAATATATTGAGAGTTTGTTTTTTAACATGAAAGTATTATCGGGTTGACTCGGGTACCTAAATCGAAAGTGTTATCTTGCTCCCTAAAGGGTCTAAGGTACCATGTACCTAATTTCATATATAGTAGTCGACTAATTGGATTGAAGAAGATATTCAATTATGCTCATTGATCGCTCCAGAATGTTATTGAATGTTCTTTTGGTATTCTTAAGATGAAATGATGTATTATTCTAAATTTA
This sequence comes from Phragmites australis, assembly GCF_958298935.1. Classification (NCBI taxonomy): domain Eukaryota; kingdom Viridiplantae; phylum Streptophyta; class Magnoliopsida; order Poales; family Poaceae; genus Phragmites; species Phragmites australis. The sequence goes on along the minus strand of NC_084936.1, from coordinate 19,941,108 downwards.
CTAGTCTACCTAATGGACAAGCAAAAGAAAATCATAATTGCTATCATAACTCTACATAATTTTATTAGTGATAGTCAGTTATGCGATGAACATTTTGATGGACTAGAGTCAGATGAGACATATGTCCATAGAGAGATTGGACCTAATACCAATGCAGATGATGTTGTGAGCGATACAGATATGGGTAAACTTCGTGATGCTATTGTAGCAGTTTTGGTGTCTTCGTAATGACTTACATATTAAAGTGTTATCTTTTGTTAAACTCATATGAACTACATGATGGCTATTAATATATATTTAAATTATAATTTGTGTCTACATGGAATGTAGTATTCTTCTCAAATTTTTCTTGCTAATATTGTTATAAAAATTCTTTTAAAGAAAAATAAAAAAGTAATGAGATATCAATGCCTAAACTAAACCAATAGCAAATAAGTCATCATATTTCTAGGGGTATCATAGTTTTTTCATACTCAGAACAGACAATCAGTCGTATGAAAAGCAGGACTGTCAAACGGGCTACTTCTTCATCCAACAGCTTCTCAGGACAGCTAGCTTCTCAGGAAAGCCAGTTTATCAAAAGAATCCTCAGAGAAAAAAAAAAGCTATGTCAAATAGGATCTAAGGATAGTGCTAGCCTAGGAAACATAAATGTAAATCTTCACAACTAAGGGTCAGTTTTAGCATTTCGTCAGGTTCCAACCAGTCGAGAACAGAATTTGTCCAAGTCTCGAAAGATGAGAAATTTTAAGTGGAGTGGAGGACCAGGCAGTTTATTTGGTCCTAAATAAGTCTTCGCCACTCTGGGCCCCATGTACGAAGTGGTGTCTTGCACTTGATCAGCCGTATTTCCAGACACGAGTCGTAGTTAGACTCCACGCGACTCGGCTTGCCAAGGTTCTCGCGACTCATGTCCTGCCGCCGCCCATCGGTCCCCCTCCTCCTGATCCGGCGACCTCGCTGGCGGCGAGAGGAGCGGGGATCCTCCATATGCAAAGATCTAGCAGCTTTTGCAGGTTTAATATCTACAGAATTTTCCTTCGTTGGCTGCTTCGATGTGGCAACGGAATAGGATTTCGGCCTTTTCATGCTTTTCCCAGCAACTGCATTGGCTCTCACGAGGTCTCTAGTAATAGGAAAATCTTTAGATTTGCTTTTTCTATTTGGGAATAGGAGATAGCTTTTTCCATTTTGCGGGTTTTATTTATAAGTCATCGTCCTCACTGGTGGAGGCGACAGAAGATGCTTCTGGGTTACCAGCTTTAGTGGATTCAAAGATGATGAGGCTTGATTTTTTTTTCTTCCTCAACCATATTAAGCGGTGTAGCTACCTATACCCATATCGGCTTGTAAGACGCTAGATCTTGCGATGATTCCAATGTTTATGGTTGCTCGATAGCTAGATCTTGCGATGATTCCAATGTTTAGGGTTGCTCGATAGATCTTGTTGTATGATTTGATCTCGGCTTCCGAGATGTTGGATATTGTGGTGATTCTAATGTTTGGGGTTGTTCAATTAATCTGGTTGTAAGATTTAATTTTGACTTTAATATTCTACCTTGTTTCGGTCCAGTGAAGCGATGCAATAGGCGGCGAAAGAGAAAAGGGACAGAGAAGATAAGGTGCTAGATGTAATTTATTTATAATTTGCTTGTCTTTCATGGTTTTTGATATAAGGGGTTTGTAGTTCTCAATTTTTTAATATAATCTCCTTTCATTGGGAAAAAAATGGCGTCTTGCACTTTTGATGCGCTAAAGTTAACACAATAAATCAAAAGTTTAATTACCTGCCCGAATAAACAACTAGCGCGATTTCCTCGTCGCCAGCGGCGTCACATGATCAACCAAGCCACTACACCTAACCTGTTGACTTCTAGAGCTAGTTAATCAGTCACGCGAAGCAAGATCCGGCGGCATGGGCTCCGGCGAACGCGCAGGGGAGATGGAGATCTCCAGGGTGGACCTCCGCGGGGTGGAGCCCGGCGGGCCGGGGTGGGAGGACGCTCGCGCCGCAGTGACCGCGTCCATGGCGGCGCACGGCTGCGTCGTCGTCGCGCACGACGCGCTCGGCCCGGACCTCCGGCGCGCGCTGTTCGGCCGCGCCCTGCCGGAGCTCTTCGCGCTCCCGCTGGAGACCAAGCAGCGGAACGTCTCCGCCGTGGGGAAGTACAGGGGATACATGGGGCAAATCCCGGGCATGGCGTGGGAGAGCGTCCGCGTCGCGGAGGCCAGCGACGCCGGCAGCGTCCGCGAGTTCGCCGACCTCCTCTGGCCGCAGGGCAACCCGGAGTTCTGGTAAGACCGCCTGCTTAATTCTTGGCCGTCTCTTGCCTTCTTGCACTGGTTCTGACGAAAGTACTTCGCCATGGAAATTTCTCCCTTGTGGTGTCCGCCCAGTGAGACAATCGTGTCGTTCGCCAAGAACATGCTGAAGCTGGAGCAGATGGTGGAGACGATGACACTGGAGGGCCTCGGCGTCCGGGGAGAGAGCATCAACGCCCACCTCGGCTTGCTCACCCAAGGCTTCCGGCTGTCGCACTACGGCGCGCCGCTGGACAAGGTGACCAGCGTGTCCATGCAGCCGCACCGCGACGACAGCATGACCACCGCTATCGTGCAGCACGAGGTGGAAGGTCTCGAGGTGCACGTCGGGGACGGGCGCTGGCTCGCCGTCCCTCCCGAGCCGGAAACGTTCACCTTCGTCGCCGGCGAGCAGTTCACGGTACGAATCAGCCACGCTTCTCCGAGCCGTCACGATTCCTCTCGATGGTTCTCACGCCGTAGAGACGTGCCTATGTGTCGTGCAGGTCGTCACGAACGGGCGGGTGCCGGCGTGCCTCCACCGCGTGAGGACGCCGAGCAACCGCGAGCGGTTCGCGGTGCTGTTCGGCCGCCGGCGCAAGGACGGCGTCGCTGTGCGCGCGTTGGACGACCTCGTCGACGCGGAGCACCCCCTGATGTTCAACCCATTGAAGCACGAGGAGTACTCCAAGTTTCGTTACACGGAGGAAGCGAGCAAATTCGATGATCCATTAAAGGCTTACTGCGGAGTGGAGAAGGACGGAACCATGGAGTGATCACGCAGCTCGCATGCCAGCTTAATTATTGTTCCATGCTGATTCGCTATTGTTATCTACTAAGTGATGTTCTGGGTTGCATGTAGCCGAATCATCAGTGTCTTTTACATATTGAAATTAACACTTAAAAATAATACATATAGATTTGTCTTGAAAATTATATTCATGATGTCACGACGTATAGATTTGTCTTGAAAATTATATTCATGATCTCACAATTTAGCTATACATTGAGATAATTTATTATAGAAATTAGTGATTCCAAGCTATACTTTGAAAAATATGTCAACACCCAAAGTCCCAAATCGACTCTTTTTTTTTTAACCAAGGGATTAGCTCAAATAGCTTCGCTTAGATCTTTTCATACAGAAGTGAAGAACAGATCAATTGATTATATTGTTTTATGAAACCTCCCTTATTTCATTATTTGTACCTGTGCCAATGTGGATAACTTTACTATTCTCATATTGATGGGAGTGCTGTTTAACTTCTGGAACTTTGTTTGTGGCAGCAATCAATTTTGCAAGGGGTCCTGATTAAAAGAGCAACACATGACGAGCATGGGTGGTAGATCCGATGCAACACCAAGCGGATAGCAATTCACGAACATAAAAATTTCACTAGGACATAAAGATATATGGCTTATCAGAATTGATGATTAGATGATCAATTTTGATATTGATTCTTTTGATATTTTTGTCTATTTGTAACATGAGTTTGATCATTTTGGGATCAATTTCTTCATCGTTTGATGAGTTTTGATTATTCTTTTTATAGCTCTCTTCATCTTCATTTGCATCATCTTCGTTTGAGCTTGACTCTTTCTCTTGTCTTCTAATTTTCATCTTTATATGTGGGTATGATACTTGCTTGTTTGTGAGAGTAATGTTCTTGATATTGGATGAGGAAAAGCCTTCCACTCTCATATCCATGGTTATCTCAGGGACAATAATCTTATCGAGCACTTGACTTGTAGTCATCTTCTTGATGTCGTTATTATCGTAGATGATAAAGACTATCAACTTTTGCTTTGGAGGAAGAGCTTGAAGTATTCTTCTCACCACTTGATCATCGTCAATTGGCGTCAAATCTAGCACATTGATCTCATTGACAATAGTATTCAAATATGAGTACATATTATTAGTATTTTTACGGGTAAATTGTTTGATGCTATTGAGCTTAGTAATAAGCACATGATATTTTGCATTGTGCACATCCTTTGTGCCTTCATAAATTTCAATGAGACTAGTCTAAATATCATGTGCATTAGTGAGAGAATAAACATGATTAAATACATCAATATTTAAAGATGGTAAAAGGACACTATTCGCTAATGTATCTAATTGTCTCTCCTTATTGGTGATACGAGGTGTCATCCCTTTCTCGGTGACTCTCCAAATATCTAGACCCTTTGCAAATAACAAAACTTTAGAATTTTTTAATGGGAGAAATTTGTGCCATCGAAAAGTAGAACGCTATGGGTATCCATTCCAACCCCAAACGTCACAACTCTAGGATGTTAAGCCTATCAAGAGCACAAAACTCGGATACCAATTATGAGGAACGATGACGTTCTAAGAGGAGAGTGGGGGTGATTTATGACACTTAGAAACTATTCGGCTCCAAAAACTTCACAAGATAAATTTATCTTAATTTCTATCTAAATGTGCTCTAGATTTCTCTAGTGTGTCTACTCTACCGCTTAAGAGGATTGCAACCTACTCTAGCAAGGTAAATTACAAGTATGTAAATACAGAAATATAAATAAGGTAGAGAGATAAACTCGGCACAAGAGATTTTTATCCCGTGGTATCGGTGGCATGAATGTTGCTCCTAGTTCACGTTAGAGATCTATAAAGGATATATTCACAGTCAACACCCGATCACGGCTATTGAGCCACCAAGTAACAAAGACAAGGTCTCAACTTAGATAAACCACCAAGCCACCAAGGCAAGATCTCACCACAAATCTCTCTTCCGGTCTCTTACCGTCATGATCACTTCGGAACTTGAGCCACCAAGGTAAGGGTCTCCACGTCCTTGTATATGTGTCTTACCGTCACTCCACATCAAGTCGAAGGGTCAACAAATTTAAGCCACCAAGGTCCAAGATACCGGCGAGTCACCAAGATTCCAAGACGCCGATGTACTGCTCGATACAAGGTATTTTTTTTCCATTTTGACCCTTTTTGCAAACTATTTTGGAAAATGGACCGGTAGCAAAACTATTTTCAGTTTTGACCCCCCAGTTCCATGCTAGTGGCTCTAGCGTGGATGTTAGCCATGTTCGAGCCAGTAATAATGGCATGGATATTGGTGCCAGCGTGCCACGCTGCGAGGAGCGATGCTAACGGGGATCCAACGTGGCCCATGCTCCGCGCCAAGAACTCTGGTGAGGTCCTTTCATATCCCGTGCCACGAGCTCTGGCGCGGACCCCCCGACACATAAATCCCCGCGTGGGCTCATCTTCCTTCTATTCTCCAGTCTTCTTTCCTGAACCGAGCCGTACACAGGACGGCTTCCCCTCCCCACCCTCTTCACCACCCCTCTCAAATCCGTATTTTTGTTGGTTTTAACCGTGATTTTTCATCGGAATCCGATTGTCAAGGTAAACTTGTCCATCTTCCCTTAATTTCTCCTCCGATTCTACCATACTCATGTGGGTTTGAGTGGAAACCCTAGATGTAATTTGTGGTACGAAATTGGTCGTTCTAGTTGATGAATTATGGTTTGGAATGGTTAGAAATGCAATGTAGGTTGCATATGATTGAATATTTGTTCTGGAACAAAAGTTGATACTATTTTCAAATGCCCACATAATATGATGTTGTGATGGGTTACAGTGTTGGCATAGAACAAATTGATGAATTTGTGCAATGAATTTGCTCATTGAAGTAGTGGACAGTGAATTTGTGGGTTGAAATTGTGTGCAATGATTTTTTAGAAGATGGTAACTAAGTTTATTATGTAGGATTTGGTAGAGTTGAACGTAAAAATGTTTGGTGCATGTTAAATTCGTAATGGATTGGTGTTTATGCAGTTGTATGATACGATAAACCATTTGTGGCGTAAGCAAAAGTGGGCACACGTCGGCAAGGACTATCCCGATGTTAGTTGTAAAGATGCCCCCGTTCCTCCCGCTCTTCCTGTCCCGACTTGTGACTGTGGTAAGCCTGTCGTGGTCCTTCAGTCCCTATATAAAGATATTGCTGGACGCGTATACTACATGTGCAAGGATTATCGTTTGAGTGTATATTTATTTTGGGTTAGGGTAGAAGCATATGACATTACTTTTGCTGACATGATGTTTTAATAATTTACAGAAGTGAGAGATGTGCTACTTCTTCCAATGGATTGATGGGCCTGAGATGTATGACCCGAGGATTTTGAAGGTGAAACGATTTACTCAGTATTCGAAGCCATATGACAAGTTTGTTCGTTAGGTTCCTTCTCCACCAAATCCACCAAAACTGACCTATAAAGAGAAATCAGATTTGAGGGGAAAACGTGTAGCGGATCCTCCGTTATGCAACTATGGGAAGCGAAACGTGTTTTGTGAACCTTCAGGGGGATCTCCTTACTTCCGTTGTGAAGGGATAAAGAAGGTAAAAACTGGGCAATGTAGCTTGTTTACAATTTGAATGAGATATAAGTAGATGTCATGTACCTTGTACCATGAATTTGAATGCAGCGCCATGGTGCTACTTGTAACTTTCAGGATTTGTTGTACTGTCCCGATGGTGAATGGATGGAGGAGGAAGAGGATAAAGGGAAAGGAAAAAGGGTGATAGAACCATGTCGTCCAAGGAGAGCTATAGAGGATCAAGAGGCAACGGCTAAGGCGATGCAAATGGAGATAATGAAGGCACTTGTTGCTAATTTGCCTATGCTTATCCTGGACGATGATGATGATGATGACGCTGATGATGAGTTGATCTATAATGGGGCGGCCGATTAGTATTATGGGTTAGTTGGCTGGGTATGTGGATGCGTTGGACCTATCTATTATTTGTTAGGTGTAATGTTGTGAACTATTTTATGAGCTTAATGTGTAATCGTCGATGATTGTACTATGTGAACCATATCATCGATGATTTGTGAGCTTAATCTGTTATCCCCAGTTTGCATGGCGAGTTTGATTGGTCAATGTGGCTAATTTGGTTGATTCCTGGAACAGTTCTTGTGCACTCCCTACTATGCCTCAGCCACTACTTCTGCTCCCTTGAGTAATCACCAGCCTACAAACTCCTTGTATCCTGTGGTCGTGGGGTTGGTGCCTGCTGAGCTGGTTGAGTTGGTTCCTTCGGCGCGGAACAATGGAATCTTCGTACCAAAAACTTTGGCGCGGAGAGGTCGCTCACCCTGCCACCCACCAAACTCTCTGTATCATTGGCGCTGGATTGGTCATTACCCACGCCAAATACTTTGGCGCGGATAGGTCGCCCGCCTAGCCCCCCACCAAACTCTTTGTATCGTTGGCGCTGGACTGCTCATAGCCCACTCCAATACCATTGGTGCTGGACTGCTCATAACCCGCGCGAATACCGTGGAACCTCATGCACACGCCTGGGTACAGTAGCACTTCTGCGCCAAATTCTTTTGCGCGGAGTATTCACAGTCCAGTGCCAGCGATACAAAGAGTTCAGTGGGGGTAGCCTGGTTGATCTGTTCGTGCCAGAGTATTTAGCGCGGAGCATCCGCAGAACCGCGCCAATTTCTTTGGCGCGGAATTCCTACATTCCAGGCAAATCCTCGCCAGTTTGCATTCGTGGCAAAGGCACATTCTGGGCACTTGTCATACAAAATCCTGGCAGCAGCAGCAGAGTCACAGATATAGTTTCTCAAGCCAAAACATTGCATAGTTACACAGCTCATTGTTTTAACAGATTTCATACTGACTTCATACAGATTCAAGTCCATAGTTCATACATAGCGGATTGTTCACAGAGTTTAACAGAGTGCATACAGAGTCATACACAGAGTTCATACAGAGTCATATACATTCCGACAGAGTCATGCACATATACTTCATACATAGCCATAGTGACATGGTCATAAACATAGCACATGCATTTCACCTATTGCCTGTGGTGGCGTCCTAGAGCAAGTGTACCAGGAGTGTACTTCTTGGGCTATTTATGACGACGCTCTCCTTGAATCGCTAGAGACGTATTGATGTAACGGTCATGGGGCTTTTTGCGAGGACGTGCCTGCGACACCTGTGAGCCCGATGGTGCATCGACAAGCTGGGATGATCCTATCTCCTCAGGGCCTTCCACATCTTGTTCCTCCTCGGCCTCTTCATCCTCGAACACATTGACATGTCCCTCCTCCTCGTACTCACTTGTCGTGGGTCCCTTGTGGCGTGAACCTCCCGAGGTGGCAGCACTTGCTGAATGGGAAGGACCTCGTGACCTCGATCCGCTGGCTGCTGGATGTGGGGGAAGGACAACATCATCGACGGGGCCACGACATCCAAGACGGGTAGCCATCTTGCGGCACCTGGAACGCAAACGCTGCAATCATGAAATGTATGGAGTGAGAACTACAAATAATGATCATAGAAACACATGGTCAAAAACGCGTGTTCGTTGACGTAACTCAACAAAATGCCTAAGAGTAATCGACTCATTGGGAGCTCCAATGAGTGTCCCTAGTGCAAGCCCAGCCTCATTGACAGTCCTAAGCAGCTCGTGTGCCTATTTACAAATTCACATAAAATATGTAATATAGGTAACACAAAAATTATGTAAGTGCAAATGAGATTATTAGTAAGCCTTACCACCCGGTCTGCAACTGGGGCACCCTCTACTTCGGTTCCTTCACGAACTCCCCTGTCGAATTCATTGTTCACCTCGTCGTCGGACTCGTCCTCCAACATATCCGCCTGTGTCCATCTAGGCCTCAAGTGAACACGGTAGTTTGCATGATACCACTAAAGGTACCAGTTGAATTGTCCAACATCGTGCTCAAGGGGCTGAATGACATTGTTGGCTTCAAAGTGATGGAACTCATTGATGTAGCGTTGGTGCTTGTGAAGCCGGTCTGTAATCTTCTTACACTTTTGCCTATCCATTCTGTTGTATATATAGGGAGTCGTAAATACGATGAAGTAACATGGAAAAAAGGGGGAGACACGAAAACATTAGGCGTACTTGTGGAGGTCGATGCTAGTAGAGAACGGCTCCGGTAGACAAGGTTGCCACCTCCCGAATTGCCTCATGACCCTATGCGGGAGGTGGTACTCGACCGCATAGAAGCAAATCAAGGGGCATCTTGTCACGCCCCGACATAGGGTCCAGCAGTAACAGTTGCCACATGTTTATACGAACTTTGATAAACATGTAAGGCTGAGATGGAAATTCAAATTTCATTATATCAATAACTCCTCTGAAACTACTCTATTTATTACATCTGATATCGCGGAAGCTAAAATAATCAAGTGGAAAAATATCAACTACTAGATGGATTTATTTTCCCTCCCGTTGGCTACGTCTATGGCTCGTCTTCATGCCCCGACATTGGTTCGGTGGCATGACCATCACTGCTTTCAGCTGCAAAAAAAAAAAATAGATTAAAGCAAGGGTGAGTACGATAAATCACACTCAGCCAACAGACACACAAAATAGTAGATTATTTCACAAGGGCTATTTTTTTTTCTTTAGTAAAACTCTGGTGTTACACATGACCACAAGCTTCCCAATTCGGGAGTCACAGGGGTGAAATTTCGCACTTTTTAATCTCTTAAGAGGGGTACTCCGACATCAGCAGTCCCTACTAGAACCTAAGTCCCAGCAGAGCTGAGCCCTTAATCCCATGAGCAACAACAACCTTGACTTACTAGTATCGGTTGCTCCTACGGATCTATCACCGATTACTCTGTTCTGTACAAGAGTCATTCTCTGTGGAGAACTCAGACAGTCCCACACCTGAACTATGATCGGTGCACAATATGTTTGCTGTCGTAACACCAGCATTTTACAATATAAAATCAAAACAAACTACTCATAATGCATACTGTAAAAAGGTACGCATGCATATATTAACGTAAGAACACGAAGAGAGAGCATAAGCTACTAGGGTGGTCCGCTTGCCTGCTCTGCACCGCGGTTGGCCAACACTGAGCTACCTCTTACTCCTGCGATCCTTGCTTTCCACCCAGAACAAGTTGTTTGATTTTCAGTGTGGCATGCCCTCTTAAGCATGGCCACCACTACTATTTATAGGAAGCAAGGACCTGTCCAGGTTATCTCGTGCTATCCAGTTGCCTTTTGAGAAAAATGAAAGAATGACCTTTCGGTACATACAGGTGAGCCTAAGAGCTAGTAGGTTTGTAGGTCTTTTACTGAGGTCAGTCTGCTGGCTCTCTCTCAGCCAAGCAATAGCTAGCAAGCTTTATTTAATTGGTTTGGGAGAAGCCAAATTTTTGTGCATCTGTGACCAGGTGCAATGCAACGCCATATGCTCATGATGGCTAGTGTACTTCCCAGTTTAGTTAATCTTTATCCTAGTGTCTTCTTCCTTTGTCTCTAAGGTACAAGAAACACCTGATGAGTTTGTCTTCTTCCCAGCTTCAATTAATTTTTTTTATGGGCATTACACATCTCATCAACCACAAGTGCGAATCTCGCGTACACAAGATGTTCAAGTCCATCGCCTGCACCGCCTAAGATTGATATGGCATCCATTCCACCTACAAGTGTGATCCAACCATTAGCGCTAAATAAACATCAAATTACCATAACTTACGATTCCCTTCTATACTAACACTTACATGTCCAGGTTGTAGGTAGTCTGACTCATTTGTGTAGGACTTCTACAACATCTTCTTTTGGCCAATTGACACGGCAACTCTATCATATAGATAAGCTGTTGTGGGCTTCCTATCGGCAACAGTAAACCTCCAATGCTTCTTCTCCACCCAAGCAGGTCTACCCACTGGAAGCTGAATCCACATCCACTTCTGAAGAAGGTACACACAACCAGCCAAGCTAGAATTCGCACTGCTTCGCCGGCATGCGTAGCACAGCTGTCGATATAGCCATGCCAGGGCTGCTGATCCCCAGCTGTAAGTCCCCACGACCTCCCAATCTCTGAGTAGTGGCAAAAACATCCAAGAAGCAACATCGCCGGCTGAATCTGGAACAAAACAGCCCCAAACAAGTGCAGGACATACGCCCTCGTGTACTGTTCAACAGTCTCCTCGTCAGCATCCTCATCCTGAGAGCGACACCGGAGGTCTTCAACTCATGTGAGTCCTCGTCAGGGTGAAGACCAAGTAGCTCCTCCACCATATCTCGCCAACCACCTGAGGTCGTGCTCCCCGTGACCGGCTCACCGCTGATAGGAAGAGCTAACATCTTGGCCACGTCCTCAAGCATGATATTCATCTCTCCACATGGTAGGTGAAAGGTGTGCGTCTCGGGCCGCCATCTATCAACAAGGGCAGACAGAGCTGATGCATTGTATGTAGGCATTCCGCACTGGCAAAGAGTTGAGAAACCAATAAGGCCTGCCTGTCGCAAGTACAGGTTGTATCGCTCGTCATACTCCATAGCAGGGTGACCTCGTATGTGGAGTGTTGGTGACATCTGCAATGAAAAAAGAACAAGAATAACATGAAGGAAACAAAAATACAAAATGAAAGAGACAATGCCATTAGCAGGATGTGAACTTTTACCTCTCCTCCGGTAACCTTCCTCGCCCGGTGTGTCGCATCGTAGTGCTCCTCCAAGGCTAGTCGATGTGCCATCCTGGAAAAAAATTCAACAATTAGATAACAACATCATAAGAAAGAAACATAATTGGAGGACATTTTACAAATTGTAACTCTTACGATAGATGAGAAACACAAAGATTGTCTAGACGTCCTGTTGCAGCATGCCCCACGCCTACTACCCCCTCTTCCCCTCTTAGACTTCTCACGTTTAGGGCATGTTGGTTTTTTTATGCCCTTTCTTATGGCAATGTGAGCATTCATCTTGGGTGCCATCGTACAAAAAGTAATCCATGTTGTTTTGTCTCCGTGATGACCCCATCCTATCCATGTTGTTCCGCAGCCGCTTAGTTTTCTGTCTTCCCCTAGTGCTGACCAAGAGAGTATCATCGGCCGTGTATGTGCGACCTTCGTATTGGGGCCACTGCGTAGGATCAAGGTACGGTTCAAAGCGAGGTGACCATGTTTCAATGACAGCATCTAAGGAGAACTTGAATGGAACACGTAAAGGCGATTGATAGTCCGACTTATGGATATGGCAAAGTGTTATCAAATGGGAACATGGAAGGTGATATATTTGGGGTCGTTGGCAACTACACTGATTTGTAGAGAGAATGGCCACGAATGCCCAACTGCCATATTACTTACCACCCACACTTATGCCACCACACTCAGTTACCTCATACTTCCATGACTTCTTGTCAAAGCACACCGCAATGGGCCGCTTTAGTCTTTTGTTGGGTTAACTTCTTCAGAACCACTTTTTCCCACTTTCGCTTGTCCACATTTTTCAACTTCTCAGCTTTGCTTAGCCTGTCAACAAAGTACTCATTCAGCTTCTCGAAGGTGTAGGTCACGATTGCTGTAACGGGCAAAGACCTAATTCCCTTAAGTACTTTGTTGAAAACCTCAGGCATGTTGCTAGTCATCATACCATATCAGCGTCCTTCCTTGTCAAATGCCCTAGCCCACTTATACTTCTCGGCCATATGATCTTCCAACCACTTACAAAGACCTTCATCAAGCAGCACAACCAACTTCTTCAACTCCTCAAAGAACAACTTCTTCTCTTCAAGCATGCAAATACGTTTGAGATCCTCCGTCTGACCCTTTGTAGCGTTGTGCCAGTGGAAGTTGGCCGCAAAGTTCCGCATGCACCACCTATGGTGCACATTGCAATGACCAGGGATGTCCATCTCCATAGCATTCAGAATACCTTTGTGCCTGTCGGATATGATACAAACTTCACGATGTGGCCCAATTAAATTAATCCTAACTAAGTGCAAGAACCATGCCTAATTCATGTTGTCCTCCTTTTCCACTAGAGCAAAAGCAAGAGGAAGCAGCTGATCCTCTCCATCTGCACCTATCGCGGTCATCAAAGTGCCCTTGTATTTCCCCGTCAAAAATGTAGCATCAACCGAGAGGACCGACCTGCAATGTCTGAACACCTCCACACATTGTTCGAAGCACCATAATGCACGATCGAAAACATGCTTTCGAACATTATCAACCATTACCAACTTCTCATGATGTGACTCTATGTGGTACACCATGCTCGGGTTCCACTCCTTAATTGCTTTGAACAAGGTAGGAAGACGTACATACGCTTCACTCCAATCGCCATAAATCATCATCCTTGCCATCTCCCTAGCCGTCCAAGCCTTCCCATAGATGATCTTGTAGTCAAATAACTCCTCCATGATCTTAACCAAAGCTCCAGGAGTAATGTTAGGCTCCGCTTTCACAGTGCTGCATAGTCGATATGCAATGAATCTGGCATTCAACTGCAAATGCTTGTCCGAATATTCGTCATCAACACATGTGTGGGGCTCCACAACACTAGTGACTCTCCATGTGCTGTGGTTTGTCTTGCGGGCCCGGACCATCTACGCACATCTAATTGTCTCACATTGCACAGTGTATCGCACATTACAATTAGAGTGAGCTACTTTAAATGGCCGGTTGTGCTTCACTGAATACTCTTGGAGCCACATCTTCAAGGATAGCATTGTGGGGAATTCATTACCTTTCTGCACAACTGGCCTTCGAGAAAAGTCAAGTACCAAGGCCGTAGTATGACCTCCATCTACTACAACACCTTCGATCCCACTAAGGTCCATAAATTCAAAGACACGTGGATGGACAATCACCGACTCAAAAGCACGGCAATCCTCCTCCCTCATGTCACCAACGGGACCATCATCATCGGAGTCCTCCTCGTATTCAGCCTCATAAGGGACATCGTCCGCTGTCATGTCGCCAAATACACGAGGGTCCAATTCATCGGATACCCTTGCTAGATCAAAGTCATGTCATACTAACTCCCTCTTGGCTGCACGACTTGCTTCTTCTAAATCAGCTTGTTCCCTACCACCAACTGTTGATGCATTGATCGTACCAACCTCTTGTGCCAAATGCACTAAATCACTCTTCAATACCTCCTCTTCACAAGCATCTTCAATTGCAGGTTGGGAACCACCATCCCAAGGTAAAGGCTGGCTTGCACCTACTTCAACCTTGGTATCTAATCGCTCGTCAGCCCAACACATTGTATCGATGGCTTCAAGACATGGAGACCAGTTTAAATCAGTCCAACCTCAGCATGTGTCTGAACCACCTTCCTTGCCACAACCACCTCAAGAGTTTTCCACTGAGATTCCTTCACTGTGTCCACATATGCTTCCCACTCTATGTCACCCTCCAACTCAAGCATTAATTTGTGACTATGGCCATGATCCACGTCATACCTTCCTTGCAATTCAATAACTACATCCGGTTCATTCCACCCCACCGCCTCCTTCACTCGTTCTACCAACTCAACAAACTTGGGACGATTCTTGAAAACTACAACCTTCAATCTCATACTACTGCTAAACTTAGCACTTCCATCATCATTTTGCAAAATTTCACCATCATAGTGCACACGGACTATTCTTTAAATCTATAGCAGGACATCGAAATGCAACATATAAGTTATTTGGCAAAAATAAAACATAACATTTATGATGTGTCGAACAACATGTACACTACATAGGATCATATGAAGACACAATATCGCAAATTATCAATGCATAACAATAAACCCTCACTTTTCAAATGAACTAACACAATCACAAAACAAATCTACATTTATCATGCACATACATATAAATTTCATGCCAAATTGAATAAAATTGTAATGATATACAACTCTAATTACCAAAAACCAAAAAAATTAAACGAAATTGAACCAAATTACATATACAACCCATATGCTACCTACATTGCCCCACACATGAATCCAAACTACAAATGAAGCCCAAAAACAAGAGTTTTTTCATGGATTCCTACCTTTAGGGTTCACACCAAAATGGCCCTAAATTGCCACAAATCGAGACAAACAACAGGGGGGGGGGGATGAGATTACCTTGAAGACCTGATCTCCAAGCAAATCTACGGTCAAATCTCCCAAAAACATTGGATTTTAGGAGGGGGTGGAGAAGTGTTCGGGCGTCGCTTCTGTGCAACTCGATTCGGGGAAGAAGACTGGAGAATAGAAGGAGAACGGGCCCGCGTGGGACTTTATGTGTTGGGGGTCCGCGCCAGAGCTCGTGGCGTGGGATATGAAAGGACCGCGCCGGAGTTCTTGGCGCGGAGCATGGGCCACGTTGGATCCCCGTCAGCATCGCTCCTCGCAGCGTGCCACGCTAGCACCAATATTCACGCCATTATTACTGGCTCGGACATGGCTAACATCCGCGCCAGAGCCTCTGGCGTGGAGCCGGGGGGTCAAAACTGAAAATAGTTTTGCCGCCAGTCCATTTCCAAAATGGTTTGCAAAAAGGATCAAAACGGGGAAAAAATACCGATACAAGTTAGGATCACTCTTTGATCCCTTCTTCAAGCTGCAACACCTAGCTACAACTCACTCTAGGCCTATAAGCACTAAACACTATCTAATCTTATGCTTAATCATCTTAGATAATCACTTTAAGCACTTTGATGGCTTGGATGTCTTCTCAAGTATGTATGAGCTTTCTTTAGACTCCAGCAGCATATCACTGTTCAAATGACTAAGTGGAGGGGTATTTATAGTCTCAAACCCGCCAACTAGCTATTTTCCCAATGGCTCAGAAAAGTTGTTAACACCAGATAATCCGGTAAGAACAATAGTACTAACACTGGATCATCCGGTGAGTACAAACTCAAAAACTAGCTATTAAAACTCCAATCAAAGCCTCTATGGACACTAGATATTCTGATGTGCCTTCAAATCCATCACCGGACCTTTCGGTGAATTATCTTGAGCCACACCATGCCACTTGTTCTCTGTGTAAAATGTTTTGGTGCATTGATCTTTAGAGCACCGGACCTTCTGGTGGGTTGTTCTTCATTCTTCAATATTTGTAGTCGCATCTGCAAGAAATGCTCCGGTGCTATAATTCGGTGAGCATAAACCAAGCACCGTACCTTTCGGTGGGTTGATCTTCAGTCTTTGCACTTGCATTCTTCTCTGCAAGAAATGCTCCAGTGTTATCCAGTGCAGATCACTAGACTATCTGGTGAGGTTCTCAGTAGTCTCCCATTTGTAAGAAATACTCCGGTGAGTTCAACACACAGAGTACTGGACTATCCGATGAAGCTACCAGCCTTTGAACACAAAGCTCCGGTGAGTATTGCATCTTGTTACGGTGGCTTCTTGATGTATTGCATCTATGAGACCTACTACCATATATTCTTGACAATCATGTTAGTTTCAATGACTATGTTGTCATTAATAGCTAAAATCACAATCATGACCTAATAGGGATATTTTCGCTACACATGGTCCACGACGACTCAAGCCTATCTCGCGATCACAGCTCATGACCCATGTTGCCACGTATAGCGGCCTAGGCGCCCTCGAGACATGGGTGAAAACCACATGCGTGAGTGTCGATTCCTAAGTGGCTGAGACCGTGTGTGATGATCGCGTGCATGACAGCTCATGACCTGATTCGCACTACACTCGACCCGTCAACCGTGAGATAGAGAGTAGCGGTGACGCGGGCGCGACGGTTGTTGCGACGCTGGCACGAGCACGATAAGGTATACACACCCAAATTGAAAATCTTGGACCCACCATTGGGGGATTGAGCCCCATAATGGCTGCCACACCCTTTAAGAAGGGAAATGAGCTAAAAGAAGAGAAGGAAGAAGAAGAAGCATGCCCTACAAGCTTCCACGTGGTTTGCCACTGAAAGGCAGAGCAAGCATTTCAATCATTTAAGCGTGGTGTTGCACGATTTCATTTGGATGCAGCATGGTATTATTTTTTTGGTAAATAGACTTGCACCAAGACTCAATGACATTGTTTCAAGAAGCCAAAGCGCTTTTGTCAAAAAACGATGCATTCATGACAACTTTATTTGCATGCAAAGCGTTGTAAAGGAATTGCACAAGAAAAAGAGATTGTCTCTTTTTGTAACGCTTGACATATCGAAGGCTTTTGATTTAGTAAATTGGCAATATCTAATGGAGGTGTTAATGAGGCTTGGGTTTGGACAAAAATGGCTTGACTAGATATGTCAACTTCTGGCTTCCTCTTCCTCTCACATTCTGCTCAACGGGCCGGGTCAGGAATGTTTCCATGTGCAAGGCCTAAGACAAGGGGGTCTGCTATCGCCTATGATGTTTATCATAGCCATTGATCCACTACAAAGACTGGTACGGTTGGCAGAGGAGAAAGGCTTTTTGAACCCGGTGCTACCTGCAAAGGCCAAGCTATGGTGTTAATTGTATGCCGATGATGCAGCCATTTTTGTCAATCCAGATAAGCAAGAGTTGAAGACCTTAAATGACGTTCTAATAGCTTTTGGGAGATGTTTCGGCCTGATTATGAACTTATCAAAGACGGAACTTTTTCCAATTAGATGCCAGGACGTCAACAGTGATGACCTCCGCTTGGTTTCCCCAGGGCAGATCAAATCCTTCCCGTGTAAGTACCTTGGGCTTCCTCTGCATATAAGAAAATTGAGGAAAGTTGACATTCAACCATTGATTGATAAGCTTGGTGGTAGACTTTCGGGCTGGAAAGGCAAATTGTTCTCCTTAGCGGAAGAGACAGTTTAGTCAAAATTGTTCTTTTGATACAACCGACCTATCATCTTACGGTGTTCCCGCTGGAGAAATGGTTTGCCAAGAGTATTGATCGTATTATGAGAGCCTTCCTTTGGAAAGGGGAAGCTCCGGAGAAGGTCATCGGGGCACATTCTCTGGTAAATTGGAGCACCACAGTGAGGCCGAAAGAGCTAGGAGGTCTAGGTGTTTTAGAGCTGAAAAAATTTGCAAGGGCTTTGAGAGTTAGATGGTTGTAGTACCAATGGACATATGTGCATTGACCATGGGCACAATTTCAGCTGTAGTGTGACAAAACTAACAAGGACCTATTCATGGTGTCCACGGTGGTCACTATTAGACATGGCGAGAAGTCTAAGTTTTGGCATGATAGTTGGGTGGATGGATTGGCACCAAAAGTAATTGCGCCAGATTTGTTCAAGCTTTCAAAGAGAAAGTATAGGTCAGTGAGGAAAGAATTGCAGGATGATAATTGGATTCAGAGTTTGCGCAACCTAACAACTCACGAGGAACTCGCACAATTCATCGACTTATGGAGTGCGTTGTAGCGGGTGGAGCGTGATCAAGCATTGGAGGATCACATCAGTTGGAAATGGACACTGGATGGGGTGTACACAACAAAAATCGCTTATAAAATTCAATTCATGGGGGCAGTTAGTAGACTACAAACAAAGTCTATTTGGATGGTCAAGACCGAGCCAAAGTGCAAACATTTGCTTGGTTGGCAGTACAGGGGAAGATCCTTACCGGGGGAAATTTGGAGAAAAGGGGATGATAGCCGATCAATACGACCGCTATTGCAAACTGTGTACCACGTCATATGAAAATTCTACACATCTTTTGAAGGACTGTACTTTTACACGTCATGTATGACAACAAGTGTGCCGAGCCTAAATGAGTTCTCCAATATCCAATCATGGTGGCGGAAAGCAAGAAGCAAAATCAACAAGAAAAACCGCAGGGATTTTAACGGAGGAGTTATATATTTTTGATGGAATATTTGGAATGAGAGAAATCTTCGTGTTTTTTAAAGTCAAAGTCTGGAGGAGACCTCAATTGTTCAGAAAATAAAGGAGGACATCGACCAAAAAAATTGGACGGGACAATTTTAGTCCGATTTTCTTTCACTCGGTATTAGGCTTGTACCGTTGTTCCTTGTCCGCGGAGGTTTAGGCCCTCTTGTTGCTTGTGGAGGCTTGTTGTCTTCGCTTCCTTTATATTAACGTATGTATAGTCGAACTCTTTGTATTTTGTTTTTCTCCTATTCTTTAATATATTCGGCAGATTTCTTACCGTTCTTTCGAAAATAATTATTTGTTTTGTTTTTCTCGTGTATGTGTAGCATAACCGAAACCGAGGTACTTTCTTATATGTTTTTTAAGAATGCTCGCTTCTACTCAAGGCAGGTATTCATTGAAATAGAACCTATTTGCGGAGTATAGCCAAAGACGTATTTTAGTTAGCTTTTTAAAGAATCATTCTGCAGCACTTGTTCTTATTCGTATCAAAAGACCGAAACGAAGAAGCAGGATGTTCATCCCATCCTGGTTTGTATCATACTACCAAACTGAAGATCGGGGCCTTCATACCTCTCATTTGTGGTTTGTATCAAAGGACCAAACCGACGAAATGAGACCTTAGTGCCTGCCCTCGATTTGCATTCAATGACCAAAACGAAGGGATCGGAGGCAAGAGCAAGAAACAAATCGAAGGATCGAGGAGAGGACAAGAGCTTTATCGTGTTCAGAACCTCCATGCCCGCAGCAGCGTCTTCTGCTCTCCTCCCCTCCATGGCCGGAGTCCTTCACCGCCAAAAGGCTTTTCCAGTAGCCATTCAGTGCTCTGCCCTCTCGTCTGTTCTCTCTCTCCCAGCAGCCTTTCGGTGCTCTCTTGCTTCCAGTGTCTCCCCCTCTCCACGGTGACCCTCTATTTATAGAGGCAAATGAGGTGGCAGTTTGTTTGAGGGGAGGTTACTGCAACCTCCCACTTCTCTTTTTCTTTCCTTTTGTTTATTTTCTAAGCTTTGTAATACAGTAGTTTAATAGAGCTAGCTAAATCTAGTGTGCACCATATACTAGGTAATAACTAATCTAAAAATATTAGATCAAGCTTCTAAACTTAAACCTATCTTCATAGTATGATAAAAAAAAACAAACATATCTACATAAGTGATACTTCCAACACTATGATTACTTATCTAAATAATATTTTCTTATACCTTCATGAAGCTCTTTTTTTATCATGATGATTATCCTTTGAGGTGTTTAGAACTCCAAATCCATCACATAGCATCAATGAGACTAAACATCGCATACTGACAAATCATGTTAATCCAATTAACTATATTGATATTAATCGTCAAAGTCACATTAACCCAATACTAATATCCTTGATCTTTCAATGGTTTCTCAGCGTAGCAGAGTTGCAGGCTACAGTGAATAGCGGCGTTGCAGTGGAATTATCTTGTGTATTGATGACATAGAAAAATGTCAATAATGAATTTCTTTACTATGTAAAATATAATATAGCTATAAAAAAATATAGTCATCACTTAAATAACAATCAACAAGTGTATAAACCGCAAACAATAGCCTTGTTCATGCAACCGTGACAATATTTAAAAAGTTTTTTCCTTTCATCTATAGTTCTCCGTACTTCCAAGCTGGATTTGTTGCTTGGGTGGACGGCCTTGAAGTTGTAGTGTGGTTGTTGATTCACTAGCAACAGTATATATGTTGACATGAAAAGCTAAAATCGTCGACTACTCTACATACATACATAAGTGAATATTTTTGGACACTCGCTACAACCCGCACTAACACTATCTAAAAGTAAGGAACAATCTGCACTGCCACATAGATGTGAGGGTCCAAAAACGATTTCAAGGCGTAGCGGAAAGCTATTGCTGCTATGGGCTAACCTCTATAGCAGACCGTGAAAGGAGTTATAGTAGCGTTAACAGAATTTACAAATTTCATTAAGCGATTGTCTAAAAAGCTATGGCGACTATTTTAATCCTTGGCTGCCCCTTAATCATGTTAAGCAAGACAGGTGAACCCAGCAACCCGCTCCAATGTTTTCTTTTCTTTTTTTTCCTTGTCCGTGTGGCGTACCGGCGTGGCAAGATCATTGATCATTCACATATAAGGGGAAAGTTATGGTTATGGAGGAACTCAACAAAGGTGTCAATCACTCGACACTGGATCACTAGTCAGGAGAGCTCAAGTTTAAAATTAAAATTGAGTGAAGAGATATAGTATAGTTTAGATACAAATATAATCATGGATAATATCGAAATAAATACAAAATGAATATAGATCGAAAATAAATATAGTCGGTGAATATTTACCGAAACATGAAAGACTACTTAAATTATATGTAAGATCATAACAATGGCCACTTAAATTGTACCAACATGGAGTGAGAGGAAAGAAAGAGCAAAGTTCATACAACAAGCGGCCACATGGGATCCACATCAACATTGTCGCGTGTTCAAATCACCTAGCTATGGTGAAGGAGAATGTAGTTTCTCGGTTTTGAAAGTTGGGGGCCAAAGATATATGTATATCTTTGTTTACTGTAGTGGAATGACAAATTTTAGACCACGGGATGAGTTGGAGTTCGAAAGACGAATATTTTCTAATTATAAATCATGCAAATAAAATTCACATCCGTACCACTGATCATACATGAGTAGGTGGAAACAAACACCATCGATCCCACCAGCAGTCGAAAGAAAATTTTATGAGACTCAGTCTCACAGAAATATCCTCTCCTTTCATCTGTGCTGCGCCAGGTCATTGGATTGAGAAAACGATACGAGAGAGGGTCTTTTTCGAGTCTTTCTACGAAGGATGTTACAGAATTTCCTTCCCCCACCACTAGATTGTCATTAGCACGACTCCACATTCTAGCAAACATGCTTAAAATTATTTACTGTAGAGTCGGTTTGGCATCCTGTCAGCTTCTGATTAGTGGGACACAGGGGCTAGGGCTGGCATGTTTAGATGGATAGCCCTACCAAAGGTTGGCCTGTCAATTTTTTGGCGAACGATTTCCGCGCCGCCGTTTCACACGCAAGTTGGTGCAAAATATTTCAACCCAAGTGCCCAACTGTTCAGCGGTACAAGGGAAAAAAAGTTCCACACGCGTAGCGTAATACCTAGCGGATGAATTTCATCACGTCAAAAAAAATGTTAGTGCAAAAAGAGTTCCACCACAGACTGACGAATACTCACCAAAATACAAAAGAAAGCCATGGACTCGGCAATTCTCACGTGCACCACCAGCAATCTTTTTTTATAGTAACATATACTCAGACTAATAGACAACACAAATCATGTTTTGACACTCGGAACAATCAACTCACGATTACAGATTTACAAGTTTAAGACATGCCAAGATACGGTTAAGCAACACTCGGCAAGTAAACATCCCTTGTCTGAGTGCTCCCCCTTACAGAACATACTAGGCTAGAAATTTGAACAGCAGCGGCTGCCAACACGAATGCCTTAGTAACGATATTTGGTGGAGTAGTCCTTTGGAGCAATCACCAGACCACGGCCTTTCCGGGCACCCCTGTACACAGTCTCCACAATGTCAATGAACTCTTGCTTGTCCTTCAAGGCCCAGTTGATCTTGTTATTGTTTCCTGTCCCAAGATCAATCATGATGTGCTTGTTCCGGAAAAAGAACATCACTGTGGATGGATCGTAAAGCTCATACATGGTGTTGAAATCAGGAATCTCGGTGATGTCAACAAGGTAGATAACTGCAAAGTTCTTTATGGTCTCAGCTACTGATGCCAGCACTTCATCCATCTAAGCATAAACAAGAGTGCGTCAGAATGAAGTCAAACATACAACAGTGCTAAATTAGGGTAGAACCAAATCATAAGACAAAATCAGAATGAATCCAATAAAAAAAATGGCAAGAGACGTGGATATGTTTTTCACAAAGCGTTGAAGAAATGACCTAATAGCTACTTCACTTTAATTTCATTGAGGAACGCATGGCAAAACATGAGCGAACAGATTTACAATATAACCTGGAAAAGGAAACGCCCTATCCACTTCTGTTCCATAAACTGACCAAATATCATATGACAGTAGAAAGGCTTAAGACAACATAACTGTAAGATGTGATGCTACAATACAACCCAGGTCGCTAAACAACAGTTTGTTCTTGTAATTTAATCAGCCAAGTAGCAAACTGGCAATGCTGTGACGATATCCGCAAACCTCATCTACTTACTGTCTCCTTACCAATTAACATGAGGACCAAGCATTACACTTTACAGACCCTAAATCAGCAAACTTCTGCACTTCATAATTCTCTTATGCATAAGTAAGCAGAATTGTAGAATCTGAACTCAATACCCCTAAACCCCACCTAACTCGTCTGTATCGTCTCCACAACAAATACTTGCACAATTTAAGGATTCTTGACCACTGCAATTAATTCAGCATTCACATACCTCAAGCCAAAAGGACAGGCTTCCGCAAGCAGGAAAGCAACCACAGGCGGAAACAATTGCACCGATTCATAACATACTAGAAAGGTACTGTCGTACTGGCACTTACTTTAATTTCATCTAGTAACTCGCAAAAGGCTTCAAATTTATGAAAGGTTAAGTAGACTGCAAGTTTATCTAACTCCCTATGTGGAATAAAAGCTTTGTTTCATCCGGAAAAAAAAAAGAGAAACTTACTGGAAACTACTCCTGTTCCAACTTTGACCGACAATCTATGCCCTGACAACAGAAAAGCTGAAGAGAGCATCACCTTAGACTTTATAGATACAAACCAAGCAGGGAGCTGCTGATGCAGCTGCTAAATGGTGAGTTTATAGAGCATAAAAGTAGTCTTCCTGCATGTTTTAATCAGCTAAGTAGATTGAGATCTCTAGACCACTTGTTACCCATCAGTATTATAACCTAAACAATCCCTACTCGTGCTCACTAATTAACATGAGGATGCACTGATTGCAGAAACTATAGCAGCAAAATTGTTACGGTTCACGTATGCATCAGTAATCAGAACCCTTGGCTCAATTCTCCTAAACTCAAGCAACCTACTGCAGCGTCCACAAAACAAATCCTTACCCCCAATTTCCTGAATTCCGCACAGCCTCCGGCTTCCAGAAATTCAACATCCGCACACCCCCATCGACCCCCAGTCGACGGCTCACCCCAAAGTACAGCGCAGGAGACATCCATAGGCAGGAATATAAATCATACGCAGAGCAAATCCCACAGCCACAGATCAAAGATCAGTAGAAGCTAGGGTTAGGTGCTCGATACCTGCATGCAGGTCTCGTCCCAGTCGTGACCAAAGCGGATGATGACGAGGCGCTCCTCCTCGGCGAGGATGGCCTGGTCCACCGCCCACCCCGAGTGCAGATGCGGCAGCAGGTAGGACATCTTCCGCCGCCGGCAGCAGCAAGAAGCGGCAGGGGAGCGACGTGCGAGGGAGACTGGGAGAGATGGGGCAATTGATTATTTGACGCACGCCCATTTGCCACCTACCGGTGTTGGAAATAAACTCGCCATGGTGTGTTCATGGTGTGTAGAGTGAGTGCGTTGTGTGCGTCCTGTCACGTCGTTCAGGTCATTCGAGTTGATGATCGCGAGCGCAGGGGTGCTGCAGAGCGCGCGGTCGGAGTCTGTTAGAGGAGTGGTGTGCGTGGCGTATGATTTTTTGGAGGAAGCCGTGTCGTCCGGGCGAGCGTGTGGCTCACGGCGACGTTGAGCGGGTCCTGCTGATCATAGCGCGAAGGCCGGGCGTGGAGGTTAGCTTCGTGGTGTCCCCAGCCTATATGTAGCCCTGTGCTCCTCGGTGTTCTTTGCGAAGTCCAGTGAATAACAGTGCCAAGATACAGGAGTGATTGGCTCCGCGGCGTTTGTCGCCGAAAAAATCTTCGGTTCATCGTCTCCCTCGCCGGCGCTATGTGTTCGTGAGTGTGAGTGAGTTTCTGGGCGAAGCCAACATTTGGTATCAGAGCGAGGTTGATGACGACACCACCGCGGATCCGGGAAAGCTCGGAGAGCTCGAGGGCTGGTGCCGCCGTGGAGCGCGTCGTCGCCAACTCTGGCGCCGTGGAGCTCCCACTGCTAACTCGGACCAACTACCATAAGTGGTCCTTGGTTATGCAGGTGAGCTTGGAGGCGATGGAGTTGTGGGACGCGGTGGAGGCAGTCACCAAGGAGCGCGCCAAGGATCGGCGGGCGCTGGCTCGCCGTGAAGAAGTCGGCGAAAGAAGCGTGGGAGGCGGTAAAGGCGATGCGGGTCGGTGATGACCGCATGAAGTCCGCAAGCGTGCAACGTCTCATGAAGGAGTTCGAGAACGTGGCGTTCCGCGATGGGGAGACTGTCGGCGACTTCGCGATGCGCATCAACGGGCTTGTCGCCAGCCTGCGCGAGCTTGGCAAGGCGATGGAGGATAGCCGCGTGGTGAAGAAGATCTTGCGCGTGGTCCCGAAGAAGATGAAGCAAGTCGCGGTGGCGATCGAGATGCTCGCGGACATCAACGCCATGTCCGTTGAGGAGCTCGTCGGGCGGCTGCAAGTGGCGGAGGAGGCTGACGCTGAAGAACCCGCGACGGACCACGCCGGGCAACTGTACCTCACTGAGGAGCAGTGGGAGGCGCGGTGGCGTCAGCGAGGCGGCAAGGATCAGGCGTGCAGCGGTGGTGCGCGCCGTGGCGGTGGTGAGAAGGGCGGCGGCCATGGTGGGGACCGTGGCGACGACGATGACGACGGCGGCAGCAGCACAAGCTCGGGGCGCGGTAAGAGCCGCTACCGAGGAAAGTGTTTCGACTGCGGGGAGCGCGAACACATGGCGAGGAACTGTCCGCGGAAGAAGAAGGAACATGCGCTGCTCTGCGACGTTGACGAGGAGCCGACGCTGCTGTGATGACGAAGTGCGCCATGTCGTGTTTAGGGGGAGATTGTTGGAAATAAACTCGCCATGGTGTGTTCATGGTGTGTAGAGTCAGTGCGTTGTGTGCGTCCTGTCAGGTCGTTCAGGTCGTTCGAGTTGATGATCGCGAGCGCAGGGGTGCTGCAGAGCGCGGTCGGAGTCTGTTAGAGGAGTGGTGTGCGTGGCGCATGATTTTTTGGAGGAAGCCGCGTCGTCCGGGCGAGCGTGTGGCTCACGGCGACGTCGAGCGGGTCCTGCGGATCATGGCGCGAAGGCCGGGCGTGGAGGTTAGCTTCGTGGTGTCCCCAGCCTATATGTAGCCCTGTGCTCCTCGGTGTTCTTTGCGAAGTCCAGTGAATAACAGTGCCAAGATACAGGAGCGATTGGCTCCGCGGCGTTTGTCGCCGAAAAAATCTTCTGTTCATCGTCTCCCTCGCCGGCGCTATGTGTTCGTGAGTGTGAGTGAGTTCCTGGGCGAAGCCAACATTCAAAAGGAGACTGGGTTAGAAATGTTGTGTAATTTAAATTAAAAATGTAAAAAATATGTTGATTTTTTTACATGTTTTATAATTCATAAGTAACCCATTTTAACTAGATTTATCTAAAAATATTATGTAGAATTCAAACTTAAATTCTCCAAAATGTGCTGTTTTTTAACTTCTAGCAATTTTTAGATCTCACGAAATTTTCCAAAAAATCTGAAAAAACTCACTAATATTCCGGCCTGCCTCCACCGGAATCGTGTTATTCGGATAAGTTGACAGGAATGCCACCTAAATTCCATAACTTCATCGAGATACTCTATTTTGCAAATACGGCCAGAAAAAGAGTACACTATGCCGGCAACACAAAATGACCATGCATGGTCGATCCACGCAACACGGATTGGATTGCAATTCACCATTCACATAACACAATATATGTCCACTAATATTCTCCCTCCAATTATAAATACATGTTATTTTGAAGAAGTTTCGATCAAAATTTTAACTAACAATAGTTTTTAAAATATTTTGTTTGAAAATGTTAAAATCATATAAGTAGATTTGTCTTAAAAATATTTTTATAATATCACAAATTCAATTAATTTTATAAATATATTCTAATATAAAATAGTGATCAAAGTTATACATTAAAAACTATATCTTATCTGAAATGATATGTATTTATAACTGAGGAAGTATGAAAAATGTCCGCGCTAAAAAATGGCAATCATTGGTGCCTTTGTTTGGTTTACCTTGACTGGGCAACTCCCGAAAAAGGAGACTCTATGTCTTCTTTAGGTAATTGTTGCTTCTTCAGGTAAGTGTTGGAGACACTCTACGTCCCTTACGGCAGCTTCAGTGGTTAGAACTAGTTACTGGCTCTAAACATTAGAGTAAATTTCTTAAAGAGATATCTTTTAATATGAAGTAGGTCTCATCTCAGCAAAAATTTGAGAAGTGTGTTCTAATAAAAAGCTAGGGCTGAAAATAATTTTAGAAATTAGTCCATCATATAAGAAGAATATTAGAATTTTTTCTAGATTTTTAGGAATTTATTTGATGCCCTAACAATTTTTAAAAGTTATAAAAGTACCTTTTTTTTAGAGAATTTTAGTTTAAATTATGCACATGATTTTTAAGTGAATCCAATTAAAACGGGTTGCACATGGATTATGGAACACGTAAAAAAAAATTAAGATTTTTAGAGTAACAGAATACCACTATTTTAAATAGAGGAGATGGGAGTAGAAAATTGAGCACTGAGTATTGTTCATCGTGGGAACAGTACTACCCATCCTCTCAGTTGGCTACAAGGCTGACCACCCTCTCAGGCCTGTGCTTGCCATTGTGGTATCCTTACCGTCCTCTTACAGCCCTCTGAGATGACGGTAGACGTATATTTCTGTAAATTTTTGCATCCGGGAACTATTTATTTAATTTTTTAAGTTAAAAAATATAAAAATAAAAAAAGCTCTAGTCTCCGGTCTCCCACGGGCTATGGCCCGTTACGGCCATTCGGTCATCCCTCACAAGGCCAAGGCCTGACTTGTGACTTGCCCTGTTGGCCGTTGCTGCCCACCTGACGGGCGACGGCTGACTCGGCATTCGGCAAGGGCGGCAGCGGCGAGATGGCAGTCGGCGGCAGTGGCAGCGGCTGCACTGGTACTTCTGAACTTCAGAGGTTGATTCAATAATCTGCGTTGCTAAGCTAAGGTTGTCAGGTTGTGTTGCTCTTGCTCAGTTGACAGTTGCTGAAGTTCTGATAGGCGATAGCACATAGCAGGACAATTTGATGTGTTGAGGCTTCAGTGATTCAGTCGACTAGAATTGTTGCCAAATAACAAGCACGAACAGGGAAATGTTTGTGAGATTGAATAGCCGGTGATTTCAGTGAATGTTTGTAAGAAATGTTTGTAGCGGCAGCCAGTGTTGATAGCGTATTTTTTTAATGATTTATATAAAGAATAAGCTAAGAAATAAAATAGAGAGCTAATACGTGAATGATTGTTTGGCCATATTTATTGAGCGAAACTTCTTTTTACAAGTTGAGGATAATATCATCATAACTACGTTTGAAGAACCGTAAAATTGTATTGTAATTTTATTTTTTAGTTCCTTTGTATTACCTTATTGTTGTCATTATTATGAGCAGTTTTTACTTTAAATCTTATCATTATTTAATATTTATGGTTATCACAAAAAAATTAGCTATATATAATATATTATATATATCCAAATTCAAAATCCTTCACCCGGCACGGCAAAGGTCTCGTTTAATAAATCTCCACCGCTCCGTGGCTGGACACAGCGTCACGTGCGCACACGAGGAACTACTGCGCCCATATGCCGAGTGCTGAGTGCTGACTTCTATAGCCAACTATCTAGATCCAAGAGAAGCCAAAGCCACGGGACTCGGGCGAAGCCGCAGTGGAGTAGCTAATTCATGGAGATCGCCAAGGTGGACCTCCGCGGGCTGGGAGGAAGCCCGGGCAGCGGTGACCGCGTCCATGGTGGCGCACGGCTGCGTCGTCATCGCGCACGATGCACTCGGCCCTGAGCTCCGGCAGGTGCTGTACGTTCGGCTGCGCCGTGCCGGATCTTCGCGGTTCGCGGCTTCGCGCTCCCTCTCGATGTCAAGCAGCGGAACGCCTCCACCAAGAAGAACGCCTCCACCAAGAAGCTCGCCTACCTCTTCTGGCCGCATGGGAACCCGGAATTCTGGTAAGACTACCAACACACAGCCGTTTTGTGCCATTATCATCGGTGGATCGATGATCTTGACACACGCGGCAATCTCCTGGTGTGTGTCACACCGAAACCGTCCAGTGACATTCGCCAAGAACGTGCTGAACCTGGAGCAGACGGTGGAGAAGATGACCCTGGAGGGCCTCGGTGTCCGGGACGAGAGCATCGGCGCCCACCTCGACTCACCTACAGCGTCCGGCTGTCGCACTACGGCGTGCCGCCGGACAAGGAGACCACCGGCGTGTCCATGCAGGCTCACCGCGACGACAGCATGGTCACCGCGATCGTGCAGCACGAGGTTGAATGCCTCGAGGTGCAGGCCAAGGGCGGGCGCTGGCTCGCCATCCCTCCGGAGGCCGACACACGGTACGGACGGTCGACCAACTCACGGTACGGAACGATCGACCACAGTACCCTCCTCACCACTGACGTGCGGCATCTCTGGCTAATTCTCACGCCAGCAGGTCGTCACCAACGGAAGGGTGTCGGAAGTGCTTCTTGGTGCTGTGCGGCTGCTGGTCCAGAGATGGCGCCGTGGTGGGCGCGATGGACGAGCTCGTCGACGGGGACCACCCTCTGTTGTACAATCCCCTGAGGCACGAGGAGTACGCCGTGTTTCGTTTCGCCGAGGAAGCGCGCAAACACGGCGCTCCGCTGAACCTGCCTTGGCATGATTTTTGACCACATAACTCGGTTGTGGCTACGGAAGAATCCAACTAGCGCCACTGCTTTCCAATAACTATTGTATGTGTCCGATTTTATTGAAAGATGCGTTCAGAACGGCCTTGCAAGAAGGGAAGAAAAATGATGCCTAATTTCAGCAAATTTGATGTTATGCTTACTCCTTAAAAAATGATGCCTACTTTACGTTACGAAAAGAGACATTCAAATTCAAGCCAAACTAAAACTCGAACCAGGGTGGTATGTTGGATGTACACGCACCTCACACTGGGCTCGGTTGCTTCGATCACTTTGAACATGTAACCATGAAAGCAACAACATAAACATGCAACTACAACGTTAAAATGGTACAGCAATGTTTGATTGCTATTGTGACTCATGTACAGATATAAAAATACAATAGCATGCCTCGTCAATGCAGTAATATGTCACTAACTAGCTGTGTGTTGAATACTAATCACTACTCTTCGATATGAGAAAACAAATTATGGGATCTCAAGTCTGAACCATCCTGGGGCATCATATACACTCAAGACAAAAAAGGTGATCCAAGGCAGCTTGGTCATCGGGAAGTTTGGATTTGCAGTGGAGATGTCAGCCACAGCAATTTTCTTTGACAACAAGAATTTCCTATCGGAGGACTGTTGCAAAGTTTCACTTGAGGAAAGTGCAACCCAAGAACAAGAAAACATAAGCTGTCAGCGAAGTAAGGAGCTCGATGGACCAAGTAGGCGGGATGATGAAAGTTGGGATCACTGGGACGAGTAAAGAACCTACAATCCAGCCACTCACAAAGACTCCAAGCCTGGAAAAATAAACAAGTTAAAATCTGAGACATGACGAAAGAACCAAGATAATTTGCAATGGAAATGCTCACTAACCCTGTGGTGGACGCCCTGACAAGGTTTTTCATCTTGTCATTGAGAAAGTATATGCATGAGATGAGTGATAGTGCAAGCTGCAAAAGCAAACTGTCAATGGTGTGTCCAAAATTTGTTACAGCCGAAAACATTACTGTAGTAAGCTTCATCTTAGATATGTATTCCGTTTCATGGTTCTAATTCTCAAACCAAAAGGGAAAAGATTTTCCGGCTACTCTGAATCTCTGATTTTTGGTGGTAGACACTAGAAAAAAGAAAGAACTTAGAAGGTAGACACTAGAAAATCATCTATACCCCTTGCACCCTTAATGAGAATCAAACTTATGACCTTTTACACAAACATACAGTTTTGGCCCTTAAGTAAACCTGTATGATTCAGGGAGAACAACTCCCTAAATTTAACAACTTCAATACTTAAACTGCATGAAGAAAATTTTGAAATGAATCCAAGCATACCTGGAAGGCAGGCCCAGTCTCAGCAGAAGTTGCAATGCTCCACCCAGCAATGAAACCAAAAAAAACAAATCTCCTTGAAATAATCTCCAGTGATGGCACCTCAAAGTATCCAAGCAGTGCCTTAACCCATGATGGGGATTCTTCAACTTGCTTTTTTAGCTTGCTTTTAAGATTAATTTTGGATTTCTTACGGTGTGAGTAGCTCTTCATTATTATCTTATCATAAGCATCTTCAATAGCCTCTTCACTTTCTTCATACCCAGCGTATTGTTGTAGAAGAAAATTCCTTGAACTCCTGATCTCTTCTCCAGATGCATCATGATCAACACCAAGAAGCTTGTAGGGATCCCATGATTGGCGTCTTGGAAACACTGGAACATGCTCTGCAGATACACATAAATTGGTCAACTATAGACATAATCGCTAATGCTGGTACTAAAACAACCGCCAGCACAACAACCACAAAACTGAAGACAGAATCTCCCAGAATCTATAAAAAACAAAATAAATATAAATAAATAACTGACATAACAGCTATGAGGAAGAAAAATCTACTGAAAATTCAACTGTTTGCCGCCCAAACAAATGATAAATGGCATGTATTCAAGGTTCATTCATCATAAGTTAGGCTAAGCTTTGCTAATTCAATATCTCCACCAGAGGCAGTTGGCAAACAAGAGGCTTCAATTGCAAAATTTTCAATTCACAGATCAAAGGACAAGAACAAACAAATATAATTCAACATGTTTTGCTCCGGCTAAGTGAATGAAACTTTTGATTTCTTTCCAGTTGGTTCAACAATAGGAAAGAGGAACTTGTGCAGCTGAAACAGAACCAACTAACTCTACATCACCAAACTATGGCCCTAGAAACAACTATATGACCTAAAGAGTGCCAAAAAAGATATTGGAAGTTCTGCAGAGCCTCAATAACCGAAAAACAAATAAATCTCAGTCTCACAATATGAAGAGTAAGTTTTGTACCTAGAATCCACCTGGGTTGATCTTATCAGAACAATGAGTCCAGGGAGAAATAGCTGTTATCAGCCAGTGCCATTTCCCAGGTTCACTAAAAAGGACTGGGCTCGGATATGGGTTATTTATGCCAATCCAACTAAGCAAAATTTGTTTGATTTCACAGGGCATATAGTGCTTCAACATTTCTTATCTCGCAAAATGATAAAAAGTTGACCAGATGAGATTATTCTCGCAGACTTTCGCCATAACCAAGCAGATGCAGGTCAAGAATAAACAATGGAAACAAATATCAGCAGCATGGAAAATTCCAGGTCCGGATCGGATAAGGAAATTACTGAACCCAGAAACTTGGCAGCATACACATATTGCCTGTGGATAATTTTTTTATAGGGCATGTGGATAAATTTTTAGCACTTGTTAGAGCTGAAAGAACCACATATGGCAACAGGCAACCATACACCGTTTAAAGGCTAAACATCCCCCATCAGTCCTTACCACCACCGTATCCGCCGGCGCCAACGGAGAGGCTCGCGGAGCACCGAGGGGGCCGCAGCCGCATCAGGGGCGGGCCTCCTCGTCCGGCCGCCCCACATCTGCACAACTCAGCAGAACCACACGCAATAATCAGCACGGGAAGGTGGAGGTAACATGTTCAGAGAGAATGGAACTGAGGTAGGGGGCTTGCGCATACAGTTGGAGGGGCTTCGGGTGCCGCCGGAGCGGGCCAGCGGTGAAGGCTACCCGGTTGAAGGCGGCGGCGGTCTGCATCTCCGCCGCGCCGCCGCGAGGTGGCGGTCCGAATCGGCGAGGCGGCGTGTGAGGAGCTCGCGAGGACCGGGAGAGGGAGGAGACGAGGAACGTTGAGAGGAGATTGGATGCGGAAGGCGGAGACGGGCAGACGGCGGCGGCGTGGTAGGTGGGTGCGCGTCACCGCGTCGTGGGCTTCTTTCGGCCAGCCCGCTGCCAGGTTTGTAGCCTTGGTGGGCTCTTGACTTTTTTATTTTTTATAATAAAAATTGTAAATATATACATCTTAAAAAAAAGCTAAATGATAGAATTCTCTACAACATAGAATTGTTCACTATTTTGACAGTGTTTTGAGCGTTGAGAGCTGAAATACAGTATTTTTTTCATCGTCCTTCCAACAGATGAATTGTTCACTATTTTTTATATATTTTTTATAATAAAAATTGTAAATATATACGTCCTTTTAAAAAAACTACTAGATGATAGAATTCTCTACAACATATAATTTTTCATTATTTTATAGTGTTTTCAGCTTTGAGAGCTGAAATGCAGTATATTTTCATTGTGCTTCTAATGGGTGACACGAGTCTACATTTATAAGTTTTCAAAATAAAAGATATATTTATTATTTTTATTTAAAAATATAAAAATAAAAAACTCGTGGGTTCTCGGCCATCCCATCCACGTGGATTGCGACTGTATTTGGCCCATTCAAACAGGCCCTAAATGGGCTAGTTTTGAATTGAATGTGTGCTGGCTCAGTGCTCTGCAGACCGCCAACAAAAAACGGAGAGGTCTTCGAAGAAATTATTTCAGAATCTTTTGTTAGACTCCTCTGGTAGGGCGTCTAAGGCTGTATTTGGTGGACTGAATCAACCTGTATCTGTACGAGATGATACGGGATAGGAGCCGGTACGAGTGTTTGGAGGCAAAAAATACAAAATTAGATAATATACATGACCATATTTATCGAAATAGATAATATATTGTCGTATTTATAATTTTAACATTCGTATTTGACAGCTCGTTTACCAAAAATTAACTTTCAATACACCGTACACCGAAAATACCATATTCGGCATACAGTGTGCCGAAAATATCACTGTAACACCGTATTCGACATACGATGTGCCAAAAATAGGGTACAGTGCCCATTTTCGACATGTGCCAAAAATAAACAGTACCAGTCATGAACAGTGACATCCGTATGTTTGAATTTTGTTTTCCCTCTTTTTCAAAACGGCAGTCTTCTGTTACTCCAAACATTTTAAAACTTTTTTTACGTGTTCCATAATCTATGTACAACACATTTTAATTGGATTTAAAAAAAATTCTTTGTATATTTAAAACTAAAATTATCCAAAAAGACTACTTTTATAAATTGTAATAATTGTTAGTGTCTCAAATAAATTCTCAAAAATCTAGGAAAATAGAGAAACGTCAGAAACAAATGTACTCTTCCATGAACCTCTAGCCACCTTGTTCTCCTATTGAGTCAGATGAAGCGGAGAGTGCACCAGTTGAGGTTGAGAACCCTTGGGCATGGTATGATGAAGCCCAAGCTGCTGCTGAGAGTTCTCAACAACAAGCACAAGATGACTCCTCTGACGACGCCTCTGGCAACAACTCCGAAGGAAGTGAAGAAGAAGAAGAACATGATGATGAGGATGGCAGCAGCGAGTAGGCTCTCTCTTTTTGGTGTTTGATGCCAAAGGGGGAGAGATAGTTATCCATTTCCTTA
Source organism: Phragmites australis (assembly GCF_958298935.1). Lineage (NCBI taxonomy): Eukaryota > Viridiplantae > Streptophyta > Magnoliopsida > Poales > Poaceae > Phragmites > Phragmites australis. The sequence goes on along the minus strand of NC_084936.1, from coordinate 19,906,583 downwards.
GTTTCCTTAGCTTTGGACTCTATTTAATTTCTAACGCTGTTGAACAATTGGACTATTGTTTGTGATGAACTTTATGTCGTTTAATTTGTAAGACCTTTTATGTTAGTGTGATGATTGTCGTACTTTGAAAAGTTTTGTGTGCTCCATATCTTATCATAAAATTGTATCCCACGGATTCTAGGATATAGGGGGAGCTCCTGTGAATTTAAAATCTCAAGTATGTGCATTGGTATATAACTTCGTTTAAACCAATGCACACATTTAGGGGGAGCTCACCATATCTTCTAGAATTCAAAATCTTATTTCATATATCTTTATGTATGCTTTAATCGGGTTGTCATCAATCACCAAAAAGGGGGAGATTGAAAGTGCATCTAGGCCCCCTAAGTGGGTTTTGGCTTATTGATGACAAAACGATTAAAGAACTAACATGCTTTTCGAGTGTTGAACAGGTTTAAGCATTAGTTGTGAAGATAAATGATGTTTGACGCCCGCCGAAACAAATGAAGAATCAACGAAGGGTACTAGATAGGGTTTACATTCTTTTATTTTTGAAATTGAGTCTAGGATAGACGTTTTTCTTTAGAAGGATGGATTTGATTACTCAGTGTTCGGCTGGAGTCTCCGAGGTAGCCTCCGGCAGAGAGTCTCGGTTACGATTTATTCTTTTTGGAAAAAAGGCCGGAGTTTCTGGTGTACACCGGATACTCCGGTAAAATGTTCAGTGTTCAGCCGGAGTCTCCGAGGTAGACTTCGGCAGAGACTTTCGGTTAGCATTTAATCTTTTTGATAAAAGAAAAGAAAGGCTGGAGTCTGCGGTGTTCACCGGATACTCCGGTACCTGGAGATACCGGAGGGTCCGGCTAGTCTCCGGACTTAATCTTTTTGGAAAGTCTGTCAGGACCGGAGACTCCGGTGTTTACCGGAGACTCCGGTAATTAAACAGAACTGTAACGGCTAGTTCTGACACGTTCGGTGACCGTTCTGACGCCGTATTTGGATTTAGGACCGGAGACTCCGGTATACACCGGATACTCCGGTAAGCTCTGACAAAAACAGTAACGGCTAGTCTGTGAGAGAGTGCTATAAATGCCCCCTCTCTCCATAGCATTTAGAGCTTGCTGTGGCTGGTAAACTTGAGACCTCTTGAGCACTTTAAGAGCATTCAAAGCCCCTCCGACCATCTTTAGAGCAAAGTTTGCACAAATTTGAGAGTGTGTGTTTGGAGAGGGTTCAAGCCACTTGAGCATTGAGTTCTTCATCGAGCATCTACTGCAATCATCTCTCTTGAAGATTTGGGCTTCTAGAAGGAAAGGAGTCGCCCGAAGAGCACCCAAACTTGTGGTGTGCCTCGGGAAGTTTGTAAACATCTTCATATTGAGTAAGAATTTCTAGCTTGATCTTGGTGGTCGCTAGAAGAGGATAGGGTTGGAGAAGACCCGGCTCTTTGTGAGCTCCTCAATGGAGACGTAGGCACTTCTTTGTGAGGTGGCTCAACTCCAGGATAAATTCACGTGTTCTTATTTGCGCAATTTACTTTATCGTGTGAATTTGGTAACTTGTCATTTAAATTGCTTTAGTGACAATCTTGCTAGTACTAAGTGTTATTCTAGCTTTGTGATATCTAGTAGACCTAGTGTAATTCTTAGACTCTAGCTATTATCTTTAGTTCACATTTATTCTGAAAAATCCCTTTTAGGCCGGAGACTCCGGACTAGACCGGATACTCCGGACCATACCGGAGTATCCGGCCTTCACCGGAATATCCGGCAGTTTTAATCCGCTATTTTTAGTTTTAATTTTCAGAAAAGCCCATTCACCCCCCCTTTAGGCACTTTCAATTGGTATCAGAGCCTAACCTCCTACAAAGCTTCACCATTTGGAGGGAATCATTATGTCGACATCCGGAAGTCTGAGGGGTTTCAAAGATGATCCATCAAGGAGTGGTGATGGTAATGGTAAAGGAAAGGGAAGTGAGATTCCTTTCAATTATGATCGTTTGAATTTTTCAAGCAATTACATTTTCGTGCCTTCCGGGCGTGCACCATTCTTCGATGGTACACATTATGCCGCTTGGAGGCACAAAATGAAAATGCATTTAATCTCTCTTCATCCAAGTATTTGGAAGATTGTTTGCACAGGTTTTGAGCTGCCGGAGGAAGAACAAGAGCTCACCTCAAGTGAAGAACAAAATATGCATCGCAATGCTCAAGCTACAAGTGTGTTGCTTAGTGCCTTGAGTCCAGAGGAATTCAATAAAGTGGATGGACTTGAGGAAGCTAAGCAAATTTGGGACACACTTCAAGTTGCTCATGAAGGGACTACAAGTGTGAGAGAATCCAAAATAGAGTTGCTTGAGGGAAAGCTAGGTAGATTTGTGATGGAGGATCATGAAACTCCTCAAGCAATGTATGATCGGATGATGGTGCTTGTGAACAAGCTAAGAGGGCTCGAAAGCGAGGACATTGATGATCACAAAGTGGTGAAGAGATTACTTAGAGCATTTGCTTCTAGAAATCCCACTTTGGTGATGCTCCTCCGAGAGAGAAATGACTACAAGAGGCTCACACCAAGCGATGTGCTTGGAAGGATTCTTGCTCATGAGCTCATGGAAGAAGAAGCAAATGAAGTGAAGATTCATGCAAAACAAAACTCAACCTCAAGGCATAAAGAAATTGTACTCAAGGCAAGCAAAAGAAAACAAGCCCAAGAATCAAGCACAAGTGAAGATGAAAGCTCCAAAGATGAAGAAATGGCTTTCTTTGTGAAAAGGTTCAAGAAATTCATGAGAAAAGGAGGCTACTCAAAATACAAGAGAGACATGCCTAAGAAGAGAACATCAAGAAGGGCATGCTATGAATGTGGCGAAATTGGTCACTTTATAGCCGATTGTCCAAACAAGAAGAAAGGAAAGGACAAAGAAGACAACAAAGTCAAACCATACAAGAAGGATAAGAACAAGATGTACAAGAAAAAATATTCGGGTCAAGCACACATTGGAGAAGAGTGGGATTCAAACTCCGACTCGGACTCCGATGATGAAGGAGTCGCCACCATTGCTATTCATGAGCCTACACCAAGAAAATCACTCTTAATGAGTGATGATGATGACGACTCCCCAAAATGCTTCATGGCTAAAAGCCGCAAGGTAAAATCTCAATCCAAGCTCCTAGATAGTGATAGTGAGTATGATAATGATTGTGATAACTTGTTCAAAGGTTTGAATAAAAATGTCATGGCTAAAATAAAGGAGCTAATGGATACAATAGATAGTCATGAAGAGACCCTTAAGAGAGAAGAAGACTTGCTCATCCTTGAAAAGGAGAGAAACCTTGAACTCAATGAGCTCTTTGCTAAAGAGAAGGAAAAAGTTGAGAAATTGTCTAAAGATTATGATTTAGCCAATTCCTCAATTGCCGACCTTAAGAGTAACAATTTCTTGCTTCAAGAGAAATTATTTTGTTTAGATGAAAATTATAAAACTCTGAAAACACAAATTGATATTCTTAAGAGAGGCTCATCCAACTCTAGAGAAGCAAATTTACTATCTAGTGCATCTACTAGCAATGGATGCTCTCGTTGTTCTAACCTTGATATTAATGCTTGTACAACTAATGTTGAATCCTTGCAAGAATTACAAAAGAAAAATGAGAGGCTAAATACTTTGGTCAAATATGGGTGCATCAAAACCTATAAGTCAAAGGATGCACTTTACAAGACCATCCAAGCCAAAGACAATAAGCAAAAGAGAGGTCTTGAATTTGACCAATACATGAGCAAGCCAAATGATCGTGTGCTATTGAATGGAGTGGAATGCCTCAAGTTTGTCAAAGGAGGCAAACAAGTTAATCTCACGGCTCAAACACGGCAACCGAAGGCTCATTCTCCCCAATGTTCTTTTTATGCCTCATATATGCTAAAGAGAGACCACCGTGGTAAAGTGGTTGCTCTTTTTGTTGGTCCCCGCACAAGAGATAGAATTGTAAAAAGGAATGTGTGGGTGCCAAAAGTGTTTGTGACTAACGCTAAAGGACCCAAACAAATTTGGGTACCTAAAATAAAGGCATAACTTTGTTTTGTAGGCATACTCCTCCGGTGGATCAAGTTGGGTCATTAATAGTGGATGTACAAATCACATGACCGGAGAAAAGAGTATATTTTCTTCCTTTGAAGAAAATGGAGGACCTCATGAAAACATCATCTTTGGCGATAATGGAAAAGGAGAGGTAATGGGCCTAGGTAAAATCGTCATCTCAAATGATCATTCTATTTCAAATGTCTTGTTAGTCAAATCACTTAATTACAATTTATTATCCGTATCTCAATTATGTGAAATAGGTTATAATTGTGTTTTTACAAATGAGGGTGTGGTTGTCTCTAGAAGGGAGGACGCCTCAATAGCCTTCACCGGCAAGTTGAAGGGTAAACTCTATCTTGTTGATTTTTCAACGGATGGAGTGAAGCCTAAAACTTGCTTGATGGCTAAGTCTAGCATGAGTTGGCTTTGGCATCGTCGACTTGCTCATGTTGGCATGAGGATTTTGTCTAAACTTCAAAAAGGCGAACACATCCTAGGACTAAAAAATGTGACTTTTGAGAAAAAATAGAATTTGTAGTGCTTGCCAAGCGGGAAAGCAAGTTAGTGCATCTCATCCCTTGAAAAATGTGATGACCACTACAAGACCATTGGAACTCCTTCACATGGACTTATTTGGGCCAATCAATTACATAAGTATCGGAGGTAACAAATATGGTTTAGTTATTGTTGATGATTTTTCACGTTTCACTTGGGTATTCTTCTTGCATGATAAAAGCGAAACTCAAGCCATTTTCAAGAAGTTTGTGAGAAGAGCACAAAATGAGTTCGAAGTGAAGATCAAGAGAGTTAGAAGCGACAATGGAAGCGAGTTCAAGAACATACAAGTTGAAGAGTTTCTTGATGAAGAATGAATCAAGCATGAGTTCTCGGCTCCCTACTCCCCTCAACAAAATAGAGTGGTCGAGAGAAAGAATAGGACGTTAATTGAGTCCGCAAGAACAATGCTTGATGAATACAAGATATCGGATCAATTTTGGGCGGAAGCAATCAACACCGCATGCCATACCATCAACCGGTTGTACTTACACAAGTTATTAAACAAGACTTCATATGAGCTTCTAACCGGTAACAAGCCCAACGTTTCCTACTTTAAAGTCTTTGGTAGCAAATGCTTCATTCTAAATAAGAAAGCTAGAAGTTCAAAATTTACTCCAAAGGTAGATGAAGGGTTTATGCTTGGTTATGGATCAAATGCCTACGCCTACCGCATTTTCAACAAAACCACCGAGTGTGTTGAAATTGCGAGAGACGTAACATTTGATGAATCTAATGGCTCCCAAGTGGAGCAAGTGGATACTAATGTTTTAGGTGACGAAGAAATACCAAGCGAAGCAATCAAGAAGATGGCAATTGGCGAAATCAAGCCCTTAGAACAACAAAAGACTCAAGAAGCTCAAACCGATCAAGATCAACCATCTTCATCAATGCAAGTTGAACCATCAACATCAACCCAAGATCAAGACGACAAGAGACCACAAGATCAACATCAAGACCGTGAAGATCCAAATAATTTTTTGAATGATGAAGTGGAAGACATTCAACATCAATCACAAGTGCCACATCCACGTGTTCATCAAAGTATCCAAAGAGATCACCCCGTGGACAACATCCTTGGTGATATACAAAAGGGGGTAACTACTCGTTCAAGAATTGCAAATTTTTGTGAATTTTACTCTTTTGTTTCCTCTTTGGAACCTTTGAAGGTAGAAGAAGCGCTTGATGATCCAGATTGGGTAATGGCTATGCAAGAAGAATTGAACAACTTCAAAAGAAATGAAGTTTGGTCTTTGGTGGAAAGGCCAAAACAAAATGTGATTGGGACAAAATGGGTCTTCCGTAACAAACAAGATGAAAATGGAATAGTAACAAGGAACAAAGCTCGTTTGGTTGCTCAAGGGTTTACTCAAATCGAAGGTTTGGATTTTGGTGAGACATATGCTCCCGTAGCTAGGCTAGAGTCAATTCGTATTTTATTAGCCTATGCTACTCACCATAATTTCAAGTTATATCAAATGGATGTGAAGAGCGCATTTCTAAATGGACCACTTTCCGAATTGGTGTATGTGGAGCAACCGCCCGGCTTTGAAGATACCGAACATCCTGAACATGTTTTTAAACTCCATAAGGCGCTCTATGGGCTAAAGCAAGCTCCTAGAGCATGGTATGAATGACTTAGAAATTTTCTTGTCAAAAAGGGCTTTGAAATAGGCAAAGTCGACTCTACTCTTTTTACTAAGAATGTTGATAATAATTTATTTGTTTGCCAAATATATGTCGATGACATTATATTTGGTTCTACTAATCGACAATTTTGTGAAGACTTTAGTAGGATTATGACAAGGAGGTTTGAGATGTCCATGATGGGAGAATTGAAGTTCTTTCTCGGATTTCAAATCAAGAAACTCAAAGAAGGAACCTTCATTTGCCAAATCAAGTACATCAAAGATATGCTCAAGAAGTTTGACATGGAGAATGCCAAACCAATCAAGACGACCATGCAAACTAATGGACATCTTGATCTCAATGGAGAAGGTAAAAGCATGGATCAAAAGGTATATCGTTCCATGATAGGATCTTTGCTTTACCTATGTGCATCTAGGCCTGATATCACGCTTAGTGTGTGCATGTGTGCAAGATTTCAAGCCGCTCCCAAAGAAAGCCATTTAATGGCCGTTAAGAGAATTCTTCGATATTTAGTTCATACTCCATACCTTGTCTTATGGTATCCAAAAGGGTCATCCTTCGACCTTATCGGCTATTCGGACTCCGATTATGCCGGTTGCAAAGTGGATAGAAAAAGCACTTCGGGAACTTGCCAATTCTTAGGTAGGTCCTTAGTGTCATGGTCATCCAAGAAACAAAATTCTGTAGCTCTATCCACCGCTGAAGCCGAATATGTTGCCGCGGGAGCTTGTTGTGCTCAACTCCTATGGATGAAGCAAACTCTAAGAGACTATGACCACAAAACTTCGAAAATTCCACTTTTGTGTGATAATGAGAGTGGCATCAAAATAGCCAACAATCCTGTACAACACTCAAGAACCAAGCACATAGACATTAGACATCATTTCTTGAGAGATCATGCAACAAAAGGGGATATTGATATTCGCTATGTGAGAACCGAAAGACAATTAGCCGATATCCTCACCAAACCACTAGACGAGCAAAGGTTTTGCGAGTTGAGAAGTGAATTAAATATCCTAGATTCTCGGAACGTGGCTTGAACTGTTGCATACATTTGCTTGTTATAGATTTATAGCTTTCTTAGTTAAGAGTTTGCGAAAACTGCATTTTTGAGTGATTTTCTCAAAATTATTTGGCTCTTTGATCCCTCGATCATAATTTGCAATTTGTGATCATAGTTATGTAATGATGCTTGTTGGCTGATCACATTTAGCAAATTAGTCCTCTTGTCCAACATCTTTCTCCCCGGAAAAACTCCTCCCCGAACTTCAGCTCTAAATCTTTCATTGACAGTTCCATGTCCCGGAATATCCGGTGTTCACCGGAGTATCTGGACCTGACACTGTTCACAGCCCCAGCTGATTCCAGTCCTGTTTCCAGTTACCGGATAGTCCGGTCTTCACCGGAGTCTCCGGTACATGTGTCAAGACCGGAGTCTCCGGTGTCCACCGGAGTCTCCGGTGAAAGTGTCAGGACCGGAGTCTCCGGTCTACACCGGAGTCTCCGGTGTCTCCAGAATCCTATATATTTCCCCAGCCCGAACAGTTCTCTTTTCTCATCCATTCACAAGTCCTCTCTCCCAATAGCTTCCTCTCCGGCGATTTTTTAGAAGAAACCAAGGATCTCCAAGTCTTGCTACTTTTCTCACTTGGATTGAAGGCCGGAACCTCCGGAGATTCCTATTCATCAAAATCCCCGGAGGATTTGAGCTCAAAAGGTACCTTTTTCAACAATCTTTCCAATCTCTTAATGCCCTTGTCTAGAGTTGTTTTTCCTTGGTAAAATAGTTCCTAGTACCTCCTAGAACACTTTCCCAAACTTATTTCATCTCTAGTCGGCCAAATCTTCCAAACCCTAGGATTTATGGGAAGTTTTTGGGGCCGACCGGAGTATCACCGGATACTCCGGTATCAGCCTGTTTTTCAGCACATTCTGTCCAAACTTTTGTTCCTCATATCCTTTGTTCATTCCATATCTCCTAGGTGTTCTTGCAATGGTTGGAGATCGTTTTGAGAAGGGTCACACTTTCGAAAGGAAAAAGAAACAAAGAAGTGACCCTCGTGCTCAAGAAACAAGAGCTCCAGCACGCTCGGAAGATAGTGGAAGCGGTCATGCTAGCGGTGAAAGAGTCCGCAAAGTAGCCGCAGGTGGTGGTATCCACATTGAGGAAGGAGGAGATGCTGGAAATTATGAAAGGGACATTGTGACCGTTTGCCGGACCAAAACTCAAGCTATGCGAGGCCGAGATTGTGGAAGGGGAAAGGGACCAGCTAAAGTGACAGCGGGAAGAGGACAAGGAAGAATGCCCTCTAGGGAAGAGAGAGGCAAAGGTGCTGCTCAAGATCACTCGTCTGAGTCCGAGGATGATGAAGAAGAACAGGCCGATGAAGTTATTGGACCTCTGAAACTTCATAGGCCTCGGAGAACTGCAACCATATTCGATACTCCAAAGCAAACTATGAATTATATGAAGCATGTCTCTAGGGTGGTCAGTGAAAGATTGAACAACCCTTATGAGTATGAGAAAAATGTTGCAGATTATCGTTTTTGGAATGATTTCCAAGCAGATTTCTATGAGACAGTGATATTGGCTAAGAAAAAGCCTATTACTCCCATGCAATGAATTGATTGGGACTATATGGCCAAGAAAAATAACCCGGTGTTCAATGAAGTGATTGCAGCTTGTGAGAGTAAGAAGATAAAGAACATTATGGCCTTCAGGTATGACTGGTGCGAGGAAGTGATTGCCCAGTTCTATGCTATAGTCTGGTTTGAGGGATCTGAAAATCCCGTTATGCACTGGATGATAGAGGGAGTCAAATACCGAGTTAGCTTTAGAGGCTTTGCTTACTATTTTCATCTTGATGCCAGAGACACTTCCAAAGATCAAATTCACAATGAAAATCAGCTGACCTTGGAAGAAATAGGGTTTATGTATCTGAATCATGGACGAGTTGAGTTCGGAAAGCTTACAGGAATGAGGCCTTTCTATCGTTGTTTAAACTCCCTATTTCGACTCACCTTGACGCCCAAGAGCGGAGATGCAACAACGTTCAGAGTATATCCAGAAATCTCCTTGCAGCCATGTCCAATGATCATGCTCCTTTCAGCGTGGCGCACTTTCTTTGGGAAGAAATTGTCTTTACATCCAAGTCGCCAATCAAAAGCTGTGAATATGCTCCTTATCTAATGTTTATCATTGAAAAAGTATCCAAGAAGACTTTTGTAAAGGAGATTAAGCATGAACCCTATAGGATGAGACCCCTGAACATACGAGCTCCCTCCCCATCTCCATCACCTCCTCGTGCTCCTCCTAGCTCGAGACAGTTTGCTTCGAGACGCGCTCCTCCTCGAGGGTCATCATTCATCAAGAGCGCTCTCAAAGCAATCTTCAATATTTGCACCCATAATGCCACTCAAATCAAGGATCAAGTTGCTCACTTAAGGAAAATAGAGAAACGTCAGAAACAAATATACTCTTCCATGAACCTCCAGCCACCTTGCTCTCCTATTGAGTCAGATGAAGCGGAGAGTGCACCAGTTGAGGTTGAGAACCCTTGGGCATGGTATGATGAAGCCCAAGCTACTGCTGAGAGTTCTCAACAACAAGCACAAGATGACTCCTCTGACAGCGTCTCTGGCAACAACTCTGAAGGAAGTGAAGAAGAAGAAGAACATGATGATGAGGATGGCAGCAGCGAGTAGGCTCTCTCTTTTTGGTGTTTGATGCCAAAGGGGGAGAGATAGTTATCCATTTCCTTAGTTTCCTTAGCTTTGGACTCTATTTAATTTCTATCGCTGTTGGACAATTGGACTATTATTTGTGATGAACTTTATGTCGTTTAATTTGTAAGACCTTTTATATTAGTGTGATGATTGTCGTACTTTCTTAATTTTTGTGTGCTCCATGTCTTATCATAAAATTGTATCCCACGGATTCTAGGATATAGGGGGAGCTCCTGTGAATTTAAAATCTCAAGTATGTGCATTGGTATATAACTTCGTTTAAACCAATGCACACATTTAGGGGGAGCTCACCATATCTTCTAGAATTCAAAATCTTCTTTCATATATCTTTGTGTATGCTTTAATCGGGTTGTCATCAATCACCAAAAAGGGGGAGATTGAAAGTGCATCTAGGCCTCCTAAGTGGGTTTTGGTTTATTGATGACAAAACGATTAAAGAACTAACGTGCTTTTCGAGTGTTGAACAGGTTTAAGCATTAGTTGTGAAGATAAATGATGTTTGACGCCCGCCGAAACAAATGAAGAATCAACGAAGGGTACTAGATAGGGTTTACATTCTTTTATTTTTGAAATTGAGTCTAGGATAGACGTTTTTCTTTAGAAGGATGGATTTGATTACTCAGTGTTCGGCCGGAGTCTCCGAGGTAGCCTCCGGCAGAGAGTCTCGGTTACGGTTTATTCTTTTTGGAAAAAAGGCCGGAGTCTCCGGTGTACACCGGATACTCCGGTAAAATATTCAGTGTTCAACCGGAGTCTCCGAGGTAGACTCCGGCAGAGACTTTCGGTTAGCATTTAATCTTTTTGATAAAAGAAAAGAAAGGCCGGAGTCTCCGGTGTTCACCGGATACTCCGGTACCTGGAGATGCCGAAGGGTCCGGCTAGTCTCCGGACTTAATCTTTTTGGAAAGTCTGTCAGGACCGGAGACTCCGGTGTTCACCGGAGACTCCGGTAATTAAACAGAACTGTAACGGCTAGTTCTGACACGTTCGGTGACCGTTCTGACGCCGTTTTTGGATTTAGGACCGGAGACTCCGGTGTACACCGGATACTCCGGTAAGCTCTGACAAAAACAGTAACGGCTAGTCTGTGAGAGAGTGCTATAAATGCCCCCTCTCTCCATAGCATTTAGAGCTTGCTGTGGCTGGTAAACTTGAGACCTCTTGAGCACTTTAAGAGCATTCAAAGCCCCTCCGACTATCTTTAGAGCAAAGTTTGCACAAATTTGAGAGTGTGTGTTTGGAGAGGGTTCAAGCCACTTTAGCATTGAGTTCTTCATCGAGCATCTACTGCAATCATTTCTCTTGAAGCTTTGGGCTTCTAGAAGGAAAGGAGTCGCCCGAAGAGCACCCAAACTTGTGGTGTGCCTCGGGAAGTTTGTAAACATCTTCATATTGAGTAAGAATTTCTAGCTTGATCTTGGTGGTCGCTAGAAGAGGATAGGGTTGGAGAAGACCCGGCTCTTTGTGAGCTTCTCAACGGAGACGTAGCCACTTCTTTGTGAGGTGGCCCAACTCCGGGATAAATTCACGTGTTCTTATTTGCGCAATTTACTTTATCGTGTGAATTTGGTAACTTGTCGTTTAAATTGCTTTAGTGACAATCTTGCTAGTATTAAGTGTTATTCTAGCTTTGTGATATCTAGTAGACCTAGTGTAATTCTTAGACTCTAGCTGTTATCTTTAGTTTACATTTATTCTGAAAAATCCCTTTTAGGCCGGAGACTCCGGACTAGACCGGATACTCCGGACCATACCGGAGTATCCGGCCTTCACCGGAATATCCGACAGTTTTAATCCGCTGTTTTTAGTTTTAATTTTCAGAAAAGCCTATTCACCCCCGCCCCCCTCTAGGCACTTTCATGTTGCTCAATGTCTCAATCCTAACAACCTTTTTAACACGTTCTCCCTGCCAAGACCACGCAGCCGAACTAGTTATTCTTATTGCTCGATGTTCTTCAAGGTCATGGGATCAGTTTTAGGGCTAGTAATAGGATGGGTCAGTCGGATCCTTGCAAGTTTTTGTATCAAGAGGTGGAGCCGGGGGTAAAGTTTGCCCTACGGGGTCGCAGGTCAGGGTCTGAGTCAAGTTTAGGTCAGGGGTGGGGCAAATATTCGCTTGCGAGTGCCTGAACTGCTACAATGTTGCTCTCACGCCACCCGCCGCTGCTCGCACGGCTATTGCCGCCCCCGTTTGTGCTCGTCACTGCCCCCACCGTAGCTCGCACCGTCGTCAGATCCTGTCGCTAACCACGCCCGTCATCATCCACTCCCACCGCCCTCTGCGCCCACCACTATCCGCGCCTCTCCTACCGTCGCCCGCGCCCAAGGCTGCAGCTCCCGCCCACGGGGTCCCCGTCAGGTTTTGGGTCCCTACCGGGTTCGGGGCCGGGAGTGATTTTTAACCCGTTAAGGGTTTTGAGAACAGGTGGGTTTCTCGATTTGGGTTTCGGATCAGGTGCGTTATTACTGCACCCGCCTCCGACTCGCCTAGTTGCCAGGCTTAATCCGTTCACCATCGTCGAATCAGTGAAGTATTACAGATGGTTATTTAGGACACATCACTGATAAAATACCCTCGTTTGTTAAGATAGACGTGTCGGTAACCAGATCACTGTTTGGGTGTGTCTAAACTCACAAATGATTTTTACACATCTGTCTATTACTATCATATAGACACAAACGACGTTTAGGAAACCTGTATGTATTTAAAGACCCGAGAACTATTTTAAATTTGATCGCTCGTCTCCCTTGACTCTTTTGATTTTCCACTGATATAACCCCTCGTCTCCCTTGGTTCTTTGTCTTCCCACACATACAACCCGCTCGTCTCCTCTCATTATAAAGCGACGAGAAGTGTTCACCTTTCTCGCTCTACTCATTGCCATCTAAGTGTTCATCTTCTACACACATAGCTACATATCTTATCATAGTGTAAGAGAAGCGAGACTGGGACCCGAATCCCTTTCACTATATTGAGGTGATCAATATCGTGGTTTTGTTAGGGTTTCTTAGGGTTTACTTCGATCTGTGTAACTGATGGTAATTTCTTGTTTCTGTCGCAGATCTGTAATAGCTTAGTTCACGACAATCAGACGGTGGCAGGATAGGATTGTCTATATGGCCGCTTCTGCGGTGCGAATGCTTAACATCAACTTCACCCGGGTAGACTTCGTGTTCTTTTTTGCTGTGAAGGGCCCCTCTATGGAGTCTGTTTTTGCTGCGAATTACATTCTCCATTCTGTTCTTGTAGATGAAAATTCATTCATTGCTGTTCGTCACAATAGAGATACAAGACCTATTTGTTACTTAGCCATGACTGACAGTTTGGCAGCAACGTAGTTTGGTTCTGGTTCATGCGTGATATAGTCAAGATGGAGTCTGATTCGAATGATTGTGGAATGCTTATTGAAGATGATGCTTAGATTGACGTTATGCTAAAATGCGAGAGGCTGAGATGATGCCAATCATTTCATCTTTTGGACGACAACGTCGACCAATAATGTCTATCATGCTGTCCTTCTGGAAGACGGTGTTGCCATGATGTCAATCATCTCACCCTTTTGGAATATGGTGTCACAAATTATGTATATATCTCGTCTTTATGGAAGACGATGTCACCATGATGTCAAGCATCTCACCCTTTTGGAAGATGGCGTAACAAATGATGTCTATATCTCATCCTTTTGGAAGACAACATCGTAATGATATAGCTAGGGATTGTGTATAGCTAGTTAGGTTTATGTGTTCTGAACAATATGTGATGTGCATATGTGTGATGTTCTTAACCTTTGTGATATGTAAATATCTGTGTTGGGATTCTAAACAATGTGTGATTGATGTTCTGAATAATATGTGATATGTCAATGCATTGTGTCAATGGTTGTGATGTTGTTTAATTTGTTAATCATGAAGTGTGTATGATATATCATGAGGACAACCAGGAAAAAAATTGCTTATAAGGGGAAAGGGTTGCACAAACAATTTTTAAAAAACTTCGTCTGTGACACTTAGCACAGACGGGGTTTAACAAAAACTATCTATGACTTTTACTATGCACAGACGGATTTTTAAAAGATCCGTCTATGATCCTTACTATGCACAAATGAGTTTTCAGAAAATCCGTCTATGTGTAACTCTATTGCAGACGGAGTTATAACCGTCTATATCATGGTCAATAATACAGACATTTTTGTAGAGACATAATTTATAACTATCTATGATAGGGTTTAAAATCCGTCTATAATAACATGTTCTGAAGTAGTAGTTTACAGTTTTTGAAGCCATTCAAGGTAACTGGCAAACCACATCACATTTTTTCCCGTTATATATGTGTCGAGGGTTAATCCCTGACAATGATTCTAGGGTATACTGGACATTGGGTGCATGGATGGTGTTTCAAGAACTGGATGTGTGTGTAGACGGTGAACTCAGGGACACAGAGAGTTATACAGGTTTTGGCCTCCCGGAGGATAATAGCCCTACGTCCTGTGTGTTATGGAGGATCTCAGTTGATTACAGATGATGTTCTAGCTGGTTGCCAGACTTGATCCTTCTTCCATACAAACGGAGTCCTCATCCCTTTATATCGTAGGGAGGAGGAGAACTTACATGTGAGTTCAAACAGAAAACATCTGCTCATCCTAATATCTAACACAAGCCATCATTATAGAGGACAAGGCGTACCCACTTGCTCTGAAGGCTCTATATATCCTGTCGCCGTGCGCTGCCGTGCTAGCCTGCAAAGTCCTACTCCGCATCATTCAATGCTACGAGACAGGACAATGTCCTTCTGCGCCATCCCCGTCTACTTGCTTGGTCGGGTTGCTGATGACATCTCAACTGTCGTGCGTCACCGTTGTGCCAGTCTGCAACGTTCCGCCCCGTAGCATTTAATGCTACAAGACGGGATAATACCCCTCTGCGCCATTCATGACTTCGCCCACTAGAGTTGGCGACTATGGAAGGAAAACACTTGAGTGGATGTCAATAAATATGCTTTAGACATGTTGTGTCAAATCTGGCCCTGCGAGCAGTGGGGCTGGTTGCGAGTTTATGCGATGGCGTATGGAGACTGGTCGCTTAGGCGTTATACTAGTTGCTGGAGTCATATCCTGGTAGCACAATTGACCAGTCTTTGGAAAATATACACCTCTAGTCATTAAGTCCTTGGCGGGATCCGTTAGCTAGGGTACCCATTTACTCAATACACCGATAATATGTTCATTGATGAACAAAAGCTACAAGAACTAAATCCCCTAAACCATCTCCAACTATATTTCTTTTATTTCGTTCCGTTTCTGATTCCCCTTCTCGTTCTCATTCTCATTATTTTCTCTCATCTCCAACAACTTCCCTTCTAAGAGATACGGAATCTCTTAAAGGAAGAGAGAGAGTCCCATTCTAAAGGGAATGGAAGATATAATCTCTTCGTAAAAGAAATCGTGAATAAAAACTATTAAAACACTAAAGAAAATAAGAATCTCTTAAAAAATAATAAAGAGATGGTTAAGTTTAAGATAAAATGCATGGTGCTGCCGTAAGTGATGTACAAAATCAAGTTATGTTTGGCTCGTGGGGATTTTTTTTCACGTTCCTGAGAGAATTGAATAGTTCCGCACGTGTATAATTCCTGTCTTCCAAACAGGGCGTAAGTCCTTATTTGAAACGTCGTAATTTCACAGGATTTGTGTGAAAACTATATTATTTTCTACTAAATTCCAGTAAAAAACTTGGGTTTTAAAAGAAAGTCAATTCAAGCACACTCTTTGCAAGGTGTTGTAGCATGCATAATTGCGTATGTTTTATGTTCGAAAGTGTGTTGGCTGATATTTTTTGAGTAAGATAACTCAAAAAGGTACGGCATTGCAACTCCCTGCCTTTTTTTCAAAGGGAAAAGTCAAATTTAGGTACTTTTATTATTGAGATAGTCCACTTTACCCTTGTACTTTAAAACATGTCATTTTTAGCCCGTACTTTCAACACCGGTTCAAATTAGGCCCTAAAACGTCGTGAGAGTGGATTGGATGACATGGCATGGTTTTATTGTAGAATAATAGTTTAAAAATTATTATTCCCTTCGGTTATAAATACATATCGTTTTGAAAAAAAAATTCAGTCAAATTTTTAAAACTTTAACTAACAATATCTTTCAAAATATTTTGTTTGGATACTTTAAAACCATGTGTGTAGATTTATCTTAAAAAATACTTTCATAATATCACAAACTCAATAGATTTTATAAATATAAATTAATAAAAAATAGTGATCAAAGTTATATATTAGAGACCATGTATTATATATCAAAAACAATATGTATTTATGACTAAATGGAATACTTTCTTCTTGATGCTCATAAGGATATGTAGAACCTAAGTAAAATCTTGATTGGTACTTTTCATCTACTAATTAATTTAAAAAAAAATTCTAACAGCAACAGCTTAATAGGGAACTTATTTATATTGTTGAAAAACTTTTCACCAACTAATATTTTATTTGGGCTCCATATATCCTGAAGACATCCTCAGAAAGCTAAAACCTTCACGAGCATAACAAACTATATATTTTTTAAGACATTCACTATTTGTATTAATTAGAAAATGAAAGTAGCGTATTTCGAAAATATTTAGCTACAGTAAAATAGTGCCATGCCAGCCAAAACCGTCTTCAGGTGGTTTAGGGTGTGATTTGAACTGGTATTGGAAGTACCGGAACTAAAATGACCGGTTTTAAAATACAGTGAGTAAACAATGAACCAACTGAATGTAGAGGATCTGCTTGGTTCCAAACAAGTAACATCCAATTTGACATGAACGAACGATGCGGCGAAGGGCATGTCCATGGTGTGCTCCCGGTCATTTCGACGACGAAAAGTGACACTACGCCATGGCTGCTTCCAAAAGCCAAATGCTTCCAAGCATATGCTATATGCACGTCACGTCACCTAACGCAACATGAGCAAAGCATTTCGAAAACGGGAATTACTTAGTATACATATGCTATATGCACGTCACCTCACCTAACGCAACATGTCACGTTATGCCGTGTTCAGCGTAACAATTATTGCAGTCAAATGTATATACACACACGTATAGTAGTGCTATTTTACATATAACGTATTATTCTACATCTATCGATAATGCTAAAATTTTATTCAATTACTACATATAAAAGCTGTCATAGGTTAATGGAAACAGTGATTTAGGTGGCGATTTGTTGCTCATTACTTTTTTTTCAAATGAGGTGGGATTTATATTAGTACAAACCCCAACTTACATCTACGGCTATGAAAGAAACGGAAATAACAACCAGAACCTTTCTTCATGAAACATTTTTCCTTTTGGGGGAGGGGCAAAGGCAATGGATGGCCATAGATGAATGACACAGAAAAACATTTGTTGCTAATACTCCCTCTGTTAAAAAAGTATTTTATTTTGAAAAGTTAATTTATATGTTTGATAAATAATTAGTTAAATTATAAATACACTCAGTATATACAAATTATACTGGACTTATATTTGATATATTGGTTGTGTAGCTATAAGTGATCTATTTTGTGAAAAAAACAATAGTCAAATTTAATTTTGTAGATCATGTCACAATAAAATCCGTCTTGCATTCTTAAACAGAGAGCAGCTATCAGCAGCACAATCATTCAGCTTTTTTGTGGCTGCAGTAAACTGCAATCAGCCGTCAATTTGGTTCACTGCCCGAAAGCAAAAGGACCAAGAAAACCAGGCACTCTGTTGAAAGGACACGCGCGCGTGTGTCGTTAGGAGTTTATCTAATCGACCGGCTCCTCGAATCTTTCATGTGAAGTGCTGATCTGTTCTTTCTTGAAGTGACAGTTTACCAAATGAAACCTTTTCTGCAAGAACGAAGCGAGTACAAGCTAACATAGTATGTATCGTGCTTGTACGGATAGAGGTACTAGCGACTGATGCTTGTACCATCGCCTAGCTAGCTGAGAGCCTGAAACAAGCGTAGCCATGCAGCTCCTTGTTGATCTTGGTGTGATCGTCGGTATGGTCAGATGGCGAGGAAGAAGCGCTTGTTGTTTCCCGGCAGCGTTGAGGTTCTTGGCGACGACCTTCTGCATCTCTCTGTCTCTTAATCTCTACATTATTGTATCCTATTATGGTGTCATCCCACTAACTAATGACGGATCTAGTTTGCATAGTTTAATAAATGAGATATTTGATCTCGTAGCAGGTCAACTCTCAGCAGCTTACTATCCACGCTAGGCACTAGTGATATATAGAGAGCAACGGATCATTTTTATTCTGTAGTCGCCGTTACCGCTATCACTTCTTTCCCGTGCCGCCAGCCCACAGCCATGCATCCCGTCGACCAGCAACGATTCTCAGCACGTCTTGGTAACTTCAATCCTTCGGAGGAGCAACTATAAGAACTTCACGGGTCCAAATTATAGGCGTGGAAAGATAAACTGAAATCCAAGCAGGTAAAAGTTTTCCAGTGGACGAGTGAATCGCATGGTCTGCACAGTGACAACTAAAGCTCAGGATGCTTGCAACTTGCAAGTATGGAAAGGTACGTACCACGTCGTCTCTGACAGTGACAGCTCGAAAACGATAGTCTTTCCTCAATGGTTCAATCAGTACGACCGCCGTTTCGTCATGCCTCCGAGCCACGACCATGCCGCCCAACTAATCCGTACTGCTTGACGTGCTTGAAGATGACGGGATACAGCTTTGGAGGCCATTGAAGTTGACCAGCGAACGATCAGTCAGGTATTGATGGAGAAGGGAGAAAAGAACCAAATCCCTGCGTTTCTATATTATAAAGTACGAGTTTTTTATAATTATTTTTTACTTAATAATTATTTATCCAAATTAATTTGATGGTGTCGGATCCGCTGCACAATTTTTATCCAACCATACGCATGGGCGGCGACCCCACCTGTTCACGCATGTCCACGCCGCGGTTTCAACGTGACAACCCTGCTACCGCTCCACCCGGTTTCTCCGTCTCACCCGCTCCACCCGTTGCCAAAATCACCACCTTACGCCCGCTGCCAGTCCCTCCCCCAACTTCTCCATGCTAGCCGCCTCCTCCTCCCCACGCGCCACCATGGACAAGGAGAACCTACACCCCAACCTTACCTTGCCGCCGGCATCCCTAGCCAAGAACTCCTCAGCGCCGGACCACTCACCGTGCCTGAAGCAGCACCCGATTGGTACCGGAACCACCGCTCCGCCGACAGCCACTGCAGAGGAGGAGAACACCGTGACCGTCGTCTCTGTGCCAGCCGACTAAGAGCCCTTCATCAAGGTAAGGATATATTCCAATTGGCTCACCCGATTAGCCTTCCTCCAAGGGTAGTTTGAGATCTCCTCACTTGATGTTGCGAGCTTTTCTTGATATGTGGTGATGCACGTAGGTGATGGTGAGGGTGCAACAGACGGTGAGCCATCCGATGGACGGCAAGGATCTATGCTTCGTGGGGAAGACCACGCTGAACTCCATCGCTATCGGCGACCAGGCCTTCTCGGTGGATGACCCCTCGACGATAGGGCCTCCTAGGTAAGCAGTTAACAAGTATCACCGGTCAAAATACACCTATTACCATGGCTGAATAGTTGATCGCATGGTAGTCTTATAAGTATATTTTGATAGATAATCCTTGAACTAAGTGCCAATCTAACTTAGCCTATCATCAAGTTCATCTTTTGATTCAAGAGCAATTCAACGAATTATTTCTTTATGGGTTTGCAATGGGATAATATTAATAAACTATCATGTCCACTTAAATATAGCAAAACACTGATTTCCGTGAGTGTCATTTGGATTGTACCCTTTCATGGTTGCAAGTTAGCATGCAGTTTGTTGTTTGCTTTTTATTCAACATTTTGTGTCTTCCAGGTTCTCGTGCAAGATTTTGATTGCGCTCTCCGAGAAAATATTCTCCTTCAGGTACTTCTTTGTGACATCATTCTGTCTTCTTGCAGCTTCCTACATAATCTCCTCCATAATAATATGAATATATGGTATATATATCTATCTAACAAATATTATGACTCCTGGGTATATTCATAAGCTACCCGTATTTAGTCAATATTTTAGTTCTATTGTGGGATGATTCGTCACGCGTACGCTAAGAATCAACTGTATCAGAGTTAAATTCAATCTAATTTATGCACGTGCATTTAACTGAAAATCCATCATGCTCATAAAATTCTTATGAAACCATATTGGGTTAACATGATTTTTGTTGTTGCATGTAGGAAGACACGGGCATTTAGCTATAAACAACTAAAGAAGGTATGTTTATTTTGGTTAACGTGAGTTGTTGCACTTTTGTCAGTAGAGCAATGGAATAGATTATGGATTTCTCATAATGCATATCCCTATGTAGCTGGTCCTACTGATGCATTGTTATTTAGTTTGTGTTTTCATTTCAACCAAGACAATTTTCAAAATATTCAAGCTTGAAGCACAACCGCTAATGCTTGACACTTTCTATTACAAAGAGTACTCGTTTTGTAGGAAAGAGTTTTTTTTGGTTTGTTGCCTTTTAGTTTTCAATGCCCTCAGATCTACTATTCTATTAGGTATGTTCGTTCATCTGTTCTCTCTCTTGCTCTAAAAATGACAACTTCTTATACACATTTCAAGCTTTGAATTTGTGTTTGCCTTGTGATTACCGAATAGACATGTTTTTTATTTGAATATGAATACAAAGCAGTCTATTGTTTTTTTGCCGTGTGATTGCTGAACGGACATATTCTTGTTTGCCTTGAGATTACCGAATAGACATGTTTTTTATTTGAATATGAATACAAAGCAGTCTATTGTTTTTTTGCCGTGTGATTGCTGAACGGACATATTCTTGTTTGTCTTGAGATTGCTAATTTTGTCTATGCTAAATGGTTAGAAGCACTACATAATGGCTAATTTGAGATGAACAATTTTGTGTTGTTGTTCTATTTTTTATGCATATTCTAGCACTACATAGTGGCTAATCCTAGCGCTTGCAAATGGAAAATAAATGAATAATTAATAAAACTTTTAGTTAAAAAAATTCGTTAAGATAGCGCCTTGTATTACATAATTTTTTCTTCATGAATACAATACGCGTGTTATGAAGCTAAATAAATGTTTGTACTCATTATTTTATTTTTAAAAATGTGACTTTCATGCAATGTATTAGATGTGACGTATATCTACGTGCATGTATAAAAATTGTGCGTGTATGTCGTACGTGCATAGTTAGTAGTCAAGGTAAATGCGCGTTGATGATCTAACCGTACAAAATTAAGTCCCCGTTTGGAACTTTGCAAATTCATGAGATTTATGAGACAATTAGATACCCCGTGAAAAATCGTATGAAATTCATGTGTTCCAAAAGAGATGTAATGCAGCGGCATGCCAACTCCATACCTTTTCTTTTCTTTTTCCCGGGAAATGGCAGAGGTTCTGCCTCAATTAATTAAGATGGGAGGAAGGTTTATGGAGGTTATCGATTTACAAATCTATGCCACTCTCTAAAAAGCGCACATAGAGTCGCTAAAAGAAACGCCTCATCCCTGTAAAAAAAAAGCGTACGACTCCTCTGGTTGATATCTTCTACCATGAGTCCAGCCACTTCGCTTAGTTGTTTTGTTGAGTTCTGAAAAATTCATCGATTACTCTTCTTACAAACGTTCCATATATATAAAAAGGTACCGTTGAGGTCAGAGAATCTAATTCGTTCCATACAGAAGTAATTAAGACCCCATTTGACATTCGCCTAGATATATACCCGTGGTGCGTTCTCTGTCATTTGGATGACGTTTTTTCTTTCGAACAAGCAGGGACTTGCTTATTCATTGCTTTAAGAAAGAGGTTACATAACAAAACAAAAGGCGGCCGTACCCGTCAAAGAAAAAAAGAGAGAAAAGACTGCACAGGAAGAACAGAAAAGAAAGCTAAAAGAGCCTGAAAAAACTAACTTGTGGCCCATGAGCGAAGTCGATGACCGTACCTGTCTGCTACCATTAGCACACGCACTCCTTGAGCTTTCTGGCTGCACGCAGCAGACTGCAATTAGCAGCCAATTCAGTTCACCGCCCAAAAGCCAAAAAGATGCAAAGAAACCAAGCGTTCTCTAGAAAACCAAGACAGAAACATGTGTTGTTAGGAGATCGTCTTCTCGATCGGCTCATTAGTCGTCGTTCATGTGGTCTGTTAGGTCTCCGAAGGGACGGTTTACCAAATAAAACCTTTCTCTAAGACTGAAACAAATGTAGTATAGCATAGAATAGTAGTAGTATGGTATAGAATAGTAGTAGTATGGTAGAGCTCTCACATACTTGTACGGAACGGCGTACTGCTGTGTTGTACTTGTACGGAACGACGTACTGCTCTCACACATGCTGGTCGACAAAAGAAGCCCAGGCCATTTGCAGGATCAGAAATGGCAAAATATATACTGGGTAGTACGTGTACGTATTACATGGACGATCAGTGACAACAGAGAGGTAGCTGCAGCTTCTTCAGGTACACGATCGATCACTTCGTAATTGGTGCTAAAACAAGGAGCTGTGGTCAGAAGGCGAGGAAGAAGCGCTTGTTGTTCCTGCCGCGCGCGATGGAGTCGGCGGCGTCGAGGTTCTTGGCGATGAGCTTCCGCGCCTGCCGGCTCCGGATCTCCACCCGCATGCTGTCCGTCTTCTCCACCTTGTCGTACCCTGCCGCTGCGGCCGCGGGCGCCTTCCTCCCCGCGCCGCCGTTGCCGCCCCTCTTCCCGCCGCCGGCCCGCAGCCTCGACTTGATGCCGTCGACCAGCCGCCCCAGCTGCCCCAGCATCACCATCTCTTGGTACGGATGGTGTTACGTGTATATCCTGCAAGAAACATCACCCTGACACAAGTAAGCATACATGATGAGCGAGGGAGCTCAACCTGCACAATCAACAAGAAGCGGAGGTCAGATAAGATACCTAGGCGGCAGAGCAGAAGCAGAAGCCAAGAGACGGCAGAAGAGACCGAGCACCAGAGGAAACCAGGCAGGTTTGTACCGGTGGTGGCTATGTCTATGGCCGCACAGGACACATATCAGCTCGCAGCTCAGTCAGAGCCTTCCCTTCATAGGAGAGGATGACAGGAGCGAGATGCCATGAAATAAACGCAAAGTAGAAAACGACATGAAAAGAATTGAATGAAATGGCTTTTGATTAAAGGGAAGGAAAAAAGAAACAAAGGTTGACGAAACGAGTTACGTACGTGATGGCGAAAGAGATCCGCTGGTTCGATCCAGAGGAATCAAATTAAAATCGTTGCGTGAGGAATATGGGCTAAGCTGGTTGCGGTCAGACGGGTGCGTCCATCCGCGTGGACCAAGGCCCCGTCATGAGCTCTCGGACGTGCCTGAAGCCCAGCCAGAGCCAGTGGGAGGAATTATTGCCGCGTCGCGGTCTGGCTTTGTGCTAAGGCGATGCAGTTCGAGCGTGGGAAATCTGGGCTGTCAAAAAAGATTGAGGATCGCGAGCTCGGCTCATCACATGCTCGATTCGAATTTGGCTCGACTGGAAATCGGGCAGAACCCGAGCGAGTTTTTTTTATTTTTATATTTTTTATTAAAAATTTAAATAAATAGATTCTCCGTAGGAGAATTTACAAAATTAGACGTCTGCAGCCCTCTGCCCTCTGAGAGAGCAGTTAGAGACCCTAACCACCTCCTGAGAGGACGGCAGGTCTAACCGCCCCCTCAGAGGGCGGCAAGGGGGGCTAAGGGGGCTAACCGGTCAATACAAGGATGAGGAAATAATGTAATTTTTTGTGTAATTGAAGAAATAAAAAGGAAGGGGTTTAAGGAAATTAAGAATTTAAATTTGGAGTAGGTTATGTAATAGTCACAGAATAAAAAATCTGTAATTAGCAGTCGCAGCATTTTACGTGGGTATGGGGTGCGAACGAGGACAAATATAGTATTAAACAAAGGGTGAAAATATTATAATACACTGTAACCGCGACAGACATGATGAGAAAACAAAGATGGCATGTATGGTTCGCACTAGACCTACTCATTAGTGCGTCGATCCTAATCATAACATACCTTAGGGAGGAAAAGTATGTCGGGTTACATTATGTACTCTCTACTGAGTGCATCTAGGATACTTTCCCTTTCGGAGGGCATCGGGACCTACTGTCTTAGCACGGCGGGCTCT
This sequence comes from Phragmites australis, assembly GCF_958298935.1. NCBI lineage: Eukaryota > Viridiplantae > Streptophyta > Magnoliopsida > Poales > Poaceae > Phragmites > Phragmites australis. Next base: position 19,882,389 of record NC_084936.1, on the reverse strand, counting down.
CTCCCGCTTCCTTTCCCTATCAGCCTCCCGAGCCTGAGCCACGGTACAGTCGTGCGCCGCCTTCCTCATGCGCTCTTCTTCCTCCCGCTTGAGGCGAAGTTCTTCTTGTTGTTGCTCGTACTCCCGACGGGCGTACGCTTCCCTTCTCCACCTCATGTTCATATCGACCCACTGCTTCTGTGAGTCATTTTGCTCATTATCGAGCCACTGAATAAAATCACAGAGGGATGGAGGGGACTGAACAAATGGAATAAGATGAGCGGTTAGTAAAAGAGGGTGCAAAATCAGAAGAGATGAGGTGGATATCTGTTATCGTACCGGTCGATAACCAGTTATTGCATGTTGAGACTTGTCATACTCGTAGTTGGCACACATGAAAAAGCGCAGCCCATAGGTGTATGAGATGTCCTGCGACTCGCGGAGCTTACAAAGATCACCACAGAAGCACATTGGTGGTTCGAGACCTTCAGGTATAGTAGTCCCCTAATATTTCTTTGGTGTGCTTGATGGAGCTCAGGAAGACATTGCACTTGAGAGATATGAGAAATGAGTGATGCTTCAACGTAAGGAGGTTCAGCTATTTATAGTTGGGGGAGGCAGGAGCATTAGATTCGCTCTTGAAGAAAGGAGTGAGGGCAGGGGCGTAGCTGGTGGCAGGAGCATCGGATTCCATTTTGAAGAATGGGAAAGTTGTGTCATTGATCATGGTCAGAGATTCCATATTTATTGGTACCTGTGTTGTCATTTATTGTTTGGAAAAAGCTGGGTAGTGTTGTCACATCTTGTTTAAAGCCTGCGCAAGGAGGCATGTGTTATCAAGTCATGGTTAAAGTTTAGTAGTGTGGTCACTTCTTCATTAAACGTGTCTGAATACGAAATGCATTTACGACATGCTAAGTCGACCATACAAAGTAAACGTGTCTAAATACATAGGAGTATATCACGAAGCGAATATGCATATGTAAGTTACATAAAATGTAAAATTCTACTGCTACCTCCCTCGTTGCCGTCGCCCGTGCGCCCCATCGTGGTCCCGATGCCGCTGGTTAACCCTCACGTGACCCTTGGAGTAGGTGAGGGGGTCGGGTGGACTGACGTGTCTGGTAGGCCTAGTAGGGACCACCGGTGTCGAGGCCTCGTCCTGCGTGGGCTGTGTCCGAAGGGGAGCACTGGAAACCTGGGACCGCTGGAGGATGTCGTAGTCAGGTGTGCCCCCGAAGAAGTCACGGACGAGGTCGTAGGCGGTGTCCGGGCCAACCTCATCCTCCTAACTAGGGTAGGAGGATGTGAAGGCTCCGCAGGCGTCCATATGTACTGGCTGGAGGGACCTACGAACAAATAATCACGTTATATACGAACAATGTGGTATTGGAAGTAGTAGTAAAAATTGTATAATTGTACCTGCGTGGTATGACGGTGCAGCAGAAGAAGGTCATGCTGTCGTGTCGTAGTATGGCTTGTACGTTGCGGGCGGGGTCGGGCGTGGGGCCACCAAAGACGGACCGGCCTCGTCACCGAAGTAACCTGAGCACAATATTAACTTATTTTGCTGAAAGTATTAAAAACTAGGATGAAGGGTGCCGCCAGTACCTGAGGGTGGACGCACCAAGCTCGATCTACGAGGCTGCGTCGAGACTTATGCAGGTGGACCTAATGAAAGTTTAATAATCAATGCAGTAGTAAGTAAAGGATATTGTTCAATATTATTCAAAAGTATAATTCGTACCAAGTTGCTCCGAGCCTCCATGACGTGGTAGAAGGGGCTGTGTGGGTGCCGACATGGATGAACGATGGTGCACGTCTGACGGCCGAGACGACTCGGCGTGGACACCACTGGACCTGGGAGGCGCCCCTGCTACATCTGTGGTAGATCGGCTGGAGGTAAGCTTCAAGGCGCGCGCTGTCTTGTCGAAAACCCGCTTGATGAAGCTCGCAACATCCGACGCACTTAGGTGGTGCCCTTGCCGGAGGCGGTGAACTCTATTTCCTTAATGTGACAATTATGTTCCTTAACTATTGAGCATTGCCAGTAGTCCACCCATTTCCCTCTGAATGCGTGCACCCGCCAAGGGCACTGAGGCACCAAACACTTCACATCGTACTCTCTTTTAGTGGATTTAACAACCTTGAATTGCCTACAAAGAGACAACAACCAGAATTTCACTGTATCAATAAGTGCCTCTTTTGTAGGATACATAGCACCCTGTGACACCTCGTTCTCATGGTACTGCCACGGTGTCCGGTCAGCCTCGCTAACCATCAGCTTCGAAAATTCATGATCCCTCAACTCTGTAGGAACTGGAGCATTACCTTCCTCGTCAGACGAATCCCCATCGGCAAGGCCTTCCTCCAACTCTTTATCCTCCAAATCTATATCTTCAATGATGCTAGGGATGTGCTCCCCTTTATCAGCTACACCCATCGGTTGCAGCTCTGGAACATCACCAACTTCCTCCCTGAATCTGACATTAGCCGCCTCTGATTCATCTTCCATTGCCTCACTTGGTCCTGCTACTGCTTTCGCAGAGTTCACCTCATTTTGATCTTTCAGGTATGCCTCAGCTAACAAAACAAGCGGCATGCCACGTTCACAACATATATCTATATACTGCCTCAAAGTTGATGTGGCTTCGATGGGAACAAGCTCACTAAAGTATCCATGACTAGCATGGCTGAGGACAGCTTTCAACTTCAACTCATGTTGCTGCAGATCCAGTTGGAAAAACTGCATGAGCCATTTGCACACACCCACAATGGTCCTCTCATTAGCTTTACTAAGCCCCTTCATGACATGACGAAATCCAGACAAATCTACACCGTTAGAACCGTACCTAATTTCACCCTCAGCATAATATATCTGAAAAATTAATTTATCTGCCATCCCTGGAAACACCCGCAAACATAACCAATGTTAAGACAATAAACTATATTTCTAATTATCGGATAAAATTATTTCTAAATGATATCCTAGGTTCGCAAATTATCATATACTGCTACCTCCTACGTCCACAGGTACAACCCCAATATAGTAAAAATAATATACTAAAATAATATTCTATATTGCATTGCTATGGTACAATTTTCTAAATAAATTTGACAATTTTCTAAATCCTAGGTCATAAATGTCTAAAACCTATGTCATATACTACTACTGCACTAATTAACAACAATAAAAAGGAAAAAAAGACTTACCCAAAATTATTCTTCAAATCCGCGCCTCAAATGCAGCAGGACTTCGCCGACCTCTCTTCCTCCCCTCTCCTCTCCTCTCTTCTCCTCCCTCTTCTCAACTTTTTCTTTTTTCGGATTATAATGAAAATTTGGCTATTTTTCGACCTTTTTATAGGAGAGGGCGGATGGGCGAGCAGCGCAGCGCGGCGGGCGGGGAGGCCCCTTACCGCCCTCTGAGGGGTGGTAAGGACCCCTACCCGCCCCCTGAGGGGGCGGTAAGGGAGCCGGTCGGGCGGGCAGGCCGTACCAGCCCCCTGAGGGGGCGGTTAGGGCCTCTAACCGCCCTCTCAGAGGGCTGCAACCCCTGAGAGGGCTGCAGGCGTCTAGTTTTGCAAATTCTTCTGCGGGGAATCTATTTATTTAAATTTTTAATTAAAAAATATAAAAATAAAAAAAACTCGAACCCGAGCTCTATCCAAGACTCGCGAGCTTTAACCGAGCGAACTCGAATAGTTCGAAGAAGCTCGTGTATGAAATAAATTTGCTCCCCTTACCTACATGAGGTCCATTGGCCCAAAGCCCAGTAGATAACTCAATCACGTTTCCGATTTCCCAACTCGATACCATATCAGATCTAGTAGCTACGTCCACTCACGGAACCTTGTGGAGGCCAAAATGGGCCCCAGGCCCCCTTTTGCTGGCGCCACAGCAAGGCACTGTAGGGGCTTGCGTGTGGCGTATCCTCGAATATCGGTTCCTTGCGCTAGTGCCGCTTCATGATTTCCCTCTCCCCCTTTGTTTTACATTACGTTCCGCCATTAACTGCGTCACGCGTAACGGAAGAAGATAAGACAGTCTCGACAGCAACACATCATCGATCACCCTATCTCCGCTACCACTACGTAGTCCCATCTCGTCAGCTCTCCTCCCAACCCCTTAGTGTGCCGCCTCTCCTCCCATTCTCGTGGATGGCTGCCCCCACCCTCACTCCTCACGGTCACACATCTTTGTCTCGCCGGTCTTCTGGCTCACCTCGTCGTGCCCATTATTGACTTTTCCAGGCTCTGACCCTCCTACCCATAAGATCTTCGAGTTTCAACGAACTGAGCTCATAGTATGATCGAGCCAAGCTCAAGCTTGATCGAGCCGAGCTTGAGCTTACCTTGAAGCTCGAAGGCCAAATCAAGCTAACTCGGGCTCGGCTCGCACACATGTCGATCTCAAGCCTGAGCACCTAAGCTCGCTCGAGCTTGAGCTCGATTTGTTGACAGCTCTAACAGCAGTTTTATTGCCGCTTTCTGTCACATGACATTACATGAAGTGAGCTGCTACAAAGCATCGAACGGCTGTTTGGAATGCATGAATTTCGTATGAATCTTGTAACTATTTCACATGAGACTTCCGTTTCTCTAGGAATCGGGAAAAATCCCTGCTTTTCCAGACGAGGCCTGAAGGTCCTGCCTCCCTTAGTTTTGCACTGCTGTGATGTCAGATGCATATCTCAGGAATGAATGAACAGCTAGCTCAATTCAGGAGCCAAATGGATGGATGATAGTGGTCATTTTCAATACAATTCTCGATTTCGGGACATTTTACGGTCGGCCCACGACCCAACGGGTCCAGACTCTAGAGGAGTCCCGGTCCGGAGCCATCGACCCCACCGGCCTTCTCGCCGTGCACCATCTCCTCGGTGGCTCCTCCCCTCTCCGCCATGGCGGCCGTGGCGCCTCCTCCCGACAACCTCGACCCGCCGCCGTCCACTCCCCCCTCCACGGCTCCCGCCGCGGCGCTTACCCCGCCCCCCACCGCCACCTCCACCCCGCCAAACCCCGCAACACCCAGCCCCACGGCGCCAAGCCCCAACCCTAACGCGCTCCCCGCCCCCGTCTCCACACCTCCGGCGGTCGCGCCGCCGATGCCCCCCGCGCCGATATCCGTCACCACCAGCTTCCGCCCACTCGGCGCCCCGCCACCGCCGCCGCCGCACCAGGTGCCGCAGTACGGCGCGGTGCCGCCGAACCCGGGCTACCCCATGGCGCAGCCGATGCAGCCGCCAGGCGTCCCCGGCGTTATGCCTCTTGGCGCTGTGCGGCCTCCGGCCATGTACGCGCCGCCGCCCCATCCGGGCGCCTACCTGCCGCGGCCCGGCGCTACGGTCCCCCATCCCGGTGGGTCCCCGATCTCCATCTCAATCTCCGTTAACATCTGCGGTACTGCGACGGTCTTTAGTAATTAACGATGATGAATCTATGTCTCGCCTCCTAATTGTATCTGATGTTACCTCTGAACTTTCAAGGCGTTCCATGGGATGAAGTGTTGGGAATCTGGTGGGTTTGGGGGGCGGGGGGAGGGAGAGGATTTGTGCGTCGGACGTTGGCACGGTCTTGGTTAGGGTTTAGAGGTGCGATGCTAGTGGTTTAGTGTTAGAGAAACTGGGATCCGCTCGCTTGATAACGATGACCGGATATTTCTCTGCTACAGCGGTGGTCGTGCCAGCCGTTCCTCCACACGGCGAGAGGTGCCGGCTCATGTTTGATTCTGCAGCTCTAACTGAAGCTCTAGATCATTTGCTCCCTCACTGAGTGTGGTATGCCGATGTTTGAATTTGAACTGGTTATATTTACATTGTCTAATTGATTTACATGCTTTAGTTCGTCTCATTGCTTAATTAGGCTCAGTTTCTTTATCTACTTAGATCCTTCAGCAGTGGCTTGTAGCTTGTTCCAAAAACTTGCTAAGGTATCATGATTTCCCGCTGCTTAATTTTCATGTCGACTATATCTTTTTTTCTTTTGGTTTCATTTACATCACTTGTTAATAAGAAGTCTAGCGATAGTGACACATTTTCTTGAGCTTTTATATCTGAGTAGCATTGCAATGGTGTGAGCTATACCAAGTTTTGCAAATAACCAATACATGAGGCGATGAGAGGTAAGGCCAGCTTTACTTAGCTCTTTTACATTTGAGCAGAATATTGCTTTTGTCGATGTTCACTGTGCTCTTTTACTTAGCTCTTTCAGCTCTTTTTTTATGCCTTATGGTACCTTCAGCATTTCCATATGTCTATACCCTCAAATTCCATATGTGTTTAGGGGATTATTTTGTGCACTATGTGTTTTACATCTTGGGTCGTTACTAATGTCATAGCATAGATGTCTGTCTATCTCTGCAGGACTGCCTCGTTATCCCGCACCATATCCTATGGTTCGTCCAGGCTATTATCCACGTCCAATGCCTCTGCCTGGTGTTGTGCCAATTCAACGACCACCAATAATTCCTGGAATCCGTGGTGTTCCTCCTGTGGTAGCTCCAGCTGCCAGACCACCTGCTTCAGCTGTTACACCAGCTGATAAACCACCAATTGCTGTTTACGTTGGGAAGATTGCTCCAACAGTAGACAATGATTTCCTTCTTTCACTTCTTCGGGTATGTGTTCTTTTCACCTATGATCTTAAGATGTACATATGAAAGGGTTCTTTAGTAGGCAAATCAGCCACCTGTAGTTTTTTTCTGTCTAATGTTTGATCATGTTCAGCTTTGTGGACCTATCAAGAGTTGGAAGCGTGCCCAAGATCCAAGTAATGGAAAACCTAAAGGTTTTGGCTTTTGTGAATTTGAATCTGCTGAAGGCATCCTTCGTGCGGCACGGCTTCTTAACAAATTGAGCATTGATGGGCAGGAACTGGTGGTATGTATCATTACCTATTTCTTAGGTCACGACTTTGATGAGTCAAAAAAAAAAAGTTTTGGCTAGCATTTAGGTTACATTATATGAGCTGACGTACAGAACTGTATGACTTGATGCCAGTTGACAACCATTTGCAAGCTTTTGCTTTACTACCTTGCATGTCCCATATTGGTCCATTCCAAAACTCCAAACAAGAATCGTTAAATTTTGTTTTTCATCGAGTTACAGACATGTTCTGGATTCTTTTGGACAGAGGGAAAAGTTGGAAACCAAAATGTATTCTGATATAATCCGAATATTTTAGGTCCTAAAATGGGCGGAGACCAAAGTTGGAGAACAAGTAATAGTTTTCCTTTGTTTGTAAGAATTACTGAGTGTTTTGGTAGGGATTGATTTCTGATACCTTCAACCTGAAGGCATGCTAATCATGGAGTATCTATCTGTATGCATATTTGCAAACATTTTAGTGACACTCAAAGCGACGCCCATTTGTAGTTGATGCGCCGCTCAAGGTGCAAGTGGTACAAGATACACCAATCGGAGGTCTTGATCATATATTTGAGAGAAATGTTCCCTCTAAGACCATTTCCAATCATATTCCCTTCATTTCGTTCCATTCCCGATTCCCTTCCCAGTTTCTATTCTCTTTATTTTCTCTCATCTCCAACAGCTTCCCTTTGAAAGGAATCGTGAAGAGAAAGGAGAAAGAATCCTGTCCTGAAGGGAATGACCCTGGGAATCCTGTCGTGAAGGGAACCGTGAAGGGAAACCGTTGGAGCGCTGAAGGGAACGAAAATCCCTTCACGACGGGAATTTTGCCCCTGAAGGGAAGCTGTTGGGGCTAGTCTAATCATTATGGTTCAGTTAACTGGGTTCTCTGTGACTGATAACTTTATTTGGAGGTCACTATTTATGGTTACCCGCATATTACATAAGTTACTAACTATTGAATTGGTCCTGCAGTTTCATTTCTCTTTAGCACTATTTGCTTCAATACTATACTTAGCTTCAAAGTTCTCCATAACAAAGCTTATTCTAATTTCACTTATTTGAACGGGACATTAAATGAGGTTTTGGTTGCTGTTTCAAATTTGTTGACTTAACCTTTGTTCATCCTGTTAATTAAATGTTTATTTTTAGTAGGTTCTTAAACTAGGATAATTATATTTAGTTCCTCATTTTATCTTTCTTCACACCAGATTAATATTAATGATGCCACCAAGGAGTACCTGAAGAAACATGTTGAAGAAAAGAAGAAAGCACAAGAGAAGGCCAAAGAAACAGAAGATGGAGGTGGGGAAGGAACTGTTGCTGTTGCTGATGCTGAAAATGAATCATCAAAACCTGTTTCTGATGAATCAGATAAGGATAAGGGAGATGCTGGAGAAAAGGACAGTGAAGAGAACACTAAGAGATTTGGGATTGTTACCGATGAAGACTCCGAGGCTGATAAGGATGCTGCAGAAAAACTAAGAAGTATGATTGAAGAGTGGTTAAAGACTAGACCGCCGCCCCCACCTCCACCAGTTCAACCATCTGCTGATAGCTCTGGTGTAAACTTGACAAAAACTGGTACAGAGTGCTGCTAATTGTGATTCTTTCTTTGCCTGATAATTGCATTGCCTTATACTTTGTTGCTACTGCAGATTCTGTTGATAAGAATGATGCTGACACCGATAAAAGGGCAGTTAATGAAACTGAAAAATCAGAAACTGGCTCTCCTGATAGGAGGAAGGATAGAGAGCGTGATAAGGACAAACGGGACAAAGAGCTCGAAAGATTTGAACGTGAACGTGAGCGTGAAAGAGTCAGGAGGGATAGAGAGAAGGATCAGAAGCATAGAGAAGTAGAAAGGTTTTACAGGGATCGTCTTAAAGAGTGGGAATCTAGGGAGAGAGAGAAAGAATATCAAAGACAACATGAGAAGGATCGAGAAAAGGAAAAAGAACGTGAACGCAGAAGGGAGATCATGAAGCAGGAAGATGAAAGTGACGAAGAGGATAATAGGAAAAGAAAACGAAGGAGTAGTAGCACACTTGAGGAGAGGAAAAGGAGGAGGCAACGTGAAAAAGAGGAAGACTTGGCAGATAAAGTAAGAGAGGAAAAGGAAATTGCGGAAGCAAGGAGGCAAGCTGTAGAGTTGCAACGGCAGGCAGATGAAGCAGCAGCTGCTGCGGCGGTGGCAGCAGCCGCCTCCGCCGCAGAATCTGCTACGCTTATGGAGGTTGATGGTGATGATGAAACGGAAGAAAATGCACAGGGAAAGCCAATTGTTTTGGAAGTTGATAACATTGCGAGTTTTGCTAATGGTGCTGGTGCTGGTGAGTGTGAACACTTTCTCTATTTATTTATTTATTGCATTTGCCATATTCCAGTTTTGTTCTTTCTTTTACTCGACTGCACAGGTGATGGAATTCATAAGGACAATAATGCTGATGAAACAAGCATGACACCTGGTCATATTTCAGATACCAAGCAAAATAGCAATGCTCCAACAAAGAAACTGGGTTTTGGTCTGATTGGCTCCGGCAAACGGACTTCTGTTCCATCAGTTTTTGCTGAAGAGGATGACGAGAATAATGATGATAAACGGATAAGACCTTTGGTACCTATCGATTACTCCACTGAGGAGTTACAAGCTGTGCCGGCAAACTCTTCTACTGGGCCAAACATCGTAGCAGCTGCTGAGTTTGCCAAGCGCATCTCAGTTTCAAATTCAAAGGAAGAGAAGACTGAAATCGAGAGGGATAGGAGTAGGAGATCCAGTGATAGATCGATTCAAAGAGATGATGAGGATGTGGCTCGTGTTAATGATGAACGAAGCGAAAAGATGAATGATCGAGAGAAAGATAAGCCCAAGTCAAAGAACAAGAAGATCCTAGATGCAAAACAATTAATCGACATGATTCCCAAGACGAAGGAAGAGCTTTTTGCCTTTGATATTAACTGGGCGATATATGACAAGGTAAAATCAAATTTATGACCTTGCATTATTATTAACTTGGAAGCTGAATAATCTTGTGTTCTTTCATCTGTTCTCAAGTTATTTTCACTACTTAGCACTTATTACATGCATGTTATTTCTGTTGATATTTCCACGACTGCCTTTGTGTTTGTGGGGCTAATCCAAGAACAGCCGGTGCTGTTTTCGTGAGTTTCTAGTTAGATTTGATTTGTTAAATACCCTAAAATATGTGCTCATGAGTTTGTTGTTAAACCAGTTACTTTCTTCATGCTGCCTCTAATTCACAATTAATTGATGAAATATCAGCTGTTAGGTTACCCTGGAAATAGGAATACATGTTTTTTGTTTCTTCTGTATATTTTGTCTACATTATCCAATTTATCCATGTTTTTTGTTTCTTCTGTATATTTTGTCTAGATTATCCAATTTATCTTCTTGAGCATGTATTTCTGTTGTGGTTGTATTCAACACTGTAAAATGGTTCATCTTTTGATGCAGCATGAATTGCATGAGAGAATGAGGCCTTGGATTTCAAGAAAGATTATCGAATTTCTTGGTGAGGAGGAATCAACTTTGGTGGATTATATTGTATCTTGCACCAAAGATCATGTCCAGGCAGAAAAAATGCTGGAGCTCCTACAGTCTATTTTGGATGTTGAGGCTGAAATGTTTGTCCTTAAGATGTGGAGGATGCTTATATTTGAAATTAAGAAAGTGGAATCAGGACTATCAGGAAGAACGAGGGCGTGAGGTTCAGCCTATCATCCTGTATAACTTTTCCGATTTACTTCTCATCAACTGTTTTCTCACTTGTAAGCTCATACTGTACTAATAACATCAAAAACCATTTTAGTGGGATTGAATTGATGATTTCCATTTCTTCCCTTGTTCGTTGTAGAAATGTATATGTGAACCGATGATATACTTTGCATCATAGCATTTTTTTTCCTGTAATTCTGGCGGTCGCAGACCCCTTTTACTGATACGGTGGATGATGAGTGTCGATGCTGGCAGTGGGCACAAACAACTTCCGAATCCTCTACATACATTATCCGTGTGTACAAGTTGCTCGTAGTTTAGTTTTCTCCTAAGTTCATGTACGTGTACTTTCTGTAACCGTGGTAGTATCTTGGAACTGTTTGTGCCGATGGTAGTCCCGAGTAGATGAAGTTTCAGCTCTATTCAAAAGGGTGGGTTGGGGGATGTAAAATTGCATTGTTTGTTAAAGATCATCTCCAACAATATATATTGCTGGTATCTATAAATCTACATGTTACTAATAGATGATAATATAAAATTAATATATGCCCACATGTAATAGATTGCAAGATCAATGAATTAAATGAGTAAATTATCTATTACCTCTTTTTTTTTTATACTTGTTTGGGACATTGGTTCGGTCTTCAATGCATGCATTTGATTATTACTTTTTTAAGTATTTGTTATCTAAAGTTATTGAAAATATAATCACATGAAAATATATTTTACTACAAATTTACTAACATCATTTTCATATGACAACTCTTAATGTTTTTTTATATTCGGCCACTCTGAATGTATGATGTCTAAAGGTAAAAAGGGATTGGATAGTAATCTAATAGTCTATTTTTTATATTGCTATTCATATTTCAATATGAATATGAACATTAATCTGAATATAAATATGAATCCGCATATAAATACGTATTGGATTCAAAATTATATGTGAATATCCTACATCTTTAATAACAAATTGTGAGATAATAAATTTATTTAACATGATCATGATGACAATTCAATATAAGGAAGCTTATTTTTAGTGGATTGGTCATCTAGCTTAAGACAAAGCGTCACTTTTAATATAGTATAATGACTTTAGATGATTTTGGACTATTGTATGGAAGATGAAAGGGCTAGATTTATCACTACAGTATATGTGGTATAATATTAAATAATAAAATAATAGATAGGACCGAAAGAATTAAGTAATATATCAAGATAAAAGAATATCATCTAAAGAGTCACTTTTAATATAGTATAATGACTTTAGATGATTTTGGACTATTGTATGGGAGATGAAAAGGCTAGATTTATCGCTACAGTATATGTGGTATAATATTAAATAATAAAATAATAAGTATGATCGAAAGAATTAAGAGCTCAAGATAAAAGAATAAAATTTATGTTACTCATATTTATATTCAATAGAAGCATTTCTACATTTTTCAATACGGCTCCTCACAACTGTTCAGCTGGCAGGGAGGGATTGCGCCATTTGGCATTGACTATGCGTGTAACATTTCAACTTCCGGTAATATACGACATAAGTCAAAGCACACTAAATTAATGACTCCCAGCCTCTAAGATGATGTGGCAGAGGTCTAATCATGTCAAATTCTCCTTAAAAATAATGTGCATTTAATGGGACATTAAGGGTAAGGAAAGGAAGATGGTTTGATCTTTTTTACCTAGTCGAAGTAATTTCTTGGCTCCGGTGTCTCAGAAATTTATTTGGTTTAAGCTCTCTTTTATGTGGACCCGGCTTGTGCAGTCGAATGAGTTCTCAACTAGGAAGAGCATGGTTGAACAAAGAGGATTTTATCGATTGGATGAATCCTAATTGAGATCAAATTCTTAAACATATGCCATCGACCCTCTTCTAAGCAAAGCTGGAGGTTAGCTGACAATAGTATATAATTATTTGTTATGTATTTTATAAATACGGTGTATCTACAAGGGGTACCTATGCCGCACATGTCCTTAACTTATTCCGGTATTGTTCGTAACCACCATGGAGTATCTAAGACATGAGGATAAACTAGCTGAGTGCCCGTACGTTACAACGGAAATACAATTTGCCCAAGATGACATCAAGCATATGCATAGGTATTGCTTACATCAATTGTACTAAGGAGTGATTCTCTAACAAGTGTTGTTGCCCCGTAGAAATTCAATCATATCTTATCACTCTCTGAGAACAAGAGTGAAACAATTTTGATTATCATGACCAATGACTATATATAGATGGGTTAATTGCCGTAAGTCACCCTTGATTTCTACGAAAATAGAACGATGAAAGCTACATAAATTTATAAGATCATTTAGTCAAAAGTTAAGATTGATAGCAGGTCAAAAACTTTTCACTAGAATATTACATGATTGGTTTGGATGTTATGCACACCACAATATTTTATCAAAATAATAGACCAAACTACATGTACAATAAGTTTAAATATCATTTCTTTGGGTGTGCCCGGGCACACCTGATGGCCCTGCTAAATTAACCCTTTGAATCGATACATTGCAACGGGTGACGAGCAAGCCAAATAACATCACTAATGAAATCAAATTTTGATCTAGCTAACTAGAATCTTAGATGTAGAACTAAACAAACATTACAACCAATCTTAGATAGAAATAAGTAAGAAAAAAATTAAATAGCACAGTATAAAAGATGAATTAAGGAATGTCAGTGTGAATACGACAAATTAAGGAGACACAATGATAAGTAGCATATCAAGTCACAACATATATCCATCACAAGTAAAATTAAAACTTTAGTGTTGCATATTCAAAACTCAATTCATCACAACTCAAGCATTATGAGTAATCCATTACTCAAACAAGACACAAGCTACAAACAGATTGCAATTCACAAGTTTGGTCGATATATTTTCATCTTCCAATAGTCACATTAGTTTTGGATACCATAGTCTTGCTATCAAAATATAAGAGGTGAATGTCTAAGAAAATCGGTACAGTTAGTAATGTCTAAGAAAATTAAGAACTAATAAATTACCATATGAACATCTTCAATTAAAAAAATTATGGTATGTACACATCAAACCAAATGTTAATTAAGCACCAGATACTCACACTTCTTCCTCAGAAATTATAATTAAGAACTCTTGCAAAAGTAGAGATGCATCTCCACAGGCACATGTGAAGGAAAACAACTAGAATCCAGAAAGAAATGACTTGCACAGAATAGTCCAAATATTACATAAATTGAAGTGTTATTTATCTCATCATTAGCTCCCTCTAAAATTATGCAATACTATGAAGCAAGAATAAAATTAGTATACAGTATTACTGTATGAGACATCTTTAACAAAGAACAAACACAAATACCCATTAATTCAAGGAACATGACAAACCTTCATTGATGAGTTTATGTTAAATCACTACAATGAACAAAAAGAAAACAATACTAACACTGCAGTTGATTAATGATGCTATTTGCAATCTGATGCCTCCAAGAGGGCACCAGGTTTGTATGGTTTTGCTACATTCTTGACTGCTACCTCTTCAGCATTTCAAGAAGAAGCTTTGGCACTTTATATAGTTATCCCAGTGACAAAAGTTTTCTCGGCCAGTCGATGTAATTTCCTCAATGATTGTCATGTATTTATGGAAGCTTTCAATTCTTCATATACAATCTCTCTGACCAAAAATCCTTCAAATCAAGAAATTGTCTACTTTTCTTTCACTGGACCTGCATAAGCCTGAAACCAGTATAACCAAACATCTCAGAGAGAAAAAGAGGATCATTTGGAAGAAGTCCCTAAAATTTAAAATATTATAGCCTCAAAATATACCTATCTCAATTTCAAGCCAACATGAACTCCTAGATTCATTTGAACAAACAATCTCTATTTTTGCCAAAATAACTTGGAGCGTGTTGTTATTATAGTTGTGATTGAATTGGTGGATGAATTTGCCACTGTTTCCTTGCATTTCTAGAGTGAGGAGCATCTCACGGACAAATTCCATTGATATCGTTGGGTTGAATCCACCTACTTCACCAATCCACCAATTCCTCGATGTCGAAATATTCCAAATTATAGTGATCAACACCAGGGTTGCTACCTTTGAGATTAAATCAGAACACACAATATCTTTTTCCCAAGCTAATAGATGAAGCACTGGCAGTTTAACTCGGACCATATCCTTAGCAGCCACCTATAACATCTATGTCGAGGGTAAATTCCTGACAATGATTCCGGAGTATGCTGGACAGCGGGTGCGTGATCGGCGTTGCAGGTGTGCCTATAGAATGTGCGTGTGTTTGTTGCTCAGGAACACTAGAGTTATCCAGGTTCAGGCCCCTTTGAGGTAATAGCCCTACATCATATGTATTCTTCTTCATCCTCCCTTTCTTACAGAAGATATCCCCCTTTATATTCAGGGGGGGGGGGGAAGAAATCTTACAAGTGGGCCCAACCGGCATACCCACCTGTCCTAAGAAATGATATACGAAATCATTACAAGCCTACATTCGTTGTGCCTGCCCTGGGTTCCTGCGGCGGCCGCCCCATCCATCGGTTGCACCCTCGTTTGTCGGGCCCAAAGCACCCAGCTTGCCCTGTCCTGTCGCAGGCTTCCCACGCACGTCTGCTGCGCCCCTTATCACGCCTATGCGCCCGTCCCGCAACAATTAATGTCTACGGGACGGGATAAGGTAACTCTGCACCGACCATGCCGCCTCAGCCGGAGTGGACTGCCTGGTGAAGGAAAATGGCTGAGTAGCGGCATTAAATGAGGTTTGACTGGCCTAGACGAGTACTTGCCCTGCGACCAGTAATGATTGGTCGCGGGGAACCCTACGGAGGCCTTGGTCGTGATCGCGCTGGCGTCGGCTGGTCGCGCGGGGGTCATGGGTCAAAGAACGAAAGTGGGTACTACCCAAAGCTAACCGATCTTATAAATCGAAAGACAGAAACCTTGGTCATGGTCGCATTGGCATCGACTGGTCACGCAGGGGTCATGGGTCAAAGAACAAAAGTGGGTACTGCCCAAAGCTCACCGTCACAGGACATCCCGGTGGGGGGACCCCTATATTCATTACATCGACTATTTAGTTAAGAAAAAACATAAGTACTGCTCATATGGGAATTTGCTCGAACACCTAACATGCAACCAAATACTGGCAAACGAATGGAATCACGAAGAACCAAGAAAAAAAAGATATGACAAGGAAAGAGTATACTTCCAACATTAATCGCGTCAGCACCTAGATCAAATTCTTTGTGCCCTCGTTGCCTTTGAGCCCTCTGCGTCTTTGTCGGTGACAAGCGAGGTAGCGACCTCCTGCCACGGAGTGAGTGTGCGGGTCGGATGAAGCAGAGTGAAGTAGCCCTAGTCCCTTATAGTGTCCTTGGATGTGCGAATGAACGGGGTGGTCTGAGAACAGCCATGTCATCCTGTTGTGGGAGTCGGGGGCCGAGGCGAAGGCTGTGTGGTTTAGGCATGAAGGAGCGGACCATGATGGCAAGAGCCACCGTGTGCCCTGGATGAGGAGTGGGTCAAGCGGATAGGGACCCACGATGCCGGATCGCATCGCCAACGTTCCGCACACTTCTCCTGGCTCTGCCGATGACGCTGGATTGTGTCCCTGTCATGCCGCAGACCTAAAGCCGCATGTCGCCATGCAGAACTCCACCATCTGGCAGCGAGCTGGTGCTACTCCGCTGAAGCCACACGTCATTGTGTCGAACTTCGCCATCCAGCAGTGGGCCGTTGCGCCACCTCAGATCATGTCCCCCGCGTGCCACTACTCGGCGGGCCATTGCTTGGCCGCAGATCATGCCCCTATGCCATTATTGCTCTGTTCGACGGGCAGTTGTGCCACTGCAGATCTCGCTTGGAGGCAGGAAAATAGTCCGCTGCGATATTCATGGGTGGACCCGGTGGCACGCACAGGATTCGTGGGTGGGGTTTTCTCTAGTTTTTTTTTTTGCTTGGGGAGGAGAGTTACGGTTTTTCTTTGGTTTTTTAATCGATGGTGGTGGGAGGGAAGGATCATGTACAAACTAACTCCTGCTTTATACAGTAGAGATATTAGGTAATAATCATACCTAAGAAGTAAACTACCCTCAAGTTTGGTAGGTTTCTCCTAAATATCTGGAGGATTTACAATTCAAAAAAGATATGCTCGAAGGAGTCCGAGTATGTTATGTCTGCTGGAGGGGAGGGCGCTACATCCAGGATATACCAATTCAAGCCTACAAGCCTTTCAATACAGAGCAACTCGCGCCTTCAAGATCTACGAAGTCACGAAACCCTAGATGCAGCCTTATCGAGTAGAATCCATATACACGCATAGAAGATTCACGATAGAAACCATTATCATCCAACTATGGCTTTAGAACCAAGAACATGAAGAAATCCGCCTAGATCCTTAGGACCAGCTACACACCCTCACTTGTTTGTAACTTCTATTCCCGAGATAATCAAGACAAGATAATACGTAGGGTTGTTATCCTTCAGGAGGCCCGGACCTGTATAAAGATCTATGTCTCTTTTGTGATATTCTTCTACGATCTATATGTACTCCTATTTTACCTACAAATATTTCAACAATTGTTTACTGATCATCGATAGTAGGGAAGGCTAATGTGCCATAGACTAAATTTAATTGACTCATTCCCATGTAGGGTATAAATGATGCCGCAAACGTCTATATCTAGCTTGTAAGTGGTGTCACTAAACTTGCAAGTACGTTAAATAACTTATAAGTGGTGCAACTTTTGAGTACAATATAACTAAGGGTCTGTTTGTTTTTGATTCTGATTGTGGATTCTAGTTTTTAAAATCAGAATCTATAAACAGGATGATTCTACAATCCATAATCTACAACCTGGGACCAGATTATACTATAATCCATAATCCAAAAAAGACCGCTTCTAGCAGATTGTGACACATATTTACCCATCATGCCATTACAAAATAACAATTCATTTCTTTGTCCCTTCGTGTCTTTCTCCATTGAAGGTTCCGCCGCCCTCTGCCACCACTGATGAGGCAGCTCTTGTAGCACCCCGATCCTCCAGCCGGTCTGAGGAGCCTCGCCACGACTCTCTACGTCGATTCTAAGCCTCAATCCACTCCTTTTTGTGGATTGACCCGAGCTGCGCCGCCTTCTTCCCCAAGTCGGGTCGGAGAGGGGAGATATTCTAATAATCTGGTGTTGTCTGTTTTAGATTGTATAATCAGATTCTAGATTGTGAGAATTAAAATCTAAATTGTTAGAATTATAATAAAAAACAAGCAGGCCCTAAGTTGTAACAACATATAACCAACTCATAAGAAACTTTGCTTATCAGAGACTTACATACGTACTCAGTGGCGGAGCCAGAAATTCTAGGTAGGAGGGGTCGGCCGGCAAAACACGATCAACATATTGCTATATGGACTATCAATAAGTATGGAGATTGACTATATATTTCATAATTTTTTCACTACTTATGCATGCACTAAGTATTGATAACATAGAAGTTCACAATTCCATTACATAAAAGCAGCAGACAAATGGGAAAAAAAGTTTAGAAGACAAAGAACTAACCTTTTCATTTTAGACATACTTAGCGTCTCTTTATATCATAGAAGTCATTAATAAGTGTATCTGTTGTGAACTCTATTGCAATATCTTTCTCAATGTAGATTATTAAGCTATCTCTTAGAAACCCATCTCCCATTTTACTTTGAAGCCTTGTCTTAACAAGTTTCATTGAGGAAAATGCACGCTCTGTTGTTGTAGTTGAAACCGGTAGAGTTAGAACAAGCTGAATCAACCTACCAAGGAAAAAATAATTAGTACTTTCAAATTGCAATAGTGATCAGAACAAGGTAACAAACTAAACAAAGAGGGGAAATATTATATAACCTGTCAATCAAATAATATTCATCCAATTTTCTAGTTTCCGCTAGCTGACGACAAAGATTAGCAACAGTTGACAAATTCTGAAACCTTGGATTTGCAGGTGCATGAAGCTCATAATGTTGTAATTGATGTCTCAAATTAATTCTTTCTTGTTTTGAAAAATATGCAGGATAGAACTTTGAAGCTAGCAAGTACACATCATCAATTTTGAATGAACTGAATGAACCCTTAGGATCCAAAGAGCCACACAAAATGAGAAGCTTTGTAGCTTGTTCACTAAACCTACAATTCAGCTCATGTGCTTGTTGATCAACTGCAACTGTAAAAATGTCAAATCTATAGTGATTCTCAACTGTTGTCTCATTCTCCGCACGAGATCGAATAAAGTCTGCATAAAACCCATTCATATCTGGAACTTCAATTCCTTGTTTAACGCAAAATGATGTCACATCACAATAAGGTTATTCCAACCATGATCTCTTAACTTTTGAATCATCTTTTTGGTAGTGGCAACATCCTCCATAGCATTCACAATGTCTTGAGATTTATGTTGTAACTTTTTGCAAAGCAGGTCCGTGATACCCATGAGTTCTTTCATAACATGCATAATAAACACAAAGTCAAATGACATCATTAATTTAACATCACCGGCAACCTTTGCTCGTCCAGAAGGTGAAGTTCCTGAACCTCTAACAATAGCAGTATCTTTCAGCACTAGAAATGTAGGCTTGTAAAGCTTTATAAGGCTACAAACCGAATCGTAGTGCGAGCTCCACCTAGTATCACCAGGACGCTACAAGGTTATAATTTGATTAGCACCACTTTCAGTTTCAAGCTCGTTAAGCTCAATTAGATGCTCCATTTCAGCAACTTGATTGGCATGCAGGTCATCATTTCTCTTACTGAAAGACAAAACCGTATTTACAATAAGAGCAAGATGTTCATGAAAATTATGAACCTCAGTTACTTCTTTGGATGCAACAACAAGTGCTAACTGTAATTTATGAGCGAAACAAAGAACATAATATGCGTAAGGACACTCTTTCATAAACTTTGCTTGCAGTTCATTCCACTCTCCACACATATTACTAGCACCATCATATCCTCGTCCACGAATATTTTGAATATCCAATTTATGGTAGGATAAAACATAGCATAATTCTTGTTTAAGAGTTGCAGAGTATGTATCATTAACATGAACAAGATCAAGAAAGCGTAATGAAACCATCTTTATCAACAAAATGAACAACAAGTGCCATCTGTTCTTTTCTTGATTCATCAACAATCAAGAAAAACTTAGCATCACCAATTTCATTACGAATTGCTGTTTGCACATTACTAGTCATAAGACCAGGATTTCTTTTTGAATTTGTGGTGAGGTGTATTTAGCATTCAGTGGAGCATCACCTAGTACAACTGCCTTGACCTCCTCATTATATTAAGCTAGAAATTTTACCATTTCAAGAAAATTACCTTGGTTCTTCGAACCAATAGATTCATCATGTCCTCAGAAGGGGCAAGCTTGGAATGCTAACCATCGAATTGTATCGATTGATTCTCTAAGATATACTCTATTCTTCTTGATTTCTTCATTTGACTACTTCTCCACCACATGTTCAATATGGCATGGCTGATTCTTTAAATTATCATAACACTGAATATAGTATTTACGAGCTGAACTACAATCTTTTCCCATGTGAGTCAAGAAGGCACACCGTGTTCTATCATTAACTTTTTTCCAACTCCGAAACCCTTTCATTGTGAATGCATCAGATCCAACTTTTCCTATTGGTTTCTTAGAAAATAGAAAGCAAGGAAAGCAAAAAGCTGCATCTTTTATAGGTGAATACTCTAACCAAGGGAAAGTTTTGAACCAGTGAGCTTGAAACCTACGTTGATGTTTCTTTGGACCGGAAGGAGGGTATAAATCCTTTACAAGTTGGTATGGTCCGTGCTTCATATATGCTTTGACAACTTGATCTTGTTCATTAGGAGGATACTCCCAAATTTGACAACGTATGCCCGGATCTCGTTCTACTACCAAAATGCTAGTACCTTCAGAATTAGCTCTCTGGACTTTAGGTGGTGGTTGCCTTGGAGTTTCCTCTTCTTGCTCCTCCTCCACCTCCTCTTCTTGTTGTGCGGCAAGCCAGCTAGCACCTTCATCCAACTCAGAGCATAGAACAATAGAATCATTTTGTCCTGGATCTCTTGGTGCATCACACACATTGTCTTTCTTCTTGTAAAAAGATTCCATTGTCTTCATTTTACGTTTATTCATGATTATCCTTCAAAGATTAATAGTCCAATTAGAAAATTAGCATCTACAGGGGCTACAAGAACCAAATTGAAGTTAAATTAGGAAACATAATGATTCAGAAAAGTTTCACCTTACCTTAGCAGTAGGATTGGCTGACTGAAGAAAGTCCCGATGATTAACTCAAGAGATAAGTCAGTCGTGATGTTTCTTTCACTCCTGTAATTTCAATATGGGGCACGTGAATAAATAATCAATTTTCAGGTTGATGTACAAAGAAAGGATTATCAAGGGGCGCAATAATACTAGTTAGTTCAGATAAGATCCATCAACAGAAAATGAAGGGTCAGAGCAATCTCTGATAAGCAATACTGCAATAGTATCTCTTTCCTGATGACAAGGGCCAAATCTTGCAAGGAAATCTGGGTGACAACTGACGAGCATACCTTCAGGAAAAGTCTCAAGAAACTGGCTGGATGAAGAGGCTGCAACAATTCAAGCGAAGAAAAAAAACCCTTATCAATACAAAAGCCTTCACACAGTTCACCAATCACAATCCAAATAAAGCCAAAAATAAGTAACCAGATCAACCGTGTTTTGCAGTGGATTAGACTTAGAGACAGGATTACAAGAAAGATCCAACGCAAATCCTTGCATGAACAGGTGCGACGGTGTCAACTGCCAAGAACGGGTATTTGTGCGGCGGTGGGGAACGGCTGTGCGCCGCCGTGCACGTGCGGCGTGCGTTAGGGATTGCCGATTGCGCCTCTGCCTACCCGGCCGGCTGATGCATTGGAATTTGCCCCCACAGGCTCGCAACAACGAAGACAACGCGTCGAAACACGCATGAGTGCATGACCAGGCCCATTATACAATAAACTATACAAGTATACAACCAATACAGGATAAAAAAACTCTGGGGGGGCCATGGCCCCTGCTGGGACCCCTTGCTCCGCCACTGCACGTACTTATACGCTAATAAGTGTATCTATCTATCAAACGTCAAAAAGAGCTAACGATGTCCAGTTGCAAGTGCATTTGACTTGCTTGTAAGTCCTAGTTAAATGAATCGGTAAGTACGTGTATCAAACTTGTAAGTGGTGCAAAAATTGTAGTTATGTATACATAACTTGTAAATTGTGCAACTTCTAAGAACATATTCTTGTCCTCCAAATATAATCTAACTATTTTGAAGCATTTATGACTTGCTTGTAAGTAGTGTAGCCAATTTTTAAGCACATAACATTTTCTTAGTGCAGTAATACCTTTTTTTAAGAATGAGCTAAATACAGTTCCTTTTTTAAGGAAACTTAAATACAATTTATTCAACCAATCTTTCTTGTTACAAACTTAATTAAGATTCTGTTTGGCAGAGCTTCGGCTCCGTATCAAATTTTGTGTTTATAATCTAAGATAAAGTTCTTTAAGTATCTACTTTTAAATAAAAATAAAAATAAAATAACTCATCCAAATATCTTTAATATACTCGTATCTCTAATTTTATGAATTTCTAAGCAGGAAAAGAGCTCCCCCAGCCAGCCCTAAATTAGTCGTACAGAAAGGTCAAGTAGTGTGGGTCCATCAATGGGCAAAATTTCCCTCAGCCCACGAAGGCTTCCCGTGGCCCAGCCCAGCCCAGCACGCCCGACCTGCCTCGCCGCGCAAGGTAACCCTGCCTCCCTCTCTCCCTCTCACCTCCTCGCCGCGGCGGCCGACCTTAACAAAGCCCTAAACCCACCCATCTCCCCCTTCCCTCCTCGTCTAGTCCTCTCCCTCCACCCATGGCTCGCCTCACCCCCACCAACTCTAAGTCCGGCAGGAAGCCCAAGCCCTTATCTTCCGCTATGGACGCAGCGGCCTCCCCCTCGTCGGAGCCGAAGCCGCCGCGGCGGCCGAAGAAGGCCAAGTCGGGTGCGGGCGGTGGGAAGAAGGCCAAGTCGGGCGGGTTCGAATCGATGGGGCTCTGCGAGGAGGTGTACCGCGGGATACGGCACAAGGGGTACCGCGTGCCTACGCCGATCCAGCGCAAGACCATGCCGCTCATCCTCGCCGGCGTCGACGTCGCAGCCATGGCCCGCACCGGGTCCGGGAAGACCGCCGCGTTCCTAGTCCCCATGCTTCAGCGTCTCCGCCGCCGCGACCCGGGCGCCGGCGTCCGCGCGCTCATCCTCTCCCCCACGCGCGACCTCGCGATGCAGACGCTCAAGTTTACCAACCAGCTCGGCAAGTTCACAGGTGCGCACCTCGCGCTCGTAGCCATGCCTTCTCAGTTGTGCTTCGTGTAGCCATCGAGCTGCGAGTTATGTTGTTTTAGCGGTGGAGATTTTTGTGGTACTCTCGAGATGCATAGTTTGGCGGTTTCCAGTGTGATGCTTACTTGAGATAACACAAATAATGCAGCTTGAGTAAATTGTAGATGTGTTTGTATCCTCATAATTTGGACATCACTTGTATACTTTTCCTACATAAAAAAACGTGACAATGTTGAGTAGTGACATAGTTTTGTTCTTTTTCTGTAGATCTAAGAACTAGCATAATCGTTGGTGGAGATAGCATGGAGAGTCAGTTTGAGGCCCTGTCAGAATGTCCTGATATCATTATTGCGACACCTGGCAGGCTCATGCACCATTTGAACGATGTTAAGGACATGACTCTTCGTTCAGTGGAATATGTTGTGTTTGATGAAGCAGACTCCTTATTTAGCATGGGGTTTGCCCAACAATTGCATGATATTCTACGGAAGCTAAGTGATACACGGCAAACATTGCTCTTTAGTGCCACTTTGCCAAGTGCCCTTGCAGACTTTGCAAAAGCTGGCCTGCGTGATCCACACCTTGTGAGGCTTGATTTGGACAAAAGGATCAGTCCTGACCTCAAGCTTGCCTTTTTCACTCTGCGCCAGGAAGAGAAGCTAGCTGCTTTACTGTATTTGGTCAGGGAGCGAATCAGCTCCGAGGAACAGACAATGATTTTTGTTTCAACCAAGCATCATGTGGAGTTCTTGAATATTCTGTTCAGAGAAGAGGGTTTAGAACCTTCCCTTTCCTATGGTGCTATGGATCAAGAAGCTCGCATGATTCATATTTCAAAATTCAGGGCGAGGAAGACCATGCTACTAATTGTGACAGATGTTGCTGCAAGGGGCCTGGATATTCCATTGCTGGATAATGTAGTGAACTGGGATTTCCCTGCAAAGCCTAAGTTATTTGTTCATAGAGTTGGTCGAGTAGCTCGACAAGGTAGAACTGGTACAGCTTATACATTTGTCACTTCAGAGGACATGCCATATTTGTTGGACCTACATCTTTTCCTTTCAAAGCCTCTTAGAGCTGCTCCAATGGAGGAGGAACTTCTAAAAGACATGGATGGAATAAATCTGAAAATCGATCAAGCTATTGCAAATGGGGAAACAGTGTATGGGCGTTTTCCTCAAACAGTGCTTGATCTTGTCTCTGACGGATTGAAAGAAGTCATTAGTGGATGCACTGAATTGATTGCATTAGAAAAGCCATGTGCTAATGCCTTCCGGTTGTATCTGAAGACTCGTGTTATGCCTTCAAAGGAATCTATCAAAAGGGTAAAAGATTTGCCTCGCGAAGGTCTTCATCCAATTTTCAGGGATGTTCTTCGGTCAGATGAGCTTTCAGCTCTTGCATTTTCAGAACGCCTGAAATCATTTCGGTACAAACTCTTGCCCCAAAAACATGTTTTTTCTTGTATTTGTTCATTTTGTGTCATCTAATAGGGTTTCTTCCTCTTGAATCAATGACCAGGCCGAAGCAGACTATTTTAGAGGCTGAAGGTGAAGCTGCTAAGTTCAGAAATTCTAAAGTAATGCGGAACTTGTTTCCTTTTTCTGTTTTCAACATCATTTTCTTAGGTTATTCTCCTAGATCTGCAACAAAATAGACCAAGGCCACTGAATGCTGAACAATAATGAGCAATTCACAGTAATGCAATGATTCATGCAAAGTATCAGACAACATTATCATTTTTTTTCATCTTGGCTTGCTTGTAGGGTTCTAATCAGTGGCTAGATGTGATGAAGAGGAAACGGGAAGTTCATGAGGGGATCATAAATTTAGTTCATCAGAAGGGTTCTGTTGACCTACGGCCAGAGGTAATTATCACTCTGAGAAGATAATCGTGTTTATTCTGGAAAACCTATCAGTTGCAGACAACCAGCTGGATATGCAGTACTGACAAACCTTATTAACCGACACCGTTAGAATATCCTTGACATGCTAGCTTTGACAATTGACAACATCATTCGGTTAGGAGGTGGAATATTAGACTCACCGAATGTTTGTATGCGGACCTTAGACTCACCATATGTTTGTAAGTGGACCTTGCAGGTTGTACTTATTTGGCGCACTATCATATGACTGGCAAAGCTAATCTGAAACTTCTCAATTGTTCTAGCAAAGATGTCTACAATAAATAGAGTAATTGGAGACTGCATTTCTTGTAAAGC
The DNA here is from genome assembly GCF_958298935.1 of Phragmites australis. Lineage (NCBI taxonomy): Eukaryota > Viridiplantae > Streptophyta > Magnoliopsida > Poales > Poaceae > Phragmites > Phragmites australis. The sequence continues at coordinate 19,857,193 of NC_084936.1, read as the reverse complement.
TGGTCAACACGGCTGTTGATTGCATTGATCCAGGATCGATTTTTCAGAAGTGCTAGGCGAGCGGAGGGATGCCGCCTAGCACTTTATCCTGCATAGGTGGTCCTCGACCTAGACCAGTGACTAGGTAGAAATCGTGATCCCATTGCACTGAGTGCCTGGGCACCCATTTTTGAAACACCCGTAGGATGTCAGAAATCTTGTTTTGTGTTTTTTCCCCTGTTGACTCAATATATCATGGCCTTGAATAACATTAGTTTGCATTATACTTTCATCCCTTTACAAGCTTCCTTCGCAAACATCTCCGCACTTGCATCCCAAATCTTCTCGGCAATCAACAAACCCGGTCTCCTGGCAGTCAGTCACCCCTCCTCCTTGTAAACACCTATTGTTCATCTCTCCAACGCGTCTTGCAGAGTCGCAAACATCTCAACAAACTCAAACCCCTCTGTTCGCAGAAGTATATGAGTCAGAAAATGTGTCACATGCATCTTCCATCTGCTGAAGTTACCAGACGGGAGTTTGTTTTCTAGTCACTTTGTTTGGATTGGTTACTTCTACTGCAATGCTTAGAACGAGTAGGCTGAATTGTTTGCCAACTCAATTTTGTGCAAATAGGCTATGCAATCTGTTATGTGCACAAGGTGCAAACCAAGTCATCCATTGGCCAGTACAAGGAAATTCGCAACTACAGCAATCTCATGAATTGAGAGGAACAGTTTGATAACTTATCATATTTAGTTCCAGGTTTCCTGTACAAGTTGGGATTGTCATTATTTAGGAAGGAACGAAACAACAAAGAAGCCATACTTGTATCTTCCTCTTTTCCAAGCAAGCCACAGCTACTCCTGCTACTCTCTCAGTGGTATTCACCCGTAGTATTCCAGCGCGTGTTACAGTGTTCTGCACATATGTTTAAGCCTTAAACATAATTTGTAAATACTTTAATGCTTTTTACATAAAACAAGCAGATGTGTCAATGATGTCTGATTGTGTCTGATTTATTTGCAACTTGGTTCGTCGCTCTATGATAGTGTCTGTAGTTTGACAGTTCCTAGTTATAACACTACCTTTTTGTTCGTCTAGCAGTGCTACATTAAATATGGTACTTTTTTCTTATGATTTGCACAATGATTTGTGGTCTATCTTATTTTCATGCAGGAAGAAGAGGCAGATGACATTTCAAATTGGGAGAAGAAAGGTCTTGATTTTTTATTCCCTTGGTTGTGTCAGTGAAATTAATACTCAGCGCTGACAGTATTTCTTTAGCTTCCACATCCTTTTTTTATGACAAAAGCTTCTGCATAATTCTCACTCTGTCATAGTCATTATACTCTTTTGTGTTTTTACTCATTTCAGAAGTTTGTGGTAAGAAACGGAAATCACAGAGCTTTAGAGACGAGGACTACTACATAAGTTCAGTGCCTCAAAACCATGTATGCCTTGTAAATCCTGCTTAAAGAATTTCACCTGCACTAGAAATGTTGATTCAACTTCTTATATTACATCTGTTCCATATAGTAGTTTCAGCCTAACATTGAGTTCTGTATTATTTTTATTCTCCTTTAGCATTTGGAAGCTGGGTTGTCAGTAAGGAGCAATGAAGGATTTGTTGAAAATAGGTATACACTTACTGTTATATGATTGGCATTTTGAAGTGGAAGTGATATCATTTCCTTGATATTGCAAATCTGCAATAGCCATTGATGAGTGATGCTGTCTGAAGTACACGCCATATTACAAATTAAAAATGTGATCTTGATTCTTGAGTCGGTTGGCCTTTTGTTTAATGTTCATTGACATATGTTGCTCTGTGGCCATGTTTATGGCTGCTTTGCTGTACTGTGCTTATTTTTGAAACTATTGTGAAAAGGCAGCTGTGGAAGTACTCTTTTTATCAAATCTGGTTACAGTTTAACAAATCACGGCATCCAATTTTTGATGTGTATTTTATCTCACATGCATATTTTCCTTTAGTAACTGATTTGGTATTTTTCCCTTATTTGGAATGCAATGATATCTCATATCAACATGGATACAACAGCAGTTAAACAAACAAAATATCTTAAAGCAGTTCCACAAAGAGAGATTATCACAATCCACAGCAATGGAAAATTGAGCCTTAATGTCAATTGATCTTACAGCATATTGTGCATATGCATGATTCAGCAAAATGTACAATAAACCTGATGCTGGGTAGGATCTGCCATATCCTTTCTAAGGTTTTTTTTTATGACAATATTTTGGCGTATCCAAAATATGCTTTAGTTATTCATGAAATTGAGAAGTGAGAACGCAGTCCCAGTCCCCTTTTGCTTTAAATCAAACTTAATTCTGTCATGCAGATTGGACGCTGCTGTTCTTGATTTAGTCGATGATGAAGCTTCTGGTATGCAAGCACAGAAAACTCGATATCACTGGATGAAGGTATAAATATTCCTAGTGATATATTGATATGTTACACTAATTGCATACTCAGCCAATATGTCTATTTTACTACTGCAGAACAAGTTTGTCAAGTTGAACAATGGGGATCGTGTCACTGCTACAGGAAAGGTAAATCTCCTGCATGCTATGCGCTCAATCATGTTTTAAAATAGCATTGAAATTCTACAGTTTCTAGACTTGAATAAATTGTGATTCATCTACAATGAATTGACTGGCACAACCTGCATACTCTACAATGAATATCACTCGATTTTCCTTTAGTGTATTCCCCACTTAATATATGTCATGTTCGGCCAGTCTTGTGAATATCCTAGAAGTTTGATAATGTTGGGCAGCATGAAATTGGTCTGAAACGAACAATTGGAAACAGCATTTTGTACATCCAAAATACATGTTTGCATGCTAGGACTGGTACTTCAATGCACTGTCTGAACTACGTGGATTTGGGTGTTATGGTTAAATAGGAAATGGATAACAAGGGGGTAATAGTCCCACTGGAAGCAATAGGTCACTTCATGTCATTTTTTTGGGTAACTCATTTATGTATTATGGTTATAGTTCCACTGAAGACACTCTTAACATCAATTTTTTAGCAAGTAATTTATGCAATGACTTCTAGAATCCAGAATTATTCAGGTTTGGTACAGCAGTTGAGTGCAGGAGTAGAGCCCAAAGGTGGCCATAGCCCTCTTTCCTTCAAATTTCTAAAGAAGTCCCTATTTGTTACCACTTACAAACTAACAAAAATATTGAACTAAGTTTATTATCTGTGCTTGTTGGCCCCTTCTATCTTTTTGGAAGCACCAGCACTGTGTGAGTCTATGTGAAGTTGTGAAAGCTGTGTGATTTAATCCTTATAAAAGAACTTGTTCTTTAAATGTTGGAACTGGAGATATTGTTAACTAGGAGTAATTTATCATTTTCATGGGATGCAGTGCGAATATCATTGAGCCTAGTTGTTAGGATAAATTCCTTATTTGCCACTGGAAAATTTGGAAATCTCTGGATGTGTCTATGACAGTGAGGGTCTGGACCCACATGTCACTGAGGCAATGGAGAAATAAGGGATGTGGGAAGCTTTCCAGTGACAATGACCTAGTTGTTAATTAAGGAGATATTTATTTCCCTCAAAGAATGCCTATCTACTGCAGACAATATATGGCTAAGGTTTAGTTCATGAGTGAAGTGTTGTGCATTTTTTTTTTCAAACACTCAATACTACTTTTTTGCTGTAGAAAGATGTTTCGCTTCCTTTCTTGGCACATAAAATCCCATATTGAGAGATTTCTTCCTAGTTCAGTATTTCATGTTAAATACAGAGATAGATCAATACTTAGTACACTGATATCAGCATGAATAATTGAATTTCTCATGTCTGAAAATCTGTCCAACTTTGTTTAGATTAAAACGGAAAGTGGTGCCAAGTTAAAGGCATCAGCAACAGGGATATATAAGAAATGGCAGCAGAGGACACACAAATCAATCAATATTGGTGGGAAATCTGGCAACTTTTCAGAGGAGCGCACATCCAGTACAGGTAATGCTTTATTTAAGCTTTTGTTTCGCATGCCATTGCCTTTTGTGGTTTTATTTAACTCTTGCAAGTTCTTTGCAGTTCCATAAATCCAAGTATATTTTGTAACTTACATCGTTTGTTAAACTAGTTTTCTTCTTTTGGGCTTATCATGATGCTATAAGCTTGAACTGAGCACCCAGCACCCAGCACCCAATCATTTGAATTTGAGTTCCGCTTTCAATTTGTTGCACATAGGCTTTTAAAGGCTTTCTCGGTTTTAGTCTTGGCATGAAGACATATTATCTGTTTTCTCAGAAAGGAAGTTTGTTGAACTTTTGTGAGCGTTTGCCCAATTCATTGAATTAATGATCACCCAAGGGAGAATGATCTTATGTAGTACCTCCGTTATTTTTTACAACTGTGTTAACATGGCATGTTTCAGTTGTGCTATTTAGTGCTGTAACCACAATGCACTCCAGTATCATGAAAGCTATATATATAACACTGTCCGGTGGACGCTATGACCTCTTGCAGGTGGCTATCAAAGAGGGAACAAGAGTCACCCCGCAGCTGGCCACAGACGCTGGTCTGTACCAAATGCTGATGTGCCATCCGAGATAAGAAACCCCCAGCAAATGCAGAAGAGCAGGCAGCAAAAGGCACTGGAAATCACACGCCTGAAGAACAAATCCGCAAAAGATGGTAAATTTCAGAATAAATTCCAGAAGAACCGGAGGCCCGACGGGAATGGGAAAGGGAGGGGAAATGGTAGGCCCGACGGGAATGGGAAAGGAAGGGGAAATGGTAGGCCCGACGGGAATGGGAAAGGGAGGGGAAATGGTAGGCCGGATGGGCATGGGAGAGGGAGGGGAAATGGTAAAGGGATGGGTAAAGGGCGAGGAGGGAAGGGGAAGGGTGCAAGGTAATGCCCTGACCCAGCAGATTTTCTGCACACCGTTTAACAAACGGAAATGCTTTAGAAGCAGAAGGAAAGAGTACCGTGGTCAAGATTCAAGTGTTTTTGAAGTATGGCAGCAGACACCACATGTGCTGCTCACAGTTTTGTTTATTTGTAATGATGGGCAAAGACAGCCAAGACCTTAGTACTTTTTCTTTGGCTCTGCATCGACTGATCGATTAGGAAGCGAGATTCTGCTATGACCGGCTACTTACTTTCGTTTGTTTGCCAATGTCTACATTGACGCCCGGCCGCCCTCACACTTGCGTCTGTTGCGTTCGCTTTGCCCCCTCGAATCGAAGGGCGGGGGGCAACGGCTGTCTTTCTTGACGTGACGACGCATTGCCACCACCCACTACCTGCTCCTGTTCCTCATGGCTAAGAGATGCTAGAGATGTTCTTGTTCTTTACTTTTCATTTCCTAGAAATATAGCCAAAAGATGCTAAAACAGTCTACTAGCCACCCTACTTGCGATTTTTGTGACCGGTCTAGTACTAGGATTTAGTGGGGTGGTAGCAGGCGACTAGAGCTAGCATCAGAAACTGATAAGATAGCATGGTGTATGTCGACGGTCTTTTTGATGCAGCTTCTGCCTGTGAAGAAGCCGTTGGTTGGATCGAGAATCGATAGGATTGTAATGTAATGGTTGACAAAATAATAATTTGAATTTTTTCTTTATTGATTTTTTATTGGATATATATACAAGTGAGAAGTTGTCCGTTTGGGAGGGGTTCGAACTCTTTCTTTATTGATCTTTTATTATATGTATATACAAGGTATTTGTTTGGGAAATATTCCTTCCGAACGGATGCCTGTTCATTCAATGGGTAGAGATCATTTGATTTCTAATACTCCCCTTTGATCGACGCCGGTCTATATGTATATATATTATCTTAAAAGCTCTTTTAAAAATTTTATAGGAAAAATATGAGGAGAGTAATAATGATATGTTGTTAAAACTTCTTTAAAATCTAGTGAGAAAATAAGAAGAAAATGATAAACATATATTGATTATTGTCTCATTATTAACTCGTATGAGAAAAACTTGTAAAAGAAAAAAACCTATAAGCGAGTTTAGAGAACAATAGAAAAAACTCTGATGGGGAAAATAAGAGATATGACATATGATCTTGTATAGATACTGTCTCATTAATAATCTTTTATAAGAAATTTTGTAAGTAAAACTTATAAACATGTTAAATTCATGAAGAGACTCCTCCCGATTCTTACAAATCTCGAAGTTATCGCATATCAATACTATGAACATATTTTGAAATGTTGAAGTTGGTAAGGACTTCACGAATAAATATACGAAGTTATCACAAGATTTAATTCGCAAGATGTTTATCTCCTCATATTGTTGTAACCTATGAGATAAAACAATTTAGGGGTAATATGCTTAGTGACATTATTCTTTATGTAACATGCTTGCATCTGAGCAACACAAGCAATATTATCTTCGTAGATAATGGTAGATGATTTAATGGAACTAATATCACATGACTTTTTATATGGTTGATCATTCTGTGAAGCTATACACATTTATGTGATGTTTCAGAATGATAGATGGAATTAGCCACTAAAATCTGTTTTGATGACTTCTATAAAAAGGCTATATAACTATGAAATCAGTCTTTGATCTGACGTTATGGGGATCAATTATATAGCTAGAATCTAGATATCCCAGTATAGTCATATCTTGATTTTTTTTTTATAGAAAACATAGATCTTTGATGCCATAAAGATATATATGGATATCCTCTTTGACTTTCACCTAATGCCGTTATTGAAGTTACACTGTTTGAGCTAGCAAGTTATCTGCAAATGCAATATCAGTCTTGTTACGGTTTGCGAGATACATGAGCGCTTTGATGACACTAAGATATAGAACTTTAGGTTTAATATCTTCATTGTCAACCCAAGGTATTAATAGATCTTGATTTATATTTAGAAATTAAATGACCATAAGTGTTTGATGTATATGATTGTCTAATATCATTTGGATATTAGCGGACTGATGGATAAATATTCCTAAAGGAATATGCTCAAGTTATGGACTTAAGCGAAATTTAGTTTTACCTAAATCATTCATCTAAAATTCCATCTTAAGATGATTACATACTTTATTGTGTGTAGTTTGAAGATGATACAAAATCCAATTAAGATTTCATTATGAACACACATATGCAATCATCGTATTTGGAGTAACCCTTCTATAGAAGGAACTCATTAAGTCAGTTGTACCACAAACAACTTAACTGTTTGAAGTCATGAAGTGACTTAAGTTGTACATAATATATATTGTGATTTGTATTTAGATTCAGAATACAAAGTCTATTATGGACTTATATGTCTAAATCTACCAAATTCATTTGATCTTCCAATAATATTGAATATAGGAACATAATTTTCACACATAACATGGGATATATAGCATCGTAATTAATGCCGGGTCTCTGCGTGAACCCTTGTGCTACAAACCTCGCTATTTCACCACCTTATAGAATAAAAATCCATTTTGCTTCCATAGGCAAGACATTGGAGGTGTCGGTATTTCTTTTGTGAATGCATATCTTTTTATGAGTAAGGTTATCTCTGCTTGGATTGCATCCTTTCATTAAGTCCAGTCGGGCGTTTTTTTCACACTCTGCCATGGTCTTGGGATCTGGATTATTTTGGAGGTTGTTTGCAATCATAGTGGAGAATGCGTCGATAATTATAGTCTTTGATATTGATTGATTATATGGAATCAATATAGTTTATGAAAATATTATTTTATTTAACTTCGTGTATTTCCAACACAATAGAGTTAGGGTGTTCCAATGACCCAACGACTGAATTTGTGTACACATTTTTGTTGAGCTTTTGGATGCTAAATTAGGTGTTTAGACAATGAATATCCATAAGATGTCTATCAACTTGATGTTGATTTGCATTTACTGTCTTGAAGGATATTCTCCCCCTGTTTTCGAGAATACTTGCAAGAAGTTTATCTCTTATGACCATACTTCTCACCCTCTTACTTTGGTTTGGGAGTTAAGTAGTTTTGTTAGGTATCTCCATTCCTTCTGGCACATTAATAGCAGGAATCGGGTTTGATGACACCTTTATGACGAGTAAACGCATCCAGCAGATTATTTGCAATATGTTGTAAATACAAGATGTTCTGAATAAGAATTCAGATCTCTAGTATATGGATATGAGGATTGAATATGAATGTGTTTGTCTCTTTTGATTCATGACATTATTTGCGGTATTAATCTCCCCTAATGCCGAAAATTGTCCTCAAAATGTTATGAGCATACATACAATAAATAAGTCACTTGTGAGGGACTCAAGATATTATATGATTGACGAATAATTATATCTCATATGGATCCCTAATGCTCTTTGATGTATGCTATAGGGTGGTGATATTGGTATGTGCATAACGTAACGGACTCGCAGATGGGAAATATTTGGCTATGGCCAAATTTCCACGTACTAACTGCAACGGAGGGAGCCATATGATTGCAGTTGGATGAATTTTTAGTTTAATGATGTGGTGTGTAAAACCGTATGTCACCAACAAGACGTTGGATAATTGCAATTCTATGGTTGGTCACGCAAATGATTTGATTATCTTGATGACAGATTCAGTTATACCATTATGAGTATGGACATAAGATACTTAATGTTGCAGTACCCAAATCCAAACTATTCCATGAAAATAGATTTGATCCTGCGTTTAGGATAATTTACTATAATTTTAATTATGTGAGCAGTCAGTTTGACATAATTGTGGAGCCTTATGTATAAAGACACATGTGAGACTCTTTTGTAGATGTATCAATCAACATTATAGAGTACCTAGATGGTCCATAATATTACTGAATAGAGCCACATATATGTTCTTGAAGATGTTCAAGAAATTAGGTGGCACATTTTGAATTTTAAGGTAAGAGGGCCTTAAAATTCAATTCCATGTGACACATATGTTGCACATAAATACGAAAATTTTGGGAATACTATGATCAATAAAATTATTAATAATTTTTCTCATCATCTCCAAGGTAGAGTGACCAAGACAATCATGCCAAGTCTTGATTTGATCAAGATAGACAAATTATTTTGTACACAATATGTGGTACGGGATTTGATATATTTGTAGTACAGTCCAGATGGTATTTAAGGAAGATTGTCATATCCGTTATTTTGATTAAGAGGAGAAATTTCTCTTTGTTGTCATCATGAGTTTCGATATGAAAACCATTATAACGGATATCTATAACTTAGTAAGGTATGGTTGAATCGGGATATAATAGAGCATCAACAATTATGACTTGTGTACTCATAGGGAGAGCAATTATAGCACGACTAGAGCCAACAATCACTATATCGTGTCCAATGATTATCAAAATATTTCCTTATCTCTTAGTAAGAGTATGAAAATATTTTGGTTTTCTTAAATATAGAATTTGTAGTATAGCTATCCACAAGGCACATTTTCTCCATCAGATTGACTCCTGTAGAAATCTACAAACTTTATTGTAGTATCATAGTGCTGATACAATATTATATTATAATATTTAATGGGACATAAATAACATGGTATCTAAGGAATTATGAGATTAGTTAAGATCTCCAAATATCTTGTGCAAAGCAAATTTGACAAACATATTTTCCATGCTCATAGGATCTTCTGGTTGTAGAAGAGTCTGATTGTTACTTGATTCTTGTAGAACTTGTTGTGAACAATTAGCCTTCTTGATGGAGTAAGTATGAAGATTGAAGTATGATTTAAATGTTTACCCTTTAGCAGGTCGGTTACGTCCCATGGATTGTAAGTATAGATCAATTAAATGTCTCAAAGTGAGGCATTTTTTAGTGGAGTCTTTGTAACATCCACACTTGCGATAAATATTAGATTTATCAAGTTTGAAAATGCATTGACCCTGATCTAGTGCATATGGCTTTTGCTTCTTGTTGCGTTTGCGTTTACCATTGAAATTCTTTGGATGACGTCTAAAAGAGCCATCAAACTTGTTGTTATTCTGGACATTAGTATGTACTTCAGGTAAAGTAGCAACGCCATTAGACGCTAATGATGATTCCTTAGAAGGGGTTCCAAATTCGGTATCAACTGAGCAAATCTATGCTAAGTGATCTCCTCGCCCAAGGGGGGTGTCTCAGGTCATGCTTTTTGGCCTGAAGTAATATTTGTATCAAGTCAGAATAAATTTAGTATTCTCTTGCATGGTATTGTTGCTGTAAGATCCTATTAGTGGGAAGCATAGTAGATAAAGTTTTTTTTTCCATATTTTCTGCATCTGTAGTTTTTTTTCCGCAAAAACGCAATTTTGAGCAGATTTTATGAACAATATGATTGTAATCTCCGACAGACATAAAGTCTCAGAGTCAGAGATGTGCCTATATATGACTAGCATTGGGCAGAATGACTGCCTTTTGCTGTTCATATATGATTTTTGAGAGCTAGCCATAGGTGCTCGAATTCTCTTTCATCAGATACTCAGATTTGAGATCCGAATGTGTCGGTGTATCAAGTAAAGCGATACCCCGGCTAACAGGCCACACGATGGGTGCAAACAGCCAGGGGAACATGCCTCCTAAAAAGGTAATCGGTTGATGGGTTACCACGACCAGTGCAAGGCCTCCAGCGACCAATCTCGCTATGCCTTCACACAAACCCACGACCAGCCCCCTAATCGCGGGACCGGATTGGACGCAACCCATCCGAAGCGTCTTTATTGGACACTCGACCGAACGCTTCTCTTCACCAGGCACCGGCTCCGATGGATAAGGTCGTGGGCGGTGTAGGGGGTGTCATCCCATCCCGTAGCATTAAAGGCTACGGAGTGAGACTCTACAGGCTAGCGCAACGCCGCACGACAGATGGGACGTTGTCAGGCACCCGGCAGGGCAAGTGGACGGAGATGGCGCAGAGAGGCAAGTGGACGAGGACGGCATAGAGGCAAGCGGACGGGGACGGCGCGGAGAGGCAAGCAGACGGGGATGGTGCAGAAGGGCATCGTTTCATCCCATCGCATTAAAAATGCAGCAAGATAAGGCTCTATGGGCTAAGCAAAGACGGCGCGTGGCAGCACGATATACAATACCGTCAGAACAAGTTGGCATACCTGGTACTCCATAATGATGATTTAAGTTAGATATTAGAATGAGCAGAGACCATATGTGTAGGGCCCGAATGTAAGTTCTCCCTCTTCCTACTATATATAGGGATGAGGATCCCATCTGTAACCAAGGGAGATTAATTCTGGTAAACTGCTAGAACACCGTCTGTAACCAAATGACTATAGCAAAAATACTGTTGGAAAGGTATTGTAGAAGTACTGTATCACTGAAATTCTGACCGTCCATTTGTGATCTGGCGGATGAGGAAACACGAACTGCAAATTACTGTAACACCACTGACTTTGCCGACGCGGATCCATCGCCTAGGCCCTGATTAGTGCCACCGCCCTTGTCGCGGAGGACACGGTTGCCACTCGCCGCGCGGCTGCTTCGTTTTGGCCGGAGGCCCCGCAGGTGGAAGTTTTTGATGATGTGAAGATCGGAAAGCAGTGTTCTGTCCCTATAGTCCGCCAGCAAAGGTACATGTCTTAGATTTTTCTTCTTCATGTGTGGCATTGTAGCTTTATGTCAAAGCCTAGTTAGGGTGGTGCTTTAAGGCTGTCACTGGGGCTATACGCTTGGTGCTGCTATCCAGATTTCTGGATTGATGCTAGCAGAAGGATTACGGTGCTAATTGAGGTGTCTTAATGATAAAACCAAACCGGGGTTCATAAACGAATAACGTAGAGGATGGTTTCAACTTTCGGTTGACTACTAGAGGATGATTTTGGATCTATGTATTAGGATATGTGTCTTCTCAGCTGTCTTCTTTTGTTAATTAGGATGCCTTAAGGTCCAAACTTGACTCAGGTGCCTAAATAAAGAATGAAGATTATATTTCTAGCTTGCCAACGGTTGTTCGTTTGCGCAAATAAGATGCACAGTTTGAAATTGGAGGCCTCTACAAGAATGCTGTTTGCAAATTAGGTGATCCTGGACAACGGGAAGTTTTTATGAACCTCGGTGGTATCAGTTCGGAACTAGTGCTGGCCACCAAAATGAAGGTGGAAGAATAGTTCAGTGATTTTCTAGTTATAAGATATTTATTTTCCCATTTCTTGTGGCCTCCGAGACTATCCCGCTGGGCTATGCTAAAATGTCAAGTGCCACTTTGAGCTGTACTCGTCATGCATGTTGTAATGTATTTCCCATAGATTTTTAAAAATTATACATTTCCTATGTTTGGCGCTGTGAAGCACTCCCTAGATTATGCGTCGTTTGAGATTCCAAATGTGCTCCCTTAACAGGTGTTGGGTCCGCTTCTGTTATGGATGTTCATCCGGTTGGTTAAGGTTAGTGTATGACGAACTCGTAGGATGGCATGATTTGCTTTATCGAATGTTTTCTTGGTCCCTTCCGCTAAGTTACTCATTATTCATATTTCTTTGCATTTATGCAATCTGAGTTTTTCCCGCCGATGATTCCAAGTTATTCCTTTCATATCGTTCATGTTCTTGTAGATCCGGATGTGTTATTTGATTCTTATATTCATGTTTCTATAAGTAAGTGTTGACCCTACTTACTTGGTTTTACCGGTAAATGCTAAGGACGTATTTAGGTGTTATCCATTTCAGACGGAAATTACTATTTCAATGATTTTCCATAAGAAGAGGTTTTTTCCTTCTGTTATGGTTTGCTATTGAATCCTTTTGCAGTATATGTTTTTTTTCCAATTTCACATTGTACTTGCTGAGTGTTGTTACTCACACTTGTGTTTTATTTGGTTTTTAGGTATCAAATGATCGCGGCATGCATGGGATGGGGGTAACACCAAAATGTTGAGCGCACACACCTCCATATTTTCTAGTTTACTTGGTTAAACACTCATATGGTTGGGATGGTCGTATGCATTAGAGTTGTATCGGATCCTAGTGTTATAACATGTCCTGAAATTGGTTGTGATGGTTAAATACCACGTGTATAACATGGCTGTGGTTATCTATATATGAATTGTTTGTCCAAGACGTACATGTTATCGGGGAAACTTTGTCGGATCTTCTAACAATTTCCAGACTTGGTATGTTTTTAGATGGTGTTTGGTAGCCTCCAGGTTTATAGAAATCTGGGGCGTTACACGGTCCTCCTCAACGACGTCTTTTAGAGCCTTGTCCCAAAGTGCTATCGACTGAAGCATATGTGGCACCCACAGGGTTTTTGGTGGCGAACCCTATTGTGTCATCTTGCAAGACATTACAGATTATTAGCTGAGTCACATTGCAAGAATGAAGATTGAAAACAACAATTTGTAACACTTGCATATGAACGTGGGCAAACACATTGCGGATAATGGGTAGGGGGAAGTCCTGGTGCAGACCGAATTGGTGCATCACTCAGTGTGGCGCATACTCCTTAACTTAGATATCAAACACCAAGGGCTTCTTAGTCAACCAATATTCTGTATCCCTGAAGCACAACGAAGAGAGGCTAGAGGGTGCACGCCTGTGGACATCCTCTTTGAAGTACGGTGTCCACTGCATGTCATCATTGAAGAGGCCATCGAAAAGGGCCATGAAGTCAGGGTACTCCTTGTGCGTCTACGCATGGACCTATTGCGGCTGCACAGGAGAAACTCATCAAATGCATTAATGTGAAGAATCAAATTTTTTAATACTTCAGGCACATGGATCGCAAGAGAAGTTACCCTTGAAGGCGTGCCCTCACCACACGCAACCATCCTTCATGCACTTCACATGATACTCCTTCATGCTGCACTTTACAACCCTAAACTGCCTCCGAAGATGTCACTTATTGAACCACAACATTCTTGACAGCCTAGATGCAAGGATGCCTAGCCCCTGTCACACCTCTCACTATACTCCCATGGAACATGGTAACCTTCACTCACGACTAGGTTTGCAAAATTAGGATTGTTCCACTTTGTAGGGACAGGATCACCATCCTCATCATTCAATTGGTCATACCATCCTCATCATTCGATTGGTCATATTTTTTAGCTTGGTGGTACTTTATATCCTCCCGCTCTATCAGCTCAACTATAACAGGGATGAGTTCCCGCTCGTCAGCCACATCCATTGGTTGCATCAGCAGAGCATAGGTCTTCCCAACATCTTTTTGTTGCACCATATGTACCACCATTTTGTCTTCCTCCGCAACCATTTTTGCTCCACCTTCACTTTCATCATGCAGTTCTCCAACTCCCTACCTGCAGCTAGCTTGAGCATGCATTACAAGTGACCAACCATGCTCAATTTCTAGCTCCAGGTACCTACTCCAACTTGAGGTTCTATTTATTAGGAATAACTCCCACAACAAACCTTCACCAACATGCTTAAATACAACATTTATCTTCAGCTCATGTTGCTCGGGATCTAGTTTGAAACCTTGCATTAACCAGTTGTACACTCCCCCAAAAGTCATGCCCATTCATAGTTGAGAAGGTTATGGACAATTACCTCCCCATGACACTTGAATGATTTGCATGTTCATAAATTTTCTGATATCGTTGACTCTTTGGTAATTTGAGTTTTTCTGACAAGGAGTGCGAAACTGAAGGCTAACTGAAGATGTGGCTATGTGTCCACCTCAAAGCGCTGAGAAGCTAGTTTAGATGGCCGAACGTTGTGCTGCAGCAGTAGAGGCAGTTGAATGGAGTTGTTCCCTCGATAAAGGGTAAAAGTTGCCTCAGCCTGGCCTAGGAGGCGAGATCTCCAGATCGACCGATAATCATAAGCTTAAGAAGAAAGGCGATGGGGCCTAAAATAAGAAGGTTGAGACACTGAACATTAAGGCCATGACTCATGACAAGGACTTTAAGTCTCGTTGATTTCACGACAAGTGTAAAAACATTCATTGGAGGAGGACATGAACATAAAGTGGTGTCCTATTCATAAGTCGAATGCACATGACTTTGGCTACTAGCCATGTTGTGCTTAAGCAAGTGGAAATGAATTTGAAGATGAAATCCTCGAGTAGGCCTTCCGACTGTAAGCCCTGACAACATGAAGAACATGATAAGGACAAAAATATACCATTCAAGAGCAGTGAACTCACCATTAACCATATGTTTGGGGAATCCGCCAACTACGAGTCAAAGTGACACTAGAAGTGTCTTAAGCGAGAAGTATGTGCCACACCACCTTCTGTGCTAAAGGTCTTCAAGTGGCTTGACGTCCCAATCAAGTTCGACCATAATAACTGTCCCGATTCAATCAACCACCCTGGTCATTATCCTATCGTGGTTGAGCCTATCATCAACAACTGCAAGGTAAACTGAGTCCTTGTCGATGGTGAAAGTTCTTTAAATATCTTGTTTCCTGGTACTTTGGATGCTATGCAGGTACCTAGAGCAAAGATCAAGCCAGTGAGGCATGTTTTTCATGGTATAATCCCAGGCTCTACGGCCAAGTCTTGATCCAAATCACTTTTGGGACACCTGAGAATTTTCAAACAGAGAAGATCCTATTTGGCGTGGCGGATTTTGAGACAACACATAATGCTATTCTCGGTCGGCCAACTCTAACCAAGTTTATGGTTGGTACTCAATACATGTATCAGTGTGTGAATTTGTCAGGGCCAAAGGAAGTCATTATAGCATGCAGAGATAAGTGTATGCCTCTGAAATGCGATAAGAAAAGTCTTGAGCTAGTTGAGCATTTACCGATGTATGATGTAAATGTTGTATAAAAGCAACCCAAGCATTCTAGTCTAAGCTACTCCTACAACCAATGTCAACATTAAAATTGTTCTGTTAGACCTGGCAGATCCTAAACAGGAACTCGAGGTTGTCACTTTTCTCCTGACAAACTTAGATGTGTTTGCATGACAACCATTTGATATACCCAGAATCCCTAAGGTGGTGATCAAGCACAGACTAGCTATTCGGCTTGGATTAGAACCTGTTGGGTAGAAACTTTGTCGTTTTGCTAGTAATCGTCGAGAAGCAATTCAGGACAAGATAAGCAAGCTTTTGAAGGCATGTTTTGTATGTCATTTATCCTGAGTGGTTGGCTAACCCTGTCATGGTGAAGAAGACCAACGATACGTGGATAATGTGTGTGACTTTACCGATTTAAACAAGGCTTGCCTAAGGACCAACCAACTGGTTGACTCAACTTTCGTGTATGAGTTGCTTAGTTTTCTATATGCATATTTGGGATATCATCAGATTGACATGTGTAAGATGATGATGAGAAAATTTCCTTCATCATACTTTTTGGAGCTTATTGTTATGTAAAGATGTCTTTTATTCTAAAGAGTGTTGGTGCTACCCGCCAACGATATGTTTATATTACTTTTGATGATTAAGCCGGAAGTAATCTTGAGGTATATATTGATGATGTAGTCGTTAAAAGTAAGCTCAAATAAGAACTGATCTTTGATTTACGAGAAACCTTCGATAACCTCAGGATATTGGTTGCATGGTAATTTTGAAAGGAGCACAATGCTAGAATCTTCCAACGGCGACGTTCCTCAGCGGAGTCCTTGCTAGCGAAGATAAAGGAGGAGGATTGGGCCTGGTGCCTGGCCGTAGCCAAGAGGCTGGCGCTCATCACCGGGAGAGTAGGCTTGTGGTTTGAAGCCTTTTTTTCCTTTTTCTGGCCGTTTATCGGCATCCTCCCTTGTAATTATTTTGCTACTCTGCTCTATTAATACATACCAGTACGTTAAAAAAACGCCTATAATTTTAGGGAGAAGACCTTCTGTTTCCATCGTAGTTAGCTCGGTGCCTCCTCCATTTCCCTCTTGAGCACCAAAATCCAGCCAAAGAGGCTGCACCACATACACCACTCTGCCTGACGCCAACCAACGAAACAGAGTGACCTATCGGTGATGCAGCGAGCCATGCGCTACGACTGCGTGGTCACAGATCATGCTAGACATTTTTCTCTCTCTCCTTTTTTTTTTGTAAGAGGTGCTGGTCGCTGGAGGTTGATGGAATATAAGGTGTGCGGCGTCCCAATGCTTTCTCTACTGGATGCTGCTAGTCTAGTCTACTCATATACTACTGCTGCTGCCTCTTGTCTGTCTGGCTTCAAATGGAAGCAATTGCAATTTGTCACACTTCTTCCCTTCTTTTCGTTGCAGGGAAAAATATTGTCACACATCCACTTCAGCTGAAGTCACATCGGACTGGGTGACAGCGAGTTGGGCGTGAAAACAAGCAATTTGTCTCGCAATTATGCATATCGGACGCATAGACTTTCTAAATTCAAGGACGCATATTCTGCCTTATTTTTTTCCACGGGTGCAAATGTTTACCCAAGACATCTTGAAAAGTCTCACGAACTATGAGATTGTGGGATCAAATCGCGAAGAATCCACGAAGCACATCTATAGCCTATCAACATCGTATCACAAAAGTTTTTACAGGGGAAAGACCGGGTTAATTGTAAACAATACATATTAGAAGCACTGCACGCTAATACAAGACAAACTGTATGAATGAGACAGCATTATGAAAAAGGATTTAGTGAGTTGCCACTGTAGCTCGCGCAATGTGTTCTTGGAGTGATCTTAAACTTGGATCGTTTGGTTGGCATATCTGCAAATCTTCCAAGAAAATGAGCTTCTTGTGATGGCATTTGACGTTCTGTTTTTGGTATCTTCTCATTGACAGAATGGACGTGATAGTATCATATGCTGATCCAAGTCCCAATGGATTGAAAACATGTTCAGGCAAGATAAGAATGAAAAGCACATAGTTGTCAGCATTGCTCAACCGGTTTTTACATGAACGAAAAACTCTTGATAAAAATACAGCCTTCAAGTCAGAATACCTGAACAGAGACACTTTCCTACATGACATGGCCCCATGCCATTTCCCATCCTGGAATACGGGGCAATCAGTTTTGTTTCCATTTTTTAAGATG
Source organism: Phragmites australis (assembly GCF_958298935.1). Lineage (NCBI taxonomy): Eukaryota > Viridiplantae > Streptophyta > Magnoliopsida > Poales > Poaceae > Phragmites > Phragmites australis. Next base: position 19,839,311 of record NC_084936.1, on the reverse strand, counting down.
CAAGTTGCTTTCCTTATCAGGACACAGTGCAGCTCAAATTGGCTTGGATTTGTCAGCGGCGACCATGCTGGTCTTCTGGATATTGCATTTTTGTGGCCATGTAAGTGCAATTATCCCAGCATATTTTGCTGTTCTCTCCTTGCCCTGGAGCAATTGTTTATGCAAGCTTGTTTTCTTTTGTTTATCCTGAGCATTTCACCCCTTCTGTCCAGTGGCAATGCGCCATTTGGTCAGACAGACGACTGAACAAACCATTATAAATATGCCGCAGAGATAACTTTAAAAATTAAACTAATTGTCACCTCAGCAGAGGCAAAATTATTATTGTTCATGTGCATCATACAGCTAGACAAAGTCAAATCTGTTCCAATATGGCTGGTGCTGTCAACTCCAACTCATCTCCTGGCCAGATGTTGAGCATTCAGCAGGGTTGCAAAGTTGCAATACCAAGAAGGTAGGTACCAAATCCTCTTCAGTCTTCACTGAAGGGAAAATAAAAAGGCAGCAAGATAGGGTAGAAAGGATACTAGCCTTTTAGAAAGTGGAGTCGGCTTAATTAAAAAACGATCCGGTCGGCGTTTTGCCCTCCGTTGAATCGGATTTCGAGTCCTTCACTATAGCAAGCAATCTGGAGAAAACAGGTGGTAGGTTAAGGACATGACACTTGGTAAGTTTTCGTTCCTAACCTGAGGAATCTAGATAAGTTATGTAGGAGTATTAAAAGGATGTATTCCCTGATCCTGATTAGTACAGTACTATTCCTTATGTCATCCAAAGCATGACACAGACAAGTAAAGGGCATCTTACAGAAGATGTTAGTTGAAAGTTTTGCTTAGTGTACATGTTTTATTCAGCTCATCCATACTTTGTGTGTCAGTGCGAAATATCTAGGCTGTCAGTTTCTAATATAATTCTCTCTTTTTTAAGATAAGAGTGAAGATATCTCTCGCAATTTTTTTATTAAATTTGAGATATGGTTCAGGAATGAAAACTTGCAGCAATGAAATTGTTAAGAATCAACACTCGTTGTAAAATTTGGTTGACTTTTTTTCGAAAGCAGGGTACCCCATTTTCATTATCAAAATAATGGAATCATCCACCAAACAGAGTTTACAACTTTAGATACTAAGCAAGAGGATAAAATATCATCCAGAAGAGAGGAAAGTAACGTCAACAACGCGAAAGAAAAACGTACATACTAAACGTTAGACGAGTACTAACAGACCAGAGCATAACCAAAAGTATCCAGATAACCACAGCAATGACAGAAGCGCCCAATCACTCCTCTTCCTCCTCATTCTCTTGGTCATTGGCGAACTGATCTTCATCCCGCAGAAGCAATAGATGACCACCAGGGCGGCTGGTGCTGACCCAACATCTGAGACATAGATTGTAGCAAGCTGTGGGCACCACATATCAAATCCTCCTAGAAGCACCATATGATGTCATTAGGTTCAGCAAGTGTAGCAGATGACTTGGGCCCCTTAGACCCTAACTTATCAAGTTTCGATGTGTAGTGCAACTTATTCTTAGCCATAAACTCCCCTTTGAACTTCCTCTTTGATAGGCTTGAGCTAACATGATGCGCATAATCCTTCTTTTTGGTCTTTAGTATTTCCTCTTCTTGGACACACATGGCAGTCAACTCGCTCATGGTCTACTTCTCCTTCTGAGTGTTATAGTTAATCTTAAAAGATCCACAGAAAGCCCTCAGAGATTTCTATCTCCATGCCCTTAAGCTTAGCGGCCATATCACTCATCATCATGACATGTTCTCTCACACCGCTAGTCCCATCATACTTGGTTATCAGAATTTTCATGATAAGCATGCCGGCATAAACTTTTGTAGAGCCCTTAAACTGCTCCTCCATTGAGTCCAAGTATGTCTTGACGCACTCTAAATTGGGGATTGCTCCCCTGACCCCAATAGTAATGTTTCTCTTCATAATCATAAGGGATATATGGCTAGACCGCTCCTACTTTTCTTTAGTTGCCTCATAGATCATCTTTTTCTCAGCGAGGTCCGGGCATCAAAAGTGGGTTCAACATGAACTGTCTCTCGCAAGGCGTAATCGATATCCATCACTCCAAGAACAATTATAATTTGTTCTCTCCTGTAGGGGAAGTTAGTCCCGATCAGTTGCTTAATGCCATTCAGGTATCCAAGCACAAGTTGTGGTCCTTCAAAAGAGAATGCCTACAGAACAAATTTACACCCCGGCCCAAACGTGTGCTCGATCCTTTCAAAAGATGCAAAAATGATGACATCCGTTAGATCTAATCAGACAGTTGCAACTACTAAGAGCCCACCGTCTAAACCCTAAAGTGCTCATCCGGTTCAGCCCCTGCACAACACGTGAAAAAATGCGATACCCTAATTGAACACCAACTCGAGCGGCGACTAGAGGCAGCGGCGGCGAGTGGGGCATGGGAATGCGCATGCGCGGGAAGGTAGTGGCAGCACGCGTGCACCAGCAGAGGCACAACATCGCGCACGTGAGTTGAGGCATGTCACGACTCGAGGAGATGAAGGCTGAGGTGCGCGACGTAGAGCTGATGCGTGCGGGGCGGTGCTAAGTCAATGCAGATCGACCAGGTACGAGAAGGTACCAAATTTGTTCTAGGGTTTCAATTTGGGGAATTTTACCCTAGGGTTTCACATGATTGGGATTTTGGGGAAAAGGGTTATAGTGTTCTTGATCGGCCTAATCCCCTCCTTCTCTATGCTACTCGAGGCATAATTACTGTGAGGAACCGTCCAAATAGTTTCCTAATTAATTGTTAAGTCGATCATTTTCTTAATCATGACTTCAACAATTAATTAGAATACCTCTCCGGTAGTCTCAGCACGTGTTTTGTGCCCAAGATCGGAACACATGCCTTTTCAACATGGAACATCACAACAAAGCTTAATAAAGAGCGAGTAATTAATATTATATTACAAGTTCTTAGACATGCACTAAGTTAATACAATTTACAGCAAAAGAGAGCTAAGAGGAGATTTAAACTTGCTCAACTCTTAACCAACAAAAGAAACAATGCAGTGAAAACAAAAGCTAAAGACAACAAAGATGGGTGAAGCTATATGCCCTTAGGCTTCACCCTGAACGTGCAACCTCCAAGAATATGATGCACTACTCATTCCCGCTACTCGCATCGGCGGGTATGAAGTAGCCAAAAACTAACTCCTCCTCACCTGTAAAACCTGTAGAGCAGTTGAGTATGAAGGTACTCGCAAGACTTAATATATAATGAGCAATTATAAATAGCCCGACTCCAAGGATGATGCATTGGGACGTTAGCAAGAATAAGACCACATGGTTAAGTAAATTTATATGCGAAAACAAATTTGACATAAACATGTGTGAACATCTATACTTGACCGAAGTAACAAACTAGCACATAAACATCAACTGAACATAATGTAAAAATAACCATAGTAGTAACATCTATAACGAACCATCTCAACATCTCAACCATACAAAACCACATTCATAACTCTACAACTGCTGCAAATGGACAAAAGCATGCTCATGACCGAGAGCGCGGTATTTCAAAATATTTTTACACCCTGCAGGGGGTACTCCTTTACTTACACGACTTGAGAACCATACGGCTTGCATGACCACACAGGTCCATACAAGGGGTACTCATGTAAACTTTTTCCAATAAGTCATGATCGTTTGATCATGCACCAATAGGTGTAGGGGTCATCCAGAACTACTCCCAGAGCAAATTGGATACCCCAACTGGTCTCATACCTGACACCATCGACCCGCACACCAAAAAGCCACAGCTACAAAGGTAATCGACTTATTGTTCCCATATGTGACATGTAGTAAGCACAAAAAGTGTTAAAGCCAACTGTAACAACGATCGGTGCTTAAATAACACAAGCGGTCTACGGTGCCAAGTCCCTCTCCCGACCTTTCCAAGGGAACTCTACATCCGGGCAGGACAAACACCCCTAACAACGTCCACATCTCATCTCATCCACCCCACTCATCCAACCGACACCATCAACCCATCATTATGATTATTGTGCAAGTAATTAAAGGCTATGCTCGTGAACGATGAAACATTTCACCTCTCGACTTCTACCGAGGACCTAAGCACTTGATAAGCATCACAAATAACATTTTAAGTTAGACGATATTATGTTAAACCTAGGCTACAAGGATACGAATGGAGAATTAGTGCATCAACATAGATTCTACTCATCATAACCCAACATCGACTCGAACTCATGCATAACATACATAACACCTTTTTTATCACATCATATCATACAAGATCTAAAGTATTAGGAGAAATATGCTTAGATGCTTACCTTTCTGCTCATGTGTTTGCCTTATGCTACCTGCGCAACACTCGCAAAACTCTGATAGACTGGCGTCGCCTTCAACTACGGTCGCGACACACTCCGATTCTTCATTGACTAAAGAAGAATAGGTGCATTGATGAGCATGAATGAAATGCACAATGTATTCTACAATATGCATAACAACAAGCTAAAGGTGTAAGGCATATGGGAGAATAATGAAACTTGCGATCTAAACAACACAGAAAAAGCAACAGGAGGTCGAAGACTCCGGGTTGAACTCGAAGTATTTGGGTTCCGGAACCTCCGGGTGAACCTCCAGGTGAGGGCTCTCGGTTAGCCATTTTTTAAATAACCCGGAACCTCCGGGTGAGTCCGGATACTCCAGATTGGGTCGGACACTCTGGGCGAGGCTCCGAGTGGGGCTCTTGGCTATTTACCCGGACCCTCTGGGTCAAGTCTGGAAACTCCGGATTGGGCCGGACACTCCGGGTTGATCCGGACAATCAAGGTTATGGTCAAGTTGAGTTCGAAAGTGTTTTCCCCGGCCGATTCAACTCATATGCTAAATCTATTCTACCAAAACTTGGATATATACTATACAAAGGGTTCTATACTCGAATTGCACCCTAAATCACCATAGTTTTCGAGGACAATTCAATGGGATTTTCTCCAAGTTTACCCATAGTATCCAAGTCAATCCGGATTATCTGGGTTGTCCAAAGAGACTGCTTCAAGGGGAAATCTCGGCCGATTTGATTTGCGAGCTTCTCCAAACCAAAGAGAAACATGTTTGAGAGAGTTTATAGAGTCTAGAACTCACTCACCAACTTATCAACATGATTCCTAACTCAAAACTCACCCAAATCCTTATTTTAGCTCCAAAGCTCAAGAACTTTGCAACTGAAGCTTCAAACTCGGGATTCATCCAACCAAAATGTGCATCTATGCCATGGGAGACTAGGAGACTCACCCAAGATACTTTGCCGAGCTTGGGGACCATCAGTTGAAGGAGGAAAAGCTCGGAAAGAGGAAGAACGCCAGTGCTCCTTGTGCTTCGACCAAGAACACCAAAAGACATCAAAACTGGCTCGGATCCTTCAGGAAAACAAAAATAAATAGGATGGATTGATAGCTCATGAGCTCATGATCGTGTGAGTACTACATGCATACTTCGATTCCTTCTCTTGAGGTGGGATTTTGGGGGAGAAGGAGAGAGGGAGCTTGAGAGGGAGGGAGAGCTCTTTGCTTGGCCGGTTGAGGAGAGAGGGAGCATGGGAGTGAGAGAGAGAGAGAGAGCACAGGGAGAGTGAGAGAGTGGTTGGGCTGCTGCCCATAGAGAGGGAGAGATAGGTGGTGGGGCCACATGTAGGGCCCACGTGTTATCGAAAATGGTCAATTTTAACTGTGAATTTCATTCTTTTCTCTCCTAAAATTCTTTCTCTCACCTGATTGACTTTAAATGAATTGCACTAGCATTCCAAAATAAATTGCCTCAAAACTAATCATAATGCTAATGATGCATAATTAGACTTAATCATACGATTATGAATTTGGGACGTGACAATACTCATAAATCATGGAAAACTAACAACAATTAAGGGCTAAAATGAACTAATCATCATAGACAGAGGCTTAATCAACATGAAACCTTAATTAACCGAGGCTAAAACAAGAAAACGGGGATAAAGTTCATGAAGTGGACTAGATGTCTCTTGATACCAAATGTTAGGAATTAGACTAAACTAAACCATAGGAATTAACTAGCCAAAACATGAAAACTTAGAATAATGTGGAATTAGGTTCATCTAACCATTGCTTGGTGTCAGACCCGTCCAAATCGCACTCGGCTTAAGTGACTGTGCCGACTGTCTATAAAGATATGAGCTAGCATACACCCATCATTTGATGTGTTGAGTGCTAACAATTATCTAAAAACATCCATTGCAACCACTATTCAATTAAAATGAGAGAAATTCTGACAGTCCCGATATATGCCCAACAAAGCCCAAGATCACATTATATACCGTTTACGACATAGTTTCATCACAAGATATAAATAGAGTGCGAAGACTTTAACTTATATTACATACCTTGTTCACGATTCCAATTTCTACTTCCTATTAGAGTTTTCATACGCAGCGGAAAGATATTAATAAAATAAAAGGCCAGTGACACCATTGCCCATAAGGCACCATCGGGATTACCTTAGACATTCCTCCTCTACTCCTGCCCATTGCCGACATCAGCTGGATAGAAATATCCGTACACAATTTCATAGTTACCTGCATCAACTTAAAGGCAGTACCCTGAGTACTAAGGTATTCACAAGACTTACACAATATGGGTATATACTATCCTGACTCCAAGGATAATGTATTTAGTTGAATAGCAAGAAATAACCACAAGATTAAGTTGATTCAGTGAAAGACACTTTAATCAACGTAATGACATGAGCAACTAGCATTAACCATTAATGATCAAAATCTCCAAGAAATGTAAACTTGCTCAACTCACTTAAGCATTAGCAGATGCTTTTCCTAAAAGCTCACATACTTTCCATTTCCCAAAACTGAACGAAATTCTACGATTGATGTCTAATGAAACTTAAGCATGCTCCTGAGCAAGAGCGTGGCAATTCAAATTGATCTTACACCCTGCAGAGAAGTACTTCTTTACCCACACGATACGAGACCATTCAGCTTGTACAACTAATCCTGTTGCACAAGGGGTACCCATTATAACCTGTTCCAAATAAGCCCCAACCGTTTGGAGCATGGATCTCTCGGTGCGGAGGTCAACTAGATCCACTCCCAGAGCAACCTAGATATCTCTATAAGCTCATTAACCCACAACACTGTAGATGTTCAGGACAAATGATCACATCAACATAAGGTATTCAACTCATCTTTACCATATTCAGATATGTGGTTAGTATGGAAAAATGCTTAATCCAATGGCACCAACAATCGGTGCTTAATCGATGCAAGTGATCTATGTCACCCAGGTCTCCTATACCAAACTACCCTTGACACTGCCCACATCTTGTCTCAATTTGTCTAAGTCATCATCCCAACTTGTCATTCCTTTGAAACAGTAATTGAGAGTCCTGTAACTCACGAACGATGATGACATCCATCGCTCGACTTCTACCGATGACCTATGTAAAAGCTAAACAATTACTGTATCACTTTTAAATTAGACCATAATACATTTATACCCAGGCTACAAGGATTAGGATTAACAACTTTGTCAAAATAGGTACTATGTAAGAAATAGGATCTATTAACATTTTCAACATCGACTCGCTAAAACATGCATTTAGGGCTTATAGGAATATCTAACAATTTGATCAACAATTCACCAAAATATAGGAGAAATATGATATATTCTTGCTTGGTGCTTCCTGCACTTCTCTCACGAACTCCTTTGGTTCGTTCTTGGGTTCAACACGTGACTCCCCGAAGCATTGTTTTCTAAATAAAGGAACGATGCATCGCAATGAGTATGAATGACATGCGATGAAAGATACTCTACAATGCATTAAAAATAGTGGATATGCAATACATTATGTCTTGAGTCTATAGCATTGATGATTTTTCTTAATTTTGATCATTGTTAATCATTTAATATTTTCCTGGATTAATCAAGCTTAGCTCAAGGCTTAATTCTAAATAGAAATTTAATTATATTTAACAAGAGAGTGAGTATTTTTAATGAACATGACAAATTATAACAAGATTAACAAAATTGGTTTCACTAATTTTGGACTTACCAATAATTAATTATGAATTATTAAAGCTTAAATAAATTTCATTAACTAAAGAAAATTCAGTACATATTTCATGCCTCCTAGCATTTTTAATAAGTAGATAATGATCATACAAAGCTAAAAAAAATAGCTTCACTATTATTGGAGCTATATTTAATTTACTATGCATTTTACAAGGTTCAGCAGAATTAATAATGTGAGAATAATTCCATTTCGCAATTTCTGAATTAACTGTATTAAAAAAACTAAAACCCTAAAATCCTTTTTGCACCTGGCGTTAGCTAGCCACACCCATGGAAGTAGGGTCGGGCTGCTCTGACTGGGTCAAAATCGACCCACGACCATAGCATGCATAGTGTTGCCATGGCCGGCGGCTCGGCTTAGCCTCGCCAGTGGCAAACGGCACGATCCGGGAAGAGTGGCAGGAGCATCAACGCAGGCACACAGAGTCATTTGAGGCACATGTGGATGGCGGCGGCGACCAGAAGGCGGCTAGCAACGGTACACGGCGGCGGTCGGACTACGACGGCTCAGTATTGGCACACCGGTGGTGAACAACGGCTCAAATGGCCCGGCCGAGGGCACCTAAGGCATCTATGCGGGCATGCAAACTAGATGGCATGCTTCTTGGCCGATGGGCCTGGTTGGAAGATAGCCGGCAGCGAGTGCAGAAGGGCGGCGACGCTCGGCTCCCATGGAGAGCTACGTCGGCGTCAGGCTAAAGGAAAACCGACGTGTGCACAAGGAAACGGAGAGTGAGGGGAAGCTCATTGTGGTTTGGATTAGAAAAATAGAGCAATCACGCGTTATTCGATGGTGAGTGGCGGAAGGAGCTCACCGGAGATGAGGAAGACATCGTTGCCGAGCTCGATTCGCACGGGAGATGCCAAGATCCTATCGGAGAAGCCTCGAGCAACCTTCCTCCATGCTCTTCTCGATGTAGGCTGGGCTAATTAGGGCTCGAGCACGACGAATTTGGCCGATGGTGCGTGCTGCTCGGTGTGCTGCACTCTGCTCTGTGTCCAACCGAGTGGGAGGGAGAAGAGAGAGTGATGGGTGAGAGAGAGAGACCAAGGGAGGTGAGGGATAAGTCCAGGCTCACTTGGTCAGAGAAGGTGGCGCCGACGTCGTGGCTGGCCTTCTTTGTCAACAACGGCGACCAACAGAGAGGCAGAGAGAGGAGGTCAGTGGAGGGGTGACGAGTGGGCCCAGAGTGAATAGTGATTGAGAGGAAGCAAAAGATCTTCCTTCTTTCTCTGATCTAATGGGAAACCATCCCAAGATCCAAAAATTATGGGAACTTATGGGAGATTATAATTTATGTGCAACCCATTTTAACTAGTTTGACCAAAAAAGCTTGAGCTAAAATTAAATAAAAATTCTTCAAAGTTGCAACCTTTTCTAACTTGCTCTAATTTTAAGGCCTCAAATTAAATTCCAAAAATTTGGAAACATTCATTAATATTCTTCATATTCTATGGAATAATTTCTAAAATTATTTCAAGCCCTAGGTTACATAGAAAGTTTATGAGTTCCTTCACAATGCATCACTTCCCATTAATCTTAACAACTTATGTTTAATTTTAAATGCATTCAATTACTTGCTCAAAACTTCAATTATAAAGCTAATGATGCTCATGAATACTTAATGACATGTTTAAGAATTTTGGGATGTCACACTTGGAAAAGCCATTGTGATGATTTCCTTCGCTCCGTCGAAAGTGTGACATCCCAATTTTAGGATGTCACACTTGGATGTCATGAATACTTAATCACACGTGAAGAAGAACGAGCTGAATCAATTCTAGGTTGATGTAGGCTCCGTCGATGGTGGCAGCAGTGCACGGTGTGAATGCTAGGATCTTCTCGACATTGGCATCGGCCTTCGAGTCGATGCAGTGCACTCTTAGGATCAGGGTTTGGAGTATCAGGATTTTAGCTAACCTCACGAACGATAAGAGAGAACCCTTGTGAGGTAGCCGACTTGCCTTTTTATTGTTGCGCTATCGACCTGGGACCAAAATCACAACCGATTTTCATCACCCATCATGGCGTGATATGGGTTATTCATTCCCCTTAGGAGCTATTAGCCGAGATCACAACTAACAAATGCAAGAAAGTTTTAAGGGCCAAAATAAAAGTAAGAGAGCATCCACTTGGTTCTTATGGTCATGCATGCAATGAATCTACAAAGAAATGTCACACAACATAAGTGTACTTGTGCATAATCCACTTGCGAGAATTGAATCTAGTCAGGTTCTATCATTTTTTCGATGCAGCAACTTGCTGGTCATGTCAAGACAATCTTGGTCGTACACAAAACTAGGTAAGCATGCATCCAACATTCAGAGTTTACCATAATTCTCATATAATTAAATCCCCACATGGCTAGAAAGTAAAAGCTATTGTACATATTCCCTGTCTCCGATTGCTTAACTTCCCTTCCTGGCACTTGCTGGCGCGTAGTTTGACATTACGTTTTTTCTCTTCTCTACTGTTGCAGAATACATCGCTCAATTATATTTCAACTAGGAGAGAATTTCTGAGCCATGAAACGGAATGGGCTTCCTTTGATGCAGCCTGGCCGACGGAGCCGCCAAAAGTCGGAATCGTGGCGTACCGGTTGACGTTCAAGAGGCGCACATCTTTTACTTCACTCACGTCTACTTCGAAACATAGGAACTCCATGTGAATATTGAATAAATTACAACGTTTACTACAAACTTCTGCATAACTATTTAAAAAACTTCCACGTTAGCCGAAACCTCATCACAGGCATCGACTCACGGTTGAAGGCCTATCCAATTCCAAACCCTTTGACCTGCGATAACCAGGACCGGAATTCCCATGGGCGGGATGCAATTCTTGAATAAGTCATTCAAATACATCATATAGGACGGTCTGGTACAACATCGACCCGCTTTTTCTCGCATCATCAACTGATATAGCAGCGGGTCTGTTCAGGGTTTGAAAAGTCATTGAAAACCGCTCGAATATCATAAATATCGGTCAATTCAGTCTGCACCGTATTTAGAAATCTACCAGTTTTTGAATTTGAATCTAAAAAATTCATAAACAATTCAAAAATACTAGAGACAATTGTAAGACCTTCTGTTAATTTTTTTTTCAAAATTTTTATAATATCGTTTGCATCATATTTTATAAAGAGGAAGTTTAAAAAAAGAAAAATGTTAAAATAGGTCGTATGAATAGGATGATTTGGTCCTTTACGTTAATAAAAAGTTTAACTTGCAAACACATATTTTTTTGTGTAGGGTGTATCTTAATAGGATCTTTAAAATTGGTTTAAATTCATTTAGAGTTTTATTAATTTCTTCATAATTTTTACAAAGTTCACAAGTATAAAGTGAACATGTTAAGAAAAAATACTGTAATTAATATTTTCATGTCTATTATTATTTTTTCTATATAAAGAATAATATAAGTAAACTAATAAAAGTGGTTTCACTAATTTTGGAGGTATGATGAGTTAGTTATGAATTAATCTAGTTGCAACACATTTGCACAGTCATATATGTTACAATACTATTTCATAAGTTCATATATTTTTAAAAGACATAGGATCATATAACAAGACTAACAAAATTAGTTTCTTGATTTTTAGATTACCAAATAATTAACTATGCATTTAACTAGGTTTAGGAAATATATTTTCTCACAGAAAATACTCAACTTTTTTATAAGTATAAATACTTTTATCATGTATATCATATTAAAAATAAAAAAAATGTTTCACTTGATTTGAAGCTTAGATGAATTAGTTATTGATTTTACAAGGATGAGCTATTTTTTTGGTTTTGTTTGTTGAACTTCACTGCAATTTGGGAAATTCGCTCGGTAACTCGGTAAAATCGACCGGTTTTCGACAAATTCGTTCAAAATACGTTCAATTCGAACGGTTTCAGTGTAATGCAGCCGGTTTTTCGTCCAAATTGAGCGGTTACAAAATGTCAATTCGGTCGATTTTTTTTTCGATTTATAAATTTGATAGAGTGATTTTGAACGAATTCTCACTGAATTTTGAGTGATTTTCGTGATATTTGCACATTTCGAAAATTCAATACGTCCGGTTTTCGAATGTCAAACGAATCGGTGAACCTGCTCTGATCATGGTCGTGGGAGCGCGAGCCAGCTATGGGACAATGTTGCCAAATTCGTGACCGCGAGACAGCTATGGGACAACAACGTCAAAGGATTTGGCATCGTGCCATTCAACTACGGTGTCAAATCTTTTGATGCGTAGGCTTCTACACATCTTACGTGACAAGGCATGATGCCAAATCAATGGACGTCAAAGGATGATCTAACGGCGCCAATTATTGTGACGGCCTTTGAAAGATCCATTTGAACAATGTTTTCGAAAAGGACCGAAAAGTAAAAATGCCACCTAATATAGCCATATCGGAGTAGTAAACGTAATGCAGCCAATGAGAGAGCCGTAAAAGTTGCAGGTTGCAACTTTTGTCCACTAACGCCGGTCAAGTTAGAAGCTCAGGTCGTTGTCTGCGCGTGCCGATGACGCCACGGCTAGGTTCCTTAGCCGTTTTAAATTGGCCTAGGGTTCTAGAGCATAGCAGGAGCCGCTGCTCGTTCGTGGAAATCGGCCGGCTGGGAAGACAACGACTAATTTATGCTTGCTCGGATTGTTTTGGTTAATTTGATTTTTGTTTTCTGCTAATCAGTTCTCAAATGATGCAGTCTGAACCCTTCCGTCTCCGGGACTAGTTTTCGCCTATTGATGCCATTGTCATACACAAATGCATCGTCTTAACAAGGATTGTGCGCGGAATCAGTAAACTCCCCTGTTTGCAGTGTAAGAATTTTACACGAAAAGTATATCAGCTCTAGATTAGACCAAAGGAAAAAAAAGGTCATGCTCTTGAAATTTGGAGTAATTCAGACAAAGAAGTATGTAAACCAACTCAGGCCGGGTGTCCTTTTTGACAAAAAAAGAAGAAGAAGAAAGAGTACACGCTAATAGTAATTGGAACGCGGCACATGCGTGCGTGTCTGACTCCTTAAAAAAATTTAAGGGGGCGTTTGGCAGGATTCTTGAAGCGTTTCTATCAAGAAATTGAAAAAAATTCCTGCCACAGGCAATTTTGTTTCTGATTTGGTAAAAACTAAGGAAAATATTTCTATTTTTTTACTAGCAGAAGAATCACTTAAAATGTTGTTTCTCATTAGAATCAACTCTCTCTCACACATAAGTTTTAAGAATCTGAATTTACTGAACTAACCAAACAATTGCACATATCAATTCTAATTTATTATAAAAACGTTTCCAAAAAAACCAAATCCAAAACGTCTTCAGAAAAATCTAGAACCCTAAGACTTGGTTTCCCGGGGCTGCGTAAAAGAAAAGGAGCTGGAATGCTGGAAGGAAGAGAAAAAATATCGTTAATATTACAAACATCTATTTTAAAGACTAGTTAGATGAAATTGTTTTTGGAGAATGGAGAAAAACCTGCGCAAGGGATTAGAAATGTGAGGAGCATGTTTCTGGTCACGTCCTCTCTTTCCTGGGCCCCTCGAGAGATGGGATCACTGCTCACAACGCACATGCAACATAACTGCTTCGACATGAAAATATGGCATTGTGTGCCTCCAAAAATGCTACGATTCGTTAGCCTGCCGTAGCACAAGCATAGCTTATTCATGAAATCGAATCCCAACACATGTAGAAAAAAAATGCATTTTTTGTGAATCTCGAAGCTCACGAAAACTATGCTTATTTTAACACCACTAACGACACGTACTCTCTACATTGTGAATTACCTTATGACCATTTTGTCGCAAAACTAACACTAATTTATGTGCACCCAATAGATCAACGACTAGTAGACATCCAGGCTACCGTCTGATCAAGCCTTGCTTTTCTTCAATCGCCCGTAACATCCGCCCGGCGACTATGCCGTCTAGTTTAAAGAGCCTTTCCATGAGTTTCGGTGCATATAATTTAATATTATCTTAAGTTCGAGTGCTAGCTAACACTTTTAAGAAATAAACAATTAAGCAAAATGTTTATCACCCTGACATGTAGATGTTAATGAAGATGTTTATCACCCTGACATTAATGCAAAATGTTGCGTCCACATTTGAAATTTGCTGGATTTTCAAAAACTTTATACTACGTCTGTTTTTTATTTGTCTTTATAGGTTTTTCATGGTATTTGAGATATAACTTTGACTACTACTTTTTATAACTTAATATAAATATATACTAATAAAATTATATTTTTTGTTAAATCATTTATAAAAACAACTCTGATAGTATAATTTTCATAGAGGATATTGCTTACCAAGACCTTAATAGTATAAACACATTTGTTTTAAACATATTAATGATCAAACTTTCCAAAGCTTAACTGCACAGATTCTAAAAAGCAAAAATAAAAAAACGGAGAGGGTATCTTATTTTGAAAGTTTATCACCGAACTGAAAATTTATTTAGACTTGCCAGCACACACCTAGGGATCGGGAATCCCAACCTCCTCTCCCAAAAAAAAATGCTTTTCAATCAAGAAAAGTCAACCTATTTAGCAAAATTGCCCTACCTTAAACCTTGATTACTACGTGTCCGCGATCCTCCATCATCATCGGTAACCTAGATCCCCAAATCACTTCAAATTTCCAAATAAAAATCCCTAATCCCCCGATTAGGAGGCAACACCACTCCCTAACCAAGGGCATTTTGGTCAATTAAAAACTTACCCCTCTAGCCTGCTCGCTTCCTATATATATAATCCTCCTTTCCTAACGCTCTCAACCCTAGCCACAGAACTCAGCCAAAAAATTCCAAAAAAAAACAGTAGCAGCAGCATCCACCACCGCCGCTCCGATCATCGATCGGCCCATCCTCTGTGTCCACCCCCTCCAGAAGACTCTATTCACGTTTCGGTCCCTGCCCGCCGGCCACCGGAAGGGATAGGTCGCCGGAGGAAGCTCGTCTCCTTCACTTCGGCAGGGTCATGGGGTTCTCATTGTACCCCATGAAGACGTCTACGCGCATGCTCTGGAGCACCAGCTTCTTCCGCCACAAGGTCGCCTCCTGCTTCTGAGCCGCCCACCCGCCTCGATAGCCTCGGTGGCGGCGGTCGCTGTGCAGCCCTAGTCGCCGGTGAAGTGTGTGTGCGCGCGCGTGCGCGTGTGGTCGGGCGTGCACGGGTTTCAAGATTGGGTTTTGGTGGGTTCTTGGGGGAGGGAAGGGGCTAGGAGAGGACAAGAACAAGACGCAGCATGGATCCGGGCCGCGTGGGGTTTGACTCCGGCGGCGCACGGCAGGGCGGCGGCGCACAGATGCTGCTCTTCGGCGGCGGCGGCAGCGTCAGCGCCAACAGCAACGGGTTAATCCAATGTGAGATCTGGATCGGATCGGCAGTTCCTGACGCTCCGATTGCTTGCTTAGCTGAGCTTCATCTCCCTCGACGCAGGCGTTCCGATGGCGGTGCTGGGCAGGTACGAGGACGCGCGGGTGGGCAAGCGGCCCTTCTTCACGACGCACGAGGAGCTCCTGGAGGAGGAGTACTACGACGAGCAGGCGCCGGAGAAGAAGCGGCGCCTGACGGCGGAGCAGGTTAAGCTGCTTGAGCGGAGCTTCGAGGAGGAGAACAAGCTGGAGCCGGAGCGGAAGACCGAGTTGGCGCGGCGGCTGGGGATGGCGCCCCGGCAGGTGGCCGTCTGGTTCCAGAACCGGCGCGCGCGGTGGAAGACTAAGCAGCTCGAGACCGACTTCGACTGCCTCAAGGCCGCCTACGACGCGCTCGCCGCCGACCAACAGGGCCTCCTCGCCGACAACGACCGCCTCCGGGCACAGGTAGCCGCCTTAATCCGTGTCGCCTCCATGGTTGATCATTTTTTTTACTTCGTCAATCAGCTTGGTCGCCGCTGTGGATCGAAGGCGCATGTGCGTAGGGGGATCGAATAAAGTAGGAAATGCCATTGAGATCCTTGAACTTGCTGGTGTTGACCACTTAAGAATATTAGTTGTCATGCATTGAGCTACAGTTTAGGTTAATTTTGCCTTTCCCACTTTATTTTCGCTATCTCCTGAACTCTCCTAAATAAAACGCAAAAGATATTGTAAGCGCAGAATATTTGTAGGAAATGCAATTAAGATTTAGGAACAGGGAATGTGGACTCGCTCTCATGGTCATTTGTTTAACGCAAATACCTAGCACGTGTGTCAGCAATAGTGTCTTAGATAGATACTACTAGCTATCAGCGATAGTTTAATTTGCATCATCGATGATCAACAATAGTATGTCATTGTAGATGTAGCGGTGAGCACTTTGTACAATAAGAAATACACTACTAAGTTGCTGACATTCCAAATGGTTATATCAATCATCTCCGTAAAAGTTTTTTTTAGAGTGTCCATAATTCCTCTGGATATCACTTTAATACTTTGTCTTGAATTTTTTAAAACGTTGGCAATTAAAAATTTGAATCACATTTGAAACATAGTTGACAATAAGAGGAAGTGAGGAACATACCAATAGTAACCTAATAACTTTCAACTATACATCAAAACAATAAAAAAGCATTTCCATAATGTTACTAGGATAGTAAGGTTCTTTCCAGAATTTGAAAACTCTTGCCAGAAAAAACAACTAACTAGTCTTTCTTATATTTAAATATGCTCTACTCGTCCAAAGACATTAGTATCAAGCCATTGCAGCCCTCTCGGTAAAGGCCACTTCAATATTATTAAAAATTTGAGGATTTCATTGAAAAAGGTAGTTCTGGAATCCAAATTTTATGAAAGGAGAAGGGTCTATGTGCAAATTGCTTTGCCTTGTTGTCCCCTTTAATTGGCTATAGCTATCATCTAGCGGCGGGCGACCAACTGCTCGATATATTTTTACCTATTATCCAATCAAACTCTATAGTGGTTAGGAATCTTGGGTACCTATCACACACCACCCAAGTGTAAATTCAATAAACTACACTAATCTATGTGCTGTGGAAGAATTAATTACTCTAATCTATGTATCATACTTTTTTTAAGAAAAAGTGCAGTGTTACATTTTTTTTGGTCAACTGTTGTAACCAGCTATTTGTTGTGAAATATTCAATCATTTTTTGAGCAGATGTATTTTTGTTTCTTCGTCAATTAAATCAAAACAATGGTTTAATTTGGAATGAAAATTCATAAGAGGTGTATGTAAATTGAAGAATCAGTTAAACTCGCTAGGGTTTAAGGTTTCTTTAACAGGTATAACTGTTCGAGAATAAAAATGGATTTAAATCTCAAAAAATTACCTTATATGGGGGAAGATGTGTTCTGTATCTCTAAAAGACTTCATGATTACACCAATCTCATTTGTAAGCTATGAAGAAAAGACAAATACTTAATGAAATACTGCAATCATTGCCCTATTCACTAAGTATTTGTCTTTTCTATATTTTTTGAACGAGTGGTTGGATCTTAGAATTTTTTTTCACTGCTATAAATATACCCACCTGGCCAACTTCTTTATGTAGTAACTGTTTGAGAACTTCTTGAAATATCACAACTGACGTCCACAGAATTCGCAACATTTATGCCATCTTCAATCCCTTTTAATAATCCTTTGAAATTTGAATGTTCTTAGGTAGAAGTGTCAATAAATGGGGATCTCAAGAGTAGTGCAGTTGTCCAATTAATGGGTTAATGTATACAGGTTGGACCAATTGATATATTGTATATTCTATACTCAGATCAGATTATACTAATTAGCAATCATGTATAACCCATGCCATTTCAATTGCAGAATACTACTCCCTCTGTTCAGAAATAGTAGGTGTATTTCTTTTTGGAAAAGTCAAAATTTATATACTTTGACTAACATTTAATCAAATTATAAAATTATCTAGTGTATAAAAATTATACAACTAGGTTCACAATTCAAAATGATTTCATACTATATAGGTTTTGTAACTATAAATAATATATTTTGTGAGAAAACCTTAGTCAAAATTCAATTTCGAAGACCGAGCATAAAAGAAATACGCTTACTATTTCTGAATGGAGGGGGTACTCAGAAAATAGGGATGGTACTAAATTGTTCGCTGGCTAGAAATAGTAAAAAGGGTTAAAAAAAAAACTGAGCTGCCATTATGTGATGGAAGCTATCTGTGATATAAAAGGAGAATTGCTAAAACCCTTTCAAAAATAATAGCTTAGCACATTCCTAAAACAATCTGGGGTGGGGCTGATCTGTATTACTAATTTATATTGCTTAGAGCTTATTCTAGTAGTCTATTTTGTAGAACGAATATAAATACAGAAATACTACTTGCTTGCACTTTGCAATCAATCTAGCTACTAATTTGAGCTCAGCTGACATTGGAGTGAAAGGAAAATAATGATATGTTAGAAACCATTAGAATCTTTCATAAGACCTCTTGAGACATTCCACAATTTATCACACGTACCTTTGTTCTACATAAGCATTTGATCGCCACATGCTGTGTCATAGATGTAAACGTACACGGAAAAATTATACACACCTAGAGCTTGCATGTGCTGATGGGCCCCATGTATCAGATCAGCTCACAATGCCAACTAAATGAGTTTGATCACCGAGATAAACACAATTAACAATGTGTGCTACAGGTGATCTCCCTAACCGAAAAGCTACAAGGCAAGGAGACGTTCCCCTCAGCGACCACCGCGGCGCAAGAGGTCGACCAGCCGGACAACCACACTACAGTGTCAGGCACGCAGAAACTGCTGGCGCAGCAGTTCAAGGAAGACCTCAGCAGCGGTGGCCACGGTGCGCTCTCCTCAGAGGAGGAGGACGGCGGCATGATCAGCGACGAGGGCTGCAGCTTTAACCTCCCGGACGCCATGTTCGCTGCTGGGTTCGCCCACCACGCTGCGGAGGAGGAGGCGCATTTTGGCAGCTGGGCTTCCTGGTTCTTAAACAACTGAGGTGGATGGTTGAATGGGTCCATGAATCAAGTGCAAAGAGAAGTCCTCTCCTGGTCTCGATCCTTTTCGGCACCAT
This sequence comes from Phragmites australis, assembly GCF_958298935.1. Taxonomy (NCBI): domain Eukaryota; kingdom Viridiplantae; phylum Streptophyta; class Magnoliopsida; order Poales; family Poaceae; genus Phragmites; species Phragmites australis. The sequence continues at coordinate 19,820,203 of NC_084936.1, read as the reverse complement.
ATAATTATTGTGTTAATTATGTGCCATCAAATGTTTTTTGAGTCAGCAAACAGTACTGGTGTTGTTCCACGTATATGTTTTGAAGGTTTTATATGTTCATATATGATAATATATGAATCGAACTTGTGACTGAAAGATTGGAATAAGTGGACGTGTTGACCAATTGTGCAATAACAGGCCTGTTGTTTTGTTAAAAGAGTTTTTTATGTTGTTTGGACATGAATCTATATCACACTCGGTTCTGTAAATACGAAATGCCATACTCGGTACATGCACTTGGTGTTATTTTTGCCCCTACATTTGGTGAAAGTAACTTCCGTTTTCTATATAATTAAAAGCATAGTACGGCATGTTTTATCTAGATTTTTTAATACTTACGTAGAGTAATTCCTGCTTGCAAGTTCAGGTCCAAATAATCCTAAATCTTAAAAGGATAAGGCTATGGTCACTACCAAAGCTAATGTGCAAGTAGGAAAGTCACGGGTTAGCAAAGGAGTAATTTATAATGATCCTTTAGCTTTGGATGCTGTTCATGTCAGTTATTTTTTGTTGTCTTTTTTTCAGGCAATTAAACTCCATCGATTGCTTGGTTTTTGCAGTACACCAATAACTAGAAAGATATGTACCTAAGGGAAATGATCATGGTACAAAATTAGCTGTTCCCATGTCATTTGCAACTCCTCAAAAAATAATGATACTGGAGCCAAAAAAAAAAAACTATAAGTATCATTGTGGCAATATCTTTACAAATATTCAAATTGGTAATTTACATGATAATGATGTAGGTGGATTCTTAAAACTCTTCTGATAATAGTTTCAGTTTTATAGAATTGAATATATTACTACAATAGTTATTGATGACCAAACTATATTGTGGCATTGTGGGGACTATGCCAGTGCTCAAAATAAATTTTACTTGTAACGGGAAAAAATAGCCCACGATCCAAGGAACGGTCAATACGTATGAGCCATTGATTTCTGTTGTGGTGGATATTGAGTGTGGGCACAAACTGTAGCCACTGTCTTTCTTTTGGAGAATTGAGTGTGGGCAACCACTGCCATAGAGACATAACCATTTGCACAACCACAAGAGGAGATGAATAAATCCGTCCAAAATTCGTGCCCCCTGCTCATTCTTCGTCAAGCTATCTGTCTAAGAGAAAAACAGTATTGGATAAAATCCAAGTTTTGTGAGATTATTCTACCCTTTTAGATGTCCAGTTTATTCTGTTGGAGAGAGGATTTTGTTATTCTGTTAGATGTCTGAGCAGTGACTGTGACTCGATCATGAAGGCCGCGATGGCTCTGGCTACTGATGATGGCGCATGTGATGCAGAAACAGCCTGATGTCTCTACCCTATCTCATGGGGGGTTGTTGTGTCATAGGAATAGTTCGTATGGTAGTCAGTCAGTTTAGGTCAAGATGCTGCCGGCCTGAGGTCGGTGAGGTTAGGATTGTTCTTCGACAGTATGTTGGCATGTTGTTGCCTGTGAGAAGGGGCGCTGGCAGGCTCCATGGTTGTCGGCCTCCACCTGGTTAGGTGCTTCGAGGTGTGTCCAGAAGCTGTTCTGTGTTCGCATTTGGAAGAGCGCAACAGCTAGGTTTTCAACCATCAAGTTAACCGGTGTCATGTTGTTTCAAACGTTTATTTAACAACATTCTAATTAAATTGATTCTTAATTTAAGCATAATGACCATTAAATAAAAGCTAAGAATAAATAATGCATATTCAAACATGAGCATTTCATTAAAGCATTTAACATAAATAATGATACTCATATTCAAATGTACATAAACCATGGCAATCAACATCACAAGATGGGATAACATAAGAAATATATGAACATGTGTTAAGTAATTTAGTGAGCTCTCAGTGCGGATTACCGAATTAACAACCATCGAACGCCAATGACTTATATGGATCATCAACTAGCGTGACAGTACCAAATTAGAGTTCTAGATTGCAATGAACAAGTTTAATGTCTTAATTATCTAACACTTAGATAGCTAGCATATATTAAATGCTCCAACTAATCTATCAAAACATATAGAACAATTTAGTTGCCTACAGATAAACAAGACAATATACAAGAATATGAAATTCTATACAATTGCACTCTAGAACAAACATTGTACTGTCACACTAATCTCCCTAAGATAGCTATCATCACCGAGCATAAAAACCCACCGTACTAGCATGCAATTATTCCTAATATTAGCACACAGATTAACAGGCACATGATATAGCAAATTGCAAGTTTTACATTAAAAGAGAACAGGAACATTCTTACTTTTCAACGAAGAAGCTAAAGGCAAGGCACACAAGAGCGTTGTCCCAGAAAACAGAGATACCCCTCTATGCCAAGGCTGTTAGGGTGTGTGTTCTCGAAGATACTATGCCACAGTGCCAGCCGTCGGGCACACAACAGCCAACACGCAAAGAGAAGGGAACACCGCGACAGAAGGGAGCTCCACACCGAGCTAGGGAGGTCACTGCCGAACAAGCTAACCAATGCCAAAATACAGCCAATGGAGGCAACAACCGTGCACAACTGTACAGCTAAACCACCACAAAAACGGAAAGCAACAGAACGAGCGCACACAACGGCCAATCCCACATGATCACAGACACTGCGAGCACTACGATCAACTGGCAAGACCACCTCAAGCGCGCTAAGCACCCGCCGAAGACCACTGCAAAATCACACACGAAGACGTGAATCATAGCAGCAACAGCAACACTACCACCACAACAACACAGGCTCCACGGCCTCAGCGTGAACGACAGCAAGCCGACCGACTGAAGACCACCAAGCACCGAGATGCCGAACACCGTGTCATCGGAATCCGAATCGACAGGAGGCATGACACACACCCTAGAGGTGTTGCCTGGTGTGAATCTTACCATGATTCATATAGTTTTGGTTCATGTGTTAGAGGCTTTGAGTCACAGTGCCTTGGCGGACCATATTTTTCTCATCATGGTACTCACCCCCAGCATGCTAGAGTTGTTTTATGTACACCTACCTTTGCTCCTACTCCTCGAGCGACTCGGTGCTGGATTCCCAATAAGTTTTTGACTCACCCCAGCACTGAGTACTCGAGCTTGTCCTATCTTGTGTAGGTGGGAGGCGTAGGCCTAGAGAACAAGTGCCTCATCGATTCTAATTATTCGTGCCATATGACCGGAGATGCATCATGATTCTCCAGCCTCACCCTGATGAAATGACATGAGTACATCACATTCGGATGGTAGAAAATGAAGAGTAAAGGCCAAATGTAGGGTAAGAGTGAGTGAGAGTTTCACTCTCAAGGATGTAGCTTTGGTGGAGCATCTAGGATGCAATTTACTTTTTGTATCTCAGCATCTAGGATGCAATTTACTTTTTGTATCTCAGTTGTTGGATCATGACTTGGAAGTGCACTTCAAGTGTGATGCTTCCCAAGTTCTTGATTCCTCATAAAATTTGATTTGTCGGATTTCTCGAATAGGGAGAGTATTTGGAGCCGATTGTTCTGAGTCTTTTGGGTCTTCTCGATATTTGATTGCTCAACCCTTTTCTGAGATTTGGATGTGGTATAGGAGGCTATGGCACATGAGTTTTGACTTTCTCACTCATTTGAGTGCCCTTTGCTTGATCTGAGGATTGTCCAAACTCAAGTTTGAGAAGAACCTTATTTGTGATCCTTATCGACAAGGCAAGATGGTTACCACCTCTCACACACTAGTTAATCGGGTGATGACTAAATGACCAAAATAACTTCTCCATATGGACACTATTGGTCCTTTCGAGTTCGTTCTGTGAGTGGCAAGTGATATGTACTTGTTATTGTTGACGACTACTCTTGCTACTCTTTAGTGTTCTTTCTTGTTAGCAAGGATGAAGTGTTCTCACACTTTCAAAGCTTAGCTTTGAGATTGTTCAAGGAACTCACTGGTGTATTGAAAGCAATTCACAGTGATAATGATACTAAATTTAAGAACTATCTCTTTGATGCTTTCTGTCTTGAATATGGCATTGGGCATCAATTTTCTACCCTACGTGTTCCTCAGCAGAATGACATGTTTTAAAGAAAGAATAGAACTTTGGTGGAAATGGCTAGGATGATGCTCGATGAGCATAGGACTGCTATGAAGTTTTGGGTAGATGCTATTAGCACAACTTGCTATATCTCCAGTCGGATTTTCTTGTGTTCGATCTTGAATGTGACTTTTCATGAGTTGTGCTTTAGGAGGAAGCCAAAGGTTTCTTACTTGAGAATTTTTGGATGTCGTTACTTTATCCTAAAGCGTGACAATACTGACAAGTTTGAGTTTCATTCTTCTGATGGGATCTTCTTGGGGTATTTTCTTCATGGTCATTCTTACAGGGTTTGTAATCTTGACACTAACACCATCATGAAGTCTTGTGATATGACCTTTGATGAATCAACCCCTTGTGCTAGCCATGTTACTGAGTGTGTAGGTGATCAAGATATGAGCAACATCTTTGTAGATGGCGACCTTCCAGCTTTCGGTGATGAATATGATGATCCACTAATTCCTGCTATTACACCTCCTTTCGAGCTGCCTCCTACCTCTTCAACATTGGTAGAAGGTCTTGCAGCCTCCACTTCCACTTCAACTACTTTCGAGCCTGCACCAACAGTGTTTGAGGAGGATATCATCTCACAGCGTGAGGCTTCTCAATACGTTCAATGGATACATCCTCCATAGCTAATGATCAACGACCTTAGTGAGGGGGTAACAAGATCCAAATCTGCACAACATGCTCATTTCACAGATTCTACATTTGTTGCTTTTTTTAGCCCCATGATGTTGGACACGCCCTTTCTGATTCAAATTGGGTTAATGCCATGCATGAAGAGATAGAAAACTTTGAGAAAAACCAAGTTTGGGTCCTTGTAGAGCCACCCCCAAATGTTCATACCATAGCCACCAAATGGGTTTTCAAAAATAAGCAGGGGGAGAATGGGTCTGTAGTGAGAAACAAAGCTAGACTTGTGGTCCAGAGTTTCACTCAAATAGAGAGGATAGACTTTGGTTAGACCTTTGCACATGTAGCTAAACTAGAAGCCATTAGGATTCTCGTTGCATTTTCGACATTCAAGGGTTTCAAATTGTATCAAATGGATGTCAAAAGTGCTTTCCTGAATGGGTTCATAGAGGAAAAAGGTCTATGTCAAACAACCTCCAGGTTTTGATCACTCTAAATACCTTCATAGAGTATACAAGCTTTAGAAGATTTTGTATGGGCTTAAGCAGGTACCTAGGGCTTTGTATGATAGGCTTAAGTCCTTCTTGCTAGAGAATGGGTATGTGATGGGGTCAGTGGATAAAACTTTATTTAGTTTTAAGCATGACATTGATTTCCTACTTCTTCAGATATATGTAGATAATATTATTTTTTTGGCTCTTCTCATGCTCTTATGACCAAGTTTGCAGAAACTATGAGCAGGGAATTTGAGATGTCGATGATGGGTGAGCTCAACTTCTTTCTTAGGCTTCAAATCAAGCAATGCAAGTAAGGTATATTCGTCCACTAGGAAAAATACACCAAAGATCTGTTGAAGAAGTTCAATTTGAGTGATGTGAAGCCCTTGGCAACACCAATGCTACCTTGATCCAAATGAAGATGGCGATGAGGTAGACCGGTGGGAGTACAGGAGCATGATTGGCTCCCTCCTGTACCTAACAACGATAAGACCTGACATTCACTTCGCTGTTTGCTTGTGTGCTCTCTTTCAAGCATCACCAAGGACTTCTCACTTCCAAGTGGTGAAGCACATATTGATGTATCTCAAACTGAGTATGGTCTTTGGTTTTCTACATCCTCTTTGCTTTCTCTTTGAGGTTTTTCGGATACTGATTTTGCTAGTTGTAAAATTGATAGGAAGAGTACCTTCGGTACTTGTCATTTCTTGGGTATCTCTCTTGTTTGTTGGTCTTCTCGCAATTAGCCTAGTGTTGCATAGTCAACTGCTGAAGCTGAATATGTTGCTACCGCTAGTTGTTGTTTTCAGATTTTGTGGATAATTGCTACTTTGAGAGATTTTGGGTTAGACTTCAAGAATGTGCCACTTTTATGTGATAACACCAGTGTCATAAGCTTAGCCGATAATCCAGTTTAGCACTCTAGAACCAAACACATAGATACGAGATTCCACTTTTTGCGAGACCACAATGAAAAGGGAGACATTGACTTGAGATACATAGATACCCAACATCAGATTGCTGATATCTTTACCAAGGCTCTAGGTGCAACAAGATTTACCTTTCTGAGGGGAGAGCTTGGAATGTTCATCCCTATAACATTGTGTGAGGGGGAGTTGCAGTTGTACATACTCTATATTACTTTTTTTTTTGCATTTGCATTGCATAGCATCTTGTAAGATAGTCATTGTAGTTGAACTTTGACTTGTATATATTTAGCATTTTTAGTTGCTAGTCTTGAATTTGGACTAAGTTGAGTAGTTGTGCGGAGCAAACTTTTAATCTTAGGCTTTTCTTGATGCTTTGAAATGAAATATTTCAAGCAAGTTATATTTTTTAAAGATGAAATTTGACAATTTTATGAATCATGTAGACTATAAAATGCTACATTCTTGATCACCACGTTCGTAATTGCTTTGGCTTAGTTAATACTTGTGTTAATGCTAGTATGCTAAATATCTTGCTCTAGGATTCTTGGTTCAAGATTGTGGATTGGAGAACATTGCACTATATTTTTTGTCTTTATCAGATGTTTTGCTCATGATAGAACCTTGGAAGAATATGTGTTCCTTGTGTCTCAAAGATACTACTTGACATTATCTTGTAAAAAACTTGATAATTTGTGCTATTTGAAATCATCTTGAGCAATCAAGTTTCTTGTGCTAAGATGTGCCTAAATGTTCGATCTTTTAAGAGGCAACTTGAGGGCACTTCGCTTAGGTAAGAGGCAACTTGAGGACACAATAAAATACAAAGAACTAAGCCTAAATGTTCAATCTTTTAATCACTTGATCTAACTAAGACTTGGTTTCATATGTGAGCGTTTGCAAAGCCTACTATCATGAATACTTATATGCCTAGTTTGAGATTGAGGTTTGCTAATTCTTAATGCTTGTATTATCTCGGCATGAGTGGATGTTTATGTGGTGCTCATTTTTAACATGATTCGGCTATGTAAATTTAAATGCGTCAATAATTCTTCAGGATTAGGTTGTAAAGTTTCATGCTCTTATATCACTATCTCTTTTTGAGCCTTTATGTGATTGTAAGATCCACAATATACTCTCCATAGCCCTTTGATGTTTCTATTTACAAATGTTTTGTGATATACTTGTGGAAGCTCATTAGGATTACATGTTCCAGCATTGCATGGTATTTTGTCCTTGATGTTTGCACTGCCAAAGGGGGAGGAAATAATAAAATTTGTACTAAGCCACAAAGAAGAATCTTGCATAATGAAACTATGCATTCATCAATAGGGAGCATTTGATCTTGAGCATTTGAGTTTTTATTGCATTCTTGTAGTTTTTGGCTTATCTTTGCCTCTCTTCGGGCTTTTGCAATCTTTCTTATGCCAAGTGACCCTGATTTGCTCTTTCTTTAGCTTTTGGTCACTTGGATGAGCTTGTTGAAAATTCTTCAAATCAAAATCTTTGTGCTTTGAGAGTTGTCAATGCACTCATCAAGGGGGAGATTAAGAAGCCAAATTGAAATGTGGCTTGGTTTATACGTCATGAGTCATTAACAAGGTTGTTGATTTGGTTTGATGATTTTGGGATTGTATGAGAATGTTTATGTATTTCCATTATTTTCATGACTAACTAAAATTGTAGAGAAAATGAAGTTAGTAATTTTGTCTCTAAGTCTAGGAAAATTTGCCTCACTGCATGGTCCGACACTGGATATTTTGTACACGCCAGAACAACTGAGCATTTATGTGCAGAAGCAAAAATTGAAGTGTACACCGAATGGTCCGGTGATGAGCAATGTGAACACAAGATGCTTCACCGGACTATTTGTTCCAAAGAGGTTGCAAAGCATGTCTGGTGCTGTTTCACACACCGGATGGTCCGGTAACGAGCAATGTATACACTGAAGGCTACATCGGAGTATTTGTTCTAGAGAGGTTGCAAAATGGGATGTCTGGTGTGTTTGTACATATCGGATGGTCCAGTGATGAACAGTGTACACACCGGAGGCTTCACTGGAGGGTTTTCTGGGAGGTCTTCAGAGCAGAAGAGAGATATACACACCAAATAGTTTGGTGCTTATATTGGTGGTAATACAGGATCATCTGGTGTTCATGTTTTCTATGTGATGTATTTCAACATGGATTTTGATGGCGGATAACTGGACTTGTGCTTATTTATGGAGCTGGAGATATGTGTTTGCTTGTCTCATAATGTGTAGGTAATAGATGCAACTTGACAGTCAACGGCGGGATGATCAGGGCTAAGCGGGATGCTTAGTGTTAGATGATCAAGGAAGCGAAGCAGAGTCAAGGGTAATCCTAGTTGTACACGTGGAGATCAAGCAAAGTGTGAAAAGGGAGATGAATATGGTGTGTTAACAGTCAAGCGAGGGGGATGCCAGTGCAAGTGACAACAGAGCCCGAGGGATCGAAAGCTGGAGAGACTTGTCGGCGGTCAAGGTCGCAAGATGGAGTACACGTATCAACATCAGGATGCTTGCTTAAGGTGTAAGCAAGTGGCGGAGAGTCAAACTTTAAGAAGTGTGCAAGGCGGTTTTGCGGTTTAGCCTCAAAACCGTGGATGGATGGAGTGTACGTGGCATCATCACAAAGCTTGCATCGAAGATAAGCTTAGTCATGAAGACACCACGGTCGTTCGATGGATGGAGCAAAAGATGAACCAAAATACCCCGGTGTAGGTAGGAGTGCATTAGGAGAGAGGGGTATTTTAGAAACAAGAAAACTGAAGGGCTAAGTAACCTCCCTAGACCTATAAATAGAGGGGTAGGGCTATAGGAGAGGGTTGAGCCAGCCATTTCAGAGTTGTAAGCTAGGGTTTTAGAAGTGTGAGAGGAGTGCTTGGCCTATGTATTAGGTGAGAGCTTTTTTGAGTAAAATACTTTTGTAATATGCTGAAAAGAGGGTTTCCATAGGCAAGTAATGAAGATCATGTTGCTCTTTATGCTTCTGTTCATCTCCTTTTAGTCTCCTTCTATTGGCTCACTTATTTTGCTACAAGTTTTTCAGTTTTTGTTGCAATTTTTTATTTTTGGTTAAGAGCTGATTTTTTTAATCACCTCGAAGTCGTTCTTCTTGTTGTTGGAGGCATAAAATTCACTTTTAGAATGGTCTTGAATCTCCCTTTCCTCTAGATCTGTCTACTTGAAGAATTTCATCACCCGGTGACTTGATTCTTGGTTCTAAGTGGTTCTTCCTTAGGTTGCAATATTTTTGTGGCTATGACTCTTGGAACGAGTTTTAATGGAACCTAGTGTTAATATACATCCATGAGAGTCATGGTTCCATCAAGAGTTTTTTGTTGTGATTTGTTTCTCTTGGTTTCTTGCTTCTGTTCTATGTTTTGAGGTGTATTGGGTGCCGTTTCGAAATAAATTGGTTGAGGCACCTATTCACCCCCATCTAGTTGCCATTCTCAGTCCTACATTTATTGTAGGTTAGAATGTCATCATAAAATACCTTTTTTGATGAAAAGTGAGGGTCATGCGAGTCGTCATATATTGACCGTCGCTAAATGTATGTTATTACGTTTTCTCAAACTTTCATCACAAAATGCCAGAACTTGTTATGACAGACAGTAGGATGTCATAATATACCCACATTTTATTACACCTAATTTATGTCACAAAATGGTAAGTCAAGTTGTCACAAAATACCTAGGGTCGTCACAAAAAAGGAGTTGGGACCATGATTAAAGTGGGTTTTATGATGAAAAAAACTATGTCACAATATTTGTGCACATTTTATGATGCCCTATTATGTCACATAATGGGGTTGTGCATTGTCATAAAATGTCCTATTGCGTCACAAAAAGTTTACCAGGTAACCATGGTTAAGCTATTTTACGATGATACTTGTTATGTCATAAGAAGTGTTAACAATTTAAGACGGCTCTTCCTATCACGAATAGTAGCTCTATTTTGTTACTAAAGCCTAACCCTAAGCATGGATATTGTGTTTTTATGACAGAAGCATGGATAAATTCATTGCACGATGTCATCACAAAAGTTCTTGAATCAAAATTAACACAACACACTGCCATACAGGTTGCACCACCAATCTCACATAATAAACCATAACATTAGGATATGCATCACATGTTGGACTCAAGTACGGTGCATCATAAAGCAAGTTAAAATGTCCCAAGTACATGGCAAAAAATAGTAGCCACAACAACCAAAAATTAACATGAGATGGCAACCAACAACTTGTCTAGGGTAGAAACATATGACCTCCAACCATGATGCATTGTTTTGGCGAAACACTTGCCAAGGCCATAAACAACCTGATATCATGCAGACTTACCCCCAGCCGAACGACAGCTCATTTGACCCTGAAGCAAAGCATGCAACAGTTTATCAGTCTCTGCAAATTTCTGACTCATCCCTTTCACCTCATCCTAGATTTGCCAAAGTAAATTTTGGTTGGCCTCAATTGTAGCCTGGTGAGCAGCTATCTGGACATGCAATTCTTGTTGTTTTCGGGCAGCTTCCTCTCTTTCTGCTTCGAGTGTCACCTCAAACTCCTCATGAAGTCTAGTTTTTGAAGTAGTAGAACTAGACCTAGACCTCTTGGAGGAGGGAGGAATGCCCATGAATGGAAGGAAGTTGGTGGAGTGATTGACTTGGCTGAGAGTGTCCGCAACAATCTGAGTAGGAGACTTCTGTTCTTCACCTTCTTCAGGTTCCTTTTCCTTCTTAGATGTCATCTTGTCCTAAGGAGAAGAATACATAAACAAGGGTAGCAAATACACATTAGTAGTAGCATATTTGCAAATAAGAAACATGTCATGCAAATCTATTTAGACTTGATCTCAGCAAGTAACTTACAAAGATCTCAATTGCAAATGCAATACAACCATTCTGAGCACTAGTAATACATTCTCCAAAGAATTCTACAAGATCTAGGTCTCTGCCATTGTACTTTGGCCTCTGCAAGATGAATGCACTATGACTTAAAAAATGGTCCAAAAAGACAGGTATAGATATATATGATGGTAGTCATACATAGATATGCTTACAAGGGAATAGCGATGGGCAATATAGGACCGAGATCCTGTCCTTTGGTGAAGCTAGACTAGGCCTCTATTTTCTTTATTTTTAACACATTTTTCCTATAATAAAGATGCAAAAAGCAGTCTGAATTTAGAATTCCTAATGGCAAGGTTTATAGTAGAATATGATTGTTCCATGTACGTAATTGAATATTCGGTTGACACCAATATTCAACAAGCGTAGTCCACTCATCTTTTTTTCATTTTAGGTGGGAGTTCTTGGGCCAACAGCTGTTCTTTTGCAAGTGATGCATTGAAGTACTTAAGCAAATATTGTTGCTGCCTTACTCCCCTCTTAATTATATTTGCACATGCATCCTTGCTAGGTCCATCTTATATAACCTCAACATCCAGTCTTGTCTAATATAGAAAATAACTTGTAGTCACATATGAAACTTCAAAAGGCAGAAAGTATTATGAACTATGAAAGAAGTGACTCACCACAACTTTTCTTAGTACTTTTTTTACGAGTTCCTTGCCATTGTCATCTTTGCAATGTTTCCACGTTGGATAGCTAGTTAGGTTATCTCTAAGGGCAACACCACATTTTGAAGCCAATTTTACAGCTTCTAGTGGCACCTTTGGTCTTATCTTCCCTTCAGCCACATGAATTTTCAATTTACTTCCTCTTTTGTTCATCTTCTCTAGCCCATGACCCATGGTCTTCTAGTGGAACCTCTTAGGCTTGGTGGGAGCTGCATATACCGAGAAAAAAAGTGTTATATCTATGGTACATGTTGTAGTCATAAAAGGGAAAATGTGATTGCATGGATATTGACACTGTGTACCTGCAGTATCCAATGTAGCACTTCCATGTCAGCAATTATGTGCTGCATCAATAGTATGAGCAACATGAAGCAATGCATTTTCTTCACCAATATTAGCAACATCAAGCAATGCATTTTCCATAGTGATATCATTGCTCCGTCGAGAGCTTCGTCCTCCTGGTGAATTGTCTGTAGGGATCAACGGGTTCCTTCCGACATCATCCAGAGTGTGCAATTGAGGTGCTCTAGAGCTTGTGCACCTTGCAAGGCTGAGCTGCAATTGGGAGACATGTGACCTTGTGCATCTAGCAGGTTTTGCATTTGGGCAGCAGTGGACCTTGCCAATCTTTGGGGGCTAGCAATCACAGTGTTTGAGGTGGCCTTTTGCTTCTTTGGTTGAATTATATTTCCTAGAGCCATAGGAGTAGTCTATAAAACACAAGAATAGAGAAATTAAATAATGAATTGTATGACTACACAAACAAGAGTAAATAAATGTGCATGCAAAAGTTATACAAACTAAATAAAATTCAATGTCGTTATAATGCATGACTTAATGACCCTAGCCTATTGTATGAAAAGGTTAGTACCTTAACTTGTCCTAATTCTTCTTCATCAAGGTCAATGTCATCTTCCTCACTTTCGTTACTGCAATTAGGGCCTGGATCATATTCATCTTTAGATCCTTCTTCGTCAGGAACAACACTCTTGTTATTGCCATTGTTTCACCTGGAAAACAAGCTATTCACAACTTCATTCTTCCATACGTTCTCATTCCTTTTCTTCTCATACGCTGAATGTGGCATTTCTTTAAAAAAAAGGAGAGAATGCACAAAACGAACAAAAGTAACGTAATCAAGACTCCGTCACAGGCTTGTTGATGCAATACACGAATACAAAAGTGTCATGGCAAAATTGTAATCAAATAGAATAATTATGGGACACAAGATAATGCAACTAACCTTGAATCCTTATGTGATTTCACCGCCAACAGTAGCTCGGGTCCTGGGAATAATCCTTGACAAGTCCAAATAGGAACCTGTGTAATGAAGCAAAATCAAACATGGTGCTCTTCGGGGAGGAAAAATAGATATGTCATGGTTCCACCTAAGGTCTTAGGAGGAAGACACGGTGTTCTTGGGGGACGGTGGAGAGGAGGGCATGACTGTCGCAAATGTCATGATGACGCCATCGTGAGGAGAGCGGCGACTTCTGGGTCAATGAAGGTGCACCAGGCAGTGGCACAGTGGCAGGGTGGTTGAGTGAGTGGAGGGCGGAGGGGAGAGGATGTGGCCGGGAGAGAGCAAGTCGGAGGGTGAGAGGATATGGGGATCAATTTATGGTTAGAGGAGATAGAGAGGATTTGGGGATACCACGCGTGGAGAGAACAGGGTGCAGGTACTCCATTTTTTTAGGGACGGTAGCATCGGCGCACGCGGGAGACAAAAATGGGCACGAGAGTCTGTGGCATGGTAGAAAAATAAGTAAGAAAAATTGGTTCTAATAGATAAAATTGGTTATATTGAATAAAATAAATATAAAAAATTAGTCCCTCCCAAAACATTCGCAAACGCATGCACAAGCCAGTTATGATATTTGTCCGTGTCAACGATTAGGGTTCACCAATGACTGGTGGGGTTATAAGAATATGTTAGGGTTGAACAATGCATAAGTCATAGCATTGAGCCTACATTCCTAGGTGGAGATCGATAACACCGATACATGAACTCGTTGAGCTAAATCCTTTGACATGCATTCTTAGGGTTCACGGGTAGATACATGAAGTTATTGAGCGAAGTATCGGATGGTGATCACCGATAGCAGATAAATGGAGCTTGTTGTGTTGAGTCATTGACATAGGTCAACTAGATCCGTTAGTCCATCCCTATTTCTAGCTAATCCCTATTCAATTTTGTCATCTAATCCCTATTCATTCATGTAAATTTTGGATCAAAAGTATTTGGAATTTGGACAATTTTGATAAACACTATCTAAATTTAAATGTTTTTAGAATTTGGACAATCATGTCTCGCTGACCGGTGAGCCTTGGTACCATATGGCTCCACCTATCGGCTAGGCATAGTCTGCCTAGCCATGAGTTGCCCGATGTGCCGTCCCACAGTCAGCCGCCGCCCGCCGTGTCATCCCCCTACCCACCTCTCATCCCATACCCGTGTGCAAGTCAATGATAGTGATTGAGTTGACAGCAAAAACCACATGGATCATCAGGAAGAAATTCTTCAAGTGCTGTCGCAACTAGCAATATGTGAGTATAGTTAGCACAATTTTGATCTCAAATGGCATATGCTTCTTGAAGTTGATGTTTCACCAATTTGGTCCCAAATTGCATATGTAGGTGCTAAATTCCTACACTTTCTTCATGTGGGCTGCCGCAAATCAACCATGCATCTTCCCTTGGCTACATCTAACAATTTGGAGGCTAAGGAGTTGTTTGATTGTATGCCCTAGAGTGCCAAGCCAAATTTCAGTTGCAGAACATCCTTTCCTCAGTCGCACCCCAATATCTGTTGGACTTAATCCTTATTGTGGGCCTCAGGGACTTGTTTCACGCCGGTACGGAAGCAAGGATTTCGTATATAGTTCAAATACAGATATAGCGTCATTCGTATGAGTGTAGAGTTCGAGTTGGAATTAGAATCCAGAGTCGGATCATGGGATGGCACGATTCATGTTAGGATTTGGAGTTAGCAAGTCGCTATAAATATGAGTTGTAATCTCTAATTTTCGTAAGCAAGACATAGAGTCGTGCAAGTCACAAGTTGAATAGAGTCAAAAATTCCTCTAGAGAGCCTCACGTGTTTTTTGTTCCTGTTGATTTTCGTTCTCGCTGAGTAGCAGTACGTGACTCAGAAGTTGTTGGGCGTTGCTGATCGATCGGTGTGATCGAGAGCAGCACATACACGGCAAATAGCTAGACTAGTCGTGGTAGAGCACGTACGACTGGTCGCTCAAGCTGGTCGTGACTGTGGTCGTGAATTGGCGTGCTCTATCCTTCTGCTCGCTCGGGTGGTAAAGGAGCCTGGTCGCTTGCGTTATCGCGAATCCAGAGTGGTCGCACTCGTGATCCAATGGTCGGACCCAACACCTAGTATCAGAGCTGGTAGTGCGCAGCACTAACTCGTGAAGATGTCGATTGTACCTTAGGGCGAGGTGGCGCGGGAGAGTGGTGGTGGATCATTCCTGTACCCATAGTTGATGGCGACAAACTACATGAGCTGGGTGATTCGCGTGCAGGCAATGATGGAAGATCAAGGTGTATGGAGGCAGTCAAGCCGTGGTCGGTGAGGCCATCGATGAGAAGAAGGAAAAGAAGGCGAAGTCACATCTCTTCGAAGCGCTCTCGGAGGATCTCCTGATGCAGGTGGCAAGGAAGAACATAGCAAAGGAGGCCTGGGACTGTCTCAAGACAAGGTTCATCGGTGCAGATCGTTTCAAGAACGCGCGACTTCTAACGTTGAAGAGCGACTTCAAAGCCATGCGCATGCAGGAGGGAGAGAGACTGGACCAGTACACCGGAAGGCTCAATAGCATGTCCGTTAGGTACGCAAACCTAGGGGAGACGCTCGACGACGCTGCATTGGTGAAAAAGCTGTTTGACACCATGCCAGATCGATTCCTGAATGTGATCGCTAGGATCGAGCAGTTCTACGACCTCGACAAGATGTCGTTCGAGGAAGCCGTGGAGCGGCTTAAGATGTTTGAAGAACGCACTCGCCCACATGCATCCGGTGGCAATAGCATCGGCGACAGCCAGCTCCTGTTCACTTAGGCCGAGTGGCAGGCAAGGCTGAAGAAGGATGGTGGCAACTCTTCATCAAGCAATAAGGGCAAATCCCACCTTGCTGCAGATAGCAGCAACCACGGCCAGGGTGGTCGTGGACGTGGTAAAAGCCATGGAAGAGGTGGTCGCGGCGGGATGTCGCGCAATGACGAGGAGAGCGGCTCGAGCGGCAGTCGTCGCAACAAGAGCCACATCAAGTGCTACGACTGCTACAAGATGGGGCACTACGCGAACGAGTGCAAGACACTGAAGAAGAAGGAAGAGGAGACACATCTCACTCGTGTCAATGACACCGAGCCAGCCTTGCTACTCGTGGTGTCAGAAGAGCCAGCACAAGAACAGCAGCACCAGCGGGGAGCTGTGCTACTGAATGAGGAGAAGTTGAAGCCGGAACTACGCGACACAACGGAGGGAGGCTCCAGCTCTAAGGTCTGGTACCTGAACAATGGGGCCAGTAATTACATGACCGGCGAAAAAGAGAAGTTCAGAGAGCTAGACGAAGGTGTCACTAGCAATGTGAAGTTCGGGGATGGCTCCACGGTGTAGATCATGGGCTCATGTTCAGCTACAAGAACATCGACCAGTGGCTGTTGCAGGAGGTCTACTACATTCCAAGATTGTGTAGCAATATCATCAGCCTTGGACAACTTACCGAGGTTGGACACAAGGTGATCATGGATGCTGAACATCTACGTGTGTATGATAATATCATGCATGGTTGCCGATGAAAGTGAGGTGAACTCCAAATTGCCTCTACAAGATCGAGCTGCATGAAGCGACGCCGGTGTGTCTCTTAACCAGTCTTCAAGACCCAGCATGGCTTTGGCATGCGAGACTCGGACATGTCAACTTCATTCCTATGAAGCTGCTCGTTGACAAGGGGATGGCGGCAGGAGTGCCGCCGATCACACACCTGATTGAGTTATGTCACAGGTGTTTGCTAGCAAAGCAGGCGAGGCAGCCGTTCTCGGTAACGGTAAATTTCAAGGCGGAGAAGCCACTGGAGCTACTACATGCTGACCTTTGCGGGCCGATCACACCTTCGACTCTCGTCGATAACAGTTACTTTATGTTAATTGTTGATGATTACTCACATTGGATGTGGGTGTTCGTGATCAAGTCGAAGGACCAAGCTTGCTCCGTGTTCAGAAAGTTCAAGTTGCAGGCTGAGAACACGAGCGAGCAATGCATCAAGATGTTGAGGACTGATCACGACGGGGAATTCCTCTCTGCTGAGTTCACCTGGTTATGCGAGGAGGCTGGGATCAAAAGGCACCTCACAGCGCCATACACGCCACAGCAAAATGGAGTGGTGGAGCGAAGGAACAGGACCGTGATGGCGATGGCGAGGTCCCTCCTCAAAAGCATGAATGTGCCTGGAAGGTTTTAGGGGCAGGCGGTGCTGCACGCGGTGTATCTGCTGAACCGCTTGCCGATGAAGGCGCTGGATGAACACACCCCGTTCGAGGCTTGGAACGAAAGTAAGCCGCATTTGGCGCACCTTCGTGTGTTCAGCTGCACTGCACACGCGAAGCTGACAACACCACTTTTGAAGAAGCTTGACGACCGAAGCCAGCCGATGGTGTATCTTGGCGTCGAGAACGGCTGCAAGGTGCATCGTCTCTTTGATCCAAGGCGCGGGAAAATTCATGTAAGTCGTGATGTTAAATTCAATGAAAGCATGGAGTGGAGCTAGTGTATAAGTACAGGTGGCGAAGAGCCGTCTGATTTCGATGTTGAGGAGGCGATTAGCACTGAGCCGGTAGTGGGTAGTTCTGTGCCACTCGCAGGTGGTCCGACAGGTGTGCCAACGCCCACGGCACATGATGATCAAACTCCTTCATTGACTCCGCTGGCCGGCGAGGTGACACCGGAAGGGCCAGCAACCAGAACAAGTGCTGCCGCACGGATGGCAGCAACCTCCCCGGCATCTCCCTTCACTCAGCTGGTGACGCTAGCCCCTGAATCGCCTGCTGGCGATCTGGCCACACCGCTGCTGAGCAGTGGCAGCAATAGCACTGATGAGGGCCCTGTGCGTTACAGGCACATCGATGACATCATGAGAGATGCTCCAAAAGTGGATCTTGATGGGGACGTCAAAGAAGAGGCCATGCTCATGGAGACGGAGGAGCCATCTTGCTACCTTGAGGCTGCTGGACAGTAGGTCTGGGAGGATGCCATGGCCAAGGAGATCGAGTCCATAAAGAAGAATGACACATGGACTCTCACGGCGTTGCCAGCTAGTCACAAGCCAATTGGGCTCAAATGGGTTTCAAACTAAAAAAGAACTCAGATGGATATGTGATCGAGCACAAGGCAAGGCTGGTCGTGAAGGGATATGTGCAGCGGCAAGGAATCGATTTCGAAGAAGTGTTTGCGCCGGTGGCTAGGCTGGACACCATACGCGTCATCCTTGTTGTTGCAGCCAACCGAGGTTAGCAAGTTCATCATCTAGATGTCAAGTCGACATTCTTAAATGGTGAACTTGAAGAAGAAGAAGTATATGTGGCCCAACCGGAGGGTTTTGTAGTGAAGAACAAAGAGCATCTTGTGCTCAAACTCAGCAGGGCGCTGTATGGACTCCGGCAAGCGCCACGGGCGTGGAATATCCGGCTTGATAGAAGCTTAAAGCAACTTGGATTTGTGAAGTGTGCTCAAGATCACGCCGTATACACAAGAGGAACAGGCCAGCATGGAGTTATTATTGGATTATATGTTGATGATCTCATTGTGATAGAAGAAAGTCCAGAAGAGATCATGGGATTCAAGCAACAGATGATGAGTGGGTTCGAGATGACCAATCTCGGATTGCTCAATTACTATCTCGGGATTGAGATAGCGCAAGAAGATGGGCGAATTATAATCAAGCAAATAGCGTATGCGAAGAAGGTCCTTGGTTAATTCAGTATGCTGGATTGCAATCCCACAAAATTCCCTATGGAATAAAGGGTGCAGCTGCATAAGGATCCAGATGGACAACTGGTTGATGCAACTAAGTATCGTCGCATCATCGATTGCCTGAGGTATTTACTCCATACAAGACCTGAACATTCATTTTCTGTCGGGGTGGCTAGCAGATTTATGGAGAAGCCCACGGTGATGCATTACAAGGCAGTAGAGCAAATTCTTCAGTATTTGAAGGGCACCGTGCATTATGGTATTGTGTATACCAGAGGAGGAGAAATAGAGGTGATCACCGACTACACATATAGTGATCTGGCTGATGATATGGATGACAGAAAGAGTACTGGAGGTATGGCTTTCTACATTAATGATAGCATGGTGTCATGGAACTCACAGAAGCAGAAAACGGTGGTTTTGTCTTCCTGCGAGGCTAAGTTTATGGCAGTAACGGCGGCGGCATGCCAAGCACTGTGGCTTAGAAGTCTGTTGGGGGAGCTGACAGGAGAAGAACCTAAAACAGTCAAATTATTTGTTGATAACAAATCAGCGATTGCCTTGATGAAGAATCCAGTATTTCATGGCCACAATAAATATATTGACACCAAGTTTCATTTCATCCGTGAGTGCGTTGAAGCAGGCCAGATTGAGGTGGACTTCATTTGCATGGAAGAGCAGTGAGCCGACGCTCTGACAAAGGCATTGCTGGTGGTGAAGCTGGCGGTCATGCAACATCTTTTGGGAGTTCGTGATCTTGACCCACGACAAGATTAGGGGGGAGTATGTTGGACTTAATCCTTGTCGTGGGCTTCGGGGACTCATTTCACACCGGTACAGAAGCAAGGAGTTCGTATACGGTTCATATACGACTATAGTGTTGTTCATATAAGTGCAGAGTACGAGTCGGAGTTAGAGTCCGGAGTCAGATCGTGGGGTGGCATGATTCATATTAGGATTTGGAGTTAGCAGGTCGCTATAAATATGATTTGTAATCTCTAATTTTTGTAAGCAAGACACAGAGTCATGCAAGTCGCTTGTTGAATAGAGTCGAAAATTCCTCTAGAGAGCCTCATGTGTTTTTTGTTCCTGTTGATTTTCATTCTCGCTGAGTAGTAGTACGCGACACAGAAGTTGCTAGGCGTTGCTGGTTGATCGGCGTGATCGAGAGCAGCACGTACATGATGAATAGCCAGACTAGTCGTGGTAGAGCAAGTACGACTGGTCGCTCAAGCTAGTCGTAGCTGGTGGTCGTGAATTGACGTGCACTATCCTTCTGCTCACTCGGGTGATTGAGGAGCTTGGTCGGTTGCATTGTCGCGAATCTGGAGTGGTCGTGCTCATAATCCAGTGGTCGGACCCAACAATATCATCGTCCTCTCAGCTGCACCCCAATCCTTTCCTCCCTTTGCTCAACCGCATCTCCCCTGCTGCAGAGGTCACCGAATGGCGCGATTCAGCCGCATCTCCCCCTGCTGCAGATTTCAGCGAAGGACCCCATCAGGTAGGCTTCCTCTCCTTTCTTCTTCTGCAGCAGCATCTCCCCCATCAGCCGCATCTCCCCATTTCCTCAGCAGCTGCATCGGACTGAAATGGAGCGGCATAATAAATTTTTATATTCTTTACAACGATATCAGTATCTGTAGAGGTCAGGGAAGTCATGTACATGATATTTTGAATAATTGTTGTTGCTCATTTTTGCTCTTGTGGTTGTACCTTTATTAGAACTCCTTCTTTCAATGTAGTTGCAGGATCCCTATGGGTACTCCTATATATGTGCATCCTTTTGAGTTGCTGTCTGGTGTTGTTGCGAACCTGGGTGGACATGGATTTTCATTTGAAGATTCTAGCACTGATCCGTACCAAGCGAAGCTTCTTTTGTTATTTGATATTAGGACTAATTTCAGGAATCTAGATAGTATATCAGTTGAAGTGTTTGGTGAGCAACAGGCAGGGCTCTTTGAGGTGCAAAAGGATATTACCGTTGCTGTTTTTGATACTCCCCGTGAGAAATATGATCTTCATGTTGGTGATTATAGTTACCTAATGATCATGGAGAAACATGCATGGTCTATTTGAGAGTCTTTACAATAGATTGGAACTAGCGAAAACAATGTTGTATAAGATCAGTAATAGGGTAAAGAATCATGTGATCTGTTAAGTTCTATTAGTGATCGTTTTTGTGATGAACTGAAGGTGTTATATGGTAGTTCTGGTGCCACGCGAGGTGTAGATGTTATATCTAATTTTGTCAACCAGTTAGTAGGGCACGTGAATGAAGCTATGAATGAGATGAAGAATTGTGATATTGTGATTCATAAGATGCTTATGAAAGAGGAAGGAACAATAGATCTTCGGAAGCTACAGAAAAGTATTCCATATCCCATGGTACATATAACGTTTTCACTTTATTTGTCATGTAGTGATTTGAATGGTATTGCTTATGTAAAATGAACGCTTATATGTTGTTTCAGAGGTTTGATGCTGATGTTTCATACTTCTGCTTAAAATCTATATTTGATGATGGTATGAAAAAAGTTGCTAGGGTCGTATATCATATTTTTTAAAAGTTAATCGATGCCGTGTCAGTGGCTCAGTGGCTTATCACTACTTAATAATCAGCACAGGATTAAGTAAAGAAGTGCCGCATCTCGTCGTCCCAATTATTCATTCGCACGCCCATCAACCAGCTCGATCGGCTCGCGACAGCCGGCATTGTATCTGATTTTGCTCCAGAGCTGCCGATTTGTCACGGGACCGGCAGCATCAGCATAGCGGAGGAAGCTGCCGGTTTCTTGATTCGTTTTGTCTTTTCAGTTGTGAGAGGTGCCGGCTGCTGCCCGCTGGTTTCGTGTTGTTGATGAATCCACTCCAGCTCGCTTCTGTTGTGAGAGGCTTCTGTTGCAACCGATCGAAATGCTTCTCCATTGATGAGGTTGGCGGAGCTAACGCTGGAAGGAGGAGGACTAGGAAGAAGCAGGTAGTCTCTCCAACTCCAGGCAGGTCTTTATCATCATGGAAATATGCCGCTCCTGAGTGGCCTGATAAGCGTATGCCATTTCTCGAAATTCGACTTGAGTGGCATTATCCTTAAAATTTTGGGGACGCACTTGCGAGTGTAGTTGTATGCCTGTATTGACTCCCTATCGGTACATTTATAACCATGGAACAGATCATGTCATTGACATACTCAGTGGTATTTTTCTAAAGTGTAAATTCACTAATGGTACGATGGCAATTGCCCTTTAGCAGCTTATTTTCAGCACATATCATTTGCTTCACTATTCATAATTGGTTGGTTGTTCTCCTACTTTACTTTCAAGAAAATAAGATTTATCAATATAAAAAATTAAGCACGACAGGATCAAACACGAGACACGATTTTTATGTGGAAAATCCTTACAGGAAAAAAGCCACGGGCACCAATCGGCGATCTTCACTATATCAGGGATGTGTACAATACAGGGGATTACAATGAGTGTCTCAACTCTCGTTGCAGCTTACAAGATATATTTATAGGGTAGACACATACGACTCGAGTCTAATACGGACTGTTTCAGAACATGAACCGAAGATGTCCCTTGTATGGCCTAACAAGAATTCGGATCACAGTCCAACAAACTCCATTTTGATACGAATTCCATCTTGTAGCAAATAAAGAATCATCAATGAACTCCCTTCAATAATAAATATCACCAACACCAAAAATCTCTAGAACTCAAACTGTAACACCAACTAAACTGTTGTCATCATATCAGCAGGATTATCATGAGTGCTTATCTTGCATATTTTAATATCACTTTGAGCAATGACATCTCGAATATAATGATACCTCACATCAATGTGCTTTGTTCTTTCATGAAACATTTGATCCTTTGTAAGAAAAATAGCACTCTAACTATCACAGAAAATATTAATACAAGAATTATCTCCACAAAATACAGTGTACAAACCTCTCAGCCAAACAACTTCTTTGCATGCTTCAAAAATAGTCATATATTCAGCTTCAGTAGTTGATAAAGCAACAGTAGCCTGCAAACATGCTTTCCAACTAACAGCACAACCATTAATGGTGAAAACATAACCTGTGAAAGATCTCCTCTTGTCCAAATCACCAGTATAATCTGAGTCAACATAACCAACAAATCTATCTCCAAATTTCTTAAACTGCAAACAAGCATTAGAAGTACCACGTAGATATCTGAAAATCCACTGAACAGCTTTCCAATGCTCTTTGCTAGGATTAGCCATGAATCTACTAACAACGCTTAATGCATGAGATAAATCAGGACGAGAATAGACCATGACACCTGTCGCTGGATGAACACCGCAAGCGGGGATCCTGAGGGACCCCCTTTGAGGTTCGGCCGGGGGGCTGATTCTGGATCTACCTCGTACGTGGGGTTAATGCGAATGTATGGGATCTAGACGGGACGAACGATCGTCGACTAGTAGGAGTAAATGCTCAAGGGATTTAGACAGGTTCGGGCCGCACGGATGCGTAATACCCTACTCCTGTGTATCTAGTGTGTTACTAATGCTCTTGGAATACCTTTTTCTGGATCTCTGTGTTACAAGGTTTCTTGTCTAAGTCTTGAGCTTCGTCTGAACTTGGCCTCAGCTTCGTCCAAACTTCTCACTTCACTTAGCCTCAACTTGCTGAACCTCTAACTTCGACCTTGCTTCTAGCTTCAACCTCTCTTTCTACGAAGTGCTCCCCTCGTTTTATCCTATCGGGGGGGGGGGGGCTCGGCGTGCCCAGATCGGGGGCACAAGTTTCTGTAAGCTATAAATAGAAAACAACCATTATGGGTCTACAGTTTGATGTTACAAGGGTTGAAAATGCGCCATTCGGTCGGTCTCGTCGGTTATTACGCCCTAACTTTAGCAGGTGCGGGGGGGGGGGGGCCCACCGGCCAGCCGCTGAATATCCCCGCCTGCCCGTCCGGTCAGAGCAGATCTGACATGGCCTAACGCGGCAGGGCGACAGGCGATACGCCTCGAGCCCATCGATGATATCTTCAAACCTTCTTCCCTTGTGGGCCCCGCAAGGTGACGTGCGATGGGACCCGTCGCATCAATTGTCCCCACGCCTTCCTGTCAGGCGGTGGCAGGGACTGACGTACTCAGTACGACAGGTGTGGGGAGGAGTGGTTGGATGTGACCGGCCATGCTCCCCTTTAAATGCAGCCTCGGGCTTCCCACTGATGAAACCTCACCGTAGAGCCCTTGCAAGGTCCACCGGCAAGGGGCTTCATGGGTCCTCGGGGAACTCTGGGTACTCGGGGACCAACTGTTCTTAGCCCCGAGCACCCCCTCCCGGGCCTGGCTCTTCTCGGGTCCTCAAGGAACTCCGGGTACTCGGGGGCCAACTGTTCTTGGCCCCGATCACCCTCTCCCGGGTCTGGCTCTTATCGGGCCCTCGGGGAGATGGTCTCCGAGGGATAGCGCCACATGGCACTGTGCTGTCCTGGCCTCGGAACTCGGGAACCCCTGGTTCCCATATCCCGACAGCACCACATAAGTGAACCAACTTCACTTGAATATGGAACTCTAGACATGTACTTGACATCATAATCTGACTCAGGACATAACGTTGAAGATAATTTGAAATGTGCAGCTAACGGAGTACTCACTGGTTTTGCATCATGCATATTAAAATGACGAAGGACCTTCTCAATATAGCCTTGTTGACTAAGATATAACTTGCCAACTTTTTTATCTCTAATGATCTCCATAACAAGAATTTTTTTTGCTGCACCTAAATCCTTCATCTCAAATTCACTACTCAATTGTGATTTCAATTTAGCTATTTCTGATTTATCCTTTGTAGCAATCAACATATCATCGACATAGAGAAGCAAATATATAGCTGAACCATTAACAGTCTTCAAATAGACACAGCTATCATAATCAGAACCCTTAAAACCATTAGAGAGCGTAAAGGAGTCAAACCTCTTGTACCACTGTCTAGGGGATTGCTTTAAACCATAAAGAGATTTCTTTAATTTACAGACAAGGTTTTCTTTTCCAGAAATAACAAAACCTTCGGGTTAATCTATATAAATATCTTCATCTAACTCCTCATGTAAAAATGTAGTTTTAACATCTAATTGCTTAAGTTCATAATCACGTATAGCAACAATACTGAGTAAAGTGCGAATAAAACTATACTTCACAACAGGGCAGAAGACATCATTATCAATACCTGGAATCTGACTATAACCTTTAGCAACCAACCTTGCTTTATACATTGCTGCTTTACTAGGAGAAATACCCTCCTTTCTTTTGAAAATCCACTTGCAACGAACAAACTTCTTTTCTTTTGGCAATTTGACTAAATCCCAAGTATCATTCTTTTCAAGTGACTCAATTTCATCTTGCATTGCAGTCATCCAATTATTGCAATCAGAAAAAGCAATAGCCTCATTATAATTAGAAGGTTTTGCATTACCTTCAACTACTTCTGCACAACTCAAAGCATAGGTAACAATATTACACTCCTCAATTAACCTCTTAGGTGGATTAATTTATCTTCTAGGCCTATTAACTGCAATAGAATATTGTGTAGGCTGCACAACGGGAGAAGAAGGTGGAACACAAGACGAATCATGGTTAATAAATAAATTTTTAGCAATAGGTGCATCTTGGACAGCAACATCTGGTGTACTTTCTGCATTAATAAAATACTCCACCTGCACGCTAGAACTCTGCTAACTCTAAACATGAGCATTAGGCAACATAGCAGATTCATTAAAGATAATATTTTGTGTTGCAGTATTCCACAATTTATAACCTTTAACACCATATTTATAACCAAGAAAGATACACTTAATAGCTCTAGGCTCCAATTTACCATTATCAACGTGAGCATAAGAAGGGCAACCAAAAACTCTCAATTCTGAATAATCAGTTGGAGAACCATACCATAACTCAATTGGAGTTTTCTTATCAATGGCAATATTGGGTGATCGATTAATAAGATAGCAAGTAGTGAAAATAGCTTCAGCCCAAAAATACCTATGCATACCTGCATTAGACATGCAACAGGCCCTTGAGATAATAGTTCTATTCATACGTTCAGCTACACCGTTTTGTTGTGGAGTACCAAGAACAGTGTAGTGTTTCATAATACCTTCAGACTTACAATATGAATCAAATTCATCAGAACAAAATTCAATCCCATTATCAGTGGGAAGTTTCTTTACATTCTTTTATGTTTGCCTTTCAACCATAACCTTCTAATCTTTAAATGCTTTAAATGTTTCTGATATATGCTTCAAGAAATAAGGCCAAACTCTCCTAGAGTAATCATCAATAATAGTTAACATATAACGAGATTCACCTAACGAAGGCCTACGGGATGGTCCCCATAAATCAGAATGCACATAATCAAAAATACCTTCTGTTGTATAAACCGAAGTGTTCAATTTTACCTTCTTATGCTTGCCAAAAATACAATGCTCACAAAATTCTAGTTTGTCGATGTTATGTCCATCAAGAAGACCTCTCTTGCTTAATTCTGCCAAACCAAGTTTACTCATATACCCGAGACGCATATGCTATAGGTTAGTAGCATCAAAATCTGATAATGAATGTGAACTTACAGCGGTATCACCTGTGATTGTAGTGCCTCGAAAATGATATAAATTGGCAGACTTTAAATCACCTTTCATTATAATAAGGGAATCTTTTTTCACCTTCAAAATACCATCTCCACCTGACCAATCATACCCTTAAATTGACAGACTTTAAATCACCTTTCATTATAATAAGGAAATCTTTTTTCACCTTCAAAATACCATCTCCACCTGACCAATCATACCCTTTATTATCAAAAGTACTCAAAGATATAAGATTCATTTTCATATCTAGAACGTGCCTCACATCTGTCAAGGTTCTAACAATACCATCATGCATCTTTATCATAATTGATCCAATTCCAGCAATTGGATGTGGGTTGTCATCACCCATCCTAACAGAACGAGCATCTCGAACAGAATTATAAGTGGTGAACCAATCTCTATGAATGCATATATAGAAAGACGCAACAGAGTCAATAATCCATTCATCTCCACTACTAGCACATCCAGCAAAAGTAACGAGAGTCTCTCCATTAGAACTATTATCGGAAAGAGCAACAGAAGCTTTACCTTCTTTATTTGATTTACCTTTTCTCTTTTCTTTATTCTTCAACTTGTAACATTCAGATATATCATGATTATCTTTCTTACAATACCTGCAGAATTTTTCCTTGCCTCTGGACTTCGAACGACCCTTGTAACCGTTCAAACTTCTACCTCTTTGGCTATTATACGAGTTCTTTTCCTTTGTCCTGTCATGTACAATCAAACATTCTTCATTAAAAGTCGAGCCATCAGTAGACATCATCTGTTTCATCTTTTCCTTAGCATGCAAGGCCTCATAGACTTCTTTCAAAGTCAGTGTATCATGACTATATAATATGGTATCTCTGAAATTTGCAAAAGAACTGGGCAATGAGCACAAAATAATAAGACTCAAGTCCTCATCATCATATTTTACCTCCATAGACTGTAGGTCAGTAATGATATCCTTAAAGACCAAAAGATGATTCAACACAGAACCACCTTCTTGTAATTTGTGCGTGAACAGCTTCATCTTCATATGCATTTTGCTGATCAGATCCTTTGATATGCAGATTGATTTCAGCTTTACTCATAGAGTAGCAACGATTTTCTCCTGCAAAACCTCCTACAAAATATTATTTGATAAATGAAGATGAATTTTTGACAAAGCCTTACAATCCTTTCTCTTTTCTTCATCGGACCAAGACCTTTGATCTTTATTTCTAAAATTATCAAGCGCATCGTCCAGATCAGTATGCTAAAAAACAGCTCACATCTTGATTTGTCATAGAGAAAACCTTGTATCTCAATCTAGCTGCGGAATATCATACTTCAAAGAAGTCATGGTGAAGAATAATCAGTAACAAAATAGGCTGCAACCCTCTGATATAGCCCTGTGTATATGAAGCAATAAACTACAGAAATCTTGTACACTTCATGTATGTGCAGCAATCAAATCAAAAACCAATCTCCTGGAACCTTTTTTCGGGTACACGTAGCAAAATTTGACTTTTTTTCTTTTACGTGAGGGGTAGGCGGCTCGAGATCTCCTCGGGACGTGATCTCTTTTTGTTTTCGGGAGAGCACACGCATGAACAGCACTTCGATTTCTCGGGAGAGCACACGCACGAACAACACTTCGATTTTTTGGGGGAGAGCACATGCACGAACATCACTTCAATTTTTTTTCGGGAGAGCACACGCAATGGTGGAGCTCCTGGAGAAGTGGCGTCAATGGATGACTACTCTGCAAACGACTGCGAAGTCAGCGGTGCTCCTGAATGGTGCGCCGGGCAGGTGGCTATCCTGCAAGAGGGGGCTCCGCCAGGGGGATCCACTCTCCGCCTACCTCTTCATCTTGGTCGCCGACGTTCTGCAGCGCCTTGTGCAGACCTGTGGCGTCGTCCGCCACCCCATTGCGGAGGGCATGTCCTGCCCGGTCCCGCAATACGCGGATGATACGCTCATCGCATCTTGACCTGGGCAGACGTGGGAGATGTCACGGCGGTCCGCCGGCTCCTCGATGATTTCTCTACAGCCACAGGTCTGAGCATCAACTATTCTAAAAGCACGCTGGTGCCGATGCACGCACCAGAGGAAGCCGTCCCCGCGATGGTCTCCATCCATGGCTGTCGGGTCCAGGGCTTTCCTCAAACATATCTCGGCTTGCCGTTGTCGAATGAGAAGCTGAAGATCTCCGCCCATGCGCCCATAATTGCGAGCTCCGACAGATAATTATCGGGATGGCAGGCCCAGTTGCTGAACTACGAATGGTGCCTCGTCCTTGTTAACTCGGTGCTCGGGAGCTTGCCTATCTACGCCATGGGCACTCTGCAGTTACACCGGGCTCCGGGATGTGATCGAGGCCCTGGACGCACACCGGCGGGCTTTCCTTTGGTCCGGGGAGGACAAGACTACAAGAGCTGATTCCCTGCAAATGCTACTCCTCCCACAATCAAGCACTTCATGCATATTGGGAAAAACAACGTCACAAGCAACCAATTTAGGGATGAACCCCACAAGCATTCATGCCTGAATGTTTGTGCTTGCTTTCCTGCATCGAGACTTGATAGGAAACAAAAGGAGCTGAGCTGCTTGCTTGGCCCCTCCGGAATCGCAAATCGCAAGCAAGACCAAATCCCAACCAAATCGGCCAAGCAGCCTAAGCATTCGAATTACAACGTGGACGCGATCATCACCATCTTTTCCAAGACTTCTCTGGTTATGAAAAGTCTCAAGCAACGTGCATCGCAGTCCCATTTGCCAATCCATTATGTACTAGTCATCATTAAAAGAAAAAACGACACTATTTGCAGTATGGCAAACCACATACAAACTGTTTTCTGTGCATTCATAGATTTGTATTTGGTTCGTATTCGTATATCGCACGATGAAACGAACATCAGAATCCACCCCGGTTCTTCAAAAACTCGAGCCAGGAAAGATGAAACTTTGATCCCTCAAAACCACAATTAAAGGAAAAGAAAAACGAAGAAAATCAAATGTACAACGTGTGACACCTAGTTCGTGTGCTCTACACTACTATACACGAACGATACGGTCACCAGCTGCCGCCAGTGGTGCGGGCGCGGCCGACGGCGGCTGGCGCTGCTCGTAGTGCCGGTGGATCTCGTTGACCAGCCACCGCGCTTTCTTGCCCGCCTGGGGGCTCCCGTCGGCAATGAGCGCGTAGAGCGCGGGCATGAGGCCCGGCAACTTGCCCAGCAGCGCGAGCACCTTGTCGCCGCCGTGCCGGCCCAGCGACGCCAGCAGCGCCACGCAGTGCTCCTTCGCCGACCGCGACGCCTCCTCGCCGAGGAAGTCCACGAGGCGGGTGACCAGCGCCGAGCTGGCCACGACAGCCCGCGCGCCGGCCGGCTGCTCCGCTAGCCTCGCGAGCAGCGCGATGGCGTCGAGAGCGAGGTCGTCCCCCCGGTCGCCGCCAGCGGACAGCAGGCCCGCGACCACGGCCACGGCGCCTGCGGACACCGCCTTCCCGTGGCCATCCACGCACTGGAGCAGCCCGTAGAGGCTCACCAGCGCGTTCTTGCGCCCGCGGTACGCGCCCTCCCGCACGAGGTGCACCAGCGTTGGGATGGCCTCCGGGATGCGGCTGATCTCCTCGCAGTACTTGGGGTTCGACGAGAGGTAGAAAAGGACGCCCGCTGCGTTCTGCCGCGCCTCGACCTTCGCGGCGACGTTCACAGCGTCCACGATCAGGCCCGGGCCGCCCGCCTCCATCAGCGCTCTCCGCCCGGCCGGGTGCTTCGACAGGTTCAGGAGGCCCGCCACGGCATTGCCCTGCACGGACGCGTCCGTGGAGGAGAGCAGGTGGAGTAGCCACGGCACGGCGTCGGCCTCCACGAGGCACGCCCGGTAGAAGACGTTCCGCTTCGAGAGCTTCCGGACCTCGTACGTCGCCTTCTTCTGCTCCTCCGGCGTGCCCCTTGACAGCCTCGCGATGAGGAAGGCCACGGCGAGCCGCACGCCGCCAGCAGAGACCGCGCCGAACGGCGCGGCGGTCTTGTCAACCGCGCACCGGTGCTTGCTGCTGGGCTCGTGGAGCGAGGCGCCCTTGCTCAGTAGCAGCTGCTCGATGACTCCGCGCACCGCGACGTTCGGCACGACTTCGGCGTTTCGGAGCCTCTCGCCGGTGACGGGGCACTTCCGGCACCCATTCTTAATCCACTTGTTGATGGATGCGCGGTCGTACGTCTGGCCGGTGGCCACGGTCACCGGGTCGGTCATCAGCTCCAGAGTGATCGGGCACTGCAGCGCCTCCGGGTTGATCCACGCCGCGCAGCTCGCCGGTCTGGTCACCGGTGCGGCCGCGTCAGCCTTCTTGGAGTCCATGCGGTCAAACAAGACGACGCTGCAGTACACCAGGAACGCCATGAGGCCGCTGATGAGCACGAGGTCGTTGTCATTCTCGCCGCCGGCCTCCAAGCGCTCCAGCAGCTCGGCCTCCAAGAAAGCCGCCTCCTCGGAGCAGTCCGACCAGCTGGCTATGCCGACACGACCGAGCACCAGCTTCGCGTCCTCTGCGCCCGGCGTGACGCCGCTCCCGAACCACGCGAGCACCGAGCGCACGCTCCGCGCCGCGCGTTCGTCCTCCGCGTCCGGCCGCACCGCCGCACGCCACGCCTGCTCGGACACCATCCTCCCGAGTTCCCCTGCCTCGTCAGAAGCACCCACCACGTCCCTCGGCAGCGCGTCCATCGCCGTGGCCACGGATCCCAGCACCACCCGGAGCTCGGACGCGACCAGCTCGGCGTTCATGAGCACCCACAGCCTCGCCCCCCTCCTGGCGCAGTCGGCGAGCAGGAACCGCAGCTTCTGCAGCGCCACGTGCAGCTCCGACAGCCCCAGCACGGCCTTGCTGGGCAACGGGACATCCGCTGACCCCGCCGCATCGCGCACCGCCTCGAGGAACGCGAGGAGCACGCCCGCGAGGCGGACGGCCTCGCGCGCCCCGCTCCGGAGCGCGGGGAACGCTGCCACGTCGTGGCGGCCGGCGACGTCGGCTGCGAGGGAGACGAGCGACGCTAGCAGCGGCGCCGGCGAGATGGCTTCGCACGGGCACACCGCCGACAGCGCCAGCACCCGGCGGCGGCGCTGCGGCCCGCGCTCGTGCGGCGCCGGCATCTCGCGCGATCGGGGCAAGGAAGAATTTGGAGGGAAACAAGCAGGCGGGCATACAAAACTCGGACGGCGAGGAGGCGATCTCTCTTGTCTCCTCTAATCCTCTGGCTGCGGCGGCCAAAATTGGAAGCGCGTCTACTTATAGAGGCGACGGCACACCTGTTGTCTCACGGTAGCCGACGGACCGGATCGCGACGCGCGGCGATCTGCCCACTTGGACGGCAGCGGATGGGGTCCGTGAGAAGATGCTCCCGCGATGGTGAGCGGCAGCTTCATCCGCCACCGGATTACGCGCCAATCTTTTATCGTACATGAGCCATAGATGTATCCAGTTGCGTATTGGTGCTGCAACGTCCAACTACGGTTTAGATATGTTAGTTGTGATTGTGCAAGCTGCTCGTTCGTTTGGCCAAGTCTATCCCTTTTTTTTAGTGTACTGTCCCTAATTTTTACGTACCAGGAGATCATTAGCACGGGTCCCACGTTGCAGTGGCTATCGGGCCTCGTGTGTGGGCGGCGTCGTGGCTGCGCCTGCGTTGGTCATCCGGTAGAGGTGAGGGAACTCGGAACTCGGAGCTCGTACTGTACTGTACTGTACAGCCCGCACGGCACGAAGCCCGTGACCATAAGGGCCCACCGGACCGTATCGGCCATGTGACGGCGGATCGGTGATTTTTTTTACTTATATTTTTTTTAAATAGCAAAAATATTCGTTCCCTATCAAAATTAACAAAAATAGCTTTTTTCGCATGTTCAGTGGGTAAGAATTGACATAGCATGCCAACATATTTATGTGGAGGGTGGTTGAGAATATTTCTGTCGCTCTGGGTGGTTGAAAAATATTTCTCTCCATCTGGACGAGAATGGTGTTTTTAACAAATTTGCATTAAATCAAAGAATCAAAATATTGAATACACAAGACACCAGGACCGCACGAGAACTTAGCCATCATCGGCACGACAAAGAATCCATGGTTGGTCCATCCTCCTCTTTTGATCTCGATAAATACACCAAGTTCCTTAACCAAGGGGCAATGCATGATGTTATAGTAACTTTCAGGGTTCTTCTGCCAAATAGTTGCGGGAAGACATGGTAGATTACCATACGATGTTTCGTACGTCCCAAACCTCATCTTCACCGTCTTTCGCTTCGCCCTCCAAAACCTTAGCGTAGCTATTTGTGTAACAATGTTTTTCTTCAATTGCCCTAATTATTGATCTAAGCTTATAGTTCAAGCTATCTATAATATGAGCGTACATGATATTAATAACAAAATTCGATTGCAAGTTCCTATGGTACTTCTCTAGTTTCTCCAACTCACAAGTGTGCTCCATCACTATTGAGCACTCCTAATAATCAACACAATTTCCCCTGAATGCCTACACCCGCCATGAGCCGTCAACCTTCATGCATTGTACATCATACTCCTTTCTGATTCACTTCATAACCCCAAACTGCCTCCAAAGAGATACCACCTAGTGAACCACAACATCATTGATAGTCTGGATGCTAGGGTACCTAACCCCCTGGCACACATAGTTCCCATTGTACTCCATGACACATGGTAACATTCACTCACAACTAGGTTTGCAAAATAATGATTGTTCCACTCCGCAGGGACAAGATCACAATCCTCATGGTCCAAGTTGTCATATTTTGGAGCTTGCTGGTACTTCCAATCTTCCCGCTCCATTAGTTCAACTATACCAGGAATGAGTTTCCCCTCATCAGCCACACCCATTGGTTGTATTAGCGGAACCGAGGTCTCCCCAACATCATGTTCTGGCACCTCAGCTAGCAGTGTTTCGTCATCCTTCACAACTATATTTGGTTCAACTTCGTGTTCAATATGGAATTCCCCACCTCCCTGCCTATACCTAGCTCGAGCAAGAAATACAAGTGGTCAACCATGATTAGTTGCCACCTTCAAGTACCTCCTCCAATTCAAGGTTCCATTTAGCAGGAACAGCTCCCAACAAAAACCTTCACTTGCATGGCTCACTACAACACTAATCATCAGCTCTAGTTGCTTAGGATCCGGTTTGAAACCCCGCATTAACTAGTTGTACACTCACCCAAAAGTCCTTTCCCTTGATCTAGCTATACCTTTATCCACTAACTAAAATCTCAGCAAATCTATCTCATCCGGACTATAAGCAATCTTCCCTTCTCCAAAGAAAATCTAGAAATACATCTTGTCTAACATACCTACCAACAATCAATAAAAAAAATGATATCATTATTTTCGCCTACAAAAACTAAATCTGGGAATGAATTCTCAACCCTAAGTACTAGATCTAAAATAGCAGGTCATATAAAACATACTATAAATATTGTAGCCCTAGATACCTCAAAAAATTAATCCTAACTATCAAATCCTATGACGTATTGTTACTCTACCTTGCTCTAAAAACCTAACACTAATTCCTAGAAAATACTATATCAAAAAATAACAATAAAATTATCCTTAAATTAGATGCTCCAAAGATCTGAACCTAGGTCTGATAGCTATCCTAACAGAGTTGCAAAAAGGCAGTAACGAGATTAGGTAACTTACCTGCAATGAAGATAGAATATGCAGGGCTTCACCACTCTTCTCTTCCTCTAGTATCCTATCCCCTCAACCCTCTTATGTGTTTTTTGGAATAAAATGAGCTTTTGGTCTAATTTTTGGCCTTTTATAAAGGCTGGCTAAAAATCACCCGTTCGACTAGCGATCCATTTCCCGCAACAATGGATCTATAGCTAGGTAGGATATTTTTCTATTAATCGCCCTATCGAGAGTGTGGGTGGCATGGATCGCCTACTGAGAGGGAAATTTTTGTAATGGACCACCCTGTCAGGGGATGGTCTATTTGTTGGCCACAGTAGTCGCCACCGTGGTGGCTAGGTGAACTTTCCTCGCCCTCTGATTGGACGAGGATATGGATCTCTCGCCCTCGGAGGGGGTGATTTTTATATATCTCACTTAATCATGGCAGTGGCCTGCGTCAGGTTAGGGTTTGCGGGTTTCAGACTTGGAGGGGGAAGGGTCAAGTGCAAGAATCAAGTGCAAAAATCGCTAGTGGGGCCATCTGGTTGGGGCCCCGATTTGAGGTGGGTCTAGGGTTGGGGTAGCATCTGCACCCACGGGTCCCCCTAGACAAGAATTTAAACTTAGCCTACACTCTCATAGATGCCACAACCCACTCAGGAGGTCCAACTCTAACAAAACCTTGGTCTCAACATCTCGGGTGGTGGCTCGGCCTCGGTATCTCGATCGGTTGATCCCACCCCCTCCCTCAGCAATCTGTCGGCTGGTGGCTCATCAGTTGTCACATCCCTCCCCCCTGGCAATCAGTAGCCGGTGGCTCGGTCTCTGCCCATCCCCCTTCCCTGACCATTAGTGACCGGCAGCTCGGCCCCACCTCATCCCCACTCCCATCGGCAACCCGGCCATCGGTGCCTCGACGCATAGCAAGCCCAAGGATGGTGTGGCCTCCTTTGGAGATGTGCGCCCGCACCAGCACCCAGAGCGATGGAATCAGGGGCAACAGGTGGCAGGGGAGGTGCCACCACTTGTACAACACCTAGCGCCCCTCCCTCTCCTCGTCTCCACCGCCATCTCCCACGTCGCTACCACCGACAAGGCCACGCACCACGCTGGGTAAGGCGACAATCATGTATGGGGCAAGGTCGGGTATCGGGTCCCTACCAAGGCCGAGGGTGGTTTTGCACCTAATATTAATTCCGGGGCCTGATCGGGTTTGATGCTTCAGGTTTCAGATCGGGTGC
Source organism: Phragmites australis (assembly GCF_958298935.1). Classification (NCBI taxonomy): domain Eukaryota; kingdom Viridiplantae; phylum Streptophyta; class Magnoliopsida; order Poales; family Poaceae; genus Phragmites; species Phragmites australis. The sequence goes on along the minus strand of NC_084936.1, from coordinate 19,784,956 downwards.
GTTCTAGTTTCATCCGGTTTTGATCCGATCCATTGTCACCTTTAATCTCACCCTTTTTAGTGGATAATATTTGTATATAACCCAATGAATGGATGTGAAGCACCTATGTTTGCTAATTTTGAAAATGGATGTATATTTCTACTAATTTTGAAAATAAAAATTTTGTTGATCGGAATCAGCGTCGCACGACACAAGCGAGGCCCACGTGTCTCGGTGAGGACGACGGCTGGGCCTAACTAGCCGATGCTGCTGTGCCGCCCCACCCTAGGTGTGAGTTGGCTTCCATTCCAAGCGGCCAAGCCATTAGCCTCCACCTTGTCCTTCTTCCACATGCGTTTCATGATGCGTGTTGCGCTAGAAGCTAGGCCATCGTCGTATGGACAGCCTGCCCCCGTATGTCCCTGGGAAGTGGGACCTTGTCATGATTGGTGTAATCATAGTTAGGGGTGCAATTGAATCGTGTACGGATAGATATAGCTCATTTTAGATCCTATTTTTTTAAGTCAGAGTCAGACACGAATAATGTGAGATAATTATTTTTTCATTCTATATACTATCCTCATTTTTTAAATCAGAGTTGAAACGAATAGTGCTACAAGCTTTTGGTTGGACAGACTGATGTAAGTTATTCACTTCATTTGTATCCTCACATAGTATATTAAATAATGTAGAGGTGATATCAGAGTAAGTACAGAGAAAATGATCGCTAAGATATGAAAATAAGAGTATTTAGGGTGTGTTTGGTTACAGGTAATTGGTGAAAGGAAATGGGAGTTTAGGATAGTGGCTTAAAATTATTTTGTTTGTTTTGTGGGAGTGAGAGTTTTGGTGAACTAGTAATCACGCATATGAAACTCATGTGATCTAAAGAAACTAAACATAGCAAAGTATTCAATTTAACCATGTGGGACCTCAATTTTGTTATAGGTAATCAATAGCACACAGAACATTACATACTGGTAAATTTGGAAAGCAAAAAAATTATATTTTGTACTGACGAATAGTATAATATCTTGCTTCACTCAGATGGCAAAAATTAAATTTTGAGATGATCTTACTTACACTAAATTTATATTATGTAACATAGTTACATTGTATATACAAGGATATAAAAGTGTTGTAAAATTACTACAAACATGGACATGCAAGCTATGTCAAGAAGCTCAATTCTGAAATACAAATTGTGAACCAAAAGAAATTTGATACTAAATTTTAGCGAATGAAGCACGATTTAGCCGTGTGAAGAGATTTTAATAATCAATCAAAGATACAAAATGTTAACTAATCACGTAACGGAGGACACACAGCTTAAGAAATTGTTTCGTTTATTATCTCAAAGTAGAAACCTTATAGACCAAATTGTGTGGAAAACAATAATTTTCCTGGCATAAATAATTTTGATCTATACTTCTCTCAACCGCCAGCATATCAAATGATTTTTGAAAGGAAAATCTATCATAAGAGTAAACTCAGCTGCCATCGAACATGCTATACCAAAGAATATTGAATATAGGATATCTCACACTGTACACAAGCCGCAGGATTATAGAGTTGCCTCTTTCTATATATTGCCTAGCAAGATTTCGGATAACCATTAGAACTTGTGAAAAAACAATTGAATGGGAACTTATTAAAAAATATATAATTGTAAAGTTAAAATACAGTAAAATAGTAGCACAAGACAATCTGAATATTAGTCCCGAGCACTCGATTTTTGTGGTTGTTGAATCTCAATCTAACAATCCACATCCTCTTCTACCTCCTGCCTGGGCCCTAAGCTCTTCTTCCTCCTCTCTTCGATTTCCTGTCGAAGAGCTGCCCATCCACCATGTCACGCCCCCGCCCCATCCTCCTCCTCCCGTCTCTGGCGGTGTCCTACCGGCGGATCCATGAACATCGCTCGCCACCGCAGTAAACCAGCTTCATTGGGCTATCACTGTGACACCCTCGACCCAGCATCGTCCAACTGGCGATCCTCCGCCTCTTGTGGTCAGCGGCCTCCCTACAGCCTCATCACCCTATCCTCGCGTCCGTCACCGCCATTAGGGATGTCTTTCCATGCTGACCTTCCCTATAAGCCCGGGTGTGAGAACCATCTAAATTGTATTTGAATTAATCAAATCGGCCGATCGTTCAATAAGATGAGAGCTAGCACATGCCTGTCTCTCAACACGTCACGTGCTAACCCACATCTCAAAGCAATGATCGTAGTCACTAAATGATTAAGATTAATCCAATTCCGGTAGTCTCGGTATGTGTTTTGTCCTAAAGATTGGATCATACACCTTTGCAACAAGTTTTATCATAATCAGACATAATAAAGAGCTAAAAATTTAAATATAGTACAAGTCTTTAGAATAATTAAAAGTTCAATAATTTAAAGTACTACATGCTCAAATTAAAGGATGAGAGCCAAATAAACAAGTTCAGGGTCTCGACAATACATGTAACAAGTGCTAGACTAAGCAAAATACAACAAGTTCATAACCTAGCGTATAATCATTACTACACAGTAGAAATGTCATCTAAAAATAGAAAAAACGGTGGTGTCATTTGCTCTAAGACACCATTGAGTCATCACGAGTAGTACACCACTACTCTTGCCCGTCACCAATATTAGCGGGCACCAAGTAGCTATAAACTAAGTCATCATCACCTGCAAAAACTCAACGATAGTATCATAAGTACGAAGGTACTTACAAGACTTACTCATATGGATACATATAATAACCCGACTCCAAGAATAATGCATTTGGAATGAGTAGCAAGGAGTAAGCTACAAAGTTAATTTGAATTTAAGCAAAAAAGCATTTGACAACATAACCATATGAGCATCTAACATAACTCATCTATCATTGCTATTCTATTAAGACAAGGTAACCATAAACATATCCAACATAAGAACGTGATCATCCCAACATAGAGCTACAAGTACCAACTCCCAACATACTACATACAACCATAATCACCCAAACATCGAAAACTCTATAATTGATGTCCAATGAATATTAAGCATGCTCATAACCGAGAGCGCGATAATTCAAAATGATCTGACACTCTGCATGGGAGTATAACTTTACCCACATGACACAAGTCCGTCCTCTCGGCCCCCATGACAACATTTTTCTCAACCATCTCCGCTCAATGCCTAGCCCCCATAGGGCACACACTATGTCCCTCATTCCTCTATCTCATTCCACACACACCCAAAACTCTTTTCCACGCACACGCCATGGAGTCATGCACTAAATGCCAGTATGCAATGAGATAATCGGCTCATCCTTTCCCTATATGGATATACGGTAGTACAGAAAGTGATTAAGCCAATGGCACTAATGATTGGTGCTTAATCAACCTAGACAGGCCTATGACAATCAATACTCCATTCTCGATTCATCCCTATTAACCGCCACACTACAGAAAGGGTCATCTCTACCCCCCTTTCATTGTCGGTTCATTAATAACCGACGGCGATATTTCTTAAGCTCCAGGCACATATAAAAAGCCAAGCCAGTAAGAACCAGCAATGATATTAGTTATAACTACCAGTTCTTGTTACCAACCGGCAATGAAACATCACTTTCGGTTCTTAAAAATACGTGCCTTTAATAACCGGCAGTGAAAATATTTATCTCAACCGATTCATATTCTAAACCGGTAGTGATAAATATTATCACTGCCAGTTCATAATTCAAAACGACATAGCAATATTTGACGAAGACGAACCATCAGTGATGATTATTATCACTGTAAGTTTGTGTTTCAAACAGACAGTTATAATTCTTCTATAAATAGAACTCATATCCCTCAACTGCCCCATCTCATTTCGCTCTCCTAAAGCCACTCCCGAGGGGTAGTGGCGGTCGAAGTGGAGCGGTAGTCACCGTCTCCACTACGGCTGCCTCTACCCCTTGTGCCCCGCTTCAACACCACTCACACGAGCTCCTCGCCTTAGCCACCTCGCGTTCACCGAGCCCGCTGTCTCCCGAGCCAACGTGCGGGCACACGCCTTCCCTGTCTCTCCTCTCCCCATAGTCTCCTCATCTTTTATCAATGTCTCCACTGCAGACATCCACCGTCCTCCGAGCCATAGCCACCTCGCGTTCGTTGAGCCCGCCATCCACCAAGCATGCCATCTCCTGAGCGAACGTGTGGCCGTGCGCCTTACCCATCTCCTCATCTCCTCTCTCCGTCTCCATTGCACGCGCGAATGTTGTGTGAGGATGATTGTGGCAATAGGTAGATTTAAAGGAATGGCGAAAGGTACATTCACTTCAAATTAAGTTTGAGTGTTAAAGATTGTGCTTTTACCATTCGTTTAGACTTACTATTGTCACTCGGATAGTATTGTTACTCTGCTAGCGCAAGATGTATAATGGATGGTGCATGGCTGTTGTATCAGGAACTCTTTGATGTGTAAAGTCTGAAGAGTTTCTAGTATAGTAGCTTTGCAACATCAGTTCCTATTTGTAGATCAAACTTAAGACATAATCCCTTATACCGAAGAATTTGCGGTAGAGTATTTTTGCACATAAGCCCTCAAACTCAAGGCATGAACCGGCAGTGATAGTTGGGTTATCACTGCCGGTTCATAAGACGGCAGTGATAATCATAGATTTGCCGCTAATTCACTATCGGTGCAAAAACCGGCAGTGATGTCAATTTTAAACCGGTATGTTCATGTACAAACGGCTATAACTTGAAAACCCTTTCCAAACCGAAATCAATAGCGGTCCCTAGCAGGACATGTTGACTCCCGAGTATACACAAAAGATCATATCGACTGAACATTAATATACATATTCACCGATCTCTTCGCCTCATGATACCAGTCAAGCTCAAGGCGAGATACATGCCACCATTGTGATAGCTCGACCATTCACTCGATCAAGTAGTGGATTCATCATGATTAACTCTTTAATCATATTGGTATGGTCATGCACTTTCTCAATCGAACTACCTCGAGGGGCCTAGAGATATAACTCTTGTTGTCAAGGAGGGGCAAATTCTATCTTGATTGCTCACACCCCACGACATGTTTCATGACAAACCCGAAAACTACCTTTATGACTACCCAATTACATAATAGCGTTTGATAACCCCAAAGTATGTCACTACACATTCTGGGAATCAATGATGATCTCAGATCTAAGGATGCTGCAGGTACACCATTTGAGATAACAATTGATGGCACATCTAATAACAATCCCAAAAATATCTCAAGGTGGGTCTATCCAACATTATGTTCTCCAACATAAATATCCACATTATTGATCTGGTATCTCTATACCTATGATCCATGAAATATGATCATCAATCAATACATGTGCCAGTCTTAGTATCATCACAATGATATGAATCAGGGATTGACTAAGAATAACATCATGATATAAATAAAGAGTTTCATGAACAAGTCACAAACTTGCCGATCAAAGTAAACGATAGTAATTCTTGGAATAACACATTATTTAGAAGTACATGAACATAGACATGTGATACGATCATCTCTATGATTGCCTCTAAGGCATATCACCTTCAATTGAAAATTTAAGCTCAATTAGGAGGCATTTAACATGGCATGTGAATTCAAATTTGAAGGCCTTGCTTCCTACAAGCTTTCCTTTTGTTGAGAGCCTAAGAGTCTGAGACAGAGCTCCTCTCGAATTTGAGCAGCTCATGACACACCAACTTTGGCGTACGTGTGCGGTGGGTAGTACCACAAAAACAAGGCCATTGTAGGCTATGGTTATTGTAAATTAGAGGAATTGGTGTAGCGCGAAGGATGTATTGCTTATCCTCAAGGAGAGATTATACAAAGTACAAGGCTTGGAGAGAAAGAAGCCTCTCTGAGAGATAATGAAAGTATAATAGGATTACAAATCCTAAACCACCAAATAGAGTGGAAGTTGAAGGCGGGGAACTGGCCGGCTGACATATCCTCACAATCGTAATGAGAGCACTGTTGAGTCATGGAAGTTGTGATTGTAGAGCAAACTGACACGTTGCTCAAGTGGATGATAGCCCTTTGTGCCGAGGTCAAAGTAGCTGAGAGCGAGGGGCGTAGTACAGCCATTGTCGGGATAGCCATGCATGAGGTAGTCATGGCTGATTTAGCCGAAGAGTTGCTATTGATGAGGTAGTTGCACATGAAGCCACATGCGCAATGAGGTGCCATAGATCCCGAGGTACAAGGATGCACCTGGGAAGAAGACATTAACACGATTGGGGCAATCATGAAGGAGGATGTCAATGCTGAAGGCGATGGTGTTGAAGCCATCAAAGACGAGGCACCCCACCGAGTTTGCCAGGCTCGGGATGTGTCGGTGACGAACGCACGCATCAGTGTTGCTAGTATCACATGTGCGAAGAATGGGGCCATTATGAACTGTGCATCAGTGTTAGAGAGACTAGTAGAGAAGGCCTTTGGGATGGTTGTAGCGCATAGAGCGGCAAAGAGGGGTGTGCCGGTGTAGTCCACAGTTGTCAGAGTAGGCAAGGTGTAGTCGGAGAAGAGATTATGACTCTGGTGATGAGGTTGTGATGGACGGAGATTGAATGTGGTGGAACCAACAAGCTAAAGTGGCAACATTGGTAGCTTGGAGATTCAAGGTTCTAGAAGAGTTTGCATACGGCCTTGGAACCCAAGTTGGACTTCAACACTGCTTATCACCCGCAAACTGATGGCCAAACAGAAAGAGCTAATCCTATCCTTGAAGACATTTTGAGAGCTTGTGCCCTAACCTATGGAAATAATTGGGAGAAAAGCTTAGCCTATGCCGAGTTCTCGTACAACAATAGTTACCAAGCTAACTTAAAGATGTCCCCGTTTGAAGCCCTTTATGGCAGAAAGTGCAGAACACCTTTGATGTGGTTTGAAGTTGGAGAGCGCATGTTGCTTGGACCTGCCCTCATCAAAGAGGAAGAAGACTATGTTGCAGACATAAGGCAAAAGCCAAAGGCAGCTCAATCCCGCAGAAGAGCTACGCAGACAAAAGAAGAAGAGATCTAAACTTCAAAGTTGGTGAGTATGTATACCTTAAGGTCTCACCAATATGGGGAACGTGAAGGTTCCATGTCCGTGGAAAGTTAGCTCCCCAGTATATTGGACCTTACAAAGTTTTGAGAAAAGTTGATGCAGTGCCCTATCGGATACAACTACCACAAGAACCGGCCGATGTTCATAATGTCTTCCATGTCTCCCATCTGAAGAAGTGTCTAAGGATACTAGAAGAACATGTCAACATGGAAACACTAGATCTATAGGATGATCTTTGGTATCAGGTAGTCACGGTGAAGATCTTGGATGCAGTCACCCAACAAACCAGAGGATCAATAGTACATCTGTGCCGAGTGCAGTGGAGCAGACACACCGAAGTAGAAGCCACGTGGAAACGAGAGGATGCCTTGAGGAAAGATTTCCCTTTCCGTTTGAGGAAAATGCCAAATCTCGAGGATGAGATTCTTTTTAAGTGGGGTAGGTTTGTAACATCCTAGTTTTTAGCCAAAAATCAAATTTTAAAATTTCTCCAAAAGTATTTGGTTCAAAACATATTCAAATCAATCTCTAAATATCAAAACTTTTTTCTTTCTTCTTGGGCTCAATTCTTCCCTCTCTTTCATTTTTCTTTCCCTCCACCCTAGCTCCCTTTTCTCCTCTGGGCCGACCTCCTATCCTTTCCTCTGGCCTATCTCCTTTTCTCCGGCCCACTCTCTTTTCTCCTTCCTTCCTCCCGTGGACGCTCACGCTACCCTAGCCCATCTCCCTTCTTCCTCCTCCTGCCATGTGCGCTTGCGTTGAGCCTGCCCGAGCAGTGCTGCTGGACCCCATCGCCCTGCCACCTCTACCACCGCCTACAGCTAGTCCTGCCACCCTCACCTCCTTGCCTCCCCTCACTCTACGATGTCACTGTGCATATCACCGACGACATGTGCACAACATGTGTGTAGGTTGCATAGATTATGGCCAACCACCACCTTTTCTCTCGCATTCACTCCTCTGTGCTTGCACACATACACCGGTCATCTCACAGCCATTGTAGCTAGTTGATGCCGACAGCTTGAGCTCACGCGCACCTGTGCCGAGCCATACCTCACCATTCCTCGTAGCCACCACCTCTGCACCGATGTTGCCCCCTCCTCCTCCTATTTAAAGGCCAGCCCGAGCTCCTCCGCACCTCACCGCCCTCCAACAAGCGCGCTCAGGCAAGCCTCGCCCTCTCTTCCTCCCTCCCCCGTTGTTCTTCCCCTCCACCATCGGTGCCCACCATAAATCCCCCACTCGAAGCCACCGCTGGCCAAATGGGCCTCAAAGTGAGCTTCACCAAAGCTCCTTTTCACCTTCCCGCTCCCTCTGTCTAGCTCTTCCGCCCCTCTCTCGAGCCACCACCAAGCAACCATGGCCCTCCATGCCTTGATTCCGTCGTCAGCCACCATTAATGCTCCACCAGCCAAACCAAGAGCACAGAAACCTTCCTCACCCCACATACATGCTCCTAGAGTCCATAAACCCGAGCCAAAGAGTGTCTCCATGAATTTCCTATGCCAACCGCCGCCACCTCCAACTCTAGCATGCAATCGACCCTATTCCAACCACCGTCATCGATGACACGTCCCTCCATCACCTCTGTCATGCCAAGATGATCACCCCGAGCCCTTCCCTGTCCTAAATTGAGGCTGGAGCTGTCGGCGGTGAATTTTTTGGCAAGTCTCCGCGCCGCTCCGATGACCCTGCCGACTGGTGCTGTCAGCTCGAGCCACCATCGTTTCCCCCTCTCTCTATGTACACCCGGTAGGTGGGCCCAGCCGCTAACACCGTCCCCCACCGCCGTGACAATCCCTCGGGCCGAATGGGCCATCTCAGCCCAGAAGCTGGCCCAACCACCGAAGCTTGTACATAGTAGCTAGCCCGTCGACATAGTAGCTTTTCTTTTTTTTTTTCCGACACTAGATCTTTCTAGAGAATATTCTGGGAATATTCCCCTTTTCTTTTTCCTGATTTATTCTACCGAACAACTTCCGAAGCCCATATCTCCTCCGTTCCAACTCCATTTTCGACGATTCTTCTTCTGATATCCATCTAAATTGAAACTTCATCTATTCATACTACTTTAATATTTATTTATATTTTATTTGTGTGTTTGTGTTGCTTGTGTGCCCGCATTTTAGAAATTGGAGAGTTCGAGGAGGAGAAGGAGGAGCCGTGAACACAGGATTTTGAGCAGGACCCTCTCGAGGACTTCAACGAAGGCAAGTCTCAATCCATTTCCCTTTTGATCATATTGAATCCAGATTTATCAACACGACCAAGAGCAACCGTTTTTCACCAAATGTTGCATGATATACTACTAGCTGGCATAATTTTAAATGGTTGATCTAGTTATGACCTAATGTAGCTTAGCCAAAATGTTTGTGATATCCTGAATATATCTTGGTAGCCCTAGGACCTTCGTCTCAGCTACTTTGTTTATGCTAAGACAATTACCTTGCTACTAGTATGCTTAGGATGATAATCTTTACTGTTACTTCATGCTTAATCACAACTAGTTTTGTGAAATGTGTGAAACTTGGTGCTTTGGTGTTGCGTGGGTTGTGGGACAGGAAAACCTTGTCAGATAATAATGATGATAACAGAGATTGGGTTAGAGCTGGGGCAAATCAAGATTCCTGCGGGAATTCCTTGGGATTTTTGGCGCAGCACGTGTGGCAGGCTCAGTGAGGAGATGTTTGCCTTAGCTCGATTAAGGACCGAGTTGATATGACATCCTACCTAGTCTTTACAGTACAATCACTCGTCCCTATATGTTTAGGGCTTAGTTTAAACCCTGCTAGCTAGTATACTGATCGCTTGGAGGTAGGTGTGCAACGGGAGGCCATGGAGCAGGTGCAGACAGGCGCAGGCTTGGCGACCTGGTTGGAGGCCTAGTGAAAGGTCAAGAATCCCTAGTTATCTCTTGTGGGCGGTTAGTGGGAGGATGCTGTGATGGGTGATGACTTTGCTGAGTCGCACTGCCATGGCCATGGTATGTTGTTGAATCCAGCTTGTGGGTAAAGTGTACCACTCTACATAAATAAAACTATTCGAATAGCTATGTCCACAGTCATGGATGAACTACGGTTCAGTCACGGCAACTAGCATGGGTTGTGTGTGTTTCCTTGGTGTGTGAGTGAGCAAGGTGTGCCCATTTTGGAAGATAGGTCTGGCTGTATGTCGTAGGTTGCCGCAGATGGAGTGTTTGGCAACATTAAAACATGGGCTCTAGTGACCTTCCGCCGCTGCCGACCCCCCCCCCCCTTCATATAATAATGATATTACGTTGTTTTCATGAAAAACCCCGCCTTATGAAAATAAACCCTTGCATTAGTAAATTTGGTTTTTTCGCAAAGTTAAACTTACAACTTATCCCTTGTTGATACCACATGCAGGTATTCGTACCCCTTGTAGGAAACATGCCCTTAGGTTGATTGCCTAAATTACATAAGGGCATGTATGTGATTTTGGTGATTAATGACAATATAGTCAATAAGACTAACATGTTTGTCAAGTATATGCTTTAGTAGGTCTCATGGATGCAACAAAAGAGAAGTCACCGAAGCCGGAATAAAGAAAGGAATGAATTGGACTTATTCCATGAATTTTGATGTGATCAAATGGGTTGGATTTCTATATAATTTTGTAGAGTTCTTCACAAGCTTTCAATAGAGCCCAAGATCATCAAAATCGGAGTTCGGAGCGAAAAGTTATGCCCAAAATACAAAACGCAGTTGTGCTGAAATTTGCCTCACCGGATTATCCGGTGCTCACAATGAATTTTGATGTGATCAAATGGGATGGATTTTTGTATAATCTTGTAGATCTATTCACAAGCTTTCAATAGAGCCCAAGATCATCAAAATCGGAGTTCGTAGCGAAAAGTTATGCCCAAAATACAGTTGTGCTGAAATTTGCCTCACAGGATAATCCGGTGATCAAAATCAACATAACTCCGGTGCTTCAGAGGAATATCCGGTGCTCAAATCAACATAACTCCGGTGCTCAAATCAACATAAGTCCGGTGACCACCGGAGCTTTTCCAGCAGAGAAAATTTTCGGAGAAAAATAATTTTGTACCCACCGGATTATCCGGTGAATGCATAATATGAACACCGGACTATTTCTTGCAGAGAGCATTGCTTCGGGCCACAGTGGAAAATTACGTTCACAGGATTATCCGGTGACTTAGCTGGCAGACCACCGGAGAAATGTTGTGAAGAAACTCAGACAAATTGAACTCACCGGATTATCCGGTGCTAGCAAAAATATCACCGGAGTATTTCTTGCAGAAGGTTCTGAAATTCGAAGGGTCGGGTGAGTTGTACTCACCGAATTATCCGGTGTTGACTGTTGTTCACCGGAGTTTATCACCGGACAAATGTTCCCGTGCAACGGCTAGTGACAGCTGGCTCTGGGTTTGAACCCACCGGACTATCCGGTGATCTTAAGGATATAGCCAGCGGATTATCCGGTGATTACAGTAAAATGAGAGTGGTTAGCCAACGGCTAATTTTTGATCTCTAGGCTATAAATACTCCTCCACTCAGTCATTTGAAGTGGCTGGAGTCCAGAGAAGTTCATGTACACTTGAGAAGACATCCAAGCCACCAAAGTGCTTAAGTGATCAAATCCAAGGCGATTAAGCACACCATTAGAGAGTGATTAGTGCTTGTAGGCCTAGAGAGAGTGTAGCTAGTTGATAGCTGCATAGAGAGTGGATCAAGAAGTGATCCTAACTTGTACCAAGTGGTACGCCGGCACCTTGGAGTCTTGGTGACTCGCCGGTAAGCTTGTTGACCCTCCGACTTGGTGTGGAGAGGCGGCAAGGTATTTGTGCGGGGACGCGGAGACCCTTGCCTTTGTGGCTCAAGCTCCAAAGTGATCACGGCGGCGAGGAACCGGAAGAGAGGCTAGTGGTGAGACCTTGCCTTGGTGGTTTGGTGGCTCATCCGGGTAGAGGCCTTGTCTTTGTGACTTGGTGGCTCAAAGGCCGTGACCGGGTGCCGACCGGGAGCATATCCTTTGTGGAGCTCTAACGTGGACTAGGGGTGGCTTTCATGCCATCGAAACCACGGGATAAAAATCCTTGTGCCGAGTTTGTTCTCTCTACCCTCTTTACACTTCCGCATTTACATTCTTGCAATTTACCTTACTAGATAGGTTGCAAGTTTCCTTAATCGGTAGAGTAGACACGCTAGATAAACCTAGAGCACATTTAGATAGAAATTGATATAGGTTTATCTTGTGTTATTTTTTGAGCCAGTTTAGTTCTAAGTGTCCTAATTCACCCCCCCCCCCCCTCTTAGGACGTCACCGATCCTTACACCCCTACTGTAGGGCAAGGGTTGGGACTTGTTGAGTACGTATGTACTCACCCTTACTTGTGTTTTCAAAGGACAATCCGAACATCACCGATGCCGACGGTGAGGCTGACAAGTAGGCTTGTCCACATCCGCACCCGAGTTGCCTGTGGAGTGTCGTGTTCATCATGTTGTCCCTGTTGTGCACTCTGATGTCGTGGACTATGTTGTTCGTGCACTGTTGCTTAGTGTTGTATGTTTTATTAGCTTGGTGGAGTTATTTCACCACTCCTTTTATTATATGACTGTGATATCATCTATTGTAAGACTCTTATTTATTAGCGACTGGTACAATAAAGATTTTAAACACCCGGGATGACCCGGGATGCTTCAGAAAGTCGGATTAGTCATTAGTGGCGATAACAACAATGAAGATGATGTAACAGCAAGAGCTATCGGTGGTGATGCCATGCATGGGAAGGCGCACGCGACAATTAGATGACATTGACCATGGGCGGTGACACTATTGCCCAAAGGGGTGATGCAATGGCAGACCTGGTGCTCGGTGGTGTAACGCACATTCTTATGGATGAACCATACATAGCCGTGCACTTGATCAGTTGATCAGGCTGAGGGATGCGCAGTATGTGACGGTCATAGATGATGCAATGCAAATCAGAGCCGTCTAACCCTAGCGGATCATGGAAACGTCATGTGTGGTGGTGGCGGTGTCGAGGATGTCCCGAACGATGGTGGTGATGATGAGCCAATGTGGAGACATGCAGATGGGGCAATGGGGGCAGCAGTGCATGAAGGCCTCCCTTAGGGAGTCGCGTGCCCAGCCTTGCCGCACAATTGGAGATGAGGAGCAAGCTGGTGTAGTCGACACCAGTATTGGAGTAGAGGTGCACGAGGACGACGTACGATGGCGGGAAACACAAATTGATCTATGATCGGTAAACCAAAAAAGAAACACCAATCAAAGAATTGCAAGAGAGAAAAACTGATTAATAGATCAAATAAGAATCTCTAGGGCAGTCAATCAACATTAACAGCAGCACGGACCCTAGTTACGGGTGGCACAGCCCTGGGAATATCATAGAGATTGATCTCCTTGGGGTGGCGTGGTGCGGAATCTACGGTGGAGGCTAAAATTGAAACCCATCTGATACCATGTAAATTGGAGGAATTGGCGTAACACGATAGATGTATTGCTTGAGCCTTAATGACGAATTTTTTATATATACAGTAGAAGGGATGGAGGGCAAGAAGCCTCTCCTAGAGATAAGATAAGTATCACGGAATTACAAATTCTAAAATACCAAATATAGAGATATGTCAACATAGTCTAACAGTTATTAGCTTAGCAAAATCTGGCAAAAGTCCATGTCTCCAATGAAAAAGCAGAGCTCCTTGTTTTCAAAAGGAAAAAAAAGCATTGTAAAGTTCCAAGTCCAAGCTATAAAATACGAGCGGGCTGGTTTTGTCACTTTTTAACCCACGCGTTGTCGTGTTTTGCTATAAAATGCAAGCGGGCTGGTTTTGTAGCACAATTTAGTTTTATCAAGACACAAGCAAATAAATAAAGAATGGAATTGGATGAGTGAGTGTGTGTAAATTTGTTTCAATGTAATTTTGTTGATATTTTATTATTCATTTAATGTATTTATATAGGTAACTTTTTAGAAAAGTAACGTGGCGAGGATACAAAATCTAGTTTGTCAAACAATAATAGTTGTGAAGTACGATCATCATATAACCCGGTATAGACGTTACATACGCTGATAAACATTACTTGCGATATGGGGTTTTTTGTCTTTGCATGAATGGACCCTAACCATAAAGAGATGACGACAACAAACGTTGACATGTATGCTACGCCTAAACACTAACTTAATAGTATAGTATGCCGCTGCTAAACCAAACATGTTTTAGGCAATGAAAATAGATCGATTTACAATATATGCTCTCTATTAAGTACACCTAGGATATTTGGAGGCCCTCCGCTTTATCACGACGGGCCCTCTCCCACTTCATTTCTCTCTCTACTTCGTGTGCCTCAGCTGTGACGTGCTCCTTTGCTGCCTTCCTCGTATGCTCCTCCTCCTGATGCTTGAGTCGTAGTTTCTCCTGCTGTTACTCATACTTCTGGTGTTCGTATGCTTCCCTCTTCCACCATGCTCATGTCGACCCACCGCTTCTGGTACGCATTTTGCTCCATGTCCAACCACTATATGAAGTCACATATAGGTAGAGGAGACTAGACAAATGAAACAACATGGTGTGGTAATTGATCAGCATACTCGTCTTAGTCTGCACCTTCTCCATAATAGATTTTGGCGACAAACAAATGTTCGTGCCAACAAGAGTGATGAGGAGTTGGGATACGAACCTCACATCAACGGTGTGGCTCACATTCCTAATAGTCTCTTCGCTGCATGTATATGGGTGTGTCTATTGATCACAAAATAGTTCTCATATTTTGGCATATGTGCTCGTACAAAATAAGGACAATTCGAGTGCTGGATACACTTGACCTCATACTCCACAGGGTTAGACCAGGTGCACTTGTGGTCCCTTCTTGTCATTACAGCATAGTTGCTAATAAAGTGGATGAGTTCTCCCCTGTTACGAAACTGTTGCCCGACATGCATGTCGTTATTCCTGTATCCCCAGTTAGATAAGGTGTTATACTTAATGATGACACAATCCAGCAGCCTAGCAAGGCACCGGATCATCGTTGTCAGCAGATTCTTCATCCCCACTACCACCGGCTTCATCATCCATGCATCATGCATCTACCTCAGAAAGATCTACCCTAGCTCCCTCTCTACCAAAACTATTCTCCTCAACATACCCTACATCCTCATCATGAATCACCTGCTAGCCTGATCCTTCTATGGTAGTCACTGCATCACCTTGCACCAGTCGTGACACTATGTTTATGTACACCCCTATATCAAAGTTCTCCTCCAATACTTTGCGTGAGTACAAAATCCATATGTTATTCCTTCTCCTCTCAAAAAAACATATGAATAACGACCGGGCTGTTTGAAACAAGTCGTGACCGCGCACCTTGTAGGACAACAGTATAGTATTGTTGGTTCACACATAAAAGGCTCATAACATGTGATTTCAGGTCATCCAGGTCAT
The DNA here is from genome assembly GCF_958298935.1 of Phragmites australis. Lineage (NCBI taxonomy): Eukaryota > Viridiplantae > Streptophyta > Magnoliopsida > Poales > Poaceae > Phragmites > Phragmites australis. The sequence continues at coordinate 19,769,473 of NC_084936.1, read as the reverse complement.
TAGTTACCTCAACCGAACTTTCTATGTGTTGGTAGTTCTGAATTGTTACGAGCCTCTCGTGCAAAACTGCAAGACGTTCTCCATGATAAATACGGAAAGTCATATCATATTTGCTAAATAAAGTACATCTAATATAGTAACTACTTAGATGTATGTATGATACATAACTAATTTCACCCATCGATAAATAATAAATAAATTAACAATACAAATTAAATAGTATTATACTTAACAATGCTAAATATTTAAGTAATTAACAATGCTAATTAAATCATTAATATTGAATTCAAATAAAATAATTAATATTTAATATTGAATTAGCATATTAATTAAACTAACATGAAATTTATATTTGCCAAATATTTAATCTCTGAATAAATTAACTTCAAAACTATTTTATAAGCTATTTTTGCTAGCTTTCTTTACACCATATTTACTCCTCTAGAAGTTGGAAGCATCAGCATGACGTTCTTAACCCGGATGATCATCTTCTTTTTACGGTGAATACTACTATACCTATAGTTCCTAGCAAAATTTCAGTGCTCACATTTAACGATGCATTATTAATCTATTCATAGATTTCTTTATACTGAGTGAGTTGAAGAGATAAAGGGACTAGTCTACAGTGAGTAAAAGACACTAAAAATATTGCTCTATTTGACTTCATGGTTGCTTCTTTTCTTTAACTAAGGGTAGGAGTTCTTGTGTACACCACTATTTTAATAGATTGAATTAAAATACTAATTAAACAGGCACACACCACTATTAATTAAAAAAATCAATTTGATATTTTTTGGTGCATTGTGATTTTTATCAAATCTTTCTATCCAATCCATGTTTTTGAATCTTCCTGAAAATTATTTTTTATCATTTACCCTTTCTTTTTTCTTTTCTTTTTGTCTCTTTCCTCTCGTTGCACCGAGACCCACCTTCCACCTATGGAGAGCACGCATTCACTAGGCCACCATCCTATACCACCACTAGTACCAAGTGTCACCAATAGACCATCATATTATTAAACTAATTAAATAATCTAATTACACCGACTAATCAAATTCATGCTAATTACTATTATACAATCTACTTACTCGAACTAAGCAAATAATTACTATTATACAAATTCACACTAATTACTATTATACAAATTCACACTAATTACTATTGCACTGACTAAGCAAATAATCAAATTCATATAATCAAACTAAGCAAATAATTATACAAATATAATTGAACGGATTAAACAATCTACTTACTCTAATTACTATTATTGCTGCAAGTATTAATTAAATATATAATTTAAGTACTTATTGTAACTCGCGCTACTGCTACTCCTCGTCTCGGGCTGATTCTCCTCTCCTCGCACTACTGCTACTCCTCACCTTGCGCTGCTTCTCCTCTCCTCTCCTCCCTTACTCGCTTGCTTGTTTGCTCTCTAGTCGTGTTGCGGCTCCTTATAGCAAAACACAGCAGCACACACATATTTTATAGCGAAACACGGCAGCGCGCACATTTAAAAAGACGACAAAAGCGAAACGACGCAACACGACGCGACACAACGTGACCCGCCACGCCAAAAGCACCGACCAACGCAATGTGAGCGGGGCCGGCCTGTATTCGACACCTGTTGGTCGTATTTGGCACCTTATATGCTGAATATATGAAGTTTTTGGCACTTGATGTGCCAAATACATTGAACAATGTTGTATTCAGGACCTCAAGTACTGAATATAGAAGTTCTCGGCACCACAGATACCAGAATCATTTTTTCAGTGTTTAAGATGTCAAATACATATAGTAAATTTGTAAATACTTATATTATCTACATTTAGGCAGTGCGTACGTGTGTTGTCCTCTAGCTATTGGGTGTGCATGTGCTAGATGCTTGTGGCCTGAAGCCTGAACACAACAGGTGTATGTACGTACGAAATAATCGCCATTCTGCGCGTCGGTGTCGAGAGCACGGACCGTACAGCCTGCACGCTGGGGGACTGGAGTTGCCGAGTGGGGACGCTTTGCGGGATCCACTAGACCGCCGACTTGCACACATGGCGACGAGGGGGGCACGCGGTGTCTCACGAGCGAGAGCCGAATGTCACGGGAGTACGGCGGGCTGCCAGGCCCCAGCTGGCCGATGTCGTTCCACCAAGTCTTGGGCTCCTGGGCGACCAGCCACAGCATGGGCCAGCAGTAGGTAAGGTCAGACCTGATTGAAGCAAAATTATATTTGACTTGAAACCCGATAGTCTTAACTCGATCTAAATCTAAATTACTAAACAGATTAAACCTGGCACTGTACCTACAATCGTAGGGTGGCTGTCGGGTTCAGGTGACATGAGAGGCTGGCACGACCTGCTCTTGATGGCGAGCGGTGGTGTCGTTGGGTTGGGGAAGGACAGCAAAAGGCTCGGTGATAGGAGAGAAATTCATTTGAGGGCTTTTCGGCCGGTAGGCCTAGCTGTAGCATGGCCGGTGGCGAGCATGGAGGCGTGACGATGCTCGGCTACCGTGGAGATACATGCTGATGTCAACCAATGATGAATTTGCTCACGCGAAAGATCGAGGAGAGTACGAGGAAGCTCATCGTGCTCTCGGCTCGAGTGGAGTAGCTAGGACATGATAGCTCGTCAGTGAGGTCGGAGTAAAGCTACCGAAATCGAGGAAGAACATCTTGGGGAGCCCGGTCCGATGGGGGAAAACATTGGAATCGGGCCGGGGAGAGGTGATGAGGGTAGCGGTGAGGCTAATCTGAGCTCCGGCGGCGGAGGGGCAATGACAGTTGGGTGGCAGGGCGGGTTTGGGTCGTTGGCACGTGGTCGTAGGGCGAAAGTTGTGGCTCTGCTCGGTGCCTAGCTGCTTCTAGCGATGTGAGGCCGCCGGGCATGGGCGAGCAGGGGAGGAGGTGACGCAATGCGACAGTGATTAGTGGAAATGGGGCGGCGGACGCCGGGAGTGGGTCTGTGGGTGGTTGTGAGCCTGTGATGTGTGAGTGTGATCATACGTCCGTGTCTCTGCAGTGGCTAGGATTTGCAGTTTACACGGGTTGGACTATTGCACACTGCATCTACTATATCAAACGACCCATGGGTACCCACGGACGAAATCTAAAACCCGAACCTAACCCAACCCTATTCAGGTGCTCAACCTGCCAAACCTGTGAGCGAAAATATAGACCCAAATCTGAACCTATTAAACCTAAAACACATGGGTACCTAAATCCACATGTCTAATTGCCAACCCTAATGACAGCACCGCGAGGCCGGCTGCCACGTGCACTTCACGATAATGGGACGCCACCTTCGTATGGACTGCGTACGTCTCTGGACCTCGTGAAGCATGAATGCTAGTCACTCGCCTGTCAAGCGACTTAATAGTTGTAGGCAAATTAACTTTGGAATTTTTCCCAATTTATTACTCAACTTTGGGTTTTGTTTGACTACTTCGGCTTCAATAGTTGAGCACTTGACGAGATTTCTGTTCTAAACTGGTAAGTAAGGATGGTAATAGGCACCATTTACTCTCGCCCGCTCCTCTTCGTATATGAGTGTAGCCGCTGGTATGTGATATTCGCAAGCTACGTGTATAGGTACCAATTCTTACCCATGGCAGATAATAAATGTGAACGTAGATTTGAAAATTAACTCACATGTACGAATTTGTATCATTTCTAACTACGAGTATTATGGTCGTTGCCATCCCTATTTTTGAACGTGTTTAGACCATCTCTAACCATATTTACTTCATTTCGTTCCCTTTTCGATTCCCTTCCCTGTTCGTATTTCTTTTATTTCTCTCATTTTCAACAGTTTCACTTCGAGAGAAATTGTAAAAGGAAAGAAGAGATAATCCCATTCTTAAAAAAATGATCTTAGGAATCCCTTCATGACAAAAACTATAAAAAAAACCGTTAGAACATTAAAACAAAAAACAAAATCCTACCACGAAGAGATTCTAAACCCTAAACTTCAGAAATCTTAGAGATGACTTAGATCAGGTGGACTTCACCCCGACAGGGCCCTACACGGAAAAAGGATTTGTCATGTCAGCGACAGGGGCCAATCAACTGCTAACCAATCATGCATGGAGGAAATGAAGTACGGTAGAAGCTCAGATGTCAGAGCAAGGTTGGACGTGTGGAGAGGACAGGTCGCACGTGAACTAGGAGAAAAAAATACTAATTTGGTCTAAGCACTGAATTAGTCCTAAGCAAAGCACTGCAGGCATTTAACATGGCACGTGAGTTGAAATTTGCAGCCCTAGTGGCTACTGGGCTAGTACTTGTAGTAGTACGTGCTGCTACTTAACACACGGTTAGTGATGACACGAGGCGATTGTGAGATCTGCGCGTGGGCGTTGGCAGCATTCCCTTTCGATCTTGCTTGTGAGTCGTGATACATATCTTACTGTGCGTTTGGTGCGTTTGTTTAAGGAGTCAATTGATATTAGATAAAAATGATTCAATTTTAGTGAAATAGCTTTGTTTCTCATGTTTACACTAAACATATACTTATGAGAGATAAGGTGGTGATAGATCAACCTATCCCATTTGCGATAATCTATCACCACCCACTCCTCAAACCAAATATAAGACGCGTGTTCGGTTGCAGGTACAACGTTACAAGTGCAGCTTACGATCGTTGTCGTTAACCATGGGTCGAACAGGATGTCGATCACAAGTTTTGCGTCAGTGCTAAAGAAAAAATAAAAGGCGTCACAGTTACGCTCGACCGTGGATCAGAAAATAGTGCAAAGCATCTTCAACTAATTATCTATATTTAATCATCTATATCTTTATATAAAAGTTCTTTCTATCCATACGGATCTATATTGCTATGTGCAATCCAATCGACTCTTAAATTTGACCTCTATATTTCACTCATCTATATTTTACTGTAACTACCAAATTAATTTCAACGGCTATATTTCTAACGATTTTTTCCAACGGCTATTTTTTTCTAATGGTTATTTTTTCCAAGAGATACTCTTTGTTCCAATGGCTATTTTTCTCAACGGCTACTTCTTCCAACTCTACGTATACCCGGCTCGTCCCCTGGTTGCCATTCACTCTCACTCTCTTATAGTTCCCTCTCTGGCCGAAATGAGTCATCGTTTTATTTTAAATTCATTGTCGTCGGAGGATGATGACGATGAATTCATTCTCGCAACACTACACCAAGCACACACTCAATATGAGCTTCTGAATGCTGCACGACCTTGCGGTTTCGTGCCTCAACATCAGTATATCAACCGCAACAGAGAAGCCGAGCATTGGAGGCTATATGAAGACTACTTTTTAGATGCTCCTACCTATGACCCAACTTTCTTTCATTGCAGATTTGTAAATGGTCTGATTTTGTTTGTTCGTTATTTTTGTTCATCCTCTTGGGTTCAGGTGATTCTTATTTCTTTCTTCAGGTTTGGCTCATTCTCTATTTCTTCGCATACTGCAAGCTGTAAAATAACATAATGATTATTTTATGCAGAAAAGAGATAGAAACAGACGTCTTGGATTATCTCCTTTACAGAAGATAATCGCAGCATTTAGGATGCTAACTCATGGAGTAGCAGCAGATGCTATTGATGATTATATTCAGATTGGAGAAAATACTGCTATAGAGAGTATTAAAGTGCAAACATAGATAGTTTGCAAAACTAACATAGATAGTCTATACAGCTAGTATAGATAGTCCGTACAACATACTTAAAGTGCAAACAAAATACTTAAAGTTTAATATATGAAGTAGCTCAACCCGAGCCTGTGCCAAACCGCCGAGCGATGATCTCATCCTACAAGATCGTATAGTATAGTCGTTATCGCTCACTCATACCACTAAGATCCATATTCATCACCTTATCATATTCAATCCTTCTCCTTAACGCAATATCTTGTTCCTTCAGTTTAATCTTCACATGTGCAAGTCTCTCATCATAGCGCTCTATTTTGCAACCTCCTTCAAGGCTTCTGCCTCTTTCTTCTTAGCCCACATGTTTTTCAACGCTTCCATGTGAAGATTATCTGCAAAAGAGACATAATTTTTACCTCACCGTTGTCGCTCTTTCTCCTCCTTGCTACCTCCTAGTCTAACCACGAGCTCTAAAGTATGACCCTCCCCATCATCTCTTGATGACTCTCGTTGGTCCCAAGAGTGGACAACGAACTTTCAGTAGCAGATGTATTCTATCTTTTCTAGACACGCATATCTTTCCACTTTTGCTCGTGCTACAATCTAGCAATGCAACAATCCAAACGATCTGCCCTTCGGGTCTTTTGACTTATACAATTCACATGCATGCATTACCTACACATGTAAACACGTCTTATTAGACTTATACCAATATATGAAATGACAATCAAATAAAGAAAAGAACATTATACCTTATCTTGCTCTGTCACTCCGTTTTACTTCATGTTTTGAATCTAGAAATAACATCCACAAAATCGGTTATCCCCTTTTAGTAGGATAGACCAACGGTGTTAGAGAGAATTAGAATTATGATTAGATAGCTCGTGAAAATAATCAGTAATTTTTTGTCAATATATAGCATGGGATTGTACATTCTCTTTTATAGCATCCAAATTAACTTCTAGCCATATTGACACCAACATGTTGTCTTGTTTTACACTAATTTTTTTATTTGGCCTTTTATTTTTTACTTTTTGGGATGCACCGACTACTATATGTGGTTATTGCTCTTTAGGTGGGCTTATAAATTGACTATCATCCCAATATAGTCTATTGTTTTCAATGTTTTACTCACTCATCAATTCCAAAAAAAACATCCATTGTTGTAAATGCACGCGCATAACAAAAATTGTATCATGATCCTAATTTCTAGCATTGCAAAATATACAGTTAACCAATTTCTAGCATTACAAAATTTCTAGTATTAAAATGATGTTGTTGGCCAGCCCTCTCTCTTCTTCTCTCCCAACTGGCCTCCCTCTGTACCAGCCCCCCCTCTCACAGTCAACCTCCCTCTTCTTCTCTCCCAGCCAGCCTCCCTCTCTCTCTCCAGCCGGCCTCCCTCTATGTCGGCTCTCTCTCTCTCTCCTAATCGACCTTCCTCTCCCCCGGCCCTCTCTCGCTCAGATCTAGGGGGCGAGGGCACTGGAGGATCGGAGATGGAAACGCGGGCGGTCAAGGGGGCTGGCGGCATGGGGCAAGCGGAGGAGCTGGCGGCGCGGGGAAAGCTGAGGAACTGGCGGCGTGGTCAGCGGTGGGACTAGTGCGGGGGTAGTAGGTGTACCTGGCATGGTCGCCGAAGGAGATATCCGTGGTTGAAAGGAGCGTTGTTGAGGAATACGAAGCCAGCAACCGATTCCAACATCTGATGATCAAGGGATGCAAAATAGCGATCCCTCAAAAATAAAAAGCCCGAGATCGGTTGGAGAACCGTTTAATTTTTTTTGCTAAAAAGGTAAAGAGTTGGACGAGGATTAGATGCTCTATATATATGTCGTTGTCCATTTTAGGACATTTCGTTGGTGTCGTAGCCCTCCGGGTACATTATTGTCACATCAGCCGACCACAAGCTGTTCCATCAATAAAATCTCCAACGCTGCGTGCATTATTGTGCGAGGTGCCTCCCTCTCCGCTCGTGTTCCCGACCGACCACTCGTAGCAACAGCACGCCGACACCGACGCGCCGTGTCAGACAGGAACTCGCAATTAGAGTAGATAGTAAGCCTAACCAGCACGGGCCGGCCGGTGCCCCACCACCCGATCGCATCTCGATCAGTCAGTCGCTGATCCGGCCGGCCCCGACCTTCCATCCACCTTTGCGGGTCCGGCCGGGTGGCGGGGTGCCATCAGGACTGACACCTGACAACAGCCCCGCATCGCCGGTAATCGTCCGTCCATGACCTGACCGACCTGGGTGCCCGGCCGGCAATGGATCTCGAACACGTAAGGTAGTGGCGCTGCCCGCGATGATTTCATCGGTGCGTTCAGGATGCGCCATGGAATTGGAAACCGGCTGACTAGCGCACTGTCAATGCAGATGTTTTAAGTAATATTATCTTCTTCCACCCTACATAGATAGTGTAGAAATTATCTTTATAATACATATTCTTCCTCCTATCAAAATATGAGCTCATATTTAATTGTCTACTTAGTACAACGCGAGTGTGTTACAACGGTATCCAAATATTTGGAATGCATAAACAATTATTATAATAACATATTACTAAAAAAATAACATATATTATAGTGATATTCTTAATTGTTTTATCATAAATTTGATTACAAACAAAAAATTAAATTGTTTTTTAATCAAATTATAATATGAATGCAAACAATAAAGTGATGTAGGCACGTAGCACACTATTATAGAACTCATCTACGAGATGAGTATTTCTTTGTAGATAATATTCTTAATTAGTGTACAAGCTAAATTCATGCTCCAATCATTTCCCGACGTAACAAGTATTTTGAGATTATTTGTAGCAGTTGCTCATAACTACTACAGAATATGCCATCAGTAGCGGTCCAAAATCGCTATTAGAGGCAGGTATTAAACCGCTACTGATTATTCGGCACTAAGTGACTATCAGTGCCAGGTCTGAAACCGGCACTGAAAGTAGGCATCACTGCCGGTTCGTGACTCCAACCGGCAGTGATGCATCCTCCCAAAAAAGAAAAAAAGAAACGAGTCGGTTCCACGTATCCACTCGGCCGCACGCCCGTCGTCACGCTCACCCGCGATCGAACGCCTGCCGTCATGCTCACCCGCACGTGCTCACTTGTTCCGCCATGCACAAGAAAACACTGCAGCACAAAGGTTGTCGCAACAGTACACACGCCTCACAATCAAATCATCTCAATAGAAGAACAGATCAATTTATCTCATCCATATGAACACATCTGACAATCAAATCAAACAAATCAACTCATCTCACAATCAAATCAATCAAATCGAACACAAGGCGACTCATCTCACAATCAAATCAAACAAATCGAACACAAGGAAGGGGTGCCTGTCATATGCTTGCGGGAATGCCTCGTACACGGCAGTGTGCTGGAGATAGTCAGGGTGGAAATACGGAGCGAAGATGAGGCGGTGCTGATTGGAGCCATGATGAGGTGGAGAGGACGAGATCTAAGGAGCATCACTGCCCCTATTGTGGTGACCAAAGTTGTTGCTGTTGAGGAGCTCGGTCTCGATGATGAGGAGCTCCTCCTATCCGCCAAAAAGGAGCTTGATCCCAGCAGCGTGCCTCCCTAGTCGCCTTGCCATGTCCATAGTCGCCTTGGCCTACCTCTCTGGCGACGGATCGAGAGAGAGATTGGGAGAGAGAGAGAGAGCTCCAATGAGAAGAGATAAGGTTGTGTGGTGTGAATAGCAGTGGTGGAGAAGGGATAAGAATCATCTCAATACAAGGAGATGATCGGCTAGATCAATCGGCTGAGCGGACGCGAGCCAAAAGCGAATTGAATAAAAAATTTGGGTCGAGTCATCAATGGTGGTTCATGGCTAGAACCAGCATTGATAGTCGGTATCAGTGTCGATTCTTAGTGGCTCTAGCATGTTTCGGGCGTAAGAGATTGAGAACCGATAGTGATACATTTGCACTGTCGGTTCTTGCATAACCGGCAGTGATGAGTCGACATCTATGAACGGTTCTGTAGTAGTGATGAGAGAGAACCAGATTAAGGAGGTAAATTCCAACACGTGGGATAGTTTACCCCTATGCTTTGTTGATCGTTTCCCACCAACCGGATTAGGGAGGTACCAACTATAGCACAAGCATATATATATAAAGCATATTTGGTACTACTGGAAGTATGTACTCCCACATACGTATCTCATTACATAGAGAGTATCGCGTATGATAAATGGTATGTACATGGTGCATGTAAGTATATAAGATTATTCAAGTGGTATGTATAGTTTTTTAGGTGGTTTGCACATTTTTTGCGTGTATTACATTTTATATACAAATATAAAGGTATTATCAAAATCTAATAAAATTGATGGACTTTTTTTCTATTTATTCATGTAGTTTACATTGGAGTATCTTAGGATGAGTATATAAGTATACTCATAGTGATAAAGGAGTATATCTAATTTATTTATGTGGTATATCATAGTAGAGAGTATATACTCCTGGGAGTAAAGACTAGTTTTCATATATCTATATAAACTTCATAAGGTGCAGATTTTTAAATAATCATCAAGTGCCTAGGAAAGAAAACACAGATCTGTAGTATTTGAACATCTCTGGATCCTATATAAGTCTGATACAAAGATAAGTGCAGTTTGCTGAAAGCATTCTACATTTGGAATGCAGAGAAAAGCAACAACACATCTAAACAGATTCCTTGCAGAAGTCAGGCTTGAGATAACTTGGGCAAAAGTGAGGAATTTGTCCTAATCCAGTCAAGGCAACAAAGAGGCGTGCACCCAAAGTATACATGCTAGGATTTCTTATAGATTCCACATGACACTTCATGAAAAGCAGGTTCTAGACATACATGTTTGCAGTGATCTTCCCTTCTAATTCTTGAGTTATGTCTCCTTTCCCACAAAATCTCTGCAAGGCAAGAATTAATTAAAATAAAGCAAGAACCAATTGGGCAATGTATTTCATTCTCAAAACATAGAAACAGGAAGAACCTTCTCTATTGCAGCAGGTTATTCCAACTTTTACATAGTCATGCTGCGACTGATGCACATTCTCTGACTTGAATGCATGATGCACATACAGAAATAACTGAAGAGGACAACTGAACATTACTATTAGTACATGATAGCAATCACTTAGTAACTGAAGAGGACAACTGAACAGCTCGATCAGAAAATAGATGCGCATGTGTTTAATATTACTTTTAAATATATCTAGTTACTGGTCTGCATGCTAATTTATCTAGTTACTCCATTTTCCAATCTCTGCAACGAAGCATGCATGGATCAAAACCACAAGAGACCAAGAGATCTATCTAAGAAAGATAAAAGATCTCTGTCTTATATTTCAATTTAATTCTAAGATGATCTCATTATAGTCCCTTTGTTGAAAGGCTTGTCCACATGATAATCCATTGTAGACCGGGGTTTAAAAAATCATCAGTAACCGCTCGGTTATTACGGTTACCAGATGATTTGGTTCGCACCGCATTTATAAACCGAGCGATTATCGACAAAACTCAAATTCAAAATTAAAAAAAATCAAAAATCTGACAAAATTTGACCGATTTCTACCAAATTACTGTATGGTTTATCTCGGTTACCGCGATTACCACCGCCAGGCGGTTTTCGGAGGTAAAACATATTTTTAAACCTTATTATAGACATGCTGAGTGCTTCATTTACTCATCAGTTTAGGCATGTTTGTTTCAAGCTGCTTCTGGCTTCTGCTTCTGTTAGAAGCTGAGAAGCCAGAAGTACAAATAAACGGGTTTGCTAAAAAGTGGTTTCTGGAGAAGTCAGAAGCCTGCTTCTGAGGAAATGAACTAGAAGCTAAGAAGCTAGTTGAGAGTAGCTTTTGTGAGAAGTAGTGTGCTGAGAAGCTAAAAAATTATTGTAAAATTCAACAGCTAAAATTCAAAAATAGCTTTTCAGAAAAACCAAAAACACAACTTTTCAGAGAAGCCAGAAATATAAGCCCAAACAAACAGACTCTTAGATAGGAAAAGGAAGAGCAGTAGGTAGCCCCCTCCCCTCCCAAAAGGAAGAGGTTAGATACGAAAAATCAAAGGCTAGGAATGAGCATCAACCATACTGAGTATTTCTATTCTTATTACTGGTCATCTCGTGTGTTTCGGATACCTAAAGGGAACAGGCAAGGGTACGAAATTTCACATGTTATCCTTTATAGGCGCAGGTTGGATAAACAATTCAGGTGGCGGATCAGGTACAAATATGCTTTGCTTTACCCGACTGGATACATTGTCATCCCTAAGGATGGTGTTTCGAGGAGGGTAGAAACCTGGGGCGTGGGGATCGGGTAATTCTCTATGCAATAGTCATGCCACCGTGACCGCCGTCGAGGGCAGCATCAGTTGCAGCAGCAAGACAAGCAAAAGTGTCGTTACAGTGGCGGGCGTTGTGGTGGTGGTCTTGTGTCCGGCCATTGTTGCTAGCTCGATTAGCCTCTCGTTCTTTGCCTTTGTTGCAAGGATGTGCTGGGACAATATATACTGTGAACTCGTAAGTTACTGTGCTCTTCTGTGGATTACTTTGGCACTAATAACACCTGGGGATTTTATTTGCTATGTGATAAAGCTACTCATAATAAGTGGTCTCAGCACCAGATCCAGCAAGGGGCTAGGGGTCCTCAATCCCCCATCCGCTGGTGCTCTATGGAGAGTAAGGAGAGATAAGAGGGAGAGGAACAGAAGAGGAAGAAGAAGAGTAGGCTTGTGGAGGAATAAGGAGAGGAGCCCCTTAGCATCATTTTATTAGCAAACAATGATGCTACATGATATCAAAGGTATATTTAAGACTTAATATATTGCTATATTATATCTCTTTTATAATTGTTCTCTTTTTTGCCCTCCTCATCTCCAAATCTTGGCTCCGCTCTGCTCGGTTAGCAGTATCCATAGATGCTCTATTTGGCGGCCATCTCTCCGCGCGCGTGGCTGCCGCTGCAGATCGCAGTTGCAGCTAGGGTGTGTCGTCGCCGACCGTGGTTGCAGGGATCATCATCCACCTGCGGCTGCAACCTACACCAATATCCTGTGGTGGAGTACGTATCCTGTGCGATGAGGAAACGAAGGGTGGTCGGCGTCCGAGTCGAGGGCTGAGCCAGTGTTTCAGGTCCAACAAGCTCCCCAATAGGGATGAAAACGGAACGGGAAAATCCCGTTTCGTCCCGGTGCCGTATCCCCTTTTTTTCAGTCTATTTTCGTTTTTTTCCGTTTCCGTCTATCCTATTTTCGTTTCTGTCCGGCTGAGAAAATATGAAAGTGAAAACGGTAGGAGGTTTTCCCGACCGTTTTCATCCGTTTTCACCCCTACGCTCACTTATGTCTTTGGTTGAGACTTATCACTTATGTTTATTATATGCTCGAATATCGAGTTAAGGTTTATGTGGTTCTTTTTTAGAGGAGTACAAAACATGACGTACATAATCCACTTACATCACACTCACGCCTAACGCACACACACGAGTGCATGTCCTAAGTATACACGTTACAGATATATTCTCGCTAAACTAGCTGTCCCTGTCAGTCTGCCACTGGGAGCGAACCAACCGAACTACTTCTCGGTCCTAAGGCTTATGTTGTATCTTCGTATCTTGTATTGTTTGAGTCAAATATTGATAAAAAATGATATGTCATGTGAATCGAAAAATCATATGATATTTTTTTTTATTTTAATGCGACTTGCTGATTGGATTGGTTCATTAAACTTATTAATTCAGTGTTATCTGAAGATAATGTTAAACTTATACATGTTGACATGTCTTGATGGTTCTGTAGGTCGGTGTTTCTATTTTGTGTTTTCGAATCCCGACCGATACCGGTATTTTCCCGATCGGATTGGTTCGTTTTCGACCCTCCGATTATGTCCGATCGTTTTTGTTTTTTCCCGTTCCCGCCTATCCCGTTTTCTTTTCCATCCGGCAGAGAAAATATGAAAGTGAAAACGATTAGAGAGTTTTTCCGACCGTTCCCATCCGTTTTCATCCCTACTCCCCAAGCACTGGCCACTACCGTATGTTGGGCCTTACAAGCGGAATTCCCCCACTTTTTTTTTCTGAGATGGGAATCTACGAGTTTTGGTGGGTCTGATCGTTGGCGTAGCTAAGCATTTTCTTTAGGGAAAAGCTAGGGATTTTATGGACAGCGCCCCAAAGCCGCATGGAGGCATATTCGGCAGACAACGTTCAGACTCGAGAAGATTACAACATATATCTCCCTTTGTTTTTCAATACTTGTCACTTTTAATCAAACACACACACCAACGCATATCAAAGATAGTACAAATTTTAAATATGAAATGATAAAAATACCTTAGAAACTAGCTAAAATATTTTAGAATTTACCGTAAATAAGTGGATAAGAGATATTTTATAGGGACAAAATTGAAAACTTCGTCTTAAAAACATGAAATAATAAATATTTGAAAATAAATAAAATGGTTAAAAGTAACCAGTATTGAAAAACAGAGGAAGTATTTGCTAGTTTGATTTGACATACTCTTCTAATAAAAGCCTATCGTAAGCATGGCCCAATGGCCTTGCCACACCTACTAGCCCGGCCCAATGGCCTGTGACCATGTCGTTGATTTGGGTTGGATTCATAGGTGCCGTGATATGAGCGGGCTCACGTGTACCAGATGCTAAAACCAGCTTTTTTTTGGCCCGCATCTAACCATTGGCTCGGATCGCCCAGGACCACGATTCGTGCTACATTTTTGTCTCAAAGAAGAAAAGAAAAATCAGTACAAAATCCGGATAACACACACGTAAAGCCGAGGTTGCAAGTGCATACAGTCATTTGATATACTACTATTTTTTTCTGGCTCTCGAAGAGAAAGCTAATATTTTTTTGTGGAATCATGACCATGACTACATCACTCACATGATCCACATGCAGTGACATATGCATGGATAAGACTGAAAGGCCGTGGAATTTCTGTTTTATCGATTGAAAAGAAAATTTAATCGATGGAGATAGAAACGTTGGAGATCCTGGACTGCTGGACAAGCACCTGATCGTCACTCATAACTGAAATAGCAACCGTTAGTTTAGGTCCCTCATTCATCAGTAGCCAACATGCCAACAACCTGACCAAGCCAAGGCAACTAAGGAGATCCTAGCGCCATCGTCGGCGGCAACGACGCAGTCGCAGTCCGTCGATTCATTGAGGACCAGCCGACAGTTGTCTCTAGATTCTAATGGCACTAAAAACTTAACTATGTAGAGACAGAACTATCGAATCTACTCAAAATGCATTGTAGTAGCATCCAAAATAGACAGACATTTCATCCCAGACAGAACTATCGTTGGTACAAGCAAAAGTTAAGGTAACAATGTTGTATTTTTCTGGAAAATTTTCAATGTTTGTTGTCTTTGGGCCGCTATTGGGCTGCCAGAAGTGGGCTCTGTTCGGGTTTTGGTCCAGGCCCACCGTGGGTGCCTTTTTAGGCGGTGTCTAGGGTTGGAAAGGGAGCGGCTTTTCCCCTGGCTGAGATGTTCTCGATGGCGAGAGAGCTAGCGGCGACGGCAGCAACAACTTGCCAAATCCCCTGGCTGCTTGGCTCGCTGCAGCAGCGCTGAGGCCTTCGGTTCGTTGTGGAGGCCGCAGGAATCTCGCTGGGGGAGCGCGTCGGTCCTCTACACCGAAGATAAGACTCATTTATCTTCTGTTTCTCCCTCTCGGTGGTGAAGACACGAGCTTGAAAAACCTTTCCCCATTCCCCTGTGAACTCTCTCTGGATCGGCATTGGGAACTTGAGCCCGAGGTTCTCTGGTGATATCTCTGGTGCTGTATTTGAGAGAGAGTGTGTTGGTGGCCGGAGCTGCAGCGTCAAGGCTCGCCCGCATTGCAGTGGCAGTACGGTGAAGGGCTTTGTATCTCCGATCTCCTTTCACCGCCGGCGATGGAGGGTGATAGGTTTTCTGGGTCAGCGGCTTCCTAGCCGTGCCTAGCCTTCTTTCATATTGATTTTAATCAATTTTCGCTGTGAGTCTTCCTTCACCTCTCTGATATCTTGCTCTGTGATGATGAAATGTATTTTAGATTGGGCTATTAGATGAGTACAATAGCTGACAACTTGAGATCTAGATACTGATCTGAAATCTATACTGGATGCACACCTTTGGTCATAATCTGGTTGTTGCCTGATATGATAGTAGCTGGATACATGTGTTTGTATACGGTTGTATGTGAAATGCAATCTGATGCGCATGTATTGTAATTACAATTAGCCTTTCTGTCTCCTGATCAGATGGTGCAGTGGGCAATTCTATTATGTATACCTTAGCCTTGAAATCCTTCCGTTTGATTTCACACTTCTGTGTGGCTATATGGTTCTGTGTCCAGTGAACTGTGTTTAAGGTTTCAAATCAATCACTGTCCAGAATATTTGTATTTTAGATGTCCAAGTTCTTTAAGCTAGTTGAGATCTCATTAATAGCCCAATCTATGATAATATTAGAAGAACAATTAGGGAGCAAGACTTCCAAGTCTTGGAGCCAATTGTTGCATAAATCTGAGAGCAATAATGTTTATTTTACTTTGATTCAGCCATTACATTCCGGGAATCATTCTTTTATGCCTTTTTTGGTATTCAGCTATTATACCTGATTAAGGTGCTCCCTGTTGTTAGTCTTATATCTCTCAGCTGCTATTTCATGTGTATAAATAGCTTCTCTTGTCAGTATCATATTTATATATATGGAATAAGATATATGCTCATATTTTGGCACTATTTTGTACAACAATCCAGAAAACCTATTAGTGCTTCAGTAATGGCTAGCTCCTCCTCCTCTGGTCTTCTTCCGTCGTCCTCGGATGCTATCAAGCCCGAGAGCTTTGATGGGACCGGCTTTAAGCGCTGGCAAGCCCGGACGAGGCTGTGGTTGATGGAGCTCGGTTTATTCTGGGTCCTCACCGAAGAGCCGCCCGCCCCTCAGGGGGAAGCCGTGTTAGACGAGGTCGAAAGAACGCGTCTTGACGCATTAAGGGCCCGTTGGGAGAAGGCAAACGCTTCTGCCCTGGCACGTCTCTTGGCCGTTCTGTCGAACAGGCTCTTTGACGTCTACGTGAGCTTCGGGGAAGCGCGGAAGGTGTGGACCGAGCTAAATGACAAGTATGCTGAAAGCGACAACGGCAACGAGTCCTTCATGGTGGCAAGCTACTTGAACTTTCGCATGGGAGATGGCAGATCAGTCATGGAACAAATCCATGAGCTACAACTGATCGTGCGGGACTTAGGACAGTATGGCTGTGTCCTCCCGGAGAACTTTCAGATTAATGCCATTCTGGCCAAGCTGCCTACTTCTTGGCGTGACTTTGTCACTGCACGTCGGCATTTAAAGCAGCGATTGACTCTTAATGAGCTCATTACTGCGATAAATGTCGAGGAGAAGTCCAAGGCAGGCTATGGTGGGGGGAAGGCGCCCGCTCAAGCAAATCTTGTCGAGCATAAGAACCATTCTGGCAAGAATGCGAAGAAAGAGAAGACCAAGCCTGGTTTTTCGGGACCGAAGGCTAATGCAATGAAGAAGAAGAAAAAACCCGAGATTATCTGCTACGTCTGCGGCGAGTCGGATCACAAAGCCAACATATGCCGCAATCGTAAAGGCAAGGGGCCAACACCTGAGCAGCAGAAGGCAGCCAAAGCCCAAGTGAATGTGGCGGTTGCAATGGCCAATGATACTGGCAAAGGCGACTCCACTAGTGGGTATGTACCTGAGGCCTATATGGCAAATTCACTAACAAGTTGGTGGATTGATACAGGTGCTACAAGGCATATTTGTGCTGATCAGACGTGTTTTACTTCTCTTCAGGGCGCAGATGGTGGATCCGTACTGATGGGGAACAGGGTCTCGGTAGCAGTGCGCGGAGTAGGACAAGTGAGCCTGAAGTTGACTTCTGGCAAGACTCTTGTCCTGAAGGACGTGCTGTTTGTACCTGCCATGACCCGCAATCTACTCAGTGGATCGATGCTGTGCCGGCAAGGAATAAAATTAGTCTTCGAGTCGAATAAAGTAGTGATGACCAGGTGTGGGTCGTTTGTAGGGAAAGGCTATGATTGCGGAGGCATGTTCCGCATTTCTATTCTTGATAGCTCTGCAAACATTTTCTATTCTTCGTATTCTAATAAGAACATTGATACTTGGCATTCTCGCTTGTGTCATGTTAATAATAAAGCAATTGTGCGATTGAGCAAAATGGATCTTATTCCTTCATATAACTATGATAAGAGCCACAAGTGCGAGGTGTGCGTGCAAGCAAAGCAGCCCCGCAAACCGTTTAACTCGGTCGAGGGGAGAAGCACCTCGCCGCTTGAGTTGATCCATTCTGATCTGTGTGAGATGAATGGAATATTAACAAAAGGTGGCAAGAGGTACTTCTTTACTCTCATAGATGATGCTACCAGGTTCTGCTATATCTATTTGCTCAGAACAAAGGATGAAGCATTAGAATACTTCAAAATCTATAAGGCCAAGGTGGAAAACCAGCTGGGGAAGACAATAAAAAGACTGAGGTCTGACAGAGGTGGGGAATATATTTCCAGCGATTTCTCCGAATTCTGTGAAGAAAGTGGTATAATCCATGAATTTACGCCACCATACTCACCACAGGCCAACGGAGTAGCCGAAAGAAAGAACCGAACAATTTGTGATTTGGTTAACACCTTATTACAAAGTTCTGGTATGGCTAACTCATGGTGGGGTGAGGCTGTTCTCACAGTAAACTATGTCCTGAACAGGGTCGCTCCTCGGAATCGCGAGGTAACCCCTTATGAAGGATGGAAGGGGAGAAAACCGAATATGTCCTATCTTCGTACATGGGGCTGTTTGGCTAAAGTTCATATTCCCCTGCCGAAGAAAAGGAAATTAGGACCAAAGACTGTCGACTGTGTCTTCCTAGGGTATGCACACCAGAGCACAGCCTATAGATTCCTGGTGGTCCATTCCGAGGTCTCAGACATTGCAGTTAACTCGATAATGGAGTCTCGGGATGTGACATTCTTTGAGCACATCTTTCCAATGCGAGCAAAGGAGATTAGTTCCCATGATTTTTCAGTTGATAACTATGTTCCTCAGAGTGTTGATGACACGGTTCCTGATTTGGAACCTAGGAGGAGCAAGAGGCAAAGAACGGGAAAATCACTGGGAGATGACTTTGTCACCTATGTCGTGGATGATGAACCACGAAACCTTTCAGAGGCATACGCTTCACCAGAAGCGGAGTACTGGAAGGAAGCAGTCCGTAGTGAGATGGATTCGATCATCTCTAACGGAACCTGGGAGTTGGCAGACCTCCCAGTTGGATACAAGCCGGTCGGGTGCAAATGGATCTTCAAGAGAAAGCGGAGACCCGATGGTACTATAGAAAAGTACAAGGCCCGATTAGTGGCTAAGGGTTTTACGCAAAAGGAAGGAGAGGATTACTTCGATACTTATTCTCCTGTAGCCAGATTACCTACTATCCTCGTGCTCTTAGCATTGGCAGCTTCGCATAATCTCCTTGTGCATCAGATGGATGTCAAGACCGCTTTCCTTAATGGAGAGCTGGATGAGGAGATTTATATGCAGCAGCCAGATGGATTCGTGGTAACAGGACATGAGCGTAAAGTATGCAGGCTAATCAAATCCCTGTATGGTCTCAAACAGGCCCCTAAGCAATGGCATGAAAAATTTGATACTACACTGACTTCGGTCGGCTTCTGTGTCAATGAAGCTGATAAGTGCGTGTATTATCGCTATGGTGGGGGTCGAGGTGTCATTCTGTGTCTATACGTGGATGACATATTGCTATTTGGGACAGATATAGAAATGATTAACCAGACTAAGTCTTTTCTATCTCAGAACTTCGATATGAAGGACCTGGGAGAAGCTGATGTAATTCTAAACATCAAGCTCATAAAGGGCGAGAATGGGATAACTCTCAGTCAATCCCACTATGTGGATAAGGTACTTACACGTTTTGGTATGATAGACTGTAAGCCTGTAGCCACGCCCTATGATCCAAATGCTAAGCTGAAGAAAAATGTAGGTCATGGAAAAGACCAGTTAAAGTATTCGCAGGTGATAGGTTCTCTTATGTACTTGGCCAGTGCAACCAGGCCTGACATCTCATATGCAGTATGCAGGTTGAGTCGTTATACGTCCAACCCAGGAGATGATCATTGGATAGCACTGGAGAGGATTCTCAAGTATCTGAAGGGGACAAAGAACCTTGCGATTCACTATTCTGGCCATCCTGTAGTCATAGAGGGATTCAGTGATTCCAACTGGATCAGTGACTCGGATGACATGAAGGCTACGAGTGGATATGTTTTCACTCTAGCAGGCGGAGCAGTGTCTTGGAGGTCATCTAAGCAGATCATCCTTACTCGCTCCACGATGGAGGCTGAACTAGTAGCGCTAGAATCAGCAGCTGTAGAGGCAGAATGGATTAGAGAACTCCTTTCTGATCTGCCGATATTGGATAAGCCAATTCCGGCTGTTCTCACCTACTGCGATAACCAAACCGTTCTGGTTAAGGTGAAGATTAGGAAGGACAATATGAAGTCTTCGAAGCATATAAAACGGCGACTTAAGTCGCTAAGGCATGCATTAGAGACGGGTGTAATCGCTGTGGATTATATTCAGTCTGAAAGGAATCTAGCTGATCCTTTCACAAAAGGAATGGCTAGAACAGTCATTCAAGCGGCGTCAAGAGGAATGGGACTATTACCCACTGATAAGGTTCACACCGGCAGTAACCTATCCTAGAAGATCGGAGATCCCGTGAACTAGGCTCTAGGAAAACAAGCTGTGTGGATATAAGAGCATATCAATCCCATTTGCTGTTATGCTCTTCTGTAGGAGAGGTTGAGCTACTAGCTCTTAATGAATTCAGTGCCGAATGGCTATAGGTGTCGTCCTACAGGACATCTAGGAGAATTCACCTATGTGAGTGTGGTTGTGTGGTCGCAGTCACAGAGAAGCCGGGTACTTCTCTCAGGGACACTCATGAATAAAAGGTACTAGGACATGACCATAACGTCTAAACCGAGAGCTAAAGGCTTAGCAGCCAAGTACAGGGTGTTGTATGGGTAGAAACTCTTACACCAAGATAGAGGATCAAGGGGTAGTCCTCCTCTGTCTGTTTGAGCCAAATCTATATAACTAGGTATTGTGTTCAAACCCACAAGGTACACAGTACTCAATTCCTGTATATCAAATCGTGCACTGCCAACATTAAAAATTTGGTGGGGACTGTTGTATTTTTCTGGAAAATTATCAATGTTTGTTGTCTTTGGGCCGCTATTGGGCTGCCAGAAGTGGGCTCTGTTCGGGTTTTGGCCCAGGCCCACCGTGGGTGCCTTTTTAGGCGGTGTCTAGGGTTGGAAAGGGAGCAGCTTTTCCCCTGGCTGAGATGTTCTCGATGGCGAGAGAGCTGGCGGCGGCGGCAGCAACAACTTGCCGAATCCCCTGGTTGCTTGGCTCGCTGCAGCAGCGCTGAGGCCTTCGGTTCGTTGTGAAGGCCGCAGGAATCTCGCTGGGGGAGCGCGTCGGTCCTCTACACCGAAGATAAGACTCCTTTATCTTCTGTTTCTCCCTCTCGGTGGTGAAGACACGAGCTTGAAAAACCTTTCCCCATTCCCCTGTGAACTCTCTCTGGATCGGCATTGGGAACTTGAGCCCGAGGTTCTCTGGTGATATCTCTGGTGCTGTATTTGAGAGAGAGAGTGTTGGTGGCCGGAGCTGCAGCGTCAAGGCTCGCCCGCATTGCAGTGGCAGTACGGTGAAGGGCTTTGTATCTCCGATCTACTTTCACCGCCGGCGACGGAGGGTGATAGGTTTTCTGGGTCAGCGGCTTCCTAGCCGTGCCTAGCCTTCTTTCATATTGATTTTAATCAATTTTCGCTGTGAGTCTTCCTTCACCTCTCTGATATCTTGCTCTGTGATGATGAAATGTATTTTAGATTGGGCTATTAGATGAGTACAATAGCTGACAACTTGAGATCTGGATACTGATCTGAAATCTATACTGGATGCACACCTTTGGTCATAATCTGGTTGTTGCCTGATATGATAGTAGCTGGATACATGTGTTTGTATACGGTTGTATGTGAAATGCAATCTGATGCGCATGTATTGTAATTACAATTAGCCTTTCTGTCTCCTGATCAGATGGTGCAGTGGGCAATTCTATTATGTATACCTTAGCCTTGAAATCCTTCCGTTTGATTTCACACTTCTGTGTGGCTATATGGTTCTGTGTCCAGTGAACTGTGTTTAAGGTTTCAGATCAATCAATGTCCAGAATATTTGTATTTTAGATGTCCAAGTTCTTTAAGCTAGTTGAGATCTCATTAATAGCCCAATCTATGATAATATTAGAAGAACAATTAGGGAGCAAGACTTCCAAGTCTTGGAGCCAATTGTTGCATAAATCTGAGAGCAATAATGTTTATTTTACTTTGATTCAGCCATTACATTCTGGGAATCATTCTTTTATGCCTTTTTTGGTATTCAGCTATTATACTTGATTAAGGTGCTTGCTGCTGTTAGTCTTATATCTCTCAGCTGCTATTTCATGTGTATAAATAGCTTCTCTTGTCAGTATCATATTTATATATATGGAATAAGATATATGCTCATATTTTGGCACTATTTTGTACAACAAACAAAACCAAAATATGTTATTTCATCCCAGACGGCAGTCAGTAGCTGAGTTGAATGTAAATCAGAATATATGGCAGCACATGTTACCTTTGCCATGAGCAAAAGCAGTCATCCTTGCCATGACAAAACGCAGCAAAATATGTTGTTTCTCCAAATTAAAGACAGCGGTGTTGAAACCAAGTCGTAGACCTATCCAAAAGATTTGTTTAAGAGGAGATTAAATATTGTATTTCGAACTTAAGAACAATGAGTGTAAGATTGAATTTTTCAGACATGGCAAATGAAACTCAATATTTAGGATCCACAATTTTTCAATGGGTAATGAGCAAAGGACATACAATGTACCTTACTGTCTCGGTTTTTTTTTTTTTTGCCATGGGGAGAAACTTTCTTCGGTGGCTTCATGTTGGGGTCATCATCATCTTGGCTTTCATTAGGATTACCTGTCATACAATTTGTTTTGCCAAAATCGTCGTGGTAGGCGGTGACTGGCTTAGGGGTGAGGAGGGAGTTAGGCGGCCGGCGAGGAGCCGTCAAATGCCTCAAGCAGCATGAAGAAGTGCGACAATAGATGACCGAGGTGGGGGCACATGAGCGAAGGGGACCAGGTAGGTAGAGGAGGTGTTCAGGGGAGGGGGTGGTGGCAACATGACGTGTGGATGGGAGCTGGCTAAAGGGGACCAGGTAGACCAGCGGTGGAGGAGGGGTGGATGAAACTGTTCACCTCGGCGGCACTACACATGCTAGGGTGCACTTCGACAGTGACCTCGTAGGCATACGTGATGGGGACATGGGCGGGAGCAGCCACGACAGCGGCTGTGCGATTGTCGATGTATTGGCATGAGCAGCGACGGAGGAGGGGAAAGGAGAGGAGGAAGGAGCGGGGCAGCAGAGGGAAGAAAGGATGAGGAGCAGGGTTGTCCCTGAAAAATTAGAGGCCTAGTGCGAAATTCAAAATAGGCACTTTTGAAACAAGTTACCTCCATATATAAGAAAAGGCACTTCTGAAAACAAGTTAGGAAGAATAGGCCACGCTGTCACAAGGTGTGAGATTTGAGGAAGTACTCAAATGAGAAGGAAAAACTCAATAAATAGAGGAGGGATTCACAACAGACTATGGACGATTAGAGGCAACACACCTATTCAATGCAAACAACAGATTTATTGTCAAAAATTTGCAAAGAAATTAGCTATCGCGAGGAGAATCAAGATGTGATTAATGCTACCTCCTACGATTGGGTACGGGACTCATCGTGCAAGGAGTCGAGGTGGTTGTCCCATGCACGCTGTCGATGGCTCGGTTCACACCCCAACGTCGCAGCTCTCCAATTTCCATGGGCCCACGCAGGCGCACAACAACGCCGTGCTGCTCGACACCATCAAGACTCAAGAGCGCCGCCGCGAAGGAGGTGGATCTAAACTAGAGGACAAATGTGGGGACTCGAGACTTAGAAACTACGACACCACGATTGCCAACGGGTGGGTGACAGCACCGGTCTTCTGCTCTTGCTATCTCCGTCTTAGCCTCTTAGGAAAACTGGAAATATCGAGTTAGGGTTTCATGGAGACGAGAGAGAGTCACTGAGTCAGAGTTAATGATGCATACGTGAGGCAGCTCATTTACTTAGTGCATGGCAATCATGCTCACTTTCCAAAACTAAGACTACCGAGACATCAAACAGTTGTTTTCTTTTCTTTTTTTTTCTTTTCTTTTTCTTTTTCTCTTAGTTGTCCTTGGGTCCAGAACAATTGAATGGGCCAAAGAATTTAGGGAGATGCGGGGATTGGGGGCCCTAAAATTTTGGGGGCCTTGTGCAACCACACAAGCTGCACAGGCCTCCAGTATGGCCTGATAAGGAGCGGCGTGCTCTGAGAGGGCTTGCGAAGACTCCAGAGACCGACGTTTACAATCTAAGATCGGACAGCTCTTCTTTCTTGCTGGCTCGATCTGACAGTCAAGTATTTTTATAGCGTGGGTCAACCACGGATCGAGAATTCGACGGCGTTTAGATATAGAAGATTAGATAGGCCCCTTTCTAAGTTGACTTTGGTGAGCTCTCAAAAGCTTTTAATCTTGATCTTCTCTCAGCGGCGCATGCATGGCTTGTTCATTCATTCAGAGCTAATCCATCGTACCTTTCTGACAAATCCTCCGACACATCTGTCAAACATCCCTTCACCACCTAGTTAGGCGTTTTGGGTCCATTCCCCTCTTGATTTGGTTTCAATGTGACATATGACATATATCACATCACACTAGTTACCACTCCATAAATCAAAAGTGCATGCGGCTTGCTTGTTCTTGAAGGAGCATCTACATATCCAAGCTAGTCGTCAAAAGACCAACCCGGCCCCTATCTCGATATCTCCATGCATGAATTCTTCAGAACATACTGCACCTCCAAAAGCACTACTTATATATAAGAAAAAGGGTTAGAAACTACCTTATGCTAACCCTAGGCATTTCCTCGCGTGTGCAAGCTACATGAAGGCCATGCCACAGGCTCGTGCATTTGTCTGTCCCCTCTCCATTGTGTTCCAAAGCTGCATGCAGGACCAAGCATGGCATTCATGTATACCTTTATTGCTTTATCCCCTTGATCACTAGCTCATCTCTCCCAGCTGACAGACGGTCGTATTCATATATGCGTGCTCCACTGCTCCCTTCACCTTACCCTACCTGCAGTCGTAGAGCTGATCGAATTGATGGCCATGGCCACTGCATCTGCGCGCGCGTCCCCGCAGGCAGCAGCCAGCCAGCAGGTATTGCCATGCCGATAGATGGAGGAATCAATGCGGTGCAGGTTCCATATGTTCATGTGCCCGTGCTCAGGGTCAGTCAGAGGGACAAGCCTGCCATGGCCACCCCATTCTCAGCCTGCCCTCGCCGTCCTCGCATGCATCGGTCCGCGCAGGCTGCTGCGGTTGAAATCAACAGAGTCATGGTAGCTGGACAGCTAGCCATGCGTTGCCTACGACCACACCTCCGTGCAGTGGCTCCATACTGTGTCACATGCGCGTCATGTGGAATGGAGTAAAAAAAAAGGCAAAGGAACAACAGCTGATGGAGACTGGAGTAGTGACAGATAGAGTAGATTGGAAGGGAGCAGTGTCGAATTCAGTCAGCAGTGAACGTGCACTCCTCCTTCAGGAGTAGTGAGAGCTCACGAAGCTCTCAAATCAGGTATAGAGAGTAGCAGAGATGATGCATTTGATTGCCCGCAAGCCGTGTATATATTTTCCGATTCGTTTTTAACATCTCAAGAGCACTGAAAAAGAGTTGCCGGAAGAGATTGGAGTTGTTCTGAAGATCTACAACAGAAACGGGTGGGCCATCTGGAATCGGTTCATGTTTGGCTGGACGGGAGCATTTGTCCGTGGGGCGTGGTTGCGGGCGATGCACGCGTTTGCAGTGATCACATCATCTCAAGTTCTCAACCCATCTGGCTTCAGTTCAGAGCACGAGAAGGCTATGGAATTCCCAAAGACAGGGTTTACATTGTCTCTCGATACTATCACTTTTATCAAACCAAAATCCACTTCTATATAGACGACAAAGTCTTGTCAAGGTGTGAAGAAAAGTTAACAGAGCTGGAGCACAGTTGCCACAGGGACATACAAAATCATGATACCTCATTTGCAAAGTTGCATGTGTGTCCAACGCAGTATAACACTTAATCATCACTATCTTTATCGATCAATTAATCACCATTATTCACAAAATTGAATGCACAACTGTACTCACTCCGTTATTTTTTGTTCGTGCCGTCAATTTTTTTTTAAGTTTAACCACTAATATGTTCAAATCTCTCATCTCAAGAATTGTTATATGAAAATCATACCAGTAGATTCATCTCTTGAAATTCTTTCATAAAAGTATAAATTTATTAGTACATATTAATATAAAATTACATAAAGTAGTAGTCATAAGTGCACCTCAAAGACCGTAAAAGTCAATAATAATTGCATAAAAAAGAACAAGGGAGTACTGTAGAAACAATACAACAACAAATTGCTTTCTATTTGATCCCGTAATTTGTGGAGATAGCATCGATTAGCTCCTTAATTTTAATTTTAAGGGGATGTGAGATGACTAACGTAGTTTATGAAGGAGGGTAGGATTAGCTCCTTGATTTCAAGATAAGGCCAACTTTTGATAGCGATCGTTTAATCTAGTCTGATAGACGGTGGAGATGAAAAGTTATCACTTAACTCATGCATTTTATATTAGTACAAATATAGATAAGGTTTGGAACAATGAAATTCAAAAAATAAATAAAATAAACAACGCTATTGATCTCCTCGGCTCATAACTAGTTTCACAAAGTATCCCTGAATGGAACATCTATTTTGGAACGTACGATTGTATTTACAGTAATGCACGAACTTCACGCGACTTATACATGTGTGTTGATTGAACTATTTTATGCAGAATTCCTGTCCTAGAAATAATTGAACGAGTAGGGTTTAGTGGGTGCTCATGATACAAGAGGTAAACCACCCACACGTCGACACATACTAGCAAGAGAATTCCAAATTGCAAAGGTCAAAGGAAAAAAAGAAAGTGCAACGTGCCAATTTGGCTGGGCCCCGCCGCCGCTGCCACCGCAACCATACCGAGACCGAGCACGAGCAGCGCTGGTTCGGTTTCGGATAAGGCCGGCGGTCGCTTTCGCTCGCTCGCGTGGGGGGCCCGTTTCCGCGGTCGTGGACTCAGCGACCGAGGTGGCCGTGGAACGCGGCGACTCGCAGCGCCCGCGGGCCCCGCTGGCGGCTTCGCCCCGCATCGTGGCCGTCCGGGGGATCAGACGGCCGCGCGCCGCACGGGGGCCCACGCCGCGAGCCGGCGGGCGGATTGGCCCTTGGCTCCCGCGTCACCACGTGGGGACAGACCCAGGTGGCGTAGGCGTGAGCTGGGTGGACCCGGTCTGTACACCGTGGTGGAGATTTCGCAAGATGAACCTCCAGCTTCTAGAAATTGGTTGTTCCCTCGACCTTGTTCTTAAGGCCAACTCCAGACTCAATTTTTTTTTGGAGAAAACTCGTGACTCAATTGCACCGTTACGGCATATACATAATGACTTAAAAATCATAGCAACTTTGTCTACCGTAATTCGATTATCAATCAAGCGGCAGGGGTGAATCAACCGAAGCGGCGGAGGGGTTCAAGCCCGGTACCCCGAGTGCACATAGGAACCCTCAAAGTCTCTCCTTTAATTTTTGATGAGAATGACAGAGGAGGGAAAGAGGGAGGAAATAAATGAGAGACTTCTCTTTAGTGACTTTAGATTCGTCATTGTCAAGTGGCTATAAAAGAGTTGATCATCAAGATCGTCACCATACATCACGTCCTTTCATGTTGGTGCAGGGACGGAGATGGGGTACGCACTATCACGATTAATAGCAATTGATTTTGTAACTAACTGACTCTCCGTTTTTATTTACTTATCACTAACTTTTTACTATAATAATTAATTTTGTGTTTTTTCTAAAAAGTTTATAATATCTAAAACTTCCGTATTATTAGAGTCGTCGTGAAATATATTTTATTAGTATTATATACTTTTAAGTATTTATAAATTTTTTGTAGGAAAAATACAAAGTCAATATTACTACAATAAAAAACTGGTGACAAATAAATAAAAACGGAGATACTATTGTACTATGACGGCCGACAAGTCACCGGATGTTAGTTACCGGCATTTCCGTCGAGAAAGAGAAATGAAGGACAATGCGGTGACTATTGGCTGCTGATGTATGCATAGGTGTTGCCCCAGCTTTTATGAGTGTGTAGGCACGAGATTCGCACATGCGCAGTGCACTTCACTGCTTGCAAATCTGCGACTAATGAGTTGTAGCACCGGCATATCTGTACACGAGGGTTGTCTCTCTGTCTACGCGTGTACGTACGTGCATGCCTCTCGTGCGCAATGAAAATTTCCAAATCTTGCATTGGTACATTACAGCGGGCGGTAGCAGGTGACACTGGTACGTCACAGCTACTCCTCCTCCGTTGTTTCAGCGTACATCTCGATGCATTTGGTGTAGATGCATTGGATGACAGCGTCAGACAGCAGTTTGAAAACTGAATCGCGAGGGATTTTCAACGTGGTAGTAGTAAAACACTGAAACCTTTGATTTTAGGGTGTTTTTGTGATGCAAGATTATCAAAATGTATGGATAGAAAAAAACACAGGATTCTTAGAATCCTACAAGAATTTAGGACGCGAAAATTCTCAAAGAAAAACATAGGAATCCATGGCATAAAGGAAAAGAAACATGAGATTGGACGTCATGCTTATTTTTCTCCAAAATTCCTGTGCAAGAGCTCATTTCATAGGAATTAAAAGAATTCATGGGTGACTAACATTTGTTCCAAAGTCCCTCATAGGTAAATTTTCTATAGGAATCGAATGCTTTATTCCTCTATTTTTCTCTCCGTTCCAAAGGAGCCGTAAGTGTATCTCATGCAAGTGTTAAGCCATACTAGCACAATTTCCAGCCACGACGCATATGAGGATAGAAACGCCCTACAGACTGCAGATTCCACATACTTAGCTTTCGCTTTTTCCTGAAACGAGAATAGTATTACTCCTAGGAGTGATAAGTCGATATCGGCACTTGGAAATACTTTTAATAATATCGGTATTTGGTGCTCCCAAAATATTTAAAAAAAAAAATACAGATAGCATTCCACAGTTCCAAAACAAAGTCGTGTGCACCGGAGGCAGGTCGTCAAACAGAGCGGCGCGCCGGAACCAGCCCACGAAGCGAGCCCGGTCGCGACAACAGCTCCCGGCCAAGGTCTCGACGGGGCCTGATCCGGCGAGGGGCCCCGCAAAGATTGCGAGTTTTAGCCGGACGCAGCTGGCGAAGATGGCAGCAAACGAGCTGGACTTTTGCCGAGGTTCTGGACTGATTTCCTTTTTTTTTTTTTTTAAAGGCGCGGACGTCTCCATGCTTGGACAGACAAGCCTACAGGCCCTATGGTGAGGTCCACCTACTAGTTCTAGGTTGGGGCCCAGCCTGGAAGACTCTGCCTACTCTGTTCCATATGCTCTTTAAGGTGAATGTAAAGTCTGTTTGGTAAAGTTCTTTCTTATTTAAATTTTTTACGAGGAGTGATTATCTAGAGAAAGTGATTCTGTAGCTGAAAGTGATTTTATAGTGATTCTCTAAAATAAAATACATAGAGAAGTGATTCTCTGCGGGAAGTGAATCAGGGGAAGCTGTTTTTTTTTCAGCTCCCTAACTTTTAGCTCATTTCAGAGAATCACTCCCACGAATTCTACTCGGGGAGCTAAAAGCTGAAAGCTGCTGTTTGGCAGAGCTCCCCCTGATTTTAGTCGGAAAGCTGCTCTGGGAGTTCTGACAAACAGACCCTAAATTCTATATCACCTTCATATAAAAACATCCGTGAGATCCTGATTCAATCACATATCATCTAATTTAACGGTTGGATTAAAGATGAGAGAAAGGGGAACACGTGTCATTACAGGGAAAGAGGTCTTTCGTAGGATCCGATCATATAGAATTTGCTTCCCCTTATGACGGGGCTAGGCTAACAACCGAAGGAATGAATTAGAGTTGGAGGGGGTTGAAGAAAACACGAGTGTCCTAGTAGTGTGTTAATGGAGACGAAGTAGTACTATCATATCTACCATATAATCTTTGAGTTAGTGGTCTCTAGAGTGTTGCAATAATGCCACCAAATTTAAGTCTAGATTTTATTAGAAAGAAAACTATATAGAATAAACTAGATGTATATACTAGAACAAGTAGATCTATCATATATTTCAGATCAAGAGCATATTTCCCATGAGTAAAAATTATGCGCAAATTTACTCATTAGGTTGATGAAGATGAGTTTACACGAGAGCGATCTGATCGATGTCGTGGAAGCAGCTCCTCGGATGTAGTCAAAGTCGAGGACGTCAACGAAGAAGAAGTTGAGGCAGGTCGCAATTGTCGCAGTAGTTACCGAGCGATCGCGTTGAGCATTGCCATAAAACCTAATTGCCATCTAGTGTAGGTCTCTACGCAGCACTGATTTTGAAGATCCCACTCTCCTCCTTATCGGTGCATGTCGAGAGAAGAGAATGACAAGGCTTCGCAGCGAACAAAACTGATCAGGTAGATCAATGTAATGAACGAAACACGGGTGTCCTAGTAGTGTGTTAATGGAGATGTAGTAGTATCATATCTACCATGCAATCAGTGATGAGTATATCTTAAGACATGGGTGTACATATGTGTATATCTAATTTTTTTTACAAAAATTTGACTACATAGCATATGTAATAGATGTTAGATATCAGCAGCGGTTAAAATTTAATAATTATGTATTGTATTGTGACTCAACAGACCATTCATACTCTCTTGGATTTTTCTCAAATCCCATTTAGCTTCCAAATAGGGTGAAAACATATCGGATTTGGACTTATTGCTATTACCATATTTGCATCTTTTTTGGTCGCATTCAGAGTCAGGAATGAATATTATAGATAAAGATTCGAATACAAATTGTTTTAGAGTTGAAGTCGGACCAGAAATAGACTAAAATAGTCGGATATTACTCACGCATGTGAACGTGCGAATAACAAATAACATGATAACAATCATACATGTTAGCGTTAAGATTGTGTAGGTTTCATCTCCATTCCGAAGTCATCCATCATCTTCACTGGGATAATTTTTTTTTTATGCAAATTCACATGCATAGCCAAAAACCTCAATTAGAATACTATCACCAGTCACCACCACTTTTTCAACAAACGATGAAAGCCTAAAAGAGTCCAATCATATTTATTCTCTAAACAAGTAGATATAAAACAAGATATATATATCATAGAGTTCAGTTACAAGGAAAAGAAATCGAAGCTATTTTTATCACTTCCACACAAGCAAGGGCAGGCACACTAGCATATAGAAATATTACAAATTTCATCAAATAAGCATAATATAATAGGTAATAGCTAATATCATAATTCAAAATATTACATTACATGGATAGATAGAATCCATACTATATTCCATAAATAGTATTTATCTGGGTCGGAGACAATAGACCCAGTAAAATACGGATAATCCGATCTAAAAATCCTATAATTCATATCCATTGGATTTTTACAATACCATATCCACATCCATATATGTATCAAACTATCTATATCTACATCCATATATGTACATATTTCTAAAAGTCTTACCATACCTGTATCCGTATATGCATGGATCATCGGAAACTATGTGTTCCTCTTTCTCCTCTAGCTCCCGATGATTCAAATGTACAACATATCTTGGTTATCGAATAATTTCTTTTAGCATGTAATCATTGTAGTTAGCAGTCTCCAGAGCAGGGTTCAAAAAATTGACGATAACCGAGCAAAAATTGCGATAACCGGCCATCTCGGTCCGGCTCGGTTTCAGAAACTGAACGTTAACCGAATTTGAATTCAAAAAATTCGAAGAAACAAAAAAATTCAAAACAATTCAAACAAAAATCTTAAAAAAAACTAGACATAATTCTAAGATCTTCTGTGGAAATAATTTTAAAAAATAATGTCGTTTGCATCATATTCTATAGGGAGGAAGTTTGAAAAAAAATGAAAAAAATTGAAGCCTGCGGCTCAGTTATTAACTCATGTTAATAAAAAGTTTAACATGCAAACATATATATTTTTTTTGTGTGTAGAATGTATGTTAAGAGGATCTTTAAAATTGATTTCACTTTATTTAGAGTTTTATTAATTTCTCTATGATATTTACAAAGTTCACAAGCATAAAGTGAATATGTTAAGAAACAATATTGTAATTAACTTTTTCATGTCTACTATTATTTTTCCTACGTAAATTATAGTATAAATAAACTAATAAAAATGGTTTCACTCATTTCTGAGGTGTGATGGGTCAATTATGAATTAATCTAGTCGCAACAAATTTATACAATTCTGCATGTTACAATAACTAATTCATGAGTTCATGTATTTTTAAAATACATAGTATCATATAATAAGACTAAAAAATTAGTTTCATGATTTTTGGATCAGCAAAGAGTGAACTATGCATTTAACTTGGTTTAAAAAATACATTTTCTAATAGAAAATTTTGAACTTTTTTATGAGTATAAATACTTTTACCATGCAGATCATGTTACAAAAAAACCAAAAAAATTTGTTTCACTTTATTTTAAGCTCATATGAATTAGTTATTGATTTTACAAGATTGAGATAATTTTTGAATTTTTTATTAAACTTCACTGAAAATCGAGAAAACCGCTTGATAAATTGAGAAAACCGAGCGGTTACCGATAAAATCGAGCGGTTACCGACAATACAAAAAATTTGAGAAAATCACTCGATAAATCATAAAAACCGCTCGGTAATCGGTCCAATTCGACCGGTTACCGAGCGGCTAAAATCGCGATTTTTCCTCCAAATTTTAAATTTATTTAAATAAATTTTATCCAAAATTTTTAAAAATTCGAGTGATTACCGCGATAATCGCGATTTTTTGTTACCGCCGGAGCTATGTAAACCCTGCTCGAGAGTAGCAACAGATCGATGATCTCCCTGCCAAATTCGGTGGTCATGTAAACTGACTTAGACTTGAAAAAAAAAACCACGCGTTTTATAAATAGCAGATATGAAAATGAAGTGTTATGCTCACGTCGCTCATCCATTATTATCCATGCTTGCACAAATGCGATGTAGAAATAGCTGGGTGCAAGAGATTGCCCAAGAAATCTCTACACGATGCCCATCCAAGGTCTGGTACAGAAAACTAAGAAACAGCGAGGGGCTAAACCGCTAAACGCGGGGAGTCATGGCTGGCCTTATCCAGTTGGTGATGCCAGCTCGGCCGTCTCGGGGTCGGGCAGCGGCGCGCAGTCGCCCGTCGCTCTCGCGTCACGCCCTCCGAGCCGTCGCGGCCCGCCCACCGAAATCACACCGAGTACCATTTTTGCCCCTTTAATTGCCGGTTAATCACGTCAAAACCCCTTAATTACGGACACAGCCCCACCTTCTTGACAATTCCAGCTGTGATTAGTCAAACCCGATGCACGCCCCTACCGCTGTGGCTCACTCTCACCGACATGCGGGCCCGGATTCCATCGCAACACCGTCGCGTGCAGAGACGTGGCTGAGCTGGAGCGCTTTACCGCGGGGCCCCGGCATTAACTAACGCTATCCACTCAGGGTTTCACCACTGGCCCCGGTTTTCCACCGTATTTACGGTTGGATGCCACTGGCTCAGTCTCTCGGAGACAAACGGGGCTGTGTATATCCTTGAATATACTCTCTCCGGTCAAATATTTAAATTTTAACCTATAATATTTTTAAAATATTTAAATTTAAAATTTAAAAATAGTATGTGCCTCAAAAAATAGTTTCATAATACCACACCTTTACTACATTATATATATATTTTTTAAATGAGTAATTAGTAGTCAAAATAATATACTGGTAACCATATTAATGCCTAACACGATACTCTTTTTGCGACTGAAGCTATTACTAACAAGAGGAAAGACTTTCTTCTAGTCTTGTTTTATTAGTGGTGTTGGGGTTTTATCTTTGCCTCTTCATAAAGTAATGGCTGATTATGGAGGTAGGATTAGTTAAATTAATTAGGGTTGGATGTGGTGGGGCTACAATGTGGATATGCTTGTCTATGCATGAATGGGATGCATGCTTGCACGCTGGCAAAAGTCTTTGCCACGTGAAAGAGGGTTTGTTTAGTTTAACCACGCTGATCTTATTGATCCAATGTCGATTAGTTAAAGCCCTGTCGGTGAGGGGCGAGATAAAGATCTTACACTTTTGGGGAAAAGAAGGATGAACTAGGAGGGAATTACTCTATTGTTAGTAGACAATTACATATATCCTAAAAAATGAGAAAAAGATGAGCTGGTCAATGGTGGATGAAATCGTGCACACGCCTTGTAAAATTCACCATTTAATGGACGGATATAACAAATTTAATTTCATAATTTCCAGAGGATTATATGCCTGTTATGAGTGCTAGTAAAAGGTAGTAGCAAGATTTAAAAATTCATTTGAACCCCGAAATACGAAGGTCACTGAATTTCTGATATTCGTGATATTCAAAAAATTTGGTTAAAATTCGGTGAGAATTCGACCAAATTCACTTAGTCAGATTGGTTTCACCACGGTAAAAACGAACGAATTGGACATTTAGTAAACAGATGATTTTACTGATCAATCGCTCAATTTTTTCAGTATTCGACCATATTTTTTGAACTTCATTTGTCGTCGAAAACTGCTCGATTTCATTCAAAAACCACTTAAATTTCATCAAAAACCAATCGGTTTTATTGAATTTCAGTAAAGTTAAAGAAAAACCCTAAAAATAGTTTAACCTTGAAAAATCTATAACTAATTTATCTGAGCTTTAAATCAAGTGAAATAAATTTTGTTGGTTTCCTTGTAACATGATCTACATGATAAAATTATTTATGATCATCAAAAAGTTGAATATTTTCTGTGAGAAAATGTATTTTCCAAACCTAGTTAAATGCATAGTTAATTCTTTTCTAATCCAAAAATCATGAAACTAATTTTTTAGTCTTCATACATGATCATATCTCTTTTAAAAATACATGAACTCATGAAATGGTTATTGTAACATGCAGGATTGTGTAAATGTGTTGCAAATAGTGTTCATAACTAACCCATCACACCTCCAAAATTAGTGAAACCACTTTTATTAATTTACTTATACTATGATTTATGTAGGAAAAATAATGTTAGACATGAAAATGTTAATTAAAATTCTGTTTTTTTAACATGTTCACTTTATGCTTGTGAACTTTGTAAAAATCATGGAGAAATTAATAAAACTCTAAATGAAGTGAAACTAATTTTATAGATCCTCTTAAGGTACACCCTACACATAAAGAATATGTATTTGCATGTTAATATTTTCCTTAACATGAACCCTACTAAATGAGCTGCACGATTTTTAAAGCACACTTTTTCTTTTTCTTTTCAAACTTCCTCTGCTTGAAATATGATGCAAAGGACATTATTTTTGATTTTTTCACAGAAGGTCTTAGAATTATCTCTAGTATTTTTAGAATTTTTGAGATTTTTTTTATTTTTTAGAATTTTTTGAATTCAATTCAAAAAGTAGTTGAATTTCGAATTCGATGTGGGCTGAATTGACCGGTTTTCGCGAATATGGTTTTCTACGAATTTTCGAACCCTGGGTAGTAGTAGCTAACTCATTTTATTCCAGAGCATTCTACTCACACATCTCATTTTGTGCAGTTTTGAAAACTAGGCCACATATAACCATAGTTTTTTTAAGCTGACGCTGCATATATACACATTTACTTTTTTTGATAAACATATACACATTTAATGGCACCATGTATCTGTTTGATGCCAAATGAACCAGAAGCGTATAACCTCCTGGAAGAGTGCCCTTGTACAATTTCGCCTATCCTTCAATCGCGTGCTGTTTGGTTAAATGTTAAGTTGTCGCTGTCGCGCCTGGGATTTATTCACATGTGTAGTGTCCAACTAGATAACCATATCTGCCAACCAAGGATAAGATAAGTAATGCACCTACCGGTCTCAAACATTTATTAATCATCGCACACTAAAGATCAGAGACTAGCATGAAAGCAAAGTTATTAGTCGATCTTGACCAACTGAAGCTGCTAGCTATAGCACTTTCGGTTCTTGCTTATCCCCAAAGAAAAATTGGTTAGCTGATGTAGATAAGGATATTAATTTAGTGTAGACTATGGATAGGATTTTTATGCGAGGAGTAGTTTCAGTTTCTTTAATACCTATGTTGGATAATGAGTCAAACTCTAGATGAATACAAAGTCCTAGACGAATATGACATAACTTCACAACGCCTATAAACATAGGCCACCCCTTGTATTTGTAATCTCATATCATCATAATAAGATATGTCTCCCTGATTTTTACCTCCACATTGGAGGGTTTTTTCATGTTAAATTTTTGCCTCTCATGTCCCCATTTCCTAACAAGTGGTACTAGAAGCTAATTCGCCGCTGCGTTCGCGCCACACATCGATTCATGCGCTTTCGCCTGGGGTTCGTGATTCATTGTTGCGTCATATAGGATTCATGATTCGTCATCACGCCGTGCCTCTGATTGCGATCGTCGTCGACCGATTTGAACCTCGTGAGGGTCGCTTGCATGTCCACAGTGTTGACAACCCCCTTGATTCTCGTGACGCAAAAAGTTGTCACACCAAACACACTGAGCATCTCGTGTGCAAAATCGAACCAAAGTTCCCCTGGAAAAACAGGAAGTTACAGCCTCCCGATCGGAAGTTCCGGTCTGAGTGCTCAGCGGGCAGCACCATCGTTGTGGCGTCGTGTCATTAAGCCTTCGTCGTCACCCACGCTCAGGAGGGACCCTGTCAAAACGTAGATGGTCGGTGTTTGTCCTTGACCGTAGAGATCAAGAACAAGAAGCAAAGTAGGATGGAAAAGCATATTAGGGTAAAAGGGATAAAAGAGAAATTAAAGTAAATTGAATTGATTCAATTTGATGTTGGTCATCTTCAATCGGCCATGACCCTTTATATTTATATGGAGGGATGGTCTTGCCCCGTTTTGAGTCAAAATCTATCAAAACTCTCATTCAAATTTGACTCTATCTCTTTCTAAAATCTCGGATCCAACTCGAACTGGAAGTTCCGGTTCCCAATCGGAAGTTCCAGTCATGTCGGAATATCCGATTCCCCCCCGAATGACATTCTCGGTTTGAACTAGAATAATTAACTTGGAAGTTTCGGCCCTAAACCAGAAATTCTAACCATGCCGGAATATCCGATTCTTCCCCGGAATGAGGTTCTTGGGTTGGACAAAAAAATTTAACCGGAAGATCCAATCCAAAATCGGATATTTCGGTAAAAACTTAGCCAGAAGTCCTGATCCAAAATCGGATGTTCTGACATGTTGAATTTCTCAGCTCCGAAATTCTTCATTCTATATCAATTTTGGTCATCAACATATGCCCCTCTGTTTTTTGGTAAAACTTGCATACCAAAAAACATATCATCTCCCCTTCTACCTTTCTTAGGGTGATGATCAAGACATCAGTCATGAATATTCATTATGACGATGGTAACAAATACATCGGCCATATTTCCTCAAGCATCTTGTCACATGCTAGGATAGAATTTCTTCAAGTATCGTCCGTTAAGAGCTTTAGGCAATTTCTCCCCTTGCAAACCTTCTAGCAAATAAGAATTTTTAAGAACGATACCTACAAGTTTGTATGGACCTTTCCTACTTAGAGATCATTTGCCAAACTTTTTCTTCTTCAATTCAATAGGAAAAATAGTTTTCCACACAAGATCTCCATTCTGAAATGACTTTGCTTTTAACTTCTTGTTGTAAGTTTTGGCTACCCTTAATTTATCTCTTTCGATCTCCCTCAAAGCCTTCAACTGTTCATCCATTATTTCATCAATTATGTCCATCATTAGATCATAATAATCCAAAGCCGATAGGGTATTCTGCTCGATCAACCTTAAAGCATTAAGATTTACTTCAATAGATAAAATAACTTCTTGTTCATAAACAAGTTCATACATCGTTAATTTAGTAACACCATGTCTAGATATATGATGTACCCACAAAGTCTCCGATAGAACCTCATACTATCTTCTAGGATGTTCCTCTATTTTCTTCTTGATAAGCTTAATCAAAATTTTATTACTAAACTCGGTTTGACCATTGGCCTGAGCATAATATGAAGATGAATTAAGAAGCTTAATTTTCAATGACTTGGCAAATTCATGTACATGATGTGACATGAATGAAATACCTTTATCTATAGTTAAAGTTTGTGGAATGATGAATCTATGAACAATATGCTCCAAAATAAAGTCAATTATTTCCTTATATGTCATGTTCTTGAGAGGAATAGCTTCAAACCATTTAGTGAAGTAATTCGTAGCAACCAAGATGAAGCGATGACCTTTAAATGATAGAGGATGTATTTGGTCGATGAAATCCAAGTCCAACCTCGAAACGGCCATAGTTTGATAATAGGATGCATCATAGCAGTATGAACTAATTGAATATCACCAAATTTCTGATATGCCTCACATCCTTTATAATACCTGAAGCAATCATTAAGCATAGTAGGCCAATAAAATCTGACTCCTTTCAACAACCACTTTATCTTACATGCTGATTGATGTGTGCCACATATGTCTTTATGCACCTCACCCATAGCAACTTTTGCTTGATTCGAATCTAAGAACTTAAGGTGCACACCATCCACTGTTCGGCGATATAAATCATCATTCAACAATGTGTATTTGAAAGCTTGCCGCCGAATCTTTCTATCAACACTCTTGCTTACATACTTCAAATAATCAATGAGAGGTCTCCTCCGATCTTTAAATTTAGCACCTTTAACATTTTCTTCCAATGAAGAAGACACAACTGAACCAAAAAATTCACGTTCGGCCATACAATGATCAATACTTTCAAGCATCGGTCTTTCAATCACAAAGAATTTACCTCTATTAACTTGATAACCAGATGCTTACTGTGCTAAATCATTAGCTCTGAAATTATCATCTCTAGACACATGCTTAATAGCAAAATCACCCAAAACAACAATAATGTCTAGGCACTTATCAAGATAGCTATTTAGTGATCCGTTAAAATATTGATAATTACCGGAAACTTGTTGCATAAGTAGGAACGAATCACCAAAAGCCTCTATATTCTTTACACCCATGGAGCTTAGAATTTATAATCATAACAAGAGCTTCATATTTGGCTTGATTATTGGTATAAAAATATTCTACATGATAAGATGCTTAAAAAATAGCACATCTAGGTGACACAAAAACAAGACCAACACCTTGTTCAATCCCATAAGCTGAACTATCAAAATAAATATTCCATGGTTTAATAGATATATAGCCGACTACTAAATCATGCTTATCATAAATCCGATGGTCAACAATAAAATTAGCCAAGATTTGGCCTTTCATAGATATCAAAGATTCATAAGCCAAATCATATTCTATAAGTGCATAAGCCCATTTACCAATTCTACCATTTAAAATTAACTTTTACAACATATATTTAACCACATCGGCTTGACATGCTACTACACAAGTACTAGATAGCAAATAATACCTTAATTTTGTGCAAGCATAATATAGCAATAAGCATATTTTTTCAATAAAGACATACCTTGTCTCTGCTTCTGAGAGACGTTAGCTCAAGTAAATAATTACGTATCTTTTACCATCAATTTCTTGTACCAAAACAGCACCAATCACATCTCTCCCACATCAATATATAGCCAAAATGGTAATCCGTTTTAGGCGCCCGAAGCACCGAGGAGTAGAAAAATATTTCTTAATTTCATAAAATACAAGTTGCTACTTGGCCCCCAAGTGAACTCGGTCTCTTTTTTCAACTGAAGTATATGTGTAAAAGCACTAATTTTACTGAACAATTTTGATATAAATCTTCTCAAATAATTGATCTTGCCTAAGAATTTCTGCATATTCATTTTACATATAGGTGCTTGAACCTTTTATATAGCTTCTATTTTGCTAGTATCTATCTTTATACCTTTCTCATGTATTATAAAACCTGAACACTTTCTAGCCGATACACCAAAAGCACATTTGAGTGGATTTATTTTCAGACCATACCGACACATCCTTTCAAAAGCTAAATGTAAATCGGCCAAATGAGAATCATTGCCATCCGATTTAACAACTATATCATTAATATATACTTCTAATATCACACCAAGCAAATCATGAAAAATTAAATTCATAACTCTTTGATAAGTAGTACCGGCATTTTTCAACCCAAATGCCATAACCACCCACTCAAATAAACCAACAAAACCAGGATAACGAAAAACTGTTTTAGACATATCTTCCTCGATCATAAAAATTTGATTATAACCAACATTACCATCAAGAAAACTAATTATTCGATATCCTAAAGCATCATTAATTAATATGTCAGCTATAGGTATAGGACATTTATCTTTAGGAGTAACTTTATTTACATCTCTAAAATAAATGCAAACTCGCAACTTACCGCTATTCTTCTTCTCAACCGGGATGATGTTAGAAATCCAATCTGCATGCCTGCAAGGTCTTATAAATCCAGCTTTCAACAATCGGTCTATTTCTTCTTTAACCAGATCATACATATTAGGATTGATTCTCCTAGGTGGCTACTTATAAGGCCTAAATCCCGCTTTAATAGGCAACCGATGTTCCACCAACTCTCTGTCAAGTCTCGACATCTCATGATATTCCCAAGAAAAATAATCAACATATTCTTTAAGCAACTTGATTGCTTTAGCCTTATAATCGGCTTTCATGTTTTTGTTTACAAACGTCGGCCTTGGAATATTACCATCACCTATATCAACCTCTTGTAATGGATCGGCCAATGAGAAACCTTGACCTAACTTATCTAACTCATCTAAATCTTTAATGGATTTACAAATATCATTTTTATTTGACCGATATTGCTCTAATCGTTTTTGTAGCTATTCTCTAAGGATGGATTTGTACCTGTGGTTGTAAAGCCGATTTGTGATAATCGGCTCAATAATGTAATGTATCAATGAGTAGAGATAAGATTTAGAATGGTTTTACAACCACGGGTACATTACATTATTGAGTTGATTATCACAAATCGGCTTTACAACCACGGGTATAAATCCATCCTTATCCATCCTTAGAGACACTAAGAAAATCATAATTAGAAAGATCAAGACCCGATAAACACTTAGTATTGCCATATCTCAAATCAATTGAAGCATCAGCCAAAGCAACATAGGCTGAAGTATCCTCATATATAATTTCCACATCATCATCCACCCATTGAATTAAAAATTGGTGCAAGGTAGGAGGAACACAATTATTTGCATGAATCCAATCGCGTCCAAGAATCACACTATAATTTCCTTGTATCTCCACAACAAAGAAAGTGGTGGATAACGTCTTGCTTCCAATAGTAAATTCCATAGTGATAACACCTTTGGCCTCATTAGAATCACCCGCAAATCCATTGAGCATCAAATTGGTATTTATTAACTTATTATCACCTCTACCAAGCTTCTTAAAAATTGAATAAGGCATCAAATTTACTGTAGCTCCACCATCAATAAGCATTCTTGAAATTGGCTTCCCATTAATATGAACTTTAACATACTGATCCGCCTCCTTTGGCTTCTCAAAAATAGCTTCTTTTGGCATCAAATCCAATTGAGCCACTTCACGTTCATTCATAGCACGAAATTCTGAAGGTAACATAAAAACCATGTTGACATCCATACCTCCGGTAGGTGAAGCATCATTAGTACACACCGGCGAATCACCATAATCAACTAATTCCTCATCTTCCTTGTCTTCTTCCATAGGCACTGGTGTTGTTATTGGTAAAAGGGCTATTGTAGGAGTTGTCACTGCATTTAATTTTGGTTTCCATACTTTCTTCATAGGTTGCATAGGCTTAACTTCATTGAAACTATCATCCTAAAATTTTTCATCTTGTTGTTCCATCAATTCTTGCTTGCAAAGCTATTGCAATCTTCTTCTTTTTTTTGTGAGATAAGCTAGAGAGACACCACCTCAGCTGTAGATATTTAGAAAGCGGCTTGCTGCTAATTGCTTCATAATTATTAGCATTTGAGACAACATGGACAACAACAGGTACAAATTTAGACTTTGACCGATTTATTGCTAATAACAATCGGTCCTTTACCAAGTTCTTCGGCCACTACTTTCATTGATCCAATCTCAACAATATCAGCAACAGTGGTTCTCTTTTTATCAACATTAGAATCTGAATTTTGAATAGAAACTCCACCCTCCTTGACCCGGTGTACTTTCTTCACATTTTTAGCATGTTGAACATTACTAGACCGATCTTTATGCCCCAATCGGTCGTGGACAGCACGTGATATTCTATCAAAAATTGGCCCACGTGGTGCTATCCATCCCGGATGAAATGGAGGAAATTGCATAGGAGGAGGATGCATCCACATACCATCATAGCCCCAAGTTGGACAAGGAGGAAAAGGCATCGGAGGAGGCATCCATGGCCATGGTGCCGGCCCAAGTGGTGGGTAAATAGCAGCAACGCAATCCTCCTTTGGTTGATGATGATCATGAACTTATTGCTTCAAAGTTGATCTTGACCGCTTGAGATTATTTGGCCGATTCGCATGGGTCTGGATGGTCCTATTTTTCTCATACTTGGACAAAAATTGATTGAAAGTAGGCTTAAACTTTTCAACTTTTCACGTCCCTTTGCTTCATTAACCTTCCACTTTCCAACCTCCGGGCTTTTTGGTTTAGCATTAACATGCCCCCTGACCATTGAAGTGTTCACCACAATGTTGGTTGATTCTTTTCCTTCGAGAGTCTTCTCAAGTAGCATTTCTCTTTGCATATTTTTGTTCGGTCCCAAAGGTTTAGTGAAAGTGCATCTAGGCCCCCTATGTGGGTTTTAGCTAATTGATGGCAAATGATTAAGGGACTAATGGGTTTGCTGAAGTCATGAATAGGTTTTAAGTCCCATTGGATAAGTTACGAGATGTTGGCGTCCCTCAAAAAGAAAAGAGAAGCGGCGTGTAGTTACTCAATAGGCTTTAATTCATTTTATTTTGAATTTGAGTTAAGGATAGCCATACTATCAAGAAGGATGCATGTTGATAGTCTTGAAGATGTCTTAGTGCTCAAAGTATCCTTTTAGAATGAAAAGTTGAGAGACACAATCATCCACGGACACCGGAAAAAATAGTTGTCTGAGCCTGAAGTCTCTGGGTTAGCCTGGATACTCCGGACTCTGATCAGTTGGTCGGAGTCTCCTGGTGAGACTTTGGCAGAGATTCTCGGTTTGAGCTTGAGAGCTCGTCTCCGGGTTAGCCTGGATACTCCGGTGTTTGGTATGTGGTCGGAGCCTCCGAGTGAGACTCCAGCAGAGAGTCTCGGTTTGAGCATGAGAGCTCAACCTGGAGTCTCCAGGTTAGCCCGGATACTCCGGAGTCCGGTTTATGGCCGGAGTCTCCGAGTGAGACTCCGCGAGAGAGTCTCGAGTAGGCTTTAAGTCCTTAACCTAGAGTCTCTGGGTTGGTCCGGATACTCCGGTTTCTAGCGTTTTCGGACCCTCCGGAGAGGCTCCGGAGTCCGGACAGTGTTTATGCTTGAGTGCCCATGTGTTACCCGGAGTCTCCAGGTGAACCCGGATACTCCGGGCCTGTACAAAATACACAATAACGGCTAGTTTTTTGAAGTGGGCTATAAATACCCCACACCCCTTTCTTGAATAGCTGCTAAACCAACTCCTGGACAAACTCATTCAAAGTCATTGAATAGTCCTCCTAACTCATTTAGAGCTTTAATTCTTGCAAGATTTAGAGATTAGGGTTTGGGATGTGAGATTGAGTTCTACAGAGCAAAAATCCATTCTTGAGCATTTGAGGTCATCGCCAAGCTTTCAATTCGTGTTCTTTACACTTTGAGCTTTGAGCTCCTAGACGGCAAGGCGTCACTCAGAGAGCACCCAAGCTTGTGGAGTGCCCCATGAAGTTTGCATTACCCCCTTGTTTTTTAATAAGAACCTTAGCTTGATCTTTGTGGTCGCTTGGGTGAGGAAAGGATTAAAAAAGACCCGGCTCTTTGTGAGCTCCTCAACGGAGATGTAGGCACTTCTTTGTGAGGTGGCCGAACTTCGGAAACAAATCTTTATCTCCTTTATTTTGTTG
This sequence comes from Phragmites australis, assembly GCF_958298935.1. Classification (NCBI taxonomy): domain Eukaryota; kingdom Viridiplantae; phylum Streptophyta; class Magnoliopsida; order Poales; family Poaceae; genus Phragmites; species Phragmites australis. Next base: position 19,725,393 of record NC_084936.1, on the reverse strand, counting down.
CACATTTACTTGTTTTAGTTGATCTTAGGGTATTTTTCCGATCTACTTGTTTGTGTGCGTGTGACTGCAGGTTGTTGGTGATAAGGTACTTAGGCATCTCTTAGAACATGTGGTAACTTATAGACTCATCTAGATTGCTCGAAAGTTCATAAGTTTCAATTTTCTGTATAATCCGGATTATCCGAATAAGCCCGGAGTATCCAGGTTCTGTATAACCTGTAGTCTCCGGATTGACTCGGAGTATCCGGATTCAGTAATCCGTTGCGAAGTTTTAAATTTCAGGAAACGCCTATTGACGCCCCCTCTAGGCAACATCTCGTACATTTCAATTGGTATTAGAGCTTAACCTCCTATAAGGCTTCACTGCTTGGAGGATTTGAAGATGTCGACATCCGGGGAGAAGAGCCCGAAGAGTCCGAAGGGTGAAACTCGGGGTGAAACTTCGGGTGGTGGCTCAAGGAGGCCCATGGATTTGGGCGATGCTTCAACAACATTTGGCTCCAAAGATAGAAGGGGAGTCAAAGTTGGTTTTGATTATAGTAAATTAAATTCTCCTTCTAACAACTTCATCTCCATGCCTTCCGGGCATGCACCGTTCTTTGATGGCACACATTACGCCTCTTGGAGGCACAAGATGAAGATGCATCTAATCTCGCTCCATCCGAGCATTTGGAAGATTGTGTGTGTAGATCTTGATATTCCGGCGGAAGACATCGAACTCACATTGAAATAAGAGCAAGCAATTCATCGAAATGCTCAAGCTACAAGTGTTCTTCTTAGTGCCTTGAGCTCCGAGGAATTCAACAAAGTAGATGGGCTTGAGGAAGCTAAATCAATATGGGACACACTCTAAGTTTTACATGAGGTCACCACAAGCGTGAGGGAATAAAAAATTGAGTTGTTTGAAGGCAAGTTGGGAAGATTTGTGATGAAAGATGATGAAACACCCCAAGTTATGTATGACCGTATGATGGTGCTAGTGAACAAAATTAGAGGGCTTGGAAGTGAAGAGCTTGATGATCATAAGGTGGTGAGGAGATTACTTAGAGCCTTTCCACCAAGAAACCCCACCTTAGTCACACTCATCCGAGAGAGAAGGGATTACAAGAGGCTCACAACAAGTGATGTAGTTGGGATGATTCTTGCTCATGAGCTTATGGAGGAGGAAGCAAATAAAGTCAAAAATCTTGTCGAGCAAAGGTCCACCTCCAAGAACAAAGAAGTTGCATTCAAGACGAGCAAGAGCAAGAAAATTGAAGAATCAAGCTCAAGTGAAGATGAAGACTCAGATGATGAAGAAATAGCCTTCTTTGTAAGAAAATTCAAGAAATTTATGAAGAATGGTGGCTATAGCAAGTACAAGAGAGATATGCCCAAGAGGAGAACGTCCAAGAGGACTTGCTATGAGTATGGTGAAGTTGGCTATTTCATTGTCGATTGTTCGAACAAGAAGAAGAGCAAGGACAAGGATGAGAAGAAGAACAAACCCTTCAATAAGGACAAATACAAGACCCATAAGAAGAAGTACTCGGGTCAAGGTCATATTGGAGAGCAGTGGGATTCCAACTCCGACTCTGACTCTGATGATGAAGAAGTCGCCACCATTATCATCCGCATCTCTACACCAACAAAGTCACTTTTTGGAGAGATGAGCGATGATGACACTCCCAAGTGTCTCATGGCGAAAGGACGTAAGGTAAAATCACAACCCAAACTCCTAGATAGTGATAGTGATTGTGAAAGCATATTTAAAGGTTTAAGTAAAAATATCATGTCTAAAATGAAAGAACTAATGGAAACAATAGAGAGTCATGAGGAGACCTTTGAGAAGCAAGAGAACTTGCTCATCCTTGAAAATAAGTGAAACCTTGAACTCGAGGAGATCCTTGTTAAAGAAAAGGAGAAAGTTGAGAAATTGACCAAATATCTTAATTTGGCCAATGTCTCAACAGCTAGTCTTGAGAGTAGCAATTCTACACTTCAAGAAAAATTCTCGTGTTTTGGAGGAGACTCATAAAACTCTTGAAATTTAAATTGATACCCTCAAGAATAGCACTCCCACTTCTAATAATGCAACTTTACTCTCTAATGCTTCTACTAGCAATGGTTGCTCTCGTTGTTACAATGTAGATATAAATGCTTATACCACTAATGTTGAATCTTTGCAAGCCTTACAAAAAGAAAATGAGAGGCTAAATGCCTTCGTTAAGTATTGATGTATCAAAATATACAAATTCAAAGATGCACTATACAAGACCATTGAGGCTAAGGATAACAAGCAAAAGAGAGGACTTGGCTTTGATATGCATAAAAGCAAGCTAAATGAGCGTGTGGTGATCAATGGCAAAGAGTGCCTCAAGTTCATCAAGGGAGACAAGCAAGTTGATCACATCATTCAAGCAAAGCAACCCAAGAGCCATGCTCCACAATCTACCTTTTATGCTTCTTATATACTTAAGAGAAACCACTATAGTAAAGTGGTTGCTCTTTATGTTAGTGCTCGCACAAAGGACCGTGCTGTGAAAAGAAAAGTGATAGGGGAAAACCCGTGGGTTGGCCCGATCTTCACGGCAGTAGGTACGACAAGAGATAACTTGCTGAAAAATGCAGCGGGATAACTAGCTTTATACCTGACAAAGGCTGGAATGTGGCCAAGTAACGAGGAGAGAGGCACCAAATCATTGGACTCGACTCGATCTCCACGAACTCAAGAAAACAAACCGGGTAGCTTTAGACCTGGTCAAGGTTGGTTGCGACCAAGCGACGGGGAGAGAGGCACCGAAACCTTGATGGATTTCGACTCGATCTTCGAACGATCGCAGAACCACAAACCGGGACTAATCCACACAAAACGGTGCAGCCTAACTGGAAACCGTAGAGCACGAATTAGGGGGTCCCAGAGGAACCTTCACATATATACCGGTGAATCGGTCTCTCACAAGTCGATGAAGAACTCGCAAGAAATTTGGGGTAAGTCATTCAACAGCTCTTGGCTGGAAACACCATCTGGTGGATTTTTCTTAATTCATAATCGTGCCCCCTTTGGCTTAGATACAGTAGATATTTATACTAGGAACACCCCTCCTAGCTAGGTGTGAAAGTTCTATAAGTTTCCACGAAAATAAAGGGAGATAAAAAGGTGAAAACATGGGTTCCCGAGAAGCCTCGCGTGATCTTCAGCCTCCCTGGCAGTCTTCACTTAAATGGTCATTACTCCTTAATGGGAAGTCAAAAAGACGAGCCGTTTGTTGGAGGTGAAAGTAGACTTGATTATCTTTCTGTCCATGTGCATTATGCATGGTGAATCTTGACCAGTTTGTGTGTGTGTCTCTTGGAACATGGCTCTGATGTCAGGAGTCAGTGTGATGGTTCAGCTTCTGCGTAACTCGTCTCCTTCTCGGTGTAACTTGTCTCCTTTGGTCCAGCAGCAGCTCCAATATGCGTAAACCTTAGCAATACAAAAGTAGAACATTTAGGTAGTATAAAATTCTCATTTGTATTGTAATCAAATTTAGTAAGGAGAGAGTTCACCTCTTGCTGCAGTTTCCTTGCACGACTCCGTGTGATGGGTCCTTGTATTGGTGTAATTGGTGCTTGACTTGTTTCAGCTGGTCCATGGCTTGGCACATTTGCTGGGAGGTCCTCATCAAAAAGTGTGGGTACCCAAAATGCTTGTGACTAACATGAAATGACCCAAACGAATTTGGGTACCTAAAACAAAGGCTTAAAATTATTTTGTATATACTCATCCGGTGGATCAAGTTGAGTGCTTAATAGCGGTGCACAAATCATATGACCGGAGAGAAGAGTATGTTCTCATCATTTGAAGAGGATGGAGGACCATATGAAAATATCATTTTTGGTGATGATGGAAAAGGAGAGGTAATTGGTCTAGGTAAAATTGCTATTTTAAATGATCATTTCATTTCAAATATTTTGCTAGTTAAATCTCTTAGTTATAATTTATTGTCCGTATCACAACTTTGTAAAATAGTCTACAATTGCCTTTTTAATGAGGGTGTGACCGTCTCTAGAAGGGATAATACCTCAATAGCTTTCACCGGTAGGTTGAAGGATAAACTTTATCTTGTTCATTTCTCAACGAATGAAGTGATGTCTAAAACTTGTTTGATTGCTAAGTCTAGTATATGTTGGCTATGGCATCGCTGACTAGCCTATGTTGGTATGAGGAATTTGTCTAAACTTCTAAAGGGGAGCATATCCTAGGACTAACAAATGTTTTCTTTGAGAAAGATAGAATTTGTAGTGCTTATCAAGAGGGAAAGCAAATTAGAGCTCCTCACCTCGCCAAGAATGTAATAACGACTACAAGGGCATTGGAACTTCTTCACATGGATTTATTTGGACCAATCGTCTATATAAGCATTGGTGGTAACAAATATGATTTTGTTATTGTTTATGATTATTCTCGTTTCACTTGGGTATTCTTTTTGCATGATAAGAAAAAAACACAAGCCATATTCAAGAAATTCGTGAGAAGAGATCAAAACGAATTTGATGTGAAGATCAAGAGGGTAAGAAGCGATAATAGAAGTGAATTCAATAATACACAAGTTGAAAAATTCCTTGATGAAGAAGGGATCAAGCATGAGTTCTCGGCACCCTACTCCCCTCAATAAAATAGGGTTATCGAGAGGAAGAATAGGACTCTCATAGAGTTGGCAAGGACAATGCTTGATGAGTACAAGATCTCAAATCAATTTTAGGTAGAGACCGTCAATACTGTATGCCATGCCATCAACCGACTATACTTTCACAAGATTTTAAAAAAGACCGCCTACGAGCTTCTAACCGGTAACAAGCCGAATGTATCCTACTTTAGAGTTTTTGGTAACAAATGATTTATTCTAAATAAAAGGCCAAAACTTCTAAATTTGTGCCTAAAGTAGATGAAGGTTTTATGCTTGGTTATGGATCAAATGCCTACGCCTATCGTGTCTTCAACAAAACCTCTGGCTGTGTTGAAATCACGTGTGACATGATATTTGATGAATCTAACGGCTCCCAAGTGGAGCAAGTTGATCCTAATTTTTGAGGTGATGAGGAAATTCCAAGCAAAGCCATCAAGAAGATGGTATTTTGTGAAATCAAGCCTTAAGAACCCCAAGAGCAAAAAATAAACTATAATGATCAAGCTCAACCATCTTCATCAACTCAAGTAAAGCCATCAACATTAACTCAAGATCAATATCAAGTTAATGATGACTCTAAAAAGTTCCTTGATAATGATGAGGTGGAAGATATTCAACCTCAATCCCAAGTGCCATATCCAAGAGTTCATCAAAGTATCCAAAGAGATCACCCGGTGAATAATATCATTGGTGATATACAAAAGGGGGTAACTACTCGTTCTAGAATTGTAAATTTTTGTGAATATTACTCTTTTGTTTCCTCTTTGAAACCATTGAAGGTAGAAGAAGCACTTAGCGATCCGGATTGGGTGATGACCATGCAAGAAGAGCTCAACAACTTCAAGAGAAATAAAGTATGGTCATTAGTGGAAAGACCCAATCAAAATGTGATTGTCACCAAATGAGTCTTTCGCAACAAGCAAGATGAGAACAGGATCGTGACAAGAAACAAGGCAAGGTTGGTTGCTCAAGGCTTCACACAAATCAAAGATTTGGATTTTGGTGAGACTATGCTCACGTAGCTAGGCTTGAGTCTATTCGAATATTACTTGCCTATGCTACTCATCATGATTTCAAGTTATATCAAATGGATGTGAAGAGTGCTTTTCTAAATGGATCAATCTTCGAGTTGGTGTATGTGGAGCAACTACCTGGATTTGAAGATCTCATGTATCCTCATCATGTTTTTAAACTCCATAAGGCATTCTACAGGCTTAAGCAAGCACCTAGAGCATAGTATGAATTCCTTAGAAATTTTCTTGTCAAAAAGGACTTTTAAATAGGCAAAATCGATTCTACTCTCTTCACTAAGAATGTTGATAATGATTTATTTGTTTGCCAAATACATGTCGATGACATTATATTTGGTTCTACTAATAAAAGCTTTTGTGAAGAATTTAGTATGATCATGACCAAGAGATTTGAGATGTCAATGATGGGAGGGTTGAAGTTCTTCTTAGGATTCAAATCAAATAACTTAAGGAAGGAACTTTCATATGTTAAACCAAGTATATCAAAGACATGCTCAAGAAATTTGATATGGAGAATGCCAAACCCATCAAGACTCCTATGCAAGCTAATAGACATCTTGATCTCAATGAAGATAGCAAGGTCATGGATCAAAAGGTATATCACTCCATGATTGATTTTTTACTTTACTTTTGTGCATCTAGGTCTGATATTATGCTTAGTGTGTGCATGTGTGAAAGATTTAAAGCCGCTCCAAAAGAGTACCATTTGATGGCCGTTAAGAGAATTCTTAGATATTTGGTTCATACCCCTTAATTTGGCTTATGGTATCCTAAAGGTTCATCCTTTGACCTTTATGGCTATTTGGATTCTGATTATGCCGGTTGCAAAGTGGATAAGAAGAGCACCTCGGTGACTTGCCAATTCTTGGGTAGGTCTTTGGTGTCTTGGTCTTTAAAGAAACAAAATTCCATAGCCCTATCCACCGTCGAAGCCGAGTATGTTGCCGTGAGCGCTTGTTGTGCTCAATTTCTTTGGATGAGACAAACTTGGGAGATTATGGCTACAACATGACCAAAGTCCTACTTTTGTATGACAATAAGAGTGCCATCAAAATAGCCAACAATCCCATACAACACTCAAGAACCAAGCATATAGACATCCGTCACCATTTCCTAAGAGATCACTCAACCAAAGGGGATATCGATATTCGCCATGTGAGAACCAAAAAATAACTAGCTGATATCCTCACAAAGCCACTAGATGAGCAAAGATTTTGTGAGTTGAGAAATGAGCTAAATATCCTCGATTCTCGCAATGTGGCTTGATATGTTGCATGCAATTGACTATTCTAGTTTTATAATTTTGGTAGCTAGAATTTTGCAAAAATCTTTTTGATTGCTATTTTAAAAAATTATTTGATTCTTGATCTTTTGATCATATCTTGCTACTTGTGATCATAGTTATGTATTATTTTTGTTGGCAAAATTCTTATATGTCCAACAATCCTTCTCCCGAAATCCCTCGTCGAATCTTTGCTCAAAATTCCATCTTTGTCGAGTTCCAGTACCCGGAGTCTCCGGACCAATCTGGAGTGTCCGAATTCTGGACGTCCTGCTGTTTCTATTGAGTTGACAGAACCCGGAGTCTCCGGGTTCACCTGGATACTCCGGGCTCTGTCACTCGACCCGGAGGGTCCGGGTCACCTTCCGAGAAGGAGTCTCTGTCTCCTTTCTAACTCCAACCCAGAGTCTCCGGGTCAGGCTGGAGTCTCCGGGTAACCCAGGCTTTTTATCCTTTCCCGGCAGCTCCTCTCTCATTCTATCTCCACAACTTCTCTTTCACCTCTCTCTCCATGGAAAGGTCCCTCCGGTGATCTCAAGTTTTCTCCAAGGATTTTGGAAGTTCTTCTTCAAGTCAAATCATCCCTAGGTCGGATTCTCTGGCCCTCCCTCTGGATCGACCGTCGGTGCTTTGTTTGCCCTAAAAAGGTATCTCAAGAATAATTCACCCGATCTCTCAATACTTTGATCTAGAGTCGTATTCCTTTGGTAGACATGCTCCATATACTTCCTAGAATCACATACTCCAAGGTTGTTGCAATACTATGATTCATTCTCTCAAACCCTAGCACATTGCCCAGGAGTTGGGCTTGACCCGGATACTCCGGGTTGTTTAGTTTTCTGCCAATCGACTTCGTTCATCAATTCGTTATTGTGCAATCCTTCTAGTATCTCAAATTATTCCACCACTGGTGTATCTCAGGACTTGTGAAGATGGGACGAGACAAGAGCAATGCTTATCAAAGGAGAACAAAAGCAAAATTTGATCTGCAAGCTCAACCTCCTCCACATCAAACAGAGGGTAGCGGGAGTAGCAATGGCAGTGACAGTGGGAATGGTCGCTCTCGCATAGTCATTCAGAAGGTGCCAGCTTCATCAGTAGGCATTCACAATCATGAGAACATTCCAACAACAAATGCACCTCGTGGGAGAACAAAGATTTAAGCAATGAGAGGAAGAGGAAGGGTTGCAGTAGAGGCAAAGGGAAAGATGTGGCTTCTGGGTCTTGGAGTCAATGGTAAGAAGAAAGTGAGGAAGAAGAAAGTCCTATCTTGAAAGTGAGGAAGGAGAAAGTGAGAAAGAAGAAAGTCCTATCTTGAGTCCTATGAAGCTTCACCACCCCCTTAGAATACATACGACAAATGACATGCCCAAACAAGTTGTAAATTACATGAATAGGGCAAGCAAAGTCAAGAAAGAAAGATATGGGGATCCATTTCAATATGTGAAGAATGTAGCTGATCACCGCTTTTGGAGTGATTTCCAAGCGGATTTTTATGAAACGGTGATCCTTACCAAGAAGAAGCCAATAACTCCCATACAATGGATTAATTGGGATTACATGGCTAACAAGAATGAACCCACATTCAATGAAGTAATCTCAGCTTGTGAGCACAAGAGGATCAAATCCATCTTGGGTCTTAGGTATGACTGGTGTGAGGAAGTGATTGCTCAATTTTATGCAACATTCTGGTATGATCGTGAGGAAAATCAATCCATATTCTGGACAATCGAGGGAGAGAAGTATGAGATTTCATATCGAGCTTTTTCTCATGTGTTTGGGTTTGATATCCGCGACACTCAAAAGACAAAGATTCACATTGAAAATCAACTCTCTGCAGAAGATATGGATTTTATGTATTCAGATCACAGAAGAGTAATTCATGGCATGGTCACCGGGATGAGGCCCTTCTACAAGTGCTTAAACTCATTATTTCGGCTCACTTTAGCTCCTAAAAGTGGAGATGCCACCACAGTTCAAGGAATATCAAGAATTTTTCTTGCTAGGATGTCAAATGAGGGAGACCCCTTTAGTGTGATAGACTTCATTTAGGAAGAAATTCATACCGCATCACACACTCCTAGCCGAAGCTGTCCCTATACTCCTTATATCATGTACATGATTGAAAGGGTCACAAAGAAAAGTTTTTTTAAGGAAATGAAGCATGAGCCATATAGAATAAGGTTGGTGAGCACTAAATCATCTACACCTCCTCCTTCAGCTCCTAGTGCTCAAAGGGTAGCTCCAAAGCGTATGTCTTCCTCCCGTGGCTCTCCGTCTTTCATCAAAAAAAGCTCTCAAAGCAATATTCAAGGTGTGCACCCACAATGCTATTAAGATCAAAGAGCACAAAGATAAGACAAATCTGAGGTTGAGGAAGATAGAAGAGAGGCAAAAGGCTATCTATGCAAATTTGAGAATTAAGCCTCCTTGCTCTACAATTGCCTCTGAAGAAGAAGTGAGCGAGCCAGAAGTGTTCAAGAATCCATAGGCATGGTATGATGAAGCCTAAACAGCTGCAGCAGAAACTTCCCATACCCAAGATGATGAGGAGGAGACCAAAGAAGAAAATTGGGAGGAGCCGAGGAAAGTTCTTCGGACAACGATGACGGCTTCGATGATGATGGAGATTAGGACTTCGAAGGAGACAGTGACTAGATCATCTTCGTTGCTTCTCTTTCTTTTTGGTGCTTGACGCCGAAGGGGGAGAGAATGCACATCTTCTTATGCTATCTATCCTTTCTTGTTTATCTCTTTGAATCTTTATTATTTCCGTTGGACATGTAAGACATATGTATTTATTTGTGATGAACAATGTGTGGTGTGATAGTCGTTGAATTTATATTTGTAAGATAATATTTGTGCTAGTGTGATGCCATGAGATGTTTGATATGTACTGTTTGTTTATCTCTTTCTTATGTTTTGTGATATATCTTGTCATATGCATCACGCGCTATCATGTTTACAAACACATGCACCCCACAGATTCTAAGATATAGGGGGAGCTCTCACAAAATTTCTTTAAGTATATGCATTTGATCTCAAATTCTAATTTCAATCAATGCACACATTTAGAGGGAGCTCACCACATATCTTAAAATTCAAAACTCTTTAATTCGATTATCTCTTGTAAGTTTTAATCATGTTGTCATCAATCACCAAAAAGGGGAGATTGAAAGTGCATCTAGCCCTCCTATATGGGTTTTGGCTAATTGATGGCAAATGATTAAGGGATTAATGGGTTTGCTGAAGTCATGATCAGGTTTTAGGTCCCATTGGATAAGTTAAGAGATGTTGGCGTCCCTCAAAAAGAAAAGAGAAACGACGTGTAGTTACTTAATAGGCTTTAATTCATTTTTTTTTGAATTTGAGTTAAAGATAGCCGTACTATTAAGAGGGATGCATATTGATAGTCTTGAAGGTGTTTCAGTGCTCAAAGTATCCTTTTAGAACCAAAAGTTAAGAGACGCAATCACCCATGGACACCGGGAAAAAGGTTTTAGTTGTCTGAGCCCGGAGTCTCCTGGTTAGCCCTGATACTCCGGACTCTGATCAGTTGGTCGGAGTCTCGGGGTGAGACTCTGGTAGAGAGTCTCGGTTTGAGCTTGAGAGCTCAAACCGGAGTCTCCGGGTTAGCTCGGATACTCCGGTGTCTGGTATGTAGTCGGAGCCTTTGAGTGAGACTCCGGCAGAGAGTCTCGGTTTGAGCGTGAGAGCTCAACCTGGAGTCCCCGGGTTAGCCCGAATACTCTTGAGTCTGGTTTGTGGCTGGAGTCTATGAGTGAGACTCCGCGAGAGAGTCTTGGGTAGGTTTTAAGTGCTTAACCCGGAGTCTCTAGGTTGGCCCGGATACTCCGACATCTGGTGTTTCTGAACCCTTCGGAGAGGCTCTGGACAATGTTTATGCCTGAGTGCCCATGTGTTACCCGGAGTATCCGGGTGAACCCGGATACTCCGGGTCAGTACAAAATACACAGTAACGGCCAATTTTTTTATAAAGTGGGCTATAAATACCCCACACCCCCTTCTTGAATAGCTGCTGAACCAATTCTTGGACAAACTCATTCAAAGCCATTCAATAACCCTCCTAACTCCTCTAGAGGTTTAATTCTTGCAAGAGTTGGAGATTAGGGTTTGGGAAGTGATATTGAGTGCTACAGAGCAAAAATCCATTCTTGAGCATTTGAGGTTATCGCCAAGCTTTTGATTCGCGTTCTTTACTTTGGAGCTTTGAGCTTCTGGATGGCAAGACGTTACCCAGAGAGCACCTAAGCTTGTGGAGTGCCCAGGGAAGTTTGTATTGCCCCCTTGATTTGAGTAAGAACCCTAGCTTGATCTTTGTGGTCGCTTGGGTGAGGAAAGGGTTGAAAAAGACCAAGCCCATTTGGCCATACATACGCCAACATCATCATCATCATCGTTCAAATTTTCAGATTCATATTCAAGCACGTGAATATTAGGACGATCAACTCTTGATTTATCATGTGATTTATGAAAATTTCTAGACTCTTTGGCTCCGCTTTTTTGTGCCAGGGCTCTGTGCAAGACTTGACTAACATCCTGAAAATCACAACCTTCTAGTTTTTCCTTAAGCTGAGATAACAATCCCGAATAAGATAATTCAGCTAAATCTTTTTCAGAAAGTGTCAAGTTAAAACATCAGTTTTTATATCTCTAAACCTCCTAATATAATCAGCAATGCGTTCATTATATTTTTGTCTAACCGACGTTAAATATGAGAGCCTCAATTTAGTATCAACATTATAAAAACATTCATGAAACTTTTCTTTTAATTGAGACCACACATGTACAGAATTAGGAGCAAGAGATGTAAACTAAGTAAAAGTAGTTCCAGATAATGACAAAGGAAATAATATAATTTTCAGCACACCATTGGAACTAGCCTCACCTAATTATGCAAGAAATTGACCAACATGCTCCCTAGTTGTTCTATTATCCTCTCTAGTAAATTTTACAAAATCAGGAATCTTAAAACTACAGGGATATGGTATTATGTCATAGTGATCAAGAGATGGCTTTTGGTATGCACGAGCTTTTCTCCTAACCTCTAAGCCGAATTGATCTCTTAGCACATTGGCTACTTGTTCTCACATGATTTTGGTGTAATCAGCCACAAGCCAATTAGGGTTAGCTATTGGCTCAAGCGGTGGTATAGGCACATTCGGTACATAAGAAGTGATACGAGGCGGTGTAGTAAAGTTTTATTCAGGTATCGTCCCATAAGAGATTCCCGATCCCTGTGGTGGTATAGGCGAACCACTATATGCTATGGTTTGATAAAAAGGTGTTTACACATTGGGATAACTTTCGGCTCTATGAGCTTTGAGCCGAAGTTGAAGCATAGGGTCTAACATAAGAAGGAACATGATTAGGTGCAACGCTACCTATATTAGTTATGATTTAGCACCTTCTAATAATAATGATCAATATATTGCTCGAGATAGAACAAGAAGGAATATTAAATTATTTGCTAGATATCATGACACTAATGATATAACCTATTATACTCTTCTTGCTGCACAAGATATTCATGATACTATTGAAACTTTTTCTTATTGTGAAGTTATCTCATGTGAAAATTCTTTTAAATAGTTGATAGCTATGAATGAAGAAATTGAGAGCCTTCGTAAAAATCGTACATGAGATTGATCGAGCTTTCAAAAGGTAAGAAACCTTTAAATAAATAAATTTATAAGAAAAAGGAATGTATCTTTGGAATTGAACATGCAAGATGGAAAGTTTGTTTAGTGGTAAAAAATTTTGACCAAAGGGAAGGTATTGACTTCAATGAAGTATTTCTCCTGTTGTACATCACTCTTCCATCCGGGTGATGCTTGCTTTTGTTGCTTTATTTGATTTAGAATTAGAGCAATTTGATGTTAAAAATTGCTTTCTTACATGGAGACTTAGATGAGGAGATTTTATGACACAATCTAAAGGTTTTGCTACTCCTGAAAAAGAGCATCAACTTTATCATTTAAAAAAAAACTCTTTACGGTCTTAAACAAGCTTCTAGGCAGTGGTATAAAATGTTTGATTCCTTTATGATTTCACAATAATATTCTTGCAATAATTATGATAAATTGTGTTTGCTTCAAATAATTTTCCCATGGATTTTTTTTATATATTTGATGCTCTATGTTGATTTTATGATTATTGCTTCTCATGACAACCGCTTGACTAATCAGTTGAAGGACCAACTTAGTCATACATTTGAGATGAAAGATCTTTGTCATATAAAAAATATTTGGGATGGAAATGCAGCGCGATCGCAAGGCTGGTAAATTATTTCTATCTCCAAAGTGTTACATTGAGAAGATACTTGATAGATTTAATCTTAGTAATTGCAAGTCTGTTTCTACACCTTTTGCTTCATACTTTAAGTTATCTTTAAGTCAATGTCCTACTAATGAAGAAGACAAAGACTACATGTCATGTGTTTCTTATGCCAATGCAGTTGAAAATCTCATGTATGCTATGATTTGCACTAGACCAATTTAGTTCATGTAGTTAGTGTGGCTAGCAGATTTATGCATAATCCTGACAAAAAATATTGGAATGTTGTTAAGTGAATTCTTCGTTATTTGAAATGTACTTCTAAGTTTAGTTTGATGTTTGATAAGAATAAGGTGAAAACAAATAATGTTATTAGGGTTTGTTGATTCCGATTATGCTCGTGATCTTGATAAATGAAGGTATATCTCTAGATATATTTTCCCTTTATTTGGCTTAGCTGTCAGTTGGAAATTTTCTCTTCAGAATGTTACTACTCTTTCTATAACTGAAGCAAAATATATTTCATCTACTGAAGGTGTTACGGAAGCTATTTGGCTGCGAGGTCTGGTTTCTAAACTTGATATTCCACATGATAGTAATACTATTTATTATGATAGCTAAAGTTCTATTTATTTGGCCAAGAATGATATGTTTCATGCCAAGACTAAGGACATTGATCTCAAGCACCACTTTATTCATGATTTTGTTCTCTAAGGTCAAATTATCACATATTGATGATAATCTCGTAGATATGCTTACCAAGTTACTCTCTAATACTAAGTTCAAGCATTGTTTGGACTTAGTTAATATTCATGGTGCTTGATAGCCCATCAGGGTTTTGGAGACAATTTCTTTATGGACATCTTAGTTTGGATTTTGAGTCAAGTGGAGATTTGTTGGATAATGATTCAAACTCTAGATGAATACATAGTCCTAGATGAATACGACACGACTTTACAATGCCTATAAATATAGGCTACTCTTTGTACTTGTAATCTCGTATCATCATAATAAAATTTGTCTCCCGTAGTTTTTTACCTCCGCATTAGAGAGTTTTTTCACGTTAAATCCTTGCCTCTCGTGTCCTGATTTCCTAACAACCTAGGATGTCATGTAGTAGTAGTGACTTAGTGTACAGTAGTACACATATTTTGGTATTCTCTCTGGGAAAAAAGAAGTTGAAATAACATGTAAAAAATAATACCTAAGGATAACATGTAAAAAGGGTAATATAAATTTAAAGTTGAAGTGAAGCAAGTATTTCAGATCATTTAGGCAGGTGTGGATCCACTCAATAAATTTCAATACAGGTAACAACCCCAATAATAACATCTTCAGTTTTTTTTTTTTGTGTGGAAAGGAACTAGTCTGAAAAGACAAATTAGAGCGTTCATGTGGAGCAAAAGTCACCCATTACTTTGGTCTCATTGGAAGGCAGGAGCTTCACAAAACAATTCCTAAAAGGTATCCTATAAACCAAATGGAGCTGAAAATGATTCATGTCGAACCGTAACCAATTTAACTATTGTGCTGTTTTGTTTTTAGTTGCTTACTGTGGCCAGACAACGTAAAATTGCAAAAAGAGCATCTCATGTGTTCTTAGATGCCTACCTAGTAACATCGTCCTTGTACTAGAACTTTACTCCATCTGTTCTAGAAAGGTGACAGTTTGGGACATGACGATGCTTTTGAAAGGACATTAAATCAAATATTTCTGCTTGAATATGTATGTTAAACCCAACAAAATTTACTGTTATCGTCAAAGTAATTTTAAAAGAAAATTCTTTCAATGGACCAATTTAGACACCTATAAAAGGATGTTCTAGATCAAAATGAAAATAATTTGACCGCAAGGATTCTAAAGTTTCACTTATCTTTCCACACAGAGTAAACTGTGTTCGCAAGTAGACAACTCGACGTATAATGCCTTCTTTTGATTCAGGTGCTTTTCTTCTTAAGATGTAAGCCTGAATAAACCATAAAAGCTTAAGAGTCAAGGCATACTGTTAAAGTTTGGGGGTTCTATTGCTCAGTTGTATGTTTTCTCCAAAATTTCATTTGACGGCTGTGCTATTGGATGTGCATCGAACAACTCACAATCTTTCTTCAACGTTCGCTTAGAAGTAGCAACCTCTTCTCTCTTCTGTCCAGTCCCATATTCACACACTCACTCTCTTGTCCTGCTCTTAAGTCTCTGACACGGCTCCCGCTGCCGTATCTATGACCTTTACTTGTTACCGTGCTAACCTGGTGTCGCTGTCACCCATGCCCCCTACCTTGACCCTTCCCAACTGGTAATCCTTTGCTACCCCTACCAGCGATGTCCCCACCACCTTGACAACCCGTCCCCATATTCGTCACCATTGCCAGGCCAACTTGCTATCAGGCATCCCTCTAAGAGCCTAGGACCAGTGACCTCAAACCTGCCGCTACTAACTCCTCGCCAACGTCATTAACTAAAAAAGGTAACGGTTTTTAGTCACTCAAATTTAGAAAACTAAAAGTTTTGTTTTTGCATATATATATAGGAAACTAAAAGTTTTTTTCATATATATATATATATATATATATATATATATATATATATATATATATATATATATATATATAAAAGCACGGCTGCAATGATGCCTTTCCTAATTACCCCAGCAGTCGTATAAAAAATACACAGACAGCCATCTGATTTGCTCAAAAGAAAATACCAAATCTTCAAAATTAATGCTTATTATTGTGTGCGTATATAAAAGCACCTGCAATAATGCCTTATTACCCTGCAATCATCCAAATGAAAACAAATAAGCTGTCATCAGATTTGCTCAAAAGGAAAAAAAAATCCCAAATCTTCGAAATTAAAAGGAATATCCCAAAGGTAGGGTCAATCCTGCCCTTAGACCTTTATACGTACTCGGAATAAAATAATCTAAAAAAGGTAATCTCATCCGCGATGGCATGAATGTAAATGTGACAAATCCCTAGGGCAAAACCGAAGTTGAGTGTTACCTCTCTCACCCATCCTAAGTTTGAGTGTTGTTCACCAGCAAAACCTTCGTGCCTAAAAATACCGCTCCTTCCTCAGAGGCTTAGGGCAATTTCTCCCCTCCCTGTCTCGACATTTCTTGCGATCTCGCCCCTGTCCGTCCGCCCCTCTCTGTTCGTCGCTCTCAGCCGCGGTCTGGTGTTACATAGAAGGAGAGAGCGAGAGAAGCAAGCAAGCAAGCAAAGCAAGAAACGGGAGGAGGATCCGTGGGCCAAGAATTCGGTTGGAAGCGGAAGCGAAGGGGAAGAAGAAGAAGAGGAGGAGGAGGAGGAGGAGGAGGAGAGCAGTGAAGAGCGCTTCGCGTTTGATCTGGGTGAGGAGCGGCTTGTCTCTGTCCTTCCTGCTCTCTGATTCTTTGGTTTTCTGAAGCAGCGATCTTTGTGTTATGGATGCGAGGCTCGGTGATTTCTTTTGTTTGGTTTGTCGCTTGTAGTTTTAATCTGCTTCTTTTTTTTCCCGTTCTGTGGGTAGCTGGGTTGGTTTTGGCTTTCATTTCAAAGGAAATCCTAATGTGAAAAGGGGATTTTTTTTCCTCAAAAAATTTGATGTTGCTTTTGCAATTTGCTTCAGGCCTTTCCTACCTTACATTCCCTTTCATTTTTCCTTCAACATTTTGATTTGTATTTACTGCATTCCCGCACGAAACATTGCTGTCAATTTGGATCCTTTTGGTTTTGCTCGGACGAAGGACGGGTGTATCCGTATATGA
The DNA here is from genome assembly GCF_958298935.1 of Phragmites australis. NCBI lineage: Eukaryota > Viridiplantae > Streptophyta > Magnoliopsida > Poales > Poaceae > Phragmites > Phragmites australis. Next base: position 19,708,385 of record NC_084936.1, on the reverse strand, counting down.
TGAGGTGCGGGTGGGGGTAGTATTCTGCTGTTGCATTGTTCTATGTGTACATCAATATCCACGGCCCATGCGCCCCCCGCCCTCCCCCCCCCCCCCAAAAAAAAAGAAAAGAAAATACAATTGTTAGTACTTAGCTCTGTTCGTTTTGCGCAATAAATCGACCACCGGTTCAGATTCAGTTCATGGTTGGGCATATTATTGTTTTTGTTGAGATTTCGATGTCAGATGTGTTCTTGTCTTACTTCCTCAGTTCCTCTGCATTTCTTGCTATAAACGAAGGTGACTACTATGGAGTGATATTATTCTTGTACATGGGAAGTTTGTTTCTTTCCCAAGCTAATAGTTATGTGTATTCCCCGCAAAAAAGTAGTTATGTGTATTGGTAGACATCAGCCTTTTCTTTTTTAGGGTAGAACATCTTATTTTGAATGTTACAGCGTGTAGTATGTTTGATTTTTATCAGAAAGCTCAAGAGTTTGCTCCAACCTGTTGTCCATGCCAAGTGCTGTAATTCTGCACAGCAGCCACGGAGCTGCTACAGTTGTACACTCTATGCAATTAGATTGGGGTTTTGGATATAATTTGCTTGAAAATATATCGTCACAAGTTGTGTTCAACACAATGTTGCAACTGGCTTCAGTAGCTACCATTTATTGCATGGGGTGCCGGATCAAGTTCCCATGTCTGCTTTGCCATGCCGTGTTTAGTAGTATCGTGTGTGTGAACTGGTGCAATATTCGTAATGGACCGCTCTAGATTGGGATGCCAAGTACTGTAAGCAAGTGTGGCATGAGGAGTTGTAGGTTGTTGTGCTTCATTATAATGGGGGAGGACTGAATTGAGGAGTAGTTGAATCATGCTGATGGAGAGCGTGCTACTGTAGTGGTGGTCCTGGTATTTCTAATTTTGTGTTTTTATGGAAGGATGCGTGGTCCATCCTTTTGTTTAATTCTTTTGGAATGGATATTGTGGGCCTAAACTGTAGTCAATGTGCTATTGTTTTGGATCATTGGGAAGATAAGATGCACTGGATTTGTGTTGAAGACTTGAAGTGCTTAGGTTGTAGAACAGCATCCTCATTCCTCAGACCTCAATAATGATATTACAATGCCAAACATTTTTTTTTTTGGCCTGGAGTGAAATGTTACTATACTTGATATGATATGAAGAACTTTCTTCTCTTGCCTTGTCAATGCAACCAACTGGTTAAGTATGTATTTTACATTATGACAGGCGATTGTTTGATACGATGCGAAGTCTCTCGTGGTGGTAACGGTAAGCTGACCACAGTCTCGCTAAACCAGCCCGGGTTCGAGACTCACATCTCCTTTAAATCAAATCGCACGCGCGGGGGGTGGGGGGGTCGAGTTTTTTTTTAGAATATTAGTTGAGGACCTGACATATATCCATTTCTAACTCTGCCTGTTTGTTCTTTCTTTATAATAGATATATTAAACCAGTTCCAAGATTAATTCATTTATATTTGATACAGTGTACTGAGATATGACATGTCATGCGGTAATTTGTGTCAAGCTTGGCTGATATACTCTGTTTGTTGTTTCACAGGAATTCAAAACGTATAGTGCTAGCTACCCCGATATAAGGCCTAAACAAATTGGCTTGACTGTTCTGGTCTCGACATAAGGTTGTGGAACCATGGTTTCAAAATCATATTCAAATCTGCTAGACATGACCTGCGGAGATGGATTTGACTTTCGGCAACCTTTTAAGTCTCTTCCTCGGGTTGTAACTTCTCCTGGCATTATATCTGATCCTGAATGGGATACAAGAAGTGACGGTGATTCAGTTGGTTCAGCATCTTCTACTGAGAGGAAAATAATTGTTGCCAACTTCCTTCCACTGAACTGTACAAAAGATGAAGCTGGGCAATGGTCCTTCTCACTGGATGATGATGCACTACTCATGCAACTTAAAGATGGTTTTTCAAACGAGACTGATGTTGTGTATGTGGGTAGTTTGAAGGTTCAGGTAGATCCGAGTGAGCAGGACCAAGTTGCACAGAAGCTTCTTAGAGAATATCGATGTATACCTACTTTTCTCCCTTCTGACCTCCAGCAGCAGTTCTATCATGGCTTCTGTAAACAGCAATTGTGGCCACTTTTCCATTATATGCTTCCTATTTGCCTTGACAAAGGTGAGCTATTTGATCGCAACCTGTTTCAAGCCTATGTCCGAGCCAACAAGCTTTTTGCCGACAAAGTTATGGAAGCAATCAATACAGATGATGATTGTGTTTGGGTTCATGATTATCACCTCATGCTGCTCCCTACATTCTTGAGGAAGAGGTTACACCGAATAAAGCTTGGTTTCTTCCTTCACAGCCCATTCCCCTCCTCAGAAATCTATAGGACTCTGCCTGTAAGGGATGAAATCCTGAAGTCGCTGCTTAATGCTGATCTAATTGGTTTTCAAACATTTGACTATGCCCGCCACTTCCTTTCGTGTTGTAGCAGATTGCTAGGTCTGCATTATGAATTAAAACGTGGTTACATTGGAATAGAGTATTTTGGTCGCACAGTGAGCCTGAAGATCCTCTCAGTGGGCGTCCATGTTGGTCGTCTTGAATCTGTCTTGAAGTTGCCTGCTACAATTAGCAAGGTTCAAGAAATTGAACAAATGTATAAGGGCAAGATGCTGATGTTAGGCGTAGATGACATGGACATCTTCAAAGGGATAAGTCTAAAACTACTCGGGCTGGAGCTTCTTCTAGAGAGAAATCCAAAGCTTAGAGGGAAGGTTGTCCTTGTACAGATTATCAATCCAGCAAGAAGCACAGGGAAGGATGTGCAGGAAGCTATTACAGAAGCTGTCTCTGTGGCTGAAAGGATTAATATGAAGTATGGTTCTTCAGGTTACAAGCCTGTTGTCCTAATTGATCATCGTATACCATTTTATGAAAGGATTGCATTCTATGCTGCATCTGATTGTTGTATTGTAAATGCTGTGAGGGATGGTATGAACTTAGTACCATATGAGTATACTGTTTGCCGACAGGGAAATGAGGAGATGGATAAACTCAGAGGTGTTGACAAAAAGACCCACCACACTAGCACACTTATTGTTTCAGAGTTTGTTGGTTGCTCCCCATCTCTTAGTGGTGCTTTCAGGGTAAATCCATGGAGTGTTGATGATGTGGCCGATGCCTTATACTGTGCAACTGACTTGACTGAATCTGAGAAATGGCTGCGACATGAAAAGCATTATCGCTATGTCAGTACTCATGATGTTGCTTACTGGGCACACAGCTTTGCTCAAGATCTGGTAAGAGCATGCAAAGATCATTACAGCAGAAGGTGTTGGGCTATTGGGTTTGGTCTGAATTTTAGAGTTATTGCTCTTTCTCCTGGCTTCAGAAAGCTGTCTTTGGAGCACTTTGTTTCTTCTTATAACAAGGCTTCCAGAAGAGCAATATTTCTTGACTATGATGGTACACTTGTGGCCCAGTTATCAATCGACAAAGCTCCTAGTGCAGAACTCATTTCAATTCTTAACACCTTATGCGATGATCCAAAGAACAATGTATTTATAGTCAGTGGAAGAGGACGAAACTCCCTTGATGAGTGGTTTTCTCCTTGTGAGAAGCTTGGTATAGCTGCAGAACATGGCTATTTCATCAGGTGTGCCAATAAAAAAAGTTATCATTGTTGTTACATACACGATTGTATACTTTATAGTTCTCTGAATGTGTGATGAACTATGTATGTGTTTTCAGATGGAACAAGGAAGCTGCATGGGAATCAAGCTATTCAAGTCCACATCGCGAATGGAAGCACATTGCTGAACCTGTCATGCAAGTATACACTGAGACAACTGATGGATCCTTCGTAGAGCCAAAGGAAAGTGCTCTAGTATGGCACTATATGGATGCGGACCATGATTTTGGTTCCTGCCAAGCAAAGGAACTACTGGATCATCTGGAGAGGGTGCTATCAAATGAACCTGTCGTTGTAAAGTGCGGTCATTATATCGTAGAAGTGAAACCGCAGGTATATGCCCTTTGGATCTCCTAACCATTTTGTCATTTCACTTCTACATTGGCTACATCTCGCACTAACTGAAAGTGACTCATGCAGGGAGTTAGTAAGGGGCTTGCTGTTGACAAGCTAATCCGCACGTTGGTCAACAACGGGAAGGCACCAGATTTTCTGATGTGCATTGGCAATGATCGATCTGACGAGGACATGTTTGAAAGCATCAATGGCATGACCTCCAGCGCTGTACCGGAGGTCTTTGCTTGTTCGGTTGGACAAAAGCCCAGCAAAGCAAAGTACTATGTTGATGATACCAGTGAAGTAATCAGATTATTGAAGAATGTAACTTGCGTCTCATCGCAACGGGAGGATGTGAGCCATGGACGTGTGAGCTTCAGAGATGTACTTGATTACGTGGACTAAGCCACCAGTTATTTACCTGAACTTGTTAGCCACGAAGCATGTACATTCCAGTGTCTTCATCTCTCAATGGTTCATTCTAGGAGGGTGTGTTGTCCAGAGGTCTAGACTCGCCAACATAAACCGTCACCATCGTAAGAAAAGCAAAAATGCGCGCTGAAGCTCGCTATTTCGAAGGTTCGGGTGATGTATATGTGGGCAATTTTGATAGGAAAGGAAAGGTTATCGCTGGAGGTTTGCAGTGTGATAGGAAAGCCTCTATACTGACTGGAGGTTTGTTGGCTTCTACAAGTGGTTGTCTGAATCTGTTCTCCTGCTATATTGATGATTGCGTTGGTTCTTAAAGTTTCTCTGCAAAATTCCATCAATAAAAGTCTCTAGGAAACTTGGCAAAAATACGAATTTGTATAATATACTTGAGCGTATTTACTGAAATAGATAATAATTTTCTGTATTTACAAATCTAGCATATGTATTCAGTATACAGTGTGCGAAAAATATATTTTCGATACAAGGTGTATCAAAAAAGATATTTTCGGCACATCGTGTGCCGAATACGACATTGTTGGCCGTATTCGGCACACGGTATGTCGAAAATCATCTGTATTTGGCACATAATGTGCCGAATACGGCCAACAGTGTCCTATTCGGCACACCGTGTGCCGTCACGTCGTGTCACGCTTTACTTTTCACTTTATTCCTTTCGCTTTACACTTACGCGCTTTATACTCGACCGACCGTCCAACCTGCATGGGAGTTTTTTGGCAGCGTTCGTTCGGCGTAGTTATAAAATGGCTCTTGCTACGCATTGCAAAGCTGCATTCGAGCGTGAGCAGACTAGCACTCGAGCGCGAGCAGAGCAGCAGTTGAGCGCGAGCAGCACTTGAAGGAGCAGTCGAGCGCGAGCAGGAGTAGTGCAGCAATAGCCAAGCCGAGCAACAGCACGAGCAGAGGTCTGCCTTCCGTGATAGTAAGTGCGTAGATTATGTATGCAATTAATATTTAGATTAGAAAATATAACTAGAGTAAGTAGAGTGTTTATTCCGTTCGAATACATTGGTTAAATGGTATTAAGTTGATATTTAGAGTATGTATAATATTTGTATATTTTATGATCTCGTAACAGAATCTACTATAGTGTAACAGTAATTTTGTACGTAGATTATGTATGTATTTAATATTTAGATTAAAAAAATATAATTAGAGGAAGTAGAATATTTATTCCGCGAATAAATTAGTTAAAAGATATTAAGTTGATAAAATATAGTAGGTATAATATTTGCATATTTTATGATGTCGTAACAGATTTTACTATAGCGTAATAGTAATTTTGATCCTAAATTATGTATGTACTTAATATTTAGATTAGAATATGTAATTAGAGAAAGTAGAGTATTTATTCGGTTCGAATACATTGGTTAAATGGTATTAAGTTGATAAAATAGAGTAGGTATAATATTTGAATATTTTATGATCTCGTAACAGAATCTATTATAGTGTAACAATAATTTTGTACGTAGATTATGTATGTATTGAATATTTAGATTAAAAATGTAATTAGAGGAAGTAGAGTATTTATTTCGTTCGAATACATTGGTTAAATGGTATTAAGTTGATAAAATAGAGTAGGTATAGTACATACATCTAAGTAGTTTTTTGTCCATTTACGTTTGTTTAGCATAGACGCTATGACTATCCATATTTATTATGGAGAACGTCCTGCTATTTTGCATGGGAGGCTCGTATCAATTCAAAACTGCCAGCACGTAGAGAGTATGGTTGAGCTACCTATTGATCTAGAAGACTTAAAATAACATGTTATGAGCCTTTTGCGTGTGAACCAACAGTCCTACAATATTGTCCTAGAGGGTGTGTGGCCACGGTTTGTGCCAAACAGCTCGATCATTGTCTATACATTGTTCGATTTGAGAAGGAACAACGCATGAGCTTTGTACTCATGCAAGGCATTAGAGGAGAACTTTGAAATGAGAGTATACGTAAACATAGTATCACGATTGGTGCAAGGTGAAGTGGTGCCTAGCATGGAAGGATCAGACCATCATGTGATGCATGATGAGGAGGGAGGGCATGTCAGGGAGGGCACTTCCGGTACAGAGGGACCTGAAGTGGACCATGGTGAGGTAGATGCAGGATGCACGGATGATGAAGGTAGTGGTAGTGGAGATGAAGAAGGTGCTGACAACGATGACCTGGTGCCGGCGATCCAGTACTTTCATGATGTTGGGCTGCTAGATTGTACCATCGTTGAGTATAACAAAATATCTAACTAGGGATACCAGAATAGTGACATCCAGGTGAGACAATGGTTTCGGAGCAGGAAGAAGGTCATCCACTTTAGCAGTAACTATACTGTAATCATAAGAAGGGACCACAAGTGCGCCCGGTCTAACCCAACGGAGTATGAGGTCAGGTGTATCAAGCACCCGAATTATCCTTACTTCGTACGAGCACATAAGCCAAAGCACGAGAATTATTTTGTGCTGAGTAGACACACCCCACATACATGCATCGAAGAGGCTGTGAGGAATGTGAGCCACGTTGTTGATGTGAGGTTCATAGCCCAACTCCTCAGCACCCTTATTGGCATGAACATATGTTTGTCGCCAAAATCCATTATGGAGGAGGTGTAGACTAAGACGGGTATGCTGATCAATTACTACACCGCGTGGCGAGCGAAGAAGAAGGCGTTGAAGATGTTGTTTGGAAGTTTCGAAGAGTCTTACCACTATGCCCCGAGGCTGTTGTAGAAGATTGCTATGACCAATCCAGGGACCCAGTAGGCCATGAAGGATAAGCCGATCAGGCTGAAGGATGGGTCATACAGCAGCACCGACTGATACCTTATTAGGTTTTTCTAGTTCTTTGCCCAATGCATTGAAGCTTTCAGACATTACAAGCCGGTGATATGTGTGGATGCCACATTTCTTAGCGGCAAGTACCATGGTAACCTAATGACAGCGATGGTGGCAAATGCAAACAATCAGATCATTCTTCTCGCGTATGCAATGGTTAAGAGTGAGAACAATGATAGTTGGCTATGGTTCCTTACCTTGGTGAGGACACGTGTCGTCGGCAATAGGGAACGAGTCTGCATCATCTCAGATCGCAACAAGGGCCTCTTGCATACGTTGGAAGTGCTGCATGACAGCACAAACCACTCCATTGCATGGCCTGATGTGAAGAGAAGGTGGTGCATGCGACACTTAGGTGCGAACCTTTACTCAAGGTACCACAACAAGGGTTTTGTAAAGAGGTTCAAAAGGTTGTGTTTTCAGAACCAGCAGACGAAGTTCAACGAGATATGGCGAGAGTTAAATGAGATCACTCGCAAGATGATGACATAGCAGGAAGCACAGGAGGACCATCTGCGGATGCAAATGGTGGGGGGCCAAACCATCATTAGCCGTTCACGTGCTACGTTTAGCTAGTGGATAGCGGAAAAACCGGCAGAGCATTGGGCCCTAATCCATGACACTCACGGTTCCAGGTTAGAACATAGCGTTTGAAAGATCGTATTTTACATAGCGTTACGTCCGTACGAGTCGACACCTTACAGTTGGGGATCTACTGTGTTGGCCGCTACATACAAAGAATTGTGTGCCGCTACCCAGCGGTCAATGAAGATGGGATCTATTTCTGCCTGCCTACACCTTGTACAGCTCTGGAGCTGGGAGTATCTCCCGGTTTGTCGACCATGGGTGAGCAAAACCTACTATCCAGTTCCCATCTTCGATGACGTTGTCGACGACATGAGGCCTATGATGGGGTATCGATGGATTCATGCCAAACTGTGATGGACTCACCAGCAAGACCATGGAAACTACTCCCGGGTGATCAGTGACCTTGACGTCCTCAGCGCCGTCCTCATGGAGTGGGATCCATGGCGTATGGAACGAGTAGCCGAAATTGCGACCGGCGGCCTCATCGCATCCTCTTGTTTCCTTGACTCGGACTTATGGATGACCAGATGTTTCTTGCTGTACATGAACAATGTGGAAGCGTATTCTCCTAACCGTGTACAGAGGCAGTTTGGTCATCAACAGTTGGTGCCAGTACCTCCCCCGTGAGACGCTAGTCGCGCGCACGAGTAAGTGTGTTATTGTACGTACCATTATTATGTTAGGTGATCCATGTTACGAAATTATAACTGTTTCTGTCACGTATAGGAGGAGCGCACAGGAAAACGCAGGCACACATGACTAGTCGGAGATTAATGCAGAGCACATAACCAGGTGGATGGAGTCAGGCCCAATGGATGTCGTCGTTCCTGCGGGACAATACGACGACGACACGTACTGGGAGTACCTTTCGTGGTACCGTTCATGTACGTGTGCCACCTTACTCAGCGGCAACGTACTGCCAGCCCCCAGACCCTTCCCCGTAGATCGTGCCCAGCTTCTTCATGTGGTGGTAAGTGATGTTGTACTTATAACAATTTTCATTAGTTTCACATCCGTATTACTGACATAACCCTCAACAAATACAGACCAAAGAGGGGTACAAAATGCATACGCATGCGGAGCACGCATGTGGGGAAGCAAGTGGGTCATCCACGCGAAGGGATCGGCACCCTCTCCGGGACTACATGAGGACGAGAGGGTCTCGCTTATTATCCGCGATACGTGATCTAAGTGGTTGTGCCCCGCGTTCTAGGGGGTACGACGTACCCGCCATGGACCCGTCTCGTAGCTCCCACAGCAGGCGCTCGTCTAGTGCTCATGAGGCACCTTCATGGGAGGCACCTTCGTCTGCGACCCATCATGTGACACGTTCTTGTGCCGAAGTCGAGGAGGTCACGGAGGCTCCTGCTCCCGAGCAGTGTACACTGGGTTCCCAGCACCCTCAGTGGACATAAACTACTCAGGCTACGCAGACACCTCCACCAGTATTATCAACTCACCACGAGGACGTCATTGACTGCACGCAGCAGATGCCAACCTGGAATGGCACACAAGATTTTGACTGGGCTGCTGCATTGCAAGCGGGTAGCTTCACCGAGCTACTGAGCGGCCAGTACCCCCAATATCCCGATGCACCTGGGGGTTCACAGTAGTACCAGCAAGCTGAGACTTCAGCATTTCAGACTCCATCCGAGCACGTACTACCAGCATCCACACTCTCGCATGATGATCCTACATCTTGGTATATGCAGGACCGAGTTAGAGGTTCTGGATACACATTCGATGGACTTGGAACACAGCACGGCGATGAAGATGACGACCAAGGGCACACATGGCAGGGGCCAGCTCAGGCCGCTGGGATGAGAGCCACACACCCGCCAGACACTTACACTCCTGGGGATTTTTTGCGGTGTCGGCGTCGTTAATGAGCCAGTGCAATATATTGTGTACTCATTTGTTTTGTGTACTCATCTGTACTATGTGTTATTCACTATATTATGTACTCATCTATACTATACCTTATGCATTGCAGTGTTCAAGTAATTACATTTAATTTACATAATCTTTATCAACTAATTAGGACACATAACTTATTTATGAGTAACTTATTAAGCATCTGTATATATCATTTACGATATTTCATACCTGTTTAATGTTTATTAAATAACCAGCGATTCGTGCTTTGGACAGAGCAAAAACGTTGCAGTCAAAGATCAATACCTATATGGCGGGATATTCTAGTACTAGCTACCCATGGACACCTACAATGATCGATATAGCATTAAATACCTCCTTGCAGGTTGTGCATGGAGGGAAGGATGATCCATTCAATGAGAGCAACCTAATCCAAGTTGTGTCTAAATTGCATGCAAGATCGTCATGTTCTGCGTTCACCGTTCCACTCCTACATGTAACAACCGACGACCTTAGGGTCCTCTTGCATGAGCACCGTCAAATATACCTCATGGTGTGCGAACTAGCCAACCATCCTTCTGTGTTGGGTTTCTGTATGAGGCAAAGAAGGATGGTGATGTTGTCCGACCAGTATGCATCCCACATAGATGTTCGTCATTTTCTATTTGGTCACAATACTTATCTTATTGCTATTGATTCGAATGCTCCTCTTTTGCGTTAGGCGTTCCCAGAAGACGTAGAGTTGATCAAAAAAGAAATCCCACACTTCTTGGCAAAGCATATGCTCTTCGGCGGGGGTGTGATATCTGGTTCACGTAGAAGACGACGAAGATCAGCGAACCTAAGGGGTACAAGAGCTGATGATGATTTCATGCCACCAATGCCTCGACGTTCCACCAGCCATACAGGAGAAGGTTCAACGAACACTACAAGAGGACGTTCACACACCACATCGATATGGTGTCCAACCAACAACGAAATAGGACGTGCTCGTACCATGATACCTCAAGACGATGACGACGATGATGATTTCATGCCACCTCGACCCCTCCCTCCAAGGCCTCCATCTCCAGAGGACCGTGATGACCGTGAAGATGATGTTGGATTTCCTTGTACCCGTCCTCCTAACTTTTAATCACCACCTCAGAGACGACAACCATCTTACCCTGATAGCCTTGACTGGCACAACTGGCATTCTTTTGCTAATGTACGTCGTCACTTTCTGCCACCATCTTGAGATGATCAATGATACAAGGGTTAATATTGTGCATGTTCAAACATACCTAAGTGTTAAGACTGCCCGCTGCCTTAGAGACTATATGCTTTCTTTCTCATGCATTTTGATATGTACAGTTAAATTAGTAAATAATTTCTAATTTTGTTGAAATTTACTAATTACATGAAATAATAACACACCGGTACATAAAATGAAGTCCCAACTCACCGAGATAAAATCACAGTTAAATTAACAACTCGTTTCAAATTCATTAGAAAGTTGCCAATTACATGAAATAACAAAATACCGGTATCAGATGACAGAAGTGAACCGATGCCGGGCATGACCATATTTGCCACATGCGAAAAAAGTTAGGTATTTCGGCACACCGTGTGCCAAATACATGTAATTTTCGGCACACCGTGTGCCGAATACACACTTCCCTGTATTCGGTACACGGTGTGCCAAATACATATGATATATTCGGCACACAGTGTGCCGAAAATGCCTTTTTCGGTACACCGTATACCGAAAATGGATTTTCGGCATACCGTGTGCCGAATATAGATGCTAGATTTATAAATGCAGAAAATTATTGTCTATTTCAGTAAATACGCTCAAGTATATTATACAAATTCGTATTTTTGCCAAGAAACTTGCATTGTTGATCTGTTATCTCCTACCTCATTTCCTGAACGAACTTGTAGTATCAGGGCATGCCCGTTTGAAAGTAAGGATTCCTTGCAGAAAAGCAAGGTTGATAGCAACGCAAAGAGAAACGAGCAATAAGAAATTAAGAATACATTCAAGCAATCCGATCCTAAACAAACCGTATCTTCTGTTGTAAATAAAAGTAATTGGACAGTACACGGTAGAGTAGAGAATGGAATGAATTGATCGTATTGTCATTGCACCGTGCTTTTATATTTATACAAGATGAATAGATGGCTGTTGCCATTTTCAACACACATTAACAATTGCTAATTGCTGTTACTAATTGATCAAATTAACTGTAACACCCCTTGATCAATTTTGTCATCTGTATTTAGCGCAACGAAATCTCCTCCAAAACCTTATGGGAAAAATTGAGAAAAAATATAATAGTAACATGCCATCAAAAAATCTTTAAAAGTAAATGGAAAAATATTAGGAGAAAATAATATGACAGATATGAGTGCTAACTCTTGAAAAACCAAGTGAGAAAAATATTAGGAGAAAATGATGGCAGATATGAGTGCTTGTTTTAATATTGTCTCATTAAAAACTTTATATGAGAAGCCATTACGAAAAACTCATTAAGGAAAATAGTGTAATATTCATGATATGATCATCATTAATAGATTGTAATTTTAGAAGTTTACTCCCCTAAACCTTACAAATCCCAAAGTCTTCTCATACCAATTCTATGAACGTATTTCTAGAATGTAGATGTTGGTAAGAACTTTGTAAATAAATATGCTAGATTTTCACAAGACTTTGTTTGCAAAAACAAAAATTCTCCACTTTTCTGTAGTTCACGTAGAAAAAATAATTTAAGAGCAATGTGTTTTGTAATATTGCTCTTTATATAACTTCTTTGTATTTGAGCAATACAAACAACATTATCTTTATAGATAATCATAGAAGATTCTGATGAACATATACCGCATGATCCTTAAATGTGATTAATCATTCTACGAAGCCACACACTCACATGATGCTTCGTATAAAACAATTATTTCAGAATGATTAGTGGAAGTGGCCACTAAAGTTTGCTTTGATGATTTCTATGAGAAAGCTGTACAACCATATAAGAAGATAACCAAATTTGTGATATGGCTTTATGATGATAAGATAAATAGTCAGCATCGGTATATCTCATCATGGTCATATCTTGATTTTTCTAATAGAATAAACCAAGATTTTTATGTACTATTGAGATATCTAAGGATATTCTTTGCACCAACCAAATGTATTTTTTTGGGGCAACACTTTGCCTAACCAGCAAGTTGATTAGAAATGCAATATCAGGTCTAGTACAATTTACAAGATACATAATACTCCCATGATACTGAGATTTAGAACTTCAAGTCTAAATATCTCTTTATCATTATCCCTAGCTCTGAAGGAATCTTTATCCTTATCAAGGGATAGAATGACCATAGGGTTTTTTGATGGATATGATTTACCCATATTAAATTTCTACAATATTTTCTCGATATATGCAGATTGGTGTATCCGTATTCATGAGGGAAAGTGCTCAAGTTGTAAATCTAAGAAAAAATTGGTTTTTCTCAAGTTTTCCATCTCAAATTCTGTCATAAGATGATTGCTCACTTCTTTAATATCTTGTGTATTTCCGATGATATTAAGATCATCAACATATATTAAGATGATGCAAAGTCGTGTTGAGAATTTCTTTATGAATACACATGGGCAATCATTATTATTTGAGTAACCCTTTTATGAAAGGAACTCATTCAATCAGTTGTACCATATTCTACCAAACTATTTTAAAACACATAGTGACTTTTTTGAGTTTTACACAATACATGTTGCGATTTGCTTTTGGATTTGGAATTTTAAGCCTTTCAATGACTTTCATATAGATCTCTTAATCAAGTGACCCATAGGTAATTATGTGGTCACTACATCCATTAAATGTATAGAAAATTTATTTGTACTGCCATGAATTCAATATCGGACGATTATTCCACTCATAAAAGGAGAGTATATTTCATTGTAATCGATGCCAGGTCTCTGCGTGAATTCTTGTGCTACAAGTCTCACTTTGTATCTTACCATATCATTATTTCCATTCCTTTTTCATATGAAAACCCATTTTGATCCCATAGGGAAAACATTATGAGGAGTTAGTATTACTGAGTGAGTGCAATTCTGTCTCAATTGCCTCCTTCCATTTGATCCAATCTGAGCATTTGAGGTACTCTGCCATGAACTTTGGTTCTAGATCTACCTCATGGTCGTTGATAATTTTTTAGGAGAAATATATGTCAATATTTGTAGTCTTTCTGTTATATGATTCTTCTGAATTGATATATTTTGTAGAATTTCATTTAGTAGAAGTTTCATTTACATCTTCTAACTCATGATTTCCCACAACGATGGTGTTTGGATATTTCGATGTTCCAGCTTATAAGTAGTGCACACATTTGTGCTTTGTCCAGGATATGCGTGCAAATTAATTAACCTAAGGGTACCCACAGACCCTCTTTAGTTCAGTTAATTACACTAATTTTCTGAAATTTTCTCAATTTGAGAAAAATAGTATTATTAGTTGAACTAAAAAGTGTCGATGGGTACCCTTAGGTTCACCAATTTGTACCGCTAGTCCTGGATGTTGCATCCTTTAGGTGTCTTTTAACTTGAGGTTAAATTTTATTTACTGATTTAGAAGATATCTTCCTTTTGCTTTCACGTTAGCTTTTGAAAGGCATTATCCTTTGTGGTCAGATTTCTCCATCTCTTATTTACATTTGGGAGATGAGTGGTTACATTCACCGTAGGGATATGTGATTTAGTGATACATTTGTAGTCAGAAAATGCACCTCACAGATTATTTGTAATATGTTGCAAATTTATGATTTTCCAAACTTCTTGTTCAAATTCTTTAGTGAGTGGAATTTAGGACTGAAGCCTGTGACATTCCAATCTATTTCCTAGTATTTTTTGTGGTACTTATCTCACATAATGCCGGAAAATTATCCTCATAAAAAATGCAATCAACATACCAGGCTGTGAAGTCGCCTGTTAGGGGCTCAATGTATTTTGTGATTGACGGGGAATCATATCCCACATAGTTCCTAATTTTCTATGAGAGCCCATTGATGTAGACCGCGTGGTGATATCGGTATGTATACAACACAATTGAATTTTCGCAGATAGGAAATACATGGTTAATTTGAATGTATTAACTACAACAAAGAAGTTACATGATATGCAGTTGGTCGAGTTTGGATTAAATCTCCGGTGTGTAATATCGCATGACCTCAACAAGATGTTAGTAAATTACAATTATGTAGGAGTGGTCGTGAAATTAATTTAACTCTCTTGATAACAGATTTAGCTAGACCATTTAGAGTATGAACATAATATACTGAATGCTCTAGATAGATACTTAGAGTCATACAATAACCATTGAATACCCGTGAAGTAAATTCCACAACATTATCCATCCAAATTGATTTGATCCTGCGTTTAGGATAATTTGCTCATAATTCGATAATTTGAGCAATTAATTTAGCAAAAGCATGGTTCCTTATGGATAAGAGACACATATGGGACCATCTTGTAGATGCATCAATATGCACTATAAAGTACTTAAATGATCTAGATAATGGTTCAATATGACTACATGCATCTCTTTGAATGCGTTCAAGGAAATTGAGTTGCTCATTTTTAATTATGTAAGAGGGTCTCAAAACTAATTTCCTGTGACACATGCGGTGCACACAAAATTTGATGATTTTGTAAATTTTATAATGTTAATATTATGACCAACAAAATTGCTAATAGTTTTTCTCATCATACCTACATCGATGCCAAGTATTGGATTTATCAAGATTTAGAAAAATATTTTTAACGCAAGATGTGGTATGAGTTTTATATATGTATAGTATAAGTCAGATAATAATGAAGGAATTTTGTCAAGCACTTACTTGTCATATCCATTGGATTTGATGAGAAATAAATATTCATCATCATTTTCAATTTAAATTTCAACATGAAAACCATTCAAATGGATATCTTTATAAGTGAGTAGTGTACAGGTGAAATTGGGATATAAGAGTGCATTATTGATCACTATGTGTGTACCTATAGAGAGAATAATTATGGCTCATCCCAAACCCACAATTAATGCATCATGTTTAGCGATGGTCATAACATCTCCTTGTTTCTTTGTAAGAATATAGAAATGTTTTGTGTCCCATAATATTGTATTAGTGATATAACTATCAACTAAACAAATTTCTTCAACATCTATTTTCTTGCCACAAAAATTCTATATTTATAAGAGAAAATTTAGTATGAATTTAACTCATATATAGAATACATACAATGCTGATATTATTAGGTATCATGTCTGAGATACAATATAATACATAATGGCATACAATATACAACATCAAGTAGAACAATAGTAGGCTTAAGACATTTAGAGTATAATTAGGAGACTAACTGAGGTCTTTAAACATATCTTGGGAATTGAATTTCACAAGTATGTCATCTATGTTGAGGGGGTCATCCTTTTGCGGGATTGTATCTTGTTTGTTCTGAGGAACATTTTGAGAAGAGCATGCCGCTAGATTGTCTTCTAGTTGTGCATTGAAGTGAGCCTCAAACTTATCCCCTTGAACTTGCTTGCCTTTTCCAATGGCTTGGAGATATAACTCAAACCAATGTTTGGGAGTTTGGTATTTATTTGTACGATAATTTGTATATCCAAACTATTGATAAACTTGAGAGTTGTGTTAATAATAATTTTTCCTAAAATGACCTTTGCCATTGTCAATTCCACTGTTTTTTCCTTATTGGGAAACCTCCACTTTCCTTTGAATTTCTTGTGGTTACTTTTGCGACCACAAAATTTACTTGTGTTATCAGTGTTAGCATGTACTTTAGGTAGAGGCACAACACCTGATGGGTGATTTTGATGATTCTTAATGAGAAGTTTATCATGTTTTTTGACCTGAAGTAAATTATATATCAACTCAGAATACTTTGTATATTTCTGTTGGCAATATTGCTATTGCAATACACACAAAGATGGATGGAAAGTGCATAATGTTTTCTCAATCATATCTTCATCCGATACTACATGATCACAGAATCTCAACTTAGAGCAGATCTTATGAACCCGAGAGTTGTACCCTGCCATAGACTTAAAGTTCTGAAAACAAATGAGTGGCCACTCGTGTTGAGCTTCGAGTAGTATGACTGCTCTCTGTTGATCATATCTCTCTTTAAGGGAGGTCCAAAGAGCGAGGGGATCTTCATCCATTAAATACTCAATTTTGAGGTCTAGATGGAGGTGATGACATGAATAATGCAAAGTTGCATATTTATAATGCTCAGGAATAGGGTTGGCTTTTTCTTGTGGTGGAGTTATGGTGGCAATAAGTTTCCAGGTGGACGCATTTATTTTGACATCCATAGCTAAGGTTAAATAATTGCTCCCATCCAATGCAAGTTCTGTAAATTCCTTTTTGGTAATATCAGCTATGTCCTACATGAAAAGACAATGTATTTATTAATTTACTATGAGAGTAAATTAAATAATGCAAATGTTGTAATTGAACAAAATGCAAATCAAAATATGTCAAAAATGACAATATACGTTGACATTTAATATAGAACAGGTGACCAGGTCATTGCTAATATCTTGGACTCCACTCCTGATGGAATGGGTGACACCACAGTCATAGCCGAAGATAGTCTCTATACTATTAAATATTGGGTAGACACGATAAAGATAATCACCATGTCGTTATACAATATAGAGTAGACCTCGCAATAGTAGGTGAGTAAATCAATGCTATGAACATGGAATCGGTCTAATTAGATGGGCAAAACTACTGTCACAACCTTTGTTAGTAACTCCTGCCTTGGGCTTTGCCAATATGATTGAAGGTACTAATAAATTTACAAGCATTTTACATTGATTTTCTAATTATTTAAGCGTATATGAGGCTTAAATAAATGATAAGTGCAAAAAAAAATGTTTATTCCATAAAAACTTTTGCAATGAAAATGATTGCAAGAATAAATGAAAATGTGTAATAAACTGCAATATATTGAATAATTGAATATTACTGATTGAATACATTTAAAATACAACAATACATATCATTTCTGCAATTATTAAAGGCATACGAGACTCAAATGCAAGAAATATAATATAACTGATGTTATATAAAAAACAATGCATAATTTATTGGAAACATGAGGGTTTTTTTTTTCCAAATTTGGGCTGCCTATATATAGGCTAGCCGAATGGGCTTTGAGGCCCATTTGACTAGGGTTAGGGTTGAGGCGCTACCGCCCGCTGCCTTGAGAATGGGGTTTGCCGGCCTTCGTCGAGCGTCGATGCAGGTTGCACGCCGCGCAGTCATCACGTCACACGCCACCTCGGGCCACTTCTTGGAGGAGGGGTGTTGCCGCTAGTTGCGCTGTGCGGTCGGCTACCGTCTTAAGGATGGCCATCGTCGTCAGATGTGGTCGGACACCGCTGCCGACGCTGTTTGAGGTAGCACCCACGTCGTGTTAGGCCGACCTCTGTAGCAGGACATCGTCACTTGGTCCGATGTGGCCTGAAGCATAGCCAGTGTGTCATGGGCGGCCACCACCTTTAGGAGGTGCTACCGCTTGAGGGGGGTTGTGCGGTTAGGCTGGCCTCCTTGGATAAGGGGCGCCCGCACCATGTTAGGCCGATCGTCGCTGTCATGAAGAATAGCACCGATGAGGTCACCCCATGGGTGACGACGGTGATGAGGGCTAACCGCCGCTGTCACCGTGAGGGTAAGGCAGTGGTCACGCTATGAGGATGATGTGCCACCGCAGGACGGGCTAACCTCGTGGAGGTCACCAACGAGTGTCAAGCCGCGAGGGGCACCAGAGGGTGTATGTTTACGATGTTTAGGATGGTGTGGATGAGGACGATAGCGTCGCCAGCCGTTACAAGGCTGGGGAGGAAGAAAGTTTGTGATGGTGGCCTCCAGTTTGGTATTCACTTCCCCCATTGAATCTCGATGATCTGTTGAAGAAGATGAGACCATGACGGTGCTTACCATCATGTGATCAGCTGATTAGCGCAGTATAGAACGTGTGCGCTAACGTGTTGTAAATAAAAGTAATTGGACAGTAGATGATAGAGAATGGAATGAATTGATCATATTGTCATTGCACTGTGCCTGTATATTTATACAAGGTGGATAGATGGCAGTCGCCATTTCCAACTGCTAATTACAGTTACTAATTGATAAAATTAACTGTAACAGTATCATATCATGAGAATGCCATCGTGAGATTAACCAAGATAAAGCAGAAGTCAGGCTGGTGCCAAGAAATTTGATTTGTAGCCGAAATCTCAGTTCTTCGCACAACACTGTTCAACATTCCGAGTTGCTTAAGCACTGGACAGCATCAACAAGCCACACGAGTTCAACCACTCACATAAAACAACTAGATACACTAATAGATAAATAATACTAGGAAGCTTTGTCACCAGAATAACAATTTTAAGCATCATCACATGGACTTACAATGCCTAGGGTACATTACACGCCACGACCACACAAAATACATACAGTTATTAGTTATTACGCAGTTGTTTCACTTACTCACAAAGGCAAATACTAGTGTTGATGCAGTATATATTTGGTAGGAACTGCTGCAGCAGGTAGAACACAGCTGCACAGGTGGCATTCTTCATCCAGAGTACGCATGCTCAGGGTAGCGTCAAGCTCAGAGAACCTTGTTGCCTGCATGCAACCTCCTGCTTACGCTATAACCATTACTAACAGTTAGGCTACGACATTCCTCTAGAACTGAAAAGCCCGATAGGTTGGCCTCGATCATGTGATCTATTTTTTTAACGCTGCCCTGTGGAGTTCCAAGAAGCCCCATCAAGTCACCATTGAAGGATGGCTCCTTACCCTCCAGACTGTTGGTGTTTCCATTATCTTCCTTTTCACTAGCATCTCCATCAAAGCTTATCAGATCCCCCAATTGCTCGGAAGGAGCAAGAGCTTTGTTGCGAAGACCAATGCTAGTGGTAGTGCTAGTCTTGTCTAAATCAAGACGACAAGAAGGCTTACAGGGAACTCCTCGCTCTAACCGTACACTAGGGAACACGACAGTGAGATAGCCAAGACTCATTTTAACCAGTTTAAGCAGGAGGGTGTAAAACAAGGAGTTAGCAACTGCGTTTTTTATGTCGCAGAAGCTGATCAGAGTGGCCTTCCTCTGAGTTCTCTGGAACTTCTGTATCCTGCTGAAAAAGTGGTTGATGGAGACTTCCTGCCTACATGTTTTGTTTACAGTCTTAATCACCATTTTATCTTTTCTGAAGTAATGATGGAAGAGAAGAAGCACACTCACATGGACAGGGTAAAAATGACGAGTTAAGAACCCAATAACTGAACCAAACAATGCACATAATATAGCAATAACCGATACTGACGTAGTTCCCAGATCTGTAAATTCATGAAACAAACATCAATAGTGTGATATCATGACAATTATTACAATACACTAATAGCTGGAGCAGCAACTGCACATGCCATTTTGGGAACATCATATGGCTATATGTTTTCTCTTATAGAAGCGGAGCACGAAGTCCACAGAAATCATATCATTATCTTCACTATGACACTATCAGGTATTGCTAACAGAATTTAGGAACATACGTTTTGATCCCGAAAACAAGATAAATACATGTTTTCATCATTTGATCTCCAAAAGGTTCAGTGTATTATCTGAAACAAACGTAATGTAACATGAATGAAAAATAAATGTGGCAAATATATTCAGCAAAAGTGCTGAATAATCTGACTCCCCTAACTTATCAGAACCCAGCAAATGTGCTATATATATACACATCTTTGTGATAGCAGGTGTTAACTTAAGCAGAATTCTGCTGCATATCCAGATGTAGAGCATGCCAGATCACAAAAGCTAGTGGTGATACTCATATTGTTGATGTATAAGTTTGACGAATATTCAGCCCACTTACGAAACTAACCGTTTAAAAGGGCTCTGTGGGATTGCAAATTCAACTACAACAGATAAATTTTATTGCTATAACAAGTATTAAAACACAAGAAATTAGGTACTGAAACGATAGTAATTTTCTGCTAAGGGTAAATTTTAACAGAGGTTGAAGATCCATTTAGCATTTACCTGGCTGCGTCTCATGCACACAGTCTTCTAGCTTGAGATTGATTTGTCTAACCAATCGATTTCCTCTGTCGGCAACTAACAATGCACAAATTTTGGGGACATAAACAAGCTCAAAATCTGGGGAGAAGGTAGCATTTTGTGCAGGTCCATCCCTGTGACCATTCCCTGATGAGAGACCTCCAGCAATTGTAGACGTAAAACCTAGTAATGAGAAATTTATAGCGAGCAATCAGGAGAAAAGAGATGTAATTGGCCAAAAAATGCTTACATAACTTATCTTTTCCATCTAGTAAAATTCTCAAGCATGATTGTCTCTACAAGGAAACACTACATATGAGTGTTTCACACCCTTATAGATAGGAAATAGGGTAACTACTAAATGTAAGAAAAGAAAATTGTTGGACTGAGCCCGTACCAAACCCAAGTAAATTGGACAACTTATCTAAATATAGGACTTCCACATGATCTTCAGCATATATAAAACATTCACAAAGTGATTTCACCTTTGGGAAGCGAAATTGTGAGGAAATTTTAACCCACAACATTAACATACCCAACCGGACCTCACCTTGAAAGCAAGAGGCGCATAACATTTGTATTTCACCTCAGGGAGCGAAATCGTGAGCAAAGTTTCAATCGACAACATTCACATCCCAACAGGGCCTCACCTCGAAAGCGAGAGGCTTTCATAACACTCCAAACGTAACATAAATGAGGTCGTATCAGTCACAAAGGGTCCCCATCGCCAACTGACACTCGTTACGTCGAACAAACACTAAACCCTAACGAGCGATCGAACGAACGAACTGCTAGCAGGGAGACCATGGAACCACGGAGGGGGGTGACACTCACCGGACGGCGCGACCTTGCGGACAGCGCCGTGGCGGCGGTCGGCGACGTAGACATTGTCGGCGCCGTCGACGGCAACGCTGCGAGGGTGGTCGAACGCGGCGTCGCCGGGCCCACCGTCGTTGAACCCGGTCTGCTTGCCCCCCGCCAGCCAGCGCGGCTCGACCCCGCTGCCGAGGGAGAGAGGGAGGGTGTAGAGCGCGGAGCCGCCGGAGTCGAGGAGGAGGAGGTCTCCGGCACGGGCCCGTGGGAGGAGCGTGTAGGGGTGAGCCGCCGGGTGCGGGTTAAGGTCGGCGGCGGTGGTGACGGTGTAGCCGTTCTCGAGGACGAGGTTGGCGGCCGCGAGGAGCGGGAGGAGGAGGGGCAGGAGCGCCAGGAGCAGGCGGCGGGAGCAGGGAGGCGAGGCCATCGCGGCAGCGAATGCAGAGGCGGAGAGTTCACTGGGACTGAGACTAAGGGTGGGGAAAGGGAAAAAAATCCAGAATAGATAACAAACGTCCCTCTATTTATCAAAACGGAAAGACTTGTTTTTGATCGTGCGGAGACTGTCTGGACGACACGCACGTTTCATCTGTCATCTGATTCGCATCTATCGTCGGTATGTTCGTGAGACGTATCTGATCCTGCTCGGATATTTTGACGCACAGTTCAAATATTGGGAGGCGCGTCTGGATATTTTGTCGTCTCCTTTCTCTTTCTAGGTTTAGCTATGTGGCTCTCTCTCACTCGCGGGCGATTTCTGTTCCTCCTCCTCAAATCGATTGTCTATGGTTCGTTTTGAGTGTTTGATCTAGTGGGAGAAGTCGGAATCGAAAGCGGGGGAAGGTCACACAAGAAGGTGAGATTAATTTTTAGTTGATTTCGTGCCCATCAATCAAAATCGGATTTAGGATTTTTTTTTTATGAGTTTATCTTTGCAGTAAGTATAAGAGGGATTGATAGTTGTCTACTATATTTCTTTTCACATTTAAGACAATGATATTGCTAAGTTCTATTTAGATGATAAAGAGGGTCCAGTAAAAACTGCACATATATCACTGTAGGTAATTACTCCTAAGTCCTAATATCATGTTGCTCGAAAAAAGTAGAACAAACATAGAGGGAAACAAATACCTAAAGTTGTAAGGTAAAAATATATATCTCTTTAATTAGTACGTAAGAATAAAATCAAGTAAATAATCATCGGATGTTTGTGGCTTGGTGGCGACCTTTATGTATATATCTATATTCTACATACATAAGAAGTTAAGATATTCAGTCTAATGGTATAATAATATATACTGTGAATTATACATATAAGACATTTATAGAGTTCACAAACTTATGAGTTAAATCTCGGAAGCTTCTTACTGGTACAGTTGATACATTTCATCGAAATGAATCCAGACTTTGTCGTCCCCGTGGAGGAAATCACTATGATTGTATTTGAACGCGAATATTTCTCTACCGGCCTTTGGCTGTTTCATGTACCACGTATGGAATCTCCATATTTGGGTTGAGAGCTCTGATAGGGACTCGAGCAGTGGTTCACCAAGCTTAAATTATCATCTAGGTTTTGCTTTTTCATCATTGGACTTATCATCAAGTGCTTCTTTTGTCATTCTGGCCTCAATTAGATAGTTTCTTTCTAGTTCTTTATGTTTTAGCATTCTTTGTTTTTTACTTCTTACATGACATCTCCCTCAACTGTTTTGTACCCATGATGGACACGTAGTTAGATTTTGGTGGTGGGTCTATGGGTCTAGCCAAATTCCGGAGAAACTTGACGGTCGTTGCTGGATCAATAGCACCCTTCTCAGGCTCAATACATTTGAGGTGTGGTGACACTGGCGTTCACTTCCTTTCTGATTTCCTCATCAGTTTTGTCATAAGGCAGAGGAGATGTCATCTTCTTAGATGTTGTATGGCACTTCTTAGCTGGTGCTCGCTGATAGGACGAAGTCGATTTCTAAGATGACATCGATTTCTAGGATTGTGCAGGTGCTATCGGCTTCTAAAGCGGGATAGGCGAAGAGGTTAGAGATCTTCTTGGTGGCTATGGAGGTGACATCGGAGGAGGTGAAGATCTTCTGGGTGGGTCCAATGACTCCGAAGTAGATCCAGACTCGTTTGTATCTTCGACAAATACTATATCACACTTGTGCCACATGACGTAATGATTTATGTTTTCTGAGAGCCTCCTTTCCCTCGCCTCTCTATGGTAATCTAGCTCACTTTTATTGTACGCATGTATTGCACTGTCCATGTGCACCATGGCATATCCTTGTGGTATCAGACAACCATTTAAGAGAGTGTACATATCTGCTATATGCTTGAGAACTATTTTTTATTCTTGCAATTAAGCACGGACAATATATATAGTGATCATCATGCTTATTTTTTGGCTTCATGTACTCCGCGGCAGCCCTAAAAAAGCCTCCACGCCATGAAAGAACTCTAGGCTGTGACGGTCATCCTTATACATCTATGTCCAATCCATCTGCAAATTTATGATTATCATTACATTTTAACAATCATTAAAAACCATTGAAATGATAATCATATAATATTTTAAAATACATATCTAATTTATTGAATTAGCTCACATCTTGATTTATCTATGTTAAAGAGCCCATCACCTTCCGGCACTTGGCCTGAATCGAAGGACCCACCTTCTAAATTGTCACGTCTATTTGCGATTAGCGGGTAGACACGCCATCCCTATACCACAATATTCAAATTTAACATATTAATCTATTTAGAAGTGAGTTTAATCTTTTTTTAAATTCATTACTAGAAAGTTGGAGCACGATATTTTAACCTTTTTCCTTAAATCACTATTAGAAAATTGGAGATCTAGGCCGCCGTGACATAATCACATGCATTTAAATATAAAGCAATCTAGCAAATAAATCTAGCCACAAATGAGATGTAGATCATCTCTATGTGACCTATAATGAGAAAATTGTAATTTTTACTCAATTAGAGCTCAATTGAAACTCTAGCTCCCAAAATTCATCACTATGGAGCAATCACATACTTTTAAACTAGAACAATCTAGCAATTAAATCTAAGTAAAAATAAAATATAGATCATCTTACTAACCTTGGAGCACTTTAGGCATATAGATTCCTCTAATTTTTGAAGTTTCCAAGCGCAAGGTTGGGCATAAATGGTGGGAGCTGAGTAGAACAGAGCTCTTCTATGTTCTGTTCGAGCTTGTGGGGGAAGAAGGTGTCTCTTTTATACTGTACAATTATTAGTGCCGACCCATAACATAAACTTGTACTGATAAACAATATCAGTGACAGGTCATGATTATCATCCGATACCAAAGTATCAGTGTCTATTTGTGCTAATAACTTAGTGTCGGTTCAACCCGACTTAATCATTGATCGAGCACATGATGTTACAAACTGACACTAATATTTCATATGTGCCGGTTCTAGCCTAGCCGATACTGATAACTCGACATGATGACCAGTTATGTTGCAGTGGCTAATCTTATCCTTCCAACGGAGTGTAATAATCGGTTATATGGCTGTCCTTAAAGCAACAAGAAAATACTGTGCATATATATGGCATATCCCGATGAGCTTATGACACTATGTGAATAAAATCGTCCCAACTAGCTAGCAACCTGTTGGAAGTTCGCAATGAATGCAAGGATTGAGCTATACTTGACACGGGCGTTGGAGGGAGCTGGTGAATGACGACGGGGAGGCCGTGCGAGAGAGAGACGGGAGCGAGGAGCGAAGAGTCGCGGCATGTGCTCCGTCCCGTTTCCAACCGCAACGGCCCCGTAACAAATCCGCACTCTGCCGTCCCACGAAACCCACCCCTGCCGTGCGGACACGTCGCACGTACGCACGCACCGAGTCCCCCCCCCCCTTCTTATCTACCACCTCATGAACCACAGCTAAGCATGTAGCAGCACAGGAGGCCAACCATGGCACCGCGCATGCTGTTTGTAGCTCATTTTCCATAGTTAGCTACCTAGCCCCACGGCATGGCATTTTGGCTTGTGGTGCCTCTACTTTCATGGCAAGTGATGCTTTTGTGCAGGGATATAGGTTGTCCAGTTAGATGATCGATTACAGCTGTCTCGATTGTAGCTTTACGGAAGATAACGAGTATTTATGTGCAACATGCATAGTCTAGCTGTTATAATAGGGCCGTCAAATTTGAGGCTCTAATGTGAAATATAAAATGGAGCTTTAAAATTGGAAAAATCATATAACCAAATCATACTTTCGTTTAATTGAGCTGCTACTTCTGGTCTTTATTTTTTCTTACGTTTTTCATAACCAGAATCATATTTCCTATTCTTAGAAGATATGATGAGGATTGAGAAAATAAACGTCTTCCTATTTTATAAATCAAACAACACTAATGATTTAAATATTACGTAAATTCTAAACTTAGCAAGATAAAGAAAAGATCAAAAGAAAAGAAGATCGAACATACGTGGAACATGTCGCGAGAGACGATGCACGCACATGTCCTATCACCGCGTATCACGTATTCACAGCCTTGAAAAACCCGCAACCTGCGAGTAGAGCCCTCGTCCTCAACCCGATAACGACAGCGCCCAGCGGCGAGGCCCGAAGGCACCGTGCAAGGCGTTGGTTAGTGATTCATGTGAGCAATGATAGAGCTGAATGGTCCCGTTCAGTATAGTTCATAATGATACGTAGTACGCTGTATGTACACGTTATTTGCCGCGTTTATTGTTTTCAATTTCTTTTGAATATTATTTTGTACATATATATCGTAAGTATTTTAGAATAAAAAATAAGACGGATGTTATTCTTCTGGCATCAGTTTTTCGTTTTGTTTTTAGACGATGATTTGATCTGTCCGATCGCGATCCAACGCATCTCGGGCTTTTTTCTTTCCCGCACTCTCCTGACCCATCCGGCGCACACTCCTCCATTAGCATATGAGTACAATAAGTATTTTAATTATTGTTCTCCTTCAATGGATTAAAGCCAAAACAACCGTTAGCATGCATGTGCCTTGGTTGAGTGTCCATGCATGGACCACACAATGGGTCTGACCCTAGCAGATTCCTATTTGACACGACGGACGCTTCTAGTAGTTCATGTCGCAGTCCGTATGCATGTGAGGTTACATAGATTCAGTATGTTCAGACCTGGCATGAAAGCAAGTACTCTCCGTTTTTGAATAATTGATACTTTTGACTAAAATTTTGTTTACAAATATTTGACAATTCATGCTTTCTAATACATATTTTTTATACTTTTCCAAAATACTCCTACCATGTTATCCATCTTGTTACTCGTTACACATGTGTTAGTTATTATTGAGGGGCATTTTGGTTAAGTTTTATTTAACCAACGATTGCCTAGGTACGCTTGTTTAGTTAAAATTGACGCGATGGCATTGTCATTGCCCTGTAGAGAATAATCCAAGAACTTCACCCCTGGTCAAGTATTTGAAAATGGAGAAAGTATGTTGCTTGACTTGATTGTTTGGGTCCTTTTCTGCATCTTTGAATTATTTATCATAGGCTCATAGAAAAAATTAATTGAGTGACCAGAAATAAAAAGAATAGGAAAATGCGATACACACACACACACATTTGATATACAGTCTTTCTTCTCTAAGAAGGGAAAATACCTTTTTTCACATATTACGTATGCATGTTATGTGCCATTGACAATTTTTTGACTGGATGGATACATAGTTGTGCATAGTGGTCCTACCTAATGAAAATACAGAGGTAACGTGTACAACAAACAATACACTTAAGAATTTGTGCTTTTTTGGGTGGGTGGGGGTGGGGCTTTTGATTTTCATATTAGTGACAAAAAGCACGAATACTGAAGCTACTTATCAAAACTAAGGATGCCATGCTTACTCGATACCAAAATCCAAAAAAAATTATGAAATTACACACTACCCCAGAGGGGGTATTTATTGAAAATTTTTAAACCTTATCATAGACGGTTATAGGTTTCGTCTGTATAAAAGTGTCTGTGATATCGAGTTTGCTACAGATGATTTTATCGGATCTGGCTGCACCTTGACTATCTCACGCATCAGCCATAATCAGATTGTGTTGCTACCAAACTGCAAGCCATGGTTCAGTAAGAAATAAGTATTTAATCATGTCTTTTAGTTGACAAAAATGTCTCCATTCTGACGAACAGCAATGAAGAAATTTTCATCCGATGGAACAGAATGGAGAATATGGTTGACGATGTACATAGGGTCGACGGAGGGGCCTTCACAGCAATGAAGAAGATGAATTCCATCGGGCCAAAGTCAACACCAAGCATCCGAGTCGTCGAAGCCTCCATAGGGACAACCCTATCCTGCTACCTCCCAATTATCGTGAATTGTGCCATTGTAGATTTACAATGGAAACAAGGTTGTGTCATCAGTTGCAAAGATCGAAACAATAAAAACCTAACAAATTCTAACTAAACCGCGAAGGGAACCATATGATACTCACCTCGGTGCAGTGAAAGGGATTCGGCCCGAGTCGAGATCTCGCTTCTCCAGCGCTGATGACGAGTGAGGATGCAGATTACTCCTCGTTTCTAAGTGCAGTTACAAACTTGGATATAGCGAATGAGAAAGAAAAACACTCCTCATCGCTTTATATTGAGGGGTTATGTGTGCCGGAAGCTAAAAGAGCCTGAAGAGATGAGCGATTTGTGTGTGTTAGAAGCTAAAAGAGCTAAGAAAGACGAGTGATCAAATTTAAAAATATTCGTGGGTCTTTAAATACAGACATGTATTTATGAAATCCATCTGTGTCTACTGAATAGATACAGACATATCTTAAAAAATCGTCTATGGTAATATTACAGACGGATTGTTCTAAAAATCATATGTGTCCGTATGATAGAAACAGATAGATTTATAAAAATTATCTATAAATTCATTCATACCTAAACGTCTAACTTATTATAGACATATCTATCTTAATCACCGTCCAAGAATATTTTATCGGGAACTGATGAAAAAACCATCAATAAAGTACCATCAGTTTCCAATAATTTGTGATAGTGACATAACATATGTTTCTAATGATTTGTGGCAGTGACATGACAATGTAGTATATCATCACTGGTACAATCTATGAGATCTTTGATAGCAATAGAGCAGATGATTTTGGTGGTCGTGGGTACAAGTTGTAAGTCCCATCCCCATTCAAACATAAATGTAGTACCTCCACTATGCATATACACTCTCATTTTTCTCCAAGGCATTGGTTAGAGTACTTGCGGTCATCTGGTACACGACCACAGAAGATCCCTGCAGCTAGCGGGCTAGCAGCTGTTATCCACGGTGATCGTCTCCTGTCCCTCTGTCGTGATGCCACCTGGAAGCGCGGCGACTACTCTGAAAGGAAACAGCTGTCAGGCACGTGCGCGCGGCGATCACGACGAGACGTGGCGTCCACGCCGGGGACCCGCCGCCACCCTTCGCCCGCCGAACCGCCGCTCGATCCGTCCACATCTTGCCTCGCGCGCGCTTCTTCCCTTCGTGGCGACGCCTCTCCTCGCTGGGCGCTGGCTTTCCCTCCACGTCCGCGCAAAAGCGCCCGCCCGCCTGACCCGCCGCGACGACCTCTCTATTTATTCCGGCCGGACCACAGCGAGCCTTCTCGGCGCCGGCCACGTGAACAGGGAAGGAGTGGATATATAGCTGGCTAGTTGGTGCTGAGCATGGAGGAGTGGCGCCGGCGGCGGGGGAGCGGCGGGAGGCGGCCGTCACCACGCGCGGCGCTGCGGCGGAAGGTGCGGAAGCTGCGGAGGCTGGTGCCCGGCGGAGAGGATGCGCCGGCTAGGAGCCTGCTACTCCGCACGGCGGACTACATCGTGCGGCTCCGGGCCAGGGTCGAGCTCCTCAGGACGCTCGCCGCGCTCTACGGCGCCCCGCAGCCGCAGGTCGCCGGTGCCGACGCGTGCATGAGCTGATCCTTCATCTCGGTACAAGCCGCATCGTGCACTGCAGAATTCATGCAGCTCAGCTTAGCTTGTACGTAGTATAGTTCAATGAGACGGGTGGTGAAATGTGAAATTTCACGAGCGATATGGTGTTTTCGGTATTTGTTTACAATTTTCGAATTGTTTCCTCTTCTTCTTCTTTTACTGATCGATGATATTTTATTGTTAATTTCTAGCTAGGTTATTTTTTAGGGCTAAATGGAGGCCCTTTTATCTTGCCTGGTTCTATGCATGTACTGTATTTATTCTCGGTTCGTTGTACGCATCTGTTGGTGAAATTCAAGCTAAGTTAGGATCCATAAAAAAATCATTCTATGTTGAGAAACAAGATGTTTTTTTCCCCTTCTTGGGACAAGATACGCAACTCATGTTATATGCACATTTTCATCTATTTCTTGAGACTTTGTTCTTTCTTTTTCGAGACTTAATTTTCTTTTCTCATGAATAGGATCGTGTTATGCTATTACTAGACATCTAGCAGGTACAGTTTATTGTTTGTCGAAAAATCGTCGCTTGGGGAACGACATGTCCTGCCACCTTTTTCTATTAGTTCTAGTATTATTCTGGTTATCTTTCCGAATGCTTCTGGAATGGACGTACCATACCAGTGTATGATTGAGTAGCCATTGTCCAGCAGCAGGGTGAGATGTGAGCTGGATGTACGTACACCAATACGTCCATATCACATTCAGACGGAGTACTACCCATTTCTGCCAACACTAATATAAAACCGAACAAAAATAGCGACCGATCAGTACCGATTAAATAGTAATTATGACTGAAAATATATCATTATCGGTTCTTAATCTCCCGTATGTGAACAATGATTGAATTGTTAAGAATCGGTACTCATAGTCCGTTTCAGTGCCGGTTTCATCTACCAACTAACACTGAAACAGAGATTGGACCCGAAATTACCTTCAATTTGTTTTTTGTTCACAGCTCACATCCGACAGCCCTTATCTGATCCGCTCTCTTCATTCTGCTCCTCCCTCTCTCAACCACCCCACCCCTCCTCTCCAGGCACGACCGCCGCCCTCCCCACCTGCCGCCCCTCCTCTCTAGGCACAACCATCGCCCTCCCCACCCCGCCATCCCTCCTAATCTACTCCCCCAACAGCCTCCCCACCGGCCTCCTCTCCCATTGGCCTTGTGAGATCCACGACAGAGGGTCCGAGGGTGGCGGGTGTGAGGATGTGATCGGAAGACGGAGGAGACGGGGAGAGTCCCACCATCGCCGCTACGGAGCGGAAGGTCCAAAAGGTCGCGGTTCCTTCCCCGACGCCTTCCCCACCAAGTTCGACGGGTAGCAGTCCACCCATAACCTCCCTCGTCGTATTCGTCTCGGGAGCCGGGGAGTCGAGCTTCGTCGCCACAATGGACAGTGTCAGGAGGAGGGTGATGGTCTCTTAGAGGGAACCAGTGGTGGAGGGGTGTTGGCGGTTTCTCGTAAATTTCGAATGTGTTCTTGGATTATTCTTGCTTACTTGTGCTTTGGGAGTTGAGATCCTATCGCTGTTGTGAGATCTTGGGAATGGTTCAGTGTACTAGAGGCAAGAAATTGTGTGGCATCCTAGAGTAGAGGTAGAATCTTTGGGCGAATGTAAGAGCTAATTTGTCTTTCTGCTTTGCTTTGAGTAGTGATGATCTTGCAGTGATTTAGGTGGCAGAATTCTTGGGTGAATGTTAGGAACAATTGTCTTTCTGCTTTGCATTGAGTAGCGATATCTAGTAGTGATTTAGGTGCACAGTCTTGTATTGTTGTATTGAATTTGATTTGAGATGTGTTTATATGGACGAGATAAGTTGATTTGATTGTGAGATATGTTCGTATGGATGAAATCGTTCGATTTGAGCATGCTCGGTGGTGGCGACGGCGACGGGAGCACCACGTCGAGTGGCGATAGGAGCGGCAGCCGAGCTGGCTCTCTTAAGCCGGCTCATTTATTCTTTTTGCCTCCTGAAACCTTTTCACTACCGGTTAGAGTCACGAACCGACAATGAAAAAAAAAATTAGTGCATGTTCCAGACCCAACACTGATAATCATTAGTCGAGTAATCAATGGTGGTTCAAAATCGTCATTAGTGGTAGGTTTTGAACCACCACTGATGATGTGTTCAGCTGTAGTGCAAAATACAATTGAGATTGATGGCTCATTTCATGATCGTCAATCGATTATGTGTTGACATTCATCATTCTACGTGTAATCAGTGTCATACAAGACTAAGCTAGATATACCCAGGGCAAGTGGGGACAAGATTTAGATATGTGACACGTGAGAATAGTACCAATAATGCATTTGTTAGTATTGGTGATATTGGGGTTGTGTCAGTTTTACACAGTGCTCAGGAGCGGGCTTACATGAGGGCAAGGGTGTACAAATATACACCCAAATGTTTTTGCAAAAATATATATATCATATTTTTCTTTAGTCTTAGGTCTTTGCACTTTTCTTAGTACCGCAGGCTCAGCTCCCGATGGCCCAAGCGGTCAAGCTCAATGCGACAATGCCCAACAGCTCAAGCCCAACGTAGCAAGTTAGCAACACCCAACTACCAATGCTCAATCCCCAATTTCCCAAATGTGCAACTATTTTCCGGTATTTCTCGGTAGCCCAATGCCCAAATGAACGCACGAGATGGAGGACGACAGCAATGAGCCTTTTGGCGGCGCAAGCGTGACGCAGTGGGGTGGCACGACCGCGACCATCAGAGTCGCTTCATTTCTAAAGGAGCTACAAGTTGCAGAGTTTTGATCCCTTTAAATTTGTATTCTCAGTTTCTCACCTTCAATTCTTCAAATGTGTTATTGTTAATTTGTTATTTATAGTGCTTAAATCATAATTTCCGAATAAAAGACAAATTTCTTCCTTCCATGCAGTTAATTTATGTTATCATGTGAGATGTTGTCCTTTATATTTCTTTCCTACGGGGTACTGGTATATAAAATAAAAGACTAATGTGATATTGTGATTAGAAAAAGGTACAAATTTACTTGAATAATATCTTGTTTATTTTACCGTGTGTGCTTTCCTACTAATAAATGGTACTGTATTTTCTTCAGAGGTTATCCAATAATTTTTTTAGCTAGCTATTTACACCCATTGTTAAAATGATGCGCTCGCAATTGTTGGTACTCCCATCGGCCCCTACTGCATATGCACATGTGTGCAATTGTCACTACTACAAAATGGGCGGTTACTATATGTGTGACATTACTGCCAGTTTTGAAACCGACAGTAAACACTTGGCAGTGATAGTTGAGCACTATCACTATCGGGTTCTCAACAAAGAACCAAAAAAAAAAGAAAAATAAAACCCCACAGAGCAGAGTAGGACCTCGCCGTTGTGGATCCAGCAATGGAGGAGGTCACGCCGCCCTAGATACGCCCTCCCCCATCGCCGTCCTCATCGCATGTGGATCTAGAGGAGGCCTCGCGCCATGGATCATCTGTGGATCTAGACGAGGCCTTGCGCCATGGAGGATGTTGTGAAAGCCAAGGAGCACGCGATCACCATGGAAGAGGGGCACCGAGGACTACATCGAGGTTGATGTGCTGAGGACCGCATCGAGGACACCGCACTAAGGACCGTTGGGATCTCACCCCGTGCTCCTTGCGGATCCCCTTGCCTCCAACTGTCGGGATCCCACCACCACGCTCCTTGTGGATCCCCTAGCCTCCCACTATCGGGATCTTGCCACCACACCCTGTCGGAGAGTGAACTCCTGTCGCAGGGATCCCGAGAGACCCCTTTTTAAAGATTCGGCTGGGGGGATGATCCTGAACGAGCTCGTCGGGGAAATAAATGGAAACGGAAATAAATGCAACGGCTGGTGGTGGGGGATGATTGACCTAGTGCAGAAGAGAGATAGATGCACCGGGGTTTAGACAGGTTCAGGCCGCACGGGGGCGTAACACCCTACTCCTGTGTGAGCGCTATATCTTTCCTTGAAGGGAATTCTTCAAGGATGTATTGGTTACAAGGGTGTGCTGCCTACAGAGAGCTTGAGGCTCTCGTGTTCTAGCTCTGCTCGAGCGTGTTTGTGATGTTCTTGCTCTACTGTGTTCGTCGCGCTTCTTCTATATCTCCTGTTTGTCCGTCTCGCCTGACGTGTTCTGGCTTCTCATCTCGAATCATCGACTGGGGCTCCCTCTCTATGTGTTCTCCATCCTTTCCTTTTATAGGCGCGCCGACCTCAACTTGTCCTGAATGGGAAGGAGGGGGCGCAAGTGCCAAGGTGCCATGGAGAAAAGTGCCATCATTCCGTCTTGACGAAGTGACAGGGACGGTGGAAAAATGCGGCGTGCATCCGACCACCCGCCACTATGGATGTCCTCCGGCGCCATTAAGAGGGCCCACCGGGCAGCCATAGAGGTGCCCGGTGCGCCCACCCTGTCTTGTTCTTCTGCCGGGGCAGGGTGGCAGGCGGAGCGCTTCGATTCTGGCAACGTTATCCCGAGGCACCTAGATGAAACGGGACGGGACCCATGCATTTAATGGACCCACGCCCCCCTGCCAAAGCATGGCAGGGTCTGACACTAGGGCGTGGGCAGCTGAGAATATCAGGATGTCAGGATGTTAGGCCGCGCGTGACTATTGAATGCGGTATTGGATCTTTGACTGGCTGACACCCTGCCGATGGGACCCTTCGGGTCGTCGGGCGATCTTGCGTGAACCTTCGGGGAACCAGGCGCTCAGGGGCTGCCACGTGCAGCCCCGAGCACCCTCTCTCGAGCACTTCGGTGAAAGCTTCGGGGAACCGAGTCCTCGGGGGCTGCCACGTGCAGCCCCGAGCACCCTCTCCCGAGCACTCTGGTGAGACCTTCAGAGAACCGAGTCCTCGGGGGCTGCCACGTGCAGCCCCGAGCACTCTCTCCCGAGCACTCTGGTAAGACCTTCGGGGAACCGAGTCCTCGGGGGCTGCCATGTGCAGCCCCGAGCACTCTCTCCCGAGCACTCCGGTAAGACCTTCGAGGAACCGAGTCCTCGGGGGCTGCCACGTGCAGCCCCGAGCACTCTCTTCCGAGCACTCCGGTAAGACCTTCGGGGAACCGAGTCCTCGGGGGCTGCCACGTGCAGCCCCGAGCACTCTCTCCCGAGCACTCCGGTAAGACCTTCGGGGAACCGAGTCCTCGGGGGCTGCCACGTGCAGCCCCGAGCACTCTCTCCCGAGTACTTTCTTCCCGGTACTTGGACTCTGCGGGTCATCGGGGGACTGGGGTGCTCGAAAACCGGAGGCTGCGGCCCCAAGCGCCTTCTCCCGGAACTTAAGTTCTTCTCATCGTGTAGGGGGGTCTTCGCGGGATGGTGACACGTGGTGGATGGCCGGCCCGGTCTCGGGACTCAGGGACCCCTGGTTCCTGATACACCGATAGTAGCCCCTGGGCCCATTGGTAGGCGACGGGATGGAGACTGCGGATGGACCCTTCATCGCGGCCGAGGCCGAGATTGGTGCAGACGCCACATGGCAGGCTTTCGAGAGGTGACCCTTGCGGATCCAGACCTCAGGTACGACCCAGCGGGAAAACGAGTGGACGCGTGTCCATACAACTTCCGAAGGGTATGCCGACCGTACGGGTGGCACGCGCGGCCATCGCGCAGATCGAGGAAAATACGCCTGGCAGTTGCTGATGCCGCACGATCGGCGGGAGATTCGCCTGGCAGTTTGCGTCGACCGAGGCGACGCTTCGCCGAGCGAACCGTTGGGTGGCAATTTTTGAATTTTGAGATATAAAAAGGGGGAAAGGATCGGCCCGTCCCCCTCTTTACGCCTTCTTGCACTCCTGTTCTTGCTTTCTTCGTGCTCCGAAGCCCCCTAGGAAATTCTCAGACGATCGGAGCATTCTTCCTTCTCTCTCTCTCCACCACCAAAACACCTTCTATTCTTTGCCGAGATGACGAGGGTCGGAGGAGGACGTCGGGACAAGACTTCGGACAGCATCTTGCCGGAGTCTCGTCTGAGGAACGAGGAGGCGGCGGACAAGATCAGGAAACTGCTGGTGCCGGAGGGGCAAGCAGGAGCTGTGGTAGTGACGCCGGCGACGACTGTCCCTGGGCGGATCGTCCTCTTCACATCTTTTGTGGCGGCAGGGTTGGTGCCGCCATTCTCCACCTTCTTCTTGCAAGTGCTGGAGACGTACGGCATTCAATTGGTGCACCTAAGCCCCAACTCCGTGGTGGTGCTGGCGATCTTCGCGCACCTCTGCGAGATGTTCGTGGGGGTGGTGCCATCGGCGACGCTGCTTCGCCATTTCTTCGTCCTTCGGCCGGTGGGGAAGAAAAGGGGGCACTCCACGGCGGACGTCGCGGGGTGCTGCAACCTTCGGCTTCGGGACGGCCTGGGGGATCATTATATTCCCCAGGTGCTGCGCAGCAAGTGGGAGGAGTGGCGACGGGACTGGTTCTTCATCGACGTCGACCCCCACGAGCGCCTCGAACTGCCAGAGACGGCGGCGGAACCTCGGAGGTCGACGTGGGAGGCGCCGCCGCCAGAAGACGCGAGGCTGAAGCCGGTGCTGGAGCGCATCCTGGAGCTGCGCGAGTCCGGGCTGACCTCCGTCATGGTGGTTGTGGACTTCCTGCGCCGTCGGCTGGCGCCTCTGCGAGAGCGGGCCCGGCCGAGCTGGTTCTACACCGGGCCGGAGGACATCACCAGGACCCAGATCGGTGCGAGCTGGGACCTGGGCCTGGCGGAGCTGCGGGGAATGACGCGGGTGATCACCGGAACGGAGGACATGGCCCGGGCGGAACTCCCGTGGCCGGAGATGGCACTCTGCGCCAAGCCCGACCGGGTGGCAATCATGGCGCGGCTGCCGGAGTTCGACGCCCAGGGGCCTGTGGACCGGCCGAGAAGCCGGAGTCCCGAGGCCTCCGAACTCCCCGGGTTGGAGGAGCTACTTGGCGAGGAGGCCACTGTCAACTCGGCGCGGGCTGGCGACGGGGCCGTCGCAGGCAGCAGCCGCCGTGCCAGAGAGGAGGGCACCTCCAAAAACGTCGTGGAGGCGGCATCGGGGGACCGGGGAAAGCGTCCCCGAGCCCTGATTCTAGTGCCGGATTCTCCGCCGTTGCCCACGGCAGCGGCGGTATTCCCGGTGCTGGAGCCGCGGCTGGTGCGGATGGGGCCTGCGCCGGCTCCTGAGACCCGCGCAGCGGCGCCTGAGACCCGCACAACGGCCCCGCCGAGCCCCCAGCGAAAGAGGCGGCGGGAGGAATCCGGGCCGGCGCCGTCGGACCCGTACTTCAGGCTCCCAGCGGCCAAGTGGCAGTACCAGTGAGTCTCTTTCCTTGCTCTTTCCTGAGCGTTTCTTGCCCGAACTGAGCTTTGATGTTCTTCATCTATCTCATGTAGGTCGGCTGTGGGCGCCACTGCGATGGAAAAGGCGCGGGTGCCAAGGCCAGAACCTAGCCCGCCGGCCGCGTCGACGGAGGCGGGCGCAGGAACGGCGGAGGCGCCAATAGTCGTGGCGGCCACTGGGAGAGAGGCGGAGGCGGCGGCCGAGAGGAGGACGGAGCAACCGTCCGAATCCTCGGTGCCGGCGGAACCTACCCCGGGCGCGGAGAGCCCGGGGTGGACGACGGTGGAGGTGGAAGTTTTGCCGGGGCCGGCGGACGTGGCGGCCGATGCGGGAACGCGGCCACCGTCCGAACCTTCGGCGCCGGCGGAGCCTACCCCGGGCAGGCAGAGCCCGGGGCAGATGGTGGTGCGGGGCCCTGCGGAGAGCTCGGACCCCCCGGAGGCAATCTGCGGGGAGGCCTGGGCCCCACCGGTGCCCGGCCAGCCCGCCAACCCCTTCCTGGCCGCCATCGAAGGCGTCCAGGCGGTGGTTGGGCGGCTGGGCGTGGCGGTGAACGCCAAGGAGGAGGAGCTCGAGGCCGAGCGCGCCCGCCTGGCGTCGGAGAAGGCACAGCTGGCGGGCGCCCAGGAGGAGGCCCGCGCGGGAGCAGAAGCTCCTAGAAGACACCCGCGCAGAAGTCGCGCGGGAACAAGAAATTTTGAAGGCCGCGCGGGCAGAAGCCGCGCGGGAACGAGAAGACGCCGCCCGCCTGGCTGAGGCGTCGAGGCAGCAGGCTGCCGAGGCCCTTGCCAGGATGGGGCAGGCGCAGGAGAGGGAGGCGGCGGTCGCAGCTCGCGAGCAGGCGGCGGAGGTGCTGCAAGCAGAGCTGACCCGCTGGGAGGGCGCGGCCGAGAAGACGCGCGCCGACCTCCAGCATTGGGAAGACGACCTCCGGAAAATCAGAGAAGAGATCTGCCGCTGGGAGGAGGATGTCTCCCTTCGGGAGGTGGACAATGAGTTGTCGACGGCAGACCTCGGTGCCCGGGAGGATTCGGTGGCCCAACAGGAGGATGCGCTGGCCCGGCGGGAGGGCGAGCTGAGTCGCCGAGAAGGTGAACTGAGTCG
Source organism: Phragmites australis (assembly GCF_958298935.1). Taxonomy (NCBI): domain Eukaryota; kingdom Viridiplantae; phylum Streptophyta; class Magnoliopsida; order Poales; family Poaceae; genus Phragmites; species Phragmites australis. The sequence goes on along the minus strand of NC_084936.1, from coordinate 19,670,306 downwards.
TCGAGAGGGTGAGGCTGCAGCGGCCGCTGCTACCAGGGCGGAGGAGAACACGAAGCACGAGGCGGAACTGACCGCCCGTGAACGCGCCTTATTCGAGATGGTGGCCAAGACGAAGCAGGCTGCCGGCCCCGCAGCAGTTGGCGGTTCTTCTGGTCCGGCCGGGGACCAGGGACTTGAGGCGCAGCTGCGGGCTGCCAAGGAGAAGCTCGAGACCGCGTTCGTCTCGCGGGTCAACCTGCAGCAGATGCTGGAGGATATACTCCGGCGGATGCGGCGGGCCGTGGAGAAGGGCGGTCTCGGACGGCTCGTCGAAGACCAGAAGGGCGACGGCCCCGCACGACAAGTGTTAGGGCTTCAGTAGGTCTGCGAGCGCCTTGAGGCCCTGCCTTGGGCGGTCCAAGAACTTGCCGCCCGGGAGGGACGTGGCTTGGCACGTGCAGTGGCCGAGCACATCCTAGCCTGCTACCGAAGCAGGGACCCAAACTTCCCGCTGGAGCCGGCGCGGGAGGGAGTGGTCGAAGTTGAGGGAGAGGCCGCCCGGGAGGCGGTCCGAAGCACTGCCGCCGTGGTGGCAGCCGGCTTCAAGCGGGAGGTGCCGCCGCCGCCAGCCCCCGGGGACGACTCAGAGGACTCAGCTAATGCCTCCGCCGCCGACTAGATCTTTTGTAGTTGTTTCTTTCTTTTGTTGTCTTGATGAATGTAAATATAGGAGTGATCCCTTAGAAACGTTTTGTATATGCCTTGTGAATATAGTGGCATCTTTTCTTTGGGCTCGCAACTCCAATTTCTCTGAGTGTTTGATGTTTCTTCTAATGTTTTGCCTTGAAGTCCCGGGGAGTACTCAGTCGGGCCGTTCCCGACCTTCCCATCCCCGAGAACGAAGTTGTCCTGATCGCTGTTGTTGGCGCGGTCAGCTCTCGAGCTCTCGCGAGTCCGCATCGTCTAAGTTAAAAAAACAAAGACACGAACTTCCTTGCCCGGGAGATAGATCAATCCAGCACGGAACACGCCATGCCTGGTGAACACTTTTTCACTTCGCGACCACTCAGTTAGTAGACGGGAGACGCGCGCGGGCGAAAATGTGACCAAGGGACCTCGTGGTCCGGTGGTGCCCGGGCTTAAGACGGACCGGGCCGAGCACTGACAGCCCGCCCTTGAGGCCTGAGCTCCGGACTACTCGAGCAGCTCGAGCGATAGGATTACCCAGGGCACCCAAGGACTCGGTAGTGCTGGGGGTCCTTAAAAGCAGACCGAACACCACGACCACCACGAAGGGCTTCGGTCAGACATTACCGTGCGCGCGGTACTCCTTTCTACAAACCGCTCTGTCGTTCCAGGAAAAAGTAGACATGCGGCAGGGTTTTGCGCGCGAGGAGATCACCTCGCCGAACAGATTAAAGCGCGAGAGCCCCCGAGAATGACTCGGGAACATAAATTTACTGAAAGCAGACTTGTCTGAATATAACCACTCACCGGACAGCTATCGGCCTTCCGGCCAACCGATCCAGGAGGGGTGTGCTTCCGAGCTCGGGGTGCCCAGGGACTTGGTCCTTTCAGCGGAGCACCCGAGCGCCCAGAGGCACACGAGGCTCCCGGGGTCGGGTGATCTCGACCACTCATGCCTAAGTGGTAGGACCACCCGAGGACCCTTGGGGCTGACCAGGGACCGGGGCATTGAAGCCCTCGCGGTCGAACTGCTTTTGATTGCCGGCCTGTGACTTAAGAGAGAATATAGAATTTCTTTGTCTGGTGCGCTCTGTTAGTGCGGTACTTGTTATAGACTGCTCTTGTTTTCGACCCGAGACCTCTTGAATACCCAAACCGGTGGACCAGAGCGGACAGAGGCATAACCTAGAGGTCCTATGGTTCGGTGGCGCCCGGGTATGACAGACCAGATCGAGCACCGACAGCCCGCTCCGGGGGCTTGAGCTCCGGACTACTTGAGCAGCTCGAGCGATAGGATTACCCAGAGCGCCCCGGAACTCAGTAGTGCTCGGGAGCCTGCCACGACACTGAACACCACAGCCTACCATGCCGGACGTAAATCAGCGGCGACTGCTCGCATGCATACCGATTGGGATTCTTTTATCAGCGGGGAAAATGAGAGAGCGAACTTTTTCTCGCACAACCGAGCACCTCACTAGACAGATTAAACATACGGAATCCAGAAAAAATAATTCGACATAGCGATTGCCTATTGAAATGTTGAATGTACAATGTTTGCAAGGTTGGACGACGGCGACTTACCCAAGGGGTGGAGCCCTCGATCTGCTTGGGCGGGGGGAAGCCCCCGGCCTGGCTGACCTGAGCTGCGAGCACGACCATCTACGGGTAGAACCTTCGGAGATGCTCGATGTTCCACAGGTTCGGGAGTGGCTGTCCTTCCTCTGTCGCCAACCTGAAAGAACCTTCTCGCGGGACCGCGATCACGGTGAAGGGACCTTCCCACATAGGGGACAGCTTATTCATTCCTTCGCGCGACTGGACGCGTCGGAGAACTAGGTCCCCCACCTCGAGAGATCGGGCCCGGACATGGCGCAGATGATAACGCCGCAGACCCTGCTGGTACCGAGCCGCCCGGACGGCGGCACGCCGCCGGCGCTCTTCCAGGTAGTCCACGTCGTCGCGCCTTTGCTGCTCCTGCTCACCCTCAGAGTATGCATGTACTCGAGGGGAGCCCAGAGTGAGCTCGGAGGGGAGGACTGCCTCGGCGCCGTAGATGAGGAAGAACGGAGTCTCCCCGGTGGTGCGGTTTGGCGTAGTCCGATTAGCCCACAACACGGCTGGCAGCTCGTCCACCCATCCCTTCCCGTGCTTAGCGAGCACGTTATAGGTCCGGGTTTTGAGGCCCTTCAGTATCTCCGCGTAGGCGCGCTCGACCTGCCCGTTACTCCGAGGATGAGCGACGGAGGCGAAGCAGAGCTTGATGCCGAGGTCTTCGCAATAATCCCCGAACAGGGCACTCGTGAATTGGGTGCCGTTATCGGTGATGATCCGGTTCGGGACGTCAAAGCGGCTGGTGATACCACGGATAAACTGGAGCACCGTGTTTTTGGTCACCTTGATGACTGGGACCGCCTCCGGCCACTTGGTGAACTTGTCGATGGCGACATATAGGTATGCATAGCCCCCGATTGCTCGGGGGAATGGACCCAGAATGTCCAAACCCCAGACCGCGAAAGGCCATGACAGGGGAATGGTATGAAGAGCCTGAGCTGGCTGGTGAATCTGCTTTGCGTGGAACTGGCACGCCCTGCAGCGCCGAACCAGCTCGGAAGCATCCTGGAGAGCTGTAGGCCAGTAGAAACCTTGCCGGAAGGCCTTCCCGACCAGCGTGCGGAACGATGAATGGCCACCGCACTCGCCCTCGTGGACCTCAGCGAGAAGATCGCCGCCTTCTGCCCGGGAGATGCATTTCAGGAGGACACCTCCTGCGCTACGTCGGTAGAGATCCCCATCTACTATGGCATAGCGTCTGGACTGCCGAGCAACTCTTTCGGCAGACGCCTCATCCCCGGGTAGGAACTTTTCTTTCAAGTACCCTCGGATGTTAGACATCCACGAGACATCTTGAGAACATTCGGCGAGCGCAGCGCACTCGCCGAACAGCGGCGCCCTGACGGGGCTTCCCACTGAGGGCACCGCCGGGGTCCCCTGAATTGAGTTCGAGGTTTCCCCTTCATCCTGTTCGGCAGGCAGGACGGAAGGCCGTGTGAGTCTTTCTTCAAAGACTCCGGTAGGGACGCGCGCACGGGAGGAGGCCAGGCGGGAGAGCTCGTCGGCCAGAGTGTTATCGCGGCAAAGGATGTGCCGCAACTCCAGGCCATCGAAGCGCCTCTCGAGCTTCCTGACCGCAGCCACGTACGCCACCATTTGAGGATCCGTGCACTGGTACTCCTTGGACACCTGGTTGACGACCAATTGGGAGTCCCCTTTGACCAGGAGGCGACGAATCCCGAGCCCCACCGCAGTCCGGAGGCCGGCAATGAGACCTTCATATTCCGCCATGTTGTTGGATGCGCGGAACTGCAACTACACGACGTACCAGAGCTCTTCACCTGTTGGGGAGGTGAGAACCACTCCGGCCCCTGCGCCTTTCAGCGAGAGGGAGCCGTCGAAGTGCATGACCCAGTACCCGGGCGCGTCGTGCCCGGGATAGGCAGAGATCTCTTCTGGGATGATGTAGGGGACGGGCGTCCACTCTGCCAAGAAGTCAGAGAGTGCCTGGCTCTTGACTGCCTGGCGACTGACGAAGTGTAGGTCGAACTCCGCCAGCTCAACTGCCCATTTGACGACGCGCCCAGTGCCTTCCCAGTTCCGGAGAATGGGTACCAGTGGATACATGGTAACCACCGAGACCTTGTGCGCCTGGAAGTAGTGGCGCAGCTTCCGGGAAGCAACGAGCACGACATAGAGCAGCTTCTGAGCCTGGGGATATCTTGTCTTGGCTTCCCGGAGGACTTCACTGACGAAGTACACCGGTCGCTGCACCCGGTGGGCCCGGACGGCGGCTCCACCCGGGGGGCTGCCGCAGCCCCCAGGCTCGGCGGCACGGTCGAGGCTGGCTGAGCACTCGGGCTCGACTCCCTGCCCAGGGGGAGTCGCGAGGACAGGTGAGTGGTCGGGGGCCTCTGGGAGCTGGGACCCAGCACCTGGCCCTGAACACTCGTCGCGCTCCACCACCAGCACTATGCTCACGACCTGAGGTGTGGCCGAAACGTAGAGCAGTAGGGGCTCACCTTGAGAGGGAGCCACCAGTACGGGTGGCGAAGTGAGGTACTTCTTTAGGTCGCGAAAGGCCTGCTCGGCCTCCGGCGTCCAGTCGAAACGACCGGATTTCTTCAGAAGCTTGAAGAGGGGGAGCCCTCGCTCCCCGAGCTTGGAGATGAAGCGCCCGAGCTGGACCTCTTTGAGTCGAGCCGGGGGTCGCATCTGCTCGATGGCCCGGATCTTCTCTGGGTTGACCTCGATTCCTCGGCCAGAAACCAAGAAACCAAGGAGCTTGCCCGCCGGCACCCCGAAGACACACTTCTCCGGGTTGAGCTTGAGGCTGGTAGAGCGGAGACTGTTGAAAGTCTCGGTAAGGTCCTCGAGCAGGGTGGCGCGGTCTCGGGTTTTGACCACGAGATCGTCGATGTAAGCTTCGACGTTGCGGCCAACCTGCGAGTTAAGGGTAATACGAATAACGCGCTGGAAGGAGGATCCAGCGTTGCGCAGGCCAAAAGGCATTGACATGTAGCAATAAGTCCCCACCGGAGTGGTAAAAGCAGTTTTTTCCTCATCCCCTACGGCCATGCGAATCTGGTGATACCCAGAGTTTGCATCTAAAAAGCATAAAAGATCGCATCCCGCAGTTGCATCTACAATTTGATCAATACGAGGTAAGGGGAAGGGATCTTTAGGGCAAGCCTTATTTAGGTCGGTGTAGTCCACGCACATGCGGAGCTTGCCGTTGGCCTTCGGGACGATGACTGGGTTTGCTAGCCAGTCGGGGTGGAGGACTTCTCGGATAAATCCGGCGTCGAGGAGCTTGCTGACCTGCTCGCGGATAAACTCCTGGCGCTCAGGCGCCTGCCGCCGGACCTTCTGCTTCACCGGGTGGGCGTCCGGACGCACCGCCAAGTGATGCTCGATCACCTCCCTAGGGATCTCGGGCATGTTGGACGGTTGCCAGGCAAACACGTCGGTGTTGGCCCGGAGGAAGGCGACGAGCGCGCTTTCCTATTTGCTGCCCAGGTCACCGCCGATTCGGACGACCTGGGTAGCGTCTTCGCCCACCACGACCTCCTTCGTCGGAACAGAGGCGTTGGCAGCGAGTCGGGGTTTGGATGGAGAGGGTCCCGGGCCCCCTGGAGAGCCATCGACCTCGGCCTGCGCTGAGACCAGAGCCATGTATGACTGCTCAGCGCAGGAGACGGCGCCGCCGGAGTCGGCGATCATGGAGATGGGGCCCGCGGGGCCCGGCATCTTAACCGTGAGGTATGCGTAGTGCACGGCCATCATAAACTTGGCGAGCGCCGGACGCCCGAGGATGGCGTTGTAGGGGAGAGGGAGCTCCGCGACGTCGAAGAGGACGCACTCTGTGCGGAAGTTATCCCGGCTCCCGAACGTCACGGGCAACTCGACCTGCCCGAGGGGCAGGGAGTGCCCGGGGGTCACTCCGCAGAAGGGGAGCGACGGCTTTAGGCGCCTGGAGGACACCTGCAGCTTCTCAAAGGCCCCCTTGGAAAGGAGGTTGAGGCCGGCACCACCGTCGATCAGCACTCTGCCGACCTTAACATTGCAGACAGTGGGGGATACTACCAGAGGTAGTCGCCCCACGGCTGCAGTACTGGCGGGGTGATCAGCCATGTTGAACGTGATCGGAGCGTTCGACCACCTCAGGGGCCTTGCGGCCTCCTCGCTCGGGGTTGCTGAGCACACTTCGCGTCGCATGACCTTGATGCCACGGCGCGAGGAAGGCGTGTACGCGCCTCCGTCGATGAAGGCGATGGCGTGCTCGGGCTCCTGGAAACCGAGCTCGGCGTTGTCGGGGGCGACCTCAGCATCGTCTCCTCCGCGGGACTCGTCGCGCTCCCTCTGGCGCTGCTCCACGAGTCCTTTGACCGTACGACACTCCGTGAGGTCGTGCCATCTGGTCTGGTGTATGGGACACCATTTACCTGGCTCGGGCCCCGCGGGAGCGGGGGCCCTTGCTAGAACAAGAGCCCGGCCGGGGGCCGGGGCTCTGGCGGGAGTCGGTGCCCTAGCTGGTGCCGGGGCCCTCGTGGGCCCGAAGTCCCGAGGAGGAGCCCGAGCAGGGGCCCTTGCGGGACGTCGGTCGACGACCGGCCGGCGCTCTTGCCGGCGGTCGGGCTCTTGCGGCGCCCTATGGGCGGGGCCCTGGGTCGGCTCGACAGGAGCGGCCTCGCGCTTCCTTCTCTTCTTCTTTTCCTGCTTGTCGGAGCGGGAAGAACTTGGCTGGTCGGTGGCGGGGCGAGGAGCATGCCACGCCCTGGCCTCCGCAGCCTTGGCGCACTTATCGGCCAGTGCGAAGAGCTCCGCAGTGGTCTCGATCTCGTGCGTACCCAGCTTTTCGAGCATCCGCTCGTCGCGGACGCCCTACCGGAAAGCAACAATAACAGCATGGGGGGCTACTCGCGGAATAGTGTTGCGAACCTGGCTGAAACGCTGTATAAAGCGCCGCAGCGTCTCCCCTTCCTGCTGTTGGACGGCGTGGAGGTCGCACTCCAAGTCGGGGCGCGTAAACGTGCCCTGAAAATTGGCCACGAACTGGTGGCAAAGGTCATCCCAGGAGCTAATAGACCCTGGGGGTAAGTTCATAAGCCAAGAGCGGGCAGAGCCCCTCAAGGCAACATGAAAATAGTTTGCCATCACCTTTTCGCTGCCTCTGGCCGCTTGGACGGCCGTTGTGTAGATCTGGAGGAACTCGACGGGGTCGATGGACCCGTCGTACTTCTCCGGCAGCTCGGGGCGGAACTTGGAAGGCCACCTGACCCGGCGGAGCTCAGCGGTGAAGGCACGGCAGCCGGTGCCGTACCCCGCAGCTCGAGCGGGGGTCCTTGGTGGCGAGTGGCGGCGAGCCGGGGATTCCCGGCGGCCTTGGGCCGGGAGAGAGGAAGCCTGGTCCTCTGCCCCGACCTCCTGCCGGGTCTCCCGCTGGCGCTCGAGAGTAACTCGGGCATCCTCGTGGCCCCTCCGCTCGTCAAGACGCAAGCGGAGGTCCCGGGCTTCGAACACGGCCAGGGGGATGGCACTCCGCCTGGAGGCCCCTCGGCCCGTGTGGACGTTGCCCGTTGAGGAGCCGGCTCTGGCGGCGCCACGCTGAGAGGTGGTGCGAGGACTCCCGGCCTGCACCTGGCGGTGAGCAGTGCCAACCAAAGCGACGACATCTCGGATCCATTGGCCTTCCGGAGTATTCGGCGTGGCCTGAACGGGCGGGTGCCTGAGGAGAGCATGCGCTGCAAGCAGCGCGCTCCCCGGGCCGGCCTCGCTGAATGCGAGCCTGCGCCGGGATGGCACTTGACGCGGTCCAGAGGCGGACCTAGCGGCCGGGGTCCCGACCTCTTGCTGGGGGTCGAAAAGTGCATTAGCAGCGGCGGCGGCGGCCCTGCTGGGCCCAGCGCCTTGATCCCCTTAAGCGGGAAAAACCGCGCACGTGGATAGCGGCTGCTGATGGAACGCAGCAGCGACTGGGCTCTCCCGAGCGTCGGGCAGCACTCCGTCACTGGAAGTGGAGCCGGAACGCTAGAGACGGTGCCCACCAGCCATCTTTTCCTGTGGAAAAAAGCAAACAAACAAATCCAGGGATATTCCCCCCTACCTGGCGCGCCAGCTGTCGGAGAGTGAACTCCTGTCGCAGGGATCCCGAGAGACCCCTTTTTAAAGATTCGGCCGGGGGGATGATCCTAAACGAGCTCGTCGGGGAAATAAATGGAAACGGAAATAAATGCAACGGCTGGTGGTGGGGGATGATCGACCTAGTGCAGAAGAGAGATAGATGCACCGGGGTTTAGACAGGTTCGGGCCGCACGGGGGCGTAACACCCTACTCCTGTGTGAGCGCTATATCTTTCCTTGAAGGGAATTCTTCAAGGATGTATTGGTTACAAGGGTGTGCTGCCTACAGAGAGCTTGAGGCTCCCGTGTTCTAGCTCTGCTCGAGCGTGTTTGTGATGTTCTTGCTCTACTGTGTTCGTCGCGCTTCTTCTATATCTCCTGTTTGTCCGTCTCGCCTGACGTGTTCTGGCTTCTCATCTCGAATCATCGACTGGGGCTCCCTCTCTATGTGTTCTCCATCCTTTCCTTTTATAGGCGCGCCGACCTCAACTTGTCCTGAATGGGAAGGAGGGGGCGCGAGTGCCAAGGTGCCACGGAGAAAAGTGCCATCATTCCGTCTTGACGAAGTGACAGGGACGGTGGAAAAATGCGGCGTGCATCCGACCACCCGCCACTGTGGATGTCCTCCGGTGCCATTAAGAGGGCCCACCGGGCAGCCATAGAGGTGCCCGGTGCGCCCACCCTGTCTTGTTCTTCTGCCGGGGCAGGGTGGCAGGCGGAGCGCTTCGATTCTGGCAACGTTATCCCGAGGCACCCGGATGAAACGGGACGGGACCCGTGCATTTAATGGACCCACGCCCCCCTGCCAAAGCATGGCAGGGTCTGACACTAGGGCGTGGGCAGCTGAGAATATCAGGATGTCTGGATGTCAGGCCGCGCGTGACTATTGAATGCGGTATTAGACCTTTGACTGGCTGACACCCTGCCGATGGGACCCTTCGGGTCGTCGGGCGATCTTGCGTGAACCTTCGGGGAACCAGGCGCTCGGGGGCTGCCACGTGCAGCCCCGAGCACCCTCTCCCGAGCACTTCGGTGAAAGCTTCGGGGAACCGAGTCCTCGGGGGCTGCCACGTGCAGCCCCGAGCACCCTCTCCCGAGCACTCTGGTGAGACCTTCGGGGAACCGAGTCCTCGGGGGCTGCCACGTGCAGCCCCGAGCACTCTCTTCCGAGCACTCCGGTAAGACCTTCGGGGAACCGAGTCCTCGGGGGCTGCCACGTGCAGCCCCGAGCACTCTCTCCCGAGCACTCCGGTAAGACCTTCGGGGAACCGAGTCCTCGGAGGCTGCCACGTGCAGCCCTGAGCACTCTCTCCCGAGCATTTTCTTCCCGGTACTTGGACTCTGCGGGTCATCGGGGGACTGGGGTGCTCGGAAACCGGAGGCTGCGGCCCCGAGCGCCTTCTCCCGGAACTTAAGTTCTTCTCATCGTGTAGGGGGTCTTCGCGGGATGGTGACACGTGGCGGATGGCCGGCCCGGTCTCGGGACTCAGGGACCCCTGGTTCCTGATACACCGACACACCCCTTGCAGATCCCGTCACTGCATCCATTGCAAGTCATGCGCGTGGATTTGAAGAGGTGGGGGAGGAGGCTCGGTGGTGAGAGAGAAAAGGGGAAAATAATGATAAGAGAGAGACAACCAGTGGGAGAACTTAGGATATTTTTGGCTAGCGGTTCACAATGATGGTGTATGTGGCATTAGTATACTTGGCTTATTGTCGATTCTTTAGAAAAACCATCAATGAACGAGTAGTGACATTTTTTATCACTATCAGTTTGTAATATAAACTGGTAATAATGTATCACTACCGGTTCTAGCTTCGAACCGGCACTGATAGTGGATGTCATTGTCGGTTCTTAACGGATTAATGTTAGATTTGTCGATTCAGCTTATGAATCGGTAATAATACCTTATTATTATCGGTTATTATCAAACTGGTAATGAAAAGGAAATAGAAATGACTCTTTCTGTAGTGTGTTATGCATAGAAAGCTATAATATAAAACGACCAATGTAAAAAATGTTTGGACGTGGTTCCGGTGCATGCTGTTGTTGTAGCGATTGCAACATTGGTAGTAGCCCAGCCCGATACATAGCGTTCAAAAAATACCGAAGTGGTCTTCCTCCTTGGTGTCGGCTGCGCACAGCGAACAGGCCCGCCATGCCCATGGATCATCAATTGGAGCTTGACCGCAGTGGAGAACGGAACCTCGACCAGTCCTAACTAGGTAGATTGGCGCGCTTTGCTGCGTCCGTTTTGAATAAATGTTATATTTGAATGTTGTATAATTTGTAGTAGCTTTAATAGCATACGGAGCGTACCGATTTTTTCATCATTAGTATATATTATTGGTGGAATATTGAATTCATTTAGACTCATATATATATATATATATATATATATATATATATATGTGTATATATAGACACACACATATAATATATTGCTGAGCAGTAGCTACGTCAGTAATACAGAACTAACAAAATTTGTTTCGTATCAGTGCATTGATTTTTCCACCGTTAGTATATGTTATTGGAAGTGGAATGTTGAATTCATCTAAACTCATGTATGTAATATATATATATAAATATAAATATATATTTGTATCTATATAGATTTATATATATATACATAATATATTTGTGGACAGTAGTTACGTGAGTAATACGAATGTAACAAAATTTGTTTTGTATTTTTTGAGTTTTAGTTTCTTGCCTTTGCACTTTAGAATGTTTTAGTCGATTTATCAATATAACAAATTTTCCTTTCACATTTTCTAGTATTTTCGAAAATAGAAAGTATATTATATGTATACAAATACATATATACGTATCCATATATATACATATACGTATACAGGTACAGTGATGGGTGGGACTCTGCTACAGTATCAGAGCCCTGAGCGCCCAGGGATTTCACCGCTGTTAGTATATAGGATAGATTATTGAAAGTGGAATGTTAAATTCATCTAAACTCATGTATGTAATATACATATATAAATATAAATATATATTTTTATCTATATAGATTTATATATATATACATAATATATTTGTGGACAGTAGTTATGTGAGTAATACGAATGTAACAAAATTTGTTTTGTATTTTTTGAGTTTTAGTTTTTTTTTTCTTTGCACTTTAGATCGTTTTAGTCGATTTATCAATATAACAAATTTTCCTTTCGCATTTTTCTAGTATTTTCAGAAATAGAAAATATATTATATGTATACCAATATGTATATATATATATACACGTATATGTATACATATCCATATATACATATACGTATATATGTATAGTGATAGGTGGGGCTCTGCTACAGTAGCTTAGAGTAGCAGAGCCCTGAGCGTCGAGGGATTCCACCGCTGTTAGTATATAGGATAGATGAGAAAGGTGTTGCTATTCTTGCTCTTTTTTACATTCTTGTGATGAAGATTTTTCTAGAGGGGATATTAAGACAATTTTAAGAACTTCTGTGAAATTTTTTTAAAATAATATTATTTGCATCATATTTTATAGGGAGGTGTATCTTAAGAGAATTTTTAAAATTAGTTTCACTTCAGATAGAGTTTTATTAATTTCTCCATGATTTTTACAAAGTTTAGAAGCATAAAGTAAACATGTTAAGAAACAACACTGTAATTAAGTTTTTCATGTCTACCATTATTTTCTATATAAAGCATAGTATAAGTAAAATAATAAAAATGGCTTCACTAATTTTAGAGGTGTGATGATTAGCTATGAATTAATCTAGTTGCAACACATTATACAATCTTGCACGTTACAATAACTATTTAATGAGTTCATATATTTTTAAAAGACTTTGATCATGTAAGAAGACCAACCAAATTGGTTTCATAATTTTTGGATTAGCAAAGAGTAAACTATGCGTTTAACTTGGTTTAGAAAATACATTTTCTTCCAGAAAATATTCAATTTTTTATGAGTATAAATATTTTTATCATGTAGATCATGTTACAAGAAACAAACAAAATTTGTTTTACTTAATTTGAAGCTCAGATAAATTAGTTATTGATTTTACAAGTTTAAACTAATTTTTTGGTTTTTATTTAACATCATATAAATTCGAGAAAACCGCTCGATAAATCACTAAAACCGAACTGTTACCGACAAAATCGAGCGATTACCGATAATGCAAAAAATGCGGAAAATGCGCTCGATAAATTGACACAACCGCTCGGTAACTAGCGCAAACTGAGCAGTTACCGTTTAGCCAATTCGGTTCGAATTCTCACCGAATTTCAAATTAGATCGGTGAATTTTAAGCGAATTTTCGTCAAAGTCCAAGCGATTATCACGATACCGTAATTTTTCAGTTACCACCGGGTCTCAATTTTTTCAACAAACAGTTTTGTAAACCTTAGTTAACACGAGAAGATGACATCTTGCGGTCCCAAGTTCCAAGGCAAGGTGGGAATGAGCCGCTGATTTCCTCTTCTATTGGCCTACTGCCAAAGACCAATAGTTCCAGTCCTTGTAACGACTGCACCCGATCCACACCAAAAAAATGTTACATCACTTTCTGGTGCATGCATCCTAACCGGAGTACATATGGTTCTTGTCTTAAGTTGTTCTGTACAGCACTTCACCTTTTTTTAGGGGAAGGGGTGATTCTGTAATAAAGTGAAGAAGGTTATTTATAATTATGAACACCTAGAGAATATTCCCCAAACATAGGTGATGTTATCGCATAATTATGGAGATCTTGGAGGGGCTATTGCCTAAGATGCAGAGTTATAAGCTACAACTAAGACAATTCGTAGCGCAAACTTGAAACAAATATGGATTATTTTTTTTTGAAATGGGTGTTTTTCACCCTTTCTCACGTTGTGCCTCGGACCCTTATCGCGAGCAGGGCGTTCCCACGCCTTGACCATCGTGTTTTTGCATAGGGTTCAAATGTGAACAATATAAGCTGATCGTAATCTCTCTTTTATTTCTAAATTTTGTGCTTATGTGATGAATGGGTGCCGTACGGGAAACATCAGACTGTCATTGTATTCTTCTTGCTTTTTAATTTCTTGTGCAATGTGGACACATCTGGTTAAAATAGGTTAAATGTTGAAAACTTCACATGGTTGTTGCAGTCATTGTTTGGATTTGTTGCAAGTGACGGTTGGAAATGCTGCAAGGGATGTTGCATATTTGTTGCAATGAGCAACAAAAATGCTGCACCAATGTTGCAACACCATTCAAGTTGTGCAACAATTCTAAATATCGCTTGCAATAAATTTTCAAGCTTTCAAAACTTAGTCTATTTTCACTAAATATGCCCCCTTCATCACCCATAGACTTAATCAATAATAGATATAGCCTTTGGATTTTCTCTGGGCTTTCTTGGAATTTTTGTGCAACCAAAAAATTCATTTCATGATTTTACAAGCATCCAAATAATTACTGCACTCAAATAGTAAATCATAAAATCAGAAAAATCTAACATTAAGCTTCTGAGGCCCTCTACTAAAATTTAGGTGAATTTTATAAGAAGTGTTGGATAAAGTTTGACTGTAGTTCAAAGTCATTTGAATTTCAAGAATTAAACTAGATTGAAAACTGATTGGAAATTCCTATGCACAATAATGGATCAAGCTCACCTCAACCTAGCTCCCTCTCTCCTTGTTCAGCCCAACACGGCTTGAACCACTCCGCGACTTAACCTATTGGGCAGGCCATGTGGTCCCACACTTAGATGACCCGACACACCCTCACGGCTCATCTACCAACGTGTCTCCCACCTCTTGTCGGCCCTCTCTCTTGTGCATGCGAGCAGAGTGTGGATGACACCATAATTTTTTGATGGATCATGGTGTTGAACAAGAAAAGAACTTGAAGATTTTGCTTTGTGCTTTTACAAATTATTTAGACTTAAAAATGTATTCCAATAAAAGCAAGCTTTTTTGTTGAGCAAACGATAAGGTCAACAATAGCAATATAGAAGTATTAAGTTATATCTACTATACCAAAGTTTTGAAAAATAACTAGGTATCTCATATATCATCTCTAAAAGTTACATGTGACTTGGGGTGAGTATAATTGGCTTTAATAAGTGCCACCCATCTTTTTTTTTTTAGCCTAGGTTGGTAAGTGCATCATTGCCATATAGCAAGACACTGGCATATTTTTTGTATAAATATCTTCTTTCTAGAAACAAATTAAAAGTATCAAGATCTAGATAATTCTCTTATCAACCTTGCAACATTGAATCATTCTCATATTATTTTGTTAAGATAATTAAACAAAAGAGTTTGATAATGAGACATTTGGATTAAGGACTTCATCTCAAATGGTTGGAAAACAATGAGATGATGTGCTAGTTTATGTATGTTTTCTCTGTAGTCATCTTATAAAAAGTTATAAATTATACTCATGATTTCCAACAGGTTTACAATAGAGAAATTGTACCAAACTATATAATTATTTATTTATAATCTCTACTATATAAAACACGAGTTATTTCCCGCGTCACCTCTTCCTCCTACTCCTCCCATCTAATAAAAATCCCTAAAATTCAAATAATTTACCAACTTTTGCCATCCACCCTCCTCCTCCATCCTCCCTACCTCGTTATTGGATACGGATATGGAACTCGTTTTACTAGAAAATAAATAAAAAAATCAAGAGAAAAATTAGTGAATAATCTCCTCTTTTTTGGATCCTATCTGAAATCAAACTACGATATCACTCCCAACGTATTTATTCGGCAGTGCTCCCATGTTGCATCTACATCTCCATATCTTAAGTTTGTGCTAGTACCTCAAAGAAACACAAACATACCGCGTCCAATATTTGTGTTTTCATTGTAACGCACGAACACTTAGCTAGAACTCCCTCCCGTCCGAAATAAATATCATTTTGGACATCGATGCAACCCCTAAAATACAACTTTAACTACTACTTTTTATTGTAATATATTGGTAAAAACATAGCAAAAATATACTATTATAAAAGTTTTTTTTTTGACAAATCTAGCTACCTGTGTCATTTTTAAGTATCCAACCTCAATACATAAAAAGTAATTTGTAGCTAAAATTTAAAATAATTGACTGCACGTAATCCAAAACGATATTGATTTTGGACTAGAAGGAGTATATATACAATATTGAATATGGAGACTATACTCTAAAGGATGTTAGACATTGTGGTCATATAATGGATCCTAGCCTCCAGAGAACTCTATATAAGTCAATACTTCATAGTAGGGTTAACATTCTAAACCAGCAATCAAACACCCTCTGATACAGTACACCAGCAATCAATAAATTTGATAGTGCGGTACATAATATGATCAAAATAGATAGTTGAAATATTCAGGTGAAAAAACATTCATGACATATTAACTGTGAAAGCAATTCCAAAAACAGATACCAGATTTTATTCTGGCCTTTACAGCCACAAAATAATTTGGATACAGAAGATATGTGAAATTCATAAGAGTTCAGTTTCCAATGTTCACGAATACATGTATATACAGAACAAAATACAATCATACCAATGATGTAAACAGCCATGACGCTATATACATGTAGTTCTAGAATCTAGAATTTATAAGCAAGTGGGATAAATAGTCTAGCAATTCATTGCTCCATTGTCAGTAACTTCAATTATATTCATACCAATTGCATATCATGGTGCCCATGATTTCATGCGAGAATATCATAGCCTTAACCTCAGGAAGGATGATGCACCCGTTCATTGCTGTTTTAAAATTCCACTGCTCTTGTATAGTCCTCTTCGTTTGCTTTTTTGGGTTTCATCTCTTCCTCCATCGATACATTTTACAAATGGGGAATATTAGATCGAATGTAACAATACTATATACATTGAAGCCAGCAAAGAATGGAAAAGGAGACATCAGTTCTGAAGGGAAGAAAGCCATTGTTCTACAAAATCCTTGTTATCTGCAGAATAGAGACAAGAGACAAAACATTACAAGGGCAATATTGGCAGCAGTAATTGTGTTAACCATCATGCACAGTACGTAATAACAAAACATGAATGATTAAAGATCATAACTATATTAGGACAGGCAAGCTTGATTGAAGGATAAATGACATTATTTATTATTAATTAAAATGGTAGAATAAGCCAACAAAGATTGTCGGTAGTTGCGGTTCAAGTAGGTAGCATGTTTTCTCAGTTGCAACTGAACAACAAACAAAAGTCCATGACAAATATCAACTAAGTCAAATTTGAGAAAACTGATAAGCCAAATGGATAAAAGAATACAGCATCGATAAAAGAGTAAAGGAAATAATCGATGCTAAAAATACATTTCTAGGGAAAGATTAATGCAAAACCAATTGTATGTGTCTCAAGAATGATGCAAAGGACACCATAATGATTAGAGATGGAATGGTGGTTTGAATTCTGAAAGTTTACATCAACTTCGAAGGCACATTTAAAGCTGCTGATACTACATATACACATTTGTGCAAGTGGAAAAGATATATTATCAAGAAATTTCCCGTTTTGTAGCAATAAGGCCCACACATAATGTGTGACAGTAGATTAGTAAGACAGTTGCAGTCAGCGTCGTGGCAGGCAGTGATGACCAGAAGTCGTGGCCGATGTGACCCAACGGTAGCAGTAGGTGAGCGCAGGAGAGAGAGAGAGAGAGAGAGAGAGAGGGTGGGCGGAAGAGGAGAGTGGAGGAAGAACCGAAGATGACAGACAAAATGGTAGTCTGACTTGCCACTAACAATCAACAACGGCACAAAGGGCAAGGTTTTGAAAAGGCAATGGCATATAAGGGAGCATTCATTCTACAGTGGCATTTCAGGTATCTAGGAACCTTCCACGGTATAAGAAATTTCCCCAAGTAGTGGTCAAAGATATGTTTTCGAGAATATGCCCAAAAGGACAAGCAAAAGAGAACGGATGCGTGATAGGACCAAAGCTCAGACTTAGCAAGCAATAAGGGGCGACAACTAAGATGTATGGTAAGACCAAGCTCAGACCTTCATAATATAGAAGCTATCCAAACTTTCAAACTAGATAGATAGAGGCCTAAACCTGAAACTAACAGAGAATAGATGGAAGGGTTCAAGGTTCCACATATATATTTCCTGCTGACCAATCTTCTGGTGGGTTCAAGGTTTCCAACAATCGACATAGCACTGTAATAGAAAAACTGAAGAATAGGTGCCATTTTATTAGAGGATTCTGAAATTTCATGAATTGCATTAAGATTTCAATGTTATAGTAATTGAGCAATCAAACTCAGCAATTGGCTGGTAAATAGTAGGTAGCTCGCACGTTATAGAACAGTGAGAGACACCACTGATGATATATGTGGTACTTAGTTTCGGGTAAATGACATAGGTGCATTCCCAAGTTAGAATAATTATGGCACTAGGGCAGCATAGCAAAGAGATGACAAAACAAGCATGTCGAGAGCATAGTGATATTAGGGTAACACACCTAAATACCTACTGGAAGTTGTGTTTATGATTATCAACAATAAACAACAATGACGTCAAGTCCATGATGATAAGACTGACACCCAAAATTACAACACTTACTATTCTTTTTCTGCTCAGTAATGCGAGTGTTTCACCCAGCACTGGAATTTTAGCTGCTCATTATGCTAATGTGGCCTCAAGGGTTGTATTGTACCCAACTACCCTTTTTATTGCCAAAAACATTCAACACTTGAAAGCTCGAAACTTGCCAATTTTGGAGCATCAGTTCAACAGGATGAACTATGTCTATTAAAAAGTTAATAACAATTTCAACTATATAACTTAATTACTTGCCTACTCAGCTACTCTAAACTACTAGTTAGCAGTAGTTACTGAACATAACAGAAGCATACAGTGGAGTATGGATATTCGGCTCACCGGAAACGCTGCCGTCGGCGTCACTGGGACCAGGGAACCTGCCGTCGGGCAGGCCAGGCCGGCGGTAGCATGGCACAAGGACGGCAAAGCTACCCTCGGAGTCCCCGTCGTTCTGGAGCTCCGGCGCGTGCGGCTCGAGCCAGCCGATGGACCAATCGGAGCAGTCGGAGTCCGATTCCAACAGGCACCCGCCGCCGTCGCCATCGGACGGCACGATGACCATGTCGTGCTCCCTGTCCACCCTCGCCTCCCTGCGGCCACCGCGACGCCTGCTCTTGCCCTTCCGCGGCCGCGCGCCGCCGCCAGAGCTCGGGAGCCCGACGACGCACGGCTCCCGGAAACCGGAAGGAGAGTCCGGGAACAACCCGTTCGTCATGGACGTGCTGCCCGCCGGCAGTTCGCGTGGTCTCCGGCTTCTAGTTCTGCTTCCCGGCCATATCCAGTGGGAGATTCGACTCAGGGCCATGGCCACTGGGGGAGAGAAATCAAATAATCAAAGAATTCTTGGTTCCTCTTGATCCCGGTAAAAAAAATTGGGCAAAACTTACTGGATCAAACAAGACAAAAAAAACAATGGCAACCGAAAGATCTCCTAGAAAATCCTATAGTTAGTTCACAAAGGCGGCGCCTTTAGAAGTAAGCAACAGGGCTGAATCGAGTAGAACAAAAGAAATAGGTCATAAATATCCCCAGCAGTTGCTCCTGGGCTCTAATCAAAGGAAAGGAAGGAGAAAGCAACGAAAAATCATGAGTTGCTCACAAGAAACCCATCTCTCAATAAATTTTCTCCCCACTCCGCATACACCAGATTCGCTTTGGAATCGACAGCCCTTCGATGAATCTAACGCACTTCCCCAAAAGATATACAAAACTCGAACCAAGAACAGACTAACCAACAGTAGGTAGGATAAACCGGTGAAACGAAGAGAAGAATAAATAGCAGCAGATTGCTACGAGGTCGCTAAAGGAATGTGGAGTAGGACCCGCTCCCCGGATTCGGATCTTTCGATGGGAGGAGAGGAAGGATCGGAACAAGCGAACTGGATCCAAAAGGAAGATGCGTGAGGCGAGGAGAGGAGGTAGAGGATTTCACCTCTTCACCTCTGTATCGGAAGCAACCACCGGCGGACCAGACGGTCAGATGGATATAGCGCTGCTGGTTCGGCTATCACCCCACAGTGATGAACTGATGACGACACTATGTGTGAGTTACATATTCTCTCATTGTGTCGTGTGTTGTTTAACTCATCATTCCACAGTGATGAACTGATGACGACACTATGTGTGAGTTGCATATTCTCTCACTCAGCCCCTGCGATTGGATGTGTTGGAAGTAGGGTTTAATTTACCGTTTGAGTAACCGCACTCCGAAAATGCACGGTTATTCGAAATTCAGCTAAAATTCGTACAAAATTTATTTGCTAAAATTTAAAATTTAGATAAAAAATAACAGATTCTCTGTTCGGTAACCGGTCCGATTAGATCGGTCCGATTAGACCGGTTACCGAGCGATTTTCTCGATTTATCGAATAGTTTTCTTGAATTTTCCGCATTGTATTGTCGGTAACCACTCAGTTTTCTCGATTTATCAAACATTTTTCTCGATTTTCAGTGAAGTTTAACCTAAAAAAAAACCCTAAAATTGGTTCAATCTTGTAAAATTAATAACTAATTCATCTAAGCTTCAAATCAAATGAAACAAATTTTGTTGGTTGATAGGACCAAAGCTCAGACTTAGCAAAATAGAACGGATGCGTGATAGGACCAAAGTTCAGACTTAGCAAGCAATAAGGGGCGACAACTAAGATGTATGGTAAGACCAAGCTCAGACCTTCATAATATAGAAGCTATCCAAACTTTCAAACTAGATAGATAGAGGCCTAAACCTGAAACTAACACAGAATAGATGGAAGGGTTCAAGGTTCCACATATATATTTCCGGCTGACCAATCTTCTGGTGGGTTCAAGGTTCCCAACAATCGCAACATAGCACTGTAATAGCAAAACTGAAGAATAGGTGCCATTTTATTAGAGGATTCTGAAATTTCATGAATTGCATAAAGATTTCAATGCTATAGTAATTGAGCAATCAAACTCAGCAATTGGCTGGTAAATAGTAGGTAGCTCGCACGTTATAGAACAGTGAGAGACACCACTGATGATATACGTGGTACTTAGTTTCGGGTAAGTGACATAGGTGCGTTCCCATGTTAGAATAATTATGGCACTATGGCAGCATAGCAAAGAGATGACAAAACAAGCATGTCGAGAGCATAGTGATATTAGGGTAACACACCTAAATACCTACTGGAAGTTGTGTTTATGATTATCAACAATAAGCAACAATGACGTCAAGTCAATGATGATAAGACTGACACCCAAAATTACAACACTTACAATTCTTTTTCTGCTCAGTAATGCGAGTGTTTCACCCAGCACTGGAATTTTAGCTGCTCATTATGCTAATGTGGCCTCATGGGTTGTATTGTACCCAACTACCCTTTTTATTGCCAAAAACATTCAACACTTGAAAGCTCGAAACTTGCCAATTTTGGAGCATCAGTTCAACAGGATGAACTATGTCTATTAAAAAGGTAATAACAATTTCAACTATATAACTTAATTACTTGCCTACTCAGCTACTCTAAACTACTAGTTAGCAGTAGTTACTGAACATAACAGAAGCATACAGTGGAGTATGGATATTCGGCTCACCGGAAACGCTGCCGTCGGGCCGGCCAGGCCGGCGGTAGCATGGCACAAGGACGGCAAAGCTACCCTCGGAGTCCCCGTCGTTCTGCAACATGGCACAAGATATGGATGTTATTTTTTTTATTATTCAGATTATTCATAAGATACTTAATTAGCAGAATTTTAGAAATTAGATTGTGTGGTTTGTGCTAAACTTTGAACTGTTATTTGGTTTAATCACATTTATTGAGTTGGATATTTTCTTCAAAGTAAATGAGAATGACATAATTGAGACTTTCATGTCTAAAAAAGCACAAAAGAAAGAATCTAGAGTAGTACTATAATCTCGTATTTTTGTAAGATCTTATTTCATATTTAAACAATTTATATTGTAATTTTTGCAAATTTTGAACCTATTTGTTAAATATACGATATTATGAGATATTTTTAATATATTTGTAATGTACTTTTAGGATTATTTTACTTATATATTGATTTGTGGTCTTATAAAAAGTTAGAGCGCCTATCCAACCTAAAAATTCTAGCTCTGTCACTGTACAAAAGATGGCCTATATAAGGCTTCGGCACAAATCCAATGCCATGACAAATGAGAGATGTAAAAGATATTAGGTGGGAGGATAAAAAGTGGAAGATATTAAGATAGTGTTCAGTTCACACACCGGTAATGCAAGCAAAAGGGGTGTGTTTGGTTAGATGGATAGAGCTATTTAGAAGATGGTCATCTATTTTTTATTGTACTAGTTATCTGCCCGTGCGTTGCAATGGGCATAAAAAATTTGTTAAAGAAATATTTTTCTGACTGTATGCTGTAACGAGTGTTAAAAATTTATATAGAACTATCTAGGTACGTAGCCTCATGACAAATAACAAAATCGTTTTCAGATAAAGCTTGCAACTTAGATTTCAAATACAACTATAACTTAACTTTGAGTACAAATAAATAGGTTTATAGAAATAGATTTATTTCTATAACTATCTCTTTCAAATCGTCTTGCCCACGATACGGCTAAGATATTCTCGTACACTTGCAGGTATTACATGTCGACATGAATTCTCGTCGAGCACATGAATTGCAAAACGAAATAACCAGATAAATTCCTATGGCAGAATGTAGCAACTGAAAAATGATACAAAATATAGTGGAAATAAGTACCCTGCGGGACAATTCCATTCAATAGAGACTTCTTAGGTTTGTTATGCAGCGACATGACTCTAATTCCAGCTCTCGTTTCCTGTACAAACTTGCGACAATGAAAAGCATGAAAAGGCATAAGATGAAATACATGAAAAGGCGCCATAGGCAACAGTGTTTGCACTCATGTGCGGAGAGATGGCTAAAGGCTGTACTCCCTTTTGAATTTCCACTAATGCAATAGCGAGAACATGTCTAAATAAAATCCTACTTAAAAAAACCTGAAGCTAAAAATGATCCATCTTGATAAATTAATGGTTGTATAGCGAACCTACAGCCAACTATGTATAGCGAACATTTTCTAATCAAATGGACTTCCACGAACAGCCACCTGACAAAGAAGGCGGGCGACGGGAAGAAATCTCGGCGGAGGTGGTGGTCGGGCGGTGGAGAAGAAAAACCGATGAGCGGTGGAGAAGAAAAACCGATGAGCTCTCCGTGCCGAGGGTGAGCTCAGACCGGGCGGAGCGGCGCTATTCGACGGCTTCCCCAAGCTCGAGCTCGGTGCTCCAATGGTGGCGGCGGCGGAGTGGTTAGCTAGGGCAAGGAGGCGGCGGAAAAGAGCACTCGGCGGACGGGTTGGGGGAGGTGGCTTTAAATAGAGAGGGGAGTTAGGGCCAGCGGTTAGGATTGGATTCGGTTAGTTGGGATTTTTTGAATCAAATCGCGCCTCCCCCTTCCTCCTCGTAGCGAGCTCGAGGCGAGGGAGATGTCCCCGGCGGCGCCGAAGCAGCAGAAGGCGAACCTGCTAAAGCAAGAGGGCAACGCTTTCTTCAAGGAGGAACGCATCAGCGCCGCAATCGACGCCTACACCGGGGTAAGGGTACAACAGCCACCCACTGGATTTTCTGCCTAATTCGCGTGCTACGCTTGTAGTTTCATCAAGTTGTTAGGAGTCGGAGGTTTTTCCCCCTGTTCAATCGATGGCTTGGTAATTTGATTTGTGGTGTTGGCATTGCTTGTCAGGATGGTTCATGGCTCCTGTGTCGAATTGTCTCACATTTATCTCAAAAAAATAGTTGTCTCACATGGAAGACAATTTTCTGTTGATGTAAAGCTTGTTTGTGGGCAGCTAGGTGGTGTGATTACTGATTATGCATATTGCTGCCACAACGCATCTGGACTCTGGAGTAGTTCCTTTGTTTACCTAGTTAAGAATTGCTTCACTACAATGAAGGTTGAATAGCAACTTGACTTTTAATGTATTGTGAGGCTAGCCAATGCTAATGCACTGCTGTTTGTAATTTGCTACACATTTAGTGCTAGGCAGGGAAGGGGGTTGCTGGGAGAGGGGAGGGGCTGATGGAGAGAGGACATAGAGATTTACCAATCTTATAGCACGGTGTAGAAACATTAGAAGCCTCTAGAATTGTTATGCTTGTGAAGCCTACAGAATTATTAAACATTAACTTTAGATTAAGGGACATGACATCGAATGTGTTGGTTTTAGCCATTCAGCAAATTGCAAATAACAACTTTAGATTAAGTGATTGAATAACCTTCAGAACTTAGCATATAGAACAGGACTTGTTCATGGAAGGGAGAAAAAACTTCTCTTCATAGTATATGCTCACCACTACCTCTAGGACTGATTTACTTCCTTCACTTTTAGTTGTCTTGATTGTTTGGAGCCAGGGATTAGTAATGTAGTCGGAGTTACTATTATTTCCAACTTAATCAACACAGTAGGAACAAGTAAGATTGTTAACTTTCGTTGAGGTCTCACCATCTTGAAATATGAAGACGTAATGCACTTGTGTCTAAAGAGGTTCATATGGTCCAGCTTATGTATCTACTATTCAAACTTTCCTTCCACCTTATGGAAAGTCCATGTCCTTGCTTCTTTTTTGCTTCTCAAATTTTTTCACTTTACTTTTTTTACCTGAATCGTTTGGTCTTTCTCCTTCCATTTAGTTGCCATGGACATTTGAAAGACAAGGTACCAAGTTGGAATGGCGTTGGAAGTTGCAGCCGTCACCTAATACACAGTAGACTAAATCTGAGATCCTGGGTTTTCTTATGGTTGCAAAAATACGCTTGAGTGTATGTCCCTTTACCCTTTGCTTTACATCTTTCACTTCAGACTACATGGGATTATGGAAAGTCTAAGCTATGGCAATGTTGAATTTAAAGAGAACCACAGGGTGAATTGGTTGTTGAGGTGCAGATGAACATGAACTTGATTTGCTTGAATTGCCCCCAACTGCCAAACCACTGAACCACTTTTGTCTGAAGGAACTGAAAATAGGCTTATGGGGCGCAGATGCTAGTTGGAATTCCAATTTCTTGGTCAATGTTTCTTTTGTAACTCGTCAAATTTATGAGTAACTGGTGCTGTGCATTTTTAGAGTAGTTTTAGTAATGAATACAGGAATACACATATACGTAATTCACAAGCTCTGAGTAAGCGTGAACAAAAACTAAATAAAGAGAATAAATAGACAATGTGAACGTATCAATCTGGTGCCTCCAAACACTGAAATACAAATACAATCAATCTAATTTGCAATTAATGTAACAGAGAAATACAATCATGCTAATATACTCCAATGCAAACAAGGAATCAAAAGCAGCCTAGAGCTTCACAGAACTCTAAACTTGGTGATGAAAATATGACTAAATATAGAATATCTCAACAGCGGTGCCATATGGCATATTCTTTCCTGGAATGTCTTGAATACTTTTTTTTATTTTCACTGCAAATTACATATGCATTAATTTCTCTATATTAGTAGAGAAGTATAACAATTTCTCTATTGTTTCCGAGAGTCACTACAACTCGATACACAGACAGCACTCAGAAGAACAAAATACCATGAATCAGAAGAACAGTGTTCACGTTGGCTGACCAGTGAGTAAGGCAGTGATGAAACCCATCAGACAGCTTCAGCTTCAGGGTGAACTTTGGAGCCAGGATAAGAAAACAGCTTAGTAGCATTCTTGTAACTCACCTCCACAAGTTCTGCCTCTGGCATTTCAAGCAATGACGCCCCATACATCAAAACCTGAAAATAAGGGACCACAAGATTTTAGAAGCATGTTCTCAGTATTGCTCAATACAAAGTAAACAAGCCTTTTTCATAGATGGAATACACAGGGAAACAGGGGGCTGACGCTGGATTGCTTAAGCAATTTAAAAAACACAGGACTTCAGTATACTAATAGAGTAATAGACAATTGTGTATTTTAAAACTGAAGATCTAAAACAGGTTACATATGGGGAAGGATGTCAACAGAACAAGCACATTCTGATGTTTTTTTTTGTTTTGGTTTTTTCAATGTTTTTCTCATTCTGTTCTAACTGATTAGAACTCTAAAAAGCCATAGTTTTAGCTTAATGTATTTGTGCATGACTCACTATTTTGTGTTTATCTAGTTTGTGGCTGTCTCAAACTCAAAGAAGGCCAAGCTCAGACAGCTTAGAGACAAAGCTGCTGAACTCGAATCTGCTGACAAGCCTCCAAAGGAGGAAGAGGAGAACTGAACGGACAGAACAGAGCTCTTCGAGGGAGGAGGCAACAAAGAGGCAAGCGTCAACGATGGGCCATCGGAGACAGGTAGCGACCATCTTCATTCTTCATAGCTCTCCTAAGAAATCTGCAGCCACCTGCAGAGGGAGGAGAGGTCACAAGAGGACAAGAAAATAGACTGAATAATGCAAGCTCACTGCTGGACTGAACATAACGGGACCTACGTGGAAAATGTTGATCCTTGTGAAGTCCATCTGCAGCTGACCCATGATCTATCATGCCAGTGTGATCCTGACACACTGGCTTTATATTAAAAAAAAGAAAAATAACAGTGTGGTACTACACTAAAACCTATAGTAGTTTCTAAATGGTTTTGCAAAATGCCTTTAGTTCTGCGATATTTACCCACTGAAAAAAAAATTAAATTTAGTTTAAGTAACACACTGCATGAAGATTATTTATCTGTACACTCACAAGTTGCTTGCTTGAGTTGCTCCAGATTTGCAAGTTACAAAATTCACACGAGTCATGTGAGGCATATACAATCCTCAACAAGCACCAGACACTCAGGAGTTGCATCAAAAGATAATAAACATATGACGCATCAAAAGATAATAAACATATGACGCGCTCCAAAACACAGCAATCACTAAGTAGGCACACTGTTTACAGCGCTGCCCCTATCTTGCCATGGTCCGGACCAACTGTTTTGGCATGTAATCCTGTAGAACGCTGGCTCCATTCCATCGATCATTTGCTCCATGCAAGAACAGGATCACAAGACCTGGATCGGCAGATTACTTGTGGAACATCAGGCGCCAGATTGCTTTGAGGAATCAGCTACTCACTCCAGCTATCCTCGTCATCTTCATCAGCAACAGCCTGTTTCACAAAAGAAGAATCATCATGCGATCGTGGATGATACAGCTATGCCTTATAACCTGGCGAATCGCATGGGCACGCTCTAGAATGGCCACCACTTGTAAATTCGTTCTGGGACCACCCATCACATTTGGTCTCTTTGTAAGAACAGGCTTCAAGTTGAAAGACTGTAAAATTGGTTTGAGGCACTTTTAGCATGATCTGACTGTATCTCCTTTCCAAAAAAATCACTATAATGGCAGTGGTTGGCTTAGATGCAACCTTCAACGCTTACCTTATTCTTTATCTGTTCTAGTATTGTGTTCTTCTCATCTAGAAGCTTACTTGAAGGCTGAACCATAGTTGGAGCCTTTCTAAGCTGAAAAGAAATAAAAAGGAAGATATCTGATCAGGTGAATATCTTAAAATGATTTAAAGCAAATAATGAAAGGAGTCATACCATGCTTCTGTCATGAAAAGTAACTGGAAGTAGAGGATATCTAGGCGGTTTTAGCTCTGAATGTGTTGGTGTCTTTGTTAATTCCTCTTCTAGTGCAGAAAAAAATTCCCTTGATTTGTCATCAGAACCACAACATTCGTCATCTTCCTGTTGCGCTAGCAAATCAGGTTTCATCATATCCTCCTGTTTAGGAACCCTATTTGGTTTGTTTTCTTCTGAACCTGATTGAGATTGATCTAACTGCACGCGTAGCCATCAAAGATCTTATTGCAATACCTAAACAGTGAACACTAAATATCAAGCATTCCAGCAAGCAATGAATTTAGCTACCAGTGTTGGATCGAGCAAAATTATTCTCTTGCATACTACCAGTATCAAAGCAGGATATTAAAAAAAACATTTGTATAACAATCTTCTGATGGCTAAACAAACCCCATCATGTGTGCTAAACCTGCAAGGGAGTTGGCCTGCACAAATGAAAATAACTAAAATTAGATGGATATAATTCAAAAAAAGCAAATCATAATTATGTAGAGTATAAATGACAAATATGCCACAAATACCTCACCTATGACGTAAGGACCTCTATGTAGACGATGTTCCTCGTATACGTACCACTGTGCTTTGAGCACTTCCTTTTCTTGTCATCAGACGGGAAGGCAAGGACTCTGACGTTAGCTCTGGCTGTGGCTCTTGATAGCGCGACGTACAACTGACCATGAGAGAATACCGGCTCGGGCAGGTAAATACCGACGTTGGGGATAGTTTGCCCTTGTGCCTTGTTAACCGTCATGGCGAAGCTGAGCCTAACAGGAAACTGCTTCCTCTTGAACTGAAAAGGGAACATCTCATCATCAGAGGGGCACAAGGGGATTCGAGGCAGAAAAATCCTCTTTCCAGCATGTTGCCCCAGCATAATCTCTGCATCGATGGCGTTTCTTTGGAACCCCCGGACTACCAGCCTCGTACCGTTGCAAAGCCCGTTCGCAGGGTCAATGTTCCTAAGCAATATGACAGGGCAGTTAATCTTGAGCTTCAATATATGTGCGGGCAACCCGTTAGGAGTCAGCGAGTTAAGGAACTCAGGGGGATAGTAGTTATGGGGATCGTCTTCTGCACGATCAAAGCTATGGTACACCATCTCATCCCCTCGGAAGCGACTGATCATCTTCATGTTAATCCTATCCACACAATCATTCCGTGTGGACAAAATGGCTCTCGAGGTGATGTAGTTAGGATCTGACATATTATCATCCAGCCTTGGGAAAACGTAGTCTATTAGTTTATCAAGGTTAGTGTCCTCCCCTGTATACGGCACGCATATCTCATCAGGAAGACGCACATCGCCATCACCATTGGCCTCCTCAGTGCCACCACCGATGCGCAGTAGGTATTTCGCAAACCACGGGTCGCTCTGTGCCCTCATGTTACGTACAAGCTTTAGGTGACGCATGCAATCCCATAGGTATGACCTACGTAATGACGCATCAATTATCTGAGCCCTTGACCCCTTTCGGACAACAGGAAGGACCTGCCTGAAATCTCCACCAAACACAACCGTCTTCCCACCGAACGGCAGTTCTGGTCGACTCATTATGTCACGCATGCTGTTGTCCAGCGCCTCCACTGCCTGTCTCTTAGTCATGGAGGCTTCATCCCAAATAATGAGTGATGCAGTCCGCAGAAGCTTGGCAATCCCACTCTGTTTCGTGAAGCTACAAAATGCACCATCGTCAATACTCAGCGGTATCTTGAAGCGCGAGTGCGCAGTTCTTCCTCCAGGCAATATGGAAGCTGCAACACCGGACGTAGCTGTTGCCACAGCAATCTTATTCTGCCCGCGTATCGTTGCGAGCAACGCCTTGTACAAAAAAGTCTTCCCGGTGCCTCCAGGTCCATCCACAAAGAACACGCTGCCCTCGTCGCTATCAACAGCTGATAGAATCTCATCGTAGGCAGCCCTTTGCTCAGTGTTGAGGGAGTCTGACAGAGTTGCGTCCTCAACGTTGAGCTCGATGGTGGACTCCTCGAAGATCTCTCTAGGCACACCGCTGGCCGTATCATGTGTCTCATCGATCTCGGGAAGAGGGAACGACCTTATGTCCTTCCCCATTGACTGTAGCATATTCCTGATATCTATCAAAACCATTTGTTCTACAGCGACTATGCATATATTATTACGGCGATAGTCCTCCGACATTGCCTCCAGGTGCTTTTGCCAGAGTCCTCGCACGTCGCTGGGCTCACAGAATACCAATATTGTTGCAAAGAGCCTTCGGAGCGATGGTGGCATCTGGAATAACTCGGCTTCCGTAAGGCACTCGTCCAGTGTGTTGTCTGCTTCGATCAGGCCCCTTCTCTCTGCAGCTTCACGAAAGGTCGGTAGGATCACGCCGTCAACCATCCTTAGGTCATCGTAGGATGTGGCACCAGACACGTGGTTTAGGAGAACCCGGAGATAGTAGCGTTCCCCCTCCGCCGGATGAGCTGATACGATTCTACCAACCTGTCCACCTGTTTCTCGTACCCTTCTTTGCCAGAATTTCTTTTTCTTGCCTTTTTGCCAAGTATACCACTCGGGGAAATCACGGTACAAGATACCTCGAGCATGCTCATGTAATCTATTCGTCTCGAAGTACTCTGACAGCATTGACTTATCAGCACCTTCACGGTTTACCACTTGTCGGATATCTTGGCCCTCTTGAAACGAAACCATGTGCATGTTTGGGAGATGAAGTTGCAGCTGCATCACAGGTGGAAAGTTCTTGCTCAATTCAAAGCCGTATATCCTCCACAAGGCTTCCGGAGGGGTCACCCACCTCGCGTCTCTATACTGCCTAATCTCATCTATGTTGTCGTTGCTGTCTGCCTTGTCAGCCTCGCTCACAGTCACAGAGGCCCGGTCATGGCCCTTGTATATGTACTTGAATAGGTATTTAACGGCCTTTATGCTCGAGCACGCCTCAACATTGATGTGACAGTTGAACAGCCGCAGGAGGTAAGGGTTATATGGGACGACCCACCTATTGTCTAGCTCGTGTTTGCGAACCATTGCATGCCGGCCATCATCACGTCTCCTATACACCGGGTAGGAGTCCTTGCCTTGTAAGGTAGTCGCGTTGAAAGGCCGTGGATAATGATTCTTGCATGACGGACGGTCCTTCGTGCACGGGCAATCACGATTCAACACACCGCAAGGGCCATGCATCATATGCTTGACGACCATCTTGTATAGCTCTGGGTACTTATGCTTGTCCGGGAGCTCGGCTGAGATGAGACAATCATACTGCTCGGGACACGTAAGCTTGTACCGCCCCTGCATGATGAGTAGGAAGTGGGCATGTGGTAGGCCCCTCTTCTGGAACTCCACCACATAGACATAGGCCCTCACCTTGCCAAGAATGTCCTTTTGAAGCAACTGCCTTTTTAGTTCCTCTAGCTTCGCCCTGAAAACACGCACAATGAGATCAGGACGATCCTGGGGTATCTGGCTAGGGTAGAGTTCGCGCGTGATCTCATCCCAGTTTGGATTGCATGTCATTGTGAGGAAGACATCTGGCTTCCCGTATTTCCGCACTAAAGCCATAGCATCCATGTACCGACGCCTCTTGTCTCGAGGTCCTCCAATAAATGATGTAGCCAATACAGTCCGTTTTCCAACAGCGTCCGCTCTTCCCTCATTGGCATGCAAGCTGTCCACCAAGCCTTGGTACAGGTCCGCCCTTAACTCCTTTTGATGAGCCCATATGTAGTCCAGCCGCGAGCTCTCGATCTTGATGTATGTGTCGACCACGAATTGCTGAAAAAGACGCTTGCCAAACAACATTGGGTTGAATATCTCTGGCCGAATCTGGAATTTGTAGCAGTAGTAATCCCGCACGGACACGCATAGCCTGCCACCAGAATCTGCACATAGCATATGGCGTTAGAGGCTAGTGTTGTACATAAGAGAGTACAGTGCCACGAATTGGCGGTGCAAACGCCATCTTTTGAGAATACTAACCTGGGTCCTCATCATTATTACCACGAGCCTTACGAGCAGCACGAGCAGCGTTCACCTGATCGATGGACACACCAACCTTTGGAATGTCGGTATGCCAGCCAAGTTCGCCTCTAGGGAAGAAGAGAGGGTATGATAGTGCATCGTAGCATCCATGATATGACCGGATGCCATATACTTCTCTGTTCTTCCCTTGTAGGATAATGCTATTCTCAAACTGCCTTCGGCGGTCGCTCCCCTCAACCCAAACAGCAGCAACCTCTGAAGTGGCCGGCACGTTATATGTTCTCTGGTCCAACCTATGGTCAAGGTTCAGTGTCACACAATAGTCATCAAGGTCCTCAACCTGTCCCATACTCCGGAGTTGTTCAGAGTACGGGTTGCCACGTAGTATATCAACCAACTTTTTGATGACATCATTGTCTTGCTGGTACAGCTCTTTGCGACAGCGACGAAACCGAAGCTCTAGATTGGGATCATCATCGTAGAAGTAAAGCTCCAGGTGCTTTGGTTCTGAACCATCTGTACCGAACGACCGTATGTTGTGGTACATTTGGCCGTGGGCACGAAACGTATAAATACCATGTTTTCTCATGTCAGTGGTCTCACTGTCAAGGTGACAGTAGAGCGAGGTGAATGAGAAATGACCGTTGAAAAACCTAATGTTGTCACGAAAGTGCCTAGCATCAGTGTCTGAACTCGACCAGAGTCTCATGAGCTCGGATGGCGTATCTGGGGTGGATAGTTTAATATTTCCATTACGGCAGCAAAAACCCTTTGTCTCATGCTCGAACTTCTTCGCATTGCAATATTGGCAGTTTTCACCAGGCTTCAGCATGTGCGTGGCTGGAGGTATATTGCTATACACGTGGTCGTACGGATCGAGTACGCTAGAGATAGAAGCAGAGGCGTTGTCAGCTTGATTGAATTCGACATCCTCATCGGTGTCTCGGTCTGAAGATATTTTTAGCATCAAGTAGTTAGATAAGGCTATACAAGATATGGACAGAAGGCGAAAAAAATGTCAAAAGTACCTTGACCACCGAACATGTAGCCCTCCTCATGTTCGGAGTCCTCCTCGAATATGACGCCATCATCATCACCTGTCACGGTAATAAATTTTTATGAGGGTCCTGATTTCATTTGAAATATAAAATTAATACAATCAATGAAATTACCATCATCGTTAACTGGTGGCTGTGTTGGAGGCGTGGTAGTGTTGTCAGTTTGAGGGGCCGGAGGGGTATTTTCTGTCAATACAAAACAAGTACCGTACATCAGTACCTATATTGTATTGGATTGCAAGGAAAGAACAACACATGTAAGAACATTACCATTGTTAATGACGACTGATTGTGTTGGAGGTTCCAAACCTTTGACGTCTTCCGCACTCTCAGCTGGACTTTCTTCTATCAAGGCAGTCTGTTTCTTGTCACGCCTTGTTGCAAAGTGCTCGTTACGACGGGCTAGCAATGCTTGCCTTTCTCCAGGTATTACACGTTGTCTACATGATATTTGACTGGCAGTCATATCGGGGATCTCCATGTTCGGCATCTGCTCACATGCTGACTGGATGTAAATAGGGGTACCTTTGACCGCAGGAATCGACCAATCACGTGTGACTGTGGATCCATGTGGACCGGATGCATCCACAGCAAGTGGCACAACCTCAGGGACATACACTGGGTTCTGCATGGCGATGGAATCCTGGCTTAGAGTGTTGCAACGCAACTCTTTCCATGCTTTATCGCGATCTCTCTTTGCCTGCTTGTCTTCGGGTGTCATATTATGCACCCTTCGACGTTCGCGACTTGCTTCAATCTGCTTCTCACTAAGGGTGTTGCGTCGCACTGCATAGGATAGCTTTTGACGATCAAGTCTTGCTCGCCTATGTTCAGGTGTCATATTTGCGTATCGCACACAATCCCTCACTCGTTTAGCTTCAACTTGCTTGTTTATTAACTCTCCCATCTGTGAATTATTAGCAGGTGGAGTATGGGTGACACAGTCATCAATGGTCACGGTCTGGATAGAATCAGGGGTACATTGTAGTGGTATTTGCTCTTCTAACATGGTACTATGTTGCTCTGCGATGCGAGGAATAGGAACAGGTGGCAACATCAGGAATGTAATAATGTGCATCTGTGTGCATCACAATTGCGGGATGCTTACACACTACACATTACCATCAAACGAATGACAACAATTTTAATATAGTAGCATGCAAAAATAGGTCATATGTACCTGAAATATGGTAGTTTGGAGTCGTAGTGACGCCAATGATGCTTTTGTGTCCACCTACTACTCCAGATGTACGTGTGAAGTCACCTACAACGTGCCCCTCTTCTAATATTCATGCATTCAACAATGAACCAAATAGTATGCTGAAATTTATAACATTGGCATATAAATATTCACGGTACCTGGCAATTGACCAAAGTTGGTATTTGTTGTCTTCACACTGTCGACAATATTTTCTTGGCCCTTATACGAGGTACAAACTTGTTGCCAATTTGTAGGAGCCACATTTTCTTTGTTGATAATGTTAGGGTCAACTAAGAAAATACAACATGTATTTAGTTGCTTTAACTAATAAGTACATCTTGTATACCAATAATGATCGTTGATTACTTTTTGAAGTACCTGGCAAATGGATAGAGGTATTTGTTGTAGCACTTTGATGTTGTTGGGCATTTATAAGGGCGGTTTCAGCTTTCTTTCGATGGTATGCTTCACGTTGCTTCTTTAGTATTTCATCTTTTTTCTGCGCATACCGTTCCCGCTCCCGTTGCCTTTTACGTTCTTTAGGATCTGTGAGGGCCGCCTGTGAAATGGTTGAGATTGGTCCACCAACATTGATATTGTTAGCAGTACCTATAAAGGCACAACATGTATTTAGTTGCGAAGTATCAAACGATACATATGCACTTGAAGTAGACATAAGTTGTTTTGCAATACCTGTGTTGGTGGTGTTGGATATATCTTCGAACGGTGTGCAACACCCGGACATCTCCGCTAGTTAGATTAATATCTCTCCTATTTAAATTAGTCAAGGTGAGCGATGGAAGTCCTAGCGTTATTTGTGGTTGGTATGTGTTTCATTGGAAGTATGAAAATGCATTTCATGGTGCAGTCAAGGAGTAGATGATATTTCAAGATCAAGTGCATTCATTAATCAATACATTACTCTGTTGCAAGAGAGTCGAATACATTACTCTGTTGCAAGAGAGTCGCTCCTCTAGTGAATGAATAAAGTCTGTTTTCACCATTTCACTGGGCTTCTATTCTTTCGAAAATAAGCAGTCCTATATTTGTTGTACAACTGATCTGCTTAATTGCTTTGCGAGATTCGTACAGCCAGCTTATATATAACCTTGTTCAGCTTAGGCGAAAGGAAACGAGGACAATCATATCTATGGGTTTTCAGGGTGTGAATTCGATTCTGAAGTTTCATGAGAGATGGATACATAAAAATATGTATAATACACACTGGGATTACCTAGTAGATGATATAATACACAGTGGGATTACCTAGATGATATATACATAACTTGATCCCTCGTTAAACTAAAATTTGCATAATTTGTTAAACAAAAATTTGCAGAATTGCCATGATCGACAGCCAGAATTGGAGCATGCCGTAGACCACATGCTCATGCAACTTCAACTCAGTTTTTCAGCCCATACATTTCAATTCCCTTCAATAATAACAGGCAAACAATCAAAACACACCACCCAGAAAGTAAGGAGACCAAACGATAAATGCATGTACAAAAATGGTCTCTGCATACATGCATCGCTCCTGCCACGCGTGCCTAGACCACATGCTCATGGTATAGCACAGCACCAAATATTCTCATAATTTCTTTGCTTACTTATGAAAGAACAGCGGTGCTCTTGCTTAAAGAATATACACGTTACGGTGACTACAAACCAAGCATTATTACCGTTATGTCTGATCTAAAACTACAAACCAATCATAATTTAGCATTATCTGTTACAAAATTATCCTTCAAGGTGAACTTGAATCCATAAGTATCCAACATAGGTCACACCACTGTTGCGAGGTACGCCCACCTTTTTTCAACAAATCTATTCACGAATCTGAGGTCTCTCTTGCCCGTGACGCACCACCGCTCGAAGGCTGCATTATCCAATCAGGGATGTTTCAATTAATCCAACTATTTGGTTTAGCATAATTACCCTTTAAGTACTTTGAGTTGTACAAAATTTTATGGATGGTTCTGGAACTACTCACCATGCAGTTGACGTGTTTGAAGATTAGCTGGATTGAATGCAAAACTCGTGTGATCTGAAGTCTCCAGACACCCTGTCATATATTGCATTTTCTTAGTTACTACGATGTTATATATGTAGAAACTATGTCAATATTCTTTATCTTTAAAAAGAAATGTGAGGAAACACTCACTGTGTCTTTTATTCAATTTTAGCATGGTCCCAAGAATAACATGATTATTATTTCCTGCAGATTGCAAGCTTATCGCATACCGCTCTAAAAGCTCACTCCAAATTCCAACAACTATGAGGTTGAACCTACAATTTTAAGAAAAAAAATATGATGTTTTGCATGAAATTATTATCTCTAATCCATGTAGCTTGAGTTAACTGCATAATAACTTGTGTACCTTGTGTCCATGAGTATGACCTCTCTATAGGGTTTACTATGACCAACGTGCTCAAGTTTACACCAGTGCACAACAACTCCGGCTATATCTGTACGATTTATCAGTTTATTAAATGAACAGTCATGCTTCTCTCTATATAACAGACAAAAGGAAATATTTCACACTTAATTCGTACCAACAAACGTCTTGTTAGGACGTCGGTACACTTCATGGATTGGCGTGAGATGCTTCGGATAGAGTGGAAATTGAATAGGCATGGTATACGATTCAACCCTAGTGCGGTCATTCAAGACACACTCATACTGATGCCCAATGTTCCGAAACTGCACTGCCTCCTCCCAGTTAGGATCGAATCTTACTTCATGCAAGGTATAAACACACCCTTCTGCGAGTAAAGTGTTGAATCTCTCAACGTTGCTGTTTGATGCAATTGCTTCTATCTTGGACCCCTTAAAATTTAATAATCGACAAAGTTAGGTTGTGATAAGATTTCGTATAACACAATTGTTATATCTATCCATTATACAAGTGACTTACATTGATATCCATGAGAATAAAGTGTTGGCTATCACGATGACGAGAGACCGGGAACTTGACATCTACCCTAACGACGACACTCCATAATCTCTCCAAGTCCAAATATTCAATGTCATCGAATAATTTGAATCTGTATTAAAAGAACATATTTTAGCTTTACGTCTTTACGATTCATTTTAATTTTGATTTGACAGGTGAAATTGTACTCACCTAGAAACTACTTGGCGGTAGGAAAAGTCTGCATATGTTCTCTTTCGAGTAACATTAGTTGACTCCATTGAGCTAGCAGTACAAGGCGGTGGTTAACGAAAGTGAGACAAGATTATGGACACAAGTCAGACAATATATCTCTTTTCTTTAGGGTGCTAAGATTGGATGATAGTCTCATTACATGCCACGAATTGAAGGGTACATGAACATGATATCTAAGCATGCCACAAAACAAAATGGTATCAAGCATTTTAGAGCATTCACACAACCGAGACCAAACATGCACTGATAATCAAATAGTGAAAGGTATACCATCATCCTAAATCATAGGATAACTTAAATATGCAGCAGAAAAATGTTAAATACATGATAACTAAAGTGCATGCTTCAATGGAAGGAACAAATCACCACTCACCAGGAAATGACAGCTCAAAAATGACAGACCTGCAACAACAGCTCAAAATGCTACCGAATACCTGCATGAAGAACATGAACAGTAACAAAAAATCAGACAAAAATGGGGATTCAGCACAAAATCTTCCAAGAATTTTGCTTTGGAGCACTGCTATCGGATTGTCTGGCTAAAGGAATTATTTAAATTAGAGACACTGATTAAATCTAATGATCTCTTAGTAGGATATTTACAGTTCACTTGAAATGTGGTATTAAGAAAAAATGACTCATTTATAATTTATGAATACAAGTCATGATTTTATGGATTGCCACAAAATTGGCTTGTGGGTTCTGGATAGTGCCATTCCTGGAAGGCCTTGCTGCTGGCTTTAGCAAGGAAATATTGACACACAGGTGCCAAGCAAGTGAGACAAGATTATGGACACAAGTCAGACAAGATATCTCTTTTCTTTAGGGTGTTAAGATTGGATGATAGTCTCATTACATGCCACGAATTGAAGGGTACATGGACATGATATCTAAGCATGCCACAAAACAAAATGGTATCAAGCATTTTAGAGCATTCACACAACCGAGACCAAACATGCACTGATAATCAAATAGTGAAAGGTATACCATCATCCTAAATCATAGGATAACTTAAATATGCAGCAGAAAAATGTTAAATACATGATAACTAAAGTGCATGCTTCAATGGAAGGAACAAATCACCACTCACCAGGAAATGACAGCTCAAAAACGACAGACCTGCAACAACAGCTCAAAATGCTACCGAATACCTGCATGAAGAACATGAACAGTAACAAAAAATCAGACAAAAATGGGGATTCAGCACAAAATCTTCCAAGAATTTTGCTTTGGAGCACTTCTATCGGATTGTCTGGCTAAAGGAATTATTTAAATCAGAGACACTGATTAAATCTAATGATCTCTTAGTAGGATATTTACAGTTCACTTGAAATGTGGTATTAAGAAAAAATGACTCATTTATAATTTATGAATACAAGTCATGATTTTATGGATTGCCACAAAATTGGCTTGTGGGTTCTGGATAGTGCCATTCCTGGAAGGCCTTGCTGCTGGCTTTAGCAAGGAAATATTGACACACAGGTGCCAAGCAAGTGAGACAAGATTATGGACACAAGTCAGACAAGATATCTCTTTTCTTTAGGGTGTTAAGATTGGATGATAGTCTCATTACATGCCACGAATTGAAGGGTACATGGACATGATATCTAAGCATGCCACAAAACAAAATGGTATCAAGCATTTTAGAGCATTCACACAACCGAGACCAAACATGCACTGATAATCAAATAGTGAAAGGTATACCATCATCCTAAATCATAGGATAACTTAAATATGCAGCAGAAAAATGTTAAATACATGATAACTAAAGTGCATGCTTCAATGGAAGGAACAAATCACCACTCACCAGGAAATGACAGCTCAAAAACGACAGACCTGCAACAACAGCTCAAAATGCTACCGAATACCTGCATGAAGAACATGAACAGTAACAAAAAATCAGACAAAAATGGGGATTCAGCACAAAATCTTCCAAGAATTTTGCTTTGGAGCACTTCTATCGGATTGTCAAAAACACGTGAATGGCTTTAGCAAGGAAATATTGACACACAGGTGCCAAGCACTATATAGTCTCTTGACAGACATAACTGAAGGCAGTGGCAAAACAAATCTAATCTAAAGTTTAAGCACATGTTTATTCAATAAAAACCCACACCAGCACACCTGCACATGTTTATTCAATAAGTCCTAACAGGAAGTGTATTGAATAGTAATGGCTAAGAAAAAGTCTAGGATTAGGGTAGGCGAGATTGGGCCAACTGCTTCTGGCACAGTTCTTTGTGGAAAAAAATACTCTGTACACTACTTCACTAACCCTAGACACCATAGGGAAATATGATGGGAGGGGACAAACTGTATGTGCATAAAACTCAGCAAAGTTCTGGGTAGAACTTTAGAAGAGCTGAGCCATTAGCACTTTCCTAAGTCCTAACAGGAAGTGTATTGAATAGTAATGGCTAAGAAATTAGTCAATTAACCGCTGCATAGACTGTGGAACGGTTTTGTGTTCTTGGATTTTATTCTATTAAGGATGAGAATAGGTTATGTGGTGCAAGTGCATGAAAAATAGACAACAGAACACATGTTTTTCAAAATGAAACCATTCTCAACTAAGAAGCATTCTCAACTAAGTCACTATGGCTCCCCGGAAATT
Source organism: Phragmites australis (assembly GCF_958298935.1). Taxonomy (NCBI): domain Eukaryota; kingdom Viridiplantae; phylum Streptophyta; class Magnoliopsida; order Poales; family Poaceae; genus Phragmites; species Phragmites australis. Next base: position 19,631,363 of record NC_084936.1, on the reverse strand, counting down.
CAAGAACATTAACACTGACCTTATCACAAGCCACAAAGGATCATGTTTGGTGTCGGCAAACTCCTTTAATTAAATTGGTACAGTAATCCTTTAGCAGGGAGGCACCCTTTGTTTTCAACTGACAAAACATAAACAAAAGGTTAGAAATATGAGGGGACAATTAAATAGTGAAAAATATTAGGGCAATGGCAAGCTAAAATAATCATGAGTGGAAGTGGCAAAACTAAGCCACACCTGTACATGCTGCATATTCAATCACCTCTAAAGTTTAAGAACATGTAAATTTTTAATTGTTTAAGAACATGTAAATTTACAAACCACACCTGCACATATATAAAGCTAAAATAATCATGTAAATTTATCAGCCGGAGTATGCAGCCACACAAATCCCACCCCAAGAACATCGGAACCGACCAAACAGAGACAGGGATCTGCAGGAGCTCACCAGCAACGGCAGTATAAATGTTTAAGAACATGTAAATTTATATACCACACCAGCACACCTGCACATGTTTATTCAATCAAAACCCATTCACGTGTTGTTTTTTGTTTACTCAATCAAATCCCATTCAGAACTACACAGGTGGAAACCATGTGAGTCGTGAGCTGTGAAAATTTCTACCGGGCTTTACCTCCGAGCACCACTTACACAATGAATAAAAACTCACAATCTCCACACATGGGCTAAAATAATCATGTATCTGCAAAAACTAAGTAAAGCTACCCAATGCAAAAACTAAGTAAAGCTACCCAATGCAAGTCTCAGCACCGCCATATTGGATTGATGCAAGAAATTTTGGATAAATGTCACGAATTTAGAACTACTAAATAAAAAGAAATGAAACATCTAGGACTGATACGCAAATTTGCCATCTATAAGTTTGGTCAGGATGAATATTCATGTTACTCATGAGTATAAAATTTTCATCTTAAAACCAAATTTCCAGTACATCAAAAGTATAATCGAATCAATCAAGTGACAACATGCTGTTACATACATGAGCACATAGTTGTGAATTGCTCCCTGCAAGAACAGAATGCAAAAAACAAATGAAACATCCAGGACCGGTGCTAAGTACCCATTTCACGGATCAAATCGATCTGTTCCAAGAAACCTGCTACGCGAAAATCAAAACAAGGATTGCCAACAAGAGAGGATGGCGAGCTCACCTGAGCAGGACCTGGAAGGACTGGCGGTGCGTGTGCTCCGTCGGGGAGAAAGGGAGCACCAGCTATCGGGGAGAAAGGGTTTTCTGGCGGTGCTGAGCCTGAAAATTGTTGGCATCTTTGAGAATAGAAATTCTAGAAGTAAGAAAGCTAAGAAAAACACCGGTAATCGATCGAGACCACATGACGGTTCTAGTTCTACTCACCTCGCGAGCCTTCCAATCCAACCCCAAAAAAATGCCGCCGTGGTGCTGCCCTCGACGCGGAGGTACTTATAGGGGGCTGCGGTTGTTTTGGCGGTGGTGGCGGCAGGGAAATATCCATGCGCCCAAGACGGTTCGCCCTGGGAGGGGGTAGGGGCGCGGAGAAGGCTGTGGGCGGGAAGCGGAGAATCCGGTGCGGCGGATAAGGATGGGCCGGGAGGCGATGAGAATGGGGAGCCGGGGCAGGAGCGGCGATTTCGGGAGCGGGGTGCGGCGGTCGCGCGGGGAGCGGCGATTTCGGGAGCTGGGGCAGGAGCGGCGATTTCGGGAGCGGGGTGCGGCGGTCGCGCGGGGAGCGGCGATTTCGGGAGCGTTGCAACGGGCGGGGAATCAGGGATCGATGGCAGGGCCGTCAAGAACTTCGACCGGAGTTGACCCTCGGCAGAGGAATCGCAAGGGGAGGCAAAGGAATATTCCACGCGGACGGATCACGCCTTATTTCTTTTTTAAGTAGGAGAGATTTGGTTCGCTAGATAAGATGGATGAGACGGAAAGGATGGGAGCCAAAATCAGTTGGATGGGGTGATCTAAGTTCGCTCACACTAGTACGTTTGCTCTGGTTCTCATTCATGTTTTTCATTTAAATCTTTATTTTATTTAGAAGTACAAGAGAGATCTAAAAATTCTAAATATTTTTATAAGTAAATTAGAGCTCATTAGCAACCCGTTTTAATTAGTTTGATCCAAAAATACTGAGCCAATATTTAATTAAAATTCTCCAAAAAAATCTACTTTTATAAGTTCTAGCAATTTTAATGCATCAAATAAATTCCCAAAAATCTAGAAAAATTCACTAATATTCTTCTCAAGTGATATAGTAATTTATAAAAATGTTTTCAACACTAGGTTATTTGATGAAAAAGTGAGTTTTTTTAATGCTCCATTTATATGTATTTTTATCATTTCATGTGATATTCTCTTTTTTTAATTCAATTTGAATTCAAACAAATTCAAACATGAGCAAATTCACCCAAATTCTTATGAAATACATATAAATATGAATAGATCATCCTATCCACTTTAATCTCACTAACCAAACATAAAACTGGCTCATCCTATCTACTCTAATCCTACTAACAAAACACAAAACTAGCTTATCACATCCATTCCAATTAAACAGAAAATTAGATCATCCCATCCAGCAAAATATGGATAACCATATCCCATCTAAGCTCGCACTTCAAACAAACGCATCCTAAGAGAAATGAATTGAAGGGGGGATTGGCGATGGATTCCCTGCTTTGTTTGGTTTGACATGGTAATGATATTGAATACCATTATAATGTTTGATTCGCAATTTAGGTATGGGAAGACATTCTTCAAATTTTTTAATACTAAAAACTGCTCTACTAATAGATCAACCAATACAATGTACAAGCATTGACGCTAAGTAGAACATTACAAGAATACTACCGTAGGTCCATAGCAGTACTGCTCTCTTGAATATGCTAACCAAAACATCCATTACACAAAGAGGTTTAAGCTCTTTCTGAAAAGCCATGAGAGAACACGTTAGCTAAATATAACTTCTATTACATAACAAGATGGACTAGAACGAAATACTTCTTCCTCTTCAACAACAGATTAACAGAACCATGCCTCAAAATACCATAGCAACCACCTTCTGTTTGCTTCCAAGCTTATCATCCGTGATCTCAGAAGTGCCACATTACTAGCTACTAGAAGACCAATGAGAACAAGTCTGAGAAAAAGGTGTACACTCTAAACCGAGCAAGGGCCAACAATAGCAGTTTCATACACCAAAGCTGACGGGAAACTTTTAAAGCTCATCTTAATTTTGCTCATGTTTGCGGCATTTCTTGGCACCTAATGCTCAGGACGGTAGCGGAAATAACTAGAGTATTTCGTCAAGCATAAGTGAAAAAAAAATGGTCTCAAGTAGACCAATCAGATAGGTATTGGAATAAGTAATCCACAATGATGAATTTCTACAATCGATACAAAATTGTTGCCATGGGAGTCATCGTAGTAAATAAATCTAATCATTGGCAAGTAATCTATTATTTAGTATAGAACAACCAAAAGGAAAAAAGAGAACATTCCTCAATATCTCCTCCCAGCCAGGCAACAATTTGTTAGGTAACGGCAATTCTGCATGCAAAAAGAGATTTACAGAAATCTCAATGAAAACTAGTTGCCATAGTTATAGTTCAAAGCTTGCTACTCTAGAACAAGCATACATCAACAAAATCAAGCGTAGGAGAAAGGGGCACTTCAAATTTCAAGAGAGAAATCTCACATTGAGCAGACGCTACTTTTCCTCCCCCTCTAATTGGCGCACACGAAACATACATCAACAAAATCAAGCGAAGGAGAAAGGGAACGAATAGAAGACGTATCTGAAGAGGAGTTGAAGCCAGAGCCGGACGTTGTGGTTGATGACTACTTTACTCCTGTCGTCCTCCTCCTCCTCCTCCCCATGCAAATCCTTCTATCACCCCTCCTTCTCTTCCCTCGCAGATTTTTCCGTCGCCTTGCTGCTCCTCCTCCGCCTTAAGGAAAAATTGATCTACGGTTGAAAGAAGAGGCTAAGAGAGAGAGGGAGAGATGGGAGAGAGAGAGAGGGAGCTATCGATGAGATGGGAGAGATGGATGAGGCGGTGCGCCCATTGCCGGTGGAGTAGCTCGAATGGAGGAGGCGCAAGAGAGCAGCAACACCGTTCGAGACTTGGGGCGACGAGAAATAGTATTGATGCGATACCAGTTGAGGAGGGGGAATCGGATGTGAGATTGTGAGTAGGCTGGTATATATCCAGTTACCTGGTAACATGGTACATGCCACGTCAAACCAAACACATTAACGCTTTGGCTTACCCTCTGTAATCCAGTTACTTATAAAACCCATAACCAAACACTATATAAATGATTAGTTGTCCATTTAAGTACATGCATGTCCACTGTAGAAATGGTCTATTTCACTGCTACAAATACTGTTATCGATGTAAGTTCAAAATTATTATTAGTAACGGGTTTTAAATTAATACTGATTATTCGACACTGATAATCACAAACTAACAGTAACAGGTATGAAACTAGCATTGAAAATCACTATCAGTGCCGGTTAGTATTTATCAGTGCCAGTTTGTCTTTACCAACCAGTACTGATAGGTATTTCCTGTCCTTTTCAAAATGTGACGGTTGCCGCTAATACCATAGTATTTTCAAATTTTGGCCATTGTCGGTAATAGTATACGATATATTTATAGACATGCACATATAAATTTAATTTACGAGACGTCAGTTTTATCGTAGCATATATACACAAGGATATATAAATTTTATTTTTAAAACATCAAGTCTCGTCATAGTATATATATATAACGCATACATGTGAGATTTCATTACAACAATAAAAAAGAGTTTAAGGTTTCTTGCTAATTAAAGGTTGTAAACTCTACTTTTTCTTGTTGGATGAAGGAAATGAATCTATCAATTCTGGTAATATTTACATGCATCATTTACTTCACATTATCCTAGCCACAACTCTATAATTCATAACGCAAGTCTATCAATTCATCACAAAAGTCACCTACTATTGCATTTGCATCATTTCTCAAACAAAATAGCATAACTAAATCCATCCGTATAATCTATTCATCACATGAGTTCATTCCCATCACCATGTGTTCACTACCACTCAGAAAACAACTGGTAGATGCAGTGTCCTGCAAAGATGACAATCTACTTAGCTGGGTTAGTAAACTATGGTTGCTTCTAGAAAACCTAGCAAACTTCTCTAGGATAGAAAAAGGCAAGAAGCAGTCAAGAAAGAGTAGGTGCTATTATGCAATTGGTGTAAGAATAAAGAGAACTCGGTGATGAGAATTGAAAAAAAACAAATATAATATATGAAGCCATGTTTGGTATGACAAACTGCAAATAAAAGATGGACACAACCACATATTTACACAGCAAGGGAAAACAATAAAATTAAGCATGTACTATATTTTTCGTGTCTTAACTCTTAAGGTGCATTTAACTTTTGCTTACTCAGAACAATCGATTTCAAGTTGATTGGCAAAAGCAAATTTAGTCTCTGGATATATCTATCAAGCTGAAAGTACAGACACTCACTCAACATCTACTACAAAAAATGTGGTCTAAAACCTGAAGCTGCAACATCTATCAACTTCAATGGAACAAAAAAAATGCAACATCTATAGACTTCCATGGAACAAAAAAGACGTAGCAAAGTGCAACATGATTATAATACACATCGTCTTCTCTCTTGTAGTTTTTCTATCCTCAAATCATACATATATATATACACACACAGCCACACACATGGATCTCTTGTGAAATTCTTAATACAGATTCATTTGTTCCAAACAGGGAAAAAATAGTATTACTTTCCACCACTTAGATGGTAATTAAGCAATTTGTATGAGATTGATAGGCATATGTATGCATTGAATAAGATCTAATTCAATTAATATTTCAGGGAGCTCTTCTAATACTTGTGTGATGAGTCTTAAAAAACCTTCTATGATACATGTGCTAAGGTCTTTATTCTCATAACTGCATATATATACACACACTTACGTCATTTTAGGACGTAGATAGAACAATATTGCCACAACTATTTGTCAATGTTAAAGTTTTTTTTATTAAAGAAGCATATCAGCACAATATTTTTTTAAATATGTTCTTTGCGCTATCTCTTTTGTGTATGATCATAAATAGTTGTACTAATAAATGGTTCCTTTTTGTTTAGCGGGAGGCAACAAAGACAAAATCTTCACGATTGAAAGCGTTGTCTTATGTTGACAGAACTTCATGTGCTGATGATTTGATATCCTTGTGGAGAGATTTTTTTATAAATTAGCTGTTGACAGTAGAGCTGAGATGACTATAGAGCAAAATGTCAAAATATCAAATTTTATACAATGGGAGCCTTTATATAGCTTTCCTGCAGCAGTTTTTTTGGAAAATCGTTTAGCCACTTTATAAAATATCAAAAATAGCAGAAAGAAGATCATTCAGTTAAGTTTCTTATTGCAAGAAATTTGTAACTTAAGCTGTGAAGTCGCCAGTGTAAGAATTTGTATACAAACAACTTTTCGAAGATGTGGGACCCACGTGTAAGTCACTTAAATATTGAAGATAAACACTCTGTATACAGTAGCTTCTGAAACTTTTAACTATCATGCATACGCACAAAGTACTTCATCACAGATATGCATTTTCGACCAGCTCATGGAAGCAATGAAAGTAGTCCACTTCTTCGATTCAACCCCTGCATCACAGATATGCATTCTCCATTGAAGATCATTCAATTAAGTTTGTCCCTCCTTCAAATTTGCCTAACCCTACACCACTGAAGAGATGGACAATCCGATCCGTACATGTGTGGCGGGAGTGCGGCGGCTTCAGTCCAGGGAGTCGGGTCTTCCTTCCCAGCGGCGGCTGCGGGAAAGAGTTGGCGCATTGGGAGGAGGAAAGGCGGTGCGTCAGGAGGAGGTGGCACATCGAGGTGCGGTCGGGGAGGAGGCGGCGGGAGGAGGTGGCGGCTGGGGAGGAGGCTGCACAATCGGGGAGGAGTCGACGCGTAGGGAGGAGGAGCGGCGGCGCATTGGGAGGAGGCAGCGCGTCGAGGTGCAATCGGGGAGGAGGCGGTGTGGTCAGGGAGGAGGCTGCGGTCGAGGAGGCGGCGGTCGGGGAGGAGGCGGCCATCGGGGAGGAACGGCATTCGGGGATGGAGGAGGAGCGGGTTGAAATGGTGATTGGAGCGAACAAGGAGAGCGGACAAGTGTTAGTATATATATTTATAGAAGAGTCAGTGCCGGTTCTAGTTGATAATCGACACTGATAAACATATCAATGATGGTTCTATTTACTAACTGGCACTGATATGTGAAGTATCAGTACCGGTTACTACTTAGAACCAGCACTGATAAATATTTTTCTCCTACAAATATTCTTCTATTGTTAGATTGGGCTGAAAACTTGAAAAATTCATAGAAAAATGATTAGAGTTGAGAAAAATATAAACCAAATTTGTTGAGTTTGTACTACTGTCTCCTACATGATAAAAAATACTTGCATACATGAAATGTGCATTGAATTATCTTTATTTCATTAATAAGTCTGTAATTTGTTAATTCCGTAAAGAAATTATGAAATATCCATATAAAAAACATGTGAAACCAATTATGTTAAACTTAATTTTTCATACTCTTTACATGAAAATTAACATTAACCACTGATTCTTGGTTAACTTTGTGATTTTTAGCTCTTCATTTGATTTTCTGCTTTTTAGCCAATTTGAATTCTAACCAATTCACATAAGTCTGATCGCATAGTGTGGCACTCAGATCAGAACTTTCAAAAAGTTACTCTTCACCATACATGTCCTCAATACAAATTAAAGTTTATCCTAAATTTTCACAAAATTTACCAAATACATGAAAGCTGCTTTTATTAAACAATTAATGCTTCGTTATGGTCGCAGCGTATGTAGGTAGCTTCCTCAATGTCATCAATAAGACGAAATTCGACACTCTCTCCAAAAGGAGGCAGGTCGTTGAATTTGTCCCAGTTTTCTTCATCGACAATATCCTCAATACCGACAATCTTTCTTTTTCCTTGAAGAACCATGTGACGCTCCTCCTTGATAGCTGGGCCCAGGTCCTTTACATAGAAGACTTGTGCAACATCCTTGGCAAGCACGAATGGTTGTTCTCTGTATCCGACGAGTTTGAGGTCCACGGTAGTCATACCATACTTGTCGATCTTGACTCCCCTTGTCGATCTTGACTCCCCCTGGGAGCCTAACCCATTAGCACCGAAACAGAGGGACCATCAACTCGCCATATTTAACCTCCCAAATCTCCTCTATGAATCCATAGTATGTCTCCCTGTTGCCAGCGTGGTCATAGGCATCAATATGGACACCGCTATTTTGATTAGTGCTCTTGTTGTCTTGTGCTCTCGTATAAAATGTATAGCCATTGATCTCGTATGCTTGAAATGTACGAATCGTAGTTGACGGGCAATTAGCCAGTAGTTCCAACAGAGCATCGTCGGTATCCTTACCCATCATGTGTTAACGTAACCAATTACCTAAATTATCTCTGTGCTCTCTTGCAATCTAATCATCTAACTTCGTTGGATTTGTGGAGCGTAGCATGTTCAAGTGCATATTGACATATAGTCTCACTACAAGTGACTATTGCAGAACTGCAAAGTGTGCTTGAGCGAATGAAACACGATCTTTGATATCGATTGAAGTATGACCTATCGTCTATTTCCCCTTTAGCCTCCCCTCATAGCGAGATATAGGCATACTTATCGCGTTCAGTTTCTGAAAGTGCATCTAGACCCCCTAAGTGGGTTTTGGCTTATTGATTGCAAACAATTAAGGGGCTAATGGTTTGCTGAGTTTATAAACAGGTTTTAAGTCCCATTGATTATGTTAAGAGTTGTTGGCATCCCTCAAAAAGAAAAGAGAAGCGGCATAGTTACTCAATAGGTTTAAATTTATTTTATTTTGAATTTGAGTCAAGGATAGCAGTACTATCAAGAGGGATGCATGTTGATAGTCTTGAAGATGTCTCAGTGCTCAAAATATCCTTTTTAGGACCAAAAGATGAGAGACACAATCACTCACGAACACTGGGAAATAGTTTTGTTGTCTGAGCCTGGAGTATCCGGGTTAGATCGGATACTCCAGACTCTGTCCAGTTAGCCGGAGGCCAGAGCCTCCGAGTGAGACTCCGCCAGTGAGTCTCAGGTAAAGCCGTGTGTGCTCAACCCAGAGTCTTCGGGTTGGCCCGGATACTCCGGTGCTCTAGTTGCTGCCGGAGTCTCCGAGTGAGACCCTGCCAGCGAGTCTCGGGCAAATCCTTGTGTGCTTAACCCAGAGTCTCCGGGTTAGCCTGGATACTCCGGTGTTCTGTTCGTGGCCAGAGTCTCTGAGTGAGACTCCGCCAGAGAGTCTTGGGTAGACCTTAAGTGTGTTAGCCGGAGTCTCCAGGTTAGCTCGGATACTCCGGGTCCTGATGTCTTCGGACCCTCCGGAGAGGCTCCGAACAGTGTATTCTGCCTAAGTCTTCGTGTGTTACCTAGAGTCTCCGGGTGAACCCAGATACTCCGGGTCAATTCAAAATAGACCGTAACGGCTAGTTTTTTTAAGTAAGCTATATATACCCCTCACCCCCTTTGTTGGGGTGCATCTGAATGAACTCGTGCACACATACTTCCAAAGCTATCCAATAGCCTCCCTAACTCCTCTAGAGCTCAAATTTGTGCAAGATTTGGAGATTAGGGTTTGGGAAGTGAGATTGAGTGCTAGAAAGAAAAAATTCCATTTTTGAGCACTCGAGGTCATCAACAAGCTTTTGATTCGCAATCTTTTCTCTTGGAGCTGTGAGCTCTTAGACAGCAAGGCGTCACCCGGAGAGCACCCAAATTTGTGGAGTGCCGCGGGAAGTTTGTGTTACCCTCGTTGAATTGAGTAAGAACCCTCGCTTGATCTTTGTGGTCGCTTAGGAGAGGAAATAGTTGGAAAAGACCCGGCTCTTTGTGAGCTCCTCAACGGAGACGTATGCACCTCTTTGTGAAGTGACCAAACTTCGGGAACAAATTCTTGTCCATTTTCTTTTGTTGCAAATTAACTTGCTTTAGTTAATATTTGGGGATCTTTCCCGATCTACTGGTTAGTGTACTTGTGACTGTAGGGTATTGGTGATAAGGTACTTAGACCTCCTCTAGAACATGTGGTAACCCATGGAATCGCTTAGATTTACTTAACAGTTATTCAGTTTTGATTTCCTGTATAATCCGGAGTATCCGGATAAGGCTGGAGTATCCGAGTTCTGTATAACCCAGAGTCTCTGGATTAACCCAGAGTATCCGAATCCAGTTATCCGCTATCAAGTTTTTAAATTGCAGGAATCGCCTATTCACCCCCCCCCCCTCTAGGCGACATCTCGTACATTTCAGTTTCATGTATTCAATGCAAAACTTAATGACCTCCTCCGTACTCTAAGTGTCTTTACCATCTTAAATACCTGTTCTCCAGTGAAAATCTTTGGAGCTTGACGATGCTCCACTGTCCCGTCAAAAGCTCTTTTATTATTGCGGTATGGGTGATCTGGATGAAGGAACCTACGATGACCCATGAAGATCATTTTTTGACTGTTCGTCAGCCACCCCCCCCCCCCCCCCGGTTTCCTCCAAGCACTGAACACATCCATTGTACCCTTTCACAGTCTGCCCTGATAGGTTACCAAGAGCGGGCCAATCGGAGATCGTTACGAATAGCATTGTGCCCATGGTGAAATTCTCACGTTTGTACTCATCCCATACCCGTACGCCATCTTTCCACAATACAAGAAGATCTTCAACCAATGGTTTGAGATATACATCGATATTGTTTCCTGGTTGATTCGGCCCTCTAATCAACAAAGGCATCATAAGGTACTACCACTTCATGCACATCCAAGATGAAAGGTTGTAGATACAAAGAGTCACGGGGCAAGTGCTATGAGTACTTCTCGTGTTGCCGAAAGGATTCATCCCATCCGTACTCAACTCGAACCTTATATTCCTCACTTCATCTCTGAATTCCTTGTATTTTCAACCAAATCTCCTCCATTGCATGCCATCAGCAGGGTGTCTAAGCATTCCATCTTTCTCGCGATGTTCGGCGTGCCATCGCATCAACTCAGTATTCGCTCTGCTAGCAAACAATCGCTTCAAATAGGGGATTATAAGAAAATACCACACCACCTTAACGGGGGGGTCTTTTCTTCTTTCTCTTCACCCCCCCCCCCCCCCCGCCATCTCTCTCGATATTATCAACATTGCACTTGTACTGTGGTGCACTGCAAATGCGACATGCTTCCAAGTCTGCATCATTGCCACGAAACAATATGCAGTCGTTTTCACATGCATGTATTTTCTCTACTTCCAATCCCAACGGTAAGACAACCTACTTTGCAAGGTACGTATTTTCGGACAACACATTCCCCTTGGAAGCAATTCCCTCAAGAATTCTAACAATTCATTGAAGCCCTTATCGGCCCAACCATTGCTAGCCTTCATTTGCATCAGTGTTAGCACCATATGCAACTTGATGTGCTTATCTTTACAGTTCGGGTAAACTGGTATTTTAGAGTTCTCTACCATGAGCTGGAACTTTTGATGTTATCTTTCACTGGTGAAGTACCCCTCCCCATCGCGTAACATTTGCTCTAAGCTGTCTTCATTGTTGCCAACAAAAGTGTTCCCTCGATCGTTCTCAACAAAAGTATCTTCAAATGCCGACATATCGAAGTCTTCGTTAGCTGTCATATCATTGCTTATGTCTTCTTCGACTGTTGGTTACCCTTCATGCCCAACATCTTCAAGTTTACCGTGCTCAGTCCAACGAGTATAGCTAGCCTTGAAACCCTTGCGAATCAAGTGTGCACGGATCTGCTCTATGTTTGAAAACTGTTTCTCGTTCTTGGAGTCGACACACGGATAACATATATAGTGATCGACACGTTTCCTTTTTGGCTTCTTGTACACTGTGACAACCCTCAAAAAATCATCAACGCCAACAAAGAACTCTGGCCCTCGATCCTTGTACATCCATGACTAGCCAATCTACAAATCATTATAATTAAACACATTCAATTTATAATCATTAAATATTTCAAATCTACAACAAATTCATTGAATTACCTCGCATCCTGATTGGTCCCTATTTGAGGGCCCATCTCCTTCAAGTACATGGGCCGGGTCAAGGACCCCCCTTCCAAAGGTTGTCATGTCCGATTGCGACCAGTGGGTAGAAGTGACATCCCTACAACATAATATTCTATCAATTATGTTAAATTTACTACATTGATTAATGAATAGAGGAAATCCACTGGATTATTATTTAAATTCAAGACTTTAAAAATATACAATAATATTTACATGTATCTTTTACTTCAAATTAGCTTGGTCACAAGTCTATAATTCATAACACAAGTCTATCAATTCATTGCAAGAGTACACCTGCTATTGCATTTGCATCATTTCTCAAACAAAAAGGCATAACTAAATCCATCCGTATAATCTATTCATCACATGAGTTCGTTCCCAGCATCATGTGTTCACTACCACTCAGAAAACAATTGATAGATACAGTGTCCTGCAAAGATGACAATCTACTTGGCTAGGTTAGTAAACTATGACTGCTTCTAGAAAGCCTAGCAAACTTCTCCAGGATGGACAAAGACAGGAAGCAGTCAAGAAAGAGTAGGTGCTATTATACAATTGGTGTAAGAACAAAGAGAACTCGGTGATGAGAATTGATTAAAACCTATATAATATACGAAGCTATGTTTGGTATGATAAACTGCAAATAAAAGATGGACACATCCACAGATTTACACGGTAGGGGAAAACAAGAAAATCAAGCATGTACTATGTTTTTTGTGTCTTAACTCTTAAGGTGCATTTGACTTTTGCTTACTCAGGACAGCCGATTTCAAGTTGATTGGCAAAAGCAAATTCAGTCTCTGGATATATCTGTCAAGCTGAAAGTACAGGCACTCACTCAACATCTACTACAAGAAATGTGGTCTAAAACCTGAAGCTGCAACATCTATAGACTTCCATGTAACAAAAAAATGCAACATCTATAGACTTCCATAGAACAAAAAACACATAGCAAAGTGCAACATGATTATAATACACATCGTCTTTTCTCTTGTAGTTTTTCTAGCCTCAAATCATACATATATACACACACCCACACACATGGACTTCTTATGAACTTCTTAATATACATTCATTTGTTCCAAACAGGGCAAAAAATAGTATTACTTTCCTCCACTTAGATGGTAATTAAGCAATTTGTATGAAATTGATAAGTATATGTATGCATTGAATAAGCCCTCATTCAATTAATATTTCAGGGGAGCTCTTCTAATGCTTGTGTGATGAGTCCTAAAAAAACCTTCTGTGATACTTGTGCTAAGGTCTTCGTTCCCATGACTGCACACACACACACACACACACACACACACACACACACACACACACACACACACACGCACGCACGCACGCGCACACGCACACGCACGCACGCACGCACGCGCGCGCACACACACACAGATATATATATATATATATATATATATATATATATATATATATATATATATATATATATATATATATATATATATATATATATATATATATATATATAACACACACACACACACACACACACTTATGTCATTTTAGGATGTAGATGGAACAATATTGCCACAACTACTTATCAATTCTAAATTGTTTTTTATTAAAGAAGCATATTGGCATAATAGTTTTTAAAATATTTTCTTTGCGCTATCTCTTTTCTGTATAATCACAAATAATTGTGCTAATAAATTGTTCCTTCATGGGGTTCTGAAGTAAATTGACAGCTCTTGCTTATTTCAAAATTCAACACCAAGAAATAATCACCTAAATTCAAATCTAGAGTAATATAGCAACTAAATCCAGCTAAGAATTAAATGTAGATCATCTCTATACATCTAACAATGACAAAGTTGCAAACTTTTTTAAATTAGATCTCAATTGCATCTCTAAATCCATAACCATAGAACAAGCACCAACCATCAACCCTAGAGCAATCTACCAAGTAAATCTATCTAAAAAAGAAATATAGATCATCTTATTATCCTTAGAGCACTTGACTTCTCCAAATCTTGAATCCCCCCAACCGTAGATATGGTAAAAATGGCAATCGACGCAGTTTTGGTGGGCTTGCGGTGACTCTGGTCACGCTTGGGGGAGAATGTGGGCTTTATACTAGAGCGCCCCGTCAATGCCTGTTAGTATATGAAACTGGCACTGATAGCAATGTCGGTTCTTAAGTCCTCAGTGATGTGAGAGTTTAACCATCGGCACTGATACATCAACATTATTGGTTAACTGTTGAACCGACACTGATTGGATGTTATATATGCGATGTTCTGTAGTAGTATTTTGTGCATTTATCTGTTCTAAATCTCTAGTTTCGGCATGTTCGATTTTTGTATCGGCACCAAATCTCTAGTTTCGGCAGGATTTACTGTCCAGATAGGATCACTAAGTTTGTTAAAACAAGACACGCTGTATTTCTTGAGAATAGGGATCTAGAGCTCAGGGAAGTTGGTCTCGAGGAAAAACGGGTTTATATCATGGCTCAACCGGAAGGTTTTATCATGGAAGGCAAGGAACATTTAGGATGTCGCCTTAAAAAATTAATTTATGCTCTAAAGCAAGCGTCTAGGAAATGGTATCTCAAGTTTGATAAAGTCATTAGAAATTTTGGCTTTAAAAAAAATAAAGTTGATAACTACATTTATGTAAAGTTTAAAAGGGAAAATTCACCATCTTAGTTATTTATGTGGATGATATCTTATTGGCCAGCAACGATAAGGATATGTTATTTGAGACCAAGTTATTTCTTTCCTCTAATTTTGATATGAAGGATCTCGATGAAGCCTCTTACATTCTTAGCATTGAAATTCACTGAGATCGGTCCAAAGGAGTATTAGATTTGTCTCAAAATGCATACATTGGCAGAGTACTGAAGAAATATATTATGCATAAGTGCTCTAATACGCCTGCTCCTATTGTTAAGGGAGATAAGTTTGAGACATTTCAATGTCCGAGGAACCATTATGAAATTGATCAAATGAAGTCGGTTCCTTATTCAGCTGTCGGAAGCATTATGTATGCTCAAGTATGTACATACCCTGACTTAGCTTTTGTGACCGGGATGCTTGGCATATATCAGTCAAATCCAAGACCGAACCTCTAGAAAGCCGTTAAGAAAGTCCTTCGCTATTTGCAAGGCACTAAGAACTATATGCTCATATTTAGAAAAACTGATAACCTCAAAGTTGTTGATTATTCGGATGCAGACTTTGTAGGGTGTGTGAAGGATACTAAAAAATCCACGTTAGGTTATATCTTCACCCTCGCTGGAGGAGCCATCTCATGAAAAAGCTCCAAACAGACACTTATGGCATCATCAACAATGCAAGCTGAGTTTGTAGCATGTTATAAGGCTACCGGGTAGGCTGTATGGCTAAAGAAATTTATCCTGGAATTAAGAGTGATCGATAGTATTTCAAAGCCACTTACATTATACTAGAATAATCAACCCATAGTTTTCTATACGAGTAACAATAAATCGAGTGGTGCTACCAAACACATTGACATTAAGTATCATATTGTGAAAGATAGAATTCAGGATCAAACAATAAGTGTCAAGCATATAAGTACTAAGTCAATGCTTACGGATCCGCTCACTAAAGGCTTACCACCCTATATTTTTCGTGATCATGTTGCCAGCATGGAGTTATTGTAAAGCCTATGATTCTAGATTAAAAGGATCATAAAGCAAATCAACTCCCATTAAGCATAACGGACTTCCATTTTGAGATAGAGTGGTATACTATAGGTATTTGGGTTCCAGTGGTATTTAATTAGCTGTTGTAATGCTTTGCCTTGGTGTGTCATTTTATTAAGAGTGGGCTTATGATGTTAGCCTTACGATCAATGGGTAGAATGTTGGAATTGATCTCGGGCCCCCTATCCCTCATGACTCCTAACTGACGACCGATAAAAGAGGGGGAGTCCCGTTCTCTCATGCGCTCTGACTGGGAGCGCAACCAACTCTTGGTTGCGGTCTCATCCTGTGCTGCGTCATATAAATAGCAAGGGGGAGACGGCGCCTGGCCAACGTGTGTGTTCGTGCTAGGTTTTGACACCGTTCATATTTTCATCCAAAATCGATCTTGACGTGTGCCGCAGCGGGGTGAAGGCCGTCGCCTCCATCGCCATCTTCACCACCACACCGACGACTACATCAACACACTTCACTAGGCTCGGCTACCTCGACATCGACGGTCGGCACTGCTCTGCACCAACCCGCCTACGCCGACTCATCTACTCGTCTACATGGCATCCACAAGCATGGGTATGTCGATCTAACGCTTCCGCATTAGTGTGTTCATGATTAGGGCTAGCGATTACGTCTCTAAGATGATGTTTATAAGCTATCATGTGGTCGTTGTTATATCGTCAAGCTTAATCATGTTTTTCACATATTGTTAAAATGTTCAACTTATTATCTTTGTTAAAGATGAATATTTAATCAACCATAGCTAAATAGCTTGTTAAAGCAATTAACTTGCTGAGATTTTCAAATATCACCCTTGCTATCTTTAGGTGCATATTTAGATGCAGTCGATCATGCAGAATGGGTAGCAGCACGATTTTTGCACAGATCACCTACACTTGTTGGCTTTTTAGTTGTAATATTAGTTTGATACCCCTTAGTTGTTGTGTTGTATGCCTACCTCATTGTGACATGAAAGTTTGATCGAGGCTTGTTCCTCTTGCTAGGGTGCTTACTACTGTTAGTGTGATGATGTGTTTATCTCTTGCTCCGTGGTGTTTAGTCAGTTATACCTCTAGTTACAGGGGATATGCTGCCAAAATTTTATTGTTCGGTGGGCTCGTAGGTAGGTTAGTAACACTTCGGGCTTATGGTGGTCCCCGGGGAGTTACAATTGTGCAGGTGAATAGCATGCCTTACATTTCAGTTGGTTATAGCAAAGTTTAATTTATTTTCAATAATTGGTTGATGGAATGCCTTTCTTTTCCGATTGTAACAATTTTTGATAATCTTTGTCATAGAAAAATACCTTCATGTCAAATTCTGGCAATTTTAGCGTCGTATTATGAATGAAAAAGTAATGGACGGGTATTTCTTCGTGGTCCCGTGGTATCAACTAATAGAAGAGGAAGTATCAGTGAGAAAATTGAGTGTATGAGCTTGAAAAATCCAAACCCGTATGCAGAATCCCTTGCTTGGTGATACTAACGAGTGAGATTGATCAGTTCAACTTGTTATTCCATTTTTTAAAAGTGTGCCACAAATTTAAAACTAGATGTTTTTGCTTTCTTCTCCATGAGGTATAATGTGTATGATTGAGATGATGAGCAGTTGGTATTTTCCCCTGATCTTTTTGGTGCACACTCAGCAGAGTTGGACACAGAACATACTGGATTAAGCAATGAAGGAGATGGCTGTGGAAATTCGATCCCTCGCATTTTTGAGACAGAAGTACCAACAAGCATTGCAGGGGTGCAGAGCACATAGTAAGAGATCAGGATCAAAAAGACCTGCTGAGAATGGTAACTCAAGTTCCTCTACCATACCTCCAACTCAAGGAGCTAAGAAAATCAAGAGTTTATTGTTGAGACTATTGAAGCTTATATGGAATTCAGGAAGAAGAAGCATAAATTACCGCAGAAGCTTTCAATTGCCAAGTGTATCAATGCAATGCGTGAAATAGTTTATTTGAGTGACGAAGAAAAGGTGTTGGCCTGTGATCCCTTCAGAGATGCTTGAACCGAGAGATCTTCCTTTCCCTTGATGCAACACTTCATACTATGTGGCTTAAGCAGTTAACAAAAAATTGCTGAAAGTCAAAATGGTGAGTATTCTGCTATATTTGTGCATTTCATTTGTTAACTCATATAGGCAATGTAGTCTGAAAGTGCAAGGAACCAAACTAAACACTTGCAAGGGCCTCTTGGGGTTGTGGATTGTGGCCATGTCAGATGTTTCTTGCTAATCTTGTCACTAGATTGCAACTATTTTAGTTGTAAATCTGAATCTGAGTTGACATGGTCAACATGATTCTTAGTTAATGGTTGAGTCCTTAACTTTTGCTGAGACAAAGTTTTCTTTTTTTGTTACCTTAAGACAGAATATTGGGATTGCCATGTGTGGTGTTGTAATTTGCTGCTGAGCTTGTACCATGGTATGCTTGATGTGATCAGTGCTACTAGTGTTCTTTATATAAGTAATAGTATTGTTATTTGTGATCTTCGTCTTCCTTTATTACAAGACCGTCTTCAGAGTTGAACTAAGATTAGAGCATTGTCAGTATTTATGCACAAGTGGGATGTTCTCGGCGTGCTTTCCTATTCTTTATCTTCGTCCTCTTACCCCTCGTGTTCCTATCTCTCGAATACGTGTTATGTGACGAGTGCCAATTGCTACCACAATTAGGAAACTTCATATAATCTGAAGGTAAATGGGCTCAAAATCAGCAATATATAGCAGCGTTAAAAATCGATGCACGTGTCCTGTCTCGACCAAATTAGACAATGCGACTAATTTTGATTAATTTTGAGAATCCTCACCAAATAACAAGCATGGATGAAATTACCAGCTGAATTAACATGTCTTCACATATAACTTCCCTCTAGAACCTCAAGCAGCCTGGTGAGGAACGAATCGCACAAGTAGCAAGGTTATAAGGCTATGACATGAATATTCAGATTTTTGGGCTAGCGATAACGCTGATACTGCATCCGCAGATCTCTGCAGTGCACGCATGTCCATGGCATCAGCGGGGGATCAAGGCAGTACGAGTGTACCCACTGCGACCTGCAGACATGGCAGCTCAGAAGAAGCTCCTCGGGCTCACGGCTCTGGCACTGGTAGCATGCTCCTTGCCTAGCCTGCACAATGGATTCGATGCACAGGAGGGGTAAGCATTGCAAACCCAAATCGATCTTAAGCAGCAAGGAGACACGATGCAATAGGATATCACCATTGATCGAGAAAAGTCGTAGCCTTCATTGCTGAACACGAAACTGTCGGTAGAAGCTCCACAAGGAATGGTCTGCGAGTATATTTTCTGATCGGAGGTGCCTGCCTCGTCCACCTTACTGATCCATGTGAAACTGGCTTTGCAAAGAGGACATGTTGAGACTTTTCCCCTAGAAGCCTAAAACACAATATGCAGCTGTATGAGTAATAATTTCTAATTGAACTCAAAAACTAGTGCACAGTCAGGTTATTGCTAACCCCTTTTGCCCAACACTTGCTAATAGTTTGATATAACGTATTAGTTGCATTTCCTATATGTTATTAGTTGGTAACATTTCTTTCAGTGACAAAATGCTATCTTGAATCTGCATTAGTACATTCCCTACTCTGTCTGAACAAAATACATACCAGACAATCTGCCCATCCTTGAATGCATGAATAACAGAATCGGTGTCCACATGGTAAGATGCCCCTTGTAGAGGAAAAATCTGTCCAGCATATAACACATGATAGCTCTGCTTGTTTTGGTAGATTAGATGATTTTTCTATGGTGGACTTGTCATCGTTCTTTTCATCATCAGCTACAGTGTCAAGGCTACATTGATCTATT
The DNA here is from genome assembly GCF_958298935.1 of Phragmites australis. NCBI lineage: Eukaryota > Viridiplantae > Streptophyta > Magnoliopsida > Poales > Poaceae > Phragmites > Phragmites australis. The sequence goes on along the minus strand of NC_084936.1, from coordinate 19,611,694 downwards.
TTCTCCTGAGTACAGAAAGCTGGTTCCTGTGCAGACAAATCACATGGCAGCAAGTTTCCTGAACTCTCGTATAATTCAACATTTTCCTGCTCTTTACTTCTGTCTGGTTCATGCCTACTACTTTCACCAAACTCAAATAGACTTTCCAGGGTACTTTGTCGAAGTGATGATGATGATGATGATGCATTCGTCTTGGTAATTTTTCTTCGACCTTCTATAGACAGAGTATCCAAAGTTTGAGGTTCATCAAATCTGTCAGACAAACTATCATTTTCACAGCTTTCTGTAAGATCGTTCCTTTCTCCCATCCTGCTAGGACCCTCATTATCAAGAAAACCTGACAAGTTTCCCTTCTTCGATTTGCTCCGGGACGTTGTGTGACTTGATTCACGAAGGCCTTGTCTTGTCTGTGTTGTCATTTGCTACATGCATAAGATTACAAATAAAAATGTGCTAACAAGCGAACGTGAAAAGGAAGCATGCTAAACAAGCTGTGTACTATATTCATCAAAGCCCATATACCCAACGGGTCCTGGCCTAGATGAAATGTGGTAGACACAAGATTTTGTCATCTTGGGCATGGACCACATGCAACAAAAAATTAATGTCATCTGCATAAATAAAACAATGTCTCCATTTAGGTGACTCCAGTTTGATTCTTGACAGGTCCTTGAGCACTTGGACAGATTAATTCGGATAAAATTATTAGCTACTGGGTCCTTTGTTCATTAGATATAATTATTAAGCAAAACAAAGCACCACAATATGCACTTTGAAGGGTGCTTGATCAGGACTTAGGACCAGAATACTGAGAGGTTCATAAACAGAATTAACACCTAACTTTCAAGAAAGTATGTACAGAAAAGACACCAAAATTTCATAGGCTGTAGTTAAACAAAAGAACAGATTCAGAAGGGGTCTGATAAAGTATGAATTTGCATAGTACCATGACACTTGACGCATTGTCCTGCAGGTGTAGGACATCTTTATATGTTGATTTATGCACACGCTTCAAACGTTTTCTTCTTTCCTTAACATCTGATGAATCATTTTTCTTAGAATTCCCACAACCAACAAAATTCTGCAGGCAACAGGTCAACCAAGCCCCATCAGAAAATAGATAGTACAATATACGCAGTACTTCTGGAAAAGTAGGTTAATGCTCAGACTTCATACATAGACATTGAAACTGAGAACCATATACGACTGTGAAGTGACCATCAAAATATCATAAGGCGAACCATCAGAAAGCACTTCTATCATACTTACTAGCTGAACCATGCATGATTTGGCAGTATTATACAGAACTATATGCTAGACAGTAATATGTTTTTGTTAAACTAATGGAAGAACATCGAGCTAGTACTCTAATAGATCGAAGATTTAAAAAACATGATGATTTGAAGATAGATTAGAGAATACAACATCAAGGGACTGCATGCAGGAACGAAATCAAGTGAAGTTATGATTCGTACTTCTTTCAACAGGGATGAATCAGACCATGCCTGATGCTCAAAATCAGAGTCTGAATCATCAAGCTTAACTGTATAGCTGGCAAGAGGAGTACTGCAGAACTCATCAGGTAACTCTTTCAAAGCTCTGTCCTCCATGACTGCATTTTTATTGGCTCGTGTATCAGGACGACCAGGCAACTCTGGGACTGGTCCTGCTTCTTCACCACTGCACATCAAGCAGAATGGAAGGTTTTCTGAGAAAGACATAGTTAACATTTTCACAGAATAAGATAGCACTCTGCAACTTCTTCTGGTTTGCACGACAACTTTGGCATGCATCAACAAATGTTAGCGTCTAAGCCAAGTGCACTGCTAGAAGTGACCCGTTTGTCGTGGCACCAGCTTCGAAACTTGGTAACACAAATTTAGTATCAAATCTGACAGAAGAATTAGAACTGCCCACAACAAATTTCGCATTTTAGCATAATTGCAGTTGTCGCAGCACATCTATGCAAATCTAGATCCCAATTTCACATTATCACCCAAAATTCTCTATCAACTTCATGGTTCATGCGTTCCCCCAAGTGAAACAATTACTAGGAACACGTATGATCATATCACAAAGGGAATTCGCGATAATATAACAGCTGAAGAAAAACCGGTCCTACCTTTCCATCAAGTAAGGGTCCTCGGGGAGTCGCCTCCCCTCCCTGAGGCAGTCCTGGAACCACCGGTGGCTGACGACGCGCGTCCGGAGCCGCCTCGCGATGTCGTACTTCTTCCCCTCGAGCCGCCAGCAAACCTGGATCCCCCAGAAAGCACGCACGCACCCAGATTCAACACAGCGGGGACCAAATCAAACCTCCCAAAAAATAAACCGAGATGCGCACAGCGGGCGGGCGACGCGTACTAACCAGGTGGGTGATGGACCTGCTCATGGATCCGACGTAGCTCGCGCCGGTCTCCGCGATGAGCTTGACGAGCCTGTGCCTCTCGTCGCCGTGGTAGCCACTCACAGTCGCGACCACGGACCCCATCCCCTCGAGCGCCGGCATGGGGGCCGCACCGCCGCTGGGTGGGTTTGCGGAGGCGGGACGGGAACTACCACCACCGGGGCGAGTCGGGCGCGGCGGACGGAGGCTGACCCCGGATCGCTGGCACACGGCGGCGGCGAGGTGGGGGTGGAGAAAGCGAGAAGTTTCTGGTGGCGTTCAAAAGTCCCTTGCGCTTTTTGCGTTTCCCTCCATTTTGCGTTTGAAATTTTCGGGTCGCCGCGGCGGAGTTGAGAACAGTGAGCACGACGAGCTTTGCCTATGATGGGCCTTTTGTGTAGTTGTTAAGAGCCCGTTTCATACGAAGGTAGATTGTTAGAACTATTCTGAGCGAGTTTTTTCACTGGTGAGAATCTATCTGTGAATGAATTTTCGTTTTTTTAGTGTTTTAATGTTTTTTCTTTATAGTTTTCGTTACGAATATATTTTTAAGGTTATTCCTTCTATGACGAGATTTTTTCTATTTTTCTTTCACGAATCTTATTGAAGGGAAACTGTTGGAGATGAGAGAAAATAAAGAAAACGAGAAGAGAGAGGGGAATTAGGAAGAGAACGAAATGAAGAGAATGTGGTTAGGGATGGTCTTACGGTTCTAGTTGATAATTTGTGAAAGAAGTTGGGTGATTTGGGTAGAGAGATCTAGAACAAAGGGAGAGGAAGAGATATAATTTCTGTTCCGAGATAACGGTTATCAAGATTTTTTATTTATATTTTTTATTTTCTAATTTAACATAAATATGTGCTGGTGTCAGACAATGACAAAACTAGGTCCTCTCCTCCCTTTAGCGGACCAGATTTAAAAATTGTTGATTGAACGGACGAGAAATGATGTGACATGCTATGTGTTTGTACAGATATTCTGGTGTGAGAGAAATATTTCTTGTCCATCCAAAAAGAGAGAAATATTTCTCTTCCACCTAGAAGGGTGTTTTTTAATAAAATTTGTATCATATACATATAGAAGCTATACTATTTTCATAATTTCCTGTAAAAATAAGTTAAACATATAATCGAATTCTAACTGTGTGATGTGAACATACTATACTTAAAAGCTCTACACTTGGATAGCGAACATTTCAAGTCATTCAGAATGCAATGCCTCAATTTTCCAACCATCTGAGAGGGCAATTTTTTCTAAATCTTACCCTCTGAGCGGGCAATCCATTTGTTGGGCCCACTAGGAGCGCAGCTCCCATGGATCACCCACTAAGAGGGAGATTTTTATAAATCTCTCTCTCTCAGCGGGTAATCCATTTCTTGACCCCCATGGCAGCCGTGTAAGCCATGGTGGCAGGTCAGGTGGACTCTTCTCGTCCACTGGTTGGGTGATGATATTGATCGCCCTCTCTGAGGGTGAGATTTATTTCTCACCATATGGAAAGGATGATATGTATATCTCTCCCACTCTCGCCCTCAAACAGGTGAGAAGGGCCTATTTTATGAGCTCGAGTTCCTATTTAGGATCCATCACGGAGCCTATCCAGACATACTTGGATGGCTCTGTCAGGTCTAATGGAATAGTCTTGATGTTATTATTGGGCTTAGGAGTTATCTTAAGTCTAGAATGCTTGGGTTGCTTATGTAAAGAATTAACATCATACAACAATAACTACTCAACTAGGTCGAGACTTTTCTTGTCATACTTCAAAGCCATACGCTTATCTTGTAATGACTCCCTTTGATCTGGCAACTTTACGTATTAGTATGCGCAGTGGGTACCACATTGAACAGAATATTTTTTATTCAGAAAATCTTAGGCATCCCGAACGTGACCAGGAGCGATACTTGACCAATAGGTTTGGCTGAAGAGCGCCGGATTATACCATGAAAAGCATGCTTCACAGGCTTAAGCATTTTCTAGGTACCTACATAGCATCCAAAGTATCAAGAAACAAGATATTCAAAGAACTGTCACCATCTACAAGAACTCAACTTACTTCCAATTGTCGATAGTAGGCTCGACCATGATCGGATAACGATCAAGGTGGATGATCGAATCAGGACAATCATTCTTGTCAAACTTGATTGGGACATCTGACCACTTTAGGACCTTTCAAATGGAAGGGGTTGTGGCACAAACATCTCACTCAATGCACTTGTACTATTGCTTTGATTTGTAGATGACATATCACCTAAACATATGGTTGATAGTGTATTCATCGTGCTAGAAGGGCATATCTTTGTCCTCATCATCTTCTTTGTATTGTCAGGGTTTAGAGTTGGAAGACCTTCTCGAGGACTTTGTCTTCAAGTTCTTTTCACCTATTTAAGCATGACACGGCAAGTAGCCAAATCATGCGTGTCTGATTTAAAAATAGGACACCACCTTCTATCCTCATCCTCTTTCAATAAGGGTTTCTTACCCTTGTCAAGAAATCAACGAGACTTGAAGTCCTTATTATGAGTCATGACCATAACATTTGGTGTCTCAATTTCTTCCTCTTCTTGTCCTTATCAACTTTTTTCTTTAATTTGCACTTGTCGGCTCACTTGGAGGTCTCATCCTCTAGGCCAGGTTAAGGCATTTTCCCCTTTATCGAAGAAACAGCCCCACTCTACCGCCTATGCGGTAGCAGCATAGCGATTGCCCATCTCGAATGGCTCCTTGACACTTTGAGGCGAACACATGGCCATATATTCAGTTAGCCTTCTATTCTGCACTCCTTGTCGGAACGCTCAAATTACCGAAGAGTAAATGATTTCGGGAATTGTACTCCTAATGTTACTGAATCTTTGATGAATTTCCATAGAGCCTCATTATTCTCTTGAAAAAGGTGATGCAAGTCATCTTTCTTCCCAGGACACTCATAGGTCCCCTAGAAGTTGGCCTAAAACATGCCACACAATTATTCCCATGAGTAGACCAATTATGTTGACAAATTGGTAAACCATTAATGGGAAGACCCTTCAAGTGTTGTGAGGAGGTAGTTGGCAATAACCTTCTCATCCCTCGGCGGTTTGGATAGTTGTTTGTATAGATCTAAAGGAATTATAACAGATTAGAACTTCCATTGTACTTCTCTAATATGCTAGATTAGAATCTATCTGGCCGGTGTACTGCTCGGAGATTTGGTGTGAAAGCTTGACATCCGGTAACCATTGCAATGCCTCTCCGGTAGTTAGAGTCATAACCCTAACCCTTAGGAATTGTATTAGCATGATTTCCAAAACTTGGTCTAAGCCTTCTAGGAGACCTATCTCGATCTCTCGCTCTGTTATGTTCATTGATCTCATAACATAGATCTAAATCAAGGTGGTTTTTGGGAGTTATCACATGACGTACCCGCCGATCACGAGCATGCATCCTCTCATATAGGGCTATGCACATTTGAACATAACTAAAAAAACAAACGGAAAATACCGAACAAAACCGATCAACTCGGTTTGACCGGTTTTCGGTTAGGTAGACAACAACTCCGGTTTTCTAGGGTTTGGTTTTTTCTGTATAAACCGGCTGAAAATTGAATGAACCAAAGGAACCGATTTGCTATGTTGGACTGTTGGTATCGCTCTTTCTGTATGTTTGACTGTAGGCATGTTCAGGCGCCGCGTTGGGCACTTGGGCTCAATTCTCAAATGCATCAAGCATTCAATCAAGCCCATCTTCTAACAATATAACCTAGCTAGCACTAGCAGGTAGCAACATGCCTCAGAAATCACAAATCAGAATGCTACGCCACCACAGTCCAGACCAAACGTATCGTGAGAAGACGCAAGCCACCGCCCACCTCATTGCGTTGTGCACCGTCAACCGCTGGCCGCTGCGACGTGGCCCCGCTCCGGCACTCTCTGTCTTCGCTCCCCAGAGGCCCAAACATTGCCGCTCGCCGCAGTGTCCGAGGTTTCACGTCGTGACATCGCCTGTCGCTCCACTGCTCCAGTGGACCAATGCTCTGCAGATCTATGCCGCCTCCCACCGAGGCCAAGATTGTTGCTTGCTGTCTTGCCCTATTGCCTCCCCGTTGTCCCCGATTGCTGATTGAAACTTGCAAGTGCAAGGTGAGTACTGAGTAGAGTAGGTGATGATGGCATGCCATGAGGCGTGAGCCATTGAGCCCATGAAAGGTAGCTCTTTTTTTTTCCTCTAAATCAGAATGCATGCTGGGCTACTAGCACAAAGGATTAAATTGATGGATTTGTTTGTTAAATCTTAAATGTGTTGTACTGTTGTGCCCTGTGCAGCTGTGCTAAACTGCTATCTTGCTGAATGCTGATAGTCCCTATTGCTGAACTGCTAAATTGCTGATGCTTGTTTGCATGTCGCATGATGTGGGATGTGTTGTACTGCTTTTTGACACTTGGATGTGGTTGAACATAAGTTACAGAATTGCCTAAATGTTGTGTTGCCTAAACTAAATTGCCTGAATGGCTGAACACTTGAACATAACAGAATTGGAACTGTTGAATGCTGATGTAGTGATGTTTAATGAAAAGTGCATATACGCGGCATTGGCGTGTTACGTCTTCTTATTCTCAATTTGTGTCAAATTTGGCAGGAATAGTATTTATCGACCCTGAACCAAAATAAAATGGCATTTACCGATCCCAAACTGTACTTTTATAAAATACCATATTAACCAAAGCAATAGCACCGTATTATACTGAAATATTGATTACACCGAACTAAACTAACCGAACAAACAACCCTACTCTCATAGGTTGGTCTGCTAATCTTTCTCCTCTGACTTGGAGTAACTTGGTAGGAACTATTTCAGCATGTGCTACCCATCCCAGTGGTAGATCTTGCTGAGCTCAATTGTTCTGCCTATTGTTGTACACACGGCCCCTTTTGGAGTATTCAACCCTTCTTGATGTGGATTGTAGAGTAGAGCCAACGCGCTGTGTAGGTAATAGGTAGTACTAGAGGAAAATTGTTCGTCATTGCCACCTTGTCGGCCCAACAAACCGAACACTAAATGGAAAGGTGACATTTGTAACTCCTATAGTGATGATCTCTGCCTTGGACATGTGCTGATGAGGGGAGTTTTGCTGGACTCGATTCTCCTCGTGGAGCACCATTATCCCTTTTACTTGCAATGGGACTCTAATGTCTAGGACTCTATCTGGTCCTCTTGATGATCAGTAGAGAGTGCATTGACAACATAATCTTCCATGTCTTCTTTGTCTATACATGCGTCAAATTTTGAGAAGCGAGGTTCATCATCTGAAATCTCCTTCTTTACTCGGTAGCAAGAGATACCGGAAGTTGAGGTCACAGTCGTAGTTGGGTTTTGCAACCTACTAGCCATACAATCATGTGAGTGGCCATCTTGACCACCAAACCATAGGGCTTGTCGGTCAAAATCCAACATCGGAGATCGAGGAACCTCCATCAACTTGTCGGGTTTCACTTAGATGTCGGGTCTGAAGTTGTCATAGAACCCATCATCGAAATAGGCCATTACCTGAGATGTAATGTGCTTAATTATTTAATTATTAATTATTTTTTGTCACGAATAACAAGACGTGTAGGTTGAAGTAATCTTGTTTGTACTCATCCCACACCTGAACCCCTTTGTTTCCACAATGTTGCCAGATCTTCCATCAATGGTCATAGAAACACATACATATTATTTCCAGGTTGCATCGGCCCTTGATAAGTATCGACATCATAAGGTACTTCTGCTTCATACACTGTCAAGGAGGAATGTTGTAGGTGCAGAAAACCACATGCCAAGTGCTAGTTTGTTGCTCATGTTGCAGACTGATTCATTCCATCAGCACTCAACCCAAACCTTACACACATAAAAATTAATCAATCCAAAATCTCCTAACCGAGCTGGTGTTGTGACCATGGAACCAAGCGTGCCAAAGACGTACCGACCTCGGAAGTCAGAAGCTGAGAAGGACACAGATAACAGAGTATGTACCGTACGAGCGTACTGTATTGTTTTAGATGTCGGTGACAAGGAGAAGTGATCGAGTCCGATAGGGACATGACACAGAAACCGACAAGGGCATGCACATCGCGCAGCGCCACGAGCGTTGTCCAATATAAATATCAGATGCAGACTTCCCAAATCAAGTAGCCATGGCAACCTAAACCCTACGAGGCAGACAACAATGTCCTCATCGATTGGGATAATCTAGCTAGGTTTTCACGACGGTGTTTCGATTGATCAGGTGAAGCTAGAAACTAGGTTTTCACACCACCACCGTTGAAAGAGATCTCGATCTTATCCAGCAACATGGCCACCGTCGAGAAGAAGGACTACATCACAAAGATCCTGGAGCGGAAGAAGGCACCGAACCGCTTACTGGTGGATGACGCTGAGGGCGTGGTGGTCCTAGACAACTCCACGGTCGTGCTTAGGCAGGCCATGATGGACCACCTCAATGTCTTCGAGGGGGGCCTCGTGTCACCCCCAAGAAGTTAAATCGTTGCTTTTCGGTTCTATCGCTTTTGGTTTTCAAGTTGAAGGAAGAGTACAAGGAGAAAAGGTGTTTTCTACTTAGGAATACATAAAAGAAGAAAAGGTTGACGGGGAAGGTACAAAGGGAGCAAAAGGTTGACTTTCTGATCTATCACTCAGACGGATGATTAGAGACCGCGGATGCGTAGAGCTCATCGAAATGAATCTTTTTTACTACTTATACTTCATGTTTGGAGTTCAAATCGCAGAGTTATGTTTTTGTTGAAGTTTGAGATAAAAAGAAAAATAACAGAACCTACATTACTTCTCATGGCCAAATCCGACTCTTTTCCCTCCTGCTCTATTCCCCACACCCAAACCCTAGCCACCCTCCCCTCTGGCTGTGGCTACTGGCTCACCTCTCTCTTCCCCCTGTTGTTGCTGATCTGGGCACCCAGGAGGAAGGGGAAGGAGGTGGAAGTGGATGAGGAGAAGGGTTGCAGGAAGGAAGAGAAAAGAAGGGAAAGGGAGGAGGAAGAGAGCTGTTGCTGTAAGGATTTTGTGAGGAACCCTAGGTGAGGTGCAAAACCATTTTTTTCTATGATTTTGGATGAGTATGCTGGGAGAAATCGATTTCTGAATATTGGTCTGTTCGCAGATTATGCAGTCTATCCAGTAATAGATCTATTCAGTTTTCGACAACCTTAGAGGCCGAATCTGCCAAACCCAAATTAACAAAAGTTTTAGAGTTTTTCTCAAGCTTTCTGTATTAGTAAATAATGCAATTTTTGGTGGAGTAGAACTTCAGTTATGGTTTGTCAATGTCGACTTCTTGTTTTGGCCATCAGAAAGTTCAGTTAAGTTCGGACATAGGTTAGGCTATCTTAGAGGCCTTTTATGCAAAATTTTACAACTAGAATGTTGTAGAGGGTATTAAGATCTACACGCCCAAAAAGTTTCAGGCTTTTTGGACGTATGTTTTAGCAGATATAAAAAAAATGAAGCCTACTGCCTGAATTTCCCTATAGTTTCAGAAGCCTGTTTTTGGTTGCAGTTTAGGCCACCTTATTGGTAGAATAAAATTATGTTTTCTGTATGAAAGTTATAACCCTCCTTCTATAGATTCCAAATATGTATTTATTTGTTATCATATATGTGGTAGAAAAATAGATAAACAAAAGTGAAGTAGCACTTTTGCAGTCAAACGAATGTGAAGATGCCAGTTTGTATGCTTGATAGGTTGCAGGGTGTAGGACCGTGTTCCTTGTTGTTTGTGTGTTGTATGTTATATTTTGGTGCTGATATATGAGTGTTTGATCAAGTGGTGTTGCACCGAGGTGTGTACATCTTATCTTCATCGTCGGTAAAGGCAAGTGAATGTAGCGGTTGTTACTACAACTTTAACTTGTTATTTTTACTACCTTCGCCTATAAATACAGTACACATATTTAGACTTAATAATATGGAAGATGACTTTAAGTGATGTTATAATTATGTTAAGATGATTGAGTATATTTTACATGGTTATTTTCTATATGAGGGCTTTTGCAGTTTAGATTGTGTTTCATTTTATAATGTACATATGTGGCATATGCATATGTAAAAAAAATTATATGGTCTACTTTTGTTACATTTATGAAGATGACGTAATAATCCTTATTGGTTATATAGATGGTGTGATTTAATACAGTGACGATAATACTTATTTGTGGGTTTTCTTCATTTTTAGCACATCCACACATTATATCTTTCAATGGCTAGAATACATGAGGATAATGATGCGTGTTATATAGAAGCTTATAGAAGTGGTCATATTGTCATATTATGACCTTTGAGGGGGTAGTGAAGTAGGTTGGAAAACTATACTAAATGGAAGACAAAATGGACATGTTGTATCACTCATATCTAAATGAAGGTTATACCTATGTCCTTATAGCATGAAGGTAGGAGTTTAAGTGAAGTTCATAACTTGGCTATTTTATATGGTCATAAGTAGTATTGATAATAATGCAGTCTTTAATATTTTATACATGATGTAAAAGATGAAAGCGGTGAATCAGGAGTTAGCATATGTGTAGTACTTATCATGTCTATGTTTTGCATAGAAATAATTTTTTATATGAGACCTTACAATGGAGTAGTCTATTTACCATTTTGAAGTATTTTATACATGTTGATACATATTGAGGATCATAACTTCTTTTATTTCCTTTAAGTATGCCTTATATATGGATATGTGGAGGATGTTGAACTATGTGGTTTGCTTTCTTACGATAGCAATATATCGTCTGTATCGCATTTCATTGCATTGCATTTGAGCCAAGTCAGTGAGAAAGTCATATAACTATTCCAAAGTACATAAGCCAGGTCACTGAGAAAGTTATATGACTATTCCGGAGTGCTCTTGAAATTATATCATGGTCTTATGGTTATGAATGTACCGATACATCATTGTATATTGTCGTAATATGATGTAGCTTCATACCTTGTTGGGTATGAAGGCACTGGGCATATGCATTGCACTGCATACATTTGCATTGCATTCACAATTGAAGATTATTTATGTGGAAGTTCTATATATCAAAGTTGCTATGGAAGTTAATATGAGAAGTGACGTTTCTCAGAAATTCATATACAGTGTGATTTAAATTATGGATTTGAAGAGAATGTAAAGTTATATGTGGATCTGCATTGCATAGCAATCATACGCACCATATTGTATTGCAGAAGTATTTACATTGAAATTGGTTGTGATGGATTGCTTATAGTTATTTTGCTAACAATATTACCTGTAGATGATATATGATTATAAGTAGATGATTTTTGTGGAGTAGTTATATATTATTCCATATGATTATATGTTTATTCATGATGATCCAGATAGAGTGATTCTCACTTGTTTTGCTTATTTTAGACTTTAAAGCTTAGATTTATTTATGATGTTCATAACCTGTCATAAAAGAAGTAAGTAGTTCTTTATATACATGTTATGATAAGTTTTATGTAGTTGTACTTTGTTCACTTTATGCTTGTGTATGGAGTAATGGCTATTTAATTGCTTCAGAATAAAATAGGTTATGTTAGCGCCTTTCATACATGTTGAATGATTAAATCGATACTTAATGATATTATGATTTAAATAACTTGTTAAATTAGTTTATTTGTTGAGATTATCCAATCTCACCCTTACATTTTCCCCAGGTTATTTTTGAAGATAGCATAGAGAGAAGGGATTAGCAGCACGTTGTGCACACTTTTATCTTCACAACTACCTTTAGTTATGAGATATAATATAATCTTTGAGGTTGAAGTTCTTCTTGCATCTTGTTTAAATAAGAACTTAGAGATGTTAATCATGTGGTTAAGTGTTTTTCATATCGTTTGGCTGATTAATATCATATTGTTAATATGCTTTTATGTTGTTGCTTCTGTGTTGATCTGTCTTTCTAGGTATATAATGTCAAAAAAATTTAGTTTGGCATTCTTGTAATGTAGTTGAGTAACATCCTAGGGTTTTGTGGTTCCTGAGGTGTTACACCTCGTGCTGCTCTGCGACAAGCACCGCAGTGAGACTGTCTGCTACGCCATGCAAGATGCCTTGTGCTGGACGCTAGGGTGCAGATGAACCGCGTCGTGCGTGACAACCTCCGCAGCTACCTCGGCAAGCTCGTCACCATCAATCCATGCCGTGACATCCAGAACGGCAAGCAGATCATGGTCGTGTCGTTCAAGGACTTCGTCCAGGGCATCGCTGGTGACCTCTTCGAAGCCTACTTGAAGCCCTACTTTGGCAGCAGGGGCGGACCCAGGCCCATAGCAGGCTAGGTTTCAGCCTGGGCCATGAGCCAAAATCACTCTTGTATTTACTGTATAAACATTAGTTTTTTTAGATTTGACTCAAATTTGAATGGCCAGTCTGGGGCTTAGCGCAGGGCTGCTTCCGACCCTGTTTGGCAACACGTTATGTCCAGTGCGCAAGGGCGACCGCTTCGTGGTACGTGGCAACATGCACGCCGTGGAGTTAAAGGTTGTCGAGACGGACCCTGCCGACTGTGTCATTGTCGCGCAGGACACAGCAGTCTTCTGTGACAGCTCCAAGCCCCTCAAGCGAGAAGACGAGGAGCGGCTCGACGGCCCTGGCTACGACGACGCGGGCGACGTACGCAAGCAGCTCGTGCAGATCCGAGAGCTTGTCGAACTGCCGCTGCTCCACCCCAAGCTGTTCCAGACGCCAGCGTCAAACCGCCCAAGGGGATCCTGCTCTACGGTCCGCCTGGCACCGGCAAGACGCTGCTCTCGCGCGCCATCACCGCGGAGTCCGGCGCGAACTTCGTGGTCGTCAATGGGCCGAAGATCATGTCCAAGTTGGCCGGTGAGAGCAAGGAAAACCTACGGAAGGTGTTCGAGGTCGACGACGTCGTCGGAGAGGGGCATGTCCTTGCTGTGGATGCGGAGGATCTTGAGGCGGCCGACCTCGTCCGGCACGCCGATGTGGAGCTCCCTGTCAAAGCGGCCGAAGCGGCGGAGCGCCGGGTTGAGGCTGTTGGGGCGGTTGGTGGCCCCGATGACCACGACCTGCGCGCGCGGCCGGAGCCCGTCCATGAGCGTGAGCAGCTGCGATACCACGTGGCGCTCAACCTCGCTGTGGGTCTTCTCGCGGTTGGGCGGCGTCGATCTCGTCCATGAAATTGATATATGGATTTTGGATAATATTAGAAAAATAAAACGAGAATTTATTCAACCTTAAAATTTGTTAACCTATTCAAATATTTTATAAATATATTTTTTATCACATAAAATAAATTCTTTTTAAACTATGATTTTTTTAAAAACCTTTCAAATTTCAAAAAAAATATTTTATTGTTTTAAAATACTCACAATCCAAAATCGGAATTTTGGGGTGTGATAACTTTGATAGACATTGTGGTGGAACACAGATGGCTGAAATGATGTCATCCTTTCTATCTTCAGATGGTTGAAATGATGTCATCTTTTTAAAAGATAGCGTCGTCAATGATGTCAATCATCTTATCTTTTTTAAAGATGGTGTCAATGATGTGAATTATCTCATCCTTCTAGAAGACTGCATGAGATAAATTTATCCTTCTAGAAGACCGCATGAGATAAATTTATGGATTATGCATAGCTAGGTAGCCTTATATTTTGAACCATGTGCTACGAGTGTAATAGAACAATACGTTCTTATGTATTATATATATACACACACACAAACAAAAGTGATGTTTTTATTTATGATATGTAAATATCTATGATATTCTTATATATATCATGAAGTGTGATATATGTATGTCATATCATGAGGATAGTCAGAAAATAAAATGGTTTCTTAAGGGGGGAAAGAGTCATACGGACAGTTTTAAAAAAAATTCTGGCTGTGACATTTTATAGAGACGGATTTTTTTTTTTTGTCTATGACCCTTAATACATATAGATAGTTTTTCTAAAAATTCGTATGTGTGTAGCTATATTACAAATGCATGTCTTCTTGAGACCCATCTATATATCGTTTTGTTATAGACGAAGTTGTAATTATCTGTAATAAACTTGATATTATAGACATTTTGTAAAGACAGAACCTATAACTATTTATGATAAAATTTAAAATCAATTTGTAATAATCCGTTCTAAACTAGTGTCGCCTCCGAGTGTCTCTTGAAGAGGGAGAGCGGCTTGGTCGTATACATGCTAATTAAACTGATTTGTGTGTCATTTACTTGGGTGAATGACGATGAGTATCTATATAATTAGTACAGGTTGACTAAATACTAAATCAAATGTTTTGAGATGTGCCAAATTAAGAGGAGAGAAAAGTCGCGATTGGACAAGAAGCCATAGAAACTAGTCTTTTGACAAGGTTCATGAAAATATATTATTTTAAATAGAGAAATTTAATGTTTTCTTTATGAATACAATAACAGTAACGCCAATGTTAGTTGGCATTCAAATCCAAAGTTCCGGCTACCTTCTTTGGTGAATGCTATCGTTAAAGTATAATTAAGCGAATTGTTGTTTTTTCATCGGTGCTAAGTTTGAGTCGTAGCCCGCAAATTTTAAAGAAAAAATTACAGCATACTCCTATTCCTCGTTTGATAGCTAGAGCTCTTAATCCTTTTTCTTTCTTAAATGGAGAGGTACATAAACAAAATAAAATAATAATGAATTTTCAAACTTATTTAGCTCGAAGTTGCGTAGCAGTAACAACATCGATGTAGACCAGCAATCCGGGTTATACGATTACACTAAGCATCGCAGTCATATGCATGTACCACCATTTTATCTTTCTGTGTTGATTTGACCACAGGGGTTTCGTCGAATTTCACCACTTGCTTATTCATCACGATTTTGAGTTATGGCTTGACCGGTTCCTCACGGCATTAGATGTGTATACGTTGACTTATCTTGCGTGTGACCAAATCAACTACCGCATCAGATGTTGGCTCCAAAGCGAAAGAACACTGCTGCATGAGATGAGATTAAATAGAAACACAACACAATGCTCCTGATACAATTAAATATTTTTTCTTTGAACACGGGACATATCTCAAATTACTCCTCCAACTTGTTGCAGGGCTCCCAAATACACAGCATCGTTAATCTGATTGAAATTTTTTTTTTACATGCTGAGCTCGCAGGCAGTAGGAGAGGAAAGTGATATAGCTCTTACTGTGTGTCTGTTGAAGAATTAACCGGGACTCATAGACCGGGAGAAAAATCCTATGGGACCAGGTCTACAACCTCATCAACCTGGACCCCTTCCAAACCATGACACGTGGCGGGACAAATTCTTGAAGCATCCATACCACTAACTCCCCCATTAAACCCACTAATCTCATTCTCGATTACCTGCTCTTACTTCTAATGCCGATCTTAATTCTTCAACTTCCAAACCATGACACGTGGTGGCACAAATCTTGAAGCATCCATACCACTAACTCCCCCATTAAACCCACTAATCTCATTCTCGATTACCTGCTCTTACTTCTAATCCCGATCTTAATTCTTCAACTTCCATCGCAAGGGCCTGCACCATGACAGCACCGTAGAGGATTTGCACCAAGACGCCATGGCCAGCGGGGGCGTCGATCACTACAGCGCTCAGGCTATGACGGGCCTTCACCACGACGACATCGTTGACACGTGCCGTGACCACACCAGTGCTCTGGATGGAGATGGGTTGCACCACGATGCCATGGTTGGCGTGGAGTTCAACCATGACGGTGGTCCAGTCAGAGAGGGCCTTCATCACCGCGTTATTGCTGGTGCAAGCTGAGACCATGATGGCGCTCTGGACAGAGGGACCCTGCACCACGGCGGCAGCGAGGGCATTGGCATTGGCCTTGATAGACTGGAACGTGAGCAACAAATTGGATACGAAGTAGTTCCTGCCATGGTGGAAGATCCGCACAAGACTAATAGTGATAATCTAGAACAAAGTGCTGCGCCAAATTTGGAGACAAGTCATAGCAAACTGTAACTATCTTACCGAAAGTCTTTACATCTCTCACATGATTGTGGCCACCAAGTTGGGATATCTTATTTGATACAATACTTTCACAACTAATTGACTATGTACTTTAACTATGCCATAGGTTAATAATCGAAGTGCATCTTCAGAAAATGTTCCAAGAGTTGGGAAGAAGATTGGATTCAACATCAGATGGTGCCACTTGAAAAAAGGGCGGATGGGACTATATCTCCAAGATACTTACTTTGTAGTAATGAAGGTCAGAAGGCCATTTATCCAACTCATGAAACCGTGAAAGAACAAGCTTCTTTGAGAACACGTTGCAGTGCTCATGTTCAGTTCTACATCACTCGGGAGGGTATTTGGAAGATACAGTAAATTCAACTTGAACACAATCATTCTTTTGTAACTCCAGATAAAACACATATACTTATGTCACAACGTGAAATGTTAGATGCTGAAAGGCACATAATCAAGAAAATGCAGAATGCGGGAATCAAGCAATCTGAAATATTCAATTTCTTTGAACATTAGTCTGGTGGGGCTGAAAATGTACCTTTCTTTTTTTATTTTTTTACTACCGGGTCCTCCTTTACCCGGAGGCTTCTTGGAGCCTTTTTACAGGAGGAGGACCCGAACCCTGCCCCCCCCCCCCACAGGGCCGGCCCTTGAGGGGGGCGAGCAGTGCGGCCGCTCCGGGCCCCCAACTCTCAGGGGCCCCCAACTCGCAGGCTCGGAGCAGGTAGGCCGTAGGCCGCGAGACGCCGCCGAGGGCCCGACTCAGCGAGACGCCGCGCCGCCAAAGACTCGAACCGAACCGACGTTTGCAGGAATCAGGATTGCATAGCGCCGCCAAAGAATCGAACCGAACCTGCCGTCTGCCGTCGCGGAATCGCGGCGTCAGCACGCCTGGCCGGTCCGCCGTCCGCTAGTGGCCCGGTGCCCGCCCTGGTCCGCCGTCCGCCCGGGCCCCGTCCGCGGTCCGCCATCCGCCCGGTGGCCAGTGCCCGCAGCCCCCCCCCCCCTGGTTCGCCGTCCGCCGTCCGCCCGGTGGCCGGTGCCCGCAGGCCGCAGCCCACCCTGGTCCGCCGTCCGCCTGGTGGCCGGTGCCCGCCCTGGACCCCTAGTCCGCCGTCCGCCCTGGTCAGCTGGTCCGCGTTCGACGTCCGCCCGGGCCCTGGTGCCACAGACTGCCACTCTGCCAGTGCCACTTCGTTCGTTCCTCACGTCAAACACTCAAACGCAGACAGGCGACTAGGCGAGTACTGACTACTGAGTAGGCCGTAGGCGACGGTAGTTGATTAAGAAACAGAGCAGTAGGCAGCAGATTTCAGAAATCAGATTTAAGGTTAATTTCAATTATTCTTATTTTTTTAGTTTTGTAACTTTGTAATTTATATGAGTTCAACCACTAACATGTTAATCTTTTCAATTATCAGTTCGTCCTAGGTATCATGTCATTGAGAAAGTACGCATCGGGTAGCGAAAAAAGGAAAAAGAGAAAACAGGTGGATGAGTTAATAGAATCACAGAAGGGGGCAATGGACAAATTCTTAAGGAGTAATACGGGCAGTTCACGAAACCCAGATGAGTGGGCGATAGTTGCTGTGGAGGAACAAACTAATGTGAACGATGACGACCAGGGCCCTACCCCTACGGAAGACAATGTTGATATCAACGAGGATGATAACAATGTAAGTGGTCATGACAACATATTTAATTCATCTGCTACAGAATCTGCTAGTGTTGATGAGCAGCCGGTTTTTACTACGGATATTTATGATCCAAGAAATTGGGATAATCTTGATAACAAAGCTAGGGACATATTAGTGGAGAAGGGGCCTATAAGAGAAGAAAATATTGTATTTCCTTTAGATGACAACTCAAGACATTTTTCGTATGCTCATTTCTCTAGAAAAATGAGCAATGGGGAGGTTCATGACAGAAAATGGTTAGTGTATTCGAAGCTCGTTGATAGAGTGTTTTGCTTTAGTTGTAAGATTTTCAATTCTAGAAATTGCAAGAGTTCATTGGGGCGTGATGGATTTAGAGATTGGAGGTATATTAGTGAGAGGCTAAAAGAACATGAAGTTAGTGTCGAGCATATTACCAACATGACCTCTTGGAATGAACTGAGAGCTAAATTGAGAAAAAGTGAAACAATTGACAAAGATTTACAACAGCAAATCACAAAGGAGAAAGAACGTATAAGACAAGTTTTACTAAGAATAATTGCCATTGTCAAATTTCTTGGTAAACGTAATTTGGTTTTTAGAGGATCCAATGAGCAACTCTATAATGATCATAATAGCAATTTCTTAGCTTGTGTTGAGATGGTTGCAGAATTTGACTTGGTGATGTAAGACCATCTTAGACGTATTAAAAATAATGAGATTCATTATCATTATCTTAGTCATAAAATTTAGAATGAGTTGGTTTCTCTTTTGGCTTCTGATATTACAAATTCTATCATAAAGATCGTTAAAGAGGTAAAATATTTCTCCATTATCCTTGATTGTACCTCAGATGTGAGTCATCAAGAGCAAATGAGTTTGTTGGTTCGATATGTTAATATGTCCGATGGCAAAATAAAATTAGAGGAGTTTTTTTTTGGGTTTCTTGATGGTGGATGATACATCTGGTTCAGGGCTTTTCAATGTATTGATTGATTCTATCAAGTCTTTTGGTCTTAATATTGATGATATTAGGGGTCAAGGTTATGATAACAGCTCTAACATGAAAGGAAAACACAAGGGGGTGCAAACACGATTGCTTGATATTAATCGAAGAGCTTTGTATATGCCATGTGCTTGCCATAGTCTTAATCTTACTCTTTGTGACATGGCTAAATCATGTGCTAAAGCTATTTCATTTTTTGGAATTGTGCAACGGATATATGTATTGTTTTCTGGTTCTACCAAAAGATGGAAAGTTTTGCTCTAGCATATTCCAAGTTTAACTGTGAAATCGTTGTGCAACACTCGTTGGGAGAGTCGAATCAAAAGTGTAAAACCAATTAGGTATCAAGCTCCTGAGCTAAGGTCAGCTTTGTTAAATTTAAGGGAAGCTGATGATACTGATCCCAAGGATAAGAGTGATACAAAAAATTTATTTGAAGTGCTTGGCAGCTTTGAATTTATACTTGGTATGGTTATTTGGTATGACATTTTATTTGCTGTTAACACTGTGAGTAAGAAGTTGCAATCACCGTCCATGTGTATTGAGTCTACCTTACAGCAAATTGAAGGCATAATGAATTACTTTCACAGCTATAGAAATGAAGGATTTGCTTCTAGTCTGATCATAGCCAAAGATATTGCATCTGAAATGGGTGTAGAGGCATCATTTCCAGTAAAGCGTCGTTCTATTAGGAAGAAACAGTTTGATGAAACTGATTATAATGAAGCAAATTTGCAAGCTGAGAGGGCTTTTGAAGTTGATTACTTTTTTGTTATGGTTGATATGGCAATCACTTCATTGAAAACTAGATTTGAAGAACTCCAAGAATTCAAAAGTATATTTGGGTTTTTAATGAGTTCAACAATCTTGAAGTCATTGGATGGTATTGAACTAAAAGACCGTTGCACTAAATTTGCAGAAACTTTCTCTCTAAAGGGTTCATCTGATGTTGAGTTAAATGATCTAATTTCTGAGTTAAGTGTTATGCAGTTGACTTTACCAGATAGACCAATGTCTGCCATGGAGATTTTTGAGTTTGTCATAAATGCAAATTGTTATCCTAATATTTCTGTTGCTTATCGGATCTTATTTACTGTACCAGTGACTGTGGCATCTGCCGAAAGAAGCTTTTCAAAGTTGAAATTATTGAAGAACCATTTGAGGTCTACAATGTCACAAGAAAGATTAAACGGTCTGGCAACTTTATGCATTGAGAAGAAATTATTGGATGAGATTGATATTGATACAATCATTAATGACTTCGCATCTAGAAATATCCGAAGAAATTTTTAAGGTAATATGTTTGAAGTATTCCATATAAATATTGTTTTGATTATTCCATATAAATTTTTAAGGTAATATGTTTGAAGTATTCCATATAAATATTGTTTTGATGTAATTTAAGTTTGTATCAGTAACAACTTTAATATATTTAGGGCCCTATGTTTAATTTCGCACCGGGCCCAAAAAATCTCAGGACCCCCCCCCCCCCCTCATAGAGCTCCCAACCTTGGAGCTTGCCACCATGTTCCTTGCATGTCTGCAAAATGTACCTTTCTTAGAGATGGATTGCAGCAATTTCTTAGAGATGAAATACTTAGAGACCAAAGATGCACAGACATTGTTGGAGTATTTGAGGTACAAGCAAGCTGAAGACCTTTTTTTATGTTGTGCAATTAGATGAAGAAAATGGTCGGATATCCAATTTATTATGGGCCGATG
This sequence comes from Phragmites australis, assembly GCF_958298935.1. NCBI lineage: Eukaryota > Viridiplantae > Streptophyta > Magnoliopsida > Poales > Poaceae > Phragmites > Phragmites australis. The sequence goes on along the minus strand of NC_084936.1, from coordinate 19,590,948 downwards.
GACAAGCTGTAATGGACTATTCTTGCTTTGGGGATGCAGTTTCTTTCGATACTCCGCTGCTTGGAGTTAACCATCACAAGCAGACTATTCTTTTCGGTGCAACATTATTATATAATGAATCAGCTGAGTCATTTGTGTGGCTTTTCAACACCTTCCTGCAAGCAATGTATGGTAAACAACCTAAAACATTTTTCACTAATCAATGTGCTGTAATGGCAAAGGCGATTGCAATTGTTCTCCCATACACAATTCATCATCTCTGTTTATGGCATATCTACCAGAACGCTGCAAAACATCATAGCCAAGTTATTGCCAACCATTCAAAATTTGAGGTACAACCGGTTGTCGTGGACGGCAGGGAGGTGGGGCCTCGGCATCGCACGGTCGTGGTGAAGCTGAACATGGTCTCGACTTGGCCCGAGACGGCACAGAGAGGCATGGCGACAATGAACGGTAACAACCAAGGGTGGAGATCATTGCGGCAGCGCTGTGATGGATGATGAATGAAGGCGAGCCCTCATGCATGTTCCTGGCAACGGCATGGTGCTTTAGACGTGAAGACGCAATGCGAGACTCCCCACCGAAGGAGATCGGCGTGGGCGCTCCCTCGTCGAAGTGGGAGAATACGATCTTGGCAGCAGTGATTTGGGCACGGAGATCGAGAGAGAGCAGTGGATGTGGTGGAAAGGGTGTGTCGAGGCCGGAGGCGCCCTTTTATAACCGCTGAAAGGAGCGGAGTGGCCGGACGGCGATGGCGGTCATTCAAGGTCACCGAAGCGGGAGGAGACAGTGGCGTCGACTAGACAGAATAGGAGGAGGACATGTCAATGACTGCATGGCACTGCTAAGTGGGCTCGACCTTCAATACCGCTGCCATGTCAGCAAAAACCCACCCAAAACGGGCTTGGGGTGTAAATTAGACCGGATTTGATAGTTTAGGGTGTGAGTTACATGGTTTTTTAGTTGAGGGTTAAAATCAAACAAACGTGATAGTTTAAGGGCCAAAAGTGGAATTTTTTTCCTTCTTTATTTTATAGGGGCAGCTAGACTCTCATGCTTGTGCTGATAATATAACTGTGTCATCAGCAGCACCCTCGACATTTGGTGATTACTCTGCAATCTTTGTTCCAGCTATCCATGGAGAAGTTACAAGTCTACTACTTCAAGCTCATGGAAATGCTACAGCATTTTCTACTGCCAGGAGATTGGATTTCAATGGAGGTCATCATACATGATCTTGATCTGGAGTCCAAGAATATCAGACAAATGCAATGGCATGTTTAGTTGAGCAAAAAAGTCTGTTTTTCTTAGGATACTTTTCTTTTTTTTCTCTGTTATCGAGTCAATGTGTAAACTGTTTGTGATAGCACGCTTATTTGGATCATGAGCACTGGCCATGAAACATGCATCTAATATTTATCTGTTGGTTCTGGAATATTTTTATTTCCATAATCATGTAAACGAGTTTTGCCATTCACCCATAACGGAGTCCCATCTTTTATATTCATGAGGTCAGTTTGAGGTTTGTGAGCACGTATACAGAAATTCGGAGCAATCCTTCTTGAACAAAATCTGAGTACTACTTGCATCAAGTTTCAGAGAAGAGTGTCATGCATTGCTGGTCTCCACAAGAAACAATATTTGATCAGCGAAGTCGGTTTGATCTAGTAATCACAAGAGAAAAGCAAAGCATAAATCAGATGACTAATCACAAGCGAAGTCGTAGCCTGCGCCGACGATGTTTTCTAGTCCAAGGCTGTTCGTCCAGAGCGCTCGTCGTGACTGAAGCCATGGCCGTCAATGTCATCGCAGTGAAGATGTACACTTTCTTGCTGGAGCGCCGCCGTGGTCCGAGCCAACGTCGGCCCTAGACTATGAAAGCCCTCGTTCTCGTCTCCTTGAGATGGATGTTGAAGACGATCGGGATTGGAAGTAGGAGCAGGAATCGGGAATGGGATTATGGGCTAATGGGGAGTTAGTGGGGTTAACGGGGGAGTTAATGGTATGGATGCTGATTTATGCCGCCACGTGTCATGGTTTGGAGGGGGTCCAGGTTGATGAGGTTGTAGACCTGGTCCCATAGGATTTTTCTCCCATAGACCGTGGCATAGTTAAGGGAACGGAACCTACCTGAGTAAAAGAAAATAAATAAGGATGGATTGCATGACTTTTGTTCAGGAATCTGCATCACGTGATAAGGATGGGTAGCCATTATTAAGAAGGAACGATCTACAATTTACCATAAATAAATGTATGTTTTACGATATAACATTTATTATGAGAATAATATATAGGATCTGGATCCATATATCATTGACATACTGATGCTATATCGTAGAACATACAACTTATTCAGTAATAAATAGTAGAATCTCCCTATTAAGAACGTGATACACGTAGCTATTATTACAAAGTTTCGGCGCATAAATAGATAGCAGTATAGAACAATGCTATAATATCATCCTTAAGCATATTCTCTTCATTTTATTTCTTTTCCGATTTCCCTCTCTGTCGGAGGGTGAACTCCTGTCGCAGGGATCCCGAGAGACCCCTTTTTAGAGATTCGGCCGGGGGGATGATCCTGAACGAGCTTGTTTGGGAAATAAGCGGGAAACGGAAATAAATGCAGTGGCTGGTGGGAGATGATCGTCCTAGTGCGAGAAAGATGGGTGCACCGGGGTTTAGACAGGTTCGGGCCGCACGGGGGCGTAACACCCTACTCCTGTGTGAGTGCTATATCTATCCTTGAAGGGAATTCTTCAAGGATGTATCTGGTTACAAGAGAGAGCCACTTACAGAGAGCTTGAGGCTCTCGTGTTCTAGCTTGGCTTGAGCTGGTTCGAGCGTCTGCGTCCTCTTTCTTTTTCTTCACACCTTTTACGTGTTCTCCATCCTTTCCTTTTATAGGCGCGCCGACCTCGACATATCCTGAATGGGAAAGAGGGGGTGCGAGTGCCAAGGTGCCACGGAGAAAGGCGTCATCATTCCGTCTTGGCGAAGTGACAGGGGTGGTGGAAAAATGCGGTCGCGCATCCGATCACCCGCCACTATGGATACCCTCGGGCGCCATTAAGAGGGCCCACCGGGCAGCCTCAGAGGTGCCCGGTGCGCCCACCCTGTCTTGTTCTTCTGCCAGGGCAGGGTGGCAGGCGGAGCGCTTCGATTCTGGCAACGTTATCCCGAGGCACCCGGATGAAACGGGACGGGACCCGTGCATTTAATGGACCCACGCCCCCCTGCCAGTGCATGGCAGGGTCTGACACTGGGGCGTGGGCAGCTGAGAATGTCAGGATGTCAGGCCGCGCGTGCCTATTAAATGCGGCATTGGGCCTTTGACTGGCTGACACCCCGACGATGGGACCCTTCGGGTCGTCGGACGATCTTGCGCGAACCTTCGGGGAACCGAGTCCTCGGGGGCTGCCACGTGCAGCCCCGAGCACTCTCTCCCGAGCACTTCGGTGAGACCTTCGGGGAACCGAGTCCTCGGGGGCTGCCACGTGCAGCCCCGAGCACTCTCTCCCGAGCACTTCGGTGAGACCTTCGGGGAACCGAGTCCTCGGGGGCTGCCACGTGCAGCCCCGAGCACTCTCTCCCGAGTACTTGGGTGAGACCTTCGGGGAACCGAGTCCTCGGGGGCTGCCACGTGCAGCCCCGAGCACTCTCTCCCGAGTACTTGGGTGAGACCTTCGGGGAACCGAGTCCTCGGGGGCTGCCACGTGCAGCCCCGAGCACTCTCTCCCGAGTACTTGGGTGAGACCTTCGGGGAACCGAGTCCTCGGGGGCTGCCACGTGCAGCCCCGAGCACTCTCTCCCGAGTACTTGGGTGAGACCTTCGGGGAACCGAGTCCTCGGGGGCTACCACGTGCAGCCCCGAGCACTCTCTCCCGAGTACTTGGGTGAGACCTTCGGGGAACCGAGTCCTCGGGGGCTGCCACGTGCAGCCCCGAGCACTCTCTCCCGAGCACTTCGGTGGGACCTTCGGGGAACCGAGTCCTCGGGGGCTGCCACGTGCAGCCCCGAGCACTCTCTCCTGAGCACTTCGGTGTTTGGATCATCGGGGGACTACAGTACTCGGGGATAAGTGAGAAACCTTCCGAGCACTTCCTTCCCGGTACTTGGACTCTGCGGATCATCGGGGAACTGGGGTGCTCGGGAACCTATAGGCTACGGCCCCGAGCACCTTCTCCCGGGACTTAGTTTCTTCTTATCCTGCAGGGTGGACCTCGCGGGATGGTGACATGTGGCGGATGGCCGGCCCGGTCTCGGGATTCAGGGACCCCTGGTTCCTAATACACCGACACTCTCCATTCTTATTTCTTTTATTTTCTCTCATCTCTAACTGCTTTCCTTCGAATTGATTCGTGAAGTGAAAAGAGAGAGAATCCTATCTTGGAGGGAATGACCTTGAAAATCCATTCGTAACGGAAATCGTGAAGAGAAACTGTTGAAGTGCTGAAAAGAACGAAAATCCCTTCGTAAAGAGATTCTGAGTTCTAACAGAAATTGGTTAAGGATGATCTAACCAGCTTGGCTCAGCGCCTCAGCCTAAGTTTTGGTCCCAGAACCATCCTCCCCCGAGGAGACAACATTCTTAACCAGAGCACAAATCTTGAAGATGGTATTTCTTCAAAACATTTCAGGCGATGGAAATACAGCAAATATTTAATTTTATATGGCACACAATAACAAAAGTACACAAAACTTGATTTACACAAAAACCTTAAACGATGAACCCTGGATATAGATGCAAGGCGATGAACAGCCTAATTAAGCAAGAAGCCTTAATAACACCATTACCATTATCTCACAGACACCTACATAATTTACCATCTCCTCTCTCTCTCTCACACACACACAAACATGCGCGTGCAAGCAAAAGTAAGGCTGAATTCACAACTCCTTTGCTCTGATCTTGTTGAGATGCACAAAGTCAAAGGCCACGGCCACGCTGCCATCCATCCTCTTCACCACGAATCTCTCCACCAGCACGGATCCGCCGGCCACCTTCCCGGCGTCCTCCTCCTCGTCGACCCACCCACCTCTGTACTCCTCCCACCGCATCCTCTCCCACACGCTCGTGCACACCCCGATCCTCTGCCCCGTCGCCGTCGCCCTGAACCATGCGTACGCATCGCCGTGTCGCGAGCTCCCCGCCTCCTGCCTCGCTTCCACGCTCCCGCCGATGAATGCTTTCTTGCTGGCCAGCTTCGAGCCGCCGCGGTGCTCGTGCACCAGCTCCCAGCGCTGCTCGAGCGCCACCTCGTAGAACGCGCTGCGGTCCATCTGCTCTGCTGGCGCGACGCCGTCTTCTTTGATGAGGTAGAATGGGCAGTACCATTTCCCGACGGCCAAGTTGGCCGGCGCCGGGAGCGCGTCGACGAGGTTGGCGTCAGATAGCTGGCGCGATCGGAGCGCGGCGTCGAGGCCCCGCGCCGCCTCGCCGAGGTCGTAGTTTTTGGACTTGGACGCGTACACGCGCCAGTACTTATTGCGGTAGAGGGAGGGCGGGAAGCCGTCGGCGGCTACGGCCCTCGCCGTGAAGGACCCCCGCCTGCGCTGGACTATCTCGATCTGCTGGTAGATGTCAACTGGGTCGAACGGCCGGGGCTTCACGTCCTTGATGCACCGGCAGAAGCAGCACGTGGCCATGTCCTCCTCTCGGGAGCACGCCCTGACGAGCCCCTTGCGCTTGCCCTTGGCGATGACCACGTAGTAGCGGTTGGACGCGAGCGGCTGGTCGGGGACGGGCACGCACAAGACGACCTCTTCGTAGGTGGTGCTGCTCTGGCCTTGCTGCTGCGTGTACTGCACCGTGAGCAAGTGGTTCTGCGGGAACGGGAGCTCCCACACGCGCGTCCCGCCGCACGTGCCCCAGCAGCACGTCTCGTCGCCGTGGTCTTCAGGGCCCTTCACCACGAGGTAGCCGGAGTTCCGGCCCTCCGGCGGCGGCCGTGACGCCGCCTCCGGCTGGCTCCTGAACAGGGAGAGCGCCTTTGTTGCGTACATGCTAACTAAACTGATTTGTGTGTCATTTGCTTGGGCGATGAGTGTGTATTTATATGCATATTTTGCGATGGTTCACGAAATCGTATCTGGATATCTAGGATTTTTTATATTCTTGAGTCATATCTCTATCCTAGAGAATAGAATCACTGGATATATAAAAACTACTCGCAAATACTTAGGATATCTCGTAAACAGATAAATTTATCTCTAAAAATAATAATAAACGACTCCAAAAGCCGTACAACGACTCTCCTATTGTATACGGAGCGAGAGGACTTGCTAAGGAGGAAAACAAGACACATCAAAGTCAATTAAAGTCTTTCAAGCCTACAGGAGCTATGAACCTTTGAGCCTTATGTAGTTTAGATCTATATTAACAACTCTCCGTAATTGCGCATAAGGAAGCACTTCGACTAGGTTTAGATCCATCTATACTAGCCAAGAGCTCCTTTCTAAATAGTCTCAGAGATTTATACAAGATCAATAGGATGTATAACTATTATTCTAAAGAAGGCATGTACCTATATAAAATTCTATGTGCATGATGTGATTTATCTACTTAAAGCATCCCCTACTCTTTCTACAAACTCGTGAGATTAACGGTTCACTGATCATCGACGGACATTATTTTAGAATGCGTATAGTCCAGCTTTACACAAAATATCAAGAACTAAGTTTTTTTATATATAAAGAGAGCTCTATTGACTTGTCGTATAAGAGATCACACCCGGTCTATGTATAAGAATGGACAAGACAAGTATAGAACAAAGTTTGCTAGGTCAAAGCAATACGAGTACGTTTGTTATAAAAATACTTTTGAATTATTATGCAGCTTTTATAATTTCTGTTAACATAGATTTAGATGAAGTGACAGCCAATATATATCGGAGGACGGTATCAATGTCCAAACCAACAAATAGAAATAAAGTATGGACCATCATGCACTTCGTCTGATGTTGGCTGTTATTTAGCTTAAGCACACGAAGCATCATGCTGTCCAAAACAACAATTTGCTTTTTCTTTTCAGAGACTTTGTGTTTGTTTGAACGAACGGATTTCGTGGAATTTCACGATTTGCCTATCGACCAAGATTCATGTAGCTAGACTTCTTCATCTGTGTTAACTACTGATCAGACTAATTCAGCTGGCACGACTAGTTTTTGCTGTTTGCGTGAACAGAACATGGCTTGCCGCCATCAGCTAGCTGCGTCGCAGCTTCGTAGCAACTTACTCTGCTACCACGTACTTTATTTTTGTTTTCTTTTTGCACATTGGCAATGCACTTGTTTGATAGCTTGAGAGAGATAAGAATCATTACAGGATACCACTTTTTTTTTAAGTCCCTTCTTGATTTCGTGATAATTCATTCCATTCTTTCGAATTGTTCTCATAATTTTTCGAGTGGTGAGAGCTCTGTTCTTCGAAATGTTTCCAAACGTGTACGTGTTTCGGAATTTCACTGTAATCTTTTTGTTAGAAAATTTCGACATTCTAGACGGAACTCCCAAAGTCTTCGTAGCGGTATTTTGCCCCGGTGCCGGCGGAGTTGTTCCCGGGCGTCCGAAGCCGTGAAGGAATCTGTTCCCAAATTATTCCCGTTCGCCCAAAAAAAAAACAGAGAGAGAGACGAAACTCCCGGCAAAAACAAAACAAAACAAAACGGACGAGCCTGACGTGACGTCACCATCCATCCCCCGTCGCCGGCCTTCCTGGAAACCGCAACCCGTTTCCACTGCTGCACTTACATCCAGCTCGATTCTGTAACACCACTCGTTATTACGCGATTTTTAAGAAAATCTGCATATGTTTTCTTAAAAAAACGAAGGGGAAAAAAAAAAGAGGAAAGGGACTCCCGAGCTCCATTCCACGTCTGACCTCTGCCGACCGCGTTCCCCAAAATAAACAAAAGAAAATAACTCACCAGGGACCAAAATGAAAATCAGAGAAACGAATCGCGCCGGCGCCTCCACGGTCTCGTCCTCTCCCGAGCCCCGGCTGCGCGCCGCGAGGAGGAAGCACGAAGCAGCCCGCTCCCCTCCCGCTTTCAGGGGCCTCCCAAGGTCGGTCTCCGGTTCCGGGCTGTAAGGATCCGAGAGAGAATCCAGGGAGGAAGGAGAGGATTTGATGGTGGAATTCGTCACTCAGACATGATTTAGTTCTCGACAGGTTCAGAGGAGCAGAATACAGATATTACACAGCCTAAAAGTTGTTTGGTTGAAAAACCCCCTAAAAATTTGATTTTTGTTGAAAAACCTCCAAAAATTCAAAAAAATAAAAAAATCACAAAAACATTCTAAAAATACTAGAGACAATTTGAAATTTTTTTTCAAAAATAATATCCTTTGCATCATATTTCATGAAGAGGAAGTTTTGAAAAAAAAAGAAAAATGTACAGCTCATTTATTAACTCGTGTTATTTTAACTTTATCATATCTATCATTATTTTTCCTACACAAATAATTGTTTAAGTAAACTAATAAAAGTGGTTTCACTAATTTTGAGGGTGTTATGGATTAGTTATGAATTAATTTATCTGCAACACATTTACTCAATCCTGCACATTACAATAACTATTTCAAGATTTCATGTATTTTTAGAAGATAGAAGATCATGTAAGAAGACTAAAAAATTTTGTTTCATGATTTTTGGATTAGTAAATAATTAACTATGCATTTAACTCGAATTAATAAATGAGCTGCACGTTTTTTTTTTCAAACTTACTCTTTATGAAATATGATGCAAAGGATATTATTTTTTAAAACAAATTTCACAAAAGAATTACAAATTTTTTATGATTTTTTTAATTTTTTTAATTTTTAAGGTGTTTTTCAACAAAATCAAACCTTTAAGTTTTTTTTAACAAAATAATTTTTAAGAGAAAAGTTAAAATCAAGTGACTTTTGAGGGTTTTTTTTATTTTTCCCATACAGATATTACGCAGCTTGTCATTCCTCTCTCTCCAGCCTACTTCTACTCACGTGCGTCCGTCTTGTGGACCCCTCATGCTTATGTTGGTCCACAGTGTATGTATATAATTAGTACCATATAACTAAATAATTGGTATACAAGTTTATTTTATCTAATATATATGTTTGAGCATCATGTCTTTTTAGCATATTTCGGTATTAGATGTTATTAAATATAATTTACTACATATGGTTATTCTAAATGCATCTAAACGAAATAATTTTTCCTTATCAAACTTTATCAATTTTAAAACGTTTGTCCTTAATAATCATGATTTATGTTATATTGTTCTACTTTTTATTGACTTGAGCTCTAGTTATTTTCAGTTATAGATATTTTTTAGTAATTTCTATAGTAAGTCAATATCGAACTAGAAAAAGCAATATCGAGATGTTGAATAGATAGTTATCATTATCTATTATAGGAAATATTACACATTTGTTATTGTAAGCGAATTTGTGTATGAATAAGAAAAAATATGTTTTAAATTGATTATGGAACATAGATTCATATTCTAAAAATAAAAAATATGATTTTTACAAGGATTAATTTAATAGCTTTTGGAACCGATTCAATTTTTTCTCCCATCGGCCCTCTTTATCGTCCAATCATGGCTCCGCCCCTACCTATCAGTCACGTGTTGGGTTTGGGTTTGCGCTTGCTCCTTCTGGGCCCATCGTCACTTGCCGAGGGTTGCTCCTCGTCAGGTCTCAGGGGTCCTGGTTGGTCTCCTAACAACTCCTCCCCCTTAAGAGCCTGCTTGACCCTAAGCAGAGCACGAGAAAAACGTTGTCGCAGAGCTATTGCATCTTCCCAGGTCACCAACTCGATAGGTTGCGAAGACCACTTCACCAAAACTAGGGCGATATTGGAAGCACCCTGAACCACCATTCTTTTCTGCAAAATAAGCTCAGGCACCTGTAGACAGTGGTCAGTAGCTGGTAGAACTAGTGCCTGATGCTTGACGCCAATAGCCACTTTGAGCTGGGAGACGCAAAAAAAGGGGATGAATTGTAGACGATGAGGGAAGCTCCAGCCATTAAGCTAAGAATCCAATTCTTTGCAGAATTCGGTATAGACCGAAGTACTTCAAAGTTAGCTTGTGATTGGAGTGTATAGCAACAAACAATTAGACATATGGTTGTAGCTTTAGAAAAATGAGATCACCAACAGAAAACTGATGCTCCACTCAATTATTGTCAGCTTGCAATTTCATTTGTTGCTGAGATCTCAAGAGATGTTAATGTAATAACTGATCAATCAATGTACGTTCCTCCAACGAGTGAAGATCTGTTACCTTGCAGTTAGAGGAATCCTCAATCCCCAAGTGGCACGGTGAGTGCCATACAACACTTCAAAAGGGTCGACAGGCTTTTCCATCGCGAGCTGGTGGACACACCTCTCAAACCGACTCAATCAAAAAAGAAGGTCGTAGCTACTTTAATAATGCTTGTCACCTAGGAGGTGCGAAAGGAGCGTAACACAAGAGTCTTTAATCGGAGCGAGAGCATGATACATACTTTATTGGTCAAAATCAAGGATGAAATAAGAGTTTGGATCACAACAGGAGCATAGAAACTAAGTGATCTTTTAGACTCAGACTAGAGTTCTGTTTTTAGGATTGAGTCTGCCTTATCCAATCTGTTTTTGGAACCTCTCTCTCTAAGACTGTTTTTTATTTTTGTACTTACTCCTGCTTTTTTATTATATGAGGCAATCCTCTGCCTCCTTTCAAAAAAGAAGAAGAAGAAGAAGAAGACTTCGTAGGTGGTGCTGCCCTCGCCATCGCTCTTCGTGTACCGCACCGTCAGCACGCGGTTCTGAGGGAAGGGGAGCTCCAACACGCGCGTGTCACGGCAGATGCCCCAGCAGCACGTGCGGCTGTCCTCCTCCTCCTCCTCTTCAGCGCCCTTCACGACGAGGTAGCCGGAGTTCCCGCCCTCCGGCGGTGACCTGGACGCCGCCTCCGGGTGGCTCTTGAAGAGGGAGAACGGCTTAGTCGTGTACATGTTGATTACACTGATTTGCTACTCATTTGATTTGGTTGATGTCGATGAGCATGTATAAATATTTGGAGATGGTAGACGTAATCGTTGATGAAAGATTAATTGAAAAAAGTCTAGAGCTGATCACTAGACCATGGAAACGCGTCTTTGATCTGACTAGTCGTTACTGAGCCTATTGTTGAGTGATTTGAGCTCCTAAGTCAAGTTTGTCGGTGCCGTAAATTGACTATTGTCGAATGATCAAACGCTGAAACAGAGCAGCTTTAAAACTACGGACTAGTAGTATACACTAGCTAATAAGACAATGAGCTTTGAAAAAACTTCTTTTTACCATATGGGAAAATTTCTTTATGCCACTTGCTTCTCGCGTATTCACTCTTCCGTCACAAAAAACAATTGGCTTCTCTCTTTAACCATCATTCCGTTACTGCCCATTTCTCTTTTGCCATCGCAGTTAGGTCACACTAGTTGACCAATAAGAAAATATAGAAAACTCAAGGACAATTATTAAAAAATACCATAAAGTCAAGAACTTGAAAATCATGGAAATTTATGAGCAATGAAGAAAAATGCTAGAAATCAATATAAGTATGTGAAATATTCATAGTTATTCAAAGATAAATTCACAAAAAAAATTGAAGACTCATGAGAAAATTGATATGGGAAAAATACCCTCAAAACTTTGAGTGTATTTTCTTTTGGATTTTTTTTTCAAAACTTCTTCCACAGGTGATCCTCTAGGTTTCTAGTGTAATCTAGAGTTTTTATTTATATTTTTACGATTTTTCTTGACTTTATGGTTTTTTCTGATATTTTTTTCCTAAGTTTCATGTATTTCTTAACGTAAGAAAAGCGAGCCTAGTGCAGTGCCATTCCACTCACGTGTCACGGCTGTTGGAACAATTCCAGGCAGCCGTGCCGCATGTTTATTGTCAGCCAAGTGACATGGTGTGGGGGCAAAACCTAGTGCGTATCTAGGAGAGGTCCAGCTTCTGGATTTTTGCAGAATCTAATGTTCAAACAACGTGAGGAAACATAACTGTTGTTTTCAAAATTTCCAAAACGGCGGCAAATATGTAATTTATTTGGCACACGAGTACACAGTGCTACAGACAGAGTTTGAGTTGTGCTCGATAGAGATAGAGATCACCTGTGGACTCTTTGAGTAGATCGTCTAGAAGATTTGCTTCTGATTCAAAGAGTCCGAATACATATCTGTAGTCTATCTCTTGTGCCATATATAAATAGAAGATGTAGCCTCATCACGAGGTAATGCTTCTACAATTTCGTTTTTCATATGGTATCAGAGAATCTCCTCTAAAACTGAGACTCCATCTGCTACTGACGATTCTCATCTACTCTCGTCGGTTTTGCTTCTGTCGTCGGCTTCCTGTTGTTGCAGAAGCGCAGGAACCCTGTCTGTTTTTTCTGCTGCCGGTGACATTCCTGTCGACTCATTCGCTGTTGTCGCGCACAATGCCCGCACTGAGATTCTTGACTCGTTTGGTTGCTGCAGTGTTTGCTGTTGTCACCGCAGGCGCAGCGGGCCAGCAGCCAAACGCAGGCGCAGCGCAGGCACCCGGGCGGCCGGGCAGACAGACGCAGAGCAGAGCTGCGCAGGGCCGCAGACGCAGGCTGCTCAGCTGCTCTGGCGCTCTGCTGACTGCTGCTCAACTGGCAACAGCTCTGCTCTTTGCTCTGCTGCTGGCGCCTGGCTCTGGCAGCAGTGCAGCACCGCAGTCCACAGCACGGCAGCAACCAGCAGGCAGCTCCAATCTCCACCGCTCCAGCCATGCACAGGGTGCCGAATTGCTCTTTGTTTGCATGAACCCAATTAGCAAGTGAGAAATACTCAACCAGTGAACTCAATTTATTTCTTAATTTATTTATTTCTTGCTTCTTTGCGGTTGCACAATCTCAAATTCTAAATGAAATATCAACATTTTAATGTAGATAGAACGGTTGGCTTTCAATTTGAAAATGAAGAAGAAATCAGTTGCTTTGAAAATTTTATGAGAAAGGGCTGCAAAGGCGCAGAAAGTAGCATCCTCATTGACTTCAACACCAATTATCATTGAGAGTGTAGCGGCAAATCAGAGTAGTCCTCGTGATGTAAGTGAGATACGACCTGAGATAGAAAGCATGGAATCAAATATAGGAATCACTGAACTTGAACCAAAGATAGCAAGCACAGAACCATCCTCTTTGCCCCCAATCATAGAAGATGATGAATCGGAAGATGATGGTGATATTTATGATCTTGAGAAGCTTCCTCGTGATCCTGGTAAGAGGATACCCATCTCATGCTATAATATCAATGAAAGAAATTTAGTTATAAGGGGATACATTGCATTGGGGCCATGTCAACCACGGGGGTATATTTTTTCACAAAGAAAGATTGGGGTTATGCGTCGCTTCAATGTTAATTGGTTTGATGAATATCATTGGCTTGAATATAGTGTGGAACTAGATGCTGCTTTCTATTTTGTTTGCTATTTGTTCAAGCACAAAACAAATTGTTCCGGTGGAGATGCTTTTGTGACAGGAGGATTTAGAAATTGGCACATGAAAAAGAGGGTTGATAAACATGTTGGTGGTATGACTAGTTTGCACAATATTGCTCAAGAGAAATATAACTTGTTCATTAGGCCGAAAGCAACAATTGTTGAGTCTATTGCTTCCAATTCCGAGCAAGAGAAGGTCACTTACAAGCGTCGTTTGACCTATTCACTTAAATGCTTGAAGTTTCTTTTGCATCAAGGTTTAGCTTGTCGTGGACATAATGAAAGTGCAGATTCACTTAATAGAGGAAATTTTCTTGAACTTTTGAATTGGCTAGCAAAATTTTTTGAAGAAGTTAGCAAGGTGGTTCTAAAGAATGCTCCAAAGAATTATCAAATGACTGCCCCCAAAATACAGAAAGATATCATCAATTGTTGTGCCAAAGAAACTATTAGGCTTATCATGGATGGCTTTGGTGGTGACTATTTTGCAATACTTGCTGATGAATCTAGTGATGTGTATAAAAAAGAACAGTTTGGCTCTTTTTTGCGTTATGTTGATAAAAAAGGAAGGGTAGTTGAGAGGTTTCTTGGTGTTGTGCATGTTGAAAACACTAGTGCTTTGACACTTAAAACTGTAATTACAACCATGCTTATAGATCATTCATTGAGCTTGTGTATGATTCGTGGGCAAGGTATGATGGAGCTAGTAATATGAAGGGTCATGTTAATGGTCTAAAGAAACTAATTATGGATGAGTGTCCTTCTGCTTATTATGTGCACTGTTTTGCACATCAACTTCAGTTAACTCTTGTGGCTGTGGCTAAGGAAAACACAGATTGTGTTTGGTTTTTTGAGCAACTCAGATATTTGTTGACTGTCATTGGAAATTCTTGTAAGAAGGCACAAATGCTTCAAATGGTGCAAGCTCAACAGATTGTAGAAGCTTTAGAATTAGATGAAATTCAATCTGGAAAGGGTTTGAATCAAGAGATGGGTTTAGGGAGACCGGTAGATACTCGTTGGGGATCTCACTATAAAACTATTATGCATGTTATCTCTTTGTATCCTTCAATCCGACGAGTTCTCATAAAGGTTGGAAAAGATCCCTTTCAAGGCGCACAGGCTACACAAGCTTAAACAATGTTGAAGTAGTTTACTTCATTTGAGTTTGTTTTCATGGCACATTTATTGCTAACCATATTTGGGTACACAGATGACTTAAATCATACTTTGCAAAAGAGGGATCAAGATATTGTTAATGCAATAGAGCTCATCTATGATACAAAGACTCAACTACAGTTTTTGCGGGAGTATGGTGGATGGGCAGATTTTTTTAAAACTGTCAATTCCTTTTGTGACAAGCATGGCATCAAAATTCCTAGTATGGATGATTTTTACAAGCCAGTTGGAAGAGACAGGAGGTTCTTTCCAAAAGCTAAGAATCTACATCGTTTTCATGTCGACATGTTCTTAAGTGCCATTGATAGGATATTGCGAGAGCTTAATGACAGATTTGATGAGGTAAATACAAATTTGCTTCTTTACATTGCATCATTCAATCCTGTTGATTCATTTGTTGCGTTTGACAAGGATAAATTGGTTAAGCTTGCTCAGTTCTATCCTAATGATTTCTCAAGCATTGAAATGATTCATCTTCGTTTTCAACTTGCACACTTTGTTACTGATATGCGTAGAGATGAAAGGTTTAGAGCAGTGAAAAATCTTGTTGAGCTATCCATTATGCTTGTTGAAACAAAGAAGAATCTCAACTATGATATAGTGTACAAGCTTCTCAAATTGGTATTATTCTTCCTGTGGCAACTGCTAGTGTTGAGAGGGTATTTTCTTCGATGAATTATGTGAAGAATAAGTTGAGGAATAGAATAGGGGATCAATATTTGAATGATTGCTTGATTACCTTTTTGGAGCGTGAATTTTTTTGTCCAAGTCAAGGATAGTGACATCATAAATCGGTTCCAAGCTATGAAGAAACGCAAAGTTGAATTGTAATTTTCTTTACATATTTTGTAATTTGGACTATTTGGATCATTTGTACCCTAATTTAAGCTATTGTGGACCATTTATATTTTGGATGGAACAATTTTTTTTTTGCTTGAATACCCAGTTATTAAATCCTGGGTCCGCCACTATTGTCACGCGTAGCATCTGCCCCGAGGCTCCTGTCAACTTGTCGAAACTTCATCTGCTGCTGCTGCTGGCGGTCTGATCATGACTGCAGGACTTGGACATCCGATCACAGAGAAGCTAGCCAAGCACAATTACGCTTTATGGAAAGCACAGGTTCTTCCACTGGTGCGTGGCGCCTAATTGGAAGGTTTCCTGGATGGATCCATTGCTGTTCCATCCAAGGAAATTGATTTCATAGATGCTGACAAGACAATCTGAGGACCAAATCTGGAGTATTGTAAATGGATTATTCTGGATCAACAAGTCCTCAGCTATATCCTCTCCTCTCTTTCTCGGGAGGTTCTATCGCAAGTGGTTGCCATGCAATATGCGGCACAAGTATGGAAGGCAATTGAGGACATGTTATTCTCTCAAACGCGTTCACGGTCCATCAATACCCGTATAGCGTTAGCCACAACACAGAAGGGCAATATGACTATTGCAAAATATGTTGGCAAGATGAAGGCGCTAGGAGATGAGATGGTGTCTGCTGGCAAGCCTTTAGATGATGAAAAGATGATCTCGTACATCCTCCCAGGTCACGATATCGAGTAAAATCCAATCGTGTCTACCATTATCGCACAAGTAGAACCAATTTTGGTCAATGAATTATATGCTCAGATGTTAAGTTTTGAAACAAAGATGGATTTACTACAAAGCGACTCTTAGTTTCAATCATCTATCAATTGTGCAACTCGTGGTGATCGTGGTGGTTCTAATCCATGTGGTCGCGGTAGTCAAGAATGTGGCCATGGGCGAGGTAGGAACAGTGGCGGGCCCAACAACAATAGAAACAATGGCGATGATCGTCATCCCAAGTGTCAGCTATGTCTCAAACTTGGGCACACTGCAATGAACTGTTGGAACCGCTTTGATCCTGATTTTGTCTCTGAAGAGAAGAGTGCAGCTACTGCAACAAATAATTATGGCGTGGATACAAATTGGTATACTGACTCTAGAGCTACTAATCATATTACTAGCGAGCTTGACAAGCTGGTCATCCATGACAAGTACACTGGAAATGATCAAATGAAGACAACAAGTGGTGCAGGCATGAATATTAGTCATATTGGTCATGCTATTGTTCATACCCCTAATCGTAATATTCATCGAAACAACGTTCTTCATGTTCCTAAAGCTACAAAGAACCTTATTTCTGATCATCGTTTTACAACTGATAATCAAGCCTTCCTTTAATTTCATCCTAATTTTTTCTTTATTAAGGATCATGCAACGAAGAAAACTCTTCTTCAAGGCAAGTGTGAAGGGGG
Source organism: Phragmites australis (assembly GCF_958298935.1). NCBI lineage: Eukaryota > Viridiplantae > Streptophyta > Magnoliopsida > Poales > Poaceae > Phragmites > Phragmites australis. Next base: position 19,574,007 of record NC_084936.1, on the reverse strand, counting down.
TCTTTATCCTATCTCTCCCAGTCCAACCAAATCAAGGAAGCAGGTGTTTAGTGCCATCAAACCCTCTCTAGCAAGATGGCACAGTCATCAAGGTCACCCTACATTCTCCATTGTTCAACGAGTCATTAGTGAAAATATTTTTCCTTGTACTAGTGAGAGCAATAATGATTCAGTTAGTGATTCCTATCAGTAGGCTAAGAGTCATCAGTTACCCTATCCTAGGTCATCTAGTGTGTCAAGTGTTCCTCTAGAATTGGTTTTCTCTAATGTATGGGGACATGCTCATGATTCATTTGGAAGAAAGAAATACTATGTTAGATTTATTAATGACTATAGCAAGTTCACTTGGATCTATTTACTTAAACATAAGTCTGAGGTTTTTCAGAGATTCTATGAGTTCCAAAATCTTGTTGAACGGATGTTTAGTTGCAAGATTATTGCCATGCAAACTGATTGGAGAGGTGAGTATGAAAAGCTTAATTCCTTTTTCCATAAAGTTAGGATAAATTATCTAGTGCCATGCCCTCATGCTCATCAACAGAATGGCCCCACTGAACAAAAACACCGCCATATTGTTGAAGTTGGGCTTTCCTTGTTAGTCAACGCCTCCATGACTTTCAAATACTAGGGTGAAGCTTTTCTTACAGCCACCTATTTGATTAATCGAACACCCATTAAATTCATCCAATACTCTACTCCCCTTACTCAATTACAACATGTAAAGTCTGATTATTCTTCCTTTAGGATTTTTGGATGTGCCTGTTGGCCAAATATTCATCCTTATAATTCTCAAAAACTTCAATTTCATTCCAAAAGATGTGTGTTCCTTGACTATAGCTATCTACATAAAGGATTCAAGTGCCTAGATGTTTCCACCGGTCGCATTTACATATGTCGTGATGTTGTGTTCGATAAGAATGTATTTCCCTTTGCTTAGTTAGATCCTAATGTCGGAACCCGCCTTCATTCTGAAATTCTCCTTGTACCTATAGATTCTATCTCTAGGAGGGAGCAATCAGTTGAACCTATGTGTCGGGGGACAATCCCTGACAATGAATCCGGGGTGTACCGGACGACGGGCATGTTGATCTACGGTTCTTGTGGTGAGATCGTATGGACACAAGAACACGGGGATTTAATCCAGGTTCAGGTCTCGCGTGGGATAATATCCTTATGTCATGTGTATTTTCTTATGAGTTGGATAAACTTGTTACAGAATGTCTTATGTGTTGTTACAAGTCGGGTCCTCCTCCCTTTATATACCAGGAAAAAAAGTATACATACAAATAGACCGTGCCAAACTCTGTGACAGACCTATACCTGACGAAGCCAACTACCCCTAGCCCATCATGATGATAGATAGTCACGCCTGTCCTGCTCTAGTCATCCTGCACGCCATGTCCCATCCATCGAACGCTGTCACACTCACTTGTGAGGCCATCCCGTAGCATGAATTGCTGCGGGACAAGTCACTGCGCACCACGCCTGCCCACAACCTTGCTCGCCGAATGGAAATGCCTAGGGAAGGTGTCGGAGGATGAACTCCTCAAGCGGGGATCCTGAGTGACCCCCTTTGAGATTCGGCCGGGGGGATGATTCTGAATCTATCTCATACGTGGATTTAATGCGAGTATGTGAGATGTAGGCGGGACGGATGATCGGCTGCCAGTGGGAGTAAATGCTCGAGGGATTTTAAACAGGTTCGGGCCGCACGGGGCATAATACCCTACTCCTGTGTGTATGCTATTAATGCTCTGGGAACGCCTCTCTCTGGATCTCTGTATTACAAGGTTTTTTTGTCTAAGTCTAGAGCTTCAGTCTTGCTTCGAGCTTGGTGAACCTCTGCTCCGCTTCTCAAATTTGTGTGCTGTGCTCGTCCGAAACTTGTTCAGGCATGTTAAGACTTCTGCTTGTTGCTCCTTCGAGGTGCACCCCCCCTTTTATCCTGTCGGGGGAGGCTTGGCGTGCCCAGAAAGGAGGGCACGAGTTCCCATGAGCCATAAATGGAAAGCAACCATCATGGGGTTGCAGTTTGATGTTACAGGAGGTTGAAAATGTGCTCTTGGCCGGTCCTGTCGCCCATTACGCCACCTATTAGCGGGTGCATCAAGGGGGGCCACCGAGTAGCCGCTGAGCAACCCCGTGTGCCCGCTCGGTCAGAGCAAGTCTGACACAGTAGGGCGGCAGGCGATATGCCTCGAGCCCAGCGATGATATCTCTAATCCATGCAGGATGACGTGCGATGGGACCCGTCGCATTAAATGTCCCCACGCCATCCTACCAGGCGGTGGCAGGGACTGATGTACTCAGTACGACAGGCGTGGGGGGAGTGGTTGGAAGTGACAAGCCACGCTCCCTCTTAAATGCAGCATCGGGCCTCTCACCAATTGGCACCTCACCGCTGAGCCCTTGTGGGGTCCACCGGCAAGGGGCTTCTCAGGTCCTCGGGGAACTCTGGGTGCTCGGGGACTACTGTTCATAGCCCCAAGCGTCCTCTTCCGGATATGTCTCTTCTCGGTCCTCGGGGAACTCCGGGTGCTCGAGGACCACTGTTCATGGCCCCGAGCGCCCTCTCCCGGGACTGTGTCTTCTCGGGTCCTTAGGGAACTACGGGTACTCGGGGACCACTACTCATGGCCCCGAGCACCCTCTCCCGAAACTGTGTCTTCTCGGGTCCTTGGGGAACTACGGGTACTCGGGGACCACTGTTCATAGCCCCGAGCGCCCTCTCCCGGGACTGTATCTTCTTGGGTCCTTGGGGAACTACAGGTACTCAGGGACCACTGCTCATGGCCCCGAGCACCCCTCCCGGAACTGGCTCTTCTCGGGCCTCGGGGAGATGGTCCCCGAGGGAAGGCGCCACGTGGCATTCTGCTGTCCTGGCCTCGGGACTTGGGGACCCCTGGTTCCCATGTCACCCACGGAAGGAAGACACTCAAGTGGATGGCATTAAATGTGATTCGACTTGTTAGGTGAGTACCTGCTCTGCGACTAGCAGGGGTTGGTCAGAAAGTGAAGTCGTATTCTAGAGGGTATTCTCCCGCTGGTTGACACGTGACAATGTGGGGGCTGCTGAGTGGGGCACCCCTTTACATATTACACTGACAGTAACCTCCAAGTTCCATCACGAATGTGGTGGACTGAGTGGTTTGTCATAGTAACCCATGGTCGCTGCACACCGCGTGGTCATGGTCGAGTCTGGTCGCACCACTTGGGGCCCATGTGAGCATAAGTTCACCCAAGGAGTGGTCGTCGATGCAACCCGCTTTCGTGGTTCACTTAGGAAACCGCATCTCGAGGAGAGGTTAAACGTCTAGAGGGAGGGGGGAGAGAGAGAGAGAGAGAGAGAGAGAGAGAACATGGGAGAGAGAAAATAATTACCACTGGACCTGAAGGAATTTTGGTTCCCCACGCGCTTGTTCTTCTTTCTCCTTCTAGCCAATCCCTTTGGAAGAGGAGGCCTGACTAAGGGCTGGCTACAGCTTTTCGCCGGTTGACGCTCTTGGGCCTCGACAGCCTACGCGCACTTTTCCAGGAGCTCGATGATCTCGGTAGTGCTTTAGTCTCTAATCCCTATCAAGAAGGCGATGAACACAGACTCGCCCATGATTTTTGGAATGGTATTCTGGCATTTGGTGAAATATCATATGTAATCTCATAGCGACTTGCCCTATAGCCGCCTGACCTAGTACAAGTCATCCTTGACCCCTGGTCGTGTGTAGGTTCCCTCAAAGTTAGCGATGAATTGGTCGTATAAATCTTCATAGGAATTAATTTAACTGCGGGAGGTTCATGAGCCATGATCGAGGCAAACTGGTCAGGGCAGTCAGGAAATAGTTCATGTCGAGGGTAAATCCTTGACAGTGATTCTGGGGTGTATCGAACGACGGGTGTGTGATCTTTGTTCGGGGAGTGTCTACTGAATTTTTTTGTGTATGTGTGACTCAAGAACACCGAGGATTATTCAGGTTCAGGCCCCATTAGAGTAATAGCCCTACATCTTGTGTATTCTTTTCTTGTGGTCTAAGTTGGTTACAGATGTTCTTCTTGTCTTGCCCTCTTCTCCTTTGGCCCCAATCCCCTTTACAAGCCTGGTACTCCGCCCTTTATATATCATAGGGAGAGAGGATTTACACGTGAGTCAAGATATAGACCCAGATCTAGCTAGAGCTTCCCACCTAGGCTCATCATTACTAAGAGCAGACGTAACCTATTTGCTCTACGATGCTACAGAGCCTGTCCCATCGCTCCATCACCTGTGTCATTCCGGTCGCCTGAACTGCCCTGTCCTGTCCCCACGCGCAACCTGCGCACCTACAAAAAACCTCCTGACATGCTTGTCAGGCCGTCCCGTAGCATTTAATGCTACGGGACGGGGCACAGCAGCTCTGCACCGACCACGCCTTGGATGACCAGAAAGAGGACCTGAGGAAGGGAAATACTCGAGTGAAAAAATATTTATTGTGATTAGGCTGTTTGGACACATACCTGCCCCGCGACCAGAGGAGACTGGTCGCGGGGTTTGGTCCTGCGACCTGGTGACTAGTCGCGGAGCTTGGTCGAAGAGCCTGGTTGCGTGGTCGCTGGATGGTCGCGCGGTCGCTGGTCACGTGGGGTGGTCACAGTTCCGGACAAGCATGGCATATAGCACCTGCTGATATCTTACCAGTGTGGGTCCGCCCGCGAGGGGACCCCACTATTTTTTACACCGACAGTTCACCATGACCTTCCCGTCGCCTCATGTGGCCTGCACCATTGTGGTGTAGATCTACAGGAACTCCTCTGGGTTGGTCGAGCCATCGTACTTTTTGGCTAGGACCAGTTAGAACTTATCCGGCAAGTGCACCTCTTGTAGCTAGTCAGAAAAAGCGTTACACCCTGTCCCGTAACGGGGAGCCACTCACCGATGGGTAGCTTCCCACAATAGGAGAGAGAGCCGTTAGTCTTGTGGACTTAGCGAGGGGACCGGGGAGTTTGACATCTCGCTATGAGGGGAAGGTGAGTGACTGGGACGCTTGCCCTTTTCCCGCTCTCGCAGGGCACAATGCTCCTGTTTTTGGGTGGCCCTCTAGCCCCATATTACGTCGCTGAGGTCGCGGTGGCAAAGCAAGTTGCACAGGTCCACAGGTGGACTGTCTTGGCATGGTGGGGGTCTCCTCGTACTCCCTATTACTGAGGGAGCATGGGTTCCCTCCAGCCACAGAGCCCACTGCAAACCCTACCGACCACCACCTCGTCCACCATAAACCACCACGGTCTGGCGCCAAGCAGTCTCTACCAAGAGGGCGAGATCATGCAACCATGGTGCTACCGGTGAACTCTTCGGTACCACCACCGGCGGGTGGATAAGAAGTACTCACGCAGTCTGCAGGTTCTACACGAGGGTCATGACATCGTAGTCGAGCCGTTGACCACAGAGCGGTGAGACTCCATGAGGGGGGAGCCCTTGGTGCTCGTGTTCCACGTGCGGTGTGACAGCCTTGAAGATGATGCCGCCAAGGTCTCAATCTCAGGTGGGCGCTCCTCCGGGTGGTGTTGCAGTTGCTAGGGCAATATAGGACCACCTCCATGTCTAACGCAGGATTGGTTTCCCTCTTGTCCTACAGCATGAGGCTCACCTCCGGTTCCCGTGACATGAGCATAGTTGTTGACCCCGTTGCATGACCTAGTTTTGTAATCCTTGTCATGTCTTGTTAGCGTGTTGGGGTCAGAGTCCAAGTTGTGTACGCCTTTTTTCATGGCTGCATAACCCTAGGTCGACCTCCTCACATCCCTTCTATAAATATACAGTAGCTATCATAGTTTAGGCTCGAATTTTTCTTATATTATTTTGTTTTAGATAGTTTTACCGTATATCAATTTGTAGAACCCCAACTCGAGTACTTCATTGGTAATCAGCAAGGTTCATAATTCATCTACCTATTCTTTCTTGTGTTCCTGATTCACTTGCAAGAAAAGCCTTCTTAGCGAGGTCAACCATGTCTTGGCATGGCTGATAACCACGGAGTAGTGGTGTAGTAGTCGCGAGGGTTCTTGATCTATTTTGGTCAGAGCCTTTGGATCATCAGTGTTTAAGCTCCACCAAATCGGCTTATCATATTACCTTTCAAAAGATCAGTCACACCCCCATCAAGTGATATTAGAGCCTCGGTTGTCCGTAAGGTAACCTCAGTTATCCCCTTTTATTTTGTTGTGTTCCATTACCTAGAGTCCAGAAAATTGCCCTACAAAAAGATTTAGCTCTTAATTTTTCTGTTGTCCAAACGACTTTGTGCCTTTCGTAATTTTGATTTCAGTTTTCACGTTGTTGAGTTCGAGTCCATCGTCGTTGTCTTTGTTGCTGGTCGAGTTATCTTGTTCTAGTTTCTAGCATCGAGTCTTTGCTATTTTAGTCATCGTGTATCTCGACTTGCCTTTTCTGCTACCGCCGAGAGCCTGTCACCAGCCACTTCGACCACTAGTCGGGTTCAACCATCAACTCGAGTTTGACCACTAGTCGGGTTTGACCATCTACTCGGGTTCGACCACTAGTCGAATTTGACCACCTACTAGAGCTTGACCATTAGTCACTTCAACCACCTACTCGAGTTGAATCACTAGTCAGATTCGACCACCTAGTCGGATTCCACCATCCACTCGAGTTCAACTCCACTTAGTCGGACACCCCCTCCCGCACGCACACTTCATATCGAGCATTGTCTGACAAAGTTCGAGTAGAATTTCTATAGACGAAACAGAGCTAGCCAAAGTTCAGAGAGAGAATCTTTTTATTACCTTTATATCCCAGCTCTCAGAAAAAATGTTTGTGTCCTACTCACCTCATTGGACCTAGAAAAGGTACTAGAAGATTTTTTAGTCTGTGCCACATTTGCAAAAAAAGAGAGGCAAGAATCAAAGAGTGCAAGAAAGAAAGAAAGCAAGAAGCAAAGAGTGCCAAAAAAACACAATCAGAAAGAAAAAGAAAGAAAGAGAACTTAGTCTGTATTACGAATTTTATTCCATTGTGCTTGTGTCTATTCTATTTTTAGCTTGCTAGGAATGTGTTTGGACCAGCAACTGTGAAGACTATTGTTGACTTTTATTCAACTTTGCTAATCTGATTTCAATTATTGCTATTCCTTACTACTAAATATTGCTTATACAAGCTCCACCTTCTCTTGATCAGAACAGTTCTGTCCTTGCAACTACCTCGCTCGCACCCGATAAGGTATCACGAACCAGTCACCGGTTGTTCTAACTACTGTGATTGGTAAGAATACTTGCAAGAGCGTGGTAAGACGCTTGAGAGTGTTTGACTTCACCACTTAGTAGTCGTTAGGGATAATATATATTTGTTGTCTTCTGTTTGCTACCAACCATGACAGGTAAAGCATCGGATGCACAAGAATGTGTTTTGAGGGAAGAACTCATAATGGTGTTGGATGACATGTCGTGCTATTAATGACGACATTGATAAGAAGCTTGTGGAAACAAATACTACATTGCAACGACTCAATGATAATATTGCAATGCTTAATGCATGCTTTGATAGGTTGTCTAATCAGCCACCGAATAATGGGTGTGAGGATCCTCATGGTGCAACCTATGAGCAAGAGGAGTCCGCCGCGGATGATAAAATTTTGAGACAAGAATAAGACGCCTTTGATGCACTACAACAGAACCGATTGAACTTCAAATGTCAAGGTATGAAAGGTAATACGTGTTAATGATGACCCATTTGCTAAGGTTAAATTTATTATACCATCTTTTGTTGGTACTTATGATGCTGAAAAATATTTAGATTAGGAGATGACGGTCAACCAAAAGTTTAATGCTCATTTGGTTCCTAAAGTGCATAGAGTTAGGCAAGCCATCAGTAAATTTAAAGACTTTGCAATCATCTGGTGGAATAGAGTATGTATCGACATATTAGCGTCTACTACATGGAATACTTTAAAAGTTGCTATGCGTAACAGAAATTTGTTCCACCCGCTTTTAAACATGATTTGTGTAAGAAATTGTAGCACTTAAACCAAGATGATAGATCCGTAGAAGAATATTACCAGGAGCTAGAAATTTATGATATGTTATGATATTATTGAGGATGAAGAGGTTGTGACACACTATTATGGAGGGTTGATGTGAAATTCAGGACATAGTTGATTACAAAGAATACGATGGTGTTCCTAGATTGTTCTAGCTTTCATGTTTGGCAGTAAAGAAGTTACATGGACGACAACAGAAGCCAAGGAACAATTTTGAAAGCTCGCCTACTTCAAAATCAACACTGTGACAAGTTAAAATAGCCCCATGTTCAGCTACACGGTATGTTGCCCCCTTCTCGAGTAGGGCGTGTTCAGTAGCACATTCGACACCGTCACACGCTCCCGAGATTAGTAAATCTGCTAGTGTGAAGGATCTTGCCAAGAGCTCTTCTTCGGTTGCTTCTATATGTCGTTCAACTGGGATTGTTTGCTACCGATGCAAGAGAATGGGCCACATCGTGAAGGATTGCCCAAGTCAACGAGTGTACATCACAACAGAAGACAGTGGATATGTAAGTACTAATGATGTTGAGGATGAATATGATGTTGCAACTAACCATATAGGTGATGAGCACAAACACGAGACAAATATCAACAACGAGGAAGTTTTCAGTGCCACTGCCACGAATAATTATAGGACTCTCATTGTGCAGCGAGTGTTAAGCACTCAATTGGAGCAAGTGGAACAACTACAACGCCACAATTTATTTTAGATGTTCCTCATAGTCAAGGATTACCGTGTTCGAGTCGTTATTAATAGAGAGAGTTGCAACAACTTGGTAAGTTCAGATTTGATCAAGAAATTTGCCTTGCCGAAAAGAACACATCCTCACCCCTACCACATTCAGTGGTTCAACAACAGCGGTAAGGTGAAGGTAACGCAAACAGCTAGGATGCATTTTTCTATTGATTCATACCATGATGGTGCTGATTTCGATGTAATGCCTATGAAAGCATGTTCACTTTTGTTAGGTTGACAATAGGGGTTTGATATTGATGTAATACATCATGATAGAATTAATAAGTACACCCTAATACATAAAGGAAAGAAAATAACTTTTCTACCTTTAACCCCTGCTAAAATTGTAAAGTGTGAAAAATAGATAGCTAAAAATAAGAGAAAAGAGTGTGAGCATGAATATGAAAATCAGCAAGTAGCAAAACATATTTTTCCACGCAAAAAGGAGAAAGTGACAACAACTTATAAGTCCGATGGAATTAAATTTAAATGGTGTGTTATGCTTGCTGCTAAATCTAAACTTGCTGAAATTTATGAAAATGAACTGATATGCTATGCTTTGATATGCAAAGATACCTTAGTTTCACTCGAGGATATATCTATCTCTTTGCCTTCTGTTGTTGCTAACTTTTTGTAAGAGTTTATGGATGTATTTCTAGCTGAGGTACCCTGGGATTACCCCCTATTCGAGAACTAGAACATCAAATTGATTTGGTTCCTGGAGCGACTTTGCCAAACCGTACCGCATATAGGACTAACCCGAAGGATACTAAGAAAATTCAGTGACAAGTCAAAGACCTTTTGGATCATGGGTATGTACGAGAAAGTCTTAGTCCTTTTGTTGTTTCCATTCTTTTAGTTCTTAAGAAAGACGATAGTTGACGTATGTGTGTTGATTGTAGAGCCACAAATAATATTACCATAAGATATCATCATGATATACTTAAACTAGATGATATGCTTAGTGAGTTAAGTAGTTCTATAACTTTCATATGATTGATTAACGAAGTTTTATATGCTTTCATTAGAAGATTTGTGGTGATATATTTTGATGATATCTTGATTTATAGCAAGTCACATGAACTATATTTTGATCATCTACGTGTTATTTCTAATGCTTTGAGAGATTCACGTTTGTTTGGTAACCTCAAAAAGTGCATTTTTGCACGGATCGAGTCTATTTTCTTCGCTATGTTGTTACTCCACAGGGAATAGAGGTGGATGAAGCAAAAAAATCAAAGTCATAAAGAGCTGGTCGACCCCTGAGACTGTCACACAGGTGAGAAGCTTTCTTGATCTTGCGGGGTTCAATCAGCGTTTTATGCGGGATTTCAGCACCATTGCTGCTCCATTGAACGAGTTAACAAAGAAAGGAGTAGCTTTTAAATGGGGACCCGAACAAGAAAGAACATTCAAGTTGTTGAAAAAAAAGCTTACCTAAGCTCCATTGCTCCAACTCCTGAATTTTGGTAAGACTTTTGAGCTAGAATGTGATGCTAGCGGGATTAGAATTGGAGATGTGCTAATTCAAAAAGGTAAACCTATTGTTTATTTAGCAAGAAATTAAGTGGGCTAAGTCTGAACTATTCTACCTATGATAAAGAATTGTATACTTTAGTTCGTGTGCTTGAAACTTGACAACATTATCTATGGCCTAAAGAATTTGTTTATACATTCTGATCATGAATCATTGAAATGTATTAGGAATCAAGCTAAACTAAATAAACGACATGCTAAATGTGCAGAATTGATTAAGTTGTTTTCGTATGTCATAAAGCATAAGAAAGTTAATGACAATGTGATTACCGATACGCTTTCTAGGTATTATACCATACTATCTCAATTTGTTCATAAGATTTTTGGTTTAGAGAATATGAAAGACATATATGTTGCTGATTTAGACTTTAAAAAGTAATTGAACACTGTAAAGAATGGAAAATATGGAATAAATATGTGCTAAATGACGGTTTGCTCTATTGTGCTAACAAGTTATGTATTCTAGCTAGCTCCGTTTGTCTTCTTTTGTCTTTTGTTGTTGTAGGAGGCGCATGGAAGAGGATTGATGATACATTTTAGGGTAAAAAAGACTAAAGATGTGCTGATCGTCCACTTCTTTTGGTCAAAGATCAGACGCGATGTTGAACACTACGTGTCACGCTACACTACTTGCAATAAAGCTAAGTCTCGTTTAAATCCACATGTTCTTTACATGACTCTTCATGTTTCTAGTGTACATTAAGAGCATATTTCTATAGATTTTATTTTAGGGTTTTCTAGAATAAAGAGGGAGAGATAACATATTTGTAGTTGCGGATCGATTTTCTAAAATAGCTCATTTTATATTTATAAAAAAATGATGATGCTACATATATATATAACTGATTTGTTTTTTAAAAATCGTTTGATAGCCGGAACTCTTAATCTTTTTTCCTTAAATATTGCGTAGAAGTAACCACATTGATGTAGACCACAATCCAGGTTATACGATTACGCTACGCATCGCTGTCATATGCATGAACCACCACTTTATCTTTCGGTCTTTATTTGACCTTGACCACAGGGGTTTTGTCGAACTTCACCACTTGCTTATTCATCACGAATTTTGAGTTATGGCTTGACCGGTTCGTCACGGCACTAGATGTGTATACGTTGACTTTTCTTGCGTGTGACACTTCAGGAAGAGTATACGCACATGGGAATGAAGAAGCTTACGGCCTCGCAAAAAAAAAGAGAGAGAGAGAGAGAGAGAAAATAAAAGGAAAGGGAAAGGGAAAGAACACTGCTGCATGAGATGAGATTAAATAGAAACACAACAGAATGCTCCCGATGCAATTAAACATTTTTTCTTTGAACACGGGACGTATCCCAAATTATTTCTCCAACTTGTTGCAGCGCTCCCAAATACACAACATTGTTGATCTGATTGATTTTTTTACATGCTGAGCTTTTAAGCAGTAGGAGGGAAAGTGATCTAGCTCTTACCTCGTGCCTGTTGAAGAATTAACCGGCCGGCAACTCATAGACCGTGGCCTGGTTAAGGGAACGGAGCATATCGGAGTTGCATGACTTTTGTTCCGGAATCTGCATCACTGGAAATATAACAAATATTTAATTTTATATGGCACACAATACCAAAAGTACACAAAACTTAATTTACACAAAAACCTTAAACGATGAACCCTGGATATAGATGCAAGGCGATGAACAGCCTAATTAAGCAAGAAGCCTTAATAACACCATTACCATTATCTCACAGACACCTACATAATTTACCATCTCCTCTCTCTCTCACACACACACACACAAACATGCGCGTGCAAGCAAAAGTAAGGCTGAATTCACAACTCCTTTGCTCTGATCTTGTTGAGATGCACAAAGTCAAAGGCCACGGCCACGCTGCCATCCATCCTCTTCACCACGAATCTCTCCACCAGCACGGATCCGCCGGCCACCTTCCCGGCGTCCTCCTCCTCGTCGACCCACCCACCTCTGTACTCCTCCCACCGCATCCTCTCCCACACGCTCGTGCACACCCCGATCCTCTGCCCCGTCGCCGTCGCCCTGAACCATGCGTACGCATCGCCGTGTCGCGAGCTCCCCGCCTCCTGCCTCGCTTCCACGCTCCCGCCGATGAATGCTTTCTTGCTGGCCAGCTTCGAGCCGCCGCGGTGCTCGTGCACCAGCTCCCAGCGCTGCTCGAGCGCCACCTCGTAGAACGCGCTGCGGTCCATCTGCTCTGCTGGCGCGACGCCGTCTTCTTTGATGAGGTAGAATGGGCAGTACCATTTCCCGACGGCCATGTTGGTCGGCGCCGGGAGAGCGTCGAGGAGGTTGGCGTCAGATAGCTGGCGCGATCGGAGCGCGGCGTCGAGGCCCCGCGCCGCCTCGCCGAGGTCGTAGTTTTTGGGCTTGGACGCGTACACGCGCCAGTACTTCTTGCGGTACAGGAAGTACGGGAAGCCGTCGGCGGCGACGGCCCTCGCCGTGAACCGCCCCCGCCGGCGCTGAACGATCTCGATCTGCTGGTAGACGTCGGCCGGGTCGAACGGCCGCGGCTCCACGTCGCTGATGCACCGGCAGAAGCAGCACGGGGTCATGTCCTCCTCGCGGGAGCACGCCCTGACGAGCCCCTTGCGCCTGCCCGTGGCGATGACGGCGTAGTAGCGGTTGGACGCGAGCGGCTGGTCGGGGACGGGCACGAACACGACGGCGTCGGCGTAGGTGGTGTTGCTCTCGTCGTGGTCCTCCGTGTACCGCACCGTGAGCACGCGGTTCTGCGGGAACGGGAGCTCCCACACGCGCGTCCCGCCGCACGTGCCCCAGCAGCACGTCTTGCCGTCGTCGCCGTCGTCGTCGGGGCTCTTCACGACGAGGTAGCCGGAGTTCCGGCCCTCCGGCGGCGGCCGTGACGCCGCCTCCGGCTGGCTCCTGAACAGGGAGAGCGGCTTTGTTGCGTACATGCTAACTAAACTGAATTGTGTGTTATTTGCTTGGGCTGATGAGGATGAGCGTGTATATATGCATATTTTGCGATGGTACACGAAATCGTTGACGAAAGATTATATGAAATATTCTATGATCTTACCGTGGGATGTGCTAAAATAAGCGGAGAGAAGAGAGACCTCGCGAGTTGATCCTAAAGCATAAAAACGCGTTTTTCATCTATCTAGTCGTTGGTGAATGACAAGAAAGCCGTAACTTATTAAAACCACTTCATTTGAGATACAGATTGACATTATTTTAGAATGTGTATAGTCTAACTTTACACAATATGATGAACTGAATTTATTTTATATAAAAAACTATATTGACTCTTATAATATAAGAGTTTGCACCAGACCTCTAATTTATAATTAGGATGCATAGAACCAATGCAGAACCAAATTTGCTAGATCAAAGTAATACGAGTACATTTGTTATAAAAGTACTTTTGAATTATTATGCGGTGTTTATCATGCACTTTATCTGATGTTGGCTGTTATTTACCTTAAGCACACGAAGCATCATGCCGCTGTCCAAAACAACAACAATTTTTTTTCAGAGACTTTGTGTCTGTTTGACCAAACGGATTTCGTGGAATTTCACTATTTGCTTATTGACCAAGATTCATGTAGCTAGACTTCTTGACCTGAGTTAACAGAACGTGGCCAAACTAATTGATCAGACTAATTCAGCTGGCATGACTAGTTTTTGCTGTATGCGTGAACAGAACGTGGCTTGCCGCCATCAGCTGCATCGTAGTTCGTACCAACTTACTCTGCTGCCAGTGTACTTTATTTTAGTCCCTTCTCGATTTCGTGGTAATTCATTCCATTCTTTTCAAATTGTTCTCATAATTTTTTTCAGTGACGAGAGTTCTGTTCTTCAAAATGTTTCTGAATGTGTACGCATTTTGAACGTGGAATTTCACTGTAATTTTTCGTTATAAAATTTCAACATTCTAAACGGGGAGACTTTTTTTTTTGGCAAACAGGAATAATTTGAGAGAAATTATATGCAATGCACGGTAGAAGTGGCTTCTGCGGTACTGATGGTCGTCACATATCTCTAAGTTAAATCTTAAAATAGTAAATCTTATCTAAATAGAAAATTATTTTATATGTTACTTCACCGTAGAGTTGTATCCTCGTTACTTCACCGTAGAGCTGTATTGAGTTGATCGTGTCTATCATTTTGAGATCACGTTGTAAACAAAACAAAACGAAACGAAGGAAAAAAGAAACGGACGAGCCTGACGTGACGTCAAGAAAAAGAAAAGAGAAAAAAAAAGAAAAGAAAAAGAAGAAAAAAGGAAAAAGTTGGAAATTTCGGATTTTCGTCGGATTCGTCGTCAATCTTTCGAAGGCGATTTCTCGGTAATTTCTGGACATTTGTGGTTGGATTAAATCAAATCAAGCAATTCGTGTCGTATCATTTCATGTGATCAATAGTTTGATTCGTTTTGATAATCGTTGTTGATTCGAAGATACGACATCCGAGTCGAAGTATTCTTTTCGTTCAGCGGAGCAAAGTCTAATTAGTGAGAACTAAAGATGGCCAAATGGGCCGTGCTTACTGGGCCGGCCCGAGGCACGGAACTGTAGGCACGGCCCAGGCACGGCCCGGCCCGAGCCGAGATGGGCCGGGCCGGCACGGCACGAGGCCACGGGCCGTGCCTGGGCCGAGCGCGCGGCACGACGGGCCGGCACGGCACGGCCCGGCCGAGTCGGGCCGGCACGGGCACGGCCCGGCCCACGGGCGGCACGGGCACGACGGCCTGGCATGGCCCGGCTCAGGTACGGCACGCGGTGGCCCATCACGGCACGGCCGGCCCATCACGGCACGGCCGGCCCGGCACGGCATGGCCCACCGTGCCGGCTCGGCACGCGGCGGCCCACGGCACGGCACGGCCCACAGCGGGGGGCACGGCACGGCCGACACGTGGGGCACGATGGGCCGGCGGGGGCACGCGGGTTAACGGGTTAAACGGGCCAACCCGATATTTTTGAATTTTATAGCCGTTTTGTGACTGTTTGAGCTCCAAAAAATTCGAAAAAAATTGCAAAAATCACCATTTTTCACCTATAAATAGAGGAGCACCTTGCCCTTCCATTCCACACCAGCAACACCATTTTCTCTCTTGTTTCCTCCTCTCATTCTTGTCTCAAAGTTCGTGAGAATTAGCGATAATTTGGCAAAATTAGTTTGAATTGTTGCAAAAAAATCTGAGCAATTCCAAAATCGTCATCCTGCTGATTTGCTATCTTGAAGTTGAAGAAATCTTGGTGATTTTTTTTGCATCGTTGTTGAGTCTTATTTTATTATTAGTTTTATTATTTGATTATTTCTAACTCTGAATATTTGCAATTTTTGTAGTGTCATTCGACATTGATCATGGATGCCGGTGATCATGATACATCCATAGATCATGATTTTTTTCTCCAAGGACTCACATGGGACTACGGCCCCTTTGATACTAGTGCTGCAGGTGATGATGGACCCGACGGTGAACCTCCGGTTGGTTCACATCCAGATCCAGGTGATGCAGCAGGAGTGCCATCGTCAGGCTCTACAAGTGCGCACACATTAGCAAGCAGCGGGTCTAAAAGATCAAGAGCCGGTACTTCCGAAGTTTGGCAAGACTTTGAAAGGATCTACAAAGAGGAAGATGGGGTAAGTGTCAGGTATGCTAAGTATTATATTTGTAAAAATGAATTATCTGCAAAGCCCTCGGGTGGAACGGGGCACTTGAAGAGGCACGCCATAAGTTGCAAGCGAAAGAGTGGAGCAGCCATGAAGCAGACGGTGTTGCAGTACAACCCCGACGGCTCTGTTCATCATTGGGAGTACGACTCTGTCAATGCTCGAAAAGAGCTATGTCGCTTCATTGCAAGAGCGGATCTACCACTCAATATCAGTGAGTCTGCTGCATTTGAAGATTACATTAAGCAAGCTCATAATCCTAGGTTCACGCATGTTTCTAGACAGACAACTAGTAGGGATATGGTAAAATACTACAATACGTGTCGTAGCAAACTTAAAGAAATGTTGCAAACATGTACATTTTCAGTTGCTTTGACCTCGGACATATGGGCAGGTAGGGCTAGAGAGGATTATCTTAGCGTGGTTGCTCATTTTGTTAATAATGATTGGGAATTAGAAAAGAGAATAATAGGTTTTCGCTTGATTGACAACGCGCATACCGGTGAAAATATTGCTGAAAAAATATCTCAAGTAGTTGCAGACTTTGGCCTCACGAATAAAATATTTTCTATCACTTTAGATAATACCGGTGCAAATTCTAGAGCAATGGATATTCTTACTCCGTTGTTTAGTACTTATGATGAATCTTTCTTGTTACATCAACGTTATGCTTGTCATATTATCAATCTTATAGTAAAATCCGGTTTGAAGAGGTTATCGCGATACTTAGAAGATTTTCGTACTGCAATATCTTTTGTGAACTCCTCTAACCAACGAATTGCAGCATATAAACAATATTGTGTTGCAATGGGTGTGCGTCCACGTAAGTTTGCTCTGGACATGCCGGTGAGATGGAACTCTACTTTCTTGATGCTTAAAAATATTATACCATATAAGAGCACATTTGGTGTGTTTATTCATACACATTACCATCAGCATGGGGGTCAAACCTTACTCACGGAAGCGCATTGGTATGTTGCTGAAAGGATACTGGAGTTTCTTGAATTTTTTTATGATTCAACTGTGAGTTTATCAGGAGTTTATTATCCAACATCTTGTTTAGTAGTGCATAATATTGTTGAAATTGCTACTCATTTAAACAACTATGAAAATGATAATCTTTTAAGAGATTGTGTAGTTCCTATGAAATCTAAATTCTTAAAGTACTGGAAAGAAATTCCTTTGTTATACGCTTTTGTCTTTATTTTAGATCCTAGAGCTAAAATTGCAGCTTTCTGTAGAGTTCTCGCAATTCTAGGTGATGCTCTTGGCCATGATTATTCTAATTATTATACTAATGTTCGTTCTAAGTTATTCGAAGTTTATAGTAAATATGAAACAAAGTATGGCGGAGTTCGCCTGCAACGACCTCCACTAGCACCCACAACAAGTAAGAAGACGACAACGTGGGGGAAAATATTTGGTGCAGGTTCTTCATCAAGAAGTTCAGACTCTTCGTCACGATCGTCTACGGGCACCGGAATTCCAACATCCGGAGGGGAGCTAACTACCTTCATCGACAGTGACGTTATCAGCCACGAACAAGAAAACTTCAACATACTGCAATGGTGGCATGAGCACAAGACGAATTATCCAGTCCTTTCACTGTTAGCGCGAGATTTGTTAACGGTTCCTGTATCTACAGTTTCTTCTGAGGCTGCCTTCAGTCTTACAGGAAGGATAATCGAAGAGAGAAGAACAAATCTGTCAAGTGAGATGGTTGAAATACTCACCATAGTAAAGGATTGGGAACAAGCTGAAGCATGAATGCAACACACTGCAGAAAATACTGAGCTTGAAGAATCATTCCAAAATTTGTATCTAGATGCTGATGAGAACGTGTAATTTTAAATTTTCTGAGCTAGGTTGTACTCTTTTTTCCTTTGCTAGAAAGGTTTTTAATGAGGCAACCTATCAATAAAGCTCATTTTTAGAATTAATCATGTGCCCCTATTATTTCTAAGTTTTTTTATTCATATTTTTTGTTTATTTTTTTAAAATACCCCTCGCGGCCCCACCCCCACCTACCTCTCCTCTCATCGTGGCCTATAAATACCATCTACTCCATCTCAAACTCCATGTATTCTCATTGCCCACCCTGCCCACCCATCTCTCTTTTCCTATTTGCTAGCCAAGTAGCCAGTATTCACTTCACATCAAGAAACTAATTCCATATTTTCAATTCATGGATCAAGGCGCCGAGAACTCACGTGCATAGTCCCAAGTGTGGCAACATTTTGAAAAGGTCTTCAAAGAAATTAACGGGGAACAGGTAAGATTTGCTAAGTGTAATATATGCAGTATAGAAATAGGTGCCAGATCTTCACATGGAACGGGACACTTGAGGAAGCATATTAAAAATTGCAAGCAAAATTCTGGGGTTTCTAATGAAATCATGTAATTTTCGGAGCATAATCATTGGTTGTACTCTTTTTTTCTTCTAGTAGAAAGGTTTTTAACGAGGCAACCAATCAATAAAGATGTTATGTATTTATTTTCCATATTTTTTTTATTGTTTTTTGGATTTTTTTAGCTATTATTTTTGATTTTTTCCTATTTTTTTGAGTGCTGACGGGCCCAATGTGCCTCCACCGTGCCGGCCGGGCCCGTCGTGCCTTCCCGTGCCGACCTGGCCCGTCGTGCCTCCACCGTGCCGATCGGGCCCGTCGTGCCAAACGGGCCTATCGTGCCTCCACCGTGCCGAACGGGCCCATCGTGCCGAACGGGCCCATCGTGCCGGCCGGGCCCATCGTGCTGACCGTGCCGTGGGCCGGCCCGGCACGGCACGGTGATAGTTGGGCCGTGCCGTGGGCCGACGGCTCGGCACGCGGGCTGGCACGGCACGGCCCGTAACAGTAAATGGGCCAATCGGGCCGTGCCGAGATGGGCCCGTGCCGGGCCGGCCCGATTGGCCCATTTGGCCATCTTTAGTGAGAACTTTGGTTCGACTCTGAATTGGAAATAGTGTATCATTTCATGTGATACAGTTTTCTGTTTAGTTTTTCGAAATATAGGCGTACCGATGGCATGGACGTTATTCTTCTTCGGTAATTGGTTTAGGTGTTTTTGGCGTATTAGCGTGTGTCCTCTTCTACTTCGTCGTTGTGGTATCGTTGTACTAATTGTGTGTTTGTTCAGGTGGTGCGACCTCACGTCACGACTAGTGCCTGGCTTCATCGTCGGTAAAGGCAAGTGATTGTAGCGAATGGCTACGCTTTAATCTCTTATTGGGTTGTCTGCATTCTTTAATTACAAGGCATTCATTTAATCTGAATAACTGATTATGAGCCGGTTACTATGATGTTTACGTTTCCAGAAATTTCCTCGATGTTGGATTTATGAAGTGCAGTAAGCACGATATGCCATTCTATAGTTGTTCATTATTATTTTATGCAATATTTTTTTTGAAGTCTCAAGCATATTTCGGGAGTTATGTTAGTTACGCTTGAAGCACGTCATACATATACATCTCATGCATTGGAAGTTTGTCGTCGTCTTCTGACCGTGACCGTACCGGTACAACACCGTATGTCACCCGAGGAGGGGTACGGTGCACACCCTTACGTTACCCGAGGAGGGGTAAGGGTGAGGAGAGCATGGCATGTGCATAGTTATGTCTTCTTTTGAAATTCAATGAGTTATTCGCATCAAATCTTTTTTTTTTTCCTTTAGTTAGCTTGTATATAGATATATATGCGGCTCTGAAGGCTTATACCAACCGAATGTTAAAATGATTAATGTTATCATTGGACTTGCTTAGTCATAATTGTTTCTCCTAATGTTGGCGGTCTGTTTCATTACTAGTTTCTATTTAGAATTGTTAGCACATTCAACTGTGGCTAAATAGCTTTTTGTTAAGTACATTTCTCTTGCTGAGATTTTCGAATCTCACTCGTGTTTTCTTTCCAGTTTTCTTTTGAGTTGTCAAATCGCTTGCGGGATGGGTAGCTACACGTCGCCTGCGCGTTCACCTTCTCTCTTGGGCTAAACCTGATGTCTTGTTAGATATTGTCTTTTGCCCTGTAATGTATATAGTGAGTTTGATAGTGGTTCAGTTGTTTGGTCGAGGCTTGTATCTCGTTTGCTAGGATCTTTATTTTGCTAGTGTGATATTCTATATCTGTTCTGTCTGGTTTGTTGTTGCCTGTTATACCTCCGCTTTCAGAGGAGGTGCTGTTGAAATTTTTTTCCTTAGCTTTCGACAGATTTTGTTGGTTAACTTAAATGACCCTCCGAATTTGTTTTGTTCGTCGGGGTGTTACACGTCACCAACTCACCATTCAATCATCCAGCTCGTTTCTGTAGCCCCACTCGTTATTACCGCGACAAGAAAATCCGCATATTTTTCTTTAAAAAAACGAAGGAAAAAAAGAAAGGACTCCCGAACTCCAATCCACGTCTGACGTCCCCCGACCGCGTTCCCCAAAATAACAAAATCAAATGACTCGCCAGGGACCAAAATGAAAATCACAGAAACGGGGCAGGGCTTCTGAGAACGAATCGCGCCGGCGCCTCCACGGCCTCGTCCTCTCCGTCGCCCCGGCCGGGCACCGCGAGGAGGAAGCACGAAGCAGCCCGCTCCCCCGCCGCTTTCAGGGGCCTCCCAAGGCCCGTCTCCGGTTCCTGGCTCCTCCCGCTCAGGCGTTCTCGTCCCGGGTCCCTGGTGGGGACGGGATCCGTTCGGTACGTTCGGGCGTCGGTTGCGTCGGATTCGGTCGTTGTTGGCCGCGTGTGGACGTTTCATCGGGGGTGGCCTCACCGGTGGAATTTGGGGGATTTATTTTTGGTGTGGTTACGGGTCTCTGATTGACGGGGAATTTGGCTGCGGGCTGGAGGTGGCTAATGACCTGCATTTTTCGCTTGGTGTTGGGAGGAAGGAGGAGAAACGTTGCAAGAAGAAGGAAATTGTTCCGGATTGCCTCCTCGGACTGTTGGGCGTGATCCCAACACTGAAGTGCGATTGGATTCTGCAGTGTAGAGGGATCGAGATCTTGCTTGCTGTTAAATTACTGCTTCGGGTAACCTGATCCTTTGGGTCTCGGTAATGGGGTCCCATTTAGCTGTGGACACGAATGCTCATTTTACCTTAATTCATGTCTTTGCACATCTAGTGTTGACACTAAAAAAACGATGTTGTTGTTTGATCTCATGATACTAGCCACGTGAAATCATGCAAGCACCTTTTTGTTTTACTTCTATCTATTTTCATTACTTTGTCTTCGTAGGTTTTATTTTAAACACATATTCTACTTTGTTCCATGCTCAATTCGTGTGTTGGGAGCTTTACATTAATGGAGGGTTTTTCGAAATAAAAAGCAGGATATCTTTCTTGATATATAGACAAGGCATCCGAGCGTACTCACTGGAATGGATAAGAAGAAAGCGATAAATGACACTGAACCAGGACCAGCTCCTTCTCGTGCCGTGGACAGATTTGGTTTTTTAAAGCCAGAACAAAGCAATTCCTCTGAAGGAATTTCTAAAAGCAGATCCACACCTGAACGTGAGAGGTATGACATGCTGTACAAGAGCTTACCGTTATAGTCGACCTATGTTGACTATGTGATACGTTCATCATATCATACCTTCTTGATTAATTGCTTTCTGCCATTTCATTAAGTTAGTCCATTCCAATATGTTGTGGTATAATCAACTCAGTTTCTAGTTTCTACTTTCTAGTGGCTGGTACATTATACATTTCTGCACTTAGGCTTGGATCTTAGCTGTTTAGCAACTGATGCAAGAACAGTTCTAATACATTTGACTGCTTCGCTGATAAAGCACACTTCTTATTACAATCTATCCAGGTCACTCTGGCACCATATTATCATTCGTTTCCTGTAGTAGACTAATTTACCACACGCTACTTATTTATTCTCTAAACAAACTACCTCACACATGTAATTTTTTCCTTTTTTTTTTTTTGCCATTACCATAGGGAGGAAAGGCGGATAAGAAAATGGAGGAAGATGATAGGTGTTGGTGGCAGTGACTGGAAGCATTATGTTAGAAGGAACCCCCATGTGGTTAAAAGGAGAATAAGGAAAGGGATTCCTGATTGTCTCAGAGGACTTGTTTGGCAGTTGATTTCAGGAAGCCGAGACCTCTTGCTAATGAACCCCGGGGTTTATGAGGTGCTCATTATCATCTTTTTACTCTGTTTGGCATTTATATGATTGTGGTTTTCTAATTAGAGTTTTTCCCCATGCAAAAATACTTGACTCTTAGACTAAGATTTGAAGAGAAACAGGGGAACACAGAATGTGTTACAATCTAGCTCATATAAATCCTACTCCTATTGTTAGGAAAATAATAGCTGAACTCTTTGAAGATAATTTATAATAAGGCCATTACTCACATTGACCTTGGATCGTGTTGAAGGCTTGAAGCTCATTTTTGATGTGCAATTTTTACATTTGACTCCATCATACTTAGTCCTGACTTCACTGAAGTTTGCAGCTATTTTGAAGGAACAATTTGACCTAGTTTTCAGTACTCGTTATCATTATATCTTGCTTTCTTGTTGTCTTTATATTTCTAAATGACCATACTACTTTGTAGAGTAGAGTTCTTGTTCTTAGTATATTAATGTCATTGTGCTATTCTTTGGACAGACACTGGTGATATACGAGACATCAGCCTCCGAATTGGAAATTATTCGTGACATATCACGTACATTTCCATCTCATATTTTCTTCCAAAAAAGACATGGTCCAGGGCAAAGATCCTTGTATAACATTTTAAAAGCATATTCTGTCTATGATAGGGACGTTGGATATGTGCAGGTTTGTGTTAACTCTGCGGACTTAATATTTGGATACAAAGATATTTCCGGAATAATATGTTGTTTCTTTGCACAATCATTTTTCAGGGAATGGGATTTTTAGCAGGGCTGCTGCTTCTTTACATGAGCGAGGAGGATGCATTCTGGTTATTAGTCGCCTTGCTGAAGGGAGCTGTTCATGCTCCAATGGAAGGCTTGTATCAGGTAATTGAATTTTTTCACTGGAACAATACTTTTTCTGCAATTCAACCCCCACCCCCACAAACAAAAGAAAACTTCTTTGCAAACTTGGGCATCACATTTTCATGGTTGTCTTCATTGTCTACCTTATCTAACGTATACAAGTGATAAATTACTAAGTAAATTGACTGTTCATATTCCTGCCTACATTATCTTCTGCCAGCAGTGTCCATCTTCAGTTTGAGTGATTAGTAATGTGGGAAATGCAAAAGGTGGCAGCTTTTTTTCTGGAGGAAACCTGCTTGTTATAAACTTCTACTGATACTGTTTGTATCCTTACAGGCTGGTTTGCCGCTTGTGCAGCAATATCTGTATCAGCTTGAGAAATTAGTTATGGAGTACATGCCAAAACTGGGGCTACATTTTGTTGAAGAAATGATAAACCCAAGCATGTATGCAAGCCAATGGTTTATCACAGTTTTCTCA
Source organism: Phragmites australis (assembly GCF_958298935.1). NCBI lineage: Eukaryota > Viridiplantae > Streptophyta > Magnoliopsida > Poales > Poaceae > Phragmites > Phragmites australis. The sequence goes on along the minus strand of NC_084936.1, from coordinate 19,550,612 downwards.
TATTCCTTCCCATTTCATCTAACTCTTAGAGTTTGGGATGTCTTTCTTTACGAGGTTAGCATCATATCCAGCCACATATGTATTTTGTATTTAGATTTTATTTGAGGTTATGACTTATGAGCAGTGGTTGTTTTTCAAGCATGGTGGCTTCATAAACAGTACGATTGTATTTATTTTAGATCAGTGTGACTCCTTTCATTAGGAAAGCCTACTAATTTATTTATATAAAGTGTTTAAACTTAATATATAGTTGAATGATATGCATTCCTACTCTAAAATGGTCTTCTAATGATGCATGTGCTTGTGGTTTCCTTTTTCGACACACTTTTCAAGTCCAATTATTTTTTGACATGAATTTATGGTTCTTTCATATGATCATATTGTTGTTTGATGCTTCCAATTTATTCTAGTTTTCAGTTACTAAGTTACCAATCTTGCAAGTAAGACTATAAAGATACCTATTATATTGTGCACTTTCTTATCTGCTTGCTATTTCTGATTGCCGGCTGATTACTAATTACAGGGTATTAAGGTGGTATTCCAAGTGGGTTTGGCTCTTTTGAGATTCTGCCATGATGATTTGGTTAGCCTTTTGTGTCTTTTGTCGGTTTTGCTTGAAGCTATATTTAAACAAATGTTGAGAAATGTTGAATGGCTATCTTACTGCCAGGTCAAATTGCCTTTCGAGAAAATTTTACATGCCTTCAGAAACTTCCCCGAGGCGGCAACTGATCCAGATGCATTATTGCCACTTGCCTTCTCATTTAAGGTGATAAATTTTCTATTGCGAAAATTTTATAGTTTATAACATGTTTTCTGTGTGCTTTTGCTGTGGGATAAATTTGATCTTATATGCCTACCGGTACCATTATTCATTTCTTCCTTTTAGTTTTCCCATCACGGCAAAAACCAAAAGCTGTTCTGTACTGTTTCCTGAAATTACGTCCCATTTGTCTTTATGCTTTACGTTACAATGATCTGTCTCCTTTGCATAGTATAAGAGAACTCAATAGTATGTTATAAATAACAGTTATTGTATAAATTTTCTTTGTTGGTTTTATTAATGTAGCTATTTATGTGGATGCTTCTGTTTACTATCTAATTTTTCCAATATTGTTGTGTTTGATGAGTTCTTTATTATAACACTACGCTACTATTACCTTGTATTTCTTGTTTCAGTTCTGTTCCTCTGCAGCATTGAACTTACCTAACTGCGCCTGCATGTTCATTCTCACTTTTTTTTACATTCAGACATGTACGAAAATCTAGCAAACTTCATCCACTTCATTTGGATGAGTGAAATGGCAAATTGGAATGAATTGTTTCATTTGCCAGTTACAATGATGTGAAAACTGGTGGTGATACTACCATGCCTGGTAGATAATAATAACCGTGGCCCTACCATATTTTATATTTCAGGTGTCCAGTCGTCTCGAGGAGCTTCAGAAAGAGTATCAGAAGCGATTGGAGGGTTCCAATGAAAGTTCAAGTAGTAAGCGGCTTCAGCCTGTCGTATCGAAAACTATGAGCAGGGTTGGTAGCCACGTCGTGTCTAACTCAACCGTCGAAAAATGACCAATACATCTCGTGTTGAAGACAAGCTACACCAACCTTGTTGTAAGTTGTATGTGCATTGTATAGAATGGCCTTTATTCATTCATCCTTTTGTTCTAATCATAAGTTAAAAGCAATAAACCATGCTTTCATAAACACAAAAGGTAGAACTACACCTCCAATTATGTGGGGCAGCGGGGTTCTTGATGTTGTTCTCGATGCTGGAAAACTGTAAATACTTGTCGATCGATATGACGGAATAATGTTTCAAGCATTCTTTTGGGAGGAGATTTGGGCTGTACGACTTAGCCTTGTTCAAGGACATATGCTACCAGTGTCTTTGACAGGGCCTTTTTCTTTTCCCCACAGTAAATTTAATTGGTGGTCTCAAGGAAAGAAATGCTTGTGTGAGATGAAGAAGAAGAAAAACATTCGTGGCCAAAATAAAAAGGGCCTAAATGATGGTTACTGTATGGTCTCAAGGAAAGAAATGCTTGTGTGAGATGAAGAAGAAGAAAAACATTCGTGGCCAAAATAAAAAGGGCCTAAATGATGGTTACTGTACCACTCGGTCAATAAAGGGCATGCTCCTTATTTCTGCATCTTCCGTCAGTTGAGCCCGGATTTTTTTTATCCCTATATTCCTCCCCTTCGATACGATTCAACAAGCGCAAACTATGACGCATCGAATATTCATCGTCCCCCCCCCCCCCCCCCCCCTTAGAGGATTCCTTTTATTATTATTTTGAGAGTTATACCTTTCGTTTGGCAGCTTACGTATAAATATGCGGATTACAGTCAGTATGATGGCAGTTTAGAGCAATTTCAATTGGTTACTTATATTTGATTCTCTATTTCTCCTTCCTTTAAGTAGGATATTACTTTTTTAAATTCCACTATCTATTTCTCAGTGTACTCTAATCAACTTCTTAATTTAACCTTATATATACAAGTTTTTTTCTCATTTCTCTCCATATCTTTCTTCTCTCTGCAGACCAACCTCCCTCTCTCACCGCTGCTCTCTTTGACCTCCCTCTCCCCAAGCTCCCTCTCTCCATGCGGGCGGGTTTGGTGGGGTGGGGGGGGGGGCGCAATGGTGCGGGCAAGTGCAGGGGCGTGCGGGTGTGAGTGCATGTGTGGTGGCGCAGGTGCGGGGCAACACGGGTGTGAGGGAGTAGGCCATGCAGGGCCGTGCGCGGGTGCAATGTTACAACGCGGGACGAGAGGTGAGTGTATCTGATTGGGATAGAGGCTCGCTGCGACACGGGTGAAGAAATAAGGGTGTCTCAAAGAACTAGGTCGAATGAGGAGTTGGCAGAAAACAATTTTTTATCGTTTTTCTCCTAGAAATAAGGTAGGGGATTGAACAAGAGCTCTATTAGAGTTGCTTTCAGAGGATTCCTTCTATTGCTTCCAAAACCGCCGGGTGGAAGGTAAGTAGCATTTGGGACACGTCTACCATTTCCATTCTCTCCAACATCTCCGCATAATCGTAGTCACTCTTCTTCCCCCAGACGGTCTCTCCCGCCGCCGCTGCCACCGACGAAAGCTGCCGCCATGTTGGTGGCGTTCAAGGCGTTCTTGAACAGACCCGTCGGCCCCAGGACCACCCACTTCTGGGGCCCTGTCTCCAACTCTGCATGCATGAGCAACATCTGATCGATAGTTTGACTTTGGTGAGCCACGTCGTAGGTCGCTTGGGTCAGGCTGTCAGAGTCGTACTTCTGGTTTTGAATCAAATGGATTGATTTGAATTAAATCATGCCTTGCAGTTCGATTTGGTCGTGTCTAGGCCGTCGATCCGCCGTCCATTAATTTCCATTGCACCGAGTCCTGATGATCCGGATGCAACTAAATGCTCTGCAGACTGTAGTACAGACCCTGGCTCAACAAACTCTGCCCATTTGCACCCCATTTGTTGATTGCGCTGATTGAATTTATTTTTCAATTCATTATATTTGTCTATTTTTTCTAGGATCGTTTGGCTTCTAGCTGAATTTCTCTCATGGAAATACACAAACCGCGTATTATATGCAAAGTGATAACCCCTTTGAAAATTTTGTTTTGCTTCCAGTGTGTGGCCGATGCGAAAAGGCCTCCTGAAATGATATCCGGCAATATGACCGCTGACAGGGGTAGGTGAAATAACTGGGGATTTGTCTCGAAGATATACGTATCGGACCATCATTAACGCCTATGTTCTTTTGCACTTTTTTGTGTGTATTCTGCACTCTTTGTCAGGTTCGCATGGATGGTAAGATCACGGAGCTACTTCCTCATGGTATCCCATACCTGCAAAGAAAGCTTTCAGCTCTATTAGTTGTCTCACTGGGCTAGAGCTCAAGGGTAAGACTTGTGCGGCGATGAATTTGCTCGCGCCCTTTTATATGGTGTAAATTCACAACTTACCAAACTTCTGAAAAAAAAAACCTCTTCTAGGGATAAGACTCTGCCGACCTCCAAACCCCCACTCCTCCTCTCTAATGGAACTCAGAACAAAAATGATTGGATATCCCAAACTAGTCAACTAGGAATTTAGATGTTCTACTTATGAGGCTAAGACGTGTCACATGAATTTCTACATATAATAAATCATTAGAAAATGAAAATTTAACTAATATTCTATGCAACATGTACTGATAACGTGAGTCTGACCTGCTCCCCTCTAGAATATCCTCCTACCCCAACTTCCACCACCCACAACCGTCTTCCCGTCTCCGCCTAAGTCACCTCCACGATGCCCTTCTAGGCGACCCATTGTCGTAGCCCCTTTCAACGGCTGATGTCACCACCACCATCATCGCTTATGACTTCCCACTAAGCTCGCCTGCCAGCTGAAGCTCACATCCTAACCTTAAATCGTATTCCATGCTAATTCAAGATATGTTCCCAGGTTAGCATTTGCCACTTATCCGTTACCATGGCAATACAGAAGTAGAGATTTCATATCCACTACTTAATTTCACACCCTTATTTGTTCCCCTTCTTTTCCAGTGTGTTTGTATCTATTCTTGTCCTATTATTCACTAAGCTTCTGTATCCGTAGTATGTAACATGATACTGAAGCTAACGCATGAAACATATTAATGTTGGAATTTGGATTTCACAGGTACCTAGGGAAGAAAGACCGGAATGCCCAAAAGTGAAGACGCCCTGAACCTATAAATCCCTTGTACACTAAGCAAACTATTTATTTGGGAAGCCCATACTGTGATCATACAATCTCTGTATTACTATGTTGATGTGGAAATCCCAAAGATATATGTTTGTAGGGTTTCAAGTTTTGGTTCATGTTGCTCTGCCACACATCTGTCATAACACATGCCATTAATTCGCATAGGTGGATTATAATTTACGAGTCAAGGTTACGCTTGGCATTATTGGTTTAGTGTGACCTCTAGAGAGCGTGCTTTTTATACGCACTTGCTTTGAGGAGAAGGAACAAGGATTGCTTAAGAGGTTTTTAGAATTTAATTCAAATTTGAAGTTAGATTACATATTTACGATTGCTCCCTCGACCGTCGTGGGAAGATCGTCAGGGATCTACTTTTGCTTAGACCTGAGCATTTGTCGAGCTAGGCCGAGAAAAAGCCCTGTTTTTATCGGGCTGCAATCTGCTACCCAGGCCCGCCCATTTCGGGCTGGGCTCAGGCCGCACGTAATTTTCACACAACGAAAATGAAAAAAATTCTTGTCGTGCCAACCTTGGATCAGGCCCAGGCACCTTCGGGCTGCTACTCTGCTGCCCAGGCCCGCCCAAAAAGCACCACCTGGCTGACTTTTTTGGGCTTTTCCGGACCAGGCTTGATCCGGGCCGGGCCGGGCCGGGCCTGATATGCTCGGGTCGACTCTTTGCTATTCCCCATTCTCCAGCTACTCAATCTACGACTACTCCACCAGTCTTGCCCCTCGCTCGCCGACTCGTCGGCCCCTCCCGCCGCCGCCGTCGACAAAAGCTACGCGAGGTACCTCCCTCCCCCTCCAGGCAGGGGGATCTTCTCACGGAACCCCACGATTGGATCCTCTGTCCTGTCGGAATTACCACCGCCCCCGATTTCGTGCTGTTCTTGAAATCGATTCGGTCGTGATTCGGTATGTATGGCATGGGCAGGTGATTTCAGTCAGCTGCCGTGGGAGGGCTGATTTCGCCATGGCGACGGCGCTCAAGTCGTTCTTGAACAGCCCCGTCGGCCCCAAGACCACCCACTTCTGGGGGCCCGTCGCCAACTGGGGCTTCGTCCTCGCGGTACGCACTGCGGACTTGTTTTAGTTACTTTCCATAAATATGTGTGATTAGCCGATTCTAGCAACGAGTGCAATGTAGTTGCGTACTGTGGTATCGATGCTGCTGTAGTTCTATATAGGTGAACATGGCGCACTCTGCTGAGAGAATTTGAGTTGGAAAATCGTTTCTGTATGAAGAACACCTGGTTGATAATTTCCTTCAGGCAGTCAGATTCTAAAAGAGTAGTTTCTTGCTCTTTTGCTTAGTTTCTTGCTCTTTTGCTTAGTTACTTAGACACAGGAATGCTATGTCTAACGAGAAAAACTGTGTGTTAGTATCAGAGTTAAGGGAAGTTCGCAGGTGCCTCAGGAGCAGGGGTTTTTTGAGGGAAATTGGTGGTCTAAATGAACCAACCTTCTCCATGTAATATACATTTTCAAGGTCATGTGAGTCGGAGTACCGCTAGTTTTCAATGAAACAGATTAGGGAACAATTTTGTTTGATCATTGTCATTTGATATTTCATTGACTGCTACAGAGCAGAGCAGTTGGGTTAACGGCTTTGCGAAAATTATGTTATTCGGACACTCAAGCACTAATTTTCTTCTGTCTGCAAACATTATTGGACTTTTAGCTACATTTATCTCATGGAAATGCATAAATCATGCATTATATGCATAGATTGTGTTGCTAACACTTAGCTGGCATTACCTTATTAACTTCTGCCTTCTTTTATTTAACTCGTGTTTTGCTTATACATTGCAACTGAATAAGTCCTTTGAATTTTTGTTTTACTCCCAGGGTTTAGTGGACATGAACAAGCCTCCTGAAATGATATCTGGCAATATGACAGCAGGTAGGTGAAAACCTAGGGATTTATATCACAATTACTATTTGATGGGTGCATATCGAACCATAATTGATGCTTAAGTTTTTTATGCAGCCATGTGTGTGTATTCTGGACTCTTTATGAGGTTTGCATGGATGGTACAACCCCGGAACTACTTGCTTCTGGCATGCCATGCCTCCAATGAAAGTGTCCAGCTCTATCAGTTGTCCCGCTGGGCTAGGGCTCAGGGGTAAGGCTTCTGTATTGAATTTATGTTCCCTTAACATAGCAGTGCAGTACCAGAAATTTGTCAGTCACTATTTTCTTTGAGATTGTCTCTGCATATATTCTTTTCTTATTCATCAAGCTCTAGTCTATGCAATATGATCATAATGCTGAAGCTTATGCATAAATAAAACATATTAATGTCTGAATTTGGATTATGAAGGTACCTGGAGAAGAAAGAGCCGGAGGCCCAACAGTAAAGATGACCCGGAACACTGCAGTAACTTGTTCAATGAGGAAAAATTGAAGCTTTGTAATGCTCATTCTGTGATCTTACTGTCTCTGTATTACCGCAAGACAAAGACTATATGTGGAAATATTTATGATACTGTGTGCATTACAAGCTTCTCTTCCAGTTGCTTGGCCTGCCCATCTGTCCAAACAAATGACATCTTATCAATGCATAATCACAAATTTAATTATTGCTGTTTTACTGTTCAGTGTTATATTCGGTTTAACTGGCACATATATGCAGCCGTTCTGTTTAACGCATGCAATTTTGTTCCAGTACAGCGTCAATGTTCTTTTGGATATGAATACAAATCTATATTGATGGAACCCCATACTTAGGGCCTGCTTAGAAAGAGCGGGTTGCTCTGAATCTTATATTTGCATCCAAGCATGGCCTTAGTGAAAGGCACTGGGTAGGAGGTGAAATAGCGTGTTCGAACGGTAAAGGTATTATATGAACTAAATTTCAGAGAACGACGCCTGTGTAGTTTTTTGTATCGTATAATTACAATTTTCACACATTTCAGAGAATTGTATGTACACTTTAGTTCACACATTTCAGAGAAGACATATTACTCTAAGTGTTTTTCATCTTCTTTTTGATACTTAGAATTAGAAAATTCTTAATCTTCTTGCACATGTTCTTTGATCGTTCATATAATCATCTTAGGGACAAAGAATACCTAATCATCATTGTGAACTAAAATTTTTTATATCCTTCAAAACAAAATTGTTAGTCACAATGATATAGTTATTATTAATCATTAAAACACTTACTACTTACCTAGAGATCTATATGTTATAATCTCCTCTTTTTTGATGTTGACAACACAAATGAGAATTTTGGGATATCATACTAGGCAAAGACGACATATATCAATTAAGTAAGAGAAAACCTAGCACTATAACAACCTATCATGTTAGGAGAATAAAAATTAAACACGCATGAAATTAAATGCAATGTGATGACAAGCGGAAACAAATCTATAGAGAGAACCAAATAGCCTATCATTACATCAAAATCTATAAGATCAACCTAACTACCCAAAAACCTAAGCTACTCCTAAAATAAAAGCTTTCTAGCCACTGAAGCTAAGACTCTCTCTTCCAACTTCCCCTAAAACTAGACTCTCTCCTCCTTTAACATCTAAGCACCAAAAAGAGAACCCTACTAAGCACTCGGGGCCAGAGGAGACGGAGGAGCCGACACTATCGAAGAAGGTCGTACCATGAACTGAGAAGCGTCGGACTTGGAGTCGGAAGAGTCATGCTCGGCTGCAATGGCATCAATGACCGGAGAGAGGGACCTTGCTAAAGGCTGAACAGATGCAGAAGGAGCAGAAACCTCTGTCGACACTACGTCGGGACAGGGGTCGGAGCTGGAAGTATCGACACCCGAAGCTGCTGTCTGCTGAAGAGTGGCCTCAAGCTCGTCAAAAGCTGACTGCACAATAGAAAAAAGGCATGATTGAGGAGTGCTGAACAGGAACGGTCGGCTATGGAGAGTCCTCAAAGCTAAGAGGCCCAATGGTTAGAGGTGACATCAACAAAGGGAGCACTGACCTCTGAGAAGTCCCAACAGGTAGAGAGAAGACTCCAGTGGTGAAAAGTGCTGAAAGTGGGAAGCCTGACGTCAGAGTACTTAAGAGACCACTAACACTGCCTGGGAGAGGACTCAGGGCTATAGCTAGTGCTGGAGGTGTAGTTGGCAACTTATGATGCTCCCTTGCATGATTAATCTTAGAAGATGATATAGTATCACATGAAGAAGAGCATGCGATATAAAAATATCATTATAAGAAGTAGATATATTGACATTAACAACATCGATAATAGACAATTCATTCATACTAAGATCAATAGCATCATAAGTTAACTCAAGTTCTTGATATTTGCATTTCAAGTTAACATGATCAAGTTTTAGCTTTTTGTTGTTCTCTTCAAGAGACTTGCTAGATATAACTACTTTATCATATTTTTTAAGCACATCATTGTATTTAGCAAGTAACTCATTATAACTAGAGCTAACCTTTGCATTATCATTTTTAAGAGACTTAATTTTAACCTTTTGCTTCTTGATGATGGTAGCATAATAATTTATGAGCTTAGATAGATCATTAGGAGAATGACCATCATCATCACTACTATCATTATTCTCACTACTCACCTTGTTGTTACCTTTTGCTATGAGGCACATAAGTGATATGGAGGTAGCGATGAATCATCATTGGTGATGGCAAGGTCCGCGAAGTCCTTATCTTCATCATCACTTGAATCTTTACTTGACCTTTCGTCGGAGACCCATTCACCAATAATATAAGTCTTATGGCCTCCACCTTTCTTGTTGAAAAGCTTCTTCTTCTTGTCTTGACCTTTTGTCTTGTGATTGTCCTCATCCTCATTTGAATCAATCTTCTTACTCTTGTTTTTGTTTCTCTTGTCGGGATGAGGGCAATCATAGCATGTGGCTATATTCACCATAATTAGCACTTCTTCTTGTCTCTGCCACCGAACTTGTTAAATTTTTTGAAGCAAAATTTGTTCTTTTTGGGATCATAGTTGTAGCCCTTCTTGTCCAACTTGAATATCATTCTTGTGGTTCTTCTCATGAGGAGGGCAAGCTCTATGTTGGAGTCATTACCATCTTCATCGCTTTCACTTGTTGATGAAATCTTCACCTTGTTGTTGTTGTTGTTGTTGTTGTTGTTGTTGTTGTTGTTGTTGTTGTTGTTGTTGTTGTTGTTGTTGTCAATCATCTTGACCTTGATAGCAAGATTCTTCTTGGAAGAGGATTCTTCTTTATCTCCAAACAAGAATATCTTATGAGCATGAATTTTTCCCACAACATCGGTGATGGTCATGTTATTGATGTCTTTCTCATGAAAAAGAGAGATGATAATATTATATTGCGGCATAGGAAGCACCATCAAGATCCTACGAATGATATCTCGTTGAGACAATTGAGTGAGTTCAAGAGAATTGATTTCTTCAATAAGCATATTCATGTAAGAATACATATCACTGCACATCTCATTTGGAAGCATCTTAAATTGATTAAGGTTGTTCATTAGCATATGATATATTTTCTCTCGGAATTTTATAGAACCCTCATGAATTTCACAAAGACCGATCCAAATATCATGAGCTAATTTCTTGCTCCTTACTATAGAAAATACCTCTTCACTAATTCCCTCAAAAATAACATTTTTAGCCTTAGCATTCCATCTAATTTGTTGTTCGATAAATGGTTGATCAAACCCAATGGAAGAGGTTAGCCAAACTTTAAGGGAAATAGCCTCAAGATAGCTCGCTATACGAACTTTTCAATAGGAGAATTTCTTTCCCTCAAACCTTGTCATGCTACTTCCATCCCCGAGGGCTATTGCTATAGAATTTTAAGCCTATCAAGAGCATGAGGCTCTGATATTAATTGATGATCAAATGGCCCAAGAGGGAGGTTGAATTGAGAAATTAAAAAAACAAACAAGCTAGAACACAAAGTAAATATGGAAAGTAAAGCTTGCAAGTAAGTACAATGCTAAAATGTAAATACGGGAAAGTAAGGAGATGGATAAGAGAATACTGATTTTTTTCCGAGGTATCGAGGAGTTGCAACTCCCCCTAGTCCTCGTTGGAGCATCCACAAAGGATATCGCTCCCTCTTGAGTCATGAAGTCTCAAGTGTTCACTCATAGTTGACACTTCTCCATCTTCAGATTGGTGGGCATCAAACGAAGTACATAGCTTTGCCCGGGGCTCCTACAAGAACTCCAAGAACTCACCAAGACACCTTCAATCACAAAAAACCGGCTATGTATTACCAACCACAAAAAATAACAAGTTAATAGCTTCACTTGACCAAGATCAAGTGTAGACTACAGCTAGATGCACACTTGCTACTCTCCAAGCACTAAAGATGTCATTAACCTTCAATTAAGAACTTTGTAATTCACTCAAGTGCACTATCTTACTTCTTCATGACATACAGTGTATAAGCTCTTCTAGGGTCGAAGAGAGCCAACTGAAACCAAGGGGGTATTTATAGGCTAGAGATCCAAATTTAGCTGTTGCCTAACAACTCACTTTTTTTGTCAATACTGGATGATCCGGTGAATATCTCCTCATAATCACGGACAATCCAATGAGTACAAACTTCAGAGCCCCACTGTGCCAGTTGTCATTAGCCATTACTACTGAGGATAATCTGGTGTATGCATCCGGTGAGCATACCTTTAGCACCGAATCATCTGATCAGTTAACCTTCATTTTTCAAATAGCTGCAACCTTCTTTACAAAAATTAGTCCGGTGATTCCTCTTGCATTCACCGAACCATCCAATGAGTATAGCTTCTTCTAGAACCAATAAATCTTCTCTGCAAGAATTGCTTTAGTGTAAGAGTCTGGTATACACACCATGATCATGGGACCATTCGATGAACTAAGCTTCATACTTCATTACTTGAAATCGCCTTTGAAATAAATAGTCTGGTGCTTTCATCATTGCATCACCAGATAATTCGGTGAGTTAAACTTCATTTTTCTTGGACAATTCCACTTTTACTGAAATTAGTCTGGTGCTCTTACCAAACTAACACAGGACCATCCAGTGAAACACTTCTAATATTTTTGGACACGTATCACTAAGAAAAGCATCCGGTGATTCCATCACCTTAATCATCAGAACATCCGGTGAACTCAACATCTTTCTGTGTTGACAAACAAAGCATACTCCGGTGAGAACAAACTTCATAAGACCGGACCATCCGGTGAAGCTAAATTCACTGAGCTCGTCCAATTCAATCTTTTCCTGAGCTTTAACTTCACGACATCTTAATCATGGACTTCTATGAGCTATCTAGCGCTAGAGATTCACAAGTGTGTATCAAATAAAGTCTAGAGTTAATTAGATCAAGCTACTACTTTTAGCCCCTCTTTATAGTGTGGTTAAAAAGACTAAAAAAGAAGATCTATACTACTCTAAGTGTCATTTATCTTCTTTGTGATACTTAGAACTAGAAGATCCTTAATTTTCTTGCATATGTTCTTTGATAGTCCATATAATCAACTTAGGGATCAAGAATATCCAATTATCATTATGAACTAAAATTTTTAATACTCTTTAGAAAAATATTAGTCACAATGATATGGTTATCATTAATCATCAAAATACTTACTACTTATCTAGAAAACTAAATGCTACACCATCTCTTCCGATGGGGATGGGGAGCAGGGAGTCGGGACGGAGAGGGAGATGAGAGACTGATGGACTTAGCAGATAGGTACCCGCTTGTTTGGTTCACAAGTTAGCTTGGCTCGGTTCGATTCAGAAATGAGTTAGTACGGTGGCTCGAACTCGACTCGTTTAGACAACGAGCCGAATTGAGCTGAGCTAAGCCTCCACAAGTCTAAACTAATTTGTAAGTCTCGAGTTTATTATTCAACCCTACATATGTCTCAAGGACAGTTCTCACCATGCCTGAATCACTGGCAAAGTTCAGAGCCTGAATGCACGCCTCAACTTGCAGCCTGAATATATCCGGCTCCTGCGCCCATAAAATATCGCGGATGACGAACCCACATCCACCCGTGTGTGATTCTTGATTAAACGATGTTGATTTTCAGAACATCAGATGTAGGATTTTTCCATACTGTTGGCCTTTGAATGCCTACCTCCTCCTCTGTACTCAGGTGGGTGATGAACTCTTAAGCATTGACATGAGCTCTTCTGCAGATTTCCCGAGCTCACTTTGGGGTTGGGGAAAGGCAACTCTGGGAGTGTGTACACAGCTATCTCGATCATTTATATCTCATATGATATTTATCTATTTATTAATTCTTTTATATATTTTATATTTTTTTATCAATCTTTTAACATGTCATGGATGGGCCTGTCCGGCCATTTCGTCAAGCGGGTGCCTGTCGCACGGCCTACACGGGGCCGCACCTTGCTGCGCTCTTGCCTTGACCTCGTCTGCGTCGCCGCCATGAATGGAGGCTGCTCCGTGATCAATCCGGCCACTGGTGCTGTCTCCCACTTGCCCGAGACACCGCCGCCGGAAGCGGATGAGTGGGATCAGTGCATGTCGTATTGGGGCCACGAGCCTGCCTGAGTACAGTGTTTGCACTTGGGCCTGTGGACTCCACGGGAGAGTACAAGGTGCTCAGGCTAGCATCCGTGGCTTACAGTTGCAGATGGAATGACCTTGATGGGGATTACCTGCTTAGCAGTGTTCTTACCGTCAATGGCGCCAGTCACACTCGGTGGAGATCAACTGAGCTCGTTAACATGGACAGTGGTGTTGTTGTCGGCGCCTCGGCGGGGCCGTCTACTACTTCTGGTCGGATATGTATACCGATGAAGATCAAAAAGAATACATCAAGAGATGACATTGTACCGGACAGAGGAGTGGACTGCTATCCCAGGACTGTATTTACTGGATGACGATGACGATGATAGCGAGTACATTTCTATGTTGTCTGAATCTACTTTAGTGGAGCTGAAAGACTACTTAGTTCTCAAGCGGAACGGGAGAATCTTCTAGCAACAAGAGAATACGCAACGAGAGAATATGATGGTCGCCCTTGTGGCAAAAATCAAGGAGGAGTCTCGGCCATGGTGCCATATGGAAGCTAAGAGTCTGGTATATCTAGTTGAATTCGTTTTCCTCTTTTGTTTTTATCTCTTAAAGATTATGTATTTTCTCCTACCTGTTTCTTTCAAAAAAGAAAAAAAGAAAGGCTACTTAGTTCTAGTACACAACCGTGGTCATTATTCTAGTTGTTTGGACCTGTGGTTTCTAATAGATTCTGAGAAATGTCTATGGGTGAAAGAATACAGCATATGGGCTCCTGAATCGGTTATCCCAGCTGACGTGAGGCTTGTGAAACCTTTGTTGTTGCTAGATGATGGGAGAATTGTCATCTTTCTTCGCGAAAAGGGAGTGCTGCTCTTGTATGATCACACGAACAACGTGTTTTCAGAAGTGGAGGCGAGACGGCTTGATGAAGTTCGTCTGTATACAGGAAGTCTGCAGAGTTTACGAAGTGTCCCCAATTTGTAGTATCATCCTGTTATTTTATTTTCTACCTAGCTAGCAAACATTATGCAGCTGGATCACTTTATTTGCCCCTGGTTGTGATTTGTGTGTGTGCTGTGTGGGTGGAGATTGTCATATTTTGTGTCTCATCTTACAAATTAAGTTATTAATTCCACCAAAGTGATATGATCTTTGGTGTTGGCTATCGTTTCTGTTGGTGAACTAGGTCTAGCAAGTATTCCATATTTTGGCTGGTTTTGGGCACAATGTAATTTAGTTTTGCAGTGCATTTCTTGCCAATCTGCATCTCTGCTGTGACTGTCAATCTTTTCTTCGTTGAGAAATGAATCTCCTGTTCTTGTTTGAAAATTAGTGCGGAAACAGAAGGTCATGTACGAAGGAAGGCAGCCTCTTGTGTTCATAGAATGGGTAATGAGATGAAGCTAGCATGCTGCTATGTTGATTGGTCTGTCTGGTGTCCTTGACGAATAGCTCGTTCAGTCCTTGATAAACCCATGTGCAGTGTGTACTCATGATGTCGCAGAAAATTAAGTATTCCCTTCGTTTTGCCATGAGGTTGGAGAGACAATCGATGATGAGGCGCCACCCCCCCCCCCCCCCCCCCAAAAAAAAACTGAAGATCATAATTTACTATGGATTTGTGTTCAAGTCGAAGCCAAACAATGCTAACAATCTCCACACAGCACACTCAAATTACTACCAGGAGAAATGATGTTCGACTCCGTCGTTCAAATTAGTGCCAATTTCACTCAGAAAAAAAAAACAAATTCACGAGTACATGCTACAAACACTTCTCTTTCTTTTTTTTTAGTCGAACAGGCTACAAACTCTGAGACGCAGACTGGGTGATAAAACACATTTGTTATGGAACTGCATCATACAGGATATTATCACATGTTAATAACACTCTAGCACATACTCAATAGAAATTTAGGTCGATAAGGTGGAGGAACGGGGTCGCGAGACATAGATCGATATCTAACAAAAATATGGTACGAAGAGGTATACCTCTTTAGGATGACAAATTAGGGACGCAGAACGCAAACCTAATTCATCTGGATTGATGCTTCATCGTAAAGACTAATAACATATATTTGACCATGCCACACCTACTAATTAACCTATTATCAAACTCAAGCCCACCAGCCCACAACTACTCACCATATCCTTATCATCTCCACAGTCCACACTGCCACCCCCCCCCCTCCTCTTTCTCTGTCCACCTCTTCACTTGCACACACTGCCGAAGAATGACGCACCCCGCCTCCACCTTGCTCTCCGCTCAAAGCTGCCGCCGTCCTCCTCCCACCACCTCCTGCCCTCCTCCTCCCGCCGCCTCCTGCAACGGCACTGTGGAGCTTGGCAAACATGGAGCATCAAGCCAAGCGCAATGTTCCCGATCCGGGTTGTTCGATCCAAGGTCGTAAATCGCCAAATCAACCCGAACTCCCGTGAGTATGCTCCAGCCCAAGAAATACAAGATGAGCAATTCCATTTACAGACCAGAAAACTTTACTAGAACAATCAGCCGATCAATATAATAGATAAGTACACACAAAAGGTAATCACAAACATATCAATCCTGTCTATGACTAACCTAAAAGAACAATCTTTCTTAGAATACATGTTTTTTATGTGTATCAGGAGTAACACCAAGATACAATTTTGTATGGAGATGGCTGATGGTACCGTCAAGGCAGCAGGATGATCACCATTCCCGTCAGCATTTCCAAGAACGTCACTTAAGCTTGTATTAAGGTACCTCCCAAGAAAGACAAAATATAGTTGACACAGAAAGAGTTCGACACAGAGGGAAGACAGTACATCCATTGATGAGACCAAATATAGCTGCTATGAACACCTTTTTCACTTCTAAGCCACGAGCCACCCATGTGGATTAACTTTTGAGCAGACATTGACAGAAAACCACACCCAAAGGATTCCCGTTTGCTGCCTGCATCACTTCCTATGTGTATGATGCCTTGTTTAGACAGTCAGTTCAAGTTTTCAGGTCCACATTGCCTTCCTCAAGACAAGCTAGGAAACAACCTATTCAGTTCATAAAGTCGCATCCTCCAGGCTTGCTTCAGACATGCATTGAGCTTGGGCAGAAGGAAATGAAGTAGCCTCAAGAGGACAAAAGAGCTAGCCAATGCAAGACATGTATCTTGATGAAGTAATCTGTCTGGTGATCTTGCCCACAAGAACAGATAATCCTCCTGGTCGGTCTTTTTGTCATTACCGATTACATTTACCGTGTCTTCCATTCTCTCCAGGGATGTAGCATCCAGTGACACAGGATTCATACCTTCAGCATTCCAAAAAGAGAAAGGTGAAATTCTTGAAAATTTTATGGAAAGGTGAATAAACACTAGAGTGGCTCCAACTGGGAACTGAATCCTACTAAAAAGCCACCATATCTACAGTTCTAGGTAAGTTACATGCTAAATCTGCAGCACAATAACATCTGAAAGGTCAAGGTGCAGCAGGACAGAACCAGCTTTTCGGTTGAACTTTAATCAATTTCAGTAAAAATTAAGACATGTATCATTTGGTATCACCAATTCAGAACATTGAGCAATAATACCTGTAACATCTTTATAGAACATAGCAAGGGAATTCATAGTCCGAGATCCATGATAGCGCACACGCACTGTAGAGTTCACAAGGAAAAGCGTCGGGAAGGCACGAATCCCGTATCTTGACAAAATTCTGCAATTTACGTATTCAAGTGAATTGCATGCCAAAATTTAGTAAAAATCTAACTTTCAAGTTTATTTCTTTCAGAAATGCGCACCTTGGTTCGATACGAGATTCTTCAAAAGAAAAATGAGCAATTATTGGGAAAAAGGATGACAGCTTTTGAAAATCTGTCCTGAAAATTTTCGAAAAAGGACACCACGAAGCATAAAAAAGAATAGCAACAAAATCTTCCCTGTTCTGCAGCACAAGTGTCACTGCCTTTTGCAGAGCCCCATCGTCCCCCTGGCACGTAAACACTGGAGCATGAAGTAACAAACAAGAAGAGTAGTCCATTCAAGGTAAGTAACAAAATAAAAGAAAGTTTGAGAAGCTTGATTACTTGCGTAGTTTTACCAATCAACCTGTGCACATAAATTTGGACATACAAGTAGCAAAGGAGGAATATTTTCAATGTACTGCCAAGGCAAAGGAGGAATAGCTGTACTCTCAGAAAAGTAACATACACTCCTCTATGGCTCGATGCAAAAGATAACAAAACCGAGTCCTTGAGACAATTCAAACCCTGTAATTGTTTTTTTTTTTTACTTTTTAACAATAGATGACAATCAAAACTATAGAATGTATAAACAGTACATAAGTTTCACAGCGAAGCAGACAAGTATTTTACAATGGGTATATTTATCAGGATGGTGTGTAAATACAAAAGAAAAGAGATTCCATGGTCAACTAGCTTTTCCGTGTATCATACAAAAAGGAAGTCATACACTAGGTGGTCCACAGGAAAATAAATAAATCATTCACATATTAAAACCATTAACAAATACGTATGGCCAAATCAAGGACAGTTAGCCTAGCACACAGATCCAACTTTCGTCCCGAAGAACTGGCACGAACTAAAAAGTGTGATGTACTCATGGAGTCATGAGGAACAAAAAGAATCTCTGATAAACAGTCAGCTACAATTCATTTCTGCTGTCCTAAAATTACTTCCTACCAGCATCATCACAATCATAAAAACCCAAGATATTCAGCACTGCATATCCTGGGAAGCAGTTGCAGCGAAACCAATTGCTTATGTTTTTATGCCAACCAATCCTCGTTTCCGCTCTCCATTCAACTTAAAACAACTTAACGAAAGAAAAAAAAATCAATCCAACAGACAGACACGCTGTCATGAAGATACAGCAGACCTCCAACCTTAGTGTCTGAGCCGTAAGATTATGTGGTTTATCGAGATGCTTTGAATGTTCGAGCACAAAGGTTACTCAATTTTGCCATCAAATAGAACTACACAACCTCATCTTGGACAGAAAAGCTTGCAAAGTTCCAATATATTGCGAATTTATCTCGGGCAGAGCTTAGATCGACAGGTTATTATTACCCACTAGCATGTGATTCAGTCCTTCCAGAGCCAAATCGCAAAGGTAAACAGAAGCAAAACGACATTGAATTCACGCACAACAGACGGCAACCCAGTAACGCAAACAACTGGACGCTAATTTCCGTTCGCGTAACGGTGAAATCAAGCGGTAGAATAGTAAAGCTGAGCTCACCTCGACGACGCCGGCGTGGTGGCCCCGAATCCCCGGGGCGTCGGCCGCTGGGCAGGAGGCCTGCTGCAGGACCGCGGCGGCGGCGGGTGGCCTCGGACAGACCCCGTCCCCGGCGGCGGCGAGGAGGGGGAAGAGGAGGAGCGCCGCCGCGGAGGCCGCCGCCGACATGGGGCAACCCTAACAGATCGCGAGCAAGCGAGCTGTGGTCGCGCGGTCTCTGGACCCCGAGCGGGCGGAGAGGGAGGAGCCGGTGAGGCCGCGGGGAAAGGGGACCGGATGAGAGGAGGGAGAGAAGGCGGAGGCGGCGAGCTAGCTGGGTCGCCCCCGTTTGTTTCTTTTTTGTCTGTCGCTATCTTTGCCTCTCTTTCTCCTCTCTATCTCCAATCAAGACAGCGTTCAAATGCAGGTTGCTATCAAAGTCAAACACATCCATTTTCTCCAAAAACTCTATTCAATCAAGCTCATCTATGTGTATTGTGTTTGTATAGCATGGCTAGAGCATTCACAGTCAGTGTTTCGAAAGGCGGTTCTAGTGGTGCTTAGGCGCTAGCGGAGCAGCACTGCTTTGCCCAGCATGTGGGCATTTCGTCTGCGTTTTTCTAACTAGAGCTATTTAGGGATTGGTTTATGTAGGAAAGTTAGGTTAAATTGGAAAAGAAGAAAGATAAACTATGCTCATGGATCTCGTGGATGTATTATATGCTAATTTCTTCGTTTAAATATGCTGGATTTTCTCTATTTAACATACATGACTCTGGCCATGTGAAAAAAGTACAATTGTCTAGACAAGCCTAGCAATACATAGGCGCTAGGAGGAGCCTGACCGTTTACCTAGCGCCTAGTGTTTTTTAACCATTATTTATAGTGTCAAGGAGCCTAACCGCTTGCCTAGTGCCTAGCGTTTTTTAAAACATTGTTCACAGTGCATTTTGCCTCAGCAATAATTATGCTATGCCAAACAAAATAAAAGGTTGGTGAGGAGAGCTAAGAATGAAGAACCAAGAGACAAATGGAGCGTTTATGATGAGAGAGATAGAGAGGGAGCGGTTAGAATTGATGGGTGGATATTTTTTTTTAATAAAGAATGGAATTGCTTAGAAAAAATTTAGTCACCGACTTTTATTGTTCGATTTTGTGTTCCTACTCTGGCTCATATTGTCATATTGTAGGAGGGTGTTGGGGCACATGTGGTATCATGATGAAGCCGAGGAGACAAAGGGACATTTAGACCTAGAGGCAGATGATTTGGTAGTGCCATTCTGCTAAAGACAAAGAAGAAGAAGAAGGACAATGGCTAGAGATAGCACATTACTGGAGTAGGGGAGGAGGGGTTTGCCTAGTTTGCAAACGATTGTGAGCTAGTTAGCTCACGGGCAAGTGCTTCTTCCTTTTCTGGAAACCATCTAACTCCTTGTTGCTCATTTGTTTATCCGTCTTCCATTCTTCCTCTGATGAAATTAGTTAGCGATGGGAGCTACCCTTTGTGATGCATGGGTGCGAGCAAGATCCAGGAAGGAAGCACGTGAGGTAGTGGAGAGATGGGGAAAAGATATAGGGAGTTGGGTGGTCGGGAGCAATGTCAACTAGAAAATGAATTTGAGCAAGATGTTGGGGTGATTGGGTCTAGAAAAGAGAAGCAGAGCGAGTCAACGGGGTTGGCCACGAAATAAAATAGCCTGCATGTGTGCTCAAATCAAGAGTTTCGAGAGAAAAGGGTGATGCAAGTAGCCGTAAAGGAAGGAGAGTGCAGCGGCAGGAGTTGCCCATCAATGGGAATTGCCAGTATACTTTGGCTTTGGCTATGCAAGGGACATACATGTGGGGGTGGTAGCAAGGGCGATGATGAAGAATCATATTATGTAGTAAATTCCTCAGGGTTTTAGAGTCCATTCTAAGTCAATATGTGCGGCTTTATTTTTATTTATATCTATTTATTACACATATGGTATTGGTTGAATGAATCGCAGGAAATATGGAGTGAATAAATCCAAATTTGTGTTGAAGATGACTCAAACCTGGGTGATCTAGGCGTACATCCACACCCTCAACCAACTGAGCTAGGCTCAGTTCCTTTGGGACAGGTGCATAGAAGATGCGATTCAGAGCAACTTCTCCAGTTGACGCACTACCAGATTCAGCACTAGAATGTTTGGAGGGGTCCAATACAGTTGCTTATAGCGACCATACCACCCTCTAGAAGCATCGCCTCATCCAATTGACCATCTTCTATAAAAGGGGTGTGCCACCATTCCACACAAGTTGGCAAGATGATGCAAAAGGAGACATTGAGGGCACCCAGATACGCTCGCCGCAGATCCAACTTTAGGTTTCCAAGCCTTCGAGAGTCTCCAAGGGATTATTAGTCTAGAGTCCTGATCGAATGATCAAGATAGCTTCAGTAATCAAAGGGGAGTTCTTTATTTACTTTGTTTATTCATCAGCATGGTTCTTATTTGTGATAATCCCTTGATGTGTAAGTAGTCCTTTTAGGACTACCGAGATGTAGGATATTGGGAATGTGTAGAATTGGACTAGTGCTTACAATCCAATAATTAAGCATGTTAGGATATGTTCTATAGTAGTTGATTAATCTTGCTTTAACTAATGCTTGTTGTCTTTATAGGGCATCCAAACAACTTGACCTAGGATTTATCTTATTATCCCTATCTACATGAACAATTGCTCTTTGTGGAGATGAACTGGAAGATCCCTAAGGGACAGATTAGGGCGATGATGGGAATTCACCACAATCTGAGGAACCAAATATTGCCATGAAACCTAACAATATCTTAATACCAGAACATTTACACAAGTAGAAAAGGGGAGAGATGGACAATAGTGCTATGACATCTCAGACATGACTAGTGGTGATATAAGAGTAACATGCATATAATAACGAAACACAATCTAGCACTTTTGTCGACGATTTATGAACCGCTGATCTAACAAACTTGTTGAAGAATTAAGGGATGCTTTGAGTAGACGAATCACAAGAGGAACACACATGAGTTTTTAGACAGTTCGAGCCTTCTTGAGGATAATAACCCTACGTCATGTTTATCTTATATTGATCTGAGCCTGTAACAAAAGGAGTGTAGCTATCCTAGATGGATTTCAACCTAGTCGGCGACTTCATTCTTGGCTTTTGTTGGCTTCTTTAGACTTGTTTGGGTTTGTGTCTATTCGGTTTGGCCTGTAATGACTTGTCCTCTGTAGGCCTTCTGACTCCGTATATATATGGGGGTGTCGTATGTTCTCTGAACTCCACATTCCTATTCTTGGAGATAAACTTTCCCAGTTACGTCTTGGGTACCTACGGGTAGTTTCCTTTCATACAGGGATCCCCTTCCTAGAGACAGAGATATATCCTGGGAATTGTGGGAAACTGTAGGGTGCCTGGATATGGTAACTATCTGTTATTCATCGTCAACTTTGTTTCAACACATTTATGACTTCTTCTATCTACACCTAGCTCATGATCCGAAGTCTCCTATGGTCGTTATTACTATTGATTGCATATACCACATTATTTACTAGTGTTTACTTTATTGCTTTTGCCATTTGTTGCTATTTAAGTTCCTTATTTCTCTTGTATCATCTTCCTATCTTTGCGGTCCTTAGCTTGCTCACGGCTATAGTAGTGATAGTATTACGCTTGTTTCCAGGCCCGGCCCTTGGGGGGGGGGGCAGCCGCCCCGGGCCCCCAAATCCCACGGCCCATTACTCCATTAGGTATTTTATTCTCTGTCGCTCTGACATCGTGACGCGCACGTGCCGACGCTACGGCCTACGGCGAGTCGGCAAGCGCGAGACGCCGAGACCCCGAGTGCGGACTGCGGAGTGCCCTGCCTGCGGCTGCGCCCTGCCTGCTGCAGACCTGCAGTGCTGCCTGCCGCCTGGTGGCCTGCGACGCGCGGACGTGCCGTGCGGCAGGTGTGGACGCGCCCAGCCGGCAGCCGCCCAGTCGCCCACGCCGAGTCGCGACGCAGTCACGCAGACGGCCGACCGCCGACGCCGGACGCCAGTACGTCAATTGAAATCGATCGCTCGCACCAGTGGATACTTATTTTCTTTTCCTTATATAAAGGAGACAATTTTGCTTGCTATGTACATGTACCGGCACTCCGGCAGATGCAGTAGGTGGTGCCTTTTGTTCATGAGCCAGATGATCTGCTGCGTACGACACCGGACGCGCTTGCAGTGATCCTCTCTGGGAAGGCACGGTACTAAATATGCCTGCATGAAGGCCAATAATCAGTTGACCTTCTATTATTCTAATTAACTTGACCTTCTAACTTCATGCAAGAGATATACTGGATTGTATCTAGATTGAGGCCATTGTACTATACAATCACTCAATCAGTTAATTACATGGATTTGTTTTGGTGATCAATTCTCAAAATATGCATATTAATTGTTAATTTGTTTTAATTTTCAGCGGGAAGACGTCGAGACGGTGGCTCGCGCTCGTCTAGTAGTCTTAGTCGACGAATTGGTGATTGAGGACAACGGTGAGACGGCAATTTGGCCTAATCATTGCGATAATAACTTGTCTTAATCGTCTAGTTGGTGATCCTTGTAGTATTTCAACCACTAATGTATTTTCTTTTTAATTTCAGCATGTTCTTGAATTATGTCTTCTAGAAAGTATGCATCTGGCAGCGAAAAAAGGAAAAAAAAGGAAACGAGTAGATGAGTTGGTGGAATCACAAAAGGGAGCCATTGATAAATTTTTTAAGAGTAATACGAGCAGTTCAAAGAACCCGGATGAGTTGGCGATAACTGTTATGGAGGAACAACCTAATGAGAATTCAGAAGACCAATGCCCTACAGAAGAAAATATAGATACCAATGAGGATGATAATAATGTGAGTGATCATGAGCATATATTTAATTCATCTGCTAGTGTTGATGAACAACCATTTTTTTTCTATGGATATCTATGATCCACGAAATTGGGGTAATCTTGATAACAAAGCTAGAGACGTATTAGTTGAGAAGGGACCTATAAGAGAAGAAAATCTTAAATTCCCTTTAGATGGTAACTCAAGGCATTTTTCGTATGCTCATTATTCTAGAACAATGAGCAATGGAGAGGTACATGACAGAAAATGGTTGGTTTATTCTAAGCATGTTGACAAAGTGTTTTGCTTCTGTTGTAAGATTTTCAAATCTAACAATAGCAAGAGTTCATTAGGAGATAATGGATTTAGAGATTGGAAGCATCTCAGCGAAAGGCTCAAAGAACATGAAACTAGTGTCGAGCATATTACTAGCATGAGGTCTTGGAATGAATTAAGTACTAGATTGAGCAAAAATGAAACAATTGACAAAGATTTGCAACAGAAAATCACAAAGGAGAAAGAACGGTTGAAGCAAGTTTTGTTTCGAATAGTTGCTATTGTTAAATATCTTGGTAAACGAAATTTGGCTTTTAGAGGATCTAGTGAGCAGCTTTACAATGATAACAATGGTAATTTCTTAGCTTGTGTTGAGATGATTGCAGAATTTGATTTGGTAATGCAAGACCACCTTAGGCGCATTCAAAACAATGAAATTCATTATCATTATCTCAGTCATAAAATTCAGAATGAGTTGATTTCTCTTTTGGCTTCCAATGTTACAAATACTATCTTAAAGATTATCAAAGAGGCCAAATATTTCTCCATTATCCTTGATTGTACCCCTGATGTGAGTCATGAAGAACAAATGACTTTGATAGTTCGATGTGTTAATATGTCTAAGAGGAAAACAAAAATTGAGGAGTACTTTCTTGGATTTTTGAAGGTGGATGACACATCTGGTTTGGGGCTTTTTAATGTATTGCTTGAGTCTTTGAAGTCATTTGATCTTAATATTGGTGATATAAGGGGTCAAGGATATGACAACGATTCAAATATGAAAGGAAAACACCAGGGGGTACAAAAAAGGTTGCTTGATATCAATCCAAGAGCTTTGTATATGCCATGTGCTTGCCACAGTCTTAATCTCACTCTTTGTGACATGGCAAAATCATGTGTTAAAGCTATTTCATTTTTCGGTATTATGCAACGAATATATGTATTATTTTCTGGTTCTACCAAAAGATGGAAAGTATTACTTGATTATGTTCCAAGTTTGACTGTGAAATCATTGAGCAATACCCGTTGGGAGAGTCGAATCAACAGTGTTAAAGCAATTAGATATCAAGCTTCTCATCTAAGGTCAGCTTTGTCTGAGTTACATCAAGCTTGTGATACCGAACCCAAGGACAAAAGTGATGCAAAAAATTTATTCGATGTTCTTGGTAGCTTTGAGTTTATACTTGGCATGGTTATTTGGTATGATATTTTATTTGCTGTAAATACTGTGAGCAAGAAGTTGCAATCATCATCCATATGCATTGACTCTGCCTTGCACCAAATTGAAGGTATGGTTAAATACTTTGACAAGTACAGAAATGAAGGGTATGCATCTAGTTTGAACATTGCCAAAGACCTTGCATCTGAAATGGGTGTTGAGCCATCGTTTCCAGTAAAATGTCGGGCTCTTAGGAAGAAACAATTTGATGAAATTGATTGCAATGAAGAAATACTGCAAGCCGAGAAGGCATTTGAACTTAATTACTTTTTGGTCATGGTTGATATGGCAACAACTTCATTGAAAAATAGATTTGAAGAACTCCAAATGTTTCAAGGTATATTCGGGTTTTTACTGAGTTCAAACGCCTTGAAGTCACTGAATAATATTGAACTAACAGATTGCTGTACTAAATTTACAAAAACTTTCTATCTGCATGGTTCATCTGATGTGGAGTTAAATGATCTAATATCTGAATTAAGGGTTATGCAATTGACTTTGCCAGATAGAACAATGTCTGCTATGGAAATTTTTGAATTTGTTAGAGAAGTGGACTGCTATCCTAATGTTTCTATTGCTTATCGAATCTTATTTACTATACCTGTGACTGTGGCATCGGCTGAAAGAAGCTTTTCAAAGTTGAAGTTATTGAAGAACTATTTGAGGTCAGTAATGTCTCAAGAAAGGCTAACTGGTTTGGCGACCTTATGCATTGAGAAAAATTTACTACATGAGATTGATGTTGATACCATCATTAGTGACTTCGCTTCTGTAAATGTTAGAAGAAATTGTTTCAGATGATCTCCACAGGTAAAATTATATTCATATGCAATTTTACTTTGTAAGCTTAGCTACATTCATTGTGTCTAACATGTATAATCATATTCTTATATTTGTTTTAGATTTATGATAAGCTAGCTTCTGTTTTCAAGTTGGGTGATGGAGTCGTGATTGCTAATCTTGGTGCTGATAAATACAGAGACTTGACTGAGAAGCATGTCTTTATTTTACCCTATCATATAGTCATATGTCTCAGCTATATCTTGTTTTCTCTGCTTATGTTATTGTGTACTGGGACATACTAGTTTTTCCATATGATACATACAACTGCTATTTGCTTGATATAAAAAAATACAACTACTACTTTGAGCCACTGTGGTACGTAAATATTTTAAAATTTATATTTAATAGGGCCCCATTTTTATTCTCGCCCCGGGCCACCAAAATATCAGGACCGGCCCTGCTTGTTTCATAGGTAGCTGGTTATTCTTTGGCTCCTTAGGTTCAATACCCTCAAATAATCTTTGAGGGAAAACTAGGTGCATACGATCACGTGTGCTTGCATGTGTCAGACAACCATGGTGGCGATGGGTTGCCTAGGGTTGGGTTGGGTTAAAGAGAGAATATAAAGAAAGATCATGGATACAGGGATGAATAGGAATGTTGTAGAACCTTGCTATAAAGTTTGGCAGTGCGAAGGATGCAAAAAAAAACTCAAGGTTTGTGAGATCCTAGTACTAAAAGTTAGTGTGTTTTTATTTTGTCCCACGAAGCTACACTTCCTACCCTTGTCTCCGTACTATCTGTTTTGTTGGGTGCGAAATGCTTACAACTATGGACAATACTAGTGACACCCCAATTTGATGATGCCAACATTGTTTTTCCTTGTGTAACCCTTTTTTACCATCCTTTAACATTTGTCGGTGGTGGGAAGGATCTCCAGGAAGGGTTAGTGGTGGGGACTAGGGGAGCTGTTGACGGCGGTGCATGCTAGGGATTGGCAGGCATGCGCGGTGAGGGATAGTCGGCTAAGGGTTAGGGGAAGTGCTTGGGCGATGAGGGTTGGGGTAGTAGGTGGCGGCAGAGTTAGGGCTTAGGGGAGGCTAAGGTACCAACCAAGCATTAAGGGTCTATTTGATCGTTATCCTAAATTTTATGTTTCATAAAAAAAAAATGGTGTCCAAAGGAAGCTTGAGATGTTGCTGATTTTTGCCTGACGAGGCACGATTGAAAATTGCTGTTCTGGTTGGAAGCCTGTGCATGAGTGAAAACATAAAGCACTTAGTAACTCAGAGAAGCGTAACATCAGAAATACCCTTTCATTAGCGCTGCTACCAGACATACCATCTTTTTATCCGTCCTTATCATCTCCTCGTTCATTCCATTGGAAAAGAAAGGACGCTGCTACCGTCCGGATGTCTGATCCCGGGCTCTAGCGTCGGACACCTCCGCATCATAGCACCCATGTTTCACCCCCTGTTGTTTGATCTAAATAGAAAAATTCTCCACCACAACATAGCATCCATGTTTCACGCAACATCCTTGGATGAAATCCTAGTTCTTAGTTCTTCGTCATGTGATCACTAGCACTTAAGTTCATGTAAGAGACTATTGTAAGAAACCGTCCAAATAATATTCTAATGAATCATTAAGTCGATCATTTACTTAATCATAACTTCAATGATTAATCAGAATACTATTCCAGTAGTCCCAGCGCGTGTTTTATGTCCAAGATCGTAACATATGCCTTTCTAATATTTAACATCACAACACAGCTTAATAAAGAGAAAGTAATTAACATTGGATTACAAGTTCTTAAGTATTTACCAAGTTATTACAATTTACAACAAAAAAAAAGAGCTAGGAGGAGATAAAAATCGACTCAATTCCTAACCAACAAAAAAACTCCGCAGCGGAAACAAAAGCTAAAGACAACAAAAGACGGATGAAACCATATGCCCTTAGGCTTCACCCCGAAAGCGCGACATCTGGGTAGTTACCTACTCATGCCTGCCACCACCTTCGGCAGGCGTGAAGTAGCCATAGACCAACTTCTCCTCGATGGTAGCACCTGAAAAGGCAACATGAGTACGAAGGTACTCGCAAGACTTAATCCATAATGTGCACTTATAAATAGCCCGACTCTGAGGATTATGTATTTGGATATTAGCAAAAAAATGTCACTTGGTTAAGTAAACTTCATATGCGAAAGCAAATTTAACATAAATATGTGTGAGCATCTATACATGACTAACACGACTATCTAACCCATAAGCCTTAACAGAACATATATGTAAATGGAACTATAAGAATAATATCTATAAAGCACATCTCAACCCATTATCCACATCAATCCACACTCGTAACTATACGACTATTACAAATGGACAAAAGCATCCTCATGACCGAGAGTGCGATATTTCAAAATATTTTTACACCCAACAGGAGGTACTATTTTACCTACACGACTTGAGGACCATACAGCTTGCATGACCACACAGGTCTATACAAGGGGGTACTTAGGTCAATCTTTTCCAATAATCTATAACTGTTTGATCATGTGCTGATAGGTATGAGGGTCATCGAGTACTACTCTCGGAGCAAAATGAATACCTTAACTGGCCTCATGCCCGACACCATCGTCCCGCACACAAAAAAGCTACAGCTACAAAGGTAATCGACTTATCATTTCCATATACGACATGTAATAATCACAGAAAGTGCTAAAACCAACTGCAACAATGATCAGTGCTTAAACGATGCAAGCGGTATATGGTGTCCGGGTCCCTCTCCCGACCTACCCAGGGGATCTCCATATCCGGGTCGGACAAAAACCCATAACACCGCCCACATCTCATCTCATGTACCACTCATCCAACCAACACCATCAACTCATCATTATGACCATTGTGCTAGTAATTAAAGCATATGCTCGCGAACGATGAAACATTTCACTGTTCGGCTTCTACCGAAGACCTAAACACTTGCTAAGCATCAAGTACTTGCTAAGCATCACGAATGACATTTTAAGTTACATAACACCATATTAAATCTAAGGTACAAGGATACGTATCAACAATTATTCAAGATAGGAGAATTAGTACATCAACATAAGTTCTATCCATCATAAACCCGACATCGACTCGAACTCATGCATAACTTACATAAAGCGTAATTTATCACATATGACGCATATGATCCAAATTAATAAAAGTATGCCTAGATGATTGCCTTGCTGCTCTGGTGACTGTCTAATGCTACCCGCGCAACACTCGCAGAACTCGGGGAGATTGGCGTCGCCTTCAACCGCAGCCGTGTCACACGTCGGTTCTTCGCTCACTAGAGAAGAACACATGCAATGATGAGTATGAATGAAGTGCAACAAAGTGTGCCATATTTTGCATATGATGAAATACAATAAACTATACTTTATAATGCAAGAAAACATCTTTCCTAGATGGCACTAATCATAACATGTGTTATCCAAGAGGTTTAATGATTTTAGGACATGGTATTAATTAATTGTGATCTAAGCAAGCCATAACATATTTAATTAACTAATTAATTATCAAAAGTATTTTCTTGAGTTCCAATATTTTTAACATATAGTTCATACTCATACGAAGCTATGCAACTGGTTTTATGATTTTTAGAGTTCGTATGAACTAATTATGAAATTTACAACCTATCAGCACAAAAGAAAAAGCCTGACGAAAAGTAACTTCGAAGTCTCCGGACTTACCGGACTACGGAGTCTCTGGACAACTTTTTGCAGTCTCCAGACTTATCCGGACTATCCAGAAAATTCCTCGGACATTCTGGGCTGCGAAGCCTCCGAAAAATTCTTCGGACACTCTGGACTTCCAGTGGAAAACGCGTTCGTGTCGTTTCATCGATCGATTCGACTCGCAGGATGAATCTATGCTACATAGACATGCATATAGTACAAAGGGTTCTATAATCCACTTGCACCATAAACCCTAACAATTTTTTAGTACAAGTCAACGAGTTTCTTTTCTGAAATGTCCGGACTTTTTGAACATTTGTCTGGAGTCTCTGGACATTGCGCAGAGAGCAATTTCGAGGGGAAACTTTGGTTGATTCTATTCAAACCAAAGAGCAAGGTTTTGCAATGGCTCATGGGGTGTAGAAATTACTTACTAACCTATTAACTCGATTCCCTAGTTCAAAATCACCAAAATCTCATAATTGCTCCAAAAACATCAAGAACCCGGGTATTTTGCAACGAAGCTTCAAAACTCTGGATTCATCCAACCAAAATGTGCATCTTTGCCATGGGAGCCTAGGAGACTCACCAAAGATGCCTTGTCGAGCTTGGGGACTATCGGTTGAAGGAGGAAAAGCTCGGAAAGAGGAAGAATGTTGATACTCCTTGTGCTTCGACCAAGAACACCAAAAAACATCAAAATCGGCTCTAATCATTCGAGAAAACGAAAATGAATTGGATGGATGGATAGCTTAGGAGCTAGTGAATGCGTGAGTATCACATACATACCTCGATTCCTTCTTTTAAGGTGGGGTTTTGGGGGAGAAGGAGAGAGGGATCTTGAGAGGGAGGGAGAGCTCTTGCTCTCCTTGGCTTGATCGGTTAAGGAGAGAGGGAGCACGAGAGTAGAGTGAGGGAGAGAGAGAGAGGGAGTAGGTGGGTGCTGCCCAAGTAAAGGGAGATGTGGTGGGGCTGGCCAGGTGGACCCACGTGCTAGAGAGAGAAGCTTGTTTTACTGCGAAATCGATTCTTTTCTCTCCCGAATTCATTTCTCTCATCGAATTGACCAAATCAAAGTGCCCTGATGTGCAAAAATAAATTGTCCCATAACTAATCATGACCCTAATGACACATAATTTGACTTAATTACATGATTATGTTTTTAGGACATGACACTGTTGAGAACTAGAGTCCCGAAGCAATTGCAAAAATCGCAACATGAATCGCGTTTGAACATCGACGACCAGGGGCTTGCCCACAAACTCGACCCCCTTGGCACACAGAACAGCAAAAAGAAAAATCTAGTTTCATCAAAAAAAAATGAGTGCCATGCCTCAAATATTCCTCCAAAATCATAAGTTCTGGCACACTAACGAGATATGTGCTGCAAATTTCACGCTCAGCATTTGCAACAAACAAAATTAATATCTGCAACACCCAATTATGTGAGTGCAAGATTCAAAAACCATATCTGCATCGTTTTTTAGCTATAAATACAACATCTAGAATCCTGATATGTGAGAAAATTTTGTGACTGCAACATTCAGTAAGTAAAATCACAACATCACAAAGGAAAACATACAACATCACATTGAAACAAATGTTGCAGTAAACCAAAATAAAAAGTTCCAACATCTCAAATCAACTATTGCAACATCACAAGTCAACTATTGCAACATCATAAATCATCTACTGCAACATCCATAAGAGGAATCCCAACATATTAGATCTATTGCAACACTAAAAAAATCTAACCCCAACCTAAAAAATCGCTTGCTGCAACATAAAAAGAGATGTGGAGAGGGAGTCAGGCGTCCTCATCGGAAGATGCTATATCGATCTACTCTGTGCACAAATTGAAGATTGAGTAGGCTGCTTGATTTGCCCTCGGCTTCTCTTTTCTATCAGATTGAGCTGCTCCCTATGCAACCATACTCATTTGGATCTTCGGAGGCAAACACCAAGGAGGACTGTTGAGCTATGATCGCAAGATGGATCGGGGAGAGAGGAGGAGAGGACGGAGCAGCAAGTCACACAGGTGGGCTCTGCATGGAGCAAAGGGAGCGAATGAAATGAATCAAGGGAGACTGCGAGAGGGATAAGAACGAAAGGGATAGAGGCATACATGAAAGGATAGGCAAAACTAGAGTGCATAAAATATTCGAGCTCGTTCCTTTCATCTCCCTGCTATGGGTCCGATGGAGTGCCCAACGCATGTTCGTCAATGGACGTTCAACTCTAAGCATTTCCGAAAAAGAAGAGACAGTTCCCAAGATCAAAAAGCAAAGGATCAAACCCCAAATCCATCCTCAAATGGATCCCCAAATTCGCTCGTAAGATAAGAGTTTTTTATTTTTATATTTTTATACCAAATATTTAAATAAATAAACTCTTGATGGCAAGATTTACAGAAATAGGCGTTTACTGCCCCTTAAAAGGGCTGCAACACTTTTGGGGGGCGGTAAGGATGCCACAGTGGCACCGCCACCCCTTACCACCCTCTCAGAGGGTGGGTAGGCCCCTCCCCTGCACCCACCCCCCTTACCGCCCTCTCAGGGGGTGGTTAGCCTCAGCCCCCACCCCCTCTACAGTATAAAAGGCTGAAAATCAGCCAAAATAGCCATTTAAATATGGAACAAAAGAAAGGGAGAGGAGAGGAGGGAGAGGAGAGGTGAGGGAGGAAGCGTGGTGAAGCTCTACTGTTTTTAATCTGCGGATTTTGGATCTCAGTTTTCGGTAATTTTTTAGACTTATGCTTTTATTAGAATTAAAGTACCACTAGATCTAGGGTTTAGCGGCATAACAATTGTTATATTATATGCGAACTAGGGTTTAGAAAGGTAGGATATGCTGTATTTTGTAGTATATTGTAAAGAGCAATTTCAACATGGTAGGATAGGCATGAGATGCATAGTAGTATTTAGAGTATGATAGCTTCGATTATCTAGATTTTATAGAATAATGATGTAAGTAATAATTATAGCTAATTAGAATTTTTTTAAATAGACGGATGGTTAATTAGTCCAAATTGGTTACTTTGCTTAGGAGCAATATTGAATAAATGTATAGTTAGGTGATCATTGGTGTCGGTAATTTTGTTAGAGTTTCGATAATCAGAAGTATAGTTTTCTGGTATTAACATTGGATATATTTCGGATGTTTCCAGAGATGTTCGATAAATTATATTTTTAGATATATTATGGTGAAGATCAAATTAGTTATGATCTATCGATGTAGATCTCTCTGAATTTTAGCATGTCATCAAGGGACTTAATAGAGTCAATGAGAGGACCATAGTGGGCTTGTGCAAGTGGTAGATGCGCCATTTTCAACTGGATTCCCAACAACATGAGCTTAAATTGAGAGTTGTGCTACTCAGGGGTACTTTGGGG
Source organism: Phragmites australis (assembly GCF_958298935.1). Taxonomy (NCBI): domain Eukaryota; kingdom Viridiplantae; phylum Streptophyta; class Magnoliopsida; order Poales; family Poaceae; genus Phragmites; species Phragmites australis. Next base: position 19,517,937 of record NC_084936.1, on the reverse strand, counting down.
AGCTCATCCCGATTAATGCGATATCTACTTGGAGGCAGTATGTAGATATATCATGTGAACATGGCCTCCCTCCTGTGCTGCTAGCTGAGACGTACCAGAAGGATCCAACAGAGATAAAATTTGCGGAAGCAGTAGTAGGAAGAAGTCAGGCAGTGGTGGATGAAGCAGACCTAGCAAATGTGGGTGATCAGCAAAATGTCAGGGATGTGCATAAGATGCAACCGAGGGGTGTAGCCGATGAGGGGGAGCACATCCCTAACATAATTGAAGAGATGGAGATGGAGGATCCAGCTGGAAGAAGCCATTGTCGATGAGGATTCATCCAACGATAAGAGAAATGCTCTTGTTCCTTCAAAGTAGAGGAATCAGGAATTTTCAAAGCTAGTGGTCAATGAGGCTCATCGGACACCATTGGAATATCATGAGAACGAGGTGTCCTAGGGTGTTATGTACCCTAGTAAGGAAGCTATTATTGATGTAGTGAAATTCTGGTTGTTGTCTTTTCAGAGGCAGTTCAAGGTTGTGAAGTCAAACAAAAGGAGTACGACGTCAAGTGTTTGGTGCCTGATTGTCCGTGGTGGGTGCACGCATTTAGGGGGAAGTGGGTTGACTACTGGGAGTGCTAAATAGTTAGAGAGCATAATTGTCACATTGAGGAAATAGAGTTCTGCCACCGGAACCTGTCATCTGCTTTTGTTACCAATATTATGTATGGAGAGATTGTTGACAACCTAAAGTATGAGTCACAATCAATAATACGTGCTATTGAGGAAAGGCTCTAGTACACAATAAACTACATCAAGGCATGGAGGGCGAAATAGAAAGCTATTGAGATGAGATTTGGGACATACGGAGATCCATATGACAACCTACCACGTCAACTAGCCACAATATGTGCGAGAAACCCTAGAAGTAACTTTGACATCAAGCATTACCCCTCGACTGATATGAAGTATAGTGGGAAGCGAGTATTGTAGCGTGCTTTCTTTGCATTTGTGGCAACCATCAAGGTATTTAGGTATTTTCGACCCATCATTTTCTTGGACAAGACGTTCCTCACTGGGAAGTATAAATGACAAATATTGTCTGCAATTGGGGGTAGACGGGAACAACCAAGTCCTGCCACTGGGGTTTACCTTCGTGGAGAGTGAGAACAGGGACAGTTGGTATTGATTCCTTGAGCAGGTAAAGCAAGCTATTGTTCTGGACCGGCCTGATATTTGTTTGATTCATGATAGATATGCAGGGTTGTTGCATGCTTTGTTGGATATGCAATACGAAAGTGTTCGACGGTGTGTAAAAGCAAAGTGGTCCGACTTGAAGAGCAGGTGGTGCATGAGGCATATGGATGCAAACTTTTATAGATAATTTAAAAACAAGGACTTGATGAATCTTTTAAAGAAATTGTGCAGCCAAAACCAATAGAGAAAGTTTAATGCCCTATGGGCAAGACTAGACGAACTAACAATGAAGCAGACAACTGAGCTAGGAGACACTAGAGATGACACAATTGCTTTTGGACCACTCCCAACAGATACTCCTCAGATAGTAAGGAGGTTAGGGTCAGCTGTTATGAACTTTTCGCAGTGGATAAAAAATGAGCCAGGAGAGAAATGGGCATTGATGTACAGCATTGGAGGGGCAAGGTATGGGATAATGACAACTAATCTTGCTGAGATCTATAACTAGACCATGCGGGGTATGAGGTCTCTCGCACTTGTTGGAATTGTTGAAGGTATTATACATAGGACTTGTAGCTATTTCATTGTTCGCTACGCAGCTGCTTCGAAGGCAATGGAAGATAATCGTATGCTGTATGGATCGATGCTATGTGAGTACATGGAGAAGGCCACAAAGAAGGCACATATGCACTGCGTCAATCAGGAGGGAATTGCGGAGCACAGGTTTAGTGTCTTGTGTCGTGATAATGGTCGTAGGGGTGGCAGACGTGAGTGACATGTGCAAAAGTGCGTGCTTAGGATTGGAACATGCATCTGTACGTGTCAGAAGCCACAATTGCTATACAGGCCGTGTACACACGTCATAGCTGCATGTGGGGAGCACAATATACTACTCAGACAATATGTTTCTAAGTACTTTATGAAGGATCAGATACTGGACATATGGAACCATGAGCTGTATGGTTACGACATTGTTGATACGTTTACAAGTAATCTAGGTCCCTCACAAATCTATGTGCCAGACTTTGAGAGAATGAAGTACATACCGGGACATCAACAAACTCGGTGGATTTGAAATGATATGGATGAATCCGAGGCGGGTCCAAGGGTGAAGCGATGTAGGAAGTGCGATAAAATAGGTCACACATATAAGTACTGTCCGAAAAATGTACTTGGTGTGTAGATGGGGTCATGATGATGGTTAAGTGTGAATGTATTTAGCATATCTCGATGTTATATTTGTAAGGTATTCACGTTACTTATGTACATTGCATTTGGACCTTACATTTGTATTTGATTGTGTACCTATATATTGTAATATATTCATGTAACTTTGTTTACGTGTATGTTATATGTTGTTCATGTAACTATGCGTATATTTTCATGTTACAGACTGTTTATATTTGATTTCAATGTAGATATGATGCACCCACTGACCCTTGAGCTTCTTGACCCTGCAGTGGACAAGAAGCACCGTAGCTTCTTGTCTGCCGTTCACTAGACGAAGTTAGGGGTTTTTCGACCACGTGGCCTTAAGGAGCTACTTACGATCGACGATAGTTGGAAGCACCGGTATGTCGCTAATTACCTACGCATGTGCTAGTTTATTTATGCATTGCATGCCCTACATTCACTTTATATTCCAAATGGTCTAGGTTGGCAGCATCTGGACTCCTACCGCTCTGTTGTTTGGTGGAGGCCCGAGCGACAGAGAACCCTGAGGCAGCAGCTAAGCGATTCTATTTCGACCGCTCACTGATCAATGCATTGGTTGATCGATGGAGGCCTAAGACCCACACTTTCCACCTGCCCTGCGGTGAGATGGCTCCAACGTTGCAGGACGTAGCCTACCTGTTAGGCTTACCTTGCGTTGGAGCTACTGTTGGACTCATCGACGTGGATGCAGACTAGATGAACATCATGCACCAGCGGTTCGCCCCTGTTCAGGGGACGGATGATGCACCCGCCTACGTGACTGAGTTCCTGTCGGATCTGCGAGGGCACATGAAGAAGTGGATCCTCCAGTTCCAGGTACGTTGAAATTTACCTTCCCATTTACTTTACGATTTCAAAGAAATTTTACTCATCATCATTTGCATTACTTCTAGACTACATATATCCACCCGGACGCTGGCTTGTACTCAGTCTCGAGGCACTTAGAGGCCTACCTGCTTTGGTTGTTCGGCTGGGTTATGTTCACCAGTGGCCAAGGCCACTTAGTGTCGAGGACCCTTTTTCAATACGTGAGGTGGATCGCAGATGCAGAGCCCGATGATGTCCCCGAGTTGAGCTAGGCCTCCGCTGTCCTTGCGGCGATGTATCGGACCTTGTGCGATGCATGCACGAAGAAGGAGCCACTACTCACATTTTCTGGGTGCCCAGTACGAGCGGTTCATGATTGGCCGACCTGTTATGGACCAGTCTCCGTACCTTGAGGAATGGTACGGCAAATCCGAGGAGGACGGGCCCACCATGGGCTCATTGTAGTGTCGACGTTGGGTACGTATGAATTATAGGTATGTTTCACTTGCCACATGTTTTAATTCTGGTATCTTACTATTTTTCTCCATAGTCGCACTGGGCGCACGAGCAGGCCCACAACGCGTATGAGCTTTTTAGGTCGCAGTTTGACCGTCTGCGTCCAAACGACATGATCTAGACCCCCTACAGCCACTTGTTCATACAAGCCGTGCGCCTATCAGTCTGTATCCGTTGTGCAGCCGCGACAAGGAGTACTAGCTTACGAAGGAGTCGCTCATGTTTGACATCTACGTCAATGAGTACTCACCCCACCGCGTGATGAGGCAGTTCGGACACTTCCGAGCTTTCCCCCTTATCAATGTTCGCACAGTTCCGGGCCACGTTCACAGGTAACTAAAATAAAATGTATAATCCATAGCATTCGTCTCATTTACAGTCTATCTAACATGGTTGACTTGCAGGTATACACGAAAGGGCCAGCCGGGTGGTAACCTTTGGGAAGATCGCTTGGTGCCATACGTCTCGACGTGGGCCCATGCCCTTGAGGATATCATCGAGGAGTCTCGTCCTTTCATCGAGCCGAGCTTCGAGGAATACTTATGGTGGTACGTCCCGTGTACACATACACGGGTCACCTACACCCCCATATACTGTTCGGCATCACGTCGCGTCGACTATAGAGGCCTACCCGGGTCATTGGGATGAGGACGCTGCATTAGAGGTATGTGTAATTAACGTCTCATTTATTTATCATATAATCCCATAAGAACCACTATAAATTGAAATTCTCATTTCATATTTGTTTCAACAGGCCGATATCATTTACGATATCCATAGGGATGCAACTGGAACCATGGACTGCCTCAGGCAAGGGATGCAGCTTAGTGCGGCGGATGTAGCAGAATTTGTCAAGCAGGTTTTCGACAAGACCGTGCAGGTTTCTTCCTTACCCATCTCAACTGCATTATTTTTCTCAGCTCCACCAAGCCCACCCAAGAAATATTGGAGGGATTTTCATTCCCTAGGAGGTCGAACCGTCGATGTGTTTCTGTGACGACCTTTGTAGGCTTCGTGAGTCTTAGGACATCTTCTACACCTATGGCCTACGCTTCTTCATATGTGCTAACTACCAATACGACAAGCCTCAATATGGACCGTATGAGTATCCACCTGTATAGCGGCATAGATCAGTCATGTGACACTTTCCACATCTTGTTTCATACGATTTCACGCACTGTTTTTCTAATCTTACATCTTGTTTTATTTGTCTAGTCTCCTCCACCCATCAGTACTTCATTGAATGGTTCGACATGGAGCAAAATGAAGACCAGAAGCGGTGGATCGATATAAGCATGCGGTGGAGGAGGGAAGCGTATACATGCTAGGAGTATGAGCAACAGCAGGAGAAAAACTACGGCTGAAACGGCAGGAGGAGGAGCACATGAGGAAGGTAGCGCATGACCATACCGTGACTCAAGTACGCGAAGCAGAGATGGCAAGGAAGCAGGAGAGGGCCCGTCACGCTAAGATGGGTGGACCCGATGCTTTGAGAAAAGGCAAATATCTTAGGTGCACTCAGTAGAGAGCATCTATTATAACCCGGCATATTTTCACTCCCTAAGGCATGTTAGGATTAGCAGCGGCACGCTATTATGTTGATCTTTAGGTGTACCATAAATGCCTCTGTTTGTTGTCATCGTGTCTTTATGGTTAGGGTCCCATGTAATGTTTGTCACTGTATGTTTCATGTAATATTTATCACCGTATGTACCTTCCGTGCCGAGTAATATACTAATAGTGCATCACAACTACAATTGTTCACAAAATTAGAGTTTATATTGTCCAAATATTACGTCACTAAAAAATTACCTATACAATTTTACATCAAATAAATGAACAAATATTGATAAATTTATATCGATCCAAAATTTCAAAAAAGTAACTACTCCGTGATACCGTTTTGACCACTTTTTGACCATTTCAATCCAAAATTTCTAAAATATCAACAACTAACATTTTCACCGAATGAATGTGTACTATTTGTCGAATTGACGTATACAAAAGTTAAATTAAAAAAATATATTTTCAAATAGTGGGGCTCATCGCCCCCTGAGAGAGTGGCAAGGGCGCTAATCGCCCTCTTAGAGGGCGGGCGAGGGGGAGGGCACTACCCGCCTTCTGAGAGGGCGATAAGGGGGATGAGCGCAGGGAGGGCTCTATCTGTCATCTGAGAGGATGGTAGAGGGTGATGATAAAATTATTTATTTAAATATTAGATATAAAAAATATAAAAATAAAAAACTCGTAAGATAACAGGCGGAAGGAGAGACGGGCTGCTGGAGGAGGTTGAGGAGGCTGTATGATAACGGGCCTTGCTCGTAAAGGGCCAGGGCCCAAAATCTCCGTCGCCAACCATCAAAACGAACGCCACCGCCAAACCCTAACCCGCCGCGACGGCTCCTCTTCCTCCGCTCCCTCCCTCCCTCCCGCCCGCCGCCTCTCCTCCAAACTCCGACGCCTCCTTCGCACCTCCGCGGCGCTTGACGCCGTATCCAGGTAAGGGAAGCCCCCCTAAACCGTCGGTCGGTCCACCGTGTTCCGTTTCTTCTCGACGTTTCCTCGCTTTGGTTGTGATTTCTCTCTCTCAGCGCAGGATTACCCGAGTAGATAGATAAAAGTGAAGTGGTTTCGGCGCGATGGGGATGAGGGAGAAGAAGCGGAACCAGAGGCGCGTGCTCGCGCGGCGCACTGCGGCACCACGCCCCGGGGAGGGCAAGGACTTCCTGGTGCGTGGCTCTCTACTCCACTCTGCCTGATTTTGGTGTTTGCCGTGAGAGTAAAGTGCCCAGCTAATCCTGGTGTTTCTGTGTTGCGTTGCGGTTCGGTGCAGCCGCTTGAAGGAGGGCCGGGGAAGAGGATCCGGAAGGAGCAGCCCGAGGAGCCGGAGAACACCGCTACCGTCCTCTACATCGGGCACATCCCCCACGGCTTCTACGAGGAACAGATGCAAGGTGGGTTTATGTGTGACGATGATGCGTCTATGAAATCTAGAAAAATGAGTGTAGGGGATGCAGGGAGTGATGCTAATGTTTTTCGCTGTTGTTGCTTTACGTGCAGGATTCTTTCAGCAGTTTGGGACTGTTAAGAGGCTTAGGATTGCCCGGAACCGCAAGGTATCATGTATTACTGTATGACATGATTTATGTGCATTATTTGTAAACCACTAACTTGCGGTTTGGTGATACTTTTAGACAGGAAAGTCCAAGCATTATGCATTCATCGAGTTTGAGAACCCTGATGTAAGTGCTTGCTTTGAGATATCTGTGCTGTGGAATGTCCGTTATTTGCTGGCTGCTTACAATTTGGGCATGGGCTTTGGTATATCAGGTGGCGAAAGTTGTGGCTGATGAGATAAACAACTACCTCTTGTTTGAGCACACTTTGCAGATTGCACTTGTTCCTCCGGAGAAAGTTCATCCAAAATTGTAAGCCTCCCAGCCATGCTGCCTATTGGATTTATACTGGAAGTAACATCATCCAAGTAGTTTGGATTCTAATAAGCACATATGCATCTGATGTGTTAAAAAATGAAAGTCTGTGAATAGAAATGCATCTATTCACTAAAAGTGACTGGTAGCTCTATAATAAGCACATATGCGTCTTGTATATATGCTGAATTTGTGGGCCAATCAATAGGTTCTCGTTAATTATTTTTGTTTTCCTTTGTATATATGCTGAATTAGTGCACCAATCAATGAGGCACTGGAGTTTTAAGGATTTGATGATGTATTTGTATTGGAGGGCTTGATGTGTTTGTGTCCATGGAACTGTAACCTTACAAGTCAAACCACAAAACAAAACTTGAGCAGAAAGTTGTCGTGCTTAGGACATATTCTCTGACTTAAAAAACAATTTTAGCAATAATGTTAAGAAACAGTGTTCTTGTATCATTGTTCTTTTATGTCCTTACTTGACATGGAACTTAGCTCTTAAGCAGTAATGGGTACAGTGTATCTATATATGCTGTGTTGATGTAGCTGTGCGTAGTTGCTGTTTCTTGCTTCTTGATTATAACGGGAATGGAATTCTTGTCCTGTGCAATTCCCATATCTTATTATCAATTTTGTACAGATGGAAAGGGGTGCGACGTGGATTTATTCCAATCGATCGGGTAGCAATTGAACGGAAGAGACACAACAAGGTAATGCATTGGTAACTACAGTTGTAGCAGGGAATGTGCACTGTACTAAATAGCTGTGTCGGTAGCAGGATAAAACTATAGAGGAGCACAGAAAGATGGTTGAAGGAATTGTAAAACGAGATGAGAAGCGTCGCAAAAGAATCAAGGCTGCTGGTATTGATTATGAGTGTCCAGCCCTTGTAAGTAACCTTCACTTGCTGTTCATATATTTAATGGCATCTCTTGATCAGATGTACGAATCTGGTGCCTTTTGTTTTGCTGAATAATTTTTTAAAATCACAGATAAGCATGGCTTGTTTTGCTTCTGGATATGATAATCATGTTATTATCTGCTAAACTTTTTTTAAAATTTCATACCAATGGTAGATATAGGTTTTTGGGTAATCTGGAAGTAGAATAACTCAATTGTTAGTAACAGTTGCTTTCCACGAAATGGCTGAATGGGATTGTAACTTCATAATGGATCCCTGTCCCTGAGAAGATGAAGTGACTTTGGCACATTGGTTCTGACTTCTGAATGATTATACTGTTTTTTGCTGATCACAAATCTGGAATGAAAACAAGGCACATGAGTTCCACATCATCACATTATTTCCTTGCTGTCCAATACCAATCCGATAACACAAATTCACCAAAAAGAAGCATTCAGTTACAATGAGAAATATTGACAGTCATATATCACGAACTTACTACACAATTGTGAGGCACAAAAAGGCTATAAACACAATTATATTTGTCACCTATTGATGTTCTCAGCTAATTTTCTCATATAAATTGCAAATAGAATATAGGATCACCACATCAACTCACAAGCTCAATTCTGGTGTTCGTCTTTTCTTCAAGAGTTTGTTGACTTCACTCTTTAAAACAATGACAGTGTGATCGGTGATCCATCTATTGTATGGTCGTTCTGTCTGGGTGCCAATGTTCCCATTATTTTAGATTTAATCGTAGAATGCTCACCTTTGGTACACTTATTGTCAAATGCCATTTCTGGATGACGCAAAAAACAGATTGGCCACCTTTTGTCTTCCTGCTGTTTCATTTGAGCAACTCTATGCTTTTTTTCCCTTCTATAGTTTGATGGGACATGATAATTACCCCTGGATGCTAATCAGCTAGTATATTCTTGATTGTACAGGTCGGGTGCATTCAGCCTTCTGCCAAGAAGATCAAGTTTGATGAGGATTAGTGTTTTTTTTTAAATATGAGAGGCAGGTGGATCCTCTGCAGTGGGAGTGACCAGACGGTTGAGTTGGATGACTATCTTATTTTAGCGCTAAGGGGATGGCAATTGGCACCTTCGGTTTTGCTGCGTCTTTAATCAGTGTTACTCCGATGTTGCAAGTATGAAAGTGGAATGATACCAACGCTTATTTTCCATGTATCCTACCCAATTTGCCCCTGAAGGGTGTTGTAAGTTTCACAGAATTGCTGTGTTCCTACCGGAAGAATCAGTATCTTTGGTTTTGGGATTCAAAACCCTAGTATTTAGTGTTAAGTGTGAACTAAATCATAAATTTCCTAGAGCAATCCCCTTTTTCCAAACAGAACTTTAGTTGTGATTAATAAAACTAGGCGGAGTGATGCGTTTACGTCGTGTCTGTTTTTTATTGCACAGAGTATGAAAATAAGATTAAAAAATTAGATTCATTATTTTTGGACATCTTAATATTTATTTGTAAATTTATCAAAATTTAACATATTTATTTAATTATAGCGAAAATAATGGTATTTTTATGTATGCACATAATTTTAACATGTCTGTAGACGATTAGACGACAGTAAAACGAATTTAACTAAATTTGTTTTATATTTTTGTTGAGTTTTAGATATTTTTCTGTGTATTTTAATTATTTTAGCTGATTTATTAATATAACTATTATTTTTTGCTATTTTTTGAAATTTCAGAAAAATATGCATATATATATATATATATATATATATAAATAAATGGATACATATATGTATGTGTATGTATATATCTATATATATATATACTGACACATACGTGTGACCTATATAAATATCTATTACAGTAACTAAACCTTAGAATTGCTTAGATTTTTATCTCTTTAATATATGTAATAGATTTAGTAGAGCAATTCCTCTCTTCCAAACATGCCTTTAGTTGTGATTTGATCATCGATATCGTGTGCCGTGAGGATATAAGTAAGTCTTAAGCAATAAGACAAACAGTACTTTAGCAAGGAGAAAAAAAGGGATTATTAGTGCCCTCCTGCGTCCAAATCTCCCGATAGCTTTTGCAGTGCTCGCGTGTTTGTAGATGTTATTTTTGCCTGTTTCAGCTGACATTGTATACAGATACTAACATTTACGCCTGCATTGTTGCGGAAGCTAAAAAAGCTTGTATTTGCAAAGAAGTTACAAAATGGATGAAGTTCATTGGGAATTTGAAATCAAGTTATTGTACACTAATCAAATAAGGATTATAAAGAAGCACACGATGTAGTCTGGCATTGCTTAATTTTATTGATCATTGTAAGTGCAACTTGAGAACCCATTCTCTTTTTATACTAGTGGAGATTGGCGCGCCCCGGCGTGCCGGCAGTAAAGAATGGCGATGGTAAAAAGAGTAGGTCGAACATGGTATAATTGTTGTTGTTTTTTCAGGTTTATTTGTACTGTTCCCTGCTTATTGAGGATGTAAATGTTGAAAAGTAGAAAAGGAGATAGCACGTAGGTATTGATAGGTATAAATAATGCAAGAGGGGACGGCAAGATATATTAGGGGAAAGATAACTTGTACAACCACAGGTTAAGGCAACTATTTACATTGAGATGTCATTATAAAGTGCTGGTCTGAGTTCAGGGAATTAAAGATGTATAGAATAGCAAAGAGGCTTCATATGTATATGATAGGAAGTGGTTTGGCCAGGGACACGGTGAAGCTATTATTCGATAGCTGCGCTGAATGGGCAGATACCATGCTCATGGAAGGTGTGTGCTGCTTGTTGAAGAGACCCGCATATTTGTGCCATGACTGATTCCATATGCTTGATAACAGACAGGACGCCTGGTTGTGAAGTTATTTCAGAATTGCAGTTCAGCTCGCAGAAGAAATTAGAATCGAATAGATCACAAGCCGTTGCAATCTCATTCATGGCAGTGTTCCAATTTTTAGAGATAATTCCCAATTGCTTTCGTCTGCTTCTGTGTTTCTTTTAATGAAGACCTATGCTCATCTAATGCATTTTCCTTGGCAGGGTAGTTGAAATCTCAGAGTTGTATGTGTGTTTCCGATTCCATATATGCAATCGCTTGGAGAGCAGCCACTTCTTCAGCGGCGTGTTTTGAAGCTGGTGGGAAACCACAGATTTTTTGTCGTGGCCCATCATGGATGAATAAATTGATATTGGGATAAAATTGGATGCAGCTGCCATATTCATCCCCATATGTTTCGATGCGAGTGTATGTTGGCATGGGAAGCTGAAGTGCTATCAGCATCTCAGTGAGCATAAACTTTGGAGAGAGAGTGACGACGGGCATGCGATGGAGCTCTGCAGGAACATGCAGGGTTTATATATTTAGTCATGGTGCAGAGCATGTAAGCTAAAAAGAAGTGAAGGGAAATGGTACAGTGAAGGTTTTTATAGGAAGCAGGTAAAACACACGAAGAGACGAAACAAACCAGGCGTTTGGAAAGCAACAGAGTTATTGCCTGAAGATAAACATCTATAGAGATTGAAGTATTGTTGCTCGAACTGTTTGATCTTTGCAAGTGAGGCGCGAGAGGAATTTTGTACAGTTCGTGCGAGTTGCTTAATATGAGAAAGCATAGTGCAGATTTCACCTGAGTAAGGGCCGGTAGGGTCCGAAGAGAAATAGGATAACAAGGTATCTTCCACATTGCTTGACGATGCATATAACTGGATAGTCATTTTCTCCCAAGCATTAAGTAATGTTTGAATTCATTCGCCATGGTAAGCTGCTGAGCCAAAATTCGTGTGATGATCTGCCTGAGCTTGGTAAGTAAGAGGTAGCTATAGTCACGTACTTGAAGTTTTGTTGTCTGTTGCAGGAAAAGTAGTGTATGGTATGCAGCGTCTTTCTCTGCACCCAGTAGAGTGTTGCTAAGCCTTCCCATTATACAATAGGCGGCGGTTTGATCTTGGGTTAGTGCGGGAGGCAAAGACAGATGCACAAATGTTTGGTGGTGTCCGTCTGCTACCACTGCATGAGCGTATACTGCCTGCGGTAAGCCTAAATGCCTGAGTACCTCACGTAAGATGAGAACCGGTGATAGTTCAGCTGTCTCCATGGCTGCAGAAGACAAAGTTGTTAGGAAAGCAAAAGGTGAATTTTTTGTTGGGGTATTTAAAATTTGTATACAATCAAACATGTGGATTTAGTGCCAACAATAGCCATTGGTGTACCATTGTGATTAAACGGGAGACCACATTTTGTGCTTGTACAAAGGCAGTGAAGATATAAACCAAGGATATGATATGGTAGGTATTTAATCTAAGAAAGCAGGATGTGAGATAATGTTTCCCTAGACGATGTTAGAAACCAGTTGGATAAAACGAATGTAATGAAAAGTGAATAAAAGAAGTCGGTTTGATAACAGAAGATTGTAAGTCCTGTGGCGTTGGCGCTAGTGGATTGGAGGCGGGGAAGAAGAAATGAAGAGTAGATAGAGAAAGCAGGAGGACTAACCACAGCGGTTGATGTTAGAATGTGAACCAAATTCGTTTGATTGCGTCGGCCCTCAACTAGGTCAGGGAGCAAGGAGGAGGAATAAAAGAGGAGGCAGCGAGGTGGTTTGACAACAAAGGAGGTATTGGGCTCTCCAAGAAGGTACGAGGAGGATTCCTGCCGGTGAAAGGAGAAGATATTTTGTGTAAACAGTAGGCCAGTGTGGTTTCAGCTGGACAGGGGGCGTTTTTTTCACCGCCGTTTTGGTATTGATGAGGGCGGCGACATAAATGGAACGGCCTGTTAGATGGAGCGGTGAGAAAAAAAGGATAAAACATGAGGATGGGCTGCACGTATTGTATTTTTCAGGTGAAAGGAGAAGATATTTTGTGTAAACAGTAGGCCAGTGTGGTTTCAGCCGGACAGGGGGCGTTTTTTTCACCGCCGTTTTGGTATTGATGAGGGCGGCGACATAAATGGAACGGCTTGTTAGATGGAGCGGTGAGAAAAAAAGGATAAAACATGAGGATGGGCTGCACGTATTGTATTTTTCAGGGGCCTAATAAGAACGTTAGTATATTTTTAGAATTTATACGGATTGGGAAGGCAAAGGAGGAGATAAAATAGGAAGTTGCGGATATTATTAAGTGAAAGGGGTCTAATAAGAACGTTAGTATATTTTTACATAAAATAGGAAGTTGTGGAGTGAGGCGTGGGTTTGTGTAATGGTTCTCTTCTTTTTTGTCTTTTATTTGTTTAAAATAAATTAAGAGCGTACGGGGTAATGTTAGCTGTAGACATGATGAAAGGTAAGACGAAATGTGCGCAACTGAAAAGAAGTGTGGGCAGGTTGATGGAATTAGAGACGGGTGATCTCTAGCTTGGACTATTGTGTGGATTAGGGGAGTGAAGTTATATGTACGTTAGAATATCGTATATGTGTATAAGCAGCAAATAGCAGTAAGAATGGACGGTCTAGTTTTTACTGGTACCACAGATAGTTGAATGAGACATAATCACTTCATAGTGGGCGAAGGCTCCATCGTTTACCATACAGAGGTATACAACGGACTGCTCTGCTAGAGGATATGCTGTTTGTATTGCAGATATATATGTGGGATATTTACGGTGAAGGTTCTAGATACGGTGTGGCAAAATGAATAAAGAGAACCACATACCTGTAAAACTGCAGCTGTATAGGAATGCTGGTTGAGTTGGCACACGGGGTGATGGTGGAAGACAAATTCAGTGCTGCCTGTTGAGATGAAGGCATCGTACTGCAGGTCAGCATTAATGTATAAGCACAGATCAATAGCGTGTAAAAAAGAGAAACAGAAGGGAAGAAAGTAATTTATACGACGGTGGCAAAAGAGTTGAGGACGTACACACGCAAAGCCAACGCGGGAGGCTGAGACATGAGGGTAAGGTTTTACGAGGATTATCAGCGTCTTAACAGCACGGTGAACACAAGTCGAACGACCATCTTGTGTGTGGTTTATTTTTTTCGTTTTTTTGGCGTTGGACATGCAAAAACAAAAGGCGTCGCAGTAACGCAAGAACATACAACAAAAGGATTAATAGGAACCTGAGAAGGTATTTACAGAAGTGGTTGCTCGAAAGGTAGACCTTACACTTAGCCTGGAGCCGTATGATGCAGGTTTAGAACAGCGTGAGGAAGAGCTGTATTACATAGGCGAGAGGCCACAGAGTGGGGAGTCTAAGGACTACGGCGATCATATATGTACAGATGAGATTGATATTTACAGCAAAATGAGAGAGGAGACCACTAACTTCGTACCTACAACCAGAATGCAACCAAGTTAGATGTCTGTCCTGTGCACTGTTAGGCTATGCAAATTAATACAAGGAAATGCAGGACCAGCGCTTGGTAAACTATAAATAATAATAGAGAATGAATAAGGAAGAGAAGAAGAAATTAAGAAAGAGGAAGTACGGGGAGCAGTAAAAGGACGATGAATAACAACGGCAAAGAGGTTGTAAGGAAGAGTACCTGCCATCAGCTATTTTGTTGAGGAATGGAAAGAAGGCTCATTGGGCTGAGGTATGTCCACGGGGGGAACATTAGAACTACTGTCAACATCAGGATGAAGTGGAGACCTATGGATAAAGGAAGTGTAAATGTAACGGCAAAGATAATCAAAGAGCAGCGGAAACAATGCGTAGTTTGACGGTCCTTCTGATTGTTGGAATGGTAGTTTGACGGCTGTAGGCACAGTGAATGCGCTTTACCTCATATGAGTGCTGTGGTTTTTTGAAACACTTGCTGGTTACATTAACTGTCAGGTGGTATTTTTGGGAAACCAACGACGCGATTTCGCTTGGAATAGCATCAGCGGCACGATAAGACCTCATTAATAGCTTGACATCTTTACAAACAAAGCGGCGTCCCATATCAGCGAAAAACACAAACTCTGCTTCATCCATGCCATCGGTCACCATCAAACATATCTTGTACCTGTAATCATAGTATACCGCCAGTTAATGTAGGAACAAAGTGAGTTACCTAATTACAATACGGGAGTCTGTAGGAAGTACATATATGGATAGCAAGGGATCCTTACTTGAACTTGGAGCCTGTACATTTGCAGTGTGGGCATTTATATCCAACTCCATCAGGAAGTGTAGTTTTGCTGCAGCGATTGCACGATGGGAAACACCAGGGCACAAGTGGATCGATCCGTGAAATAGTCACGGTGCATCGGAAGCCTTCAGGCTGCAATAAGGAACATGTTAGTAGAGCCTGCTGCAAGAAATGCTGGATAGGGTACCACATAAACAATTGAAATAGGAATTGCAAAGGATACTTAACTGGAAAGTCGTATGGACTAATACTAAACATTTCCTCTAAAGTTCTGTGCTGTGGCTCAGGGTTGGCAACTTGAGGAACAGGGGTCTGGTCATCTGTTGGAATGCGCTGTACAGGTTCAAAGTTGCCATGTAGGCTATTGGAGGGGGGGGGGGGGGACGGGGAGGGGGAGGGAGGAGGAGAGAGGCCGTTAATTAATGGAAATCTAGGACAACCAAAGCAGGGCCAACAGGATATAAAGCATAATGAAACAGAATAGGTAAGAATATGGTAGGGAAAAAGAACCTGTGCAGGACATCGTGCGTCTCAGGGACATCAGGGTTGATATACCACCGACAAGTTGTATTTCCACTGAGGGAATGTTCACCTGAAAAGGAAAGGACAGGAACCAAGGGAACTCTAAAAAAAAAGGGAATATAAACAAGCTGTAGGGACGAAGCAATATCGAGTTGTGTAGGATTACACCTTTATAAGATTTCATAAGCGTTCCAACGAAGATAGCAACGACTGGCTCTTTTTGTCCAATGGCATACACCTCATCAGCATCAAATTCAGAAGCTCTCTCACCCAAAAGATGAAGTTTGATCTGATAGTTGCTAAAATGGAACGGAAAAAATCAGAACAAATAAAAAAAGAGGAATATCAAAGGCTTTCCCAGCACGTCTAAGAATGAAGGGTGCAACCAAAATCAGTATGGGCATTATGTTGTACCTGTTGTCTCTAAGTGTGATAGCCCTTCGAGTTGTAGACCTGCTGTGACTGCTGAGCTGCACTAGGGTTGCATCAGCCACCTCTATGATTAGGCCAATGACATCTATAACACAGGTGGAAGCGGCCAATGAGATAGTAACATAATGGTAGGTAATTAACGTTGACGAAAACGATAAGGAAAGAAGTTTTCATACAGGGACGCACCAACGAAGTGCTTTGTTTCACCAACAAGCGCAGGCAGATCAGGGGATTTCGTCAGCCTGTAGGTGTACAGTGGGATGGTAGGTTCGTAGGCGCTGGCCTCTTCAATCAAAGTATGACAGGTCATCTCAATCATGAACTCCGAGTCAACAGCCCTGTAAGAAGGCTTTGACTTGAGGACCCTGAACCTCTTCAGCGTGTATACCTTCCCTTCACTAAGCAAAGGCTTTTTATCCTTGATATTATCTAAACCAATCTCAGCATACATGACAGTTCCCTAGAATACATGAAGGGCACATCATGAAATAGCAAAGGGAGAATAACAAATGGGAAATGTGAAATGTATTGATGATAGGAAAACAGAGTAACTGTGCGGTACCTCATCATCCAGCAGGACAAGGTCAATATGTTGTATATCGCCATCATCAACTCCTCCACGATAATCCCACATTCTTGACACTCTCGTACAGACAACCCAGTGTCTACTCTGCGGGTGGATATCTTTGAGCATAGACACCGCTGACATCTGTTCATGCAAGGACAACAGTAAAACTGAATAGGCAGCACAGGATGACCAGCACCATGCGCTGCCATAGGCAAATCAAGGCAACAAAAAACGCACAAAGACACAAGCAAGAGAATGAGAGATGGCTATGAAAAAAACTGAAGCAGACGTGGTCTACAGGACAATGCAGGGAGCCAGTATTGACAGGTAAAGAACAAATCCAGATTTACTACAGGCGAAGGTGATAGGTATCCTATATATGTTGCAATCGTATATATTATGTGAATGAGGGACAAACTATCGTAAAGAAGAGAAAACTTCAGTGTAGACTATGTTTTTGGTCCTAGAGCCACATGAACCATCTTCGTTTTCAATGAGGATGACGGCCTTTTTTTGACGTCACTCTAGACACAGCTACATACAGCTGGCCATGTGCGAAAACAGGACTCTTTAAGTAGACACCAACATTATCTAGCGATTGACCTTGGCTTTTGTTTATAGTCATACCATAGCACACTTTAACAGGGAACTGGCGGCGTTGCAAAGTGAATGGCATTTTGTTTTTCTGTGATGATAGCACAATTCTAGGGATATAAACAGGACACCCTATATTTTTCCCTGTCATGATAATTGCTTCTATCACTAGGGCAGCGAGATTAGTAACGAGAAGACATGTTCCATTACATAGTCCTTCTGTCTGGCTCAAATTACGCAAAAGCATAATGGGAACTCCCTTCTTTAGAATAAGGCGGTGTTGTGGGAAATTGTTTAAGGTAATTGAGTTAAGGAATTCGAGGGGATATAGCAAATCTGCATCCCCAACTGTGTCCGTTGACTTATAGATCATATCACAGCTTAGATATTCTTTCTCATCACCTGGGACAAGCGGTAACACATATGAGCTAATTTCATCTGCAATTTCATTCGTTGGCGCCAATATAGCGTGCTTACATAAATAAGGCACATCGGAAAATTTGGATTTGAAATCTGGGTAAACAGCAGAAACAATGGAAGCAAGTTTGTCACCATTAGTATGAATAAGCAAATCAACAGGGATATCTATCCATACTGGTTCAATACCAACACCGCGGACTGCAATAGGAAGGACCCCCTCACCAAGGTCAAGCACCCATTTGCTAAATGCAGCGATGTCAGCCTGGACTTCACGACTAAGGTCAGGGGATAACAATCTCATATTAGTTTTCAATGTTATGATCCTAACATAACGCCACAGTGGGGAATTAGTAATCGAAGCATTAACTATCTCTGATCTAGTGCCTCCCTCTATAACAGGAAGGATTTGTCTTAAATCGCTGCCAAGCACGACAACTTTACTACCGAACACAACGTTCTTTGCATCAATGCTCTCAACAGCCATGATATCCCAGAAGGTCCTATCCAATGCTTCAAAGCATTTTCTATGAGTCATAAGAGCCTCATCCCATATCACTAAGGATGCTTTGATAATGAGCTCGGCAAGCATGGTGCCTCCCTTAACATCGCAAATAGTAGTAGAGTCAATACTAAGTGGTATTTTAAAACGGAAGTGAGCAGTTCTACCACCCGGCAGAAGGAGAGCAGCGACACCAGAAGATGCAACGGTGAGTACTATTTTTGACTGCGCTCTTAAAGAAGACACTATTGCATTCCACAGGAAAGTTTTTCCGGTGCCACCAAAACCAGAAACGAAGAAAAACCCGGGCCTCATGTCAGAGACACAAGCAACAATCTGCGTAAAAGCTTCTAGCTGCTCAGGGTTTAAACGGCTACGTAACGTCACAGCTTCGGCCTTTAACTCAACCAAATCATACGACATTTCATCATCCACTAATCTATTTGTATAAAAGGCCGCATCTCTATCACTCTTAGCAGGAAGGTTGTAATCTTTTATATTTACACCGTGCTTGCTAAGCAATAGGGAAATTTCATCAAGCACCATATTTTTTAATTCATCTAAAGGAAGAACAAAATTTTGGTTACGAGCCGCTTGTTTCATACAGCGTTGAGGGTCGTCCGCCAAGTAGAACCAGATTTGCTCAAAAAAGAGAATTCATCTCTAACATCACAAAATAGGAGCATAGTGACAAAAAGTTGCCTAAGCTGACTTGAGGAACCCCATGCAGCAGCCTCTGTAAAAGTAGAAAGCCATTCATTGTCATCACCTAGAAGACCTCGCGCTGCACATGCTTCCTTGAACGTGCTATAAACTATCCCTTTATAAGTTCTAAGATCTTCGTAGCTCTTTGCGCCTTTCGCAATCATCAACAGCATCCTTAAGAAATAACGCTCGCCGACACTCGGGTGGACAAAATACAATCGGCCTATCTTAAAACCATGAGCTCTCTCATTCCATATTCTAGCTGTGTCATCCCAAGTAAATTTAGTAGGGAATTCACAGTAGGTCAAGCTATTTCCCTGTGGGTACCTCTGATTAGCAAGGAACCACTGAGTTAGCATACTTTGTTTAAGGCATTCATTCGCAACAACGGTAGCCAAGTTGTCTGTTTCTCTGTAAGTGATATAATTTTCATTAGGCAAATGAACTGGCAGCCTTTCAACAGGTGGAACATGCGCATGTATATCATAAGCAAGCACGCGCCAACAAGCATCCTTCTCACAAATATACCGGCAATCTAAATACTCTTTGACCTCATCAATGGTTTTTATTGTGGGATCCAACGGGGTGTCCTGACCTTTTCTTATTCATTCAAGATAAACCTTTGCACAACCAGGGCCCTTTGTCACATACTTGAACAAATATTTTAAAATGTGTGTTTTATTACAAAATTCAACATTTATATGAGCCTGGAATTTCTTCAGCAGAGCCATATTATAAGGGACTATGCATTGGTTATCTAAATCAACTCTTGCTTTTTTAACATACCTTCCATTCTGAGGACATTTATACAAAGCGAATCCTTGATCATCGATTCTTGTTTCATTAGCAAATTATTTTGGATAGCTCTTAGAGCAGACGCCGTTCTTCATGCAAGAACAATGTGGGTTATCTGCCCCACAAGGGCCATGAACCATGTGCTCCGTAACAAGGGCATAGCCAAGAGGATCAATCTCTGGGACTGGGATTTCAGCACTAATAAACAAATCTATGAGGTCCGGTGTAGGCACCAATGTGTCGAGGCAAAGCCATATGAGGACATGCGCATGCGGCAAGCCACGCTTCTGGAACTCAACAACATGTAGCACTAGCGAAACAGGACAAAGGAAATCTATGAGGCAACGAAATAAGAAAAAGAGCTAGCAACAGGAACCTAACGAAGCTGCATAAAGAGAGAAGGGGGAATACCAGGTAACACACCTGCGTTAATAGGTCCAAAGGCCATGCCGTCTTTAATGTCCCTTAGAAGGTCCTGTAATTTCATATGGTAGACCCTAACAACAAGATCTGCCCTATCTGTATACGTTTGGCCACATTCAAGTCTAAGAGCTTCAACAATTTCAGGCCACTTTGGATTGGACGTGAAAGTCAAGAAAATGTCAGTAGGGCCATAGATTCTAGCTATCGCAACTGCATCATGGAAGTTTTGTAGCATGTATCGTCTGCCACCAGTGTGGCTCGCAGGGAGATATGTATGCTTACCAACAGCATCACCATCTATACAGCCATTCGCAACGGTGTCTACTATTCCTTGGAAATGCTCTACTCTAAGCTTAGGTTGATTATCAACGATCCACTGTAACCTACTTTCGTCGATACAGGCTTGAGCATCGACTTTGGCCTGTGAAGAGAGTCTACCATAGCATAGGTACGGATTTGGCTGGCCTCTTCTGTAGTGGAACCAATATCGATAGTAATCCTGCATGGTCATTTTATTTCGACCATTTGGATTCGTCAGGTGAGCACCAACATAGGGAATTCCAACTTGGAAACCACGCTCACCATAAGGAAACAGGAGCGGGTACTGCAAGGCCATAAGCGCAGGATGCAGCGCAGATATCTACCGAAGGGTGTCATCAAAACAATGTACTACAATATCACGCTTGTAGGTTTCAAGAGAAAAATCACCAACAACTAACAAAGCTAGTTCGTCAGACGTCGATAAATTATACTGAATAGGATCGCCCTCACGAGCACCAATAATTCTAATACCCACATTTTCCCCACCACATTCCTGCAAGCGGGCCCTTGCCATTCTAAATGTCTTAGCTAAAGGATTATGGGCATCTAACATCTGTAGCAGGCCCTCAATTATATCCCTATCTAAGTCGGCTTCCAACCTGTCTGATGCATCTAACACATGAATTCGATTAGATACTTTATTCTCAGTGTCATAGATATACAGCTCAACGAATTGCAGAGGATCACCCGATGGCGGCAGCAAAGAACCAATACGATGATGGACCTGGCCATTGATATGGAAAAAGTATGGACCTCCACTCTTATTTATACCATGGTCTATCCTAGCACCCATGGAAGTGAAAGCGAACAAACAGTTGTACTGGTGGATATGTTTGAGGAACTTCTTACATCGAGTACTTCCATCAAATTTTATAAGTTCTCGAAGGAATAAGGATGGTTCTTTAAACGGCGGTATACAAACTTTGCCACCTTTGCAGCACAAATTATATGCTGGCGCTGCAGCTCTAGGAGAGGTGGATCCTTGCACCCGCTATTGATACCAGAACAGCGCATGGCAATGGTGACATTCAAAATCAGGTGGCCCATAGTATGACCTTCCCCAATAAGACTCTGACAGGGAACAAACCAGAGAGGGCAATAGAATCAGGCGCAAGCATAGGACATTAACCATGGAGAGGAATACGCAGGTAGAGCTATCCATGTACCTCTAAGGTAATCAATATACTGCTGCGTGAAGTTTGCATACACATTAGTAACAACACATCCTTCGCTTGGACCTATGGGATAGCAGAGAAAGCAAAAGGATCAAGCACCATCCAACTATAGAACTAAGGACCACATGGCATCGATCACGCAGCGAAAGTACCTGGCACCCCGAACCGCCTGTTCCTAAATAACCTATGACGCTTACGACGATTCTCTGTGGCCACGACCGATGGTACACACGGCAAAACAACCTCTCCTATGTGCGGGGGTAAAAGGCACAAGAATATAGGAATCATGATATGAACACATGAGGATCAAAATGAGCAGACATACTTGATCTCTTACACAAACATCGAGGCATGACATCCGGCGATATTTTCTGGAGGTCATAAGCAAATATGCAATGAATGGAACGCAAGAAAAGCATAGCATGATAAAGAGACAAGGAAGGATGAATAGGGGTAAATTAACAAACAACCATACCATCCTATATAATGGGATATAAAGGAATGCTAATAGCATGGAATGCTGCCTGCTCATAAGGGGCCATGCAAGTGATACGAGGACAGCTCCAAAAGAACACATGCCGACGAACAGCGTCCGCATGCAAGGGGGGAAATTCTACCTCTATGCCAGCTAGTACAGTTCCATCGTCAGCGACCTCACACAGGTAAGCAATAGACACCGAGACACACCGGCTAACTACAGCTTGTAACAGAGAAACATAAGACGCACTCACGACAAACATGCTAGACAAAAAATTAAACTGGGAGGCAGACCGCGGGGAAAAACCATGGGGAAAAAACAATAGCCAACAAAAAAGTAGGCAAAGCGGGGGAAAAAACCAGGAACGCAAAAACGACGACGTCAGTTAGCCGCACAACAAGCACCAAGTATAACAAACAAGAACAAATCAGTAAGTACGCAACAGGGGAACAAATGTGTACGGAGGCTCACCTTGGCGACAACAGCTTCAACTGTAGGCAAAATCCCACAAGCCAATATGGAAAGCAGGCCTTCCAGAAAGCACCAGGTAGAAGAGCCGCTGTCGGTGTATCAGGAACCGGGGGTCCCTGAGGTCCGAGGCCAGGCCAGCCGTCTACCACGTGTCACCATCCCGCGAGGTCCCTCCCGCTGGATGAGGAAAATCTAAGTTCCGGGAGAAGGTGCTCGGGGCCACAGCCTCTGGTCCCCGAGCACCCCAGTTCCCCAATGACCCACAGAGTCCAAGTACCGGGAAGAAAGTGCTCGGGGAGGTGCCCGGTCACCCCTAAGCACCCTAGTCCCCCGACGATCAGAAGAGCTAAGTCCCGGGAGAGAGCGCTCGGGGGGCTGCGTGCGGCAGCCCCCGAGCGCCCGGTTCCCCGAGGGTCAGTGCAAAAGTGCTCGGGAGAGAGTGCTCGGGGTTGCACGTGGCAGCCCGCGAGCACTCGGTTCCCCAAAGGTTCATGCGAGAGTTCTTGGGAGAGGGTGCTCGGGGAGGTGAACGGTACCCCCGAGCACTCGGTGCCCCGACGACCCAGAAAGGCCCCCGAGGGGCCCACCGATGAGGTGTCAACCAATCAGAGGTCCGAGGCCGCATTTAATGGGCGTGCGCGGCCTGACATCCCCAACTGCTCCCGCCGCAGTGTCAGTCCCTGCCAAGCTTTGGCAGAGAGGCGTGGGGCCATTAATTGCACGGGCCCCGTCCCGTATCATCCGGTGTGTCTCGGGATAACATCGTCAGGATCAAGGCGTTCCGCCTGCCGCCCTGCCATGGCAGAGGAACAAGACAGGGCGGGCACGCCGGGTGCCTCTGTGGCTACCTGGTGGGCCCTCTCAACGGCGCCCGTCGCTAGGGCGTCCACAGTGACGAGAGACCGGACGCGCGCCGTGTTTTTCCACCGCCCCAGTCACTTCGCCCAGAGGAAATGATGACGCCTTTCTCAGTCGTGGCGTCTTGGAACTTGTACCCCTTCCTTCCCATTCGGGGTATGTCGTGGCCGGCGAGTGCATAAAAGAGTCGGCACACCGGAGGAACAAAAAAAAAGGCAGACGAAGAAGACAAGCCCAAGCAGTCGACCGTGCCACACTCAGACAAAAACATTGCAAGCAAGCCTGAGCAGAGCTCCTGCCGAAGAACAAGGAGCCTCAAGCTCTTAATTAGACACTATATTCTTGTAACCAGATATATCCTTGAGGGATCCCCCTTAGGATAAGTTATTGCATCCATACAGGAGTAGGGTATTACGCCCCCGTGCGGCCCGAACCTGTCTAAACTCCGGTGCATTTACTTCCCTTTGCACTAGGTCGATCATCCCCCACCACCGGCCGTTGCATTTACTTCCACTTCCATTTATTTCTCCGACGAACTTATTCAGGATCATCCCCCCGGCCGAATCTCTAAAAAGGGGTCTCTCGGGATCCCTGCGACATGAGTTAATCCTCCGATAGCTGGCGCGCCAGGTAGCGGGGAACATCCCTGAATCTGTTCGTTTGTTTTCTTCCGCAGGAAAAATGGCCGGTGGACACCGTCTCCAGCGTTCCGGCTCCACTTCCAGTGAGGAAATGCTGTCCGACGTCCAGGAGGCCCCAGTCGCTGCTGCGTTTCAACAGCAGCCACTATCTGCACGCGCGGCTTTCCCCTCCCAAGGGGACCAGGGTGCTGGGCCCAGCAGGGCCGCCGCCGGTGCACCGTCCGACCCCCAGCAGGTGGTCGAAACGCCGGCCGCCAGGTCCGCCTCTGGGCAGCGCCGGGTGCCTCTGCGGCGTAGGCTCGCCTTCGGCGAGGCTGGCCCCGGAAGTGCGCTACTTGCGGCGCACGCTCTCCTCAGGCATCCGCCTGTCCAGGCAACGCCGAACACTCCGGAAGGCCGGTGGATCCTGGACGTCGTCGCCCTGGTCGGCACTGCTCGCCGCCAGGTGCTGGCCGGTAGTTCTCGGGCCACCACCCAGCGTGGCGCTGCCAGAATTGGCTCATCAACGGGCAACGTTCGCGCGGGCCGGGGGGCCTCCAGGCGGAGCGCCACCCCCCTGGCCGCGTCCGAAGCCCAGGACCTCCGCTCGCGTCTCAACGAGCGGAGGGTTTATGAAGATGCGCGCGTCACTCTCGAGCGCCAGCGGGAGACCCGGCAGGAGGCCGAGGCAGAGGATCAGGCTTCCTCTTTCCCGGCCCACGATCGCCAGGAATCCCCGGCTCGCCGGCATTCGCCACCAAGGACTACCGCCCGCGCCACGGGGTACGGCACCGATTGCCGTGCCTTTACCACTGAGCTCCGTCGGGTCAAATGGCCCTCCAAGTTCCGCCCTGAGCTGCCGGAGAAGTATGACGGGTCCATCGACCCCGTCGAGTTCCTCCAGATCTACACTACGGCCGTCCAAGCGGCTAGGGGTAGTGAAAAGGTGATGGCAAATTAATTCCATGTTGCCTTGAGGGGCTCTGCCCGTTCTTGGCTCATGAACTTACCCCCAGGGTCTATTAGCTCCTGGGATGACCTCTGCCACCAGTTTGTGGCTAATTTTCAGGGCACATTCACGTGCCCCGGTTTGGAGTGCGACCTCCACGCCGTCAAGCAACAGGAGGGGGAGACACTGCAGCGCTTTATTCAGCGCTTCAGCCAGGTCCGCAACACCATCCCGCGGGTAGCCCCCCACGCTGTCATCGTTGCCTTCCGGCAGGGCATCCGCGATGAGCGGATGCTCGAAAAGCTAGGTACGCACGAAATCGAAACCACTGCGGAGCTCTTCGTACTGGCCGATAAGTGCACCAAGGCGGCGGAGGCCCGGGCGTGGCATGCTCCATGCCCCACCGCCGACCAGCCAAGTTCTTCCCGTTACGACAGGCGGGAAAAGAAGAAGAGAAGAAAGCGCGAAGCCGCTCCTGTCGAACCGGCCCAGGGCCCCGCCCATAGGCCGGCCCAAGAGCCCGACCGCCGACAAGAACGCCGGGCGGCCGCCGACAGACGGCCCGCGCCCACAAGGGCCCTTGCCAGGGCCCCTCCTCGGGCCCCGGCCCCCGTGAGGGCCCCGGCACCAGCTAGGGCACCAGCTCCCGCAAGAGCCCTGGCACCTGGCCGGGCTCCTACTCCAGCGAGGGTCCCCGCTCCCGCGGGGCCCGAGCCAGGCAAATGGTGCCCCATACACCAGACCAGATGGCACGATCTCACCGAGTGTCGTACGGTCTAAGGTCTCGTCGAGCAACGCCAGAGGGAGAGCGACGAGTCTCGCGGGGGAGGCGATGCTGAGGCCGCCCCCGGTAACACCGAGCTCGACTTCCAGGAGCGCGAGCATACCGTCGCCTTCATCGACGGAGGTGCCTACACGCCTTCCTCGCGATGTGGCATCAAGGTCATGCGGCGCGAGGTGTGCTCGGCAACCCCGAGCGAGGAAGCCGCTAGGCCCCTAAGGTGGTCGAACGCCCCGATCATGTTCAGCATGGCCGACCACCCCGCGAGTACTGCAGCCATGGGGCGATTGCCCCTGGTAGTGTCCCCCACCATCTGCAATGTCAAGGTCGGCAGGGTGCTGATTGATGGTGGTGCAGGCCTTAACCTCCTCTCCAAGGAGGCTTTTGAAAAGCTGTAGGTGTCCTCCAGGCGCATAAGGCCGTCGCTCCCATTCTGCGGAGTGACACCCGGGCACTCCCTGCCCCTCGGGCAGGTCGAGCTACCCGTGACCTTTGGGAGTCGGGACAACTTCCGCACGGAGAACATCCTCTTCGACGTCGCGGAGCTCCCCCTCCCGTACAACACCATCCTCGGGCGTCCGGCGCTCGCCAAATTCATGATGGCCACGCATTATGCGTATCTCACGGTTAAGATGCCGGGCCCAGCAGGCCCCATCTCCGTGATTGCCGACTCCGGCGGCGCCGTCTCCTGCGCCGAGCAGTCGTACATGGCTCTGTTTTCAGCGCAGGCCGAGATCAAAGGCTGCACAGGGGGCCCGGGACCCTCTTCATCCAAACCCCGACTCGCCGCCGACGCCTCTGTTCCTACGAAGGAGGTCGTGGTGGGCGAAGGCGCTACCCAGGTCGTCCGGATCGGCGGTGACCTGAGCAGCAAATAGGAAAGCGCGCTCGTCACCTTCCTCCGGGCCAACGCAAACGTGTTTGCATGGCAACCGTCCGACATGCCCGGGATCCCCAGGGAGGTGATCGAGCATCACTTGGCGGTGCACCCGGACGCCCGCCCGGTGAAGCAGAAGGTCCGGCGGCAGGCGCCTGAGCGCCAGGAGTTCATCCGGGAGCAGGTCAGCAAGCTCCTTGATGCCGAATTTATCCGAGAGGTCCTCCACCCCGACTGGCTAGCAAATCCAGTCATCGTCCCGAAGGCCAACGGCAAGCTCCGCATGTGTGTGGACTACACCGACCTAAATAAGGCTTGCCCTAAAGATCTTTTTCCCTTGCCCCGCATTGATCAAATTGTAGATGCAACCGCGGGATGCGATCTTTTATGTTTTTTAGATGCAAACTCCGGGTATCACCAGATCCGCATGGCCGTTGAGGACGAAGAAAAAACTGCTTTTACCACCCCGGTGGGGACTTACTGTTATATGTCAATGCCTTTTGGTTTGCGCAATGCTGGGTCTTCTTTCCAGCGCGCCATTCGCATTACCCTTGACTCGCAGGTTGGCCGCAACGTCGAGGCCTACATCGACGATCTCGTGGTCAAGTCCCGAGACCGTGCCACCCTGCTCGAGGACCTTGCCGAGACTTTCAACAGTCTCCGCACCACCCGCCTCAAGCTCAACCCCGAGAAGTGTGTCTTCGGGGTGCCAGCGGGCAAGCTCCTCGGTTTCTTGGTTTCCGGCCGAGGAATCGAGGCCAATCCAGAGAAGATCCGGGCCATCGAGCAGATGCGACCCCCGGCTCGACTCAAAGAGGTCCAGCGTTTCGCCGGCTGCATGGCGGCCCTCGGGCGCTTCATCTCCAAGCTCGGGGAGCGAGGGCTCCCCCTCTTCAAGCTTCTAAAGAAGACTGGTCGTTTCGACTGGACGCCGGAGGCCGAACAGGTCCTCTGCAATCTGAAGAAGTACCTCACCTCACCACCCGTGCTCGTGGCTCCCTCCGAAGGCGAGCCCCTACTGCTCTACGTCTCGGCCACTCCTCAGGTCGTGAGCATGGTGCTGGTGGTGGAGCGTGATGAGCGCGCGGGGCCAGGTGCTGGGTCCCAGTTCCCGGTGGCCCCCGAGCACTCACCCGTCCTCGCGGCTCCCCCCGAGCAAGGGGTCGAGCCCGAGCACTTGGCTCCCCCCGAGCAAGGGGTCGAGTCCGAGCACTCTGCTCCTCCCGACCAGGGAGTCGAGCCCGAGCACCCGGCCAGCCCCAACCACGCTGCCGAGCCTGGGGGCTACGATAGCCCCTCGGGTGAAGCCGCCGTCCAGGCCCGCCGGGTACAACAACCGGTGTACTTCGTCAGTGAAGTCCTTCGGGAGGCCAAAACAAGGTATCCCCAGGCTCAGAAGCTGCTCTACGCCGTGCTCATCGCTTCCCGGAAGCTGCGCCACTACTTTCAAGCGCACAAGGTCTCGGTGGTTACCGCGTATCCGCTGGGACCCATCCTCCGGAACCAAGAAGGCACCGGGCGAGTTGTCAAGTGGGCGGTGGAGCTGGCGGAGTTTGACCTGCACTTTGTCAGTCGCCAGGCGATCAAAAGCCAGGCGCTCTCCGACTTTGTGGCAGAGTGGACACCCGTCCCCGAGGTCGTCCCAGAAGAGATTTCTGCGTATCCCGGGCACGGCGCTCCCGGATACTGGGTCATGCACTTCGACGGTTCCCTCACGCTGAAAGGCGCGGGGGCCGGAGTGGTTCTCACCTCCCCAACGGGTGAAGAACTCCGGTACGTTGTGCAGCTGTAGTTCTGCGCATCCAACAACATGGCGGAATATGAAGGCCTCATCGCCGGCCTCTGAGCTGCGGTGGGGCTCGGGATTCGTCGCCTCCTGGTCAAAGGAGACTCCCAGCTGGTGATCAACCAGGTGTCCAAAGAGTACCAGTGCACGGATCCTCAAATGGTGGCGTACGTGGCAGCAGTCAGGAAGCTGGAGAAGCGCTTCGATGGCCTTGAGTTGCGGTACATCCCTCGCCGCAACAACGCTCTGGCCGACGAGCTCTCCCGCCTGGCCTCCTCCTGTGCGCGCGTCCCTGCCGGAGTCTTTGAAGAAAGACTCACACGGCCTTCCGTCCTGCCTGCCGAACAGGACGAAGGGGAAACCTCTAACCCAATTCAGGGGACCCCGACGGTGCCCTCAGTGGGAAGCCCCGTCAGGGTGCCACCGTCCGGCGAGTGTGTTGCACTCGCTGAATGTTCTCAAGATGCCTCGTGGATGTCCGACATCCGAGGGTACTTGAAGGAAAAGTCCCTCCCCGGGGATGAGGCGTCTGCCGAAAGAGTTGCTCGGCAGTCCAAACGCTATGCCATAGTAGATGGGGATCTCTACCGACGTAGCGCAGGAGGCATCCTCCTGAAATGCATCTCCTGGGCAGAAGGCGGCGAGCTTCTCGCCGAGATCCACGAGGGCGAGTGCGATGGCCATTCATCGTTCCGCACGCTGGTCGGGAAGGCCTTCCGGCAAGGTTTCTACTGGCCTACAGCTCTCCAGGATGCTTCCGAGCTAGTTCGATGCTGCAGGGCGTGCCAGTTCCACGCAAAGCAGATTCACCAGCCAGCTCAGGCTCTTCACACCATCCCCCTATCATGGCCTTTCGCGGTCTGGGGGTTGGACATTCTGGGTCCATTCCCCCGAGCAATCGGGGGCTATCAGTACCTCTACGTCGCCATCGACAAGTTCACCAAGTGGCCGGAGGCGGTCCCAGTCATCAAGGTGACCAAGAACACGGCGCTCCAGTTTATCCGCGGCATCACCAGTTGCTTCGGTGTCCCGAACCGGATCATCACCGACAACGGCACCCAGTTCACGAGTGCCCTGTTCGGGGACTACTGCGAAGACCTCGGCATCAAGCTCTGCTTCGCCTCCGTCGCTCATCCTCGGAGTAACGGGCAAGTCGAGCGCGCCAACGCGGAGATACTGAAGGGCCTCAAAACCCGGACCTATGATGTGCTCGCAAAGCATGGGAAGGGATGGGTGGACGAGCTGCTCGCCGTGCTATGGGCTAATCGGATCACACCAAGCCACGCCACCGGGGAGACTCCATTCTTCTTAGTGTACGGTGCTGAGGTGGTCCTCCCCTCTGAGCTCACTCTAGGCTCCCCTCGGGTGCATGCATATTCTGAGGGTGAGCAAGAGCAGCAAAGGCGCGACGACATCGACTACCTGGAAGAGCGCCGGCGGCGTACCGCCGTCCGGGCTGCTCGGTACCAGCAAAGCTTGCGGCGCTACCACCAGCGCCATGTCCGGGCACAGTCCTTTGAGGTGGGGGATCTAGTTCTCCGACGCGTCCAGTCGGGCGAAGGAAGGAATAAGCTGTCCCCTATGTGGGAAGGTCCCTTCACCGTGATCGGGGTCCCGCGAGAAGGTTCTTTCAGGTTGGCAGCAGAAGATGGGTAGCCGCTTCCCAACCCGTGGAATATCGAGCACCTGTGCAAGTTCTACCCATAGATGGACACGCCCGTGGCTCAGGTCAACCAGGCCGGGGGCTTCCCCCCTGCTCAAGTTGACCGGGGGCTACCACTCATTGGGTAAGTCACCCAAACTTGTAAAAAAATTGTCAATTCAGTATGAATGTTGAAATATAATCGTTGTGTCAATTTCATTTTTCTGGATTCCATATGTTTAATCTATCTGGTGAGATGCTCGATTGTGCGAGAAAAGTTCGCCCTCTCATTTTCCCCACTGATAAAAGAATCCCGATCGGTATGCGCGCGGGCAGCTGCCGCTGACTTACGTCCGATGTGGTAGGCTGTGGTGTTCGGTATCGTGGCTGATCTCCGGGCACTACCGAGTCCCTGGGTGCTCTGAGTAATCCTATCGCCCGAGCCGCTCGGGTAGTCCAGAGCTCAGGCCCCAGGGGCGGGCTGTCGGTGCTCGGTCTGGTCTGTCATACCCGGGCGCCACCGAACCATAGGACCTCTGGGTTATGCCTCTGCCTGCTCTTGTCCGCCGGTCTGGGTATTCGAGAGGTCTCAGGTCGAAAACGAGAGCAGTCTATAACAAGTACCGCACTGACAGAGCGCACCAAGCAAAGAAATTCCCTATTCTCTCTTAAGTCACAGGTCGACAATCAAAGCAAAAGCAGCTCGACCGCGACGGCCTCGATGCCCAGGTCGCTGATCGGCCCCAAGGGTCCTTGGGTGGTCCTACCGCTTAGGCATGAGTGGTCGAGATCACCCGACCCCGGGATCCTCGCGTGCCCCTTGACGCTCGGGCACCCTAGCTGAAGGAACCAAGCCCCCGGGCACCCCGAGCTCGGAGCGCACGCTCCTCCTGGATCGGCTGGCCGGAAGGCCGACAGCTGTCTGGTGAGTGATTAAATTTAGATAAATTTACGTTCAATAGTATTCTGTTCCCGAGTCATCCTCGGGGGCCCTCGTATTCTAATCTGCCCAGTGAGATGATCTCCTCGCGCACAAAACCCTACCGTGTGTCTACTTTTTCCTAGAACGACAGAACGGTCCGTAGAAAGATGTACCGTACGTGCGGTAATGTCCGACTGAAGTCCTTCGTGGTGGTCATGGTGTTCGGTCCGCTTTCAAGGGCCCCGAGCACTACCGAGTCCCTGGGTGCCCTGGGTAATCCTATCGCTCGAGCCACTCGAGTAGTCCGGAGCCTAGGCCTCAGGGGCGGGCTGTCGGTGCTCGGTTCGGTCCGTCTTAAGCCCGGGCACCACCGAACCATGGGGACTCTTGGTCGCATTCCCGCCCGTGCGTGTCTCCGGTCTGCTGACTGAGTGGTCGCGAGGTGAAAAAGTATTCACCGGTCATGGCGTGTTCCGTGCTGGATCGATCCATCTCCCGAGCAAGGAGGGCTCGTGGGTTGAACGCGCCAAGAAAGACGATCAGGACGACTTCGTTCTCGGGGACGGAAAGGTCGGGAACGGTCCGACTGAGTACTCCCCGGGGCTTCAAGGCAAAACATCGGAAGAAACACTAAGTACTCAAGAACACTGGAGTTGCAAGCCCAAAGAAAAGCTCCCATTATATTCACAATGAAAATACAAGCATTTCTAAGGGATCGCTCCCATATTTACATCCAGCCAAGATAAAAATAAAAGAAGAGGAAACTATTGCAAAAGCCTAATCGTAGGTAGAGTCAGCATCGGAGTCGTCTTGGCCATCCCCGGGGGCTAGCGGCGGCGGCACTTCACGCCTGAAGCCGGTCGCCACCTCGGTAGTGGTGCTCCGAACTGCTTCCCGGGCGACCTCTCTCTCGGCTTCGACCACTCCTTCCCGCGCTGGCTCCAGCGGGAAGTTCGAGTCTCTGCTCCGGTAGCAGGCCAGGACGTGCTCGGCCACTGGTTGGGCCAAGCCGCGTCCTTCCCGAGCGGCGAGCTCCTGGACGGCCCAAGGCAGCGCCTCGAGGCGCTCGCAGACTTGTTGAAGCCCCAGGACTTGTCGTGCGGGGCCATCGCTCTTCTTGTCCGCGACGAGTCACCCAAGGCCGGCCCTCTCCACGGCCCGCCGCATCCACCGGAGTACGTCCTCCAACATCTGCTGCAAGTTGACCCGCGAGACAAAGGCAGCCTCGAGCTTCTCCTTCGTGGCCCGCAGCTGCTCCTCGAGTCCCTGACCCTCGGCCGCGCCAGAAGAGCTGGCGTCGATTGCCGGGCCGGTGGCTTGCTTCGTCCGCGCCACCAGTTCGGACAAAGCGCGCTCACGGGCGGTCAGCTCCGCCTCGTGTTTTGCATTCTCCTCCTCCCTGGCGGCAACGGCCGCTGCCACCGCGGCAGCCTCCCCCTCCCGGCGGGTCAGCGAGTCTTCCCGGGCGCCCAGCTCTGCCGCCGTAATCTCGTTGTCGACCTCCCGGATGGAGACGTCCTCCTCCCACCGTCGGACATCTTCGTCCATTCTCTGGAGCTCCTCCTTCCAACGTTGGAGGCTGGCGCGCGTCCGCTCGGCCTCGCCCTCTCGTCGGGTTAGCTCAGCCCGGAGGTCATCCGCCGCCTTCTTGCGGTCGGCGACCGCCTCCTCCCGTTCCTGCGCCCGTGCCTCCCTGGCAAGGGCCTCGGCAGCCTGCTGCCGCGACGCCTCAGCCAGGCGGGCGGTGTCTTCTCGCTCCCGCGCGGCTTCAGCGCGGGCGGTCTTCAAAATCTCCCGCTCCCGCGCGACCTCCGTGCGGGTATCTTCCAAAAGCTTCTGCTCTCGCGCAGCAGCCGCGCGGGCCTCTTCCTGGGCGTTCGCAAGCTGCGCCCTCTGCAAGTCCAGCCGGGCGCGCTCCGCTTCGAGCTGCCCCTCCTTCGCGTCCACCGCCATGCCCAGCCGCTCGACCGCCACCTGGACGCCCTCGATCGCGGCCAGGAAGGGGTCGGCAGGCCGGCCGGGCGCCGGTGGAGCGCTGGTTTTCCCGCGATCCGCCTCCGGGGGGTTCGGGGTCCCCAAGGGTCGCCACACGATCATCCGCCCCGGGCTCGGCACGCCCGGGGTAGGTTGGACCGGCGCCGGGCGCTCGGGCGACGGCCGCGTTCCTGCCTCGGCCGCCGCATCCGCCGGCCCCGGCAAGGCCGCTGCTTCCGCCACCATCCGCCCCGGGCTCTGCACGCCCGGGGTAGGTTCCACCGGCGCTGAGGGTTCGGGCGATGGCTCCATCCTCTCCTCGGCCGCCGCTTCCGCCGTCCTCCCCTCGGCCGCCGCGTCCGCTGGCCCCCCCGCCATCGCTGCGTCCGCCTACCTCGGCTCGGCCGGCGGGCTTGGCTCTGGCGCCAGCGCCGACGTTCCTTCGCCCTCGGCGGCGCCCGTGGGTGGCCTGCAGGAGATAGGCGAAGGTCAAAACCGAAGTCTGGTTCGGGCAAAGAGCGCCCAAGAAAAAGCAAAGAATGAAACTTACGTGGTCGTAGTTCCCCGATACTGCCATTTGGCCGCCGGGAGCCTGAACTCCGGGTTCGGTAGTGCCGGCCCGGAATCCTCTCGCCGCCTCTTTCGCCGGGGGCTCGGCGGGGCCGCCGCGCGGTCTCCAGGTGCCGAGTCAGGCCCCATCCTCACAAGGTGCGGCTCCAGGGTCGGGAACGCCACCACCGCCGATGGCGACAGCGGGGAATCCGGCACGGGGATGTAAATTCAGGGGCGCTTCCCCCAGTCTCCCGAAGCCACCACCGCTGCGCTGTCAGCGGTGCCCTCTTCTCCGATGCGGCGGCTACTGCCCGCAGTGGCTCCACCACTGGCCTGCAGCTCGCTGCACCCGGCACCCGGGTCACCGGCCCGCACCGGGCTGCTCGCAGCCTCCTCGCTGGCCACCTCATCCAACCCAGGGAGCTCGGGGGCCTCGGGGCTCCGGCTCCTCGGCCGGTCGATGAGCCCCTGGGCGTCGAACTCCGGCAGCTTCGCCAAGATCGCCGCGCGCTCGGGGTTAGCGCAGAGCGCCATCTCCGGTCACGGGAGCACCGCCCGGCTCGTGTCCTCCACGCCGGTCACCACTCGGGTCATGCCCCTCAGCTCCGCCGGGCCCAGATCCCAGCTTGCGCCGATTTGGGTCCGGGTGATATCTTCGGGCCCGGTGTAGAGCCAGCACGGCCGAGCCCGCTCCCGCAGGGGCGCCAGGCGACGGTGCAAGAAGTCTGCCACCACCATTACCGAGGTCAGCCCGGAGTCACGCAGGAGTCTGATGCGCTCGAACACCGGCTCCAACCTCGCGTCCTCTGGCGGCGGCACCTCCCACGTCGACTTCCGGGGCTCCGCCGCCACTTCCGGTAGAGCAAGACGATCATGGGGGTCGACGTCGACGAAGAACCAGTCCCGCCGCCACTCCTCCCATTTGCTGCACAACACCTGGAGGATGTACTGCTCCCCCAAGCCGTCTCGCAGCTGAAGATTGCAGCACCCTGTGACGTCCGCCGTGGAGTACCCCCTCTTCTTCCCGGCCGGCCGCAAGACGAAGAAATGTCGGAGAAGCGTCACCGAAGGCACCACCCCCACGAACATCTCACAGAGGTGCGCGAAGACCGCCAGCACCACGACGGAGTTGGGGCTCAAGTGCACCAGTTGGATGCCGTAGGTGTCGAGGACTTGGAGGAAGAAAGTTGAAAACGGCGGCACCAACCCCGCCGCCACGAAAGACGTGAACAAGACAATTCGCCCGGGAACGGTCGTCGCCGGCGGGAAGTTCGCCGGCGTCACCACCGCGGCTCCCTGTTGGCCCTCGGGGACCAGTAGCTTCCTGATCTTATCAGCCGCTTCTTCATTCTTCAGGCGAGACTCTGGCAGCACGCTGTCCGGAGTCCTGTCACGACGGCCTCCTCCGGCTCTCGGCATCTCGACGGGAGGGGAGGTTGTCTGGTGGCGAAGAGGAAGGAGGAGAAGCGCTCCGATCGCCTGAAGGGTTTCTAAGGGCTCTGGAGCACGAAGGAGACAAGAGCAAGATCGCAAGAAGGTGTAAAGAGGGGGGCGGATCGATCCCCTCCCCCCTTTATATCTCAGAGTTCAAACGTCGCCTGCCAACGGTTCGCTCGGCGGAATGGCTTCCTCGGTCGATGCAACTGCCAGGCGAATCTCCCGTTGGTCGTGCGGCGTCAGCGACTGCCAGACGTATTTTCCTCGATCTGCACGGCAGCCGCGCGTGCCGCCCGTACCATTGTCATGCCCTTCGGGAGTTGTGTGGGCACGCGTCCGCTTGTTTTCCCGCTGGGCCGTACCAGAGGCCCGGGTCTAAAGGGCCACCTCTTGAAAGCCTGCCATGTGGCGTCCACGCCAGCCTCGGCCTCATCCGCGATGAAGGGCCCATCCGCAGTCTCCGTGCCATCACCTGCCAATGGGCCCGGAGGCTACTGTCGGTGTATCAGGAACCGGGGGTCCCTGAGGTCCGAGGCCAGGCCAACCATCTGCCACGTGTCACCATCCCGCGAGGTCCCTCCCGCGGGATGAGGAAAATCTAAGTTCCGGGAGAAGGTGCTCGGGGCCACAGCCTCTGGTCCCCGAGCACCCCAGTTCCCCGATGACCCGCAGAGTCCAAGTACCGGGAAGAACGTGCTCGGGGAGGTGCCCGGTCACCCCCGAGCACCCTAGTCCCCCGACGATCAGAAGAGCTAAGTCCCGGGAGAGAGCGCTCAGGGGGCTGTGTGCGGCAGCCCCCGAGCGCCCGGTTCCCCGAGGGTCAGTGCAAAAGTGCTCGGGAGAGAGTGCTCGGGGTTGCACGTGGCAGCCCCCGAGCACTCGGTTCCCTGAAGGTTCATGCGAGAGTTCTTGGGAGAGGGTGCTCGGGGAGGTGAACGGTACCCCCGAGCACTCGGTGCCCCGACAACCCAGAAGGGCCCCCGAGGGGCCCACCGATGAGGTGTCAACTAGTCAGAGGTCCGAGGCCGCATTTAATGGGCACGCGCGGCCTGACATCCCCAACTGCTCCCGCCGCAGTGTCAGTCCCTGCCATGCTTTGGTAGAGAGGCGTGGGGCCATTAATTGC
The DNA here is from genome assembly GCF_958298935.1 of Phragmites australis. Classification (NCBI taxonomy): domain Eukaryota; kingdom Viridiplantae; phylum Streptophyta; class Magnoliopsida; order Poales; family Poaceae; genus Phragmites; species Phragmites australis. The sequence goes on along the minus strand of NC_084936.1, from coordinate 19,481,886 downwards.
ACGGGTCCCGTCCCGTATCATCCGGTGTGTCTCGGGATAACATCGCCAGGATCAAGGCGTTCCGCCTGCCGCCCTGCCGTGGCAGAGGAACAAGACAGGGCGGGCACGTCGGGTGCCTCTGTGGCTGCCTGGTGGGCCCTCTCAATGGCACCCGTCGCAAGGACGTCCACAGTGACGAGTGACCGAACGCGCGCCGCGTTTTTCCACCGCCCCAGTCACTTCGCCCAGAGAAAATGATGACGCCTTTCTCAGTCGTGGCGTCTTGGAACTTGTACCCCTTCCTTCCCATTCAGGGTATGTTGTGGCCGGCGAGTGCATAAAAGAGTCGGCACACCGGAGGAACAAAAAAAAAGGCAGACGAAGAAGACAAGCCCAAGCAGTCGACCGTGCCACACTCAGACGAAAACATTGCAAGCAAGCCTGAGCAGAGCTCCTGCCGAAGAACAAGGAGCCTCAAGCTCTTAATTAGACACTATATTCTTGTAACCAGATATATCCTTGAGGGATCCCCCTCAGGATAAGTTATTGCATCCATACAGGAGTAGGGTATTACGCCCCCGTGCGGCCCGAACCTGTCTAAACTCCGGTGCATTTACTTCCCTTTGCACTAGGTCGATCATCCCCCACCACCGGCCGTTGCATTTACTTCCACTTCCATTTATTTCTCCGACGAACTTATTCAGGATCATCCCCCCGGCCGAATCTCTAAAAAGGGGTCTCTCGGGATCCCTGCGACAGGAATTAATCCTCCGACAACCGCGCACAACAGACGCGCCTATGCAACTCCAGATCCGAGGCCTACAAAGGAGGGAACAGCAAGGCCCAATGATCACAGGCAAACTCAAGGCACAAACACAGATTCAACGATATATGCAAGCACCGTGAATGGGCTAACTTGCAGGTAACAACAGGAACCTCCCCTGACAATGCACATGTAACAACCCAGGAAGAACCAACAGGAACCTCCCCTGACTAACAAACCTTTGTGAAGTCTATATGAAATGGCATTCGCTAATGTGAATAACAATCTAAACAACCGACAAATTGCTAGCCACCAAAGAAGATGATAGGAGGAAGATGGGAATGGTGTCATAATTCGACAACTAAACAATAAGGTACGCATAATTAGGTAAGCAAAGACTACATGAGCCATGAAACCTCCAGCGGACCGAGCATGCAGAATAATGAAATTCAGGTAGCCACCCAAGCAACCCAATCTCCAATCTAAGCTGACAGAGCAGGGTACCTGGCTCATACACCGAAAGATGGAAACGCAGAGACAACTATGACAGGGCACCCATAGGAACACACACCCCTACGAGCATTTAATCGGTAACCACATGAGGAACAACAAAGACATAACCTATGGAACAGAGGCATAGTGATAGAAGGAAGGAAAACACGCACCTTGTTAGCGGGTCAGGTGCCCTGATGCAAACAAATGAGCAGATATACTACAGGTGGGCACCCTAACAAGAGAGCAGAACCAAAGAGCGATGTCAGTGTACAAAATAAAAAGATAACAAGAACAAGATCAAGCGCAAAGAGCAACAATCCGATGCAACGACTTTCATACCTACTGTCAGTGGAAGAGGTGACGAGCAACCAGCAAGACCACACGCTAGGAACGAAGACAGGAACAGGATGACAAGCGCCAATCTCCAGAGCTGAGGCCAACAAAAAAAAACCCAAACGCAAATCACAGGCCAGACCATACGCAGGGCAAACCCAAAGAGCAAACCAAAAATAACTATGTACAAAGCGAGGCCACAAAAACAAGACAAAAGGAACCAAGGAACAAATGACAGAACTGAAGCCAGGATCAACCATAGGGTGAAAATGAAAAAATAGGAAAAAACCGATACCAACGTCGTAACGAGCAGGCAACAAGGAAGGAACAGGTACAGATGAAACAAAATCCACATAACAAAACAGGTAGCAACAAGACCAGGAGAAGTGGAAGAGAGCACAGCGCAGGCAGACACACGACAGGGAAAACAGGACAGAACCACATGTGCAGGGCTCCGAGCATGCCGAAACCTAGCAACTAAATCCAATCGGCCGAGCAAACAGGCAAGAACCATAGCAAAGCACGGAGACAGAAGCAAAAGGTAGAACAACCAGCGCAAGGGGCCACCCGACTGAGGCAAGCAGGGTCCAAAAAACGGCACCATTGACGGAATCCACGCCCAAAACAATGATGAGCCGAAGCAAACCCACCAAAAAAAAAAGAGGACCACAAACAAACGAAGGATCTCCATAAACCAGAGGCAGGAAGCACTAGATCTGCAAGACCAAATAAACAAGGAACGTCCACAAAGCAGGGTCACAAAGCACCAGTAGGACAGCGCAGAGCACCCACGGAATCTAGACCCAAAACAATGACAAGCCGCAGGAAACCCATCAAAAAAAGAGGGGAACACACAAGAGCGTATCCAACATAGAACCAAGGCTACCGTATGAACCAAAGGAAATAGACCAAAGAAACAAAGGACCTCTGTAAACTAGATGCAGGAAACATCGGATCTGCAAGAATAAATAAGCAAGGAACATCCACAAACCAGAGAGAGAAACCAGCAAGTCAAGAACGCAGAATCCCCATCTGGCTCCAACCCAAGAAATAAATCGAACTGACCAAGAAGCACACAAGATCCATAGGAAAACCCCACGAACAAAGGAAATGGAGCCACTAACTGGATCCATAGACCAGAGACAAAATAAATCCAATCAACCCAAGAAGCACGCAAGATCCATAGGAAAGACGGATCCATAAACCAGAGGCAAGAACCATTAACCGAAAACGGGCCACCAAGAACGCAACATCGATAGGATAGCACGAAGACGGAAGCAAACACTAGAACGATCAGCGCAAGCGCGGGGAAAACAAAGGCAAGCGCTTACCCAGGCAAACCACCAATGGGGAAAACAAAGGTAAGCGCTCACCCAGGCAAAGCACCAACGGGGAAAACAAAGACGAGGACCGTACGCCCCAATGCAGCACTGGCTTTTAGATAAGAGAGAGAGGCGAGAGGAACGCTGTAGAGAAAGACACCAGATTTCTGAGGCCGTGCCATCTGGTCACCAGGGCCCCCTTGTGAACGACGAGCGGGCACTGCCCTAGGAGCGCTAGAAAGACTGACGCGGCTCCAGCCTGCGACGCGCACACGCCCACAATCGCAATCGCACGGCAGAGAGGCGGGGGGCGACGTGGCCCGTGTGTACGCACTGGGCGAGCGCTCGGAATAATGGTTTAGATGTGGACAGGAGGAACCCTATTACATTGGATGAGCAATATGTGACTAAATTTTGTACCACTAACAAGCTTAAAAACCTAAGCCTCCATGGCTCTTTTAGGTTAAGTGTCCACACATATAGCCCAATATACAGTCTATATTATAACACTTTCCTTGGACACTTTACCAACGCTATGCTCATGCCTCGTCAAAAACTTCTTCTGAAAATTCAGCAAGAAAAATAGTAAGGAGAAAAGAGTGCATAGCTCGTGTATCTTGCCATTGCATATGTTTTCTCATTAAAAACTTTATGTTGAGAAAACTCAGTAGGACAAAACTCAACTAAGAGAAAAGGAATGCAACATTTAATTCTTTTGAATTTTATTATGACTTTCACAGTTCTTACATCTTGATCACGTGACCTATTTTCACATAAACTTTCACTAATTCAAAGCGACTTTGTTGCTCCTCTGAATATAAGAGTGATAGGGTACTAAATTATGAACATGTCAGATCTCCCTTGTGTTAAGACCTAAACGTTTATGTATGATAATTCATATGAGATATTCGCTTCCCCTAAAGGCAACAACCATTGAAGTCTCATTCTCATTCCATTGCTTTATAGCCATATTTCTTTTAATAGATGCAAGTAAGGATATTGTGACTATTCACAAATGATGTTTTGCTTTCACAATTCATTGTCCTCGTAGGAAACATGAGTATGTAGAATCTATGAGCGATATCATTTCTCATTTTTATCCTATCCTTTTTATTGATGGTTCTATGTCAACAAGAGGATTTGTTCTTCTAAGGTGAAGCGCCAAGATCTCAAGAGAATCAACAATACACAAGGACATTCAGTTTTTTTTTATACAAATTCATGTCTCCTAATGAATCGAATGAATAACCCTATGTCATGTTCTTCACTATGATCAGATTGTGTTACATGGGCATGCTGAGAGAACTAATCTAAGGATTTTCCTAACAATGAATCTCTAGTCTAAGCCTAGAATTCTATTTCCTTCTTGCTCTAGGACTCCAAACCTGATGTTGAGGGTGATTGCAATTGCGGATCTCTTTTCCACCATGCTGCTGACCAACTTATACATGCTCTGGATGGGTAGTTGCCATCTGTCGGAGGGACAAAAGATGGTTAAGAGTGTCTCTTCTCCCTTTAGGCAATTGTTGTCAGTAACTTGCGTTGAGAGAGAATCCCACATGTGCCAGAACTGGACAGTTAGGATGCCCTTTCCGAGAGTAGGGAGGTAGTTACCGAATATTCTTGAAGTGTGCTTAGTCATTTGCACTGATATGAAGTCTGACTGATCTTAGCTAACTCTGGACATAATTTTAGACCATATCCCATATCCTGGGGTAGGATCCTCATCAACAACCCCCAATTATGAGCGAAAAAAGCTTGCTCAATTGGAATGAAGGAAGATGAGTTTGTCAATAATCTTTTAGACCGGTTGACCACACTTAGAAGGTGTGTAATCAAAATCATAGATCGAAGATAATTGGTCAAGCAAGCACGATTTCGGTTCTGATTGGATCAAGAAAATCCTAACTAGCTCAGAATTAAATCAGATTTAGAAACTTCCGATGCAATCTAGTGGTTTCCTTAAAAACTCAACTGAGTTTACCATTATACAATATTGATTTTACTGTATATTGGTAAAACCAAGGCGCTAGTGTTAGGGCCTGAAGTTACACTTTCTGGTACCCTCGGTGAATGCTGCACTAGTCTCTGGATCTCGTATGCTAGAGCTTCACAGTCCCTCATAGATCGCTCATAACACATCACGCAAAACACTTAATAATTCATTAAAAACTAACATGTTCACATAAGACTTAGTTTAAGTGTAAATATCATGGCACACAGGGCCAATTTAAGAGTTGAAAAAGCGGAAGTAAACAAAGATAACTCCATAACTCTCCAGTTATGCCCACACACAAACATCTTGGATAACTCCAATCTAGCGATCCTCTCATTTAGTATCTTAAAGGTAGAACAAATCATAAACTGGATCCTTTCCAACCTCTAGATTGATTGTGGATAGCAGGGGTGAGTACATGAAGTACTCAACAAATGACATAAATTACATGCAAGTATAATGGTGGAATGTAAAAGCTTGAAAGGAAGGTTTAAGATAACTCATTTGTCGAAAAGCAACATTTAACCAAAAAACATAAAGTGAAACATAAACTTAAACTATCGTACTTAAGTAACATAAACAACATTTCAAAGATAGAACATTAATTCAATGAACGTAACAGTGAGGTCAACTACCAACACTGCCCCACTGATGACAAAGGTCCAACCACCTGGAACAGATCCACATGTATCTCCACCAACACCCTAGGGTAATAACCACTAAGTTGCTCTCAACAGATTATTATTGAGGCTACACTTGTCTACTAATTGTTTGAACTTTTAAACCTGCTCTTGACCGTGAGCATAACTATTCAAATAATTTTACACTCTGTAGATGTTGTACAACTTTGCCCATCGTTTGTGAGTACAACTTTGCCCATCGTTTGTGATTTAACTCTTTTTCTAGCATCCGTCGGTGCTTTAAACATGCCATTAAGACAAAATGGCCTCTCCAGCACATAAATGGTTGTGAGATGTATGATGAGTATCACTACAAATCCTTTCGCATACCTTGTTTGGTATTAGCTTATTAGGCGAGTATCTTCAAAGTAAATCGATGTTAGGGGAACACCCCAGCCTAGAGATATTTAGACGATGCACTGTCGTATTACTATAGCTATCATAGTATCATAACCATCATGTGGTATGCAAAGGGGTGAAATGCCCGAAATAACCCTCTATGTACATAATTGTAACATAATATCTTAGGAACATGCTGGTAATTTCTCTGTCCATTCTCGCTATAAATAAGCTCTCAAATGGCAGGAGAGGGGGACCTCAGAGGTTCTCACCATTACACTAACTTTGTTTTTCTCTTGCTCTCTTCTTTCGGCTCACTGCTCATCTCCAAGATTGAACTTTCTCTTATGAGCGGAGCTCTCACCGTATCTATTAGGGATTTTGGGGCACGTTTTCGTGTCCCAAAAATGCATCGTCTATGGGAATTTCGACATAAGAATCCATGAAAGGAGAGAAGTTGAGGGCATGCTAAGCCAACACGATCGGAAAACCTAACACCCTTGCAATACTCGAGCTCAGAATTGAATACTGCGTAGCTTGGCGTGCCAGACTACGTGGAGGGCAATGGTCATGCGGTTCTGCTCGAGCAAGCCCACCACCCTTTGCGGCCTCGACAGCGAGTATAGGGAGGCTGCAACAGCATGGCTCTGCGCTTATGAGCGCACCATCTCTCGTTGGACCCTCCGCCATGTGCAGTAGGCCCAGGGAGGCCCCTCGCTAGGAGTTCCTTGTTGTTTTTCGTACACTATGCGGAGGGTAGCTTTGGTCACACAACTCATCGACGAGTAGTGCGAAAGCCTGCAGATTGAGGAGGCTGACCATCGCCTCGTATATACATGCGCATATACCTCCGGATACTACTCCATGCGAAGGTGAGTGTGCATGAACCTCGGGAGCAATAAACGCACAAATAGAGTAGTGCTAGTTGCTTTTCCCCAGATGAGTGTAAATTGTTAGCATGTTAGGGCAGGCCTTATCCACTCGGTGTGGGCTCCTGTCACATGCAATGTCTATAGCAGGGTATGACACCGCAACACTTGACTAAAGCTTTCACATTCACACCATGACCCATGATATTTGTTCTCAGGGTGTCAGAAATAGTAACGTATTTAATTACTTGCCATGCACAAACACGAGTCTTTGTAGCCTACGGTGTGCATCAGAAAGCATGTGCAAGAGGGATAGCTTGTAGCCTTCACATGGCTGGGGGATAACTCTTGCCTATTGTGGTGCCCACGTGCCCTTGTCACTGGCTAGTTTATCTTGTTGTCGGTGGCAGATGCATTAAAGTATGGTAGCCTAGCCTGCTCATGCCCCACTCCTGCATAGATATTTTCATAAAACACATAACGTCAGGAGTAACTCAACTTGAGTACACACTCCTCTCTATACTAACCATCTACAACACATCGAAAGCCACATCCGGCATGCCCCCGCTCTAAGATGAAGGTGACAGAGACCCCCTCTGCATGCACGGACCAGCCATAGGCTCCCGTCCTCATCACCAATAGCCGAACTCCATGCTAGGGGACCTACCTCGGGAGGAGGCTCTTCCTCGCCGGAGGCCAGTCTCCGAGGGCCACCCAGCGCCAGAGCACTCTTCGCCCTTCGACCAACTTCGGAGCTGGCTCCAGACCTCTATAGTACCGAAGCACTCTCCGCCTCCTGCCAACTTCAGAGTCAGGCTCCGGACCTCTACAACGCCCTAGCACACTCTGCCCTCCAGCCAAACTTCGGAGCTGGCCTCCGGACCTCTACAGTGCCAAAGAACGCTCTGCCCTCTAGCCAACTTCGGAGTCTGCTCCGGACCTCTATAGTCGAAGCACTCTCCACCTTCAACCAACTTCATAGCCAAGCTCCGTACCTGTACTGCGCCAAAGCACTCTCCGCCCTCTGGTCAACTTCGGCGCTGGCTCCAGACCTCTACAGCGTCGGAGCACTCTCCACCTCCGGGCAACTTTGTGGCCGGGCTCTGGACCTTTACAGCACCGGAGCACTCTCTGTCCTTCAGCCAACTTCGGAGCCAGCTTTGAACCTCTACAACACCGGAGCACTCTTCGCCTCTGGCCAACTTTAGAGTCAGGCTCTGAACCTCTACAGCGCCCGAGCATGCTTTTCCCTTCAGCCAAACTTCAGAGATGGCCTCCGGACCTCTACAACATTGGAGCATGCTTTGCTCTCCGACCTTCAACAGAGCCTCTACATTGTGAACGGAGCCATCTAAAAACATCGTCGGAGCACCTTCTTCTCTGTGGCCAAGTGACCCTCTGCATCTTGGCCGGAGCCATCCAAAACATTGTTGGAGAACCTTCTCCATGGTTGGGTGACCCTCCGTATCATGGCCGGAACCATTCACCTCACTATCAGACCCTCTCTCGTCTGCTGGCCGAAGGCTTCCACTGCGCTCCACTGCCAGAGGGCTTCCGCTGCGCGCCCACACCGGATGCCCCTCCATGCCACGGCTCCTCCGTGTAGCAGGCCATGCTCAATCGACCTCCTTGCCGGATGCCACACAACGACCCTCCAGTCCTCTGCTCTCTAGTCCTCGCCGCATCGAACGCCGTCGCTCTAACCCCCTTTTCAAGTCGAAGGCCTACCTCCTCGATGCGCGGTAACAACAGCTTTCCATGGTGATACTCAAAAAGGTGTCTGGGGATCTCATGGACAGCAAGACGGTGTGTGGCATGGGGCTTGCGGAGGTGGTGTCCCTCGACAGCCATACCAAGCTGTGCGCCATGACGAGCACCAATGGAGGCGATGCCTCAACCGTAGTGATCAACCCAACGGATGTTGCCATCGCGTACGTGCTCCACAACAGTCGTGAGTTCCTCTTCACCGCAGGCACGAGCGACCTTGACATGTTGTCCCATGGTGGATGCACCACATGCTTGGTCATCAGCCTCCTCTGTATCGTCGGAGCTTGGCAGGCCGACATGGTGAACCAAGCCGTCTCATTGACACGTTCGGAGATAACAGACCTACCAACCACATCTGCATCCCATTTCCTCGATAGAGGCTGGGCTCCGGAGGCCGTGCTTCGGCCAAAGGCCTTGCCATAGGCATACTCCAACTGCTCTCCACACCAGTAGTCAACCTCCGCGCCCACCACCTCGTGCTCCAGCTCCTTCACGCTACAGTCCAAGCCAAAGGCTGTCTTTCGGCCACCTCCACACCGGCAGTTGAGCTCCACTCCCACCTTGGGTCAAAGGCTAGGGCCGGCTGGCCGGCTAGGAGATCGTTCGTACGTTGAGAGCTGCGTCTACATGCACGCCCTGCACCTGCCTGCCTTCGGCCACCCATGGACTTATGATCGCCAGTGGCCAAGCATGCATGCATGCAACCATGCACGTTCTATGGCGCGTTGCTACTACGTGTGTGCATATAAGACAGCATGCATATACCATTGCGTGCATGCACATGTGCCCGCGCTCCGGTCCACCATGCCGCCTCCTCGCTGGAGGCTGTGTCGGGGGCCAAACTCCAGCCCAACTCCGTATCGGAGGCTGCCCTCGGTGAGCTCGGTGCCACGCCACGTTGCTCCACGCCTCTATATCTAGCCATCATCACATCGGTCTAAGGCTTTGGGGCAGTCATGGGTCATGTGCGAAGGTAAGCATCTGCGTAGTAGGCCATCATCCATCATGCTGCCCAACCATGGCAACAGGGCGTAGGGCGAGACTGCCCTCAAACATGGGTGCCCATCATAGCTACTTCACAAAGCCACCTTATTCTTGAATGTAGTCCTTGCTTTCTGTGACATGCATGCATGTAGCTCTCGCTTTTTGTGATATACGCATGTATGCGCGCACAACTATCTCTGTTTTCCAGGAGCACAAAGCAGGACCTTGAGCAGGCCTTGGAGCAAGGAGTGGTTAAGACCCAACTTCGCATGGACCAAATCCAGGCGGGCATGCAAGCCCTTTTGGTTTCACTGGCTCTACCCCCGACCTATAGGCCAGAGGTTGCATGCACCTGAGTTAGTATGCCCGAGCTCCCATTGATCGCCAAGTACGTCCCACCACTGTCGTCTAAAAGTTTAGCGTCAATGTTTACTCTCGACATTTACATGGCATTCTGTTGCAACTAGCTATTCACTGATAACAGTAAGGTACAAAACTTAGCTCGAGTTATACCTTTGTTCAAATAAGTGCACAAACATCAAAAACCTCCACACACATAGATGTCTTAAAAACCTCCACATGTGAAGATGTTTAAAAAAACCCTCCGACATCATTAAGGCCTAGCCTACGTGCCAGAGAGGTAAACCCGCCGAGCCTCCGGGCCGGCGAGGTATGCACCCACCAGCATCTTGAAGGCCTAGCCTCCGTGCCGGCGAGGACATAAACCCTTTGGCATCTTTAAAGCCTAGCATAAGTGCCGGAGAGGTGTGAACCCACCGAGCCTCCAGGTCAGCAAGGTATGGACCCACAGGCATCTTGAAGGCTTAGCCTCCGTGCCGGCGATGACATAAACCCTTCGACATCTTTGAGGCCTAGCCTACGTGCTGGAGAGGTGTGAGCCCATTGAGCCTTCGAGCCTATGAGCTATGGACCCATCGGCATCTTAAAGGCTTAGCCTCCATGTTGGCGAGGACATAAACCCTTCGACATATTTAAGGCCTAGCCTAGGTGTGAACCTGCTGAGCCTCTGGACTAGCGAGCCTCTGTACTGGAGCAGTATGAACCCTCTGGTATCTTGAAGGCCTAGCCTCCATGTTGGAGAGGTCTAACACCTTACGCAACAAAAAATACGTAGGTCACGGCAAATCACTAGCCAACATAGAAGCCAGTTTTACTCCCAACCAACGCAACTAAGCACCCCTAAAGAATCGCATCTTCCAGCTGCTAGCGGCCGCAAGATGCGAGGGGGCTAGGGAAAGGGGAGACAAGCAAAGCGTTGGTGCGACCAAAATTGTAAGGCAAAAGGTAAAGTCAGCGCAATAAAATTTCATTCATACATATTCAAACATCATACATACATACATATACTCATACATTCATACATCATACATACATGCAAACATATATACATACATACCTACGTACATATACATATACTCACTGGTGGTATAATTGCTTTAGAAGCTTCCCTACCTTTGCTAAAGCCATAACAATCGTGCTAATAGAACACGCCCTCTGCCCGCTCGCGGTCGAAAAGCACAAGGGGGGCCAGAGAGTCAAGGAGCCAAAACGCTTGGTCGATCCTGCCAATCCTGCATAAGTTGCAGAATTTTGCTATCCCTGTCGGAACACATTGTTTTCAAAACAATAATAGGAACAATGCAGGAATCGAGTTTCCAACAAACTTAAATGGGACTCGGAATATGTTGGTTCCAGACGGCTCTGCCTCCGGTATCCAACGTTGAGGGGGGTAGCGTATTGCCCCCTCGGCCTCACCGATGACTCCACCTCCGGCATCCATTACTGAGGGGGTGGAAGACTACCCCCCCTTAGCATTGCCATCGACTTTGCCTCTAGCTTGCACCCCAGAAAGCTCCAGATGGCCCTGCCTCCACCGAGCATCGCTGCGCCTACCGGTAAGGGGTTGACAGACTGCCCCCCCAGCATCGTCGTCGAACTCGCCTCCGGTTATCGCTACGGGGGGCTCTGGATGGCCCTGCCTCCGACGAGCCCCGCCGCGGCTATCGCTGAGGGGGTGGCAGACTGCCCCCCTCAGCATCACTGTCGACTTCACCTTCGGTTACCGTCACAAGATTCCAGATGGCCCTGCCTCCATCGGGCCCCATCACGGCTACCGCTGAGGGATGGCGAACTGCCCTCCTTAGCATTGTCGTCGACCTCGCTTTCAGTTACCGCTGCGGGGGGCTCTGGACGGCCCTACCTCTGTCAGGCCCCACCACGGCTACCACTCAGGGGGTGGTGGAACGCTTCCCTCAGCATCACCGCCGACTCTGTCCCTGACTATCGTCGCGGGGGGCTCCGAATGGCCCTGCCTCCGTTAAGTCCCGCTATGGCTACTGCTGAGGGGGTGGCGGACCACCTCCCTCAGCATCGCTGTCGATTTCGTCCCCGGCTATCACCGCGGGGGGCTCCAGACCGCCCTGCCTCCATTGAGCCTCTCTATTGCTAACTGATGAGGGGGTCGCGTACCGCCTCCCTCAGCATCGCCGCTGACTCCATCCCCAGCTACCATCGCCGGGGGGGGGGGGGGGGGCTCCGGACGGTCTTGCCTCCGTTGAGCCTCACCGCGGCTAATCACTAAGGGGTTGCATACCGCCTCCCTCAGCATCGCCACCGAGTCCGTCTCTACCTACCGTCGCGGGGGGCTCCGGACGTGTGAGGAACTGTCCAAATAGTATTCGAGCTAATCATTAGGATGATTATTTTCTATAATCATGCCCACAATGATTAACGAGAATACCATTTCAGTAGTCCCGGCATGTGTTTACTTCCAGGATCGGAACACACGCTTTTACAACAAGCACATTATCACAAGACATAATAAAGAGCGAGTAATTTAATTAAATTATAAGTTTTTAAGTAGATTAAACTTTACAATAAAATACATAACTCAAACATTTGCTAGAGTAGCTACACAGTGGAATAAGTTACATGACAACAAAAGATGGGTAGCGCCATTTACCTTAAGGCACCACCCCAAGATAACAATACACGAGTGGAATGGCACTAATCCTGCCCGTCGCCAACATCGGCGGGCGTAAAGTAGCCAAAAACTAAATCTTCCTCACCTGAAAAGCAAACAAAACACGAGATTATAAAGGTACTCGCAAGATTTAATCCATAATAAGTACTTATAAATAGCCCGACTCCAAGGAGAATGCAATTTGGATAATTAGCAAGGACTCGGCCACAAGGTTAAGTGAATTTCATATGTAACAGCAATTTTGACTCAAGTGTAAGCATCTACACCTGACCATAAACAATCTTCTATCCTAAGATCATTACCATACCTTGATTATAACTTGAACCATATCAAAACTTCAACAACATCGTCACCATACATTTTCCAACATACCATCACAACCACAACCGAAACTCTACGATTGATGCAAATAGACAAAAACGTGCTCATAACTAAGAGCGTGACAATTCGAATTATTTTACACCCTGCCGGGGGTACTCCATTTCCCACACGACTTGAGGACCATACGGCTTGCGTGACCACACAGGTCCACACAAGTGGTACTCATGTCAACCTTTCCCGAATAAGCCCCAACCATTTGAACATGCGCCTCGACATACGGGGGTCATCTAGAACTACTCTCAGAGCAAACTAAATACCCCTTCTAAGTCTATTATGCTGACAACACTGGAGACTAGCATGCCAGAAGATCATAGCTACATAAAATATTTGGCTCATCCGTCCCATATACGGATACATGGTAAGTACGGATAAGTGCTAAAGCCAACTGCAACAATGGACGGTGCTTAATCGATTCCAGTGGGCCCATAGCATCTGAGACTCCCTTCTTGAGCCATGCCTATTGCCCACCCGAATCTTGGCTCATCCTCACTAACTTACCCTATCCTCCATCATCATTATCTTTGTGATATAAAGTAAGCCCTAAATTTGCAAACGATGACCGAACCACCGCTCGACTTCTACCGAGGACCTAAGCCATGCTAAGAATAACACATTCTTTTTAAGTTAGACCATTATGTGACATGAACAACCCAGGTTACAAAGGATCAAGCAATAAACAATGTCAAGGGAGAGTAATGCAACAAATAGGATCTAACCCAAAACCCAAAATAAGACTCATGGATATGCAAACAATCATCAAGCTTATCAATTGATACAATATATGATCCAAAGTAATAGGATGAAATGCTTAGATGCTTGCATTGCCTTGTTGATCAGCTTCACAAGCAAGGGAACTAACTTCCGAATCGCCCTTGATTACGCCTCTGTTACCCTCCGATCCTTTATTCACTAAGAAGAACGCATGTAATGATGAGCATGAAAGAGATGCTATGAAAATGCTACAAATTTTAATGGGGATGCGGTACTGGGTAATGAACATAATGCAGCAAGAAACACTCGAATTGAAGCACATAAGCTCATGGTATAATTAACCATGATTTAATTAAGCTGAAACACATTTAATTAATTGATTAATTATCAAAAAGTATTTTCTTGAGTTCTAGCATTTTTAACATGTAGTTATGCTCATACAAAGCTAACACAACTGATTTCATGATTTTTGGAGTTCGTAAGAATTAATTATGAAATTTCAAGTTATTAGCAAAATAAAAAAAGAAAATTTTCTGATGAACAGTAAAATCCGGATGCTCCGGGTTAAACTTGGACTCTCCGGGTTCTGGAGTATTTGGGAGGACCTCTGGGTGGAGGTCCTCGAGTATGTTTGGTTAGGATCACCCGGAACCTCCGAGTTGAACTCGAACCCTTCGGCTTCCAGAGTATCCGGGTGAACCTCTAAGTGGGAGTCCTCGGGTATGTTTGGTTAGGATCACCCAGAACCTCTAGGTTGAACTCAGACCCTCTATATTCCAGAGTATCTAGGTGAACCTCCGGGTTGGTTTCCTTGGGTATGTTTAGTTAGGATCACCCGGAACCTCCGAGTTGTGACTCGAAGTCTCCAGGTTCCTACAGAACGCGAGTTTTTCAACGATTCTTTGACCGATTCGATTTGCATGTTAAAGTCTAACACACATAAGCATATATAGACATTAAAAAATGGATTCTAAACCTAATTTATCCACTCCACCAACTCGAATCACTAGCTCTACTCATCCAAACCTTCATTCTATCTCTAATGCCTCAAGAACACGATGCTATTTCGCCATTCCTCGATTGCAGCCCACAAATCCCATCCAAATGCTAACTAATTCATGTATCCTCATATGAAAAACCTAGGAGACTTACCCAAAGTGCTTTCCCAAGGTTTGTGGTCATCGATTTGGGGAAGAATCAAAGGAAAATCTTGAAGAAGGGAAGACAAGGTGCTGCTGAAATTTCGGAACAAAGTGGTGACGAAAATGAGTTGCAAACCTTCATGCATGTGAGAAATTTTTGGATGGATAGAGATCTAGAGAGGTGAGGAATGTGGTGGTATAACATGAATGCCTCTAATCCTTGCTCTTGAAGGGAAAATTTGGTGGAGAATGAGAGAGTTTGAGAGAGGGAAGGGGAGCAGCAGCTCTGCTGGTTGTGCTGGCCGGTTTAGAGTGAAAGAGAGAGTGAGTGTGAGTGAGTGAGGTGGGGGTGGGGCTGCTGGCACCCAAGAGAGGGAGGGTTGAGGTGTGGGGCCGGCCAGTGGGTCCCATTTGAAAGAGAGACAAGTATTTCAGTAGAAGTTCTATTCCTTCTCTCCCATTTCTATTAGTCCAAATGAAAAGATTTAAACTCCAAAAATTCTAGGAATTTTTGTGACAGGATTACAAAATGAGATGAAACCTTATTAATAGGATTCATCTACAACGCATAAGAGGAGGTTAAAATAAACACAACTCTAACATCGTGTATTTTCATAACTCAAAGAAATTTGTTTAAACACCCATTAGAAATAACAAGCACTCAACCATGCTTAACAATTAAACCTGATGCTTATGATGCTCATGATGCATGATTATGCTTAATGACGTGATTACAAAAATTGGGATGTGACAGGATGACCCTGCCTCTTTTGTGCCTCACCGAGGCTAACCGCTGAGGGGGTTACGTACCGCCTCCCTCAGCATTGCCGCTGACTCCGTCTTTGGCTACCACTACGGGGGCCTCGCCACGGCTAACCGCTGAGGGGGTTGCGTACCGCGTCCCTTAGCATAGCCACCGACTCCATCTCTGGCTACCACCACGGGGGGCTCTGGATGGCTCTACTCAGTTTAGCCTCGCCGCGGATAACCACTGAGAGGGTTGCATACTGCCTCCCTCAGCATCGTTGCTGACTCCATCTTTGGCTACCACCACGGGGGGAGGGGGGCTCCGAACGGCCTATCTCTGTCAAACCCCACCACAGCGACGCTTCAGGTGATGCGACTCCATCAAGCTATGCCACTATCACCACTTTGCACGTGACCTTGGCGGACCTCGCGGCACTCACTCCTGAGCAAGGACGTCCATGATGCAACAACGGAAGGCCACCCCAGATATCCAGACTTCAAGGGGGCTGGAGCTAATTCATGGTGCATCCACTCGCCCCTCAGAACCTCAAAACCAGTGGATGAGGGGGTACTATTGGGGGAACGCCCTAGCCTAGCGATATTTAAACGATGCACTATGGTATTACTATAGCTATCATAGTATCATAACCACCACGTGATATGTAAAGGGGTGAAATACCTGAAATACCTCTCTAAGTACATGATTGTAACACAATATCTTAAGTATGTGCTGGTAATTTTCCCTGTCCCTTCTCTCTATAAATAAGCTCTCAAAGGGCATGAGAGGGGGACCCCAGAGGTTCTCCCCATTACACTAACTTCATTTTTCTCTCGCTCTCTCCTTTCAGCTCACTGCTTATCTCTAAGCTTGAGCCTTCTCTTATGAGTGGGGCTCTCACCGTATCTATTCGGGGTATATTTTCGTGTTCCAACAATCAGTAAATATAATACCTCTCTGTACACAATCTAACTCTACTGCCTAACAAAATTTTTAGTTCTCTAGCTCTTTGTCAAATGAGAAGAACAAAAAGGACACTAATCTTTTATAGGATGCAACATCATGGCTAAATATATCATAAGTTCATAGTTCGTAATGCTCAAGTTCAGAAGAGTGTAGTACTCACCGGAGACTTTACATCACTAACCTCTGCAGGGCCTGCGACCTTCGCTGACGGACGAGGTGCCGAGCCCTAGTTGCCTGGAGCCTCGCCGCTCTACCTCATGTGCTATTGAGCTCCTGTGCTAATTCGCCTCCTCTCCTCCGCCGCCATGATCAGCCCCTCATCGTCGCCCACTCACCAAAATGTTGCAGTTATGGCTTTTGGGCCCCTTGTTTTAGGGCTTTTGGGCCTTGGAACGTTTAGGGGCCATTTGAATTTTCCTCCTTTTTCAAATAATCGTTTGTTGGATACTCTATTGAATTACTCCGTGTTTCAGAATGATCAGGCAGCAAGCATGATTAAGTAATAAACCAAGGAATTAAGCAGAAGCATCACAGAGTGGAATTAAGCTGATGAGTCCTACAACAAAATTATGGGAGAGTGTTATTAAACATCGTCTAAGAAGATTGATGAGCATTACTAAAAGTTAGTTTGGCTTTATGCATGGGAGGTTGACCGTGGAAGCGATATTCTTGACAGATTTGAATGAATGGAATATGTCCAATAAATCATCTTTGAATAGGGGAGTATGGAAATTAGCAATCCACTTGGCTGTACCATGATCAAGGATATCGATTTCCTTTTATTATTATTAATATTCTAATATTTAATAATTTTTTATATCCTCTTGGTTGGTGACTCTTGTTTGATTTTATTTTTATGAGAAACCAAGTTGAAATGTGCCTTGATTTTCTTGTGATAAGTGATTGATATTGTTATTTATTTGATTTGATGATCTTTGGTTTTGTATGAGCTTTGATGTGATTTGAATTAATTTGAGATTTTATTTGGAATTGGAGTTGGAGATATGTGTTTGCTTGTCTCATGGTGTGCAGGTGATGGATGCAACTTGGCGTTCGACGGCGGGATGATCGGGGCCAAGCGGAGTGCTTGGTGCCAGACGATCAAGGAGGCCGGGCGAAGTCAAGGGTGATCCTAGCTGAACACGTGGAGGTCAAGCAAAGCATTGAAGGCGGATGGAGACGTCGTGTTGATAAAGTTAAGCGAAGGGGATGCCGGTGCAAGTGACAAGGCGGCCTGAGGGATCAGGAGCAGGAGAGACTTGTTGGCGGTCAAGATCGCATGACGGAGTACACGCGTTGACATCGAAGCGCTTGCTTAAGGTGTAAGCAAGGCGGTGAGTCACGCTTTGAGAACCGTGCAGGCGGTTTCACAGTTTAGCCTTAAAACTATGGGAGGATTGGAGGAGTATGTGGCACCATCGTGAAGCTTGTGTCGAGGCGAAGCTAAGTCGTGAAGGCGTCGCTGCCGTCCGATGAATGGAGAAGAAAATTGACCAAAATACTTTTAGTGGTAGGTAGGAGTGTACTACAAGTGAGGGGTATTTTGGGGAAAAGCTAAGAAACTTAAGGACTAAATTTTCTAGACCTATAAATAGAGGGGTAGCGCTAGAGAGAGCTTTGAACCAGCCACTTGAGTCCCCTTGTGCCACTTATTTGAGAGCCTTAGAGCTAAGGTTTTAGAAAAGAGAAGGATGAGTGCTTAGCCTATATAATAGGTGAGAGTTTTGAGAGATAAAATCTTTGTAATCCGTCTAAAATAGGACTGACCTCTTTGAGTAATTAAGTTTATATTTTTACATATGCTTGAATTCCCTTCCTTCTACTTTCCCTCTATTGGTTCCCTTGCAAGTTTGCAAGTTTTTCGGTTTTCGGTTTTGATTTTCGTTTTGGTTTTTGAGCTGAAATTTCAGCACATTGTCAGATCATTCTTCTTATTGCTAGAGGCATAAAAACTCACATACGAGTGTATGCTCGTGGGTCTTGAGTACCCTTGCCTCTAGATCATCAACTTGGAGATGTTTCTTGCCCGGTGATTTTTTCTTTGAGCTGCAGTATTTCACCTTTGTAGGGTTATTTTCTCTTGATACTAGTAGCTTAAACACTCACATACTCATGTATTTGAACAGATCTTGAATCCTCTTACCACTAGACTATCATCTTGGAGGATAATCTTGTCTGGTATCCATCTTCTCTAGTTTCTTAGAAAGTTAACAGTTTTTGTGCACAAAGACACATAAAATAGTCTTGAATGGAACCTATGATTCATATTCCATCCATAGAGTCATGTTGCCATAGAACTAGTTCTCTTGCTTTGTCTCTCTGATTCTTTTGCTTTTGCTTGAGTGTTTTGGGGTATGTTAGGTGAGAAATAGAAAAAGATCATCTATTTCAAAAGAAATTTGTTGAGACACTTATTCACCCTCCTCTAATCGCTATTTTCGATCCTACACTCAACTTATCTCAACTTGCTTGGTACATAAATTCTTTGTCGATGTTATATTCTCTATAGTAGTAGCTAAATAACAACCTTCAAGAGTTTGGGATCACCTTTTTTTCCTGGAAGAAACACTTTTGACAAGTCTAGATCAACGTACTTGCAACTTGTTTGGCACTTATCTTCCTTCCCAGCTCACTCAGCAGCGAGGATCTTTCTTCTGTGCAAACCTAACCACTCGAACCGAACAAACACGGGCAGTTACTCATCACCAACCTTCTGTCATATATATTAAGATATTAAGGCTTCTGTCATATATATTAAGATATAGAGATGATGCATACGCGGACACCTCTACACGCATACAGTGGTGGAGAGTACGCCGAAATCAAGAGGGGGCCAGTTGCCAATAAACAACAACACAAGTGCTAGAGTAGTACTAAGTAATTAGTGCCAATTGACACTCTAGTTAATTAAGATATTAAGGCTAAGAAAATAGCTTAGCATCTCAAGTTCTCAACCAAAACATTAGCTGGGTCCGCTGTAGGGCTGTAGATTGCTAGTCTGTAACCACAATTCATGAAATTTAGAAGAACGGAGGTTGGATGACGTGGGTTCGTGGACTGCACAAGTCCACCACAAGATCAGCTCTGTGGTCTTCCAAGGACACCAGATATTGTTTTTCCTTTGAGACCAGCTTCTGGTCTTCCATGTGGCCAACCTGGTCTTCATGGCGATCAGGTCCTGGTTTTCTAGTGTTCCTCCAGGACCATCTGCTAGTCGTCCTCTGAGAACAGCACCTGGTTTTCGATTGAGACACCTTGATTGAGACCAGATCAGGTCCTTCGAGAGATCTTGGTCTTCCTAGACCAGCTTCTGATCTTCCTAGGAAACCTCCCCTAGGCTCCGCCCGGTTTTGCCTCGAGTAGGCTCCATCCCTGCATTAGCATACACCTCCGAACGCATCCCTATCACACATGTACAAATAGTTAAGAGAGTTCTCTAGAAGAGTTTGTTGTCTGAGCATGACAAACAAAAGCAGGAAGCTGAACTAGGGACGTGAAACTAGAACATAACACAAATACAAGAATCAACCAACTATATATGTATGTAGGTTGCGACGTAAATGATGCTTATATTTATTTGGAGGCTTGGAGCAGCAGAGGATAACAGTAGAGAGAAATCTATTATACTGCTCCACGTTTTATTTTTTCTCAAAAAATGTGCAATGTTCAAATAGTAGTATGATACTAAACACTTTTGTTGCTTAAAATTAGTTCCGACAAGGTAGCACCATAGCAAGCGTAACTAGGCACCACATTCATTTACGATGCAAGAGCATTTCCATGCTTTTGTAGAGAGCTTGTGCAGTGTGCACAGTTCAACTATGTTCTCTCTGGATTTCTTCCTGTTTAGCTGGTGTCCTATTTCAATTGTTCTGGAAACAGACCTCAGGTCAATACACTTGTGTGATCACTAGTCAACTTTAGCAGATTTCGAGCATCACATATTTTTGGCACCCAAATTTTACTTATTCTTTGGTATTTCGATAATACGAACCTACTGAAAGAAATTTGATCTTTCGTTTTTGAGTTATCTGCTATTAAAGATTCATCCATGCCTGTACTCAGTTTCCAACACCGTACTCTGCTTTGGTTTTCAAGACTGGAATAACCGCATAAGGTGCAAGTGATTTCTTGAACCTTGCAGGATTAGTGTTCAGTTTTCATCAGTTCCAAGTCAACAGACACGCAATTCAGTGACTTTCTGTTCCTCCAATGACACAACATGATAAACAATGTCACGAGGAAAAACATACTCCTTCGTTTACTAGTATATGATGCTTTCAGAGTTCCGACAAGACATGGTTTTCGATACATAACTTAGAACATCAATTTCCATAACAATTTGACAGTAAAAGTAAGTTTCATAACAAATCTAATGGTATTTCAGACACATGAGCAAATGCAATCAAGATAGTTTTGTTCTGTAGCTATCAGCTAGTTCAATATCGTTCAATATCATTGTGGATATGTTAGCGGTATTGATATCAAGGGCTAAGAACGATGGATAAATTTCGGGAGTTGTTCTACATCTGGTGGAGGATGGATTGTCAATTCTACAATATGCAGATGACACCGTAATCTTCTTAGACCATAATTTAGAGCAAGCAAAGAATATGAATCTTCTTTTACGTGTCTTTGAACAACTATCCGAATTGAAAATTAACTTTCATAAAAGTGAACTTTTCTACTATGGCGATGCTAAACATGATGAAGACCAATATGCACGATTATTTGGATGTGATATTGGTTCAAAATCATTCAAATATCTAGGCATACCAATGATCCATCTAGGAATACCAATGATCCATCTAGGCATACCAATGATCCATCGTAAACTTCGTAATAGTGATTGGAGAAGGGTGAACGAGCGTTTTGAGAAAAAAACTGAGTAGCGGGAAGGGTAAGCTTATATCTACAGGGGGCATATTAGTGCTCATTAATTATGTATTAAGAAGCCTTCCAGTTTTCATGATGTCTTTCTTTGAATTATCCAGAGGTGTTCTAAAGAGACTCGATTATATAAGGTCAAGGTTCTTCTAGCAAGGGGATAATTATAAAAAGAAATACAGACTTGCTAGATGGGATATCCTCTACCAGCCCCGTGATCAAGGTGGATTAGGCATTACTAACCTAAAGATCAAAAACATTTACCTCCTTAGTAAGTGGCTTTTTAAACTACTAATTGAGAATGGGGTTTGGCAACGTTTACTAAGGAATAAATACATTGGTACCAAAATTCTTACCCAAATAGAAGGAAAGCTAGGAGACTCTCATTTCTGGTCTGGTTTGATGAAAGCTAAGGGCAATTTTTTTTTTATTTGGGTTCTTTCAAATACAGGACGGAAAACAAGCAAGATTCTAGAAAGATATGTGGTTGGGCACAAAACCACTTAGTGAGCAATTCCCTTCTCTGTATAATATAGTAAGTAGGAAGCAAAACACTATTGCAAATGTAATGAGATCAATACCTCTAAATATTTAATTTTGAAGACCTATTGTTGGCGATAGATTAATCGCCTGGAATATGTTAGTGTTTAAAATAATACATGTTGACTCGACAAACGAAGGTGATACGTTTCGATGCGGCTTGCATGCCAATGGCCATTTTTCAGTACAATCCATGTATAATAGGATGAACCATAGACCCTTCTCCTCTACGTCACGTTGGCTTTGGAAGCTTAAGCTACCACTCAAAATTAAGATTTTCTTGTGGTATTTATCAAGAGAAGTAATTTTGATCAAAGATAATCTGGCCAACAGAAAATAGAATGGGAACCTTAAATGTTGCTTTTGTAACCACAATGAAAGTATTCAACACTTATTTTTCAAGTGTCACTTTCCTAAGTTGATTTAGCAAATTATTCATATTGTTTTTGGTATTACCACGCCAAGGAACATGAATCATACTATGGGTGGTTGGTTACGTGATATGGTTCCTATTAAAAAGAATTTGATCCTGGTTGGGGTAGTCGTTATATTTTGAGTGATTTGGCTATGCCAAAATGATATAGTCTTTAGCAAATTATCAACAACCTCTTTTTTGTAGGCACTCTTCAGGGGCACATATTGGTTCAGATTTTGGAGACTGTTACAAAAGGAGGACCAAAGGGAAGAGATCAAATTGGCCTGCTAGAATTTGGAGGTGGCGGCTGTGAAGTTTATTGTTAAGAATGCCTAGCGGTTTAGTCATAGGTTATGTGCCGATAATTTTATGTAATCTATCTAAATTATCTATCTCTTATCGTTTCAATATCGGCAATAGACTATGATTATATAATAAAGCAACAAGAACTGTATGTATCCTATGATGCAAAAGGCTGGAACGTTATCCTTTTTTCTAAAAAAGCTATCAGCTAGTTTTGTTCTGTAGTTATCAGTGGTGAAGTTGATGCATATGACTGAGAGTTCCCATCTTAGCCTATGTGTTGATTTGTTTCTTTAGTAGACCCTGAATTGACATTGGGAATGGTAAATTCACCTTCTTCTGGACAGATGCTTGGATTGAAGGCTGTTCTATCCGTTCCTTGGCACCAGAGCTCTTCGGTTGTGTTGCTCCTTCAGTTTCCAAGAGCAAAACGGTTGTAGATGCTTTGCACAGCCAAAGATGGATCCGGGATATTACTGGTCCATTGTTCATACCAGCCTTAATCCAATACTTGTAGTTATGGTGTCAACTTGACACCATCAACTCGAGCAGCGTGGAAGACCGAGTGATTTGGAAATAGACTCCTTTCGGTCAGCACTCACCGAGATCAGCATATCATCTTATGTTTCAGGATTATGTCCGATGTTGGTGTGGAGATCATGGGCACCCACGAAGGTAACATTCTTCGATTGGCTAGTGCTTCATGGTCATCTATGGACAGCGGCACGAAGGCATTGACACGGACTCCAACCTGATGACTCTGCATGCATTGCTCGTAGCTACCAGAAACCACCGATCATCTGCTTTTGCACTGCAACTTGGCGAGAGAGTCATGGTGGCGTGGGCTGGGTGTTCATACTCCTCAAGCGGAGATTTCTATCCTTGACTGGTGGATTGATATCCGGGGGCGAGTGGCCGAAGACTACCGCAAAGGACTTGATTCCCTAATCCTTCTCACCTGTGGAGGATCGGGGCTAAAAATATTTCCATCGTCAAGGAGCGGCTGCGTGCTTTTGGCACTGTTGTATAATTAGTGATGACGTTGCGAACGTTTAGTTGCTTCCTTCTTTCAAAGCTCGTTTCGGATGTAATCGGGAACGTGGCCTAGCAAGGGCCGTCGTGTAACTCTCACTTTATACCTCATCTTAATACAAATATGCGTAATTCTCCTGCGTATTCTATTAAAAAAAGTAGACCCTAGATTTGTCATAGACGACCTTCCATTGGTTTTCTGAAGTCATAGACGACTTTCCATTGGTTTTCTGAAGTCATAGAAGACCTGCTTACATTCGACCAAGTAAACCTCCATTATTTCCTGACAATTTCCCTTTCTGGTACCAACTACCAAGCCTTCCAGTCCACCATTTTGGTGGCATGGACGAAACTTTCTGCGCATCCAAGCACTGCACTATAAGATAGCTAGAACCATCATTTCAGTGTCCCATTCCAGCATATATTTCCAGCGCATTCCCATAGACTAGAGAGCTACAGACCGCTGGGAGAGATGGTTGGAGTGACAGCGAGCGCTCTCATGGGGGTGGTGAACCCGCTCCTCAGTAGGCTCTGCACCCTGTTGGACAGGGAGGATGTCGAGCCCAAAGGTGTGCGTCGGCAGATCGCCTTTCTGCGAGATGAACTACGCTGCATGAGCACCGCCCTGGAGATGGTGTCCGAGTCAGAGGAAGCAAACCCGCAAGTGAAGGAGTGGATGAGCCAGTTGAGGGAGCTGTCCTATGACGTCGAGGATTGCATTGAGATCTTCATGCACCACCTTGGCCGTGTTGACACCTGCGATGGGTTCATCCACAAGATCATAAACAAGGTAATCACTCTGAAAGCACAATATGAATTTGGTAATCAGATTAATGAGCTGAAGGAACGTGCGCTGGAGGTTAGTGATCGGCGTAAGAGATATAAGCTCGATCCATCCACCTCCTGTCCAAAGTCTGTGGTAATCGATCCCAGGTTGCCTGCACTCTTTGAGGAGGCAGATAGACTTGTGGGCATTGATAGCCAAATGGACGAACTTGTCCAGTGGCTCATCGATGGCACTGGTTTACACTCACAGCGTAAGGTTCTGTCAATTGTTGGATTTGGAGGATTAGGCAAGACAACACTTGCCAATCAGGTCTTCCAAAAGGTTAAAAGTCAATTCGACTGCACAGCTTTTGTGTCCGTATCCCGAAGTCCTAATGTCAAAAAGATTCTCGCAGACACACTCTTGCAGTTTCTTAAGAGTAGCCCAATTACAGCAGACCAAAATCAAGACTTTGCAAGGATGCAGGGAGATCTTTATCTCAAAACATTGGAATATCCGCAACTTGCGGATATGAATAGAGAGTATCTTCGGAATAAAAGGTACGCAATAATACATGAAAGAAAACATATGCGTGTTATGTTACATTTTGAGACTTTGTAACATTGAGATTTGAGAACTTGTGTATTAGCTACTACATGGCATATGAAATTGGCTTTCTCTTTATATACTCAGCTCACTTGTGTGCATATGCACAATGAAAGTAAGAAAGCAAACAGATATATAGAAATTCATTCAATTCTCCTAAAAGAAAAGATGCAACAACTGGTGCCTGAAACAAGTACATATTTAGGGTCAATCGAGCCACCTATGTTATTGCAGAACACCCAAAACTTACTATATCAGAAAAAATCATTCAAATTTGAAGACTTGACCCCCACAAAAAATGTTGAAAATATACATTTAACTACACACGCTTCAAGTACTGGATCTGGCACTGCTCACAGTACCTGTCCAAACAATATGCAAACTATTGAGAATGCCATGTTGGCAAAGTGGTAACATATGTTTTGGCATTAGGATTTGTCTCATGTGGTTGTGCATGTGACTTCTAGGTGTTGGCAGTAACATGTAGGTTTCTGCAGTTTATCATAGGATGCTCATGCATGCAAATATGGCAATATGCAATTTCTTGAGTACATAGCTCCTTTTCTACCCTTACATTAAGTTCGTTTTCCATTATTTAATGGTTATTGAACACTCTCCTTGGATCGTTACTAATGGAATGCTTCATCTTTTACAAATTGTTCGATAGGTACCTTGTCATAATTGATGATATATGGAGCAAACAAGCTTGGAAAGAAGTTCAATGTGCTTTTCCCCATAACAATAATGCAAGTAGAATAATAACGACCACACGAATTGAAGATGTTGCTAAATCTTGTAGCTTTCCACACAAAGAATATGTCTACCCCATGAGGCCCCTTGATAGTGATGACTCAACAAGCTTATTCTTGAAAAGGATTTTTGACCACAAAGATGACTGTCCTCTTGAATTGAAAGAAGTTGCTGATGATATACTACGAAAATGTCATGGCTTGCCACTAGCTATAGTTAATATTGCTAGCCTATTAGCAACCAAACCAACCTCTAAACAGGAGTGGGAGAGGGTGCTAAATTCTCTAGGATCTGCACTTGAACAAGATCATGAGCTGGAAGTAATTAAAAGGATATTGTTTCTTAGTTATTATGATCTACCTGACTATTTGAAGATATGTTTCTTGGATCTAAGCATATTTCCAGAGGATCATGTGATTGGCCGGTTGTGTTTGATAAGGAGATGGATAGCTGAAGGATTTATTGTGGAAGGACGAGGACAATGCTTAGAGGATACAGCAGAAAGCTACTTCAGTGAGCTCATCAATAGAAACATGATTGAACCAGTGGACACTGACTACAGTGGAAGGCCAAGAGCTTGCCGGGTACATGATATAATGCTTGATCTTATTATATCATTATCAGTTAAAGAACATTTCGTTACTATAATAGGTGATTGTAAGTTGAAACCTTCCACTAACAAAATTCGGCATCTGTCCCTCCAAGGAAACTTCGCAGAACAAAGTCTCTGGCTGGGGACAAACACTTTATCTCATGTTCGGTCATTTAGTGTGTTTGGTGATGTTAAAAAGATGCCCTCTCTCTTGGAGTTTCATGTTTTACGAGTCTTAGATATACAAAATTGTTCTAGCCTGGAAGACAGTGACATTGAGAATATTGGAAGCTTGATCCACTTGAGGTATTTAAGTCTCTATAATAGCAACATCAGCAAGATCCCTAGACAGATTGGAAACCTACAACATCTGCAGACACTCAACCTCAGAGCTACCAGAATAAAAGAACTGCCAGCAACTATTGCCCAACTGCACCAATTAGCACGCCTGTATGTGCCTAATGGTGTAGAATTGCCAAATGGGATCGGTAGCATGGGATCTCTAGAGGAGCTGTTAATGTTCGATGCCAGCAAAAACTCCCCACAAGTTGTGCAGGAGTTAGGGAGCCTAACCAAACTGAAGGTGCTTGGGATCAAGTGGTGTGCTGATGGTGCAATGAGTGATGAAAGAAGCTTCAAGAAATCATTGGTCGCATCGTTCTGTAATCTGGGAGAAAGAAATCTCCGATCCATAAGGACCGAGACTACGGAACGCTGTTCTATGGATTTCTTGTTTGATTCACTGTGCCCTCCTCCATGTTATATGCGGACATTTAGCATTGGCCCCATTTTCTCTAGGCTCCCAAAGTGGATATCCTACCTCTCAGAACTCACCGACTTAACTGTATTTATAGAACAGGTGGGAGGTGGAGATGTGCGTGTGCTTCAGGACTTGCCTGCACTGCGCTGTCTCCAAATTTTCACAACGGAATACCCGCAGGAGTCACTCACCATCAGCCCCGGTGGATTCCAGCGTCTGGAGGACTTCCATTTCCGTCCCTCTATGCACTGGAGGAAGAGAAAGAGCATGCTCAGTCTGGTGTTTGAAGCAGGAGCCATGCCAAGGCTCAAGCGGCTTTGGTTTAGATTCGCTGTGCACGATACGCTCTCTGCTTACGGTGTCGGTTTTGATTTTGGTATCAGCCTCCTTTCGTCCCTCAAGCGCCTCTGGGTCAGTATCAATTGTCGGGGTGCAAGGGCTTGGGAGGTGGAGGCAGCCAAGGCCACCATTAGAGCTGCAGCAGCTCTCCTTCCCAACCGTCCAAGACATGAAATCCATATATTTGGGGAAGAGGAGATGGTGAAGGACGAGGAGCAGAGGGAGGACAGCAATGACACAGACCAAACCAGACAGTACCCACAACGCAACTGATATGATGAGGTTCTTTAATACTATTTCTTTTCTTCCTTTTAAGCTATGTTTTTTTCTAAGACAGAAAGGCTGACTAAGAACAGTGTCCATGAGACGAGAATTTGTGTAGTTTAAAAAGTTTAGGCTGGTAAACTAGCTGAATATTATTATGGCTCATGTCCCCTTTGGAGATTACCACTTTAATTGGTATCCTATTTTTATTGATCTGGCAACAGACCCCAGCCAAACCCTTGTGTTTTCTGGGAACTTTAGTTAATCAACGAGATCTTATCAGCATTTGATAGTTTCTTCGCATTACATGTGGACACTGACTTTGTCTTACGTTTAATCTTTGCTTTTTCAACTATTGAAATGTCAAGCTTTTCTGCTCGTTGCTGGGACTTCTTATAAATGGGAAAAATATCAGGTGGAGATACAAGTTCCTACAACATTTGTGTGATGAAGAGAAGAAACCTAGCGAGGAAAGCTATCACATCATTAGAGATTACTAGGAGATATTGCCATGCTTATCTTTATGCTGGTAAAAAGTAAA
The DNA here is from genome assembly GCF_958298935.1 of Phragmites australis. Classification (NCBI taxonomy): domain Eukaryota; kingdom Viridiplantae; phylum Streptophyta; class Magnoliopsida; order Poales; family Poaceae; genus Phragmites; species Phragmites australis. Next base: position 19,453,615 of record NC_084936.1, on the reverse strand, counting down.
GCAAAGTTATCAACATTTAAAAGGAATCTTTAGCCACTGTGAGTCCTCATTTTAGAAAAACAGATATGTCTAGGTCATGAAATAGTAGGAGCACCTACATACACCGATCCACAGCGTGACAGTAGCCAGCACCACCAAGGGTGCCAACAGGATCATCCTCCGTCGTGTGTCGATGACTCTTTAGCTAGCTTTTTCCAAAAACCTCGATCTTCCCGCGAAATAATCCTCGGATTGCCACTCCCTACGTTTGTTGCTGCAAGAAGCTAAATCTTTCCAAAACATTAGTCATGAAAAAAGATCACAAAAGCTTACCTTACCAAAGTCGTGATCCTTGCTTCAACGACTGAGAATTCAAGGTAATTCTCAAATTAATCTGGCGCGGAGCTTCGGGACCATCAAAAATCACTTTTGGACATGGTGGAGCATCAGCATGCTCGTTGTCCAGAATGGGTAGCGACGGCTGCTGTCCAAACAGGGGTGTGCCGATCGGCACCAGGGTCAGTGGCGGCTGTTGTGGCTTCCTTCGAGAGCTTTGCATCTAGCAAATTTACCCGTTTCCATAGACGCAACAAAAAACATGGTATATGTAATATAATAATAGGATTAGTCCGAAAAATCAGATTGATCATCCTAGGTTGGAATTGCCAATCCCCGGCAACTACGCCAAAAAAGCTTGTTGGCGACAACTATGCGCACAATATTTAAACCGCATATGCGCAGGTCGTTAGTAGCTTTTCACACGAAGTATTCCAAAGTTATCGAATCCACAAAGATCATCAGTTGAACATTATCTAATCTAACAGATTAATCCTAACAAGAAGCATAATTGCATAAAGAGAGATCAGATTAATAAAGGCATGAAGAACTAAGAGAACATATAGAAAGCATAAAACCTAATCCACGAGTGTAACCAGATAGTTATATAGTTGCAATCCAAGCCATTGGATTTATCATGTTAATGGTTGGAGACAAGCATATTTAAATCTATACCCTCATTCGGTTCACCCCCTACTCTACCCAGTTTTTCCTCATCACCCTTGTCACGAGACTCTATTTGGGTATTTGGGATATAACAAACCTAACTACCACGGTTAAGTTAATTAAACCGGTTTCATTGCAATAGTTTAGGTACTTACATCTAACCACCATGATTACATCTACTAGCAAATCATCTAGACACATATTAGATGAAAGATAAAACATACTTGCAATGAGCAGAAACCTAATAGAGGCAAGAGAGATTGCATTCAAGAAATCTAGACATGAACAATCAAATCTTTATTAAGATTTGTGATACATCACCATCGATTACATACCTCGACAGCAGTCAAGCAGCAGCTATGGAACTTTAGCATAATTAGACTTTGGTGATTAGAACGACATTAGAATGTCCCCTGATTAGAAGGCTCTAATCAAGCACTAATTACTTAGGCTAATTAGCTAACTGGGTTAGCCTAAACTAACCTAGACAACTAGATGAAGGTGGCGGAACAAGTTTTCACCCAAATTGACTCTGAACAAGTGATGTGCCCAGAGGAGCACCCCGCAAGAGTACGAGTGCCACTAAAGATAGCGGTGAGTGTCTGTTCTCCACGAGGACAAGAGTAACAGTGAATCGCACACCTAGCTTAATAGCATCTAAATAAAGCTAGATCGATCGAAACAGTGGAAAAGAACTAAACTAAAACAAAAAAAAAAGACTGCCTGACAATCTAACCAACTAACAACTACTAAAAGCACTTGAGAGTCAAGAAGTAACAAGGGAGTCTAGAAGTACGGGGGCAGTCGAGAAGCAAAGGAATGGGAGACGGGCGGCAGCTAGCTAGCGTCAATGGCACCATGACATACAGTCATACACACCGAGCTAAATTAAATATTGAAACAAACCACAACTGAACATGCACTGAAAATACTAATGGACGTCACAAACAATTGACTAATGACTGGAAAATAAAAAATTACTTGACAGGTAACAAAATACTATTTCAATTAACCAGAACTACCATCTTCTACAAGATATCTGTAACTGACACAAGCACATAGATTAGCACTGATATTAACTTGCAAAAAACTGGTGCTTTACTACATAGAAAGCGATTAAATTCTTAGTACAAAACACTCACGCAGGCTAATTCACCACAACAAGAAATCGATCCTTGAATACACGATCGTACAACCCAATCTGTAATTTAGAGCAAAACTGAGAGAGAGAGAGCAAACCGAGATGGGAACAGGGTGCGTAGAGGCTGGGGTTTGGGATTTGTGTACGAGCAGCAGCGAGGACAGGGGGAAAAGGAAGAAGAGGCATTTTGAGGTGAATGTGCTGGTGGTGCTAGCACTAGCAGGGGGTGAGAAGAGTTGTTACTGGGGTGGCTCGCTGACGGGACAACCGGCCCTCGCCGGCAGCCGTGGGTGTTAGAGAAGAGAGAGAGGAAGAGATTGGGAGAGGAAGTGGCCGGCCTGCCTTTAGCTACTGTTGTGGCTAAGTTAGTCTATTTTTAACAGATATTTAAAAATTCATTCTCTATAATACTATTACACCATTCTCTAGCTGCGTAATCACTGTAGCAATCCCTGTAGCATGCAAAACCGGCTGGAGTGCGATGCGGGCTGCTTAAGGCATTCGTGCGCACAATGATAGGCGTGGGTTTAGAGGCTATACTGAAGTGTACCTTAAATGCCCAATTCTGATTTGGTATTTTTTTATTGATCCCGTTAGGTTTTAGAAATTTCTAAATAGGCCCTTGTTTGCACTAGAGCTCTTGAATTCTTGACCTCTGAACCTCTTATTTTGTTGCAGTTTAGTCCTCCACGACCGTGCCAATATGCACAATATTTTGGAGCACGTCGTTGAAGCACTCCATTTCGGATGAAGCGCCTTGTCGCGCCATCCTATGGAAAATGATCCAAAAATGTAAAGTGGTCCAAAGTGGGTGAGTAATCATGTGAGACTCATATAAATGATAAAAAAATGGCTGTAAATTACAATAATTTAGGACAGCTCTTGTCTGAAAATAGATATAAAAACATGACTATCAACAAGGGATTGGATTCATTAGGGGCTGAGGGCATCGGCTTATATAGGCTTGTGAAGACAGTGCCCAGGCTCTCGAAGGAAACCCAGCCTATACCGATCGGCATAAGGATCTGTGGTGATCTACACAGGGACTCTAGAGTCTGGGCACCTTCCTTTCTTTGTATGTTGGTTCCTCGGTCTTCTAGAAGATGTCCAGTGCCTTCCATGTGGGTCCTTCGTGTAGTTTCTTCCCGTTTTGGACTCCAAAAAGATCCATTTTTTTGATGATTTCTGGTTATCCATATTCAAATATTCTTGTCGGTAAAAACTAAAGCTTCTGGAAGACCTAGCCGCCAAGAAAATCCCTGGGCAAATTTGGGCCCCGATTGGTCAACAAAGCATATGTGGCGATCGTCACAAGATGTGTGCCAATCGGCACCAGTAGGTTTTTACCGTGTCCAATGGATCTCTTGGTTTTCTCTTGATGTTTGGGCCTTGTTCCAGCCGAGCCTTTTCTGCACTTTTTTGTCATCTTTTTATGGAAAAACTAAAACACACACTAAAGACAATTTATGTGTAATTTGTCGAGGTTAGCTGTAATAATTCATAAATATGATGACAATGAAGGTCATATATTGATATAATCAGGAGCTAAAATGTAGCTATAACTGGCACCAACAATCTCTCACCCTCTTCTTGGAGGTAGAAGACTTCATTTGGAATTCCATTAATTCATCCTTTTCAAAAGCTATGTCAATTTGTTTTGGTGCATTTACTGTAGGTATATAGGATTTCATAATTCTCTTTGGGCTGAAGAAGGCTTATAGTAGTTAATTATCAATTTTCTGCAAATCGATTATATTCTAAATTTCTTGTTATGCCTCCTTAGTGTGGGGGTCCAGTGCATGAATTCATGTGGTTTTCCAAAATATTTTTATGCATTTGTCCCCGAAAAGGTACTTCTCCCCCTCTAATATCAGAAAATGTTCTTCATTCAATATACGGTATCCCTCTAATACTAGGAAATGTTCTTAATTTAATCTACAGTATGCAAAATGGGTTGTATGTAGATCCCCAATTAATGATTCTAAGTACTTTATAACCGAGGCACTTTCAAATGACCCTACATAGACTGCAAGTTTCCTTTGGGCGCCCACCACAGTACACTAAGGTGGTGGTATTGGGACGAATATGGCACATCCAAATTTACGCAGATGGAAAATATTAGGTTCTCTGCCACACACTATTTGTATTGGAGATAATTCATAAGTAAATGATTGGATTTGTATGAGTGATGTTGTGTGCAACACTGCATGCCCCCAACAAGTGGTAGGAAGCATGTAGTTCTATAGTAAGCAGATGGTAGGAGTTGTATTAGTGATGATGCGTGCAACAATGCATGCCCCCATCAACTAGCACTCAAGTGATTACGTACAGGTGAGCTTATGATGCCTCTCCCATATTCCTAAACAATAAAACATCACAAGAATTTAGTAGTAATCCATCCAAGAAGGCATAAACAGCGAGGAACAAGTTCACCTGGTAGTTTAATTGTCGCGCACGTGCTCTTGTAATTATTCCTTCTATGATTTGAGAATTATTAGCAGTGTTGCTCGTATCCGAAGGAGGCATATCCTCATCAATATGTTCTAGGAATTGTAAATTGCAAGAATATGAATTGTACAAGACTTGAGCTCAAGAGATACAGCACAAGGAGATATAAATTTTATCCCGTGGTCTTGGTGACTTGCCAGTCACCCCTAATCCATGTTGAGCTAAGGTCGAGCCCCTAGCTGCTCCTCTATCAAGTCACTAGTCTCACAAAGATAGCGACTTGATCTTTGAGACGAATTAGTCCAATGAACTACTTAATACGTTGATTACACTATAAGTTGCACTTGACCGCTCCGGTAAGGTGTGCACAAAACCTCTCACAATCACAATTGGGATTTCTTCACAAGCTTCTAGAAGGGCTCAACAGTTCCACCACCTTCAAGCCGTCCGAAAGGAGGAAACCTCTAATAATAACAAGTTGATGACACTTGCTGGAAAGATCACTAGCCTCACAAAGCTCAAACAATACAAAGCTATGCACTAAATGCTCTCACAGTCTCAAATATGCAACCATGTTGACGTTTACTACGTACACATATTATATACCGCAAGCGCACGGATTAATTATAGCTTTTTCCTTAGAGTATTCCAAGATTTATCGAATTCACAAGGATTAACAAGCAAACCAATAAAACATTCAGTCTGATTCTAAGCATAAAAACTTTATTGCATATAGAGAACAAGTTTAAAGTTGATAGATGAAAGAGAATATAACAAGAGCATAAACCTCCAAGAATAACAAGTTAATTATGCTTATTGGAAAGATCACTAGTCTCACAAAGCTCAAACAATACAAAGCAGTGCACTAGATGCTGTCACAATCTCAAATATGTAACCATGTTGACGTCTACTACGTACACATATTATATACCGCAAGTGCACGGATTAATTATAGCTTTTCCCTTAGAGTATTCCAAGATTTATCGAATTCACAAGGAGAAAACATTCAGTCTGATTCTAAACATAAAACTTTAGTGCGTATAGAGAACAAGTTTAAAGTTGATAGATGAAAGAGAACATAACAAGAGCATAAACCAAATCTACGAGCATAGCCAGATTAATCATATCAGTATGATCTCGACGGTTACCAGTGAGACATGAGAGGTGAGGGCAAGGTTTGACTTACCGTTTGTGGCTCGGTTACCGCTCCCGACCAATAACTGAAAATGTGCGGTTATCATGCTAACCGCTCAAAATTTGGCTGAAATTCATACAAAATTCATTTGCTAAAATTTGAAATTTGATCAAAAAGTTGTCAGAATCGCCTCTCGGTAACCGGTCGAATCGGACCGGTTACCGCGCGGTTTTGGCGACTAACCGAGCGATTTACACGATAACTGAAGACTAATTAACCGAACGAATTTAATCGAAAACCGAGCGATTTGAAACGGTAACCGATTGGATGAACTTGTAATCAATGATTTTGTAGGAAAATAAAAAACAAAAAATCACCAAAAAATCAGGAAAAAATAGTAACAAATATGGCATGAGATTTGCTATGTTTTGTTTAACCAGAAAAAAAATTGGCATGACCTTTGCTATATTTTGGAAGTTTCCAAAGTAATAAATAGATACTAATAGCAATACGAGCATGAACATAGAATTGTTTTATGGAATATATGCATACATTACATATGTAACGCCTCAAATTAATAAATATATGTTGAATTGTTCGTACTAAAGCTAAAAACACAATCACATACCATCCAGCAGTACTTACCAAAGTGATGGTCGATGCTTAAAATGTAGTTTGCATAGTATGCACGCCACGTGTAACCTACAAGATGAAAAAATTTAGTATAATACCATGGTATGGAAATAAAGTAGTTGCAAGAAGTAAATTTTCATCACCTTTATAACCACCAGCTTGGGGGACGATTAAATTCGGCTGTATTATACTCCTCGGTGGACATGAGCATTATCCGTCGTGTAGATAGCAACTCTACCTTAAACTCTGCTCAAGTTTGCCCCGTCCATGCAGAGTGGTTGACCATTGTCCTTACAATATGGCATAAAACTCAGGATCTTGCCACCCATAGACCCACTGAATAGGAGATTCTGACTGAGCATCGGGGACAGGATAGTGGTACGGATACGATCGAGAACTATTTTCCATACCATAGTTGCTGGAATAGCTCCTACTATCTTGTGGTCCATCGTGGTCACCCTGTATTATATGCCTTTGTGAGGATGGGGTACCGTGGTTCTGGTCCTGTGTGGCATGCGAAAACTGACTCTCACCAGTGAATTGCACGGGAGCAACGATAGAGGATGGGCATGGAGTAACATCGCCACCCTGACCTCTTTCCGTGTGTGTCACATATCACTTTAGTAGCCTACTGCTATAAATCTTGTAGGTTCGCTGTGTCTATCACCAGGTGAGTTGGCAGGGGCATGTCATTGTCTATGTCCTCCTCATCAAGCTCAAGGGCAGCATTTGATCTACCGGTCTCCATCCAATCCCGGAGCGGATTGTTCTCCTCATTCATTGTGAGCTCCATAAGCCGCTGAAATGGATCATCATCAACAGTCGACCTGATGCATGCATCCAAACTGTTCTGTATTCTCAGGTTGTAGTTGACATATACCAACTTATAGAGCTTCTTATAGCTTAAGCGGTTGCGAACCTTCATGCGGATAAATGCAAATGTACTCCAGTTCCTCTCACACCCACCAGATGCACTGAGACACTAGGCGCCTAGCAACCATTGTTAGTGTAGGTGTAGACGGACCAAACATAGACCACCATTGCGCTGCAAGTAGGTAAAGTGATATAAGGGTTGGAAAAGTAGATAAGGTGATGCAACTGTTACATATTTCAACGCAATTCGTACCAAGTTGAGTCCTGCCATCACAAGCCATCCATGAATCGAGCGGACCTGCGAATTACAGAGACTTTGTCCGATATATTTCAACCTCAATAAGTGCTTCCGCGGCAGTACTAACATCGGTCATCCTCTCAAATGCCGCCTGGAGATCTTCGAACAAGTTTGGACCCATGCCATACGCGTAGTGCGTGCAGGGGTTCAGTGCGGCCGCTGCAAGTTGATGATCGAAGCATTAGTACCATAAGCATTAGAACCATAAGCATTAGTACAATAAGAATACAAGTGGTAGGAGTGTATCACCGGCATTCATGTAGGTCCCATTCACTAGATCATGCATTCTGCGATCGATAACTGCCATGTACTTGTCAAAAGAATCCCTATCATTACGATACAACGAATAGTACTCCTGCTTGACAACGGTATATCTCAAGAGCACGTCACTCATGTTGGCACCTTGTCTTGATCAGCAAATCGGAGGAATGCATATACTAGCTGAACGGAATCGACAACCATTTTAAGATTGTCCCACCATGGTAAGCTGGATAGGCAACTATGTGCATATCTCCCAATATCAGAACTAATGTAGCGAGATTGCTAGAGCCCACTAGATGTCATCCATTGCATGAACCTATCCTTCCGGCGCAGAAATCTATCAAGAAATAGATAGTTTGTGACAAATCTTATGGCATTCCACCTCACCAACTCTCCACCAATCACGGCCTTCATCATTTCATGTAGCTTTGAATGATTGTATAGCCATCGCGATATGGACCTTGCACTTTGAATGATCATGTCGTGTTCTCTAAATTCACCAACTGATTTCAATATTAAATTTATCGTATGAGCCACATAAGGCTGTCACGCGATAGCAGGATATTCCCTTCTGAGAACCTGACAGGCCTTCTTATATTGGACCCGTTATCAGTCACGATCTGCACAACATTTTGTGGCCCTAAATCATTGACCACTGCTCTTATCTCCTGCATAAAAGAATCAACCAAATAAATATGCAGCAATTGAAATACTATGTTACCAACTTAGCAAAATGATGTACCTTATTCAAATACTTTGCATCTTGACTGTAGCTAGTCGCATCTACGGACTTGTGAAAAAATATACGACCATTGCAATATAAGAGGAAATTAATAATACTCATGTGCGTCGGTCCAGTTCACGAATCACACATGATGGTCACACCATACTCTGGCTATTCTAGCTTCCACTTGTCAAATATTTTCTTCAATGCACTCTCGTTCTCATCCAGATACTTACCATCTATATTCCGGCCAGTTGGAGATGGTACACCATCGCTTGTTACAGAATAAATGGTTATAAGTCAAAAAGAAAGAAATATGACAATAATAAATTCATTACAAACCTAATCACGTACCCATTTCTGTGTTTCTTTCACTACAACAACAAAGAATGCATCATCCGCCCTTTTACCAGGAATCTCTGAAGTGTAGAAAAATTTAGACCATGCCAAACCAATAGCTTCCTTCGCTTTCTTTCCCTTTGCACTCCATGACTCGGTATCAATCCTTGGCTGCACAGGGGCTTTTGCTACAACAACATTGTAATCTCTGACACTTGGTGGTGGCTCACTTGTTGAACATGCTCTCCTAAGCATCCTCTTTAACACAGTGCCTTCTTTGTCACTTCCACTGCCATCTCCATACTCGTAGGACTCACCTACCCTCATCCTGAACTCTTCCTCGTCCCTCGACTGAGCCATGACACGCTGCACATGTTCCTCTTTCGTGTCCTCATTATCGCTTGTCAAATCTACTTGAACTCTTGCTGATTCTTGCCTCTGAAACCTCTCCTCAGCCTTTCACTTCCTCTTATCTCTTGCCCTATCCAGTTCATGTCTGAAATAATCACACACATCTGGAGGCACCCTATCACAATATATAACATTCGCTCCGTGGTCTGCCAAATATTCTTTCAACCTTGTGACACCACCGCCTTTCTTTTCCTTATTGCAATAATTGCACCTAAACTCCGGGGTCAAATTGTCCACGTGCTGCCACACCACATCTCTATCCGCCATCAATTAGTTTGTATTATCTCTATTGGCAGAAGAAAACCCAATGGTTAACATACTAATAATTATGTCCATGCATGTTAAATTGATAAACATGTGTTGTCATATTGCTAGTCATGCATAAATATCTCAAGGAATAATTAACTTGAACGAATATTAAAACATTTGCCAATACAAAGTAACCGACACAATAGGGTTGATAACCGAGTGAATCAACCACTAAATCATCCTAATCGACCACACAACGAACTGTCGCCCTACTAATAACGATTACCGAACATATTACACGAAAAATCTCTAGTAAATGGTCGATTAACTTGAACAAATATTAACAACATTTGCCAGTACAAGGTAACCGACGCAATATGGTCGATAACCGAGCGAATCAACCACTAAATCATCCTAATCGACCACACAACAAATTGCCGCCCTACTAATAATGATTACCGAACATATTACACGAAAAATCACTAGTAAATGGTCGATAACCGAGCGAATCAAGCACTACATCGTCATAATCGACCGCACAAGTAACTACCGCCACCTCGCCACGATTACCAATCGAATAACACAAGAAATCGCAAAAAAAACGGCGGTTACCGAACAGGATTCGTCGAAAATTGCTCTGCGTCAGGGAGTCCGCGCTGCTCTTCGAAGGCGGACGGTAACCACTGTGATGTAGTCAGTTACCGACCCTATTCGCTCGAGAATCGCCGCTCAGTCGCTGGATTTCCGCCGAAGTGCTGCGGATTTGGCCGGCCAGGCGACGTTGCTTCACTTTTGGCTGTGGAAAGGAGCGTGGGGAAAGTGCTTTGTGCCCAAACCCGACCAGAACGCCAGCTAACCTTATCCCTTTCAGCTAGGCCGAAACGGGCCAATTTTACTGTGCATTCGGCCCGTTTCGACCTTTTAATCTTTTCAGCCCTTTTAACCAACCATCACACTTTGATCAGCTATTTACTGATGCAAACGATATGATTTTTGAAAATTCTTTGCACAGATACTCCTAGAATTACATCTAGTTTTTATAGAATTTTTTTATAAATTTTTTAAGTTTTTTTAAAATCAATTTAAATTCAAATTCGGTTACGGGTCGCATTACAAAATCAAGCCGGATCCAGAGGATCGGTTACCGTACATTTTAAGCGGTAACCGACACATTTTTCAACCCTAGGTGAGGGTAAAGTGAGCGGACAGATTGATGATCACGGATATAACTAAGTGGGCCCCGTGTCTATTGATTTGCTTTCACAGCTCGATCCGACGGTTCAGGAGACGTGCATGCTAAGCGTGAAAGCGTGCCCGTTCGGAATTTAGTCTGCCATTTAAAAATGTGTAAACAACGCTCTAGAAGCCCAGCACAACAGGACAGTCTTACAGTACCGCACTTACGCAGCATTTTTCTCAGCCCTAACGGAGGAAATAGATCGTGATGAGGGTCTTAGCCGGTGCACTAGGCCATGAACAAGAGCATAACGGCAACAAGATGGCTCGTCACATTCACAGCTTACTCAAGCATATCGTCTTCTTTCCAGTGTTTGTCGACCGTTCATTTCCTCCAGCTAACGCAACGGAGATTACATTTGGCAGACAAGTACGGACACTCCGAAAACGGGAAAGTAAATTAACAAAACATTCGCTTGAATAGTCCAGTCCTCTGTCACAATATATGTATTCTCCGATGTTTGCATCATCCGTACAATATCAACTATGAAATTTGTCGAGGGGGTTCTTTCGATACATCAAGTGGTAGGAGCGTACTAAAAGTAATGAATCATTACATACCAGTCAGGTAAATAATACCTCATCTACAATGCGCATAGATACATCTCCGCAGGGTTAATGGCAAGCTTGGTATGTGGTTGGTCAATCACAAGAATATTGGAGCCATGACTAATGTGATTGTAGCCAGCATCTTAATAAGAACATGAAGCGAAGGCCCAGCTGTGTCCTTGAATGGATCTCCAACCCTGCAGCGTAACACATGCCCTTGTAAGAGAATGCCATACTTAAATAGCATTTATCATTCAGAATCAAAAATAATAATAGGAAAACATGACATCTACTCGATGCTTCGCAACAGCATCATTTTCGACAACAGTGCACTGTCATTTGACAGTTGGAAGCGCACTTTAAAAGGTGTTACTGGCTATCCATAGGGCTAAACCAGTTGTACAAGTAGCTTTAGAATCTTGGATTGCGACAGTCTTTTAGTGCTTTCTTTGTTAGCCTAGGGTTTTACCTTTTGAGTCTACGCCTCACCCATGTACACTCCCGCCTTTGTTTTTTAATTAAAAAAGTGCAGTAGGGGACTCCTCTCGTGTCAGTCAAAAAATAGGAAAAACATGACTATTTACTATGTGTAAGTCAATAGGATATTGAAAGTAGCATTATATAACTGAGAAACAAACTTACGTATCACCAGTAATCGCAGCCTTGTGAGCCTCACTGCCTTTGCCACCAAGAGCACCAGTCTCAATGTACTTCTTAGCATTATCCCAGGCGCCTCCGGCGGTATTCAAGAAGAGTGCCATTAGAATACCAGAAACAGTTGCGAACATAAGCATCGCGGCTACAACTTTAGCTCCAAGAAGAGGCTGGCCAGTGTAGTGGCCCAAAATTCGAAAGATGACACCTGCAAACCATGCAAATTAAATTAGAAAAGCATCATAGACACAGACAAGAATGACACATTTACGACAAATATAGCCTACAGGGCTCACCAACGGCCATGGGTGAAATAATTGCTAAAGCCCCAGGTTTTATCATTTCTCTCAAGGATGCTGATGCCACAATTGCAACACAACGTCCATAATCAGGTTTCTCTTTGTAGTCCTGGATGGTATTACCTTACAAGTTAACATCAGTTTTTCCAAGCATAAAAGAACCAAAGAATTTCAAGATAATCAAATACTCACCATAATACCAGGTCTCTCAATAAATTGTCTCCTGACCTCATTAACAACTTCCTGTGCCGTTTTGCCAACTGCTGAACAAGCCCATGCACTAAACAGAAATATAAGCATCGAGCCTAGTAAACCACCAACAAACACCTCTGGGATTGCTATGTCAACCTGCAAACATTGTGTAAGACCATAGTATATGAGCACATAAATTCAGTATTCCACATGGCATGGTAATGCATACGGCATACCTCCTTAAATGGCGATTGAGCAAACGCAGCTACTTCATCCATATATGCACTGAACAGGAGGAAGGAAGCCAATGCTGCTGACCCTATGGCAAATCCCTTTGTAGTAGCTTTCGTTGTGTTGCCCACAGCATCTAGAACGTCTGTGATTTCCCTGACACTTTCAGGCTGCACCGATACTCAGTCACACTTGAGATGAACAAAGACTATATAGATAATCAAAGCCCACATATATAAACATTATACATATAGATGCTAAAGCGGTTAAATTATCTTATTGACCATTATGGGAAGAAAAACAGTACATCATGTTTTGGAACTGTAACGGTGAAAATATTAAAACAATATTAACAAAGATTGTTTGCTAGGACCTATAGCAAAGGTCTGAACTTTTAAATTACCTATATGCGCAAAGAAAGACATTAGTGTAATACCTGCTGACTCATCTCCACGATACCACCAGCGTTGTCAGCTATAGGACCAAACATGTCCATTGTAAGAACATACCCTGCTGTGCTAAGCATCCCCATTGTAGCTACAGCTGTCCCAAAAAGACCGCCAGTTGGGTTGCCAGACTCGTCCACCAAGCCAGAGGTCTGCCCCAGCCAAAACGCTGATATAATGGCTACACTTATCACTAGAACTGGTAGGGCTGTTGATTCCAGTCCCAAACTTACTCCAGCAATAATATTAGTTCCATGTCCTGTGGAACTTGAAAGAGCTAAAAGGCGGACTGGCTCATGTTTATAATCTGTGTAGTACTTGGAAATCCAAACAAAAGCATATGCTGTGATGATCCCCACCAAACCACACAACGCAAAATTTAGCCATGCAGAAGGTGCTTGTTCAGTGTACAGAAGCCAACGGGTAGACTGGAAATTTAATAAACACCGGTCAATAATCATAAAAGCAACTTCAGGCGAAAAGAGGTACAGTTTTTACTGGGTATAAAGTATAACACATGAAATCACAAACACAGCATGTGCTCAATGTGTTGGGAACTTAGATAAAAAAATATTAACAAAACTCAATAAACAACATTGACTTACAGAGTTATAGCAAATCTTGATGAGAGTTGTTCATGGTTAACAATAATTTTTTTAATATTATTAGTTTAAATATGTTTGGATTACATTTGATGGTTATGGATTTAGTCATAACTTCCCCCTTTTGGATAATTTGTGGCATCTCTTTGAGACTCTTTCTTCCGAGAGCATCTAACCACAATTAATGTTTCTACAATTCGTTCAAAAGTTCTCCTTATATACCATGCTAATGGGAACAATACATGAATGGAATTCAACAAACTGTGACGTAAACTAATTTTGTTGAGCTTCCAAAGCTATTTCTGCACCCAGCCATTGGGAACAAATGGAGTAATTTCGTAACAGTATGACACTACAACTGTTACTGCAAACAACAAAACTATTTACCAAAACAACAAGACTTACCACTCCAAACGTAACAACAGCAAGCATAATAGTAATAGAATAGCCTTTCTGCATAATTGTCATGGGATCTTCAATAGGGGAAATTATTCCAGAGTCACGTGTTCCTCGGATTGAGAGTATTCCAACTGATGACACCACCAGATCAAATGAATGGACAACAAGCGGAAACAGAATAAAGCCAGAGGGGTCTGCAATGATGAACAATGCTGATTATAGACCAGATCAGAGCAATTATAAGGTACGGTGGTACCCAAAATAAGTGGTATTTTATTCAAACCAAGTACAGTCATAGTGTCATTCAAAGATTAATTTCATACATAACTAGATTAACGGTTCAGCCAGACATATTGGATGGAAAACAAAAGAGACTCGCCCTCAATTTTGCAGCGTTTTGCCATTGTTCCTCCAAGGATCATTGCACTGATAATTTCAGCTGCTATGCTCTCGAAAAGATCAGCACCTCGGGCAGCACAATCTCCAACATTGTCACCAACCTGAGTACCATTCTTTTGTTACACAACAAAATATAGAACCATATGTAGTAGCGAAACATGAAATAGAGGATAACGAGAACCAGATAAGTAGTAGTTGTAGATAAAAGCAAATGTTGTATTGAGTAATGAAGCAAAGACAGCAAATATTCAATCATACAATTCAGGATTCTACCAAGCCTTGGGCAACAAGGCAAGTCTAGCACATATAGTAGCATGGTACACAACCATTCGTTGAGTTTCAAAATAAAAGCAAATTGTAAACTAGACTATCCCTGATAAAGCTTTCTCATCAGTACTGATTTTCATCACTAATGTCTCGGTGTGTATCAACAAAATCTGAGCTATCTTCGATTAAAAACATGAAAAAGAAAGGGTACTCCAAACTTTAATAAAGAAACATCAATACCAAGTCAGCAATGACAGCAGGATTGCGAGGATCATCTTCTGGTATTCCTTGCTCAATTTTTCCAACCAGATCAGCTCCAACATCAGCAGCTTTCGTGAATATCCCACCACCCAACTGAGCGAAAAGGGCAACAAAAGAGGCACCAAAACCATATCCCACAAGGAGAAGGGGCACTACACAAAATCATATGAATCAGCAACAGGATAATGTTCCTTTTGCATAAAAAAGTTATAAGCACATAACTGGTGGATGGGATTGGATTGTAAGGCCCAAAGTATAGTTATACATCCTTTAGACAAGAACTTGATCTGCAGTGGCGGTTCTACTTATAACTGAAAACCCATTAAATGGATCTTGCAATTCTGATTATGGAGCACATGACCATGTTTTGCAGACCCACTCCAAGTAGAGATATCACATTATAAGCATGATCAGTTACATAATACAATGCTCCTCATCTTTGTACCAGGCCAAAGCCAAATGTAGGTTCGGGAAAGTCAAACTCAACAATTTAAAGCAAACATGTCAACTATAAAGTTGTTGTAACTGAAGCATGGATGAAAAGTGAATGCCTCAAGCGTTTATCATGATCAATCTGTAACAGACTAACAGTAGTGTTTTGGCTGGAATTAACTTCACCTCCGGTCCAAACTTTTCGAAAGAGCCTCAACTTTCACTACTGGTACCATTTTAGTCCTAAAAATAGTTAATTAAATTTAGTATGTCTATTTGTTCCTAACATGTGGGCCCAGCCCCGCCTGCCAGTAATATGGGTGGCTTCTCTGTGGCTATGGATGAATGTTGGGTACGGCCTCTGAAAAGTGAAAAGTGGAGACCTAGTGGACTGCAGATCAAAGTTAGAGAAGGAAAACAGTACTTCCCCCTACTTAAATTACAGAAATAAGATGATCAGTTATCGCTAGTTTTACAAGGAAAAAAGAAAAAATAACAATTACCAGTTCAACAATCTATAACCTTGCACAAGGCCATATAGCATGATTGACACCAGTTTTGAATATCAGGTGTACAAGAAACTTACAGTCAGTAACCTTCATTGAACCAGGTGAATCCACTCCAAGCCAAACATAAAATGTTGAGTAGAGTATTGCCACGCCAAATACAGCCATGCAAACAACCACAATGGCTGAGAAACCACCAGCACGGACAGCAATCTGTTTTGAGGAATTAGTCATGACCTGAAACTCTATGTAGGAGAAACACATGAAAAGTACATCAAGGATGCAGAACAAAACCTGCAATGCTTCCCTTGCAGAGCGCCGAGCAGCACTTGAAACTCTAACATTTGCACGTACAGAGACCCACATCCCAACAAAGCCAGCTATTCCGGAACATAAAGCTCCAAGGAGAAAAGAAGCAACTGTGATATATGCGGATGTTGCCCTGCGTAATCATGAGATTCATGAGATGTCAAAATATTGGTACACGACTAAGGTTCCAGATAATAGTGGAAAATCACCTTCCTAAGCCAGATGCCTCCTGCTGCGGGGTGGTAGTGCGAAAGAGATAAATGCCAAGGATGACAAAGGCCAGAATAAAAGCCATTTTAGAAATAGTTCCATACTGTGTCCTAAAAAATCCTTCAGCACCATCTCTTATGGCATCAGATATCTGAACAAGAGAAGGCACTGACTCAATAACGCATACAGCACTAATCTGACAGGTCAAGAACTGAATGATGCTAGCAGAACTTAGAAACAAAACAAAATATAGGAAATAACAGACGAGGCAACATGGATGCGAGCTATAACACTAAATCCATCAAATTTATAGATCCAAATGAAATTGATTAAAAACTACATGTGAAAACCACTTATTGGCAACATCAATAGGTCAATGGTATATCTTTAAAAAGAAAATAGTATATATCATCATACCTATGTTGCCAAAATGCCAATAAAACTAGTAACATAAAGCCAATGCAGAACAGGACAACTAAGATTGCCAAGTTCAATTTCTGTATAAGTTTAGAACTTTAGATGCACCAAAGGAAATATGGTTGCCTGAAGCCCAAGCCACAACTGTGTTTTTTTGCTCATTTGTTTTGTCCATTAAAAAAAATATGAGCTGGTACTTCGTATGGATCACTTATTGTGCTATCTTATATTGCTAAAATGGTGTTTTAGATTACTGCATGAGCTACTCTACAGTAACCTAAAAGTACTGAATGATTTGATGCTAGGTGGTGTAACGTGCCTAATTCGGTTGCATCCAGTCATGTGGATGTGTCTCAGCATCCACACATTGTCCACTAAATGTCGTTCTAAAACACCACTCTGCAACCCACACCAAGAGATACATGGATCGCCTATAATGCGCACCCAAAACATAAAGAAAGCTCTATCCAGGATCTAACATAACTTATCAACATAATAATAGAAAAACCAAACAAACAAATCTTAAATCTGCAGGATAAACAAGCACAATTCTAGAGTTCCAGGTTGAGTGGTTAACTGCATAAAGCAGAATATATAGTAAGTCAGAAACAGTGGTATACATCACTTAGCAGACATAGTGAAACAGAATGTGCCACGAAGTAAAGCATTGAAGGTATAGAAAATGAAGACATTGGTACATTCTCAGGGAGCTGAATTGAGGCATTTGTTTATACCTCAGACATTTCTGGAGGTCCTTCATCCTTAGCAAGAACCCACTTTGTGAGGTAGAGAGAGAAGAATAAACTGAGAGTACATATACAGAACACAAATACCACAATTGGTGATGTACTGGCTCCTACATAGAGAACACCACTGAAGGCCAAAAGAAAAAGAATAATCAAGGCACGGGGATTTATCCTCATCAACATACGGAAGACCTGTAGTAACCAAAATAGTAACTGAATGAGAGACAAAAGAAAATAGATCGACAGCTGCTCGTGCCATGTTAAATAAATTATGCCAACCAATCAGCAGAAATGTATACTTAAAGATTTTTTTTATTTATTGAAGTATGTGAATTGGAAAAATATCCATAAATCATGCAGGTGGATTAGAAAACTTAACATGTATCGGTGTATATTTTGATGGAAACAGACTGATTCAAGCATGCCGACCTATGTTGCCTAAAGTACTGTTCAGCTCATTTGGAACCACATAAAAAAAGTAAAGAAAAATGAATATAGCGTGTTACAAATGTCAATGTTTTGAGATAAATAACCATTTTTTGGATAAGAGCAAAAAAAGGATAACTTTATTTGGTTAGTGTATAGATCAATTTCTAAACAGTAAATATAAATATAAAACAGAGAAAGATGGAAAAGACATGATGCAGCATCCATAGTATATGATGAATTGCTGCTTGACGTACACTTTAATAACTGTTGGTTGGCATATACAAAACAATAAACCAATAATGCGAATATTGCAACAAAATATGAACTATTGACACTAATAAAATTAAGGGCAAATGACATGCAATCGCATATGCTAGCACGCGAGAAGATACATACACATGTGAGTAAGACACATGAAAATATGAATGGAAGAGGTCATACCAGTGGTACAGATGATCTACTTCGTACTGTAGCAAAAGTTCTTCGTCTTTCCTGATACGACCTTCCATTTTCCATGTCTTCTTCCATCATGATGGAATAGGAGTTTACCCTCCTTGTTACAGGAAAAGGAACGAACTCCCCACCCTGAGGTAGGTTGCTCCCTGATCCCTGGCGCTGAATTTTGGATACTCTATGTCAGACACCTTTCACAAGTTGTAAGTTCTAAATGTCAAGCACATCCAGATTTTCTTCAGGCTCAGCCACCAACTTCTCTTTGATCGTCCTTTTCCGTCAAATTCTACAAGATGATGTAACATGAAGCTACAAGTAGAGAACGTTCGACAGAAGCATGGTAAACAAGCGCAACGTACAATTGCTGCCTAAAACATGAACTCCGGTTATATTGAAATTAAGTACAGCTGCAGAGTACAGAGGCACCTTCTATGCAGACAATTCAAAAATAGACTCTTCAATGGGCACACCAGTACAAAAGAATTTCAATTTATAGCAAGTATTTCACGAATGCATATATGTACATGTGACAATATTTGACTACGAAAACAGAGAATGACGTTATCAAAAATCCTAGGGGCTTGTTTGGCAAGTGGGGGTGCGTGTTTCGCTGCTGGTTATCCTTGACCTAGGGGTCCTTGTATAGGCTTCTACTTCAGGGCTTGGTGTGAGATTGCAGTTTAGACGAGGGATCTGTGTGGTTCTGGATTTGGGAAAGCAGGGTTTTGGGTTCACATTTCAATTGGTACTTGTGCTATAGTATTTGAAGGGAATTCTATTTGGCTAGAAAGCAATTAGCACGTCACATTTACTTGCAAGCAAGCACAACTAACAATTTTAAACTGATCGAAGGAAGAAAGAACAATTGCCAAGCTATCAGAAAATTAACTTGCCAAAGAGCACTAGCAAGTAGCAACAAATTAGGACTTCAACATTCTAGGCTACTAGAATTTTTTGCTCCATGTCTTTAGTCAAGAGACTTTTTTTAATATTTCAATTGAATACAGAAATCCAAACCTGCTATAGAAATTACAACTAACACACTATTGGGTCAAAAACATCATAGCGCACGCTGCATACACTGGTACTTGGTGAGGCGGCAGATGATTGCGCTGATTTTCTTAGGGCTGGAGGTCAAGGGGGAGAAGCTTCTTCGTCTTCTTCTTGAATGCCTCCTGCAGTGCTGCCTTCTGCTTCTGCGAGATCATTGTAGATGTCAGCACATCAATGTTTACATCTAAGTCACTACTTCCTAGATACAGTAACATTGCATCAGGAGACACCGGTCGCAAAATCGCCGGCAACGCAAGCAACCTCCGGGAGCCAGGTAGTACAAGAACAAAGAAGAATCTACACAAAGGCCGTGCAGAATGTCTTAAACCCCATCTGCATCGGCCGGCCATGACCAGCTAAACAACACTACGTCCCTGGTTAATCAAGAGGTAAAGAGCATCTAGTTGGAGGAGCGGAGCGAGTCTTAGTCGATCTCGTAGGACGGGTACTTCCTGAGCACGAAGCCCCGGGCCTCGTCCCACGGCGCCTCGCTGAAGTCCGGCTGCCTCATCTCCGCCAGAGGCGACGCCGCCGACGTCTCGGAGCCCTCGGAGGAGCGGTTACCGGACGCTTCCGTGGGCGCGCGTCGATGGATCTGGGAGGAGGAGGGGGTGGAGCAGGGGGAGAAGCTGGCACCTACCTGGAGCAGCCGCCGACGCCGGAGTGGATCGCGAGAGAGAGGCGCCGCCGCCGCCTTCTGCGAGGATGAGCGCTCCGGCTTGCTGCAAACCCACGGATCTGCGAGGAGAGGGTTTCTCCGAGAGTCCGAGAAACACACAGGCGGTTCTGCGTGGACGAGCGACGCGAAGACAGAAGAGAGACGAGCACCCCTCCCAGCCTTGGCCCCACCCTTTTTTTTAGAGGGAGCCTGGGCCCCACCCTGTACCGTGGATCGGTGGCTGTCGCAACCGGATGCCTTTTCGGCCCACGCCAGGATCATTTCCGCGAGTGGATTTCGCTAGAACACTCTACTGCACGCGCAAACCAGAGTGCACAGCCCACTAGGCCGAATAGATATTTCTTTTTGCTTTTTTTGTTTTTGACTGAATTCTGCAAAACTATTGACAAACTGTCCCAAAACTATAGATTTAAGAAGTTATATTGCGAAATTACATATTTTTATGTGTTAATGTATCGTTAGACTAAAGATTTCATAAAATATGTAGAAAATTTGTAGTGTAGCGATAGCTTGACACGTTAAATCTGTACTTCTGAGAACTTTACTGCTTTGTTTTTCTTCTTGTAATTTTTTCTATTTCTGGTCATTTGTGGCCAAAGTATCCTAAATGTGATGCAGGCAAAACTTGTGGTAGTGCAATGTATGCATGATAAACCGCACGTGTTGCATTTTCTCGACAGTTTTACCTTTTTAGCTTATCGTCATTTTTCTTGATATTAGGGCAGCCACATGGGGTGAAAAAGGAGGCCGTAACACAAGCCTAACAGAAAATGAGTAAACATCTCACTCTCTTCTCTCCGACACAGAGAGGCGGTGGTGCTTATGTGCCATCGCAGTCGGGTCCCGTTAACAGGGAGTCCGCCGCGGCCAGGGATCTGACCGTCGCGAGTCCACCACTGGATCCATTGGCCTGGAGCCGAGGCTACCCCGGCCCACGAGGCGGTGATGACCGCCGTCGCGGGGAGCCGCGTGAGGTTCGAGAGGCGGCCAGGCGGCCGCCGCTGGGAGCCGAGCAGGGTCGGAGAGCCGGACGCCGCATGCTTGCACGGTTGCACCGCCTCGGGCTGCTGCGTTTCCTCAGGTCGGATCGGAACCGAACCACTGGCTTGGCGAAGCAAACCGAGGCAGCATGTAGCACGCATGTCGACATGCCTGTGCACGGGGCCAGGGATAGTGGGATACCAGTAGCGGCGAACACATGTACAGCAGCAGCACGCAGAGAGACAGCTACGCTGCGTGGAGGAGGACTGTGGAGCAGTTAGTTGGAGTAAATGGCTGAGTGTCGGTGACGGATCGATCGATCGATCGCGCGCACGCAGCGCCGGACAAAAAGAGCGCGTGGACTGCCGCCCGTCCCTCGGCCCCACGGGCGGGCGAGAAGGCGACGCTGCTTCGTCGCGTCCCGACGCGCGCTTGTGACCCAACACCGCCAGCGCCGTACGCTTCTGCCTTGCCCCCTTGCGCGCATGGAGCGACACCGCCGCCCGCTGTAAATCCTGAATCTTAAACATTCTCTCGCCAATAAAGCTTGGAATTATTTATTACTCGTATGTGGTCACTTGCTAGTGTCAGTATCGGACTACAACCATTAACCAAACAACGCTAGTGAGTGTCACCTACCTTTCACACATTAAGGGGTGTTTGGCATTAACCAAACAACGCTAGTGAGTGTCACCTACCTTTCACACATTAGGGGGTGTTTGGCAGGATGTAGAGCTAGGATCCATTATGGATTTGAAAGAAGCACTGTTAAACAAGGCAACACTATAATTTTATAGAGTAGCTGATTTATGAATCGCTCTATTTTCTTGTGTAATTATATGGAGTTATCAAAACGTGGATCGGCCTTCGTGAAAACTAATCAGCTCATCTAGATGAGGAGTTTTGTAATTGGTCTATTGATGGAAGTGCTCCATTGTAGAGCAAATCTAGAGCTGAAGCTCTACCGAACAGTCTATAAAAATATTTTTTAAAATAAAAATAGATTATGTCGACGATATGTTCTTGATAATGTGTCAGAAAATAACATGATTATCTTTGCGTATCAGAAATCGAACATGAAGTGAGGCACACACGATGTATACAGCTTCGAATGTTCGGTTAGAGTAATACCTACGTTCTGTATGAATGATTATGTGTATGTATTCATCTGAGTACAGATAATATGGCTAACCTATTACAAAAGAAGTAGATCAGATCTAATCTAACCTAAAGCTAAATTCGTTGAGTTCCTCCTATGTCAAGGTCCTGATACTTATCTCGAATAACCGGAAAAAAGAGCCTCCCCTAGGGGATCTAGGTCCCCGCCTTATATAGGGGTGATGTATCGCCTCCTATCTATCCGTAGTCGTTTGAGAGTCATTCTTGTCGCCCAAGTAGATAAATCTGTTATGGATACTAGTCTTTTTGAATTGGGTAAGTAATCAAGGCCTTCTTAGTATACACCTTCTAGATTTCGGGAGTATCAGATATCGCAGATTTGATTCTGTAATATCTAGAGTTGTTAAATATGCACATGGTATACCCATTCATATATGGTATACTTCTTATGCGTATATACTCGTAGTTAGATATTCGATAGTAGTCTCCTAACTCTACTCAACATGGAGGATTTCTACAAGCGCCTACTCGACTACCGTCAAGTCCAAGCTTGGTCGAGTAAGGTAGGTCGAACTTGCAGTCAAAATAATCAAACAAGAGGATGCTCTATTTCGAGTATCGAGTGGAAACACTTATGGGTCGAGCGCCCTGCTGTTATTGGCACTCGAGATTCGATAAGGTCCATTAATATCGACTTCTCAATATCCGTCTCTGAGTAGAGTTAAAAACCTTTTGAACTTTGAAACAACTGGTATATGAGAATTTAATGCTCACAGAATACAAACGAGCATGCAGAAATTCGTGCATTGCCATCATCCTGTCTTTCATGCCGATCGAAGCGCCACAATTTTCGTCCAAAGCAGAAACGATTTCTAAATCTCACCTTGAGGCAAGACCTATTTAATATCTGAGGGGAGACCTCCATTGTCTTATCCCCATTGCTCCCTCTGCAGTTTCGCCCTTCGAACTCATCCACCATTGTTTGCAGTCTGCTCAAAAACTTCACATTTTCTCCTTGGATCTCATGGCGGAAACCTCCGATTAGGTGGCCTTTGGGGGTGCTTGACATTATCTCCAACAACCTACGGAATCCAGAAGATTTCGTCTTCTTCTGTTGTGTCTGCATCCCAGTAGAAGATCATAGTTCCGAACGTGATCTTCGACCTAGCTAGGGGCGATTCGAGGGTGATCACAGTTGACCCGAAGTGGTCGTAGAAGCCGACATCAAAGAATTCGGTGTCGATGTGGACTCGAGACATAGTCGAGCCTAAAAAACAGAAAACCCCTACCTGACACGCTAACTGTCGAGGATTTGTTCTTGACAATGTATCTGAAAAATAATGGGGTTACCTTCGTGGATCAGAAATCGAACATGAAGTGAGTCACACGCAAAGTAAACCAATTCGGTTCTCCGGTTGGAGTAATATCCTACGTCATGTGTTGATGATTATGTATATATATTCACCCGAGTACAGACAATGTGGCTAACCTATTATAAGGAGTAGATCAAATATAATCTAACATAGGGCTAAAGTCGCTGAGTTTCTCCCGTGTCAAGGTTTTGATGCTTGTCTTGAGTAGCTGGAAAAAAGAGCCTCTTCTAAGGGATCTGGGTCCCCACCTTATATAGTGGTGATGTATCTGTCTTCTATCTATCCATAGTCAATTGGGAGTCTTTCTTGTCGTCCAATTAGATAAATCCGTTATGGATACTAGTCTTCTCGAGTTAGGTAAGCAATCGAGACCTTCTAGATTTCAGAGGATCGGATACCGCAGATTTGGTTCTGTAATATCCAAAGTTCTTAAATATACACACGGTATACCCTATCCGTATTTGATATACTCCTTATACGTATATACTCTATAGTTAAGTATTCGACAGATTATATTAGGGATGTTAAGGATGGGTTAATGAGTTTATTTTTTATTACAAATTCAACACGCCCATGCCTAGTGTTTATAACTCGAACTCGGGTGGAGAGGATTTATCACCAGAGTCCCACTGGACTGAGATATGCTCGGTTCTCAAATAGAACCATCACATACTGTACTAGGTAATGGATCCCCCGGTCAAGCGGGTGGGGAAAATAGCCGAAGTAAAAAAAGAGCGCAAATAGAAGAAGGTTTTTCTCATCAGGTTGCTACTGCGTCCAAGCTAGAGGTGACAGGAGATTACGGTGGGCATCGTGCCATCAACCTGCGTGGTTCTGGCGCCGCGCTTACGCGGTTTTTGGTCGGGGTGGCACGGGGTCACGACGCACCCACTGTCAATCCAGTGCGGTAGGTACGGTGCAGAAGTTTTTATCACTCCGAGCCTTTGCCAATGGCGCTCGCGCGGATTTCCGGCAGATCTCGGCTGCCAACTGGTCGTTTATCGTAGTGCTACAACGGTTTGACTCGAGTACCTGACCGAGACTAGAATTTGCAGGTTGAAGCAAGCATTCATTCCAGTGTCAACCTCGGCCCTCAATAAACAAATACAACTATCCCACGCGTAATCTGATTACCTTACTTTGCACGTTACAGGCATAGTCTAGTACTTGCTCCACAACTGATAAAAAGTTGAGAACAAGTTAAAAATCAACGCGTGCAGGTCCTGTTCCAATGTTTGCTCCTCGGATGGGAAAGACACCTTTTCCCGTGTCGTTCGATGGCATGCACCACCGAGGCAGCGACCCCCACCGCGCGCATCGACCATGCTATGGGTGTATTTGTTCCGGTATCTTTCCCATCCTGATTGGTGGATACAGCTAATCTTAAAAAGAAACTAGTTTGATTATTTATATTTATTGTTTTAACTTAATTTGGTTGTGTAACATTATACTAACATGAGAATCCGCAATCTAGTCTGATAGATGTATACTTATATCTATTTTTATAGACGGATTTATTTGTTAGCGTTATAAAATTTTTTTCGTGCGAGTAACTAATTATAATCTTGAACTTTTGTATTCACTACTATGGTCTCAGATGTAGTCAACCAAATAGAAACTCAACTTAATCTATCTAGATAAATATAACCAACTAAATATTTTTTTTAACAAATATAATTTCATTCAACCTATTTTTTTTATCTACTTATATATATAACTGTGCAAAACCTGGTGTGAGGAACCAAACAAACCTTCCAACCCATTTATACTGTCCGCTTGCAATTATAGGGTAGCTAAAGACTTAGACCATCTCCAACAGGTACCTCAAATTTTCATCCTCAAAATACTATTACAGCATCCCTTATCACTATTACAGCATCCTCTATCCCTAACACTGTAGCAGTACCGTATCACTGAATACAGGCTCGGTTGGAGACGAATTTCTAGTGCTACAGTACCCCGCAAAAACTGTAACATTAGAATCCTCAAATTTGCAGATCCTGTTGGAGAGGGCCTTACCTCGCGCTAGTAGTATACGATCCTTCGGCGTTAACGATCGAGTCTATTCCCAGGCCAATAATTTAGGGGTACGATGCCGCCGCCGCCGCTTGATGTTGCCTTCGACACCAGCACAGATGTAGTACAATGGAACTAGTAACCGGGGTTCAGTTCAATTCAATCCAATTGATGATGCAGCAGGCGCAGGCAGCAAATTCTGGCGAGCCACAACTACGAGCTAGCTTTCCAGGTAGTACCGTACCGGCATGGACAGCCCAGGAATGGAGGCTGATGAATTTGTCCCAGCACCACCCATTCCCATTCCACCGCGGGTCAACAATTGTTCGGCATCATCGCAGATGCCAGTTTGTCAACACGGCGATCGAGTTCAGTAGTTCAGGTCAGCCACCATTTTGCAGTAGCAGTGCAACGCATTTTATCCATTCGATCGCTTGTCTTTTTTTCTTTGTGTATCTAAAGTTTGATGCGACTGATTGTCGTGTTAATGTTTTTCTTTCTGCCATGTCCCGGGCTCCTTATAAAAAAGGTGCTGTAATCGTAAACTTTATTGATTTTATCTTAATTACCAGCACCGATTTCATTTACTTTCAAATATAAAAGTCTACAGCTACACGGCTGCAAGCAGAACGACAAACCTCAGGGTCCCCTCCCCCATCACACTCGGGCGTCAGAGTTGCTCGGTATAGATGAAAGGATCTGTCGCGTCCACGACATCCCTGAACGATTGCTGCAAGCCTGCAAATAGCAGCCGAGGTGCGCGTAGTGCCGACTGCCGAGGCCCCAACGTGCATCGATGCCTCGGTGTTTTAGGAAGCAGAACAACCCAACATGGCATCCAACCGACGATGCAATCACAATCCTCAGAAAATAAGACGGCACGTCTGCAGCAAAGCAACATGAACATACCAATCTGTAATCGCAGGATTTTCTGTTGATAAAACAGAAATACTACAAGTCCTGTGCTTCTGGCGGAACAGCATTGTCGACAGTTTGGAGATCTGGGACATGTTGCACGCAGTTTGGCCTTTCTGCATTTGCCGGTTACGGTGGCATGCTGATCGGAGCATGACAAGCAGCTATTCCCATCGCAAGGATCTCGCGGAGCTTTGTGAAAGCAGAGCACATTTCCAGCCAAGGGGACTATCCTCTTCCGCTCACACAAACAGCTCATCAAATTCCTACAATCATTCATCCCCATCACACATTGGCCCTTTCTGGTTTCTCCATCCTTGTCAAGGAAATCATGCAAAATTCTAGGAAACAGACGAGTGAAATAGAGCATCAGGATTATATTGGACTGTTTTCTCGTACAAATTATAAAAGATTACGCCAACTCTAGCAAAATTCTCGTGAAATTCATATAATTCATGAACAAACACCACCCAAAGCACACCTCCATTTTTTTTTGACAGACTTGTACATTGGCGTGTCACCTCGGGGAGATTTTCCCCACCGGGCACAATAATTCCTTATGGAGTAATAACATTGTCAATAATAGAATCCTTATTTTGCCCCATTATGAGTTTATCCCCTGTACTCAAACCAAGAAAAAGGGGGAAACGTAAATAAATGTAGAAAATGAAAAAAAGAAAATGACAGTTTCCCCCTTCTTCTTTTCCTTTTATATCCTCCTTTTCCTCCTTCCTAAATTCTAGACCGTCTTACACTCACGCCCTTTGGCTTCCACCATATTGTAAACTTTTCACATATGCCCCTCAGCTCTTCTTCCACTCCTCCGCGGCGCCGTCGCCGCTGCCGGCGAGGTAGGCCTTCTTCCTCCTCTCGGCGCGCGCGCAGGCGCAGACGATGACGAAGCAGGCGGCGTAAACGGCGTACACGCGCCAGTTGGCGCGCGGGGCCTCGCCGGACGCGGCGCGGTGGAAGACCGCTGCGTAGTAGTGCAGGCCGACGGCCAGCCCCACCACCATCTGCGCCAGGCCCAGCGCCTTGGTGGCGTCCCCGTTGCCGTCCTCCTCGGGGGAGGCGGCGCCGGAGAAGACGGCGACGAGGTCCACCATCTGGAGCACGAGGTATCCCATGAAGCCGAGCGACTGCGCGGCCTGCGTCCAGGCGTAGGCGGCCGGCGAGGCTGCGTGGAAGAAGCGGAGCGGCTCGAGCCCCGTGGCGGCGGCGGCGAGCGCGAGCGTCGCGAAGTAGATGGCGAGGTACGCCTGCGCCAGCAGCAGCGCGCGGTGGAGGAGCGGCAGGTAGGGGCCCATGCGCCGCACCAGCGCCGTGAGCATGCACAGCGGCAGCAGCAGCAGCGCCACCGACGCCGTGGACGCGGCGGCCGCCGCCCACCTGCCGCCTAAAATCGGCCGCACGCCGTCGGCGATCCCCGCGTTCGCCGCTGACAGGTACGCCTTGGATTGGTGCGACAGCCGCGCCAGGTCCGGCATGAGCGTCTCCTGAAGCCGCGAGGGGAGCCCCCGGAACTCGGAGATGAGGTCGTCCGTCCCCTCCGCCTCCTCCGCGAACACCACGTCCTCCTCGACCTCCGCCGCCACCGCCTCCTTGCTCACGGTCGCATTCACCTTCGCGCTCGCCTTCCCGTCGGTGATCACCTGCGCCTTTTTCCCGGATTTGGCCGGCTTGGCTCCGGCATCCGCGGTCAAATTGGTCGGTTTCTTGACCTTGGCGGCGGCGGCAGCCTCAGATTTCGCCGTCTTTGCCGGCTTCACCGCCTTCGCAGCGCCCGTCTTCGAAACCTTCGCAGGCTTGGCCGAATCGGCGCCCTTGGCTTTCGTGGCCGCCGCCTTGTCCACCTTCGGAACCTTGGCCTTGGCAATGGCCAGGTCCCCACCAGCAGCAGCTTTACCGGTGGTCTTCTTAGTGGTCCCTTTCGCCGTGGCAGCCGACTCCGGCTTCTTGGCCTTCGCAACCCTGGTCTGGTTCTTGGCGTCAGAGACCAGCTTTTTCTTGATCTTCCCCGCCGCGGCCGTCTTGGCCGGCTTGACCGCGGCCACCTCCTCCCCGTCGTCGCCCGCGGATGACGCCAAAAGCGCCTTGCGGCCGCCGGAGGCCTTGGCCTTGGGCTTCCCCGACTCGGCGGAGGAGCAGAGCGCAATGTGGGAGCAGAGGAGGGCGAGGAGCAGGACGAGCACCAGCACGGGCCGCGGCGACCAAGGCGCCATGCTTTTGGCAGGCGCGGAAGATCTGGGCGGGGTTTAGGGGTGGAGGAGGGAGAGTGGGCACTGGACAGCGGAGAGTGGCCGTGCTGGACCGGACGGACGGAGGAGTGAGGGAGGGTTAAGGTATCCCGCGTGTTATATATGGAGAGTGTGAGTGACAGAGTGAGTGGGAAGCGAACCACACCACAGCCGCGGCCGATCCGGATCCGCTGACTTCAAGTCAGGGGCAAACAGTAGTATGTGAGAGACATTAACCCTCACAGTCAATTCTGCTGTGCACGTGAATACTGTGCCGATTTCACTATTCATGAAATATTTATCATTAAAACTTATTCACTTATATGTGATCGAACAGTTCACGGTGGAATGAAGTTGACTTCACCCTAATTAAAATCAGGGATCCCAATTCCGATAGGCGAGAAGGAAAAGAGGTAAGAAGGAAGAAAGAGGAGGGGTAGGGTTTGGTACAGTTGGTACACGGTCACGTACGTGGTGCGTCTCCCGGAGGCAAACGTCAAACGGCCAAACTCTACC
Organism: Phragmites australis; assembly: GCF_958298935.1. Classification (NCBI taxonomy): domain Eukaryota; kingdom Viridiplantae; phylum Streptophyta; class Magnoliopsida; order Poales; family Poaceae; genus Phragmites; species Phragmites australis. The sequence continues at coordinate 19,424,196 of NC_084936.1, read as the reverse complement.
GTCCTAGCACTAGCCTGGCTCAGGGGCAGGGCGCCTTGCACGTAATTACGTGCAGGTCCAACCATCCCCAGCCACGTGTCCTGTTAACCTACCAAATTAACTCATGATTAATTACCAGAAATTAACCAACGAAATTATTCCCAGATGCTGGTTTTCTCCAAGTTCTTCTTCCTATATTGTTGGTTGTTTCCCACAAAGTTTAAGAGTTTGTCGGTGCAAAATACTCTTTTGATCATAAATACATTATGTTTTAGATATAACACATTCTCCATAGCTTTGATCATTATTTTTTATTAAAATATATTTATAAAATTCATTAATTTTTTATATTATTAAAATATTTTAAAATAAATCTATACATATGATGTTAAGTTTTGCAAAATCAAAATTTACAAAATTTGATCAATCTTATCTAAAACATCATGTTTTTACAATCAAAGGAAGTAATCTAAGAATCTATGGGTGGAGCTTCATTAAGGCCAAGTGGATCTGGCCTCTGACCTAACCAAAAAAAAAGCTTCAATCTACTATTAAACTGATCATTATTTTTTTATTAAAATATATTTATAAAATTCATTAATTTTTTATATTATTAAAATATTTTTAAGATAAATCTATACATATGATTTTAAGTTTTGCAAAATCAAAATTTAAAAAAAATGATCAAATCTTATTTAAAATATCATGTTTTTACGATCAAGGAAGTAATCTAAGAATCTATGGGTGAAGCTTCATTAAGGCCAAGGTGGATGTGGCCTCTGACCTAACAAAAAAAAAAGCGTCAATCTACTATTAAAATGGCTAAGACCAGAATTTGGCCATACTAACGGACTAGTCTTGGGCCCATGGTACAACACGGTAGCTTTTTGGCCCCTGTTGAGTTTTAGCGGAAGCTCTGCCACGGAATCCAACATTGCTATATTATTGAGATGTTGATCACTGAGTTTAGTGCGGTGAATCAGAGATTGATGATTTCCCATCAAATCATTTGCGGTCCATATGTTGGATAATACTTAGTGCAATAACAAGGTTACAAAACACAATATCCCTTGATAAAACAAAAGAGATCGCGTATTCCTTTGCCTCCATCCTGCAGCAAACTCATTTTTGGCTCATTTTGCCGTTTGATTACTCAGTCTCGCCATTGCTGTCCTCGTCCTAGAGCAGTGGAGCCCCAGGCGTCCCAGCCTTGGAGGCATCGTGGCATCATCTAGCTGGAGGGAGAAAGCGAAAAATTGGGAAAAACATCGGTTAACCTTCCATATTTAACTAACTAACCACAACAATTTCTAGTAATTAATCACGAGTTAATTTCTTGGATTATTAGGACATGTGGTTACGTAGTTACGTGCAGGTCCGACCACTCAGCAGTATAACGTGAACCTTAACGAAGAACCAAATATCTAGCCAACTCCTCCTAGCACTGATCTAGCATGTTGGGTAGTAAAGCATTGAAAAATCTACTACTACCAGGGAGCCAAAGATTTGGCTAAAATTTAAGCGTGTAAAGCTAGGGGATTTTTTTCCCGTTTCTGCTCAATAGTTTGGGCAGGCAGTAGATATTTGGTTCTTCGTCAAGATTCGCGTCCTAAATGTATACTGCAATCTGATCATAAAATTGATATGGATTACAAATAGGCTGATGACATGGAATTGAGCCGGCCGTTTAACCTTTTACTCCATGAGGGTTCCGGCGAGAGGAGTGTAGAGGATCCACCGAGGATGTCGAAGGTCAAGCGAGCGGTTTCAAGCGCCAGTGGACGTGGATGACGGGAGGTGGTGGCGCGTGGATGTCATACCCAAATCGATTTTGAGACGATCAACAAAAGAAATCAGAGAACACGAACGAAGAATTGGGGAATTTCAGTGGAACTAAACAGCAGAGAAAGAAGCACAGCTACTATTCACCCAAACTCATAGTTTTGTTACAGACTTATTCACATAATGGAAAGGACTGTCTACCTATTGTCTAGATGACTTTAGGCTGCTTCTCACCCAAATTCTCTAGGCGTTGGATCTTGATCTAACGACCCCTCCATCTCTTCTACCTCTCGATATCCCTGCTCCACACCGCCGCTCCTCACTTCCGCCCCTACCGCGCACCACCTCCTGACTGCCTCGGCGTCGACGTTGGACACAGATCTGAGCTCCACCACCTCTACTGAAAGAGTTTGTGAGGGAAGCCACAGCTCGTGGTGGCGCATCTCATTGATATATATAGCAGGAGATTACAACCTCGTAACAACAACCAGAACAAAAGACTCGGTACAGGGCGTTAGGCTAAGTACAGGTAGTTGGGTTGAACGGGCTGCTATCTATCCATGGAAACAAACTATGCCAGCTATACATGAGGCGCTAACACACCCCCGCAGTCTCAGCCGGGAGTTCACGGACGTTGAGGCTGGATCTGAAGTCGAGGAAGAGCGACGACGGCAGCCCTTTGGTGAACATGTCGGCGAACTGAGAGGACGATGGCACGTGAAGAACTCGTACTTGGCCCAAAGCAACACGCTCACGAACAAAATGCAGGTCGAGCTCGATGTGTTTTGTGCGCTGATGCTGTACGGGATTAGCTGACATGTAGATGGCAGAGATGTTGTCGCAGAAGATGACTGTAGCTCGTTGAAGCGGTTGATGAAGCTCGCTGAGGAGTTGTCAAGTCCAGCTTGTTTCAGCGACGGCGTTGGCGACGACGCGATATTCAGCTTCGGCGCTTGACCGGGAGACGGTGGGCTGGCTTTTTGCGGACCATGACACCAGGTTGGATCCGAGGAACACACAGTAGCTCGACGTCGATCGACGTGTGTCGGGGCACCCGGCCCAGTCGGCGTCCGAGTAAGCTGTGAGCTCATGCGATGACGGAGCGGACAGGAGTATTCCATGGCGAAGTGTACCTTTGATATAACGAAGAACTCGTTTTACCAGGTTCAGGTGTCCTTCACGCGGGTCATGCATGTGTAGGCATATTTGTTGCACTGCATATGCGATGTCCGGCCGTGTGAACGTTAGGTACTGGAGTGCTCCTGCCATGCTGCGGTATGCCGTCGGGTCTGCAACGGCGGCGCCGGCGGTGGCAGACAGCTTGGGCGAGTTGTCGACTGGAGTGGAGCATGCCTTGCATGACGACATGCCAGCGCGATCAAGGAGATCAGCAGCATATTGTGCCTGATGCAGGAGCATTGTATCGCCGTTGCGATGAATCTGGACGCCGAGGAAGTGGTGTAGAGGGCCCAAGTCCTTCATGGAGAACTCCAAGCTGAGGGCCGCGATGATGTGTTGCAGTAGTGAGTTGCTTGAAGCTGTCAATATGATGTCATCGACGTAGAGAAAAAGGTACGCAGTGCCGAGTGGACTCCGGAAGATGAACAACGAAGAGTCCGACTTTGACGCCGTGAAACCAAGACGAAGAACATGTGTTGTAAAGCGTTGGAACCAGGCTCTGGGGGCCTGTTTGAGACCGTAGAGAGAACGGTTCAGACGACATACGGCGTCGGGGCGCTTGGTGTCGACGAATCCAGTAGGTTGGCGATAGTAGACTGTTTCGGAGAGATTGCCATGGAGAAAGGCATTTTTTACGTCGAGTTGGTGTACTGGCCATTTGGATGTCAAGGCTAGAGAGAGAACAACTCGAATAGTTGCTGGTTTGATGACATGGCTAAAAATTTCGCCGAAATTAACACCGGCCTGTTGGGAGAAACCGCGGAGGACCCACCGCGCTTTATAGCGTTCAAGAGAACCATCCGGGTGGAGTTTGTGTTTGAAAACCCATTTCCCGATGATAATATTGGCTCGGGGTGGAGGGGAGACAAGTTCCCAAGTGTTGTTGGATGAGAGAGCCTGGAATTCCTCTACCATGGCTGCGTGCCAATTGGGATCATTCAGGGCTGATCGAACAGACTTGGGAATTGGGGACAAAGTAGTGGTGGCAGAGGCATGGAGATTAAGCCGCTCGCGCGGGCCACGGTGAATGCCGGAGTGAGAACGAGTGTGCATGCGAGTGCTCTGTTGTGGTGCAGCAGTAGGAGCAGCGGTTGGCGCAGCAGAGGTGTTTGGTGCAACCAGCGCAATCGGTCGTACGACAGCTGATAGTGGCGAGGGGGCGACCGGCGGCGATGCAGGGATTGCTGGGGGATCGAGAAACTCGTATGTCTCATCAGGCGATGCAGTGGTGGTGGCTGCAAAGGGGAACATGTTTTCGTCGAAGATAATGTGTCGAGAGATGATTATGCGACGAGAGGAGAGATCCATGCAGCGGTAGCCACGGTGGTTGGACGGGTAGCCGAGGAAGATGCAAGCTGTCGAACGGGGAGAAAGTTTATGTGGTGCTGTGGAGGTGAGGTTCGGGTAACATAAGCAACCGAATACTTTTAGGTGGGTGTAGGATGGTGGTCTTTTGTATAAAGCTTCATGCGGTGTTCCCTGGGGAAGGGTTTTGGTTGGGAGTATGTTTAGCATATGTGTGGCTGTGGAGAGGGCTTCGACCCAAAAGCTTGGAGGTAGATGTGCTTGGAACAGAAGGGAGCGGACGATGTTGTTGGTAGTACGTATCATCCGTTCGGCCTTGCCGTTTTGCTGGGAAGTGTAGGAGCAGGAGAACCGAAGTTGAATGCCGTGAGTGGCAGCAAATTGGCGCATGGGTGTGTTGTCAAATTCCCTGCCATTGTCACACTGAATGGCACGCAGGACAGTAGAGAACTGGGTGCGTATGAGCGAGTGAAAATTGGAAAGGATCTGAAAGACTTCAGATTTTAATCGTAGAGGAAACGTCCATAGGTGATGAGTGAAATCGTCCAAAAGAAGGAGATAATACTTAAGACCAGAAACACTCGAAATTGGGGAGGTCCAGACATCACAATGGATTATTTCAAAAGGAACAGTACTCTTGGAGGAAGACAAAGAAAATGGGAGGCGAACATGTCGCCCTAATTGACAAGCATGACACAAGGTGCTGTCTTTATTCGAATTGCAGGAAATAATGGAGCAGCCAGCTAGGCATTGTTGCGTGTGATGTCCGGGATGTCCAAGGCGACGATGCCAGATGACGGGGTCGGTGGTGGCAGCGGCGGCGAGTGCTTGCGGTGGTGGTGTCCGGGAGATGGTGAAAGTGCATCTAGCCCCTATGTGTGGTTTTGGTAATTAATGATAATACATATGGACTAACAATGTTGTTGAGATTGTTAGTAGGTTGTTCAATAGGTGATGCATGGAGAAGAGACATGCATGAACTCTAGGTGAATGGAAAGATTGAAAGTACATCAAGATGAATGAGCTTTTAGTGATGCTCATAAGAAGAAGAAGAAGAAGCTCAATAAGATTAGCAATAAGCTTGAATGCTAAGTTACTTGTGGAGATCAAGTAACTAAAGGTATGGCTTGTTAATAGAGTTTTATGGACTAACCTGTGTGCTATGTGTTTAAGAATGAGTGGGGTTAGGTTCTATATGAAGATTGACAATATGCGTGAAGGCTAATAAGTTACTTGTGAAGATCAAGTAACTTAAGGTATAAATGTTGTCATTTAGGTTTTATAGACTAACCCATGTGCTTTGTGCTTGAGAGTGAGTTGGGGTTAGGATCTATAAGAAGGCATAAGTTGATTTGAAAGCATATATGCCAAGAGTGAAGAACAAGAGTGGACTCCATACTTGATAAAATGAATTCCGTGAAGATGTCGAATACAAAATGGTTTTCTATGGCAAGACGGTGAAGGGAAAGCAAGACTCAGCTGCGATGGACCATCCGTGGTGAAGGGCAAGCAAATGGCTTGGCGCCGAAGGACCAAGGCGGTGGTGAAGAGCGAGTAAAGGCTTTGCGCCGATAGACCATGCGAGGCTATGGGAAGCTATGGATGATTCACATCAATCATATGAAGAATCAAGAATAGATGGAGTGAAGATTTTATGGAAGTTGGCAACCCTCAAAGGTTTGAAAGTAAGAAGCGGTACTTGAAAGTATTCAAAAGGCTCAAATTGGTTCAAATGTGTTTTACCTTTGAAATTGAGTCTAGGTTTGCCGCACTATTAAGAGGGATGCAACGTGAGCTAATTATCGTGTCTCAGTGCTCAAGAGTTCCCAACCAAACCCAAAGTGAGAGTTTGTTGTTAAGAGTCCGGAGCGGAAAGTGCGGAAGTGTCCAAAATGGGTTTTGGAGTGTTCCCAATTTGATCCTATGTGTTTTAGGTCATGAATTCAGTTGGGTTGTGTAGCCCTCTGAATAAGCTTTCCATAGAGTTCAAAATCGTCGAAATAGGACTCCGGGATCAAAAGTTATCGTCGTTTTTCGGAGGTTAGCTGTGCTGTGGCCGGAGACTCCGGTGTAGGTCGGATACTCCGGTACTTGGAAAGGCCGGAGACTCTAGTGAAGTCCGGATACTCCGGTACCTGGAGTGGCCGAAGACTCCGGGAAGTCTCTGGGGCTGTTTTCTGGGTTGAGTGCCGACCGGAGACTTCGGTATAGGCCGGATACTCCGGTAAAAGTCCAGAAAAGAGTGTAACGGCTAGTTCTGACACATTCTGTGACCGTTCTGACGCCGTATTTGGATTTAGGGCCGGATACTCCGGTGTTCACCGGATACTCCGGTCAGTTCTGATAAAAACAGTAACGGCTAGTTGTTTGGAGTGGGCTATTTATACCCCACTCACCCCATCCTTTGGGGCTGCTGCAAGGGCACGAAAGAAACACTTTTTAGAGCCAAAAGAACTCCATCCCACTCCATTCTAGTGTGTGATTTGAGAAGAAAAGTGAGTTGGGTTGAGAGATTGGAAGATTGAGTGCAAGTGAGCTAAAATCCAATCTTGAGCACTTGAGTTCTTGACAAGAAGTTCTTGAAGCGTTTGTTACTCTTGGAGGTGAAGCCTCCTAGCCGGCTAGGTGTTGCCCGGTGAGCTCCCGCGCGTGTGGTGAGCCGCGGGAAAGTTTGTGAAGGTTGATCTCGCCTCCGAAAGGGAAGAGATAAAGCTAGTGGATCGAGGAAAGTGGTTGAAAGAGACCCGGCTCGTTGGAGCTTCCTCAACGGAGACGTAGGATTCACGGTGGTGAATCCGAACTTCGGGAAACAAATCTTTGTGTCTCCTCTCTTGTTTCCTTACTTTTATATTCTTGCTCAAATCTTTGTGCATATTGCTCGATCTACTTGTTTGTGTGTATTTGAGTGTAGGTTCTTCGTGAATCTACTTGGAATCATCTCCGGGAACACACGACATCACTTGGTTTGAGCTAGAACTCTCTACTCATTAATTTTATTCAGTTTCGGGCTCAGTTCTGTACAGAACCCAGAGAATCCGGCATTTACCGGAGTTTCCAGACCTGTACACACCGGAGTATCCGGACTACACCGGAGTCTCCGGTGAATAGTAATTTCAAGCATATGAACAGTATTTTCAGCCTTTTTAATTTAAGTTTTATTGCATATCTTTTGCTAGAATTGAGTAATTTTTGTCACCTTAGGATTGTAATTTCCACACTTATTTAGGGTGATTGTGCACTAGTTGAGCCTAGCATATTTAGGGTTTTCTCTTGTGAAAAACTCGTTAGTTTATATTCCGCTGCAAGTTTAGGCGAACGGTAGAGAGGGTTGAATTTTTGTAAAAACGCCTATTCACCCCCCTCTAGGCGACATCATTGTCCTTTCAGATGGGCGCAGGCAGGAGCAGGTAGAGTTCGCTGCGGCGGCTATTGCACCGAAGGAGTAGAACCTTGGTCAGGAAGTCCTTCACAGAGAAACCGTATTTGTCAAATTCAACAGAGCAACTATTATCGGTTACGAATTGTCGAACTGAGATGAGGTTCTTGATGATTTGAGGAGTGACCAAGATGTTGTGAAGGTGTAGAGGTCGAGAAAGAGTGGAGATTTTGTGGGAACCAGTGGCAGTGACGGGAAGAGAAGCACCATTACCGACAATAATCCGATAATGAGGAGGAGATTTGTCAGGGATGGATATATTACCGGAGCCGGATGACATGTGTGCGGTGGCGCCGGTGTCCATGTACCACTGGTCGGACGGCTGCTGCAGCGTCATGGCGTTGAGCGAGTTGGCGATGCTGGTGGTGTCCCAGGTTGGAGTAGACGGAGCGCCGGCCTGGGATGAGGCAGCGAAGTCCATTGGCGGCTGGTGCTGCATGGCGTGCATGGGCAAACCAGCCAAAGGTGGGAGGTTGTACGACATGGACTGCATGGGTTGATGCACTCCCATGTCAGCTTGGGGTGGAGCAGGACGGGGAGCAACGCCGGGGCGTGGCCCAAGGAGACCGGCGGTGGGCCAGAGTTGGATCTGGCCGGTCCACGGGTTCCAGTGTGGCTGGGCCGGGAGAGGCAACGGGCTGGAGTTGGTGTTGAAGCCCTTGTTGCCGCCTTGTTTGCCCTTGCCCTTACCCTTTTTGCCATTGTTGCCGTTGCCGTTGCCGCGAGAGCCACCCCTGTTGTATGTGGCTGGTGCCGGCGTGGAGCGGGAGTCGGCGACGAGCGCGGTGGCCTTGGCCACCGGATCGCCAGTGTCGTCATTCAGCTCGTCGAGGAGGAGGAGCGACCGCGCCTGGATGAAAGAAGGGAACGGCGACATCATGGGCAGGAGAGCCGAGAGGTGCTTGTGCTTGGGGTTCATGCCCTTGATCATCGTGAGGACGAGCGTTTGATCGATCACGGGTTGGTCGACGTCCCGGAGGGCGTCGGACAACGTCTTCAGCTTGTGGCAGAACTCGGTGGCGGAGAGATCGCCTTGCACCAGGTTGGAGAATTCGGCCTGGAGATGCATGGCCCTTGTGGTCTTGTTGTCGCGGAAGAGGTTCTCGATGGACTGCCACATAGAGGCGGTAGTGCCGCCGGGGGCCATGACGATGCCGAGTATCTCCTGGGAGATAAAGCCGTAGATCCAGGAGAGGATGGTGTAGTCCATCCGTTTCCAGTCGGCATCGAGCGGCGCAGAAGAGCTAGCTGTTGTGAGGTGGCAGGACAACTCAAACTTGCCGACGGCAACCTCGAACAGGGTGCGCCAGTGGGTGTAGTTGCACTTGGAGATGTCGAGAACGACGGGAATGAGAGACTTGATGTGGACGGCGATGGCTTGGGACCATAGTTGGGCACGAGCTGCCTTGGCTGCAGCGACCTCCGCGGCGGCTGCTTCAGCAGCAACGGCGGCGGCGTCGTCCTGGGCCATCGGGAAGAGCTGGAGTGGTAGGGTTGCGGAAGCGAGATAAGTGGATCGTGAGATCAATTTGATACCATGAAAGAGTTTGTGAGGGAAGCCACAGCTCGTGGTGGCGCATCTCATTGATATATATAGCAGGAGATTACAACCTCGTAACAACCAGAACAAAAGACTCGGTACAGGGCGTTAGGCTAAGTACAGGAAGTTGGGTTGAACGGGCTGCTATCTATCCATGCAAACAAACTATGCCAGCTATACACGAGGCGCTAACATCTACCACCACCCCACCTAGCTCCAGCAGCGCCATTGCCACTGGAGCTACCGCGCTGCTGCTAACCTGCTCAATCCCAATGCCCCGCTACCACCACAGGCCAACCGGCTGTCCCCTATCATTGCGGTGGGAGCCCCTGCCTCACCATCTCGCCCACCACTTGCCTCCTTGAGCCTCCCTCTAAGCCGTGGGATAGAGGGAGCCTTGCCGGAGCCTCAACCTCAAAATCCCAAAACCCTAACCCTAGTAGCTTGCCGGAGGTGAAGAAGGCGGCTAGAGCTCGCCGGAGAGGGAGAATACAAAAATCGAGTGAGAGTGAGGGCTAAATCACCGGGACAAGTTATAGAAATCCCGTAATAGAATGCCCCTAGAATGTTCCCCAAACTGGGTTACAAACACACTTAGCTCGGTTACAGCTCACACAATGATTAGCAAAAGCAAATTAAGCTAAACTGGACATTAACCGACCTAACTACTGTTTACCAACTGAAATCTTCTGTTAACGATCTGAAACAAGAAGAGATATTTAACTACCCGAGCCGTCCGTTCACCCATGTCATACAAATTCCCCTCCCCTTCAGACTGCACTTGCCCTCAAGTGCCTCGACCAGACGATGTTCCCAGCAGCTATGCCAATACTTCCAGTAGCAGTCAGCAAGCAAAGAAAAGGTAACTCGAGCACCATCGCCACTGAGTTGCTCATCACAACAATCTTCTTGCATTTATCTAGCTTCGTATCTGTCAGCTTGGACGTAGGCTTTGGTGGAAGTACTGCCTCAAGAGCCTTAGATTGCTCTGGTTCCAGCGAGTTACGGAACTCCATTGTGAAATGAATGCAAAGCTTTTCCTTCTTAACAAGAACCTCCAGAACCTTCTTCTTCTGAACTGCCTTATCACCCTTGCAACCATAACATGACCAATCATCAGTTACCATTCCATTCCAAGATGGAGTCAGGCAACCAGGTGGAACACGTGTAGCAAAAACAGAGCGATAAAGCAATAAGCTTTTGTCCTCCTCAGTGTTGCAGATCTGACACATATGGAACTCCTCATGAGATTCTGTTGATTCATGGTCTGACTCTGGTGGAGAAAATTCATCACTTCCATCGTCACTAAGATCTTCCATTTTTGTAAATTTACTAACTCGTCTTTTTAAGAATATATCAGGTCCAATGCCGCTCGCGCTGAAACTCCATAACCTTTTCTTCACCTTGTTGAAAGCAATGAGGCTTTGGAGGTAAAGGATAATTATCTCCTACCAGCTTAAGCAACAGGTCTCTAGGATCGGAAACAAAATCTTCCAATTTAGCTCCATATTTTGTAATGGCTTCCTCTGTTCGAGCTTCTCCAGTGCTCTGAAGACCAATCACCACACATTCTTCTTCTACAAAGGCCTCTTTTGCCAACCTCACAACAGCAGGTACCTTTGCAAAGTACCAGTACCGCTGATGAATGGCCCAGTACCGCTGCAATATTTGAGCTGAGTTGGCTTTTATGTCCATAGCAACAAGTTCAAAAGCACTCACACCTCGTTTCTCAAGAGCACCAGTTGTTGAGCAATGAACAACCCTATCGAGTATTTGCTACTGATAATGTGTCCAAAAATAATAGAGTTACCTTTGTGAATCAAAGATCGAACATGAAGCGAGACAAACGCAATGTATATAGGTTTGGGCCTCTAGTTGGAGTAATACTCTACGTCATGTGTGGATGATTATATGTATGTATTCACTCGAGTACAGGTAATGTGGCGCTAATCTATTATAAGGAGTAGATCGGATTTAGTGTAATCTAGGGCTAAAGTTGTTGAGTTTGTCCTGCGCTAAGGTCCTGATGCTTGTCTCCAATAGCCGAGAGAAAGAGAGCCCCCCGGTTCTGGGTTCCCTCCTTATATAGGGGTGATGTACCGTCTCCTATTCAACAATAGTCGATAGGGAGTCCTTTTCCTTGTCGTCCAAGTAGATAGATCTATCCTGGATACTAGTCTTATCGAGTTGGGTAAGCAATTGAGATCTTCCTAGTATATACCTTCTGTATTTCGGACGCATCAGGTACCACGAATTCGGTTTCATAATATCCGAAGTTGTTAAATATACTCACGATATACCCCGTCTGTATATGGTATACTTCTTATATGTATATACCTTATAGTTATATATTCAATAGTAGCTCCCTAACTCTACTCAGCAGGGAGGATTTCACAAGCACCTACTCAAGTACCGCCAAGTCCAAGCCTGGTCGAGTAGAGTAGATTGTACCCACAGTCAAAAGAATCAAATAAGAAGAGGCTTCGTTCTGAGTATCAAGTGGAGACACTTTTGGATCGAGTACCCTGCTGTTATCCGCACTTGAGACTCAATAAGAACCAGTAATATCGACTTCTCGACATCCGTCCCTGAGTAGAATTAAAAAACGTTTCAAAATTTAAAACAATGTATATAGGAGCATTAAATGCGATCAGACGGGGTGCAGAGATTCTCATGGTGCCATCATCCCGCTTTTCATGTCGATCGAAGCACCATATTTTTTAGCTGAAGCGAAAATAATTTCTGAGTCTCATCCACAGGCAAGGCCTATTTAATTATCTGATGAGAGAACTTCACTGTCATTGTCTTAGCCTCGTTGCCTCCTTTGTAGTCTTGCCCTTCGAATTCATCCACCATTGTTTACATTCTACTCAAAGGCTTCATCTTTCACTTTGGATCTTATGGATGGAAACTCCCAATTGGACGACTTTGCCTTTGGGGGTGCTCAACACTATCTCCAATTAGACGACTTTGCATCCAGAAGATTTCGCCTTCTTCCATTGTGTCTGCACCTCATGGCGTGGAGTGTGTAGTTTTTTACCAAGAAATCGATATTCAAAATCTAGGACGGTGGAATTTTCTCCTTGGATCCTGAAAGGACCGTTTGTGCACCAGGATGGCTTGGTGGAAGTCCATTGTCTGGGAAGTGAAGCAATTTTTGACTTTCTTTTTCGAGGTTTAGTCAGCGATAGCTAGGAGATGATTGAGGTCTCGAATGGGAACTTGATTATCATCAAGCGAGAGCGTTAGATCAAAGGTAGGGTAATTAACCCGGTGACCGGATGGTTCTGTAATCTCTTATCGCTTTCCTATGATACGTTTTGGGTGAACCTGGAGGGGTTCGTAGTGCGAAAGGATGAGAAATTATTCGTCATCATTGTTTCGAGGATGTCATGCTTTCATCTTTAGATTACGAGAGGAGTGCACATTTATCTTATCAATGAACCACCACGGTGGTTTCAGATCTCTATTTTGGTGGCATATTTAGGATTTTTTGGATAGAGTGGCTTCAGGAGATCCATCGGGAGTTGTGGAGACATTGGAACAATCGATGCCTGAGTTTGCGATCTGGCAACTTGATCTGAGTGGTTCTAGACTGCTCTTGGTCGAGTCTTGCGCATTTTTCCTGAAGGTTGGTGAACAAATTGATGATCCAGCTGAGCACAATGCATCGACGCCAGTTTCCCTCCACGCATTCGGTGATGACATTTGGGAGCCACTAGAATGGGAGGTTGCTCCTTGCGCTAAAGAAAGATCAATTCTGCTGGGCATGACCTCCAAAGCCATACCATCAATACCCAGAGTTCCCAACCCTGGTCAATTCATAGCTTCTGCCAAGTGAACTCAGCTTACTACCGATACGATTATGATGTGCTTGAAGTTTCCTATCATGACGAGGTTTCTAGGACCATAAAACCCCTTGAGGGGAATTTCAAGTGGCATTCTTGTAAATAGATATCACCAAAGCTTTCTCCTTAGTCGAGTCGTAGGCTTTTTGGTATATTTTGGTCTGATGATTGTAATGAAACATTGCTGATACTTTGCCTATCTAACATGCTATTGTCACTATTTCCTTATCAATAGAATAGAGTTAGCACTCGTAGGTGCAATCATGACTCGTAGGTGTGTAGACTACCTTCAAGACTTATTGATCGAATATTCATTGGTATATGAAAACTCAACTAGACAAACTATTAGAAATATTGGCCCTTGAGTAATCATTCAACACAATCGTAATAATAAAGAAATGACTTAGTGTAAAACTAGAAATAGAAAATAATGATAGCCTTTAGCAAACTTTCATTAACTTGCATGCTTGACCAGTGTACAAACATGAACTCGATGAGAACACACATGGGATCGACTAGAACCTTAGAACCTTTTTTAGCCATTAGGCGTGAGATATCTGATAATCTCTTGTGTCGTTATAATTTATTAGGTGTAGTTGTCCGTCATCAACCCAACATATGCCTGTACTGGCTCTTATCCAAAGCAGTCGATGCAAAGTTAGATAAATTTTTGGAAGACATATACAAAATTCAAGAAAAATATGGTATTATTATGTAGCCCCAAACTCTATGGTCGATGAGAAGATTACTCGATCTAAGAGTAGAAAGGAACATACCTGTGTTATTGAAAGTGTGTGGTGTTGTAGCCCTCGATTATCTACTCGATGACTGGTTCGAGTAAACAGTAAAACCGTAGCATTGAAAGTATGCGATGTAGCCTCCGACTCTCTATTTGATATGATAATCAAGGCAGAGAGTGGAGCATATGCACCAAAATATACTTGATGTGGCCTTTGTCCCTTCGCTTCATGATTGAATTCGAGTAGATAGTGTAGCATAAGGACTGACATTATATGATGTAGCTTCCAACTCTCAGGTTAGTATGATAACTAAGAAAGCAGAAAAGTGAAGCAAGAAACACCAAGAAAGAATGATGTAGCCCTTTACTCTCTACTCGATAACTGGATCAAGGGGAGAGTAGAGCATAAGCATCGACTTCCATTTCTCGACTACGTACTTGATGATTTCAGCCCCCAAGCGGGTGGTTGAGATCATGTTATGGTCATCGGGTGTATTCGAACAGCCGGGTAAGTAGCATTAAAAACTCACTCCCGCTCGTGCTCATTTTCACCGCATCCTTTTATTTGACGTGCAATAATGACCGCGCACCCCTCTTTGCAGAGATTGGACAAGTCACAAAGTCTCAGTGATGCCTCGACTTCCGCCAGACATGCCGTGCGATCGAGGCGGCCTCACTCTCACGCCCAGCGATATCGGATCTTGATCGCTCCATGTGTATAGTGCAACATGTTTCTATGACTATAAACATGCTTCCTCCGAGAGACATCATCGTTTCTTCTGACAAGGATGAATCGATCGAAAGGCTTAAGAGGAGAAAGAACAGAATGTCCGTCGGAGGTCACCGACCCTTCACCCGCCACCTCCGATGTTTCCTTAACACCGATGCCGCGGAACGAGTGACACAGGAGTCAGCGACACGAGCAGCACATGAGGGAGATGAAGATGGTGGTGATCTTGATGAGGTCATCTACCATGTTGCCGACAAGGTCTTCGTCGATGGAACCTCCGAACCTCAAGTGTTAGAGAAAGTGCCATTGTCTTCTCCGTCGACAACCGCTAGATCACCTTTGCGCCCTACGAAGGGCCACTCAGCATTGTCAACATTGGTCAGCAGCTTTAGTAGGGTCTTCACCTCAGACACTCTCCTTGGCCCTCACGCTGGCCAGCGTCCGGTCCCCGGCGTGATCAGCTGTCGTCCGAGGGATGAGTATAGAAGGTTCCTCTACTCATTAAAGGGGAAGTAGGACCTGCATTATTTGTAAGAACTAGGCGAATACTTTCTGTCAACTTTGCACTAGCCATGCAGGTTAGACAAAAAAGAAAAAGTATATAATCGAGTAGTCAAAGTATATCTTTTCTATAAATGAAGCTTCCGGAGTTGGTCGATATTCCATGAGTGCTCGAGTATCTCCCCGTTTGGAGTAGATAGCTGCACTGATCCAGGTCGGGTAACTTCTACCACTATATAGGGTCCTTTCCACTTGGGTGATAGCTAATGGTGTCTAGCCTATTTCTACACCTTTCGTAGAATAAGATCTCCAACAGTGAGTTTTTTGGGCTAAATCTTTTGACTATGATACCTACGCAATGCTTGTTGATACTTAGCCACTCGAATAGATGCTCGATCGCGATACTCCTCGAGTAAATTGATGTCATCCGCTTGTAACTGCTCTTGCCCTTCCTCCGAGTAACTTTCCACTCATGGTGATCCAAATTACAACTCAGTTAGGAGCATCGCCTCTGCTCTATAAACGAAAAAAACGGAGTTTCACCAGTGGCCCTGTTAATCGAACTACGAACGACCCATAGTACCAAGGGAAGTTCTTTCACACAACGTTTCGAGTAAGTCTTGAGCCTGTCGAAGATCCGAGTTTTGATGCCCTGCAAGACTATACCATTAGCACGTTCAACTTGACCGTTACTTTGTGGGTGAGCTACTCAGGCGAAACATGTTTTGATACCAAATTCTTCACAGAACACAGTGAAGGTCCCACTTCTGGGCTGACTATCATTATCCGTAATTATCTTATGTGGAATACCAAATAGAGTAATTATACTCCTTATGAACTTTATCTTTCCCACAGGTTTAGTCTTGATCCACTTAGTGAACATGTCGATAGACACAAATAGGTACTTATAACCACCTTGGACCCTTAGGAACGGTCCCAGAATATTCAAGCCCCAGACGTAGTAACACCAAGAAAGGGAAATTATTTGCAGAGCTTAGACTAGTGCTGGTCATGGATCTGAGCTCCCCTACCTCCGTCGTCACCCCACCCAGCTCCGGCAGCACCACCACCACCGAAGCTGCCACCCGTCGCTAACCTGTTCAATTCTGACACCCCCACCATCACCACAGGTCAACCGACCGTTCCCCACCACCACGACGGGTGGCAACCCGTCGCCTCGCCATCCCGCCCATCGCTTGCCACCACCACCGGGCCAGCAGCCTCCCCGAGCCTCCCTCTAAGCCAGGGGATAGAGAGAGCCTTGCCGGAGCCTTAACCCCAAAATCCTGAAACCTTAACCCTAGCGGCTCGCCGGAGAGAAAAAGCGAGGTGGAGAGGGAGAATACAAAAATACAGTGAGTAGGGGCTAAATCACCTGGGCAAGTTATACTAATCCTGTAATGGAATGCCCCTAGAATGTTCCCAAACTGGGTTATAAACATCCTTAGCTCGTTTACAGCTCACACAATGATTAGCAAAAGCAAATTAAGCTAAACTAGACATTACCTGACCTAACTGTTGTTTACCAACTGAAATCTTCTGTTAACGATCTGAAACACAAAGAGGTATTCAGCTACCTGAGCCATCCGTTCACCCGGGTCATGATAGCTTGGTATTCATTATATCTGATAGCTTTGCACCCCTTCCCCCCCTGATTTTTCTATTGCTGCGTTCGTGTAGATCGGGACCCTTCTGTACTTGCTGCCCATGTTCACAAATTTTGTTTGACATCCAAAAATCGGACCCAGCAAATTTCCAAAATCCGCAAATATCGTGAAATGCGTTCGAAATTCGGTGAGAATCCGGTCAAATCCAAGGTAAATCCAAATCGACCAAACCAGTCGAATTTAACCGAAAACTGATCAAATTCTACTAAAAAAATGACCGCAATTTTCTCCATTTCATTTGTGGTCGAAAACTGCTCAATTTCCTATGAAAACCGCTCGATTTTCATCGAAAACCATTTAATTTTATCGAATTTTAGTAAAATTCAAGAAAAACAAAAAATAGCTCAACCTTATAAAATCAATGTGAAACAAATTTTGTTGGTTTTCTTGTAACATGATATATATGATAAAAGTATCTATAATCATAGAAAAGTTGAATATTTTTCTGTGAGAAAATATATTTGCTAAACCTAGTTAATGCATAGTTAATTCTTTGCTAATAAAAAATCACGAAACTAATTTTGTTAGACTTATTACATGATCTCATATCTTTTAAAAATACATAAACTCATAAAATAGTTATTGTAACATGCAGTATTGTGTAAATATGTTGCAACTAGATTAATTCATAACTAGCTCATCACACCTCTAAAATTAGTGAAATCACTTTTATTAATTTACTTATATCATGCTTTATATTAGAGCTACACTGGATGGATGTTAAAATTGCATTCCTTAATGGTGACTTGCACGAGAATGCATATATGGTTTAATCGGAAGGTTTTATTATGAAAGGTAAGGAACACATGGGTTATAGAATCAGAAAATCCATTTGTGGACTAAAGCAGGCTTCCAGATATGGTACCTTAAGTTCGATGAAGTCATAAGAAAGGTTGGCTTCAAAAAAAAAAATGAAGTGGACAATTGCATTTACATTAAAGTTAAAGGGGGCAAACTTTTCATTTTGGTATTTTATGTGGATGATATTTGATTGACTAACAGCAATTAGGACATGCTGCAGGAGACTAAACAGTTTCTATTATCCAATTTTGATATGAAGGATCTTGGTGAAGCCTCTTTACGTTTTGGGCATTGAGATTCACCAGGACATGTCGAAAGGGGTATTAGGTCTATCCCAGAGGGCTTACATTAACAAAGTGCTAAAAAGATATAATATGCATAATTGTTCTGCATCATTTGCTCCTGTCGTTGAAGGGGATAAGTTTGGTTCGTTCCAATCCCCGAGTAATCAATTAGAAGCTGATCAGATGAAAACGATTCCTTATGCTTCGGCAGTCGAGAGCATTATGTACACTCAGTCTGCAGTCTTCCCGACTTAGCTTACATAACAGGGATATTGGACAGATATCAATCTAATCCAAGATTAGATCACTGAAAAGCTATCAAAAAAACCATGCATTATTTGTAAGGTACTAAGCATTTCATGCTCACATATAAGAGGTTTGATAATCTTGAGGTTAATGGTTATTCAGACGCTGACTTTGCAGGGTGTATGGACACAAAGAAGTCGACTTCAGGTTATATTTTCACCCACCCTCACGAGAGGAGCCATTTCCTGGAAAAGCTCTAAACAATCCTTTATTGCATCTTTTTCGATGCAATATGAATTTGTAGCATTTTATGAGGTCATTGGGCAGGTTGTATGGCTTAAGAATTTTATCCCGGGGCTAAGAGTGGTTCACAGCATAACGAAACCGCTTAAGATATATTGCGATAATAAAACTGCAATATTCTTTTCGAGTAACAACAAGTCAAGTTGTGTTGCCAAACACTTTGACAAAAAGTCATGTTGTGAAAGCTATAATTTAGGATCAAACTATTGAGGTTGAGCATATAAGTACAAAGTCCATACTTGCTGACCCACTAATGAAAGACTTACCACGCAATGTATTTAAAGAACATGTTGTCTGCATAGGTTTAACTAATATCCTATGATTATGAGATAATTACTTTATAGATCTCAGTCTCGTGATCTTGGATATAAATGACCATTAGAGAGAAACCAACTCCCAAAATATAAGCTTTATCCATATATAATGAAATTGTGTACTATAGATTATGAGGTCTAGTGACATTTGATAGCTGCTATGACAGCATTATCTTGGTGTTCTATTTTGTTGAGTATGGACTAATGATGATTGATCGTTCGATCAAGTAGGAGAATGTTATTTGTGAGGTTATCGATCAAGCTAACAAACTATCTGGCCGAGTCCTTAGGTGGTCGCTATACCCACACATGCGTCATGATCGGTGGCGACTCCACCTAATTGGTTTCAGTCTCGATCACCTAGCGCTATACAAAGAAAGGTTAGCCTACGGCTAAAACAAGATCAATTTATGAGGCTCGTACAAACCCTAATATTCCTGATCTAAAATTGGCGCCCGTGATGATCGAGGGCCGACACTAACGCCGGTGAACCGCCGACGACCTCTGCATCATCTACATCTATGGCTCGTCTTCCTTGAAGTACGACACCTTGCAACATGTGTCAAAATAGTTGTAAGTTTTTTAAATGAGCACTAAAAATTGTAGTTTTTTTGCAACTTGTGCCAAAATAATTGTAGATTTTTAAAATTTACTCTATCATTAAGCTATGCAATCTATGTAATTGGCCTATCATCCTCACCCAAGGTAGGTTGTGACTAGAAACCATAAATGAGCTCAGTAAAATCCTGTTGTCATCCACTCTACCTGTAAGACATGTTTGTAAAGATAATTTTCTCGTGTTCTAAATTCTAAAGTTTTTGTTGGATGAATTTGATAATAGCTTGAATTTGTGTAGATCTCAATAGGTTGTTTCTGCTTTTATCCGATCTCGCACTGCTTTTGTTTGGCTCTCTCTGGCTCGTTCTAGTCTCTTATGGTTAGTCATTCGACATACCCATCGCCTTTTTATATAGACGGGTCGGGAAGGTGTACTAGACTCGAGGTCTCGAGCGTAATTTTTCTAGTTTGTGTTATTTAGAGGATTATTTCTCTAATCCAAGAATATTTTTCATATAGAACATTATGAACTACTTGAATTATTTGCATATGGCTTATTTACCTTATGGCGGTTATTAAACATACTGTATAAGATAACGGATACGTGTATGATAGTGCTACATCAAGATATACTGTATTGCTAGTAATTATTTAATTGTTAAATCCTCACAATTCTTTTATCTTGTCGTAACAAGATTTCCAAGAATCAGGAAAAAGAAAGGTTATGAGGTAGAATGGCTGCTTAACGATGCAGTGCACTAGTGCTCCACATTCTTCTCTATATGTAGTACTGTACATGATCATTAAGAAAAATAGGTTACACACTGGTTCCGTGGTGAGGTCATAATGGAAGAAATTGTAATTGATCTCTCTCATCTTAGCTCAGCGGATATGTAAAATCTCGAAAAGAAACTCGTTTGATTGCTTGTATTCCTATACAAGCTGATTTGATAGGTGTAAATATACAGTCTCACTTTGGTCTAGAAGTGAAGCTCGATTTGAGCTTTACTTTGCAGTCTGGCTTGATGGATACAGACTCGACATATGCTCATGTAGGCGGGTCCACCTGTCAGTACCACAAAATTATTTTCATACGAGTAACCAATCACAATCTTAACTCTTACATTCACTCATACAATCTTAAATTCAGTCAACAAAACAGAAACTCAACTCAACCTATTTAATCATATACATCAAACCAAACATTTTTTTTCAACAAATACTATATTTCTTCATCTCACTTATACGATATAGCTCTACAAACCTTGTTCGGAAAACCAAATACACCATAAGACTCTGCATGCACAACTATCTCTCTGACTTCCATCAGTTATTGTAAACTAGCTAGGGATCGATAAAGTTTAACATCAATACTTTCTCCAATCTAAAATAAATATCGTTTTGAGTTACATGTACTATTTCTTTTATATATTGATTTTAGATACTTAAAAATAACACAGATATCTCAAAAATATTTTCACGATAGTATATTTTTAGTATATTTTTATTAATATATTATAATAAAAAGAATAGTCAAACTTGTATTTTGAAGACCACATCTATATTAAAGATGAGACTTGAGTTGGGCCGGTCCGGTTCGGCCTAGCACCCTTCGGGCTTCAGTCCCTTCGGGCCGTGCCTGGAACAGGGTTAAAAAACTGACGATAACCGAGCAAAAATCGCGATAACCGACCATCTCGATCCGGTTCGATTTCAAAAACCGAACGGTAACCGAATTTGAATTCAAAAAATTCGAAAAAATAAAAAATAAAAAATAAAAAATTCAAAAACAAATCTTAAAAAAAACTAGACACAATTGTGAAAAACTTTTTTAAAAATAATGTCGTTTGCATCATATTCTAAAGGAAGAAAGTTTGAAAAAAATAAAAAAAAATTGAAGCGTGCAGCTCAGTTATTAACTCATGTTAAGGAAAAGTTTAACATGCAAATACATATATTTTTTTAAAAACATATCTTAAGAGGATCTTTAAAATTAATTTCACTTTATTTAGAGTTTTATTAATTTCTGTATGATTTTTACAAAGTTTACAAGCATAAAGTGAATACGTTAAGAAACAACACTGTAATTAACTTTTTTATGTGTATTATTATTTTTTTCCTACATAAATCATAGTATAAATAAACTAATAAAAGTGATTTCACTAATTTTTGAATATGTGATGGATCAGTTATGAATTAATCTAGTTGCAGCACATTTACACAATCCTGCATATAACAATAACTAATTAATGAGTTCATATATTTTTAAAAAATATAGGATCATATAAGACTAACAAAATTAGTTTCATAATTTTTGGATTAGCAAAGAGTAAACTATACATTTAACTTGGTTTAACAAATACATTTTCTCGCAGATAATTTTGAATTTTTTTAAGTATAAATGCTTTTATCATGTAGATCATGTTACAATAAAACCAATAAAATTTATTTCACTTGATTTGAAACTCAGATGAATTAATTATTGATCTTATAAGATTGAGATAATTTTTAGATTTTTTTTTAATTTTCACAAAAAAAATCAAAAAACCTCTCAATAAATCGAGAAAACCGAACCGTTAACATCAATACAAAAAATTTAAAAAAATCACTCAATAAATTAAAAAATCGCTCGGTAACCGGTTCAAACCGACCGGTTACGAACGACTAAAATCATAATTATTTTTCAAAATTTTAATTTTATCAAATAAATTTTGTCTAAATTTTTTGAATTTTTGAACGATAAGCCGAACACTGGCCTAGAAGGCACGAGGAACTGTACTGTGCCGGACTGGCATGACTAGCCTGCGGGCACGACGGCTGCGTCGTGCCGGGCTAGTACGGGCTCAGCACCATTCTTGGCTGAGGCGAGCGGACGCCGGCGAGCGCGGCGACGGCGAGGACCAGCGCGGGCCCAAAGTCCCAGCTCGCGCAGCTGTTGGCCTCCTCCTCCACGCGCAGCGTGAAGCATTTCGGGTCCAGCGTCCGGACGAAGCTGGAGATGTCGCCGAGCAGCACCGGTGGCATCCCGGTGCACCTGTTCCACGCAATCCCTATGAACATCATCAGCGATCAGGAACTGCCCCTCGTGGAGGAGGAACTTCAGGAACTGCTGGTTCCTGCAGGCTGCAGCCCCCCAAGAACGTCATCAGCGATCTTCCGGATCAGATCAAGGAACAGGCTGGGACATCGATACGTACCAGGGATGCTTGGCGGTGGCCTCACGGAGCTCCCGCATGCTCTCCGGCTCCCGCGGGTACACGCTGGTCTCCAGGATGTACAGCGCGCCTGATTCCCAATTCCGATTCAGACCAACGATGACCCAGAGAAAAAGAATTCTAACAATGGAGATACAGATCGAGACTAGTACGCACCTGTAGAGGTCGTGCTCTTGAGCATGCTCTTGTGGCCGACCTCGGAGTGGCGCGTCTGCTGCTGCTCCTGCGCCGTTGGTCTTGTTGCTCCTGCGCCGGCTCTCGGGTGGTGACTGGTCTGGTGAGGATGAGGACGGAGTGGATGAAATGGATAAGGATGGGGAGTGGAGCACGCGTCGGGTGACAGAGCGCGGGTGACCAGCAGTTGGGCCGTTTTCGTGCCGGGCCGATAAGCACGGTCCATTTTTCGTGCCGGATTGAGCCACCCATCGGACCAATATAAGGCTCGGCACGGTCCATAAATCGTGCTGGGTCAGGTTGGCCCATCTGCGCTTGTGCCGGTCATGCTTTTGATGGACCGGGCTGGGCCGTATTTAGGCCGGCTCAAAAAGCACGGCCCAAAGTCTCAGCTCTAATTAATATCTAAAATAACAATTATTTCGATTCAGAGTGAGTATTAAAGGCACGTTTGGTTGGGATGAAGTTTTTGATTTTTAGCTAAAAAGTTGTTTTTTTAGTTTCTGGCTTTTGACTATTGACCTTTTGCTATTAACTTTTACAATAATTTTTTAGCTTTTTAGTATCAAGCTAGAAAAACTCTTCTTAACTAGTTTTTCAATTTTTAGTTTATTTCTTCAGAAGTTAGCTTTTTAAAAACTAACTTAACAACTGTATTGTTTGATTTAGCTTTAGCTTCGAAAAAAAAAATTAAACCAAACACAGGCTAAATACGACAGGGGTCATGTCAACGTCCAGGCCCGTCTAGCTCAGTCGGCTCTTAACCTTGTGGTCGTGGGTTCGAGCTGTTACACTGGTGGTAATTATTTTGCACTGATGGTAACGGATGGCTGTCTCGGGAGGACACACAATAAGAACTTGTTCGCCATTTTCAGTTTCAGTAGCATTGCTATTATTCATTTTCCTTATTGGAACGACCTTCGCAGCATCTTTTTCTTCATTAAAAACATGCCACCTCTTGCACAGATGCAACAACAACAGTAGCAACTACCAACACTAGCAGGCATTTTTTTTTTGTATTTCATGTAGCTAAGGTGGTTCAACTCAGTATGAGGTAAGCAGACGACTAATTAAATTGTCTTCGCTGGATGCTCTAGCGTACTTGCTAATGTCTCTGTCGCCCAATCAGACCACACGTTCCGCATGTACAAAAACTATTTATCTTCACGATTAGAATGACTGCAATCAGCTTAAAAATGGGTTTGTCACTTTGTCATGCCTATCAAAAGTAACAATGCAATAAGAAGAAGCAGAAAAATACTGTCATGGACGTTTCCAAATGCTTTAGCAGCACATGTAGAAGCAGATAAAGTGAATTGACTCTCCATTTCAGCTAGTGAAACTTTCCAATCCAATAAAGATTGTATTTTCAGCCTGATGCCTGGCACCGTCTCCATGCTTAATCGAGTAAATTTAGTTAGGTCTGCTCCGATCCTTTAGTTAGGATCGGTTGTGCAGAAACAAAATGGTGGTAGCAGCTGGCGTTGCAACCGCCATGAAAGCAGGAGGTCACGGCGGATTATGCTGTGTCAGCTCTAGCTCCAGCTCAGCAGCGGCGGTCGCTCCGTCGCTCACGCGGGTCAAATCCCCACTTGGAATTACGCAAACCTGATGGCTCCATCGCTCCATGCCTCCCCCCCCCCCCCAACAACATTTTGCCATTTGAAGCAAGCAAGCGAGCCACGACGGCGGGCGAGCCAAGCGGGTGGGAGACGCCGCTTTTGCAAACCGCCGACCGCGCAAATCTTTGGGCTTGGAGGTGGGGGGGGGGGGGGGACACAGCGGCACGACGGCGGTGGATGCTAGTGCTGGTGAACCTGGCGTCGGTACTTGAGAAGGCGAACGAGGTGCTGCTTCCTGCGGTGTACCGGGAGGTGGGCGCGGCCCTGGGTGCGTCCCCAACGACGCTAGGCTCCCTCACCCTCTGCCGCGCGCTCGTCCAGGCTGCATCCTACCCGCTCGCCGCCTACGCCTCCGCGTGCCACGACCGGGCCCGCATCGTCACCGTGGGGGCCTTCCTCTGGGCCACTGCCACTATTAGCAACCAAAGATGCGCAAATAGAGGTATAGGTGTATATGTATCTATAGTATTGATATCACACAAGTCACCGGAGTATCGTCATCGGCGTCAGTCGGGCCGCCACCGCCGCCTACCAAGGTCTACTTCCTCTCCAAGTTCCAGGCTCTCTCCACGCCTTCACCTTTTAGTTCTCGCGCACTCAATACAGCCTGGATGGGCTTTTCTTACACAGCCTAGTTCTCTCCAACGTATCTCGGGTTGGGCTTGCCGAATCGCTTGCTTCGGCCCATCGTCTCCTGGTCAAGCACGTCCTCCTCTGGATCGTCAGGTGCTCTGCTCGGCGCCATCTTCCTCTGCTTGGCGTTGTACTGCACTCCGTCGCTAACATCCTCCCCTCCTCGTGAGCCGACTTGTCCTCAAGCCGGCACGTCTGGATACCGACGACGGAGATCTTCTTCGTTCTCCCACGTGGCCATCGATGGTGGCCAAGCAGACCACTTGACCAAGACTTGCGATACCACTCACCCGGCCACAGAGCGTAGTCGTTTATCTAACAACATAGTAGGAAATTGTGAGTCGAAAGGAACATCTGGAATGGATGCACTGACCTGGGTATTAGATCCAACGGCCCGCTTCAGTTGAGACACATGAAAGATGGGATGAACCAGACTGGATGCCGGCAGTGCTAATTTATAAGCTACATTGTTGATCCTTTGGATAACTTGATAAGGACCAAAGTAGCGAAAAGATAACTTGTAATTGGCCCTAGGAGCAACTAATGTCTGCACATAAGGTTGTAGCTTGATATAAACATAATCACCGACAGAGAATTGGCGTTCAGTCCTTTTTTGTTTTGCTTGAACTGTCATGCGGTGCTGGGCACGATCCAGGTGTTGTCTGACCACTTGAGTCATGACGTGACGTTCAGCAAGCCACTCGTTGAGGTCTGGAAGGGCACAAGCTTCACTGACATCATAGCCAAAGTGCTTGGGAGAGTGGCCATATAAAACTTCAAAAGGGGATCGGCCTAATGCAGTGTGATAGCTAGAATTATACCAGAACTCAGCTAAGGATAACCATTTGCTCCATTTGGCAGGACATGCATGAACAAAACAGCGTAAATAAGTTTCTAAACATTGATTGACACGCTCTGTTTGTCCATCGGATTGAGGGTGGTAAGAACCGCTCATGCGCAATTTTGTTCCTGTCATCCTAAATAGCTCTTGCCAAAACATACTTGTGAACAAACGGTCTCTGTCAGAAACTATTGATTGAGGCATACCATGTAGCTTAAAAATGTGATTCATGTATGCTGAGGCAACTGTCATAGCAGAGAGTGGGTGGGCAAGAGGTATAAAATGGGCATATTTAGAAAATTTATCAACTACCACCAATATACAATTGTATTGAGCAGACTTAGGGAGACCTTCAATAAAGTCCAAAGAAACCATTTGCCATGCTTGATCAGGGATTGGAAGGGGTTCCAATAGACCAAGGTATTTCAATCTTTCAGGTTTTGCTTGCTGGCAAGTGGTACAGTGACTGACAAAATGCTTTACTGCCTTTTTTAAACCAGGCCAAGCAAAAAGCCCTTTGACCCTTCTATATGTCACTGGAAAACCAGAATGCCCACCTACACTGCTAGCATGTAAGGCTTCTAAGACTTTGTTGTGTAAATCTGTATTATTGCCCAGCCATACTCTAGTCTTATATTTGATCACACCATTCAGCAAAGTGAAATTTTTCATGACATGACCAGAAGAGAGAGTAGTGAGTACCTTCATAGCAGTGGGATCTTTTTGATACCCCAATACGACATCTTCTAACCACATTGGCTTAATAGTAGAGACAACAAAACAATTGACAACGTGTTGATCAGTGTCAAAGTCAGGACGCCTAGATAGAGTGTCAGCTGCTTGATTCTCAACACCTTTCCTGTAGACAATTTTGTATTGTAAGCCCAACAATTTGGTGAAAGCCTTTTGTTGCAATGGTGTTGTAAGTCTTTGATCATCCAAATGAGTAAGACTTCTGTGATATGTTTTAATAACAAACTCAGCATGAGAAAGATAAGGCCTCCATTGGTCAATAGCATATAAGATAGCCAAACACTCTTTTTCATAGGTGGATAGTCCTCTATTGCGAGGTCCCAATGCTTTTGCTAATGAAAGCAAGAGGATGTCCTTCCTGCTGTAAAACTGCACCTATACCCTTGTCACTAGCATCAGTTTCTATAATAAAGTTCTTTTGAAATCAGGCAGTGCCAAAATAGGAGCAGTAGTGAGTGCTTGCTTGAGAGCCTGAAAGGCATCTTCGGTTTCTGCTGTCCAAGTAAATACCGTTCCTTTCTTCAACAAATTTGTCAATGGTTTACTCAAAATACCATAATATCTAACAAACTTTCTATAGTAGCCCGACATGCCCAAAAAACTTCTAACCTCCTTCTGATTGGCTGGTGTGGGCCAGTTTTGCACAATGGAAATCTTTGCTGGATCTGTTGCCACTCCATTTTTGCTAATTACATGACCCAAGAATTCCAGCTGGGCTTGAGCAAAAGAACATTTGGAGAGCTTCAAATAGAGTTGATGTCGCTACAGCAAAGAAAAGACTTGCTGCAGATGAGAGAGATGTTCTTCCAAGGTAGAACTATACACCAATATATCATCAATAAAAACTATTACACATTTCCTTAAGAGAGGTGCCAAAACTGAATTCATGATGCTTTGAAAAGTGGCAAGGGCACCTGTTAAGCCATAAAGCATTACTTTATACTCATAATGTCCATTATGAGTTTGAAAAGCTGTTTTGAATTCTTCTCCTGGTTTAATCCTGATTTGGTGGTAACCAGCTCTATGATACAGCTTACTAAAGATAGTAGCTCCAGCCAACTCATCCATCAATTCATCAAATATGGGTAGGGGATATTTGTTCTTCACTGTATAGGCATTGAGTTTTCTATAATCCACACAAAGGCACCAACTACCATCTTTTTTCCGCACTAGAAGTACAGGTGAGGCAAATGGACTAGCACTGTGTTGTATGACTCCATTCTTGAGCATTTGGGTTACTTGGGCCTCTATCTCATCTTTCTACTCTGGGCTGTATCTGTAGGGCCGCAACCTGAAAGGTTGAGCACCAGGCAATAAGGGTATACTGTGGTCCTGACTTCTTGGTGGAGGAAGCCCTTTTGGTTCCTGAAATATGTTAGCATACTGTTGGACAAGTTCAAGCACTGCTGAAGAAATGGTGGGGTTTGATACAAACTCATTCACTGCACAAAGTTCTAGAACTTGCAAAAGAGAATCCTGTTGAGTATAAGCTTCAAGTTGAGCCATAGAGATCAAAGATCAGCTATGCACAACAGGAATGACCCCTTGAAGAGTGATAGTGGAGTTCTGGTAAGTGAAGGCCAGGGTCTTATGTACCCAATCCACTCTCATGGGACTATACTTTTCCAACCAATCCATACCCAGAACAACATCATAACAGCTTAAGGGTAGGAGTTTGAGATTGGAGCAGAATGTGTAACCCTGACAGAACCATTTACATGAAGGAATTTCCTGGGTGCACTACAATATACCTCCATCAGCTACCTTGACCCTTACTGGTGGAACTAATGATTGCACCCCGTGAACTTTATCCAGAAAATGAGCACTTAAGAAACTAGAGGAACTTCCAGAGTCAATAAGCATCAACACTTGCATATTGCCAAGATACCCTTGTAGTCTTACTGTATTACCAGAAGAAGTACCAGTAAGAGCTTGTTTGGAAATGGAGAGCAATTGTTCTTCTCCTTGAGAAATGTTCTCCCATCCTTTGCCTTCACCTGGTAACTCTTTTTCTTCACAATCGTGAACTAATGCCTACATTTCTTCCACAACATGAAGGGGTACTGCTGAAGAACATTTGTGGGTATGACTCCACTTTTCCCCACATGTGTAACAAAGTCCCTTGGATCTTCTGTAACTCCTAAGAGCAGACAATCTGTCCTCAACCCTCTTACTTTTAACATTATCTGACCAGGGGCTTTTCTTCTCTTCAAAGATTGCAGAATTCCTAGATTTCCCATTGCCCGGGGGAGGTGGCAAAGGAAAAGCAGGTTTGCAAACAGATGTTGAGATAGACTGCTGAACTGATCTGGGCTATTGTTCAATCGCATCGATCTTCCTTACTGATTTCTTTGTAGAGTGATTGAGGACTTCTTCTTGCAATAAAGCCAAGGAGCTAGCAGCATCCAGGTCTAATGGTCTTTGAATTAAAACAACTGCTCTAATCTCTTCTCTAAGACCATCAATAAATCGAGTAGTAAGAACAGTGGAGTTTAAAGCTGTGTCATAAGCCAGTAATTGATGAACTAAACTATCAAATTGTTCTATATATTCCCCCACAGACCCCAATTGACTAATGTGAAAAAACTTTTGAACTAACTGATGATATTGATCTCTTCCAAATCGAGAACACAGGGATGCACAAAGTTCATCCCAATGCATCTGACGCACCCTGTGTTCTACAGATTGCAGCCAAAAAGTTGCGGTCCCCTCAAAATGCATAATCGCTAATTTTACCCACATATCAATTGGTATCCCATACAGCTCAAAGAAAGTCTCACATCGCTTCTTCCACATCCTAGGGTTGGCACCATCGAATTTTGGGAAATCGAGATGAGGAAAAACGGACCCCAACCCATTTGCCATACTGGACAAATTACCAGCCGAGAACGAAGAACCAAAGAAGCGCATATCACAAGTTGACACACCTGTGACCGGAGGTGGGAATGGGGTAGTAACCACCCCGTCCCCAAGCCTCCGGTGAACGTGTGCAGAGCGGCGGTAATCGGACCCAAACGCCTCCACAAAGGAAGACGACCCCAGATGAGCAGGGCCAGGCGCCTCGAAATGCGACTTCTCGGAAGGATGATTCGCTGATTTCTGAAGAAACTCATCGATCTTGACACGCAGATCCACCACCGAAGCTTGCAGATCGATGACCTTGGTGTCCTTGATTGGACACCACGCTTCGGCCGCCGCTTGTGAAGAGACAAGCTGCTGCATCACGCTCTGCATTTGATCCATCGTCCGGCTCATTTGATCCATCCGCGAGCCCACTTGATCCATCCGTGCACTCCACTTCTCATCCAGCGCCGTCACCATCACGCTGCCTGAGTCCTCTCCTTTCGGAGCCATGGCTTGCACTCGCGCTTGGAAGCGAGTTCGGTGATTGTGAGGTGGAAGAGGCTCTGATGCTAGGATGTTAGCAACCAAAGATGCGCAGATAGAGGTATAGGTGTATATGTATCTATAGTATTGATATCACACAAGTCACCGGAGTATCATCACCGGCATCAGCCGGGACGCCGCCGTCACCTACCAAGGTCTACTTCCTCTCCAAGTTCCGCGCTCTCTCCACGCCTTCACCTTTTAGTTCTCACGCACTCAATACAACCTGGATGGGCTTTTCTTACACAGCCCAGCTCTCTCCAACGTATCTCGAGCTGGGCTTGCCGACTTGCTTGCTTCGGCCCATCGTCTCCTGGTCGAGCACATTCTCCTTTGGATCGTCAGGTGCTCTGCTCAGCGCCATCTTCCTTTGCTTGGCGTTGTACTGCACTCCGTCGCTGACAGCCACGCTGCTCGTCGCCATCTCTGGCAACTTCCTCCAGGTCACCTCCTTTGTTCCCCTCTTCCTCCTCCCACTGCTCCTCCTTTCACTGACATGGTGGGGTCCATAGAGCCACGTTTTTAATTCAGGATTTAGACGGCACCTACCAGTCTACCACCAAGCTCCATTTTCATTTTTAACTGGATAAATATTTTTGTGAGTTTCTGATCTGTGGGCCCGACATTGGCCCATACGCCAGTGAGAGAGAAGCTTCTGAAGAGGACTGACTTGCACACTTGTGGCGCGCTTGGGCAGATGGCGATCTCGCGGGGGCTGAACGGCATCGGGCTCTCGCTCGTCGTCCCGGCCATCCGCTCGCTCGTCGCCGACTACACCGACGACCACACGCGCGGCGCCGCCTTCGGGTGGCTGCAGATGACCTACCTCGGCTCCATCCTGCGGGGCTCCTTCGGCGTGCTGCTCGCGCCCCTCACCTTCCTGGGCATTGCAGGGTGGCGGCTCGCCTTCCACGCCGTGGCCATCGTGAGCGTCGCGCTGGGCGTCCTCATGTGGCTCTTCTCCGCCGACCCGCGTGCCAAGTCCAAGACCGCGGCCTCGGCGACGGAGGAAGCCAGCGAGCTGCTCCGGGACGCCAGGCACGTCATCGGGGTACCCACGTTCCAGATCATCGTCGCGCAGGGGATCGCCGGCTCCATCCCCTAGTCCGCGCTCAACTTCTCCGCCATGTGGCTGGAGCTCGTTGGGTTCACGCACTGGGAGACCAGCGTCATCACGGGGCTTTACCTCTTCGCCACCGCTCTTGGCGCGCTCTTTGGGGGGCTCATCGGGGACCTTGTCGCCAGGCGGTTCCCCAACACCGGCAGGATCGCGCTGGCGCAGATAAGCTCTGCGTCGGCGCTCCCGCTTGGCGCCATCCTGCTGCTGGCGTTGCCAAACGACCCTTCCACCAGTGTCGTACACGCCGTCGCATTCTTCATCATGAGATTCGCCATCTCCTGGAACGCCTCGTCCACCAACAAGTACCTCGCCATCTCAGAGTGGCGGCAAACATTTCATATGTTGTGTTTCTTCACGTGCAATGCAGCCCCATATATGCAGAGATTGTGCCGGAGAAGGCGAGGACGACAGTCTACGCTCTGGACAAATGCTTCGAAGCAGTGTTTGCTTCGTTTGCGTCTCCCATTGTCGGTGTTTTGGCAGAGCGCGTATTTGGCTACAAGCCGGTCTCTTCCGACACGAGCGTCGACACGGACAGAGAGAACGCTGCTGCACTGGCGAAGGCGGTTTACACGGAGATAGCTGTGCCCATGGCCATCTGCTGCTTGACCTACTCCTGCCTGTACTGCACTTACCCCCCGGGACAGACAGCGTGCACAAAGGGACCTTCTCGTGGCATCAGATGTCCAGCGCCGTGAGGAAGCTAGTGACAGTGACTCAAGTGCGGTTCGTACCCGGGAAGAAGAAGAATTTGCTGTCGGTTCCTTACATCAGAGGCTAATATCTACAAGAGAGTAGCGGGCAAGTGCAACACAACCTAATTTTACAGGTTTGCATCGTTTCCCAGATGATGTAATCGAGGAGTTGTACTGCAGGTTCAGATTCTCCAATGGAACCATTGTTGCCCTCTGCCATATTGGAACCTTTGTTACGCCATCAGCTACCATGTGAAGAAATCAATTGATGCATCTGAACTTCATTGAGATGTTGTACATACGAGCGATGCAGTTTTTTTAGAGGAACAAGCGATGCAGTTTTTTTAGAGGAACAAACGATGCAGTTATTTGCTTCAATGTTGTCCAACACGTATCGTCTCTCTGCTTTGGGTCAGTCCCGTGTGACCGTGTCGAATTACCGTCCAGACAGCCAATGGGCCACGGTGATGTGTGGTCCAACAGGCAAACAAGCCCACGCTCGAGCAAAGTGGCCCAGGAGCGAACACGCGCGGCCCAGGTGCCCCGTTCTTGCTCCTGCCGTCATCTTCCGCGAGCTCACGCAGAGTTTCCCGGCGCCGGCGTGCTCCATCATCCGTGGACCTTTCCAGTCTGCAATTCTCCTAAAAATGGGTATTGATCGAGCAACGGCTCTTTCCATTCCGAATGGTCGAGCAGCAACGGACACGCTGGTTCCCCGCTATAAAGCAGAAGTTTGCTCGCCACTTCCTCCACCTCGTGCTTTCGCAATCGCACGCACAACCCCGCCGTTCTTGAGCAGAGAGCATAGCAGACATAAACGTGCAAACCGACTGTCACGCGGCTTTTTCAAAATAATAACTATGTGTATTCTACATTTATGTTAAAATCAATTTTATCATACATACTAGAAGTATATACAGTTTTATAAACAAAATAATTTTATTGAAATAAATACTAGAGTCTATAAGACAACCGCGAAAGAATAAAAGAGGACTCTATAAATTATTTGGTTACACCACAGGCAATCGATTGGGGGCAACATGACATAGGACGCTCCGCCTTTCTTGTAGCCTTCATCTTCCTTGATTTTCGCATAGTCTTCTCTGACTGAACGGTATTTATTATTGAAAATAGCAAGTATGAGTACATATCGTACTCCACAAGTATAGGAAAGCATGACATTAAGGTTTAA
This sequence comes from Phragmites australis, assembly GCF_958298935.1. Classification (NCBI taxonomy): domain Eukaryota; kingdom Viridiplantae; phylum Streptophyta; class Magnoliopsida; order Poales; family Poaceae; genus Phragmites; species Phragmites australis. The sequence goes on along the minus strand of NC_084936.1, from coordinate 19,391,352 downwards.
GATAAGAAAGACTCGACCCTGATTTACTGCATCTATGTTATCATAATCTAGGTCTTAAAAAGGACTTAGCAATTCTATTTACTATGTGTAACGACACCAACATTAAAGGAACAGTTCATCAGATTTTATTTGACTACCAGACTCACCAGATATCCCGTATCTGGCTACCAACTCATCGGGGTACCACCACCCGACTACCCAAAACCGACCATCCAAAATCCCCACTAATCATGAAGAAGTCCAAACCCGCTCTTAACCATGAGCACGACTGATCGATCAATTTTATACTCTACAGAGTCTGCACACTTTACCCACGAGTCGTGATTTTGTCACCCACATTACCAGGTGACAGTCTCCATATTGCTGTACCGGCCAAGCACTTACACACTTTCAAGGTATACGCCAGGAGATCACTAAAAGGCTGTTACAAAGCTCCGCCGAACTGTAAGCACCCATTGAGATTTCACCGTTAACAACGATTCCATCACTGTAGAATTCCCCTCTTGTGCCACTCAATTGTCCAATGGTACTTACAGAACCGGAGTGATGGCTAGTTAATTGGCCAGGCCGTACCCATATAGGCCTCGTGGTTGCACTGTTGTGCCGGGTTACATATCCATGAACCGGTCCTTAGCTATTGACTTGGGCAAGACTACCACTAGCCACAGGGCTAATTAACCATCATGAATACCAGAGTAACCAAACCGCTTGAAATGTGTCCACATGCCAACTGAAGAATACCATCACCAAAGATAACCATAATGTCATAACCACCCTCGGTCCACTTGCCAAAGTCCCTATGTATCCATGTTGCTATCAAGATTACCAAACCAGTTCATGTTACATAGATAATTAAATAGTTAACATTTAAACCACCCGATTCGACATAACGACTAAGCATTTCTACCCACAACACCCAAACTACAACACATACGACAAGCATAATCATGGAACAATCTAGTAAACCCTAGCCATGAGATTCATATTGACAAGCATGCAACTTAGAAAATAAAAAACACTCTTTCCTCTAATGGGGTGCTGCTCAATGTCTCCAAAATCTTGATTTTGTAGATCATCGATTCTTCTAGATATGCCGTACTCTACTCTTGAAAACATGCAAATAAAAGCAGAACTAAATAAATACAAAATAAAACCTAATTTTCAACTTGGCGTGGAGTTGGAGAAACATGTTTGCTTGTCTCATAGTATGTACGTGATGGATGCAACTTGGCGGTCAATGATGGAATGATCAGGGTCAAGCGAGAGGCTTGGTGCCAAACGATCAAGGAGGCCTGGTGGAGTTAAGGGTGATCCTAGCTATACACGTGGAGGTCAAGCAATGAAACGAAGGATGAAGACATCGTATTGACAAAGTCAAGTGAAGGGGATGCTAGTGTAAGTGACGAGGCGGGTTGAGGGATCGGGAGCGGGAGAGACATGTCGGCGATCAAGATCGCAAGATGAAGGACACACGTCATCATCGGAGTGCTAGCTTCAGGTGAAAGCAAGTGATGACTAGTCACGCTTTGAAAAGCGTGCTAGGGTTCGCGGTTTGACCTCAAAATCGTTGGAGGACTGGAGGATTACGTGGCACCATTGCGAAGTTTGCGTTGAGGCAAAGCTAAGTTATAAAGGCGTCGTGGCTGTCCGATGAATGAAAAAAAAATGGCTAAAATGTTCTCAATGATAGGTAGGAGTGTACTTTAAGAGAGGATCATTTTGAGGAAAAACTAGGAAACTTAGGGGTCAAGTTTTCTAGGCCTATAAATGGAGGGGTGCTATGGGAGGACTTGAATCAGCCACTTGAGCCCCTTGTGCCACCCATTTGAGAGCCTAGTGCTAGAATTTTAGAGTAGATGAAGATGAGTGCTTAACCTATGTAATAGGTGAGAGTTTTTAAGAGAAAATTCTTTATAATCCGCCTAAAATAGGGTTGACCTATTTGAGTAATGAAGTTTATATTTTTGCATATACTTGAATTCCCCTCCTTCTAGTCTCTCTCTATTGGTTTCCTTGCAAGTTTGCAAGTTTTCTTTTTTCGGCTGTGTTTTTCTTGTTGATTTTCGTTTTTGCCTTTGAGCTGCAATTTTTCAACCTTAGGAAGTTGTTGTTCTTATTACTAGAGACATAAACGTTCATATACTCATGTATTTGAGATGATCTTAAATCCCCTTACCTCTAGCCTATCAACTTGGAGAGTTGCTACTTTTTGTTGACTGTCTTTTTGCTTTGTTATTCATTCAAGTTTGAAGCTTTTGTGCACAAAGACATATAGAATAGTCTTGAATAGAGCTTATAGTTCATATTCCATCTGTTTAGTCATGTTGCTTTGAAAATTTTTCTCTCTCTGTCTCTCTAGAGTTTATGCTTCTGTTTGTCCACTTTCAAGAGATGTTGGGTGAACAAGGAGTAGACCATCATATTTCACAAGAAATTTGTAAGGCGCCTATTCATCCCCCTCTAGTCGCCGTTCTCGGTCCTACAATTGGTATCAGAGCTAGTTTGATCACTTGTTGACCTTAACTGGCTTTGTAATCCGTATGCGACATGGAGAGAAGTGGAAAGATTCTGTTGTTCGATGGAAGAGAGTTTTTGTACTGGAAGGTGCACATGCAGGCTTATCTTCTAAGCTAAGGAGGTGCAATATGTGAAGTAGTTGATTCCAACTATGAGATCTCTGCTACACACACGACTCATGTTCAAATCGAACAGTATGAGGCCAACAAAATGGCTAGAAATATTTTGTTCACTAGCCTGAGTCGAAATGAGTTTGACAAGGATCAGCACTTCCGTACTGCCTAGGAGATCTGGACTACTCTGAGTGTCCTCCATGAATGCACTAATTAGATTAAGGCCAGATGCCAAAGCACTTACAATCATCAAATGTTTGTGCAATGGCCTGGTGAATCTTTGGATGCTATGTTTGCTCGTTTGATGGAATTATGAGTAATCTTTGATCCACTGGTGTTTTGCCCTACTCTAACCATGAGAGGGTGATCAAGCTTCTCTATGCTGTTGACCGTATCATTTTGGTAAGTGAAGATCTCGAGCATTCAAGAGTCACCAAGTTACAATACATTAACTTGTGATGAACTCTTCAGGAAGCTCAAGTCCATCGAGATAGCCAAGGCAGCTCGAATGGGTCTCGGAAACCCCCTATCTCAGAACATGGCATTGGTTTCCAGACTAAATGGTGGCAATCAGGTTGGAGCTAACTTTTCTTGTTGTAACACCTAACCGAGCGGTTTTACTTTGTCTTCCTTAGTTTTTATCACAAAGGAGTAGGTGGGTGCACTGGATGATGAGGACCTTGCTCTCATCATGATGAAGTTAACCTGTTTCGACAACAACAGGAGAGATCGGAGGAGGGGGGCTCACGTGCTTGTTTTGAGTGTGGTGATACCACACACTTCAAGGCGGACTGCCCTAAGCTCAATAAGAGGAAGGACAGTGACCACGACTACAATCAGCACAAGAAGATGAACAAGAAGCTTTTCTTTAAGAAGAACCATGATAAGATAGTAAAGAAGGTGGCCAAGGCGGTTTCTAGGGCATTCATAGCAGCTCTTAGCAACATCGACACCTCATCAAGCTCGGAGGAGAGCTCAGAGGAGGAAGAATTGCAAGTGAAGAACAAGAAAAAGGCAAGGACCTCACCGTCCTCTGCTTCATGGTGGACGACAACAACGACAGCGAACCCGATCTTAATCCCTTTGAGGTATTAACTTCCTATGATCAGCTTTCCATCCAAATCGATAACTTGAATGATGCTCTCGTTCAAGGATAGGTTACTTAAGAAAGCTGTGCGTGAGTTGAAGGAGCTTAGGCCTAAGTATGAGTTTTTTTATTCAGAGCTTGAGTTGCTTAGGTCTAGGGTCAAGGTTGAGGATGAGGATTATGAGATTTTCTTAGTTGTCATGAGTGAGCTTGCTGAGCTTTAAACTGTGCATGCTCTAGTCGCTAGTCAGGGTCTAGAAGAAACTCCTTGAGGAGGAGTTTAGACCTACTCTCTTAGTTGTAAGAATTGCCCTTTACTATCAAAAGATGCTAAAGTGAAAGATAAGCATTTAAAGGAGCTAGAGTCTAAACTGGAGAGTGCTGAGAGTTCTACAAATATGCAACCTAAGTGTCCCACCTGCATGATCCTTAAGGACAAGATCAGCTGAGTTAGAGGGCAAGTTGAAAAGCTCATAGCTGAGAATGAGTACCTCATTTCTCTTGTGGAGAAGTGCTTGGAAGACAAGGGCAAAATAGATTTGATCTTGACCAAGACCAAGATGTGTGCTGATAAGGTAAGGTTAGCTTTAGGTTTGGGCTTTGAGAGAGTTGTTTACACCAGTTCTAGCAAGACTGTATTCACCCCACCCACTACTCTAGAGTCGGAGAAAGCTAAGATCAATGTCTCACAATCCATGCCAGAAAAGAATAAGCCTACACCTGAACCTACAAAGAAGAAACCCACACCCAAGATAGATCCAGAACCTAAGAACACCCTCAAATAGCTGAGTAAAGAGGTATTTATAGCCTCAACCCTGTGAACTAGCTGTTGTTCCAACGATCACATTTTGTTGTACTCGCCAGAAGGTCCGACGTGTACACTCTACGAACTAACCGTTGGAATTTCACTTTCTTTCTTGTGAATGCTGGAAGGTCTGGCATGTTGTCCTCTTTGAACACCGCAATGTCCTATGTGCATACGAAGCCAACCGAACCATTTTGCAACCGTTCTGGAAAAAATGGTCCGACGTGTTAATTCTGTGAACACCGGAACATCTGATGTGTATTAGACCCCATTTGATGCTCTCTGAAAAAACAAATCGCCGAAAACTTCTTGTGAACACCAGATCATCCAACGTGTTCATTTTATGAACGCTGGATTAACATGTGCTCTTCAAATTGTACACGGCAAAATATTCATTGTGTATATTTTCAGCTAACTAGCAATTCGTATTTCAGGCCTAACTTTCCGCTCCGAACTTCAATTTTGATGATCTTGGACTATATGAAAAGCTTATGAAGAGCTCTACATGATTATACAGAAATCCAACACATTTCATCACATCAAAATTCCTGGAACAAAACCAATTCATTGTGAACGTGGGATGGTCCGCTGTGTATATTTTCAGCCGACTATCACTTCGTATTTTTGGCATAATTTTTCACTTTGGACTCCGATTTTGATGATCTTGGACTCTATGGAAATCTTGTTAAGAGGTCTACATGATTATACAAAAATCCAACCATTTGATAACATAAAAATTTATAAAACAAATATAATCCATTCCTCTCTTTGTCTCAACTACGGGTGACTTCTCTTTTGTTGCATCTATGAGACCTACTAAAACATATACTTGAAAATATATTAGTCTCATTGACTATATTATCATTAATCACCAAAATCATATACATACCCTAAGAGGACCATGTTCACTACACAATGCCATTTGTTAGCATCTTGTTTTGAGCATATGGCTCCAACACTCTAATAAAGAATAATTTGGTGCATGCCTTACATAGACACCGTAATAAAGACATTCCTTGGTCTAAAATCTCAAAAATAACCCATCCCATTCCCATCTGAGCAGCACGTCCGAGTCTCTGAAGACAAGTTGCATAAGCTCTATCAACATTGATTTTATAATACTGATTCGAGGGCGCACTCAACCATGCTACAATATTGCTTGGATCACTTCATGGAACATTCAATAGCTTTATGAAAGTCCAATAAATAATATTCAATAGAACTACATACCTTTGCTTCATTAATTCTGCTTTCTCCAGAATTACACTTATTTCCTGCTGGCATTCAACACCATAATAAGACAATGCACCGCATCTGAGTTTTTTCTTCGATCATCCAATCTTTTCTAAGACTTCTCTACACTACCAAAAAAAGGGTCATCTGAGCCAGGTCATCAGTGCCGGCTAGGATAGAATCGGCACTGATGGAGTATCAATGCCAGTTCATAACATCCCGCGCTCAATCAATGATCAATATTGATTCGTAACTTAGTATTAGTGCTAGTTCTAGTTACTGTCGACACTTATACTTCAATGTCGATTCACAAACATGTATCGGCACTAATAACCTTTAAGCCAGACCTAAAATTTTATGAAGGTAAAATGAATAAGTCTCGAGTCCACATACTAGCACGAGCATAGCCAATGGAGCTCTCAGCCTTCTCTCGTCTCTCTCTCTCTCTCTCTCTCTCTCTCTCTCTCTCTCTCTCTCTCTCTCTCTCTCTCTCTCTCTCTCTCTCTCTCTCTCGATCCTGCTCCACACCCGATGCTGCTGAGGCTCGGCCTCAAGGTCGATCTCGTGGCGGACGGAGGGATCTACGGCAGAGTGCGTGGCGGCAGTGGGGGCGTCGAGCTCCCAGTAGTGGTCGTCTCATAGCTCATTGAGATTGGCGACCCCCTCCGGCAGGCAGAGTCTAAGCTCGGTGCCTATCTCCATCGTGGGCCCACATCCACCCCCCTCCCTGTCTCTATTTCCCCACTCGCCCATCACCGTTAACACAAAATCACATGCGAGACCTCGTTCTTGCGGTCGCAGCGGTGAAGCTCATCCGTTGCGACCTCATCTGTAATGGCCCCAGCTCTGTCAAGGTCTCCTTACCTTCTGCTCTTCCTCCCCTCCTCTCTACTTGTGCTATCCATTTGATCTGTCTAGTTTCTTGTTGGGTTCGCCTTATTTTTGGGCTAGAGCTAGCCCTAGCCCTCAGTGTTGGGATTCCGTGAGTTGGTTGTCGATTGGCTCGTTGTTGACTGGTTGTGGTGTGCAGTTGTTGCCGGAGAAGGAGGACGACCTGTGGCATGCCTACAACCTCATTGCTGCCGGTGACAATATCCAAGCCATCACCGTTCAGTGAGTCCCTTTTGTTGGGCTTCTAGCATGGTTGAATACGTATGGCATTTGTATGTAAGGCTATCCTCTTAGTAAGTGTTCTGACTGATGCGGAAACCAACTGGAGGTAAAATTAGGGGAGATAGATATAGTTGGAAGGCATGGTTAGCATATTTGTTACATGAGAACCAACTGGAGATAGATTGAAAATTCTCAGCTCCTTGACTAAGATTTGGCAGTGGGATGTGGCTGACATGTATTTAACAATTCACCTTTCATTCAAAGGATGCCTTGCTCCAGCTTGCCATGATTATTACACAATCATAATTATGTAACATGGGCATAGGATTACAAACCACTGCTACGAAAAGCATCTACAATGCCAAATTAGTTTTAAGTATTTGATGTTCGATCATAACGCCTCCTTGGGAATAGTAGTTAAAGTCTTCATCCGCTGCTCTCTCTTGCGTGTGGACGTGTTTAAAACACCTTTACAGCCTTCATGTATATTATGTAGATTGTGAGTTTCCTTAAAAGTAATTATTGTTCCTCTGCTAGTTTCCAGGAAAGTGTTGAGAGCTTGGCCAGTTCCACACATTAGAGCTTGAGCTGAAGAGACCTTCTGTGAAACCAAGTTGAAACGTGCCTTGATTTATATGTGATGAGTGATTGACAAGGTTGTGCATTTGGTTTGATGATTGTTGGATTGCATGTGCATGTATATGTACTGCAATTATGATCATGACTAACCAAAGTTGTAGTGAAAATGAAGTTGGCGTGTTTTTGTCTAAGTCCAAAAAAATTACACATGTCGGATGGTCCAGAGCTTGGGATTTGAACTCACCGGATGGTTCGGAATTTAGATGGTGTACACGCCAGAGCATTTCAACTCAGAAGAAAAAGTTGGAGTACACGCTGGATAGTCCAGCAATGGGCACTATGAACATCGGAGCATTTCTTGCAGAGAGGGTGAAAGCTGGCTTTGGTAGACTTACATGAGCCGTATGGTCCAACGATGTTGAGTAAGAACGCCAAAGCATTTCCTGCAGGGAGGCTGCAGAATGGCTCTGGGGTGAATGCTCTCGCTGGACGGTCTTGTGATCGTGTAAAGAGAACGTCAGGCTTTTTCTTGTAGAGAGGATCAAAAGTTGGTTGATCTGATAGTTTGCGCACACTAGATGATCCGGCGCTCAGGAGGGGTACACACCGGAATATCTGGTGTTCCCGTTTTCTCTGAGATGTGCTTTGAACTAAGAGTTTTTTATTTTGAGCTAACTGGAGATGGAGTTAGGATATGTTTTTTGCTTTTCTAATGTTGTGCCAATGATGGATGCAACTTAGTGGTCCACGGTGGGATGACTAGAGCCAAGCAGGGTGCTTGGTGCCGGACAATCGAGGAAGCTGGGCGGAGTCAAGGGTGATCCTAGCTGTGCACATGGAGGTCAAGCAAAGCATGGAAGCAAGGATGAAGATGGCGTGTTAACGAAGTCAAGCGAAGGGGATGCCGAACCAAATGATAAGGCAGGCCAAGGGATTAGGAGAGACTTGCCGACGGTCAAGATCGCAAGACGAAATAAGACGTCGACATCGAGATACTTGCTAGAGATGAAAGCAAGTTGCAGCAAGTCACGCTTTGAGAAGCTTGTGATACAGTTTCGTAGTTTAGCCTCAAAACTATGGAAGGATGGAGTGCACGTGGCATCATCATAAAGCTTGTGTCGAGGTGAAGCTAAGTCATGAAGAAGCCACGGTGGTTTGATGGACGGAGTGAAAATAGACCAAAATACCCTGGTGGTAGGTAGAAGACCATTGGAAGAGATGTGTATTTTGGGAACAAGGAAACTTAAGGGTAAGCTACCTCCCTAGGCCTATAAATAAAGAGGTAGAGTTGCAGGGAGAGGGTAAGCTAGCCATTTGAGCCTTGAGAGATAGGTGTTAGAGGAGAAGAAAGTAGAGCTTAGCCTTTGTAATAGGTGAACGCTTTTTGTGAGGAAAACATCTTGTAATATGCCGAAAGAGGGCTGTCCTCCGCAAGAAATGAAGAGATTATTTCTTCCGATGCTTGTGTTCATCTCCTTCTAGTCCCTTTCTATTGGCTCCCTTCTTTGTTGCGAGTTTTTCTTTTTTGATTGTGATTTTCGTTTTTGGTTGAAGGCTGAAATTTTTCCACCTTGAGAAGTTGTTCTTCTTATTTCTAGAGGCATAAAATTCACATATGAATGTATATAAGTGGGTCTCAAATTCCCTTGCCTCTAAATTATCAACTCGGAGAGTTTCTTCTTCCAGTGCTCTCTTATTTGGTTCTAACTTTTTCTTACGTCAAAGTTGCTATCTTTTGTGGCAATGACGCATGGGATAAGTACAAATAGAACCTAGTGTTCATCTACACCAATAAGTGTCATGTTCTTTCTTGGAAACTTCCATAGCAACTAAGTTTCTCTCCGTTTCGCTTCCGCTTGAGTTTTGAGGTGCGTTGTGTAATCTAAATAGGAGAAGACCATCAATTTTGTAAGAAATTTGCGAGGTGCCTATTCAATCCCCCTCTAGTTATCATTCTCGGTCCTACACCTTTTGTTCTAAGAAAGGTATAATCTAACTATCAACCAAGTTTGTCTCAAGAAAAAAAAAGAAATATCTAATCATTGTGTTTTTCGACTATGGTATAACCTCATAGTATTCAATTTTCAATTAATAATGAATAGTTGTTTGTCTACATTCTACAATATCAATTTAAGTCCTGTAATACTTGAGGCCTAAGCTGAAATGGCTGCCACATTCTTAGGATGTCCCAAACTGGGTTCTATGGATATAGTTTTTCTTTGTAATCTTATCCCCTCTTCTGCAGCTTTTATGACAAGATCAACTTGTAGATGTAATAGGAGAAACTAAGCACCTCCATCAGCTTCCATCTTGCTTATACATACTAGACAGATAAGAGTTATCTACATTTTTGAATTGCACTTGGCATGAGGTTTGAGACTTCTGTCTACCATATTTGAACTGGTTGTTTGATGGCATCATAGTGCTATCCTTCGATCTCTATTCTCCTTATTGAATCTTGCTTATGACCTTGATGATCGCTGCCCATGAACCTTATGATCTTTTCAATCTTTGATCTTTATAGTTTGTAAATAACTCTGTATTTAAGAAAGGAATCATGGTCTTTTGGCTTTTTAATTTTTCCGCTAGTTGAGGTCAGAGTAATATTCTTTTCATTATGCTTACAATTTATGGAAGATGAAGGGTTGTATGCCTGAGACGGATTCCCGGTTCATATTTTGAAGAATGCTTGGTTTTTTCATAGCCTATGTAGATTGGTGCACCTTGATATTGAAAGTCCGAATATTAAGGCTCATATTTCTCATCAAGTGGCAACACCTTCAGGAGATAGAGGTTCAGCACCATCTTCTAGAGGTAGAGGCACATGTTGTACTACTTTTTTTTCTTTTTTATTCATTAGTGACATAGATTAACAATAAGACTTATATTGTAATCATGAGTATGTTTGTGTACTTGCACATTCAGGCTATTAATATTGGAATAGGTATTACAATTAGTTGATAGATCTTTCGTAGTTGGAATTATTTCATATTATTAGTTGCGATATCTTTTATTTGTGTGTACCCTCTTTTAATATTAGAATGTGCATAAATGTTATGTGTATGAATATTTTTTAGCAACAAAGGCTTTTGCCCCTTTGTTTCCATACAGTAGTAGGGAACAACTAGATTAGGGGGGTATCAATGTTGGCTCATGATAAAAAACAGCATTGATAGTTTCTGTATTAGTACCGGTTTGTTCCACAAACCGGTACTAATAGTCTGAGTATCAGTGTTGGATTATTGTTATAAACCGGCACTAATACCTATTATCAGTGTCGGTTCTTAAACCGGCACTGAAGTCATAGACTATCAGCATCGAGTAATCAATGTTGGTTTAAAAATTACAACTGATAACGCTTTTGAGCTGGTACTGATGATTATTTTTATAGTAGTACTGTCTGATTGAGCTAATTCAAGTACATTCCAAGTTTCTTCCGTATTTACCCTAACCCAACAAGCTCTAGCTCGTTTACATCTGAAGGGAAAAATGTGCCCACAATCTTCGTCCAGTCTTGAACAAACAGAACAAGTTGTATCTATCAAAACACCTCTCCTTGTAATGTTTTTCTTCACCAGTAAGATATCATGGGATATTTAGCTGCCAAATCCAATGCCACTTAGTCTTATATTGCATCGATGACGAACTGGAAGTTCCTGCATCTACATGATTCCCTCTATCCCGGATCATTACACTCGACTTGTATGCCGATTTGACAGAGAACATGTCTTTTGAATCATAATGCCAAGACAAGCCAAATATTTTGTTTAGGGGTGTGTAATCGTATCGGATACGGACATATATAACTCATCCCGTATCATATCCTATATTTTTTTCTTAAAGTCGAAGTCGGACACAGATAGTGTCAAATAATTGTTTCTTCATTATGTATCATATTCTATATTTTTTGTTTTTCCGGAGAGAAGCCTAATATCCTATCTATACCATTGTTCCCCCTTCAGGGGTCTCTTCGGTATAGCATCGCGTCGGTCACTATCGCAGAGTGACAGTATACAGGAAGCTAGAGTTGCCGGTATGTTGCAGCATAATGGAAGAAGTTACTCCTTCTCGCAGTTGGAGTCGGAGCCCTGCGGGGGGAACAAGGGTATAGATAGGATGTTAGACTTCTCTCCGGAAAAACAAAAAATGTAGAATATGATAGATAGAAAATTTTCACTTCACTTGCATCCCCAAATAACACATTAAATAATATAGAGAAACAATCAAAGTAAAAAAAAAGAGAGTGATTGCTGAGATGTGACAACAAAAATATTTAGTATTATCTATCTACGCATATATGATAATCTATCTATATATTATCATGTTTGTAAATGAAATCACAACAGTCTTTTTTAACACCTAAGATACAGATATCCATTATTACATTCCATATTTATTTTATAAGTCTCCAATCGATCGGATGTACGAAAATATCGGTCTCGTTTTCACCCCCTAATCTTGTTGCATGATCAAACACTAGGCCGGATAATATAACCTGAGCATCTTCTTGCTAGAATGTGTCACGGACCAATTGGTCGTCCCATGAACGGTGACTTATCCATAAGATCAAATACCCTCGAATGGACTCTCCACTAACAATAGACACAAGTCAGCAAAACTGTGTAGAACTTACGGTGCAAGTTAAATTTTCTGTAAAAATCGCTACCTTTTTAGGACACGGAAATTTATAATATCACCCACACGAACCTTCTGTAAATTTCCCACATTTCAAACAGTTGAAACAACAGCTCAGGATCTGGCGTGGTACGCGTAGCATGATCTCTTCCTGCGCCTTCGTGCAGAACCCCCAAATTAAATGCTACTAACCTTGCACGTTCGAAAGAGTGAAAAGTTTGTCTCTTTATGTCAAGTCATGTCTGTCTGTTTCGGACAAAGAAATCTTGGTGAACTCATCCAGCTGGGCTTGATGTTTGTTGTTATAAAAAGAGGAGCATTCCCAGGACAGCCGCAGAGCACCCATGGTCATCATCGAAAGGGAAATGTCCACGGTTGGGCGCTTTAATTTACAAGGAAACACGATGGAACCTGTCATGTTCATGTCTGATGAGAGGTGGAAGGACCCTAGAGGCCTAGACCCCTATCCTCTATCTGCTTCCTTTTGTTGTCCTTTAACAACCGTTTCTATTACTACCATTGAAGAACCTTTATATTTCTGGCTAAATACCACTGGGAAGAAGAGTTAGATCGATGCCAAGCCACTAGGAAGAGAAGCACATATCAAATTTGTGAGAAGTCCGGAGAGGACAATCCGGCCTGAGTGTAGTTAGCTAGACTTGAACCACGATGTTTAGATGCATAATCCTTGTTAAACTACGCAACAGTCACTTAAGCAACATGTAATTGTTACGTGGAAAGAGGCTTTTAAGTTTTTATGATCGTATGTGAAGAGGCTTTTCAAACCCTTTGAGTCTCCAACTTCTCCAATAGAAAACGTGCTTAACACGTTGTCGACGAAAGAAAGATGGAAAAATGGTGATTATGATATGACTATTAGTGTCCTGATTTTTTTAATGAGAAATACAGGCTGGTTTGGTGGAGATGACTTTGATAATATGACTACGTTGCGGAGTGCCTAGGCAATCGTTAAACTAACTCCTGGAGTTTTCTGATCTTGCCATGGACATGATCAGCATGAACACGTGATCTTTATCCCTACAAGCAACCCAAGAACAAACAAGAACAATTGAAGACAATATGAAATTGCGAATATAGATGAAGAACGATATATTAATGTTGTGGAGTTCTGCAAAGTAGTTAACTAGGTGGTCGCAAGTTACAACTAGATACAATGATATTTAGCCCTAGACGAAACTATACTTCAACAAAACTCAAAAAATTTCAAGTGTCTATGATTAACTATATATATTGGATGATGTTGCCCCTTTCTCGGGTGATTGCGGCGTGCATGAAAAGAATCTCACAGTGGGGATAGATCCGTTGGAAAGCGTGTCTCGTATCCTTTCCAAATTGTGTTTAAACACTTCCATAGGATTACACATGAAAGATATGATCCTTTTATTACACGGCTATTTGCAGAATCTAAATCGAATTTTGACGCTGAGTTGTGGTTGAATTGGTGTCTGACTTGTCTTGGATGTGGAACAGCGAGCTCGTGTCATAAGACCTTGTAATGGTGCAGCAACAATCGATTTCGGAGGATTAACTATAGTACATATATCCGCATAAGTGATGTTGTCATCATTACCCATCTAGCCAGGAGGACATGGTGTAAAGAAATGAGAGAGATTGATGTGATTGTGGCTTGTGCACCAATGTGGCTACACACCTTATTATATTCACAAGGTAGAGCTATTTACAGGTGGTGAATCCCTAAACTTGTGGGATACAAATTAATTGTTTTTAGCTATAGAAGATATGCTATTAATACAATGGATCCTATATATGGTAGAGGATATTCTTTTAATAGCCTCCCTCAATCACAACTGATGAAGATTGAGATTGTGTCTTAATTCCTCTTGTTGCAGTACTGATAGTGGTTTGGTAAAACCATCAGCCACTTGATCTCGAGAAGGGATAAATCGAACGTCGAGGACCTTGCGCACAACATGCTCTCGAACAAAGTGAAAGTCTACCTCAATGTGCTTAGAACTAGCATGAAAGACATGATTCGTAGAGAGGTACATAGCACTAAGGTTGTCACACCACAAGGATGTCATCCGAGAATGGAACACGCCAAGCGCGCCAAGGACTGACTGCACTCAAATGGTCTTTATTGTAGCATTAGCAAGAGCTTTATACTTGGATTTAGTGCTTGAGCAAGAAAATGTTCCTTGTTTGTGCGCACTCCATGATATCAAATTGGATCCAAAAAACACTGCAAAACCACATGTAGATTTCTTATCATCAAGACATCATTCCCAATCGACGTTGGAGAAGGCACTCACCAAGGTGGAAGGTTTCCTATGAATCTTCATAGCAGTCGTGGTAGTGTAATTGAGGTATCAAAGTATCCTCTTCACTGATGTCCAATTCACGTTGGTAGGAGAATGCAGGAACTGACACACCTTGTTGATGGCATAAGGTATGTTAGGTGGAGTGAGGATGAGATACTAGAGAGCACCCATGATGCTTCTGTAATTGGTCGCCTCTTCTGGACCCAGTGGTTCCCCAAGGGAGAGTGAGAGCTAGCTGCTTGGTATTAGACATAGGAGTAGAAACCCCTTTGCAAGCCATCATGCCAACGCGACAAGGAAGATCAGCCACATACTTGGACTACAAGAGAAGGATGCCATCAACAAGTTTCATCACCTCAATGCCAAGGAAGAAGTGGAGTTCATCGAGATCCTTGAGGGCAAAGTTATGCTGAAGAGCTTGATTTAGAGTCCGCTATACCGAGGATGAAGAGCTGGTGATAATAATATCATCAACATAGTTGAGGGCATACATTGTCATAGCATCGCTGATGTAGATGAATAGTGAGGTGTCAGTTTGAGAGGGTCAAAATCCCTACTCTTGCAGCTTGGAGCTCAAGCGAGCATACCATGCATGAGACGCTTGTTTCAGCCCATAGAGTACCTTGTGAAGCCAGCACACAAGATGTGGCATGTGAGGATCAACATACCTAGGGGTTAATGCATAAAGACATCCTCTTCTAGGACACCATGCAAGAATGTGTTTTGAACATCGAGTTTATGTATTTCCCAACCATGTGATACGGCTACATAGAGCACCAACCGAATTGTAGCATGCTTAACCACCGGACTGAAGGTGTCTTCATAGTCTATGCCAAAGCATTGACAATCCCCTTGGCAACAAAATGGGCCTTGTACCAATTTATACTACCATCTGCATTGTATTTAAACTTATATACTCACTTACAATCAATAATGTTGTGACCATGAGCGAGACAGATAAGACTCTATGTGCCATCCCACTATAGTGCCTAGAATTCTTGATCGATGACCACCTTCCAATGAGGATCATTGAGTGTTGAGTCAAAAGAGTCAGGCTCACGGATGACATACAATGTAGCCATAGCGAATCATGTCATAAGTGATGATGCGTGTTTTAGGATATTATCCTAGAGCCATATGGTCATCTGATGGGTCTAGCTAGGGGGAGTTGAAGGCGCCATTGGAGCTGCACTAGCCATTGGTGGAATTGGCTGGGCAGCTGCACCCACTCCCTGAGGCAACCTTGCACCATCAGGAGTGAGCAGAGCAGGATCTAGCCTAGCATGCCTAGATCGGGCCGTATTGATGAGGTCATTAGAAGAAGCTGTGGTTGCACTCGAGCCGGATGTGATGGCTATAGTGCCATGCATGTCATGGAAACCCGTAGTGGGTGCAACGCCAGGGGCATCGGGGGCACCATGTGGCTGCAAAACAAGATCAGATTACACAGCAAATGAAAGATTAGCAGGATTAGCTTGGTTAGTCATATGGCCGTGAGGGTCACTAGGTATGGAAAGGATAATTGTTTTGAAAAGATTGCGAGGTGCTGTCATAGGAGACGAGGTAGAGAAGGGGAAAACCTCCTCATCGAAGTTAACATCCCGGGAGATATTAATGCAACCAGATGACTTGTCGAGACACTTGTAGCATTTGTGCAAGGCACTATATCTGATAAAGACACATTAACGTGAAACAAATTGGAGTTTCTCGGAATTATAGGCTCAAAGGTGAGCTAATAAGCACAACAAAAAATATTTAGGAAGGAATAATCAGGTGTGATGTTGAATAATGTCTCAAGGGATGTGGAATTATTCATGAGTTTGGTGGGAAGATGGTTAATAAGAAGTCATCGAGTATGTTTAGATCTATCTAGGCTAGCCACACCCCCTTGTAAAAGACTCAGATCAATACAAGAAAAATAGGTCGTAGGGTTATTATCCTCAGGGAGGCTCGAACTTGTCAAAAACCCCCGTCTTTCCCTTGTGATTTGTCTACATAAAGCACCCCCCTATTCTTCAATTGTTCGTTAGATCGGCGATTTATGAATCATCGATAGTTGGCACCGTCTATGAGGATCATGACAAAAGGTGTTACATGCCATCGATATCGCTCAAAGCTTTTTCAAAAACTGGTTTTTTGAATGAGGGGTTCTATGACAACTTTACCTCTCTTTTCAACAAACCGATGATCGATCGGGTGGATTTCAGCGACGAACTTCCTGGCGACAATTCAAGTGATGGGATAAGTCAATTCATAGATCAATGTGCCAAATATTATAGCATCGAGTTTGAACTACTCGGCTGCCAAGACAACTGTGAATGTCCAATTCACCACAAGCTGGTATCTATTTCTGCAACTTCTGACAATATGGATTGTTAAGATACCAACCCAGAACAATCTGATGAAGCATCCATGATGGATCTAGATGCCTCCTCTAGAAGAAATTAACCCCGATAAGTTTTTGTTATAAAAAATGGGGGTGATGATCTGGGTCCAAGCCGGTAAGGATTGGATGAACTCGGCGGTTGACTTGACAAAGGAGATCATGCTTCAGGTTGAGAACTCTCATCTGTCCCTAGCCGAAAACAGTGTTAACCAAAGAAAGTCACGCAATCCTCCGCCACGAGACACATCTGACCTGGAGAGGCATAACCCTAGGAATAGGATTTCTAGGGATGATAATCAAGAAAACAACCGCCATCATACCTCACCAGTCAAAGATCATCCGGTCAATGACATGCGTCAGTTCATCGACAACCAACGAAGATGCTCGGGGCTTCTCAAGAAGCTTCTTCTATCCCCCCCCCATAGATCTAATGGGAAAATGTCATGACATCAGTTGAATCAAGATCAATCTCTTATTGCCATGGAAAAGACTCCCAGGGGTGCCAAAACCAAGCAAGGCATCATTAATGGATGCCTGGTCTTCTCTCTAGATCTACGGAACGTAAGTTGGCTGGCAAAGTTATGCCTCAAGATGATCTATAAATACAATGGAAGCACAAATCCCGTTGAGTTTCTCTAGATCTATAGCATGATCATCCAAGGAGTCAGTGGGAATGAAAAGGTAATGGCAAACTACCTCCCCACATCCCTTGAAGGGGTAGCCAAAACATGGTAGACCAATATATTGCTAGGAAAAATTTACTCGTGGAGCAGCTCTACGATGTGTTTTGAGATAACTTCCAGGGTATGTATGTTCATCCGACACAAAAAATGATCTCTATCACTGTGAGCAAATAGCAAATGAGACCTTGCGTGAGTTCGTGCGATGTTTCAGTAACATCCGGAACACTATCCCCGAGATTAATGACCATGATGTCATCAAGGTGTTCATCCAAGGGGTTAAGAGCTAGCGTTACGTCAAAGACATAGCCTAAAAGGAGCCCGAAACGGTTAAGGACCTCATGCATATCATCAATAAGTTTGCCAGGGTCGAGGATGCACTCCTCTACGTTAAGGAAAAGACTTAGTCAAGTGTCCACAACCCGAGTTTAGCGGCGACAAGGTTCAAAGCAAGTGCAAGAAAGGCACCAAGGGAGGTAAGGGCAAGAAAACTAAATCAAATGAGGTTTTTGCAGATATGCCTAACGTTCGTCCCAACTAGCGTTCAGATCCTTCCAAGCGTAGAAGCTTTACACTAGGTTCTGGCAAACGTGACAGAAAGCCTTGGTGCGACTTCCATGAAACTGACAACCACAACATCTACGTGTGCCGCCTTTGGAAAAAATTGGTCAAGGCGGAAGTCAAAAAAGCGGCCAAGGGAACGAAGTTCTAGGTAGCGACTGAAAGCGGGGACTCCGACTCGGACTGTAGCGAGGATGAAAAGAGCATAATGTCTTTACAGCTGAGCGAGAGGACGATCGACCCCTTGTTCAGTGGTTCTGCATCCTATGAGTCCAAGTGACAGTACAAGACAGTGGCCTGAGAAATCCTAGCCGCTATCCCTAATGGTCGACAAGCCATTAAGTGGTCGGACACAGAAATCTCCTTCGACCAAGAAGACTGCCCTAATAATTTTGTACGACTAGGCTACTTCTCAATAGAGGGCATGAACAGTAAAATGCAGTTTGTAGCGTCTCTGCGAAAAACACTATTGCAAAGGTTACTATAGTAGTACTATATCACTGAAATCCTAGTAGCCTATTCGTGATCTGTAGTGCCTGTGGCTTTGTCGCAGATCCATTGGAAATAGTATGGAGGGAGAAGAGAAGAGGGATGGAGCATAAAGGAGGTAGAGGGCCATCATTACAAAGCAGCAGATTATTCACTGCGGATGGTGGCCAGACCAATGGGTTTAGATCCTCCTGAGTTCTGTACTTAGTAGCCGTGGGTTCAGATTTTAAATTTCATTCATAGATTTGACAGGTCAGGTACCAACTAACCGGGTACGGATGTGAGTTTGAAATTTCTCCTGTAGGCGACCCATGGGCACCCGAATTCCCTCTTACATGACCCACTGACCTAGCTTCTCAGCAGCCCAAGCCCAACTGAAACCCTGGGTCATACCGTCATAGCCTCATATTCCCATTCGGCCGAGGCGCTAGACGCCTTTCACATCCTCGCACTCGCACCCTCCGGCCAGACGCCTCTCGCCACTTCGCCAGAAGCTCGGGTCCACTTCGGCATCACGCAGTCGCACCCTCGTCCCGTCCAGGCCTCCACGCCAGCACGCCACCCATTCGGCCTCGCCATCCACGCCGCGCCGCCCCGTCCGGCCACCGGGCCCGCTGTCCTGTCCACGCCACCAAGCTGCCCTTCTGGCCTCGCCGTTGACAGTCCGCGCCGCCCCCTTCGGCTACCGGCCCCGCTCAGATCTGCTTTTGAGGTGCTCACTGCTCACAGTCACTGCTCAGATCTGCTATACTACTTCGATTTGGATCCAGATTTTAGACTGATTTACTGAGTTATGGATTAGTTCATGCTACATCTACCGAGAAACTCGCTAGTTTGACGAAACCGGTTCAGCTACACCCGTGCTTAGTCAAAACTTTCTGTACTACTTAAAATGAGTTTCACGAGTATATTTGCTTACTGTGTTTGTCCAGTGTCGCCATGAGTCCAAGTCCATGACCTGTTCTTTCTGTTTCATGCTCCTTTATGGCTCTCTGCTCACTACCTTCATTTTTCTTTATGAAACAATTTTAGGAGGTGTTTTGGCTTGCAGCATCATAATAACCACATAGTCTACAAACTTGAAAGAGGCTTTTCTCATTTAGGTTACTCTACACTTGCAGTATCTTAATAACCATCTGCCAAATCACTTCTGTCCATCCATGCATAACAAAAAAAAGGCAACCAATCAACTTATCACTTATATGCTGTACTGAAGTGGATGTAAGTATGCTAAAATAAAACCAGAGCAGCAGAAGTTACAACAAAGTAATGAAACAAACACTATTATTGAAGTAGGATATTTGTGCTGTATTAGTGTATTTATGCTTTCTCTTGCATGTTCTCATAATCTTGATGTATTAGTGTATTTGTGCTTTCTCTTGCATGTTGTTCTCATAATCTTGTTAGTTTCACTTTATTCTTATAAATTTTCATGTTTACAAAATACAAGTTGAACATATGATGAACTGTCTTTGCTCTTTTTTGCTAGGATGATGCTGTGTCGACGGTTGAATAATTGACGAGCTCACGAGCCAAGGCCAGGTACTTGTGTGATGTCTTCGACTTTTATGTCAGGCTCTGATCTCCAAATGTGTTTGTCTTGACTGTATGGTGTTTGCCTGTTTGAACCCAAGTATTATCCCCAAACATTTGTGTTTCTTTTGGCTGTATGAAGTATGAACTAAGCAGTCTGTCAGTCTGATCAGAATTTGTATGAACTATTGAACTACTGTCCTAGTCCTACTGAACTACTGTCCTAGTCCTACTGAACATTCTGATAATCTGATTTCTGAGCTACTGTCTTAGTCCTACTGAACATTCTGATTTCTGAGCAGCTACCACCTGAGCTAGTGAGCTACTCAGTTGTATTTCAAATAGCAGTATTTGTAATGTTTTATGTGTATCCTTTGCTACTGCACCATGTCAGCTAGTGAGCAACATGTTGCTCACAAAATGACAGAAATACAACATGTTACAGGTACTCTTGTATCCAGCGTTACAGGTATAACAAAATGAGCTATTCTGATTAGCTATTTGCTTTTATGAGCTATTGAAGTATTGTTATTCTGTTGAATCCAGTGTTTCTGTTTCCAGACCCGATGGGTTTTGGGTCTTCGCCGGGTTTGGGTAGGGGGCACATCTTAACCCAATTAGGAATTTGAGTGCAGGTTGGGTTTTTAATTTTGGGTTTCGTAGTGGGCAGGTTTTGGCTGAATCCGCACCCAATCCGACCTGTTGCCATCTCTACAACCATGATGCTTACTGCTTGTTGGAAAAATAGTATTTTCAGATTTAATTTCATTCAGTTCATTATATAATATGAACAAGAATAGATGTAGATAATCAATATCGACTAGGTTTCGACTAGTTTCGATCCATCTCGATTAGATTTGACTATCACACGAGTAAGGTTTGACTAGCTTCGACGAGTATTGACTAGATTCGACTATTACTTGAGTAGGGTTTGACTAGATAGTAATGTACGTATGCGATGGCAACATGTGATGTAGAGTCTCCTGTGATATCGAAGCAGTAGATGATGACGAAGATGATGAAATAGTCGAAGTAGATCACGATGATGTAGAGAAAGCAGATCGTGAGTAGTCGTGATGGACGTTTCCTAAAAATCTTCTTCGCCTTCTTTCGGTGTAGGATCCCAAGGGCGACGGGTTCTGAAGATCTATTTTCCTGTTCGTCGGTGTACACTGGCATAGTAGGATGAAGTAGACTACGTACGACGACACAACGGAGAGAAATTGATAAAATCCTAATTAATTATATTTCTTTGTGGTGGTGGCTGATAAATATATAGAGAGAGGATTGCGCAGTTGAGGCGCACCACGATCAAACATTGTTATGCGTCACGATCGAGCTCTTAACTGTTTAACCGATACGATTTCTATATACTTATCTGTTTGCACACGCAGCAAAAAGAATAAAATTGCAAAAAGAAGTTGCACCTGCGCAAGCAACTGGATCCGATTTTAGTGAACCATTTATGCAGGTGCCGCGCATACGTGCCCTTCGCCCTGGCCTCGGCTACGGTTTGGCGGGGTGAGGGGAGCGATCGCACACGTGTGTTCTCTTAGTACTCTCATCCACATATGCTAAGTGGGGATGAGAGAATCTCTTTTAAATTGGTCTCCCTTCACATACACTAGCAATGTGGGACTAAAAGACATACTCCCACCTCCACATGGTTGGATCTTTGAGATTTATTTAGAATTACATAAATATAATAGGCCATGCCTATATATTCTAACAATCCTCACCGGATCTCAAAGTTTTAGAGAGATTTGCCTTTTTTTTTTTCTCAATACTGTTTGATATATCAGTGTTTCGATGGAGACCTGATAGGGTTAAACATCCACCTAGAATATAAAGTTAGACTAATTTACAATTCGGATAAATAATGGACTAATCCTTAAATTGCAAGCTTTGTGCAAACAAGTTTTACTTAAAGTTATAACTAATATTTGGCTGTCAGTAAGCTACCCCTCGGGTGGAGCATATAAATTGTACTCTATGGTTTCTTTATGAATTTATTAAAGATCATCCAAGTCTCATAGACTGCGATCAATAGTCAAGCTTATATATATGTGTTCTTTCAAAAATACCCTGTAGGATAATATCTTCGCTAATTAAAGCCAACATAACACATTAAGACAATAGTCAACCTATCTTAAAGATTTCGAGAGTATTGCATCTTCACTCGAGTGGGTTATGCGGTACTCTCCTTCAGTTAACTAATAGCTTATTCTTCCCAGGTCATAATTCACGAAATCTCCGATCACATAGGTTGGGTTACCACTATGATATAACTCACATGAGTCTCATACATATCTCCTTCGATGCACTATCTATCACATTTCGTGATAGTCTCTTTGTAAATTGAGCTGTTAAGTTTTTAGCTGTTTGGACATAATTCAACGCTATCGCTCCGGAGTTTCTCAGTTTTTAACAGATTTCAATATTCTCTTTACATATCTTGAGGATTTTATGTTGTCTTTAGAACTGTTCACTTCAACAATAACCGTTTGATTATAACAGTTCATAAGGATGGTTGGTATCAGTTTTTCAACCATTGGTAAATCCATCAAGAGTTCATGTAGCTATTCTGTCTCAATAGTGGTTGTGTCTAACATTGTAAGTTCCATTTTCATGGTTGACTTTGTCAATATGGTCTGTTTGCAAGACCTCTATGAAAAAGCAACATCGTCAAGAGTGAATACATATCTACATGTGGCATTGATCTCATCAATATCGGATATCCAATTTGAGTCAATGTAACCCTCCAGTACTGATGGGTACCAGTATAGTAAAGTTCATAATTCATAATACCTAGCAAGTAGCGCATGACTCGCTTAAGCATATACTAATGATCATCACCTGGGTTAGAAGTAAACCAGCTCAATTTTCTTACAACAAATGAGATATTAGGCCTTGTATCACTAGCTAGATACATGAGTGATCCGATTATGTCGGAGTATTGCAATTGACCCCTAGCAATCATTTTATTCTTACAAAGTATTAAGTTACAATCATAAGGTGTTGGATCGATCTTGTTGTCCATATAGCCAATGTGGCTTAGGATCTTTTTCACATAATGGGATTGCGAAAGTGTAATTCCATTATCACCTTTGATCAACTTGATGTTTAAAATCACATCAACCTCTCCTAGATCTTTCATATCAAAATTTTGAGATAAAAATGACTTAACCTCATTGATCACATCAAGATTTATCCCAAAAATCAGTATGTCATCAACATACAAGTATAGAATAACTCCCTCACTCTCACCATGGTGATAATACACATATCTATCAGCTTCATTAACTGCAAAGCTTGTAGATGTTAAAGTTCTATCGAACTTCTAGTGCCATTGCTTAGGAGCTTGTTTGAAACCATATAAAGATTTTAGCAACTTACATACCTTGTCCCCTGACCTTTTAATACAAACCCATCAGGCTGATCCATAAAGATTTTCTCGTCCAAATCTCCATTAAGGAAGTTGTCTTAACATCCATATAATGAACGAGAAGACAATGTAAGGCAACCAAAGAAAGTAATACTCTTATCATGGTTAGTCTAGCGATGGTGAATAAGTATCAAAGAAATCTTTGCTTTTCTTTTTGGGTATAACCTTTGGTCGTAAGTCGAGTCTTCTACTTTTCGATAATACCATCAGGTCTAAGCTTATTTTTGAACACCCACTTGTAACCCATAGGTTTACAACCATAAGATCTATTTGTGACTTCCCAAACCCCGTTGGCAAGAATCGAATCTATCTCGCTATGAACTATTTCCTTCCAGCAGTTTGTATCTGTAGATGCATATGCTTCTGAAATAGACTTTGAAGTATCATTCACAAGGTACACAGTGAAATCATCACCAAATGATTTTATTGTCCTTTGTATCTTACTCTTTCTTAGAGCTTCAATGTCATCCTTCTCAGGAACTAGCTCATATGGATGTTCAGAATACTCAATTGGTATGGCAAGTTCTGGAATTATCTCAGAAGTTTGACTAGAAATGTTATATATATTCTTCATTGTAAAAATATTCTCAAAGAAAGTAATATTTCTAGACTCCATAATTGTATCTCAGAAAGACACAAGCATGTCGGGTACCTCAGATTTAACTACTGAAAACCTATAGGTAATGTTGCGATGAGCATATCCCAGAAAAACACAATCCACTGTTTTAGATCTTAGTTTGTGCTTTTTAGTTATTAGTACATTGACTTTTGTCAAGCATCCCTATGTGCGTAAATAAGAAAGTGATGGTTTTATCTCTTCCCATTATTTATATGGGGTTTTCTCCTTATCTTAGTATAAACTCTATTTAGAACATGACACGAAGTCAACAATGCCTCCCCCCGCTATGCTTTCGATATACCCGCAGTGTCTAACATGGTATTAATCAAGTCAGTTAGGGTATAGTTATTCCTCTCGGCTACCCTGTTTGATTGGAGCGAATAGAGATGCGTTCTCTCATAAATATTTTCATGTTCCTTACAGAATAAGTCAAAATCACTAGAGAATTACTCTCCACTACGATCCGACCTAAGTGTTTTAATTTTTCTTTTCAATTGATTTTCAACTTCTGCTTATAGATTTTAAAGTAGTCTAGAGCCTCATCTTTAGATTTCAACAAATATACGTAACAAAATCTAGATACATCATCAATTAAAGTCATGAAATATCTTTTCCACCCATTCATTTCGCATATGTCTGAAAGTATGAGTTCTAATGGTGCTAAGTTTTTCTCCTTGGTTGTCTTGTGAGGCTTACAAAGTTACTGAGATTGCACACAACTTTGGTACTTAGAACTTTTGACAATGAAAAAATTTGAAATTAAATTCAACCTAGAAAGCCGAGTCATACAACCAAAGTTTGTGACATAATTGTGAGTGCTAAACACTAGCCTCATCTCCATTAATATTGCTACGAATATGGTTCATAGATTTATTGCAGAAATCAGAAAGGGAAAAACGGAACAAGCCTCTGCACTCATAGCCTTTACTAATAAAAAGTTCATGCTTCGACACAACTACTTTATTAGACTCTAATACCACCTTAAACTCCTCTCTACAGAGAAGGGAACCGCTAACTAGATTCTTATTTATTGAAGGGACATGTCACACATTCCTCAGCTGCACGATCTTTCCTGAAGTTTACCGCTAACTAGATTCTTGTTTATTGAAGGGACATGTCGCACATTCCTCAGCTGCACGATCTTTCCTGAAGTAAACTTCAGATCTACCATGCCAACACCATGAACATAAGCATGAGACTCATTCCCGATTAAGACGAAATAATCCCAAACAACCTGATAAAAAGAGAACATTGAAATATCAGCACACACATGTACATTAGCCCCAGTATCAATCCACCAACTGGTAAACTGATTCACCGAAAGAACAATAGGTAAATTACCATACCCACTAGCTCTATTTCCAGTGTTGCCAATGGTCACGTTGACAGACTTGATGTTCTTTTCTTGATTAATCATCTTTCCTTTGTGTTGTTGGCAATATTTAGTTCAATGGCTAACCTCGTTGTACACGAAGTAAGGTTTATCATCTTTGTTTATCTTCTTCATCTTGAAGTTGGTGGTTTGTTTAGCCCTATTATTTTTCTCTTTGAACTTGTCGTTAGAGGACTGTTGCACCATATTTGCACTAGACTGTTCATCGCCTCTTTTGTTATGCACATCCTTAGCCCGAGCTTTCTCCTCAACATCAAGAGATGCGATCAGACTCTTAACAGAGATTTCTTGTCTCATATGTTTTAGAGCAGTGGCAAAATTCCTCTACGAGGGAGGTAATTTGGCAATAATGCCCCCAACCACAAACTTGTTGGATAAGGCACACTTTAAGAGTTCAAGTTCCTTTAAATTGCATTGAATCTCATGAGCCTGTTTGACTATCGATCGATTATTGGTCATCTTGTAGTCATAATATTGCTCCATGATATACAGTTCATTGCCTGCAACTGAGGCACCAAGTTTTGCATTCAGTGCGTCACACGACTCCTTTGTGTCCTTTATGTGCATGTACACACCACAGAGACGATCGGCAAGAGCTCTAAGAATACATCTTACAAAGAGCGTGTTGGCTTCCTCGAACTTCTTCTCCTCATTAGAATAAAGAGTTCCTTAAGGCTTGCCAAACGTAACTAAGTAGCAGTTTATAGCCATAAACCACAGAGTGGCTTTGACCCGCCATCTCTTAATGTGCACACTGGTAAACTTGTCCGACCTCAGTGTATCGGCAAAACCAGCCATCGTTAGATCAAAGTGCATGCCTACAATAAGGTTTTTGAATTGTTGGAAACATAGCACTTTTAGATATAATTTAATTCAATTCCTGATATAACATGAATAAGAATAGATGCAAATAATTAATATCGACTAGGTTTCGAGTAGCTCCGACGAGTCTCGACTAGATTCGACTATCACTCGAGTAGGGCTCGACAATCTTCGACGAGTCTCGACTGGGTTCAACTCTCATTCGAGTAGGGCTCGACAAGCTCTGATGAGTCTCGACTAGATTCCACTATCACTCGAGTATGGTTCGACTAGATAGCAATGTACGTACCTGATGACGACATGTGATGCAGAGGCCCCCGTGATATCAAAGTAGTAGATGATGACGAACATGATGAAGTAATTGAAGTAGATCGCAATGATGTAGAGGAAGCAGTCGAGAGGAGCGCTTGCCAAAAACCTTATTCACCCTCTTCCGGTGCTGGATCCCAAGAGCCACATGTTCTAGAAACTTACTCTCCCGTTTGTCGGTGCACGCTGGTGCAGCGGGATGGAGTAGACTACATACGATGGCACAATAGAGATAAATTAGCAAAACCCTAATTGCATATATTTCTCTGTGACGGCGACTGTTAGATATATATAGAGGGGGAATTGCACAATTGAGGCACGTCACGATCAAACTCTGTTATGCGTCACGATCGGGCTCTTAACCGACACGATTTCCATATACTTATCTGTTTGCTCACGTAGCAAAACGAATAAAACTGCAAAAAAAAAGCTGCACATACGCAAGCAACTAGATCTAATTTTGACGGACCATTCACACAGTTGCCACACGCCCTCGCCCTCAGCCTCGCCCCGGCGTGTGATGAGCGAGAGCGCACATGTATTTTTCTAAACTCTCATCCACACATGTAAGTGTGGAATGAGAGAATTATTTTTAAGTTAGTCTCCCTCTACCTACACTCACAAGGTAGACTAAAAGACACTCCTACCTTCCTATAGCTAAGTCTTTAAAATTTATTTAAAATTAAATAAATATAATAGACCAAACCTATATATTCCAATACTACTATCATCGCAACCCAACGAGGGCTCACATGCATGTCCCATGTACACACAAATGAGAGAGAGAGCGACAGTGAGAGACAATGTGAGAGAGATATTCAGTAATCATCCCTGCTTTCGCTGTATCCATTGATTTGCATATCAGCAAAAGTAGTAGCCAAATGGTGCTTCTTCTACATCCAAGTTTTCTTCTGCATCGCATTTTTACGGTAATCACAATCATCACTGCAGAGACGCATGAATGATCATATCCATATCATTTTTCAGAGAAAGGTGCATGCATCTTTCAGAGCAAAAGGACTGATGGAGAGAGACTGATGAAAGAATGCACGTTGGGTACGATCTAATGGTCAACGTTACAGTCTCTTGCGCACGTTGTATCCCCGATGGCAAGCTCCACAGCATATTATCATACATCAAATGCAAAACTCACAGCCTAGATTTTTTTTAATAATGGAAAGCTAATTCTGCCCTGTACATCCTTTGGATGCACGCAGCCGGAACAGCCGAGATGTGTATGGTAAATTCAATGCAACTATTAAAAACATATCGATTAACATGGCTCGCATGCTATCTAAGTAGATTAAATGATTCTTAATAAAATCCGATGTATTTCTACTGGCTTTCACATTTTCTATCTAACTCTGTCACAGTTGTGGAGACCATTTTCTTCACTATAGATTCATGGCATGCCATATTTTTGCCTAACTTATTTGTGGCATGTGGCAAAGTTGGGCAACAACAAACAGGCCCCAAATTTCTGTTTCCTCGCAAAGAAATGAACTTCTATTTAATTTTATAAATAGATTTACCTCTTTTTTTAGATGAAATAGATTTACCTCCTACGTTGACACATCGTGCTAATACAAAGATTGGACACGTCGTTGAATTGGTTCGTAAATAATAGCCTTCGTACACCTACCATGCATGTCTTGTTTATTTTAAGCAGATATAATGGCGACCTCGAGGAGATACGGTTGTTGGCCTCTATTTTGGCCTCCTCTGATAGCCAGTCTATTATATTCATCCTCCATATTTTATTCTCGCCTCCATGTGAAGTAGGTAGCCGTCTAACCTCGAAAAATCTATGCCAAAAGAAATCTTTCTAAGAAAAAGCTTCTTCCTTTTTGTTCCGTTCAGCACCTGTGGTCACGAACCCTATGTCAGATTAACGGCAGGACAAACCAAGCTGCACGTTTTTAGTTTTTCTCCTCTCGAGATTACCTTCGGTAAATATGTATGAAACCTCGCCGCTAATTGCTCGCCTGCCATGTCCACGAATCAGTTGATGGAAGCAGCATGCATGAACGGAGTCCGGTGGAAGCCAGCAGCGTGAGGAGGAAGAACTGCTCCTCCATCATCGCACGCTCTCTCTCTCCCTCTCCCTCTCTCTCTCTCTCTGTACCTACCGGCTACCAGCTCGCGTTGCGTGTGAAGCAAGCAGGACAAGAGAAACACCAGCACAAGTACAAGCACACGAGCTAATACATATACAAACATGCTCATATCATGTGTAACGATCGAAGTGATTAGTTAACTAACACGATAGACGAGCAAATTAATTAAAGCAAAGGTTTGATCTTCACAGGCATGCATGCAAATGGAAGAACAGCAAGAAGTAATTGAGTGATTTAAGGAAGTGAAAATAATAAAAGCTAAAGAGCTACTCGGAATAATCAATCTGCTCTCATCATGTACTTGGATTCTCGGAAAGAAGCAAGTAAAATTTAGCCTACTCTGATGTACAGATCCATGAGTCCGCGCCTTGCGTTCTCATGGCCGCCGTTGCCGCCACCGGCGTCGTCGTTGTCGCCGCGGCGACTGCAGCCGACGTGCTCTGCGTGTTGCGCTCCAGCAGCTGCGTCGCGCGGGCGGCCGAGCCGGCGCCGGGCGAGTACGTCGCCTTGCAGCTCCCGGTCCCGGTAACGGATGCGCCCCCGACCAGGCTGGACAGCTCGTCGCCGCCGTGGCCACCGTTTCGCTGGTGCATGTGCGTCGTTCCCACGGAGCCCATGATGCCATGCGATGTGAGGCCCGAGAAGTCGGCCGGATCATGTAGCCTCGGCGCGGACGGAGCTAAGCCGCGGTCGAACAAGGGGTGGGCGGGGTACTTGGCGTTGCCATCGAGCTCCGCGCCGAGGGGGCTCTGGAAAGACAGGTAGTTTCTTCTGCTGTGGTCCTGCATCCCGAGAAGAGTGGACTGCGCGGACGCGAGCTGATAGCTGTCGCTGGACGCCACGGCGGTGGCGCTTGGGGTGGCGGACGCGGCGGTGGAAGCCGCAATGGCGATGTTGGCCGGCGCCGGGGAGGACGTGAAGGGCGAGGTGAAGGGCGGGTAGGGGGAAGTGTGGAGCTTCTGTGTGAAGGGGCGGAGGAGGTATGGCGGGAATGTGGCGGGGCTCGCGGCCGCGGCGGAGGAGCGGGAGGGGAAGAGGTGGTCGAAGCGGGAGCGCGCTGACGCGCCGGCGAAGGGCGGGGAGGGGATGCCGGTGAACTCTTGCACCATGGCGCGGAAGTTGGAGGTGTCGGTGGTGAGCACGGTCGTCGGCGCGCGCCGCGACGCCCGCGTCCGCTTCCTCGACCCCCTTAGCGGCGGGGCCACGGCCGGCTTGGCCGCCGCCGCCTGGTCGGCAGAGGCTGCTACGCCATGGCACGACGACGACTGCGGCGGCGAGGCACCAGCGCCGGCTGGGATGGGCGTCGTCGACCAGTTAGACAGCGGCGGCGGCGGCGGCCTCGCGAGCCCTTGGAGGCCGTAGAAGGAGCTGCCGAAGGCCGCGACGGACGGCGGTGGCGGTTGCCGAAGCAGCGCGGAGAGCGGCGAGGAGTCACCACCGCATCTGGAGTCGAACTCCTCGTCGCCGCCGCTGGACGACTGCAGGCTGCCGCTGTTGCCGGAATCCATCGCAAGAAACGTGCAAGCCCACGCCGGTGGAGACGCTCCCCCTATCCCCGCGCGCCGTGGTGCAACCGCCGCTCACCAAGCTACGACCTTGGGGTCATCACTTGCACCAACCGAGGCGAAGGAAAGATCCACTCCACCGGCAGCACGGACGGACCACGAGCGAACGGTGCAGTTCGGGAGAGATGCCGAGTTTCGAGAGATCGATCCAAGTGGAGAGGGAGAAGACGGAAGCGATGAGGCGAGGTGAAAAGGTAGAAGAGACCCAGCTTTTCTTCCTCGGTCTTTCTCGCTGCGTGTCCCCGTGTGCACCCTTTGGCGCTTGCAATGGCTCTGGGCTGTGCCTGTGAGACGAGCGCGCCTCCGACCGCGGTGCGGTGTTTTTGTATGGAAATGGCGAGCGAGCGACACCGGCTGGCTCGCGCATGATTAGGCGCTGCGAAAAGTTGCGGGCCGGCGGCTTTGGGCCCCGGCCGGGCAGGGGCAGCGTTCCAGAGGTTTATTCGGGCTGGGGGAATTTTTTTTAGCCTTTTTAAAATTAATATTTTAATAATAGCCCGTCGGGACTTATATTTTCAGAAACTGACCCCTTTTGTCACGTCATAGGCTTTGGCGTGACTCACCACCTGGTCACGCCAAAGAGCCTGGCGTGACTCCGGTGCCACGTCGGTGGGCGGTCCGTCCCGTGCCACGTGGGCGTGCCGACGTGGTAGCTTGAGTCGCGTCAGAGCGCGTGGCGCGACTGGAGTCGCGCCAAGCCGCATGGCGCGACAGAGGCCCATACAGGCGCACCGGCTGTGTCCCTCTGTCACGCCAAGGACGCTAGCGCGACTCCAGTCACGCCAACCTCTTTGGCGTGACAGAGGAGTATACAGGCCGGGCGCCAGCCCTCTCTCCCGCACGCAACCGTTTCTTCCTCAACCGGCCGCGAGCAGGAGAGTTCTGAAGTGCCGACTCACCCTCCTCCACCCCATTCTCCACCGATTTGAGCCTGATTCGAAGGGGATTTAAAGGAAAAGAGTGCTACGAAGGTATCTCCTCCAATCCCCCCAATTTTTTTTCGGTTAAATCGATTTGCATTGCTAGTTTTTGGAATGTTAGGGTTTAGAACTTGATTTGATTGATCTACGAAATTTCGATGTTATTTGATAGTCTTGAAGAGGTGAAGTTTTGGTTCAGGGACTACTCAGTTCGGCACCACCGGCCGTACAACGTGGTTCGTTCGAATGCGAAGGAGAGGTACACTTTAAAGTGCCAGAAAGGTTGTGGATGGGGTGTATGGGTCCGGCGTATCCCAGGTGACGGCCAACGATGGAAGGTCACAAATGTAAAGCAGCCTCACACTTGCGGGTCTGCGAGGCCTGAACAAGTGCACTCCCAGTGCACGGCTACTTATCTTGGTTGACGCATCGCCCCAATCGTTAGGGTGGATTTGGACACGACTGTGGCCTCTCTAATTGAGTCTATAGTTGGATTCATAAATTACCAGGTATTATACGGTAAGGCATAGAGAGCCAAGCAATATGCCATGGCATTACTTTGGGGAGATTGGAAGGAGGCGTACGCGAGGGTCCCTAGGATCTTGAATGCAATTGCAACACATCAATCCTGGGACAAAGTGGTTCATCTCAACTGGTGGCATGATGGTCAGCGATGGCGGTATCATTAAACCGGTCATGCAGCGTGTGTTTTGGTGCTTCAATCAATGCGTGGAGGCCTTCAAACATTGCCACCTCGTGATAAGTGTCGAAGCCACATTATTGACGGGAAAGTACAAGGGCGCACTAATGATTGCTGTTGGCATCGATGCAAAGGATCAGTTGATCCCCCTAGCATTTGCGTTGACGGAGGGAGAGCGGAACAGTAGCTGGTCTTGGTTTATGTGCCTGGTTCGCCGTCACGTAATTGGAGCGGGCCGACAAGTCTGCATGATATCGGATCGGCACCAAGGTCTTCTCAATGCAGCAAGGGAACACATGGAAGGTTACCCTCCTCTTGTGCACCGGTGGTGCATGCGTCATTTTGCTACGAACATTTGGAGAAGGCAGAAGAGCAAGGAGGTACTTGCCAAACTCAAAGTATTTTGCAAGGTTAAAGAAGAGAGACAGTTTGAAAAGAAGCTAGTAGAATTGGAGAATATACTGAACGAGCCTGCGACAGAGTGGTTGAAGAGCGAAATAGCTAACAAGTCCAAATGGGCGCAGGCCTTTGATGCAGGTGGATGTAGGTATGGAATCATGATAACAAATATCTCTGAGGTATTCAACAACGTCCTTAAAGGCATCCGTGCAATGCCGGTTTCTGCCATCGTTGAGTACACTTTTCAGAAATGCAACTACTACTTTGTCGATCGGTGGAAGAGAGCACGGGCAGGTATTGATGCTGGTGAGGTGTGGGGAAAAGCCATTGCTAAGCACCTCACGTCGCGGGGGGAGATATCAGCTACACAGGAAGCTCAGCTCTTTGATCCAAGGAGCTATGTTTACAGCGTGAGATCCGCATTTTGGACATGCGTGGGGGGTGAGGGCTCTGGCAGCAGAATCTACAGAGTCGACTTAACCACAGTGCAGTGCACGTGCAGGACCCCACAATTGCTGCATATCCTGTGCTCCCATGTTATCACAGCATGCCGGGCGAGAAAAGTTGACCATACAAGTCCCGACTACTTGACCCCATTGTACTCTAAAAGGATGGCTCTGAAGACTTGGGAGTCCACCTTCGGGCCTTTACTTGATGCTTCACAGTGGCCGGAGTACAATGGTGACGAATATGTGCCTGATTGTGGGCTATTAAAACAAAAGGCAGGGAGGAGGAAGAGGAAACGTCTTCGGAATGAGATGGATGATAGTAGCAAAGGTTACGGTGAAGACATGTACGGAGCAGGAGACTTTGACAAGGCACCTATTAAAATTCGTTGCTACATATGCTACTGATTGGGGCACAAGATGGAACAACACAAGGCGGGTCCGAAGAATAATCCTAATCATAGGAAAATGGCGAATTCTAGTAGTGGGGAAGTAGATCGCAGACAGGTAGAGGTGCCCATCAATCCATTGGAAGAAATAACACATCTTCCACTCCTACAAATTATTAAAACGTCACGTCTGCAAAAGTATTGCCATTTGCTTGTACCATAATCTTTAACAAAAATACACTCACACGATAATCCGAGCACAGGTAGTAAGCCCGACCGGCAGTATCTTCGTGTAGCGACTGAAGAACCACGGCTCGCTTACCACAGTCACAAGTCGGGATGGGGAGGGCGGGGGGAACGGGAGCATCTTTGCAACTGACATCGGGATACTTCTTACTGATATGTGCCCACTTTTTCTTGCGCCATAAATTCGACGTCATACCGATAAACTGCATGAATACCGAAGCTGCTCATTATACATTTTAATTCGACTAAAAATCATCTCACAAATGCAAAAGCTTGCGTTGCTCATATACATTTAGTATATATATACGAATTTCAATTTCCTACGCTCAACCGATTGCATGCAACAAATTCCACACGATAGATATGCGTTGGTATACGTACATAGCACGATATATGACCACCGATTTAGATCGAAACGTTCAAATTTCGTAGATCAACCGAATCAAGTTCTAAACCCTAACAACCCAAAAACTTGCAATGCAAACCTATTTAACCGAAAAAAAATGGAGGGATTGGATGAGATACCTTTCTTCGACTCTTCCCGCTCAAATCCCTTTCTATTCGGGCACCAAATCGGTGGGAATGTAGAGAGGAAGCACCAGCGCGGTTTTGGGGTTCTGCCTCTGCTGCGTGCTTCTGCCTTTGCTGCGTGCGGGAGAGAGGGCCAGCGCTCGGCCTGTATACTCCTCTGTCACGCTAAAGGGGTTGGCGTGATTGGAGTCGTGCCAGCGTCCTTGGCGTGACAGAGGGACACAGTCGGTGCGCCTGTATGGGCCTCTGTCGTGCCATGCGGCGTGGCGCGACTCAGGCTGTCACGTCGGCACACCCACGTGGCACGGGGCGGACCGCCCGCCGACGTGGTCACGCCAGGCTCTTTGGCGTCACCAAGTGGTGAGTCACGCCAAAGCCTGTGGCGTGACAAAAGGGGCTAGTTTCTGAAAATATAAGTTTCAACGGGTTATTATTAAAATATTAATTTTAAAAAGGCTAAAAAAAATTCGGGCTGGGGCGGGGTGGGGTGCGCTGCGCGCTCGGCAAAAGCGTCGCGGTCGGCAGGGGGGAAAATCATGGCGTGTGCCCAGCATTCTTTCGGTTTTGATCGGCAGCCAAAAGGGCCTCTGCTTGAATAATGGAGTGTGCAGGGCCTTGCATAGTTGCATCGTGGCTAGACTACAACACTAGACGGACAACTCACTACAGCGTGTTGGTCACAAAACTGCACTGCCGATTCGCCTCTTGCCCGTACGATCGATGTCGTCCAAGTCTGCTAATTTCTAATCGCGCTAACAAACTATTTAATCGATTACTATGGGCGTGATGAGTTGCCTGGATGGCCTTGGTCCAGGCTCATAGTTTGAGCCAGGGAGCTTTGATCCAAAGAATGCAGGCAGGGCAATGTTTCGACTGTTTTAAGGTTTGGTTACACGTGGATAGATGTTTTTGAGTTAGTTTCAACAAGTGTTGACCAATGTAGTTTCACCAATGTGCCCACCTGCGCTCCCATACATGTAGAAGAGGATTTGCAAATTTGAAGTCACCTTAAAACTAGACGCACACAGGTTGAAACTCCTGTTTCCCTTAGTGGAGACCCAAGAGGGTATGTTGCCATTTCCTGTTATTTTTTCTCGGTTTGAAGGGCGTTGAATGTCTAGTATTGTAGTTTAGAGTTGAAAATCAAACTCCAGGCAATTAGTAAAATGTTGCCAAATGGACATTTTTTTAATATATATCGTTACCTACATGAGTAGCAGGAAGGAAAAATTATATATATATATATAAAGTGTTTGTTTAGGTGGTATATATATAGGAAAACTAGTATGTACTTCTCTTAGAATTAGTATTAGAGTATACTAAAAATGATAAAAGAGTATAAAGTGTTTGTTTAGGTGGTATATTGCACGTGGGAGTACATACTCCTACGAGTATAGAATAGGTGTTCTATATATATATATATATATATATATATATATATATATATATATATATATATTATATTTGAGCCAATCACTGCATGACCTAGAAAGTGCCAAACTGCCAATAACAAAACTGCTGTTCTTGGATGGTATATATATATATATATATATATATATTATATTTGAGCCAATCACTGCATGACCTAGAAAGTGCCAAACTGCCAATAACAAAACTGCTGTTCTTGGATGGTATAACTTGTAGATGCTGCAAGCTTCGCATAATTATGCGTTGACGAGTAGTAGATCGATCGAAGTGGCCCTCACCAAACTTTGTACAAGTGGCTCCCTACCAAATTTCTGCTTGTCCCCGCGTGATATATATTTGCACGCATCAACTGAAGGCTCCTCAAGCTGATGATACCTTACCTGACATGACATACATACAACGATCATCTGAGGTTGCATTCTTAAGCAAAACGGTGAAACATGCAAAGTTCAACTCTATATATTTCGCTCCGTTCGAGGCCATTTTAACCTACTATGAAGTGTGTGAATCATCTGGAGTCAAGGTTAATATGGGTAAAATGGACGCTGTGTCGAATACGGTTGATATTCGGTATATGATGTGCCGAATATAGTCTACAATGCTATATTCGGTATACGGTATGCCGAATATAATCGAGCCTGCGGTTTTTCGACGTAAGGTGTATCGAATTTTATTTTCGATAAATGATATGCCGAATACGAATTCTAATATTGTAAATACAATAATACGTTATCTATTTCAACAAATATATTCATATATATTATCTAATTTTAAATTTTTACCTATACTATATTGTTTATTAGATGGGACCGTGCAACCTCCTCTTACAAAGCTACATGAAAGCCCTGGACCCACGGCACTAGTACTTGCCTGTTCAGGGGTGCACAAAGCGTCAGCATTGCGAGTGTGCATCTAGGACGAGCCATCATGATACACCCATAAGGGTGAAAGCTACCTTCTAACACTCGCCATTTGGAACATCCCCTTTTTGTGGCACAATCGACGGCCTCTCAAAGCTACCAATTCTGGCTCGGAGCTTCCGGAGAGAACTGTTGATATGAATTTCGTAATGTTACCTCCAATCCAATAGCTGTACATTGATTTGTGTAGTTACAAGAAGCTCCCAATTCACAAACTATTGACGCATGTATGAGGGTTGGCTTGTGCTTGTACGCTAAAATTACTTACATGGAATTGGAAGTCATCCATCAAATTCTGCTCCAAATTGTTAAACTTAATTATACCTTAATTAACATGATCATTAGCCCTAATATCAACACCATCTTAAGCGGAAGCATATACACATATCAGCGTTCAGAGATACCATCTAGAGTTGATCAGTGAGAAAGTGTAGTCATAGCCGATGTGGTGAAGCACCTTGGTGAAGTCACAGCAGCGGTGGCGGCCTTCGCTCCACTGCAGCGCACCTTTAGATCAGTCTAGAGTTTTGGTATATTGGGTGTGCGTTAGCTGCGTGAGAGCTCAATCTCTCACGAGCCTCGGTTTTTCCCTTTATATTGTGGCACTGTGTGGAGTGGGACCGCAACCAAGGTTGATTGCGCCCCCGATTAGGGCGCTGAGGTGGGGACGGCTCCCCCTTATCTCTCAGTCCCGTTCTGTTCGAGAACGTTAGCACGAGCCGAGATCAATTCCAACATTCTCCCCCTTGATCGTAAGGCTAGCATCATAAGCCTATTCTCAATAAAAATAGCATACCAAAGCAAAGCGTTACAATGGCCAATGGAATGCCGCTTAAACCCAAATACTTATAGTATACCACTCTATCTCAAAATAGAAATTCGTTATTCTTAGTTGGTTTGCATTATGGTCCTCTTATCCAGAATCATAGGCTTTTCAATAACACCATGCCGATAACATGATCAAGAAAAATATAGGATGGTAAGCCTTTAGTGAGCGGATCCACAAGCATTGACTTAGTACTTATATGCTTAACACTTATTGTTTGACCCTGGATTTTATCTTTCATAACATGATACTTAATGTTGATGTGTTTGGCAGCACCACTCGACTTAACTGCGGGTTGATTGCCGTAGTATAATGCAAGTGGCTTTGAAATACCATCGACTACTCTCAATCCTAGGATTAAGTTCTTTATTCGTATTGCCTGCCCGGTAGCCTTCTAACATGCTACAAACTCAGCTTGCATTGTTGACGATGCCGTAAGTGTCTGTTTGGAGCTTTTCCACGAGATAGCTCCTCCAGCGAGGGTGAAGATATAACCTGACGTGGATTTTTTAGTATCCACACACCCCGCAAAGTCTACATCTGAATAACCAACAACTTTGAGGTTATCGGATTTTCTAAATATGAGCTGTAGTTCTTAGTACCTTGCAAACAGCGAAGGACTTTCTTAACGGCTTTCTAGTGGTCCGGTCCTGGATTTGACTAATATCTGCTAAGCATCTCGGTCATGAAAGCTAAGTTAGGGTATGTACATAATTGAGCATACATAATGCTTCCGACAGCTGAAGCTTAAGTGTTGGGGATGATCTCCCGCCCCCCCTCTTCGGAGGGTACCTCAAAGTCTACTGGAAAAATCGCATGCTTGCCATTGCAACTTTGTTTCAGGGACTTCATCCATAGGTGGCGAAGATCATGAAGCTCCATCGGTCGAAGGGTGTAGGCGCGCCCGCATCCTCAATCTCTCGTGCCGGTGAAGACGAGGGCGACCTTCGACCGGAGGGCGAAGTCCATGCCTGCGGTCCTGAGTGATCGTGACGGGCGAAGATACAAGCCAACCTTCACTCGGGGGCCGAAGGCCATCTGATGGACATCCGAGTGGAGAAGGCTTCGGTGCATCTCCGGAGACAAAGATCACTGCGGGACAGTGGGCCCATTTTTGGTCATTTGGGGCATGGTTGTAATTATGTAATTATGCTCACTTGTACCATAATGCCCCCGGATATTCCGAGAATGTAGCAGGTAAAGGGGTAGGATTTGTAAACCGCGCCTGTGGTGGTCGAGTACGGGCTATAAATAGGGCCACACTGTACTCGGAAGAGACATCGGAGAAACTATTTCACCTCTAACACGTGTCACTCCGAGGACCCTTCGATATTCCTGTAACCGAAGGTCCACCTTGTCTGGGATCTCGGTCCCAACAGTTGGCGCCGTTCGTGGGATCAAACACTTCGACGCCATGCCACCCAAGAAGAAATCGAAGCTAGTCGGAACAGTGGAAGCATTGCCGGAACCTTTAGCCGCAGCCGGGCCTTCGTCCGAAAGACCCCCTTCGGCCATGCTAGGATCAAGTAATGCTTCGGCCAGTGGAGCTTCGGGCAGACGAGAGCAATGCTGCGGAGATGAAGTAGCGCCACAAGGAACCAGTGATGGCCGCCACGGCGAAGCAGTCCGGGTTAATGCGGAGCCGATGCGGGTCACAGAACCAATTGATAGAGCACACTTCGAGCCTCTAGCGAAAGAAGGCGAAAGGGTGCGAGACGAAGAATGGGAAGACCTTGATGACTTCGCAGAGTATGAAAACGAAGATGAAACAAATGAAGAAAGAAGAGCCATGCAACAAGCTGAAGTGTTGGAAAGGCAGATAGCGCAGAAGAAGCGCATGTTAGATGGCCTGGCAGCAAGTCGAAAAGCTGCAGAATATCGCAGACGGGCAGATGAAGCTAGGAAAACATTGGAAAAAATCCAAGAGGAAATCGATATGCTACACCAGGCGGAAGGCATGTCTCGCCAGGTGACGCTGCCGGGAGACATGGCACGAACTTCGCAGGACCTTCGATGGAGGTTGTCCACGGGAGACCCAGAGTCCCCGCTGGCCATAGATCTGCAAAACCAGCCGTGGCCACCAGGGTTCAAGATGCCAAGAGTGGTTATGTTTGACGGAGAGTCAGACCCAAGGGAATTTGTAATGAGCTTCGAAGCGGCTGTGGAGTTTGCCGAAGGGGATGGTACAACACTGGCGAAAGCCTTCGTATTGGCCATAAAAGGGATAGCAAGATCCTGGTACTCCACGTTGCCCCCGGGATCCATATACTCATGGGAGCAATTGCGTAATGCACTGTATAGCAATTTCCAAGGAAATCAAGCAGATAAAATTACAGCTACTGACCTCTTCGCACTGAAGCAGCAACCAACAAAAACCTTGCAAAGCTACATGCGCCGCTTCGTGCACATACGTTGTCAAGCGAAGGGGCTAAGCGAAGATACAATCATCGATGCGACGATACAGGGCATCAGAGGAGGGATATTAGTAGGAAAGCTCACGAGAAAAAGACCTGGAAGCGTACAAGAGCTGCTTAACAAGATGGAAGAATACTCAAGATCTGAGCTCGATCATCTTCGAAGGAAAAATGAAATAGCAGCCTCCATAGTAAAACCACATGCATCAGCCAAAGAGGCAGGCAATAGCAATCCTAGAAACAGATTGCACCATCCAAGGAGACCCGAAGTTTTTGACTATTTAAGGCAAAAAGAAGTCAATCAGATTAACTCCAGCCCATTTGAAGTCGCTCAAGCGGCAAGCGAAGCTCACAGTGCGGCTAATCGAGGAGGTCGAGCCGGTAGAGGAAGAGGCCGCGGAGGCCGAGGAGGATGGATTCCGCAGGACCCAACAACGTTTTACTACGAGCTGCATGGCGAAGGAGCCGGCCACAGGACCAAGCAGTGCCTGCAGGTTGTGGCTATGAAAGAGAGCTTGGTGAAGCATTCTCTTAACCACGCAAGGACCATACACCATGCAGCAAGTTTCGAGAGAAGCGAAGCGTGGCAAAACCACAGTCAGAACATGGCATTTGCAAACCAGTGGCGACCGATTCCTGCACCGCAGTATACACCTGCAGCCTCGGCTCAGTTGGATCAAACGAGGCAAATGAATCTCCAGAGGGAGCTACCTCCGCCACCACCAAGGCTTGCGATCAAAGCACCACCAGAGAGCAGTAAGTTCGTGAACACAGTAAATCGTGGATACAACGTGGTGTTGGCCATCTCAGGGGGATCTAACCAGCAGACAAAATCTAAGAGACAGCGGAAAGAATACGTGCTAAGGGTCAACCACGTCGGAGTTGGACCAACGTACATTCATTCAAGGTGGTCAAACGTTCCCATTACATTCTCGCAAGAGGACATGAGGGTCTTAGATTATCCACACACAGATGCCTTCGTTATCACAGCAAACATCTCGGGAAATGAAGTGCATAGGATCTTAATAGATGGAGGAAGCTCAGCGGATATCATCTTCGCTGATGCTTTCGTCAAAATGGGCTTACGTCGAAGCGACTTGAAGCAAGCTGGATCACCATTGCTAGGCTTCGGCAGAAATACGGTCAACGCTCTGGGAAAGATAACAATCCCAGTGTCATTTGGCGAAGGGATGAATTTCCGCACGGAAGATATTACCTTCGATGTGGTCGACATTGATTACCCATACAATGCGATATTTGGTAGGGGAGTCCTGAATACATTTGGAGCAATACCGCACCACGCGTACTTGTGCATGAAGATGCCTGGTCCTGAAGGCATCATAACGATATTGGGAGACCAACGAGTGGCCAGATGAATCGAAGTGGGAATAACTCCAGGAAGATGAAATGTCCACATGGTGATAGAACCTTCGACAAATCGGGAGGAAAGTTACACCCAGTCGAAGATAAACAAAGCAGCGAATGCTACACCAGAAGGAGCAACTAGAATAGTGTAGTTACATCAAGAAAAACCAGATAAAAAAGTCACCATAGGAGCGGAGGCCCTAGCAGAGGAACAACAACAACTTATAATGTTCCTCCACAGTAATGACGATGTCTTCGCTTGGTCCTCTAAGGACCTGCAAGGAGTAAGTCAGGAAATCATCCAGCACAGCTTAAATGTGGATCCCAACGTGAAGTCAAGGAAGCAAAAGCTTAGGAAAGCTTCAAGTGAAAGAGAAGAAGCAGCGAAGGCTGAAGTGAAAAAGCTGCTCGATGCCGGAGTCATACGCGAAGTATTGCACTCAGAGTGGCTAGCTAACCCAGTGTTAGTCAAGAAAAGCAACGGAAAATGGAAAATATGCGTCGACTTCACAGACTTGAACAAGGCTTGTCCGAAGGATGACTTCCCATTGCCTAGAATTGATCAGCTGGTAGACTCCGCGGCTGGTTGCGAGATGTTAAGCTTCCTAGATGCATACTCAGGGTACCACCACGTCTGGATGGTGAAGGAAAATGAGGACAAGACAAGTTTCAGAACCTCCTTCGGCATATACTGCTTTGTGAGGATGCCCTTCGGCCTCTGAAATGCTGGCGCAATCTTCACCAGGTTGGTGCAAACCGTATTAAGTTCATAGCTAGGGCGAAATGTCCTAGCTTATGTTGATGACATAGTGGTCAAGAGTGCCAGATGGAGCCAAAATCTCGAAGACCTGCGTGAAACCTTTGGAGGCTTGCGAAGAGTAGGGCTAAGATTGAACCCAGAAAAATGCGTCTTCGGAGTACAATCTGGAAGGCTACTAGGGTTCTTGGTGTCGAAGAGAGGCATCGAAGTGGAACGCCAAAAGATACAGGCGATAATACATATGAAACCCCCACAAAACAGAAAGCAAGTTCAACGCTTGGTAGGGAGGTTGGCGGCATTAAACATGTTCATTGCAAAATCTGCATA
This sequence comes from Phragmites australis, assembly GCF_958298935.1. Classification (NCBI taxonomy): domain Eukaryota; kingdom Viridiplantae; phylum Streptophyta; class Magnoliopsida; order Poales; family Poaceae; genus Phragmites; species Phragmites australis. Next base: position 19,349,380 of record NC_084936.1, on the reverse strand, counting down.
GCGAAGTCTACCTTTCTTCAAAGTATTAAAAAGCTCCGACCAATTCAGATGGGATGTGGAGCAGTAAGAAGCCTTCGATGAATTGAAAAGCTATCTAACGAAGCTCAAATCACTGTCCAGCCTGATCCAGGCACGGATTTGTTATTATACATAGCGGCATTACCTTCGGCAGTCAGCGCTGTACTTGTGCAGGAAAGACTCAAATACAACAAATTGCACCAGTTCCCAATATATTATGTATCAGAAGCTCTGGCAGGCCCAAAGAAGATGTACACAGAACTGGAAAAAGTAGCATATGCACTAGTGATGGCATCTCGCAAGCTTCGCCATTACTTTACATCTCACAAGATTACAGTACCAACTTCCTTGCCCCTTCACGACATGTTTGAGAACAAAGAAGCCATTGGAAGAATAGCAAAGTGGGCCGCGGAGGTCGCTCCATTCATGGTTGTTTTTGTGACAAGAACATCATTAAAATTGCAAGCGTTGGCAGACTTCGTGGCGGAATGGACTCCGGTAACCAAAGCCTCAGAAGAAGAACCGTCAGAACTGGTCTGGACCGCATATTGCGATGGAGCTTGGGGAGTTATAGGAGTAGGCGTTGCGGTGATATTATCCTCACCTTCAGGTGCAAAGCTAAGATATGCCACCAGATTAGAGTTCCGCTCTACAAACAATACGGCGGAGTACGAAGCAGTCCTCCTCGGACTTTGCAAGGCAAAGGCTTTGGGCGCCTGAAGGGTGCTGGTTAAAATAGACTCAAAGTTTATAGCAAGCCAAATTGACAAAACATTCTAGGCAAAAGACCCAGAGCTGGTTAAGTACAGAGCAGCAGTGCGAAGAATGGAAAAATACTTCCTGGGATTCACAGTCAAGAGTATATCGAGAAATGATAACTGCGAAGCAGATGAGCTAGCAAAAGGTTCTTCGCAAAACCTGCCTATGCCATCAGATGTTTTCTACCAAAAGCTGAGTGAACCAGCCGCTGAGGACACTTCAAAGCCATCATGCCCCATCGCGATGATCAAAAGCGAAGATTGTTGCTCTCCAATATTGACCTATCTTCGTGGTCAACGCAACCTCGAGGACCATATCGAAGCAAAGCGTATGGCCCAAACAGCTAGAAACTACAAAATTGTGGGAAACAATTTGTACAAGACCGGAGTCTGTGCACCATTTTTGCAATTCATATCCCAGAAAGAAGGACAGAACCTACTAAAAGAAATTCACAGCGGGCTGTGTGGTTCCCATATGGGTACACGGGCTTTAGTCGGAAAAGTATATAGATAAGGCTTCTATTGGCTGACGGCGGTAAATGATGCGGATCACATGGTCCGAAGTTGTCAATAGTGTCAGTTGTGGGCGAAGTGGTCAAACAGACCTTCGACAAAGACATAGCTAATTCCACCTGATGAGCAATGTTGGCATGATCTTCCTATAGGTAGCGATAAGTCGGTGGGTGGAGAACTCGACGTTGATGATCCAAAAGCTTCGACCCGAACAGATCGTCTCCCTTGCAATCACTACACCACAGCTTCGTTGGTTATCAACCGTGTCGCGTGGTTGACCTCGCCAAGAAGGCTCAATCCCTGTAAGCGTACCGAGAACACAAGCAAGAACGTAGAAGATGCAATCTAAAATATTGCGAATCGAATTCAAGCACTCAAAGTCGGGGTTCCACAAACACTTGCGGCGGCCTAGTCGGTCCGGAACAAGAGCGAAAATCACACAACTGTGTGTAGATCAATATCTAAGCAAAACCCAACCCTAATTAGGGCGGCAGCTACTATATATAAAAGACTAGGGTCGGCCAAGGACCCCTGGACGCGTCCCTAATGGACTCCAACACGTTACACGGCCCAACGGACCAAAAGATGGTGGCACAGCACCTTGACAGATTCTAGACGTCCACTTGTTTCGACGATTCCTGTTGACTCAGAAAGAATTTGGACATGGGACCAGTCCTGTTGGAAAGATTATCTCCTTAGATTTCCAACCATGTGTAGAACGTCGAAAACGGAGTCCGTATGCGTCTCGGGCGACGATTTTAGTGCAGGCTGGTCCTGAACTTCGAAACAGACTCGAACTTGATTGGACCTCCACCTTGGCTTGGGCGCCCTTGCTATTCTTCTCCCGTGTTCCTAATTAATAATACATCACAATTATTCAGTAGCATCCCATCCTTATCCAAATATAAAGGAATACTAAGGAATGAGCTCACCTCATGATTTAGTTGACGTGCACGAGCTCGTGTCAATGGACCTATTGTTGGAGGAATACTCGATGTGTGTGTATCCGAAAGAGTGATGTCCTCATCACCACCGGTTTGGCCGCTAAGATGGTGGGGAATTGACATTGTTGGCCAGCTGCCGCCCGCTCCAGGAAATTTGCGATATGCTGTCATTGCGGTCAAATACTTCTCCAAATTGGTGGAGGCCATGCCACTCGTAAGCATAACATCAAGAAATATACAGAAATTCCTGTGGCAGAGTATCATATGCCGCTTCAGAGTCCCGAGCGAAGTAAAAGTAGACAATGACACTCAATTTGATAGTGTCGGCTTCAGGGATTTTTGCAATGGTCTGGGGATCAAAGTGATTTTCGCATCTGTATACCACCCATAGTATAATGGGGCCATCGAGAGAGCGAACAACATCGTCTTCGCTGGTGTCACGAAGCGTCTGCAGGGACTGCCAAAAGGGAAATGGGTCGAAGAATTGCCTAAAGTATTATGGTCATTAAGAACAACGGTTGCAAGACCAACCGGTTTCACGCCCTTTCGCCTCCTCTTTGGCGAAGAGGCAATGACCCCAGAGGAATGCAAAACCAAATCATTTAGGGTCAGAAATGAACCAGAGCAAGGGAAAGAGTCATCGTCAAAGGATGCCCTCGAGGCAGTGAGATTGCAAGCCGCCCAAAATCTGGGCAGGTATCAACAGGAGACAAAAAAAAAATGGAGAGATAGGAATATATCCGAAAAACTTCGTCCTCGGAGATTTGGTGCTGCGAAGATTCGGTAATACAACATCAGTGGGAAAACTACAGAGCAAATGGGATGGTCCTTTCTTAGTCAAAAGGTCATTAAGAGTCGGCTCATATCATTTGGCAAATATGGAAGGTGAGGAGCTTCCACACACTTGGAATGCAGACAATCTTTGCAGGTTCTACGCTTGACAGCGATGGCGACCAAGGTGAAGGCTCTTGTGTAATTTTTCTTTATGCAATTTTCTTTTCATGTAATCAAATTGTAAGGGAACTGCACTCTTTTCATCACAGGGGGACCCCTTCATTAGGGGGTGAGGTTTTTAACAAGGCAGGAACCCATGTAAACATATTGATATAGTAGAAGTACCCCTAGAAAATACTGCTTGTTTCGAGTACTAGTAACTCATCGTCGAAGTGTGCCAACCTAAGAGCGGGATGGCGCACCAATTGACGACTGAAGGGCCGCAAGTGGACGGCGCGAAATGAGGTGCGAAGTGTCAACGAAAAAAGACGTACACTTTCGACCTTAGGAAAAACAAACCTTCGGAAGAGGAACCGAAGTGTCATTCGACCTAAGAAAGGGGCGACGCACTTCGAGCAAAAGTTGGGGGCTAAGAGTGCCTGCCCCCGCATCAAAGGAAAAACAAACCTTTGGAAGAGAAGCCGAAGTGTCGTTCGACCAAAGAAAAGGGCGACGCACTTCGAGCAAAAGTCGGGGGCTAAGAGTGCCTGCCCCCGCACCGAAGGAAAAACAAACCTTCGGAAGAGAAGGCAAAGTGTCGTTGGACCTAACAAAAGGACGACGCACTTTGAACAAAATTCGGGGGCTAAGAGTGCCTGCCCCCGCACCGAAGGAAAAATAAACCTTCGAAAGAGAAGATGAAGTGTCGTTCGACCTAAGAAAAGTGCGACACACTTTGAGCAAAAGTCGGGGGCTAAGAGTGCCTGCTCCTGCATCGAAGAAAAAAAAACCTTTGGAAGAGAAGCCAAAGTGTTGTTCGACCTAAGAAAAGGGCGACGCACTTCAAGCAAAAGTCGGGAGATAAGAGTGCCTGCCCCCGCACCGAAGGAAAAATGAACATTCGGAAGAGAAGCCGAAGTGTTGTTCGACCTAAGAAAAGGCGACACACTTTGAGCCAACATCGAGGGCTAAGAGTGCCTGCCCCTGCACCAAAGGAAAAAAGAAAACTAAAATGACTAACTTAAAAGCGTCCGATCAACAACATAAATTTCTATCAGCCGAAGTTACCTGCGATAATAAGTCGGGGGGGGGGGGGGGGACGGCATTTTAGAGAAACTATTTCTGTGCAATCACAGGTACCTGAGGCAAAAAACGGGGGGACGGCGTTATTCAGTACATTGTGGCCGATGCGACGCCCCATATGAATAATCTTGAATGCCATTCGCCAAAGATAACATCGCGCGAGTAAGCGATAAGGCATTCCTAACATTTGGAAACATTGTACATCGCCACTGTCACTTCGAGCGCGGTGCCGCCGAAATGCCCAAAAAGGAAACAAGTGGTAATGTAAATGCAAAATTTATTTGGCGAAGCGGTCAACATCAGGATCAACAAAATCCTTATACCACTGACTAAAAGCAAACTAAAAAGCAATGCCTTCGTTTGCATGAAAACGCAAGGTTGGGGCCAGTGGGGCCCCAACATGAGTTGAAGACGACGGAGGCGCTCGAAGATCATCTTCGCCGCCATCGTGTTCTACTAGTTGCGAAGAAGGGCCGCGGCAATAGCAAATCTGCGGCTGGCGAAGTGGGAGCTCGTCGTCGTCTTGAGGCTCAATCTTCGGCTCAAGAAGCATAACTGGACCCTCGACGTCTCCCCTCGCGGTACGACGCAAGTCGCTCTCAGCTCGGCAATTAACTAGCGTCGAAGGGCTAAGAGATTTCCAAAATGACTTGGTCCTAATATTCATAGCATCATACGCTTTACACTTCGCATGCCAATACTGCTCAAGCTCGACATTGGCATGACGGCGGCGAAAAGACTCCCAGCAAGACCAAGACACAAAAAAATTGTCCCTCATCATGGTAAGGGGGATAGCCTCTTCGGCTACCTGCGTAGTGTCCGAAGGGAGGACCTGCGCAGGGAGCGCAACAAGTCAAAAACACTTCGTAAAAAAGGTAAAATATATTACGTCACCAATGTGCAATACATTTCCCCATCACAAAAGGAAAACTAAAAACAGAAGGACGCTTCGTGCTGAATCATCCCACCTTTCCAGTATCTTCGGCCGCCACAGTTGTTGCTTTAGATGATGGATCATCCCTTGCCTTGGCCTGCAAAAGAAATATTTCATTAAAAAAAATAATAATAATAAATATATGTGGTACGGCCAAAAAAGACAACAAAGCAAGTAATATGAAGCAACGCACTAGCTGCCGGTTCTTCTCCGCTTCTCGAAGGGCGAGCTCGCGACCCTGTTTGCACCAGTAGTTGGTGGTAAACGATCAGGCGGTGCTCTTCGACGTCCTTGTGACGGCCGAAGTTGACAAGTCCGTCGGATACTGGAAGGTAGGTTTTTGAAGAGCGGTATGATGGTCATAGCCCATCATTTCAATCGATTGCACAAGACTCCGGGCAGCGACAATCGCGCAAAAGTCACCGTAAAGCTGAGCAGCAGGGAGAAGGCTTTTGCTGGTTTTACTAATCCAACCTATGAGTCCTCCCAGCCCGACAAGATCGATTTTTGGGGGCGTCGCCGAGGAACCAATGCCTTTGAAGGTATTGCTGATAGCTTCGCACGCAGCGATTGCCTTCGGCTCGAGCTCCCCAAGCACGTTCAGAGCATCTTCGGAGAAAGCCTTCGCCTTGCTCAGTTCGCTTTGCAGCTGCTGTGCCGTAGCACTCTCCGAGGCACAAGGCGCCTGTAGGTCACATACTTGCGCCTCGGAAGATTGCAGGTTTTGACGCAAGCATTTCACCTCCTCTTCAGCCACTTGCTTCTCCGAGCGAATGGTGCTGAGTTCCTTTTCAAGCTGTTCCAAGCATGACTCAGCTTCCCTCGATCGACGCGATAACTCGCGCTTCTAGCCTTCGGCTTTCTCGGCGCGCTTCTAAAGCATATCAATTTGCACATGTGCACTCCGGGCACGGGCTTCGGATTTCTTTGCTTGCTTGCACTGAGTCCGCGATAAAAGCAGAGCCTGGGATGTCGCACATATGTGAGCAAATACTAAGTACAACAATAATAACATAACATATTGGTATACCTTCGCAATCGCCACGTCGGAAGCATCGAGGAGCTCGTTGACGGGTTTCTGGCCGAGCGGAATTTCAAGCTCGGGGAGGACGAAGGTACTAAAAATCTTCTTCGCGTCATCGACCTCCCCGGCACTTGGTTCGAAGGAAGAAGCCTTGAACGCCTCAGGCGCTATGGCCTTTGTGTCAAGTAGCCCACCAAGGCCCATCAACCCTTTTCCGCTGCGGTGGGGCGCGCTCGAGGTCGACGCCTCAGTTCCAGAAGAGGAACTTGAGGGCGAAGACGGCGAAGAATAGGCTACCACTTCAACATTATCAACTCCTTCAACTTCGGTTTCCCGAGTGGTAGCCTCAGGAATTGTTCCCGTCTCTGTCAACTCCTCGTCGTCACTCAGGATTAGTGTTGGAAGGTCCACGCATGAACATAACAATGACTTCGAAGGCCGGGCCTCCTAGGTGCCTTCGGGAGTTTCCCGCCTGGGTACGTCACGCGACGTGGCGAAACCCTCCAGAGACATTTCCACATGGGCAACATCAGGGGTAGCTTCGCGCGGCCTTTTCCGAAGAGCAAGGGCCTTCTTTGTCCGACCACCCTGCGGTGATCGCTCAGACTATTTCCTTTTCGTTGAAGGACCAGCGGCAACCTCTTTGCCTACATCTGCTGCCGAAGATCCATCTCTATCACCCTGCAGCACGGTGCAGGCCTTCGGTCTTTCGAGGTAAGAGAGACCCCGATATTCCAAGACTCGATTGAGTCTTCGAACGAGGCCTTGCACGACACACAACTGTGCTTCGCCCGGTGTGCCGACAAGCATTACAGCTCTGGCCTCCACTTCGGACACCGACAAATCTGGAAAATATCAATACGAGTAAGCAAATAAGGCCGAAGTTATAAATTATATATGAATGTTTTACAGGCAATTGCATACCCGTGAAGCCGTGCACCGGGGGGCGGGGATCGGCAAAGTCCCTCGGGCCCTTTTTCCCCAAATTCCGGGATAGTCCAATCTCGGCTTAGGGGCCAAACCCCAGTGGCTATAAACTCCTCTACCAGGTCACGGGTAGATAGATATTTCGCGCACCGGGCGAAGGTCTCGAGAGCTATCTATTGGGACGCTTTCAATAGCACGTCTGGCGCGCGGTTTCCCCTAACCTCTTCACATTTCGACACGAGAAACTCTTCGGCCTCCACCTTGTGGTAGAACCACCATTGAGTCCAGTCGCTCGGCCATTTGTTCTTGCACACGACGATGAGTGTAGTTAGCCCAACGTAGTATGCGAAGTTCAAACAGCCGTAATGAGCCTTGCTCTGGACTCCACGGGCGAAGACCGATTTGGGTTGATGATGAAGCCGATGTGCAGTAGCGAAGGCCCTAGCAAAAGCCTTCGCTCCTTCTGACCAAGCGGCCCAGGCGAAGAGCCCCATCCTTACTATCGCATTGGGCGTCAGCTGGTGGAGATATACTTCGAATAACATCAGTACTTTAATAACCATGCCATCGCATGGTAGGCGAAGACTCGCTCGAAAGTAATGAACAAATACAACCACTTCGTCATCGGCAGGCTCCGGTGTCTCCTGCCGGTCGGGGAGCCGAACCTTCGAAACATCATTAATCAACCCTTCCTTCACAAGGCTAGCTAACACTTCGTCATCCACCTTGGATTGCCCAATCCAGTATGTCTTCGGGCGAGAAGACCGGACCTTCGGTGCCATTCGGCTCAAAGGGGATGACTTAAACAGCAAATTACGCGAAAAGCTCAAAAGCGGGGCTTCGTCCGAGAAAGGCTCGGAAAACCGTAAGAGGCTTTGTACGAGAGTGACAGCTTCAGCAAAGGCGTGGTAAAAACAATTGACGGTGGTGTGATATTTATAGCGTTGGGGGATGGCGGTTAAAACTGCGCGCATCAGAACTTGAACCGGCGGGAAAAACTACGCTTCCGTGTACATCAAGAACATTAAATGCATATCAACGATGCAGTTACCAAGGGATCGTTTGACAACCCCAAAATTAAAAAACAAAATAATAATAATAATAATTTTCAACGAAGTGCATCCGTCACATTAGACTTCAACAGGCCGAAGGGGACGGCGTTGAGATACATCTTGCAGACTACATGTTCGTCCTATCGAAGATAAACCTTACCAGTAGGGGGCTACTGTTGGGGATGATTTCCCGCCCCCCCTCTTCGGAGGGTACCTCGAAGTCTACTGGAAAGATCGCATGCTTGCCATTGCAACTTCATTTCAGGGACTTCATCCGCAGGTGGCGAAGATCACAAAGCTCCATCGGTTGAAGGGTGTAGGCGCGCCCGCATCCTCGATCTCTCATGCCGGCGAAGATGAGGGTGACCTTCGACCAGAGGACGAAGTCCATGCCTGCGGTCCTGAGTGATCGCGGCGAGCGAAGATACAAGCCGACCTTCGCTCGGGGGCCGAAGGCTATCTGACGGACGTCCGAGTGGAGAAGGCTTCGGTGCATCTCCGGAGACAAAGATCACTGCGGGACAGTGGGCCCATTTTTAGGTGCGTGATCTTTGTTCGGGAAGTGTATGTTGGATCTGGCTATTTGTGTGTGTGACTCAAGAACACCGGGATTTATCCAGGTTCAGGCCACCCTTAGGGTAATAGTCCTATATCCTGTGTATTCTTTTTCTTGTTTCCTAAGTGAGGTACAGATGATGTTCTTGATCAGCCTTCTTCTCGGCCGCTTTCGCCTCTAGGCCTGTCTTTTTCTTTTCTCTCCCCGTATATATCAGAGGGAGAGAGGATTTACACATGAGTCAAGACATAGACTCAGGCCTAGCTAGAGGTTCCCACCTAGGCCCATCATTACTAAGAGCAGATGTATCCATTTGCTCTACGGCGCTACAGAGGCTCTCCCATAGCTCCACCGCCTGTGTCATCTCGGTCGCCTGGACTGCTCTGTCCCATCCCATGTGCTGCCTATGCACCTGCCAAAAGACCTCCTGCCAGGCCCGTCAGGCCGTCCTATAGCTTTTAATACTACAGAACAGGACACGGCAGCTCCGCGTTGGCCATGCTTTGGACGACCCGAAAGAGGACCTGGGGAAGGGAAATACTCGAGTGAAAAGGCATTTATTGTGATTTAGGCTATTTGGACACATACCTGCCTCGCGACCAGAGGGGACTAGTCGCAGGGTTTGCTCCTATGACCTGGGGACTGGTCGTAGAGCCTGGTTGGAGAGCCTAGTTTCATGGTTGTTGGCTGGTCACGCGGGCGGCCATGGTTCAGGACAAAACATGACATGCAACACCTGCTGATATCTTACCGAAGTGAATCCGCCCACGAGGGGACCCTACTATTCTTTACACCAACAGTAGCCCCCAAGATCCTTCGCGGATGTGATAGTCTAGCAGTTTGTCAGATGGTCATGACTGGACCCAGTCGAACCACTTGGGCCCTTATGTGAACATGAGCTCACCCGGGGAGTGGTTAGTGATGCGGTACACTTTCGTGATTTAGCCCAGAAAACCGCATCCCAAGGGGAGATTAATCGTCCATAGAAAAAGGATAGTGAGAGAGAGAATTTAGGGAAGCGTGCGCAAGGGAGATAATTGTGGGAGAGAGAAAACTTTAATGGATGCTAGATTTTGAGGGAATTTGGGTTCCCCAGATGGATCCTCGGGAACCGAGGCGGCAGAATCGAGTCGGTCCTTTGAATGGGAGGATGGAAGGCCCCAGAAATCTCTCCACCACCCGAGCTCTTGTGCTAGAGACCTCCACCTCCAGCCCCCACCAGAGTCTTTCAAACAACCACCATTGCATCCCTATGGCGCCGTGCACTAGAGAGGAGGCTGACTTCCCCAAGTCTAAGTGCGCCGGAGCAAAGCTAAAACAGATGTATGAGAATCAACTGCTTACGCATCATCTGTCCTCCGGATACCGCCCCAGGGGAGATGTTCCTGCTCCTTGCCAGGGGGAGATCGTAATCTTCGCTTCATTTTTCTTGGATGGTCTCGTTCCCTCTTTTTGCTTGAACGGGAGTGGACTAGCTGTGAACGGGCCCTTTCTTCCATCACAAACAAGCAGTCTTCCGTTTAAGGATTGCTTGTGCAATTTAATGAGCTCGTTAACTATCCATATGTTTCTTTTCTGTGATTTCGATTCCGGAGTAATCGACACATGTGCTTGTCAGTGGCGTGGAAGAGGCCCCTGCTCTCGGCCGCGGCAAGGCCACCTCATGTCGCGCCGTTGCGACACGAGCACGGCCGCCCCCCCCCCCCCCCGACGGTGCCCTAGCCTGATACCCCGGTGCCTCTGCCAGAGTTGGCTTTGCCCCTCGGCGTATTGACGATGGCTCCAGGCCCCACAGGCCCAGTCAAGGGGTCTGCTTGGACTTCTGACTTGCTCTCGTGGGTCGGCCGTTTCCTGGCCACTGACCGCAAGTTGGTTGAAGAGAAGGAGACATCGACCAATAGATGCGCTGAGCTGGAGAAGCAGCTGGCTAATTGTAGAGGAGGTGCGGTGAGTTCTCCCAAAAGAAAAGCCGCGCTGGCCACCGATCACTCCCAGCTCAAGGAGGATGAGTGCACTATCCTCAACATTCTCCGAGAAGCCTTCGGATCGCTAGCGGATCCCCTAGGTAGCCACGGGTTGTGGGTGATCGAGCCGAAGGATGACCACACCGCCCGAGCCTAGGCCTACGCCCTCTGGGTCTTCATGGAGCACTTCTCTAAGCTCCCTGCCACCCGGGCTTTGAGGGGCGCGGAGGACATTTGATAATGATCCCGGAGTGTATCGGACGATGGGTGCGTGATCTTTATTCGGGAAGTGTATGTTAGATCTGGCTATGTGTGTGTGTGACTCAAGAACACCGGGATTTATCCAGGTTCAGGCCTCCCTCATGGTAATAGCCCTACATCCTGTGTATTCTTTTTCTTGTTATCTAAGTGAGGTAAAAATTATGTTCTTGATCAGCCTTCTTCTAGACCTCTTTCGCCTCTAGGCCTCTCCTTTTCTTTTCTCTCCCCTTGTATATCAGAGGGAGAAAGGATTTACACGTGAGTCAAGACATAGACTCAGGCCTAGCTAAAGCTGCCCACCTAGGCTCATCATTACGAAGAGCAGGCGTATCCATTTGCTCTATGGTGCTACAGAGTCTGTCCCATCGCTCCACCATCTGCGTCATCCCGGTCGCCTGGACTGCCCTGTTCCATCCCATGCGCTGCTTGTGCACCTGCCAAAAGACCTCCTGCCACGCCCATCAGGCTGTCCCATAGCTTTTAATGCTACGGGATGGGACACAATAGCTCTATGCCGGCCATGCTTTGGATGACCCGATAGAGTACCTGTGGAAGCGAAATACTCGATTGAAAAGGCATTTATTTTGATTTAGGCTGTTTGGACACATACCTGCCTTGCGACCAGAAGGGACTAGTCGCGGGGTTTGCTCTTGTGACCTGGGGACTAGCTGTGGAGCTGGGTCGAAGAGCCTGGTTGCATGGTTGCTAGCTGGTCACGTGGGGCGGCCATGGTTCAGGACAAAACATGACACACAACACCTGCTGATATCTTACCAAAGTGGGTCCACCTGTGAGGGGATCCTACTATTCTTTACACCGACAAGGACTGGGTACTACAGGGGACTACTAAGGCTCGTTGTTAGGTACATCGTTAGGAATTTTAGAGACCTCAACAGGGGGTGCACTGGTGTTAGTTTTTACTAAAGGTGCAACCACCTGGGGCACAGGGATGTAGGGCTCTTGGATCAGCAGTATAGGAACATAAACCCGTTTTTCCTCGAGATCAACTTCTTTGGGCTCCAGATCCCCGTTCTCAAGAAATACAGCGTGTCTTATTTCAATAAACTTAGTGATCCTATCTGGACAGTAAAAATGATACCCCCCCCCCCCTGATCTCTCGGGATACCCGATAAAGTGACAACTAACTGCCTTAGGATCTAATTTTGCAATATATGGATTAAAAACTTTAGATTCAGCTACATAGCCCCACACACGCAGACACTTCAAAGAGGGCTTTCTCCCAGTTCATAATTTGTAAGGTGTTTTTGGAACTGATTTACTGGAAACCCGATTAAGAATGTGTGCGGCTGTCTTAAGTGCCTCTATCCATAGTCCAATTGGTAAACTAGAATAGCTGAGCATATTTTGCACCATATCCATAAGCGTGTGGTTGCATCGCTCGGCTACGCTGTTTTGCTGAGGTTCACCAAGTGTAGAATATTGGGCTACTATGCCATTTTCCTGAAGGGATCTGACAAAGGGACCAGGGATTTTCCCATATAGGGCATGTCTCCCATAATACTCTCCCCTGCGATTCGATCTCACTACTTTAATTTTTAGGTTGTGCTGATTTTCTACTTCAACCTTAAATATCTTGAATTTATTGAGAGACTTAGATCAATCTTTAATGGGTTAGATATAACCATAACAAGAGAAATCGTCAGTGAAGGTAATGAATGAATCAAAACCATCCACTGATATCACAGAAAAAGGACCGCATATGTCCATATGAATTAATTCTGATAATCCTGTGCTCCGAGTAGCCCCCTTCTTTATTTGCTTAACGTATTTTTCTTTAATGCAATCTACACACTAGTCAAAGTCAGAGAAGTCTAAATATTGGAGAATCTCTTCCTTAATGAGACGCTCCATTCTCCCCCTCAAAATGTGGCCTAAATGATAATGCTACAGTTTCGAACAGGTCTCATTAATTGTACCTCTCTTTCTCTTACGGCTTACAACACAGTCATTCATAGACACAGAGGATCCATTAAGAGGAAGCATATAAAGTTTGTCTTGTCAGATGGTAAGACAAATAACATTTGAATTAAACTTAAGAATGCACTTATTGTCTCTAAAATTACAATGAAAACAATCATCATCTAACATCAAAACTGAAATGAGATTCCTCCTCATGGAAGGAACATAAACTACATTTTTCAATCTAAGAGTGAAGCCACTATCAAGAACTAATGGAAGGGATTCGACAGCTTCGACTTCAGCTTCCTTCCCATTGGCCACTCTAAGACTTCACTCCCCCTTTCCTAAAGTTCTCGCGGTAAGGAATCCTTGTAAGGAGTTGGTAACATGCACAGTGACACATGAGTCAATCCACCATGAATTAAGGGAGAAATCAGCATAAATAGATTCATCAATGAATGTTATTAAATCATTACCCTTCTTTGTGAGCCACTTCAGGAAACCAACATAGTCTTTCTGGTGGTGGTACTTCTTGTGGCAGAAGTGGTATCCGTCATCTTTAGATTCTTGAGAGATAGGAGCAGAAGAAGCAGGTGCCTTGGGCGCCCTCTGCACTGTCTTGCCATGCTTAGTGACGAAATGCAACTTCTTCTTAGAGTTGTAATCTCCTTGGAATTTCCTTTTGTTTCTAGGGCTGCTAACTTGATTAATGATATCTTCCTTTTCAGCCCTCAGTCTCTCTTCCTCTTGGAGACACATCGCGATCAAGTCACTCATGGTCCATTTCTCCTTCTGAGTATTATAGTTAATCTTAAATGGAGAAAATTCAGGAGGGAGAGAGGTCATAATGAAATGGACAAGAAAATCATCAATGATTTCCATTTCTATGCCTTTGAGTTTGGCAGCCATGTCTGTCATCATCATGATGTGTTCTCTTATGCGCCAGACCCAAAGTTGTACTTAGTGTTGAGGAGCTTCTGAATTAATGTACTGGCATAAACCTTGGAGGTGCCTTTGAATTGCTCCTCCACGGATGCTAAGTATGTTTTAGCCTTTTCTGAGGTTGGGATTGCTCCCCTTATAGCTTCTAAGATCGAGTTCCTCATAATCATTAGTGACATGCGGTTGGACCGCTCCCACTTCTCACAAATTGCATCATAAGTTTTCTTTAGTTCATCATAATTCTCCACACGTAATGGCGGGAGCAGTGAGAGCGTCAACCCTGAGTGCATAGTCAAGGTCTAAAACTCCAAAGACAATGGTTGCCTTAATTTTTAAGCAGGAAAGTTATTCCCCGTCAGTTTCTCTATGCCATCAATTGTGGCGGCAACAGAGTAAGCGTTAAGAGCCGAAGAGAAAAATTGGGCTGAATTAGAAATTTATCATAAAGAAATAATTTGCATGAAAATAACCATACGTTGGTCTGATTGAAATCATGCTAAAAATAAAACTCCAATCGGCATCACCGTTAGGGAGAAAATGGAAAAGAATTTGAATGAACACATAAAATGGCGCATAATCACAATCAACTTTGGTCATAAAGTAATTATGAACCCATATAAAATTGAGCATAAAATTCTCCGAAAAAATCTTCCCGTTGGTTCCAATTCATCCAAAGAATTAATCGTATTTTGTGCATTAATCATTATTAATTTTAGGCCATAATCTAATGCATAAATGAATAAAAGCATTAGATAACCACTGGAAAGTCTAAAAAATGGAAAAGCCCAAAGACTTAAAAGAAAATGGCACAACCGACCTATTCAGCCGCTTGACCCACGCGACACACGCACGCGGACTTGGCCCATAGCACGGCGTAGGCCTGACCACCCGAGCCCGTGTGATCCCGACCGCTCATCTCAATCCAATGGCTATTCGGCGGTTTCTCCCGGGATAAAACACTACCTGCTAAAATCCCTAACCCTAATCCCCATCCCTCTCGATCTTCTCCGAGAAAAATGCGCGGCCGGGAGAGGAGCGATAGCGGCGTCCATGTGAGTGAGAGCTCCGGCGAGGCAATCCCACTGGAGATAGAGACAGAGAGGAGAGTGCAAGAGATGAGTAAAGCATGAGGCGGCGCCACCATGGGTCGGCTCGCCGGAGCACGTGTGCGAAAATGGTTGCGCACGACTTTGTCGAGTCGGTTGATGAGCCCATGGCTACTTCGGATATGATCAATACCGCCAATAATCCTCAAATCGTACAAGGTCCAATTACAAGAGCACGTGCATAACAATTAGACCACCAGGTGAACTCGTTTCTTGCTGTTCATGTTTCCTTGGATGGATAACTACTAAATTCTTATGATATTTTATTGCTTAGGAATGTGGGAGAAGCACTACAACCTTACCCGGACATTACCCCTCGAAGGCCAAGTCTACTCGGGCTCGAGGAGCTCTTGTCGAAGTCGTGGTCGTGGTCGAGTCTCAAGACAACATGTCAGTAAAATGGGCATAACTCTCTCATACAAAGTTCATTTTAGGCATTCTTGGACTTGCTGAAAAGCTTATGTCAAGCCCTTTCCAATGGATCTATGCTCGACCAAATATTCCATATAGTTTAGTCAGAGTCGAAGGAATAAGGTGTTGCGTCACCTTTCTGGACCCTATCGGGTTTTGTAATCGTGTTGAGTTTGGAGTCCAGGTTGTGCATGCCTCTTTCCACGGCTGCACAACCCTAGGTTGACCCCCTCATGTCCCCCTATAAATATATGGTAGCTGTCATAGTTTAGGCTCGAGTTTAGCATAGATTATTCTGTTTTAGATAGTTTCATTATTTATCAGTTTGGTGAATCCTAAACTCGAGTATTTTATTAGTAATTAGCAATATTCAGATTGCATCTACCAGTTCTTGTTTGTGTTCTCGATTCGCTTGCAGGAGAAGCCTTCTCTGTGAGGTCAAACGCGTCTTGGCACGGTTGATAATCACGGAGTACTGGTGTAGTGGTTGCAAGGGTTCTCGATCTGTTCTGTTTGGAGTCTTTGGATCAGCAACGTCGAAGCTCCACCAATCTACTTATCATATTACCTTTCAGAAGATCAGGTAAACGCGCATCAAGTGGTATCAGAGCCTCGGTTGCTCGTTAAGTAATCTCAGTTATCCCTTTTGTTTAGTTTTGTTCCATTACCTAGAGTCCAAAAAAATTGCCCCACAAAAATATTTAGATCATAGTTTTTCCGCTGTCCAAACCACTTTGAGCTTTTCGCAATTTTGTTTTCAGTTTTCGCGTTGTTGAGTTTGAGTCCATCGTTGGTGTCTTTGTTACTGTCGAGTCATCGTGTTCTAGTTTCTAGTGTCGAGTCTTTGCTATCTTAGCCGTCGTGTATCTCGATTTGCCCTTATCTGCTTTAGTCGAGATTGTGTCACATGCCGTGTCGACTACTGGTCAAGTTCGACTATCAACTCAGGTTCAACTACTAGTCATGTTTGACCACCTACTCCGCTTCGACCACTTGTTGAGTTCGACCATCAAGTCAGGTTCGACCACTAGTTGTGTTCGATCACCTACTCGAATTTGACAATCTTCTCGAGTTCGACCACTAGTCGAGTCAACCATCTACTCGGGTTCGACCACTAGTCACTCCGACCACCCACTCGGGGTTCTGACCAGTCACTCCGACCAGCCACTCGGGGTCCGACCAGGTACTCCGACCACCCACTCGGGTCCGACCACCTAGTAATCACGATCACCTAGTCGGATTCGCCCACCTTCTCGGATTCGACCAAAGTTCAGAGAGAAAGACAGAGAGAGAGTATCTTTTTATTACCTTTATACCCCTGCTTTCCGGAAAAGTTTGTGACCCATATACCTCTTTCGACTTAGAAAATTCAGTAGAAGAGTTTTGAGTTTGTGTCACATTCGCAAAAAATAATAAGCAAGAAGCAAAGAGTGCAAAAAAAGAAAGAAAGTAGAGAGTGCAAAAAGAGAAACGAGAGGGAGAATTAAAAAAAAAGAGAGAATTAGTTTGCATTGCGAATTTTGTTCCATTGTGCATGTGTCTGATATAGTCTTCGGCTTGCTTGAGCTAGTTCTAGGAACATGATTGGGCCAGCAAGTATGGTGAGTACTATGGACTTTTATTCAGCTTTGCTAATCTGATTTCATTAATTGCTATTCCTTGCTACTAAATATTGCCTATCCAAGCTACACCTTCTCTCGATCAGAACGGTTTCTCCCCTTGTAACTACCTCACTCGCTTCCGATAAGGTATCGCGAACCAGCCATCGGTTGTACCAACTGCGGTGATTGGTAAGAACACCTGCAAGAGCATGGTACGACACTTGAGAGTGTGTGACTCCACCTCCACCACCTAGTAGTCGATATGGATAATTTATCTTTCGTTGTTTTCTATCTTTGACTAACTGTGGCAGGAGAAGCATCGAATGGACATGAGTGTGTTTTGAGGGAGGAACTCACAATGTTGTTGGATGATCATCGACAAACTATTAATGATGACATTGAAAAGAAGCTTATGGGAACCAATACCGCATTGCAGCGACTCGATGAAAGCATTGCAATACTCAATACACGTTTTGATCGATTGGTTAATTCGTCACTGAACAATGGTCGAGTGGATCCTCATGGTGCAGCCTATGAACAAGAGGACTCCATCGTGGATGATGAAATTTTGAGACAAGAACGTGACGGCTTTGATGAATGACAAAGGAACCGATTGAACTTCAACCGTCAAGGTATGAGATGTAATAATTTTCAGCAACATAACCCACGTATTAATGATGATCCATTTGCTAAGGTTAAGTTTACTATACCATCTTTTGAGGGTGCTTATGATGCTGAAAGGTATTTAGATTCGGAGATGATGGTATAACAGAAGTTTAATGCTCATTTAGTTTATGAAGTGCATAGAGTTAGGCAAGGTATTAGTGAATTTAAAAACTTTGCAATCATCTTGTGGAATAGGGCATGCATCGACGGATTAGCTCCTACTACTTGGAATGCTTTTAAGGTTGCTATGCGTAAAAGATTTGTTTCATGCTCTTTTAAACGTGATTTGCGTAAGAGATTGCAGCGCTTAAACCAAGGTGATAGATCCGTAGAAGAATATTATCAGGATCTTCAAATTAGTATGTTGCGTTGTGATATTATTGAGGATGAAAAGGCTGCAATAGCACGCTTTTATGGAGGGTTAATGTGTGAAATTCAGGATATAGTTGATTAAAAAGAATATGATAGTGTTCCTAGATTGTTCCAACTTGCGTGTTTAACAGAAAAAGAATTGTAGGGACGACAACGGAGACTAAGGAGCCATTTTGGAAGCGCAACTACTTCCAAATCAACACCACGAAGAGTCAAAATAGCACCACGTTCGGCTACACGGTTTGCTACCCCCTTCTCGAGTAGGGCGCGTCCAGCAGTACATTCGACACCATTACACGCTCCCGAGGTAAGCAAATTCGTAAGTGTGCAGGGTCCAGCAAAGAGCTCTTCTTCGGTTGCCTCGACTGGTCGCATGACTGAGATTATTTGCCACCGATGTAAGGGAATAGACCATGTCATGAAGGATTGCCCAAGTCAGCGTGCGTACATTGTAACAAAAGACGGTGGATATGTAAGTGCTAGTGATGCTGAGGATGAATATGCTCTTGCCGCTAACCATGCAGGTAACGAGGATGGACGTGAGACGGATATTGACCATGAGGAAGTGTTCAATGCCACTGCCACGGAGAATTATAGGACCCTCATTGTGCAATGAGTGTTAAGGACTCAAATGGAGCAAGTAGAACAACTACAACTCTACAATTTGTTTTAGATGTTTCTCATAGTCATGGATTATCGTGTAAGTCATTATTGATGGAGGAAACTGCAACAACTTGGTAAGTTCAGATATGATCAAGAAACTTGCCTTGCCGACAAGAAATCATCCTCACTCACATCATATTCAATGGTTCAACAACAGGGGTAAGTTGAAAGTAATACAAATAGCTAGGGTATATTTCTCTATTAGTTCATACCATGATTGTGCTGATTTAGATGTAGTTCCCATGTAAGAATGCTCTCTTTTGTTAGGACGACCATGTGAGTTTGATACTGATGCAACACATCATGGTAGAAGTAATAAGTACACCCTTATGCATAAAGGAAAGAAAATAACTTTTCTACCTTTAACCCCTACTAAAATTGTGAAATGTGAACAAAAGATAGCTGAGAATAAGAGAAAAAAAATTTGAGAATGAATTTGAAAATCAGCAAGTAGCGGAAAAAGTTTTTCCACCCAAAAAGGAGAAAGCAACAACTTCTAAGTCCGATGGAATTAGACTGAAAGGGTGTGTTATGCTTGCTCCTAAATCTGATCTTGCTGAAATTTATGCTAATAAGCTACCATTTTATATTTTGATATGCAAAGAGGCCTTAGTTTCACTCGAGAATATATCTAGCTCTTTGCCTCCTGCTGTTCCTAACCTTTTGCATGAGTCTTGGATGTATTTCCAGCTGAAGTTCCCCCGGGATTACCACCAATTCGAGGGATAAAATATCAAATTGATTTGATTCCGGGAGCAACTTTGCCAAACTGTGTTGCATATAGGACCAACCCGGAAGAGACTAAGAAAATTCAGCGACAATTCCAAGACCTTTTGGATCGCGGGTACGTACGAGAAAGTCTTAGTCCTTGTGTTGTTCCTATTATTTTGGTTCTTAAGAAAGACAGTAGTTGGCGTATGCGTGTTTATTGTAGAGCAATTAATAATATTACTATAAGATATCGTCACCCTATCCCTAGGTTAGATGATATGCCTGATGAGTTGACTAGTTCGATAATTTTCACTAAAATTGACTTGTGAAGTGGATACCACAAATTAAGATGAAACTTGAAGATGAATGAAAGATTGCATTTAAAACTAAGTTTGGTTTGTATGAGTAGTTAGTAATGCCTTTTGGGTTAACTAATGCACCTAGTATTTTAATGTCTTGATGAATGAAGTTTTACGTGCTTTCATTGGAAGATTTGTGGTGATATACTTTGATGATATCTTGATTTATAGCCAGTCACATGAGTCACACTTTGATCATCTACGTGTTGTTTTTAATGCTTTGAGAGATGCACGTTTGTTTGGTGACCTCAAAAAGTGCATCTTTTGCACGGATCGAGTTTCCTTTCTTGGCTATGTTGTTACTCCACAGGGAATAGAGGTGGATAAAGTAAAAATTGAGACCATAAAGAGCTGGCCAACCCCTGAAACTGTTACTCAAGTGAGAAGCTTTCATGGTCTTGTAGGTTTCTACCAGCGCTTTGTATGGGATTTTAGCACCATTGCTGCCCCATTGAATGAATTGACGAAGAAATGAGAGGTTTTCAAATAAGGATCTATACAAGAACAATCATTCAAGTTGTTAAAAGAGAAACTTACCTATGCTCCTTTACTCCAACTCCCTAATTTGGTAAGACCGTTGAGCTAGAGTGTGATGCTACCGGGATTGGAATTGGAGGTGTGTTAATTGAAGAATGTAAACCTATTGCTTATTTCAGCGAGAAATTAAGTAGGCTAAGTCTGAATTGTTCTACCTATGAAAAAGAATTGTATGCTTTAGTTCATGTGCTTGAAACTTGATAACATTATCTATGGCCTAAAGAATTTGTTATATATTCTGATCATGAATCGCTGAAACATATTAGAAGTCAAGCTAAATTGAATAAACGATATGCTAAATGGGTAGCATTTATTGAGTCTTTTCCATATGTCATAAAACATAAGAAAGGAAAGGACAATGTGATTGCTCATGCGCTTTCTAGGCGTTATACCATGTTATGTAAACTTGATCATAAGATTTTTGGTTTAGAGACCATTAAGGACTTATATGCTACTGATTTGGATTTTAAAGAAGTGCTTTAACATTTAACATTTCAGATTTGACCTACCTGTAGATTTTGGGGTTAGTCCCACATTTAATATTTTAGATTTTAAGCCATATTTGGAAGATGAAGATGAGCTTGAGTCGAGGATGACTCCAATTCAAGAGGGGAGGATGATGAGCCCATGGCTCCTTCGGATACGATCAATACCGCCAATAATTCTCAAATCATACAATGTCCAATTACAAGAGCACGCGCACGACAATTAGGCCACCAGGTGAACTCGTTTCTCGCTGTTCATGTTTGAGCATGTGCACGACAATTAGACCAGCAGGTGAACTCGTTTCTCGCTGTTCATGTTTCCTTAGATGGATTACTACTAAATTCTTGTGATATTTTATTGCTTAGAAATGTGGGAGAAGCACTACAGCTTTACCCAGACGTCACCGCGTGAAGGCCAAGTCTACTCGTACTCAAGGAGCTCTAGTCGGCGTCGTGGTAGTGATCGAGTCTCAAGACAGCACGTCAGTAAAACGGGTATAACTCTCTCATACGAAGTCCGTATTAGGCGTTCTTGGACTTGCTGAAAAGCTTATGTTGAGCCCTTTCTAATGGATCTATGCTCGACAAAATATTCCTTATAGTTTAGTCAGAGTCGAAGGAATAAGGTGTTCCGTCACCGTTCTGGACCCTGTCGGGTTTTGTAATCGTGTCGAGGTCCGAGTCCAGGTTGTGCATGCCTCTTTCCACGGCTGCACATCCCCAAATTGACCCCCATACCCCCCTATAAATATACGGTAGCCATCATAGTTTAAGCTCGGGTTTAGATTAGATTATTCTATTTTAGACAATTTCACCGTTTATCGGTTAGTTGAACCCCAAACTCGAGTACTTCATTGGTAATTCGCAATATTCAGATTGCATCTATCTATTCTTGCTTGTGTTCTTGATTCGCTTGCAGGAAAAGCCTTCTTGGCGAGATCAACCGCGTCTTAGCACGATTGATAACCACGGAATATCTTTCGAAAGATTGGGCAAACACGCATCACCAGTCTTTGGTGGTCTCGTGAAAACACCGTGCGCAAGCGGCGGAAGGGTAACATGCACTGGCGAAACTGCGATGCACGCAAGGAGACGACCGAGCCAGAGGATCTGCGCACCATCCACATCGAGAAGACGGATCCACCGGTGGGAAGGATTTCGACGGGTCTCCATCGCAACATAAGGTACTCTCTTCTTTTGTTCTAGGGTTCATGGGTTGGGGATTGGGGGATTTGGGGATTTTCTTTAGGATTTGCATTAGAGTTTTCCCAGTTCCTCTCCTTCTTAATGCTACCCGAGCTCAATTCGGTACAAAACATGTCGATTTGCCCCCAAACCGACCCCAAAAACACACAAGAACACACATATATGCATAAAATACATCTAATCCAAGCCTTAAAACCCCTAATTCATGAACATATGATCTAATACAACACTAATTGGGGCTAAGTGAGATCAAAATTGGTCAAACCGAGACATAAACACCCTAGTTCATAATCATGAGCATTAATTCGAGCCTAATTTTTATCAATTAAACCTAAACTTGAACATAAGTGGGTCGGAACAATCGGGTCCAAGGAAAAACACTTAAACCGGGAATAATTAGAGCTAATTGATCACCAGTTAACATAATTAAGCCGAATTATTTCTGACTTGGCATCATTCGAACATGATTAAGCCTAATTAGGGTCTGATTAGGGCTAATTAGGTGATACCAATGTTGAACTTAATTACGCATTAATTAACATGATCATTGGCCCTAATATCAAACATCACCTTAAGCAGAAGCATATACACATACTAGCGTTCGGAGATGTCATCTAGAGTTGATCGGTGAGGAGGGGTAGTCATAGCCGACGTGGTGAAGCACCTCAGTGAAGTCACGGCAGCGGCGTTGCAGCGCACCCTTTAGATCGGTCTAGGGTTTTAGTATATTAGGTGTGCGTTAGCTGCGTGAGAGATCAATCTCTCACGAGCCCTGGCATTCCCCTTTATATTGTGGCGCTATGAGAAGCGAGATCGCAATCAAGGTTGGTTGCGCCCCGGATCAGGGCGCTGAGGTGGGGACAACTTCCTTATCTCTTGGTCCCGTTCTGTTAGAGAACATTAGCACGAGCCGAAATCAATTCCAACACAAATCACTTGATCCGTTGCTGGCATCTATACTAAATTGATAAAGATGTTTTTTTCCTTGAACAACACAGGAGTACTTTATATTACTAGCAATCGCGCATGTGTGGGTACACGTGAAATCAAATATATTATGATCTGAAGAGTGACAATACTTTGGACACCTCCTTTGACGGAAAGCTCAGCCAAGTTTTTGTTTGTTAGATCAGTTGTTCAATTGTTTGACTCATCAGGATGATAAGAAATAAGGACAATGCAAATCAAATTGAGAAAAAAAGGAAGAATCATAATTCCTTGTTCTGATAAATATTGTCCCTCCACCCAATGCTCATTGATCTGCTAGTTCATTTGAATAGCGCAACAAATACATCTCATTACAAGTTGATTGCGTAAACAATAGCCTATATGTAAATTTTTGTGCATAATGGCTTAATTGAGGCAAATAACTATCTTAAGAATTGCAACAGGTTAGATTGGGGTCGGTGGAGCAAGAACACACCCAATCCGAAACATAAAACCCAACCTGGATCCGAAAATCAAACAGACCCGAGACCCCAGAGGACCAAAACCCGAACTGACAGCATTTCAAACTTTCAGTGCTGGTCCAAGTAGCAGGGAGGTGAAACAAAATATAGAAATCTACATGTATACAGGAATGAAATAAAATCCAAATAACAATCTAATCCTTTATATTCCCACCTACAACAACCAATATGAATATATGCTTCCAAGTCATGTTTCATGCTCTATATTTGGAGAAATGGACATGTTTCAAGATCAACTTCAGAATGTGCACAAGTGCATCCCAAAATTGTAGCCATCGGAATCTGGCAACCTAGCAAGTTCATGTCAAGGATGCCTAGTACACTAGCACAATAATATGTGATTCCTCCATGCCAGAAACAGGATGGTCAGTCCAACACCGGGCAGCCAATGGCCGGTGTCGACTCAATCACACAATGCATGTTCCTTCACTAGCCCTACAACGCAAGCAAACCAATGTTGCAATCAGAGATCATGAAATTTCCATGAAACAGACATAAATAAAGTCTTATCTTTCTGAAACAGCCAATGCATCAGCAGAAAAGCAGAGGCAAACCCCACATGGAAACATAGCAAATGGCTTTACGCAAGACGGCAAGTCCTCAACAAACCAAAGAAAGATTGAGATGAATAGTTGTGATCGAGACAACCAAATTCTATTCATCTAACTTAAATTCTGATGCAATCAAACAGTCCCCAGATCACCATACAGTGACTGAATTCTGATGCAATCAAACGACAGATTTTTTATTCCTTCACTCCCACAAATACACCCTCAAACAATTCATATGCATACATAAATTAGAACTAGCAGGGAAGACGAATCAAAATAATCTGTAATTCTACTAAAAACTTTTGCTTAATGCAGAGGGGTTGAACTATAAGAATCCACCCGTCGTGGCATCATCTCATACCCCAGCTTGCCGTACTCCATGGCCCGCTCGTCCGCGCCTGCCCCCGACAACGCTGCGCGCCGCTGCCTATCTCCGGAACCCGCCGTATCTCATCGTCACTTTCCACCATTGAATTAATTCAGTTCTCCTTTTCTCTCCCCTCCAAGAACAGATCAAAATCTCCTTCCCACCACCACTCCTCCTCAGACTCCGCCTCCTCAAGAAAAATCAAATCTTTGGGCACACGAGAGGGATAAGAAACAAGACGGGGATAAAAGTTGATGCAGATCAGATGAGAGAGGGAGAGGAGGGAGAGGAGAGAGAAAGAGTCTGTGTGCGGGTGGGTGTGACCGTGTGAGGGTGTGACGCATATGAGCCGCCGCTGCATAGGGTTCGTGTGCCGTGGTGCAGTGTTGGTCTGAAGACATGGCGTCGCGAAGCAAGGGCTAATGGTTAAAGTCGTGTTTATATCTCGGGCTAATGGTTAAAGTCGTGTTTATATCTCGTATTTACACTGATTTAGTGTTCACATTAGTCATATATTTCTACTAGTATTCACATTAGTTTAGTGTACATATTAGCCATAGTTGGCTATATATGTGTAATCTCTTGTAACTTATGAAATCAATCAATCAGTTGTTTAAATTATTTCCGCCAACATAGTTTCAGAGGATTCCGTTCATCAACCGAGCTACTAAATCGCTTCCGCCACGCCACCCCTGAGAGATAATTCCCCATGATCTCCACTGGGGGCTGCGCAATCCGTAGTTTAGTGTTCGTGTCGTCGATCCAAATATCGGCTACCACCGATTGGAGTTTTCTCCGATCATCTTCAAATTGGTTTTTTTCTATTTTTTCGATCATAGACCGGTTTGCATCGCCTTGTCGATCCGTCGACGTTCCTTGGCTTCGGACTTCATCGCCTTGGCTTCGACCTCGCCGGCGCCTCCTCTCCTCCGATGGCTTCGCTGCTGGACGCGACGCGCTCATCGACATGTCCCTCATCTATGACCTTCCGAGCGCGCCGTCTGTCATTGTCATTACACCGGATCATTGTCGTTAGCTCGTCATCCGCAAGCACGAGCCCATCACACCATCAAGAATGAGTCTGTCACTGCATCGCCCATCATGGCTGCAGCGCCGGTGCTCGTGGTCACGCCATCATTATCGGGGTCCCCGCCTCTCCAAATAGCGATTCTACATGCTGCTCGTTCTCGTCACACGCCAGCTACCGTTCCGAGTTAGCGCCTTCCTCCAACACCTCTAGGCTGCCACCGCCACCGCCACCCCATCGAGGCCGTCACTGCCGCCAGTCGAGGTCCACAGACGGATTAACCGGACTTTGTGCACACGTGTGCTCGTGTTGGTGCTTTAGGCTTGCATCCTCCTCCACGGTTCGACCACGATCACCTCGCCCTCGGCTACCTCGGCAATAAAAGGGCTATCATCATCTTGAGTCAATCGTCGGCTTACACTCCAGTATGAGGGGGCTTA
The DNA here is from genome assembly GCF_958298935.1 of Phragmites australis. Taxonomy (NCBI): domain Eukaryota; kingdom Viridiplantae; phylum Streptophyta; class Magnoliopsida; order Poales; family Poaceae; genus Phragmites; species Phragmites australis. The sequence goes on along the minus strand of NC_084936.1, from coordinate 19,323,580 downwards.
CGCTATGACTGTGGGGGAATGTTCAAGATTGCCTACGTCTTCACCAAGGGATTGCTTATGGCTGTCTTGGTCCAATTTGAATGTTTGTGAGTAGACGCTCAGACTGCGGGGACGTGTTAGACATATGTCGTGTTCATACCTCATGTTCACATCGGCTTATTGTTCATATTAGTCATGCATTCCCACTAGTGTTCACATTAGTCACGATTTCCATTAGCCATAGCTGGCTATATATATATATATGTAATCTCTTGTGACTTATGAAATCAATCAATTAGTTGCGTGAATTATCTCTGCCAACAGTTCTAGAACCTTCTGGTGGGCTATAAGAGATAATGGGTGTGGGCCTCGGGATTTCGGTGGCATCAGTGGGTGCAAAATGCGATCCAGATCTGACTCAACTCGGGTTAAGGTCTCCATGTGATGGCCTCCTAAGACGGTTTCTATATATGAACCCGTCCCTATCGGGTCTTAAATATGTGGGGATTCGATCCGTCTGGTTCACTGCTATTCTTAGACTCATTGCCAATGAGAGTAAATGTATTGAATTTATGCATAGCAAATAGAGAAAAATAGTGTAGGATTTAGGAATGAAAGAGAGGCAAAATTTAACTTTAATGAGGTAAAAATTATTGAAGCATTCAAAATTTAAATGGGTAGGAGACAGCACGGTAAATGACACATGCTTGCAATGGACAGAATGCAAAGAACATGATAAATGCTATTAAAAAAAGAGTGAATAACAAACTGAAGAACAAAAATGTTTTTTAATATCACAAAAAATCAGAAGAATAGAACCGGTTGCCATTTCACAAATATGGAAATAAGAATATTTCTTGCTTGCCATGCATAGGTCACATGAAGATTTTTTTCCTTCTCCTTGACACATATTGTATTGTTGTTAGGTAATCTTTTATACATATGTCTATCGGCTGCCATTTCACAAATATGGAAATAAGATTTTTTTTTTTCTTACTTGCCATGCATAGGTCACATAAAACATTAGAAGTATATGTATGAAAAGCAAATATTAGACGTCTAGGCATGAAAGATAAATAATATAAGATTAAAAATATTTTTAGAAGGAGAAATAAGATCTAATTTTATATGATGACTGTTTAATCAACTTAAGTGGAAGATAGAGATCGATTAAATCTATCACAGTTTGTGTATTTTACAGAGTACATATAGAAAGTGAAGAAAAACCAAAGTGAGTACAACACGCACCCAAAACGAAAAAAAAACAAGCACAAACACGGAAAGGAAAAGGCAACAACATGAATGCGACGGCATGCACAGAGGCAATGCCAGGGGAAATTAGACGGCTTCTCGCGACGTTGGATAGACTCCCTACTAGAACACGTGCATAGCACTACGACCGTCCCAGTAGCCGCGCGAGGCCTTTGGCGCCCATCATGCACCACAGGATTGTTGGACCGTCTCGTCCTCTTGATAGCACAATGGACAACGCTCCAGATGTTGGAGGCCTCGCCGCTCGTGGCTGTCGATATCCAGTAACGCTTCTTAACGCGAGCCAAATGAAGAAACTTGCAGTGCACCGCCCATGTCTTCACAGACGATGCCAAGGCTCGAACCTGATGCTCTCATGGAAGAACTGATGGTAGGCCGAGCGTGCAGTGTACATACCCGATTCTGCCGGAAACCAAGTGTGCACGTCCTGAGTGCCCGGGTGAAGGTTAAACTATTGAAGGCATGGATCATGTCCCAGAGCAGAAGGTATTCGTAGACCGTCACCGAAGGAGCGCCCTTGATTTCCCGCACCCAATTGCGGTTCAGCGGAGCTTGATGCACAGTTCGTCGCGTGCACTGGCAGCCGGAAACCCGCCCAGTGCCTCAGGAGATTACAAGATAATACCCTCCAACACCGACATCGGATTACTCATTTCTTGCGGTTGCTGTCATGTGGGAAATGACCTCGACGTGGGGATTCGATGTTACTGTTGAAGTAGAATGAGACTGTGTGTAGTCGAATCCATTCTTTCATTGATATTGTTACATATTTATATAGGATGAGTGGTACCTTTAGAGAGATGTCTTCTCCCAATAGGCACTAACCATAACCGCCATCGGTGGTTTCCAGGAGATTGAGATCATTCGCAGCACCTCTCACACATTGATCGATTTCATCATCTGTACATAAATAAATGAAGAACTCCTCTAAAAATTTAGTGGAAAAAATATGAGGAAAAAAGTGATTGTAATATGCTATTGAAAAACTTGTTGAAAACCCAATGGGAAAAAATCTTAGGAGAAAATGATATAGTATATATGCTTGTATTGATATTGTCTCATTAAAAATCTTATATGAGAAAACTTGAGAGTAAAACCCATAAAGGGAAAACAATTGTAATATATATGATCTGCAAACAAGTTACATTCTAGGAGTTAACTCTCTCTGAACTTTGCAATTCTCAAAATCTTCGTATGCCAATTCTACGAATCCATTTATGAAATATTGAAGTGGGGCAATGACTTAGTGAATAAATCTTCTAGATTTTCACATGATTTTATTGGCAAAATATCATGTGGCCATATGTTTGTGATATTGCACTTTATATAACCTGTATGCATTTGATAGATAATTATGGTATATTCTGATGAATTTATACAACATGATCCTTAAATATGATTAATCATTCTGTGAAGCAATACACCCTCACGTGACACTTTATATAATATAATTATTCAAAATGATAAAAAGGAAGAACAATTTCATGATCAGGATGTATCACCATGTAGGAAAATAAAACCGGTTTATGATTTGGCATTATGAGAATTAGATAATTAGTCAGTATCGGTATGTCCTACCATGGTCATGTCTTGGTTTTCTTATAGAATAAACCAAGATCTTTTGTACCTTGGAGATATATGGGGATATTCCTTAAGCCAATAATATGTCATTTTGTTGGAGCTTCGTTGTATCTAGCCAATAACTCGACTGCAAATTCAAAGTTGGGTTTGATGCAATTTGCAAGATATCCGAGTGCTCCAATCATACTGAGATATGGAACTTTAGGTCCCAATATCACCTGATCATCACCTTTAGTTTTGAATGGATATTTATCCATATCAAGGGATTGAACAACTATAGGTGTTTTAGATAGGATTCCTGATGGAAGATGCTCAAGTTATATACTTAAATAAATCTTGGTTTTACGCAAGTCTTTTATCTCAAACCCCATCTTAAGATGATTGTTTGCCACTTATAAATGTTGTGTAGTTCTAATAATGTTGAAATAATCAACATATAATGAGATGATGTAAATTACATTTGAGGATTTCTTTATGAATACATATAGGCAATTATTATCATTTGAGTAACCTTTCTGTAGAAGGAACTCAATCAGTCGGTTATACTATATCTATTTAAGTCATAGAGTGACTTTTTAGTTTTACACAATACATGTTGTGAGTTGCTATTGGATTCAAAATATTAATCTTTTCAAAGGCATATAGATATCTGAACCAATTTACACATATGAGTATGCAGTCACTACATTTATAAACTCCATAGATAAATCTATTTGTACTGCCAAAATATTAGATATCAAAAGTTAATTCCACACATAACTTGATAGTATGTTTCATCAAAAATTGATATTAGGTCTTTACATGAACTCTTGTGCTATAAGCCTTACTTTGTATCTCACTACCTCATTCTTTCGAATGAATAGACCCAATTTTCTTCCAAGGGGAAGTCATAATGAAAAGTATGTATTACCGAGATAAAGAGCTATTTTTTGATAAGCAAGTGCAATTCTACCTTCTTTATGGTCAAGTCCGAGTGCTAGAGCCACTCTTGTTGGGGAACGGGTAGGCTGCGCTAGCCTAAAACAAATTTGTTTTACCATAATCACCCAAGAAACCCATATACAAATCCAATTCGCACGTTTTGTTCCAACCTATTAAGTGTGTGACCCGTTAGGTTTATGTAAAAATGGCTTTGACTTGGAAACCCTTTCCAAACCAAAATCAATAGCAGTCCCTAGTAGGACATATTAACTCCCGAGTATACACAAAAGATTATATCGACTGAACCTTGATATACACATGCACCGATCCTTTCGCCTCACGATGCCAATCAAGCTCAAAGGCGAGATACGTGCCACCCTTGTGATAGCTCGACCATTCACTCGATCAAGTAGTGGATTCATCATGATTAACTCTTTAATCATATTGGTATGGCTATGCACTTTTTCAATCCAACTACCTCAAGGGGCCCAGAGATATCTCTCCTGTTATCAAAGAGGGGAAATTCTATCTTAATCGCTCACACTCCATGACATGTTTCATGACAAACACGAAAACTAACTTTATGGCCTCCCAGTTACGGAATAACGTTTGGCAGCCCTAAAGTATGTCACTACACATTCTAGGAATCAACGACGATCTCAGGTCTAAGGATCCTATAGGTACACCATTTGAGATAACAACTGATGACACATCATAATAACAATTCTAGCAGTATCTCAAGGTGGGTCTATCCAACATTATGTTCTCCAACATAAATCTCCACATTATTGATCTGGTATCTCTGTACCTATGATCCATGAAACATGATCATCAATGAATACATGTGCTGGTCTTCTGTATCATCACAATGATATGCGACCAGGGATCAACTAAGAATAACATCACGATATAAACAAAGAGTTTCATGAACAAGTCACATACTTGCTAATCAAAGTAAGCGATAGTCATTCTTGGAATAACATATTATTCAGAAGTACATGAACATAGACATATGATACAATCGTCTCTATGATTGCCTCTAGGGCATATCACCTTCAATCTCCCAATTGCGCTAGAGTCATAGAGTCAATCATGTAAATATCTAATACCCATAGCTCTCATGTGTGCCTCATGCTTGAGCCGTGGGAGTGGCTTTGTCAATAGATCAGAAATATTCAAATCCGTGTGCACCTTGCATATCTTCACGTCACCCCGACCTAAAATCTCTCGAATAAGGTGATAGTGCCGTAGTATGTGCTTAGACTTCTGATGCGACCTAGGTTCTTTGGCTTGCGCAATGGCTCCACCATTATCACAATAGAGATCTATTGGACTAGAAGCACTAGGCACCATACCTAATGTAGAAACAAACTTTTTGATCCAAACAGCCTCCTCTGCAGCTTCAGAAGCTGCGATATACTCAGCCTCCATCGTGGAATCGGCCACCATTTCTTGCTTGGATCTCTTCCAACTCACTGCTCCTCCATTGAGGCAAAACACAAAACCAAATTGCGATCTCAAATCGTCCATATCAGTTTCAAAGCTAGCATCAGTGTAACGATTTACAACGAGCTCCTCCTCACCTCCATAGACTAGGAATATATCCATAGTTGTTCTCAAATACTTGAGGATATTCTTTACTATTGCCCAGTGAGCTTCACCTGGATTTGATTGGTATTTACTCGTAACACTTAGAGCATAGGAAACATTTGGGCATGTACAAAGCATGACATACATGATGGACCCGATAGCGAAAGCATACGAGATTGCACTCATCCCCTCGAGCTCATCAGTGGTCAAAGGGCACTGATTTTTGCTGAGAGTGATGCCATGTGGTATTGACAAGAAACCCTTTTTGGAATCCTACATATTGAACATTTTCAATACCTTGTCAATGTATGTACTCTGGCTTAATTCGATCAGCCTTCTCAACCTATCTCTATAGATCTTTATGCCTAATATGTATGCTACCTCTCCTAAATCTTTCATTGAAAAACTCTTTTGCAACGAAGATTTGACAGCATCAAGCATCAAAATATCATTCTCGCTCAATAATATGTTATTTACATATAAGACCAGAAACATAAGTGCGTCCACTAGCCTTTTTGTAAACACAAGGCTCTTCTTCATTCTTGATGAAACCAAACCCTTTGACCACTTCATTAAAACGAAGATTCTAACTCCAAGAAGCTTGCTTCAGCCCATAGATGGACTTTTGCAGCTTGCATATCTTCCTAGAATTTTTTGGATCGACAAAACCTTCAAGTTGTGTCATGTACACATCCTCACTTAGGTTTCCATTAAGGAAAGCCATTTTGACATCCATCTGCCATATCTCATAGTCATAATATGCGTTAATTGCTAGGATGATCTGGATAGACTTTAGCATTGCAACAGGCTAAAATGTTTCATCATAATCAAAACATTGAATTTACCTAAAACCTTCCGCCACCAATAGTGTCTTATTCCCATAAATATCTATCTTTTACTTAAAAACCCATTTGCACTCAACTGCTTTAACACATCGGGTGGATCAACCAAGTTTCAAAATTGATTATCGTGCATGGATTATCTCGGATCTCATGGCTCCTAGCCATCTCTTAGTGTCCGGTCCCACCACTGCATCCGAGTAGGTCTTAGGTTCATTATTGTCCAACAATAAAATATCGCGCTACTCTGTGGTTAGGAACATAAACCTCTCAGGTGCACGACTAATCTATTTCGATCGTCGTGGGGCTGGTGTTTCCACAACATATTCTGCAACATCCAATTGTGATTCAATAGGAACTAAAACACTTTCTAATGGTTCCCGTATCTCTTCGAGTTGCACCATGCTCCCACTGATGTTTCGTGAGAGAAACTCTTTCTATAGAAAAACACCATTCTGGGCGATAAACACTTTGCCTTCATCCTGATTATAAAAGTAATATCCTTTGGTTTTCCTAGGATACCCCACAAAGAAGCATTTATTTGATTTGGGAGTGAGCTTATCTAATGTCAAATATTTTACATAGGCCTCACAACTCCAGATCTTAAGGAAAGACAACCCGGAACGCTTCTTGGTCCATATCTCATGTGGTGTCTTCTGTACAACTTTAGATGGAATCCTACTTAAAGTTAACACAATAGTTTCTAGAGCGTATCCCTAGAAGAATAATGGAAGACCAAATTAGCTCACCATGGACCGGACCATGTCCAACAAAGTCCAGTTCCTCCGTTCGGACACTCCATTCCATTAAGGCATCCCTGGTGGAGTCAACTGTGGAACAATTCCACATTTCTTTAGATGATCACCAAACTCATGGCTCAAATATTCACCTCAACGATCGGATCGCAGAAATTTAATTGTCTTTCTAAGTTGATTTTGTGCTTCATTTTGAAACTCTATGAACTTTTCAAAGGACTCAGACTTGTGCCTTATTAGGTAGATGTAACAATATCTATTAAAGTCATCGGTAAAAGTAATGAAGTACTAAAAACAACCTCTAGCGATAGAGCTCATTGGTCCACGTACATCAGTATGTACAAGGGCCAACAACTCACTCGACCTCTCTCCTTGACGGGTGAAAGGCGCCTTAGTCATCTTGCCAAGTAAACAAAATTTGCATGTATCAAATGATTCAAAATCAAATGCTTAAGAAGACCATATTTATGGAGCCTCTGCATGCGTTTCTCATTTATATGACCTAAGCGACAATGCCAAATAAAAGTGAGATTCAAATCATTAAGCTGAGGCTTCTTCGTATTAATGTTATAAATAGGGACATCCTCAAGATCTAGAATAGATAATCCATTCATCAATGGACAATTACCATAGAGCATACCATTCAAATAAATCGAACAACACTTGTTCTTTATTATGAAATCATATCCATCTTCTTCCAAACATGAAGAAAAAAGATAGTGTTTTCGCCCAAGGTTGGAATGTAATAACAATTATTTAATTCCAAAACTAATCCTAAGGGTAGCGATAAGGAATAAACACCGACACCAACGCAACAACTTTTGCACCATTGCCGACACGAGCATCCATCTCGCCTCTCGCACACTTCCTAGTCCTTTTTAGTCCTTGCAATGATTTGAAATTATGAATCATCGATCTGGTATCAAATACCAATGAATCACTAGGACGAATAGCAAGATTAACTTCAGTAACATTTATACCTGAAGTGGAAGTCTTACTTCCCTTCTTCTTCTTGAGTTCTTCCAAGTATAACTTGTATTTCCTCCGCCAATGGCCAAGCTTATGGTAGTGGTGGCAAGCATTAGAAGTAGTAGGGCCAGCCTTGGACTTTTCAACAGGTTTGGCTTTGAGCCCAAGATCTCATTTGACGCTTTATTCTTGGCCTTGCACTTTCTCTTCTTGCTATCCTTCTGAACCATCATCACATGACTAGAGCTTTTCTTAATGTTTTCCTCAACAATCTTAAGCAGCCCATGCAATTCAGCCATACTCTTCTCCATGCTATTCATATAAAAATTCAAAATGAACGGCTCAAAGCTTGCAGGGTGTGACTGGAGAATCACATCTATAGCCAACTCAGGACTAAGGGGAAAACCAAGTTTTTCCAAGCTCTCAATGTAACCAATGATTTAGTCACATGAGGACTAACTAGTCTGCCTTCTGTCAACCTGTACACAAACAAGGACATGGAGGTGTTGAACCTCTTGGCCCTAGCTTGATTCTCAAACATGCCTTAGAGTCCCACAATCATATCGTGAGCATCCGCATTCTTGTATTGCTTCTGAAGCATAGAGGATATAGTGTCAAGCATGAGACAGCTAACATCGAGTGAATCGTTGGTATGCTTCTCGTAAGCCCTCTGATCAGCAGCAAATGTATTATCAGCTGGTTCATCAGGATAGGGAACCTCTAGAACATACTCATTTTTCTCTTGTTTGAGAACAATTGTTAGATTCGTATACCAATCAATAAAGTTTGTTCCGGATAGCTTTTCTTTTTCAAGAATCGAATGCAAATTAAAACTAGAATTGGTGTTAACAGTAGGTGCCATGATCTACAACAAAAATGCAAAGTTTAGCACTATATTTATGTAAACCTTTCATTAAACAATTTAACAAAAGATACTCCCACTATATAGTTTCTAGTGAGCTTTGGCATCACTACTAGAAACGTAGGTGACATAGTTAAGCAACATCTTGCTAATCACATCCTTATGTGACTCTAGTTTGTTGGGTGGCATCGAATGCCCCGGCGCCTAACTCTGTGCCCCAAAGCTCAAAACTGTTTTGATAGCTTTGTTAAGTAAACCAACACTATGCGTGTGGATGTCTGACATCCACCATAACTGGTTAAGATAAAAGATGGCACCCTGCTTTGGCAGACCTACCAAACAATGATCAAAACCTAAGTAGGTGTAGCTATAGAAAGGGCATTAATTACTCTTAATTTTTCTGAGGGAAGCTATTTTATCATGTGAACATATCCATCTCATAGAAATCATGAATAAAATAACATGACAGGAACATAGATAAACATCATAAGCAGTTATATTTACTGTGACATAATATGGCCCCTTCACATGGTGATCTCCATCGCCATAGTCCCTGTCCATCGGATCATTGCGCTTCAAGTTTCCATGATCATGTACTAGTCTATTACACCTAATAGCACTAGTCAAATTACATGAGAAAAGGAAGCATCACAAGTCGTCAAGGAGGCCATTATACAATAACATGACAGTCTTTGGCTACAATTAACCATGACTCGCAGGCCATGAAAATTACACACATGCAGCAGAGTGGGTTGGGGTTATGACGGCTATCGCTATAGCACACTCCAAGGGCTGGAAATACCTCTGGATCGAGTTAGATTTAACATATGTAGTTTTTTTATTAATATTAATAAGTCAATGGCATCTTGGTAAATTGCTTACTCTTGCTGTGACTAATAGTTGGCCTATTCACCAACTCGATGTAAATAACGCGTTCTTGCAGGGTTCTTTAACTGATGAAGTATTCATGGAACAACCACCTGGGTTTGAAGACTTTTTTACTCCGGATTATGTTTGCAAGTTGCATAAGCCTATTTATGGCCTTCGGCAAGCCCCTCGTGCTTGGTATAACGAGCTTCGTACCTTTTTAGTATCTGAAGGATTCATCTCACATTCCTCATTGTTTATACTTCACTCCCCATCTTCGGTTATTTATATATGTTGATGATATAATCATCACTGGATCCGCAGCAGCTGAAGTGAATGCTTTTATCTCTACTCTTGCCAAACGATTCTCTTTCAAATACTTTGAATTCCAACCATTAAGATCATTAACTTATTCACTACTGAGTTTTGTAAAATCCTTTTCAAAATCTTTTTCACTTAAAACACCAAACAGAAAGAAAAGGTAAAAGAACTCTAATGCATTTACCTGTCTCCTAACAAAACTCAGCATGCAATGCAAAAGAAATAATAACATATATTGATTGATTGATCAAGAAAATAGGTTTTAAACCTATACTACTGTTGAAACTATTCAATACTCTTGGAAAATTTTAGAAATTTGATAAATCTGAAAATCAGGGTGTTACACATAACCATGGGCACGACTGTTATAATAGTTTTACACTCTGTAGAGGTTGTCTAACTTTTAGCCACGAGTCGTAATTTTCATGTTGCCGTGTTCGCGAAACACTTAACACACGCCAGTGGTGTGTCACCAAGAGAATCACTACGAAGCATGGTCCATCAATTAGGTTCTAGTACTCTAACGAATGCCAGCCAGGTGTCTAATTGATATGCTAAGCTTTATCCATATCGACCTCGTGTTTGGTACGGAATATCTTGGGTTGTCACTCCATAAACCAGTCCTTATATGTGACACTTAGGCAAAGACTATCCAACAGGGAAATAACCAAAAAAACCTTATACCTTCTCTTCAAACGTATCCAAAGGCCACCACATGAACCACCATTATCAAAGCAACAGGAAAATAACCAACAAATTTGTTTGAACGTATCCACAAGCCCACCACATGAACCACCATTATCAAACCAACTCCTTGCCTAAGTCCTAGGGTTCTATGTTACTAAAATAAGTTCATCATCACTATTGCATATGTACACTAAAAATGTATATAACACTTCCCAACATCCCAAAAGCATAACTAAGGAAATCTGCCCAAAAAAACTCATATCAAATACCACTTAGGCTTCAAGGAATGTAAAGAAAGAAATAGGTAAACCCTAACATAGGTGACTACCCATCAAATTGACAGACATTGCATACAATTTTGTAAAACAAAACATTTAGAACATAGGTTCAAGATAATCGAGGACACTTGCATTTTACCCAATGCTGCTCAGTGTTGACGAAACCTTGGTCTTGAAATCCCTTGAACTACTCTGGAACGTTATCGACTAATCGCGAGAACTACTGACAAACAACACAAAGGAAAACACTAAGAAAAACATACCAAACATCATTAAAATACTTTAAAAACACTATGGTTGGATATGTGTGATTTTAGAAACATTTATACGCAAGAATCGTCTAATTCGGAGTTAAGATGAAAGAGAATGAGCTTTCGGAAGATGGATTAGACTGAAAGGAAAGACTAGTTTACTGGAGTTATCTTCCTATAGAAAAAGATTTTATTGCACAATCACTACGTCAGGCTTGACAACATTATTGTGCAAGATTCAAGAAGTGTAAGGCAGACCAGACTTCATAGACTAGGCTAAGGAGAATGATGTGGCACTGATTTGGCATGCTATGCAAGCATCGTCTTGGATTAAAGAAGAGGCACGCTAAGGTCCAGTCTTGACCACCCATGATCAAATGGCTGGTGTTACGCTTCTAGGTTAAGGATACTATCAGTAAGTCTGCGTAGTGGCGGTGGTTCGGGTTTGGTCAGAGATGGCAATCGGACGTGTAGCCACTGACATCGATGTCGGGCTTGGATGGCATTTCAGTGAAATGAGGGAAGCATGGCGTAGAACACGGAAAGACTAACTCGGCGATTTGGTTGGTTTTAGAAGGGGTCATCCAAGGTAGCGGCAACACAGCGATGACTGCTATTAGGTTTGGTGGTGACTACGAACAGATGCAGCAATGAAGACGCTCGCGTTCAAGAAGATTGGCTATAAAATTTGAGAAACCATCTGAACAGAGACGTTCATATTTCTTGGGAACACAATGCTATGGCATGGTTTTGGGTAGATCATCCCCTGAGAGGAAGAACGATCAGCGGATATGAGATGGATGACGGTTAAGACATGTTGTGGTTAGCAATCACGTTTCGGTCGTGTCTCTGCAAAAATGGGGATGGGCTCCTAGGGTCACATAGAAGACTCGATGGGACACGCCGTGAGGTAGTTGGTGCATCCATACGGCTTTCGGATTGACAGGGAACCCGAATGCAAATTCGGTGCGAGCACAGAATGCGTCCAGAAACTGGATAGTGAGCATGTCGACCTTGATTCTGGTGGTTTGGCTATTGTACTAGCCAACCTAGTTGGTGAGAGCATGGGGAACATCATGGGTCATGCACTGGTCAGCCGGGAATGTCGATGCCAATCGGTGATGGCGCAGCTGTCCTTAACGGCGATGACCGTGGCGGCGTAGATCGGGCTTTGGTCATGTTTAGAGCTTGGCTAGGGACTTAGTATGATGGTAAAACAGTAGTAAGGGAGGAGAATAAGGATACTCACCTTGCTTTTATGGTTGAGGAAGGAGAATTCACGGAAACGATGACATAGCGCATCACGGGCAGTGACGGCGGCTCCGGTGAATGGTGGCGTACAGACAGGGTAGCAGTGGCGTCTAGGGCTTGGGGGAGTGGAATAGGGGTAGGAGAGGGTGTGCAACTCCTATTTATAGGGCTAGGGGCAGCTGGTTGAGTGGAGTCCAAGCCGAACACGAATTGGATTCGAGTTTGAGTCGGTTAGGATTTCCTTTTTCGTAGCTCTCTATTCCAAAGATGATATCTCCACTGTCTGAACTCCAAATTGGACGTTTATGGAATCTAAATTGTAGTACTCAAAATGATCTACAACTATGGTATTCATTGGAACTTCTGAAAATGCCATCTTTATTTTCAAAAATGCACCACAAAATAAATTGTTTGAACTCAAACTTATCTGCGTAGTATTGATTTCGGGGGCCATAACTCCTAGCTCCATTATCCAAAAGGGAACTTCCATAGGTTTAAATCACAGTCTCGACGAGACCTACAACTTTGGTATTGTTAAGATTTGCATTTCAGGCCGTTTTGAACTCCGAAACTTCATGGGAATATGAGGCTATCCAGGACTCCATGAAAATTTGCAGATTTCGTGGATCCTTTGTGTTGGGCCTTCTAGATAACTTGTATGCCGGCCAAGGGCTTAGGCTTGGGTAGGATTGAGTCTAATGGCACCTTAGGTGTATCTAGGATTTTATAAAAGAAACTTTTGCAGAGAAATTTGAATAGTGTTTGAATTTGAATTGAGCTTGGAGTGAATTTAAGAGGATGAAAGATGAGGTTGAACAAGAGTAGTATTGGATAAGGAATTTGAATTTGGATTTGAGTAGAAATTGAGAAAGAAGAGAGATTGGCTTTAAACAAGGATTTGGATAATATTTGAATTGAACTAGAGAAGGATCAGGTATGATCAAGGATTGAATAGATGATGAGTTTAAAGATTTTGAATTCCAACCATTAAGATCCTTAACTAGTTTACTACAGAGTTTTGTAAAAACCTTTTCAAAATCTTTTTCACTCAAAACACCAAAGAGAAAGAAAAAGAAAAAGAACTCTAATGCATTTACTTGGCTCCTAACAAAACTCAGCATGCAATGCACACAAAATAATAATCTATTTTGATCGATTGATTAAGAAAATAGGTTTTAAACCTATACTACTGGTGAAGCTATTCAATATTCTTGGAAAATTTTAAAAAGTTATAAATTATGAAAATCAGGGTGTTACAATTCATGCAATCCTTACCGGCTGGGATAGCTAGATCTATGGTCGGAGGGCGCATGAGGGCCTCTTGTAGAAGAAGGATCCTCTTACCAGGTGTAGATTTAAAGAGTTCATTCCCCTGTGGATGGTCGGGAGATGGTAAGACCGGGGCTCCGTTAAGGATTTAGGGAGGTGTGCTCATCTGGAGCTGACCATTGCCTGTACCCAGAGTCAAAGGACCCTGTCTGTTTGTAGGATTGTCGTCATGATTACCCAGACCGCCCGCCCCATCTTCGATGGTGAAAACTTCTTAGGGGTAACCTCTGCTGGAGGAGTGTCCAAATCCATCATGGATGTTTCATTCGATTGCTTTGTGTTGGTGTCTTGGTAATCCATGTTGTCAGAAGCTGCGGAGATTGATCCCGGCTTGTTGTGAATTGGACATTCACAGATGTTTGGTGCATTGATCCATAAATTGACTTATCTCATCACTTAAATCATCACTGGAAAGTTCATCGTCGAAATTCACCCGATCGATCACTGGCTAGGTAGGAAGAGGGGTAAAGTTATCATAGAACCCTTTATCCAAAAAACCGATCCTCGGTGAAGGATTGGGTGACGCTGACAACATGTTCTGTGTAGATTCTTCAACTCCTATTGTCATGATCCCCATGGATGGCATCAGCTGTTGACGATTTATGAATCGCCGAGCTAACAAAATTGTTGAAGAGATAGGGGATTTTTTTTTTGAGAAGACGAATAACAGGAGAACACACGAGAGTTTTTATACATGTTCGGGCTTCCTTGAGTTAATAACCCTACGTCATGTTGGTCTTGTAATAATCTGAGCCTGTTACATTAGGGTATGTGGCTAGCTTTAATGGATCTAAACCTAGTCGGACACTTCCTTTCTCGTCTTCTAGTTTGTCGAAAGGTTTGAGCAACATCTTCCACTTCTATTGGCTCTTGTTCGACTTGTCCTTAGTAGGGCCCCCTAGCTATGTATATATATGGGGGTGTTGTATATCCTCTGGATTCTTCCTTCCTGTTCTTAGAGAAGGGTGTTGAATTTATATGTTGTCTTTGTTGCGACTGTAGAAACGAAAGATCATTTCTTTGACAGAACGCAGCTCTACAGATACAAGCGCACTTGATTACCAGGGGCTTCAAACCTGACTACATGTGTTGGACCAAACATGGTGAAGAGCAGAATGTGTTACATGAAGATGTTGTTATCGTCAAAGAACACAAAGTCGACATAAGAAGAGAAGATGATGAGGAATTTGGTGCAGATAATGATGATTGTGGTGCTGCAGGCGACGATGATAGGTTGGATCAGATGCTATGCGATGCATACATGAACTTGAGTACTCAGAGAGACTTTAACAAATTCATATGCTTGATCGAGGACTCGGAGAAGCCGTTGTTACCTGGATGCGAACCGGAATATACAAAGTTGTCATCCATGCTTGAACTGCTTAAATTGAAATCAAGCGATGGTTGGTCGGACAAGAGTTTCATGGCACTATTAGAACTCCTATCGGACATGCTTCCAGGTGGGAAATGAGCTGCCCAAAAGCACATAAGAAGCAAAGCATGTTCTTTATCCGTTGGGGATGGATGTACAAAGGATACATGCATGTCCGAATGACTGTATCCTCTATCGTAAAGATCTATCATACTTGCATTCATGTCCAGTGTGCAAAGCATCTCGATACAAGCACAAGAATCAATCAGATGATGGCGAGGTGAAGAAAGGAATTCTTGCTAAGGTGGTGTGGTATCTGCTTATAATTCCGTGTCTTAAGTGTTTGTTTGCGAATCGAAAAGTGGCCAAATTATTGTGCTGGCACTCGGAGGGCCGCAACCAAGATGGAAAGCTAAGGCACCCTGCCGATTCACCCCAGTGGAGAAACATCGACATGATCTTTGATGACTTTGGTGCAGAACCGAGGAATATAAGATTTGCTTTGAGCACGGACAGGATGAATACTTTTGGGAACATGTGCAGCAAGCACAACACTTGGCCAGTTGTTCTCAGTATTTACAACCTACCTCCTTGGCTGTGTATGAAGCGGAAGTACTTGATGATGTCGCTACTTATGCAAGGCCCGAAATAACCTGGGAATGATATTGATGTATACCTAAGATCATTGGTGGAAGATCTAAAAATATTGTGGAACGAAGAGGCATAAGTATGGGATGCGTACAAAAGAGAGAATTTCACTCTACGCGCCTTGTTATTCTGCACGATCAATGATTTAACTGCACTACGTAACCTTTCATACCAGAGTAAACAAGTAGACACAGCATGCCCTCATTACTTAGATGGTACCGCGAGTATATGGCTGCCCCACTCATGTAAAACGGTGTTCATGCGCCACCATAGGTTCCTTAACAGGTATCTCCCGTGCCGCAACATGAAGGAACAATTCGACGAAATGAGGGAGAGAAATTTATGTCCATTTTGAAAATAGGAGACATACAGTCACTGCCAAATACTCTCTGTGCATGTAAATATGGAAAACACGTTGAAGGTAATTACTATTTGTGTAGACCTCACAACAATAGGCGAGTAAATCACTGCTATAACATGAATTCTATCAAATTAAGATGGATGACACTACAATCGCAACTAATGTTATAGTCTCTACTCTCTTGTGTTTATGCCAATAAAATGATAAGGTAATAACCACAAATTTTGCATAATTTCCTAAAAATTATTTAAGCACATGTGAGGCTTAAATAAATTATAAAGGCATAAAATATTTATTCCAATAAATTTGGTAAGGAAATGTTTTCAAGGAATGAATATAAATGTGTAACAAACTGTAATATATTTAATGGAGGAGTATTACAGAGGTAATACTGTGAAGATGCCATAATACACATTATTTTATGCAATTTTTAAAGACATGGAACAGTAAATAAAACATAACACAATTATATATTAAGTTTGAGGACTTAAACATAAAAAACTAAGGTTTTTATATGATTTTTAACGCTAGCACTTGATTAATGTAAAACCTGAGGGTCTTCTTATAAAAAAATTAGCAATGATTTATAATTCGGTTTGTCAGCCCATTTTCCAACCTAGTGACCAGGCCAATCATTTTCTGGCCCATGCAGCTTGGCATGGAAAACCGGCCCACCTAGCCAATTAGCCACCGACCCATATGGGCACAGTGTATATAAACTGGCCAAGGGGTGCGGTTAGGGCTTCACTTTTCCCCTTCGAACCCCTTGCTTCTGGTGGTGTCGCCCAAGGGTCGGTCATCGCCGGCTATGCCATACGCCAGGCGGTTGGTCGCTAGTCTAGCTGCCCTAGGGCCATGGTTTGGTTGACGATGTCAGGCGCCGCCATGGGGCGCCTCTGGTCCGTATGATGCGCTGCCATCGGGTGGCTCTCGCGGGAGGGAGTGGGGGCGCTGGCCAAGGGCCACCGCCATATCTAGCCCCACTGGAGGGAGGGTGTCATCAGAGTGCGGAGGAGATGCTGCCGGTAAGGGCACCCTGAGCCAGAGGTGGGTGACGTAAAAGGGCAGGTGCGGCTGGATCAAGCCGGCCCCTGTCGATGCGTGGGCACTATCAAAGGGCGGTAACACAAGATTGGGCGCATCACCTGGGAGATGTCTCTATCGCCAGCGTTGCTGGAGGACGGGTGTTCATTGGGTTTGCCAGGCTAGGGCTGAGGCACCCGAAGTAGCTGATTAGACGAGGCCATCAACATGTGGATGGTAGAAGAGGGCGCCGTCACAGTTGGATCTTGTGTGCCCTCTAGGAAGATTGACGAAAATACAGACGAAGGTGTGTGGGTATTGGCCGCTGCAGGAGGCCATGGAGTTCATGAGGAGAGTAGAATCACAACCCAACTTCTTGTCCATCTTTGGCAGATCGCTCTTGCTGTTCTTGGATCGGTTGGCTCCTGCCCTTTTGTTCATCTTTTATGTTCGTCGACTTCTCTGTGGTGCGTCATTCTATTATTTAGATTTGACTGAGGATCGCTGTCGTGCAGAGCGAAGTAAGCGTGCTGATAATGTGTTAATGTAGAATGACACTGTGTGTAATCAAATCAATTTATTTATTTTTCTTTGATATTGTTACATATTTATACTGGATGATGGGCGTCTTTGGGGGAGATGTCTTCTCCCAACATACACCTATCATTACCGACATTGGCGGTTTCCAAGGAAATTGAGATCACCCGCAACAGTTACCCAGCCTTAAGGGAAGCACGAGGGAAATTGGGAATTGTACCTGACGTGATCATGTAATACGATAGGTTAACGGGGTAGCGAAGTGGCCGCCTGGGCCGTGGGGCGCGCCCCACCGGAACCTGTCGGCCGTCGTTCCGATCCGGTCCTCCCATGCGTAGGCACGGCGATGTGCCGTGGCCCCGCACGCCGCGCGCCGGGAGCAATAATTCTGATCGGCCCATGGGCTGCAGCGGCGTACGGGTCGCTTCCCGTCTTCTGATCGGCCCGGGCGAGGAACAAAGTAGGCGGTCCCCACTCCTCTACTGGTTGCTGCCCATCGAGCCCGGCACGCGTGAAGTGGTTCACTGTTTGGTCCGCCCACCAACGTGAACACGTGATTAATGCCGAACGAGGACACGCACCAGAATTTGCCAGATGTACTGCTAATCGCACATCGGATCTGCGATCTGCCAAAGAATTTTACTATGTTCTCTCTTCGATAAAAAAATATAGAAAATATTTTATCTTAGGAAAGTTAAACTTTATATATTTTAATCAACGAATGTAACCAGCGTATCTGCTAGCCGACGCAGACCCTCGTCGGACACTAGCACATACGACGACGACGACAGGGTAAATAAAGCGGTGTGCCGGTGTGGACTTGGGACCGGGAATCCTGATCCTACTGCGGCCAGTGGCGGTATGTGTGGTCGATGGTCGCGCAGCTGCACGAGTGGGACCTGGCGGGCGCATCGCGCGGAAGCTTCGAGCTGGGAGTCGAACGGGGTGGACGCGTCGGAGGCCGGGCGGGGGCGCATCCGGCGACCGCGACGTCGGATCCAACGGATACGTACATCTGGCAGTTGTACGTGGACTTGACATAAATCTGTAGTCCAACACATCTAGTTGAGCCTCATGGCTAGGGATTGCTCGATACTCACTCAGGATTCACGAGTTGTGCGCTGCTCCTACGCATTTGGTCGTCAGTCCGAGTCACTCCTGGGCATGCATGCTCATGAGAAAGGTGGTGCAGATGGTGCGATGCTGACATTCTCCTCCTTTTACAAGTAGAGTATATGCAAGTTTGAAAAAAAACGAATCGATCGTGTCCAATGGACGCCGGCCGGCGTCGGTATAGTCCATCTGGATTCTAGTCGCAGCAGCAGGTGCCACTACTACTCTGCTAGCTTTGTCCAAATCGCATGCACCTTATCTCGCTATCTCTTAGACCATCTCCAGCGGAGATGGCACCTTGCTCGCTATCGCTACTTTTGCCTGTTACCCTATAAAACACAGCTTCAGCAGAATATCTAAACAGATTGTCATCACTGTGGAATCGCCATCTCACCCTCCAGCGTCGGCAAATGTAGCTATGCGCTATCCTTCCGCTCCTGTGCACGCCGGTGGGAGGAGAGAAGCAGCAAGTTGCCAAATGCTTCAAAAATTTATTTATTTTCCTCTCTTTTATAAATACAAAAAGTGAACTTCTGAAGCTTCTAAAATTACACTAATTTTTATTCTCGTGGAACAAATAATAGATAACCCATTTTAGCTAGTTCTAACTAAAAATATCTTACAAATTTTAAATAAAACTTTCCCAAATTTGATTACTTTTGTATTTCGCTTGAATTTTTAGAGCATAAATTTAATTTCCAAAAATCAGGGAAAATTCATGAATATTCATGTAAACTAATTTACTAATTTTTAAAATTATTGACAACCCAAAGTTACATAGAGATTTTTAATGTTTAGCATGTGCTGCTACTGCTTACACTATAACCATTAAAATTATAGCCATTGCAAAAAAAAGCTATTATAAATAATTTGGATACGAATAAAATAGGTACATAAGATATAGAGAGTGAAATTTAACTAGTATACTAGAGTGTGTAGAAATATAAAAAGAGAATTTTATAAATAGATAACCAAATAAAGATATAGAGAATTAAATTTGACCAGTGTACTAGAAATGCTCTTATCATCCCAGTCTCTAATAAAAAGACCAAGGGCTAAGATCACTTTTTTTCTTCTGCTCGTTACGTGGTTCTGCTGTGCGTTTGTGATCGATTCGTACAGGTATCAAGTTGCTTTTTCGATCTTGGTGCGTACAATATATCTCTGCAGCTATTTTGATCAAAAGTTGTGAGAACTTTTTATCCACCTTTCATCGCCACTTTCATGTTTGCCTTGGATCTATCTCTATCTAGTACCTGCAAAATGTAGCTTCATTTGGCACTATATATCCATACAGTGTTTTCATATTCAGTTCCACATGCATTCAAATGCTACACCGGTTGCTGCTCAATCGGTCCTACGGCAATGATAGTCCGAGCAAAGAAACATGCAAATTGTGCGTCTAGGTACACCAACGAGCTCTTTAATTTGGAGTACACAACTTGTGACAGACTTCACAAAAGATTTGTCTGATTCATAATCTGATCGAGCTGTTTAGCTAAAAAAAATTTCTCCAATGCTGAGGCTAATGCAGACTGTAGCATTCGGTGCAGTAATGTATGCCTTGGCTACAGTCGCTGCAGTAGCACTGTAGTAACAGTGCCAAATGTACTTCGTGTCATTTCTACTGTAGCATATTTACTATGTCAAAAGTTGTATCATATGATTAGAGCGGTTAGCGTTGAAACTAATAGCTCTGGAGTGCCCTAATACACTTTATTGTATCCTCTGCAGTTGCCAGTGACAACTAAGATCCCGATCCATGCCTTGACGGATCTATCACACAAGCTTAATTACTATCGACCGATGACTTAATAAGTACCCTGCGCTTTCTTTTTATAAGATTCAAACTTCATAAATGTTAAAAAAATTAGTCAATCAGTATGTAGATTGTGGTACATAAATATATTATCGAATTCGTATTTCTAAACAGTTTCCTATGATTATAATCTTGTTACTATAATCCATAAATATAAGAAAAAATTACGATCAAAATTTAGCTTTGGAGACTACACTGAATCAAGGTGCGTCTTGACATATATCATGTTGTTTAGGTAAAGATGGCCGATATATATATATAGTTTGGTAGCACTCCAACTCCCACATTCACATCAGATTTTATGTTTATAGGTTAAGATAAAGTAATTTAAGTTTATATTTTTAGACTAAAATAAAAATAAAATAGCACGCATAAACGTATCAATCTACCTAGAGCTCTAGTTTCATAAATTTTTTTAATTAAAAATAACTAGCTTAAAGAATTCTTAGAGCCAATAGTCGTTGCTTTCAAAGGTGGCCGCCCTCAGTCTTGCTAGCTGGGCCAACATTGACGTGGAAAATGATAGGGAAAAGAAACTCTCGATGGATCAGATGGGGGGCATGCCCACCAACCATCATCGTCTTCGTCCTCCAGCTGCATTTTGCTGCCATGCAGACCGCAAGGTTTTCGCTGCAGCCCCATTTGCACGCACCATGTATGGCAAACCCTATTTTTGTTAGGGAAAAAAATGCCCCCTTTTTGGTCGCTCAAATCTTGATATCTAGATTGGTTTTAAAATCGTTAAGCGAGCTAAAGCAGAAGGTTGCAGTGTTATAATCTAGTACATGCCAGACCCATCTTAGTTAGCTTTTGTACGGTGGCATGCACATCCAATAGCTTATGTTATCCCTCCTACTTTTACATATTTTTCTACGGTTAGCTGCTCAAGAAAAGAAGAACCATGAGTACGTAGTGCCAACCATAATCATTTGGACAGTAGTTTCAGGGAAAATCAAACTTTAGTCGTTTCATTTGTTGCAATTAATACATTTATCATATCCGGACACTCCACGGGATATAGGTCCTCTAAGGTTTCTCGTAATTCTTAGGACATATATTTATTTACGTGAAGGAGGTCCCTGAATAAAAGTAAACTACTAGTATATACTCAAGACATCTCGTAACCGAGAAGATTTATCTCCAAGAATATAAAGGAGGAGTCCGATGATGTACGACGCCCTATATTTATATATATGGAGCTAAGGGGTCCTGCAGAGGACAAGTCATTAAAAGCCAAGACAAGCCGGCAAGAACCGAGCAAGGAGGTTGCCGACTAGATTTAGATCTATCTAAGCTAGCTACACACCCCCTTATAACAGATTTACATCAATACAAGACAAACATAACATATTGTTATTATCCTTAAGGAGTCCCGAACTTATCTAAAAACCCCTACGTGTTCCCTTATGATTAACTACCTCAAGCATCCCCTATATCTTCAACAAGTTTGTTAGATCGGCGGTTCACCAATCGTCAACAGCTAGCACCGACCTTAGGGATCATGAAAAAAGGCGTTGAAGAATCTACACTCAAGATATCATCAACATCGCCCAAAGCTTCATCGAGAATTGATTTTTCAGATAATGGGTTCTACGATAACTTTACCCCTCTCCCTAGCGAGCCGGTGATTGATTAGATAAATTTCAATGATGAACTTTCCAATGACGAGGTAAGTTGATTTATGGATCAATGAGCTATGGATTACAGCATCGAATTCGAACCACTCGGTTGCCAAGATTACTTAGAATGTCCAATTCACAACAAATCGGGATCAATCCCCGCAGTTATGACAATATGGATTGTCAAGATACCAACTCAGAGTAATCTGTTGAAGCATCCATGATGGATCTAGACACCTCCTCTAGTAGAGATTACCCCCCGAGAAGTTTTCGCTATTGGAGACGAGGTGATGACATGGGTCATCATGACGATGACCCTACATACGGATAGGGTCCTCCGGCTCCAGCGGTAGGCAATGGTCAATCCCAAGTGGGCACACCACCCGGTCCTTAACGGAGCCCTAGTTTTACCGTATCCTGAATATCAACAGGGGTTTGACCGCTTTAAATCCACAATTGCTAAGAGGATCCTCCTACTACAAGAGGCCCTCTTGCGCCTTCCAACCATAAATCTGGCTACCCCAGCCAGTAAGGATTGGATGAACTCGGCGGTTAGCCAAACAAAGTAGAACATCATCGTGGCCAAGAACTCTCATCAGGCCCTAGCTAAAAATAGTGTTAATCAAGGTAGACCAGGTAATCCACCATCACGAGACACATCGGACTCGGAAGGTGTAACCCTAGGAACAAAGTTCCCTAGGATGACAATCGGGCAAAACACCACCATCGGACCTCTCCAGTCAATGGTCATCCGATCAATGATTTGCATGAGATCATCGACGACCGGCGAAGACGCCTAGGGACTTTTGAAGAGGATTTGTCTACCCCACATCGATCTAATCAAGGAATATCCTAACATCGATGGAATTGGAACCGATCTCCAATATATGTGGGAAAGACCCTCGTCGACGCTGGAACCAGGCAAGGTGCCATAAACTGATTCCTTGTATTCTCTCCAGAACTGCAGACGTAAGCTGGCCGACAAGGTTCTAGCCTGAGATGATCGGGAAATACAATGGACGTACAAATCCCATTGAGTTTCTCCAGATCTATACCACAGCCATCCAAGCGGCTGGTGGGGATAAGAATGTAGTGGCTAATTACCTCCCTATCGCCCTTCACTACTATAGAAATGATTTAGTGGGACGCCCCTATATAGACGCCTATTGGGAGTCATCTGTACAAATGGTATCACAGACAATTCCAAACTATAACAGTCTAAAAAAGATAATAACAGTAGTTTCCCCGAAGTGGGATGCTTTAGTACAGACGGTTCTAAGTTGAAAACCGTCTGTACTAATAATATAGATGGTTCTCAAATAAGACCGCCTGTACTAAAACGTTCAATATAGACGGTTCCAATTAACTAGATCATCCGTGACCATTGAAACGGTTCCGAAGCTTTGCTTCACTTAACTTTTTGGCTTACGTACACGTCCGCTCAGCTAATATTTTGGAGCCGATATGCTCCACCTCTCTCATCCACTCATCCTTATGCGCTCCACCTCCTCTCTCTTGAACTGCTCTCAAGTCTCTCTCGATCGTCTCTCGATCTACTCAAATGCCACCAGATCCTCCACCCCACCTCCTCCATGCGGCGCGCCGTGCAGCAAGGCGACCGTGCAGCCAATCGGTGGGGAGGGCAGTGTGTCGTGCAGGAAGACGGCCATCCATCGCCTACACTTCACCGGCTCTAACACCTACTGGAACCGGGGATCTCTGCTGAAAGCCACCAGCATCGCGGTCATCCTCCTTCTACCGTCGCCTCCTGCAACAGCGTCGGGTGGAGATCCGTCCGGACTCACCGATAAGATTTTGCCCACCTTGCTTGGGTCATTCGAGACCAAATCCAAGTCCAAAACCAAATATCTCTCTCTCTCTCTCTCTCTCTCTCTCTCTCTCTCTCTCTCTCTCTCTCTCTCTCTCTCTCTCTCTCTCTCCAGTCTCCTATCCTTCCACTTAGCCCTAGGTGGATTTGTTTGCTATTCTTGCGGAGTACCCACCCAATCCATCAGTGGCTCAATTCGATTTGGTTCTATTATGTTATTCTCCGACTCAAGATCGTGCTCAGTGGAGCATGTTACCCTAAACTAGCAGGAGCACTACAAATATCAGCTAGTTTATTTTTAAAGTTAGCCTTTTTTAGCTCGGCTTGGATGACTTAACTGTTATATGCCGCAACAGCTTCATATTTGGACTTGTATCCTTTATAACATGCTCATTTGAATCCATTAGCTTGTGCATGGCATGCCTCCCAACTGGAGAACACTCCACTTTACCGACCATGATGGACAATATATCATGTCATATTAGTCCTAAATTTCATAAAATAAGTAAAAATGATGAAAACCTAGTTGCACAAAGCTCTGATGGAACTATGGCTGAGCCACAACTAGTTGAGGTTGATAATGTTACAAGGAATTTGAGGAAGTTCTATGTAAAAGCTAATCTTAGAATTAAAACAGAGAAGCCCCATAAGTATTGGCTAGTATACCACCAATGGGATTGTGCTAACAGAGGAAATGAATTGATACAATTGTAGAAAAATTTCACTTAAGATTTAAGATTTGACACAAATAAATTTAAGACTATTAGAAATGTAACATTCACACAAATAACTAATCATTTCACAAGTAATCCCTATCGGCAGAACCAATCACTCTATTGTTAGGGTAGTTGAGGAACAACAACATTGCAAACAACATATGGACATGACAAAGGGGAAAATTACAGGCAGGGCAACAACAATATAGTTCTCTTTGCCTTGGACAGAGGTGGGGAATCAGTCAATATTTTAAAACTTAGGGCAAAATTGGTAACCCTAGTCTCAACATCATTTAACTATTTTAGCCTTCTAATACTTCAATGAAACCTACTGATATTGCATAAAACTGATATTGTAAGATCTTCTAGATCCTTCTTCCTTGAATATGCATCATCCTTGAACTGCATACCAGATTATTTTGATTTGAATCACTACTTGCTGTCTCCTTAAATTTGTTAGGAGTGTGGTTTTAGAAGTCAAGTATTATCAGTTAACATAGAGCAGTTAGATTGAAATATAAGAAATTGACCTTTTAGTCATTTTGCCTTTCTCCATGCATTTGTGTCCTGTTGCATGTTATACATGCATGTGTTAGCTGGTTATGGACATCTAACTATTAAAGCAAGATGTACAACTAAAAAAATCTGAATTAATTGTGATATGAAAATTTCTAGTAATAGTGGTCTTGGTGTCCCATAACCCACATTTCTTATCATCAAGGAAGTTTTTCCATGTGGTTGAATATGGAATTATTTAGACGAATACATCTCCCACCACCATCATCAAAAGATAACCAAGAATCATCATCCCCAGTTGACTATAGGGCAGCAGGAAGCACCACCAGCCAACCAACAACAACACAGAGACAATAGCACCCATGCATGGCATTGGAAATTCAAATAATTCCATACTCAAGCATTAATTAAATATAACATATGGATTTGTGAAATTATTGCAGTAAAAATAACAAAAAAATCATTCAAAAAGCAAGAACATGTTTTCTAGTTCATTGTTAGTTCTTGAGGAAACATAGAACTTGAATTGCTCCTATGTACCCTAGACCAATATTTTCTTACACTCAAATTAGCTCCAACCTAAACCAAATAATTTGAAGAACTAACAACGAATTATTTTGGCACTCATCCACATGCTGGTCCTTCTCTGTGAGGTCGACGGTGGCACAGGTGGCCTCCTACTCCTCCTCCTCCTTGGTGGTGGTGGCAGAACGAGTGGCGGACTCCTGGACCTCGTTAGTGTGGGTGGCCTCCTCCTCTTCCTCAGTGGTGGCGGTGGCGCTAGCAGCAAGCTCTTGGTCCTCCTCATTGGTGGGGGCGACAACGGTGCGAGAGGCATCCTCCTCCTCCTTGGGGATGGTGGCGGCGTGGGTGGCGGGCTCCTAGACCTCCTCCTCTTCTTCCTTGAGGGTGACGATGGTGGTAGCATGGGTGGGAGGCGATTTGGCGGAGGGTGCAGGCAAGGGAGGGGAAAATTCCATGTGTACCTCTAAGTAATGGATGACATTTGTTTTTATAGGGGAGGTCCTTCACTCCTGGTGTAACTCTAGGGCTGGCAATGAAAGGTGTTTCACTACTGGCTTAAGTAATGACCTGGCAATGAAGATCCTCTTTCACTGTCGGCTCGGCTAATAACTTAGGCTAGCAGTGAAACCCCTTTCATGTTACTCGACCATGCCCCTCACGACCATGCGTCCTGACCACGTCTCCTGACCATGCCAGCTGCTTGACCATGCCTCCCGACCACTCCTTCACTACTGGTCTAAGTTATGAGCCGATAGTGAAAGGGGACCTTCACTGCCGGCTAATGACCTAGGCTGACAGTGAAACCCCTTTCCCTACCCGTTCATGGCTTAGGCTGGTAGTGAAAGGGGATCTTCACTACGCTACGAAGTATCTTAACAATTTTTTTGTTATATACCTAAGTATCATTCCTAAAGTTTGCTATATAACTAGTTTTTTTCATGAATAATTTTATAATTCATTAAAAGTGGAAAATAAATATGCTCATACCAAAAATAGAAAACAAATTTATACATATTAATTCATATCAAATTAGTGCTCCATTAATACATAGTAATTTATGTCCTTCATTAATATGCAAATAAAGCTACTTAATCTAGCTTAACAATTCACCCTTCATTATGATCACAACTTACATAGGGAGGTTCATCAGTGTCTTCCATCAAAACTAGGTCGATGTCCCCTCCGAAAGGAGGCAGTGCATCCAATTGATTGTAGTCTTCCTCATCGACTGCATTCTCTACTCCGACAATCCTTCTTTTTCCTTGAAGAACCATGTGTCGCTCTTACTTATTAATCGGTTCCGAGTCCTTTACATAGAAGACTTGCATAACATCTTTCATAAGTACGAATGATTCTTCTCTGTATTCGATGAGTTTTTGGTTCACTATAGTCATACTGTGCTTATCGATCTTCATGCCCCCTAAGAGTCTAAGCCATTGGCACCGAAAAAGAGAAACCTTTAACTCTCCATAGTCGAGCTCTCTAATCTCCTCTATGAATCCATAGTAGGTCTCTCTATTGCCATTGCAGTCGTAGGCATTTATATAGACACCACTATTTTGGTTGGCGCTCTTATTATCATGTGCTCTCATATAAAATGTAAAGCCATTTAAGTCATATCCTTGGATTGTGAGGATTGTAGTTGATGGTCCATGAGCCAACACATTCAACTGAGCACACTCTATCTGCTTATCCATCACCTGTCTATGTAACTAGGCACCAAAATGATCTCGGTGCTCTCGCGCAATCCAAACATCGGACTTCCCTAGGTTTTTGGAGTGTAGCATCTTCTAGTGTTGTTCAACATACGGGGCTACTACAAATAATTATTGCAAAACTATGAAATGTACTTACATGAATGAAATGACGTCGTTAGTACAAAATGAGTTCGCACCTATCATCCCTTTCCCCTGTAGCCTCCCCTCATGGCGAGATATAGGCACCCAATCGATTTGAGATTCATGTAGTCGATGTAGAAATCAATGACCCCATCGGTTCCCCAGCCCTCGCCCATGCAGCCTTCAGGCTAATTTTGGTTATGAACATATTTCTTCAGAACTCCCATGAACCTCTTGAAATGGTACATCTGATGCAGAAACACGGGGCCAAGAATCAGTATCTCTTTCATAATGTGAAGAGTGAGATGCACCATGATATCAAAAAATGATGGACGAAAACATGCCTCAAGCTAGGATAGAGTCTCGACCACGTCTTCCGCTAGATTATCTAGCTTGTTTGGATCAATGACCTTCTGTGATATCGCATTGAAGAATGAACACAACTTTATAACTGGGTTTTGTACCTTCGGCGACAGAATACCATTAATTGCAATTGGAAGCATCTGTGCCATAATCACATGACAATCATGAGACTTCATGCCAGTTAATTTCAAATATTTCATGTTTACTAGTCTCTTTATGTTGGTAGAGTAACTGGATGGAACTTCTATGCAAACACTTGCACATTGCAATTTTCTCCGCCTTGCTCAGGCTGTAGCTAACGGGACCAAGATATTTGTTTCCTTCTTCCATATCTTCGGGATGTAGATCCTATCTAAGTTCAAAAATGTTTTAGGTCCTTCCATTTTTAGAGTGTATCCTTTGTTTTGTCAGGTACACGTTCTTCTCAATGTGCATAACATCGATTGCTTGTCGAACTACCAAATCCAGCCAATAACCTAAGTCATAAAAGTAGAATTTTTTTTAACATAGGAGCTCTAAGATTAGATTTCGGAACTGGTGTACTCCCGCGTCCCTTTCCAAGGTAACCCTAAGTCCATTTACCATCTCACATACATGTCTCCCAGTGCGATGCTTAGGAGGTGATCGAGTCTCAACTTTTCGATCAAAAACTCTCATATTGCTACAGTACGGGTGATCCTTGTGAAGAAATTTATGATGACCTAGGTACACCATTTTTTTGGCCGCTCTTCTTCCACAAGCTCTCTGTTTCATCCAAGCAATGCACGAACGCACATTAACCTTTGATAGTCTGGCCCGATAGGTTACCAAGGGTTGGCCAATCTTTGATTGTTACGAACAATATTGCATGTAGGATGAAGTTCTCTGGTTTGTATTCATCCCATACCTGCACACCATTGTTCCACAATATTACAAGATCTTCCATTAATAGTTTCAGGTAGACATTGATATTGTTGCCAGGTTGCCTCGGCCCTTGTATCAACACCGGTATCATAATGTACTTTCGCTTCATACACAACCAAGGAGAAAGGTTGTAGATACATAGAGTCACAGGCTAAGTGCTATGACTATTGCTCATGTTGCCGAATAGATTCATCCCATCCATACTCAACCCAAATCTAATATTCCTCACATCTTTTGCAAATGACTTCATGTATTTTCTATCGATGTTTCTCCACTGTGTAGAATCAGCAGGGTATCTTAGCATTCCATCATCCTTGCACTCCTCGGCATGCCATCGCATCAATTCAGTATGCTTTTTGTTCGTGAATAAACACTTCAAATGGGGGACTATGGGAAAATACCACATCACATTGATAGGAGGCCTTTTCTTCTTTCCTTCACAATCGATATCATCACCATCACGCTTGTACCGTGTGGCACCACAAAATAGACACACTTCCAAGTCTGCATGCTCTTCACAATATAAAATGCAATCATTTGGACATGCATGTATTTTCTATACTTCCAACCCAAATGGGCGCACAAACTGCTTAGCCTGGTACATGTTTTCTAGCAGCACATTTTCCTTAGGAAGCAATTTCTTCAAGAACAATAACAACTATGTGAAGCTTATATCAGACCACACGTTGCTTGCCGAAAGCATGATATGCAACTTTGTGTTCTCTTTCTCATAGCCTAGGAACAACGGTGTTTTAGAGTCCTCTACCATACGCTAAAACTTTTGAAACTCTCTTTCATTGGTGAAGTTCCCCTCCCCATCATGCAACATCTGTTCTAGATCATTGTCATCGTCGTCATCCAACATCTGCTCTAGATCATCATTGACCAACGTATCTCCGACAGGTAGCATATCAGTGTATTCATTAGACGACATATCAGTGCACAAGTCTTCATCTTCTCTGCCAATGTGTTGCTCTTCCTATACAATCTCAGCTTCATCGTGCTTGGTCCCACGGGTATAGCCAGACATAAAGCTCCTTGGCATTAAGTGGAAATGTATCTGCTGGGTGGTTGCAAAATGCTTCTTTTTCTCGCAATCAATGCATGGACAATACATGTATTGAGATTGTGTATTTGACTTGTGTGCTGCAGCTGCTACCAGGAGATACTTAACACCGTTCTTGTACTTTGCGCTCATATGGCTCGCATCGTACTTTCAACTTCTATCCATCTACAATTATATCATTATTGTAAATCCATATTCAAAATATTTAGAAGATTTTGCAATCACCAAAAAATAAATTACCTCATCATCTCCTACCAACAATTGGCTCGGGTTGGAGGAGCCATCTTTTGAATGCTTTCACATCGCTTCTGATGAGTGTTTGTTGATGCCATCCCTAGAAATTTTCGTTATTATTCAACCCTTATATAGGACTATTAAGTAAAAATGAAAAATAAATATGCTCAGTTTCTATATTAGAGCTTGCTAATTAAATAAAATATAAAAAATATAATTAGATCTTACTACACACTTGAAAATTTTTAATTCATTAAAAATCAAAATAAATACTCTCATACATAAAGTTTCCATATTGGAGCATGCCAATTAATCAAAATATAAAAATATAGTTAGAGCTTGCTACATACCTACATATCATGGCTAATTTTTCTAATCATTAAAAATAAAAAATAAATATGCTCATACCTAAAGTTTCGATATTGGAGCTTGCTAATTAATTAAAATATAAAAAAATATAATTAGAGCTTTCTATATACCTTAATTTTATGCTAATTTTCTAAGTCATTAAAAATCAAAAATAAATATGGTTATACCTACAACTAATGCAAATCAGTAATAAAGACATTTTTCCACCATAAGCTAGTAATTGAAACTTCCATATCATAAATGAGATATAATTGCATCTACATTGTCTTAAAACATCAAGGTCATAGGTTCATCTCCATCATTTCAAAATCTAGAGTAGCAAATAAAATTCAACTATAAATGGATTGGAGATGAAGTTACATACCTTGGAACGCATAGGATATGAGGATTCATCAAAACTTTAAAGCCCCCAAGAACTTAGTGACCAAAAATAGCCGCCACCGAGCGAGAACAGAGCTCCTCTCTGTTATGCTCGGTCTTGGGGAAGGAGATGACGAGTTTTGTATAGCCGAGACATCACTAATGACTAATACCACCATCTGACAATGATGCTAGACTAAAACTGCCGATCGATGGCTTAAACCAGCAGTGGTGAGAGCTGAGAATTACTGTCGACTCAAGCCATAGGCCAGTAGTGATGACCCTTATATCACTACATTAGTGGCTTTAGCCAGCATCCTCATCAGCACCAGCTCAAGCCATAGGTTAGCAGTGATGATCATTATCACTGTCGGTTCATAAGCCATGATATTAGATTCTTCTCGCGCGGTTAATGAACCGGCAGTGATAGGCCGACATATAAGCCAATTTTTTAATAGTGTAAAGCTCTTTTTCAATTTTCAATCAAGATGTGCTGTTGGCAAGTGGCCAAAGCTGATATTACATATTCTTGAACCGTTAAGAAAATATTCTTGCCATGCGTTTTTATACGAATTACATGTGTACAAAAGAAGTTTGGAAGATTTGGACCATAATTAGTTGGCTAGCTAGTTGCGTGCATGCCGATGGCGGGCATAGGACAACTTGTTCATGAAGCCAAACTGACACTCCTGTAGTAGCTAAGCTGTCTGCGTCCGACAAACAAGCTCTACAACTGTCAACAAAGTATTGCTACGCTCAATTTCATATAGGCCCTATATATAGTTCATTTAATATATGTTATGAATTAAAAAAGGAAGTTCTTTCACTACGCTCGGTTTTTCTACTATACAGACAATTCGTCATAAGGGTTATTTGTGAATAGGCAACAATCTTCTTTAGTACTTTCCTCGTATAGTTGAAGACATTTGTAGTTAGTCCAAATCGTTCCTGACACAGTTGAAGTACATTATCGACAAAAAAAAATCCCGACAAAGTGATAACCGATAAGATGATTGGCATTTGAACAGAAAGTAGAAAGAGGATGCAACCGATAGTAGCATAGCAATCACCATCGGGAAATATAGCAACGGTTTATTGTTTATCTGTCCCGGTGATACGATATCCTTTTAATGCACACATTCGTTCCTAATGAAAGCGAAATATAATATGAGCTCGAAGAATATATTCCTTGTAGTTTCCCTCTATATGTCAAAAAGAGCACATATCTTTGAGAGCACTTAGCAACTAATCATGTGGATTCAAGTTAGGTGTAGACTGGCTTTATACCAGTGCCATACCATATATATGTGTTCGGTGTACGCCGATTTGCCAATCACACAACGCAATGAAAAGGAGAAAAAGGAGGAACGAACAAAGATCAAAAGAATCTAATACCAACCACACAAATTATATGAATTTTGCGGATCTAGTTGATAACATCATTGGCTTAACCTAAGTACTAAACACATCATTAGATTGCGGAATCGTTTAACGGACCATTATTAGGCGAAGCCATTAGCTTCTTATGCAATGACCTTTGCCTTCTTGATCCAAGCACAACGCAGTCATTGTCGGTGTAGTCATCGATGATGTCGATGTAGAGCATGACACTACGTAAGAAATCAGCAAAGGAGATACACATTAGTAACGGTTGCTCAACATGTGTCACTAATGTACTATTAGTGATGGGTTCAATAAGAACGCGTCACTAATGTCCCTTCTGATCGGAACCAGATATAGACCTGTTACTAATGAGTGGTCATTAGTAACGGGTCATAACATGAATCATCACTGATGATAATAGTGACAGGTCAAGTTGTGACCGGTCACTAATAACTAGATCATTAGTGACGGGTCGCCCTAGACCAGTCATTAGTGACGGATCAATTTGTGACCCGTAACTAATGATAAGATCATCAGTGACGGGTCATCCTAGGTCAGTCATTAGTGACGGGTCACAACTTGACCTGTCACTAATGATCTACTCATTAGTGAAGGGTCGTCCTATACCAGACATTAGTGATGGGTCAACTTATAACCCATCACTAATGACCAACTCCAGTCACTAATGACGGTATTCGCAAATATTTTTTATTTTTACTTTATTTTTCTCTTATTTTTTATCACCTCAGCAGCACTAGAATACGAACCATTGTATATTTTTTCTCAAGTTTGATGTAAGGTGTGGCGGCTATAGACACAAGCGCGTGTTTTGGATGCGGATGTAACTTTTTTTAGATGTTCGTAGAGTCAAAAAACGTCGAAATCCGAGTCCGTATGAAAAAGTTATACCCATTTTACCGAATGCACTTCAGGTCACCTATCAAATTATAACCCTAGATGAAATTTGGCAAAATTAGTCATTAGTGACGGGTCATGGTTATGACGCGTCACTAATGACCTTTGGCAAAGAAAGTTATATCCGGTTTCTATCACAACTACGTGATAGCAGAGGTGGTAAGGTGACTACGCGCACGAGTAGGAAGTCATGGGTTCAATTACCATTGAATGCAAACTTGAAAATAATGTGAAAAAAGCATGGCTTGTGAGGCATATGGGATGAACCTGCGTTGGGATGGCTCGGGTGAAAAAATATTTTTTTTGACTTTTTTGTGTCAAAAAATACGAAAAATGTTCATCGGTCATTAGTGACGGGTTAGGATTACAACCCATCACTAATGACAAAACATTAGTGACGGGTCACGGTTATGACCCGTCACTAATGAGCTCATTAGTGACGGGTGAGTGACACGATAAGAGTGACGTGTATAGGACCCATTACTAATACCGGTTATCACCCGTCACTAATGACTTTTTTCACATAGTGAGATGTCCCCGGTGCCGGTGCCGGTGTTGTTGTCGATGTAAGCTAGAGCAGGTTCACCAGCAATGTTGCCGACGATGGTTAAGGACTTCATGTCACAGCAGCTGCCTCTTAGATCGGTTTCTTAGGGTTTTGAGATATTGGAGTGAGGTTGACCATGCAAACGATGAGTAGCCAGGGTCCCCTTTTTAATATGGAGCTAGCGACTTGGACCAAAACCACATTGTGGTTTCCGCCCCCAATCAGGGCGTTTGGGTGCGGCCACCACTCCTAAGGAGTTGGTAGTTAGTTGGTGTCGAGATCAAAACCAACACTAGCTAGCCAATACAAAATAGCTAGAGAAGTAATATGCCAAAAGTCATTGGAAGCATTTTGTATATGTTTCCAAAAAGGATGGAAACAACGCCCTGATATTTTCATTTTTGTATCAGTCTTCTCTCTCTTCTCTCTACATTTTCAATTCTATATACCACAACTACCAGATTTCCCATTTTTCTTGGCAGTCACAAACAAGTAAAAATTAAAAACTACCAAGGGCCTGTAACACCCAGTTTTAAACGGTCAAAACCGGGCACAACACATGTATGCCAGTATCTAGTTTCATACATGTGCTTACATCATCAGTGTTATCATCACAGTGCCATTATTACAACATCGTATTTAGCTTATTACAAAAGGACACGAGGGTCTAAAAGAAAATACAGTGGAGAACAAAAGTAGGGGGGTCTTTAGCGCTAGTGGCTCCATCTTCCACAGGCATCGACCGGTGGCACCACAGCCTAGAACAGCAGCTCCGGGTCAAAGTCATCGTCGTCGAAGGCTCCAGCTTCATTGACGGCTTCTAAATGGCAGTAGATTGCAGGGTAGGGGACAAAAAGTGTGAGTACAAAGATTGTACTCCGCAAGAGTAGGAAAAAACATGATATGTGGCTTAAGTCAAGGAAAGGCTTGACCATGGCTAACATCACTAAGCAACTATGACCTGTCTATGACTCCAACAACAGGCATCATATTTACTAAGTGTGAAGACACTGCTGTAACCAAAGGGATATGACACACCAGATTCCATCCGACTACCAAGACTCACCAGGTAATTACATTACCTGGCTACCCCAACTAATCCTGAAGAAGTCCAAGCTTGCTCTTGTCCATGAGCACGGCTGATCGACCAGATTGATACTCTGCAGAGTTTGCACTACTTTCTCCACGAGTCGTAATTCCTGTGTTGCTCCATACTTTCGGGGTGTGGAGTCGGGGTCTCACTACAAGGCCTTTACAAAGTTCCCTCTAACCTGCAGGCACCCACTGAGGATCCACCGCTAACAGACAATTAGATTACTGCAGAAGCCCCCTCATGTGCCTCTTATACCGACCTATGGTGCCCACAAAGCTAGAAGGTGGCTAATTAGTTGGCCAGGCCGTACCCATATAAGCCTCGTGGTTGTGCGGATATAACTAGGTTACATGTCCAAGAACCGGTCCTTAGGACCCCGCACAGATACAAATACAAACATGCCATAGGCTCCACCTCAAACCATTCATTATGTTGGGGATTCCTATACCATGTTGCTACAAAAAGAATTACCATCTCCTAACATTATTGCATAGTTCATTAGTCAATATTAAGATTTCCCAACCAAGACTGCGCTAGCATAAACTACCCATTTTTATAACATGATGAACAATGGCGACAAGGAAAAATTCATTCAAAACTAGTAAACCCTAATCATGGGACAACATATTTGACAAGCATGCATATTGAAGGATAAAAACTACACCTGCAAATCCTAAAATAGGATAAATATGCTCAAGGACACTTGCCATCGACAAGGTGCTGCTCAACGTCCTCGAAAGCTTGGTCTTGGAGGTTACCGAACTGCTCAGCTCCTAATCGATAAACCAAAAAAGCACACACAAAAAACACTTCTAAGAACAGTACACCAGACAGTACAAAATCTAAGCAAAAACCCTATAAAAAGATTCTACATGTCACTACGAACATTTGGATGCGAAAATCGCCCAAATCAGAGCTACGAGCAAAAAGTAATAAGCATTTGAAGTTATAGGGGATATTCTGCAAAATTTACTTTATTTTCCAGAGAGACCCGAATTGTTTTTATACTGAAAAGTTGAATTATGACGCAATAAAGATTTACTGAATTGATTTTCTACTGAAAAAGCCATGGAATAAGTCTACGAGGCTTGCGGACCACGGCCACTTGGCCGGTGCACGGGTCCATGGTGGACTGGCTTCATAATCCCAAGGGGTATCTAATCTTGACCACCGGATTTGGATCCAACAGCCGGAGTTCAATTAGGGGGGGGGGGCACCGGCGGCACACAGAGAAGGGGTGGCAGCCAACGGCAGCGGGCGGCAGCGGGGCTCACCGGAGTAGCGCGAAAACGTGCTACCAGCCTCGGTTCACGACGGCGAGCAGGGCAAAAGAGAGAGGCGAGAAAGGGAGTCTCATAGTGGGATCGGTGACGGTGGAGGGGGCTCCGGAGACGGTCGGCGACGGAGAAGAAAGGGCGGCGGCACTTGAAGCTCGGTGCGGCGACCGACGGCGATGGGAGGAGCTCCAAGCAGCTACGGGAGATGATGCCTGTCGGAGGGTGAACTCCTGTCGCAGGGATCCTGGGGGACCCCTTTTAAGAGATTCGGCCGGGGGGATGATCCTGAATATGTTCGCCTGAGAAATAAATGGGTATGAATGAGATGGCCGACGGTGCAGAATGATCTAATGCGGAAAGGAGTAAATGCACTGGTGTTTAGACAGGTTCGGGCCGCACGGGGGCGAACACCCTACTCCTATATGGATACTATAAATGCCCTGAGGAAGTCCCTCAAGGATGTTGCTGGTTACAAGAATGTTGGTCTATCTTAGAGCCTGGGGCTCTTTGTTCTTCAGCCTGTCTCGTGTTGTTCACTTCTCAGCCGTTGTTTCTCTTGTGCTGTGTTTTCCCACACTACTGAGCCCTCCTTTCTTTTGTGCCACCGGCGGCTTTAAATACCCGCCGGCAGCAGCGTGCCCTGAACGGGAGGGGGAGCATGAGTTCTGAGACACCATAAATGGAAAGGGCGTCATCATTTCCTCTGGGCGAAGTGACCGGGGGTGGAAAATGCGTCGCACGCCCGGTCATCCGTCACCATAAATGCACTGGCAACGGGCGCCGTGGAGAGGGCCCACCGGGCAGCCGCAGAGCGGCCCGGCGTGCCCGCCTTGTCTTGTTCCCTTACCACAGTAGCGCGGCAGACGGAACGTCTCGGCCCTTACGACTTTATCCCGAGACGGGCCGGATGGCACGGGATGGGACCCGTGCAATTAATAACCCCACGCCCCTCTGCCAGAACGTGGCAGGAACTGACACTGAGCGCGGCGGGAGCAGTTGGAGGTGACAGGCCACGCACGCTCTTTAAATGCGGCCTTGGGCCTTTGACTGGCTGACACCTCATCGGTGGGCCCCTCGGGGGCCACTGCCAGGGGGCTCCTTGGGTCTTCGGGGTACCAAGTGCTCGGGGGTTGCCGTTCGCCTCCCCGAGCACTCTCTCCCGAGAATGCCCTTTCTTGTCGTTGGGGTCCCGAGTGCTCGGGGGTACTGTTCACCTCCCCGAGCACTCTCTCCCGGGCACACTTGTACGGATCCTCAGGGAACCGAGTGCTCGGGGGCTGCTGCGCGCAGCCCCGAGCACTCTCTCCCGGATCTTCCTTCGGTGGGTCCTCGGGATACTTGGGTGCCCAGGGGGCCACCGCTAGCAACCCCGGGAACGTTTCTCCTGGTACTTAGCTTTCCTGGTCGTCGGGGGACTTGGGTGCTTGGAGGTCACCGTACACCTTCCCGAGCACTTTCTTCCCGGTACTTAGATTTCGTGGATCATCGGGGAATTGGGGTACTTCGGGGGCCACCGACTGTGGCCCCGAGCGCCCACTCCCGGGACTCAATCTTTTTCACCTTGCGAGAGAGACTCTGCGGGATGGCGCCATGTGGCGGATTGCTGGCCTGGCCTCGGGATTCGGGGACCCCCGGTTCCTGATACACCGACAACGCCCGAGCCTCTGCAACACCGAAGGAGAAGGAAAAGAGGTCAACAATGGTCTGGCATGGCCAAATTAAGTTGGCGACGGAGCTCTTACTGGCAATAATGGCGGCGACGGCGGCGAGCTCAAATTCATGTGCAAGAGAGAGGGGAAACGGGTTCTTCAGGTGCGGAACGGTGCAAGGAAGGCGAGGGTGGGCTTAAATAACCGAGGGAGGGAGAGGGACGGCCGGATTTGGGAGAAATGGCCGACGGCCCTAAATGCAATCAAAGCTTCGGTTTCCATGCAAAAGAGAGGGGAATCAAGGGGGAAATGGTCGAGGAGTAGGTAATGGAGGGAGGGGATCGTGGTGGCGTGCTTTAATTGGCGAATCAAAGCGCGGGGAGGCGGAAATTGGAAATGGAGGCGGGATTTGGGGTGCTTGGGGGGGGGGTTCAGCGAGAGGTAGGGGAAGGGGAGCCGACTCGGCAGGCGGGCCACTTGCTCGCCGCGGCTCAGCTCAGCCGGGCCCGCACACAGGGAGAGAGAGGCGAGGAGGGGATGGCTTGGGCGGGGGGGGGGGGGGGAGCCGGCTCGGCTGGACCCCACCTGGCAGTGGCAAGGGGCGGGAAGGGGGCGGGCTTAGGCGGGCTGGGAGGCCAGCTGGCCTTGCGGGCCGACGTAGGAGAGGAGGGGCGGCCCATGCGGGAAGGAGAAAGGGGAGGGGAGATGGGCCGAGGGAGAGAGAACCAAAGGCAATTTTCTTTTTAGGAATTCCTTTTCCAATTTGATTTCAAAGCAATTTTAAAAAGGGGTTTAAAGCGGCGAATTCTAGTGAATTTTTGCAAACTTTTTCCACACAATAAAACCTTATTGCATCTACAACGGCATGAATGCATCAAATATTTAACCTAGACCAAATTAAATTTAGAAATTAATTTTCCTATTGAACAAAATTGCAACCATCTAATTAATTTCTAGCAAAATTTTAAATTATTGCAAAAAATTGAAATTTAGGGTGTTACAAACCTATCCCCTTAGGATGAATCTCGCCCTCGAGATTCGGAAGGATCGGAGAAGAGATGGGGAAACTCCATCTTCAGATCATTTTCTCTTTCCCAGGTTGCTTCTTCTTCTGAGTGATGCTTCCACTGCACTCTGCACATTCAGGCTCGCCTGTTTCTGGTAACCATTTCTGATGTCTCAAGGATCTTGACCAGATATTCTGAATATGATAGATCTTCTCGCACATCCAGTTCTTCTACTAGCAACTGTTCTTCGGGAACTCTTAAACACTTCTTCAATTGTGATACATGGAACACATCATGTACTCTGGAGAGTTGAGGTGGTAACTCAAGCTGGTAAGCTACTTCTCCTCGCCTTCCCAAAATCTTGTACGGACCAACAAACCGAGGTGAAAGCTTGCCTTTGACTTTGAATCTGCGCAGTCCTCTGATCGATGATACTTTGAGATACACAAAGTCTCCTACTTCAAAAGTCAGTTCCCTACGTCGATGATCTGCATAACTCTTTTGCCTTGACTGTGTTGTTTTCAGATTATCCCGAATCTCTTGCACTTGTCTTTTGGCTTCTCTCAGAACTTCTGGACCGAAAACTTGGCTTTCTCCGGTCTGATTCCAGAACAACGGGGTTCTAAACTTCCTTCCATATAAAGCTTCAAAAGGGGACATCTTGAGACTAGCCTAGTAACTGTTATTGTACGAGAATTCCGCATACGACAGATTCTTGTCCCAACTATTACCATTCTTCAATGCACATGCTCTCAACATGTCTTCAAGAATTTGATTTACTCTTTCTGTCTGTCCATCAGTTTACGGGTGGTATGCTGAGCTGAAATTCAATCTTGTATCCATAGATTCATGCAATCGTTGCCAGAACTGTGAGGTAAACTGGTTGCCAAGATCGGATACAATTATCTTGGGTACCCCATGCAGACACACAATTTTGGACATATACAATTCAGCTAGCTTCGGACCTCGATAGGATTCTTTTACTGGAATGAAATGAGCTACTTTTGTCAACTGGTCAACTACGACCCATATAGAATCATGTCCTGATTGTGTTCGCGGTAGACCCACTATGAAGTCCATGCTGATTTCTTCCTACTTCCATTCATGTACTTTCAATAGTTGTAGCAGTCCTGCTGATCTTTGATGCTCGGCTTTGACTCGCTGATAGATATCACACAAAGCCACATATTCTGCCACTGCGCGTTTCATCCCATACCACCAATACTGATCTTTAAGATCTTGGTACTCCCTGGGTGAATGGAATATGCCGAATCATGGGCTTCGTTTAAGATTGTATCCCGAATAGACTTTATGTCCGGAACACAAATCCTGTGCTTATACCACACTATGCCTTGCTCATCTACAGAAAAATCCGGGGCTTTGCCAAATTTAATGAGCTGCTTGATTTCCAAAATCTTTTCATCCTCAAGCTGACCCTTTCTTATTTCTTGC
This sequence comes from Phragmites australis, assembly GCF_958298935.1. NCBI lineage: Eukaryota > Viridiplantae > Streptophyta > Magnoliopsida > Poales > Poaceae > Phragmites > Phragmites australis. Next base: position 19,283,295 of record NC_084936.1, on the reverse strand, counting down.
TCAAGTGTCGAGTCTATTTCCATTGCAACCATCTCTGTGTTATACACCATTCCCATATTTAACCTCTCGAACTCTTTGCATAGCTCGGGACTCAACTCTTGAAGATTCATTGCATTAATTTGAGACTTTCTACTCAAGGCATCAGCTACTACATTTGCCTTTCCTGGGTGATAGTTGATTCCCAGATCATAGTCCTTGATAAGCTCTAACCATTTGCGCTGCCTGAGGTTAAGATCCGGTTGAGTGAAAATATACTTCAAGATTTTATGATCAGAATAGATCTTACATCTCTGACCAATCAGATAATGCCTCCAGATCTTGAGTGTGTGAACCACTGCGGCTAGCTCCAAGTCATGTGTCGGATAATTCTCTTCATGTTTCCTTAACTGTCGGGATGCATATGTAACAACATGACCTTCTTGCATGAGCACGCATCCCAAGCCTTGACGGGATGCATCAAAATACACCAAAAACGGCTTCTAAGTATCTGGCATGATCAAAACTGGTGTTGAGGTCAACCTCTTCTTTAATTCATTGAAACTAGCTTCTCGAGCTGTTGTCCACTTGAACTCTGCTCCTTTTTTTAGTAGTTCTGTCATTGGCTTCTCTATCTTGGAGAAACCTTCTATGAAACGACGATAGTATCCTGCTAGACCCAAAAAACTGCGAATCTCGGATACATTTTGCAGTGGCTTCCAATTCAGAACATCTCTTACCTTGGACGGATCTACAGACACACCTCCTGCTGATATGATGTGACCAAGGAAAGGAACTTACTTTAACCAGAACTCACATTTGCTCAGTTTAGCGTATAGCTGGTTTTCCCTGAGCTTCTGCAAAACCATCCTTAGGTGTTCCTCGTGCTCTTCTTCATTCTTGGAGTAGACCAGGATGTCATCAATGAACACCACAACAAAACTTGTCCAAATATTCCATGAAGACCTTGTTCATCAGATACATGAAGTATGCTGGGGCATTGGTCAGCCCGAAAGACATCACTATGTACTCGTACAGACTGTACCGAGTAACAAATGCTGTCTTGGGGATATCCGAAGCACGAATTTTCAGCTGATGGTATCCAGATTGAAGATCAATCTTGGAAAACACACATGTGCCAATCAGCATATCAAATAGATCTTCGATGCGGGGCAGAGGGTACTTGTTCTTGATTGTTACTTCATTCAGAGCTCGATAGTCTATACACATCCTATGTGTACCATCTTTCTTCAGAACGAAGATTACTGGGGCTCCCTAGGGTGAAGAAATGGGGTGGATAAACCCTTTGTCTAGTAGCTCTTGGATTTGTTCCTTGAGCTCAGCCAACTGATAGGCATCCATTCTATATGGCCTCTTATATATAAGAGCCGTTCCAGGTACTAATTCAATGACAAAATCAATTTCTCGATCAGGTGGCATACCTGGCAAATCCTCCGGGAAGATGTCAGGAAATTCACTGACCACCCTGCTATCTTCCACTGCGTTGGCTTTGTTTAAACTGGCGTTGATAGCTGACTCTGTCGTGGCCTGAAACTCCACCTTGGTTCCGTCTGTATGTCTCAACTAAACCGTCTTCGTAGCACACCCGATGACTCCTTTGTACTTGGTTAGCCAATCCATCCCCAGAATGATATCAATACCCTTGGACTCCATAATGATGAGGTTGGCCAGAAAGTCTACCCCCCTTATGTATATACTTATTTTAGGGCATACATGCCTTGATTCCATTTCTCCTCCAGGAGAATTTACTAGCACTCGATTTTTCAATAAAGCTCTTGGCAACTTATATGTATTCACAAACTGATATGATATGAATGAATGCATAGCACCGGAATCAAATAATATTGTTGCAGGATGAGAGTTGGCAGAAAACATACCCAGAACCACGTCAGAGCTTCCTGGGCTTCCTCCACTGCAACATGGTTGACACGACCATACATTGCGTTCTGGCAAGGCTGCTGCTACTGGTTGTTGCCCTGGGCTTGGCCTTGTTGCTTCTTGGGACACTTGTTGGCGAGATGCCCGAAGTTGCCGCAACTGAAGCACGACCCAATGTTCCTTGACCCTTGGTCATTGCGGTTCTGCGGCTGTGGCTGACTATTATTGGATCGCTGCTGCTGCTGCGGGAAGCTGGGACGAGACTACTGCTGCTGCTGCGGCTACACTGGCGGCTTGAACAACCCTGTACCTTGATTCTGCATTTTCTGTTGCGGCCTCTATGACTGATTCTGCTGCTACTGGTTCTGCCCTCCATGGCGGAACATCGGACTAGTGGCAGGGGCGTTGAAGCAGGAGTGGGTGTTGCTGCCAAAAGACTGACCCTGTAGATGGCGCTTACACTCTTCACCTAGATTCTGGCACTTCTTCTCCATGATGAAGGCCCTATCTACCAGCTTCTGGAAACTGGGGGTACTCATTGGCGGAGAGGGCATACTGTAGACCAGTGTTAAGACCCTCAAGAAAGCAATCATTTTTCTTCTCATCCGTGTCGATGTCGTTTGGGGCGTAGCTAGACAGTTGAGTAAACTTCGTGAGGTACTCCCTCACAGACATAGGTCCTTGCTTGAGACTAAGGAACTCCTTCCTCTTTAGCTTTATTTCTCCAGCGAGGACATGGTGAGCGCGGAAGCTGTTTTGGAACTCTGCCCAGGTGATCTCCTAGGGATCCTCATGAGCGGCGGTGTAAGCAGTCCACCACTCCTGAGCTGGCCCAATCAGCTGGTGGGATGCAAAGAGGACATTCTCCCTTCCATTGCATTGAGCTATCTGAAGCTTGCTGTCGATTGTTTTCAGCCAATCATCTGCCTTCATTGGCTCCACTGCCTGAGAGAAGGTAGGTGGCTGGGTGCTCAAGAAAGTCCAGAGCCCGGACTGTGGCTGCTGCGGTGGTGCCTGCTGAGCTTGGGGTTGCTGGTTGATTGCTTGGACCAAGCCTTGAAGAAGAGTCATGACTTGGTTGGCGTCCATGAGGGGTGGCAGGGGAGGAAGATTGTTGTTGTTGGAAGCGTTGTTGATGATGTTGTCACTGGTGTTGTTGGTGGTGTTGGTGTTGTTGGTGGTGTTGTTACGTCTGGTGTTCACCATATGTTGTCGCCAAGGTACGGGGAACATAAGAGAAAAGCAAAGGCGGAAAACGAGACAAGAACAGAAAAGAACTGATAGGAACTGAAGGAAACATAAGGGAACAGAAGGAAACAGATAGAAAGGACTCTCAACTATTATATTATTAACAGATGAAAATGCAGAGGGGAAACCCCTACATCACACCAACACTCAATCAAAGATCCAACTCATAACAAGGTTCACACTACAGACTCAAGCACAAGCACACACATGAACAGACGACACAAGACAACAAAGAAACACGGGACCTAACAACTTATTCAGCTAGGGACATCCTCCTAGCTCAACTCTACTCATAGCTTGCTGTGCCTGAAGGGCCTGCAACATCTGCCTGACGAAGCCTCTTGTGTGGAGGAGAGTGGGGCGGTGCAGGCGCAGGTGCCAGTGCCGGGGGAACCTCATTGGGGTGCTGGTCAGGGTCCTGCAGCATCATCTCCAGCTCATAGATCATCTGCTCGTGCTCGGTGTGGTGCTGGTGAAGATCCTCCAACTCGTCGAGTGCTCTATCCAGCTCGGTGTAGAGGGCGGCGGTGAGGCGGACCTGCTCTCTCAGACGGAGATCTGCTCCATTGCCCACGAGTGTGAAGGTGACCTCCAGGCTGCCTGACAGGCGCTGCAGGAACTTCCCGAATTTGGTGTGGCTGAGGTCCTATCTATTCTCCCAGCAGAGAACAGCCAAAGCCTGGCGAGCGACGTCCTCGATCCCTGCCTCGAACTTAGCTCTGAGGGTGGTGGCGGTGTGGACTCGACAAACTAGATGAAAATCGTCGTTGGAGGGCTTCTCGAACATGGTCACCTCCACTGACCAGGAGTAACCATGTCCTCCAAGTGGAACCCTGACGCCTCTGAAGAGTGGAGCGTCATGGTAACCAAGGCCTTGTAGCAGGTACCACAGAGTGTGGGCGAAGTACCCAGGCAACTGTCCGTTGGTGTAGAACTCAGCTGGGGGTTGGTGCCTCCAGACTGCACCAGCAGGAACTTCCACATCTGGCACAAGCACGTGCTTATGCAGGGTGATCTTCGTTTGGGCCATCTAAAATTTTGAAGAAAGATTGAAGTCAGTAACCAATTTAAAAAGAGCAGTAGATAGATAAAGGAAAAACTGGAAGAAAAACAACTTTGCAAAAGTAGTTTATACAAACATAAGTCCTTAGCGCGTCCATACTATCTAGGTTACGTCCTACGATCAACACAGCTCTGATACTACTTCTGTAACACCTAGTTTTAAACGACCAAAACCTGGCACAGCACATGTATGCCAGGATCTAGTTTCATACATGTGCTTACATCATCAGTGTTATCATCACAGGGCCATTATTACAACATCATATTTAGCTTATTACAAAAGGACCCGAGGGTTTAAAAGAAAATACAGCGAAGAACAAAGGGGGGTCTTTAGAGCTAGTGGCTCCATCTTCCACAGTCGTCGACCGGGGGCACCACAGCCTAGAACAGTAGCTCTGGGTCAAAGTCGTCATCGTCGAAGGCTCCAGCTTCATTGACGGCTTCTGAACGACGGTAAAATGTAGGGTAGGGGACAACAAGTGTGAGTACAAAGATTGTACTCCACAAGATTAGCATGATATGCGGCTTAAGTCAAGGAAAGGCTTGACACTGGCTAACAGTACTAAGCAACTATGACCTGTCTATGACTCTAACAACAGACATCCTATTTACTAAGTGTGAAGACACTGCTGTAACCAAAGGGATATGACACACCAGATTCCATCCGACTACCAAGACTCACCAGGTAATTACATTACCTGGCTACCCCAACTAATCCTGAAGAAGTCCAAGCTTGCTCTTGTCCATGAGCACGGCTGATCGACCAGATTGATACTCTACAGAGTTTGCACTACTTTCCCCACGAGTCGTGATTCCCGTGTTGCTCCATACTTTCAGGGTGTGGAGTCGGGGTCTCACTACAAGGCCTTTACAAAGCTCCCTCTAACCTGCAGGCACCCACTGAGGTTCCACCGCTAACAGACAATTACACTGCTGCAGAAACCCCCTCTTGTGCCTCTTATACCGACCTATGTTGCCCACAAAGCTAGAAGGTGACTAATTAGTTGGCCAGGCTATACCCATTTAGGCAGTACAGAATCTAAGCAAAAAACCTATAAAAAGATTCTACACATTGCTACGAACATTTGGACGCGAAAATCGCAGAAATTGGAGCTACGAGCAAAAAGTAATAAGCATTTGAAGTTATAGGGGCTATTCTGCAAATTTTATTTTATTTTCCAGAGAGACCCGAATTGTTTTTATATTGAAAAGTTGAATTATGATGCAATAAGGATTTACTAAATTGATTTTCTACTAAAAAGCCATGGAATAAGTCTACGAGGCTTGCAGAAACACGACCACTTGGCCGGTGCACGCGTCCATGGTGGACTGGCTTCATAATCCCAAGGGGTATCTAATGTTGGCCACCGGATTTGGATCCAACGGCCGAAGTTCAATTGGGGGGGGGGGGCGGCACACAGAGAAGGGGCGGCGGCCGACGGCAGCTGGCGGCGTCGGGGCTCGCTGGAGTAGCACGAAAATGCACTACCGGCCTCGGTTCAGGATGGCGAGCAGCGCAAAAGAGAGAGGGGGAGAAAGGGAGTCTCACAGCGGGATCGGTGATGGCGGAGGGGGCTCCGGAGACGGCCGGTAACGGAGAAGAATGGGCGGCGGCACTTGGAGCTCGGTGCGGTGGTCGACGGCGGCGGGAGGAGCTCTGAGCAGCTGCGGGAGACGATGCCAGAGCCTCTGCGACACCGAAGGAGAAGGAAAAGAGGTCAACAATGGTCCGGCACGGCCGAATTAAGTCGGCAGCGGAGCTCTTACTGGCAATAATGGCGGCGACGGCGGCGAGCTCAAATTCATGCGCAAGAGAGAGGGGAAACGGGTTCTTCAGGTGCGGAACGGCGCAAGGAAGGCGACGGTGGGCTTAAATAGCCGAGGGAGGGAGAGGGATGGCCGGATTTGGGAGAAATGGCCGACGGCCCTAAATGCAATCAAAGCTTCGGTTTCCATGCAAAAGAGAGGGGAATCAAGGGGGAAACGGTCGGGGAGTAGGTAATGGAGGGAGGGGATCGTGGTGGCGTGCTTTAATTGGCGAATCAAAGCGCGGGGAGGCAAAAATTGGAAACGGCGGTGGGATTTAGGGGGCTCGAGGGGGGGGGGTCCGGCGAGAGGTAGGGGAAGGGGAGCCAACTAGGCAGGCGGGCGGCTCGCTCGGCGCGGCTCGGCCCAGTCCTGCGCTAACCTCAAGGCGGGGAGGGGAGCGGCTCGGGCGAGGGGTGAGTCGGCTCGGCTAGGCCCCACTTGGCAGCAGCAAGGGGCAGGAAGGGGGCCAGCTTAGGCACGCTGGGAGGCCAGCTGGCCTTGCGGGCCGACGCGGGAGAGGAAGGGCGGCTCACGCGAGAAGGAGAAAGTGGGGGGGGGGGGGGAGATGGGCCGAGGGAGAGAGAATCGGCCCAAAGGCAATTTTCTTTTTAGGAATTCCTTTTCCAATTCGATTTCAAACCAATTTTGAAAAGGGGTTTAAAGCAGCAAATTCTAGCGAATGTTTGCATACTTTTTCCACACAATAAAACCTTAATGCATCTATAACGGCATGAATGCATCAAACATTTAACCTAGGCCAAATTAAATTTAGAAATTAATTTTCCTATTGAACAAAATTGCAACCACCTAATTAATTTCTAGCAAAATTTTAAATTATTGCAAAAATTGAAATTTAGGGTGTTACATGGCCCCTCACGAAAATTAGACACTACCAAGAAAATTGGGATCTTGGTAGTGTATCTATTACTCTGAAAGATTGAGATGGTGAGTGTTATTTCTTTCTTCTTTGTCATCCCCTCCTTGATCCAAATAGCATGTGTTTCTGACAAGCGGAGACACTTTAACCGCTTTGAGAAATCTTTAACACTACACAAGAAATTACCTTTTGAAATTTTTTACATACCAACAAGGAAAAAGTCCATTTTGCCTCTCTCAACTATTGCCGAAATCCGTTTTTCCCCTTCAACCATAAAACCAGGTATTTTACCTCCCTCAACTATTCAGACCAGTGTAATTTAACTCCTCGACTTCTTTTGATGGTGGTTTCATCCTATGTGGTGACAACTCAGCTTGCCCTGTTGGCAGCATTTCGCTGACGCGACACATAGATGCATAGGTGGCACGTTAACGTGGCTGCTGATGCAGATTAAGAGCTGCTGACTAGGCTCAGCACGTGGCTGCTGATGCACATTAAGAGATGTTGTCTGGGCTCCACCTAAGGGTATATGGCAATCTAATCCTAGCCGTTGACTTCGGATCAGATGGTGAGGCTTACCTTCTCCACTCTCCAGCTTGGGATGGCATCGACGGCGGTTGGACATGGCGGCGCAGCCATAAGAGCTCACTATAGTTGGGCTCTGATGGTCGGATGGCGACAGCGAGCAGCAGAGCAGGGTCACCGGGCAATGTCGAACCCAATGGGGGTACATGTTAGTGTTGGGGTGGCTTGGAATGGCTCAGGGATGGCCTAGTGTGGTGCAGACTCACCAGAGAGGTAGAGACGGTGTTGTACGACTTGGAACCTGATGATAAGTGGTAGGAAATCATCTTGGGTTGATGGCGACTCCATTTGGGGGGACATGTTGGCATCGGAGAGCAACAAGGCAGCCTGGCGATGATGAGGGGCGCGACGGCAGCTGGAGCTCGATGGTAGAACTCTTGGGCAATGCTGGAGCTCAGGATTTCAAGGGGAAAACTCACGGAGGGCTCTAGGATGCAAATGAGGGGGTCTAGGGGGTCCTTTTATAGCTCGAAGGTGCGGGATTGAGGTCGGTTTGGGTCCGACGGTCGGCGAGAAATCAGCGGGTGATTTCAGGTTTCCATTCTCCATTTTCTTCAATTGATTGTTGCCTTTCCTTCCTCTAGCTTTAGGCTTTCCATCCAAGCAACATGGGGCACTCCTTTCCTTTTCCTAAGAATGAATTTGGGTTCTGTCAGTTGCCAGCGATGGAGAAGATGGATGGTGGAGGTGTTGTACATGATGTCGGACCGGTGGGGGCTCGAAGAGGGGAACAAGAGGGTTCGGAAAGCTAGAGAAGACACTAAGGATGCTCACCGTGCTCTCTAGGGGCTCTAGGGTGGTCAGAGTTGAGTTGGTGATGATGAGGTGGAGCTCGGGCAGTGGCAACAATGGTGGAGCTGGATGTTGTGTGCCTTCCAAGGGTCTTCAGCTGCTGTGAGGTGCTTAGGAGTGAGAGGAGAGCTTGTTGATGCTGCTAGAGTGGAAGAAGGGAAGCAAATTACTGATGTCTCCTCGACCTCGCCATGGATCCGGTTCCTGTGAGCCTCCCCCAAGACGCTAACCTCGAGGCATGCGCGATGAGCAGCCTTGAGGTTAGCGCATGACTAGGCCTTCATGGAGGTTTTGTGTCACACCTGGTTTTAACGTATAAAACCAAGTGCAGCTTATGTGTCCCCAGGAAGTCTAATGCACATAAGGACGTCATAAGTGAAGTAACAAAAACAATACTTTAAGTTATAATCATTCACTTCTTACAATAAAGACTTCACCTAAACAACTTCACAAGCTAATCGACAGCATCTAAACGACGGCAGCGGGATGAAAGCATCGGCGACCAAGCACTCCACAAGCACCGATCGGAAGACACGCTCCTAGAACGCCAGGTCGTCATCTTGGAAATCTCCAAAATCATCCACTGTGCAGCATATGTTTTGTAGGAGATAGCAAGGGTGAGCACATAGAGTATTCAGTAAGTATGGGAAAGTAATGATATGTAGGCTTATATCAACAATTGGCTAACACATGGTATATTTGCGTAAATATGAGTAATAAAAACATATTTGAACTCAAAAAGCATTAAACAATTATTAAGTAAATGTAACCCAAATAGCCCATCACCCAGCGTACAAGGCTCCCCACCTTGCATACCACAACCGTCTAGTACTCCCTGTACTAACCAAAACCATGACCAAACCTGTAACCACAACCCACTAATCATGTGAGGATCCAAGTGTCTCGTAACTGTGAGCACGGCTGTTATAACAGTTTTACACTCTGCAGAGGTTGTCCAACTTTCCCCACGAGTTAGTGAATTTCATGTTACCGTGTTCGAGAAACACTTAACACACGCCCAGTGGTGTGCCGCCAAGAAATCATCGAATGACATTTTCCACTAACCAGAGACTAATCCAATATGCGTCTACCCACTAGGTTTCACCGCCAGGATTTACGCAAGTTAAACTCCTACCCAGAAGCCCCCTTTTGTACGAACACAACACACACTGGATAGACTCTAACTAGTATGTCACGCCTTACCCATATCAGCCTCGTGGTTGGTACTTTACTTCTTGGGTTGTCGCTCCACGAAAAGGACCTTACTTAGGTTACTTGAGCAAACACTATACCAACATTATAACTATTACCACTATCACCAACATCCCTATGCTCAAGGACTAAGGTTCCATGTTGCTAGACCATTAACAAATTAACCACCAACATTGCATATGTTCATTAGTCAAGATTATGACACTTCCTAGTATCCCAAAAGCATGGCTAAGCAATCTACCCACAAAGATACCTAACCATAAACCATCTAGGTTCCAAGGGATGACAAGGAAAAAATCTAGGAAAAACCCTAACATAGGTTACTATTCATCATATTGACAGACACTGTATATAGTTTGTAAAACAAAACATTTAAAAACATAGGTTCAAGATGATCAAGGACACTTGTCTTCTCCTTGCTGCTACTCAATGTATTCTTGCTCATAGTCTTGATGTTCCTCAAAATGATCCGGGATGTTGTCGACTAATCGCACAATAATCGGCAAAGCACACAAAGAAAATATACTAAGAACAGAGCACAAAACAAAAGAACAACAAGATAAAACATATCTAGAAAGAAAGAGCACTGAAAAACAAATCTAACGACGCAAGAATCTCTTAAAACGGAGCTACGACAAAAAAGATATGCTAAAATCAATATTATGGCTTAATTTTAATTAAGAAAAGGACTTAATAGTAATTAACAGAAAGTCTAGGGACCTTTTATAAAAACAAAAGGACCTATATGTAATTTTAGAAAAGTTTAGGGACCTAAGGGTAAAAAGATAGGGCTCTTTTGTAATTATAGAAAAGTTCAGGGGCTAGACTGTAAAGTTACCAATTTCTGGGAATTCTGGAATTATTTTTATACTGAAAAACCTTGAGTTAATGCGTAGGCGCTGACTGGGCTTGACTAGGCATGACATATCAGTAATAAGGACTAGATGGCAGCTGAGGTGGCTAGGTGAGGTGGCGAGCCTGCTGACTAGTTTAAGGCAAACACGTGGCAACTCGCTATTAGCTACTGAAGGGGTATCCTCTAATCTAATCTGGGCCACTGGTTTCGGATTAGACGGCTCAGAGGAGATCAGGCGGCCATAGGGGAATGAGTCAACGGCTCTTGGGGGAAACACGGCGGCACACGATCGGAGTACACGCCGAATGGCATTCCAGCTAGTCGGCGGCGATAGTGAGTGGCGGATCTCGAAGATGGGAACACGGTGAATCCGATTTGGGGCTTACCTTGAATAGGGCGGCACTGGAAGGGGCTCGGCAACGGAAGGGGTGGTGGTGGACCCGGGATCTCGTCGGGAAGGGGTCTCCGGCGGCCGGGGAACCAAGGCGATGACAGGAGGAGCTTCGCGGGTGGCGGTGGTTCTGTTAGGCGGCTCGGGCGAAGCTCGGCAGCTCTGGAGCGGGGGAACGGCGAGCACGACCGAGGCGGCGAGATTGGCGGTGGCGGTGAGCTCGAATCTGGCAAATTGGGCTCGATCTCGGTGACTTCTTGGATTGGATCTACTCGGGAGAGGCGGCCTATATTTATAGGGGCTCAGGAGGACACGGGAAGGCCTGGGACTCGAGATTGGCGGCAAACTCGGACTCGGATGTGGCGGCAGTGGCTTCTTCAACTCGGAGATGAATGTACTGACAAACGGGCCCCACTAGTTAGTGGCAGACGGCGAAGGCGGAGACCAGGCGGGCGTCTTCGGCGTAGTGCAGGCATGTGGCTGGGCCAGCTCGGGAGCGCGGCGTGGTCCAGGGAAGCGGGGGCGAGCGGGCTGGCGCCGGAGGTGGGCCGGAAAGAGGAGGAGGCGGCCCGAGGTAAGGTTTAATCTTTTTCCTTTTTGATTTGATTTTCTAAATTCATTTGAAGTTTGAAATTTGAAGCAAATTCAACTCAAACAAAGACTACACCACACAAAGAAAAATCCTACATACCTAAGGACAGCATGGATGCACATTTTTCGAATATTTCCTATGTCAAAAGAGTTTCTTTTTAGAAAATAGGTTTAACCTTTATAAAAAATTGGTTTAACTCAAAGTAAAATCTAGCAATTTTTTTATAAATTGCCAAAAATGAAATTTAGGGTGTTACATTTTGCAGTTGCACCAGCCCGTCCTGGAGGGCTGGAACGCCCTTGTGTACATCATCGACAGTGAGGACGTGTTCGACTGGGAGAAGGCTGCCCCCGCAGGCCATCACTATGCACCCTGCCTAGTTCTCGGCCCCGGCAATGGGCTCAGCATGTGGAACAAGTTCGCTGTGCCGCTGCGGTTCACACTGGTGGGCGGACAGTCGAAGGCGGCGATGGTAACGGATGGGCATAGGAGTATGGAGTAGAGTGCGACGAGGCAGTTGGAGAGGAGCGTGTGGCTGGTGAGTGCCGTCTTGACGAGGACCACGTGCATGGTGCAGCCGAGGCAAAGCATGTTGCCTACGAAGATGGCCCGCTCCAGGAGTAGTAGCACCTCCAGTACGGTGATTCTGGCCACACTGACGACCGGAGCCACAGAATGTGTTGAGAAGCATGGTGGCGGGTGAAAGGTGATTAGTTTGTTGTCTATCTGGATGTTATGTTAACAAAATTAAACACTGACATGCCACATCAACATCACTTAGGACAAAACTAGGTTCAAAACCACACGGGGTGAAAAAACAACCGATTTCAATTGTTGCGGGACCTTCAATATCTAATTTTGCACTTGTGGGAAGAAAATCCAACTCGGGTAATAGTTTAGGATACAAAATGGACTTTTGCAATCAACAAGCACCTCCCATCCTCGTGGCGAGATAGGGCCTCGGGTGCAGTGCAAATCCAAGTCCAGTGGGCCGTATCAGTGGAGCCAGGGGGGTGGTACGGTGTTGGCCGAACACAAGGGCAAAGGTATCATGTAGGCAAGCATGCCAAGAGTGGGTCATCAGGGTATTCAAATAACGTACTTTCTTTCCTATTTGTAGTAGCAACATATGGATATTCAACTATATAACATGTTTAAATTTCATCTATATTGGCCTAAGATGCATTAAATTATTTTGTACTCCCTCCGATTGTAAATATAGGTCGTTTTAGACTTGTGCACAAGGATTAAGAAAATAGATCAAATGACCTAGTTGCCCTTTATTTATTCTGTATTGAAAAAGATAACTCATTCAGTTGTGAGAGTGATAGTATTTATTAAACAAGGGTAAGAAGGGAATAAAAAAGAATAAAAATATAGAAGTTTGAGAATAACTTATATTTAAAGAATAATTGAGAAGACTAAAACGACGTATATTTACAATCACAGCGAATAATTAAAAAAAAACACACGCACACACCACTCACGTCACACTCAAATGCGCCTCTTAACACACCTAGAGACGATGTACCACCACGGGCACATACTTAAAATATTGAGACGCACTAGCATGTGTATATACACAAAGATTTAATCTTTGCTGGGTGGAGTCGCACCCCACGACTCTACCTCCTCACCGCAAGGTGGCTCTACCTCCTCACCACAAGGTGGCTCCCCGCCTCAGATGCAATACTACATTTTATTTTATCTCTCATAAAGCACGGACTATTTTGTACTTCTTTTTGAGGCATTTTGAAAGTCTGTAAGAAACTATCGAGACATAAATTTAATTAAAGCAGATATCCAAGGAAATTGAAAGAGATAACGACTTGTCCGAAAAACCACCCAAAGAGGTCACTGGGGTTTTGTTTCCCCAGATACTGGCCTAGGTCGATGGTGATTGAGTAAGCGGGAAAAACCCAGTCATCTTGCAATACGCACTATCGTAAGTTCAGAATGTTTTGGTTCCTAAAACTTTTGAGAGCTAGCTCCGCAAATATGCATGGCTCCATTCGTGCATGCATCAAGGTAAAGAATGTCGTCACAATGTGTCAAAGTGATGAGGTGCATGCAGTATTGGCGGAAGAAAAGATGTCTTCCACGTACAAAGTACGGTAAGGGTCTCTTCTAAATAGCAGACTCAAGCTTGGAGAAGAAGTGGAGAAGAGAGAGCACTAAAAACATGTTGATAGTGAAAAGATTGGGTCCCCTGGTTTGATGGCGAATGGTCTATATTTATTATGCTGTTTAGGGTGTAAATACGCAGGTATACCCACAGAGATAGTGATAGAAGTTATCACTACACCATAGGGACCTAGTGCCAGCCGAATCACATAGCTCGGGCCTAGGTAGAATACTTTTACCCTACTTAGAAGATATTATCTACTATAGCAAATACAGTAGTGCAAGTGATCCTAGGTACACGATACCTAGCCGGTCATTAATTGCGGCGCCACACTGTCCGGGGTGTCAGAGTGACCTCCACTTGCACCGGGAGGTCAGGGTGGCCAGCACTTGCACTAGCATTAGCTGTCAATCACTTCATGTCAGGCCAATTACTTTTGGTATTCTACTTTTGCTGATATTCTATCTGGAGGCCAGCTTCTTTCCCTGTCTTATCTTTTGCAGGGAGCCTCCAGAAGCCTTACCTTTTGTAGGGAGTCCAGAGCCCGAGAGCTCCAGAGAAGCTCTTAACGGTATCCCTTTAGTATTATCTGTGGGCTAGGATATTTCCTCTAATAGTACCCCTCATCTGCTGGCTCCGACGTGTGGAGGGGCAAGCAGATGTAGAATGAACTAGCTTCAGCCCAGCCTCATAGTCAGGATATCCTAATATAACTTCTAGCCATCGAAGAGCCTCTCGGTGATGACCATCAGCAATGGTGGCGAAGCCAGATGGAGATGGCATAACCTGGAGGAAACTGTGTGGTCTGGAGCCCAAAGACGAGAGTTGGAGATATCTGTTGAGGAAAATAAACCAGTCTGAAGATAATGGTTGAAGATTACTATTCAGGTCCCTCTGGAGCCTTGATCTCCGGACCCTCAGCTAAAGGCCCGACCTTCGAAGGCATCGGGCTCCTTCATGCCACATCTTCGTACCTGCGAAGCCTTCCCATGACTCGGAACCATGCCTGGCCCCTTCAAAGCCTTTGGCCTTCGAACTCTCAGTAGTAGGCCCGACCCCCGGAGGTTGTGGACCCTCAGCTAAAGGCTTAGCCTCCCAAAGCCCGGTCTCCCAAAGCCTCAGTCCCCCGAAGCCCCAGCCTTCTAGAGTCCTGCCTCCCCCAAGCCTTCACCTCCCGGAGCCATCCTCCCCAAGGCCTCTGTCTCAACCTGCTTGGGCCGGCTTCCCAGAGGCTACAGGGTGAGTCATTAGGCCTTAGGAAAGATCTGCTAGAATGGGAGCTCCGGTCATACTTTGCCAGTAAGGAAGTGACCGGTATTAAATGCTTAGGCTGGTGGACACCGTTCTGACACCCTGGCGTAATGGAGGCTATCTTGACACCCCTGATAGTGCGGTGCCGAGCCGCAATTGGCAACCAGCTCATCCCCTTCAGGGGGTAGGTACCACGATAGTTACTACGGTGGATATTTATCTTCCAAGTAGGGTAGAAAGTAGTTATCCGGGATAAGGCCCAGTAATTCGGTCAGACCCCAGATATTTTGTACATTATGATAACTTGTACGCCAAGCTACACACAACACTATAAATAGGGGCCATGGTCGCCTGGGCTAGAGGAGGCAAGACAGTAGAAAGACACAGAGTTGAAAAAACATCAAGTCACGCTGTGATACTCCCCCCAGATCAACCCATTTTTTCTACCATCGATACATTCATGGTGTTCCTTCCTCTTAAACTTTGTCTTCAAGCATGAGTCTCCTCCTTAGAAGAAACTCTCACCGTACTTGCTGAGGCAAGACGAACTCTTGCACCAACAGTGCATCGTCCGTGGGGACTCGAACACAAAAGTGCTAAGAGAGGTAGGAATCCACCAGGAAAACCACCAAAGTGCTAGCCAAAACCGCTATACCCACCATTGCAAGCATGCAACAATATACATGGCTGTCTCAGCCATGCACACCGTATGCATGCTCCAGGCCCGCTGCAGTGTGGGACGGCGTTCCTCCAACCTTGGCCAACCCAGAACCTTTGGTCGGTACAGGAACTCCAGACGGTGCGAAGGCCTTCCAGCCTCTGCATGATGAAGACCTCGCCGCCTCAGGAGAGGACGCGGCCGAAGCAGGCCACCTTCCAGTGGTTCTAGGCAGTCCAACCCAGGAGTGTTCCCGCCTGTGCTTGGTGCCAAAGTATCCCCTTCGACAACACCTGGGATACCCAGGCGAGCCACCATCTTCAGAAAGTCTGTCCACCCAATGTCCTCCTTGGGCCCCTTAGGCAAAAGAGGGTTCCGAGGAGACGCAGGGCTATGGGGTGCACAAACCTCACCAGGGCCTCCGACACCGCCCTCGCAACGCCAACTGCGTGTAGGGAACCCTAAGCCCACCTCGTCTAGCGAGGCATAGTTAGAACCACTTCGGCTCCAAAAACCAGTTCATCAGAAAGCCTCGACGGTCTCCCAAAGAGGAAGGAGACCCTGGGGAAACCACAGGCTCTGGGACACACCGCCTTCGGCAGCGACCCCAACGATAACTCCAAGCTCCAGTGCCCCCAGAGGCACACGGGTGCATCCTCCATGGACCAGGGTATGACCACAACACCAACGACTGTCGCACCCTCATGACCTTGCGGGAGGAATACCTCGGAAGGCAAGTAGGATACCTAGCCGTAGAAGAAGCTGGCGAAGGACGACACAGGGTTCGGAGGCCTGGGGCAAACTTCCGGGCAAATCCCCGGCCCCTCAACCTTGCACCGTCACTATCAACCCCACTACCAACGGTACTATATCCCAGCGATGAGAACTGAGTTGGAGACATGTCGTCACCAGGCTTCAGATAGATTACCTCAGGAGTCGGGCAATGGCTAAGGGCCGAGGCGGTCGAGGACCAGCTCTCTTGACTAGCCATCGGCTATGCCTCCAACATGCTGTCACCAGGCTCTGGACGGATTACCTCTGGAGCCGAGCAGCGGCTAAGGGCCGAGGCGGTCGAAAGGAGAGGTGGCATTGGTGCGCTTCGACTCGGGCTCGACGGAGGAGTCCGGGTTGGAGACGAATCCGACCAACGGGACCCACGCATCGGTAGCACAAGCAGAGAGGGCCAGCGGGAGTGGTAGGTTGGGCCAGCTTCGGCCCATGCAGGAGGGGAGGGGGGCAAACGGGAGAAGAACAGACTCAACCAGGGAAAGAAGGGAAAAGACAGGTGGGCTGAAGGGAAGTTTCGGCCCATAGAAAAGGAAAGTGATTTTCTATTAAGGAACATTTTCAAACCTTTCTAAAGTTATAAACGATGCTCTGCGAAGCTTTAAAATTTATTTTTCACACAATAAAAACCTAATGCCTAGTTTCAGCATGAATGCATCAAATTTATATAGCCAAAATTAATTAGTTAATTTAGAAAATAAATTTTCCCCCTAGGATTTAGAGATGAAGAATAACACCCTAATTCTAAAGAAAAGGAAAATTATTACTATTTTCAAAAAGTTCAAAATTAGGGTGTTATAAACCTACCCCCTTAGAATGAAGCTCGCCCTCGAGATTCAGAAGGATCGAAGAAGAGCTACGGAAACTAGACTTTCATATCAGATTCTCTTTCGCATGTTGCTTCTTCTTCAGAATTTCTGGGTCAAACACTTGACTTTCACCGGTCTCATTCTAGTATAACGGTGTCCTATATTTTCTTCCATACAAAGCTCCAAACGGTGACATCTTCAAACTAGCCTCATAACTATTATTGTAGGAGAACTCTGCATATGGAAGATTTTTATCCTAACTAGTCTTGTTTTTCAAGGCACAAGCTCTTAACATATCTTCTAGAATTTGATTTACCCTCTCGATCTGACCATCGGTCTATGTATAATATGCCAAACTAAAGTTTAACCTAGTGTCCAATGACTCATATAGCTTTTGCCAAAACCTGGAGATAAACTGGCTTCCACTATCAGACAATATCCTCTTGGTACTCCATGCAAACATACAATTCGAGCGATATACAACTCATCAAGTTTAGGTCCTGTATATGAGGTCTTGACTAGAATAAAATGAGCAACTTTCATCAAATGATCCACTATAACCCAAATAAAATCATATCTAGATTGAGTTCGGGGCAATCCAATGATAAAATCCATACTAATTTCTTCCCATTTCCATTCTGGTATCTACAAAGGTTGAAGTAGTGCAACAGGTCTCTGATGTTCAGCTTTGACTCTCTGACATATATCACATAATGCTACGTACTCTGACATATATCATATCATGCCACCAATACTGATCCTTAAGATCTTGATACATCTTGGTGCTTCCAGGATAAATAGATTACGCAGACTCATGCACTTCTCAAAGTATATTTTTCTTGATATGTTTGATATCTGAGATGTAGATATGCTTCTCAAACCATATCGTTCCATTCTCATCCTCAGTAAAACCTGGGGCTTTACCCTCCTTAATATGTTCCTTGATTTCCATTATCTTCTCATCTTTGAGTTTTCCTTTATGAATTTCATGTTTCAATGTCAAATTGACTTCCATTACCATGGCTTCTGTGTTGTTTACCAATCCGAGATTGAGCCTTTCAAACTCTTTGCATAACTCGGGTCATCGGTCTTGCACGGTCATTATTCTGAGATAAGTCTTTCTGCTCAAAGCATCAGCAAATACATTATCCTTTTTGAGATGATAATTAATTCCTAAGTCATAATCCTTGATAAGCTCTAACCATCTTCACTGGCTGAGGTTGAGATCCAGCTGAGTAAAGATATACTTCAAACTCTTATGATCCGAATATATCTCACACCTTTATCCAATCAAATAGTGTCTCCATATCTTGAGTGCATGTACCATGGCGGCTAACTCTAAATCAGGTGTAGGGTAGTGTTCCTCGTGCTTTCTCAATTGCCTTGATGCATAGGCTACAACATGAACTTCTTGCATAAGAACACATCCTAATCCTTGACGAGAGGCATCACAATAGATGGAGAACAACTTTTGTGTATCTGGCATGACTAATAATGGCGCATATGTTAGTCTTTTCTTCAACTCTTTAAAACTTGCCTCGCAAGCAGAGGTCTATTTAAATGTTTTACCCTTCTCAAGTAACTCTGTGATAGGCTTTGCAATCTTGGAGAAACCTTCTATGTACCAACGGTAGTAACCTGCTAATCCAAGGAAACTACGAATCTTGGAGACATTCTGGGGAGGCTTCCAATTCAAAACATCTTCCACCTTTCTGGGATCAATTGCTATTCCTCCGACGGAGATGATATGACCGAGAAAAGAAACTTGGTCTATCCAAAATCACATTTGCTCAACTTAGCATACAATTGATTATCCCTAAACTTCTGTAGAACCAATCTCAGATGTTCTGCACGTTCCTCTTCATTCATGGAGAAAATTAGGATGTCATCGATAAAGACTACTACAAACTTATCTAGGTATTCCATGAATTCCTTGTTCATCAAATATATGAAGTAGGCAGGGGCGTTGGTCAATCCAAAAGACATGACCATATACTCATATAGTCCATAATGGGTGATGAAAGCGGTTTTAGGGATGTCTGATGCTCGAATCTTCAACTGATGATATCCTAAGCGAATATCAATCTTGGAGAACACACATGCACCTCTAAGCTAATCAAATAATTCATCGATCCTGAGAAGAGGGTATTTAGTCTTGATGGTTACCTCATTCAAGGTTCGATAATCTATACACATCCTTTGGGTACCATCCTTCTTGGGTACAAAAATTACCAGTGCACCCCATGGTAACGAACTAGATCGGATATAACCTTTTTTTAACAACTCTTACAATTGTTCTTTAAGTTCCACTTACTGATTAACAGTCATTCTATACGACCTTTTTGAAATAGGAGTCATACCAGGTACTAGTTCTATAACAAACTCGATGTCACGGTCAGGGAGCATACCTGGCAAATGTTTTGGAAATACATCCGGATATTTGCATATGACTTGAATGCTCTTGATTGAATTTCCATCAGCTTGATTGATTGTCCCTCTAGCCATTGACGATACTTCTGCAACGTATTACACTTCTTTTCCTTCTTTAGCAGACAAACAAACGGCTCTTCTTGCACAGTCGATAATTCCATTGAATTTGGTTAACCAATCTATTCCAAGTATGATATATATCCCTTCAAATTCCAAAATGATAAAGTTTGTAGGAAATTCTACCCCCCCCCCCCTTATTTTAATAATAAGGTTAGGGCATACATGCCTTGCTTTCATTTATCCACCTGGGGAGCTAACAATCATTCTATGCTTCATAAGAGATATAGGTAAATTGTATCTTGCCACATACTTGGTTGATATAAAATAATATGATGCTCCATAATCAAATAACACTGTAGCGGGGTTGAGTTGATAAGAAAAATACCGATCATGATATTTGATGCATCTTGAGCTTCATCAACTGCCACATGGTTCACACGGCCTCTAGCAACATTATGCTTTGCTTGATTCTGGGGCCGATTCCCATTGCGGTTCTATTGGTTTGCCCCTTGGGCGGGTGGCTAACTTTGACGTCTTTGAGGGCATTGGTAGGCAAAGCATCCCCCTGTTCCACACTGGAAACAAGGTTTTCCTTTAGTAGAGTCTTGAGTGTTGATGCCAGTGTTGTTGTTCGTTTAAGGGATCTAATTTGAAGTGTGAGGCGCTTGAAAGTTGATGCGCTGGTATTGTCCCTGTTGGCGGAAGAACACCACGAGCAGGGATCCTGAGGGATCCCCTTCGAGGTTCGATCGGGGGGCTGGTCCTGGAACTACCTCGTACGTGGGGTTAATGTGTGTGGGACTTAGAAAGGATGGATCGTCGTCAGCTAGTAGAAATGAATGCACCAAAGATTTTGACAAGTTCAGGCCGCACGGAGGCATAATACCCTACTCTTGTGTGTCTAGTATGTTATCAATGCTCTTCGGATGTCTATCTTACTCTGGATCTCTATCCTTCGGGTCTCTATTACAAGGTTCTCCCACCCCTTTTATCTACTAGGGGAGGCCCTTTAGGGAGTGCCCAGTACGAGGGCACAAGTTCCCGTAAACAATAAATGAAAAGCGGCCATCATTAGTCTACAGTTGATGTTACAGAGGGTTGAAAAAATATCCCTCAGACGGTTCCATTGGTCTTCGCGTTTCAACTTTAGCAGGCGCAGGGGCGCCCACCGGCTAGCCTCTGAGTACTCTCTCATGCCTGTTTGGGCAGAGTAGGTCTGACGCGGTCTGATGTGATAGGGCGATAAGCCTCGTGCCCATTAAAGATATCTTCAAATCGTCTTTCTTCATGGGCCCCGCTAGGGGACATGCGATGGGACCCGCCACATTAATTGTGTCCACGCCTTCCTGCCAGGCGACGACAGGGACTTGCATATTCATTAAGGCCGGTGTGGGGTGAAAGTGGCTGGATGTGACCGTCCACGCTCTCCATTAAATATGGTATCGGGCCTCCCACCGACCGACACCTCATCATGGAGTCCCTGCGGGATCCACCGGCATGGGGCTTCATGGGTGCTCGGGGATCAACTGTTCTTGGCCCCGAGCGCCCACTCCCGGACCTTGCTTCCCTTGGGTCCTCAGGGCTCTCTGGGTACTCAGGGACCAACTGTTCTTGGCCCCGAGCGCCCACTTTTGGACCTTGCTTCCCTTGGGTCCTCGGGGCTCTCTGGGTACTCGGGGACCAACTGTTCTTGGCCCCGAGCACCCACTCCCGGACCTAGCTTCCCTCGGGCCCTCAGGGATGTGGTCCCCGAGGGAAGGCGCCACGTGGCACTACGCTGTCTTGACCTCGGGACTCGTGAACCCTCGAATTCCATATCACCGACAGCAGCCCCTAGGCCCATCGACAGGTGATGGTCTAAAGACTGAGGGTGGGGCTCTATTTCTTTGAGGTCGATCACAGCATTGGTGCCACGTGGCTTTTTGTCGCCCAGTGCCAAAATCTTTACGGGCCTTGCAACTTTTATGCCCAAGCTCTTTGTATAACCCAAGGAGGAGCCGAAAGGGCACATGCCCTTTCGACTTTCCAGGAAGGCAATGATGAGGCGGGAGACGCCCAGGCTTCCGCACGGACCAAGCAAGACGTGCCTCGCTTATTGCGCCAAGGAATAAGGCGGTTGAACTCCCAGCGATAAAAAAGGGGAGAGGCAACAGACCATTGCCTTTCTTAATCGCCATTCTTGCCTTTGCCATTCTTGAGCACTGGGAGCCTCTCTTCAGCCTTCAGTGCACCCTGACTCCAGACACCTCCATCGCACTTCCCACCCCTAAAAATGCCAAGGGAAAAAGGCGACTATCGGGAAGCGTCGAATGTCGGCGCCATTCTGTCGAAATCCCACCTCCTGAACGACGAGGGCGCAGAGAAGATGCGGAAGCTTATGGTCCCCGCTGGCCAGCGAGGAGCATCGGTGGTGACGCCGGCCACCCATCCGCCCGCCCCGCGTGGGCCCAGGCAGATCATCATCTTTGCCTCCTTCGTGGCCGCCGGTCTAGTGTCGTCGTTTTCAGCATTTTTCATGCAAGTGCTGGACACTTACAGCGTCCAGTTGGCCCACCTGAGCCCGAATTCGGTGGTGATCCTAGCGGTCTTTGCCCACCTCTGCGAGATGTTCGTAGAGGTGCCGCTGTCTATGGCACTCTTCCAGCACTTCTTCATCCTCTAAGCGGTCGGGAAGAAGAAGGGGTCAGATGATGTGGAGGTCATGGGCTGCTGCAACTTTCGCCTGCAGGAGGGTGTCGGCGATGCCTACATCTAGCAGGTGTTGTGCGGCAAGTGGGATGACTGGCACCGGGACTGGGTCTATGTCGATGTCAACCCCAATGACTGCCTTTTGCTACCCCGATCGCCGGCGGAGCCCAACAAACGGGTCTGGGAATCCGCTCCAGCGGAGGATGCCTGCCTGCGCCCAATGTTGAACCGCATCGAAGATCTACGCCGAGCGGGGCTCACCTCGCTGATGGTGGTCGCTGACTTCCTGCACCACCGGCTGATCCCCCTGAGGGAACGTGTCCGTCCCGCCTGGATGTACACCAGGCCTCGTGATGTGACAAGGACGTGTATAGGCGAGGGCGGGAACCTCGATGAGGGGGCCCTAGCGGCGCTGCTCAAGGTGATAAATGGCGTCGAAGACCTTGCCCGGGAGGTCCTGCCACGTGAAGACCTGGCGCTCTGCTTAGACCTGGGCCGGACGGCTCTGCAGGAGTCGATGCCACTCTTTGACGCCCAGGGGTTGACGGATCGCACGGGGCGCTGAGACCCCAGGACACTGCATATTCTTGGGGCAGACGACAACGGAGGGTGGGGCGCTGACACAGATGATGGCAGATCGCCGAGCCAGGGTGACAAGGGGAAGCGTCCCCGGTCGCCCATTGCCCTACCATCCTCGTCCTCTCCATCACCATCACCTCCGCCATCCCCGCGCCGAGACCCTCGACCGATGGCTGGTGACGCGACGACCGGCGGCCGGACTGGCCACCCTTAGGAGCAGGTCCCGGGGTTGATGATGGGACCAGTTCATAATGGCCTGGGGGCCAAAGCCCACCCCCGAAGAGGAGAAGGCCGGAGCCCAGGCCGAGGGGCCCAGAATTCCAAATCCCGCAGTCCTGATGACGGTACCACGGGCCAAAAACCACGTAAGCCCTTTTTTTCTTCGAGCTCGTTTTGCCCGTGTTTTGGCTGGGGGTTGATCTCTTTCCGTTCCAGGCCGCCCAAGGGCTCTTCAGGAGGTCGAGCATCTCCCGAGCAACCGAGGCCTTCCCCTGGCCCTGAGTTAAGAGCCCAGGCTGGCTCTACCCCGAGCCCTCCGACTAGGGAGGAGCAACCGGCTTCAAGAGAGGCCGTCGCGACAAGGGTGGCACTGGCGTGGCCCCCGTCGGGGTCCCCAAGCGCCTCTGCTGAAAAGGCACGGAGGGGATCCAGCTCTCCGCCATCCCCTGGCCAGGCCCCAGAACCCCTCCCTAAGGTGCTGGGGAGCGCTCGGGAGGTCATCGAGTGGCTCGAAACGGCCATTGCGGCGGAGAGGGCTGAGCTCGAAGAGGAGCACACCGCCCTTGTTTGATGAAAGGGGCCGGCTAGAGGAGGCCCGCAAGCTCCTGGAGACCCGCGTGGCCACAGCCCGCAAGGCCTATGAGAGGACCCTGTAGGAGCTGGCCACGGAGCGGGAGGCCCTGGAGGAGGTGCGCGAGGAGGCCATCGCTGCACAGAAGGAGGCCGAACGCTTGGGGGAGCTCACGGCGCTGCGCGACCAGGCGTCGAAGGAACGCGCCGGTGAGGTGGCCACTCGTGAGAAGCGGCTTGCCTTGCGCGAGCAGGAGGTTGCCTCACGAGAGGAGGCGGTCAGGCAAGAGGGAGGAAACCTTGCGATCCGCTGAGACGGAGCTCCGCCGCCAAGCCCAAGATCTCGAACGCAGCAGCGCCGATGTTCTCCGCCGGGAGGAGCAGGTTGCGCTGCGGGAGATGGACGCCGATCTGGCGTCATCAGCGCTTGCCTCCTGGGAGGAGAACCTCGCCAACCAGGAGGCAGGCGTAACTGCCTGAGAGCAGGCCATCGAGGGTTAGGCCGAGCAACTAGATTGGGCCCACACTGAGGTGGCTGCCCAACTCTAGGAGGCACAGGCCGCGAAGGACATCCCTGCCAGCACCGCCAGCAACAAAGGTATTGAAGCTCGGTTGAAGAAAGCCAAGGAGGATCTTAATTCCGTCCATGAAGAGCGGACGCATGTTAAGGCGATGATGCAGGATGTCCTCCGGCAGGCGCGGGGCTCCGTGGAGGTGGTCGGGCTTGGGTTCGTGACGGTGGGTTCCCAAGGGCTGGACATGCTAGGTCATCTCGCCCTTGGGTTCTCGGAGATCGCTGGAGCCTCGAGGTTCTCCCTGCCATGGTCCAGGAACTGGCGACCCGGGAGGGCGTGCGCTGGCCCAAGGTGTGGCCGAGCACGTTCTTGCCTGCTATCGCAGCCGAGACCCCGCCTTCCCACTGGAGCAAGCCCGACAGGGCATGGTTGAGGCAGAGGAAGCCACTGCTCGGGTAGCCGTTCGCGAAGTCGCCACCGAGGTGGCAGAATTTTTTGTGCAGGAGCTAGGCCTGGGCAGTGATAGCGGCGATGACGCGTGACCTCCTACGTAGCCTGTAATAAGTTAGGGGTTTTCTCTTCTTTTTGAAAGTTGTAATTCTGGAGGTGATTCCTTGTTGATTGGCTCCCTTCAGTATATTAGAAGCCGTCCTTGGAATCGTACTCCGTTTTGTACTTCTTCTTCCTTGATTTTGTTTGTACTGATGTCCCGGGAGGCACTGACCAGGCTAAGCACCGGCAGTGTACCACTGAGAACAAGGTTGCCCCGGCCACTCACGCTCGAGCAGCAGGACCACCCGAGACCCTCTGGTTTTGGTAGTGCTTGGGGTACTCGGCTCCCGAGCATCTAGCCCCTAAGCCCGCGCGTAAAATCCCGTGCTCGGGGCGCGCAGCCCCCGGGCACTTGCGAGTACACGGCTGCTGAGTCAAACAGGCACAAATAGACACAAACTCTTCTGCTCAGGAAGTGAGTCCACCTAGCATAGTATCCACCGCGACTCCCCCATCGATGAAGGCAATGGTGTGCTCGGGCTCCTAAAACCTGAGCTCTTCGTTCCCGGGGGCACCTTTGTCGTTGTCACCCTTGCGGTGCTCCTCACTTTCCTTCTGGCGCCGCTTCGTGAGACCCTTCACCGACCGGCACTAGGTGAGATCGTGCCAGTCGGTCTGGTGGATTTTGCACCATTTGCCTGCCTCTAGCCTCGCGGGAGCGGGCTTTTTCTTGACAGCCGCTCGGTGTGCTGACCTGCGTGCGGCGCCTTCCGTCGGCTGGACAAGGGCAGCGTCGCGCTTTTTCCTCTTCTTCTTTTCCCACTTATCGGAGCGGGAAGGACCTGTTTTGTCAGCTGTGGGTTGCTCAGAGCATGGATAGTGCCATGCCCGAGCTTCTGTCACCTTGGCGCACTTGTCGGCCAGCGCGAAAAGCCCCGCGATGGTCTCAACCTCGTGCGTGCCTAGCTTCTCGAGTATCCGCTCGTCGCGGACACCCTGTTGGAAGGCGACGATGATAGCGTGGGGGGTGATCTGCAGGATGGTATTGTGGACCTGGCTGAAGCGCTATATGGACCACCTCAGCATCTCTCCCTCCCGCTACTTGACATCATGGAGGTTGCACTCCAGGCTAGGGCGCGCGAAGGTGCCCTGAAAGTTTGCCACAAACTGGTGGCACAGATCATTCTAGGAGCAAATAGAGCCTGGGGGTAAGTTCATGAGCCAAGAGCAGGCAGAGCCCCCCAGGGCCACGTGAAAGTAATTTGCCATCACCTTTTTGTTCCCGCCCCTCGCTTGGACAGCGGTGGTGTAAATCTGGAGGAACTCAACAGGGTCGATGGAACCGTCGTACTTCTCCGGTAGTTCGGGCCGAAACTTTGTGGGCCAGTTGATCCAGAGGAGCTCGCCGGTGAACATTCGGCAGCCCGTGCCATATACCTTGGTGCCGGCTGTGCCCCTGGGGGGTGAACACCGGTGCGTAGGGGAACCTCGGCAGTCGCGGGCCGGCATAGAGGAGGCTTGGTCCTCCACCGCCTCAGCCTCGCAACGAGACTCCCGACGGCGCTCGAGGGTGACACGCGCATCCTCGATGGCCCTCCGCTCATTAATGTGCAAGCGGAGGTCTTGAGCTCCCGTCGTGATTAGGTGGGCAGCACTTCATTTGGAGCCCCCCTAGCCGGGTCTACTGCCACCCGACGATGCTCCAGCCTTAATGGTACCGTAGAGGGAGGTGGTACGGGAACTTTGGGCAAGTACTCACCGATGAGCCCTGCCCACCAAATCGACTACCTCCTGTAGCCAATGGCCCTCTGGTGTTTCTCCCGCTGCTTGTACAGGCGGGTGCCTAAGGAGTGCTTGCGTCGCAAGCAAGGCACTCCCAGGGCTGGCATCGCCAAAGTTGAGTTTACGCCGTATCGGTGCTCGGCATTGTCCAGATGCTGATCTTACGACAGGGACGATCATTGCTTGCTGCGGGTTTGGTGACCCGCCCGCGGCGGTCACAGCCCTACTGGGCCCAGCGCCATTGTCCCTAACGCAAGGAGGTGCCGTATGAGTCGGTTGTCGATGGTGCTGAGGACGAGCCGGAGCTGGGGGCCCCTGGGCCACGTTTTCCATTTCCTCGTTCGAGTCCAAATCAGGGCGCTGAAGACGATGTCCACCCGCCATTTTTTCTGCAAAAAACGAGGTGGATTGAGGGATACAACCCCCTTACCTGGCGCGCCAGCTGTCGGTGGATGAACACCACGAGCAGGGATCCTGAGGGATCCCCTTTGAGGTTCGGCCAGGGGCTGGTCCTGGAACTACCTCGTACGTGGGGTTAATGCGTGTTGGACTTAGGCAGGATGGATCGTTGTCAGCTAGTAGAAATGAATGCACCAAGGATTTTGACAGGTTCAGGCTGCACGGAGGTGTAATACCCTACTCCTGTGTGTATAGTATGTTATCAATGCTCTTCGGATGTCTATCTTACTCTGGATCTCTATCCTTCGGGTCTCTATTACAAGGTGCCCCCCCCTTTTATCTACTGGGGGGGGAGGCCCTTCAGGGAGTGCCCAGTACAAGGGCACAAGTTCCCGTAAACAATAAATGGAAAGTGGCCATCATTAGTCTACAGTTGATGTTACAGAGGGTTGAAAAAATATCCATCGAACGATTTCATTGGTCATCGCGTTCCAGCTTTAGTAGGTGCAGGGGCGCCCACTGGCCAGTCTATGAGTACTCTCTCATGCCCGTTTGGGCAGAGTATGTCTGACGCGGTCTGATGTGATAGGGTGATAAGCCTCGTAGCCATCAAAGATATCTTCAAAACGTCTTTCTTCATAGACCCCATGAGGGGACATGCGATGGGACCTGCCGCATTAATTGTGCCCACGCCTTCCTGCCAGGTGGCGGCAGGGACTAGCATATTCAGTAAGGCATGCGTGGGGGGAAAGTGGCTGGATGTGACTATCCACACTCCCCATTAAATGCGGCATCGGGCCTCTAACCGACTAACACCTCATCGTGGAGTCCCTGCGGGGTCCACCGGCATGGTGCTTGATGGGTGCTCGGGGCTCTCTGGGTGCTCGGGGACCAATTGTTCTTGGCCCCGAGCACCCACTCCGGGACCTTGCTTCCCTCGGGTCCTCGGGGTTCTCTGGGTACTCAGGGACCAACTGTTTTGGCCCCGAGCGCCCACTCCCGGACCTGGCTTCCCTCGGGTCCTCGGGGCTCTCTGGGTACTCGGGGATCAACTGTTCTTGACCCCGAGCACCCACTCCCGGACCTGGCTTTCCTCTGGCCCTCAGGGATATGGTCCTCGAGGGAAGGCGCCACATGGCACTGCGCTATCTTGGCCTCGGGACTCAGGAACCCCCGGATCCCATATCATCGACAGTTCCGCACCCCTGAAGGAGCTTTGATTTGTAGACTGGGTCCTAGGCTGACTATAATGCTGACCAGAATGATTCATAGATCCAGACTGAGAAGAATCATAACGGGGCCTAGTGTTGCTTCCTGCCTATCCTAGGTGGTCCATTTTGCGCTTACGCTCCATCTTGTTTCTCTTATGCTCCAAGATAAGAGCACGATCTACAAGGGCATGGAAGTTATTGAAATCCCGAGAAGCCAGAGAATACTGCAGTCCATCATTCAGTCCTTCCAAGAAATAGTCTTGCTTCTTCTCATCGGTATCCACATCTTCTGGTGCATACCTGGGACAGTAGAGTGAATCTAGTGACATACTTACTCACAGTCATTCCTCCTTCTTTGAGTGCTAGGAATTCATTTCTCTTGATCTTGATAAATCCTTGGGGTACATGATGAGCATAGAAAGCATTCTTCAACTCCTACCAGTTGATGCTGTCAGGTTCTTCATGAGCAGCGACATAGGCATCTCATCAGTCTACAGCAGGTCCCATCAGCTAGTGTGAAATGAACAGAACTTTCTCCTTGATGTTGCACTGAGCGATTGAAATTTTCTTCTCGATGACCTTGAGCCATTCATTCGCGTCCATAGGTTCAACAACATCAGAGAAGGTGTGCGGCTTAGTCCTTTGGAATTCTTCGAGCTTGTCACAGGATTGTTGTGATGGTGTAGGGTAGTGGCGAGGGGATTCTACTACATTTAGGCCAACGTCTAGGCCACTCCTTGTAGAATCTGAGTTTGCACTACCAGAAGCTGCTCAAGGGAAGGCTGCAGTGAAGGAGGCGGATTGCCATTGCCTTGTCCATCACAAGCATTACCATTAGCGCTGGTGCAATTTCATAGGTTCACCATCTAACATAGAGACAAGAAGATAAGAAGAAGAGGAAGAAGGTAGAACAACAGCTGCAAGAACAGACAAAGATAAATAAAGATAGATACCCAAACTAGCTATTATATTACTATTATTATAAGGATGCATTCATGAAGAAGCTCTTCACAATATATCACATACTCAAACAAGATCCAAATCATTACATAGCACACCACCAAACTCAACCAGCTCACTAACTAGCACGCGATTCTAACGACTCATAACATCTAAAGGGGTAACCTCCTAACAAACACATAACTCTACAGAAGGCTCAAGGTGCTGGTGCTAGGAAACTACGGGCCTGGAGGCAGGGCGGAGAATGCAGAGTCTCTTCCTCAGACTCGGAGTTAGAAGAAGAAGATTCCCAGCAGTCCAGGTGGTGGCACTTCTTGTTGCGTAGCTCACTTTGTGCCTAAGCCAGCTTGCCTCTAACATACTGCAACTCCTTCATGGTATGGTCCAGCTCAAGACTCAGCTCCAAAGCTAGGGCAGTCTGCTCTCCAAGGTTGGTAGTGCCTTCTACGGGGACGGGAAGAGCGACGACGTTGGTGAATCCACTGATGCACTGAGGGTAGTAGAGAAACTGGGTAAAGATCAGCTCTTCGTTGTGGCAGTAGCAGAGGACCAGAAGGGCTTTGCATGCTGCATCACAGATTCCAACCTCGAAGGTAGATCTTGGTGAGATAGCGTGGTGGATGCTCGTCACTTCGTAGGCTCCACTTTTTGGTAGCAAACTGTAGATCACCACTTCAACTTCCACTCAGGAGGAGCATCGGCATACTCAGTATTTACTCCTGCGTACTCAAGTGCCTTCTCAGGCCCCCAGACTGTAAGTATCTCCCAAAGCTTGGCGGGGAACAATCCTACACGATGTCCATCGAAGTGGTAGACACGGCTCCAACACTGAACACGAGGCGGTTGCTATCTTGCAAAAGCCATAGCACGGGTGGGGGTTAACAGTCAAGCAAGGAGACAGCCACATGTGCTCTTATGTGCAGTCAGATGGGTGCATGCCATCTACAAAATTTTGAAAGGGAAAGAAGAAGTCAGTAACAAAGTTCAAACATAATCAGCCAAGAAAAGCATAGAAAAGCCAATGTAGAGTTTTTGAAGATAGTTTTCTTAACCAAAATAATCCTTAAGGCTCGACCATTCTAGATAGGCTCGCGTCCTACAGTCAACACGGCTATGATACCTCCTCTACCACACTCGGTTCTCTAAAGAGACAAAACCAGATATAAAACCACTTGTATGCAGTTTCATATATGTGGTTTACATCTAGTTTTGTTCCTTTATAAAACCGAGTGTGACATCTTCCCGGAAAGCTATGAGGGTTCAACTATCATTTGTATTGTGGCCACGTCTGGGTCCATGCAGGAGGCACCAATACCCTTTTGGTGGTTCCGGAGCTTGTGGTCGGTGCTAAGGATGTCGGCAAGATCTGTGCCCCCAGGGCTGGTGGTCTGCCCGGAGCCCGCTTCCACGCAGGGAGGCCATTGGGGCTGTCGGCTGACCAAGCTCTCAGAGGACACTAACTCGGCAAAGGTGCCCTGGGCATCATCACAGGAGGCATCTAGGGGCCGGGCTCACGCATGAGTGTCCCTGGGCTCGAGCGCCTAGAACTATTGGAAGGCAGCATGTCTGGCTGCGGCCTTGGTCGTAACCCCCTGGGTTGCAACAGGGTCCTCACTGCGCCACTGTTGGAACGCCTTCGCGTCGGCTTGGGCCTCCGTGCCAACCCAAGTTGTTGGGTCGACGGTGGTTGGATGGTCACCATTTCGCCCAGTTGCAGAGCTGGTGGGTGCACACAGTGTCCGGTCATGGCTACCTTGCATACATTTGCACGGGTGCGGTGATGAAAACGTCTGCTTAGGTGTCCTACCTTCCCTTGTAGTTCTATGTTCAGGTCACCACAGATAGTGCATTGTTGGCGAAAGAGAAGATGTATCACAAACAAAATGCAGCGGGAGTCTCTTCTAGAGAGGAGATCCAATCTTTTTATTATCAATATGTTTTTGGTTCTTTCTTCTCTTCACTTCTTCTTTAAACTTAAATCTTCTCTTTAGAAGAGACTCTAACTGTACTTCGTTCGTGAAAAACATTTTATCTTTCACCAGCATGCAGCTAGCTAGGAAATAAGGATGCATGATTCATAGATAGAACGATGGGTCAAATTAGACGCTAGACAGGATGACCGGTCGAAGGAACGATAAGGATTCTCTGCATGCATGAGGCAAGGATTAATGCCTCATTCTCTGCATGCGTCAGAGTTCTTCAATTCGCAATTTCCCGAAGGAAGAAACGAGTGCTAGCTACCCATGCTAATCGATGGAACTGTGTGCTCTTCGTAGATTCTCGCTAGCTGGTGCTACTAGAGCAACCTACCTACTGAACACACATCCCCAATAATTTGCACTACCTCGATAATAGTCGCATGATCACACATGCCAATGGTCCATATAAGCATCGTATTCTTAGCTCCATCATCGATGGCATGTTAACATTACGCACTCCCGTTGGTTCGTGTCGTGCAGCAGCAATCAGGGGGCGCGACCACTGCATGAGTGAGGCAGCTAGGCTGCCTAGGCATCTGTTTAGTTAGCTTGTTGAGATTCGATGGGCATCTTCAGCTGCTATACCTAGAGAGAGTACTGCACATCAGCACCACGACCTAATCATGGGCGCATGCATGCATGTGAATTGAAGGAAGCTGTAGCTAGGCTTCTGTATCATCCGAAAGAAGCTAGACTGCCAATGCATATATGCTGCAAGCTAATTAGGAAATTGAAGAAGATATGGGAATGCTAGCAAGTTCATTTGCCTTGGAAGAGGCATACACTATACGTGGCATCTCCAGGCTACTTATGTTAAGTTGCATGCACGAATTATCTCCAGTGGCCAAGCCAGTAGTACATGCATTGCATGCAACCGGCCGGCCAATTATGCCGTAAGATTCTCCGTTCCAACAGGCGTCAACACGTATCCACAACGAGACACCCAGAAACGAGATCTCGGAGCAATGATGTCGATCGGGCCGGGGTGCCGTAAGGACCAGCATATATATATATACTCCATATGCACAGCCATACACTATTCCATGTTTCTACTACTAATTAAGTTTTGTCTTCGCCATAGTTATTCTAGTTGAGTTATTCAGTTTGTGCAAGGTAGGTGGCTGCTCCACAGCCAGTTTGCACGACCTGCCCTGGAGATTAATAGTCTCTGCTAGTTTTTTTAGATAATGAAAAACTTAATTTCCGGTCTTTGCACTGTACAGTGCACACTTGATTCCTTGTATTATAATTGGGATGTATGACTCATAAGCGAATCAGCAAATAAGTACTCAAACTATATATTATCTAGCACATATTCTAAAATTAAATCGGCTCCCATTCTTAACGAAAACTTTCTTTCCACTATCTTCAATCTTTGATATTTCTTGTGCACATCTTCCCTGTCCTCCTCTTTCTAGTCCCTTTTAGGTGAAAAGAAAACATAGATTATTCACGGCACCTTGTGGTTTGCTGAGTTTGGTGACGAGAAGAAAGATTTGCTTCGTGTTCACAGAGTCTTGTGCGCTGATTTCCTAATGATTCCGATCTCTCTCGTTCCTGGCTCCAAAGTAAGCATGCAAGGCTGCAGGAGGAGGAAAACAGCAAAAAGGCCAGGTATATATAGTAGTTTATTCAGTACTTCACCGTGAATACACATGCATATGTAAGACATGCAAGCTTGCATGCGCGCAGATTTAAGATCCAATCACACCAACCAAATCGTGGGGCTAATTATCTCTGTGCTAGACAGCTAACTGGATCTATACGATGTTTAGATATATACGAGTGTACACAAGTCAAATCCAGGGACCATGCTGCATCAATCGGCGACAAACAAGTACGTAATTGACCAACCTACGTTAGCCTGACGACCTAGTACGTGGATTAGATAAAAAAGAAAAGGAAAAGCTGTTTGAACAAACAGCGGTTCATGCTGCCGACAGAGCTCGCGCATTGGCTGGTAGATCAAACCCTTGCATGCATGTCATGCATCACCCGGTAGCATACAAACTAGCCGAGAGTACGTGCACTTCCTTGCACGGGTACACGTATATGTCGGTCGATCTCTCTCCGCACGTCATCGGGTCGACAGCTCACGGTCGGCACGTGCACGTACGCACGCATCCGCATTGCGTCATGTCGACCGTAGTCGGCATACGTTGTTAGTACGCCGGTGCATTGACACGACGACACGCCCTGGAGGACACGGGCATAATTGGTCGGTAGCTACCCTAGCTAGACGAACAAAGCAGTAGCGGTCAGAGATATATTAGCCGATCAGTCGTGTCGTCGCCACCCGCGGTCGGAGTCGTCTCCGAGACTGACACCTCCTTCACGTCGGTTTTCCGTCGTGTCGTCTCTGTTGCTACTGTCAGGGACAGACATGCATGTGCCGCTACTCTGCTGCTACGGACTAGTAAGTGTAGGAGTATATATTATTACCACCCTAGCTAGCTTAGGGACCTAGTACGTGGACGCATGCAATATGCATCGCCGCTGTGCGATGCATCTGCATGGCATGGGCCGGCGGTGCGCCGCTGTATGAACTAACCCATGACGCCGGGGTCTGCTGGGTGCGCGCGCGCGCTGAGACAAGGGCAGGCATGCCTGCACGCGAGAGAGGACAAGTGACCGGCGGATCGGGGGTGGTGGCAGCGCAGGGACGTGTCAGCGGAAGCGGTTCACGGGGGTGTCGTGCACGCGCGAGCGCACGTCGGCTCGCGGAGGCCACCCACAGGGTGGCGCCACGACGTAACGGCCGCGCGGGGTGTCACGAGGGGGCTGCGCGTGGGGTGGTATGGCGCCGGAGGGCAAAATTTCACAACGCGGTGCGCGTTAAGATTTGTACTATAAAGTTAATGAAAAATATACAATATATAAAAAAATTAACAGATAGATAAGAAGGATGAAAGATCGAGACATACGATACATATGTACTGAAGTTGTATTTTCCTTTGGCACCGCACACTGCACACACGTCCGCGCGGCGCCCGCCTGGTGTCCCGCGGCAGCTAGCTAATTAGCTCGCGCGCCGTCTCGTCTTTGTCCCGGCTGGCTGTACCGTTGCCAGACCAGGCGAAACGAAGAAGGCTCCCGAGTCCCGATCGAGCAAGTAAAACTGACGCGTACATGCATGCTGGTGCGACGAGTACAACACGGCCGTTTCAACTCGGCGGGGCTGGATGCGTCGCACCTGACGGTAAAAGGCAGACGCGTCGTCGTGGCACCGATCGAATGTTGGTCGGGTCGCACCAGCGTACGTGCGGACCACCTGGCCTGGCCCCCGCCGCGGCGCCGGCCAAGCTACAGAAGCTGGACGGGACGCGCCGGCGGAAACCGAATAGGATGTTGTATTGTACTGCACGATATGGAACCATCCCAGGGCCTCTCGGCGACCCAGAGGCCAGGATGGGATGGCTGGTTCCGTGGCGTGGCGGGTCCCGTCACCCCATGGCCCCTACGCCCTTAGATTCGCGTCGCATTCTTGGCTTCCCGCGCCAAGTATAAATAGCAGCCTCCCTCCTCGAGTCCTCTGCACACCACTCGCTCCTCCACTTCCCCTCCGCTCTACCAAGCTCAAAGAGCAGAGTCGTTGGTTCCACTCCAAGGCTTCGACCAGATCAGCTTGGTCAAGAGCTCGCAGACCGATGACGAAGCAGAGCGTGGTGGTGCCGGAGGTGGCGGTGGCGATGCCACCCAACTCCGCGCCGCTGTTCCCGTACCCGCCGCCGCGGGCCGCGCCTGGCGTCGCCGTGCGCAAGAAGTACCTGCAGGCGCAGATGGAGCTCGGCACCGGGCTCATCAACGGCTTGGTCGAGTCCATGCGGGCGTCATCGCCCACGCACGCCAAGGAGACCGCCGGCGTCGACGAGGAGCACGCCGCCTGGATGGTCCGTGCATTCCCAATGCCTACCGACCAAGCATGATCGCAGCTTACGTTGCGATACTCTCGCAGCTACTCTGTTTCTTGGTGCGTGTGTACTAATTAAAATGCCTCTCTGTTTATGTGGACTCGATCGGGATCGAGCAGGTGAAGCACCCATCGGCGCTGAGCAAGTTCGAGCAGGTCGTGGCGGCGTCCAAGGGGAAGCAGATCGTCGTGTTCCTCGACTACGACGGGACGCTATCCCCCATCGTCGACGACCCAGACGCCGCCTACATGTCCGACACGGTAACCACGCTTTCTTCTCTCTCCCCTGTTTCACTACCTGTCCAATTCCAATTGTTTCTCACCGCGCGCGTCTGTGATTCTCCGGGCAGATGCGGCAGGCGGTGCGGAGCGTCGCCAAGCACTTCCCGACGGCGATCGTGAGCGGGCGGTGCTGCGACAAGGTACACACATTAGTGACTAGTCCCTCCTCAATGCCATCGATCACGGAAAGTAATCATGTTACCTAATTTGGTTCCTTGCTGTTTACGCCCAGGTGTTTGAGTTCGTGAAGCTGGCGGAGCTCTACTACGCCGGCAGCCACGGCATGGACATCAAGGGCCCCGCGAAAGCCTCCCGGCACACCAAGGCCGCCAAGGTACCCATCGATTCGCGCACTCAACTGTCTTCCCTTCTTGTCACTCGACGGCCACCCAAACAAACGTGGAGGAGATACTTATCTTGCTTTGCCTTTCCTTGTGTGGCTCACAGGCGAAACGAGTTCTCTTTCAACCGGCGAGCCAGTTCCTGCCCATGATAGAACAGGTACTACTTCTCCTAATGCTAAATTGCTAACGGTTGTGCCTTTTCTTTTCTTTCTCTCATTCTCTTTGCAATGCTAGCTTGCTCAATTTGCATGCGTGAAGCTTGAGCTGATGAGAACCTGCTTGTGGTGTTGCTCGTTGGTGTGTTGTTAGGTGCACGAATCTTTGATAGAAAAGACCAATTGCGTACCTGGAGCCAAGGTGGAGAACAACAAGTTTTGTGTGTCTGTCCACTTCAGATGCGTCGACGAGAAGGTACGCCAAATGTTCCTTTCCTTTTCCTTCTCCAGAATTTGTTTCTTAAAAAATAGCGTGTGTTAGCCCGGCACCCGCTTGCTCTGCTCCTACCAATCTACCATCCATCCTTTTTCACCATTGGTAACAAGCTCCTCTTCGTTTAACCATGTATTAACCGTGTCCAAACATTTTTTTGCAGAGCTGGAGCACATTGGCGGACATAGTGAAGTCAGTGCTCAAGGACTACCCCAAACTGAAGCTCACGCAAGGGAGGAAGGTGAGTTTGCTTGTCGAGCCCTACCCAGCCTTGAGATCAGACGTCGTTGCTGCTGTGACATGGTCACTAAGTCATTGTCCCTCTCCTTTCGAGAAAAAAACTAAGTCGTTGTCCCTGGACCATTGGATTCTCCTGATCGATGCAGGTGTTGGAGGTGCGGCCCACCATCAAATGGGACAAGGGCAAGGCCCTCGAGTTCCTCCTCGAGTCGCTCGGTTTCGCCGACTGCACCAACGTGCTGCCGGTGTACATCGGCGACGACCGCACCGATGAGGACGCCTTCAAGGTGCTGCGCAAGCGCGGCCAGGGCATCGGCATCCTCGTGTCCAAGTACCCCAAGGAGACCAGCGCCTCCTACTCGCTGCAGGAGCCCGCCGAGGCAAGTGCTGGTTGCTGCTATTATTATCTTTAGTCCACCTCACGCGCGACGGCTTTCATTCCCGGGGACCACCGCGCCGTCGGTGTCTCTGGGTTAACTCTGCCGGCGTCCAGTTCTGCCGCCACTTGCCGCCGCGACGCTGACATCTCTCGCTTGTGTGTGTGTGTGTGCAGGTGATGGAGTTTCTGCTGCGGCTCGTCGAGTGGGAGCGCCTCTCCAAGGCCCGCCCCAAGTGGTGATCGACCAGCCTAACGACCAGCGGCGGCGATCACGAGGAGATTACCAAAGGAATTAGCAGCATATTACGGGTGATTAATTAGAGGGAGCGTATCTTTGTTACCACTAAGCTCCCGTTATCAGTGTGGTGTCGTACCAGACCTTACTAAGCCACCGCGTGCACAGCACAGTCATGTGCGTCCGTCCGTCCACGGTGCCTCCCTTCTTTTTACGGGGGTGCGCCCTGTGGTTGTTGGGGACCCGGCGAAAGCTTACAAGCTTTTGCTTTTCATGCACCGGCCCCGGCTAGAGCGACCTGGCGGCTGCGCAGCAAGGTGAAGAAGTACGCGCTGCTGTGTAATTATTATTATTACTATGGCTTCTGAATTTCCGATTGTGTAAAAGAGTAAGTACGATGTATGGAATGGAGAGCTACCGGAATACCAGCAACAATCTCTGTATTTTTACCCCTGAATTTTCTGTGATCTCTCTCTCTCTCTCTCTCTCTCTCTCTCTCTCTCTCTCTCTCTGAGAAAGCAGGAGAACTGCATTATTCATTCCAATCAAGTGGCAGAATTTTTTCATCTTCATGTGTAAAAGAAATCAACATAACTCATTTATCTAGAGTGCTTTTTGGCTGGACATGCATCCAGGATGCATATGGGTCCAATGTCCCTGTTGGACCACCCGTTACTAGCTAGAGTGCAATGTATGTTATCTGCTCAAAAGGTTCCCAAAAAGTTGCCTACTTTCTTGTCAGCATTGGTTTTTGGAAACGCCATGAGAGGCATGATCCGTCCATTTGGCTTAGATATGATTCCTAAAAGGGATATTCTAGAAACTAGGTTAAGGCAGGGCGTTGATCAAAGGAAAAAATTGACAAGTGATGCGCAAGTACGAGTGGACCTCCACTGTAATAAGTTACTCTACTTTCCTAACAACTAAAGTAATCGCAGTTAGTTTTTTTACACGGGAAACTCATTTCCATTACAGAATAACGAAATCCTGTTTTACATTATGACTTACATCCGAAAACTAGATAGAGCGAATAGACTGAGCAATTCAAACAGACCGAAATATCCTAGCTACAACCGTTAGTTGCATTCTAATATACGTTGCATTCCAGGACAGCATGTCTTAGGTTGAAGACAGGTGCTGTTTTCTTGTCTGAATTTTGTGCGTGTGCATATAGGTCTTACAGATTAGAGTACTTTTTTTCTCTTCTGTAGACAGATCCACCAAGCTACAACCGTTTTTATGGCTAGGGTACAAACCCATCCTAGCTTCTTCCTTTTTTCTCGAAAAAAAAAAGAGAAGAGGGGAAATTCGTTATCTCATTTGACAACCGTTTTTATGAGCCAACATATATCCGTCAAATTTGACAGCAACTGCTACGACAGGAAAGAAAAGGATCCAAATCGCCATCTCACCTCAAAGTAGAGCTGAAGCCACAAGTACAGCTTTCCGAGCGCTTTCAAGGCAAAATCTGTCTTTCGTGCAGCTCACATCTCAATGAATGCGTGTGGTTATCACCTGATTTCTTGGTCCGGGTCCATAGATTTTTCCTCTGAACATCCACCGCCATTAAGTTCCGGAGAGTAATCATTGGGCGGCGACCACCTGGAAATAACCGGTCGACAAATCGCCCCTCCCACTGTCACTGCTGCATCTTTCTTTCTACCGTCTCTCTTCTTCCATTCTTCGAAAGCGATGCCTGATATCTACGCTCCATCGATGGATAGGTATAGGCAGCAGGATAAGAGTAGGATAAGACCATGATCGAATCGTTGTTCATCGATCGATCGATGGATGGCAGAAGACCAGTTGTACAAGTGAAGGCTTTTCGGCATCTATTCTGACGAAACGTTTCGGTTCTTTTGCGCTGCTGGCCTTCTGTTCCTGTCGTGGTGTCACCTCATGACTCGAAACAATCACTTCCTGCTCTTGCAGCGGTATCCTCTTCTCACCGTGCGTATGGACCGAACCACTGAGATTCGATCAGCAGTGAAAACTGCTAGTGCTAGATCATATCTGATTATATCCTAACAAAACTGAAGAATTGTTACCGTTACTGTTACTGTTACAGAAAAAAAGCTAGTAAAGCAGCAGGCATGCACTTTGCAACGCAAAAAGCTACAGCATACCTCTTTCTCTCCCACCTGCAGTACAGCTTCTGTGTTCTTTAATTTACCCCAGCTCAAGTGTTCATGCATCCTATAGCATCGAAAACAAGTGTTACCACTGCACCAACCAACAGATCAATCAATCATTACCAGGCCAAGGCTAATTTCTTCCACCGGATTTTATCGAAAACATTATACTAAACCTCACACCGGAAAGGTATCGTACACGTGTGAATGCAAATATATATCCTATTAGCTAGATTCACGCATGAAAGAAAGCTTAACATCGATGGCGAAGTGATCCAATCCTGCACCACCATTGGACACCTTGGATCACAGTCAGCCCCACATCAAAAGGCGCCAAGTGGAATCTCAGATATTGTCAATAATTTTACCCCCGAACACTTCCCCTCTGAGGATATCCTTTTCGGAACCAATTAGCTAGTCCTGAGCTCAAAGGGATGGAGAGGTGCCTCCACTAGCCGTGGCCACAAGCATGATGTGCTGCATGCCATGGGAGTTAGGTGAGGAGTTGGATCCCACTTTGGTTGCTGGTTTGGTGCTTTAGCAAAAGCACACACGCAGATGCACCTGGTTTTGGGGTGAAGAAGACAGAAGCATGCATGTTTCCAGTTACTTCTCTTTCACATGCATGTGTGTGCGCGCGAGAGAGTACCAAATTGACTACTGATATGATTGGTGGCCATGCGGATGCACACTTATTGATGTGCACTAGTTCATACTACCTCTATTCTTATATAGATATCATTCTAAAATACATGTAGTTAAATTTTAAAAACTTTGATCATTAATATACATAAAATTATTAAAATTTGACATATGAAAATAATAATAGTGAATTTGCCATGAAAACTACTTTGACATCATATAATTTTTATCAAAAAGTAGTTATCAAAAGTGATGATCAAACATACTTATTAGAGACCGTATCGATGTCCTAAACAAAGTAAAAGAGAACGAATGTAGAATGTGTTAAATGTAGATCTTTCCGTCCATCAATTAACCTAATCTAGGGCATCTCTCTATATATATGCATAATTTAAGGAGGGTTGGTTAGAGAGAACATTCTTATAGGGCCTGGTTAATCATTGTGAACCTCCTCACGCGCGAATATTAGGTTCAAATGAAAAGGACGCGCGCGTTTGGAACACTTCTGTTTGATCCAAATTATAGGTGGTATATATAAGAAATACTACCTCTTAGAATGTCTGTCTGTAGGGATTCAAGTGGATATTGCAGTGTGTACGTACTCAGGTCCCTTCCGCGTGTGTGTATGGTTTGTACGTCTATGAATGGCGCGTCTTAAAGGAGATCAGTTATTTTAAAAGCATATATACTTTGATAATCAAGGGCTCTACGTGTTCTTAAACAGGATGACACAACTTGCTAAGAATTTTTTTATCTATCTCCCCCAGCATCACCATCACTAGGGTTAAGGACCTCTTTTGCACTCCAACCCAGCCTCTCCTGCAGAACCGCCCGCCACCTCCACCGTCAATAGTGGTACCAGTGAGACGCCGGCGTTAGACCTTTGACATATCCATGGTCCATCACAGCACACGGCTTGCCTCGTGGCAGTCGGTTGACGTCACCACTATAGAACCGGGCTTATATGTCGGCTCATCACTACCGGTTCCTTACAGGCCGACAACGATGAGGCGTCACTGCTGGTTCGTAAGCCACGCGGAAAGGACCAACCATCATGGCTTATGAACCGGTAGTGATAAAGAGGAATCACTGTCGGTCGATGGTTTGATTCCGCAGTGATGCTCAGCCACCTCATCACTGTCGGCTTAAGCGACCGATCGGTAGTGATAGATGGACATCATCGCCGGTTGGTAGGATGAGCCGAGAGTGATGTGTACAGTATAAAACAGTGGTCCTCCCCTAAACCCGAGCACAACACCGTGCTTGGTGACCATCGTCGCCCTCAGAGACGCATCACTGCTTCTGGGCCCTCTCTGTCCAATTCCATTTCTCGGTGAGCTTCACAGTTCAATCGTAGCCCATCATCGGCCCAGTGCTCCACCGACCGCAACCACAAGCTCGCCCACCTCCCCAATGAACTTCAGGTCGTGAACCGCCTTTGCCCGAGCCGAATGCACGGTGAGCTTCACCATGGTTCAGGGAACCTAACCGCTCCCTTCCCTTTCACTCTCTCCCTCTACATCACGCCACCACCGTCGGCCTAGCTTCGTCGCCCGCCA
This sequence comes from Phragmites australis, assembly GCF_958298935.1. Taxonomy (NCBI): domain Eukaryota; kingdom Viridiplantae; phylum Streptophyta; class Magnoliopsida; order Poales; family Poaceae; genus Phragmites; species Phragmites australis. The sequence goes on along the minus strand of NC_084936.1, from coordinate 19,242,331 downwards.
TGGTTGCCGCCGTACGTGTCACCGCCGACCCCTGAAACGAGTTCGCCATAGTGCGTTGAGCATTTTGGTACCCCTCCCCGGCCAAGCGCACCACCATCGTTCCTCGCTGGCAACCGGTCAAAGTCGAAAAATCTAAAAAATGCCGAAAGTAATATTAGTTGTATTGATAAATCGGTTGAAATCTATAATTTGTAGAAAAATATCTAGAGCTCAGAAAAATATGAAACCAAGCTCAGAAAAATCGGTTGATCTACATGATAAAAATACATGTATACATGAAATATCCACTGAAATACCTCTATTTCATTAAATATGTTGTAACTTGTTAATCCATAATTAAATCTTGAAATATCCAAAATTGATCAATCTAACTTTGTTAATCTTATTTGTCATGTTCTGTATAGGAAAAATATATTTCAACCATGAAATGCTTGTTTAGCACTAATTCTTTGTTAATCTTGAGTAAACCTTTCAAACTTGATTAATTCTATAGAAATTAATAAAATCATAAAATGTGAAACTAATTTTGTAGTTCTTCTCTATTTATACGTTACACAGTAAAATACATTTTTCCATGTTGATTACTTCCCTCATGTGAGTTTGTTTGAACTACCTCATATAATTTTGGATTTAGAAACAACAAGTATGTAATTTGGTTAACTAAGTGGGCAAATGAACTCCAAATTATGTGATTCTTCCTCTACTGCATTCATAACCTCATGCACTACATCTCTACCATATTTCATGTCATTTGGATCACATCTCATGACATTTCATTCATTCTCATTTTGATGCACTTTATTGCTCTTTAGAGAATGATGTCGTGGAGTGTCATGAGGTTGATCCTAAGGGTGAATGTGCTATTTAATTTCAATAAGTTATCACTATATCATGTACGTAAGGGTTGAATAATGAAGAAAAATTTTAGGGATGGCATCAACAAAAACTCATCGGACCCGACTAACCAGGAGGAGCGCCACGTGGTTCTTCAAGGAAAAAGAAGGATGTCAGAGTAGAGAGTGTCGTTGACGAGGAAGACAACAATCAATTCGATGCCATACCTCCTTTCTGAGAGGACGTCAACCTAGGTCCCATGGAAGACACCGACGAACCTTCATATGTACATCGTGATCATAATGAAGGCTGAATCGTTAAGACAAAGTAGCTAAATTGTATTCATTACTATGTATGAATTTGTTTAGATGCAATTATACCTCACTTATGTTATGGAAGCTTGAATTTGTAGTTTATTGTGGAAGATGTCTTTATTATTGAGCATATTGATTTTTTATTTTTAATGAATTAGCAATAGTACAAGCATTATTGCTATGTATTACTATTTTTTATTTTTAATGAATTAGCAATAGCAGTAGTATTTTGCTATTTGCATATTACATGATTTACATTAGCTATTGTTATGAGCGTATTTATTTTCAATTTTTAACGATTTAAAATATTTATTGATGGAATTAAGATATATAGCAAGCCCCAAGATAGAAAGTTAGGTATGAACATATTTATTTTCATTTTTTTATTGAATTAGAAAATTGAATAAATTTTTGCATTTGGATTTTAGGTCAACGGAATGTTAATAAACTTAGATAATACAAACTAATTCGAAAACATTTGAGTAGCACCGCAGTTTAATTGTTCGATCTTATTTAGGACAGGTCGTGGGTTCGAGTCCCGGTGTGCGCGCGCACATAGCTTAAACAACTTTTTTGCACCCCGGATCTACAGTGAAAGGGGATTCACTGCCGATGAACATATTCAACCGGTAGTAAAAGTTGTTTCACTATCGGTGGACTTCTTGGGCCGATAGTGAAATATATTTCATCGTCGGTTGTCCTATTGAGTTGGCAATGAAGATCCCCTTTCACTGCCGGTCTTCATCTTGAGCCGAAAGTAAAAGTCCTCCCATATAAAAGAGCTCAACGCTTGCGCCTTCTGACACTTAGAAATTTTTCCCCTTCCTAGCTTGTGCCCTCCGCCGAATCACCTCCCGAGACCGAGGAGCCTGCGCTTCCATGCCCTGCGTCGTCGTCCACCACCACTGTCGCCGAGGACCACCACCCTGACGCTGAGGAGCTTGCCGCCTCCTCTCCGACGTCGGGGAGCCTGTGCTGTCATGCACTGCGCCCTCGTCCATAGCCGCCGTCTTCGAGGACCACCACCCTGGCGGCGAGGAGCCCATCGCTTCCACCTCGACGAGCACCCCAACGCTAAGGAGCTCATGCTGCCGTGCCCTACGCCCTCATCCACCGCCACCATCGTCGTGGACAACCACCCCGAGGTTGAGGTTGGCCTCCCGGCTCCCCCTCTGTCTCCTTCTCCCCTCCGATTCCTAAGGTTTCGGCACAACTTCATACTAATTCATGGCTGGCTACTTATGTGTTCAAATGATAAGAACATATGTCTTGTGTGCTGGTCCTTTTGTGTGTTAAATTGATAAGAATAGATGCTTCTTGTGGTCCTTTTGTGTGTTCAAATGATAAGAACAGATATGCTGCCTTGGTCCTTTTGTGTGTTCAAATGATAAGAACAGATGTTTCTTGTGGTCCTTTTGTGTGTTCAAATGATAAGTATAGATGCTACTTGTGGTCCATTTATGTCCTCAAATGATAAGAACAGATGCTACATTGGTCCTTTTTTGTGTTCAAATGATGCTTGTGAGTATTTCCCCTCTTCTGTTCTGGACAGTACTAGTACATATTCCCTTTGCTCAATGATGAATTGATACACTGAGACTGGGCAATTTATTGAGTACAATAGTTTAGACCTGTGATTCCCTAGTTGTGTGATATTTGTTGTAGCCCCTGGTGAGACTTATTGATGGTTCTTTCTCGTCTATACTTATGTACCGAGACATATTTCTTGTGTTGTCTCTGCAGTGAGCTACCTGTTATAATTTGATCCCTAGATGGTGTGTTGCTGTAAGTTTAGAGATTGATTAGCATATCAGATTATGGATAAGGAAGTTGATTCATCCTTTTTGTTCTATTATTACTTGTTTGAATCCTGCTGCTCAATCTCTATTTCTGTCTCGGCAGGAAATTGCTTGTCATTTTCAGAATCCGTGCTCTCTAATTTGGTATAGTAGCACTGTCCATGATGATATTGTGTGATTTTTGAGAATTCTGTCTAGGTTCTAATAACTAGATGAGAACTTAGTAAATTGTCTAATCGTTGATGTACTCAATTGTCACGTCCAAAAAATGATAAGCCGTAATTAAGCATCGCTTAACCATTATTGCATGTGTTATCACCTGTGCTGTTACGTAATTATCCGACAAATTTAGTTTGAAGGTGTTTCAAACACCCTAGAGATGGTTTAGAGCTCCTTAGAAAAGCCCTACATCCTTTGGAGAAGAAAAGGAAGGGAAAACGGGAATACTTAGAAAGGTTCAGAACAAAACCCCTCTCGCGGTCTGATTGGGATCACCCACGGTCTGACCGCCAGGTGGCAGCCACGTGGGCTTGCCATATGTGCTTGTTGCGGTTTGACCGGCGCCCTATGCGGTCCGACCGCCAGCACACAAAGGCTCGACTTAAGGTGGTTGATTGCATCTCTCACTCTCTCATTTGCTCTCTCTCTCTCTCTCTCTCTCCAACCAACACTAGAAGGGAGAAGTATTCTTTGTCATCGTGTTTGAGGGCCGGAGATCGGAGGAGGGGACTCTCATGGTCTCCTGAAGGAATTCCCCAAGCGTCTCCCCCTCTTCTCCCTTGCTGGAGACCCACCATTCACCTCAAGCTCCACCACCACCCTGGAAGCTGATCCACAAACCGAAGCCTACTCGAAGCGAACCCATCCGCTAGAAAACTTCAATGCACTAAGGTGAGGCTTCCCCTACCATTTCTCTATTTATTTTCCAGCTTGATTCGACCCCCCCCCCCGTGTCGTCTAGGCCCAAAACTCAACCTAGCCTAGGTCCAATCCATGGGGCATTTTGAGTTTAGCTCGGTGAAGGTAGTCCAAGTCACTTTAGAAACACTCCACTAGTACCATAGTGCATTTAAGTACCCTCTATGGTCGAGAGTCTCGCCAAAGCTCTCATCCGCAACCCCACAAGGGTGCTGTCAGTAAGGCCTGGTGGTCTGACTGCCACTAAGGCCGATCTTACTACCAGTTGGGACCGGAAGGTCCAAAGTGAGGGCTCTATACAGGGGTTAGACCGCCGCTAGGGCCAATCTGACCGTTGGTGGGCGATCTGACAGCTGGATCAATGTCGGTTCGACTGTCAACCCCCAAAACTCTCTGTTGGCAACCGGTTTGATGGCCACCCCAGGGCCGGTTTGACCGCCAGCCACTAAAGGCTTGGTGCACATTAAGTTGGCTTATCTAGAGTTTCACGCTTTGAAGCCCTAGTCCCTTGGCGGTCTTTTGCGAATGTTTTTGAGTCTCATTGCTCCACTATTACTTGAGCATGCATTTTATGCATCCTTTTTGAATTTTTTATTTATTTATGCATTGCACCCATGTTTCTTGTAGAGAGCGTCGATCCGACAGTTCAAGCGAGTGAGGGTGACACTGAGGCACCCCACTTCTGTGAATTCTGTGTGGGTACCATCAGGTAGTCAGCAGAGTAGCAAAGCAAGCATTTAAGCATATTGAACCCTTGTGTTGAATTGAATGAAGTAAAAATTCGATAAATTATGCTTATGTACATTTGCATGAGTAGAAAGTCGATGTCGGGCTAAAATGGGTACAACCTATGCTGTATAGCATATCCTCTACCTTGAATTGTTGATTATCCTCATCCTTGTCACCTCAATAATATTGTTGATGTCTAGCCTAAGAGTTGTTCGACATGCTTAGCAATGCATAGGTCCTTGATAAAAGTTGAGTGATGGTGATGCCGTTGTTCGTGAGCTTAAGGCTTACTTAATGTTTCACACTATTGATTATGTTGTTGAGATGGTTGAAATGTGAGAATGAGATGAGATGTGGGTGGTGTTAGGGGTATCATCTGTCATGGAGGAGGTTCGCAGGGTAGTTCGGGGAGGGAGCCCGAATACCGTAGACTGCCTTGCATTGATTAAGCACCGACTGTTGGCCGCTCTTGGCTTTAGCACTTACTCATACTCACCACATGCTGATCTAATGGTAAGGTAAGCTGAATACCTCTATTATGATCATTTGGGCCTGAACATCGATGGTGTGAGCGGGCGAGCTTGTAGAGGTATCTAGTTTGCTTCGGGAGTAGTTTTGGATACCTCCGCGCAGAGCGATGTATGTATAAAATGGTTTGGGCTTATTGAGAAACGTTGTCATGAGTACCCCTTGTATGGACCTGTGTGGTCATGCAAGCCGAATGGTCCTCTTGTCATGTGGGTAAAGGAGTGTCTCCCTGCAGGGTGTAAAAATAGTTTGAACTACTGCGCTCTCGGTTATGAGTATGTCTTCTGTCCATGCGCTCCATCGTAGATTCACGAGTTGTGGTTTGTGGTTGGATATGTTGGTCATGGGGAAGATGGTTCGCGTTACATACATGTTTATGATATTTTCAGTTACATTTATGTGCAGTTGGTCATTGCAGGGTATAATGGTATTGTTGTTAGCTAAGTTTAGGTGCCCACACATATGTCTAGGTTGCTTAAGCATATTAATGGACTTAACCTTGAGGTCTTTTTCTTGCTAATAGCTCAATGCATAATCCTTGGAGTCGAGCTATTTATATGTGCTCTATATGGATTAAGTCTTGTGAGTACATTCGTACTCTGGTGCTCTACAGGTTTTGCAGGTGAGGACAAAGTGGTGTTTGACTACTTCACGTCTACCGAGGGTGGTGGCGGGTATGAGTAGTGCATCCTACTCAATTGGCATGCTTTTGTGATGGAACCTAAGGGCATATGGCTCCATCCTCCTTTTGTCATTTATAGCTTTAGCTTCCGCTGCGTAGTTCTTTTGTTGGTTAGGAGTTGAGGAGGTTTTAGTCTCCTCCTAGCTCTCTTTTGCTGTAAATTATATAACTTGGTAGTGCTTAAGAACTTGTAATATAATATTAATTACTTGCTCTTTCTTAAGTTGTGTTGTGATGGTATATGTTGTAAAGGCATGTGTTCCGATCTTGGGCACAAAACATGTGTCGGGACTACCGGGATGATATTCTGGCTAATTATTGAGATTGTGATTATGAATAATGATCCTTCTGGTAATTAATTAGAATATTATTTGGACAGTTCCCCCACAACATGGTATTAGTGCCTGGATTAATTAATTAGCCTAAACAACATCCTAAGAGTGTTTAGCAAAGTGTGTCAACTTCACTAAGCAACCCACTAGAGTTTCTTTTGTGCCTCTTCATGTTAATATGTATGAACTTGATATGTTTATGCCCCTAAGTGTAAAGTGTTGTTATGAGTGGCGCTCAAGTTATTATTTCCGCATTATGACGTATTTATGATTGTATTGCATCGATATCGAAGGTAAGGAACGCCTCCCGATGGCGGTGAATATTCGGGGCTCAATCGGTGCGAGGTAGGGGCCCAGTGTGTTCTATACGGTGATGGTACGGAAAGTGAATACGTTAGCAATAATGTATGAACATCCACCATACGATGGTAGATATGGTCATCTACTCATGTGGCATTTACATGAGATGTCCCGTAAGGCGACGATACGGGAAGTGAATACATTGGCAACAACGTATTGGTTGTCGCTTGTGCGGCGTGATGCACAAGCACCCTTCGCATTTCTTATTCTCTCTCATGCGAAGGGTGATGATTAGCAATTGAGATATATATGCAAATGCCTATGATCTTGATGTTTGTTGCGGAGAGAGATGCTCGAGAAAGAAACGGTAGATAGGAATCGAGCATGCATTCATTTTTCCTCATTACTCATGTGCATGCATCCTTTCATGTATGCGGCGTCGCGGGTATAAGCAAATGTTAGCCGACGAATGCTTTTAGGCGATGTTGGAATTTAACTTCTCCCTCTTTGTCTTATCGGTAAAACGGGATGAGAACCCGCTGAGACCTTCCTAACCGTTTGAATGAGAACAACTCTCCGCCACCTCCACCACCGAGTATGGCGGATGTGCTCGTGCAGATAGAGCAAAACCGTCAAGCGCAGACGACTCTTCTCAAGGCTCTCGTGCGCAACACAACCCCTCATGGAGGAGGTTGAGCCGAGCGCCGAGATGACTTCGCGGACTTTTTTAGGACACAGCCACCCACCTTCACGCAGGCTGAGGATCCTCTGGATGTCAACCATTGGCTCTGGACTATCAAGCAGATGCTTGCTTTGCTTCGATGCAAGGACCACGAAAAGGCACTCTTTCCCGCCCATAAGCTTTAGGGTGCGGCGAGCGCGTGGTGGTCCAACTTCTTGGCCATGCACCCCGCCAATCACCGAGTGTCTTGGGCAGAGTTTCACCAGGCATTCTGTGATTTCCACATCCCTAAGGGTCTCATGGAGATAAAAAGATGCAAGTTTATGGACCTCAAGCAAGTGGGAAAAATGGTGATGGAGTATGTACAGGTGTTCAACCACATTGCACAGTATGCTCAAGATGAGGTCAGTACTGATGAGCGGAAGTAATACTGCTTTGTGAATGGCCTCAAATCTAAGATGCAAGACTGGCTATTGGTGCATGAGTTCACCAATTTCAACAAGCTTGTGAGCACCTCGCTCACGGTGGAGTTCAAGTTAAAGAACCACCAAGAAGAGAAGAAGCGCAAGAGGGTTCCATCGCCTTCTATGGGTGGGAGCTCTCAACATGCCCGCACGGAGAGTCAACCTCCACCATCTCACATATCGGCTTTGACTGCTCCACGACCAATGTGGATGGTGTGGCGTCCATCCTTCTCTGCCCCTCAAGGATAGCCTACAGGATCCACATTTTCACAGGGGAATGTGACTGGTGGCCCCGGTGGCCCGTGCTACAATTGTGGTCGTATCGACCACTATGCATGTGATTGTCTGTACCCGAAGCTGAGAGCCGCAGTGACTGCTCCAAGGCCACCACCCGCTCAATCCACTCCTCAAGCCTCCTAGGCTACACACGTCCCCAAGCGTGGCCGAGCGTGCCACACCACCGCTGAAGGAGTTCACGAGGGTGACAACGTATTGATGGGTATGTTGAGTATGAGTTTTAATTCTGTCATCATTCCTGCAGTTGTTCTTTTTGATTCTGGGGCTTCTCATTGTTTCATAGCGACGAGTTATACACACCGGCACATGCTGAAAGTTAGCGCCACCCCTACACCTTATCTCATAGATGCACCCAGAGCTAAGATTCTTATGAATCAATGCGTGCCCAGAGCATCGGTTGTTGTTAATGACACATTTTTTGGTTCAAATTTGTTAGTGATGGACTCCAAAGGGATAGACATCATATTGGGAATGAATTGGCTCACCAAGAACATGGCAGTCATGGATTATGCTCAGCAGACTATCACCCTTAATGGTTTATCTGGCACCCGAGCTCATTTGAAGCTTGAAGATGTCGATCCTTGTCTTTATGCCCTGAAGGTTGTCACCACCACGGATCTCATGGATATCCCAGTGGTGTGTAAATTTCATGTCATCTTTCCAGATGAGTTGCCTAGGATGCCACCCGACCGAGCGGTGGAATTCTCGATTGATCTTTTGCCTGAAACGGCCCCGATTTCGATGAGGTCTTACAAGATGCCGCCAAATGAATTGGCAGAACTGAAGAAGCAGTTGAAGGAGTTGCTAGAGAAGGGATTTATTCATCCTAGCTCCTCACCTTGGGGATGCTCAGCACTCTTTGTGAAGAAGAAGGATGATACCCTGCGGATGTGTGTTGATTACCGCCCGCTAAATGAGGTCACTATCAATAATAAGTATCCACTTTCCAGGATCAATATTCTATTCGATTAGTTGACCGGCGTGCGGGTTTTCTCAAAGATTGGCTTGAGACTAGGATATCATCAAGGTCCCACCAGAGGATATTCCAAAGATGGCTTTCTCGACTCGTTGTGGTCTTTATGAGTTTACCATCATGTCCTTTGGTTTGACGAATGCCCCAGTGTTCTTCATGTACTTGATGAACACTGTGTTCATGGAGGAACTTGACAAGTTTGTCATGGTTTTCATTAACGACATTCTTATATACTCCAATACTGAGGAAGAGCATGCAGATCACCTCCATGTTGTTCTTGGCCGTCTTTGAGATCACCAACTATATGCCAAGTTCAGCAAGTGCGAGTTCTGGCTTAAGGAGGTCACTTTTCTGGGACATGTATTGTCTGAAAATGGTGTCACAGTTGACCTGAGCAAGGTGCAGGATGTGCTAAACTGGGTACAACCCAAGAATATCATAGACATCTAGAGTTTTCTCGGACTTGAGGGTTATTACCGCTGGTTCATCGAAAACTGCTCCACGATCGCTAAGCCCATTACTGAGTTGTTGAATAGGAAGTGTATTCAAGTGGTCAAGTGTATGCGAGTTAGCTTTCCAAACCATGAAGACACTATTCATGACCGCTCCCATTCTCGCTCAGCCTGATGTGGGCAAAGGTTTTGATGTCTATTGCGCTGCTTCCCGCATAGGCCTCGGATGTGTCCTCATGCAGGAGGGCAGAGTTGTTACGTATGCCTCACGACAGTTGAAGTGCCATGAAGAGAACTATCCAACTCATGACTTAGAGCATGCAGTGGTTGTGCATGCTCTGAAGATTTGGCACCATTATCTGCTAGGGAATCTGTGTCGTACCTATACGGATCACAAAAGCCTCAAGTATGTCTTTACTCAAGCGGATCTAAACATGAGGCAGCAAAGATGGCTCAAATTGATCAAAGACTAAGAGCTAAAAGTTCTTTGTCATCCCGGCAAGGCGAATGTGGTCACCGATGCCTTAAGCCGAAAGGCTCGATGCAATTGCCTTATGGTTAAGCCCGGAAATATCACACTTTGTGATGAATTGCACTGGCTTGGCTTTGAAATGGTTCTGGATGGTTTTCTTGCTAACTTAGAGATCAAGTCCACCCTTCTGGATGAAACCAAGCAAGCTTAGAAAGGTGATAAGGGCATGGCCTGAATTAGATACAATATGAAGGAAGGCATGGCCACGTGCTTTTCTAAAGATGCCCATGGTGTTTTGTGGTTTTGGAACCAGCTAGTGGTTTCGAAGGTCGAAGCATTGAGGAAGAAGATTCTTGATGATTCTCATGACTCGTTGTTGTCCATTTATCCGGGGACCATGAAAATGTATCAAGACCTCAAACTACAGTTTTGATGGACTCGCATGAAGCTAGAAATTACTCGATATGGTGTTGAGTACAATGTCCGCCGAAGAGTCAAGGCTGAGTATCTCAAGCCAGCCGATACGCTCCAGCTCTTGCCCATCCCCTCCTGGAAATGGGAGGAAATCAGCATGGATTTCATTACTGGTTTTCCAAAGACTTCTCAAGGATATGACTCGATTTGGGTCATCGTTGACCGGCTTACAAAGTCAGCACATTTCCTTCCGGTGAAGACTCAGTATGGTGCCAAGGACTATGCCGAGTTGTATCTCACTAGAATTGTTTGCCTTCATGGGATTTCAAAGAAGGTTATTTTTTATTGAGGTACTCAATTCACTTCCCATATCTGCCATGAAGCCTTGGAAACCGAGCTCTTCCATAGCACTGCTTACCACCCTCAGACTGATGGTCAAACAGAGTGGGTAAATCAAATCCTAGAGGATATATTGCGAGCTTGTGTTCTCACCTATGGAAAGAGGTGGGGCATTTGCTTGCCATTTGCCGAGTTCTCCTACAACAATAGCTACCAAGCGAGCATTGAAATATCGCCATTTGATGCTCTTTATGGCCGAAGATGCCGAACGCCGTTGAATTGGTCCGAATCTAGCGAACGGGCTTTTCTAGGCTCAGATTTAGTCAAAGAGGCCGAAGAACATATTCTACTTATTCGGAAGTGTCTTTCACGACACAATCACGACAGAAGAGCTATGCGGATCGCTGTCGTCGAGACCTCGAGTTCACATTTGGAGAATATGTGTATCTCGAAGTGTCTCTTCTCAAAGGTTTTTGACGCTTTCAAGTCTGAGGCATGCTAGCGCCTCGATATGTGGGCCCTTTCCAAATTGTTGCTTGGCGTGGTGAAGTGGCTTATCAATTAAACTTGCCCCCGCCCCTCTCGGCGGTGCACAATGTGTTCCACGTGTCTCAGCTAAAGAAATGCCTGTGAGTCCCAACCGAAGTGATCAAAGTTGTAAACCAAGAGTTACAGCCGGATCTTACATATTGTGAGCGACCGATCCAGATATTGGATGTAGTGGAATGTAAAGCTCGACGTCATTTCATAAAATTCATCAAAGCCCAATGGAGCAACCACACCGAAGATGAGGTGACTTGGGAGCGTGAGGATAAAATCCACTTTCAATGTCCCAAACTCTTTGAAAATTTGTAAATACCATTGTAATATTTGCACATTGGAACCTCTCACGTGTCTATGTTCATCACTATATTGAATAGAAATTGTGGTTCCAAGGTGTTGCATTTAGAAACCTTTCAGCCAGAAGAGTCTGCTCCTGGTGATCTAACCGTTGTGGATCTACTGGTCCGATCTCGAGAGGCGCTAAGACTTACAAAGCTCTTTGTTGGCTCTCGGTCTGACCAGTGCCTCAGCCAGTCTGACTAGTGCCTTAGCCGGTCTGACCGTTGGTGGGCGGTCTAACCGCCACGAGACTTGCGGTCCCACCGCCAGGTCCCAAAACTCTCTGTGTAGATTTTGGTCTAACCGCCGTTTTCGTGGTCCAGCCGAGCTACGGTCTGACCGAGCTTAGCTCTGGTCTAACCGCCAGTTCATGTGAGGGCCCGATGGTGATCTTTTCATTTCCATCAATGAAGATTGATGTGATTCTTTCCCATTTGCGGAGAAATCTTTCCCAGTCCGTCACTGTTACCTTCTCCCAAGGATTTTCAAATCTTGGGACGAGATTCTTCTTAAGGGGGGGGGGGGGGGGGGCGGAGGTTTGTCACGTCCCAAAAATGATAAGTTGTATTTAAGCATCTCTTAACCATTATCGCATGTGTTATCACCTGTGTTGTTACGTAATTGTCCAACAAGTTTAGTTAGAAGGTGTTTCAAACACCCTAGAGATGGTTTAGAGCTCCTTAAAAAAGCCCTAGATCTTTTGGAGAAGAAAGGGAAGGGAAAGCGAGAATACATAGAAAGATTCAGCACAAAACCCCTCCGTGGTCTGACCACCAGGTGGCAGCCATGTGGGCTTGTCACGTGTGCTTGCTGCGGTCTGACCGGCACCCTATGCGGTATGATCGCCAGCACACAGAAGCTTGACTTAAGGTTGTCGATTGCCTCTCTCACTCTCTCACTCTCTCCACCCAACAATAGGAAGAGAGAGAGAGAGAGAGAGAGATATACATTCATCACTTTTGAAGGTCGAAGATCAGAGGTGGGAACTCCCATGAGCTTACTGGAGGACTTCCCCAAGTCTTCCCCCTCTTCTCCCTCATCGAAGACCCATTCATTGACCTCAAGCTTCACCACCACTCTAGGAGTTGATCCACAAATTGAAGCCTTCCCGAGCAAACCCATCTGCTAGAAAGCTTCAATGCACTAAGGTGAGGCTTCCCCTACCATTTTTCTGTTTTCTCCGAGCTCGATTCGACCCCCCCCGGTGTCATGTAGACCCAAGTTCAACCTAGCCAAGATCCAACCCATGGGGTATTTGGAGTTTAGCTCGGTGAATGTTGTCCAAGTCACTTTAGAAACACTCCACTAGTCACATAGAGAATTACGTACCCTCGATGGTCGAGAGTCTCGCCGGAGCTCTCATCGGCAACCCCACAAGGGTGCTACCGGCAAGGCCTGGCAGTCTGACCGCCGCTAGGGCCGGTCTGACCGTTGGTGGGCGGTCTGACCACCAGATCAACATCGGTTCGACCGTAAGCCCCCAAAACTCTCTACTGGCCAGGTCTGACTGCCAGCCACTAAAGGCTTGGTGCACTTAAAGTTGGCTTATCCAAGGTTTCATGCTTTGAAGCCCTAGTCCCTTAGCGGTCTTTTACGAATGTTTTCGAGTCTTGGCACTCCACTATTACTTGAGCATGCATTTTACGCATCCTTTTTGCATTGTTCATTTATTTATGCATTGCACCTATTTTTTTAGAGAGCGTCGATCCGACAGTTCAGGCGAGTGAGGGTGACACCGAGGCACCCCACTTCTGTGAATTCTATGCAAGTAGCATCAGGTAGCCGAAAGAGCTGCAAGGTAAGCATATAAGCATATTGAACCCTTGTGTTGAATTAAATGAAGTCAAAATTTGATAAATTATGCTTATGTATGTTTGCATAAGTAGCGAGTCGATGTTGGGCAAAAATGGGTAGAACCTATGTTGTGTTGCATATCCTCTACCTTGAATTGTTGATTATCCTCATCCTTATCACCTCAATAATATTGTTGATGTCTAGCCTAAGAGTTGTTCGACATGCTTAGCAATGCGTAGGTCCTCGGCAGAAGTCGAGCGATGGTGATACCATTGTTCGCGAGTGTCGGAGGGTGAACTCCTATCGCAGGGATCCTGAGGGACCCCTTTTTGAGATTCGGCCGGGGGGATGATTCTGAATATGTTTGCGGGAGAAATAAATGGGTGTAAATGCGATGGCAGGTGGGGTGAAATGATCTTATGCAGAATGCATTAAATGCACTGGAGGGATTTTTAGATAGGTTCGGGCCGCACTGAGCATAATACCCTACTCCTGTGTGGATGCAATAAATGCCCTGAGAATGTCTCTCAAGAATGTTGCTGGTTACAAGAATGTTTGTCTATCCTAGAGCTTCGGGCTCCTTGTTCTTCAGTGGTCTCAGCTTCTATGCTTGTACGAAGATGTTCGTCGGTCTCTGAACAAGTGTCTCTGAGTTTTCTAAAAGTTCGGGCGTTCCTCTCTTTTTTTTGTCCGTGCCCGCCGGCTTCCTTAAATACCCGCTGGCGGTAGCGTGCCCCGAAAGAGAGGGCATGAGTTCCAAGGCACCATAAATGGAAAGGCAGTCATCATGGGCTCTCCAGCACGAAGTGACGGGGGGTTGAAAACGCACCCCCGTCCTGTCTTTGGTCGTCATGATGGCGCTGGCAACGGGCACCATGGAGAGGGCCCACCGGGCAGTCGCAGAGCAGCCCGGTGTGCCAGCCCGATCTTGTTCGTCTGACACAGCAGGGCGGCAGGCAGGGCGCCTCAGGCCTTGCGATGCTATCCCAAGGCGCGCCGGATGACGCGGGATGGGACCCGTGCATTAAATGTCCCCACGCCCTTCTGCCAGAATGTGGCAGGGATTGACACCGAGCGTGGTAGGAGCGGTTGGAGGTGACAGGCCACGCGCCCTCTTGAATGCGGCATCGAGCCTTTCACAGGCTGACACCTCACCACTGGACCCCTGTGGGGGCCACCGACGAAGGACTTCTTGGGCCGTCGGGGAACCAAGTGCTCGGGGGTCACTGTTCACCTCCCCGAGCACTCTCTCTCGGAAATGCCCTCTCTTGGTTCTCGGGGAATCGAGTGCTCGGGGGCCACTGTTCGCAGCCCCGAGCACTCTCTCCCGGAACTACCTTCCTTGGGTCCTCGGGGTACTCGGGTGCTCGGGGGCCATTGTTCGCAGCCCCTAGCACACCCTTCCCGGTACTCAGCTTCTTTGGTCTTCAGGGGACTTGGGTGCTCGGGGGTCACTGTTCATGACCCCGAGCACTCTCTTCCCGGTCACTTGGTCTTCGCAAATCATTGGGGAACCCGGGTACTCGGGGATCACGGTTCGTGGCCCCGAGCGCCCCCTCCCGGGACTTAGTCTTTTCGTACCTCGCGAAGATGATCACCGCGGGAAGGCGCCACGTGGCAGACTATTGGCCCGGCCTCGGGATTTAGGGACCCCCGGTTCCTGATTCACCGACAGCAGCCCCCGGGCCCATTGGCAGGCGATGGCCCAGAGACTGCGGATGGGGCCTTCGTCGTCATCAAGGCCGAACCCAGCACCGACGCCACGTGGCGTGCTGGCCTCTCCGGCCCAGGCTTCTGGTATGGCCCAACGGGGAGTCGAACGGACGCGCGTCCAGCCGACTCCCGAGGCATGTGATAACTAGGCAGGCGGCGTGTGATAACGAGGCAGGCGGCTCGCGTGGTAACCGCACAGATCGAGGATAGTGCGCCTGGCAACTGCTGACAACCGCGCCGGCCGAGGGAGATTCGCCTGGCGCTCGCGTCGGTCGAGGAATTTCGTTTCGCCGAACGCTCCGTGGCAGGCGTCATTTGAATTCCCGAAGATATAAAAGGGAGAGGGGAGCGAACCTCCCCCCTCTTTACGCCATGTTTGCGATCAAGTCTTCGCCTTCTTCCTCCTTGTGCTCTAGAACTCTCGCCCTCTCTCCGGCCCGCAACACATCCTTCCTCTCCCACCGCTCCAGCACACCCCCCACCCCGAGACAATGCCGAGGGCAGGGGGCAGCCGCTATGACAAAGGACCCGACAGCATCCTGCCAGAGTCGCGGTTCGTCAACGAGGAGGGGGCGGACAAGGTGCGGAAGATGGTGGTGCCCGAAGGCCAGCGGGAGGCCTCGGTGGTGACGCCGGTGAACTACCCGCCCACCACGGACTGGCCGGGGCGCGTCGTCATCTTCGTCTCCTTTGTGGTGGCTAGTCTGGTGCCGCTGTTCTCAACGTTCTTCCTCTAGATCCTCGACACCTTCGGAATTCAGATGGCGCACCTCAGCCCGAACTCGGTGGTCATTCTGGTGATCTTCTCGCATTTTTGCAAGATGTTTGTCGGGGTGCCGCTATCGGTGGCGCTATTCTGCCACTTCTTCGTCGTGACAGGGGGTTGAAAATGCCCCCCCCCGCCCTGTCTTCGGTCGTCATGATGGCGCTGGCAACGGGCACTGTGGAGAGGGCCCACCGGACAGTCGTAGAGCAGCCTGGCGTGCCCGCCCGGTCTTGTTCGTCTGACACAGCAGGGCGGCAGGCGAGGCGCCTCGGGCCTTGAGATGCTATCCCGAGGCGCGCCGGATGACGCGGGATGGGACCCGTGCATTAAATGTCCCCACGCCCTTCTACCAAAATGTGGCAGGGACTGACACCGAGCGTGGCAGGTGCAGTTGGAGGTGACAGGACACGCACCCTCTTAAATGCGGCATCGGGCCTTTCACAGGCTGACACCTCACCACTAGACCCCTGTGGGGGCCACCGACGAAGGACTTCTTGGGCCGTCGGGGAACCGAGTGCTCGGGGGTCACTGTTCACCTCCCCGAGCACTCTCTCCCGGAAACACCCTCTCTTGGTCCTCGGGGAACCGAGTGCTCGGTGGCCACTGTTTGCAGCCCCGAGCACTCTCTCCCAGAACTACCTTCCTTGGGTCCTCGGGGTACTCGGGTGCTCGGGGGCCACTGTTCGCAGCCCCGAGCACACCCTTCCCGGTACTTGGCTTCTTTGGTCGTCGGGGGACTTGGGTGCTCGGGGGTCACTGTTCATGACCCCGAGCACTCTCTTCCCGGTCACTTGGTCTTCGCAAATTATCCGGGAACCTGGGTATCGGGGAACCCGGGTACTCGGGGACCACAGTTCGTGGCCCCAAGCGTCCTCTCCCGGGACTTAGTCTTTTCGTACCTCGCAGAGATGATCACCGCGGGAAGGCACCACGTGGCAGAATGCTGGCCCGGCCTCGGGATTCGGGGACCCCCAGTTCCTGATTCACCGATAGCGAGCTTAGGGCTTACTTAATGTTTCACACTATTTATTATATTATTCAGATGGTTGAGATGTGAGAATGAGATGAGGTGTGAGCGGTGTTAGGTGTATCATCTGCCCTGGAGGAGGTTCCCAGGGTAGTCTAGGGAGGGAGCCCGAATACCGTAGACTGCCTTGCATCGGTTAAGCACCGACCATTGGTTGTCCTTGGCTTTAGCACTTACCGTACTCACCACATGCTGATCTAATGTTAAGGTAAGCTAAATACCTTTGTAACTGTGATCATTTGGGACTGAACATTGATGATGTGAGCGGGCAGGCTTGTAATGGTATCTAGTATGCTCCGGGAGCAAGTCTGGATACCTCTGCGCCGAGCGATACATGTATCAAATGGTTGGGGATTATTGGGAAAGGTTGTCACGAGTACCCCCTTGTATGGACCTATGTGGCCATGCAAGCTGAATGGTCCTCGTGTCGTGTGGGTAAAGGAGTATCCCCCTGCAGGGTGTAAAAACAGTTCGAACTGCCTGCTCTCGTCCATGAGCATGGCTTCTGTCCATGCGTATCATCGTAGAATCACACGTTGTGGTTTGTGGTTGGATATGTTGGTGATGGGGAAGATGGTTCATGTTAAATACATATTCATGATGGTTCAAGTTACATTTATGTGCAGCTGGTCATTGCTGGGTATAATGGTTTTGTTGTTAGTTAAGTTTAGGTGCTCACACATATATCTAGGTTGCTTAAGCATATTAATGTACTTAACCTTGAAGCCTTTTCTTGCTAACAGGTCAATGCATAATCCTTGGAGTCGAGCTATTTATATGTGCTCTAAAATGGATTAAGTCTTGTGAGTACTTTCGTACTCAGCTGCTCTACAGGTTTTGCAGGTGAGGAGGAAGCGGTGTTTGGCTATTTCATGCCCACCGGGAGTGGTGGCGGGCATGAGTAGTGCATCCTACTCAGTTGGTGTGCTTTTGTGATGGATCTTAAGGGCATATGGCTCCATCCTCCTTTTGTCGTTTATCGCTTTAGCTTCCACTGTGTAGTTTTTTTTGTTGGTTAGGAGTGGAGCAGGTTTTATTCTCCTTCTAGCTCTCTTTTGCTGTAAATTGTAATAACTTGGTAGTGCTTAAGAACTTGTAATATAATGTTAATTACTTGTTCTTTCTTATGCTGTGTTGTGATGCTATATGTTGTAAAGGCATGTGTTCTGATCTTGAGCACAAAACACGTACCGAGACTACCGGGATGATATTCTGGTTGATCATTGAGGTTGTGATTATAAATAATGATCCTCCTGGTGATTAGTTAGAATATTATTTGGATGGTTCCCCCACAAGTAGAAAGTGGAGCATAAGCATTGACATTATATAATGTAGTTTCCGACTCTCAGGTTGGTATGATAACCAAGAAACAGAAAGTGAAGCAAGAAACATAAAAAACAAAGTATGATGTATCCCCTGACTCTCCACTCGATGGCTTGATCGAGTGGAGAGTAGAGTATAAGCATCAACTTCTATTTCTCAACCATGTATTCGATGACTCCAGCCCCCGAGTGGGTGGTGGAGATTATGTTATGGTCATCGAGTGTATTCAAATAGCTGGGTAGGTGAGCATTAAAAACACACTCCCACTCATGCTCGTTTTAACGGCAACCTTTTATTTAATGTGCAATAATGATTGTGCACCTCTCATTGTAGAGATTGGACAAGTCACAACATCTCAATGACGCCTCGACTTCCGCCAGACGTGCCACACGATCGAGGCAGTCTCATTCTCATGCCCAACGATATCAGATCTTGACACCTTTGTGTGTATAATGTGACCCATTTCTATGTCTATAAATAGAGAGAAAACTGAGGGCGTTGGTTTTTCACCTCATCTCCTTCCTTTCTCCCTACACACCCAGTAGAACTCATAGAGCTTGAAGCCATGGCCTCTACTTCACCATTGTCTCCCAAGCCCGGTCTAGAAAGTGAAGAGATAGGATTTCTCACCCCAAGTCCCCTCACCATTGTTCCTCTAAGAGTCATTATTGCTTCTTCCGATGAGGAGGAATCGATTGAAAGGTCTAAGAGGAGAAAGAATAGAATGTCCATCAAAGGTCACCATCCCTTCACCCGCCACCTCTAGCATTTTGTTGATGTCGACGCTGCGGAACGAGCGACACAAGAGTCGATGACACGAGCTACGTAGGAGAGAGATGAAGATGGTGGTGGTCCTGATGAGGTCATTGACCAGGTCACCAATAAGGTCTTCGGTGATGGAGCCTCCGATACTCCAATGGTAGATAAAGTGCGGTCATCTTCTCCGTCAACAACCGCCATATCACCTTCGCACCCTGTGGAGGGCCACTCAGCATCGTCAGTGCCATTCAACAGCTCCAGTAGGGTCTTTGCCTTAGCCACTCTCCCTGGCCCTTACGCTAGCTAGCATTCAGTCCCCGACTTTATCAGCTGCCATCCAAGGGATGAGTATGGAAGGTTCATCGACTCATTCAAGGGAAAGTAGGACCTGCACTGTTTGCAAGAGCTAGGTGAATACTTTCTGTCAATTTTGCACTAGCCACGTAAGTTGTATGGAAAAGAAAACGTATGTAATAGTAGTTAATCGAATCAAATGTAGTTGAGTTACCCGTAATGTACCTTTTCAATGAATGAAACTTCCGGAGTTGGTCGATATTCCATGAGTGCTCGAGTATCTCACCTTTTGGAGTAGATAGCTGCACTGATCTAGGTCGGGTAACTTCGACCACTATATAGGGTCCTTTCCACTTGGGTGATAACTTATGTCGCCTAGCCTGTTTCTGCACCTTTCATAAAATAAGATACCCAGCAGTGAGTTTCCTGGGTTGAACAAGATACCCACTCGAATAGATGCTCGACCGTGATACTCATTGAGTAAATTGATGTCATCCGCTCGTAACTGCTATTGCCCTTCCTCAGAGTAACTTTTCACTCGTGGTGATTCAAACTGCAACTCAGTTGGGAGCATTGCCTCTGCTCCATAAACTAAAAAGAATGGAGTTTCACTGGTGGTGCTATTAGTCAAAGTACAAATATCCCATAGTATCGAGGGAAGTTCTTTCACTCAGCATTTCGAGTAAGCCTTTAGCATATCGAAGACCCGAGTTTTGACGCCCTGCAAGATTATACCATTAGCACATTCAACTTAACCGTTGCTTTGTAGGTGAGCTACTGAGGTGAAACATGTTTTGATTCCAAATTCTTCATAGAACACAGTGAAGGTTTCCGCTTCTAAACTGGCTACCATTATTTGTAATTATCCGATGTGAAATACCGAATCGAGTAATTATACTCCTCATGAATTTCATAGCCACTTCTGCGGTTATCTTTCCTATGGGTTCGGCCTCGATCCACTTAGTGATCGTGTCAATAGCCACACATAAAGGAACTAGGGCTTTTCTATGGAGCTCTAAACCATCTCTAGGGTGTTTGAAACACCTTCGAATTAAACTTGTCGGACAATTACATAACAACACAGGTGATAACACATGTGATAATGGTTAAGCGATGCTTAATTACAGCTTATCATTTTTGGGACGTGACACTACTCGAATTCAGTCATGGAGCAAAGGGACAAGTGCCACGTAATGTATATTTTGGTGCATATGCTCTACTCTCTGTCTTGATTATTACATCAAATAGAGAGTTGGGGGCTACATCTCATACTTTTGATGCTATAGCTTTACTCTTTACTCGATCTAGTCATTGAGTAGATAGTCAAGGGCTACAACACCATATACTTTCAATAACATAGGTATATTTCTTTCTACTATTAGATCAAGGAATCTTCTCCTCAACCATAGAGTCGGGGGGCTACATAATGATACCATACTTTTCGTAAATTTTTTATAAGTCCTTTGCAAAAGTTTATCTGGCTTTGCATCGATTGCTTTGGATAAGAGCTACTAGAGCATATGTTAGGTTGATGATGGACAACTACACCTAATAAAGCATAACTGCACAAGAGATTGTCAGCCATCTCATGCCTTGTGGCTAAAAAAGGTTTTGAAGTTCTAGTCCATCACATGTTTGTCCTTTGTTGAGTTCATGTCCGTATGCTCGTTATGCATGCAAGTCAATGAAAGTTTGCAAAAGGCTATCATTATTTTCTATTTCTAGTTTTACACAAAGTATATTCCTTGTTATTGTGGTTATCTCGAGTGGTTACTCAAGAGCCATGCATCTAACAATGTTTAGTTGAGTTCTCAGATATCAATGAATATTTAATCAATAAGTCTTGAACGTGGTCTACACACCTACGGATCAAGATTGAACCAACTCATGCTAACTCTATTTCGTCGATAAGGAAATAGTAACAATAGCATGTTCGATAGGCAAAATATCAGCAATGTTTCATTACAACCATCAGACAAAAGCACACCAAAAAGCCTACTACTCGACTAAGGAGAAAGCTTCGGTGATATCCATTTACAAGAGCACCACTTGAAATTCCCCTCAAGGGATTTTATGGTCCTGGAAACCTCGTCATGGTAGGAAACTTAAAAGCACATCATAATCATCCCGGTGGTAAGCTGAGTTCACTCGACGGAAGCTAAGAATTCGACAAAGGTTGGTAACTTAGGGTATTGATGGTATGACTTCGGAGGTCATGGCTAGCAAAATTGATCATTCTTTCACCCAAAGAACAACCTCCCGTTCTAGTGGCTCCCAAATTTAATCACCGAATGTGTGGAGGGAAACCATCATCAATGCATTGTGCTCAGCTAGATCATCAATTTGTTAACCAACCTTTAGGAAAAATGTGCGAGACTCAACTAAGAGCAGGCGAGAACCACTCAGACTAGGTAACCAGATCTCAAACTCGGGCATCTATTGTTCCAATGTCGCCATAGCTCCCGATGGATCTCCTGAAGCCACTCCATCCGAAACATCAGAAATACACAACCAAAACTTGCCACTAGATATCTGAAACCACCGTGGTGGTCTATTGATAAAATAAACATGCACTCGCTTCATCATCTGAAGATGCAAACATGACATCCTCGAAACAATGATGATGAATAATTTTCTATCCTTTCAGACTGTGAACGTTTCCAGGTTCACCCAAAATGCATCATAGAAAAGTGACGGGAGATTACAGAATCACCCGTTCATCGGGTTAATTACCCTACCTTTGATCTGATGCCCTCGCTCGATGATGATCAAGAGCCCGTTCGAGGACCCAATCATCTCCCAGCTGTTGCTGACTATACTTTGAAAATTAAGGTCGAAAACTACTTCACTTCCTAGGCGATGGACCTCCACCAAGCCATCCTCATGCACAAACGGTCCCTTCAGGATCCAAGGAGCAAATTCCACCATCCTGCGCACCCCACACCATGAGGTGTAGACACAACAGAAGAAGGCAAAATCTTCTAGATGATGTAGTTTGTTGGAGATAGTGTTGAGCATCCCCAAAGGCAAAGTTGCCCAATTGGGAGTTTTCACCATAAGATCCAAAGTGAGAGATGAAGTCTTTGAGTAGAATATGAATAATGGTGGATGATTTCGAAGGGTGAGACTGCAGAGGAGGAAATGAGGCTAAGACACTGATAGTGAAGTTCTCCCATCAGATAATTAAATAGGCCTTGCCTCAAGATGAGACTCGGAAATTGCTTCCGCTTCGGATAAAAATTGTGGTGCTTTGATTGGCATGAAAAGCTAAATGATGGCACCGTATGGATCTCTACATGCCCATTTGATCACATTTAATGTGTCTATACCCATTGTTTCATATTTCGTAATGTTTTTTTTAATTCTACTCAGAGATGGATGACAAGAAGTCAATACCACTAGCCCCTATCGAGTCTTGAGTGCGGATAACAGCAGGGCACTTGACTCAAAAGTGTTTCCACTCGATACTCAGAATAGAGCCTCTCCGTATTCAATTCTTTTGACTATGAGTTCAATCTACCTTACTCGACCAGGCTTGGACTTGGCGGTACTCGAGTAAGTGCTTACATAAATCCTCCCTGCTGAGTATAGTTATAGGGCTACTGTCGAACATCTAACTATGGGGTATATACGTGTAAGAAGTATACCATATATGGATGGGGTATGCCATGAGCATACTTAACAGCACTGAATATTATGGAACCGAATTTGCGATACTTGATACGCCCGAAACCTGGAAGGTGTATAGTAGGAAGGCCTTGATTTATTACCCAACTCTAGTAGATTAGTATCTAGGACAGATCTATCTACTTGGAAACAAGGAAAAGGACTCCCTATCGACTATAGCTGGATAGGAGCTGGTACATCACCCCTATATAAGGAGGGGACCCAAACACCCTAGGAGAGACTATTTTTGACTCGGATATTGGAGGTAGGCATCAAGACCTTAGCACAGGAGGAACTCGATGACTTTAGCCCTATGTTAGACTAGATCTGATCCACTCCTTGTAATAGGTTAGCCACATTGCATGTACTCGATTGAATACATACACATTATCATCCACACAGGACGTAGGGTATAACTCCAACCAGAGGCCCAAACCTGTATACATCATGAGTGCCTTGCTTCCTGTTCAATCTTTGATCTACGAAGGTAACCCCTTTATTTCTGGACATATTGTCAGGAACAAATTCTCAACAATGATGATCAAGGTCTTCATCAATGTGCCCAATTTTGTATACTTGACTTCTTTGGTTGAACCATCACTTCATCTTGTACGCCAAGTAAGCAAATCATTGAGTCCACCCATGGACTTCAAGTCTTCTTTGGAACCCAAACCGATTGAAGAACCTTCATGTTTATGATGATTTCCTTAGGCATCCAAATGGGTTGGTTCTACCTCCAGTCCTTTCTCCCAACCATATGTGCAACCACCTTGCCATTGTCTTTTTTCTTGAGCTTGTAGTGGTGGCTCTTAGTCTTGATCTTGCAGTTGGGCTTGGTGTAGAGGTTGGAGGTCTTGTTGGAGAGATTCATCATCATCTTCTTCTCCTTGGTCTTCTTCTTGGCTTGCATGCATTGGAAGGACTTATGACTTTTTTGATGGCACTTAAAGCATGTCATGGTTGACCCCTCCACAAGCTTTTTCATTATGGTATCATGGTTATCTTGAGGAGGTTGGACATGTCCCTTGCCCTTTAATCTTATCAAGTCCTTCTTGAATTTCTCCACTTCTTGTTTGAGCTCATCATTTTCTTATGCAATGAGATCGTTAGATGATTCTGCAATAATATTCTTAATACATGTCTCATTGCAAATGGGTGAGCTAGATAAATCGATTAAATCATCATAAGAAGTGGAAGCATCTACCTTAGTATTGAAATTAAAGAGAGAGGTAGATTGCTTCAAAGGGACCTTAGGTTAAGATTCAATACACTCAAATTTTGCCTTAAGCTCTTCATGATTCTTGTTTAGCAATTAAAATTTTCTCAATAATTATTTATAATTAGACATAAAGGTAGCATGAATATCATTAAGGGAATTAAATTTCTAAAGATCTTTAGATTGTTTCTTTAAGACCCTTTGTTGCTCATTGATCAATTCAAGAAGTTCTTCTTGAGAGGGTGAATTCTCATTGGACTCATCATCACTTACATAGCTTTTCATACCTTTGGTCATAAAACACTTGTGTGATGATGACCTTGAGGAAGAGCTTCTCTTGGAGGAGTGTATGATGAAACTCTCATCACTTGAGCTTAAATCTCCATCTTCACTCACCCATCTTTCTATACTTGCAAATATTTTGCATCTTCCCTTGTCTTCCTCTTGTTTTTGATCTTCTTCTCCTTCTTGATATCATCAATTGTGTTGACCAAGTCTTTCATGGAGATTCGATGATCAGTCTTGGCTTTAATCCTCTTGATGTTCTTCTCCACTTGTGAGATGAGCTTGGTGACCTTGAGATCAATCTCTTTATCACTTGATGTGCTTTACTCATCTTCTTCATCGTCCTCTTTATCTTTATCACTATCATCTTCGCTTGAGCTTGACTCTTGCTCTTGTCTCCTCATCTTTTCCTTCATGTGTGAGCATGGTACTTGCTTACTTGCAAGAGTAAGGTTCTTAGCGTCGGATGAGGAAGGAGCTTTTACCCTCATGTTCATTGTCATCTTATGGGCGATGATCTTGCTGATTACTTAGCTTGAAGTCATCTTCTTGATGTCATTCTTTTCATAGATGATGGAGACTTTCAACTTTTACTTCGGAAGAAGAGCTTGAAGTATTCTTCTCACCATTTGATCGTCTCTAATTTATGTCAAACCTATCCTATTTATCTCATTGGTAAGAATATTTAAACAAGAGTACATGTTATTAGCACTTTCATAGGCAAGTTATTTTATACTATTGAGCTTAGAGACTAGCACATGATTTTGCATTGTGCACATTTTTTGTGCTTTCATGTATTTCAATGAAACTAGTCCAAATATCATGTGCACTGATGAGAGAATAAACACGATTAAAAGCATCCGTGTATAAAGATGATAAAAGAATACTCTTTGCCATAGCATTAAATTATCTCTCCTTGTTTATGAAACGCGCTCTCGTCCTCTCTTCGGTGACCATCCAAACATCTAAACCTTTGTCTTGCAAATGATAAGTCATTAGAGTTTTTCAACAGAGGAAGTTAGTGCCATCAAAAAGTGGAGCCCTACTAATATCCATCCCAACCCTGGACGTCACAACTCTTGGCAATTAAACCTATCAAGAGCACGAGGCTCTGATACTAATTGTAGGGATCGGTGATGTCCTAAGAGTGGGGTTGAATTATGAAGGTGATATGCCCTAGAGGCAATCATAGAGATAATTGTATCACATGTCTATATTTATGTACTTCTGAATAATGTGTTATTCTAAGAATTACTATTATTTTCATTGATTAGCAAGTATGTGACTTGTTCGTGGAGCTCTTTGTTTATATCATGATGTTATTATAATTTGATCTATGCTCACATATCATGGGATGATTCATAAGACCAGCACATGTATGATTGATGATCACTTTTCACGGATCATAGGTATAGAGATACCGAATCAATAATGTGGACATTTATGTTAGAGAATATGATGTTAGATAGACTTATTTTGAGATATTGCTAGGATTGTTATTTATGATGTGCCATCAGTTGTTATCTCAAATGATGTACCTGTAGGATCCTTAGATCTGAGATCGTCATTGATTCCCAGAATATGTAGTGACACACTTTAGGGCTACCAAATGCAATTTCGTAAGTAGGTAGTCATAAAGGTAGTTTTCTGGTTTGTCATGAAACATGTCATGGAGTGTGAGCGATCAAGATACTCCTTGATAACTGGAGAGATATCTCTAGGCCCCTTGAGGTAGTTGGATTGAGAAAGTGCATGTCCATGCTAATATGATTAAAGAGTTAATCATGATGAATACACTACTTGATTGAGTGAATGGTCGGGCTATCACAAGGGTGGCATGTATCTTGCCTTGAGCTTAATTGGTATCGTGAGGCGAAGGGATCAGTGCATGTGTATATCAAGGTTCAGCCGATATGATCTTTGTGTATACTTAGGAGTCAACATGTCCTACTAAGGACCGCTATTGACTTTGGTTTGGAAAAGGTTCTGAGTCGTAGCTATTTGTACATGGACATAATGGATCACACACTTAATGGGTTGGAACCAAACATACGAATTGGATTCGTATATGAGTTTGATTGAATTGTGATCCATGAGGTGTTAGAGTCCTAAAGGGCTTCCAACGTAGGAGCCCATTAGCGAGCTCTATATAAGGAGAGGCATGGAGTGAGGCGTGTGGGGAAAAAAGAGCCACTCTGGAAACCTAGCCTCAACCCTCCACACAATCTCCTAAAAGCTTAGTCACGCATACAGTGCTAACACATCGGTGCTCGATGATTCCGCCCAGTACGTGTGGATATTGTAGATGCGTTGCTTCTATTATGGCGTTGATCTGCTTAGTGTGTAGATCTTAACGCTGCTGCCCGGCTGGTTGAGGACCTACTCAGTTGGTCGTAGAGCGTGATGCGAACACTCGGAGTTGGTCAAGGAGCTGGTCGAGGAGCATGACCACTTGCTCGGAATTGGTCGGTGGCTAGTCGAGGAACTGGTCGAGGAGCATGACCACTTGCTCGGAACTGGTCGAGGACCATGACCACCTGCTCGGAGTTTGTCAAAGAGCATGACCACTTGTATGGGGCTGGTCGTGGATCTGATCGAGACACTGCTCGAGGAGTTTGACGCTTATGATATTGGATCGATCTACTCCAACTCTTCTTCCGTTGCATTGCACGTCAAGTGATAGCGATCTATGATCTTCTACTTGCATGGTTTCTTGGGTGAATACGGTAGAAAATTTTTGTTTTTAGGCTAGCGTAGCCAACCCATTCCTCAAGAAATTATGACACTTCAAATTAATTAGCTTCAAAAACTTCACAAGATAAATCTATATCAATTTCTATCTAAATATTCTCTAGGTTTATCTAGTGTGCCTACTCTACTATTCAAAAGAGATTGTAACCTATCTAGAAAGGTAAATTGCAAGTACTTAAATGCGAAAACGTAAATAAGGTAGAGAGAGAAAACTTAGAGCAAGGGATTTTTATCTCGTGGTATCGATGACGTAAAATCCATCCCTAGTCTACATTGGAGTAACTATCTAGACTATAGCTCCCGGATGGCACTCAGTCACGGCCCTTAAGCCACCTAAGCCTTAAGTAGATTGAGCCACCAAGGCAAGGCTTTACTACAAGCCTCTCTTTTGGTCACTTGCCACCGTTTTCAATTCGGAGCTTGAGCGGACAAGGCATGGGTCTCCGCATCCCTATACAAGAATCTTACCGCTGCTCCACACCAAGTCGGAGGATCAAAAAGCTTAAGTCGCCAAGGCCCAAGATGCCAGCGAGTCACCAAAAATCTAAGGTGTCGGCATACCACTTGGTCCAAGCTAGGATCACTCATTGATCCCCTCTCTAGGCAGTAACACCTAGATACAACTCTCTCTAGGTCTATTAGTATTAATCACTCTCTAATCATGTGTTTAATTGCTTTGAATGATAACTTTAAGCACATTGGTGGCTTGAATATCTTCTCAAGTGTATATGAGCTTCTCTGAACTCTAGTACTTTCAAATAACCGAGTGGAGGGGTATTTATAGCCACAGCCCCGTGGACTAGCCGTTGCCCCCAATGGCTGAACTTTAATGTATACGTCGGATGATCCGGTGTAAACAACATTGTACTTATCAGACCATCCGCTGTGTACATTCTTAAAAAACTAGCCATTGGATCTCCACTCAAACCCACTGTGAACACCGGATGTTCCGACATGTTCACCAGCTCCATCGCCGTACCATCGGGCGTGTACACTGTTTCTGCCAACCGAACCACTTTCTTCTCTATGCAAAATACTCTGGCGTGTACAGTGCGTCGAACCATCCTTCGTGTTGATCTTCACTTTTCAACACTTGCAACCTTCTCTGCAAGAAATACTTCTGCGTATTCAACTCTATATCACCAAACCATTAGGCGTCCTTCAACCTTTTCCCTATTATTAAGAAGACTACGACGTGTACTGCACCTCTATTGCTGGACCATTCGGCGTAGTCATTTTTCTTATGACTTCTCCAATTCAACCCATCTTTGTCCCGATTTCAGTGACTTCTTCATATATTACATCTATGAGACCTACTAAAGTATGAACTTAACAAACAAATAAGTCCTATTAACTATATTATCATTAATTACCAAAATTACATATACATACTCTAAATATGGTCAATACAATCTCTCCAGAGTATGTTTGCTATAAGGGCTTATATGTAATTGAGCGTAGCAATACTTTGTTGACAGTTGTGGAGCTTGTTTGTTGGATTACAACGCCAGAAATATGGCAGAAAGATTAGGTACTGCAGAAGTGTCAGTTTGGCTTCATGAACACGTTATCCTATGCCTGGCATCGGCATCCACGCAACTAGCGAGTCAGCTAATCATGGCCCAAATCTTCGAAACCTCTTTTGTATCCATGTAAATCGTATAAAAACGCATGGCAAGAATCATTTCTTAACGGTTCAAAAATATGTAATAATATCAGCTTTGGCCACTTGCCAACGGCACATCTTTATAAAACTGGAAAAAGAGCTTTAGCGAAGATTACCCCAGGGACTATTTATGCTGATTGTCCCATTTTTGTTCCATGGTACGGTTAGCGCCCTGCATCTAGCATCTAAGCTAGCTACCTCGAAACTACCCCGTTACTTTTAAGGCGGCGACTATATTTCACTCACTGAAATCGGACAGGCGTTTCAGTCGACCCTGTGGATGGTACGATCGAAATCGGATGGGCGAGCACGCCGACTAAAGTATGAACTTAACAAACAAATAATTCTCCCACCGTCTCGCCGCCCCGCCGTCTCACCCGTCACCACTGCTGGACTTACCTGTCGCCTCGAAACCCATTTTAAGCCCGAGAAACACCTCAAACCCGCCAGCAACCCCGACCCTTAAACCCCTTCCCTAACATAGCCGGTGCAGCGCGTTCATATGGTCAACTGAAATCGATTGTAGTAAATATGTTTCTTTAGGAGCTCTAATTAATGAATCAATTTGAAAGCTGAGCAAACTAGTCAACTGGGTCAGTTACTCGTAGACAATGCAGGCTCACAAAGCAGAGTGTGTAATATAAGGCTTGTTTGGTTGGTTGCTAAATATTACCACTAAAAGGCACGCCATAGTTTTTTAAGGCTGTTTGGTTCGCTGGCTGCAGGAACTTAGGTTGTGTTTGGTACGATTTTTGATAGTTTTTCTTATCAAAAGTTAGAAGCTGAATTAAACAGTCTAACTATTGGTTGATTTTTGAAAAGCTAAAAAGCTAGATTCTGAGGGCATGAAAAAAAATTGAGAAGCTGGTTGAAAGAAGTTTTTATGATTTTTTGTGTGTTGAGAAGTTAAAATTTATTGTAAAAACTAATAATAAAAATCATTATTTAGAAGACAAAACCCAAAAAATAATAAAAAATCTCAATCTAACCAAACAGACCTTAGCTCCTTTTGAAACCATAACTTGTTGCGTTACAAACGGACTCTAAGTTCAAGTCGATTTGAACAGTTAGGCTCGGAAGATCGAACTCACAAAGACAAAGGCCCGTTTGGACGGGCAATGGTAGGTCAGGATTCGTGCTATCTTAGCCTATCTAAAAAGTTGTTATTGTTGTGGTTGGAGGTTGGGCGAACCCTAGTTGTTTTTTGCATGGCCTCGACTTCTAAGGATAGGCTAGGATCCAACCATCTGAATTGATCGAGACTTTCTTTTCTCCATCATTTTCATGGCTTTTTCAAACAACGACACATATACATATATACACACGCACTTTATCTGAGAACCTGATGTATGTCACAACAACACGTACTTTGGTCTTAGAAGCTAGTACTCTACTTAACCATCAACAAAAACTTTCTCTTGCTTCTTGGCAATGCCCGTAACGCAAACCCACTTTGCCTCTTGTCTTTGTAGCCTCAAGCCATCGAGCTCTCGTAACAAGCGCCGCAATTTATGCCTTGTTTGGACTTTGGATAGTGTCACATGAAACTACTTTCTGGCGTGCTTCTTTGCAGATGGAACTAGACGATCCAACGGCAAATATGAAGGTTGTGATGGATAGATAAAAAGTTGTGGGCACTTTTTATATATCAACATATAGAAATAGACCAAGACTCCAAAAGCAGCCGAGACCCGTACGAATTCACCACGAACAGAAGAGCCACGTAACGAGCAGGAGAAAAGGTGTAGGCCAAATCTTAGCCCTTCGTGCTTTTTATCCGGGACTGGGCAGGAGATAAGAGATAAACCCTTTTGGATAGTAAGATAGATCAAAGGGCCTAGAAGGACTAGCATGGACTGCGAGATAAGGTGCGATTAGCACAAAGCTAGCAGTGGCACCTGCTGCTGCGACTAGAATCCGGATGGACTGTACCGACGCCGGCCGGCATCCGTAGGACACGATCGATTCGTTTTTTGAACTTGCATATACTCTGCTTGTAAAAGGAGGAGGAGAATGTCATCATCGCACCATCTGAACCACCTGGCCGATGGCCATGCCCAGGATCCACTCAGACTGACAACAGAACGCGTAGGTGCGGCGCACCACTCGTCAATCCTGCGTAGAAAGCAGGCCGTGCCCGAATAAGCCAAGACACGTGCAGTGACAAAGCGAAAGTGAAAAGAGGCAGAATGTACCGGAGCCATACAGCCCGTATCAAAGCGAGACCATGTTGAGCTGTATGCGTGTGTGTGAAGGTTCCAAGAGGCCATATAAGGTATGTATGTATATATGTATAACTGCGTGAGAACAATCTAGAGAGAAAGAAAGAGTTTTTTCAACCAAATTTCTCATGGCATCAAAGCCTAGGCAACCTGGCTGGCGAGAGATGGAATCTTAACCGATTTCCGGCGGTCTGGTGATGGCGACCCGTTGTGAGATGCGAATCGGGAGGGGCATCGTGTGGTGGTGAAGTAGCTACACGCGGAGTTGAGCGCACAGAGGTTATTTGCATAGGTATGTGGCAGTTGTCGAAGATTAGTTCTTAATAATATGTCCATAATTAAACTGGGATTCTTTCCAGATCAGAGATCTAAGTAAGAAACAAGATACACGATGTATCCAAGTTCAGACCCTCGATATAGAGTAATACCCTACATTCTGTGTGAATAATGCTGTATATAAATTGTCTTGAGTGTAAGCAAGGTTAGACCTATTACAATGGAGTAGATCGGATCTAAACAAATCTAGGATTCAAGTCGCTGAGTATCTCCAAGGCTGGGGTCTTAGTGCTTGCGTTGAGTTATGTAGGCGTTGATCTATCGTTGGTTGTCCTCTGTTGGGGGTCTGGGTCCTCATCTTACATAGGGGTCTTGGCGTCGCCCTGAGTCCGTCATAGTCAATAGGGAGTCTTTCGTTTTGTCGGTCAAGGCAAGGCACCGAAATCCATCTCGGATACTAGTCGTACTCGAGTTGGTTAATTCGATCGAGACCTTCTTAATATAAGCTTTCATGATCTCAAAGTATACCGGGTCCTGTAGATTCGGATTTGTAATATCTGGAGTTGTCCATTAGGTGTACGGTGTACCCTATGCATGTATGATGTATTCCTTATGCGTAAATACCCTATAGTTAGATATTCGATAGTAGCCCTATAACTCTGCTCAGCAGGGAGGAGTTCCATAAGCACCCACTCGAGTACCGCCAAGTTTAAGCCTGATCGAGCAAGGTAGATCAAGCTTGAAGTCGAAAGAATCGAGCAAAGGATATCCTATTTTGAGTGTCGAGTGGAAACGCTATTGGGTCGAGTGCTCTACCGTTGTCCACACTCGAGACTCAAGAAAGACTTGAAAACTCAACTTCTTGACATCCATCTTTGAGTAGAGTTAAAAAGATATCTCCAAAATTTGAACTGTTGGGTATAGAGGCATTTAATCCACTCGAATGGGTGTGCAAAGATTCGCAAGACACCATCACCCCACCTTTCATGCCAAACAAGATGTTATAGTAACAGGACTGGTTACAAAAGAGATGTTAAATTCTGACTATTTATCCATACGAACTAGACTGTAGCCATTTTTCATCATCTTACCATCAATCTTCTCGCACATGCTTCCACCTTTCTTCACCCAAGCATGCACCGCCACACAGAAATCTTGCTACATGGTCTCCAGCCCTTTGGCGAATGCCGCATCTGCTTCCTCGCCTAAGAAGGAATCTGACTTGAAGGTTGTCGATGCTTCTCCCAAGCAATTGGATGAGATGAAGCTCCTAACCGATGTTTGGGTGATCTCGATGATACAAGAGTCGAAGCTCCAAGAACTTGAAGGCAAATGAATCATCCCTCCTCGCGAGCTGGCCAACTAGAGGTCGACGTCAGGTGAGGAATGCCCATCCTACTACTTTGATCATGTACTCGTGATGTTTGAATCATTTTTCCACTACAGTTTTAATATTCTTTCTTCCAAGTTTCTTCTCAACATACTCGACCATTACCAAATCGTGCTCAACCATTTAAATCGGAACTCGATCGCCATGCTTAGTGTATTTGTCCATCTACCTGAAGCCTTCCTCGGTATTGCACCAAGCTTAAAATTGTTCTGGTATTTATATCATCTGAAAAGGAATAATTAAAATAAATGTGTCAGAGGTTTTGGTTTCCAACTATGGAATGGAATGAAAAATTCCTATATCCCGGTCGCGTTAATCTCCTCGTAGCAGAAAGATTGGAAGAATAATTGGTTTTACATTTTCAACCCCAACTCGGTCAGCTCTCCCTTAGTCTATAAGGGCCTTCAACCTCACTCAAATCCATCTTGGTCGAATAAGCACCGCGAGCTTGACCACACTATACACTATGTCAAGAAGATTGGTGAGCTTAGGTAGATTGGTTTGATCGGATGGCATATGGCTAAAGACTTCATTAGTCGAAGGTCTAGCCCCTTGAAAGAGTGGGATCACTTCGTTTGGGATTATGCTGGAGACAATGATAGCTCCCAGGATGCAGCCAGATGTAAGATTTAGTTAGCATTTTACTACTTTTGCAGCTACAGTCGAGCTCTTTTGAGTGACTCTTTTTTCCTTTAGCCCCGTCCCTGCAGGACACTACTACTCAATTGAGCAAATTAATTATTGAAGAGGCACAATAATGCCCTGTGTGGCCTTATTCCGTCAAGAATCCTCGATCACTAGTCAGAATTTGCTTGGATTGAGATAATAGTACTAATTGCTTGCTTTGACCTGACTCGTCTCTTTGATTCCAGGTTCTAGCCTTCCACCAAGAGGATACTTCCTCCTCTAGCGCTAGCAACAAGGGGAAAGCACCGATTGATCAAGGGGTCGAAGGGTCTCTTCGATCTAAGAGATCGTCCTCACCTTCCGACCAACCGCTTGTCAAGCGAATGTAGGAAAAAAGTCAATCGGTACAAAAATCGAATCTTTAGATGATCATTTATTTAGCTGCTATCCTGATTATCAAGCATATTCCAACTGATGCCAGTCTGTATGGGGACCTTACTATAGGGATCGACTAGTGCATCTCCGCAATCACCTCCTCAAGAAACCACCACACCTATTGACTCAGTAAGAGAGGTAACTCATATCAAGTTGGCCTCCTTATTCAATCATTCCTCTGAGGATTTACTTGACAAGTCCAGAATGATGATGAGTCATTGTTGGCTAATTTTTGCACGCAATGGCTTCCTTAATTTCATCATATTCCTGGGTCATCGCTTCGACACAACCAGCTGTAACCGCCGGTATGATGAAGAAGAAAATATCCATCAAGAGGCAGAAATCAAACATCATTTTGCGCATTCCAATGACCGAGTGCTTTGACTTGAATACTTATCTTGGCTTGTGGCCTTCCTTTTCCTTCCTCACTCTGTTAAATGCATACTGTCCTCCCCGGAGAAGTCCACAAAGTAGATGGTGAGTGGTCCAAAAGACCAGCTGACTCCATCTTCCCCAGTGACATCGCCTTCACTTCCTTAGGTACAGAAACCTCTCACGAATGCACCTGAAACAAGCCTGCAAGCCAACAAAGCTGAGACCCCAGCATCGACCCTAACTGATGATCCTTGGGTGATGCTCGAGGATCTCCTCAAGGCTGCAAGTGTCCAAATAGCTGTTGCCAAGGCTCGATATTCGAAAGTCGACCACAACAACTGTCAAAAAGAACATGATGTGCTGCTTGCTTCTAGATTGGAAAGAATTAGAGGTTAGTCTACCCACCAATCACTAATTTGTGATTCAAATGTCGACTAGCTAGTGATAATTTTTGTTTGCTTTCCTGGTTCTCAAGTCCTTAAGGAACAAAAATGCTCTTCTTGATGAACAAATGGGAACCATCAAGAACAATGACACATATCTGAAAAACTCATAGGTGATTTGAAGGAGAAAGGTGACCGAAAAGACATGGCTACCAAACATGAAATCATGGCTACCGAGCGAGACGCTATAGCTGCCGAACAAGACATCATGGCCACTACACTTCAAAAGATAAAGGAGCAAACCATTGATCGCATGAACAAGTCGGCCTTCATAGGTGCCGAGACAATGCTTGGTCTCCTCAAAAGCTATAACCCCGACCTCGACACATCAGTAGTGATGGGGAGGTTCAATTTTTTAGAAGAGGAGGCAACAAATATCATTCACAACGTCAAGCCTCTGGTATGCGATGTTCTTAGGGCTTAGGCAGCTTGACAGCAAAAGCGAAGGCAGTCTTTCTAGCTAATTGTCAGTGGTCCTTGACTTGAAACACTTCAAATTTGATCCATGGTTTAGGGATGTATGTAAATATTACTATTATTTTGCTTGACCATTATGGTTTTTCCATTATTCCCTTGTTGATGAAATAAAGTTAGCATAAGTAGAAGCAAAAACTAATTAGTACATGCTAAAACCATCCTCAAAACTTATCTATCAAAAATCCATCGATGCTTGAAAGCTCAACTAGACATATTATTAGATGCATCAGACTTCGAGTGAACACTCGAAGTAACCTCAAGAATAAGAAAAAGACTAGTATAAAACTAAAAAGAGAGAATAACATGATTATTTTTACAAACTTTCACTGACTTGTGTACTTGACCATCACGCGGACATGAACTCGATGGAGAACACATATGAAACCGACTAGAACTTTGGAACCTTGTGCACAGTTAGGGGTGACATGTCTGACAATCTATTATGTTGTTATGCCTTATGAGGTGTAGTTGTTCGTATCATCCAATGCAGTTGACACAAAGCTAGATAATTTTTTGTAAAACTGCATATTACAAAAAATATGTATTTACATAATATGGTATTACTATGTAGCCCCTGACTCTCTGGTCGATGAGAAGATGTCCCGATTGAAGAGTCTGTACCATCAAAAGTATATGATATAGCCCCCGACTCTATGCACGATGACTAGATCGAGTGGAGGGTAAAGCCACAACATCAAAAGTATGCGATGTAGCCCCCAACTCTCTACTTGATGTGATAATCAAGACAGAGAGTAGAACTATAGCATCAAAAAAATACCAAATGTGGCACATGACTCTTCACTCAATAATTGAGTTTGAGTAGAAAGTAGAGCATCAGTACTAACATTAAACAATGTAACTCCTAACTCTCTGCTTAGTATGATATTTAAATAGAGAGTGAGGCATAAGCTTCAAAATTATGCGATGTAGCCCCTTACTCTTTTCTCAATGACTGGATCAAGTGGAGAGTAGAGAGTAAGCATTTGATGAGGACATCACTCTTTCGGATACACACACACCGAGTATTCCTCCAACAACAGGTCCATTGACACGAGCTCGTGCACGTCAACTAAATCATGAGGTGAGCTCGTTCCTTAATATTCCTTTAATTTTTGATGAGAATGAGATGCTACTGAATAATTGTGATGTATTGTTACTTAGGAACACGGGAGAAGAACAGCAAGGGCGCCCAAACCAAGGTGGAGGTCCAATCAAGTTCGAGTCTGTTTTGGAGTTCAGGACCAGTCTGCACTAAAATCGTCGTCCAGGACGCATACGGACTCCGTTTTCGATGTTCTACACATGGTTGGAAAGCTAAGGAGATAAGCTTTCCAACGGAACCAGTCCCATGTCCAAATTCGTTTTGAGTCAACAGGAATCGTCAAAAAAAGTGGACATCCAGAATCTGTCAGGGTGCTGCGCCACCATCTTTTGGGTCGTTGGGCCGTGTAACGTGTTGGAGTCCATTAGGGACGCGTCCAGGGATCCTTGGCCGACCCTAGTCTTTTATATACAGTATCTGCTGCCCTAATTAGGGTTGGATTTTGCTTAGATATTGATCTACACACAGATTGTGAGATTTTCGCTCTTGTTCCGGACCGACTAGGCCGCCGCAAATGTTTGTGGAAAACCAACTTTGAGTGCTTGAATTCTATTCGCAATATTTCAGATTGCATTTTCTACGTTCTTGCTTGTGTTCTCGGTACGCTTGCAGGGATTGAGCCTTCTTGGCGAGGTCAACCGCGCGATATTTGATGACCAATGGAGCTGTGGTGTAGTGATTGCAAGGGAGACGATCTGTTTGGGTCGAAGCCTTTGGATCATCAACGTCGAGTTCTCCACCCACCAACTTATCGCTACCTATCGGAAGATCAGGCCAACATTACTCATCAACTGGTATCAGATTTTCAGGATAAACTCCTGGCGCTCAGGCGCCTGCCGCCGGACCTTCTGCTTCACCGGGCGGGCGTCCGGACGCACCGCCAAGTGATGCTCAATCACCTCCCTAGGGATCCCGGGCATGTCGGACGGTTGCCAGGCAAACACGTCTGCGTTAGCCCAGAGGAAGGTGACGAGCGCGCTTTCCTATTTGCTGCCCAAGTCACCGCCGATCCGGACGACCTGGGTAGCGCCTTCGCTCACCACGACCTCCTTCGTCGGAACAGAGGCGTCGGCGGTGAGTCGGGGTTTGGATGAAGAGGGTCCCGGGCCCCCTGTGAAGCCTTCGACCTTGGCCCACGCTGAAACCAAAGCCATGTATAACTGCTCAGCGCAGGAGACGGCGCCACCGGAGTCGGCGATCACGGAGATGGGGCCCGCGGGGCCCGGCATCTTAACCGTGAGATATGCGTAGTGCACGGCCATCATGAACTTGGTGAGCGCCGGACGCCCGAGGATGGCGTTGTAGGGGAGGGGGAGCTCCGCGACGTCGAAGAGGACGCACTCCGTGCAGAAGTTGTCCCGACTCCCAAAGGTCACGGGTAGCTCGACCTGCCCGAGGGTCAGGGAGTGCCCGGGGGTCACTCCGCAGAAGGGGAGCGACGGCCTTAGGCGTCTGGAGGACACCTGCAGCTTCTCAAAAGCCTCCTTGGAGAGGAGGTTGAGGCGTGCACCACCGTCGATCAGCACTCTGCCGACCTTAACATTGCAGACAGTGGGGGACACCACCAGGGGTAGTCGCCCCACGGCTGCAGTACTCGCGGGGTGA
The DNA here is from genome assembly GCF_958298935.1 of Phragmites australis. Classification (NCBI taxonomy): domain Eukaryota; kingdom Viridiplantae; phylum Streptophyta; class Magnoliopsida; order Poales; family Poaceae; genus Phragmites; species Phragmites australis. The sequence goes on along the minus strand of NC_084936.1, from coordinate 19,204,708 downwards.
TCGGCCATGCTGAACGTGATCGGGGCGTCCGACCACCTCAGGGGCCTAGCGGCCTCCTCGCTCGGGGTTGCCGAGCACACCTCGCGTCGCATGACCTTGATGCCACGGCGCAAGGAAGGCGTGTAGGTGCCTCCGTCGATGAAGGCGACGGCATGCTCGGGCTCCTGGAAACCGAGCTCGGCGTTGTCGGGGGCGACCTCAGCATCGCCTCCCCGCAGGACTCGTCGCGCTCCCTCTGGCGCTGCTCGACGAGGCCTTTGACCGTACGACACTCCGTGAGATCGTGCCATCTGGTCTGGTGTATGGGGCACCATTTGCCTGGCTCGGGCCCCACGGGAGCGCGGACCCTCACTGGAGCAGGAGCCTGGCCGGGGGCCGGGGCTCTTGCGGGAGCTGGTGCCCTAGCTAGTGCCGAGGCCCTTGCGGGCACGGGGGCCCGAGGAGGGGCCCTGGCAAGGGCCCTTACGGGCACAGGCCGTCTGTCGGTGCCCACCCGGCGCTCTTGCCGGCGGTCGGGCTCTTGAGCCGGCCTATGGGCGGGGCCCTGGGCTGGCTCGACAGGAGCGGCCTCGCGCTTCCTTCTCTTCTTCTTTTCCCGCTTGTCGGAACGGGAAGAACTTGGCTGGTCGGCGGCGGGGCGGGGAGCATGCCACGCCCTGGCCTCCGCAGCCTTGGCGCACTTATCGGCCAGTACGAAGAGCTCCGCAGTGGTCTCGATCTCGTGCGTACCTAGCTTTTCGAGCATCCGCTCGTCGCGGACGCCCTGCCGGAAAGCGACGATAACAGCGTGGGGGGCCACCCGCGGGATGGTGTTGCGGACCTGGCTGAAACGCTGAATAAAGCGCCGCAACGTCTCCCCCTCCTGTTGCTTGACGGCGTGAAGGTCGCACTCCAAGCCGGGACGCGTGAATGTGCCCTGAAAGTTGGCCACAAACTGGTGGCAGAGGTCATCCCAGGAGCTAATAGACCCTGGGGGTAAGTTCATAAGCCAGGAACGGGTAGAGCCCCTCAAGGCAACATGAAAATAATTTGCCATCGCCTTTTCGCTGCCTCCGGCCGCTTGAACGGCCGTAGTGTAGATCTGGAGGAACTCGACGGGGTCGATGGACCCGTCGTACTTCTCCGGCAGCTCGGGGCGGAACTTGGAGGGCCACTTGACCCGACGGAGCTCAGCGGTAAAGGCACGGCAACCGGTGCCGTACCCCGCGGAGCGGGAGGGAGTCCTTGGTGGCGAATTCCGGTGACCCAGGGATTCCCGGTGATCGTGGGCCGGGAAAGAGGAAGCCTGGTCCTCTGCCTCGGCCTCCTGCCGGGTTTCCTGCTGGCGCTCGAGAGTGACACGAGCGTCCTCGTGGCCCTCCACTCGTTAAGACGCAAGCGGAGGTCCCGGGCTTCGGACACGGCCAGGGGGGCGGCACTCCGCCTGGAGGCCCCCCGGCCCGTGCGGACGTTGCCCGTTGATGAGCCAGTTCTGGCAGCGCCACGCTGGGTGGTGGTGCGAGGACTCCCGGCCAGCACCTGGCGGCGAGCAGTGCCGACCAAGGCGACGACATCTTGGATCCACCGGCCTTCCGGAGTGTTCGGCGTGGCTTGGACGGGCGGGTGCCTGAGGAGAGCATGCGCTGCAAGCAGCGCGCTCCCCGGGCTGGCCTCGCTAAAGGCGAGTCTGCGCCAAAGTGGCACCCGGCGCTGTCCAGAGGTGGACCTGGCGGCCGGGGTCTCGACCTCCTGCTGGGGGTCAGAGAGTGCATCAGCGGCGGCGACGGCGGCCCTGCTGGGCCCAGCACCTTGGTCCCCTTGGGAGGGAAAAACCGCACGCGTGGACAGCGGCTGGTGCTGGAACGCAGCAGCGACTGGGGCCTCCTACGCGTCGGGCAGCACTCCGTCACTGGAAGTGGAGCTGGAACGCTGGAGACGGTGCCCACCGGCCATCTTTTCTGTTGGAAGAAAGCAAACAAACAGATTCAGGGATGTTCCCCCCTACCTGGCGCGCCAGCTGTTGGAGGATGAACTCCTGTCGCAGGGATCCCGAGAGACCCCTTTTTAGAGATTCGGCCGAGGGCATGATCCTAAATGAGTTCGTCGGAGAAGTAAATGGAAGTGGAAATAAATGCAACGGCCGGTGGTGGGGGATGATCGACCTAGTGCAAAGAGAAATAAATGCACCGGAGTTTAGACAGGTTCGGGCCGCACGGGGGCGTAATACCCTACTCCTGTGTGGATGCAATATCCTTCCTCGAAGGGAATCCTTCAAGGATATATCTGGTTACAAGGGTATATTGTCTAACAGAGAGCTTGAGGCTCCCTTGCTCTAGCTCTGCTTGAGCTTGCTTGCGGTGTTCTTCGGATGCTTTCTCTTGTATCTCTCTGATCTTGTTCGCGCCTCTTCTGTCTTGCTGATCTTGTTTGCTTTCATGTTCGATCAAGGATCTCCCTTCCTGTGTTATCCATCCCTTCCTTTTATACACTCACCGGCCACGACTTATCCCAAATGGGAAAGAGGGGGCTCAAGTTCTAAGATGCCACGACTGAGAAAGGCGTCATCATTCCCTCTGGGCGAAGTGACAGGGGCGGTGGAAAAACGCGGCGCGCATCCGACCACCCGTCACTGTGGACGTTCTGGCGCCGTTGAGAGGGCCCACCGGGCGGCCACAGAGGCACCCGGCGTGCTCACCCTGTCTTGTTCTTCTGCCAGGGCAGGGTGGCAGGTGGAACGCTTTGATCCTGGCAACGTTATCCCGAGATACCCCGGATGATACGGGACGGGACCCGTGCAATTAATGGACCCACGCCCCCTGCCAAAGCATGGCAGGGACTGACACTGCGGCGGGAGCAGTTGGGAATGTCAGGATGTAAGGCCGCGCATGCCCATTAAATGCGGCCTCAGACCTTTGACTGGTTGACACCTCGTCGACAGGCCCTTCTGGGTCGTCGGGGCATCGGGTGTTCTCGCGCGAACCTTCGGGGAACCGAGTGCTCGGAGGCTGCCACGTGCAGCCCCGAGCACTCTCTCCCGAGCACTTGTGTAGAACCTTCGGGGAACCGAGTGCTCGGGGGCTGCCACGTGCAGCCCCGAGCACTCTCTCCTGAGCACTTCTGTAGAACCTTCGGGGAACCGAGTGCTCGGGGGCTGCCACGTGCATCCCCGAGCACTCTCTCTCGAGCCCTTCTGTAGAACCTTGGGGAACCGAGTGCTCGGGGGCTGCCACGTGCAGCCCCGAGCACTCTCTCCCGAGCACTTGGCTGTTCGGCCCATCGGGGGACTATGGTACTCGGGGGCGAGCGGGCACCTCCCCGAGCACTTTCTTCCCGGTACTTGGACTCTGCGGGTCATCGGGGAACTGGGGTGCTCGGGGACCAGAGGCTGTGGCCACGAGCACCTTCTCCCGGAACATAGATTTTCCTCATCCTGCAGGAGGGACCTCGCGGGATGGTGACACGTGGCGGACGGCTGGCCTGGTCTCGGGACTCAGGGACCCCCGGTTCCTGATACACCGACAACCTAGTAGTTGATAGGGATAATATTGTGTTGTCCTTTGTTTTCTACTAACCATGTCAGGTGATGGCTCTCCGTCGGATTTTACGGATTGTGTGTCCAAGGAAGAACTCAACAAAGCCTTGCAGGATCATACTAGACTATTGACAGACATTAGAACAAGCATTGCTAACCTCGTCACGCGAGTCAACGACCTTGCGTTGTGACAGCCACCACAGGATGATGACCATTCACATGATGATGATGATACTAATAATGGTGACCAAGAAGATGGTGAGGTTTTTGTTGGGCAAGATGCGCTTGCTGAGCAATGTCCTCGTGCTGAACAATTACGTCGTGACCAACAACAACGTCGTCAAGGTAATGGAGGTAATAATGTTAATCGCAACGGTCGCGATGATCCTTATTCTAAGATTAAGTTTTCAATGCCTCCTTTTGATGGTACATATGATGCTGATGCTTATTTGAATTGGGAAATGACGGCTGATCAAAAGTACAGTTCTCATATGGTTCTTGAAATGCATAGAGTTAGACTAGCCACTTGTGAGTTCACGAATTATGCTATTATTTGGTGGAATGGTTTAGTTTCTAGTGGCTTAGAACCTGAATCATGGCCTAGACTAAAGCGTTCCATGCACAATAGATTTATTCCTCCTGATTATACACGTGAATTGAAAAAGAAATTGCAGCGCTTAAATCAAGGTTCTAAATCTGTGCATGATTACTATCAAGAGCTTCAAATTGCTATGCTTCGTTGTAGTATACAAGAGGATGATGAGGATACCATGATTCGTTTTTACTCCGGGTTGAGACGTGAAATTCAGGACCTTGTTGATTACAAAGATTACAATACTACCAATAGATTATTCCATTTTGCTATCTTGGCAGAAAAAGAACTGCAGGGTCGACAATAGGTGCAGAAATTGTGGAACAATTTTGGGAGTACATCTACTTCACGAGTACCACCGGGACAAGCAACAACATTCCCTTCTACATCTACACGATCTGCTGCCCCCTCCTCCAACACTCGGGTGCGTTCAGCAGGAGTACCACAACCATCACGTGAGGTGAGTAAATCTACTGTTTCACAGGATCCAATGCCAAGCTCTTCTTCAGGTGCAGCTACCACGAGTCGTACAACGGGTATTGTGTGCCATCGCTGCCAAGGTATTGGCCACGTCATGAAGGATTGCCCAAGCCAGCGAGCATACTCCGCTACAGCTGATGGTGGATATGTTAGTCATAGTGATGTCGAGGAAGAATATGCATTTGAAGCTAATCTTGCAGCCAATCATGACATGGATAGTGAGGGGGAGGAGATTAGTGGTACCGCTGTCACGGAGAGTTATGCAACACGCACCTTCATTGTGAAGTGAGTTTTGAGTTCTCAAATGGGGCAAGCAGAGCAGCTACAACGCCATAATCTATTCCAGGCATTCCTCATTGTCAAAGATGCACGTGTTCGTACCATAATTGATGGCGGGAGTTGCAACAACCTCTTGAGCTCCGATCTTGTGAAGAATCTTTACTTGCCAACACGTGCACATCCTCATCCATACTACATTCAGTGGTTCAATAACAGCGGTAAGGTTAAGATAACACAATCTGCGAGAGTACATTTTTCTATTGGTTCCTACCATGACTATGCTGATTTTGATGTAGTGCCTATGCAAGCATGTTCACTTTTGTTAGGCCGTCCTTGGGAATTTGATACCGATGCTACACACCATGGTAGAAGTAATAAATACTCTCTCATGCACAAGGGAAAGAAAATCTCTTTGCTTCCTTTGACACCTGCTGAAATTGTGCAATGTGATAAAGCGCTAGATGAAAAAGAAAAGAAAGAACGTGTTTTGGAATCTGAAAATCAGCAAGTAGCTCAATCTGTTTTTCCACCTAAGAAAGAGAAGAACATACCTAGGTCCGAAGGTATTAAGTTAAAGGGTGGTGTTATGCTTGCTACTAAATCTGATCTTGCTGAAATTCAAGATAATGATACTTTGTGCTATGCTTTGGTATGCAAAAAGGTTTTATTTTCAATTGATGATATACCTAGCTCCTTGCCTGCTGCTGTCACTAACCTTTTGCAGTAGTATAAGGATGTCTTTCCAGCTGAGATACCCCCGGGGCTGCCACCATTGAGAGGGATAGAGCACCAAATAGATTTGATCCCGGGAGCGACTTTGACAAACCGCGCTGCATATAGGACCAATCCGGAGGAGACTAAGGAAATTCAGCGACAAGTCCAAGACCTTTTGGACCGTGGGTACGTATGAGAGAGCCTTAGTCCTTGTGCTGTTCTTGTTCTTTTGGTTCCTAAGAAAGATGGTACATGGCGCATGTGTGTTGATTGTAGAGCCATTAATAATATCACAATAAGGTACCATCACCCTATTCCTAGGCTAGACGATATGCTTGATGAGTTGAGTGGTTCTATTATTTTCACGAAGATCGACTTGCATAGTGGTTACCACCAAATAAGAATGAAATTGGGAGATGAATGGAAAACTGCTTTCAAAACTAAGTTCGGTCTATATGAGTGGTTAGTGATGCCTTTTGGTTTAACTAATGCACCTAGCACTTTCATGAGATTGATGAATGAGGTTTTACATGCTTTCATAGGAAGATTTGTGGTGGTGTACTTTGATGATATTTTGATCTATAGTAAGTCACATGAAGAACACATTGACCATCTACGTGCTGTTTTTACTGCTTTGAGAGAGGCACATTTGTTTGCTAACCTTGACAAGTGCACCTTTTGCACGAATAGAGTTGCTTTTCTTGGCTATGTTGCTACTCCACAGGGAATTGAAGTGAATGAAGCTAAAATTGAAGCCATCAAGAGCTGGCCGACCCCTGTGACTATCACACAGGTGAGAAGCTTTCATGGCCTTGTAGGGTTCTATCGGCGTTTTGTGAGAGATTTCAGTACCATTGCTGCCCCACTCAATGAGTTGACAAAGAAGGGAGTTCCGTTCCAATGGGGGCCAGCACAAGAACAAGCTTTTAATACGCTGAAAGATAAGCTTACGCATGCACCTCTACTCCAACTTCCGGACTTTGGTAAGACTTTTGAGTTACAATGTGATGCTAGCAGTATTGGAATTGGAGGAGTGCTACTACAAGGAGGTAAACCTGTTGCTTATTTTAGTGAGAAATTGAATGGACCATCTCTTAATTATTCAACTTATGATAAGGAGTTGTATGCTTTAGTGCGAGTTTTAGAAACATGGTAACATTATCTTTGGCCCAAGGAGTTTATTATTCATTCTGATCATGAAGCTTTGAAACATATTAGAAGCCAAGCCAAACTGAACAAACGTCATGCTAAATGGGTTGAATTTATAGAGTCATTTCCTTATATCATTAAACCAAAGAAAGGTAAAGACAATGTCATTGCAGATGCGTTATCTAGACGTTATACCATGTTGTCCCAACTCGATCATAAGATTTTTGGTTTAGAAACAATTAAAGGATTATATGCTACTGATTTGGACTTTAAAGACGCTTTTGAACATTGTAACGAAGGAAGAACTTGGAATAAATATGTGCTGAATGATGGATTACTATACCGTGCTAACAGGCTATGCATCCCAGCTAGCTCTATTCGCCTATTGTTCTTGCAGGAAGCGTATGGAGGTGGTTTGATAGGACATTTTGGAGTGAAGAAGACCGAGGATGTATTGGCTGCTCACTTCTTTTGGCCTAAGATGAGGCGCGACGTCGAGCGCTACGTGGCATGCTGCACTACTTGCAATAAAGCTAAGTCTCGCTTGAACCCACATGGACTTTATATGCCTCTTCCTGTTCCTAGTGTGCCTTGGGAGGATATTTCTATAGATTTTGTTTTAGGATTGCCTAGGACCAAGAGGGGGAGGGATAGTATATTTGTCGTTGTGGATCGTTTTTCAAAAATGGCACATTTTATACCTTGTCATAAGAGCGATGATGCTACAAACATAGCTGATTTGTTTTTCAGGGAAATCATTCGCTTGCATGGAGTGCCTGACACCATTATTTCGGATTGTGATGCAAAATTTTTGAGCCACTTTTGGAGGACACTTTGGAATAAACTTGGGACAAAGCTGCTGTTTTCGACGACATGTCACCCTCAAACCGACGGACAAACGGAGGTTGTGAACCGCACATTATCCACCATGTTGCGGGCTGTTTTGAAGAAAAATTTGAGGATGTGGGAAGAGTGTCTACCCCATATTGAGTTCGCTTACAACAGATCAGTTCACTCCACCACCATGGTAAGTCCGTTTCAGGTAGTGTATGGTTTTAACCCCCGTGCCCCTATTGATTTACTTCCTTTACCAACATCTGAGAAATTGAATTTTGATGCTAAGACACGTGCTGATTTGATTCTGAAAATGCATGAGTTGACTAAGGAAAATATTGAAAAGATGAATGAGAAGTATAGAACTTATGGTAGCTAAGGTCGGAAACATATTACTTTTGAAATTGGTAATCTTGTGTGGTTACATTTGCGCAAAGATAGGTTTCCTGATTTGAGAAAGTCTAAATTGCTACCTCGAGCTGATGGTCCTTTTAAAATTGTGGAAAAGATCAATAATAATGCATATAAGCTTGAGTTGCCTGCAGATTATGGGGTTAGTCCCACATTTAACATTTCAGATTTAAAGCCTTACTTGGGAGAAGAAGATGATATTGCGTTGAGGACGACTCCAATTCAAGAGGGGGAGGATGATGAGGACATCACTCTTTTGGATACACACACACCGAGTATTCCTCCAAGAATAGGTCCATTGACACGAGCTCGTGCACATCAACTAAATCATGAGGTGAGCTGTTCCTTAGTGTTCCTTTATATTTTGATGAGGATGGGATGCTACTGAATAATTGTGATGTATTGTTACTTAGGAACACGAGAGAAGAACAGCAAGGGTGCCCAAACCAAGGTGAAGGTTCAATCAAGTTCGAGTCCGTTTCGGAGTCCAGGACCAGTCTGCACTAAAATCGTCGCCCAGGACGCATACGGACTCCGTTTTTGACGTTCTACACATGGTTGGAAAGCTAAGGAGATAAGATTTCCAACGGGACTAGTCCTATGTCCAAATTCTTTCTGAGTCAACAGGAATCGTCAAAACAAGTGGACGTCCAGAATCTGTCAGGGTGCTGCACCATCTTTTGGGCCGTTGGGCCGTGTAACGTGTTGGAGTCCATTAGGGATGTGTTCAGGGGTCCTTGGCCGACCCTAGTCTTTTATATACAGTAGCCTCCACCCTAATTAGGGTTGGGTTTTGCTTAGATATTGATCTACACACAGATTGTGAGATTTTCACTCTTGTTCCGGACCGACTAGGCCGCCGCAAGTGTTTGTGGAACCCCAACTTCGAGTGCTTGAATTCTATTCACAATATTTCAGATTGCATCTTCTACGTTCTTGCTTGTGTTCTCGGTACGCTTGAAGGGATTGAGCCTTCTTGGCGAGGTCAACCGCGCGACACAGTTGATAACCAACGGAGCTGTGGTGTAGTGATTGCAAGGGAGACGATCTGTTCAGGTCGAAGCCTTTGGATCATCAATGTCGAGTTCTCCACCCACCGACTTATCGCTACCTATCAGAAGATCAGGCCAACATTACTCATCAGCATTGATCCATTATTCTCAGCCACATGCTCAAAGGCGTAAACCTACGGGCATATGGTTGTGGTTATGTTATGATCATCGAGTGAATTCAAACAATCGGGAAGGTGAACATTGAAACCCCACTCCCGTTCATGCTCGCTTTCACCGCAACCCCTTACTTGACGTGTCATAATGACATAGCATCCCTCTACACAAATATTGGATGTGCCATAATGCCTAGGTGAAGTCTCAGCTTCTACCCGATGCGTTAGCTTTGAATCACTGCACACCCGAGGTGACCTCAGAATTTCAACCATCATTATCAGATCTTGATGGCTCCAAACCTTTTCGTTTGACCCGCTCCTGTGACTATAAATAGGGGGACCTGAAGCTGTTCATTTTCTCCCTAATCTCCTTCTCTTCTCCTTGTGAATTCTTCAGTAGAACTTGTGGAACTTGAAAACATGGCCTCAACTCCACCGTCTCGTGAGCAATGTCTAGAAATCAAAGAAGTAGGATCAGTCACCCCACGACCTCTCGCCATGGTTCCACTGGGAGTCATCACTATTTCCTTCGATGAAGAGGAACTGAGTGAGAGGCTTAAGAGAAAGGGGAATAAAATGTCCGTCAAAACTCATCGACCCTTCACTCGACACCTCCGGCGCTTCCTCGACACCGACGCTATAGAGTGAATAGCGCAGAAGTTAGCAACGTGGGCTACATAAGAGGGAGATGTGGATGGTGGTGATCTTGATGAGATCATTGACCAGGTCGCTAATGAGGTCTTCTGCACCGACCACGCTTTGGACGACCGGAAAGGGGACCTCGGGAAGGGAACTACTCAAGTAAAAAGGCATTTATTGTGATTAGACTGCTTGGACACATACCTACCCCGTGACCAGAGGAGACTGGTGCGCGATTTGCTCCTGCGACCTGGGGGACTAGTTGTGGAGCCCGGTCGGAGAGTCGGGTTGCGTGGTCGCTGGCTGGCCACGCGGTTGCTGACTGGTCGTGTGGGAGGACTGCGGTTTCAGGGAAAACGTGACATACGATATATGCTGATATCTTACCAGCTGGGTTCACTCGCAAGGGACCCCACAATTCTTTACACCGACAGTATCCCCCAAGCTCCTTCGCAAATATGGTAGCCTGAGTAGTTTGTCAGATGACCATGACTGGATTTGGTCGAAACACTTAGGCCCTAGGTGAACATGAGTTCACTCAGGGGGTGGTCATCAATATGGTCCAATCTCGTGGTCACCCTAGAAAATCATATCCTGAGGGGAGGTTAACAGTCCCTAGAAAAAGGATAGTGGGAAAGAGAAACCATAATGGGCGCTAGATTATGAGGGAATTTTGGTTCCCCAGACAGATCCTTGGGAGCTGAGGCGGCAGAACCTAGCCGATCCTATAAATGGGAGGATGGAAAGCCCCAAAAATCTCTCCACCACCTCAGCTCTTGCACTAGAGATCTTCGCCTCCAGCCCCCACCTGAGCCTTTCATACAACCACCACTGCATCCTCATGGCACTGCACACCAGAAAGGAGGCCAATTTCCCCAAGTCCAAGTGCACTACTACAAAGCAGAAGCAGATGTACGAAAATTGTCTGCTTCCATGCTGTTTGTCTTCTAGGTACCGCCTTGGGGGAGATGTTCTTGCTCCCCACCATGGGGAGATCATAATCTTTGCTTCAATTTTCTTGGCCGGTCTGTCCCCTCTTTCTCCAAGTTCTTCTACACCGTCATCTCCTTCTACGATATCTTCCATCTTCATCTAAACCTCAACTCCATCATCATGCTAAGCATCTTTGCTCATATGTGCAAGAACTTCATAGGGGTCGAGCCATGTCTCGATCTCTTCAGATTTTTCTATGTGGCCCAGCTCCAGCGAGGGCTGGCCACCGAGAGCTGTAGTTTCCGTCTCCGAGACGGCATCGCCAGCTCCTACTTGGACATGAACCTAAAATCGTCATGGTCGGGCTGGAGGGAGGAGTGGTTCTACCTTACGACCAAAGACTCCCTCGATAACCTTTGCATGCCCGAAGCGCCACCACATCTTGTAGAGAGTTGGCCGAGCTCTCCCACGCCGACCGTCGAGCTACTATCCCTTGCCGACCGGGTTAGGGGTAGCGAAAGCTAGTCTATCGAGGTCAGATGTCGTGCACGAATTCATCAAGCGCCGGCTTTGCCCCTTACGGCGAAGGGCGCACCCGGCCTACCTATACACCGGGAGCGATGATGATACCCGGGAGAGTTCCGCAGATAATTCTTCAACAGTCTCCTTGCCTCGGGAGGCCCGACCAAGTGGTGTTTTACCATTATTGTTTTTAGATTTTTTCGATGAGGTCATCGATCTGCGGGTCAGATCGCTGATGGTGGTGGCCACTAGGAAAGGGGGCCCTCCGTGCATCCCGCTATGCGAGCTCCCTCCGGGCGATAGGGTGCGGGTTAGGCTAGTATGTTTGATATTTTCCCCAAATTCCCAACTCAAAGTTTTTTCCTTGGCCAGAGTTTTATTTCTCGTGCTATCTTCAGTATCTTCCCGAGGTCGTTGCCTTGAGGCCAATAATCAATGAGGTCGATGAGGCCCTTCGGGAGATCGACCGAGAAGCGTCTGTCCCCGCCTCGGACGTCCCTCGTCCTGGTTGCGCTTCGCACCCATATGGGCCGGGGGGTAGCCAACCTCCGCAGGGTCTGGTGGTGATCGAGGGTGGCTCTACCGTGAGTGGTGCCGGTCAGCAGGAGGCCGACCAGGCGCCCCATGATCGGTCCAGGACCGACCCGGTGTCATAGGGCCCGACCGGGACCGACCTAGAACCCCACAGCCAGTCCAGGACCGACCGACCCGGCGTCCTGCAGCCAGTCTGAGTCCGACCCGGCACCCCGCGACCAGTCCAGAGCTGACCCGGTGCCCCGCGACTAATCCGGGTTGGCCAAGCGCAGTTTGACCCTAGCGCCAGGAACCTATCATCCGTACGGCGCAGGAAGAGGGCAATGGAAGGGTCGTTGGATCCGGCGACGTCGAAACATCCCTGTGAGACCCCAAGCACCAGCGGCCCACTCACGGGGTTGTCCTCCTCGACCGGCCGATCTGGCAGGTTTGGGAGGTCCAAGCTGGTGCTTCGTTCTCCACCACAGAGGTAGGATTTTTTGGGTAGTTGCGGATACTTTGATCAGCTCTTTTCTTCTTGATTTGGCAATTTTGTCAATCTGTCGTAGGCCTTCGATGACCACTGTGACCACCCCCGCCCCGACAATGCCCCGACCTGTTGCCCTGATGCCCCTACCAGCGTTGGCTTCGCCCCTCGGCGTGTCGACGGCGGTTCCAGGCCCCACGGGCTTAGTCGAGGAGTCTGTTTTGACCCCTGACTTGCTCTCATGGGTCGGTTGTTTCCTGGTTGCCATCCGCAAGCTAGTCGAAGAGAAGGAGACGACGACCAGTAGATGCGCCGAGGTGGAGAAGCAGCTGGCCAAGATGCGGAGGAGGTGCAGCGAGCTCTCCCAAGAGAAGGCTGTGCTGGCCACCGAGCGTTCCCAGCTCAAGGATGAAGAGCGCACTACCCTTACCATCCTCCAAGAATCCTTCGCAGCGCTAGCGGATCCGCTAAGTAGCCTCGGGCTGGGGGTGATCGAGTCGAAGGATGGCTGTACCGCCCAAGCTTAGGCCTACGCCCTTCGGGTCCTTGCGGAGCACTTCTCTAAGCTCCCTACCACCCTAGAATTGAGGGGGGCAGAGGAACTTTCGCATGCGGTGAGGGCAACCGCGGAGTACATCTTCTGGTGCTCCCACAGTCGTGACCTTAACTTTAACCTGGACTTGGTCCGGAAAGGGGTCACGGTTGCCGGCCCAGAATCCATGGAGAGACTTCAGCGGGAGTGCCAGGGGGCGGTGGGCTAAGTGACATCCATCTTCCAGGTGAAGGCCACCGAGGAGTAAAAATCATGATTGTAACCTTTGTTATGTAACATTTTTTGAATGGAGCCCCCACGCCTTTGTTTCCTAACAAGATTGTGTCATCGTGGTCATAGAGTTCCTAGGGTGTCTGAGCTTCGTGCCCGAACCGATCCGCCACCCACGCCGATTGGCCCCCTAGCCCTCCTCGAATCCCCGACCATATCCGTCGACCACCCTTCCAACCGACAATCCTTGGAGGTGGCGTCCAGACGTGTGCAGGGGTCTGTGGCCGAGCGAGTGAGTACTTCAAGCGACCTTCAAGGTGGGTTGCACTGACCACTCGCATCTCTTGATGGTCCTAGGGTACACCTGTAAGGTTCGTCCAGCTAACATCGGTGTGGCTTGCGCTCTATTTTTTTACTAGCCTCCCAGGAGGAGTTGTTCGGGGCGAAGAGGGATCTGGAATGGGTGACCAGGGAAAGCACCCAATAGAGGGAGGAGTTCTACAAATGCCTTTGCCGCTGCTAGGAAGATTTCTATGCAGTGCGAAAGGAACTCGAGTGGCTAACCAAGAAGAGCAACGAGTGGCGAGTGGCGTTCTACAACCAACTCACCCAAGCCTTCACCCCCTTCGACTCGTTGCTTTGGTCTGCCGGCGTCTAGGTCCATCTGACCCCTGGGAACACCGTGTCCGGTCATGTCGAGTGGTTCCTGGTGGCATCCGAGGAGGCAAGTGGTCTTGAGCAGAGGATTCGCGAGACCGTCGAAGACCATCTTTTCGAGGTTGGAGTCTCTGGTGCCTGCCTGGCCCTCGCTTGTGTAAGCGACCACTTCCCCAACCTGGACCTCTTGCCGATAGTCAGCACTGGTTTTGAAGGTACTCTAATGACAACAGAGGAACTCGGCACCTAGGCTGATTTATTTTTGTATGTCGTTCGTTCCTATCTATGGACCATCCGGTTCAACCCCCTCAGGGGTATTTTTGGGTCCTAGGAGGAATGTCGTAGGCACATCTGGAACCAGCCCCTGAGCTTTGTAATGATGGCCATTTGGCCCTTATGTGATTTTTCTCCATGTTTGGATGATGAATAGTCTTTGGAGTGCTTGTATCGCTTAGGGAGGATCGCATTAAGCTACTTGCGAGCAACATTCCTGACGCTGAGGGAGACTCTTAGCACGAGGACCCTTTCGGTGGTGACCAGCGCTCGACCCGATTTAGGACTTGCGGCAATGTGGTCGTTAACCCTCAGACCCCTTTACCCTGCCATCGTGCGAGCGGGTTAGTTTCGGATCTCATCCCATCATGAGCGAGCGGGCTAACAAATCTCGGAATGTGGCAGGAAATCGCGTTTGTCCATGGAGTCCTACAACATAAAGAGTTTGATTACTTTAATTTGGAAAAACTTACAAGTCATGTCCATGCTCATCTGGAAGATCCTGGAAAATAGTCAAATAGGCTTGTCTCCGAGTAGCCTCATACGTAGAGCTGGCGTGCCGCGAGCTGTATGATCGGTGGCCGACCACCTTGGCCAACCCGACTGCGTGAGGCCGCGAAATTGGAGGTCGTTAATGACCTACGACCAGTTTTGTGTGCGGTGGTCATGGTTGTGCCTGAGGCTAGGAATTTATGGCTTTAGAGAACAGTCCCACGATGTCCAGCCCCCAGACAATGACAAGCCAAGAGAGTGGTATGGTTTGCAGTTCTTGGGTTGGTAGGTAGGTATTCCGGTCGTGGTGTTGGCACGACTCGCACCTTTTCACCTGCTCGTGAGCACCCTAGAGGGTGGTGGGAGGTCCAACCTCCACGTCTGCCTCCGAAGGTGTTAGGGAGCGATGTGCTCCCCCCATCCTGAGCGAGGTACTTCAGTAAATGGTCATTGCTCCCTTGGTGGTAGAGGCATCCCTCTACCAAGGAGGATTCTTGCAGTTAGCCCGTGTGACCTTTTCTGCTGACACATCGTCATCAGGGGTTGCTTGATTCTGAAGGTAGTCCAAGATCTGATGCATCCAGGTCGTACCCAAATCGAGTAGGGCGTCCACATAGTGTCCACCCGAGGTTGACAGCAACGAGGGAGGCATTGCCTCCAAAGGTGTTGCCTCTGGTGTTCTATTTCTAAGCGGAGCATCCCTTCCGCTTCGGATCGAGACCACAGCAGGTGGTCGTGTGAGTCTTTTTCTCAAAGACTCCGACCGGGACAATTTGCAAGAAGTGGTTAGACGGGCCAGCCCATCGACCAAGGAAGAAATCCTTGCGAGTGACGTGTGTAACTTCCCAGCCGATAGAGCGTTGCTCTAGCTTTCTCACTTTAGAGAGGTATGTCGCCATCGTCCAGCCCGAGCACTGAAGACCCCTTGGCGACGGGGTTTCACCTAGTAGCAAGTCCCTCATCGCTAGTAGGTATTCCTCCCCGCGTGGAAAATGCTCGTGTTATGGTTAAGAGGCCCTCATACTCCACTTCGCATTTAACAATTGGAAAAAATGGAATTGAACCATGTACCTAACGATGCATGGTCCTGTGCTTGCTCCTTCCTGGTCGGGAGGAAGCATGCCCCGCTTAGGACCAGTACCGCATCTGTGACCCTTTGAAATCCTACAAGGTAGAACAAGGATTCCTCCTTCCTGTGGGGAGTGATCGTTACTCATGCCCGAAGTTTGAGGTGTAGACCCTTCTGTTCGTCCTGGGGTTGAGCCTGCTCGGAGAAATGACACACGTGATCAGTTCCTCGATATTCTTTTGTCAGATCAAATCATACCTGCCCGATGGTTTTGGTTCACGTCACGGGGCTGGTTTTGGTTGACGTCACGTGTATTCTTTTTCCTGTTGTCTAAGTGAGGTACAGATGATGTTCTTGATCATCCTTCTTCTCGGCCGCTTTCACCTCTAGGCCTCTCCTTTTTCCCTCAACTACAAGCATGGTACTCCTCCCTTTATTTATCAGAGGAAGAGAGGATTTACATGAGAGTCAAGACATAGACTTAGGCCTAGCTAGAGCTTCCCACCTAGGCCCATCATTACTAAGAGCAGACATATCCATTTGCTCTACCGCCTGTGTCATCCTGGTCGCCTGGACTGCCCTATCCCGTCCCCACGCACCGCCTACGCACCTGCAAAAAGAACTCTTGCCACGCTTTTCAGGCATCCCGTAGTGATTAATGCTACGGGACGGGTCATGGCCACTCTGCACTGACCATATTGTGGATGACCAGAAAGGGGACCTGGGGAAGGGAACTAGTCAAGTGAAAAGGTATTTATTGTGATTAGACTACTTGGACACATACCTGCCCCACGACCAGAGGAGACTTGTCGTGGGGTTTGCTCCTGGGACCTAGGGGACTGATCGTGGAGCCCGATCGGAGAGTCGGGTTGCGTGGTCGCTGGCTGGCCGCGCAGTTGCTGACTGGTCATGCAGGAGGACCACAATTCCGGACAAAACGTGACATAAAGTATCTACTGATATCTTACCGGCGTGGGTCCACCCGCAATGGACCCCACTATTCTTTACACCGACAGTTGCTGAATATTTCCTTGAGGTCGTCAACCAATGCATCTTTGGTTCTAGATTTGACTACAATATCATTGACATAAGCTTCAATGTTGCGCCCAATCTCGGGTTGTAAACAATTTTAAATACACCGTTAATAGTAACACTAGCACTCTTCAAAATGAAAGGCATTTTTATGTATAAAAATACACCAAAGAAAGTAATAAAAGTAGTTTTTTCTTCTTTTTCTATCCCCATACTATTTTGGTGATACCTCGAATAGGCATCTAGAAAACACAACAATTCATAACCTACCATGGAGTTAACTATCTTGTCAATGTGAGAAAGAGGAAAAGGATCTTTGGGACAAGCTTTGTTGAGGTCAGTGAAGTCGACACAAATTCTCCACTTGCTATTAGCTTTCTTTATGAGGACTAAATTTGGGAGCCAAGTAGGATGGTGGATGTCTCGGATGAAGCCTGCCTTTAGGAGTTTGTTGACCTCCTCCTAGATGGCTTGCTACCTGTCCTCCACAAATCTTTGCTACTTTTCCATCACAGGTTTGGCATCAAGTTCCATAGCTAGTCGATGCTCGATCACCTCCCTAGGAACTCCGAGCATATAGGATGGTGTAACACCCTAATTTTTCAATTTTTGCCAATTTATAAAGTTTGCTACAATTTACTTTTGAGCTTAAATGGTTCAAAAGAGGAAAATGCTATTTTCATAAAAAGAGAATCTAATTTTGACATAGGAAATATTTATTTAAGTGCATTCATGCAGTTTTTAGGCATATAGGGTTCCTTTGTTTTATTTGGTTTTCATTTGTGGCTTTTGGTTTGAATTTGTTTGCTTTGGTTTGAATTCAAAAAAATTTGGAAAATGATTTGAAAAAAAAATATTAAAACCCCTTCGGCCGCCCTCTCCTCTTTTCAGCCCATCTCCCCGCGCCGGCTGGTTTCCCCCATCCCCTTCCCGCCTGGGCTGTGCTAAGCCGGCCCACTCCCCAGCCCTTCTCGCACCGAGTCGACCGAGCAGCATTGCCGCGCCCAAAGACGCCCTGCGCCGAAGCTGTTTTCGCCTAAGCCACTGTCGAGTGGACCCTGCCTGTCAGGAGCCTCTTCAACCTCGAGTCGGACTCCGACTTCTCCAAAATCACGCCGACCACCGTCATTCGCCCAAAATCCGAGCCTAACTCGGACCTTAGACCTTCTAGAGAGCTACGAAATCAAATCCCCAAGATCCCCTCTATCTCTATTCGGCCTTATCTCCTTCGATCTGCGTTTAAACAAGGAAATTTGAGTCTGGGTTGTGCCCGTCGCCGAGAACTCTAGTCGGACTCGCCCAAGTTTCCTCGAGCCCCCATACCTATAAATAGATGCCTAGATAACATCCCCGGATCACCCTGCCTCTTTTCCCCAATCTCCCGACGAGTTCCCGACGCCGGAATAGTCCTCACACCGTCTCCAAGCCTCACCACCGCCAGCCGAAGATCGATCCACCCTCGCCTTGCCTCTCCAGTCGCCGGAGCCGCCTCCCATCGCGCCCTTGAGCTCATCCTCCGTCTCTGTCGCCGCTGACCACCCTCCAGTGCCGATCCGCCTTCAGTAAGCACTAAAACTGACTCCCCGTATGCATCTCTTCGAGATCCGCCGCTTGTCGTCGCCACTGGCGAGCCGGAACCTAATTCTGGCAAGTTCTCCGGCCGTGTGTCGCTGCTAATGTCTCGGCTCCACCGTGCACCCTCCCTCTGGTCGCCCTCTTCTCTCTGAGCCATTAGATCTATCACGTGCGGCCAGATTAGATCACTCATATACCTCTTCGTTGACCTATAGCGAGTTGCCCCATGTCTGCCTTAAACCAGTTAGCAGCCATGCCACCTCACCTAGCCACCTCAGCTGCCACCTAGCCTTCTTTGCTGATGTGTCATGCCTAGTCAAGCCCAGTTAGTGCCTACGCATTAATTCAAGGTTTTTCAATATAAAAATAATTCCAGAATCCCCAGAAATTGGTAGCTTTGCAGTCTAGCCCCTGAACTTTTCTATAATTACAAAAAGAGCATTGTCTTTTTACACTTAGGTCCCTGAACATTTCTAAAATCACATATAGGGCCTTATGTTTTTACAAAAAGGTCCCTAGACTTTCTGTTAATTACAATTAAGTCCTTTCCTTCATTAAAATAAGCCATAATCTTGTTTTTAGCATATCTTTTTCATTGTAGCTTCATTTTAATTGATTCTCGTACCGTTAGATTTGTTTTTCAGTGCCCTTTCTTTCTAGATAGGTTTTATCTTGTTGTTCTTTTGCTTTGTGCTCTGTTCTTAGTGTATTTTGTTTGTGTGCTTTGCTGGTTATTGTGCGATTAGTCGACAACGCCCCGGATCAATATGAGGAACATCAAGACCAGGAGCAAGAATACACTAAGCAGCAGCAAGGAGAAGGCAAGTGTCCTTGATCATCTTGAACCTATGTTTTAAATATTTTGTTTTACAAAACTGCATGCAGCGTCTGTTAATATGATGGGTAGTCACCTATGTTAGGGTTTACCTAGTTCTTACTTTATATTCCTTGAAGCCCTAGTGGTAGTTGATATGAGTTTCTTGGGTAGAATTTCTTAGCCATGCTTTTGGGATGTTGGGAAGTGTCATATACATGTTTAGTGGACATACGCAATGGTGATGATGAACTTGTTTTAGCAACATGAAACCCTAGGACTTGGGCAAAGAATGGATTAGGGGATGTTGGTTCTTGTGGTGGGCTTGTGTATACGTTCTGAGCAGAGATATTAGGTTTTGTTGGTTATTTCCCTATTGGATAGTTGCAAAGTCTTTGCCCAAGTATCACATATAAGGACTGGTTTGTGGAGTGAGAACCCAAGAATTACCGTACCAAACACGAGGCTGATATGGGTAAGGCTTAGCATATTGGTTAGACACCTAGCTGGTATTCGTTGGAGTACCAGGACCTAACCAATGGACAATGCTTCGTAGCGATCTCCTGGCGGCACACCACTTGTGTGTGTTAAGTGTGTCATGAACACGGCAACATGGAAATCACGACATGTGGCTAAAGTTGGAAAACCTCTGCAAAGTGTAAAACTGTTATAACAGCCGCGCCCGCGGTTATGGGAGACTTGGATTCTCACATGATTAGTTGGTTATGGTTATGATCATGGTCTTGTTGGGATTGGAGGTACTGGATGGTGATGGTTACCTTTGGATGGTTAGTTGTTGGGTGGTTTGGGCTTACATTCACTTAACAACTGCTTAATGTTTTTCAATTACATTACTATTTCATTTACTCGCATTTACACAAATATACCTTGTGTTATCCTATTCTTGATATAAGCCTGCATGTTATTAGTTTACCACACTTACTGAGTACTTCATGTGCCCACCCTTGCTATCTCCCCCAACACATATGCTAGTCATTGGAAGACTTTGAAGACTACCATGATGACGACCTAGTGTTCTAGGAGCGTATCTTCCGGCTGGTGCCTATGGTGTGCTTGGTTGCCGATGCTTTCGTCCCACTGTCGTCAATTAGATGTTTTTGTTTAGTTATTAAAGTTGTTTAGGTGAAGTCTTTTTGTAAGAAGTACACGATTGTAAGTTAAAGTATTGCTTTTTTTTTACTTCACCTATGACATCCTTATGTGTGTTAAACTTTCTGGGCACACATAAGCCACACTTGGTTTGTCCTAAAACTGGGTGTGACAGATGGTTTCCATGAAAACACATCTTGGTTTGCCAAGAGGAAAGTGATGCGCTTGAATTCCTATTTGGGATAAAGGTTGAGCCCTAGCTTGACTATCTTGGCTCATTCAAACAGATCGAGGGGTACTGCCTTGATGCCATGACGAGCCTTCTTGTCCTTAGCATCATTGTTGTTCTCACGTTTGGCGGCAGCGTCAGACCTGGAGGCATCAACGAGTCTCATGATCTTGGAGTCCTTGATCTTGGTGGCATCTTGGTGCTTCTGTCACTTAGACTCCACACCTATTGAAGTAGTTGCTATTCTGCAGAAGTGTTCGACCATGTCCAGGATCTGCTTGTCGCTCTTAATGGTTATGACCCCATTAGGGCATGTGATCTTGAGCACCTGGTACACATAGTGCACTACGGCCATGAACCTGCCTAGCATTAGGCAACCTAGGATCATGTTGTAGGCTGTCACAAAATCCACAACATCGAAGGTCAGTTTCTCTGTACGAAAGTTGTCAGGCTTGCTGAGTGCGATCAACAACTCAATCTAGCCAATGGACATGGTTGATGAGTTTGGAGTTATACCATGGAAAGGCTCAGCTCCTGTCTTAAGCTTCGACCTTTGGATCCCCATCTTGTCTAACGTCTTGGCGAAGGTGAGGTGAGCAAGCTACCCCCATTGATCAATGTTCTAATGACTTCGATGTTGAGGATAGTAGGTTGGACCAAAACTGGATACTGAACCAGGTGTGGAATCGCAACTGAGTGGTTAGCTTGATCGAAGGTGATCAGTACTTCTGACCACTTGAGGTACTGTGAAGACCCTGTTAGAGCCAAGTTGACCTCCCTTTTGACTTTCTTGTATAGCCAAGTTAACTAATTCTTGGTTAACTTTGTAATTTTTAGCTCTTCATTCAATTTTCTCCTTTTAGTCCAATTGGAATTCTAACCAATTCACATAAGTCCGATCGCATGGTCCGACACTCAGATCAGAACTTTCAAAAAGGTTACTCTTCACCATACATGTCCTCGATACAAATACATGAAACCTGCTATCAAACGATTAATGCTTCGTTATGGTCGCAGCATATGTAGGTAGCTTCCTCGGTGTCATCAATGAGAGGAAGTTCGGTATTCTCTCCAAAAGTAGGCAGGTCGTCAAATTTGTCACAGTCTTCTTCGTCAACAACATCCTCAATACCAACAATCTTTCTTTTTTCCTTAAAGAACCATGTGACACTCCTCCTCGATAGCTGGGCCTAGGTCCTTTACATAGAAGACTTGTGCAACATCCTTGACAAGCACGAATGGTTGTTCTCCGTATCTGATGAGTTTGAGGTCCACGGTAGTCATACCATACTTGTCAACATTGACTCCCCCTGGGAGCCTAACCCATTGGCACTGAAATAGAAGGACCATCAACTCGCCATATTCAAGCTCCCAAATCTCCTCTATGAATCCATAGTAGGTTTCCCTGTTGCTAGTGCGGTCATAGGCATCAATACGGACATCGTTATTTTGATTAGTGCTCTTGTTGTCTTGTGCTCTCGTATAAAATGTATAGACATTGATCTCGTATGCTTGGAATGTGTGAATCATAGTTGACGGGCCATTAGCCAGCAGTTCCAACAGAGCATCGTCAGTATCCTTACCCATCATGTGTTGACGTAACCAATGACCGAAATTATCTCTGTGCTCTCTTGCAATCCAATCATCTGACTTCCTATGAAGAAACCTACGATAACCTATGAAGATCATTTTCCAACCGTTCGTCAGCCACCGCCCCCCTGTTTCCTCCAAGCACTGAACACATCCATTGTACCCTTTTACAGTCTGCCCTGATAGGTTACCAAGAGCGAGCTAATCTGATATCGGTACGAACAACATTGAGTGCAGGGTGAAATTCTCACGTCTGTACTCATCCCATACCTATACGCCATCTTCCTACAATACAAGAAGATATTCAACCAATGGTTTGAGGTACACATCGATATCGTTGCCTGTTTGATTTGGCCTACTAATTAGTAAAGGCATCATAAGGTACTTCCACTTCATACATATCTAAGGTGGAAGGTTATAGATAGAGTCACAGGCCAAGTGCTATGAGTACTTCTCATGTTGCCAAAAGGATTCATCCTATCCATATTCAACTCGAACCTTATATTCCTCACTTCATCTCTGAATTCTTTGTATTTTGAATCGAATCTCCTCCATTGCATGCCATCAGTAGGGTGTCTAAGCATTCCATCTTTCTTACGCCGTTCGGCGTGCCATCGCATCAACTCGGCATTCGCTCTGTTAGCAAACAATCGCTTATAACGGGGGATTATAGGGAAATACCAAACCACCATAGTAGGAGGTCTTTTCTTATTTCTCTTCACCCCCATGCCATCGCTCTTGGTGTCATCAACGTTGCGCTTGTACCATGATGCATTGCAAATGCGACATGCTTCCAAGTCTGCATCCTCGCCATGAAACAACATGCAATCGTTTCCACATGTATAAATTTTTTCTACTTCCAATCCCAACAGACAGATAACCTGCTTGGCATGGTACGTATTTTTGGACAACACATTCCCCCTTGGAAGCAATTCCCTCAAGAATTCTAACAATTCATTGAAGCCCTTATGGGCCTAACATGCAACTTGCTGTGCTCATCTTTACAGTTCGAGTAAACTGGTGTTTTAGAGTCCTCTAACATGCATTAGAACTTTTGATGCTGTCTTTCCCTGGTGAAGTCCCCTCCCCATCACGCAACTTTTGCTCTAAGCCATCTTTATTGTTGCTAAAAAAAGTGTCCCCTCCATCATTCTTGATAAAAGTATCTTCAAATACCAACATATCAAAGTCTTCGTTAGCCGTAATATCGTTGCTTATGTCTTCTTTGACTGTTGGTTGCCCCTCACTCCCAATATCTTCAAATTCATCGTGCTCAGTCCAGCAGGTATAGCCAGCCTTAAAACCCCTGCGAATCAAGTATGCACGGATCTACTCTATGTTTGAAAACTGCTTCTCATTCTTGCAATCGACACACGGACAACATATATAGTGATTGGTACACTTCCTTTTTGGCTTCTTATACAGTGCGGCAGGCCACAGAAAATCCTCAACGCCAACAAAGAACTCTGGCCCTCGATCCTTGTACATCCATGACCGGTACATCTGCAAATCATTATAATTAAACACATTCAACTTATAATCATTAAACATTTCAAAATCTAGAATAAATTCATTGAATTACCTTACATCCTGATTAGTCCTTATTTGAGGGTCCATTTCCTTCCGGTACTTGGGCCTGGTCGGGGGACCTGCCTTCCAAAGGGTGTCGTGTCCGATTGCAACCTGTGGGTGGACGTACCATTCCAACAACACATTATTCTATCAATTGTGTTAAATTTACTACGTTGATTAATGAACAGAGGAAATTCACTGAATTTTATTTAAATTCAAGACTTTAAAAATATACGCAAACCACATACTAGAAAATTAGAGCTAGATTTTAGGGGCATTTGCAAATACTTCCCTGATTTTTTATTCTTTGCAAGGATGCCACTTGAATGACAGTTCTAGTGGTATTTTTGCACCTTTTTAATGGCAATAATTGCTCAAATAGTGGCAAATTTGTAATTGTCCTAGATTTTAATGTACGCACCCACATCTATTTACATGTGACTATTAATCTACTCCTTAAAACATCTACAATGACACAAAAATAGCGATCTTTTTCTAATTTATATCATATTGGAGCTCTTGCTTATTCCGAAATTGAACACCAAGGAACAACCACCTAAATTCAAATCTAGAGTAATATAGCAACTAAATCCAACTAAGAATCAAATTTAGATCATCTCTATACATCTAATCATGACAGAGTTGTAAATTTTTCGTAAATTAGATCTCAATTGCATCTTTAAATCCAGAACCATAGAATAAGCACCAACCATTAACCCTAGAGCAATCTACCAAGTAAATCTATCTAAAAGATAAATATAGATCATCTTATTAGAGCACTTGACTCCTCCAAATCTTGAATCTTCAATCATAAAAATGGCAAAAATGGCGATTAGCGCTGTTCTGGTGGGCTTGCAGCGGCTCTGGTCGCGCTTAGGGGACTCTAGTCGCGCTTGGGGAGAAGAGGGGCTTTATACTACAGCGCTCCATCAGTGCTGGTTGGTATATCGAACCGGCACTAATAGACACTAGCAGTGCCGGTTCCAGCCACGAACCGGATAGTGTTTATCAGTGTCGATTCTTAACTACTCAGTGGTTGTTTCCACGCAGGAGTTTAAGAACCAGCACTGATAAGTCAACAGTACCAGTTACTATTGAATCAGTGCTGATGGGGCGCTATATATGTGGTATTCTATAGTAGTGTAATTTGCTTTCTTACTCTAGTTTGATTTGCCTATACCGTTTTTAAAAAATCTTTTTTTATCTAGGTGAATTGGGAAGAATAGACGGCATTTCCATCTGCACAGGCAATACGCCGAGAATGGAGAGGTGGGGACCATGCTGGTGGTTGATTAATTAATTACTTTTCTTAAATGGAAAGAAAGCGTAGTTAATTAATCACTTTTTTTAATAGGATTTGCGTGCCGAAGGGCTAATGCATGCAGCCTGATCCATAAAATAATAGAATGTAGCATGTAAAATAGAAATGATAGATATCTATCACCAATCTTCAGACGGAGTGTAAGGCTGTATGTGTGTATGAAGGCCCCGTAACTCATATAAAATGTTTATGTATGTACGTAATATGTGGGTAACTATGCGATAACAATCTAGAAAGAAAAAAAAAAGAGATTTCCCCCCCAAATTTCCTCAGCCCACGAGGCCCATGACAAGTTCACGTGCCAGATGCCGACGTCCACGCATGGGTCCGTCCGTCGCGGTCGCCGAATGCGCGCGCCCGGCCGACCTCCAGACGAGTGCACCCCCGTCCGTTCGACTCCCACCCAGCTCGAAGGTTCCACCCGCCAATCGGCCACCTCCGCACTCGTGCGGCTGCGACCGTCGATCGCGCACACCGCTGCCGCAGGCAGTAGGATCAGGATTCCTGGTTCCTCGTCCACACCGCTTTATTTACTCTGTCGCGCGCCCCTGTCGCCGTCCTACGTCCACACCGCACGTCAGGCGGTGACGCGGGGTCACCACCCGCGCCTGCCTGGCGCGCCGTTTCTTCAAGGCTCTGGACAGCTAGCGCTCCCTCCAACTCGCCGAACAGGACAGGCGCGCGCGCACGGATATATCCAGATGTGCCAGTCCACTCGTTGCCGATCGAGATGCTGCGACCGCGAAACGACCTTGACCTCGGTCGTTGGCGCACGAACGCCTGGTCTTGGCTCGGCTCGGCTCCGTTCGGTGGTCGGCGGCTGCAAATCTCTCGGAATATATGCTCCCTCTCTTGTTAACTCATGTGCCCATGTGACGGGGTTCCTCGAACGTTTCTAGATGCATGCGTTGGTTCTCGAATCGTAGAATTCCTTGGGGGATCAGGTGTGCGGTTTGCAATGTTCTGGCGCACGTCCTCAAGATTTGACATTAATCGCCGACTTCTTTATATATTTTCCTCCAGAGGACGACACTAGTATAACTTCACTAGCACAAGGTTCGGCCCCCCTGATGTGAACGCGACGAGATGATCCGGTCTCTCTGATACGATCTTTCATCTTCGCAGCTGAGCGATACGAAATTCTGTTTGAGCACGTGATCGTTGATCTTTTTATTCTTTAATTTTTAGGTGCCGGAGGGAATAGGAATGTTACATGAGCATTCGACGGATCAAATCAGCCGGCCAATCCAAAGAATTCGAGGGACGCCGGCCAGATCCATCCAAAGAATTGTGTAGTGCTAGAAAATGCTGCGACGCTTTTTTCAGCACAATGGCCGTGACATGGTAGTTTGTTTTAGGAAAGTAGTGAAGATTTTTACAATAAACAAATACAAGAAAACTGAATTTTCTCGCCAAAGAGTAAGTGCAATAATAACGATCTTTTGCCAAGGAATAATTGCGTAAATACGATGCGCTAGCTTTAACGTCAATGTTTCCTTGCTGAATATATTACAAGCTAGTGCCACATAGAGACAAGCCCCTGTTGCCTGAATATCACACAGAGACAAGTAATGTTTCTTTATTGATTAGCTGCTATTTGATTGTGTATTTGTGTCTTCGCCTTCTCAAGATTTATTTGCAAACTTGTAGGCATATGGATGATTTCAGACAAGGGAATAAAACTGGCGCGCCGAGTAAATGATAATTTCCTTGAGCCTGCAGGACAGCACTAAAGTTAACAAAACTAGTGTGTTGGATATATGTGACCACAATAAACTGAACGAAAAACTGGACCTGGTGCTGTGTATCCTTGAATAAATTTACACACATGCAGTCGAAACATTCAGAAAAGAGAAAACAGAAGAATTCAGTACTTCAAATACAGTTTAGTTTATTTATTTCAAGGCCAAGCGCACTGTTGTTTTAAAAGGAAGTAATCTACAAAGGTTATTTGTTCAAAGTTCAACTACATGGTAATTAAGAGGACAGGGCATAACCAGTCCTTTTGTTCTTGATATACATGTGCGTTTCAAATAGTTTAGATCCTATCGAAACTAGGAGCCTGTTTGGATACAAAGTATTTTTGAAGTTTCTAGGCAATACTATGGTTTCTTAAAAATATTGTGGTATTGAAAACATTGAGGTGTTTGGATACAATAAAAACTAAGGTTTTAAAAACTGAAGTATGCCCAATACCATAGTATTTTTGGAGTATTTAAAAATCAACTCTTGGCCTCTTTTTCTTGCAACTGAGTTTTGGCTCACACGCTGGCATATAGCTTTGCGTTATACTTTCAGTTAAGAAACTCCTGCTCATACATTACCCAATGCATTCACGTGTACCAATAGATTCATATTCGTGTCACAGTGTTAACCTATGAGTTAATAAAGTGAAACATGACATGGCCCATACAAAATTTGCTTGTTTACACGTAAATGGATATACATCGGTTATGTAATGTTACATTCAAAAGCTATTAAAATAGACGTGACGTTATATTATGTGTCTACATAGCTTGTTTAGTTTTTCATTATAATGACAAGTTAACCTAATAGCTATTTGCTTGAAACAAAATACTTTACTTAATACTACAGATTTCAAACACTTCATGGTTTTCCTAAAACTGTAAAATACTATATTCACAAACTGTGGTATTTCATCTCACGCATTTAAATATCTGTAGTTTTCAGAAATTATGGTTTCTAGATACTGTAACATCCAAACAGACCCTAAGTTTTAAGAATAATATATATTCAAATATATTTACTTTATTGGGTCAGCCATGGAAAGATTTTCCTTTGGGACCAAATTACAACACAATATTTTATGACGTCTTTATTAAAATATATATCCAAATAATATAATTGTAGTATCTAAACACACAATTTCTCTTCTTTCAGCAGCACCTTAAATCTACGTGAATACAATACGGATGTAACTTTTGTTTGCTACATTTGGATGCCATGTTTTTTTCTCTCTCCCTTCATGTGAACATCAGTATTAATGACAATGTTCATGCTCATGTATCAGCAGAGGCGGATCACCAAATTAGGCAGACTGGCAGAGTGGGCTAGGTGCCCCAGCTAGAACCCACACCCACCCCCGGGCAGGAGTTGAGGTAGAGAAGTTGCATGTGTAGCCACATCGACCTCTGTGTCTAGCGACAAGTGGAAGAAAGCGTGAAGAGGTACGGGCCTGTGAGGCCGTGAGGAAGAACGTGGGAACAGCCCAACTAACCAATTGTCGACCTATCCAAGGCCCCAAGCCCAACTACCGAACAAACTCAAGCCTCAAGCCCCCAAGTATACTATTGAGAGTTTTTTTATATTTTTTAATTAAAAATTTAAATAAATAGATTCCTTATCGCAATAATTACATAAATAGATGCCTACAGCTCCCTGAGAGGGCTGCAGCCCTATGAGAGGACGGTTAGGAAGCCTTGCCGCCCCCTGAAAAGGCGGGTGGCCTAACCGCCCCCTAAGAGGGCGGTAAGGCTGCTAACTGCCCTCTAAGGGGGCGGGTAGGCCCTGCCACCCAGTGGAAGGGCAGTTAGTAGCATTGTTGCCCTCCCAGGGGCGGTTATGATATTTTATTTTTTTAAAATTACAAAATTTAGTGTATAATGTTGCTCAAAATTTGAAATAGGTATTTTGCAAAATTTGGAATTAAAATGGTTGAAGAGTACTGAAAACGGTATATTAGGGAAGCGAGAATTTGGAGTAGATTACGTATTATTCGGAGGATAAAAAATCAATATTTGTGAACAAATAGTATATATGAAGCATTTGAAGCATATTACGCGGGTATGAGGCTGCGAACAGCGACAAATATAAGATTAAATATATGGTGGAAAACATTACATGAGACTGTAACCACAACGACACGACAAGAAAAAAAAAGTGGCATGTACGGTTCGCGCAAAGACATACTTATTAGTACGTCGCTTCTAATTATAACATGCCTTAATTAGTGGAAACATGTCGGGTTACATTAGATACTCTCTACTGAGTGCACGTAGGATATTTTCCCTTTTGCAGGGCATCGGGACCTGCCACCTTAGCGCGACGGGCTCTCTCCCTCTTCCTTGCTCTCTCAGCCTCCCGAGCATGAGTTGTGGTATGGTTGTGCGTTTTCTTCCTCATGCGCTCTTCTTCCTACCATTTCAGGTGTAGTTCCTCTTGCTGTTGCTTGTACTCTCGACATATGTAAGCTTCCCTTCTATATGTCCCTCTCATGTATTATGAAACCCAAAAACTTGCCCGCCAATACACCAAAAGCACCCTTGAGTGGGTTCATCTTTAAACCATACCGACACATCCTTTCAAAAGCTAAACATAAATCAGCTAAATGATTATCCATAGTATCCGATTTGACAACAATATCATCAATGTATATCTCTAAGATAGCACCAAGTAAATCATGAAAGATTAAATTCATAGATCTTTGATAAGTAGCACCAGCATTGTTTAAACAAAACGTCATGACAACTCATTCAAATAAACCAGCAAAACTCTCACAACGAAAAGCCATTTTAGACATATCTTCTCCGGCCATGAAAATTTGATTATAACCTGCATTACCATCCAAAAACCTAATGACTTTATGACTAGAAGCATCATTAATCAACATATCGGCGATAAACATAGGATATTCATCTTTAGGAGTATCTTTATTTAAGTCTTTAAAATCAATGCATACTCTCCACTTACCAGTGTTTTTCTTCTCAACTGGGACAATGTTGGATATCCATTCAGCATACCTACAAGGACGAATAAACCCCGCAACGAGCAACCGTCTTATTTCTTCTTTGATCCACCCATACATGCTAGGATTAAAATTTCTAGCTAGTTGTTTGTGATGTCTAAAACCTGATTTTATGGGAAGTTGATGCTCTACAAGCTCATGGCTAACTCCGGGCATCTCATGATATTCCCAAGCGAAGCAATCGATATATTCCTTAACCAATGTAACCATTTCGCCTTTTTGAACATCATGCATGTTTTTGTTCACAAATGCCGGCCTAGAAACAGTACCATCTTCTATATCTACCTCTTCTAATAGGTCAGCCGACAAAAAATCTTTCCTAGCTTTTCTACTTCATCAAAATCATCTACAGTTTCACAAATATCGCTCTTTTTGAACTGATATTGTTCCACATGCTACGTAACCAATCTAAATTACTTTGTGTATTCATTTATAACATTACATTGCTAAGCTGAGATGAAGAAATCGGCAATGCAGACACGGGTACAAAACCATCTCTAGTAACACTAAGAAAATCATAACCCGAGAGATCTTGACCGGATAAAAATTGAACATTCTTATGTTGCCAATCTACCGAAGCATCGACCAAAGCAACAAAAGTTGATGTATCTGCATGGACAACCTCTACTTCATCATCTACCCATTGAATCAAGAATAGGTGCAAACTAGATGGTACACAATGATTTGCATGAATACATTCACGTAATAATAACACGATGTAATTACCTTGCACATCGGCAACGAAAAAAGCCGTAGGCATCGTCTTGCTCCCAATAGTGAGCTCCATTGAAATCACACCCTTAGCCTCCATAGGATTGCCCATGAAACCATTAAGCACCAAGTTTGTCTTAATGAGCTCATCCTCCTTCCCCAGATTCTTGAAAACTGAATATACCATGAAGTTCATGGTAGCTCCACCATCCACTAGCATCCTAGAAATTGGCCTTCCATCAATATATCCCTTAACATACAATGGTCTCAAATGTTGGTTTGATTCTTTATGCTTCTCAAAAATGGCTTCCTTCAAACCAAGATTTAGTTTAGCAACCTCTTCATCAATGGCTCAAAACTCCGAAGGAAAAACAAAAATCATATTGACGTCCATGCTATCATGTGGCGGAGTGTCAGCTCTAATCACTGGAGAGTCATCTAGCATATCATCCTCATCATCACTAGGTGCCACAATAGGCGCTACAACTTGCTTCACTCTCCATTCCTACAGAACAGGCAACATCGGCTTGATTCAATTGAACACTCGATCGCCTTTTTGGCTCGCGCTTCTCCCATCTCTTGCTTTCTTAATCTTTGTAGCCTTCTTTTTTGGGAGTGTGAGAGACCTCTAGGACACCATTGAGGCTATAGTTTAGTTCCAGGCAGCAAAGACATCTTTCTTTCAATTTTTCGATCGCCTGAACTATCGATTGCCTTAACACTAGAAGTGGCTTCTTCAACCCTTGAAATTGCTGTAAAAGATGCCAATTCAGTCCCAAGATCAGTACCAACAACATCTACAACTTCCGCTTTGTTGCCGCCTACCAAATCATCATTAGCCGATTGTTTTTGCATTTTAGTTTCATCAACAACTGGCTGCTTTTTCTCTCTGTCTAGATCTGGTTACTCATTAAAAATGCTTGTATTCTTCACACGATATACCTTTTTAACTTTCTTTCTATCCCTCCCATCATTTGACTGATTGTTTGAACCAAACCGGTCTTGTCTAGAATGAGATAACCGGTCAAATGCCAAAGGTCGTGGTGCTGTTCACCCAAAATGAAATGGTGCAAACTGCATAGGAGGTGGCGTCCAAGGTCCATACCAACCCCATGGCGGACACAGAGGAAGCACCATAGGAGTAGGCTCCCACATCATAGGCACTGATGGCCCGGAAGGAGGAAATGGAGCTGCTCCAATATTATTCTCCCATTGTCTCTTCCTCTCTTCGAACTCACATTTTGGAGGTGGTCTTGAATGTTCAAGAGTATTTGGTCGGTGGCCTCCTTTTTGTCCAGCCTTGCCACTATAATATTTAGCCAAAAGTGCACTAAATGTAGGTTTGACTTTTCAAGATTCTTAGTGACTTTGCTCTTGCTTTCATTGACCTTCCAACAATCAATCTCTTGACTTTTAGGCTTGAGCATCTTTGGCCTCACATTATCCTCACTAATGATCACATTCTTGCCTTTAGTCGATTTGGCTTGAGATGGACAAATCAAGACTTTCTTTCCCACAAAGTTCACCATATTGACAGGGAATAGATCACTATCAAGCTTCATCTTAGAATTTGAGGCAAACTTCAATCATCCTTCATGTATGGCCGATTGAACCTGTCGATAGAAGACATTGCAATCATTAGTAGTGTGAGAATACGAATTATGCCATTTATAATGCACATGCTTCTTAATCTCCTCAAGTGGTGGAATGACATGATTAGGAGACAAACTAATTTTTTTTTCCTGTAGCAAGAGATCAAATATTCTATCACACTTAGTGACATCAAATGTAAACTTCATCTCTTCTTGTCGAGTCTTTTGTGGGGTCAACTTTAAAGCGGAGCATACAAATAGCTTAGACTTAGACTTCCATACCCATTTGGCTATGCACATGTCTACACTATCATCATCCGATGAATCGTCCTCATATTCAACTATATTAACACCCGGATGGTCCACTTTGTGTTTTTCACTAAATTTGTGAAGTTTTCTGTGCTCTTTGGCACGGATTTCTTGAGCCAGAGCCTGCTAAAATACTTGGTTCACATCTGAAAATTCTTGCCCTACTAAACTCTCTTTGATGTGTGCATGCAAACCGGCAAAAGCTAATTCGGCTAGATCCCTATCATAGAGAGTTACATTAAAACATCGGTTCTTGGTATCTCTAAACCCCTAATGTATTCATAAATGGACTCATTATACTTTTGTGTAACCGATGTCAAGTACCGTCTCTGGTATAGAAATATTCATCAAATTTTGCTCAAGTTGTGCCCATGTATGAATAGAGTTAGGCGCAAGTGAAGTAAATCAAGTAAATGTATTGCCGGAAAGTAACAAAGGAAATAAGCGTAATCTTAAAGCATCACTACCACCGGCTTCACCACATTGCGCAAAAATTGTCCTATGTGTTCCATTGTTGTTCTACCATCCTCCCTATTGAATTTAACAAAATCAGGAACTTCAAACTCGTGGGGAGATGGAATTGTGTCATAATAATAAGGGTATGGTTTTTGATAAACACATGATTTACCTTTAAGTGCTATCCCAAAATGTTTCCTCAAAATATTAGTCATTTGCTCTTTGATTCTTTCAGGCCCCAAAAGCGTTTCAGCCCTGGGCCGATTGGATGACACATTAACATATGGTTGCGGCCTAAAAGGTTGTGGTTGCAACGTATCATGACAATGCAAAACTATGAGCTGCATATGTGAAGTATTTTCTGAAGGTCCATTAAAATAAGTATCCAGCAATGGACCATAAGGTATGCCGGCACCTTGTGGAGGTATAGGAGGTGTGCTATATGCCACGGTGTTTTAAGGAACTAATGACATGCTTGCTGAAATTTCATTAGCTCGGCTATTAGCTACATGTGGAACCAAACTGATTATGCTAGATGTTGTGCTTGGTACTAGAAAAATGAATGAGAAAACCTCCGGTTTACTAGTATTCAGCGAAGAACTACTCTAAAACTACCCTAAACTGTAAAAAAGTAAAGTAGAACGAAAAGTAGATGCAATAGTTACGATTGACTAAGTTGTTGCAATCAGCATCCACCCCCTCAACCATATATAGGCAGCTTGGGCTTTGCCATTATGGTAATAGGATTCTCAACCCTAAAACCTATGTGAACACGTCGAACAAATCTACGAATCTAACTTGATTTAGTTTCGAATGAACACCGGATGGTCCGGTGAGAATAAGAATGTCAACACCGAACCATCCAGCGAGTTCAAATAGCTAGAACCATAGATTCTTTACTTAATCTGCACTGGATGTTTCGACGTGTGAATTGTACTCACTGGAGTCTCTCACCGGACTATATTTTCTAGAGAGCAAACTCTCTACAAGAAATTGATTAACCTCACTGGATGGTCTGGCGCTACCCTGGATAACACACCGGACTAATTTTCCAGAGAGCAAACTTCTCTACACAAAATCGTCTTTACATTCACCGAATAATCCAGTGTATTCACCGGAACATGCACTAGACTGATTTTT
Source organism: Phragmites australis (assembly GCF_958298935.1). Taxonomy (NCBI): domain Eukaryota; kingdom Viridiplantae; phylum Streptophyta; class Magnoliopsida; order Poales; family Poaceae; genus Phragmites; species Phragmites australis. Next base: position 19,171,009 of record NC_084936.1, on the reverse strand, counting down.
CTAGAGAGCAATTCTCTCTGAGAAATTGTCCATACGCTCACCGGATAATCCGGCATTCACTACATACCTCACCAGACTAATTCTTGCAGAGAGCATGTTTTCAGGGAGGATTAAGCTATGAGCACCGAATAGTTCAGCGTCCGCTGGATGCACTACTGGACTAATTTGTCCAGAGAGTATGTTTTCGGCACAAACTTGAGCTATATTGACTGGATAGTCCGACGTTCCCTTCATGCCTCACCGGTCTATTTTCCAGAGAGCATGTTTTTCATCAATAATTGACTTAACTCACTAGATAGTTCGACGACTACATCTTCGCCACACTGGACTATCCAGCGTTCGCAAAAAACCTGGGTCATGCAATTTTTTTGATATTAGTAGGTCTCATTGCCAATGGCAGATGTGGTCCCACCACTGACAGCAGCTGCTTCACCGGCCATCTCTGCAGCACCTTCTCCTTTGCCAAGATCACTGAAGAGCCACATGGGTGTTGTGGCCAGTCAGAAAAATGCAGGTGGCAAGCTTATCTTTGGCTAGCAATTCGACAAATGATGATGTTGCTAAGCAACCAGCAGCTTGTGATGATGTTGCTTCTTGCACCTTGGATGTTGGCGTTGTGGGTGGCCACAAACAACCAGCAGCTGTGACTCCACCCACATTGACCAAGCCGTCCACACCATCAAGGAAAAATACCTTCCTGCAGATTCCTCCGGTCTCGGTATCGACTACAAACAATATTCCATGGACTAACCGAGACTGTCACTGAAGCACTTGTCTCCAAGAGCTCCCCACTAAAGATAGTATAGCGGCAACAGACGTCAACTCCATGTCCCAAGAAATGAAGTGTGTGGCTGTAAAGAACCTAGCTACACCAGCAAAAGCGCCCACAATAACAGATACATCCATACCAGGTAAACCTCACAATCATCCCCTTCTATTTCCTCTAAAATTAGCTCTATTGATATATCTTTATGTAAAAATGACAAAGAGATTGATCTTTCAATAAAAACATTAAAACTTATGGTGGTTGATAGGGTGAAGGTTCAACCTAAAAACCCAAAACATATAAATAAAAATGAAGTAGTTGTTGATTATCTTGTCTCAAGCGAAGATGAGATGGAGGATGTGTGGGATGATCCTTTTTTATCTCACGTAGTGAATGAGATCATGAAGGTAGACACAAATGAGGTGGAGCTAGGAGGCTTAATATGCGACCTTAAAGCTACCCCCGAAAATCCAAGTCAAATTCCTCCAAGAAAAAAGGTTGCATGAACAGGCCTAAAGCTAAGAGCTATAAATCTAAAAAACTAATAAGTGTAAAATGAAAGGGATATTATAGAACAACATATGTCTTAGTGACTTGGCTAAATTCCAGATCATCAAAAAAGAGGCAGAAGTCGGTCTTGTAAACTTCTTATATGGTGGTTTAGACCTATATTGTCTTTGCCTTCCCCCACGAGGAAGATCTGTTAACCTACATTCCACATTGATGAAATTTTGGTTGGGGAATATTCAGTGAAATGCCATCTCCAAAATAAGTTAGATGCATTTGTATGGACTCTTATAACAGTATATGATCTAGCCCAAGAGGAACACAAATCCAATTTCCTTGAAGAATTGGTTAACTTATGTTGTGATAATCCATAACCGATACTGATCAGCAAGGACTTTAACATCTTAATGTTTAGCCAGGAGAAAAATAATGACAGGTTTTCGAACCGATGGCCTTTCTTGTTCAACACTGTCATTGATAGTTTGGACTTAAGAGAGATTGAACTTTCTGGGTGAAGATACACCTGGTCAAACATCCTTGATACCCCATCGATTGGGTCTTAACGACAACAAAATGGGAATTAAAATACCCATTGGTTATCGTCAAGGCCGTCGAACAGATGTCATTGTCAAACCATACTCCGATTATGGTAGATACAAGTGACTCAACTCCAAATGGTAGAGAAAGACCTTTCAAGTTTGAGCTAGGTTGGCTGGCTCATGAGGGGTTTGCAAGCTAGATTACAAAGTTATGGAATAAGTCATCAGGAGGACAAACCTCCACAAAAAGGTGGACAAATAAACTTACCTCACTAAGGTGGCACCTTAAAGGATGGGTTGTGCATACTAGTGGGATGTACAAATAACAAAATAAAGACCTCCTGGCAATAATCGATGAACTGGACAAAAAGTCTAAGTTGCATTGTCTGACAGAAAGTGAAATCAACATAAAGAACCAATCAAACAAAAAATTGGTTAAACCTAAGAAACCAAGTCGAAATGTGCCTTGGTTTATATGTGATGAGTGATTGACAAGGTTGCAGATTTGGTTTGATGATTATTGGATTTCATAAGCATATATATGTACTGCAATTATGATCATGACTAACCAAAATTGCAGAGGAAATGGAGTTGGCATGTTTTTCTCTAAGTCTAGGAAAATTGTACACGTCAAATGGTCCGATGCTTGGGATTTTGAACTCACTAGATGGTCTGGCATTTAGATGGTGTACACGTTGGAGCATTTCAACTCAGAAGAAAGGTTGAAGTACACGACGGATAGTTCGGTGATGGGTACTATGAATTTCAAAGTGTTTCTTGCAGAGAGTGTGCAACTTGGCTCTGGTGGACTTATATGCACCGAATGGTCTAGCGATGTTGAGTATGAATGCCGGAGAGATCATCGGAACTTCTCCTTTAAAGAGGCTGTAGAATGGCTTTGGGGTGAATGCTACTCGTTGGATGGTCCAATGATCATGTGAAAAGAATGCCAGACTGTTTCTTGTAGAGAGGATCAAAAGTTGGCCCGTCTCATGGTTTGCACACACCGGATGGTCTGACGCTCAGGAGGGGTACACGTCGGAACATTCAGCATTCACATTTTCCCTTAGATGTGCTTTGAACTAAGAATTCTGTTTTTGAGCTAACTGGAGATGGAGTTGGGATATGTGTTTACTTATCTAAGGTTGTGCGCGTGATGGATGCAACTTGGCAGCTGACAACGGGATGATTAGGACCAGACAGAGTACTTGGTGTCGGATGATCAAGGAAGCTGGACGGAGTCAAGGGTGATCCTAGTTATGCACGTGGAGGTCTTGCAATCCATTAGAAGATGGATAGAGATGGTGTGTTTACAAAGTCAAGCGAAGGGGATGTCGGTGCAAGTAACAAGGTAGCTTGAGGGATCAGGAGCGGGGGAGACTTATCGGTGGTCAAGATCGCAAGATAGAGTACATGTGTCAACATCGGGATGCTTGCTTGGGGTCAGAGCTGATAGTGAGTCATGCTTTGAGAAGCATGGGAGGTGATTTTGTGATTTGGCCTCAAAACCATGGAATGATGGAGGGTATATGGCATCCTCGTGAAGCTTACGTTGAGGTGAAGCTAAGTCATGAAGGCAGCACGACCGTTCGATGGATGGAGCAAAAAATATACCAAAATGCCCTGATGGTAAGTAGAAGGTAATTGGAATAAAGGGGCATTTTGGGAATAAGGAAGCTTAAGGGCTAAGCTACCTCCCTAAGCATATAAATAGAGGGTAGGACTGTGTGGGAGGCTTGAGCCAGCCATTTGAGCCTTGAGATATACGTTTTAGAGGAGAGGAAAAGAGAGATAGCCTGTGTAATAGGTGAGAGCTTTTTTTGAGGAAAACAGCTTGTAATCTGCCGAAAAGAGGGTTTTCCTCTGCAAGAAATAAAGAGATTGTTTCTTCCGATGCTTATGTTCATCTCTTTCTAGTCTCTTTCTATTAGCACTCTTGCTTTGTTGCGAGTTTTTTCTTTTTGATTCTGATTTTCGTTTTTATTTAGAGGCTGAATTTTTTTCACCTTGAGAAGTTGCTCTTCTTGTTGCTAGAGGCATAAAATTCATATATGAATATATATAAGTAGGTCTTGAATTTCCTTGCATTTAAATCATCAACTCGGAGAGTTTCTTCTTCCGGTGCTTTCTTATTTGGTTCTAAGTTTTTCTTTTACCAAAATTACTATCTTTTGTGGTGATGACGTATGGGATGAGTGCAAATGGAATCTAGTGTTCATCTACACCCATGAGTGGCATGTTCTTTCTTGGAAACTTCCATACCAACTAAGTTTCTCTCCATTTTTCTTTCACTTGAGTTTTGAGGTGTGTTGGGTGATCTAAATAGGATAAGTCCATCAAGTTTGAAAGAAATTTGTGAGGTGCCTATTCACCCCCTCTCTAGTCTCCATTCTCGGTCCTACAATTGGTATCAGAGCTGGTTTGATCATAACCTTAACCGGCTTTGTGATCCATATGTGACACGGAGAGACATGAGAAGATTCTGCTCTTTGAAGGTCGTGATTTCTTGTACTGGAAGATGCGCATGGAGGCTTATCTCTTAAGCCAAGGAAGTGCAATATAGGAGATTGTGGACTCCAATTATGAGATCCCTGATGCTCTTATTTCTCGGACTCAAATTGAACAATATGAAGCCAACAACAAGGCTAGGAATATATTGTTCACCAGCTTGAGTTAGAATGAGTTTGATAGGGTTCAACACCTTTGTACTATTTGGGAGATCTGGTCAACTCTGAATGTCTTTTATGAGGGTACTAATCAGATTAAGGCTAGACGCCAAAGCACTAAGAACCAAGAATATCAAATATTTGTGCAAGAACCCAGAGAATCATTGGATGTTATATTTGCTAGATTTGATGGAATTGTTAGCGACCTTAGATCCATAGGTGTTGTGCCCTACTGTGATCATAAGAGGGCGATCAAGGTTCTCTATACTCTTGATCGTGGCATATGAGAAGTGAAGATCTAGAGCATTGAAGAGTCATCCAGTTATGATATATTGACTTGTGATAAACTCTTCAGCAAGCTCAAATCCATCGAGATAGCCAAGGTGGATAGAATAGGCCTAAGAAACCCACTATCTCAGAACATGACATTGGTTTCAGGACCTAGCGGCAGTAGTCCTACTGAAGTTGGCTTTTCTTATGCTAACCCTTCACCTAGTGGCTTTTCTTTGTCTTCATTGGTTTCTATCACAAAGGAGCATGTGGACACACTTGATGATGAGGATCTTTCTTTGATTGTGAAAAAGTTCACCCTCTTCTACAACAATAGAAGAGGGCGGAAGAGATGTGACTCTTGGGATTGTTATGAGTGTGGTGATACCTCTCATTTCAAGGCAGATTGCTCAAAGCTCAAGAAGAAAGAAGATTGTGGCCACGATCACGACAAGCATAAGAAGTACAAGAAGCTCTCCTTCAAGAACTGTGACAAGCTGGCCAAGAAGGCGGCGAAGGCAGCTTCTTGAGCTTTCATGGCGGCGCTTAGTGATGTTGACACTTCCTCAAGCGAGGAGAGCTCGGATGAGGAGTAGCCCATGAAGAGCAAGAGGAAGAACATGGACTTCACCGACCTCTGCTTCATGACAGATGACAAAGACAACGATCCTAAGCTTGACCCCTCTGAGGTATCACCAAACATATGACTAGCTTTCTATTCAGGTCGATACCTTGAATGACACTCTTATTAGTCAGGATAGAGTGCTCAAGAGAGCGGTTTGAGAAGTAAATGAACTAAAGTTCGGCATAGCACAAGAACTTAGTAAAATTGGCTTCAGGGTCTTAGTAAAATTTTGAAAGGCTACTTATCGATGGCGGCGGCCACATTTTGTTGGTCTCTAGGGCTATGTAGGAATGAAATTGTCTTTAACAAAAGAAACTCTTTTTTCTCCTTTACAAGTAATTTTTACTTGTACACACTAGCTCTGTACGTGGTTTGTACTGCATGAACATGAGCATAGCGAGATGGTTTCTATAGCATGTACTCAATTGGAGCGGGCAGCCAGGTAGCTCTTTACCCAGTTTGAATGGCAATCTAAACTCCACATCCAAGCCTATGCAGAATAACATCAGCTGAGGAGATGTAATTCTATCTTGTTAGACATTTGCTTTGTGTGGGCCCTATGTATTGGATTGATATTTGTTAGATCATGGTTGTGTGCATCATAGTTATGCAGAGACCAGGGGTAAAGTCTTGTGCAGTTGTGTCAACTTGATGTAATGATGAGAGTTAATAAAACTCCCTTTTCCAAATTAATAAATCAAGTGTCATTCTATGAGGTACATATCAATCCACATAAATTTTATGTGCTTAGATTGCTCTAGCCTCTAGGACTACCAGTTGCTTAAGGCACTCACTATAGGAAATCATATTATTTACATATCTAGGATCAATTTCTTGTATTTTGTGTCCAAAGCAAGCTGATAGTTAGAAGCTAGCCATTGTGTCATTTTAAATGAGAGAAACAATATAAAGTTGAATGCTGAAGCAACTTGTGATAAGTTGCTTACCACAGCATAGGCTAAGTAACGATAATCCATTTAAGTGTCATCCTATATTCCTATTAGACTTAAATAAGCTGATTTAGTACTTTTATTGGAAGTTTAAAAGTGTTATTCTAAGAAGAAAATCAGTACCGTAACTACTGGCTAACATTGACTGAACATGTTAAATACTAAGGAAAGCACATTGAATCCTTCAGTTATATGAAGCAATGTCAAATTTTAATATAAATGTTGAGTTAAATATGACATTTTGAGATAAGGAACATACATCTTCAGGCACCATGAAGCAATGTCAAAGTTTGAAGTTTTTTCCATTTAGCATTGTTCGCACCCGGCTCCCACTCCTCCTTCAATACATTCCAAAGAGGAAAGACTAGATGCCAAACATGTGAAATAGGAGTAGCAATTTATTAAAAGACTGACAACATCCCAGCAGTCATGCTGAGGTACTGAATGTTGAGGAAGCACTTCTAAACATTACTCCAATATGAACGTCCACATTCTTAGCACCTGCAATTCAGCATTTTAATTCTTGCACTTCTTGAATTTTGAAAATGCCAGTAGCAATATGCACATGCATTTTTTTTGTGATAACAAAGGCTTTAATAACTCTTAACATCACATCAAGTTGATACAACAGCCAAAGAGCATGCTCCTAACCTCTGCATAACTAAGGTGCACATAGTCAAAAGGAGAAACAAAAAAGAACATACAAACGATTCTTAAAGGTGAAGCACTGATTAAAAGCAGGTCTAAGAAGGACATTGTGCAATGCGTAGTCTAGATAGCCACCCAAAATGGATAAACAGCTCCCTGACCACCCGCTCCAAGTGTGCACACGCTATAGCCACAGAAGGTCATTGCTCCTATTGCTGCAGAATAGACCACGTATGGAGCCATCGTGTACAAGAAAAGATAACCTGCAAAGGAGAGGAATATTGTTTTTTTTGTTAAAGACAATATCACTTCTGCATATCCACATAGACCAAAAAAAGGCGGCGGCAGCCACTATTAGATCATCTTTCTATTATTTACTTAGACCATGGAGCCAATTACCAAACATATTAGTTGTGCTATGTTGTGGGTAAATATTGGAGGCCACTTGGACTATGAACCATGTTGATCGGGTAAATTGACAGAAAATAAAGAGGTGCTTAATCGTCTCCTTCTGGTGACAAAAGCAACACTTCTCGCTACCTTGTTATTGTCTTTTAGAGAGGTTATCCTTTATTAAAAGAACTTCTTTGCACATGCACCAAAGAAAAACTTTAATTTTTAGAGGGACCTTCAGTTTCCATAGATGTCTATTCCTATTTGGCACATTGTGATGAATTAGTACGTGATATAAGGAATTTACTCTGAATTTTCTATCTTGCGAGAGATTCCACCAAAACTCTTCATGCCCTTGCGACAAGGAAATATAGCTAAGACATTGAGTTAGCTCATTCGAAGCATGCAGCTTTGGGCCAACAAGGCTCCTCCTGAAGGAAATATCAGGTAGGTTTGAGCATAACACAGCGGCGACCGTGTCCTCCTTGTTTCGTGCAATATTACACAGGCTAGGGTATTGTTCTCTAAGTGGTGCATTTCTCAGCTACTTATCCTCCCAAAATCTAATTTGGGACCCATGTTTGATGATGAAGGAGCCAAAGCAGAATAGGATATTATTGACCTTCATCAGCCCAACCCAAAAATGGGAGTCACCTGGCTTCCATGTGACCCGTAACAAAGGTTTGGATCCAAGGCTCCTCAATAATTCTTGCCAATTCACTTCTCCAGTTTCTAAGTTATAAAGCCACTTACATACCATGACCAAATTGTGACTATCGTCTTGCCAGAAGAATTTGGAACGATGGTAGTCAATTCGCTTAAGCACCCCCCACGGTGTAAGTAGGTAGGCTTTTGAGAACTAAGTTGATGAGAATGAGGCGTCCACCTACGGACAGGTGTTTATTCAACCAGCTAGTCAACCTTCTCTTGATCATGTCCACAACATTCGACCAATCCGAGTTCTTTAGATTACAATAGTGAATGGAAATTCCTAGGTAGCACAGAGTTAACTCCTCCATAGTGCACCCGAAAAGCTCAGTATAATGGTTTACATTTTCATGAGCTTGCCCTAAAGAAAACAATTAATTTTTGTGGAAATTGATCTTCAGGCCAGAAAGCTGCTCAAAAGCACAAAGCAAGGTTTTCAAGTTTTTAGCTTTTTCCAAGTCGTGATCCAGGAAAAGAATGGTGTCATCCGCATAGTATAGGATAGATAAGACAATCTCCATGAGGTGTGGTACTACACCCTCAATTCGCCCTTCTCTTTTGGCTCTCCCAATAAGAATTGCCAACATATCAGCATCTATGTTACATAGTATCGGAGATAGTGGGTCTCCTTGGCGTAGCCCTTCTTGTCTAAAAGAATTTACCGATGCCATCATTGACCTTCACTGTCACGCTACCTCCTGAAACAAAAGATTGTATCCAAGAGCACCATTTAGGTGAGAAACCTTTCATTCAGAGTGATTGTAGTAAGAAAAGCCACTTGACTTTATCGTTAGCCTTTTTGAAGTCTAGTTTTAGTAAGACTCAAATCATCTTTTTATGATGCAATTCGTGGATAGTCTCATGTAAGATTACAACCCATTCAAGGATGTTTCTACCTCGCATAAATGCGGTCTAAGTGGGTTGGATTATCCGACCGGCAACCCCATTTATCTGGTTGGTTATTTGTAAAAATCTTGAACCTGACATTTAGCATGCAAATGGGCCTATATTGCTAGATACAAGCAGCGTCTTTGATTTTGGGTAGCATAGTGAGGATCCCAAAGTTAAGGCTATGAATCGGCAATGTTCCATCATGTAACTCCTGAAATAGCATCATCAGGTCATTTTTTATGACATCCCATAGTTCCTGGTAGAACTCTGATGGAAATGCATCCGGCCCAGGTGCTTTATTTTGTTCCATCTAAAACACTGCATCCCACACTTCTTTTTCTATGAAAGGAGCCATTAGAATTTTGTTTTCATGGTCTGAAACGTGAGGCATATTGTCCCGCTGCGATTCAAGCTAGGAGAAATTGTTTATCCCTGGCAGACCAAAAGATTTTTATAGAACTTTGTAACACATTCTTTTATTTCCGATTCACCTTCAATTTTGCCTTCCTCCTGATCTAAGGAAAAGATTCAACTTTTCCTATACTTGCCATTTGCAATCATGTGGAAGTATTTCGTATTGTTATCACCATGTAAGATATGATTGACCTTGGCCCTTTGATACCACTTTAGCTCCTCTTCATGCAGGAGCTTGACCAGGTTTTCATTAGCCTGATTCTTTATGTTTATCTCTTAATCTAATAAACTTCATTATTCAAAAATCCCATCAAGGTTATTTGTGATTTCTAGTAGTTCTTTCTTTTTTTTTATACATTCCAACAGTATTCAATGCCCAGCCTCTAAGATGACGTCCCAATGAACTGATTTTTGTCCATTTTTGCATGGAGTTTTGACCTGCCATCGGATTGCTTCATATTTCTTTCACCCGTTTGGCAAAGCCCTCATGTTGTAGCCATCCTAATTCGAATTTGAAGTGTTTGTGCTCCCCCTAATGATTGGGTTACTACGGTCAATAAGAATAGGAGTGTGGTCAGATACCCTAGTCAACTCAAGAGCTCGAGCTGTGTCCAAAGGGTATCTCTGTTCCCATTCAAAAGTGAGGATTTTGTAGATTGTTTGCCAAAGTAAATTACTGACGAGATAACTCAATTTCCCTTAAGTCCAGGTTGTCAATTACTGTGTTGAACAAGAAAGGGCACCTGGGTTGAAATATGTCATTGTTTTTCTCACTTCGGAATCAAAGAATAATGAAATCTCCTCCAACCAACAAAGGATAAGGGTTATCACAATAGATGTTTACCAGTTCTTCCAGATCAGTAGATTTAAAGAGTGTTACTTTTCCAATCACACAGCTAACATGCTTTTTATCTTCTTTAAATCACAATGTTGTTACTTTTCCATCTTTCCCCTTATTAAGAAAAAGCACTATCCTATTTGAACAAATATGCAGTATGTGTAGTAGCATGGAAGCACTGATCCATCAGCGAGACTCTTGTCACGCCTATTTTCTCCCCCCCCCTCTCTGTGTCATGTGGGTCCTGCCTGTCATCTCTCTCCTCTCCCCTGAATCCCCTCCTTCCTTCTCTGCTGCAACACCCACCGGTTTTAAATCCCATCATCCCCACACTTGAGGTAAAGAAGGGAATCCCAATAGAAGGAAACTGATGCCGCGATTAAGGCCGCCATCAAGCTGGATTGTTTTCACGGACAAAACCGTGTGAAGAAAAGGAAACAAAGCTCGATTCCTCGCTATCGCGTTAAGACCCCCACCAGCCAATTTGAAATAGTTCTCCCAGGCTATAAATTCTCGATTCACCCCTCGGACAACACCCTCTTTACTCTAGCGCGCCCAAGCCCTCAAATCTCATTGAATTTCATCCACCCGAGAGCTCTTGCACCACCACCGAACTCTGTCGAGCCACCATCGCCATCGTTGTGCCGCTCCAGCCCTTCCCGACGTTGTCAGAGACTTCGCCCATGTTTGTCGACCACATGTTGTCATCCTCGATCGCTCGTTGTCAAGTTTTGTCATTATAGTGAGCTCTAGAGGCCACAGAAGCTCACCATTGAAGCCCCATCATCACCGATCCGTTCCAGTCTTCATCGGCGTTGTTCAACCCATCAAATGAGTTCACTTGCTCTAGCTTGTGCCTTCTCATTGCTTGTCGTTGTCGTCTGGCCACCGTAACGTCGACCCGAGCTTCTCCGATGATCCTCCGCCATCCCTAACTACTCGTTGTCACCTTCCAAGTTGGAGCTGAGTTCTTAGATGCATGGCTAGGATTAGATTAGTTTGTACCCCTTTCCGCATAATCGATAAGAGCCATTTGTTAGAAATCAAGGCCTAGATTTAATTAGCCTTCTACCCTGTCAACAAGCCATGTAGGTGTTTTTGTCCTACATGGCAGTCTAGTCAGCGCTTTCTCGCTGAGTCAGTAAGCCAGTCAGAGCGATGACATCATCGTTGCGTAGTAATTAAAATTTCCTTTAGAAGAATAAATCACAAAAATAGATTAATCCGAAAATAGGTTTTTTGTTTAGAAAAAATTCCAAAAAATATAAAATGATTTAGAAAAATGTTATAATATGTTTTAGCTCTATTTTATTTCTTTAAATGTTATTTAATGTTTTCTAGTGTAAAAAGTATTACAAAAATGTTAGAATAAATATTTTAATTTGGAAAATGGTTTAGAAATATAGATTCATTCTAATAAGTTTTTAAATATGTTTTATTTTATAAAATAAATGATTCTAATATGTTTTGGGCATATAAAATTAGTTTCAATTCTAGAAAATGCAAACAAATTCTATAAAATTGTTTTATTCAGTTTTAATCTATAAAATGATTTTGGAAAATTTTAAATAAATGTTTTAGGACTTTTAAAATTAGATTTAATTCCAAGAACATAGTTTTGGTCTTTTTAGCCATTTAAACATTTGTTTAGTTGTAGTTTTCATGTTGTTGCTTTGATTGGGATGTTTCTTGCGCCCAAATCTTTATAAAATCGTGCTCTAACTTGTTCTAGTGTTTGTTTAATGCCTTTGATTTGTTCTTAGTGTTTCTTGTTTATTCACGTGTATAGAAGTTTGTTCTAGAGGTGTTCAAAAAATACAGGATCAAGACTTCAGAGAAGGCAATTGTCCTTGAACATCTTGCACCTATTTGTACAAAGCTTTGTTTTACAGCTTGCATGCGGGTCAAATATGATATCCCATGGTTATGGTTTATAGGATTTTTCCCACATTTTCCTTGTAGTCATAGTTTGGTTATCATGTTTTGGGTAGATTGTGCTTAGTATTGCTTATCATAAGAAATTGATTCTTTTGGGATTAATAATGTGAATAATGATGTTAACTTTGGCAAAGATTCTTAGACATGGAAAGTAGGGTTTGGACAACTTAGGCATGATGGTTGACCTGTTGATGTTTTCCAGACAAGAATGTTGGCTTTGTCAGATTTTTCTTATCTCCCTGTGTTGGATGATGACGATCTTGCCTAGACCATGTTAAGGACCAGTTCGTGGATCAACCACCCATGAAAATAGTATAACCATGAAGATTACATGGATACGGCTTGGCCAAATAATAGTTCTTCTAGTAGCATATGTGCCAAATGGAGGTGTAGGGACGGAAGGGTTACTTCCCAGAACTACCAAGCACAAGAGGGAGCTTTTGGAGTGGAGAGTTACTCCCACGAAAGTGAAACCTCAGTGAGCAAGTACATGCTAGGAGACTCTTTAGAAGGACCTCATAGTGATCTCTCAGTGCACGTCTCAGAAGTGTGTAAGGTGCCGATAGGTATCAGTGAAAGAGCTGATCATGACTCGTGGGTAAAGTGTACGATCCCTGTAGAATGCAAAACTGATATATCAGTCGTGCTCACAGTCATGAGTGGTATGGGCTCCTCACATGATTATTCATGTGGTTTCCAGGTTGGTTATGGTGGATCACAGTGGTGAGAAATGTGATTCGAGTTAGCTTTGTGAAAGGATCCATAACGTCCTAAGAGGGGGTGAATTAGGACACTTAAAACTAATCGGCTCTAAAACTTCTTAAGATAAAACTATATAAATTTCTATCTAAATGTGCTCTAGGTTCATCTAGTGTGTCTACTCTTCCGCTCAAAAGGTTTACATCATATAGCCAATCCTAACAAACTATTCTATGAAGGTAAACATACAAAGGAGAGATTTCAATAAATAAATGTGGAAATATAAATAAGGTAGAGCCAGCTTTCCCACTGAGGGTCTCTGATCCCTAACAAAGCATGTACATCCAAAAACTTTAGGTGGAACTACAAACTTATTCTCACCTAGTAATATTTCACAAGGGGTCTTCATCCCACGTATTCTCAATAGAGTATGGTTAATGAGGTATGTAGTTGTCAAAGCAGCTTCACTCCATAAAAACTTGAGCACGCTCATAGTAAAAATTAGTGAGTGAGCAACCTCCAAAATATTGTGATTTTTCTTTTCATCCAAGCCATTCTACGGAGGTGTATCTGAACATGAAGTCTAGTGCAATATACTATTTGTCGATAGAAAAGCACTGAGTTCCTTATTTACATACAAAGTCCCATTGTAATATGGACTTGAGTATTGAACTAATTCTCTGCAAAAGCGCAAAAAAAACTTGAAAGCATTTTAGAACTTCATCTTTATGCTTCATAATATATACCCATGTCATCCAGGAAAAGCAATCAATAAAAGTGTCAAAGTACTTCATCCCACTAATAGAAACCACATGGCATGTCCAAACATCTGAATGAACTAGAACAAAATAGGGCACACTCTTGATGCCCCTACTCACATAAGATGTCCTTGTGTGTTTTGCAAACTCACGTGCGTCACAAAATAATTTTGTTTGTTCTTATCACCCCACATATTTCATTAGGGAAGGTGAAATGATCGATGACGTCCTATGAGAGGGGTGAATTAGGACACTTATAATTAATCAGCTCCGAAAACTTCACAAGATAAACCTATATCAATTTCTATCTAAATGTGCTCTAGGTTCATCTAATGTGTCTACTCTACCATTCAAAAAGTTAGCAACCTATAACCAATCCTAGCAAATTACTCTATGAAGGTAAACATGCAAGGATAGACTGCAAGAAGTAAATGTGGAAGCGTAAAGATGGTAGAGAGATCAAACTCGGCACAAGAAATTTTTATCCCGTTGTATCGATGACATAAACTTCACCCCTAGTCTACGTTGAAGAAGCCACCTAGGCTATAGCTCCTGGATGGCACCAAGTCACAACCCTTCAGCCATCTAGGCCTCAAGTAGGTTGAGCCACCAAAGCACTAAGGCATAGCCTCACCACAAGCCTTTCTTCCGGTCACTTTTCACTGTTTGTACTTTGGAGCTTGAGCCACCAAGACAAGGGTCTTTGCATCCTCATAGAAGAGTCTTACCACCGCTCCACACCAAGTCAGAGGGTCAACAAGTATGAGCCACCAAGGCTCATGGTGCCGGTAAGTCACCAAGATTTCAAGATGTCAGTGTACCACTTATGATGAGCCCATGGCTCCTTTGGATACGATCAATACTGTCAATAATCCTTAAATCATACAAGATCCAATTATAAGAGCACGTGCATGACAATTAGACCACCAGGTGAACTCATTTCTCGCTGTTCATGCTTCCTTGGATGGGTTACCACTAAATTCTTGTGATATTTTATTGTTTAGGAACATAGGAGAAACACCACAACCTTACCAGAACGTCACCCCTTAAAATCCAAGTCTACTCGGACTCGATGCTGAGCTCTAGTTGTGGTCATGGACGAAGTCATAGTCGTGGTCGAGTCGCAGGTTAGCACGTCAGTAAAACGGGCATAACTCTCTCATACGAAGTCCGTTTTAGGCAATCTTGGACATTCTGGAAAACTTATGATGAGATCTTTCCAATGGATATGAGCTCGACCAAATATTCCTTATAGTTTAGTCGAAGTCAAAGGAATAAGGTGTTGCGTCACCATTTTGGACCCTGTCGGATCTTGTAATCGTGTCGGGGTCGGAGTCCAAGTTGTGTACACCTCTTTCCATCGCTGTACAACCCTAGGTCGATCTCCTCATGTCCCCCCTATATATACACAGTAGCCGTCATAGTTTAGGCTCGGGTTTAGCTTAGATTATTCTGTTTTAGATAGTTTTCACCATTTATCGGTTTGTTGAACCCCAACTCGAGTACTTCATTGGTAATTAGCAATATTTAGATTATATCAACCTGTTCTTGCTTGTGTTCTCGATTCACTTACAGGAAAAGCCTTCTTGGCGAGGTCAACCACATCTTGGCACGGTTGATAACCACGGAGTAGTGGTGTAGTGGTTGCGAGGGTTCTCAGTCTGTTCTGTTCAAAAACTTCGGATCATCAACGTCGAAGCTCCATAAATCGACTTATCATATTACCTTTCGGAAGATCGAGTAAACGCACATCAACTTAGTACAATGTAGGATTACTCCTTGATCCCCTCTTTAGGCAACAACATCTAACAACAACTCTCTCTAGATCTATTAGCACTAATCACTCTCTAATCATGTGCTTAATTGCATTAGATGATCACTTTTAGCACTTTAGTGGCTTTGATATCTTCTCAAGTGTCTATGAGCTTCTCTGGACTCCAGCCCACACAAATGGCCGAGTGGGGTTGTATTATAGCCTCAAACCTGCGCACTAGCTGTTACTTCAACGGTCACAAAAGACAGTGAACACTGGATGATCTGGTGTTAACATCAGTACAAACACAAGACTATCCAGTGTGTACAGCAGTAGAAAACTATATATTGTAACCCCACTCAAAACCATTGTGAATATCGGATATTCCGGTGTAACCTTGAACTCCATCACCAGACTATCCAGTGTGTATATTTGAGCGGATTGAGCACATCTTCTTTACTATTCATTGACTAGTGTGTAGATCTTCAACACACCAAACCATTTGGCGTGTGCTCCCATGCCAAACTAGCCATTGAGACTTTCTCCTAAAAAATGCTCCGGTGTGTATATTCTCTTTGAGCATCGGAACATCCAGTGTGAACAAATCTTCTGCACCGGAATATTGCTCTTGGAAAATACTTTGGTAAGGATGCCTTAGTGATCACCGAACAATCCGGTAAGTTTATGCTTCTTCTTCTAAGAACTGTACTTCTCTTGTAAAACACTGGTTAACACCGAACTATCCGGTGTGATGAACTGCAGAACCATTTCAGATACAAAATGCTCTAGTGTGTGCACTATACTGAACATCAGACCATCCATTGAGGTCATTTTTACTGGTACTTCTCTAATTCAATCAATATTTGGCTGCGATGGCTTCTTCATGTATTGCATCTATGAAACTGACTAAAGCATATACTTGATAAAAATGTTAGTCTCATTGATCACCAAAAGTCACATACATACCCTAAGAGGATTGTGTTTGCTATACTTTGTTAGAGGTGGTTCAAACCTTGGTTGTGGAGCAAGGTGGCTGGAACCTTGGCTCAGGTCTTGAAGAGTATTTCACCTAGTAAATAGGTTGATTTTGTAAAAGTTTGACTATAAAATGGCATTTATGCAAATAAACCCCTAAGTTAAACCTATCTTGACTTTTAGCCCTCATGTCATACTTTTCCACACTTGCTAAGTATTTCATATACTCACACTTGCTCTCTCCCAACCTCTTGTTGCTACTCAGAAGGTGAAGACTACGAGGATTTCCCAGAAGATGGAGCTGAGTTCTAGGTGGGTGACTTTTCGTTTGATTGCCTGTAGAGTTGAATGCTGCACTGAGTTTGTTTCCGCTGCTTTGTATTTTTTTCTTTTAATTATTGGTACATTGATGTAATAAAGTAATGTTGTAATAATGAATACTATATCTGTTACTCACTTATGACGTCACTACGTGTATGTAACTTAATCCTGACATACATTTAGTTTGCATTCGATTTGGTCTTAAAAAGGGTGTGACAACTCTGATTTGTGTTATTGTGATATAAACTCAGCCAGTAACATGAAATAAATGCACTCAACATTTGATAAAAATTAACAAATGTAATGAATTTTGATACTGATAGTAGGGTTTTGTATATGTTATTTGTTGACCATAAATTTTGTGACTGACAATCAAAAAATTATAATGCAATAAACATATAAGGTTCTCAGGGTACGGATGTCATTTAATTTCCATTATTATTTTCCATTATGTTTTCTCCCAAGAGAATAATTCATCTTGAGTAATACCACAATGTACAAAGGGTGCATGTCGAACACCTTTCTAGGGTTCCATTGTGCATCTTGTATCAGTTCATGAATCAGTAGTTGATATGCATATTTCCAACATAATAGCATCACAACCATACAACAAATAAAGTTCAATAACATAATATAAGTCTCGTATTACCAAGTTCAATGCATCAACGGCTGGAAGGCCAAACAAAAGAGACAATAACAACAACAAAAGAGGTGATAACAACAGAACGGTAGATAGCCTATTGCCTACAAGGAACTTGGGTGAGGATGTAGCCTTAATATTATATTCCTCACTATCAAGAGATGCTCTGCCTCTAACCTTAGAAACTAGTGGAGTGGGCATAACTAAATGCTTCACTTGTCCCACTTCACTAGACTTCCACCCACGGGATAAACATTACAGTCTCACAACCCCATTGGGCCTTTTAATTAGATTTGGATCTCCTACACCATAGAGACGAGAGTCTGTTTATGACCTCTTAGGGTCTTTAACCAGATCTCCTACGTCACACAGGTCAGAGTCTGTTTTTGATTCCCATTGCCACTACCAACCTCTAAGTGTGAGTTGGCTAGGTAAAGACAGTCGAAGGACCAAGCCCTTCCTAAACAAGGCATGTGGTCATATGGTGGTCATACATCTATTGTTAAGGTGGAACCAAGAGCGCGTTGGTGGTTAGGGAGGAGGAGGTGGAGTGATGGGGAAGGGGCAGTAGCAATGCAAGATCTCCGATGGCAACGGGGCTCGGTCGGTGGCAACAGGGAAGTGAAGGTGGGTGGTGGAGGAGGAGAGGGAAGGTGTCTCCAACAGCGCCAGAGGAGGATGAGAGGTGGAGGGAGCGTGATGGCCAGCGACGGGGCATAAAGACGGTGGTGGGTGGTGAAGGTACGGGGTTGAGAGATCGAGTTGAGGGAGGCGAGGAGAAAAGAGTGAGAAATAGGTGGTGGACCTGAAATGCAAATGCTTGTGATTCAACATTTCCAGAAGGGCTCAGATAGAAATGTTGCATAGAGTAGATCCGATGGTATGTATTTCTCCATGGAGAGATCTGACGGATGCAAATCTGATGGATGACATGGCTCCATATTTTTGCAAAAAAAGGCCACGATGTTTAGAATATTTAAATGGATCGCATCTACTTCTATGCATATGCTCCTGTTACATTTTAGAGGATCATGTTACACACCCCGCCACGATGAGCTGGTCGACGAGGAAGCGGAGCCCCGGCATGTCAATGACGTCGTCGTTTGTCACCAGTACGACCAGCGGCGTCGCTGATGTGGATTTGCAGATCAACGGTTATATCCATAATATTAAGCTACACTTACTGGATTTGCGAAAGTTCCCTATTACTTTCCCATAAAATATAAGTTCTTAGTTATAACCTCATGGCGACCAACACATGAGTTCTTAGATTTTCTAGAACCGCCTCTGTATTTCGAAGCACTTACTGGATGATAAAATAAATTTTCTAAATAAGAACTCATGTGTTAGTCCTCATAAGGTTCTAACTAAAAACTTATTTCTATGAGCTCATCCTCAATCAATAAACCCAGAGGCTCTCAATCCTTCAGGCCTGCATGATATCGAGGCCCAGAGCTACTCTCCGCCCCTGAGAAAACAGCCTAGTACACGACCCACAGAAAATAACTTGAGCTAGGATTTTTTCATAGATCATATAGTTTCTGCTTCGACGATTGGGCAACGATGCCTTCTGAACAGTGAATGCAAAAGTTCTAGCTGGATTTTTGTAGGCTGGACCCGATGGTGGTAGAGGATCACACTGCATTTTCTAGTTACGCGTCAGGCCGTTCTCATGGGCCGAACTGGTTTGTGACTGTTCCTCCTTCCAGTCCTAATCCCCAACATTTCCTATGTGTCGGTCGTCCGACTACGTGACTGCTACCCCATTGGCAGATAGGATTGGACTTGGTTGGCTTTTGGGTAGTTTTAAACTTCGAGAACATCTTTAGAAGGTATGATTCTTTAAATATTGGAATAAGGAAAACGCATGATTAGAGTTGCCTAAGACTTCCAGTCCTATAGGCATTTAGGAATTCAGAATGTAAGAGATTTTCTTCAGTGGAGCATTTGAATGTAACATAGGAAAAACAGAGAAATTTGAGGAGAGATAGACACCAAGAAAAGTTCCTCTAAGATTGGACCTAATGATAGATTTCCTCCAAAATTCCAATAGATCGAGGTAGTCCATATGAATTTATGGGTGCATTCCTTGTTCAAAAGGGACACATGAAAATTGGCAATAGGATTTCAATCCTACAAAAAAAAATTGATTTTTCTTTTTGTTCGAAAGGAGGCATTAACTCATTTATTTCCCAATTAGGGTTTGTTTTGAAAACCCTTTGACCCACGAAATTGTTCACAATTAATACAATGAAACAATACCAAATATGAGTATGTTTTGAATTTTTAAAAGTTTGACAATTTGAATGTACTATTTCAACAATTCAAACATAGTGCTTTAAACAAGAACCCTACTATATGTACGACTCCATTCGTACTAAAGGCATCAGGAGGGTCAAGGCTCAAGTTAGTACTGTGTGCAAAATGTTGAGCACATTATCGCAAGCCGTAGAAAGAGGTCTTGTAAAAATTATGAAATATGTCTCACAATTGGTTGAGCATGACTTTTAAAAATGTTGATTTAGGTCTTCACAATAATTAAAATAGGTCTCACAAAATTGTTGCACGTGAATTTTAAAAATGTTGATTTATGTCTTGTTGAATTAGGTTTCACAAATTGTTAAATTTAATCTTTTAAATGGCCGAGTGCGTGTGACATAAACAAGCTTATAAACATAAAAGAAAGGATTAAACTTTAGTTGAAATAAAAAACCGAAAAGGAAAATGAGAAAGAAAATAGAAGGTTGCTTCGTGGGCCACAAATGGGGATGCCTGAGCTGGGACCTCTCTTAAAACCGGTCATTCGTCAGAGCCTGTGCACTTTCCTAGGGACAACTCTAATAGTTATAGAAGTATTGTAGATGTAGAGAGAGGGAAATGAATGAGGAGATAAGAGCAAGCTATAGACTCTTATTTTATAGACGTGAAAAGAAAGTATCAGACCCCATAAATATTAAAAAATATATGAGAGAAATAAAAATAGCACCTAGCTATAACAGTTGGAGATGCTCTTAAGTAACCCATGGGCCCTACGTCAGATCTGGCCATGCACATAAGCCCACGGCATCCAAATTTGGGAAACTGGCAACGAACTATGACGGCCGACGGCGGCAGGTGGGAGCGGCTTCACACTTTGCCAGAGGCCAGGGCGACGTCACTGAGCCCGGGGAACGGGGCGGCGTGCGCCGCGGTTTCCGGGCGTTCGGGAAACAGCCAGTGAACATATTATACACCGCTGAAAACCAGCCAAAACTATTCATGAAACAAACGAACTAGAGCTAGCAATTTCAACAGCACAAGTATAGCACCATTTGGACGACACATGACTGATTACACCCTACAGATCCTTTTTACAGACCAGACCTACCATCAATGTTGTGCACTCACTAATATCACATCCCGAGACAGACGCCGGTCACAAAAACGCCGGCGAGGCCGTCCGGGGACCAACAGCTAGAACAAGAACAGAAAGCTACTAACACGGGCCGTGCAGAATGCCTAAAACCTCATCTGCACCGGCGACAAAGCTACTAGATTGCGTCACTGACTGAGTAAATCAAGGGTTGGAGGAGAGGAGCGCGTCCCAGTCGATCTCGTAGGACGGGTACTTCCGGAGCACGAAGCTCTCGGCCTCGTCCCACGGCACCTCGCTGAAGTCCAGCTGCCCCATCTCCGCCAGAGGCGGTGACGGCGTCTCCGATCCGTCGTCCGACCCCGACCCGGAGCCGGAGCCATCGTCGTCGGAGGACGAGTGGCTGGACGCCGCCGTCACTAAGGGCGCGTTGATGGGCGTGGCCTTGCTGCCCCTGGCCCTAGCGCCCGCGTTCTTGCACGACGCGGCGATGGTGGCGCAGATGGTCTGGAGCTTGGCGTCCACGGCGGGATCCAGCGGCGCCCGCGACGCGGCGTTGTCAGGGAAGTTGAGCCTGGCGGCGTCCCCGCGGAGGCGGTACGCGGCCTGGTCGTAGGCGAGCGCGGCCTCCTCGGCGGTGTCGAAGGTGCCGAGCCACAGCCTGGTGCGGTTGCGTGGGAGCCGGATCTCGGCGACCCACTTGCCCCAGTGCCGCTGCCGCACGCCGCGGTACAGCTTCTGCGGCCGGGGCGGCGCCGGCACGGGCGCCGCGGCGCCGGGCTTCATGGGCTGGGCCCGCGGGCCGAGACCCGGGTTCCGCTGCAGGTGGAGCTGGGCCTGGATGAACTGCATCTGGGCCGGGCTGAGCTGGGCCGCCTGGTTGTATTGTAACCCGTGGCCTCCGGCGGGGAAAGGCGGCAGGGCCGGTGGCATCTGAGGCGGCGGAGCATCTCGGATAATAGGCTCGAGTTGTCGCATCAGATCCTCTCCGGTCCCGGGACGGTTTATAGCCTCGGCCATCAAATCTAACAATCTACTTGGAATTTTTTTTGGGGGGGCTTTTTTTTAGAGAGAATAAATAGCCTGATTCTTAACGAAAATCCGAGCCGATCTACTGGTCACTGAACAAAGGAAGCACAAGGAGGTGTGGAAAAAGAACCCCTCTTGCCTAACAACCTATTCCACAAAAGAGAAACTAAAAAAGGGGCTCAATTCGAGACCAGAAACTAAAAGGGTATGGAGCTCTGTTCTTAAATCCAAGAAAATATAAGACAAAAAAAGTCAGTGAAGGGGCTAGAGAGAGAGAGAGAGATTACCTTGAAGACGCAAGAACTCGCTCAGGGCTCACTAAGCTTGACCTACCTCGCTCAAACCTCACGGAAATGGTGTGTGCGTGGGCGATTAGGGCTCGTTTGGGCTTGATGGCTTTCTTCAGTATGGTCTTGGCTCAGTTTGGTTTGGGGATGCAGGGACACCATGGGAGCTTTTTTATAGGCACTAAGGCGCTTTCATTAATCCTATCTCATTAGCGTACTAATCACTATGCTAATCTCACTTTCCGTCCGGAAGCACTACAAGGGAAGCTTCGTCTGAGTGACTGACAGCCGGGCCACAGCCACCACACGGCGGATCGACAGGCGGACTCGGCGTGTGCCAAACAGGGTCGCAGTGCCAGTTAGGTGTCGCCACGTGTTTGTACAACGGACGCGTGTCCAGGATGCGACCGCAAGGTGCCGGTTGTGGGAGACGTGGCGCGGACTCACTGGGTGTGTGGCTATCCGCTGTTAGGTGCGTGTTGATGCCTGCGGCGGTAGGCGTTGGGCGCGTGTTTCGCCGGGCGAGCGAGCACGCAAATGGCGGTGACGATGGCGTGCATGCATCGGTGAATTGTTTTTTTCTCTTTTTCTTTTGAGGGCTCGGTGATTTGTTTTTTCTCTTTTTCTTTTGAGGGCTCGGTGATTTGTTTGTCCCAGCTTTTATGACCCAGTCACCGCCAGTGTTTTTATCCTGAACTTTCAGCATCAAAATTTTTTGTCACTTTCAAGTTCCAACTTTGAGTGCAGAGCATTTTTTTTTTTTACCCTCACGCTAGAATGTGTCTTTTTGTCTGGGACGTGGGATTTCTTGGTAGAAAGTAGTACCATTTCGGTGGAATTCCTTCTAAACTCTTCAATTCAAACAGACCTAGAAACTGTTATGCTCTATTTTCATGTCGATAGCAGCTTTTATTAAGAACACAATTAATTATTTGTGTCTGTGCGATATACTTTCCCTCTTTCTTTATTTAAGGAGAGTCTAGAGCTCTATCATTCATTATATAAGAATAATAGAGTTTTTTTTTAAAAAAACACCCACGAACAAGGCGGCGAATGTCAATTCATTGGTTCCTTGAATTTTCTTATTCAATGTTTTACTATAGTATATTTTTTTTAGGATAACAGGAGGGACGTGCCCCTGAAAAGATATATTAAAAACTATGAAAGTATGTAAAAAAGGAAGGGAAAAAAGATTACAACAGGTTAAGCAATAGGCAAGCTATAGGGTCATGTGATGTTTGTACTTTTCTTTTGCTCTATGGATAACCATGGAGAAATCCATGAGAAAGCTCTCTTTGCAATTTTGGATGCTAGTCTCTTTTTTGTTGAAAAGCTAGCCATTTCTTTCTATCCAAATGCTCCAGGACATTAGAATGACTATCTCCATAGAGAAAGAGAGGTTCAGCCCTTGTTTGAGGTGCTAGATAGCTTGTAGGGGTTGTAGCCATCGAGAATAATGTAGTCCTATTGAGAGCTAGTAGGATCTAGCAAAGTTACACTGTAAAAAGAGATGTATAAAAGTTTCCTCTCTCTGGAGAATGCAAAGTTCACAAGTGTAGGACTTCAAATTTATTCTATTTTTCGACAAAGTAAACCTTTGGTGCTGGGTCTATCTTTCATAAGTAACCAGAAGAAAGCCTTATGCTTGGGCTAACAACAAGATGACCAGAGCCGTTTGAAGGTAGGATGAATAATTGAATGATCAATGCGGCTTTATAGGCTTTTGCAGAAGAGTAGGATCCATTCTCCCAAGTATAATTCCATCAATCCTCATTGTCTGATAATACCAGCTGATTCAAAAAGTGTCTTAATTCAGAGAATTGTTTACAAGCCTGAGAGCTTAGAGGCAAAGCCAAAATACGGTGTAGTTGATCCAAAGTCATCACCTTCTCCAGTGTGATACTTTTAGCTATGGCAAATGAATAAAGCCCAGGATAACAGTGTTCTAAGATTCTACCATTCCAGAGATCTTGCCAAAATAAAATAGGTGAGCCATTTCAATTCCCTTATACGTCTGAAGAAGCTTGATATGTCTCGCCACCAAAAGGAACCATTCTTCTATGATCCAGGAAATCTACCATATGTGTAATAAGGCTGCCAAATAAGATGGATTCAAGGAAGATCGCCTTTGTTGAAGGGTCAACATGCATGAGCCACCGAGGCCTAAGGTGCTGGCTAGTCACCAAGTCGAAGGGTCAACATGCATGAGCCACCGAGGCCTAAGGTGCTGGCTAGTCACCAAGACTCTAAGGTGCTGACGTACCACTTGGTACAAATTAGGATCACTCCTTTATCTCCTTTCTAGGCAGTTACACCTAGACACAACTATTTCTAGGCCTATTAGCACTAATCACTCTATAATTGTGTGCTTAAATGCCTTGGATGATCACTTTAAGCGCTTTGGTGGATTGGATGTCTTCTCAAGTATAAGTGAGCTTCTCTGGACTCCAACACACTACAACAACTTTAAATGACCAAGTGGAGGGATATAAATAGCCTTAAACCCATGGACTAGTCGTTGCCCCAATAGCACAACTTTACTGTATACACCGAATGATCCAGTGTAAACAACATTGTAATCATCGGACCATCTAGCGTGTACATCATCCAAAACTAGCAATTGGAACTCCACTTAAATCCTCTGTGAATACCGGACATTCCGGTGTACTCTTCAACTCCATCATCAGACCTTCTGACGTGTACTCTTGAGCCTAATCGCGCCGCTGAAACCTTCTCTGTAACAAATACTTGGGTACATTGATTTTTAGAGCATCAGACCTTCCAATGTGTTGAACTTTATTTTTCAACACATGCAACCTTCTCTGCAATAAATACTCCAGCGCAACCATCCGATGAGTACAACTCATAGCGTCAGACCTTCTAGTGTACACAAATATTTTCTTCCTCTCTGTCAGAAATACTCAGGTGCATATAACTGGACATCACCAGACTTTCTGGTGAGTGTATTCTTCTGTGAACTCTTCTGACAGAAATACTCTAGCATGTATAACTTGGGTATCACTGGACCTTCCAGTGTAGTCAATTTTCCTAAGACTTCGCTAATTCAATCAAACTTGGTCCGACTGCGGTGGCTTCTTCATGTATTGTATCCATGAGGCTTACTAAAGTATATATTTGACAAACATATTAGTCTCATTGACTATATTATCATTAATCACCAAAATCGCATACATGCCCTGAGAGGGCCATGTTTGCTACAATCTCCCCCTTTTTGGTGATTCATGACAACACAACCAAAACAAATAGAAAATAATAAATGATATCAATTTTAAAATGCACAAAGTCTTACCACTTTACTTGGATGCATGTTCTTACCACTTAGTCCCTCTTTTGTTGTGGTTCCCCCTTTCTTCATCTCCACTATCTCCATTGATCTACCCATGCAAGAGTTCTTCCTTTGTCACCCTTGGCATCCTAAGCATATTGCTTCTTTACTTGTTTTCTCCTAGACATGTCATCTTGCAACTTGCATCTTGCTTTGGTTATCAAAATTCTCACCCTTTGTCAATTTATCTTCAAAAATGCTCTAAGGACTTGTAGATTACTACGTGAGACTACAAAAGATATCACTTGCAACACATGTTAGTCTCAAAATCACAACATATAGGATATTCTCCCCCTAAATTAGTGCATATGAGTGTTGAATAATTGTGAGATATATTAATTTGTTATTGATAACAATGAGGAATTTACCCTATAAATTGGACTCATAGCACATAAAAAATACCAAAAGTAAAAACATGCAATGAAAAGAACCTACGACTAAAAACTATGTAGATTTCTCATGGATTAACGAGGAAAACTCAAGCAACCTACCATATAAAAAACCTTTACTAGGCATTGCAATAAATTAAAATATGCATATGCAATCCTAGACAAGGCAGAGGTATACATCAATTGAAAAGATTTTGCATCGAGTACCATTACCTCTTTTACCTTCAGATGGGCATTTCAGTATATGATGTTCATGATCAACGCGATCAATCTTGTACACTTGGCTCCATTACTTGAATCTTTACTTCATCTTGTGAGCCAAGTCTCTAAATCCCCAAGTTCACCCGTGGACTTCAAGTCTTTTTTTGGAATCCAAACTAATTGGGGTCTCTTCATGTTAGTGATGACTTCCTTAGGCACCCAAATAGGTTGGTTTCACCTCCGGTCCTTTCTCCCAACTATATGTGCAACCATTTTTCCATTGTTCTTCTTCTTGAGATTGTAGTGGTTGCTCTTGATCTTGATCTTGTAGTTGGGCTTAGTGTAGAGGTTGGATGTCTTTTTGGAGAGATTCATCATCTTCTTCTTCTGCTTGGTCTCCTTCTAGACTTGCTTACATTGAAAAGATTTATGACATTCTTGATAGCATTTGAATTTTGTCACGGTGGAACTCTCTGCAAGATTATTCATCTATTTTCATAGTTATCTTGAGAAGGTTGGACATGTTGTTTGCCCTTAAATCTTGTCAAATTCCTTATGCTTCTTCACTTCTTGCTTTAGCTCATCAATCTCTTGTGCAATCAATTCATTATATGGTTCTAAAAAACATTCTCAACACATATCTCATTACAAAGGAGTGAGCTAGATAAATTATTTAAATTATCACAAGAAGTGGAAGCATCTACCTTAGGATTGAAATTGAGTAGAGAGGTAGATTGCTTCAAAGAGACCTTAGGTTGAGATTCAATGCATTTAAGTTTTGCCTTAAGCTTTTCATGCTCCTTGTTTAACAATTTGAATTTGCTCAATAATTGTTTATAATTGGACACAAAGGAGGCATGAATGTCATTAAGGTCATTGGATTTCTTAAGTTCATTAAAATTGTTTCTTCAAGACCCTTTGTTTCTCATTGATCAATTCAATAAGTTCTTCTTAGGAGGGAGAATTTTCATCGGATTCATTATCACTTACATCATCTTCCATACCTTTATCCATAAGACACTTGTGAGATGATGGTTTGTGTGATGATGACTTGTGTGCATGATGGTGACCTTGAGGAAGGGCTTCTCTTGGAGAGTGGATGGTGAGGCTCTTATTGCTTGAATCTTCATCTTCACTCACTCATCTTCCTATGCGTGCAACTGCTTTGTATCTTCCCCTTGTCTCCCTCTTCTTATTCTTTGTCTTCTTCTCCTTCTTGATATGATCAATTGTGTTGATCATGTCTTTAATGGAGATTGGGTAATGAATCTTGGCGCTAATTCTCCTCATATTCTTCTCCAATTGTGAGATGAGCTTGGCAAACTTAGGATCCATCTCTTCATCACTTGAGGTGCCTTGCTCATCATCTTCATAGATCTCTTCATCTTCATCTTCATCACTTGAACTTGACTCTTGCTCTTACCTCCTCATCTTCACCTTCATGTGTGTACATGAAGCTTGCTTGCTTATGAGAGCAAGATTCTTGATGTCGGATGAGGAAGAAACTTCCACCCCATGTTCATGGTCATTTCATGGGCGATGATCTTGCTGATTACTTAGCTTGGAGTCATATTTTTGATGTCACTCTTGTCATAGATGATGGAGACTATCAACTTGTATTTTGGAAGATCTTGAAGTATCATTTTCACCACTTTATCGTATTCAATTTGTGTCAAACCTAGCCTATTGATCTAATTGACAAGAATATTAAATCATGAATACATATCATTAGCACTTTTATGGGCAAATTATTTAATGTTATCAAGCTTGAAGAGTAGCACATGATATTTCTCATCAAATTATTTAATGTTATCAAGCTTGGAGAGTAGCACATGATATTTCTCATTGTGCATATCCTTTGTGGCTTCATGTATTTCAATGAGACTAGTCCAAATATCATGTACATTGGTGAGAGAATAAATATGATTAAATGCATTAACTATAAAGATGATAAAAGGATACTCTTTGTTAATCCATCGCATTGTCTTTTCTTTGTGAGGTGTTGCTTCATCCCTTCCTCGGTGACTCTCCAAATATCTAACCCCTTGTCTTGAAGAAAATAAGTCATTAGAATTTTTCATCAGGAAAAATTAGTGTCATCAAAATGTGAAGCACTATGGGTATCCATTCCAACCCCGGACATCACAACTCTATGTGGTTAAATCTTATCAAGAGCACAATGCTCTAATACCAATTGTAGGGATCGGTGATGTCTTAAGAGGGGGGTGAATCAGGACATTAAAACTAATCGGCTCCAAAAACTTACAAGATAAATATATATCAATTTCTATCTAAATGTGCTCTAAGTTTATCTAGTGTGTCTACTCTACCGTTCAAAAGGTTGGCAACCTACTCTATAAAGGTAAATTGCAAGTGTGTAAGTGCGGAAACATAAATAAGGTAGAGAGAACGAACTCGGCACAAGGGATTTTTATTCTATAGTATCGATAGAATAAATGCCACCCCTAGTCCACGTTGGAGCTCCACCAAGGATATGCTCCCAGTCACAAAGACTATTGCGGTCATGTCTATTGAGCCACCAAGCCACAAATGCAAGGCTTACACCAAGCTTCTCTTCCGGTCACTTGCTGTCGTCTTCACTTCGGAGCTTGAACCACCAAGGCAAGGGTCTTCGCATCTCCGTACAAGCTTCTTGCCGCCATTCCACACTAAGTTAGAGGGTCAACAAGCATGACCCACCAAGACCCAAGGTGCCAACAAGTTACCAAGACTCTAAGGTATCAGCATACTACTTGGTACAAGCTAGTATCACTCCTTAATCCCCTCTCTAGGAAGCAACACCTAGACACAACTCTCTCTAGGCCTATTAGCACTAATCAATCTCTAATCATTTGCTTAATTGCCTTAGATGATCACTTCAAGCACTTTGGCAGCCTGAATATCTTCTCAAGTGTATATGAGCTTCTCTAGACTCCAGCACACTGCAACACCTTCAAATGACTGAGTGGAGGGGTATAAATAGCCTCAAATCCGTGGATTAGCCATTTCCCTAATGGCTCAACTTTACTGTATATGTCGGATGATCCGGTGTAAATAATATTATACTCACAGGACCATCCAATATGTACATCATCCAAAAACTAGCCGTTAGAACTCCACTCAAATCCACTGTGAACACCAGATATGCCGGTGCACTTTTCAACTCCATCGCCGGACCTTCCGGTGTGTACTCTTGAGCCAAACCATGCCGTTGAACCCTTCTCTACAAGAAAAGCTCTGGTATATTGATCTTCAGAGTGCGAGACCTTCAGGTGTGTTGCACTTTATTCTTCAACACATGCAACCTTCTCTGCAACAAATACTCCGGTTCAACCATCCGGTGAGTACAATTCATAGCGCCAGACTCTCCGGTGTACACAAATGTTTTCTTTCTCTCTGTCAGAAACACTCTGGTGCAAACAATTAGACATTATTGGACCTTTTGGTGAGTGTATTCTTTTGTGAACTCTTCTAACAGAAATACTCCAGCGTGTACAACTCGGGTATCATCGGACCTTCTGGTGTTGTCATTTTTTCTGGGACTTCTCTAATTCAATCAAACTTTATTCTGGTTATAATAGCTTCTTCATGTATTGTATCCATAAGACCTACTAAATAATATACTTGATAAACATATTAGTCTCATTGACTATGTTGTCATTAATCACCAAAATTATATACATACCCTAAGAGGGCCATGTTTGCTTAAAAAACTCCTCCTGATGCTATACAAAGGCTGGAAATGCATGTTGTCCCCCATGCCATGCTTATTAATTATAGCAGCCCATTTTGCCTCAAATTCTTCAGGTGTTACACTGTAGTTAATACAGTCTGTAAACTCGTCCTTCAATTCTTCATTAGATGAAAGGTATGGACCAATTGTTCCGTATGCTTTATCCATTATGTGCCACCGACAATTTAGATGATTTGTATTAGGGAAGACAAGCTCAATTGGCCACCTCATAGCCCCATCTTATATGTTATTATATTCAGGGGAGCCTTGCCTTCCATCGCTTCTGGGAATGCATTGGAAAGCCAAACACTTCTCATCCCTTAGGAATGTGCACCCTAGCTGGAATGATTGAGCATGTCTATTTATTCCAATAAAGGGGGTAAAGGGCATGTCGTACATATTAGTCTTGTATGTCATATCGAATGAAACACAGTCACCATATGCCTCATATGCTTTCCTTGTTGAACCATCCACCCAGAATAGGTTCTGAATCTTATAATCACTATCCAACTTGAACTTGTAGAAGAAATCAGGATCATCTTGCCAACCTTTCAAAGTAGTCTAGTGTTTATTGCATGTCTTTGTACTTTTCAGCGATACGGAGTGTGGAGTGGAAGTTACTCACATTTTTGCCTACGTATGGTCCTAGTTCCATAGAGCCATAGAACTTAGTCATTAACTGCATAATGCGCCTTGTGCTCATGTTACAACCATGCAACATAGTGATGAAAGCCTTTTCTTCCTTATATATACCTTTGTGTGATCTAAGCCATTTTTCTAGTGAGAGATTCGTAATGAGTGGATGATTATGCTCAGCTATGAAATAAATTACAAGCCACCTAGCACCAATTAGCGTCACAGTCATCCTCACTTTGCATTGTGTATACTTCATTTTCTCCCTTTTCCTTTTCTTGCCACCATGCCCCCCCCCCCCCCCCTTGTTTAATGGCTCGCTCATCCGGTAGATCAAGATCATCTTGTTCAGAATCATCTTCATCTGAATCATCTATAGGCTCCTCAGTATTTTCATTAGTTTTGCTTTTCTTTCGTTTTCCTTCTTTGTTGCAGACGAACTGGATTTTTTCCAGCACTTTTGTAATACAAGATATGTGTGTGGTATTTTTCCTGATTGAGAAGTCAATTCTATTAGCATATGCATTGTAGTATTCCCTTGTTTCTACTACACTGCCAAATGTCATCCTAGAATAGGGGATTTGTGGCACATACCACACCTCACCCTCTTCATGCACATCAACTTGTCCAGTAATATCTACAACAACAATATCCCCTATAGCAACTAGTGTGTTCATAGCATTCTCTTGCTGGATATCTTGTAAATGTGTTTGTTCCAAAGATAGTCTAACATCATAAATGCTTGGGGAATCTTGCTAAATATGAGGAGGTTGAGTGCAGTTTTTTGGATTGCTCTCAATTACATCTTCAGTATATCTTAAGATGAAATCATAGTCAACGTCAGGCGGCAGCTAGTTTAAATCCATCTTTTGTATGACTTTTTTTTCTTTGTTCCTACAACATGGAAGAAAAAATTCAAAAGTGAAAATGACATCTGCGTAATATTTTTTCTGATTACTCACATATTTAGTTTTGAAACCTACAAAAATGCTTTTCAGTAGTGCATATCTTCATAAGCAAGAAATCATACATGGTTTTGCTTTTTTTACGTAGTACAATCATGCATGCTGAATCAGCTATAAGCAGGTTTTGTGTTTTGCAGCACAAGTAAACTGTATCACTGGAGAATTCATATACAGATTAGGAAACAACGAGTTATATATGTATACATTTCTGCATAAATTTTTTTAATCATGCATGTTTTAACAACAAACTCTACATAATATCGATTTTAGTACATTTTGTTGCCTTATTTAACCTAAATCTTTTTTTTAGGTTATAAGACATTTGGAACAACAGATTAGGAAGCAAATCTAGGGTATGCCCTTTTTAAGTTCAATTTATGTTCTGTTTAGGTTTATTAACCATCAGAGAAGCAAATATGCACAAAACTATATTGCGTTCATTGAGTGAAGCAAAACATGCAGAAAAAAACTGACAAGGTTAAACAATTTTTAGAAGATGAAACTTTTAATAAACTGTAAAGACATATCTAATGTGTTCATTCATGTTGATTAACCAGTTTAGAGAAGCAAAATAGCCAGATTCTGTTGAGCATAAACTTTTCCCCTTTTTTTTGTTAAATATGTTTTGGAATCTACGTTAAACAGGAACAAGGATATCTCATTCCTATCCGTTGTTTTTCCCCAATTTGCAGGTCTGTCTAGTTAGTAGCATCAGGTACAATAAGAAAGTAGCACGTTTGACTGTTCAAATATTTTTGCGAGGATGAAGATCTTTGGTTCAGAGAAGCAAACATACAGAAAAAGCAAGTGTGTGCTCTTTTTTCCTGGTTCAGGCAAGTTATGGTATAATTTAAATCATATAGGCTAAATCTTTCTTCAGGAAGCAAACGTAGATTTTTTATGGGAAATCCATGCAAACTTCAGTGTCAGATGCTTTTTCATCGGATGAAGAATATGTGTGTTCCCTCCTTTTTTGCAAAAACGATGTAAAGCTGATCGGAAAACATAGCTACTAAAGCATACCTGATCTCTAAGTAATTCTATGTTGCTTCATGTGCTTCTCTAATGGAGATTTTTTGCTTTTTCATTCGAACCCTAGCGGCGCCTCTGGACATATTGTCCCGTCCAGGTCTGATGGAGGCGGTGCGTGGGGGAAAGGGCAGTGTTGTGTGGGCAAGTCAGGTCTCTTAGATGGGTTCGGCATTGGAAAAGTAATTTTTTGGTGGGCCTAGTATGACCAGCGTGCTCCGCACGCTGAAAAAGGAAAGCTTTTCTTTTTTGGTGTGTGCAGACAGCAAGCTTATACCATGCACGGCTGAAGTATACTCGCTCCCTTTATATATTAGCTAGGTTTAATTATGCGGATCCAATGGTTCCAATCAGCTGAGCAACTCCTTGTTTTGAGGTGTATATATATCTGTAAGTAGAGTGGTTACACATGCAAGTTCTTTGTTTAAAAATATGTAGGTTTTTTATGGCCGTAACATGCTTTTTGTAATATCTGTATGAGAACCTTTTTTTCCTGAACGAATCTATGGACAAAAAGGAAAAATAAAATCATGGTTCCATGACGAGAACATAAATCATTAAAATAAGTTAGGTCTTACATAAGGTACCTCAATCATGAATTCGTTCACATGATGATGCCCCATAAAAATTCAACTCGGCATCTTGTTCTTGTTCCAAAATATCATATCTTTCATTTGCGATCTATCTCTAAAAAGTTCATATCTTCCATTTGATTATTCAATCTCGTCCAGGAAAAGAAAATGTATATCCCACCCCATGTTCCTCGACCCTCGTCCTCCTGCGGAGCCTTCGCGGATGGAGCACGCAGCATGGATCCCCGTAAGCCCTAGGCCCTCCTAGCCCACTACTGAAACTGATCATTCGTCTGAATTCTCGGACTGGCTGCATGAAAAGAAATGTTCTCTCGTAAGATCTTCCTTGGCTGACATGTGGATCCCAGCTATAGCTTGCCAAGTACCGGTTCAAGTTGATCCAAAACTGTGTGCTTCGTGTCGCCGACATGAAGAGACTAAGCAACGGTCAATTAATAATAGAAATACAACTTCTACCTTATGTACCAACCAAACGTCTTGACGTCGTAAATGCACATAGTTATTTTTAAAAATAGATATTTAAATTTGTGTTTAAGAGAACTTAAACTTTGATGATCTAATCATATATCCATACCCTCGGTCAATTGAGTTAGGTTTATTTGCTTAATAGCAGCTTGGAACCATACCATACCAGCTCGAATGAAGCATGCACTCGAATTGCAAGGTGTTGTTGCATGGGAAAACAGTCTGCGAATCCGGACAAGTATTCTGACGAAAAATGAAATACTGGAGGGAGGAGGATATATTTGGAGCTGAGGCGTTGGTAATCGTTCACTCCACGGCCACGTGATGTGTGAGCAGCTCCAATCACAGCCTTGGCTCTGCAGCTAGAGCTGCGAGAGAGATGCATGCACATGAACCATGTCTCTGCCACCGGAGGCCACATCTGGTGCGGCTCACACCGCCTAATTTAGTGCCAAGATTCATTCGCACATCTCTAGGTGCATGCATGAATCAACCACAGCCTCAAGAGAGAAAATTTTATCGGGTTCGAGGTCTCGGATTCTGTAGTCTGCTAACTGCTCTCAGGCTTTCTGATACGCCATCTTGTCTTCCGTTGTTTTGGGTGGGTTCATGCACCATGCGCCCACAGATGCGGCGTTCGAGATTCTTTCGTGGGATAATGTAGGCAGCGAGGACAGCATGCAGTTTCTGCAGGAACAGCTGCCGACCTATTAAGCTATTTTGTACAGATATTTTAAAATTTTATTTTTTTATAATATTATTATAGTATTCTCTAATACTACAGTACTTTCTATTTTTTATATTCAGCACCTATACTATTTTTTATCTCCTATTATTCTCCATCTTCCTCGTGTACACTTCCTACATGAACAGTGTTGTAGATGTCTGTTTCCTCCGCAAAGTTGCATCTTCCATCTTGGTACCGCTTCACTGTAGTAGTACCGTACCAACCGATACGGCATCCACTGGAGCAGTTTGCGGGCGACGTCAAGCGGCATCCTCACTGGCTCCTTCACTGTAGAGGTGGGTACGGTTTCTACTGGAGTCAGGCTTAGCTGCTTGCAATTGATTTCAGTTAAGGAAAAGGGATTATTAGCCATTACGGTTCATGTAAGTTACACCTGAGATATCGATTTTTATCGTGTAAGTTTGTTTCATTTCTCCCTCAATTAATGATCATCAGGTACAGTGGTTTGTGAGGCGTGTGTCTTCCATGCAATCGGAAAAAAAGAACAATGTATTCTATCATGATGACCCTTTTTGTTAAGGGAATATAAATGAACACAGTTAGCTTTGGATTGGATTCCCTTAAAAATATTGGTCTCGTACAAACCACCCGTGAGATTGCAGAGGGACCAGAGTTTTAAAAAAAAAGAAAATATACAACTCAATCCCCGTGACATGCAAAAGAGTCTTCCATGAAAATTAAGAAGCAGCTGGAGAAATGGACGTTCTGCGGAGAAGAGCCGAGTGTCCATCTGGTTTGTACAGACGAGGTAAAAGCAAGTATAGATGCTGGTTTAGTCGCCTCGGGCAAAACTGAAACCTCGTCTAACAAACAAAGTTTGGACATTGACTGGAGTAATGGAGCATCCCGAACCCACTACACCCCACCCCGCCGGTGCATCAGTCCGATGAGCGGCTGGAATCGGGTCCTGAGTTTAATACGTAAAGAGTTTGAAGTAGCAGTAAGAGTCTAAATAGGAATAATATTAGATCGAGGTAGAATTTAGAATTTAGTATACGGCTTTTATATAATGAAGATTGGGGACCTCATAATGTGCCGTGGGAGGAAAGAGACATATTCGTGAGTTGCAACGTGTGTGCATGAGAAATAAAGGAGCAGCATGTGTTAAGAAAAATTTCATCGCTCTTTTGGATGTTTGTGTTCTTTGTGGTTGTTTAATTCTGGTGAAAAACCAACAATTAGTATCAAAGCTAGTTCAATTCATGTCAAGATATAGAAGCTGATGAGATCCGAAGGCCAGTGCTACACCACGGAGCGGCGACACTAGTGGCCTAACATCGTCAAGGCTAGCGACAAGAAGGTTACAGGAACATCGACTTGACAAGATGTTAGTCGACGGTGTGGTGTGGTGTGATGCGAGAGTGGCTACGGTGGTGTGATCGGTGTGTGCAATACAAAGCATGTGGCTCCATAATAATGTGGTGAATAAAGCAAATCGGTGACATGTCATGGTAGCGTGCATGCATTAGATGTGCTACATATGTGTGGTGTGTCTGTCTTGGTCATCCATATTGTTGAGTCCATGCATGTCCAAGACATATGTCTGTCATGGTCATGTATTAAGGGTGGCAGTGGGCTGGGTCAGGTCGGGGCCTCACGGGTTTCAAACCAAGCGAGGGTAGGTTCGAGTGTAAAAACCTGTAAAAACCTCCCCACAGGCCATCGGGTCGAGGCCTCACCTCGAGTCGAGTTCGGGTCCAAGTTTAGTTTTTCATCGTGGGTGTCCTACGAGCTCCGAAATCTTGAGGCCTAATCCCACGCTTATGGCCCCATTCGTGGCATTCCCAGACTCCTAACCTAGGTCTTATCTCCAATGTGCCACACGGTCACTCACACACACACACACACCCGCCCACCCCACATGAACCCTAATCTTAGGCAGCGAACTGGCGACGGCGGCTCCTACGTGACACGGCTTGGTGTCAACCTTTAGCCAAACGAGGTGGCACACCTAGGACGTGATGAGGTCGAGTGCGTAGATAGCAAGCCTCACGATGATCTGGGCTTTGCGGTAGTGGCGATGGCTTCACGCGTGACCCAACTGCAAGGAGGTGCAGAGCTCAGCCTTGCCTCAATTGGTCCACCCACCCCGTTGCTAGATAGCCTCCCCCTCCTAGCCTCCCCTGCTCCCCCTAGGCCCCTCAATCGCAGCCCGCCTACCTCGGCTCCATCGGATCAAAATTCCCCTATGCAACATGGCAAAGTGACGCCGCATTGGTGCCTCCACCTCCTAGCCTCCCTTGCTCCCCATCGGCCATGGCCCGCCTGGCCGTCCCCAATCCCCTTGTTGTCTCCTTCCCACACTCCTAGTCTCATGACCGGCCGTTGGGTCCCTATCGGGTCTCAGGTCCCCACTGAGGCCAGTGGCGGGGTAAGGTGGATTTGCACTCAGTTTGATCTTTAGGTCCAGGTTGGGTTTTAGTTTTCGGGTTTCAGTTGGATGTGTTCTTGCTCCACTCAGTCTTGACCCGCCACGCCCGTTGCTACCCCTAGACATGCAGTAGTTGAGCCCATGCATATCCGAGATGTGTGTGTTGAGGATGATGAAGAAGCGCCCATCATTCTGAATTAGGTGTGTGCAGGGTGGTAGAGGTGTGTTCGCCATCCTAAACTAAATCAAGTGAGTCTGGGAAGATGAAGAAGTGTCCATACTTTTGAATCCAGTGTGAGATCGATGAGTCATATATGAGCCCAGTTGCATCGACAAGTGCAAGATTAGTCAGAAGATTAGAGTGTGAAGAAAATAATATTAAGCGGTGATTGTTAGAGTTAATCTTGTTTTATGGTAGGTTTAGTTTTATAATACACGAGAGTCCACACGAAAGTCAAAGTAGTATCCTAATAGGAGTATAATACACAGAGAGTCAAAGTAGTAGTAGGACTCTGAGTAGGAATATGATTGGATCAAAGTCTGATTTAGAGTCTAGTATTCGGTCCATATATAATGAAGGGTGGGGGCACCCCACAATGTGCCATAGGGGAAAAGAGTCATGCTCGTAAGTTATAATATGTGCGTGCGTGAGAAATAAAGGAGCAGCATGTGTTGAGAAAAATTCCATCGTTCTTGTTATGTCCCAAATCTGTAATCACATAATTAATAATAATCTTGCTTCTTTAGCATTATGCTTAATTTTGTGTAATTTCATTTTTGAACACTAGAGCACTTTGTTTTGAGTCAAATGGATGAGAGAAAGAAAATCGGGAAAGAAAATAATAGAATTCATAGTTAAAGCGGACTTTTTTCTCTAGTACATGGGCCTCACTAGAGTGAGCCAACAACTCTCTCCTTCTCTCCACTTGGGTAGAAGCCTACTCCATCTCTCTCTCTCTCTGCCCCTCCCCCCACACCCACTCTCTCTCTTTTCCAACCGGGCAAAGAGCAAGGATTCGAGGAATGCATGTTATATCACTATATTCCTCTTCTCTTTAGCTTCCCATCCATCTAACTCTTGTTCGCATGCATGAAGATTTGAAGGTTTGGCAACTCAAATTCGTCACCCTTCCTCACTGAAATTTCAGAGGTGGGGCTTTCTCTTCCCGAGCTTTTCCACCTTTCCCTAATGGTCCCCAAGCTTGGAAAAGCATCTTGGGTGAGTCTCCTAGGCTCCCATGTCATAGATGCATGTTTTGGTTGGATGAACCCCGAATTTGGAGCTAAGATCTTGAAGTTGGCGTGTTCTTAAGCTTTGAAGTGAATTAGAGAGATTTTGATGAGATTTGAGTCAGAAATCGAGTTGCTAGGTTGGTGAGTGAATTCTAAACTCTATAAACTATCTCCTCTTTGGTTTGGAGACGCTCGCAAATTAAATTGGTCAAGTTTTTTCCTCTAAGTTGCTCTCTGCAGAAATCCGGATACTCTGGATAAAAGTCCAGATAGTCTAGACTTCCTAGGGGAAAAACCCTTTTGCTTTGTACTCGAAAATCATTAGGGTTTAGGGTGAAATTTGAGTCTAGAACCCTTTTGTATAGGATATACGTATCTCTATGTAGCATAGATTCAACATGAAAGTTGTATCGATTGACGAAATGGAGAAATCTGGAGAGCCCGGAGACTCCAAAACAACACGTTCATTGCAAAACCCCAGAGAGTCTAGATAATTATCCGAAGACTCCGCAACCCGGAGAGTCCAGAGAATTGCCCAGAGTCTCTGGCCTCCTGTACTTTTTTCGACATTGTTAGATCGTGAAGTTTGTTATTTCTTCGCATGTCTTACACTTTTAGCATGTTTTATGCATATTGTAGCATAGATTATTGTACTTCATTCATGCTCATCATTGCATGCATTCTTCTTTAGTGAGTGAAGAACCAGTGCATGACACGGGCACAGTTGAAGATGATGCCAATCTCCCCGATTTCCACTAGTGTTGCGAGGGTAGCATTAGGCGGTCACCTAAGCAACAAGACAAGCATCTAAGCATACTTCTTCCATTAATTTGGATCATATGCATCGTATTTGATAAATTATGCTTTATATATGTTATACATGCATTCAAATCGATGTCGGGTTTATGATGGGTAGAACCTATGTTGATGCACTAATTTTGCTATCATGAATAATTGTTGATCTGTATCCTTGTAGCCTGGGTTTAATATGATGTTGTCCAATTTAACATATTATTCGTGATGCTTAGCAAGTACTTAGGTCCTCAGTAGAAGTCGAGCGGTGCAATGTTTCATCGTTCGCAAGCATAGGCTTTAATTTCTTGCACAATGATCACAATAATGGGTTGATGGTGTTGGTTGGATGAGTGGTGAGGATGAGACGAGATGTGGGTGGTTTTAAGGGTGTTTTTCCTGCCCGGATGTGGAGTTCCCCTAGGTAGGTCAGGAGAGAAACCTGGACACCATAGACCACTTACGTCGCTTAAGCACCGATCGTTGTTGTAGTTAGCTCTAGCACTTATCGTACTTACCACATATTGATCTAATGGTAAGACAAGTCGAATACCTCTGTAGCTATGATCATTTGTGCTTGAACATCGATAGTGTGAGTGGGCGAACTTGTAGAGACACTTGTGGTTGATCCGGGACTTAACCAAAGTAGGCTCCGCACCGAGTGATGCACGATTCAAATAGTTGAGGCTTATTAGGACAGGTTGACATGAGTACCCCTTGTATGGATCTGTGTGGTTGTGCAAGCTGTATGGTCCTCAAGTCTTGTAGGTAAAATTGTACCCCTTGTAGGGTGTAAAAACATTTCAAAATGTCGCGCTCTTGGTCATGATCATGCTTTTGTCCATTTGCACCAGTTGTAGAGTTGCGAGTGTGGATTGATATAGTTGATTGTTTGAGATGGTGCTTTATAGATATTAGTCCTAAGGTTTCTTTTACATTATGTTCAATTGATTTTTATGGGCTAATATGTTACTTCGATCAAGTATAGATGCTCACATATGTGTATGTCAAATTTGCTTTCGCATATGAAATGTACTTAACCATGTGGCCGCATCCTTGCTAATATCCAAATGCATAATCCTTGGGGTCAGGCTATATCTAAGGGTCTATTATGGATTAAGTCTTGCGAGTACCTTCGTACTCTGCTGCTATTTCAAGTGCTACCGACGAGGAGGAGTTGGTCTTTGGCTACTTCACGCCTGCCAAGGGTAGTGGCGGGCATGAGTAGGCAGCTACTCGGAGGTCGTGCTTTTGTGATAGAGTCTAAGGGCATGTTGCTCATCCTTCTTTTGTTGTATAGTCCTTAGTCTTCCACTGTGTAGTTTTTTTTTGTTGGTTAGGAGTTGAGTTAGTTTTTATCTCTTCCTAGCTCTCTTTTGTTATAAATTGTAATAACTTGGTAAACATACTTAAGAACTTGTAATTTAATGTTATTACTTGCTCTTTATTAAGCTATGTTGTGATGTTAAATGTTGGAAAGGCATGTGTTCTGATCTTGTGTACAAAACACATGCCAGGACTACCAGGATGACATTTCGATTAGTCACGAGAGTCATGATTAAGGAAATAATTGATTTAATAACTAATTAGAATACTGTTTGGACGGTTCCTCACAGTTCTTTTGCGTGTTTGTGTTCTTTGTGGTTATTTTATCTTGGTGAAAAGCCAACAACACCCAACAATGAGCTTGGGCCCCTCCTTCCCCCACCGCATACCACCACCTAGACCTCAAATCCCTAGACTTCCGTTAAGCTTCCACCCGAGCACCCAAATTTGGGATCTGCAGTGGGTCGTACCAGGAGGGCGGATTAGGCATCAAAGACAAAGTGCAGCGCAGAAGAGGAGCCCAACACATGGTGCATCAATGTTGAGCAGAAAGGGAAGTAGGTAGAGCAAGTCGTGGACAAGCCAAAGCTACAATCAATCCTAATCAGGCCCAGCACGCCGTCATGCCTCGTACAAGGCTGCTCTCATCCAAAGCAACAACTACCTGCAAGGGAATCGTACAATGCATCACGCAAGTAGAGACAAGGGCGGACAAGACTGGTCAAGAAGAAGCGGCCATCCCAGCAAATGACGAGAAGTTAAGGAGAGGTACTGGAGCTGCAAGGATTGGCCCCCATCACGTCGCGGTTGGACATGTGCAAAAAGCAGTTCATGAGAGGCTGGGCACATGCATTAAACCTATCTCAGAGAAGTCAAGCCCATCCACCCCCGCTTTCCTAGAGCTTTCCAGGGCTGCATGCTGCTACAATTGCCTAACCTCAGACCACCGGAATGCATAATGCCAGGACCCACCATGGGCATTTTGTGTGTGAAATTCGGACACCAATCTAGACTCTGTCGCAACACATCCAACAAGAACACCCATATCACCTCCAGCTTTAGCCCACATAGAGAAACAAGCCGCCCATCGCGAGCCGCTTGTCCACCGCTAATACAGTTGCTCCCAACAAATATTTTGTCTTCACCTGCCTCTCCACAACTAGCATCACCCCACTGCTGCCGCCATCATTGCCACTTTACACCACCAAGGCACTATGGACCTCAACCTCATCCTCACCACCTCCCACAAGAGGTCGGACAAGGCTTGCACCAAAAGAGGCATGTGCCTTCTTCATGTCAATCATGTCTGTTGATGAGAGGGAGCTGAGCATGCGTGCTCTTTTTTGTGGTAGCAGCGGACTCTCATGTTGTGCTTATTTGCTAGAAGGTCTCTAATGGGGCCTCACTCAAGTTCCATCTCATCGAGTCAAAGTTTGATGTCTTCATGCACTCCCATTTGATGTTCCTAAGCAAGTTCAAGAACCTTGCTCATAGATGCAAGGCACTTGCCTCGCCGAACGAGTAAACTTAAGTCTCATCCCATGGTCACGGCAGAGCAACGCTAAAACCACCAACCTCATGTATCGAGCATGTGTCTACTTATAAGATGTCTGGAGGCATGAAAGGCAACTTCGAATGGTGGAAACGTTGTGTTAGGAATAAAACTAATCTTAGGTGAAAGATCATCACTAATGACATGAATACAACATTGAATTAATGTGGAATTAGGGATTAGAACCTAAATTCGGCGAAGCCATCCCTTCTAGGTTAGTCCAAATTCTTGATGAAATCTGAGGAGATCCCCGATGGCGTGGATCGGTCTAGCGCCATCTTGATTGGTTTGGAGAGAAAAATTTTGGTGTAGTAGAAAGCTAATGATGTGATTAGTCTTAAGTTTAAGGCTGCATATGTTTTTTGTAGCGCTAACTGACCTGGGAACTAACCATCTTGGATTTAGCCACCCAATCAAAGGTGCGATTACTAATTATCCCTTAATCATAACTTAATTTCATAATTAACTTATATTGTGTATTAAATCATGGGCTAATTTTAGCTAGAGATCACATTGTGGTCTAACATTCTCTCACTTAATCGAAAGCCTAATATCATTATTCAACACTCGACATAAGCACCATACCAAGTTAATGTAGTTACAATGACGGTCTAATTATCACTAAAACTCCCATTAACTATAGTATAACAATCCATCTCGATATGGGTTATTATTTCTAATATTCAGGAGCTTGTATGTGCATGCCTTTCATTAACCATTATATGCACTTAGTGAGAGAGAAAACAAACTTCTTTATTTTAGAATAAAGATTTGAGATCCCATGTCTTCATCATAATTATCTCAAAATTACAAGATTTCCATTAGGCCCATGCTGGCGATATGTTCTTGAAAGAGATTGGGTGGCAAGCCTTTAGTAATGGGATCAACAAGCATAGACTTAGTACTTGTATGTTGAATATCGATTATTTGATCCTGGATTCTATCTTTCACTAAAAGATACTTAATGTCAATGTGTTTG
This sequence comes from Phragmites australis, assembly GCF_958298935.1. Classification (NCBI taxonomy): domain Eukaryota; kingdom Viridiplantae; phylum Streptophyta; class Magnoliopsida; order Poales; family Poaceae; genus Phragmites; species Phragmites australis. The sequence goes on along the minus strand of NC_084936.1, from coordinate 19,128,687 downwards.
GCAACGTCACTTGACTTGTTGTTACTCAAAAAGAAAAATATGACTTTGTTATCACAGTATAATGTTAGTGGTTTAGAATGTTGTCTACCACTCTAAGTCTTGGGATAAAATTCTTAAGCCAAATGGCCTACCCAGTAGCCTTATAATATGCTACAAACTCAGATTGCATTGTTGAAGCTGCAATAAGAGTCTATTTGTAGCTCTTCCATTATATGGTTCCCCTTGCAGGGGTGGAGACAAGGGTGGTAGGGACAGGCCCCCTATGCATGTACTAGCAGTGTGAACATCGTATTTGTTCTTCTCAAGAAAATGAATTCATAATCCAACACCTAAAACCAATCAATGGACTTATGTTGTTTTACAATATACATGTATGTAAACTTTTGTTGTCTGCTAGTCGACCTATGCCCTTGGTTTCTAACTCATGCAATTATACTCTTTATTGGCAACAACTCTTTTATCGTGGAATCCCTACTATTAATGTTGGTAGAACCAACACAAATCTCATATTTTCTAGCTGAACAACATATAAAAGCCAAAGAACACTAGAGCACGCTGTCATATAAACTCATTTTATCTATTATATATGTTTCAAGTATTATATGTCTTTTTTAACACAAATTTTCTATTCATGGTTATATTGAATGCACATAACGAAGTGTTTTTTCTTTCCAAACTTTACTAAGTTTATAATGTTTGTCCTTAATGGTCATGATTCATGTTCTATTACTCTACTATTTATTGATTTGATCTCTAGTTATTTTCAGCTATAAAGATTTTAGTAAATTTTATTGTTCTTCTAAAACCGTTTCAAATTTGTCTCTCTTCAACCCCCTTATCATCCAATCTTGGCTCTGCCCTATCCCCTGGCAAGTATAAAAATATATCCTGCTATGGATTTCTTAGCTCCATGCATCCTGCAAAGTCAACATCTGAGTAGCCCAAAACCTCAAGCTTGCCGGTTTTCCTATATGTAAGCATGTGGTTTTTAGTCCCTTGCAAATAGCATAGGGCCTTCTTGGTAGCATTCCAGTGATCTAAGCTTGGATTAGACATCACAGTTACGAATGCTAAATCATACCATGTACATACTTGAGCGCATATAATGCTCCCAGTAGCTGGGACATAGGAATTATTTTCATTTGAACAAATTCTAATTGATTTCTTGGACATTATCATCCTTAACAATAGAGGCATGAGTGGAAGAGAAGTTATGCATACTGTATCTCTTAAGGACTTTCTCAATATAAGCTCTTTGGGATAGTCCTAATATCCCTTTAGACCTGTCTTGGTGAATTTCAATGCCTAGAATATAAGAGGCATCCCCAAGATCTTGCATGTCAAAGTTAGATGAAAGTAATATTTTGGTCTCATACAACATGTCTAAATCACTACTGGCTAATAGTATATCATCTACATATAACACTAAAATTATAAACTTGTTCCCACTGGTCTTAATGTAAATGCAATTGTTCACCTCATTTTGCTTGAAATTAAATTTCCTTATCACCTCAAGAAATTTAAGGTACCACTGTCTCGACACTTGTTTTAATCCATAGATGGATTTCTTAAGTCCACATCTCATGTGCTTCTTGTCTTTAATGACAAAATCTTCTGTTTGAGTCATATACACAATCTGTCACAGCCGGTTTTAACGGATAAAACCAAGTACCGCTTATGTGGGCTCAGGAAGTTCAACACACATAAGGACGTCATAGGTGAAGTAACAAAAGCAATACTTTAACTTACAACCGATTAACTCCTACATTAAAGACTTCATCTAAACAACTCTATTAACTAAACTAAAGTAGCTAAATGATGGCAGCGGGACGAAAGCATCGGCGACCAAGCACTCCACAGGCACCGACCGGAAGACAGGCTCCTCAAACACCAGGTCGTCGTCTTGAAAATCTTCAAAGTCTTACACTGAGCAGCATAAGTATTATGGAAGATAGCAAGGGTGAGCACATGGAGTACTTAGCAAGTGTGAGAAAACAATGATATGTAGGCTTTCAACAAAAATAGGCTAACACATGGTATAATTGCATAAATGCGAGTAAAGAAAAGATATTAGGACTCAAAAGCATCAAGCAGTTATTAAGTGAATGTAACCCAAACCACCCAACAACCATCCATCCAAAGGTAACCATCCATAAACCATCACCATCCAGTACCTCCTGTATCAACAAGACCATGACCATAACCATAACCCATATCCAAAACCAACTAATCAAGTGAGGATCCAAGTCTTATGACCGTGAGCACGGCTAATATATTAGATTTTTATACTCTGCATTGATGACCTCCTAAATGAGGACATCTAGTGGACACCCCACTGCAATGAGGACGTTCACATGCCGGCACCATGAGGCCTCTCTATATTGTGCTTCAGGGATAGGGAGTACTGGCTGACTAAGAAACTCCTGGTCTTTGACATCTACATCACATCACACTGGGTAATGTGCCAATTCAATCTATACCAAGTCTCCCATCTACCCTTCGTCCCCACGGTACCTACACACGTTCACAAATAAGTGTTACGAATTGTTGTTTAGAATCTTCATTCATGCACTATTACTCAGCTAATAGATCGTATGTCTTGTAGGATGTCACAACAGGGTATGCTGCCAAATGCCATTTGGGATCCATGTTTGGTGTTATAGACAGAGATCTAGGATGCTGCTCTAGAGGACATCATTTAGGAGGACCAGTCGCTCTCTGCCAAGGCCTTTGGGGAGTACCTAGCTTGGTACCTACCTCGGACACAGACAAGGGTGACTTTCATGCCGCCTAAGGTGCAGGAGATGTACCAGGTGCACAAAGACCAGGCATGGTCATTGGCGGTACGTTACTTTCGACATAGTTAGGTTTACTTTTCAATAGTTAAGTTAACCTTCCTATTATTTGTTCGTAGAGGGACTATGTGGAGCATATAACCTTGGAGTCCACTTCTACTTATCAATGGATGAGACAGGGGTTACATCTCATTCAGCATGAGGTGGAGGCGATGCTTAAGATCTTGAAGATGATTTCTTATCACTCCTACATTGTCACTGTTCCTCCATCGCCACCCGACATCGACGTCGGTTGCTCAGCCTCATCACATGTCCCTGATGATTTTGTCACGGCCACCTCTGGTTCCATGTCCTCCACAATTTGGTGTTAGTTCCTCCAAGCCATTTTACACATATGTCAATGGAGCCATATTCGTGCCTCCTCCCCTTTACATATATGTCAGCAGGCCATCATCGCACTCCCTCTCCTTTACCTAGATATCAATGGGTCATCATCATTCCCCCTCTCCTTTACCAAGATGTCTATGGGTCATCATCGTGTGGCCCTACCCTTTACACAGGTAATTCCATCAAAAATAGATTTTGTACTTTATAAATTTCACAGTTGCATGTTGTGCTAATATGTATTACTCTGTAATGCACATAAAGGGTTCATTGACATGGACAAGGATGAGGCAGCAGCATGTATCAAGCACTTCTTGGGAGACACTCTTGACCTCGAGATTGACGTCCATGTCAACTCGGGTGGTACATATAATGTGATCGGCCCGTCCCAGTTAGGCGATGCACCCCCTGTACTGACGCATTATGAGTATGCGATGCTTGCTCCCAGCGACTGGCCTTAACAGACAGTTGCACGCCGTTACCTCTCCCTTACTCAGAAAAGCATGGGGTCATAGGGTGCTGAGACCTGGGACGCATAGGAGGATCTTCCCGAAGCGAGGACAGATTTAGTGATTAGTTTGTATCTGATATTGTGAACATGTTACTCTTTTATGTTAGTATCTTACAAGCGGTTATGTTTTTCAACTTCAATCCTCCGTCAGCAATGCGACAAATGACTCCAAACAACCGTCCTATCTAAATAGAAAAAGAAATGAAGGAGGGAGAGAAATAGTGGGGTCAGTTGTCTATTTATTTAGGATGACTTTAAATGAATTATAATTCTTATTTTACTACTTCTGTATAATTCCTTCATTACTTTTTTGTTACTTTATTTATTCACTATAAATTTACTAATGTCAAAATTGGGATGTTACATCTTACCAAAGTGACATGGATTCCTAGAGGAACAACCTGCTCAGAGTACCACACTGGCATGAGCGTACGTTTTGCCCGTGTGGTATTCGAGCTCAAATGATGGCATCATTTGATGTGGAGACCTTTGATAGGAGGTTCTTCGTGTGTCCTGGAATTAGCCTTGATTTCATCGTGTGTTCCTTTTTCCACTCTTTTGCAGCTACTAATTTTGTATTCTGAACTACACTCCTAATGTTACATTTATCAATGATAGCCTTGTCGCTTCAATCAATAGATTGACGTGGTGAGGTTGCTATATGATGGGGGTAAATCAGAGAGGCCGAAACCAAATGGGAGTACGTCTTCATAATAGAGGAAGCATGCCATAAGTAGGAGGCACATCAGGTGTGACAAGAGGAACATCAACAACAAGAATAGAAATACATGCGGTGGGCTGAGGAGCTTCAAAGGCAAGAGAATGAACACCGCCTCCATGAGGAGGAATTAAAGAGACGGGAGGAGGAACTTCACAGGCGTGAGGAACTACTTCAGAGACATCAGGCTCTCCTGCATTGCCAAGGAGAGGAGGAGCACGAAGCGGCGTGTGCAAAAAAGGGGAAATATCCCCACTCCACGCGATAGAATCCCCGTTATATCCTCGACATCCTAATAATGAGAATCATGTACCATGGTCTTTGTATAACTTCTACACTTTTATCTGTAAATAAAAATACCAGGTTGTACTCTCCTCTTCATACAACTTGAATTTCTCAAAATAGTTCAATTCCTCATACAATATGAAAGCAAAGCTCCGCAATTTATGCAATGCACAAATTTTGAACAAACAACTAGGAGTATGGAAAAAAAATGGCGGGTGACCGAAATTAGAAAAGAATCTACCTCACTTTTGAACAAACAACTAGGAGTATAGAAAAAAATGGCGGGTGACCGAAATAAGAAAAGAATCTACCTCACTCCCAGTTTATTTGCTGAATAAGAGAATAAATACGACAGAAAAAATAGCCACTTCCCGCCCTTCCAACAGCTAGGGTCCGATGCTGCAGGGCCAACACCACTTCCTGCCCATTGGAAGGGCAGGAGGCCGATGCTATAGGGCCCCGCACAACTTTCTTTCCTATATGTCGTATAGGCGAGAGGTACTTCTCGACCATCTAACAGGCGAGAAATATCCCTACTGCCCTCCCTTCGGTCACGCTAGCATCCATATCAACTTCCCGCCCATTCAGTAGGCGATTTTTATTTCTCGCCCATTGAGCAAGCGGGTAGGAGGCTATTTCTGCAAAAATTTAAGACACCACATAGTTTTGTAATTCTTTAAATAAAAAATATACAAACAAAAAAAAATTCCTATAGTTGAGGCGGACAAGCTGGGCCGGATTCAGAGGGCATGGGTGCTACGACTGGGCTCAACCGTTCAAACTGTGACGAGGGCAACAGAAATCCCGCTCCTTCATTTGACGAATTCGCTAGTCAAGCCGATCAATCCACCTCTCCTGGCCACACCACAGCAAAGACACACACGCGAGCAGAGTCGAAAAGGCGTAGCAGCAGATTGGCAAACCAGCCGCAAAACTCCATGACACGGCGGAGGAAAGGACCACCACTCTCCTGATGAAGAAGAGTGGCACGCTTGAGCAGGATCAGGAACCGGATGCTGCAGCACACGACCGGTTCCTCTCCCGGCCACAGCGATCAACGATTTCCGCGGGCTGTTCCGCATCGACAGAGAGCATGGCGCTGACTCCTACAGCGCAATTGCTGTAGAATCTAACGTCTGATCCCAGACGCTCAGCTCGTACAGTCCCACTGTGTTTTAAATGCTAAGACCAGATGTTCTATTGTGTGTGGGCGCATTGTCAGATGTGCCATGGTGTCCGGAGTCAGTTCTTCGTTTCCCCCTTCGGTTATATGTTGGTTTTCAGTTTTTCTTAGTGTGTGCGTTTCTGGGCAGGAACGGAAAGGATGTTAGGCGGTGTGCATGGTTTCCCTGTTGTTGGAATGTTTGGAACGGAAGTTGTGTTTTGCTCCCCGAGGCGTCTTACTATGCTTCCCAATGTGTGACCGGCACTGCATTTTGCTAAACTGGAACGTGCATTTTGCTAAACTCAATAACCCAGCACGGAGGAAGGTGGTTAAAGATGTTGAGCACGACACCGGCTGCACACAATTTTGTGTTTGCAGGAAACTAAACTGGAGAACATTGATGCACAAATCGTCACCGAGATCCTGGGGCCCAGTTTCAGTGACAATTTTGCCTACCTGGCGGCCCACGGCACCGGAGGGGAGCAGAGTTTTTTTTATTTTTATATTTTTTATTAAAAATTTAAATAAATAGAATCCTGTAGAAAAAATTACAAAACTAGGCGCCTGCAGCCCTCTGGGTTACAGCCCTCTGAGAGGGCGACTAGACCTGCTAACCGCCCCCTCGGAGGGCGGGTGGCCTAATCGTCCCCTCAGGGGCTGAGAGGGAGCCCCTGAGAGGGAGGTTAGCCCCCTTGCCGCTCTCTAAGGGGCGGTAATGGTTTTTTTCCCCGAAAAATGCAAAATTTTGTGTATTTCATCATAAATTAAAATAAGGCTTTACGAAAATTTGGAATTAAAATTTGGAGTAGATTATGTAATAGTCGGAGAATAAAAAATCAGTAATTAGCACTCGCAACATATTACGTGGGTATGCGGTACGAACGACAAACATAGTATTAAACATAGGGTGAAAACATTACATAAGATTGTAACCACGACGACACGGTGAGAAAACAAAGGTGGCATATACGGTTTGCACTAAGACCTACTTATTAGTGCGCCGCTCCTAATCATAATATGCCTTAGGGAGTGGAAGTATGTTAGGTTACATTAGATACTCTCTACTGAGTGCATCTAGGATATTTTCCCTTTCGGAGGGTATCGAGATCTGCCGCCTTAGCACGGCGGGCTCTCTCCCACTTCCTTGCCCTCTCAGCCTCCCGAGCCTGAGCCACGGTATGGTCGTGTGCCGTCTTCCTCATGCTCTCTTCTTCCTCCCGCTTGAGGCGAAGTTCCTCTTGCTGTTGCTCGTACTCCCGACGTGCGTACGCTTCCCTTCTCCACCTCATGTTCATGTCGACCCACTGCTTCTGTTTCTCATTTTGCTCATTGTCGAGCCATTGAATAAAATCACAAAGCGGTGGAGGGGACTGAACAAATAGAACAAGATGAGCGGTTAGTAAAACAGGGTGCGAAATCGGCAGAGATGTGGCTGATATCTGTTGTTATATCGATAGATACTCATATGTTCCATGTTGAGGCTTGTCATATTCGTAGTTGGCACACATGAAGAAGCGCAGCCTATAGGTATATGAGATGTCTTGCGACTCGCGGAGCCTGCAAAAGTCACCACAAAAGCACTTCGGTGGTTCGATACCTTGAGGGATGAAAATCCACCAATATTTCTTTGGTGGGTTTGGTGGAGCTGAGGAAGATATTGCACTTGAGAGATCTGAGAAATGAGTGGTGCATCAACGTATGGTGGTTCAGCTATTTATGGTTGGGGGACGCAGGAGCATTGGATTCGTTCTTGAAGAAAGGAGTGAGTGCAGGGGCACAGATGGTGGCAGGAGCATTGGATTCCATCTTGAAGAATGGGAAAGTTGTGTCATTGATGATGGATAGAGATTCCATGTTTATTGGTAACTGTGTTATCATTTATTATGTGGTAAAAGCTGTCCAGTGTTGTCACTTCTTGTCTAAAGCCTGCGCAAGGAGGCATGTGTTGTCATGTGATGGTTAAAGTTCAGTAGTGTGGTCACTTTGTGATTAAAGTTACACTCCCGTTAGAGTAAGCGAGGTGTCACTTTTTGCATAAGTAGCTTTGTAAGATATACATTGGTGACGATGATAGAATGTAGCGTGTTGTCATGTCAGATTAAGAAATGCAACTAGAATGCCATCGATTTGAAATATGAAATGCAATTACGACATACTAAGTGGACCATAAAGAGTAAACGTGGTTGAATACGTAGGAGTACATCGCGAATCGAATACGCATATGTAAGTTACAACAAACAAATCTAAAATTCTACTGCTGCCTCCCCTGTTGTCGTCGGCTGTGCCCCCCACCGTGGTCCTAATGCCGCAGGTTGACCCTCACGTGGCCCCTAGAGTAGGTGAGGGGGTCGGGTGGACTGACCTGTCTGGTAGGCCTAGTATGGAGCACCGATGTCGAGGCCTCGTCCTACGTGGGCTATGTCCGAAAGGGAGCACTAGGAACCTGGGACCACTGGAGGACGTCGTAGTCAGGTGTGCCCCCGAAGAAGTCACGAACGAGGTCGTATGCGGGGTCCGGGCTAGCCTCATCCTCCTGACTAGGGTACAAGGACTGTGAAGGCTCTCCTGGCGTCCATGTGTACTGGCTGGAGGGGCCTACAAACAAATAATCATGTTAGATATGAACAATGTGGAAATGAAAGTAGTAGTAAAAAATATACAATTGTACCTACGTGGTATGTCGGTGCAGTAAAAGAAGGCCAGACGGGCGTGCTGTAGTATGGCTCGAACATTGCTGGTGGGGTAGGGCGTGGAGCCGCTGAAGACGGACCAGCCTCATCACCGAAGTAACATGTGCACAATATTAGCTTCATTTGCTGAATATATTGAAAACGTAAGGGGCCAAGCGATCTGCCCAGAGGTTGTCAGCCAGCTGGCCATTGCGTGTGTACCTGCAAGTGAACTATGGTAAATGTAAGTCATAGTAAGACGAAGGTTACGAAAATTTTAATTATGCATATGTACCTATGGATGTGCATGGGGACAGTACGAATGTGGACGAGAGGGAACGCTTGGTGATGGCCAAACTGCCGCATGACGCGGTGCGGTGAGTATTCCTCGACGTAGATGTCGAAGACAAGCGATGCCTTCATAAGCCAGTAATCCTCGTCGCGGGTACACAACGGTGACAAACCCCAACCTGCACGGCCTTGGACGGCCAAGATGTTGTATGGCTGCCATTACCATGTCGTCCGGACGTAGCCTGTCGAACTGGGCCCGAAAATGCTCGTAAGCGCTGCGAGGCTGCTCATGCGCCCAGTGTGGCTGCGTGACAAACATCGTTAGAAATCATTAGAGGTAACAACCATGCGAATGAAAGTGTTAATAAAAAGTACGTACCCGACATCACATCAAAGACATGGTAGGCGCGTCCTTGTCCGGCTCGCCGTACCATTCTTCAGGGTACGGGGAGTGGTCCACCATTGGATTACCTATGGCGAACCGCTCATAGGACCATAGCTGCAGAAGAAGTGGGCACCCAAAAAAGTGGCTAGTGGCTCTTTCTTTGTGTACGTGTCGCAGAGCGCCCGATATGTCGCAACAAGGATAGCAGATGCCCAGCTGAACTGCGGTACCTCCTCGCCATCAGCATCCACTATCAACCTGGCGTATGGCACAAGCGACCTAGCAACTAGGTGGCCTTGGCCGCTGGTGAACATAACCCACCCAAACAACCAAAGCAGATAGGCCTCCAAATGCCTGGATACCAAGTTTGCGTTGGCCTGTGGGTGTATGTACGCTAGCTGCAAATATGACAGGTGTCAATAATGATCATAACTAGATACTCGAATAGTAAATGACACGTTGTATTGTACCGAACCTGAAACTGTAGGATCCACTTCTTCGTTGGCCCTCGTGCATCGGACAAGAACTCAGGCACGTAGGGGGTGCGTCCTCCTTCCACTCAACCGGGCCAAAGCGCTGATGCATGACGTTGATCCAGTTAGCATCCATATCGATGACCCCAACCGCAGCTCCGGCGCAAGGAAGGCCTAAGAGGTAGGCTACGTCCTGCAAGGTCGGGGTCATCTCGTCGCACGGGAGATGAAACGTATGTGTCTCTGGCCTCCATCGGTCGACCAAGGCTGATATCAACGACCGGCCAAAGTAGAAACGACGCGCCGCTGCCTCGAGGTTCTCCATCGATCGGGCCTCAACCAAACGGCAAAGCGGTAGGAGTCCCACCGCTGCCAACCTAAAAGTATTGTAGTACATCAATAATATGGAATTACATCAGTGATATGGATATGTCGTATGAAATTATCAAAGTACATGTGCTTCCATCGATCGTCGATCGTAAGCAGCTCTTCAGGGCCCCGTGGTCGGAACACTCCTAATTCCGTCTAGTGCTCAGCGGACAAGAAGCTACGGTGCCTCTTGTCCACTGCAGGGTCCAAAAGCTTGGGGGTCGTAGGGTCCGCCATATCCGCATTTGAAAGACATGTACATTAATGCATTGCTAGATGTAGACATGAACAATATACATTGAATGCAAATTCACTATACAACTATATGCAACATGAACACATTACGACATTTACTTACAAATGAAGGTTCAAATGCTACAAATCGAGTACAATGCGTCATAATACTCACCTAGACAACAGGTGTATTTTTCAGACAAACATGTGACCTGTTTCATTGCACTGACTGCATCACTAGACCCTAGGGCCCGCCTCACATTCATCCATATCGTTGCGAATTCGCCGAGTTTGTCTTCGGCCAGGTGCGTTTTTCATCTTTTCCAAATCAAGCACATAGATTCTTGCAGGCCCTGGATTACTTGTAAAAGTGTCAACAATGCCGTAACCATACAGCTCATGATTCCAGGTGTTCAGTATTTGATCTTTCATGAAGTACTTTGAAACTTATTGCCTAGGAAGCATATGGTGCTCCGCATATGCAGCTATGACGTGTGTACAAGGTTTGTGGAGTAATTGTGGCTTCTGGCAACTACAAATGCATGTCCCACTCCTTAACACTCTTGAACATGCCGCTCACGTCTTCCACCCATCTAACCCTTATCCCGGCACAGGACATTGAACCTGTGCTCCGCAGTCCCCTCTTGATTTGCGCGATGTATGTGGGCCTTCTTAGTGGCCTTCTCCATATACTCACATAGCATTCGTTCGTAAAACATACGATTGTCCTCCATTACATTTTTAGCAGCTGCATACCGATCAATAAAATACTTACAAGTCCCATGCAAAATGCCTTCTACAATTCCAACAAGTGGTAGGGACCTCATTCCTCGCATGACCCAGTTATAAACCTCTGCAAGATTTGTTGTCATTACTCCATACCTTGCACCACCACTGTCGTACAACAAAGCCCATTTTCCATTTGGCTCATTACGTATCCACTGTGAGAAGCTCCTAATAGCTGAACCTGACCTACTTACTATCTGTGGAGTATCTATTGGGAGAGGTCCAAAATCTATCGGTTCATCACCATTTGGTGCAGCCTCCACTGTTTGTTTTAGAGTTAGCTCACCAAGTCTTGCCCATAGGGCATTGAATTTCCGTTGCTGGTTCTGACTGCACAACTTTTTGAAAAGCTTCATCAACTCTTTGTTTTTAAACTGTCTGTAGAAGTTTGTACCCATATGACGCATGGACCACCTGCTCTTGAGATCAGGCCACTGTGCTACTACACCCCATAGAGCTTGCATATCCAGCAAAGCCTGCAACAACCCTGCATATCTATCATGAATCAGACACATATCTGGTCGGTCAAGAACAATAGCATGTTTGACCCGCTCAAGGAACCAATACTAATTGTCCCCGTTCTCACTCTCCACGAAAACAAACCCTAGTAGTAGGACTTGGTTGTTACCGTCGACCCCAATTGCAGACAATATCTGTCCTTTGTACTTCCCAGTCATGAATGTTTCATCCAGGCATAGGATGGGTTGACAATACTGAAATGCTTTGATGGTTGCAGCGAATGCAAAGAAAGCACGCCGCAATACTCTTTTTCCGCTGTACTCCACATCAGTCGAGGGGTAATGCTTGATATCATAGTAGCTACCTGGGTTCCTTCCACAAATTGTAACTAATTTACGAGGTAGATTGTGATATGAATCTTCATATGTTCCGAACCTCATGTCAATAGCCTTTTATTTCGCCCTCCATGCCTTCGCATAGTTTATTGTGTACTGGAACCTTTGTTCAATAGCACGGATTATTGATCGTGGCCCATACCTTAGGTTGTCCACAATATCCCCGTATATAACATTTGCAATAAAGGCAGATGACAGGTTCTGGTGGGCAAACTCTATTTCCTCAATGTGACAATTATATTCCTTAACTATTGAGCACTGCCAGTAGTCTACCCATTTCCCTTTGAATGCGTGCACCCGCTAAGGACACTGAGGCACCAAATACTTCACATCATACTCCCTTTTACTGGATTTAACAACCTTGAACTGCCTCCGAAGAGACAACGACCAGAATTTAACTGCATCAATAACTGCCTCCTTTGTAGGGTACATAGCACCCTATGACACCTCGTTCTCATGGTACTGCCACGGTGTCCAATCAGCCTCGCTAACCAACAGCTTTGAAAATTCATGATCCCTCCACTCTGCAGGCACTGGAGCATTACCCTTCTCTTCAGATGAATCCCCATTGGTAAGGCCTTCCTCCAACTCTTCATCCCCCAACTCCATCTCTTCAATGATGCTAGGGATATGCTCCCCTTCATCGGCTACACCCATCAGTTGTAGCTCTGGAATATCTCCAACATCTTCCCCGGTCCCGACATTAACCTGCTCTGATTCATCTTCCACTGCCTCAATTGATCCTGCTATTGCTTCCGCAGAGTTCACCTCAGTTTGATCTTTCAGGTACGCCTCAGCTAACAAAACCAGAGGCAGGCCATGTTCACAAGATATATCTATATACTGCCTCCAAGTTGATGTGGCTTCGATGGGAACAAGCTCGCCAAAGTATCCATGACTAGCACGGCTGAAGACAGCTTTCAACTTCAGCTCATGTTGCTGCGGATCCAGTTGGAAAAATCACATGAGCCATTTGCACACACCCACAATGATCCTCTCATTAGGTTTACTAAGACCCTTCATGATATGACGACATCCAGACAGATCTATATCATTAGGACCGTACCTAATTTCACCCTCACCATAATATATCTGAAAAATTAATTTATCTGACATCCCTGGAAACACCCGCAAACATAACCAATGTTAAGAACGACGAACTATATTTCCCATTATCGGAGAAAATAATTTACCGACACCGATTCATACATAACAATAGGTTTTCAATAATAATCCTACCCAAACTTACCTACAAATATTACTCTATACAATCTACATTTACTAACTATTCTACGATGTGCAAATTAAATGCTACCATTTTCTAAACGCTACATCCTAGATTTGCCTATTATCATACAGTGCTAGCTCCTAGGTCTCACGATACAACCCTACAATTATTATTCTATAAAATCTACATTTCCAAAACTAACATGGTACAAATAATATTCTATATTTCACTACTATCATACCATGTTCTAAGTAAATTTGATAATTTTCTATTAAACATAGCATTTTTTAAACCCTAAGTCATACATGTCTAAAACCTATATCATATACTACTACTGCACTAATTAACAACAATAAAAAGAAAAAAAAGACTTATCGGAAAGTGATCTTCAAATCCACGGATCAAATACAGTAGGGTTTCGCCGGGCTCTCTTCCTCCCCTCTCCTCTCTTCTCCTCCCTCTTCACAATTTTTCTTTTTTCTGAATAAAATGTGATTTTGGACTATTTTTAGCCTCTTTTATAGAGGAGAGCGGAGGGGGTGGAGGCCGGTTGGCACGGGCGAGCAGCCCCCCTAACCGCCCCCTGAGAGGGTGGCAAGGAGCTGTACCCGCCCCCTCAGGGGTGGTAAGGCCTGGGCACGGGCGGGCACGCCCTTGCCGCTCTCTGAGGGAGCGGTTAGGCCACCCGTCCTCCCAGGAGACGGTTAGCAGGCATAACCGCTCTCTCAGAGGGCTGCAGCCCTCAGACGTCTAGTTTTGTAATTTTTTCCACAGGAAATCTATTTATTTAAATTTTTAATTCAAAAAATATATAAAAAAAACTTTGGGGGAGCACTGGTCGCAGTTGCAGGGGATCGTTACAAAGTAAGACAATCATATATTAGGATAAACACGGTATCAGCACGAATTGAAGCAACGACGGTGCCAACATCAGGATAGACACGGTGTCAGCACGAGATCCTATGTCTTTGGACAAGCATCAGGCCTGATAACAAATCTGAACAAGTGCGCGGTTTACCCAATAAGGTGTTAAGAGCTCGATATGGAGGAAATCATGCAGCATTTTCCTCGTCCGATCAAGACATTCCCATGCAAATATCTCGGGTTGCCACGGAACCTGCGCGAGCTAACAAGAATGGATGTACAGCCACTCCTAGACAAAGTTGCATCCAAGCTGCCGGCATGGAAGGCAAAGCTTCTAAGGAGAAACGGAAGGCTCACCTTGGTCAATTCAGTTCTCTCCTCAATCCCCAGCTATCATCTCACTGTTTTGTGCTCAAGAAGTGGGCGCTTAAGAAGATCAATCGGGTTAGTCGTCGGCAGAATTCATCGCGTTGTGGGGATGCATAAAGTAGGTTAACCTGACAGACCAGCCGGAGTTCATGTGATCCTTGAGCACTTCTGATGCACAACAGTATGGGTTCTCTCTTCTTTGCATGGATACTGATACAGAGCAAGCTCCTGACGGCAGACAAGCTGACATCAGGAATGGTGCAACACGTCCGAGTTTTTTTTAATATTACATTTTTGTATGGATATTTCCGAAATAGTATCGAAAATGAGGAAATTTTAAAAATAATACCTATTCATCCTATCGTATGGCGAAATCTTGTTTTTGCCGAACCGTACGGCGAAAATTGAATGGCGAAAATTGCTGACATGGCACCGGCAGCAGCACAGGGATGCATAGCTGCAGTTATGAGGCAGTTTTCATCGTACGGTTTGGCGAAAATCCATACGGCGAAAACTGTATTTTCGCCGTCCCGTTCGGCGAAAAATGCGGATATAACCGCGGCCGGGACGCCGCGCCGTATCATTTCAATCCACGTCGTCTCGGTTGCGACTGTGCAGAGAGGAGCACGCGAGCTGAGAGGAGAAGAGAGAAGAGAAAAGAGGAAGGAGAGGAGGAAAAAGAGAGGAGGAAGGGAGGAGGAAGAAGGGAGGAGGTAGGAGAAGGGGAGGAGGAAGAAGAAGCGTTGAGGTAATTTTTTTCTTTTTATTGTGTTTTTAGATATATGTCTATCGATCTATTTGCATTTAGATTGACTTAGAGACTAGCAAAATAATATGGCATTTGTAAATGTTTATTTTAGATAGAAATCTGTGTATTAATTATTGTAGTATTAGGTTAAAAAAATAAAATTTATGTACGTGCAAAAATTAGATATCGATACTCTAGTTAAGATGATATATGTAAGATTATATTCTAGGATTGTATTATAATGCATTACACTAAAGCACGATATTTATTGAATTATTTGTAACTTATAACTAGTGGTTTGCAATAGAAAACATTAAAATAAATTGAGGATCCCGAAAAGCAATGCAGCACCGAAGTATTTGTGTTAAAATTTTAAAATTCAATGAACATTATATTTTTGAAAATTCGCAAGATTCCTAATATCAAATGGTATTAATTAGTAAGTTGTTGAAAATTAATTATATTAAATTTGTTGGTGCTAGCAATGTATTTATTTAATAATGATATCCTCGATGTAGATTTAATACAGTAATATGAATTATATTTTAGGCACCGAAGACTATAGTATTTTTTATTGTAGGACAAGCAACGTTGGGTCGGCTTGGTCATTGCATTTGTTAATTTTAAGGTAGTTGTAATGTATGAATGTAATTGATTTTTATTTATAATTGATATATTTTTTAGGTGCCAGTTATGTCAAATTCTATAAAGTTTAGAATATTCTATGGAAATGGTCAAATCTGTAACGATCCACAGGTGTTGATTTGAGTAATTTTTCATTTATCATCCTTGAGCACGCAAACCATGAGGAGCCGGCTACTAGTGATAACACTGTACCGGAGGCGCTGCTACCTCTTGGAGAAGGCATTGATCCTCCTAATATGAGAAGAAGGTCGGCAAGAAACATCAAATGTTTCTCGCACTGGATTGAAGCAGAGCCAAAGGAGAAGTTGTCCTTACTCTATGACACAGAAGGTACTAGGTTCGTGTACTGGGTCACATCTTTATCAAATATGTGTAGTATGAGCTAGTATATTTGAAACTTGATACCTATTTATTTTGATGTTATTTGATAGGTATGACGTCATGACTACCAATATAGCAGAGGTTTACAATTGGGTCATCATAGGGCTACGTGGACTCCCTAGGGGATGAAAAACTAAGTGTTATTATTTATATAATTTTTATGTTCTTAATGTAAAAAATAAGTGTTTTCATTTATGTATTATTTATGTTCTCTCTGTCTTATAAAGTAGTTTGTGTAAGATTTATGTTGTTGACGTATTAATTATGTGATCATCAGTTTACAATAATTATATGTTTTATGTTGGTCTGTTTTTGCAGAGATGGAGGTGTCGTACAAGCTTCTCAACCATTCTGTGGATGCACATCACTGTGGCTTCTTACACGCCATGCGTGATGCTTCAAGTATTCCTGTTTTCTGTATTCATTCACCAAAGATGACTTGGTGATTGCACCTGGACTGGTTCGGTAGGTTGTACAGATGGTTCAATACGTACATATGGTTCAATTTACACAGGTGATTTAATTTGTCGTAACTAATCAGGTCACGTATTTGCAGGTTAGGTCGTGCAGGACTTCTTCCTCTTGCACGGATGCTTCATGCCATAGATGAGGATGCGGGTCCACATCAAGTGGCTGAGGGTTAGGAAGACGAGGGCCAGATGGAGCGGTCACGTCAATTCCCGTATGACCTTTCTCTTATTTCAGCTTTGGTGGATCGATAGAGGCCGGAGACACACACATTCCACATGTCGTTCGGGGAGATGACAGTCACGCTGCAGGACGTCTCCATGCTAACCGGGTTACCGATTTCTGGTGAACCGATCGGTCCCTCAGTCACTCCAGCTGGTTAGCAGCAGGATTTGTTTGAGAGGTTTTAGGGAGTTCTACGTGAGCCACTAAACATGGCGCCCATTGAGGAGCATCAGAAGCATGGCCCTAAGAAGTAGTGGTTGGAGCCTTTCAGAGTTAGTAATTTTTTCATTGCTTCTCTAATTTTATATTGCACATCCTTTGTTCATTTTTTTATTGATATTAACAATCAATCAAATTATGCAGGTGGAAAGGATGGCCGAGGATCCCACGGAGTACTAGGTTGCTTGACACCTAGAGGATTACCTACTGTGGTTGTTCGATTGGGTGATGTTCACCTCCAGCCACGGCAACACTGTGGATTCAAGTTGGATAGCCTATGCCCAGGCTATTGCTGATGCAGCAGTGTCGACATGCCTCAAGTGTCTTGGGGTTCGGCAGTTCTTTGCGCCACCTACCGCGTGCTGTGTGACGCCTGCGTGAGGACACACAACGCGTCCAACTTAACGGGTATGCATCTTCTACTTCAACCGTGGTCATTCGAGCGCTTTCAAATAGGACGACCACTCGTGGTGCCTATGCATTACACCTCAAAGATGTATGCTGGAGACGACATCGACAAGCCTAGATGGTATCACAGTGGACACACCGACGGGTACGCCCTTTATAGTACAGTTTAAATTTTAATGTTGTAACATTGATAACCTAACGTAGAAGAACTATAATTTTGTAGCCGCAATGGGCAGGGTTCAGGTGCGTTCAGCGTATGAGGCTTTCACTGAGCAATTCGACCACCTAAGGGATGATATGGTCATTTGGGAGCCGTACACCACCGACTTCGTGCTACGGCGATCCGCTGGCCGTGGGATCTCCAAATTGTGCTTCAGGGACTCGGTGTTTTGGTTGACCAGGAAGAAACTGGTGTTCGACATATTCGTCAAAAACTACACCGTGCACCGCGTTATGCGCCAGTTTGGATGGCGCCAGGAGGTCTTGATCCCCCTGGGAGACCGTGTTACTGCTTCTGTACACACGTGAGTTGTAATGTCACATACCTCATTTTATTATGTGTATTGATTTCCTCTAATTGACACTCCACTATAGGTTGTCGACTAAGGAACCACCAAGGAGCATGGCTGACCTGACCATCAGGATGCAGTCTTGGGTGCAGTAGTGGGGCGATGCACTTGCAGACGTGATCGAGTTTGGTGCCCCTTACGACGACTACAGTTATCAGCAGTACCTGTTGTGGTACAGCACACGTACTCGCACACGTCTTCTTCGTGTCGTGAACCCCACCCCCCCCCCCCCCCATCGTTCCTCTGCTAGCACTACTGCCCTGTACCCAGGACACGCAGGAGTTGTGCTACACATTGCGGTACGTGAAATCTTCAAATCCTTATGGCTTTCAACATTCACATTACGGCGATTGCTAATGATTAGTCATGTACCGCAGTCCGACATCGTGAGAGAGATTCACGAGGAGGCGATGAGTTCAGCTACAAGGCTGCGCAAGCAAGGCACATGTGGAATGGCGATCAATGATATCATTCAAGCATTCTCACGCCTCTCCACGAAGGCCTGACGTATCGTGACCCTTCAGCGTTGTTGTACGTGCTACCATTTGCTGGCAGCCTGACATTGTTGTACGTGACCCTTCAGCCACGCGTCCCACTCAGCGGCCCCCACGACCTCCTTCCGCCTTCGTCCACCAGCAATATGCTAGTCCTCGGATCAGGTAATTTATTACTATAAGAATTTTTTATTTAGTTTGAGAATATTTTATTTTGTTAAAAATTAAATATTCTGTATGTAAGTTTTTCTTCGTAATATTGTTGCACATTTATGCTAGAAATCTTATAGTTTCCTATGTAAATGGTTAAATGCGTAACGGTCCATATGGTGTTGATTTTACTAATTTTCCAAGCAGGAAGCTCTGGATGGGCTGGCCCCCAATTCACAAGAGGATCTGGATGGGTCAGGCCCCACTTCGCAGGAGGCTCTAGATGGGCCGCCCCCCCAGTTCATAGGGGGTCTTGGCTGGATCGAGCATGGCTACGATACTCCTCAGCCTCCGCATCTTGTGCTTGGAGGAGGCTTTGGTTTTGCCACACATGTGTGTATTCCCACGCCAGGTATGTCATGGCTCTTTTTTCCATAATGTTAGATTCATTACGCTTTCTCTGCCAATACTCAGTTGTTTGTGCACGATATAAATGCAGGTTTGATATGCATCGATACAACCATCCAGGTTTTTGAGGGTACGCCGCACTCTAGCAAAACCCCTTCTTTGACTATGCAAGGGCCCCGTAAGTGCTGGCCTCATCACAGTTGCATGGTGCCCCACCTCCCACTCAGACTACACAACAGGAGACGGAAGGCATCTATGAGCCCCAGTTGCCCAAACGTGAGCGCCACACGCTAGATTGGTACACACCTTCCACCTACGAGCATCCTCGGGAGGCAAACGAGACCAACGTTCCAGCGTTAGAACGTAGGCGCAAGCGTGCCAGAGGCAGAGCGCAGGGAAGGGGTCAGGAGTAGTCTGTGTTGCTTTTATGATTAATGATTGTCATTTGTTTAGCTTTCCATTTCATTAGTTCAGACCACTAGTTTACGGAGTAGTTTAGTTACTCTGATGCTACTATCTTATTCTGCTATCGTATTCTACTGTGTTAGTATGGTGAATTTTACCATTGCATATGTAACTTACATGTTTGTTTCATGATGCATATTTGTACCAAGTGTTATGTATTCTTGAAACAACAATGCAGGTAGGGGACTAACATTAATTGCAACTCTAGCATGAACCATGTGATGACAACACGACTCGGGGATACAATTTATTCAATTACGAACAACACAGTACAGATCAAATACGAAGTCAAATCCTCGGTTGACCTCTAGAACACATCCTAATTACTCCTAGTTGTTCCTCCGACCTGCCATGCGAGGTGGGATATAACATCTTCTGACGTTGCTGCATTTCTCTTGGCGCAATTGTTCCTGTAGTTCCTCGATAACGATGTGTAGGTGACGGATATATTCTTAAATGTGTGGATCTATCAGCGGGTTAATCTAGTACTGAAACCCACAATCATCCGTCTGGAGAAAAAGAAATATGAGATAAGTAAATGGTTTTGAGAAAATAAGAAATAATGTGAGTACTATTTTTTCGTACTCTGAAATGTGCACAACGGAAGAAGCGACGGCCTGCGTCACCGAAATGCTCATAAACCTGGACAACAGCATCATCGCCATGTCTACATGGCAGCCAAAACGAGCAAGGAAGAGCATTATGGTTTCATAGAAATCTCTACCATGGACATCTAAATAGGGGTGTGGAGGTGGTGGATCGATGGGGCCATCAACAGGATAAGGATACGCCAATGTCTCGACGTGTGTCGCGGTCACGAGATGTTTGAGTTCAAAATCGATTGTGTTCTATTTATATAAAAACAAGTCCTAATGGTGTATGGACCAAGTATAGGCATGTAATTTGGAGAAAGTGCATGCATTGGATGCACTACTTTAGCGACTATGTTAATTCAGCACCGTGCGGTCACATCGCTCTGAAAAGGGTGCAACGATAGGTTACGTCATTCTGAAATGTTGACAGCGCAGGGTCACCTCAACACACTGCAGCATTGATGAGCTCGCCAGCATATGAGTAGGGTACGAGATGGTGCATATTGCCTCAGGTACTGTAGCCACAAATAGGTAACAAATGCTTACGATGGCTCTTGATTTGATGTACTTTACTTTCTTCAATAAATTCTTACCAATCTACCAAGATGTTATTTCTAAGGACAATGATTTTATTGGATTCCCTACCTTGCTTGCAGGCAACAATAACTACTAGCCCAACTTTTGCAGAATGAAATGACCACACCAAGCAAGAGCTACCAAAAAAAATCTTTGCCAAACATCAGTGCCCCAACTTTTCTAGGTTTAACAGGGTATCCTATGCTCCACCCCCTCCCCCCCCCCCCCCCGGCCAAGCCCTTGCACTCAATCCATGCACGAGCCCCCATCCATTATAAATAACCCCTCCATCATCTATGGATAGACCATTCCTTCCTCAGCTCCCTCAACTGAAATATCTTCCTCAGCTCCACCAAGCCCACCCAAGAAATATTGGGAGGATTTTCATCCCCTAGGGGGTCGAACCACCGATGTGCTTCTGTGACGACTCTGGTAGGCTTCGCAATTCTCAGGATATATTCTACACCTATGACCTACGCTTCTTCATGTGTGCCAACTACGAGTACGACAAGCCTCGATATGGACTATACGAGTACCCACCGATATAGCAATATAGATCACTCATGTGGGCCTTTCCATACGATTTTATGCAATCTCTTACTAATACCTCCTCTTGTTTCTTTTGTCCAGTCTCCTCCACCTCTCTGCGACTTCAAGCAATAGCTCGACATAGAGCAAAATGAGGACCAAAAGCGATGGGTGGACATTGAGATGCAGTGGAGGAGGGAAGCTTACTAACACCGAGAATACGAGCGACATCATGATGAACTACGAATGAAACGGCAAGATGGCGAGCGCATCAGGAACATCGCGAAGGAGCGCGCCGCGACTCAAGCAAGCGAAGTAGAGAGGGAAAGGAAGCGAGAGAGGACCCATCGCGCTAAGGCGGGGGAACCTAATGCCTACAGAAAGGGTAAATATCTTAGGTACACTCAGTAGAGAGCATCTATTTACCCCCAACCTATTTCCATTCCCTAAGGCATGTTTAATTTAGCAGCGGCACGCTGTTAGGTTACTCTTTAGGCGTACCGTACATACCAATATTTGTTGTCGGCACCTCTTTATGGTTAGGGTATATTCGTGCTACCACAAAAAATCTCATGTCACATGTAATGTTCATTAGCTTATGTAACCTCTGTACTGGGTTATATATTAATTATGTTTTACAATTATTACTGTAGCCTACCATGTAATATCTATCAACTACCTCTCATTATCGTACAAGCGATTCTACGATTTATTTTACATCTTTTTATTTTGTTTCAGAAATAAGTTCAATCGAAAAAAAAAACGATATAATATTTCATCAACGAAAAAAAATATTAGCTATTACGACGCAGGAGATAAAGCTCAGGGGCCCACACGGGAGGGAGGGTCCATGCAACGGGATTTTTCAATTTTTTGGCCTCTCATTTTGCAATATTTATTTTTCACCGCACGGTTTGACGATAACTGCCTCATAACTGCAACCATACACCCCAGTTCTGCCTCCGACGCCACGTCAGCTATTTTCGCTATACTGTACGATAAAAATTATATTTTCACCATATAGCATGGCAAAAATAGGATTTCACCATACGATAAGACAAATATGTATTATTTTAAAAAATTTCTCGTTTTCGGTACTATTTCTGTAACATCCATAAAAAATGTAATATTATTCGTCACCAGCACAAATAATAAAGAAGGATCATGTATACGGCGCAACCTTTGTAACACTTGGTTATGTTCTTCAACTTAAATGAAAGAGCAGTGCTTCTGCTCATGGTTAAAAAAAATGAAAAGAAAAATAAGACCAACTTAGAATCATGTCAGCACATTACCACTTAGGACGGTAAGGAGCAGCACAAATCAGGTGATAATCACCAGATAGAGAGCAGCTATGTACATCGATTTGGTGTAACGAAACAGATGCTATACATATGCTACCACTTTCAGTTCCTGAAGAAAAACGACAAGCCCAGATTACTTACTAATAAGGAAAGAAAACCCCCAGAATTTTATACAGTCCAGATATTTCATCTGTAGAAGCCTCCGGTGCCGCAGCCAAAAAAAAAACTAAAAGCAGCAAATTCTTCCATGCGATTCTCTGCAGGACCATGCAGTCTTTGCCGCACGCAGTGGAGCAATGGTATCCAGCACTTGTCCATTGAGGAACCGCATTTCACTAAACAAATGGTATCACCACAGGCAGTTCAAGTAATGATGCTGATGCCTCTTGGTGAACTCTATGAGGCCTCCGTATGTCTGGTCCGCTATGCCAACATAAAAGGCCTCAGTGTCTGGGCTGAATGACAAACCTGCTATCTCCCCAAACAAGTCAAACTCATGAGATTTTCCGTAATCTGCATAAGAATCATATATGTGGACAAAATCTACAGGCTCGGCCGTCGCCAGAAAGCGCCCATCTGAAGAGAACTTGATACACCGTATCGAGCCCATCCTTCCACCAAGCACAGCTAAGGACTCTGATAGGTTTCTAATGTCCCACAACCTGCATGTAGTGTCTTGACTCCCGGTAGCCAAGATATTGCCGTCAGGATGCCAGGCAGATGAAAATGAGTAGTCCAAGTGTCCCCTAAGAGAACCAATTGCCTAAAGCAATACATATTAAGCCCAAATATTAGGATCAACCAGATGACCATAGCCTGCAAATTAATTAAGCAAAATATACTCATGCACTTACCTTGCCAGACTTGGTATCCACTAGCAAGCCATCCTCATGATCCCCAAGGACAGCGAAGAGTTTCCCGTTTGGGCTCACAGAAACACTCTGTTGGAGAAATAAAATTTAGCAACCAACAAGGGGATAGAACTACTGGAGATCAAAAAAGTATGGCATACTTACATTCACGGACCATGGGAATATATAGTGCTTCAGGAGGTCAAAGTACTCAATGTCAAATATCCTGACAGAGCAGTCGTTGTTAGCAGCCACCAACCTTCTAGATCCACTGAAACATAAATTTTGTTAGCAAAGCTCGAATCTGCAAGTAACATGTACCAACTAGAAAGCATTGAATCTTACTTAGTATCTTGATAGATCTCTAGAGAGTTGGTAATAGCATTTTCATCATCTGTAACCCTTGTGCTGAAAACAACTCCATCATCATCCAGACGCTAATAAAAACACAAAAGAATATGTCATGCCACGAGTTACTAGACCAAAGTGACTCCAGAGTAGATACTTTTGCCATGGAAATACCTTGCATATAAGCTCCCCCTGAAAGCCACCAATTACCAATAAATTACTATCCACAGCCATAGTTGTAACCTGGACCATTGCGACCGACTGTGAACCATGCCCTCTCTGTCCAGCAACAAAAAAAAATGATACCTTAGACCAAACAGAATATGAACCTACATAACATGGAAGGCCTGAAGATGTACACACCTGTTTTGGTATGATGCAATCATCAGCATTGATTAGCTCAGTGCTTATTTGGTCCAATGATGACCAGTGTGTCACCGATTGGTTGTGCATCGTATAGACATCGTGCTTGGTTGTTGCCCAGACCAGATTCCTTAGCTGCAAATCAACACATCAAGCAAAAGAGCATTGAGAGTGGGCGATATGTGGATTGAGTTGCTTTGAACTTCTTGTGCAACTATCAAGCAGTAAGGTAAGACTGAACAGTTTACTCTTTCTTTGTGTGTGCACCCACAACTTAGAGAACGTATAGAAGGCAAAGACTCTCCTAACCATAGAGACTTGTTGATTCACAAAAGAGGCTCTATATTTACACTGACAAGCATAATTAGGCAGAATTCCCGGGTTATGGTATGTTGAGAGAAGTTTACTAGTGTGAACAGGATAAGTGCATACATGTTTTAATTCTTGGAAAGAACTTGACTTCTTGTTAACATCTCATGGAAAATGGCAGTTGAAAACTAGGTGCATAAAACCAGTTTTACGCCAACTTCAGGAGAATCTTGTCTTTATGCTCCTAATAACATGAGGATCACCACAAGAAATGAGTTTTCTGTTGACCAAATATTTTGGGTTTTAACCAAATCTATTAAAAGTAGTCTCTAACAAACACATTCTACAAGTATTCTGTTTTTTGTATATATAAAAACTACATCTACTGGATTTGTCAGAGCCCCAAATATTGAGTTTATAGAAAAGTAATGGAAGTTACCGCCATGTTTGTTAAGAGTATCCAAACAAAAAATGGCCACTCAAATAATTATAGTCCCTTTACCCACATCATCATGGCCTGAGAAATATGTCATGCTTACTAAAAATTCATTTAATTTTCTGAAAGCCATTAGGGCCAGTGAATTAGTTTTGTACTCTCTTTCTAGAGACATTGAACTGCCAGTGGGAAAACCAATTTAGCAGACAAAATAGCAGTCTCAAATTTTAAACAGATTAAAAACTGCTAAATGTATTGAAACCAAAAGTAATTTCCTGTATGGGGGCTTGTGAGATCAGGTCTGCCTAAATGGACAATGTTATTATTCTCCTCCAATTCCACTATATCGTAGTTTGTAATATCAGGCCTGCAAATCGTACAACAGTAGAAAATATCTTTTGCCTTGAATTACTATTCACCCTCGACACATCAGGCAGTCAGACGTTGTTAAACTACTATATGAGACTTAAATCCTTATTTCATGTCTATCCTTATAGAAATCTGGCAGTGCTAGGAATGGGTTGGTCATATGATCAGCCCATTCATCATCTCATTGTTTGATTTGGGCAACATGAATAACAAAAAATTGATGGATGGGGTCAAGCCAGAAAAATTTAGGATGACTTCATGATGGACCAACCATCCCAGGACGAATCAATCCTCAAACCAAACAAACCCTTAAAGCACAACATGGTCTGTGCAGTTAGAAAACTAATTTGGCAATAGCTTTGGTCAATATGTTGTACTTGAATGTCAACATAGGAATTCAGACCTGAAAATGTACAATTGATGGTCGAGCACGCCTTGTGTTGTAGTGGAAATCATAGTAAGGACTGTCCTTTTCCACTTGTTTGCACTCCTGGAAGACCAAAGAAAGAAAGAAAGCAAATTGTAAGGAGCTGGCCAAAACACTATATGAAAATGTAAATATCTTCCAGAATTTGCTTTTGCTATGATATTCCAATCACACTTTTGCTATGATATTCCAATCATAGTCAATCATAAAGACTGGACTCTGATGGTAATAAAAACGTTATGGTTGCTGAACTATAATGTTATGAACCTTAATGTTTGTTTTATGAACTATAATGATTTTCGGGAAATGGCGTACCACCATACCCGTGTCACCATACTAATATCACATATCAGAGCAACATCGGTATTCGGTAACAAACACTCAGTTCAGTTTGGTAGCCTGTAAATCTCTCATGTATAATCCCTCTGCATAAATTCCATCTTAAGTAGGTTGCTCCATGTCCAAACAAAAGGAAATAATCCAAGTAGACACAAAAGACACAACGGATGTCCAAAAAAACTAAGGGGATCATGACCCAGCACCATTCAACATCTATTGTATGTCATATAATAATGGCTGCTCATCGATAGATGAGGGACTATTTAAAGCATTAGGTCATCCACATGGGAACAATGAAGGGGTAGGGGATAAATTATCTTAGAATGTTTTATGTTATGCTTTATGATAAGAGATTCAGTTTAATATTGAGTACTGAAAATGATTAGTAACTACTAAGTGTTGATTATTAATTACAGGATAGGCTATTCAACAGACCAAATAACATCACAGACAGTGGTGACTACAAAGTCCTTGAGATTTGCATTTTGGAATTTATTTAAACGTATACAACTAGATACTAGGCCAACTAAACAGGAACACGCCATCTCAATCCATCCAAAATCAGCTCATTTGGACAACCAAACAAGATTTAGTGCCATGACAAATGTCCCACCAACAACCACCTTGCGCCATCAAATACAGGAAAAGCTTATCCCCATCTCTATGGATGAGCACATGCAACCAACAAGACATCACCTGACCTAAAGTTGTTCAGGATCCATGAGCCCATGTAGGATCTGGTTCATCCGTGCATTCGGTTGACCACCAAAATGGAATCCCAAAACCACATGAGAATATGCGGACTTAGCTAAGTGCAAATGAAAAAGAGCTCCATGACGGATCGCTTAGTTAGTGGAACTAGCTGTGTCTAGTACTGCTTTCATTTAGTGAGATCAACAGAATAGTGTAACTGTGTAAGTTAGTGATAACCAGTAATGGCTAGTAAGTTCTTTCATGGAACATATCCTTCGTTCACCCAATAACAAACAAGTGTTCCAAAGAAACATCTAAGCACATTCTACACAATGACAGGTGGGTAGACATCAACGTTCTCAGAACATCCAATCCAAGAACCCAATAATCACGTTGGATTTGCCCCCTCACATCAACTCATCCTCTCATCCCTCTGCAGCCCAAAGCAAAAAGGGTCATGCGTGTGTGTGCGCTTGCGTACAAATGTGCGTGCACCATCACATGTTCCAGCAAGACATTGCATGCTATTGATTATTTTGACCGTGCACTTCACACCCTTCCAAACTTGGTTATATTGGTCATCCGACATTCTTTCATAACCAATTATTTGCCAACTAATATGACATTAGTAATTCTAATCATCTTGCCAATTTTCCTAACAAATTAGGTCACAACAGTTTGCATATTGTAGATTTATGGAATTCTGTACCTGCCATCAACATTGATTGAAAATGTAAACGGCAGAGAGAATAGGTAGGCAAGGACACAAATTGATGCGCAAAAAGTTTGCTCTACGAACAACACCTATGTGAACAAGTTGCAAGTAACCAAAAACTGAGCTGACATGGCTATGGTTATATTTGATAAAGTATCAAATGAATAAAAAACCGACTCACTGCAAAATAGAAAAGACGATTGAAATTTAATTGCAGTCAATTTCCATGGAAACTACTAGGAGGTAGTTTTTATCACACTGGCAATCAAATGACATATCCTTAGTTCGCAATACACTTCTTGACATGCAATTGAGCCATGTTCAAGGTCATATTGGGATAGGTAAATGATGCACAATATAAATGTGCCATTAACAATTAGATGTTTAAGTTATATCATTGCTAAACAACTCGCAGTACCTCATGGCCATATGTATGCAACCTACCAAGTAAAGTTTTTTTCCTAAGTATACAATTCATATTGAAGTTCACTAGTACTTGCCTCAACATTGATTGGGAAAATAAGAAACAAGTAAGGATGTGATTCGTTGCTCGCATGTCTTGTTACTCGTATGAACCATATATGAAGGTTGAGCGAAAGCAGACTGAGCAGATGCAAGAGTGTTAAAGAGAATAGTGTTTGATTGGTTGTATCTGTCTGGATAGACTGGGTTGGGTTTTTGTTTGGTTGATTAAATTTGAGATCGTATGAGCGAAGGCAAGAGCTGAGTTTTCTGATTGGTTACTCGTATGAAGATGATTTTGTTACACTGACAAGTGAACCCGCTTGCATGAGCGGATGTAAGAACCTACATCCGTCCAGCCAGGCTGCAGAGGGAAGCTCAATTCGAGCTTCCCTTCCAAGCCAGACTGCGAGCGTATATTTGCATCCATTGGACCAGACTGAAACAGTGCATACGAACAACCAAACACACTTCTCTCTAAGATTATACGTATCCGCAAAGCCAGGATCTTTGAATGCGAGCAACCAATCACCCCCTAAATGTTAGGTACCTGCAAAGCATCTTCCCTGGCATAACTGAGGTTCTGATAATTCCTGTAGTTCTTCATCTTCATCTCCCGGTACTGATCCCTCCCAAACAGCATCTTCTCCCACGGTATCCCCTGCATGTCCTTCCCGCTAGCGACGTCTGCCACAGACACATCCGGCAGCAAATTCTCCTGCAAAACAATCAGCAAAAATTAATATTCCTCCTCCGAACACAGACGAAACTGCAACCACCCCCCCCCCCCTCCCCCAATTCGAACCAGTCACGCAACCACAGAAAACATCGGCAAACCTGGTCGTAGTTGACGAGGTTGGCGAAGAGCTCGTTCGGGTTGGCCTCGCCGAAGGAGTTGTTCTCCCCCTGGTCCTCCATGATTTCCTGGATGCTCTGGAGGATGAGCTCTAGGTTGTCCTCCAGCTCGAACTCGTCCATCTCCCGCACGGCCACACACACTCCAATCAATCCGGTCCAAATCAAATCACCCTGCAAAACGAAACCACCGAGCATGAGCGCAAGGTCGCAAATTTTGCCCTAACAGACCCCAAAATCCACGCAAAAAAAACAGACAAAAAAGAAATCATCGAACGAATCCGGCCAGAACCAACCAAATCTATACTAAATTCTCGAGGACTCGCCTCGATCAAGCGGATCCAGAGGCGGATTCGGGGAATCGAGGTGGTAAATGCGCGGGGGAATTGGGGAATTTTCTTTCTGGTGGGGCGCTGATAAAGGACAGCACGAGGAACGAAGGCGGCGAGGCGACGCGGAGGAGCGCGTGATCGATTTTATACACGGACGGACGGGGACGCACCACCGACCGAGCCGGGGGATGGCCGGGCCCGCGCGGTCAGTGGCTCGCGGAGGTTGGCTGCACGGGCGGTGGCAGATTGGCAGTGCCGTACGGGGGTAAGGATCTGGCGGGTCTGGTTGCGACGTCCGGTTCGGACCAGTGCCCGAGGTTAGACACTCGCGGTCGCGGCGCGGTCGAAGGGTGACCGGGGTTTTTCATTGATGACTTGGCGGCTAAGGATGCAGCCTTGTTTCATTCGATAGGTAGGTGAAAGTAGACAGGGAAAAAGAATTAGGTCATCCCCAACATAATATTTAAAATTTTATCTTTTAAAATACTATTACAGTATCTCTTATCAATATTGCAGCACCTTTCATTCCCTTCATCTCCAACAGAATCTCTTTATTTCATCATCTATCTTCTCTTTCCTATTTTCCAATATTTAACATCCAACCGACATAACCGCCGACGCAGCATCCCGTTTCACTAGTTGTGCTACGGGCTTACGTTAGTGGTTCAAAATAATTGAATTTTGTCATGGTGTACAATTGTAGACCCGTTAATAAGCAGTACGATGACATTGTTTCGAACAACATAAATTGTGGTGTCTTGCAGTAGAAGGATTCATGCAAAGCAAGGAACAAGCAAGCTTGCGGTCGAAGCCTCCGACGAAGTGGCTTGTAGGGGAAGGATCAGAAATGTCTTCCCTTGGAAGGTTCGGCCGGGCACTATATATAGGAGGAAGAGGACCTCTCATTTGCAAGCCACGAAATGGAGCCTCGTGTAGCATGGAAACAGTACATGAGAAAGCTATGTTTCTCCAACGATTCGTCCAATGAGGAAGACGAGTTGGTCCTAGCGACTCTTACCTCATGGCATGCCGACGTCGAAGCTTCGCGCAGAGGGCCGTGGGGTGGCTCCGTCCCCGGGCACCAGCGCATACCTAGGAATCGGATGGAGGGCCACAATCGGTTGTACAACGACTACTTTGCTGAGTCCTCAGTGTACCCCGACTACATTTTTCGGCGCAGGTAACATTGTACTTTGGTGTATGTACGGACGATGTATGAAGTAGTACTGATCCCTTGTTGTGCATGTTCAGGATGAAACGTGATCTGTACTGCAAGATTGTGAGGGAGGTTGAGGACCATGACCCGTGGTTCAAGCAAAGGAGGAACGCTGCAGGAGAGCTTGGGCTGTCAGCCCTGCAAAAAGTAACTGTCGCTTTCCGTATGTTAGCTTACGATGCTCCTGCAGATTCTCTCGACCAGTGCCTCCAACTAGGGGAGAGCACCATCATTGAGAGCATGAGGCGTTTCGTGCGTGCCATTATCGAGGTGTTCGGTGACGAGTACCTCCGGGCTCCGAACGAGGAGGATACTGCTCGATTGTTGGATATGAACCAGCGTCGAGGGTTCCCCGGGATGCTTGGAAGCATCGATTGCATGCATTGGAGGTGGAAGAACTATCCCACGGCGTGGTCCAGTTCGTTCAGAGGCCATGTCAATGCACCGACTATCATTCTAGAGGCCGTGGTGTCGCAGGACCTATGGATTTGGCATGCCTTCTTCGGAATGCCAGGTTCATTGAACAACATCAATGTGCTGCACCGGTCTCATCTCCTTGACAACCTTGCTGGCGGAGTAGCACCCAAGGTACACTACTCTATTAATGGCCACCATTACACGATGGGGTACTATCTTGCAGACGGGATCTATCCGGAGTGGGCGACATTTGTGAAGCCCATACCAGCTCCAGTAGGCAGGAAGCGTCAACACTTCGTGGTGCAGCAGGCGGCTGCACGAAAGGATGTTGAGCGGGCATTTGGAGTGTTGCAGTCCAGGTTTCTCATAGTCCGTGGAGCTGCGAGGTTGTGGGATCAAGAGACCCTCAGTGACATAATGACAGCGTGCGTTATCATGCACAACATGATAATCGAAGATGAGAGACCGGGAGGGGTACTCGAATACGTGTACGAGGGTTCGGGCGAGGACGCGGTGCCATCTCACGAACCAACCCCCCCCCCCCCCCCCACACACACACACACTTCAAGCATTTATGGAAAGGTACGGGCAAATTAGAAGCTGACCGGCGCATCATCAACTCCGTGACGACATAGTTGAGCACCTGTGGCAGCTGCACGGAGGACAGTAGGCCTTTTGTCATCGTGTACTGTGATGAAATAAATGTAATATGGTTGGACGTAGTTACCTTTCGCATTTCATTTTTATGTTGCAGTAGCAGTTATGTAAAATCACCGTGCGATTTGCATTTGGTATCCATTAATCCGATGCGGCCCTTATCAGCCTTTCTTTTATACACTACCACCCGTTGGTTTTATCATGCGAGGTTTGTTTCTCAGGTTCAATGGTTGCAAACCGTGAACCGTACACGTTCATTGCTATACAGGTTCATTGCACAAAGTATACAGGTTCATTGCTTCTCCATGGTTCATTGTACCGACAAGTTCATTGCATCACCATGTTCATCGCAGCAGCTAGATAATACAAGCACGGCGGCAGCATGCATACAGGCCACCAAGTTTCGCAGCAACATGACAGCAGCACCATGTAAAAGCAAGCAACCAACATCATTGCAGCAACAAGTCCTATGGTGCACCATGCATACATCCAGTAACAAGCAGGCATACAGGCCACCCTGATAGCAGCACCATGACAGCAGCACTGGTCCTATGGTGCACCATTCACAAGACCAGTAACAAGATGGTACCTCGCAGCAATAGGGTAACATGCATACAGGCAATATCCTTTGGTGCAGTAGGAATACAAGCATCACCATGTTCATCGCAGCACCATGTATACAAACAACCAACCATCATTGTTGCGGCTACTAGTTCCAGACAGCTGGCAACTCACCCTGTCCTTCCGGATGCTGATCTTGTGCCAAAGAAGGCTGGGTCCCAAAGATGTCATCCTGGGTGGGCGGCACAACATCATCCCACGGAATCTCATCTTCTTCACCCCGAAGAAATGGGGCGTACTCCATACTGCTCCTGCAATGCGTCAGAAACGCGATGAAATACAAGAACCCGGCACTTTAGTTCACAAAGACATTAGCCACTCAAATATAAGCAAGAGGTGATTAGATTATCTCAGTACAAACCATGAACTAGTTCGGCCAGTACACAACACAATGCATTATGACAAACCGTACAACAAGATACATGAAGCACTTCACTGCAGACGCCACGACCTATCGGATTCTACGGACATAGACTCCACTGAATCTCCACACAACAGCTCATCGGGGCTCCAATCCACAGGAACAATGTCATCGCCGTCGACGTCCTGTGAACTGGACCCTTCCTCCTCCACAGTACTGGTGGGCAACACTTGTTTGCGGTCGGCACCGGTCCGCAATGCATCTTCCACTTGGAAGACGAGCATCTCCAAGTCCCCCGCAATGTTGTCGACCTGAAGGAGAGCTCGGTTCAGGTCCACATCGGCGGGGGTGTTCTCCGTACTCAAGTTGTCCTTCACGACGTTCTTGAGTTCGGCCGTCATTTGTTCGACATGGTCCTGCATTTTTGAGACAAGAGCGGCAAGCAAAGCAGCGTCCATCTACAACCAACGAGAGGGATGCCTAAACTGAGAATCTATTATTACCTACGAACCATGCATACATTATGTACATTTCCCTGTCATCTAACATTGCAGGTTGATTACTTAGTATTGAGCATAGGTCCATTGCAGGAAATGTAAGAAGAAGATGCCACATATATTGACAATATATGTAAAGTGTAGAAACTGAGATACTAATGTACTGTAACATGGTTGGAAAAATGCTAGGTTCAAACCAGCTTCACAGCAAGAATGTCCTGGCCACTAACAAGAAGATGGCACATGTATTGACCACATGACAAGTGCAGAAACTGATAAACTATTGTGCAGAAACTAATATATGCTTGTCGAACAATGCTAGGTTCAAACCACCACCACTGACAATTATGTCCTGCCCAGTAATACAAGAAGATGCCACATAAATAGACCATAGGTCAATTGCACAAACTCATAGACTATTGTAACATATGCCTTTGGACCAAAGCTACCTTCAAATCAGCTTGTGGTTCTCAAACATGTGCATCATAGTTAAGCTACAGCTATAGCTACACTTTCCAACACTTGCACTGACCAATGAGCATAGGATAACCATGTATGTGAAACAAATTTATGGACCGAGAGCATGTGTCACTGACCACTGTGACACAAGAAGAACATATACATTTTGTGACACAAGAAGAACATTTGCATATACATTTTGTGACCACTATGAGGAGTTGTATGCAGAGGCAAGAAGCATAGTGATCACTGTGACACAAGAAGAACATTTCATTCAGGAAAAGTACTGCATATATGGAACTTTCCAAGGCAATAAACAGAAACAATGCGTACTGCATATATGGAACTTGCCAAGGCAAAAAACAGAAACAATGCCATGCTGTCCCAAGGAGCACATTTACATTTTGGCAAGCAAAGTAACTGCATATATATCATTTGGAAACGAAATAATATGATAAACAAAGAAAATGCCATGCAGACACAAGAAATCACATATACATTGTGGCAAGGACATAAGATGCATACATACATTTTTGCAACCAAATAAAAGATGATCAACAAAGATACTGCTTCCTTAATTAATTGACAACTAAAGTTTTCTGAATGCCTACTGCAAATTGACAATCCATACTGTGAAGTATACTTTGCTTCATGCCGACACACCACAACATCATCTGTCCAAACGGGCAAGACATGGATCTGCACAGGACATATCTACTGTGACAAACAAAGGATTGAAGCCTAAAATCTGTCCAAACGGGTGTACGCACTGCAACAATTCCACTGACTAGGAACCCCAACTAGAAGCAAGCTTCATGGTCTGCTAATCTCTGGAGGGCTGCTACTTCGTACCGAATCTAGTCCCAAACTATGGTTCTACAAGCCGGTTTGCCAACCAATCCCTAACGCCGAGGACCCGACCACGCTCCCGCCGTCGGCCACAACAACTAATGGATCTGAGAGGCCGGAGAACATACCAGAACGTTGCTGCCGACGTCGTTCCAGGTGGTGTCGCCGAGCACACGGACGGGGGGGAAGATCCAACTGCCGTCGCCGGATCTGCTTCCGAAGACTCCTCCACCGCGGGGACCGCCGCGGACTCCCCCGGGTAGGCCGATGTTCCGCGCTTCCGCCGGAGTCCGAACCCACCCGCCTCGCCACCGCACTACCTCGCCAGCTCCTCTTCCGCAGCTTCGCGGGAGCAGCCACCCCGTCTCCTATCCGCTTGCGCACACGGTTCCGGAAGCAGCATCTCTACGTTCCTTTGCCGACTCTCTTCTCCACCCCGCAACCCTGTCGCACCGGAAACGGCCTCCGTTGGAGTCGAATGCGAGCGCCCGGAACCGCATTTCTGCCGCAACAGTTGAATGGCGCACGGATACGGTATCCGTTGGAGACGGTCTTAGGCAGGATTAGTATATAGACATTATAGATACGGCAACCCGTCTCACAAGTTAGAGAACGCATAGATGATATAAGTAGCGAAATGGTAAATAGTAGTACGACTTCAGCCCTCTACTTTGATCATAGGTGGAGGCTTGTAGAGGTTAAACTGGGTCACGACCCATAAGAGTAGAGCATAGTACTGAACCACGTATGAAACAACCTTAACTGCCTGACCGGCGTCTAAGCCATGCACTGCCTCGCTCCACCTTGGCCCATAGCTCGCCCTTGTTCCCGCCATGCGCACCCCACGCCAATCTAGGCCGTGCACCACCACGAGCTACCTTCACCGACCTGCAAAACACGATGTATTTTGCTAAATTGGACCCCTACAATTTACTTCACCCTCCGCCACTAACTTTGGCCATTACTATACCGTAGCTCTCTAGTGGACCTTGATAAGTTATCATCGTAGTATGATGATACCCTTTTTAGTGATCCGATCGAAAGAATTCTTGTAACCCACAATATAATTAATCACATATCATTGCCGTCAAGGAATGAGAGAGCCACAATCATGATTTTCTCCTCTTATTAGAGTGATGGTAACAATGTCGTAGAGTGCATCTGACCTAATTCTTATATTTCAAGTTACATATTAGTGCAAAAAACTGAATTTGAACACAACAAAATTATTTCATTCTACCTTTTGTGTGAGCTTTATTTTGAATATCACTCTTAGGCTTTTCACTCTGCTTACTCTTTAGAGCAACTTTATATACTAACACTTATCGCGGAAGGAATTGGAGGTCTCAAGCGAGTTTCATGTCACCAGCCGTTGGATCCGGGCGACGATGCTGATATGACTGCCCACATGTCCCCTGCCCTCGGCCTTGCCTAGCGATGAAATCGCTGCACAAATAGCAGTCAACGCACATGCGCTCCCCGACTCTGCTTCACGTTCTATCAATGTTTAATAGCATTTGACACGTACCTGTTCTTATAGGTATATTGTAGGTTAACGTAATAGTTCATTTATTTCCATGAGTCTTCTTTTGTTCCTTGGAGAAAATTTAGAGATATACATGCATGTTTTTTTATAATTAGTGTTCTGAGCAGAAAGAGATATCCAATTGTCGTGAGCTAAAATGTTCACCATGGATAGATTATTCCCATGGTGATTGAAGAAATATCATAGTGTCTGACCGGGAAGATAATTCCAACTAAGGCTCCTATGGTAGACCTCTGGAAAGCAGTATAGTTTAGCCAGGTGCATCTAAATGTTAGCATTATCTTCTTAGGTTTGAGTACGTCTTAATCGTAAAATCTAATGGCATACAAAATTTTGTGATTTGCTTTCCATTTGACTTGTGATAGTTGATGGATAATTCAATTCATAATTCTGTTTTTTTTCATTGATATTTTCCTTTCCTGTCACTAGCTAGATGTATCTACGTTTTTTTTTTTAACTTCAGAGGAAATAATTGATGAGACCATTGAACCGATCTTGGGTCTAGATTGGTTCCTATTAGCTACCGCTCCAGTAGTTTAGCTTAGGTGTTACTCATCTTTCTATTTTCTTCTATGAGCTACTAGGGTATATACTTGAAAGTCATAGTAGCCGTTAATTTGTTCGGATCTAATGGTCCAAATTAAAAGGTACCTATTGGAAGGTACTTTTAAATTAGGGTCCGGTACTTTAAAATAGTAGCTAGGTACTAACGTAAAAAGATAGATTAGTAATTTTCTTCCCTCCATCAAATTAGAGAGAGGGTAATCTAGTACTTTCATATCTATGGTCAACGGTTCATCTTTTTTTTTTCTTTTTCTTTTTTTTTTTTTTTATGGGAACATTCATCCTTCTCTACCATGGATTCCGGTGGTTAAGTCCTATGTTCGTCCATCAAATTGAACCCGACGTGCAACTTGCTTCTTGGATCACGGCTGCTATTTGGGGTTGATGTTACTCATCTTTTTTTTCAATGTTTTTCTAAGGTCTATAGGGCATTGCAATAACATTTCTAATTCACGTAGGGGAAATTTTCTTGGAATCCAAAACAATATTGAGATTGGAGGGTCAGTTTCATGACATTTTTGGAGCCACATGGTGTGGATTGGTCTGTTTTGCAAGAAAATTTAGTGCATCAGGGTTACAAAGGGAATGTTAGTCTATACTACTGCATTCCCGATTACAAACAAACAGTTGCATCTGTGGTCAAGTAATGTACTAATTGTTGTTGGGAACCCGACAGTGAGAGCCATGGTAGTGGTGGATCTGCCATTTTCAACCTTTCCGAACTCCAGTAACATTGCTTGGTGCTTTTCGGTCGGTTGCCCGACTAGGTATTCCACCTCCACTTGGTAGTGCAGTAGTGCCATGTCCTGAATTACAAGAGTAGTATATGCATTTACCGTGTTAAGAGTGATGATTCAAGGAAGGCCAACGAATTAATTCTTCTTTTCAAGAGTGATGCAAAAGTAGCTTATGAAACAATGTCCCAGTGAACCTTTTTCCAAACTTAGTATCCCACTTTAAAAATAAGAAAGCTACTTTCAGTATACCCCTCTGCTTTCTTCACTCCAAAAGCAATATGACCTAGCAGCTACACTCTTTGCAAGACAGAAGCTGACTTTGACATCCAATAAATGGATCAATCAATCTACAGTCCTGGACAAACGAACAGCTGCTTGTAAAAAATTAAAAAACAATAGCATAGGTCAAATATAGCGGTATTTGAAGAAAAGCCCTTCAAATGGCCCTTCTCATCAATCAAATATTTGAAGAAAAAATCAGGACCTCTCCCCTACAGTGCCTTCATGTGATAGATCACAGTTTGAGCATCACCTGCACCAATTGTTTCTTGTTTATACTGGTAGCAAAAATTGTATACGTCCCTTGATATACATCCGACATTTTCATGTCCATCACACTTCATTTCCAAAATATTCATGATTTGGTGTTTACAAATTCCTGCTATTTCCATCTCAATGATGTTAGCCTTTTGCACATCACTTATCCCTCTATGTGAGCGTAGGAGACAAGCAAGATCTGGTGTGGCCAAAGGGTGGTTCTGTTCATCGGTGAAATCCTTCACATACCAATGACATGTTTCCTTGATGAGTGCAATGAGCGCTTTGGCTACACTCCCACAAC
This sequence comes from Phragmites australis, assembly GCF_958298935.1. Taxonomy (NCBI): domain Eukaryota; kingdom Viridiplantae; phylum Streptophyta; class Magnoliopsida; order Poales; family Poaceae; genus Phragmites; species Phragmites australis. Next base: position 19,090,862 of record NC_084936.1, on the reverse strand, counting down.
GACTAATGTTCCGTAGTTTCCTCTTCTTACTTGCTTTCTTCATGTGCTTATGTTCACGAAACCCTTGCCGACTACAAACAAATTTTCTTAGACATATTTGCTTGGTTGTTTTGTCTCTTTCCACGTAGCATCTCTGTACACTAAACCCTTTTTGTAAGAGCATGCTTGTTGTAGAACTCAAAACCTTCGTCCTCACTACTAAATGTATTGCTAACAATTCGATCATACTCTAATAAAGCCTCTGCACTTAAATCAACCATCTCTTCCTACATAATATCATCTAATTAGTACAAGGAAATGCCAATTGCATGATCCATGTGATAGCAAAAGAGAATCATAGAAAAATAATATTAAGAGAGCTACAACTTCAGTATTTACGGCACGCACTGGAACTCAGACTAATGACTCCATGTAGCAGCAAAAACAAATCGATAATTACAGGGTTTCATGGCAAAACAATCCAATTCCATTTGGTTTACCACATGAATCAAAGCCAAAACAAACATAGGATATGGACTGAAGCAAAGTATAATGTAAACGGAATAAGAAAAAGGCTTGGAGGCTGGGAGATATGTCCAAGACAAGAAGAAAAGGGGCTCATCTGAAGTATGTTTACTACAACTTCAAATTTATGTCCTCCATCAGCCCAGCAAAATAATGCAATGAAATTTAGGCTAAAAGGCATTCACAATTCATATTCACATTTTTTAATATGACTGAAAATATAATTAATAAAATAGTTCTACATATCATGAGAATAATTAAAGGCATCATGTGTACATAAGTACAATTTACATGAGACTATCTCATACAGCTCGCTTGCAAGAGAAATTCACTACTGCAAACATTACTATTGCAATTGTACAACAAAACCAAGAGGTATACTAATTACCAGCTGATGCCCACAAAAATTCATTACAACAAACATGGTGTACATGGTGTACTCAAATTAGAAATCATGGAAACTTGAAAGCATCAGAGCTAAGCCTCCTATTCTCAGACCTTAGCGCTAACTCACAACCAAAATGCACCAACCATCCTGCACTATGTAAAAAACAAATAAAGAAAACATGAAATTAGTGATGGTCATAACATGACCCGTCACTAATAATAATAGTGATAGGTCATAGTTGTGATCCGTCACTAATAACGACTCATCAATAGCAGGTCATCCTAACTCAGTCATTAGTGACGAGTCAAGTTGTGACCTGTCACTAATGACAAACTCATTAGTGACAGGTCATCCTAGACCAGTCATTAGTGATAGGTCAAATTGTGACCCGTCACTAATGATGGTACTTTTCTTTTTATTTTTCTCGTACAACATCAATGACTTCATTGGTGACGGGTTACTGTTACAACCGTCACCAAAGATTTATGGATGAACTTCCTGCCACCCTCAGCATGAAGATAAGCCATTCCGCGTGTAGCACCTAGAGCAATTTTTACTCTTTTCTCCCAGTCCAATGGAGTTCTTCTAGTAGCTTTATTCCATGAGTATTTACAATCAACCATAAGTCTGTCAAAGAAAGTCAGACTAGTGCAATAGTCCATAGATGAAATAATGCAATAGGTTATTCACAAATATTTTTAATTTTTTTTATATTTGTCTTATTTTCTCACCCCAGTAGCACTAGAGTAGAAACTATTGTATATTTATGCTCAAGTCTAATGTAAGGTGTGGCGGCTATGGACATAAATGTGTATTTCGAAAACGGTGCAGAAACTTCAGGGGACGAGAACTCAATCTTTCAGGTTAATTTGACCTTGAAAAAATTACTGGACCCGATGTAGTGGGGAAGAAATGGATGTAACTTTTTTATATGTCTGTAGAGTAAAAAAAGTTAAAATCGGAGTCTATATGCAAAAGTTATGTCCATTTTACCGAATATGCTCTGGGTCACCTACCAAATTGTGATCGTTTGGATGAGATATTCAGAAATTCATATAATATTTGTAACAATTTGGACGAAAAAATTTATATGTAAATTATAGCCCTAAAAAATCATAAAATATTTGTACAAATTTAGATAAAGTAAAATCAGTCATTAGTGATGGGTCAAGATTATGACCTGTCACTAATGTTCAGTTATTAGTAACAGGTCACGGTTCTAACCTGTCACTAATCAGTCATAGGTGACGGGTCACAATTCTGATGGGCAAAGAAGGTTAAAAGGATTAAATATCCGGTTTCTATCATACCTACATAATAGTTGACGCGGTAAGAGAGCTACACGTTCGAGGGGAGGTCGCAGGTTCGAGGCCCATAGAATGTCGACTAAAAAAATATTTGAAAAATGATGTGGCTTGTCGGGCATATGCGATGGACCCCTACATTGGGATGACTCAGATGAAAAAAAATAATTTTTTTAATTTTTGCTATCCAAAAATGCAAAAAAATGTTTATAAATCATGACCTGTCACTTATGTTCAGTTATTAGTAACGGATCATGGTTGCGATCCGTTATTTATGATCTCATAAGTGGTGGATTAAGACTTGTCACTAATAATGACTCATGAGTAATATATTCAAAGTGACAGGTGTAGGATCCATTACTAATGCCAGTTATCGTCCGTCACTGAAGCTCTGTTTTTATGTAGTGTGCTGCCCTATTCCTCTATAGTTCTAAAAACTGACTTGGTGCCATATTCTAGCAGACACTTGAGTAGACCTACGCTTTAACCTAAACTGATTATGATTGAAAACAACATAGGTAAAGGAAGGGCATCCTTTACAAGAATACAAGTAGCTCTACCCAACCAGATTAAGACCAGAAATTCGCAAGAATCTGTATCGATAGCTAGGCCAAAATCTAAAATTAGACAACATATCTGAGCGTATTTACTGAAATGGATAATATGTAGTTGTATTTATTAATTTAGCATTCGTATTCGGCACACAGTGTACCGAAAATGGGTTTTTGGTACACCGTGTACCGAAAATGGATTGTGCCGAAAAACATGGCCATATCGCGTCTGCTTTTTCGGTACACGGTCATGTCGGTACCAAAAAAGTGTTTTTCGGCACACGGTGTGCCGAATACGGGCAACAGTGCCCGTATTCGGCACACCGTGTGCCGAAAATACTTTTTCGGTATACGGTGTACCGTTTTCAGTACACCGTGCATTGAATACGGATGCTAAATTAATAAATATGACTATATATTGTCTATTTTGGCAAATATGCTCATATATGTTGTCTAATTTTGGATTTTTGCCCAATAGCTAGTACTGGAAACTTTTAATAATCTACATAGTACTAGATCATGCACCCGTACAGTCAAGGTACAAAGAAACAGGCTTCATCACAAATTGGTGATGGATGCAGAAGAATGTGTGATGAAGCACGTCGAGTCGATGCTATCCCAAAGGGCATCACACGACGTCTGTGCCTCGACCCCGTTGCGTGCACTCCTGGAGACCTCAAGCTCTGATGAACAGGTCCTCCACCAGTCTGGCAAGGTGGCAGCGACAGCCTCCAACCCACTGCGGCTTCGTCCTCCACCTCAATGTGTGCCACCAAATCCACCGGCCCTGCCACATGGCATGCATAGTTCGTCGCTTGCCACTGGGGTTTGAAAGTGCCTAGAGGGGGGGGGGGTGAATAGGCTTTTCTGAAAATTAAAACTAAAACAACGGATTAAATCTGCCGGATACTCCGGTGAAGGTCGGATACTCCGGGCTGGTCCGGAGTATCTGGTCTAGTCCGGAGTCTCTAGTTTATACAGGAAATCTAGAACAACTACGAATTAAAGCAAGTAGCTAGAATCTATAGTTGAAGCTAGGTCTACTAGATGTCACAGAGCTAAAATAACAATTACTAGTAGTAAGATGATCACTAGGGTAATTTATATGAAGAATCACAAATTTGCACGATTAAGCAAATTGCACAAATAAGAACGCAAGAGATTATCCCGGAGTTCGGCCACCTCACAAAGAAATGCCTACGTCTCCGTTGAGGAACTCACAAAGAGTCGGGTCTTTTCCAACCCTATCCTCTTCTAGCGACCACAAAGATCAAGCTAGAATTTCCTTACTCAATTCGAAGATGATTACAAACTTCCCGTGGCACTCTATAAAGTTTGGGTGTTCTACGGGCGACGCCTTGCCGTCTAGAAGCACGAAGCTTCAAGAGTAATGATCACAGCGAATGCTCGAGGAAGAACTCAATGCTCAAATGGCTTAAACCCTCTCCAAACACAAACTCATTAAATTTTACAAACTTTGTACTAGAGGTGGTTGGAGGGACTTTGAATGCTCTTAAGTGCTCAAAGAGTCTAGAGTTCACCAGCAACAGCAAGCTTTTAAATGCCATGGGGTGTGGGAGTATTTATAGCCATCTCTCAAAAACTAGCCGTTACTGTTCTGTCAGACCTGATCGGAGTATCCGGTGAACACCGGAGTATCCGGCCCCAAATCCAAAAACGGCGTCAGAATGGTCACAGAACGTGTCAGAACTAGCCGTTACAATTCTGTTAAGTTACCAGAGTCTCCGATCCTGACAGGGCTTTCAAAAAGATTAAGTCCAGAGACTTGCCGGACCCTCCGGCCTCTCCAGGTACCGGAGTATCTGGTGAACACCGGAGACTCCGGTCTTTTTATCAAAAAGATTAAATGCTAACCGAGACACCCCTGCCAGAGTCTCTCTGGGAAACTCCGGTTAAAACTTATTCTCCTACCAGAGTATCCGGTGAACACCGGAGACTTCGGTCTTTTTTAATTAAAAGAAAGACTTAACCGAGACTCTCTAGCGGAGTCTCCCTCGGAGACTCCAGCCTCAAAACCCATAAACTACCAAAGTATCCGGTGAACACCGGAGACTCCGGTCTTTTTCTAATAAAAATAAATCGGAATCGAGACTCTTTGCCGGAGTCTACCTCAGAGACTCCGGACTAAACACTGAGTACCGGAGTATCCAGTGAACACCGGAGTATCCGGACTCAGTGAACTTTTGCAGAACTAACTCGGTGTCCGTGGGTGAGTGTGTCTCTCAACTTGTTGGTTCTAAAGGATATCTTGAGCATTGAGACACTAACTAAGCAATCAAATGCAACCCTCTTAATAGAGCGGCTATCCTAGACTCAATTTCAAAAATAAAAGAATTTAAATCCTATTGAGTACTCTTAGTTGCTTCTCCTTTCATTTCGACGGGCGTCAAATGTCATATGTCTTCTCAACTAATACTTAAACATGTTCATAACTTAGATAAACATATTAGTTCCTTAATCGTTTTGTCATCAATAAGTTAAAACCCACTTAGGGGGCCTAGATGCACTTTCAGGGTTCACCACGAAAATGGGTTGGAGAAGCTATCATCGACATGCCGGAGAAGGGAGGCAATGGAGGAGGCAACACTTCTTCCGATGAAGGAAGGCGATGGAGGAAGCAACCGTCGAGCTGGATCGGTGGAGGAGTCGTTCGTTTGTGTGTGTGTGTGGGGGGGGGGGCACCAAGATGTGTTCTAGTGCTAGCGGCAGAAGAGATGAGTGTTCAATTAACCGAAGGATCAATTACTAACTTATCCTTGTGTACACTTAATCAGGTTCTAAAACTACCCTTATTAAATCAACGGTTCCTAATAAATTAGGAGGGAAGGTACCACAGGTTGTCCACAAGCACCGTAACATCTCTCTTCTTCTATTATTCGACAGTAGCATGTAGTTGCTTGTACTTAGATGGTTAGGTTCACTTGTATATTGTTTACATTGCTGCTGCTTAAATTTGCAAATCAACTCATTGTCCATTATTCAGGGTATGTTTGTTTCAGCTAGAGATTGTGAAAAATAGTTTGTAGATTGTGGATTGTAAGAAACTAGATTGTAAAAGTTGGATTGTGGATTGTAAGAAGCTGGATTGTAAAAGCTAGATTGTGGATTGTAAAAATTGGTGGAAGGTGGATTGCTGGATTGTTCTGATATGGGGATTGGAGTGTAACAATTCAGCTGTTTATTTCAGCTTGTAGATTGTGATCATAATCTAACTTTTACAATTCAACTGTTTGTTTCAGTCTACAAATTATAACCGCAATCTAGTTTTTACAATCCGAAACAAACAGGACCTCAATATTCTCATTGACATGGCCCTTTCCAGACACTAGCTTAATGCATTTGCTTTTTTAAATTTCACAGGGGTTTATTTGTATGAGATCACTGAACCGATTTTTTATGTTGAGTGCCTCCTACTACCTACTGTTCTAGCAGTTTGGCCATGGTGTGGTTTTCCATATTTTTCCCTGCATTGTTGTACTGTACACTTGAACCTTTGTGGACCCTAATCTGTAGTTAAGTTTTAGTATCTGTATGCTTTTGATAGACAATAAACTACTGGGTTCCATGTTTCTTTATCTCCTTTTCTGAATTTGTGCAGCTCCTTTTATTCACTTGGGTCTTTTGTTGGACTCTGGACTAGGCACTGAAGTATCATTTTGTGAGTTCAGCTGATATACATATACCTTTATATGTCCTATCATTTATCGTTAACAAACTATAAGGTTTCAGATATTAGTTATTCCTTTCATTCTCAATAATGATGTAGTTTACAACATAATATGTTTACCTTGATGGAATATTTTACATGTCTCTCCCCTTTGCCAGATTCTTTCTTTTAATTTTATTGTTGCCACTGATATCAGGGTGAAAGAACATCTTCCATGGGCCTTTCTACTTGCTAGATATAGTGGTAGGTGGCTCAAATCCGCATGTTCACAGGTATGCAGTTTCTTTCTATAGTGCAACTGCCAATCAAATTTTTTTTCAAGATTAACTTTATATTTCGTATCCTAGAGTTTCATATTTAGCATGTTCACAGGTATGCAGTTTCTTTCTGTAGTGCAACTGCCAATCAATTTTTTTTTCAAGATTAACTTTATATTTCGTATCCTAGAGTTTCATATTTAGCTTTGTCACAATGTTTTTTGATTACTTGGTGACTAATTATTACATTTTATCAAAGCAAGCATCTTAGCTAACACAAGCATACTTTTATCTTCCTTGGTTCTCATTCTCTCCATGGAGAACACTACGTTTAGTTATACCTATTTTGTGTATGTATCAGAAGCATGTATCTTGCTTTTTATGATTAACAGCAGGCATCCTGTTTTGATTTTCAATTCTTTTATTTATGATTTTTTACCACTTTTGATAGATCCACATGTTCGATATTTTACCACTCCCACAAGCCAAGTGAAATCGTAAGTGAAAACGATTTAATTCCCGGTTTCCTTTTTCTGCAATTCTTGTTTGATTGTCATGACTATGCAAGTGTTGCAATATCAATTTATCACTGATTTTAAATGTAATTGTGTGTGAAAAAATCATTGGTGAAGCTTGTTTGATACAAGTGTAAGGGTACCTTAATGATGTATCCTTTTAGAACTGTTTATAGTGCTTGAGCCACATGGACGATATATGGTTCAATTGTTCTTCCCGTGATTATTGATTTACTGTTCATTCCAAATGTATGATTTTCTTTTGAGAATTTAGACACATACAACTGAAACCCTTCCCTCTTAGTATTTTGCAAAAAGAAAAAGTTGGAATAGTTTGTCATGATGTTTTCGAATTGTGCAAATTGTTGCAGCCCGATTTTGACTAGATCTTTGATTACAGGTTTTTGAAATTGTATTATTATGGTATACCAACCCATCTGGATTTATGCTTGCTGCTATGTCTACCTAAGCTACTCAAAATGTATTAGTAGCTATATAAAAAAATTTAGTTTTAATCCTTCTCGGTTAGCATTTCCATGTGCTCCGGTGATATGTGCACATCCTTTTACTCAACTGAGAATATTCAAGTATGAATTTCTATGGTAAAGAACTCTGTTAAGATCCTTGGTTCAAGATATTCTTGTAAATCTTGCTGAAAGTTTAGTTAGCTGGCGCTTCATATTACACCTTCTGTCACACGTGGACATGATAACACTTTCTATTGCTTCTTTTGCTTGGTAACAAAATAATTCCTCACTGGGGAAAAAACAAGACACTAATTCCTCCAAATGCTTTGTGCAAAAACATACTCGAAAGCAGCAAGGGTGTCGACAAACATAGCCCATCTACTCATATATTGTCCGAAACTGCAGTCTCAAGTATCAATTTCGAAACTTCTATTTGTAAGTAGAGATGTTACCAGTTAATGCATTGCTGTTGTAAAGCTGCATTCACCGGACTGAAGGTTTTTTTACTAAATTGTACACAGCTAAATAGATTCTATTGACATGATTATTGTGGTGTTGCTGAATAAAAAACAATGGCGGCATGGCTTCGATTTCCACATGTTCAAAGGATGCATGGTGGATCTCTGATCCCAATTCTATTTTCTTCTTCTTACATAGGAAATAGGATCTCTTTTCTTCTCAAATAATATCTTTCATGTCCATTTTTCTGTATGACACGATCGTTTTTTTTTTTTTTTGCTAGAGTTCATCCCTAAGAAAAAAAAGAGTTTGATATATTCAGCTTCGTAGATTGCAAGTGGATTTCATTGTGTAATATAATTAAGCATCTCACATATTTGCCTATTTGCTATTATGGAAAATATGTGCCATTGTGCGTTACCGAAGTATGGCCTCAACGATGCACCTAAGGTGTTTGTACTTTGCAGCTAACTATCATTGCTTGCATTAACATCTTGGTTTTACCAGACTTACTATGTCAAGATATGCAAATGAGTGAACTACCGCTTCCTTAGCATACATACCAAGTAAAAAAAAAAAGTAGGGATGGGCGTGGGTATCCGTAGATAAACTAAAGTGAATCTATAGATATTCACAAATCGCTTCATATCTATCTTAAAAAAAGTTATCGGATAAAATTTTTGACAATAAATTTAAGGTATACCAAACGATAGACACGTTGATCTACATTTCTAGTGGATGTATATTGAACTAGATCTAAGAACACAAGGATCCAGGTTTAGCTTCTCGTGGGATAACAGTCCTACGTCATATGTATTGTCTTATGAATTGGGTGAACTTGTTACAAATTGTGTTCTCTTATTTTTACAAGCAAGTTCTTCACTACTTTATATATCAAGGGAAAAGATGTTCATACAAACAGACCGTACCAAAACAGGTGATGGACCGACACCTGATGAAGCATAACTATTCCTAGCTCATCACGACGGTGGGTAAGCATGCACACTCTTCTCTGTTCATCCTGCACGTCTTATACCATCGCCAAACGTTGTCACGCTCACCCGTTAGATCATCCTGTGGTATTAAATGCTACAGAACGGGTCACTACAACACCACACTACCCCACGACCATGTCTCACTAAAAACGAGTGCATAGGGAAGGAAAATACTCAAGTGAGCAATATTAAATGAGACTTGACTGGTTATGTGAGTACCTGCTCTGTGACCAACCCGCTGGTCACAGGATTTTGCCTTGCGACCAGGGGCTGGTCACACGAGTCTTGCCCTGGTCGCACGATGAGGCCATAATCTTGACAGTACCTACTGTTGGTTGACATTTGATGGTGTGGGACCCACCTTGTGGGGCACCCCTTACCTATTACACCGACACTAGCCCCCAAGCTCTCTCGTGGATATAGTGGACTGAGTGGTTCACCATAGGGGTCTGTGGTTGCTGCATGCCACATGGTCGTGGTCGAGTCTGGTTGCACCACTTGGGCATCGGGTGATCATAAGTTTGCCCAGGGAGTGGTCGCATGGGAGAGAGAAACATTAATTGCCTCCAGGCTCGAGGAAATTTTGGTTTCCCACACGCGGTCTTTCGAATTTCACGCGGATCATACCCCACGACGGTTGACATACCGTGATGGCCCTTTAGATTGGAGTACCCCACGGCTCCCCACAAATCCTGTAGTCATCTCCCTTAGCCTTCAAGCCTTCGCACTCAGAGCCCTTCGTCTTCATCTCTATTCTTTCCCTTGCAACATCTTTCGTTTCGTCTAATGGCGCGCATTGGCAGCAAGCCCACCTTCCCCAGATCTAAGTGCGATAGGGCAAGGCTGAAGATCATGTATGATGCCAGTTTGCTTACCTGTTGCCTTTGCACGAGGTACCACTTCGGGGAGAGCGCACCCGCTTCCTAGCAAGGGGAGATCATGTTGTTCATCTCATTCTACTTGGTGGGCCTCGTGTCTCCCTTCTCTAAGTTCTTTACTACTGTCATCTTCTTCTATGACATCTACCACCTTCATCCCAACTCATTTCTCATGTTGAGCATCTTTGCTCACATGTGTGAGAACTTCATCGGGGTCGAGCTGTGTCTCGACCTATTTTGGTTCTTTTACACTTGTCGGTTGGTGATCGGGCCACCCATCGGAAGCTACAGATTCTACCTTCGCAATGACGCCGCTGACTCCTATATTGAGGTGGGCCTTAAGTCATCATTGTCGGGCTAGAGGGAGGATTGGTTCTACCTCCCTGCCAACAGTTCCTGGGACAACCTCTGTGTGTTGAGCATGCTTGCGCAGGTTACAGACAACTGGGGAAATTCACCCGCGACTACCCTGGAGCTATTGACCCTAGCCCAACGGGTTGGCCATCTTCGAGAAGCTGGGCTGATGGGGTCGGACGTCTTCCATGACTTCATTAAGTGCTGGTTGTGCCCCCTCAGGAGCGAGCACATCTGATGTTTCTATACTCCAGTCCGAGTGATGTCACGTGGGAGAGCTGCACAGGTAATCTCGCCGCCGTTTCCTTGGTGTTTCCTTTTTGTATATGTATGTGACCTCTCATGTCTCTTCTGTTATTCATATAAATGATATCATCGACTCATGAATCCAAATCTTAATGCCGGCCACCACGAGGAAAGATGGTCCTTTGGCTGGCTCACTCCCGCTATGTGATCTCACCCCATCGGAGAGAGTGTAGCGCAGGAGGCTAAGTTTTGTATTTGCAGGGCCTCCCTGAGGTCGATGTTCTGCGCCCGTTCATTGACGAGGTTCTAAAGGCCTCCGATGAGGCCACCTCAGAGAGGAGAATTCGCCATGATCTCCATCCCAATGCCTAGCAGAGCATGGCCCTACCTCCTCCTAATATATCGGGTCATGCCTACAAACCGTCTAGTCACGGAGATGGCCAGCCTACCTCAGGCCAAACACTGACCACGGGCGAGGGTTTTGCGAGCAATGCTGGTCAGCAGAGAAGCAACCAGCCTTGCCTTGAGACAGCCGGGGGGCGACCAAACTACTCGTAGTCCATCATTAACCCCAGACGGAGGTCTTGCGAGTGGCGCCAGCCCGTAGGGGAGCGACCAGTCTCGCCCTAAGCCAGCCGGGGGGGGGGGGACTAGACTGCATGCTAAGCCTCCGCACAAAGGGAGAAGAGATCGGTAGAGGATTCAGCTTCTGCAGAGGTGACCAAACACTCCTATGGGACACCGGTCGCTCCCAGCTCGATAGAAGACATGACCTCCTCCTCACCTAGCTAACCCAATGGCTTTGAGATGTCGAGAGCTGTGCTCACCCCCCCCCCCACCACACGGTAAGCCCCCCTGCTAGGCTTAGGTACTTTGAGTTCTTTCTTGACTCTGCAAGTTGTTGTCGCTACATGTCTTCTACCCTGGCTTGATCGAACCTCCTGCTTGCTCCAAGCCCCCGACCACGGCCATCAAGGACACCAATCACCAGCACAGTTAGGAAACAGTGACCGAGTGTAAATCAGGTTCACGGTCAAGCGAGAGAACTTGCAAAGTGATCTTCAAGGTGCGCCAGTCTTGGCATAGACTAAGCCATGTGTAGTCTTAGGCTAGCCGAGTAATACATGACCAATTGACTCTTATGTGCTCTGCGACCTGTTTTCGACCAGTTTATCAGGAGGAATTATTCGCGGTGCAAAGGGACTTGGAGCAGACGACGAGGGAAAACAACCAGTGACAGGTGTATTTCTACGATTGCCTTAGTCAAGCATTTAACCCCTTTGACTCGGTGCTCCAGGCTTTTGGCGTTCATGTTCGCCCAACCCTTGGGGATACCGTGACCGTTCATATGGTTTTTGGTGGCCTCCGAGGAGGCAGGTGACCTCGAGCAGAGGCTTTGTGAGACCATCAAGGACCACCTTTTTGAGGATGGAGTCTCCGATGTCTACCTTGCCCTTGCAAGCGTCATCGATCACTTCCCCGACCTCGACCATGCTCCGATAATCTCTGCAGGCTTTGGCAATGTTCAACGGACAACGACGCAGCTCAGTGACCATGCAGACTCATTTTTTTACGTAGCTCGCTCCCTCCTTTGGATCGTCCTATTCAATCCGCTGAGGGGCATCTTTGGATCATGGGGGCACTAAATAAAATCGTTAGAACCAGCCCCCGGGCTTTACCCAAGCAGTCACCTTGTAATAGAAGGACCTGCTTTTAAATAACATTTCTATGTGTTTATGTGATGAGTAGGCTCGTTATTTCTTAGAGTGGATCAATGCTTTTTGTACCGCTTGCAAGCTAGGTTTGTGGTGTCCAGGACAACCCTTAGCACGATAAGCCCTTCAGTGGCGACCAGCACTCGACCCGATTTAGGACGTGTGACCTCGTGGTCGTTATCCCTCAATAGGCCATATTCATTGATGCGAGGATGCCCGATCTTTCGTAGGTAATATAATAAGTTGATTTGGTGGAGCTTTGACGTTGATGATCTAAAGGCTCCAATCAGAACAGGTCAAGAACCCTCGCAATCATTACACCACTACTCCGTGATTATCAACCGTGCTAAGATGTGGTTGACCTCACCAAGAAGATTTTTCCCGCTAGCGAATCGAGAACATAAGCAGGAACAGATAGATGCAATCTGAATAATGCTGATTACCAATTAAGTACTCAAGTTAGGGTTTAACAAACTGATAAACGGTAAAACTGTCTAAAACAGAATAATCTAAGTTAAACTCGAACCTAAATTATGACGAATACTGTATAATTATAAGGGGACGTGAGGAGGTCGACTTAGGGTTGTGCAGCCGTGGAAAGAGGTGTACACAACCTGGACTCCGACCCCGACACGATTACAAGACCAAAGTAGGTTTAAAACAGTGGCACAATACCTTATTTCATTGACTCTAAATACTTATAAGGAATATTTGGTTGAGCTCATATCTATTGGAAAGGGCTCATCGTAAGCTTTCTAGAATATCCAAGATTGCTTAAAACGGACTTCGTATGAGAGAGTTATGCCCATTTTACTGACGTGTTATCCTGAGACTCGACCACGACCACAACCACGACTAGAGCTCAGCCTCGAGTCCGAGTAGACTTGGCCTTCAAGAGGTGAGGTTCGAATAAGGTCGTGGTGCTTCTTTTATGTTCCTAAGCAATAAAACACCACAAGAATTTAGTAGTAATCCATCCAAGAAAACATGAACGGTGAGAAACGAGTTCACCTGGTGGTCTAATTGTCGTGCATGTGCTCTTGTAATTGGACCTTGTATGGTGTGAGAATTATTGGTGGTATTGATCGTATCTGAAGGAGCTATGGGCTCATCATTCTCCCTTCTTGAATTGGAGTCATCCTTAACTCAAGCTATTCTTCTTCTCCCAAATAGAGTTTCAAATCTGAAATGTTAAATATGAGACTAACCCTAAAATTTACAGGTATGTCCAATTTGTATGCAATATCATTGATTTTCTCAATTATCTTAAATAGTTCATCAGCTCTAGACATCAACTTTGATTTTCTTAGTTCTGTAAACCTATCAATCCTCAAATACAACCAAACTAAATCACCCAGTTCAAATTTTATTTCCTTCCTACCTTTACTTTCAGCAATCATATACTTTTCAGCCATGCTCTCTATATTCTTTTTAATTGTTTCATGCAACTTAAGAATAAATTTAACATGTTTCTTAGCATCTAAATTAAGTCTTTTAAAAGTAGACAAAGGTAGTAAATTAATAGGAGCACAGGGATTAAATCCATATACTATCTGAAACGGACTTACCTTGGTGGTGGAGTGTACCGGCCTATTGTAAGAAAATTCAATATGCGGTAAACACACTTCCCACATCCTCAAATTTTTCTTTAGAACAACCTGTAATATGTTCGATAATGTACGGTTGACAACTTCTGTTTGACCGTTGCTCTGGGGATGACACGTAGTAGAAAACAACAACTTCATCCCCAATTTATTCTAAAGTGATCTCTAAAAGTAACTCAAAAACTTTGTTTTATGATCCGAGATGATAGTATTAGGCACTCCTTGTAATCGAATGATTTTCCTGAAAAATAAATCAATTATGTTTGTAGTATCATCGCTCTTATGATAAGGTATAAAATATGTCATTTTAGAAAATCTATCCACAACTACAAATATTCTATCCCCCCCCCCCCTTATTGTCCTAGGCCGCCCTAAAACAAAATCCATAGAAATATTCTCTCATAGTGTACTAGGAACAGGAAGAGGCATATAAAGACCATGTAGATTTAAGCGAGAATTAGCTTTGTTGCAAGTGGTTCAACGTAAAATGTAGCGCTCGACGTCATGTCTCATCTTTGGCCAAAAGAAGTGGTACATAGCAAAAGACCCTGAATGACGTTACAAAAGCGGTTTTCTCCTCATCTTCCCTATCCACACTAATATGAAGGTACCCCGAACAAGCATCTAAAAAGCTTAGCAGATCGCTATCAGCAGTTAAGTCAACAAGCTGGTCCATCTAGGGTAGAGGGAAGAGATCCTTCAGGCACGTCTTGTTGAGGTCAATGAAGTCGACGTACATCCTCCACTTACCATTAGGCTTTCGGAACATGATGGGGTTAGAAAGCCATTCTAGGTACTGCACCTCTCGGATGAAGCCTACTTCTAGGAGCTTGTAAATCTCCTCGTGAAGTGCTTCCTTTCTATCGGGTGGGAATCGATGCACCTTTTCCTTGACAGGTTGCGCGTCAGATCACATAGATAATTTGTGCTTGATCACGTCCCTAGGGACTCCGGGCATATCAGATGGACTTCAAGAAAAGACATCCATGTTTGCCCAGAGAAAAGTGATGGGTGCGACTTCCTATTTGGGGTCCAGGCCAGCCTCTATCTTGACCGTCCTAGATGGGTCGGCATCATCCAAGCAAACTACCTTAAGCTGATCGTCGGGATTTGCGACGATGTGGACCTTCACCGGGCAACCACTAGACTCAATGTTCTCAGGTTGCGACCTGGGAGTTAGCTCGACCATGTCGAGACTCCTCTTGTTGCTGTGCAGGGCCACCTTTGGATTGCCCAAAATTGTGATGACTCTTTTGGGAATAGGGATCTTGATCGTTTGGTATGCATAGTAGGCAACGACCATGAACTAGACCATTGTTGGTCACCCCAGAATCGCATTGTAAGCTATCCTGAAGTCCGCCACATCGAATAGGACCTTCTCGATCCTAAAGGTACTTGGCAAGCTGAAGGTGACAAGCAGCTCGATTTGCCCTAACGGCTTGATCAAAGAGCTAGGGGTGATTCCGAAGAAGGAAGGAGATGGTTTCAACGCACTCGTCGGGATCTGCAAGGCATCCAGCACGTCGGTGAAGAGAAGATTGATGGAGGTCCCTTTATCGACCAGCACACGCCCCATTCCAAAATTATGCACCATGAGCTTGACCACAATGGGGTAACGACCAAGATGCTTACCGTATGCGGGGTGGTCCACCTGGCTGAAAGTGAGGGGTACCTCTAACCACTTTAGGCGCGGACTCGAGCCCTGCAAGGTCGCACATACTTTGCCCATCGACTTGTACTCCCTATTGAGGAATACATTGTAGCACCCCTAAAGATAATGATGGAAGCGATGTCATCTTTACTTGATAATTTTGGAGAATTTTTTTCAAGGAGGAAGGCCGAGGTGGATCATGTGCTCAGCATGCTGGAACCCCAGAGCTGACTGGTCTGGATTTGCCCCATCCTCACCATCATCGTTGTGCCTGGGCTTGCGTTCCCAAAGCTCCTAGTCGATGATACCTCACACGTCCTTGCATTTGGTTAAGTCGTGGGTGTCGGTATGATGGATCAGGTAGTAGCCTGTGCCTTTCTCCGCCCTTCTTCTTGAAGTGTCAGTGTGGTTGGTTAGTTTGCTCGACAGCCATGACGTCTCACGGTCCAGCCTTGCACTTGTTTTTTGTTTTCTCATTACGTCTGACCCCTTTGGAAGAAGCAGGCTAGTCAGAGGTTAGCTGCAGCTTCACGCCAATCTGGCGCTCTCGGGCCTCGGCAACTTGCGCTCTCTGCGAGCTTGAAGAGCTCATTGGTGTTCTGAACTTCCTTGGTTGCTAGCTTTTCGACCATCTTCTGGTCTCTAATCCCCCCCCTTCCGGAACTCTATGACCAGGGACTCACCCGTGATCTTTGGAATGGTATTCTGACATTCGATGAAACATTGGATGTAGTCTCATAGCGGCTCACTATGCCACTACCAGACCTGATACATGTCATCCTCAACCCCTAGTCAGGCGTAGGTCCCTTGGAAATTGGCGATGAACTGGCCGCATAAGTCTCCCAGGACCGAACCAACCTACGGGGGAGGTTCATCAGCCAAGACCGCGCTGAATCGGCCAGGCCTGCACCATGGTGGTGTAGATCTACATGAACTTCTCTGGGTTGGTTGAGCCAGCATATTTTTAGCTAGGACTGGCTGGTACTTATACGGCCAGCACATCTCTTGTAGCCGGGCAGAGAAAACGTTGCACCCCATGCCATAACTGGGAGCCGCTCGTCATTGGGCCGCTGCACATGCTCGGGGAGAGAGTCGATGGTCTCATGACCCTAGTGAATGGACAGGGGAGTCTGATGCCTCCCCACAAGGGGAAGGTGAGTGACAGAGCCGGTTGCCCAGTTCTTGCTCTCGTTAGGTGCAGTCCTCCTATTTTAGGGTGGCCCTCTCGCCCTGAATTACATGGTAGAGGTCACGGTAGTGAAATAAGTCATGCAGGTCAGCATGTGGATTGTCCTGGTGTAGTGGGGGTCTCCTCGTACTCCCTGCCACTGAAAGAGCCTGATCCTCCTATGGCGCAGCCCACTGTGAACCCTACCAGTCGCTATCTCAACTGTCCCTTATGGTGGATGGGGTGGCGACTATCACAGTCTGGCACTGAGCAATCTCTACCAAGAGGGCGGGATCACATAGCTATGGTGCTACCGATGACCCCTCCTGTACCGTCACTGGCGGGTGGTTAAGAAGTACTCGTGCATTATGCAAGTTATGTGCAGGGATCATGGCCTCGTAGTCGAGCCGCTAACCGTGGAGCAATGAGACATCATGAGGGGGGAGCCCCCGTTACTTGAATTCCACGTGCAGTGCGACAGCTTTGAAGATGTCGCCGCCAAGGTCTCTACCTCATGTGGGCGTTCCTCCAAATGTCATTGTTGTTGCTGGGACAATATATGGCCATCTCCATGCCTGGCGCCAGACTGGTTTCCCTCTTGGCCTATGGCTTGGGGCTCACCTCCAGTTCCTGTGGCACGAGCGTTGTTGGTCCCCCCCCCCCCCGACTACATGGGCTACCATGCAAACTTCATGTTCAGTCTTAGAGTCTTTGAACTCCAGCTCGATGTCCCACGCTTGGAGCGCACTGGGCTCGTTTGGGCCGTACCCTATAATGAAAACCTTGTGATGGTTGGGGTCCTTGGAACGGGACATTGAAACCGTCGTGGATCTGGATGTGGATAGCCCATCCATAGCCTCCAAACTTGTAGAAAACGTGAAAAATGCGTCCCAACGGTCAGGGGATGATCCCTGCCAAAGAATCCGGGTTATACTGGACAATGAATGCGTTGATCTACGTTTTTAGTGGATATATCGAACTGGACCCAAAACACAAAGATTTATCCAGATTCATGACTCCTGTGGGATAATAGTTCTATGTCATATGTATTATCTTATGAGTTAGGTGAACTTGTTTTTACAAAAGCAGGGTCTTTACCACTTTATATACCATGGAAAATATGTTCATACAAATAGACCGTGCTAAAACAGGTAATAGACCTACACCTAACAAAGCCTAGCTATTCCTAGCTCATCATGACGGTGGGTAAGCACATCCACCCTGCTCTGGTCATCCTTCATGCCTTGTACCATCACCGGATATCATCACACTCACCCGTCAGACCATCCTACTGCATTAAATGCTATAGGACGGGTCACTGCAACACCACGCTGCCCCAAGATCATGCCTCGCCGAAAGCGTGCGTCAGGAGAAGGAAAATACTCGAGTGGCAACATTAAATGAGATTTGACTAGTTAGATGAATCAGTTTGGACGTAGGATGCACAATAATGATTGGGTTTTTTTTTTTCTAAGTATGAAGGTTTATAGTGACCTTGGGTTTTGTGTTTACAAGCACTATCGATGAAAGAAAGCTCACCTTTCTACTTTTGCGATAAGTTGAGATTTATTCTTCACCTCTTGAATTCCACTAGCTCTACTCTTCTGGAGATGCCAATGTGGTTACTCATTTACTTTGACCACTCACAAGACCAGATACGATGGCACACAAAATCCCATGACATGACAATATTCGTGACATATCGGCATTAAAAAAAGATGGCAATTGAGCATCAGTAAAACGGAAAACAAGATAGTCAGCCTTTCTCGACTGAAGAACATGCTGCATGCTTGCTTGCACTTCCTGTCATTTACCCATTTTTTGTTTGTGCATGATAAGCCCCAGTGATCACTTGAAAGAGTGATTCAAACACGAGCATGCAACATAAAACCCCTTTACTCTTTTGCACTCGAGTTCTGCATTACTTGAAACTTTGAATTTTACGAGGAGCCTAAATGCACGAATAAGATTAGTAAATGAAAGCCTAAAAAGATAAAAATTTCATCATTAGTTTCCTGTTGTCTACAAGCCCAGAAGCCCACAATAAATCCATAAAAGCCCGTTGCCACTGCACGGAGGCCCATTAGGTTTTCTGTTGTCTGGAGCCATCGGCGTCAGGGAAATCTCGAAGCCCAGGCCAGCTTTCGTTTTATGTATGATCCCTCACTGCCATGTGGGGCCACAAGTAGGCCCGCGCACACAATGGGTGAAAGTAACCAGTCTGGGGTCGGGTCCCACGTCGCTCCACCGATCGCTGTCGCCCAGCTCAGCGCAGATCCCACGCACTATGATTCCCATTTCACTTTAGCACTGTCCGAATCAGAGTTTTCGTGACACATCGGATTATTAGCAGGAGCCTAGCACGTTGTTTCCATGTATTCCATTAGTTCATAAACTTATTATCAATTGACAATCATTTTTATAGCCATCTGTGAGCAAAACACACACATAATACCTCCATTCTTTGTAAGATGTCATTTTAGGTTTTTAATTTTGTTCTTAAATAGATGTCGTTTTTGGATTTTTAGGCATTCTGTATCCAAATAGCCCTATTAACAACAGATGAGTTTAAATGTCACGACTCTGAATCAATCTTTATATTTCCAACCATTTTATTATGTTTCCCATGAGAGTTAATACTTCTCTCTCCATCCAACAAGTTTTTAATTTTGGGTTCACGGCGGCCGTGGTTTTCCTTCTCCTTGCCACCTGCCATTTTGATGTCATCACACGGCTATGCTCAGATTTTCTCTATCGCTCGAGTAGCTCGGCCGCACATAAAGATGACTAAATGGGTCGTGCCTACTGGGTCGGCCCGAGGCACGACACTGTAGGCACGGCCCAGGCTCGGCACGGTCGGCCCAGCACGGCACGAAGCCACGGCTCATGCCTGGGCCGAGCGCGCGGAACGGCGTGTCGGCACGGCACAGGCACGACCCAACCTAGGCTTGCACGGCCCGGCACGCATAGGCCCGGTTATTTTCTATTTTTTATATATATTTTTAATTTTGTAGCTATTTTTTATATTTTTATCTATTTTCTATATATTTTTTAATTTTGTAACTATTTTTTATGTTTTCGGGCTGACTATGCCAACGGGCCGCCTGTGGCACCATGCCAACCGGGCCGACCGTGCCGCCAGGTCGAAATCGTTCCCGAGCCAGCTCGGCACGGCACGGTAACCGACGGGCCGTGCCGTGGGTCGAGGGGAGGCACGCGGGCCGGCACGACACGGCTCGTTACAGTAGCTGGGCCGTTCGAGCCGTGCCGAGCCGGGCCCGTGCTGGGCCGTGTCGAGCCAGGCCCGTGTCGAGTCGGTCTGAATGGCCCATTTGGCCATCTCTGGCCGCACATACTTCCACCACGCGAGCACGGCAGCCCATCGGATCTGCTTCGCATCGCAGCGAGCTGCTTGGCCGCGCGCTCGACCTCACGAGTCGCTACAGCAGAGGCCAATCTCCACATCGCAGTGAGCACGACGCCTCGGTTTGTTGGAACTTGAGTTGTGGATTAATGTGGGTCGATCGGTGGAGTATTGGAGCAATGAAGCGATGGGTTCATTAACTAGGGATAAAAACGTCAAATGTAGAGCTATTAAACACAACCTTGTGTTGTGTAGCAAGTGGTAGAACCATATCTAATTCCGAATGGAGGTAGTAACTATATATTATTCTATAGCTATGTATATAAATATACATAACTTTTATTTAACTCCCAGCGTGCTAAATAACTATTCAATATGCCATCCACTTCATAACTGGGAAAACCCAGAAATTTACTTCAGCAACCCAAAAATCAATGTGCTATCCACTCAGCAACTGAAAAAAACCAGAAGTTTACTCCCACAACCGAAGAAAGCAGTAATTTTACTCCTGTAACATAAAAAAACCCTTAATTTTAACCCCGCAGTCGGAAAATCCATCACGCTAGCCTTTAAATAGCAGGTGTTTCCCTCTCTCCCCTCTAATCCCCTAAAAACCGCTGCAGATCTCTAGCCGATTTTGTAGCCAATGCTAGTGAGGATGATTTGAGAGGGTGGTGAATCCCTTCGTCTCGCTGCGCTTGCTTCCTGACGTTCACCGATGAGTCGAGATATCGTCCATCAGTGAAAGTGCTCTCTCGAGTCTCCACCATTGACCCAATCGATATACTTGGTAGCGGCGCCATGGCAGGTGCATGCATTGCTCGGTGGCGGTGCCAAGGCAGGTGCATGAGCTGCTCAGCCATCTTCGTGCTCATAGACATCGGCAGGCATTACCACGATAGCACCATCCACGATTCTTGTAGTGCTTGCCGGGTCAAGCGGCGGCACGATGGTCATCATGCCCTCACCATCTCCTTCAATCAAAGTGTTAGTTTCTTTTGTGTACAATTTTGATCTTGAGTTAATGTGATGTGTTGAGGAAATATTTTTTAAATCTTTCCTAGTATATAAAGAGATATGTTCAATCATATATTATGAGAATTTTTCATATTTGTTTGGTTCAATTTTGAGTGGACAGATATTCAGTTCATGTTCTCCCATTCTTTTTATCTTCATGTTCTTTACAAAACTTAAAATCATAATCGTCAGAAAAAAATTATAAGTAAATTTTTATATTCATCTTTTTTACAAAACCGAAAATCATAATCGTTAGGAAAAAAAACTATAAGTAAAATATGCAAATTGCAACCAGGAAACAATAATTGTTAGAAACGAAAAAGTATCGAGGAAACACTAAAATATTTCTATTATACATGGAAATTGTCTTTTCCTCAACCGGAAAAGATAATCATGAAAACCGAAAAACGATGAAAATAATCATCAAAACATGGAAACAAGTGATTTCACGCATCATATATATGGTTACTTGATCATTTTACCTATTTTTAATTTCTTCGATTACTCGGAGATTATCTCTCTAATTACATGATTAATTTTCTTACTTAGAGAGGAAATCTTGCAGACTGTTATCCCTTTTCTTGATTAGCTAAGATGGCTTCTTGATTACATGATTAGTTTTCTTGCTTAGAGAGAAAATCTTATATTCTGTTATACCTTTACTTATTTAGTTGAAGATTGTTTCCTAATTATGTGATCAATTTTCTTATTTTAAGAGGAAATCTCGTATGTTGTTATTCCTCTGTACTCCATATATAGCACTCTTGCCAACAACTGCATTTATGTTTCTTAATAGGTTTTTTCCTGTTTTATAACATGTGTTTTTCGGCATTCCTGCTTTATAATGCATGTTTTCCCATTTATAATATGTGTTTTCGGCTTTTCGGTTTCTTAATAGGTGTTTTTCTGTTTATAATATGTGTTTTTCTATTTTATAACGTGTGTTTTTCGGGTTTTTGGCTTCTTAATAGGTGTTTTCCTATATCTTTAATATACTATTTTCTTATTTTGCCAAGAGATATTTTTCAGTCGAGGAATATGTGTTTTTCGCCTTCTTAATAGCTATTTTTCTATTTTATAACCTATGTTCTTCGGCTTCCCTATTTTATAATATTTGTTTTTCTGTTTTATAATAAGGATTTTCCGGTTACGACCCATAGACCTGTTTGGTCACTCCAACAAAAGTTTCATGTTTTTCAATATTTGTTTTCCTGTGATTTGAAGTGTCTTTTTCGGTTAATAATATGTGTTTTTCTCGTTTTTCCCACCTGCGGGCATATTGGGACTCTCTAGCAAGTTGGATTGGTATGGGTGCTAGCGTGTGGAATATTATTTAAGACACAGTGCGTGAAATAGTGTGGAGCTTGTATGTTACTTTCTTTTGCTTTGAAACATACAATACATAAAACATCAGCTGGAGTGTGTCAAGAGCAACACTGTCACGTCTCAAATCCTTAATCACGTAATTAAGCATAATTATGCTTTTTAAGCATTATATTTAAGTTTATGTAATTGTAATTGGGAATACTAATGCACTTCGTTAAAAATCAATTGGATGAGAGAAACTAATCTAAGAGAGAAAAGAATAGAAATCGTATTGGAAATACTTTATTTTCTCTAGCACATAGGCCCCACTGGAGTTGGCCAACCATCCCTCCCTCTCCCTCACGTGCAGCCACCTACTCCCACCCTCACTCCCGTGCTCAACCGGCCAAAGAAGCAAGGAGCAGCTCACTCTCACTCCCCTCTTAAGCTCTCTCTCCCTTTCTCTCAAAATCCGACCTCAAGAGAAAGATTTGAGGTATGCATATGGTACTCACGTGTTTCTTAGCTCATAAGCTTCCTATCCCTCCAATTTGTTTGCTCTTTCTCGAAAGATTTGAGCCGGATTTGATGTCTTTTGCTATTCTTGGTTGAAGCACAAGGAACACCGGAGTTCTTCGATTTCCCTCTGTTTTCTCCATTCCCCGGCGGTCACCCAACTCCACAAGCAACTTGGGTAAGTCCCTTAGGCTTTCCATGGCATGAATTCATGATTTGGGTGGTCGATTTTGAATTGGAGCAAAGTTCATGAGTTTTGAAGTTTTGGACCAAAATGAGGATTTAGATAAGATTTGAGTTGGGAATCAAGTTGCTAGGTTGATAAGTGAATTCTAGACTCCACAAACCATCTCAAACATGTTCCCTTTTGGATTGGAGAGGATTACAAATCGATTTGACAAAGTTTTCCTCCAAAATGGAGCTTTTCTGTAAAGTCCAGAAGTTTCGGACAATTTTTCGGATGTTCCGAGGTCCGGAACTTCCGCAGAAATTCGTGGATCTTCCGCAAAAGTCCGGAACTTCCGCAATTACTATTCATCATGCGGTCCAAAGTTGTAAAATTCATAATAAATTCTCCGTAGCTCCAAAAATTATGAAACCAATTTTGTTGGTTTCATAATAACCGAATCTACCTATTAAAAATATCCTCAGCCCTGAAAGAGTTAGTTAACTTTCTGAGATAAATTAATTAGGTTAAGGTTTCATTAATTTACCGTTGGTTCTTTGCGAGTCCAAAATTGATGAATCCAATTTTGCTAGTTTCCTTATGAATTGTTCTATCTAGGAAAAATATTTTCAGCTATTATATGCATATTGTGGCATATATTTGCACTTCATTCATACTCATGCCATTGCACGCGTTGATCCTTTTTAGAGAACGCTGATCCTGTCGATCCCGGAGGCCCAGGGCGATCCCGACACGCCCCACCTGTTTGAACCAGTGCATCAAGGTAAGCATCTATCATATTTCACCTATGTCGAATTGAATAAAATTTAAATATTGATAAACTATGCTTATGTATAGGTTTGCATGTATGGGGAGTCGATGTCAGGTTTTTACGGGTGGAACTTATGTTGATTGTATAATCCCTACCTTAAATTGTACATCTATATCCTTGTAGTCTTAGTAACGTGTTAAATATCTAAGAGTCAATCGAAATGCTTAGCAATGTATAGGTCCTCGGTAGAAGAAGAGTAATGGTTCGACCATTATTCGTGAGCTTAGGGCTTATTACTTGTTCATGTATATGGTTATGTGGATGTTAGTTGGATGAGTGGTGAGTATGAGACGAGATGTGGGTGGTGTTAGGGGTGACGTCTGCTTCGAAGGGAAGTCCTAGGGGTAGTTCGGGAGAGGAACCCAGGCACCGTAGACCGCTTGCATTGTTTAAAGCCGATCGTCGGGGTAGTTAGCTTTAGCACTTACCTTACTCACCACATGCCAATATAATGGTAAGGTGAGCCGAATACCTTCACAGCTGTGGCTTTGTGGGCCTGAATATCGATGGTGTGAGCGGGCGGGCTTGTAACTGGTACTAGTTTGCCCCGGGAGTAGTTTTAGTACTGTCACGTCGAGCGATGCACGATCCACACGGTTGGGGCTGGTTGGGAAAGATTGTCACGAGTACCCCATTGTGTGCACTTTAGCGGATGGCACAAGCCGTATGGTCCTCGTGTCGTGTGGATACAGGAGTATCCCCCTGCAGGGTGTATAAACAGTTCGAACTGCCACACTCTCGATCATGAGCATACTATTGTTTCATTTGCACCCGGTCGTAGGGTTCTCGTTTGTGGATGATGGTTTGGTTATTATGATGGTGGATGAGTTGGTTCAGTTTACTTATATGTTCAAGTACGTATGTTACATTTACGTTACAGTTTCATTCATATTTAGTTGGTTATTGCAGGGTAGAATGGCATGTTTGATTAAGTATAGGTGCTCACACATATATGTCTATGTTGTCCACCACGTATGTTTTACTTAACCTTATGACCTGTCCTTGCTAACAGCTCAATGCATAATCCTTGGAGTCAGAATATTATATACCCATATTGTGTAAGTCTTGTGAGTACATTCGTACTTAGGATGCTGCCCTTAAGTTAATGCAGGTATTGCTGCTGCCGAGGAAGAGGCTGTTTTTGTCTACTTCGTGCCTGCCGATCTTGGTGGCGGGCAAGAGTAGTGCATCCTACTCTGAAAGTGGTGTTTTTGAGACGGTGCCTAAGGGCATGCGATGCCGTTCTCTTTTGTTGTTTATAAGTTTAACTTTCTGCTGCGTAGTTCTTTTGTGGTTAGGAGTTGAGAGGTTTTGTCTCCTCTTAGCTCGCTTTTGTTGTAAATTGTTGAAATCAATTACATGCTTAATACTTATAATATAAATATTTATTATTCGCTCTTTATTAAGCTATGTTGTGATGTACATGTTGGAAGGCATGTGTTCTGATCTTTGGGCACAAAACACGTACTGGGACTACCGGAGCGGTATTCTGTTTAATCGCTGAAGTCATGATCGTGTCAGTGATCGACTTAGTGATTAATTAGAATACTGTTTGGACGGTTCCTCACAAAGATTCTAATATTTTAAGCCTGCATGCACATGTGCACACATTCATGTGTGTGCAAGGGTGGCAACGGGGCGAGTCAGGGTTGGGTGGAGCGAGAACGCATCCGACCCAAAACCCAAAAATACTAAACCCAACCTGGCCCTGATTTTGATATTGAGTGCAAAATCTCACCGGGCCTTAGCCCGGCGGGGGCCCAAGACTTGAATGGGTCCCCAAGACCCGATGGCATCGCACGCTTAGGTAGCTGGCCGGCGGCCTCTGTCAGCAAGCGAGCGCACAGCTTGCGTGGCGGGAGGTGGGAAGCAAAGAGAAAGCGTGGGATCAGGTACGCACCCCACGCCATCGCAGCAAATCCCGATTCCCGAGCCACATGTCACCACAGTAGGTAGTAGATCCACCACCTCCTGGTCAAGCCCCCACCCACGGGCCGCATCCGCTATTGCCCCGCCTGCCCGCCAGCCATTGGCTGCATCCACTGTCTCCCTCGCCTGCCCGCCCGCCAGCCACCGACCGCATCCGCTGTCGCCCTTGCCCGTCGGCTACATTTGCTGTTGCCCCCGCTCGCCAGTCGCATCTACTCATCGACCTCGCCGATCCTACCGTGCGCATCTACTTCTCCAGTGGATCGAGGCCATCAGAGGCTTGGGCTGTGCTGCAGACGAGCTCGTGCACGTTGGTGGAGGAAGGGAGGCGAGGGATGAGCTCAAGCACGTTGGTGGAGGGACGAGCTCACCCGCCGGACTGAGGTGAGGGAGAATAGTGGCAACAGCCAAATGGGAGGGGAGCTCTTCCCTTGGGCCTTGGTGAAGAGAGAGGAGGGCAACTGGGCATGAGGGAGGTGGGGAGCGGGTCGAGGGGTTTAGGTGGGCCGTTGGGATTTCAGGGCCCATGGAGCTCCTGTGGGTGCAAAGCTAGACCTGAACCTAGACCCGAGTCGGGTCAGGGGCCCAAACCGATAGCCCCGTGGAGCTGTTTTTCCACCCAAACCTAGCCCTGTTGGATCTAAAACTTGCGAGGACCAATTGCCATCTTTACGTGTGTGCTTACCTATTTGAACCGAATCCATAAAAAATGGAGGAGCCAATCAGTTCCATTTGATCTTGTAGTATTAATATGATTTTATATTGTAGCATTAATATGATCTTATGTTGTAGTCTTGGAGGTGTGTCTTTTGACAATAATCTAGAGTAATTAACACTTGTGCATTAGGCCTTCGTTCACTTACATTTCCTATTGAGAAAAAAGATTGTGAAGAAAGAAAAAACTTCTCGTAAACAATACAATCAACATTATTATTTGTGAAATTTTCAAGAGATGTCTAGCCATCTTGACATGAGATTAAATTGCTCGCTAATGAGCTTTTTGTGAAGTTGGGATTAAATAGCTCACTGATCGAGCATCCTTATGTTGAAGATGAATGGGGCTAAGCGATCTACCAAAGTTGTGGGATGTCAAAATGCATCGGTAGGGGAGCGTTCCACCTTAGAGGGAAGCAACTGCGAAAGCGGGGGTCGACGAAGCGGAAGTGAGAATGTCGGCTTGAGTAACAAAAATATTGGTGAGAATCCAATGCCCCCAAAACCCAAGGTTTCCTCCGTAAGGTTCGTTCACGGAGGGTGAGTCAGGGCCTAAGATTAGACCCCGAAAAGCATAGTCAATGGTCAACAAGTCAATATTCATGTACTACCTTTTGTTGGTACGGAGGGACGGAGGAGGCTAGGTTAGCCGAAAGATGGTTATAGGTTTAAAGACATAAGGTGATCCTACTTTTTCAGGGTAAGAAGGGGTAGAGAAAATGCCTCGAGCCTAGGTCCGGGTACCAAGCGCTATAGCACTAAAGTATGAGCCCCGTGGACTAGCCATTACTTCTCCACGAGGCTCATACTAGGCGCTACGGCGCTGAAGTATGTAACTCATGCCATACTCCTAGGAAAAGCTCCAGCGACCTGCAACAAAAAGGTACCTGTACCCAAAACAGGCACAGGTGGGTAGGTAGAGAATACCTAGGGACGCAAGACAACTCTCTCTATTCAATCTGATTTTCGACATAATCCTACCCTTTACTTTAGTGTATGTAGGTAGAATAAGATGTACAAAGTGTATGTAGTAAGATGTACGATAAATAAAATGTATGATAATTAGGAAGTCTTGATATTCCTTCGCGAAGTCCCTTCTTCAATCTTGGATTGAAAAAAGAATGCCCCTTAGGGACCTTTGGATACAAAGATTTTTGACATCTAAGCCTCATAGTTTTAAATTCCTGAATCGAATCAATTCAAATTAATAAAAGAATAAGGAAACGCTACCCCATACCTATTGGTAGCCGTTTGGGCCACTATCGCCAAAACAAACCCTAGTTTGAGGATAGAACTATATGTATGCATTCTCAAAATCCAGTATCGCCAGACCTAGTTACTCTCTTGCCCTAACTTATTGGGGTACGAATTTGTCGAGTTTGATCAATACTAGAATCCTAAGTATTTTATTGATTAGGTGGCACCCAGATTTGAACTGGGGATAAAGGATCTGTAGTTCCCTGCCTTACCACTTGGCCATACTGCCAAAAAGTATGATCTAAAATTGAGAAAAGAACAAGTATTCATCCACATTTTCTTACTAAAAGCCCCTTTCTTTTATCTTGAATTTAATTCCACTTACTTTTTTCTAATAATTTTCAAAGGAATTGATGGGGCCCGCACAAGCGATGGAGCATGTGGTTTAATTCGATGCAAAGCGAAGAACCTTACCAGGGCTTGACATGCCGCAAATCCTCTTAAAAGAGAGGGGTGCTCTCGGGAACGTGGACACAAGTGCTGTATGGTTGTCGTCGGCTCATGCCGTAAGGTATTGGGTTAAGTCTCGCAATGAGCGTAACCCTCATGTTTAGTTGCCACTATGAGTTTGGAACCCTGAACAGACTGCCCATGTTAAGCTGGAGGAAGGAGAGGATGAGGCCAAGTCATCATGCCCCTTATGCCCTGGGCGATACACATGCTACAATGGGCGGGACAAAAGGTCGCGATCTCGCGAGGGTGAGCTACCTCCAAACCCATCCTCAGTTCGGATTGCAAGCCACAACTCACCTACATGAAGCAAGAATAGCTAGTTATCGCCGATCAGCCATACGACGGTGAATCTGTTCCCGGGCCTTGTACACACCGCCCGTCACACTATAGGAACTGGCCAAGTATGAAGTCATTACCCTTAACCGTAAGGAGGGGATGCCTAAGGCTAGGCTTGCGACTGGAGTGAAGTCGTAACAAGGTAGTCGTACCAGAAGGTGCGGCTGGATCACCTCCTTTTCAGGGAGAGCTAATGCTTATGCTTATTGGGTATTTAGGTTTGACACTGCTTCACGCCCAAAAAGATGGTAGCTACGTCTGAGCTAAACTTGGATTAGGAAGTCTTCTTATGGTGAAGTACGACCAAGCTCATGAGCTTATTATCTTCAGCGCAAGGTGCACCCAAAAAGAAGGCAGCTACGTCTGAGCTAAACTTGGATATGGCACAACAGATTACAATTTGTTGTGTCACCGAAAAAGGGGGTTGGAAAGGAACTGAGAATTGTTGTATTTGTGGGAAGTTGGAAACTACTAATCATATTCTTTTTAATTGTTCCTTAGCTCATTTTGTTTGGTGTTATCTAATGGAGTGTTTTGATTGGAGGACTCAACCCAAATCTACGGAAGATTTTCTGTCCATTTGGCTTGGTTTGTTTTTTAAAGGCTAAAAAACTAGGTGTATTCCTTTTTACAAGTTTAGCTTGGGCGGTTTGGAGAGCTTGCAATAGGATGGCGATAGAAAAGAAATTTCCTGCTTTCTATTGATGTGATTTTTTCTAGGATCTTGTATTTGCATAAATAGAAGATTCTTCTCACTTTGGGTGATAGGAAGTCTTTGGAGTCAGTATTGTCCAAGGTCCTCTAGTTGATTTTGACGTCCAATATGAATCAGTCAATGGTTTCTGACGTGGTGGAACTTTAAGATCTAGCATTATTATCATCTTAGTTCGATGTTTGTTGTAGTATGTCTGTACCTTTGCTATGTCTAACTCATGAATGAGCTGTTTAGGCTGTTGGATTTCTGTTATGATGGTCTCCTGTTAGTTGGTCTCTCAGCTTTGTGATTTATTTTTTTCTCTTTTTGTTGTGAACTATATAGTTGCAAGACTTTATATTGGTTTTCAATAAAAACCAAGTAAATCTTAGTTCTTAAAAAAAGTAGATTCGTAAAGATCAAAATGTAATTGCTCATACACTAGCGCAATATAATGCGTGTGTTAAGAGATGCCGTCTGTTGACCTTCTGTAATCGCGCAACTTATTAGCAGTCGACATACCAGTTTGTGGCTAATCCCACCTCATATGAAAAAAAAAAGAACGGTGGGGGCTGACGTGGATCCGATGGATTCGGAGATTCCTTTCAGCGGCCCCGATTCTCACTTTGCCTTCTTTTTATCTCCCTCCGCTCCTCTCCCTTCCCACCACCAGCGCGCATCTCTTTTCCTCCCGCTTCACCCACCTCTCCCCCTCCACGGCCATGGCCATGGAGACCACCACCACCACCGCCTCATACACCATCTCCTCTAGCCCTCGCGCTAGCTAGCTTCTTCCCTAGCCCGACGCTGTAAGTAGTATAAACATAACCGTACGTTACGTGCATAGGTGCAGAGCAGAGAGAGGGTACTATATACATACAGGAAAGAGGAAGGTGAGGGAGATGATGCTGGGCAAGAGATCCGGGAGGAAGGCGCCCTCGCGGCGCCCGATGCAACGTACAACAAGCATGACGGAGTTCGCGCCGCCGGACGTGTTGGCGGACGTGGCCGAGGAGGAGGACGAGGAGCTGCAGCTGCCGGTGCACGCCGAGGAGCAGGCGGAGGACCCCTACGGTTGGGCCGTCGGAGGGACCGCTGCGGCCGGGAGGGCGGACTGGCTGGCGGCGTACCGAGCCCGCGCGGCGCCGGCGCTCCGGCGGAACTCGGCCGACTTCTCGGCCGCCGAGACCGCCGCGTTCCTCCGCGCCTGCGGGCTCTGCAATCGCCGCCTCGGCCCCGGACGCGACACCTTCATGTACAGGTACGCTAAGAAATCAACCCCCCATCAATTGGAGTCTTTCTTCGATTGGTTCTTCTTGCCTTCATTCGAAAGATCCATGCATGGCCTCCAACATGACGATCGAAAGCTTTCACTAATCTAATTGTTCTTGTACGCACGCGTGCAGGGGGGACACGGCGTTTTGCAGCCTGGAGTGCAGGCAGCAGCACATAACGATCGAGGAGTGGAAGGAGAAGTGCGCGCTCGCGCCGCCGCCGTCGGCACCGGCGTCCATGGCAGACCCGGTGGCGCCCGACAAGTCCAGCGCGGGCCCCGACAAGTCCGGCGCCGCCGCCGCCGCCGGAGCCTGACCGAGGCGATGAGCTAGCTGGACCGCCACGTACATACATACACATATCTATGTGTCAGCCTGGCCGCGCGCGGACCACCATGCGTGGAGCTATCAGCTATGTAATACTATTCATCTGCGCGCATGCCTGCTCTCCCCGCATGAATTTGCATTTTGATGATCAGTCCGGCGATCGGCCTTCGCCATGCATGATTTTGTCATGAATCGTACTACTAGTTACTATCAACTTTCGAAACACCTTCGCATATTGTCCATGGCGACAGTAGATCGACCGATCAGGCTTGATTCCTCTTGTCCTTGTCAAGATGCGAGCCACATGTTGTATGCTTCTGTTCATGGTGCGTGTATATATCCATGGTTGCTCGTGTAGTAGTAGAATAGATGGGAGAGATGAGCAATTTCATGAATTCAATCGGTTGGCCAATTGCAAAGGTCTTTACAAATGTTCTTTCCTGCCAGCTCCAGGAAGCTAGCTAGGCCTTCAATTCTCCAGGCCAAGAAATAAGATTCATTGATTAGATCCACCACTTTCAGATATTTCGATCCATTGATCATATTGCTGGTCACGAATGGATCCTCTTACGATTCTCGACCACTGCGGAGGACTCCCCCACATATTTTCGGCAACACAAAAATGTTCTTACGATTCTCTGGCATGTGCGTTCACGAATCTTCCACGATTCTGTCCATTGTGTCAGCACTCAACCACACTGATGGGGGGGGGAATCATTTTTCTTTGTGTGTGTGTGTGGGGGGGGGGGGGGGGGGGGTTATGCTTAATTATTTTGTGTACTGAATAATTGTGCTTTGTCTAATAATCATGGCAAAATTTGGAGCCAACTGGGGGTTTCTCACATGGGCACCGCTGTGGAGACAATTTGGCAGCACCAAACAGGCGCTATAGCTTATGTGATTATATTTGTCATCACTCAAATGTTTGTCAACTTTAATTGCCGTATTTTGGAGATCACTATAACAGGGTGATTCGCCAAGCACATATATAAAGAGTATGAGTGAAGATCTAGTAATAGGCTGAGTGGTTTTTAAGTATTTTCAGACTATGGCGTGTTAAAGTTATGGTTATTAGTTTAATGCTCTTCAGGGCTGTGCTGTAACTTTGTAAAAAAAGATCGACTCTGTGCATCTCATGATGCAGTGGCCGAGATGTTTATCCTTTTATTAAAAAATTAGTTTCTAGTAATTAAATAAGACATTTGAAAATCTCTTGTTTGTTCAACTTAATACTTTAGGTTGCTCTCCTTGGAACTTAAAAAAAAAAATCTCTTGTTTCACTGGAGTTGAAGAACTCTGTCGACATGCATCCAAAAGATCACAGGGACAGAAGACTACATGAACATAGTAGTTTCACATGTAGATAAAAGCGTGTCTAAGTTGATGACAGGCGAACGCTCTATATAAATAGAAGAGTATTATGAAATTGCTAATTGACCGATGCCTACTGGCCATGGATACAACAGACACTTGTGGAAAAGCCACAACAGTCCCCAATTTTCAAGTTGAAAGCCCTTTATTTAGTGGCGTCAGCGAGGTGGCAAGGGCAAGGAAAAATAATTTAACAGGAACATGGATTTTTGACATGCTTTTAAGTAATGTATTCAATGCTCTACAAGGTATGATATTATATTATGGATACACAGAACCATGACATTACAAAGTTTTACAGGTTATTCAAAAAGCACTGCTAAATATATATATATATATATATATATATATATATATATATATATGGCTAATTTTTTGCACTAAGTAGTGACACTCCCTTACGCGGTTCTCTAAACATAATAGATATAAAGCTTTTACCTTTTTTATAGACATACGTAGTTTATTATTGAAATTCTAATGTTCTAAGAGAGGGATGAAAATTTTGATTGATTTTTGCAGAATTAGAGATCCATGCATTCCAAATAGGCCGTATTATGCATATAATTTCTGCAGTGCAATGACCACTTGCATGCATGCTTCTCCGGGCTTGTTTGTTTGGTAGCTGCTTATTTTTTTCATAATTAAATTAGATAAAGTTTGGCGCGCTACAAAATTTGCAGAGAAGAACATGATCACCGCATATGTGGCAAAATTTGGCAGAAAAACTATAAGGCTGTTTGGTTTGTCATCAAATTTGCCCTATCAAGACTTATCAAAATTTGGTCACCAAACAGCTCCTATATATTGCTATTATAAAATGCGGCAAGCAATTACAATGATAGTAGCGAGTCAAACGCATGTCGGCGTGACTAAGATTAGGCATGAGAACCTTAGGCTAAACAACCTTATAACTAAACAACCAAACACATATTGGCGTGACTAAGGTTAGGCATGAGAACCTTAGACTAAACAACCTTTTGTGTTGCGAGGTGATCATGAACACTTGTCATGTTTATGAGGGTAAGAGGATCTATTAAGAGACAATTGCAACATTAGTGCTCCTAAATTTCTAAATTCAATTATACGCCCTTCTGAAAAATTTCAAGGACCAAAGTACGAGACAAGGAGACATCCATATCAGGGGCAGACTGTAAAATACTGAACACTTACTTTTCCTAATGGAAAGTTACTGTATCTACTATTGTCTATGGGAACGAAATGTCGACGCTATGATCCTAGATGGTGAAATTTATAAGTTTTTACTAAAGCTATTTTTTCTGAAAAGCTATTTATGATTTTGAGAAAAGTTGTTAACTCCAGTTTATCAGCTTTTAGTTCATTTTTTCAGAAACTAATTTATCAGTTTTTTAAAAACCAACATAAGCTCAACATATTTAGCTCCTCTTATGATTTCTGAGAAACAGAAGCTGTGTCAATCCACACTTGTAACTGTAAGGCCCTGGACTGTGTGGTTCCGGTCCACGGACCCCTCTCATGGACCAGCCTATGTCGTCAACCTGCAGCAAGCTAGGCTCCAAGCCGAGTCCACATGACCAACAGTGCCAACATGATGGACCGGCATGGCAAGATTCCACGTCGTGGGCCCGTGTGTCAGTGGAGCAGCTCTAGGGTAGCAGTCTTGCACTGTGTGATACGGAGTGACGGGGAAGGCGACGCCACACGTCGTTAAGATCTTGCCATTTTCGGCAAACAGTGGAGCTTGGCTTTGGATGCGGATGATCGCTTGCTCCGTTCACACGCCCAATGATAAATAAAGACATCTTCGATAGTTAGAAATAGTGCTAATTTTTAGATTAGAGAATATATTCTTTAAAATTTATATAAATTTTATCGTTCACAATTTCTTATATCTCATGGATGAGAGGGGTGCTAAGATGAGATATGTCTGTACTACCTCTAGTACAGACATACATTACTTAACATATCTCTTCTGTATGAGATATAAAAAATTATAAACAACAAGATTTATATAAATTTAAAAAATATACTTAATTATATAAGAGTTAGTATTACTTTAACTATTGAAGATGTCCTATATGGATTCTACCGTCCATTTGACGTACCATCTAAAAAAAATCTCAATTCCCAACAACCTGCATACATTTATTGTCCTTTCACATCTGATGATGACCAGATTAGCAAATTACTCAAAATCACAAATAATTGGTGTCTAGGATATTAACGCAGTACCCAAAACATAAATTAATTGAACCATCCTATTTTAATACATCTGTTAAATCTAGTGAAATTGCTGGATTACGTGACGTAGGTAAATTTTAAGACAAATGTACACATTGTTTTCGTATGTTTCACAAAAAAAAATCATTTTCACATGGTCAATCAAACTACATAGAAGTGGATAAAGTTTGAGAATGTTAGCATTGTTGTATTATTGCAGTAGCCACGACGACGATGTAGCTACTAGCGTACTAGAATGTGAACATATTGTCTTGAACCTCTCAACTTTATTGATTTGAGCTAGTATCAATTTATGGACAATACTTACAGGATTGACGCTACACCTTATTTTTTTAAACGAATCGACAGAAGAAATGCCAAAAACTTTCGTCAGCATGAGTACAGTCATAGTGCGTTGATCCCAACGGGGATGCTCCGCGACAAATGGAAGAGCCCCAGACAGAAGGAAAAAAACCAGTTAGAGATAAATCAACAACTAGCTCAACACCGCACTGGCCAACACTTACGAAAAACATGTCATGGACGGACCAGCACCTCTCGAGAGAGAAGAATTGCCTGAAAATTGTCTTTGAGCTAGATCATACAAAGAACCACCTTCTCTCTTGCCCAAAGCTTGAGAGAAGCAGTGAAAATGAGAAGGGTGAGAAGCAGCTCCTCTCCTAGATGAGGGCAGTGGTCGGCTCATGATTTTTTTTTTGACAGGGACAAACTACGAGCTTACCTAAGACAAATTACATGATTGTGTGTTATGAAGAAAATAGGTGATCAAATTTGAGCCCAAGAGATGCCAGGCTTAGTTCCTTTTGACTCAGATTTTGCTTGGCGTTGCGATGGAATTTCAAAAGCACTTATTTATTTTCAAGTTAATTTAGATCTGTTAGTTATAGTTGAAAGCATATATCTTTTATGGATCTAGAGTATCAAAATCTTGAACTAGCAATGTTTCCGCCAACCAATTAGATTTCTCAGTGCAGCATACAGCAACCGCATGCTAGCGCTAAATGGAGAAACAAAACAAATGACAAATATCTCCCATTAGTAGAACAATCTCCTTGAAATGGAGAAATAGAACATGGCCTTGCAAACTGAACACATGGCCTTGCAAACTGAACACATTATTGCATATAAACAATGGCCTTGCAAACTGAACACATTACTACATATAAACAATCTCCGAGTTTTGGTTTCTCAGAGAGAAACCGAATCATAGGCACAACTCGGATCATGCTCAGATCTGCGAGGTCCCTTTCAGCCTCAGCATCTTGACAGCCATGGTGCATGCATACGCCAACGACAACAACACGGACCCTTTCCAACAGAAGAAAAGGCACGCGTCTTTGGACAGGGTGCCATTGCGCTGGAGCTAGATGCTAGCTCCATTGTCACTGCGCTAGCTGCCTATCTCCGGTGGTCCTTGCCTTGCCGGGAGATGCACTCTCGTCCAACCGCGGCTATCACACACCTCTCGCTCCAACGCCGTCCACCTTGTCGCCAACACTTTCGAGCTCCCCCATTCGTCTCTCTTTCTCTCTCATGCACTTGTCCAATGGCGTGGCGTCAGGTAATTGAAAGGGTTGGAGAGATAAGAAGAGACGCTACTAGAGAATAAGTAAAAACATATGGTATGTCACAAACGATTTCTTAATACTAGTCATAGGTAAAATATGTTTAGACGGTTGTTAAAACAGATATATCTGTAACAAGACAGATATCTAGCTATAAATAACGGTTTTTATAAATCCGTTTGTTTCTATCATATAGACATAGATGACTTTTAGTAAAATTCATTTGTGATATTGTCATAAACGGTTTCTTATAAGATATATCTGTGTCTATTCAGTAGACACAGATAGATTTTATAAGCATATGTCTGTATTTAAAGACTCACGAACATTTTCAAATTTGATGATCTATCTCCCTTAGCTCTTTTGGCTTTCCACTCACACAACCCCTCATCTCCCCTCAATATAAAGGGGTGATGAGTGTTCTTTTTCCTCACTCGTCATATCCAAGTGTTCCACTGCACTACGAAGCATCCTCCCTCATCATCAGTGTCGGAGAAGCAAGATCTCAGTGAGGTCGAATCCCTTTCACTGCACTGAGGTGAGTATCATATGGTTCCATTTGCGATTTAGTTAGAGTTTGTTAGGTTTTCATTAGTTTGATCTGTGTAACTGATGGCACACCTTGTTTTCGTCGTAGATCTGCAATGGTGCAATTCACGATAATCAAGAGATGACAGGATGGGGTTGTCCCTATGGCAGCTTCAACGACGCGACTGCTTGGCGTCGACTTCGACATGGTGGACTTTGTCTTCTTCACTACTATGAAGGTCCCCTCTATCGACCTTATGTACGCCGTCAACCACATTCTCCATTCTATTCTACTGAATGGAAATTTCTCCATTGTTGTTCGTCAAAATGGAGATATTTTTGTCAACTGCGAGACATTCTTGAATGCCTATTCCTTGTTGAACTACGGTTGGCGGTTTAGTAGCAATACAGTCTAGTTTTGGCTTATGCATGAGATAGTCAAAGTGCAGCCAGATCCGAATGACTGAGAGCTACTAATTGAAGATGATGTTTAGGTTGACATTACGCTGAAACGCAGGAGGCTGAGATGATGTCTATCATCTCATCTTTTTGAAAGACAGCATCAACTGACCCAAGTTTATCGATCACTTTTCGTCTTTTATGAAGACAGTGTCACCATGATGTTAATCATTTTATCTTTTTATGTTTTCTGAATGATGCATGATTTGCATCTATGTAATGTTCTTAAACTTTGTGATATGTAAATACATGTGTTTTATATTCTGAACAATGTGTGATCGATGTTCTGAATAATATATCAATTCATTTAATTTGAGAATTATAAAGTGTGTATCTGTGTGACCGTTTCACCTCTATAAATAATTTGTTTCGTGACTACAGCCAGGAAACAAATTTACTTATAGGAGGAAAGGGAGACACAAACGGTTTTTTTAAAAATCTATCTGTGATAATTAACACATATGAGTTTAAACAAACACTGTTTGTGACTCTTACTACGCACATACGGCTTTTAGAAAAATGCATCTGTATGTAAGTATATTGCAGACGATTATGAAATCGTCTGTAACAAGCTCAATATCACAGATAGTTTTGTAGAGACATAACATATAACTGTTTGTGATAGGGTTTAAAATCTGTTTGTAAATACCTGTTCTGGGGTAGTAAGGATGGTGTTGCATTCAAAAGAATGAATTTCTTTGGGGTTACAACTTGCCAATATGTGAGCATGCTTGTGACTTCTTTTGCTAAAAAAAAGTTTGCTTGCGAACAAAAAAAAGGGTCATCCCTGCCCTCCCTTCACTATCGATTCAGTAATAGCTGGTAGTGATAATATATCATTACCGGTTTGTAAGCTCAAGACGCATATAAAAAGCCGAGCTAGCAAGAACCAGTAGTGATAGGGATTATCACTGCTCGTTCTTGTTATGAATTGGCAATGATATTCAAATTATCACTATCGATTCTTTGTTAGAACCGACAGTGATACCTGTTCATAAAAAGATGTATCTTTAATAACCAGCAGTGATAATTCTTCTATAAATAGTATGTCTCCCTCAAACACCCTTATATTACTTCGCTTCCAATCTCCCAAGCCACTCCCCAGGGGCAGTGGTGGTCAAAGTGGTGTGTAGTCACCGCCGCCACTGTAGCCACCTTTACCCTTGTGCCTGGCTTCCACGCAGCCACATCACTGTCTCTGAGCTCATAGCGACCTCACCGTCTCTGAGCCTGTTGCCTACGTCGTCATCTCCCCATCTAAACGAGCTCATCTCCTCTCATCGTCTCCTCATCTCCCTGTCTCCAAAGTGAATGTTGTGTGACAATAGGTAGATCTAAACGAATGTCAAAAAACACAAATGTGTTGAAGAATATTGTGTTTTTGCCATTCGTTTAGACTTACTATTGTCATTGTAAATGTAGATTTAGATATTGTCATTCGTTCAAGATAGATTGTGGATATAGGTAGATATAAATGAGTGATAAAAAATACATTTTCGTCAAGATGATTGTGTTTTCTCCATTCATTTAGACATAATATTTTCACTCGGATACCGTAAAATAGACATTTCGCCATATAAAATACTCTACCTTGAACATTTCGGCATGAGGTATCTGTCTGAAGTTTGATCTCAATTTTGAGGCAGATCCCCCATGCTGAAGAATTCGCGATAGAGTACTTTTGCACATGTGGTTGGATTATCACTATCGGTTAATGCTTAAACCGACGGTAATAGTACCTGTTCATAAGCTGACAGTGATAATTCGTGATTATCACCGCCGG
Source organism: Phragmites australis (assembly GCF_958298935.1). Classification (NCBI taxonomy): domain Eukaryota; kingdom Viridiplantae; phylum Streptophyta; class Magnoliopsida; order Poales; family Poaceae; genus Phragmites; species Phragmites australis. The sequence continues at coordinate 19,052,008 of NC_084936.1, read as the reverse complement.
TTCAAAAACCTATAGTGATGCCAGTTTTGAACTAACAGTGATGACATTTTCTGTAATAATGGTGGCTGCATAAAGGAGATGGCACAAGTTGGTATCATATGATCTATGAATTATATATTGTGGTGCATGCTAAGATATATAGATTCTATTAAAAAAATTATAGGGCTTGGTAATGATTTCTGTGCGATGGTTGTTTGACGGGAATTGTTTCCTTGAATATATACCAATTGGAAGTACACTAGTAACGCTTATAGAAAAGAAAAAAAAAAGAACTTGACTATGGTTTGCCATCCTGAGGTAGGTTTCACTCGCATTCCCCACAAACTGATTGTTGATGATAAAATTTGATATCTATAGTGGTCATTGTAGTAATGATCGACTTGATGGGATATTGTTGGGCCTGATCGAATGCATGGGAGTGACTACGACTAGCAACTATGACCAGCGACCACGTCCAGTGACCACAAGACCACGACCAGCAACCATGACCAGTGACCATGACCAGCAACCACCGACCAGCGATCACCAACCAGGTGACCATCAACCAGGTGGCCACGACCAGGTGACCACAGATCACTATGAATTTCAGCAGTTAGTCTCCCAACATATAGAAGAACTGATCATATTAGATCACATGGATACATCGAGCAATGAGTCTCTAAGCAGGTAGTCAGAACAGGAAGGTAGTACGCGAACAGATGTTCAGTTCGAGTACCCAAGAAGGTTGAATTGCAATAAAGTATATTCAGATAGATATATGGGAATTTACATGTTTGAATAGTAAAGATACGTTAGTTATAGAAAGTTTGGAGATCAGAAAGCATAGCCGAATCATATCTGAAAGTTTTGTTCGGTTTAAATTAGAAGTCCTGATCTTATATGGCTAAGACCTGTCACCCTTTAAATATGAGTAGGTCATGGCCGATTGAGAATCATCATCCAATCGATCAAATGCATTTTGCATTACCTTTCATTCTGCCTAGTTCCTATAGTCCCGTTCTCTTTTCCAATCTATATTACTATATGTTCTTGATCTCAATGACCAAGGACAAGCCGCAGCCATCTGCGCTCTGACGGGTCCCTCCCAAGTGTGGGTGACGACGAAGGTCCGATGATACAGCGCTGTGACCAGGGTATCCTGGGTGCTACTTGCCGAATATTGCACACGATGTGCTCAGTATTTGGCATGGTATCTTCTCGCATCAACACTGATCATGGTGTATTGGCCATGGAGATGATTTTTTCGAAAACGGAGGAACCCCATTTCCATTACCGAAATAACAAAATCATCCACTGGTTAGAGTTTTTACAACTATAGAAAGGAAGTATGAACTTAAAAGAACCTTTAGATAAGAGGCAAGGCACCAACATTAATGCACGAGGGAAGATAAGCAGGCTTAATGACAGTCTAACACTAACAGTCCAAAACTTCAACTAATAACAACCAAATAACTACATCACTAGAAGAAACATCCAACCATTCTAGATTGGAGCATATCTCAAAAGTAACCAGAACACCATAGCAACAGAAGCAGTACCCCATCACTCATCCACTTCCTCAATCTCCTGATCATCGGCTAGCTCATCATCTTGCAGCAGTAGTAGGCGACCACCAGGTGGAGCTTGGAGTGGCTGATGACAATCCAAAAGCTAGGACACAGAATGCAGCAGATCATGTGCTCCGCGAATCAACTCCTCCTTGCTCATGTCTTTGAGAAGCTCTGCCCAAATAGTAAGTGAGGAACAAGCACGAAAAATAATATCACTAGGATGATGGAGAAGCTTTTTCTCAAAGCAGACACTATTCCTAGCCTTCCAGATGGCCCAACAAATTGCAGCAAAACCCATAGTAGCAAAGTTTTTTATCAAAGTTCACCAAAGAGTCAATCCAGGAATAATATTTAGAAATGGAACCAAGAATAGTATGAGCACATAACCATTGAGACACTAACCCCCAAACTGCCTTATCAATAAGACTGGAAGAAGATAATTCTTCTATCACCACCTTAGAGTCAGTAGGAATAGGGGGAGGGTTAGATTTAGCCATTAAGGCACACCTAGCATCCTCTAGGGATTTAAACAAATTGGAAACTTCATAATCATCGGGACTAATAATGACACCTATATTAGAAGCCTTATCTATGATATCATCATAAGATAAAACAAGAAAAGAATTTTTATAATGGAAAGAAGAGGTATCAGGAAGAGTACCTTCCAAGTTCTTCTGCTTGGCCCTTTGAATAGCATGTTCTTTCACAGTAGAGCCCACCAACTGAGCTAACCTCTCACTTTTTCTGGTAGGAGCAGCAGCAGAGGGTTTTACTTGAATAGTCTCAGCAACAGATTTATCATGGGCTGGTTGGGGTTGATCAGGATTTTCATGTATAGACTTCTTCCCTTCCAGCACTTGAAAAGGACAAGAATCATGGAACAATGGAGGGATATCTTTCCCAATCTGTTGTTGATAATCTAGAAAAGAGCACCTGCTCAACCCAATGACTGAATTGCTTTCAGGCATAGGAGCAAGCTTCATCATACCAGACTCTTGATCATCGAAAAGAAGGTCATCTTCATCATCAGTTATTTCAATATCCTTCAAAGCATCAATTTTTTCTCCTTTTCAGAAACATGTGGTATATCTTCCTTTCCTTTGGACAACAGAACAGGGTCATGAGAACCACTGCCAGCCTCTAAACCACAACATCCCACAAACTTGGTAGAAGGTAGAGGCCTATGTATGTCAGCTGTCAACTTTGGGAGAGAATATTTGGGGCTTTTAGAAACCGGTCTTAGGGTAGAAGAACTTTTCAAATAAGTTTTGTCTCCACTCTTAAACACAGAAGATGATGAATCACCAGATGTATTATTCACCTTAGCCTTCTTAGGATATCTCTCACTAAGATCAGCTTTGGAAGTTTGTTTGTTCTTGTTGTCATTCACTAGGATAGCCACATAATCAGGATTAGGAGCAGTAGCTAAATGCATCTCCCTCTCAAAGAGGAAATCATAGAAATAGTACCCATCTTGCATAGCAAGACAACCTTCAGCAGAAGAAGGAACCTTGGATACATTCCTACAACCAATTCTGATCCTCACATAGTCTTGCTTATACATACTGCTCTTATCAATCTCAAGAGTAAGACCAACCAAAGATCCCACATAAGCAAGAACAGGTTCAAATATACATTCATGTGGAATGCTCCTAACTCTAAACCAAGAAGATTGAAGAGCACCTTTAGCCCCCACTGCTGGATCCTAGGGAGAGATCCTAATTTCTTCTCTAGCTCTACGCATCCCATAGTAGTAAAATGAGCCTATTCTTCAATTTTATGAGCATTAGAAAATCTCATACTAAACTAGGTATCAGGCCATTGTTTTACATAGCATCTCCAAGCAGATCCAAAAAGATCTTGAAATTCTTGTTCAATCGGTTGTGCAGTAGCAACCCCTTTAACTACTATGATCATTACTGGACTAGCTCTTTCTTTCGCAACAGTAGCATTAGGAACATTTTCAATGAAAAAGAAAGCTTGCCCCTCACTCTAAGCATCGTATAGGAGCAAAAAATTCCAAAGGATTTTTCTCACGGCACAATGTAGCAAAAATGGTCCTATTAGGCCATGATTGTGATTTTGGTTATTAATGACAATATAGTCATTGGGACTAACATATTTGTCAAGAATATATGTTAGTAGGTCTCATAGATGTAATACATGAAGAAGCCATCGAAGCCGGGACAAAATTTGGTTGAATTGGAAAAAGTCCCAGAAGAAATGACTACACTGGATGGTCCGGTGCTCAGGGTATTTGCACTCACCAGAGCGTCTCTGTCAAAGGGGGACAAAGGCCGGTGATCGAGTGTAGGCAACACCGAACAATGAACAGTGCAAAGATGAAAAAGAAGCAGAAGACCCCACCAAATAGTACGGTGATTGATTTGAACACACCGGAGGAATGCACCAGAGCATTATTGACAAATGGGAGAATGCAGTGACCTCACCGGAATGTCCGGTGCTCTGAAGATTTGTACACCAGAGCATATTTTCAGAGAAGATTGTATTGGCTCAGATGGCTAAGTATAACGCACCGGATGGTCCGATGATGAAGTGATGTGCATCGGAGAATACATCGGAGCAATTTACACAGAGAAGATGTTGGCTCGGATGGCTAAGGTATACTCACCAGAAAGTCCTGTGATGAAGGTGGAATATACATCGGAGTATCCGATGTTCATAGAGGTTTGAGTGGGGTTCCAATGGCTAGTTTGTGAGAGTGTACTCACCGGTTAATCCGGTGTTTGAGAGCAGATCATCTGGTGTTAACAGCTTTTTAGAGTCATTGGGTTAACGGTTAGTGCACGAGTTTGAGGCTATAAATACCCCTCCACTCAGTCATTTGAGTGTGCTGGAGTCCTGAGAAGTTCATGTATACCTGAGAAGACATATAAGCCACCAAAGTGCTAAAAGTGACTATCCAAGGCAATTAAGCACAAAATTAGTGAGTGATTAGTGCTTATAGGCCTAGAGAGTGAGTTACTATTGATTGCTACCTACAAAGTGGATCAAGAAGTAATCCAACAGTGTATCTCTTGGTACGTCAGCACCTTGAAGTCTTGGTGACTCGCCGACAAGCTTGTTGACCCTTTGACTTGGTGTAGAGCGGCGGCAAGTTGATTATGCGGAGATCCTTGCCTTTTTGTCTCAAGCTCCGAAGTGATCACGACAGCGAGGAACCGGAAGAGAGGCTAGGGGTGAGACCTTGCCTTAGTGTCTTGGTGGCTCATCCGGGTGGAGGCCTTGTCTTTGTGACTTGGTGGCTTAAAGGCCGTGATTGGGTGCCGATCGGGAGCATATTGTTTGTGGAACTCTAATGTGGACTAAGGGTGGCATTCATGCCATCGATACCATGAAAAAAATCCTTGTGCCAAGTTTACTCTCTTTATTTTATTTACGTTTCCGCATTTACTTACTTGGAATTTAACTTCTTAGATAGGTTGCAAGAGCTTTGATCGGTAGAGTAGATACACTAGATAAATCTAGAGCACATTTAGATAGAAATTGATATAGGTTTATCTTGTGTTATTTTTGGAGCCGAAATAGTTTTAAACATCCTAATTCACCCTCCCCCTCTTAGGACGTCACCGATCCCTACACATAATCTAGAATTATGACCCTCCTTCCCACATCGAACACAACGAACCTTAGTAGGACAATCACTAATAAGATGACCAAAAGAACCATAACCATAATAAGCATCAACCTCAAAAGCAACACTAGAATCACGGCCACCAGAAGATGAAGAGGGGCAGTTGTACCTTTGAGGGAGGAAAATTAGATCAGATCCACTCCCTTGGACTACATGAGAAGTGGAAATCTTCTGGGATGGAAGATGTGTGGCAGATGAGGACGGTCTCACACATATTGTCTCAGCTTCCTCATCTTCATCTTGATGTTGTCTCTATTGGCATATCTCTTCCCGATGATCCAAACAACCACGACTAGATTCAACAGCAGCGGCCGCAACCACCGCCCAAGGATCTAGGTTCAGATTCAAGGGGGTGGATTAGACAAAGAGGGATCTATGCGGGAACTCCCAATCCCATCCTCCTGCCATTTCTGACCACCCACACCCCTTCCAAATCCACCTCTTGCCAAGGCACGACCAACACCACGACCATAGTGGCCAGATCCAAAACCATCACGACGAGGACCACCCCAACCATCTCTCCCAACCATGATGACCGGTGCACTACTACACTGAGAGAGAGTAGGGGACACAACCACACGAGCAAACAATCTCATATCGCCACAGATGTTGCCCTTCCAATCGAGGAACTCACGCAGATCTCATCGGTGGTGGAAGGCCAGAGGTGTTGAAGCATTCCGTGGAGAGAAGAACAAGGGGCAAGTGGCGCGATAGGAGCTCCACTAGGGTTAGAAAAAGGAGCAATCGTGGGGTAGCCATGGCGACAACCTAAAATTGCCCCTCGTCGAAATTCTGAAACCGCCCTCGAAGCCCCCTACCATGGCGGTCCCTCATGCTGAGGACGCGGCATTGCCATCCCACTCGGTCGATGTCCGAGAATCCCTGGGAATATTCTGGCGTTGTTCCATGTCACCTCAAGAGCGAAACAGGAACGAGAAAACAGGCAAGAAAAAGGAGGAAAGAGAACCACATTTGCAGGGATGTCCGGAGCACGAGCACAAAGCTCCCTCACCGCCGTCGCCGAAGGAAGAACCATCGCCGGTGGGGAACGGGCCAGAGGTCTCGCACGGAACCCACGAGGACGACCCATCCCGGACTTCTTTCAGAAGCCTTCGTCCAGCCCTATAGCTGACAGTGTGATTCCACTTTTGGAATGAACTATGCCCTGGAGATGATTGCATTGTGGTCTTTTGAATGAATGACCATGAAAGGGAAGACGGATGTGATTTCATGCTCATAACAAGAATCTACCCCGTCTATCCATATCTTCACCAATTGGGACCTATCTGAGTCAGCAATTGCTTACATACTCTCCATCAAAATCAAGAGACAAAGCGAAACGTATCCATTGGTTACGTTGTAGCTTTCGCCTTCTGGTAAGCATTAGATAAGTTTGCGCTCCAAAAGTAAAGTATATGATGGCCGGGACTATATACAGATGGAATGATGCGCATCGGACCAATTTGTTTGGGATGTGAGCTCTGATCGAGCTGCTAGCGGCGCAAAAACCTGAAATTATTTCTCCTTTGTTTAACTAAAGGCAGGCAAAGCAGTCGCAGAGGTTGCAACAGCTGATGCAGGGGTGACAGGGAGCAGGAAGAGGGCGCTATCATCATTAGAAATTTGATTATCCGGAGGATTACCTGTCACCAGGTCACTGAAAGCTTCCGGCCAAAAGAGTAATTATAGCTTTAAAGGTGATCCGTAGTCTAGCTTGCATGTAGCATCCATCACCTATTGGCCTTATACTGGCACTAATCAATGCTTTTGATGTAAGACACACACTTGCTTAGTTATACTAGTACTTCATTTGTGGTTGGGAAATTATGAGGTTAATTTTCATATATGCATGGTTAATTTTCATATATGCATGATGTAGGGATGGACCTGTTCATGGTTCGATTATCATTTGATGTTATACAATGTAATTAAGCACAAGTTTACATTAGGCGAACTGTGTCAAGTTTAAATGATCAGTAGCGTACAACGAAGATAGATATTCATTTGCCATGCCGCCAAAATTGGCGTGGTAAACATGGCTTATTCTTGCACTAAGCCCGTGTGCGTTTGAATTCAAAATATCTCCAAAGACGTTTACTTAATGAAAAACATGTCATGAGGCTTAAACTGAGTACAATACGAAGCTACTTCCTACGTCACCGGCCCATGACCCATGAGAATCATATCACGAGAATACATGGGGGTGGCATATATATCTGACGCTCAACGGAGTGACATATCTTGAAATGAATATCCAGTGCTTGTTTACTAGGAGCCAATCACTCCTACTGAACTACCAAACGGGCCCATAGTCTGCCCTGCGACGAAAAAACACGTATAGGGAGAGGAGAACCCCACAAGAAAACGAAGAAAAAGAGAATTCCAACCTGCCGGATTCGAAACAGCGACCTAAGGATTTATCTGCAACCACTACAGTCCTCCGCTCCACCGAGGTAAGACAATCTTTAACTATATTTCTTTCATTTTATTCCTTTTTTATTCTCTTCTGTATTCTCATTCTTTTTATTTTCTTTCATCTCTAACAACTTTTCTTTGGAGGGATTCGTGAAGAGAAAAGAGAGAGAATCTCATCCTGAAGATAATGATCTTGGGAATCACTTTGTGACGGGAACTGTGAAGAGAAACCGTTAGAGTGCTGAAGGGAACAAAAATTTCTTTATAAAAGGATTCTAGACCCTAACAGAAAACAGTTAGAGATGGTCTAAGATCGGTTTGTCTCTCCTTCCATTGTTAGCGCCGCCTGACGAGGTAAGAGAACAGAGTTGACACCCCTCATAGCCGCGTCTGCCTGTGGACCATGCTCGCAGGTTTGCCCCTCCAACTCCAAGCACAGACTAGTCTAGCGTCCGGTTAACGTGAAACAGGTGATGTTTAGCCTCATGTCAAAGTTAAAGGATCGCATCCCGCGCATATTCTACATTATAGCCTGCAACTGATTCAGCTTCGGTGAACTCGGCTATTGCGGAAACTGCACTTCAATAATACTGTGAAAGACTAGGCCAAACCTATGGTCTTCTGTAAACGGTGATAAACCTCCTCATTCTTCTGATTTGCCCACGCCAGTTTCAGTTTGTAGGAAAAAATAATTCCGACCGATGCATTGCTACATGACTTGCAGATTCATCTATCCCTAGTCTGCAATTCTATACGTGTTAAGAACGCCACAGATGTGACTGTGTGTGACCGACGCCCCGATGTTATTCTTCAGTAACCGGTATCACTCATTAACATTGTGTTCGCTTAGAAAAGTTACGGAACGAACCAATTGACACCTGAATCAAACCAGTTCCCATTTTCACATTTATCAGCTCGTGATATGATTCTCTAGTTTTTCCCTAAGTACCTGAAGAATAATAAATTGCAGGATGCAGCAGGACAACCGAAGCATATTTGTGGCTCCGGCCACAACCAGGCAGATGAATTAAACAGTAAATTCGTGTTTAGATTAGAGCTAAAGTTGTCCTAGACATCACCGATCACACAAGATTAAGAAGCTCCGACGCCAAAGCTGTCCTCATCAACTATTTGGTGTACTGTGCACTAAGACGGTAGTGCTTCAATTCCCTGCAACATTCTTCGCCTGGCACTTCAGAGAAAAAGTAGGGCGTGCTCTGTCCAGGTAATTCTATGTGCCAGTATGCTGCTTCCTGTTCTGAGTTGACGAAGAAGCCTCCGCTCAAAACTACTTGGTGCACCATATCGAGAAGACCGATTAGAATCTACAGGACGCCGAGCTTGTGGATCATTTCCCGATGCAAAATTTGCTGAATATGCTACTCAAAACTTCTTCAGAAATGTCCTCGCCGCTGATTGTTGCAAGAGCAAGTGCAGCTTCCCTCAAGTCTATAGTCCAAAAGTCCATCGGTAACTGCTCATTGATTGATGATTCTAGTCGTGTAAAAGCTTCTTTAGTCCTCAGGAGCTGTTCGAATTGCCTCTGTATAATACAAAATGGAATGAGAAAGCAGTCAGCGATCTTTCATATGCAACATTTATTACTCAGAGCAGAACTGCTTTGGTAACTTCATTGAAGGGTTAAACATACAGAATTACCTGATTCACAGTCCACCGTCGTCCTCCAGAAGGTACATGATCAAGACCCCTGACCTCTATTACAGCACTCTCCAACTCGGAAATCCCTTTGCCAGTGACTGCGCATGTCTGTACATGTTTTCTGAAAAGACCACTGAATTGTTCAAACTGTTCTCCAGAAATAAATGGTGTGCAGTCTACCTTGTTGATTACAAGAACCATCGGAACTGCAGAACCTGAGGACTTCTAATCTCCAAACAAGGATGGAAGAAAGAACAATTACTATGTATAGTTCACAAGGGACAGACTCAAAAGTTCTCAGATACAAGTTTACTAATAGTAGGAGGCTGACAGGACAATATTCAAGCAGGCAGTATTGCCAGTAAAATTGATGAGAAAATGAAACAAAACGCACCTTATTAATCAAAACATGCTCAATAAGTTTAGTGTCATCATCGGTCCATCCATCAACTGCACTTATTGTCATTATAATAAGATCAGCTCCCAGTGCAGCAGCCTCGGATCTTTTCACGCCTGTGTAAAATCAGAATTATAAATATATGTCAAGATTATCATTGCCTTTAACATTAGTCCCTATGAAATACTGAATTCTGAGGGGCGGAAATCTCACCAATTTTTTCCACAATGTCATCAGTTTCTCTTATACCAGCGGTGTCCAAAAGTGTAACTGGTATGCCATGAATTGAGACATTTGCTTCTACTACATCCCGTGTAGTTCCGGCTATTTCAGTAACAATAGCCCTTTCACTCTGCAAGCTAAACATTTAAATTTCAATATCAACTATTATGGGTGCAATACAAAACAGATTCATCTACACACAACAATGTTTAAGTATATGATATGTGGAATAGGAGGACTATTGATTTCCTAAAATAACCAGCATTGCAAGAGCAGAGACAATTCTTTGTTCAGTACAGAATATGTTGAACACTAGCCTAATTCTCCACACAAATTGCATGGCATTAGGGCATCCGTAGCTGATTTGGTAACGTTTTTGTAAATTAACAGTAGAAAAGTATTAAATAAGATATGGTTCATGTCAATGATCACATGAAGGTACAAAGAATAAAAAGGATTTGCTATCCTGTTATCATAACGAAAAGACCGAACAAGACATGCTGGTCCAGCATGAAAGAGGGATACCTAAGTACATACCTTACTCCAAGCATTAAGGAGGCTTGACTTGCCAACATTTGGGCGGCCAATTATTGCTATCTGCAAAATATTTTAAATGCATTTCTTTAATATTCATTATGTTATTTTTAAAATCTGACCATTAAGTATTACCCATATATAATGCAAGAAACAGAATACCTGTAGACCAGATTGTAACAGTTTATCATAATTGGAAGTGTCCAAAGCATCCTGAACCCCCTGCCTCATACAATTAATTTTGCTGACAAGCATCACTGGGTCCAAGGGAGGCATCTCATCTTCAAAATCTAGACGAGCCTCGATTTCAGTTAGCAACTCAATGCACCTTGATCTCAACGACTTTACTAGAGTAGAAAAGCCTCCCTACATTCAAACATATCAAATTCAAACCCAGTCTTGAAGCACTTAGCTCCTTCAAGAAGCCTTCTACACTGGGCTTCTCAACAAAGCGGCTTCTCAACAAAGCTGAAACAGATTAACTTAAGCTTCCAATATGACAGGAGTTTAACCTATACAAATCTGTTTCAAATGCAACCAATTTGGAATGGCTTAAGCTTCTGTTATCCCCAGGTTTAAGCTCAACCCAATTGGAAAGCCTGAGCATACACTATCCCATTTTTCAAGGTCTGCCAAATGAAAAATAATCGGTGCCCACAACGTAAGCCTGTGAAATACCTGGATGCCAGCCAAAGCGGAGTCAGCCGCAGCTGCTGACTTAGCTGAAATGAGCCTTGACACGTTCTCAGCTTGGGCCAAGTCCAATCTCCCATTCAGGAATGCGCGAAGGGTGAACTCACCTGAAAGGAAGGTGCAAATTTGGTGAGGAGCTCGTTACCTGTTGAAGGTAATAATGCAGATCAAATTCTTGAATAATCATTTGGTTCCAACAACTAACAATCATAACTGATGGCACTATTTATCTTTATCTCTGACCAGTTAACTGGCAAGAACTAAACTTTAGTTCTTGCAGTACATGCGGTCCACACGATGGCAATTCAATAGGCATCGGGTAACTAAGCAACCAACCAGGATCAGCAAGCCTTGCGCCAGCTTCCAAGCAAGCCCTGAGCACGCGCCGCAAGCAGAGATCATTGCCATGGCACTGGAGCTCCACCACATCCTCCCGTGTGTACGACCTCGGAGCCAGCATAGGCACCACCAAGACCTTGAGAAACAGCAAGATTAGTTCGCATTCGCAAGCACATAGAGAGAAGCGCAGCAAAGCTAACGAACAGCGGAGCGCCGAGCCACGATACCTACCTCGTCGATGACGTTCCCTTCCGCGCCCAGCGCGAGCCCGTACTCCGCTAAGTGGCTGCGCGGCCGCCACGGCGCCGGCGCCCTCCCGGCGGGCCGGAACACGCGGTCGGCGACGGCGACGGCATCGGGGCCCGAGAGCCGCACGACCCCGACTGCCGCGGAGCCGCCGCCGAGGGAGGTGACGATGGCGGCGATCGTCCCCGGAGCGCTCCTGCCGCCGATGCCATAGTCCGGGCCCGGCTGGTGCGGGAGGCGCGAGGGCGAGCGCTCGTCGCCGGGGAGGACGAGGGTGTCGGCGCGCGTGGCCAGGGTTCTGGGGCTAGGGTTTAGGAGGCGGCGACGGCGGAGGAGGGGTGGGGGAAGGCGCTGCCATAGGAGGAAGAGGGGGAGGAAGCGAGCGGCGGCGCGGGCCAATGGATTGGGATGAGCAGCGAGCCGTGGGGCTTGGATTCGGGATGGGCAGGCTCGTTAACCAGGAGGATCCGCGAGGAGAGATCGAGGGAAGTCCTACTTTTTATTTTTATTTTTCTCGAGGATGAATCCTTCTAGCCTCAGAACTGTAGATATCCAACTTCTACCCTGCAAATATGCATTTTACCATGTGACAAGTAGGTTTATTTTCCAGGAATTAATCCCTTGATACATAAACCAACGACACAACATCAATTGTTTGAGCATTTAGTAATTCTTCTTTCTTTTCAAATTTAGTTTATGTTTCCTTGGGTTTGTACATTGATCACAACATTTAGCTATGCATCAAACCTATCCACTTGTACTAACAACCACACAAATCAATAATATTGTGAAGAGGGCTAAAAAAATTCACAGGAGAAAAATAATTGAAAAATAAAAAGCTGCAGATGAATCTCTACACATGCAAGGAAATAATTGTGAACTAATACTTTTTAATGATGATAATGTTTATTAATTACATGTTATGTTTTCAAATTGATTGTAAATTTCCAAACAATTAAGAGGAGTAGATGAGGAACTAACTTTGATCATGTAAGATATACCGTAAAGATGTTCAAATATGTAACTTAACCCATCTATTTTATACAAGGATAGAAATAATGTTCACAACAACATAACTACAGCAGCTGTTTTTGGTGTTGGGCGCGGGGGGGGGGGGGGGAGATACAACAGAACTACAGCTATTTGAAACACTATTGCCCGCTTTTGCCTTAAGCAACAGCAAGCATAGCCTTCGAAACTACATATACCTATCATTTGCAATCTTGTATCATCATCACATGATACATATACTAGGGTACATGTGCCTGCCGTAATCCATTGTAGTTCAAGGCTCTTGCATCGACTTTGAAGTGCAAAACCGCACAGCGTCAGCGACTGAGAGGAAAATGTGGTTGCTTCCGATGTGCTCGGTCAGTTTGGATGAGTGGAGCTTCTCGATGACGACGGAGCCAGGATTTGATAGAATGAGCTGCCACATACAGAAATACACAAAATATCCATAATAATCATCGGCACAGTAAAATTTTAGCTTTGGGACATATATTGTTTCATGCAATTCTTTTGTGGTATTTTACATTCTCATGTTTCTTGTATAGGATATTTTCAATCGTCCTCCTTGACACTTCGATTTTTCGAGCAGTTTCTCCAAGTATTCAAACCGGAAAAGAAGTTCCTTAAGAAATTCTGATCGAGTCATAAAATTTTAGTTTCAGTGCATATACCTGAATCTCTCTCTTCTGAAGACCCTTGTACAGATCTTCAAGAGCATGGATGCCATTTGTATCGATATCTATAACCGCTGCAAGAGTAATTTTCATCGGCTTGGATCAGTACATTCATTGTCAGGAACTCTTATGATATCTTCTCACCAAACATTCTACTTACGTGACATTTCTATTATCAGGAAATTCGTTTTAGGCAGTCCCTCAGCCTTGGCTTTGTCTTCTTCATCGGACAACCACCTAAGAATTCTGCAATGGAGAATGAGGATGCATTCATGTTTATTCCCTTGTTAATCAAGTTCTAGATGCAACACTCGGTGAGTTTACAGTCTGTACCTCTCCCGCACATAATTGGAGTTGGAAAAATAGATAGCAGAATCAACCCTCACTATTAGCACCCCAGGAACATGTCTTGCATCTGGATACTGATCGGTGTTCCTGTATATTGTGGTGCCTGGAAGGTTCCCAAGCAGTGCAGTCCTTGGCCTTGTTACTTGAAGAAGTATTTTGGCAAATGAGATTGATACCTATGAAGGTTGAAAATATCAGGTAAGCTCTGCTTATCCCTCTGTAACAAAGATTAATTGAACATTTAAAACTGGGATGGGTCCTTACAGCGATCAAGAGACCTATCTCAACAGATGCGAAAACCACACCGAAAAATGCTCCCATGCAAGCGATAAAATCCATTTTGTCAACTTTCCAAATGAGGATTGCTGCTTCATAGTCCACGAGCCCGATCACAGCAGAAATAATGATCGACCCAAGGATCGCATTTGGTGTATACTGGAAGAGTGGTGTGATGACCAACAAGGTGAGAAGCACAACCGTTGACATAACCACATTAGATACTGGCGTTTGGCATCCAGCCATGAAATTGACTGCCGAACGAGAGAAAGAACCTGAAAAAAATGCGGCGAATATGTTTCAGCACTGTATTTTCGGATAATTTATTGTTACTCTGTCCAGCAGCGTTGATATAGTTACCTGTTGTGATATAACAAGACGTCATTGAGCCTACAACGTTCATTGTTCCAAGTGCTACCATCTCCTTGTTTCCATCTAACTGGTAGTCCTTCAGGGCAGCAAACGTCCTTCCAATCGCCACAGCCTCCTGGTAACATATTAGCACAAAGATTGATGTGCATTCTGGAAAGGCACATGAAGTACAAGACAAGATGGGTTTGCATTGCATACGTACTGTCAAACCGATCATGCCACAAACAACACCAATCTTAAAACCTTTTGCGACAAATGGACCAGTGAAATAAATCTTGTGTATGGATGATGGGTTGATTCCCTTTTTGATGTGGTTCACCTGTGTTGACCAAGGACCAAAAATAATGTCATTAGTCAATACATGATCTGCACAAATTGAGCCCTGGGGACACTCATGTGACCCAGAGGTAGAGTATATGGTTGTGGTGGTTGAGGTCATGGGTTCAAAACCCCACAGTCCTTCTCAAAATCAAACATGGTTCCTCATTTTGTCCCATGCATTCTTGAAAGGAAAATGAATCAAGCCTTGATAATACAAACTAGAGTACTTACTATCTGAACGCCTTGCTTGTCCGCACGAGTAATGTACACAAAAAGGGTAGCGAGAATAACTGAAGTTATCGGAGCAATAGCTGGCACCCAAAATAGCTTCTTATTCTTTTTCCCCTGTGTATATAAAACACCAATAGCAGGTTATATAATTTCTAAAAAAGAAATTATAAAACTAAATTCTATGAAAAGATGAGATGCTCACAATGTACTTCGCAAACAGAAGAAATGTCAGGAAAGCTATGCCGATCACAACTGTCTGCCAGTTCCACTGCATATGCAAAAGAACACCTTGTCAAATTTTTATAGGATTCAGACTGAAAGAAATATTTCCTTCATACTGTGTTGGGTTCAAGATAAGTACCCCATGATGAACTGAACCCCAAACAGACTCCATAACAGAAACTATGTCAGTTTTCTTTGTAAAGTTCCTGATACCCAACACAAGTTTCAGCTGCTGCAGGGCAATGGTAATGGCTGTGCCCCCCATGAATCCAACAATTGCAGCATGCGACAAGAATTCAATGAGGAAACCTAACCTGAAAAATAGAAATACTGAGTTTGATGCACCAACTTGTATCTGCATGTTTCTTTCCGAGGAGTACTGTAGTATCTTGTACCTTAGAATTCCCAGAGTTGCTTGAGTGATACCAGCAAAGAAGGTTGCCGTAAAAGCAAGACGCAAGTATTCCTCCTTGTTTTTGATAGAGTCAACCTCATTTTGTAGAAGTGAACCTAGTAAAAGAGACACCACCGCAACTGGTCCAATTGCTATATCCCTTGAGCTACCCATTGCAGCATATATCAATGGGGGGATGAAGCTAGAGTCTGAAACCAACAAAAAGTTAAATTATAAGGCAATTGATAACACACATCAAGAATTACATAAAAAATTATCAAAACAATGCATGAACAGGTGAAACTTACAAAGCCCATACTGCGGATCCAAATTAGCGAGCTTTGAATAACCAATATCCTATTTAGTCCAAACTTGGTATCAGCTTCAGTTAAGTAGTAAAATCATAGGTGGCAATCAACCTTGGTACCTGAGGAATGCAGAGACTTGCAATGGTCAATCCGGCAATCAGATCACCTTTGAACTTGCTAAAGTTGTAGTTCCTGCCCCACTCAAAGACTGGAAACATGAACTGCAACCCCATCATGAATTTTGTTGATCCAGATTGGTCCTTGTGTTGCCGTAGTGGGTTGTCATGGAAGAAAGTCTCCCTCAATCTGTCTGTAAATTCTCTGGTGAAGTTCTTCTGAGGAGGATAGCCGACCTTGTAGACCAATGGGGCTTGAGATGGGTTATAGGAGGGAGGCTGCGTGGTGGTGCTGGCTTCATTTGCTGTTGCCTCATTTGTCGCGTGATGAACCATCTGTGGGTACTCAAATTGATTAACCTGGAAAGACCATTGAATCAACGTTAGCAACAGAAGAGAGTCTGGAAGTAATAAGAGACAATATTTCCAAGTTGCATCAATTGAGACAAGAATAAAATACATAATAGACAAGAGAACAATAAACTGCAACACGGGACAGTAGATACTGAAGAACAATGGATGAAGCACCACTATATTGCACAAAAGTAGGTCAATCAAACAGAAATGTTCTCAATTGAATGCTTATATGATACAAAAAACTAAGCTCAGTTGGTGTACTTATATATATAATTCTAACATTCAACCATCCTTCCTTTTCTTTTCCTTACGTTCACTGCTTGTTTCATTATGCGATCTACTAATACAAGATGGAAGTATCAACTAACTTCACAGTGTTGCCACATATATTAACAATCTTTAGCATGCAAACCCGTTGAATTTAACCATCTAGTCACAATTTTGTATGTTCTGGACATACATGATCCCCAAACACAATCAAGCACTGATATTTAGTGTAATGTATTTATAAATATAGCAACTTTAATGTTATGAAAGTACCGTTTTAGATAAATTTTCACGCATCTTCATATGTGCAATCTATGCAATCTAAATTAGCCAAAAAGATATAGATAGACAAAGTTTTTAAAGTTTGACTACACATATTCTGAAACATCACTTTTTTTTACTAGACTAGATAGGTAGGAACTATTGACGGTTTATTCTAAAAAATCCAATATTTTTTTGATGAAAAGTATACTTATTGCCATGAATCATGTATCAATACTAACAGATGACTAGCTGAGAAGAGCAATACTGAATCAATTTTATGCTATATTTTAAAAAAATTATGCTCATAGCTCTTCAAGTCAGAGTAGCTGGGAAATGAAGAACAGTATGTACTTTGAAACAGTGGATTAGTCACTATTTTCGCAAAAAAAAAAGCAGTGGATGAGTCACTGTCAAGTGCCAACTGTATAATGAACTGTAACTGTTCCCGTAGAAGTCTTTTGTAGACCGAACAGACATCTTTCTCTCTCGATTGTCCACTACTAATTGTGTTGTTCACACTATAATATAGCAAGAGAAATGTGCCTCAAAACTCAGTTTTATTTTATTGTCACGTTCAGTTTTCGATCAGAACATGCAGGCTCACTCAACCAGCAATAATTTGTGCACAAAGATTGAATGATGACCCCAGAACCCTTTTTTTTTCTCGAATGCGCAGGAGAGCTGCGAATCTTTGAATTATAGAGAGAAAAAGGATCGGCCCCTTACAAGCACATCACCACCTCACTCCGGGCCGAGCCATGAGGGGTTGAATGAAAAAATTGCAGAGAATAAAAACCAAGAAGGATGAGACCTGACCATACACAAGCTAGATTAACTAGCCCAAGCCGCGATCTAGACCGAGAGTCCGTAGGGCACGAGCACCCGCGAGACACCACAAATCCTCCTCTTCTTTGAAAGCCTGCAAGAGGCTAGATATCCTCGGTGGAGCTCCGTCAAAGACACAAGCATTGCGATGCTTCCAAAGGATCCATGCACCCAAAATGATGACCGTGTTCAGCCCCTTCTTTTTTTCCTTCGGCAGATTCTTGATAGCCTTGCGCCACCAAACAGCGAAGGAAATATCATGAGAGCTAGGCACTCGATCTTGCAGGTCCAACGCGGATAGAATCCGGTACCAGAAATCCCGTGCCAACACACAGGTGGTCAGGAGATGTTGGATATTCTCTTCCTCCTGGTCGCAAAAAGGACAGTGACTGGGATGCGGAAGCCCTCTCCTAGCGAGTCTGTCAGCCGTCCAGCACCTATTCCTTAATGCCAACCAAATAAAGAGTTTGCATTTCGCTGGAGCCCATGATTTCCAAACTCGACGCCAAGGCTCGAAAGTGATTGAACCATTAAAGAAGGCCCGATAAGCAGACTTGGAGGAAAAACAACCTGATGCTTCTAGTCTCCAAATGAGGATATCTGCATCCTGGGTTAGCAATGTCTCCTGGAGGATATCCCACAACTAAAAATATTCAAACAAACCAATCAAAGAGAGTCCTCCTCTGATGTCTGCTGGCCAGTCATGAGCTTGTAATGCTTCCGCTACTGTGCGACGTGTGCGAGTATTCTGTGGTACAGCGGCCACCACAGTCGGCGCGATATCTTGTAGCGAGCAGCCCAAAAGCCATCGATCTGACCAAAAAAGCGTGCTACTCCCATTTCCGACCCGAGTCTCCATCACAATGTTGAACATGGCCGTGGCATTTGGGTGCACCTGTATGTCTAGACCGGCCCAAGCTCTGTTGGGGTCTGTCTTTTTGAGCCACAGCCATCGGATTTGGAGCGCCCAGCCCATGACCTCCAAGTTAAGAATACCAAGGCCACCATAATCAAGGGGTCGCTGAACCTTATCCCAAGCGACCAGGCAAGAACCTCCATTTACTTGTTTATGTCCCTTCCATGTGAAAGCTCTTCGTAATTTATCAATAGACCGAATAAACCACTTGGGAACCTTGATAGCGATCAGCACATAGATGGGAATAGCAGATAACACAAAACGAACCCAAGTAACTCTACCAGCCATATTCATGAGGGAAGCCTTCCATGCCGGTAGATTATCTCCAACTCTTTCTATCCACGATAATAACTCAGCTTTCCTGAATTGCTTGTTCGAGACCGGTAACCCCAAATACGTGCAAGGAAAAGCAGCAGGCGTACAGGGCAAAGTTGATGACACCATCTCCAAGTGTGATGGCTCACATCTGATAGGTATGACGCAGCTCTTTTGCAGATTACAGTGAAGACCGGATGCCTCTCCAAATTTATGAAGAATTTCCATTGTCAGGCTCATCTCTTCCTCAACCGGCCGGATGAACAAAGCAACATCATCAGCGTAGAGCGAGATGCGCTGCCCAGGATTATGCCGAGATAGAGGTTGCAGAAGTGCCAGATCGCCAGCCTTTGCAAACAAACTGTTTAGGACATCCATCACCAAAATAAAAAGCATGGGCGAGAGGGGGTCTCCCTGGCGGAGCCCTCGTTGGTGCCTGATTACATCTCCGGGCTTTCCATTGAGCAGCACACGAGTTGAAGATGAAAAGAGCAGATTTGAAACCATGTTACACCAAACCTGTCCAAATCCCAAGTGTGCTAGAATTTCCAATAAAAAGGCCCAAGAGACCGAATCAAAAGCTTTGGATATGTCCAGCTTTAGAAATATACTTGGCGCTTGCTGTCGATGGAGAAGTTTGATTGTTTGCTGCACCAATATGTAGTTGTCATGGATACAACGACCGCGGATAAAGGCGCTTTGGTTTGCAGATACCAAGCTATCCAGGAAAGGTGCTAATCGATTGGCCATAATCTTTGTTACTAGCTTCGCATAGCTATGAATAAGGCTAATCGGCCGGAAGTCTTTGGGTAAAAGCGCCTCTGCCTTCTTGGGTATGAGCGTGAGGTAGGCTGAGTTGAGGAGCCAAAGTTTTCGAGCATCACCTTGCTGAAGCGTTATGATGGCGGCCATGAACTCTGCCTTGATCAGATGCCAACAAGTTTTATAAAACCTGCTTGTGTACCCATCCGGACCAGGAGCTCTATCCGACGGCATAGTCTTGATTGTGGTCCACACCTCGTCCTCAGTGATGGGCGCATCCAATACTGACAAATCAATACCTTCCCTATGAAAGAAGGCAAGATCGAGAGTAAAGGAGCGAGGTAGACCCGTACCTAATAAACCATCAAAATAATCAAACATGACCTCCTGTTTATCTTCTTGTGTGGTGACCACCTGATCATCCCGTAGTAATTTATGCACAAAATTCTTCTGTTTACGAAACCCGGCCTGTCGGTGAAAGAGAGCTGTGTTTGCGTCACCTTCTTTCAAATGTCTGATGCGAGAACGAAGGCGGGCTATTATTCTCTCCAGCGAGGCCAACATAAGGCAGTGCTTCTTTAGTTCACCTTTCAGCCAACATTCCTCCCTAGTCAAGATCCTATTATCCTGTGCAATCTCAAGCCGGTGCAGAATCTCACGGGAGACGGCATGCTGAGATTTGATATGGCCGACCTGGCGTTGGCTCCACGATTGAAGTGCTCGTGTCAGGCGCTTAAGCTTGAGAGAGATCCTTTCAAAAGTGCAGGTAGAAAATACGGGCTCGTTCCATGAGGTTTCGACCGTGTCAAGAAAACCAGGAAGCTTTGTCCAGAAACTTTCAAAGCGAAAGCGCCGCTTACCATGAATACCTTCCTTGAGACCTAGCACCAGCGGACAATGATCGGATATCTCAGTGGCTTGGCTTTGCAAGATGCAGTCTGGAAAGAGAGCCTCCCAATCTGTAGTGCACAATACTCTATCTAGCTTTACCAAGGTCGGAGCTTCCCTCTCGTTTGACCATGTGTAACGCCTTCCAAGTAAGGGTAATTCCTTGAGCTCAAGATCATTTACAAAGCGGCGGAAGCGCCCCATCATAGCCCGATTCAGATTGTCATTGTTCTTATCTTCCGATGAGTAGATCATGTTAAAGTCTCCCGCAAGCAACCATGGACCTGTGCAAAAGGACCTTACTTCACGGAGTTCATCAAGAAAGGCGACTTTTTCAGCATCTTGGTGCGGGCCGTATACACCAACGAACCACCAGGGCTTATCATCCTCCGTAGAGAAGAGCACCGAAACTGAATGCCGATGAACTCGCCAGTGATCAGATGCTAACGAGTCCTCACGCCAAGCCACTATAATCCCTCCTCGAGTTCCATGTGCCGGGAGATAAACAAACTGCCGGTAAGCCGGACCCAGGAACGAGACCACATCATATTCTGAAATCAGTGCTAGCTTAGTCTCTTGGAGACAAATCAGCGCTGGGAGGCAAGTATCGACCACACGTCGAACCGTGTCGCGACGACCCCTATCGTTCAATCCCCTCACATTCCAAACTAGAATGTTTGAATGATCCATTGAGACACAAGAAAGGCCAAGACCAACCATACAAGAAGCATAGGCGCAAGCCTAGCCCTCAACCGTTTGGAGCTGATCCGCCGATGGAATCTCCTTGCCAATTAGCTTAGCAAGGGCTACAACATGGGAGGTGCTCAGAGGCTTGTTGAAAAAATCCGTGTACTTCTTCATGACGTCAACAGGGAGACGTCTGTCATCATTGGTGAAGCCCAGGCTACGGCAAATGGATAACGCCGCTTTATGGTCAGAATCTGGCGGAAGGTTTGCGATGCGTCTGCTGTGGCGGGGTGGTGTAGGAGAAACGGCAGATTTCTTGTTGCGCTTCTGGGGCTTCGGCGTGGGGAGAACAACCTGGAGAGGCTTCGATATTTGATTGATATATTCCGCAGCCGGTAGGATTTGCTGTGGTTCCTGGGTATTAGTTCTGCAACGCCGCGAGTACACAGGCGTCGGACGGCTTGGCACTCCCCGACCAACCGATTCGGCCATCTGATCAACAGGAACCGGCTCTAGAGGCAGCACGTGCTCAGCAGGAAGCCAGGAGAGAGGTGAGGCTGCCTGGAGAGGAACGTCCAGCGACGACGAGCTGGCTCTGCATGACGGGGTCACATCAGCACAGGGGATCGCACTGGGATCTTCTAGAGGCAGAACTCTCTGGGGATCTCCAACCACCGTCTCCGTATTCGATGTATTATCTGTCACTGGATCTTCTGCGACTGGGGTGGCGGCGACCTCGACCACAAGGGGAGGTACCGAGCCAACCAGCGATGGAACAGCGGTGACGATGGCGTCCTCAACCGGGATGGGAGGTGGCACATCATGCACCTCAGTCTTGGTCGCTAACATAGGTACCGGGGTTGATGTCAGATCAAATCGCATTAATGTGGGGGAAACCACAGAAGTATTATCATCAATAGTCGCCTCGGTGCTGGTGCTTAAAGAGGCCAGCACAGGAATAAATGGGTCCGTTGCCCATGCAGCTGCAGGAAATGCGTCACAAGCTACGGACGCCTCGGGTTCTGCCGCACACGGTAGAGCCAACGACTCATCAATGGCCGGTGAGCGGGCTGTCCCCGAGTAAGGCGAGGAGCCACCGGCTTCAGAGGTAGCAGCCACGTGGCGCGCGCCGCCCAGACTTCACCCCCCCTGCTAGGCGGCAGGGAGGACCCCCTCGCCGGAGAGCGAGCTCGTCGGCGTTGACGGCTGCTTGGGTTATCACTGCTCTCATCAGCTGAGGTCCTCCTGGCTTCATCTTGCATCTCCAACACGACTGGCGCCACAGCAATACTAACAGGGTACACCAAGGCACGCTTCACCGGCGGTGATTCGACGACGGCGACCGGTGGCTCCACGATCACCAAATCACGAGATGGAGGGATTTCTTCTGCGTTGAAACACCAAGCAGAACACTTGAACACAGCATAGTCTTCACGATTGCGGGTAGAGTGGTGAATCTTCTCAATCCAGCCATAGGGATTCAGTAGATTCTCAGCCGTGGACACCTCCCAGGCGTGTGCTGGTATACCACAGAGCTCAACATCAACCAACGTAGGAAAGACAACACCAGTGGCGTTCGCTTGACGGGTCCAACGGCGACAATGCAGGCGAACCGTACTGTCTCCGGTGGAGGTATCCCTGCTGGCAAGATTGGATGCTGCCACTTCATCTTCCGCGAACATGATGAACACACCTTGGCCAGATCGACGAAGGACGAGGGAATCCCTGGCAAGGTCTAGCTTGGAAGCAATAACGTCGGCGGCCTCCTCAATGGAAATCATCGGAAAAGCCCCGACCAAGGTTATGATCACCGCCTTGCGTAGCTCAGCCTCAGCGCGATCGACGCGCTCTGACCTATCGATCACGCACGGACGCACGAGGGCCGGGTGGGCGCTCACCGCCGAGCCCGTAGGCATCGGGGGAGCAGCCCCGCCGTTGCCCCCAGCGTCATGCGGAGATTGGCCTGAATCTTCACGCGCCGGGTGGCGGCGTCTGCGCGGCCGCCGCCGCCGACGACCTCGGCGCTCGGAAGGAACAGCCGTCGCCGTCGCACCCTCATCGCTAGAGGATCGAACCATGGGGGCAGAGCCAACGTCCGGCACCTCTAGAGCATGAGACAGAGTGGCCGGCGTGAGGCGCTGCCAAACTGGAATGCGACGAACACCGCCAGGCCCTGAAAGGGACTTCCGCCCCCCTCCGCCGCGGCTAGGGCATACATATGAACGATGGCCGAGAGAGCGACAGTGGAAGCATCTCGGGCCCGACATGCAGAGAGCAGCCCGATGAGACGGGGAAAAACAGTTGAAACATTTGCCTCGGAGATCCTTGGGCACCGGGCGGCGGGGCCTCCGGGACTGCCGACGGCGGGCCGAATGGGAGACGACCGTGGTCCATCCATCGGCATTCGGCCCAAATCTCGTAGGAGCAGGGATGTGGACTTCAGAGCGGAGCAGAATCCTTGGCGGGGGCTTTTCCGGGGCCGGGGGAGGTGGCCGCACCGGGATTGCCGAGGCCGCCGAGGCCATGACCACATCGCGGAAGGATCGAGTGCCGGACGTACGCGACTCAGACCCGTCGGAGGAGGGCGCCGGGGTAGAGTCGCTCCACCGGAGCTCTTTGGAACGACCGGACGGCTGGAAGGGTTTCGCGAGGGGGGACAAGGAGGAGGTGGAAACAGGCACCTCGAGAGAAGGATGTGCCGCGGCGGCGGCTTGGATGGTGGCCGCCGGATCGGCGGTGGGTACCGGCGGTGGGAACGGGTGAGAAGGTGGGGAGACGGCCATTCTCAATCTTGAACCAGTGCTAATAAACCAGGAATTGGTAAGAGCAGTATTGAGTCAACCTTGTGCCTGGCCTGAACTAACTAACTTCGACAGCAGATATATCACCAGATGTGACTCCAAAATCAAAGCAGAGAGATGATCCGAGGCAATTGTGTGCAAGAGCACCGAACTCTACTCTGGCCATCAGAGAAGGATCAATTGCTGAAGTTGTTACTTGCATGATTGACACTAACAAGAAACCCTCTTTTCACATTGTTTTTCAGAGAGCCAAACAAGTGATTATTTTTCACGAAGGCAGAAATCTTCTTCCGCCAGTTTATGTTTGGGGCAGCATAAAAAACACTCCGTCACAGCTTACACAATGCAAATGAAGAGGCGACTAAGAACAATTGTTACACGTGCAGTCGATAATGAAACACCAGCTAATGACGAATAATAAGCAGACAAACGAAGCGGGAGATTGCCCGTTCTTCTTGAGCTTCAGAAGGGGATAAAATACTGATTTGCCAAACTAAAAAAAATGGGAAGGGGGCCCCAATTGATGTCCAAAAAGGAAATTTAATAAACCAGCTGGTGTTCATGCAGCAGGCGTCATCATAGTTGAAGCAGCAGGTGTAGAAATTCTAAGAAAAAGAATGGACCCCAGCATTCTAATGGCCCATGCTCCAGCCCAGGAACTCCAGGAAACGACCGCGATTAGCAGCAGGGAGAAATCTCTCGTAGGAACGAGCGAACCAGGGCGCGGATTTTACCGGATAAATGGAGGATCCTTGGGCGTCCGCTCCCGAGAGCCAACCAGCCAATGGAGCGCCGGGCCGCTCAAGCTTCCGTGCAAGAACGCCGCACTTGGCTTCAGGCCAAGGACGCAGGCGTTAGCAACGAGGAGGAGGAGATGGGAGCAGTGCCACAACCGCGTTCGAGAGATACAGATCGGCAACGCGGAGGAAGTCCCTTCTCCCAAATGGAGGCCAGTAATAATAGCAACACTCCAGAGGTTTTCCTGTACACGAGCGAGCGAGCGAGCGAGCGTGGTGAGGCCGGTGAGAGATGACGTGACGTTGACCGGGAAGTCCTCGTGGGCTCCACGGCGCAACTGTGCCCCCAAAGAGCCTGCCGTTGGGCGTTGTCGCTGTTAAATGGAGCCGGGCCTTCAGATCATCATCGGGTGCGGTCGCGAGGGAAGATGAGTTCTGACCGTGGAATGGTGAGGACGAGGATGACCGTGGAATAGTAAGGAGGAGGAGGGTGGTGCTGTAGATTGCCGTTGGGGAGCGGACGCGCGTTAGAACATCCTCATTCATTACGTTTTCTTTCCGATTTTCTTCCCAATTTTCATTCTTTTATTTTTTCCTTACCTCTAACAGTTTTTTTTAAAGGAAAAGAGATAGAATCCTATCCTAAAGAGGATAGCCCTGAGAATCCATCATTAAAAAAAAAACTCTTCACGACTGAATTTTGGAAATCCCAGTTCTCTCTCGAGTTCCAGGTTATCCGAACCTGGTAGGACATCGGGATGGAGAGAGCCGGAGAGGAATAGCAAACACAAGGGAGAAAAAAAAGCAGTCGTATTTTTTACCCGAAAGATGTCGAACAAAAGACTGCTTATTTATGGCGTGACTTTTTCTTTCTTAAGCGTATTCACCTTTTTTATTTATACATGTCCACGAAAAATATTTGTCCCTCACAAATAAAAGGCCTTGTGCTTATGAGAAATGGAAAGGTCCACTTTTCCACCCACTTTGACTCTATTCGTTTTTAACCTTCAACTCCAAAACTATTTTATTTACAATCTCGAACCATTACGGGTCTATTTGTTTCAGACTATTTCTGATTTCTGTTTCTGTCATAAGCCCAGAAGTCAGAAACTAAACAAACGGGTTTGCTGAAAAATGATTTCGAGAGAAACCAAGAGTCTACTTATAAGAAAATAAACTAAAAACTGATAAACTAGTTGAGAGTAGCTTTTTTTAAAATATGAGAAGTAAAAAATTATTTTAAAATCTAACCGCTAAAATTTAAAACCAGCTTTTAAAAGAAATCAAAAATGCAATTTTTCAAAGATAGCAGAAACAAAAACCAGACAAAGATACCTAAATCCCCTCAACCCAAAGCGAGCTGGTTTAGTCTCAGGTGACGCTGACATAACATGTTTTGACACATAAGCCAATGTGACATGGCCATGATGTACGTGGAGTTACTGTATTCACATAGCTAATTTTGGGTGCTAGTGCCCCACCTATCATGAGATACATTCACAAAATAACATTTAGTTCGATTTTATATGGCTGGGATCACCCCGTGGGCCAACTATTAGTCTATAGTTTTCCTGTAGCTAATCTTGCTTAGCTCTAGACTAATCTATTGGCCTACTTCTCTTCCTCCGTTGTCTAACGTAGCTGAGCAAAATGCAAGCCTTTCGCCGGTGCGGCTCCTCGGTGCAAGCTACCTCAAGCCACTACTACCTTGATCAATCGAGTGGAGTACATATGACATTCGAGCATGGATTGTTATTTTCTTTCGTTGTTAAATTGATAGTGATCCTGTTGGATAGATTTCCTTGCTCCGGAACAAATCCAAGGTCTTTTTCTCTCTACTCTCATTAGACGATGCCTACTTCCCGACAGTGACAATTTGGATGGCATCGCCGGTGTCGCAACTGTGCTCGTTCCTATCTTCAAATCTGACACTTCCTCCTTGTCAGCCACCTCACGGAAGGAGAGGTAAAGCCACGAAGGAGAAAGAGGACAGAGGGAAGATGTAGAATTGAGATAGAAGAGGGTGGATAGATGTTTTAATATTTTTTTAAAAAAATTATCTTTTTTATTGTTGAGTCAAACGTACTTCAAAACAAAATGCGGAAAGAAGAAAGATAAAAACAAATTGTAAAAATTCCAAAATCAACGTTTCTCTTAGATGAATGTGAGCTTTAGGTTTCGGTTAATGCTATATTAAGAGTCATAGCGCAAGAAATTAAGCAATTTGATGAAAAACTCCTAAACACAAGAAGGCTAGCCGTCGGAAGAGTAGATTCTTAAAGTTGATGGATCTAGAGGGTTACGATGATTCAAGATCAACTCATATGAGATAAATAATCCTCTAGTAATAAGAAAAACAGGTCTTATACGACCCAAAACAACCAACTCTATAAAAAAACGAAAATAAAAAAAAAACATCAGAACTTACAAAAAACAAAAGAGCCAAAAGCAAGGGACTAAAAGAAGATAAACTCAAGCATATAAAAAATACTTTCTTTACTAAGTTCAAAAGAACGCACTCTTTTAGTAGATCATAAAGTGTTTTTCTAACAAAAACTCTCACCTAAATATAGACTAATCACCTCTCTCTTCATACAACACAAGCAGAAGACTCTCAAAACTCTTAAAAAACTCTCAAAGGCTCTACTCCAACCACTAGCCATACCTCTCTATTTATAGATCTAAGAGGCTTGATTAACCCTTAAACAATCATGTCCCTAAACTGCCTTTTACTTACAATGCACTCCCACCTACCACTTGGGGTAGTTTCATTTGAATTTTTTTCATTCATTGGATGGCCATGGCGCCTTTATGACTTAGCCTTGTCTCGTCATAAGCTTCGCAATGATACCACGTGCACTTCATCCTCCTGTGATTTTTGCAGCCAAACTAGGACACTATCTTGCACGCTTCTTAAAGCGTAACTCATAACTACTTATTTACACCTTAAGCAAGTCTTTTGATGTTGACGTGTGTCCTCCGTCTTGTGATCTTCACTACTGACAAGTCTCTCCCACTCTCGATCCCTCGAATCGCCTTATCACTTGCACTGGTATCCCTTTCACTCAACTTTGTCAACATGTCGTCTTCATCCTCCATCATATGCTTTGCTTGACATCCACGTGTACAATTAGGATCATCCTTGACTCTACTCAACCTCCTTAATCGTCTGGCACCAAGCACCCCGCTTGGCCCCAATAATCTCGCAGTCTGCCACCAAGTTGCACCCATCACCTGCATAATACGAGATAAGCAAACACATATCTTCAACTCCATCTCATGTTAGCAGAAATCAAAACATCTGTTGAAATAGACATAAATCAGAAAACATGAACAACAGATATTCTGACGTACACTTCTCCTGAGCACCGGACGATCCGGCATGTGCAATTCATCAAACCGGCTATCTTGCAACCGTCTATGCAAGAATTGCTTCGATGTGCTGGTCATTTCATCCTCAGACCATCCGGCGTATACATCTCCACCGGATCACCATTTGCATCCTTTCAGCAACAAAAGGTTCGACGTATTCTCCGGCGTTTACATCTTCCATCGCCGGACCATCCAACGCATATAAATCTACCAGAGCCGATTTGCAATCTCTCTGCAAGAAATGCTCCCGCGTTCACTGTGCCCATCACCAGACCATCCGGCGTGTTCTTCAATTTTTGCTTCTAAGCAGAAATGCTCTAGTGTGTACTTCGTCTGAACATCGGACCATTCAACGTACTAAAAATCATAGGCACCAGACCATCCGATGTGCAAAATTTTCCTACACTTAGTCACAAACACTCCAACTCATGCTTTGCTTGACCTCCACGCGTATAGCTAGGATCATCCTTAACTCTGCCAGCTTCCTTGATCGTCCGGCACTAAACACCCCGCTTGGCCCTAATCATTCCGCTATCGGCCATTAAGTTGCACCTATCACTTGCACAACACAAGACAAGCAATTACATATCTCCAACTTCATCTCAAGTTAGCAGAAATCAAAATCTCTGTTGAAAGAAACAACAATCAAAAAATGTGAGGATGTTTCGACGTACACTCCTCCTGAGCGCCGAATCATCTAGCGTGTGAAATTTATCAGACCGGCCATCTTGCAACCCTCTCTGCAAGAAATGCTCTAACGTGCTGTTCATTTCATCGTCGAACCATCCGGCGTATACATCTTCACCAGACCACCATTTGCATCCTTTTTGCAACAAAAGGCCTAGCGTATCCTCCGATGTTGTTGGTGTATAAAATACAAGGGTCCCCTATTCTAAGGGCTACACTGGTCAATACCAGTTGGAAGAAGATTCTTTTCCATTCTAGGATCCCACTGCGTGACCAATCTATATCTTCGTAACCAAAATCCTAACCACATATGGGATTCCCACGACTAGCCTTCACTAGTCGTGGGACAAGTACATATGAAACAAGTCTATTCTCATTAAATGCATTCCACATAAGTGTTTTTCTTCCCTAGGAACTCCTCCCCCAGCGTTGAGGTCGTGGCCAGTGCAGTAGTGCCATGCCCTGTCCCGTAACATTAAATATTACGAACAGGCTCACAGGCGTGTTAGACTGCTTCACAGGCGCACGTGCGAGACGGGTGATGGGACGGGACACACCGGCTGACCGGGGTGACGTAGGCATGGAGGTGTCCAGCAGATGGAATAGGCTCAGTTGCTTTATTAGAACAAAAAGGGGCATGTGCGCTGCCCATTTTAAATAGCCTAGGGATGGTAGGTTTAGCTAAGGTATGAGTCAGCAGAAAAGGGCCCACTTGCAAGGTCTCCTCTCTGGTATATAAAGAGAGGAGGAACCGATTTGTGAAAGGACAGAGAAGGAAGGGTTAAGAAAACTCATCTGTAACCAGTTCACAAATATTGATAGCAAAATACACATGATGTAGGGCTGTTATCGTTAGGGAGGCCTGAACCTGAATATTCCCTATGTTCTTGAGTTCATCAAAAACACACACACATTGCAAGCGTCGTTCACGCGCTCATCGACCGGTACACCCCAAAATCATTGTCAGGGATTAACCCTCAACAGACGTTTACATCTTCCATCGTCAGACCATTCAGCGCATGTAAGTTCACCAGAGCTGATTTGCATCCTCTCTACAAGAAATGCTCCGGCATTTACTGTGCCCATCACCGGACCATCCAACGTGTACTTCAATTTTTGCTTATGAGTAGAAATGCTCCGATGTTCTCTATCTAATTTTTGCTTGTTCAAAATCCTAGGTACTGGATCATCCGCGTGTGTACAATTTTCCTGGACTCGATCACAAACACATCAACTCTATTTTCTCTGCAACTTTGGTTAGTTATGATCATAATTGCAGTATATAACTATGCTCATACAATCTCAAAAATTATTAACTAAATCAACACCATTGTTAATCACTCTTCACATATAAATCAAGGTATATTTCAACTTAGTTTATTAGAAGGAGAGGTAGGGGAAGAGAGAAAAATAGTAGGGGCTAACGGGTGCGCACTAACACCTTTTTTATTCATTAGCGATGACACATCAGCAAAAACAAGTCTACATGGATGCATGCCAACTGAGGCCAAAACCCTCTTAGAATGGATTAAGGATGTTGGGTGAACTAATTTTGATACTTCATGGTTCTGTTTTAGATGGTTTGAGATTTGATAGTTGAAAAATGAACCCAAGCTATACTTGAAGGTTGAAAAATGTACCGTTCCATATGAAGAATTAGGCAACTTTCGGGATCAAAACATGGTTTCTTCTAACATCCTCCAAGCATGTCTCCCCATCTCCCATCCCCTTCTCCCCGTCCCAGTCTCCCCAACTAAACGAGTGGCAAATTGAGTGTTCAAGATTATGGTAATAGGCAAATCTAAATGAGTGATAGAAAACATATTTGCTTCATGATAATTGTGTTTTCACCATTCATTTAGATGTACCAAGAGATCATTGATGTATTGTGCAATACTACAAGCCTACATCTTAAGTTGAAGAGCTCCTGATATAGCAATTTTGCAACATCTGTTCCTATTTGTCATTGCGGTTTCAATAAGACTATAGTTTCAAATTAGGATCAAGCTTGAGCATAGGGATCAATGTGCCTTGTGTTGCAAAACCGCTCTACCAGGAGCTAGAAGCTTTGAGAAGTTTTGCACTATAGGGCACATTGATCCTAATGTTAATTGAGATTCTACTGCAAATGTAGATTTAGATATAAAATACTCTACCACGGACATTTTGGTATGAAGCTTTTTTCCTAAGTTTAAGATCAAACTTGAGATAGATCCCCAAGTTGAAGAGTTCGCATGATGAATGCCTACATATATTTGAATACAAATTTGAAATCGGATTTTGAATGTTGTTGTCAAGGGTTAATCCCTGATAGTGATTCTGGGGTATGCAGGACAGTGGGTGCGTGAACGGCGTTTCGGGAACACAGGGAGTTGATGAGTTGTGTGTGTGATGAACTTTGAGACGCGAGGAGTTATACAGATTCGGACCTCCCAAAGGATAATAATCCTATGTCCTGTGTGTTGTATTTAAGAAGGATCTGAGTGAGTTACAGAGGGTGTTCTAGCTGGTTGCTAGGCTTC
Source organism: Phragmites australis (assembly GCF_958298935.1). Classification (NCBI taxonomy): domain Eukaryota; kingdom Viridiplantae; phylum Streptophyta; class Magnoliopsida; order Poales; family Poaceae; genus Phragmites; species Phragmites australis. Next base: position 19,020,625 of record NC_084936.1, on the reverse strand, counting down.
TTTTTTCTCTGTCTTTACAAACGGGATCCTCATCCTTTATATAGGAGGGAGGAGGAAAATTTACACGTAGGTCCAAACAGAGGACTCCTGCTCATCCTAATATCTAACCCAAGCCATCATTACAGAGGACAAAGCGTGCCCACTTGCCCTGAAGGTTTGATTCATCCCCTCGTCGTGCGCCGTAGCTCTTTGGTTGTCACGCCGTTTCATCCGGGTGGTCTGCCCGCCGCTTGTATGTGGAGTTATCAACTTGCCTCACCGATCTACTGACACCATCCCATCCGTTGTGTTGTGCCGTGCTGGTTTGCACTGCCACACCCCCGTAGCATTTAATGCTACGGGACGGGACACTACCCTTCTGCACCGTCCATGACTTTGTTCGTAGGGGAAGACGCCTGGGGAAGGAAGAAACACTAAAGTAGATATCAATAAATGTGATTAGACAGTTTGTGTCAGGTCTAGCCCTCCGACTAGTGGGGCTGGTCGTGGGTTCAGGCGAGGTCCCAATGAGGCTGGCCGCGTAAGCCTCGTACTGGTCACGGGACTTCCTACCCTGGTCATGCGACCGACTAGTTTTTAGGAGATACGTATCCCTGGTTCTTATATTCCTTAGGGGACCTTTCTCCTAGGGTACCCCTATACTCCATACATCGATAGTTGTATTATTGATTTCATAATTTATTTGTGCCTACAAAAATATCAGTGTCGGTTTGTTACATTAGCCGGCATTAATACTCAAACTATTAGTGCCGGTTTTTTCTTACGGACCAACACTGATAGTCTGAGTATCAGTGCTGATTCTTTGTTATGAAACGACACTGATACTTATTATCAGTGTCGGTTCCTAAATCAGCATTGATAGTTCATGCCTATCAGTACCGAGTAATCATGACGGTTTAAAAATCATCACTGATGACGTTTTTGAGCTGGCACTAATTACCATTTCTGTAGCAGTGGCCGGACAAAGATCAATTTGACTATTGAATCTAGTTCTTTTCAAATAAGGAAATATTTATTATATGCATGGATCGAAACTACATAGAACTAAAGATGAATGCCTATGTGGATGAACCATTTATGATTATTTTTCTGTGTTATCGTGCATAGTAAAATACAGTAAGAAGAGAGCTTATCAGTAATGTTTATTAAAAATTTACACACATCAGAGTATCTGGAAAGTAGGAGAAGCAAAGTAAAGCAACAGATGTAACGAGGGGATTTAGTAGATTGTAGTTCATCCACATAGTTGCTTTGAAAACACCCATGCTAATGGTAGGTCAGTCCTGTAGTTGATTTGAAAACTAGATCATCAACCCCCCTGTTGCATCTATTGAAAGATTATTCATTTGCCGGTATCTGAAAACTAATTGATGTCTTTCTTATATTACTATCACCTATAGTGATAGTCATAACCAGTTGTATACAACCTTTTTTGTGAGCAATTATTTAATTTAACCAAACTAGAGGAGGAGTCACTTACATCAATACATGCATATCTTTAACAACTATGTATTTTCTAATTATTAGTATCCAACCAAAATAGATACAAAGTATACAATTTTGATCATCCCCAAGGGGGCCGAGGAGGACGGAGCGTCGAGTTCATAGAGGAATATGCCAGGAAGACGCGGGGGGGGGGGGGGCACCACGCGGCGGGATGTAGATGCTACTTCGGATGCATCCACAATATCTGCTAGATCTACGCGGCATCTACAAAAAGTAAACCAAAATGCCCTAGGGTATAGGCATCTGTAAACCAAAATACTCACTTTCGTTCTTCAACAAACCAAGGGCACAATTGTTTTACGGAAGCTAAGTAAATACATTTCAGTTTGAAAGTTCTCCCACTAGAATAGTATTTGTTACCCATGCTTGTGGTCCTGATATACGTGTTTAGACAAGACTAGTTTTTCAGTATTTACAAAACATGACTACATGAGTACGAAACTGAAATGAAAGGTTGTCTTCAGCTTTTCGATGTGATGACAGTTCTAGAGGTACCACTTGACGTAATACAATCAAGCATTGACTCAATAGGTTGTAAAATAAGGTCACTGTATTAGATGAGAAGGATAGAAAATTGCTAGCTGCTAATCAAACAAAGGCCAGTAAACACAATATATGAATTGTACTGGATACAACATATTTTTTTAGAGGAACTGGATACCACATATGTTTACCACTAAATACACTTGCTTAGTTTTACTTGGACAAGAGGACACTGTTATTTACCACTAATTACACTTGCTTAGTTTTACCTAGACAAGGTTACTAAAAATATTTTTTGCTGTGGGACACTGTTATTTACCACTAAATACACTTGCTTAGTTTTACTTGGACAAGGGGACAGCAGGGCTCCAGGGACAGGGACGACAGCGTTGGCTCCAAGGATGGCGACAAGAATGAGGACGGCGGGGAGATGGTGTTGTCTCCAGGGATGACGACGTGGATAAGGAGGTGTCGGCTTCGAGGACGGCGACAGGGATGAGGAGGTGTCGGCTCTGGGAACGACGATGGGGATGAGGACAATAGGGAGGTTGCGTTGGCTCCGGGGACGGCGACGGCGGGGAGGCGGCATCGGCTCCGGGGACGAGGATGATGGGGCTCTGGGGACGACGATTGCGACAGGGACAACAATGGGGAGGCGACGTCAGCTCCGAGGACAGCAGCGTTGGTGAGACAGCGGGAATCGACATGCGTGCAAGGGGGGAATGGAGAGGCTATGACTAAATCCTACTTATATATGGATAGAGTACCAATGTCGGTTGTATAACCGAGTCGGCACTAAGAGATGAACTATCAATGCCGGCTCATGGTTACTAACCATCACTGCTCTTGAAACAAACCAACACTGATACTTTATCAATATTGATTTTATCATAACCGGTACTGATAGAATGACATAAATGATTATTTTTGTTGTAGTGAGATGTTCTTGGAGCACATGCATAATATTGCTACTCACGAAAAATATTTTATTGTTGACATGCAAGTATAGCATAAATATTTTGTAGAATTTGACCAATAATGTTGCATCTTTTGCCCTGATATTCCTGAAGTAGTTGCATAATATTCTCCACGCGCCAAAATTGTTGACATATCTTGCACGCAACCGTTCCAATTCTCCGATTATTGTTCAGACTAAAGACCATGGATCCCACGTAATAAGTACATGCAGAACTACTACATGACTCTAGACAGTCCACTACGCTCAGTCTTCTGAAACTTGGAGTCCATCGGCAGATCTTCAACGAAAGGAGCGGTCTTGTTGCAGTGCCGTCAAGTCTTCGCTGAGATGGAGGTCTTTGTTCTTTCTTTTTTGTCGCCCCGGGTGGGTGGGGGGGGGGGGGGTAGATTATTCTTTCTGTGGCGCTATATGTCAAAGGATTGCACCTAATTATTGATATTATGATACGATAATTAACCGAATAATCGTTCAAGAAAATGATTTATTTGGTTCGAACATGTTTGTGATCTGATTGTCACGGTCAGTACACTCACAAACAGCCGCGTAGTTTGGCAACATGTTATATGCATCTCACCTTTTATTATTTTATATACCGAAGATGAAGATTCCTTGTTGATTTGTCTGGTCTCTCTTATATCTAGTGGTTTGGAGCAAAGAACTCAGTCAGCCCACACAAGTTCGAGAATCACACCTAACTTAATGAAACACCAGGGGCATGTCTTTCCATCCGTGTTCTTTTTTTATTCTTATCCATTCTTGGGGTGTCTCGAATAGTCACAGTTCATTGTAAACTAACACAAAATTTTCAGTTACTTTTCTCATCCATTCATTTTTGTAATTGTAAACTTATTCTTTTTAAATTGTATTTAGTCACCAGTCGTGCGTGGCTCGTGATTAAATCAAAGTAACAAGAACATCTCCTCCCTAGAGCATGGAGACGTCCATTGTATTTTTGAGAGAATAGGGGATCACACCAAGGGGCATAGAAGTTAAATGATATTTAATGATGTTGGATCATGCTTTCCCCTATTAGATAGAGAAAATATTTCTCTATATATATTGGGTACAAATAGGATATGATTCTAGAAAATACTAGAAAAATAGCATGCCGTAGGCGCGCCGTATGACCCGTCGTTGACATGGTATTATCTTTTCTTGATAGAATGAAAATCAGAACAATTGCACATATAAGCATTGATCTCTATTCTAAATTTGAATATAACATTATACATCATCACTATTATAATTTATATATATTGAATGATCACAATTCAAGCTACCTGTGACCTTAGTTGAGTCCCTGTTACATGGCAACTGGCAAGTAGCACGTATTTAACATAAAACTGGAATTGGATTTCTCAAGGGAAAAAAGAGTTTGATTTGACATATTTATCAATAATCTGCAAGACAAACAGACTAGTTGGCATTGAGAAAATTTGTTTACTAGTTTGCTTTTGATCTTCAATGCGAAGAGGAAAACAGGGAGAAGAGATCTTTTTTCTTCCAATAGTCATTTATAATCATATGGACTTCACCGAAAGGAAGCATCAAAACAGACCACAATCATATGAACTTCAGTTTGATAGCAAGCAACAAAGGAGACCAAGAATTATGTATCCTAATTATGGGAGAGAAGCATTTACAGTCAGGCCAACTTGACACAACTAGTAGGAAAATATTAAAAAATGTAAAAATGAATTGAGTACTGAAAATAAATCAAGAGTTATCTTCCAACAAAAATGCTAAAACCAGCTATCAAATATAAAAGAATAGCTACAGGATCAGTTTAGTGGTTTTCATTTCATTTCTTCCTATCAATCTTGACTGAGGCCGGCCAAAATAAGCAGTAGAAATTGAGAAGAAATGGGTGCTAAGGCCATCTCCAGGGGAGCCCGTATCGGGCCGGGGAGCGAAGATGGGTCTCCAGCGGAAGCTGTTTCGGGTGCAACAGGGATGCAGAGAGGGGAAGGGAGACGACAAAATTGCGGAGGGATGCGGCGGCCGCTTCACTGTGGGCTAGGCAAATCGGGCTCCGTTCGGGACTCCCACGGTGGGACAGAAGGGGAGCTGGCGGCCGTGTGCGAAGGGGAGGCGGGCGGCCTCGATGGCCGGTGCAAGCGAGAAGAAGCAGGCGAGGCGACCGAAGAAGCGGCGTCCCCGGCTGAGCAAGATTGGGCGGCGCCGGATCTGGCAGGCGCTCTCCCAGGTCCCCTCCCCCGTCCGTGTGCTCGGCCGCACTGGCAGGTTCCCGATCGTCTCCTAGCCTCTGGTACGTGTTCCTCTGAGATTGATTCGGTAGCCGTAGTGGGGGGAAGGGGGTTGGGTAGGTGGGATGTGTGACCGGTGTAGAACATTAATGTCGTTCAGCGAACCAGGCATTCCGAAAAAGGCATGCCAGATCCACAGGTCGTGCGAAGCTACCGCCTCGAGAATGATCGTTGGAGCGTTGACATGCCCGGTAAAAGACCCTGCCCACGCCGTGGGGCAGTTCTTCCACCTCCAATGCATACAATCAACGCTTCCTAACATCCCGAGAAACCCTCTGCGCGCGTTGATGGCAAGTAAACGCGCCGTATCCTCCTCATTAGGAGATCGGAGGTACTCATCGCCAAATGCCTCAACGACAGCACGGATGAAACGTTGCATGCTCTCAATGATGATGCTCTCCCCTAGATGGAGGCACTCATCTAGAGAATCGGCCGGCGCATCGTATGCTAGCATACGAAATACCGCAGTCACTTTTTGCAACACGGATAGCCCTAGCTCGCCAGCTGCGTTTCTCCTGTGCTGAAACCATGGGTCCTTCTCTTCAACCACCGCAACAATCTTCAGGAAGAGGTTGCGTTTCATCCGGAACCTGCACCAACATACATGATTACTCACAACACACAAATATTTAATACATAGTGTTGGGTTCGATCCCCACGGACGGCGCCAACTGTTGGGATCGAAGTCCCAAACAAGGTGAGCCTTCGGGGGTGGAACTAGCGAAGGCTCCTTACGATGACGTGTACTGGAAGTAGAACAGTCTCGATTTTTGTTCATGTTTACACTGTGGCTCTATTTATAGCCCGTACCCGGCGATCACGAACCCGGTTTACACATATTACCCCCTAACCTGCTACATTCCCGGAATATCCGGGGGCAATATAGTACAAATAAGTATGATCCCATAATTACAACAGTGCCCATGACAATTGGGACCACTGTCCAGCTGTTTTTCAACCGAAGGGTATCGAAGCCCTCTCCGTCCGACCTCTTGGCGAGCTGCCTTCGCAGCCTCCAAGCGAAGGCCTGGTCTTGTCTTCGCACCGAGCGAAGGGCGCGGGACGCGAACTAGAGCTTCGCCCGGCAGTCGAGGCAGATCAGTCTTCGCATACGCCAATTCGGTTATGGAAGATGCAACCAACACAGCGGTTGTCCCGCAAACCTCCAACTAACTTCGCAGTTGCCTTCGGGTACGGGAACGGCAGGAGATGATCCCCAACACATAGCCCTTGTGAATGTGGAGAGTGCCTGTTTGTAACAATACCGGCGCCGAAAAATGTAGTCGGGGTACACGGGGGGATCGACAAAGTAGTCGTTGAACAACCTCATATGGCCCTCCAGCCGATAACGGTTGATGCGCTTCTGACCGCGCACTGAACCGCCCCATGGTCGTCTCTCCGATTCCTCAGCTCGGCTTGCCAGGCTCTCACACCCTCCATGAACAAATCATCTTCCAAATTGAAAGAGTTGTTGGACGAGAAACACAGCTCCCTCAAGTATTCTTTCCAGGCTTGACGAGGATCCATTTCGGTGGCTTGCATATGTTACACTACTCCTGCCTCTTATTTATAGTGCTTAGCTCAACCTTCTGAAGGAAGCTACCTTACTTACTTCCTCGGGAAGCCACTAGTCCGGATGCTTCCTCTGCAAGCCAAGTTTTCTTTCGCAGCAAGGTGCAACAATTACCATGCACATAAATTGTATCCCGCGCAACTACGTGAAGGCCAAAATTTGTGCTGCAACCGTCGCTCTGGAAAACCATACATATATTTCCGAATATACAAACCTAGTTAACGTCAAACCAAAATTTCGCGGTTCCATTCATGCATCGATGAAGCGCGAATATTAAAAAATAATGCTACTATGGCGGTTAAGGCGGTTGGAGAAATATCATTTAAAAACAGGAAAGAGAAAATAGAGGCCGAGATATACGGTTACTACTGGAGAAGGAAGGAATGAGGGATGTTGGAATAGCGATAGGGGATGTTGTAATAGTATTTTAGAGGATCCAATTTTAGAGATCCTGCTGGAGATGACCTAACCTCACTGACATCCTTGGTGACCGCGGCGATGCCTCTCCAATTTGATCAATCAACTAAAAAAAACGAGGCAAGAAAATGCACACCGATTACAAAGCACAACCGATGATTATAATGATAGTATTCAGACAAATATCCAAGTACATCTGTGTGATTTGATTAACTGGATACAAACTGTTACTATTGTTTTCTAACACCTTCAAAATTGAGTTACTCATATTTAGTACAGTTCTACTTATTTAATATAGCAAGATCCCTGCAGATAAGTGTGATTTCACAAGCGAATAAAACTTCATATTCTTGTTTTCTAATACTTCTGAAATTAAATCACAAGTATTTAGCACAGGGCTATCTCATTATTCATTGACATAGCAAGCTAGCATTAGTAAGCATAAGCAATATAGAACGATGAAGGAATCACTGAACACAGAAATTTTGAAGAGCAAAGAGTAAAGGTCTGTTCACAGTTTCTCTGGAGTGAAGAAGTTGTTCACGGCATGACATACACTCAGCATGGCTAACATCAACTATCTTAATCAAAGGCCTCCCTTTGGATTATCCTGGCCACTTCACAATATCAAGACATCATGCATCAGAGTGCTGCAAGATATACCAAATCATATTTCACAATAGTAATGTTCGACAAAAGAAAAGGCATAGCGGATTTTCCAAAAAGCTTAATGGAATTGAGCATTATAAAGATTTTGTATTCTAAATGCTATAATACGTGCTGCAGCCAAGCAAAGTAATTTAACTCCAAAGGCACATTTTTGTTGTAATGCTAGGTAGATCTATCACTATGGTAAGATCTCACCAATAATTAGCAGCAATGACAATAGAGCAACTCAACAACCATGGATGATGGTGGGATTATTTATAATGGGTAGGGGCTTGGTGGATAGATTGGTGGAGCTGGGGAAGACATTTCAGTTGGGAACCGAGGAAGGAATGATCTATCCATAGATGATGGTGGGGTTAATTATAATGGATGGGGGCTGGTGCATGCATTGAGTGCACAGCCTTGGCTGGGGGTGGAGCATAGGATGCCCTGTGAAACCTAGAAAAGTTGTGGCACTGATGCGTGGCAGAGATACTCTTTGGTAGATCTTGATTGGTATGGTCATTTCATTCTGTAAAAGTTGAGCAAGTAGTTATTGTTGCCTCTGCAAGCAAGGAAGGTAGGGAATCCAATGAAATCATTATCCTTAGAAATAACTTGTTGGTAGAATGGTAAATCCTGGTCATTTTATTGAAGAAAGTAAAGTATATCACATATAAGGGCTATCGTAAGCATTTGTTGGCTGTCAACATTTTAGAATGACGTAACCTGTCCCTACAACCTTTTCAGAGCAATGTGACTACACGGTGTTGAATACTCAAAGTCGCTAAAGTAGTGCATCCAATGCATGCACTTTCTCCAAATTACATGCCTGCACTTGGTCTATACACCATCAGGACTTGTATATAAACCGAACATAATCGATTCTCAATTCAAATATCTCATGATCGCGATCCGCGTTGAGACAATGGCATATCCTCATCCTCTTGATGGCCCCATCGACCCACCATCTCTACACCCCCATTTAGATGTCCATGGTAGAGATTTCTACGGAAACCATAATGCTCTTCCTTGCTCGTTTTGGCAGCTCCACATTTTCCTTCAAGTAAAATGGTGACACATATACTGAGCTTCCCACACCCACTTGAGATAATGTAGCCAACAAATGAGAACATGGGACATGTAAAAGCTTCGGTTTGTTGCAGGAGCATTCGCACCATCCATTGAAAACTTGCCCTACGTTCACCTCATGAGTGACAATTCTGGTATCGCTCCCCACTCCTCTTTTTATCTCAGGGTTATCTAGAAGTGGTGCTCATTGACACCCATGCTACGAACCATATGTTGTACTACCTTCGTGTTTTTCTTTTGGAGGTAATCCATCATCCGTTGGGCATACGGTGTATGCATTGTTGTACAGTGACTCACAGCAGCAGCATGCCTCTTCTGGTAGTAACCAATAATACCGTACAACATTCCCTCAATGATTGCAACAATAGGGAGTCCACACAGCCCTCTGATGACCCAATTATAAACCTTTGCTATATTAGTAGTCATGACGCCATACCTACCAAATAACATCAAAACAAATAGGTATCAAGTTTCAAATATACTAGCTCATACTACACATATTAGATAAAGACGTGGCCCAGTACATGAACCTAGCACCTCCGGTGTCATAGAGTAAGGACCACATCTGCTTTGGCTCTGTCTCAATCCAGTGCAAAAAATATTTGATGTTTCTTGCCGATCTTCTTCTCATATTAGAAGGATCAATGCCTTCTCCAAGAGGCGGCAACACCTCCGGTATAGTGTCATCACTAGTAGCTGGCTCCTCATTTCTCTCCTGCACGTGCGTCCTTGTTTCCTTATCCAACTCCTTCCACAAAGCATCAAATTTGCGACTTTGGTTTTGGCTGTACAACCTCTTGAACATGTCCATCATTGCTTTGCTCTTGAATTGCTTATGGAAATTTTCTCCCATGTGACGCATGCACCACTTATTTTGCAGGTCATACCAAGGGAATGGCTCACTTGAATATTCTTGCAGTGTCTTTATAGCAGATAAGATCCTAGCATGTCGATCATGTATTTTGCAAACATTAGGTCGATCACGGACAACCCCAACCTTAAGATGCCTAAAAAACCAGAGTCAACTCAACCTGCTCTCACCCTCCACAAACACAAATGCCAAAGGAAGTATTTGGTTATTTGCATCAACACCAATTGCAGTGAGAATCTGGTCTTTGTACTTCCTAATCAAGAATGTATCATTCACGCAAAGCAAAGGACGGCAATGCTAGAAGGACTGAATACGCTGACCTAAAGAAAAAAAGCACACTAGAAAATCCTAGGCTGGTTTTCATCAAGTTCAGTCTCCTTGAAAGAAGTATATATGTCAAGGTTCCTGACCTTCAGAATTTCAAGCACGTGGGCTAGGTTGCAATAAGAAGCCTCATATGTACCCCACCGCTTCTCCAAGGCTTTCTGCTTTGCACGCCAAGCCTTTTGATAAGTAATCTCATATTTTAACTGTTGTAATATTGATCGTTGGATGAACGAGCATACCATGTCCCGCTTCTGAATAATCTCAATGAACAATTCATTTGCAACTAGTGCAGCAGTGATATTGCGGTGCTTTCGACCAACATTTTCCAGCATACAATTGTGTTGAACCATTCTTGAGGCTACCCAGTGGGTTGAATGCTTTGGCTTATATACATGAACATAAAAGCTGCATTCAGGAGTTCTACACTTGATACTGTACTTTCCTGACATCAACAAATACCTTTATGTGTGATGTTACTGCCCATCGTGCCACTGCATCCTTCATTTCAGACCGATTAGGGAACACCTAATTTAGGTGAACCATACTTGAACCATATTCCCAAGGGGAGTTATGGTTCTCCATAATTTGCATCCTCGCTTTATCAGGCTAGTTTCATTCTTCTGGGATGATAGTATTAGAGCAGTCATCATCTTCATCATCTTCATCATCACCATCATCTTCATCTATATTTATAGATTCCAATAAAGCTTCTTCCTCATGAATTACGTTACGGTCCATGTTCTCGAGCTCAACAACGATTTCTTCAATTTGCTCTCCTATATCAGCCTGACCCTCCTCAACCTCTATCGCCCGTCTATGCACAACAACCTCTGCCTTAGTCGTCTGCATTTGTTCAACTTCCTTTATTGACACTACATGCCCGTGTGTATCCTCTTCTTCCACTGGAGTTGCTGCACTACTACTATCATCCGCTTCTCTTGGATATGGTTGAATCAGGATATTGAACTCAGCCTGACGCCACCTGCACCACTCCAACCATTTCAACCACTTATCCGTTCGATACACCGGCTTTAACTCCCAACAAACTGGATTTAACTTACGAGTCCACATGCATTGCACCGTAATAGAACAAATCTGAGGGTCAAGCTGAAAGTATTGGGTGAACCACATTTTCATCTCCTTTATCCTTGTACCATCAGAGTTTGGGTGCTCAAGGATGGTAAATAGAAAATTGCTCAAATCAACACCTGCTGGACTGTTACGGATTTGACTATTTTCATATAATACTTTAAGATTTATATAGTTTGACATAACTGTCATATAAAAAATATAGCAATTAGAAATAAAAATAAATTACATTCATACATTACGACTACCTAAAAATTAACTAACGCAATGACCATGCCAACCCACCGCTTCTTGTCCTACAATGAAAAGTACTATAGTCTTCATTGACTAAATCTAATCCATATTACTGTCCTAAATCTATATCAGGGATATCATTATTAAATAAACATATTACTAGCACCAACAAATTTAATATAATTAATTTACAACAACTTAATAATTAATACCATTTGATATTAGTAGTTTTGCGAATTTTCAAAAACATAATGTTAATTGAATTTTAAAATTTTAACATAAATATTTTGGTGATGTATTGCTTTTTGGATTCTCTCTTTCTTTTATTGTTTTCTGTTGCAAACAACTAGTTCTGAATTACAAATAATTCAATAAATACCATATTTTAGTGTAACGCATAATAATACAATCCTATAATATAATCTTACATACATCATCTTAACTACAGTATCGATATCTAATTTTTGCACGCACATATATTTTATTTTATTAACTAGAGTACCTATAATATAATCTTACCTATATCATCTTAACATAATACTAAAATAATGTAATACAAATATTTCTACCTAAAATAAATATTTACAAACAACAAATTATTTTTCTGCTCCCTAATTAAATCTAAATACAAATATATCGATAGACATACTTCTAAAAACACAATAAAAAGAATTTTTTTTACCTCAACAATTCTTCCTTCTCCCCTCTTCTCCTTCCTCCTCTTTCTCCTACCTCCTCCCTTCCTCCTCACTTCTTCCTCTTTTCTCTTCTTTCTTCTCCTCTCTGCGCGCTCGCGCGACTCGCGGAAGCAAATGAGATGGCGCGGCAGCCGTGCGGGCGCAGGGGCGAGGTGATACGGGGTCCGAATTTTTCGCTGTCCCGTATAGTGAAAATACAGTTTTCACCGTACAGTTTGGCGACAAATAATTTTCGCCAAACTGTATAGCGAAAATTGCATAGAAACTGCAGCCATGCACCCCAACCTACCGTCGGCGCCACGTCAGCAATTTTCGCCATATTGTATGACGATAAATAGTATTTTTACTGTATGGTTCGGCGAAAACATGTTTTTACCGAAGCGTTAGGCGAATAGGTATTAGTTCCTCATTTTCGGTATTATTTTTTAATATCCGTACATAAAAATAATATTAAAAAAATTCCTGTGCGGAACGGTTGGAGCGACGAGAGCCTTCCCAAGGCTTCCAGAACATCGCGGAGAGGAGGACGCACGGGAGTCAGCAACACATCGACGACCGATCCCAGTCCGACGGTCTACGACTTTTTGCCGATATGGCTCAACCGATGATGACCTTTACCCCAACTCTAGTATAATAAGATTATTGCTCGAATACTTTGCCTCCAATATGCACGCGGGACTTGCATTATGAGAGGGAGGGAGCAACGCAAAGCTGGGTTGCCGCACCCATTGTAATCTGGTCTTTGGTATCAACTCTTCCGCTGGAAAGCATTGTGAAAGAGCTTCATGTGGAACCTTCCTTTCTTTTGACACTAACGGCGTACGGGATTTTTTTAGAGAATAAGTAATGACATCATGCACTACCACATACAAAATCAATTTTTTTTGTAATTTGGCGTTCGATGTTGCTTCGTCGCTTCATTATCAACAAACTTGGACTAACTTGCACGAGCTAACGCTATATATAGCTAGAGAGGGGAAACTGGTGCGTACATATTTACAGCTGGATCTACAGTTGATTATATTATAATTAGAGTATACATTACTTTCTAATACATATTACTTTATGATATATATACTATTTTTAAAAATATATATATTATTATCTAAACATCTGTCAAAGGGAGAGGATATACATCGGAAATAAAAAAGACTTTATTAAGCTATCTCTAATGATTTTTCTTCGGGAGTCTCTTTCTCTCGTAAAGGATTCTCATCCCCTTTAATACTGATTCCTTTTATAAATAGAATTTTAATGCTATTTCTTTCACTTACTCTCTTTTTCTTCCGTAAATCTTATTAAAGGAAAATTATTGGAGATAAAAGAAAATCAAAAGAATAAAAATAAGGAGAGGAATTAAAAAAAACGAAATAAAGTAAATATGATTAGAGATAGTCTTATATCACAGCATTAAAATCCCGCTGGAACACATCTTGCAGAAAGTCAGTGCATCCTTATCAATGTCGATGATTTGTCGTTGCACGCGTATGTAGACGAACGACTTAAAACGCGGTTGTTGTAATGTGCAGAGAGACCAGAGCAGCCTCTCCAGCCGTTCGTTCCACACTAGCTTATCTTTCACACGCGCTGCCCGGGCACATGGGTCTCCGGGTCAGTGGTCTGAAATAAGCAGAACTTGATCTCCAGCAGCACCACGAGGCCACGTCAAGGTCCTTTCCCCACTTTCTTTGACTTCAAATCCTTTCGCTCCAGGGCACTGTTAACTGACATTGCGGGCACAAACTGGTCCAATGGTAAAAAAGAAGGATTATTTCGTTCTATGCCACTCATGATTTGTGCTACTATGTTTCGGCTAATTGGTCCCATGTCACTGATTCATGAAGTTGTCCCGAAAATGCCATTGGTTCGCAAAAGATACACTGGAAACGTTTGCGAAAGTTGCCATGAAGATGCATCTGAAAATTACAATGGAAATGCGAACTAGTGGCATAAGTCCAATTAAGCAAGAAGCGGTGGCACAAACCAAAAGTGCAAATCACCAGTGGCATAGAATGAAATTTTCCAAAGAAAAAGTAGTTTCAATTGAGTGATATAAAGAAAAAAAGAACCCAAAATACAAGACGCCTTTCCATATATATTTTACAATATCCACCGTAACCAATCATTTTTTCCTAAGCTCAAGATCTGTATGAATGAATTATACACGAGGGAGAATTCACAATGGGTGAGACATAGGGGCAACTTATCAACATTTTGATGCGAAACTTTGCATTACCGAAATTTGGCGAGTTCCTCCTCCCATCAAATTCTCACAAGGTTTGGTGGTTCAACCCAGCAAGGAAATAAATGGTGCTGACCGTCGAATCTTGGCAGGGCTCTTAGAAGAGAGGGTCCAAACTCTGCTCTGCTGCTGCACACAGGGTCTGCTGCAGGCCAAGAGTAAATGAGCCGGCATCTTCCATCCCAGTTTTGTCCTGGGCCAGCAACCGGCCCAGACTCATGTCGCTTCCTGGATCCTGGTCCAGTCATGCTTCAGGCTCTCAGTTTCAGTCAGGGGCCATCTGGGCGGACTGGGATCCCAAGTGATTCAGTTGTCGCATATCTTTTCTGTGAAAGCTTTTTTTCTTCTTGAAAAAGACTAGTTGAGTGCTCGTGAGTTAGAGCCTGTTTAGTTAACAGCCCCGAGCCTTCCAGTCAATTTCTTGGAGTTGACCCGTTCCTGCGCATGCGTTTGGTTGCTGGCCAAATCGTTGGCGCACCCACGCCAGCATTGGCATGCTAGTTCATTTTCTCGCTGATGCTGGGCGAACCATGGGTGGTGAAAAGCTGCACCAAATATTTGGTGAGCCCACGCTTTGGCAACGTGAGCTATGGTGGAAACCAAACATACCCTTACAATGGAACTTACAACTTTGTTCTATCCCAACAAAAACGATTGTGTTTCCCTTAATTTTGGTGCTCAGACAATAGACACGGATATAACCACATCATGGAAACTTCCACATACATGAAATATCGCTCTATCACTCATAACATTTCTATTAATTTTCAATAGTCATACACTTCCCTAGATCGGTGTGCCTCGAGCAGTCACACCCAACCGACATGACCGTAGATTGCAGGGACGCAAATGCCCCGTAGTAGCCCACAACACGTGTACTGACCGCGGTTGGCGGCGCAACGAGAAGTCTCTATCGCTGGCGCCGGTGACCATTCACCAAGAGAGGGTGACCAGAGAGGAGGAAGACCAACAAGAGATCACAAACATTCAGATCTAAGGCAGAAAAAAGGGGAAAATATGGAAGAAGGAAGGAGAGGGAGGCCGCGAACAACGACGGCTTGGTGTCGCCGCTGGCCACCGCAGATCCACCGACCAGCGGCAGTGGTGGCCACACAGATCGAGCACCCAGGGGGACTATTGGCTGAGGGATTGTATCTGTTATGTGATGTAAGCAAAAGCAATCATTTTAGACGGTTATTGGTGTCAACAGGGGAGACACCTCTTTCCTGTGTATATATGTAAGACGATGGCAATGAATGGAAACATATGATTCATTCTCTTCATTCTCGATTCTACTATTATTCTACTGCGTTACAACACGTCATCAACACTCGCTCTATACTACGCTATGACAAAGTTCATCGGCCTCACCACAGAGGACGAGCAACGAAGAACAAGGGCGAAACAGAGGCAACCCAAATCAATTGGAAGAAGCCCTCTGCTCTCCAGCACATGAACATGCTGACCCATTCATGCACGCTCTCATCAGCCACCATAGGAAGAACACACGCTAGGACGCCAGGAGATAGCATTGCAATTTTACTGTAAGACCAATGGGAGATTCACCAAGAATGTACCTGATGTCTCTGGACGTAGCCTTCACCCTCGTCCTCCCATTGTGATGCTGATCTCCTAGCCCATTCTGGTACAAGCATCGCTACTGTTGTCTGTCGACGTGATCAACGGTGTCGGCTCCCTCTGTCTTCTCAGCCAGATGATCGCTAGCCATACTCCACGCTAAAGGCCTAAACACCGGCATCACCTTCTCCAGTTGACATGAGCCCTCCGGGCCCATCTTCTTGGTGTGGACAACAGTGGCAAGGAGATGGAGCCAAATAGCAGTGATGGCGCCTTGCAAGAAGCACAACTCAGCACGCATATCCGACAAAGGTGCACTCCTCCCCATCAGTGGCGCCATCACCAGACGCCAGCGACACAATGGTAGCTCCTGGCTAGCTATGCGGTGGTGGAACCAGACGTGGCAACGGTGTCGACCTGGCTAGCTCGATGGTGGCGACTGGCTTCGATCTAGCAGTGGCGCCTGGCCAACCTAGATCTGATAACACTAGGACACGCCAGCAGCGGCCAATCGAAGTGTCGGCAACGCACACCACGACCGGCATCACCTGATGGTCTCATGCATCTTGAGGCACCCAGATGGAGGTGGGTGGCAGTGCCCGGCTAGCCCTATGGCGATCGGCTCCTTCAGTGGCAAGGGGCGGCGTGGCGTGCAACTACGGGGATGATCGAAAGTATCCAGGCCTCTTATGTTGGTTTTGGATAATTGATGATAAACGATTAAGGGACTAATGTGTTTATTGAGGTGGCGTTGGCGTCCCTCAAAAAGAAAAGAGAAGCGCCATGTAGTTACTCATAGGTTTAAATTCATTTTGTTTTTGAATTTGAGCTTAGGAATACCGTCCTATCAAGAGGGATGCATATTGATAGTCTTGAAGGTGTCTCAGTTCTCAAAATACCCTTTTAGACCTAAAAGTTAAGAGACACAATCACCCACGAACACCGGGATAGTTGCAAAAGTTGTCTGAACCCGGAGTCTCTGGGTTAGTCTAGATACTCTAGATTCTGGATAGTAGCCCGGACTCCGAGTTGGGCTCTCAATTTGGGCTTGAGTGCCTAACTTGGAGTCTCCGGGTGAACCTGGACAGTAGCCTAGAGTCTCCGATTTAAACTTCAAGCCAAGCTCTCGATTTGGGCTTGAGTGCCCAGCCCAGAGTCTTCGGGTGAAACCGGATACTCCGGGTCAGTACAAATAGTACTATAACAGCTAGTTTGGGTGCTGAGTTTAAATACCCCTCTCACCCCCTTCCTTTATTTCCTGCTGAACTAACTTGAGACAAACTCATTCATAGCCATTCTGTAGCCCCTCCAACTCCTCTAGTACTTTAAATCTTGCTAGATTGTGAAAGTTGAGTTGGGAGAGTGAGATTGAGTGCTAGTGAGCTTAAATCCATTTATTGAGCACTTGAGTTCTTCGTCAACCCGTCGATTCCCATTCTTTACTCTTAGATCTTGGAGCTCCTAGAGAGTTAGGTGTCGCCCAGATAGCACCCAAGCTTGTGGAGTGTCCCAGGAAGTTTGTGAAGGTTCTTCTTGCCTTTGTAAGGAAAGAAGAACTCTTGAGTAAGCTCAAGCTCGATCTTCATGGTCGCTTGGTGAGGACAAGGGTTGAAAGAGACTTGGCTCTTTGTGAGCACCTCAATGGAGACGTAGGGTTGTTTGATCCAAACTTCGGAAAACAAATTCTTGTCTCATTTACATTCTTGCATGTTTTCCTTGTTCTAGTTGTTTTTTTGGGGGTTTGCCTCGATCTAGTTGTTTGTGAGGTTGTAATTGTAGGTGGTTGGATAAAAGAAAGCTCTTACATCAATTAGAACTTGTGGTAACCTTTATATCCAACTAGACTCGCTTAGTTTTTCTTAGTTTTCAATTTCCTGTACAGACCAGACTATCCAGGTTAGCTCAGAGTCTCCAGACCCCGGATTCTCCGGATTCAACCAGAGTGTCCGAATTTTGTTAATCCACTGTGAAGTTTTAATTTTTAGGATACGCATATTCACCCTCCCTCTAGGTGACATCACGCACATTCAATTAGTATCAGAACCTAACCTCCTATAAGGCTCCACTGCTTGGAGGATTTGAAGATGTCGGCGTCTAGGGAGAAAGGTCAGGTAAGCCCAAAAAGTCCGAAGGATGATCTTTCGACATTTGGTAATGGTAAAGGCAAGAGAGTCACAATTGAATTCAATTATGATAAATTGAATGCCTCTATTTCTTATATATCCATGTCATCTGGGTGCGCACCTTATTCCGATGGTACATATTATGGCGTTTGGAGGCACAAAATAAAATTGCATTTAATATCTCTTCATCCAAGTATTTGGAAGATTATGTGTACAGGTTTTGAGCTATTGGATGAAGAAAAAGAACTCACTCTTGAGCAAGAGCAAATTCTCCATCGCAATGCACAAGCCGCAAGTGTGTTACTTGGTGCTTTGGGTCCCGAGGAGTTCAACAAAGTGGATGGACTTAAAGAGGCCAAAATAATATGGGACACACTACAAGTTGCTCATGAAGGCACCACAAGCATGAGAGAATCCAAGATAGAGCTACTTGAAGGCAAATTGAGAAGATTTGTGATGGAAGATGATGAAACCCCTTAAGCAATGTATGATCGCATGATGGTGTTGGTAAACAAGATTAGAGGGCTTGGAAGTGAAGAGTTTGATGATCACAAGGTGGTGTGAAGATTCTTAGATCTTTTGCACCAAGAAATCCCACCTGGTCACACTCATCCGAGAGAGAAGGGATTACAAGAGACTCATACCAAGTGATGTACTTAGGAGAATTCTTGATCATGAGATCATGGAGGAGGAAGCAAATGAAGTCAAGAATCTTATCAAGCGAAGTTCCACCTCCAAGAACAAAGAAGTAGCATTCAAGTCAAGTAAGAGCAATCAAGTTGAAGAGTCAAGCTCAAGTGAAGATGAGAGCTTGGATAATGAAGAAATAGTTTTCTTAGTAAGAAAGTTCATAAGAAATTCATGAAGAAGGGTGGCTATAACAAGTACAAGAGAGATATACCCAAGAGAAGAACATCCAAGAGAGTTTGCTATGAGTGTGGCAAAGTTGGCCACTTCATCAACGATTGTCCTAACAAGAAGAAGAGTAAGGATAAGGAAGAAAAGATTGCAAGCTTTTCAAGAAGGACAAGTTCAAGACCCACAAGAAGAAATATTTGGGTCAAGCTCACATCGGCGAGGAGTGGGACTCCAATGATGAAGGAATCGCCACCATCACCATTCGCTCCTCTACATCAATAAAGTTACTTTTTGGTGACATGATTGACGACGATACTCCCAATTGTCTTATGGAAAAAGGACGGAAGGGAAAATCACAACCCAAGCTCCTAGATAGTGTTAGTGATAGTGGTTGTAAAAGCATGCTTAAAGGTCTTTTTAAAAATGCTATGTCTAAAATAAAAGAGCTAATGGAAACAATAGAGAGTCAAGAGGAGGTTGTCAAGAAGCAAGAGGACTTGCTCATCCTTAAAGGAGAAGGTTGAGAAATTGATCAAAAATCTTGATTTGGCCAATGTCTCAATTGCTAGTCTAGAGGGCAGCAATACCACACTTCAAGAGAAATTCTTATGTTTGGATGAAACTCACAAAACTTTTGAAGTGCAATTTGATACCCTTAAGAATAGCTCATCCTCTTCTACTGATGCAACCTCACTCTCTAATGCTTTCACTAGTAATGGTTGCTCTTATTGTTACAATATTGATATAAATGCTACAATCCTTGCGAGCATTGCAAAAAGAGAATGAGAGACTAAATGACTTGGTTAAGTATAGAGAAATACCATACCTCTAAACATTTGGTTGATCTCTACCAGAAATTTGTTGGCCAAGGCAAGCAAGTACAAGGGGAAAAGTTTGAAGCACACTTTAACATGAAACCTACCATCAATATGGAAGCAAGTTGTTCTATAGACGTTCCTCCAGAACCTGACAAGAACATGACCCTGCCAAAGCAGGTTGGCTTCCTCAATGAAGATGACGTGCTTGTGGAGTTCAGTTCCTAAGATTTATTTGGAGACATGCAATAGATTGCTCCAAATCCCCATATTTTTATTAGCCAGTCCTACTAAATTTTGTAATATATTTGTCATTATGTATTGTATCTCACAATGATACTCAATAATATTTTTATGTATTCTATATATGAATCAATTCTTAATGAATTTTTCAATATATAGATTTTACGGAAGTCAACCAAATGGAGAAGAAAATTTGTTTAGTGGAAAATTGTACCACTAGTACAATATTAAGGGAGACAAAGTATTTCCACAATCTTAAGAGGAGGAAAGGAAATATTATGACCATCCCTAGACACGATGCGTTGATTGTTAGTTTTGGCAGAGCCATAATCACTCTCCCAGTGGTCCTCAAAATGTAATCAAAGATGCTCTCTTATATCCTGATTCAACTTGTACCTTATTGAGTTATAAAGATGTCCATCAAAATAGTTTCCACATTGAAACCCAAAATGATAAGAATTATGAATATCTCTTCACCACAAAGAATAATGGATATGACAAGCAAGTGCTTGAGAGAATTCCTTCACTATCATCTAGGTTGTACTACACAAACATCAAACCCGTACCACATGTTGAATTAAAGTTATTTTTTCAGAATCTTGATAAATTCAAGACATGCCATACATGCCTTGGTCATCTTAGAATAGGGATGATGAAAACAAACATCAGCAATTCTATTGGTCATAATATGGAAAAATTCCCAAAATCCTCAGATTTTGTTTGCACTGCATGTGCAACAAGGAAATTAATTTTAGGGTCCTCTTATCTTGAAATTAAAAATGAACCACTCAATTTCCTTGAACGCATTCGAGGTGATATATGTGGTTCAATTCAGCCATTAACTGGACCATTTCGGTATGTTATGGTGCTCATAGATGCATCTACAAGATGAACACATGTGTGCCTTCTATCAACAAGGAATCGCGCGTTTGCCAAGTTGATTGCTCAAATTATTAAATTATGAGCAAATTATCCTGACAATAGGATAAAATCCATACGGATGGATAATGGCACTGAATTTAGTTCACGGGCTTTCAATGATTATTGTATGGCCTTAGATATTAACTTGGAGCATTCAGTATCATATGTGCACACACAAAATGGTATGGCTGAATCTCTTATTAAAAGAGTGAATTTGATTGCAAGACCATTATTGCAGAATTGCAATTTACCAACCACGTGTTGGGGTCATGCGGTTTTGTATGCCGCATACTTGATTCAACTGCGACCAATTGCATATCATACTACTTTCTCATTGCAGTTAGTACATGGAAATCAACCAAGCATTTCCCATATGTGGATATTCAGTTGCGCTGTATACGTGTCGAAGACTAGTGCCTGACAATATATCTGTCATTAACCTAGGGTACCTTCGAGATCAGGGATCGAGCAGAAAACAAGACACGCGATGTATACAAGTTTGAGCCCCCGAATGGAGTAATACCCTACATCCTGTGTGGGTTCTGCTCTATATTGATATCTCGAGTATGAGCAGTGTGGCTAGATTTATTATAATGGAGGAGATTGGATCTAGACTAATCTAGGGTTGATGTCGCAAAGTATCTCCAATTTCTAAGGTCTTTGACTTGCTTGCATCTAGTTGTGTAGGTGTAGATTGTCTCATGGTTTAGAAGTTGTTCCCATTCAGAGGGTCGGGGACCCTGCCTTATATGGGGGTCGATGCACCACCTTAGTCTTGACCGTAGTCGATAGGGAGTCCTTCATCTTGTAGGTCAAGACAAAGCAGATGAATCCAACTTGTATACTAGTCGTACTCGAGTCGGACAAACAGATCGAGACCTTCTACTATATGTCTTTGAAATCTCCAAGTGTATCAGGTTGTGTAGATTCGGGTCCGCAATATCTGGAGTTGTTGAACATGCGTCCGGGATACTCTATCTATTTACGATGTACTCCTTATGTGTGGATACCCTATTGTTAGATATTTGACAATAACCCCCTAACTCTGCTTAGAAGGGAAGTCTTTCTCAAGCGTCCACTCGAGTACTGCCAAATCTTGGCATGGTCGAGTAAGGTGGAACATGCTTGTAGTTGAAAGAATCGAGCAGGAAAAGGTGATCTTCCAAGTATCAAGTGGAAATACAATTGAGTCAAGCGCCCCGCCGTTGTCAACACTTGAGACTCAGGAAAGGCTTAGAACTCAACTTATTGACACCGAACTTTGAGTAGAGTTAAAAAGATAAAACCCCTGAAATTGGAACCGTTGAGTATAGACACATTTAATGCGCATGGATGGGCATGCAAAGATTTGCACGACACCATCACCCCGTTTTTCACGCCAAACGAGGTGCCACAACAAAGGGAGTGGTTACCAAAGAGACGGTAAGTCCTGGTTATATATCCGTACGAACATGGACTATAGCCATTCTTTCTTCGCCTAAGCATGCGCCGCCACCTAGAAACTTAACCCCTGGTTTCTAATTCCTCTACGAATGCCGTCGCTCCTTCCTCGCTTGAGAAGAAATCCAACGTGAAGGCCGCTGATGCCTCTCTCGAGCAATTGGACAAAATGAGGCTCCTGATAGATGTCTAGTCAATCTTGACAATGCAAGAACTGAAGCTCTAGGAACTTGAAGCCAAAGAAATCATTCGTCCTTGCGAGCTGGCCAACTGGGGCTGGCGTCAGGTGAGGAATTCCCCTCCTACTAATTTGATCATGAGGTTGTGGTATTTGAATTATTTTTTTGATGTGGTTACAATGTTCCCCCTTCCAAGTTTCTTCTCACCATACTTGATTGCTACCAAACCGAGCTCCATGACCTAAATACCAACTCGATTACCATGCTTAGAGTGTTCATCCACCTGTGTGAAGCCTTCCTTGGCATCGTGTCAAGCTTGAATTTGTTCTAGTACTTTTATCATTTGAAAAGGAATACCAAGAACAAATATGTTAGAGGCTGTGGTTTCCAACTACCGAATGGAATGAAGAATTCCTATATCCTAGTTTTTCTAACCTCCTCCTGGCAGAAAGATTGGAGAAAATATTAGTTTTACATTTCCAACCCCGACCCAGTCAATTCTCCCTTAGTCTATAAGGACCTCCATACCCACCCAAATCTATCCTAGTCGAAGAAGCACCGCGAGGGTGACCACACTGCCCATTACGTCAAGTGGATCAGTGAACTTAAGCAGAATGGTTTAACCGGGTGGCATGTGGCGAAAGACTTCATTAGTCGGAGGTCGAGTCATTTGAAAGTGTGGGATCACTTTGCTTGTGATTATGCTGGACATGATGATAACTCCCGAGATGCGGTCGGATGTAAGACTTATATAACATTTTACTGCTTCTGTTGTCACAGTTGAGCTCTTTCTATCGACTCTTTCTTCTTCTTTTTTAGCACTGTCTCTGCAAGATACTGCTGCTTGCTTGAGCAAGCTATTTGCTGAAGAAGCACAGCCATGCTCTATTCAGCTCTACTCCCTTATAAATCCTCGACCACTAGTGAGAATTTTCTTTATTGGGAATGTAGTACTGATTAGTACTTGTTCAACCCGACTAGCCTTCCACTAAGAGAATAACATCCCTATGGCTAGGGTCCTTGTTCTTGAGGATACCTCGTCCTCCGGTGCCAGTGATAAACAAGGGCCGCATCCTATAACCAGCGCTATTGTAGAAGAACCTAAGGCTAAGGGGAAAACATTAGCCGATCAAGAGGCCAAAGGGTCTCATTGATCCATGAGACTGTCCTCGCTATCTGATCCACGCCCCTCAAGCACATGCAAAGACGAAGTCAACTGGTATTGACATCGAGTTGTCAGGTGATCACTTATCTAGTTCCTACTCTAGGTTTCAAGCACATACCAACTAACGCCTGGTCTGTGTGGGTGGCCTTTCTACAGGAAACAACCGAAGCTCCTCCTCAATCGCCTCCTTAAGTAACCACCGCGCCTGACGACTTGGTAAGAGAGGTAACTCATATCAAGTTGCCCCCCTTATGTTGGTCATTCTTCTGAGCACTCACTCGATAAGTCCAGAATAATGATGAATCATTGTGGGCTGGTTTCTTGCATGCAGGCAACGGCTGCTCTGGCTTCATCGGACCCACAGGAGATCCCTTCGACACAACCAATCCAAGCTACCGGTATGATGAAGAAGAAGGTATCAATCAAGAAGAAGAAGTCGAATCTCCTTTTGAGCATTTCGGTCGTCAAAAGGTTTGACTTGAGTATTTGTCTTTGTGAGGATCGGTGACGTCCTAGGAGGGGGGATGAATTAGGACACTTAAAAACTAATGGCTCCAAAAACTTCACAAGATAAACCTATATAAATTTCTATCTAAATGTGCTCTAGGTTTATCTAGTGTGTCTACTCTACCGTTCAAAAGGTTTATAACCTACTCTAGGAAGGTAAATTGCAAGTATGTAAATGCAGAAACGTAAATAAGGTAGAGAGAGCAAACTCGGCATAAATATTTTTATCCCGTAGTATCGATGGCATACAAGCCACTCCTAATCCATGTTGGAGCACCACAAAGGATATGCTCCTGGTCGCCAAGACTCTTCTAGTCATGCCTCTTGAGCTACCAAGTCACCAAGGCAAGGCCTCAAGCACGATGAGCGATCAAGCCACCAAGGCAAGGTCTCACAACTAACCTCTCTTTCGGTCACTTGTATGTCGTCTACACTTTAGAGTTTTTGCCACCAAGGCAAGGGCCTCCGCATCCCCGTACATGCTTCTTACCACTGCTCCACACCAAAAGCTTGAGCCACCAAGGCCCAAGTTATCCATGAGTTATCAAGACTCCAAGGCACCAGCGTACCTCTTGGTACAAGGTTGGATCACTTCTTGATCCACTCTATAGTTTTCAGCACCTAGCAACACTTCTCTCTAAGCATAATAGCACTAATCACTCTTCTAATGGTGTGCTAATTGCCTTGGATGAACACATTCAGCACTTTGATGGCTTGGATCTCTTCTCAAGTTTATATGAGCTTCTCTGGACTCCAGCACCTTCAAATGACTGAGTGGAGAGGTATTTATAGCCTCAACCCCGCAGACTAGCCATTGCCCCAAGAACTCAAATTCACTGTATACACCGAATGATCTAGTGTAGACAATATAGTACTCACCGGACCATCCGACGTGTACATCTTCCAAAACTAGCCATTGGAACTCCACTCAAACCTTCTATGAACACCAGACTATCCAATGTAATATTCATCTCCATCGTCGGACCATCCGGTGTGTTGTTTGATCTTCTCTTCTGAGCAATAACACTCTGGCGTGCACTCTCTTCATTCGCGAGACTATCCGGTGAGTAGAACTTCAATCTTCCAGCCTCTGCAGCCTTCTCTGCAAGAAATCCTCGAGCGCATCATCTGGCGTGTACAACTCAAATCGCCGAACTATCCGGTGTGTACACCTTCTCCTTCTTCTATCACAACACTACAGCATTCATCACTTTTATACGCCAGACCATCTGACGTGTACTGTTTCCATTGGCTGAAACATTCCGTCATCTAGAAATGCCTTTGCACCAGAACTTCTGGCATAATCAACTTTTGTGGGACTTCTTCAATTCAATCAAACTTTGTCTCGGCTTCGGTGGCTTCTTCATGTATTGCATCCATGAGACCTATTAAAGCATATACTTGACAAACATGTTAGTCCTATTGATTATGTTGTCATTAATCACCAAAATCACATACATGCCCTAAAGTAAATGCTACAATCTCTCCAAGGGCATGTTTCCTACAGTCTTAACTCACGGATTTCCTTTCTATTGCTGACCCTGACGATTGCAGGTCACCACGTATGAAGGAATCAAAGAGTAGACAACAAGCGGTTTGGTCAGTCAGCTGGTTCCAGCTTCCTTCATTATGCTACCTTCACCTTTTCGAGCATGTCAACCTCCCGCGGGTGCACCTGAACAAAGCTCGAAGCTCAACACAACTGAGGCAATGGTGACGATGCCAGCTGTTGATCCTTGGGCGGTGATAGGAGCACACATCAAGACTGCAGGCGTGCAGGTAGCAGTTGCTAAAGCTCAGTATTCGGTGATCAATCATACTGACTACCAACGGGGTCTCAAGGAGAAGGATGTCCTGGTTGCCACTAGCCAAGAGAACATAAATGATTAGTTTAACTGTAGATCATCATTGTATGATTCAAACATTAAATCATCGATGCTAAATTGTTTTCATTTGCTTTCCCAGCTCTCGAAACAGACTTGAAGATCAAACTCAAGGCTATTGATGAGGCAATAAAATTCTTCAAGAAGAGAGATGAAGAACTGGAAAAACTCAGGAACGTTTTGAAGAAGGCGGAGACTAATTGAGACGTTGTGACTGCCTGTCGGGACACTGCAGTTACATTGCTTCAGAAGCTGAGGGAGCAAACCCTTGACCGCATGAACCAGTTGACTTCCATCAACACCGAGATGATGCTTGATCTCCTCAAGAGCTACAATTCCAACCTTGACACGTCTGTAGTGACGGAGGGGTTCGAGTGCTCTGCAAAGGAGGCAACATACATTATTCAAGGTATCGGGCCTCTGATCGCTGCTTTCATCGAGTCTTTAGCACATAGATTGCAAAATGGCGGAATAGAGGGCAATACTTCTAGCAAATTTCTTGTAGTTTTTGACTCAAAATATTTGAAACTTGACGTGTGATTGGGAGATGTCTGTAACAGTACTGCTATTTTGCTTGTCTAGCATGTTATTGCCTAGTATTTCCTTATCGATGAAATAGATTTAGCACAAGTAGATGCAATTCTGATTAGTACTTGTTATGACCATTCTCGGAACTAGTTGACCGCTTATCCGTTGATACCTGAAAGCTCAACTAGACACATTATTAAATACATCGATCATCGAGTAAGCACTTGAGGTAACCGAAAGAGAAATACTATTGCAAAACTAGAAAAAAGAGATAACATGATGATTTTTGCAAACTTTCACTGACTTGCGTATTTAACCAGCATGCGAACATGAACTTGATAGAGAAACACATACGGGACCGACTAGAACTTCAGAACCTTGTGGGAAGTTAGGCGTGTGATGTCTGACAATCTCTAATACCATTATGCTTTGTGTGGTGTAGTTGTTCATCATCGACCCAACACATGCCTCGGTTGTTTCTATCCACTGTAGTCAACGCATAGCTAGATAAAATTTTGCAAAAAATATGTATTTATGAAATATGACATTACTATGTAGCCCTTGACTCTTTGGTTAAGGAGAAGATTTTCCGGTTAGAGAGTAAGAAAGAACATACCTGTACCATAAAAAATATAGGATGTAACCCCCGACTCTCTACTCGATAACTGGATTGAGTGGAGAGTAAAGCCGTAGCATTGAAAGTATGCGATGTAACCACCAACCCTCTATTTGATGTGATAATCAAGATAGAGAGTAGAGGTGTAGCATTAGAAAAATACCCGACGTGGCCCCGGACTCTTCGCTCAATGACTGGATCGAATAGAAAGTGGAGCATAAGCACTAACATTATGCGATGGAGCCCCCGACTCTTTGGTTGATATGATAATCAAAATAGAAAGTAAAGCACAAGCATTGGAAATATATGATATACCCCTCTACTCTCTACTCAATGATTGGATCGAGTGGAGAGTAGAGCATAAGCATCAACCCGTTACTTTCGGGCATATGCTAAAAAATGTAAACCTATGATCATGGCTGTAATTATGTTATGGTCATAGAGTAAATTCAAACAGTCAGGTAGGTGAACATTAAAAATCCACTTCCGTTCATGCTCGTTTTCACCACAACCCTTGATTAAACGTTCCATAATGACGTAACATCTTGCCGTGATGGGATTGGACATGCCATAATTTCCCAGTGACGCCTCAGCTTCTTCCTAATGTGCAACCGAAGTGACCTCAAAATCGCAACCGGTGTTATCTGATCTTGATGGTTCAATTTCTACAGTCTGACCTGTTTCCACCACTATATATAGGAGGGACCCAAGGCTGTATGTTTTTCACCCCATCTCCTCCCATCTTCCTTGTGCATTTCTTAGTACTGCTCGTAGATCTTGAGATCATGGCCTCAACTCCACTGTCGTCTCCCAAGCAATGACAGGAAAATGAAGAAGTAGGATCTCTCTCCCCAAAGCCTCTCACCATGGTTCCATCGGGAGTAATCATCATCTCCTTCAACGATGAGGAGTCAAGTGAGGGGCCTAAGAGAAGAGGGTACAAAATGTCCATCGGAGGTCATGGACTCTTCACTTGGCACCTCCGGTGCTTCCTCGACGCTGATGTCATGGAGTGAGCAACGCGTGAGGAGGCAACGCAGGCTGCGTAATAAGGGAATGAAGATGGTGATACTCTTGATGAGATCATCGACTAGGTCACCAACGAGGTCTTCGGCGATGGAGCCTCCGAGTCTCTAGTGGTGAAGAGAGCAGGGTCGTCATCTGCGTCGACAACCACCAAATCGTTTCCACATCCTACGGAGGGTCCTTCAGTGCTAGTCAATAGCTCTAGCATGAGCAGGGTCTTTGCCTCAGCCATTTTCTTTTGCTCTTTTGCTAGTCGGCAGCTGGTCCCTGGAGCGATCAGTTGCCACCCCAAGTAGGAGCAAAAGAGGTTCTTTATGTCAACTTTGGTAAGTAGGACCTTCCCTGTTTGCAAGAGCTAGGCGAATACTTTATGCCAACTTTGCACTAGCCACACAGGTCAGAAGGAGCGGAAAAATTGTAATAGGATAGTTATTTTGATTAAATTTAATCGACTTACCTTCAATTTACCTTATCTATGAATGAAACTATTAGAGTTGATCAATATTCCATGAGTTTTTGAGTACCTCACCATTTGGAGTAGATAATTGCACTGATCCAAGTCGAGTAACTTTGACTACTATATAGGGCCCTCCCCATTTAGGTGATAAAATGTGGTGCCTAGCCTATTTCTGCACCTTTCATAAAACAAGGTTCCTAGCCGTGAGTTTCCTGGATTGGATCTTCTTACTGTGATATCTACATAACACTTGTTGATACTTATCCACTCGTATGGATGCTCGATCACAATACTCCTCGAGGAGGTTGATATCATTTGCTCGCAACGGCTTTTGCCCTCATTCAGAGTAACTTTCCACTTGTGGCAATCCAAACTGAAACTCAGTCGGGAGAACTGCCTCCACCCGTAGACTAAGAACAATGGAGTCTGATCGGTGGCTCTGTTAGTCAAGGTGCGAATGGCCCAAAGTGCTGAGGGAAGTTCCTTCACCTAGAGATTCAAATAGGTTTTTCAAACTATCGAAGACCCAAGTTTTGATACCTAACAGGATTATACCTTTGGCGCACTCATCCTGACTGTTACTTTATGGGTGAGCTACTGAAGCGAAACAAGTTTTGATACCAAATTCTCCGTAAAACGTAATAAAATCCCGCTTTCGAACTGTCTATCATTGTCTATAATTATTCGATGCGGGATGCCGTATCGAGTAATTATATTCCTCATGAACTTCTTAGCCGCTTCCATGGTTACCTTTCCTACGGGTTCGGTCTTGATCCGCTTAGTGAACGTGTCAATAGCCACGAATAAGAACTTATAACCCTTGAGCCTTTGGAAACGGTCCCAAGATATCCAAGCCCTAGACAGAGAAAGGCCAAGAAAGAGGAATTGTTTGTAGAGCTTGGACTAGTCGAGTGATCTGCCTTTCAAAAAATTGGCACCTCTCGCACTTTTTGACCAAGTTGGAAGCATCCTGGAGGGCAGTCAGCCAATAAAATCCTTGGCGGAAAACCTTTCCGACCAAGGTGCGATAAGATGCATGACTACCACATGTGCCTCCATAGATATCGAGAAATATTTTATTGCTCTCTTCTCTTCCTGAGTGATGTATTTCATTAAGATTCCATTACTCCCCTTTCAGTAGAGCTTGTCATCTACCAGAGCGCATATCTTGGATTTACAAGCAATTTTCTCTGCAAACGCATCATCGTTGGAGATTTTTCGACTTTCAAGATAGGCTAGGATTGGCATCATACAAGTCGGTTCACGTTCGAGTAGTGCAACTTCCATGTCTATGGATCCTGCCTCGTTGACCTAACCAGACTGCTGGTCAAGTTTGGCAGCATCTGCACTAAAGGCTGTTGAGACAAATAGTTTGATGAGTTTCTCAACGAAGACTCCCACATGCATTGATGAATGAGATGAAGCAAGCCTGGTGAGTCCATTGATGGTGGAGTTGTCGCCTCTTCAAATGTGCGTGACTTCTAGCCCTTCAAACTTTTTCTTGAGATTTCATACCTCCCTTAAATACGCCGCCATGTTGTCATCCAAGCACTGGTATTTCTTTTGCACCTAGTTTATGACTAGCTGTGAGTCCCCTTTCATGAGTTGTCGCCTGATTCCATGTGATGCAGCTATGCAGAGCCGTTTACATGTCCCTTGTATCCTGCAACATTATTGGAAGATTTAAAATTTAATTGAATAATGTACCCGAGTCCATCACCCATTGGAGACTTAAGTATGATTCCAGCCCATGAGCATTGAAGTGTGAGTGATCCATCAAAGAAGAGCATCCAGTGGTCCTCGACCACATTTGGTATTGTTTCTTGAACGTTTGTCCACTTAGCGATGAATTCTGCTGGTACTCTCGACTTAACACTTGTACGCGGTTCATAGCACATGTCAAACTCATTGAGTTCAACCGTCCATTGTGCGATTCATCCAATTGCCTCCCTATTGCGTATAACATCCTTCAGCGAGTACTTCATCACAACAGTGACCTTGCGCGCTTGGAAATAATATCGTAGCTTCCAGGAAGTCATAAGGATAGTATATAACAACTTTTTCACTTGTGGGTATCATAGCTTGGCATCGTGTAGGACTTCGCTCACATAGTAAACCGGCTTCTGTATCTTGGCTTTCTTATCAGAATATCCCCGTTCGACCATCTGGACCGTGCTTACAACTTATGGGGTAGCTACAATGTACAACAAGAGCTCCTCTTTGTCATAAAATTAACGGAGATGATAAATACCTTTTGAAGTCTTGAAAAACCTTCTCTACATCTTTCGTCCACTCGAACCGGTCATATTTCTTCAGCAGCTTGAAGAAAGGCATCCCTTGCTCACCCATCTTGGAGATGAATCAACTAAGGGTTGCTATGCATCCTGTTAGTGTTTAAACTTTATTCAATGTTTGATGTGACTGCATCTAGTTGAGAGCCTCGCTTTTGCCTTGATTGTCCTAAATGCCCTATCTTGACACTAGAAAACTAATAAGTTTGTCGGATGAGATGCCGAACGTGCACTTCTCAGGGTTAAGCATCATACAGTACATCCTAAAGTTGTTGAATGTTTCTTTGAGGTCGTCAATCAATGCATCTTTGGTTCTAGACTTGACTATAATATCATCGACATAGGCTTCAACATTACACCCAATTTGGGATTGTAAACAATTTTGAATACACCGTTGATAAGTAGCGCTAGCACTCTTTAAACCGAAGGGCATCTTTACATAGCAAAATACACCAAAGGGAGTAATAAAAGCGAGCTTGTTTTCTCATCCTTTATTCTCATGCTAATTTAGTGATACCCCGAATAAGCATCTAGAAAACACAGCAAAGTATAACCAATCATAGAGTCGACAATCTTGTCAATGCGAGGAAGAGGAAAAGGATCCTTGGGATAAGTTGGTAAAGTCAACACACATTTTCCACTTGCCGTTGAATTTCTTCACGAGGACAAGATTCGCGAGCCATGTAGGATGATGAACCTCTTGAATGAAGCCCGCCTTAAGGAATTTGTCGACCTCCTCCTAGATGTCTTACTTTCTATCCTCCATGAATCTTTGCTACTTTTGCACCACAGGTGTGAGGAACCGTCCAAATAGTATTCTAATTAATCATCAGGAGGATCATTATTCATAATCACAACCTCGACGATTAACCAGAATACCATTCCGGTAGTCCCGGCACGTGTTTTGTGCCCAGGATCAGAACACATGCCTTCCAACTCAAATATCACAACACAGTTTAATAGAGAGCAAATAATTAAACTGGATTACAATTATTAAACATGCAACTGCTTCCACAATTTACAACAAAAGAGGAACAACACCAACTATGCAGCGGAAGAAAAACCTATACAACAAAAGAGTATGGAGCCGTATGCCCTTAGGCTCCATACCAAAAGCGCCGGAGTTCGGAGTAGAAGGTGCTACTCCTGCCCGCCACCCTGATCGGCAGGCACAAAGTAGCCGAACACAGCCTCTTCCTCACCAACCTGAGAACCTGAAAACAACTTAAGGGCAGCACCCCTTAGTACGAAGGTACTAGCAAGTCTTACACAGTATGAGTATATATATTCTCGACTCCAAGGATCATGCATTTAAAGCTGTAGCAAGGATTAAGACATGTTTAAGTTCATTAAGCGGTAAGCAACCTAGACTCTAGGTGTAAGCAACTGACTTAACCAACCACCCACTCAAACCCTGCCAACCAACTGATCAGAACAGATATATAAACAACAAGTGTATAAAAGTAAACCATTACCACCAAACCACCGACCACATACCGACCAAACCACCCAAACCAACCATGCCACAACCCACATCGAAACTCTACGACCAAAACATGGTCGCTCGGTGGAGATAAGCGATAGCGATGCTCATGACCGAGAGCGCGGCAGTTTGAACTGATTATACACCCTGCAGGGGGATACTCCTGGACCCACACGACACAGGGACCATACGGCTTGTGCCACCCGCTAAGATGCACACGAGGGGGTACCCGTGACAACCTTTCCCAACCAGGCCCAACCATGTGGATCAACCATAGCTCGGCACGACGGTATTAGAACTACTCCCCGAGCAAACTAATACCGCTAAAAGCCCGGACTCAAACCGGACTCACACCGTCTATGACGAGGCCCACATGACCACGTCTGCGAAGGTAATCAGCTCGCCTACCATTATATCAGCATGTGGTGAGTAAGGTAAGTGCTAAAGCCGACTACACCGACGATCGGTGCTTAACCGGTGCAAGCGGTCTACGGTGTCCGGGTTCCCTTCCCGAACTGCCTGAGAACTCCTCGTGAGCAGATGACACCCCTAACACCGCCCACACCTCGTCTCAACTCACCACTCAACAACCGACACATCATCAACATAACCACAAATGTGAACAGGTAAAAAGCCCTAGGCTCGCGACAACGGTGGACGCCATCGTCGACTTCTACCGGAAAGCCTAAGTACCACTAAGCATAGCGAACTAAAATTAGACCGCGACGACACCACTAGGCTCCAATGGAATAACACATGACACGTGACCGAAATGGAAGAATGCATAGGCATAGGTTCTACCCAACTCGGAACCCGACACATGCAATGTATACATAAGCGTAGATAACATATTAGATTTTCAAGTAGACACGGTGCAATATGATAGATGCTTGCCTTGCTGCCCTAGCTGCTGCTCACAGCTACCCGAGTCACGATCACCACTGCGGGAACCTCCGGGGACAGACTCGTTCGCCTCGCTCGCCGGGTCGAAGTTCCCTGAAAGAATAACGTGTGCAATGCAATGAATGTTATGCAAAGAATGACGTTTCATAGTCTGTGACAACAGTGTAAAGCGCCGTGGTACGAGTTTAACGCACTAACGATTTCCTAATTGAGATTAGGGTTAACCATTCACTTATCCTCGGATTAATTAAAGCATAACTAAGGCTTAAATCAATCTAGAATGCTAACTGTGCTAAAAATGAAGGTACATATTTTTATTAAACAGGGAATAAACCAACAAGATTTATAGAATTGATTTCATCAGTTTTGGAGTTACCAATATTTAGTTATGAATTAATGAGGCTTTAAGCACATTACATTAACTAAGGAAATTCCAGCACATATTTCATGGTCACTAACAATTTTAACATGTAGAGCATGAGCATATAAAGTTAACAAAATTTGCTTTACAATTTTTGGAGCCATATTCCATTTCTTATGCATTTTACAATGTTTCAGCCGATTTATTAGTTCAACAAATACCCAATTTCGCATTTTCCGATTTTTCCGAATACTTAAATATCCTAAACCTTTTTCCACTCGGGTTCGGCCAGCCACTGTGACTGACAGTGGGGCCGGCGTATTTTGACCCGAGTCAAAATCGACCCGCGCCCAGTACACAGCGCTCCGGCGGCTCGGGCGACGTCGCCGGCGGCGAACGGCGGCCTGAATGTCCCGGCCGAGGGTGGCAACAGCACTTGCACGAGCATGTGGTTACGGCAGGGGCACACGTCGACGCCGGCGATGGCCGGAGCACAGCGATCGGCGGCGAGGGGCAAAACTAGCACGGTGGCGGCACGGTTTAGACCATCGGCGGCTAGACGGCGGTGCAATACGCTCGGCCGAGCACACCTACATGTTCTATGGGAGCGTGTGGACCAAATGGCGCGGCCCAACGCCGAGGAGCTTGGCGGTGGCTCGGCCGACGGCGTGCGCCATAGGCAGCGGCGCGCGGCTGCACGGCGGAAGGCGCGCCGGCGATGGGCTAAATGGAATCCAGCGCGCGCACAAGACTCAAAAGGGGAACGGAAATCTCACCGAGCGCTTCAATGGGCCGAAGAAGCAGCAACGAGGCAGCTCGATGGTGAGGTGCGGAAGGAGGCCACCGGCGCCGAGGAAGACGGCATGAGCTCGTCAAATCCGACCGAGAGGGGAGGGGATTCGCGCGGGAATTAGTTGGAGAGGCTTCGACGATCCTCCTTAGCGCTTCTCGCGGCTCGAGCTCGAGGGAGCTTGCCGGTGGCGCGTCGGATTTGGCCGGCGGCGCGGCGCAACGCTGCTCTGCTCTGTGGTGTGCTGGGCGACAGGGAGAGCAAGTGAGGGAGAGAGAGGAGAGGCACCACGAGAGAGCGTCCAGGGGGGTTAAGGCCGACGACGCTTCCACTCGAAGGCTCGGCCGGTGACTCGACGGCGTGCTCGGTTTGCCGGCCGCGGAAGTCAACAAAGCCGGCGCCGCCCTCTGGAAGCAGCGTGGTTGAGTGAGGAGGGAGGATGACGAGTGGGTCCCGCATGAACAGTAACCGCCAGGCAAAATATCTCTACCACTTTAGCCATCCATTTGAACGCCTTCCCAAAGTCCAAAATTGGTAAAACGAATTTTGTTTGAAACTAAAATTCACAAGGAACCCATTTGAACTTGTTTGACCCAGAATGCTTGAGCCAATTGTGAATAAAAATTTCTCAAAGATGCTACCCTTTCCAACTTGTGATAATTTTTATGCCTTCTAAATATTTCCCAAAATTTTGGGAAATTTCATTTATATTCTTCTCTTGGCATCTACTAATTTCTAAAATTATCACTAGCCCTAGGTTCCATAGAAGTTTTAGGAGATGCTTCACAACGCATCAGTTAAACCCAGTTCAACTAAATGCGGTTTAATCCACACTGCAAGTCTATATGGCTCAAAACGAAAACAAATGATGCTAATGATGCTCATTAGCACTTAATTACGTGTTTAGAAACTCTGGGCCGTGACAACAGGTTTGGTGTTGGGTTCCACATCTAATCGACGCTCGATCATCTCCCTAGGGACTCCGGGCATATCAGGTGGTTTATATGCAAACACATCTTGGATTTCCTAGAGGAAAGTGATGGGCTCAAGTTCCTATTTGGGGTTAAGGCCAGCCCCTATCTTGACTGTCTTGGCTATCTTAGACAGGTTGATGGGCACTGCCTCGATACCACCATCATCCTTCTTATCCTTGGCACCATTGTTGGTCTTACCATTGGTGGCATCATCAGACTCAGAAATATCAGTGACACTCATGAGCTTGAGTCCTTGGCATTGTCATGAGCTTGGACTCGTACGTGGTGAATCCTCCGAAGATTTGTGCTAAATTCTAATCGGCTCCATGGAACTCAAGCTCGTCCTCATTTGCACCTGGCTTTGCCTGTTTGCTATGATAGTCAGCAATAGTGGCATTGAGCATCTCTTCAAGCTTCTTATTGATAACCTGACACTCGTCAAAGTTGTGCTAGTTAGACCAATGAACAGGACACCACTTCCCTCCATCGCAGCTCTAACCCTTGTTGTGTCTAGTGTTGCGTGACTTGCTCCTATCGACCGTTGCTATGGTCGTGTCTAGACCCTTACACTTATCACCAGATTTACTCTTCTCCCCCTTGTTCTTTGAAGACTCAGGCTTCTATTTGACAGACTAAGGGTTTTTGGTGTGTTCTTACAAACTTGTCAGCTAGCTTGAAGAGTTCTTGACTATTTGGATCTTCTAGGTAGCTAGCTTCCCAACCATATCTCTATCCTTGATACCTCTCTTGAAGGCGATGATGACCGACCCGTCGGAGATGTCTGGTATCTTATTACGCCTATCACTAAACCTCTAGATAAAGTCCTGAAGAGATTCGTCTGTGCCTTGGTTCAGCTGATGGAGGTCGTCTTCCGTTCCTGGGTGTTCGAACGTACACTGGAAGTTGGCGGGGTACTAAGCCTTGAACTTGACCCATCATCGGATCCAGTTAGGTGGTAGGTTCAGCAACCGGGACCTTGTAGGTCCATCGAGGGCAGTTAGCAGGTAATTGGCTATTACCTTGTTGTCGTTGCTAGCCGCTTGAATAACGGTAGTGTAAATCTGTAATCACTCATTTGGGTTGATCTTCCCGTTGTATTTATGGATCGGGCCCGCCTTGTACTTCTCCAGCCATCGTATAGATTGGATCTCTGGTGCAAAGGCTTCGTAACCTCTGTCAAAATCTTTGAGAGGAGATGAGGGAGGACTGTCACACTTGTGCCTTCGAACAAGGGAGTCATGTCAAGTTTTGTCCTGGAGATTTGTAGTCATTATAACGATGTTTGTCTTCATAGTGTTTCTCATGGTAGTTGTCAATCACTTCCTGTAAGTTGCGCCTGTCGTGAGGGATGCAGTTCCTCAAGTCTTCCTGGTTCCTGCAACTATGGATGAGGCAGTTACAGTTTGACCTACATGGCTGTGCTCAAGATCAACCACCTAAGCTGCCTATTTGCATTCCCTCGACCCGGGAATGTCTGTGTTCGTGGCTCCTCAAACCAACACCTTGCCGGTTGGGGTGCCTAGAGTCGCTAGGATTGTTTACTCGAGTAGCCACTGGGGTTGAAGGATTTGTTGGATCCACTTCGGGAAGGATATTAGAATCCAATGACCACCCTAGATGTTGGCTTCCGGAGTACTGAAGACATCGTTGCCTACACTCGACTGCAGCCGAGTCCATGTCACTCCGTGATTGCTATTCTAAGGGAGCTCGTTCCTTGATCTTAGAGCTATTGTTGGTGGAGGCATCACCTGATCGAGATGTGTCCCGATGACAAGACATAATCAAATATCAGGGTTTACCTAATTATCCATATTGCATTGATGATGAGTGGTATCTGGGGCATGCAAGGCTCTAGTCGTGGACTCCTTACATATGATTTTAGAACCCTCATGAATCTCTCGTATGGATACATCAGATGTAGGAATATTGAACCAAGGTACTTGATCTCTTTGATAAGGTGAATAATGATGTGGACCATAATATCAAAGAATGATGGTGGGAAATACATCTCAATCTGGCACAAGATCTTTACCGCATTTCTTTATAGGGCATCGAGTGATGCAAGATCAATGACTTTCCGAGCAATTGCATTAGAAAAAAACATAGGCTCATAATCTACTCTATGACATAGACTGGTAATATTTTCCTAAGTGCAATAGGAAGCATTTGTGTCATCATCACGTGACAATCATAAAACTTCATGTCAATAATTAAGTTTCAAATCTTTCAAGGAAACAAGTTTTTTTTATGTTGGCCGAGTAACCGGAAGGAACTTTGATGCCGTACAAGAACTCAAAGAATTCTTATTTCTCCTTATTTCACATGTGCCAATATCCCACGGCTAGGGGATGGTCACTTTGCCTTTGGTATTTGTTATGGGATGAATCTCGAGCCGTATGTTCAAATCGACCAGGTCTTTCCATGCCTTAATACCATCCTTCATCCAGCAATATTGCACAAGGTACCAACAAGACTATCGTAGACATTCTTTTCGATGTGCACGGGATCACGACAGTGCCGAACATCAAGGTGTTCCTAGTAACGTAGCTCCCAAAAAATCGTTTTCTTTTTTCACATGACCTTTTCATTAGAACTAAATCATTTTCTCTTCCCAAGGACCACATTAATTATTCCGACCTATTCATAGATCTCTGTACCACTGACATGCCTAGGAGCTAATGCATTCTCTCTCGTGCCATTGAATTCTCTCTTCATGTTCCTATATGCATGAGACTTGGGTAGAAATCATCGATGTCACATGTACACTGTTTTTCTTGAGTTGTTAGTCACATACTCCTGGTAGAATCTAAGCGTTAGGGGCATGCTTTGCTTCCTCATCGATGATTTGCTTCCTTTTATAGTTTTCCTTGACAAATTGCCAAGAGCCGGTAAATCATTAATTGTGCAAAACAACATGGCATGTAGTCTGAAGTACACTCGCATATACGCATCCCACACATCAACACCTTCTGACCATAACACTTTAAGGTCTTCCACCAATAGTCTAAGGTACACATCGATGTCATTACCAGGTTCCCTAGGACCTTAGATTAAAATCATCATCTTAAGGTACTTCCTCTTCTGACATAGCCAAGGAGCAAGATTGTATATGCACAAAACTACCATCCAGATGCTATGTCTGCTACTCATGTTACCAAACAGATTCATCCCATCCGTGCTTAGAGCAAACCTAATATTCCTCAATTCTGCAGCAAACTCCCTAAATTTTATATCAATGTTTTGCCATTACGCATCATCAACAGGGTGCTGCATGAGGTCATCATTCTTATAGCCCTCATGCTAACGAAGCAATTTGGCCTCCTTTATTGCGAAACAAACACTCTAGACAAGGAATTACAGGAAGGTACCTCTCGACGCTTGTATCGAGAGGTTCCACAAATAGGGCACTCAGTCAAGTATGTATACTCTCGATAGTAAATAATACAATCTTGATTGCAAGCATGGATTCTCTCAACTTCTATTCCCAAAAGATAAATAATCTTTTTAGCTTCATATGTGGATGTGGGCAACAGGTTCCCCTTGGGAAGTAATGAAGATATCAGTTGTAACAATGCAGTGAAACTATTATCAGACCACTCGTTGCTTGCCTTCAATTTCAAAAGTAGGAGGACTGTGTGTCTCCTCTTACAGCCTTGATACAATGGTGCCTTGAACTGCCTCACGAATTCTTAGAACTTAGCAAATTCTCTGTCATTATACTCATTAGATTCCTTAGCATTACAGACCACCTCCTCCAAATTCTCAAGAATAGTATCACCTCGGTCTATGAAATCATTAGCAATATCCTTCACATACCTATTAGGAATAACTGCATCCACATCACAGTCAGGGGCATCCTCTTAATGCGTATCACCATCGGGGTCATTCACACCTTCTTCACCATGACTGGTCCAAAAAGTATATTTATCTTTGAATCCACACATAATTAACTGAACATGTGTATTATGTGCCTTTTGGAAATTTCTCTCATTTATGCAGTCAATGCATGGACGATACACAAATTTTTTATTCCAGTTCAACATTTCTGCCTCAGCAACACGCATGAATCCAAATAGTCATTAAAGTACTTGTCACAAGTACGATTCTCCAGGTACATCCAACTACAGTCAGTCATCTGTGATTCCCAAAATTACATAACTTAATTGAAAAATTACTAACAAATCGATCTGTTTCGCAAATCAACATTCAAGATATTTTTTAACCAATTAATATCACTAGTTACAGTACATTTGCATTGATTTTCTCTACTTTAATGTGGAATCAATTGACAAGAGCTAGCTAGCAGGTAGCCGTATCTTTAGACGATGGGTGGACCTTGATTTGCATGGGAGATATGTGGAGAGATCGGCCCGACCTTACCTTGCCTTGCAGCCCCCTTCCCTTTCTCTTCCCCTCCCCTGTCCCTTCTCTTCGCTTCCCCTCCCTCCCCTTTCCCTTCTCATGTAGCAGAAAAATCATAGCCACCTAGGAGGCAGCCATGCGATCAACATGGAAATTAGGATACGGGCTAGCGCATGGTGAAATATAGGTAGCCACGGATGGTTTTTAGGAAAACTGTCTATAAGATTTTAGACGAGTATACATTAAATCTGTTTGTAACTTCGTCACAGACAGTTTTCCCTAGTAAACCATATGCGGCCTTTAGACGATTTTTATTGAAATCTGTTTGTGGCCTTGCTACAGACGATTTAGAATAAAAACCGTCTGAGATATGCAGAAATTTGAGACAACACATTTCTACCACAAACACTTCTAGTTAGAAACTGTCTATGACGTACTTCTTAGTGACGGTTCTTAAAAAACTGTCTATGATCTGCTGTCTATAACGGGTATTTCTGTAGTATTGATTCAACTCGCCTTATATAGATAATAATCTTTTGATCAAGAGGAAGTGTTACGAGATATAATCAAAAGCAACCGATTTAGACGATTATTGATGTCAATTGGAAAGACACCGTTTCCTGTGTATATATGTAAGACGATAGCAAGGAATAAAAACATACGATTCATTCTCTTCCCTCTCAATTCTACTATTATTCCACTGAGTTACAACAGAATCGTCCCCGTGTGATCAATCAACAAGCCACACCAATTTTCGGACTTTATTAGGTATAAGTTGCACCAACTTACAAGAGATCAACCAATTAGACCATACACAAGGAGCTGGTTTTTCTATTCCTAGATGCAGGAACACACGGCAACGTGGGCACACTGTTCTACGTAAGAATCGTCTCGATCGAATCGATTCAACCAAACATCAAACTAGAAAAGTGTATCGAGGCGTCGAGGTAGCAAGTAGCTACAGATGGATCGAATCTGTCGATGTCGTCCTTGTAGGCCTTGTATGAGAGAGAGAGAGAGATCATTCTTCAGCA
Organism: Phragmites australis; assembly: GCF_958298935.1. Classification (NCBI taxonomy): domain Eukaryota; kingdom Viridiplantae; phylum Streptophyta; class Magnoliopsida; order Poales; family Poaceae; genus Phragmites; species Phragmites australis. The sequence goes on along the minus strand of NC_084936.1, from coordinate 18,979,662 downwards.
TCTTTGCGTTTGTTGCGACGTCGCTGCACACAGCCCTCGTATACATGACACCCTGTGTATGGATGCATGGTACGATCGATTTGATCCCTGTGATGTGTACGGGCGTGTACTTTTAAACGCGCAACTTGCCACGCCTTGTCTCTCGCTCGCGTGTACGCTTGCTCTCCCGGGCTGCGTGCGTGGCAGGCAGTCATTTGTGCATATGGAATTTGGCCTCCTGATGACTGGCAGTAGGGGCCGCTCGTCGTTGTGACGTCCCGTCATCCGATCCGATGTTTCTTCCGAAAGTGATGGCGCGACCACATATGCATAATTCAATTCATTGTTCCATCCTTACGAGACCAAGCAGGGGAATCTCTAGGATTTTATGAAGCGTTGGGGGCTTGAGGCGAGGATTGAAACCTGCGCTGGCCAGGCTAGGTGAAACCTTTCTCCCTTGGCCAGTAAACCCCGAGACTCAGTCATGGATCGTTCCATCATTTGTGACTCGAGATACTTACCAGAGTTTTCATCTCTTAATACCTGACTCATCCAACTTAAACTGCTACGTACATGTAGCATCTGCATGCTTCTCAAGAAGAGATAATTTATTGTCTCACCCACTACAATCACACGAAGAAATGTAACTTCACATCTATATACAATTTTGCCCGGCTATTGCCCTTATCCGATATTCATCCATTCAATCATAGGCTTCAATTTGATCTTTTAGCAATTCTTCAGAAATATTGATGTCGGGTTACTGATGATTAAGTTTTCCGAAATGTCGGGCATGGTGAAATTAATTTTCATCAGTACAAAGTACAAACATCTATACCACAACAAATCGTGATATGAATCCGGCCGCAATGGAATCAACATCATGCATGCATGCTTCCAATAATACGGACAATCGAAAATACTACTTGCGACTCGATCGCTTTGTTTGCATCGATGATATTTTCCTAGCTATATCTAGTCGCATCAATGCCTGCATGATCAACTCGATCCAGAGTCCGATCGATAAACCCAAAGTTTCGATCGATGGTAATCTTGTTGCGTGCTTAGGCGAGCTTGGCGCCATTGATCTAATCTAATCGCACGATTTTTTGTGCTGTTTCAATTAAAAAAGCGCAGCTGTCTGTCTGTGAGCTAGAGACGACAGGCACGACATTCTTGTCAGGGGGTTCACAGGATCGTAACAATATAATACACAAAAAATACCCAAAAGGGGTCGACTTGGAGACGTACGTCTTCGATCAGGTCTACGAGGAAGCCTGACGTATGAAGAGGGGTTAATTAAGATATTTAAAAATATAAAATAAATTAGTTTTAAAAATTTATAAGATAAATCTATCTTAATTTTTATCTAAATATACTTTAGTTTTATCTAGTGTGTCTACTTTACCGCTCAAGAGAATTATAACCTACTCTAACAAAGTAAATTATAAATATGTAAATGTGAAAACATAAATAAGATAGAGAGACAAATATGGCATAAGAAATTTTTATCTTATGGTATCGGTAGCACACAAATCACCTCTAGTCTATGTTGGAGCTCCACAAAGGATATGCTCCCGATCACCAAGCCTCTTCCGATCACGGCTCTTGAGCTACCAAGTCACCAAGACAAGATTTCAAGCCAGATGAGCCATTAAATCACTAAGACAAGGTTCACCACTAGCTTCTCTTCTGGTCACTTGTCGTCGTGATCACTTCAGAGTTGTTGCTATCAATGCAAGGGTTTCCGTGTCCTCATACATGTGTCTTGCCACCGCTCCACACTAAGTCATAGGGTCAACAAGCCAGCGAGTCACAAAAACTCCAAGGTGTTGACGTTGTAGCAAAAATAGTCATATTAGGCCATGATTGTAATTTTAGTGATTAATGACAACATAGTCATTAGGACTAACATGTTTGTCAAGAATATATATTAGTAGGTCTTATAGATGCAATACATCAAGAAGTCACCGCAGCCGGAACAAAGTTTGCTTGAGTTTGGGAAATCCCAAAAGAATTGATCTCACTGAAAGGTCCGGTGCAGAGGAGTTTACACTCATCGGGGCATTTATGCATAGAGGCTGATAGTCTCACCGGATAGTCCGGTGCTCTATGTATTGAACTCACTGAAATATTTCTGACAAAGGGGGAGAAGGTTGATGACCTCACCATATAGTCTGTTGATCTACTCTGGGTAATACCGGAGTATTTCTTGCAGAGAAGAATGCGAGTGCAGAAAACTGAAGATTAACCCATCGGAAGGTCCGGTGCTTGGTTTGTGCACATCGGAGTGTGGCATCGGAGCATTTCTTGCAAAGGCGACTGCAGTTGCTGAAGAATGAAGTTCAACTCACTGGATAGTCTGATGATCACAGAGATAGTTACACCGGAGCATTTCTAGGAAAAACAAGAGAATGTTTAACTCACCGGATAGTCCGTTGTGAATGGAATGAACGTCGGATGAATGCACCGGAGCATTTTACATAAAGAAGTTACAAAGGTTTGGCTGGCTCAAGATAACTCACCAGAAGGTTCGGTGATAGATTTGAAGGCATACCAAAGTGATCGATGTTCACAATATCTTTGAGTGGAGTTCTAATGGCTAGTTTCGGAGGTTGTACTCATGGGATCATCTGGTGTTAGTACTAATATTCTCATCGGATTATCCGGTGTTAACAACTTCTTTGAGGCGTTGGAAAAATGGCTAGTTGGCGAGTTTAAGGCTATAAATACCCCTCCACTCTGTCATTTAAAAGTGATGACATGCTGCTGGAGTCTAGAGAAACTCGTATACACTTGAGAAGACATCCAAGCCATCAAAGTGCTTAAAATGTTCATCCAAGATAATTTAGCACACTATTAGAGAGTGATTAGTACTATTAGGCCCAGAGAGAAGTGTTGCTAGGTGCCGCAACCTAGAGAATGGATCAAGGAATAATCCAACTGTGTATCAAGTGGTACGTCGGTGCCTTAGAGTCTTGGTGACTCACCGGTAACCAAAGTGCTTGTTGACCCTCTGACTTGGTGTGATGCGGTGGCAAGACACGTGTACGGGGATGTGGAAACCCTTGTTTTGGTGGCTTAAGCTCCGAAGTGATCACGATGAAAAGTGACTGAAAGAGAGGCTAGTGGTGAGACATTGCCTTGATGGCTTGGTGGCTCATCTGGCTTGATGCCTTGCTTTGGTGGCTTGGTTGCTCAAGAGTCATTATTGGGTGCCGACCAGGAGCATACCCTTGGTGGAGCTCCAACATGGATTAGGGGTGACATTCATACCATTGATATCACAGGATAAAAATCTCTTATGCTGAGTTTATCTCTCTACTTTATTTACATTTCCGCATTTAGTTTCTTGCAATTTACCTTAAAAGAGTAGGTTAAAATCTTCTTGAGTGATAGAGTAGACATACTAGATAAACCTAAAGCATATTTAGATAGAGATTGAGATAGGTTTATCTTGTGAAGTTTTTGAAGCCAATTTGATTTAGATTTTTAAGTGTCCTAATTCACCCCTCCTCTTAGGACGTCACCGTTCCTCACAGACATACCTCTCGGTACACGGTTGGATCACTACTTGATCCACTCTCTAGGCAGTAATCACCTAGCAACACTCTCTCTAGTCCTATAAGCACTAATCATCCACTAATCTTATGCTTAATTATTTTGAATGATCACTTTAAGTACTTTGGTGGCTTGAATGTCTTCTCAAGTGTCTACAGTTTTCTCTGGACTCTAGCAGTATGCCACACCTTCAAATGATTGAGTGGAGGGGTATTTATAGCCTAAAACCCGTCAACTAGTCATTTTCCCAACGCCTAAGAAAAGCTGTTAACACTGGATGACCGGTGAGAACAGTAGTACTAACACCAGATCATCTTCTAACCAGATCATCCAGTGAGTACAACATCAGAAAGTAGCTGTTGGAAGTCCACTCAAGCCTCTGTGAACATCGGATACACTAGTGAGATCTTCAACTCTATCACAGGACCTTCTGGTGGGTTAACTTGAGCCTAAACACGCCACTTCTTCTCTGCAAGAAATGCTCTGGTACTATAATTCGGTGTGCATAAATCAAGCACCGGGCCATCCGGTGGGTTGATCTTTAGTCTTCTGTACTTGCATTCTTCTTTGCAGAAAATACTCCGATGTTACCCAGTGCAGATCACCGGACTATCCGGTGAGGTCCTCAGCCTTCTCCCCCTTTGTCAGAAACACTCCAGTAGTCTCATGTCCTATTCACCAGACTATCCAGTGAGGCTATTAGCCTCTGGACACGATGGTACAATGAGTGTAAACTCCTCTGCACCAGACCATCCGGTGAGATAAATCTTCCTAAGACTTCTCCAATTTAATCAAACTTTGTCCCGGCTTCAGTGGCTTCTTCATGTATTGCATCCATGAGACTTACTAACATATATTCTTGACAAATATGTTAGTTTCAATGATTATGTTATCATTAATCATCAAAATCATAAGCATAGCCTAATAGGGTCATTTTCGCTACAAGGTCAATACATGCTGGATGTGTAAATAGTTAAAACCATGAACACACAGACTGAGACCCATACATAGTGTTCTCTATGAGATATTGAGCGTATATATGCATGCTGGCCTTAAGCGTATATCACTACTACAGAACCAGTTATAAGTAGCACCTCATCATTGCCGGTTATGCAAAAACTGATAGTGAAAGTGTATCACTGCCGGTTCTTACCCTCTCATGCTCGAACTATGATAAAACTGCTAAGAACCGGCACTGATATGAACTATCAATGCCTGTTTGTAATAAAAACCAACACTGATAGTATCAGTGCCGATTTTTAATACAAACCGGCACTAAAGTCTAGCCTAGACTCGATGTTTTGGCTCGCACCTCTCTCGTTTGTCAGCTTGGCTCAGTCGTTATCCTCACACGCTCAGTGTGGTTGCCTTATCCTCATGCGCGTGTTCATAGTCCCTCCCGCCATCTCTCCTACTTCTCTCTGACCACCCACCCGATGGATCCATCACCGGTCACCGAGTTCTTCTCTCCGATCATCGAGCTCTTCTCCCTCATCTCAGTATGACTCCACTCCCTCTTCTCTCCGGTAGTCGAGCTTGCCGGAGGCACCGCCTAGCCACCGGCCGTCGGGGCTCTGGCGCCCAGCTACGCCATCGGCGAGCACGCGGTAGATGAAGTAGCGGGTGACACCAACAGCGTGGAGCAGGACGACGTCACCGTCGGTGTTAAAGATGGCGAGGCGCTGGAGCCAGAGCAGGAGTCGTAGTCAGTGTTGCTCACCTCCAGCACGGGCGGTGGCAGGATCCATTGCGATGGCGGGATCCATAGCGGCACAACGTGGTGGGACCCATAGTGGCGGCGGCAGCCGAGCGGAGCGCGGTGGCGGTCGAGCATGTGCTGTAGCGGCTTCCTTTGAGCCGCCGCGTTATGTTGTTGTGCAGGAGCCCAGCGGCGGCAGGAGCAATGCCTGACAGGAGCGGCGATGGGTGCGAGATCTGAGCCAGGTCGATCCATTTTTTGCTCACAGAACACCTATCACTGCCGGTTCTAGAACCGACAGTGATAGCTATTCACTTTCAGTATCGAGTAAATACTACCGGTTCCAAAATCAGCACTGATGTGGTTTTAAAACCGACAGTGATCACCCTTTTTTAAATAGTGTATATACATGGACATGGTGCTGTGCAACTGTGTTTACTATATCAAGGTAAATTCTAAATTCAAGTTCATTGTTGCGCACGCTGCGAAATGTCGCGGACGTACGTACAATAGCTGAAAAGAATTCTCAGAACCCTTTCTCTTACTGAGTTACTGGCCACTTACAATGCTCACCAGGAGTCCAGGACCGAACACCTCGATCCCACCTGTCATTAATTGAGACGCCCCTGCTTCCTGCTATGTATCCATGACCATGGAGCAAAAGAACTGCATGGACAGATCTATGTGCAATTGTGCATGCCCTCCTGTGCTAACTAGCTATGCTCTCGTGTTTTTCCTTGGAGATAAGGTACGCAGCCAAAAGCACGGAGCCAATCGGAAGCAGCCAAGATCGATCAGCTGATGCATGGTGACTCATGGCGACACACACCTCCATCAGAACATACTCCATCTGCGAAGCGTGTATGGAGCACGATGGCAAGGCATAAGAGTATGACCAAGCTTATCAGATTCGAATCCTTGGTGTCGTATGTCTCCATAAAAATAGCCTTCAATAAAAACTCCGGATAAAGAGATACGGTTCTTAAAAAAACTCCATCCCATTCATCCAGTACAGATCGATCGAGAGATAGAGAGAAGCTGATCGAACAATATATGCAAGTACTGTAATAACAAAACATGCACCCACACGACGATACTGCACCCAGCAGGTGCTAGACACAGTTTACTACACATGTAGCTAAGTAGCTAAGCTTTCACCCATCCATCCATCGATATACCATGCATGAGACGCATGAGTTTCTCTCTCCCCAGTACACTCTCTCTGTCTCTTTTTCTCTCCAACCCAACAGCTAAATTCTCAAAAAAGAAAAACAAACAGCTAGGGACTAGCTTCGCATGCAGCTATGCAAGCATGCATGCTACAGGCAAGCAGAAGCTCCCTAGCTAGGTTCTTCTTCCTCTTCCCTTCAGTTTCGAGCATTGATGGAGCTGACGACGAGCCTGGTCAGATGAGGAGCTCGGCCTTCTTGACCTTGGAGATGCTCTCCAGGACGCCCGCCGGCGACACGTGGCCCATCACCGTCACCTTCTTGCTCTCCAGGTCGATGCTGAACGATGTCACCCCTGTCACCCATCCATTCCATGCCGTTAGTAAAAAGTTAATCCACGGACACGAGATCTCTGTAGAGAATTACTGCTACCAATAATATAACACTACGTTCTCCAGTTCTAGTTTCACGAGCCTCCATCAGCCTCGACTCGACAGCCGCTGCACAGAAACATGCAAAGGCCTGTTGTCGTCGCATGCATGGGCCTCTCTGCAGCAACGTTGATGAAGTACTTCGTTTCTTAGTACTGGACACTTTTGACAATCATGGAGATTTAGCCAATCACTTTAAAATATTTTATGATCAAAATGCTTATTTTATGATTAATATTAAATTACACAAATAACGAGGTGAAGTATACATTGATAGAGGCAAAATGAAAAAAGTGATAAAAAATGCATTATGATATGTGAAAGTGAAATGCCAAGTATTTTGAGAAAACTCTTTTGGTCAAAAGTGACAAGTATTTGATTGAGTATGATAATACTACACAGTACGAGTACGAATGTATCTGGACGTGCAGTACAGGCACGTGAGCCCCTCCTGTGTACGTACGTCACTACGTTCCGGGCTGGATACATACATAGGCGGGGCCTCCAGCCACCATGCATGTGAGCTCCCTGAAACGCAAGAATTTTCAAATGCTGTTTGCCCGTTGGGCTCCAAACGTTTGCAGAGAGATTTCTTTTTCTTCTCTTTTTTTACAAACTTTTTGCAGAGAGGCTTTTTCTTTCTTTCTTTCTGGTGAACTATTTGTAGAGAGCTTTTCAGAGCCGCCTCCTCTGCGTGCAGTGCAGTGCAACCAGAACCAGCTCCTCTGATTAACATCTCTTCAACACAGCAGCAGTTGTACCAGACGTCCATGCATGTGGCCTGTTATTCACTAGGCTCTGTCTGAAGCTGCTAGTTGCTCCATTCCTCTATACGTCGTACATAGTATATAACACGCATGTACAACAGATTAAGTATGCATGGTGGTTGCATACCGATCCAAGACATTTGCAGTCTTCATTTTCAGGCTCATTATACATGTGAGGATCAGTATATGTACCTACCGACTCTGTTGACCACTTTCTAGTACTGAGAATTAAGAAGCACTGGTGTTTATGTTGTTCATATATACTTCATAGAGGTTTTCTTTTTTGGTACTAGATGCAGTGCTTGGATCCCGCCTAGGGCGTGCCGTGCCATACTTCATGTGACGGATCTCTCGCTCCAGGTCACACATTATACTAGTCACTACGCGTCAGGACTCGTGGCCAGTCTATGTGGTGGTGGACCGTGTGAAAGTATCTCCCCCGTGAACCCCAGAATTTTTGCACAAAAGTCCAATAAAGTTTCTGAATCCGGGGTCACCGTATGATGCGACTTCTACTTTTGTGTTGCTGTTCATTCAAGGAGTTACGGGAATCATGCGGGTTATGGCTTACATATGCATGCACGATATATATAGAGCTACTTGGGCGAAATGGTGTATTCACTCAAAACGAAATGACGATAACCTTAATTTAGGGGTAGAGGTTTTAATATCGTTTTACAATTTTTTTATCAGCGAAAAGATCAAAAATTGTAAATTTTTTGTTATTTTCAGATATTCCGTTCCCTTCGAAATTTATGAAATTCACGAATTTTTAATGAAATTTTAATCCCTAATTTGGGGAGCTAGTTACGTTGGGTAAAAATAGCAATAGCACTTTTGGTACAAGAAAAGAAAGCATATATTATATACCTTCCATTTTGGAGATGTGCTTCCTCACTTTCCCAGCACACCCCTGGCAGTGTATCGCCACCTTCATCACCACCACCTGTGGATGTACGCACACATATATTGCAGCAGTGAGTTTAACCGCCAGCAAAAGAGGATCTATAAAACTCCGACACAGCTAACGTTTTCTATTGGTGCCATTTTAAACACCTATATGAAAACATGAAAATCGTATACGCCATAGATTTATCTCGAGCAATAGTAACTTTTAGGACACATCGCAAGTTCAAGTGCATATGCATGCATGGTCCACGAGCAACAGTGCCCTCTCTTACTCTCTCCAGTCTCTCACTACTCTCTGTCTGTGAAGAGGTGTTGTGTGGTCTTTCACTGTGCTCCCAGCATAGTCTTTTTTGTTTTTTTATTTGGCGTAGATGTTGTTACTGTGTCTCACTCACACTGCCTCAGTTTTGACCCCCGCCGTAAATACAAGAAAAACAGAGGATTTAATGCTGCAGCCGCCGCCGCCGCCGCCGCCGCCGCTCCAATGTAAGATCAATCGAAATCATTGCCGGGCTCCGGCGGGTTCATTTGATTATACTCCGTAATTGATTAGGGAATGAATGGTTGTAACTGTCAGTTTCTCATTTTTATTTACTCTCTACGACTGCGATGGTGTGTTAATCAGGCCTGGGGCGAGGCTAGAGCCAAAAAAACCCTGGTGCATTACTTATAACATACATAGTTTTTAAGTAATATTATATTAAATATGGACTAGTAACAAGTATTGAGATGGTGCCGGAGCTTAACTTGGCGTCGCCCCTGACGTTCCTGAAAGAATTAGTTTGCGGATCGACACTACGTTACGTGTGTGCTCTGCTAGTGATGGAATTGGAATGCTCATAGCTGATAAGATGACAAGAAAATAAAACAGAGAAACGCTTGATGTGGTTGTAAAAAAAACGATGGTTAAAGTCCTAAAAAACGATGGCTACTTGTGCTAAATGGTAATCATCTTGCGCTTCTATCGAGTGATCTTAAAAGTCGTTGGAATGAAACACGGCTAGTAGTAGCAATTTAGCGGTGGAATATAATTCGAAAAAAAAAACAGTGGAATACTGCTGAATAAGGTAGTACTAGGAAAACAAGACGGGTTGGTTAGCTACGTACTTGGAGGACTTGGTCGCCAGGCGGCGCGATGGCGGCGGCGGTTGCGGCTGGCGCACGCTTGGCAGCAGCCGCGAGCTCCCGCGCCGGCGTCTCCCTGCTGGGGCTCTTGGTCACCATGGGCAGCGTCACGGCCACGGGCGCCCTGCCGCCGCGCCGCCTCTCCCCGCGCGGCCTAGTTGCTGCCGCAGTAGGGGGCGGGGGAGGGGGCGGCGGCCGCGGGGCCCTCGTCACCGCGTACCGCCGCGACGTCGCGCGCGCTTCCCCGCCGAGGCGCGCGTACCTGACGTCGTGCAGGGCGCGCGCGTCCTCCGCGATGATGGTGCGGTCGGCGCGGCGGGCCACGACCATGGACCGCGCGTCCCCTGGCACGCACACCGCCGTCGCCGCCTGCGACCGGCACAACATCCCGCCCGCCCTCATGCCGCCCGCCAGCCCACGGTCACAACCTCACCTCGTCTCACGCCACGCACACAGAGCGGAGAAGCTTAGCGACGGCCCCAGGCACGCGCGGCTCCTAGCAGCAATGCGGAGGAGGAGAGAGTGATTTATCCAAGAGAGAGGAATGCGAGTGTGACGAAGGAGAGAGAGCCGCTCGGCTGGACCTTAAAAAGAAGCTGTGGGAGGACAAATAAGATGGAATCACGGTGGAATTAATGGAGGTTTTGTATGGTTGTTTCTCTCTCTAATCTTTTCTCGCTCGTTCCTCTTCTCCTGTAGTGTAGTGCTGTGTTGCGGCAAAAATTTAAAAATAAGTAATATATACCACCGTATTTATTAATATAGATAATATAGCATCTATATTCCGCATTTTAAACACCGAAAACCCAATTTCAGTATGCGAGGCAGTACGAGCAGTAGTGTGAAGAGAGGAGAAACAGTGCGATGCGAGGAGGGGTAGCAGTAGGAGGAGAGGAGAAGCAGTGCAAGATGAGGAGTAGTAGCAGCGCGACGAGAAGAGAATCAGTCCTAGACGAGAAGGAGCAACAACGCGAGTTACAGTAAATACTTAAATTATGTATTTAATTAATATTTACAACAATAATATTAGTTAGAGTAAGTATATTGTTTAATCCGTTCAATTAGATTTGTTTAATTATTTACTTAGTTTGATTATATGAATTTGATTATTTGCTTAGTCAATGTAATACGGATCCTGTAAGGCCTAGAGCAACGAGGCTGCAAAGTGGTATGGATTAAATAGGTGCTATTGATGGCCTACACAAGTGCAAATTTTGCAAACAACCTGATCATGACATGACAGGAGGACATGCCCGACTCGACAGTAAATTATTAAGCCACTATCGAATTGTAATGTATTAGAGTTGTTACATTTTAGTTTGTTGTTTGAAGTTATTCATGATCATGGTTTGTATTCTAAATTTTTATTCACCTATTAGTCGCAAATACTTATTTTTGTAACATATCGTATGATACTGGTATCATATACGATGTTTTTATTGAACCATGAAGCTTGTTATTCACCTATTTATTGAACCATGAAGCTTGTAATATATTCTAATTTGTTATTCACATACTTATTGAACCATAAAGCTTGTAATATATTCTAATTTGTTATTCACCTACCTTTTGAACCATGTAGCTTGAAATCATTGTCATAGCTCATAGTGGTCTTCCCGAGCTCTTTCAGCAGCGGTACAGCGAGAACCATAAGGGATGAATGATTTTCATAGGGTAGCAGGTACCACGATTATATGTGTTTTTTAATTGCTATGATAATTTTCTACTAACTAAGTACATGTATTGGATACCTTTTGCAGTTGCTTCCGTTACGAGTCTGAAGTATCCACACGATTAAGGAGTTAGACCCTCGATTCCACGAGCCACGAGCACAGGTAGGACTACTACCTTTCACTCTCATGATGGTCAGAGTTACCATGGTGGATGGAGACAGGACACCTCTCCCGTCAATTGAGAAGTCACTACTCACAGGTCTTGTCGACCGATGGCGTCCTGAAATGCACACGTTCCACTTTTCATTTGGTGAGATGGCTGTAACATTGAGGAACGTGGTCATGCTAACTGGGTTGCTAATTAGGGGTGCCTCGTTAGTAGTTTCGCAACTTGCAAAGGAGCAGTGGAAGGGTTACACTGATGACAGATAATTATTTGTTATGTAATGCACTTCAAATATTGTAATTCTATTCAAGCTTCATTGACCCTCTACATATTGTAGGTTTGGTGTGCAATATGACAAGAAGGATGTTGACCTCTCTATGTCCCGGATTCATAGGCTGCTATAGTTTGGTCCATGCCTACTAGATGCGGATAAGGCTACAGCTATACAGCACTATGATGTGTACTTGTACGTCATACTAGGAGGCAATATGTTCTACAACACAGCAGGCGATTATGTCTTCCCCTATATTGTACAGTTAGTGAGTCAGCTCGCGTCACATCGTTATGAGCTGACATTTTACAGTTGAGGATTTGCTGTGCTGGTTGCCACCTATAGAGGATTGTGTAATGTAACCCAGCGATCAAAGAAGAAGGAAACTGTTACATGTTGCCTACGCCTCTTATTGCTATAAAACTGGGAGTACCTCCCTGTTTGTCAGCCTTGGGTGCTCAAGAGAAACTATCCAGTCCCCATCTGCGATGGCATTGCAGATGACATGAGGCCTACGATGGCATATAGGTGGATGCATGCTAGGTTGAGATGGAATCAGCAGCAAGACCATAGTAGGTATTCCCAAGTGATTAATGATTTGAACATTCTTAGCGTCGATCTCGTGGAGTGGGATCCATGGTATATGGCATGAGTGGCCCAAATTGTAACTGGAGGGCTCATCGCATCATATTATTGGCATGACTTAGACTTATGGATGACCACATACTTCTTATTGTACATAAACAATGTGAAAGTATATTTTTCTGAGCATGTATAAAGGAAGTTTGGGTATCGACAGGTGGTGCCAGTACCCCCATGAGACGCCGGTTAGGCGCACGAGTAAGTGCATTATTGTAGGTAGCATTAGTACCTTAGGTGATCCATGTTAATAAATTATAACTGTTTATGTCACATATAGGAGAAGCGCATAGGGGGGCGTAGGCATGTGGGACTGGGTATCCGTGAATGCCGAGAACCTACAGAGGTGGATGGAGTCAGCTGTGGTAGATGTCATCGTTCCTGCTTGATAATACGATGACATCATATATCAAGAGTACATTTTGTGGTACCGTTTGCGAACGAGTGCCACCTTACTTAGTGGACTTGTAGAGCTAGCCCCCAGAACCTTCCCCAAGGATCGTGCCTGCCTTCTTTATGTTTTGGTAAGTGATGTAGTACTTATAACAATTTTTATTGGTTAAATCTCTGTATTACTGACATGGCACTCCTCTTATACAGACCAGAGGCGTACAAGATGCATACGTAGGTGGAGCAAGCTTGTGGAGAAGCAAGCAGGTCATCAATATAGAGGGATCGAAACCCTCTACGGGACTACATGAGGATGAAAGGGTCCTGCTTCCTGTCCGCTCTACGTGGTCTAGGTGGTTGTGTCCCGCATTACAGGGGGTATGACCTACAAACCATGGACTCGTCCCGTGCCTACCATAGCAGGCGCTCGTCCAGTGCCCGTGATGAACCTGTTCGGGCACAGTCACAAGAGCCACCTTTGACTTCGGAGCATCGCGAGGAGTGCATGCAGGCTCTTGCGCCCGAGCAGTGTACACTGGGTTCACAGGCCCCACAATGGACACAGCTTCCTCAGACTATGCTGACACCTCTATCTGCAGCATCAACTCGTCATGAGGATGATGTTGACTGCATGCAGCATATGCCTGACTGGAGCGGCACGCATGATTTTGACTGGTTTGCTATAATGCAGGCCACCAGCTTCACTGAGCTCCTTAGTGCACATTACCCCTAATATCTCGATGCACCTGAGGGTTCACAGTGGTACAAGCAGGGCGAGCCTTAGACACATTGGACTCTGTCGGAGCATGTTCTAGGGGCGTCTACACTACCACATGAGGATCCTTCTTCATGGTACATGCAGGGCATAGTTAGCGGGACGGGATGCACGCTCGGTGGGGGTCCCACATGGCAGGACGATGATGATGACGATGAAAGGAACACGTGATAGAGGCTAGCATAGGCCGCTGGGATGAGGGCCACACACCCACCATATACGTACACTCCTAGGGATTACGCGCGACATCGCGTCATTGAGTCACCAATGAAGTTGTTCGGTGCACTTGTACTTGTTAATGACGCTTGTATTATTGACTTTATTGTCATAGTCATTCCGATTATATATTATTCACTGTATTGTTAATTTAATTATTTTAATTTATGTATTGTTTAGTTCTGGCACATAACTTTATTTGTTTGTTATTTATTAAGTTTTGCGACATATTAATAATGATATTTAATACTTGTTTAATATGTCTTAAATAGTTAGGGATTCATGCTTTGGTGTAGCCCACAAAGTTGCAGTGAATAATCAATAGATCTATGGTGGGATCTTCGAGTACATGCTTTCCATGGACACCTACAATGATCCATATAGCACTTAATGCCTCCTTGCAGGTTGTGCATGAAGAGAAGGATGATCCTTTCACGGAGAACAACCTAATCTAAGCAGTGACCAAATTACATGCAAGACTCTTCTACTCTGTGTTAACCAATATGCTCCAAGATATGACCACTGAGAACCTTAGGGCCCTCTTTCATGAGCAGCGTCAAACATATCTCAGGGTGTGCGAGCTAGCTGACCATCATTCTGTTCTAGGTTTCTCTAGGAGGCAAATAACGATAATGATGTTACCCGACTAGTATGCATCCCACATTTCGATTCGTAATTTCCTATGTGCTCACCCTACTTATCTTTTTTCCAATGATTCGAATGCTCCTCTTTTGCATTAGACATTCCCGAAAGACACATAGTTGATCAACAAAGATATCACAAACTTCTTGGTGATGTATATGCTCTTTGGTGGGGGTGTCATGCCTGATTTGCATAGAAGGTGACGGTCAGCGAACCTAAGGGGTACAACAGTGCTCTCTACGAACGACGAGGATGATAATTTCATGCCCCCAATGCCTCGACGTTCCAGCAGCAATACAGAAGAAGGTTCAATGATCACTGCAAGAGGATGTTCAAGCACCACATCGAGATGGCGTACAACCGACAAGGAAATAGAACGTGCTACCATCGTGATAGCTCAAGATGATGACAATGATGACAATTTCATGCCACAACAACCCCTCCCTCTGAGGCCTCCATCTCCGGAGGACATTGATAATCCTGAAAATGATGGTGGATTTGCTGGTACCTATCCTTACAACTTCACATTTTCACCCCAGAGACGACAACCATCTTACCCTAATAGAATTGATTAGCACAGCTGGCATTCTTCCGCTAATTTGCGTCGCTACTTTCCTCTGCCATTTTGAGATGATCGAGGTATTCAACATCTATGCATTATGCACTATTCAAATGCCAGACAGGGCTATTTCTTTTTTTACCTTTTCATTTCATTAATTCAGTTCGATGGGTATATGGTCTGTGTCTTATATTAACATACTATGTTATGAACTATTTGTGAACTTTATGTCTAATCAATGTGATGGTAAGTTGATTATATTAATGTACTATCCAAGCATAGTTATTTCTAATATATGAAAAGTATTTGTGAACTCAGGCTTTAAACATTCCAATGCTTATCCTAGTGTCCTCTTATGACTAATGTTGTAGCACGAGCACCTTGGGGACTGGTATAGACTCGGGTTGTATCACCAGCACCTCGGGGACTAACATTAATTACAGCTCTAGCATCAACCATGTGATTGTTTGAACCGATCAACCTCGGATTGCGATTGCTTTAGGATGAATGCTTAAAATTGGCTTTGACTTTGGATTAAGATCAAAGGGATAGATGTTACTTCTACACCCACTCAAAATCAACCGCTTTCACAGGGAATGCTTATCACACCCTGATTTTTGGATTTCTCAAATTTCTAAAATTTTCCAATATTATATTGTAGATTAAATAATTAGAATAAAAAAAATCCTATTTTCTAAATTCAAATTCAAAATTGAGTTTGGTTATAAATGCTTGTATGCATTCATGATGAAAATAGTCATTTAGGTTTTATTTTGAGTTGTGAACTCTCTGGATTTTACTGATTTTTATTTGGGCTCATTTGGATTTTATTTGATTTCATTTGAGCTATATTTTAATTTTCAAAGTATCAAAATGTTTTCATGAGTTCAAAATATTTTTATTTGGTTCCTAGATGTTTTCAAAAGTTGGTCAGAATTTTCTAAAATTTTTAGGCTTCATTTGGTATTTTATTTGTTTTTTTGGAAATTCAAAAACAAAGAAAATTCCTAGACCTAAATATTAGCCTAGCTCGGTCTTTTCCCCCTCCCGGGCTCTCTCTTTTTCCTCTCGGGCTTGGCCCAGCAATCCGCTCTCAAGTCGGCCCACTGTCTCTCCCTCCACCCTCTTCCAACTCTGGGCCGCATCCCGGCCGATTCGCCCATCACCTTTCTCGCTTGGGCTGCGAGCTAGCCCAAGCCGCACGCGCCTGCCCTCTAGGCCGTCATCGTGCCATAGCATTCCGTCACCCCTCTCTTAGCCGCTACTCCAGCTGGAGCCGTTGTGCTTTGCCGAAATCAAGTTGGCCATCGCGCCAATCCATCCAAATCCGAGACGAGATCGTCTAGAAGATTGCCGATCCAAATCCGCGTGGCACCCGTAACCAACCGCTGCCTTATCCCCAAGTCATCGAGCGTTTAAATGTAGAGATCTGCTAGGGATAAACTCAGCCACTGCCGCCTTTCTCAGTGTGCGTATCATGGAGTCTTGAGCCCGCCGCCTATATATAGCACCCGAGCATGCCCCTGCCTTGTTTCGCCACCAAGTCTCTTCCCCGTGGTCAATTTAGCTGAGTTGCCACAAACCTTAGTGCCGCCCCATGCTCCATGGTCAATCTCATTGATCTTGCTACCGAGGCCACGCCGAGGGGCACGTGCTCGCATAAACCTTCGTCGTGAGCTCCTAAATGCGCCGCTGCTGTTGCCTTCGCTTTTCGGCCGCCGAAACATTGCCTCCACCAAGCTCTGATGACCGCCACCACTCGAGCTCATCGCCGGATTGCCTCGCCTTCTCCCCGAGCCGCCTCTTACCTAGGTAAGATTCCCATCCACTCATCTCTCTTCTTCTCTGCTCGCCATTGCACCCCGAACACCAGAGCATCGATCTGACCAACTTCGGTGAGTCCGCCGCCATCCCGAGCTCCTTCCGCCATCAAGACCTACACCGCCGGCACCCAAAACATCCCCAGCCGCTCGATCCAATCTAAATGTCTTAGATTAGATCTATTCTATACCCTTTCAGCAGCCAATCACAATCTACCACATGTCCACATGAATGCAGTCATCCATGCTTGCCACATCAGCAAAGTCAACCCATGTGTCAAGCCACATCATCCAATATGCCCAGTCATCTATCCAGTCAGCAATTAATCTTTTCCAGTACAAAAATAATCTCCATAATTCTAGAAATTCTGAGCTCTTTTGCAATTAGGTCCCTAGAACTTCAATTCTTCATATCTTTTTCGTTTAGCTCCGATTTGAGTGATTGTTGCGCTCAAATATTTCTTAGTTCATGATCTATCCAACCACGCAATTTTCAAGTATCAATTCTCACATTTTTATAGTAGTTTTCTCTCATTAACTTCTAGTTCTCTAGAACCTTATCCTTCCCCGTAAGAACTTCAGTCAAATTCTGTTCTCTTTGTCTAGCCCAATTAAAGATCCCAGTCTATCATTCTATTCCTATTATTTTTGCAATTTCGAGTTTATTTGGTATTTATTCAATGTTTCTTTTGCTTGTCGATAGAATTCATGATTAGTAGACAACACTTCAGATCTGTTCGAGGGATTTCAAGATCAAGATTTCATCAACACTGAGCAGCATTGGGTAAAAGGCAAGTATTCTCCTTGATCATCTTGAGCCTATATTTTTAAATGTTTGGTTTTACAAATTACATGCAGTGCCTGTTAATATGATGGGTAGTCACTTATGTTAGGTTTTACATAGTTTTTCCCTTATCATCCCTTGAAGCCTAAGTGAGTTATGGTTAGGTGTCGTTCATAGGTAGATTTGCTTATCCATGCTGTCAAGATGTTGAGAAGTGTCTTGTATATGATTAATGGACATATGCAATGATGATGGTGAAGTTGATATAGTAACATAAAACCCTTGGACTTGTGTAAAGAATGGTAGGATGGTAATGACCAGTGTATTTAATGGTAAATACGGTGGGCTTGTGGATACGTTCCAGGCAGGTAGTTTCTCTTGGTTAGGTTGGCTGTGACATCTGTTTTCCCTCCCCTTGCTTTACGATGGTTATCTCCTTGTTGAGTAGTCTTGTCCCAAGTGTCACATGTAAGGACCGGTTCGTGGAGCGACAACCTAAGAAATACCGTACCAAACACGAGACCAATATGAGTAAGGCTTAGCATATCGATTAGACACTTGACTAGCATTCGTTGGAGTACTAAGACCTAATTGATGGACCATGCTTCATAGTGATTCTCCTGGTGGCACACCACTGACGTGTGTTAAGTGTCTTGCAAACACGGCAACAAGGATATCATGACTCGTGGCTAAAAGTTGGACAACCTCTGTAGAGTGTAAAACTGTTATAACAGTCGTGCCCATGGTTATGGAAGACTTGGATCCTCACATGATTAGATTTTTTGGGTTATGGTTCTGGTTTTAGTTATGGTTTGGTGGTACTGGTGGTATAAGTGGATATGGTTAACAGGATAGTTGCTTTTGGGAGTGAGTTATTGGTTGATTTAATTGGGTTACATTCACTTAATAATTTCTCAATGCTTTTAAAGTTCAATACTTGTATTTATGCAAATAAATCCGTGTGTTAGCTATTCTTGTTATAAGCCTGCATATCATTATTCTCATGTACACTTGCTGAGCGCGTCATATGCTCATACTTGCTATTTTTCTTATGCCATGCGACATGTGTGGTGCTGCTTAGTAAGTGAAGGTGTTGAAGACTATCAAGACGAGGTTGTGATGTTCTAGGCGTGTGTCTCTCGGTCGGTTGCCTCTGGTGTTGCTAGGCACCAGTGCTTCTGTTCCGCTGCAGATATCTATATAGAAGACAATATATGTCAATTAATTTAAGAGTTTAACATTTATTTTATAAAAGTATTTCTTTTGTTACTTCACCTGTGACGTCCTTATGTGTGTTGAACATCCTAGGCACACATAAGTTGCATCTGGTTTTGTCCATTAAAACTGGGTGCGACAATGCTTTCATAGGATTTTATGCCTCAATGCAGAGGCAACAATAACGCATTGTTGATCTTTTGCAGAATGAAATGACCACACCAAGCAACAGCTTTCACCGGGAATCTCTGTTAAGCATTAATACTACAACTTTTCTAGTTTTCATAGGGAATCCTCTGCTCCAGCCCCCAACCACCATAAATAATCTCACCCTCGTCCATGGATAGACCACTCCTTTCTCAGCTCTCTCAACTGCAATATCTTCCTCAGCTCCACCAAGCCCACCAAAGAAACATTACGGATTTTCATCCCCCAGGGTGTCGAACCACCGATGTGATTCTGTGGTGACCCTTATAGGTTTCGCAAGTTTAAGGATATCTCCTACAATTATGGCCTATACTTCTTCATGTGCGCCAACTACCAATATGATAAGCCTTGACATGGACCATACGAGTACCCACCAGTATAGTGACGTATATCACTAATATGACACTTTTTGTACGATTTTATGCACTGTCTTACTAATCTCCCCTCTTGTTTTATTTGTTCAGTCTCCTCCACCTATCCGTGACTTCATGGAATGGCTGAACATGGAGCTAAATGTGCACCAGCAACGGTGGATTGACATCAGGATGCGGTGGAGGACGGAAGCATACGAACGTCGGGGGTACGAGCAACCGTATGAGGAACTACGACTCAAGCGTCGGGAGGAGGAGAGTATGAGGAAGGCAGCGAAGGAGCTCGCCGCGGCTGAGGTACGCGAAGCAGAAAGGGAACGAAAGCGGGAGAGAGTCCGTCGTGCTAAAGTGGAGGGCCCTGATGCCCTGCAAAAGGACAAATATCCTAGATGCTCTCAGTAGAGAGTATCTATTGTAATCTGGTCTATTTTTATTCTCTAAGACATATTTGGTTTAGCAGTGATACGCTATTAATTTAGCCTTCGTACCGTACATACCAACGTTTATTGTCGTCATCTCTTTATAGTTAGGGTCCATTCACGTAGCGACGAAAAACCTCGTATCCCGTGTAATATTTATCGGTGTATGTAACCTCTATATCGGATTATATGATAATCATGCTTTACAACTATTATTGTTCGACAAATTAAAATTTGTATCTTCCCAACATTACTTCACTAAAAAGTTACCTACACAATACATTAAATAAATAATAAAATATCGACAAAATTACGTTGAAACAAAATTTATGCAAACTCATTCATCTAGTTCCTTCCTTTATTTATTCGCTTGGACCCTGATAAAATAAAGTTGTGCTATGCACTCTATGCAAAGAGATGACACGAAATGACACATCCTCACTCATCAAGTTCATTTCTTTATTTATTTGTTTGTACCCTAATAAAATAAAGTTGTGCTACTGTACTTTATTCAGTCCTAAAATGACACTCGATAAGACACAATGTGAGCGATAAAACGGCACGGCCGGCCTGTATTCAGCACCTCAAACACCTGAAGTGCCGAATACAAGACGTTTTCGACACCTCAGATGCCGAATATGGTGAACAGTACCGTATTCGGCACCTCAGGTACCGAACACAGGCCAGGTCTATCGTTTTTTGGTGCTTTAAGTATCGAAATCGATTTGCCGGTGTTTAAGATGTCGAATACAGACGTTAGATTTATAAATATATAGATATATTGATTATTTTCATAAATATAGTAGCTTTTGTTGTCTATTTTTATATTTTTGCTTTTTGTTTCCTGGTGAGACAAGATCAGAATTATTGCTCGGGATATCCAGATGCAGCATGCCTGCCTGCCTCTGCAGCAGGTGCGCTCTGCGCCGCGACGACGACGACAAGATGTGGTGCGGGCCGGGGTCTCGCTCCGCCCGGGCATGTCTCTGAGGTCACCCCTCCTAAGCGGAACCACCTTTCTCCTACCACTACAGGGTACAGGCTGGTTCTCGTTTGTTTTCTTGTTGAAATGATGAGCATTGGGAATTTTCCAACCGGATGCAAGAGGTATGGGGTTCTTCACCCTCTACATTTTGTTGCAGGGATTTGAAGTCTTCTTCACGAAATGCATTCATGTTTGCAAAGTTGTTGAGCGTTACACAAGTATATATGCCAGTCAATCTACTGGTCAGTCAAACGCATGACATGGAATTCCGATGAAGTATATATGCATTTTCCGTTGTCATGATCATCCAAGCTTTACTGCTTACGACTTTGAGAGAAGAGAGGAATTAATAAGTAGAACTTCAAGGCTTATCAGAACAGAAGGAGAATGCGTGTCACCAGTTGTTCCTTGGAGGGTCGAGAAGAGCTCTAAGCGCACCGGGTGTCAGCGCTTAGTGGATTTGGGTTCACGATGTAAAAATAGTCATGGAGTCATACCTGTCATGCGTGACGGGTCCCATACCTGTCACCTAAACACGTCACTGATGATTAGTCATTAGTAATAAATAAGGACTATTCACCAAAGATATCATCGGTGACGGGTCAAGACCTTCTCCCATGTATTTTGGTGACAGACATAGGTGATAGATAAACTCTTCACCTGTCACTTCGTCACTTATGTCCTAATATAAGTGATAGGTAACTAGATTACCCGTCACTTATGTCTGTGTGTTGGGGGAATACTTATATTTAACTAAGTAACATGTGAATATGTTACCTGCCACCTATGTTTGTGGTGCCCTGCTGGATTGGCCTGCTTCCTGCCTGCATCCTAGAGCGTAGCTAGAATTTGACAGTCATCTTCTCCGTACAAACAACAGCAACGCATTCAAATTCATGGCGACAAATACACTTATATAAGAATTCACTTCATCATATAATTACAAAGGTTACAAAGTTCCAATATATTCATTACAGAATCACAAATGTTACAAGTTTTGATCAATTCATATTACACAAGGTATCACAAACTAGGGATTCTATAGTGGAACTCACCGTAAGGGATGATGACTTTAGACACCATGAACTCGGTGATCCATCGTCGAATCACCAGGATTGCACCGTTGTCGAAAAAAAAGCATCAAATTCCTAGCATAATTTGATGTGTAACCAATGTCATATTACCATATAATTAAACTAATTACTGAAATTTGTTACGAATAATCTCGTATTGAACTTGTATCAGGGTTTGAGATCCTTCATACAGAGCGTGAGGTGCATGTTCCACGCAACATAGAATCTGCAGGCGTTACTTGGTGGTTGTTGGTGACACTGCTGAACAGAAAAATTTAGTGTTAGATCAAAAGGAAAAAAATAGCAATAGAGAGTATTTGCTAATATGTTAGGTAGCACTTACTGTGAACCCAATCTTGTGTATTAATCTGTGGACGTCTTTCTCGTTCTAGTCAGGTCGAGCTCGAAGATACTTATCAAAATCCCTGCATAAAGAGGGATCGATTAGGGAGCATTTGAATGTTAGAAAAGTTAAATATGTAAACTAAGCCAAGCAGAACTTACGTGTCGAGGAGTCCTTCTACAGTGCTGTAATCACGCTCTCTAAGTTTTCCTTTTCGTCCTACTAGTCTTGACGAGTCAAGGTACCACACCAAGTTCAACTTGAGGTAAATAACCAGTAAGATCTAATGCCCACCAACGTTATGGGCGCCCAACAGGTAGTGTATTTTGAAATATTGTTGCAGTGCCCTAGCCACTTGGTTCACAACGAAGTCGGATGAAGTTGGATGACCGATATTGTAATTTGTAATGGCCTTAGGTTCAAGAAATGCGATGGAGTCATTGTTCTTCTTTTTTGTTTCATCAAGTGTCAAAAGATAAGAACACATTTAGATTCAAGACTTGGTGGTATTAATTAATGAATATCCAGTTTCAAGGGAGTTACAATATGAAGACCTGTAATAATGATACATCCAGACCATCAAGGTTGAAGAGGTCGTATAAGTTATTGAAACCCACAATGAAGTAGCTATCGTCTTTACTTAAGAAGTGTCGTCGTTTGTCCATAGTATGTGCTCCTCTGCATGTCATTGTCATAAGCATCTATACGGACATCACTGTTCTGGTAAATACTCTTCTCATCTTGGGCAACCGTGTAAAATATGTATTCGTTTATATCATACCTTTGATATGTCATAATTCTGTATATAGGGCCCGATGCCAGTTTTTTTTATTAGAGCACTTGTAGGAGTACTCGATTGTTTGATTCGATCTCGGAACCAAGTCGTGAACCTTCGCATATGTTGTCTCGCAACCCAAGCTTCATTGTGCCCCGGATTCTCTTCAAGTAGCATCTTCCTATACTCATCGACATATGGGCACACTTCGCTCAATTGTTGCAACATAATGAAATGAGGTTGGTCATAAGCCTTCGGATCAGGAGTTATTGCCATCTTCTCCAGAACTCCCACACCTGCGAGCCTCCGATCATGGTGAGGGCCAAGGTACTGTATCTCATTCACAAGGTGAGCAGTGAGATATACCATAATATCGAAAAAGGATGGTAAGAAATACACCTCAAGAATACATAGAGTCTCAAAGTGTCTTCTTTCTAGCTCTTCCGGTAAGTCTGGATTGAGCACCTTTTGTTCAATTGCATTGAAGAAAAATCACAAGCTCAAGATAGCCTCGCGAACCGTTATTGGAGGATGTTCCTAAAAGCTACTGCAAGCAGTGACATCATCATCACATAGCAATCATGAGACTTTATCAAGGTGAAATTAATTTTTAGCTCTTTCATCGAAACAAGTATTGCGATGTTGGATGAGTAACCTGAGGGAACTTTTACACTGTCCATATCTTGTGTATGGATCTCTAGCCTTAAGCCCATTTCTTTAAGGTTAGCTCGTGCATCCTCATGATTCTTTTCTTTTCCCTTTATTTGGAGCAATATACCGATCAGACTCTCACAGATATTCTTCTGTACTTGGATGTTATCGATAGAGCGGCGAACATCTAATTTTTTCCAATACTCTAGCTCAAATAGTATTCATTTTTTGTTTCACATTCCTAACTGTTCATCATCCTTAGAGTATTGTTTTCGTTTGCCACAGACAAAATTCATATTCTTAACTTGATTGTGGATATCTTCCCTGTTGAAATGCCTCGGAGGTAAAGCTTTCTCCCTTGTGCCATCAAATTGCTTGTCCATGTTTTGGTATGGGGGCTTCTGGAAAGGAAACGTAATGTACACTATTTTTTTTTTAGTTGTTCAACCTCAAACTGCATATGTCATCTAAGCAATGGGGGCAAGCTTCGCCTTTTCTTTTGCTCTGACCTGACAAATTACAAAGTGCTGGCAGATCATTGATGGTGATGAACAACATGGCATTCAAGGTAAAATACTCTTGCTTATACTGATCCTAAACCTCAACGCCTTTCGACCAAAGTTTCTTAATATCATTGACTAAAGACCTGAGGTACACATCGATATTGTTGCCATGTTGTTTCGGTCCTGATATCAAGATCAACAACATAATGTATTTTTGCTTGTTACAAAGCCAGGGTGGAAGGTTGTAGATCAACAATACAACAGACAGATGCTATGTGAGGTACTTATATTACCGAATTGATTCATGCTATTTGTGCTCATAGCAAACCTAATATTCTCAATTCTTCAATGAACCAACCAAATGTGGAATCAATGATTCACCACTGAGCGGAATCCGCTGAGTGTCGTCTCATTGCGTCATTCTTACGACATTCCTTATCCCAACGCACCAATTGGGCCTCCTTTCTGTTGGTAAACAAACGCTTCAGACGAGTAATTACAGGAAAATATCACACCACCTTTCTAGAACCACCTTTACTTTTCTTGCCTCCGTCCCCGTCACCACCATCATTTCTACGCTTATATCGATGGGTTCTACACACATGGCATTGATCTATCTCTTCATACTCTCCACGAAACAAGATACAATCCTACTAACATGCATGTATTTTTTCTATTTCCAGTCCTAAAGGATAAATTATCTTTTTCGCATCGTAGACGTCCTTGGGTGCCAAGTTCCCCTACGGTAGCATGTCCTTAGCAAATCTAGCAATGGTTCAAAACTCTTGTCAGTCCAACCAAGAGTTTCCTTCAGCTGTAGAAGCTTTAGGTTCCCAAATATCTACATGTACTTCTCCTTATAGTTGGGATAAAGGGGTGTCTTGGAATCCCGCATAAATTCCTGGAATTTAGCAAACTCACCATTGTTGTACTCGTCGTGCCGCTTGACATCCCGCACCATCTGGTCCACAGTCTTCACAAAATCCTCGAGATTATTATCATTCAAATCTAATATGTCCTCATCCCTAAGATCATAATCCATTTCACCGGGTGTAAGTCCTTGATCCACACTGTCGGCATGGAGGGCCCAATCCATTTCTCCCTCGTTAAGGCTTTCCTCGCCATGTTTGTTCCAACATATATAATTCTCTTTAAATCAACGCATCACCAAGTGTGCATGGATATTGTCTGGTTTCGAAAACTTCTTTTCATTCCTGCAATCGTGATATGGACAATACATTGCTGTTGTACCATGATCTTTCATATCCACCAAGGCAGCGCTCATGAAATGCTTCACCCCACTCAGGTACTCCGGACAAGTATGGGTCCCGAGGTACATCCAACTTCTGTCTGTCATCTACAATTAATATAAAAATATTCATTCTTCATTAACAATTACCTTAATTTCATGGTTAAGCATGCAATTAAAAATTCCCTACAAATACACTAGATCTGTGGCATCTCGCTGTAGGTCGAGAAAATCTAGTATCAAATCTAACATAAATACAACTCACTTGTACTAAGATTTTGGATAAATATGCAAAATGACTGATTACAGCTCAAAGCACAGCAAATTTACCAAATAGGGATTAAAGGAGGAGGAAAGAGGGAGATGCAAACCTTGAAAGACCTAGCACCAATTCAAACTTTAAATTAACAAGATATTTGAAAATCTCTAGTGGATCTGGTAAAAATTGCTAGCATTGTGTGGGCAGAACTATTGAGTAACTGTTCTCTGCATAGTGGCTACCCAAGTCTTAAAATATATCTAAGTAATAAGTGGCAGGTGATAATAATACCCGTCGCTTATTATTTGTTATAAATGATGGGTCATATTACGACCTGTCATTTAAGACTGGACCAGGGAGACTCGTCACCTTTACTAAGTCATAAGTGATGAGTTGTAACATGACCCGTCATGTATGACTGGTGTGGGGAGACCCATTACTTATAACCAAGTCATAAGTGATGAATTTAGTCATTACCTGTCACTAATGTTATAGGTGACGGGTAATATTATGATCCATCACCTATTACCTGTTATCTGTGACAGATAAATACCCAGTCCTGACCTGAGGTAACATAAGTGACAGGTCTATAATGACCCGTCACTTATGCGTGTCTCCTTTGTTCGTTTTTTACATAGTGGTTGTCATGTTACCACTGCTTCAATACCAGTGACTTTCGAAAGTAGCAAAATGTGATATTAATAGCTAGAGCTCAAATAATTATTTGTACTAGTCCTCAGATTCCTTTTTTCCCATAGCATAGTATTTTGTTTTTATGGAAGTATCTTGAGAGCAGAAAGCTGTTTAAAGACATATAAAATAAACTTTATTTTTTATTCTTTGTGATATTATTTCTGTTAAATGATCATTTTGATGGTGAATTTTTTTATTGAACGAAGACCACCCTCAAGTACCCACACGCTTGCAAATCACAAGTCATGACTTTTTGCGTGAAATACATGGGACTGCAATTCTTAGCACTCAACCTCGCGACCTATCTACTCCCCACGGGCCCACCTAACCATCTCAACACATATAAATATCTGATTATGGTAGGATATGGATTTATTTTGACCCTTCTTTTCCGAAATTTTTGTTAATTATTTGGACATCTAGACGACTTCAAATGACAAAAAAAAAAAATTAAGCTATAAAGTTTTATATATTATCAAGGGCTATAATTTTTATATAAAGATTTTTCACATACTAATTCATATGAATGAGTTATGAACTTCCAAATATCTCACTACCAACACTTGTTTGCCCACTTCATCTTTTGACTATGTTATTACTACAGTTAGAGTTAATCCTACTTAACCACTTCATATATTATTGTTTCACTATACTATTGCTATGATTAGAGGTGATCCTACTTAACTACTTCATATATTATTGTTTCATCTTATTATTACTATTGTTAGAGTTGATCCTAGTAAACCATTTTATATATTATTGTTTCACCATGGTATTGCTATTGCTATAGTTTATCCAACTTAACCACTTCATATATTATCACATTACTATGTATCATATTAGGGTGGCAATGGGGCGGGTCGGGGCCAGGTAGAGCAAGAACGCACCTGACCTAAAAACTGAAACCTAAAACCCGACCTGAACATGAAGATCAAACCGGGTGCAAATCCACCCCTAGCCCTGGCCCCAGCGGGGACCCGAGACCCGACGACCAGCCATGAGACTAGGAGAGGGGAGGAGATGACGAGGGGATTGGGTGGAGCAGGGGAGGCTGCGAGAGGGAGGCGTATCTGGCGACGGGGATGGGTGGATCGACAAAGCGCGCACCGATGGCAGATCAGGGGGCATCACCTTAGAGCTTTGTAGTCCACACCTCCTCGTGGTTGGGGTCATGCGTGAAGCCACAGCTCAGATTGTCATGAGGTTCGCCGTCCATTCGCTCGACTTCATCACAGCCTAGGCACGCCGCCTCGTTTGGCTCAAGGCCAACACCAAGCCGTTGCTGTTGCACGTAGACGCCACACCGCACATAGCCACCGTCGTCGCGCCACACGTAAGAGCCGTTGCCGCCACGCCACACGTAAGAGATATCTCCTCTCCTAGTTTGCCACCTAGGGTTAGGGTTCGTGAGGTGTGGCTGTGTGTGTGAGAGTCTCTCACGTGTGACGGGCAGCCCTGGAGATAAGGCTGGGAGATTGGGAATGCTACAAATGGGCCGTAAGTGTGGGATTGGGCCTCGGGATTTCGGCCCTATGGGGCACCCACGAGTGAAAAACCAAACCCAGACCCGAATCCAACCGACTCAGGTCGGGGCCAGATCCGATGGCCCTGTGGGGCGGTTTTTACACCCGAACTCACCCCAGTCAGATTTGAAACCTGTGGAGCCCCGACCTGGCCCACGGCCACCCTTAGTATCATAGTGCATTATGATCAATGCTAACTTTATTTTGAAGCCATAAGCATACCAATTATTAGATTGTGAATTATTTTCATCTACATTTTTAATTGTGTAAATATTTTTTCATCTGCATTATTAATTTCAAAAATATTATTATTGATAGTTTATTAGCATAACTAACAGTAATAAACTATTATTATAGTTAGTTCTAGCCATGACCTGATGATAGGACATTAGAATCGGTTGTAGTCATGAACCAATCTTTTATTACATTCGGTTCTAACTATGAACCGATTGTAATAGTGCTTTTATTACCAATTATTAAATTGTGAATTATTTTCATCTACATTTTCAATTGTGAAAATATTTTTCGTCTGCATTATTAATTACAAAATTATTATTATTGGCAGTTTATTAGCAGAGCCAATAGTAATAAACTATTATTATAGTCAGTTCTCGCCATGACCCGATGACAATATATTAGAATCAGTTCTAGCCATGAACTGACTATAGTAATACTTTTATTATATTTGGTTCTAGCTATGAACTAATTATAATAGTATTTTTATTATAGTCGGTTCTAATTAACAATGAATTCGGTTTTAGCATTGAACTTCCTATAATAGTGTCTCATTAAAATAATTTGTTTTTAGCTTCTTGGCTATCTCAGACGGGGAGTTAATGAACCAACGGTATTAATCTTTTGTACAGTCGGGTTTTTAAACCGACTGTAACCATCCGTCAGTTTAGTCCATTTTGTAGCAGTGAGGTTACGATAACTTGGTAAGTTGTTCTTGGTCAATCGACCTAATAGCTTATAATCCAGACTTTGTGTTTGACAGCTAACTGGAGTAACATAGTTAGCCTAATTGGAGTATTCTGCTAATTAAATCAGATGGGGCTTTTTATTCCACCTCTCCTCTCCAATCCTCGATCGAAGAAATCCTGACAGTCGGTCGGGATGGTTAATTGGGCTAGCATAGCTAGCCCTGGTTGCAGAGTGTTTAAAGGCTCTGAGCAGATAATTAATTCCATCTAACCCACCATGTCTTAATCTGAACCAAACGAGCGCTTATTAGTACGTTATACCTCCGTCCCAGTATATAGGATGCATAACATATTTCATAGAAACCAACGCAGGCTTAGAGGAGCACGTTCTGAACTCATTTGCCCCTCATAAACCCACGTTGGATTAAATCCCGTCAGCAATGCATGGCCTCGCTTGTCGCGATGATTTGGTATCCGCGAGCTATTCCCACGTAGTTCGCTGACTCCATTTTTGGGCGCGCTATTCACACGTCGTTCGCTCACGTCGTTCTGTTGCTTGTCATCGCCGTCGTCGAGATCGTCGAGCGCGTCTCCACGGGCTCGGGCGCACCCACGAACACGCACATGGCGCGGTAATGCCATTACTCGCTGCGTCACGCCTCCGCCACGGGCAGCTCGCGTCGCGAAAGGACTCCAAACATCGGGCTGCATGTACACACACTAGCTAATACATGTATGAATGCAGGTGGGGTAGTACTCCCAAGCGTCGCGTGGCGTTTTATGATGGCGCGCCATGCATGCATGCATGCATGCAGGTGAGGGTAGTCTCGGGAGAAATCAATGTAAATTGATGACACGCCTTGAATTGTGGGACAGCGGAAAAGAATTAAAACGTCCCTATATACCGAGGACGGAGGGAGTATTTTAGAAAGATCATCCCAAGTCGGCAAAAATCTAAAAATAGATAATAAATATAACTATACTTATTTAAATAGATAATATATCGACGTATTTACAAATTTAGCATCTGTATTCGACAGCTCAAACATCGAAAAATTGATTCCGATACTTAAGATACCGAAAACTCTTGTATTCGGCACCTGAGATATCGAATAGGCACTGTTCAACATATTTGACACCTCGAGTGCTGATAACTCGTTGTATTATTTGGCACATGAGGTGCCGAATATGGTGAATAGTATTATATTCGACACCTCGGGCTGACCTAAAGCGACCGTCACGTTGGTCGATGCTTTCGGCACAGTAGGCCATGTCATGTCGCGTCGTGTCGCATCGCTTCGCTTTTGCCGCCTTTTTGAACGTTCGTGCTGCTGTGTTTCGCTATAAAATACGAGCACGATGTCATGTTTCGCTATAAAGAGCTGCAACGCGATCAGAGAGCAAACGAGCAGCATGAGCATGGGAGGTGAGGAGTGGAGAAGCAGCAGTGTAGTGCGTGAAGAGGAGAAGCAGCACGAGGTGAGGAGTAGCAGTAGCGCGAGGAGAGGAGAATCAGTCCGAGATGAGGAGAAGCAGTAACGCGAGTTACAGTAAGTACTTAAATTATGTATTTAATTAATACTTGTAGCAATAACAGTAATTAGAGAAAGTAGATTGTTTAATCCGTTGAATTACATTTGTATAATTATTTGCTTAGTTTGATTATATGAATTTGATTATTCAGTGCTCTTTCTTTCTAATCAGTTTTTATCTTGTTGTTCTTTTATTTTGTGCTCTGTTCTTAGTGTATCTTGTTTGTTTGTTTGCCGGTTATTCTGCGATTAGCTGACAACATCCCAGATCAATTTGAGGGACATCAAGACTAGGAGCAAGAATACGCTGAGCAGCAGCAAGGAGAAGGCAAGTGTCCTTGATCATATTGAACCTATGTTTTTAAATGCTTTGTTTTACAAAATTGCATGCAATGTCTATCAATATGATGGGTAGTCACCTATGTTAGGGTTTTTCCCTAGATTTTCCCTTATCATCCTTTGCAACCTAGATGGTTTATGGTTAGGTGTCTTTTATGGGTAGATTGCTTAGCCATGCTTTTGGGATGTTGAGAAGTGTCATAATCCTGACTAATGAACATATGCAATAATGATGGTTAATGTGTTAATGGTCTAGCAACATGGAACCTTAGGCCTTGAGCAAAGTGGTATTGATGGTTGTCATGGTTATGATGTTGGTTTAGTGTTTGCTCAGGTAACCGAACTAAGGACCGGTTCGTGGAGCAACAACCCAAGAAGTAACGTACCAACCATGAGGTTGATATGGGTAAGGTGTGACATACTGATTAGAGTCTATCTAGTGTGGTCAGCACAAAAGGGAGCTTCTGGGTAGGAGCTTAGCTTGCGTAAAGCCTGACGGTGAAACTTAGTGGGCAGACACATACTGGATTAGTCTTTGGTTAGTGGAAAGTGTTATATAGTGATTCTTGGTGGCACACCATTGGCGTGTGTTAAGTGTCTTGTAAACACGGTAACATTGAATTTACTGACTTGTGGGGAAAGCTGGACAACCTCTGCAGAGTGTAAAACTGTTATAACAGCCATGCTCACGGATATGAGAGACTTGGATCGTCACATGGTTAGAGGGTGGATGGTTTTGGTTCTGGTACAGGGAGTACTAGATGGTGTGGTTTTGATTATAGTACAGGGAGTACTAGATGGTTGTGGTATGCAGGGTGGAGAACCTTGTATGCTAGATGTTGGATTGTTTGGGTTACATTTGTTTAATAATTGCTTAATGCTTTTGAGTCCAAATGTTTTTCATTACTCGCATTTACGCAATTATACCATGTGTTAGCCTATTCTTGATATAAGCCTGCATGTCATTATTTTCCCACACTTGCTGAGTACTCTATGGGCTCACCCTTGCTTTCTCCTACAAAAACATATGCTGCTCAGTGGAAGTCTTTGAGGATTTCCAAGACGACGACCTGGTGTTCTAAGGAACGTGTCTTCCAGTCGGTGCCTGTGGAGTGTTTGGTCGTCAATGTTTTCATCCCGCTGTCATCTTTTAGATGCTGTCGTTTAGGTTAATATTTGAGGTTGTTTAGGTGAAGTCTTTTATTTGTAAGAAGTGAACATTTATTTAAATAAAGTATTGCTTTTGCTACTTCACCTATGATGTCCTTATGTGTGTTAAACTTCCTGGACACACATAAGCCGCACTTGATTTTGTCCGTTAAAACCAGGTGTGACCAAGGTGGTATCAGAGCTATGCTGACTATAGGAAGGTTGAAGTCATTATTTATGATTACGAGCGAAGTCAAGATGAAGGTATGGAAGTTCGGAGAGTGGTGAGCATTCACTCAGCAATGGTCCCAAGAGCAACCTTCACCGCTGGTGTTCGAGATGTAGCTCGTCAAGCCATATCCCGTGTTCGTGATCAATATAACAACAAGATGGACAACTCTCCTTATGCATATTGTTCCCATAGAACTCGTGAAAGTAACGAACCGTTCGTGAAGAACTCCTTGGAGAAAACCCCAAGCTACAAGACCAAGTTACCCTTACTATGGGCTTGGAGGACGAACTCGACTGTGCTTCACGGGAGTTGGGAGAAGTTCGCCAATGCCTTGCCTTCGTCTCTGCTTCTCTTGAGGACGAACAAGATGCCAACCAAGAAGGATTTGAAGATGACGAAGAAGACTTGTCTATCCACTCGCCCCCCCCCCCCCCCGCAAGAGGATCTGCTTCCACACCCCCACCACCTTTGAGGATGGATCAGTTGATTCCTCCCTCTCAGGGTCTCGCACTAGAGAGGAGTCCCAATAGTATGGTCTTTCTATAGGTAGTCTTATCCTTGTTAGAACCTAGCGTCGATGTAATCGTTAAGGGTAATAATATTGTTAGTGTGAGCTTTGTTATGGTGCTAAGTGTGCAAGTTGCAGTTTTTGTTTGAGTGCTAATGTGAGCTGTGGAATGCTTTGGCACCTTGTCCACAGACGCATCTTTATTCCTATATAATATAATATAGATGGGTTTCTTTAGTTAAACTATTTCAGACTTGCTTATCTTCTTCTGTTCCCTTCTTCAACCCTAACCAGATGGTTAACACGAGGAGGAGCATTAACACTCAAGAAGAGAACAACAACAACCAAAATCCACCCCCGCCCCCTCCATCAACCTTGGAACAACAAATGGCTATGCAGATTCAAATATTGCAAGCTTTAGCTCAAACCATGGTGCATATGCAACAACAACAGCCAAACCATGTTCCTCAACCGCATCAATCATCAAGACTTGGAGAATTCAAAAGAACTTAACCCCCAGTCTTTAGTCATGCAGTGGAACCTATGGATGCAGACGATTGGCTGAAGGATATAGAGAGGAAGCTACATGTTGCTCATTGCAACGATAGGGAGATGGTTCTCTACGCCTCACATCAACTCACGGGTCAAGTCCTAGACTGGTGGGAAGCATATTGCGCTGCACATGAAAATCCCGAATCTATCACATGGATGGAGTTTAAAACTAGTTTCCGCACCCATCACCTGTCATCTGGAGATGTTCGTCTGAAGAAGAAGGAGTTCATGAACCTGAAGCAAGGACCAATGACTGTAAGGGAGTACCTGACCAAGTTTACTCAACTGTCCAGATATGCACCCAATGAAGTGGACACAGAGGAAAAGAAGCAGGAACGTTTTCTGGAGGGCCTGAATGATGCCATAGAATATGCTTTGCTTCCCCAAGAGTTTCCCCATATCCAAGCAATGGTAAACAAAGCCCTAATGGTTGAGCACAAGCGCCGCCAGCTGGATGAGAAGAAGAGAAAGATGTCTTTCCAGGGACAAGGAAGCAACACATGATCCCGTGGAACAACACAGATGTCTCCGCAAGACCCTATGTTTCGTTCCAATGTTCAGTACCGGATTCAGTCGCAAATCCCTGTTCAGCGTTCCAACTATCAGACGCCCTGATCAACCCCACCAGCTAATCCTCAAGCCAAGAACAGTCCAGCAACTCCTGGCCCAAACAAAGGATGTTTCTATTGTGGATAGGAAGGGCACTATGTGAATAAATGCCCTAAAAAGGTGCAGGATCTGGCCAGAACCAACAACACACCAAGGACAACTCCAGCTTCAGCCCAGTCACGCAGTGGAAGTCAGAACCCCAGTCAGAACAATCGTGGACAACAGAATTATGTTCATGGGAAAGTCAACCATGTCACAGTAGAGGAGGCTATTGATGCTCAGGATGTGGTGTACGGTATGTTCCTCGATAGCTCCCGACCTGCATCTGTTTTGTTTGATTCTAGAGCTTTGCATTCTTTTATCACCATTCAGTATGTTGCAAAACATGGGTTGCCTATGGTTATGATGAAGAATAATATGTTTATTAGCTCGCCCGGAGGGAAATTGAAGGCAAAATATATATGTCTTAGGATGAGGCTTAGCATAAGGGGGGTAGACTTCCCCGCGAATCTTATAGTCATGGAAACCAATGGCATAGATGTTATCCTTGGAATGGATTGGTTAGCCAAGTTCAACGGAATTATAGAATGTGCCAAAAATGCAGTTCACCTAACCAATGGAGAAGGTACCAAGGTTGAGTTCGTAGCTACCGTACCAGCAGTAGAGGATCGGCCTCCCAATTCTCTTGAAGGAACAACCATTGATCAGATCAAGGTAGTTTGTGAGTTTCCCGATGTCTTCCCCGACGAATTGCCAGGTATGCTACCTGATCGAGAAGTCGAGTTTGTCATTGAATTGGTACCTGGTATGGCCCCTTTAGCAGAAAGGCCATATAGAATGTCAGCTAACGACCTAGTCAAGTTAAAGAAGCAAATCCAAGAGCAGTTGAGCAAAGGTTTTATTAGACCAAGTGCATCACCTTGGGGAGCCCCAGTTCTTTTCATGGAAAAGAAGGATGGTAGCCGAAGGATGTGTGTAGATTACAGAGCGCTCAATATGGTGACCATTAAGAACAAGTACGCGTTGCCCCGGATTGAGGATTTGTTTGATCAGATGAGAGGAGCCGAGTGTTATCCAAGATTGATCTAAAATCAGGATACTATCAGCTGAAAATTCGACCGTCAGATGTACCAAAGACTGCTTTCAGTACCCGATATGGGCTATACGAGTATACGGTTATGTCATTCGGATTAACCAATGCCCCAGCCTACTTCATGAATCTCATGAATAAAGTATTTATGGATTATCTGGACAAGTTTGTAGTGGTGTTCATTGATGATATTCTAATTTTCTCTAGAAGCGAAGAAGAACACGAAGGACATTTGAGAATTGTGCTACAGACACTCAGAGAACATCAGCTGTATGTCAAGCTTAGCAAGTGTGATTTTTGGTTAGATCAAGTGCGTTTCTTGGCCATATCTTAACTGCTGGAGGTGTGGCGGTAGACCCAAGTAAAGTAAAGGATGTATTGAATTGGTTACCACCGACCAACGTGTTAGAAATCAGGAGTTTTCTTGGACTAGCGGGATACTATCGCCGTTTTATAGAAGGGTTCTCTAGGATAGCCCGACCTCTTACCTCTTTGCTTCAGAAAAAATATGGTTTTTAAGTGGAGCCCTGCTTGTCAGGCAAGTTTTGAAGAATTGAAGAAGAGATTGACTACGGCCCTAGTGCTAGTTTTACCTGATATTAGCAAGAACTTCGACATCTACTGTGATGCTTCGCGACAAGGACTTGGATGTGTTCTTATGCAAGAAGGTCGAGTCGTGGCCTATGCGTCAAGACAATTAAGGAAGCATGAAGAGCACTACCCTACAGATGATTTAGAATTAGTAGCTGTGGTTCATGCTTTGAAGATTTGGAGGCATTATCTCATCGGAAAACGATGTGAAATATACACGGATCATAAGAGTTTGAAGTATATTTTCACTCAACCGGATCTAAACCTTCGTCAGCGCAGATGGTTGGAGTTAATTAAGGATTACGATGTGGGGATTCACTATCATCCAGGAAAAGCAAATGTTGTGGCCGATGCTTTGAGCCAGAAGGGTTACAGCAATTCGATGATGGTTCAAGATAGTCAACTTGGGTTATGGAAAGAGTTTGAGAAGCTCAACCTTGGATTTGTGGCAGACATGGAAACAACCACCATGGAAATAGATTGCACACTTGAACAAGAAATTCGGAAAAGTCAACTGGAGGATGAGAAGCTCAAAGAAAATAGACAGCTTATTAAGGAGGATAGAGCTCCAGGTTTCACGAAAGACAGTCAAGGTACAATATGGTTCAAAAAGAGAGTTTGCGTACCCAACCGGGAGGATATTAAAAAGATGATTCTGAGAGAAGCTCACGAATCAACATATTCCATTCACCAAGTACCAAGATGTATCATGATCTTAAGGATCGTTATTGGTGGTATGGAATGAAAAGAGAAGTTGCAGAATACATAGCTCTGTGTGATATTTATCAGAAAGTCAAAGCAGAACATCAGAGACCAGCAGGTTTACTGCAACCCTTGAAGATACCTGAATGGAAATGGGAGGAAATTGGTATGGATTTCATTGTTAGAATGCCCCGTACCCAGAATGGATATGATTCTATTTGGGTGGTAATTGATCGTTTAACTAAGGTCGCCCATTTTATTCCAGTAAAGACTACATATAGTGGAGCTAGACTAGTAGAGTTGTATATGTCAAGAATAGTATGTTTGCATGGAGTACCAAAGAAGATTGTTTCGGATAGAGGAACTCAATTTACCTCCAAGTTCTGGCAGAAGCTACATGAGTCTATGGACACAAAGTTGAATTTTAGTTCTGCCTATCATCCTCAAACAGATTGTCAGACAGAAAGGGTAAATCAAATATTGGAAGATATGCTGAGAGCGTGTGCTCTGAAGTATGGTAAGAGTTGGGACAAAAGTCTGTCATATGTCGAGTTCTAGTATAACAACAGTTATCAGATAAGCCTCCAAATATCTCCGTTTGAAGCCTTGTATGGAAGGAAATGTAGAACACCGCTGTTCTGGAATGAGACATGAGAGAGTCAGTTTTTGGGCCCAGAGGTTCTACGAGATGCAGAAAAGCAAGTCCAGATAATTCGAGAAAATCTGAGAATTGCACAATCCAGACAGAAAAGTTATGCTGATCATAGGCGAAGAGAATTAGTTTTCGAAATTGGAGATTTCGTCTACCTTAAGGTTTCGCCTATAAGGGATTTTCGTAGGTTTAAGGTTAAAGGAAAGTTATCACCAAGATTCATTGGACCCTTCAAGATATTGGATAAGAGAGGAGAGGTAGCTTATCAGTTGGAATTACCACCTCAACTGTTAGATGTGCACGATGTCTTCCATATTTCCCAGTTGAAGAAGTGTCTTCGAGTGCCGGAGGAACAATCACCAATGGAGGAACTGGATGTTCAGGAAGATCTCTCCTATATAGAGTATCCTGAGAAGATTCTTGAGAGATCAGAAAGAGTAACCAGAACCAAGGTAATACCAATGTGCAAAGTGCAATGGAGTCACCACTCGGAAGATGAAGCAACTTGGGAAAGAGAAGAAGATCTGAAGGCGGAGTTTCCTCATCTCTTCTCTGCTCCATGTGAATCTCGAGGGCGAGATTCATTCCAAGGGGGTAGGTTTGTAACACCCTAATTTTTCCACCTTTAGAAATTTCCTAAAATTTGCTAAAAATTTAATATGAGTTTAAATAATTTAAAAGAGTAAAATCCTATTTTATATAAAAGAAAATATATTTGACATAGGATATAATTGATTATTTTGCATTCATGCTGAATTAGGCAAATAAGATTTTTATTTGGTTTTTGATGGAATTTTTTTGAAGAGAATTTTCTTTGAATTCGAATTTGAAACTTGGATTTGAATTTAGAAAGAAAAAAAAGGGAAAAGAGTAATCTTCTCGGGCTGTTTTCTTTTTCCCCCGGCCCAGATTTTCTTCGGCCTTAGACCAACAGCCGGCTTCTGTCTCTCTCCCGCCTGGGTCGTGCCCTGCCTCGGCCCACTCCCATGCGCCAGCCGAACACGCCGAAGACGCCTTCACTTAAGACGCCGACATGTAGGCCCCACATGTCAAGGCCTTCTTCTTCCTTTGGTCGGATTCCGACTTGGACACGAACACGCACCGACCGCCGCCTCCCGTTCAAATCCGAGCCCATCCCGAACCCTAGAGCTTCTAGAAAGTTGCCAAATCAAATCCCCGGATCACCTCTAGCTCTAATCGGCCTTATCCCTAAAAGTTGTGCGTTTAAACAAGGAAATGGAGCTCGGATTTGGGTCCACCGTCGCGGAACCCTACTCGGACTTGCTCGGTGTAAGGATCGGTGACGTCCTAAGAGAGGGGGGGGGGGGTGAATTAGGACACTTAGAACTAAACTGGCTCAAAAAATAACACAAGATAAACCTATATCAATTTCTATCTAAATGTGCTCTAGGTTTATCTAGCGTGTCTACTCTACCGATTAAGGAAACTTGCAACCTATCTAGTAAGGTAAATTGCAAGAATGTAAATGCGGAAGTGTAAAGAGGGTAGAGAGAACAAACTCGGCACAAGAATTTTTATCCCGTGGTTTCGATGGCATGAAAGCCACCCCTAGTCCACGTTGGAGCTCCACAAAGGATATGCTCCCGGTCGGCACTCGGTCACGGCCTTTGAGCCACCAAGTCACAAAGACAAGGCCTCTACCCGGATGAGCCACCAAACCACCAAGGCAAGGTCTCACCACTAGCCTCTCTTCCGGTTCCTCGCAGCCGTGATCACTTCGGAGCTTGAGCCACAAAGGCAAGGGTCTCCGCGTCCCCGCACAAATACCTTGCCGCCTCTCCACACCAAGTCGGAGGGTCAACAAGCTTACCGGCGAGTCACCAAGACTCCAAGGTGCCGGCGTACCACTTGGTACAAGTTAGGATCACTCCTTGATCCACTCTCTATGCAGCTATCAACTAGCTACACTCTCTCTAGGCCTACAAGCACTAATCACTCTCTAATGGTGTGCTTAATCGCCTTGGATTTGATCACTTAAGCACTTTGGTGGCTTGGATGTCTTCTCAAGTGTACATGAACTTCTCTGGACTCCAGCACCTTCAAATGACTGAGTGGAGGAGTATTTATAGCCTCAAACCCGCCAACTAGCCGTTGCCCCAACGGCTCAGAAAATTGTGAGCACCGGATAATCCTGTGATGATAGTAGTACAAGCACCGGATTATCCTGTGAGTACATCAGAGAAACTAGCCGTTGGAACCCACTCAAACTGAACTGTGAGCACCGGATTATCCTGTGATGAGTTAGTTAACACCGGACAAAAGCACCGGATTATCCTATGCCCATAAGTTCATTTTGGAGCTCTCTGCAAAAATTAGTCCGGTGAGTTCATTTTGTGAGCACCGGATTATCCTGTGATGAGTTAGTTAACACCGGACAAAAGCACCGGATTATCCTATACCCATAAGTTCATTTTAGAGCTCTCTGCAAAAATTAGTCCGGTGAGTTCATTTTGTGAGCACCGGATTATCCTGTGAGGCACCGGACTTATGTTGATTTGAGCACCGGAGTTATGTTGATTTGAGCACCGGATATTCCTCTGAAGCACCGGAGTTATGTTGATTTTGATCACCGGATTATCCTGTGAGGCAAATTTCAGCACAACTGTATTTTGGGCATAACTTTTCGCTCCGAACTCCGATTTTGATGATCTTGGGCTCTATTGAAAGCTTGTGAAGAACTCTACAAAATTATACAGAAATCCAACCCATTTGATCACATCAAAATTCATGGAACAAGTCCAATTCATTCCTTTCTTTATTCCGGCTTCGGTGACTTCTCTTTTGTTGCATCCATGAGACCTACTAAAGCATATACTTGACAAACATGTTAGTCTTATTGACTATATTGTCATTAATCACCAAAATCATATACATGCCCTTATGTAATTTAGGCAATCAACCTAAGGGCATGTTTCCTACACTCGGCCAACCCGAGCCTCCCCGCCTATATATGTGCGCCCCTATGCCTCCCCCGAAGCACCACACAACTTTTTCCCATCTCCTCGACGAGTTCCTGAAGCCGTAGCACCCTCCCCACGAAGCTCTCCTGTGCCGCGCCGCTTTCGTAAGCCCCAAAACGGGTTCGCCGTCTCCTTCCCGTCGTGATCCGCCGCTCGTCGTCGTGCTCCAAAGCCGGCGACGAGGTCAGTACCTTTCTCCGGCGAAAGTGTCGCCGCTACCCCTCGGTCGCCACCGTCCCGCTCCTCTCCGGCCTCCCGATCCCCCCCTCAGTCGTCGGATCCGAAACCCACGGCCGAGATTAGATCGCATCTATACCTGTTCAATGGCCAGTAGTAGTTCACCACGTGTCACCCTTAAACTAGTCAGCGTCCCATGCCTCGTCACCATTCCACGTGTGCGGCATGTCAGCTGCTCAGCCCATGTGTCATGCCTAGTCAGAGCCAGTCAGCTGCCACGCAATAAAAAGATGTTTTCCAATAGAAAAATAATTACAGATAATTCCTTTAATTGGTAATTTTGCAGTTTAGCCCCTAGACTTTTCTGAAATAACAAAAAGAGCCCTATCTTTTTACAGTTAAGTCCCTATACTTTTCCATAATTACAATTAGGTCCTCTATTTTTACAAAAAGGTCCCTGAACTTTTTGTTTAATTCAAAATAAGCCCTTTTCTTTTCCAGATTTAACCCTAGAATTGTTTTATCCCTAACTTTTTCATTGTAGCTCCGATTTAAGCGATTCTTGCGCCGATAGATTCGTTTTTCAATGCTCTTTCTTTCTAATCAATTTTTATCTCGTTATTCTTTTGTTTTGTGCTCTGTTTTTAGTGTATCTTGTTTGTTTATTTGCCAGTTATTGTGTGATTTGCCGACAGCGTCCCGGATCAATTTGAGGAACATCAAGACCAGGAGCAAGAATACACTGAGCAGCAGCAAGGAGAAGGCAAGTGTCCTTGATCATATTGAACCTATGTTTTTAAATGCTTTGTTTTACAAAACTGCATGCAATGTCTGTTAATATGATGGGTAGTCACCTATGTTAGGGTTTTTCCCTAGATTTTCCCTTATCATCCCTTCGAACCTAAATGGTTTATGGTTAGGTGTTTTTTATGGGTAGATTGCTTAGCCATGCTTTCGGGATGTTGAGAAGTGTCATAATCTTGACTAATGAACATATGCAATAATGATGGTTAATGTGTTAATGGTCTAGCAACATAGAACCTTAGGCCTTGAGCAAAATGGTATTGATGGTTGTCATGGTTATGATGTTGGTTTAGTGTTTGCTCAAGTAACCTAAGTAAGGACCGGTTCGTGGAGCGACAATCCAAGAAGTAACATACCAAACACGAGGCTGATATGGGTAAGGTGTGAAATACTGATTAGAGTCTGTCTAGTGTGTGTTGGGTCAGCACAAAAGGGGGTTTCTGGGTAGGAGCTTAGCTTGCGTAAAGCCTGGCGGTGAAACCTAGTGGGCAGACACATACTGGATTAGTCTCTGGTTAGTGGAAAGTATCATACAATGATTCTTGGTGGCACACCACTGGCGTGTGTTAAGTGTCTTTCAAACACGGCAACATGGAATTTACTGACTCGTGGGGAAAGCTGGACAACCTCTGCAGAGTGTAAAACTGTTATAACAGCCGTGCTCATGGATATGAGAGACTTGGATCCTCACATGATTAGAGGGTGGATGGTTATGGTTCTGGTACAGGGAGTACTAGATGGTGTGGTTTTGGTTATAATACAGGTAGTACTAGATGGTTGTGGTATGCAGGATGGGGAACCTTGTATGCTAGATGTTGGATTGTTTGGGTTACATTCGTTTAATAATTGCTTAATGCTTTTGAGTCCAAATGTGTTTTCATTACTCGCATTTACGCAATTATACCATGTGTTAGCCTATTCTTGATATAAGCCTGCATGTCATTATTTTCCCACACTTGTTGAGTACCTTATGTGCTCACCCTTGCTTTCTCCTACAATAACATATGCTGCTCAATGGTAGACTTTGAGGATTTCCAAGACGACGACCTGGTGTTCTAAGGAGCGTGTCTTCCAGTCGGTGCCTATGGAGTGTTTGGTCGCCATTGTTTTCGTCCCACTACCGTCTTTTAGGTGCTGTCGTTTAGGTTAATATTTGAGGTTGGTTAGGTGAAGTCTTTTATTTGTAAGAAGTGAACGTTTATTTAAATAAAGTATTGCTTTTGCTACTTCACCTATGACGTCCTTATGTGTGTTAAACTTACTGGGCACACATAAGCCGCACTTGGTTTTATCTGTTAAAACCGGGTGTGACAGAAACTTGATCCTAGCATACATGTGGTTTAGATCTAGTTTTGTTCTTTTATAAAACCAGGTATGACAGATGTGGTATCAGAGCCGTGTTGACCGTAGGATGCAAGCCTAGTTAGAATAGTCAAGTCTTAAGGATTATTTTTGTTAAGAAAATTATTTTCAAAAAACTTTTCCTTGGATTTTCTGTGCTTTTCTTGGATTATTTTGTTTGAACCCTATTACTGACTCTCCCTGTCCTTTTCAAAATGTTGTAGATGGCCTGGACCCGTCAGACTGAACGTAAGGGCACTGGTGGTCGTCTCCCTGCTCGACTGTTGACCCCGACCTGTGCTATGGCTTTTGCCAGACCGCAGCCGCCCCGTGTTTAGCGTTGGAGCGGTGTTTACCACTCCGATGGACACCACGCAGGATGGTTCCCCGTCAAGCTTTGGAAGATACTTCATAGTCTGGGATCCGAGAAGGCACCTAAGTTTGCAGGAGTAAAGACTGAGTATGTCGATGCTCCTCCTGAGTGGAATGTAAAAGTGATGATCTACAGTTTGCTAACAGAGCATGGAGCCTACGACGTGACGAGCATCCACTACGCCATCTCACCAAGAGCTACCTTCGAGGCTGGAATCCATGACGCCGCATGCTAAGCTTTTTCTGGTCCTCTGCCATCGCCACAACGATGACCTGATCTTCACTCAGTTCAACCATTATCCTGAGTGTATCAGTGGCTACACTGACATCACCGCTACACCCGTCATCACAGAAGGCACTACCAGGCTTGGAGAGCAGACCACCCTGGCTTTGGAGCTGAGTCATGAGTTGGATCGTACCGCCAAGGAGTTGCAGTATGTTTGAGGCAAGCTAGCTCAAGCGCAGAGTGAGCTACGCAACAAGAAGCATCACCACCCGGACTGCTGGGAATCTTCTTCTTCTAACTCCGAGTCTAAGGAAGAGACTTCGTGTTCCCCGCACCATCTTCAGGCCCGTCCTTGTCCAGCACCAACACCCTAAGGTTTCGGTAGAGTTATGAGTTCGTTTAGGAGGTTACTCCTTTAGATGTTTTGAGTCGTTAGAATAGTATGTTAGTTAATGAGTTAAATTGGTGGTGTGCTATGTAATGATTTGGATCTTTGTTTGAGTGAATGATGTATTGTGAAGAGTTTCTTCACAAATGCATCCTTATAATATTATATTAGTTAGTTTGGGAGTCTATCTCTATCTTTTTCTGTCCGTTCTCGCTTCTGTTGTTCTATCTATTTCCTTGTTTCCTCATCTTTCTGCACCTATGCCAGATGGTGAACCTAAGGAACCGTGCCAACGCTAATAGCAATGCTTGTGATCTTGAACCTATGGATGCTGATGACGAGCTCAAGGTCATCGAGAAGAAACTTTCAGTTGCTTAGTGCAACTACAGGGAGAAGGTTTTGTTCGCTTCACACCAGCTGATGGGACCTACAGCAGACTGGTGGGATGCCTATGGCACTACTCATGAAGAACCTGGCAGCATCAACTGATAGGAGTTCAAGAATGCTTTCCGTGCTCATCATGTACCCCAAGG
Source organism: Phragmites australis (assembly GCF_958298935.1). Lineage (NCBI taxonomy): Eukaryota > Viridiplantae > Streptophyta > Magnoliopsida > Poales > Poaceae > Phragmites > Phragmites australis. The sequence goes on along the minus strand of NC_084936.1, from coordinate 18,936,120 downwards.
AGCTATCAAGATTAACAGAAAGGAATTCCTATCACTCAAGCAAGGAGGAATGACTGTGAGTGAGCATGTCACTAGATTCACTCAGTTGTCCCGGTATGCACCAGAAGATGTGGATACCGATGAGAAGAAGCAAGACTGTTTTTTTTGGATGAACTGAATGATGGACTGCAGTATTCTCTGGCTTCTCGTGATTTCAAGAACTCCAGGCCCTTGTAGATTATGCTCTTATCCTGGGGCACAAGAGAAACAAGATTGAGTGCAAGTGCAAGATGGACTACCCAGGTCAGTCAAGTAGCAACATCAAGTTCCGTGACTCTTCTCAGTCTTGATCTGTGAATCGTTCTAGTCACTAGTACAATCAACCTAGGACACAGTCTACAAATCAGAGCTTATCCAGGAATGCAGGACAATACTAGCACTCCAACTTTCAAATACCCTGCATTTCAAGCCAGATCCTTCAATGGAACAACAACACTAGCAACAACACTCAAGCCTCCGCTAAAGGAAAACCTTGTTTCAATTGTGGAGTAGAGGGACATTTTGCTTTCCAATGCCCTCAGAAGTGTCCAAATTAGCCACCCACCCAAGGAGTAAACCAGTAGAACCACAATGGGAATTAGCCACAGAATCAAGCAAAGCACAATGTTGCTAGAGGTCGTGTGAACCATGTGGCAGTTGATGAAGCTAAAGATGGGTCAAATGTCGTGATTGGTATGTTTCTTATCAATTCTAACCACGCTACAATGTTATTTGATTCTGGAGCATCGCATTCTTTTATATCAACCAAGTATGTGGTAAGATACAATTTACCTATATCTCTTATGAAGCATAGAATGATTGTTAGCTCCCCAGGTGGAGAAATGAAAGCAAGGCATGCATGCCCTAACCTTAGTATTAAGATAAGGGGGGGTAGAATTTCTTGCAAACCTTATCGTTTTGGAATTTGAAGGGATAAACATCATCCTAGGGATGGATTGGTTAATCAAATTCAATGGAATTATTGACTGTGCAAGAAAAGCCGTTCGTCTGACTGCTAAGGAAGGAAAGGAAGTGGAATACATTGCAGAAGTATCGCAAGTAGTCAAAGGAAAAAATCAATCAAGCTGATGGAACCCCAATCGAGAGCATTCCAGTCGTTTGCAAATATCCGGATGCTTTTCTAGAAGATTTGCCAGGTATGCCACCTGACAGTGACATCGAATTTGTTATAGAACTAGTACTTGGTACAACTCCTATATCTAAAAGGTCATATAGAATGGCTGCTAATCAGCTAGCGGAACTTAAGGAACAATTGCAAGAATTGTTATACAAAGGTTATATCCGACCTAGTTCGTCACCATGGGATGCACCAGTAATTTTCGTACCCAAGAAGGATGCTACCCAAAGGAGGTGTATAGATTGTTGAGCCTTGAATGAGGTGACCATCAAGACTAAATACCATCTTCCCAGGATCGATGACTTATTTGATCAGCTTAGAGGAGCATGTGTGTTCTCCAAGATCGATCTTCGCCCAGGATATCATTAGTTAAAGATTCGAGCATCAGACATCCCTAAAACTGCTTTCATTACCCGTTATGGACTCTATGAGTATACGGTGATGTCTTTTGGATTGACCAATGCCCCTGCCTACTTCATGTATCTGATGAACAAGGTATTTATGGAGTACTTGGATAAGTTTGTGGTAGTCTTTATTGACGACATCCTAGTTTACTCAAGGAATGAAGAAGAACATGTAGAACATCTGAGGTCAGTTCTACAGAAGCTTAGGGATAATCAGTTGTATGCTCAGTTGAGCAAATGTGAGTTCTGGCTAGATCGAGTTTCTTTTCTCGATCATATCATCTCCGTCGGAGGAATAGCAGTTGATCCAAGAAAGCTCAAAGACGTTTTGAATTAGAAGTCTCCCCAGAATATCTCCGAGATCTGTAGTTTCCTTGGATTAGCAGGTTACTACCGCCGATTAATAGAAGGTTTCTCCAAGATTGCAAAGCCCATCACACAATTACTTGAGAAAAGTCAAACGTTTAAATGGACCCCTGCTTGTGAGGCAAGTTTTAAAGAGTTGAAGAAAAGATTAACATCTGCGCCAATACTAGTCATGCCAGATACACAGAAGCTGTTTTTCATCTATTGTGATGCCTCTCGTCAAGTATTAGGATGTGTTCTTATGCGAAAAAGCCATGTTGTAGCCTATGCATCAAGGCAATTGAGGAAGCATGAGGAACACTACCCGACACATGATTTAGAGTTAGCCGCCGTGGTACATGCACTCAAGATATGGAGACACTATTTGATTGGAAAAAGGTGTGAGATATATTCGGATCATAAGAGTTTAAATTATATCTTTACTCAGCCAGATCTCAACCTAAGGCAGTGAAAATGGTTAGAGCTTATTAAGGATTATGACTTGGTAATTAACTATCATCCTAGAAAGGCAAATGTAGTTGTCGATGCTTTGAGCAGAAAGACTTATCTCAGAATAATGACCGCGGAAGACAGACGACCCAAGTTATGCAAAGATTTTGAGAGACTCAATCTCGGATTGTTAAACAACGCAGAAGCCGTGGTAATGGAAGTCGGTTCGACATTGGAACAAGAAATCCGTAAAGGTCAACTTGAGGATGAGAAGATTATGGAAATCAGGCAGCGTAATAAGGAGGGTAAAGTCCCAGGTTTTACCGAGGATGAGAATGAAACGGTATGGTTTGAGAAACGAATATGTGTTTCGGATATCAAATCTAACAAGGAAACTATCCTTCAAGAAGCGCATGAGTCTGCATATTCTATTCATCCTGGAAGCACCAAGATGTGTCAAGAACTTAAGGACCGATATTGGTGTTATGGTATGAAGAGAGAAATTGCCGAGTATGTAGCAATATTTGATATATGTCAGAGAGTCAAGGCTGAACATTAGAGACCCGATGGATTGCTTCAATCTTTGAAGATACTAGATTGGAAATGGGAAGAAATTAGTATGGATTTTATCATTGGATTGCCCCGAACTCAATCTGGTTATGATTCTATTTGGGTTATAGTGGATCATTTGACAAAGGTTGCTTATTTCATCCTAGTCAAGACCACATACACAGGACCTAGACTTGCTGAGTTGTATATTACCATAATTGTGTGTTTGCATGGAGTACCCAAGAAGATAGTGTCTGATAGAGGAAGCCAATTTACCTCTAGGTTTTGGCAAAAGCTACTTAAGTCATTGGATACCAAGTTAAACTTTAGTTCGACATATCATCCGCAGACCGATGGTTAGACCGATAGGGTAAATCAAATTTTGAAAGATATGTTGAGAGCTTATGCTATGAAAAACAAGACTAATTAGGACAAAAATCTTCCCTATGCAGAGTTCTCTTACAACAATAGTTATCAGGCTAGTTTGAAGATGTCGTCGTTTGAAGCGTTGTATGGAAGAAAATGTAGGACACCATTGTATTGGAATGAGACTGGTGAAAGTCAAGTGTTTGGCCGAGATATTCTGAGAGAAGCAGAAAGGCAAGTACAACAGATCAGAGAAAATTTAAGAACAGCTCAAACACGACAGAAGAGTTATGCTGATCATTGATATAGTGAGTTGACTTTTGAAGCAGGTGACTTCGTATATCTACGAGTTTCGCCGATTAGAGATTTTCGTAGATTTAAAGTCAAAGGAAAACTTGCACCTAGGTTTATAAGACCTTTTAAGGTGTTAGGAAAGCGAGGAGAAGTAGCGTATCAATTGGAGCTACCACCTCAATTGGCAGATATTCACAATGTTTTCCATATATCACGGTTGAAGAAATGTCTACGGGTTCCCGAAGAGCAGATGCCCCTAGAGGAAGTAGAAGTTTCATAAGATCTCACCTACACGGAGCATCCTATCAAGATTCTAGAGACGTCAGAGCGAATCACCAGAAATAGAAGGATCCGTATGTGTAAGGTATAGTGAAGACACCATTCCAAAGAAGAAGCAACATGGGAAAGAGAATCAAATCTGAAAATTGAGTTTTTGCAGCTCTTCTCCGATCCTTCCGAATCTTGAGGGCGAGATTCATTTTAAGGGGGGTAGGTTTGTAACACCCTAAACTTCAACTTTTTGGGAATAGTAATAATTTACCTTTTGTTTAGAATTAGGGTGTTAATCTTTGTCTCAAAATCCTAAGAGAAAATTTTATTTTCTAATCTAAATAATTAATTTAGGTTATACAAAAATTTGTTGCATTCATGCTGAGTTTAGACGCATCAGAGTTTTTATTGTGTCAAAAATAAGATTTTGAAAACTTCGAGTGCGCCATTGAATTGTTGGAAAAGTTTGCAAAATGCTATCAACGAAAACCCCTTTTCTTTCCTTTGGGCCGAATCTCCTTTTTCCCTCTCTTTTTCTTCCTTTTTGCTTTTTGCCCTTTTCGTCTTCCTTCCTGGGCCGAGCCCGCTTCACCCCTCCCTTTACCCCGCCTCCCGCCTAGGCCGGCTGAAGGCCAGGTCTAGCAGCAGCTGCCACCTCCTCCCCGTTGGCACCCTGGACCGAAGCTGCCTTTTCCCTTACGTGGCGCCCGCGTGCCGCGTTCATCTCTCCCTGCGTCGCTACCACACCGGGCCCGCCTGCCAACCCCTTCTCCGACTTGAGTTTTTCCAATCAGGAAAAAGTGGCACTTTTGCACTTTAGCCCCTAAACATTTCTATATTCACATAAAAACCCTTGTATTTTTTGTAAAAGAATGGGCTTGATTTGAATTAAATAGAAAGTTTAGGGGCCTTTTTGTAAAAACAAATGGAATATAGAAAGCTGACTGGATGGATTTGATGGCGTGGCATGACACGTAGGCGGGTTTTGCTGATGCGGACGGTGACATGGTGAGGATGGCTGACTGGATCTATGTGGTGACATGTGTCATCACGTGATTGGCTCTGCGAATAGGTATTTTGATCCTAATCTAAACCATAGAGATTGGATCCGATGGCTAATAGAGAGAGAGGCGGCCAGAGAGGGGCGAACGACAACGGATGGGCTCAGCACGGCGGCGGAAGGGGATCAACGGCGATGAGCTCGCCATAATCAAGCTCCGGCTCAACGGCATCGGCGGTAAGCGATGGAAAAGAACAAGGAGAGGACAACGAACTCACCTGCTGGGTCGCAGGGGACAGAGAGAGGTGGGGCGACGATCGGCGGTGGAGAAGGGGCGGCAACACTTGGGCTCAAGTCGGAGAAGGTGTTCCGTGGCCAGGAGGCAACGGGGAGTAGCAGGATCGACTCCTCAACGGTATGTGGTGCTGGAGATACGCTCAAACATGCTGCAGAGGCGGTGAGAGTGGCGAACGATGAAGCTCGACCGGGCGACAATGGAGATGGCGGCGACGGCGACGGCGCTCAGTGTAGCCGAAGATAGATGAACCAGACATGAGACGAACAGCGCGCGCTGCCTCTCCAAACCCAAATCCCAACCTACCCAACCAAATCTGAACGCCCTACACTGAAACACTTAACAAGGCTGTAACAAAGTTTCATCCAGTATGTACATGCCCGCTAGTTTTCAGCAAGTTTTCACCCTTCCCTTTCGCTACACATCTCCTACCACTAACCAAATGGTTCAGACCTTAGCCGTCCCCACACATCCACTCTTTCATAATTATGTTGTTGGAAAACTAGACTACTCCTAGCCAACTGGATTACCATTATAACTCTTCGTTAGCATAGTTGATAACTATGCAAATTTAACCTGTTATAGCCTGTTCCTTTATTCAATCTTGCATGTCATTTATTTTCCTACACTTACGGAGTACAATATGTACTCACACTTGCTATTTCCATCCAAATGTTCTTCAAATGCTGCTCAGACAAAGAAGGAGAACTAGACTACTACGTCGATGAAGATGAAGATTGTTAGGCTGGCGGACCCTGTGAGGAACCGTCCAAATAGTATTCTAATTAATCATCAGGAGGATCATTATTCATAATCACAACCTCGACGATTAACCAGAATACCATTCCGGTAGTCCCGGCATGTGTTTTGTGCCCAGGATCGGAACACATGCCTTCCAACTCAAATATCATAACACAGTTTAATAGAGAGCAAATAATTAAACTGGATTACCATTATTAAACATGCAACTGCTTCCACAATTTACAACAAAAGAGGAACAACAACAACTATGCAGCGGAAGAAAAACCTATACAACAAAAGAGTATGGAGCCGTATGCCCTTAGGCTCCATACCAAAAGCGCCGGAGTTCGGAGTAGAAGGTGCTACTCCTGCCCGCCACCCTGATCGGCAGGCACAAAGTAGCCGAACACCGCCTCTTCCTCGCCAACCTGCGGACCTGAAAACAACTTAAGGGCAGCACCCCTTAGTACGAAGGTACTAGCAAGACTTACACAGTATGAGTATATATATTCTCGACTCCAAGGATCATGCATTTAAAGTTGTAGCAAGGATTAAGACATGTTTAAGTTCATTAAGCGGTAAGCAACCTAGACTCTAAGTGTAAGCAACTGACTTAACCAACCACCGACTCAAACCCTGCCAACCAACTGATCAGAACAGATATATGAACAACAAGTGTATAAAAGCAAACCATTCCCACCAAACCACCAACCACATACCGACCAAACCACCCCAAACCAACCATGCCACAACCCACATCGAAACTCTACGACCAAAACATGGTCGCTCGGTGGAGATAAGCGATAGCGATGCTCATGACCGAGAGCGCGGCAGTTCGAACTGATTATACACCCTGCAGGGGGATACTCCTGGACCCACACGACACAGGGACCATACGGCTTGTGCCACCCGCTAAGATGCACACAAGGGGGTACCCGTGACAACCTTTCCCAACCAGGCCCAACCATGTGGATCAACCATAGCTCGGCACGGCGGTATTAGAACTACTCCCCGAGCAAACTAATACCGCTAAAAGCCCGGACTCAAACCGGACTCACACCGTCTATGACGAGGCCCACATGACCACGTCTGCGAAGGTAATCGGCTCGCCTACCATTATATCAGCATGTGGTGAGTAAGATATGTGCTAAAGCCGACTACACCGACGGTCGGTGCTTAACCGGTGCAAGCGGTCTACGGTGTCCGGGTTCCCTTCCCGAACTGCCTGAGGACTCCTCGTGAGCAGATGACACCCCTAACACCGCCCACACCTCGTCTCAACTCACCACTCACCAAACCGACTCATCATCAACACAACCATAAGTGTGAACAAGTAATAAGTCCTAGGCTCGCGACAACGGTGGACGCCGTCGTCGACTTCTACCGGAAAACCTAAGTACCACTAAGCATAGCGAACTAAAATTAGACCTCGATGACACCACTAGGCTCCTAGGAACAACACATGACACGAAACGTGAACAACACATGACACGTGAACAGTACCAGGGGATGAACAGTACCCGGGTGCTCGGTAAACAGTACCTCGGGGTGCTCGAGTGGACAGTACCCGGGAAGTACTCGAGATGAACAGTGCTCAGGTGCTCGGTGACAGTACCCGGGAGTCCTCGGGGTGAACCGTGCTCGGGTTCTCGGTGCTCGGGGTGAACAGTGCCCGGGAAGTACTTGGGATGAACAGTACCTAGGAGTGCTCGGGTGAACAGTCCGGTGCTTGGGTGAACAGTACTCGGCGCTACAGTAAAATCAGCCTCGTGCAGCTCCAGAACAGCAGCCATTACGAAGGGAAAAACTGGGCTAAACTAACATGGGAGTCTCTAAATCAAAGGTAAAAATGCCTAGAAGGGTGTACAGGGTCTAGACTTTGTTCAACCGTCTAGCAACATGATTCCAAACTTAAATCCACATAAATCCTCATTTGTTCCCAGACTGAAGAACTTTGCAACCCTAGTTCCAGATTCAAGATCTATCCAACCAAAAATGAGCATACTTGCCATGGGAGCCTAGCAGACTCACCCAAGGTCCTTTGCTGAGATTGGTGACCGCCAGCTGAAGGAGGAAACGACGGAAAATGGCTTGGAGAAGAGTGGAAAAACTGCTGCTTCCTTGCTTCACCCAAAGAACACCAAACAAGTTCAGAACCAGCTCGAATTCCTTCGGGGAAACTGAAAATGAATTGGATGGACGAGTAGTCCTTAAGCTGGTGGTCACGTGAGTACCACATACGTACCTTGATCTTGCTCCCAGAGGTAGGGATCCAAAAGGGGAAAAAGGGAGCCTAAGAGAGAGAGTGAGAGACAGCCAACTCCAACTTGCTTCCTCAAAAAGCCTTATCTGGTGGAGTGGGTGAGTAGTACGTATGGGCAAGCTTTTTAGGGGGAGAGAGAGTGTTGTTGCCCACCTATAGAGAGATATTTTCCACCCAAGTGGGCCCTATTTACCTAGAGAAAAGTCCAGACTTGCTTCTAGCTCTTTTATTTCTCTTAGTTTTTCCTTCTCCCACCTCATTGATTCAAAGTGAGGTGCTCCAGTGACCCAAACTGGAACATGAAGCTGAAATTGCATGTTTTAGGATTAAAACACACAATTACGGATTTTAGGACGTGACAGACCCCCGGTCAATTGCCTGTGGAAGATGGAAGCTTCACCGTGTTTAGTTTGTGTGCTTTAGTTAAAGACTTTGAGGTCTATCTATTTTGTTTAAGTTAAATGTTGTAATAATGGTATTGTGTGTGATACACTGATGAAGTCGCTGCATGTATGAAACTTTATCCTGGCATACATGTGATTTACATATGGTTTTGGCCCTTTATAAAACCGTGTGTGACACGAGCAGAACAAAAGACATTGAAGATGCTATTTGGAAGCTTCGAGAAGTCCTGCAACTATGCTCCAAGGCTACTGTAGAAGATTGTCATGACGAATCCAGGGACTCAGTGGGCAATGATAGATGAGCCGATCAAGTTAGAGGATGAGTCATACAACATAACTGACCGATACCTCATTAGGTTATTCTGGTCCTTTGGACAATGCATCGAAGCATTCAGACATTGCAGGCCGGTTGTATGTGTGGATGCCACATTTCTGAGCAGCAAGTACCATGGTACCCTTATGACAACGATAGCGATGAATGCAAATAATAAAATGATTGCTCTCGCCTTTGCAATGGTTGAGGGTGAGAACAATGATAGCTGGTTGTGGTTCCTCACTTTGGTGAGGACACGTGTTGTGTGAAATAGGGAACGAGTTTGTATCATCACAGATCGCAACAAGGGCCTTCTGCATGCGTTGGACGTGCTGCATGATAGCACAAACAACTCTATTGCATGGCCTGGTGTGGAGAGAAGATGGTGCATGCAACACTTGGGAGTGAACGTGTACACAAGGTACCACAACAAGTATCTTGTAAAGAGATTCAAAGGGTTGTGTCTGCAGAACTAGTAGATGAAGTTCAACGGGATATGGAGAGAGTTAAATGAGACCACTCGTAAGATGATGGCAAATCAACAAGCACCGGAGGACCAGCTGCGAATGCAAATGGTTAGGGGACAAATTATCATTAGCAGTTCATGTGCTAGGTTCAGCCAGTGAATACCGGGGAAGCTGGTGGAGCGTTGGGCATAATCCATGACACTCACGGTGCTAGGTTAGGATATAGAATTTAAATGATCATATTATACCCTTTCTTATGCAAATAGGCCTTCTAAAATTATTGTATCCCATGTTAGGTATGCCATCATGACAATGAACATAGCAGAGGCATTCAACAATATCCTAAAGGGAGTACGGGACCTCCCGTTGTGTGCCATCATTAAGCTCACATTCTATAGAATGGTAGACTACTTTCGATATTGTGATAATGCTGTTATAAACTGCAGCACACGGTTCGCACCTAAGGTGGAGGAAATCATATCCAGAAGGAGGAACAAGGCACACTTTCATCGGACGAGGATCTATGACCTGGCCAACAATGAATTCGAGGTCATGTGCCGCCGTAGGTATGCTTTAGGGTATAGCGCATGGGACACCGTGCAACAATATCAACTTGGGACTCACGAGGTGAAGTGCATATGCAATAAGCCAAAACTGCATCATATCCCGTACTTGCATATCTTAGCCACTTGCAGGGACATGGTCGGCAATGACGGATCACCGTATGTAACACTGTACTTCACGATCGATGCATTGATGAACACATAGCTTCCAAAGATGCGATACTTCAACATCAGAAGTAGCTACAAAGCGATCGAGGGGCCTAAGTGGTGTACCTTATCCCCGAGCATGACGCACGGATCCTGGAAGGCCTAGAGCCACGAGGCTGCAAGGTACATGGATGAAATAGATGCTGTTGACGACCTACACGAGTGCAAACTTTGCAAACAACCTAACCATGACATGAGGACATGCCCGACCTGGTAATAAACTATCAGGCCACTATCGAACTATAGTGTATTACAGTTGTTGCATTTTAGTTTGTTGTTAGTTATTCGCAGTCATGGTTTGTATTCTAAATTATTATTCACATATTAGTTATACTACTTATTTTGTAATATATCATTTGGTACTGGCATCACATACGATGTTTTTTTTATTGAAATATGAAGCTTGTATTCACCTATTTATTGAACCATGAAGCTTGTAATATATTCATATTTTTTATTCACATAATTATTGAACCATAAAGTTTGTAATATATTCTAATTTTTTATTCACCTATTATTGAACCATGTAGCTTGAAATCATTGTCATGGCTCATGGTGGTCTTCCCGAGCTTCTTCAGCAGTGGTACGGTAAGAACCATAGGGGACAAATGATTTTTACAGGGCAGCAAGTACCACGATTGTATGTGATTTTTAATCGCCACGATAATTTGCTACTAACTCAGTACATGTATTGGATATCGTTTGTAATTGCTTCCGTTGCGAGCCTAGAGTGTCTACACGATTAAGGAGTTAGACCCTTGATTTCACGAGCCACTCGCATAGGCTGCAGGAATGAAAACGGACGGGAACTGTCAGGAAAACTCTCTAACCGTTTTCACTTTCATATTTTCTCTGTCGGACAAAAAAGAAAACGGGATAGGCGGGAACGGGAAAAAACAAAAATGGTCGGACATAATCGGAGGGTCGAAAATGAACCAATCCGATCGGGAAAATACCGGTATCGGTCGGGATTCGAAAACACAAAATGGAAACACCGGCCTACAGAACCATCAAGACATGTCAACATATATAAGTTTAACATTATCTTCAGATAACACTGAATTAATAAGTTTAATGAACCAATCCAATCAGCAAGTCGCATTAAAGTAAAAAAATGTCATATGCTTTTTCGATTCACATGACATATCATTTTTATCAATATTTCACTCAAACAATACAAGATACAAAGATACAACAATATAAGCTTTAGGACCGAGCAGTAGCTCGGTTGGTTCGCTCTTAGTGGCAGACTGACAGGGACGGCCAGTCGTGGGTTCGATCCCTAGGATCGACCCACGAGCCTCATCGGGGGTTTTTCCTTAGTAGTTAGGGGTATGCACACACGTGCCCGTTTAGCGAGAATATATCTGTAACGTGTATGCTTAGGACATGCATGTGTGCGCGCGCGTTAGGCGTGAGTGTGATGTAAGTGGGTTATGTACGTCATGTTTTGTACCCCTCTAAAAAAGAACCACATAAACCTTAACTCGATACTCAAGCATATAATAAACATAAGTGATAAGTCTCAACCAAAGACATAAGTGAGTGTAGGGGTGAAAACGGACGGAAACGGTCAGAAAAACCCGTACCGTTTTCACTTTCACATTGTCTCGGTCGGACAAAAACGAAAACAGGATAGACGGAAACGGGAAAAAACGAAAACGAACTAAAAAAACGGGATACGGCACTGGGACGGAACGGGATTTTCCCGTTCCGTTTTCATCCCTACATAGGCAGGACTACTACCTTTCGCTCTCAAGATGGCTGGAGCTTCCATGGCGGGTGGTGGCAGGACACCTTTCATGCCAATTGAGGAGTCACTGCTCACAGGTCTCGTCGACTAGTGGTGTCCTAAGATGCACATATTCCACTTTCCTTTTGGCGAGATAGTGAGGAACTGTCAAGATCATATTCTAATTAATCATTAAGTCGATCATTTGTTTAATCATGACTACACGATTAACCAGAATATCACCCTGGTAGTCCCGACATGTGTTTACTTTTAGGATCAGAACACATGCCTTTACAACAAGCATATCATCACAAGACATAATAAAGAGCGAGTAGTTTAATTAAGTTACACGTCTTTAAGTAGATTAAACTTTACAACAAAATACATAACCCGAACATTTTGTTAGAGTAGTTACATAGCGGAATAAGTTGCATGATAACAAAAGATGGGTAGCGTCGTTTGCCCTAAGACGCCACTCTAAAATAATTCCACACGAGTAGAATGGCACTACTCCTGCCCGTTGGCAACATCGGTGGGTGTAATATTGCCAAAAATTAAATCTTTCTCACCTGAAAAGCAAACAAAGAATGTGAGTATGAAGGTACTCGTAAGATTTAATCCATAATGGACACTTATATATGGCCTAACTCCAAGGAGAACGCAATTTGAATAATTATCAAGGACTCGACCACAAGGTTATAAGTGAATTTCATATGCAAGAGCAATTTCGACTCAAGTGTAAGTATCTACACCTAACTATAAACAACCTTCTATCCTGAGATCATTACCATATCATAATTATAATTTAACCATATCAAAACTTCAACAATATCACCATACATTTCCCAACATACCGTTACAACCACAGCTAACTCTACGATTGATGCACATGGACAGAAACGTGCTCATAAGCGAGAGTGTGGCAATTCAAATTGTTTTACATCCTACAGGGGGTACTCCATTACCCACATGACTTGAGGACCATACGGCTTGCGTGACCACATAGGTCCACACAAGGGGTACTCATGTCAACCTTTCCCAAATAAGCCCCAACTGTTTGAATATGTGCCTCAGCATGCGGGGGTCATCTAGAACTACTCCCAGAGTAAACTAAATACCCCTTTGAAACCTATTATGCCGAGAACACCTGAGACTAGCACACCAAAGGATCATAGCTACATAAGGTATTCAGCTCATCCGTCCCATATATTGATACGTTGTAAGTACGGATAAGAGCTTAAACTAACTGCAACAACGGATGGTGCTTAATTGATTCTTACGGGCCTATAGCATCTGAGTGTAACACCAAAATTTTCAAATTTTGCAAACTTCTAAAAACTTGCTGGAATTTAGTTTGAGTTTAAACTTTGGAATAGGATTAAAACCTATTTTATAAAATCAAAACCCAATTGACATAGGTTATATTTGTTTATTGTGCATTCATGCTGATAATAGCATCTAGGTCTTCCCTTGTTTTATTTGGAGTTTATTTTGGCCTTGTTTGATTTTGTTTTGCTTTGCTTTGAATTCGAAAGCTTCTAGAAGAGAGAAGTAGCTTACTAATTGGAGTTACCACCTCAGTTATTAGATGTGCACAATGTCTTCCATGTGTCTCCGTTGAAGAAGTGTCTTCGAGTGCCAAAAGAACAGTTACCGATGGAATAATTGGATGTTCAAGAAGATCTTTGCTATACAGAGTATCCCGTGAAGATCCTTGAAAGATCAAAGAGTTACTAGGACCAAATTGATACCAATGTCCAAGGTAGAATGGAGTCACCACTGAGAAGATGAAGCGGCATGGAAAAGAGAAGATCTAAAGATGGAGTTTTTCTATCTCTTCTCAGATCCGTCCAAATCTCAAGAGTGAGATTCATTCCAAGGGGGTAGGTTTGTAACACCCAAATTTTCAAATTTTGCAAACTTCTAAAAACATGCTGGAATTTAGTTTGAGTTTAAACTTTGGAATAGGATTAAAACCTATTTTATAAAATCAAAACCGATTGACAAATGTTATATTTTTATTGTGCATTCATGTTGATAATAGACATCTAGGTCTTCCCTTGTTTTATTTGGAGTTTATTTTGGCCTTGTTTGATTTTGTTTTGTTTTGCTTTGAATTCAAAAGCTTCTAGAAGAGACAAAAAAATGAAAAAGAATAAAACCTCTCCAAGCCTCCCTTCTCTCTATCTGGCCCAAAACCAGCAGCCAGCCCATTTTTGCCCCCTCCCACCTGGGCCCGCGCCGTACTCTTCGGCCCAGCGCTGCAGCAGCTCCAGCCAAGTCGTGTGCGCCCGCTGCAGAATGTGCCCGTGCCCGAGACGCCTTCTCCCCATGCCACCGCCATGTGGGACCCACCGGTTAGGTTCATAGCCTCTGAGTCGACAGTCGCCCAGGCATCGCCATGTCCGATTAGAATCCACCACCGCCGAGGAGTGCTAGCTCATCCTGATACCTCCCGAGCCCGCTATATAAAGCTCGGCCTCCCCTCGATCTTTCCCCAAGCTACTCCACCGCATCCAGCGCCAACCCATCGAGATTCATCTCGTCGATCCATCATTGCCGCAGCCTTAGGGAACCTCATCGCCTCACCATATCAGTGCATCGTAGTGCCGCCCAAAGCCACCATCAGAGCCACCTGCCTTCGCTGAGGCCTCTCCCATAGTCGCCAACTTGTTCCTGAGCCTCTCCACTGCCCCCTCCGTCGCCGAGCCCTCCCAGTGCCGATCCGCCTTTGGTAAGCCCCAAATTGAGTTCGCTGTGAGCTTCTTGTTTTGTACCATCGCTCACCGTCGCCGCTGGCAAGCCAGAATCCGATTCCGGTGAGGTTCCAATGAGTCTGTCCCTGTCTTCCTCTCGGTGCCGTCGCTCCCTCTATTCCTAGGCCGCTCAATCTCCCTGCACCGTTGGATCTGTGGCCAGCTGCCTAGATTAGATCGGCAACGTGCCCCTTCAGGGTCTAATAGGAAGCCGCCACATGGCACACTTAAACCAGTCAACACCCCTCAGCTGAGTCACCAGCCACATCAGCTGCCACCTCATCCCTTTTAGCCACTTGTAAGCTAGACATCAGCCATGCAATAAATAGATGTTTCCCAATCTAAAAAGAATTCCAAATAATCTTGGAAATTAGTAATTTTGCAATTAGGCCCTTGAACTTCTCCATCCCCGGGCCACCTAATGAGTCTGAGCCAGCCACGATTGAACGCCGCTACCTTTTTCTCATCCGAATCCCAACCAACTCTCAATCAAATCCGAGCTGCTCTCCACATTTATCTATTCCTCGTATATATAAGTCTGCACCCCCTCCTTCGATATGTGTTTCCTCGAACCGAGCCACCTAAGACACCCACGTCGCTGTTGCCATTGCTGCCCTCGACTGTGATCGTCGCCAACCATATTCGCCATGCTTTGCCATCATCAAAATATCCTTGAGCTTCGCCATAACGTGCTGAGCATGTTGGTGCACTTTCCTTCACATCTTGGTCACCATGACACCGCCACCGACCTCCTTCCCACATTATGTCACCCGAGGTATTCCGTCAAACGAGTTCGCCATAGCCTCAACATCATTTTCCACCGCTCGCTGTCATCTTCCATGCACTACGATGAGGTTTTCAGCTCTCTCCGGTGAATCCGCCACCGCCAATTCCCTTCTGCCGCCATGCTCGAGTTTTCCCCCATCAGCCACCCTCCATTTGGCCGCCCTTTCTTTTCTCCACCGTCCAATCCAAAACCGACGGATGAGATTAGATCCAATAATACCCCTTCACCATCCAGTCATGAGGTGCCATGTGTCACCCTTCATAATCCAAGTCAGCAAGCTTCGCAGCATCATCATGCCCGTCAGCCGGCCACCTCAGCAAACGAACTAGTTATGTTATTGGTTTAGTGTTTGTTCAAGTGACATAAGTAAGGATCGGTTCATCTAGTGACAACTCAAAAAGTATCGTACCAACCACGAGATCTGGTATGGGACAGGTCTGATCTATTAATTAGTGGATTCCAGTTTTGTGTGTGCGAAACCGTAAGAGTGCATGTATGGGGACGGCTAAGGCTACAACTATTTAGATAGTGGTATGAGATGTGTAGTGAAGGGAAGAGTGAAATCTTGCTGGAACTATAAGGCACAATGAGATTCAAAAATCCCTTTCTAGCGGAACCAGAACATGAATAGGTATTACTTTTATAATCTTCGTAATTTGTATATTATTTTTGAAATTTACATATAACAAAATAATATTAAAAAACCCTAAAAAGCTACCCAGCCCTTCGATCTCCTCCCAACACGTACCTTCCTTGGCGAAAATCCTCTTTAGCGTGCGCGCGCTCGCTTCGCTCGAGAAACCACTCCGGCAACCCAAGTCGCTGTCCACAGGAGCCCTTATGAGCCCACTCGGGATGGACCACAGGAGCCACTGGTGTCCCGGTAATTTTTCTCTATAATTTTTTCTTTTTCTCGATAACGTTTTTACAAAAAAATTTCTCGATAACTCTCAAAAAATTTTAGCCAAACTGTTCCTTCATTTTCCTGTCGAAAAGGTATGCAAGAAGGGCTGCTCAGATGCACGTGAATTAGCAGGGTCCCTTCCTTCCTTAGTCATCTCTCCATCTAGGAGTACGGCAAAACCAGCTGGCCTACTGTGATTTACTATAGTTGCGAGAATTATCTTTTTTTTTGCATGAACTTATTATATCATCTGATACTCTTGCCTTGGCTATGAAATTGCATGATCTTGATCGAGTACTCATGAAGAGGACCTGGTACGTGTGATTGATAGACACAGCCAGGCGTCTCTGGACCCATCCTAAGATTTTGGTGACCCAAGATGAAATTAAAAATAGGTCTTTATTGAACTGAAACATCAAAAAATTAATTAATATATAAATTATAAATATAATATTTGGTGCATTACAAAATTATTTTGGATAAACACTTATAGGTATATTAAAAAGCAATACTCACCTCATACACTTTCTAGAGATTATCTTAAATAATTTCAACTAATATTTCTAGATACTAAGTCATTGATGATGGTATTAATATCAATCTCATTCACAGTTTCGTCTCAATGTATAATGTTGCTAAACCATTTAATCTTTCTTGAGACATTGCAGATCTCAAATAGGTATTCAATAATTTTAATTTAAAAAGCTTCTTTCAGATGACACCACAGTCACAGACACAATAAATAAGATTTGATAAAACAATAGAAACATTAGGATAACAATCTGCTTCTCCGATGTACTAAAAATATCCATATAAGATATTGACCTATTTGGCAAAGTGTATTACAAAACCCTTAACTTAGATATTAGATCATTTAACTTAATATCATATAAACCATCTAGAGATAAAATATTTACAAAATTTAGCATAACAATCTTTCGATTCAATATCATCCAATGACTTCAAGGTTATAGAGCTCAATAAAAATCCAAATATACTTTTGAATGCTTGGAGTTCTACAAATCTAATTTTGAATAAAGTGTTTGCCATACAGGGTTTACAAATTCATTTGAAGGTCGAAACCGGGACCTGGCGGTTTTCCAAAATTCGTGAATATCAAGAAAACTGCTCAAAAATTGGTGAGAATTTGGCAAAATTCACTTAGTCAAATTTGTAAATTAGAGGTAAATATCCGACTGAATCGACATTTGGTAACCACTCCAATTCAACCGAAAACCTTGTCGCGTTTCCCGCATTTGGTTTGTGATAAAAAACCACTTGATTTCCTATGAAAACCGCTCAGTTTTCTCGAATTCAAGTGAAGTTCAAGAAAAACAAAAAAATAGCTCAACATTGTAAAATCGATAATTAATTCATCTATGCTTCAAATCAAGTGAAACAATTTTTCTAGTTTCCTTGTAACATTATCTAAATCATAAAAGTATTTATACTAATAAAAAAGTTATATGTTTTCCTTGAGAAAATGTATTTGCTAAACCTAGTTAAATACATAGTTAATTCTTTGCTATCCAAAAATCATGAAACTAATTTTTTTAGTCTTCTTACATGATCTTATGCCTTTCAGAAATACATAAACTCATTAAATAGTTATTGCAACATGCATGATTGTGTAAATGTGGTTCAACTAGATTAATTCATAACTCACCGATCACACCTCCAAAATTAGTGAAATCACTTTTATTAGTTTACTTTTACTATTCTTTATGTAGTAGAAATAATGGTAGACATGAAAGAGTTAATTGCAGTGTTGTTTCTTAAGATATTCACTTTATGCTTCTAAACTTTGTAAAAATCATGGAAAAATTAATAAAACTCTAAGAAAAGTGAAACCAATTTTAAAGATCCTCTTAAGATACGTCATATACAAGAAAAAATATGTGTTTTCATCTTAAGCTTTTACTTAACGTGATGGGCCAAATCATCCTATTCATACAACCCATTTCAACATTTTCCTCCTTTTTTAAAAACTTTCTCTCTATGAAATATGAAGCAAATGATATTATTTTTGAATTTTTTTCACATAAGGTCTTATAATTGTCTCTAGTATGTTTAGAATTTTTTGTTATTTGTTTAATGTTTTTGAATTAGAATTCGAAAACCGGTTCAATTTCAAAATGCGATGCGGGCTTAATTGACCCGTTTTCACGAATATCGAGCGGTTTTCAATGGTTTTGTGAACCCTGTTGCCATATCAACCATAACCAAAAAGTAATTAACTTCAAATGCCTTCTTAGCCTGTAGTATTTCTTCATTGTAATCAGTTCCATTAAATTATTTCTTTCTAAGAGCATGACACTTTATTGAAAATGATGTCTCTACACCCAATTCGGATGCCATATCTTTAGGAATGACCATACTAGAAGCAGAAGCTATAAAAGCATTAAATCAACTTAAAGAAATATTACCAATTATCATGTAGAACTCGCCCATCGATTGATAGCTTAACTACAGCATGACCCACTTCTGCCAGGTGCTCTACCGCTAGGGAAAGTGGGTATCACAAATAGACCTGCCGCTGGGAAAACTCAAGGCTACCGGTGCCTATTCTGCTGCTGGGAAAAGTTTCCCCAGCGGTGCCTACTTTCACAGTGGTATGTCAGATGGCAATGTTTAAACATTCCCAACAGCACTACAGGTACAACAGACAAGTGCAAGCTATGGATTCTACATTTGAAAAATAAAATCATTCATTCCTATTTAACACTGGGATTGTTCATCGAATTAGGAAGTACAATTAATAATGACTAAGTTATTGCATTACCACCACAGATATAGAACATATGACAATAGCAACAACCAAAATATTTCAGCCATGCATATATAATAATTCATATTGAAACTTGTCTTCATTGGATACAAGACTCATACTGACTAATTAATTGTAGATAGTGCCCATAGCAAATCTTAGCAAAATACATAATACTAGCACATTAGTCTTAACATAACATAACTAGTCCACTGGGTTATATCTATACCCAACTAACATTACATATATGGCCCATATCAACCAAAAGTACAAACTTGAGCATCAAATTTCTTCCATTCTTCCATCCTTACCATCTTGCCATTTTCCTGTACAAATGAAAGATATATTTTAGATTCTGAAGATTCATTATATGGACCTCTTTTCAATAATCTGTGCCAACATAAAACATGAACTCATATTATCCATTGTTATAAACATCAGACACTTGAAAAAGCATTAACTTTGGTTGTTTATACCTTCTACAATAGAGCAAGCATTAGCTTCACTGCCAACTTAGATCATGTCCTTGCGCTTGGCTCTTGTATCAGTCTTTCCTCCACGTGTTGTCCCAGCACCTAGTGCACTTCGAGTTGGCCCAACGACATGTACATTTTGACTTGTCCCAGCACCTTCTCCAGTTCTAATATCATCTTGAATCTACAAATTGATATATTAAATAATTTAGTTCATAATCCTCCATTCATATGCATGAAAAACAGTGGATATATAATACTTTTGTACGAGGCCATGCAATTGATAATCCATAAGCATCAATCATTTTGTTGATATCCCCCAGTGGGCGTGGTAGTAGTGCATCTCTTTTGAAGACATACTTCACAACCACCTTAGAAAATGCGGATCCAAGAGGGGTGCCTCCAACAACAGCTGTTGGACTTGTTCTTTTGAGAGTAGCCTTAGTCACAGGAACATATGGACTCACAACTAAAATCAGAATGACATCCCTTTCACCCTGCATATTCATAGAAATTGAAGATTAACTAAAAGATGCAACTTCATGGAAACACAAGTATTATATTATAGTACCTCGTCATCCCTAGCTTGTGGTATATTGTTATGTTCAGTTATGTTTCTTCGGATCATCTGTACATAAACATGAATAGAAACTTGAGATAACTAGGTCTAGAAATTAGGCTTGTTGGTAAGATTTCCATTATTTTAATACAATAATATACCTTATTATGTGTAAAATTATTTCCATCAGCACAAGACACACTCTCATCACTTTCACATCTCAGATCCTAAAAAAAGGTCACAATATAAGTAAAACTCATCATCAGTAATCTTAGGTCATTAACAGTACAATAAACAAGAAATATCACCTCTATATGAGAGTTAGATTGTCGATTGTTGTTACTACCAACATGGTGCCTAATCTGCCCAGAAGCAGTCATAGGGGAGTCTGATGCTCGAGTGTGGTAATTTCCAACATTATGCCTTGATTGACGTAAATCAGGTCTAGGAGAGTTGGATCGACCATCAACATTGCTATTAATATCTTGCCTATATTGTCCTAAGGCAATAATTTGCTTTAATTGAGCCACTTCTTGTGCCATATGTGACATCTTCTCCTCATTGATATCTAAACACTCTCTTAAAAACATATTCTCATCTTCGGACCTCATCAATTTTTCTTCAGTTACTTGGAGTTTGGTGGATGAGCACTTTCGTACCCCTGCCATATTTAAGCCTTGAGGAGTCAGACCCAAGCCTACAACATGAACACATGCCCACTTCTCCTTTCCACATAAATGGGAGAAAAGATATCCGTCCTTTATAGTTCTTCTAGCAAGTTCTGGTCTTCTGGCCAATGTCTCCCTAATTCTTCCCTATAAGCATGAAAATCACGTCACTCGATGTTTCTGCACTTCTATAGGACTTCAGTTCTGTAAGATTACTTACAATTAAATTTGCAACTTGGACCTGTTCAGTTCCATCCTTGCGAGTATCAATAAATACTTCATGCCTAGCTGGCATGTAACCAAGCTCTTTGGACTGCAAAACCATCAACATAGCCAAAATTAGTTATTATAGAAATTTGAAATAAGTGTCAATGCCTTTACATAATACCTTTTCATCTTCAACTCGAGCATAGCTCTTGCTTCCTGTGGTATGAGTCATCGTCATCTTTGCACTATTTGCTTTGCCCATTGCACTGAGAGCCTGGAAAGTCAAATAACAAGTTCATGAATTAGAAGACAAAAAAAATTTATATATGTTCCTGCAGTGTATAACCTAAGATTTCTACCTGGCTCTCAGGTGTTCTCCAATGTTTCACAAGCCATTTCCAATCAGGTTCGGGCACTCTCTTATCAATGTTCATTTTAAATAGCACCTCATTTGGTAATTCTTCTATGAAATTTTTCCTATTTATTTCACATTTGAAATCTTTCCACCTCACTGCAGCTTCCTTTAGGACCCATTCCTCAAGACCATCACTTACATCAAAAAACATCTAAAAAGAGCTGAATTTATTAATGCTCACATGCTGCACCATTGAAAAATGTAAAATGCATGTAATACAAACACAAGTTTACATTGACTGTATCCCAAATAGCTCTTTTCTTGTTGACATCAACTTCACTCCATTCCTTGTTTGCAAGTGATACTCCTGACCTCACAATTGTAGATATGAAGTTGGCCAAGGGTGAAGCTTGATGTCCAATAGGCTGGTGCTTCTCATTGCATTGGACATAAATTTTTTGTTCATCTTTACGCCTCCAAATATCAAGCTTTAGGGTCTTACCTCGCCCAACTTTCTTTTTCTTTGTTTGACCTTGGTTTTTTATTTCCACAAAAATATATTCAATACATAACAGAAAAAATATTACTAATTGGATAATGGCATAGACATTATATTGTGATATATACATGCTTTACCTACATTAAGCATTTCATTTACATGTTGCTCTGGCATATGCATATTATCAAGACCAGCATCATGCCTTTGTTGCTCATCCATATGCATATCACAGTCAGGATCATCATGGACATCATCCATATCGTCGTTTTCAATGCTAGTGCGCCTTTGTCGTTGTTGATGATGCTGCTGCACAGCAACATTTGGTGCAGCAGTGGCATTGATACGGTGCTCCTTCGACTACACAAATCACATGCACACACAAGATTTATTAAATAATATGTGAAGAAAAATCATTGGTGACAGGGAATAAGCAAAATAAACTAACGACCTTTTGTTTTCTCGCAGATGTCCTTGCTTCATTTGGAACGAACAGAGATGGAAGATTCAGTGACCTCAATATCGCATTGTTTCTTTCAATATTTGCGTCCCTTAGATCTTCATATTGATTCCGCCCAGAACAATTATTTCTTCCTTCCACATTTTGCATCCTCTCTCCTGCATATAATTTTTGTAAGCAAATGGTTAGTTAAGATGAACACATAATTCAATATTAAAAACAGTGGCATTGATAACATCTTACTTCCTCGCGTTACCATGTGACTCATCAACAATAATACCATCTATGTCTCCCCTAACAATGTTATCATTTCCATTACGGGCACTTATGTCCACATCAACATTCAACTCCAGAATTTCCTGATTGTTATCCATTTCAGCTGCAATTTCAGTATCTTCTTCCCTAGTTGACATGTCATATATGTCTCTTGGCCTTGATTGAATAACAGCATGCCAACTTTTATCGATAGGGTCTTCAACGTAATAGACTTGGGTAGCTTGTGATGCTAAAATATATGGCTCATCATATTCCTTACCCCCAATATTAAATAAATGGTTGAAGTTCATTGATGTAATTCCAAATTTATCAGTTTTTACCCATTTATTTCTCTGGCGAACATCAACCCAATCACACTTAAATAGAACAATGTTACCCTTCCTATGATAATCTAACTCAAGTATCTCTGTTATTATGCCATCGTACGTTATGTCCCCTGTTTCAGGATTTTGATCCCTTGCACTAGAAAAACTGTTAGTTTTGGCAACAATAACAACTCCACTACTTTGTACCGATCTGCCTTCATCATAGGACCTTGTATGGAAATTGTATCCATTTATTGTGTAGCTGTTGTACTTTATAGCAACAAATAATGGCTCACTTGCTAGTATACGAATCTCTTCAGACACATCTTCCTTGTTTTCTACTAACTAGTTCACCTAGTAAAATTAATACATAAGGTTAACACAATAAGCCTTCTCATTGTTAACACAATAATCCTTCTCATTGTTCAGTATCCGAATATCATCAACTAACTTACATGTAGTCTAAACCACTCATGAAATGTTGCATGGTGTGCACGCTCTCTATCATGCATCCTTTGATAACCAATGGAGGTAAGGTACTCCATGTGTTTTCTGCATAGATAGTTAAGAAAATATATATTTATTCTATAATATAAGTTGTGCTATAAATCTAAATAATTATAAGTTAGGTAGCATACGTCAAATATGGCTCAATATACTTATAGTTAAATAGGACATATCTATGAGCTTGAAGCCATGTTCGATGGTCTAATGTAACAGCGCACTTTCCAACCAATCCTCGACTAACAGTGTTCAAGTAGGAGGTACTATTAGATAAGTCATTGCAAGGACCATCATAGTTTCGACCTCGATGGCTAAATCTAGTATCACAATGCAAGTAACGGGAGCAAAATGTCATGCTCTCATCAAATACATAATTTTCTGCAATTGAACCTTCCGGGTGACTTCTTGTTTGAACGTATCCCTTCAACCTCAACCAAAATCTATGCATAATTTGATGATTATCAATTACACCAATGTTTTTTAGAAAAAACAAGAAAACAAACTCTTTTAATATTAAATCATTAGTATACCTTTCTATAGGGTACATGTTGCGGTACTGGACTGGGCCAGCAAGCCGTGCTTCAGCTAGAAGATGGACCATGAGATGTACCATAACATCAAAAAAAGATGGTGGGAAAATCTTTTCAAGAAGGCACAATGTTTCTGCAATTTCAGACTCTAGGCTATCCATATTAGTCACAGAGATTATAGGAGAGAATATTTTCTTAAAGAAATTGCTCACACGAATCAATGCTACACTCACATTTTCAAGTAAAATCCTTCTAATAGCCAATGGAAGCAAGTTCTGTAAAAGGATATGGCTATCATGGGATTTTAGGCCAACTATTTTCTTCTCATCAACATTTACATGGGTACGAATGTCAGATAGACATCTGGAAATTTAACACCCTTCAACACTTCACAAAATAGTTTCTTCTCATTAGAGGCCATGTTGTAACATGTAGCAGGTAAATAAAATTGATCCCCTATAGGAATAGGGTGAAGATCCTTCCTAATACCCAGTGCTTGGAGGTCCAAACGAGAGCTCAGACTATCCTTTAACTTCTTATCAATATCCAAAAGAGTATTAATTATATTATCACATACATTTTTCTCGATATGCATCACATCAAGATTATGTTGCAATAAGATATCCTTCTAATATGGCAATTGCAGCCATATTGGTCGTTTGCTCCAAATAACTTTTGTTTTATCATCCTTGGCTTTACTATTTTTAGGAGGCCATTTCCCAGTCGGATCCTTGCCAAAATTATTTATAATTTGTGTTGTTTGTTCAAAAATATCTTGACCAGAAAGTGGGATGGGTGCTTCCCTAAACTCCTTGGTGCCATCAAATGACTTGTAATCATTCCTAAATTCATGATCAGGATGTAGGAATCTACGATGCCCCATGTAGCACTGTTTACGCCCATTTTTAAGGTGAAAAGAGCAAGTTCCAGAGTAGCAAGGAACACATCCAACCTTGCCAGAAGTCACTCGACCAGATACATATCCTAATCCTAGGTAATCAGTTATGGTCCACAACAAGATGACCCGCATTTGGAACCACTCATCATTTGCGGCATCGTAAGTTCTAAAACCTTCGTGCCAACCCACTAACACTTCATCTACTAAAGGCTGAAAATAAATATCAATATCCTTCCGAGGAGCTTTAGGACCTGGAATAAGCAACGAGAGAATGAAGTTGCTTCATGCACATCCATGGTGGAAGGTTGAGAGGAATCAATACAACAGGCCATGCACTATGTGCTGAACTGAAGTTTCTAAAGGGATTAAGCCCATCGGTAGCCAAAGCCAGTCTAATATTGCGACAATCAGAACTGAAGTCAGGATACTTATTGTCAAAATCCTTCCAAACTTTTGAATCTGCTGGATGACACATAAACCCATCCCTTGGCTGCCCTTCACTATGATATCTCATATTTGTTGCTATTTTTGCAGACATATATAATCTCTGGAGTCTCTTTTTCAATGGAAAATACCGTAGCACCTTTTGGGGAACCCTATGTATCCGTTTCCCATCTAGACTACACTTTTCCATTTTCCATCTAGAAGTTTTACATTTTGGGCAGGCATCTAGCTTAGCATTCTCTTTCCAAAAGAGCACACAATCATATTTACATGCATCTATGTTTTCATATCCTAACCCAAGGCTGCTCACCATCTTTTTTGCTTCATGGAAATTTTTTGGAAGTGTGGTGTCAACTGGAAATGCCTCTTTCAAAAGTTCTAAAAGATTATTAAAGCTATTATTGGTCCAACCACCAAGGAATTTTGTGTGTAGAAGTCTCACAATAAAATGCAACTTTGTGAATTTGCACCCCGGGTATAGCATCTGACTTGCATCATCTACCAATTTATAGAAAGCCTTAGGATCCTCATCTGGATGCTCTATATTATAATCAGCACCTACATCGTCACCACCATTTGCATATCCATATCCTATATCATGAAGCATTTGTGTTATCTCATCATCTAGTTGTTGGCCAATTTCTATATTAGGCTCAGATGCTGCATTAGGCTTAATAGGTGTTGTATGTTCCCCATGAAAAACCAATTGTGTGTATCCTTCTAAGAATCCTTCGCATATCAAGTGCTCGTAAAAAACTTTTGCTGCATTCCAAGCACCATTGACACATTTCTTACAAGGGCACAGAATTTCATTTCCTTTGGCAGAGTTCGTAAAAGCATATTCTATAAAGCTCTGTACTCCCTGGATATATTTTTCTAAGTACCTACAAATTTTAAATTATAGATTTAGAATATTATATATGATAAATTACCATGACAAATATACCTAAGTGATCGTGTCCTACCTAGGCTCATGCATCCACTGCTTGTCCATGTTGATCCCTCTGACAGGAACTAAAAATCTAGCTTCAGATTTGGAGCAAATACTATTTTCCGAGCTGGTTCAGGGACATTAAAATTCATGTCAACAAATTTCAATCATTTTGGACAAATATACCATAGCGGATGCACAAATTGGCTACTGCTGTTACCGCTGCAATAACCTGTACATTTCACAGCGGTAATACATATTACAATAGCTGATTTCTAAAGCGGTAGTACTATTTGCGAACCGATATATCGACATCATCGGAACTGCCGCTATAAAAACCACTTATCCCAAGCTGTCGAGCACTTTACGGATATGGGTTATTTTGTAGTGCTTACTGCAAATCTACAATAGGTGGCAACCTTAAAGCTTGGGTTGGAGACAACCAGAAGAAGATAATCATGCGTCTGGTTAGACGTTAATTATACCTTCATTTTAGGAGGAAGGAGGGGATGGAAACAAGTGAATTGGGGTGTGCTCACGAGATGATTGCCAATTTTGGCTACTTCTAACCTGCTATGAAAAAATTCAAGCGGCAAAGATTTCTTTTGGGTCTACCAAAGACTAAAAGCTCATACACAATCATGTAACTGCGACCACCAATCAATTAAAATTTAAACTACTATGTTTTATTAGGTCACAAATATTATACATGTCTACCTGTATAGAGGAGACCTCTGGGTTTTTGGGGCCAGGGTAGGCGCCCTGCTTGCCCCCCTCCAGTTGTGACCGCTTGTGCATCAGACTGTTACAGTATGCATGCACGTACATAGAACATAGTATATTGATTTATTGTTATATAGCGTATATAAAATATAAAATTAGATAACATACGGAACCGTATTTACCGAAATAGACAACATATCATCGTATTTACAATTTTAACATTCATATTTAGCACCTCGTTTACCGAAAATTTACTTTCGGTACACCATACACCGAAAATACCATATTCGGCATACGGTGTGCCGAAAATAGGCTACAGTGCCATTTTCGGCACACCATGTGCCGAAAATGGCCGGTCATGAACAATACCGTGCATGAACAGTACAGCAGTGCGGTTGAATTTCGTTTTCCCTCTTTTTCAAAACGGTGGTATTCTGTTACTCCAAAAATTTTAAAACTTTTTTTTACATGTTCTATAATCCATGTGCAACCTATTTTAATTAGATTCACCGAAAAATCCTTTGTATATTTAAAACTAAAATTCTTCAAAAAAGACTACTTTTATAACTGGTAATAATTGTTAGTGTCTCAAATAAATTCCAAAAATCTAGGAAAATTCACTAATATTCTTCTTATGTGATGGTATTTTCGGTGTACGATGTATCAAAAGTTAATTTTCGGTAAATGAGGTGCTGAATACGAATGCTAAAATTATAAATACGATAATATATTATCTATTTCAATAAATACGGTCATGTTATCTAATTTTATATTTTTACCTAAAAAGTGCTGCATGCAGCACATGTGTATTCTCTGTCGACTAAACAGTAGATGGTTTTGACCTTATCCTCCTGCGTAAGTAATCGTTACTGATAGAAGTACGATCGAGGTTTGTAGCATCATGCTGGAGAACGGAACGTACTTTTCGTTTTCTGAGACCTCCTCGTATGTCGTGACCAGTAGATGCTGACATGTTGTATATAAGCAACTGGTCATCTTAATTTGAAGCATCGACAGCGGGATCGGTCAAGTGGCTCATCATAACTGGGGCCAAGTAGAAGTAGCACTCACCGACTGAAGGCAATGCAATGCACAGACCCGTACCTGGCCGGCGTTGCATGCATGGATCGAGATGATCACAAGCACCATGGTCCGTGTACATGCACGATGCACGTAAGTCACGGAGATTTTATCGGGCCCCTGCATACTTCACGCCACCACTTTGCGTTGCGGGCCATGCGGCGAAGTGCGCGCCGCTGGTGGTGACATGGATGGGCGGCGGACCGGGCCCTACCCCGGATGATCGCATGCAGCTGCGTGGATGGAGTTTTTTTTATTTTTTATTTTTTTAAGTTAAAATTTAAATAAATAGATTTCCAGCGAAGATATTTGCAAAACTAGGCGCCTACAGCCCTCTCAGAAGCTGCAGCCCTCTGAGAGGGCGGTTACTGGTCCTAACCGCCCCCTGAGAGGGCGGTAGGCCTAACCGCCTCCTCAGAAGGCAGGTGGGGCCTTCCCGCCTAGTCCAGAGGCTTACCGCCCCCTGAGAGCCTCGTAGATCGAGCCCTGTGCGTCCACAGTCAGGTACTCCGGGAACTCTTATTTCTAGTTTCTAATACTTTCAGCAAAATAAGTTAATATTGTGCTCAGGTTACTTTGGTGACGAGGCCAGTCCGTCTTCGGCGGCCCCACGCCCTACCCCGCCCGCAACGTACACAGCACGTCAGCGTGGCCTTCTTCTGCTGCACCGTCGTACCACGCAGGTACAATTATATATTTTTTACTACTACTTTCAATACCATATTGTCCGTATCTAACGTGATTATTTGTTCATAGTTCCCTCCAGCCAGTACACATGGATGCCTGCCGAGCCTTCACAGTCCTCCTACCCTAGTCAGGAGGATGAGGCTGGCCCCGACACCGCATACGACATCGTCCGTGACTTCTTCGGGGGCACACCTGACTACGATGTCCTTCAGCAGTCCCAGGTTTCCAGTGCACCGCTTCGGACACAGCCCACGCAGGATGAGCACTCGACACCGGTGGTCCCTACTAGGCCTACCAGACACGTCGGTCCACCCGACCCCCTCACCTACTCTAGGGGTCACATGAGGGTTAACCAGCGGCATCGGGACCACGATGGGGCGCACGGGTGACGGCAACGAGGGAGGCATGAGTAGCATTTTACATTTTATGTAACTAACATATGCATATTCGCTTCGTGATGTACTCCTATGTATTAAGACACGTTTACTTTGTATGGTTGACTTAGCATTTCGTAAATGCATTTCATATTCAGACACGTTAAATGAAGAAGTGACCACAGCACTAAACTTTAACCATGACTTGATAACACATGCCTCCTGTCGCAGGCTTTAAACAAGATGTGACAACACTACCCAGCTTTTTCCAATCAGTAAATGACAACACGAGTACTAATAAACGTGGAATCTCTGACCATGGGCAATGACACAACTTTCCCATTCTGCAAGATGGAATCCGATGCTCCTCCCACCAGCTACGCCCATGCCCTCACTCCTTTCTTCAAGAGCTAATCCAATACTCCTGCCTCCCCCAACTATAAATAGCCGAACGTCCTTACGGTGAAGCATCGCTCATTTCTCATATCTCTTAAGTGCAATGTCTTCCTCAGCTCCATTGAGCCCACCAAAGAAACATTAGGGGACTACCATACCTGAAGGTCTCGAACCACCAATGTGCTTCTGTGGTGACCTTTGTAAGCTCTGCGAGTCGCACGACATCTCATACACCTATGGGCTACGCTTCTTCATGTGTAACAACTACGAGTATGACAAGCCTCGCCATGCAACAACTTGTTATCGACCGGTACGGTAACAGATATCTGCCTCATCTCTTCCGATTACACACCCTCTTTTACTAACCACTCATCTTATTCTATTTGTTTAGTCCCCTCCACCGCTCTATGATTTTATTCAGTGATTCGACAATGAGAAAATGACTCACAGAAGCTGTAGGTCGACATGAACATGAGGTGGAGAAGGGAAGCGTACGCACGTCGGGAGTACGAGTAACAGCAAGAGGAACTTCGCCTCAAACGGGAGGAAGAAGAGCGCATGAGGAAGGCGGCGCACGACCGTACCGTGGCTCAGGCTCGAGAGGCTGAGAGGGAAAGGAAGCGGGAGAGAGCCCGCCGTGCTAAGGCGGCAGGTCCCGATGCCCTCCGAAAGGGAAAGTATCCTAGATGCACGCAGTAGAGAGTACCTAATGTAACCCGACATACTTTCCCTCCCTAAGACATATTATGATTAGGATCGGCGCACTAATAAGTAGGTCTTAGTGCGAACCGTACATGCCACATTTGTTTCCTCATCGTGTCGTCGCGGTTACAGTATATTGTAATATTTTCACCCTGTGTTTAATACTATATTTGTCCTCGTTCGCACCTCATACCCACGTAAAATGCTGCAACTACTAATTACTGATTTTTTTCTCCCGTTATTACATAACCTACTCCAAATTTAATTTCTTAATTTCCTTACACCCCTTCCTTTTTTATTTCTTTAATTACAAAAATAATACATTTTTAGAGGATAAAATAGAAAAAAATATTTTTAGAGGAAAAAATACCCCTAACCGCCCCCTCAGGAACCATAAAAGCCCTCTCAGAGGGTTGTAGCCCCCTGAGAAGGCTGCAGGCGCATAGTTTTGCAAATATCTTCACCGGGAATCTATTTATTTAAATTTTAACTAAAAAATATAAAAATAAAAAACTCGCGTGGATGCATGTGCGCGGGCCGTGTGGACTTGGCTGGGCCCCGGCCTTCTCACGCAGGCCTAACCCTACCACTTTTGAACAGCACCCACCTGCATGCGCGTACATGCCCCTGAATGCTAAGACTGGCTAGGGAGGTAGCAGCTGAAAACCCTTCGAATTGGAGAGCTAAAAGTCATTGTTCAGCTTGCCTCATCAGTCTAATAGACTATCAGTATGTCAGGAGTTGTCAACAGTAGGGAGATAACAGTTTCTTGACAAATTTTCTGCTTTTCTTTTCTCTTTAACAAAGAGTTCAAGCACTTTGATGGCGTGGCCAGCGTCCCATAATACAGAAGCTTCATGGAAATTTTAGTGTTATCACGTACATTCCTCGTTGGATCGATGGATCAGTTAATGCCCAAGGTTATCAGCTCCATCATTCTGCATCCCTCGCCGGGCTCCACGACCCTACAGAAACTCTGCAACGTCGATCAGGAGTATTACCTTGGGTACGTAGTGGTATTAAATTCTGCACTGCATGCATGCATGTAGCCAGAAGCTTTGGGCATGCA
Source organism: Phragmites australis (assembly GCF_958298935.1). Classification (NCBI taxonomy): domain Eukaryota; kingdom Viridiplantae; phylum Streptophyta; class Magnoliopsida; order Poales; family Poaceae; genus Phragmites; species Phragmites australis. The sequence continues at coordinate 18,904,950 of NC_084936.1, read as the reverse complement.
TGGCTCGATCTTATCTGGGAGGGAGAAGGCGCTGACTATTCTTTCTCCCGTTGTGTTAAGTGACTTCACATGTGGTGGCCAGAGGCAGAGACAGAGCCTCGATCTGCAGCGAGAGCTAGCAGAGCGGTGCAGCCACTGCAGCCTTCCCACTACCTGCTGTATGCCTGTATCGATCCCTGTTTAGAGGTCGTCTCTGTCACTTGGCTCAGAGTTTTAACTAGTTCAGCTGAAGCGCGGCCCTGCGAAACTGCATGCACGATCACACCGTCACATGGAGCAGAACGGCGCGGGGAGTCAGGTCGTCAAGAGCTCGCCCTGATCACGTACTCCGTTTGGCCCATTGCCGACCACCTCGTCGTCAGCGGCGCTCGCCGGCCGACTCTCGTCATCTGTGGTGCTCGCCGGCGAGCGGGCTCCCTCCGGCGCCCAGCCTGGTCGCTGCTGAATGCTTCTCCTGTTTCGGGATCACAACAGCTTGTGATCCCTGCCATTAATTTCCCTTGACAAACGCATGGCCTTTTAGACATTCTTTGGCAGGGAAGCCTATTAGGCACAGATGGCCCAATTTCTCTATATGAGGCCTGTTTGGATAGATCCAATCCCTCCCTCGGAGTTTTTTTTTATATATTTTCTAACATTAATATTTAAATAAATAGATTTTTATGAAAAAATTGCAGGAATAAATAGGGATGGCAACGGGGCCAATCCCCGCTGGGAATGCTTCCCCATCCCCGTCCCTATTTAGCTATCGGAGGGAAGATTTCTCCCATCCCCATCCCCGCGGGGAATTTGCGGGGATCGGATCCTCAATGAGGATATAAAATTGAATGATATTTGATTATTTTTATATATTAATAATATGTACGTTGTATAAATAAGTAATTTATTGATGTATACGAGGGTAATTAATACAAGATTGATTAAATATCGTAGGTTAGACAAAAAAATAAGAGTAATTTATTATTTACTCTACGTAATGTTATGTTTGTACATTTATATACTAAAAAAATATGTATATATGTGATATCAGGGATATAGTGGGGAGCGAGGACGGGGAGCGCGTTCCCGTCCCCATATGAGTTCGTAGGGGACGAAATCTCCCCATCCTTGTCCCCTAATAGGGGAATTCCCCGCGGGGAATCGGGTCCTCATTGACATCCCTAGGAATAAACGACTACCACCTAGCCTTTTTCAGATGACGGTAAGTATGGTACAGTGACATGGGTACACTTACCGCCTTCTCTAAGGGCGGTTAGGACCTACCGCCTTGCACCTTTCTTGCTACCCTCTTAGAGGCCAGTTGCGTCTGTACCACTTATCGCCCTCTGAGAGCGCGATTAGGACCTATCCTAGGCGGTGCGCTCATAGCACCCCTTATCGCCCTTTGAGAGAGCGGTTATGCCCCTTGTCGCCCTCTCAGGGGCAATTAGTCCCTCCCCTGCCCTTGCCCGTTCAAACATTATAAAAGGCTAAAATTCAACTAAAATAGCCATTTTAATCTAGAAAAAGGAGAGGGGGACGAGAGGGAGGAAGAGAGAGGGGGGGGGGGGGAGGGGAGGTGAGGAGAGGAGAAGGAGGTAGCGCGACGAAGCCCTACTGTTTTTGTATATGGATTTCAGTTCTCGGTTTCCCGTAATTTTTCCAGACTTATATTTTTATTTGTAATTAAAATACCACTATATCTTTGGTTTATTGACATAACAGTAGTTACATTATATGAGATCTAGGATTTACCAAGGTAATCAGAAAATGAGGCTTTTCTGTCTTTTTGTAGAATATTCTCTAAGATCTAGTTCAACATGATAGGATAGCCATCAGATGTATAGTTGTATTTAGAGTACGGTAGTTTTGATTATGTAGATTGTACAAAATAGTGATGTAGGTAAGAATTAGTTTAAATTGCTTAGTTTGCTTAAGAGCAATATTGATTATAGTGAACAAAACGTATTGTTAGGTGACCATCGGTTCTGGTAATTCTGTCATAGCTTTGATAATCAGAAATATAGTTTTTCGGTATTAACATTGGATATATTTTCAGATTTTTTTCAGTATATCCGATAAGCTATATTTTTAGATATATTATGGTGATTGTCATATTGGTTATGATCCTAGCGGTGTAGATTTCTCTGGATTTTAGCATGTCGTCAAGGGACTTAGTAGAGCCAATAAGTTGACCATAATGGATGTGTGCAAATCCCTTGTCGGAGTATTGAGTAAGAGGACATCCTGGCCAATGGGTCTCATGTGGGATATGGTGTCCGACCGGGGATATTTCTTGAACCCTGGCCTATCGCGCGACCAGGACTTGGCTTGCAAAACTAGCGCAAGGCTTGGGCGACCAACCTCCTTGCGATTTAATGTGATCCTGCGAGGGCGTCCATACCTAACTTATCTAGTCACATTTATTGATATCTACTCAAGTGTTTTTCTTTCCGAGGCTCCTCCTATAACGAACAAAGTCATAGCCAGTGTAGATGGACAGTGCCCCATCCTGTAGAATTAATTTCTATGGAGTGGGGTGTTACGAACCGAATTAGCACCATGCAATAGCTGAGACAGGGTCTGCAAAACGACCAGGCAAGTGGACGAGTTTGCAGGCGGACTCACGGAAGGCTTGGACAGAATGGCTTGGCAGATAAGCTTGCGATGCACGGTGAGGCGACATGTAGGGATACTGAGGCAAGGTAAGAGTGGAGGTGTCCAAGAGGATGAGACGAGCCTCATAGTACCACCGGCAAGGTGCGGTGCGCACGCTCCACATGATGATGGCCTGAGAAAAGTACATCTAGCTAGGTATGGGTTATTGAAAAAGGACCCACTTGTAAGTTCTCTGTCTCTTGTATATAAAGAGGAGAATTGGTCTAGCAAAGGGGAATCATCGGTAACCAGTTCACAAACACTGATAACAAAATACACTGGACATAGGGCTCTTATCATTCGGAAGGCCTGAACCTAGATAACCCCGGTGTTCTTGAGTTCATCATAAACACACGCACATTGTAAATGTTTTTCACGCGCCTATTGACCGATACACCCCGGAATCATTGTCAAGTACTAACCCTTGATAGTTGGCACGCTAGGTAGGGGGCACATTTTTGCGTTTCGGTAAGTGTTGGACATTAGATTGGGCTACCTATGGCTGGATCCACGGAAAATGTTGAATCACATTTCGAGGACCCTGGTCACCACGAGATGTTTGTCATGGGGTACGACCCAGATGAGCCTGGTGTGCTCTAGGTATGGGACACTGAATCAAAGTCCAAAGGCTTCGAGGCTCAACGAGAAGTTTGCATGACAATTCATGAAACGGGGGGCATCGGAGGCTCCCATGTCTCGGGTGCTGGCGATGATCCCTAGGCCACGCACACAGAGGGGAAGCAGGACCAGTGCTAGACTCGGGGACGCTCTGGCAAATCCTCAACCACCACAACGTCGTTCGGAGGAGCCGTCACAGAGGATGCAGTCCTTGGTGGTGACATCACTAAGGCTTCCATGTTGCACGAATGCTGGGGCTCCCCCCTCGTGATATGTCACCACTTTGCACTTGGCAGCTCGACTACGAGGCCATGACACCTATACAAAATTTGTAGACCATGCGAATGCTTCTTATCCACCCACCAGTAGTAGTATCGGAGGGTTCGCTAGTAGCGCCATGGTTGCATGACCTCGCCCTCCTGGTTGAGAGCGCCCGATGCCAAACTATGGCACCAAACACCACGTCTGTCGCTAGGACTGGTGAAGGTTGTGATCGCCAAGAATCACGGCAGGCATCATGGCAGGAAAGATCTCGTCCTCCCTCAATAATGGGGAGTGCTCGGAGATCCCCTGCCGCATCGGGACAGTTGATCCTCTGACCTACATGACTCTCTGTGCCAACACAACCTCCATGGCGTGATCCAAAGCTAGGTGGCCACCCGAGAGTAGGAGGATTGCACCCAGCAAGAGGATGAAAGGGCAAATATCCCTACCACTCGCCTCCCCCACACGGAGAGGCGTCAGATTCTTCCACCCCCTCCCAGGACTGCATGATCGTCATCTATATCCCTGAGCACGTGTTGTCACCCATCAATGGGTGACTCCTCGTTATGGAATGGGGTGCAATGCCCTATCAGCCTGGCTATGAGAGGTGCACTGGCCGGACAAGTTTCGGCCAGTTCTGGTCAAAAAGTACGATGGCTCGACCAACCCTGAGGAGTTCGTGTAGATCTACACCACCATAGTGCAGGCCGCGGGAGGCCATGGGAAGTGATGGCCAACTACTTTCTGACTACCTTGACCGGTTCAGCCCGATCTTGGCTTATGAACCTCCCCCATGAGTCGGTTCACTCCTGGGAGGATCTGTGTGACCAATTTGTCACCAACTTCTAGGGGACTTATGCCCAACCCAGGGTCAAGGACGACCTGTACCAAGTTAGGCAGCAACAAGGTGAGTCATTGAGAGACTTCATCTGGTGCTTCACTGAGTGCTAAAACATCATTTCAAGGATCACTAGTGAATCTGTAATCATAGCATTCAATAGAGGGGTCAGAGATTAGAAGATGGTCAAGAAGTTGGCCACCACGGAAATCTGAAGCACTACCGAGCTCGTAGACAAGTGTGCACATGCCGTTGAGGCCCCAGAGTGTCAGATTGATGCCAGGTCATGGCCGACCTCCAACTAGCCCACCTCCTCTAATGGGGTCGGTTGGAAGGACAAAAACAAGAACAAATGCAAGGAAGGATCGTCTGACATCATGGTGGTCGAGCAGACCTGCCAACCGCGCTGGTACTTCTTGAAAAAAGAGGGGAAGAATGGCCATGGCTACTGCCTGATCCACTGCACAGATGCCCATGACCTGACCGAGTGTAAGGTCGTGCGGGGCATGATCAGGATGGTGAGGATGGGCCAACCTTGATTGGTCAGCACTGGGGTACTAGCAGGCTGATCACATGGTCTAGCACATCTTCGGGGGCACCACGACATATTCTTCAAATAGGGAATACAAGTCGGTTGTTCGAGAGGTGTGGGTGACCATGAGGCCCCAAGCCCACGTATGAAGTGGTCAGAAGTGCTCCTCCCCTTCAGGTGGCTAACCACCCCACAAGTGTCAAGCGACTTGGTCGCTACCCTATTGTGGTTGAACCCACTATTTAGAACATCTGACTTGGTCACATCCTGATCATTGGATGAAGCTCCATCAACCTCCTCTTCGCTGTCACATTGGATGCCCTTCTTTCCCTTTCAAAATGTTGTAGATGGCCCGTACCCATCAGACTGCTCGCAAGAGTGTTGGTGGTCGTCTTCCTGCTCCACCGCTGTCCCCAACTCGTGTCATGGCTACCGTAAGACTTCAGCCGCCCCGTGTTCCGCATTGGTCCGGCTTCTATCACTCTAATGGACGCCCGCGTAGGATGGTTACCCACCAAGGTTTGGGAGATACTCCATAGTCTAGGATCTGAGAAGGCACCTGAGTACGCAGGAGTAAAGACTGAGCACGTCGATACTCCTCCTGAGTGGAAAGTTAAAGTGGTGATCTACAGTTCGCTACCAAAGCGTGGAGCCTATGAAGTGGCGAGCATCCACTATGCCATCTCACCAAGAGCTACCTTTGAGGCTGGAATCCGTGACGCTGCATGCCAAGCCCTTCTTGTCCTCTATCACCGCTACAGCGAAGAGCTCATCTTCACCCAGTTTCTCCACTACCCTCAGCGCATCAGTGGCCTCACCAACATTAGTGCTCAACCCGTCCTTGCAGAACGCACTACAAGGCTTGGAGAGCAGACCGACCTAGCTTTGGAGCTGAGTTGTGAGCTGGATTGTACCGCCGAGGAGCTACAGTATGTCAGAGGCAAGCTAGCTCAGGCATAGTGTGAGCTATGCAACAAGAAGATCCATCATCCGGATTGTTGGGACTCTTCTTCTTCTTCTTCTGACTCTGAGTTTGGGGAAGAGACTCCGTATTCTCCGCACCGTCTCCAGGCCCGTCGTTTCCCAGCACCAGCACCTTGAGGCTTCAGCAAAGTTATGTGTCGTTTAGGAGATTATCCTGTAGATGTTATGAGTTGTTAGAACCATGTGCTAGTGAGTTAGTTGTGTTGCTAGTTAGTGAGTTGGTTGAGTTTGGTGGTGTTCTATGTAATGATTTGAATCTTTATCTGAGTGTGTGATGTATTGTGAAGAGCTCCTTCATGAATGCATCCTTATAATAATAATAATATAATGGTTAGTTTGGGAGTCTATCTCTGTCTATCTTTGTCAGTTCTTTGCTACTGTTGTTCTACCTTTTTTCTCTTTCCTCATCTTCATGCCGCTATGTCAGATGGTGAACCTAAGGAACCACGCCAATATTAATGGCAATGCTTGTGATGGACAAGGCAATGACAATCCATCCCCACCGCCGGAGCCTTCACTTGAGCAGCTTCTAGCAGTGCAAACTCAGATTGTACAAGGAGTGGCCCAGGCAATGGCCCAAATGCAACAGAATCCCCTCGCCACTGCCCTTTCACTACCACAGCAACCCCACGACATGCTCGAAGAGTTCCAAAGGACTAAGCTGCCTACTTTCTCTTATGCTATTGAACCCATGGACACCAATGACTAGCTCAAGGTCATCGAGAAGAAGCTTTTAGTCGCTCAGTGCAACATCATAGAGAAAGTTTTGTTTGCTTCACACAGCTGATGGGACCTACCGCAGACTGGTGGGATGCCTATGTCATAGCTCATGAAGAACCTGATACTATCAATTGGCAGGAGTTCCAGAATGCTTTTCGTGCTCATCATGTACCATAAGGAGCTATCAAGATCAAGAGAAAGGAATTCTTGGCACTCAAGCAAGGAGGAATGACTGTGAGTGAGTATGTCACTAGATTCACTCAGCTGTCCTGATATGGACCAGAAGATGTGGATACCGATGAGAAGAAACAAGACTGTTTCTTGGAAGGACTGAATGATTGACTGCAGTATTATCTAGCTTCTCATGATTTCAAAAACTTCTAGGCCCTTGTAGATTGTGCTCTTATCTTGGAGCACAAGAGAAACAAGATTGAGTGCAAAATGGACCACCCAGGTCAGTCAGGCAGTAACACCAGGCCCTGCTATGACTCTTCACAGTCTGGATCTATAAATCATTCTGGTCAACAGTACAATGAGCCTAGGACCCTGACTACAAATCAATGCTCTTCCAGGAACACAGGACAATACCAGCACCCCACGCTTCAAATTAGACCCCTCAAAGGAACAACAACACTGGCACTAACATTCAAGTCTCTGCCAAAGGAAAACCTTGTTTCCATTATGGAGTAGAGGGACACTTTGCTTTCCAATGCCCTCAGAAGCACCCAAATCAGCCACCAGCCCAAGGAGCAAACCAGCAGAACTACAATGGGAATCAACCACAGAATCAAGCAAAGCACAATGTTGCTAGAGGTCGTGTGAACCATGTGGCAGTTGATGAAGCTAAAGATGCATCAGATGTCATGATCGGTATATTTCTTATCAACCCCAACCACGCTACAGTGTTATTTGATTCTGGAGCATCGCATTCTTTTATATCAACCAAGTATGTTGAAAGATACAATTTACCTATATCTCTTATGAAGCATAAAATGATTGTTAGCTCCCCAGGTGGAGAAATGAAAGCAAGGCATGTATGCCCTAACCTTAGTATTAAGATAAGGGGTAGAATTTCTTGCAAACCTTACCGTTTTCGAATTCGAAGGGATAGATGTCATCCTAGGGATGGATTGGTTAACCAAATTCAATGGAATTATCAACTGTGCAAGAAGGAAAGGAAAAAATCAATCAAGCTGATGGAACCCCAATAGAGAGCATTCCAATCATTTGCGAATATCTGGATGCTTTTCCAGAAGAGTTGCCAAGTAAGCCACTTGACCATGACATCGAGTTTGTTACAGAACTAGTACCGGGTAAGGCTCCTATATCTAAAAGGCCGTTTAGAATGGCTGCTAATCAGCTAGTGGAACTTAAGCAACAATTGCCAGAGTTGTTAGACAAAGGTTATATCTGACCTAGTTCGTCATCATGGGGTGCATCAGTAATATTCATACCCAAGAAGGATGGTACCCAAAGGATGTGTATAGATTATCAAGCCTTGAATGAGGTAACCATCAAGAATAAATACCCTCTCCCCAGGATCGATGACCTATTTTATCAGCTTAGAGATGCATGTGTATTCTCCAAGATCGATCTTCGCTTAGGATATCATCAGTTGAAGATTCGAGCATCATACATGCCTAAAACCGCTTTCATTACCTGTTTTGGACTCTACGAGTATATGGTCATGTCTTTTGGGTTGACCAATGCCCCTACCTACTTCATGTATTTGATGAGCAAGGTATTCATAGAGTACATGGATAAGTTTGTGGTAGTCTTTATCGATGACATCCTAGTTTCTCCAAATGAAGAGGAACATGCAGAACATTTGAGATTGGTTCTACAGAAGCTTAGAGATAATCAGTTGAATACTAAGTTGAGTAAATGTGAGTTTTGGCTAGACCAAGTTTCTTTTCTCGATCATATCATCTCCACCAGAGGTATAGCAGTTGATCCTAGAAAGGTGGAAGACGTTTTGAATTGGAAGCCTCCCCATAATGTCTCTGATATCCATAGTTTCCTTGGATTAGCAGGTTACTACTGTCGATTCATAGAAAGTTTCTCCAAGATTGCAATGCCCATCATAAAATTACTGGAGAAAGGTCAAACGTTTAAATGGACACCTGCTTGTGGGGTAATTTCTGGATTTGCCACCCTTAACAGGTGCAAATTTTCCGCTGAGATTGACATGTGGGCCATCCTGAGTCTATGAAACTGGGCCCGGGTGGCAAATTGCCTGCCACTCGGTGTTAAAAGTGGCAAATCCTGAAATGCCCCCCTGCTTTTGAGGCAAGTTTTAAAGAGTTAAAGAAAAGATTAACATCTACGCCAATACTAGTCATGCCAGATACACAGAATCCGTTCTCCATCTATTGTGGTGCCTCTCATCAAGGATTAAGATGTGTTCTTATGCAAGAAGATCATGTTGTAGCATATGCATCTAGGCAACTAAGGAAGCATGAGGAACACTACCCGACACATGATTTAGAGTTAGCTACCGTGGTACATACACTCAAGATATAGATACACTATTTGATTGGAAAAAGGTGTGAAATATATTCGGATCATAAGAGTGTGAAGTATATCTTTACTCAGTCAGATCTCAATCTCAGGCAGTGAAGATGGTTAGAGCTTATCAAAGATTATGACTTGGGAATTAATTATCATCCCGGAAGGGCGAATGTCGTTGTCGATGCTTTGAGCAGAAAGACTTATCTCAAAATAATGACTATGCAAGAAAGACAACCTGAAATATGCAAAGAGTTTGAGAGACTTAATCTCAAACTAGTTAACAACGCAGAAGCCGTGGTAATGGGCGTTGATTCAACTCTAGAACAAGAAATTCGTAAAGGACAACTCGAGGATGAGAAGATTTTGGAAATCAAGTAGCGTATTAAGGAGGGTAAAGTTCTAGGTTTTATTGAAGATGAGAATGGAACGATATGGTTTGAGTAGCGTATCTACATCCCAGATATCAAACCTATCAGGGAAACAATACTTCAAGAAGCGCATGAGTCTGTGTATTCTATTCATCCTTGAAGCACCAAGATGTAACAAGATCTTAAAGATCGATATTGGTGGTATGGTATAAAGAGAGATATTGCTGAGTATGTAGCATTATTTGATATATGTCAGAGAGTCAAAGCTGAACATGAGAGATCCGTTGGACGGCTTCAACCTTTGAAGGTACCAGAATGGAAATGGGAAAAAATTAGTATGGACTTTATCGTTGGATTACCCCAAACTCAATCCGGATATTATTCTATTTGGGTTATAGTGGATCGATTGATGAAAGTTGCTCATTTCATCCCAGTCAAGACCACATACACAGGACCTAAACTTGTTGAGTTGTATATCGCTCGAATTGTATGTTTGCATGGAGTACCCAAGAGGATAGTGTCTGATAGAGGAAGCTAGTTTACCTCCAGGTTTTGGCAAAAGCTACATTTGTCATTGGATACCAAGTTAAACTTTAGTTTGGCACATCATCTGTAGACCAATGGTCAAATCGAGAGGGTAAATCAAATTCTGGAAGATATATTGAGAGCTTGTGCATTGATAAACAAGACTAGATGGGATAAAATCTTCCCTATGTAGAGTTCTCCTACAACAATAACTATCAAGCAAATTTGAAGATTTTGTATGGAAGAAAATGTAGGACACCATTGTTCTGAAATGAGACAGGTGAAAGTCAAGTGTTTGGCCTAGAAATTCTGAGAGAGGCAGAAAGGCATGTACAGCAGATCAAGGAAAATTTGAGAACAACTCAAATATGACAAAAGTTTTATGCTGATCATCGACGTTGTGAGTTGATTTTTTTGAAGCAGGTGACTTCGTATATCTACGAGTTACATCGATCAGAGGTTTTCACAGATTTAAAGTCAAAGGAAAACTTGCACCTAGGTTTATAGGACTTTTTAAGGTGTTAGAAAAATGTGGAGAAGTAACATATCAATTGGATTTACTATCTCAGCTAGTAGATGTTCATGATGTTTTCCACGTTTCACAGTTAAAGAAACGTCTACGAGTTCCCGAGGAGCAGATGCCCCTAGAGGAAAAAGAAGATAAAGAGGATCTCACCTACATAGAGTATCCTATCAAGATTCTAGAGACGTCAGAGCGAATAACCCGAAACCGAAGAATCCGTATGTGCAAGGTGCAATGGAGACACCATTCCGACGAAGAAGCAACATGGGAAAGAGAATCAGATCTGAAAGCCCAGTTTCCGCATCTCTTTCCCGATCCTTCTGAATCTCGAGGGCGAGATTCATTCTAAGGGGGATAGGTTTATAACACCCTGATTTTTTTATTTTGTAATTCCCTAAAAAATTTCTAGAATTTAATTAGGGTTTAAAATAAATACAAAGGTCAAAACATAATTTCTAATATAAATTTAATTTTCCTTAGGATATTTTTTTGTGTTGGATTCATGCTGGAATACATGCATTAGAGTTTTCATTATGTGGAAAATGAATTTTCAAAATCTCAAGGTGCGCCTAAGTTTTTGAAAAAGTTGAAAATGTTTCTATAAAAGAAAATGTCTTTTTCCCTCCCTAGGCCAAATCTCTTCCTTCTCTCCTTTTCTTTTTTCCCTTTTTCACTCTGGCCCATTCTTCTTTCTTCTCCTGGGCCAAGCCCATTCTCCTCTCTCCTTCTCCCGACCTACCCTCCCGCCTTGGCCGACCGAAGGCCAGGCCAAAAAACTGTCACCCGCCTCCTCCAGATGGCGCCCCGGCTGAAACTCGCCTCCCTCGCCCGTCGGTCGTCGTCTCTGACCCGAGCTTGGGCTTCTTCTTAGTCCACACCAAATCTGACGTCATGCGCCATCTTCCTGAGACCAAATCCGAACAAGCCTAGCCAAATCCAAATGCCCTACGCCTTGCCTACCTATATAAACCCGGTTTCCCCACCCATTTTGATCTATTTCGCCCACACCAAGCCACCGCCGCCGCCACAACTGCACCGCCGGCCGTTCTCACTGCGCATTGCTGCACCTGAGTGCACCTCTGGCTCCACATGGTCACGTGGAGTCGATCCAGCCACTTCCTATCGCATCTCCGCTGTTGGAACGTCGTCGCTGATGAGGACTCGATAGTGTCCGCTGCCCTTCACACCGCCAGCACTTTCTACCGCCTTCACGAAGACGCTGAAGCCCTAGGTGAGTTCACTGCCCTCCGGTGGTGCTTTTCTACCGCTTGTCGTCGCCGTCGATGAGCCGAAGCTCATTTTCGGCAAGATTTTAGTCGTCCACCGCCGCTAATCCCCTCCCACTGTCGTCTTGGTCCAAGCCGCTGGCCGGCTATCCCTCTCTCCGATTCTTAGCCGTCGGATCCAAGATAGATGGCCACGATTAGATCCAAATTACCCCTTCACCCGAGCGGGTCCGAGATAGATGGCCACGATTAGATCCAAATTACCCCTTCACCTGAGCCAATCATGTGATGCCATGTGGCCTCCTTAATCCAGTTAGCCGCCGAGAGCCACATCATCGTCTACATCAGCCGCCCATGTCATCCAATCTGCCTACGTGTCATGCCACATCAGCAAGCCTTTATCCAGTTAGCTTTAGGTTTATTTTAATTCAGGAAAAGTGGCACTCTTGCACTTTACCCCTGAACTTTTATGTAATTACCCAAAAGCCCCTATCTTTTTACATCTTAGTCCCTAAATCTTCTCATATTTGCATATAGGTCCCTCTATTTTTTTGAAAAAAATCCACCGACATTTCTATTTTATTCAAAACAACACCGTTTCTTTTTTAGATTTAACCTTAAACATGTTTTTAGTGTAACTATCTCCTCCTAGCTTCGATTTAGAAGATTTTCGCGCTCTCGTGTTTGTAGCAGCGTGTACTATCTTTAAGTACCTTTTGATAGATGTTAGCTACTGTTTGGTGTAATGTTCTTAGTTAGTTTTGTTGTGTGCTTTTCTGGTGTGTTTTGAGAGCAGACGATGAGCAATTCGAGAATCCCCAGGCGAAGTGTTTGAAGAGTCTGAGAGCAAGTTGGAAGAGGCAAGTGCCCTTGAACATTTTGATCCTAGTTTTTCAAATGCGTTCTTTATTTCAAACATGCATGCTGTTAATACTGAATCATATTTACTTGTAGTACCATGCTCCATATATTTCTTGTCGCCTAGTTGTCAGTAGTGGTTACGTGGGGTATCTTATGCTTAGCTCTGCACAAGTGTATGGATGGGTTGATGGTTAAACAAAACTAATGAACTATGCAACTATGAGTTAGGAACTCTGGTAATTGTTGTTGCAACATGGGTCATAGGGATGTCAAGCACAAGGTTGGTTGATGATGGTGCGTGAGGCACAGGTGCGTGAAACACTTTGGTGGGTGGTAGTATCTGCTCGGTATCCTAAGGACCAGTTCATAAAGTGACAACCCAAGAAGTATCATCCAACCATGAGGCTTATATTGGTACGATTGGGCCTATTAATTGGTGGATCCTCAGCATAGAATAAGCCAATGGTGGTGTAGTGGAAGGGGAGAGTGATTCTTTCTGGAGCTACATGGCGCAAGAGGGGGCTTCTGGGTGCTGTAACTCCACTTTGACGGTGGTGAAACCTTAGCAGGCTTATTCTTATTGGGAGGATGCTTTGTAACAACCTTGTAGTGATCTTCGGGTGACATATTACTGGCGTGTGTTAAATATCTTGCAAATATGACAACAAGGAAATCAAGACTCGTGGGGAAAGCTGGACAATCTCTGCAGTGTGTAAAATCTGATATATCAGTCGTGCTCATGGTCATGAGAGACTTGTATCCTCACATGATTAGATGGATGGGTTTGCTTTGGTTGGATGGTTTGGGAACCTGAAGTGGTTTTCAGGTAATTGGAAAGCATGTGGAGATGTTTCTAGGAGTTGGCTAGTGATGATTCACCTAGTTAAATATGTTGCTTTTATAACTCTTACGTTAGCTTAGTTGGTTTTTATGCAAATTTAACATGTTATAGCCTGTTCCTTTATTTAAGCTTGCATGTCATTTATTTCCCACACTTGCGGAGTATGACACATACTCACACTTGCTATTTCCATCCAAATGTACACCAAATGCTGCTCGAACAATGAAGGAGAACCAGACTACTACGTTGATGAAGATGAAGATTGCTAGGCTGGTGGACAAACGGTCAATTGCCTGTGGAAGATGGGAGCTTCACTGTGTTTAGTTTGTGTGCTTAGTTAAAGACTTTAGAGTTTATCTATTTTGTTCAAGTTAAACACTGTAATAATGGCACTGTGTGTGATACACTGATGAAGTCGCCATATGTATGAAACTTGATCCTGGCATACATGTGTGACAACAACCACTTTGGTTCAACAGCAATCACCTTCAAATTACCCTTAGCCGGATTGGAGATCACATTTGGAACTATGATCTTGTGTTGGGACCATCAAGGTGAACTGATCCGCACCGGTATTTTCGAGTCCAAACAATTAAATGCATACCGTGAGGTGCGACATCTCGAGTGGGATCCCAAGGAGCCTAATGTTCTTGTGTGCATGAACATCGACAACGATGAGGGTGGCGACGATGACTCCACCGCCAGCCAAAGGGCCAAATAGATCGATTCATGTTCACGGCTAAATGAGCCGATATCCCACCTGTTGACCCAATTGCGGTAGATCCAGACACCATGGTAAGCAATGGCACGGAAATTCCTGATGATCCAACAGTGCTAACCATTGCTCATGGTACTGGCACTGCTGGCAAAATACCGCTAGAGACATATGCAACTAGAGCTTTACATGTCCTTGACACAAATCTTCATCGATAGACCGCGGGAGGTCAGATACCTCCTGGTCTTCAACAACGACTTTTGGTGTGAACACCTCCACCGCTAGAGGCTCAAGCATCGAGGAACAAGCTCCCTCAGGATATCAACCTTGGAGCAGCATCATCTTGACTATAGCCAAGTCTGGGTAGCGATGTTTTTAGCACTCCAGATGCTAATATCCAGGGAACCCATCTGATTTTAAGATCTCTTCTGGAGTTGGATCCAATGAATCCCTTAACCCCTATGGTTCATTAGGTTAGGACCCTACTTGATGCGGCCCAGATTCAACCTACTCAAGCAAACATTCCTAGCATCTCTAAGTGCCCCAGTCGAAGGTGCCAGCTCGAGGAGCCACATACATGAGCATCCCCAAGTTGAGGGATCCTAGGCGAGAAGCTCGGGTGATCAAGCCCAAGCACCGCTTTGCAGGCCAAACTGTAACTGCGCTACCAATAGGCACAGGAACCAGTAAGACCTAATGAATCATATTTCACACTATTGACATGATCTACATACGGTGATAGACAACTGCCATGAGGAACACCGCAAGGATGACTGCTATTATTAGGACCACAGATCTCTAGGACAAGATGGTCAATGTAACTCCTCTGCTTGAAGTAATAGGCGTGATAGTCCTCTCTCACGTCCTCTTGAAGAATTTGATAAAGGCTGCGAAGCTTTCGTATATGAGCTTTGGTCAATACGGTGGCTTGAGAAGTCCAAGGCAGGCCCGATCCAGAAGTATGATGGGAAGATCAACCCCAACGAGTGGTTACAGATCTATACCATGGTTTATCCGAGTAGCGGGCAATGGCAACAAGGTAATAGCCAATTATCTGCTGACCATGCTCGATGGACCTGCTAGGTCCTGGTTGTTGAACCTAACTCGATCCAATCATAGGCCAAGTTGAAGGCTCAGTTCATATCCAACTTCTAAGGCACATTCGAATGCCCAGGAACGCAGAATGATCTCCATTAGTTGAACCAGGGTGAGGATGAGTCACTTTGAGATTTCATTCTCCGGTTCAGCGACAGGCGTAATACGATCTCAGACATCTCCGACGAGTCAATCATCATCACCTTCAAGTGAGGCATCTAGAACATGGATTTGCTTGGGAAGATGGCTACTCGGAAGATCCACACAATCAAAGAGCTCTTCGAGTTGGCCTACAAGTGTGCAAAATGAGCGGAAGCCCAGGTACACACGCCCTCAATCTGGCAAGGACAAGCTCGAGTCCTAGAAGAACAAGGGGAAGAAGAACAGACCCGGTGAAATATGACCATAGCCACGGTCGATAGAAGTAAGTCACGCAACACTGGGGACAACTAAAGCCTGAGTCGAGGTGAAGGGAAGTGGTGTCCTATTCACCAGACCAGCCAACACAACTTCGACGAATGCCATATCATCAAAAAGAAGGTTGATGAGAAGCTCAAGGCTGCTATTGCTGAGTATAAAAACAAACATGCCAAGCTGAACGTTAATGGTGACGAGCTCAAGTTCCATGAAGTCGACCAAAGTTTAGCACACATTTTCGGTGGATCTGCCACGTATGAATCTAAGAGGCAGTACAAGGTGGTCGAATGAGAGGTCAATTTGGCTCTCAATGAGCCTACTTGATACCTCAAGTTGTCAGAGGTTTCAATCACTTTAAATCAAGTTGATCATCCAGTTGCAGTTCCACACCCTGGTCGATACACAGTCATGGTCCAGCCGACTATCCTCAACATCAAAGTTTCTCGAACCTTGGTCGACAGGGGTAATTCGCTTAACCTCATCTTCACCAAGACCCTAGACAAGATGGGGGTTTAGAAGTCGGAGCTTAAGGCGAGAGTTAGGCCTTTCCATGGCATAAACCCAACTCATCGACTATGCCCTTGGGCCAGATTGAGTTACTGGTTAGATTTGGCATCCCCGACAACTTCCATACAAAGAAGCTTACCTTCGATGTCATATACTTTGAGACGGCATACAATGTGATCCTAGGCCACCCAATGCTAGGTAAGTTTATGGAAGTGGTGCACTATCTATACTAGACACTCAAGATCCCGGGTCCCAAAAGGATCATAACTGTAAGGAGAGATTAGTGTGCAACAGCCAAATGCGACAAGCAGAGCCTGGACATGATCGAACCCCTCAGTCGAGTGGCAACCACTTCTAAGTGCACAAATTCCAAGCATCAGAAGCATCAAACCACCATTGAGATCAATGACTCCAAGCTTGTAAGTCCTGCTGATACTTCTAAGTCCAACGATGCCGCCAAGGGTGAGACTAGCGACAACGCCGACAACAAAAGGGCTGATGGTGGTGTCAAGAAAATACCCCCTGACCTATCTAAACCAGATAACATGGTTAAGATTAGGCCTAACCTTGACCCTAAATAGGAACCGAAGCTCATCACTTTCCTTCAGACAAACCATGACTTGTTTGCGTGGCAACTGTCTAATATGCCCAGGGTCCCTAGGAAGGTGATTGGGCATCGACTAGCTATTAAGCCTGACTCCAAACCCATGGTGTAGAAGCAGTGAAGGTTTGCTGAGGATAGGAAGCAAGCCATCCAGGAGGAGGTCGGCAAACTCGTAAAGGCAGGCTTTATTCGAGAGGTTCGTCATCCTACATAGCTCGCGAATCTCGTCCTCGTCAAGAAAGCCAATGACAGATGGAGAATGTGTGTCTACTTCACCGATCTAATCAAAGTCTGTCCCAAGAATCCTTTCCCTCTTACTCACATCAACCAGTTCGTCATCTCCAAGGCAGGTTGTATATTACTATGTTTTCTAGATGCCTATTCGGGGTATCGGGGTATCACTAAAGTAGCATGGGAATAGAGGATGAGGAGAAGACTGCTTTTACCACTCCTTTTGGTGTATTCTGCTATGTAAAGATGTCTTTTGGTTTAACAAATGGTGGTGCTACTTATCAACGATGTATTCAGAATTTTTTACAACCCTAAATTGGGCACAATGTAGAAGCGTATGTTGATGATATTGTAGTCAAGTCTAGAACTAAAGATGCATTGATTGTCGATCTCAAGGAAACATTCGACAGCCTCAAGAAGTATTGTATGATGCTTACTCCTAAAAAATGCGCATTCGACATTCCTTCTGACAAGCTTCTCTGGTTCTTGTTGTCAAGTCAAGGAATTGAGGCTAATCGTAGCAAAATCGAAGCTCTTGACCAAATGCAGTAGCCTTAAACACTGAAAGAAGTTCAAAAATTAGTAGGATGCATCACAGCTCTTAGTCGATTCATCTCTAAGATGGGCGAGCGAGGGATGCCTTTCTTCAAACTATTGAAGAAACATGACGGGTTCGGTGGACAGAAGAAGTGGAGTGCACCTTCTAGGATTTGAAAAGGTATTTATCGTCTAAGTTAATTCTTACACTGCCTAATAGAAAATAAGAGCTGCTTTTGTACATTGCAGCTACCCCCACAAGTTGTAAGAATGGTCCTGGTGGTCGAATAGGAAAGCCCTGAGAGAAAGGCTAAGGTCCAGAAACCTATTTACTATGTGAACGAAGTTCTACATGACGTTAAGCTATGATACCCACAAGTGCAGAATTTGCCATATGCTGTCTTGATGTCTTCCCGGAAGCTTCGACACTATTTTCAAGCACACAAGATCATTGTCGTGACGATGTATCCGCTGATGTATATCATACGGAATAGGGTGGCCTCTGGAACCAGGCTTCCTGCTTTGAATCCGGAGCCCAAGGGCCCCAGAGGAGCCCTTAGTGGAGACCTTTTAGCAATGTCTGTGGGCTGGGGTATTTCCCCAACAGTACCCCTTTATTCACTAGCTCGAGGTGAGAAGAGGTAAGAGGATGTAAAAGGAACTATCTCTAGTCAGGCATCGTAGTTAGGATATCCCATGACATAGCTTCTATCCATAGAGGAGTCTCCCAGCAATAACCATGAGCGATGATGTCAGAACCTGATGGAAGCGGCAAGGCTCGGAGGTGTAGCTAACGTCGGGGTCGGAGGCTATTCAGATGCTGGGAGAGGCACCATGTTTTGGAGTCCATGCGGAAGCCAAAGTGAGCCCTTCAACTAATGGCGGTGTGTCTGACATGGACATGCACAGTTTTTCTTGGGGTTTGGCGTGCCCGACCCTTACATGCGCCAAAAGGGGTCTAACCCATAAATGCGATGGGACGTGTCCACAAAAACCCTGGGTGCCACCGCAGGATAACGCCACATGGATGGGGATCAGCTGTGAAAGGACAATGATATCGTCTAGAGGGGGGGTGAATAGGTGTTTTTTGCAAAAAAATTGTCCCATTTTTCTGTTGGCCTAAACTTGCAGCGAAAAATAAACTAATGGATTTTTCACAAGTGAAAGTCCTAAATATGCTAGGCTCAACTAGTGCACAATCACCCTAAATAAGTGTGAAAGTTACAATCCTAGGGTGAAAAAAATTATCCAATTCTAGCAAAAGATATGCAAGACAATATTAATTGAAAAAAAGCTGAAAATACTGTTCACCAGAATATCCGGGTTAATCCGGATACTCCGGGTTGTTCAGTTCCAGAACCTCTAGGTAAATCCGGAATCTCCTAAAGAGTTCTAGATCAAACCAAATGAAGTCGTGTATTTCAAGTGATGATTTCAAGTTGATCCACGGAGAACCTTCAATCAAATACACATGAACAAGTAGATCGACCAAAATGGACAAATATTAATCAAGAACACAAGAACAAGGAAACAAAAGAGGAGACACAATGTTTGTTTCCCGAAGTTTAGACACCTCCTCTAGAGGTTCCTACGTCTTTGTTGCAAGGCTCGGTCACACTTGAGCCGGGTCTCTCTCAGTCCTTTTTCTCTCCAAGATCGATCACACTTGAGCTTGGCTTTCACTCTTGATTTCTTCCCTTGATGAGGCAAAATCGAAGCCTTCACAAACTTCCCGCAGCACACCACAACCTTGGATGCTCGCTAGCGACGCCTAGCCACCTAGGAGCTTAAAGCTCAAAGAGTAACAAACGCGACGATGAACTTCTTGCTGATGAACTCGAGTGCTCAAGAATGGATTTTAGCTCATTTGCACTCAATCTTCCAATCTCTCAACCCAACTCACTTTTGTTCTCAAATCTCACACTAAAATAGAATGCGAGGGATTTCTTTTGGCTCTAGAATGTTTTTCTTTCGTGCCCTTGCAGCAGCCCCAAAGGATGGGGGTGAGGGGGTATAAATAGCCCACTTCAAAAAACTAGTCGTTACAGGCTTTTCTGGCCTAACTCGAAGTATCCGGGTTAACCCGGAGAATCCAGGTTGTCACAGGAACGCTTAACCGAGAACTCTGGCCGGAACTCAACCCAGAGACTCCGGAACCCAGAGTATCCAGATCCACCCAGAGACTCCGAGTGAACTAAACAGCCCTGAACTGAGACTTCCCCTCGGAACCTTAGTTAGAGACTCTGGACAACCCGGAGTATCCGGGTTCAGCACAACTGTACCTCTAAAAACAGCGATAACTTTTGATCCCAAAGTCTGATTGCGATGATTTTGGACTCTATAAAAAGCTTATTTAGAGGGCTACACATCCCAGCTGAATTCATGACCTCAAACACATTGGATCAAATTAGAAACACTCCAAAACCAAATTCGAACACTTCCACACTTTCCGCACCAGGATTTCTAAAAAGAACTCTCACTCTGGTTTGGTTAGAAACTCTTGAGCACTGAGACACGACAATTAGCTCTACGTTGCATCCCTCTTAATAGTGCGGCGTACCTAAACTCAAATTCAAAGATAAAACTCTTTTGAAACACTTTGAGCCTTTGAATACCTTCAAATACCGCTTCTTTCATTCAAACCTTGAGGGTTGCCAACTTCCATATATTCTTCAAATGATTGATATGAATCATTCATAGCTTCCCATTGCCTCACACGGTCCATTGGCACCAAGCCTTCACTCGCTCTTCACCGCCACCTTAGTTCTTCGGCGCCAAGCCATTTGCTTACCCTTGACCACCGGATGGTCCATCGCACCCGAGTCTTGCTTGCACTTCACCGTCTTGCCATACAAAACCACTTTGTATTCGACATCTTCAAGGAATTAACTTTATCAAATATGGAGTACACTCTTGTTCTTCACTCTTAGCATATATGATTTCAATTCAACTTATGCCTTCTTATGGATCCTAACCCCAACTCACTCTCAAGCACAAAACACATAAGTTAGTCCATAAAACCTAGTTGAAAACTTTTGTACCTTAAGTTACTTGATCTCCACACGTAACTTATTAGCCTTCATGCATATTATCAATCTTCATATAGAACCTAACCCCACCCATTCATAAGCACATAGCACACGGGTTTGTCCATAAAACTCTATTGACAATGTCATACCTTTAGTTACTTGGCCTGGTTGAAGGGTTGCGGGTAGGCTACGCTAGCACAAAATAAATTTTCTCTACCGCATTCAACCAGGAAGCCATGCGAGTAGGGGATCATGAATCGTTACCACTTGACGAGCAGTGCAGCGGAAGAAGAGTTGGAGCAGACCAATCCAACGTCGTGCGCGTCAAGTAGTCGATCGTCAACCTCGTCCCGAGCACGTCCCGAGCACCTTCCGAGTACTCGCGGGTACGTCCCGAGTACTCCCGAGCAGATCAGCACCGCAATAGTAGCAGCGCCTCTACGGTATCCACACGTACAAGGATGGAATCGCCGTGCGCCGGTGTGCTAGCACCGCGCGCCCGGCTAGGGTTTCGAAGGGAGTTTGGGAATAGGAGGCGGCTAGGGTTTCTGGAAAACTCAATGCGCCTTGGCCCCTGCCTATTCTTATATAGAGCACGCTAATGGGCCTTTAATCAACATTAAAGCCCATTATGACTCTAAACCCTAATGGTCCTTTAATCAACATTAAAGCCCATTAGCAGATCCAATCCGCAAACTCGATCGCCTCTAGGGCATATTACCAACAATCTTCCACTTGCACTAGAGTCAGCACAAGTTTTATATTTCATCCCCTTAAGTGTGTGACCCGTTAGGTTCATGTGTAAACGGCCGCTATCCGGAAACCCTTTTCCGAATTGCAAGTCAATAGCGGTACCTAGCAGGACATATTGACTCCCGAATGCACACAAAGATCATATCGGCTGAACCTTGATATACTCATGCACCAATCCCTTTACCACACGATACCAGTCAAGCTCAAGGCGAGATTCGTGCCACCCTTGTGATAGCTCGACCATTCACTCGATCAAGTAGTGGATTCACCATGATTAACTCTTTAATCACATTGGCATGGCCATGCACTTTCCAATCCAACTACCTCGAGGGGCCCAGAGATATCTCTCCCGTTATTTAGGAGGGGTAAATTCCATCTTGATCACTCACATCCCACGACATGTTTCATAACATACCCGAAAGCAACCTTTATAACTACCCAGTTACGGAATAGCGTTTGGAAGCCCCTAAGTGTGTTACTACACATTCTGGAATCAATGATGATCTCAGGTCAAAGGATTCTGTAGGTACACCATTTGAGATAACAACTGATGGCACATTAAAAATAACAATCCCAGCAGTATCTCAGGGTGGGTCTATCCAACATCATGTTCTCTAACATGTGTCCACATTACTGATTTGATATCTCCATATCTATGATCCGTGAAACATGATCATCATTCAGTCAAATGTGCTAATCTATAAATCATTATTATCCCACACAATGATATGAGATTAGGGACTATTTAGAATAACATCATAAAAACAAAGAGTTTCACAAATAAGTCACATACTTGCTGATCAATGTAAATGATAATTATTCATGGAACCAGATAACAATTATCCAAAAGTACATTAGCATAGACAGAACACATTCTCTCACATGCACTAGAGTCTATCCCGCAAGTATCTAATACCCATAGAGCTCAAGTGTGCCTCATGCTTGGGCTATGAGAGAGGCTTCGTCAACGGATCAGCAATATTCGAATCCGTGTGCACCTTGCATATTTTTACATCACCTCTATGAATAATCTCTCGAATGAGGTGATAGCGCCGAAGTATGTGCTTGGACTTCTGGTGCGACCTAGGCTCCTTGGCTTGTGCAATGGCACCACTATTGTCACAATAGAGGTCCGTTGGACTGGACGCACTAGGGACCACACCCAACTCAGAAACAAATTTTCTGATCCAAACAACCTCTTTTGCAGCTTCCGAAGCTGCGATATACTCGGCCTCTGTCGTGGAATCAGCAACCGTTTCTTGCTTGGAACTCTTCCAACTCACCGCACCTCCATTAAGGCAAAACACAAAACCAGACTGCGATCTCGAGTCGTCCTTGTCGGTTTGGAAGCTAGCATCGGTGTAACCATTTACAACGAGCTCCTCCTCACCTCCATAGACTAGGAACATATCCTTAGTTCTTCTCATGTACTTGAGGATACTCTTTACTATAGCTCAGTGACATTCACCTGGGTTCGATTGATATCTGCTCGTAACACTTAGAGCATAGGAGACATCTGGGTGTGTACAAAACATAGCATACATGATGGATCCGATACCAGAAGCATACGGGATCGCACTCATCCTCTCGAGCTCATCAGATGTCTTAGGACATTGATTCTTGCTGAGAGTGATGCCATGTGACATTGGCAAGAAACCTTTCTTGGAATCCTGCATATTGAACCGATTCAATACCTTGTCAATGTACGTGCTCTGGCTTAATCCGATTAGTCTTTTCGACCTATCTCTATAGATCTTTATGCCCAATATGTATGCTGCCTCTCCTAAATCTTTCATTGAAAAACTCTTTTGCAATGAAGATTTGACAGCATCGAGCATTGGAATATTATTTCCGATCAATAATATGTCATCCACATATAAGACCAGAAACACAAGTGCGCTCCCACTAGTCGTTTTGTAAACACAAGGCTCTTCTTCATTCTTGATGAAACCAAACCCTTTGATCACTTCATCAAAACGAAGATTCCAACTCCGAGAAGCTTGCTTTAGTCCATAGATGGACTTTTGCAGCTTGCAAATCTTCCCAGCATTTTTCGGATTGACAAAACCTTCAGGCTGTGTCATGTACACATCGTCACTTAGGTTTCCATTAAGGAAAGCCGTTTTGACATCCATTTGCCATATCTCGTAGTCGAAATATGCAGCAATTGCTAGGAGAATCCGAATAGACTTTAGCATTGCGACGGGCGAAAACGTTTCATCATAATCAACACCTTGAATTTGCCTGAAACCTTTCGCCACCAATCGTGCCTTATAGATGTGAACATTTCCATCAACGTCTATCTTTTTCTTAAAAACCCATTTACACTCGATAGTTTTCACACCATCAGGTGGATCGACCAAGTTCCAAACTTGGTTTTCTCGCATGGATTCTAACTCGGATCTCATGGCTCCAAGCCATTTTTCGGAGTCTGGTCCCACCATTGCTTCTGTGTAAGTCTTAGGTTCATCATTGTCCAACAATAATATGTCGCGCTGCCCCGTGGTTAGGAACATAAACCGCTCGGGTGCACGACTGAACCTTTCCGACCGACGTGGGGCTGGTGTCTCGATAATAGGTTCTGCAATATCTTGCATACCGAGTTGTGGTTCAATAGGAGCTGAAACACTTTCAAGTGGTTCCCGAATTTCTTCGAGTTGCACCGTGCTCCCACTAACTCTCTTCGCGAGAAACTCTTTCTCAAGAAAGACACCATTCCGGGCGACAAACACTTTGCCTTCTTCCCGGTTATAGAAATAATATCCTTTGGTTTCCCTAGGATACCCCACAAAGAAGCATTTATCAGATTTGGGAGTGAGCTTATCAGACGACAAACGTTTTACATAAGCCTCACAACCCCATATCTTAAGGAAAGACAATCCGGGACGCTTCCCGGTCCATATCTCATATGGTGTCCTCTCTATAGCCTTAGATGGAACCCTGTTTAACGTGAAAGCAGCAGTTTCTAGAGCGTATCCCCAGAAGGACAATGGAAGATCAGATTGGCTCATCATCGACCGGACTATGTCTAACAAAGTTCGGTTCCTCCGCTCAGACACCCCATTCCATTGTGGCGTACCCGGTGGAGTCAATTGTGGAACGATTCCACATTGCCTTAGATGATCACCAAATTCATGGCTCAAATATTCACCTCCACAATCTGATCGTAGAAATTTAATTGTCTTGCCTATATGATTTTGTACTTCATTCTGGAACTCCTTGAACTTTTCAAAGGATTCAGACTTGTGCCTCATTAGGTAGATGTAACCATATCTACTAAAGTCATCGGTGAAAGTAATGAAATACCGAAAACCACCTCTAGCTGTAGAACTCATCGGTCCACATACATCTGTATGTACTAGGGCCAATAATTCATTTGTCCTCTCACTTCGACCAGTGAAAGGCGTCTTAGTCATCTTGCCAAGTAAACAAGACTCGCATGTATCAAATGATTCGAAATCAAATGAATGTAGAAGACCATCTTTATGGAGCTTCTGCATACGCTTCTCATTTATATGACCTAATCGACAATGCCAAACAAAAGTGGGATTCAAATCATTAAGCCGAGGCTTCTTTGTATTAATGTTATAGATAGTTATATCCTCAAGATCCAATATATATAATCCATTTACTAATGGACAATTACCATAGAGCATACCATTCAAAAATATCGAACAACACTTGTTCTTTATTATGAATTCATAACCATCTTCTTCCAAACATGAAGAAGAGATAATGTTTTTGCCCAAGGCAGGAATATAATAACAATTATTTAATTCCAAAACTAATCCTGAGGGTAGCAATAAGGAGTAAACGCCAACGGCCAACGCAGCAACTTTTGCACCATTACCGACGCGAGCATCCAATTCGCCTCTTGCACACTTCCTAGTCCTGTTCAGTCCCTGCAACGATTTGCAAGTATGAATCATTGATCCGGTATCAAATACCCATGAATCATCAGGACGAGTAGCAAGATTAATTTCAATAACATTTATACCTGAAGAGGAAGTCTTACTTCCCTTCTTCTTTTTGAGTTCTTCCAAGTACAATTTGCAGTTCCTCCGCCAATGACCAGTCTTATGGCAGTGGTGGCAAGTGTCAGAAGCGGCAGGGCTAGCCTTGGGCTTTCCAACAGGTTTAGGCTTAGAACTCGAGATCTCATCCGAAGTTTTAGCCTTGCCCTTGCGCTTTCTCTTCTTGCTATCCTTTTGAACCATCATCACATGACTAGAGCTCTTCTTAATGCTTTCCTCAGCAGTTTTTAGCATCCCATGCTTTTCTCCATGCTGTTCATATGAAAGTTCAAAATGAACGGCTCGAAGCTCGCAGGGAGCGACTGGAGAATTACATCCGTAGCCAACTCAGGGCTAAGGGGAAAACCAAGTTTTTCCAGGCTCTCAATGTAACCAATCATTTTGATCACATGAGGACTGACTGGACTGCCTTCTGTTAACCTACACGCAAACAAGGACTTTGAGGTGTTGTACCTCTCGGCCCGAGCTTGGTTCTCAAACATGCCTCGGAGTCCCACAATCATATCATGGGCATCCCTGTTCTCATATTGCTTCTGAAGCTCAGAGGACATACAGGCAAGCATGAGGCAGCTAACATCCAGTGAATCATTGGTGTGCTTCTCATAAGCCCTCCGATCCGTGGCAGGAGCATTATCAGCTGGTTCATCAGGATAGGGGACCTCTAGAACATATTCCTTTTTCTCTTGTTTGAGAACAATTCTCAGATTTCTATACCAATCAATAAAGTTTGTTCCAGAAAGCTTCTCTTTTTCAAGAATCGATCGCAAATTAAAACTGGAAGTGTTACTAGCGGCCGGTGCCATAATCTACAACAGAAAATGCAGGTTCAGCACTATGCCTATGTGAATCTTCTATTAAACAATTTAACAAAAGATACTCCACTATATGTGTTTTCCCTCTAACAACATATAGAGGATCAAGATCCATATTCAACTAAGTTCTAGTGAGCTTTGGCATCACTGCTAGAAACTTAGTGACATAGGTAAGCAACGCCTTGCTAATCACATCCCTATGTGACTCTTGTTTGCTGGGTGGCATCGAATGCCCCGGCGCCCAACACCATGCCCCAAAGCCCAAAACCGTTTTGATAGCTTTATCAAGTAAACCAATACTATGCGTGTGGATGTCCGACATCCACTCTAACTGGTTAAGATAAATGATGGCACCCTGCTTTGGCAGACCTACCACACAATGATCAAAACCTTTGTAGGTGCAGCTATTGGAAGGGCATCAATTACTCTTGATTTTTCTGAGGGAAACTACTCTATCATGAAAATCATATCCATCACATATAAAACATGAAAGAATAGTATGACAGGAACATAAAAACATCACAGGCAATCATATTAACTGTGACATAGTATGGCCCCTTCACATGGTGATCTTCATCGCCACGGTTCCTGTCCTCCGGGTCATCATGCTTCAAATCTCCATGATCTTGTTCTAGTCTATTACACCTAATAGCACTAGATAAATTACATGAGAAGAAGCATCACAAGTCGACACGCAGGCCGTTATACAATAACATGACAGCCTTGGGCTGCAATTAACCATGACACGCAGGCCATGAAAAATTACACACATGCATCACATATCATAAGGCCATACCAGTCACAACATTCTCTGCAAAAACGAGTTAAGCGTAGAATCGAATTCTAATGTCATGATGGGATCATGTTATTACAACAATCTATGCGTGTACGCGACGGCGGTCCTCGATCTGCTGTTCTTGTTAGATTTTTGAAATCGCTGTGAAAATCTCATCGGATCGATCGTATCGAGCCAATTCCGAGTCATTCATAATGCCTCAATTTCCATTAGATCAATCCCATTGATCATCGCGTGAGGTTTTTCCAGAAACGATGACAGCACACACGACCTCAATCTGCTGTTCTCCCGACCATGTCGCGATGCACGCAGTTAGCCCCGATGGTGATTCCAGTCGGTAGGGGCAAGTCGCACGCAAAACCAGGTGGGAGATCGAGCTAATCTTTTTGGCTATGTGGTTTCATCGACTGGCATCTCATCCGATCTCTAATTCACCAAACCAACCGTGCATTGATCAATCCATCATATGAACTGATAAAAAACAATAGATCTAATCTATTTCTATCACATATCTTCTATATGTGACTGATCCAGATCGAAAACTACGCAGGATGGCTCTGATACCACTGAAGGGTTGCGGGTAGGCTACGCTAGCACAAAATAAATTTTCTCTACTGCATTCAACCAGGAAGCCATGCGAGTAGGGGATCATGAATCGTTACCACTTGACGAGCAGTGCAGCGGAAGAAGAGTTGGAGCAGACCAATCCAACGTCGTGCGCGTCAAGTAGTCGATCGTCAACCTCATCCCGAGCACGTCCCGAGCACCTTCCGAGTACTCGCGGGTACGTCCCGAGTACTCCCGAGCAGATCAGCACCGCAATAGTAGCAGCGCCTCTACGGTATCCACACGTACAAGGATGGAATCGCCGTGCGCCGGTGTGCTAGCACCGCGCGCCCAGCTAGGGTTTCGAAGGGAGTTTGGGAATAGGAGGCGGCTAGGGTTTCTGAAAAACTCAATGCGCCTTGGCCCCTGCCTATTCTTATATAGAGCACGCTAATGGGCCTTTAATCAACATTAAAGCCCATTATGACTCTAAACCCTAATGGTCCTTTAATAAACATTAAAGCCCATTAGCAGATCCAATCCGCAAACTCGATCGCCTCTAGGGCATATTACCAACACTGGTTATAAAAACTGGGGTTCATCCAGCTGATCCTTCCCTGCTTGTGCAGGGGAGAGCTTCTTCTTGGTTTTTTAGAGTGTGGCATCCTCCTCCTCATCGCCAGAGAAGTCGATGTTCTCACTGGCGAGGTCGCCCTTATCACCAGTGCCGGTGCATGTGAGGTTGGAGCCGGTGACCATGGTACTCCCCTCCTCACAGAGGGGGCTACCGCCCATTGCTCCGTCTCAGTCTCCAGTCCAATCGGTTACTCCAACCGAGACCATCGCCATCTCCGATGATGAAGAGGAGGTCAACTCGGAGTCTCTAGAGAGGGAGATTGATGCGGAGGCAGAGAAGGAGGCAGCCAAGGCAAAGAAAGAAAAGGTCAAGGAGGAGGGGAAGAGTGCCATGACAGAGCTTGTTCCGTCCTCTTCATCATCCTCTTGTGACTCATGGATCGGTTAATGTATTAGCTTTCATAATGGTAGGACGCCAATGAAGCACATCAGTCATGACATGCGTCACTAATATGGTTTGTAGCATCCTTGATCATCACCCTAGGTTGCTCCCTCAGGATTTGTTTTTCATTTGTACATGCCTCCTTTGTAAACATTCTTTGGATGTGCAAGTTATTAGTAATGAAAATAAATCCCTGGAACTGCTTGGTGTCTTTTCTCGGATCAAAATGTGGGCGATCCTCCGAATAGGTGGCCAGATGTGTGTTTCATGTGCCTTTGATCCCCAAATGCGGTACCTTACTTGGCCTTTTCGCATGCCACGGTTGGTTGGCAGTCGGAGTAGCGAGCCCGCTCTTCTATCCAAAGCCAATATAGACTCCACTTTGTTCTAGATTTCTGATTCAAGGCAATCCATCTGGAGCCTGGTGGTGATTGCTGGGAATGAAGCTATCGAGAGGGCCGGAGGAGGCGGTTCGTGACCCCCTCCACTTTTAGCCACGGCGAGGTCCAGAGGCAAGGCCATCTGAAGTACCATAGCAGTTGCAAGAGGAGGAGCCGATGATCGGGCTAAGGGAGGTAGTATGTGACCCACTGATCCTTTAGCCATGACGAGGCTTCGAAGGCAAAGCCACCCAGAGTCCCGCGATGGTTGCCGGAGGTGAAGCCGATGAGGGAGCTAAGGGAGGCGATCCGCAACCCGCTTGGCGTTTAGCAGTGGTGAGGCTCTGGAGGTAGGCATTCAAAGTCCCGCAGTGGTTGCCGGAGGTGAAGCCGATGAATGGGATGAGAGAGGTGGTCCATGACCCTGTTGTCCTTTATCTGCAGTGAGGCTCCGGAGGCAAGGCCATTCGGAGTCACATGGCGGTGGCCGGATGTGGAGCCGACGATCGGGCCGAGGGAGGCGGTCCACGACCATTTGGCCTTTATCCGCGGTGAGGCTCAAGATGGGTTTGGCCTTTATCCATGGTGAGGCTCCGGAGGCAAGGCCATTTGGTGTCTCGTGGCCATTACCATAGGTGGAGCCGATGATCAGGTTGAGGGAGGCGGTCCATGACCCTCTTGGCCTTAATCAGCGGTTAGGCTCCAGAGGCAAGGCCATCTGGAGTCCCGCGGTGGTTGCCACAGGTGGAGCCGATGATCGGGTCGAGGTAAGCGGTCCATGACCCACTTGGCCTTCAGCCATGGTGAGGCTCCGAAGGCAAGGACATCCAGTGTCCCACAACGGTTGTCGGAGGTGGAGCCAATGATTGAGCCAAGGGAGGCGGTCTGCAACCCCCTTAACCTTTAGCCGCGACGAGGCTCCGGAGGCAAGGCCACCTAGAATCCCACGGTGATTGCCTGAGGTGAAGCCAAAGAGTGGGCCAAGGGAGGCATCTACAACCCCCTTGGCCTTTATCTGCGGTGAGGCTCCGGAGGCAAGGCCATCTGGGACCCGAGGTGGTTTCCGAAGTGTAGCAATGCCGAGAGGCCATGTCTCCTACCTAGACAACGCCTTCAGGTGTAGAGATATATTTTAAATTCTACCGTCTACTGTTTGGATAGAGGTGTAACCTAAGCTAAGTTTGGTACCTTACCATTGTTGGCAACTAGCTAATTGGTAGTGTAAGTCATGACTAGGTCGAATGGCTATTCTTTAGCATGTCGAACTGAAGCATGGCTTAAGTTCTACTACCTACTAGTAGACCATGATATAACCTTAGACTTAAGTTTTCATTCCTCCATCGTCGAGGCTTACACAATCGACCCGCTAGAGGGGTTTTGCCTGCCGCACGCTGGATGGTATTTTCGGCAAGAGTAAAACTTTTAAGCTAAGTTTTATACTTTACTGTTAAACAGTGATAAATATTAAGTAAAGCTGCCTACTGTTGGACAGTGGTGCGACCTAGGTCTTATAGTACCATGTTGTTGCCTATTAGTTATCTATCACGGAGACTTTCAAATAGCTAGGCTAGCTGTTTTCAGGTATGCCAACTTTGTTATATAAATATAAACTTGCTAGATAAGCTGTTTGTAGGTGGCTGTAGACGGGCGTACCTTTGCAAAAATGGAGCCTCCACCGCAAGGTTGGGGCCTAGGGAACCTTCGTAGCCTAAAGGAGCTAGAAGGGTTGATTCCCCCAGCTGGGGTTGTCTGAAAGGTCCGATCTACACAAGAGTTGAAGTATCTGGAGTCCCATTGCTAGAGCCCGATACTCCTTCGATACAGCCAATCTCTCAAACGTTGAACCCATCCTGGGAGGCCAGTCGGGGATCCCACCCCTCTAGAGGCCCAGGTGGGGATGCTTGTGCTTCTTAGTCCCCATCACAGAGGAATTGTACCATTGGTGGCAGAGCTGGAAGCAGCCATGCGGGTCGAGTGGGGCTTGGTAAGATCCGACCTCTTGCCTGGCAGCCCGCTGCAACCTCATGACCACCGGGTCGCCTGTTGCCAGCTTTTCCTCCTGTCGGGCGCCCCGTCCTCCTCCTAAGGTATTCCTCCTAGAACGTTACATGGGTCCGGTAGTGACTGGTGTTGTGGCCATGTCTATCCCCGTGCAAGATACAATGGTATTCTTCCGATAGTGTCGGAGCCTATGGTCGGCGCCCCTGATGCCGGCGGGATATGCACGCATCGGAGCCTATTGTACCCCTGGAACTTCCTTCCACCCACCGGGGCGAGGAGGCTACCGAGTGACCAAGCTCTCAGAGGACACTAGCTCAATGGAGGTGCCGGGGATGCCATCGTTGGAAGATCTTGGGGCATGGTTGAGGCATGGGTGCCCTTGGGCTCAAGCACCTAGAACCATTGTTGGGCGCCCTGTCTTGCAACGGCCTCGGCTGCAACCTCCTAGTGTGTGTGGCGAGGTCCTCATCGCGTCACTGTTGGAAAGCTTTTGCGCCAGTTTGGGCTTCCGTGCCAACCCAGGCTATTGGGTCATCGTTGGTCAGAGGGCTACCACTCTGCCTAGCTGTGAAGCAAGCGTGGGCACATAGGGTGCCCGATCGCAGCTGCCATGCGTACTCCTGCATGGGTGTGGTGATAGAAGTGGCTGCTTGTCCTAGCACCTTGGTGGCCTTTGGTGGCGTCCTACCTCCCCTTGTACTTCTATGTTTAGATCCCCACGGACGGCGTGTTGTTGGCACAAGAAGTTATCTTGTACGAACAAGTGCCGCAAGAGCTCACTCGCAGGAGTGGCTCAAGCTTGAAGAAGAAGTGGAGAGGGAGGAACACAAAATATGTTGATAGTAAAGAGGATCAGTCCCTTGGCATGACGGCTAAGGGTCTGTATTTATAGGGCCATCAAGGGTGCCAATGTATAGGTATGACCTTACAGCAATACAAGTATCGCAATACGTGAGGGGCCTAGAGTCGGTTGAATCACATAGCATGGGTCTAGGTGGGATACCTTTGTCCCTAATTTAGAAGATATTATCTACTATAGCGATACAGTGGTGCAAGTAGCCCTAAAGGTGTGGTATTCTTCCAGTCGCCTATTATGGCACCGCACTGTTAGGATGCCAGGACGGCCTCTACTAATGTCAGGGATGTCAGGATGGTCTCCACTTGTGTCACATTAAATGTAGGTCACTTCCTTGCAGGTGGAGGACGGCTGGTGGGACCCTCATTGATCCTTCTCGAAGGTCTGATGGCCCTCCCTCTAAGCTCCGGGGAGCCTACCCAGGCTTCAGGAGACAGGGGCCTCCGAGAAACTGGGCCTCCGGGAGGCCAACGAGACTAGGGGCATTAGGAGTCCTTAGAGATGACCCTCAACCTCGCCCGGAGGATGGCTTCCTCTCCTGTATTGGGGGACAGTAGCTGGAGGGGCCTATGGCCTCCGGAAGCCAGGCTTCCTACTTTGGATCCAGAGCCCACGGGCTGCAGAGGAGCTCCTGGTGGCGACCTTTTAGCAATGTATGCGGGCTGGGGTATTTCCCCAACAATCCCCCACAACAACCTCCATTTTATCATTCCCCTTAGGGTTAGGTTTCTTGATCCATTGTTCATCGTTGTTCTTGTTAGATTTTTGAAAGAACAAATTACTCCACGCTAAGATGATTTTGGAGTTCTGAGCCTACCATTGAATTCTTCATTTTTCATGTCACCTGGCTACATTAATTTTATTGTTTTTTCTGATTAATTAGTTGCATATCCACTGTGTTCATGGTTCGATTGGTTTATGAATGCCGAGAATCCTAATTTGTGAACAATATCGTAACTTAGATTAGGCTTATAGTAAATCTCTGCTCGCATGTTATTTAGTTCTAGTAAATTCCATTTCTCGTAAATCCAAAATTGGGATTTTGGAAAGAGTGTTGATCTATTACGGTAATTTGCCCTCCAAATTATAGGTGCTGCATAGTGTAGGTTCATTGCTTAGGCATACAATGTGTGTGCAATTCACTTGATTGTCTTCAGGGAGCTTAGCACAACACTATTGTTCATATCATGTTTTTCTTTTAGGGGATGAATCCTCCCCGACAGCTCTATGGGAAGGTTAAAGCTTTTGAGACACCAATAATTCTGCCCAATCTTCTCATTTCAACGAAGTTCATTTTCATCCATTTTTGCAGTTTCAATTCCATTCATCTAACTTCAGTTAAATCACTTTACCATTGCTGGGTGGGGCCACACTGTTCAGAGCTGATATTCTGTCTTATACGTTTTACCACCTCTGAACGAGATCAAGAAGCTTCATGGTGGCCTGGAGACACATAGGCCTCGACCTTGACCCGAATTATGTTTCAATCCCCTCGATGATGCTTATGTCACAAAATTATTTACGATTTCAATCTACTTGAATGCAATTTTCTATTTATCGTCATAATAACGGACCATTGTGTCATGCTTGTCGCGAACATCTATGTAACTTGTGTATACATATATGTATGGTTGCTCCTCAATGCTGTGTTTGAAGAGAACACGCCATGTTCTTTTTTTCATATGAAGTTTGTTAGTTATGAGCGTCGAGTGAGTGTTTGAACTCAAAAGAGATGTCTGTTCCCTTTTGTGTATGTTGTAGTGTACGATCTTGGCATACTAGTGTGCACAAAAAGTTAAAACTCTTTATTTCGATGCAGTATAAATGTCTCTCTATCATGTTGCTGGTCCTGTGTTCAGTTTTCTAATGCTCAGATTTTGTAAATCGTGGCACGTACACTAGTCTTTCGCCTGCATCAAGAATGTTTCCTGTCGAACAATTGATTGCAGAGTGAGTTCTACTGGTGCCTGTTCCGTGATGTGCTGTTTATAATTTTCAGGGCGCTGGTGCGCGTCGTGGTACGTTCTGATTTTGTTCTATTTGTTGGAGTTGTTGGTGGATTTCGGCCCTTCTGTTATGTCGCAATTGACAACTACCGTGCTTTAGATCAGGTAAGGGGTCTCGTTTATGTAATTTTAGCTTGTGAACGAGGAACCCGTGCTCACGCACTCACGCTCGACGAACTCTAGTCCTCATCCATCGAGAGATGCACTGCTACTAGTACTAATCTGACCTCTGGCTTGGCCCAGGCCCCAGGCCAGATATTCTAGCACTACTCTGGCATGGGTCAAAATTTGGTCCTATCGCTCAGATTCATGTGATCATTGAATCATAGAATATTCTAGTAAGTGTTGAAGTTTATTGTAGTAATTGACGACACAAGTTCATTGTAGTAATTGACGACACATTTACGATAAGTGTGTCGCGGACCGTCTTCCTCGGTCTAATTGTCGGCTCTACCTTCGGTAATTATTGTGGGACTTCGGATGGCTTTGCCTCCAGAGCCTTGCCATGGATAAAGGCCGAGGGGGTCGCAGATCGTCTCCCTCGGCCTCCTCATTAGCTTCACCTCTGGCAACCGCTGTGGGACTCCGGATGGTCTTGCCTTCGGAGCCTCGCCGTGGCTAAAGGCTCAAGGGGTCGTGGACTGTCTTCCTCGGTCCGATCGTTGGCTCCACCTCAGGTAACTGTCGCGACACTTTGGATGGCCTTGCCTCTAGAGCTTCACCATAGCTAAAGGCCAAGCGGGTCAGGGACCACCTCCCTCAGCTTGATCATCAGCTCCACCTCCTACAACCGCTTGCGGGACTCTGAGTGGCATTGCCTCCAAAGCCTCACCGTGGCTAAAGGCCAAAGGGGTCACGGACCGTCTCCCTCAGCATGATCATTGGCTTCACCTCTGGCAACCGTCGTGGGACTCCGGATGGCCTTGCCTTCGGAGCCTCGCCATGGCTAAAGGCCAAGGGGGTCATGAACCACCTCACTCGGCTCGACCATCGGCTCTACCTCAGGCAACCACCATGGGACTCTGAATGGCCTTGCCTCCAGAGCCTCGCCACAGCTAAAGGCTAAGGGGGTCGCAGACTGCCTCGCTCAACCTGATCGTCGGCTCCAACTCAGGAAACAATTGTGAGACTTCGGATGGCCTTCCCTCAGCCCGATTGTCGACTCCACCTTCGGCAACCGCTGCGGGATTCCGGGTGGCCTTGCCTCCTGAGCCTCGCCTTGGCTAAAGGTCAAGGGGGTCTGGGACCGCCTACCTCGACCCGATCGTTGGCTCCACCTCCAGGAACCATCGTGGGACTTCGAATGGCCTCGCCACAGATAAAGGCCGAACTGGTCGCGAACCGCCTCCCTCGGCCCGATCATTGGGTTCACCTTCGGTAACCGCCATGGGACTCCAGATGGCCTTGCCTCCAGAGCCACGCCATGGTTAAAGATCAAGGGGGTCACGGACTGCCTCCCTCGACCCGATCATCGGCTTCACCTCGGCTACCGCCATGGGACTCCATGTGGCCTCACCTCCGGAGCCTCACCGCGGCTAAACGCTGAGGGGATTGCAAACCACCTCCCTCGGCCCTCTCGTTAGGTTCATCGCCAGCAATCGCCACTAGGCTCTAGATGGATTGCCTTGAATTGAAAATCTGGAACAAATTTAGAGTGGAGTCTGTACCTGCTTTAGATAGAAGAGAAGGCTTGCTGCTCTAGCTTCCAAACAACCACGACATGTGAAAAGGCTAGGGAAGGTACCACATTTCGGAATCAAAGGCACATAAAATACACATCTAGCCACCTATTCGAAGGATCATCTACATTTTGATCCGAGAAAGGACATCTAGCAGTTCCAAGGACTAATAACTTACACATCCAAAGGATGTTTACAAAAGAGGCATTGACAAACGAAAAACAAATCCTAAGAGAGAAACCCAGGGGGGAAAAGAGTACAAGTTGAGGATCAAGGACGCTACAAACCCTATCAACAGCGCATGTCGTGGCTAATGCACTTCATCTACGGCCTATCACTATGAAAGCTAATACAGTAGCTGATCCCTGAGTTGCTAGATCACGAGAAAGAGGATGGAACAAGCTCCGTCATTGCTCTCTTCCCCTCCTCCATGACCTTTTCCTTCTTCGATTTGGTCGCCTCCTTCTCCGCCTTCGTCTTCTCCTCCGCATCAATCTCCCTCTCTAGAGAATCCCAGTTGACATCCTCTTCGTTATCGGAGATGACGATGGTCTCGGCTAAAGCAACCGCTTGGACCAAAGACCGAGATGCAGCAATGGGCAGTAGACCCCTCTGCGAGGAGGGGAGTACCATGGTCGCTAGCTCCAACCCCGCAAGCACCAACGCTGGCACTAAGGGCGACCTCATCATCGATATCTCTAATGATGAGGAGGAGAACGCCATACTCTAAAAAACCAAGGAGAAGCAGTCCCCTACACAAATAGGGAAGGATCAGCTAGGTGAACCCCAGTTTTTATAGCCAGGCCGAATGGTTGCACACCCCTAGGGAAGGAAATGGAATCACCGTGGGCGTTGTTTCGCAGTGGTTCCAATTACTCCCCCGGGGGGCCCGTGGCCATGCCCTGGCTGATCCCGTCCACATGGCATCATCCTGTAGTGGCACTTGGGTTCTTTGCACACATGTCCCATCACATTTATGAGCCAGACCACTTTTGGCACGTGCAAGGGTCGGGGGTGCCATACCCTATGCAAAACTACGCATGACTCTGTTAGACACACCGCCATTAGCTAAAGGACTCGTGGCCATTCCCCAGCTAATCCATGTCCACATGGTAGCACCCTACGTTGGCACCCTGGGTTTTTGCATATATGTCTCATCGCATTTATGAGCAAGCCCCTTTTGGCGCATGCAAAAATCATGGGCACAAGACCCCAAGCGAGACTACGCATGACCCCGCCAGACGTACCACCATCACCACACACCATCCAGTACTTATGTTTGCAATAAAGAAAATATCTTGCATCCAAGCATGACCCCTGCAATGACGGTTCAAGTGGCAAGAGGACTCATCATCAGAGAAGCTGAAGGGCTCACTCCAGCTTCTACATGGACTCCAAAACATGGTTCCTCTACCAGCATCTCAACGGCTTTCGACTCTGACATTATCTACACCTCTGAGCCTTGCCGCTTCCATTAGACTCCGACATCATCTCTCACAGTTATTACTAAGATACTCCTCTATGGATAGAAGATATGTCGTGGGATATCCTGACTATGATGCTAGGCTAGAGATTGTTCCTTTTACATTCGTTAATCCCTTCTCACCTCATCCTAGCGAATGAGTGGGTACTATTAGGGGAAATACCCTAGCCCGTAGACATTGCTAAAAGGTCACCACTAGGAGCTCCTCTAGAGCCCTTGGGCTCTAGATCCAAAGCAGAAAGCCTATTTTCCGGAGGATGTAGGCTCCTCCGGCTACTGTCCCCCAAGATAGGAGAAGAAGCCATCCTCCGGGAGAGGATGGGGTCGTCTTTGAAGACCCCTAACGCTCCCGATCTCGCCAGCCTCTCGGAGCCCCAGTCTCCTGGAGTCACAGCCTCCTAGAGCCCCAGTCTCCCGAAGGCCCCCTCTCCCAAAGCCTAGGTAGACTCCCCGAAGCCCAGAGGTAGGGGCCATCAGATCTTGGAGAAAGATCAACCAGAGGGAGCCCACTAGTCATCCTCCACATATAAGGAAGTGACCTACATATAATGCAACTCAAGTGGAGGCCATCCTGACATCCTCGACACAAGTAAAGGCCGTCCTGACATCTTGACAGTGTGGCGTCGCAATAGGCGACTGGCAGAATACCACGCCTTTAGGGTCACTTGCACCACTGTATCACTATAGTAGATAATATCTTCTAAATTAGGGTCAAAGGTATCCCATCTAGACCTATTCTATGTGATTCAATCGGCTCTAGGCCCCTGACGTATTGCGATATTTATATCGTTGTAAGGGCATACCTATACATTTGCACCCTGAATGGCCCTATAAATATAGGCACTTGGCCATCAGGCTAAGGGAGCGATCCTTTTTACCATCAACATATTTGGTGTTCCTCCCTCTTCACTTCTTCTCCAAGCTTGAACCACTCCTGTGAGCGAGCTCACACCGCACTTGTTCGTGCAAGATATCTTATTGCGCCAACACCACAGATTCAGTTCCACAATATCCAAAGTTGTTAAGTATCCACATGGCATACCCCATCCGTATATGGTATAGTCCTTATGCGTATATACCTTATAGTTAGATATTCGGCACTGGGTCAACTATTGTGTTGTGGACTCGGTCTATGGACTCATGGTCCGGACGGTGTACGGTAATTGGCTATAGTGGGTCGAGGTCATTTCCTACGCTGATGTGGAGTGTACGTCACGTCGGATAAAGGGCATCGACGTGGCTAACATGTAGGCGGTCGAAGGAAGGGGTTGGCATGGCACCGAAATAGTGTGCATGAGGGGTTGTTGGTTTAAACCGTTATGGTTTCATGGTCTACGATGTACGTGTAGTGCTCTGGTGGGGTCAACTCGGCTAGAGCGACATTGCTGGTGGCCGACAACGGTGAAGGATGGAAAATAGAGGGAGATGCACGATGCTCGGCATGTGTGAGAATGCTGAGACCTAGCAGAGCATGCATAGAGGCACGAGAAAAAGAGAACAAGGTTCTGCAATGCTTACTAGGGCTGGCGAGGTCGGAGAGATGGCCATAGTGGAAGAAGGAGGGATGATGGCAGTGACCACTTTAATCTCACATTGGTTCTGCCTCGGGGTGCCTTGAGCTATGGAGAGGAGGGGCACATGGGTGAGAGGAGGCTGTGAGGAGGCGATTAGGACAGCAAGAGAAAGGAGAGGCTCACCTGTGATGATGAATTGCAGTGATAGACAAGAAATTTTGGGGAGGAACAGAGGGGCTCGGGAGGGCAGTGAGAAGGAGAGAGGAGGTTATGAGGTTCTCGACGGAGTGGCTACAGGAGGGGATGGCCAAATTGGGCGGCGACTAATGTAGCATAGGACGATTGAGAGAGAGGGGGGAGGGAGGGGGTTGTGAAGGTGATATGTTCTAGAGGCAATCATAGAGATGGTTGTATCAAGTCTATATTTATGCACTTCTGAATAATGTGTTATTCCAAGAATGACTATCATTTACATTGATTGATAAGTATGTTACTCCTTGTTTGTATCATGATGTTATTCTAAATTGATCCCTGATCATATATCATTATGATGATTCATAAGACCAGCACATGCATTGATTGATGATCACGTTTTAGGGATCATAGGTATAGAGATAGTGAGTCAATGATGTGGATATTTATATTGAAGAATATGATATTGAATAGACCTACCTTGAGATACTGTTGAGATTGTTATTTATGATGTTCCATCAGTTGTTATGTCAAACGGTGTACTTTCAGGATCCTTGCACCTGAGATTGTCATTGATTCTTAGAATGTGTAGTGATATACTTCGGGGCTGCAAAACGCTACTCTGTAACTGGGTAGTCATAAAGGTACTTTTTGGATTTATCATGAAACATGTCATGGGGTGTGAGCGACCAATATAGAATTTGTCCCTCCTTGATAACAAGAGAGATATCCTTGGGCCCCTCGAGGTAGTTGGATTGAGAAAGTGCATAGCCATGCAAATATATGATTAAAGAGTTAATCATGATGAATCCACTACTCGATGGAGTGAATGGTCGAGCTATCCTAAGGGTAGCACATATCTTGCCTTAAGCTTGACTGATATCGCGAGGCAAAGGGATCGGAATATGTGTATATCAAGGTTCAGCTGATATGATCTTTTTGTATACACAGAAGTCAACATGTCCTACTAGGGACCGCTATTGATTTTGGTTCGAAAAGGGTTTCCGAGTCGTAAACATTTATACATGAACCTAATGGGTCACACACTTAATGAGATGGAACAAGACAGACGGATTGGATTCATATATGGGTTTAATTGGATTGTGATTCATGAGGAGTTATAGTACTAAAGGGCTTCCAACGTGGGAACCCTTTAGTGAGCTCTATATAAGAAAAGGTGTGTGCTGGAGCGTGCAGAGGAGAGCCACTCCTAAACCCTAGCCACAACCCTCCACACGATCTCTCAAAACCCTACCTACGCATGCGGTGCTAGCACACCAATGCACAGTGATCCAAGCCCAGTATGTGTGGATATCATAGAGGCGCTACTACTATTACATAGTTGATCTCCTGAGCATGAAGATCACGATGCTGCTGCTCGGTTGGTTGAGGACTTGTTCAGCTAGTCCACATACCTGCTAGGTGATGGTTGCAAAGCACGACGCGATCATTTGGAACTAGTCAAGGAACACGACGCGACCACTCGAAATTGGTCGATGAACATGACGCGATCACTCAAAATGGTCGAGAACTCGATGCACCTACTTCGAGCTGGTCGAGGAATTAGTCGAGGAGTATGACTATCTGTGCGGAGCTGGTCGTGGAGCTTGTCGTGGAACTAGTCGAGGACCTATTCGAGGAGGTTGATGTACACGATGTTGGATCAGTCTACTCTAATTCTTCTTTCACTGTGCTGTGTGTCTAGTGATGATGATCTATGATCTCCTACTAGCATGATTTCTGGATGAATGCGGTAATTTTTTTTTATTTTTAGCTAACATAGGGTTTCTGCGCTGGGCCGAAAAGAGAGGAAAATGAATTTAGCCTGGGGAAAATTTGAAGATTTGGATTGTTTGATCATTTTCTGGTAAATAAGAAATTAAATTTTTGAACTGGATTTATTGTGGGCTTAAAATATCCCATTACTTCCTCTAGCTCTTTCAAAAGGCATTAGAGCGTAGACTGATTCAGATTTGCACTTGGATTTTAATTTAACCATATTTTGGAGAACTTCTAATTGCCTTAGAAATTGATTTGGACATATTTCCAAAATCTGAAGCTTAAATTTGATGCCTATTTAGAGTATTTTGCTGAGTAAAACACTTTTTGATTTGATTTATTGAAAATTTTAAAAAGTTCAAATTTTAATGAATTTTATTAAATAGCTAAAATTTAGAGTGTTACAGGCGAGTGGCCGGTGTGCGCCGGTGAGCTCGTTTGGGCATCAATCGGTCACAGCCGGGGAGTGGCTCAATCACTCGACGGTGGAAATCAATAGAGATGGCTGGGGAATCAGGAGTGGTAGGCGAGAAACAACTGGTGGTAATGGGATCTGTTTCACCTCTGAGTCAAGCATTAATGACTTTTAACTTGGCACGTAGTACGTAGTTGTTACAGTGCAGCCCAACCAAACACAAAACAATGGAATGGATTTACACTGTAATCAAATCCCAGCCCAAAACCGAGGAACCAAACAGTACCTGATTTCGATGGATATATCAACGTAAGTGCGGGTTCTCTCCCCCCGAATTGCTCGAAAAAACTTCAATGAAACGATTGTGCCATGCTCCTGTTTACTAGCTAGCTAGTTCGTTCATTCAAACCAATATCTGCTCTGACGCACGGAAACGCGTACACAGCGCAATCAAATCGAGAGCTAGATCGATGGATCACATGAGCGAGCAGGCGTTGGGGTTGTCGTCGCTGAAGAGCGTGGCGAGGCTCTCCTCCTGGCCGCCGGCGGGCGCGATGAGGGAGTCCACCCTGCGCACGTGCCCCGGCGGCGCCCTCTTGTCATAGGACGGCGGCGCCACGTAGGGGTTGGTGTAGGGTACGTAGGGCCACAGCTCGGTTCGCTTCCCCGTGGACTGGGCACGCCTCAGCACCCGCTGCGGCTCCACGAACCCCTGCACCGTCACCTTCTGCTGCTTCCGGTTGATGTCCACCGACTCCACCCCTGCAAAGTATCAAATGCATTTATTATATTCCGGCCCAAAACCGAATCCATGGCAAAACAAAAAATATACTCCAGTTAATTAGAGCCTTTTGACTTTTATAGTATTTTGCAACAATTTAATACCAAACAATTTAACAGTTCTTATTGAAACAATATATATATATATATATATATATAGTATTTTGCAACAATTTAATACCAAACAATTTAACAGTTCTTATTGAAACAATATATATATATATATATATATATATATATATATATATATATATATATTATGCTCTAAATGAGGGGCAGGTCGAGAGTATAAGGATCTTATACTAGTGTCTATTGACACAAATGCCATCTTGCACCATCCACATAAATTTCATGCCCATGAAAATATTGCACAGTATCCTTACTAATTCACACACAGAGTGACCTTAATGAGCTTATCATGACCCCAATAACTTCATTCTTGGATCCAACCTTGCTCTAAATTAACATAGCCTCGTAATTACGCTTATTTGTACATTTCGTGATGATTTTGTGCACACCGTCACCAAATACATTATGTGACCCCAATTCTGTGGCAACCGCATGATGCAAAAAATATGTCACTATTAAGTTCTATGACGAAATTTCAGCATACTATGTAGTCAAGTAGCACATATATAGCGTACCTTTCATGGTGGCAAGGGTGTTCCTGACCTTGAGCTCACAGCCGTCGCAGTCCATCCTCACCTTCAGCTCCACCGTGTGGAACTGCTTCCTCTTCCTGCTCCGCCTCTCTCTGCCGGCTCCGGCCAGCTCCGACACTGCGCCTCCCATGGCCTCCTCAACTGACAGCTGCCGCCACAGTTAATAAGACTGGTACAAACTAGTTAGAAGAATCACTTGGACCAAACCTGTAATACTGCCTTGCTAATTGAGTTTGCCAAGGGTCAGGATTTATATCTAACCATACATACTTAGTTCGCTGGAACTTGTAATACTGCCTTGCTAATTGAGTTTGCCAAGGGTCAGGATTTATATCTAACCATGCATACATGCCTATGACAGCTAGCTAGGTTGTTGACAAGACGGTAGCTTTCCCAAGATGCCTTATTCTTCATGCATACCTTGCTTTGCTGATACAGTGCAGTGCGCTCAGCTTTGGCTCAAGCCAGACAAAATTGTTCTAATATGCAATGGACTTCTGAAAGGAGAGATTATTAATCCAGCTCCCAAATAAAGGCATAAATGACCGGCCATTTTAAAAGCAAACTACTCTATCATATATATATATATTCCGATTCCCACGTGATAATCTTGCCAAAGGCATCCATCTACGTGTACCTACTTCGTTGCTTACATATTCAGTAAGGTAATCGACGATTGCTTCTATTTTCTTATATTGTGCATTTGAAATTTTCTTATTGATATTTCTGGTCTATGTAAATTCTTATTGATATGTCTCATCCTGGTTCAAGACCAGTCTTATATAAACAGCTTCCCAAGTGTGAACGAGTAGCTTGCACTCTTTTTTTCTCATCGTTTGAAGACCTGAATGCCTAAAGCTTCTATGTGAATTGATTATTGCACGTGAGATCATGTGATAAAAATTAGTTTAAATGATGAAATTAGCATAGCAAAGTGATTTAGTATAATGATATTAGGATACACTACTACAGAAATAGACTTATACGCCGGTCCATCATTTCCGGTTCGTATCATAGACTGGCACTAAAAGGCTATTCGACAGTAAAAATTCACTATCACTGTCAGCTCATGGCTAGAGCAGGCAGTGATAGTGAATGACATCTTATTTTAAAA
This sequence comes from Phragmites australis, assembly GCF_958298935.1. Taxonomy (NCBI): domain Eukaryota; kingdom Viridiplantae; phylum Streptophyta; class Magnoliopsida; order Poales; family Poaceae; genus Phragmites; species Phragmites australis. The sequence goes on along the minus strand of NC_084936.1, from coordinate 18,861,547 downwards.
ATTTCATAACATTTTCATACGAAGTCGGATGGGGACAAACTTTATATCAAAACTATAGTTCTCGACGAAATCTACAACTTTGTAGTTAAAATCTTTTTCATTTGATGTTATTTAGATATCCAAATAAACTTTGTAGTTTAGACAGAAGATATCAAAAGGATTGCATATGCTAATGGTACCACTAGTACTTCTGTGCTGGAATAGTAAGGACGTATCGCGCGAGCTTAGAGGTTCCGAGTTCGAGTGCCATGAACCACATGTGCGTGTATTTTGTGCGAAAAATCATGTGACCTGTGACTTGCGACAACGCGGGCGTGGGGGTTCCTTGGGTGCAAAATATATATATATTTTTCAATTTTTTCAACCCCAAAAAGATCGATTCGGCGCCCGACTATCACTACCGGCTGAAGCCTTCAACCGGCAGTGATAGCCCCTTCACTGCCGGTCCGAGGACTAGTCATGGACTATCACTGCCTGTTGCCTACTGCCGGTTCCAAAATCAGCAGTGAAATCCCTTTATGGTCCAGTAGTGAAGGGTTTTTTTTAGTAGTGATAATGTTCATGAGTTGCAAAGATATGCTTACACGCTGGTGTTAGCATAGAGATGATTTTTCTTAGTAGTGATAATGTTCATGTGAGTAGTGTTGCGTGAACTGATCTTGAGTCTAGTTAGGAACACTACGTAAAAAAACCAGCAAAGGAGACACCATATTAGTGACGGCTGCTCAACATGCGTCACTAATATCCTATTAGTGACGGGTCCAATAAGGATGCGTCACTAATGTCTCTTCTGATAGGGACCAAATATAAACTCGTCACTGGAGTGGTCATTACTAATGGGTAACAACTTGACCCATCACTGATGATAATAGTGACGGATCAAGTTGTGATCCGTCACTACTTACTAGGTCATCAGTGACGAGTCATCCTAGACCAGTCATCAGTGATGGGTCAAGTTGTGACCCGTGACTAATGATAAAGTCATCAGTGACGGGTCGTCGTAGGCCAGTCATTAGTGACGGGTCAAGTTGTGACCTGTCACAAATGATAAGGTCATCAGTGACGGATCATCTTAGGCCAATCATTAATGACGGGTAACAACTTGATCTATCATCCACTCATTAGTTACGGGTCGTCCTATGCTAGTCATTAGTGACGGTCAACTTGTAATCTGTCACTAATGACCAACTCCAGTCACTAATGACGGTATTTGCAAATATTTTTTATTTTTATTTTATTTTTTCTCTTATTTTCTTCACCTCAGCAGCACTAGAGTAGGAACCATTGTACAAATCTGCTCAAGTTTGATGTAAGATGTGGCGGCTATGGACACAAACGCGCGTTCCGAAACGGTGCACAAACTTTTGGGGGCGAAAACTCAACCTTCTAAGTCGTTTTTGGCCTCAAAAAATGCTCCGAACATGACAGAGTAAGGGAGAAATGGATGTAACTTTTTTGTAGATGTTCGTAGAGTCAAAAAACATTGAAATCAGAGTCCGTATGCAAAAGTTATGACCGAATGCACTCTGAGTTACCTATCAAATTATAACCCTCGACAAAATTTGGCAAAATTAGTCATTAGTGACGGGTCATGGTTATGACACGTCACTAATGACCTTGGACAAAATAGGTTAAAAGGATAAAATATCTGGTTTCTATCACAACTACGTGATAGCAAAGGTGGTAAGGTGGCTACACATGCGAGGAGGAGGTCTTGGGTTCAATTCTCATGGAACGCAAACTTGAAAACAATGTGAAAAAAGCATGGCTTATGACGTATATGGGATGGGCCTACGCTGGGATGGCTCGGTGAAAATATGTTTTTTTTGACTTTTTTGTGTCCAAAAAATACGAAAAATATTTATCAGTCATTAGTGACAGGTCAAGATTACAACCCGTCACTAATGTTCAGTCAATAGTGACGGGTCACGGCTATGACCCATCACTAATGACTGAACATTACTGATATGTCAATGTTATGACTCGTCACTAAGGACCTCATTAGTGACGGATCGTCACCCGTCACTAATGATAGATCATTAGTGACGCGATAAGAGTGACGGGTACAGGACCCGTCACTAATGCGGGTTATCACCCGTCACTAATGACTTTTTTTCACTTAGTGGAAGGACTTGTGCTCGTACTCGTTTGTTGTTTGATTCATGTGCAGGTGTTGCTTGAAGGTGAACGTTATCGATGATGGATCGACGAACTAAGTTCAGGGTGGAACTGAGGTTTGGGGACAAGATTCAAGAGGAATTGAGGTTGTGGTGATCTAGGATGTTATGCGGGATGCCAAGTTTAGAGAACAATGCATATGGAGATAAGGTTTCGTGATAGACGTATGAGATAATCTGATCGTGAGAGGACATGACTAATTTGTGTTCGAGTCAGAGCAGGCACGAGGGAGTCGTGTGGTGGCTAGGCTTGATACAAGAGTTAGTGTCAGAGACAGACTCTGAGTGGGTTACGTACATGCATGTATGCATGTGAGATGTTTCATGCATGATTACGTGAAAGTTGTTGGCTAATTAGCTTAATTAGCGGAAGTTGTTTGTCCTCTTATGATTAGAGGAGGATATAGACCAGGTTGAATACGACTTGTGTTGTAGTTCGATTTGGTCATGTTTGTGCGTGTGGTTATCCAATAAATAGAGAGTTATGTTGTATTGGGTAGAAAACACAGCAGAGGGAAAAATAGAGAAACCCTAGAGAGGTTTGTTTTGGGATTTCATGAAAATATTTGTTGGATGCTTTGTAGAGGCATCTTGTAAACTAATCTATGCAATGAAAATCAAGTTTCATAAGTTGATAAGTTGTTGATTCGGAATTTTCTCCATGTTCTATATTCTATGTGCATGGTTTTTGTTTTCGATTGGTTTCATGTTTTTAACGAGTTTCATCTTGGTTTAATCCATCTAAAACCTTGCTAGAATATTTAGTGTTTGATCTAAGAAAATTTTGAGTGGCTTTGATTTGATATCAAGTAGCTTTTGTTCGTTATCAACTAGGTTTCAATCTACTCGATTCTGTGTGGTATAGTCAACTAAACTAGGCACAATCCTTAATCCACATATCCGATTGACCTGATCCTTGTTGTATTAGTTTCGTATTTGAATCTAGTTTCTATTGACCAATTTTTAGGGCAATCGGAGTGCCGGATCTAACTCTATATCAATTTTAGTAGAGTATCTATAATCTGTTTCGAGTGGAATACCAAGTTTAAATCGTTTTTTGATTTTGGTGATTTAATCTTTGAATTTGATTTCTACAATTATTCACCTCCCTCTAATTTTTATATTAGAGTGTCGATCATAGAATTGGTATCAGCGCCTCCATCCTTTCTAATTGATCTTAATCAGTAATTAGAAACATAGCTTTAGATAGGTATTTCACATAACTTTGTGTTTTTGATGGAGTTGATTTTCACTTTTGGAAGACGAAGATAGAGACCTACATTCAAGCACGGGGATTTGTAATTTGAGAAAATGTCTACAAGCCATATGGTACTACAGAATAATAAAGTGATAGTACAAAACATGCTAATCATCAAGGCAAATAGCGAGGCAAGGAACTTGATCATCCAAGGTTTGGGAAGGAGTGACTTTGACCGAGTGATACATCTCAAATCAGCGTACAAGGTATAGAAAGCACTCTGTGATTACCATGAAGGTTCATCTACCATTAAAGAGGTATGTCAAGATTTGTATAAGAAATAATACATGAAATTTGAGATGAAACCCGGCGAGTCTTTTAATGATTTCTTTGCTCGATTTAATAAGATTCTTAGCAATCCGCGTGTTGTTAATGTTGCATATACTGATGCTGAAAATATACGACAATTGCTAATAGCTTTAGACATGTCGGTATGGGAGATGAAATTGACATCTATTAGAGAATGTACTATCATAATTACACTTACATTAGATTTTCTTTATTCTAAATTGAAAATTCATGAGCTAGTTGTCTTTGCTAGGAAGAATGCTAATAAATCAATTGCTTTGATCTCTCAACCCAGCATATCTCATATTGAATCTTCTTCATCAAGTTTTTATTTATCTTCTATACATTCAGCAACCGATGATCAGCTTGAGTTGATTCCTGAAGAAGATTTAGCACTGCTCTCTACTCATTTCCCTATACATTCAGCAACCGATGATCAGCTTGAGTTGATTCCTGAAGAAGATTTAGCACTGCTCTCTACTCATTTCTCTAAAGCATTGCAAAATGTGCGTATGAGAAAGAGAGGAAGTGGAGGTCCTCAAAGATCCTATGAGAATATGATGATCTCAACCATATTCGTTCCAATTGTCCTAAGCTTGCAGATAAAGTATCAAAGGAGGAGAAGGAGAAAAAATAAGTGTCCTTTCAACAACAAGAAGAAAAAGAGTTTTCTCAACCGTAAGGTTGTACATTGAGTTCTTTTGGTGGTTCAACAAGTTGACTTGAGTGACGTTGATTCGGAGAGCAGCCAGGATGACACAACATCCAAAAGCAAGACATTGCGTGATTGACTGGGTTGTGTCACATGGCAATCAACAAAGAAAGCTACACCGAGGATGAACTTGATAGCGACGGTAACGAGGTATTACCTACTTGTGATGATTTATCTAATGTTGTTATTCGTCTTGGTACACTCTTAGAGAAACATAACAAGAAAATTAAGAAACATGATGTTTTAATTGAATCGTTTAATTATAAAATCGCAAGACTTAAGACTCTAATTCCTGATGATGATGTTTGGAAGTCATGTGACTTAATTTATTCTGAGCTCACTTCTCACCAAAATAGTGTAGTTGAAAGAAAAAATAGAACTATGGTTAAGATGGCTAGGATCATGTTAGATGAATTTTCTACTCATAGAAAATTTTGGTCATCAAGTCAAACAAAAAAAGAAAGATACTTTTGTTCATCAAAGTAAGTATACACGAGACCTGCTACAATTTTTTGAGATGGAAAACAGCAAGCCAATCATGACACCCATTGGAGTGACAACGACACTGGATCCTGATCAAAAAGAGTATAGAAGTATGATTTGATCACTTTTATATCTCACCGCTTCAAGGCCGGATATACAATTTGTTGTATGTTTGTGTGCACGATTTCAAGCTTCCCCACGTGCTTCACATCGACAAGCTGTTAAACGGATACTCATGTATCTTCATGGCACTCAAGACTTTGGCATATGGCTTTCTTCTTGTTGTATTAGCTTAAGAGTGTTTTTCTTATGCTAATTTTGGATATTGTAGAATTGATAGAAAAAGTACATCTGATACATGCTATTTCTTAGGTAATTCTCTTGTTGCATGGTCATCTAGGAAATAGTCATTTGTTGCATAATCTACCGTTGAACCTGAATATGTAGCTGCTGCTAGTTGTTGTTCATGAACTCTTTGGGTAGTTGTTGCACTTAAAGATTATGAGGTTAATTTAGAGTGTTCCACTTATCTGTGATGACACTAGTACTAGAAGTAGTGTTAAAAATCCTGTGCAGCATTCTCGGACTAAACACATTGACATCAGATTTTATTTTCTTAGAGACAATGTGGAAAAAGGGAACATTGAACTTCTCCGTGTGAATACTGAACATCAATTGGCAGACATTTTCACAAAATCTTTGTATTCTTCTCATTTTGCTTTTCTTCAGGGACTACTTGGTGTTATTCATCCTATGGGATTGTTTTGAGGGGAGTTCTTATATCTTGGAGCTTGCTAGAGTTTAAAAATGAGAAAACAATGAAATATGATGAGCACTATATCTGATACATATGTAACTTTTGAAACCAATGCTTATGCTACATGGGAGTTTTTGCACTTTCATATCTATATCATTTCACTTTGATATGAACTTGTAAGTCGTGTATAATCATAATCATTGTCTTAAGCTTATGATTGTCTTTTTGACATAGGCTTGGCATGGTTAGATAGAGTAAGGCTGATTGTGCATATAACTCCTTGCAAAAGGATATGAGAAGTTTTTGACACAATTGGCATCTTGCGATAAGTCTTTTTAATCAAAACAATGACATACTTTTGATAGCATATAAATTGAGGATTTGAGTAGTTGAGATTGTGAGACCATGCTTTGCAAATAAATCATTAATTATACTTGATAAGTTGTGCTCACAATATATTTTTCATATGTAGACGAGTTAGTGTAGATATTCTTGATAGTGTGGCTTGGTCGAGTATCGGTTATATATGTGGCTGATCTATGATGCTCATTATGATAAAAACAGCAAAATGATTTGATTTTCTCTTTTGAATTTTTGATAAAATCATTGCCAAAGGGGGAGAGAGTTGCTCATTTCTCATTAGTTTTTTTTTTCTCAAAGGGGGAGAGAGTTTCTCATTTCTCATTAGTTTTCTTAAAGGGAGAAAGATTTTCTGTGTCAAAATTTTTTTATTTCACTTTGAGTTTGACATTGATCAAAACATGTATGTTAAGCGGTTGCCAATGTTCACATGAGGGTTGCTAATATTTTCATCAAGGGGGAGATTGTGAGATCATGTGATGAAAAATTGGTTTAAATAATGAAATTGGCAGACTAAAGGGATTTAGCATAATGACATTAGGATAATGTTCATGAGTTGCTAAGATGCTACTTAGATATGCTTATATGCTGGTGTGAGCGTATAAATGATGTAATATACGCGTGTGAGTAGTGTTGCGTGAACTGATCTTGAGTCAAGTTGGGAAGGACCTCAGTTCGAAGGCAAACGTGGTTGATGACAGATCGGCGAACTAAGTTCAGGGAGGAACTGAGGTTTGGCGAATAGGTTAAGGAGGAACTGAGGTTGTGGTGATCAAATATGTCATGCTTAACGTTCGAGCTGAGAGAACAATGCATATGGAGACAAGATTTGGCGATGGATGTAGGAGTGAATGTACTAGATATCGTCTAGAGAGGGGGATGAATAGGAATTTTCTGAAAATAAAACTTCACAGTGGATTAACAGAATCCAGATACTCCGGGTCAATCTGTAACTTTTGGGTTCTTGAAGTTCTAAGCTCAACCTGGATAATCCGACTGCAATACAAAATTGAAAACTAAGAACACTTACACAAGTCTAGTTGATTCTAAATGTTACCACAAGTTCCAAAGGTTACCTAGAGCCTTTTCCACCAAATATCTGCAGCCACAAACTCACAAACACATAGATCGGGGCAAATCGCCCAAAATACCCACTAGAACAAGTATGAACTCGAGAAAGCAAAGGAAATATCAATTTGTTTCTCAAAGTTCGGATCCAATGATCCTACATCTCTGTTGAGGTGCTCACAATGAGTCAGGTATCTTTCAACACTATTCCTCACCAAGCAACCACGAAGATCGAGTTTGGGCTTACTCAAGTGTTCTGCTTCCCTTGCGGAGGCGAGAATGACCTTCACAAACTTCGTGGGGCACTCAACAAGATTGGTGGCTCTCCGGGTGATGCCTAACTGTCTAGGACCTCCAAGCTCCAAGAGTAATGAACGCAAATTGACGACTTGATGATGAACTCAAGTGCTCAAAATTTGAATTTGGCTCACTTGCACTCAATCTCTTGCTCTCACACCTAACTCTCAAATCCTTGCAAGAATTAAAGCACTAGAGGAGTGAATGCTATTGAAGGGCTATGAATGCTTTTGTCTCAAGGTAGTTCGGCAACAAAAGAAAGGAGAGGGGTGAAGGGATATTTATACCATTCCCCCAAAAACTAGCCGTTACAGGCTTTTCGGTCTAAACCCAGATACTCTGGGTTCAACTCGGAACCTTCGAGTTGGCACTTGAATGCGTAACCTAGAACTCGTGGCTAGAACTCAACTCGAAGGGTCCGGATGAAACACCGGAACTTGGAACATTTGGGTCAACCCGGAATCTCTAGGTAAAATATTTAGACCTTAACCGAGCACCCTACTCGCAGCAAAATCCAGAGACTCTGGCAGCTTGGAACATCCAAGTCAACCCAGAGCATTCAGGTTGGCTTAAAAACCAAAACCAAGCACCCCTCTCGGAGCTAAACTCGGAAACTCCGGCAACCCTGAGTATCTAGGTCGGCCCGGAACATCTGGGTACAGACAAAGACTTGGAACTTCTTGGTGTTCGTGGGGTGATTTGTGTCTCTCATCTTTGGTCTAAATGGGTACTTTGAGCATTGAGACATCTTCAAGTCAATCTAAATGCATCCCTCTTTATAGTATGGCACACTTATACTCAAATTCAAAGATAAAATGAATTTTAATCTATTGAGTAACTACATGCTGCTTCTCTTTTCTTTTTGAGGGACGTCAACGCCTTCTAACATCTTCAATGGGACTAATACATGTTCATATTCTCGTTAAACTCATTAGTCCCTTAATCATTTGTTATCAATTATCCAAAACCCACTTAGGGGCCCAGATGTACTTTCAAGGAGGCGGTATGATCGTGAGAGAACATGAAGACTAATTCATTTTCAAGTCAGAGTAAGCACGAGGGAGTCGTGTGGTCGCTAGGCTTGAGACAAGAGTTAGTGTCAGAGACGGACACCAAGTGTGTTATGTACATGCATGTATGCATGTGACATGTTGCATGAATGATTATGTGAGAGTTATTGGCTAATTAGCTTAATTAGTATAAGTTGTTTGTCCTCTTATGACTAGAGGAGGATAGAGACCAGGTTGAATATGACTTGGAGGTGTAATTTGATTTGTTCACATTTGTGCGTGTGGCTATCCAATAAATAGAGAGGTCTAATGTATTAGGTAGAAAATGCAGTAGAGAGGAAAATTGAGAAACCCTAGAGAGGGTTGTTTTGGGATTCATGAAAATCTTTGTTAGTTACTTTGGAGAGGCATCTTTTAAACTCATCTATGCAATGAAAATCAAGTTTTGTAAATTGATGAGTTGTTGATTAAGAATTTTCAATGTGTTCTATATTTTGTGTACATGATTTTGGTTTTAGATTGGTTTTGTGTTTTTAACAAGTTTCATCTTGGTTTAATCAATCCAAAACCTTGCTAGAATATCTAGTGTTTGATCTAAGAAAATTTTGTGTGGCTTCGATTTGTTCTCGAGTAGCTTTTGTTCGTTATCGACTAAGTTTCGATCTACTTGACTACGTGTGGTATAGTCAACTTGGACTAGGAATAATTCTTAATCCACACTTCTGATTGATTTGATTCTTATTGGATTAGTTTCTTATTTGAATCTAGTTTGTACTTACAAATTTTGAGGGTAATCGGACCACCGGATCTTACTCGACATCAATTTTACTAGACTATGTACAATCCATTTTGAGTGTGTCGGTATAAAGAATGAAGGGGTCCCCTGTCATGAGGGCCCACACATGAGGATGTTAGTTGGCAGTTGATAATTTTAGGACCATGACCCCATCATGTGACCAGGCAAAGCTCGCACGACTAGTCCCACTACAAGAATATCGTTATTTTGTGACGAAATTCCTTGTGACGACAACAATTTTTGTCATGTATTGTACCATTTTATGATGGTGGAAACACCGCCATGATAATACTGGACTCATCGTAACTATATATGATGAAAACTTAAAAAGTGTCACGAAAGGTTATGAGCGTTCGTCATAAAATCTGTTATACTGGTGTCGATCAGTGGGAGACGATTTTATGACGCTAGTTATAGTTTTTGTGACAATTGTGTAGGTGTCATAAATTGTATGCTTTATTATGACGACCTTGGTAATCACGGATGGCGGATGCGTTGACCCAATATCCTTGTTTTTTATGACAACTGTTTGTTTGTTATCACTAATTGTTGGTTGTTCCTCTAGCGGAAATTTATCCTTGGATGTTCAATGCCCTAGCGCGGTGGCGCCCTGTTAGGGGTCGTTATTAAGGACCCCCGACGACCCCTTAGCTTAATTAGCTTAGCCTCCCAAAGGTTGAGCCTGTCCCTGTCTTTCAAAGCCCCGACCTTTCGGAGCTCAGCCTCCCAAAGGTTCGGACTCTGAGGCTTTGGCCTCCCGAAGCCTCCCCCTTCTGAAGCCCCGACCTTCCGGAGCTCCGCTTTCCGAAGGCTCGGTCCCTGAGGCTTCGGCCTCGGGCTGCCCGAGCTAGCTTCTCGGAGGTTACTGAGTGACGCATCAGTCCTTAGGAAAGATCTACCAAAAAGCAAGGACCAGTCGTACTTTGCTTGTGAGGAAGTGATCAGCATTTAATGCCTAGGCTAGTGGACGCCGCTCTGACACCCCAGCATGATGGGACCTATCCTGACACCCTTGGTGGTGTGGTGCCGGGCCGCAATTGGCAACCGGTTCACCCCCTTCAGGGGGTGAGCACCACGATAATTACCATGGTGGATATTTATCTCCCGACATGATAGAAAGGAGCCCATGGTTCTCTGGGTAAGGAGGGGAAAAAAGAGCAGGAACCATAGCAAACCTGTGATTCTCCCCCCAGATCGATCCATTTTCCTACCATCATTATACTCGTGGTGTTCCTTCCTCTCAAGCTTCGTCTCCAAGCTTGAGTCTCCTCCTTAGAAGAAACTCTCGCCGTATTTGTTGGGGCAAGATGAACTCTTGCTCTAACAGCACGTCGTCCGTGGGGATTCAAACACAGAAGTGCTAAGAGAGGTAGGATGCCACCCAAGAAAAAGACCACTAAGGCCGCATCGGCAACGACCGACCCCCCAATCACACCTTCACAGTAGTCCAGCCCGCTATACGCAGTCGGCACCAATGATGGCCCCCCAGCCGGGGGGAACGGGAACCTTACGGCCACCACCGACCCAACCACAACTACAGTTGCGGGCGACACCGAAGGGCTCTCTACCCCGGGGACCCAGCAGCGGCAAGGTGAGGCCCCTGCTACGCCCCTAGGGGCTGCGGCCGGTGTTGCCACCGGAAACACCGCTCCGCTCAAGCAGCGATCACGCTTGGCGGAACTCCTGGCACAGATGGAGGAGCTACGGATGGCCCTACGGACCGAGCAGGAGGCTGCCCACACCTTCGCCGCCGCTGCCAGGTCAGCTGGCGTGTCTTCGACCCAAGCTCTACAAACAGGATGCGACCCATTCGATCCCCGGAGCCCTGGGGTCGGCATCATGAGGACCCCCTGCAGGACCACGACTCTCCCCTGCGGGCTGACCTACAGGCCATACCCTTCCTGGAGGGTTTTCGAACCCCGAAGTTGCCTAAGTTTAAAGGCAATTCAGACCCAGACGAGTTCGCCCGATCCTACGCCCTAGCTATAGAGGCCAGCGGGGGTGGGCCGGCCACCATGGCTAAATGCTTCTCCCTCACTCTAGAAGGGGTGGCCATATGCTGGTTTTGGGCGCTGGACCCTGGCACCATTCACACTTGGTCCCAACTCCAAGACCTTTTACGCAGCAACTTCCAGGGTACCTTCATCGAACCAGTAACCTCCGGCAGCCTGTTCACTATCAAGCAGGGGCCAGATGAAACCCTCCGGGACTACTTCCAAAGGTTCTCCCAGACCAAAGCCCACATTAGGGGCATATCAAACTCTTCGGTCATTGATGCCGCAACCCAGGGCCTGGCCGAAGGCCCCCTGTATGATCGACTAAACCAGCGACCAATACGCACGGTAGAAATCCTCATGAGCAAGTTTGAGGAATATTCGCGAGCAGAGGAAGAAAAGCTCCGCCATAGGCGCTCACAAGCTGGCGAAGCTTCTCATACCAGCACCGACGGACCACACTCGTAGGACGGATCGTCACACGCCCCGGCTCCCCTGACAAAAAGGAGCTTCGAGGAGGTCCTTACCGCCGGGTCCCAAAGAGGGCGGCAGCGACAACGCCGAAACATCAACAATATTAGCCCAAGTCGTGGGGCTCCGAACCAAACCTACCCCAGGGGACGCGGCCGAGGATGCTCCGGAGGCCTCCCGGAGCGAAGCCACGCCCCAAACCCGCGTTCCGAAGAAGAATCCTGGTGCACTCTACACGGTATGGGATGAGGGCACAATACCGATAACTATCAAACACTCATCACCTTCTGAAAGGAATACCTCGGGAGGTAGGCGGCCCTCAACGGTGGGGCCCCCAAGGGGCAGTCCGAAGATCACAAGCCATCGGCCAACCGACGAGTAGACCACCTGGCCCTACAAAATCCTCCGCAGCTAACCCTACCTTCACCACCCCAGTCATCCCTAGAACCATGCGGTGACAAAGGAGCACGGGGCAAACGGATCATCCTCGCCATTACCGGCGGAGGGAGCTCTGGAGGCACTTTGAAACGACAGTAGTGAGACTACGCCCGCGGGGTGCACCAAATCAGAGCAGCTAGCATCCATCGACAAGCCCCCGACTAGGCCGACGACCCTATAACATTCACCATCGATGACTCCAAAGGGGTAAAATTTCCCCACTCCGATGCCCTGGTCCTCTCAGTCAATATCACTGAAGTTAAGGTCCAAAGAATACTGATCGATGGAGGCAGCTCGGCAGACCTCCTGTTCATGCATGCCTTCGACCAGCTCCGAATTCCGCAAAGCCAGCTCTCACCAAGCAGTAGACCCCTCCAGGGATTCAATGGAAAGCCCCTTAACGCCCTAGGATAGATAGAACTCCTGGTCATCTTTGGTGAGGGCTCTGCATCATGATCCGAGGTTATCACCTTCGACGTCGTGGATGTACCATACGCCTATAATGCCATCCTAGGATGGGGGACCCTGAACAGATTCAAAGCTGTACCCCATCACAATTACCTCTGCCTGAAAATACTCGAACCCCAAGGGCTAATAACCATCCACAGTGACCAAGACCTGGCTAGACGCATTGAGTATGGGCACCCTGCTCCGCTCCCCAGTCGCCATATCCACACTATGACATGGGAAGGCCCGAAAGATCCTCCGTCTACGCACCCCGGGCACCACTGCCTCCCAAGGCCACAGCCAGAAAGGGACATAAAGCTAGTCCCCATACACCAGGACCAACCTGACCGAACCTTCCAAATAGGGGCAGACCTCACCTCTGGGCAAGCAACCCAACTTCTGGCCGTCTTACGGAGTAACCTCGACATCTTCGCATGGTCCTCACAGGACCTCCCAGGAGTCGACTGCAGCATCATCGAGCACTCGCTCCAGGTCGACCCGAAGGCAAGGCCCATACGCTAGGGGCTCCGCAAGCTCTCCCCGGAGTGGGCAGAAGTCGCAAAAGAAGAAGGCCAGAAGCTGTTGAAAGCCGGTGTTATCCGGGAGGTTATCCACTCTTATTGGCTTTCCAACACCGTCCTGGTCAAAAAAACATAGCGGAAATGGCGTATGTGCATCGATTTCACATCATTAAACAAAGTATGCCCCCGGGATCCGTACCCTCTCCCCCGCATCAACCAGCTGTTGGATTCTACCGCCGGCTTCAAAATGCTAAGCTTCCTCGACACCTACTCCGGATACCACCAGGTGTGGATGGTAATGGAGGATGAAAACAAGACCAGCTTTATTACCCCCTTCGGAGTATACTGCTACGTTCGGATGCCCTTTGGTCTTCGAAATGCTGGGGCCACCTTCTCCCGCCAAGTACACAAGGTGCTGCAACAACAGTTGGACCGCAACATCGAGGCCTACGTAGATGATATCATGGTAAAAAGCCAACTAGAAGCCACCCATATTGCCGACCTACAAGAAACATTCAACAGCCTCCGAGCCACTGGTGTGCGGCTAAACCCAGAAAAATGCGTATTTGGCGCTAGAGGGGGAAAATGCTAGGATATCTTGTCTCCCGAAGAGGCATCGAGGCCAACCCGGGCAAGATTCATGCTATCGTAGAAATGTCGCCCCCCCCCCCACCAATCCTAAAGAAGTACAGTGCCTAACCGGTCGCCTCGCAGCCCTCAGTCGCTTCCTCGCGAAATCCGGTAAGCACAACCTCCCTTTCTTTAAAACGCTAAAGGGCTTCGAGCCTTTTAGCTGGACATCGGACTGCCAGGCAGCATTCTAGGCCCTAAAAGCACACCTTTCCCACCTCGAAACCCTCGCGATGCCCCTCCTCGGCGAAGGACTACTCCTGTACCTATCCGTCTCCGCATTCGCTATCAGCGCTGCCTTGGTACGAGAGGAAAAAAGTGGCGGTTGCCCTATTCAAAGGGCCATATAATACATCTCAGAGGCCTTAGCCGGGGCCAAGACACGTTACACTAAGCATGAAAAAATAGCCTACGCCTTGCTGATGGCCTCGCACAAGCTCCGGCACTACTTCCTTGCCTACAACATCACTGTCCCAACCTTGTACCCGCTGGACGACATGTTTCGCAACCGGGAGGCAACAAGAAGCATCAGCAAGTGGGCAGTAGAGTTAGCCCCCTTCGTCGTAAGGTTTGTGGCCCGCACCACCATAAAATCCCAGATCTTGGCAGACTTTTTCGCCGAATGGACCCATGCAACAACCGAACCCAACACCACGCCCACCCAAGACATCTGGACCATCCACATCGACGGAGCATACTACTCCACGGGCATCGGAATTGGCGTGGCCCTCATGTGAGGAACCGTCCAAATAGTATTCTAATTAATCATCAGGAGGATCATTATTCATAATCACAACCTCGACGATTAACCAGAATACCATTCCGGTAGTCCCGGCACGTGTTTTGTGCCCAGGATCGGAACACATGCCTTCCAACTCAAATATCACAACACAGTTTAATAGAGAGCAAATAATTAAACTGGATTACCATTATTAAACATGCAACTACTTCCACAATTTACAACAAAAGAGGAACAACAACAACTAAGCAGCGGAAGAAAAACCTATACAACAAAAGAGTATGGAGCCGTATGCCCTTAGGCTCCATACCAAAAGCGCCGGAGTTCGGAGTAGAAGGTGCTACTCCATCCCGCCACCCTGATCGGCAGGCACAAAGTAGCCAAACACAACCTCTTCCTCGCCAACCTGCGAACCTGAAAGCAACTTGAGGGCAGCACCCCTTAGTACGAAGGTACTAGCAAGTCTTACACAGTATGAGTATATATATTCTCGACTCCAAGGATCATGCATTTGAAGCTGTAGCAAGGATTAAGACATGTTTAAGTTCATTAAGCGGTAAGCAACCTAGACTCTAGGTGTAAGCAACTGACTTAACCAACCACCGACTCAAACCCTGCCAACCAACTGATCAGAACAGATATATGAACAACAAGTGTATAAAAGCAAACCATTCCCACCAAACCACCAACCACATACCGACCAAACCACCCCAATCCAACCATGCCACAACCCACATCGAAACTCTACGACCAAAATATGGTCGCTCGGTGGAGATAAGCGATAGCGATGCTCATGACCGAGAGCGCGGCAGTTCGAACTGGTTATACACCCTGCAGGGGGATACTCCTGGACCCACACGACACAGGGACCATACGGCTTGTGCCACCCGCTAAGATGCACACAAGGGGGTACCCGTGACAACCTTTCCCAACCAGGCCCAACCATGTGGATCAACCATAGCTCGGCGAGGCGGTATTAGAACTACTCCCCGAGCAAACTAATACCGCTAAAAGCCCGGACTCAAACCGGACTCACACCGTCTATGACGAGGCCCACATGACCACGTCTGCGAAGGTAATCAGCTCGCCTACCATTATATCAGCATGTGGTGAGTAAGGTATGTGCTAAAGCCGACTACACCGATGATCGGTGCTTAACCGGTGCAAGCGGTCTACGGTGTCCGGGTTCCCTCTCAGAACTGCCTGAGGACTCCTCGTGAGCAGATGACACCCCTAACACCGCCCACACCTCGTCTCAACTCACCACTCACCAAACCGACTCATCATCAACACAACCATAAGTGTGAACAAGTAATAAGTCCTAGGCTCGCGACAACGGTGGACGCCGTCGTCGACTTCTACCGGAAAGCCTAAGTACCACTAAGCATAGTGAACTAAAATTAGACCTCGATGACACCACTAGGCTCCTAGGAACAACACATGACATGTGACCGAAATGGGATAATGCATCGGCATAGGTTCTACCCAACTCAGTACCCGACACATGCAATGTATACATAAGCGTAGATAACATATTAAATTTTCAAGTAGACACGGTGCAATATGAACGATGCTTGCCTTGCTGCCCTGGATCAGAAAGGTGGGACGCCTCACGATCGCCCACGGCCTCCGGGATCGACGGATCGGCGTTCACTATAGAGAGCAACGCGTGCAATGTAATGAGCATGTATGAAATGCGACCATATAAGAAAAATATGCTCCACAATACATGACAATACTTTTCCCAGATCACACTATCCAAACCAAAATTTTTCAAGTGGTCTCATAAAGTTTGGAGTTCGTACGAATTAACTACGAATTTTACAAACTATCAACTATCAGGATAGCCTGATAAACCGTGCTCGGGGTGCCCGGGATGAACAGTACTCGCGGGGTACTCGGGATAAACAGTACCCGGAGTGCTCGGGTGAACGGTACCCGGGGTGCTCGGGGTGAACGGTACCCGGGGTGCTCGGGGTGAACGGTACCGGGGTGCTCGGGTGAACAGTACCCGAGGTGCTCGGCGTGCTCGGTGAACAGTACCCATGGGATGAACAGTACTTGGGCGCTACAGTAAAATCAGCCTCGTGCAGCTCCAGAATAGCAGCTATTACGAAGGGAAAAACTAGGCTAAACTAACCTGGGAGTCTCTCTAAATCAAAGGTAAAAATGCCTAGAAGGGTGTACAGGGTCTAGACTTTGCTCAACCGTCTAGCAACACGATTCCTAACTCAAATCCACATAAATCCTCATTTGTTCCCAGACTGAAGAACTTTGCAACCCTAGTTCCAGATTCAAGATCTATCCAACCAAAAATGAGCATACTTGCCATGGGAGCCTAGCAGACTCACCCAAGGTCCTTGCTGAGATTGGTGACCGCCAGTTGAAGGAGGAAACGACGAAAAATGGCTTGGAGAAGAGTGGAAAAACTGCTGCTTCCTTGCTTCACCCAAAGAACACCAAACAAGTTCAGAACCAGCTCGAATTCCTTCGGGGAAACTGAAAATGAATTGGATGGACGAGTAGTCCTTGAGCTGGTGGTCACGTGAGTACCACATACGTACCTTGATCTTGCTCCCAGAGGTAGGGATCCAAAAGGGGAAAAAAAGGGAGCCTAAGAGAGAAAGTGAGAGACAGCCAACTCCAACTTGCTTCCTCAAAAAGCCTTATCTGGTGGGGTGGGTGAGTAGTACGTATGGGCAAGTTTCTTCTTTTTAGGGGGAGAGAGAGTGTTGTTGCCCAGCTATAGAGAGATATTTTCCACCCAAGTGGGCCCCATTTACCTAGAGGAAAGTCCAGACTTACTTCTAGCTCCTTTATTTCTCTTAGTTTTCCTTCTCCCACCTCATTGATTCAAAGTGAAGTGCTCCAGTGACCCAAACTGGAACATGAGGCTGAAATTGCATGTTTTAGGATTAAAACACACAATTACGGATTTCAGGACGTGACAAACCTCCCCCCCTAAAAAGAATCTCGTCCCGAGATTCAGTACGAGTCGGGGAGAGAACGATGAGCACACTCATGTGAGAGATTTCAAATATACCATATTGCGACATCTTTCACAAGTCCTCAAAGAACTCAGGATACTCGGAGCGGAGCTTATCTTCTCGCTCCCATGTCGCTTCGGCTTCTGTATGGTTGCTCCATTGGACTTTCAGGAATTTGATAGAATGGCGCCGTGTCTTGCGCTCGGCTTCATCCAAGATACAAATTGGTCGCTCACAATATGTCAAATCCGATTGCAACTCTTGGGGTGCAACATCAACGACTTCCGTCGGGACTCGGAGACACTTCTTCAATTGTGACACATGGAACACATTGTGTACGGCGGAGAGAGACGGAGGCAAGTCCAACTGGTACGCGACCTCTCCACGCCGAGCAAGAATTTGAAATGGGCCAACATACCGAGGCGCCAATTTGCCTCGGACTTGGAATCGACGAACGCCTTTGAGAGGTGAGACCTTCAGGTACACGTGATCCCCCACCTCAAATGTGAGCTCTCGGCGACGTCGATCCGCATAGCTCTTCTGCCTAGACTGGGCCGTGAGAATACTCTTGCGGATATTCTGGACATGGTCTTCTGCCTCCTTGACCAAATCCGGATCCAGAAAAGCCCGCTCACCGGATTCAAACCAATTCAGCGGCGTACGGCACCTCCGACCATAAAGGGCCTCGAATGGCGCCATCTCAATACTAGCCTGGAAACTGTTGTTATACGAAAATTCCGCGAACGGCAGGCATATGTCCCACTTCTTCCCATAAGTGAGCACACAAGCACGGAGCATATCTTCGAGAATCTGATTTACCCTCTCCGTCTGACCATCCGTCTGCGGGTGATACGCCGTGCTGTGGAACAACTCGGTTTCCATAGCCTCCTGGAAACTTCTCCAGAAATGAGAAGTAAATTGTGTACCCCGATCAGAAACGATCTTCTTCGGCACTCCATGGAGACAAACAATTCTAGTGAGGTACAACTCCGCATACTGCTTAGCAGAGTAAGTCGTCCTGACAGGAAGGAAATGCGCGGACTTTGTCAACCGGTCCACGATGACCCAAATAGAGTCATACCCACTCGAAGTCTTCGGTAAGCCTATAATGAAATCCATCCCAACTTCTTCCCACTTCCAAGATGGAATGGGCAAAGGCTGGAGTGTGCCGGCAGGCTTGATGTGTTCAGCCTTCACCCTTCGGCAGACGTCGCACTCAGACACATACCTAGCAATCTCCCGCTTCATGCGAGTCCACCAGAAACGGGGTTTCAAATCCTGATACATCTTCGTACTGCCAGGGTGAATGGACAGCAACGAATCATGAGCCTCATCAAGGATCTTCTTCCTCAGCGCCTCGACCCTCGGAACCACTAGACGGTCCCCAAACCAGATAACGCCTTGATCATCCTCAGTAAAGCACAAGGCCTGCCCGATCTTCCTCTTCTCTCGAATTCGGGCCATACCCTTATCATCCCTCTGTGCAGCCTTAATCTCATCAATGAGCGTGGACTTGATTTCGAGATTGGCAATAAAACCATCCGGCACCATATCAAGCCCAAGACGCCGGAAATCGTCGCATAACGTGGAATCCATCGGCGAGGCTACAAGACAGTGACAATGAGCCCTTCGACTCAAAGCATCGGCGACCACATTCGCCTTGCCAGGATGGTAGTGAACCTCCAGTTCGTAGTCTTTGATCAACTCAAGCCACCTGCGCTGCCTCATGTTCAAATCTGACTGCGTGAAGATGTACTTCAGGCTCTTGTGATCCGTGTAGATACGGCACAAGTTGCCCATCAAGTAGTGGCGCCACATCTTCAGAGCGTGCACGACAGCTGCAAGTTCAAGATCATGTGTCGGATAGTTCTCCTCGTGACGCTTCAGCTGTCGGGATGCATATGCAACGACTCGGTCCTCCTGCATCAAAACACAGCCGAGACCGATGCCGGACGCGTCGCAATACACATCAAATCCTCTGGTCACATCAGGCTGAGCAAGCACTGGAGCGGTCGTGAGCAGCTCCTTCAATGTCTGGAAGGCAGACTCACAGGCATCTGACCACTCAAACACGCTGCCTTGCTTCAACAACTGAGTCATCGGCTTCGCAACCTTGGAGAAGTTCTCGATGAACCGATGGTAATAGCCTGCAAGTCCAAGAAAACTCTGGATCTCACTGACATTCTGGGGCTGAACCCAGTCGAGCACATCCTGCACCTTGCTCGGGTCAACTGCCACTCCGTTCTCTGATAGAACATGTCCCAGAAAAGCCACCTCCCTGAGCCAGAACTCACACTTGCTGAACTTGGCATACAACTGATGCTCTCGGAGCCTGCCCAGAACAATACGGAGGTGCCCAATGTGCTCTTGTTCAGTCTTGGAGTATATCAGAATGTCGTCGATGAAAACAATGACAAACTTGTCCAACTCCTCCATGAATACCGAGTTCATGAGGTACATAAAGAAAGCCGGCGCATTAGTCAAGCCAAACGACATAACGGTGAACTCATACAAGCCGTATCTAGTAGAGAATGCTGTCTTTGGAATATCCTCTGGTCGGACCTTGCTCTGGTGATAGCCCAGCCTCAAGTCAATCTTTGAGAAGACTTGGGCTCCAGTCAACTGATCAAACAAGATGTCAATCCTAGGAAGCGGATACACATTCTTCACAGTGACTGCATTCAGCGGACGGTAATCAACACACATCCGGAGAGTGTCGTCCTTCTTCTTCACGAATAGAGCCGAGCATCCCCAAGGTGAGGAACTAGGACGAATGAAACCCTTCGCCAGCAGCTCCTGGATCTGCTTCTTCAGCTCAACTAGCTCAACTGGCGACATCTTATACATCTTCTTCGAAACCGGGGCCGCACCGGGCACGAGATCAATAGAGAACTCCACTGCCCTACCAGGCGGCATTCCAGGCAACTCATCCGGAAAGACATCCGGAAATTCCCACACCACAGGAATGGTCTCCATAATCCTGGTGGGGACAGCCTTTACAGCGAACAGGCAGGACTTGACATCCTCTAGCTTTAACTGGACCCGAGTACCTGACAGACCATTGAGGGTGACGGTCCGCCGAGCACAGTCCAACACAGCCTTGTTCTTGGAGAGCCAATTCATTCCCAGAATAATATCAATTCCCTTCGAGTTCATCACTAACAGATTGACAAAGAAGGGAACTCCGTTGACAATTACCGCCGCTTTATTCACACACTGGTTGATTAAAACTTTGGCCCCTGGGGCGTCTATAAGGTACGGTGTGTGGGTAGCACTGACTCTCAACCCACTTTTCCAAACATAACCCGAAGATATAAAGGAGTGAGAGGCTCCTGAATCAAACAAAACCACTGCAGAAAAGATGTCAGAGTTGAAACTCATATCCAACGTACCCATTAGGACGGTGTCACCCTCCTGAACCTCGTCGGCGGTAGTGTGGCAAGCTCGACCACGCTTGGGAACGTGAGTCACCTGCGAAGACTGCGGTGCTGACTGAGCCGGCGGTGGTCGCGGGGCACTCACCGCGGCCCCCGGCCTCGGATACGGGCACTCCCTCGAGAAATGGCCGACGCGACCGCAGTTGAAGCACGGACCGCCTGAGCCACCGGTCACGCTCACTTGGGAGCCGGCTGGTCGTGCAGCCTGCCCCTGTGGAGCGGAGAACGCAGGACGTGGTACAAACCACATCGGTCGTGGGTAGCCAGCCGACGGCACCTGAGACTGTGGAGGCTGACTCTCAGAGCGGGCGCGTTGCGAACTTCCGCCCACAGAAGACGAGGAACCCCTCTTCCGCCTCTTCTCCTCTTGGTGGCTCTTATACTTGAGCTCCACCGTGATCGACGTGCTCACCAACTCATTGAAGTCGGCGAACTTATGCGCGGACAACTGGTCCTGCATCTTCGAGTTCAGGCCATTCACGAAGCGGCGCTGCCTGCGCGCATCCGTGCTGACCTCCTCGGTAGCGTATTGTGCAAGGTGGTTGAACACCTGCACGTACTCCATCACCGCCCGACCTCCTTGCTTGAGGTCCTCAAACTCCCGCCTCTTAGCCTCCATGAGGCCACTCGGTATGTGAAACAAGCGGAAGGCCTCGCGAAACTCCGCCGATGACACGCGGTGATCGGCGGGGTGCATGGCCAGAAAGCCGGACCACCACGCACCCGCCGGGCCCTGAAGCTGATGGGCGGCGAAGAGCGCCTTCTCGTGATCCTCACAGTGAAGAAGGGCGAGCTTCTGCTCAATCGTCCGAAGCCAGTGATCAGCATCGAGAGGATCCTCAGCTCGTGAGAAGACCGGCGGCTGAGTCCGCAAAAAGTACGAGAAGTCGTCTCGGCGCACGGCCCCACCTCCTCCATGAGGAGCCGCGTTGCGCACGAGAGCCTCCAGGAGCGCTTGGTTCGTCTGGAGGAGAGCGTGATTCGCTTGGCGGTTCTGCTCGATTTGCATGAGCACATCCGCCATGGTCGGCGGTGGAGGAGGGTTGTTCTGACCGGAACCCTTCGGAACCTCCCCACCACGCCGAGTGACAACCATTCTGAAATGTAAAACTAAAAGGGGAAACGTCAAATTCCGACTCAGCACAATGCATTCGCTGGATATATTGTTAGAATCCCGTAATACATGTATAAATATGAATGCATGCATGAATGCCATGAAATGATGCATGCTCGAACCTAGCTACCGCTTCTTTCTCAAAATAAGAACCGCACCTGCAAGCATCAAAATCACAGGCAGTTTATAACATCAAGAACGTACTCTTCGCGCTAGAAAGAGTAAGAGCGCGAACGGCCCTTGTACCACATGCCGTACAAGCGACAATCCATACGTCGACAATGACGTATTCACTTCCCGTAGACCCTACGGGACATCTCGTGTAAACGCCACACGAGTAGACGACCATGTCTCCCATCGCATGGTGGATGTTCATACGCTATTGCTAGCGTATTCACTTCCCGTACGGATCACCGTACGGAACATGCCGGGCCCCTGCCTCGCATCCGGCTGAGCCCTCAGTGATTAACCGCCACCGAGCGTCGTACCTTACCCTCCGACGATGCAAAGCCGAAGATGCAATGCTCAACATGAATCAATGCAGGGTCGAAAGCAAAACAATATGGTATAAGACATATAAACGTCACTCATAATACGCATTTTAACTTAGGGGCATAAACGATAGCAGTTTAATACATATTAGACATGAAGAGGCATAAACATAAATCATGGGTTGTTTAGGTGAAGTTGTCGACTTACTAAACAACGCACTAATTATGTTTAGGCTACTAAATTAAACCAGGCTCTGATACCAAGCTGTGAGGAACCGTCCAAATAGTATTCTAATTAATCATCAGGAGGATCATTATTCATAATCACAACCTCGACGATTAACCAGAATACCATTCCGGTAGTCCCGGCACGTGTTTTGTGCCCAGGATCGGAACACATGCCTTCCAACTCAAATATCACAACACAGTTTAATAGAGAGCAAATAATTAAACTGGATTATCATTATTAAACATGCAACTGCTTCCACAATTTACAACAAAAGAGGAACAACAACAACTAAGCAGCGGAAGAAAAACCTATACAACAAAAGAGTATGGAGCCGTATGCCCTTAGGCTCCATACCAAAAGCGCCGGAGTTCGGAGTAGAAGGTGCTACTCCTGCCCGCCACCCTGATCGGCAGGCACAAAGTAGCCGAACACAACCTCTTCCTCGCCAACCTGCGAACCTGAAAGCAACTTGAGGGCAGCACCCCTTAGTACGAAGGTACTAGCAAGTCTTACACAGTATGAGTATATATATTCTCGACTCCAAGGATCATGCATTTGAAGCTGTAGCAAGGATTAAGACATGTTTAAGTTCATTAAGCGGTAAGCAACCTAGACTCTAGGTGTAAGCAACTGACTTAACCAACCACCGACTCAAACCCTGCCAACCAACTGATCAGAACAGATATATGAACAACAAGTGTATAAAAGCAAACCATTCCCACCAAACCACCAACCACATACCGACCAAACCACCCCAATCCAACCATGCCACAACCCACATCGAAACTCTACGACCAAAATATGGTCGCTCGGTGGAGATAAGCGATAGCGATGCTCATGACCGAGAGCGCGGCAGTTCGAACTGGTTATACACCCTGCAGGGGGATACTCCTGGACCCACACGACACAGGGACCATACGGCTTGTGCCACCCGCTAAGATGCACACAAGGGGGTACCCGTGACAACCTTTCCCAAACAGGCCCAACCATGTGGATCAACCATAGCTCGGCGAGGCGGTATTAGAACTACTCCCCGAGCAAACTAATACCGCTAAAAGCCCGGACTCAAACCGGACTCACACCGTCTATGACGAGGCCCACATGACCACGTCTGCGAAGGTAATCAGCTCGCCTACCATTATATCAGCATGTGGTGAGTAAGGTATGTGCTAAAGCCGACTACACCGATGATCGGTGCTTAACCGGTGCAAGCGGTCTACGGTGTCCGGGTTCCCTCCCCGAACTGCCTGAGGACTCCTCGTGAGCAGATGACACCCCTAACACCGCCCACACCTCGTCTCAACTCACCACTCACCAAACCGACTCATCATCAACACAACCATAAGTGTGAACAAGTAATAAGTCCTAGGCTCGCGACAACGGTGGACGCTGTCGTCGACTTCTACCGGAAAGCCTAAGTACCACTAAGCATAGCGAACTAAAATTAGACATCGATGACACCACTAGGCTCCTAGGAACAACACATGACATGTGACCGAAATGGGATAATGCATCGGCATAGGTTCTACCCAACTCAGTACCCGACACATGCAATGTATACATAAGCGTAGATAACATATTAAATTTTCAAGTAGACACGGTGCAATATGAACGATGCTTGCCTTGCTGCCCTGGATCAGAAAGGTGGGACGCCTCACGATCGCCCACGGCCTCCGGGATCGACGGATCGGCGTTCACTATAGAGAGCAACGCGTGCAATGTAATGAGCATGTATGAAATGCGACCATATAAGAAAAATATGCTCCACAATACATGACAATACTTTTCCCAGATCACACTATCCAAACCAGAATTTTCCAAGTGGTCTCATAAAGTTTGGAGTTCGTACGAATTAACTACGAATTTTACAAGCTATCAGCTATCAGGAAAGCCTGATAAACCGTGCTCGGGGTGCCCGGGATAAACAGTACTCGCGGGGGTACTCGGGATAAACAGTACCCGGAGTGCTCGGGTGAACAGTACCCGGGGGTGCTCGGGGTGAACGGTACCGGGGTGCTCGGGTGAACAGTACCCGAGGTGCTCGGCGTGCTCGGTGAACAGTACCCATGGGATGAACAGTGCTTGGGCGCTACAGTAAAATCAGCCTCGTGCAGCTCCAGAATAGCAGCTATTACGAAGGGAAAAACTAGGCTAAACTAACCTGGGAGTCTTTCTAAATCAAAGGTAAAAATGCCTAGAAGGGTGTACAGGGTCTAGACTTTGCTCAACCGTCTAGCAACACGATTCCTAACTCAAATCCACATAAATCCTCATTTGTTCCCAGACTGAAGAACTTTGCAACCCTAGTTCCAGATTCAAGATCTATCCAACCAAAAATGAGCATACTTGCCATGGGAGCCTAGCAGACTCACCCAAGGTCCTTGCTGAGATTGGTGACCGCCAGTTGAAGGAGGAAACGACGGAAAATGGCTTGGAGAAGAGTGGAAAAACTGCTGCTTCCTTGCTTCACCCAAAGAACACCAAACAAGTTCAGAACCAGCTCGAATTCCTTCGGGGAAACTGAAAATGAATTGGATGGACGAGTAGTCCTTGAGCTGGTGGTCACGTGAGTACCACATACGTACCTTGATCTTGCTCCCAGAGGTAGGGATCCAAAAGGGGAAAAAAGGGAGCCTAAGAGAGAAAGTGAGAGACAGCCAACTCCAACTTGCTTCCTCAAAAAGCCTTATCTGGTGGGGTGGGTGAGTAGTACGTATGGGCAAGTTTCTTCTTTTTAGGGGGAGAGAGAGTGTTGTTGCCCAGCTATAGAGAGATATTTTCCACCCAAGTGGGCCCCATTTACCTAGAGGAAAGTCCAGACTTACTTCTAGCTCCTTTATTTCTCTTAGTTTTCCTTCTCCCACCTCATTGATTCAAAGTGAAGTGCTCCAGTGACCCAAACTGGAATATGAGGCTGAAATTGCATGTTTTAGGATTAAAACACACAATTACGGATTTCAAGACGTGACACCTCATCTCCCCCACAGGCTAGCAGGTCCAATACACCACTCGCCTAGATTTCAAGACGACCAACAACATAGCCAAATACGAGGCCGTCCTCCTAGGTCTCCGAAAGGCCCGAGACTTAGGAGCAGCCAGAGTCATCATCCGAACCGACTCTCAGATCATCGCCGGTCACATCAACAAGGACTTCCAAGTATGCCATCCAGACATGGTAACGTACCTCGAGGCCATTCGCAAAGCCGAGGCACACTTCCGCAGCATATCCATACAAAGCATACCATGGGCGGACAACAATCAGGCAAACACTTTAGCAAAAGCTGTAGCCACGAGCAAAAACCCACCAATAGGCACCTTCCTCGAGACCCTACACCATCCAACCGCCAGAACCCTTGACAAAATAGTCGTCGCCATCCTCCCCATCCAAACTGCAGACTAGAGGGCCCCCTCCTATTGTTAATAAGAGGAACATCAGAACCGGACGACCCAATTGCACTCCGCCACATCCAACATCGCGCCAGGGGCTACCACCTCATAAACAACACCCTTTACAAGATAGGTGTTTGCGCCCCCCTCCTTCGGTGCATCACTAAACAAGAAGGAGCCACCCTCCTCAGAGAAATACATGAAAGCCTGTGCAGCAGTCATCTGGCACCTCGGGCTCTGGCCAGTAAGGCACTCTGCCAGGGGCTCCATTGGCCTACGATCATGTCCGATACAGAAGAACTCGTCCGCACCTGCCAACGATGCCAATGGATGGGACGACGAAGCCACCGATCTCCAACTCCTTTCCAACCAATCGCGCTTGTCTAGCCCTTGGCTCGTTGGGGTATGGACCTCATCAGTCCATTTCCCCGTGCCAAAGGAAACCTCCAGTACGCAGTGGTCGCATTAGAATATTTTTCCAAATAGGTCGAGGCCGAACCACTCACTACGATCACATCAAAAAATGTCCAGAAATTCTTCTGGAAGAACATAATCTACCACTTCGGCGTCCTACAACAGCTCACGATGGACAACGGCAAACAATTCGACTCCAGGACCTTTAGAGAATTCACCAACGACCTTGGCATGGAATTATGCTTCGCAACAGTTCAACACCCTCAATCCAATGGAGCTGTCGAAAGGGCCAACAACAACATCCTCTCCGGTCTAAATCGGCGCCTCATCGGCTTAGCTCAAGGCCTATGGGTCGACGAATTACCCAAGGTTTTATGGTCCCTCCGCACCACTGTGACGCGGACCACCGGGTTCACACCCTTCCGCCTCCTATATGGAGACGAAGCCATGACCCCCACTGAGGTCAAGGCCTACTCACTCAGTGTACAACTCCCCCAAACTGACGGAGAAAGGGAGCTCTCCCTCAACCTTACCGAGGGCATGCAGCTCCACACCATTCAGAACCTAGATCACTACATTCAGAAAACTAAGGCTTGGTACAATCCAGGGGTTGCGCCGTGAAACTTCAAACCCAGCGAACTCGTGCTTCGACGCGCCCTAAACACGAGAAAGCTACGCAACAAATGGGAAGGCTCGTACCTGGTCCTCGAGTCTAACAGACCCGGCTCCTACCGACTGGCCGATGCAAAGGGCACCCCCCTCGAACACAGTTGCAACACAGAGACCCTCCGCAAGTATTACGTATAAAGAACCCCAACCTTCCTAAAAAAAAGACAGGCATTCCGTCTGCCATCTTTAAGGTCTCGCCAACCTAGGTGGCGGATAGGCAAAGACCGCTCCAGCATCTTGAAGGCATAAGCCTCCGTGCTGGATAGGCACTCCGTCCGCCATCTTTAAGGTCTAGCTAACCTACGTGACGGATAGGCAAAGACCGCTCCAACATCTTGAAGGCATAAGCCCCCGTGCTGGACATGCATTCCGTCCGTCATTTGGGCTTAGCAAACCTAAAATGTCGGATAGGAAAAGATCGCTCCAGAATCTTGAAGGTAGTTCCTTCATACCGGACAGGCATAACACCCCCCGTCATTTCTAAGGTCAGGCCACCCTAGGCATGGCGAGGGGATAAAAACACCAACAAAACTGAGTCTATCACCCAACCCTTCCGATGCCCCTCAAAGTCTCGCACCCTGTGGCCGCCAGACAACCACAGGATGCGAAGGGGCTGGGACAAGGGGCACAGGCGAAACATCGGTGCAATCAATCATCAAAAAGGGAGAGGAAAAAGAACATACAAAAGTCCTTTTATACAGTGAACCGCTGTACATCGAATCTATGCCCAGCAAAATGGCTAGCCTACTACGCCCCTCTGTACCACTACGGGAAGATGAGGGTACCCGACCGCCACGCCTCCCGGACACACCACGTGACCTGGAGAGTCATCCACGACAAATGTGCACAGGAGGCCAACGCAAGCCCCCTCCACCAAAGGGGCTGCTGCCCGAAATAGAGACTTGACCCCGGGAAGACAAAAAATCCACCAGGAAGGAATACGAGTCGAAGGACGAGAAGTCCAGCTCCTCCCCCTGCCCTGCCGACGAGGCCTCCATGGCCTGTGCCTCCTCCACCTTCACCTCACCCAAGGTAGACTCGAGAATTTCCAAAGGCACCTTTCCGTCAGAACCCTAGGGAAGGATGAAGCGTCGTAAGAAGCATGAGTCGGCAACCTGTCGGGTCATTCAGGATGCACACCAGTCATATCTTGTTGTAAAGCATACATCTAGAGTGGACACCAGGGGATCCTCCGGCTCGACCTTAACCAAAACGTCGACAGCCACCTATGGGTCCACATGCCCATCAGAATCGCGAGGCATAACAAAGCGACTCCACCGATGAACAAACGGAGTAGCCCCTGATGCACCAGACACACTCGATCCCTCCCCGGAGGCACTATCCAAGGTACATACGAGGCCTCCTCCGGCCTCTCGCCGCCGTACTTATACATGCAGAGCAGACTCCGATTAAAACTCAAAGGCTCAAATGTCCCAAAAACAACATAGGTAAAACACAGGAAGACAGGCGCGGTTTCCATCAAATAAAGGAAAGTTTATATACATAAAGCATAAGTGGGCGGTCAACATACTAGAACTCAGCCCTCCTCCCCAGGAAAGAAAACAAAACAAAGACAGCCGCGATAGAGCTACACCTCCGGGGCATCCACGCTTGGCTCTAGAGGGGCATCAACGCTGGACAAAGCTCCCCCAAAGGGCCGCGAAGCACCCGTAGACTCCGAGTAAAGCACCAGGCCTCCCAACGAAGAACTCGGGCGAAGGCCGCCCGAGGCACCCAGAGCCCCCTGACCGGTCATGAAGCGCAATGTCACGTTCCAGCCATGTTTCGCCCATACGCCACGATGAAAGCACTCCAAGGCTACGCCGATCTCCACCGGAGGTGCCTCTAGCTAGAAGGCCTCAACCACGGAGTCCGGCACCTACCGCTCCAGTGCTTCGAAGGGACTAACCCCCGCCTGGTGCAGCAGGGTTAGCTAAAGTGCAAAAGCCACGCAAGCGTTGGACCTCACATAGGCCTCCGCTGCCCTAACCATAACCTTTGCGGCAGACCGAAGCTAGAAGAGCAGCCTGACCGATGCCTCTGAGTTGGAGGGCAGTGGCGGACATCGGGCCCCCATGCCACTCAAGGCATCAGAGGTAATCCAGGCCACCTCCGACGGTAGCGCCGTTAACTACTAGCACTCCAAACGCAGTGCCCCTTCCGATGCCCGAACCTCTTCCAGCTCTTGCCGCATATTTACCACCGCCACACGAAGGGTATCAGCATCACTCTCGACAGACACACGGGCCGCGTTGGCCGCATCGGCAACCTCCTTCGCCTCCCGGAGATCTTCGGCAGCTTTCCGAGCCTCAGCCTCTGCACGCTCATAAAGCACCATCTCCACATGAAGACGGCCCTCCGCAGACACCGCCCGTTTTTGGGCCTCTTCCAAAGCCTAGCGCCCGCCACCTCCCAGCACCCTCATCAAAATTACTTGCTGCAAGGCACCACAAAAAGATGGAAAAAGACAAGATAAGCTACCCAGGACCCAACACAGAACCCGACGATCATAACTAACACTACCGACCTGAAGAGTCGCTGCCGCCAATCGCACCTCCAGCTCCTCCAGGGGACGCTGGGTCAATGCTCTCTCGACCTCCCCACTCCGAAGCAGAGAGGAGGCCGCAGCGAAAGCCCATGACACCTCCGGGCGCAGCGTGAAGTCATCCGGGGTAAGGATCCCATGGCTTGGGACCCCCTCAACCACTCCGAAGGGACTCCCGGTGGAGGGCACGGCACCTCGGGCACCAGCCACCGCGGGCGGGCCACCAGTCGACTCCGGGCCCCGTGGGAACGAAGCTACGTCCCCCAAGATAGCCCTCAGAGACCCCTCTAGAGGAGTTCGCGATCTTCGTTGGGCCTCTGAGGCCCAAAGGGGTGGAGTCAAGGTCGCATCCACCTCGAAGATCGCTACAAAAAAAAATGAATTAAGATCCCAGCGCAGGACCAAAAGGGTATGAATAACAAAGCAAATCACACCTGGTTCCCCTGAACCTCTTACAATAGGACCCGTAGCATCCTCAACATCCGAGTTGACAAGACTGAAATCAAAGTCCACGGAGGCCACGCCTCGCCGTTGGCTCTAGCCGTGACCCGCAATATCCGGGGAGGCCCAGTCCTTCCCCTGGCCATTGCCGCCACCCTGGCCCTCACCTCCGGACTGATCGCTCACACTCCCAACCCGCCTCAGGTACTTCTTGCAAACTAGGGGCACCTCTGATGACTTGGACATCGAACCAGTATGCGAGCCTCTGGATGCTGAGGGCCGCCGGGCCTGGAGTGTCCTTGTATGAACAGGGGGCCCGCACGCACACATTTTCCAGCAACCCTAGGCTCTGGAGGATCCCACCATGCCGGAGTCCCCATGCCAAGGTAAAAACAGACACGATTGTACTGCTCCCAACTCCGTGCCAGGGCCACCCGCCGCTCCCGTTCCGCGATAGTAGGCGGGCCCACGATCACCTCCGCGATCTCTGCCGTGCACTCCAGCAGGAGGCATCTCTCTGAAAGAAAAAAGATGGCTCACATCAGCAGATTGAGAACCCAACTACAAAGGGAACTCACCAGCGCTGACGGGAGGACCGGAATACACCTCCGGCCACTCTTCAGCACCTTGCTCAAAAACGCAGTTCAAGCCCGTTTAGAGGGGTCAGACACACAACATGGTGAACTCCTCTACGAGATCACGCATGCTCATCTTCTTGGCCACCCTCCAGAGAAGGGCTAGCCGCAAGGCGAACTGATCATTTGTAATCCCCATCTCCAGCTCTGGAACATACGTGATATCACAGTTCATGGAGCGAATGGGCAATGTAGGGCCGACGCTGTAGTAAAACCACCGCCGCAACCAGCTGGTATATCACCGGCCATTGATGGCCTTCGCTGAGAAGGCATTGCGATACTGCAGCCATATCTGGAACTTGATACTCCCAAAACGGAGAGGCCTCTTCGTCACTGGACCTTGATCAACTTCGGCTGGCAGCTGGCAAAGTGGAGGGCCGCGAAGGAATCTGCCCTCCCTTCACACCCCTCCGCCCGCATGGCCCACTCAAAGGTAGCCAGGTAGGAAATGGCATTAGCATGGAGCTGCAGGAGCTCCACGTAGAAGTGGCGAAGCACCTCTTCAAGCAACGGCACTGAAGGAAAACCCAGGCCCGCCTTGAAGAAGGCCTCAAACACCACGACCTCATGGGCCAGAGGCTTCGAGACCTCCTTGCCCAATGAAGGCCAAGCGATGGCTCAGGAGGGGATCTTCCCCTCCCTAACCATCCGGTCGAGCTCCTCGTCACCGATGACAGACAATCCTAGTGCGGTGGTTTGCCGAGAGTGGCTTTTGCTGGTGCACCGGAGCTCCACTCCCGACGGTAGCCCCATCCGCAGCAAGGAAGCCGGTGACCCCTGAAGGTCCCCCACCGTGGCTACTTCGGCCATATCCCCCACCACCCGAGTTTCGGCTTCACTTGGGGTACTCAGGTCGGCCATATGAACTGCAAGAGGATGGCAAAAGGCACTAAACTACGAGAGAGGGACGAGTAGAGATCAAGGAACAACTCACGCAAGGCAAGAGGCTCTGAAGACAGAGGTAGATGAGAACAAGGAGTCAGCAAAAGGGTTGCTCTGGGCAATTCCCCTCCTTCTACAAATAGGAGGCAACTTGCCCCCTGCAGGCAGCGAGCGCACGCGCTGTCCTTTCTCCTGCCAGGATGAAATCATGGAGGAGCAAAACCGACTCCCCTGCCCCCCCCCCCCCAACGACAAGACAACACGCGTCCCACGCTCCGCCAGATAGGGCAGGACTACACCTCCACCCAGGGCGCATTCAATGCCCCCTGTCGCCAACGTCATCCAACACGCCATTCCGTCACCCGAGTCAAATCGTCTCGGGCAAGCCAAGCCATTCTCAAACCACGAACCATCAACCACAAGCCAGGGACCACCAGGGGCCCTCCTTCGAAGGAACCGTGGGCCTGACCGCTCCACTGGCCGCCCCCGCAAGGGGCTACTATTAGGGGTTGTTATTAAGGACCCTCGACGGCCCCTTGGCATAATTAGCTCAGCCTCTCAAAGGTTGAGCCCTTCCCCATCTTCCGAAGACCTGGCCTTCCGGAGCTCAACCTCCTGAAGGTTCAGCCTCCCCCTTTTGAAGCCCCAGCCTTCCGGAGCTCCGCCTTCCGAAGGCCCGGTCCCCGAGGCTTCGGCCTCGGGCTTCCCGGGCTGGCTTCCCAGAGGTTACTGAGTGACACATCAGTCCTCAGGAAAGATCTGCCAAAAAGCAAGGACCAATCGTACTTTGCCTGCGAGGAAGTGACCAGCATTTAATGCCTAGGCTAGTGGACACCGCTCTGACACCCCAGCATGATGGCACCTATCCTGACACCCCTGGCGGTGCGATGCCAGGCCGCAATTGGCAACCGGCTCACCCCCTTCATGGGGTGAGCACCACGATAATTACCACGGTGGATATTTATCTCCCGATAGGATAGAAGGTAGTCTTCTGGGATAAGGCTCAGTAATTTGACCGGATCCCGGATATTTGTACATTATGATAACTTGTACGCCAAGCTACGCATGGCCCTATAAATAGGAGGCCATGGTTCTCTGGGTAAGGAGGGGAAAACAGAGCAGGAACCACAGCAAACCTGTGATTCTCCCCCCAGATCGATCCATTTTCCTACCATCAATATACCCGTGGTGTTCCTTCCTCTCAAATTTCATCTTCAAGCTTGAGTCTCCTCCTTAGAAGAAACTCTCGTCGTATTTGCTGGGGCAAGATGAACTCTTGCTCCAACACGCCCCTCTTGTCCCTAACTCGTGTGGGCTTGCAGCAGGTCCAATCTTTGATGCTCTTTGCTCTTCTTAGCCTCCTAATTCGTGGGTTGTAGGCAAGGGAAGACGCACGGTTGAGGGATTGGACATCAGAGGTGAGTTCTTTTGTGCGTTCCATGTGCAGATGATTTGATACTTCATTAAGATTTGCATGAACTATGAAAATCGGTGTGTTTGAAGCTATGCCTTGTGGATTCATTTCTGAAACCATGGCTTCATTGCTTGCTCGATTAATAAATCGATTAGAACTAGCTATAGCTGCATGCCGCCACACAGGGTGGTCAATGAAATTCCTAAACAAGACATTCATGTTGTTGTTGGTCAAATATCTAACTTTGAACTCATTTTTCCCTAGGATGAAATGATAGGAGCTGGATTTATAATAGTTTTCCATTTACTTCTCTATTTTTGGCTGTTGTGGATCAATTTATGCAACATGTCAGAGCGCATTTCAATGAAAATGAAGAAATAAAATGCCCTTGCCGCCGATGCCTTAATCAGAAATTGTTATCTCATGATGAAGTGGAGGATCACATTAATATTTCTGGTATGTCAAGGAGCTACACTCGGTGGATACACCATGGAGAATCAGCTAGTGATGAGGAATGTGATAGCAATGATGATGGCCATGGTTATGGTGAAGATTAGCAAGGGTTGTATGGTGAGGGTCTTGAGATTGGATATGGTGAAGACGACATAGAAGATAATGGTGGTGGAGTTCAAAGTTTAATTGAGGATATGTACACAGTTGCAAACAATAGCACTAGTGGAAACATATATGCAAAATTGATGAAAGAAGCAAAGCAGGAATTTTATCCAGGCTGTACAGAATTCTCAAGGTTGTCTTTCCTAATTAAACTACTTCATATAAAGGTATATAATCAGATTACAAACTCAGGTTTCAATGCATTGCTTCAGTTGCTTTCATCGGCATTGCCAAATGGTACCGCTCTACCAAAGTCCTTCAATGAAACCAACACTATACTCCGGCAAGTTGGGTTTGGATATGAGTCAATTCATGTTTGCATATATGATTGTGCATTATTCTGGAAGGAGAAGGAAAATGATATCCAATGTCCAGTATGTGGTGAGTCACGGTGGAAAGACAACAGCGAGGGAAAAAAGAGAGTTCCCCACAAGGTACTTCAGTATTTCCCAATAATTCCAAGACTGCAAAGGCTTTTTGTGTCAAAGGACAGAGCTGAGCTTGTATGGTGGCACAAGGAGAAGAGGGTGCCCATTGAAAATGAAATGAGACACTAGGCAGATGGAGAAGGTTGGAAAGATTTTGATAGGACCATTGATTCATTTGCACAAAATCCTCGCAATTTAAGGCTAGGCATTGCTACAGATGGTTTCAACCCGTTTGGTAACATGAGCAACATGTATAGCATGTGGCCAGTGATAGTAGTACCATATAATTTTTCACCATGGATGTGCATGGAGAAATCCAATTATATGTTGGCTTTACTTATTCTAGGACCAAAAGCACCAGGAAAAGAGTTTCATGTATACATGCAACCTTTGATACAAGACTTGATTCATCTTTGGAATGGAGTTCCTACTTATGATGCATATGGTAGAGAACAATTTTCATTGCGCGCAGAGATTATTTGGGTTATTCATGATTATCATGCACTAGGCACTATGACAGGGAGAAGCGCAAAGGGTTACTTCGCATGTGTGCACTGTGACAAGGATCCATGCTTGGAAGAGTTGAGAAACAAAATTTGGTATGTTGGCCACCATAGATTTCTACCGCGTAACCATCCATGGAGGAAAAATAAAGCTTTCAATGGGAAGATTGAAAACAGGGATAAACCAAGAAAATTTTCTGCTGATGAAGTGTGGAAAAGGTTGGAGAAACTTCAAGACGTTCCAGGTAAGCATCCTGCAAATAAGAAGAGAAAACACACAAACAAGGATGAACCAACCTGGCATAGTAAGGTTAGCTTGTATGATTTGCCATATTGGTGGAAACTTAAGTTACAACTCAACCTAGATGTTATGCATATAGAAAAGAACATATGCGATAACATCGTTGGGACCCTTCTTGACATTGAGGGCAAGTCAAAGGACACAATTAGTGCTAGACTTGATTTGGAAGATCAAGGTATAAGGAGAGAGTTGCATATGCAGGAAGAAGGTAATTCCTACTCCAAGCCAAAAGCATGCTATATTTTGAACAAGGAGGCAAGGAGAAAGTTTTGTTAGTTTCTTAGTGCAGTTAAATTTCCAGATGGATATGCCTCTAACATATCAAAATGTGTGGATCTTGATGGATGTAAAGTGCATCGGCTAGATTGGTGCAGAAGATGTATATGAGGCAATAGCTGAGTTGGGAACCTTTTTTAGACAACTATTTGCTAAGATACTAAAAGTTGATGTTGTGCATCGGTTAAAGGATGAAATCATACTAATCTTGTGCAAGCTAGAGAAAACTTTTCCTCCTGTATTCTTTCATGTCATGGTTCACCTAACTGTTCATTTACATGATGAGGCCATTCTAAGGGGCCCGGTTCAATATGGATGGATGTATCCCATCGAATGACGGTTGTGCACCTTCAAGAGATTTGTGCGCAATAAAGCAAGACCAGAAGGATCTGTTGCAGAAGCATATACTGCATACGAGTGTTTGTTACATTGCTCAAGCTATTTCAGTGACATTCAAACAAAATTCAGCAGGGAAGAAAGGAACAAAGATGGGCGAGAAAATATCTTGGCCGATGATTTATCAGTTTTTGCACATGGTACTAATGTACTGGGAGCTTCAAAACTGAAATACATGGATAGTGAAAATGAATTGATGGTTTGGTTTGTGCTTAATAATTGTCTTAAGGTTGATCTATACAAAGAGTAAGTCCCAATTTGCAGACATTTGCAAAGTTATTCAATGTCACTCCCATTACAAACATATGTTTTGTGTTTCATAGGATGTTTAGAGATGCGCTGGAGCAAGAAAATGCAGATAACATTGAGCAAAGAATTGAGAAAGAATTTCCAATGTGGTTTCAGAACCATGTAAGTGCAAGTCTTGGTTTGTTTTTTATTTTTATAAAATATCATAATTGATAGTTTGCATTACTTGCCTACAGATTTGCAGGTTACATCATGGAGGGATGGGAGATGTCAATGACGACCTTTATGCACTCGCATGTGGTCCTGATAAGCGCATGAGATCATACTCTGCATGTGTGATAAATGGTGTTCGACACCACACTGTCGCTCGTGATGCGGACAGGAAAACTGAAAAGTGTGGCATTAAGATTGAAGGTACTAACAATAATGAAACTATCGACTTCTATGGGATCCTAACAGAAATTATAGAGTTAACTTATATTGTAAATAAGAATGGAGCTAGATGTGTGATTTTATTACAATGTGAGTGGTACAATCTGGAGGGAAAGAATAACCGTATGAAAAATGATGGTTACTTGAAAAGCATTAATGTTGGAGGTCGTTGGTACAAGAATGATCCATTCATTCTCACCACACAAGAATCACAGGTATTTTACTTGGAAGATTCAAAATTTGGCAAAGGTTGGCAAGTTGTGCAGGATTTTGATCACATGCACATATACGACGTGATAGAATCTGGGGAAAGTCATAGTAACAGAAATGAACTACATGTGCGGTCTGAAGTGGCATATCGAGTAGATAATTCTTCATCAGAAGCTTGTGTTCTAGGAGACATTAATCCTGATCTGGATTTGTTGCACTGTGCTAATAAGACTGCAACTAATATCGATTCTCAGATTGTTGACAAGATCCGCAACTGTGAAGCACCACCTCATGGCAACGAAACTGATAGTGAAAAGGAAGATGACACATTAATGGAGCATTGTAGTACTGATGAGGCCAATGCCTTAGATTATGAAAGTAATGATAAGTAATATATGCAATTCATAATATTAGCAGAACTTTGTAACTTTAACATGTACTCCTGTACTTTGCAACTTTATCTATGTTTCTCTAGTTTTGATCAATGCTCGATGCCCAATTGCATATTCACAACATGGCTATGTTCAGATCGTTATTATTTCTACTTCTCAATGTTTCTAAAAATTGCAATACATGTCCTGACATTGCTGCATATTACAAGCAAAAGAAACAATTCAGTTCTGAACAGGGGTCTGCTGTCATCACATTGCTTCAATAATATTAGACAAAGAGCCTTGTTTTGATACATATGTGAATCACATTTGAACTTGTTACAATTTCTTGTCACACTACTACATTGTCATTGCTGCTAAAGTGCTTTCGTGCACTGAGTACATGAAAGAACCACTGAAATATGGCATACTTCTAATGCTAGCCTACAACTAGGAGACCAAAAATACTTCTTCTACTCACAGATGATTAGAGAGAGTGCAGAATCCTGCATATGTTCAACTGTTCATCCCTGGACATTTACTTAAGAAGTTGCACTAAGATAGACAACACTACAAGAACAGCATTCATCAAACCCAAGATCAGTATAGCTTTTCCCCATCCACCTAGTTCAAATGCACTATAGGTTACTGCATTCTTCACTTCCTGTGTCATGTTTTTCACCTCAAACATAACCTTCTCCAATGCTTCCACTCGTTCCTTCAAGCCACCTATCGCTTCAAGCTGGTCAGGTACCAATTCATCTCCACATGAGGCAGATTCAACCTCCAGCTTAGCCTTGTTTGACACAATCGTTCTGTATGTTGCTTCCCACTTGAAAAAGGGGCATCTGTTTGGCATCAACAATATGTAAATCAAATGCCAATTTCAGAAATTGAAGAACCCTAAAGCAAAAACACAAAATTGGGAGCAATACTCACTTCAAGGTCATTGGCATGGCACTTGAAGAATATCTTCCCCTTGTTCTCACCGGTTGTACATGTCAGCTCTATAACGTTGTAGTTCTTGCAAGTTGGGCACTGGATCAAAGGAAGCTCGATGGTCGAACCCATCTCCGGTGGCGCCCTCTAACTCGTGCTGTGCATGGTTGATGAAGAGCCTCGCATCACTGGAACTGGGACACGAGCACCAGCTGCAGATGACTGGGAGAGCGCACGATGGATAGCAGTAGCAGCGGTGCAGGGGAGATGGGAAAGGGGAAGAAGAAAAGTGGTGGCACAAGGAGGGCCTGGAGGACGGTGCACGGCTGGGGGACAGCGCACGGCTGGGCAAACGGCGCACATGACAAAGGGGAAATTGGGCATATGGTGCACGAGAAAATGATAAGATCGGTTCCCCTCATGAAAAGAGTCAACGCAGTGAGGGGCTGGAGGATGGTGCATGGCTGGGCGGATGGGGCACGGGAGAAAGGGGAAACTGGGCAAACGATGCACGGGAAAAAAAACTTTAGATAAATGACAAGATCAGCCATATGCTAAGAAGGCCCACCGATTAGTCAGACATGATTTGCACAAATTCCAAATGCATTCAAATTCAGATAACTAACTTCATGTAAATAGGTGAAAATTTTGTCTGACGCATCTAGTTGACCTATGTCAATGACTTGAAACAAGAAGCTCCATTTATCGGCTATTAGTGATCACCATCTGATCCTTCCCTCAATAACTTCATGTATTGTTTTGGCTATAGTCATAGTACATATGTCTAGTTTTGGCTCTCTGGAACCAAAGTTGGATAAACGGCATCACTATATCGTCTTGAGATTCACCCATCCTAGGAGATTCACCAGGATATCATGAATGTCTCGCTGTGGCATCCAGATATAACTAATTATATTCTGTGACAGAACTAACTGTTAGGGATAAAAACGGTCAGAAATGATCAGAAAATGTCCTAAATCACTTTCACTTTCACATTTTTCTCGGAATCAAAATCGGAAATGATAATGTCGGAAACGATAACAATATCGAAGATATCGGAAACTTCGAAAACGAAACCATCGGAATGGAAACATGTCGATTACGGTCGGGAACCGATAGTATAGATCAGAAACATGTCGATTACAGTTCGGGATTTTACCATTCCATTTTCATCCCTACTAACTGTATTCTGTGGACGATCAAGACCTAAGTTCATAGTTCCTATCTCCTTCATTACTAACTCTCTACCAACTAGTTCGTCAAAGGTTTCTAGGGAATCAAATTCCACTCATTCTTGTCTTGATATGTCTCCTTCTAAAGAGGGAATGAATCGTGGATGTGCTTTACCAATTGAAAATAAGAAATGCTTTTTTCTGAAATGCATCTATCTCATCCGAGAAATGGATAATATGTAACCTGAAATGTCGCTTATCCATGACAACTTATCACTCTTTTCTACTTCAAAAGGGGGCTTGGGGTTGGTTTTTGTGCTGCTAGATTTCGAAAGTGGGCTTTGGGGAGGTGGTCGGCGTTGCGAGGTGCTGGCTGCGAAGGAGCTCAAAAATGGATGAGCGCGTTTTAAGTCGAGTGAAAGATAGCATGACCCATTCTTATAACCCTACCAGTTATTGGTGAACCCTGATCGTTCAAACGAACAAATCTCAAAAAATTTCAGAAATGATGGTTCTTTTCTACCCCCCTTGGTCATAATGTTTACCCGATAAACATGGAAAGTGCAATTATGTTAAAAATCAATTTTTGTTATTTATTTTATTAGTGTAACCAATTTTTCTTCCACGCCACACACTCTCGCGCTCGTTTTCATCTCCCGCGCATCGTTTTCATCTTCCGCACCACACACTGCCAATGACAACGTGGACCCCCTCCCACCCTAATCCCCCCGTCTCCTCTCCCCCAAAATCGATCCCCATTCTTACTTATCCGCCTCCGCCGTCTCACTCTCTGCACTGCTCTCACCCAGCCACATCCTCTCCCCTATGCCCTCCACTCACCCATCCGCCCCTCCGCTCTATCACCGGTTTTTGCGCCTTCGTCAACCCGGAAGCCGCCGCTCTTCATATTGATGGCGTCACCTTGACATTCGCAATGGTCATGCCCTCCTCTCTACCGTCCCCCAAGAACAACACCTCCTCCTCCCAAATCCGCAGGTGATTCAACCCTGACATATATTTTTCCTTTTGGAAAGTTTTTAGTTGATAGTTTGGTAGAGCATGATGCTTTGGTGCATTTTGAGTTCTTTTCTCTTCTAATAGAAAAACCATGTCGGTTGCCAAGACACTACATTCCAATATATCATGTTCTGCATAATGACTCATTGATTTTGTGATGCCTAATACGAGTGACCCGTGATCCAATTACGAGTGATAAGCTCTATTTCATCAAAAGTTTTTGAGCAAAACCTATCTAATATGTCAGTATAAGTAGTCTGTTGGTATACATAGATGGTAGATCTTAGTTCACATTATTCTGTTTGATTGCAAGTTTTCCATGGTACTTCTGTGTTGTTGTATTGCATCAGCTATTCTGTTTGATTGCAAATTTTCCATGGCACTTCTGTGTTGTTGTATTGCATCAGCAAGCTTGTGATGGGGTCTTGACTACATTTTTTGTTATATATCTGCAATCTATCATAAAAATATTTAAAGCAATGTCTCTTTCGGCGTACGAGAAGAAAAGGAAGGAGAACGTATAGAAGAATGAAGTTGTACTACAGTCTTTTGGTCTGCCTACGTCAGCAAAGAATGTTAATAGCTTGTTCTCCACTGGCATCAACAAGAGTGTTGTTCTTGACGAAGAAGAATCTGAAGCTAAATATGATCCAACCGCGATTCCGCTAATGAAAGCAAGGAAGATGACACTGACCTTGAGGAAGAAGAATTAGTACAAGTTAAGGTGCTAACCCTTTCGTACAATAGGCTAGGGTCAAGCCATGCATTATAAGGGCATTCAACCTCATTTAGTTTGTACATATAACTTCTACATGCACATTTGTTTTCTCTTGTTTCTGTACTCATATATTTCATTGTTTAATTTCTATATTCTTGTGTTTTGCAGACTACTCCTATGGCTCCAGGAAATAGACCTCAACCAAAGAAGCAAAAGGCCACCTCAAATCCTGTGTCGGCTAGCCCCCCAAGATTGATAAGGTCAACTGTTGGCCAATTGCAGCAGACTGCTAGCCCCCCAAGATTAACAAGGTCAACTGTTGGCCAATTGCAGCAGGCTGCTAGCCAATTGCAGCAGACCCCAAATGCCAGATGCACAAGGTCAGTTGCCTCCCAATTGCAACTCAGCCCTGGAAGGTTCAAAAGGTCAAATGCCTCCCAATTGCAGCTCAACCCTGCAAGGTGCACAAGGTCCATGGCACCTGAGTTGTGCACTCTAGATGATGTCGAAAGGAACCTG
Organism: Phragmites australis; assembly: GCF_958298935.1. Lineage (NCBI taxonomy): Eukaryota > Viridiplantae > Streptophyta > Magnoliopsida > Poales > Poaceae > Phragmites > Phragmites australis. The sequence continues at coordinate 18,820,310 of NC_084936.1, read as the reverse complement.
TCGATCCTTACGGACAAGTCACCGAGAGGACGGAGTTCCTGACAGAGCAATGAGATCACTGAGAAAAACACTGGTGAAGACAATGCATTGCTTGATGTTGCTAACACTGGTGAAGAAAATGCATTTCTTGATGTTGATCCTCTTGAGACAGCACAAAATTGTTCACATGGAAGTGCTACAGTGGATACTGCAGGTACACAGTGCCAATATCCATGCAATCACATTTTTCCCTTTTGTGACTAGAACATGTACCGTAGACATAACATTTTTTTTCTCAGTATATGCAGCTCCCACCATGTCTAAAGAGGTTCGTAAGAAGACCATGGGTCATGGGCTAGAGAGGATGAACAAAAGTGGAAGCAAATTGAAAATTCTTGTGCCTGAAGGGAAGACAAGACCAGAGGTTCTAGTACAAGCTGCAAAATTGGCTTCAGAATGTGGTGTTGCCCTTAGAGATAACCTACCTATCTATCCAACATGGAAAGACTACAAAGATGGCAATAGCAAGGAACTTGTATCTAGGGTACTAAGAAAAGTTGCAGTGAGCCACTTATTTCATTGTTCATAGTACTTTCTGCTTTTGAAGTTTCATATGTGACAAATCTGACTATAAGTATTATCTGTTATATTAGACAATACTAGATGTTGAGGTTAGACACGATGGACCTAGCAAGGATGCATGTACAGATATAATTAAGAGGGGAGTAAGGCAGCAGTGGTATTTGCTTAAAAGGAAGTACTTCAATGCATCACTCACAAAAGAACACTTGATGGCCCAAGAACCCCCACCTAAAATGAAAAAAGAAGAGTGGACCGGGCTGGTTGAATATTGGTATCAAACGAACATTCAGATACATACATGCAACAGTCATCTTGTTTTGCATATGTGTTGCAAATCTTCAATTTAGTTTATATGTTTTTCTTGTACCTGTTGGCAAAGAGCAAGATAATGGCATTGTCCTAAAGGCTAACGCATTAATCTATTATGCTTGCTTGTTTTACTATATTCCTTATGCTTTCTATTAGTTCAAAAGTGCTGCATAGCAAATGTTCATTGTTTATTGTTACTAAGATTAATTTACACCGAATAAAAGCAAGATTGAAACTATGCTTACTTTGGAGTCTCAATTCTATGGGAAATTCACTTATTATTGAATCATTCAATATCATCATTTAGATCATTCCATGAAATGCCTGCTAGATGATCTTGCACCTATCATTGCCAACATCTACTATAAACATTGCCATTAGTGATTCTAAATTTAGACTGCTTTTTGCATATTTATTACAGGAAAGATGTGTTAAGAACAAAGAAAATAGAGGCCAAGTCCAGCTTCACCAAAAAACAGGATCTCAGTCCTATATTGCCCATCGCTACTCCCTTGTAAGCATATCTGTGTATGAGTACCATCATATATGTCTATACCTGTCTTTTCAGATCATTTTGTAATTCATAATGCATTTATCTTGCAAAGGTCTAAGTACAATGACCGAGACCCAGATCCTGTAGAATTCTTTGGAGAATGTATGACTAGTGCTCAGAAAGGTCATATTGCATTAGCAACTGACATCTTTGTAAGTTACTTGCTGAGCTCAAGTCTAAATGATTTGAAACATAGGGATTTTTTTCTGTATTGCTGCATCAATAATTTGTACAATTACATGATTAGCTAAGACTAGACCTAGAATCAGCACTACTCTCTGTTTGATGCAGAGAATAGGTTCGAGTGTACGACACAGGAACAACAAAAGTATATTCTTAAAAATTTGGAAGAACATTCTAATTCCTCAGCTCTAACCTAACAAGCTTTGATGCTTTTGATACATGCGACAATATGTTCATTTTCTTCATAGTTAAGTTCAATTTAACTAGACACATTTGCGCATGGTTAGTCCCGAATTTTCTTTTCTTTTTGGCTAGGGATTCAGCTTAGTAAGTAAACCAGGTAAGCTTCATAATTCACCACAAAGTGGCACAGTACTCCACTATATTCAACTCTGGGTGATGCACCTTGACCTTGGATAAAACTTTGTTTTTTCTCAACATTTTCGAGAATTGTTTTTCTTGCATGACATATTTCTAAATTGCAAGCATGCTACTGCTGATATGAATTTCCTACTCTTGTTGACATCTGTATTTCTCCTCCTTAGGACAAGATGACCTTTGAGAAGGAAAAGGAGCCTGAAGAAGGTGAAGAACCGAAGTCTCATTCTCAGATTGTTGCTGACACTCTCAGCCAGGTCAGTCACTCAACCAACTTCCTTCCACACATGGGCATTGCTCCCCCCTCCAAGAGGTCTAGGTCTAGTTCTTCTACTTCAAAAACTAGACTTCGTGAGGAGTTTTAGGCAACACTACAAGCACAAAGAGAGGAAGCTGCCCGCAAACAACAAGATTTGCATGACCAGATAGGTGCTCACCAGGCTACACTTGAGGCCAATCAAAATTTACTTCGAAAACCCAGGATGAGGTGCAGGGGATGAGTCAGAAATTTTCAAAGACTGATAACCTATTGCATACTTTGCTTCAGGGTCAAACACGCTGTCGTTCGGCTAGGGGTAAGTCTCCATGATATTATGTTGCTTATGGCCTCGGCATCTGTTTCGTTGAAACAATGTGTGGTGATTAGAGGTCTTATGTTCCTATCTGGACAAGTGTTTGTAGCCATCTCATGTTAAGCTTTGTTGGTTATTTTGGCTACTAGTATTTTCCATGTAGTTGGCATATTATAACTTGTGTTCTATTGTACCGTACCTGATCGAGTCCAATATGTCAGGCATATCCTAATGTTATGGTTTATTATGTGAGATTGGTGTTGCAACCTATATGGCAGTGAGCTCTATTAATGTTGCAACCTGTATGGCAGTGTGCTGTGTTCACTTTGATTCAAAATCTTCTATGACAACATCATGCAATAAATTTATACTTCTTGTGCACCATTTTCTATCACGTCATAGAAGGCACATTGTCACCGAAAATACGAACATCAGTGATGAGAGCTTTTTTCATAAAACACACTATCCATGCTTACCAGGATAGGATTCAGTGACGAAATAGAGCTACTATTTGTGACAGGAACAACCATCTTAAAATGTTAACACTTCTTACAACAACACAAGTATTGTCATATATATACCTTAACTATGGTTATTGGTGCCCTTTTGTGACGCAATAGGACATTTTATGTGACATATGGACGCGTCATAAAATGTACACATGTATTATGACATATATTGTTTCGTCACAAAAACCACTGTAACCATGATCCGAACCCACTTTTTTATGACTACTATAGGTATTTGTGACAAGTTGACTTACCATTTTGTGACACAGATTAGATGTCATAAAGTGTCAGTGTGTTATGACATCCTATTGATCGTCATAAAAAGTTTGGACATTTTGTGACGAAAGTGCGAGAAAACGTCACAAGGTACATTTAGCGACAGTCGATATATGACGACTCGCATGACGCTCATTTTTTGTCACAAAAGGAATTTTATGACGAAAATTAGACCTACAATGACGTTTTGACTTTGTCATAGAAGGCCATTTTTTTTAGTGTCCCCTAATTGCATATAGAAACCCCACGATCAGACCTTGCTAGTCGGGGGCAGGTACACACCTAACCAATCTAATCATATTTAATATCATCCACTCATGTGTTTTCCTTCTCTAGACACCCTTTCGGTGGACGAAGTCATGGACCAACGCAGAGACGGAATGACCCGTCCCATAGCATTTAATGCTATGAGATGTCCTGGTAGGTGATCGTGATGGGCTAGCAGCCAAGCGTGACGGCATTTGGCGAATTAGGGTGGACTAGGTATGCCCACTCCCTATAATGATTGCCTAAGAGTAACCATTTTGATTAGGTATAGGGTGTGCAGGACAACTAGAGCGGACTAGGCATGCCCACTCCCTGTAATGATAGCCTAAGAGTAGCCATTTTGATTAGGTATAGAGCAGTCATCGTGTTTGGCACGGTTTGCTTGTATATGCATCTCACCTCCTGCTATATAAAGGAGGAGGATCGGGATTGTAAGAGGACACTCTGAATAAGTTCATCCAACTCATAAGAAAATACACATGACGTATGATTGTTATCCCACGGAAGACCTGAACCTAGATAAACATTGGTGTTCTTGAGTTCCTTCGACACACACTCACCAACAACTACTAGAAACATTGATCACGCACCCATCGTCTAGTATACCCAGATACATTGTTAGGGATTAGCTCACGACAGAGAGGAATACTGAGTTTAAATTATTTTTTGATTTTGATGAATTAATCTTTGAATTTAGTTTCTTCGATCATTCACCCACTCTGATTGCCATATTAGAGTGTAATCAATCCTACCATGCATGAGGTTCAATAGGATGGATTGGTCTGGTCCATGCATGTTTTGAGTCGTGATGTTTTTTATTGTGCTTGATTCCTTTAAATTGTGTGCAATCCCATGATTGGCTATTGAACATTCACAAACTCAGGGTATTTGATCATGAACTCGCTCCAGTCATCAATAAATGTCATTTTGGGATACGGTCTTCAAAACACAAAGTTTGACTACTACTTTTTGTTGTTTATAAAACATAATAAAAATATATTATTATGAAAGTAATTTTTAAGACGAATCTACACATATCATTTTCAAAGATCCAAACTTAATATATAAAAAATAATTTGTAACCAAATTTTAGAACGCTTAACTACACACAACCCAAAACGTTATGACTAGAGGAGTATTAACTTTGTGAAGTAATTGACACTGGCATTCACAGAGATGTGATTTTTAGTTAAAAAAAGTATTAAGTATGATTGCAGGCTTTCCCTGGGACGTCTTTTTTACCAAGCAGATTTTTTATACGGTGCTCCTAAGTTCTTGTGAACCGTTCATTGTGAACTAATTCAACAGGTAATATCCCTCTGACGTCATGGGATTAACAGATATAAATTATTATATTACAAAAAATGGAAAAATAAAAAATTAGCACTTGAAACTTAAAATAAGTCAGTTAATGGGGTAAATTAGTTAAAAAAAATCTAACTTTTTTGGCGAGAGCACCTTAAAATTGGCTCTTACTAAGGACATGTGCAGACATCATGACACTCTGAACATAATTAAGTAAAAGATTCCCATCTAAGGACTTCACCATGAGACAAAATCGTATCAATCAGAAGATATGGCATCGCAAAAACGTTGAAAGATCTTTTTGACTATAGATTATCATATCTAATATATATCTAGCTATTTGAGCCAATAACAACGGACGGCTAAAACTGCTTGTGTAGGTCAAAATTCGCAACGCATTTATCTTATATATAGCAAAGTGCATAAAAGCCAACTGTCTGAAACACAGGAAATTCTTTTTGAATCGAACAAAACAGACACGTGACTTTCATTGGAGTTTCACTGTGATTTTGTGGGAAAGGATAACTCCCGTGCATGCGCCGCAGGATTAATTATACGATATTCCTAACTTACAAACATGGTGTTACAAAATATATTTTGGTGACTTCGATTTGTTTTGTCAACGCACGATCATTTGAGAACCAGTTAAATCAGGCTAATGTTGCAAATTTTTAGCTGCTATATATCAACCTCTATCATCAACCATATATATTGCTGCAGTACAAACCACACTATAAGGACAAGCTAGCTAGCTAGCTAGTTTTGCGACCTTTGCATGCATGTATATGTAGCTAGCTAAGCGGGAAAGCAAGGATGGATAGCCGATGGAATATGAGAACGTTGGTGAATGGCGATGACGCTGTGTGTGGAGTGTGGGACTGAGCTGGGAACAGAGACCTACTACCCAAAATGGAACATATTCCTTGCAATTATTGACACAAAAATCATTGTCATGTTTGCTAAGGATTGGAATGCCTTTTTCTAGAACCTTTCAGATTTATCATTGTGATTTAATACACATCTAGGTCTAGGTTTTGCTTTGTACGTTGATCGCATGTTTAAATGTGTGTGAAGCCTTTATTAGTGCCTGATATGTATACTCCAACCGTTAATTTGAATTTGAGAAACATCAACAAATTAAAAACGGCACCCAAAAGAAGAGCAGTTCCAAGAATCAGGGTGATGATTTGTCTAACTTCAAGGTCCCGGAATACTGCCTACCCATTTTTCTTAGCCTTGTTTGGATGCGTGCGACCGATATCGATATCACACATTATTATTCCTTGGTTTGAATATGTGATTAATTGGTCAAGATTATTGCAGCGTTTCAATTCGATCTTGATACATCGATCAATGAAGTAGGAAACGCCACTAGCAAGCTTTTGACAAGCGACGATGATCCATGAAGCATAAAAATAGAGCCACTCTTTTGGAAAGGAATTTGAAATTTTGGAGCATCGCCTGCCTGCCGGTGGTGGCGACTGATCAGGACTTGAGAGGATGTTAGTCCGGTAGGGCATGTAGCCGTCGTTATCAGAGAACTCTTAGCCATGCCCATGACCAATGATAGGTTGGGTGATTCTCTGGACTGCTTTTTCTGGATGAAGTTTCCTGGCTTGTTTGGCGCCCAAAAAGGTCACCGCGTGCCCCAGAAGAAGGATGGCCGCAACACATGGTTCATACAAAAAACTGGTATAGGATAACTTAAATTTTGGTTCTGTAGCTCCAAAGTATCTGTGTTGAATTGATTCTATGAAACTGCTCTGCATATCAAGTGGTAGACTCGTAGTAGCCTAAAAAAATCGCCAAATGTGTTTGCGCTAAAGTTGAGAGGCGCAAACAGCAAAACAAACTGGCTCTTCATGTAAAAAGTTGTGATCTCGATCCCTTGCACTTTCTATAGATATACAGTTACTATACACACTGAACTGTCAAAATTAGGTTCATCTGTTTTTTCTAGCAACGAGGTTCATATAACTGAATCTTTGTTCAGAGGCATATATCAGCTTATGCACCCAAACTCTCATATGAAATCATCCCTTCACTCATACGATGAGCATGTAGCACAAAATCCTGAAACTGTATTGGTATAAATTCTGAAGGCAAAAGAAACAAGGAAACATATGTTAACACATCGATGGAGAAGTGGCACTCTATGCTAAAGAACACTGTTTTACCGTTTCCATATATAAAAATAAAATAGGGATTAAGCTTAAGCACAGTTGCACCAGTGGTCTAGTGGTAGAATAGTACCCTGCCACGGTACAGACCCGGGTTCGATTCCCGGCTGGTGCATTTGCGAAAGCTTTGAATTTTTTCTATTTTTGTTCTGTTACCGTCAACCTCTTTCCCCTCAGTGTTACCAGTAGCTGCTTTCAGTACATATCCAGAGATATATAGGCTTTTAAGTTTCGAGGTATTCTTAAATGGGCCAGAGTGCTACACAATGCTGGTAAACTCGCTATCAACCTATTGTTCAAAAGTAATGGCATATTCTGAACTGATGGCTCTCATGGAGTCAAAGTCCCAGCTATCCGTTTAGGCTTACCGAAATTCACAGCTTATATGCAAGACTCGGCAATTCAGAATCACTTTTACATACCCTTTCTGAGTAGACTTTCCAAGAGCACCAAGATTTATAAAGAAAGATCCAGCAAATTCAAGAGCAACAAGTGCAAACAGATGCATGGCACTATTGCTCGGGTCCTCATCATTATCCCTCAAGAAAATTCTATGTCATTCCTTTCAGTACAATTACACCTCCAACTCCTTTTTCTTTGATATGGAAATCTAAGCGCTGCAAGAAGATAAAAGTTTTCGCCTGGTTTCTTCTGATGAACAAACTAAATACAACAAATCTACTGAGAAGAACTACACAGCCAGTGGTAACAACTGTAACTCTGTCCTGTGCTTCTCAAATGTGGAAGAGACTGCATTTCGTCTCTTCTTTGGGTGTGCCTTCACTGTCAGGTGTTGGTCTTCACTGGGAATCTCCTGGGGTCACTCCTTGCAGTTCTCCACAATGCTGATCAAGGCTAGAGCAGACTCCCAGCTTCCCTTCTTCATGGAGATCCTCACTTGCAGCTTGGCAGATCTGGAAGCAAAGAAATGGTCTCAGTTTTCAGCATATCAGACCATCCTTCCAAGGGTGGAGAAAAGCTTGTATATGAAGTTAACCTTCATTTGTATAGAGTCAAATGGTTCCCTTAGACCTTCTTCTTCTTGGATTAGCTCTCTAGCCTGATTTGGTCTCCTCTCTTGGCTGGCTTCAGCATCAGACTTCTCTGGTATTGTGCACGTTTTTATTTTCTCTGTTCCCTGTTCTTTTGACCTCTTACACATAAATATATACCACAGTAGGTGCTTCCCCTACTGTATTTCCCTAAAAAAATGCTCCTGCAATTTGAGTAAAGTTATTACAAATAGTTATCAGGTTTCAGGATAATAAACAGATAATTTTACTGTAGACCAATAGATCATATACACATACGTAGAGATGTGATAAGAAATATGGAATCTAACTATAATACACTGCATATGTACATTCACAAAACACAGCATTGCGAAATGTAAGTATGATATGGCAACAGTCATCCAAAATTGCTACTCCTAATTTTCGAGGTACACTGCAAGGATCCAAACAAATAAGTCGAGCATAAGTAAATACCATACCACCAAATGATAGCAAAAGAATAGTTTTGAGTGTGCATTAAAAGGCATGAACACACTTACATCATAAATACATAATAGATATGTGGAATATCAGTGGAGAAATTAAATGGATACTAGTATAATTGTTTAGCCAGCAAAAGGGCAACCAGCAGCCTTAAAGTAAAATCAGTTTTAACACCTAGCACTTTTGGACCATTCGCTTTCACTACATGATAGTTGTAGTGCTCCCATCACCAATAAACTACGTCACAGTGGGAAGTCTGAAACCAACAATAGTGATGGCGATTATTAGCAAGTTGTCTTCTTGTTGCACTGTTCGGTTTCACAAGTTAACAGCTATACTAGATCAAATACAATGTCAACTAGTAATCAATCTAAAAAGTGTTCGCACACTTCATCAGTAAAGGAAACATCATTTCTCATGAGTATAGCAAACAAAAGAGGCACTAATAAATAAGTCAGTGGCAACATGAATTTCCACGAATTCCATACATAAATTATACAGTAAATTTAGAGAACTACACTAAGGTAGGGGGGGGGGGGGGGAGCAATCACTGTACCACTCTGTCCTTGAGCAACAGTGACAAAAAATTCAAAATAGTGTCCGCTGTCATCCTTGTAGCGAAGATTAAAGGGCATCCATGTTTTCCAAAACCAGAGGAATCTATTACATATATTAAAGGGCCAAGAATCGGAGACCAACCAGGGGTCAAGCCACTATAGGTACTGTTTATGTGGGTCCCACATGTGTACATATATATACAAATACATATACGTATAATATAATTTTCATTTTCGGGAAATTCTAGAAAAGTGTCGAAATGAATATTAGTTATATTGATAAATCAGCTAAAATAATCTAAAATGTAAAGAAAAATATCTAAAACTCAAAAAATATTAAACAAATTTTGTTAGGTTCGTATTATTGTCGTCTAGATACTAAAAATATGTGCATGCATGAAAGTACTATTGTTTTCTTTATAATTAAATGAATGTGTTAAATATAAATATTGAGATGTCCAAAATTAGTGAACTCAATTTTTTCGGCCTTCTTTTGTCATGCTCTGTGCAACAAAAAAACAAGCGCGGCATAGGCGCTCTAATCCGCCTGGTATTTCTAACTAGCCCAACCAAACAGCTAGCGAAGATCAAAGAACAAAGTAATGAACTGAGTCTTGGCAGGAGCAAAAAGTTCAGTGCAACCTATACTAGCACTTAGCTGCTAGCATCTTCTACAACCCCATATTGCCATTTTCTTTTTGTCTCTGTACAATTAAACTCTTAACTCTGAAACTCCTTTCTCTCTATTAATACAAGGCAGTCCTGCATGTTCATTTCGAAACAATGCAATCAAATTGGAATTGCTATACTCCTATCCAGCTTACAGTTAGTTCTTTCTGTGTCATCAATGGTTATTCCTTTTTCTGACATTTCCTTCTTCAGAGCTTCTACCTTAGATTCATTCCCACATCTCACGTAGGTATCGACCATGATACCATATATGGTACCAGTAGGCGCAACATTCTTGTGCAACATTTGCTGATAGAGACTTTCCATCTCATGTACTCTCCCTGCACCACCCAATGCACTGAGAAGCATATGGTATGTTCTCAGTGTAGGTTTAATGCCATACCTGTGCATTTCTTGGTGAAGCTCCAAAGCTCTATCAGTATTACCCATGTTGCAGCATGCTGATATTAGAGTATTATAGCTGACAACATCTGGTGTCAGTCCATGTTTTCTTAAGCTGTAAATCAATTCTTCAGCTTCAGCCATCCGTGAGTTTTTGCAAAGGCCTTTCAAAAGCAAGTTGTAGGTAACTATACTTGCAGATACCCCACAACTCTTCATCTTCTCAGCTAGAACAAAAGCCTGCTCAGTGGCACCAGACTCTACATAAGCATCTATGATAGAGTTGTACACCTGTGCATTTGGTAAAACATCTTTATGTGACATATCATCCAAGATAGCTACAGCTTCCGGGATCTTTCCGTTCTTGCAGAAAGCATTGACAACTGAACCAAAAGAGACAACATTTGACTTTATCCCCTTCTCTTGCATATCAGATAGAACAATGAGACATTTCTCGAGTTGCCCAGCCCTGCCATAAGCGTCAATCAGTGTATTGAAAGTTTCCACACTTGGGTCCACTCCGCCCTTCTCCATCTCCATCACCAAATCCTCTGCTTTGGTGATCATTTCCGCCTTACACAAACCATTTATTAGTGCATTATAAGTGATGTGATCTGGCCTAATGTGACGTGATTTCATCTGCTCAAAGATGGAGAAGGCCCCTTGAAGGTCCTGATTCTGACAATAACCATTGATTAGAGTATTGTAGATAACTCTTGTTGGGACCAGTCCTGTGTGTACCAACATCTCCAATACCTGTTCTGCCTTTGCAACCTTACCATCTTTGCATAGACCATTCAGGAAGATACTGCAAGTGTAAGCCTCAATCATGACACCCTTCTTCAAAGACTCTCCAAACAAGGAAAGCATGATCCATGAGTCTCCAGTTCTTGAGAGACCATCAAACAAAATGCTATATGTAAAACCATCTGGCAACATGCTTTGTGATGCCATCTCATTCAACAAGGTTCTTGTATCGCCCATCCTTCCGGCACGGCACAGCCCTGACAGGAGCACATTGTACGTGATCACATTCGGCCTTGGCCCATCACGCAGCATACGATCCCGCAGCCTGAAACCAGCCTCCAAGTCCCCACCCTTGACGTGCCCATCAATCATTGTGTTGTAGGTGATCCGATTCGGCACGACGCCCCGCTCCGTCATTTCATCGAACATCTGCAGGGCGTCGCTGCCCTTCCCAGCCCTCCACAGCCCAGCGATGACCACGTTGTACGAGAACGCGTCGGGGGGCGGCGCGCCGTCGCGGCCCATCCGGCGCAGCATGCCGACGGCCTCGTCGAGGTCGCCCGCGGCGACGCACGCCTGAACGGCCTTGTTCCACGCGAAGGTGTCCGGGCGCGCCCCGGAGGCCACGAGGAGATCGAACGCGGCGCGCGCGTCGGCGTGGCGGCTGAGGGAGAGTAGGGACTCCAGGAGAAGGTTGCATGACGAGAGCGAAGGCAGCGGCGCGCGCACGCCGGCGTTGGCCCCCGCGCCGGCGAGAAGGGAGAGCAGGTGGAGCGCGCCGTCGGGGAGGCGGAGGCGCGCGGAGGCGACTACGAGGGCGGAGGCGGCATCGCAGAGGAAGGCATGGGGCCGCGGGTCGTCCTGGGTGTCGGTAGTGGCGGCGGGGGTGGCGGCGAGGGCGCGGTAGAGCTCAGCAGCGGAAGAGCCGGGGGGATGGGAGGAGAGGAAGGACTTGGCGAGGTCCACGGAGCGGTGGAAGCGCCCGGCGGCGAGGAGGGAGGCGAGCTCACCGAGGGAGGCGGCGGCTGGGGGAGAGGAGGAGAAGTGGCGGCGCGGGAGGAGGCGAGACATTTGGGAGCTACTCCCTGCTGCTCCTTTTCGCCATAGTTTGAGGGCAGGTGTGTCGAGGGTATACGAGGGTTTTGCAGTGGTTGGTTGCTTGGGCCGGTTCAAAATTAGGACCACTATGGCACATTTGCTGGCTGGTTTTCAGCCAAATGCATTTGAAAGTAATTTCAAATTTTGGATGGAATTTCACAGAAATTTGACGAAAACTCAGCAAGAAATCACAAAAATATCTAAATTTGTTCAAACCTTACCAAACCATATACCGGCGACCATTAGGAATCATGCTACCAGAGATCATCGGTAACTCCTACCGAAACCCTTCACTGAGTATAGGTCTTCAAAACGGATATACAAACTGTCCAAAATTTCATCCAATAGCTTGCAAATATGTTTTATATTTTTCCTTAATGATTGATTGTCACACCTGGTTTTAACAGACAAAATCAGATGGGCTTATATGTGCCCAGGATATTCAACACATATAAAAACGTCATAGGTGAAATAACAAAAGCAATACTTATATAGAATAAACATTAAACTCTTATAGCAATTAACATATATTGTCTTCTATGAAGATATCTGACAGAACAGAAGCACTGGTGCCCAACAACACCGTAAGCAACCGACCGGGAGACACGCACCTAGAACGTCACAACCTCGTCTTGATAGTCTTCAACATCTTCACTCACTGAGTAGCAGCATACATGTCGCATGGTATTGAGAAAATAGCAAGTATGAGCACATGACGCGCTCGGCAAGTGTGGGAAAGATAATGATATGCAAACTTATATCAAGAATAAGCTAACACATGGTATATTTGCATAAATACGAGTAATGAAAAGATAATTGGAGTCAAAAGTATTAAACAATTATTAAGTGAATGTAACATATACAGTCCAATATCCAGCATACAAGGTTTCCTACCTTGCATACCATAACCGTCTAGTACTCCATGTACTATAACCAAAAGCACAACCATCTAGTAGTCTCTGTACCATAACCATAACCACAACCATCTAGTACTCCCTGTACCAGAACCATAACCACAACCATCTAATCACAATCCACTAATCATGTGAGGATCCAAGTCTCACATAACCGCGGGCACGACTATTATAACAGTTTTATACTCTGCAGAGGTTATTCAACTTTTAGCCACGAGTCGTGATTTTCATGTTGCCGTGTTCGCGAAACACTTAACACACGCCAATGGTGTGGCGCTAGGAGAATCACTACGAAGCATGGTCCATCAATTAGGTTCTGGTACTCCAACGAATGCCAGCCGGGTGTCTAATTGATATGCTAAGCCTTACCCATATCGGCCTCGTGTTTGGTACGATATTTCTTGGGTTGTCGCTCCACGAACTGGTCCTTGTATGTGACACTTGGGCAAAGACTATCCAACTGGAAAATAACAACAAAACATAACATCTCTGCTTGGAACGTATCCACAAACCCACCACCATTATCAAACCAACAAATTTCTTAGAACGTATCCACAAAACCACCACATAAACCACCATAGTCAAACCAACTTCTTACCCAAGTTCTAGGGTTCCATGTTACTAACAAGTTCATCATCACCATTGCATCTATCTACTGAACATGTATATGACACTTCCCAATATCCCAAAAGCATGGCTAAGCAATCTATTCAACAAGAATACCTAACCATAAACCATCTAGGTTCCAAGGGATGATAAGAAAAAATCTAGGGAAAACCCTAACATATGTGACTACCTATCATATTGACAGACATTGCATGCAATTTTGTAAAATAAAACAGTTTAAAAACATAGGTTCAAGATGATCAAGGATATTTTCCTTTTACCCAATGCTGCTTAGTGTTGTCGAAATCTTGGTCTTGAAGTCCCTCGAATTGCTCCGGAATGTTATCGACTAATCGCGAGAACTACCAACAAACAACACAAAGAAAAACACTAAGAACAACATACCAAACATCATCAAAACACTTTAAAACACTATTATTGGATATGGATGATTTTAGAAATATTTAGGTAATCGAAGTTGAGATGAAAAGAAAATGAGCTTTTGAGAGATGGATTAGACTGATAAGAAAATGTTGATTTTTCGGAACTATCTTCCAATGGGAAAGGCTTTATTGCACAATCATTGTGTCAGGCTTGATAACATTATTGCGTAAGATTCAAGAAGTGTAAGCAAACCAAACTTTGCTGACTAGGCTAAGGAGAATGATGTGGCGTTGACTTGGCATGTTATGCAAGTACCATCTTAGATTAAAGAAGGGATACGCGGAAATCTAGTCTCGATTACCTATGATGGATCAAAAAGGCTAAAGGTTACGCTTCTAGGTTAAAGATACTACTGTGACTCTATGTAGTGGTGGTGGTTCGGGTTTCATTGGAGATGGCGATCGGGCACGTGGTCACAAACATCGATGTCGGCTTCAGTGGTGTTTCAGTGAAACGAGGGAATCATAGTGTAGAACGCGGAAAGACTAACTCAGCGGTATGGTTGGTTTTGGAAGGGGTCATCCGAGGTAGCGGCAAAACAGCGTTGACTGCTGTTATGTTTGGTGGTGACCGCGCACAGATGCAGGAATGAAGATACTCGCGTTCCAGGAGATTGTCTATGAAATTTGAGAAATTGTTTGAATAGAGATGTTCATATATCCCGGGAACACAATTCTATGGTATGGGTTTTGGTAGATCATCCACAGAGAGGAAGAACGATCAACAAAGATGAGACGGGTGATGGCTGTGACGTGCTGTGGTTGGCAATAGCATCCTGGTCGTGTCGCTGCACAAATGTGGATGGGCTCCTAGGGTCACATAGAATACTTTATGGGACATGCCGTGACATGGTTGGTGCATCCATAAGGCTTTCGGATTGACAGGGAACGCGAATGCAAATCCGGTGCGCGCGCAGAACGCGTCCAGAAACTGGACAACGGGTATGTCAACCTTGATTGCGGTGGTTTGGCTGCTCTACTAGCCGACCTAGTTGGTGAGGACATGGGGAACATAATGGGACATGCACCGGTGAAAGGGCTTGGTGATTTGACATCTGATCGGTTGGGAACGTCGATGCCAATCGGCTACAGCGCGACTGTCTCGTGGCTGTCCGCGACAGTGACGACCGTGGCACTGTAGATCGGGCTTTGGCCGGGGCTAGGTGTAACACCCCAGGGACCAAAACAAGCCTGGAGGGTCACTTAGGCCAACCTACAAAATCTGTCGAAAGCTGAGGGAAAATTTCAGCAGCACCTCCCCTAAAAGTGGAGGTATAACAGGCAACAACACCAGACAGAACAGATATAGAATATCACACTAGCAAAACAAAGATCCTATCAACGAGGCACAAGCCTCGACCAAACAACTGAACCACCATCAAACTCATTATATACATTACAGGGCAAAAGACAATATCTAACAGGGCATCAAGTTTAGCCCAAGAGAGAAGGTAAACGTGCAGGCGACGTGTAGCCACCCATCCCGCAAGCGATTGACACCTCAAAAGGAACCTGGAAAGAAAGCACGGGTGAGATTCGAAAATCTCAGCAAGTGAAAGGTATTTTGCAAAAGCTATTAGCCACAGATAAATGTGCTAACAATTCTAAATAGAAACTAGTAATGAAACAGACCGCCAACACTAGGAGAAACAATTATGACTAAGTAAGTCCAACAATAACATTAATCATTTAACATTCGGTTGGTATAAGCCTTCAGAGCCGCATATATATCTATATACAAGCTAATTAAAGGAAATAAGATTTGATGCGAATAACCCATTGAATTTCATAAGAAGACATAACCATGCACATGACATGCTCTCCTCACCCTTACCCCTCCTCGGGTAACATACGGTACTGTACCGGTACGGTCGCGGCCAGAAGACGACGACAAACTTCCAATGCATGAGATGTATATGTATGCCGTGCTTCAAGTATAACTATCATAACTCCCGGAATATGCTTGAGACTTCGAAATAAAACATTACATAAAATAATAATGAACAACTGCATAATGGCATATCGTGCTTACTGCACTTCATAAATCAATCATCGAGTAAACTTCTGGAAACATAAACAACATAGTAACCATCTCATAATCAGTTATTCAGATTAGATGAATGCATTGTAATTAAGGAATGTAGACAATCCAATAAGAGGTTAAAGCGTAGCCATTCACTACAATCACTTGCCTTTACCGACGATGAAGCCGGGCACTAGTCGTGACGTGAGGTCGCACCACCTGAACAAACACACCATTAATACAAAGATGCCACAACGACGAAAAAGAAGAGGACACACGCTAATACGCCAAAAGCACCTAAGCCAATTCCCGAAAAAGAATAACGTCAACGCCATCGGTACGCCTATATTTCGGAAAACTATACAGAAAACTGTATCACAAGAAATGATACACTATTTCCAATTCAGAGTCGAACCAAAGCTCTCACTAATTAGACTTTGCTCCGATGAACGAAAAGAATACTTCGACTCGGATATCGTATCTTCGAATCAATAACAATTATCGAAACGAAACAGACTATTGATCACATGAAATAATACGACAGGAATTGATTGATTTTATTTAAATCAAACCACAATCGTCCAAAAGTTACCGAAAAATCGCCTTCGAAGGATTGACGACGAATCCGACGAAAATCCGAAATTTCCAACTTTTCCTTTTTTTTCTTCTTTTTTTTTCTTTCTTTTCTCCTCTCTTTTTTTTTTCTTTCTTCCTTTTCCCTTTCTTCCTTGCTTCTCTGCTCTGCGTCGTTGGGTGGCTTGGCCGACTGGGTGCTTCGGCGACACACCGAGGGAGAGAGAGGGAAGCGCCGGCTGCGGGGCCGACGGTGGCCGGCGGCAGCAGCGGCGGCCGGCGGACGCGCACGCACGGCGACGCAGCAGGGGCGCGGCGACGTAGTTGGCACGGCGCACAGCGGCCGGAGCAGGCGGTCGGCCGGCGGCGACGGCGAGCGGAGGCGCAGCGGCGGTGATCGGAGCACGGCGGCCGGCGGGCACAGGAGCTCGGCGGCGCGGGAGAGAGAGAGAGTTCGAGAGAGAGAGAGACGGCACACACGACATGAAGAGTCTAGATGGATCGGGTTGAGGACCGATTCATCCAGTACTTATCCCTCTTTTTTTATTTTTTTTAAATTTTTAAAACCACGAACGGTCTAAATTGATTGGGCTCGCTACGGGTCTCAAAGTTCCCGGAACGGACATATGAATAGCAAAATGGGTTCGTCTCGGCGAGATGAACGCAACCACGGTCTCCGATCGTCCATACGAGCCACGGATCACAAAGTCAATATTTGGTCAACTCTCTCTTCTTTTTTTCTCAAAATAAATTGGTATTACACTAGGGCTTGGCTAGGGACTTAGTATGATGCTAAAACAGTAGTAAGAGAGTAGAAGAAGGGGTCATCACCTTGATTTGATGGTCGAGGAAGGAGGATTCGCGGAGAAGACGACGTAGCTTATCACGGGCGACGGCGGCGGCGATTCCGATGAACGGTGACACTCCGGCGACGCACGGACATGGCAGCAGCAACTTCTAGGGCTTGGGGGCGTGGAATAGGGGTAGAAGAGGGCGTGCAACTCATATTTATAGGGCTAGGAGCGGCTGGTTGAGGTGGAGTCCAAGCCGAACACGAATCGGAGTCTGTTACGGTTTACTTTTTCGCAGCTCTCTATTCCGAGGATGATATCTCCATCAACATTTCTTGACTCTAAATTGTAGTACTCGAAAAGATCTACAACTTTGGTAGTCATTGGAACTTCTGAAGACGTCATCTTTATTTCCAAAAATGCACCACAAGATAAACTGTTTGAACTCAGACTTATCTGCGCAGCACTAATTTCGGGGGTTATAACTCCTAGCTCCATTATTAAAAAGAGGACTTCCATAGATTCAAATCGAAGCTCTCGACGAGACCTACAACTTTGGTATTGTCAAGATTTGCATTTGACACCGTTTTGAACTCCGAAACGTCTTGCGAAGATGAGGCTGTCCAGAACTTACAAAAATTTACAGATTTCGTGGATCCTTTGTTGGACCATCTAAAAGACTTGGCTAAGGGTTTGGACTTGAGAAAGATTGAGCCTAAAGACACTTTAGGTATATCTAGGGTTTAGAAAAGAAACTTTTGTAGAGAAATTTGAATAAGGTTTGAATTTGAATTGAGTTCAGAGTGAATTTAAGAGAAACAAAAAATTGAGGTTGAACAAGAATAGGAGTAGATAAGGTATTTGAATTTGAATTTGGGTAGAATTTGAGAAAGAGGATATTAGCTTTAAACAATGATTTGGATAAGATTTGAATTGAACTGGAGAAAGATCAGGTATGATCAAGGATTGAATAGATGATGAATTCAAAAACTTTGAATTTCAACCATTAAGATCCTTAACTTATTCACTACTGAGTTTTGTAAAAGCCTTTTCAAAATCTTTTTTATTCAAAACATCAAAGAGAAAGAAAAAAGAAAAAGAACCCTAATGTATTTACCTGGCTCCTAACAAAACTCAGCATGCAATGCACACAAAATTATAACTTTTATTGATTGATTGATTAAGAAAATAGATTTTAAATTTATTCTACTGGTGTAGCTATTCAATAATCTTAAATTTTTTTTAGAAATTTGGAAACAAAGTATGCGAATATTGGTTAGGTTATTTATCGGCACAAGATGTTAATCTACCCCAATTATTCTTGTTCGAGTTTGATTCAATAGGCAATGTATATTTTATTGCAGAATTTGTAATTAGTTAGAAAATTTAAAACATATTATGCCATGTTTCTTCAGGTGAAATCAGCAATTACGCGTTACGTATGACTCACTATGATGAGAAAAGGTCATCAATATCTACCAGTACAAGCTATGTGAAAATCCAAATTCAGCCGAATAAAAATTCATCCAATCCTTACTCGACCCCAAAAGTCATATCCAACTCAAGACTTCAAACTATAGATAAGAATATGTTCCCAGTTCCTTGACCCTAGATTCGCAAAGGCAAAATAAAAGGTCATCAACACCTAGAGTAATCTGTCTAAAGAAAAATGCTTACATACAGAATGTTGAACTATTTCCATTGCTTTAGACAGAGTATTTGCCTAAAGACAGACATGAGCATAAGAAACTACACAATGTCATAGAAAATCGGAAAGAGGGTTGTTTCAGAGTTACACATATACAGAGCGCTGCCTTTAGTTAAGAAGCGGAAGAAAACAAGGTTCCGCGGCTTTCAGCCCGAAGACATGGCGGCTATTAAAAATTCTGAGAGCGATTACAAAAGGAAAGAAAAGACATACTAGCGAGGTTAAAATTTTACAGCTCCAAGATGCGGCAATGTCTTTCTACACATTCCACTGCCTCTTACATGCCAGATTTCCTCGACTAAAAAAGGCCATGGACAATACATTGCCGGTAGCAGGCTGAAAAAAAAGACCTTTGCTCCCTGACAAAGCTCAGAGCCTCAGACACCAAGACCTTTGCAAGCCAGCTGCTCAACAAGTTCAGAGTTCAGACAACGTCGATCTTCCTCCACAAACAGCACAACGAGTTCAGAGTTTACACAATGTCTCCTCCATCCGGCGAGCGTGACACAGCCATGAAAGAAGCTGGCGCCTAGCGCATTGCACACAATGGCATTCCATGTCCCGATCTCGCGGCTACAACGCAGCACTCGCGTTGAACATGTCGTGAGAGAGCCTGTGGAGCGCAGAGACATCATCGCTGACATGCGAGCGGCCCGGACTCATGCCTGATGTGGCCTTGTTGTCGGTCCGTGTCCTGGCAACGACGGAGGACTCCGCAGTTCTGCCGTGATTCGCCGTGGCGGCCAAGTGAGAGGAACTCGTGCAGGAGCAGGCCGCAGAAGGGGAGGGAGGGAGGGAGGAGACGGCGGCGGCGGCGAGGTGGGAGAGAAGTTGAGCATTCTACTTTTCGCACGATTTGCGCCCACCCGTGGTCGTCGGGTCGGCATGGGAAGCTTAGGCGCAACCCTGCTCTCCGGGCGCTCCTCTGCGTCTAGGGGCGTGTGGTAGCTTTCCTGGATGTGATCATCGAGTCGTGGAGGCGGCACCGTGGGGTGAATGGAGAACATGGTGAAAGACCGGAGCTGATCGAGGACCATGGACGACGCGCTGCGGCAGAGCCATCTCCTGGACGCCACGCCGCTGCCCTGCTGGCCACGGGATGTGATAGCGATGGAGCCGACGAGGACGTTGAAGAAGAGGAACCACGCTGTGCAGGGGCTGAGCCACGCCGACAGTACTCCGCCGCCATTGATCGATGAGCAGCAGCAGCCTGTTGCGGTCTCTCTCCGTCCCTCAGTTTCTTGCGCCTAATTAGTTGTTGCTCTGCAGTCCGAACGAGTGACCAGGAGTAATCGCGACACGAATAATAGAAAATCGATCAAAACTGATCAGAATTGGATGCAGCAATTTCGAGCCGCAGGTGGGCCTCCTTCAATCAGGGGTTGCAGCAACCTCCTCCGCCATCTAATCCGCACGAGCCCACCAGCATTCTCCGCCGCTTCCGCTCCCTCCACGCGCCCACCGTCGCGGGCTACTACTTCAACGACGACTCCCCCTTGCTTCCTTTTCTTATTAAACCAAGAACCAGAGCCAGCGGCAGCCTGTCATTTGTCCCATCGTCATCCATGGCCCCTGCCATTGATGCCCGCCACTTCTCCCTCCACTTCCTCCCTGGCATGATCGACAAACCTCAGGCTTGGGACGCCGGGGTCTGCAACCAACATGATCTCTTTGGCTTCCCAGGCATGTTGGTGGTCGTCTGCGAGCCTTTGACACGACGCTACAAAAGAATCCCTCCACCACCGGACATCAACGGCTGTTTTTACGTAAGTGGATCCTACCTCAACAATGGCAGCGCTGCGCTGACAAGGCGGCCGGGAGGCTGCATCGGCATGTCAAACTTCAAGGTGCTCAAGTGCGATTCATTGTTTATGTTGATGACTAGTTAAATCTCGTGGGTTGCAACATGAATAAAAAAAATCATAAGATAATATAATTAATTAGGTGAAACTAATGCAAAATAAGACCATACAACCAACCAGCAAAACAACATCACACATCCAAACAGCAGTAAGTTCAACGTATATTACGAAGAAGTTATGGGGTCATCTTCCGCACAATCAAACTATGATACACCACTCCTCTCCTCGAAAACGACCAATTCCCCATTCATAGTAATCTTGCTGCGAAAGATTTACCATGGCAACAGACTCCTTACATAGGGTTCGCGGCGCAATGCCCGTTGCACGTTTTGACGATCTCTCTTTGCTTACCTTATGAGTAGATGATGCAAGGGAATTAAAATAATAAATTACACACCAATACCAGGTCTCAATGAGAAATACATAAGGAAGAGAGGTGAGATAAAATTTCTTCGCATCAAGATTAACGGAAGTCAGGACAAATAGTGGAAATGAGAAACACGCATGAGAAACTACATAACTCTCACCTCAATTGTGATGGACAGTGATGTAAATGGCAAATAGGATCCCCTCTACAAGCTAACAGTGAAAAACATGTGAGAACACACATGTCGGATGAAGCTGAAGAATATGTGTGAATATGCACAGGTGCAATGTCCCAACCTCAAAGATAGTCAAGCAATGGAGCAAATGTCAATGACATGTATTCTCCTTTGTGGGATCAGTAGCAATATGGGAATCAGGGAACATCTATCAATGGTTGCTACGACGTCCCACTCTCCTTGCTAAGTTATTTCTTCTTTTTATCCTTAATTAGTTCTACATAAAAAAAATTATAGGACAAATGGATGTGACTTGCTCTTCTAACTTCATAGAGGGATGTGAAGAACAAGCCAAAAGAGAGCACTAATATAATATAAAAACCCCAAAAAAGGAAATTAATTGCAGGTAGTCTTTGATCAACTGCTCAGTCCCATCTAAAAGAATATTTATTTTATGTAGCTTTTATTTTTGCAATATGCGTTGATAGCTTTTTTTTGAACCAACACTACTCTAGTTTCTATTCTATATCGGGCATTCAGAAAAGATGTTTTCAGTGCAGTAAAGTGCCATCCAAGTTCATTATGTCAG
The DNA here is from genome assembly GCF_958298935.1 of Phragmites australis. Taxonomy (NCBI): domain Eukaryota; kingdom Viridiplantae; phylum Streptophyta; class Magnoliopsida; order Poales; family Poaceae; genus Phragmites; species Phragmites australis. Next base: position 18,798,197 of record NC_084936.1, on the reverse strand, counting down.
GCAACGCACTAGCACTTTACTTACAGCAGGTTCCGTACACCATAAACTTGATCAGAAGACAACAATTCCAAAAATCCAATCAAGGGCATGTATGTATGTTAACTGAAACAACATCAATCTATGTCAGTTATTACATCCAAAACAAATTTGTGGTAAATCATACACTGAACTCAACAAGGTAAGCTAATATTAGGAAACTGAAGTCATGTATTCAGTGCAACAAGCTACATCTAATTTACCAACGACAAAGTAAAAGACAAAAAATTGCTCGGTTCAGTTGAAGAAGCAAATGAACTTAAAAAAACAACAATTCTGATACAAGCTTCACACAAAAAGGAAAAAATAGAGGGGATAGAGAAGGGATGTGCACCTCTTGGGTTGTGATGCTAGGTGTGAATCTCCTCCTGTTCACTTCCTTCAAATGTTGTGGTTCTTGATGGTGAGTTCCAATATCAATCAAAGGTTCTACGTGTAGGAGATACAAATGAAGGAGGAATACCTGAAAGTAAAACATGATCAATTATTGCTAACAAAATCTGAACACCTTGCAAGCAACCATGTTGAGTGCCCAGAGGGGTATGAGCAAAGGGGCAACAATGTCCAATGGGCAAGAAGAACCTTTGGGGAGGCGTATAGGAAGACATGGCTCATGGGCGTGGAGTGGGAGAGGACAGAGGAGAAGGGGGAGGCATGACATCCTCACAGCGTTGGTTGAAGCCGAAGACAGGGCTGTACCGGCGAACCAGACGGTGGCGCACTAGTGGACGATCGGGGCGGCGACACGGTGGTGACGGTGCACCGGGACGACAACAAAGTGGTAGAGGACCGGAGCGGTGGCACCGTGGTGGAGGACTAGGACGGCGGTGAACTGGTAGAGCACCATAGCACCTCAAGCTCGTGGTCGGTTCAATTGGGTGAGGTTCGACAGGCCGGCGTTGGAGAGCTCCATCTATGATTGTGCGACAGGATTGCAGAGAAGGTGGAGCCTGTGATTTGTGGAGGCGACGTGCAGGTGCAAAGGGTAGTTGGCAAGGCAGGAGGAGAGGGAAGTTGCGATTGTGTGATTTGGGGAGCGAGCTGCAGGGGGCGGGGAGAGGGAGAGGCAGCGACGCATGAGGCCCACCTGTTGGCAGCGAGGGCACAACGTGGGAGAGGACAGGACGTGGAGGCAGGACATAGGAGGGTGAGAGAACCACTATATATTTTTGTAGTAAAGATAGAGATAACAATAAGGTGTTATACTATCACGAACTGGGCTATGGGCCAGAAGATGGGCTGGGCTTGTGGACCGAAGGCCTACTAGGTTGAGAGGCAAGGAGCGCATAGGAGTGGGATCACCAGGAGAACAAACCATAGAAGAACAGATATCCAGAACAGACTCGTTTTCCTCCTCAAGCATCGCTCCCCCTTTGAGTTCTCCTCTCCATTCCCTCTCCATGCTACTCTGAATCTCCTCTCCCCAGTCTCTAGCTACATCTCTGCCCTAGACTCTCTTCTTCTTCAATTTGTATCCTCTCTGGGATGCCCGTCTCCGCAACTGCTCTCGCGCTCGGCGCAGCACCGCAACGGTCGCCCGAGATCGCCGTCGCCCTCAACCGCATCCGTGAATCCCGCAACTGCCCTCCCCGGCTATAAAATCCGAATCAACCCCCGGCCGAGGCTCCTCTCGTCTCACCGCGCTTAAGCCCCAAAACTTCATCGGATTTCCCCCACCAGAGGGCTCCTGTGTCGTCGCCGAACCTCCGTCAAGCACCCTTATCGTCGTCGTGCCTCTCCACACTTCGCCGATGCCGTCCGACCTCATGTCCGTGTTCACCGTCCGCTCATCGATGTTCTCTTCCATCAAGTTTCGTCACCGCGTTCGAGTTCCAGAGGCCACTGGACATCTGCAGTTGAAGCCCGTCGTAGCTGAGCCTCTCTGGTCTTCCCCGACGCGCGCGCGACTTGTCAAACGGACTCGCCGTCAGCACCTGGTCATGCTCCGTCACTCATCGTCGCCTCCCGACCACTGTAGCGCCGTGCGCCGCCGTGGAGACCCACCGCCATCACCGTTCCAAGCCGGAGCCGAGGAAGCTTGCCCTCCACCATCCGATTGTAGAGCAACGACCAGGATTAAAAGGTGAGATACCCCTTCGCTAGTCAATAGGATCGCGCCACGTGTCCTCTTTAACCCAGTTAGCTTATGAGAGCCACGTCAGCACCACGTGCCTTCCACATGTCGGGCCACATCAGTCGAGCCGAGCCAGTTAATAGCCACGTCAGCATGCTGACTTCATGCTGACATCATAATTAGGTTTTCTAAATAAAAATTAATATGCTAATTCTTTTAAATAGGTAATTTTGCAGTTAGGTCCCTAGACTTTTTGGTTTAAAAAAATCCCCTTTCAGCCCCTGTTATTTTACTTTAGCCCCTCATAGTTTTATTTATTTGCATATAGGTCTCCAAATATTACAAATAAGCCACTAGATTTTTCTGTTTTTCCCAAATAGCCCCTGCCTTAATAACTTTTTCATATGAGCTCCATTTTAGGCGATTCTTGTGCTCACACGATCGTAGTAGCGAGTACTTTCTGTTAGTAGGCTTTTTATAGCGATTTGCTACTGTTTGTAGGCTCTTCTTAGTGTTTTCTTTGTGTTGTTTGTCGGAAGTTCCCGCGGTTAGTCGATAACATTCCGGAACAGTTCGAGAGACTTCAAGATCATGATTTCGAAGATCACTGAGGAGCATCCAGGCAAGTGTCCTTGATCACATCGATCCCATTGTAGGAAAGTGTGTCTTTTACTTTAGTTGCATGCTTGTCAATATGAATCCCAAGTTTATGATTTACTAGTACTTTCCAGATTATCCTTGTCACCTGTGTTGCAGTTTGGGTGTCAAGGGTAGAAATGCTTAGTCATGCTATCAAGTCAGGTGGTTTAAATGTGAATTTGTTTCATGGTCTATGCAACACGAACTGGTTTGGGTAATCTTTGTAGGAACATGGAATATAGGGATTCTGAGCAGGAGGTGACATGATGATGGTGTGGGTATGCACTGTGGGTTGGTGGTAGTATCTACTTGGGATCCTAAGGATCGGTTTTTGAAGTTTGTAACCTGGCTGAACAGCGCAACTACGAGGCTTATATGGGTACGACCTGACCAATTAATTAGCCACCCCTCCAGTTTTGTGGGCACTAGTGGACGGTTGAGTGGCAAAAGAGGGAGCTTCTGTAGCGACAGAATCGTCTGTTAGCGGTGAAATCTCAGTGGGTGCCTACGGATCGACGAGAGCTTTGTAACGGCCTTTGTAGCGATCTCCTGGCAGCACACCATAAGAAGTGTACAAGTGTTTGATCAGCACGACAACATAGAGACTCACATGGTAATGCGGGTGATGAAATCACGACTCGTGGGTAAAGTGTGTAAACTTTGCAGAGTATAAAACTGATCGATCAGTCGTGCTCATAGTCAAGAGTGGCTTAGACTTCTTCTTGATTAGTTGGGTTCAGGGTTTTGGTATGGATGGTCAGGTAGCTAGGTAATGGAATTATCTGGTGAGTTTGGTAGTTGGATATGGAATATCTGGTGAGTTTGGTAGTCAGATGGAATCCGATGAGTTGTTCCTCTTGTTTAAGTTGTGTCTTCACACTTAGTAATTAGGATGCCTGTTTCTTGGAGTTATAAGTTAAGATTGTTTAGTGCAGTAAAACAATGTCTAACCTTTTCTTAACTTAAGCTCTCATATCATACTTTCCTACACTTACGGAGTACGATATGTACTCACACTTGCTATTTTCAATAATAAATACTGCTCAGTGAGAGAAGTCTATGTGGTGATTAAGGAAGCTGAAGGCTATACGAAGACGGAGCGTTCCGGGTCGCGTTGTTCCTAATCGATTGCCTGTGGTGTGCTCTGAAGTTTTTATTGGAATATCCTCTTGATCTTCCGCTGTTGTTTAAAAACTTTGGTAACCTTTTTAATAAAGTTGTTTTTTCGATATAGAACTATATATCACTTATTATATCATCGCATATATAATGAAACTGATCTTAGCATTTACGTGGAATGTACCTAGTTATTTAAAAAAAACCGGACGTGACACTCTCCACGGTACTCGTGAACTCATTCGAGCTTGCTATACACATTTGGTTGGATTGATCAGTGTGAGTGGGGTGTTCTTATGTTGATGGAGTGCTTGATCAATTGATCAACGTGATAATTGGTATGAGAACTGTTTGATCCTAGTGTTCACGAGAAGGTAATTGAAGATGCATGAGCTGCCTTGATGGAGAAGCTTGGCGAGTGGGGTCGCATTTTGGATCGGTTGAGTGAGGCCATGGATAAGCTGACGATAGCGCTGCGAGCTGCCGAGTCCGTGAAGCCGAAGGTGGAGAAAAGGGAGCCTGAGCCGCAGATTGACACCGCTCGTGATGCCGCCGCATCTGCATCCAACTCCATCGCGCCTGCACCTGCCGCTATCAACACTGGTGTTGTTGCCTGCGCCATCAGCTCCACCATCGCGCGCTGCAACAAGTCTTCGCCTGCCATCGTCGACAACTACCCCTGCGGTGTCGCCTTTGACTCCTCCGGCGTCTTCCTCCTCTTCGCTAGCCAGGACTGCACCGAGGTCTCCCTCATCGCCGACCGCACCGACCTCTACGTCTCCAGGCAGAGCGACTTCCACCATTCCTACTTCCTCTGCGACGCGCGCGGCAGCTGCGACCACTTCGGTTGCCACGTCGAGCACGACCTCGAGCCGATGCCCTCTTCCCGTTTGATGGAATGCTTCGATCACCACCATGCCGACTTCGACCACGCACTCCATGACTTCAGCCCCGGCGACGTCTCCGATCTGATCCAGCTCATGCGGTGGGCCCTCGACGCTGCCGACATCGAGCTCATCAAGCCGATAGTCATGGGCGAGGACCTCGACCTCGATGACGAGGTCGCCTTCATCGAGCTCGTCAACCCGGCGCTCCTGCTGCTCTAGCTACAACCGGCGTCAGCCAAGTTCTCGACGAAATGCGCCTGCCACCTCCGAGAGCTCCCGCGCGTCTGGATCGCTTCGGAGCTCATCAACGAATCACTGGCATCGCCGTCACCGCCCGCACTCACGCAACCTGCTCGGTGGCCTCCGCTGCAAGAACGCGTGTCTGACACCTTCCGCTCCTTCCAGAGGACCTCTGAGAACGCCACCGGGCTACTATGCCAGTGCCAAAGCAAGCCGGAACCGCTTGTGTGCCGCAACCTCACCGCCGTGGCGCTGCGCATCGGCTTCTTCGCACTGGTGAGGCGGTGGGCGTGCGACGCCCTCGTCACCATCCTCTGCGCGGCGCGCTGACAACAGGGCTCCTCGGACTCGGAGGCCGTCACAGTCAGACCGTTCCTGCGGCGCGCTATGTTCGAGCTGCTCGCGTACATGTGCTTCGGCGCGCAGCTCGGTCAGAAAGCGCTGGACGAGATCGAGGAGGTGCAGTGCCACGTCCTTGTTATGGGCTCGAAATGAGATCGAAGAGAGGCATTGGACCTTGTTACTCCAGCAAGGTAACTCGAAATGGGCTGCGAGTTTGTGATCTAAGGCACATGGACATTCTTGGGGATAAGCTAGATGTCTTATTGAAAGATGTTGTTCAGGTGGTTGCTATCAAAGGTATGGAAATCAAGCTTGGAACAATGGTCACGTGTGAGTCTGGAGATTATTACATCCTGCACTTGAATCAGGTTGTTCTAAAGGAGTTGAAGAAGGCCAGTGACAATACTCTGATGCGACTGAAGGCAATGCTACTGCATATGGACAGTTATAGCAAAGGAACAAGGTTGCTTCTCCGTGGGCCCTTCTCTTCCGGCAAGGTGATATTGTTGCAAGAGGCAATGGAAGACACAAACATTGAAACTTGGGATGGGAGTATTTCACAGTTTAGAGTGCAAGAAAAGGGGGATATATGCAACTCAAGTGCTAGACTGAGAAGCTCATCGCCATAAATTCCTAGACTATATCACACCCAAGATCAACTATCCTACTGAAATATTTGAAGATTGACGGAAAGGGCTGGAAACCAATTAGCCACTGGGGACGGTGTTCCTACTCCTGGCAAGCCACTGCAAGGACTTTTGGATGCTATGCCGTGTGGTTTCATGGGAGCTGTTCATGGAAATGGCTGTAAGACACAACTGAACAGGGATAAGGAAAATGGAGAACCGCATGTTGAGGACAATGCCAGAGGTGGTACAACATGTGAGAACATGGAGTTTGGAGAGCTAATTACTGAAGTGAAGATATATGGTGGAGAGGTTTCAAGCAGCAAGCAATTTGGTGGTGACTGTTCTAGCATCACTGAGAACTATGAGGTGAGCCTTTCTGTTTGGGTTTCATTTAAGATGATGAGTGCTTGTGGAAATGCAACTTGTGTGCTTGATGGAGTACCAAGAATGAGGGAGCAACCATTTGGCTTTGCTGTTACATATGGGCTTAACCTGAACATGCTGCAAACATGGGCTATCTGGAGCTGGTACAAGTTGGAGAACAAGATCATGCCAGTAGAAAGAGTCTTGCAATATATATGCATTCCTGCATAGCCCCCTCTTTCCATGTCAGAAGATAAGTTTGCTCATTATTGGCCATCTGAAGGAGAAATTCGGCTCTACAACCTCCAAGTGAAATATTTCCCACAACTGCCAGTTGCTCTGAAAGGAATTGCAGTCACCTTCACTGGCGGCCAGAAGACAGAAGAAGAGGAGGCCCTCTACTCGGTGATCTCAGATGTGTTTGATAGAGGGAAGCACATACAAAGAGGGCGTACAGTGCTTATGGGTGATATCCGGGCCATGGCTATCCGCAGCAGAAGCATGGTGGAGAATTGGACGAGAAGATGTCGCATCCAGCTGGAATCCCCGAAGTCAGAGGCCTCGCAAGTTCACCGCTCTATAGGCCTGAGGGCAAGCTGAGTCTCAAGGGAGGAGGAATGTCATGGACTGGGCTATGGGCCAGAAGACAGGCTGGGCTTGTGGATCAAAGGCCTACTGGGCTGAGAGACAAGGAGCGTGTAAGAGTGGGATCACTAGGAGAACAAACCAGAACAGATATTCGGGACAGACTCATCTTCCTCCTCAAGCACCGCTCCCCCCTCTGAGTTCTCTCCATTCCCTCCCCCTGCTGCTCTGAATCTCCTCTCCCCAATCTCTAGCTACATAACTGCTCTAGACTTTCTTCCTCTTCAATTTGTATCCTCCCCACTGTACTCGTGAACTCATTCGAATTTGATATACACATTTGGTCGGATTGATCAGTGTGATTGGGGTGTTCTTGTGTTGATTGAGTGCTTGATCAATTGACGAACGTGACATATACATGTCTCACGTACGGATTGGTCTCAGATAAATAAAAGGAAAGGAATTAGCTTATGGCTTATGCCCAATGCGGAGCAGATTACTGACCGACAAGGAAGCCTGATGGCTGCCCGGTAGTCAGGTTTGGAAAGTACACAATTTCGTCCGTTTCTCCTAACCTGTTCAATTTGCTCGGTTAACCGAATCGAACTTGTCGATTACGGAAATCCATACCGACTTAGTGTTGGATCGATGACTCTTAAAAGACGTTAATCAGAGGGGTGAATGATTGTGAGGAAGCTAAAAACCTAATTTTTGAAGTTATGGATAGATTGGTCTTACGTGACTAAAATTGACCTAAAAAAGATCTATCTGTTGGATTGCCCTCAAATCTTAATTGTAGATACTAGACATCAATACGCAACCAACGCGACAAGAATAAGTTCAATTGGATGTGTACATCTAAAGATATGAAATTCACAAACAGACTGTTCTACACAGTGACGCGAATTGATTAAACCCTAATCCGTTATTAATAAAAATTTATGATTTTTCAACCAATCAAAACTTTCAGAGACTTACCAAGATGCTCTAGGATGACTTTGGATGGATTCAATCAAGTCTTACCATGATGGAGTAGAAGATCCAGGAAATCCGAAAGTGGCGGCGAAACATGAACGAAGAACGACGATCAAGATCAAAATTTCAACTCATCATCTTACCGAATATGATCTTTATTATGTAAATGAGTTTACAAGGCGCATACACAACACCCTTACAAGGATTTTTACAAAATACCAAAACCCTAGATGCAAACTATAAGTTCTCCTTTGGGTTGTTCTCTCTGTTGTTATCTTTTCATGAGCCACAACCCCTTCGTATTTATACTATCAGACCCAACACTAGGCCTAGTCCTTTTCCTAATCGTATCCCAACAGGACACGAACTTCCAAATAACCAACGTCCTTTCCATAACTGAATCCAATCCGGCCCACGTCCTTCCCCGACTCGACCTCAACTCTTTATGGAACAGGACTATGTGACTTCTACGTGTCACACACACATCTGGTCAGACCGCAGCCCCACCATGCCATGTACTCGAACGAACACATTGTCTGACCACATCTTCATCTAGTCGGACCGCATCCCCACCATGCCATGTACTCGAACGACCACATCGTCTAACCACATCTTCATCTAGTCGGACCGAAGGCCGACCACGACCAGTGACCACGACTTCACGTGCAGTGTTCCCTAGCTCGAACATCCCGCGTGACCTCTTGACTGTCTTGACCTCAGTTCCTCCCTGAACCTAGTCCCAATCCCTATCACCGACCATGTTCCGCCTCAGGACACACCTACACCTGAACAAAAAATCAACAACGAACTCCAAGCACAAGTTTCACAAACTTGACTTATGTCAATCCGTACAACACCTCTCACACGAGTATGTTGCACATATAAAAAACACATATCATGTTATGCTACCAGAAGCATATCAAGCAACATCATATTGTGAATTTACGAATAATATTTTGCCTTTGCCAATTTCACTAAAACAATCAATGGTTCATCACATGATCTCACAATCTCCCCCTTGATGAAAACATTGGCAACACCTCTATGTGAACCAAAAGTTGACAACTTCAAGTTTTGTAAAAAGCAAAGAAACAAAGTTAAATTAAAATGAGCAAGAAAACTCCCCCTTTCTTCAAGAACAAAATACTCCCCTAAAAGGAATAAAAAGAAGAAAAATAGGAAATCTCCTCCTTTGACAAAAGACACAATGTCACAATCACTCCCCCTTTGACAATGAGATCATCAACAATTAAAAAAAAATCTCTCTTTTGTTTTTTTTATCATTTTTTTATAATGAGCATCATAAATCATCCACATATGAAACAAATATTCGACCAAGTCATGCTATCAAGAATAATTGTGCCAACTCGTTTACACATGTAAAAATGTAGTGTAAGCATAACACATTAAGTACGATTAATAATTTATTACAAGGCATGGTCTCCCAATCTCAACTACTTCAATCTCATAAAACATTGAAACTTTAACACTTTATTGTGCTTGAAAGAACTGATTGATTTCTTGAAAGCATATAAGATAAAAATCATTGCAAGAAATTATATGCACAATCAGCTTTACTTTTCAACCATGCCAAACCTATGTCAAAAAGAAAATAAGAAGCTTAAGATCAATGGTTTCGGTCATACACAACTTCTTCCAAGTTCCTATCAAAGTGTGACAATGCATATTTTCTTGACCTTTCATTTATCAACTATAACTCAACATTTGTCACATAACTTTGATACTTCATATTTAGCATTTTTAGAAAAGGTCAAAGCAATCAAGAAAGTTTGACCATTACAAGATTTACTTCGAGTTTTCATTCCGATTAAAAAGTCATGGCAAAAACTACACAATTACACGTATAGATATGAAAGTGCAAAAACCTTGTAGCATAACATGGCTTCAAATGTCATACATGTATAAAGTAGAATGCTCATTACCTTTTTACTATTTTTTTTCAAGTGTTGAAACACAAAAGAAAGCATAAAAAATAAAAGTAATACAACTAATGTACAAAGAAATAAATTGCTCCCCTTCAAAACAACCCTGTTGGATGAATAATACCAAGTTCTCTCCGAAGATGAGCAAAACGAGAAGAATTCAAAGGTATTGTAAAAATATCTGCCAATTGATGTTCAGTATCCACACGGTGAAGCTCAACACTTCCCTTTTCAACATGATCCCTCAGAAAGTGGAAATGAATATCAATATGCTTAGTTCTAGAACGCTGCACGAGATTCTTAGCTATGCTAATCACGCTGGTGCTATCACAGAAAATAGGAACCTTCTCTAAGGAAATGCCATAATCTCTAAGTGTAGCAACAACCCATAAAATTTATGAACAACAGCTAGCAGCAGCTACATACTCAGCTTCAACAGTAGATTGTGCAACAGATGATTGTTTCTAGATACCCAAGCAATAAGAGAATTACCCAGAAATTGATATATACCGTATGTACTTTTCCTATCAATTCTACAACCTCTAAAATCAGCATCAGAATATGCCCTTAAACTAATGCATGAGTAAGCAGAAAACCATATACCAAAATCTCGAGAGCTGTGAAGATACCTGAGTATTTTTTTGACAGCTTGACGATGTGAAGCACATGAGGAAGCTTGAAAATGAGCGTACAAACACACAACAAATTGTATGTCTGGCCTCGAAGCAATGATGTACAAAAGTGATCCGATCATGCTTCTATACTCTTTTTGATCAATTGTTTCACCATCTTCATTCGGATCAAGCGTTGTTGTTGTGCCCATTGGTGTCATGATTGGCTTACTGTTTTCCATCTCAAAATGATGTAGCAAGTATGTTGTGTACTTACTTTGATGAACAAAGACCCCTTCCTAGGTTTGTTTCACTTGAAGTCCCAAGAAATATGTGAGTTCACCCATCATACTCATCTCAAATTCTCCACTCATTGTTTCTGAAAATTCTGATGCCAAAACATGAGACGTCACACAAAAGATAATATCATCAATATAAATCTGAACGAATAGTTGATCATTAGTATGCTTGAGCACAAACAACGTCTTGTCTACTTTTTCCATTTGAAAACCTTTTTAAGTAACAATGTTTTCAACCTATTATACCATGCTCTAGGAGTTTGTTTTAAACCATAAAAAGCTTTGGACAACCTGAAAATATGGTCTGGATACTTGGGATTTTCAAAACCAGGTGGTTGCCTCACATAAACCTCCTCATCTATGTAGCCATTAAGAAAAGCACTTTTAACATCCTTTTGATATAATCTAAAACCTTTAAATGCAGCAAAAACTAAAAAAACTCTAATGGTTTCTAATCTAGCAATAGGAGCAAATGTTTCTTCAAAATCTAAGCCCTCCACCTGAGAAAAACCCTGAGCTACAAGCCTAGCTTTGTTTCTAACAACAACACCATCCTCACTCTGTTTATTTTTAAAAACCCATCTAGTTCCAACTATAGAATGATCCTGAGGTGGTGGTACAAGCTTTTAGACTTTGTTGTGCTAAAAATTTTCAAGTTCTTCATGCATGCATTGATCCAAGATTCATCAGTTAATGCATGTGATATATTTTTTGGTTCAAAGGAAGCAACAAAAGCTGAATGAGTATGAGAGTTAGGATCAATAAACCTAGTCCTTGTAACTCGCTCATATAGATCACCTATCATCTGTTTAGGTGGATGTCTCAGCTGAATGTGCGAAGGATCATTAACTCCTGAAGTGATTTCTTCTTCTCCTTCGCCATGTACAGATGAGGAAGTAGCTTGCAGATGACCAACTGTAGCCGAAGTAGTCACTGGTAGCAGAACATCTATAGTTAATTGTGTCATAGGAACTACAGCTTCATCCTCGTCTTCATCATCTTCATCTAGAAAAATGCTTTTAGACTCCCCTTGAATCTGCGTATGTACCTGTATTGTTTAGACTAGTGGCAGAACTAGCCTCATCAAAAGAAATGTTGCATGTTTTTACTAGTTTGTTAGTCTCCAAAATAAGTACATGATAGCCACGAGTATGAGTGGGATAACAAAGAAAAATACCATCAATTGATCTAGATTCAAATTTATCCAAGTTAAGATTTCAGCACTAAACATTTGCAACCAAAAACTCTGAAGTGGGATACACTAGGCCTATGACCTAAGCACAGCTTATATGATGTCTTATCTAACATAGATCTCAAGTAAACATGATTTGAAACATAGCATGTAGTAGAAATAGCTTCAGCCCAAAATTTCCTAGCAGTATGAAATTTATCTAGCATGGTCCTAGCCATCTCAACCAAAGTTCTATTCTTCCTCTCAATTACATCATTCTGCTGAGGTACTCTATGTGAAGAACATTGATGATCTAAACCTTTTTCAGCACAAAACATATCAAAAGAAGAATTTTTAAACTTAGTTCCATTATCACTTCTAATCGTTCTCAACGATCCTAGATGATCAACAAGAAGCCTAAGAACAAGACTTCTAAAATGACCAAAAGCTTCACCTTTAGATGTCATAAAAAATACCCAAAAATATCTAGAGAAATCATCAACAATCACTAGGACATACCACTTACCTCCAAAAGATTGAACTCTTGAAGGACCAACAATATCAAGGTGTAACAACTGACCTGAAGCATTTGTCATGATCATGATAATGGGTGGATAGGAACCTGCAATAATTTTACCATGTCTACACGAAAAGCATACTAAATTGCTATCACTCTTAAGCTTAGGCAAACCACGTATAAGATCTAAATCACTAACACGAGTAAGATGATCAAGACCAACATGACCAAGTATATGATGCTAAAATAATAAATCTTTAGAACTATTAGCAACAAGAGATCTAAGCTCAGAAGAAGGTGATGCATCAAAATTAGCTTTAAAAACTCTTCCAAAATGTGTAATCCAAAAAAACTAGATCACCTGAAGCATCTAACACTTTACATTCATTTTTCTTAAAACATACTTCAAGATCTCCATCAATCATTTGTGATACAGACAACATATTAAATTTCAAGTTCCAAACAAGAGCAACATCTTTAAACATGATCTTGTCATTTACCTATATTGTACCTTTTGCAACAACAATAGAAGAAGATGCATCTCCAAATGTAACACTTTTAGCACAAGATGCTTGTACAAGGGAGGGGAACCAATTCTTATTGCCAGACATATGACGTGAGCATCTAGAATCAACTAGCCAAATGTTCTCGTTTCTTGCCCTATGAACCTACAAATTCATAGCACGTGTTGAGACCTTAGTATTGAGGCTAGTAATAAAATATTTAGGAATCTAGTACTGAGACACTCAACTAAAAGTAGGCACAACACGAGTATTATTATGAACAGAATTAATATTACCTTTTCTCGTGTTTCTAACAGTAAAAAGTGATGACTATTTCACCCGATGCATAAAATGAGGAGTCACAACCTCACGAGGAATAAGACATGTCTTTCTCAAATTAGATTGAGCATTAAATCTTTCTTTCTTTTGTTATCTAGCTAGTCTAAAATAAAACTCAACTAGATGTCCATCTTTACCCCAATGAGTGCAAGTGCATTTAACACGATGTTCAAATTTAGAAGAAGCAACATTTACATTCATGGTAGAAGATAAAATTCCAGCAGACTTAAAAACAATCTTTTAGGTTCATCTCAAGTTTCAAACTTGCCATTATCAATTGTTCTAACAACAATGAGAGCTTGTGTCTTAGAATGAACATAAGGATCAAAACCTAAAGCCTTCTTGTGTGTGCTAACCTTGGACTGATCCAAAATCATGTTTAGATTTTTCTTTCCACTAGAAAAGCGTTCTAACGTCCCTTTCAAATAATCAACTTGTTTCATGAGAGACACAATTAGCACAAGTAACATTCATGGATTTCTTTTTATTATGACAATTAGAGCATGAGAGAGCCTCATATGTAATCATGTCACTAGCAATTTGAGAAACTCTAGCATTAACATCATGCAACTTAGATTCAAGAATAAAGCATTTAGAGCAATCAGTCATATCAAGAAAATGAGAAGTCGAACAACTAGCATCTTTAACTTATTTGCTATTTAACATAAGTTTCTCATTTTTAGCAATTTCAGCACTAAACTTCTCAAGAGTAGAAGCATGAACATCTCTAAGAAAGGCAAATTCAGAATAGATTAAATCACATTACTTGCAAGTATCATCATCGGGAATCAAGATTTTAAGTCTTGTAATTTTATAATTAAGTCTTGCATGTTTCTTAATTTTCTTATTACGTTTCTCTAAGAGAGTACCAAGATGAACTGTATATTAAATAAATCATCATAAGTAGGAAGTACCTCACTATTGTCGATGTCAAGCTCATCCTCGCTAATGCTTTCTTTGCTACTCACTGTGAGACACGACACCGTCAAGTCACGTATCATCTGGTCTTTGGATGTTGTGTCATCATCGCTGCTCTCGGAATCAACATTGCTCAAGTTGATTTGTTTAAGCACCAAAAGAACTTGATGCACAACCTTCCGGTTGAGAAAATTCTTCTTCTTCTTATCACCAAATGGATGCTTCTTTTTCTCCATCTCCTCCTTTGATGCTTTGCCTGCAAGTTTAGGACAGTTCGGATGAATATGGTTGAGATCACCACATTCAAAGCATCTTTGAGGACCTCCACTTCCTCTGTTTTTCATCCAAACATTTTGCAAAGCTTTATAAAAATGAGTAGGGAGAAGTGCCAAATCTTCGTCAAGGATTAGTTCAAGCTGATCATCGGTTAGTGAAGATATAGATGATAAGGAAAAACTTGATGAAGAAGATTCAATACGAGATATGCTAGGTTGAGAAATTAAAGCAATAGATTTATTTGCATTCTTTCTAGCAAAGATATCTAGTTCATGTGTTTTCAATTTAGAGTAGAGAATATCCAATGTCAGTGTGCTCACGATAGGAGATTCTCTAATAGATGTCACCTTCATCTCCCAAACCGACATGTCTAAAGCTCCTAATAATTGACGTGCATTCTCAGCATCTGAATATGTAACATTAACAGCATGCAAATTCCTAAGGATCTTATTAAAACACGCAAATAATTCATCAAGAGATTTATAGGGCTTCATCACAAAATGCATGTACTCTTTCTTATACAAATCCTGAAGTACCTCTTTAATAGTAGATGAACCTTCATGGTAATCACAAAGTGTTTTCCATACCTCATACGCTGATTTGAGATGCACAACACGGTCGAAGTCGATCATTCTCAAGCCTTGGATGATCAAGTTTTTCGCCTTGCTATTTGCCTTGATGGCCGGCATGTTCTGCGCCGTCACTGCATCGTTCTCGGGAACTACATATGGCTTAAAGACCTTCTCCCATATTGCAAAGCCACGCGCTTATATGTACGCCTCCATCTTCACCTTCCAAAACTGAAAATCAACACCATCTAAAACACAAGGTTTTGTGGAATATCTATCTGACGCCATTAGTGAGTTAGATTAATATAGATAAGCAACAAGGCTCTGATACCAATTGTAGGATCGATAACTTTTAAACGACGTCAATTAGAGGGGGGGGGTGACTGATTGTTCAGAAGCTAAAAACCTAATTTTCAAAGTTCTGGACAGATTAGTCTTACATCACTAAAATCGACCTACAGAAAGATCCATCTGTTGGATTTGCCTCAAATCTTAACTGTAGATACTAGACATCAATATGCAACCAACGCGACAAGAATCAGTTCAATTGGATGTGTAGATCTAAATATATGAAATTCGCAAACAGACTATTATACATAGTGACGCGAAACGTAATTGATTAAACCCTAATCTATTATTAATCAAGAATTACGAGTTTCCAACCAATCAAAACTTTCAAAGACTTACCAAGATGCTCTAGGATGTCTTTGGATGGATTCAATCAAGTATTACCATGATGGAGTAGAAGATCCACTAAATCCGAAAGTGACGGTGAAACACGAATGAAGAACGATGATCAAGATCAAAATTTCAACTCATCATCTTACTGAATATGATCTTTATTATGTAGATGAGTTTACAAGATGCACACACAGCACCCTTACAAGGATTTCCATGAAATCCCAAACCCTAAATGCAAACTCTAGGTTCTCCTCTAGGTTGTTCTCTCTATTGTTATCTTTTCATGAGCCACAACTATTTCGTATTTATACTACTAGGCCCAATACCAGGCTTAGTCCTTTTCCTAGTCGTATCCCAACAGGACATGAACTTCAAAATAACTAACATCCTTTCCATAACCAAATCCAAACCAGCCCGCGTCCTTCCCCGACTCGACCTTGACTCTTTATGGAATAGGACTATGTGACTTCCACATGTCACACACACATCTGGTCGGAATGCAGCCCCACCATGCCATGTACTCGAATGACCACATCATTCGACCACATCTTCATCTAGTCGGACCGCAGCCTCACCATGTCATGTACTCGAATGACCACATCTTCATCTAGTTGGACCGTAGCCCGACTACGACCAGTGACCACAACCAGTGACCATGACTAGTGATCACGACCAGTGACCACATCCAGTGACCACGACCAGTGACTACAACTTCACGTGTAGTATTCCTAGCCTGAACGTCCCGTGTGACCTCCTGACTGCCTTGACTTCAGTTTCTCCCGGAACCTAGTCTCAGTCCCTGTCACCGACCACGTTCTGCCTCAGGACACACCTGCACATGAACAAAAAACCAACAACAAACTTCGAGCACAAGTTTCACAAACTTGACTCACGTTAATCCGTACAACACCACTCACACAATTATATTGCACATATAAAAAACACAAATCATGTTATGCTACCAAAAGCATATTAAGCAACATCATATTGCGAATTTAAGAATTAACATTTTTCCTTTGCCAATTTTACTACAACAGCCAATGATTCATCACATGATCTCACATCCGGTTTGTCATGGGGATAGAGAGAGCCAGTGCAGGAGAAAGATCGCCAAGGAACGCTAACCAACCGGGCCGATGATGAGCATCCACAACATCATCGACGACTTCCTAGGGGTCGTCCGGCCTTCCTCCTCCACCTCGGTTCACCTCTCTCTGCCTCCGCACCACGGCTGCGTGCAATAAGCACCTTCAGAAGGAAGAGTAATGGGAGGAGGACAATCGACTATTTCCAAACAATGCTGTCCTTTGCCCCTGATTAATTTTAGTAAAATATTTAGGGTATTCCAAAATCACCTGAGCGCTCACTACTGCAGAAACCCTCATCAGTGTCGATTCAAAATCACCATCAGTAGCGGGTTTTGAACCGACACTGATGAATCGGCACTGATGGTCAGTGACCATCTGTACCGGGTTTGGAATCGGCACTGAAAATCACTATCAGTTTCGGTTCGTGGATCCAATCGGCACTGATAGGTGTTTCCCGTCCTTTTCAAAACATGTGGGTTGCCACCAATATTTGAAAACAATAGTATACGAAATATTTATAGACACACACATTTAAATTTAATTCACGAGACGTCAAGTTTCATCGCAACATATATACACAAGCACTTATAAATTTAAGTTATAAAACATCAAGTCTCGTCATAGTATATATACACCGCATACATGTCAAGTTTCATTACAACAAGGATAAGGAGTTTAATTACATGCCGGTTGGTTTTACATGTCAAGTTTCATTACAAAAAGGATAAGGAGTTTAAGATTTTGAGTCAAGGCCTTTTTTTCTTTGAATAACTCATATTTTCTGTTTCAGCTCTATCCTCGCATGAGCTTACCGTCCGATTGAACAAGCTTTTTTCTAACAAAGCTTCAGAAAGTAGCATTCTGCCCTACTCCCTTGTGAATCCTCGCCCAGAGGTGGGAATTCTTTAGATAAGAAGGCAGCTCTGATTATCACTTATTTGAGCTGATTCATCTTTCTGTCTACAGCCTCCAGTCTTCCACCATGAGCACATCCTCACCGGCGAGGTCCTTGATCTTCACAGCACTTCCTCCAATGCTAGCGATAAGGGGAAGAAGTCAGTCAATCAAGAGGCCGAGGGGTCTCTTCGACCAAAGAGATCGACCTCATCGCTCAATCCTCTATATAACCCGAAACCCCTCAAGCGCAAGTGGAGAAGCCCTCTGGTACTGGAACCACTTATTATTCTGCTTTCCTGATTATCAAGCAAATAACTATCGACACTCGGTTTGAATGGGTGACTTTTTCAGGGAACGACGAGTGTGCCCCCTCAATCACCTCTTCAACTAACCGCTATGCCAAGCCACTCAGCTGAAAAGGTAACTCATTTTGAGTTATCATTCTTCTTCTGGCCGTTCTACTGACAACAAGTCTGCGTGGGTGGCCTTTTTCAGGGGACGTCTGGAGAATCCTTGCAATTGCCACCTCGAGAGACCGCCACAACTGATGACTCGATCAAAGAGGCAACTCCTATCGAGTCATCGCCCTTTAATTGGTCATTCTTTTTATAGATTCACTCAATAAGATCAGGAAAATAAACTATTGTTGACTGACTCTTTACATGCTGCAGATGCGTTGGCTTCATCAGATCTCTTGACCATCCCTTCAACGGCACCGAACCCTCCCACCGGTATATTGAGGAAGAGAGTGACCAAGAAACAGAAATCGAAAGTCAATTTGCTTATCCCAGTCAACAAAAGGTTAGATTTGAGTTTTTGCCCTGTTCGGTAGTCTTTCATTCCAGTCTTGATCCTGTTCATTGCAGTTTATCACTTCTGGATAAATCAAAGGAGCAAATCACAAGTGACCCGGTCGTCGACCCGGCTTTGGACTCCGTAGTTACTCCACCATCGTCTCCCCAAGTAGAGAAATCCTCATCGGATGTCTCTAAGTCAAGCTAGCAAACCAACAAAGCTGAGGCGCTGGCCTCGACCTCAACGGAAGACCCTTTGGCGGCACTGGAGGACCTCTTCAAAGCTGCGAGTGCCCAGATGGGTGCTATCAAGGCTCGGTATTCAGAAGTCAACCATAGGAACTGCCAGATGGAAAAGGATGCAAAACTTGCTACAATCTTGGAAAGAATTGAGCGTTAGTTCTTGCCTTGATCGCCAGTAAATGATTCGTTTACCAATGATTCGTTAACTGATCCCTATCTTTCCTTTTCAGTTCTCAAGTCCATTTTAAGGGACAAAGATGCCCTCATTAATGAGTACTCAAAGACCCTTAAGAATAAAGATAAGTATTTGGAGAAGCTCCAAGGTGACCTGAAGCAGGCCAGAATCGACCGAAAAACCATGGCTGATGCTTTGTAGAAGGTGGAGACTGATTGAGACACCACAGTCACCAATCGGGATAATGTGGTCGAGGCTTTGAAGAAAGTTGAAGATGATCGAGACGTTGCGGCCACGACCCTTCAAGAGCTGAATGAGCAGACTTTTGGCCATATGGGCCAGTCGGCAACTATAAGTGTCAAAACTATGCTTGGTCTCCTCAAGAGTTACGTCCCAACCTTGACACCTCGGTGGTGATGATGGGTTTTGGATGCTCTGCAGAGAATGCAGTAGAAATTATGAAAAACATTGAACCATTGATCCCTGCCTTCGTCGAGTCTCTAGGGCTTAGCCTATCTGACAGAGAAAGTGAGAGCAGTCCTTAGCTAATGGTCCGTGATGCAAGACTTGAAACACTTGAATCTGATTCATATTTTTGGGATGTCTGTGAACACTACTATTATTTTGCTTTGTCTAATATGCTACTGCCTACTATTCCCTTATCGAAGAAATAAAGTTAGCATAAGTAGATGCAAAACTGATTAACACATGCTATGGTCATCCTCGAGACTGAATGAATGTATGTCCGTTCATACCTGAAAACTCAACTAAACAAGACATTAGATGCATGTCCCTCGAGTAATCACTCGAAGGAGCCAAAAGAGTAAGAAAAACTAGTACAGAATTAGAGAAAGAAAGAGCATATCGAATTATCTGCAACTTTCACCAACTTGCGCATTTAATCACCATATGAACATAAACAACATAGAGAACACACACGAGACAAACTAGGACTTACATAACCCTTTTGTGACCATTAGGCATGAGATGTCTAACAATCTCAGTGTCGTTATGTCTTATGAGGTGTAGTTATCCGTCATCAACTCAAGGCATGCCTCTGTTGGTTCTGGTGCTAGGAGGCTAAAAAATAGTATCATCACTTTGGCTATTAGCCGTGCTGCACCAATTAAGGATGATCCGTTAGTATATGTAAAGAATAACCTTAGCCTTTCTGTAAAGAAAAAAAAGGGAAGGACTAAGTGGAGAACTTAATTCTTTGCAGTGCTACATTCTGCACCGAAAGGCGCCCGAAAGAAAGAAGAGAAAGAATTAAAGGAGCACCAGGAAACACTAGTTGTGTGGCCTCGGCATCCACGAGGCGCTTATCACCAGGACTAAACAATTGCTCACGTTTTCCTAACGACAACCAATAGCTAACACTAATCACGCACAGCACAAAATATATGTATGTATGGATGAAGAAACGAGCTGAGAAAAAAACGACAATAAAACTTCAGTATACGTCAATACGTGTTGGGTTTTGAGAGCAGCTAGAAAAAATAATATGTTTAATTAATATATTTGAAATTGGAGTCACTTGGAATCGGGGATTAAAATTTCGCCCAAATTCACGGAATTTCGGAGGGGATGAAATATCTAATTCCGAAATTTTATTTCACTGACATGTGAGATCTATAAAGCAGAGGATAAAAAATGACCGAAATTTCATGAATTTCGATCTTTTGACGGTAAACGAAAAAATGTAAAATAAAATTGAAATCCCTGCTTGGAATTGCCTGATGACTATATCTCTGAATCACTACGTAAGTGGTGCAAATTTTCTTTTTTCCCAGTTATGATGGTATTTTCGAGCCCCTAGCCCCAAACTGGTGACTCGTTTACATTCTTTCAATCTGCAGGTGAAATCGTTTACAACAATTTCATTGTCTCCTAAAGTACCATGTCCTTAGTTACATCAAGTGTATTTGTTTCCAGGCATGTGTTTTTTTAGATGGATTAGGCCGGAATTGATGCCGTATAGTAGCTACTTGTGCCCTGCAGATGTACTCTGCTAGTCCCCCACCGACCACCCACCCACCTTAATAATACTGTTCAAGCCTTATGCTAGCGAGCCAGATCTCGATGAGTACTAGTAAAATAAGAAGAGCATAAACAAAAGCTCTGATCAAAGGGGAGAGAAGATCTGAACAAAGACGACGTTCCGTAAGATACACAGAGGAGGAGGAGGAGGAGACGGCTGATGGTAACTGCGTGCGCGCAGCATCCTGGTAACTGAAGAACCCGTGGAACATGCGGACAAAGCAGCACCTGAACCAGAACGCGCGTGTCGGAGTTGGAGGGAGGTAAAGAAAGCAGCGGTGCCGAATCTTCTCGCTGGTTGCTGCCGCCTTTGGCAAAGCAATGCATCAACGGTTGCAAAGGCAAAGCAATGCATCGCGGCGGATGTACGCGGCTAACCTGTTCCCAGCGTTCTCACTTCGATTATTTTCCCTTTTTTTTTTCCTTCTTTTGTATCATATATACGTGCACAGCTCACCCAACGCTTTGCCGAGCAGAGCAGAGAAGCCATAGGAGAGGCGCGCAGAGGCAGATCAGGGCGGGAGCTAGCTGGCTGGTCGGATTCTGATGGCAATGGAGTGCTTGCCCTGGTGGCCGCTGGCGCCGTGGCTCAGCCCCACCGCGGCGTGGTTCATCTTCTTCAACGCCATTGTCGGCGCCATCGCCGTCATGTCCTGGGGGCAGGGCGGCCATGCGCCGTCCAGGCGGAGGCTCTGCCGCAGCGCGTCGTCCATGGTACTGGATCGGCTCCGGTCTTTCACCATCTTCTCTGCCCACCCCGCCCCCGGGTACGGCGCCGGCGTCACAGCGCCGACGCTCGAGCTCGATGGGGCTGTCTCCGAATACTACTACGGCCCGCGAGAGTCAGAGGACGCGCCCGAGCCGCCGAAACCGTGGCCACGGGTGGCCTGGGAAAGTGGGACGGCAGGGTGCACTAGCGCTCCTGTTGCGACAGCGGCGTGCACTGCGCCGCCGAGCGCGATTGTTCCAAAGGCAGCAGCTGAGGACGACGCGGAGACCGCGCCGGAGCCGGCGACTGAGGGGAACAAGGCGAAGGCAGAGGAGCAGGAGAAGTCCATGAGCTTAGATGAGGCGTACGCGCTGGCCCAGCAGCGTTGTTCACAGCAGTCACCGTCAGTACCAGCAGCTGCTGCCATCGCGGCTACCCAGGCCACTACTGCATCGTCGAGGCCGCGGAAGAAGGAGCCGGCGAAGGCCACTAAGCGTCGCGCGCGCGCGTGCGGGCGGGATGCAGAGGAGGTGCTAAATGGGAAGGCGGAGTTGAACGCGCGGGCGGACCTGTTCATCCGGCAGTTCCGGGAGGAGCTCAAGCTGCAGCGACTCAACTCCATCCTCAGCCACACCCACGGGCTCGGTTCCCACGCCGTTACACCAGCGGCGCGGTAGCCGGCGTGCCCGCCGTGTCAGCTCTGATGGTCTAGTTAGTCTCGTCTGATTTGTTTGATAACAAGGATCGAGAACGCACAGGTTCTTTGGATTAGTACCCACAGTTTTGGTATTTTGGATATAGCTGTTAAGAACATTTTGTTTGTCCAGCTACTATGTGCACGATTTGGTAAAAAAAATGTTACTCCCTTCATTTCTGTTCTTTTTTTTGTAAGGTACGTCCATGTTTTCTACTAACAAATAGAGTAATGGTCCACGTGCTTGTGGCTAAATATCTGGTTGTATCATTTCATGCTTTTATATATATATGAAAACTAGTATGTACTTCAGTTGTACATACTTCTACTATGATATACTATATAAATAAATTAGATATACTCCTTTATCATTATAAGTATACTTATATACTCATTCTAAGATATTTCAATATGAACTATATAAAAAAATAGAAAAGAAATCCATTAATTATATTAGATTTTGATAATACCTTTATATTTGTACATAAAATGTAATACACTAAAAAAATATGTGCAAATCACTAAAAAAAAAATACCTACTTAGTGAGATACGTATGTAGAAGTACATACTCCGGAAGTACCAAATATGCTTATATATATATATATATATATATATATATATGATTAATTGAAAACTTGTCCAAAACATCATGCATTTTTGTTTTCCGGCATTTCTTGCCTCGCTGCCAACAGGTTGCCAGGTTGAATAATTGGTATGTGATGCCGACTGTGGAACTGGTTGACTGCGCCGGTCGGTGAAGCTGTTTTTATTTTATCACAGACGAGCACACCGCACTAGAGACGAGAAGGGTTCGAAAACGATCAAATAGGACCTAAATCACTTTTAATTTTATATTTTCGTTTGAAAGTAAAATCGATAATAATAATGCCAGAAAAGAATATAATGTCGATAATAAGAGAACACCAAAAACGGTGTCATCAGAATAAAAACATACGGTATCAATCAGAAATCGATAATTCAAACGGAGAAAAACAATCAAGTTTTTTTCACAATTCATTATAAGTAGGAGGAAATACCAAACACTCACGTTAGCTAGCTTCCTCTGCTCAATCTATCAAACACAACAATAGATCAAGGTCAGACACTTGGGCATGTCGATCAGCATTACGGAGTTAATTGAAGAACAAACCCCTGTTGCACCTTGATAATTTTTTTCTTTTGCCGGGCCACCAGGAGGAGCAATGTACCATGAGCAAGAGGAGGCAAGCACACAACACAGAAAAATTACAGAGATAAATAAGGACCGGGCTGGAGAAGGAGGTGAAAAATTAAACTAAACCACGACATGTCGTCATGTTCTCATGAATAGAAGATTTTATACAGCATATCTTCTCTCACTAGTGCTAGGACAAAAGAGCCAAAAGTACATCCCTAGCCAACCCACCAGTAGAATTTCTTTTAGCTTTCGTCAATCAGAAACTGGAAAAATATGCGGTACAAATTAACACGAGTCGGACATATCACATAGGAGTCGAACGGGTCACGGCCTGGGATACAACACACAAGAGTCGGGAGGCCCGTCGGACGTCTGTTGGCTTGTTTTGTAGACTGTTGGACCGTGGTAATTTTTTTTAGAGAATTACTGCTCGAAATTACCGGCCTAAACAACGAAAAAACTTGATAACATCGGAAGTAGCGTAAATTGTTTCCGCATAATTTTATCATTTTCATTTCCATCTTTTCAAAATACCATTTTCAGCTTCTCCGCTCATAAAAGTTCAAACATCTCCGAAATTCGAGTTTTACCCTTTTCATTTTCATCCCTAGACGGCACCCTGATTCATTCACTTGCACATTGGTATGTGAAAGATGGGTTGGCACGCATTCAATCTTGTCTCAGTTCTCTGCTAGTGAGAATCGATATATCTGCTGCCGTTGATGTTTGTTTTCTGTCTTGCAGATGTCCTCCGCTAGTCCCATACGGTTTACCTACCAGAACAATACCGCAGCAGTGTTCAAACGGTGCGCGCTAATGGATCGGGCTCTCCAGCTCCTGATGAGCTGCACCAGCAGGAGGTTGATTATTTCGCCGCCACACGGACACGGCCATGAATTCTTCATATATCGCTTTCACATGGTCCATGAGTCCATGGAAATAAAACAACGGGAAGGTAGGATCTGATGCGTCAAACCAACAGCAGCAGTATGATGTCCTTCTTCTGAAAAAAAAAAAGACGGGTGCTGCGTTAACCGTGTGTGCGTATATAGGTAGTTTCCTGCGATGTGGCAACTGAGCCTGAGAAATGCCAAGAAAGCGGACACGCAAGTCTCTATTAATATGAAACACTAGTTTCGTCATGGTTCCTCTCCTCCCTCTTTCTCTTCTAACAAAAAAACACATCCTTCCTCTTGCTCTTCCTCTTCCTCTTCTAACAAAAAAAACAGAAAAAAATTATAAAGTGCTATAATGTACGGACATTTTACTAATTACACATAAAATAAACGGCAGCACTAATACCTGGCCGAATCTTCTAGCTGGTCACTGTGGCTTAATTAATTAGTTCTTACATTCAAAGCAGCAGCCGCACATGCAAAACAAGCAAAGCCCTGCTTTTTGAGACAACCATGGCGGTGGATGATACGCGGCTTACCTATTCCGAGTGTTCCTACTGCATCTTCTTTGCTGTCATTGACAGCCGCAGGAAGCTGTCAATGCAATACATACAGTTCATCAGATCCCATCGTCCAGGCCCCGTGTGCATATACACAACGAGCACGCACTACCCAATGGATCAAGCGCGACTCACCTGACGCAGATCAGCAGGCAGAGGGAGGTGGTTGATCAATCGGGTTGGGACTTGGGATGGCGGTAGTAGCGATATCGTGGTGGCCGCTGTCGCCGTGGTTCAGCCCCACCGCGGCGTGGTTCATCTTCTTCAACGCCGTCGTCTGCGCCATCGCCGTCATGTCCTGGGGGCAGAATGGCCATGCGCCGTCCAGGCGGAAGCTCTGCCGCAGCGCGTCGTCCATGGTCCTTGATCGGCTCCGGTCCTTCTCCATCTTCTCCGTCCAACCCGCTGCCGGCGGCATCACGGGGGCGCCGCTCGTCGGCGGTGCTGATGTCTCGGACTCGGACGACTACTACTACTGCTGGCGAGATGCAGAGGAGGCGCCAGCATCTCGGGTCACTCAGGTGTGCACGCTGGCCCCAGAGACGCCAAGGCCGACGCCAGGGGTGGACAAAGAAAGTGGGATGCCTGCTGCAACGGCACTAGCTGAGGACGACGCGGCGTCGGCGTCGTCATCAGAGAGCGAGGAGGAGGACGCGGATGCAGAGGAGCAGCAGGATACGTCCATCAGCATGGATCAGGCCTACGCGCTAGCCCAGCAGCGTCGTCCGCAGCAGACACCGTCGCCACCAGCTTCTGCCTCTGTCGCTACCGCCGAGGCTACCACTGCTGCGGCTAGGCCAAGGAAGGGGGAGCCGGCGAAGGCAACTCAGCGGCGCACGCGCGCGCGCCAGCGGGAAGCAGAGGAGGTGCTGAATGGGAAGGCGGAATTGAACGCGAGAGCGGACCTGTTCATCCGGCAGTTCCGGGAGGAGCTCAAGCTGCAGCCCCTCAACTCCATCCTCAGCCACACCCACGCCGTCGGCCCCCGCGCGAGCACACCAACGGCGGCGCGGTAGCCGTCGAGCTCCTCACGGCAGGCTCTGGTGGTTCAATTAGTCTTGTCTGTTTATGTAGTCTGTAGAGTGAGTATTGATTTGTTTGTTGGGAACGATTCAGAAACACAGTTTTGGACTGGATTACAGCATTTTTTAGTGAGAACATTCTGTTCGTCTAGCTCAAAATCACACGTCTGCCGCTGTAGTTGTCCATGGAAAAAAACCGCTGACACACTGAGAACAAAATAGCTAACACATCACATGACAATGGTACCGGCAACGGAAATCTCGCCAACGAAAGCTTCGACGTGTGGGGTGGCAACTATCCACAAAGTTGTGACAGCTGCCCTTGGCACTCTAGAGGCGGTGGGGCGCTACCATGTGTCGGTGGGCCTAGAGAATGTGCCGCCGCCAACTAGCTCGACGAACCTCTACGCTCCAGCCGCCGACCTGTTTGGGCATAGCAAGGATACTCCATCGGCGACCTCTGTTGACTGCGGCGCGCAGGCTGATGCCGAAAGGCCCGAAACTCGGCTGGCCACACGAACCGCACCCACGACACCCCCAGAATGTGGGCAGCCGGCTGCAGCATACCCCCTCGACAAGCCAGCACTGTCCATTCCTACACTAGAGCCGGAGGCACTGGGCTTCTGTTGCGCCTCCCCTGGTCCTGTTAAGTCACTGATGAAGTTTACCGGGTGGAGGTTGGATCCTAGGGTACACCAGGCCGAGGCTCAAGCACGACAGCCGTGGAACCCCTGCAGGGTGGAGCTTGAATCCTGTTGACTGCCGTTCTGTGTGTCCTAGTCCCACGGTGCCAGTCACTGATGCGGGAGTAGGAAAAGGGGTGCCGACGATCGATGAACCGTCAATCTTACGAATACGTGATGAAAAATAGATGATGCTTCAACGTGCCAAATCAAACGTCAGGAGACAAAGGTTTATACAGATTCGGATCTCTCGGAGGATAATAACCATATGTCATATATTTTTGTATTGATCTCAAGATAGATTATAAGAGGGTTTTAGGTTAGCTTGATTAAAAGACCTCGGTATATACACAACTCCAAACTAAAAAAAATGCATAGGAGCTGGCATTTAGCCTAGCTGAACAACATGACTAAACAATTAATACAACTTGATACAATAAGAGAGCTCTCACTCTTCTTTAGCTTTTTGGCTACCACGAGACACCATGACAGAACAATTAGAATTTTACCAAGTGGCAATCATTCAGGTGCCTTATTCTACAAGTATCTTAGCTAACCAGTGCATTTGTACAACGAGTTCGGGCAGTTCAATCGAGAACACTTAACCAAACGTAACCACTCACTAGGTCCCAAACGTAACCACTCACTCCCTTTCCCTCACTGGGCGGCAGTGCACGTCCTCTGTCCTTGGACCCCATCTGTAGCGGTGGAGGCTTGCTCTCCAAGTAGAGATGTGAGTTTCATTTTTTTTTTGGTGGACCCAAAACTCACTCTTTTGAACTAAAAATGCTACTCCAGATAATTGCTAGATTATTTTCTTATTTACTTTCTTAGCTATAGTGGAAACTTATTTTATGACCTAGAGTGGATAGTTAGATACCCATTAAATAACCATTGGCGTCCCTAGCTCCAAGCAATGGGCTGCACACCCAAAAGGTCAAATTGCCGAGACGCTCTCCCGTTTCAAAAGACAAGACCCAACCAACAACCCTTAGATCTCCCATTGCTGCATGCTGCAATAAAATTGTCATCAGGATGTGGCTTTTACCTACCTAGGTTGCTTAGTTAAACCAATGCTTAACTAATTTATAACTTGGTCAATCAAAGCCATGATATTATGCATTATTTTGTTGGGGCCAAAGTTTGAAAAGAACCAACAGAATTGCATTTTTCCTATTTAATTGGAGGGATAGGTGCAGCCAATTAATCTTACCTAGCTAATATCAAGGTAAGAACTTTTGACAAAGGAGGGACTGTTTTAGTGCCACAAGGAAAAGGATGATCATACATATATTGGTCATTAGCATGAAACCATTGACGCATTTTTTTTTGTCGAAAATGCACGTACGGTATGTAAGATAGCTAGCTGGCATTCAGTAATCAGCAACCTGTAATGAGAGATCAAATTATATATTAGCATCATTTTATCACCAATGCGCGCCCAGAACACGTATAAATCTTTATTAATTATTCGTAGTGGCATAACAATTGGCACCTTCTCACTCGCACAAACTGCAACCGAAATCATTGTAAGTACAATGAAGCACACATACGATTCACTACGGCAACCATCAATTCTAAATACGAAACGTGGAACATTTCAAAGAAATAAGGGCAATTTGTCTACACGACGCTCGCTGATAAAATGTGAACCTGACTATACAAAGCTCCTAAGATATCAAGCGCCGTCATGAGTGGTTTCTTCATCTCCCACGCTGTCAGGTGCGACACCTTGACGTCCGCCTTCCCGCTGTTAAAGCTCCAAAACTGGAGAGGATGCATGTCTTTGCCCCCGGCTCCAAAGCTCTCAACAACCGACCAATCGAACTGCACGGAAGATTGACGTGCAAACAAGTAAGACAAAAAAAAAGAGAGAAAAGAATCGCCACATTAACTTGTTACATGAAAGATTGTTGACTTGTAATAGCTAGCATACGCACCAAGCTTCTCAGTGATATATCTTCCCCTTTTTTAAAAGTACAAACACGCACAACGCAAACTAGGTATTTTCTACTATTTTTGCGTTTCCATTAATTTCTTTTTGCAAGGGTATATCTCTCTGGGGTATTTTCCATTTCGTTCAAAACCCGAACACATATAGACGGACGGGGCACGCTACAAACACCCCACCAACGAGCTGGTGCGAGTGCCAGAGCCGAGCGTCGAACGCCCGACCCGGCCGCTCCCACCGAGCGTCCCAATCCAGCTCGTTGGCGTGATATATTCCCGTTTTGATATGTCTGTATCCACAAAACATGCAAACGTGGGATCGTACAAATCCTGTGTTGTCATGCTTCATAAATGAAACATGCATGTAGCCAGATTACATACAAATACAAAAGAACATACTTTATTACAATGTCTTTTTGATAGCAGCCCTTCGTGCTTATGCATATCTTGAAGGTATGCATAATAGCATCGATAATAGACTAGAATATATCAGTTTTAACATAGATAATCAGATAATGATACAAAAATTTATCATCTATTTTATTGCACAAATCAGACTTTTATATTTTATTACAGAAAATGCTCTCTCAACTGTCGCCGTCGCGACCGGTAAAATTAGCTTCACCAAAAGAAATATTAGAAGAAAAAATGTACGCTTCTTCGGCTCAACTAGTTTTCCGGCAGTACTACAGTAGTATGTGTGGGGCCATGGCCTCGTGGGGATGGGCAGGCCTGATCTGCTTTCTATACCAGTTTTTCACCAATAAAAAGTTTCACAGAGCGAATGACAAATGGGCCAGTGAGGTCAAGTACTAGTATGTGTGTGTTCAACTTTAATATACATATAGCTAGAATAGCGTTGGTCTGTTGGACACCGAAATCCTGTCATGTCGCTTGACATCACAGGCTGCATGTGGCTTCGCCACCGCGTACAAGTTTGGGTTGAGAGATGGCCTGTAGTCCGATCGAGGAACACAAAGAAGAAACCCATGCATGGTCAGTGCAATATTTCAGGATGCGTAGTTGGACATTAGAAGAGGAAACCCATGCATGGTCAGTGCAATATTTCAGGATGCGTAGCTGGACATTAGCCAAATTAAAGCCCATGCATGCTCTCTTGTTTGCAAGAGAACAGACAAAATGCGATCTCATGGCTTGTTGCACTTGGTGGGGTCGGTGCACATGAGCACCTTCTTATTGCCTGCGGCCCTGGACACCCGGGAGAACACCGCGGCCACGGTCCTCTCCTCCAGCCCAGGTGCTCATCGAGGTTAGTTGGACGCATGCAGGGACGATCAACTTGTTTCTGCAGAGCACTGGCGGATAAGATAGCGATCCAGGATCGATAACATGCTTCTGGTTGCAGATCAGATAAGGCGAGCAATTTTGCACAACGCCAAGCTGTGCCGTCTGTAGCCCCGTCACCTCAACATCTTCTCCTGGCTTGATTAATCTGTTCTTGATGGACCGACTTGCCTCTGAGCGCTTCGACCTCCTCGATCGGCCACTGCAACAGCTGCGTCCCGCTGGGATCGAGCCAAACAGTCCTTGGAATCGCCTAATATCATTCACAAATAACAAGACACATACACAAAGTTAATCAAGATCATCACTCAAAAAAAATATGTCATCAAAGTCCAGTGCAGTGATTTGACTAACAAGCACGAGCATGTGGTCGTACATGCATATGCACAATAGATCTAAAGACGACAACATGCATGCATGTAGGTACGTACCCCACCCCTTGGCGACGTCGATCGGCGGCCTGGCCCAGCCCCAGCCCTCAGAGGATCCGGCGCCGCTTCGCTGGGTCGTAGAACGTCTTTGACGCGTACAAGTTGCCGTAGTCGTACCGCAAGTGGTGCTCGTCATCGGCAGGGGTCGTCGGGCGCGAACCGCTTGGCCTTCCGTTCGTACGCGCCGACGGTGTAGTAGTCGTACCGGGCCTATCGGCGCAGGTCGAGGCTGTTCTTGAGCAAGTACTTGACACGCGGGCCGGACACGGACTGTCACTACTACCGAAAACATTTGTACGGACAGTTTCAACCTTTATAGGGATCTTTTTTAAATTATCTATGAAAAGCTCTGTATAAATCTAATTTGTACAGATAGATTTTGAATCGTTTATATAAAAGATTTGTATAGACGATTCCAATCGTGAGCTATCTGTACTATGGAATATCGTAGACGGCTCGAAGTTTTGAACCATTTGTGATATAGTAATAGTATAGACGGGTCCAATAACAAACCGTCTGTGATATTATAACAATATAGACGGTTGCAATAACGAGCCATTTGTACTATGGTACAGTACAGACGGCTCCAGTTTTGTGCCGTCTGTGATATAGGAACAGAAGTTGTCTGCTGTGATTTATACAGACGGTTGTAGGTTTAGAATCGTCTGTACTATCATATATACAGTACTAAATTCGTATATTTCTGAATGTAAACTGACTTATCAACAACATATCATACAAACAACAGGTCATTTACATTCAAACTCGATAAACACAATAGAACGTCCATTAAAAAATTCATAACTTTTGTATATGAAGTCGGATGAGGAAAAAAATCTATATGAAAATTGTGGCTCTCGATGAGATCTACAACTTTGTAGTTGAAAGTTTTTCTATTTGAAGTCATTTAGATATCTAAATAATCGTTTTAAGTTTCAAATAATTATTTGGGCATCTAAATGACTTCAAATGAAAAACTTTTCAACTACAAAGTTGTAGATCTCATCAAGGACTACAATTTTCATATAAACTTTATCCTCATCCGACCTCATATGAAAAAATTATGAATTTTTAAGATAAATTATCACATATTTTTACAGCGGTTCCTTGAACCGCCTGTAAAAATGACCATATTTTTACAGGCGATCCGCTTAAGGAATCGCCTGTGGAAATAGGTGACAGCTTATTTTCAAAAATTAATAACTTTTTCATACGAAGTCGGATGAGGATAAAGTTTTTATATGAAAATTGTAGCCCTCGACGAGATCTACAATTTTGTAGTTGAAAAGTTTTTAATTTGAGGTCATTTAGATGCCCAAATAATCATTTAAAGTTTCGGATTGCAGATATTAAAAGAATTACATATGCTCAATGTTCAGTTGTCGTTCTCTGGTGTGATGGTGGAGAGGGATCGCGCGACCCGACAGGTTTCGAGTTCGAGTGCCAAAAACCGCGTAGCGCGCGTATTTCGTGCGAAAAAACACGTGACTTGTGACTTCGTGACCGCGTGGGGTTCCTGGTCGGTCCAAATTTTTTTTTTTTTGCTTTTTTTCGGTTCAAAAAATATCGATTGAGTAACCGATTATCACAGGCGGTCCGCTTAAGAAACCGCCTATGGAAATCAATTTTCACAGGCGGTCCGCTTAAGGAATCGCCTGTGAAAATCTATTTTCACAAGCGGTTCCTTAAGTGAACCGCCTGTGATAATAGATTTCCACAGGCGATCACTTTTGCGCCTGTGAAAATCATTTATTTCTACAGGCCTTCGATCACAGGCGGATGCACTAAACGCCTGTAAAAACGAGTTATCACCCGCCTCTAAAAATAATTTTGTAGTAGTGTAAACAGAAGTAAAATGTCAATATTACAAAGTCTCACAACATTTGCAAAGCATTCTTCATTCTTCATTCTTGAGTCAACCCCATACTTGACAATATATAAACCAATAAATTAACTTCAGCACATAAATTAAAAGGAAGTAATGAGTTCATTTTCTTCATTTTCTATATCATTAGCTATAAAAGTATAATACATCATTAGACTGCAAGATGTAAGCATTTTTAATATATTGAAATGACCAACTTCTGCTTGTCGGTGTATCAAGTAAAGGGGTACCCTAGCTAACAGGCCCCACGAAAGGTGCAAACAGCCAGGGGAACAATTCCTGAAAAATCTAATCGGTCGATTAGCTACCCCGACTAGTGCAAAGCCTCCAGCGAACAATCTCGCTGCACCTTCACACAAACCCACAACCAGCCCGCCTGGTCGTGGGACTGGATTGGACACTTGCCCAGACGTTTCTCTTCACCAGGCACTAGCTCCGACGGATAAGGTCGTGGGCTGTGCAGGGGGACGTTGTCCCATCCCGTAGCATTAAAGGCTACGGAGTGAGACTCTATAGACCGGCGCAGCGCCGCACGACAGATGAGATGTTGTCAGCCATCCGACAGGGCAAGTGGACGGAGATGGCGCAGAGAGGCAAGTGGACAGGAACCGTGCAGAGGCAAGTGGACGGGGATGGCACGCAGAGGCAAGTGGATGGGAACGGCACAGAGGCAAGTG
Organism: Phragmites australis; assembly: GCF_958298935.1. NCBI lineage: Eukaryota > Viridiplantae > Streptophyta > Magnoliopsida > Poales > Poaceae > Phragmites > Phragmites australis. The sequence goes on along the minus strand of NC_084936.1, from coordinate 18,765,257 downwards.
GATGGGACGGCGCGCAGAGGCAAGTGGACGGGGATGGCGCGGAGAGGCAAGCAGACGGGGACAATGCAGAAGGGCACCATTCCGTCTTGTCGTATTAAATGCAGCAGGATAAGGCTCTATGGGCTAAGCAAAGACGACGCGCAGTAGCACGATTTACAAAGCTGTCAGAGCAAGTTGCATGCCTGCTACTCCGTAATGATGATTTGAGTTAGATATTAGAATAACCATAGGTCTTCTGTGTAGAAGAGGCATGTTAGTTCTCCATCTCCCTACTATATAAAGGGATGAGGACCCCGTTGTAACCAAGATAGATCAATTCTGACAAACTGCTAGAACACCATTGTAACCAAGTGAGATCTACTATAACATATGACGTAGGGTTGTTATCCTCCGGGAGACCCGAACCTGTATAACCCCCGGTGTCCCCGAATCCTTCACCTACACACATAGACACACTCACTCCCTGAAACGCCATTCATGCACCCACCGTCCGACATACCTCGGAATCATTGTCAGGGATTTATCCTCGACATTTGGAGCGCGAGGTAGGGGGCGCGTTTTCGTCGTTTCAGCAAGTTTGAAAAAATTTGATCAGGCTACCCATGGTCGAATCCACAGCAACTCCGGAGTCCCATTCCGAGGACCCCGGCCGCCACGACGTATTCGTCATGGGGTACCATCCGGACAAACCAGGTGTACTCCAAGCATGGGACACCAAGCCAGAATCAGGGAGCTCCGAGACCCTACGCGAGGTCTGCATGGTGGCCCATTCCACAGAGGGCGCTGGAGGGCCCCATGCCTCAAACGCTGGCGGTGAACTCCCGGTTTTGCGCCCAAAGGGAAACCAGCCTGGCCCTGAACAGGCAGGAGCTTCAAGACAGTCCTAACATTCCCAGCACCGTCCCGAGGAGCCCCTACACAGGGCATTTGCTACGATGGCATCTTCACCTAGGCTATCATGCCGCCCCAACCCTGGGGGCTCCCCACCTCACGACCTATCACCGCTCCACGCCCAGCATCTCGACTATGAGACCATGACGCCAGCGCAGAACCTCCAGACCCTACAGGTTCTCCTCAGCCACCCGTCGGTGCCCGTACCGGAAGGCTCGCCGGTGGCACCTTGGCTACGTGATCTCGCCATCCTGGCAGAAACCGCTTGGCGCCAGACCACGTCGGCATACACCGCACCTGTCACGAGGTTCGGTGAGGGTTGCGGTCACCATGGGTCACAACCAGGCCTGCGACGGAATATGTCCCGTGGTCGGAGAATACATGGACGATGTGGCCGTCAAGAGTCAGATCAAGACGAACCTTGTCGAGGGTAAATCCCTGACAATGATTCCACGGTGCATCGGATGATGGGTGCGTGATCTTTGTTCGGGAAGGGTATGTTGGATCCGGCTGTGTGTGTGTGTGACGCAAGAACACTGGGGTTTATCCAGGTTCAGGCCCCCCTCAGGGTAATAGCCTTACATCCTATGTATTCTTCTTCTTGTGATCTAAGTGAGATACAGATGATGTTCTTGATCAGCCTTCTTCTCGACCTCTTTCACCTCTAGGCCTCTTTCACTTCTAGGCCTCCCTTTCTTCTCCACCTAATTCGCGAGACCGTCGGAGACCATCTTTTCGAGGTCGGAGTCTTTGGCCGCTGCCTGGCCCTTGCCTGCGTCAGCGGCCACTTCCCCGATCTGGATCTCTTGCTGGCAGCCGGCGCCCGCTTTGAAGGTACTCGGATGACCGCGGAGGAACTCGCCCGGGATGATTCATTTTTGTATGCCGTTCGTTCCTGTCTGTGGACCGTCTGGTTCAACCCCCTCATGTCGTAGTCTTATCTGGAACCAACCCCTGGGTTTTGTAATGATGGGCATTTGGCCCTTATGTGGTTTTTCTTCGTGTTTGGATGACGAATAGTCTTTGGAGTGCCTACTCCGCTCAGGAAGGATCGCATTAAGCTGCTTGCGAGCAACATTCCTGATGCTGAGGGAGACCCTTAGCACGACAAGCCTTTTGGTGGCGACCAGCGCTAGACCCGATTTAGGACTTGCGGCAATGTGGTTGTTAACCCTCCGACGCCTTTACCCTGTCATCACGCGAGTGGGTTAGTTTCGGATCTCATCCTGTCAACACGAGTGAGCGGGCTAACAAATCTCGGAATGTGGCGGGAAACCGCGTTTGTCCCTGGAGTCCTGCATAGAAAGGGTTTGATTATTTTAATTTGGAAAAACTTGCAAGTCATGTTCACGCTCATCCGGAAGGTCCTGCAAAATAGTCAAACAGGCTTGTCTCCAAGCAGCCTCATACGTAGAGCTGGCATTCCGTGAGTTGTATGATCGGCGGCCGACCACCCCGGTCAACCCAGCTGCGCGAGGTCGGGAAACTGGAGGGTCGTTAGTGACCTGCGACTAGTTCCGCATGCGGTGGTCATGGCCGTGCCTGAGGTTAAGAATTTATGGCTGCTTGGGGCTTTAGAGAACTGTCCCACGACGTCCAGCCCCCAGACAGCGATAAGCCGAGAGAGTGGTATGGTTTGCAGTGTTCAGGCTGGTAGGTAGGTATTCCGGTCGTGTGCTAGCGCGACTCACACCTTTTCACCTGCTCGCGAGCACCCTGAAGGGCGGTGGGAGATCCGACCTCCACGTTTGCCTTCGAGGGTGTTAGGGAGCGCTGTGCTCCCCCTATCATGAGCGATGTACTTCAGTAAAGGGTCGTTGCTCCCTTGGTGGTAGAGGCGTCCCTCTACAAAGGAGGATTCTCGCGGTTAGTCCGTCTGACCTTTTTTGCTGACACATCATCGTCAAGGGTTGCTTGATTCTGAAGGTAGTCCGAGATCTGATCCATCCAGGTCGTACCTGAATTGAGCAGGGCGTCCACATAGTGTCCACATAAGGTCGACGGCACCGAGGGAGGCATTGCCTCTGAAGGTATTGCCTCTGGTGTTCCATTTCTAAGCGGAGCATCCCATCCGCTTCGGCCCGAGACCACAGTAGGTGGTCGTGTGAGTATTTTTCTCACAGACTCCGACCAGGACAGGTTTGCAAGAAGAGGCTAGATGGGCCAGCCCATCGGCCAGAGAAGAAATCCTTGTGAGAGACGTGTGTAACTTCCCAGGCGATGGAGCATTGCTCTAGCTTTTTCACTTCAGAGAGGTATGTTGCCATCGTCCTGTCCGAGCACTGAAGACCCCTTGGCGATGGGGTTTCACCTAGTAGCGAGTTAGTTCCCTGATATTCTTTTGTCAGATTGAATCATACATGCCCGATGGTTTTGGTTCACGTCACGGGGCTGGGGGTGGCAATCCTTACGTGGTGAGTGATCCTCCGGGTGGGGCTGCCACCGAAGGAACCCATTCCCCCAGAGCTTGCGGTCCGTGAGCTCTCCTTGGCGCCGGGAGCATGGATGCCTCAGCAGCCTCCCAGAGCCCTCGGATCCTGATCCGATGTCCTGAGCTTGGGACATATTGGCTCCGTTTGGGTCGTACCCAACGAAGAACACCTCAAAAACACGCCCCCCTACCTTGCGTGCCAAATGTCGAGGATAAATCCCTGACAATGATTCCGGAGTGCATCGGACGATGGGTGTGTGATCTTTGTTCGGGAAGGGTATGTTGAATCCGGGTGTCTGTGTGTGGCACAAGAACACCAGGGTTTATCCAGGTTCAGGCCCCCCTCAGGGTAATAGCCCTACATCCTGTGTATTGTTCTTCTTGTTATCTAAGTGAGATACAGATGATGTTCTTGATCAGCCTTCTTCTCGATCTCTTTCACCTCTAGGCCTCTTTTGCTTCTAGGCCTCCCTTTTTCTCTATACCTTACAAGCCTGGTACTCCTCCCTTTATATATTAGAGGGAGAGAGGATTTACATTTGAGTTAAGACATAGACTCAGACCTAGCTAGAGCTTCCCACCTAGGTCCATCATTACTAAGAGCAGACGTATCCATTTGCTCTACGGTGCTACAGAGCCTGTCCCATCGCTCCACTGCCTGCATCATCCTGGTCGCCTGGACTGCCTTGTCCCGTCCCATGCGTCGCCTACGCACCTGCAAAAAGACCTCCTGCCACGCCCGTCAGGCCATCCCGTAGCTTTTAATGCTACAGGACGGGACACGGTAGCTCTGCGCCGGCTATGTTTTGGACGACCTGAAAGAGGACCTGGGGAAGGGAAATGCTCGAGTGAAAAGGCAGGTTTGCTCATGCCACCTGGGGACTGGTCGTGAAGTCTAGTCAGAGAGCCTGGTTGCATGGTTATAGGCTGGTCGCGCGGGGCGGCCATGGTTCAGGACAAAACGTGATACGCAACACCTGCCGATATCTTACCAAAGTGGATTTGACCACGAGGGAACCCTACTATTCTTTACACCGATAGACCTGGTCACCGATCTCTAAGAAACATTTGATAATCTCCGGAACTACCGTATGAAGCTAAACCCGGAGAAATGTATGTTCGGGGTTCCGTCCGGAAAGCTACTGGGGTTCCTCGTATGTCATCAGAGGATTGAGGCAAACCCTGACAAGATCAGAGCCATCGACTAGATGTAGCCGCCGACGAGGTTAAAGGAAGTTCATAAACTAAAGGGATGCATTGCTGCTCTGAGCAGGTTCATCTCAAGGCTAGGGGAAAAGGGACTACACTCTTCAAACTCCTGAAGAAAAATGACCACTTCCTGTGGACACCGGAGGTGGAAACAACATTCCAAGAACTCAAAAGGTACCTCTCCACCCCTCCCGTACTAACCGCACCTCGGCCCAACAAGGAGCTCTTGCTCTATGTTGCCGCGACACCACAGGTCGCAAGCGCGGTCCTGATCGCTGAGCGAGAGGGCCTCCAGCGACCAGTATACTACATCAGCGAGGTCTTACACGACGCCAAGGCTCGATACCCACAGGCTCAGAAACTGCTGTACGCCATCATGATAGCCTCTCGCAAGCTCAGACATTACTTCCAAGCTCACAAAATCAAGGTGATCTCCTCGTTCCCAATTAGGGAAATTCTCCATAATAGAGATGCAACAGGGAGAATAGCGAAGTGGGCAGTAGAGCTCGGGGGATTTGACCTTCAATTCGTTCCCCGAACTTCTATCGAGTCCCAGGCGCTGGCCGATTTCGTAGCCGAGTGGTTGTGCTTTGAGCCCGAGCAGGTGCAGCGACCAGAGGCGAACGAGCACTGGACCTTACATTTTGACGGGTCGTTCACGCTAAAGGGAGCTAGAGCTGGGGTGGTTCTGACCTCACCCACTGGTGACATACTCAGGTACGTCGTTCAATTATATTTTCTAGCCACTAATAACAGTGCTAAATATGAGGGCCTCTTGTTCGGAATGCGAGCAGCCTCCACATTGGGGATTAAACGATTATTAGGGGACTCGCTACTAGTTGTAAACTAGGTGCAAAAGGAGTTTCAGTGCTCTGACCCGACAATGGCGTCGTACCTCGCCGAAGTGAGAAAACTAGAGCGACGCTTCATCGGCTTTGAGGTCAAGCACGTCCCTCGGAAGGACAACTTCCTAGCCGATGAGCTGGCCCGTCTAGCTTCTTCTTGAGAATCTGTCCCAGTCGGAGTCTTTGAAGAAAGACTCTCATGACCATCCACCGCGGTTTCAAACCAAGGTGATGGGGATGCTCCGCTCGAAAATGGAGCACCCAAGGCAACACCTTTGGAGGCAACGCCTCCTTTGGTGCCATCGACCTCGGGCGACCATCATATGGTTGCCCTGCTTGGTTCGGGTATGACCTGGATGGATCAGATCTTGGACTACTTTCAGAACTGAGCAGTCCCTGACGATGATGCATTAACAGAAAAGATCTCGCGGTAAGCCCACAGATACTCCCTGGTAGAGGGACGCCTCTACCGTCGAGGGAGCAATGACCTCTTACTGAAATGCATCACTCAGGAAGAGGGGAGCACAGTGCTCTCTGATATCCATGGAGGCATATGTGGTAGCCACGCTTCATACCGCACTCTGGTCGGAAAAGCGTTTTGGTAAGGATTTTATTGGCCCACTACTCTCCAGAATGCCTGCGAGCTAGTGAAACGGTGCGAGTCGTGTCAGTACCACGGCCGAAATACCAACCTACCAGCCCAGGCACTGCAAACCATACCACTCTCTTGGCCATTCGCTGTTTGGGGGCTCGATATCGTGGGACCATTCCCTAAAGCCCCATGCGGTTTTGAGTTCCTGTTCGTGGCAATCGACAAGTTCACTAAGTGGATTTAGGCCGAGCCCGTCAGGAAGATCACCACCGCAGTAGCGATTAAGTTCATACGGGAGCTGGTAGTGTAGTTTGGCAGTCCAAACCGCATAATCATGGACAACGGAACTCAATTCGCCAGTAGTGCTTTCCAAGACTACTGCGAGGAAATCATGACCAATGTTTGTTATGCATCTGTGGATAACCCCCAAAGCAATGGACAAGTCGAGAGGGCAAATGGGATGATACTATAAGGGATCAAAACCCAAGTTTTTGATCGGCTTAAAGCTATTCAAGACATTGGGTGGACGAACTCCCCACAGTACTCTGGTTGCTATGGATGACCCCCCGCCGGGCCATGACAGAAACCCCTTTCTTCTTGGTCTTTGGCGCGGAAGCCATGCTCCCCTTCAAAATTGCCCTCCAGTCACCCCAAGTCAGCAACTACTCGGACAACGACCAAGTGGCACGACGAGAGGATGACATAAACCTGATTGAAGAGTTCAACGATTGTTCTTTGAGTCGAGCTGCCCGGTATCAGCAGAGCCTCAGACGCTACCACGACCGAAGGGTACGACAACGAACACTGGTCGTAGGCGACCTCGTCCTTAGGCAAATTTAGAATAAGGCCGGTCGGAATAAACTCTCCCCCAAATGGGAGGGACCCTACAAGGTGGTCGATGTCACCCGACCTGGTACGGTCAAGTTAGCCATGGAGGACGGCTGTGAATTACACAACTCCTGGAACATTGCCCTGTTGCGCAAGTTCTATGTGTAGGGTCGCTCAAAAATAGGCCTGTTTTCTCTATTTTGTAGGACCTTCCGGACGAGCGTGGAATATGACATGTAAGTTCTCAAATTAAAAAAACCAAACTCCTTGTTTTGCAGGACCTCCCGACCAAAAACTGACTCCCTGCAAATTGGTCCTCCGACCACAACGCCCGACCACGCTTGACCACTACTACCAAACCTGGTGACCAGTGCGACAAACAACAAAGCGGCCATAGACTCCCGAGCAGGGCGAAGCCCCATCCCGTATGCTCACGCGATAGCAGGGGTGGGGGCGGCTGAAAAATACGACGACCAGGCCATGAGTCCTCACTCGGGTCGAGCGCTGGTCGCCACTGATGGACTTATCGAGCTATGGCCGTTCTACCCGCCAAAAGCCCCACTAGCGAGCAGGACGGGACAAGCAGAGGCAATCCTCCGCATCGACACTGGGAAAGTTTTTTCCCAAAAAATCCAAGCAGTGGTCCTGGCCAATCCATCCGAAAAACTGCGAAACTCTGTTTTTTATTCTCCGACCATCACAAGGGTCAGGGAGGGGCTGGAATGAAGATGAACACTGTATGACCCTAGCGAATTCTATTCATGAGGAGGAGGGGTTACAAGCCGACTGGTTACACCCACTCGGGCTAGCTATTCCAATACTTACCTGCCCTATCCTCCCTCATTGTAGTGACTAGCGCGAGGTTGACGTATAAAGCCCACCGGACACTTGCCTCTATCTGTCCCTGAACGAGTCAAGGAACCTCTTATACTCCTCCGTGGGACGGTAGCTCACCACTCCGGGGATCGGACGGTGACTAGCGTAAGGGCCAGGATGCACGACCGACGCAAAGGCCCTGCTGGAGCTCTTGACCAGCTCCAGCGCACCCCGAAGACCTCCCTTCCACTTCTCTAACTCTTCCTCTTCATTGATCTCCTTCTCCAGAAGGTTCCAGTCAATCCCCTCCTCATCATCGAAAATGTCGATGACATCAACTAGGGGGTCCGCCCAGGTAGGAGAGCGGGATTGCCCTGGAGAGGACTGCTTTCTATGGAACGGTGTAAGCTTGCCGGTCGCGAGCACCATTCGGGTAGGTATCAGCTCCGATCTTGCGATCACGACCACAACAAAAGATTCGTTCGGAAGCACCGAGGTAGGCGGATCCTGGGTGGGAAGTAAATCCCCCTTCGCCGGTTCATCCAAAATCGTCAACCTCTCTGGTGAGAAGGGAGGGGAGCGCGCCATGACCTTAGGGTCTGTCTACACTATGGAGCTGAGCACGAGACGGGATGAAGAAACTAGACTCTGGGTGCAAAAGATCTTGAAGGAAGGAAAGAATGCAAAAGGAGGACTCGAAGGACCCTCAAACACCCCTCCATGAAAAAGACTACAGCGGCATCCCAATAAACATAGCATTCAAACCGGTCAAAACCCGAGGGGGCACGCAGAAGGAGCCAAGAGTCCTTCAGGTCCATTGGCGATAAATATGCCTCCCCCTTTCTTCTCTCCCAGGGCACTTGAAACCTCCCCCCGTGATTTCAAACTCAAAAGTTGAACTTTGAGGATGGATGACGTCAATAACCACTCCTAAGGCGAACTACGTTTGGCCTGGGACCCAGGTGGTAGAATCAGGCTGAACCGCGATCACGAGGGAGCTTGGGGGCTACTGTCGGTGTATCAAGTAAAGGGGTACCCCGGCTAACAGGCCCCACGAAGGGTGCAAACAGCCAGGGGAACATCTCCTAAAAAATCTAATCGGTCGATGAGCTACCCCGACCAGTGCAAAGCCTCCAGCGACCAATCTCGCTACACCTTCACAAAAACCCACAACCAGCCCCCCTGGTCGCGGGACTGGATTGGACACTTGCCCGAACATTTTTCTTCACCAGGCACTGGCCCTGACGGATAAGGTCATGGGCACTGCAGGAGGACGTTGTCCCATCCCGTAGAATTAAAGGCTACGGAGTGAGACTCTACAGGCCGGTGCAGCGCTGCACAACAGATGAGATGTTGTCAGCCATCCGGCAGGGCAAGTGGACGGAGATGGCGCAGAGAGGCAAGTAGACAGGGACGGTGCACAGAGGCAAGTGGACGGGAACGGCGCAGAGGCAAGTGGATGGGGACGGCGCGCAGAGGCAAGTGGACAAGGACGGTGCAGAGAGGCAAGAAGACGGGGACGGTGCAGAAAGGCACCATTCCGTCCCGTCGCATTAAATGCAGCAGGATAAGGCTCTACAGGCTAAAACCGTGGGATTTGACAACCCGGTGGCTATCAACGGGGGAGACGATTGTGTTCTCTTAGCCACCGGGGGCTCGGGCGCTTCAACGCCAAAAACCTCATAAGTGGCCTGGTCGATAATTACGCCCAGATCATCAGCACCCGCCTCCTATGGAGCCCGCTGCGTCGAACCATCAGCCACTCGTCTTGTAGAGGCGGCGTCGAGGAAACGTCGAAGGTGCTGGGTGAACGGATGACGACCTCTGGTAAATACACTACTTCGTACCCTCTTAAGTTCATCACTCGCTTCCTCCTCATCAGACGAAATGATGATGACACCGGAAGGAACTACGGAAAGGGGCCTTGGGGTAAGATATCCTATTCCTTCATTTTCTAGACTTGGCCTGAGAGATGACGGTGGAGTGGAGGCCATGGACTTTAGGCTCTACGAGTTCTACTAGGCAAGGACGCAGAGAAAGAGGAAGGAGGTGAGAGAGAACAGGTGATGATGTATGTCTCTATTTATAGCGGCCAGAATGGGTCAAACTGTGGAAACGGAACGGTCAAGATCTCGTAGCATTGGGCATGATAACGAGGCCACCTCGACTGCATAAGCATGGCTGATAGAAGCCGAGGCATCAGTGAGTGGTTAAGACTTGTCCAATCTCAGCAAAGAGGGATGCACGGTCATTGTTACGTGTCAAATCAAAGGTCGCAGTAAAAACGAGCATGAGCAGGAGTGGGTTTTTAATGCTCACCTACCCGCCTGTTTGAGTTCACTTGATAACCGAAGTACTAGCCGTGGGCTCGGGGGCTGGTGCTCGCGATCACATGGTTGATAGCAATGTGTCGATGCTTACACTCTTTTCTTTGTCTTGATTATCACATCGACCAGAGAACCGAGGGCTACATCGTGCTTGTTTTTTGATGCTTATGCTCTACTCTCCACTCGATTCATTTACCGAGTAGAGAGCTAGGGGCTACATCATATTATTTTGATGCTTCAAAGAACTAAAAGCCACGTTGTGTAAATACTTATGCTCCACTTTACACTCGAATCCAGTCGTCAAGCGAAAAGACAGGGGCCACGTCAGGTATATATTGATGCATATGCTCTACCCTCTGTATTGATTATCACATCAAATAGAGAGTCGGGGGCGACATCGCGTACTTTTGATGCTATGGCTTTACTTTTCGCTCAACTCCGTCATCGAGTAAATAGTTGAGGGCTATAACACTACACACCAGCAATGATACAGGTATGTCCTTTTATACTCTCCGATCGATTAATTTCTTCCTCGACCATAGAGTTGAGGGCTACGTAATAATACCATATTCTTTTATGATCGCATATTTTTTGCAAAATTTTATCTAGCCTTGCGTCGATCACGATGAATAGAATCAATGGAGGCATGTATTGAGTCGATGACAGACAAGTACACCTCGTAAGGCATAACGACACCGAGATTGTCAGACATCTCACGCCTAACAGCCGAAAGGGTTCTGATGTCTTAGTCTGTCTTGTGCGTGCTCTCTATCGAGTTTATGTTCGTATGGTGATCAAATGTGCAAACTGGTGAATGTTTGCAGAAAATTTGATATGCTCTTTCTTTCTCTAATTTTGTACTAGTCTTTGTCCCATACTATTGTGGTTTTCTCGAGTATTCACTCGAGAGCCGTGCATCTAATGGTTTATCTAGTTAAGATTTCAGGTACTGACTGATGTACAATCGTATAAGTCTCGAGAATGGTTGCAGCACATACTTAACAATTATTGCATCTACTTATGCTAACTCTATTTCATCGGCAAGGGAATAGTAGGCAGTAGCATATTAGACAGACAAAATGATATTACTTTTACAGACATTCCTAGACCATAAGACAAGTTTCAAGTGTTTTTGAGCCAAATGGACCATCAGCTTGAGGGACTCCCCTCACTGTCATCATCAGGCAAGCCGAGCTCCAACGACTCAACGAAGGCCAGGATTACAGGTTGGACGTTGTGAACAAGTTCTGATGCTTCATCAGTGGTACAGTTAAACTCGACTATCACTACCGAGGTGTCAAGTGCGGGGTTGTAACTCTTGAGGATACCGAGCAATGTAGCGGCGCTCACAGAGGCTGATTGAGTCATACAGTTGAGCTTCTGCTCCTTCAGCTCTTGAAGTGCCAAGACTGCCACGTCCCATTGAGCGATGGTAGCATCCCATTCGGTCTGCATGGTTTTCTTTTCAGCTCTCACGGTCTTGACTTGGTTCTTGAGCTTTTCCTGATACTTGAGGTTGTTGTCAAGAGTCTTCATCGCATTAGAAAGGAGTGTTTCCTTGCTATTTAAAGAGGACTTGAGGACTGAAAACGTAGATAGGAAAGTAATTAGTCGCCCAATAATCGGACCATGTACTAGTGATCGGGGATAGACTCACGTTTGATCTTCTCCTTCTTGGCTTCAAACTTTGCCTGGTAATCAGCATGGCTGCTTCTGATGGTGGCTATCTGAGCACCCGCTGCCTGGAGGAGAACTTCTATCACTGCCCAAGGGTCATCAGTTGGGACCGATGTCGAGTCCTCGACCTTTTTAAGCTCTGAATCCCCCTCAGGTATGATTGTGGCAAGATCTCCAATTTGAAGAGATGGGGCTGAGTCAATAGGAGGATTCGACAACGGATTGCTGGTCTAATCTTTCGCCTCCTTTGACAGTCTGTAATCAACATAGCAAGGGAGGAAGAAAAGAAAAACTGCTAGTCGAAATGGTGATTCCAGTCAAACCCCTTTGCAATCAGGAAGTTCGAAATGATGCTTGACTTTGGCCTTTTGGTGGTCACTTTCTTCGTTCTTTGACCGTCAAGCGGAGCCGACGGAAAAGGGACCCATGGGCCATGTAAAGCCAAGGTATCTGCAGCCTATAAAGGACCAGATGATAAAAATTTATTACCCTGAGTCTATCGAGTGAAAGAATGACCAATTACAGATCGATGATTCGGTAGGAATCACCTCTTTGATCGAGTCATCGAGCGCAGCGGTCTTTAGAGGTGGTGATTGCGAGGATGCACCAGATGTCCCCTAAAAAAACCACCCACGTAGATTTTTCGTTAGCAGAATGACTAGGAGAAAATCGATAACTCGATAAGAGTTACCTTTTCTGCCGAGTCATCGGGTGTGACGGTTACTCGAGGAGGTGATTGAGGGGGTATGCTCGTCGTTCCCTGACAAAATGCCACCCATTCAAATCGAACACTGTCAAGTATTTACTCAATAGTCTGAAAGGTAAAGTAATAAGAAGATACCGGAGAATTCCATTTCCGTACCAGTGGGCTTCTTCGTTTGCGCTTGAGGGGGTTCAGGTCATACAGCGGGTTAAGGGACACGGATGATCTCTTTGATCGAAGAGACCCCTCAACCTCCTCATTGGCTTATTTTTCCCCTTATCGACAGCGTCAGTGGAGGAAGTGTCGTCGAGATAAAAAACCTCACTCGTGCGGACGTGCTCATGATGGAAGACTAGAGCCTGTGATCATACAGATAAATCAGATCAAATAGACAATGATCGGTCCTACCTCTCTGTTAAAAGAATCCCCACCTCCGGTCGAGGATTCATAGAGGAGTAGGGAAAAATGCCACAATCCAGTGCTTTGGCAAAGAAGAGTTTGTTTAGCAAAGCAGTGACATCTTGTGCAGGACGAGCTGAAAAAGAGAAGAAAAGTTATTCGACAAAGCTTGAATGTAATGGCAAAAACAGCAAAGTGGTAGCCAAGCCTTACATCCGGCCGCGTCCCTAGAGCTATCCTCATTTCCACTGTATTCCCAAGCCAAGCGCGTCCGAGCCTTCATGGGGCTCAATCTCTTGCTAATGAAGTTTTTGGTCACATACCACCCGGTTAAACCAAACTATTTCAACATGCTAATTTTGTTGGCGTAATAGGTGGTGTGGTCGGACTCGTGGTGTTCTTTCATCCAAGATGGACTTTGGATAGGAAAAAGGCCTCTATACACCAAAGGAGAACCAACTGGGTCGGGATTGGAGACATAAAACCAAAGTATTTTCCAATCCTTCGACCAGGAGGAGATCAGGGGAACTAAGATATAGGAATTCTTCCTTCCACTCCTCAATTGGAAACCACATCCCCCAACACATTTATTCTCCGTAATCCTCTTCATTTTATAAAAGTATTGGAAAATATTTAAACTTGGTTTGATGCTAAGGAAGGCTTCACAAAGATGGATAAAAACGCTAAGCATGGTGACGGAGTTGGGGTTCAAGTTGTGAAGTTCAATTTGGTACCAATCAAGCACATTGAGGAGAAATTTAGAGGGAGGAATGTTGAATCTGCAACGGAAGAACGACTCGAAAACTATGAACTCATGCTCGATTCTGCAGGAAGGGAATCTCTCACCAGATGTCAGCCTCCATTCAACAAAACTCCGTTAGGGCACCACTCTTTCTGCTTCAAGTTCCGCCAGCCGCGACTCTTGCATCGACGGGGTTGTCTATGCCTCGATCAAGAACCTTGCTTCGTCGTGTTGATCAGGTGAGGCGTCGGTGGCTTCTACGTCGGATCGCTTCTCCAGCATACAGGAAGCCGAGGTCTTCAGAACAGAATCAGAATCCATGGATCTAAATTTCCTTTGGTGGTGGTGCACGCTAGGGCAGACAAAGATGGGGGGCTTGCTGATGACAACGGCAAGGAATGACTGCTACAGTTCCGGCTTGTGGGGGTAAATAAACAAAAACTTACCATCTCTTCAACTACTCCCGTCTCTTTGGTGCTTCGATCGGCATAAAAAGAGTTACGATGACGACGTGCGAATCTCTGTACACCCATCTGCCTACATTAAATGCTACAATACCCATCATTTTCAAATTTTGAAAGGTTTTTTTAACTCTACTCGGAGTCGGGTGTTCATTAGTTGAGTTTTTTTTAGTATTTTCTTCGAGTCTCGAGTGCGGTTAGCATCAGGGTACTCGACCCGACTGAGCTTCCACTCAATACTTGAGGAAGGATCCATCTCTGCTCAATTCTTTCCACTATAGTCCTGACCCACTTTTCTCGACCAAGCTTAATATTGGCGGTACTCAAGTGGGTACTTATGGAAACCTTTCCTCCTGAGTAGAGTTAGGGGGCTACTGTCGAATATCTAACTATAGGGTATATACGCGTAAGGAGTATACCATATACAGATAGTGTACGCCGTGCACATATTCAGCAACTCCGAATATCACGGAACCGAATATGCGGTATCTGATACTCCTGAAATCCAAGAGGTATATACTAGCAAGGTCTCGATTGGTTACTCAACTCGAGACGGCTAATGCCAAGAACAAATTCATCTACTTGGACATCAAGGAAGAGAACTCCCTATCGATTATGACTGGATAGGAGTCAGTACATCACCCCTATATAAGGCGGGGACCCAGACCCTAGGGGAGCCCTTTTTTCCGAGAAGACTTTTGAAGAGGATAGCAGGACAAACACGGGGACTTTAGCTTTAGGCTAGACTAGATTCGATCTACTCTTTGTAATATGATAGCCACCTTGATTGTACTCGAGATCATCAATATACAACAACTACACCAACACAGGACGTAGGATATTACTCTAATCGGGGACCCGAACTTGTATACGTCGTGTGTCACGTCTCGTGATGGATCCCTGCTCTCGAATATACTCAATCAATCTAAGGACATATTGTCAACAACTAATCTTCGACAGCTCGTATTTGGAATCGTCTGTGATATTTGTTTAATTACAGACGGCTCCAAATACATGTCGTGTGTATTAATATTATAGATGGCTCGAAAGATGAGCCTTCTGTAATATTAATACAGACGGTTCCTATATAGAAACGTCCCACTACTTCCGGAGGTCTCGTTATTATTACAGACGGTTATTCTTTAGAGCCGTCTATGATAATCTTTGCACATATGACTCCACAGAACTATCTGTACATGACCATCTCACTAGGTCATTTCTATAGTAATGTGTCAAGACCGACCCGTCTGTCATCCTCTGCGACCGGGTAGAAGTCCGGGCACTCCCACATGCCAGTGAATGCCGAGTGCAGTGGCCGCCACAACCAGCGTCCACCGCTTGTAGTCACGGCTCCGGTACATGTATGCCACGCCCCGGGTGCCGCTGGTCACGCTGCGATGAGCAGACGCCAGAGGCCGTCCACGCGTCACTCGGTGGTCGGGTCTCGGATCTACGTCGTGTTGATGCCGCCCTCAGGCACGATGACAGGGTTGTGCGCGGGCTTGACCACTCCCGGAGCAGCGGGTCGGACTTGTTCTTGGGGAAGGCCACGTTTAGGGGCCACGTTCTGGACCTGGTAGTTGACGTTCGGGTGGTCGATGCCCGTGTACATCGTCGTCGCCGAGCCCGACCAGCAGCTGTACTTGTCAGAGGGGATGCTGGGCTCGATCACCGACTCCAACGCCACCTAGTTGATGTGAGGTCGCGGGACACCGAGTGCGCCCACACGATGTTGCCCCATACGGCGCCCTTGGGTGTTACTGGTAGAAGAGATGGTACCATCCCTTTAGTACAACGGAGCTGCAGTTCTGTCAAAACGAAAGTTTTTCTAAGACCCAGCTGTTTAGTGTTTAACTTCAATTTACTCCCAGTTAATGATAATAACACAAATCGATATCTATGGTACTAGTACTATGGAGCTATGCTTGCCCATGGTTGACAACTATGCCAACATGTGGAGTCCGAGTGTTTGCCTAATCCTATTGTAAAAGGTGTCAATGTTCTCTGCCTTTAGGGCCGGCCCTGACATTGGGGCGAGCGGGGCGCCCGGGCCCCCAAAATGCAGGGCCCTCCCCATGTCTGTATATGTACATGCGGCCTGGTAAAAATTCGATTTTTCCTGGCCCAAAGTAGCAGCTAGGAAGGCTCCTTCGGTGGGCTTCTTCGGTGATTCGGTCCTACCTGGCCCTGGTTCCTGCGAGCAGGCCTGCTGTGTGTTGTGTGCGGTTCCTTTGGTGGGCTGTTCCTTCTGTCAGCCACGAGCAGGACTGCTGTGTACGATCGTGAACTGTCAGGAGTTTTTTTTTTTATGTTTTTTAATATTAATATTTAAATGAATAGATCTCTGATAGAAAGAATTGTAGAAATAGACGCCTACCGTTCTATGATAGAGCGGTTAGATCCTTACCGCCCTCTCAGAGACCCACCGAAGAGCTAGAAATAATAGAGCTGGAAATAATTTTAGAAATTAGGCCATCACATAATATGAATATTAGTGAATTTTTTCTAGATTTTTAGAAATTTATTTGAGGCCCCAACAATTATTAAAAGTTATAAAAGTAGTCTTTTTTGATAATTTTAGTTTAAATTTTACACATGATTTTTAGATGAATCTAACTAAAATGGGTTGCACATGAATTATGAAATACGTAAAAAAGTTTTAGTATTTTTGGAGCAACAGAAAATTACAGTTTTGTATAAAAAGATGGGAGGGGAAAAATATTACTGTAAATAGTGATTTATACGAAATACTGTTTACACGGCCATATAAGAGAGCTGTTAGCCACTGCATGGCGCGTCAGACTCCTTACCGTCCTCAGCATAATCATCTATCAGAGGACGGTAGATGTTTATTCTTGTAATTTTTCTATGAGAGATCTCTTTATTTAAATATTAATGTTAGAAAATATAAAAATAAAAAAAACTCAACCGTCAGTCTACTGCATCAGCTGCCTACAGCCTGCCATCACGCGTCAAACGATTGACGCCTGGTCTCTGAAGTCTGATCTCTGTCTAGGGATGTCTATGGAGAATTCTCCGTCGGGGAATGGCTCCCCATCCCCATTCCCGTACGAAGGAAAATTTCCCGTTCCCGTCTCCGCCTCCGCTCGCGGGGACTATTTTCTCTCCATCTTCGTCCCCGCGTGGGGAATGGAGACCCGACGGGGAACCCGTCCCCGCCCACCTGAGCTGAGGCAGCCCACTGGGCCGAGGACACCCACTGGGCCGACCCGCACCATGCCACGGCGCCAGACCGTGCCTGGCTGGGGTGCGCATCTGGCTCCCACCTGGGCCGGTCGCGCACGCCTGGTCCACCACCGCTGGGCCGAAACAGGTCCCGCAGGAAAACAAGGATGGGGAATGCTTTTCCATACCCGTCCCCGCTAGACCCGACGGGGATATAATTTATACCATTTATATCCCCGCGGGTGACGAGATCTCTCCATCCTCGTTCCCTAATAGGGGAATTTCCTGCAGGAAATCGGGGATCGGGTCCCATTAACATCCCTATCTCTATCACGGTCTCCTGGTGTCCAAGGCCAGAAGGTCACTACGGGCCGGGAGCGCCAAGGGCGAGCAAGGAGGCCCAGTAACTGTTATCCACGGGCTGAGTGGGCTGTGTGAGCTGGACATTGCGTTGTGTGAGCTGGACTCGAGTTGGACTATTTTAGGCGTGTGTGTGAGGCGAGTGGAAGTTAACTGAGATGTAAACTCCTAACAGACTCCCTCCATCTGAATCTATCTTCCCTCGCCTCTGCTGTTCTTCCTGTTCTCCGGATCCCTGCCTCCGATTCTCAATCCGATTCTTGCTGGAGCGTGTCAAGTGGTACCAGAGCCTATCGATCTGGAGCCGCCGGAGTACTTGAAGCGGCCGCAGTACCGAACAAGGGACCAGATGAAGGTGGATTAGATGGATCAACAATTGAGTGAGTTCACTAAGGCGCTTCAAGGCGTGCAAGATTCAGATCGAGAGATTCTGGAGACGGTGAAGGAGTTGAAGGCGTGGAAGCCGGAGGCGGAGTCGGCGCAGGTGATGCTGAAGGAGGACGTCGGTGAGCTTCGTCAGCAAGTTTCTCTGATCGCCAAGAATCCCGTGCTCGCCGTGAACACGGTGGATCTGCCGACTCATGCTGAGACCACCACCTCCGTCGCTGCCACCTCTGGCGGTGTCAGGTTTGAAAAAGGAGGATGTTCCGTGGCTGGAACACGTCGACAATTTTCCTACGCCTGATGGCGATTGTAATGAAACAGTTCACCGGGGGAAGGCGATTGGGGAAATTTTTTTCCCGATTGCGACCCCGGCCAAGGGTACGTGTTCCACCCCCAAATATAAGTTTCACTTGGGTTTCCAGCATGATAGGAGTAGTGCATCTTTGGGTGGGCAGCACTGGATCAATCCTGCTCGGATGGATTTTCCGCAGTTCGATGGGGGGAGGGGACCAAGAGTTTGGAAATTGAAATGTGAGGCATATTTCCTGGTTTTTCGAGTTCAATCTGAACATTGGGTAGGAATAGCCACTATGAATCTGATTGGTAGTGCAGCGTTGTGGTTCCAGTTCAACCCAAGGACGCAATATGCCAAATTGGGAGGAATTTATGGGAGCCATTCTAGCAAAATTTGGTAAGGGCGAGTTCCAACAGGTGCTGCGTCAGTTCACCCAACTCAAACAGATGGGTAGTGTCACGCAGTACGCTGAGAAATTCAATGAGTTGATGCATAATCTTATGGCTTACCATGCATCATGGGAACCCGAATTCTTCATCACCCAATTCCTGGATGGACTGAAGGATGAAATTCGGGCAGGTGTCATTCTGCATCGTCCTATGGAGTTGGATTCTGCTGTCTCCCTTGCATGTCTGCAGGAAGAAGTCGTCGAAGGGCATAGGAGGAAGGAGCACCGGCGCTATGACCAGCCGCTGGGGTTGCGTCGTGGTGCTCTACCTCTTCCACCTCCTCCGGGGTATAACGCTCCAGTGAGTCCCGGCAAGCCTGAGGGACGTCGAGGCGCCGAGGGAACGCGTACCGGTCCTGACGACAAGTTGGCCAGTCTCTGGGCATATCGTCGCGCTCGCAGACTCTGTCGCAAGTGCGGCGAGAAATGGTCGAAGGAACATGCTGAGGTCGAAGAAACAGTCCAACTACATGTTGTTGAGGAACTTCTGGATTTCTTGCAAGGGCCAGTCGGTGATGCAGAATTGCAAGACGACACCAAGTCAAGCACTCTTGAAGCAGATCTCACGCTTCTGTCCTTGGCCGCTGTCAGTGGAGTAGAAGGTCCCCGAACCATTCGTTTGCAAGGTATGGTTCAGAAGCACAGTGTGTTGATTCTGATAGATTCTGGGAGCTCCCATAGTTTGGTCAGTGAGCATTTTGCTTCCAAGTTGAACGGAGTGGTTAAGTCTCTTGCGCCAGTACAAGTCAGAATTGCTGATGGAGGAACCATGAATTGTGTCCGGGAAATCAAGAATTGTGAATGGTGGGTTAAGGGAAATTCATTTGCTACGGACTTGAAGGTGCTGCCTTGGGGTGTTTCGATATGATTTTGGGCATGGACTGGCTTGAGCGCCATAGCCCGATGCAGGTGCACTGGGGTCTCCGAACACTGTTTTTCCAACACCAAAAGAAGTGGATACCACTGCAAGGTGTGCTGCCCAATAGAGCTCAGTGTCTGATGATTTCAGCAGAAGAGTTCCATTCCTTGCTGAGCGTCAATGCCGTCGATAGTGTTGTGCAATTGGGATTTTTGGACTTCCAAGAGCCAGCATCAGAGATACCAGCTCAGATTGCTGCCCTGGTGCAGGAATTTGAGCACCTATTTGCTGAACCGAAGGGATTGCTGCCTCAACGACCCTATGATCATTCCATTCCTCTTGTGCCGAGTGCTGCTCCAGTCAACTTGAAGCCTTATCGATACAACCCATTCCAGAAGACAGGAATCGAGAAACAAGTGGCTGAGATGTTAGAGCAAGGTGTAATTCAGCATAGCACCAGTCCATTTGCATCACCGATTCTTTTGGTGCGCAAGAAGGATGGTATGTGGAGCTTTTGCGTGGATTACCGCAGATTGAACTCTATCACTGTGAAGAACCGTTATCCGCTGCCGCCAATTGATGAGCTCCTAGACGAATTGGCCGGAGCAACTTGGTTCGCCAGCTTGGATATGCGCTCGGGTTATCACCAAATCCGAATGCGCCGGAGGATGAAGCGAAGACATCATTTAAAACGCATCACAGACACTATGAGTTCCGTGTAATGGCTTATGGCCTGACCGGAGCACCGGCAACCTTCCAGAGCGTGATGAATCGAATTCTGGCACCACCGCTCCATCGCGGGGTGCTCGTTTCCATTGATGACATACTCGTATACAGCAATACACTGACAGATCATGAGCAAGTGCTGAGAAATGTCTTCCAGATCTTGTCTGACAACAAATTGAAGATCAAGCGGTCGAAATGTGCATTCGCCAAGGACCGTTTATTATTTCTGGGACATGTCATTAGCTCGAAGGGTGTGGGCATGAATGAGAAGAACGTCCAAGCTGTGGTTCGGTTGCCCACGCCTGCTAATACCAGAGAAATCCGTGGCTTCCTGGACTGGCGGGATATTACCGCAAGTTCATTCGGCATTTTGGCGTTATCAGTCAACCCCTGATGGAATTGCTGCGGAAGAACACCCCTTTCATCTGGACGCAAGCACATGAGGAGTCCTTCACAGTTCCGAAGCAGGCGTTCGTCTCGGCCCCTGTACTCGCGCTTCCTGATTTTGCAAAATAGTTCGTTATTGAAACAGATGCCTCTGAGAAGGGAATTGGGGCTGTTTTGATGCAGGGTGATCACCTTATCGCGTTCCTCAGCAAGGCGTTGGGTCTGCGGAATCAGGGACTGCCAGCCTATGAAAAGGAAGGATTGGCTATTCTGATGGCTATCGATCACTAGCGACAGTATCTGCAGGGCAGCGAATTTGTGATTCGAATCGATCAGCGGAGTCTGGTGCATATTGACGATCAACGCTTGGTCACTCCGCGGCAACAAAAGATCATAACGAAACTGTTGGGGTTGCAATTCCTGGTGGTTTACAAGAAAGGAATGGAGAACAAAGCCGTAGATGTGCTATCTTGTTGCTTAGGAGTGTCGGTCTGCAATTTGTATGCCATTTCATCGTGTGTGTCGGCCTGGCTGGAAGATATTCAAAGGGGATATGCTATTGACTCTGTCACATAGGACATTTTGGCAAAATTGAGTGTCTCTAATTCCTCTGTTCAGCAATTCAAACTGCAAGACGACGTGCTACGCTACAATGGGCACATCTGGGTGGGTGCCAATGTAGAAGTGCAGCAAGCCATCATGTGGCCTCTACACAGCAGCGCGGTGGGAGGTCACTCCAGGTTCTAGGTGACTTATACTCGCATCCGCCGCTTGTTCGCTTGGTCGGGCATAAAGAAACAAATTTGTGCTTTTATGGTTGCTTGTTCCGTGTGCTTGTAATCCAAATCTGAGCATGTCTGTTATCCTGGGCTACTTCAACCCTTAGCGGTACCTGAAGAAGTTTGGCAGGTGGTCTCAATTGACTTTATCGAAGGGTTACCACGCTCAGCAGGCTTCAATTGCATTTTCGTAGTGGTGGACAAGCTGATGCGCTATGCGCACTTCATCGCCTTGGCTCATCCCTTCACGGCGCTGCAAGTGGCTCAGCTCTACCTCCACCATGTCTACAAATTGCACGGTATGCCACAGTCACTCATCTCTGATCGTGATCGAATTTTCACCAGCACGCTGTGGTGCGAACTGTTCCGGCTATCGGGACAGCTGTGCATGAGCCCCGCCTACCACCGCAATCGAACGGTCAAACAGAGCGCGTCAACCAGTGTTTGGAGGCGTATTTGTGTTGTTTTCTGCACTCTTGTTCGACCAAATGGGTGAATTGGCTTTCTCTTGCCGAGTTCTCGTATAATACATCTATGCATTCCACACTCGAGTGCTCACCGTTCGAAGCCTTGTATGGACATGCTCCTCGGCACTTTGGTCTGACCGATATGGTAGCTTCTTCAGTGCCTGATTTAGCAGTCTGGCTAGAGGACGGAAGCTCAAAACCAATCTTTTGCGTCAGCACCTTGAGCGGGCTCGTCAACGGTTGAAGCATCAAGCTGACAAACACCGATATGAGCGCTCCTTCGAGCTGGGTGACTGAAATTGTAACCTTACCTTCAGACTTCGATTGCTGACAGGGCTAATCACAAACTGTCCTTTAGATATTATGGACCCGATGCAGTGCATTGGGATGGTGGCATACAAACTGGCATTACCAGAGTCAAGCCAAGTTCACCCGGTGTTCCATGTGTTGCTTCTCAAGAAGGCTGTGCCTCCATCCATGGAGGTTCAGTCGAAACTTCTAGTACGCACTGATGAGGACATCGTCAAGGAACTTGAGAAGATTCTCTAACACCGCTGTAGTGAAAATGGTCCTATTATGTTATCATTGTGATTTTGATGATTAATAACAATATAGTCAATGAGATTAACATGTTTGTCAAAAATATATGTTAGTAGGTCTCATGGATGCAATACATGAAGAAGCCACTGAAGATAGGACAAAGTTCGAGTGAATTAGAGAAGTCTCAGGAAGATTTGTCTCACCGGATGATCCGGTGTTCACTGTGTTGAACTCATTGGAGCATTTCTGATAAAGGGGGACAAAGGGCTGAAGACCTCACTAGATGGTCCGATGATAAGCAAATATGCTTACCGGACTAATTCATGCAGAGAAGAATTCAAGTGCTGGAAAATGAAGATAAACTCATCGGATAGTTCGGTATTTGGCACTATTCATTATCCGATGAGCTTTGCAGCAGAGTAGAAGAAGTTAAACCCACTGGATGGTCTGGTGCTCAGAGAAGGATGCACACCGGAGTATTTCTACCAGAGAAGGTTGCAGACGTTGAAAATTAAAGTTCAACACACCGGAAGGTCCGGTGTATGTTTTGTAAACACCGGAGGCTTAACACCGAACTAATTTACACAGAGAGGGTACCAAGTGTTGAAGAATGAAGTTCAAGGCATCGGATAGTCTAGTGATGAAGTGATGTGCACCAGATGAATACACCGGAGCTTTACTCAGAGAAGCAGTTGGCTTGGATGGCTAAGGGTATACTCACCAGAAAGTCTGGTGATGAAGAAGAAGTATACAACAAAGTATCCGGTGTTCATAGAGGCTTGAGTGGGGGTTCCAGTGATGAAGTGATGTGCACCGGATGAATACACCGGAGCTTTACTCAGAGAAGCAGTTGGCTTGGATGCCTAAGGGTATACTTACTGGAAAGTCTGGTGATGAAGAAGAAATATATATCGGAGTGTTCGTTGTTCACAGAGGCTTGAGTGGGGGTTCCAACAGCTAGTTTGTGAGAGTGTACTCACCAGATGATCCGGTATTAGTACTACTGTTCTTATCGGGTTATCCGGTGTTAACAACTTTTCAGAGCCATTAGGTTAACGGCTAGTGCGTGGGTTTGAGGCTATAAATACCCATCTACTTAGTCATTTGAGCGTGCTGGAGTCTAGAAAAGTTTATACACACCTGAGAAGACATCCAAGCCACTAAAGTGCTTAAAGTGATCATCTAAAGCGATTAAGCACACATTAGAGAGTGATTAGTGCTTATAGGGCTAGAGAGAGTGTTGCTAGGTGATTGCTGCCTAGAGAGTGGATCAAGCAGTGATCCAACAGTATACCTCTTGGTACGCCAGCACCTTAGAGTCTTGGTGACTCGCCGGCAAGTTTGTTGACCCTCCGACTTGGTGTGGAGCAGCGGCAAGTGTAAGGATCTAATGGCCCTAGGGGGGTGAATAGAGCACTAAAATTAAAACTAAACCAAATATCGATTTCTAGAATAATAAGCAATCTTAGTATAGAAAACAACTAGACGATATAGCAAGCTAGAAGAACACATATGCAAGCATATAAAACATAAGTAAAGAGCGGAATTAAAACTTGCATAAAGGAAATGCTAGAAGCTAAATGCGGAATCTAATAAGAGTAGGGAAGAGGATACCGAATTTTTCCCGAGGTATCGAAGAGTTGGCACTCTCCACTAATTCTCGTTGGAGCATCCACACAAGCTTGTCGCTCCCCTTAAGTCACCGAGACTCAAGTGCTCACTAGTGATTGCCACTTCTCCATCTTCGGATTGGCGAGCATCAAACCAAGTACACGAGTTTTCCGGGTTCCCACAAGACTTCCAAGAGCTCACCGAGGACACCTTCAATCTTCACGACCGGCTAGGTGTTGCCAACAACCAAGAGTAACAAGCTAATTGGTTCACTTGATCCCAATCAAGCCTAAAACAATAGCTAGATGCACACTCACTACTCTTGGAGCACTAATAGAGTCCTTAATCTTCAATTAAGAACTTGCAAATCGCTTCAAGTGCTCCCCTTGCATTTAGATGACACACGATGTATATGAATGCTTCTGGGTTGCAAGAGAGAAGAATGAAACCAAATGAGGAGGTATATATAGGCTAGAGGTCTAAATCTAGCTGTTGCCAACCACTCACTTTTTCTGTGAACACTGGATGATCTGGTGTACACGTCTTAGTTAACATCGAACAATCCGGTGAGTTAACTTTTTCAGATTGCTGATTTGACAGTTGTTAGTAGCCGTTGCAAAATGCTTCGGTGTTCTTCCATATAGCATCACTGGATAGTCCGGTAAGTTATATTCTATTTCATCGAAAATACGAAGCTTCTGTTAAATGGTCCGGTAATGATTCTTTTAAGACACCGGACAATCTGGTCAGTTCAACTCTGATTTTCTCCAAAAGTACCGAGCTTTTGTTAAATAGTCCAGTGTTTGAACCCTTCAGATCACCGGACAATCCGGCGCGTATAACTTCACTTTTCTCTTAAAAACTGATTCTTCTGTTAAATGCTCCGGTGTAGTTCCTTCCATCATCGGATAATCCGGTGAGTTCAAGTTGATGTTTTCTCATAAACGAAAGATAGTCCGGTGAGTAAAAATCCCTCTGACACCTGACAATCCGGTGAGAGCAATCTTCTTGGAACTCATCTAATTCAATCGACTTTGAGTTCTAACTTCTCGACTTCTCTCACATGGATTTATTTGAGCTACCTAGTGCTAGATTTTTGCAAGTGTGCATCCAACTATTTCTTGGAATCAACTAGGTCAAGCTACAACACTTAGCCTCTCTTTATAATACGGTCAAAAAACAAAGAAATGACCTATAACTAATCCAAGTGTCCTTCATCACCCTGTGACACTTAGAACTAGAAGGTTCTTAATCTTAACGTAAAAGTCCTTTGATCGATCAATAGAATTTCATGAGGGATCAAGAAAATCATTCAATCATTATAGATTAAAGAATTTTTTACCCTTCAAAACATACGCATTAGTCACAATGATATGGTTGTCATTAATCATCGAAACACTTACCTCCTACCTAGGGGCTTAGATGCTACAGCAAGACACGTGTACGGGGAAGCAGAGACCCTTGCCTTGGTGGTTCAAGCTCCGAAGTGATCACGGCGGTGAGAAACCAGAAGAGAGGCTAGTGGTGAGATCTTGCCTTAGTGGCTTGGTGGCTCATCCGGGTGGAGGCATTGTCTTTGTGATTTGGTGGCTCACAGGCCATGACCGGGTGTCGACCGGGAGCATCCTTTGTGGAGCTCCAACGTGGACTAGGAGTGGCATTCATGCCATTGATACCATGAAAAAAATTCTTGTGCTGAGTTTGCTCTCTCTACCTTATTTATGTTTCCATGTTGACTTACTTACAATTTACGTTCTTAGATAGGTTGCAAGCGCTTTGATCGGTAGAGTAAACACACTATTTAATCCTAGAGCATATTTAGATAGAAATTGATATATTTTTATCTTGCGTTGTTTTTGGAGCCGAAATAGTTCTAAGTGTCCTAATTCACCCCCCTCTTAGAACGTTACCGATCCCTTCAATTGATATCAGAGCAAAGGCTTACATCTAGCTCTTCAATTTATGTTAGAGCTTCATACCTTTCACAAGGTTTCACCAATTCAAGCGACATTTGAGCCGTAGTCTCATTGTGATCGGTTAGGCTTCACCACTTAGTGAGTTGTGACGTCCGGGGTTGGGATGGATTCACATAGTGCTCCACTTTTCGATAGCATAAATTTCTCACATAGGAAAATTCGTCTTGTTATTTGCATGCTCGAGGGTTGGATGTTTAGAGTCACCGAGGAAGGGATGAAACTTTACATCACAAATAAGGAGAGATAATTAGATACATTGGTCAAAGGTATGGATAGCAATATAAGTGATGATGAATCCGATAAGGATTCTCCTTCCTATGATGAACTCCTTCATTTGATCAATGAACAATAAATAACCCTTAAGAAACAATCTAAAGAGATTAAGAAATTCAATACACTTAATGATATTCATGCTATCTTTGTTTCTAATTATGAACAATTATTGTGCAAATTTGATTTGCTAAATAAGGAGCATGAAAAGTTTAAGGATAAATTTGAGTGTATTGAATCTCAAACTAAGGTCCATTTGAAGCAATCTATCTATCTTTTCAACTACAATCCTAAGGTAGATGCTTCCACTTCTTGTGATGATTTAATCGATTTATCTAACTCACCCATTTGCAATGAGATTTGTGTTGAGAATGTTGTTGTAGAATCATCTAACATCCTCATTGCACAAGAAAATGATGAGCTCAAGCAAAAAGTGGAAAAGCTCAAGAAGTACTTGGCGAGTTTAAAGGGCAAAGGAAATATCCAACCAACTCAAGATAACTGTATGTTCATGGTGAAGAAGCTTGCGGAGGGGTCAACCGTGACATGCTTCAAATGCCATCAAGAAGGCTACAAGTCCTTCCAATGCAAGCAAGTCAAGAAGGAGACCAATGAGAAGAAGAAGATGGCGAACTTCACCAACAAGACCTTCAACCTCTGCACCAAGCTCAACTATAAGAACAAGATCAAAAGCAACCACTACAAGATCAAGAAGAAGAATAATGGCAAGGTGGTTGCACACATGATTGGGATAAAGGATTGAGGGTGGAACCAACCCATTTGGGTGCCTAATGAAGTCATCACCAACATGAATGGGCCTCAATCAGTTTGAGTTCCAAAGAAAACTTGAAGCCCTAGGCGGTTATGAGGATTTGGAGGCTTGGCTTTCAAGATAAAGTGAAGATTTAAGTAAAGAAGCCAAGTGTAGAAGATGAGTGCATTGATGAAGATCATAATCATAACATACTCAAATCCCATCTAAAGGTATTTAAGGTAAATGAGCTATATAAAAAAAAAGCCTCTTAATTATTCTCATTTTAACTCATCTAGGATTGCATGTGCTTATTTCAATTTATTGCAATGCCTAATGTAGGTTTTTATATGGTAGATTGCTTGTGTTTATCTCTAACCCATGAGCAACCTACATGGTTTATTAGTTGTAGGTCCTTTACATGGCACTAGTTTTTCATTTGGTATATTTTATGTGCTATGATCCAATGTATAGGATAAATCCCCATTATTATCAATAATAAGTGCATATATCTCACAAGTATTCAACATTTGTATGCACACATTTAGGGGGAGTATATCCTATAGTTTGTGATTTTAAGACTAACATGTGTTGCAGGTTATATCTTTTGTAGTCTCATAGAGCAATCAACATGTCTCTGGAGGTATGTAATACTTAAACGCTTCAAGTATTATCATTGTAAATTCTTTTATTTATTTAAGATACCTCCATGCATAATATAGCTTAAATTTCCTATCTTATCATAATTATCTAGCTATGCATATATTTTATTCTCATCATATGTATGCACAAATATATGGGGAGTTTAGACTATATTATGTGAATTTTATAAATTATGATCCTTGTGCTTTCATAGCTTACATTTGGTTTCATAGCCTTCAATTGGTATCATATATTTGTAATGATATCCATTCAATTGGTATGTTTTCAATTGGATCATGATATATGAAGCTCTCTCCCATGTGCTATAATGTTCTTCCTTTGAGTTCAACATGCGCAAATAGTCTTTTTTGTGAGATTATTGACAAAGGGGACAAAGTTTGACGACCAAAGCAAGCAATTCAAGATAAACAATGTGGAGAGACTGTTACAAGTGCAAGGCACATGAAGATTAACAAAGGGGGAGAAGCTCTTGCTTAGATTAATCAAGGGAGATAGTGGCAATAGGAGAAAGGGGGAGCCACAACATAAGGGGGATAAAGTTGTAAGAACATATATCCAAGCAGAAAGGTATGGTTTTGAAAACTTCTTGAATTCATGTAGATCTCAATTGGTATCATTTGCTTATTGCTTTGGTTGTGTTGTCATCAATCATAAAAAATAGGGACATTGTAGCGAAAATGGCCCTATTAGGTCATGATTGTGATTTTGGTGATTAATGACAACATAGTCAATGAGACTAACATGTTTGTCTAGAAAATATGTTATTAGTGCTTATAGGCCTAGAGAGTGTGTTGCTAGGTGATTGCTGCCTAGAGAGTGGATCAAGTAGTGATCCAACAGTGTACTTCTTGGTACGCTGGCACCTTGGAGTCTTGATGACTCGTCGGCAAGCTTGTTGACCCTCCGACTTGGTGTGGAACGGCAGCAAGACACGTGTACGGGGACACGGAGACCCTTACCTTGGTGGCTCAAGCTTCGAAGTGATCACGGCGACGAGGAACTGGAAGAGAGGCTAGTGGTGAGACTTTGCCTTGGTGGCTTGGTGGCTCATCCGAGTGGAGATCTTGTCTTTATGACTTAGTGGCTCAAAGGCCATGACCGGGTGCCGACTAAGGAGCATATATTTTGTGGAGCTCCAATGTGGACTAGTGGTGGTATTCATACCATCGATACCATAGAAAAAAAAATCCTTGTGCTGAGTTTGCTTTTTCTACCTTATTTACGTTTCCACATTTACTTACTTGCAATTTACCTTCTTAGGTAGGTTGTAAGCGCTTTGATCCGTAGAGTAGACACACTAGATAAACGTTGAGCACATTTAGATATAAATTGATATAGGTTTATTTTGTGCTGTTTTTAGAGCCAAAATAGTTCTAAGTGTCCTCATTCACCCCCACCCATAGGACGTCACCGATCCCTTCAACCGTCTGTTCCGCACGGGAGGCAAGACGGCGGATCATGTGCTTGTGCAATGGTACGGGCTGCCGGCGTCGATGGCCACCTGGGAGAGTGAGGCGGAGTTGTGCTACCAGCATCCGTCATCGCCAGCTTGGGGACAAGCTGGTTCCCAAGAAGGGGGGAATGTAACAGTCTCCACTTCTAGTGTCCAAGCCCAGAAGGTCATTGCAGGGCGGGAGCTCCAAGGACGAGCAAGCAGGCCCAGTAACTGTTATCCTAAGTCAAATTTACGTCAAGAAATATACACTAGGGATACTCATCAAACTTACATTAAAATATACTCGCTCTATTTCTAGATATAAGTCTATTTAGGTTTGTCCTAAGTCAAAAAAATTTAACTTTGACCATCAGTAGCTAAAAAGTTATCCGAGTGGGCTATGTGAGCTGGACATTGTGTTGTTTGAGCTGGACTTGAGCCGGACTATTTAGGCATGTGTGTGAGGCGAGTGGAAGGCAACTGAGATGTAAACTCCTAACAGACCCCCTCTATCTGAATCTATCTTCCCTCGCCTCTTCTGTTCTTCTTGTTCTCCCAATCCCTGCTTCTGATTCCCAATCCCCCCTGCTGGAGCGTGTCAATCTCTCCTACCTACCGTCACGCGTCATGCCCGGCGTGGATCTCAATCCAGTGGTGGATCCAGAATTTTAAACAAGGGTGGTCCAACTTAACATAATTTAACATGCCAACATAATTAAATTTGAAATTTTCCTTAAAGAAGCTTGCACACCTACATGGCTAGGTTGGTGCAAATCCTTAGAGTGGTCCACGGCCCACCGTGCCACCCATCTGGATCTGCCACTGTCTCAATATCATCTCCTGCCCCAAGCCGCCACCACCATTGACTCGCAGGCGGCATCACGCGTCCTAGTGGCTGGCGTTAGAGGCCCCTATTTTTAGTTGTCCCAGGTCACCAAAATGTTAGAGCCACCCAGGAGCCTCGATTCAGGAGCCCTACAGCCCATCAGCCCTTGCGTGCCCGTTACAGAGAAGCAGAGAGTAGGGCTTGGAAGAAGTTGCACAGGTGCTTTGTTACCGTGTCCAGGAAGACACCGTCGGGGAGTATGACGCGGTAGGTATGTGACAGGTAAGAGGTAACACATGTTAACAACGGGGCAACACACTACTACAGAACAGGTCAAAAGTACTATGACATCAGTGTCGGTTCAACCGTGACTGTGACAGAAAGTGTATCAGTGTCGGTCTTAATCTCCCGTGCATGAAAAATGAGAAAGATGCTAAGGACCAGAACTGATAAACATTATTAGTGTCGGTTGTTCACACAAACTAGCACTAATAGTATCAGTGCCGATTGTCAAAAAGAACCGGCACAAATACTTAGCTCTGGACCCGAAATTTTAATTAACTCCCATTTTGGCTGGTTCCCTTGCGTCCGGCTAGAACTTCACTCTTTCTCTCTCTCTTATCTCTTTGTTATCCTCAACCTCACTCGTACAGACCTCACTCGATAACTACACTCGTCCTCTCTGTCCTCGTCCAAATCCTCCATGATGCGAGGCCAGCCAGTAGCACTGGAGGGGAGCGTCGGACGGAGCCATCCATACCAACGCCCTCTCTTCATCTCTCTTCCTCTCTCTTCCCACCCTCTCTCTTCCTCTCTCTTCCCATCCAGGCCAATGCCTGTTTTGTTTGATCGGTATCTTGTCCAGGCTTCCAGAAGGTGCACCCGTACTGGTGGGAGTTCGTGCACGAGTCGTTCTAGCACGGCCAGATGCACCTGTTGCTCCGCTACCGATGAGTAGTAATGCAATGGAGAGGATCAACAGGATGGGGAGGAGGAGAGGAAGGAGGCCCTGCTCAAGGAGGTGCAGAGGATATGACAAGAGCAGGCGGCCATTGGGGAGGAGTTGGTGCAGATGAGGCGACGCCTGCAGGCCACGGAGTGGCGGTCTGACCAGCTCATGGCTTCCTCGCTGTAGCATCTAGGCCCCTAGGTAAGTGGTAAGTGTTTCGGTGATTAATGACAACCATATTACTGTGACTAACAATTTGTTTTGAAGGGAATCAAAAAAAAAATTCAGTATACAATGACATTTGGGTAATCTTGGTCCCTAAAGTGCTTATATGGACAATCAAAGGACATATGCTTTAAGACTAAGGTTCTTCTAGTTCTAAGTGTCACAAAGGAGATGGAGGATACTTAGAGTAGTATAGGGCTTCTTTTCTTTTAGTCTTTTGACCGTACTATAAAGGGGGGCTAAAAGTAGTAGCTTGACTTAGTGAGTCTGGACATAGATGATGCACACTTGTTAAATTCTAGCACTAGGTAGAGCATACAAGTCCATGGTGAAGCTGTCAAGGAATTAGAGCTCAAAGAGAATTGAATTGGACGAGCTCACAAAAAAATTATTCACCGGATTATCCTCTGATGGATGTTTAATACTCACCGGATAAACACTAATTGAGGCATCCGAATTATATGAAAAATTTCAGAAGTGTTACACCGGATTATCCGGTGATGGAAGTCCGGTGACCACCGGAGCTTTTCCAGCAGAGAAAATTTTGGGAGAAAAACAACTTTGTATTCACCGGATTATCCGATGCTGCATAATATGAACACCGGACTATTTCTTGCAGAGAGCATTGCTTCGGGCCACAGTGGAAAATTACAGTCACCGGACTATCCGGTGACTTAGCTGGCAGACCACCGGAGAAATGTTGTGAAGAAACTCAGACAAATTGAACTCACCGGATTATCCGGTGAGAGCAAAAAATCACCGGAGTATTTCTTGCAGATTGTTCTGAAATTTAAAGGGTCGGGTGAGTTGTACTCACCGGATTATCCGGTGGTGACTGTTGTTCACCGGAGTTTATCACCGGAAAAATGTTGCCGTGCAACGGCTAGTGACAGCTAGCTCTGGGTTTGAACCCACCGGATTATCCGGTGATCTTAAGGATATATCCAGCGGATTATCCGGTGATTACAGAAAAATGAGAGTGGTTAGCCAACGGCTAATTTTTTATCTCTAGGCTATAAATACCCACTCAGTTGGTTTCAACAGTGGCTCTTGCGACTCTGTAGCAGCTCATACACTTGGTGTGTCATTTAAAAGCAAGAGAGAGAGAGAGCACTTGTGTCCATTCCAAGTTCTTAGTTGAGGATTAAGGACTTCTTTGAGTGCTTGAAGAGTAGCAAGTGTGCATCTAGTTGTTGTCTAGGCTTTGTCTTTGTCAAGCGAAGCTTGAGGCTTGTTACTCTTGGTGGTTGGCAACACCTAGACGGTCTTGGTGATCGAAGGATTTCTCGGTGAGCTCTTGGAGGAATTGTGGGAGCCCCGGGAGAAGGAGGATGTACTTGGTTTGATACCCGTCAATCCGGAGATGGAGAAGGGGTAATCAAGAGAGAGCACTTGAGCCTTGGTGACTCAAGGGGGAGCGACATCCTTGGTGGATGCTCCAACGAGGACTAGGGGGAAGTGCCAACTTCTCGAAAGCTCGGGAAAAAATCGGTGTTGTCTTCTCCAACTCCTTACTTTCTTGCATCTTATTTTGAGTTTTGTTATTATTGCAAGTTCTTCTTAGTGATTATCTTTCTTAGTTAATTCTTGCTTGATTAGCTATCTAGTTCTAGTTAAATCCCTTAGTCGCATTTCCTTTTAGTTTTATTTGCTAAAGCGGTAGAAGTTTTAATTAATATCCCAAGTCACCCCCCCCTCTTGGGCTATTCGATCCTTTCAATTGGTATCAGAGCCACGTTATCTTGATAGGCTTAAAATCCTAGAGAAATGGCCCCGGGGAGCGGAAGTGGCGTGCCAAGGTTCGAGAGAAAGAACTTTGCATATTGGAAAGTTCGCATGGCGAGCTATCTAGAGGCTATTTCCCCCGAATGTTGGCAAGCAACCTCCGTTGGGTTTGAACAACCTTTTACCGAACAAGAAGTTAGGTGGAATGCTAAGGCTAAGAATGCTATATTTGAAGGAATTAGTGAAGAAGTTTTCTCTAGAGTTAGAAGTAAGGAATTCGCTCATGACATTTGGGTCGCTCTTTGTGAAATTCATGAGGGATCTAGGAGAATTCGTGAAGAAAGATATCATGTGCTTATGAATGTTCTAAATCAATTCAAGATGCTTCCAAATGAATTATGCAATAATATGTATTCTCGTATGAACATGCTTGTGGAAGAAATCAATTCTCTTGAACTCACTCAATTGTCCGATGGAGATATTATTCGTAGGATCTTGATGGTACTTCCCAAGCCACAATACAATATTGTTATCTCTCTTCTTCATGAAAGAGACATCAATGACATGACCATCACCGATGCCGTTGGAAAGATATGTGCGCATGAAATGTTCTTGTTCGGAGATCATGAGTCTTCATCCAAGAAAAACCTTGCTCTCAAAGCAAAGATGGTCGACAACAAGAAGAAGAAGATCAAGCTTCCGTCATCATCAAGTGAAAGTGATGAAGATGACGATAATGATGAAGATGATGATAATGACTCCGACACCGAGCTTGCTCTTCTCATGAGAAGAACCACAAGGATGATCTCTAAGTTTCAAAAGAAGGGCTACAACTATGATCCCAAGAAGAACAAATTTCGTCCGAAGAAATTTGACAAGTTCGGTGGTGGAGACAAGAAGAAGTGCTACAATTATGGTAATCTTGGTCATATATCATATGATTGCCCTCATCCTGACAAGAGAAACAAGAACAAGTCCAAGAAGCTTGATGCAAGTGAGGATGAGGACAAGTACAAGAAGAATGATCAAGATAAGAAGAAGAAGAAGCTCTTTAACAAAAGAGGTGGAGGACGTAAAGCTTACATTGTTGGTGAATGGGTCTCCGGTGAGAGCTCAAGTGATGACTCAAGTGATAATGATGACAACAACTTCGCGGGTCTTGCAATCATCAATGATGATCCACCTCTACCTCCACCACCTATGTGCCTCATGGCAAAAGGTAACAATAAGGTGAGTACTGAGGAAGATGATAGTAGTGATGATAATGGTCTTTCTCCTAATGATCTATCTAAGCTAAAACTTGAGCATGATGGCCTAATATACAAACATCAAGAACTTGAGTATGCCTATGATGCCATTGATCGTAGCTTGAATGATTTGGTTGATAATGATGTAGTTAAGGTCAATGCATCTACTTTTTGTGATGATCTTCTTGATATATCATGTGATATTACATCATCATCTAAGACTAACCATGCAAGGGAGCAAGAGCTTGAAAGTGAAATTACAAGTCTCAAATCTTGTGTGGCCCGGTTGACTAAGGGGGAGTACAAGCACAAGGAAATCCTCATGAAGAATGCTTTGTACTACAACAAGAAAGGACTAGGATGCTTCCCCAACCCGGTAAAAAGGGTCATAAAGACACCGGAGATCAAGAATTGTTTCATCAAGGAAATTGGTTCATATTGCCAACATTGTCAAGTCACCGGACACCACACAAGGGAGTGTCCAATTCCTACCAAAACTCTCCCTATTTTGCCTTCCAAATACAAGTCCACATTTAATGATCATCATTTTCTATTGCATAAGCTTAAAAATGGTAAAATTATGGCAAAATTCATTGGAACTCAAGCTAAGGGCAAACTTCCTAGGCAACTTTGGATGCCTATATCTCTTGTATCTCACATGAAAGGTACCAAACTTGGTTGGGTACCTAAACAAAAGGCTTGATCACATGTGTGTAGGTGAACTACAAAGCAGGTGGAAAACATTGGGTGCTTGATAGCGGATGTACACAACATATGACCGGCAATGTAATGATGTTCACCTCTCTAGAAGATGAAGTGGATAATCATGATAAAGTCACTTTTGGTGATAACTCTAAGGCAAATGTGGTAGGTTTGGGTAAGGTGGCTATCTCAAAAGATCTCTCTATTTACAATGTTCTTTTAGTAGAATCACTTAGCTTTAATCTACTCTCCGTAGCTCAACTATGTGATTTGGGTTTCACATGCTTGTTTAGTGATGTTGATGTTATCATAACGAGTAAGAAGCATAATGACCTAATATTCAAGGGATTTAGACATGGGCATATCTATCTTGTGGATTTTTCCTCTAATGAAGCTAGCTTGACTACATGCCTCTTCACCAAGACATCTATGGGTTGGCTTTGGCATCGTCGGCTTGCACACATTGGGATGAGCCAACTCAAGAAGGTATTCAAAAATGGGAAGGTGGTTGGTGTGAAGGATGTGGTTTTCGAGAAGGACAAGTTGTGTAGTGCGTGTCAAGCCGGAAAACAAGTTGCAAGTCCTCATCCATACAAGTCTATGATGTCTACGTCAAGATCCTTGGAACTTCTACACATGGACCTCTTCGGACCGACTACCTACAAAAGTCTTGGTGGTAATTTATATTATCTTGTCATTGTTGATGATTATACAAGATATACTTGAACTTTCTTTTTAGATGACAAAGGAAAGACCGTTGAAATCTTCAAGAAGTTCGCAAAGAGGGCTCAAAATGAGTTTGAGTCCACACTTGTGAAGATCCGAAGTGACAATGGGACAGAGTTCAAGAACACTCAAATTGAAGACTTTTGTGAAGAAAGAGGCATCAAACATGAGTTTTCATCAACCTACACACCTCAGCAAAATGGCGTAGTGGAAAGGAAGAACAAGACCTTGATTACACTTGCAAGAGCAATGTTAGATGAGTATGGTACCCCAGAGAAGTTTTGGGCGGAAGCAATCAATACGGCGTGCCATGCTTCTAACCGAGTCTACCTCCATCGACTATTGAAAAAGACGCCATACGAGCTTCTCATTGGGAGAAAACCCAATGTCTCCTACTTCTGGGTGTTCGGATGTAAGTGTTTTATCTACAAAAAAAAGGAACGCCTAGGCAAGTTTGAAAAATGTTGTGATATTGGTTTTCTTGTTGGCTATGCATCAAACTCCAAAGCATATCGAGTATTCAACAACGCCACCGGTTTTGTTGAAGAAACTTGTGATGTGGAGTTTGATGAATCTAATGGCTCCCAAGGAGAAGTTATTTCTTGTGATATTGTAGGTGATGAACCCTTGAGAGATGCAATGAAGAATATGGCAATTGGGGATATCAAGCCTAAGGAGGATGATGGAGATGTACCCTCTACTTCAATACCACACACCTCAATGGCACCCCAAGTTGATAAAGATGAAGACAAAGATGATCAACCACTTCCATCACATGACGTCCATATCTCTCAAGAGGAAGCTCAAGCGCAAGCTCAAGATGTTGGATCACCACAAAATACACCTCAACAACCACAAGTGAAGCATACACATATTTCCAAAGATCACCCGATTGACTTGATCATTGGGAGTCCATCTAGGGGAGTACAAACTCGTTCTCGTCAGTGTGCTTCGTTTTGTGAACATTACTCGTTTGTCTCTTGTTCAGAACCCACACATATAGATGAGGCTCTCAAGGATCCGGATTGGGTATTGGCAATGCAAGAAGAACTTAACAACTTCACCCGCAATGAGGTATGGATACTCGAAGAGAGGCCTCAAGATAAGAATGTTGGTCACTTCCTTGCAGGCAAAGGATGACCAGCGTTCCTCATCTGGTAGATCTTTCTTGAGGTCCGATGGCTTACCCTGTAGTCTTTGGGAAGTCTTCCTGAGCCCCAGAGATGGGGGCTCCGGGGGGAGGCATGTCTTCGAGAGATGGAGGCTTCGGGAGGCATGGCTCTGGGAGATGGAGACGGGAGAAAGGGCCTGGCCCCTCAGAACATTACCGGTCGTGGCCAGAGCCGGAGAGGAGGTGTGGCCTCCATGGACTATGATTTTGGGTTCGCCGGTTCGGACATCAATGACGTTACAGGCCCTTCTATGAGAGGGTTTGAGGGACTTGGTGAGGAATTATTACTTTGTTAGCTATATCTTGTTTGGGTCGTGTACCGGGATCTTGACCTTGTGTTTCTTGGTATTTCGCAGTGACCGCCGAGGTGGATGTGTCTTCAACTCCTCCCTCGGAGGCTTTGGAGCCCCAACAGGGGTCAGGATCTCCTCCGGAGGTATCCCCGAAGGCCGCCTTGGGGGACGTGGCCTCGTCTCCATGGAGCGTCGAGCCGGCTGGTGACTTGGCCCTGACGGCCAGTGCTGGGGCACTGTGCCCTCCACTAGGGCTCCCCCGCGACGTCTGAGGGGGGCCCCGGCCTTGGGGTATTGATTTTGGATGACTTCGTGCAGCGCCCGGAGGCGTCAAGGGCCTTTGTCGTGGCCTCCTCTCTTCTCCAGAGTGGAGAGGTCAAGCGATCGTTGGCCTAGCATCCTTTGGAGGAAGTGGAGAAATGTCTGGTAGCGGCGACCCTGCAGGTCAATGGTCTAGTCATGATTTACCGGGTCCGATGTCTAGTCCTGAGTAGCTTATTTTGTCCTTTTCTTTCTTCTGTTTTGCCTCGTAGGAAGTAATTTTGACGAGGGTACTGGGAGATGGGGGTGCCAGGCCTTTGCCGTGGGCCCGCGGCACGTGATGAGGTTGACAGCCTTCGTCAAGCCTTGGAGGAGGCCCGAAAGTAGGTGGAGTCTTCAGAGGGTCATCTTCAGGAGGAGATGTTGCTCCGTGAGTGTGAGGAGGGTCTCTGGCGGGAGGAGGTTTTGAAGCAGGAGCGCACGGAGGCTAAGGCACAGAAGGTTGTCGAAGACCTTCGAGAGGCAAGGGAGTTCACCGATGTAGCCAATGCGGCCCGGGTGTCGACCGAAGGTGATGTTGAGACCCTTCAAGCCACGTGGGCGAGGTGTGGCGAGAGCTGAAGGAGGCTCAGGCATCGGAGGGAGCACTGCACTCGGAGTGCCAGCGGCTAGCTGCACTTGCGTCAGAGGTTGCCCGAATCACCTCGACACCCTGAGAGTCCTTGGGGCCAGTGTCCGCCACTACCTTCCGACTTGGAGGTGTCGGTGATGCCGCTCTTCTGGCTTTTGTCTGCCGCGAAGGTCATGGTTAGAGCTGCGGAGACATACGCGAGTCCAGCGCACGTGTGGCCGAGGCGTTCCAGCTGACCCTACTGCACCAAGCGGTGATTGGTCCTCTCGACGTATTGGAGCAGCAGGTGCCAGATTCCGTGATCGAGGGTTTTTGGCTCGAGGCACCTTCGATGGAGATTCGCACAGCTCTAGAGAACTTCCATCATAACTTGTGGGCGAGGCACGACCGGAGGGTAACGTTGCGCTACATGGCAGGTCAGGTGACTCCAGGTGCCCCCGGAGGTCTTCGTCCGGGTTCTTCGTCAGGAGGTCCGGACCTTCATCCGGAGCCTGCAGGCACGTCGCGGCCCTCTGGAGGCCTCTCGCTTCACGACGTTGCTCCGCAGGAGTAGTCTTCATGTGTGGATGTCCCGGAGGTGTAGCTCTGTCGCATGCTGTCTGTTTTTTGCTTTCTTTCTTTTCTAAGGGGGTCAAAGTCTTAGTATGTTGACTACCCCTTTTGCTTTATGTATTTGGGCTTTTTTCTTTTCTAAATGGAGTCATGTCTGCCTTCTTGTGGTTCGCCTGTGTTGTTCTGGAGTGTTCGTGCCTTTGAGGCTAATTGGAGTTTGATCTGCGTGTATAGGTGTGGCGGCCTAAAGCCGGAGGGGGCCTCGCTCGTATCTGGAATGGTGCCTCCGAGGAGGGATTGAGTGTGTCCGAAGCGTCTGGGGCCACTCTGTCTGTCCACGTGCAGAGTCACTTTGTTATGCCCCATGATTCCGAGGGGCGCGTGGATCCGAAGGTGGCCGCCATGGTCAAGGTCGAGCCGAAGGACCCCCTTGTGTCTACCCTAAATGTATGTTTTGTTGCAAAGGACGACTGGTGTGCAACTCAAACAGCCCGGGAGGTTACCAGTTCACGCTTCTTACAACACTTTGTCCTCCCCCGAGATTTTGATGTAAGGGTGCCTTCGGAAATCCTTGAGCCTATCGTGGTCGAGGTGAAGGTGGAGGAGGTGCAGGCTACGGAGTCCCCACCGGAAGAGCAGGAGGAGGACGAGCTAGGTTTCTCAGCCTTCAACTCATATCCCTTCCCAGCGGATCCTTCATCTTCCCAAGGCCGAGGGGTTTCCGCCTTAGGCGGTGGTTCCCTCCTTGGAGGGGATTTAAGTCAACCCCCTGTGCGTAGTTACCGGGTTTAATCCTCCAGGTCTCGTGGTATTTCTAAGAGGCGTGGCGATCGAGCGTCCTCGTCCTCCCGTAGTGTTACAGGGAGGCGTAACAGTTTAGCAAGTTTGCTAGGCATAGATTCGATGTACAACGGTTAGCTGAATGCAAACTCTTTGTATGCCGTGTATGAATAAACTTGCGTTGTGTTAGCTTTGTTTTTTTTTGGTGTTTTTATAATTTATCGCATCAATGCTTTGTTATTGTATCAACACTTCGCAAGTGCCCCCTATCTCAGCCCCTTCGCATTTTGCGATTTGTTAGTGGCTGTGGGGTGCGAGATTCGAGGGGTACTGCGTAGCGTTAGGTGTTAGCAGGGAAGATACTGTAGGGGTGAGATGATTCTAGCACATAGACTTTTAGTCTTCAAGGTGCTGGAGGGTCAATACTTTGTATGAATCCTTTTTGGCACGGAGGCTAGGCCTTTAAGATGCCAGGGAGGTTATCCCTCCACCACGTAGGTTAGCAAAGCCTTAAAGATGACGGAGGGTCTTATGCCTGTTCGGCACGGAGGCAATGCCTTCAAGGTGCCAGAGCGATATTTGCCTCTCCACCACGTAGGTTAGCTAGACCTTAAAGATGGCGGAGGGATATATGCATATCTAGCACAGAGGCTTAAGCCTTCAAGAAGCTGGAGGGTCTTCGCGTTCCAACTATGTTGGAGGGGGTTCGTTCTGTGTCGGTTAGGCGGTAGGAGCCAGGCCTGTTAGACCTAAGGACTAGGTATGAGCCTTCCCATTTGTTGTGCAGTTTCCCCGAAGCCAGGGCACGTCGAAGTACTAGGTCGCCGGGTTCGAAGCTTCGTGGCGCAACCTTAGGATCATATCAGGCCTTGGTTTTCGCGATGTAGTGATCGAGGTTCTGGACGGCACGGAGCCACGATCCTTCGGTGAGATCGAGGGAGAGTTCTCTTTCTCCGGTAGTTTGTGGAAGCTGCACCCTGAGCGAGCATCCGTTGACCTCGGTGGGGGGCATGGCTTTGTCGCCATATAGGAGGCGGAAAGGGGTGAACCCTGTGGCTCGCGTGACAGTGGTGCGGAGGGACCGTAAAGCCTTGGGGAGTTCCTCGACCCCCAGGCCTCGAGCTAGGCCGACGAGTCAGCGGTTTAAGCCGAACAGAATGTTGTTGTTGGCCCGTTCGACGGCCCCGTTGGACTGAGGATGTCGAACTGCAGCAAAGCATAATTCGATGCCGAGGTCTCGCAGAATTGTCTGAAAGGTCCGGAATCGAATTGTGTGCCGTTGTCGACCGTGAGATATCGTGGGACGCCGAAGTGGTAGATTATGTTTTTCTAAAATAATTTCTGGACATTGTTCAATGTGATCATCGTGAGGGATTCGGCCTCGATCCATTTGGAGAAGTACTTCAATGCTACCACGCGTACTGAAGGTTGCCTTTGGCACGGGGGAATGGTCCGATGAGGTCCATGCCCCAACGAGCCAGGGGCCAGACGGGAGCGATTGGTTGTAGGGGAGCCGGGGGTCGGTGGCTTCATCGTCTCATCCATTGGCATCCTTGGTAGGTGCAGACGGGGTCTTCTGCATCGGACATGATTTTAGGACAGTGGAGCCCTTGGTGGATAGCCTTGCTGGCTAGGGCACAAGGCGCCAAATGGTTGCCGCAACGGCCCACATGTATCTCCTGGATGAGGTTGGCCCCTTCTTGTCTGGTGATGCTGCGAAGGAGGGGAGCGCAAACAACTGTTTTGTAAAGGGCGTCTTCTATGAGATGGTAGCCCCTGGCGCGATGCAGAATGAGGCGGAGTGCAATCGGGTCTTCCGGCTCTTCTGTTCCACTGAGGAAGGATAAGAGGGGAGCTCTCCAGTCGGTGATCTCGATAGGGAGGATGGTGGCGGCCACCTTGTCAAGAGTTTAGCAGTCGGCTCGTGTAGAGTCTCGAGGAAGGTGCCCAACGGTGGGTCTTTTCCTATGGCGGTAGCTTTTGCTAGGGCGTCTGCCTGGTCGTTGTTTGTTCGTGGTATGTTGCGTATTGATATGCCGCGGAAGTGTGCTTCTGCTTTGCGAATGGCTTCAAGGTATCTTGCCATGTCCGGATGTCGAATTTGGAAGCTTTTATCGACATGGCCGGTGATGATCTGAGAGTCGATCCGGATGATGACTCTGGCTGCCCCCAAAGCTCGGGCCTTCCGGAGGCCCAAGAGGATGGCTTCGTATTTAGCTATGTTGTTAGTTGCCTTGAAATCCAAATGAGCAGCGAACTGGACCTGCTAGCATGTGGGGGAGATGAGGACCCTAGCAGCTCCGGCGCCCATGGAGCCATATGCTCCGTCGGTGTAGATAGTCCAGATGCCTTGGGGAGGGGTAGTGGTGGGTTCGGTGGGTGCCAGAGTCCATTCGGTGGTAAAGTCTGCCAAGATTTGGGATTTGATAGCGGTGCGGGCCACAAACCTTACCACAAAGGGGGCTAGCTCTACTGCCCATTTGCCGATGCGTCCTGTCACCTCCCGGTTGTGAAACATGTCACCAAGTGGGTAAGAGGTTGGGACAATAATGTCATAGGCAAGAAAGTAGTGCTGGGATGGCACGAATCTTGCCAGGGTCGGCCTCGATGTCTCTCCGGGAGACGAGATATCCCAGCATCTTTCCTGCCTTGGCGCCGAATACGCACTTCTCCGAGTTCAGCCGTATGCATGCAGCCTGGAGGCTATCAAATGTTTCTTGCAGGTTGACGACGTGGTTGGTTTTGAGCCAACTTTTTACCACGAAAACGTCCACGTAGGCTTCGACATTACAGCCCAGTTGTTGTTGCAGTACCTTGTGCACTAGGCGAGAGAAGGTGGCCCTAGAATTTCGAAGACCGAAAGGCATCCGAACGTAGCAGTATACCTCAAAGGGTGTAATGAAGCTGGTCTTGTTCTCATCCTTTATCGCCATCCACACCTGGTGGTACCCGGAGTAGGTGTCTAGGAATCTTAGCAGCTCACAGCCGGCAGTGGAATCTACTAGCTGGTCGATACGAGGAAGGGGGTACAGGTCCCGAGAGCACACTTTGTTTAGCGATGTGAAATCGATGCACATACACCACTTTTCGTTGGGTTCTTGACCAGGACAATGTTGGAGAGCCAATCGGATTGGATTACCTCTCGGATAACACTGACCTTTAGTAGCTTCTAGACCTCCTCTTTTGCGGCCTCTGTCCACTCTGGGGAGAGTTTGCGAAGCCCTTGGTGTACAGGTTAGGCATTCGGGTCGACCTGGATAGAGTGTTCGATAATGCAATGGTCGACTCCTGGGAGGTCCTGCAGGGACCATACGAATGTGTCGATGTTACCCTATAGGACATCCAGAAGCTGGGCTTCCTACTCGGAGGTGAGGTCTACCCCTATTTGGAAGGCTCGATCAGGTTGGTCTAGATGTATGGGGACACGCTTTATGTCTCCCTTTGGTTGTGGCCTCGAAGGGCCGCGGTGCCCGAGATATGCCGACAGAGGGTCCTTGGAGCCCTCCTGGGTTACTGCATGGATGTGGCGACCGGGGAGTGGAGCAAGGTTCCCGTACTCGATGCACCTAGCCAGGTCTTGGTCGCAATGGATGGTTATCAGTCCCTGGGGTCCAGGCATCTTCAAGCAGAGGTAATTGTGAAGGGGTACGGCTCCGAATTTGTTCAGGGTTCCTGATCCCAGAATGGCATTGTAGGTGTAAAGCATGTCCACAACATCGAAGGTGATTACTTTTGTTCGTGTTGCGGGGCCTTCGCGGAAGATGATTGGGAGTTCTATCTGGCCTAGGGCATCGAGGGGAAGCCCATTGAACCCCTGGAGGGGTCTGTGGACTGGTGAGAGCCGGCTCTGCGTGATTCGGAGCTGGTGGAAGGCATGTATGAATAGGAGGTCAGCCAAGCTACCTCCGTTGACCAGTATTCTCCAGACCTCGACTTCGGCAATGTTGGCTGAGATGACCAGGGCATCAGAGTGGGGAACTTTCACCCCCTCGAAGTAGTCGATGGTGAATGTCACGGGGCGTCGGTCCATTCAGGGGCCTGTTAATGGATGTTGGTTGCTCTGATGTGGTGCACCCCGCGTGCGTAGTCTTGCCGCTATTGTTTCGAAGTGCAGTCGAAGCTCCCTCTGCCAGTTATAATGAGGATGATCTGTTTGCCCCGTGCCCCTTTGTCGTGGTATCGCTTTGTTGATGATCAGGGCGAAGAAGGTAAGGCTAGCTGTGGAGGGTTCTGCAAGGCCAGATGATCAACCTGTCGGCTCGTTGGTAGCCTGCGATCTTTGGACCGCTGCTTGGTAGCCCCCTCGGTTGAGGTGAAGGCTGCCTGCCTCCTGAGGTATCCTTCTCAGAAGGTAGTGAGGGTCCGCCAGTTGTAGGTGTTGTGTCCTCGTCCTGTGCTGTGTAGAGTGCACTAGGATTCCTCCTCGGAACACCGGTTCAAAGTGTGCCCTCGCTCCGGGATGCCTCCGGGGCGTCCTCGGCCGCGTCCACTAGGGTGGTTTTGGTTTGGAGCCTCATGGCTGGGGCTGATGTTGTTGATGTTTCGACATTGCTGCTACCGCCTCCTTTGGGACCCGGAGGTATGAGCCTCCTCGAAGCCCCTCTTCGCTGGGGGCGTGTGACATCCCGCCTATGAGTGTGACTTCTCGGGGTTGACACGGGAAGCCTTAGTAGCTCGCAAGCGCC
This sequence comes from Phragmites australis, assembly GCF_958298935.1. NCBI lineage: Eukaryota > Viridiplantae > Streptophyta > Magnoliopsida > Poales > Poaceae > Phragmites > Phragmites australis. The sequence goes on along the minus strand of NC_084936.1, from coordinate 18,721,426 downwards.
TTCGGCAGAGTTTTTCCTCCTCTGCGTGCGCATATTCTTCGAATTTTCTCATGAGGGCTTTCACTATGCGTATAGGACATCAGTTCAACCGATCGTATAGGGGGCATTCGGTCAGGCCCTGGGTCGAGACATCGATGATCGAAGAGTCCGATATGCCCCTAATCTGGGCCTTTGTCTAGGAGAACCTTCGGAAGTAATCCCGGAGGATTTCATCTGGCTCCTGTCTGATAATGAACAGGCTTCTGGAGGTTACTGGCTTGACGAAGGTGCCCTAGAAGTTGCTGCGGAATAGGTCTCAGAGTTGGGATCAGACATGAATAACGCTAGGGTCTAGTGCCTAGAACCAGCGTATGGCCACCCCTTCCAAGACGAGAGGAACGCATTAGCCATGGTGGCCGGTCCACCCCCGCTAGCTTCTATGGCGAGGGCGTAGGACCAGACGAACTCATCAAGATCTGAATCACCCTTGAACTTAGGTAGCTTTGGGGTCCGAAAGCCCTTTGGAAAGGGCGTCCTCTGCAGGTCAGCCTGCAGGTTAGAGTCGTCCGTGGCTCCAGAGGCCGAACGTGCAGGGCCTTGGCGTCGAAGAGTTCATCAGCCTGTAGAGCTTGGATTGGAACAATGTCGGTCATCACGAGGGCGGCGGTGGTCGTGCGGGTAGCCTGTTGCTTGACCCGCAGGGCCGTTTGTAGTTCCTCCATATGGGTTAGGAGTGTCGCCAGGCGTGATTGACGCTCGGGTGGAATGGTGTTTTCGGCGGTGGCGTCGGCCGTGGCCCCTAGGGGTGCAGCGGGGACCTCGCCCTGCTGCTGCTGTTGCTGCTGGGTCTCTGGGGTAGGAGCCCTCGGTGCCGGCTGCAGCTATGGTCATGGCTGGGTCGGTGGTGATCGTAAGGCCCTCGTTCCCCCTGGTTCGGGGTTGTCATCAGCGTGGCTTGCCCCTAGTCGCTTGGACTATCACACAGGGTGACCGGGGGGTCAGCTGTCATCGCCGCGGCCTTGGTGGTCTTTTTCTTGGGTGGCATCCTACCTCTCTTAGCACTTCTGTACTCGAGCCCCCACGGACGGCGCGCTGTTGGTGCAAGAGATCGTCTTACCCCAGCAAGTACGGCGAGAGTTTCTTCTAAGGAGGAGACTCAAGCTTGCAAATAAAGTTTGAGAGGAAGGTATACCACAAATGTATTGATAGTAGAAAAATAGATCCTTCTGAGGGGAGTATCACAGCCTGACTTTGTGTTTGTGCACCTCTGTATTCTGTATGTTTTTTCTTCCCCTCTCCTTAGATGGCCATAGCCCCTTATTTATAGGGTTGTGCGTAGCTTAGCGTACAAGTTATCGCTCTGTGCAAAATATTCAGGATCTGGCCGAGTTACATGGTATTATCCTGTATAACTACTTTTTACCCTAGATAGAAGATAAATATCTACTATGGTAACTATTGTGGTACCTGTACTCAAAGGGGTGAGCTAGTCGCCAATTGCGGCCCGGCGTCGCACTGTCAGGGGTGTCAGGATAATCTCTATTGTACTGGGGTGTCAGGACGGTGCCCACTAGCCTAGGTACTTAATGTCGGTCACTTCCTTGCAGACAAATGATGACCGGCGTTCCTCTTCTGATAGATCTTTCTTGAGGCCCGATGGCTTACCCCGTAGTCTTTGGAAAGCCTGTTTGAGCCCTAGAGACGGGGGCTCCGGGGGGAGGCATGGCTTCGAGAGATGGAGGCTTCGGGAGGCATGACTCCAGAATATAGAGGCTTCGGGAGGTATGGCTACGGAAGATGAATACTTCGGGAGTCAGAGCTTCGAGAGGTGGTTACTCCGAAGCCTAGAAGTCAGAAAGTGGTTTTCGAGAGATATGGACCTATAGATATGGACTAGCTAAGCTAAAAGGATCATCAGAGTCTTTAACAACGACCCATAATAGGTACGTAGTGACGGTCACCGGCCGTTCGGCCGTGCGTGGTAACGATGTCCGCAGCAAGGCCACCACACGTTAATTTTCTTTCATGCTGATCGGGTTGTTCTTACCCAATAACCCCGGCGCGGTAGAATGGTGACCAGGAGACGTATGTATGGATCACCGACGACTTGTTGGCCAGTGACCGCGCGGTAAACTCGATCTTACGGCGGCAGGCTGCTATCATTGACTGACCTGGCTGATAACAGCGCCGATGGATGAGCCGGTGGTGTATGACTCCCGGTCGGGGATTTGTATGGTGCTTGCACGATTATTGCTCAGTTACTCAAATGGTCTCGGATCGATGAAGGGCCCCTGTACGTACGTTTCACTGTTGCGTACGCATCAGGGAACCCTGTGCCTGCAATTCTTGATGGGCCAATTAAGTTGCATGGCCCATGCATGATAACGTCGATCCTGGTTGTGGAACGCTCGAGTTAGTTAGTGTCACCGCGGTCATGGACGGGCAGAATTCAACCGGTCACAATCTATCTATTATCTATTATTATCTTAGTAAAACCAAGTTAAAAGTAGCATGCATGCTCCTTCGCTTTCAGAGCCTAAAATTTACCACATTAATCAGGTAAAAAGAAGAAAAAAAATCTCCACCATTAGATTCTATAGGTCCAAATTATAACTGTCCAGATTAATTTTATATAGACAACAAAACTATGGAAATACAACTCTAATTTAAAAATTGTTCATATCGCTAATACCTAATGTAGAATCTAGATTAACATGTATGGCTATATTTCCTTTTAGCACACGAGCTATGCCCTAGAAAAATGGCCTGGCCAAAGTCCTAGCTTTAGAGTTGACTAGCTAGGTGATGGAATGGATGAAAAATCAGACTTTACCCATGTGTCGGCAATCGGAATCCAGTGTAGATTTTTTTTTACGAAACCAGTGTAGATACGTGTCTCGAATCTCCGTTAAAAGAATCTGGAAGAAAACTGGCTGAATACTCGTGTTGTATTAATGAGGTTGAGTGATCGAACCAAGCAATGCGGCCTTAAACAATGATAGCAAATTAACTACACAACACTGTTAGTCCGGCGCTGAAGGGGATTGCGTCTCTTACGTCATTACGTGCGTGAGGACGGGAATCAGTTGCCCAACTGCCACTGTGTATATAAACCAAGGCATGGTAAGGATCTCCCCACATCAAAAGTAGAAGCAGCTCATTTTAGCTTGCGGCAAGTCTTAGCCAGACAAAGCTAGCTGCCGATATGGCCACCACCGTGGCCCATCACGGGCAACGGCTGCTAGTGTTGCATCTACTCATTCAAATCCACCTCGCAGCTGTGGTGTGCTCGCTCCTCCCTTCGTCGGCTGATGCGCTGCTCACCAGCAACCAAACTGTTACCACGGCGTGGGTGCGTGGGTCCCATGCCAGCCCGACCAGGAGATGGCGTTGCTCCGGCTCAAACGGTCGTTCGCCGCCACCAACAAGTCCATCACGGCGTTCCGATCATGGAAGGTCGGCACGGACTGCTGTGGCTGGGTGGGTGTGCACTGTGGTGACGCCAACGGTCTCTTGACTTCCCTCGACTTGGGGAATTGGGGCTTGGAGAGCACAGGTCTCGACCCTGCGCTTTTCGATCTAACCTCCCTCAGGTATCTCAACCTTAGCTGGAACAATTTCAATATGTCCGAACTCCCGTCCATCGGGTTTGAGCAATTGACCAAGCTCACCAGTCTCGACCTCTCCAACACCAACTTTGTAGGTCAAGTTCCTCATGGCATAGGTCGTCTCACGGATTTGTTCTCTCTCGACCTTTCCGTTTCTCTTGAACTTACTGAGATACCCGGTGTTGGTTATACTTTTGGTGCAAAGACGAGTTACATAGATATTGACAAGGGGGGGCTAACAATGCCAAACTTTACGTCCTTCGTTGCAAATCTAGGTAGTTTGAGGGAGCTCCATCTTGGTTCTGTCGACCTGTCCCAATCGGCAGAGTGGTGCGATGCTTTATCCATGTACACTCCAAATCTCCGTGTCCTTAGCATGCCATTTTGCCTACAATCTGGCCAAATCTGTGGATCGCTCTCTGCTTTGCACTCATTATCTGCGATTGATCTACAATATAATTTTTTGACTGGTCCAGTTCCAGATTTCTTTGCCAACTATTCCTTCTTAAATGTTCTCCAACTTAGCTATAATCGCCTTGAAGGATGGGTCTCTCCTATGATCTTTGAACTCAAGAAATTAGTGACTATCGATCTTCGCCATAATCCTAAAATCTCCGGTAGCCTCCCAAATATCTCAGCTGATAGTTGTCTACAGAATTTGCTTGTTGGTGAGACCAACTTATCTGGTACAATACCAAGTTCCATCGGTAAAGTCAAATCTTTGAAGAAGCTAGGCCTTGATGCACCCGGTTTTTTTGGAAATCTGCCCTCGTCAATTGGGGAGCTCAAATCCTTGAACACATTGAAGTTATCTGGTTTAGATCTAGTAGGACCTATACCATCATGGATCTCAAACTTAACTTCCTTGGAGGTCCTTCAACTTTCTCATTGTGGCTTATACGGACCAATACCATCTTCCATAGGTCATTTGATCAAACTAAAAACATTAGCAGTCATGAAATGCAAAGCTTCAGGGGAGATACCTCCACATATCTTAAATATGACACAGTTACAAGAACTAGTCCTTGGTTCAAACAATTTCACTGGGACGGTGGAACTTAACTCGTTATGGAGACTACCAAACCTATTCCACTTAGACCTCTCATATAACAAGATAGTTGTAATAGAGGGACTAGATAACTCTTCAATGGTATCCTTCCCCAGCATAAGCTACTTACAGTTGGCGTCATGTAGCATCACTAAATTCCCTAGCATTTTAAAGCATCTAAATGACAACATTGGGCTTGACCTTTCAAATAACCAAATGCATGGGGCCATACCCCGGTGGTTATGGGAAAAATGGTCAGACTCATACAGTGGCCTTTTCTTTCTAAATCTTTCACACAATAAATTTACTAGTGTTGGCTATGACACGTTCCTTCCTATTTTTTCAGTAAATCTGGATCTCAGTTTTAACATGTTTGAGGGGCCAATACTCCTACCCCAATATTCTGGAGAACTGCTTGATTATTCTAGCAACATGTTCTCATCCATGCCACCTGACTTTTCTACTCAACTTGATGACACTTACCATTTCAAGGCCTCTAGAAACAACCTTTCGGGGAATATTCCGACATCTTTCTGTATGAATCTTCAAATTCTTGACCTCTCTTACAATAACTTCAATGGTTCAATCCCCTGTTGCCTAATGAAGGATACCAATACATTGAAAATTTTAGATCTAAAAGAAAATCAACTTCATGGAGAGCTCCCGAGTTGCTAGACATAAGTGGCAATAGGATTGAAGGGCAGTTGCCTAGATATCTAGCTGCTTGCAAAAGCTTGGAGGTCCTTCATATAGCAAACAATGAGATTAGTGACTCTTTTCCATGCTGGATGGGTACACTTCCTAGACTTCAAGTTCTCATCCTAAACCACAACAGGTTCTTTGGACCTGTGACACCTTCTGGTGCTAAAGACAAAACCACTTGCGGATTCCCCAGTGTACGGATTTTGGATCTAGCCTCCAACAACTTCTCAGGCACACTGACAGAAGAATGGTTTTCGAAATTGTTGAACATGATGGTCAAAGTTAATAGTAATGAGACATTGGTGATGGAATATGGTTATGAAGGAGCACTATATCGAGCTGACACTAAACTCACATATAAAGGGTCAGAGATCACATTTGAAAAGACATTAAGGATCCTAGCATCCTTTGATGTGTCAGATAATGCATTCCAGGGAAGCATCCCTGCAGCTATTGGGGAACTTGTTTTGATAGACGTGCTCAACATGTCACATAACTCCTTCATAGGGCCGATTCCATCTCAGCTCGGTCATTTGACACAGCTAGAGGCTTTGGACCTGTCCTCTAACGAGCTTTCTGGCGAGATCCCACACGAGCTAGCATCATTGGACTCCCTCGCAACATTGAACCTGTCCAACAACAAGCTGGTGGGAAGCATACCAGAATCACTTCATTTCATGACATTCTTAAACAGTTCATTTCTTGGAAATGATGGTTTGTGCGGCCCACCATTGTCAAAAGAGTGCATCAACACAACAACACCAACAGTGTCGTCACATCATTCCAAGAAGAAATCTGTAGACATCGTACTGTTCCTCTTTGCTGGACTGGGATTTGGAATTGGGTTTGCAATTGCAATTGTTGTGGGATGGGAAATCCCCATCAGGAAACAGTCTTAGAAAGGCTGGGAAGCACTCATAATTATGTATCAAAATGAAATAAAAATTTCCTGATTGCGGATCACGCCGTAATCAGAGCTGTCTTATAAGCTGTCGTTGCTGATGCAGCTGTAATGTTCTGTGTTAATTCATTTATAAATGCTAGCAAAAAAGTCTGTTTGAAATGTGGTGCACTAAACCAGCAGATTTACATAATAGTGAAGAACTGGAACGGCGACTAGAAGGGATGAATAGGAGCCCTTAAAATTCTTCAAGAAGAACCAGGCCTATATCAATTTGCACCATACGCACTTCAAGAACGAATCACAACAAAGAGCAACACAAAACACAGCCGAAACATCACAAAACTACACTCACAATGAACATCGAAAGTTATGATGAGTTGAAGAAATTCAGTGCTGAAAACACTGTTCATCAGAAGTTCTGATGACGCTGTTTATCAAAAGTTCCGATGTTAACACCGGAAGTTCCGATCAATCGGAATATCCAAAAATCTCAAAATTTGAAGCCTCAGGATGGAAATGCTGAATTAATCGGAAGTTTCGATTTTCAAATCGGAAACTCCGATGAATTCAAATTTCTAGAATCGAAAGAACAGCACAAGAGAAAGAGTTCACCGGAAGTTCCGATTTAGGAGATCAGAAGTTCCGATGTGTACAAATTCCTAGAAAACTGCAGCTCGAGAATCCAAAATCCAAACTTGAAATCCAATCAAACGTGGTCCAAATCCAACGAAATTTTAGCCATAGCTTCGCACGTACATGGTGAATCATTGCCCAAAAGATCTCCTCAAAAAGATCAAGATTTCACCCACGATTTCACAGATTTGACCAAGAACATGAAGAGGGGGAAACTTTTGGGAAAATCAAATCCAAGGCGCTTGTGTGAGGGAATTGATATGGGATCACCCTAGATGTTCTCACATATGTCCTAGCAACATTTTGTCCCAACAAATTCACCCAAAATCGCTGCCAAAATGAAGAACGAAAGATTCACCAAAACTTCAAGAACAAGAGACTAGAAGGGACACAAAAGCAGCACAAATTTACAAAACAACTGAGGAATTGAACTAAGATCTAGCAAGATTCATGGATAAAAGACTTGGAAGCCACCCATCATCCTTCCACTCATGATGAGATCAAGTCTAGATCAATTAATTCTAATCTCTCTCTTGAAGCCCTAACCAAGCCTAGCAATTAGCAAAATAGAAAATAGTCTTGGAGAGGTGGTTTGCAACCAGCCAACTCCCTTATTTATAGGCGAATGGACATTTACCAAACTGCCCCTTAAGTCTAATACAGGATACACACCCCTGAGGGGTAAAATGGTCCAAGTTTTTTGTTATCCATCGGATGGACCAGACACCTTCACGAATTCGCTTTGTTTCCACGCAAGCTTTGCGATGGTGCCACACGTCCTCCGACTCTACCCCTGGTTTTGAGGAGAAACCGAGAAACCATCTTGCACGCTTCTCAAAGTATGATTCCTCTCCACTCGCGTAGCCTCTAAGCAAGCTCTTCGATGTCGATGCGTGTCCGACCTCCGCCATGGCCTTTGACACCTTCAAGCCTTTGCGCTCCCGCCACCGAGCTGTTTCTTGACTTGCCATCGTCTTTCTGCCTTGACTTGGTCTTCATCACCTTCTCTTCACACTATGTCTTATTGCGCCCTCCATATGAGTGATGTGGATTGCCTATGGCTGCACCCAGTCTCGCACGGTCCGTCAGCGCCAAGCTTCCACTTGCCCTTCACCGTCTTGCCGTTGATCGCCATGTCGCATCCATACACCTACACTTCATGAGCCAAGAAACATGTTTCTCCGCTATCCTCAATTTCCACTCCATCACCCCCTCCGGTTAGCCATGAACATAATCAAGTATAATTGAAATATGTTATGCAAATCGAAAGCCTCAAATCAACATTCCCATAAATTACTCATCATTATCAATAAAGGGCACTTCTCATCTTGTGTTCTCAGATATTTACTAGTTTTTTCGCTAGCTCAACCAGCAACCTACGTGCTCCAAGCTAGCGAAGCAAAACATTGTCGCCAAGCTAGCTCTCATCCCACCGGCACCTCGGCGCACGAGCATCAAGATTTCCACGGTCGCCGGCAGCCTCCTCCACTGTGCTTACACCCATATAGACGTGTTCGGGCCTGGCGCTTGCGGCTTCTGTTATCTGCTGCGACCTAGCTAGTGTAGGGCGACGCCAACCAGCCTGTCCATCTTCGTATCACCAAGCAGGTCCCATAGGTATACGTGGCGCCCGGGATGAAGCCGCGGGTGAGCTCCCACCACGCGCTGTCGCGGGTAGGGAGCGGGAGAAGTGCCGTGTCTCTGGTTTCTTATGTAGTGGCCTTGAATTGCCCAGCCTGTGGCGGAGGCCGGTGACGAAGCCGCCGTAGTTGTCACTACTCTGCACGTCAAAATAAACGTGTTGCTGAAGAGCAGGCTCGTCGCCATGCATGAATGCACGCACTCTTCTATTGGCGTTATCATGTCACTGCCGATCCCTGTAAGTGCACAAAAGGCTGAACAGAAGTTACGGAGATGATCAGTGATCAGACAAGAAAAACAGAAAGATCACGGAACAGAGCAGGGCAGGACAGGACTTGCAACTGAAGGAGGTGAAGTTGCAAAACTACTACGATACTATTATTGATGTCTTATCTACGTTTCTGATTGCGATCTTCGTCATTTCATGCGAGGTGAGGGCAGGGTGCGTTGCTGCCCAAGGCTCCTGTGCACAGTGCGACATGAGGGCAAGGCGTAGCCCTCCGCCGCCGCCACACGAGGAGGAACCGAGGAAGGGCATCGCTGCCTTTCCGGCTCATTGCGTCGTTTGGCTGGGGTGGGGTGGAGGAGGAAGTCTAGAAGGGTGTCGCCGACTCGCCTTATCGAGGTCTTGAGGCTGGCAATGGACGCGTGGAGGCGCCTACTTGGAGGCACCGAGGTTCGAGGGAGGCAATCCGCCGATTCCTCATGTCGCGTTCGGCGAGCGGAGCTAGCGGGCAGCGTTGGCGGGCAGCGCCTCTAGGGTTTAGGCAATGCGGCTGTAGAGCCTGGGGCCTGGGAGTGGGAGGTGGAGGCCTATTGGGCCATGGGTCGGGGCAAAAACAGAAATTTTCGCCGATAATTACCGCCCAAAAAACGGAAGAACTAAAAAATGATCAGAAGATGCCTAAATTGTTTTCATATAATTTTATCATTTTCGTTTTCGTTTTCGGGAATTACCGTTACCGGCTAAAACGGTCGGAAAAAATTGAAAACAGCATCTGGAATTCCAAAAATTACCGCTTCCGTTTTCATCCCTATCACCAACGAAAGAAAGCTATGATGTATGGGTGCCAACTATCCACAAAGTTGTCACAGCTGCCCTCGGCACTCTAGAGGCGGTGGGGCGCTCCCATGTGTCGGTGGGCCTAGAGAATGTGCCGCCGCCAACTAGCTCGATGAACCTCTACGCTCCAGCTGCCGACTTGTTTGGACCTAGCAAGGATACTCCACCGGCGACCTCTGTTGATTGAGACGCGCAGGCTGATGCTGCTGACGCCGAAACTTGGCTGACCACACGAACCGTACCCACAACACCCCTAGAATGTGAGCAACCGGCTACAACATACCCATGGACACACAAGCATTGTTCATTCCTACACTAGAGCCGGAGGCACTGGGCTTCTGTTGTGCCTTTCCTGCTCATATTAAGTCACTGATGAAGTTTCCCGGATGGAGCTTTGATCCCAGGGTACATCGGGCCAAGGCTCAAGCATGACAGCCCATGTAACCCTTAAAGGGTGGAGCTTGAATCCTGTTGACTGCCGTTCTGCGTGTACTAGTCCCACGGCGCCGGTCATTGGTGTGGGAGTAGGAAAAGGGTCTAGGGCATATGTAGGGAAAAAAACCCACTTGAGGTCACTACAATATCAACGATTAACTTATAGCTTACAATAAAGTAATTGAAGAGCATACATCAAAGCCAAAACTACAATCCAAGCACTCTCTACTAAGAAGTATACGGCTCATGGGTGACTAATTATTTTTTTAAAAAGAAGTCAACATTTTGGTCACTATTTTTTTAAGGTAAATAAGATATTCCATTAAACCAAAGCAGCTGTAGAATCGCGAGCTATACATACACATGTTGGAACTGTATCAAGCCAGAGTATAACTAAGCTCGGTCCCAAGCTAGCTAACACCTAATGCGAGCTACTTGATTACAAGACCTCCGTATATACACAACTCCAAACTAAAAAAATACATAAGAGCTGGCATTTAGCCTCACTAAACAACACGACTAAACAATTAATACAACTTGATACAGTAAGAGAGCTCTTTCACTCTTCTTTAGCTTCGTTCTTGTGGTTACCACGAGACACCATGACAGAACCATTAGAATTTTACCAAGTGGCAATCATTCAGGTACCTTATTCTACAAGTATCTTAGCTCACCAGTGCATTTGTAGCACGAGTTCGGGCAGTTCAATTCATGTTCGACTTGCTCTAGCCACCGTACCAACTACACCGTTTCGGACAAACACATAGATGGATGGACTGATGGACAAGATTCCCTTGCTGGGAGCATCAACGGCTGCAGCTAGACCTCAATATATTTTTAGAAAATGGAATTCGTTCCGGCTTTTTGCATCTTGGATGCATACAGCCTACATCATTATTACAAAGTTTTGGCTAGTAGCCCGTAACAAATCGAGAGCAAAGCATGATAAATTATGTCATGCATGTATTCTATAGCTACAACGTCACCTATGCTTTGCAAAGATGTCTATTGCCACCACCTCCAGAGTGTAGCACACATTCAAAACATCTTCCTTTTGGTCCTCCATTTGTAGTAATCTCCAGAACCTTAGCCAATAGGTTCCCCTGAATATAGCCTGCATGAATGACATATTTGTTTTTTTATTAAACACGATATCATTGCGACAAAGCCAAATAGCTCAAAAAATAGCGGCAACCCCGACCAAAATTCTTTTCTTTAACTTTCATCCCAACCCCTGTAGCCAATTGCCCACAATATGAGATATGTTCCTTGGTCTTTTTATTCCCAAGGCTGCTGTGACAATGCGCCAAATGGTATTAGCTATGGGACATTCCAAAAAGAGGTGTTGTATGCTTTCATTGTGATTACAAAAGCAGCACTTAAGACTACCCTCCCACTTTCTTTTTGCCAAATTATCTTTGGTCAAAATAACCCCACGGCCTATATACCATAGGAAAATCTTTATTTTTAAAGGGAGTTTTAGCTAGACCTCAATACATGTGTGCCAGCAGCCACCACTAGGTCCCAAACGTAACCGCTCACTCAAAGGTCAAATTGCCGAGACGCTCTCCCGTTTCAAAAGACAAGACCCTCTTCCCTTTAAACCCACAACCCTTAGATCTCCCATTGCTGCATGCTGCAATAAAATTGTTATCAGGAAGCGGCTTTTACCTACCTAGGCTGCTTAGTTAAACCAATGCTTAACTAATTTATAACTTGGTCAATCAAAGTCATGACATTATGCATTTTTGGTTGGGGCCGAAGCTTGAAAAGAGCCACCAGGATTGCATTTTTCCTATTTAATTGGAGGGATAGGTGCAACAAATTAATCTTACCTAGTTATTATCAAGGTACGTAAGACCTTTTGACCAAGGAGGTGCTGCTTCAATGCCACAATGCAGGACGACAACCTGTGCCGTCTGTAGCGTCACCTCAACATGTTCTCCGCCTGTTCTTGATGGACCGACTTGCCCCTGACCGCCTCGACCTCCTCGATCTGCCACTGCAACAGCTGCTTCCCGCTGGGTCGAGCCAAACAGCCCTTGGAATAGCCTAATATCATTCACAAATAACAAGACACATACACAAAGTTAATCAAGATCGTCACTAAAAAAAAAAATATGTCGTCAAAGTCCTGTGATTTGACTAACAAGCACGAGCATGTGCATGCATATGGACAATCGATCTAAAGACGACAACACGTACGCATGCATGTAGGTACGTACCCCACCCCTTGGCGACGTCGGCGGCCTGGCCCAGCCCCCAGAGGATCCGGCGCCGCTTTCGCCGGGTCGTAGAACGCCTTGGACGCGTAGAAGTTGCCGTAAGTGGTGCTCGTCACCGGCGGGGTCGTCGGCCACGAACCGCTCGGCCTTCCGTTCGTACGCGCCGACGGTGCAGTAGTCGTACCGGCGCAGGTCGAGGCTGTTCTTGAGCACGTACTTGACACACGGGCCGGACACGGACTGTCGATACCGACCCGTCCTCCGCGACCGGGTAGAAGTCCGGGCACTCCCACATGCATGCCAGTGAGCGCCGAGTGCAGTGGCCGCCACACCAGCGTCCACCGCAAGTCGCGCGCGGCTCCGGTACACGTACGCCACGCCCCGGGTGCCGCTGGTCACGCTGCCGATGAGCAGTCGCCAGAGGCCGTCCACGCGCCACTCGGTGGTCGGGTCCCGGATCCGCGTGGCGTTAATGCCGCCCTCGGGCACGATGACCGGGTTGTGCGCGGGCTTGACCCACTCCCGGAGCAGCGGGTCGGACTTGTTCTTGGGGAAGGCCACGTTCTGGACCTGGTAGTTGACGTTCGGGCGCTGGTCGATGCCCGTGTACATGATCACGGGCGTGCGCTGCCGTCGGGCATCGTCGTCGCCGAGCCCGACCAGCAGCTAGCTGTACTTGTCGGAGGGGATGCTGGGCTCGATCGTCGGCTCCAGCGCCACCCAGTTGATGAGGTCGCGGGAGACGAGTGCGCCCACACGATGTTGCCCCATACGGCGCCCTTGATTACTGGTAGAAGAGATGGTACCATCCCTTGCAGTACAACGGAGCTACAGTTTTATAAAATCGAAAGTTCTTCTAAGACCCAGCTGTTTAGTGTCTAACTTCAATTTGTTCCCAGTTAATGATCATAACACGAATCGATATATGGTACTACTATGGAGCTATGCTAGCCCATGGTTGACAACTTAGACGGCACTATATCAAAACACCTCATTAGAGCGGCTTTTTAGAAATAGAAAAAAGAGAAAATGGTTGGTGGCAGGAGCGGTATATATCCGAATCGGCTCGAAATTGAGCCGACTCAAATGCCGCTCCCCCACCGCCACTGCCACCGCCGCTCCGCCGTCGGCACTACTGCCACCACCGAGCTCCCCTTCTTCCTCGCCGCCCTCCTCCGTGCCTCTTTGTGCCCCCTTCTTCCCTGTCGAGCTCAAACCCACCACACCGAGCTCCACTTACACAAGCAAGAGACATTGCAGCCCAAAAATCAAAACAAAACCCCAAAATCAAAAAAAATCCCGCTCGATCGACGCTCCCGCTCGGTCGCCGCTCAGAGAGAGACCCTGCTTCTCATCAGCTAGCCAGGGCAATGCAGGAGGTGCTCTCCTCAGCGCCATCCGCTGTGCCGGAGCACCAGGCGTTGTTAGAGATGAACTGCAACGGAGGTGCTCTCCTCGACGCCGATGGAGGTGGACCCGACGGGCACGTCTGGTGACGAGGTCTGGTACTCATGGCTGCCACTGGCGAGCTGCTGCTGGCAAGCGCCCTCCAAGAGCGCCATGCTGTTCGTCGGGAGCAGACTACACTGCGCTTGCTGTTCGTCGGGAGCAGACTACGCTGCGCTTGCTGTTCGTCGGGATCAGAAGAGATAAGGGAGAGAGAGGTACGTTTGTGGTAGAGGAAAGAGATAAGGGAGAGATAGATCGAGAAGAGATAAAGCTGAGCTCTGAGCCAGACGTGAGGACCGAGACATGAGCCAAAATTGCAGTTCACAAAAATTTTGGGCCCAGACTTAGTGCCGGTACCAATTACGAACCGGCACTGATAGTCCTTTCAGTGTCGGTTTATGGTTGAAACCGGTATTGAAGTATCAGTGTTGGTTTTAGCATGAACCGGCACTAATAGTTACTATTAGTGTCGGTTCCTAACGCCTCACTCATTGTTCGCACGCGAGAGATTAAGAACCGGCACTGATACACTTTCTGTCACGGTTACTATTAAACCGGCAGTGATAGAGTACTACTTTTAACCTGTTCTGTAGTAGTGCAGGCTTATAGTTCTTTGCTGTTTCGTCCTGTTTAGTTTAACTAAGGGCTGGCATCAAGGATATCATCACACACACTTGTTACCTGTCTAATCCTCGTGTTATTACTCGGTCTCTCGGGACCCGAACCTGTCTAATCCTCATGTTAAGATACATATTGTCTTGTGCCACTGGTACTCGCATCATTTGTACAATTTTTGTGATCTGCGATTAGGCTTTAGCCGAATCGTTGACGAGAATCATTGGCATATGTAAGAGAGAGAGGCCTACTGAGAAGTGACTCTTACTAAACTGAAAGCGTGAACACGGATTGGAGAAAACACATGATGAACCTTGTGTTCATTCTGCGGTGTGATTTATACACAAAAATACAACGAGATTACAGGAGATTTACAATGAAAATAATATGTAATCTACAGTTGTACATTGCCTAATCAAGTGCCAGGTTGTTTAGGCAAGAGGTGGCGCAAAGAAGGCAGGTGAGCATCCATGCAAGATTGCCGGGCGCGCTGAAGGCAGGCGAGGGTCCAGGCAAGATTGCCAGACGCGTTGTTGCAGGATTCGTGTTCCAACATAAACTAACCACCAGCGAGGACCCTCGTGAGGTTTGTGCACCAATTATATGGTTCTATCCAAGATGGCTTCCTGTACAGTAGCCAGTAACTGAGCTTTGGTCAGTGTAGCAGGCAGTTGAATCTCAACAGCTGATCTCAAATCATCCTTCAGGCCTAAAATGAATTGTGTCACCAGCATTGTTTCACTCATTGTCCTATCATACAATTTGACAGTGTACACCAACTGCTCAAATCTTTTCTTATAATCTTCTACAGTTCCAGTTTGCCTCAACATCAGAAGTTCAACCATGATTTCCCTATGAACATTTGTGCCATCAAATTTGGGAAATTCCATCTTGGGCATCCACCTCTTTCTCGGACTGTCTGCAAAATGTGCATCGCCACTACCAGTACTGCTACCCACATAATCAACCAGCTGGTGAGGTGTATCTGGAAGAAATACCTGCGGTCGTGGATTGAAGGACGGGCGAGGTGGTTGTTGTGGTGGCAATGGAGGAAGTGGTTGGTCACCCATGATGTTGTCCTTCAGTGGGATGGTCAGGTTCGGGGGCACCTTGCCATGCGTGGTGCGATTTGTGTCCACCTGCTCCTACTGAAGCTTGCTGATGGAGAGCATTGAGGTCAACCATCCTCATCTTCAGTTCATCGACACCATCCACCTTGGCATCCAGCGCTGCCAATTTCTCCATCAAACGGGACTCGAATGATATAATGGTCCTCGCACATGCTGCTCAAATGCATCCATCTCTGCGACAATCTGATGCAGCAACACACAGTGCTTCGGTGGTGCCATGGTGACCGCTACTCCAAGCAAGACGAACCCTAGGTAACAGATTTACGGTGATCACCTACGCAATCTCCACCTACCCCATGGGATTTACCGTGTGAACCGAGAGAATGCCAGCGAGGAGGGATCTGGCAATGGAATCACGGGAATAGCAAAAGAATCGGGAAGGGAGAGAGGAGCAACTTGGAGAGGAAGAAGAGAGCAAGCTAGGTAGAATACCTTTTTGCTTTCTATTTTTGTAATCATCATAGTGTCTGGACCACACGGTTTATAACATCACTGCAAACACTCCCTAACCACTTGGGCCCACACAGTTAATCCAACTCACACCACCCACTCAGAACTACTCCTTCATGCCAACTTTAGCTCTTGTCGCCACGCTAGTGTCTTTGCTTGTGTCTGCCATCGTCGCCACCGGGGGGCATGACACGGAAGGCCTAGATAACCGTAATCCTGAACCCAAACCCTGATCAATGGTGCGGACACAAGAATGACAACAACCAGAAATTATAATGTATTACCATGAAAAGTATAATGTTCCATATATTTTTCCTTGTAGCTAAAAAAATTCGGATTGGCAAAAATTAGATCTAACCTAAATTGGTGAGATCTTCAATTATCTAACTTCCCTAACAAAAAAATCTATCTATTATGAAACCTGACTCTTATCCTCTCCTCCCTGGGTTGCGCCTATCTCCTCTCCTTCCCAATCCTGTGATGCTCTTCCATCCCAGACTTAGACCATCCCTAACTATTTCCCTTCATTTTGTTCCCTTCCCAGCCCAAAATCCCTTCCCAGAGGGATTCCCTTCTCAGACTCAATCCCTTTAGGTTCCTACACTCTAACAGCATTTTCTTCTCATTCCCTTTCCCAACAAACTTTCAATATTCTATCATTTCTGTATAACTGTCACGACACATACAATACGCTTTGTCAACTTAAAATCGTAAAACAACACAATGTGTTTTCACTATTTCGTTCTCACCTCGTCACACACCTCGCGGAGATGAGCAAATCCACGGCCGCCCGACCTCCTCCGACGTCGTCCAGCTACTGGAGCTTGGGGAATCTCCGCCATGACCACATGTGCCGATTCCCTAGCTTCTTCGCTCGTTTCCCCACCAGAAAAGCCTCGCCAAGGCTCATCTTCCTCGCGGCCCACAACCAGCACCCACAGCTCCACCGACAAAATTCACGCAATACGGTGAACCCCGCTGCGATTCCTTAGCTTCCTCTCCTTCCTATACATCTCCTTGACTACTCTTAGCTGTGGCTCCCCTCCCCCTGCTCGTGTGACACAAATTTTGTCGAACTAAAGGATTTGGTGTGACACATATCAAAATATTCAATTTTGATGTCGCAACGAGGGACGAGGACGGGCCCGCTGTGGCTCGTCATTGCAGTGCGTCCGGCCATGGACCTGCTCCACTACCTCACCTTCCTGCTCGGGGACTACCTCTTCATCGCGCACCACCTCACCACGCTCTTCATCTTCCTCAACTGCCGCTACCTCATCCACCACGGCGCCTTCGTGCTCCTCATCCTGCTCGTCGTATCTCCCTACACATGCGTGGTGCTGCTCCTCAGTTCGTGCGGTACTGGCACGCCAGCGACCCAGGCAGCTGCGGACGGCGTGCTCCAGAACCTCGCAGCGTTCTCGGACCTCCTCCTGTCATTCCGCGATGAAGGCACACTCCCCTTGCTCCTGCAACTCGTCTCCCTCAGCACCCGTGCGCGCAGGAGCTCGCGAAGGGAAAGGAGAGAGATTCCCACGTCCCTGGGAACCTCTCTCCTCTGTCGCTTCGCGTAAGCCCCCAACAGGAAGCTGTTGGAGCGCCGATTTTGTTCCCTTCGCGGTCTCGTTCTCATCGTGAAGGGAACGAGAACTGCGAACAGAATCCCTTGAGATGGTCTTAGGGTCTGTTTGTTAGAGCTCTCTCTGATCCAAATTCTCTACGGGGAGTGATTTTTTGGAGAAAATAATTCTGTGGCCGAAAGTGATTATCTAAAATAAAATATATAGAGGAAATGATTCTGTGCGGAAAGTAAATCAGGTGAAGCTGCTTTTTTCAGCTTCTCAGCTTCTAGTTTATTTTAGAGAATCACTCTTACAGATTTTACTCAGGAAGCTAAAAGTTGAAAGCTGCTGTTTGACAGAGCTCCCCTGAATACAGTTCAGAAACTACTCTGAAAACTTTTGTCAAATAGACCTTATGATCTACTCCACCTGAACCATTTTGCCCTCACGCTGCTGCCTGGCTGTTGATCTCGGTGCGGCTGTGCCTATTGCGTAGGTGCGTTTGGCCTCCTTCCAGATCATGGCAAAAGAAAAGGAGGTGTTGATGGTCCCTACGCATTGTGTTGTTGGCTGCAGATCGCCGCTGCAGACAAGGAGACAAGTAGGCAGGTGCACACGGCAAAGGAGAGGAAGAATAGGCTTGCAATCTCATCGTTTGTGTTAGGTATGGAACCAAATATTCTTTTCCCTTTGAGTTCTGTCGTGTAAGGTTGCTTTAGGCTGGCGTTTAGGGATAAATCCCGTTGGAAAACATGAGATAATCATTGGGGGAAAAGCTGCTGTATTTTCAGAACAGAGCATTGTCAATCTGGTGGTCGTTGGGGGTCTGGATGCAGTTTTCAGGCTTCGCGCAGGATACATCCGATCGTTTTTAGGGTTCTTTAAGTACGAATTTTTTTGGGGGATATGATGTACTAAATACTAGTAGGTAATTTAACTATCTTTCTATTGAGTACTAGGACTCGATTTCTTTTTGGTTGAATGGTTTGGGAGATCTGATATCAGAAAGGGATAATGTCTAGAATGTTCAGTCTGAATTTGGTAGCAGTTTTGGTATTCTGAATTTTTTTTGGGTCTCATAATGGCCTAATTAAAATATCTTCATAACTAATGCGTTGTGGGAAATTTTTGTACAGATGTTCATACTGGTCTTGTTTTTAGCTTTTGGAGCTGTATAAAAATAGATACGGAATTAAAAAGGTTGATGTTCTGTTTTGGTCAGAACATCATTTGGGGTTTAGGACAGGGGCTTAAATTTGATTTTGGGCTGGCATCAAAGGAAGAGAAGTTAGGAATTTTGGTTTTAGTTTATGGTGATACAGGTTGTTTTGGTCCATTCCTCACTTCTGAGCCCGAGGGTCTTATTTGTTGTTGGGACAGTTTGTAATTGTTGCTGTCCAACAGGAGTTGAACCATTTTTTCGTGTAGGAAGCATATACATGTTTTGTATGTGTTATTGTCATGCTGCTAGTGCTAAAAAATGCTTGTTCAGTGGTAGTGCATTTGATCGTGCCTAGGCGTGCTTTCTTCATCGACTTATTGTGGACTTGGTAATCTTATGTGCATCGACTTATTGTGGACTTGGTAATCTTATGTGTTACATCGACAGTGTGATTTATGTTATTTCCAGAATTTGCGATTTCTCTATGCTTTGGCATTTGACAAAATGTTCATGTAGATTTCTATTTTGTATATTTTGTGTATGATCGGCTCATGTGGTTTCTACTTTCTACTTCACTCGACTATTTTAGATTTTGGAAATGAACCCAGAGGATGAAGCTGAAGAGGATGGTGCTAACATTGATTTAGACTCACAAAGGAAAGGAAAATGTGTTGTTGTGAAGACCTCCACGAGACAAGTGAGAAATCTGTTCCTCTGTTCATTTTATTCCTATCATTGACATCAGACACCCTTTGTTCCCTTTTTTGTGTTGTTATAGGATGTTATGCTTAAAAGTATCTTCGTTGATCACATGCGATGAATCGACTAAGACCTTTTCATCATAATAAATTCCGTATCATTATATTTTAACTTGTTCTGCTAACGCATATGTCGAAAAGTTAGCAGTTAAAGGTGTGTAATGTAGATCATGTTAAGGTCCAATACAGCAAGTAAAATAAAGCAGAGAGACTATGATTGCACTGCTTCTTTTGACATCAAAATAGTTCAAAATTGATTAAACTACGAAAAGCCTCTGACCTATAGGTATTGCCATGTTGGCAACTGAAATCAGCTCTATTTTGGATTTGTTCCGATGTTCAGATGATGCCATTAGTGAATATAATTACAAAGTGTAACTGTAATATGATGGAGCAAGCATAATTGGTTGGATTTATTAAAATTAATGTTTATTCAGTAAGCACAATGTGGTCTAAATTAATGTCTGAGCAATCAATGTTTATTCAGTAAGCACAATTTTGAATCTTTTACTTTAATGTTTGCATATTATGACCATCTTTTACTTAATTTGTCTGTTGGATCTTGCATCTGTCTAGGAAATCAAATTGAGATTTTGCACATCCATGACGCGATGGCGGGGTGTCTAGTTGCGGGCGGCGGTGGGGTAATACTCCACTTGCGGGCGCTAGACTCAGGATATGGTGGTGGACTCCATGATAGGCAGCTCTTCCAGAGCGCCCACGGGCATCTAGGCATCTGTGAGGTTGATGAAGATGACGCTGTCCAGGCGATGTATTCACCGTCGTGTGGGAAATACAAGGGGTACAAATACTTGTATGAAAGCTGCACGAATCTCAGAAGGGATCAATGGGGTAGGGTGAATGATCATCAGCCTATGTGCTCACCTTGTATGTTGAGCTTTTCCAAAGCAGAAATCTTTTAGCATGCTATTGTAACAGTACAAATGGGCTTAAACAAGAATACTGTTGCAACACATTGACACCTTACTGGTCAGAGGTAAAGAGAAATGTAAAGAGGGATTCACACATTTTTCTCCTCCCTGTCGAAGATGGCGGACTTGAGCCGCCCCCACTCGCTCTACCTCACTTGCTCAATCCGCATGCCTTTCAGAATACACCAAATTGCCCTTGCTCCTTCACCGGCTAACCAGCGCTAACCAGAACTGAGCAGTCGCTGGAGGGGGCTCGGTTCCTAGACTCGTTGCGACTCGCCTGCGAGCTAGGGTTTGCACCTGCAACATGTAATTGAAACGAAAAAAATTCAGAAATTAAAGAACCTGACCACGAATAGAACATTGGGGACAACACTCATTGCAGGCTGGTTAAGAGGGCACTTGAATTTCTTCCCGTAATTTGCCGGGGTTTCAGCGGTCAGCTCAACCACCTTGTCCGCCTTGCACACCGGGCACCGGATTAGGGGTAGCCCGGTCGGTTCACCGCGCCATCGTCCTCGAATCCTTGCTGCGCGCGGTGGACGTAAAGCACTACATGGCAGCAGCAGGCGCTCACGGCGACTGGATGCGAGCCTGCAGGTGCACGGCGGCGGCGACCTGAGGAGAGGAGCGGCGCAGGGAGAGCAGAGAAGACGACCGAGAGAGGAGGAGAACAATCGGACGCTATATATTCACTCGTCCTTCGATCCGACGGCTGACGACACTGGTCGGCGTGCGTCGAGGGAGGCTGAGCAGGGCGCGGTGGTGGCAGACCAGGGCATCAACGTGCGTCGAGGGAGGCGGAGCAGGGCGCGTGCGGGATGGAAGGAGGCGTTTAATCAAGTCGGGATGGAAGGACCGAAGGAGGAAGGAGACGTGCGGGATGGAACGAGGCGTTTATGGTAATAAATTAAAGGGTGATTGATATTATTTTAGAAATAAAAACGGGTCTAATTTTGTACGGTGGAGATTTTTTAAATTAATTATAACTGATGAATTATATAGGAATAAACGATTGTATTCAAAATATGAAAAGCTGCCATTCACCTTTGTTAAAGTTTCTATCTCCATTTAGGTCAGAACGTTTAGGGATTTGGCTACTGATATTTTTTATGCGATTAGCATGCACGGGGGGGGGGGGGGAGTTTAGCAAGATGGCAAACTCTGTGACGAACTTTGGCAGCTAGAGAAAATAAGGGGGTGTTTGGTTGCTCGTATGTTCGAAGAGATGGTGTTTGATTGCTGTACCTATTTAGTCCGACTAAGAAGAGATTATATTTTGTTGTTTATATAAGTATATGTTGTATGAATTTAAAATAAAAAATTAAGTATTAACATGATATTTATTTTGCATAAATACACTCTAATTTATCCTATTAAAACCTAATCCAATTTAAAATGTACTAATATAAATTAATACCCACTAATTATATACTAATACTATTATTAGCTGAGTCAGATCTGTATCTCGTGAGCCTGACTATGGAGAAATATAATTGAAATTCATTTCCTAAGAGTCAGACTCACACAGTGATTTTACATCAATCAAACAAGACTCTAGAGGTGGTACAGACCATCAAACACCAGGATTTTGCATCCTACGAGCCTGGTTAGTCATATGCACCCAAACAAGCAGGCTCTAAATGCACAGCTAGCAGCCATGGTATGGGAGAACCCGCGCCAAACACCAGCCCTGCTCAGCCATGAACGGAAAACATCCAAACTGCCGCGCACGCGCAGAGGTTGGGCATTGGGCACCTCTACCGTCTCCTCTGCTTCTTCGCATCCTTTCTTCAGCTCTGTCTACCTGTTCTTGCGTTGCCACTTGCTACCCCTGTGCGAGCCGAGCAATGGAGCGCTTGGAAGGTGTGCTTGCGTGCGTGGCTGGAGCTGTTGCCGCCGCTGCTGCTGTTGCAGGCTTGCAGCTCGTCGGGCCGTCGCATGTCGCCTACGAGAAGCTCCACTGATTCTCAGAACAGTCGTTTAGCTGAATCCATACAAAAGTGACATTTGCAACTATCTATAGAAACTTGAAAAAAAATGAAGCATCATTAACACCACATATTTCAAGGCTGGATATCTCACAATATCCATATTTCAGTTCATCCAGTGTCTGGTTACACATGTTATAATTTATCATTTATTAAAAGCTTCATTACAGATGAAACAAAGTGCAAGCTTCATAACATATATCAGTAAGACCACTAATCAGAACATGACCTGCAACAACTCAGCTGAAGAAAAATTCTATTCAATTTTTCAATGCCAAGAAACTAAGAATTGCTGCAGCAGCTAGCAACCATACCAGAGGAACCATAAGTCATCATCTCAAATGACACATACATAATCCACAGTGGATTTCAAACAGCTTCACCCTACAAATCAAGGAATTGATCGATAAAATTGTAAACCGAAGCTCAGTTCATGTTGTGTTCTCAGAACCTGAATTCAATAGTAACAATTGCTCGTACACTAATTGTATCGAGCGTGTAAGTAACAAATACTATTACACTAAAAACAATTCCTCAATAAACTGAAACTGGCCAGAGGTAAATACATGATCATATCTGACAATGTTCAAAGGGTATCACATAAAAAGGCTAGTTTTGATAACTTATCCAAGGCAGGCTCTATTTGGGGAATTGAATTCTACACCGTTAAACTCCTCGCAACCTAATATACTCCTAAAAAAAAACTGGGAAGGAAAGCCTATTTACTGTGATGGTGAAGGGTTGCTGCTGCCGGATTCGCATCCTCTAAAGTAAATCACAAGTTCGTATTTTCTCGTCCGTCGGATCACGAATGGACGGTCAGGATTTCAGTGATACAGTACTGCTATAATGCACTTTTTCAACAGTATTTTCGCTACAGTAATAAACTGTGTTTACTGTTCATACAATCACGATTTACTGTAGCACTCTGAGGATGCGGATCCGCTGCTGCTACCTCCTGACCCCGTCTTCTGCCCCAAGATGCAAATATCAACTCACATTATGAGGATTGACCACCCAGAATCCACTATGTATCTTAGTGTCAGTGTGACAAACTAATATACAGGCAAGTGACATGATGAAGACAGATGACTCCTTCTTATGAAAACAATGTGCTGCATAAAAGATACATTTCTTCACTGTCACTATTTTGTTTGGGCATTTAACCAAACAACTGCAGGGTGTCTATACCCAGCCCCATCATTCATCAAGCAATGAGCAGCATCATATGACATTTTAAAACAAACTGAGAGGTCTGATCACCTTGCATTCTTTTTTTCAGCTGTCAATGTACTGGGTAAGCTCAATGATCATGTTTGTTAACCAAATTTATCTTCTTCAGACGACGTTATAAGTGAAGCTCTATGTCATAGTGGATCCCTACATTTACTTAACTTCTTGCGTTGGGTCAAATTCACATCCCAATGGTCGCAAGGCTCATTAAACCTTCATTATAGATGTATCTAGTTAAGTGTACTGCAGCACATGATATAATTGAGTCAAAATAAACTAAGGATCATAACACTAAACTTTGCCCAAAAAATAGCCACTAAACTGAATCTCATGTTGTACGAACTGGTAGAGGGTCCCTGACTAATGAATCTTTGCGATGACCGGAGCAGCACCAGATTCTCGCGTATCTGGGCCTCAAGATAATAGGTCAGTTGTTTTCCACTCAAGTGGCGCAGTGTCAAATTAAGAAGGCCAAACAGAAACTACAACTGTGTAATCTGCATTCAAGTGTGGCTTCTGCAAACTGCGAATTACACTTGCAGTTAACAGCATCAAGTAGAGGAATTCATACCAGTTGCAAGTCTTTGCTTGATTTCTAGAGGACAAAACATATATGCAAAATGTATCAACATCTATGCCACTTCCAACAGCAGCAGACAAGTCTGAACCAGCAGGAGACAAGATGTCTGGCTCTCCAGCGGCGAAGGAGAGTTCCATCACGCTCCAGTATCCGATTCTGACGAAGACCAACTTGGCAACTTCTCGGCATGGAGTATAGAGATGGAGGTGTGCGCGCTCTGCTCGAGGGTGCGCACCACATCGGCCATGGACGGCTGGAGGTTGGGCTTCTCACCGACGCAGGATGCGGCCACCGCGACGACGTAGGCGGTGCCCAGCCTCTCGTCGACCAACCCGCGCCCGTCGCATGGGGTGCTGGCCCTGAGCTGCGGCTTGAGGACGGGGGTCAGGAGGCAGCCCTCCTCGGCGCAGAAGGCCTCCATGCCGGTGAGGAGCTCGAGGAGCAGGACACCGAAGCTGTACACGTCGCTTTTCTTGGTGACGACGCCAGAGCGAATGTAGTGCGGGTCGACGTAGCCCGGGGACCCGAGCATGGTGTGCGTGGACGACCTCAGCTGGACGGCGGCGGAGAACCCCATCCGCGCCGACCCAAAGTCGCAGAGCTTGGTGGATACTGACACGTCCAGGAGCACATTCGAGGCCTTCACGTCGCCGTGCACCACCTACGGCTCTCACCGGTCGTGCAGGCACTCGAGCGCCCACGCCACCTGCAGCGCCACCGACACCCGCCGCGTCCACGGCATCGTCCCCGCAGCCTTTCCCCCGCCGTGGAGCCGCTCGTGCTGGTTCCCGTTCGCCGCGAACTCCAGCACCAGCACGCCTTCCTCTGCATCGACCAAAACCACAACCTTTCAGCATGACACGCACCAGTACAATCTGCTTGCGCAAATGCCGGACGCAAATGCAACAAAGCAGAATAGAGCAGAGCACCCACCTTGCCGGTTGCAGAAGGCGAGAAGGCGGACGATGTGCGGGTGGCGGACGCAGTGGAGGCGCTCGCTGTTGCGATGGACCTTGACTGCAGCGAGCGCGCCGAAGAGGCGCGCGAGCTACACGGTGCTGAATCTGCCCTCGCCGACCACAGCCGAGGTGAACCCGGCTGTCATCGCCTCCACCTACGCCAACGATAGCCACCGCGGCCCGGCTTCACCCCTCTTCTCAACCTTCTCCTCGAGCACCCCGGCACTGGAGTAGTCCGTTTCCTCATCGCCCTCCCGGTTGCCGGCCGCCGCATTGGCACCGCACCTGCAGCAGAAGAATATGTACCTCTGCACTCCCACGACCCACCTTCTTCATGAAAGTACATGCTACCAACCCACTGTCCTCCTCTTCGAGGCGCCGCTTCCCTCTCCTCCCGACACCTCTCCAAACGGAGGTGGCACAAGGCGAGGGTGCGGCGGCGCAGGCGAGTAGGGTGGAGGGGCACGTCGGACTTGTAGGGGAGGGGAGAGTCGTCGCCAGCTCAGGAGAAGGGGGTGGGGGCAGAGACGACGACTGCGCGGGGTCGGAGGGATAGGGAACGGGAGGGGAGGTATCCGTGTTTGAGACCTAGAATTTTCAGTTGGTGAATATGCTCTTCTCAGAGTGTCGTCAACCAAAAGTGTTGTACGTTTTGGTATCTCTGGGAAGTTTAACCCGAGATACATTGATCCATTTCTAATCATAGCCCGAGTAGGCAATTTGGCGTACCGTCTTGAATTATCAGACTCAATGAGTGCAGTACATAATGTCTTCCATGTTTCTATGCTAAGAAAATATCTGAGAGACCCTGAGCATAAAATTGATATTGAATCAATCACGATAGAAAAAGATCTGACCGTAAAGTGCCACCTAGTATGTATTCTGGATTCCTCAGAGCGAGTCATGAGAAGGAGAACTATCAAGTTTGTGAGAGTCCTTTGGACAAATCAATCAGAACAAGAAGCAACTTGGGAACTTGAAGAACAAATGCGTAAGGAGTACCCTGAGCTCTTTGAGATTGGCGAGTCATAAGTTTTGAAATATTTTACCTCTATTCCTTAGTTGCCATGGAAGCGGCAGAATTCAGGGACGAATTCCTTTAGGGGGGGGGGGAGAATGTAATACTGAATTTTTTGAGGGAAAAAAGAGAGAGAGTTGACCAAATATTGACTTTTTGATCCGTTGCTCGTATGGTCGATCGGAGACCGCGGTTGCGTTCATCTCATCGAGACGAACCCATTTTGCTATTCATATGTCCGTTCCGGGCACTTTGAGACCCGTAGCGAGTCCAATAAATTTAGACCGTTCGTTTTTCTAAATAAAAAATAAAAAAAAAGAGATAAGTACTGGATGGATCGGTCCTCAACCCGATCCATCCAGACTCTTCAGCGCTCGCATTCTCTCGTGCTTCTCTCTCTCGCGTCTCTCTCTCTCTCCTGCCGACGCAGCGCCATTGGTCGCCGCCGGCCGCCGCGCCCCTGCTGCCGCCTGCTGCGCCGCACAGCACCGCCGCCGCGCCGTGCTCGCCGTGCTGCTGCTGCTACACGCGCGCCGCTGTGCAGCGCCACCGCCCGCCATCGCGCCGAGCCGGCTGTCGCTCTCCCTCTCTCTGTGTGGCCTAGCCGGAGAGCAGGCCAGCAGCACCAGCCGACCGAGCAAGCAGCAGCTAGCGCCGAGCAAAGGAGCCAGGAAGAAGAAAGGAAGAAAGGAAGAGAGAGAAAAGAAAAGAGAAGAAAAAAAAAGGAAGGAGAAAAGAAAAAAAAAAGAAAAAAAAGAGGAAAAAGGTGGAAATTTTGGAATTTCGTAGGATTCGTCGTCAATCTTTCGAAGGCGAATTCTCGGTAATTTTCTGGACATTTGTGGTTGAATTAAATCAAATCAAGCAATTCGTGTCGTATCATTTTATGTGATCAATAGTCTGATTCATTTTGATAATCATTATTGGTTCGAAGATACGACATCCGAGTCGAAGTATTATTTTCGTTCATTGGAGCGAAGTCTAATTAGTGAGAATTTTTGGCTCGACTCTGAATTGGAAATAGTGTATCATTTAATGTGATACAGTTTTCTGTTTAGTTTTCCGAAATATAGGTGTACCGATGGCGTGGATGTTATTCTTTTTCGGTAATTGGTTTAGGTGTTTTTGGCTATTTGGAGTCGGTGTCCGCCGAGGTTTAGCCATACGTTGTGGCTTATTCTTCGCTCTTTGTCTAAGCTAGAGGGGGGGGGTCTTACTCGGTGTCTAGCAAGCTAGTTGGTAAATATCTTTGAAGCCTTCGGTTGTTGAACGCTGGGTTTTGGCGTATTAACGTGCATCCTCTTTTATTTCGTCGTTGCGGCGTCGTTGTGCTAATGGTGTGTTTGTTCAGGTGGTGTGACCTCACATCACGACTGGCGCCCGGCTTCATCATCGGTAAAGGCAAGTGAATGTATTGTATGACTACGCTTTAACCTATTATTGGGTTGCCTACATTCTTTAATTACAATGCATTCATCTGATCTGAATAACTGATTATGAGCTGGTTACTATGTTGTTTACTTTTCCAGAAGTTTACTCGATGATTGATTTATGAAGTGCAGTAAGTACGATATGCCATTCTGCAGTTGTTCATTATTGTTTTATGCAATGTTTTTTTAAGTCTCAAGCATTTTTCGGGAGTTATGTTGGTTATGCTTGAAGCACGTCATACATATACATCTCATGCATTGAAAGTTTGTCGTCGTCTTCTGGCCGCGACCGTACCGGTACAGTACCGTATGTCACCCGAGGAGGGGTACGGTGCACACCCTTACGTTACCCGAGGAGGGGTAAGGGTGAGGAGAGCATGTCATGTGCATGGTTATGTCTTCTTATGAAATTCAATGAATCATTCGCATCAAATCTTATTTCCTTTAGTTAGCTTGTATATAGATATATATGCGGCTCTGAAGGCTTATATACCAACCGAATGTTAAAATGTTTAATGTTATCGTTGGACTTGCTTAGTCATAATTGTTTCTCCTAGTGTTGGCGGTCTGTTTCATTACTAGTTTCTATTTAGAATTGTTAGCACATTCAATTGTGGCTAAATAGCTTTTTGTTAAAGTACCTTTCACTTGCTGAGATTTTTGAATCTCACCCGTGCTTTCTTTCCAGGTTCCTTTTGAGGTGTCAAACGCTTGCGGGATGGGTAGCTACACGTCGCCTGTGCGTTCCCTTTTTTTTGGGGCTAAAATTGATGCCCTGTCAGATATTGTCTTTTGCCCTGTAATGTATATAGTGAGTTTGATGGTGGTTCAGTGGTTTGGTCGAGGCTTGTACCTCGTTTGCTAGGATCTTATTTTTTTGCTAGTGTGATATTCTATATATGTTCTGTCTGGTTTGTTGTTGCCTGTTATATCTCCACTTTCAGGGGAGGTACTGCCGAAATTTTTCCTTAGCTTTTGGCAGATTTGTAGGTTGGTCTAAGTGACCTTCCGGGCTTGTTTTGGTCCCTGGGGTGTTACAGAGGGTGAGGTCAATAGATAGGGAACAGGAGGGGAGAGCTGGATCGGGAGAGAACCGCATGAGAACGAAGCGGAACCGACGGGGGAGCGGAACGAGATTTGCCGGAATGGATTGGAGCGGAACGCGGACCCCGGGGAGGGGCGAAACGCGGGGTGGCAGACTAAACTCTCACGTTATATTAGTAGAGATAGAGAAGAGACAGAGATAGAGAAGATATTTCTTACCTATTTTGTTTTTTAAAGAACCCGACGAGCTGGAGCTCGAGCTCAGTTTTTAAAGAAAACCGGCTCAAAACTCTAAACAGATACATAGTTTCAGAGAGAAAAACCGGTACAGGAACCTCAAGACAATAATACGACCTCATCACGACAGACAACGCTCACATCAAACAACATAAACAGACAACAGACAGGACCAATCCAACTCAACTCACGCACTAGCCGATCGGACAATAGAATCCTCACAAACTCTATCGACGGAGCCCTGCTCCCACGTCGCATCTCTCTCAGTCGGCGGAGCCCTACTCCCACACCGCACTTCATTGCCCCTTCACAAACTCAGTCGGCGGAGTCCAGCTCCCATGCCGCACCACTCTGTCATGCAAGTCGGCAGCGCGTCACTTCAGAGGAGCATGCATTGGACCAAGTCTCTGTCGTGAAGCGCCAAATAGAATGAAGAGTCGTCGTGGAACGAGGACGTAGAGGTCAACCTACAGAAGAAACAGGCAGACACCGAAGAGCGCGGTGGCCATCCGAAGTGACGCCTTAAGGAAGGGAGAGATGAAGACGCCGCCATCACTCGCTCGGAGACCGGTCAAGGTTTTCACCCGGAGAAGCCGCAAGGGATGGGAGGAGTCGCTCCAATGACGCCTTTCAGGACGCCAACATCATGGGCACCGGCGCGCAACCATGCAAGGCTTTCGCCCGCGACTCCTCCACCCCTGGACAGCACAAGGCAAAAACCAATCAAGACCATGCCCGGCCCGAAGCAGACCATGAAGCCGCACCACCCTAACATCATCCCAGAGCTGGAGAACCCGCAGCCCCATCAGGTGCCCCTGTGAAGGAGGGGAGAAGCCGGGAGCAGCCTAGGCAGAGGGGGTGGGTAGAGCGACCGCCAGGACATCGGCAAAGCCGGCCCACACGATGGACAGTGACGTTGGTCCCCCCAGGGCGCAAAGCAGGCGATGGCGAAGAGGCCCTGGCCACGCGAGAGCACAGAAGGCATCAAGCTCCCACCACACGACCACCAAAACATTGCACCGAGGAAAACCACGGGCCAAAAGGAGGAAGCTCGGGGGAGGAGCAATGGGCAGTGGTCGGCGATGAGAGGTGAAGTCGGCCTCTCCACTAGCGGCCCCTAGTCGCCAGGGCGAGACAACTCAGGAGGGTTAGGGGGCAACAGAGTGGCGGTCAGACCGGCCGAGACAACCGACCATAGAGCCTGCCACCACTGTGGCTAGGCCAGCCGAAAGACCAGCCAGCCAGACGACAGAGCAGCGGCGCCCTGAAGCCCCCTGGCCACAGTTGCTGCCACCATCGAGCCGAAGCATGCGGCCGAGCTAGCCGACCAGTAGACGGACAGCACGACGGCCACCGACAACGAGACGCCCCCGAACACCCAGACCTGCAGGCAGAAACAAGCCGGAGCCCCTGCAGATGCCGTAGATCTGTCGGACGCAAGTGCCGACAGCGCCGACGACGAGAGGAGGAGCACCTAGGCAGCTGCGACGAAGAGCACAGCCGGTGACCTGGTCGCCGAGCCAAAGTTGCCCCCGCGGCTATTTACGGGAATACAAGCTTTAAGTAGGGAATGCAATCACAGCTTAGAACTTTTTTAGAAGTAATTTAGATTGTGGACCAGCTAATTCAGTCCAATTCCGACACTTTTCTGTAGTTAATCTGCTCTCTTCACAAGGTGCCTTTCACTAATATGAATTGTCCGCTTTACGCCACTAACGAGCTTGTGTTTTCAGGCTCTGCAACAGCTGCGGGAAAAAGCACTGAGATGAGCTTACATCACCGAGGAGCGTGTACTGCAGAAGATTGAAGAGAGGACTTCAGCAACCAAGGTGAAGCAGTACGAAAAATCTGACGAGATCCAAAGAGAATTGGCAAGGAAGGCGAAGCAGTGCGAAAAAAACTGACGAGATCCGAGGAGAATTGGCTGCTGTTTGAATCGCCCTCATGGATGGTCCTGACGGAACGACTTGGGGACCATCTGTGTCTCTTTCCGAGGAAGGGGTGGTTGCTAAGACATAATCTTCGCAGGAAGTTTTGGTGGGACCCACAGACAACGGCTTTTGTCAGACTTAGGTTGTGTTTGTTTGTGTTTTTGTTTTTGAGTTTTTCTGAAAAGCTGTATTTTTGGTTTGTTTGAAAAGCTATTTTTTGAAATAGGTTGTTGGTTTTTATAATAAATTTTTGGCTTCTCAGCACATAACTTCTCAGAAAAGCGTATCTCAGCGAGCTTATCAGCTTTAGTTTATTTTCCTCAGAAGCAGGCTTCTAACTTTTCCAAAAACCACTTCTCCAGAATCCCGTTTATTCTGACTTCTGGCTTCTGGCGAAGCAGAAGCAGTAAACAAACAGGGCCTTACTTAGATTGCAATATTGTGTTGGTTCTGTGATTTTTAGAAAATGATAAAAGCATCTGGCTTTTTGCATCATAAGATGTATACAACCTACAGTTAATTATTACAACATTTCGGCATATATAACCAACATCATATTGGGAGGAAACATGATAAACATAATTAAAAAATCAAGGCGCTTGTAGTCTATAACTACATAGTCACCCGTGTTTGGTGAAGAGCTCCATTGCTACCACCTTCAAAGCATGACATGCCTTCAAAAAGTCTTCCCTTTGGTCCTTCCTGTGTAGTAGTCTTCAGAACCTTAGCCAGTAAATACCTCTAAAAAGTACATGTATAAAAGACATATTTGTTTTTTTTTTACGAAACACTATATCATTACGACAAAGCTAAATAATCCAAAAAATAGCTATTATCCCAACTAAAATTCTTTTCTTTCTCTTGGCTCCTAAAACCCGTAACCAAGAACCTAACATATGTGAGATTTTCCTCGGTTTCACAATTCCTAAGGCTATTCTGACTATATACCAGATTGTTTTAGCAAAGGAACATTCAAAAAAAATATGCTGGATATTTCGTTATGATTACAAAATAAACACTTGAGGCTGTTCTTCCAGTTTCTTTTGGTCAGGTTATCTTTAGTCAAAATAACCTCACATCCTATGTACCATAAGAATTTTTTTTATCTTTAACGAGAGCTCTAGTTTCCAAAGTCACTTGTTTGGGTTAGTGGTAGGGTGGTTTAGCATTTGTTTGTATATCGACTGGACTGGGAACTGTCCCTTCTTATCAAGATCCCATTTGTAAATGTCTCTATAAACAGAGCTGAAAATGAACAAGTTGCAACATCAATTGTTACCATTCATTTAGCTTGTTCCCTATGATTGATCTACGGAAAGATAAATTAAGAGGTATGCTTCTCATAACTTCTGCGACTGTGGCTTATTTATGTCTCACCACCTTATATAAAGGGAAAAGTTTGGCTCAATGGACATTTTTCCAGCCAAATATCATTCCAAAACCGAGTTTCTCTCCCTTTTTGTACTTGAAAAGACTCCCATTTGATGAAGTCATTTTTAACCTTTATAAGACCAGACCAGAAGTATGAATCTCTTGGTTGTCTATCGACTTGAGTGAGCTTTGGAGCCAAGATATTTATTCATGAGCAATTGTTGCCAAACCCCATCCTCATTAAGCAGCTTAAAGAGCCATTTGCTTAGGAGACAGATATTTTTTACCGAAAGGTTGGTAATTCCCAAACCCCCTTGGTCTCTGGGTTTGGCAAAGAGTATCCCAACGTGCTAGCCTATATTTTTTGTTGTGGTTATCCCCTTGCCAGAAGAACCTAGATCGCAGATAATCCAGCCTTTTTAGGACTCCACATGGGATCACGAAGAAAGCCATCATGAAAATGGGTAGATTGCTGAGGACCAAATTAAGAAGCACTAACCGGCCTCCAGTTGACATCATCTTCCCTTTCCAACTGCTCAACTTCCATTCAAATCTTTTTTCAACACCCTTCCAATCACTATTTCTCAATTTTCGGTGATGCATAGGAATGTCAAGGTATTTAAAAGGATATGGTTTAGTATTGCACCCAAATAAATGTGTATATTGGTCTTTGCATTCCTTTTCCTCTTCATAATAGAATAACTCACTTTTATGGAAGTTTATTTTCAACCCTGAGAATTACTCAAACACATATAGGATAAGTTTCATATTCTTAGCCTGTTCTAAATTATGGTCCATGAAAATAATGGTGTCATCCGTATATTACAGAATAGACAGACCATCATCTACCAAATGTGGAACCACTCCTTTTATTTGTCCATCACTTTTTTCTCTGGATATTAATATTGTAAACATATCTGCTATAATATTAAAAAGGATGGATGATAGAGGGTCACATTGTCTTAGTCCTTTGTATGTTTGAAAGTAGGGGCCAACCTCATCAATTGACCTTAATTCCTACATGTCCTCCCGACACAAAGCTTTGAATCCATTTGCAGCATTGTGTGGAGAATCTTTTTATTCATAAAGTTTGTTGAAGGAATGACCATTTTACTTTATCATAGGCTTTCTCAAAATCAATTTTCAAGATCACGTCATTTTGTTTCTTCTTATGTAATTCATGGATGGTTTCATGTAAGATTATTACATCCTCCATAATGTTATGTCCTGGCATAAAGGCAGTTTGTGTAGGCTTTATTACCTTATCCGCAACGGTACCTATCCTATTAGTGCCCACTTTGGTGAAAATCTTAAAGTTGGCATTTAACAGGCATATGAGACGATACTCTTGGATTCTCAACGCCTCCTTTTTTTTTATAAGAGTTATAACCCCAAAATTAAGGCTATATATAGCTAATTGCCCCTGGTGAAAATCAGAGAATAATGCCATGAGGTCACCCTTGATCCCTTCCCAAAATACCTGATAAAATTTAGCCGGGAAACCATTAGGGTCAGGAGCCTTATTATGCTCCATCTGAAATATCGCATACCTCACCTCTTCTTCATTAAAAGGTGTTGTAAGGATATCATTTTCTTCATCACTTACTTGAGGTATATCATTTATGTATGACTCGTCCATTGCAAAATTATTATGCTTCGACTTGCCAAGTAACCCCCTGTAATATTTAGTGATATACTTTTTGAGATTAGCTTCCCTAATATAGTTTTCGTTCTCATCCTCTAATTTGTATAACTGCTATTTTTGGTTTTTACCATTGGCTATTAATTGGAAATATTTAGTATTATTATCACCCTCTAGCAGCTCCTTCACCTTGGCACACTGGGACCATTTTAGCTCTTCTTCTCGTGGTAAATGTGCAAGCCTCTCATTGAGGTAATGCTTAAAGGCTACCTCATTTGGTGTTAGTGGATTTATTTCCGCATTTTTGTCGAGCTCATCGATTTATTAGTCAATTGTTTCTTTTCTTTCTTCAGAATGCCAACGGTATGTTTGGTCCAACCCCTCAAATATTGTCTAAGGGATCTGATTTTATTTTGATATTTTTCAATCGCATTGAATCCCCGATGTTCACTTTGCCAAATATTAGCAACCAACTCAAAGAAACCATCTCGAATTAGCCAGCCCATCTCAAATTTGAAGGGAGGTTGTTTTCCTGACTGGAGGGGAGCACCTATATTGAGCAATAGCGGAGTATGGTCTGATCTTGCCCTGTCCATTGCCTCAACTGCGACATTTGGATATTTAGCTTCCCATTCATTACTCATGAGTATCCTATCGAGTTTTTCATAGGTTGGAGGATCAAGGTCATTTGCCTATGTATATTGCATCCTGTCATTACAATCTCTCGTAGATCCATTGTTTCAATTATAACATTGAATAAACAAGGCCAGCGTGGATCATACTTATCATTATTCTTGTCCTCTGGTTTCCGCATAATGTTGAAATCCATACACATTGACCCAAACATGTTGTAAATATTGGTATGGTTCTATTGTCTGATTCCATTCCTCAATTATCATCACCCCCTCCTCATTGTTAGTCCTGATTTCCTTGATAGCCACCATACCCTGCAACTCAACATGGCAAGGGAAAGGAACAATATATGCCCTATTACCATGCTCTTCAACGTTCCACGTCCATTTGACAAGGATCAGCCGTGCCAATTCGGTTTTAATCAAACCAGCCAAAATATTACCTTCCTTGATACGGATCAGGGCTGTCGTAGCTTCATTCTTTTGACTTTTTGCTGTACCATCATGTGGGATTTGAAAAAAAAAAATCAAGACCATCATTTGCAAAATCGCAAAAGGTCGATGTTGGCTTGGGAGCATGCAAAAGAGGGCATTGATGAGCGAAATGTTCCTCCTCGCATATCTGACAGCATAGGACGATTTGTTTCTTACCCTTATTGTTTTGATCTTTTTTGACTCCAGAATCATCACTCTTCTCCATAGTCCGCTTGCGGCCATGACCAGAATTGTTGTGGCCATCACTGCCCGCTTTGTCATGGTTGCAGTCCAGTCCTTGTTTCGCCTTGACATTGGTGGCACCGTTATTGTTTGACGGCGCCTGGGGCGGAGGCGGTGCATTGGCACGATCCCCATGGCCACGATCGCCACCACCCTATCGGTTCTCCCACCGGCCCTCGTTGCACTCACGCCCATAGGGGAAGAAGAAGCGAGGGGGTCTTGATCTGCCGCCCCCGTTTCCACATACTACATCACGATTGCCATGTCCACCTCGAGCGTCGCCACTTCCTCAACTGTCTCTGCCAAAGCCAGCGCAACCCCTGCTTTCTCCAGCTTCGCCTCCAATTGGGCCACCGCTGGCCATGTCTCCGTCACAGAGTGCACGAATGAACGAACGGTGATCACCAGTCACCATACCTGACCAGCTAGGGTTCGGACGATGCCAAAGTCTAGCCCGTAATGTGGACAAACCTGGGTAGCGCCTGGCCCAAGCAGAGGGTAGTCCATTCAGCCCAGCGGCCCCCTAGGCGGCCCATCTCCATCATCGATATTTGAAATTTGAAATCGCCTGAATTGCTGATCTGCCGGCGTCGACCTACCGCCAGAGTTGTTGATGAGATGATCTCCTCGTACCCAATGGTGGGACAGAATCACATTTCCAAGAGAACGTCGAGGAGAGATCCTCGGCTTCGGTGAAGGTCCTATCCAAGGTTTCAGCCGCATGCACGTTGATTGCCGCGGCACCACAGATGCGATGATATTGTCCAATGCCTTCACCACATGACGCGCCGGACCATCCATCGGAATCAAGAGGTCAGCCGCAGTCATGAGAGCCAAAGTAGACCCTGCCCTCACCGCATCAGAGGTAGCATGAGATGCAGACGGTGAAGGTATCTCCGCCGGTGTAGATCCAACACAATAGAGACCCCCTTGAACCTGATCCGTCGGAACCGATGAACGAAAAACCCTAGCCAGTATCGCACGTTGTAGATGAACCCGTGCACAACCATGACTCTCATCCTCCTCCTTCTTTCCATCATACGCAATTTCACGCTTGACAATCAAGCGATGCTGGCGCGCAATGCGGATCGCCAGAAGCCAAGAGAAACGCCTCATCCGAGCGTCGCCTTCTCCATATGTCTGTTGGTTCTATGATGGAGAGATCAACAGAAATATACCCATTTTTTTTTTTTTGTTTCCACCACCTTCTCCTATCCTTATTGTGAAATGTAGCATTGTTGAAATGTAGCTTTTCAGCCTGATTTTCAAGTCTTATAACTGCTTTGAGTCATTTCTGTGTGAATGTATAATTTAAGATCAAAGTGATGTGGTCATGTGGCCATAAAATATTTTAGTTTTGCATAAAAAGATATCTCCTATTCATTTCCTTCGAGTACTGGCCAATGGTTAAATTTCTAAGAGTTGTTTATTTGACTTGATTTGTTTTTGCTATGTATTGTGTTGCCCTGCCATACTTCTCTTACCAAGGTTGTCGAGTCATAGCTGGTGGAAGTGAGTGGGGGATAGCCGATGCTGTTGGTTGAAATTAGAGTAATGCCGAGCCAGCTGGTCAGAACTCAAGAAGGTAAAAATCATACAGTATCTTGTCGAAGGAAATAAATTTACGTGCCAACAATCTGCAAATTGTTATTGTTCTAGATTGGTCACCATTACCAACTAATTTTGAGGGAATTAAGCTGAATAGATATGCTTTGGCATCAGGTCCAAGTATTTTAGTATAGGATTAAAATAGTATTGGTTCTTTTGAAATTTTGCATCAGTTTCACGAAACAATATTGGCTACAGGAATATTTTACACCATGCCAAATTTTT
This sequence comes from Phragmites australis, assembly GCF_958298935.1. Taxonomy (NCBI): domain Eukaryota; kingdom Viridiplantae; phylum Streptophyta; class Magnoliopsida; order Poales; family Poaceae; genus Phragmites; species Phragmites australis. The sequence goes on along the minus strand of NC_084936.1, from coordinate 18,684,512 downwards.
TATCTCTTATCTCTGGATAGCACAGAAAATGTTTCAGCTGGTAGCCTGGGATAAATAAACTCTTGTCGAACGTGTTTATGACTTAGTAATGCTTTGAACTTTTAGGCTCTTGCTGAAAAATTTGTGCTTCTCAGAGGTACATCAATGTGTACTTTGGGTTAATCTTGTGTCTACTTTTGCAGGTTAGGTTGGGATTTGTCCTTGAAAGCAGCTTCACCACCTTTTCTTTATTATATATATATATATATATATATATATATATATATATATATATATAGGACACATATTCTATACTCCTAGGAGTATGTACTCCCACATGCAATATACCACCTAAACAAACACTTTATACTCTTTTATCATTTTTAGTATACTCTAATACTAATTCTAAGATACTCCAATATGAGTTGTATGAAAAAAAATTCAATGTTAGCCTTTCATTTTTGCTATATACTCTTTTTTATACATAAAAGAAGTATATACGCAAATTATGATAAAAATCATGGAATTTCATAAAAATTTTCGTGGGATTTGTATTGTAGTATCTTATAATTACTAATGAAGTATATTTAAAGTGATAAAGAAGTATAACACACGTGTAAAAGTGGTATATGAGAGGTGGGAGTACATACACCCAGGAGTACATACTAGTTTTCCTATATATATATATATATATATATATATAAAGAAAAGGCTAAAACCCTAATAGAACATCCCCACTTTGCAAACAATCCCCTTAGAAAAGATAAAGTTACTCTTCGTGATGGTGATGGACATTCTCGACCGGTTGCTGACTAAGGCCAGAGCAGCAGACACTCTCGAGTCCACATGCCATGGTTCAATTGTACATCACTGCTCATTGTACGCCGACAACGCTGTGATCTTCATGTCGCCATCTTCTCGCAACATCGGAGCCCACCTGGATATTCTTCACTTCTTCAGCAAAGCATCGGGACTGAGAACGAACTTAAGCAAGTGCGCGGCAGTTCCTATATGTTGTTCAGAACAAGACCTCTACGTTATCAGTGAGAATCTTCCTTGTGGGTTGTCTTCCTTCCCCATCCCCATCCAATATCTCAGAGTTTCACTCACGACCGAGTGTCTGCGCAGAAGCCACCTTCAGCCTCTCGTGGATAGGGTCACTGCTAAACTACCTATTTGGCAGGCCAAGCTCATCTCCAAACCTGGCCGTGCCACATTGGTCAAAGCAGTGATGTCCTCGACTCCTTTGCACACTCTCATGTCTATTGTCGTTCCTTCGTGGGTGATCAAACAAATAGACAAACTTCTGAAGACCTTTCTTTGGGCCGGAAACAAGGTGTCGTCCAGGGGCCGTTGTGCTCTTGCCTGGCAAAAGGTGTGCCGACCGTTGGCGTTCGGAGGTCTTGGCATAACAGACTTGCAGATCGCAGGCATCGCCCTGCGCCTCCGGTGGCTATGGTGGCAGCGCTCGGGCCCCTCCAAGTCGTGGTCAGGCCTACCACTCAATCATGAGCGCGACGTCGTGGCTCTCTTTGAAGCTTCCACAAGGTTCGAAATTGGCAATGGGGGATCAACATTTTTCTGGACTGACGCTTGGCTGGAAGGCTGTTATATTCGCTTGATGGCGCCGGATCTCTTCCGATGCGTCGCTTAATCACGTCTCAAGACTAGATAGGTAAAGGACGCCATTCTTAATCATACTTGGGTTCGGGACATTACTGGGCCGCTCTCCATTGCCGCGATCGTCTAGTACTTACAACTTTGGTCGCAGCTGGGATCCATTAACCTGATTGATGCGCCTGATCGAGTCATCTGGCGTTTGAGTTCTTCTGGGGAATACTCAGCCAAATCTGCCTACCACGTCATGTTTTAAGGGTTGGTCTGGTTTGGTGGTGCTCGATTGCTGTGGAAAGCTTGGGCGCTAATGAAAGTGAAGTTCTTTACTTGGCTCGACCTCCACGGTCGCCTCTGGACCGCGGCGAGAAGGAAGCGACATGGCCTCCAACCAAACGACTCATGCACACACTGCTCACAGCTCCCGGAGACAACTGATCACCTCCTACTGCATTGCACTTTGGCATGCGAGGTTTGGTGGCGCATCCTTGGCGTCCAAGTTCCAGTAGATGGATTCGTTCTTCTCGATTGGTGACTTGACCTTCGAGGGCGATCTCCGTAAGGGCTTGGATTCCCTCTTATTGCTAACTTGTTGGCGCATTTGGTTGTCCCGCAATGACATCATATTCAATCGTCACAACATCTCTACAGACTCTTTAGTTGCTTACACATGGGAGGATGCAGAACGATGGTGCGCCGCAGGGGCGAAGAACCTGTCTGTTCTTTTAGAGAGGTTGCGTCAGTGAGGCTCGGTTCTGTGACCTTAGCAGTTCCTTGTTTTCAGGTTGTTCCCTCGTTTCGTAATAGCACATATGTAAAGCCGCAGGGCTACAATGTTGCTATTCCATGACCTGTCCAAGGTCACCGTGTAAGACTCTATATCTTTAATCTTTCTTAATACACAGATACGCAGCTTCCTGCGTATTCGAGAAAAGAAAAAAAAACTATCTTGTCCGAAATATGGAACATAGTCATAGGAGCGTTCTTAAGATCCAATGAAGGAAGAGTGGTATAAACGTGGAGCCAACACATAATTTCAATATACCATATTCTTCGACACGAACAATAAGAGTGCAAATGGAACTCCTAGCTTTTCTTTCTTTGGTTATTCGTGATGAATTGCTTATAAGATTCACTATATCATTATGTACTTCTCTCCTAAGTCACATTCTTACACGATGAAGTGGATAAGGTCCATGAATCTGTTATACTCCAGCTGCTCGTCCTAATCTTTCCCTTAGAATCTTCACCCCCATGTATCTGAGCATCAAATACAACAAAGGAATATCAGCCCATGAAGTCATAATTTGTTTGATTATAGAAGAGAACTATATATATTTTTTTGTTCTGTACCTGCCCATCATCAGGACTGTGGCTTGCGGGTTTGTTCCTGGTGACCTAAATAAGGTTGACCCGTCAACCACACGGAGGCCTGAGATGCCAATCACCCGGTACTGTTGATCGACCACTTTGCCCACATGGCATCCACCATGGTAATGCCAGATGGTGGTTACTGTGTCCCTGCAAAACTGCTCCAAGGATGTGGTGTCATTCGTGTGCTTCGGTATCAAGTTTATGTTGGCTGTTACACTCATATTGAGTAGCTTTTCCACTGAATATCCAACACCATTGGCAGTAAGGTTAGAGAAAAGGTTTGTCTTAAGTATGCTCTCGATGGTCTTGATCCCATAGACACACCGCCTGAGATCTTGCGGATGTTGGAAGTAGTTGAATGTGACCTTGGGGTTGCTGTTGATATCAGTGTCTGCAAGTACTAGATTGCCAGTAGACAGTGGGCCATCAATCTTCTCGAGAATGAAACCTCCGTGGAATACTTCTTTCGGTAGGTTTTGTTTGTTATGTACATACTTTCGGACTGCATCTAAGCTTCTTTGCTTTGGTGGAACTGTCGACAGCTGCCCAATCTGCATTGAAATTACAAAATTTTCATTAGGAAGCATGAAAGCAATGATGCTTCTTAAAAGGGGGAAGTGGACATATGCTAAAGCGTTTATTTTTTTTATTAATTTGAGAAAGTTTCGTTCTGTTTCTTACAATCTTACTGCCTATAAATGATTAGAAAAGATAAACTCTATTCTAGAACATTGATAACAGGTAATTTCTGAAACTATATAATGATACACTCAATATGCTAACAACTGGGAAGTATATCATTGTAAGTTATTTTCTGTTTGCTGAATAATATATTTTCCATGTACATAACTAGATTCTTGGTTCCTCTTATATATTTATCTTGAGCAATGACCACCCATAAACTTAAGCTTAAGGAACAACAGCTTTCAAAAAGTTGGGAAGTTGGCTCTCAGCAAGACAATATAGAGAGCATGTTTTTTTAAGATTGATACTGTAGGGTGTTGTTTCTGCCCAAAATATTTAGTGTGATGCATCAGGATGCTGGTAAAGAAGTAGAAAGTTACATAACAATATGTAGTAAAAGAAAATTAAAAAATATGCCAAACCTCAGCGGACATGATCCCGTGGTGGCAATTGATGCTATCATCTGACTGGCCAAAACCACTGCTGGCTTCAATAAACACACCGGCATTGGTTATTCCAACAGTTTCGATCAGAGACTGCTGTGGTGGGTTCTTCGTAGGTATAAAGATGGAGTTCAATGGATTGTCTGACATTCCTTTACCCACATGCTCGTTGAGGAGGACTACAGAAATGTTGTGCTTCTTAAGTTCATTCCTGGGTCCAATTCCACTGAGCAACAGTAGCTGGGGGCTGCCAATAGCACCGGCAGAGACAATGATCTCACTACCCCTCTTTTGGCTGAGGAAGGCTTGGTGGTGCCCACCATTCTCATCCTTGAATTGAACTCCAATAGCCTTTGGTTTCCTATTCCCTGTGCAAGAGATGAGGTTAATGTAAAAAATATACGACTTTGCAGTGCCCAGTCTCTCTGCTTGAGGTATATTGATAACTTCTATTTGTTATTGAAGTGGAGGGATTATAAGAGCTAGGCCTTACTTGAACAATGCTTACCTTGTTTCGTGTAGAAAACTATTTTGTTCACGCTGGCATGAAGCAGCACCCTAAGATTGTTAGGATTTCCAGCAGCAAGGAGGTCGGCAGCAGTGTGCCGGTACCCAGTCTCGTCAAATATGGTGCCCCCAACCTTGGTTCCATAGAGATGGTCATAGGTATATCCATTGTAAGGTGAGATCCCTGCTTCGAGCAGCCCATCCCGGAGTGCAGCCTGCCAAGGTGCGATTTTGGGCCAATGAACAATCCTCTCTTCAACCCAAGGGTAGGACTGGTTGACCAGCTCTTCATCCCAGCCTGCCTCCTGCACAAAGCTGAACGGACAAGCACATGAATGTTAGTTATACACTTATAACAATAGCATTACTGATAGGAATAAAGACAAGATGGGTTCAGAGATCATTCTTATATTCTTAACATTCAGCAATAACTATCTAAAAACGGAATTTGAGCAGCAACTGGTGTTTTGATCATTCCAGTTTGGTGGTGCTGCTGCATATTCTTCAGAAGTTTTGGTAATGTAAGGAACTCTGTGAAGCTATTCCTAACCCAAAACTTTGACTTACCATGAACCTTAGTGAAATTTGGCTGGATCGTTCCTCGTTCTATGCTACCACATGGTAAGGCAGTCTAAGATGCTTTCCTCCAGGCTAATTACTACTTGTTTGTACTAGTAAGCTGAACCTTATTACTATATATTGTTCTACCATTACTATCCATGCTAATCACTATCAGCATGGAAAGTTCTATATATTGTTCTACCATTATTATCTATTGTCTGCCTACAAAAGCCAAATAAATTTCAGTGTTGTGACATTTGACTTGACAAAGGTGCAATCAAAGCATAAGTTTATATGGACACACTCAGGTGCAGAGATAAAATTTGGTTAAGGTTTCTAGTGTAAATTCTGAAACTTTTATGAGACGTCCACCAAATTTGATCTTGGTATGACCATTATGGCTCCCTTGTAAGGTTTGTAGTGTAAATAGCAGCTGAGGCTGGGCTAGTTAGATCACGAGTATCAGAAGCTGTATGACCAGTAAACATATTGAAGAAATGTGTCTAGACTAACTTAGGCTTCTTCCATTGGTCAATTTATATGCTTTTAGTGTAGAAACTAGAAATCAATGCAATCTTTCTTAAGATATAAGCTATGCACACTGTTTGGAGGATATGACATCACCACGCCTACAGGATAGATAAGTAATAAGTTTATTATAAGTAGCTCTGTCCTATCCTTGTATGTCCGATTGTCAGTTGAGGTTCCTATTTAGGCTGTGAAAGCAACGCACTGTTCGACTGTCGTAAAATTTTATTGGAAAGACCCTGAAACTTAAGTGAGGTCAAATGACCCTAGTATCTAATACAGTGTACAAATACATGACAAATTTTGTACCTTGGTTTGGCTCGGCTGTAGAAGCCGGCGTTGATGCAGGTTCCACCACCCAGGACACTTGCGCGGGCATTGATCACACCATCGGTGGAGATGAAAGTTTTAGAAGGTGATTCTGGCGAAACATCTGCCAAGCAAATGTGGAAGTTCTCCAGATACGTGATGTTGCGATTGCCATATGGAGACCCACCTCTCTCCAGCAGAAGTACCTTGTACTTCTGTGACAGTGTCGCTGCCAATGGGCATCCGGCTGTGCCCCCACCAACAATGATGTAGTCATATGCCTCATGCTGAATTGTGGAGAACCTGCTTGCCTTCTGAAGGGGAGGGAGATTCAGTTTGGTGAAATGGTCTCCTCCTGCAATTTCAAGTGTTCCATGTTATTATCTGAATCTGCTTTGTTTCAGAGTAAGGTTTCAATCGCTTTCTTTTCTGTATGTATACAAGAATATCTCAGTCTGGTTATGGTTAACACTCTATCACCATTCATCAGGTTCTTCTGGTTATCATACATTTCTACTACTGGTTAGGAAAGCTTGAAAGGTGCGCCTTTTTCTCCCATTCATTTCCCCTCGCCAAATTTCCAGCGTTTTACTTTAATGATGCCTTCATATATTGTGCTGTTTTATAACTGAGATGTGTAGAATATACAATACGCCACTCAGAAACAGTAGCAAAATTTCTGAGGGGGGAAACAATAGTAAAATTAGACAGTAGTATCGGTACAAGTTGATGACAAGTGGAATAGTAAATTAGTTATAAGTCTGACAGCACTTAAGCCCATACTTCTGACTCCTGTGTGAAGCCAAAATGTCAAATGCCTTGGAAATACAAAAAGCTGATGGGCAGAACGAATGAAAGAAAGCTTTGAACTATCGAACTCCAACATTCATGAGGGAGGAATCTTTGATCATTATAAGATCAGTTTGAAAAACTGTTCTGAACAAAGTAACTTGAAGGCAGATGATTCTCAGTGATGCCTAAGAAAAACGAGAAGCAGGAACAGATGAAATGTACCTTGAGATGATCTGATGAAGAAGACGAATACCAAGGCCTTGAAAACCACCCCTCTGCTGATCAAACCCATTGCAGTGAGACACCAAGCTCAGTTAACCTCTTCCCCTTTTGCTGCCCTTAGTTCCTTTTCCCTTCCACCCAGACAACTCTGACTCTTTGTAGTTGCCTTCTTCCTTTTTCCCCTGTGATTTCTTCCGGCCACACAACCTTGATGCTGCATTTCAGTGGCTTTTGTAGGCAACAGTATTAGGGAATAGGAGCTTCTACGGTGTACATGCATTCAAGAGAGCTCACCCACACCAATTTAAGTGCTATTCAATGCACAGGCCGCACTGTTCTAGTACCCCTCAGATTTATGAACTTCATCAGCCAACTAACTGCATCTAGTCTGCTGTGAATCTACGCACCAGCTCTGATTTACAGGCATGAGAGGCGTAAGTTCCTTTGATTTCTGTCTCTAGTCTTTAAATTTTAATCATTTTCCTAATTTTCGTGCCTAAATATTTAGCAGCTGTCAGTTACCAGAGCCCCTTGTGAGTGCACTTTTGTCCTGCACTACCACATTCAGCAACGTTTTAATACTGGTAGCAGATAATCTCTAATACTAATCCTCAGAAGTACTAAATTGCGGTTTGCATTAGAACACGAGGAAAAAGTTTTTCATATTTTTTTTAGGCCTGGATGCAAGCTACTCAGCATCCCTATAGAGGGCACATGGAGAAAAAAAAAAAAGCTTAGCCCATCGTACTGTAACAATAAATAGCTTACTAGGCACCAAACGAGCATATTTATAAATAGGCGAAAGTACAATGCGTCATGGGAAATGGGCTTATATACCTTTTAGTATAGATAATGGTCATGATTAAAGTGAAGATAGTATTTGTTAATCCGTATGAATAGGGAGAAAAATGCAAAAAGATGAATGGCTCCATAAGTTAGCTGATATGGTTATCTACTGAAATTATCCTCTTTGTCCTTCCTTATTCTGATCTCATTATCTAAGTAAGGGTGTGTTTAGTTGGAGAGCAATGATGAGATAGAGCCGTCTTTTTTTTAGATGATCCAAATTTTTATTTAGTTGGATGAATGGTACGAGCCAATTTTCTGTTTGGTTGGTGGCATTATAGTGGATAGGATATGCTAATTTTTTATTTAGTTGGATATGTGAAATGAGCTGAGTTGATTATGATGATCTTTTGGTGAACTTACCCTCTTGATTCTGAAAACAACTCCATAAATTGATTTTCAAGTGATATTAACATGTAATTACCATCTCCACATTCTATTTTGATATGTACGAATATATGCGTAGCTCTTCACATAACGCAAAATTGAGGAGGTTGCTTCCAGTTGCGATGTTATTCGCATTTTTCAGTTATATGTACGGTGCTGTTAACATTGAGCTCTTTCTACTTATTTCCCTTTTCGTTAGCTATCTCTCACGCCGCATTTGCACACTTGTTGTTACAACGTCAAACTATGTGTGCCGAACAAGTATAGTGCTTGAAACATTGCTTTGTTTGATGAAATAGAAAGAGACTACCAAACACTTTATCTAGACTCAGAATTATGCGAACTGACAAATGATAGCAAACTTGTTTGCTGACCCACTGCAACTGAAGGTTAAAATTTTAAAAGCTACTTTAAACATGATCCATAGTCTTAGGTTCACATCTCTTACTACATAATCCATAGTCTTAGAACATGACCAAGTATGAAAGCACAAGTCCACACACTCCTTCATTCCGGGAAATGGGTGCTAATATACCTAGAAACCTAAAGTAACTTGTTGCTTAAGTCCAATGTGTTGAATGCCCTTGCAGTACGAATATTCTCAATAAAATAGGCATAGTAATGAGAAAGATGTGCCTCATCAAAACCTGGGAGATCTTTCATGTTCTTTCAAAAACCCTCAGGCAAATCATTATCAGTGCTACCAGCTTTCTCTATAGTGATGGCATGCCTTTCACCGGTAGGTCGAAGTGTTGCTCGTAAGTCCTCATCTTCACTTGCAACTGTTAAAAATGGAACACTTTTAACTTGCAGTTTAGTATAATGGAACTGATCAACTGACATTCAAATGTCTATATTTTGACAGCAGACAATAATATCATCGACATAATAAGTTTGCCAATAAGTTAACAATTTATATACTAAATTTTCTAGATGCATTGAGAAGAAGGAAACTTAAAACCACCATAAATGCCCTTCTACAATCATGTTAGTTACAGGTAGAGAACATGTGCCATAACATGTTCTTTCTCCTAACAGAATGTTAGTGGAATGTCAAAATGCCTAAATGTGCAACTATGAAACCTCCACTATATAAAACACGAGTTGGTTCCACATCATCTCTTCCCTCTATTCTCTTCCCATCTAATAAAAAACCCCTAAAATTCAAATAATTTATCTACTTTTGTCATCCATCCTCGTCCTCCAGCCTCTTCGCCTCGTTACCGGCTACAGATATGGGATCCATTTTACTAATGAAAATAAATAAAGAAATTAGGAGAAAAATTAGCTCATAATTTCCTCCCCCTTTTTCGGATCCTATCTAAAATCAAACTACAGTATTTCTCCCGATGTATTTATCCGGCAGCGCTCTAATGAAATATTGATTATCTATGTGCTTCTTGTTATTGTGGAAATGTTTGTGTTTTTATTACAACGTAGCGACACTTAGCTAGTTCTAATATCTAGTCAATTAGTGTACCAGTTGCACTATGCCAGAACCAGAAACATAAGCTAGTTCTATTGTGTAGAATTCAATTTAGGAACCAGAAGCACAAAGATAACCAATTAGGAACTCAGCATACTGCTATGATGTGGAAATTCTATTGTGCAACTTAGTAACTCTCATGAAATAATTGGGATTGTCAAACAAATGCACAGTATAACTTCACAGTGTAGAGTGCTATTGCTCGCTAAAGGCAGACATACACAAACCTTTCCTTGTGGTGTTTTTCGCATGGTACTCAAACAAGTTCATAAGAAATTGAAATCAAAGGAAGTCATACCACATCTTGTGAGACTTGGGGAGGTGGTGGCGGGGGAGGGGGAGGCGGCGTGTAACAACCTAAATTCAAAACACAAAGGAAATAATAATCTTTTATAAAGAAAAATCCAAAACTTTTTCAAAACTAAATAAACCCTAAGCATATGTATGTGTATACAAGCATATGTACATATATAAAGTTATGTATATATGAGTGTAGATATATACATATGGAGAGGGCTATTTTCTTATTATAAGTATATAAATATGTCTACCTATAAATAATTGTTTGATTGCTTATGTGAGCTAATATGTATATGTATAAAGTGTATATGATGTGTATTACATATAAATACATGAATACACAAAGAGAGTACAAAGAATGGAATAGAAAAGGAATAAGAAAAGGAAAATGAGCTCGGGCTGAAACCCTCAGACCAGCCCATTCCCTCACCCCCTCTCTTCTGGCCCATCCGGCCAGCCAGCCCAACCCTCTCCTCTGCCTCCCTCCCTTTCTCTCTGTGCGGGCCGAGCCAGTTGGCTTAGCTCTCCTCTACCTCCCTCCCCCTCTCTCTCAATGCTGGTCGGACCCACCTGTCATCTTTGTTCTCTTCTCTTTGTTTTTGTCCAGCAACATGTGAGACCGAGGCGACCACGCGTGGGAGATGCCGTGTCCGAGCCGGAGATCGAGCAACAAGCACCAAAACGAGTTCACCTGAGCCTCTAGAAGCTAAAGACTGTGTCAATTCGAACAGAGTCTAAGCCAGCTACGTGATAGCCTCAAGAACAAATTTGCCGACCGCACGGGACTCCATTCAAATTTGTGCAAACCAGAAGGAGATCAGCTAAGAGATAAGAGGGGAAAGATTCCAAAAGCTATAGGCAAGCTTTAGCCCGTTCTATCTACAATTGAGCCGGTTTGAATTGTGAGATAGAGGATCCCCTCTGCCGCCGCAAATCAAATCTGACTCAATTATGCGCAATTGTGCCCTCCTAAGTGTAAATACACGGCCTCAGAGGTTACGCAGAGCATCACAAACATTTTGCCCAACTTGCCGAGCCAAAATCGCCGCCGCAGCCCCATCTCAGAAGAGCTCCGAGGCTTAAAGCCGCCGCTCACCGAGCCACCACCGACGTCAACTTGTAGCCTAGACGTGTTTGCTGTGAGCACATGGCCCTGTTCCACTGCTCATTGGAGTAGTTGGAGCATGGCGACAAGGCTCCAGCCGTCTCTGGTGATCGCACCACCGCAGGATCTCTCTACGTCGTCGTTCAACGCGTCAGGGTCCAAGCTGAAGGAGGTGAGCCATTCAATCTCGAGAGCACGATCATGATTAGATTAACACATTTTGGTTCACCGATTAGATCTAGATCGTTCGGGATATGAGATTTAATGAGTCTTAACGCTGGCCATTACCCTAGCGTGACGCTGTTAGCGCCATGTCAGCGTGTCGAGTCAGCATGTCACGTCATCCTTTTAGCTGACGTAGCACGCCACATCGGTAAGAGCTGCTGAGTCAGCAAGCCCAGTCAGCATTTTCTTTTTCTTTTTATTTATTTTATGTTATGCTAACGAATATGCTATATATTGTGTAATAAATAGTTTTTCAACAAAAAAATAATTTTGAAAAAAATGTATAAATTGGAAAATAATTTTAATAGTGTTTTAATAGTTTTATTTAATTATTTTATATGTTTTTGTATAGTTTTATAATTCAAATAAATGCTAGAAAATTCTAGAAAAATCCTAGAAATATATAGATGACTCCAAAAAGATTCTAAAAAATTCCTAGCAATATAATTTCATTTGTAGATAATCTTTTTAGTCCCGTTTTTATCTTTCGTAAGCTATAACTTTTTAATTTGTAGATAATCTTTTTAGTCCCTTTTTTATCTTTCGTAAGCCGTAACTTGTTCACCGTAGCTCCGATTTAACCCTTTTTTTGCTAGATTGTTCGAAAAAGTGTGATCTTGTGTGTGATGATATTTGTGGTGTGATATTTGGTTCTTTTTAGATCCTGGTGTTTATATGTTGCCTTGTTGCTTATGTTTGTGAGTAGACGTCAACATTCTGAAAGAGCTAGAAGGTTTGTAGGATCAATACTTTGAAGATCCAATTGAGTACAATGAAGGCAAGTTGTGTTCTTAAATATATTTATCCTAGTTTTTAAAATACTTTATTTTACAAACATGCATGCTAATAATTTTGTCAAAAATCCCAATAGTTAGACTTTACCCTAGTTTTCCCTCATCATCCTTATCACCAGGGTTATGGTCTTAGGTTAAGGAAGGGTAGATGATGCTTAGCCTTGCTTTGAAATAGTGATCATAATTATATCTCTACGAAAATTGATATTGGTCCTATGCAACAATGATAAAAGATGGTAGTATAATTTTTATAGCAACATGATATAGGGATTTAAGCAATGGTTTGATAAGACTAAGACAGGTTGTACAACTGGGATGTGACAGTCTTTCTCAAATATAAGGACTGATTCATGGAGTAATCTTTCCGTGTAAGTAAAGATGGTTGGGATCTTGAGGTGGTTGTTTGTTTACAGTTATCACTTAATTAATTTATGCTTTTCAAATGCTTTTACTTCGACATTGTGTTATGCAAAAGAGCAATATTGTCATATTATTGTCAAGTCATCATATGCATATTATTCCTCACAACTTGCTGAGTACGACATATGCTCACTCTTGTTATCACCAAATACTCAGTTGAAGAAGGAACCGAAGAGTGCACTAAGGATGGCATGTGGAGATGTTGTGAATATTAGAGAATGCGTAGCTACGTTGCAGTTTCATTTAGATCTTGGCCCTCAAATGACACTTTTTTGTAAGATGTTTAATGATGATTAAGTATAATATTGTAATAATATTCATCTATAAAATGACTGTGTGTTGGGATTGATTACTGGGCTAGGCACGTAGATGAGATTGGTTAGTTCCTTTAACTGGTCTCGACATGGCGGCAAGGGACTTAGAGTAGGGCTGTGGTAGGGGACAGGGGAGGCGATGACAGGGGACGAGGGAGGCGACGGTGGGAGACGGAGGAGGGTGGCGGCTGTGGATGAAAGGGGACACAGATGGGGGATGGAAGAGGTCGGCAACCCTGGATGGAGGAGGGAGGCAGCGTTGGGAGGTAGGGCAATGAGAGAGAGGTGTCGGTGGAAACAGGAGGGGGGAGGTGAGACAATACGAGTGCAAAGTCGGGTGGATGAGCTCATCCAAGTTTTTCCACACGATCAACTCATCCAGCATCTTAAAGGAATATTCTCTCAAACTGGCTATCATATCAATGCTGTCCTCCAACTAAACACACTCCAAAACTGGATCACCATATCCCATCCAGGGATATCCCATGAACCAAACATACCTACGAGGCTAAAGGATGAGCTATTTGGACCAAACATTCAAGTATGGTTATACTTTCTTATATCCGTTCTTGGTTTGTGTTGTGCAGCATGCTTATCATGTGACTACGGACTAACATGTTAGATCCACCTCTTGCCATGTTAACAAAAAATATCCATTTTCATTTTGATATGATAGCTAGCTTATTTAATGCTCCTCTATTCATTTTACGTTTTTTTCTAAACAAAGCTGGAAGGAGGGCTATCATTATACTGATAGCGAAGAGGCTTTTGAAGTGTTACAAAAGAATATTTACAGGATTACTTCAAAAATCCTTGAACTACTCTCAGGTCTGGCAGTAGTAAAAGCACGAGTGCCAAGCCCTGACTAAACACCATTTTCTCACTTCCTCCTTTATTTCGGCAAAAAAGAACTGGAGGCATAGCACTAATGTTTTCCCATGACACCAGGATGATTACTATTGCCATTGCTTTCTGCAGTTGGTTGCTTGTGAAGATCATTGTCGTCCACCAGTCCTAATCGCCCATCTGTTGGTTTCCACCCGGCGCAAAATTCCACGCCTCTTGTGTTCATTTGCTGTTCTTGAGCTACATATTTGCTTTTATTATGTCATACTATGGAGACAAATCATATTATAATCTATTTATCTCATAGGTATATCCAATGGGTAGTTCAGGTGGGTCTGAGATTAACTGGGAATCCGGCTTATTTTTGTGCAAGTATATAAATGGGTCAGGGAGCATGAGGTTGTGAGTACATAGCATAACCACTCAGCCAATAAAGATGTTTGATGTTCAATATTACAATGCAGTGAGCTTCAATTGATCGTGTAATCTTGTATGTTCAATGTTCATTGTAATTTTCAAATTTGCAATGTTGTGAGCTTCAATTTATCCGATACAAATAGTTTATTATAGAAGAGAATATATCTTTGTGTCAATGATAAAATTTAGCAAGAGTTTAAGAACAAGTTACTAATTGCTTTATCCTAACCTAGAAAATCAAGTGCTGATACTTGTCTAGAAAAAGGGAAAACAGAGAGGGAAGCAGCACTAGCTAGCAGCTGGAACAGATGCATTGCACGATAGAGTACTAGTCGTTGTTGTTGGGATTGATCGATCTTGTTAGTTGTTTCAATATTTCTTTGATAGATATTGATGTTATTCTTTTTCTTTATTATTCATATTACTCACATGATACTTAATTACCATAATTTTAGAAATTAGATTGTGTGATTTGTACCAAACTTTGGACCATTATATGGCTTAATCACGTTTATTGAGCTAGATATTTTATCCAATGTAAGTGAGGATGACATAATTGAGACTTTTATAGCTATAAGAAAACGCAAAGTGAAGAATCTAAAGTAGTATTGTAATATACTATTTATGTAAGATCTTATTTCATATTTGAACAATTTATATTGTAATTTTTGTAAAATTTGAACTTATTTTTTGAATTTATGAATTTATGATATATATTTTTAATACATTTATATTGTGTTTTTAGGAATTTTTTACTTATATATTAATTTCACATACTAATGAAAAGTTAGAGTGCCTACCTAACATAAAAATCCTAGCTCTGCCACTTGTTCATCCCTATATTCTACCATACTAAAATTAAAGGGATCAACAAGGTTTTTTTGACAAGTTTTTTTACCATTGCTCCACAGTTTGTGTATGGGCCTATGGCTATATCTCTACCCTAGACATCCTACCTTGTACTATTGATTGAAAGCTAGAGATGTTTTCAGGAAAGAGAAGCATAAAGATGGGTTAGAAAGAAAAAAAAAAGATTGTTTAGGCTGATCGAGTGACCATTATGCCGATGTTGACAAGATACCTGTGCAGGGGGGCAACATGATGCAAGATAGTGAGACTCACAAAAGAGCCACATCTCTTAACACCCTTTCCCATATCAGTAGAGAAACGTCAATAAGACACATGTTACGCTAAAGGGAGATCAAAACCCAACCTCCCTTGAATAATCCAATCATAGGGCCTAGCTTCTCCAGCTACAGTCCTTGAACAGATAATTATGATACCGTACTACTATACTAATGCACTATCATTATCACACCTTAAACAGTGATATTTGATGGTATCTCTCAGTTGGTTAGCATGTTTGAGGTTAGTAGATCAGGATACACTAGGTCGCCTAGGCAATTCAGTTCGACAAATATGGATGTACTGCATTGGTTGAACTTAGTGATGTTAACATGATACTTGATTGTATTGAGTATCGAAACAATTAGGCGTCAAAATCACCTTTCAAACAATGTTCACAAAAGAAAGGTACAATATTTATGGCTATCACATCAACTACCAAAATGGAGATGCTGCAATAAGAAGAGAACCAAAATGATGGGGTAAAATCTTAATACCACATCCACCTTAACTTTGTGCAAATTTGTCGGTCTGAAACTATCAGAAGATTGAGAATAACCCTGCTACCTTTTCAGGTTTCTGCTATAGCAATAAAATTTGGGTAAGATGAGAAATCAGTCTTACCAGGGAACCAGAATGAATTATTTGAGCTGGTTATTCATAAGGTCAGCAGTTCTTGTACCAGTTCCATTCTGAGTATAGAGTGCACTATTCTTAATATGTGCGGGTTATATCACAACCACCCTCTACCCTTGAATTTAATAGCTTGAAATGTGTAGAGGACCTTGGAAACCTTCTAGCTCATACAACTTGGATGCCAACACCCTCTCTTGATCTATTGCTCAACTTGTCACACAAGTCCTAAAACTATTATGTGCGGGACCACGTACCGCAGGAAGAAAGGAAAGGGCGCACACGAAGAGAAGGTGGCAACGGTAGCAGATTGAGGAGATATTCGCTTTAGATGAGTTTGGAAAGAAATAAATAGAGTTAGAAGTCAAGTCTAGGTTTACATAAGTTAGGTAATTTGGATTATGTAAAATTGGAAAAAATTAGATTCATTTTAGGTAAGATTGGAAAGAGTTAGATTCGATTTAATTATTGGAAAGAGATAAATAGAGTCAGATTCGGTTAAGATTAGTTGAGTTTGTTAGGGTCAGGCTCTATATATACAGAGCAGTCGGCATCCTTTTGGGAATTAAGAAATATATTAATCTATTCCTTATCTCCTGTTCTCTATCTCTCACCTCCCTATTGTTGTCGACACTGTTCTGATGCCATCCCGACGTCACCACCATCACCACGGGCAGGAAACTAGCCAAAGAGTGGCCAAATACCTCCCACTCCTACCTAATCCGGTCACTTCTCCATGGACATGACAACTTGGTATCAAAGATCATGGCTTCTGGTACTGCGAATGACGAATTCAAGGCGCTTCTTGCCACACAGGAGGAGATGTTGCGGAAGGAGTTCCAAGAGGGCTTCACCACCATCAACAACAGCTTGGGTGACATTAGCACGTCCCTCACCGATATCAAGAACTCCATGGTGGACGTCACTTGTGCTATGACGGGGATCATGGATTGATTGACGAAACTCGAGAAGCTCAAGGGCGTGGAAGGTGTGTTGATAAACGGGTGATTCCATTTCCTCGGCAACTGACCTGGCACAACCAAAAACTGGCACACCATCATTCGCGTTCCAGGCATTATCGGTGGCCCTCCCCCTCCTGGGTGACCTTGGTATCCTACAGTGCGACAACATGCTGCTTCCCAAGACGCCACTCGTGGACTTGGTGCCATCGCACTTGGGCGACCCTCCAAGTACCGACCAGCTAGAGTCGGGTGGCAGCAGCCCGGGTGTCGTACCGTGGTTCTTCAAGGTTGACTTTCCACGCTATGATGGGAAGGATGACCCGCATCTGTGGCTCACCCAGTGTGAGCAATTCTTTCGCGACTAGAAGACATAGGAGAAGAACAAAGTTTGGCTAGTGTCCTACCAAACGGATGGCAATGCGCACCACTAGTATTTCCATCTAGAAAGCAGTCGAGGCCAACCGTCATGCAACAAGTTCAAGACCCTCTGTAACACTCATTTCGGACTACCGATCCACAACAACTTGTTGGGCGAGCTTCGACATCTTTGACAAATGGACTCAGTGGAGGACTACCAAAGCTGATTCCTGACTGAGCATCAGGAGAAGTATCTTTTCACCTCTGTTCTCATGGAGGAACTCTGGGTGGATGTTGACCTTCGAGACCTGTGCGACCTGGAGGAGGCAATGAGCCTTGCACGCGCATATGAGAAGAAGGCAGCATGTATGTCCCATGTCAGCGGTACATGCTTGTTTCCATGCTAGCACAACTTGACACCTACGACCATGATGACCACGACTAGTTCAACAATGAGCATGCAGGGAGCAAAAGCCACCAGGGCATCCAACACGCGCTATGGCTCCCTTGCCGCTCCCTTGATGCTCCTCCCGAAGAAAGAGGCTTTCGCGTGGACAAACGAGGCTTGCAAGGCCTTTACGATGCTCAAACAAGCGTTGTTATCGGCACCAATGCTACAACTGCCCAACTTCCGCCACATCTTCATCGTCGAATGCGACACATCAGGGTCCGGGATGGGCACCATGCTGGACCAAGGGCAAGGGCCGTTGACGTTCTTTAGTTGCGCCATGACGCCTTAGCACGCAGGACTAGTGGTGTACGAGCAAGAACTCATCGGCCTCGCTCGGATCGTGAAGCATCGGTGGACGTACCTTTGGGGTCACCTTTTTCGTTCACGATGAACCTTTACAGTCTGAAGTTACTCCTCGACCAACATTTGTCCACCATCCCACAACACTGATGGATTAGCAAATTGATGGGGTTCAACTTCGAGGTAGAGTACAAGCCGAGGCATGCAAATGTGGTGGTTGATGTCCTGTCTCGGCATGATGTAGAGAGCATGACGACCTTCACTCTATCGACACCGGTGTTTGACGTCTTCAACACGCTCTGTCAGGTGGAAACCGATGTTGGCCTCCAGCAATTGAAGGCTGGCGTGTGCGCCCACCGCAAGAGGCCTTCTTGGGTTCTCCATGATGGCTTGATTACGGTCAGGCATTGAGTCTTCATCCCATCATCCTCACCGATTGTGTCGCAGCTCCTCACCCAAGCACACGACACGGGCTATAAGGGGGTCCAGCGCACCTTGCAACGCCTTCGTGCCGATTTTTAGATTCTCGGTGACAAGACTCTGGTACAGGACTATGTGCAAGACTGCATATATGCCAGCGTAACAAGACCAATCACTTGCATGCCTCTTCCTGTCCTAGTGCTGGTATTGATGTTTCCATGGACTTCATAGAATGTCTTCCCCATGTGAACAACAAGACGGTCATCCTCACCGTGGTAGATCATCTCTCAAAGTTTGCTCACTTTATTCCTCTGGGCCACCCGTATACAGCCAGCTCAGTGGCCCGAGCATTCTTTGACGAGGTGGCCCATCTCCAATCTTCACTAGCCACTTGTGGGAGGGGATGTTCCAATTGTCAGGGACATGTCTAAACATGAATTTAGTATTTCATCTGTAAAGCGACAGCCAGTCTAAAGCAGCAAAGAAGGTGACTATGATGTATCTTCGCAGCGTGGCCGGTGACCGTCCCAAGCAATGGCTTAGTTGGCTTCCGTGGGCTGAATATTGTTACAACATGGCTTATCACTTGGCCCTTCATGACACGCCATTCTGGGTTGTGTATGGTTGGTCTCCTCCGTCGTTGTGTATGCATAAGAAAGGTGATACTCGGGTGCCGACCGTTGAGTAGTCACTTGTGGAGGAGTCGGCATCCTTTTGGGAGTTAAGAAATATATCAATATATATTCCTCATCTCCAGTTCTCTGTCTCTCACCTCCCCACCGTTGCCGACGCCATCCCAGTGTCACCACTACCACCACAGGCAGGAAACTGCTCAAAGAGCGCCCGGAAACCTCCTACCCAATCTGTTCACTTCCCTACGGACGTGATAAAAGCATACAGCATAGCACAACCCTTCAGAAAAAATATGCACATAGAAATCCAGCTGTATTACAATGCATATCCTTTAAAAAAAGGCAGGCCACATGGTTTGGGTTAATGTATCGTGAGCAAGGTTGGTTCTGAGACTGAAAGGCCTGAACTATTTAGCTCATGCCCCACCAGTCAATTTTCTATAGCAGAACTACTATTTCTTGCTCTGTTATTTCCATGTATTTGATTAGAACCTGGGAAAAGAGACTATGCAACAAAATTCATAAAACTGCTGCAGTTTTATGGTCTAGCATGGCATCCCATTTTGATCATAGGATTAACACTGTTCTCAGACATAGTATGATATATACCAAATAAAACGTGTTGTTGATGAATGCTCTGTTTTTTTTTCTTGTCTTCCAGATAACCCTAGTGTCATGGAAGCCAGTCGGCCCCTTGTATGGGCCCAAGGACACCACGTTATGAGTTCAAGCTAGGAGATACGTTTAGTAAAAGTTAGATTTAATTAGGAGAAAAGTCTGGTATGTTAGAATTTGAGGTGATTTATTTAGAGATAAGTTTGATCGGAGATAAGTTAAGAGTCAAATTGATTATGACTGCTTAGAGATAAGTTTGGTAGGAGATAAGCTAAGAGATGGTATTAATTTAGAATTATAATTTCTTCTCTCTATATAAAGAGGCAGTGGTATATCATTCTAATTAAGAAAGAAGAATTAATCTGACTCTCCAATATTCTAAGTCTCCCTAATCTATAATCTAATATCTCCCTTAGCAGTCGACGTCGTCCAACTATCCTTTTAGCAGATATTTATATTTATACCTAATGACCCTAGGACAATAACATCTAGTATCAGAGATAGTTGATCCTGACCCATGGATTTAGTTCTAGAATCATCAGGAGATAAGTTAAGAGTTGAAATTGATTTAGGATAGTAATTTTCCCTCTCTATATAAAGGGGCAGCCATGCATCATTGTAATCAAGCAAAGGTATCAGTGTAATCAAGCAAAGACATTACAATAATCAAGTAAAGAAGAATTAATCTAAGTCTCTCAATATTCTAAATCTCCTCAATCTTTAGTCCAATTACTACCCTAGCCGTCAACAACGCCTGACTATCCTTCCGACGGATGTTTACGGTCCTGATGATTCTAGAACCATAACATCCGGGATCACAGTGATCCTTAAATACTTAAACTTCAGAGTGCATAGTGATCCTTCATTGTGCACTTAATACTTGTATCTGCCATTCTATCTGCAACGCCAACTTGCAAGGACGTTTTAGTGGTCACAGCGACAACTTATTCCATCCGCGAATTCAGCACAGGTTGGCTGGCTGGCTGTTCCATCCTCCTCTCAGCTTGGTTATCCGTCATCGGAGAAAGCTATTCTGTTGACGTGTTTTCCTGTGAAGTGGACCTTGCACCGGGGCTGATGGATGCATCTTAACATCCTCCACAAATGCGCATGTTAATGTGATGCTGAAATTAGTGAGCACTAAGCATGGCATCATGAGGAGACAAAGATCATGACAGTATTGATGTGGTGATCTGGCCCGGTTGGCTATTCATTTATGGTAGCAAGTAGCAACCTCCCAGCAAATCATTTAAGCCAGAAAATTGGGATCTTATTGTTGATTGTGGCCGGGGAGCTGATTCATGTTCCCTGCAGGTCAGCGGATACTTCTGTAGCTCTGTACTTCCCTTTGAGGGTTTGGTGTGCCAGAGGTGGGCAGGGTTTGGTGTGCCAGAGCTGGGCTCATAAACTGAGTTACCACAACAATGACCGCGAAAATGAAAACTCTTGGAAGGTATATCTCATTCAGAATCTTGTTTTCCTTGGACATCAGGGATGCTATGGATGGACCACTGCATTTATTCCTTCTTTCTGTAAACGGAAACATTGAATCTACCCTGCACTGTATTTGTCGTGACTTTAGAAAAGATAATAATACATTTTTGTCACTGCATCTGTTGTGGCTGGTGGAGGGTTACAAAGGTAATAGTCGTGATTGGCAGCATACACCCAATCCCTGTGCTACCTCCCTGTCATGGTACTGTTGGAGAAGACTGAGAGAGCAAGCAATTAGAAGTTATATCTCCCTCTATTTCTCTCTCTCCCCTGCCACCAACTCTAAATCCTAACTTACCTAATTTATCTCCTGTTAAATTAGAAACTAATTCAAATCAAATCTTCTAACCAAATAAACTGATTCATACCAAACTCTATATCTTAATAAAGGAAACTTGTCTCCTAATCCTGATCTGCCTCTTGCCACCGCACCCTCCCTATTGCGGCGTGCGTATGACCACCGGCTCCACATAACACCATCCAATCTTACAGTGTATACCTCTCACAATTTTATATTAATTCGCTTTTACATCTTTTATTATATTATTGTAGTGCTGTATTTTACATACATTAGTATGTTGTTCTACAATTGATTTTTACATCTGTTATTATATTGATATACTTTCCGCTCTTCTTTTCGAATAATTATAGCCTTGAAACCTCAAAGTAGTTGAAAATTGTAGTAAGTTTCAACCAATTATTGATGATTTTTCAATTAATTTAGTATTTATAGTGACTAATTTTGGCAGAAATTTTGCAAACCTGAAACGAGACTGAATTTTATGTTGTTTTGCACTCTTGTACCGATATTACAGGAAAAGTGGGGGAGTCGAGCAGAGCAAACAGCACCGCTCCGCCCATGTCCATCAGTATTTTAGCTCTTAATTATCAACAAGCGTGATTCCACTCAAAATTTGAAAAGGGAGCATCCTCACGCCATTCTCCTTTGTCAAGGTTTTGTATTCCCATTTAGGTCAGAATTTTTTGGATTTGGCTCCTGGGTTTAATGCAATTTGCATGCGCGAGGGAGATCTTCCTGAACTCTTTGAGCAGGAGCTTTGGTTTAACAAGATGGTACTCTGTGATGAACTTCGGCAGTTAGGTAAAAATGCACATCTAGCTCAAGTAATGATATTTCACTGATTTCCCCAATCATTCACACATTGCTGAACCCGACATATGGCACAGTTTCAACACTGATCCATATGTACAATATTCTGAGATACGAACTCCACACATATTTACTAAAAAAAAACACTCCATGTGCAGTATGGACATTCATGCCTTTGAACCAGCATGGCTTCCAAATCAACAGCTTGTAGGATCTAACAATTTGACCATTTGTAAGACCTGGAGCTTCCATCTAAGGATCATACATAGCAAAATTCATGCCTAGCTAGCTAGCCTCAGAGGAGAATCACCAATAACTTTACAACCTTGGCAGCAGCCACCCAAGAGTCCAGCCAAGAAGAAACCCAGCACCAGCAAGACCTAAACCGACAGCAAATAAGATGGCATCAAAGAACCCACCTCCCTTCTTCTGCCTCCTACCTTTCCTTCTTGTCCAAACTTTCTGCTCTTGACCCAGCGTAGGCTTCTCCTTCAGAGTCATCCATGGAAGTTCAGGTATCACGGTTGTGATCTGATGCTCTTTGTGCTTGAGCTGGAGGCCCATATTCTCCAGTTGAAATATTTTCAGGCACTGATTGCATGCAAAGAGGTCTGAGGCCTGTCGGAGCAACAAATTGATTACATCGTCTTTCTCATTGTGCGCTTTCTTGGCAGCCATCTCAGCTTCCCTAGCACGGGTTTGTGAATGACAAAGAGCCTCCAAAATCCGATCCCGCTCTGATACATTCTGGAGCGTTTGTTTGCTTTCCGATCCAGTATTGCTACTGTTAGGAAAGTCTTGTGCACCACTGCATGACAATGAGATGAAATGAACATATGAATAGGATACTAGGCGGAACTAGGAAAAATGGAAGACATCTGAAGTCTTCAAGGGCCGAACAAGGAAGTACAATAGATGTATGTGAAGCTGTGTAGCTTCTTATTGACAATGGAATGAAAATTTACCTAAGCACTGAACAAAAATAGAAACTTAACAAGTATAACATTTGTTTCTTTCTAAAGGAGAAGTGAAACTGCATTAGATTACATACCCCCATTAGATCTAAAAGTAGGGTGCTTGTTTATGATTCTGCATGCTAATGCCAGCTGTAACATGCAAGTGGTGAATCCTCTAAACCTCAGAAATCAACTTGGAAAATTAAAACAGATATGGTTCGGAAATTACAACTGATGGCATCAGGGTAATGTTGTGAAGCTGAAGAATACACACCTATATGTATAGTTCCTTTCATGCTGTTGCCAAACTCTATTATTAGACAAACTCAGATCTGTGCTTTCTGAGCTATAGCTCAAGTTGATATGCTCACATTGTCCAGGAACAGGATGTGAAACCCTTCCTGCAGGAGATGATGGCCCCTCAGAATGACATATATTTTCTTGACTGTGTGATTCTGTCCCGTGATGAACACGTACTGTCTGGGTAGGTCTTGGCAGATCACAATTCTCAATGTGCTGTACTGCTCTTTCTGCAACTAGTGAAGCCAGCTCGTTCTCATCAGTGATCTGCCACCATGGCCGAATCTTTTCAACTTCTTTCCAAGGTGCATCCATATCAAAATTAGCTTTCTGTTGGTTTTTCAAAGGTGGTGAATCAGAACTTTTGAAATCCAGGAGTTCTTTATCCTCATACAAAGTCCCTCTGCTCTTCAGAGGTACCTGTGAATAGCCACCAATGGTTCTCAACTCTTCTAAGCCTGTCTCTGAAGAATACTTCATGAAAGATGCTGAAACCATCCATGGAGGCTCAAAAACATCTTCACTCTTCTCAACATTGGTGCCAATTGTTTCACATAGTAATGGCTCCTCATGTTTAGGCTTAGGTGCTAAATCCTCCACTATCTTCTCATGAGCCTCACTAACAAGATCCTTCTGGACCCCAAAATTTGGCTGTAACTGAAGCCACCATCTGATATCTGGTGGCAGATTAGAATTCATTGGACTCCAGCTCAAATGCATGAAATTGGAGATAGGGCGGCCTTCAGAAGTTACACAATTTCCACTGCTTGTACCATGTTGTTGTTCAGATGATGATGGACAGCAGGCTAATTTTGGGGCTCTCTTTCTGTCCTCCTGAACCAGACAACGGTTTGCAGCACGTTGCCAAGCAGCCCTTGCTTCAGCAGCAGCCATTGCTTTCACCGATTACAAAACTGTCCATTACGAAACATTTGTCGTCAACATTAGCACATGCCCACCAAAGTCCAAAAGAGAACAAGAAGTTGGATCAAGGCTCATCTCTAAACTTTTCTGAAAGGAAGGCCTATCTCCAATTGCAACCACATGATTCATGCAATGCATAAATTATCATACTGATGAATAATGAAGTTAAAGCATGTTAAGTTGACTGTATATATCCCTTCTATTGTCCATATGATGAAGGCTTTTGGTTTAAAGAATCAATTGTGACTTCGAAATGGGAAATTTATTATTACTTTATATGTCTAGTATGTTAGCCTTAAAAAAAGACACAGACATAAAGTTAACAGGAATCAATGGAAGGTAAACAGTACATGAATATTAAGCACCGTAACTAAGGATACAAATAACCCAGAATGCAATCAGATAGATATGTAAGAATCTTATTGTTTCTGTCTTCCTGACAATGCTCTAGGCAGCGGGAGCCTAAAAGGCTGCCTAACTGAAATACTGAACTGAGTCAGCTTATTAGGAATTAGGATAGTTTATGCACAACGAAGACCAAAAGCATATCAACTGAACCGGCTGGCTATCGGAATTACATAGTTCTTGCCTCCCATTTCTTTTGCCCAGATGCAATATCATTGCCTCATTGGGTATCTAGACACTAAACAGTGGGTCCTTTCCGAGATAGGGAAATGGTTCTTGCCACTTGCATTATTTCCAAATTTGAGTTAATAGTGAATACGTTGGCGCTGCAACTTCGTTGAAACCTTTGGTTAATCCGGGAAGGAACTTTGCCAGACTCACAGTTACATTACAGATTCCTTCACTAGTTCCAGGTAGGAGTACTGAACAAACAGACCCAGCTATTAACCTGTTTCCAGATGGGTCATTTTGGTTTCGGAAATATGAACGCTGAACTCTGTAATTCATCTGGAAATTCCACAAAAACTGAACCCACCGAACTAACGCTAACCCTGCTAAACTACTCAACCAAAACACCCGAAAAGAAAGAAAAAAGGATCTTGCGGCTCTACAGCAAAAGCAGCAAGATGACGGGCATTACAAAGCCGTACAAGTCCAACCAACAGAAATGAATGCCAGACACTTGGATCTGCGCCCAGGAAAAAGGTCACAACATAACCAACGCCCAACCCCGCGACCAAGAACCAAGCTTGCGGTTCTTGCAACGCCCACCACTCTAAAAGCCCTGACCTGACTACACAGATCAGTAACAAGCAACTGCACGGATCAACTCCACGGGAGAGGTTATCGGAGGAGAAGAGACGCGCGCGCACCTGGATCCGCAGATCTCCAGTGGAAGCAGACGATCCGAACAGCGCGGCCGACAGGGAGGAGAAGTCCGTACGAAGGAGACGGCAGCGGCTCGTCGTCGGCTTCCTGATGGCCGCGGCGGCGTAATCCATCGGCTTTGTTATAGGGTGGGGGCAAGAAACGAAAACAATGGATGAGTGAATCGGGATTGTCCCACAGGAATGGAGGAAACGACGGTTGATGGCGGATTATGACGTGTAAAGCTGTACGGAAAGGAGATTAAAACGGAAGCACGACGCAATCGTTTCTCGCCCACGGATAATGTCGTTTCTCCTTCGCTTTATACTGTTCTACTGTTCTCTCGGAATTCACCGCAGGGCGTCCGGAGCATCGTCGATTAACAATGACTTTTGACTTCCCGCGCAGGGTCTCCATTTCCTATCGGAAATTTTGGATGCAATTGATTTCAGAATGGGACGGCGAGTCCAAGGGATGTGCTAATTTATCACCATTTTATTTCTCATAAGCACATATCTAATATGACTATAAGATGGCAGATGACCATACGAGCACCGACGCTGCTATTCAGCGTGGGCAAGCATGTCTCCTTGCAAATCATCCGACAGCTTTCCACTCTTTCTTTTTTTGAAAAATTTCTCCCTATTTTTTCTTTTTTGAAAAAACTTACACGAGAAAAAGTTGACTAAAAAAGTTTTGAGAAAAAAAATTTGCACGAGAAAGTTTTGCTCCAAAATTTTTGAAAAAAAGTTTAACTTTAAAGTTTTTAGAAAAAATTTATGCGGTCATTCGCTCGTTCATATGCATATGCATATGAGGAGTCGATCCATCAAGCTTGTAAGGAATTTGGAAAGTTTCCACACAGTCGCGTTCGCCACTAGCTATCGACATTTCTAGAACGTGTTGTCCTGTTAGCTACGCTTATAATGTCTTCTCCCTACAGAAAAAAAACTAAGGCAATTTTGGATAAGACCCAGCTTAAAACATAAGATTTTTTTTAGAATGGCACCGTTTCGTGTGAAATTTATGCGAGATTCTTGTTCCCAACAGGGTGTTAGACCAAGGCCAAGGGAGTCCTTTCACGGGTAGATTCTCGTCGTGAAGGGATTCCTGTTCCCTTCAGCGTTCTCAACGGTTTTCCTTCACAGTTCCCTTCACGACGAGATTCCCAGGATCATTCTCTTCAGAACAGGATTCTCTCTCCGTTCTCTTCGCGATTCCCCTCGAAGGGAAGCTGTTGGAGATGAGAGGAAATAAAGGGAATAGGAACGGAGAAAAGAATCAGAAAGAAAACGAAATAAAAGGAATATGATTGGGGATAGTCTTAGGGCCTGAGCGAGCGTCTTAGCAGTAGCCCTACCGTTTCAACTTACAAATGTAGTACTGCACTACTAC
This sequence comes from Phragmites australis, assembly GCF_958298935.1. Classification (NCBI taxonomy): domain Eukaryota; kingdom Viridiplantae; phylum Streptophyta; class Magnoliopsida; order Poales; family Poaceae; genus Phragmites; species Phragmites australis. The sequence continues at coordinate 18,657,412 of NC_084936.1, read as the reverse complement.
TACTCACCCGTGAAAGACTTATGCTAGGTGTACTACAAGTCTAGAAGACAGGGAAACAAATACGCAAATTGGATGAGCTTAGTTTTTACACGTTCTGTATGTTCCCCCTAGTGTAGCTCGAGTTCTATATGAAAACCGAGCGCAGCCCAGGTGGGAGTTTTTTAAAAAAATATTTAAATAAATAGACTCTTAATGGTAAGATTTGTAGAAATAGACGTCTATCGTCCTCTGAAAGGATTGTAACTTTTTCAGAGTGTGGTAAGGATACTACGGTAGCACATCCACCTCTTATCGCCTTCTCAGAGAGCAGATAGGGACCTTCCTACGCCCGCCACCCTTACCGCCCTTTGAAAGGACGGTTAGCCCCTTATCACTCTCTCAAGGACGGTTAGGGGCCGCCCCCGTCCCCATCCACCACTTTAAGATGCATGTATTTCAGACATCGTTTCAAGCAAACATAACAATGGTCAAATTTCACAAAATTTGATTATCATACATGCAAAGGACATATTTGTTTGAATGGAGGCCTAACTTCTAATATTAAGCATTTCTATGATTAATAATATAGTGGGAGATTTATTTGGCCATCATTGTGACTCAAACTTTGTGTTGTTTAACTAGGAAATATTCAGAGTGGTCTATTTGGTCACAATTGCAAATAAAAAATTGTGCAGCTTAAGTAGGACAATTCATAGCATAGCATGATAGGTATTTGACGTCAGTCTGCCTGGAGAGAAAGGTTACTTCACTAATTACCTTGGCTCCGGAAAATTGCCTGACAGAAGCTGTGGTAGATCCAGCAGATTCTTTAAACACTCAAATGTGGGTGTTAAACTTTATGTCCGTTCACACGAGCATCATTTTGACTTTCCTCTTTTACATCTTTTCATGCATGCATGACATACACGGCGTGTTCACACTCTTCCCGCCTGTTCACACGAGCATATCTTTGACTTCCCTCTTTTATATCTTTCCATGCATACATGAATGCATGCACGACGTGTTCACACTCTTTTGCGTGATAGCTTGAGTGCTATATATTTGTAAGTTGTAACCCTAAATATTCAATAAAAAAGATCGTGTGATTCATTCCACTATCAATGTATCAGATAAGTTCACTTTTGCGACATTGCTTTCGCCCCTCTAAACATTCACCGACGACATTCATTCGCCGGTCCTCTTCCCCTTCTCGTTGCTCTCCTGCACGAGACGTCCACTTTACACTCCGTCGTGCTCTCTCCTAGAGGTCCAGCCCAGTCCTGGCCTTCTCGGTATAATTCATGGACCAGAAGCATCCATATGTGGCCCGGTCCAGTGCCGCCCTCCGCTGGTCTGCTTGGGCCCTGCCCGTGAGGCCAAGTTGGGCCGTATCCGCCCACCGGACAACAGCAGGCTTTCTTCACCGGCTTTCCCCAACAGTCGGTGTCGTTCCCATGCCCTCTTCAGCAACAATCAGTCGGGCCTATGGTGCATGCCTCCAACACTAGCGCCTATGGCTTCTGGGACCAACATGAGCTCGTCAACTCATTTAGCACCATGACCATCACCCCACCTCTAAGCAGTGCATTGTACATGAATTCGGGAGCATCCGCGCACATATCTTCCACCAACGGTAATCTTCAAGTTTTCTCCCTACCCACCCCCTCTACTTCAACCAACATCATTGTTGGCAACGGGTCTCTCCTTCCCATCACGTCTGTTGGTTCTACTTCTTTTTCTACGTCTCAATGTCCTCTTCATTTACGACATGTTCTTGTATCTCCGCATATTATTAAAAATCTCATTTCTGTCCATCAATTCACTACCACCAACAATTATTCTATTGAATTTAACCCCTATGGCCTCTCTGTGAAGGATCTACAAACCAAGAACGTGATCATCAGGTGCAATAGCTCGGGCCAGCTCTAACCCCTGTTTGCATCGTCATCTCCTTTGCTCGTACTCCTTCCTCTACTGTCTGGCATCGGTGTTTGGATCATCTTAGTCATGAGGCCCTCTGCAAGTTCATTCCCGTTGCAGGCATCTCATGTACTAAATCAGAATCCTTTTGTCATGCATGTCAACTTGGTCGCCATATGCGTCTTCCATTTCCTAGCTCCAACTCTAGAGCCGTCTGGAATTTTAATTTAATACATTGTGATCTTTGGACTTCTTTTATTGCCAGTATCTTCGGTTATAAGTATTACTTAGTCATTCTTGACGATTGCTCTCATTTTCTTTGGACGTTTCCTTTGCAATTAAAATCTGACACTCTCTACTTTGTCGCATTTTTTCTCCTATGTCTCTATGGAATTTGGCTGCACCATTAAGAGTGTCTAATGTGACAACAGCCGGGAATTCGATAACTCCTCCGCTCGTTCCTTCTTCCTCACTAATGGTGTCCAACTGCGTCTCTCATGCCCTTACACCTCCCCACAAAATGGTAAGGCTGAGCGCATCATTCGTTCTATCAACAATATTGTCCACTCCCTTCTCTTTCAAGCTAGCACGCCTCCCTCCTATTGGGTAGAAGCACTAAACACCACTACCTATCTCATCAATAGCCACCCCACAAAGACACTCCATTTTTCTACACCCTACTTCGCTTTACATGGTGTCCATCCCAAATACTCTCATTTACGTGTCTTCAGGTGCAAGTGTTACCCCAACCGCTCCGCCACTACTCCCCACAAACTATCACCTCGGTCCACCCTCTGCGTTTTTCTTGGCTATCCCTTGGATCACAAAGGATACATATGTCTCGACCTTTCTTCTAATCGCATCATCATCTTACATCACGTCATGTTTGATGAGTTATCTTTTCCCTTCTCTGAGGTGTCTTCCCCACCTTTATCCGATTTTGATTTCTTGATCGGGCTCAACGCTATTTTTCCTCCCTTCTATACTAACCGTGCAGGTACATTCGGAGGTCCCTCCCACTGTGCTACTACCCCTGCTGGTTTCCCACCACAGGCTGCTACCAGCAACACCGACGCTACACCAGGGGGCGCTTCTACTACTGTATCAGGCGAGGCGGGCCTTTCTCCTGCTGTCCCTGCCAGCAGGTCACGGCCTGGCCGCCCACTTGGTTCCCCCCCTGGCTGGCCAAACTCACATTGCTCCAGCACATCCAGTGGACGCTTGCGCCAGCCCAGCTCGGGTTGGGCCGATCGCTGCCACGCCCTAGGATGTCAGCCCAGCTAGTGGCACTGATCCATCCCTGGTGCAAGTGTTACCCCAACCTCTCCGCTACTACTCCCCATAAACTATCACCTCGGTCCACCCTCTGCGTTTTTCTCGGCTATCCCTTGGATCAAGAAGGATACATATGTCTCGACCTTTCTTCCAATCGCATCATCATCTTACATCACGTCGTATTTGATGAGTCATCTTTTCCCTTCTTTAAGGTGTCTTCCCCACCTTTATCCGATTTTGATTTCTTGATCGGGCTCAACACTATTTTTCCTCCCTTCTATACTAACCGTGCAGGTACACTCGGAGGTCCCTCCCACGGTGCTACTGCCCCTGCTGGTTTCCCACCACAGGCTGCTACCAGCAACACCGGCGCTACACCAGGGGGCGCTTCTACTACTGTATCAGGCGAGGCGGGCCTTTCTCTTGCTATCCCTGCCAGCAGGTCACGGCCTGGCCGCCCACTTGGTTTCCCCCCTAGCTGACCAAACTCACATTGCTCCAGCACATCCAGTGGACGCTTGCGCCAGCCCAGCTCGGGTTGGGCCGATCGCTGCCACGCCCTAGGATGTCAGCCTAGCTAGTGGTGTTGATCCATCCTTGGTGCTTGTGTTGAACGAGCTACAGGTGCCCGCACCTTCTCAGGCGATTGTGCCTATTTCCCATCAGGCGCCAAGTCCTACGGCCCCTCTTTCTGGTTCAGCTGCCCCCTGACTCGGGTTGCTACCAGTCGAACCGGCAAGGAAGTTGCTATCTCCATTCCACCGGTGGCCAACTAGCACCAGATGGTCACTCGCGGCAAGACCGGGTTTCGTTTCCTGGTTAATCGCATGAACCTTCATGCCTCCACCCTCTCACCGATTCCTAAAACATATCGTGGCTCTCTGTCGGATCCTAATTGGCGCGCTGCTATGACTGAAGATTTTGAGGTTCTCCAGCCAAACAACACTTGGGATCTCATTCCTCGACCTCCAAGCGCAAACATTGTCACCGGCAAATGGGTCTTTCATCACAAGTTTCGGCCGGATGGTTCTCTTGATCGCTACAAGGCTCGTTAGGTTCTTCGTGGTTTCACCCAACATCCTGGCATTGACTTTGATGAAACTTCTAGTCCTGTCGTCAAGCCCGCTACTGTCCGCACAGTTCTGACATTGGCTCTCTCCCGTGCCTGGCCAATTCATCAGCTCGACATGAAGAATGCCTTCCTATATGGAACACTTTCTGAGACAGTCTACTGTGCACAACCCTATCGTTTTGTTGACCCTGCTCGGCCTGATGATGTGTGTCGATTGAACAAATCACTCTATGGACTCAAGCAGGCACCTCGAGCATGGTATAGTCAATTTGCCTCCCACCTCCTGTCTCTTTGTTTTGTGGAGGCCAAGTCTGACACATCCTTATTCATTTTTCAGTGTGGTTCGGATACTATCTGCCTGCTCCTATATGTCGACGATATTGTCTTGACAGCTTTATCTCTGAGTCTTCTTCGTCACACTACTGAGGCTCTTTAGTAGGAATTTGCGATGAAGGATCTCAGACCTCTTCATCATTTTTTGGGATTATAGTTAATCATTGTGATGGTGCTCTTTTTCTCTCACAGCGACAGTATATGTCACGACCCAAATTCTTAATCACGCGATTAAACATAATCATACTTTTGAAGCATTATGTTTAATTTTTGCGTAATTATAATTCGGAATGTTAATGCATTCATATGAAATCATTTGGATGAGAGAAAAAAATACGGGAGAGAAAAGAATTGATTTCGCAGCGAAAAAAGACTCATTTCTCTAACACGTGGGCCCCACACCTCACCCACTCTCCAACCACTAAAGTGGCAACCCCCACCTGCCCACTCTCTCTCCTCCTCACTCTCCCTCAGTCCCACCGTGCAGCAGGAGCTGCTGCTCCTCCTCTCCCCTTCCCACTCAAGAGCTCTCACTCCCTCTCTCCTTTCCTTCTCAAATCCGAGCTCTAGAGAAGGATTGAAGGTATGCATGTGGTACCATTGCATTCTAGAGCTCATATGCTACTCATCCATCTAATTCATTTTCGTTTTCTCGAAAGATTCGAGCCGGTTTTGATGTCTTTTGGTGTTCATGGTTGAAGCACAAGAAACACCGGAGTTCTTCGATTTTCCTCCATTTCCTCCACTTCCCGGCGGTCACTCAACTCCACAAGCATCTTAAGTAAGTCTCTTAGGCTTCACATGGCAAGAATTCGTGGTTTGATTGGTCGATTTTGAGTTTTAGCAAAGTTCATGAGTTTTTGAGGTTTTGGACCAAAATGAGGATTTAGATAAAATTTGATTTAGGAATTGAGGTGCTAGGTGGTTAATTGAGTTCTAGACTATCTAAACTCTCCCAAACATATCCCCCTTTGGAGTGGAAAAGGTCGCAAATTGATTTGGCAAAGTTTCCCCTCAAATGGGAGCAGTTCTAGAAAGTCTGGAACCTCCGGAAAATTGTCCGGATGTTTCGCAGTCCGGAACCTTCGCAGAAAAGTGTGGATAGTCCGCAAAGTGCAGAGGTTTCACATAAAAGTGCGGAGGATCCGCACTTACTATTCATTAGGCGCATTGAGGCTTGTAAAATTCATAATTTATTCATCCGAACTCCAAACGATGTGAGACCAGTTGTGTTAGCTTCGTATGAGTGTGAACTACGTGTTAAAAGTGTTGGAACTACAGAAAATATTTTTGAGAATTAATGAGTTAATTAAATGTGTTTTGGCTTATTTAGCTCACGGTTAGTAGTTGCTATGTCCTAAAATTATGAAATCACTTTTGTTAGCCTTGCATTAACATGCTCTACACATTAAAAATACTATGAGCCATGAAATGAGTGTATGAATTCCATTGGTTATGAAATACGCGCTAAGGTTTAATGAGTCATTGAAATGGTTTCAATCTTTAACATCACATAATTAATTGGATCTGAACCCCTTATATAGTGTATAACCATGTTTAGGTAAAGTGTGTCTAGTATTCAAATTGAATCGATCAACGAATCGACGAAAACACATTTCTTGTCAATGTTCGGAGTGTTCGGACAAAGTCCAGGGGGTCCGCATATGTCCGGAGTATCCGGAGAATTCTCCGGATAGTCTGGAGTTTGCTTGAGTTGCGTGAATGTTCGGATGTTCCGCAGAATTTTGCGGATAGTCCGCATATGTCTGGAGGTTCCGGAGATTTCTCCGGAGGTTCCGCACTTTCAGTAACTTTTCAAATGGGTTTGAGTCCCAATTTTGTTCTAATTCGCATGTTTGCACTTTTAACATATTTTGCGCATCATATGGCATGCATTGTTGTATTTCATCCATACTCATGGCTTTGCACGCGTTATTCTTTTTAGAGAACGTCGAGTCGGTTTTCTAGGAGAGCGAAGGAGATTTTGGGTAGCCACCTGAACAACAAGGCAAGCAACTAAGCATATTGATCCCTCTTGTATAATTGGATAAGTCTAAAATTGATAAACTATGCTTAGGTATGTATGCATGTTTAGTGAGTCAGTGTCGGGTACCAATGGGTAGAACCTGTGCCGATTGCATTCCTCTACCTTGAATACTTGTGTGTTTATATTCCTTATAGCATTGAGGTGTTGTCAATGTATAGGCATGAGTTCGACTTATATGATTAGCCATGCTTAGGTTATTCGGTAGAAGTCGAACGACGGCTCGTTCCGTTGTTCACGAGCATAGGACCTTCTTATGGTTACGCACACTTGTTGAGGTTGGGATGGTTGTATGAGTGGTGAGTATGAGACGAGATGTGGGCGGTTCTAGGATGGTATTTTGTCCTGCCCGGATGTGGAGTTCCCTTGGGTAGGCTGGTAGAGGAAGACTGGACACCGTAGACCGCTTGCATCGTTTAAGGCCGATCATCGGGGTAGTTGGCTTTAGCACTTACCTTACCACATACCGATCTAATCGTAAGGCGAACCGAATACCTTCACAGCTATGGCTTTGTGGGTGTGAACATCGACGGTGTGAGCGGGCGGGCTTGTAAGCGGTATTAGTTTGCTCCGGGAGTAGTTCTAGTACCACCGCGTCGAGCGATGCATGCCCCACACGGTTGGGACTGGTTGGGAAATGTTGTCACGAGTACCCCCTTGTATGCACTTTGGCCGGTGGCATAAGCCGTATGGTCCTCGTATCGTGTGGGTCCAGGAGTACCCCCTTGCAGGGTGTATAAACAGTTCGAACTGCCGCGCTCTCGGTCATGAGCATGCTATTGTTTCATTTGCATCCGGTCGTAGAGTTTCGAGTATGGTTTGTGGTTTGGTATGTGGGAGATGATGATGTGGTACTTGTTACTTATTGATATACATGTTGTTACAGTTACATGTTTCAGTTGTTAGGTGCAGGGTAGTTTTCATATGCTTGGTAAAGTTTCAGTCGCTCACACATATATCTAGGATGCTTAGTGCATATGTTTTACTTAACCTGTGGTTCATCCTTGCTAATGATCAATGCATAATCCTTAGAGTCGAGCTATGTATATGTGCTCTATATGGTTTAAGTCTTGCGAGTACCTTCGTACTCATGCCTGCGCTTTCAGGTACTCCTGTCGTTGAGGAAGAAGCGGTGTTTGGCTACTTTGTGCCTGCCGATCAGGGTGGCGGGCAGGAGTAGCACACTCTACTCCGAAACTCAGTGTTTTGGTATGGAGCATAAGGGCATGTGGCTCCATATCCTTTTATTGTATAGATTTTAGTCTTCCGCTACTTAGTTCTTTTGCTGGTTAAGAGTTGAGCAGGTTTTAGTCTCCTCCTAGCTCTCTTTTGCTGTAAATTGTGATAACTTGTTGCATGCTTAATATTTGTAATATAAATGTTTATTCCTTGCTCTTTATTAAGCTATGTTGTGATGCACTATGTTGGAGGCATGTGTTCCGATCCTAGGGCACAAAACACGTGCCAGGACTGCCGGAATGGTATTCGGGTTAATCATCGAGGTTAGATTATGAATAATGATTCGCTTGATGATTAATTTGAATACTGTTTGGATGGGTCCTCACAGTATATCCTAGATATCTTGGAGCGGGCAGGGATGTCAGCATGTAAGCCCTGTAGCACCCCAGTCGACACACATGCCAAGCTCTTCGGTGATGGTACTCCCGTGGATGACCCGACTCACTACCGTAGTCTGGTAGGTACTCTGTAATATTTGACATTTACTCGTTCAAATATCGCTTATGCTGTACAACAGGTCTACTTATTCATGCACGCCCCTCGTGAGCCTCATCTTAATTTGGTGAAATGCATTCTGAGATACCTCCGGGGGACTCTTGATTATGGTCTTGCTCTTCACCGCACCTCCACCACTGTTTTGACTATCTACACTGATGCTGATTGGGTTGGTTGCCCTGACACTCGGAAGTCCACCTCTGTCTATGCGGTCTTTCTCGGAGACAATCTTATCCCTTGGTCATCCAAACGGCATAATACAGTATCCCGGTCCAACGCTGAGGCTGAGTACCGCGCTGTCGCCAATGGTATTATGGAGGCCCATTGGCTGCGCCAGTTGCTCATGGAGCTCCACAGTCCACTTTAGCGTGCCACTGTTGTTTATTGTGACAATGTCAGCGCGATCTATCTCTCCAACAACCCGATCTAGCATCAGCGTACCAAGCATGTGGAGATTGACCTGCACTTTGTTCGCGAACGCATTAGCCTCGGTGACGTCCGTGTTATGCATGTCCCGACGTCCTCTCAGTACGCCGACATCTTCACCAAAAGACTGCCCACTTCGGTCTTCCAAGAGTTTCACTCCAGTCTCAACGTTCGGCAAGCTCCCGTCTCAACTGCGGGGGAGTGTTAGACTTCTTGCCGGTTCACACGAGCATCTTTTTGACTTCCTTCTTTTACATCTTACCATACATTTATGAATATATGCACGGCGTGTTCACACTCTTCCTGCCCCCGTTCACACGAGTATATCTTTGGCTTCGCTCTTTTATATCTTCCTATCCATACATGAATGCATACACGACGTGTTTATATTCTTTTGCATGATAGTTTAAGTGCTATATATTTATAAATTATAACCTAAATATTCAATAAAAAAATCGTGTGATTCATTCCAATGATTTAGTGGCCAGCCTCATCAAGAGATCCAAAGAACTATCTCCCAGATTCTAAATCTACAGCACAAATCTTGACCCATCTGTTTTTAATCCTGCTTCATTGTTAGCATAAATAAGATAAAATGAATTCACTACTGATAAGAACAAAAAGTTTGATCATGTCAGGCAGATGTCCCTCTGAACTGCAATCCTCCACAGCTACATGGGAATATTCACAGATCTCACGCCAATTTCGTTCAATTCCATGCACGTTATACCATAGAACAATGATCCGAGAAGGATTTATACTACCACAGTAGACACCGTAGTTTGCCATTGAATATCATCCGAGACTGTACAAGTACATTAAGATGAAAATGCACTACATTGTGAAGTAGCACGACAACAGGCTGAACATAACTGCTACCTTTTTATACCAGGAGTAGCATCTCATGTTATCTACATGTCATCAACTAAGACTAATGGCAAATGAAAATACAGGTCAACAACATTCCAAAGGTATTCTTTTTTTCAAAAGAAAACTACTAAACTACTATCAACCAACCATGCCTTAGTAGAGCCTCCCACAGCATTGTGGAGAACCACAATGACAGCATTTGAATTTTATTCTGCCATTCGCATCGTGGACATGATCTATTTTATAATTATAGTCATAAGTCAGCTCCTGTAACGGTGGAATAGTCTCCGCAGCAAAAAACATAATATGGGGCATGCTTTTGTCATCATGGTCCCAAAGAACATTCTGTGCATAAAGATTAGGTGAACAGCTGTGATTGATGAATCTTCCAACGTTTCCATACTCAGTTGCATCTATTGTAAATCCAACATCATCCATGGTCTGAGAGCTATGGCCAGAAGAGTTCAAACCTGAAACTGTTGGTAGCAACCCTTTGCAAAGATTCTTATCGTCGTAGTTATGACCTATATCAAACAAGTAATCGCTGTTCCTTCTCTGGTCAGCTTCCTTGCCATGCAGCAGCTCACCAAGATACTCACATATGAAACTGCCAGAAGATATGGACCTTAGGGATCTTACACCCCAACCTGTCTTGGTTGTCCTGAATACTTCCAGTGGTATTTTCATACCATGCTGACTGACCCTATTGTGGCATGAAGGAGGACATTTACAAGATGGACCACACTCAAATATGAGGGGCTTTTCATTGACAATTGCACCATTGAAGTTAAATGGGATTTCTCCTCCATTCTTCACAACACATGCGCAGCAAGCAGAATCTGAGCACCCATTGGCACAGTCACAACCCTGAGGACGTATTCTTGTGGGCCAGAATGAAGATTTGGTTCTAGTGATGTATATAAAAGGTGCTGGTCGCACATCATCAACTGTATTGATGACACAGATGGGAGCTCCCTCCTTCCCTTGAGATATATCAGCTATGCAGAGGCCTGGACGCATTTTGGACTTCCTCATCCCTTTAGCTATGTGCAGAGGAAGTTCTGGTTGTCCAGGAATCCTTTGTAACCTGTACTTAAACAACTTTGAACCTGGTTGACCTTCTATCCAGCAATCCACCACATGATACAACCCATCATATGTGAACGTTGAGATTTGTTTAGCCCTCGAATGACTGCCTCCATCTCTATTCTGACCTTTAAAGCCATGAATCACCCTGACCGGAGTCTTTGTTTTGATGCAATTCTTCAAGGCAAGGTTCCCACGCTCAAGCTTTTGATCCTCGTCATCCTTCTTACCAGCAGGCTTTCCCCCAGAACCGGTGTATATTAATTCACCTGAGCAAGACAATTCATCAGGATAACCTCCAGAACAAACAATGCTTATTGAAATAAGCATGCCATTTCTATCTTTGGTGGTGTCAATGCCTCCCTGGTACACACGGTGTAGACCAACAATGGCAAGCTGAACTCTATATAGAAATTCATCACCAACTTCAACTCCAGGAACTTTTCCAACAATAGGACCAGGTTTGGTAAAGCCCGGTAATTTCCTGATCGCTCTATCAGCTTCAAGATCAATTCTCTTAATCTTCAATGAGTGCTGCTCCACAGCTTGGACTAGAGCCCTGCATATAAACTCAAACCTCCTGCACATCATCTTGAATTTGCTCCTAGCATCCGCATTCTGGACTCCATATTGCCTTTGGCACCTCATAGAAGTAAGACCTGAGGAACTGTTGAGGTACAGCTCAAGCTTTCCTTCATGAACAGCTAGTGCCTTCAAAATGTCATCATCTTCCAGGTTGGAAGAAACCTTATGATCCAGTTTCTCCTTGCTACCCAATGCAGAGGCAATCTTCATCTGAAGATGAGCTGGAGCTTTTACCTTCACCTTCTTCCTGGGACCAAAGGAGCCCCTAATTGTGCCAACCTCCTTTCCCTGTGTCATGGGGCACTTGTCTGCAGACATGAGAGCTTGCACAGCAAGATCTTTAGAAAATTCATCGGTGTCCTCAATCTCATTTGCGGTCACACGGGTTCCATGTTCAGTCTCCTTCTCCTTGTCCTTGGAAAAGGGTCTACGCCAAGTGTCCAGTGCAGATTTCTGAATCACTTTGGTAGGCTTGACTACTTTTCGAGGTGTAAACATGGCCTTACTTCTCATCATAGTACCTTCGCCAGACAATCCTGCTGCAACATCAGAAGATGCCCCGTCCATCCTAGCACTTTCAGACACTCTCTTACCCCTCAAATGTTCTTTCGCAGGACCCTCAGCCAAAGATTCAGCAACAAAGTTGCAGGAACTCCCACTAGATTTGTTCATCACTTTGACATCTTTTGCAACCATCCATGATGGTCTCTTCTCCCCACACTGCCTTGCTGAAGCATCCAGATCATTAATTGCACGAACAGAAGCCCCATATCTACAAGCTGCGGACTCATGCAGAACAACATTGGTAGAAATTTGAGATTCTCGATACTCTTCAACCGCAGGGTGCACCTCGGGAGCAATCTCTCCCTCCTCCAATTCTTCGTCCTGTACCGCTCCAACAATAGCACCATCGCATTGAGCAACCACGATGTCGTCCGCATAACTACTGCCATCTGTAGCCACCACCTCCTCCAACACAACGAGACCACCATCAGGATGCCCAGATTCCAACCACAAACGCTCTTCGCTACTGCCTCCGCCGGCGAGTAGAGATGCTGCAACCCTCCCGCAGCCAGGCGGGAAGCAGCGGTTGGCAGAAACCATCCTCGGCTTTGCTCGCAAACGTGCGGCTGGCACCAACTCTTTCCTCCCCAATTCACCACTCCCTGCTCCCTTTCCCCTGTCCTCAACCAACACACCGGCAACCCCTTGTGAACCAGTATGAAACAAAGAATCTGCAGCAGCCCCAGCATTGCAGCCCACAGCCTCTGATGATTTCGCTCCCAACAGCACGCCGTCCTTGCTGCCCGCGACAGGAGTAGGAGCAGCCAGCTTCTCCAATGAACCAGAACCACCGTCGGCGCGTGCAACACGGAACCGCGAACCGTCGCCGAGCGTAGTAGCGGCCGCTTCCCTCCCGCAGCTGGGCAGGAATAGGCGCCTCGCCGACACCGCCCTCCGCTTGGGCGGCGGGTACGCGCGCGGCGCCGCCAGCCACCTCTTGGTCCCCACTTCGCCGCTGCCTCCCCTATCCTCCCGCGCCGTCGCAACCACCAAAGCGGCGAACCGCTCCGCACCGTCGCCGATCAAACCGCCCGCCGCATTCCCTCCCGCCGCTCCCGCGCCCACCGCCACGCCACCCTCCGCCTTCCCCACGCCGCTGCCGCCCGCGCCTCGACCATGGGCGGCGTGAAGGGGAGGAATAGGAGGGTGAGGAGGAAGGCCGCGGCGGTTGCCGCCGCCGCGCTGGGGGTGCCACGCGCGCACGGTGGAGTTCACCGCCCCCGGCGTCCTCCGCTGCCCCGCAGCGTCGAGCCTCGCTGCGTAGAAGTCCATTCCCACCCCCGATCACCTGGGGCACAAGTCCACAACCAAATTAGCTACTCCGTTTACGAAACACCAGCGCACAAACCAAACAGACGCGGGAGACGCACGAGATGAGGCGTCGAGCGGCGGGAGCGCACGCGCGGACCCACCTCTCGGTCGGCGACCACCGGCGGCGACGGCGAGGAGTTGGAGGAGGCGGTTGGTGTTTTGGGGGCGAGGCGACGTGTGCGCGAATGCTGAAGAGCGAGGGCCAGCGGATGGGGCCGGGGGGTCCGGTGGTACTCGAACAAGGCGGGCTCGGTGGCACGTGGCGCCTCAAGGACAGCGGTCAAGACTCGGGTTCGGTCCGTGACTCATGAGCAATACGAATTACCGCTCCCTCCGTTAAAGAACACAAAACTTATTTATTTAAATTAAATTAAATTTTATATTTTTTTTATTAATAATTAGTTAAATTATAAATATGTTTGATGTATAAAAATTATATCTATATTTATATTTTAAAATACTTTCACACTATATTAGTATTATAGTTATAAACTATATATTTTACGATAAAACAGTGATTAAAGTCTAATTTTAAAAATTGAGCTAAAACAAAATACATTTAGTATTCTTGAAGGGAGGGAGTAATTACGTTCAACATGTAATGTAATTTTTCTCTCTTTTTGCTATTGGTGAGAAACTGATGTTACCTAATTACCTCTAGCATGAATTACCGATGCGGTGATTAGGGTAGTTTTTTTAAATAATATTATTTTATTAAAAAATTGTAAAAATAATAGACAAATTTAAAAAATTATAAAAATAGGTACATGTCGGCACGTGAAATACCAACAAGGTATCTGTCTGTACTTCGAATACTGACAGCTTACGTAGCGTTGGGTCCGGAGACCTATCGGCATACGAAATATCGACATGTCATGAGCCCAGCTAAACAGGGTGCCACATAGGCTTGTATGAAGCGTATTTGCCTTTTGACATATTGAATCCCGACAGGTGATGCGTTATGGTCTGTCGGCACTCAGAATACCGACAGGTGACACGTTATGGCCTGTCGGAACTCGGTATTCCGCATACCGACAAGCATCACGTTAGGTGTGTCGGCACGTGGCCGTGCATAGTGGGCGGTGATGAGTGGCGACGGCGAGCGTCGATGATGAGCGGGCAGCGCATGGAGGCGGGAGGCGCGCGGCGGCAGCCAACGGGCAACAAGCAGAAATTAGGGTCGATGGCACGTGGACGGCGATCGGTATGTTTTTTTCTTTTTTTTAAATAGTTAGAATTAGTTAGAAATTTAGAGTAGTTAGAAAGTAGATGTAGTTAGAAAAATTAGGAGTAGTTAGAAAAATATAATAAATTAGAGTAGGTAGAAAAACGGTAGGTGATTTAGGAAAAATAGTAGAAAATAGTTACAAATTAGGAATAGTTAGAAAAATTAGAGTACTTATGAAAAATGTAAAAAAATAGTTAGAGAATTTTAGAGAAATGTTGAGTAGAGTAGATAATTTAGAAAAATAAGGATATGAAATATAGAATAGAGTAGGTATGATTTAGAAATTAATTAAAGGTAGAAAATATAGTATAGTTAGTTAGGAAATGTAGAATAGTTAGAAAATTTCAAATATTTTGGTAATGTAGAGTTAAATAGGTTATTTAATATGATTTGGAAATTGGATATTATTAGATGTACATATTTTTTTGTTAATGTAGGAATTTTACATTTCAATTGTTGTGGATTTTCGTAGAATTGTATTTAGAATGGAAGGCGGGAAATGTGATTCATTTAAAATTTAGAGAAGAAAAATTTAAATACGTGTAGAATAGATAATGTAGCATAGAGCATACGTAGTTAGGAATTTCGCAATAGTTAGACAATCTAGACTAGTTTAAAGTTGAATTATAAATATGTAGTACAAATATTTTATAGATATAGGATATTTAGAATACAAATGGAGTAATTTTTTTACAGTAATACATTTAGAATGGTATAGTGTGAAGAGTATGTTAGCAGTGATATTTGATGGTTACGTAGAATACAAGTGATGAGGTTGAATAGATTTTGTGGTCATAACTGTTGTATGTTGATTATAATTATTTATCTAACGAAGTATAGTATGTTTGTTAAATCAGGTATGTTGACCATAGTGTGGTTCAGAGTTTTTTTATTGCCCTGGATGTGTCATGCATTGTGACAATAGGGTGGATCTCAGTAACTTTCAGTATGTGGACACATAATTACATAGTCTAAGAGAGATTTGGCGGCCCCAAGTGTTAGGTTGGCTATATAATCTGTTGCAACTTAGTCTAACACATCAGCGGTTGAAAATGAAGGCTCTGATTCCTAGACGTCAAGAAACCGACTGGCAGTGAGAGCTCTTGGAGGTTACATGTTTGAGGCAATGGCAGCAATTTGTATCACTGCGGTTGAGATAGGAGTTTTCCCACTTAAGACAGACCCAGCACTATAGAAGTTGTTGGTGAAAATGTTGTCCATGAGGAGGTGCATGAGAGTGTGGTTTTAGAGGTACCTCTGCACACTAGTACACCGGTTGAGCTACAGACTGCAAGAGAAGAATGTAACGATGGGGAAGAAAATCAGGCCGCGATGCGTACTGATCAGGGAGAGTGGGACGAGGCACTAGTGGACCAGATGGAGGTAGATAACGACGAGTTTCCGCACATTTGTGGACTCAGGTGCAGGTATCTCGGAAGAATGGATGAATTTTGCTTTGTAGAAGTTGACGGTGAACGGTAGACACGAATTGGCATGGGAGTATGATTCCATTGTGGTGACCAAAGACCACATGTTTCGTGACAAGGTCCATCTACAACATGCAGTAAATAGATGATGTTTCTTGGAGGCGAGGGAGTTCAAGATGGTAATATCTAATCCTCTAACATACGACGCAAAATGTTTAGTTGAAGGTTGCACTTGACGAGTTCATGGATTCTTGCCGAGGTGTGACATAGTATGGTTAGCATCTATTGTTGAGCCATGTACTTGAAACTTAAGCCGACCTGTACGCGCACATAGAAATATGAGCTCTGATTATGTTGCAAATTTGATGCACCCAGAGATTTTGAAGAAGACTAGTATGTCTCCCTTTGGAGTTATGCATGGTATCAACATCAAATTTGGGTACAAGAATTCATATGACACGGCATGGAGAGCAAAACATAAGGTGTTAGAGATGAGGTTTGGCACATATAAGTACTCATACCACAACTTACCTTCATTGCTAGAGGTTATTCAGGGCAGGAACCCAAGCACGTGCATTGCTACTCATGATTTTATCAATTAGGATGGAGATCGAGACCTTTAGCGGGTGTTCTAGTCGTTCGACTGTATGAACGAGGCATTCCGACGTTGTCAGCCGATGATGTGTGTGGACGGGACATTCCACATAGGCAAATACAGGGTGTAGATACTCACAGCTATCGGGATTAATGGTGAGAACTAGGTTGTGCCTTTGGCTTTTGCATTTGTCAAACTAGGTTAAGAGAGATGTTGTTGGTAACAGGCGTAATGTGTGTGTACTCCACAAACCTCATGCAGGCTTGTTGAACGTTATCAACACATTGCAAAGTGGTGTGGGTGAGGTATTGCCATGGCAAGATTTGCATAGCCGTTGGTGCATACAGCATCTCAGAGCAAACTTCTACAAACAATTCAAAAACAAGAGGTTATGGATCTATTTAAGAAGCCATGCAAACATAATCAAAGGAGGAGGTTTAATGCACTATGGGAAGAGCTGGATAAACTAAGTTTTGAAGAAGACAGTTGTACTAAGGGAGGAGGAACCCGAGGGCCTTGAGGCTTTACCACTTGAGCCACAGAGTGTGACCAAGAGAAAGAAGGGTGGAAGGAGGGTTAAGTGTTTCTCCGACTGGATTAGACACAAACCACTGGAGAAATAGACACTCATTGCGGATACTGATGATTCACGTTATGGAATTATGACAACTAACCTCGCCGAGGTTTACAATTGGATAATGAAAGGGAATAGGTCACTGCCATTAGTGGCAATTGTGGAGGGAGTCACTCGTGGAACATAGCGGTATCTTCAAGAGCGTTACAGCAAGGCCACGCTGCATATGCGCAACCCGTAAAGGGTGTACACGGAGAAGAGAACGTGTTACATGGAAAAGACGAACGGGAAGGACCAGTCACACAAAGTTCATATTGTTGTCAATTGTCAGCACGTCTTCGAGGTGATGTTGCGTGACAAGGGTGGACTAGGTATCAGAAAGCAGGAAATTACAATGGAATGCAGGTTGTGGCCAGCGGACAATAAGTGCAAGTGCACTTGCAACAAACCATCACTGATGCATTTGCCTTGCTCTCATATGCTAGCTTGTTGTGCGAAGGCAGCATTGAGTCGGAGTATTTCATGTCACTATACTACCACAAGAAAGCTGTAGAAAGTACTTGGTATGATGAGTTGCATGGGTGGCAGGGGGTGCAGGACTTCATGAAGCCGCCTAAAGATGGTCTATATTGGATTCCAGATCCAAACAGTAAGGTTGACACAAAGGGGCAATCCAAGACTCGGCATATCAGGAATGATATGAACGATGTTGAGGGAGCATGTGTCTGCAAGGAGTGCCTGGTATGCGGAGATCTGCATTTGATGGGGCAGTGCGAGCAGTATCCGGTGGACACTCTGGTGTCAGGCAAGAAGGTTAGATGTGCCGGTACGCCAGCTGAAGAAGAAAAATCCTTTGAATGAGACTATTATTTGAAGCAAGGCATGACTGTTTTCATGTTGTATTACTAATTAGATGGTGCTCTGTGTTTGTAATATTTGTCTGTCTATGTGTTGAAGCCTTGTAATATTGGCATATTGTTGTATTATGTAATATTCGGACAACGTGAGTATGTGTTATAATATGTGGAGCATATTATATTATGTGCTATTTGGAGTTACTGGATAACTTGAGTATGTGATGTTATATTTGGACCATGTTGTATTACGTTTTATTCGGAGTACCTAATAACCTTTGTATTTGGTGTAATATTTGGACCACGTTGTAATATTTGGACATTTTGGGTTATGTTATATTCGAACTGCCTTACTCTTTGTTGTAATATTACCAACTTTTGTACATACTCAAAATTTATTGCACATAATGTGTGGTACTATATGATGTTTTCAAACAACCTGCTACATTTCTCCTCATATTATATTTCTTTTATGTATTATTTTTTGTGTTTTATTTCTCTCGAGTTTAATTTTTATTTTGCATATTCTGCATTGCATTACTATGTGCTTATCGTATTCATTATGTTATGTAGTACAATCTTTTTTGCTTTTAGGTATGGAGGTCATCGACCCTGTGATCAATGTGACGCATCGAACACACTTGGACGACATCGAGCTATACCCGGCCTTGTGCTTACGTACTCCAGATCACTTCTGGAGGCTTGACTAGTGTTGGATCCTGAGTTAATAACTTTGTGCATTATAAGTTTGCTGTTGTAAATCACTCAATTTTTTTTACTTGCATTCTTTATTTTCCGTAGGTTGAGGGCATCGGGTCTCCTTCCTTTGGCGTGTCTCCTCGCCCCGACTAGAGAACCCCCTGGTTTCCTCTTGACAGGGCACTACTGACAGCACGGGTCGACCGCTGGAGGCTAGAGACGCACACTTTTCACCTGTCTGTAGGTGAAATGACTATCACACTGCAGGACGTCTCCATGCTACTGGGATTGCCCTTGGCAAGGACTGCTATGTTCGGGCCGAACTTGCATGCCGGGTGGAGGGATGAGCTCCTTACTAGGTTCCACGGAGTCATCTTTGAGGGTCAGCAGCTGTCGGTGTGTCAGGAATCGGGGGTCCCTGAGTCCCGAGGCCAGGCCAGCCGTCCACCACGTGTCACCATCCTGCGAGGTCCCTCCTGCGGGATGAGGAAAATCTAAGTCCCGGGAGAAGGTGCTCGGGGCCACAGCCTCTGGTCCCCAAGCACCCCAGTTCCCCGATGACCCGCAGAGTCCAAGTACCGGGAAGAAAGTGCTCGGGGAGGTGTCCACTCGCCCCCGAGTACCCTAGTCCCCAGATGGTCAGAAGAGCTAAGTACCGGGAGAGAGCGCTCGGGGGGCTACGTACGGCATCCCTCGAGCGCCCGGTTCCCCGAGGGTCAGTACAAAGATGCTCGGGAGAGAGTGCTCGGGGCTGCACGTGGCAGTCCCCGAGCACTCGGTTCCCCGAAGGTTCGTGCGAGGGCGCTCGGGGTTGCACGTGGCAGCCCCCGAGCACTCGGTTCCCCGAAGGTTCATGCAAAGGTGCTCGGGAGAGGGTGCTCGGGGTTGCACGTGGCAGCCCCCGAGCACTCGGTTCCCCGAAGGTTCGTGCGAGAGCACCCGGTGCCCCGACGACCCAGAAGGGCCCCCGAGGGGCCCGCCGACGAGGTGTCAACCATTCAGAGGTCCAAGGCCACATTTAATGGGCATGCGCGGCCTGACATCCTGACATCCCCAACTGCTCCCGCCGCAGTGTCAGTCCCTGCCATGCTTTGGCAGAGAGGCGTGGGGCCATTAATTGCACGGGTCCCGTCCCGTACCATCCGGTGTATCTCAGGATAACATTGCCAGGATCAAGGCGTTTCGTCTGCCACCTTGCCCTGGCAGAGGAACAAGACAGGGTGGGCGCACCGGGCGCCTCTGTGGCTGCTCGGTGGGCCCTCTCAATGGCGCCCGGCACCAGGGCGTCCACAGTGACAGGTGGTCGGACGCGCGCCGCGTTTTTCCACCGCCCTTGTCACTTCGCCCAGAGGAAATGATGACGCCTTTCTCAGTCGTGGCGTCTTGAAACTCGTGCCGCTTCTTTCCTGTTTGGGGTATGTCGTGGCCGGCGAGTGCATAAAAGGAGGGCGCGGACGAAGACACCAGATTGACTCGAAGCATCGTAGAAAAGAACAAGCCCAAGTAATCGACCGCGCCACACTTAGACGAAGAACACTACAAGCAAGCCTGAGCAGAGCTAGAACAAGGGAGCCTCAAGCTCTTAGTTAGACAATATAGTCTTGTAACCAGACATATCCCTGAGGGATCCCCCTCAGGGAAGGATATTGCACCCACACAGGAGTAGGGTATTATGCCCCCGTGCGGCCCGAACCTGTCTAAACCCTGGTGCATTTACTTCCCTCGCACTAGGTCGATCATCCCCTACCACCGGCCGCTGCATTTATTTCCACTTCCATTTATTTCTCCGACGAACTCATTCAGGATCACCCCCCCGGCTGAATCTCTAAAAAGGGGTCTCTCGGGATCCCTGCGACAGGAGTTCACCCTCCGACAGCTGGCGCGCCAGGTAGGAGGGAACATCCCTGAACCTGTTCGTTTGTTTTCTTCCACAGGAAAAAATGGCCGGTGGGCACCGCCTCCAGTGTTCTGGCTCCACTTCCAGTGAGGAAATGCAGCCCCTCGCACCGGAGGTCCCAGCCGCTGCTGCGTCCCAGCAGCAGCCGCAATCTGCACATGCGGCTTTCCCCTCCCAAGGGGACCAAGGAGCTGGGCCCAGCAGGGTCGCCCTCGCCGCCGCCGGTGCTCCCTCCGACCCCTAGCAGGTGGTCAAAATCCCGGCCGCCAGGTCCGCCTCTGGGCAGCGCCGGGTATCACTTCGGCGTAGACTCACCTTTAGCGAGGCCAGCCCGGGGAGCGCGCTGCTTGCGGCGCATGCTCTCCTCAGGCATCCGCCTGTCCAGGCAACGCCGAACACTCCGGAAGGCCGGTGGATCCAAGATGTTATCGCCCTGGTCGGCACTGCTCGCCGCCAGGTGCTGGCCGGGAGTTCTCGCGCCACCACCCAGCGTGACGCTGCTAGAACCGGCTCATCAACGGGCAACGTTCGCACGGGCCGGGGGGCCTCCAGGCGAAGCGCCACCCCCCTGGCCGTGTCCGAAGCCCGGGATCTCCGCTTGCGTCTCAACGAGCGGAGGGGCCATGAGGATGCGTGCGTCACTCTCGAGCGCCAGCGGGAAACCCGGCAGGAGGCCGAGGCGGAGGATCAGGCTTCCTCTTTCCCGGCCCACGATCGCCGGGAGTCCCCGGCTCGCCGGCATTCGCCACCAAGGACTCCCGCCCGCGCCACAGGGTACGGCACTGGTTGCCGTGCCTTTACCACTGAGCTCCATCGGGTCAGATGGCCCTCCAAGTTCCGCCCCGAGCTGCCGGAGAAGTACAACGGGTCCATCAACCCTGTCGAGTTCCTCCAGATCTACACTACGGCCGTTCAAGCGGCCAGAGGCAGCGAAAAGGTGATGGCGAATTATTTTCATGTTGCCTTGAGGGGCTCTGCCCGTTCTTGGCTCATGAACTTACCCCCACGGTCTATTAGCTCCTGGGATGACCTCTGCCACCAGTTTGTGGCTAATTTTCAGGGCACATTCACGCGCCCCGGTTTGGAGTGTGACCTCCATGCCGTCAAGCAACAGGAGGGGGAGACGCTGTGGCGCTTTATTCAGCGCTTCAGCCAGGTCCATAACACCATCCCACGGGTGGCCCTCCACGCTGTCATCATCGCCTTCCGGTAGGGCATCCGCGACGAGCGGATGCTCGAAAAGCTAGGTACACACGAAATCGAAACCACTGCGGAGCTCTTCACACTGGCCGATAAGTGCGCCAAGATGGCGGAGGCTCGGGCATGGCATGCTCCACGCCCCACCGCCGACCAGCCAAGTTCTTCACGTTCCGATAGGTGGGAAAAGAAGAAGAGAAGAAAGCGCGAAGCCGCTCCTGTCGAGCCGACCCAGGGCCCCGCCCATAGGCCGGCCCAAGAGCCTGACCGCCGGTAAGAGCGTCGGGCGGCCGCCGACAGACGGCCCACGCCGGCGAGGGCCCCTGTCAGGGCCCCTCCTCGGGCCCCGGCGCCCGCGAGGGCCCGGCACCATCTAGGGCACCGGCTCCCGCAAGAGCCCCGGCACCCGGCTGGGCTCCTGCTCCGGCGAGGGTGCCCCATACACCAGACCAGATGGCACGATCTCACGAAGTGTCGTTCGGTCAAAGGCCTCGTCGAGCAGCGCTAGAGAGAGCGCGACGAGTCCCGCGCGGGAGGCGACGCTGAGGCCGCCCCCGATAATGCCGAGCTCGGCTTTCAGGAGCCTGAGCATGCCGTCGCTTTCATCGACGGAGGCACCTACACTCCTTCCTCGCGCTGTGGCATCAAGGTCATGCGGCGCGAGGTGTGCTCGGCAACCCCGAGCGAGGAGGCCGCCAGGCCCTTGAGGTGGTCGGACGCCCCGATCACGTTCAGCATGGCCGATCACCCCGCGAGTACTGCAGCCGTGGGGCGACTACCCCTGGTGGTTTCCCCCAGCGTCTGCATTGTCAAGGTCGGCAGAGTGCTGATTGATGGTGGTGCAGGCCTCAACCTTCTCTCCAAGGAGGCTTTTGAAAAGCTACAGGTGTCCTCCAGGCGCCTAAGGCCGTCGCTCCCCTTCTGCGGAGTGACACCCGGGCACTCTCTGCCCCTCGGGCAGGTCGAGCTACCCGTGACCTTTGGGAGTCGGGACAACTTCCGCACGGAGAACGTCCTCTTCGACGTCGCGGAGCTCCCCCTCCCCTACAACGCCATCCTCGGGCGTCTGGTGCTCGCCAAGTTCATGATGGCCGTGCATTATGCGTATCTCACGGTTAAGATGCCGGGCCCAGCGGGCCCCATCTCCGTGACCGCCGACTCCGGTGGCGCCGTCTCCTGCGCCGAGCAGTCGTACATGTCTCTGGTTTCAGCGCGGGCTGAAGTCAAAGGCTGCACAGGGGGACCGGGACCCTCTTCATCCAAACCCCGACTCGCCGTCGACGCCTCTGTTCCTACGAAGGAGGTCGTGGTGGGCGAAGGCGCTACCCAGGTCGTCCGGATCGGCGATGACCTGGGTAGCAAATAGGAAAGCGCGCTCGTCACCTTCCTCTGGGCCAACGCAGACGTGTTTGCCTGGCAACCGTCCGACATACCCGGGATCCCTAGGGAGGTGATCGAGCATCACTTGGCGGTGCGCCCGGACGCTCGCCCGGTGAAGCAGAAGGTCCGGCGGCAGGCGCCTGAGCGCCAGGAGTTTATCCGGGAGCAGGTCAACAAGCTCCTTGACGCCGGATTTATCCGAGAGGTCCTCCACCCCGACTGGCTGGCAAATCCAGTCATCGTCCCGAAGGCCAACGGCAAGCTTCGCATGTGTGTGGACTACACCGACCTAAATAAGGCTTGCCCTAAAGATCCTTTTCCCTTGCCTCGCATTGATCAAATTGTAGATGCGACCGCGGGATGCGATCTTTTATGTTTTTTAGATGCAAACTCTGGGTATCACTAGATCCGCATGGCCGTAGGGGACGAGGAAAAAACTGCTTTTACCACTCCGGTGGGGACTTACTGTTATATATCAATGCCTTTTGGTTTGCGCAATGCTGGGTCCTCTTTCCAGCACGCCATTCGCATTACCCTTGATTCGCAGGTTGGCCGCAACGTCGAGGCTTACATCGACGACCTCGTGGTCAAATCCTGAGACTGCGCCACCCTACTCGAGGACCTTGCCAAGACTTTCGACAGTCTCCGCACCACCCGCCTCAACCTCAACCTCGAGAAGTGTGTCTTCGAGGTGCCGGCGGGCAAGCTCCTCGGTTTCGTGGTTTCCGGCCGAGGAATCGAGGCCAATCCAGAGAAGATCCAGGCTATCGAGCAGATGCGACCCCCGACTCGACTCAAAGAGGTCCAGCGTCTCGCCGGCTGCATGGAAGCCCTCGGGCGCTTCATCTCCAAGCTCGGGGTGCGAGGGCTCCCCCTCTTCAAGCTTCTGAAGAAGACCGGTCGTTTCGACTGGACGCCGGAGGCCGAGCAGGCTTTCCGCGATCTGAAGAAGTACCTCACCTCGCCACCCATGCTGGTGGCTCCCTCCGAAGGTGAGCCCCTACTGCTCTACGTCTCGGCCACTCCTCAGGTCGTGAGGATGGTGCTAGTGGTGGAGCGTGATGAGTGTGTGGAGCCAGGTGCTGGGTCCCAGCTCCCAGGGACCCCCGAGCACTCACCCGTCCTCGCGGCTCCCCCTGAGCAAGGGGTCGAGCCCGAGCTCTTGGCTCTCCCCGAGCAAGGGGTCGAGTCCGAGCACTCTGCTCCTCCCGACCAGGGAGTCAAGCCCGAGCACCCGGCCAGCCCCGAAAATGCCACCGAGCCTGGGGGCTGCAGCACAAGGTATCCCCAGGCTCAGAAGCTGCTCTACGCCGTGCTCATCGCTTTCCGGAAGCTGCGCCACTACTTTCAGGAGCATAAGGTCTCGGCGGTTACCACGTATCCACTGGGACCCATTCTTCGGAACCGGGAAGGCACTGGGCGTGTTGTCAAGTGGGCGGTGGAGCTGGCGGAATTTGACTTGCACTTTGTCAGTCGCCAGGCGATCAAAAGCCAGGCGCTCTCTGACTTCATGGCAGAGTGGACGCCCGTCCCCGAGACCATCCCAGAAGAGATCTCTGCGTATCCCGGGCATGACGCGCCCGGGTACTGGGTCATGCACTTTGATGGCTCCCTCTCGCTAAAAGGCGCGGGGGCCGGAGTGGTTCTCACCTCCCCAACGGGTGAAGAGCTCCGGTACGTCGTGTAGTTGCAGTTCCGCGCATCCAACAACATGGCGGAATATGAAGGTCTCATCGCCGGCCTCCGGGCTGCGTTGGGGCTCGGGATTCGTCGCCTCCTGGTCAAAGGGGACTCCCAACTGGTGGTCAACCAGGTATCCAAGGAGTACCAGTGCACGGATCCTCAAATGGCGGCGTACGTAGCAGCGGTCAGGAAGCTGGAGAGGCGTTTTGATGGCCTAGAGTTGCGGTACATCCCTCGCCGCGACAACGCTCTGGCCGACGAGCTCTCCCGCCTGGCCTCCTCCCGTGCGCGCGTCCCTGTCGGAGTCTTTGAAGAAAGACTCGCACGGCCTTCCGTCCTGCCTGCCGAACAGGACGATGGGGAAACCTCAAACTCAATTCAGGGGACCCCGGCGGTGCCCTCAGTGGGAAGCCCCGTCAGGGTGCCGCCGCCTGGCGAGTGCGCTGCATTCGCTGAATGTTCTCAAGATGCCTCGTGGATGTCCGACATCCGAGGGTACTTGAAGGAAAAGTCCCTTCCCGGGGATGAGACGTCTGCCGAAAGAGTTGCTCGGCAGTCCAGACACTATGCCATAGTAGATGGGGATCTCTACCGGCGTAGCACAGGAGGTGTCCTCCTGAAATGCATCTCCCGGGCAGAAGGCGGCAAGCTTCTCGCTGAGATCCACGAGGGCGAGTGCGGTGGCCATTCATCGTTCTGCACGCTGGTCGGGAAGGCCTTCCGGCAAGGTTTCTATTGGCCTACAGCTCTCCAGGATGCTTCCGAGCAGGTTCGGCGCTGCAGGGCGTGCTAGTTCCACGCAAAGCAGATTCACCAGCCAGCTCAGGCTCTTCACACCATCCCCCTGTCATGGCCTTTCGCGGTCTGGGGGTTGGACATTCTGGGTCCATTCCCCTGAGCAATCGGGGGCTATGAGTACCTCTACGTCGCCATCGACAAGTTCACCAAGTGGCCAGAGGCGGTCCCAGTTATCAAGGTGACCAAGAACATGGCGCTTCAGTTTATCCGCGGCATCACCAGTCGCTTTGGCGTCTCGAACCGGATCATCACCGACAACGGCACTCAATTCACAAGTGCCCTGTTCGGGGACTACTGCGAAGACCTCGGCATCAAGCTCTGCTTCGCCTCCGTCGCTCATCCTCGGAGTAACGGGCAAGTCGAGCGCGACAACGCGGAGATACTGAAGAACCTCAAAACTCGGACCTATAACGTGCTCGCCAAGCATGGGAAGGGATGGGTGGACGAGCTGCCCGCCGTGCTATGGGCTAATCGGACCATGCCAAGCCGCGCCACCGGGGAGACTCCATTCTTCCTCATCTACGGCGCTGAGGCGGTCCTCCCCTCCAAGCTCACTCTAGGCTCCCCTCAGGTGCATGCATATTCTGAGGGTGAGCAGGAGCAGCGAAGGCGCGACGACGTTGACTATCTAGAAGAGCCCCGGCGGCGTGCCGCCGTCCGGGCGGCTCGGTACCAGCAAAGCTTGCGGCGCTATCACCAGCACCACGTTCGGGCACGGTCCTTTGAGGTGGGGGATCTAGTTCTCCGACGCGTCCAGTCGCGCGAAGGAAGGAATAAGCTATCCCCTATGTGGGAGGGTCCCTTCACCGTGATCGGGGTCCCGCGAGAAGGTTCTTTCAGGTTGGCGGCAGAAGACGGACGACCACTTCCCAACCCATGGAACATCGAGCACCTGCGCAGGTTCTACCCATAGACGGCCATGCTCGCTGCTCAGGTCAACCCGGCTGGGGGCTTCCCCCCGCCCAAGTTGACCGGGGGCTATCACTCATTGGGTAAGTCGCCCAACCTTGTAAAATTTGTCAATTCAATGTAAATCTCAATGTGCAGTCGCATGTCAATTTCTTTTTTCTGGATTCCATATGTTTAATCTGTCTGGTGAGATGCTCGATTGTGCGAGAAAAAAGTTCGCTCTCTCATTTTCCCCGCTGATAAAAGAATCCCAATCGGTATGCATGCGGACAGTTGCCGCTGACTTACGTCCGATGTGGTAGGCTGTGGTGTTCGATGTCATGACAGGCTCCCGGGCACTACCAAGTTCCTGGGAGCTCTGGGTAATCCTATCACTCGAGCTGCTCGAGTAGTTCGGAGCTCAGGCCCCAGGGGCGGGCTGTCGGTGCTCGGTCTGGTTTGTCATACCCGGGCGCCACCGAACCATAGGACCTCTGGGTTGTGCCCTCTGCCTGCTCTTGTCCGCCGGACTGGGTATTCAAGAGGTCTCAGGTCGAAAACGAGAGTAGTCTATAACAAGTACCGCACTAACAGAGCGCACCAAGCAAAGAAATTCCCTATCCTCTCTTAAGTCACAGGTCAACAATCAAAGAGCAGCTCGACCGCGAGGGCCTCAATGCCCAGGTCACTAATCAGCCCCAAGGGTCCTCGGGTGGTCCTACCGCTTAGGCATGAGTGGTCGAGATCACCCGACCCCAGGATCCTCGCGTGCCCCTTGACGCTCGGGCGCTCCGGCTAAAGGAACCAAGCCCCCGGGCACCCCGAGCTCGGAAGCACACGCCCCTCCTGGATTGGTTGGCCGGAAGGCCGACAGCTGTCCGGTGAGTGGTTAAATTCAGACAAATTTACGGTCAATAGTACTCTGTTCCCGAGTCATCCTCGGGGGCCTTCGTATTCTAATCTGCCCGGTGAGATGATCTCCTCGCGCACAAAACCCTACCGTGTGTCTACTTTTTCCTGGAACGACAGAACGGTTCGTAGAAAGGTGTACCGCACGTACAGTAATGTCCGACTAAAGCCCTTCCTGGTGGTCGTGGTGTTCAGTCCGCTTTTAAGGACCCCGAGCACTACCGAGTCTCTGGGTGCCCTGGGTAATCCTATCACTCGAGCCACTCGAGTAGTCCAGAGCCTAAGCCTCAGGGGCGGGCTGTCGGTGCTCGATTCAGTCCGTCTTAAGCCCGGGCACCACCAAACCATGAGGACTCTTGGTCACATTTCCGCCCGCGCGTGTCTCCGGTCTACTGATTGAGTGGTCGCGAGGTAAAAAAGTATTCACCGGTCATGGCGTGTTCCGTGCTGGATCGATCCATCTCTCGAGCAAGGAAGTTCGTATCTTTGTCTTTTGACTTAGACGATGCGGACTCGCGAGGGCTCGGGGGCTGAACGCGCCAAGAACGGCGATCGGGACGACTTCGTTCTCGGGGACGGAAAGGTCGGGAACGGTCCGACTGAGTACTCCCTGGGGCTTCAAGGCAAAACAGCGGAAGAAACACTAAGTACTCAAGGAAACTGGAGTTGCAAGCCCAAAGAAAAGCTCCCATTATATTTACAAGGAAAATACAAGCATTTCTGAGGGATCGCTCCCATACTTACATCCGTCCAAGACAAAAACAAAAGAAAGGGAAACTACTACAAAAAGCTTAATCGGCGACAGAGTCGGCATCGGAGTCGTCTGGGCCATCCCCGGGGGCCGGCGGCGGCGGCACTTCCCGCCTAAAGCCAGCCACCACCTTGGCAGCGGTGCTCCGAACCGCATCCCGGGCGGCCTCTCCCTCGCTTCGACCACTCCTTCCTGCGCCGGCTCCAGCGGGAAGTTCGGGTCTCTGCTCCGATAGCAGGCCAGGAGGTGCTCGGCCACCGCGTGGGCCAAGCCGCATCATTCCCCGACGGCGAGTTCCTGAACGGCCCAGGGCAGCGCCTCGAGGCGCTCGCAGACTTGTTGAAGCCCTAGGACTTGTCGTGCGGGGCTATCGCTCTTCTCGTCCGCGACGAGTCGCCCAAGGCCGGCCCTCTCCACGGCCCGCCGCATCCGCCGGAGTACGTCCTCCAACATTTGCTGCAGGTTGACCCGCGAGACAAAGGCAGTCTCGAGCTTCTACTTCGCGGCCCGCAGCTGCGCCTCGAGACCCTGGCCCCTGGCCGGGCCAGAATAACCGCCATCAGTTGCGGAGCCGGCGGCTTGCTTTGTCTGCGCCACCAGTTCGGACAAGGCGCGCTCACGGGCGGTTAGCTCCGCCTCGTGTTTTGCGTTCTCCTCTTCCCTGGTGGCAACGGCCGCTGTCGCCGTGGCAGCCTCCCCTTCTTGACGGGTCAGCTCCCCCTCCCGGCGGGTCAGCACGCCCTCCTGGTGGGCCAGCGAGTCCTCCCGGGCGCCCAGATCCGCCGTTGTGATCTCATTGTCGACCTCCTGGAGGGAGAGGTCCTCCTCCCACCGGCGGATATCTTCTTCAATCTTCCGGAGGTCTTTTTCCCAACGTTGGAGGCTGGCGCACGTCTGATCGGCCTCACCCTCTCGGCGGGTCAGTTCAGCCCAGAGCTCCTCCGCCGCCTTCTCGCGGATCGCGACCGCTTCCTCCCTCTTCTGCGCCTGTGCCGCCATGGCAAGGGCCTCGGTAGCCTGCTGCCGCGACGCCTCAACCCGGCGGGCGGCGTCTTCTCGCTCCCGTGCGGCTTCGGCGCGGGCGGCCTTCAAAATCTCCCGTTCCCGCGCGACCTCCGCGCGGGTATCTTCCAGGAGTTTCTGCTCCCGCGCAGCCGCCGCGCGGGCCTCATCCTGGGTGCTCGCAAGCTGCGCCCTCTCCAAGATCAGCTGGGCGCACTCTGCTTCGAGCTGCCCCTCCTTCGCGTCCACTGCCGCGCCCATCCGCCCGACCGCCACCTGGACGCCCTCGATCGCGGCCAAGAAGGGGTCGGTAGGCCGGCCGGGCGCCGGTGGAGCGCCAGTCTCCCCGCAATTCGCCTCCGGGGGGGTTCGAAGTCCCCAAGGGTTGCCACACGACCATCCGCCCCGGGCTCAGCACGCCCGGGGTAGGTTGGACCAGCGCCGGGCGCTCGGGCGACGGCCGCGTTCTCGCCTCGACCGCCGCATCTACCGGCCCCGGCAAGGCCGCTGCTCCCGCCACCATCCGCCCCGGGCTCTGCATGCCCGGGGTAGGTTCCACCGGTGCCGTAGGTTCGGGCGACGGCTCTGTCCTCCCCTCGGCCGCCGCGTCCGCTGGCGCCCCCGCCATTGCTGCGTCCACCTACCTCGGCACGACCGGCGTGCTTGGCTCTAGCACCGGCACCGACACCGGCGCTCCTTCGATCGCAGCGGCGCCCATGGGCAGCCTGCGGGAGGCAGACGAAGGTTAAAATCAAAGCCTAGTTCGGGCAAAGAGCGCCCAAAAAAAAGAGCGAAGAATGAAACTTACTCGGTCGTCGTCCCCCGGTACTGCCATTTGGCCGCCGGGAGCCTGAAGTCCGGGTCCGGCGGTGCCGGCCCAGAGTCCTCCCGTCTCCTCTTCCGCCGGGGGCTCGGCGGGGCCGCCGCGCGGTTCCCAGGCGCCGGGTCAGGCTCCATCCTCACAAGACACGGTTCCAGGACCGGGAACGCCGTTGCTGCCGATGGCGACGGCGGGGAATCCGGCACTGGGATGTAGACTCGGGGGCGCTTCCCCCGATCCCCCGGTGCCACCGCCACTACGACGTCGGCGGTGCCCTCTTCTCTGGTGCGGCGGCTGCTGCCCGCAGCGGCCCTACCACCAGCCCGCGCGGGGCTGTTCGTGGCCTCCTCGCTGACCAGCTTGTCCAACCCAGGGAGCTCAAGGGCCTCGGGGCTCCGGCTCCTCAGCCGGTCCACGAGCCCCTGGGCATCGAACTCCGGCAGCTGCGCCATAATCGCCACACGCTCGGGGTTGGCGCAGAGCGCCATCTCCGGCCACGGGAGCTCCGCCCGGCTCATGTCTTCCACTTCGGTCACCACTCGGGTCATGCCTCTCAGCTCCGCTGGGCCCAGGTCCCAGCTTGCGCCGATTTGGGTCCGAGTGATATCCTCAGGCCCGGTGTAGAACCAGCATGGCCGGGCCCGCTCCCGCAGGGGTGCCAGGCGACGGCGCAAGAAGTCCGCCACCACGATGACCGAGGTCAGCCCGGAGTCGCGCAGGAGTCTGATGCGCTCGAACACCGGCTCCATCCTCGCGTCCTCCGGCGGCGGCACCTCCCACGTCAACCTCCGGGGTTCCGTCGCCGCTTCCGGTAGAGTAAGACGATCATGGGGGTCGACGTCGACGAAAAACCAATCCCGTCGCCATTCCTCCCACTTGCTGCGCAGCACCTAGGGGATGTACTGCTCCCCCAAGCCGTCTCGTAGCAGAAGGTTGCAGCACCCCGCGACGTCCACCGTGGAGTACCCCCTCTTCTTCCCGATCGGCCGCAAGACGAAGAAGTGCCGAAGAAGTGTGGCCGAAGGCACCACCCCCACGAACATCTCACAAAAGTGCGCGAAGACCGCCAGCACCACGACAGAGTTGGGGCTCAAGTGCACCAGCTGGATGCCGTAGGTCTCAAGAACTTGGAGGAAGAAGGTTGAAAACGGCGGCACCAACCCCGCCGCCATGAAAGAAGTGAACAAAATGATTCACCCGGGAACGATCGTCGCCGGCGGGAAGTTCGTTGGCGTCACCACCACAGCTCCCTCCTGCCCCTCGGGGACCAGCAGCTTCCTAATTTTGGCTGCCGCTTCTTCATTCTTCAGACGAGACTCTGGCAGCACGCCATCCGGAGTCCTATCACGACGGCCTCCTCCGACTCTCGGCATCTCGACGGGAGCGGAGGTGTTCTGGTGGTGGAGAGAGAGGAAGACAAGCGCTCCGATCGCCTGAAAGGTTTCTAAGGGCTTCGGAGCACTAAGGAGACAAGAGCAAGATTGCGAGAAGGCGTAAAGAGGGCGGTGGATCGATCCCCTCCCCCTTTTATATTTCAGAGTTCAAACGTTGCCGGCCAACGGTTCGCTCGGTGGGACGGCCTCCTCGATCGACACAACTGCCAGGCGAATGTCCTGCCGATCGTGCGGCATCAGCGGCTGCCAAGCGTATTTTCCTCGATCTGCGTGGCAGCCGCGCATGCCGCCCGTACCATTGTCATGCCCTTCGGGAGTTGTGTGGGCACGCGTCCGCTCATCTCCTGTCACACCCGGTTTAAAGACCAAAACCAGATGTAAACTATATGTATGCCAGGATCAGTTATTCATACATATAGCGACTTCATTAGTGTAACAGACACAGTGTTTCTTATTACAATGCTAGAATATTACAAAATGACCACCCACGGGTCTAAAGAAAAGAGCACCACAGCGGAAAAAGGGAACGGCACAGCCCCAAACCAACAGGCAGCCGACCGAGACGTTCCACAAGCCTAGAACTCGGCGCCATCCTCGGGGAAGTCATCCTCAGGAAAATCTTCAAATGCGTCACCTTCTGAAACAGCAAGCGTGAGTATTTCCAATACTCAACAAGTGGGGGAAAACAAATGAATCAAATATGGTGGCTTGAGACAAGGTTTTCCTAATCTAGGGTTTCATTTGCATAAAAGCTGGTTTTTAGCCCTGAACTACGGAAACAAATTTTTATTTTAACCAAGAAAAGATGTACCAAAGGTTTTCTTTAACCTCCGGGAATTCAACCCAATTCCCAGACGAAGAAAAACACCCACCCCGACTAATCATGCGAGGGTCCAGGCTGCTCATAACCGTGAGCACGGCTGAATATTCAGTTTGACACTCTGCAGAGTTTGTGCACTTTACCCACGAGTCGTGATCTTCTCTGTTGCCGGCACCTGATGGTACCTTACACACTTCCGAGGTGTGCGCCAAGAGATCACTACGAGGCTTTTCCAGAGAGTCTCCCAGAATGCACTTGCCCACTGAGGTTTCACCGCCGTACATAAGTGGAGTAACCCTCCACCCCAGAGGCCCCCTCTTGTGCTGGGTAGAATCGGGAAGTAACCCTTCCTTATCTACACATCCGATTGGCTCATACAACCCTGGGAGAACATCTAGTTACTAGGCCAAGCCGTACCATATTGGTCTCGTGGTTGCCTTGTTTGCCATGGGTGTTCGCTCCACGAACCGGTCCTTAAAATGGTCTGGGCAAGACCTCCAATAACCCCATAAGGGTATACTACCCAACAACCAAACAACCAACCATGTCGGGAAAAGTACCCCTTTCTTGCCCAGAACCCCAATTATCACCGTTGTTAACTCCCTTAACAACATTAATTTTCCATGATATTCTTCCTATATCAATTCTTTTTAGTTCATAACTCAAGATTTATCATCCTACACGCTACATGTTCATCTAAAGCATGGCTAAGCAAAAACATGATGATCCTGTATGGATAAAGCATCTATATCCAACACTAGTATTTGCTATTCTACCCATTTTTGTAAAGCATCATGCATATTTTGAGAAAGACTACTTGATGTAAAAGCTGGGTTTGCAACATGGTCAAGACACTTGCCTTCGTCGAAGTGTTGCACAGGTCCCTCAAAATCTTCCTCTTGAAAGTTGCCGAACTCCTGGACTGAATCGTCTACACGAGCACACAATCTAACATGAGAACAGTACACCAAACATTCCTAAAACTAGAGAAAAACCCTATAAACAGATTCTACACGTCGCTACGAGAATATGAGCGCAAAGATCACCTAAATCGGAGCTACGAGCAAAAAGTTATGAGATTTTGAAGATTTAGGGGCTATTCTGCAAATTATTCTTATTACCAGAGATTAAAACCGATTATTTTTATATTGAAAACGGGTTTATTGCGCAATGCTGATGTCATAAACCGGACATCAATTATTTTGTGAAAAAAAAGGGCGGTGGACCGAGTCCACCGAGCGGTGGACCAGCCGAGATCCTTCGGTCCATGGTCCACCGAGGACCGATGGCTCTGGACGGCTACGGGCCGGTGGCGGGCGGCCGGGGGACGGCCGGAGTTGGCCGGGAACACGCGCCGGTGAGCGGGAGGCTCCGACAAGCGGCGGAAGAGAAGGAGGGAGGGGCGGCGAACTCACCCCGGGCGTCAAGGAGACCGGAGAGGCGCTGGAGTGGTCGGGCGACGACGAGTACTGCAACGGCGGTCGGCTAGGCGGCGGAAGGGGTGCTCCGGCGACCGAAAGACGACGGCAAACCGAGGAACCGACTCCGGAGGATCCTGCGAAGATGATGAACGGGTCAATTTGGCCGGAGGCTGTTTGGTCATGAAGAACAGTGTCGGCGGAGCTCCTCACCGGAGTTGGCAAAGAAGAGGACGGCGACGACGAATTCGGCGAGGAAAAAGAGTGGGAGCTAAAGCAAACTGCGAGGAACTTTGCCACGGAGAGAATAGGCGGCTTAAATAAAGGAGAGGAGGAGTAGGGTGGCCGGAATTGGAAGAGAAAGGGGGCAGCAGCCATGGATTAATGGCCGACGGTTTTCCTTGCTTTAACCGCGCAATGGAGAGGGGAAATGAGGGGGCAATGGCCGGGGAAACTTAATGGGGCTTTAGGGCTCGGATCCGGCAGTTGTTGGGAGAGGAGAGGTCGCGCGAGGAGGGAAAACGGCCGACGGCCGTTGGAGCTTGGGCGCGGCCGGAGGAAGGAGAAGAGGAGCCGGGGCGTGGGCGGGGCTCAGCTCGGCGCAGGTGGCTCGGCACGGGCGGCTCAGCGCGGGGGAAGGGGTCGGCGGAAGACGCCGGCTGGGGCTGCTGCAGGTCGGCTCGGCCGATGGGCCGGCGCGGGGAAAGGGAAGACAGCCCACGAGAGAAGGAGAAGGGGAGGGAAAATGGGCCGAGGGAGAAAGAATCGGCCCGAGGGCATTTTCCTTTTAGAATTTCTTTTTTCCAAATGAATTTCATCAAATTTTCCAATGGGGTTTTAAAGCGACGAAACCTAGCGAAATTTTGCAAACTTTTTCCACCCAAAAAAATCCTTATTTCATCTACAACGGCATGAATGCAATCAAACAATTATCCTAGGCCACATTAATTTTAGAAATTAATTTCCTAGTGAGCTAAGTTGCAACACCTGAGTTAATTTCTAAGAAAGTTTTAAATTATTGCAAAAATTTGAATTTTTGGGTGTTACATCTCCCCGATGGGCCGTACCCGAGGCCCGGGTCTAAAAGGCCACCTCTTGAAAGCCTGCCATGTAGCGTCCACGCCAGCCTCGGCCTCGTCCGCGACAAAGGGCCCATCCGCAGTCTCCGTGCCATCACCTACCAATGGGCCCGGGGGCTACTGTCAGTGTGTCAGGAATCGGGGGTCCCTGAGTCCCGAGGCCAGGCCAGCCGTCCACCACGTGTCACCATCTTGCGAGGTCCCTCCTGCGGGATGAGGAAAATCTAAGTCCCGGGAGAAGGTGCTCGGGGCCACAGCCTCTGGTCCCCAAGCACCCCAGTTCCCCGATGACCTGCAGAGTCCAAGTACCGGGAAGAAAGTGCTCGGGGAGGTGTCCACTCGCCCCCGAGTACCCTAGTCCTCCGATGGTCAGAAGAGCTAAGTACCAGGAGAGAGCGCTCGGGGGGCTACGTACGGCATCCCTCGAGCGCCCGGTTCCCCGAGGGTCAGTACAAAGATGCTCGGGAGAGAGTGCTCGGGGCTGCACGTGGCAGTCCCCGAGCACTCGGTTCCCCGAAGGTTCGTGCGAGGGCGCTCGGGGTTGCACGTGGCAGCCCCCGAGCACTCGGTTCCCCGAAGGTTCATGCAAAGGTGCTCGGGAGAGGGTGCTCGGGGTTGCACGTGGCAGCCCCCGAGCACTCGGTTCCTCGAAGGTTCGTGCGAGAGCACCCGGTGCCCCGACGACCCAGAAGGGCCCCCGAGGGGCCCACCGACTAGGTGTCAACCATTCAGAGGTCCAAGGCCACATTTAATGGGCATGCGCGGCCTGACATCCTGACATCCCCAACTGCTCCCGCCGCAGTGTCAGTCCCTACCATGCTTTGGCAGAGAGGCGTGGGGCCATTAATTGCACGGGTCCCGTCCCGTACCATCCGGTGTATCTCAGGATAACGTTGCCAGGATCAAGGCGTTCTGTCTGCCACCCTGCCCTGGTAGAGGAACAAGACAGGGTGGGTGCACCGGGCGCCTCTGTGGCTGCTCGGTGGGCCCTCTCAATGGCGCCCGGCACCAGGGCGTCCACAGTGACAGGTGGTCGGACGCGCGCCGCGTTTTTCCACCGCCCCTATCACTTCGCCCAGAGGAAATGATGACGCCTTTCTCAGTCGTGGCGTCTTGGAACTCGTGCCGCTTCTTTCCCGTTTGGGGTATGTCGTGGCCAGCGAGTGCATAAAAGGAGGGCGCGGACGAAGACACCAGATTGACTCGAAGCATCATAGAAAAGAACAAGCCCAAGTAATCGACCGAGCCACACTTAGATGAAGAACACTACAAGCAAGCCTGAGCAGAGCTAGAACAAGGGAGCCTCAAGCTCTTAGTTAGACAATATAGTCTTGTAACCAGACATATCCCTGAGGGATCCCCCTCAGGGAAGGATATTGCACCCACACAGGAGTAGGGTATTACGCCCCCGTGCGGCCCGAACCTGTCTAAACCCCGGTGCATTTACTTCCCTCGCACTAGGTCGATCATCCCCCACCACCGGCCGCTGCATTTATTTCCACTTCCATTTATTTCTCCGACGAACTCATTCAGGATCATCCCCCCGGCCGAATCTCTAAAAAGGGGTCTCTTGGGATCCCTGCGACAGGAGTTCACCCTTCGACAGCAGCCTAAGCAGGTGGGCTTCAACTCGCCCCATGGTCCATCAAAGGTCTGGGTCCAGCAGTTCTGGGTGGACAACCTAACACCAAATTCAGAGGACTAGAGAGTGCAACAACATCTGCAGGCATACCTGTTGTGGCTGTTCGGGTGGTTCCTCTTCACCAGCATGCACACAGACACCATCGACAAGCGATTTGTCTTCTTCGTGCACCAGATTGTGGATGCCCCCATGGAGTAGGCCCCTTAGTATAGTTAGGGCTCCGCGGTCCTAGCGTAGATGTATCAGGCAATTGTGCGAGGCCTGCAGGAGGAGGAGTGACTCTGGGTCGATCACAAGTTGTCCTTTTCTCTTGATCCTATGGTCGTACGAGTGCTTTGACATAGGGCGCCCGCATCTGAGATCGTACGACGCGTACAATGAGGCTTTCTACTTCCTCGATGAGTTCGGCCTGCATGATGCAGTGGACGGCACTGTCATGGGTTCATTTTGGTGCAAGCGTGACATAAGGAATACAAATTAACACATTTCTTTCAAGATGCTTATATGCCTAACACTTCCCTTTTTTCATGCAGCCGAGGTGGGCGAAAGCAACGACACGCTATTCGTACCCTCAGTTCATTGCTGCATTCGACCAACTGTAGATGGACAGGGTGCACTGGCCACCGTACAACCATGAGGCGGTCTCGACGCAGGCGCCTCTTGGCCTCTCCGACTTGTGCCATAGGGACCAAGCTCTTTGGCTTATGCGGTGATGGCTGGTGTTTGCCATCACGGTCGAGCCCTACTATACGGACAGAGTGCTCAGGTAGTTTGGGTATCACCAGCACTTCCCCCTCATGACGACCGACGAACAACACTCACTTGTAAGTATTTGTTGTTACAGGTTCTTTACTATTCATGGTTTCAGTCCGGTAATTGTAACTTCATCTTGTAGGATGACGAGGAAGGATCAGGGCATCACGTACGATGCAACATGGAGGGGTAAGTTATAGACATGGGTGGATGAGTGAGTGAATGCAGCTGCACATGTCTACATCCCAAGTGGGCCCTATAACCATAGAATGGATGACGTGTACTTGCGCTGGTTCCATGAGGTGACGTAGGTTAGGTGCATCCTAGTGCCTTCAAAGCCACCGCAACACGAGCCGAAGGTCACCGACACGTTCGCTACGGAGCTAGAGACGGCGTACCACGCAATGGTACATGAGGATGTTTCATTGTACTGACTTTCATTCTTATTATTAAATGTGTTCTCTTGGGCATTATAGGCAGGCACGTGCAGGGACGTCAGCACGAAGCCACTAGACTTCGTGGACCGCTAGGAGTCAGTCCCACAACGGGTTAACCTGGGCAAGCTATTGGCTGGTCTGCGTAGGCTGGCACGGCATTGCCTTAACGGGTTTCAATGTGCTTCGTGCCAACGGGTACCATATGTCATCGAGCCTACCACACAGATGAGGTCGTCGTCACGTGCTCGGGCTACGCCGCCATGCTTCCACATGGAACCAACCACGCCGTCTCGGCCACCACCGGTGTGGTACATGCCGAATCCTGGTTTCCACTCAGGTGCTTCAGTACTAGGTCCGTCACTATCAATGGTATCACTCGGGATTGTATCTTCCAATACAAATATATTGTGATGCATGACATATGACACGGTTGTACCATGCAATAGTTCCAACCTTCTTTCGATGCAATGTCCGGCTTGTTGCACTCTATGACGGATGACTGGTTGTTGTTGCCGGTCGACGAGGAGGGCCCATCATAGACAGTGGGGGCACCTCTACCGTCGCAGAAGATGCAGCCCAGAGTAGCAAGCCGGTGGAGGCCAACGGGCACGCCCAGCAAGCGTGCCCGTGGCCATTGTGACTCCTCTTGACTGCATCGTTATACAGTACTTGTACATGTTTATGTTATTTCTATTATGTGATTGTCATGTCATGTAGGATGTTTATGTCGGTACTATATTATAAGCTATGGTTTTATTACCCGTGTTCTTCTTCCATCCTAAAGTGTAGCATCGTGCAATCTTATCTGCTTCCGAACATATCTGCGTGTTGTCCTGTCATGCAATAAATCATTGACTTACAACTTTTGAAATCAAAACCATGTGCATTACGAACCCTACTACAATTACGTGTGCAAACAAAATCCAACGTTACATGACATGCTACAAAATCCAACATTACAAACAACACGGTATATTGAAATAGTACATAAGTGTCGGTGTAAAGAATAGTGGGGTCCCCTTGCGGGTGGACCCACGCCGGTAAGATATCAGCAGGTGCCGCATGCCACGTTTTTTCCAGAACTGTGGTCCTCCCACACGACCAGTCAACAACTGCGCGACCAGCTAGCGACCACGCAACCAGGCTCTCCGACCGAGCTCCGCGACCAGTCCCTAGTCGCAGGAGCAAACCCCGCAACCAGTCTCCTCTGGTTGTGGGACAGGTATGTGTCTAAACAATCTAATCACAATAAATATTTTTTCACTTGCGTATTTCCCTTCCTCAGGTCCTCTTTCCTGTAGTCCACGGTGTGGTCAGCGCGGAGCGGCTGTGACCCGCCCGTAGCATTAAACACTACGGGACGGCCTGACAGGCGTGGCATGAGTTCTTTTCCAAGCACGCAGGCGACGTGTGGGGACGGGACAAGGTAGTCCAGGCATCCAGGATGACGCAGGTGATGAAGCAATGGGACATGCTCTGTAGCTCCATAGAGAAAATAGGATATATCTGCTCTTAGTAATGATAGGCCTAGGTGGGATGCTCTAGCTAGGCGTGGGTCTATGTCTTGACTCACGTGTAAATCCTCTCTCCCTCTGATATATAAAGGGAGGAGTATCAGGCTTGTAAATGGGTTTTTTTGGGCCCAACGAGTAGAAGGCTAGGTAAAAACATCATCTGTACCTAACTTAGACCATAAGAAAAGAATACCCAGGATGTAGGGCTATTACCATGAGGGGGCCTGAACCTGGATAAACCCCGGTGTTCTTGAGTTGCACATACACAGCCAGAT
This sequence comes from Phragmites australis, assembly GCF_958298935.1. Lineage (NCBI taxonomy): Eukaryota > Viridiplantae > Streptophyta > Magnoliopsida > Poales > Poaceae > Phragmites > Phragmites australis. The sequence continues at coordinate 18,618,179 of NC_084936.1, read as the reverse complement.
TCAGCAGATGCATTCCGAACAAAGATCACACACTCATTGTCGAACATACCTCAGAATCACTATCAGGGATTTACCCTCGACATTTCGCACGCCAGGTAGGGGGGCACGTTTCCAAGTTCGGGATTCAAGTTGCTGTAAGGTGTTCTTTGTTGGGTACGACCCAGACGGAGCCAATATGTCCCAAACTCAGGATATCGCTACGGGAGGCAGCTGAGGCATCCATGCTCCCGGCGCCAAGGAGAGCTCACGGACCGCAAGCTCTGGGGGAACGAGTTTCTTCGGTGGTAGCCCCACCCAGAGGATTGCTCACCACGCAAGGACTACCACCCCCATCCCTGTGACGTGAACCGAAACCATCAGGTTCAACCTAAGGACAAACTGAAGGCTCTACACCTGAACTTTGGGCACGAGTAACGACCACTCCCCATAGGGTACTAGTAAAGAAGGCAACCTACCGGAGTCTCAGAAAGGTAACCCTCTCCCTTTCCCTATACTGACCACCCTTCGATCAGAAGGGGGAATCCTTGTTCTACCTTGCAGGATTTCAAAGGGTCACAGACGCGGTACTGGTCGCTAAGCGGGGAATGCTTCCTCCCAACCAAGAAGGAGCAAGCATAGGACCATGCATCGTCAGGTACATGGTTCAATTCTATTTTTTTGTAGTTATTAAATACAAAGCGTAGTATGAGAGCCTCTTAATCGGAACACGAGAATCACACACGCGGGGAGAAACACCGAATAGAGATGAGGGACTCGCTACTAGGTGTAACCCCATCGCCAAGGGGTCTTCAGTGCTCGGACCGGATGATGGTGGCATACCTCTCTGAAGTGAGAAAGCTAGAGCAACGCTCCATCGACCGGGAAGTCACACACGTCCCTCTGAAGGACTTCTTCCCTGGTCGATGGGCTGGCCCGTCTAGCCTCTTCTTTAGAACCTATCTCGGTCAGAGTCTTTGAGAAAAAGACTCACACGACCATTCGCTGCGGTCTCGGGCCGAAGTAAAAGGGATGCTCCGCTTAGAAATGGAACACCAGAGGCAACACCTTTGGAGGCAATGCCTCCCTCAGTGTCGTCGACCTCGAGTGGCCATTATGTGGTCACCCTGCTCGATTCGGGTACGACCAGGATCAAGTAACCCCTTTAGAATCAAGTAACCCCTGACGACGACGTGTCAGCAGAAAAGGTCACGCGGGCTAACCACAAGAATCCTCCTTAGTAGAGGGATGCCTCTATCACCAAGGGAGCAACGACCCTTTACTGAAGTACATCGCTGAGGATGGGGGGAGCACAGCGCTCCCTAACATCCTCGGAGGCAGACGTGGAGGCAGGACCCACCGCCCTCCAGGATGCTCACGAGCAGGTGAAAAGGTGCGAGTCATGCTAGCATCACGACCGAAATACCAACCTACCAGCCCGGGCACTACAAACCAGACCACTCTCTCGGCTTTTTGCTGTCTGGGGGCTGGACGTCATGGGACCGTTCTCTAAAACCCCAAGCAGCCCTAAATTCCTAACCTCAGGCACGGACGTGACCACCACACATGAAACCGGTCGCAGGTCACTGACAACCTCCAGTTTCTCCACCTCACGCGGTCGGGTTGGCTGGGGTGGTCGGCCGCCGATCATACAGCTCGCGGTGTGCCAACTCTATGTATGAGGCTGCTTGGAGATGAGCCTGTTTGACTATTTTGCAGGACTTTTTGGACGAGAGTGGACCTGACTTGTAAGTTTTTCCAAATTAAAGTAATCAAGCTCTTTATGTTGCATGACTCTATGGACAAACGCGGTTTCCCGCCAAGTTCCAAGATTTGTTTAGCACACTCGCTCGTGTTGATGGGACGAGATCCAAAGCTAACCCGCTCGCACGATAACAGGGTAAAGGCGCCTGACATTTAACGACTACATTACTGCAAGTCCTAAATTGAGTCGAGCGCTGGTCACCACCGAAAGGCTCGTCGTGCTAAGGGTCTCCCTCAACACCAGGAATGTTGCTCGCGAACGGCTTAATACGATCCTCCCTAAGGGATACAGGCACTCCAAAAGCTATTCATCATCCAAACACGGGAGAAGACCCACATAAAGGCCAAATGTCTGTCATTACAAAGCCCGGGGGCTGGTTCCAGACAAGCCTACGACATTCCTCCTAGGACCAAAAAATACTCCTGAGAGGGTCAAATCGGACGGTCCAAAGACAGGAACAAATGGCATACAAAAATGAATCAGCCTGGGCACCGAGTTCCTCCGCGGTCATTCGAGTACCCTCAAAACCGGCGCCGATTGCTGGCAAGAGGTCTAGGTCGGGGAAGTGGTCGCTGACACGGGCAAGGGCCAGGCAGGTGCTGGAGACTTCTACCTAGCAGATATTTTCTTGCACCCAACAATCTGTCTTTCCATAAGTCATGCTTCATTTAGCAATGGAGTACTACATGCCATTATATCTTGTCGTAGAAAGTGTACAAGTCGGTGCATATTGTCTTATATACTATACCCACAGACAGATAATGAATGCTTATGATGACCCTTATTTGTGATATACTTTACTTTGTTCAATGGAATTGCTGGATTTCTAAGGCCAATGCTTTCATAGGATTCCCTGCCTTCCATCAAGAGGCAACAATAACTCCTTACTAAACTTTTACAGAATAAAATGACCACACCATGCAACCACACTATGCAAGCCCATGCACTCAGTCCATGCCCAGCCCTAGCCACTATAAATAATCCCATCCTCATTTGTTGATACACCACTCCTTCCTTAGCTCTCTCAATTGCAATATTTTCCTCAGCTTCACCAAGCCCACCCAAAAAATATTAGGAGATTTTCATCCCCTAGAGGGTCAAACCACTGATGTACTTCTGTGGCAACCCTTGTTGGCTTCATTAGTCCCAAGACATATCCTATACCTCTGGCTTATGCTTCTTCATGCGTGCCAACTAACAGTGCGACCCGTTTTGACATGGATCGTACGAGTACCCACCGATATAGCGACGTAGATCACTCATATGACACTTTTTTCCATACAATTTCTTGCACTATCTTACTATTATCCCCTCTTGTTTTATTTGTCTAGTCACCTCCACCTATATGTGACTTCATAGAATAGTTGGATATGGAGCAAAATGAGCACCAAAAGTAGTGCTTCAACATGGAGATACGATGGAGGAGGGAAGCTTACAAACGCCACGAGTACGAGCAACATCAGAAGAAACGATAGATGAAGCACCAAGAGGAGGATCGCATCAGGACGATTGTAAAGGAACGCGTCGCGATTGAAACATGCGAAGCAGAGAGGGAAAGGAAGCGGGTGAGGACCCGTCGCGCTAAGGCGCAGTGCCCCAATGACCTGAGAAAGGTAAAATATCCTAAGTGCACTCAGTAGAGAGCATCTATTGTAACCCGGTATATTTTTATTCCCTAAGGCATGTTAGGATTAGCAGCAGAACGCTATTAGGTTATTCTTTAGATGTACCGTATATGCCAATATTTATTATCGTCATCTCTTTATGGTTATCAATGTATGCAACCTCCATGCCGAATTCTATGATAATTGTGATTCACAACTATTAATTTTCACAAAATTAAATTTTATGTCCTCCTAACATTACTTCACTAAATAATTACTCACACAAATTTAGATCAACTAAATAAATAAATATCGACAAAATAACATCAAACCAAAATTAGGAAAAAATGGACCACTCCGAGATGCCGTTAGCTTAGCCTCATTAGAAAACATCTACGCGCCTCATTGCCTCAGCCTCCGTGTAGCCATAGTTGCTATTTTTAAACGAGTGTGACTTTTTATATATGATGTGCACTGAGTTCTGGCTATACTTCATTAATATTTTCTAAATTTTTATTAAAAACCCAACAAAACAGACGTAACCTGTCGATATTCCACGCGTCGACAGACTTGTCGGTTGCCAACTGGACTGACACCCATATCGGTGTCAGGGCCTGTCGGCATGCAAAATGCTGATAGAACTTTTCTACGCATTCCGCGTGTCGACAGGCCCTCGGGCTTAGTGCCACATAGTCTGTCGGCATATGAGTACCGATAGGTCGCTTGTCAGTACTTCACGTGCCGACAAGTAACTATTTTTGTAATTTTATTTTTTTGACTATTATTTTTTAATTCTCCAATAAAATAATATTATTAAAAAATTCCTGATTAGGGCGTAACCGACCAATCAGTGGCCACTAACTTTGGCTAGGCTAACTAATCAACTATTTTAAATAGCATGAGTAGCCATGATAATTATTCAACGCAAGGAATACGTACGGTTCAACACAGAAGGGCTTGAATATGGCAAGGCAGCCGAAGGTGAGCGCACCAATTGCACAATAACCCGGGCAGAAGGGGAAATGGGTAGCGCATAAGTAGTCCTGCTTACAACCACACTGATATTTTCTTTTCTTTTCTTTCTTTCTTTTTATGAAAAATGGGTGTGGTTTTGTCATGGATGTTGGAAGAGGTTGTATAATTAAGGCAAGGCGGCGTAGGATGACTGTTGCCCAATAATGCGGGCAAAAGGCGTAAGATCAACTCCATCAGTGGAGTTATCCAGTGCTCATAGCAATTCGGCAACGATAGTGGATCCGAAGGCAGAAAAACGCGTCGGGGTACTGTAGCTGTACTGTAGTAATAATGTAGCTGTACTGTTTACAGAGGCTGACAGCGGGCCGGAGAGGGAAAAAGAGGAGTGAAAGGTAGGAAATGGGGTAGCTGCTGGAGATGAAAAAATAAGGAATGCTGTAATAGTGTTGTTGAGGATGAAAATTTAAGGTAGCTACTGAAGATGGCCTAATAGGTAGACTCTAGTTTGTGGTACCTATCTCAAAGGCCTATTGCTGATACTTTTGCAAAGGCCTGCAAGAAAAAGTTAGCTAGGTTGCCGAATTGCTGACTACTTCCTCCGTTTTGTAATATTTATTCATAGCCTCGGAAGTATATGTTTTAAATTGTTTGTCTATTGCGGTAACCAAATATGCTTTATGGTCTATTTTTCTGCTATACCTTTGAGTGTATGCATACATTTACTCAATGTTGGTGAGTTACTTGTTCTCATCTTTGCATTGATTAGAGGTAGCATGGTCATCTCAGTGTATTTTTCACTCTATTTCAATATTTCTTGGTTTATACGTAATGGTGGGTATGAATAAACATTACGAAACAGAGAGAATATATCACACACACTGTTGTTTGGGCCAATTAGTCGGTGAACAAGTTTTGTAGCTCCAGGCGATTAGGGTGTAATCAGTACAGAGCTAACCACCGATTACTGGCTAATAAATTGGACTAGTACCATACCTGTGATGCGACGGTTCCTAAATTTAACACACTATATCGATTTTACTTCTCACACGAAGAGATTAAACTATGATGCTAAAGGCATGCACTTACACAAACATGTTGAAGATGATCAAGAGTTTATTCTTTATATCTTCACTATTCTTGAACAAGGATAGTTGTTGGCATCAGAATCATGCAGTGGAGGAGAGAGAATTGTCATATTTAGCTATCGCTAGATTGCAGTTCTTTCTAAGAAGCTCCGGATCAGGTAGCTGGCTCCACTTTCTCTTCGGTAGGATAACTTTGTGCGGAGTAGGAAGGACTACTTGTTAACAAAAAATCGAAACAACTGGAAGTGACGAAGCAACGTATGAAGTATATCAAGATGTTGAGATCAAACAGTGAAGAGGTATTTGCTTTTTTGCCACTCTGAGAAAGTAATAATTGTTCATTTGCTACTCTGTCTTATATGTATATACTTAGAATGACCCGCATGTTATTCTCAACAGCAATTATTATTTTCTTAGAGTGACAACTAAGTAATTATTCTAGTGAAAAGAAACACAATATTTTGAACAATTGCCCTTCAGCCTTCACGGTGCTAAAGCCAATCAGTGGTGTATTCATCAAACTCCGCGACCATGGCCACCACATAAAAAACTCCCATCTTGGATAACTTCTCCTGCAATTGTGAGACAACGCAATTGTAAGTTTATCGCATAATCTTTACACATCGTAAGGTTCACAGCTCTATATAACCAAGAATGCAATAATGTAACAACCTTGTAGACAATGACTGTTACGTAAAGCCCCCCCAAAAAATGCTCGAGACAACACCCAGAGCTTGGCACCTTTCCTGCCAGCTCCCCAGCAGCCCATACAAATGAAACAAAAATTAGAATTCAGTATGTTTTCTGTGGCATACTTTCATATCTTATAAACCTGCAATGAAAAGTAAAAGTCCTTCCATACGTTCTTCTGAAGATATTGTAGCTTCCACAACTAACATGCAAATGGAATTTTATATTGAATTGTAACAATATATAAGAAATAAATTTTATTAGTCATTCAACACAGTTATTTAATCCTAAAAATCACCAAAGCAACCCCCAATTTGTATATTCCAAAGTCCAAACAACTATTAGTTCAAATAGATAGCAAAATTATTTACTATTGATATGAAGAACATACCAAGATCAATCAGAGGAAATCTCCCAGCGCTGTCTTCCCAGATTTCCAGTACAAAAAGCTGGTGGGTATTTGAATTGTATTATGTTATTCCAACTCTGATCACATTGATGTAAAAAAAAAGAAGACTAACGACTTGACTCGTTCTATATTTCCATCAAGTGATCCAATAAATACAGAGATGCGCTGGTATTTCACAAAAGAAAATATTAGCACCGGACGTTGTGGTGCAATGATAGACGATGAAAATCACTTGCCACAAAATGAAATGTCACAAATTAGGAGAAGGTTTTATTATTTCTGTTAAATAATTTTCACATGAAAGGACAATGTTGATTGAAGTCTAGCATTCACATTCTTGAGAAAGTTTATACAGGACCTTTTAATGCAACTAAAATCAGTAATAACAAAGAAAACACATCAGGGAAAGAAACATGTCTCATAAACAATCATGAAAAAGATAGGTAATGCTTAATAAATGAAGTATGCATCTAAATTTACCTATGTCTTTGCATTACACAGGCCATATGAACCTGAAATATAACCAGAAAGACATTCAGTAAGTACAGGGTAAAGATATATGTAAAAACTGTTTTGATAAACAAAATGCCATATGCCAAATCTCATAGAAAAGTTTGCTAGAATATAAATTGATTGTACAACACAAACTAAATTTGGGTTATAGATGAAACAATCTACAAAAGAAAGAACAAAATCGACACACTCCAAAGTAGGCCATCAAAAGTTTTTCATACCTTACAATTCACAAAAAATATCTACAACATGCATTAACTGAAAGCAGGTCTGGCTGAAATAGTCATGAGGTGAACTTCATCATGATTTATCCAATCATTACTTGACCCTTAATCTACTGAAAGGACCATCGAGGTTAGACCAAGAAAGTTTGAGGTCGCCAAAGCACATATGTAGTTGGCAACTCTCTATTTCTGAAGACATCCATTTTTTAATTGAACAGGTCCGAGTTTATATTGTTCCTAAGAAAAGGTATGCTTATCATAATCGTTTGTTTGATGTAGAATAGTGAAGATCTTCTCAATAATTACACCTCACCCTATTTAATCTATAAGCCAGTATTGCTTAAATTGTCTGCATGTATAGTAAAAATGCACTTTGTAAGCAAAATGCTAAGCACTCTCTCCAAAATTATCATGAGAAACTCTGTTTATGAAACCTCTAGTAAAAGACAAACATAAAAGATACAAGGCTAGTCTATAGATGAATCAAAATTGCCACTTAATTAATAGAGAAGATTAGGGATTATTACCTTTCCCTTGAGTTGCATCATTGCACTAACATTCAAATTGCACTTTTGGCCCAAAGTTTTGAATTTCTTCAAGTGATAAACCAGCAGTTTCATAGTGCTATTGATGAACTTTCTGAAGCCGTGCTACGAGTACTGCTTCCCCTCATCGAAGTTCTCCAGGATGCCTGCCGCCCTAATCTCCTTGGTGACCCTGTTGGAAAACACATGCATGCAAGTATCAGAAGAGTTGAAGAATGAAATGTGTATGACCCAGTAGCATGGCCAGATCTAATATGCAACAATGACACTGATGCCGCCAACCAAACAATCAACAACAGGATGGTGTTTGTCCCTAAGTTATGCCTACGATGGCAAGATGTGTAGGGGCCCAAATCAATTTTCTCCAATTCGATCGGGGAAAACAATTCTAAAGGCATTTTTCAGAACTCAAGAAACTTCATTTGAATCAGATGTTATTTTGCTCTAATTCAACAGGCTCTAGAGTACGTAATTATTGCATAGAAAATACTTCCGTGACTACGGAAGAAACAGGATGGGAAAACACAGGCTCTAGAGTACGTAATTCTTGCATAGAAAATCCATCCGTGACTACGGAGGAAACAGGATGGGAAAACACAAGCTCTAGAGTATGTAATTCTTGCATAGAAAATTCCTCTATAACTACGAAAGAAACAAAATGGAAAAACACAAAACAAAAAAATAAGAAACAGGAGTGACGATGTATCCAGCCGTACCTGACTTTGGGGTTGGTAGTGAGGTGTCGCTCCTGCCGCACACACGTCGGAGATTTTGCAACGAAGAAGCGTGTTGTCACATCATGGGTGGTCACCAGCACTAAGTTCATCTCCCAGGTCTGGCGACGGTGCACCGGGAACAAGGGCGAGCGGCGGCAGTAGAGAGGAGGAGGCGGCGGTCATAGTCGATGTTCTTGTCGGGGTTGGAGAGTATGGAGTTGGCAGCATGGACATGGATGAAGTCCTCGACGGAGGCGGGGTGCAGGGCGGCATCTGGGTGGACGGCGAGGGCCAACCGGTAGTACACGGCCTAATATCTTGTGCGCTAGCTCCCGGGAGGACGCCAAGGATGTCATAGAAGGAGTTGGTCGTGTGGTCGGCAGCAACGGTGGTGACAGTGGATGAGTAGGGGGAGAAGGAGGTGGAGAGTGGCGGCGACACGTGGAGGCACAGGGACAGGGGCGGCAGTTGCCTAGGTTTTAACAGGGGAAGTGAAAGATGACTCAGTCCAAACGAACCAATCGAGTGGGGGGGGGGGGGTGGGCTATGAGAGAACAGGTGATACAATATGCGTGGTGGTTTTCTCTGATTTTTTTGGTTTTTTGATAGGTTGTTTTCAGTTTTTTATTAGGTGGGAGGGGAGTTAGGGTGGGGAGACCGGTTTTTTACCGATGGTGAGAGGGATGGATACCGGCAGGCACTACAAACTCACACTTAATATAGTAGAGATATATAGCTGATTAGTTGTAGTGGATGCATGGTAAATTGGTAACCGGTGCTAAATTTGCTATGTCTCCATGAAATTTAGGAGGCATGATCAGGCGACATGGTTGGCGAGGGAGGTCAGTGGGAAGCATGCTTAGTGAGAGGCCAGTGGGTGGAAGGCTACAGTATGTAAGAAACCAGCAAAGGAGATACCACGTTAGTGACTGTTGCTCAACACACGTCACTAATGTTCTATTAGTGACGGGTCCAATAAGAACACATCACTAATATCCCTTCTGATCGGGACCGGATATAGACCCATCACTAATGAGTAATCATTAATGATGGGTCGTAACATGACCCGTTACTAATGACTAGATCATCAATGATGGGTCGGCCTAGGCCAGTCATTCGTGATGAGTCAAGTTGTGACCTGTTACTAATGATAAGATCATAGTGACAGATCAAGTTGTGACCCGTCACTAATGATAAGGTCATTAGTGACGGGTCGTCCTAGATCAGTCATTAGCGTCCTAGATCAGTCATTAGTGACGGGTCACAACTTGACCCATCACTAATGATCCACTCATTAACAACTTGACCCATCACTAATAATACCAGTATGCCACGATGAACTCAGTGCGACTAGAGAGGGCGTTTCCGCAAGTTAAATTATACGCTGAGAATGATGACTAGAGACCACTACAATAAAAACTATTTTTCGAGACACATAAGTAGTCTTTCTATAGGATTTTCATATGAAAATCCGTCTGAGCAGTCTGTGGCGGACTATTGTGGTTTTGGACCGTCTGCGGAAAGAAATTTTCAAAGCAACCGCATGTAAAAATGAGTTGATTTTCATAGGCGGTTCATATAAGGAATCGTCTGTGGAAATGGTTATTTTCATAGGAACCGCATGTGGAAATAGCTCTATTTTCACAAGCGGTTCATATAAAGAATCGTCTGTGAAAATAAAGGACAGTTTATCTTAGAAAATTTATAACTTTTTTATATGAACTTGCATGGGGACAGAAATTTATATAAAAATTGTAGCTCTCGACGACATCTACAACTTTGTAGTTGAAAACGTTTTTATTTGAAGTCATTCAGGTATCCAAATAATCAGTCTAAAAGTTCAAAAGATTATTTGTATATCTAAATGACTTCAAATGAAATAGTTTTCAACTACAAAATTGTAGATCTCGTTGAGGGCTATAATTTTCATATAAATTTTATCTTCATCCGAGTTCATATGAAAAAGTTAAATTTTTTTTAAATAATCAAAAAATAGTCATCCATTTCTACATACGGTTCACGAAAAGAACCGCATGTAGTAATAGATGATAGCTTATCTTAAAAAATCATAACTTTTTCATACGAAGTCTGATGAGCATAAAGTTTATATAAAAATTGTAGCTCTCAACCAGATCTACAACTTTGTAGTTGATTTTTTTTTATTTAAAATCATCTAGATCCCCAAATAATCAATTAAAGTTTCACACATAAGTTTTCATTACACATATGCTATTGTTATCACAAGCCCTATTAATATAAGTAAACTCAGAGAAGAAAAATAACACTACCAACTTCAACATCTCCAACAAGATCAATAAGAAGAATAGCAAAGAGCCTCCTATCAACAACAAGACTTGGCTTATAGAATTAGTAGTGATAATAACAATAGCATCAAATGTCATCAAGCGTTAGCACAGTCACAAATATTTTTTATTTTTATTTTATTTTTCTCTTATTTTTTCTCACCTTAGCAGCACTAGAATAGGAACTATTGTATATTTATGCTTAAGTTTGATGTAAGGGGTGACGGCTATCGACACAAACATGCGCTCCGAAAATGGTGCAGAAACTTCTGGGGGCGAGAACTCAATCTTTCAAGCCATTTTTGGTCTTGAAAAGTTCACCGAACTCAACAAAGTGGGGGAAAAAGCGGATGTAACTTTTTCTGTAGATATCCGTAGAGTCAAAAAACGTCAAATTTGGAATCCGTATGCAAAAGTTATGCCTGTTTTACCGAAGACGGAATATTTTATAATTTTAAACCGAAGTTTTCCACAGGTGGTTCACTTAAGGAACCGCCTGTGATAATATATTTTCACAGGCGGTTCCTTAAGTGAACCGCCTGTGGAAATCTTCGGCAGAAAAGGTCAAAAGGATAAAATATCCCGTTTCAATCGCAAGTACTTGATAGGTGAGGCGGTAAGACTATCTCCAACCATATTCCCTTCATTTTGTTCCCTTCCCGATTCCCTTCCCCGTTCCCATTCCCTTTATTTCCTCTCATCTCCAACAGCTTCCCTTCGAAGGGAATCGCGAAGGGAACGGAGAAAGAATCCCGTCCTGAAGGGAATGACCCTGGGAATCCCGTCGTGAAGGGAACCGTGAAGGGAAACCGTTGGGAGCGCTGAAGGGAACGGGAATCCCTTCACGACGGGATTCTGCCCGTGAAGGGAATCCCTTGGGCTTGGTCTAAGGAAGGTCACGCGCGAGTGGAGATCCCGGGTTCGATTCCCACCGAACGCAAACGCTGAAAATAGTGTTGTCGGAGGGTGAACTCCTATCGCAGGAATCCGGAGGGACCCCTTTTGAGATTCGCCTGGGGGGATGATTCTGAATATGTTTGCGGGAGAAATAAATGGGTGTAAATGCGATGGCAGGTGGGATGGAATGATCGGATGCAGAATGCAGTAAATGCACTGGGGGGATTTTTAGATAGGTTCGAGCCGCACTGAGCATAATACCCTACTCCTGTGTGGATGCTATAAATGCCGTGAGAATATCTCTCAGGAATGTTGCTGGTTACAGGAATGTTTGTCTATCCTAGAGCTTCAGGCTTCTTGTTCTTCGGTGGTCTCAGCTTCTGTGCTTGTACTGAGTGTTCTTCGAGTCTTGGCGTCTGTGTTCCAGAGTTCCTCAATCTTTGAGAGTGTGTATTCGAGTCTATCTTTGTCCGTGCCCACTGGCTCTCTTAAATACTCGCCGGCGGTAGTGTGCCCCGAAAGGGAGGGCACGAGTTCCAAGGCACCATAAATAGAAAGGCGGTCATCATGGGCTGCTGTGCGAAGTGACGGGGGGGTGGGGTTGAAAACGCCCCCCCCGGCCCGATCTCAGTCGTCATGATGGTGTTGGCAACGGGCACTGTGGAGAGGGCCCATCGGGCAGCCACAGTGCAGCCCGGCGTGCCCACCCAGTCTTGTTTGCCTGACACAGCAGGGTGGCAGGCGGGGCGCCTTGGGCCTTACGATGCTATCCCGAGGCGTGCCGGATGACGCGGGATGGGACCCATGCATTAAATGTCCCCACGCCCTCCTGCCAGGATGTGGCAGAGACTGACACCGAGCGTGGCAGGAGCAGTTGGAAGTGACAGGCCACGTGCCCTCTTAAATGCGGTATCGGGCCTTTCACTGGCTGACACCTCACCGCTGGACCTCTGTGGGGGCCACCGGCGAAGGACTTCTTGGGCCATCGGGGAACCGAGTGCTCGGGGGTTACTATTCACATCCACGAGTACTCTCTCCCGAAAACGCCCTTTCTTGGTCCTCGGGGAATCGAGTGCTCGGGGGCCACTGTTCACGGCCCCGAGCACTCTCTCCCGGAATTGACTGTTCGGATCCTCAGGGAACCGAGTGCTCGGGGGCCGCTGTTTGCAGCCCCGAGCACTCTCTCCCGGAACTACCTTTGTTGGGTCCTCGGGATACTCGGGTGCTCGGGGGCCACTGTTCGCAGCCCCAAGCGCACCCTTCCCGGTACTCGGTTTTTTTGGTTGTCGAGAGACCTGGGTGCTCGGGGGCCACTGTTTATGACCCCGAGCACTCTCTTCCCGGCACTTGGTCTTTGCAGATCATCGGGGAACTCAGGCACTCGGGGACCACTGTTCATGGCCCTGAGCAACCCCTCCTGGGACTTTGTCTTTTCGTACTTCGCGGAGATGTTCTCCGCGAGAGGGCGCCACGTGGCAGACTGCTGACCTGGCCTCGGGATTCGGGGACCCCTAGTTCCTGATTCACCGACAGCAGCCCCCGGGCCCATTGGCAAGCAATGGCCCAAAGACTGCGGATGGGGCCTTCATCTTCATCGAGGCCGAACCCAGCACCGACGCCACGTGGCGTGCTTTTAGGCACTGGCCTCTCCGGCCCAGGCTTCTGGTACGGCCCAACGGGGAGCCGAACGGACGCGCGTCCAGCCGACTCCCGAGGCGCGTGATAATGAGGCGGGCGGCGTGTTATAACGAGGCGGGCGGTGCGCGTGGTAACTGCGCAGATCGAGGGTAGTGCGCCTGACGACTGCTGATATCTGCGCGGATCGAGGGAGATTCGCCTAGTGGTTACGCCGGCCGAGGATGTTTGTCTCGCCGAGTGCACCGCGGCAAGCGTCATTTGAAATCCCCAGGGTATAAAAGGAGGAGGGGAGCGAACCGTTGCCCCTTTACGCCATTTTCGCGATCGAGCCCTCTTCTTCTTCCTCTTCCTTGCGCTCCAGAGCTCTCACCCTCCCTTAGGCGAACAGCGCAGCCTTTTTCCCCCACTGTTCCAGCACATCCCCAACCCCGACACAATGCCGAGAGTGGGAGGCAGCCGTCGTGACAAGGGACCCGACAGCATACTGCCGGAATCAAGAATTGTCAACGAAGAGGGGGTGGACAAGGTCCACAAGTTGATGGTGCCCGAGGACCAATGGGAGGCCTCGGTGGTGGCGCCAGCGAGCTTCCCACCCGTCACAGACCAGCCGGAGCGCATAGTCATCTTCGTCTCCTTCGTGGCGGCCGGGCTGGTGCCGCCGTTCTCAACCTTCTTCCTCCAGATCCTCGACACGTTCGGGATCCAACTGGCGCACCTCAGCCCAAACTCGGTCGTCATCTTGGCGATCTTCGCGCATTTCTGTGAGATGTTCGTCGGGGTGCCACCGTCGGTGTCGCTCTTCCGCCGCTTCTTCGTGCTGCGGTCGGCCGGGAAGAAGAGGGGCTCCTCCACCGCGAATGTTGCCAGCTGCGGGACGGCTTGGCGGAGCTGTACATCCCCCAAGTGCTGTGGAGCAAGTGGGATGATTGGCGGTGCGACTGGGTCTACGTCGACGTCAGCCCCTACGACCGCCTCAGATTGCAGGAGCTGGTGGCGGAGCCCCAGAGGTCAATCTGGGAGGCGCCGCCGGCGGAGGACGAGTGGATGCGATCGGTCCTGGACCGCATCGACTACCTACGCCAGGCCGGACTCACATCGGTGATGGTGGTGGCGGACTACCTGCGCTACTGCCTGGCACCTCTGCGGGAGCTGGTCCGCCTCAGCTGGATGTACACGTGCTCCCAAGACATCACCAGGACCCGAATCGGCGAGGACGGGGACTTGGATGAGGCGGCGCTGGCGGGCCTGCTGCGGGTGGTGACCGACGTGGAGGACCTTACCCGGGCAGTGCTCCCCCAGGAACAGCTGGCGCTCTACGCCGACTCGAACCGGGTGGCGCTGCAAGCGACGCTACCCGAGTTCGACGCCCAGGGTCTGGTCAACTGGTCAGGGCGCCGGAACCCCGGGACTATCCAGATTCTCGGGGTAGACGAGGCGACCGGCGGCGCGCTGAGGACCGGCGGCGGGGATGCCGCCAGTGGTAGGCCGCAGGCGAGTAGCAGGGGGGCCGCGGGCGGCCGGACGTAGACCGGTGGCGGGAGCGCCGCTGGCAGTAGGCCGCAGGCCAGCCGTGGGGCTGCTGCAGGCAGTAGCCATCAGGCCGGCGAAAGGGGTGCTGCCGGCAGTGGAGCGACGGCGGCGCCAGGGGACAAAGGAAAGTGCCCCTGAACGTTCATGCTCCAGCTGTCGTCCTCGTCCTCACCGTCACTTCCACAGCAATGGTCGTCGGCGGGCGGCGCGAAGGAGGGAGGCCGGGGCGCCCAGTCGTCCGGCGTAGAATCTGCGACGGAGGAAAGGTTCAGGGCTCGGGAACCCGAAACCAAGGCCGGCGCGGGAGCGCATCTACAGCGAGTGCCCAAGTCGGCCTGCCGCCGGAGACGGACTCCACGGCGGAGGCGAGGCCCCGGGCACCGGAGCCCAGAGACCAAGGTCGGCACGGGAGCGCATCTACAGCGAGTGCCCAAGCCGGCCCGCTGTAGGAGACGGGCTCCACAACGGAGGTGAGGCCCCTGGCACCGGAGCCCAGAGACCAAGCCTGGCACGGGAGCGCATCTACAGCGAGTGCCCAAGTCGGCCCACCGCCGGAGACGGGCTCGGCAGCGGCCCCACAGAGCCCCCCGCCGAAGAGGAGGAGGGCAGACTCTGGGCCAAAGCTGTCGGGCCCAGAGTTCAAGATCCCAGAATCGCGATGGCAATACCGAGGACCAAAGACTACGTAAGTGTTCTTTTTTCCCCGAGCATGTTTCGCCCAGAGTAAGTTCGGGGACTGACCCGTTTTTGCTTTCAGGCCGCCCAAAGATGCCGCCGGAGACCAAAGGCGACCAGAAGCGCCAAGGCCGGCTCTCGCCCCTAAGCCGAGCGCGTCGACCGAGCCGGAGCCACAGGCGCCGCCGAGCCCTGAGCCGAGGGCAGCGTCTGTGCCTGAGCCACCGGTGCCGGCCGAGCCCGCCCCTAGTACTTCGAGGGCGGGGCAAATGGCCGCGGCGAGGGGGGTGCCGACAAGGCAGCAATCGGGGACCCCGAGCTCCTCTGCAGAGAGGGCTCGCAGGGGACCCAGCGCCCGGCCGCCGTCCAACCAGGCCGCGGAACCCCTCCCGGACGTGCTAGGAAGCACCCGGGAGGTGATCGAGCGGCTGGAGGCGGCCGTGGTAGGGGAACGAGCACAGCTCAAGGCCGAGCGCGCCGCCCTCGTAGAGGAGAGGGGGCAGTTGGAGGAGGTCGTCCATCTTTTGGAGGCCCGCATCGCCTCGGCCCGCGCCGCCCATGAGAGGGAGAGGCGCACGATGGCCGAGGAGCAGGAGACCCTGGATGAAGTGCGCGAGGAGGTCGTCACCGCGCAAGAGGAAGCCACCCGCTTGGGTGAGCTATCGTAGCGGCAGGCCGCAGAGCTGCTCGCTAGGGAGCGGCTGGTGCGGGCTCGGGAGGATGCCATCCTGCCGCGCGAGAAGGCGATGGAGGCCTCCCAGGCAAACTTAGCCCGCCGAAACAACAAGCTCGGGCAGAGCCGCGCCAAAGTCCACCGTGGGAGGAGGAGGTCACGGTCCGCGAGACCGACATCGGAATCACGGTGACAGCTCTGGATGCCCGGGAGGAGCAGCTAACTCGCCGTGAAGCGGAGGCCGCCTCGGTGTCGGTGGATTTAACTGCTCGGGAGGAGCAGGCCGCCAAGTGGGAGGCAGAGCTGACTGCCCAGGAGCAGGCCCTCACTGCCCTCGCCGAGCAGGTGAAGCAGAGGCAAGTCGAAGCCCCGGCGACCAGCACCGTCCCGACCAACGCGGCCAAGGAGATAACCCTTGAGGAGCGGCTGCAGATCGCGAAGGACGAGCTCGAGACTGTTACCGTCGAGCGGGCCAACGTCAAGCTGATGATGCGAGACATCCTTCGGCAAGCACGGAGGTCCGTGAGGGTGGCCGGGCTCGGGCGAGTCAACGTGGGTGAGAAGGGGATGGAGCGAGAGACCATCGGTCATATCGCCCTCGGCTTCGAGGAGATCAACCGGCAACTGAAGGGCATGGTCTGGCCCAAGCGGTGGCCGAGCACGTCCTGGCCTGCTACCGGAGCCGGGACCCCAACTTCTCGCTGGAGCTAGCCCGGCAGGGGGTGGTCGAGGCTGAGGAGGGGGCAGCCCGGGAGGCTGTCCAGGGCGTCACCGCTGAGGTGGCGGCCTGCTTCACCCGAGAGCCGCCGCCGGTGCCGAGCAGTGGCAGCAGTAGTGAGGACTCCTCGCCGCCTCCAGAGCCTGCCGACCTAGATTAGGCTTTTGCTTTTTTCTTTTTCTTTGACTTGATGTAAATATGGGAGTGATCCCTCTGAATAGCTGTCCTTTTTTGAATATAATGGAAGCCTTTCCTTGGGATCGCAACTCCAGTGTTGTCTTGATGATTGATGAAGTCTTTCCTCTTTTCACTTGGTGTCCCGAGGAGTACTTGGTCGGACCGAGCTCGACCTTCACCCCCCCCCCCCCGAGAACGAAGTCGCCCCGACCACTCATCGTCCGAGTAGTGAGGCCTCTCCGCACATTTAGCCCCCGAGCCCTCGCGAGTCCGCAGTGGCTAAGTCAAGAGACAAAGGCACGAGCTTTCTTGCTCGGGAGATAGGTCGATCTAGCACGGAGCACGCCACAACTAGTGAACGCTTTCCCATTTTGCGACCACTCAAACAAGTAGACTGGAGACGTGTGCGGGCGGAAATGCGACCAAGAGTCCCCACGGTTTGGTGGTGCCCAGGCTAGGATGGACCAGACCGAGCACCGACAGCCCGCCCCCAGGGTCTAGGCTTCCGACCGCTCTTTGCTCGAGCGGTAGGATTACCCGAGAACCCTAGAGGCTCGGTAGTGCCCGGGGTACTTTCAAGCGGGCCGAACACCACGACCACCATGAAGGACTTCAGTCAGACATTGCCGTTCGTACGGTACACCTTTCTACTATCTGTTCTGTTGTTCTGGGAAAAGCGAACATGTGGGCAGGGTTTTGTGCGTGAGGAGACCATCTCGCCGAACAGATTAGAATGTGAGGGTCCCGAGGATAACTCGGGAACAATAGATTGCTGAATATGAATTCTTATGATTTTAACCACTCACCGGACAGCTGTCAACCTTTCGGCCGACCGATCCAGGAGGTATGCGCTCTGAGCTCGGGGTGCCCGGGAACTTGGTTCCTTTGGTCGTAGCGCCCAAGCACTGGAAAGCATGAGAGGGAGCCCGGGGCCAGGCGGTCCCGACCACTCATGCCCGAGTGGTAGGACCACCTGAGGACCCCCTAGGCTTGAGCAGCGGCTTGGGTGCTGAGGCCCTTGAGGTCGAGCTGCTTTTATTCTCGGTTGTTGATCTGTAACTTAAGAAAATAGGAAAAGGTTGTTTGTTTGGTAAGCTCTGCTAATGCGGTACTCATTATAGACTGCTCTCATTTTTGACCCGAGACCTCTCGAATGCCTGGACCGGCGAAGTATGTAGACAGAGGCATAACCCAGAGGTCCTATGGCTTGGTGGCGCCCGGGAAGGACTGACCAGGCCGAGCACCAACAGCCCGCCCCTGGGGTCTAGGCTCCTGACCACTCTTTGCTGAGCGGTAGGATTACCTGAGAACCCCAGAGGCTCGGTGATGCTTGGGGTGCTGCCATGGCACCGGACACCATAGCCTACCACAACAGACTTAGGTAAGCGGCAACTGCCTGCGCGCATACCGATCGGGATTCTTTTATCAACGAAAAAAATGAGAGAGCATGCTTTTCTCGCACATTCGAGCATCTCACCAGACATATTAAACATATGGATTCCAGAGAAAAAATAAAATTTGAAATAAGAACTAGAGAATGGTAATATATATTGACAATTTTGTACAAGACTGGGTGACTTACAAGGTTAGTGGTAGCCCCCGGCCAACTTGGGCGGGGGGACCCCTAGCCTGGTTGGCCCAAGCACATACATGCCACCTACGAATAGAACTTGCGTAGATGCTTGATGTTCCACGTGTTTGGGAGCGACTGCCCGTCCTCTGCAGCCAACCAAAAAGAGCCTTCTCGCGGGACACCGATCACGGTAAAGGGGCCTTCCCACATAGGGGACAGTTTATTCCTTCCTTCGCACGATTGGACGCATCAGAGAACTAGATCCCCCACCTCGAGAGACTGGGCCCAGATGTGACGCTGATGATAGCGCCGCAGGCTTTGCTTGTATCAGGCTGCTCGGACGGCGGCACGTCGCCGGCGCTCTTCCAAGTAGTTGACGTCGTCGCGCCTTCGTTGTTCTTGTTCGCCTTCGGAGTAGGCATGCACCCGAGGGGAGCTAAGAGTGAGCTCGGAGGGGAGAACCGCCTCAGCGCCGTACAGAAGGAAGAAAGGAGTCTCTCCGGTGGTGCAACTTGGCGTAGTCCGATTGGCCCATAGCACAGTAGGCAGCTCGACGATCCACCCTTTCCCGTGCTTTGCGAGCACGTCGTAGGTCCGGGTTTTGAGCCCCTTCAGTATCTCAGCATTGGCGCGCTCGACCTGCCCATTGCTCCAAGGATGAGCGACTGAGGCGAAGTAGAGCTTGATGCTGAGGTCCTCGCAGTAGTCCCCGAACAAGGCACTTGTGAACTGAGTGCCATTGTCGGTGATGATCCTATTTGGGACGTCGAAGCGACTTGTGATACCGCGGATGAACTGAAGCGCCATGTTCTTGGTAACCTTGATGACTGGAACCGCCTTTGGCCACTTGCTAAACTTGTCGATGGTGACGTAGAGGTACTCATAGCCCCCGATTGCTCGGGGGAATAGACCCAGGATGTCCAGCCCCCAGACCGCAAAGGGCCATGACAGGGGGATGGTTTGAAGAGCCTGAGCTGGCTGGTGAATCTGCTTTGCGTGGAACTGGCACACCCTGCAGCGCCGAACCAACTCGGAAGCATCCTGGAGAGCTGTAGGCCAGTAGAAACCTTGCCGGAAGGCCTTCCTGACCAGCGTGCGGAACGATGCATGGCCACCGCACTTGCCCTCGTGGATCTCAGCGAGAAGCTCGCCGCCTTCTGCCCGGGTGATGCATTTCAGGAGGACACCGTCCGTGCCGCACCGGTAGAGACCCCCGTCTACTATGGCATAGCGTTTGGACTGCCGTGCAATTCTCTCGGCACAGGTATCATCCTCGGGGAGGAACTTTTCTTTCAAGTACCATCGGATCTCGTCCATCCACGAGGCATCGTGAGAACTGCCGGCAAGCGCAGTGCACTCACCGGGCGGCAGCACCCTGACGGGGCTCCCCACTGAGGGCGCCGCCTGGGTCCTCTGAACTAGGCTTGAGGGTTCCCCTTCATCCTGGTCGGTAGGCAGGACGGAAGGCCATGTGACCCTTCCTGGTACTCGGTTTTTCTGGTCGTGGGGGGACCTGGGTGCTCGGGGGCCACTGTTCATGACCCCGAGCACTCTCTTCCCGGCACTTGGTCTTCACACATCATCGGGGAACTCGGGCACTCGGGGGGACCACTGTTCATGGCCCCGAGCACCCCCTCCCGGGACTTATTCTTTTCGTACTTCGCGGAGATGATCTCCGCGGGAGGGCGCCACGTGGCAAACTGCTGACCTGACCTCGGGATTCGGGGACCCCTGGTTCCTGATTCACTGACAAGTGTGATAAAATAGCGAGATGGGTGAGTTCTGACGGCGAGGCAGCGAGGGTTCCTCAGGTTAAAAAAAATTCGCTTTTTTTGGACAAAAAAACATCGATTTGGGGACCAATTTTCACAGGCGGTCTCTTTTGCGCCTGTGGAAATCGTCAATTTTGACAGGTCTTCGATCACAGGCGGGTTCGATAAACGCCTGTAAAAACAGGTTTTGACCTACCTCTGAAAATAGTTTTTGTAGTAGTGGACTGTGAATATGTTTCATAATAAATTTATTTCAAAACAGATGATTTTTCCTATTTTGTCACCCAACGCACCTCACAAGAGAATTACAACAAGACAACAAAAACGCAGCAGAAACTCGACAAAAAGGTCCACTCAAATGACACCGAAAAATCCATGATTGGAATCGAACAAAAGGTGGGTCTCATGGTTGAAATCGAGCATTAGGTTCGATAGTAAACCAATCCATGACTCATCCCCACACAAATCTTGGAACTTGAGAAGAATCATCCAAAGATCAAAAGATGAACACTGGGTGAAGACGGTCTCCGATTTGATAGATTAGAGGTAAGGAAATTCAATACCCAATTGTGTATGTTTTGTACGCGAATTTTATGCATCTAACGACGAGAAGATCAACTCAAACAAGGCAAAACTTCCAGCTCAAGCACGAAAATGAAATTCACAATCGGAAATAAAAAAACTTGCAAAAACGCAAGGAACCTATCGGTGTATAGAATAAGGGGTCCCCTGTTCTAAGAGAGCACACCAGCCAATACCAGTTGGCAGAAGATATTTCCCCAAACTAGGGTCCTACCGCGCGACCAGTCTGCGCCTTCGCGACTAGGATCCTTACCACACAAGGAAATCTCACGATCAGCCTTCACAGGTCGCGGGATAGGTACTCCTCCCCGACGGATAGGTCATGTCCGGTGAAGAGGTGTCGTGTCCCATCCCATAGCATTAAACGCTACAGGACAGACTCGTAGGTGTGTCAGGCTGCCTCACAGGCACGCATGCGACTCCGATAATGGGACAGGGCAGATCGATTGACTGGGGTGAGATAAGCGTGGAGGAGTCCAATGGATGGGACAGGTTCGGCAGGGTCAGCAGGGCAAGAGAGGTACCTGCATCATCTGTTATAATAGCCTATGGGTGGAAGGTTTAACTAGGCATGGGGCTACTGCTTTTGGGCCCATTTGTCAGTTCTCCTTCTCTCTAGTCTAGTATATAATGAAAGAGGAACTCATCTATAACCGGTTCAGAAAGCACTCATAACAAAATACACAGGACATATGGCTATTATCCTTCAGGAGGTCTGAATCTAGATAACACTTGGTGTTCTTGAGTTCTAGCAGATACACACTTGTTCAAGATGTTAATCACGCACACGTCGTCTGGTACACCCTGTAATTATTGTCTAAGATTAACCCTCGGCATTTGGTGCGCTAGGTAGGTGGAGCATTTTCGCGTTTTGGTAAGTTTTGGTTGTTTTTTTTTTTGGGCTACTCATGGCTGGATCCGTAGCAACAACCAAACCCCGCTTGAAGGACCCTAGCTATCACAAGGTATTCGCCATTAGGGACGACCTAGAAAGAGCCCGACTGTGTAGTAGGAGGCATCGGAGGCCCTCATGTTCAGAGTACTGGCAGTAGGCTTCTGGCCTTATGCCCTGGGGAAGCCTGCCCCAGCTACTACAGTGTCGTCTGGTAGACCATCCTCAGACCTATGCATCTTTTTTTTCTCCTCACCAACGCAACATTGGCAGCGTGGTCTAGAGCCATCGGCTAGGCAACATCCCCAAGGTAAGAGGATACCCTGAAACTAATTGGGTGTGTGACCTTTTGGGCAGGGTCATCTCGAGGACAGGAAATAGGGTCTTCCGCTTTTCAAGTTTCTAATAGAAAGAATGGCAGCCTTGTAGGATCTCAATAGGTGACCTTTTTCTCCTCCTGTACTAATCACTCCTCGACCAGACGAGGAGTCGTTGCCCTATTTTGTAACTACCCCCATAGGTTACGGGAGCGGTACTGGTTGTCGAGCAATGAGGGTTTCTGCGACCAGAGATGAATAGGCACATGACCACACATGTCGATAGGCTGTTCACATTGAATGGACTGGGAGCTAGAGCGATCTCGACCCCACAAGCCAGCGACACCTTCAGGTATACATTTCAATTAAATTTTTAGGCCACCAAACAATATTGTGGAATATGAAGGCCACTTATCTGGAATACGAGCAACATCCGCATGAGGGGTAAAATGCCCACTAGCGATGAGGGACTCACTACTGGTCGTAAACTGAGTGCGAAGGGTTTCCTGTGCTCGGACCAGACGATGGCGACATACCTCTCCAAAGTGAGAAATATAGAGTGACGCTTCATCGGTTTTGAAGTCAAGCATGTCCCTCGCAAGGACAACTTCCTAGCCGATGAGCTGGCCCGTCTAGCCTCTTCTTGCGCACCTGCCTCAGTTGGAGTCTTTGAAAATGATTCATACAGCCACCCACCATGGTCTCAGGCCAAAGTGGAAGGGATGCTCCACTTGGAAACGAAGAACCGGAGGCAACACCTTTGGATGCAACACCTCATTAAGTGCCATTGACCTCGGGTGGCCATCATGTGGTTGCCCTGCTCGATTCAGGTACAACCTGGATGGATCAGATTTTAGACTACCTTTAAAATCAAGCAGCTCCTGACAATGATGTGGCAGCAGAAAGGGTCATGTGGCAGGACCATAAATACTCTTTGTGTAGAGGGACGCCTCTACCACCAAAGGAGCAATGACTTTTTACTGAAATACATCACTCAGGAAGGGGAGAGCACAATGTTCCTCTGATATCCTCAGAGGCATATGTGGTAGCCACGCTTCATACCTTACTTTGGTCGAGAAAGCGTTCTGGTAAGGATTCTATTGTCCCACAACCCTCCAAGATGCTTGCGAGCTGGTGTAACAGTGCTGGTCATGTCAGAACCATAGCCGACATACCATACTGCCAACCCAAGCATAGCAAAAAATACCACTCTCTTGACCTTTCACTGTCTGGGGGCTCGTTATCATTGGACTGTTCCCTAAAAGTAAAGGTGATATGCCCTAGAGGCAATTATAAAGATGATTATATCACACGCCTATTGTAATGTACTTTTGAATAATTTGTTATTCCAAGAATGACTACATTTACATTGATTGGTAAGTATGTTATTTGTTCATGAAACTTTTTGTTTATATCATGACGTTATTCTTAGTTGATCCCTGGTCGTATATCATTGTGATGATATATAAGACCAACACATGTATTGATTGATGATCATATTTCATGGAACATAGGTATAGAGATACCAAGTCAATAATATGAACTTTTATGTTAGAGAACATGATGTTGGATAGAGCCACATTGAGATATTGCTGGGATTATTATTTATGATGTACCATCAGTTGTTATCTCAAATGGTGTACCTGTAGGATCCTTAGACCTGAGATCGTCATTGATTCTCAAAATGTGTAGTGGCATACTTTGAGGCTGTCAAACGCTATTTTGTAACTGTGTAGTTATAAAGGTAGTTTGTGGGCTTATCATAAAACATGTCGTGGGGTATGAGCGATCAAGATGGAATTTGCCCCTCCTTGATAACGGGAGAGATATTTCTAGGCCCCTTAAGGTAGTTGGATCGAGAAAGTACATGGCTATGCCAATATGATTAAAGAGTTAGTCATGATGAATCCACTACTTGATTGAGTGAATGGTCGAGCTATCACAAGGGTGGCATGCATCTCGCCTTGAGCTTGACTGGTATCGTGAGGCGAAGGGATCGGTGCATGTGTATATCAAGGTTCAGCCGATATGATCTTTTGTGTTACTCTGGAGTCAACATGTCCTGCTAGGGACCGGTATTGATTTCGGTTTGGAAAGGGTTTCCGAGTTGTAGCTGTTTGTACATGAACCTAACGGGTCACACATTTAATGGGTTGGAACAAAACATGCGAATTGGATTCGTATATTGGTTTTGATTGGATTGCGATCCATGAGAAGTTAGAGTCCTAAAGGGCTTCCAACGTGGGAGCCATTGGTGAGCTCTATGTAGGGAGAGGCATGGGTAGGGCATGCTAAGGTTGAGCCATTCCGAAACCCTAGCCGTAGCCTTCTACACGATCTAGAAAAACCCTAGCCGCGCGTGTGGTGCTAGCATATCAGAGCTTGGCGTTTCTGCCCAGTACGTGTGGATATTGTAGAGGCGCTGTTGCTATTGATAACGACGTGTTCAGGATTGGTCGTCAACCGTGACGAACTGGTTGACGTACCTGCTCGTCTGATCGCGGAGCACAACACGACCACTCGGATCTGGTCGGACAGCACGACACGACCACTCAAAACTGGTTGAGGACGCTATAGACCTGATCGGGAGCTGGTTGAGGAACTGGTCGAGGAGCACAACCACCTGCTCGGAGTTGGTCGGGGAGCGTGACCACCTACGCAAGGCTGGTCGCGGATCTAATCGAGAAGCTGCTCGAGGATTTTGACGCGCATGACATTGGATTGGTCTACTCCGACTCTTCTTTTGCTGCACTACCGTGTCGAGAGGTAACGACCTATGATCTCATACTAGCATGGTTTCTTGAGCGAATGTGGTAGAAAAGTTTTGTTTTAGGCTAGCGTAGCCTGCCCGTTACCCAATAAAAAGCCTCAGGCGGTTTTAAATTCCTATTTATGGTAGTTGGCAAATTCACTAAGAGGATCGTGGCGAAGCCTATCAAGAAATTTTTTGCCACAACAGTGATTAAGTTCACACAAGCGGTGGTAATGCGATTTGGCCATCCAAACCGCATAATTACAAACAAACGAGACCCAATTCGCCAGTCAGAGAATGCATGTCAGTCGCCTTGAATGACCAACTACTCGCACGATGAGCAGGATGCGTGGCGAGAGGACTGTACGAACCCGAGCGAAGAGTCCCGCAAGCATGCTCAAAATTCGGGCAGCCCGATGCCAACAAAACCTCAGGCACTACCGTGAACACATGGTGCGGGAGAGGACACTAGATGTTGGCGAACTCAACCTCAAACGAGTCCAAAAATAGGGCAGGTCATAACAAGCTCTTCCCCATGGAGGAGGGGTCCTACAAAGTTATATGTATTTCCTGACTTGACATGATTGACATAGCCACAAAGGCCGGCCACAAATTACACGAGTTCTATGTGTAAGCCTACTCGAAGATGAGCCTAATTTTCTATTTTGTAGGATCTTCCGGACGAGCGTGGAACATGGCTTGTAAGTTTTTTAAATTAAGAAAACCAGACATTGTTTTGCAGGATAACCCGAGTATGAACGATCTCACTAGATTGTAAGTTTTTCCGATTCATAGGCTTTTAGGGTCTATAGTTTGTTTTTATACAACGTACATATTTTGTTCTACCCGATCGATTATGGATCTTCCCCGTGGACGCTTGGCCAGCGGTAGCTTCACCACTCTGAGTCTTGTTGAGGCACACCTGGTCGGAGCGCGCCTGGTTAGAGCGAGTTTGGTCAAGGCAACTCTGGTCAAGGCATGCCTGGTCAGAAGGAGTTTGGTTGGGATGATGCTGGCTGACCCTCATCTTACCGGCGTTGCTTGCGATCGCTACCCTGCTTTGTGCAATCTGGTCATGTCTGTGGCCGACTGGGCTGACATCGCGGACAGAGTGGTGGCCGGCCATGGCAGTGGTGGGTGGTGGAGAGGGCTTGGGAGCAGCAAGATCAATCTCCCAGGCAACTTCTGTAATTTCATCAACTACTGAATGTAATACATCAACCTCGACAAGATTATGTGATGACACAAATTATGAAATCTTGACCCAGGAAAAGATTTGGAGATAGAAATCCTGAGAAAATGCTAGGCATACCAGTCTGATCCGAGCCCTATCTAACGAAAGGAGATTGCACAACAGAGGAGCGTTGAGTGGAGGGCCACCTTTCCTCGCTGTCACCGTCATTAGTAATTTGACCCGCAAGTCAACGATGTCATCAGGGAGATCTGGATGAGGGGAATATTAAGACACCGCATGACCAGCAAAGAGCGCCATGAGGATAGCTGCGACGTTACCTATGAAGCTCTCCCAGGTGGTTTCAGCACTCCTGGTGTACTGATAGGCCGGATGTGCTCTCCTCTGTAAGGGGCACAGCCGACGCTTAATGAAGTCGCAGATGATATCTGATCCCGAAAGCCTGACGTTCGCAAGCTGTTTGACTTGAGCGACAAGGGTCATCAGTTTTGGAGTCGACGTAGGGGAGTTCCCTTAGTTCTCGTTGAGGCGCGCCGGCTTGTCTGGCACGTAGAGGTTGTCCAAGGAATCTTCGCTTGAGAGGTAGAACTATTCCTCCCTCCAGCCTGACCACGACAACTTAAGGCCCATCTTAATGTAGGAGCCCACAAGACCGTCGCAGAAACGAAAGCCACAACTTTCTGTAGCCGGCCTGGTCTGTAACCTGGCCATGATGCCTCGACCTCGATGAAATTCTCGCACAAATTGTAACACCCAGTTTTAAAGGGAACAAAACCGGGTACAACACATGTATGCCAGGAACAACTTCCATACATGCGCTTACATCATTAGTGATATCATCACAGTGCAAAAGATACAACGAACTTAACCTTATTACAAAATGACCCGAGGGTCTGAAAGAAAACACAGCGGGAGACAAGAGGGGTCTTCAGCGTCAGCGGCTCTAGCTTCCACAGGCGAAGACGTCAACCGGGGGCTCCACAGCCTAGAACAGCAGCTCGGGATCGAAGTCATCGAGGTCGAAGGTACCAGCTTCAAAGGCAGCTTCTGAATGGCGGGAGAATGCAGGGGAGAAATAACAAGGGTGAGTACAAAAGGTTGTACTCCGCAAGTGCAGGGGAAAGCAGGGTATGAGGCTTTCGACAAGAAAAAGGCTTGACAGGGGTTATCAGCACTAAGCAACCAAAACGATGCCTTAACCTATACTCCCAGCAACAGGCATCCTATTTACTAGGTGTGAAGACACTTGCTATAACCAAAGGGATTTGACTCACCGGGTATCCCATACCCGGTTACCCCAAAGCTCACCAGATAATCCCATTACCTGGCTACCAGACCAACCATACCAAAACCCAGATCCAACTAATCTTGAAGAAGTCCAAGCTCGCTCTTGACCGTGAGCACGGCTGATCGACCAGTTTGATACTCTGCAGAGTTTGCACAGATCCACGAGTCGTGATTCCCTTGTTACTCCATACTTCCGGGGTAAGGAGTCGGGGTCTCACTACAAGGCCTTTACAAAACTCCCGCCGATTTGTAGGCACCCACTAAGGTTTCACCGCTAACAGCCGACCGAGTCGCTGCAGAAGCCCCCTCTTGTGCCACATACTCGACCAGTGATGCCCACAAAATCGGTGGTCGCTAATTATTTGGCCAGGCCGTACCCATATAGGCCTCGTGGTTGTACGGATATAACTTGGTTACATGCCCAAGAACCGGTCCTTAGGACCCCCAAACAGATACATACACAAACTTGCCATAGGCACCACCACAATCCATCCATTCTGTTGGGGAAGACCTATACCATGTTGCTACAAAAGAATTACCATTTTTTTTTCATCGGGACAGTGTTACATAGTTCATTAGTCAATATTAATCATTCTCCCACCCGGACAGCGCTAGCATGATCTACCCATCTTCTTAACCCTGATACATCAACGGCGACAAGGAAAAATATCGAGACAAAACTAGTAAACCCTAGCATGAGATATCATTTTGGACAGCATGCATATGAAGGATAAAAACTACACCTGCAAGTCCTAAAACTGGTATAGAAATGCTCAAGGGCACTTGCCTTCACCGGGTTGCTGCTCAAAGTCCTCGAAAACTTGATCTTGGAGGTTGCCGAACTGCTCAGCTCCTAAACGCCGGACCGGAAAAACACAAACCAAACAAAACTCTAAGAACAGCACACCAAACAGTACTGAAACTATTCAAAAACTCTACAAAAAGATTCTACACGACGCTACAAACGATTTGACGCAAAAATCGCCAAAATCGGAGCTACGAGCAAAAAGTTATAAGCTTTTGAAGATGTAGGGACTATACTGCAAATTTTACATGTTTTCCAGAGAGTAAACCGAAATAATTTTATACTGGAAATTGGATTATGACGCAATAAAACAATTACTGAATTATTTCTTAATTGGAAATGACATGGAATTGGTCAATGGGCTTGTGGACCACTGAAAGGGCATCGGTCCACCGGTCCATGGTGGACCGAAGGGGTATGAAAAATTGGCCGGTCTAATCCGGGCCGAAGAACCGGGATCTGACGGCCGGAAATCAAAAAGGGGGTGGCGCCGGTGGTTCAACGGTGGGAGCGGCGGCCGGCGACGACGGGGACGGCGGCGGGCTCGCCGGCGATGCGCAAAAGGCGCATCCGGCCACGGTTTGCTTCGGGACTTGGCGCAAAGCAATGAGGAGCTCGCGGGGAAACTTACTGCGGGCTTGACGGCGGCGGAGGAGGTCCGAAGATGGCCGGCGACGGAGAACGGCGGGCGGAGGTGAAGCGGCTCGGCGGGAACGGCGTTCGACGGCGGGTGAAGCTCCAAGAAGCGCCGGGGTGAGCTCCTAGAGGTCCGACGGCACCAAAAGAGCGAAGAACGAGCTTAATCGCGGTTCGGTTGAGGAGAAAAAGAGCGGCGACCGAGCTCCTTACCGGCGGCAATGGAGGTGACGGCGGCGGCTCGAATCCGTGCACAAGAGAGAGGGGAGATGGGGTATTCGGGTGCGGAACCGAACAAGGATGCCGATAGAGCTCTTAAATACCCGAGAGGAGGAGTGGAACGGCCGGATTCGAGGAGATTCGGCCGGCGGCTTGAAAGCACTTAAAAACTTCGGTTTCCATGCAAACGAGTGGGTATTCAAGGGGGAAACGGCTCAAATGGAGGAAATAGGGGGCGGCGATCACGGTGGTGTGGTTTGATTGGAGAGTTAAAGCACGGGGAGGCTTCGATTTGAAACGGTCGCGGCGATTTGGGGGCGTCGGTGTCCGGCGGCGGAATGAGGAAGAAGGCGAGCCGGCGGCTCGGCGGCTCGGGCGGGAGGGCGGCTCGGCTCAGAGCCGGGCCCACTTGGCAGTGAGGCGGGCGGAGGCGAGCGGCTCGGCGGGAACGGTAGGCCGGCTCGGCCTGCGGGCCGGCGCGGAAAAAGGGGGGGCGCGGCCCACGGCGGGAGAGAAAAGGGAGGGGGAAAGAGGCGGGTTGGGCCGGCGCGGGGAAGACGGCCCAGGAAGGGTTTTCCATTTTAGAAATCTTTTTTTTTTCTTCTTTGCTTTAGGTTTTCAAACTTATTTTCCAAAAGAGATTTTAACCGAGCGAACTCTAGCGAATTTTAGCAAAAAGAATTTCCCACACAATAAAACCTTATTGCAACTACAACGGCATGAATGCGACAAACATTCAACCTATTCCAAATTAAATTTAGAAATTAATTTCCTATAGAGCTAAAATGAAATCCACTTATTTAATTTCTAGCAAAATTTTAAATTACTGCAAATTTTGAAGTTTTGGGTGTTACACAAATGAAAATGTCGAGGCATGATAATGGAATTGGGGTTAAGGTGGAGGTGACAGATATCATAGAACGAGATGATAGTAGTGAAGAATTCAGAGAAGGAAGGAATGAGGCTGGTCAGGAAGAATGAGGCGAACATTATGATCTCCCACTGGTGAGGGGCAGGGATGTCCCCCAGGACGATACCCGGAGGACAAGCGGCGCGGGAGCAGGTGACTCCCATACATTTGCTTTAGCTTCGTAGCCGTGTGAGCTCTCATCTCACCTGACCTACCTGCGGCGCGCAAGTAGGTCTCCAAAGCCGTTCATTACTTGTGATCCTATATGGATCAGGGCGAATCACATTTTTAAAAGCCGCCATCTTGCTCTCTGTTATCATTTATGTGTTATTGTCATCGTTAATGTATATGATAAATCTAGTGCTTGGATCCTTGATTTACATTATGCTTGTACAGATTATGTTAGTACTAGTTAAGTATATCTAGTATACTTGATGCTATATACTTGGTAATTATTTCAGAAATTAAAATAATTACTAAAGTGTAATTATTTCAAACAGCGGATATGGAGGAGGATGTGACCGGAGACAAGGAAGGAGGATAGCTGACTAGCCGTGATGAAGATCTTAGAGTCGGTTTAGTTCTTGTTTAAGTTTATCATGTTTAAGGTTAACTAAGTATGACTTACCATAAAAAATATGACTAAGAAAATCTTAGCCATAAGTAGAGATGGCAACGAGTACAATACCCGTAGGTAGAAGCTATATAAACCTATACCCACAAGCTAATGCTTAAACACGTGGCCGTACCCATTGTCCGTCATAGTTAAAAACGGACGCTCACCACCCACGGGCACACCCGTATGCCTATAAATATAGTAAATATGTAGTAAACATAAGAGCAAGTATATAACAATAATATCATCAATTTAAATATGTATCTCAACTAAGATAATGAACAAATATCTCACAAATACATAGCATTTATATCACTCGTACCGACACAGTTCATACATACAATATATTATTTCACAATGTAACGGTGCTTAGTGCAACACAAACGAGTATTGTTCAACAAGACAATATGTGTGGAACAGGTACACAGGCGAAGCGGGTACAAATAAGTGTAATTCATACCCGTCTCTCTATATCTGTTAAGTTTAACTTCAAATCCATACTCATACCCATAAATAAAAAATTACATCCTAAACTCATGTCCTTTAGAGTTTTTACTCTCAGGCACGCAAAAAAATGTGTATATTACCATCCTTAGCTATAAGTATGACAAATTTAGTTAAAAATTAAGTGTACGATGTATAGGCAAAAACTAACAAAGTATGATTTAATATAGTTGTGATAGTCAATCAAACAACTACATAAAAATCTATTACATGACTAACCTCAAATATAATAAACTTAAACACCAAACAAAAAAAACACGCCGTAAGTTTCACACTGTCCCAACTCCCCTGCAGCTAACTATTCGTTTGTAGCTGTATTGTCTGTCTACCAGGTTTGCTGTCAACCTCCAAGGCATCCTATCGGTAATCCAATAGCCCCGTGAGCCCCCAAGTTGCAGTAACTATATTTTAGCGTAAACCGTTGGATCTAAATTCGGTAGATAACATTTAATGCTATAATACTTATGTGAACAATATGTTTACTGCCGTGTCCGACTACATAATATTATACCTCCTGTCACAGATTAATGTTCTGACTTCACGAGTCCGTCACCTGCTAAGGTCAACTAACCCCACATGGGCCCACTTATCCATACGTAGCACAACGTACTACGTATATACTCCACCTGCCTGAGTCGGCAGTCTGTCGGCAGGGAAGACTGGCGAGTGGGGACGGACGCGCGGGCCCCACTTCCCTCCTCTCCCTGGCTCCCACGCGCGCTCGCCACGTGGCCGCGGGAGCCACGTCGCGCGCCTTCCCAACCCTTCTTCCCCGGCGGCAGCAGAAGCATCCCAAACCCTCTGCTCCCCTCGCATCTTCCGCCTTTCTCCAGCGGGTCCGTGCGCCTCGCGTCGCTTCCCTTCCCTTCCCTTCCCTTCCCTTCGCGGCATCGCTATATAAACGCGCGCGCGCGCGCCCGGCGCCGGTGATCGATCGGTTGACTGCAGTCAAGTTCATGGGGCTCGAGATGGAGGAGGTGGCTGCGCCTACGGCAGTGGCGGCGGCGGCAAGGGAGCAAGGGGTGGAGATATACCCGCTCAGCCGCTACTACTTCGGCGCCAAGGACGCCTCTGGCTATCCCCGCGGCGTCGAGACGGCCGCCGACCGCGCTCTTCGGCTCAAGGCCAAGTGAGTCGAAATTACCTACCTGTTCTTGGCAGCTCCGATTCGCTAATTAAGCTGCTACTGCCACTGATCACCTCCGCGTTGTGCGTCGTTCGTGCTTGCGCATGCAGCTTCGCGGCTCACGGGCTCCGGACCAGCGTCCACGGCGTCCTCCTGGTACTCGTACTACCTTCATCTCTGTCTCTGCATTAGCTCTGTTTGAGCAGCACAATCACACGAACCAGTTCACACGATCTTGCTGGTGACGTCCTGCCCTGGCAACCGGGATCTGATTTCTGTCTGGTGGTCTGGTTGCAGGTGGATCTGTTTGATCATCCCCACGTGTTGCTGCTGCAAGTCCGGAACTCCTCTTTCGTGCTCCCGGGAGGCCGCCTGAGGCCCGGAGAGGAAGGTACCTTGTTTCCGCAAGAGTTTTCCAGGACTTCCTAACAGAGAAATTGTCATACTGTGCTGTAAAATCTCTTGCAAAGAAGCAAGGTAGTAATAGTTATCAGTGGTTTGTGACCTGGAGGCTGACAGATTTGTTGCGTTTCAGATGTCCAAGGGCTCAAGCGCAAACTCTCGAGCAAGCTATCAGTTGTCGACGACGGCCAGGCCACTTCTGAAGATGTGGACGACTGGCAGGTAAACTTGTCAGAGGACGAGAAGAAATGTTAACACTACTTAACTTCAGTGATACTATCCTGTGGTACCAACGTAGGATGTTACTGATTTGTTTTCTTCCTTTTTGCGCCGGGGTTATCGAGTAGATTGGGGAGTGCATTGGGATGTGGTGGAGATCTGAATTCGAGGCCGTTCCATTTCCATACTTGCCTCCGAACTTTCGCACTCCGAAGGTAGAAAAAAAAAATGGCATCCTGGTAAATCCATACTTCATTTCCTCGCCATTCTTCTAACCTGAATTGAGTGAATTCCCTTGCTCCTTGAAGGAATGCATCAAGCTGTTCCTCATTAGGCTGCCGATGTCTCGGCAGTTCATCGTGCCGAGGAACATGAAGCTGCTGGCCGTGCCTCTGTCCCAGCTTCATAACAACGCCCAGGTCTCCTGGATACTGCATCATCAACCAAAGTTTCTAAGAGTTCAGGACCCAGCCTCCTCGTAAACGTCTAATCGATCACCGTTTCGTTTGCAGGTTTATGGTCCAATCATATCTGGGATTCCAAACCTGCTGTCCAAGTTCTCCTTCAACGTCATCAGCGACTGAGATGTGTAACCCAGAGCTCAAGACTTTGGAAGAGACTTGCATACTTTAGCTGGCCATTGAACAGCATGCGATGCGGACAATATCTGATGGAGCTTTGTAATCACCAGCAGCTCATTTTTATGTTGTATAACGTTTTCTTTTAATATATTGATATGTATTGTATTAACGTTTCTTGTGACCTTTTTTTTGCCATGTGAAAATGAATCAATCTTGTACAAAAACGTTGCTTTGTTACAGTTGCTATCACAGTCCTGGGCTAAGCACACCCTTCTTGGAAACAAACTTTTGTTGCTGTTGCTTTATTTATTTTGTTCTCCATAACAAGGAGACTCCCCCGAGTTGCTATTGCTTTATTACTGTTGATCTTACAACCCTGAACTTCAGCACACCACTCTTTCAAACAAACGTCATGTGTTCATTTGTCGTTGCACAGGTCAGGTACGAGCTAAACCGCCAAAAGAACCACTATAAGAGCCACCACGCTCATTTCCTAGGAGCATCATCATGCGTAATTAGGGATTTCAAGTTCATTTACAATTTTTTTCATTAGCAAAAAGCACGAAATTTATGAATAGTTCGATCATTTTTGTCCTATGCTCTGTGGGTCCTATATATCAATGAAGAAAAAATTCCAGAATAAAATATTTTGTTCCCCCACCGAAATTACCGAAATTTTAATTTCTGTGCGCAATCCCATGATACGATCACACCAGAAACAACTCTCTTGCAGCAGTCCGCATTTTACACCTCTCGTTGCATCAGCTCAGATGCTTCAGCGGCTTTCTTCGCTTTGATTGCATTTTGGAGTACCATCTGCATACTTCACTAATGTTTTGACCCTTCTCCCCATCGGCACTTTGAGAGGCAGTGAACTCTTTAATATGCACAGTATCAGTCTTGTCTTTCAATAGAAACTTACTCTGCACATCATTTGAGCCACAGCATGATGTTATAGGAACAATCCACAAGCCAGGACCAGATGATCCGTCTGACAGAAACCGTGCCTGTAACTGAACGAATCATTTAGAGAATACCTTTCAGTACAACGGAAGTGCAGAGATGGACAAGAACACATTTTTCTAGTTCAATTTCTTCTTTCATTCTGTAAAGATTGTCTGCCTTCAGAGAAATTATATCACAGAAAATATGCAGCATGACGAAAAAGTTGCAAGGTCAAAAGACTGTGTATCCTAATACAGAAATCTTAATGGCTTCACAAATGTGTTCTATATACAGAAATCTCTGCTTCAGCAATCTCTGAAACGACGGTTTTATGCGACCAGCAAAGAACTCGGAATCTTCGGCAGCTTTCTCCTCAGAGGTGAACTGATCATGCAGAACAATAGAACATACACGCCTAAAAAAAGAGAGAAAATAAACATTACTAAATGACAGAGTGGGAAGAACGGTGAAGATAAATGTGCTCCAGTGTACCGGTGAAAAAATGGAGTTGATAAAGTCTGATATGATGAGCTCGATGGCCAAGTCTTCAACGCATGATCGCAGTTTTGCTGCAATGGGGCAGTTCTGGTTGCCCAGGAATCCTTTGTAACTCGTACTTAAACACCTTTGATCCTCGTTGGCCTGCTCTCTGCCATCCCACCACATGATACAGCCCATCATACGTGAAGGTTGAGATTTCTTTGGCTCTCAAATGGATGCCTTCCTCTCTATTCTGACATTTAAAGCCATGAATCACCCTGACAGGAGTCTTCGTTTCGATGCAATTCTTCAAGGCAAGGTTCCCACGCTCAAGCTTTTGATCCTCATCATCCTTCTTACCAGCAGGCTTTCCCCCAGAACCGATGTATATTAATTCACCTGAGCAAGACAATTCATCAGGATAACCTCCAGAAGCAACAATGCTTATGGCAATAAGCACGCCATTTCTATCTTTGGTTGTGTCAATGCCTCCCTGGTATGGACGGTGGAGGCCAACAATGGCCAGCTCAACTCTATATAGAAATTCATCACCAATTTCAACTCCAGGAACTTTTCCCACAATAGGACCATGTTTGGTAAAGCCCGGCAATTTCTTGATCGCTTTACCTGCTGCAAAGTCAATTCTCCTAACCATCAATGAGTGCTGCTCCACAGCTTTTGCTAGACTCCTCCATATAAACTCAAACCTCTTGCGCATCATCTTGACTTTGCTCCTAGCATCCGGATTCTGGATTCCATATTGCCTTTGGCACCTCATAGAAGGAACAGCTGAGGAACTATTGACGTACAATTCAAGCTTTCCTTCTTGAACAGCTAGTGCCTCCAAAATGTCATCATCTTCCAAGTAGAAAACCATCTTATCATTCAGTATCTCCTTGTTACCCAATGTGCGTGCAGAGGCAACCTTTATCAGAAGATGAGCTGAATCTTTTACCTTCTCCTTCTTCCTGGGGCCAAAGGAGCCCCTAACTGTGGCAACCTCCTTTCCCTGTGTCACTTTGGTAGGTTCTACTACTTCTCGAGGTGTTAACATGACCTTACTTCTCATCATACTACCTTTTCCAGAGCCAGACACTCCCGCTGGAACATCATAAGATGCCCTGTCCATCCTAGGACTCTCAGACACTTTCTTGCCCCTCAGATATTTTTTCGAAGGATCTTCAGCCAAAGATTCAGCAACAACATTGCATGAACTCCTACCAGACTTGTTCATCACCTTGGCAGAAACCCTCCCGCACCCAGGCCGCAAGGGACGCTTGGCAGAAACCATTGTCGGCTTTGGTAGCAAACGCATGGCTGGTACCAACTGTTGTGAACCACTCCGTGCGATACCTTGTGAACCATTCCGGCCCGAAGCCTCTGATGATTTCGCCACCCCAGCCTCTAGACCATGACAACCGCCGTCCGCCATTGTACCAGCACCATCCGCAGCAATCACCTTACCCAGCGCACCGGGAGCAGCGGTGGGAGAAAACGCTTCCAACAGCACACCGTCCTTGCTGCCCGCGAGAGGAGCAGAAGCGGCATCCGTCTTCTGCGGTGGAGCAGAACCACCGTCAGCGCGTGCATCTCCGAACGGCGAGCCGTCGTTGGCGCCGGCGAGCAGAGCGGCCGCGTCCCTCCCGCAGCCGGGTGGGAAGCGGCGCCTCGCGGACACCGCCCTCCGCTTGGGCGGCGGGTAGCGCGCGGTCGGCGGCGCCGACCACATCTTCGTCCCAACCTCGCCGCCTCCGCTCTCCTCCCTTGCTACCACCAAATGGGCCATCCCCTGCGCGATGTCGCCGACCAAGCCACACGCGACGGCCACCACGGAAGCAGGTACTCACCACTCGGACGGCAAGAACCGGCGACGACGACGACGTCGAGGTGGTGCAGGAGGCGGTTGGGATTTTGGTTTTGGGGCGGCGACGAGTGCCTCAGGAGGAGAAGTGGGTGGGCCCAAGGAGAGGGGGTGGCCTCCGGGCTCGTGCTCCGAGGACCGGCGCTGCTGCTACTCCCACGTCTGGTAGTGTACTTGTAGATGTACCTGGCTGGGCCGGCACATGGCACGGGCAAATGCAACTCCGCAAGCACGCACTCTGTGACTCTGTCTCGGAACCGGTTCGGGTAAAGTCAGGGAACAGTATTTTGCAGAGGGTGAACAGCTGTGCAGTTGAATACGGGCCGGGAAAATATTGTACTAATTTTACTATACCATAAATCTTAATTCGTCTATTTTCAATCCAACCACTTACCGTGGACTAAAGTCATGGTACTGTGCTTTTCTGATTTTGCAATTCTTAGTTCGTCTATTTTTAATCCAACTGCTCACTTTGGACTAAAGTCATGTACTGTGCTTCTCTGATTCTGCTCGGCAAAGTTAGAGGATCTCTTCCCTCTGGCTCACCGTCCATCTTTCTCATACATCTATTAATTCTTTCATATACTATATATTTTTTATTCATTTAACCCTCTAATATAAATTTTAATGTAAATGTATGACTAGTATAAAGAATAGGAGTGCACAAATTATGAAATTATCCCACCGAACGGGCACTTGGCGTCTGGCAAAGCGACCCACCCGTTGGGCACGCGCAAGCCAGATCAGGTGCGAGCAACGAACTAGCAAGCTTGTTGTTTTTTTTTTTCCTCCTCTGAAATTTGAGTCTCTTTCTCTTTCTCCTTTTGTTGGCAATTGACGGCGAACTGACGTTACTTTACCCTCAGTAAATAAATTACCGGCGATTAGGGTGTAGTAAACGCAGAGTTACCAATTAGCAGGTGTACCGCATTGCATGGTGGTGGATGCTAATTGACCGGTGGTAATTTCGCAACGGATGTCAGCAATGATTTCTAGTCGATCAACAGTCGATGATAAGCAATCCCCTCGTAGCTGCGAGTT
Organism: Phragmites australis; assembly: GCF_958298935.1. Classification (NCBI taxonomy): domain Eukaryota; kingdom Viridiplantae; phylum Streptophyta; class Magnoliopsida; order Poales; family Poaceae; genus Phragmites; species Phragmites australis. The sequence continues at coordinate 18,580,354 of NC_084936.1, read as the reverse complement.
GATCTGTAGTCCATGGTTGATGCATCGGTTTTGGTTTCTCCGCGCCAAAGTTGTGCAGTGGTTACTATGATTTGAAATGCCATACGACTATAGCACCCATCGATTCCTTGTTCCTGAAACCTCAAATGCCGCATTTACCGATCTAGGGCTATAGCGTGCATAATACCACGAAATAGATTGACCCTGAGCGCCCCTTAATACGAAATGAATCGAACATGTGTAAGTGATATCGAAATGAGCACACCCACCAAGCCACCAACTAAGCACCACAAAAATAACAAGACAAGCTAGCCTAAACGATTGAATAGAGCAAAGAGGAATTAACATATATGTTAAAGAGCTTGCGTGGACAGGACAAAATGGAGTAGGGTGAGTGTTGACGATTGGTAAACAATTGTTGAAATATTTAAAGGTAAAAATAGAGATACATGTTGATTATAAAAGAATATTGCAAAAGAGATATGGATTTACGCAGGTTCAGTTTTCTCGAAGGATAATAACCTTATATCATGTCTTACTTTAATTAACTTAGGAATATATGTTATAAACAATATGGGGGATATGTGTATCTGGTCCTAAGGATCTAGGTCGACTGCTCTGTGTTCTTATTTCTAAGCCTTAGTTAGATGATGAGGGTTTATATCAGGAATCTTCGTTGGGTATCTGATTTCTACCCGACTAGGCTTGATCTAGGGTTTTGCAACTTCGTAGATCTTGAAAGCACAAGCTGCTCTGCTGTTGAAAGGCTTGAAATGGCGTGATTTGCATGTACCCCTCTCCCCTTGAAAAGATCGAATGGCTCAAGAGAGAGTTGAATTGGGCCCTAATTAAAATTATTTCAATCGAACTCTAGAATAAGTAAAGAACATTATCTTAGATGAATAGAAAAACAACTACAATTATCAAATTTGATAGAATGCTAAGTAAGAAAATATGCAAGCTACAACAAGAAAAGAATTAGGAACATAAGTTTGCAAGAAAGTAAATGCTTAAAGTAAATATGGAAAAGTAAAGACATAGGTAAAGAGATGCCGATTTTTTCCCGAGGTATCGAGGAGTTGACACTCTTCCCTAATCCTCGTTGGAGCATCCACTAAGGATATCGCTCCCACTTAAGTCACCAAGACTCTACTGCTCCCTAATAATAGCCACTTCTATATCTCCAGATTGACGGGTTTCAAACCAAGCACAAAACTTTCTTTTGGGACTCCCATAAGAAGTCCAAGAGCTCATCAAGATAAATCACTAAGACCGGCTAGGTGTTGCTAACCACCTAGAGTAATAAGCCAATAGCTTCACTTGACCCAAATCAAGTCTAGGCTATAACTAGATGCACACTTACTCTCCTTATACTAATGGTGTCCTTAATCTTCAATTAAGAACTTTACAAATCACTCTAGTGCACTTCCTTGCCTCTTGATCCCACACTAAGTGTTTCAGTTTTTCTGAATCGCAAGGTTACCCAGTGAGATGAAATGATAGGGTATTTATAGGTTAGAGGTCTAAAACTAGTCGTTGCCCAACCACCCATATTTTTTTATGAACGTCAGATAATATGGCATGCATAGGTTTCAAACATCGGACCATCTGATATGAATCGTCCACCCAATACTAGCCATTACTGCACTAAACGCTTCAGTGAAACCTCCGATATATGTGCCAGACCATCTTGCGTGTATATGTCCATTTTCTAGTGAATAGAACATTTGGACTTTACTCCAGCGACGCCTCCAATATATGTGCCGGACCATCCAGAGTGTATAAGTCCATTTCCAGTGAATACAAAAAAATTCTCTGGACTTTACTCCAGCGACGCCTCCGATATATGCACCAGACCATCTGTCATATAGAACTCGAAATCCTTCTTTTGAAAAATACTTTGGTGTTGCCAACTTCTCTTCGCTAGATCATCCGGCGTATACAAGAGCGCTGAGATAAAAGCTCCGACGTTTACAACGCCTTCACCGGCGGACCATCCGACAAGTATGGAGTTTTTAGAACTTATCTAATTCAAACTTCTTTAAGTTCTATCTTCACTTCAACTTATTTATAGGCTTCTCTGAGCTACATAGTGCTAGAATTTTATGAGTGTATATTCAACCATATCTAGATTTAACTAGGTCAAACTACTACTCTTAGCCTCTCTTTATAATACGGTGAAATAACAAAAGAGAGCATATGCTACTTAAGTGTCATTCATCTCCTTGTGACACTTAGAACTAGAAGGTCCTTAATCTTGAAGTTCACATCCTTTGATCGCTCAACCATTCAATTAAGGGACCAAGATCACCCAACAATATTATGAACTAATCTTTTAATTGCTCTTTTAAATAAACTTGTTAGTCACAATGATATGGTTACCATTAATCATCGAAACAATTACCACTTACCTAGGGGCCTAGATATTACACCCCTCCTTTTTGTAGTCAGGACATGGCGTGTGTAATCTACTTGGACTCCTTTGAGAGTATTTTCCACATACCATAGATTCACCAGATATCTAGGAGAGACATGGCAACTATAAGAATAACATATGTATCGGATACGATTACTTACCCAATGTCTATCTATATGCCTTAAATACTCTATCGTGGTTACAAACTATATCAGAACGAGTAAATGCCATGTGCGAAGTGGATATCCCTTGTAGATTCATCGTATTTATAGAATATATAATAAATAATTAGATATCCTCGTTAGCTAGTCCCCAACTCGGCTTAGTAGCAATTGGAATAGAAGTAATCAGGAATCTAGCTTCTGAGACCTGAACTAGCTGGTAGATTCCTGTGAATAGAAAGCAATGTTGTTCCTACTCGGAAAGATCCCCCAAGTGCATGAAATCTTTTCTAGTCGTGAATCTCCACCACCTGATCAGAGCCCTATTCGCTATGACTCGGCCAATTGGGTAATACATCCAATAGTCGGGAACTGCAGAGTTGCATTACCTATGGTATTGTTAGGCACCAGTGCTTCTGTTCCGCTGCTGATATCGATATAGAAAACAATATATGTCAATTGTTGTAAGAGTTAACGTTTATTCTATAAAAGTATTGCTTTTGCTACTTCACCTGTGACTTCTTTATGTGTGTTGAACATCCTAGGCACACATAAGCCGTATTTGGTTTTGTCCGTTAAAACCGGGTGTGACATACCCCTTACTAACTTGCTTCACCACCAACTATAAATCCTCTTTCACAAGTAGGTGGCAGATGCCAAGAGCAGAAGCTACTCAGAGTCCAACGATCAGACCCTTATATTCGGCTACGTTATTCATGATCTAGAAATTGATCTGCAAAACATATTGCAGGATTTCTCCTATAGGAGAGATTAGTAATATCCTAGCCCCCGTGCCTTGTAGCGTTAGCGACCCATTGAAAAATTGAGTCTATGCATCTAATAAGTTGTCATGGTTATCTTGGGGTTGATCGAGTTATGTCCATTCGGCCATGAAGTCAACGAGTACTTACAACTTGATTGTTGTTCGAGACACGAAGCAAACGTCTAATTCCCCAAGTTCAATGGACCACTTGGCAATTCGACCATTAAATTTCTATTGTGCAGGATCTCACCAAGTGGGAATATTGATGGTACGGTAATATCACAGGTTATGAGAGGCCAGAAGTAGCGTCACAGCTTATGAGAGGCCATCAGTACAACATACAATAGCTTTTGTACTTACGGGTACCATTCTTTAGGACCGTGAAATACTTTACTAATATAGTACACCAGTCTCTAGCTTTTCTCTCATTTGTCTTGCACCTCTCTCTTCACCACCAATACCTCACTTACATCACATGGTTCGGCTGTGATGTATAAGAGTAGATCTTCATTAGGGTTGGGAGCAGTTAGCACAGGGGGGAAGAAAGATACCTCTTCAGATTTTTGAAAGCCTCATCTGCCTTTTTTGACCACTCAAACTTGTCATGTTGTCAATCTCCGAGTCAAAAAATAAAATGGCTAAGGTCTGCCATGCACCTGATTAGTCTTTGAACTTCTCGCACTTACTTGGTAGGTTGCATCTCTTCAATAAGATTGTCTTCGATTCCCCGGTAGGACACCCGGTAACCGAGTAGTTTCCCCCACATCGACTCCAAATGCACACTTCTCTGCGTTTAGCATGACTCAATTCTTACACAGGTTTTTGAATGTCACTTGTAGGTCGGAGATGAGGTCTTCCTTCTTTTTGGTTTTGATGATGAGACCATCGATGTAGGCTTCGACATTCCAGCTGATCTGGTCATGGAGTGTTATCTGCATACCCCAGTGGTATGTGGCATCAGCATTCTTCAATCTGAAAGGCATCTTAACATAGCAATAGACTCCAAACAGAATGGTGGAGAGCCCAAAGCCCGGCCCAGCCCATCCAGGGTCGGACCCTGCCCATCTAAGACTATTCGGCTCAATCTAGTATTGTTCATGTGGGTCCCACAAAATCACTATTCATGTGGGCCCAGGCTACTGTTCAGTGGGGCCCACCTATGGGTCGCACCTATGAATAGTGCCATTTTGTAATTTCCCAATTTAATTTTAGATTAAATCTTCCGGAAGCCATAACTTCTTCGTTCTGTCTCTGATTTCGACGATTATTTCATCGAAATTCATCTAAAATTAAGATCTACTCATCTATCATATTATGATATATATTAGGAATAAATTAAATTTTTATTTAGTATTATTTGATTCTTCTCTAGTATAACCAGTTGTTAATCGTAGCTTTAATTACAAAAGCACACGATTTCTGCGAGTTCTACACGGGAAGTGTTAGGAACGAGGAGGATCGTGACTACAACCAAGAATTATAAGAAAAATCCAGAGAAGGAAAGTCCTATCTCTTTGATCATATTGAACCTATATTTTCAACTAATCTACATGTTCAACTAAAATTGGACTTATATCGCACGTGCTATGTATTGCACTTTTACATATTGCTTGTAGTAGTTAATCTTATTAAACAATTACCATGCAACAAATGTTATCATCCAAAATATATATCACCCTAGGATTATCTGTTGTTATCTATATTAATGACAGACGATACCTTGATATCTAGCATGCTTATGATAAATATGTCTCCTCAGAGATGTCACTTTTAAAACACCTCTCCTCAGAGATAAAATTTACTGCTATCAATGATAACTCATATACCATGGATCCTTGATGGTTATGAATTCTGTGATGGTTGTGAAATCCTTGATGCCATGTGGGATATGGTGGGAGATGTGTAAAAATAGGTGAAAACTGCTTTGGTAGGGGCAGGTAGAGTAGTACTCTGGACGAGGATGTTTTTAGGGGCTTGAGTTACCCTTGTGGTATTCATTGATGGAACATACCTGTCTTAGCTATTTAAGTATCGAGTCATTTCGCAGTTATGTCTTAGCAACACCCATGCAACCATGCGTCCTGAATGTGCAGGACTTGACTTTCCTTCACTAGACTGAGTTGGGCATCATACTAGAAGGCTGAGAGCAGCGAGCAGTTAAGTGTCCATATGTCCCTCTGTTTGTAGGTTTCTAGTATCGGCCTAGGCTTAAAAAGGGGATTGTCCTTCAGTACATGGACTTTGGCGCTTGAGGGTAAATCTCGTAGAAAAGCCCGGCAGGAAAGGTGACTAAAGTGTCTCGGTATGATTTGCTCCTCCGCTTGCAACGGTTGGAGGCTGAGCATATCACGTGGGTAAAGTTGTACAACCTTTGCAGAGTATAAATCTATTCGAATAACCATGTCCACAGTCATGGACATGTGAACGTAGAACCTTTTTGACTAGTCTCTGTGTGCATATGTTTTGATGAGTGAGTGTATGCACTAGATGTCCGTGTGATGAGGCTCCTGCCCAATCCCCTAGAAGCTGTGTAGAACTAGAGCTACACCAGATGAGATGATAGGGACTGCAGAGTGAGGCGTAGCCCCTCCCAGGACCGAGAAACCCCCAGATACAGCTTGTTGCCTAGTTTTGAACTCTTTAAACTGTTTTAAAATTAATCATAGATGATGCAATTGGATACCTACATAAACTACTTTACTCTTAATACTAAACCGTAAAGCCTTATCCTTGAATCACCCCTTTATGCATCTATCAAACACCTTGAAGTAGTATAGGGCTTGTTGAGTACCTTCCATACTAACTCTTGCTGTCATTCATATGAGGAAGCTAATGCTAACTCCACTGGAGGTGAAGGAGGGGATGGATATTAGTCTTAGAAGTCACGTTCGCACCCTAAGCTACTTGTGGCTTGGGCTTTTGCAATCCGCTGTGTTATGTTGTCCTTTCGGCCAGGTTTGTAATATATAGTATGGGTTGTAACCTTTTGTACTCTAAACCATAATACTTATGCACGAAGTTTGACTGTGATATTACAACTATTACTGTGCATATCAGCTACTTGATCCAAGACTGATACAGGAGGCACAGGAGATCCCGGTATTGGGGTCTTACAATAGTCATTAACCTTGGGGATGTTGTTCCGGATATTATTGAAGCGGTGCACGAAGTCACGCAAGATTTCGTTCCCCAATCAGTTGAAGCGGTGCACGAAGTCGCACAAGATTTCGTTCCCCGTCTGATCGCAACGGTAGATGTCATTTTTCGTGTCGGTGCGAACATATGTATCTTAAAAGTTAGCTCAGAATACGTCACAAAACTGTTTCCATGAGTAAATAGTACTTGGAGGTAAGTTGGTAAGCCATCAACTGGCTACCCCTTCAAGGGCGGTAGGGAGGTAATTCACCATTACCCTCTCGTCCCCACTAGCTATTTGGATGGTGTGGTATAGATCTGTAGAAATTCAACGAGAATCATACTTTTGTTGTACTTCTCGATCATTCCATGGCGGAACCTTGTCGGCCGACTTACATTATGTAGATCTGGAGAGAAGGTCATGCATCCATTGATGGCACCCGACTTGGTTCCAGCAGCCTTAGGCGTTCTACCCACGGGGGTCGAGGATCGGTCCTATTTTGATCGATGTCAGGATGTCCTCAGATCGGATTGTTGAGGGGGTAGATGAAGCCCCCTCGGAGGTCCTCGGTCGTCTCTGCTGGCTGTCGATAACCTCACGTAAGTAATTGATTAGATGACCTTTGATTGGCGAGGCTCTAAGGTGGTTATTCAACCGGTTGTCATCTTGGGAAGCCTTGTTTTGAGGGTTTCACCTCTCCGAGTTTGATATGTCTTGCAACGGGGAATTACATGACCTACCCCAGTTAGCACTGTTTTCGGCTAGGGCCAGGTGAGAATTCTCAGTCTGGATGATGACCTCTTTCGTTAAGTCGATCGTGAGTTCATCCAGTCCTTACTGGCTGGGGTTGCAAATCTGTACTCGGCAAACGCATAAAGGACTCTTGTACAAGAATGATTCTCTTAGCGGTAATAAATCTAAAGTGTTCAACCCCCTGCTAATGGTTGGGAGATGGTAAAATCGGCGCTCCATTGAGGTTGAAGGAGAGGTGTGCTCGTCTGGTGCTGACCTTCACCCGTACGCAGAGCTAAAGGGCCCTGCATATTTGCTGGATTGTCATCATGGTTACCCAGACCATCACCCCCATCTTCGATGGCGAAGACTTCTCAGGGTTAATTTTCATTAGAAAAAGTGTCCAAATCCATCATGAATTTCTCGTCAGAATGCTCTGGATTGATATCTTGACAATCCATGTTGTTAGAAGCTATAGGGGAGGTTCTCGGCTTGTGATGAATAGGGAATTCATCATTGTCTTGGCAGCCCAATGGTTTGAACTCAATGTCATAATCCTTGGCTAATTGATCCATAAATCGACTTACCTTATCACTGGAGTCGTCGCCGAAGAGTTCCTCACCGAAGTCCACCTGATCGATCACTGGTTTGTCGGTAGGAGGGGTAAAGTTATCGTAAAACCCCTCATCCGAAAAACCAGTCTTCGGTGCTGGTGTAGTTGACGGCATGTTCTGTGCAGAATCTTTAACGTCTATTGTCATGATCCCCACGGACGACACCAGCTATCGATGATTGATGAACTGTCGATCTTACGAATTTGTATAATAGAAAATGGATGCTTCAAGTAAACGAATTACATTAAAATACATAAGGGGCTTATACATGTTCGGGTCTCTCTTAGGATAATAAGGCCATGTTTGTTTCAGCTAAAGATTGTGGATTGTTATTTATAATCTGCAAATTGAAACGAATAGATCCTTATCGCAATGCAGCTTGTAACAATGCAGCCCCTAGATTGTAACAATCGAGTAATCCGGGTTCCACCAGCTTCTACAGATTATACAATCCAGCTCTTACAATTCAGCTTCTTATAATATAAAATCTACAAGCTTGTTTTCACAATCTCCAGCTGAAATAAATAGTCCCTAATCTTATGCTATGTTTATCTTGTATTGAATAGAGCCTGTTACAAGGGGTGGCTAGACTAGATAGATCTAAATCTAGCTGATGACTTTTTTGCTCAGCTTGCTCTAGTTGCAATGGCTTGTGTCTCTTTTTTGCTCCTTTCTCTCATTGTTTGCAGGGGTCCTAGGCTCCGTGTGCATATCAAGGTGTTGTTTGTTTTTTAGTCTTCTTTTCATTCTTAGAGATAAACTTTCTTATTTACAAGATACCTTGAGCTCCTACGGACAGTTTTCTTTCATCCAATAATCTCATTTCCGGAGACAGAGATACGTCCTAATAATTGCAAGAAATCCTATGATGCCTTAGATATATTAGTTACCTAATAGTCATTGTCATATTTAATTACTTTTCTTGGAAAAACCAAAGAGGCAAGAAAAGCTAAACACCTATCTGGAAACAAAAACAACAAGCGCACAGAAGGGAAACTTGGGGAAAATTAATTATAAACAGATTTCAAATGGACTTATTCTATTCAATTTCTCCGACAAATCAAATTCTGGAAAACGGGCTGTTACAGATCTCGCCCTCCAATTCCCCGTCCTTCACTCCTGCATCAATAGCACCATTGCATGGCGCAAACACAATTCGGTCTGCCGCAGAAATTGCGCCATCTGTTGCCACCGCCTCCTCCTTCAACGGCAAACACACTTGGCTACTGCCTCTGCCAGCTATTAGAAACGCTCCAACCCTCCCGCACCCAGGCGGGAAGCTACGCTTGGCAGAAACCTTCCTCGGCTTTGGTAGCAAACGCATTGCTGGTACCAACTGTTGTGAACCACTCCGTGCGATACCTTGTGAACCATTCCGGCCCGAAGCCTCCGATGATTTCGCCACCCCAGCCTCTGGACCATGACAGCCGCCGTCCGCCATTGTACCAGCACCATCCGCAGCAGTCACCTTACCCAGCGCACCGGGAGCAGCGGTGGGAGAAAACGCTTCCAACAGCACACCGTCCTTGCTGCCCGCGAGAGGAGCAGCAGCGGCATCCGTCTTCTGCGGTGGAGCAGAACCACCGTCAGCGCATGCATCTCCGAATGGCGAACCGTCGTCGGCGCCGGCGAGCAGAGCGGCCGCGTCCCTCCCGCAGCCGGGCGGGAAGCGGCGCCTCGCGGACACCGCCCTCCGCTTGGGCGGCGGGTAGCGCGCGGTCGGCGGCGCCGACCACATCTTCGTCCCGACCTCGCCGCCTCCGCTCTCCTCCCTTGCCACGACCAAACGGGCCATCCCCTGCGCGCTGTCGCCGACCAAGCCACACGCGACGGCAGCCACTTTCCCTGCCCCCGCGCCCGCGTCCGAGGCCACCACCCCGCGCTCGGCCACGCCTCGAAGACCGTCGGCGACGTATGCCGCCGCCGCCGCCGCCCTCCGCTGCCGCGTGGCGTCGAGGCTCGCCGCGTACAGGTCCATTCACTGCTTCCCACCCCTGATCGCCCTGCGACAAGACACCTCCCACACCCGAGCACCGCTGGGGTTTTGGTTTTGGAGCGAGGTGAGGCAGCGACTTGTGCCTGAGGAGGGGAAGCGGATTGCAAAATCACAGCAATCTGATTTTGATCACCGGTGGGTTTGAATTGTTTAATATAGAACAAACAGAGAGGGTTGGAGTTGGACTCATATTACGATCCGAATAGAACTACTGAGTCAAAGCCGTACAACAAGTTGTTATCTCCGCCGGTTGTTTCCAAACCGAATCCCGTACGGTATCACTCTGGGCAAGTGCTCGAGGACTAGCGCTGCTGCGAAATTTTTTAATATTATTTTTAGGGTAATTTCAGAGATAACATGGAAAATCACAAAATTCAAAAATATCACCTATTTGAGCGACCGATCAGTGAAAATTAATTTTCGTACAACCGTAAAGCGAAAACTACAGGAATCACGCGACCATTTTGTGAAAATATAATTTTCGAGCTAAGAATAGCGAAAATATTTTCGTGTTGCCAAAAATCGAAAAATAGAATTTTCGTTGAACGATAGTGCAAAAATATATAGGTTTTTACATCTGGTTTCGCAAAAATATCGCGTAGTTTTTCCATTCAACGAAAATATCTTGTAAATGAAAATTATTTTAAATTATATTTTATGCATGCAAAAAAATATTTTTTGGGTGGGCTTGGTAGAGCTAATATGAAGAAGATATTGTAGTTGAGAGAGCTGAGGAATGAGTGGTCTATATATAGTTTAGTGTAGGGTTATTTATGGTGACTAAGGGATGATGCATGGAGTGAGTGCATGGATATGGTTGGGAGCTGGAGCATGGAAGTATTATGTACAAGGACAAATGAGCAGGGATTCCTATGGAAGCTATAAAAGTTGTGATATTGATATTTGGCAGAGATTCTCTATATAAGCTATTGCTTGGTATGATCCTCTTATTCTGTAAAAGGTCAGTAAGGAGTTATTGTTGTCTCTGCATGGAAGACAGTGAATCCTATGAAAACATTGAGCTTAAAAAAGACGTATTAGTATAATGATAAATCTCGGCCATTTCATTGATGAAAGTAAATTACATCACACAAAAAGCTCATCGTAAGAATTCATTGCATGTCTGTGGCTACAGTACATAAGACAATATACACCGACTCATACCATATTCCTACACAATCTACGATAAGTTACAATGGGATGTAGTAACCTATCACTAAATGAAGCATGTCTTATGGAAAAATAGATTATCGGGTGTAGGAAAACATCTACTGGGTTGGTGTAAAAGATAGAGGCTTATCAACAGGATATTCCTAGCACACGTACCCTTGTACCAGTCCACGTACCACAGGCCCCGCCACAGCCGGTAGGCCACACACGTATTGTTTAGCAACCTGCATGTTACCGTATGTAGTGAGATACTTATCCCACCACTCTTCATTGAGATTATGTAGACTTATGTTCGGTCGTTCAACATTCGCGCGCTTCATTGCTTCAGCCTCCTCATAGCTATAGTTGATGTTCGCATACTCTTCTTTGTTCACATACTATTCATAGTTGCACCTGAATTAGATAAAATTCGTAGCACGGTAGGATGTCATGTACACTTACCCCACAATGGTACCAAGCAGCCGTGGCAAGTGGGAACGGTTTCATGCTTGCTATTTTACCGCAGTCGTACCGTGGCATGTGTGCCCCGTGCACTTCTATCTACAACTCCATCTCCCTCTTCTTCTGCTTTGGGTCTTCATTTCTCTTTCGCTCTTCGTCCTCACGCTTGCATCTATCAAGGATGTCGCACTATTGCTCGTAAAGGCCCATCTTGCCCTTACCCTCATCGGACCCGAAAGCCATGAATGGGATTGTGGTGGAGATGAAGTAGTTTGTTTGTATGCACTAAAGTATATTCGTCCTTGGGGTCACCCTTATATAGAGTAGGTGATCGTGGCCTATTTTAGACATCAATGATGGCAAGGTGTTGCTCAGGGAATCCTACCATGTGTTCAAATCTGTGGTGTGAAGTCGACGGAGAGAGAAAGAGGCACGGTGCATCATGGGTGCATGATATCTTCGGAGGCCCCTCCGAAGTCAAAGAACGGGTTTCCACTGGAGTGCGGTGAGCTCCTGAAAACCAATGTGGTCTCAATGTGGAAAGTACCTGCAATTCATCATGCAAAAAAAAAGTGAGTATTCCCATATAATGTGTAATAAGTTAGACATTATAGAATAAAGAGACATGATATACCTGCCGTAGGAACATACAGAGGCATGGTCCAACCAGAGCCTCCTGCCTGGTTAGAGCGCGAGCCCCAGGTTGAGGAAGGTCGTGGGAGCCTCTGCATGGAACGCATGGCCGACGGGTCGCGTACAATGGTGTTGGGCTGCCAGCATGATGTGCACTCCATGATATGTCGGCCCTTGGTAGCTAAATGGGAGAACACTTCAATGATATCCTCCAACGCCATACAACATGTGCCATGCTCACGCAGCCTAGTAGCCGAACTCGTTGCCTTCGTGTGAATCTCTCTCCCCAAGTTAGACTGGCATATATGAGAAATTGTTAGCCCTAATAATTATGTGAATATAAAAGTCAATAAGAATTTGAACATTTCACGTATCGCAAGGTGCAGCGACACTCCTGCGTGTCCTGAGTAAATTGCAACAGTGCTAGTAGAGGGACGATGTGGTGGCTCCTTGACACAAATGAGACATGTGCGAGTCCACGTAGTGTACACTACAGGTACTACTGGTAAATGTGGTCATCGTAAGGTGCACCATAATCAATCACGTCCACAAGAGCCTAGCTCCACTGCTGCACCTAGGGCTGCATCATGTTGGTCAGGTCAACTAGGCTCTTTGGTGGCCCCTTTGTCAACAACCTAAAATGGAGTTTAAATTAGAGAAATTCAATAGACATAATACAACAAGGTAGCTAACATTATAACTCACGTGTGCATGGTAGTAGGAACATGGTCTCCCAGTGAAACTATGATCTCCTGGCGCATCACTCGGTGGACGACATAGTCCTCAAAGAATACGTCAAACACCAGCTTCTTCCTCATCATCCAAAACGCCGAGTCCCTATAGCATAGTGCGGATATCCAACAGCCTATGAATAATTGGAGCACCAAGTCATGCATCTACAGCACCCAAACGACCATATCAGGCCTCAGGTGGTCGAACTGCTCCATAAAAGCCTCATACTCACCACGAACCTACACTCTAGCCCACTGCAGCTAAAAAATTATAGTTCATCTAAGTTAAGGAATCACTATAAGACATACAAAATTTTCTATTAATTTAAATTGTGTACCTGTCGGTGTGTCCAAAGTGATCCCATAGTTGGCCTATCGATGCCATCGTCGGTATACATCTCTGGGTGTAGTATATAAGATGCACAAGGAGTCATCCAATCTGGAAGTGCTCAAAAGACCACAGCTAGAGTAGTACAGGCCTCCATGCCAAAATGGACGTTTTGTGTGCCCTCATGCAGGCCTCGCACATGGCGTGGTATGTGGCGCCAAGAACGGCTGAACCCCAGGATACATGAGGAACCTCTTTGACATTTGCGTCAGCAATAGCTCAAACATAGGCTATCCAACATGCATTAATAGTGTTGTCATGGGTGGAGGTGAACATCATCCAACCGAACAACCACAGCAGGTAAGCTTCCAGATGTTGGGCAACCTAGTACTCTGTGGGATCATGTGCTAGCCTCTCCACCTTCATAATTCAATTGATTGTTACTACCAATAATAAATGCAAAAACCACTTACAATATGAAATTAATGAAGCAACAAAAAATATTATTAACCTTGAACTACTCCAACCACTATTCTTGGACCTGTGCTTCTGATCTACCTGAATGGGCAAAACACCCCTGTGTAGTGCCTCTGGTAGAACTCCCAAAAACCTCTCGAACAAGTCCTGCTGCCAACCAAGTGGGGTGATTGAGGGACTGATCAGTTCACCAGAAATTGGTAACCTAGTGAGCATGGAAACATCCTACATCATAGCTATCATCTCCCAAAATGGCATATGGAACATGTGTGTCTCCGGCCTCCACCGGTCCACCAAAGCCGAAAGAAGGGAACGGTCAAACAGGAACTGCTATGACCGCTCCTGGAGGCTGTCGTCATCCGCACCCTCAACCACCTCATGCGGACCGGCGTCATCATCTGTGGCCTGAGTCATTCGTGCAAGAGGAAGAAGTCCTGTGTGGGCCAACCTGCAAATACAACACATGATTAGTTAAGATACAAAATTAAATATTCTTGCAAGCAAATTTGAACCATGTGTACAACCTGCTGAACCACTAAGGGTGAAGTCACCAAGATATTTTGTGGTGCACGGATCTGCAACATAGGAACGGTCGTAGGGCCACGCGTGGCCTATAAGAAGCCACGGTGACGCTCATCCAAAGAACGTCCAGAAGCTTGTACGATGACTCCATCCCTACAAAAAAGGTAGCACAGATGGTACACACATAATACAACAATTAATAGGAACAACATGTAACAAATAGTTCTTATAAATAGATGACCACATAGTTCTTACATCAGGAACATAAATAATACGCAAACAAACTTAAATCATACACAAATAACTATAGAAACACATACTTCCTAGATAGCATATCCCTCCTAGTTTGTCCCAATCTTGTGCACTACTTGTCCTCTACGGACACCTCTCCCACGTAGACTACCGGTGGATGGCTCTACTCCAGCATCGCTGCAATTATACTGTGGGCAATCCTTTACCTTGTGACCAAACTCATCATACTCACTGCACCTCCTCACATTCCCACCAACTTCAACTTGATCCATATCATTGCGAATACGTCTAGTCTGTGACCGACCACCTTTCCCATGGGCATGTCACCATGTGCACTGAATTTCATAGGCGTAGACATATCAGCATATATCTATCATAAACTATGAAGTCACCATGTGCACCGAATCCATGGAACTCCCCAGTCCAGGTCTGCACCATATTTTTCTTCAAGTAAAATTGTGACACATATAATGAGGTTCCCACACCCACTTATGATAATGCAGCCAGCACATGAGAACATGGGACATGTAAAAGCTTTGGTTTATTGCAGGTACATTCGCACCATCCATTCAAAACTTGTCCTATGTTCACCTCATGAGTGACAATTCTGGTATCGCTCCCCACTTCTCCTTTTGATCTTAGGGTTATCTCAAAGTGGCGCTCATTGACGCTCATGCTACGAACCATTTGTTCTACTGCCTTCTTGTTCTTCTTTTGCATGTGTTCCATTATTCGACTGGCATACAGTGTATGCATTATTGTACAATGAATAATAGTGGTAGCATGCCTCTTTTGGTAGTACCTAATCATGTCGTACAACATGCCCTCAACGACTGTAGCAAGAGGGAGTGCATGTAGCCCTCTGATGACCCAATTGTAAACCTCTTCTGTGCTGGTAGTCAAGACGTCATACCTACCAAAATATATCAACCGAATGCATGTGTTATAAACTATCAAACATATTAGTACATAATACACATATTCGATAAAAAGGAAGCCCAGTATATGAACCTAGCACCTCTGGTGTTGTAGAGTAAGGACCACTTCTCCTTTGGCTCTGCCTCGATCCAGTGCGAGAAACATTTGATGTTTCTTGTCGACCTTCTTCTCATATTAGGAGGGTCAATTCCTTCTCCAAGAAGCGACAGCACCTCTGGTACAGTGTCATCATTAGTATGCAGCTTCTTATTCCTCTCCTGCTTGTGCGTTCGTGGTCCGGCTGCACAGCATCAAACTTGTAACTTTGGTTCTGGCTACACAGCCTCTTGAGTATGTCCATCAGTGCCTTACTCTTGAATTTATTGTAGAAATTTTCTCCTATGTGACACATGCACCACCTGTTTTGTAGGTCACGCCATGGGAACAGCTCACATGAATCCTCTTGCAGTGTCTTTATAGCAGATAAGATCCCAGCATGCCGGTCATGTATGATGCAAACATTAGGTCGATCACGGATAACACCAACCTTAAGACACTAAAAAACCAGAGCTAGCTCGACCTGCTCTCACCCTCTATAAACGCAAATGCCAAAGGAAGTATCTGGTTATTTGCATCAACTCTAACTACAATGAGAATCCGACCTTTGTACTTCCCAGTCAATAATGTGACATCCACACAAAGCAAAGGATGGCAATGCTGGAAGGACTGAATACACTGACCAAAGGAAAAGAAAGCACGTTGAAAAATCCTGTGCTGGTTTTCATCAATTTCAGTCTCCTTGAAAGCGGTGTATGTGCCAGGGTTTCTTTCCTTATTAATATGAAACACACAAGGTAGGTTTCAATAAGAGGCCTCATAGGTACCCCAGCGCTTCTATAACACTTTTTGCTTCGCACGCCAAGCCTTTTGGTAAGTAATTTCATATTTAAACTGTTGTAATATTGCTCGTTGGATGAATGAGCATTCCATGTCCCACTTTTGAATAATCTCAATGAACAATTCATTTGTAACTATTGCAGTAGTGAGGTTGTGGTGCTTTTGACCTACATTTTGCAGCTTACAACTGTACTGAACCACTATATAGGCTACCCAATGGGTCGAATGCTGGAGCTTGTATGCATGAACATAAAGCTGCATCTAGGAGTTCTGCACTTAATATTGTACTTTTCTAGGCTTGAGACAGCAACCCACACCTCTCTATGTGATGTCACTGCCTGTCGTGCAACTGCATCCTTCATTTCAGATCGATTGAGGAAGGCCTGATTGAGGTGAACTATACTTAAACCATACTCCCAAGGGGAATCATGATTCACCATAACTTGCATCCTCGCTTTGTCAAGCATGTTCCATTCATGTGGGATGGCAGTATTAGACGACTCATTGCCTTCATCATCCTCATCAACACCATCATCATCCCCCATATGTATAGATTGCAATAAAGCATCTTCCTCATAGCTTGCGTTACGGTTCACGTTCTCAAGTTTAGCAACAATTTCTTCAATTTTCTCCCCTACTTCAGCTTGACCCTCAACCTTTGCCACCTTTCTATGCACAACAACCTCTGGCTCACCCGTTTGCCTTTGCTCAACTTCCTCCCTCGACGCTGCATGCCCCCACCAATCATCTTCTTCTACCGGTGTCGCTGGACTGCTACTGTCATACACTTCTCTTGGAAATGCTTGCACAAAGATATTGAACTCGGCCAAACGCTGTCTGCACCACTCCAACCATTTCAACCACTTTTTCATCCCATACACCGGCTTTAAGTCCTAAAAAACTGGATCTAACGTACGACTCCACATGCATTGCACCATAACGGAATAAATCTCAGCGTCCAGCTGAAAATATTAGGTGAACAACATTTTTATCTCCTTCATCCTTGTACCCTCAAGGTTTTTATGCTCAAGGACGGTAAACGAAAAATTGCTCAAATCAACACCAGATGGACCGTTATGGAATTAACCATTTCTATAGAAAACTCTAAGTCTTATAGAGTTTGACATAACTGCGACCTAATAAAAATATATCAAATAAATTACCAACTTATTTCCCCTATTAATTAGAAATACATTTATCTAATGTGACTAACTTAGAATTGCTTAACATAATGCTCAATTATTTTCCCTGAAATGTGACCTATTATAATCTTGGTTACCTAAAATCTAACCAATATTACAGTCCTAAATATGAGATAATATAATTAATTATACAATTATTTTGTATACTCATTAGTAATAACAAGAAATTACATATATTTAATTCTAAAGAATTTGCATCTCTTTAATTTGATGAACTTAGCAAATTTATCTCATAATTCTACACACACACACACACACACACACACACACACACACACACACACACACACACACACACACACACACACACACACACACACACACACACACACACACACACACACACACACACACACACACACACACACACACACACACACACACACACACACACACACACACACACACACACACACACACACACACACACACACACATATATATATATATATATATATATATATATATAATTTTCTTAACCTAATACTCAAAATAAATTCTTCGTGACCTAAAATATAACCTACCATCATTTTTGCTAATCCGTAATGAAATCTTACATATATACATATGAAGCAAAATACATAATTTCTAATCCATAATTAAATCTTTCTAATCCATAATTAAAAAAATATTTTTTTTACCTTCCTCTTCTTCTTCCTCCTTCCTTTTTCTTCCTCCTCCCCCTTCTTCCTCCTTCCTTCTCCTTCCTCCTCCTCCCTCCTCTTCTTCTTCCCTCTTCTTCCTCTTCTTCTCTCCCAATCGGCCTCCTCCCTCTCCCTATCAAACGTGTGGCCTCTCTCCACCCCGCACGCTCGGCCTCTCTTATCCTCACATGCCCGGTGACAGTGTGTCGAAGACGTCGACCAAGACAGTGTGTCAAAGACGTCGACCAATAGAGAGAAGGAGGTATGGGGCCTCACGGGCGAACAACAATTTTCGCTAGACAGTTTAGCGAAAATTATAATTTTTGTGATCCGGTCTAGCGAAAATTATTTTTCTTGCAATGGTCCTTTGAAAACTATTTTCACGATATGGTCCTGCAAAAACTTTTCTATTTTTGCTATTTGGTCTTGCAAAAATATTTTTCACTCAACCATAGTGCAAAAACTCTATTTTTCACACTACAACTTTTATATTTTTGTTTTTTTTGCTAAACAGTCGTGTGAACAGGTGATATTTTTTAAATTTCATGATTTTTCATATTATTTCTGAAATTGCCATAAAAATTTAATATTAAAAAAATCACGCTGCTACCCGGTCTTTTTTTTTTTTTTGAAAGGGTACCGTCTGGTCTGATAGTGCAGGGGTGCCTTTGATTAGAAGGGAAGGTTGGATGGGACATGGCTATTTCTATTTTTTATAGGTTAATCTAATTTTTTGTTTAGTTGGGTTGGGTCGGATGGTTCAATTTTTTGTTTGTTTAGTGGAATTAGAGTGGATATAGTGAGTTAGTTTTCTGTTTGATTGGATGGATGAGATGTGCTGAGTGGTTGTGATGACCTTTTGGTAAACTTACCCCTTATCATATATTGGATCGTTATCTTACTTTCCAACCGTCACAAAATAGAAATTTCTCTCTCTTTTTTCTTGAACATTGTTCAGCAAGGCTACTTAGAAATATGCAAGTTGTATATGAACAATAAGTAGAAGGCACTTGAAATATGCTTGTCTATGTTTACAAGAAAAGCACGCCAGAAGCTAACAGATGATCATTAATAAAATCAGATGATCAGTAATATAATCAAGCCCTAAAGAGTTGTTCTCCTGCTACTTCATTATATTCCCACTGAAATTTAGCAAGTCTCCTTACACACATAATAGGAAAGTCTGATCCTTGTTAGGTCTACTCCGTGGAATTTGTCAGCACAGCAAGAGTACGAAGATCTAGACAGTTTATCCGAGAAGACATCTACACTTCCGACCTCATTTAAGGAATCCTGCAACAAAATCGGTAGTTCATTAAGAAATCCACTTTTCATTATGTCAACCCAGATTAACATGCAAGCGAAAGCACACAGCAAGTGAAACTATATTCACCGCAAAACAGTGCCATCTCTTGGGAGACATGAGAATCCCATAGCGCAGCAAACCGGTACTATAACATTTCAAATTTTAACCATTCTATGATTCAATACAGCGCAGAAAACTCTAGTGCAGTAATCCCCCTACGCATTAGCACTACCATGCTCTACAGATCAAATATCGAGAAATTAATCGGCAAAGCACATAGCTTTACTAATTCCAAGTCCAAGAAAGGAAAGCACACTCACAGAGATCAGTGAGACAAGCGCAGCGAAGCTCGGCGTGCAGTACCATACTGTGGGGTTGCGGGAGCCGTCGAAGGGGATCCAGTTGTGATGCGGATCGGCGGGGTTGTCTGAAGGCACCCGAGCACCACGATGGCGGTGATGGCCAGCTTCTGCATCCCGGGCCATGGCCACAGCTGCGGGTTGATGTCGGCGTGGATGGCGCGCTGCTGCGTGTGTGGAGGCTCCTGCGCCCCTCATGGCGGCTGCCGCCGTGGGGCGACGTTGGAGGTCGACGACGATGAGTGGGGCACCGGGTCAGAGGATGGGCAGACGTAGGAGGGATGTGACCGGGTCGGAGGACGCGTGGACGAAGGAGGTGGCCGGTGAAGAAACGGTGAGCGCTAACATCATGTGCAACTCACGTGATAGACAGAGCGCAAATGGGATGTCTCCATCCGGTTGTTTTTGCCGCTTCCGCTCGTCCATCTTGTCCATCATCTCAAGATATGTTCTCCTTAACTCGCCACCCCATCATCTAATCAAACACCCTCAAAACTAGGATGATCATCTCTTATCCATATCTATCCCATAAACCAAACACATGGTAGATGTACCAGGCTAGGCTGGCACATGGCGTCTGACAAGGCGACCCATGCACGAGCCAAGTTGTGACAGCCTAATTTCTTAATACAATAGAAATAATTTTCATAAAGGAAATAAAACCTTAAGGGAAAGCATTTGCATATGTATGTATGTGTACATATGAGTGTACATATATACATATACCTATAAAGAGGTTTAAACATATGCAAATGATTTAAAAGAATATAAATAAATATATATGCATATATATATATATACACACACATTGGTTGATTGAAATATTGCTGTGATATATATGTTTGTATATTGGATATATATATATATATATATGAAGTATATGCGCTAGTATATGTATACCTATATATAGGTATACTAGTAAATGAGAAATAGGAAAAAGAAAAGGGAATTAGAAAAAGAGAAAGCCATCTGGGCTGACATCTCAACCCAGCCCATCTTCCTTCTCCCTCTCTTTTCTCTTCCGGCCCAACGGCCTTCGGCCCAGTGTGCGTGACGTCCGACTCATGAAGCACATCGTCGTCTTCTACCTCCCGCCGTCACTCCCCTTCTGCTCCTCGTCCGAAACAACAATGACAACAAAGGGAACCGCGTCCGATCTTTCGTGTCCAAGCCGAACTCCACCACAGGACCTTCTAGATGAGTTCAATTGACCATAGCAAAGACGAATCCGTGAAAGATTACCTAGAGCTTGATGCGTTTTTGAAATAAAAATGGAGATCAACCCGTCGGCTGAGTCAAATCCAAAAAAATTGGAAGAAGATTGACTGGGATCCTCTCTGGAACTCCATAAGCACCACGACGTCTTTTGCAAGCGTTATCCCTTCCCGAGCTCAGTGGGAATCCAACTTGAACTTGGAGCCGCCGCCGGAAACCACGCGAACCCTAAATCATGTTGAACTCAGTCTCTACCCCGCCCGGACCTATATATGTGCTGTGCACCCAGACCTTCCCCTCAACAACCGCAAACTATTCCCTTGAAATCCAGAGCGAATCCGCCGCCAGAGGAGCTTAGCAATCTCGCCAGAGTGGAACCGAAACCCCTCGCCGTCGATCGGATGAAGTCATAAATAGTGATAATGACGCAATACATACATTCAAATGATTAGAATAATTCGGTTATGGTTTTAAATAATGTTTTCAAGTCCAAAAACAATTCTAAAAATAGGAATAAATTAGTAAATAATTCTAATAATGTTTTGTAATGTTATTTAAATATTTTTTAATGTTTTTATATAGTTTTATAATTTAATTAAATGCTAGAAAAATCGTAGAAAATCATATATGACTCTAGAAAATTCTAAAAAAAATCCTAACAATATAATTTCATCTGTAGTTAATCTTTTTATCCTATTTTAATATTTTGGAGGTAGTAACTTGTTAAGTGTATCTCTGTTTTGACCCGTTCTTTCGTCAAAATGTTCAGAAAAGCGTGATTTTGTGTGTGATGTTGTTTATTATGTGATATTTGGTTTTTTTTATCTTGGTGTTTATGTGTTTCCTTTTTGCTTATGTTTACGAGTAGACGCTAACATTCCAGACGACCTAGAAGGACTTCAGAACCAAGAATTTGAAGATCCAACTGAGTACAGTGAATGTGAGTTGTGTTCATGAACATATTTATCCTAGTTTTTAAAATATTTTATTTTAAAAACATACATGATAATAATTTGGTCAAGAATCCCAAGAGATAGGTTTTACCCTAGTTTTTCCTTCTCAACCTTGTCGCTATAGTTTTGGGTTATGAAAGGGTAGATATGCTTTGCTTTGCTTTGGGATGATGATCATAATAATGGCTCTATGAAATATGATAATGGTCCTATGCAACAATGATAAAAAGATGATCTAATTTTTGTAGTAATATGGTATAAGGATTTGAGTAATGGTTTGATGAGACCGATACAGATTATACAGTTAGAATGTGGTAGTCTTGCTCAAATCTAAGGACCCATTCGTGGAGTTTTCTTTTCGAGTAAATAGTACAACCATAAGTATAGAATGGGACAAGCTTAGTCAATTAATTTGCATACTCTCAATATTGTGTGGACCATCCGATTGTGTGAAACAAAAAGATGTACTTCTAGGGTTCCATTGGTGCAAGAGTGGGCTTCTATTGATGATGTGTATTCATACAGCGGTAAAAACCTTAGCGAGTATGCATGTACTTAGAAGGGCATTGTAAAAGCTTTGTAGTGGTCAACTTGGTGCATACCTCGGAAGTATATACGGTACTGACGGGTACCGGTAACAAAGTATGATTATGATTTGTGGGTAAAGTGTACGATCTCTGAAGAGTGTAAAATTAGTTAATCAATCATACTCATGATTATGAGTGGCAAGTGAAACCTCAAATAATTAGAAATTGGTGATTTGGTCAATTTGGTCAATTATAGTGATGGAAATTATGATTGAGGTGTTGTTCAATCTTGGTGGTGAGAATCTTAGTTGAGGTGTTGGAAGAATGGTTAAGTAAGGATGGTTGGAATCTTGAGACGGATGTTTATTTACTGTTGGTCACTTAATTTTTATTGCTTTCCGAGTGTTTTATTTAAATGTTGTTTTATGTAAAAGAGTTACATTGCCGTATTATTGTCAAGTCTTCATATGCATATTATTTCCTCACAACTTGTTAAGTTTGACATGCGCTTAATCTTGCTATCACCAAACACTTAGAGAAGAAATTGAAGAGTTCGCTGAGAATAGATCGTTCTAAGATGCTTTCTATGTCAGTTTAGCCTGTGAAGTCGTTATGAAGGATTAAAATCTACCTAGTTCCGCTGTAGAGTCTTATTTGGATCTTGTTCTATGAAGGTCACTTTTGTATGACATGTAACGACGATTAAATATGGTATTATAATAATATTCATATATAAAATTACAATATGTTGAGATTAATTCATGACCTTAACCCACAAACGAGATTAGTCTTTTACCGGTCTTGACAAAGGTCCGGTCCGACCAACAACGGCAAGCGTAGCTCAGGGCATGTCCAATGCAATGACGCTTAGATGAATACTTAAAGAGAGAGAATAAATGGTATGCCATCTACAGCCTGCATAGGAGCCCTAATTTTCAATGGGAACAACGGTTTATAGACGCTTAAATAGTTTAAAAAAATAGGAGCTCGATTAAACATCTATGAGCCACAAGTCCACAACGCGCTCGAACATACTCCAACAATTCTTTTACTCTGGCATGAGAGCTGGAGACGCTTGGAAACTGCTCGAAGCGTTGGCCGCTTGGTCAAGGGTCGATTCCGTCAGCAAGCGTTTCCGTTCACACGTGCTGACCTCCATCGTGTCAAGATCAGCTAGCAACTGCCCTGAAGCGCCTAGCCACTTAGCAGCGTTGCACAGGCCCTCAGCTGCGCCTGCGGCCCTGCGTGCTTGCTGCGATATATAGTGCGTGTCGTGACTCGTGAGACTGAGCCAGCAATCTCGTTGGGTTTTTTTTTTCTCCTTAGAAATTCGAGTCTCTCTTTCTCCTTTTGTTGGCAGCTAATGGCGAACTGACGTTACTTTACCCTCAGTAAATAAATTTTATTTACCGGCGATTGGGGTGTAATAAACGCAGAGTTACCAATTAGTGGGTGTACCGCAATGGATGGTGGTGGATGCTAATTGACCGGTGTTAATTTCGCAACGGATGTCACCGTTGGTTTCTAGTTTGGTCAACGATCGATGATAAGCAATCCTCATAGCTACGAGTTGAGTTGTAGTCCATGGTTGAAGCTGCTGGCCGTGCATCTGTCCCAGATTCATAACCAAAGATTCCAGAGTTCAGGACCCAGGCTCCTCGTGAACGTCTGTCTAATCGGTCACCGTTTCGTTCGCAGGTTTATTGTCCAATCATATCTGGGATTCCAAACTTGCTGTCCAAGTTCTCCTTCAACGTCATCAGCGACTGAGATGTGCAACCCAGAGCCTAAGACTTTCGAAGAGACTTGCATACTTCAGCTGGCCATTGAACAATATGCGATGCAGACCATATCTGATGCAGCTTTGTAATCACCAGCAGCTCATCTTTTATGTTGTATAACGTTTTCTTCTAATATATTGATATGTGCTGTATATTGTTTCTTGTGACCTTTTTTTCTGCCATGTGAAAATGAAATCAGCACTGTACAATAACTGTGTTCCTGTTGCTTTATTACTGTTGCTCTTACAACCGTGAACTTAAGCACAGCAGTCTTTCAAACAAACGTCATGTGTTCTTTTGTCGCAGCACAGATCAGGCACGAGCTAAATCGCCAAATGCACCACTATAAGAACCGCCACGCTGATTTCCCAAGAGCATTATCACGTACTCCCATGAGATGATCACACTAGAAACAACTCTTTTGCAGCAAGCCACATTTTACACCTCTTGTTGCAGCAGCTCATGCACTGTCTGGCAAAGGTCGGGCTCGCTCCTGATGCTATCAATCCATCTCGCACTGATCCGCACCCTCTCGAGGCTCTGCTTCAATGCTCTCTGGAATGACGGTTTGATTCGATTGGCAAAGAACTCAGATACTTCAGTGGCTTTCTCCTCGGAGGTGAACTAACCATGCAGAGCAAACACAAAAGAGAAACATTATTACTAACTAAATGGCAATGGCAGCCACGGGAAGAACAGTGAAGGTAACCATGATCCATTATACTGGTGAAATAATGTAGTTGATGAAGTCTGATATCAGTGAGCTTGATGGCCAGGTCTTCAGCACGTAATCCCAGTTTTGCTGTAATGTGACAAATACGGGCATAAATATCCAACATGTTTTCAATTATAGTTGTTGAAATAATAGGATAACTTTCTGAAAAAAAAAACCTTATACTAGTGTGCTATCTAGTGCAACCAGCATTGCCTTGTGTCAACCCTCCCTCTTTTATGTTCTGGACAAATTTGTGATCCATCTTTTACTTTAAGTGGCTTAGATGCACAGTTAATAGACTAAATCGTAACAGATGAACAATATTTATGCTTTTGCATACAATTGTGCACCATATACTCAGATTCACCACAGAGGGCTCTGTTGCATGTGCTAATGGTATAGCAGATGAGCAAAACTGCAACAATTTCAGGTAAATGGGATTTCATTTTATGGACAGACCGTAGATGACCTAGTTCTCTTTCAATATGCAATAGCAGATCTGTTTGATTGCAGTTATTCTGGTTAGAAGCCACAAAAGTGCGAAGTGCATGAGATTGATTGCGCTAATGTTGGACAAGGGGATTGATTGTACAGACATGCATAGCGCTAGGGATACTATTTCTTAAGTGCAATTTTTCTTATTTCATAGTTATTTTGACCATTTACTGTAAACATTAACAACAAACGTTTATTGGCATATCTTCATCTGAAGTATGGCGTATCCTTCATTCATATTGTCCACAGTCAAGATATCAGGTGGTACCAAGAAGTTTACAATGTATTGGTTGCAACCTGCAGCAGTATGAATACCATGCACCAGATTAAGTGGTTGTCTATTTTTTTAGAACATTGATTTAGAAGCGGTGGATCCCTAATGGGTGCTGTCTCTGAATTCATTAATGCATGAGTCAGCACAGAACTTTGATACATGCATCACACACTTTATGATATGTCACACCAATTTCTCAATAGAGCAGATGCAAATTCTAAAATATCAGAAATATGTGCATATCGTATCAGATATTTAACATAAAAGACTGGCTTAGATGCCCTGCAACTGACATACCTTCAGCCAGATCCATGCAACTTCTCGTCCTTCTAAGCTAATGCCACCAAGGATATAAAATGAATCTTGATTCCGTACCTAATAAGCAAGCAACAGATTAGATTGACTTTTGTACATACAGTTGTCCAGACCATAGTTTAGAACACCGACCAGGCTGGCGGTTCAACCGAAAAAACCTGGAACCTGTGAATAGCCCGGTCTGATTTGACCAAAGTCAGTTCCTGCAGTAGAACTGCTACAAACCAGGAAAAACGACCGATTTTACTGGTTTCTCAATGAACCAACATCAGACCGGACGCTACTGTGTGGGGAAAAAAAATGAAGTGTGGCTGCTGGGAACTGAAGGAGCTCCCACCACTTGGTAACGACCGAGCAACACTAGGTTGCTGATTTGTATAACAAAACATTTCTACTCAACATTATTCCATCTCTATAACACTTAAAATTATTACCTTACTGTTTTATGCGAATCAGTGGTCCAATTGGTGAGCTGGCGGTTGAACCAGTGAACCAGGAAGCCCACAGTTTCGACAACGGTCTGGCTTTTAAAACTATGGTTCAGACTCGAAGCTACTTCAACCACAACCAGTAACTATTTGGAACGACTTGTTTGCAAATTTGATGATATGTAAAATAGAAATGGTTTAGAGGTAAACCTCGTCAGTAAACATAAAGTTCAATGCCTCAAAAACAATATCCTTATCCGGCGATGAAGACAGTGAGCCTGGAAACAAATACAAGATTTTCAGGATAAGCCATATCTTCAGAAAGATCTATTATGTTGCTGCACAATCTAGACAGTCAAAAAATCCACACAAACCCAAGACACGTGACTTCTCCTGTGCTTCAGCTGTTTCTCTGTAGATTTTGAGGAGAGCATCATAACTGGATCTGCTTGAGGTACTAACAGTCCGCATCACAGCAAGGTATGCAGCCTGCAGAACATTGCATGTTAGACATCAAAGAGGTAACACTGCAACAGTATGTAAAGGAAAACCATGAGGCCTATGACCTTTCTATTATCTGGTGGAAGAAGGGAAGTTTTGCGGTCTTCTAAGAAGATGTGGAAACGCCGAACTCCCTCATTTATAGTCTCATGATGTCCGAGTCTGACCAGAGCAATCAAGAGCAGTGATCTAAGCATTATGTCCAGATGGCTCTCACTGTCCTTGGGGTCCCAGCCTAATTTTCTGAAATATTAAGGTACATGTAGTCTTTAATATGGTTGCAGAAAGGGAATAGCAAGAATGTTGCAGCAACAGAAATTAACACAAAGCTAGTTCTCTGTTTACATGCATAAGGATAGACACAAGAGGAAGACATGCATAAATAAACATGGATTGAAGACAATTTATGGAAAACCACAAAAAAAGATGGTGAAAAAAAGTAAAATATGAAGCTTATTCGCATACTTGGCAGCTGGCAGAAGAAGGTTGATCAAAAGCTGTTTGATATCTTTGTTCAAGTCAGGAGTAGCATCAACTGATATTTTAGAAATGCCTAAGCATACCTGGCAAGAAAGAGGAAACATGTATGTAATTTTTAATGGTAACATCAAGTGCCACAGAATTGATTGGAGATAACAAGGATTAAGAATCCACTGGAGGTGCAAGATTTACTTACAGAGGTTACATGTGATAGTACAGTGTAATCAGACTCATCATGATAAGCATTCAGCAGTCGCAGCAATGATGTCAGTGTTTGCTTGCAAGCAATAGAAAGGGCGTATGAATCTTCCACAATACCTGCAATAGTAACGTGCCACCTTGTCAAAAACCTCGAAAAAGAACACAAAAGTGCTAAAAGATGTCTTGTCTTTACCAATCTTATCCATTAATGAGAGCTTCTTGGCTTTTATTGCAATTACAAGTCCAGCAGCAAGTTCATCATCATACTTTACTCTATAAAATCCTGTTTGATCAATATTCAATTTGATCCAAATGTTTTGATTATTCTCTCCATTGGCACTTTGAGAGGCAATGAACTCTTTAATCTGCATCTTATCAGTCTTGTCTTTCAATAAAAACTTTTTCTGTACATCATACGAGTCACAGCATGATGTTATAGGAACAATCCACATGCCAGGACCAGAAGATCCGTCAGAGAGAAACTGTGCCTGTAACGGAACAAATAATTTAGCGAAAACCTTTCAGTACTCAGTTCTCCATGTATATTAGTCAAGACACATGTGAAAATGAAAGATCTGTCAGCAAACCTGTTCAAGTTCCAAATCATGTTCATTAAGTTTTGCATAAATAACAGGATATCCTTGTTGCTTAGTCCATGTAGTCATCAAATCCTTAACAGGCTCCCCGGATTCCTCCTCAAGAACAGTCCATAGGTCTTCAGTCTTAGCATTTGAGTAGGCGTACTTCTTTATATATGAAGCCAAAGCTTTCTGAAACATTAAACATTAACAAAGTCGGTACCAGCAGAATAAATGAAGGAACAGAACTAGATAGGCAAACATAAATTATAAACACAAAAAAATGGTCATTTCGATTATATTAGAAAAACCATAATTCAAGCTATTCTCCAGCAGGTGCACCTGGCAGAATTATAATATGACAAGCAACAAAACCAGAATAAATAATTACAATTCCCTAGAAATTTGGTTTATAGATTCGTTAGGATATCTTTAGTGAAGATGCACTGCATTAGAATAGCTGCAGCAACATCTAGCCTTGAGGTTAATGGGTTAATGAAGAAAACAAAAAATTAAATGTGCAAGGATAAGATGCAATGTTGGACCAATAAAGATACAAAAAAGGATAAAACTCATAGGAGAAACAACATCAAACCTGAAAACGCTCTGCACCAAGGTAGCTTTGTAGCATACGAATAACAGAAGCTCCCTTATCATAGCTTATGGAGTCAAAAATTGCATCAATCTCACTGGCGTGGTTTATTTCAACCTGAACAAACAGGAAAAATATTTGGTTCAAATAAATAGAAGTCACTCACAACAGAGACAAATGGACATGTTAATGATGTGAAGTCAGAAAAACAGTAAGGAATGCTTGACAATATTTGGCATATTGCTAACGTCCTCTAAAATGACAATATAATACAAGCATTGACATCTGAGGCAGCAGCTCCTCCAGGGCTGGGGACGGCGAACCGGCAGGCAGCAACAAATCCAACATGTTAGATGGAAAGGGGGTGGTTGGAAAGAAGACATCATAGTTGTCTTGGTGTCGAGATATCGTCGCCATAACGTCGAAATATCGTCGCTGTAACGTCGAGATATCGACGTGGCAGTGAACGGCGTCTCGCCACAGGGACGCCACAGCTACGGCGTGTATGGCGTCTGCCATAGCACCGTCGCGTCTCTGTGGCGTCGTTTTGCGCTGTAGCGGCCACAATAGAGCCACCGCCGCTTGAGCCGCCGCTTGGATCTCCGGCCACCCCTACCTCGGATCTCCAACCTTCTACTCCGCCCGCCTCTTCGGCCCGCCTGCATGTTGTGTGAGTGTGTGAGTGGAGGGGGGTAGTTGTTGTGTTGCGTGCGCGAGTGGAGAGGGTTGTTGGCTAGGGTTAGAGAATGAGTCGATTGGCTGGATTTGTGGGCTACCTTGATGGGCTGGACAGCCTAGTAGCCCACTTATTAATTCTTGTCTTCGTTCCCTTTTTCCTTTTGTTTTACTCACAATATATTATTGCATATCAAGTGTTGAAAGCCTCAAGCTCTACTGCTTTGCCCCTGATCTGCTAAGTGTTCAAGGCTTCAAGCTCTGGTGTGTTGTACTTGTCAAAGATTTGTTCCTGACAATGTGTCGGGAATTAGACTAGGGTACCTTCAGATCAAGGATCGAGCACAAAACAAGACACGCGATGTAGACAGGTTCAGGTCCCCGGCTGGAGTAATCACCTACGTTTTGTATGTAGGTTGATGTATTTCTATTCTCTCGAGTACAAGCAAGGTGATTAAACCTATTACAAGGAGTAGATCGAATCTAAACTAAACTAGAGTTGAAGTCGCTAAGTATCTCCTATGGTCTTGGTGCTTGCGTCGAGTTGAGTCGTGTTGAACTACTCTAGGTCGTCGAAGTTGTGAATCTAGTTGTAATTCTAGTTGTCGTCCATCTTGTCAGTCAAGGCAAGGTAGCCGAATCCAGTCTGGATACTTGTCAAACTCAAGTCGGTTAACCCAATCGAGACCTTCCTAGTATGGGTGTGATCTCCGAGTATACCTGGTCCGCAATATCCCGAGTCGTTAAAGATATGATCAAAGTATCTTGTCCATATATGATGTACTCCTTATGCTAGTTAGATATTCGACAATGTTGCTCTGTTGTGTATTCGCCATGCCAATGTATGTATGGTGTCGCCATGCCGCGTGCCATAGGTGTTGTAAAGTCGTGAAGGTGATAGGTTGCCACGCATCGCCAGACCGCCGTAACAACGATGGAAGACAGTACCGGAGATTATGGCAGCACTGTTGGAGATGGCAACAACACCACTAGAGAAGGTGGCACTGGTGGAGAGATGAGAAAGGCACCTGGGGTTTAGTCTTACGCTCTGATATCATGTTAAAGACAAAGAGATGTTATCTACAGCTGCACACATTATTCCATTACTATTAGGTATGCATACAAGTGTCATGCCTCTTGGGCCAACCCTAGACTAGATACACTACATAAGCCAAGTTACTATATATACATATACTGCACTTAACATGAATACTTCAAACAAAAGTTATTCTAAATATCAGAACTTCATTGAAACGTAATAATGTCAAAGGGCCGGTGCAAATATTTTGCAGCAACTGTTGTAGAATTATCAGAAAACATTCTTATACAAAATAATGCTAAAAAATGCAAAGCAACCATTTTCATCAACTGGAACTAAGACAAAAAAAGAAGAATACCTCGATAGGATGAGACTCTGCAAGTGCATCCAGTCTGAGGCCAGAAGTCGTCTCATCAAGGAATTGCGTCCAATTATTCCATTCAGGAAATAAAGATTCTACTGCTAAATAGCTTACCTGTTGAAACATAAGACTTACTCACTATTAAGGAATTAAGGTTACACAACAATTGGCTATTAATATAATTGCTCAATAATGTTGGCAGGATTGATTACCCAGGAGGCAAAACCCTCGTTTAGCCACAAGTGAGTCCACCATTCCATGGTCACAAGATTGCCAAACCATTGGTGAGCCAACTCATGTGCAACAGTTATTGCTACCTAAATGGAGATATTAAGAAAAAACAGGAGATTTACTTAGTTATAATTATAGTGAAGCATTCAAGTGCGACACTCATTCTCCATTATAGACAATCAAACAAATAAAGTTGATAAAAGTAAATGTAGCTGTAACCTGTTGTTTGTTGGATGCTGATGATAATAGCTCATCATAGAGCAAAGCTGTTTCACGGTACGTGACCAACCCATAGTTCTCCATGGCCCCAGCAGCAAAATCCGGTATAGCAATCATATCCAACTTAGGTAGCGGATAAGGAGTGGCAAAATAACTGGGGAAAAAATGACATTAGTGATTCTGATCCCACTGGCACCATCCATTGACGAATTCAATTATTGAACAAATCTTCTTTCCCCATTTGATCTCATTATTTAGAAATATATCTTAGAATCAAGACTAAGCTTACTCTTTATATAGATCCAGTGACTTCACAGCAACATCTAGTGCAAACTTTCCTTGGTTAATCTTTCCAACTTGAGTATACACACGAACTTTGGTTCCTAGTTAAATTAACAAATTGATAGAAATATATAAGTAGGGAAAGAAGAGCATTATAACAGCACTTTGAACGAAATTACATAATGAAAACAGATCTTGTACCCTCTAATGTCGAGCTCTCTATGTAATCAAATAAGCCAACAACTATAGCCACAAGATAAGTTGACATAAGCGGTGATTCCTCATAATAAATGGTCTTGATAGGTCCATTAGCTGTCTCGCTAACCACTGGCATGTTGGACAAGGCTACCAGCTCAGATGGAACTTCTAGTGTTAGCTTGAACTTAGCCTGAAAAACACAAGTACCAAGACAATAAATAAGTAATTTTAGATAGTGAATTCTACATTTTAAAAATTCTAAAAAATAGTAACATAAGAGGGTGTTTTAACCTGTATGAAGGCTAAATACAAAAATACATCAAAACATTGTTCAGAAAACAAAAATAACATGTTAAACACCTTAAATGCAGGCTCATCCCAGCATGGAAAGCACCGGCGCGCATCAGCAGCTTCAAACTGTGTAACCGCCATGTTTCTTGATTCCCCATTGTACACATACTTGCTGCAATCAAATGCCAACACAAGGCATTAAAAAGAGAGGGCATTTATACAGAAAAATATTAAGATCATGTGCATCTGGCATTCCAGTATTCTACAAGCACCTAATACATCAAATGTTCACAAATTATACAATGTTGTTCAAAAGGTTAAAATAATCCATGAATAAAGGTTCTGGAAATGGGTTGGTATCCCTGCTACACATTACAATCATGAACCTTGATGGCACGATTAATACCCACAAATTAACTACATCCTATTTCTGCTATTTATGTTTGAAGTTTTACCAACGCTAGCAGTACCATGACCACTGACTGAAGCAGTCAGCCAGCACAGCCACATCATTACTAAGTTCTGAATCCTTATGTACTGGATTTCATTTTTTGTGTCAAGTTATTGGACAGATAAACTTCTTGGATCTCTGCATGGCACCATGTACATGAGCATGTACCAGACTGATAGCCCATGTGATGGGTACTGCCGCAATGGGGACGGTAGTTATCATAGTGATTCTGGGGCACCAGGATGCCTAGGCGATAGTTGGACGGTGGAAATGAACAATGATAATAATAATAGCTCATATGAGAGGAAATTAATTAGATATACCACATATAGCAACAAATCAGGAGGCATAGCAAGGTTCTCGCTGCTTGGGCCTAAATGTAGCACAACTTGGCCCACATGGACCCCTAACCGAACCTTGTCTTTCCCTGCCTCATGCCTCAAACAGACAGCTGCTACTTGTGAGTACCAAGGTTCTCCAAATCGCGATCTCGAATCTGACTAGAGGTTTTTGGGTGTGATCGATATTGAACCTAAGGCATTACCTGATTGTACCAAAGAACCATTTGTGAAAATCTACCATGTTTGTCAACTCTAACACATTTATAAAATTGTACTTTTAGAACTTCTATTTATAAAAACATAGTGTAACGATCATCTGTTATTTATTCAAATTATCATGGACACGGATAGATAAAAAATCAAAAAATACAATTATAATGACGTATAAAAGTACTTACCTAATAAAGTAACTCGTTAAAATTGATATAATCAAGTAGGACCACACTAAAATTTTCATGACGATCCTACAAAAAAACTTGGTAGAATCGTAACAAAATTAAGACTACCAAACTAAGACGACCTGGGTTCGGATTGGTCCAATCAATCTAGGGTCACAGAACTGTGAGATCATAGAATGGAATTCGAGACTCCGACAAACTTGATTTGAGACATACATATGCTAATGAAGCATATTGCTTGTACCAAAATGCGCACTAGCTATGGTAGCACAGTGACTACTGACTAGCAAATTGTACAGACTAAATATTGGCCAAGGTTGTCAGGATCAGCATCCTAGCTAGACCCTGATGATTGTTTTCTGGTAATAAATACTAATTTAGGTCCTGTAACTATTGCTATTTTTTAGAACAATAAGCATTGCAACAAGAACCCGTCCAAATGTCTTCGATGTACACAATTCGCGTGATAATGAAGCAACCGGATCGAGTGGTTCCAAACACACATTTGTTGTTACTACGCTAGCCAAACACCCTAAATACCTAATTACCAGGTCTTGGACAATAAAACAATAACTGAGGCTTTTCTAAATATCCCTGTTATCAGAACGACAAAACCACCGTACCTCCTGTAGAATCCCCTCATCTGATCGTTCAGAGTCCCGGTGAAGTCCATGGTGAGCACGCCCTCGCCGACGGGCAGCTCCCGGTCGAATCCAACGACCAAGATCTCGTCCTCCTCGAATTGCACCACCTCGGAAGGCGCCAAATCCTGCAACAACCCGAACCACCGACAAGATGAGACTCCGGGGAAAAATACCGACCGAGCGCAGAGGACCGACAGCGTCCCCTCCGAGGGGTGAAGAGCGCGTGCGTGCCTGGAAGCGGATGGAGTCGCGGTCGACGGCGAGCTCGGCGGCGTTGAGGACGAGGAAGCGCGTGGGCGCGGACACCGCGACGGCGACGGCTGCGGCGCCGGAGAAGGCGCAGGAGGCGAGGTCGGGGCGGAGGCGGAGGTCGTAGCGGAGCGGGGAGGCGAAGCGCGGGAGGCGCGCCTGGCCCCGGAACTCCTCCGGCGAGGCTGCCATTACTCGCGAGGAGGGTTCGGGGGTTCAGGCGGCGGACAGACCGGGCGGGCGTGCGAGGAGGGTCCAGGTCACATGGAGCTATGCAGTGGAGTAGACAGTGGAGTCGTAGGAAAGTTGGGCCGGGTTGCTTCTGTGAAATAAATTCTATTGCACCTGATTAAAAAATCTCTTTTATTATTTTCTTTCTATACTCTTGATCACATAATAGATAGTATAGATAAGATCTCATAAAAATCTTTCTGAATAGATCTTATAGAATTTGCTTTGTGCTTTCGAGCCAGGTTAAGCACCCGTCCTTGATCTCTTTCAATGGCCCAAAGCAACCAAATAATCACAGTGCCGGATCCGACCATGTTGCCGCCACCGGCAACAGCCTCTTCTAACTTCCCGCCCTCGCCACGGCTGCCTGCTGCTCGTTCCATATTCTACTATGCCTTTGTTTTGTTACGTTACATTATACACGATTTAAATTATAAGCCCCCCTCTATCTCGTGCTCGAGCATTTTAGAGCCTCCTCACACTCGAATTTTCAGCCATCTGATCCAAATCCGACACGTCATGTTCATCTTCTTCCTTCCGAGCATCTTCTTCCTCAAGCTTCGTCTCCCCATTCTGTCCGCCATTGCGCCCTCGCCTCCGCTTCGCTGCACTCCTCCCATCTTCGGCAACTCCTGTCGTTGGATCCGTGCCCCTGCCGCACTACTCTTCATTTGTGAGATATGAAATTCACAAAGAATGATTATTTTTGTCTTTTGTTTCCCTCTTTCTGATGAGACCGTGCCTCATCGAGATATGTCCTCTCTGACATATAATATTCATATTCTTTTTTGTTTGGTGAGAATCATATTTCAAGTATTGAAAGAATGTTAGCATCTGTTATCCATCCAGCAACGGCAACGGCAACGGCAACGAGTGAAGTTGCGGCAGGAGAATGAGGAGCGGGCTCGGACGAGTTGTGTGTTGCATTTGGATTGGGCTGCCATTAAGCTGGCATGTGTGTGTGGGACCTATGGGTCAGATGTATAAAAGGATATGGATGAACTGGAATAAGGAACATGACATGTTCACGGCTCTATCGTGCCCTCTCCTACCTCTAGCCTCCTTCCTCGGATCGGATTCCTTCTTCTCCGGCAAACTCCCCCCCCCCTACGTTCGTTACAAAGAAGTAGTTTCGTCATGGAACAACATCAAGTATTGGTGTACGTAGAGACGATATTTTCTTTTCCCTCCTCCTTCTAACCTCCTTCTCTTTTTCTTTTTTTTTCTCCGTTTCGACCCCTTGTTTTTCCCTCGTGTTCCAACGGGCAGGGATGTTCCAACACCCTACCCCCAGGTCCGCCACTGGTACAGTGGTACCAAGTGCCCATTGTGTTGACCACCACCGCTACCTCTGCTCCAACACTGTACATGTGCTGCCCGGCTAGATTTTTTATTTTTAACTCATTTAAATCTAATATTTTAATACTAGTTCCTCCCTAACTAAATTTTCAGCAAACCTTCTTGTCTCGCCATGGTCCTTAGTGTGGCCAGAAAACTCGTAATAAAATATTATATTTAAATAGGGTCGTGACATGGTGCTTATAAGATTGAGCAATATTTGCATGCCTGTTGACTTCATAGTCCTTTTGTCAGGCTGATCGAGATGGTGATGGCGAAGGCGACGATGAACTTGTAGCCTTGGATATAAGGAGAGCAAGTTGTATGTCCAAGGCCTCGTCGAGGCTTTCACGTGCGACCAACGTTGGCTGGGAGTCCTGTGTCAGGCCGCTTTAAGAAATGGCCGTGTTCCGCAATGGCATTGTTAATCCATTGCTTGGGAGTTGTGAAAGCATAATGTATCTCACTTATGACCAACAAATAAAAATGCAATTATTTCGTCCCTCTTATTTAGCAGGATCATGCTCGAGAAAAGCTCAAACGTGATTTTTTTAAATCGATACTTGTATGCCAATGGTCGATTTATTCTGCTTGTGCAGCTTGATCTATATAATTGGTTAGCTGAAAACTGCTCCTTCTGCTCATTCTAAGATCTGCTCGAAGCTCGAAACTTCCCTCGGCAGTCAGTTGCATGATGCCATCACCCGCTTGTCGCCGGCAGTGCAGCTGCTTCATTGGCTGGCGCCGTCCCCTCGAGCTCGAGGAGTCGAGCAACAATCTCCTGCTTCTTTGCCTTCAGGTCGTCGATCTTTGCATCCATCTTCTCCAGCTTCGCTCTCAGCTTGGTAGCATCGGTGATCTCCCCAACCTTCTCCTTCTCCTTGTTCTTCTCTTTCTTCTCCTTCTTATGCTTCTTCTCTTTCTTCTCCTTTGCCGGTTTTGCCTCTTCAGCATGATCCTTGTACAATGTAATTGAGAAAAACGTAATGAAAATGCAGATGTTCGTCAGGTCACATGGAGCTTGATGCAAGCAAGATAAACTGTAAATTTTTGGTTTTATGCCTAAATGTAAGTGAAAAATGTTTCTATTGATTACCTTGTCCTCCTCCTTTGGCTGCTCGTGGTGAGTTACATCTTCTGCTTCCATCTGCATTATTGTATGAGATCAGACAATGTTCACAAGAATATCAGTTATAAGATCCCAAGAATTGAACGCACATCAATTGAATTATCTCCCCCCCCCCCCCACCCATGAACAAGGTATGAAGTTTCTCCAAACAAGAAACTAATTAAAGGCAGTAGGAAAGGAGGATAGCTTTCCTTCACCAAGATAACAGAGCTTAGTTGTTGTTAGATTAGGCTTCAACAAAAAAGTTGTTGTAATGTTGTTAGATCGATCCCTGAAAGTGTAACAAAGCCCGAAGAAAAGTAATGCTTAAATTACCAAGATCAGTGCAAATTTATTCTGACTAGGAGCAATGCATTTCTATAATTAGGGCTGTGTATGGATTTGGGCATATAGCGTGGGGATAAGAGTGGAAGTCTCACGGAAGCAAATAACATCCACAAAAACATAAAATCCATCACTTAGCTAAAAATAGTACTTAGTTCTTTCTTATGTAGAACTAGGGAGAGAACTACAGCCGGTTCCCGTCTGTTGAAGAGCAACCAACTAGAACCACCAGCAGAAAATATAACTAGTGAAATGGTGCAATCTTTGCTTTAGTATATCTGCCAAACAAAAATGGCGCAACCATCGCTTTAAAATTACACTTTTAAATCGCCTTGAGATTTAACTGTTTCTCATTGGAAGGTGTACTGAAGCAAGACCCTATCATTTTTTATTTTCTGCTGGTGGCTTTCTTTGGTTGCTCTGCAGAAGTTTTGGAATTGTTAGTTCTACGTAAAAAAACAAACGGGTGTAGGCATAAATAATAATAAACGGAATCTATAGAATTATATTAGCATTATTTGATTCAACCGATTAAAACAACTTAACCGTTAGTGTGCTAAATCGCACAAATGAACCTTGTGACATGTTTGCTCCTTGCATCATGAGGAATTTTCTCTCCTTTCTTCATGGACATCCTTGGAGTAAAAGCCTCTGACCGAGATGTTCTTGTTTTGGGCAAAGGAGTAGAGCTGGGGAAATCTCCATTTCAAGCAGCCAAAGTCCCAGTTATCGAGCAAGAATAGAACTGCGGAGCCATCCTTTACATTGCAAGAAGCCACCACTCTGAAATTGTCAGTGAGATTTAAAATGGCTCTCCACCAAAACAAGTCAACCTTTTTATTTGCATGAGGGGGAGCTGTGTTTTGATAGAAATGCTCCCAAGTGAGATGATCCCAGGGTAGATCCAAATGATTGTAAAATTTGTGAAGGTATTTAACTAGCAGAGTTTTTTTTTATGAGCTCTTAGATCAATGATGCCAAGACACCCTTGGACTTTAGGCCGACATGTTTTTTTCCAGGCCACTAAACAACCACCTTTTCTATTTACATCACCTTTGTCCCAAAGACAGTACATTCTGTATTTGTCCAACTGTTTGATAACCAAAACCAGTAGCTTGAGTGTGCATATGTAAAAAGTTGGTAAAGCCGAGAGCACTGAGTTAACCATTATCAGCTGGCCAGCATAAGTGAGAAATCGATCGATCCCCTTCGTTCTCCTCTCCACCCTATTCCAAAGTGGCAAGAAATCATCCACTGAGGGTCTTGTGGTGCCTAGAGGAAGGCCCAAATAAGTAAACGATAATGCTTCATCACAAGCGTTTGGAGCATCAGACACAATATGGTATGGTCACAGTTCTCTCTTGCACCATCTTTATGCTCTAACCCACCTAATTACTTTGCCCCCCCCCCCGGTTCATTTTGCTCTCCGCCACTCTCCCTCCTCTCAATCCACCATCCCCCCTCCCAATCTGCCGCTCTCCCTCCAGATCTGCTCTCCTCCGCCTGTCCCCCCCCCCAAATCCGGCCTCCTCCGCCAGTCCCCCTCCCTATGTCACCTCCTCCACCGCTCGCTCCCTCCTCCCAACCTCGTCTCTTCCGCTGCTCGCTTCCCCCTCATGACCTCGCATTTTCCGCCGCTTGCCTACTTCGAGCCGCATGGACCAACGACGGTGGGTGAGCTGGGCACTGAGCGACAGGGAGCAGTGACAGGCTACGGGTGGGTGAGCTCGGAGCCGCAAGGACCGACCGTGGTGGGCGAGCTCAGCACCAAGAGATGGGGAGCAGTGATGGCCTACAGGTGGCGAGCGCGGTCATGGATGCCGCATGGGCCGACTGTGGGTGGGCGAGCTCGATGAGGTGGCGTCCTATGGCCATGTTGCACTCATTCATTTATTTTATTGTAGTGATTCTTTTTAATTGTTGTAGTCAATCTGTTTGAGTGGTGCAGCGGTTCTTGTGTGATGTTGCCCTCATTCATTTTGGATGTTGCGGTGGTTCTCGTGTGATGTTGCAATGCTTTCTTTTGGCGAGCTAGGAGCCACACGGGCACACAGCGATGGGCGAGCTTAGCACCGAGTGATGGGGGAGTGGTGATGGCTTGCAGGTGGCGAACCTGGCCGTGGATGCATCGTGGGCCGACTGCGGGTGGGTGAGCTCGATGAGGCGGCATCTTTTGGCCATGTTGCACTGGTTCTTTTTTAATGTTGCAATGGTGCATATGAAGTGTTGCAACATTGAATGATTCTACCATGTACGTTTTCAACAAAAACTGTAATGTTGCACTTGTTAACTTTTCATGTTGCAAAAATGCAAATCAAATGTTGCAGTCTTTAATGACCTTTGTGAACTTTTCATGTTGCACTTTGTTCACATCTATGTTGCAATAGCTCTAACTTAATGTTGCAATAATCTACCTGAAATGTTGCAAGCTTGAATGCCTTTGTACCATATCCAGTTATGTCTTCTACAAAATAATGATGCAATAGTTCATTTTTTTATGTTGCAAAGGTGCTTATGAAATGTTGCATATATTAACTCATGCTTCATGACCTTCAGATGTTGCACTTGCATATGTTAACTCATGCTTCACTTAGGACGATCTCCTAAATGAGGATGTTGCAATAGCTTTTTCTGTATGCTACGGAAGTGAATTTGGTTTGTTGCAAGCGTCAAAATTTTGTATGCCGCTTTCTTGACTCTTCTTCCAAAGAAAGCTGATGCCATTGAAGCAAAAGATTTTAGACCAATAAGTCTCATCCATAGTTTTGCTAAATTGATTGCGAAACTCATGGCTAACCGTCTTGCCCCTCGGCTTCCCTCCCTGGTGTCTCCAAATCAAAATGCTTTTGTTCGAGGTCGATGTATTCATGATAGTTTTGTCTTGGTTCAACAAACTGTGAAGCTCCTTCACCGTCAAAAGAATCCTCGGTTACTCCTTAAACTTGATATCTCAAAGGCTTTCGACTCAGTTTCGTGGTCTTTTCTTTTGGAGGTGCTAAGCTACTTGGGGTTTGGCCGGCCTTGGTGTAATCTAACTTCTCACCTACTATCCTCAGCTACCACCCGGGTTCTTCTTAATGGTCAGCCCAGTGAGGTGATCAAGCACCGCCGTGGACTTCGCCAAGGGGATCCCCTTTCGCTAATGTTGTTTATTATTGTGATGAATGTGTTAAATAGCATGATCTCTAAGGCTGGCGAGTTGGGACTGTTCAAACCCCTATCCAACGGAGCTCCAAGGCATAGGCTTTCTCTTTATGCGGATGATGTTGTTCTCTTTATTCGGCCAACTCAAGAGGAGATGTGTCTTACCAAGTCCTTCTTGATCTCTTTGGTAATGTTGCTAGTTTGCATACTAATCTGCAGAAATCTTCGGTTATTCCCATCCATTGTGACATGGGTGTGATGGATACGGTAGAGGCTGCTCTTCCTTGCCCCCACGGCTTTTTTTCCTTGCCGTTATCTTGGTCTGCCCCTGTCAGACAGAAGGCTAAGAAGTTCGGACATGTTTCCTTTGGTTGAGAAGGTAGCGGACAGGTTGCTGGGATGGAAGACAACCCTTCTCAATAAAGCTGGAAGGACTATTCTGGTTCGTATGGTTCTCACAGCCATCCCCATCTATGTTCTCTTTGCTTTTGATTTTCTGAAATGGGTGGTTCGGGCAATTGATAAGATAAGAAGGGCCTTCCTATGGAAGGGTCGTGAGAAGGTAAATGGTGGCAATTGTCTTGTGGCCTGGGATAAAGTTTGCCGGCCTATTGATCTTGGAGGACTTGGGATTCATAACTTAGAAATTCTCGACTGGACTCTTCGCATGAGGTGGTTATGGTTTCAAAAAACAGATCCAAATCGTCCCTGGCATGGCTTGCAGCTCACTTTCCATGCTAATACACTGGCCATGTTTGCCATTTCAATCACAACTCAGATTGGGAATGGTGAGAATACTCTTTTCTGGACAGATCGGTGGATTCATGGTCAGTCTTTACTTGATCTTGCTCCTGTTTTGGTAGCAGTAGTTCCTAAAAGAATTTTGAATCGACAAACTGTGGCACAAGCCTTGTTAAAGCGGACTTGGATCAGGGATATTCAGGGAGCTCTTTCGGTTCAAGTCATAATGGATTACCTACATCTTTGGGATATTTTGGAGGAGATGGTTCTGATCCCTGATAGGATGATATTCACTACTGGAAGCATACCTCTTCCGGGCAATTCTCTTCCAAATCGGCATACAGGGCCTTCTTCACTGGTGCCATTGCTTTTGAACCTTGAAAGAGGCTATGAAGATCGTGGGCACCTTTACGGTGCAAATTATTTTTATGGTTGGCTATTCGCAATCGTTGTTGGACATCGGATCGTTTGGCGCGTCGAGGGTTGCCTCATCCGGTCTGGTGTTCCTTTTGTGATCAAGATGACGAAACTGCGCAGCATATCTTGACTGATTGTATTCTTGCGAGGGAAGTTTGGTTTGAGCTTTTCTCTCATGTGAACCTACAGCATCTAGCACCATCTAGTGAGCATACTATCTTCTCTGAATGGTGGCGTTGGGCTCACCATCGAGTAGCGAAAAGATGCAGAAAAGGCTTTGGTTCTCTTGTCATTCTTGGGACTTGGTGGCTGTGGAAACACCGCAATGATTGTGTTTTCAATGGAAAAACCCCTCGGTCGCAAGAAGTCATTCGTGGAATTAGAGAAGAAATCCCTTTATGGTGTTCTGTAGGCGCTAAAGGTTTAGCTGAGCTTTGACTTAATTAGTGTGTGGATGTCCTTGTGTGAGTTTGAAGGTGTGTGTGTGTCCTTTGTGTGAGTGTGAGGGTATGTGTGTGCGCGCCTCTCTTTGGAGGTTTTTGTATGGACCCGTCTTCCCTATCCAATACAAAGATGCGCAGCTCTCCTGCGTGTTCGAGAAAAAAAAATTCTGATCTCGCGGTAGCGAACTCAATA
Source organism: Phragmites australis (assembly GCF_958298935.1). Classification (NCBI taxonomy): domain Eukaryota; kingdom Viridiplantae; phylum Streptophyta; class Magnoliopsida; order Poales; family Poaceae; genus Phragmites; species Phragmites australis. Next base: position 18,538,283 of record NC_084936.1, on the reverse strand, counting down.
TTTTAGATTTGAGACAAGGTTTATTCAATTTTGCTATGGATTGGTTAAGGAGTCGAGCTCCTCGACGATCTCCTAGGGGAGCTCGAGGGTGAGTGACCACACGAGGAAGAATTGCAAGTTCACCCAGGGATGTTGCATGAAACAAGGTCTAATGTTGAGGTGGGATTTTTCTGTCGGGATCAAATGGTGTAAGGTTGTCTAGCTCTAATGATTGCACGATGAAGGATGTGTCCGATGCTAGCGCTCGAATCGGACATCCGGGCGCTAGTTCCTCCCATAAGTAAAAGGCATGGTGCCAACCGAGCATCCTAGTTCTCTGGACAAATGTAGAGTTTTGCCTTCATCCAAGTTGATTGGCACCTGGAAAGATTTTTTTATAACTAACATTCAACCCTGTAGAGTCAACAAAGATTTGAGCAAACCTTTCAGCCAAAAGAGTAGGGGCGGGGGTTGTGGCCCCCCTGGCCCAACAAATTATATATATTTTGTAGTGTATTTTTCTCTCAATTTAATAAATTTTATGTATTTGTAGTGTATTTTGAGCTCAATCTCTCATATTTCCTTTATTCACTCCCCCCTATGATTCAGTTGGAGCTCATTTGGCTTCACCCCCCCCCCCCCCCCGATTTTGGGTCCAAGCTCCGCCGCTGCAGAAGAGCAACCAAGCGTATTGAGGAGGGTGTTGATGTGGAGTTGATAATTAGTATTAAGGAATTACTAGAAATATAATATATCCTAAGGATGGAGTACCAACATACACATATTTGTTATCTTGTATGGTAAGTTTAATAAGCGTCATGAGGTAAGTAAAGCATGTGCGGATACTCCAAGCAGTTCATCGTGTTCTACATGAAAACTATCCATGGATTAGGAAAGATTCTGTCAGATAACACAGTCCAGGAAGACATGCTTGAGAATCTGAGTATGGTATGCTTCACTGACCCGACCATATAAGGAGGGGAGGGGGGTATGTTGAAGGACAAGCTAGGAGGGGTTGGGACATACTAGAGGGAGGGAGAGAGCCAAACAAAAGCAATAGGAGGTTGGATAAAAACAGGAACAACCCATTGAGATCCATGGTAGATTCAAGCCACGATTAGATTCATCAAACAAGAGCTTCATGATTTAAAATATGAGAGAACTCACCGAGATTCGTATGAGTAGATCTAGACACAACTCCATTGTAATTGTCTTCTTCTAAGATTAATCCAAACAGACATGACATACGATTATTCTCCTAAGATTAATCCAAACAGACATAAGCATAGTTGATGTAAAAGTATCCCTACTTTAAATAAATATTTGCATAATTGACTTTGCTAATCATCAGCGGTTGGTTAGCCAAAGGACCCTATGATGGTTACTCATGGCCATGAGAACCCTGATGCAAGTAACAGTGATGACGAGGCACGACAAGAAGAGTAGAGTCCATCAAGACATCCCACAGCATCATACATTTGAGATGAGCTCAAACGTCGTGGGAATTGCTAGACACCACCTGGCTAGATTTGTTTTTGGCTCATTGGGTTGACAGGTAACGGAGCCCAGTTTATTTTTCGTACTGCCAGCATCTACAAGGCATAAAAACCCTACTCTCCAATTCACCTCAAGGGATGTTGAATACTCCAAAAGCGGTGTGTTATTGGAGGACATTGTCAGGGTTATTACTAATGCACAACAATAGACAGAAGCCTCCATCTTGGCAAGATCTACCACTCAGATGAGTAGCTCATGTTGAAACAGTTCTAACCTAATTTCCCTAGGTCGGCGGAGAGAGGCTAGACTAGCCCACGAAAGGATGCACACTCGTGACTGGCGAGCATGTTGTACAATGCCTCCCAGAGATCTCCTTGTGTGAGATCTACATCGTGACATCGATGAATGTCGCAATAAGGTGGAACATCGAGATAGATCTCCTAGAAGGGCCAGTACAAATTCTAAGATCATGCCAATATACCTTTTTGTGTGTTGGCGTGTTATTGTTGTGTTCCAAACAAAGGGATGCACTATATGCAAGGTTACATATGTATCTTCTCGTAAAAAAGGGATAAAATGTGTTTGATACTTTGATAGTTCTCAACTTCGTATGCACTTCGTAGTTCCATTCTGCACTTCTTTGTCAATGTTTGTTTCAAGTTGCACACTTGCTTCGCAGCCTCGCATATTCAGTACTTTATATTTCCATTTCAACCAGCTCAGGATAACGAGCCGTCTATACTTGTTACGCTAGTTCAAACTGCTTCAATATCAAGCCATCTGTACTATTACCTAATACAGACGGCTCCAGTCACAAACCGTCTGTACAAATTTTTTATGTAGACGGTTTAAAACTTGTTTGTATAAATGTGATTTGTACAAATTCTTTTCCACATACGGTTCAAAAAAATATTCCACACGAGGTTTCCAAATCGTTCGTACAAATGATTTATCTAGTAGTGCGTTTCACTTGGAAACTGGAGGATTTTTCTTATATCTGCCAATAAAATCCCAACTAGTGCAATTATTACAAAAGGAAATATTTTTGCTAATTAGGCAGGCTTGCAGAATAGTTTGTTGGAATGCTTTAATATCCTATGTTTACAACAATAAAAAGGAAACTGTAATAGACAATAAGAAGGAACCACGGACCTTCGCAGTTTCTGGTACTGTCAACAGCTTCTAATTTTCGAAGGGACCTGGCTAAAAACATTATTAGCCATGGTCTGTACAGAGCAGTCATTGCCCACACGGAAATTTTACGGTAAAATTAATTTCTTTAGGCATAACATAATTAGCACCTGGACATCCTTATTAGTAGTTGCCATTAACAGTGTAGACAAATTCCTTTAATTTGACCTGTTTCTAACTTGACCGCTCCTGGACTTTCTTCACGGCATGCATCTCTTTGCACTGGAACATTCGCAATGAAAATGTAAACGCGCGAATTTAAAAGAATATGCACCTAGCAGATGAGACGTCAGCAAGCTTATCATCGTGAAATGCTTGTATGACATGCATTGCGTCTGTTGACGGGATGAAAGAAAGCAGCAAAAGAGGAAAACGAATAACATTGATTTATTAGTGATTAAAATATCTGCTAATTTCTATAATACAGCAAAAGAGCCTGTATGGGCTGCACAGCAAAGAAGCAACTCATAGGCCTTAGCACTGCTGAATCAGATTGCAGACTGGAAACATACTACTGCAGCAAATATAAATCTTAGCACTGCTGAATCAACTGATTGTTTTTTCATATATAATCTTGATATTTTGAGCATGACTTTCCTGCAGGCTCTGTCACTTTCAGGGATTGATCTAGCAACATTACAACTTCTTTTTTGGAGCCTAACCTAACAACAACTAAGGTTTGCTATCTTTTTTGTAGCCTTTCCCACTGCTCTTTAATTATTTTAATAAATTAAACAACATGCTTTGTTCCGTTGTTCGTGAAAAACAAAATGCAATTGGTGTGTGTTCAATCTATTTAACCTTGCGAACGTTCCATTCTGCTCTCCCACATTGCAGATAGAAGCAAAAGATGTAACTCACCAGAAGCAACAAGAGGAGTCGAAGAACAAGGTAAGTGACGATGAGTAGTGTAAATCTATTGTATATAATGGTCGTATACGTATATAAATCTCTGAGGGTCTCCTAGATACCCAGAGCATACAGTTGTATCTAGAAAAGAAATCCCTGGATGTAAGAAAACTACATGCATGTATCAGGATATCCCTTAAACAAGGATATCTATTCATAAGTTTAAGGATGACAGAATTCTACTTATAAAAGAGTCCGGGTGCTACACGGCAACCCCCATATATATGGAGTCGGGGGATCCTGCGGAGAAGGACATTTAGAATCAAAAGCCCGATTACAATCATGGTTTAGAGAGATCTACATTGCTAACTCGCCAGATAACGAGCAAGGAGCCTTCGACTAGATATAGATCCCATCTAGGCTAGCCACAACCTCTTGTAATATGTCTTAAGATCAATAAAAAAAAACATATGACATAGGGTTATTATCCCCTGGCAGGCCCGAACCTGTTTAAATCTCTGTCTTTCGGTGCTTGATTCAGCATGAGGAAGTATCTCCTATATTCATCATGTATCGGTAAGATCGACGGTTCACCTATCGTCGATAGCTGGTGCCGTCCGTGGGGATAATTATCGACAATGCAGAATCTTTGTCAACGATCTTGTCATCGACTTCACTGAAGACCATATCAAAATTCGGGTACTTAGACAAAGGGTTCTGTGACAACTTTGCCATCTTGCCTGACAAAGATCTAATGATGAGTCCAACAACGATGTAAGTCATTTTATGGATGAGTATGCCAGGGCTTACAGTATCAAGCTTGAATCACCCGAGAACCAAGACGTTCATGCAAGCAACTTATATCGCCAATCAGGATCTTCCCTGTGCCAGCGGCCAACAACTCATGATGAATCGGATTGAGAAGGATGTCATCCTTAGAATTAGACTCTCCGGGAAGTTGACCGACCTTTGCGTTGCCACAGGGCCTCGCCAATCCAAAATCACCTCATCTCAAATCTACATAATATCATTGACGAGCGAAGACGCTCTAAGACCCCTTAGGATCAGTTGCCCTCTCCATAATGACCTAACTGGAGGACATCCCGACACCAAAGTCGTTCGGGTGAGAGGCGCGGCTGATCTCCAACTCCTGCGAGTGGGGCACTCATGGCCACTCAGGGTGCCATCAACGGGTGCTAGGCTTTCTTGCAAGAGCTTAGAAGGGTTTGTTGGAAGGCTCGGTTCAGACCCAGGTCAATAGAGAAGTACAATGGGACTACTAATCTCGTTGAGTTCCTCTAGATCTACACTATTGCTATCCAAGCGGCTGGTGTGGACGAGAAGGTCACGGCTAACTACCATCCCACCTCCCTTATGGGGCCAGCTAGGACTTGGCTGACCAACCTGCGGTCGAGGATGACCTACTCATAGGAGCAACTCTGTGACTTGTTCCAAGGAAACTTCCAGGGCACGTACATCCATCCTAGCATGAAAACAATATCTTATTACTCTTCCAAATGGAAAAGGAGCCCATGCGCAAGTTCATTTGATGCTTCAGCAACATCCAGAACACTAAGGTAACTAATGTTGATGTTATCTAGATGTGATGAAGACATTGCCATCGCTGACTCCCAAATGGTCAAAGAGCCAATGGACATCACCGATAAGGTAGCCAATGTTGAGGAGGACCTCTTGTTCATCAAGGAAAGGGATCAAGGCGTTCAATGCCCTTAACCCAAACAAGATGGTAACTCGCCGAAGAACAAACACAAGAAGAAGCCCTTCAATGGAGACAATTGAAAGAAGCCTAATACTGAGGAAATCATGGTGAACCTTCTCGACAAGTGTTTCAGACCACCCCGAGGCAAGGGCAAGCAACCGGCCACGGTTGAGCGTTCTGGCAACACTTGGTGCGATATTCACCAATCTAACAGTCATAGTCTTCAGCAGTGCCATGTATTCCTAAAGCCTATTAAAGATGAGGTCAAGAAGAAACATGGGAAAGCTCCACATGTTGCAAGCCAGAGTAGAAACTCCAGTTCCAGCGATGACTCGGACCGTATGTCTTTCTAGAAAGAAGCGAGAACTATCGACCACATGTTCAGGGGCTCGACTTACTACGAGTCTAAGAGGCAGCACAAGATGGTGGTCTAGGAGGTATTGGCTTTCATCCCTCAGAGTCACCGCATGGTTAAGTGATCAAATGTCGAGATCTCTTTCAACCCAGATGATTGTCCTGAGAACTTCGTCCGGTCTGGTCGCTTCCTAATAGTGGTTGAGCCCATCATCAACAACTGCAAGGTTGCTCAAGTGCTCATGGATGGAGGGAGTTCCTTAAACATCTTCTTCACTAGTGCGCTTGATGCAATACGGATCCCCTGGTCTGCCATCAAGCTAGTGACTCAAGCCTTTATGGTATAGTACCTGGATCCTCGGTCACACCAATTAGCCAGATCATGCTTCCTATCACCTTCAAGAAAATAGATTTTTTTTAACAAAAATAATTCTATTCGATGTGGTTAACTTCGAGATGGCATACAACTCCATCTTAGGACAATCAACTCTTGCCAAGTTCATGGTTGCCGCACACTATGCTTACTAGTGCATGAAGATCCCAGGGTTTGAGGGAGTCATCACTATTTGGGGATGTGGCAAGTCAGACCTATGTTGCAATAAACTGAGTTTAGACATGACAGAGTAGCATCGCGTTGACAAGGAGACCAAGAACTCGAGACCCAAGGTAGCCGTGAAATCTCACAACGAAGTAAAGACCGTTCCTTTGGACCTAGTGGTGCCATTCAAGACCGTTCGGATCGGCCCCGACCTGAACCAGAAATAGGAACTCGACCTCATCACCTTCTTCCGAGCAAATACTGACATATTCACATGCAACCATCCAACATGCTCGGGATCCCCAAGGAGCTGATTGAGCACATGCTGGATATTTGTCCCGACGCCAAGCCTGTCAAGCAAAAGCTTCGGTGGTTCAGCCCCGACCAGAAAGAAGCAATCAAGGCGAAAATTGAGAGGCGTTTGAAGCCAGGATTCATCAGAGAGGTGGAGCACACTGGATGGCTGGCTAACTCCATCATGGTTAGAAAGTCGAACAACAAGTGGCACAAGTGTGTGGACTTCATAGACCTCAACAAAAAGCCTATCCAAAAGATACCTTCCCTCTACTGAGAATAGACTAGATAGTTGACTCCACCTCTAAGTGCGACTATCTAAGCCTTCTCAACACTTATTCTGGTTATCACCAGATTAGCATGTGTTCTGAGGATGAGAAGACCTCCTTTATAACCCCTTCAGAATATTTTGATATGTAAAGATGCTATTTGGATTAAAAAGCTCCAACACTACGTACTAGCACGATATGCAAATAACTCTCCATGACCAAACTGGCAGAAACATTAAGACTTATGTCGATGACCTTGTCATCAAATCAAAAAGTAAGGAGGACCTTATCTCCAACCTATAAGAAACCTTCAACAACCTATGTAAACATTGGGTCATGCTGAATCCAGAGAAGTGCGCGTTTGGAGTCGACGTGGGAAAGCTACTCAGGTTTCTGGTATCTCACCAGTGAATCGAGGTCAATTCCTAGAAGATCAAGGCCATCGAGGAAATACGGTCCCCCAGGTCAATACGAGATGTTCAAAAGCTAACCTGTTGCATGGTGGCACTAAGACATTTTATTTCCCAACTTGGAGATCGGGGGCTTCTTTTTTCAAGCTGCTACGCCAACACCATGGGTTCAAGTGGTTGAAGGAGGTAGAAATGGCTTTCCAGAACATCAAAAGACATCTTTCATCCCTCCTGTGCTAGTTTCTCCCAACCCAAAGGAGGAACTCCTGTTCTACATAACGGCCGGACCACATGCCATGAGTGGAGTATTGGCAGTAGAAAGAGAAGTACCCGACAAATGGGAGAAGAGCCAGAGATCGATATATTATGTTAGCAAAGTTCTTCATGGTCTGAAGGAATGCTACCCCCACAAGTACAAAAATTGATATATACGGTACTGATGGTCTCCCGTAAATTAGTACACTACTTTCAGGCTCACAAGATCACCATACCATCTACTTTTCCACTCGAAGAGATCCTCTATAATAGAGATGCCACAGGAAGGATTGCAAAGTGGGATGTTGAACTTTGGGAGTTTGATGTCCGTTTCGTCCCTCGCACAACGATCAAGTCACAGGTGCTCGTGGACTTCGTCGGTAAATGGACCGAACTCGAACCGCTCCAGAACGCCCACGATGAGATGATCGATGTATGGACTCTACAAATGCTCAAAGGGCCGGGGGCTCAGATAATCCTCATCTCCCTGACTAGAGAAGGCCTACAGTATGCTTTGCATATTGACTTCCCAGCCACAAACAACATCACTGAGTACGAAGATTTTCTTACCGGTCTTCGAGAAGCTTCTGCGCTTGGCATCCGCCGCCTCCTCATGAATGGAAATTCACAGCTAGTGGTGAAGCAAGTTAGTAAGGAGTATCAAACCTCAGATAAGACCATGGTAGCTTATCTTGTAGAGGTGAGGAATCTAGAAAAGAAATTCATCAGACTTGAGGTTAGGTACATTTCGAGAAAGGATAATCGCCACACCGATAGTCTTGCTTGACTAGCCTCCTCACGATCTCCAATACAACCTGGGATCTTTGTAGAAAGACTCTCAAAGCCTTCCATGATACTGAAAGGTGGCACAACAAAAGGATTGGTGGTCCAAGAGACCTATAAGCAATTTGGGACGTCACCAAGAATTGACGCTCTACAAGGGGTCACAAGGGAACTCGTTTTAGCTCCGCTTGAGTACGAAGATACATGGATGGATCCAATCTGTAAGTTTCTTCAAAATTGAATTATATCTGAGGATGAGGTACTATCCGAGCATATTTCTCATAGGGCAAGGATGTATACCCTAATTGAGGGCATCCTCTATCGAAGAGGTACCCATGGAGTGCTCATGAAATGTATCTCTCAGAAGTAGGGTAGCGAACTAATCGAAAAAAATCTATGGAGGGATGTGCGGAGCTCACACTTCCTTCTGAACCCTGGTCAGAAAGGCCTTTAGACAAGGTTTCTACTAGCCTATGGCTCTCCATGATGCGAGTGAGATAGTTAAAATATGTGCCAAATACCAATTTCATAGTAGACACATTCACCAACCCGCTCAGGCTTTGGAGACAATCCCCTTGTCGTCACCTTCCTCGACATGGGGGATGGACATTTTGGGGCCCTTCCCGGTAGCGTCTGGGGACTTTAAGTACCTTTTCATTGCCATCGATACATTCACCAAGTGGATCGAAGCTAAGACAATTGGAAGGATCACCTCGAAAGCTGCCAAACGGTTCATCATGAAGAACGTCATGACAAGGTTTGGCATCCTGAGTAGGATCATCACTGACAATGACACTTAGTTCGCGAGTGTGGTGTTCATTAAGTATTATGAGAGGCTAGGTACCAAGGTCTGTTTCGCATCGGTTGCTCATCCATAGAGCAACGAACAGGTGGAGCAGGCCAACGGCCTCGTGCTATAAGGGATCAAGACCCACGTCTTCAACTGCTTATCCACCCACTCCAAAGCTTGGGCATCTGAGTTGCCCTCCGTACTCTGGGCATTACAGACCACACCCAACAAGGCGATAGGTGAAACACCTTTCTTCCTAATCTACAGGGGCCGAAGCCATGCTTCCCTATGAACTAAAGCTAAAATCTCCTTGTGTCGAGTTGTTCTCTGACAAGGATGAACTCCTCAGGAGAGAGGATGACCTAAACAACATTGAGGAAAAGAGGACTCAAGTACTGATAGATCAACAAAATATCAACAATCCCTTCGACGCTACTACGACTAGAATGTCCGAAAACAAACCCTCCAAGTTGGAGACCTGGTTCTATGACTTGTTCAGAACCAAAGTGGCAGCAACAAGTTGTCTCTGAAGTGGGAGGTTCCCTATACGGTGGTCGAGTCTACTCGCCCTAGGTCATTTAGGTTAGCAATGGAGGATAGACAACTCCTCAATAATTCTTGAAACATCGACCAGCTCCAAAAGTTCTATGTGTAAGTACTAAGAATGTGTTCACATTAATAAATGTCACATTGCTCTTAAAGTTGAATGAATCTCTTTGAGCCTTTCTATCTTCCCCACAAATCAACGTCTGGCACTCATAAGATGGGAACACCAATGGTAAGCCTCTATTCGGGTACCTTTACCTGGCACACGCACCCGGATATGCCTGGGCAAGGGTGACACAAGGTCAATGTTAGGTAAAAAAAAGATTCTACGACTAAAGGGGTGGTATGGGCATTCACTTTTTCTTATCCTGGCTAGCTAATTCCGAGTAGTCAGTTGATAGCTTTATTCTTTTCTCTCTGACCACCTATCCGAGATTTCTTCCCAAATACTACCTCCATTCTCAAATAGATGTCATTTTAGGAACTTGATTTCATTCTCAAATAGATGTCGTTTTAAGTTTTCAAGGTGGTGTTTTACTAGAGTGCCCATATTAAAGGCTATTGGAAAGTGGAGTTTCAATTCAATTAGTGTGGTGGATTGGTGGCTTATGTGCTATTTGATTGAATGTGGGAGAAATTGAGAGGGGTAAACATGTCATGCATGAAAGAATTTATTACAACCTTTTTATTTGTGCCGAAGGCTAAAATGATATCTAAAAGAGAATGGAGGTAGTAGCCAGTCAGGGCCTGGATAGGTACAATATACTAAGAGCTAACGACAGCGTATCACACTTGTGCCAAAGAGGCTTCCTTCGCAAAGGGATGGTTTTCTAAGTTATGACCTCATATGATGTAAAAAGGTTCCTTATTGCGTCTATGAGTGCTTGGGGAGCACGGAACCTCCCACGCATGTCGAACCTAAGGTTGGCCAAATAAGCTCGACGGAGTAGTAACAAAGTTCTACCCTAGCCGGAGGGAGAGGCGAGTAGTACTAAGCATAATAGGTTATTGGGATTCGCTCGGTATCAAGTCCCCAAGAATTCCTACCACTTCATTTACATACAAGCATTTCATATAACACTTGTTTATTAACGAAAGATCAAGTTTGTTCCTAAGTATAGGTTACCACAAAAGAAAGCCTAAGGAGATGCAGAGAAGGTCATCTCGTCTACGTAACCCTTGGCCGCACCCACCATCACCTCCACCAGCTGGTTGGACTCCTCCTCAATCTCCCCCAGGAAGTCTTCTTGCAGGATATCCATGTCCACCTTTGGGTAACGAGCCTTCAGGATCGCCAGCACATGGGCAACCGCATCCTGCACTCCCTTCTAGGCCTGGCAGGTGGTGTGGTCGGCAACTACTAGCCAAAAGCCGTTGAAGACCTCAGCTAGCTCCGGCACCCGGTTGGCAAGGCCGATAATGCTGGAGTCCTCCAGGGGCTTGACCTATAGCCCCACCCCACTCAAAGCAATGTGGAACAAATCTAGGGTGGAGGTGAGGGTCCGCTAGACGGAGGTTGTTCGGAACTCCGCCTGGACTAGGGCATATCGGGCTTTGGATAGTTCTACAACAAAGTTAGTCAGATTAACCCCACAACGATTCTGAGTACTACTCATAGTTATGTTGTTTATTGCCAAGGGCCCATCGTATTTAATGCCCGAAATCCATTTCGGCACGTGTGGGGGCAGTTGACGCGAAATCCCAAGTGAACTAGCGCACATCCCTGAGGAATGCGCCTTGGTTTCCAAACGTCATCATGATATTTTGCCAAAAAAGAGGAAATATCCTTTCACAACCACACGAAATATTCGCCGTGATGGTTTGAATTTTGAAAGACATGCCATAAGAAAAGCCAAATTTCCACATCCTTCTTAGGATTTTGAGAATTTGGGATGATATTTTTTGGTTGACCCGGAGTTCCTATTTGGATGAGGGTTCTTCCAGGAGGCTCACGGAGCTACCCGGAAGATGCCTAAAATCCCGACTAGATGACTCGAGGACAACCAGGAACCTAGTTAAATGTACACCCTACCTGGAGACCTGAGTTATCACTCAAAAAGGCAACCTGCCGAGATGTTTTTTTTGTCTAGGCTCAGTTTCTTGACTTGTCACAGTCTCATTTTGCATATTGATGGGAGCTTGATGATGAGTGGTATAGATCTATTGTATATGATTATCTTATATGTATATGAATCTCTGTGGGTCTCCTAGATACCTAGAGCATTCAATTGTATCTAGTGAAGGAATTGTAAGTGTAACTAGCCTCTAAGTATGGTTTTGGTAATTAATGACAATATCTATAGACTAACAATTATGTTAAAAATTGTTAGTAAATTGTTCCATGTGAGATGTATAAGTGATAAAATATGGATTCATTGAGAAATGTCGTGAGGTCAAATAAATGCATCGATGTCATTGAGCTCTAGATGATGCTCATGAGATGAAGGAGAAGCTCAAGAAGATTGACATTAAGCGTGAAGACTAAGTCACTTATGGAGGTTAAGTGGCTAAAGGTATGAGATTGTCAATTATATTTTATGGACTAACCTATGTGCTTTGTGCTTGAGAGTGAGTTGGTGTTAGGTTCCATAAAAATACATGAGTTGAATTAAGATATTCAATATGGTAGGTTGGAAGAGCAAGGTCAAGGCAAGCTTAGTGGATAACTTATACGATTTATGCTTGTGGTTCATGTCTTGGTGATAAACCATATGAAGATGATGTAAAAAGAGAAGTCTTTCATGCTTGGTGCATGGGAGCTATCAAGAGAGTTTCCTTGAGCTTCTTGAGATCCAATGATGATTAAAATGACAAAGTGAAGAAATTGAAGATGCCAGATACAAAGTGGCTTTCTATGACAAGACGTGAAGGGCAAGCAATACTCGGTTGTAATGGACCATCCGGTGGGGAAAGGCAAGCAAAGAGCTTGGCGCTGAAGGACCAATGTGATGGTGATGGATAAATGAAGGTTTTGCGCCAATGGACCGTATAAGGCTATATGAAGCTATGGGTGATTCGCATCAATCACATAAAGAATGCAAGAAGACATGGAGTGAAGAGCAAATATTGGATTTCATATGTTGAAGGACATCAAGTGGCTTGATGATATAGAAGATGTTAAACTTCATAAGTTGAGGAACATCAAGCCAAAATCCAAAGTGGGCATTGCTCAAAGCAATGGTATAAATGATATGGGACTAATGTGATCAATGAGTTGTGATCAGGTGAATAGTCCCAATGATGAAATAAATTTGACGTTAGCACCTCTCAAGGTGAAGAAAGAAGATGGTATGAGGGTGTTCCTATTGATATAGATTATCTATTTGAATTTGAGTATAGAAATGCCGTACTATTGAGAGGATGTAACATTGATAACTTTGTTTATGTCTCAGTACTCAAAGTATCCATTTAGCCTAAAGATGAGAGAGACAAAACACCTCACGAACACCGGGCAACTCTAGTGTGCTAACTATACCCGGATGTTCCGGGCTGATCCGGAAGTTCTGAATAGTCGGAACCTCTGGATTTTCTCTGAAATAGGGTTCTCGGGTGAAAGTTCTTTCTAGACCTGAAAGTTCCGGATTGGGTTCGGAATCTCGGGATTTTGGACATGTTATCTGGAAGGTCCGGATTGTTTCCAGTTGGGGTCCTCGGGTTGAACTAAAGTTTGGACCCGGAAGTTCCGGGTGAATCTGGAACCTCTGGATTCTGTTAAATCGTCGAGTTTCTGAGTGAATCTAACACAGGGCAATCCGAAAGTTCTGGATGAATCTGGATATTCCGGATTGAGCCAAATTTCTCTGTAATGGCTAGTTTTTTAGGGTTGGGTATAAATACCCCCCTCATCCCTCCTTTGAGAGCAACTGGTGCTCCCCGAATATACTCAAAGCCAAAGCCATTTGAGCTCCCCCCCCCTCTCCAGTTTAGTGTGAGATTTGAGAAGAGAAGTGAGTTGGGTTGAGAGGTTAAAAAATTGAGTGCAAGTAAGCTAAACTCCATTCTTGAACATTTGAGTTCATAGCAAGCAAATTTTCGATTGTGTTTGTTACTCTTGGAGATCAAAGTCTCCTAGATGACTAGGAGTCGCCGGCGAGCACCTAAGCTTTTGGTGTGCCGTAGGAAGTTTGTGAAGGCTTGATTTCGCCTCTACAAGGGAAGAAATTAAGAGTAAACCCAATGGGTACGGTGGTGTTGTATTGATGAGGAAAATAGTTAAAAAAGACACGATTCAAGTGTGACCGAGCTTCCTCAACAGAGACGTAGGAATCTCAGATGGAGATGTCTAAACTTCGGGAAACAAATCACGTGTCTCCTCTCTTGGTTTTATTGTTCTTGACTTCTTGCTTTCTATTTGTGCCTATTTGCTTGATCTACTTGCTCGTGTGAAATTGACTGCTGGTGCTTAGTGGATCTGCTTGAAATCATCTTTTGAAACACACGACTTAATTTGGTTTGAGCTAGAACTCATTAGGCATAGTTTAATTTCAGTTTTGAGCTCTGTGACTGGAATATCAAGATCAAGCATGAAACTTCCAGATAAGGCCGGAAGTTACGGATTGAACCTGAAGGTTCCGGATTTTGTTTAATCTGCTGCAATGTTTAAATTTATCTTCGACTAGCTATAGATCCTATCTAGGCTAGTATGACCCCATTATAATCTGTCTCAAGATCAATAAAAAACATATGACATATGGTTATTATCCTTCAGATGATTTTAATCTGTATAAATCTTTATCTTTCGACGTTTGATTCAACATGAGAAAGTATCTCCTATATTTATCACGTATTCATAAGATCGATGGTTCACCGATCGTCGACAATAAGTAATCGCAACATTTAACCTTATATTTTAAGCAACAACCTACAATCAACGGTTAATTTTGTTTGCTGCAAGATCACTAACGAATATCTGCAATTTGATTATGTTTGCAATGAAATTGTAAAAGGACCACACTGACTAGGCGAAACCGGCGAAGTACAGGAAAGAAAGCAAAGGGAGGAGTTTGAGGAGATTACTGCTGCCACCAAGCTGAGAGCAAAGCTGGAGAAGATCCACGCGAAAATCGATGGCCTGAAGGCGAAGAAGCAGGATACTGTGGCTCGGCTCCTCGAGCTCGAGGGGACTGCAGCCTGTGCAGCAGCAGCTGCACCATCATCGAGCGGGTTATGGCGACAGCTGAATGCCGAGGGAAGTTTCAGATTTTGTCCAGATCATCGGATGAGCAGAAGAAGCAATTTTTCAGCTAATGCAGCTGATGACCTTTGTGTTTGAATGGACAAGTTTTGTATTTCCGTACCGTAAAATGTACATTTTAGTTTCGACTTTCCTAAATTCTATACAGTGCCTGACCAGCTTGATCAATGTGAAATCAGTCACATGAAAGTTGGTTGTACCCAAGATATTGTGTTCATACGTTGTGAAAATTGTGTCATCAGAATTTCAGTGGATACAGTAATATGCGTTGATATTATGCTTGTTCTCAAAAATTAATTTCTGATGCAAGATATGCCCCTAGAGCCTGCCTGGGTTGCAAAACAAAAAAGAAACTCATCTGCCTTGCACCGAGATTGCACTATGGAAACACTGAAACAGACTACTGCAGTCTGGGATTTCTTTCGAGCATTATGTGTAACAGCAACTCGGTACGCATCCTAAAACAAACCAATCAAATAGAAGAATCATAATGTTCACAGCAACACTCTAGATTAACTATGGCACATAAAATCAAGATGAGAGTCATCTTAACAAGCATCAATACAAGATTATCTCAACAAGCAGTAAGAACACCACCAAACAGTTGGTAAAGGCATTTTCTCAGGTTCACCTACATAAATAGGTCCAAACAACATAATACCCAGTAAACTTTTACAGCAGATAGGTCATTTTACTGTACAACATAATCCATGCAAGTAGATAGCACGAATAAACTGTACAGAAGTGCAAGCAATACTCATTTACTACCGTATCCCCTATGTTTTACTCCATCTCACAAGATATATATAGTGATGCAGACTTCTTTAATGATTGGGAAATGAGAAGCGTGTGGTTTCCAATGCTTTCTCAGAGCATCCTGGCCTGGAGCTGACCATCCCTTATCTGTGCCGCGATATCTTTGACAGCTCCTGGTCCATGGGGGATAAAGACTGAAGAGGACTTGGATGAGGCCCCGATCTCCTTCATGGTGTCGAAGTACTGGGTCACGAGAACCATATCCATGACATCCTTGGCGGAGGTCCCAGGCACATTCTCTGAGAAAGCGAGAACACTGTCTCTAAGCCCATCCACTATTGCCTGACGCTGCCTTGCGATACCCAGACCAGACAAGTACTTGGATTCTGCATCACCTTCAGCTCTCTTGATCTGCAGTATCTTCTCCGCTTCAGCTTTCTCGTTGGCAGCCAACCTCATCCTAGCAGCTGTTTCGTCAAATCATGTGAACAATTCAGAAATATCATGTAAACAAATCCAGTGATATTATTTGACCAATCCGACTAGTTCTTTTTAAATTACTAGTCAGAGTTAAATAGGTTTGACTTCAGGACTTCTAGGATACCATATAATTACAATGGAGTATTAAAATTTTGCTGTCACTTACAAATTAAACTCAGAAGCTTGAAATCTACATGTGAAAGATTTGATAACATTCTGACAACTATTTTTAATATCATGATTTGAATTTAAGAAAACCAGGAACATGGGAGATTAAATTTGTATAAATTTTTTAATATCTTGATCAACTAATATAACATTGATGCATATGCTACTGAGTTTAACAGCATTAGGTGCCATCTTGACGACAGCTCTCAAGAAGCTGAATCTCTCTCAAGGCCAAGCCAGTGAAGCACTGACCCTTTTTCCCCTTTTCTAATGTATTTAGTGTCAACGCATAGCATTGCTCAAAATGTCAACTGGTCAAATACTGACAGTTGGACTGGTAGTGCTTCAGAAGAAATCTGCATGCACTTGATGTTTTAAGTTTTAACTAAGGACAAGAGATTTTTTATTTTAGCCCTTTTTAAACTAATATTTTAAAAACAGTAAGTGTGACACTAAATTTTTAAAAACTAGCCCCATTTGTCACGCCAAAGTACATGGCGTGACTCACATCTTGATCACACCAATGCAGGTGGCGTGACCAAGGTAGCCGCACTGGCGTTCCGCCCCGGTGCCTTGCCACGTGGCCCTTTTTATCACGCCAAAGTACATGGCGTGACTCACCACGTGGTCACGCCGAGCGTGACAAAAGGGTTCTTGAAAATTTAATGTCTCACGTGCTGTTTTTAAAATATTAGTTTTAAAAGGACTAAAATAAAAAAAATTCCTAAGGACAACAAGTATGTTGAACTTGCCTGCATTGATCTCATTCATGGCTCTCTTCACATGTTCATCAGGCTCAATATCAACAATCAGTGTTTGCACAATCTCATATCCATACATTGACATTGCCTGTACAGTGGATTAAAACGGTCAGTAAAAATGCATCTATGCTCTGGAAGACCAACAAATGATGAACACAAACCTTTTCAAGCTCATCTTCCACAGCTTTGGCGATATCGTTCTTCTGCTCAAATACATCATCCAAGTTCATCTTTGGAACACTAGCCCTGATGACTGAACATGAGTAACAAAATTCTATTAGCATTGAATGGGAGGACTGAGGATGAGTAACATGTTCAGGTGACTACTACATGAGTATAGAATGAGAGACAAGTCAAGATGAATATTGAATAAAGCTGTGGATGCAGTGGAAACATGATTTTTGCAGTTTGAAACAAGTAAAAGCCTTACCATCAAAGACATATGACTGGATTTGCTCCCTAGTGTTACTAAGCCTGTAAAAGGCATCAGATGCCTTGTTAGCAAGGGCACGGTATTGCACAGATGCAACAACATTGACGAAGACATTATCCTGCAGATTATTCACGACATGATATTCATCATCAGAAAGCTAAAATTGGGAAAACAAGTATATGTGTAATGCATAAATATTCTATTTCAATGAGAAAACAAATATATATTCTTGAACAAACTCAAACACAGGAGTAACTACTCATCTAGTCAAACATTAAATGTCGTATGGAGACTCTGTCTCGAAAGTAGAGCTTTGGCAATCAAGATCTATGGAAAAATATTTGCAAAACCTAAAAAAATTATAATATTGTGAAATCATTTCTTGAGACAAATATATTCATATATTCTTGTATGGCCTATCTAAATATTCATGATTGCATTATTTTTTATTTAAGTTAAAATACTTTTACTGCAGACACTCGATGACAACACTAATTTAACATTGGAGGACATCTTTAAATGTAAGGAGTGAAGGATTGAACAAATGAGGTTTGCCCCAACGTCCTCAACCACCAAAATATTATGCTTTTAACACTAGGCCAAATGGTGGACACAAATATAGATATTCTCAGCACAAACAAAAAAATGTTGAACAGAATGCAGAACGTCACAAAACTACTTTTTTTTCACCATGCATACTAATTGCTTTAGCAAAGCATAAAGAAAAACCAAGACACGAGATATTAGGGAAACCTTTGTCTTTGTTTCGCAGCGGACATCAAGCTGCTGCACACGCAGTGAAAGATACCCAGCAACCTGCTTCCCTATGCACCATGGCAAGAAGTGGCATCCAGGCTCTAGGACCTCATCAAACTTTCCAAAAGATTCCTTGATGGCTACGGTCGATTGATCCACTTGTATCAAACCGAGTGCTTGACCCATGTCTTATCTACAAGGAAGGAACAATGGATTTTAATGAAGTCATATGCTAAAGAAGTGGCATCCAGTTGATGTTGCCTTCTCCAAATAATTTCATTGGATCAAAATTTTCTTTCAGTGTCATACAAACAGCTGATGTGCTAATCAACAAGGGATAGCATTATTGGACTAAAATTAAGGGAAATGAGTAAAGATAAATGTATGCTGGATAGCATAGAATGGCTAGCTCATTCGTAATGAAGACTCAACCAATTGCAGTATTTATACCACTTAGAGCGAGGAAAGGAAACAGTATTGCAAACAATAAATAGATCATGTTAAAAAGCATGTCATTACCATGCCAAAACTCTACAATTCCTGCTAGATAAATATGTCCATAAAACAGCTCAATCATTGACATCACCGCGCAACAGAATCATGCTTGAATGGATTCACAAAAGAAAATTCCACGATAAAGATAGCCAAATAATATATCAAACTAGCATAGACAAGATGCACTATGAACTACAAAGATGAAAAGAAGAACAAGAACCTATATGCCTCGACAAGCTTAGTAAGGAGAGGCAAGGTTTATCTTGGTCTATATAGGAGTAGAGCCAAGACAAGTGGTAACGTTGGAGGACGTGGGAAGGGATACATCATATAAAGGTTAGATGCCAGCGCGAGGCCTCAATAAATCCACCGCAGAAACACGGTGCCAGAACAAGCGTGGTCAAACTCCACAAGATGCTGCTAATAATTAGCATTTAGTGAATGGTCAATGCACAAACCCGCAAGGCTTATCCAACGACTAGTGACCAGCACGTCGCGGTCTTTCATGCCAGTATGCATCTGCCCTACGCCACCTGCTGGTACCTTATCTTTGTATCCTTCACCATTGAAAATTTGGCGGCTGTGCTCAATAATTAAGCAACCGAGTCGCAAAGGTGGAATAACCGTATATAAAAATACATGTGCTCGACTAAGAACATCTGAAATTACAAGGTCGTGCTCGCTTCGTTGAGGCAGACACCAAGTTTCAAGCGGCGGCCACACAAACAACGAACGAGTCGTGGGCGGAGGACAAGAGGTAGCAGTCGAAATCACCAGCCTTGATAGGAACAAAAAGTTAAATTTTTTTTTGTCTAAACGGGAAGGGAAGCAAGGCGCAGGTAGCCGGAGAAAATTTCCAAGAAAGCTGCCCCATGGAGAAATCCCCAAGAAACCAGTCGCGAAAAAGAAATCCCTCCCCCGCAAGAACGTAACCCGGCCATCGCAGCAGAAATTTCCGAACAAACGCGTCTCAAATTACAAGAAACCGCGGGGAAGAACTCGGTTGGGTCACGGATCACCTGCCCGTCCGCCGCCGCAAGAGAAGGGAAACTGCCTTGGGGTTAGGGCGAGATGGAGGGAAACTACCTCAATCTCCGAGGCAGATGAAAGAGGGTTTGCTTCAGTTCGTCCGTGGCCCCGTCGAGTGGGTGGAAATCGCGCTATTTATGCGGGATTGCTGCGCGTCCGAGAGGGCAATTGGGGCAGCATGAGGATTGCTATAGATGGGAAATTGGGACGAAATTGGGGAGGAGGAAAGTGGAGGTGGGTTTGCTACCAGCTCATGTGGGCTGTCCCTCGATCCAATCCAGATCCTTTTATGAACAGTATTTTACGAGAGGGTACAATAATATTATACAGTTATACACTCCCTCATAAAGCCAAAGGATTTCAATTAGGATGTCCTGCTTCGCCTCCGCGCACCGCGGTCGCTATCTAGGGCCCCAAGCAAAATATTCCTCTTTGATGTTTGTTTCATTGTGATGTTTGGGTTTAATGCTGTTTTGTCTTTGGTATGGAATTTAAGGAATTTTTGTATAGGTTGATTCTATGGGCGGAATCAGGGATTGTATCCGACGGTGTTTCCTTGGTTCGAATTTTATATTTATATTTGAATTGAATTTTGAAGATGCTGGTGCTGAAATTCAGATATGAACTTTTCGATCTAAATTATCTTAATTCTGTGGATTTTTTTTACTAAGAATTTAGTATTTAGGGATCCTCAAAATTGAATTTCTGATTTCAAGGATCAAAATCTGATAAATGAATTTTAAACCTTTAATATGGGAATTTGATAGTGTAGTGCTACAACTTCCTAATGGGGAGCCAACCTTAGCACTACAATGCTGCCTATCATATCAAGGCATGCGGCTAAAGGGATAACATGTATACGTGGGTATATTCCATTGTCAAAAGTACATACATGCGCTGCGAGAGGTTTAGACCTTTAATCTAGTTTAAGGCTTCGTTTGGATGCAAGAGTAGGCAAACCCAGGGAAGGAAAGTCCCAGGGGGGTTTTTGATGGCACATGCAAACCCCGGGGGGGGGGGGGGGGAACCACTCCCCTGCTGCTGTTTGGAGGGAAATTCCAGGGATGTCTTTGTGCCTGCTGCAGTACCTTGCTGCTGCTGGTGCAGTAGGTTTCATGTGCTGCTGTACGTTGCTGTTGATTTGGTAGATCAAAACTAATCAAATCATCACACATACTTATGATAAAGAGTACTATGATTTGTAATATTGAAAATCGAAGAGTATTTTCATGTCCAAGCATAGAAATGCAAATCCATCAAGTCATACAGCTTTCATATTGCTCTTGACTCCTCGATTGCCAAACCAGAATAAAGTCATACAGCTTTCATATTGCTCTTGACTCCTCGATTGCCAAACCAAAATAAGAAGTATGTACGTATCAATTTATAGCATCCAGATAAACTTGAAATGTGGCAAGAACGTAAGATTAAAGACTAAACTTCTGTTACAGAATATCACTTTAAAACTCTGTTTTCCAAAATAGCTAGTGATCAGCACTACACTGTGAATATTCTGCCTTAGCATGGAATCTTCTGACGATAGGTCACCTAAATTTGAATGAACTTCTGAAGACAATTGACCTGCAAAAACAACAATATTCTGCTGCTGAGGGACTAAATGGATTATAACATTATATCTTCAAAACAACATTTATAAGACATGGTGAAGTAGCCCATCCCCTAATGCATGCGTCTGCATTTCCAACCTGTGCATACAACTTGAAAGGATCATACCTATGGAGTAATTTTCTTCTTCAGCCAGATTAATCGCACATTTGGATTCTTGGTTTTGATGAATATTTGTCTATTCACCTCACTTTCGAAGACCACCAATGCGTCTGCCTTCTCTTCATCGGTTAATTCTTCCATGGCTTCCAAGTTATCGATACATTTTTCAATGGAATAATCATCTTCACGCCTTCTCTTTTCATCCAGATTTTCCATAACTTTTTCTGTTGTTCCTTTTTGTAGTCCAAGTAGTCTCCAAGAACAGCTGCAACTTGACTTTGCTTGCGCTTTTTCCCACTATCACCTTCTTGCTGTCCTAAATTATGATCGGATGGTGCAGATTGAGCTTCATTGGGTTCAATATATTGATTTGATGTCCCTTGACCATCCAAACTTGAAGCAAATGGATTTGTATGCACGTGTTCAGAGGCAGGGGCACATGTTTTATGCTTTGTTCGGAGGTACTTCTTTCATTTGGAGGTTTCACTCGCTCAGTTGATATAAAATTTAAATCTCCCGTAGCAATGCTTCCTATTCCAAAGCAAAAATCAGCAGTACAAAAAACTGTAAAACTGATAAAACGAGGATCATAATTATGAGAATCAAGCAAATTCTTATAACCATAACTTCAAAGGTTCCTATTGCACATGTGGTAGGCCTTATCATGATCCAGAAGCCAAAAACAAGTTGAAATGATACAGTGCTGGATTTGAGAGGACTGGTTTCACGAGGATCATATTGGTCTTAACTCTATTGAACATGTTCTCTACTTTCCATGATCTTTAATATGAGACATGATGCCTCATTCATTCATTCACTAAAAACTATCATACATTACAGTGCCACAGGAGAATCCAAAAAAAGAACAACCAAGAAATTAAAGAGTAAGGAACAACAGCACTGTAATGTGCTAAGCACATTATACTCATTTACTAAGCACAGTTGATGGAAGCAGTGGTATTATCCAGATGTAACAGTAAGGAACAGCATATTTCTTACATAATATTACACAATATAAGGAACAATTTTACCTTCATATAGAGATGCCAAGTAATTAAATAGAGGAAAAGGCTTTTGGCGGAACTTCCTCACTTTAGGGTGATCCTATGCAACATAACAATGTAATTAGTAAAAAAATATTACAAGATTACTATTTCTAGAGAGAGTAAATGTCTTACCTTAATAATTTTATCCCAGATTTTTGGTTCAGCAATTATCATGCCCATAGAATCATCCCAACCCGTACCACTCTGTTTCTTTGCATCCCTTATTGATTTATAGCTTGCTTTAAGTTCCTTCTTCTTTTCTTGTAGTTGTTGCTTTGTGAAATGTGCTATAGGGAACCTCTCATTGAACTTGATGGTGATACTCCTCCAACCCTCTGATACCCAACCATTTTGCCCTTTGAACTTTGGGTTGTTGTTATGGTCATGTAATATATCAACAAGACATTTCTCATATGTGGAGTTCCAAGCAGCCCTTGCAACTTCTTTTGACATATCAATTCTATGAAAAGAACGTCCAGCATGTCCAGCATTAAAAAAAAGACAGCATGTCCAGGATTAAAAAAAAAAGAAAGCATGTCCAGCATTAAAAAAAAGACATATCAAAGTATAATGATGTCTCTTACATATCAAATCATAAGCAAACTAGTGAGTACTACTACTTTAAGCATCCATTACACATAGTAGAGGTACCATACTACTTTACAAGACATCATGTTGAACTAATTATTGTAGGCAGCCCACATCTGTAGTGCGATCTGATCTCTGAGAGTACTTCCATCACTTGACTCCAAGTCATTTAGGTAGTTGTCATCGCCCTCCGGAACATCAACATAGTCGACTGGTGAGATATTAGTTGGTTGGTCATCTAGCCACCCTTCTTGACCATTTTGCCCTCTGATTATATTGTGAAATGCAACAGCTGCAGCTAGAATCTTAATCTGAGACTCTATGGGATAGAATGTGCCTACTTTTAGAATCGGAAACCGCTTCTTTAGAACACCAATGGCCCTCTCTATGTGGTTGCGAAGTATTGCATGACGATGGTTGAACAATTCTCTATAGTTAGCATAACCACTTTGAGATGAACGACGCCTCCTGAACTCACTGAGGTGGTATCGAACTCCTATATATGGGGCAATAAAGGATGGTGTGTTTGCGTACCCACCATCTACAATATAGAATTTTCCCTTCGGCACATGAAATCCCTTGCTAAGAGCAGATCTAAGGACCCCTGCATCTGATGCAGACCCTTCCCATCCACATGAAATGAATGTGAAGTTAAGATCAAAGTTGCAAGCTAACATAACATTTTGAGATAGAGTTCCTTTCCTATTCCTATAGGGAGGGGCCTTGTCTTCTGCAATGGTGATTGGTATATGTGTCCCATCGATGGCACCAATGCAATTCTACATGCAAGGAAAGAAATAAAGGACTTGGCACTCAAGGAAAGAAAAGCTTGGGGAAATGTATGTGTTTAGTATATGGCTCACCTGAAAAAAGGGCATAAAACGAGGATCTGTTGCAATTTTCGTATGAGTTTGGATTGAACTTGGGAGCTTCACAAATTTTTGAGTCAAGGCAGGAATTATATTGAAAACTTCTGTTATTTTCCTATGGATTGTTTCCCCGCTGTGTTGAAAAGCTTTTTGTAGCCTCTGATTGCTAGCATTGTGTGAGAGCATGAACATGAACATCCTAAGCTGCTCCTCAACAGCAACACCTCGTGTCACGCAACAAATTCTCCCTTCTAAGAAAATTTGACGTGGCTCTAAATATCTCCGGCTCTATGCGAAACTCAACTCTACACCAAATCTCGTGCCCTTCTAGGATTTCCTTAACCTTTTTAGCACCAGGAAGAGAGGAGGTGTGGACGGGCCATTTCTCTTCTTGTAGGCATAAAAGTAAAGCAGGAACAAGTAAAAGGAATAGCTCATCGTCCTCTTCTTCCTCCTCTAAAAAAAATTGCCTAACTTGCTCCTCCCAAGAACCCATTATCTAGTAAAATGACAAGAAAATATGCAGATCTGAAAGCTATAACAAACATGTAGATCTTAATTCATTAACCTAGCCACTAGTATTCAAGAAAACATGTATAAGAAGCAGAAGTATGCAGTTTAATTTCAGTACCTCTTTGCACTGCTTCTTGAGCTTCAAGTTCTCATCCACCAGCCGGCGAACTTCCTTTTCTAGATTTTCCACGTATGCCTGCACACGAACAAATCACTTAAAAATCAGTAAAAATTGAGCTATTAACTTGCATAATCCAAACATGTAGGCCTTTTTTCAGGTGTACTAACTGTGCACTCTTTGCGATTGTTGCTGTGTTTCTGTCTAAGGAGTCCAGGAGGCATGTGGGGGCTAAGGAGAGTGGACTACAAAGGATAGGGAGTAGAGCATGATTATAGCCTTAGAGGCTTAGAGAGCATGGTAAGGTGGCATTGTGGTATTGTTCATTTTTTCTTCATCATCTCACAAATCTGGTTCTATGGGTATAATGTTGCCAAGAGTTGGCCCAAATAATTGGTAACATGTTGCATAAAATCTTTATCACCACAAATCATTGTATCCTCATTCATCAAATATAAGATAGTATTTTTTTTCTCACCCTGCCATTAGCAATGCTATGAAAAAATTTGGTATTATTATCCCACTCAATGACCCAATTCGCATGAGATCTTTTAAACCAAGATAACCCCTCCTCATTAAACATTTTTTTGCAACTCAGCCAAAATATTAGCTAACCAAAACCATAGGTAAATGTGCTAAGCACATTATACTCATTTACTAAGCACAGTTGATGGAATGTTATGGTCAGATAGATCTCTAGAAATCTTTTGAACCAAAACCATAGGTAAATGCTTTCCCAATCATTGCTAACCAAAATCCTATCCTACCTCTCTAGTGTTGGATCTTCTCTATTATTACACCAAGTGAAGACCCCACCATTCACATGTAGCTCCCTGAGCTCATTAACATGAATAATGGAATTGAAAAGGTGGGAAAACTGGGAAAGAGTATTTAGCCGGTTCTTTTTCATGAGTCTATCTTATAATGTTGAAATCTCCACCTATCATGAGAGGCAAATGTGCCTGAGCACAAAAATGAGAAAATTCAATAATAAATTCATGTTTATTTTCATCCTAGGCAGCTCCATATACATTGATCAAGGTCCACTTTGACCTCAACTCTTTTTCAAAGAGATCAATCTGAATAAGGTCATTGGTTCCTGATTTGGGCATAACAATACTACAAGCACACAAGTTACCACGACTTTTTGTATTGTGTGAATCCGCTTACACTCCAGAAATCATAAGTTAGGCATGGCCACAGCATCGCTATGAAAGAGCAAAATGCAGAAGTGAACCACACCACCAAGTTCAACAAAAGAAAGGCAACGGCATTACCATCATGCATTGAGAAAGACCCAGGACCGAGAATCGGCGAGGCAGTGAGGATTTTCGGGAGCACTGCTAGGGTTTGGTGCGGGGGGGGGGGGGGTGCTATTGCAGAAGGATTTTCAGGAGAACTACCAACCGTAAGCTGATACTGGTGGAGACAGCCGCGCCGACGGCAACGACGACCACCAGACCCTAGACGCGAAATCCCACCAAAACGCTACGAACGACGTCCCCACAAACCCCACCCAAAAGAGAGGAGGGCAGGCTCGGCGCCAAGTCCACGGCCGCAAGAGGGAGGAGACGGAGATGGATCTGGAGGCGAACTCACCGTTTGGGTTCGTCGGAGTGGAAGGGGCTGGGCTCCCAGGAAGCCAGAGACCGCGCTGCGGGGTTGGAGTTGGTCACTGGTGAGACGGAGGGAGGGCCCTGCGGATGGTTGCCTCGCTGTTGCTGCGCGGAGGCGGAGGCGGAGACGGAGGTGGCGGGAGGCAGAGGCCTCTCGCGTGCGAGGGAGGTCGAGACAAGGAACGATTCCCGATCGGTAGAGGCGTGGCTCGGGCCCCCGCGGAAAGGACGTGGATCGGGCCGAGAAACCCTGTCTGATGGGCTTCCCAAATGGCACGATTTTCTGGCCCGTGGGAGGTTGCCCAGTGGGCTTTCCAACCGGGGAAAAGGCTGGGATCCCGGAGTGGATCGGGCCTCCCAAACTAGCCCTAAATGCGTGAATGCACCCATGTGGATATGCGTGGCGTGCATGTGGTGGTGTGGGACTACATCCAAGTTCATATTTGCAAACGAAATGTTTTTTAAACAATCTATGTTGTTTAACATAATATTAAATAAAATAAGAGGCAATACTACTTAAATTCACTACTACAGAATCAGATTTATATGTCGGTCTATCACTGTCAGTTCTTTACTGGCCGATAGTGATAGGGTATCACTGCTAGTTTGTAGGCCACGCGGGAAGAACCAGCAATCGTGGCTTATGAACTGACATTGATAAGGGGAATCACTGTCGGTTGATGGCTTGAGCCGGCAATAATGCCTAGCTACCTCATCACTGTCGGTTTAAGCCACCGATCGGCAGTGATAGCTGGATATCACTGTCGGCTAATGGGATGAGTCAGCAATGATGTGTATAGTATAAAACAATAGCCCTTCCCTAAGCCCGAGTGTAACACTGTCCCCAACGACCTTCATTGCCCTCACGGACGTATCACTGTTTTTGAGCCCTCTATGTGCAATTTCATTGCTCGGTGAGCTTCACAGTGTCATACCTAATCTTTTGCGTGCGCTAGTTCGATCGTAGGCCATCGTTGGCTTAGTGCTCCGCCAGCCGCCACCGCAAGTTTGCCCACCTCGCCGATGAACTTCGGGCCATGAGCTGCCCCTGCCCGAGTTGAACACATGGTGAGCTTCATCGCGATCCAAGGAACCTCACCGCTCCCTTCCCTTCCACTCTCCCCCTCTTTAGCACGCCACCATCGTTGGCCTAGCTTACCGCCCACCATGGTCGTCGATGGTCACACTTGCCACCGTATATGCCGCCACCAACCCCTCAAACGAGTTCACCACAACACGTTGAGCATTTTGGTACCCCTCCCCGGCCAAGCTCCGCCACCGTTCGCCACTGGCAACCGGTCAAAGTCGAAAAATCCAGGAAATGCCGAAAGGAATATTAGTTGTATTGATAAATCAGCTGAAATAACCTATAATTTGTAAAAAAAAATATCTAGAGCTTAGAAAAATATGAGACCAAGTTTTTTAGTTTCATTTTGTCATAATCTATATGATAAAAATACATACATGCATGAAATGTCCACTGAAATACCTCTATTGCATTAAATATGTTGTAACTTGTTAATCTATAATTAAATCTTGAAATATCCAAAATTTGTCTATCAAACTTTGTTAATCTTATTTTGCCATACTCTGTATAGGAAAAATATATTTTAAGCATGAAATGCTTGTTTAGCACTATATTTTGTTAATGTTGCTTAAGCCTTTTAAACTTGATTAATTTCTATAGAAATTAATAAAAGTCATAAAATGTGAAACTAATTATTTTAGGTCTTCTCTCTGTATACCTTACACAGTAAAAATACATTTTTGCCATGTGAGTACTTCCCTCATGTAAGTTTGTTTGAACTACCTCATATAATTTTGGATTTAAAAATAGTAAGCATTTAATTTTGTTAATTAAGTGGGCAAATGAACTCCAATTCATGTTATTCTTCCTCTATTGTATTCATAACCCCGTGCACTACATCTCTACCAAATTTCATGTTGTTTGGATCACATCTCATGACATTTCATTCATTCTCATTTCGATGCACTTTATCACTCTTTAGAGAACGACGTCACGAAGTGTCATGAGGTTGATCCCGAGGGTGAATGTGTTGTTTAATTTTGATAAGTTATTTCTATATGTATATCATGCATGTAAGGGTTGAATATTAAAGAACATTTCTAAGAATGGTACCAATAAAAACTCATCAGACCCGACTAACAAGGAGGAGCACCATGTGGTTCTTCAAGGAAAAAGAAGGATTGTCAGAGTGAAGAATGTCGTTGACGAGAAAGACTACAATTAATTCAATACGCTACCTCCTTTTGGAGAGGACGTCGACCTAATTTCCATGGAAGACATCGATGAACCTCCATATGTACGTCGTGATCATAATGAAGGGTGAATCGTTAAGACAAAGTAGCTAAACTGTATTAATTACTATGCATAAATTTGTTTTAGTTGCAATTATACCTTACTTATGTTATGGAAGCTTCAATTTTTAGTTTACGATGGAAGATGTCTTTAATATTGATCATATTGATTTTTTGATTTTTAATGAATTAGCAATAGCACAAGCACTATTGCTATGTATTACTATTTTTTATTTTTAATGAATTAGCAATAGCACTAGCATATTTCTATTTGCATATTACATGATTTACATTATCTATAGTTATGAGCGTATTTATTTTTAATTTTTAATGATTTAAAATATTTATTGATGAAATTAAGATATATAGCAAGATCCAATATAGAAACTTAAGTATGAACATATTTATTTTAATTTTTTATTGAATTAGAAAATTGAATTATGAAATTTAGGTATATACAAAACTTAATTTTGGTATGTAACAAGTTCAATTTTAAATAAATATGTATTAGGATTTTAGGTGAACAAAATGTTAATAAACATAGATAGTATAAACTTATTCGAAAACACTTGAGTAGCATAGTGGTTTAATTGTTCGGTCTTACTTGGGGCAGGTCATGGGTTCGGTCTTACTCGCGTGCAGCGAAAACAAATTTTTTGCATCCCAGATTTGCAGTGAAAGGGGTTTCACTGTCAGTAAACATTCGACCTGTAGTGAAAGTTGTTAAACTGTCGGTGGACTTCTTGGACCAGCAGTGAAATATGTTTTATTGCCTATTGTCCTATTGAGCCGGCAGTGAAGATCCCCTTTCACTGCCGATCTTCATCTTGAGTTGGCAGTGAAAGTCCTCCCGTATAAAAATGCTCGATGCCTACGCCCTCTAACACTTAGAAAAATTTTCCCCTTCGTAGCATGTGCCCTCTGCCGAATTGCCTCCCGACGTCGAGGAGACCGCGGTGCCGTGCCCTACGCCATCGTCCATCACCACTGTCACCAAGGACCACCATCCCCACGCCGAGGGGCTCGCCGCCTCCTCCCCAACGTTGAGAAGCCCGTGCTGTCATCCACTGCGCCCACGTTTACTACCGACGTCGCCGAGGACCACCACCGACGCCAAGGAGCCCACCGCCTCCACCCCAACGCCGAGGAGCCCACGCTGCCTTTCCCTGCGCCCTTGTCCACCGTCGTCGTCGCCATGGACAACCACCCTGACGTCGAGGTAGGCCTCCCGACTCCCCCTCCGTCTCCTTCTCCCCTCCAATTCCTAGTGTTTCAGCACAAGTTCGTACTGATTTATGGCCAGCTGCTTGTGCGTTCAAATGATAAGATCAGATGCTTGTGTGCTGGTTCTTTTGTGTGTTAAAATGATAAGAACAGATGCTACTTGTGATCCTTTTGAGAAACCAAGTAGAGATATGCCTTGTTTATCTTGTGTGATGAGGAATTGACGTTTGTATGGCTTTTGTTGGTTAGCATATGTATGGTTATACATAGCAATGTTGAATTTTGTCTAGAATTGGAGTTTGTATCGTTGTCTCGGTGCAGGAAGCTTACACTTACTGGATAGTCCGGTGTGAGGGTTTTTGACCTCACTGGATAGTTCGGTGTGTGGTAGATGTGAGCACCAGAGTTTTTCAGTACAGAGGCAAAGAAAAATTCATTCATCAGAAGGTCCGGTGTGGGTGAGAGTGGGCAGCAGACTATTTTTTCTAGAGAAGAGTGCAAATGTGAAAGTCTGGTGTGGTAGCCTCACCGGATAGTCCAGTGTGTGCACAGGTGATCACCGGAGGTTTCACCGGACAAAGATTTCCAGAGAGGTTGAAAAACTAAGTTCCAGTGATAATGTACTCACCAGATGGTCCGGTGATGGGTGTGTGAACATCGGAGAGTATCACTGGAGCTTTTCAGATATGAGACAAATATTGAGGTGTTCATAGGATTGTCCGCTGTTGGGATTTTTTGATCACCGAACTAATTCATCCAGAGAGGAATGCAAAATGGGTTCTAGTGGAGTTGTACTCATCAGATGGTCTCGTGTTGCACTGGTGTGAACATCATACCATCTGGTGCTCACATTTTTGTTACATTTGATCTTTTTTAACTTGATTTTGATTTGGACTAATATATATTTATTTTATATGGTTCTGTAGATGCGTGTGATCGGGGCTAAGCGGGGTGCTTGGTGTCAGACGATTAAGTAGGATGAGGGGAGTCAAGGATGATCCTAACGGTACACGTGAAGGTCAAACAAGGCAAGAGATGAAGGTTGATGATGGCAGCGTGTTAACAAAGTTAAGCAAAGGGGATGCTAGTGCAAGTGAAAAGGCGGTCCGAGGGATCGGGAGTGGGAGAGTCTTACCGATGGTCAAGATCACAAGACGGAGGATACATGTCAACATTGGAAGACTTGCTTGAGGTCAAAGCAAGCAGCTATGAGTCATACCTTAAGAAGCGTGCGAGTCGGTTTCCCGGTTTCGCCACAAAACCGCGGACGGATGGAGTGCACATGACATCATTGCAAAACTTGCGTCGAGGTGAAGCTAAGTCATGAAGGCACCACGGTTGTCCGATAGATGGAGGAGAAAATGGACCAAAATGCCCGTAACACTACTACAAAAATTATTTTTAGAGGTGGATGATAACTCGTTTTTACAGGCGTTTAGTGCATCCGCTTGTGATCGAAGGCCTGTAGAAATAAATGATTTTCACAGGCGCAAAAGTGACCGCCTGTGGAAATCTATTATCACAGGCGGTTCACTTAAGGAACCGTCTGTGAAAATAGATTTCCACACGCGATTCCTTAAGCGGACCGCCTGTAAAAATTGATTTCCACAGGCGGTTCCTTAAGCGAACCGCCTGTGATAATCGGTTACTCAATCGATATTTTTTGAACCGAAAAAAAGCAAAAAAAATTTTTTGGACCGACCAGGAACCCCACGCGGTCGCGACGTCGCAAGTCACAAGTAACGCATTTTTTCGCGTGAAATACGCGCGCTACACGGTTTTTGGCACTCTAACTCGAAACCTGTCGGGTCGCGCGATCCCTCCCCACCATCACACCAGAGAACGACAAGTGAACATTGAGCATATGTAATTCTTTTGATATCTACAATCTGAAACTTTAAATGATTATTTGTGCATCTAAATGACCTCAAATGAAAAACTTTTCAACTACAAAGTTGTAGATCTTGTCGAGGGCTACAATTTCCATATAAACTTTATCCTCATCCAACTTCGTATGAAAAAGTTATGAATTTTTGAAAATAAGCTGTCACTCATTTTCACAGGTTGTGGTCATTTTTACACGCGGTCCACTTAAGGAACCGCCAGTAAAAATGTGTGACAGCTTATCTTTAAAAATTCATAACTTTTCATATGAGGTCGGATGAGGATAAAGTTTATATGAAAATTGTAGCCCTTGATGAGATCTACAACTTTGTAGTTGAAAAGTTTTTCATTTGAGGTCATTTAGATGCCTAAATAATTATTTGAAATTTAAAATGATTATTTAGATATCTAAATG
This sequence comes from Phragmites australis, assembly GCF_958298935.1. Lineage (NCBI taxonomy): Eukaryota > Viridiplantae > Streptophyta > Magnoliopsida > Poales > Poaceae > Phragmites > Phragmites australis. Next base: position 18,506,416 of record NC_084936.1, on the reverse strand, counting down.
ACTTCAAATAAAAAAAACTTTCAACTACAAAGTTGTAGATCTCATCGAGAGCCACAATTTTCGTATAGATGTTTTCCTCATCCGACTTCATATATAAAAGTTATGAATTTTTTAATGGACGGACATTTTCAGAGGCGGTTCACATAACCAACCGCCTGTGGAAATGGCCATTTTTGCATGCAGTTCCTTATGTGAACCGCCTGTGATAATAATCTATTATCACAGGAGGTTCACATAAGGAACCGCCTGTGAAAATATATTTTCACAGGCGGTCCGTAACTGCAGGAGGCCCTCGCCTATTGTTCAGACGGTTTTTCAAATAAACTGCCTGTAGAAAATTATTCTAAGGGTCTTGAAAAATAGCTTTTGTAGTAGTGTAGGTAGGAATGTACTACAAGAGAGGGGTATTTTAGGAATAGCCAAAAAAACTTGGGGTCAATATTCCTAATCTATAAATAGAGGGGTATTGCTGGTTGGGAAGCTATCCCTTAAGCCATCCATATGAGAGCTTTGTGTTAAGGTGTTAGAGGAGAGGAAGAGGAGTGCTTAGCCTATGTAATATGTGAGAGTTTTGAGAGGTAAATCTTTGTAATTCGTCTAACATAGGGACGACATATTTGAGTAATGAAGTTTAAGTTTTTGCATATGCTTGAATCCCTCTCCTTCTAGTATCCTTCTATTGGTTCCTTGCAAGTTTGCAAGTTTTTGGTGTTTTGTTGTTGATTTTCTTTTTCTTTTTGAGCTGAAATTTTAACATCTTGGGAAGTTGTTTTCTTGATGCTAGAGGTGTAGAATTTACATACACATGCATATGTGATAGGGTCTTGAATTTCCTTGCATCCAGACCATCATCTTGGAGAGTTTACTTGCTCGGTGATCTTGTCTCTGTTTCATCCATCTTCAAAGTTTCGAACTTTTGGGCACAAAGATATGGTTTTGAATGGAACCTATGAATCATATTCTATCCGTGGAGTCATATTTTCTTGAAACTTTCCATCTTGCTTTGTCTCTCTGAGTATTTTGTTTTCGCTCAAGGTTTGAGTGCGTTCGGTGATTAAAAATAGGACAAGGTCATCTATTTCGCAAAAAAATGTTGAGTATTCACCCCCTCTAGTCACCACTTTTGGTAATACAATTGGTATCAGAGCTAGTTTGATCACTTGTTGACCTTAATCGGCTTTGTGATTTATAGGCTACATAGAGAGGAGTGGGAAGATTCTGTTGTTTGATGGCCGTGATTTTTTTATTGGAAGATGCGCATGGAGGCTTATCTCTAAAGCCAAAGAAGTGTAATTTGGGAGGTAGTTGATTCCAACTATGAGATCCTTGCTGCTCGTATGACTCAGGTTCAAATCGAATAGTATGAGGCTAACAACAAGGCTAGAAATATTTTGTTCATAAGAATGAGTTGGAATGAGTTTGATAGGGTTCAACACCTCCATACTGCCTGAGAGATCTGGACTACTCTGAGTGTCTTTGATGGAGGTACTAATTAGATTAAGGCCAGACGCCAAAGCACATATAACCAAGGATATCAAATGTTTGTGCAAGGTCCCAGAGAGTCTTTGGATGCCACGTTTGCTTGCTTTGATGGAATTGTTAGCAATCTTTGATCAATTGGTGTTTTACCCTATTCTGAGAGAGCGATCAAGCTTCTCTATGCTCTAGATCATAGCATATGGAAAGTGAAGATCTCGAGCATTGAAGAGTCATCAAGTTACGATACGTTAAATTGTGATGAACTCTTCAGCAAGCTCAAGTCAATCGAGATAGCCAAGGCAGCTCGAAGTGGTCTCAGAAACCCCTTGTCTCAAAACATGGCGTTAGTTTTCAGACCTAGCGGTGGCAACCAGTTTGGAGTTGGTGTTTCTTGTGCTAATTCTTTATCTAGTGGTTTTGCTTTGTCTTTCTTGGTCTCTATCATAGAGGAGCATGTAGATGTGCTGATGATGAGGATATTGTACTAATCGTGAATAAATTCACCCGCTTCTACAATAACTGTTGAGACCGGAGGAGGGGTAGTTCTTGTGCCTTCTTTTAGTGTGGTGACACTACCTACTTTAAGGCAGACTGCTCCAAATTCAAGAAGAAGGAAGACTGCGATCGTGACTACGACAAGCACAAGAAGAAAAATAAGAAGCCCATCTTCAAGAAGAACCACAACAAAATGGCCAAGAAGGCAGCCAAGGTGGCTTCTAGGGCGTTCGTGATAGCTCTCAGTGACATCGACACCTCTTCAATAGAGGATGAGAGCTCGGAGGAGGATGAACCGTAAATGAAGAGCAAGAAGAAAGCCAAGAACCTCACATGTCTCTGCTTCATGGCGGGCGTTAACAACAACAACGACTCCGAGCTTGATCCCTCCAAGGTATTACCTTCCTACGACCAACTTTCCATTTAAGTCGATGCCTTGAATGATGCTCTCGTTAGTCAAGATAGGTTACTTAAGAAAACTATGTGTGAGTTAAAGGAGTTTAGACCTAAGTATGAGTCTGTTTCTTCTGAGCTTGCATTACCTTGGTCTAGGCATGATAATGAGGGGGTGTGAGAGTTGTTTGGTGGTTATGACAGAACTTGCCGAGCTTCAGGCTTTGTATGCTCAAGTTGCCAATCGACTTGAGATTGCTGAGAAAAAGTCTCTTGAGGAGGAGTCTAGGTTCACTCTTTTATGTGCTTGCAAGAATTGCCATTTACTTGCAAAGGATGTTGAAATGAAAGTCAAGCACATTAAGGAGTTGGAATCTAGATTGGAGAGTGCTGGGAGTTCAAAGGATGTGCAGCTAAATTGTTCCACCTACATTATCTTTCAGGACAAACTCAGCTGGGTTAGAGGTCAAATTCAAAAGCTTTTGGTCGAGAATGAGTATTTCCTTTCTCTAGTAGAGAAATGCTCAGAGAGCAAAGGCAAAATGAACTTGATCTTGGCCAAGACCAAGATGTGTGTCGATAAGGCGGGTTTGGCTCTTGGGTTGGATTTTGAGAGGGTGGCTTATAATGGGGAGAGTAAGACTGTATTCACCACTACTACTCTAGAAGCTGACAAGTCCAAAACCAATACCACACCATAAACCATCAAGAAACCCATTCAACAACCCACAAAGAAGAAGCCCGTATTACAACCCAAGAGAGCTCCATAGCCCAAGATGAGAGAACATGTGAGAGAGCCCCGAGTGACTGGCAGTCGAGTTCTCGAGAGACGCTACCACTGCACCTACTGCTAGAGAGAGGGTCACTTGGTTGATTTTTGCTTTCGTCGTAGGAGAGATGAGCGGCGTGAGTGGGAGTGGAGCACTCGAGACATGTACCGCCCCTCTGTTGGTATACATGAGCATTTTCCTCGCTTCCACTCACGAGTCCGTAGCGCTTTTCAGTCTCTTTCTATAGGTGTCGCCCAGCATGGGACCTACCATTACTCATATAGTTTTGGTTCACGTGTAAGAGGCTTTGAGTCACAATGTTTTGGCAGACCACGCTCTCCTCAACGTGGTACTCGCCCCCAACGTGCTAGTGCTAGGATTAGTTTGCATGCACATACCTTTACTACCTCAAGACGGATGACTCAGTACTGGATTCTCAAGAAGTTTATGACTAACCCCAGTATTGAGTCATCCACTTACTACTCTTCTCATAGGTAGGTGGCAGGCGGAGGCCTGGAGAAGAAGTGGCTCATTGACTCCGGTTGTTCACACCATATGACTAAAGATGCATCATGGTTCTCCAGCCTCACCCCGATGAAGTGGCACGAGTACATCACTTTCGGGGATGATTGGAAAGGAAGTGTGAAAGACAAAGGTATGATAAGGGTGTATGAGAGTTTTAATCTCAAGGATATTGCTTTGATGGAGCATATGGGATACAATCTTCTCTCTGTATCTCAATTACTAGATAAGGATTTGGAAGTGCGTTTCAAACGTGATACTTCTCGAGTTCTTGATTCTTCTAACGCTTTGATTTTCAAGATTTCCAGAGTTGGGAGAGTTTTTTGAGCTAATTTTTCTGAGTATCTTGCTTCTTCTCATTGTTTGATTGCTCAACCTTTTTCTGAGCATTGGATGTAGCATAGGAGACTAGGTCACATGAAATTTGATTTGCTTACTCGTTTGAGTACCCTAGGCTTGATCCGAGGATTGCCCAAGCTCATATTTGAGAAGAATCTTATTTGTACTCCCTGTCAGCATGGTAAGATGGTAGCTGCCTCCCACCCATCATGGAGTCCTGTGATTTGACCTTTGATGAATCAACCCCTTGTGCTAGCCCTATCTTTAAGTGTGCAAGAGATCAGAAGATGAACGAAAGTATTTTTGTAGACAGCGACCTTCCAACTTTCGGGGATTACAAGGATGATTCACTACTTCCTACTACTACACTCGCTCTCGCGTTGGTTCCTGCCTCATCGATATTGGCGGAGGGTCCTGTAGCATCTACTTCCACTTCAGCTGCTGTCGAGCCTGCACTAGTAGTGTTTGAGGGGGAGGTCATCTCGTAGCACGAAGCCCCTCAACACATTCGATGACGACATCCCCCACAACTAATGATCAGTGACCTTGGTGAGAGGGTAACGAGGTCTAAATCTATTTCTCATACTCATTTCACTGATTCTGCATTTGTTGCTTTTTTTGAGCCTTATAATATTGGACATACTTTATCTTATTCGAGTTGGGTCAATGACATGCATGAGGAGTTTGAAAACTTTGAGAGAAACCAAGTTTGGATCCTAGTAGAGCCACCCCCAAATGCTCACTCCATAGGCACCAAATGGGTTTTCAAAAACAAACAGGGGGAGGATGGGTCTATAGTTAGAAACAAGGCTAGACTAGTAGCTCAGGGTTTCACTCAGGTAGAGGGGATAGGCTTTGGAGAGACCTTTATACCAGTAGCTAGGCTAAAAGCTATTATGATTCTTCTTTCATTTGTGGCATAGCATGGTTTTAAGTTGTACCAAATGGATGTTAAAAGTGCTTTCTTAAATAGTTTCATAGAAGAAGATGTCTATACCAAACAACCCCCAGGTTTTGAGTACCCCAAATACCCTCATACAGTGTATAAGCTTAGGAAGACTTTGTATGGGCTTAAGCAAGCTCCTAGGACTTTGTATGATAGGCTTAAATTTTTATTGCTAGAGCATTGGTATGAGATAGAGTCTGTAGATAAAACTTTGTTCTCTCTTAGGCATGGCAATGATTTCTACTTGTTCAGATTTACATGGATGATATCATCTTTAGTGGTTCTTCTCATGCTCTTGTGGCCAAGTTTGCAAAAACTATGAGCAGGGACTTTGAGATATTGATGATGGGTGAGCTCAACTTCTTTCTCGGACTACAAATCAAGCAATGCAAACAAGGTACATTCATCCACCAGATGAAGTACACTCAGTATTTACTGAAGAAGTTTGACATGAGTGATGTGAAGCCCTTGGCCACACCAATGGCTACCTCGATAATGCTTTATCCGGATGAAGATGGAGAGGAGGTGGACCAGCGAGAGTACAAGAGCATGGTTGGCTCCCTCCTGTACCTGACGGCGACAAGACTGGATATTCACTTCGCCATTTGTTTGTGTGGGCGCTTTCAAGCTTCACTAAGGACGTCTCACCGCAAAGCGATGAAACGCATACTCATGTACCTCAAGCACACCTTGGAGTATAGTCTTTTGTATTCTGCCACTTCTTCTCTCTCTCTCTTCGAGGTTTTTCAAATGCGGATTTTGCTGATTGTAGAATTGATAAGAAGAATACCTCTGGTACCTATCATTTCGTGGGTACTTCTCTTGTGTATTGGTCTTCTCCCAAACAGTCTAGCGTTGCATAATCTACTGCTGAAGATGAATATGTAGCTGCTGCTAGTTGTTGCTCACAGATTTTGCGGATGGTTGCTACCTTGAGAGATTTTCGGTTGGATTTCAAAACTATACCACTTTTGTGTGACAACACTAGTGCTATCAGCTTAGCCAACAACCTATCTAGTTCAATATTCAAGAACCAAACATATAGATATGAGATTCCACTTTCTTAGAGACCACAATGAGAAGGGAGATATTGAGTTGAGCTACATTAATACCCAACACCAGCTAGCTGATATTTTTAACAAGCCTCTAGATGCAACCAGAATTTCCTATTTGAGAGGAGAGCTTGGAATGTGTCATCCCTATGGCATTGTGTGAGGGGTAGTTACTCTTTTAAATACTCTATCTTACTTTTGAGTATTTGCATTGCATCTCATTATGTAAGATAATCATAGTAATTGAGCTTTGAATTGTATGTTTTTAGCATTTTCTTATGCTAGACTTGAATTTGGACTAAGTTGAGTAGTTGTGCAGAGCAATCTTTTAATCTTAGACTTTTCTTAATGCTTTGACATGAAACATCTCGAGCAAGCTAGCTTTCTCTAAGATGAAATTTGGCAATTTCATGAATCATGTAGGCTATGAAATGCTACTTTCTTGATCACCATATTCGTATTTGCTTAGGATTAGTCAATGCTTGTGTTAATACTAATTTGATGAATATCTTGCTCTAGGACTTCTTGGTTTAAGACAATAGATTGGGAAACATTGCACTATGTTTCTGTTTTTGTTAAATGTTTAGCTCATAATAGTTTCTTAGAGGAACATGTGTTCCTTGTGTCGCAAAGACACTACTTAACTTGATCTTGTGACCATCTTGATATTTTGTGCAAATTGAATAATCATGAAAAATCAAGTCTCTTGTGCTAAAATGTGATCCAATATGGTTGTCTTGAAGCCTCAAGGTGTTTATCATACGCAGTCACGCGACACTTTGCTTGAATAAGAGATAAGTTGAGGATAAATTGAAAAAGAGAGAGAAATGTGCCTAAATGTTAATTCTTTTTAACCACTTGATCAATCTAAGTCTTAGTTTCATATGTGAGCGTTTGCAAAGCCCTATGTCCCGAACTCTTGTTTGCCTAGTTTGAGGTTGAAATTGGCTAGTTCTTCATGCTTGTATTGCCTTGACACGAGTGGATATTTATGTGATGGTCACTTTGAATATGATTTGGCTATATGAACCTCAATGCACCAACCAATTCTTTAGATTTATCTTGTAAAGCTTTATGTCCTTATGTCACTGTCTCTTTTTGAGCCTCTATACAATTGTGAGCTCCACCTTTTCCGTTTCGCAATGCTTTGAAAATTCTAGCTCTTGCAAATGATTTGTGGTATACTTGTGAAAGCTCATTAGGATTGTATATTCATGCATTGTATACTATTTTATCCTTGATGTTAGCATTGTCAAAGGGGGAGAAATCATGAAAGCAAGTCTCAAAGGGGGAGAAAATGTAACATGTGCACTCATCAAGGGAGAGCATAGGGAGAGTATCTTTTGCATTTTTGTGTTTTTATTTGTTTTTTGGCTAGTCTCTTCTTCTCTTCGAGCATTTGCAATCTTCTTATGCCAAGTGACATGTTCTTAATCCTTCTCGAGTTTTTGGTCACCTGGATGAGCTTCTTGTGCGATCTCCAAACCTTCTTTTGTTCTTTGTGATGTTGTCAATGCACTCATCAAGGAGGAAATTGGGAAACTAAGTTGAGATATGCCTTGATTTATCTTGTGTGATAAGGGATTGACGTTTGTATGGCTTTAATTGGTTAGCATATACATGGTTATATGCTACAATGTTGAATTTTGTCGAACCAAAGTTGAAAAGAGTTAGAGTTTATATCGTTGTCTCGGTGCAGGGAGCTTACGACACTCACTGGATAGTTCGGTGTGAGGGTTTTTTACCTCACCAGATAGTCCGGTGTTTGGTAGATGTGAGCATCAGAGCTTTTCAGTGCAGAGGTAGAGAAAAATTCATTCACCGGAAGGTCTAGTGTGGGTGAGAGTGCGCACCAGACTAATTTTTTCAGAGAAGGGTGCAAATGTTAAAGTCTGGTGCGATAGCCTCACCGGATGGTTCGGTGTGTGCACGGGTGATCACCAGAGGCTTTACTGGACAAAGATTTCTAGAGAGGTTAAAAAACTAAGTTCCAGTGATAATGTACTCATTGGATGGTCTGGTGATGGGCGTATGAACACCGGACAGTATCGCGGGAGTTTTTCAGTTCTGAGGAAAATGTTGATGTGTTCGCAGGATTGTCCGGTATTGGGATATTATGATCGTCGGACTAATTTTCCCAGAGAGGAATGCAAATCAGGTTCCAGTGGAGTTATACTCACAGGATGGTCCGGTGTTGCACTGGTGTGAACACCAAACCATCCGATTTTTCATTTTTGTTACGTCTGATATTTTCCAACTTGATTTCGATTTGGACTAATATGTGATGATGTTATATAGTTCTGGAGATGCATGTTTACCTGTCTCATAGTGTGCAGGTGATGGATGTAACTTGGCGGTCGACGGCAGGTGATCGAGGCTAAGCGGGGTGCTTAGTGTCGGACGATCATGGAGACAGGATGGAGTTGAGGATGATCCTAGCGGTACACGTGGAGATCAAGCAAGGCAAGAGATGAAGGTTGATGAAGGCGACGTGTTGATAAAGTCAAGTAAAGGGGATGCTGGTGCAAGTGATAAGGCGGCCCGAGGGTTTATGAGTGGGAGAGACTTGCCAGCGATCAAGATCACAAGATGGAGAATACGTGTCAACATCGGAAGAATTGCTTGAGATCAAAGCAAGAAGCTGTGAGTCACCCCTTAAGAAGCGTGCGAGTCGGTTTCCCGGTTTGGCCACAAGACCGCAAGAGGATGGAGTGCTCTTGATACCATCGCGAAGCTTCCGTCGAGGAGAAGATAAGTAGTGAAGGCGCTACGGTCATCCGATGGATGGAGGAGAAAATGGACCAAAATACCCCTGGTGGTAGGTAGGAATGTACTACAAGAGAGGGGTATTTTAGGAATAGCCAAGGAATCTTGGGGTTCAAGTTTCTTAGACTATAAATAGAGGGGTATGGCTGGTTGGGAAGCTACCCCCTTGAGCCATTCATATGAGAGCTTTGTGTTAGGGTGTTAAAGGATAGGGATATGAGTACTTAACCTAGGTAATATATGAGAGTTTTGAGAGATAATCTTTGTAATCCGCTAAAATAGGGTCGACATCTTTGAGTAATGAAGTTTAAGTTTTTGCATATGCTTGAATTCCCCTCCTTCTAGTTTCCTTCTGTTGGTTCCCTTACAAGTTTGCAAGTTCTTGGTGTTTTGTTTTTTGATTTTTGTTTTTATTTTTGAGCTGAAATTTGAACATCTTGGGAAGTAGTTAGACCATCATCTTGGAGAGTTTACTTGCTCGGTGATCTTGTTTCTGTTTCGTCCATCTTCAAAGTTGCGAGCTTTTTGGCACAAAGATACATAGAATGGTTTTGAATGGAACCTATGGTTCATATTCCATTCGTGGAGTCGTATTGCCTTGAAATTTTCCATCTTGCTTTGCCTCTCTGAGTATTTTGCTTCCACTCAAGGTTTGAGATACGTTGGGTGATTAAAACTAGGAGAAGACCATCTATTTCATAAGAAATTATTGAGGCATCTATTCACCCCCCTCTAGTCACCACTTTCGATCCTACTCCTTTTGTGTGTTCAAATGATAAGAATAGATATTGTTTGTGGTCCTTTTGTGTGTTCAAATGATAAGAATAGATATGCTGTCCGGTCCTTTTGTGTGTTTAAATGATAAGAACAAATGCTGTTTATGGTCCTTTTATGTGTTCAAATGATAAGAACAAATATGTTGTCTTAGTCCTTTTGTGTGCTCAAATGATAAGAACAGATGCTGCCTCGGTCCTTTTGTGTGTTCAAATGATGCTTGTGAGTATTTCCCCTCTCCCGTTATGGACAATACTGGTACATATTCTCTTTGCTCGATGATGAATTGATACACTGAGACTGGGCAATTTACTGAGTACAATAGTTTAGATATGTAATTCTCTAGTTTTTTGATATTTGTTGTAGCCCCTGGTGAGACTTGTTGATGGTTCTTACTGGTTTGTACTTGTATATCGAGACATATTTTTTGTGTTGTCTCTGTAGTGGGCTACCTATTATAATTTGATCCCTAGATGGTGTGCTATAAGTTTAGAGATTGATTAGCATATCAGATTCTGGATAAGGAAGTTGGTTCATCCTTTGTGTTCTGTCATTACTTGTTTGAATCCAGCTGTTCAGTTCCTATTTCTGTCTCCGCAGGAAATTGCTTGTCCTTTTCAGAATCTGTGTTCTCTAATTTGATATAACATCATTGTCTATGATGATGTTGTGTGATTTTTGAGAATTCTGTCTAGGTTCTAATAACTAGATGAAAACTTAGTAAATTATCTAATCGTTGATGTACTCAATAGAACAATTAAGGGAAAGGACCTTGATTGTCTTGGGGCCAATTGTTATTCATTTCCTGAGAGCATTTTTATACACCTACTATCCAGTTCTTGTTGTACACTAAGGTTGTATTTCTTTTTTATTCCTATTATGTGTTGTATTAAAAATTGCACTATGTTCATACTTGTTTTTCTTTTTGCAAATGACAAAATTGGAGACCATACATATGAATGCAAAGCTCGACTGGGCATGATTATTACACAAGTCCAAATAGGAAGCTATTGTGGCATACAATAGTCAAGACATCCAGACCGAGCTAAAATTGGCTACCTTTGAAAATAAGGAGAAATTTGATTTCACGTGTAAAGATGTTGTAATCCTAGTTCTTGTTTTAATCATTATTTTGCTATGTAAGATCAATATGTCACTTGTCAGTACCTTTTTGCATATTTGTGCCTATTTTACTATGTAAGATGTGACTTTTGGTTAAATATGATCATAATGTACTCAATTAGAATATTGTATGTGTATGCATTCTATCTATCAACTCCTTCATGTTATCTCTCTTTTGACAGCCTCTCTCCCTCCCCTCATCGGCTTTATCTCTATCTCCCTCCTTCCTCAACTCTTGATATGCAATCACCCGTCGTTATCGTATGCAGAACTTCTAGAAAGGGATGCCACCACCAACCACCGATTCGGCTCAGGTGCCAGAAGGAGTTGTAGGGTCGCAGTCAAACATTGAAGAAGGTAGCCCAATCCACTACCTCAATCTGGACCAAACAAACGCCCATGAAGGCGATAAGGTAATTCATAAGTAGAAGAATGCATCTGTTCGACATATTATCATATAGGTTTTTAGTATTTTTTTCGCTTATGCGTAGATGCTTGATGCTCCTGAGGGTCACGGCAATGAGCAGTCCCAGGAGCGGTATTGTGCCCGAGGTCCCTCAAAGATGCCTATGAGACAATTTGTGATCACGGAGGTCTCACCAGCAGGGGAGCCAATTGCACCAGAGAGAGTTATGGGGCCATACAAGTCAGTCTATGGAATAGCTATTAAGGATTACGTTTCCATCAGCTACATATTGTGGATTAGCGAATGAGGTGATCCGCATGTGGTTCCTGATTCAATCAAGAATGACATCATGTGGCCTAAGATATTAAAGAGGTTCGAGTTCCCTGCAGAGAAAGATATGGACGTAGTTAAGTGTAAGACGTTAATGATTATAGGCCTTTCATTTAAGAATTGAAAGGGCACACTAAACAGAACCTATGTGCAGAAACTTAAAATGCAAGATTTCGATAAATAACCGCAACTGGAAGATCATTAGTAAGCCTTTGCGGAGTACAAGTTGTCGGAAGAAGCACAGAGATTGAGTGAGGTGAGCAAAGCAAACTCGAAGAAGAACCTCTACCCCCACAAAGTCGGCAGTCGTGGGTACGTGAGGAAAGAACAACAGTGGCAACAATAGCTAGATGAACTACGAGAGAGAGGTGTCACGTCTGAGACGGAGGGCTGGAGCGAACGATCGATGCACTTTCTTCTTAGGAGGGGTGCTTCTTACTCATCTGATAGAAGCTTATGCTTTATGACCTCCAAAGACCAGGAAGTGACGCAAACTCTTGCAAAAAGCTTGAGAAAGCCCAGAGAAGTCTGCACAAAGCTCTTTCAAGCCAGACAGGGATAGCGACGAGCTCACCTTGGTACTGGAAAATAAAGAGCATGATGGTCGCACACGAGGTGTTGGGGTGATGGGATGGAAATATGGATTCCCAGGCGATGTTAACAGTTACAAGAGTTGAAAGAGATCCCAAGCAGAGTGAGATGTAGAACGAGAGGCATAACAAGTTAAGATGGTGAAAATGTTTGAACAAGCGCTACAAAAGGAAAGAGAATATACAGAGGAAAAGATAGCATAAGAAGTACAACAAGCCCTCATGCATCAACGGGGCGCCATTGTGAGTGAACAGAAACGGCTGATGGTGTTTCCTAGTGTTGCGCGCTCCAACCCCGGTGGTCGTCGGAGTAGATGTGCATCCATGAGAGTTCCGGGAGCTGATCCCATCACTTATCCCGTGGACCTCATCACAACACAGACATCATGTGAACTACACATTGATGCTAGAAACATTACCATCAAGGTGGCTTCCGACGTGGCTTATCCTCGCGGCTCCCATGAACATTTGCACGGACGTCCGATATGAGAGGGCTACGTCGTGGTTGAAGTAGATAAGGCATTTGACCAGTACAGTTATGTTGAGGTGGACTACCCCATAGAGGAGGGGACAAACACTATAAGAGAGAATGAGCATACATTCATCGCGTGGGAGAAGGTCTACATAGTATTTTCACCAGACACAAATACCGAGAACCTCCACGACACCCCGGGCCGCTATCGCCTCGAAGATCTCCCTCTCCTCAGCCATCTCCTAGAAGAAGTCCACCTTCCCAGCCATCGCCTCGAAGAAGCCTTGGTAGAAGTGCCTGTCAGTGCACCTGGTCCGAAGGATCCTGTTGTAGCCTTCAACCAGCTTTTAGAGTTGGTACCGTCGGACGACTTTTTGATAAAATGGCCTTCCAACGATGATGCAAAGGAGGAGCTAGAATCAGTGGCTTGTAAGCATGCCTAGGAAGAGGAGGATGAGAGGTTGGTCCATCAGCTGTGAGCTACGAAGGAGCAAGAAGTAACGTCCCGCAAGTGTGCCTAGAAGGAGAAGGACGAGAGGCTGGCCTGTTAGTGTGCTGTGGATGAGTACGAGAAGGCAGCCCGTCAGTGCGCTGTGAAGGAGGTCGAATGCTCAAACCATAGTAACATTCAGGTGCCCGACTTCGACGTCTTTGACAAGTCGGTTAGCCTAGAGCATAGGCGACACTGTGGTCGATTAGGCGTGGTTGGGTTCTCCGCTCCACCACCATTGGCCCCCGGTGTCCCTAGACATACACACGCCATCAACCATCTGTGTAGAGACGCCGTTCTCATCGCGAGAGATGTAGAGGGATACTGGATTGGCTCAACTTGACCGACTTTTCGGGGGTGACTTGTGAGAACTATTATGTATATATGTGTGTTTGTCTATGCTCAGCACATTCATTGTATGACATGAATTACTATATATTAATAAAGGTGTCTTTATTATTAATTTACATTAAATATATGTCTTATTGCATGCATGTATTGAGAGGGAGAGAGACTGAGAGATCGAGGAGAAAGAGGGAGGACAGGGAGGAGATAGGAGGGAGGTTGGAGAGGCAAAATACTGCCAACTAAAACTACTAGCCAGCAGTGAAAACATCTTTCACTGCCGGTCCTCCATGCAGGCAAATCACTATCCGTTACCCACTGCCGACTCCAAAACTGACAGTGAAGGGTGTTTTGGAGCCAGCAGTGATAGAGGTTCTGCAGTAATGTATTGTCTGTTAAGGACATGTATGGAAAAGAGGGATGGAATTCAAATGCTCAATATTTTGTTCAAATTTGAGATATATCTAAAAATAACCTTAAGCGGTCCTAACTCTGAGTTGCTTTTATTCGATTTTATTAAGATTTTTATGTTGTCTCTTAGATCTATATGTGACCCCGCAAATCTTTGAAAGAAAGTTTTTACGAAGCTAAGAGACCGTAAATTTCTTTCTTTGTTTTAGCTCAATATAGATTTTTTTTAAACATGCAGTACACATATTTTATTAAGGGGAGATACAACATTACAACCTAGTTTCCACGCCAACTTAGCTTGAAAACCACATGCCAGCACACCAAAATGAAAAGTTACTACTCACGTGATAAAAGACGACATACGGCTAACGACACGACATTAATTACAATCGAGTTTCTACAACAACCTAGCTCGAAAACCAAATGGCAGTACACCAAAACAAAAAGCTACTACTAGCATAATAAAAGATGACCTACGGCTAACGACGCGTTCATGAAACAAACTGATTTAAACTTGAGATATATTTCCAAGTGAGGGGTTTGGCCTAGGGATAAATTTGAGATATTTGGACGTGGGGGTTTGAGTTATCAGGTCCCCACGAGTGTTGTAAACACAACGCCAGGTACTTCTGTTTTGTTTGTGTTTACGCGAAGCACATCACACGGGAGCCAACCTACTTACTATTTGGGCATACCAAAATCAGCTAAAACTTTGGCTCCTCGAGGTAACAGAGTGGCAGATCAGGTGGACGCCTTACTAGAATTTTGGCTTGGAGATAAACAATGGCCAAATTTGATGAAAACTGCCAAACAGAGTGCAAATGCCACGAAGTTGCTCGGTATATACGGGCAACGGACGACGACGACGCGAGCCTGCTGCCGCTTTTCCTTCCAGTGCAAAAACGGAAACGTGCCCATGGTTTGGTGTCCCCCGAAACTTAGAGGAAGTTTCAGAGAGAGAGGGAGAGATGTTCGAGTTTATCCGTGGCCCCAAGCAAAATATTCCTCTCTTTGATCTTTGAGTTTGACCTTGTTTTGTCTTCGGTATGGAATTTAAGGAGATTTTGTCAGGGCTGGTTCTATGGGCTGAATCGGGGATTGTATCGGACGGTATTTGCTTGGTGGTATTAGGTTGCTTCTAATTTCACATTTATACTTAGTCATTGAATCCGTCTACGTGTGGATGTCAGTTAGGAGCTTTGGGTGGCGACCAACGTGCATGGCACGCAGCGCGCTGGGCAGGTGGGCGCCCGAGCCAGAGGTGAAACGTGCGAGCAGGAATTCCAGGAGCGGCACACATGTGAGTAGAGTAGTAGAAATTGAGAGGCATAAAGTGGGTAATTTCTGTGAAGTTTAAGAGTAGTCTGTAGGACTGAAGGCAGGATGTCCTATTTAGTGCGAGAATTATTACGTATTTTTTAAGTAGTAGATATTTGAATTGAATTTTCAAGATGCTAGTGTTTAAATTCAGATATGAACTTTTCAATCTAAATTATCTTACCATTCTTTTCTCTATATTGGAGTTACAATATTACACACCATAAGCATACAAAATATTAATTACAAAAAACCAATTATGATAATAAATCCTACTTTGTAGAATATTTTATGTCATAATTATTAATTGAAAAAGTATTTTCATCAAAATGGTACTTATAAGAATATTAGAATGGTCTTTTTAGTTTGCGTTTATAGTAGGATAAATATTCCTTTTGACCATTCTTTTCCCTGTATATTTATTGGAACTCTATGTCTTACAAACCATATGCATATAAATTATTAAAAAATATTTTTGTCAAAATTATTAATAGTGAAAATATTATTACGGTTAGTGGCTAGAACCGACCGGGAAAAAAGTAATTATCTCTATCGGTTGAGAGCAATAATCGATCGGGATACATCGTATTATCCCAGTTGTTTGTTTACACCAACTAACTGAGATAATACCTTTTCAACTGACTGGGATATATAATCTAGAGGCTCGTGGAGCGAAAAATCGATTTGGATAACTATTTTCATATACAGTTTTTCATATCGGATTGGAATAGAGAATTTTAAACTGACTATGATTTTGTTATTTTATAGTGTGTATATATGTGTGGAGATGTTAAAATAAGAAGGGGGCGCCACGGCTCAGGTGACCTGCATGAAGCTCTGTCCCCTGACCCTGATTACCTAGTGTTTGACTGCAATTCGAGCGTCGGCTTCTTTCTCGTTGCCCTCGACGAACTGAACAGATCGACGGTGACCCAAAGCAGTTAACGTAGAGGAAAACCGGGTGCAAGACACCCAGGAGTTGAAGTGAACGCCACATCTGCTCAGCTAGCCCGGATGGCAATACTTTTACCTTGAACGCACCAGTTAATAAAATCCATGACTCGTTTTAGCATCATTTTAAGAAGAAGTGTGATCTGGTTGCACCCGCCTAATGCTATGAGCATGGATTTTTGCAGGTGGCCCTGAGCTCAGGGCTTTATCGCGGCCATCGGTTGATGCTTGGAGATTGGCACAGGCATTTAATGCGGAGAGAGAAGGGGATGAAGAAAAGATTTTTCTGAAGGCGTGGTGTTCGTGCGTGTCAGGTGGTGGAAGGGAAGACAAAGTGTTCCATAGGACAGTATTGGCATCTGGACTTGGCCTTTGGAACAAAGTGATTGCATGTTTTGTTCCGCTTTCCTTTTTGGATATCTCATAGGATTGTACACTATTAATGAAGCTGGAACTGTGATGACACTAAGGTATAGTTACTTTGAGTTCAATGAAACGATCAAAGACACTAAATCGCTATAATTTCTTCTCATTAAGCATGACTGAAATGCGTTCTACGAGTCTTTTTCCCTTTGTTAACTTTTAAATTTTTGGTACATGTAAACTGGTGGAGCAAATGTATTTGCATTTTATAATTCTGGCCAAATCCTACTGATATGGATACTAATGATGCCATCTGCTAAGTATATCATCACTGCCATGCAAACTCCTGCATGGTGGAGGAATATTTTCGAGAGAATCAATACAGCAGCAGAATCCTTAAATTTGCCTCCATGGAAATTAGAAGGAAGCAATTTTCAGTAAACAGTAAAAACTAGGAAGGCAAATCATGATTCTTGGTAGCGAAGAACAGGACGGATATCAAAACAATTTAGGTGCTACATGCCACATTGGGTCCATGTGGCGGTATCTTGATAACTACAAAGTAATTTCAATATATGCAGGAAACCCTGACTATGAATTAAACGAACAACCAGATGTTCCATGGTTCAATAAGAACCAAACAAATGTTACACACAGCACGACCGACCTTTATTAAAGAAAAAAATAGCTTCATCGGAAACTACATCAATGATGAATTGGACAATGAAAGTTACAAAATGACATTAGAGATAGTGCAACAAAGCTATGGTCTAATCGTGCTACTAGTCATGGATCTGTAGTTAACATCCAAAATGGCGGACGCAATGGGTCGACGAAACCTTTGAAGGGCCTCTGCACTTCTTCAGTCCCTTTTTCCAAGTTGATCACATGCAGAAAGTTCTTGTTGATTGCAATGTGATTCAGAAAGTATAAGCAATTGCCGGTCAGCCCATGTTGAGAAGCCAAACACGATGCTCCAAAATTCGAAACCCCAATCCGATCTCCACCGAGAAGAAACACCCGATCATCACCTATCGTTTCCACCTTGCACCAAGCTGGTGTCGAAAAATCCATCTTGCACACCGCAACCTCGGCGATCTTGTGCACGTTATCGCCATCAAAGAAGACTACAACTAGAAAGAGCTCGCCGCAGGACTCGACGAGGTAGCTCGACAACAACAGCATGCTGTGAGGAGTGTCGATCATGTCGACCTCGATCATCCCAAGGTTCGGTTTGTGATCGACGGAGTCAAACTCAACGAATCCTAATTCATTCCCGGTAAACTCAAAGTAGACCTTGCCTCCAACAGCAGCAATGCCATGGCGCCGTGCCATATGCGTTTCCACGGGCTGGTCCTTGGCGTTGTACATGGTCAGCGTGTAGCCATGGCGTTCCCACTTGCTTCCCCCGATCGGGCAGAGCCAGTAATCGAAGTCATCCAGATCAAGGACCATCACGGCGCAAAAGCTGGCGCTGGGCTTGTCGGAGAGCAGGCACTTGCAGTTCATGGGCAAGTCCTTGTCCATGGACGGCATGGTGATCCGCTCGCCGTCCTCGGGCCGCCACAGGAATGTGCGCAGGGAGGCAGGGTCGAGCGCGAGGATCCAGCCATGCGGGGTCTCGAAGCAGCGGTGGTCTTGGAGCAGGTCGATGGTTGCGTCCACCAGGCATTAGCTTGCGATGCGGTACTGCGACTGGGGCTCATAGTATTCTGATCCAACGTCGTTCACCAGGAATGGCAGTGCCACCGCCGCGCTTGTCGAAGGCCCTGCAGCTGCCATGTCTCTCGCCGGAATTCGATGGATTCACGAGGAGGTCACTATGAACGTCCCCAAGAATCGAATCGAATCGAATCGAAGGACACCGCTTGTTGTGCCTCTGAAAGCCCTCCGCGCCCAAGAATTATATGGACGCGCTTCCCCTGCGTCGCGTCGGAGTCAAATCCGAGTCGGCCTTCTCTCCGTCTCCGTGTCTCCTTCCTCCTGGCTCTGATTTCCCCGAATCCCCTTCGTTTATTACAACCTCCCTCCCCGGCTTCTTCTCTCCGCTGAACAGACGCAGCAACAGCTGAACTCATCGCCGAGCAAATCCACAACGCCCCCGCCGTCTCCGAGCCATCCCAGCTGCCCGGAGGATCTCGGCAAGGGCCTCCTCCACCGGTTCCCCACCCGATTTCACCGGACCCCTGGCCAATAGACAGGCAGCGAATTTGGAGGATTCGGCCGGCCGGAGCTCTATCCAATTTGGGTTGGGATAATTTGAATCGGAGTTGGATAAAGAGAAGAAGGGGTTCGGTTAGGATTTGGATGGTGTTCTTCCGTATTCGGGCGGATTTTCGGGGCCTGTTTTGATCTCTGTGTGTGTGTGAGAGAGAGAGGGGCGGCGGTGGCTGGAGGTAGGAGAGGCAGGCGGCGTCTGCTGGGGTTGGAGGTAGGGGAGGATGGGCTCACGAGCTGGCGACGCGGAGAGGGTGGGAGGCGCAGGGTGGTCGAGCATCCGTGGCTGGAGGTAGGAGAGGGGCGGCGGTGGCTACTGGGGCTAGAGGTTGGAGAGGGTGACGATTTGTTCGATTGAACATGCAGCGCAAGGGACAAGACAAGCAGTGCCCGATCAGTATTATGTGCTGCCGAACAGGATAACCCCACATGACCATAATTTCCACCTAGCGCTAGAGAGAGAAAAGAAAATGTAAACTTTTCTATGGCAAAAGTGAGCACGAATCTCGAAGTGCACCAACGAACAGGATAACCCCCTGCTTTCAGCTCCCGCTACGAAACGATTTATTGCTAATGCTATGCCATTTACTCAAACAGAAATGTGAAGAATGGAAACATTATAGACAATTCTTTTGATATCAAGGTAAACTAGTGGTATATATCTTATCTTGTTTATTTATTATTAACCCTGGTTGCATTTTAAGGGCACGTACAATAGAGGTGTTTACGCAAAAAAAAGAGTTCGTTTATTGCGAGATTCTTGTAAACTATAGGTAGTGTTTGGTTGTGGGATGGGGTGGAGCGAAGTAGATCTATTCTGTTTTTAAGTTGTTTGGTTGAAATTTAGTGGGATGGAATGGTTCTGAATTAGAAAATATGGTTCTGAATTAGAAAATATTCTTCAAAGATTCGGGACAGAGTCGTTTAAAAAAAAGTCGAACGCAGCCATCCCACTTTTGTGACACTGACGGTGAGCCCAAGTACTAAAATAGATTTATTTCATCCCACCTACCGAATAAACATTTGATTTCAAACCATCTCATCCAATCCCTAAATACATAAATAAAATCATTCTATTCCACTCACCCTCTAACCAAACGCTATATCTTCGCTTGTCCAACTACAAGTAACGACAGCGCCAACACGAATCTGAAGGCACGAAGAGAGACCTACCGCTACACTAGCCCATTCCACTAGAAAATCCGTACACTTTTCAAATCTCACCCTAAAGGGGACCAGAAATTGCCGTCTGCTCCACGCCGCGTGGTCGCCCCGCCCAGCATGCATCGACGCGCGCTACCATGCATCTGCTAGCAGCTACCCCGACCAACTAGGAGAGCACGTCGAACGCCTGGGCCTCCTTGGCCACCCTGACGAAGACGTCCTCCAGCGTGGCGTCCGCCACGCCCCATTCCAGCACCGCGAACGCGCGCCGCGCCGCCTCCACCGCGCCGAACACGCCGCCCAGCCCCACCTCCCGCCGCGGCAGCGCGAACTTCTGCGTGCCCGACACGCTGTAGATCCTCGCGGCCCCCGGCGAGAGCCGGTCGACCAGCCGCTCCACCTCCGCCTCGTGCTCCGGCAACGTCGTGATCGTCAGGATCCGGGTGCCGCCGTACCTCGCCTTCAGCTGCATTGGTGACACAGAGACGGCAGTTCCATTCCAGTGCCATATTATTTCTTGCTGCAATTATAATAGAGTGCATGCCTGACAAAACTGAACTTTCTGGTGAGCACACATACCTCCTTAGGAGTTCCAAGGCAATGGAAGTTGCCGTTGACAAAGATGCCGATCCGATCGCATAGCTCCTCAGCCTCCTCCATCGAATGCGCTGCAAAATGTTCAGTTCATATGCAGAGTGTTTAACGTCCTGTTGATGCTGAACGCTCAGTTGAAGAAAATGCATGCATAGCTGAAGAGAAAACAAACAAGAGATAGCCATGGCTTACTGGTAAGGATGATGGTACAATCTTTCTTCGCTCGCTTGATGACATTCCACAGATGGTTCCTCGACGTCGTGTCCAACCCGGTGCTCGGTTCGTCCATATAAACAACCTAATGAAAATAAAAAATGATGACAGTTACATTATATTGCTGCATTTTCTTCAATGATTGTGTGTGTGGAGGTGGAAGGGAAATGAATGAGGCAGAATTATCGACGATGGCAGTACTTTAGGATTGCCTATGAGCGCGATGGCGACGCTGAGTCGTCTTTTCATGCCGCCACTGTACTTGCTTACAGATTTGTCGCCGAAGCCACAGTGGAACAGATTTACCCTCTTTAGGGATTCTTCCACTACCTGGATCAGGGAGCATTAATCGATCAGATCAAACAAAATGAATTCTACTATCTATTTTTGTGAATGGAGAAAACAGTAGCAATCTATTTTTAAAAAACTACAGTTCCAGATTTACATAAAGTAGTATATCAGATAGCTAGGTTACAGTTTACAAAATCTATGTTAGTTCATGGCTTCAAACTACCTTTGTTAGAGTAGCACCTTTGAGATTCTTCATTCGACCATAGAACATCAGGTGTTCTCTTCCTGTCAGAGTCTCCCAAAGTAAACTGCACAGACATTGAACAGATTCTGGTTGGCATCGCAAAATCACCTTCCAGAAAAATAAAATAAAATGTTAGACTAGTCACTTGTGATCATACTCATGCTGTGGACATACACCAATATTTGCATATATTTCGTTCATATCTTTCCTTAAATCCATTCCATGTATGTAAGCAGTTCCATAAGTCGGCGTCACAAGCCCAACCATCTGCAAATGTAGCTCATAAGGAATGTAAGATTAAAATGTCTTCCTTGTTGCACTTTGATGAAACACCGAGAGAAAATGAAGTGCTAATGATATATGACAAATCGAGGTGTTCAATGATCCCTAACTTAGGATTACTCTGTTTCCTAAAAAATAAAACATGCCTAAAACCAGTCTGACGACTCAGCGTAAACAAGCACAAGTACATTAGGAATTATCACTCACCATGTTGATGAAGGATGTCTTCCCTGCCCCATTCGGACCGAGCATCCCGAAACACTCCCCTTTGCGCAAAGCAAGCGACAATCCTCTAACAGCATGCTTGTCAGGGTTCCCATTCTTTCCAGGGTACACTTTCTCCAGATTATAGCAGATGATCATATTCCTCGTGTCCATTTCCTTTAGTAATCGTTTCACTACCTTGCGCTGAAAGTAAAATTTTGAAGAAAAAAAAATTCAGAACTGTCTTCCTGTTGAATAGTCCAGCTATATGCTTAACTAACCTCTAGGAACACATCAGGCTTTGCCATATCAACATGGACTCTCCTGGATCCCCTCTTCACTAATTTGTTTGGTCTCACTGATGGCGAGGAGTGTTTCGTCGATAGAAATGCAAATAGAAACAGAGGCTTCCATGCAGGTCTGTGATCCAATAAAAATGCCACAAGAAGGAGAACTATCCATTCCATGGACATTAGAATCAAAACATCTTTCATCCCGTTAACCGGGTCGTTCAAGTCCATCCATTGCATCCCAGGCTTTCCCATATTTCTTCCTGAAGAAGCATAATCCGCAAGCTCGTATATTCCTCGGTAGAGGGAGAAACCAGGGACAAGCTCCATTGTCACAAGCCAATGTCCTAAACAAGTAAAATAGTAGTTTGTTATGCGCATTGAAGCTTTCTTCTGCAGAATTTGAATTTCAGAAGAATACCTGGGAAGGTAGTATCCTCAATGAAGTTCTTCAAGAGTGTTTCTCCGAGAAGGCAAGAGCCAAAGACATAAATGTAGCCAATTACTGTAACGCGCGCACACACAAAACTCAATCAAGATTAGCCCATCCAAAGAGACAGAATTTGTTTTTTTTAAAGAATGCACGTTTTATTTACTGACCACTAACAGTCTTGACAGATGAGAAGAAAGACGCAACCAGAAAAGCTAGCACGATCTGCAGATTGATACATATGAAGTAGAATAGAATCTGTATGCTGTAGCTGTTTAATCTGAAGATATCTAGCCCTGCAAAACCAAGGAGAGTTCTCTGCATGAATCACTAGCTTATTTGCATGTAATGAATCCTATAAATTCAGTAATGTGGAGTTAATTGGTACCTATAACGGACCCAGAGATCATGAAGAACATCATGTAAGCTGCTGAAAGGGACAAGAAGTATGCGTACGATATCAACCAATAGGGAGAATCCTTTAGCCCATGCATCTTCATCATTAGTCTTAGTTTCTGCTCCTTCTCGTAAACAAGATATGTCAATATTATCTATAAAAAGATCAAAATAATCGGTAAACTTGTATATGAGTTTAATGGAATTCAATAAAGGATTGTGGAAAATCGTCGAATCAACTCACAGGAAGGAGGAGTTGAACCGTCCAGGTAAAGAACAGTGCATCTAGGAGAGCAGTGAGGTCCAGCCTCATTTTAATTGCAGCTTTGGGCATTTCTTTCAAATACTCGAGGCGCATTTCTGTGTTTTCTCCAAAAAGGCTCAGATATGCAGTGGATGCCTACAATGGAAACACATAGTTAGTACTCATAAAAGTATTGTCATGCTTTGGTATGTCTAAAAGTATCATAAGAAAGGCACGACAAGCTTATTTTGTGGAACAGAAAACTTGAACAATTTACTTCAATAGGCTGTCCCTCACTCAAAAAGTTAACTGAAAAAATTGTAGGCAAGTTTAAGTACCATGTTAACCAACCGTGCAACACGCAGAACTGTCATGGAATGGTGTCCATTATCCCTGCTAAAGCTGGAATTGTACCAAACATATACATGGAAGAGCTTCTTGCTTGTATCTAGGAAGTCATAACCTACAGAAATATTTGCTCAATTTAAAACTGTTCATCCACTCTATTGGCACAGTTGAAAAAAATATATATACTGAATTACGACGAGGCTACCAGCGAGGAATTCGTTTGATCTTCTCCTCTTATTTCCGCCCTTATAACCCTTAATCAGATGATGATTTATCACCGATGAATTGTCGCACCACCGCGGCAAAGCTTGAACACACTGCATATCTGCTCCATTTCACAAAGAAGAAGATTGAATTGAAGGCATTCGTCGTGCATACAATACGCGTAAAAAGAACAAAATGCAGGCCTGTAAACACTGCATCCTTCATTCTCAACACAGCCAAGGACCACATAAAATTTTCTTTTACCAGATTGCAGTGGCATCCCATCAGAATTTCCAGAAATATTTCTTGAACCCCACAAACAATGCGGTTGGAGCACGCACACTGTCCCGTCGAGAACAAGGCCCGGCTCTATGAACAGCACATGCGCCGGTAGCGAGTTCGAACCCTGGAACGAAGAAGAAATTCAGCATCATTCCTACCATCATAAAGCGCAAAAACTACAGAATTTTTCGCGTAAAAGCCGCCGATCAAGCAACTCACAGGGATTACTCTGGAGAACACATCAAGATAGCTCGATGTGTTCATAGCGTTAGGCGCGAGGGAATAGTATTCAGAAGGGATAGGTGGGAACAGCACCCTTCCAAGGCCTGCCGAAAATTGAGCAAGAACAAAGCAACTAGCACCCAAAACGCACAAGATTTCCACGAAAATTTTGTCATATGGAGCTGGGTATTTTTTTCCTTTGTGCATTGTACCTTGGGAAAGCCGGCGGTTGCGGCCGGTGAGGAGCACGGTGGCAGGGCAGTTCTCCGACGCGTTGCACGGCCGCGGGTGCAGGGGCGTCCGGGCGCGCGCCTCGGCGTCGGGCACCTGCACCAGCGCCGGCCACCTTGGCGGCACGGGCAGGGCGCAGCTGAGCGCCTGCGTGGGCGTTGAGTGCTGGATGCCGCAATCCGTCCCGGCGCAGCCGCACCGGAACGGCGGCCTGTCCAGCTCGCTGTCCACCACGTGCTGTAACAATACGAGGAGCGCGCAGAGCAGCACTGGGAAGCCGGCGATCGCGGCGTTCGTCCTCGCGTTCCTCCTCTGTGAGCATCGAAGAAGCATGAACAATTAGCGTTTCTTGAAGTTACATAATAACATCTGGATGGACCATAAATATTTCCAGCTCAAGAACACAAACTGAGAACAACAGTTAAACCATCTGATTAAAACAAGCGGACTTTGTGAACTTTTCGAATTTTGATCTTGATTTGGTTTATCCTTGTCGCTCTGGTTTGGCGCCGAGAATTCATTACCTGGAAAGAAAGGTTCTTCAGAAACAGGGCATGAACCTGCCTGAAAAACCGTGCGTGCCCGCGCGTTCGCCGAGACTCCATTTGCAGTGCACCTTCCGAGTTCTGACAGAGCAAGAACGAACGACGCAGAGAACAGCAAGTGGTCAGCCCACTCCACTGAAACCTCTCACCATTTCGTATCAGACCACCCGGCCTCACCTGCTCCTGATATAGCGCAAGCACGAGGGAGTGAGTGAGTGAGCAGCAGAGGCCAGCCGGTCGGTCCGGCAGCAGGCTCAGGCCAGCGCCCCGAATGCCTCGTCGAGCGCGCCGCCCGGCGTGACCATCACGCGCGCGGTGCTGCTTGTCCGGGTATCCGGCACCGGCAGGCGCCAACGCGGAGGATTACGGGTGAAGCTTCAGTTCCTCGATGCATGGGAGCTGATGCATGGCTTTCGCTTGAAGAAACCTGTGCTGCTCGGTTCAATGCTGCAGCCGTTGCCTCAGCCGGGTGTTACGGGAGCATTGTTTAACACGCCCAGCGGTTACGCTTGCACAGGGGGGAGAGAGAGCTCAACAATGACCATCTGTCTAGGGGTGACATGTATGCATCTATATCTATATCTACACTAATATAAAAAGTACGGATTACTTTCTTTTCTTCGTCATCTCGTTTAGCATACACATATCAATTTGCACCATTTAATTGATTCCATCCAATAACTAGATCAATTTGATAATTCGTCGCACCATCTCACAGCTCAGAGCTTTCAGATGGTCCTTTCCCTCCCCCCTTAGGCCCTAGATTTATGAAGCTTAATTAATTCTCTTCTTAACTCTGTATGAAAGGAAGTAATTCATCGCAATCTAGTCGTGTAACTTGTGTGGGTAATTTTGCTATGGTAACATAATTCTAGCTTAGGGCTTTCAGACGTAGGGCCTTGTCAATGCGAAATTCTCCTCGCGTCGTCAAAACTTATCAACAACTTCTTTGTCTTGAGTCATGCTGAGAGATCGAGAAGGCAAGATCCAAATAAGGAAAGGATAATAGGAAACAAACCTTGTACATCATATGGCAATTCTGAGAAACCAAGTTAAAATATGTCTTGGTTTATATGTGATGAGTGATTGACAATGTTGTTGATTTTGTTTGATGATTTTAAGATTGCATACGCTTGTTTATGTTTGAAATTGACTAAATTTAGAGTTGGAGTTGTCTGTTTCAGAATCTAGGAAAAGTGTGCTCACCGAATAATCCGGTGTGAGAAAAATTATTCTCATCGGATAGTCTAGTGCTTTGTGGAAAGACAAATCGGAGCATTCTGTCTGGTGGCAAAATTTGAATACCATATGGATGATCCGGTGATGGGCTCAGAGAGCATCAGACAATTTAACAAAGATGCAAATTTTCGATGCTAGAGCTGACCTACTTACCGGAAAGTTCGGTGTTGAGAGGTTTTGAACACTAGACCATTTAACAGATATGCTGCAAAATAGCCTAACTGATATTGTACTCACTGGAAGGTCCAATGATCGGCATGACTGAACATCGGAGCATTGTCGGAGTATTTTTTCAGAGGGACTCTAGAGCCAGAGGGAGTGTACACACCGGATGGTCCAGTGCTTGTACTAGTGTGAGCGTCAGATCATCTGGTGTTCATATTTTTGGTGCGACTTGATCTTTTTGTAGGGATTTTGATTTGGACTAACGTGTGATGAGTTCACATGGTGTTGGGAGATACATGTTTGCTTGTCTCATTGTGTGTAGGTAAAATGATGCAACTTAGCGGCCGACGGCAGGATGATCGAGACTAAGCTGGAAGTTTGGTGCAGACGATCAAAGAGGTTGGGCGGAGTCAAGGGTGATCCTGGCGGTACACGTGGAGGTCAAGCGAGGTATGAGATGAAGGTTGATGAAGATGGTGTGTTGATGAAGTTAAGTGAAGGGGATACCGGTACAAGTGATAAGGCAACCCGAGGGATCGGGAGCGAGAAAAACTTGCTAATGGTCAAAATCGCAAGACGAAGGACACGTGTTGACATTGGGATGCTCGTTTGAGGTCAAGGTGAGCATCAATGAGTCACGCTATGAGAAACGTGCAAATGTTTCATGGTTTGACCTCAAAACCACAGGAGGGCTGGAGGGTTATGTGGCATCATCGCAAATCTTGCGTCGAGGCTAAACTAAGTCGTGAAGAAGCTATGGCCGTTCGATGGATGAAGTTCAAAACGGACCAAAATGCCCCCGTGGTTGGTGGGAGAGCATTGACATGTGGTAGGTAGTAGGGACACTTTGGGAACAAGAAAACTTGGCTTCCAAGTAGCCTCCATAGGCCTATAAATAGAGGGGTAGGGCAGAGCTTAAAGTCAACCATTTTGAGATCCTAGTGATTGGTTTTGGAGTAAAGGAGAGGATAGACTTAGTCTTTGTCATATGCTAGAGCTTTTGTGAGAAAAACAATTTTGTAATCTACCAAAAATAGGGCTGACCTCTGTGATTAATGAAGTTTATTTTCTTGCATGATCTTGTGTTCATTGCCATCTAGTCTTTTTCTTTTGGTTCCCTTTCTTTTGATGCAAGTTTTCTAGTTTTTGTGTTGATTCTCATTTTTGTTTTGTGGCTGAAATTTTTCCACCTTTGGAAATTATTCTTCTTGCTAGAGGCATAAAATTCACATACACATGCATATATGATGGGGTCTTGAATTCTCTTGCCTCTAGATCATTAACTTGGAGAGTTTCTTTGTCCGGTGACCATCTTCTTGTTTTTCTTTCAAAGTTGCTAGATTTTTGTGCCTAAGATTATGAAATGGTCTTAAATGAAACATTGTGTTCATATCCCATTCATGGAGTCACATGTTTTTAGTTCTTTTCTTTCTTTCTCTCTACTTGCTTCCGCTCGTATGTTTTGAGGTGCGTTGAGTGTAATTAGGAGAAGGCTATCGATTTCAAAAGAAATTTTGTGAGACACCTATTCACCCCTTCTCTAGTCACCACTCTCAATCCTACAATTGGTATTAGAGCTGGTTTGATCACTTGTTGACCCTAACTGGTTTTGTAATATGTAGGCGACATGGAGAGAAGTGAGAAGATTCTTTTGTTCGATGGTCGGGATTTTTCGTACTAGAAGGTGCGCATGGAGGCTTATCTTCTAAGCCAAGGAAGTGCAATATAGGAAATAGTTGATTCCAACTATGTAGTTCTTGCTGCTTGCATGACTCAGGTTCAAATCGAACAATATGAGACCAACAATAAGGTCAGAAATATTTTGTTCACAAGCTTGAGTCAGAATGAGTTTGACAGGGTCCAGCACCTCCGTATTACCTGAGAGATCTGGACTACTCTGAGTGTCTTTCATGAAGGCACTAATCATATTAAGGCCAGACAGCAAAGCACATACAATAAGAATATCAAATGTTTATGCAAGGGCTCGGTGAATCTTTGGATGCTATATTTGCTCATTTTAATAGAATTGTGAGTAACTTTAGATCCAATGGTGTTTTGCCCTACTCTGATCATGAGAGGGCAATCAAGTTTCTCTATGCTCTCGATCGTAGCATATGGAGAGTAAAGATCTCGAGCATTGAAGAGTCACAAAGTTACGATGCGTTAACTTGTGATGAACTCTTGAGCAAGCTCAAGTCCACCGAGATAGCCAAGGCGGCTCGGATCGGCCTTGGAAACCCCATGTATCAGAACATAGCGTTGGTTTCTGACCTAATGGTGGCAATTAGGCTAGAGCTAGCTATTCTTATGCTAACACTTCACTGAGTGGTTTTGCTTTGTCTTTCTTGGTTTCTATCACAGAGGAGCAGGTGGATGCACTGGATGATAATGATCTTGATCTCATTGTGAAGAAGTTCATCTGCTTCTACAATAATAGAAGAGACTAGAGGAGAGGGGGCTCCTGTGCTTATTTTGGGTGTGGTGATACAACTCACTTCAAGACAGATTGCCCCAAGCTTAAGAAGAGGGAGGACTGTGACTACGACTTCGACAAGCACAAGAAGAAGAACAAGAAGCCCTTCTTCAAAAAGAACCGTGATAAGATGGCCAAGAAGGCGGCCAAGGAGATTTCTAGGGTTTGTGGCGGCTCTTAGCGACATCGACACATCTCCAAGTGAGGAGGAGAGCTCGAAGGAGGAGGAACCGCAAGTAAAGAACAAGAAAAAGGTAAAGGATTTCACTGGCCTCTACTTCATGGCTGACGATAACAACAACAGCGACCCGAGCTTGATCTCTACAAGGTATTACCTTCCTATGACCAGCTTTCCATCTAAGTCGATACCTTGAATGATGCTCTCGTTAGCTAGAATAGGTTACTTAAGAAAGTTGTGCGTGAGTTGAAAGAGCTTAGGCCTATGTATGAGTCTGTTTTTTATGAGCTTGAGTTACTTAGGTCTACGGCCAAGGTTGAGGATTAGGATTGTGAGAGTTGCTTGGTTGTCATGAGTGAGTTTGTCGAGCTTCAAACTGTGCACGCTCAAGTTGCCAATTGACTTGAGACTGCTGAGAAGAAGCTCCTTGAGGATGAGTCTAGACCTACTCTCTTAGGCGCTTGCGAGAATTGCCCTTTTCTCTCAAAGGATGCTGATGTGAAAGACAAGCGCATAAATGAGCTAGAGTTTAGATTGGAGAGTGCTGAGAGTTCTACGGATATGCAACCAAAGTGTCCCACCTGCATGATCCTTAAGGACAAGCACAGCTAGGTTAGAGAGCAAGTTGAAAAGCTCAGGGTTGAGAATGAGTATCTCTTTTCTCTTGTGGAGAAGTGCTTAGAAGGCAAAGGCAAAATGGATTTGATCTTTATTAAGACCAAGATGTGTGCTAATAAGACTAAGTTAGTTTTGAGTTTGAGTTTTGAGAGAGTTTCTTACACCAGTTCTAGCAAGACCGTTTTCACCTCACCCACTTCCCTAGAGCTAGAGAAAGCCAAGATCAATGCCTCACAATCCATACCAAAAAAAAACAAGCCTATACCTCAAACTACAAAGAAGAAACCCACACCTAAGAGAGCTCCACATCCTAAGATGAGGGCACCTGTGATAGGGCCCAAAGTGACCAGTAGTCGAGCTCCCAAGAGACTTTATCATTGCACCTACTGTCAGAGGAAAGGTCACTTGGTTGGGCTTTGCTTTTGCTGTAGAAGAGATGAGCCGCGTGAGTGGGAGTGGAGTACCCAGGACATGTACCACCCCTCTATTGATGTACATGAGCCTTTTTCTTGCTCCTACCCAAAAGTCTCTAGCGCTTTTCAGTCTCTTCCTAGAGGCATTGCCTAACATGGATTTTACCATAACTCATATGGTTTTGGTCCACGTGTAATAGGTTTTGAGTCCCAGCTTTGGCGGACCATATTTTTCTCATTGTGGTACTCGCCCCCAGCATGTTGGTGTTAAGATGCATGTGCCTATTATTTTTGCTTTAGGATGGATGACCCAGTATTAGATTCCCAGGAGGGTTTTGACTAACCCTAGTACTGAACCATCCACCTTTATTCTCCTAGATGCTCATTGACTCTAGTTGTTCATGCCACATGACCGAAGATTCATCATGGTTCTCCAGCCTCACCCTAATGAAGAATCATGAGTACATCACATTTGGGGATGATCGGAAAGGTAGAGTGAAGGCCAAAAGGAATGTAAAGGTAAATGAGAGTTTCACTCTCAAAGATGTGGCTTTGGTTGAGCATCTAGGATACAATCTGCTTTCTGTGTCTCAGTTGTTATATGATGACTTGGAAGTGCGCTTCAAGCGCGATACTTCTCGAGTTCTTGATTCTTCTGATGCTTTGATTTGCAACATTTCTCGAGTTGGGAGCGTTTTTGGAGCCGATTTTTTTGAGTTTTCTAGTTCTTCTCTGTGTTTACTTGCTCAACCTTCTTCTGAGCTTTGGATGTGATATAGTAAACTAGGGAAAATGAGCTTTGCTTTGCTTACTCGTTTGAGTGCCTTAGGCGTGATTCGAGAGAAGAATCTTATTTGTGCTTCTTGTCGGAATGGCAAGATAGTTACTGCTCCTCATCAACTAGTTAATCTGGTGATGACTGAACGACCGAGAGAACTTCTCCATATGGACACTGTTGGTCCTTCCTAGGTTCGTTCAGCGGGTGGAAAGTGGTATGTACTTGTTATTGTTGATGATTACTGTGGGGAAACGTCCAGATAATATTCGAATTAGTCACTAAGTCGATCATTTGTGGAATCATGACTCTCATGACTAACCGAAATATCACCCCGGTAGTCCTGGCATGTGTTTTCTTCCAGTATCGGAACACACGCCTTTACAACAAGCACATCATCATAGGATATAATAAAGAGCGAGTAATTAAAAATAAGTTACAAGTCTTTAGGTAATTCAAGCTTTGCAACAAATACATGATTCGAACATATGTAGAGTAATTACATAGTGGAAAGTACACAACTACAAAAGATGGGTAGCGCTGGTTTCCCTAAGGCACCACCCCAAAAAAATTGCATACGAGTAGTAGGCATTACTTCTGCCTGTCGCCAACGTCAGCGGGCATAAAGTAGCCAAATACAAGTTTTTTCTCACCTGGAAAGAAAAATAAGCATGTGAGTACGAAGGTACTCGCAAGACTTAATCCTTAGTGGCCACTTATAAATAGTCCGACTCCAAGGAGAATGCATTTTTGGGTAAAATAGCAAGGACTCGGCCACCAAGGGTTAAATGATATTTACCATGCGAAAGAGATTTAGACTCAAGTGTAAGCACCTATACCTAACTTAACATCCTTGTACCATGAGATCATCAACATAACATAGTTGTACTTGAACTGTAGCTACTCAGCATCAGCATCACCATCTACTTACCATCATACCACAATAACATCCCAATATCGAATCTCTACTATTGATACAGATGGACAATAGCTTGCTCATGACCAAGAGCGCGGGAATTCAAATTGATCTTACACCCTATAAGGGATACCTCTTTACCCACACAACACGAGGACCATTTAGCTTGTGCCACCAGCAAAAGTGCACACAAGGGGGTACTCGTGACAACCTTTTCCAATTAAGCCTCAGCCGTTTGAACATGCACCTATAGGTGCGGGGTCCACTAAGGCTACTCCCGGAGCACCCCAGTTACGCTTAAAGGTGTGGAGGTAACTAGAACTACTTCCTGAGAAAACTAAATACCTCTACAAGCCTATTATTCTCACACCACCTTTACAATGTTACCTCTACAAGCCTATTCTGCCCACGACACCATAAGCCCACAAGCCAAAAGGTCACAACTGCAAAAGGTATTCGGCTTATCTACCATTATATCGACATGTGGTTAGTACAGAAAGTGCTAAAGCCAACGGCAACAACGAACGATGCTTAATCGACTCAAGTGGGCCTAAAGCATCCTAGACTCCCTTCTCGGGCTATCCCTATCACCCGCTCGAATCTCGTCTCATCCTCACTGACTCACACATCCCATCATCATCTTTGTGTAATAGAAGTAAGCCCTAAGCTCG
This sequence comes from Phragmites australis, assembly GCF_958298935.1. Classification (NCBI taxonomy): domain Eukaryota; kingdom Viridiplantae; phylum Streptophyta; class Magnoliopsida; order Poales; family Poaceae; genus Phragmites; species Phragmites australis. The sequence goes on along the minus strand of NC_084936.1, from coordinate 18,474,234 downwards.
TGAACGATGGCAAAACCACCGCTCGACTTCTACCGATGACCTAAGCTTCGCTAAGAATAACGTGTTCATTTTATGCTAGACCATTCAAAGCTATACCCAGGGTTACAAAGGATCATGGATAACAATACCAAGGAAAGGTAATGCAACACATAGGATCTACTCCCAAAACTGACGTACGACTTATTGACAATGCAACATACATAAAGCATAATTTATCACTTGACACAATATAGGATCCAAAATAATGGGATAAAAATGCTTAGATGTTTGCCTTGTGGTTTAGCTTGATCACAAAGAGCAAAAGAAGCAACCTCCAGATCGCCCTCGATCACGCCCGCGTTAACTTCTGGTCTTTTGTTCACCAAAGAGAACACGTGCAATGATGAGTATGAGAGAGATGTGATGATATGTGCTACATGATGTATAAAAGTAAATAATGCATCACAAGATGAAGCTAAGAGCATAAGAGATACAAAGGAACAAAGAAGACTTGCAAACTAAACTACGTTGGAAGTTGACAGTAGTCCAGATAGTCCGGGTTAGGCCGGAGTATCCGGGTTCGGACCCTCCGGGTGAGGCCAGACTCTCCGGGTCAACCTCTGGTTTGGGTTCTCGGTTAACTCCTAACTCAAAATAGTCCAGACTATCCGGGCTAGGTCGGATACTCCGTGTTATACTCCGAGAGAGGCTCTTGGTTAAATTTAAACTAAATTACCCAGAGTCTCCGGGTGGACCCGAATACTCTGGATGCTAGCAGACCAGATTCTTGCGGTGATTTTCGCGGTAGATTCAATCGTGCATGTTAAATTCATTCCACCTAAACATGTATAAGGACTAGTACAAGGGTTCTAAACTTAAAACACACCCTAAACCCTATTTTTTGGAACACAAATTAGCAGGGTTCTCACTGTGCTACCCAGACTATCCGAGTTCTACCTGGAGTGTTCGGGTTCCTTCAGAACATGATTTCACGGCGATTCATCGATCGATTCGACTTGCATATTGAAATACACACTACCTAACATGCAATGGCACTAATGCCTTAGTTCTAGACCTACCACACTCACTCTAGCAACATGATTTACTAACTTCGCCTCATTCAACATCCTTTTAGCTCTAACACCTCAAGAACTCGACATTGCTCCGCCATTCATCATTCGCAGCTACGAAACACAAATCCTACCCAACTAAACCCGCACTCCTACTAAAGGAAACCCTAAGGACTTACCCAACTCCTTGTTGGGGGATGGTGACCTTCGGTTGGAGAGAAAACCATGGGAGAAGCTTGGAGAGGAGATGAACAACGTGCTAAAATTTTCAGAGAACAAGGTGGTAACGAAATTGATTGCAAAACCTTCAAACTTTCATGCATATGAGGAAGTCTTGGATGGATTTGAAGCGAAGAAGGAGGGGAATGCAATGGTATAACATGCATACCTCGATTTCTTTTTCTTGAGGGAGATTTTTTATGAGAAGAGTGAGAACTTGAGAGAGAAAGGGAGGAGAGCTGCTGCACCTTGCTGCCGTCCAACTGAGGGAGAGAGAGAGCAAGATAATGAGTGAGGTAGCATGGGGGAGAAGGGAGGGGTGGGGCTGCAATTGAGAGTGAGATGGAGGAGGTCTGGGCCAGCTCAAGTGGGCCCCGAGAGCAAGAGAGACAAGTAGTGTTTAGCTGAAAATCATTTCTTTCTCTCCCCAATCTATTAGCCTAAAAGAGAAACTCTGGGGCTTTAAAAATTCTAGGAAATTTGTTAAACACGATTTCAAAACGAGATGAAACCTTTCTAAAAGGATTCATTTACAATGCATAAGCGGAGGTTTTAACTAACGACAATTCTATCATCGAGTATTTTTAAAATACATATAAATAAACAAACCATCAATTGATTTAATCAAGCAATCCAAATGCTTAACAAATAAACATGATTCTTAATGATCTGATTAAAAATTGGGATGTGACAATTACTCTTGCTACTCTTGAGTCTTCTTTCTTGTAAGCAAGAATGAATTGTTCTCATACTTTTGGAGCTTTCCTTTAAGATTGTTCAAAGAACTCCCAGGTGCATTGAAAGTAATTCACAGTGATAATATCACCGAGTTCAAGAATTATCTCTTTGATGCTTTCTACCTTGAACATGGCATTGAGCATCAATTTTCTGCCCTATGCGTTCCTAAGCAGAATTACGTGGTTGAAAGAAAGAACATGACTTTGGTGGAGATGGCTAGGACGATGCTCGATGAGCATAGGAATCATAGGAAGTTTTGGACTGAGGCTATTAGTACAGCGTGTTACATCTCAAATTGGATTTTCTTGCTCTCGATCTTGAATTTGACTTCTTATGAGTTGCGTTTTGGGAGGAAGCTAAAGGTTTCACATTTGAGAATTTTTGGTTGTCGGTGCTTCATCCTAAAGCGTGGTAATCTCGACAAGTTCGAGTCGCGTTCTTCTTATGGCATTCTCTTGGGGTATTCTTTCTATAGTCATGCGTACAGGGTTTACAATCTTAACACTAACACCATCATGGAATCATGTGATGTGACTTTTGTTGAAACAACCCCCTTATGCTAGTTCTGCCTTTGAGTGTGTAGGAGATCAGGATATGAGAGAGAGTATCTTTGTAGATGGTGACCTTTCATCGCTCGGTGATGACGAGGATGACCCACTACTTCCCTCGACCACACCTGCTCCAGAGCTAACTCCTGCTTCTACTGTAGCAGACGATCCTGCAGCCTCTACATTCACTTCAGCTGCTCTCGAGCCTGCACCAACTGTGTTTGAGGGGGAGGTTCTCTCATGGTGTGAGACCCCTCAACACATTCAATGACAATATCCCCAACACATGATGATCGGAGATCTCGATGAGAGGGTAACTAGGTCCAAGTCCGCTTCTCATGCTTATTTTATTGATTCTGTATTTGTTGCTTTTTTGAGCCTCATGATATTGGACATGCTTTATCTGATTCAAATTGGGTTAATGATATGCATGAAGAGCTTGAAATTTTTGAGAGAAACCAAAATTGGGTCCTTGTAGAGTCACCCTCTAATGTACACACCATAGGCACAAAATGGGTTTTCAAAAACAAACAGGGGGAGGATTGGTCTATAGTGAGAAACAAGGTTAGACTAGTGGCTCAGGGTTTCATTCAAATAGAGAGGATAGACTTTGGAGAGACCTTTACACCGGTAGCTAGGCTAGAAGTCATTAGGATCCTCCTAGCATTTGTGGCATCCTAGGGTTTTAAGCTATATCAAATGGATGTCAAGAGTGCTTTCCTAAATGGTTTCATACATGAAGAGGTCTTTGTCAAGAAACCCCCAGGCTTTGAGCACCCCAAGCACTGTCACAGAGTATACAAGCTTCAGAAAGCTTTGTATGGGCTTAAGCAAGCACCTAGGGCTTGGTATGATAGGCTTAGGTCTTTCTTGTTACAGTATGAGTATGTCATGAGGTCGGTTGATAAAACTTTATTCACTCTCAGGTATGACAAAGATTTCCTACTTGTTAAGATTTACATGGATGATATCATTTTTGGTGGCTCTTCTTATGCACTTGTAGCCAAGTTTGCAGAAAACTATGAGTAGGGAGTTCGAGATGTCGATGATGGGCAAGCTCAACTTCTTCATTGAATTTCAAATCAAGCAATGGAAGCAGGGTATATTCATCCACTAGATGAAGTACACCAAGGAGCTGCTGAAGAAGTTTGACATGAGCAACACAAAGCACTTGGCGACACCGATGGCTACTTTGACTGTGCTTGATCTAGATTAAGATGGCGAAGCGATAGACCAGCGGGAGTTCAAGAGCATGATTGGCTCCCTCCCGTACCTGACGGCGACAATACCAGACATCCACTTCGTCGTTTGCATCTGCACGCACTTCTAAGCTTCACTGAGGACGTCTCACCGTCAAGTAGTGAAATGCATTCTAAGGTACCTCAAGCACACTCTCGAGTATGGACTCTGGTTTCTGCTTCCTCTTCGCTTTCTCTTCGAGGTTTTTCTGATGTGGATTTTGCTGGGTGTAGAATTGACAAGAAGAGTACTTCTGATACGTGTCATTTCTTGGGTTCTTCTCTTTTATGTTGGTCTTCTTGCAAGTAGTCTAGCGTTGCACAGTTTACTATTGAAGCTAAATATGTAGTTGCCGCTAGTTGTTGCTCACAAATTTTATGGATAGTTGCTACCTTGAGGGACTTTGAGTTAGATTTTAAGAGTGTGTCACTTTTGTGTGATAATACCAATGCTATAAGCTTAGCCAATAATCCAGTCCAACACTCAAAAACTAAATACATAGATGTGGGATTTCACTTTCTGAGAGACCACAATGAGAAGAGGGATATAGACTTGAAATACATTGATACCCAACACTAGCTAGCCAATATCTTCACCAAGCTTCTAGATGCTACTAGATTTACCTATTTGAGGAGAGCTTGACGTGTGCCATCCCTATGGCATTGTGTGAGGGGAAGTTGCCTTTGTATATACTTTATCTTATTTTTATTGTATTTGTATTGCATCACATCATGTAAGATAAATATAGTAGTTGAACTTTGACTTATATGTTTTTAGCATTTTTGATTGTTAGAATTGAATTTGGACTAAGTTGTGTAGTTGTGCGGAGCAAGCTTTTAATCTTAGACTCCTCTTGATGCTTTGACATGAAACATGTCAAGCAAGCTAGCTTTTCTTAAGATGAAATTTGCCAATTTTATGAATCATGTAGACTATAAAATGCTACATTCTTGATCATCATGTTTATAATTGCTTTGGCTTAGTCAATGCTTGTGTAAAGGCTAGTTTGATGAATTTCTTGCTCTAGGTTGCTTGGTTCAAGTCAGTCGATTGGGGAACATTGCACTGTATTTTTTGTCTTCGTCAAATGTTTAGCCCATGATAGAACCTTAGGGAGAACATATGTTTCTTGTGTCGCAAAGACACTACTTGACTTCATCTTGTGAAAACTTAATTCTTTGTTAAAATATGAGTAATGTTGTGAAATCAAGTATCTTATGCTAAAATGTGATTCAATACGGTTGCCTTGAAGCCTCAAGGTATTTGCCGTACCCAGTCGCGCGACACTTTGTTTGGATAAGAGGTAACTTGAGGACAAAAATGAAACAAATGTGCCTAATTGCTAAATTTTGTTTTAAATCACTTGATCTAACTAAGTCTTGGTTTCATATATGAACGTTTGCAAAGCATACTGTCATGAATGGTTATTTGTCTAGTTTGAGATTGAAGTTGGCTAGTTCTTAATGTTTGTATTGCCTCGGCACGAGTGGATGCTTATGTGGTGCTCGCTTTGAATATGATTCGGCTATGTGAAATTAAATGCGCTAACTAATTCTTTGGGTTTATCTTGTACAACTTCATATTCTTGTGTCACTATTTCTTTTTTAGCCTTCGTGCATTTGTGAACTCCATTTTTTACTTTCCATAGCCCTTTGACATTTCTAGCTTTTGCAAATACTTTGTGGTATTTATGAAAGCTCATTAGGATTACATGTTCATACATTGCATAATATTTTGTTCTTGATGTTTGCATTGCCAAGGGGGAGAAATGAATGAAAAAGGGGAGAAATAAAAATATGCACCAAATCACAAAGAAGAATCTTGCATACATGAAAAATATGCATTCATCAAGGGGGAGCATTTGATTTTGTGTTTTTGAGCTTTTATTGCTCTTTTGAGGTTTTTGGATTGTCTTTTGCCTCTCTTACTTCTTATGCAATCTTTCTTATACCAAGTGACATGTTTTTGCTCTTTCTTGAGTTCTTATTCAATTGGATGAGCCTATCTTCTTCAAACCAAAATCTTTGTGCTTTGAGGTGTTGTCAATGCACTCGTCAAGGGGAAAATTGAGAAACCAAGTTGAAATGTGCATTGATTTATATGTGATGAGTGATCGACAAGGTTGTTGATTTGTTTTGATGATTTTAAGATTGCATAAGCTTGTTTATGTTTGAAATTGACCAAATTTGGAGTTGGAGTTGTCTGTTTCAGAGTCCAGAAAAAGTGTGCTCACCGGACAATCCGATGTGAGAAAAAATGTTCTCACTGGATAGTCCGGTGCTTTGTGGAAGGATAAACTGGAGCATTCTGTCTATTGGCAAAATTTGAATGCTGCACCGGATGATCTGGTGATAGGCTCAGAGAGCACTGGAGCATTTAACAGAGATACAAGTTTTCGATGCTAGAGCTGATCTATTCTCTAGAAGGTCTGATATATTGAGAGGTTTTGAATACTAGACCATTTAACAGAGATGCTGCAAAATGACCTAACTAATGTTGTACTTATTGGAAGGTCCGGTGACCGGCATGACTGAACACCTGAGTATCACCAAAGTATTTTTTCAGAGGAACTCCAGAGCTAGAGGGAGCGTACACACTGGATGGTCCGGTGCTTATACTGGTGTGAACGTCGGACCATTCGGCATTCACATTTTTGGTGCAACTTGGTCTTTTTACAAGAATTTTGATTTGGACTAACGTGTGATGAGTTCACATGGTGTTTGGGCGAGTTTCTTTGCCGGTGACCATCTTCTTGTACTAGAGAGTTTTTTTTTTGCTTGGTGACTATCTTCTTGTTTTTCTTTGAAAGTTATGAGATTTTTGTGACTAAGATCATAGAATATTCTTAAATGGAACCTTATGTTCATATCCTATCTATAGAGTCACATGTTTTCGGTTCTTTTCGTTTTTTCTCTCTACTTGCTTCCGCTCATGTGTTTTGAGGTGTGTTAGGTATAACTAGAAGAAGGTTATCAATTTTAAAAGAAATTTTATGAGATGTCTATTCACCTCCCTCTTGTCTTCACTATCATCCTATAAATTCCAATGGAGTCAGGGTGACATTCTGAGGACTGAGGAATGCAACTTTTCGGCAATGAACCCGGCGACAATCCTGGATTAGTTTCGTGGCTGTGGTTCTTCACATGGGGCACCCTAGGAATTCAACTTTTTTTTTATCAGCACATGGTCCCCTTTTCATTATTAAATTAATTATTCCTCATCTCAATGGTAGGAAAAAAGAATGTTATGTGGATCTCAGTTGAGTATTACTACTTGGAGTTACCTCCATAACACATGCCAGTCTGTCACCACTACCATATCTTAATCTGCAAGAAAGGGATCGGTGTAGAACGATCAAATCGTACTTGGTGCTTGCAAATTCAAACAAGGATCAACTCAAAGCACACTTACCGGCGTAAACAAGTTGCCAGCATCATCTCCAAAGTTAAAGACTAGGTTCCCATTTCATTCTAACGTCCAGATCTAGAGCAGAGCAGAAGGAACGGAATTGCAGATAGGCACATGTGTTTCTTTCAGCATGTGCCCAAGCATGTCAAGCAAATCATTTGCAGATGTCTATGAGAGGTGAGAACGATGTGATAGTGTAATTAGACCAAAAGCCAATGGCGAATTTTTTACATCATGTGTCGTTTGACCTTTGTAAGTTCTGTAAAGTAGACGGGACTGTTGATGTTTTGCTTAAATGATTCTTAAAAGTTAAGACTTTGAGGTGCCTGAGTTCTCGAGGGATGCAAAATGATTGTTTTGTATTCCCTCCGTTTTATAATATTTGTCATTTGCCTCGGGAGTACATGTTTCAATATATTTGTTCTATTGAGGAAATCAAGAGCATAGTTTTGTGATCTTTCAACCCTCTGCACCTAATTAAATGTTTTGAAAGAGAAAATATGGTTGTGTTATGCCATTTAGTAATGGTATACATGGTCTTTTCACACTAACATTCTTTTGGATCCGGTACTTCCTTGGTTAGTGTGCATGGTGGGCTGTGGACAAATGTTATAAAATAGAGGGAGTAATCCCCAAATATAGTTTGGTTTATTGTCCGTTTGCTAATCACAATAATTTATCCTCGTGGATGGAACCGATGTAATAAAAAATAAAGAAAATGTCCTTCAGGTAATTGCATAAGCTTACTGCATCTCAATTCTAAGGGCTCGTTTGGCAGGGCTCCAGATTCTCTCAGAAACGTTTCGGTTTCAGATTCTCCCTGGAAACGTTTCTCTGGTGAATCACCCTCAATTTTCTGAAAACGTTTGGCAGGGATTCTGGATTCGGATTCTTGAAGAAAAATGACCTGAGTGATTCTAGAAACGGGTGAAACACCATTTTAGGTGATTCTCCTCGTAGTATTAAAAATGAGAAACGTTTCAGGTGATTCAAGGTGAAACGTTTCACGTTTTGGTGCGTTTGGTAGGGATCCTAGAGAATCACCAGAGAATCTGAAACGTTTCTTGCAACCAAACGGGGCCTAAATGTAAAAATTAGCGTAGTCTGATAGTGAAGCACACACTCGAACTGAACGGTCCTATAGGAACATGCGTGCCACAAAATTTTTAGAGAGAACTGAAGCAACAATTGACAGCCATCCTAAGAGAGCAGTTGCGCCAGCGCTCTCACTCCCACGACGCACCAGAGCTCGGCCTCCTCCATGATTGCCTACTGCACTTTGTTGATGTCTGGTGAGCCACCGTCAAAAACAAGGTTGGATCCACGCAGCCGCCAGAGGTGGCTAGTAACCCGCTCCCCCCCCCCCCCGCGTCAGGGCCAGAGGTGCTAGTAGTGCCAACACCCCCCCCCCCTCCAGTGCGACAAGCGACGATGAGCTTTGAGCTAATAGCACTTACTTTTTTTAGGATAATAAAATATAAGGGTCTAACGGCTCCAAGAGCCAAACATGATGACCACGATCCAGCAAAAGAGCGATCTTAGCAAGATGTGCTTTTTTGTTCAAATTTCTTCCTTCATGAATAAAAGTGGTTTCCTAGAAGGGCGATCATTGATCTTCAATCTCCCTCAGGACAGATCTATACTGGCAGCGGCTTCCTTCATTAATGTCATGCATCACATTGGCTGCATTCGACATAAAGCGAAGCTTCTGAACATTCAAGTCTAGCATGAGAGATAAGGCTTCATGGCATGCCATTGCCTCCAATATAGATGGATCGCTTATACCTATAAATACTACAACATAGGAGCCCAAGTAGACACCAGATGAGTCACGATAGATAGTAGCTAATGCTCCCCTATTTTTGTTTATCACCATTGCACCATCAACGTTGACCTTCGTTGTCCACGTCAGAGGAGGCAACCATTTGGGTACATGCAACTAGCATTCCAAAATTAAATTCCGTCATCTTTTTTTTTCTTTTGAAGCATCTCTAGGTCCGACATGAAATTTGTAACATACCCAAACACCAAGAGAGGCACTAAAAAATCTCTACGGCTTGTTGATATGAAGTTGAAGACGAGCAGGAGCAGATGGGTTGATGGCAGCATATGGGCCAGCCGACCAAGTATCATGTGTAACAAAGTCTACCTCATTTATTTCTGGCCCAAACTAGGCCCAACTGAGAAAACCCTAATATCCCATCTAAAAACCTGCTCGGCCGCCACACCACCATGTAGCGTCTCCAAGCCACCGTCAGGACTCTTGTCTCCTCCCCTTTGCTCCACCTTCGCTCCTCCTCTGCTCCAACCCACCACGTCTCCTCCTTAATCCATCAGTGCCCGAGACCTCAATATTGTCACCAGTTTGATCCTCCATCTCTGAGCTCAAATCTAGCCATCACATAGTCGTTGTGTGACATGCTTGAACTCGGTGCCCTGAACCCATCATTGTAATCCCTCAGCGTCACTGCCAGGACGGTGGCCAATAGGCCATCGGCCCCCAAATGCCCTCCCTCTCCTCGTGACCTCGCCCACTAGCTATGTTGCTCCTCAATACACATCCCCGGTGGCACCCAAATCCGGTCTTTGCATTAAAAAATGTTGTATGTTCCTTGTTTGGATTAGATTTTGACACAAGTTTCTTGCCACATCGTGGATCAAGTAGGACCCAGATCGGAGATGGCTGGCGAGCTGCTCACAAAGGATCCGACATTCATGGAGTTGTATTAGATCTGATTTGCAAAGTACGTGTTATTGGCTTGTCTCAGGTAATTTGTGCGGTGTGTAGGTGAACCAAATCACAATTATCGTGGGCTTTTTTTGTGTTTGCTCTGTGCATCACAAATAGTTTGTAGGTCCACCTGTATGTGATATTCACATTATCACAGACAGTGCATCATGATAGACGGTTCTTCATAACAATTCATTTGTGTGTCTGTGATATGTCTAATCACCATACTGATTGTGGATCAATGAACTTCCTATGCTGGTCTTGCACACACTAATCCGCCATAGCTCCACTTTTGTCCTGAATCCACTATTGCTCGAAGATGTAGTCATTGTGAAGCTTCCAAATCCTCCAAGTAGCGAGGATGACCAGCAAATTAAAGCCTTTGCGAGCCACTTTGTCCATCATGAGATTAGCACTCCACCACCATTCAACGAGGTTGACATCCACCCCTTGCAGTGCTAGATTGCCAGTCTAACATTCATGTATCCAACAATCCATTTAGAACAGCATAGAGCACCTGTTGCCGATCATAGACTGAAGGGCAATGGAGAAGAGGACATGTACATTAGAATGCACTAGCAACATGAAGGGGATCAAATCTTGTTTGGTTGAGTTTTCTAAAGCCACAACCATCGCATGCATAGCACCTAACCTAATGTCTTGAGATCGTGAATCCCTAGCCCACCTAGCTTGAGCGGCTGGCACACCTTGCTCTAAGCGACAAGGAAGTGGCCTCCATTGGCCTCCTTCATGTCCTTATGAGGGAATTTGTGTCGCACATTGTCTATTGCTTTGATTTCCCACTATAGTAGCTCCATCGCCATCATCTGATATATCGGGATGGAGGTGAGCATCACTTAAACCAGGAGCCACTCTCCAACCCGTCAGTTTATCTGCAATCTTGTCGATGAGCGGCATCAGCTCGGCCTTTTGGCTCCTGAAGTGTCAACGATAGGCCAAGGTAGGTGCACAGGAATTGTTGAAGCTCACGAGGTAGCAGCACTTGAATTGTGACAAGCTCGAGATTTAGACGTTGGATTGGTGTGACAAAGCACTTGCCAATGTTCATGTGCAATCTTGAGTCCACACAAAAGACGCTTAGGATTTCCTTGATCATGTCCAAGTATGCAGCCATTGGCCTATGAAAGAGCTCCAAATCATTAGCGTACAGTGACACGAGGTGTGAGATGTTGCATGCCGAGGCCCTCGGTTGGCATGGTTGACGAGGTTGTTTAACACATCTATCACTAGTATGAACAACATGGAGGACAACAAGTCACCTTGCCTCAACCCTTGATGATGTTCAATTGTCTCACCATTGAGGAGCACTCTTGTGGAGGCCGTTGAAAGCAGAACACACATGAGATTGCACCAATTTCATTTGAAACCCAAGTGGCAAAGCACCTCAAGCAACAACGGTGAACAGCTACGAGACAGAGTCGAAGGACTTTGAAATATCTAGCTTAAGGAGAATCCACAGCTTCTTTTGCCTGTGCAGTGCTCTAGCCATCTACTGGACTAGCAAGTAGTTGTCTTGTATGCTCCTCTAATGCACAAATGAGCTCTGTTTTGGTGACACCATGGAAGACAGATAGGGGCTAGCCGGTTAGCCAATAGTTTGTTCTCCTCAAGACCATAATCCCTCTTCTTGTGTTCATCCTCAGTAGCAACTCTGCACATCCCAAAATCTTGTGGACACTAAGACATAAGAGTGAGTTCTTGTCACCATGGCTCAAGAATCGGTTAGAGTTAGCAAAAGAGCTTAAACTTGGCCAGCAAAGATAAAATTTCAACACCGCCCTTATCAACGTCGTCTTTGGATCACAAAGTCGGTGAAAATCAACAACTGATCCTTACCAGGTTTTCATACAAATTGAAGGACTGAGCAAGGCGACTAGAGAGGGGTCAATAGGAGCCTCACCAAATTTTGGATGAAATTTCTTAATTATCACATGATGTGCATCTCTTTTATCTTGGACAAGATCGCGTAGTTGATGAGGAACTACTAACCTTATGAACCAACCTAGAAAAGCCTTGATGCAAATCATAAGTAAGAATGCAATAGGAACAAACAAAGGTAGACACTCTAAGCTCCTGTAGTCTGACCAAAGCAGCTCCAGCGGTCTAACCGTAAGTCAGGTCAGTCTGACTACGAGGGGAATAGAGAGATTTGAAAACTTTGTCCCCTTTGTGGTTTGACCATGGGTCTTGGCAGTTTGACTACTACTCTTGGTGGTCTAACTACTACCCTTGGTGGTCTGACTCATGTTCCGGTGGTTTGACTCATGGCTACGTAGAAAACAAAACAAAACCCTCTTGAGCCAACAAGATCCAAAAGGTGAAATCTAATCAAACAATCTCCAAATTCAATGAAATTTGAACTAGAGGTACATATAGACACGTAGAATCACCATAAAAATATCCACCCAAAAATATCAAGTAATCATCACAAATTTCATGTATTTTTGGAGAAACTGAAGTGATAGATGAACAAGTGCAAGAAATCCAAATTTGTGATTCATGTGAGATGGATTGATCCAAGATAATTCAAGAGGTGTTCTCATATGTCCTAGCACCTTGGAGACTCACAAGAACTCATCAAAAATTGCAGCACAAGGAGAAAAATAAAAATCACCAAAAAGGAAGGGGAAAACATTGGTGTCTCATCCAAAACACATAACAGGGATGGATGCACAAGGATGCATAAAATTGAACCTTTGTATTACCTTAAGAAGGTTGGATTACTGGCACTCCATAGCACACCAAGCCTATGATGAAAAAAAAACCTCAAGAATAAAGAGCCATCTCTTCCTTCCATCTTTTTCCTCCCTTCTCATAAACCCTAATTCCACACCCAAGGGGGCAACACAGTTAGCCCCCTCATCTTATCCTCTTGGATATTTTGACATACTCAATGCCTCTACATCAACACACACCTACCCTTCCATAAGGGTGTTTTCATCAAACACTATCCATGGCCCACAGTTTTGAGGCTAAACCACCAAACCATTTTGCACATTCTCAAAGCATGACTCCTTGTTTGCTTCCACCGGAAGCAACTCTTTCCAATCTTGACACGTGTGACCTCATCTCGCAATCCTCCACGTCAGCGAGCCTCATCACTTGTACCGACCCCGATCGCCTTTGACTTGGTCAACCCACTTTCTTGATCAACCATCCAATGTTTCTTCACTGCTCCATGTGTACGGTGTGTATCACCCATGATTTCACCTGGCCTTCTGATCATCCGGTCCTAAGTCACCCACTTAGTCCTGATCCTCCTTGTTGTTGATCGTCATGTTGACTCTATTGACCTATACATTATGAGATAGGAAAATACATTTCTTCAATTCCAAAATATAACATTGTAACACCCCAGGGACCATCACAAGCCCAAAGCATTACTAACCTACCTACGGGGCCCACCGATCAAGAAAATTTTGGCAGCACCTCCCCTAAAAACGGATATGACAGAAGAAAACAAACACATACAGTTATATATAGATATTACTAGCACACTAATAGAATCAAACATCCTAACAAACGAGGAACATTCCTCGAACATACATCCACATCATGACAAGACCGTCATACCACGAAACGGCTAAGAGTCACCAACTGGCACCACAACAAGACTAAACATAAAGTGGTGGTGGTTGTGCAAATGTCGTGCTACTACCCATCCTAAATGCTTGGCGTCACCTCAAGGCGCACCTAGAAAGATAGTAATGGTGAGATTCAAGAATCTCAGTAAGTGAATTACTTTAACAATCTATTTAGCTACAATTGATTAAACATTCATCTTAACAAACGTAATAAACTGAACATGTTAACAATATATGGGAAAAAACATAACTAAGCCTAATAATACCATAACAACCACATGCTATCATCCACTAGCTATGATTCACCATAGCAGTGTCATCCAAAACACTATTAAAGATTTCTTTGCAATATAAGAACAACATCGATGCAATTAAAGTAAAGACATCCACGTGCATGCAGATGTATGCATATGCCATGCTCTTTCTCACCCTTACCCATTCGTAGACAATGTAAGTGTGTACGTCGTACCCCTCCACGGGCAACATACGACGTTGTACCGATACGGTCACCGCCATAAGACATCGACAAAATTTCCAATGCAAGATTCCATGTTTATGATATGATTCATGCATAGCCAACAACATAACTTTCAATATATATGTAACACCATGTGTTTTAGCATTTAGGAAATAGCAAAAATTCACTCCTGTTTAAAAAAATTCTTAAATAATTAAGCCAACTTAAAATACATGAAATATGTGTGTGTGTATGTATATATTCGTATGTGCATATATACATATTATTATTTGGACTGTATTCCAAAATTCACCAGAGTTAATTTCCAAATTCAAAACCTGCATTAACTTGAGCAATTACATTTTTGAATTCTTGGTGTTCTTGATTCTTGTGAGGTGTTCCGAATTTGAATGTATCTCAAATTCGAATCCTGTCTTGGTTCGATTCAGCTAAACTCAAATCCAACTCTAGTCAATAATTCAATTTAAAATTGAATTATCCTAGACTGACTTCCCTTATCCCAAAATAAAATCCCAAATTCTTCAAATCAAAATGTTGAGTCTATCCCAAACTCAACCCTAATCGAAGCTATTTTCACAACCCTAATCGAAGCTATTTTCAAGTTCCAGTTTGTCTATCGAATTCCCCTCTGGCTCAATCCAAATCCTCGCCGATTTTGCATTTGAATGCAAATTTGAATCATTCAAGATCTAATCAAATGCTTTCTAGATTTATTCACTTCATAAATTCAATTCAGTTCGATTCAATCTTAGTTCAGGTTCAAATCTCATAATTTAAATCCTCATTCTGAATATTGTCAAATTCAAATTGAATTAATTTGAATTGCCCCAACTAAATTCAAATTCAAGTTATTTGGATTGAATTATCATAAATATAGTTTCAAATTCAAATACATTTATTGGAATTTAACATCCAAATTTCCTCTCTCCTCGTATCTTTTTCCAAAGAGCTTTTCCCACTCTATGTTGTCTATTCCCTTCTCTCAATCTCTCTCTAAGTACCTCTCTTACACAGCCGCCAACTCCTCTGACATCGAAGGAATCTACGTCAGAGGGCAGTCGGTGCTGGATCAATGTCCAAGCTGGATTGAATGGTGGCTTATCCTCTCCCTCCCCTCCTCTTCCACCTCCAGACCCCACACTTGCCTCCGTCCAGTCCACGCCTCTATGTCCCCCTTGCCAGAGCTCCTCTGCAAATTCATGCTCCGCCACATCTCGAACAAGCTCTATAGCCTCGGTTACCTTGATACCGCCCTTGATACCCCCCTCTTCAGCCCCAATCCCAAGCTTGAGACTGGTGGATGCCCTCTCGTCCCCCGGTGAGATCTTTGTGCCCACCCTGGCCCACCCACCACGTCGGCTCCATCCTAGACCTGAGCTTGGCTACGGGTGACGGCGAGGCTGACTCTGCGACGCGATGGTGGAGGAGGCATGGGAGGGATCCGGGTCTGCTTCAGTGTCAGGTCTGCAGGGGATCAAGATTTGGATAAGGAAGAGGCTCAAGGTCGGGAAGACCGGATTAGAGCTACGATGCTGATCGCGCCCTGCTGCTGGAGGTCTTGGGAGCATTGCGCCACTGATCCCGCAACACCGTGAGCCACCATGCAAGCACCACACCACCACGGGAGGTTAGCTGAGCATCGCACCACTGATCGCCTCCATTGATCTACTAAGCCTACACTACCACAAGCTGCCGTGCCCTCGAGCCCGATCCGACGCAAGAGGATGTGACCTGCATCAGTAGCAGCTTCAGGCGCCGGGTTTCAGATGCAACAGCAACATTGAGCATTTGCATCAGACGCAACGACAGCCTGGAGCATCAGCAGAAGTATCAATTTTGCTTACAGAAGCATTGTGTCCATGTCTGAATATTTGTTTTGTGATTTTTTTTGTGAATTAAGAATGTAGTGACTGAATGTTGTCAATTGAGAATTGTAGTCGCTGAATGTTTTGTGAATTGAGAATCCTATGATTGAATGTTTTTGTGAATTGATTCAGCAATGACTGAATGTTGTCAAGTGTGATGACTTCAAGTTGCCAATTCAGATGTGCAATTCCTGGATAGAGAACACGTAACACTTGCAAACATTTTGTTGCTGCAAATCGATGTCTGGACATTGATCATTGAACATTCAAGGCTGAAAATTAAAAAACACTATACATTGCTTTAGACTGAAGACTTTGTAAATTGAGAATGTGAATCACAACTGAATGTGATTGTGAATTGAGATTGTAAATTGAGAATGTAGATTGATTGTAAATTGAGTTTGTAAATTGAGATTGTGAATTGAGAATGTAGATTGATTGTAAATTGAGTTTGTAAATTGAGATTGTAAATTGAGAATGTAGATTGATTGTAAATTGAGTTTGTAAATTGAGATTGTGAATTGAATTGTAAATTGGGAATACAACGAACCATATATATAGTATGGTTTTACAAAACATTCAGTCCACATCTATCCAAAAGGGAATTTAGTGCTGCTAGTATCAAACCAAAAGCAACTTCAGTGCTGCTAGTATCAAAGCAGTCCACAGGCTGTTGCACCATACATAGGACTGAGCAAGCTATACAAAAGGTTGTTGCAACATCTAAACAAAACAAAATGAACCATATATCCAACAAAAGTTTTCCAGGATTGTTTGCACCAAATCTTGAGTTGTTGTCCAGAACACAACTCCATTGCTAAAATAATTCTTCAGTAAAAGATCATCATTGACTGGTCTGGTCAAGAGTTGAGTGAAGCTATTAAGGACCGTGTATTCTCCAGACTACTCCTTGTCCTTAGAAGCACTATCATTTGCCACTTATGCTGCTACACCAATATGGAGTGCTTCTTCCCCAGCCTCTTGTTTTTTCCAAGAAAATAATATCAAAGGATGAATAATAACATTGAAATGCAATTTTTTTTTGAAATAATACCATCGAACTTTTTCTTTTTTACTCTATTTTTTTTTCTAGTCTTTCGCTTCTTATCAAGCCAAGTTCTTTTTCTCTTTGAAACTCTTACGCGGACCACCTTTTTCTTTAGGCATGCATTACTCAACAAGTCATTTGGGGGCATAACATTTGTGCAGACTTTACATGGATCGACAATACTAGTACATGCATTGATTTATTCTTCAACTTGCTTGCTAAGCATGTTAAGTGCATTGTTTACTAACAAGCTGCATTTTGGATAGCTGGCGGTTTGGTGTGCCAAATTGAGAAATTGGTGTGATAGAAATTTATAGTGAAGCATAACATCTAACCTTGGATTCTCAATTATGTTTCTTCCTTGGTTGTCTTGTATTGTTCCACTCCGCGCTTCTCGTGTCCATCTCTTTAGTATATATTGAGTCGGTAGTGACTTGATGTTGATCGGAGCATGGGCACAGAATATCCCAATTATGTTGAATTACCCGTAGCTGCATACGATTTTTTGCTCCAAAGGATCACCAATAACTTTGTACTCCTCCTCAAAGGTCAAATCTCCCTCAAGACTCCCAATTGGTACAAGATATTCATTATTTCCATCTAATACCTTGGTGCATGTTGTCATGGATCTTTCATATTCACCTTAAAAAGCTTCGAATATAACAGATGTGTAAAACTTGCTAGCTTGAAACAGCATAGGTGTCCTTATTTTGATTCTAGGTAATTTTTCCCTTCAATCAAATTCTGAATTCAGTTCATTATTTCTTTTTCCTTGCAGCACCCTTTCAAAATGCTTAAAAAAACTGAATGCTATCAAAATCAGATTTGAAATGAATTTTCAGGTCATTATTCAGACTCTCACTCAATTGTGTACTTCATATAACATTCAACCTATTTTTCTTTCAACTTCTATATACTATCCAACCAAGTTTGCTTGCTCACCTTTTTCCTCATCATGTCAAATGCCTCTTCAAATTTTGCCTCATCCTCGTACTCATACATGCATGAGCTAAAGTATGAGAGGATACTTAATTCTTCCTTCTTTTCTTGAGTTAGATGTTGACAGCATTTTGCATAATATGAAAGGTGCACAGTCCATGCCATGCTTCTAGAAATACTTCTCTAACTGTTTTTTTTTTTCATTGCAAAATCTTGATCTGTATACATTGTTTTAGGTTGCCGCCCATTATGTGCTTTTAGAAAGGTCCTCAAAGCGCCACTTGAATGACTCAAATGTTTCATCGTACATAAGAGCCACACCAAAAATTATTGTTTCTCTAAAATTATGAATCCAACAAACACACCAAAAGGCATGTTCTCTTTATTTGTTCCAAATGTAGTGTCAAAACTAAGAACATCACCAAAATATGTATAGTCAGTGATCATTTTAGCATCAGCCCAAAATATGTTTGTTGTTTGTTCTTCATAGTCCATTTGTAATGCATATTGGAAAGACGGTTCTTAAGAATTTTGTCTAGAAAAAATATAAGCATGCTATCTGCTTAACCATATTCCATCTCTCGTTGGCGCTTGCTCTGCAATAGTTCTTGTGATCACGAAGGGTGTAGGTAAGATTAAGTGATCCACCAACTTGGCGATTTGCCAACTCATGTGCTGTCTTTGGCCCAATTTCGGCATCATCGGCTGTTTCAATCTCAAAAGCTTATAGATCTGAAATTTTTCTTTGTGATACCATAAAGTGCAAGGTTTGTGGCAAGTACAGGACGTGATTGTGCTCCAGAATCAACTTAGTCACTCTATAATTTCCCTTTTTTTGGTCCATTGCAAGACCCATGCGGACTTGACAACCGATTCTTGTTTCAGCTTGAGGACACTTTGTTAGATGATCCCTTTGGTCTTTTCTTGGATGACTCTCATCTCCACAAACATATCTACATGATGTAATCTTGCCATCGGGCTTTCTTATGTTCATGTACCTTTTTCTAACCTTAAAACCCTACTGACCTCCATAACCAAGCAAAAACATCCAAGACTTATTTGAATTCCCAAATTCCATACCAACATGAGGTACCAAACTAGGCACCAGACTCTCCCTGTAAAAAAAAAAATGCGATCAATTATAAGATTATTGCATACACATGCTGACCGAAAAATTGCATACACATACTATGATCACCAACTATATATTACCACACCTTCATAGAGAACAAATATGAAGTTGTACTACAGTATCTACTTCTATCTGAGCATTGCTGTTTTTACATCAATTGAGTATTAGATTGCACCAAATTGAAGAACAAAATTTCTCATTGAACATTTTACATTTGGTGTGGCCTTTTTCATTGAACCTGATGGGTGCTTTCTAAACAGAAGATGTGAACCCTAAACATTGATCTTTTTTTAACTGAAACAGACAATGTGATGAATGATTGTTTCCACTGAACATAGATTTCGATGTTGTTTAGAATATGATAAAATTGAATTAAAACACATATCAAAAGAAATTGTACTCCAAAACACTTTGCACCAAACAAGAGTTGCATCAAAAGAAATTGATCACTGAACAAGACACATATTCAGAAAGAATAAACATGTAGTTGTATCACACACCTATCTCCTTTCATCTTACGAGTGTAGAATTCGTGTTGATGACAGACCTACATCTTCAATCAGTTGCTTCTTCCATGAGATAAGAGGGAACGTTGATCAATTCCAAGGCAACCTGATGAGGAGAGACAGGAGGAGCTCCAAAGAGCCACCGATAAGATAAATGGGGGAAGAGAGGCGAAGAAGATTTACGCACATGAGCAAAGTAGAGAGCAGCTCATGGACTTCTCACTCTAGAGAATGCCTCCTCATGCTAAAATAGGACAGCCAATTTTTTCCCTCTATCTCGACATCTCACGTGCGAAACTCACCTTTTTCCCTCCACTCAAATACAAGCCGGATTGGACCACACGGTGCATAGCACTGTTGGGCCACATAGCAGAGGAGCATTACGGCCGTTGGATGGTTGTTTGACGGCGCTGATGGGTTGAACTTCCCTTTGATGTGAATCGCCCAACATCAGAGGATCTCATTGCCGGCTCCACCCATTCTCTCACGTCTCTCTCCCTCTCAGTCCTCTCTGAGCATCTCACGGAAAAAGCCACCGACCGGTCACCATATCCTCCCGCTCTCTCTGTCACATTCATAGTACCTGCGAGAAAGCCTCTCCCCCGCCATACATACAACATCACAAACACAGAGCATCAACACTTCCACTGCTCCCTCTCCAAACTAGAGAACCAACAACGCCGAACTCACCCCACCTGCTTGCTTCTTCGCCTGTGACAAAGTTCTTCCCACCGCCGTTGCCGAAGCATCGTCCACCCGAGCTTCGCCATCACCATGAACATCGAATTCCCTCGATAAGCACACCTTTCTCTCTGCTCCTCTTTCCACGCCGGCCGCCCCAAGCCACCGCCCGATCGAGCTGTATCCTCTCCTCTGCTACGGCCAAGCCACGCCACCGCTCGGCCGCGCACCACACCGCGCCGCTCAACTGGCTCAGCAGCGGCCCCGCCAGTGCGCCGTCCCGGTCTCTCCCCGTCGTCGCCTTCCACCTGCACAACCGGGTCGAGCCCACTCAGCCCCGGTGCACCACGCCATCCCAGCCTTCCGCCAGCAGCTCCGTCGTGCCTCTCTCCCTCACTGCAATCGCCGCGCAGCCACGCACATGGATAGCCACCGCCGCCATACTCCACCGCGCCACCCAGCCAACCGACTCGCTGCTCCGCTGACGCGTTGCCTCCTCCCACCACCCGGCCCCTCTGCACTGCCAGCTCGGGCCCTGCTCGAGCCCAACTGTCATAGGCGAGCTGCCACCGGTGAGACCCCGCCGGCAAGCTAGCTTCTCCAGGTGCCCCCTCCCTGCTCTGCCCCTTCGTGCCTCCTTGGAGGTTGCCGCCGGCAAGCTTTGTGCGTGCGTCGCCGCTGGCTCCCCCGGCGGACCACCCTCCCTGGCTGCTCCTCCGTCGGTCTCCCTTTCTCTCTCTCCTACCCTCTCTCTCTGAAATCCCCTCCATCCTGTGGGCCCTATCTATAAATAATGTTATTTTGTAATTTCTTGATTTAATTTTAGATTAAATCTTTTAAGAGTCATAACTTCTCTATTCTAACTGCGATTTTAACGATTTTTTCATCTAAATCCATCTAAATCCGAGATCAATCTTTCTATCTCAATATGATATCCATTAGGGTTCATTTATTTTCCCATTTGGAGTTATTTTATTCTTATCTAGTATAAGCCTTCGTTAATCGTAATCGTATTTGTAAAATCAAAGGAATTCGCATAACCAAGGTTTAGAAGAAGGCTTCAGAGAAGGCAAGTTCTATATCTTTGATCATGTTGAGCCCATGGTTTTTTAATAATCTAATTGGTCAAGTTAAAACTTCACTTATCATCGCATGTGCTATGTATTGTAAAATTTCAACTGCTTACAGTAGTTAAATCATATCAAATAATTGTCATATCTTAAGCAATCATTATTCTAAATATATATCATCCTAGAATTTACTTGTCGTTATCTATATTAACGTCAGACAACATCTTGATATCTAGCATGCTTAAGATGGAATACATCTCTTCAAAGGTATCACTAGTAGAATACATCTCTTCGGAGATGTCGTTTCACTGATTATTAAATTCAACTCATATGCTATGAATCTTTGGTGATTATGGAATCCTTGATGTGGTGTGTAAAATGGGTGAAAACTGTTTTAGTAGGGGCAAGTAGAGTAGTCCTCTGGTGAGGATGCTCTTAGGAGGCTTGAGTTACCTCTATGATATTCATTGCCAGCTGAAGATGCATACTCCGACTGCATAAGTACTGAATTATTGCGCCATTATGCTAAGCCACCCTAGTGCAACCATGAGTCCTGTTATGGGTTGGACTTGACCTTTCTGTCTCCCGATCTAGCTGGACATTTTACTGGGAGACCAGGGGAGCAACGAGCACCCAAGCATCTATTAGGTGCTTCATAGATGTTTATGGAATCATACTCTTTTTGAGGGTCCTAGTGATACCATGTCATCCCTTCCATAGACCTGAAGCACTTCGGGTGTCTCATAGTATAGTCCAATAAGGGGATGTGGTCAAAGTGTCTTGTTATGATTTGCTCCTCCACTTGCAACAGTTGGAGGCTGAGCATATTATGTGGGTACAATGTACAACCTCTGCAGAGTGTAAATCTATTCGAATAGTCGTATTCATAGTCATAGACATGCATGACCTCACTTGGTTAGACTTGGGATGTGTGTATCTTATTTGATGACCTCACTTATTTGATGAGTGAGTATGTGCATTAGATGTCTGTATAAGATGGTTGTTGGCTCAATCTGCTAGGAGCTGTGTGATACTAGAGGTACATCAGGCACAATAATAGGGACTATGGAGCGAGGTGTAGTCCCTCCCAGGATCGAAAACCCCCGGATATACCTTATTACCTTGTTTACACTGTTTCAAAATTAAGAGTAGAGCATATAACTGGATACCTGCATAAACTATTTCATAATTAAAACTAAACTGTATAGCCTTATCCTTGAGTTATCCTTTATGCATCTATCAACCCCTTGCAATAGTATATGACTTGCTAAGTACCTTCTATACTTATTATTGCTATCATTTATATGAGGAAGCGGATGCTGACTTCGTTGGAGACGAAGGCGCGGATGAGGAGTAGATTAGTGATCATGTTCGCACTCATAGCTGCATGTGGCTTTGGGTTGTTGTTCCGTTGTGTTTTGTTGGCTTGTTGGCTAGGCTTGTAATACTCTATGGTTTAAAACATTTGTATTATTGTAACCTTAATACTTTTATATTAGATGACTGACTATGATGCACAATTGTTGTACTAAACATATCAGCTACTTAAATCAGGAACTGATAAAGGAGGCATAAGAGATCCTGAGAATGGAGTCTTACAGTTACTCTGCTCTCTCCTCGGAGAGTACTTAATCACTTATTACTATGATCACTTGCTTTGCAAATGAGTGAAATGTGTTGAGTTGATTGATGGTGCGAGTGGTGGAAAATGGTGTGGTGTTAAGAAAACCCTAAAAACCGCTTCGGCGGGGGCAAGCAGGATAGTCTTCTGAGAGTTGGGGGATTATCTCCTGAGGGTTTTCCTTTGGGAAGGATGATTCTTGGTAAGCAAGTCCTCATGAGAGAATTGTTGATATGAAGATACTAGCCCCGATCGTGTAATGACCAAATCGTTGAGCTGCTGTGCTAAGCCATCCCGTACAACCATGTGTCCTGTTATGGGTAGGACTTTATCTCACACCCTATTAGCTGAGCTCAGTACCTACATTGGAGGCAAGGGTGTAATGGAAACTCAGGAAAAAAACTCATTATTGTGCATAGAACGAGGGCTGGCTAGTGACACTGAAATGGTCGGACTTGAGTTGCGATTAATCCAATGCTCCAGACCCCTGTTTATCTCATGGGTGGATCATGTGGCAACATGTTCGATGGGGTACGGGATGTTGATACGATTCCGTCCTTCACTTGCAACGGTTGGAGGCTGAGCATATCATGTGGGTATAGTGTACAACCTCTACAGAGTGTAAATCTATTCAAATAACCGTGTTCACAGTCATGGACAAGTGAAGTTACATATTCACAATGGTTAGGTTTGTGGTGTGCGTACCCCGGTGATGTGTGAGTGGATAGTGTGCCCGTGTTTTGAAGAAAGATGTCTGTATGCCATTGAAACTAGTTGGACTAAGCGTCAACCAGCTAAAAGATGGGAATTGCAGGAGAATTGATAGCTTTCCCCCAGGGTCAAAACTCTTATCAATCAAACATGTCTTTTGATTAAACTAGTTTAAACCAAGTGTTACACCTAAATTCACACTACATGTAAAATTGGCTTTGCACCCAAACTATAGCTCTTTGGCTTTATCCTTGGTTACCTCCTTTATGCATCTACTCAATTTCTGAAGTAGTGTTAAGACTTGTTGAGTACCTTCCATACTCAGTCTCATTACTTTTAGATTATTGAGATGGAGATTAACCTTGACTCAGATGAAGTAAAAGAGAAGAAGTCTAAGGTTGCATCCTTACCCAAGTTGTATGTGGTATTGGGTTGTTCCACTTTGTGCCACTGTAGGATGTTCTGTCTGGCTGGTCTATCGTGGATCCTAGTCTATGAGATCATTGTTCACTCTTTTCAGATAATTATTTTATTCGAAGTATGTATTTGATATCATTATGTTGAATTCTATGCTTATCAGCTACTTGATCCAGTGACTGATATAGGAGGCACAGCGAATCCGAGATCGGGGTCTTACAATATACATAATACTTCAAGAATTACATACTGTGATAAAGAACAACTGCAAAGTGACGAATCTCACTTCTTGCACTTCATAACTTAAGAATCAAGTAAACTTCAAAAAAGTAAATATTAAAGCAACAAACTCATGCATAATTAAAAGACATAACTTCTAACATAGGTATACACTTCATGCTTCACATATGAAACAACTGGAAGAAAGAATACATAGCTCACTTCCCTTACCTCATAATCTAGAGAATACATCCAATCTTCATAAGGCAAAAAGTAAGTAATATGCTCAGATTTAATTTAATAAATTATTAGAAAGTACGACAATTAAAGGATGGCGGTGACCAAATAACAAGTTAAAGCATAGCCCTACACTATATTCACTTGCCTTCACCGACGACGAGGCCAGCAACTAGTTGCATCCCGAAGCGGCACCACCTAAACAAGTGTATAAATTAGCATCAAAATGATGCAACAAAAAAAGCAAAAGGAGACACACTCCTACGCTCGAAAACCACACAAACAAGGCAATATCAAAAATCGACGGAGAGACATCGACCACTTTGCTTACAAGATGTCGAGCGAGAACTTTCTCTAGCAAGATCGAACCCGAACAACAAAATAGTGCGTGAACAAACTCTCAACCGATGAAAACACTCTTTTATCAATTACTCCTAAATCGCTTGTCCAAAATGAACAAGACTGACACTAACGGAAAGATATCAACGACATCTACACTTTTGTGTTAACTATATGGTCAAATTCAGTACTAATTAAACCACAAATTCAAATTAATTTGATGCACACTAAACAGATTATAGAAACACTAATCCAATGATGTGGACAACCGAACTCAACTAATCCAATGATGTGGACAACCGAACTCAACTATCTACAAGCATCTAAGGACCACGAAGAGATCACCTTTGTAGCGAGATCACGTATCAACGGCGGAATCCATTGAATTTGTGGAAATCCTCCTCCTCCTCCTCCTCCTCCTTCTTCTTCTTCTTATTCTTCTTCTTCTTCTTCTTCTTCTTCTTCTTCTTCTTCCCTGTTGTCAGCTGGTCCATTTCAAATATTTTCCCAACCTTAGGCCTTGGCCGGCAGGCGACACAGTAGTGGCGTCCACGCGACAACGCATAGCGCTGGTGGAGGCTGGGCATAGGGTAGGGCAGCGGGCGGCTGGCGGCGGCCGGCAGGGCATGGGGGGGGCACGGTTACGCCTAAGGTTTGGCTAGAGGCAGTGTGGCATCGAGCTACCGGGCGAAAATGGTGGGGATCTGGGTGGTGACTGATCCCATCCGGCCTTTTCTTCTTCTTTTTTTCTCTCTAATCTAACAGTTTAAATTTATTGGACTTGCTACGGCTTCATCGAGTGTCCAAATGGGATGTTAGATAGCGAAACAGAATCGTCTCGATGAGATCTACGCATCCACGATCTGCAATCGTCCATCTGAATAACTAATCAAAAGTCAGAATTTGAACTCCTCGCGGGCCCCATAGTCCACAACTGAACTTTGGTCATTTTTGGGTATTACAAACATCCATTACCTTTTATCAAATCCGGTTAGCAACATAACCATCTCCGTGTATTTTCA
Organism: Phragmites australis; assembly: GCF_958298935.1. Lineage (NCBI taxonomy): Eukaryota > Viridiplantae > Streptophyta > Magnoliopsida > Poales > Poaceae > Phragmites > Phragmites australis. The sequence continues at coordinate 18,448,412 of NC_084936.1, read as the reverse complement.
TCAACTAAACCATCATCATTCACAATATTTCATTTTATCCTAAAATGCACTTTCCATGAACATACAAGCATAGCATGCCACTTTATGCATAACAACATCACCCATGTGCTCAACCATACAATATACCAACATATCCAATACATATGCACTAATGCACAAATGACTCTCATCTCACCTACACCACTCACAACTGAACCTAATCTCAATCAACTACACTTATTGGTAATTACTCATCACATTAGCTAGATCATCCCCATGATCTTACAGGAAAATATTTGGTGCAAAGAAGCAAATAGGTGTAAAGGTGGAAATAACAAATGATGCCGCCATCCGATCCCTATTCGAAGGTTATAGTTGATCCCACTAGTGGAGATGTTGATTTACAGAAAACCCCCGTGTGGTCACGAAATATCACGAAATAACCTCTCCACTAGTGGGATGGTGGGATCAACCATAGCTTTTCGATGAGGATCAAATGGAAGGCATTCACTGTTTGCATGTTTGCACTTATTTACTAGTTTGCACCAAAGATTTTCCCATCATCTTACTCAAATACTCTTGAGCAGCGCAACGAACAAGAAGAGATTGGGGCATGCACTACACTCAAGATTCATATCATGGCAGCTGCACGCAGACGATAGTTGGCCTAGTCTGGTTAGCGCGACGGCCTAGACGACTCGTCGTGTGCGCTTACCCATTACAGTCTTACAGATGCATGATTTTCACTTGGAGTGACCTCTTCAGACATGCCAGTGGACCAGCATTGCTATAGCTTCCTCTGGACAAAATGGATTGATGTAGAATGATCAAATCCTCCTTGATGCCTGTGAATTCAAAGGCGGATCAAATTGAGGCACGCTTACCAACATAAACAAATTGCCACGTTGACCAGGCTCCCATATAATTCTGACCTCCAAATCTAAATTGAAGTGCTGATGGCAATAGTTTCACCTTGTGGTTGGAACCTGTGCGTTAGAAATAAAGAAAATATCCATTTGGTAATAGCACAAGCATCTTAAATCCTGAAGGAATAAACTAATTTGGCAGCAGCAGTGTATCCAACCGGGGGGGGGGGGGGCTTGAGCCCCCTACCCTCCGGGAACACTTGAGAACCCTCCCAAGACCCTCCTAAAATTTTTGGGCATGGAAGAGGAAGGAGAAGAGAAGAGGAAAAGAGGAAGAAGAGAAAAAGAGGAGAGGAAGGAGGAAGAAGAAGTTGAGCCCCCTCTAATCCTTGCTCTGGATCCGCCACTGTCTGACACGGAAGCATCATATGCCTTTTCAGTTCCCATTTTAGTTTTTACTAAAACCCCCACAGTTGATGAAAATTTTTTCCTTTTCTTTTATTTAAAGAAAATACTATAATGTGATGGGTGCGTAACATTTCACTCTAATAGAAGTCAGAAAATGGGTTTACCTCTATCCTATTCCCAATATAATGGCATTAAAAATAATAATTCTGCAATAAGATGTGGTGTGCTTCGATGACATTCAAATAGAGTGAGCATTTGAAATAAAGGCAGCGAATATAGAATAAAGGGCTAAAGGTTCTCAATTTGTCAATAAGGGGGGACTTAAGATTCATGTTAGTTATAGCACAGAAAAAGATCCCCTCAAAATTATGTTACCAGTTGCTGTTAAGGATGGTGTTTATAATGCTTAACAATTTATATTAGATAAAATGAAGCTGTACATTTTTGGAAGATACGTATGAGCACAAAATCTGCACTGCTCAGTATTTTTTTTTATCAAACATGACTTATATTACTGACATTGCAAAATATGTGACAATATGAACAGAGTACATCTGTATTTGCTAAGCAACAACTTGAAATTCGGATTATAGAATATACAACTTAACTATACTAAATATACACCTCAAGCGCCATCCTAAAAAAAAAAGACTATAACCAAAGTTCAAACAAGAATATACACCACATAGTCCTCGAAAAGGAAGAACATAATCTCCTATAAATCCAATATACTATTTAAGCAACCACACTGAACGCTTGTGCTCCCTTGGCAACCTTGATGAAGACATCCTCCAAGGTGGTGTCAACCAGGCCCCAAGCGTGTATGCTGAACCGGCTTTTTGCACTCTCAACTGCATGGAAAACATCTGCTATCCTCACCTCCTGCTTTGGCAGCTCAAATTTCTGTGTTCCTGATATATGATATATCCTGCTTGCACTTGGTGACAAACGGTGAACAAGCTGTTCGACCTCCTGTTCATGCTCCGAAGATGTTGTCATTGTGAACACATAGGTGCCGCCATATCTACCTTTCAGCTGCAAAAGATTGCAACAGCAGGTATTTGCAAGTTTTAGTAACAAAGACATCTACACAAAATTGGAATTGTGAGCAATTCATACGGGTAAATAGATACGTTACCTCCTTTGGATTTCCAAGGCACTGGAAACCACCGTCCACAAAAATGCCAAGCCTATCGCATAGTACTTCTGCCTCCTCCATTGAATGTGCTGTCAAAATTCACTTGATGATTCACCATTATTGTGTCTATAGAAGAGATAACAAGAATATTAGAATAGATCAATACTTGTAAGAATGATGGCGCGGTTTTTCTTTGCCTCCTTCACAACACTCCACAGGTTATTTCTTGAGGCTGGATCTAGTCCAGTGCTTGGCTCGTCCATGAAAACAACCTAATTTTTTTAAAAAAAATCAGTTGCACATGCCATTGTATTTTGTGCATTCGAAAGCCTGAACAGAAATAAGGGTAATACCTTGGGGTCCCCGATTAATGAGATGGCAACACTAAGCCTTCGTTTCATTCCCCCACTGTACTTTCCTACTTGCTTATTGCCAACGCCACCATGAAATAGGTTAACACTCTTCAGAGAGTCATCAACAGCCTGCAGTACAACGTATTTGTCAATTCAAATATTGATGTGTCTATGCATATAATCATCTGAATAGTTGCTGCGAGATAGAATAGACAAACATGTCCTACTTCTAATCTCAGACTATTTTATAGTGAAGGTAAATAAGAACTGTCCTGTAAATACGCTTGTTAGACTTATACCTTCAGTAATTCGGTGCCTTTAAGATTCTTTAACCTCCCATAAAACAATAGATGCTCTTTACCCGTCAATGTTTCCCAAAGTAAGCTGCATTCAAAAAGCATCAGTCGTGATGGCAATATACAGAGCAACAGTGAAATACAAAAATAGGTTATTAGATAAATCTTAGATCAAGGCCGTACTCATGCTGTGGACATACACCCATGTTCGTATAGATCTCATCCATATCAGTTGTTATATCCATTCCGTGGACATAGGCAGTGCCAGATGTAGGTGGAATGAGCCCAATCATCTGCAGGCGAAAATATATCATTAAGGAGTGCATAATGTCACCTAAATTTGTCAGAAAAATACAGTAGTAGGTTATGATGCCGTACCATGCTGATGAAGGATGTCTTCCCAGCTCCATTCGGGCCAAGCATTCCAAAACACTGGCCTTTTGGTAGAGCAAGAGACAGCCCTCGGACTGCAAGTTTGTCAGGGTTTCCATCCTTTCCATGGTAAACCTTCTTGAGGTTATCACAGATGATTGCTTGGTTCTCATTGCCTTCCAGTAGAAGTTGCTCAACTACCTCTCTCTGAATATAATTTAGAAAAATAAGAAAAAAAAAGTAAGTATTGTTGAGAAATGTGTAAGAGAGTAACTTACTTCTTGAGCAGAATCAGGATTGTCCATTTCAACTACTACTTTAGATCCTTGTCGCCCGAAGCTATATCTCCGCAATGATAGAGCACGTTTCTTAAAGCATCTCAAGAAGAATAAGGGATTTTTTCGAATTCCGCCTCCCAATGACGAGACTTGATCCATATAGAATGTCAATGGGAGCAGTATTGCCCACTCCACGACCATAATAATCAAGACAACACGCATTCCATTAACAGGGTCGTCCAAATTAGCCCACTCCATACCATTGGTCCCTATTGCATTTGCAGAGAATGCATATCGACCAAACTCATATAACCCTCGGTACAATGAAAATCCAGGGATGATCTCCATGACAACTATCCAACCCTCTGTGTACGTAAAAAAGGAGCTCGTCATGCATACAGCCTAAATACAGTTATAAGACAATAATAAGATAGAACCTTACTTGGAAAACTAGTATCTTCAACGAAAAAGCGAAGAAGAAATGCCCCTAGTAAGCCAGAGCCAAATACATAGATGTAACCAACCACTGCAGAACAGTGATTCTCAAGTCAATGAATCAGATCATTAGATTTTAAGCACCATAGGTTTTCTTTAGAAGTTATATATGTGAGGCACAAACCTGTGGCTATTTTGACAGAAGAAAAGATGGAAGCTACAAAAAATGCAAGTGCAATCTGCAGATTTATATAGATGAAGTAGAAGACAAACTGAATGCTGTAGTCATTTAATTTGAAGAAGTTTAGGCCTGCACAGCGGAAAGTTGAATTAAAATTACATAATTTATTTGCAAAAATTGCATCTTGTTAAGAATTGTTTTAGTTAATTACCGATCAGGGAGCCAAAAATCACAAATAGTATCATATAGAAAGCCGACAGAGCAAAGAAGTAAACATAGGAGATAAGCCAGTAAGGACCATCCTTCAGACCATGCATCTTCATCATAATTTTCAGCTTCTGTTGCTTCTCATACACTAGATATGACAATATGACCTGGAAAAAGTTTAGCACTATTCAAGCTATTTTATTATTTGCCACTTTCCTTAAAAAAAAGGTTGTATCTCACACTCACTGGAAATAGTAGTTCAATGATCCACGTGAAGAACAGTGCACCAAGAAGAGAAGAGAGGTCAAACTTCTGTTTTGTTCCTACTTTGGGCATGTCTTTAACATATTCGAGCAACATTTCCACTCCACTTCCTCTGAGAAATTTGATGTACGCATTGGATGCCTAAAGCAAAAAAGCATAAATAGTCTCAGTAGTTGCAATGCAGATGAATATCACTCGAAATGAAAGTTGTGCTGGTGTACAAACCTACCGTGTTAACCAAGCGTGGAACTCGTAACAATGCGATTTGTCCATACGCGGTGTTGTTGTTATAGGTAGAGTTGTACCAAATGTTTATTTCAAGACCATTCATATTTGTGTTCAAGAAATCATAACCTATGGAGAAAAGCAAGTTATACACAGAAGAAAAGGAATCAATAATGAGTAACATTTCGTTGAAGTCTGATTAGAAGATGAGATTACCTGCAACAAATTCATTCGTCTTTCCTCCTCCACTACCTCTATTTTGTTGTCTATAACCTTTAAATAGTTCGTCATTTATAACCGACGCACTTTCACGCCATAATGACAGTCCTTGAATGCAGTCAATGTCTGAACAAGAAAAATCATCAGACTTACATATTTAGCAGGCATAGAAAACAGTATCTATGAAGAATTGACAACCTTTGGTATCTAATTGTCCAAGAGATAACAAAATAATATAACAACGAAAGAAAAAACCTTGCTAGCAAAACATAAGTTGCTTCCTAGCTTGTTTATCGGAATACATTAATTCCCAGAAACCCAGTCATAGAAGCTTATAGCACTTTATAATATATGATGGCACTTGACAACACTACGAATGTGGTCCAGTATTCTCTGGAAGCGAAATTGAGCTAACAAAAGTGAGGTGGTAATTCCAAATGTCTAAAACTCTCCAGTAGTTCAATCTTAACTGTACAATTGTCCAGTAGTTTAATCTTAACTAAGTTCTCAGTTCTGCCTTTACGTCCTGGTGCAATTACATCCTTGATGCAAATAAAATAGGCCCATGGAGGAAAATGCTACTTACTGAGCTGAAGAGGTATGCCCACGGCATTGTATGAAACTGTCTGTGATAAATTGAACAAACACTGAGGTTGTAACAGATATAAAGTATTCCCTGGGATGAACACTGGCTCTATAAACTGTGTTGTCCACGGCGACGTGTCTGAGCCCTATAAAGATAAATCCAGCAAGAGCTCCACACATCACAAAAAAGAACACAGTATGACGACTCAAAAGCAAGGCAAGCAATTAGGCATTAAAGAAACTCACAGCGACAATCTTTGAGAGAGCATCAAGGTAATCCGTGAAATTCAATGGGGATGACAGAGCAGGAAACAGTCCACCCGAAAGACCTGCCAATCAAAAAGCAGGCAAACCACCCGAATTATGAACAGCAACTTGGTGCACATTGACTTTAAGTGTACTGCCATGACATAGAAGAAGAAGTAGCAGAACATACTTTCTGCAAGCGTGCGGTTGTTGCCGGTGACGAGGACAGAGGCGGGGCAGGAACCGGTGTCCCGGCAGGTCGGGTTAGGCAAACCATCCAACGGCTGGGAGGCGGTCCTGACGGCCCGGGACTCTGGCCGCGGCACCTGGACCAGCGCCGGCCACTTGGTAGGTCTGGGGATCGGGCAGCTCCCAACCTGGTCCAGCGTGGAGTGCTGGACGCCGCACTCCGTCCGGCGGCAGGCCCCCTCGGCCGCGCCTGGGCCGGGGTCGACGCAGGAGCAGCCGCATCGGTACTTGGGCTTGCTGAGCTCGCGGTCGATGACGCCCTGCAGCACGACGAGCAGCACGCAGAGGAGGACCGGGAAGAGGGTGATGCACGCGTTCGTCCTCATGTTCCTCTTCTGCACTCACATCCAAGAAGGTAATAATTAAGAGACGGCGCCCCCATTCCCCGACCTCTTGCGTGCCCCAGACGCGCGCCCATCCGCGTGCCCAAGAACCGCTTGCTCACCAACAATCTCGTTCGCGTGCGAGCTAAGCAGAGGAATCCAAGAAACAGAGCAAGAAACAGGGGAACGAAGGGAGGGGACCTGGAAGCAGAGGTTCTTGCGGAGGAGGGCGTTGGCCTGCGTGGGGAAGCTCGCGGGGCCCCTCGAGGGCGCCGCGGAGTCCATTGGCGAGCAGAGCAGCCGCTGTGCTGGGTTCGATGGGGAAGACGAGTCCAATGGACAACCAGCAATGGCGAGCCTTCTGCTCCGCCTTTTATAGCCTGCTTGGGTCGTTGGTTCCCGCCAGTTCCGCGACACGCCGTCACCGTGTGTGGCCGTCTCTGCAGGGAGGACGAAATTGAATAAAACTGAGAAGGCTTAGATGTAAATATGTAAGTGATATAAAAATATTTTGGGAGGGCTTAACTGCAAAACTCTCTGGTTTGCTTGTCGTCTGAAAGTTCTCGAGCCCATCATTGTTCTTCGGTTGACTTGAGGATAACTGAAACTGTGATGCTGGTCAGAGGCTGTGTGGGCCCACCCAGTGGCTGTCCCTGCGTTTGCACATGTAATAGATTCCGGGTGATATGAATCATCTTACAGGGATTTGAACTTTTATTTTTAAAATAAAAATTAGATGGCTCAACTAAATACTCTTAATTTACTTACAGCACTATATCTAAGATTTTTTTAAAGTTAGATTTAACCAATTTTTAAAAATCTTAAATTTAGAATTATGCCAAACGAGATCTTAGTTTTATAGTTTCTAAATGAAAATTAGCTTGCATCAAGATTGTGCGTCCAAGTGACGTGCATGTAATTTTATTGCAGTGTAAAGTTTTCTCTTAAGTGTATCTGCGTATGAAATGAAGTTGTATTCATTTGTACTCTCATTGCCCAACTGGAAAAACTTACCCTATAGGGGGGGGGGGGGAGATCTAGTATGTGGCCCCGATGATAAATAGCAAGTGATAATAAATAGTTAATAACCTTAGCTAGTGCTCTAAGTAATACTGTAGACTTGCTAGGCTAAAAATTCAATTGTAAAACCTTGAATGGCATATGATGGTATACGAGTTTACGCGCATTTTGGCTCAACTTACCATACCAATAATAATTAAATTTACACAATCTTCAGTAAACAAGAAAGAAAGAAGATAATGCATTTTTCCAAATTAATCCGTGCCATGATGCCAGAGTCCTTATTTTGCATGAAGTGAGATCAAAATACAGAGAAACGAAACAAAATGAAATACCCAAATGAAGTCAAAGTCAAACCACATCTATACCGCGTACGGTCAGAGGCTTTCGTACAAGGGGCTCGTGTCTCGCATTATTGGACTTAAGTGGCTGGTTTTGTTTGTCCATAAAGAAAAAGCTCTGCCTCTCCTTAGTGGTGAAGTAGAAGAAAGGTGCCTCGAATTTGGGGTTTCCTACAGACCGGAAATTCCACAGGCATTTGGGGAACTGGTAGGGGAATCTAGGACTAATTAATCCGCTATCGTTTCTTGGACAGTAAGGAAGAGTTGACCATGCAAAGTATGCAACATATATCTGTCGATGATTATTAAAGTTAACTATACTTATTTATTTAAAGTAGATATACTTATCTACTAACTGTGCATATCGCAGAGTAAGACATAAAATTTTATATAACTTTAGTCATCTTTTAGAATAATAACCATACGTCATATGTTGCCTTATTAATCTTAGAAGTTATCAATTATAATTAGGGTGTGTCCAGATCTATTACAATAAATCTCGATGAGTTCTCTCATATTCTAAATCCTGAAGCTTTTGTCAAATAAATCTGATCGTGACTCGGAACTGTTGTGGATCACGATAGATTGTTTCTTCTTCTATTAGATCTTATATCTATTTGGCTTTCTCCTGCCTATTTGACTTGTCCAATACCCTATTGAGCTACTCTCTCCATTCCTAATATAGTTGGAGGAATACCATACTCGGAGTCTTGAGCATAATATTTTCGGATTTTGTTATTTGGAGGATGTTTTTTCTAATCCGGAGATTATTTCTGTGTGGAACACAGTAAACTTTTTGGAATACCCACACATACCTTATTTACCTCATGACAGTTATTAAACCTACCATGCAATGTAACATATATGTATACGATAATACTTCATTCTCATAATATATCATATTTCTAGTAAACTCTTATCAAATCCTCATCAATAGTAATCAACACTTTGCGAGTATGTATCTTCAAAGGGTGAAGAGTGTTTAGGAATGAACCGTACGTGTTTACGTCCAAAACATCACTTTGTTGTGCCTGGAGTGAGTGACAACAAACAAATCTATGACTTTTCCGTCTTAGACTATCCCCAACCATATTTCTTTTATTTCGTTACTTTCCCGATTCCCTTCCCTGTTCTCATTCCCTTTATTTCCTCTCATCTCCAACAGCTTCTCTTCGAAGGAAATCGCGAAGGGAAAGGAGAGAAAATCCCATCCTGAAGGGAATGACCCTGGGAATTCCGTTATGAAAGGAACCGTGAAGGGAAACCGTTGGGAGCGCTGAAGGAAACGGGAATCCCTTCACGACGGGAATCTGGCCGTGAAGAGAATCCGTTAGGGGTAGTCTTACTTTACTCTGTGCCGCATGATATCTGAGGGCCGAGAGGAGCTCCATCACCATAGAAACTATGAACTTTGACATGCACCTGGGTTAATTAGCTCGATCTCTGGCTAATTCTTCTTGTCACAAATCAACGGTTGTCCACTCGCAACTTACAAATCAGTGGCTCTTGCACGTGCGTGCGTACACAGAAGGGAACAATATTATATAGCACATGCAACGATCGAGCTACTCTCTGACAAATCAGCGCAAAGTTCGACGTAATCATGCCACTTCATGCCGCGGGAAGTTAGTTTGTATAGTCAAGAGGCTACTGGTAATTGCTCAACATGGATGAACAATGACTGATTAATATATACATTGTCAAACAGGAGAGTACGTAGCAGGGAAGCTGCCTGCTCTTAATTTGTGGATGACGTACGTACCCCTCGTTAAACTGAGCTGATCAGTAACTTGCGGAGGTTTAACTATGTTGGATTCGACGGATGGTCAGAACACTAGTGAATTTCCGATAAAGTTTCGCTGGTACTATTCAACGGGATATATACTTAATTTATCTGCAAAAAGTTTAGCTCACGTCGTCAAAAGGGCGAACGGGCAAACTAATGGAATTAGATTAGGCACTGAAGTCTATTTGGACTTATTTTTTCAGCGTAAATATTTTTTGGCTATGACATGGGCCGGGATGCAATTGAACTGGATTGGGACGTCACTGTTTGCTATCTTAAGCTTGTTTTCAGCTCAGATGTAATAACTATACCATGATCCTAGAATATATGGTGAGTTTATTTTTCTTTAATTCAATTTTCAAGTCTTAACTCCAAAGCTTCTGCCTGTTGAAACCTCAACTAAAATAAGTTGGGGATACATACTAGACAAGCAATATTGCCGTATTGTCTTTGAAATAATATTCTTAGTATGCAGTCTCTTGGGACAAAGGAATATTTTTTTAATTGGTAATAATCCTTTTTAACAAAAATAATAATAGCTTAACCTACGGGAAAAATTGTTACTGAGGCTATATATCAATTATAATATTTCAATAAACAATTTTATGGTTTTTTTTAAGAAGTAAGGGTAGTAAGTGTGTGTGTATATATATACGATAATAATTTATAGTAGTATGAAAATCTTAGTCATTTTTTTTAGCCCATTTATCTTGTAACACCCTGTCAGTAGTCTATAATGCAAATCCTGCATGCTTACACTTAGACACAGCTGTGACTTTGGGTCGTGCTATTTTAGGCTGTCAATGGTATGAGTTTTGGTACGACTTAAAGCATGACATGGAACGAAATATTTTGAGCCAGACCGGTACAGTACGAATACGAGGGTCATACCGTGTCTAGGACCTTAGCACGGTGGGCATGTCGGCACAGCATGAAAAGGGAATATCACAATCTGTATGACCATTTTTCCGTGCTTATTCTCTAATATCTCTGATACAAAGTTTGAGACACTAAGAGAGATGTGCGAACATGAGAGATACAAATGTGAGATGATAAGAAATAAATATATAAGAATTATTAGGTGATATAGAGCATGTATGAGCATGAGAGACACAAGTATAAGATAGTAAGAGATAAATATGTAAATATTATCAGACGATATGGAGTATATGTGAGTATAAGAGATACAAATTTGAGATGTTAAGAGATAAGCATTGTCAAACGATATGAAGCATAACTGTGCCTGGTCAGCACGGCACCACGACAGTACGACGTGTCAAAAATTATACTTAGATCTTTCTAGAGTTGACTCGTATTAATATGGCACGATACATATACCGATTGTGCCTAATAAATATGGCACGACGTAACATGAGGAACGACGAGTCGGTCCCAGCACCAGACACAGCAAGTTGTCGGGGTAAAAGGATGCATGCACGAACCAGCTTTGCAATTCCTCACTTAATTTGTTTAAGCCGAAGCACGACGATGAGAATCTAACCACCCGTGGCCTCATCTCCAAGCATCCAGTTTTCCAATGCAAGTAGGCATTTGTAGGATTTGACCATCAAACAAACCTTATTGAAACAAACAATTGGATGCAAAGTGTCCTTTTCAGACAACTACTTGTCTACTTATCAGTGATCACCAAGCAACACAACCCATGGGCTCTGATCGATGTGCAGGCAAGCCAGCCACAGGGTCGCTCTTAGTCTAGGAAAACATTATTGTCCTTCACATGGAGTCCTTGAGCCTGAGGTCAGCTGATCAGGTCGGGTGACACAGGTCTACTCAAGACCAGGATCTCTATGAATATTGGATAAGTTGTAGCTTCATAAAGAAGCGAATTTATACAAACACATTATTATGTGAAACAGCTAGAGGATGGGCGTTAGTTTTTTAATTGATTAATTTTAACGGCCGATATATAGTTTTCACGAGATCGAGAAAAATTTCAAAATCACTACATCTTGAACCATGTCGAAGTCAAGACATCAAGCAATTTAGCATGAGGAAGATGATCACAGGACGAACTGGGTTAGACACATGTCCGTTTATGAAATTTATCAAGACGTCTATATCCCATGGAGTTGAATCCCGGCGGCTCCATTCAAATGTAGATTTTTAATACATGTCTAGAGTACATATATTACTTCAGAACGGATTATTATAGGCGGATTTAAAATCCTATCACGTACGGTTATAAGTTTTATCTCTGTAAAAGTGTCTGTAATATCGATCTTGTTACAGACAATTTCAAAACTATCCGTAATAGAGTTACACACAAACAGACTTTCTGTAAAACCATTTACACGTAATAAGGATCACAGTCGGGGTTCAATAAAAATCATCTGTACGTAATAAGGATCACGGACGGGTTTCATTGAAACCAGTCTGTGAGTAGTTAGAATCATAGACGGTTTTTGTTAAAACCTGTATGTGTTAATTATCACTGAGAAACCAAGTTGAGAAGTGTCTTGATTTATCTTGTGTGATGAGTGTTTGACGTTTGTGTGACTTTTGTTGGTTAGTATATATATGGTTATATACTGGAATGTTAATTTTGTCTAACTAAAGTTGAAAAGAATTAGAGTTTGTATCGTTGTCTCGGTGCAAGAAGCTTATACTCACCGGATAGTTCGTTGTGAGGGTATTTGACCTTACCGGATAGTCTGGTGTGTGGTAGATATGAGCATCGGAACTTTTCAATGCAGAGACAGAGAAAAATTCATTCATTGAAAGGTCCAGTGTGGGTGAGAGTGAGTACTGAACTAATTTTACTAGGGAAAGGTGTAAATGTAAAAGTCTGGTGCGGTAGCCTCACCGGATGGTTCAGTGTGTGCACGTGTGATCACCGGAGGCTTCACTGGACAAAGGTTTCGAGAGAGGTTGAAAAACTAAGTTCCAGTGATTATGTACTCACCGGATGGTTCGGTGATGGGCGTGTGAACACCGGAGAGTATCACCGGAGCCTTTCAGTTCTGAGTAAATGTTGAGGTTTTCACCAGATTGTCTGGCATTGGGATTTTATGATCACCGGACTAATTTTTCCAGAGAGGAATGCAAACCGGGTTCTAGTGGAGTTATACTCACCGGATGGTCCAGTGTTGCACTGGTGTGAACGCCGAACCATCCGGTGTTCATATTTTTGTTACGTCTAATCTTTTTCAACTTGATTTTGATTTGGACTAACATGTGATGATGTTATATGTTTCTAGAGATGTATGTTTGCTGGTCTCATAGTGTGCAGGTGATGGATGCAACTTGGCGATCGACTGTAGGTGATTGGGGCTAAGCGGGGTGCTTGGTCCCAGATGATCAAAGAGGCCGGGCGGAGTTAAGGATGATCCTAACAATACACGTGGAGGTCAAGCAAGGCAAGAGATGAAGGTTGATGGAGGCGGTGTATTGACAAAGTCAAGCGAAGGGGATGTTGGTGCAAGCGACAAGGCAGCCTGAGGTATCGCGAGTAGGAGAGATGTGCTGGCGGTCAAGATCGCAAGACAGAGGACACGTGTCATCATCAGAGTGCTTGCTTCATGTGGAAGCAAGTGGCGACTAGTCACGCTTTGAGAAGTGTGCTAGGGTTTCGCGGTTTGGCCTCAAAACCGTAGGAGGACTGGAGGTCCACGTGGTATCATCATGAAGCTTAGGTCGAGGTAAAGCTAAGTCATGAAGGCGCTATGGTCGTCCGATGGATGGAGAAGAAAATAGACCAAAATACCTCCGGTGGTAGGTAGGAGTGTACTACAAGAGGGGTATGGCTGGTTGGGAAACCCACCTTGAGCCATCCATATGAGAGCCTTGTGCTAGGATTTTAGAGAAGAGGGAAAGGAGTGTTTAGCCTATGTAATATGTGAGAGTTTTGAGAGATAAATCTTTATAATCCATCTGAAATAGGGCTGACCACTTTGAGTAATGAAGTTTAAGTTTTTGCATATGCTTGAATTCCCCTTCTTCTAGTTTCCTTCTATTGGTTCCCTTGTAAGTTTGTAAGTTCTTGGTGTTTTGTTGTTGATTTTTGTTTTTCTTTTTAAGCTGAAATTTTAACACCTTCAAAAGTTATTTTTCTGATGCTAGAGGTATAGAATTTACATACACATGCATATATGATGGGGTCTTGAATTTCCTTGCCTCTAGACCATCATCTTGGATAGTTTACTTGCCTGGTGATCTTGTCTCTGTTTCATCCATCTTCAAAGTTGCGAGCTTTTGGGCATAAAGACACATGGAATGGTTTTGAATGAAAGCTATGGTTCATATTCCATCCGTGGAGTCATATTGCCTTAAAACTTTCCATCTTACTTTGCCTCACTGAGTATTTTGCTTCTGCTCAAGGTTTGAGGCGCGTTGGGTGATTTCAAATAGAAGGATGCCATCTATTTTGTAAGAAATCGTTGAGGTGTCTATTCACCCCCCTCTAGTTGCCACTTTTGGTCCTACAGTCACAAATGGAGTTTTTTTAAAAAACTGTATGTATGACCCTTTCCTCCCTATAAGAAAATTTGCTTTCTGACTGCCCTCATGATATGGCATACATACTTCATGATTTATAAATTAAACAAAATATTGACACATTGTTCAGAACATCGATCAAATATTGTTCATTACATCCATCACACATTATTCAGAACACAAAATAATGTCATTTATATATTACAAGGGTTATGAACATCACACAGATACACATCACACATTGTTCAAAACACATAAACCTAGCTAGCTAGACACATTTCCTAGCTATACATCATTAGCGATGTTGTCTTCTAAAGGACGAGATGATAGACATCGTCATCTTCCAGAAAGACAAAAAGTGATAGATAAACTTAGGCCGATCGACTCCATCTTTCAAAAATACAAGATGATAGACATCATCCCAGCCTCCTACGTTTCAGCACAATGTCAACCCAAGCATCATCTAAAATGAGTAGCTTGCAGTCATCTAGATCAGGCTCCACCTTGACTAGCTCACACATGAGCTAGAACCAAACTGTATGTCTTGTAGTTGATGAAAATGTCTCAATTTTGACGAACAAGAATAGAGAATTTTTTATCTGGAAGAACAAAATGGAGAACGTGATTCACATCAAATGCAGGGTTCGCAGAAGGGGCCTTCATAGCAGCGAAGAACACGAAGTCCAACCTACCAAAGTCGACATTAAGCATCCACACCATCGAAGTAGTCATAGGAACGACCCCATGCTACCACTGTCTGATTGTCGTGAACTGTGCCATTGTAGATCTACGACGGAAACAAGGCATTGACATCAGTTACGTACATAGATCGAAGCAATTAAAACCTAATAAACCATAACTAAACTGCCATGTAAACCATATGATACTCACATCAGTGCAGTGAAAGGGGTTCAACCCAGAGATCTCGCTTCTTTGACGCTAGGATGGAGAGTGAGGATGATGTTTCTCAGTGTAGTGGAAGATGTGAACACTAGGATGATGAGTGAGAAAGAAGAACACTCCTCATCGCTTTATATTCAGGGGAGATGAGCAGATTATGTATGTTGAAAGCTAAAAGAGCTTAGGGAGACAAACTAGTTATTTGTGTGGAAAGCCAAAAGAGTTTGGGAGACAAGCGGTAAATTCAAAAATATTCGCAGGTCTTTAAATACAGACGGGTTTTCATAAAATCTATTTGTGTTTATTGTATTGATACAGACGGATCTTACAAGAAGCCGTCTATGACAATATCAAACGTTGTCTGTGTCTATATGAAACAGACATTTATAAAAACCGTCTGTGAGTTCAATCACACCTAGACGGATGATTTGTTACAGACATGTTTGTCTTAGTAACCGTCTGAGGATATTTTATCAATAACAAGTCCTAAAAAATCGTTTGAAATACACTATCTATTTTCATTGATTCTATGGCAGTGATACTCTGCACTATGTATTGGTAGTGTACGTAAAGGCACTCCACCGTTGTCACATCACTATACTGCCACGACGCCACCCATAGAAGACTCGAAGGCTAATTGAAACATCACAATGAAATTAACTACTATCACGTATGGTGATGGATACTACAAACAAACTTTCTGTGGTTGTTGCCGAAAATTGGGCAACTGCAAAATGAAATTGGTTGAACAATTGTCTCCTAGTGTTCTTCTATCCTCTCTTTTCCCTTTTTAAGAAGGGGCTAGGGTGCCCTTTTTGTGCCCTTGTGTGCTTCTCAAAAATCTATTTGGTATCTATTTCTATATATTTTTTAGCTTGATTTAGTTGAACTAAAGTTTGTGATTTGGGGCTGCTAATGGGAAACAAAGTACCGATAGTTGTAGCTAGTGTTGGTCAGGGGTGAGGTTCCACTCTTTTCGAGGGGGCGAGTTGGTAATTTGATAATTCGAGATGGGTTGCAGAGTTAGAGGCCAAGAGGGAAACAAGCTGACCGACTAGTATCAAGTGTGCAAGAGTTAGAAGCACACGACTCTGTAAGGAAATTCTATGAGACTTGGTCTTATAGAAAGACTCTCTCTTGTGCATACCATGTGTCCCTCTCCTGCCTTTTAGTTGCACATGTTAGTAGTTGGATCAAGGAAGGACAGCATGGATCAAGGTCTTGTAAGGATCTTTCGGTGAAGAGCGTGAAGTTTGCTTGGTCCGATGCTTGTGAGAAAACCTTCCAAACTTTGTAGAATCTTCTCACCACCTCACCTGTCCTTGCTCAACCAGATGTACACAAGAGTTTCGACATTTATTGTGATGTTTCTCGTATAGGCCTCAGCTGTGTTCTCATGCAAGAGGGCCGAGTCATCACCTATGCTTCTCGCCAGTTGAAGCGCTATGAGAAAAATTATTCGACTCATGATTTAGAGCTTGCAGCCATTGTGCATGCTCTGAAGATCTGGCACCACTATCACCTTGGAAATCTCTGCAATATCTACACCTATCACAATATTCTCAAATATATATTCACTCAAGCCAATCTCAACATGAGGGATCAAAGATTATAAATTGGAGGTCCATTATCATCCTGCAAGGCGAACGTCGTTGTCGATGCCTTGAACCAAAAATCTCGGTGCAATTGCCTTACGGTCAAGCCTAAAAATACCACACTTTGTGATAATTTTCGGAGACTTGGACTCAATATGGTCTCGGATGGATTTCTTGCAAATTTTGAAGTCAAATCCACCCTACTCGATCAAATCAAGGAAGCGTAGAAGAATGACAAGGGTATGACCCAAATTTGTGACAAGATGAAGGAGGGCAAAGCTATGGATTTTTCAGAAGATGATCAAGGCATCTTGTGGTCCCTAAGGTCCATGAGTTGAGGAAGAAGATCTTGGATGAAGCTCACGACTCATTGTTGTCTATTCATCTTGGGAGCACCAAAATGTATCAAGACCTCAAGCAAAAATTTCAGTGGACCAGCATGAAGTGTGAGATCGCTCGGTGTATCACTGAGTGTGATGTTTACCAGAGAGTGAAAGCCAAACATCTCAAGCCGGCTGGTACGCTCTAGCTCTTGCCCATTCCCTCTTAGAAGTGAGAGGAGATCATAATGGATTTCATTACTGGACCCCCTAAAACCTCCTAAGGGTATGACTTGATTTGAGTCATTGTGGATCAGTTGACCAAATTAGCTCACTTTCTTCTAGTCAAAACCACATACTCTGTCAAGCAATATGCAAAGCTTTACCTCCCTCGAATTGTTTGTCTTCATGGTATTCCTATGAAGATAGTCTCCGATCGAGGATCTATCTTTGTCTCCCATTTCTGGAAGAGTCTTCATAGAGCCATGGGAACCGAACTCTTCCATAGCACTGTGTACCATCCTCAGACCGATGGTCAAACCGAGCAGATGAATCAAATCCTAAAATATATGTTGCGGGCTTGTGCTATCACATATGGGAAATGGTGGGAAATATGGTTGCCATTTGCAGAATTCTCCTACAACAATAGCTTCCAGTCGAGCATTAAGATATCGCCTTTCGAAGCTCTCTATGGAAGGAGGTATCGAATGCCTCTAAATTGGCCCAAGTCTGGCGAAAGAGCTTTTCTAGGCCTAAATTTGTTCAAAGAGGCGGAAGAGCATGTCCTAACCATTCGTAAGAATCTTCTCATGGCTCAATCTCGTCAGAAGAGCTACGGTGATCATCGTTGATGTGAACTCATGTTCAAATTGGGAGATTCCATCTATCTCAAAGTCTCTCCTCTAAAAGGGACGTGGCGATTTCAAGTCAAGGGAAAATTGGCGCCATGATATGTTGGTCCTTTCCAAATCGTTGCTCGGCATTACGAGGGGGCATATCAACTAGAGTTACATCTGTCTCTCTCCTTCGTGCACAAAGTTTTCCATGTCTCGCAATTGAAGAAATATCTCCGTGTTCCAACCGAAGTTGTGATCATGGATGACCAAGAGCTTCAACCCGATCTTTCTTATTACGAGCATCCTGCTCGCATCCTTGATGAAGCCGAACGGAAAACGTGATGTAACACTTTCAAGTTTCTCAAGGTGCAATGGAGTAATCACTCCGAAGATGAAGCGATGTGGGAACGGGAAGATCGACTTCATGCCGACTATCCCAAGTTCTTCTCCATCCTGTGGGTGTCACTTTAGTTTCTAATTCTCACAACGTGGTTTGTTGCAAAGTCATGAAGTTCCTTGATTCACCGTACTCTTCCCCGACTCGTACCGAATCTCAGGATGAGATTCTTTAAGGAGGGAGGTTTGTCATGTCCCAATTCCTTAATCATGTCATTAAGTATAAATATATCATTAAGCATAATAATCATCATGTTTATTGTTAAGCTTTTTGGATTGTTTGCTATCTCAATTGGTGTTTTGATTTTTATTAGGCGTTCTGAAAATAACCAACGTTAGACTTTTTGTTAGTTTAAGTCTCGCTTAGAAGTTAATCGCTGCACCAGTTGTTATAAAAATTTAGCAGTAGTTTTTAGCTTCTCTTTCTTACAAGTGGGGCCCACCTTGAGCTGGCCCACACCCCTCCCTCGCTCTCAGCTGCAGCCCCACCCCTCCTCTCTCCCACCTCACTCTCTCTCTCTCTCTCTCTCTCTCTCTCTCTCTCTCTCTCTCTCTCTCTCTCTCTCTCTCTCAGCTGGATAGAGCAAAGGTAGCAACCCCTCTCTTCTCCCTCAAGCACTCTCTCCATTCTTTCCCTAAATCCCCACCTCAAGAGCAAGAATCAAGGTATGCATGCTATCCCATTGAGTTCCTCACCTCTCTAGCTCTCCATCCATCTAATTCTTGCTCACATGCATGAAGGTTTGGAGGTTTTCCAATTCAAATTCGTCACCCTTGTTGTGCTGCAACTTTCAACAAGTTTGCTTTCTCTCTTTCTCTCTCTCTCTCTCTCTCTCTCTCTTCTCCAAGTGTTTTGCTTCGGTTTTTCCCCAAATTGACGTCCTCAAGCCTTGGCAAAGGATTGTGAGTAAGTACCCTAGGATTTCCTTGATAGCCTCACAAGTTTTAGCTCAATTTTGGTTGAATTTATGGACAGCAATGGAAGATAAGAAAGAAATGTCATGTTCTTGAGGCATTAGAGATGGAAAGAAGGTTTGGATGAGATGGCTAGTAAATCGAGGGTGTAGAGTGAGTGTATTAGGTTTAGAACCAAGGTTTAGAACCAATGTATTAGTGCCATTGCATGTTTATGTGATTTAGATTTCAACATGCAAGTCAATTCGATTGATGAATCATCGTGAACAATTGTTCTGATGAACCCCGGAGGCTCCGAAAAAATATGGAGAATCAGAAGAATTATGTGGACACTCTAGAAAAATTCGGAGAGTCCAAATAATTATGCGGAGACTCCAAAAAAATACAGAGAGTCCAAATAGTTATGCGGAGACTCTGGAAAAATTTGGAGAGTCCGAAGAATTATGCGGGAGAATCCGAAAAAATCCGAAGTGTCTGAAGAATTATGCAGAGACTCCGAACTCCTGTTACTTTCAGACGATGTTTAGATGACAAACTTTCTTATTTCTTTGTATGTTTTGTACTTTTAGCTTGATGTTAGGATGCATCCACTACTGATATGCATCATGCAGTACATTTCATTACATCTTTTTCATGCTTACCATTGCATGCGTTCTTCTTTAGTGAACGAAGGACCAAAGGATGACATGGGCTTGATCAAGGGCGATCCAGAGGTTGTTTCCGTTGCTTGTGATGCTAATCAACTAGGAAAGCATCTAAGTATTTTCATCCCATTACTTTGGATCATATATTGTGTCAATTGATAAGTTATACCTTATGTATGTTTGCATGTCAATGAATCTTATATCGGGTTTTAGGTTAGATCCTATTTGTTGCATTACTCTCCCTTGACATTGTTTATCGCTTGATCCTTTGTAACTTGGGTTGTTCATGTCAAGTAATGACCTAACTTAAAATGAATGTGTTATGCTTAGCATGGTTTAGGTCGTTAGTAGAAGTCGAGCAGTGGTTCGGCCATCGTTCGTGAGCTTAGGTCTTACTATTTTTCACAAAGATAATAATGATGAAGTATGATGGGAAGTATAAGGTCGTGAGGATGATTTGGTTCGTGTTATAGTTACAGTTATGTTGATGATCTCAAGGTAGAAGGTTGCTCATGGTTAGATGTAGGTGCTTACACTTGAGTTGAAATTGCATTTGCTTAAGAACTTAGTTACCCTTGAGGCCGAGTTCTTGCTAATTATCCAAATTGCATTCTCCTTGGAGTCGGACTATTTATAAGTGCCCACTATGGATTAATTCTTGTGAGTACCTTTGTACTACGAGTCAAGTAATGATGAAATAGACTTAGTAAACGAGTTAGCGGGATTCAAATTAAAATGATTGATCAAGCAAGTTGTAACCATGATTGGATTAGAGGAAAGGGGGATTATAATATAAAATGTGCGTTTTGTATATACTACCCAAGTCAAGAAAATAGAGCTACATGCAGCATATATCTAAAACAAGCATGCTCTGAATGTTTGAAAGCAAAGAAGCAAAGATGGAGAAAGAAACTGGAGCTAGAACCAGACGAATGAATAATGTCCAGCAGTATTAGAACCTTAGAAAATAGAATGAATAAATTAGAAGTAGAATTAGAAGAGCTGAAAACCAAAATTGATAATATGGGTTTGAAAAAAAGATAAGTTTATAGAAAATGCTGAATGCCAAGAGGTAATAAAATAATTCAGTTAAAAGATGTCATAATAAACTTTGGAAATAAGTATATAGTTAAGTAACTATTTAAAGAAATATTAGGAATAAGGATTCCGGTGAAGGTAAAATTAAGACCAAATTTCATCTATAAAATATTAGCATTAGTAGACACAAGATGCACAAAGAATATTATTCATGATAAATACTTTGTAAGATGCTCCGAAATAATACATACGATAGATGATAATAAAGAAAAGACATCCACTGATATGTCAGGAATAAGGAATATTCATAACCAGTTAGCATACAATATTGAGGTATTTATAAATGACACAAAATACATAATAGATAAATTTAAAATACAAGGCTTATCTATGATAAACGATGACATGATAATTGGATTAAGGTTTTTACAACATTGTTTACAAACCACAATTATACATGAACAAGGTATTATATTATTTCTTACCAAGACAATGTCCCATGTATCTCAGAAGTATAAAAGCATGGTGGAACGCAACACCAAAAATTACCAATCTTGATCTTGAAAATGAGGGTAATCTTGAATGTAGTATAGACAATGAGTTCTCAGACAAAATACAGAAAATGAGCTTAATGCAATCATAGAAGAATATTACATAGCAAATTATTGTGTAGAACGTATTGGGTTACAATCATTCTCACCAAATTAGTATAGAGACATAAAATCTAAAAATGACATAGAGAAGATTGTACAAAGATTAGAAGATATTCAAATAATTGGAGAAATACCAATAAAATATTGGGATAAGAATTCTACTGTATGTAAGATAAACATTATAAACCCAGATTATATAATTAAGATATGTCTTATAGAAGCCACTCCAAAGGACTTAGACGAGTTTAAAATGCATATTGAAGAATTATTAAAATTAGGAGCAATAAGAGAATGTAGGACTCCATATTGATCAACAACATTTATAGTAAGAAATCATTATGAAATAGTAAGGGGTAAATCAAGGATGGTGATGAATTACAAAAAGCTAAATGATAATACTGTGGAAGATGCATATTCCAAATAAACAAGAATGGATTAATATGATACAAGGTAGCAAATACTTTTCAAAATTGATTTGAATGTTATGTTTTAGCAAGTTAAGATGCAGAAGAATCTATAGAATGGACATCATTCACATGTCCACAAGGACATTTTGAATGGTTTGTAATGCATTTAGGATTAAAAAATACGCATGCATTATTTCAGAGGAAAATATAAAATATTTTTAATGAAAACCAAGAGTTTATATTAGTTTATATAGATGATCTGTTAATATTTTTAAAAACTTATAAAGAACATATTGCTCACCTTGAAATATTTTTTAGATAGGTAGAACAAAACGGGTTGATATTATCTAAAAGGAAAATGGAAATTTATATAAAAAAATTAATTTTCTTGGACATGAGATAGGAGAAGGTAAAATTTATCTACAATAGCGTATTGCAAAGAAAATCTTACAATTCCCTGATGTCATGAATTGACAAAAAGGTTCTGCAACAATTTTTAGGAATCGTAAATTATGCAAGAAACTATATAGATAATCTGGCTAAACTTACTGGGACATTATATGTAAGGTTTTAAAATTATTAGAATTACCTTTAGATGATAATTATTTTATTATCGAAACTGACGTTTCTAAAGAAGGATGGGGTGCTATATTTAAGCAAAAATCTAATAAATATTACCCAAAGACAGGAGAAATTTTTTGTAGATATGCTTCAGGAAGTTACAAGCTAAAAACTGTAAATAATACTGATAGAGAAATTTTTGGTAATAATAGATACAATAAACTCTTTTAGTCTGTATTTAGGATTTAAAGAATTTACGGTTAGAATAGACTGTGAAGGTATATGTAGATATTATAATCAAATCAATAGCAAGAATAGTTCTACTAGAAGATGGGTTTGGTTCCAAGATATTATTACTGAAAATGACTACAAAGTTGTTTTTGAATATATAACAGAAAGGATAATAAGCTGCCTGACCTATTATTCCGCTCATCTATTTTAAATGTATGAAGAGATCGATGAATTTTAGCGGAGTGGAATCATTCAGCTTTGGA
This sequence comes from Phragmites australis, assembly GCF_958298935.1. Taxonomy (NCBI): domain Eukaryota; kingdom Viridiplantae; phylum Streptophyta; class Magnoliopsida; order Poales; family Poaceae; genus Phragmites; species Phragmites australis. The sequence continues at coordinate 18,425,427 of NC_084936.1, read as the reverse complement.
GCTGAAAATAACCTAAGAATATAATCCCACTAAATTCATATAAATTTAAGCCGAAGAATCGTATAATCCTAGATGAAGTACAAAAATGCATACTAGATAACTTCTGGTTCCAATATAACAATAAGCGAGAAGAAAGGGGATATATGCTATCAATATTAAATAGTCTTGCTGAATATTTTCACATGACAAATGAATTAATATCTACATCAAAAAATCCAGAGGTAATAGAGCCGAAGCCTATATATGATGTATTTGATAGCAAGGTACCAAATGAATTAATATCTATATCAAAAAATCCAGAGGTAATAGAGCCGAAGCCTATATATGATGTATTTGATAGCAAGCCTATACATGACAAATGAATATATATCATTTGAAAAAATAATCTATCAAAAGATAGATTCAAAATTGCAAGAGGAATATCATGGAAAAATATACAAATATTGATGAAGTATTAAACCAAGCCAAAAAATATTGAGAGTAAATTATTATATAGAACCAGCTGCTAAATATTATATTCAGAAATTTAGAAGAGCAAAGAATAAAAAAAATTCCAGCAGCAACATCTTGTATAAAGGAAGAAGAGTCTTCAAAAAGGCTCACATATAAAGAATTCCTATTGAAAGATGTGAATCCTTTGGATGGTTAATACATAGGTTGGAAAGTTGAAGAACAATTTGAGTCAATATCACTACAATGGAAGATATAAATGAAGGAAGAAGTTCTAAAAGAATTGCGAAAAGAGATGAGTGATAAGTTTGAAGAAATGAATAAAGCATATGATGAAAAATTTGAAATCTCATTCTCAAAAGAAGACATTATGGATGTTGCCGGATATGGGTAAAATCCAAAATAAAGTACTAAAGTACTAATAATAGTAGTAGTAGTACTACTACTACTAATAATACTCTATTGATAAGGAGACATATTAGTTGAATATGAAAGCTAACAGGAATATTGTCCTTTGAATGTACGATGGAATTGATAAGATGCTATCAGTTATTCAAGCGTGGGAAGACCCATGCAGAAGAAGACTACGGAAGAAAGACTGCATATTCACATACTCAGAAGACTGAATGCTCATATGCTCTCCAATGGCCAAAGTGTGTGTTCCATCATCAAAAGAAGACACCAATAATTCAAGAAAAAGATATTCCATGCTCATGAAGACAACCGATAGATGGCTTCATATGGCTTCACGTTCCGTCGGCAGATAATATATTCTAAACCTTGAGATTCCAAGCTACTACATAAGTACCTAGACCAAATTAAATAAAGGAGGAAAGGATCTCCTCGCGTAGCTATAAAAGGAGGCTTCATACAACGGAAGAAGAGACAGCAACACAACACAACAGGCACCAGCTATCGAGCAACATCTAGAGAAGAGCGAGAGTGTCCTTAGCACTCCCTCTCTCACTCCTAATACTAAGGTCACCTTGTAAAATAGCTTATATTGAAGGAAAGATTTGTGCCACTGCTGCTATAAGGTAATCCTCCGTGTGTGTAAGTATTTGGGGTTCCCAAAAGGGAAAACCATTTATAAGCTATGCTTATTAAAATGAAGTAGTGTTGTCTTTGAAAATCTCTTGGTCTTCTAGTTTGTCTATGTAACATCATCTGTTTTGACATATTAATTAATTGTAAATTTTGCTCCAAATTAAAACTTTTGGTGATTAATTAAGTCAACTAAAATCAAGGAAAATGCATATTCAAATATGCATTTTAGTTGACTAGGTATTTCAAAGTGCACTAGAATTATTTCCAAAATAATCCCTACATTAAATTGATTCATATGCATTGGTTTATCGTTAATGTGGTTCTTTGTGTGAAGATTGAAATTGAATGTCTCTCAATTTCAAATCCGTTCCTAGATTCCTTCGTCTCAAATCATTTAAATTCAAATCATCTTCAAAGTCTCAAGATCAAATCCAAATTACAATTCAAATGTCTCCATTGAATTTATACCAAACCCGAACCCAATTCCAAAACTAAATTCAAATATCTCCATTTGAATTTAAACCCCCAAACTCCTTTCCTTTTTCTTTTTCCTCCTGGGTTGAATCTCTCTTCTCCCCCCTCTTTATTCGGCCCGTGCTCAGCCAGCCTAGCCTTCCTCCCCTCCCCTCTTTTCTCCCTTGTGCGGCCTAGCTAGCCCAGCTCCTCTCCCCCTTTCCTTCTCTCGCGCCTGGGCCACCATCGCTCTACCGTCCCAGCTCATGCGCGTGCTTGCCAGCCTGCCGCTTGACTGTGCCTTCGCGCACGTGGCCACCCAAGTGTCGGTCATCCATCGATCACCCACCGCGCTCTCTCCTTCCTCCTCCAGCGCGATGCCGCGCCGCTTGCCACCGCAATAGCTGCTCCTCCCCAAGAAATATCTGGCCACCGCATTGAATGCCCAGCCACTTGCCCGCATTCTCGCTCTCTCTCCTCTGTCCGCTCTCTCTCCCGCCCGCCCTGAGCATCTGCCGCCCATGACTTCCATGACCCAAACGCGTGGCCAGCGCAGTGCCGCCATGCAACGGGAAAATATCACAGCTGGCCGCCATCCTATTCCTCTAGGATAGCACGACGCGCCCACCACCACTCTGTAATGCCCTCTCCCTCTATAAATAGAGCGCCTTGGTCTATCTCTCTATTTCCCCATTTGCCGCCACCATAGCACTGACTCTGTCACCATTTTCGCCGTTGTGACCTCGCCATCAACATTTTGCCCCCACGAGCTGCCGAGGAGCACCCGGAGAACTCCGCCGTGAGTCCGACAGGAGCCTGTCCGCACCGGTAGCTGTGTCGCCTCCACCACCACCTCTCCGTTGCATCACTGGCCGCCTTCCAGCTTCTCACCATTTTTGAGCTCAGTGAGCTTCCCCCCCCCCTTCTCGTGTGTAGCCACGTGCCACTGAGCTTTTGCTCCGATGCCATGCTTTAGCTCGCTGTCGGTGTGCTTGTGCCTCTTCTTGCGGTCCGGCCATCGTGCCATGTAGTCCAGGGAGCCTTAGGCTCCTTTTCTTGCAAGGAGATCATGCGTAGGCTAGGGGAGATGCTGCCTAATTTCTATGTCGCCGTGTAGATCGCCTCCGGTCGCCGTCTGGCATCGCTCCGGCCCTAGCCCGTTGCTGATAAACCCCTAGACGAACTCATCATCACGTGTAGAAGCCTGGCGACCATCCATCATCATAAAACCCCGGCAGGTGAGTGATTTTGACGAGCCCTCCGGCATTGTTCCACTGTAATCACTCGCTATTGATCCCCCCTCACTGCTCTGCTCGGACCGGCGTGCCCACGCTCACACGCGCGTGGCTAGGTCGTTCTCGCGCCTACGCAGCCCAACCGAGCCAGCTAGCCCAATCACCCAAGGGGCGCACCCCAGTGGGCCAGCCCAGCTCCGTAGCCTGCTAAATCGACCAACGTGATCCGAGTGGGTCGAGTACTGTACAACCCAGTTCTGTGCAGCCCAAGCTCAAGCCTGGCCTAGTCTAAGCCCATTTCAAGGCCAATCCCGGCTGCTGTTCATGTAGGCCCAAGTTACACTTCATGTGGGTCCCACCCATGAATAGTACCATTTTATATTTTCTCGATTTATATTAGATTAAATCTTTCAGGAGTTATAACTTCTCTATTCTAGTTCCGTTTTCGGTGATTCTTTCGCCGAATTTCATCTAAATTCGAGATCTACCTATCTATAATAGTGTGATATTCATTAGGAATCATTTGGATTTCTACTCAATGTTATTTGATTCTTCTCTAGTATAGCCCGTTAATGATCATAGTCATAATTGCAGAACCGCCAGAATTCTACGAGTGTTGCGCAGGAAGCGTCAGGGGCGAGAAAGATCCTAACTACAACCAAGATCTTGAAGAAAACCACTGAGAAGGCAAGTTCTATTTCCTTTATTATATTGAATCTATGTTTTCAACTAATCTATATGATCAACTAAAACTTGACTTATATCGCATGTGCTATGTACTACTCTTTTACAAACTGCTTATAGTAGTTAATCCTATCAAACAATTGCCATGCCTTAGCATGTTATCATCCAGAATACATATCACCCTAGTATTTACCTGTTGTTATCTATATTAACATCGGATAACGCCTTGATATCTAGCATGCTTAGGATTGAATACTTTTCCTTGGAGATGTCGCTTTTAAAACACATATCTTCAGAGATAAGATTTATTTTTATCAATGATAACTCATATACCATGAATCTTTAATGGTTGTGAATTTTGTAATGGTTGTGAAATCCTTGATGTCATGTGGGATGTGGAGGGTGGTGTGTAAAAATAGGTGAAAACTATTTTGGTGGGAGCAGGAGGAGTAGTACTCTAGACGAGGATACTCCTTGGGGCTTAAGTTACCTCTGTGGTATTTATTGCCACAAGATACCTGCCACGGACGCTTAAGAACCAAGTCATTTCATCGCCATGCTTAAGCAACTCCCGTGCAACCACGTGTCATGAATGGGCAGGACTTGACTTTTCTTCACCGGACCAAGTTGGGCATCATACTAGGAGGGTGGGGAGTAGCGAGAGGCCAAGTATCCATTTGCCCGTTTGTATGAATATTTCGAAAGATGGCATAGCCAATCTGGTATTCAGTCCAAAAGATTTGGGACTTGGGGTGTCTAGTAGAAAAGCACGGTAGGAAAGGTGATTGAAGTGTCTTGGTATGATTCGCTCCTTCACTTGCAATGGTTGGAGGCTGAACATATCGCGTGGGTACAGTGTACAACCTCTGCAAAGTGTAAAACTATTCGAATAGCCGTGCACACGGTCATGGACATGCGAAGGCAAAACATTTTTGACTAGAATCCGAGTGCGTGTATCTTGATGAGTGAGTGTGTCGACTAGATGTTCGTGTGATGATGTTACTAGCTCAATTCGCCAGAAGCTGCGTGGTACTAGAGATACACCAAAAGTGATTATAGGGACTGCGGAGTGAGGTATAGCCACTCCCAGGACCGAAACCCTTAAATATAGCTTGTTACATAGCTTTGAACTATTTAAAGTATTTTAAAGTCAATCATAAATGATACAATTGAATACCTGCATAAATTGTTTTACGCTTAAAACTAAACCGTAAAATCTTGTCCTTGAATTACCCCTTTATGCATCTATCAACACCTTAAAATAGTATAGGGCTTGCTGAGTACTTTCCGTACTTACTCTTGCTGTCATTCAGATGAGGAGGCCAATGCCGCCTTCGTCGGAGGTGAAGGTGAGAATAAAGAGTAGTCTTAGAGGTTGCGTTTGCACCCTAGCTGGGCTTTGTGCCTTTGCTTTCCACTAAGTTTTGCTGGTCATTTGGCTAGGTTTGTAACCTTTTGTGTTCTGAACCTTAATACTTATGTACGAAGTTTGATTGTGATACTGTAACTTTTATACTGTTTATATTAGCTACTTGGTCCAGGGACTGGTAAGAATGGCACAGGGGATCTCAGGTTGGGGTCCTACAGTCTATATGGGACGAGTTTTTATGCTATGCACCCTATAGGAGAAACTTTTTCGGTAGTTCTCAAATAGTCCTGCATCTGTCGTGACCAAAATAGGATGAGGAGAACTCTATGTCTATAGAGAAATGTTCCCTTTGGGTGGAACTATCTGAGATGATGATAAAAATTTATAACATATGTTCATGACTAACAATATCTAGGGAAAGCTCTGCTACTCTTGAAATAAGCTAGCGATAAGAATGGTGAGTATCGAGTATGATTTTTATGGCTATTGTGTAACCGGTCGAATTATTGGTTTCGCCAACCTGCAAAGATCTTGAATAACATTTAGTAAATAGTAACTGTGAATAGTATCCACGAATTTTTATTTAAGAATAATTTAATCAAATATTACACTAAATAAAAGCGAAGTCTGTTGAATAAAGTTAAGCTAAAAGCGACGTGAGTGGGTGAATAGTGGTGAATAGTGCATGCTATAAGTAGTCCGACCACCGTATTAGAAGGCTAGTGGGAAGTCATTGTAGAAATTCATATTTTGAATAGTAACATAGTATTTTGAATAGTAAATAACTCGGAATTTTTGGTCTCGAATATTTGGTCGTATATATATAAATATATATTTATATATATAATGCGATGCACCTTAAATAAGTATTTAACGCGCAACCTAACATGAGAAAAATAGGAAAACCATTATTCTAAAACCAAAAAATCAACCAACCAGAAATCACATATTATAAAATAAGAAACTGATGTCTGTAAAGTCCCTATTACAAAACAGAAAAACACTTATTCCAAAACTAGAAAACTGACTACCGAAACATCCCTATTTAACATGTTGGGCGTTAAACAGGAGTTATATATATATATTCCCCCTGCATTTTCTGTACTCCCAGGTATACATATTCCCCCTCTAATGGATGTTCATAAAGGATGTACATATTAAAAAGTAGTATATACATATATATACATATATTTCATTTGCAAAGAAGTATATACATCTAAAAAAAATAGCATATATATCTCAGAAAGTAGTATATATATATATATCTTACATCTTAAACAATAAGTAGTAGTGTGTGTGTATAGAGAGAGAATGTTTGTATCCCCATGGCCTCTGCTTCCTAATCCACCATCGTCCTGGTGCTCTTCCTCATCGGTGGTTCATAGCCGACATTGGCACCAACAACTACCTAAGCACGATAGCCCATACCAACCACAAGCCCTAGGGTTGCGACTTTGACACGCGTCATCCCCGGGGCGCTTCTCCAATGGACACGTACACCCTCGTCGACTACCTTAGTGTGCCTTGTTCACGGTGGATAGCTCTTAACCCCTTGAGTCTCCCTATAGTAGTGGGAAGCAGGGTAGCCAGATCTGGGTGGTAGCTGAAACAAAATAGAGGCAAGGAGGATGAGATGAATAGAAGGGATAGTTTCGTAACCAACAAGCAAAGTTAAGGGGCAAGCTAACTGTGGGTGTATGAATGAAAGAAACTTAATTGAGAAGGTGGTGGTATGGATGGATGTGAGAAATTTTTATTCGTATTTGTATCATCCTTGGTTTGATGGTCCTAATTTTTGGAAAGTTTTGCTCTGAACACTCTAACTTCATGGCATTAGCTGGAGGACATCGAAAAAGTCAAGTTTTGGGGGAAAATACTGCCAAAATGTGGCTCTTTGCTGGAGGACACCGCGTCGATTAAAATATCATTTTCGGCTGAATAAGAGAGAGAAATAGCTTAAAATACCCTAAATACCCCTATCAGCTTATGGCCCACACGTCAATATCTCTTTTCTTTGTCTGCCGCTAGTTGATTGTCTGTTAACACGTGGTCCCATAAATGCCTCTGGTTAGCAAAGCAAGAGAAGGGAAGGAGATAGAAAGAAGAAAGGGTCTGGCTAGTAGGCCTAAGGGTATTTCTGACTTTTCACTTTGTTTCTCTCTCCTATTTAGCCGGAAATGATTATTTTAATATATGTGATGTCCTCCAGCAAAGAGCCATGTTTTGGCAATATTTTCCACCAAAACTCGACTTTTTTATGTCGTCCAGCTAATGCCACTAAGGTTGTGTTTGTTTGCTGCTTCTGAAACTGCTTCTGCTACTGGCAGAAGCCAGAAGTCAGAAGCCAGAACAAACGAGGTTCTGGAGAAGTGGTTTCTGGAGAAGCCAGAAGCCTGTTTCTGAGGAAAATGAACTAAACCTGAGAAGCTCGCTGAGATGTGCTTCTCTGAGAAGCTATGTGCTGAGAAGCCAAAAATTTATTGTAGAAGCCAACAACCTATTTCCAAAAGCAGCTTTTCAGAAAAACCAAAAGCACTGCTTTTCAGAGAAGCTCAAAAGCAGAAGCTCAAACAAACACGGCCTAAGTCAGAGTGTCCAGAACAAAATTTCCCTAATTTTTTTGTTTCTTTCTTATAGGAAAGGTTAGTCTACTAATAAAGTGCATCTTTATACTGTTTCTTAACCCAATGCATCTTTACAGCAGAAAAAATTTAACAAGTAAATAAAAAATTCAACCAGTAAATAAAAGGGTGAGTTAACACTAGGCCTAATGAGTAAGTGCATTGAAATGGAATCGTGAGATGGCAGGCACAATTGTATATAAGCCACAATACGCAGTCTCTTGTCAACCATATTATTGCCATTTGATTGCCGTTAACAAGTTAAGTCGTAGCAAAGATGTGTTATTGTGGTAGGGGTGTCAAGAAAATGCAACTCACGGTAGCAATGGCTATGAACCAAACACTTGGAAGAAGGAAAAACTAGGAGGTTGAGTGTAGATGCAACCAAACCGGTTTACCGACTAATATAGTTAGGTGCAAAATGGATAGCAAAAATCCAAATTATCTGATATTCGTAACCGATAAAATATAAATATGGTAAGTAAAATTCGCATTTAACTGGCCCGACTGACAAACATATATAAATATAGATATTTCCGATCTCCCACCCCGATATGGATGTTGTATGCAAAATCTTGATAAATAATGATGTGGATATGGATAATATCTATACCCAAATATATATAAATACCTCTTTAGAATCTAATCAGCTTCCCAACTCAATTCTTTTATCTTCTTCCTCACCTTATTCCTTGATCCTACTTCACCTCCTATATGTTATAGGTGCTTGGAGAGCTATTGCTAATTGCAACATTGTGTCATGTGTAAGACAAATAGAACTCATTATGTTGGATTGTTTTTGATTTAGTTGCATTTGTGATGTTGAGGTACTACTACTTGTCAATTGTGGCTTGGTTATTTGCTTACATTGTATAACAATGCTATATAACGAAAGTAGAACACATGTTAATATACATTAATGACCATTAATCACTTGACACATCATTATATATGTGTTAAATGTCAATATGTTATTAGCTATGACCCATCAGATCCATCATTCTCGTGTAATATAAATTCATTATTCTGTAATTTATCGTTAAAGCTATAGGGTATTCATAGTCAACCAAAATAAATGGATATTTGGATTAACAATCCCATTTGTATTAGTATTCGAAGATATTTAAGTTTGTATTCATATTTATTTTGAAATATGGATACAACTATGTAAAGTGCATTATCGTGTAGTATCTGATTCGTTTTCACCCCTAACTATAATAATTAATTGCTATAAAACCATTCTCATATAAAGCAATTAACAATTAGATAGAGCTAAATGAAGAATGAAAATAGGTCTAGTATCTACCTTGTCATTCTTCACATCATGATTCTAAACCGACCTCTTGGTAGCTTATGAAACCTCGAGGTCTAGATTTACTGTGAAGAATGAGACTAAAAACTCTTCTAATTTTGCTGTGTTTTTCTATCATTAATGCCCTAATTTTTCTTCACGCATAGCTAGTGACGATTTTCATGTTCTGTATAAAACCCTCTCCTTACCCAAAAATAATAATAACCCATGTAAGCCCAGCGGTTTTATGAAAAAAAAAGGAGTGAGATTTTGTAGAAGACTGTTTAATAAGTTGGAAAAAAAAAAGCGGCTGTATGCGCAAGAGAGAGCGAACCGAAAAGACCTTTGTACCCTCGGTTACATTGTTATTCTGCCGTGGATCTAGGGGTTAATATGGAAATCAGCAAAATTAAGGGAACATGGGCGCCTGTTTCCTATCCTTCTCTGTCTCGCTTCGCCTCCCTTCCTTTCTGCCGCCGCCGCAATTTGCCGCGTCTCGCCGTCGGCGACGGGAAACAGCGAGCAACGCCTTCTCTCGCCGAGGCCTCGTCGAACGTCGTCGCCCCGCTCCTCCTCCCCGCACTCTACTGGCACTGAACTTCGTGGGGGTGCAGATCCATCTATCTGGGCTTGGATTGATTTCTTCTTCCGTTGGTGAGTAACTCTTGCTTGCTCGGACTGGTTGTTTCGCGAGTTGGTTTTGTTGGCTGCGTATTTCCTTGCTGCGTGGTGTCCTACTGATCCGGTCCATCCATACACTGTTCGATTTGGTTCTTCAGCGAGCGAGATCGATTTGGCCAGGGCGCGGGTGCAGCTTATTCTCCAGAAATTTTGGGGGTTCTTTGGGTCGCGTGACGATGGATATGTGGATTAGACAAGCCGAGGTCTGGGTAGGCCAAGCCGAGAGCTGGATCCGTCAACAACCCCCGGAGCAGATCTACGTCGCGGCCGCGGTGGTTGCCCTCTCAATCCTGGTTCTTATCGCAGGTGCTGTACGAAACCACAAGTTCATCTTACCCTGCATTGTGAATTCTTGGTCTTGAGTCTTGAGTTATTGTTTTCTGTTGGTATAATTCACGATGCCCTGAAGAGCATCCGTGGAAGGGGGCATTGGAATGAGATAGGTATGTTTAGTTTGGCGGTGAGGAAATGCTTTGGGTGCAGCACAATTTCATCCTTGCCTGAAAGAGTCGACGTGTAATAGATTGAGCTTTTTTATTGTCATAGATGTCGCTGTTGGCGAATAAGCTATTTGTGGATCTGGACGAGTAGTTGCATAGTTAGCTGCAGTATGCTGTCACAAAGTTCCTTTGAAATTGAAGTGTAACTCTGACCATGCCCTGTATTTATAGTAAATGTTCTAGACAATGGAAAAATGCTGTAATCTGTACAACTTAGCAACTAGGATTGGGAGAGCAATTCACAGTTAGCTATTTAATATTTGGAGAAACAACACAATTTATGGTATGTATGCACTAGCCCATCTGTGGAGGTTGTGAATGTTTATTCATTGTGTAAGTATAATTGTACTCAGAGGGGAAGCAGAGAGTAGAAATTTTCACATCTCACAACTCACAAGTGGCCATCAGGGTAGTTGTGAATTGGTATTGATTGAATATACAAAAAACGTGCCCATGGTTTTATTAATATGCGCAGGTGTGGCTTATAAACTGTTATGCTCTAAGATGATATAGAATTTACATGTTCTTAAACATTTAGATATCTGATGATGAGATGTATGGTGTTATGAAATGAAGAGGATATTTGTTTTTTTTAATAGAGATAACTTATCTCAAATATGTGTGAATTGCCATGCTGCATATTGAAGCTTGTCACATTACTTGTTCAGATTTCTGTTTTTGTATAAGAAATAACTTTGCCTTTTTTTCCCCTCAGCTTCTTGTCTGAAATCCTCGAAACCAAACACCATAGTGCTATCTGGACTCAGTGGCAGTGGCAAAACTACTCTTTTCTATCAGGTAATTTCCTATTTCTTTTTTGTCTTTGTGATGTGTAGGGTCTTACAATCGAGGAACAAAGATATATTATCTGCTTCGCAGAAGGATCTCATCTAAACCCCTTTTCATGCATTATAGTTCAATAGGGTAGGAAATGACCTCCTAGCTGTGCTTCAATTCTGCTTGTTATGGTGCATTGGCTTGGTTTGACTGAGTATGCTGCTATCTGAGCTCTACTTAGAAGTGGTGCACTCAATACCGTTAAAACCAGGATTACCTGTTTTTGTTCCTTTTCATTGGGATATTTTTTTTGGCTGTACCAATGTAACAAGTAGTTGGATTATCTTGTACCTCCCTTTGTTTCCATGCTAATTCTGCCGTTCTCTTCCTGTCAGCTTCGGGATGGATCATCACATCAAGGAACTGTAACTTCAATGGAAGAAAACAACGATACATTTGTGCTGCACTCTGAGAAGGAAAGGGTAAGGCAGATTTTAGAGATAAAATTTTCCAACATCTTGATATGAAAGTAAAATGAATGGCAGCACTGTTTACTTTTTTTATACAGACACTTGTATTTGCTGACCACAATATTTTGACTAAACCTTGCTCATGTCCATTGTGTAGAAAGGAAAAGTGAAACATGTGAATATTGTTGATGTTCCTGGTCATGCAAGGCTCAAACCCAAGCTTGATGAAGTCCTGCCTAAAGCAGCTGGGGTGGTTTTCGTCGTTGACGCTCAAGATTTCTTGTCTAGCATGCAAGCTGCTGCAGAGTAATTTTCGTGGTTTCTGTTTTTCGCAAAAGTCTCTGCTGTATTTCAGTCCCCCCCCCCCTCTATTGCATGCTGAATAAAATTAGCTGTGTGAATAGGAGCGTCCTTTTATATATATCTTAACATGTCAGAAGTGGCTTTGTTATATAAGTTTCTTACTGTAGTTGGTATTGTGTTAGAAAATCATTGTCTTGGCATCTTGCTGCAGGTACCTGTACGACATTCTGACAAAGGCAATTGTAGTGAAGAGAAGGGTTCCTGTGCTGATATTCTGCAACAAGACTGATAAAGTTACAGCTCATTCACAGGAATTCATCAAGAAGCAGTTGGAAAAAGAAATGTATGGACTACTTCCAACATTTAACATACTTGCACAACTGGAATGCATCAACTTGGGGTGGTTTCTGCCTATATATCCATCCATTTTTGCATATATTATGCTGCATAGAAAAATAGAGTTCATTCGGGTGGGACAGGGGGTGTAGTACTTTTATACCCTCTTCTTTTTCCCCTGAAATATATTTGTTCACTCCATAACTGATAGCCACCTGTAAGGGAGCATGCCAGAACCATATGCACTGGCTAGCTGAAGTAAAATATAATATCTACAAAGCTTCTAAGGTCTGCTGATTTTAATGTGTGCTGATTTTACCATGTCGTAGAAACAAGCTTCGGGAATCAAGGAATTCCATATCATCCGCAGACATCTCTGATGAAGTTGAACTTGGGGTACCTGGAGAGGCATTTAACTTCGGTCAGTGCCAGAACAAGGTGACCGTTGCTGAGGGTGCTGGTTTGACCGGTAATGTTTCGTCCGTCGAGCAATTCATTCGTGAATATGTGAAGGCGTAGATTCAACATATCCTTACCAGATCTGTGAACAATTCATCTAATGAGACAAGGAAGATCTTCGGCGTATCCGTTTGGTTAAATATCTGCATATACCTTCATAGGGTCTCCTTGATGTTGTTAGGTCCATTACATTTTGTGTTGATTCTGCTAACCTTTTTAGTGGCATTATATTTTGCATTGCTAATTCCTGATAGGCATTGGATAAGTATAGTTTGTTAAGAACTATTGGCTGCAAATTTTCATCTTTGGCTTTGTACTGTGCTCAATACGAGAGCGTGGACTGTCGTGCTGGCTATGCTCAATCCGAGGAAGTTCTTGAAGTTTAGAGCGTTAGGCATGTAATCGCACGGCTCTCGGTCGGGTTCGTTCTGAGTCCAGCTCTCCATCAGGTTTGTTCCGAGTCCGGCTCTCAGTCGGGTTCCGTTCAGAGTTCGGGCCCTGCACAACCACTGGATTATTTAACACATCTAAACATAATCGTAGTACTTTTCAAGGAAAGAGACGGATTGATGTGGACTGTGAGGGGCTGAGAGCTGTAGATGTAATAGTTGGAAAACATGTAGGAGACTTGGAGCTTTATGTCCCCACGATCAAACAGCATGTTTGTTTCAATAAATGTAGCTCCATGTTCCTCCGGGCCGACAAGATTGTTTTTCCGTCTGAACGCTACCGCCACGAGCATGCAGGATTGCGTGGGCAAGTTTGTCGATATCAACATCGAGTACGCCGGGCCGAAGAGCCTCGCCGTCGGCACCGTCTTCTACAAGGACCTTTCCTTCGACGGCCAAGTGTGGAAGATGTACTGCTACCCTGGCGGTGCGCCGGGGGATGCCGGCGCCGGCGAGTACCTCCCAGTCCACCTCGTGAACAAGAGCAACGCGAGGAACGCGAAGGCGCTCTTCGAGGCGGTCGTGCTGGGCAGAGCCGACGGTGGTGCCGCCGCGCCGCCGAGCCTGTATAGAACGTATATCTGCGTGGTGGACTACCCGGAGAAGGACTCGATGAGATGTCACCTGACACGAATCTTCCGGACGAGCGAGCTGGCGGATCACTGCGTCGTCGGCGGCTACATCACCCTCAAGTGTGGCATCGTGGTGCTACGCCACAGCCCGATACCCGTCCCGCCGTCCAGCTATGCCAATGACATCCGCGGCTTGGAGGTTAGGAAAAGGTTCGGTGAGCCGGACGTACGTTACGTTCGCCGTCGGCGGCAAGCTCGTCGGCGTGAACCGCAAGGTCCTTGCAGCTCGGTCCCCAGTCTTCAGGGCCGAGCTGGACGGCCCTATGGTAGAGAGTAGCATGCCGATCATCCATCCACAACACGAGTTCAAAGCTTCCACGTTCAACGCTGTGCTTCTGTACATCTACCAAGACAGGCTTCCCAGAGACGAGGAGTGCGAGGGCTCTTTGACGGAGCTGCTCCGGGATCTGCTCGCGGCGGCCGACTGGTACGCGCTGGACAGGCTGAAGCTCATGTGCGCCAAGAAACTGTGGGAGGACATGTCGGTGGAGACGATCTCGAAAACGTTGTGGTATGCCGGCAGGTACAGCTGCAGAGAGCTGAAGAACGCTGGTAAAAATCTAAAATTAGACAATATATATGAGCTGTATTTATTAATTTAGTATATTTTCGGTACATCGTGTACCGAAAAAACCATTTTTTGGCACATGGTGTGTCGAATACGGTACTGTTACACGTATTTGGCACATCGTATACCAAAAATGGATTATATTCGGCTGGGTCATGGTCATGTCACATCTGCTTTTTCGGTGCACGGTCATATCGGTACTGAATAAAGTGTTTTTCGGCACAAGATGTGCTGAATACGGCACTGTTGCCCGTATTCGGCACACCGTGTGCTGAATACCGTTTATTTTCGGCATACGGTGTGTCGAATACAGGCAACAGTGCCGTATTCTACACACCGTGTGCCGAAAAATACTTTTTCGATACACGGTGTACCAAAAAATCCATTTTCAATATACTATGTGTCGAATACGAATGCTAAATTAATAAATACAACTACATATTACCTATTTCGGTAAATACGCTCAGGTATATTGTCTAATTTTGAATTTTAGCCAAGAAAGCTTGCATGGACTTCTTAGCCGTGACGGAGAACATGAGTCTGGTCTCTGTAACCGAGGAGTATCTTTGGCTGGGACACAGCTCCCCGTCCATCGTCCAGGAGCTGAGAGCAAGGGTTTGGCAAAACTCAATTAGCGTATACACATGCCGGTACGTGTTAAGTTTGTTTAGGCGTGTTTCATGCAGCTCTCCTGGTCCAGAACAGAGTCTGCTTTAGGCCATCTTCAACAGTTACTCTAAAAATTCATCCTCTATAACACTATTATAGCATCTCCTAACATTATTATAGGATCCTCTATTTTTTTCATCTCCAACAACTACCATATTTCCTACCTTCTATTACTCTCCTCCTTCTCTCGAACCCACGTACATACGTTATAAATAGTATTAGAGTCTCCCGTATCCTACCGCAAATTTAGAGCTCCTCTCTCCAGACTCCATCACTGTAGTATTGGAATATCGCTTATGTTGGAGGCGTTTGCAGCCCAGGCGAGCAGCAAAAGGACAAAAAGTTGACAGCACAGTATTTTGCTGCAAAAATACCGGGGTTGTTGAAGTCGGCCTTAATTTGAGTAGGCGTCGCAGCAACTACATGTAACACGCACGTACGTAGATAGGGTAGGTCCATGTACACAGTTCAACTTGTATTGCTGACAATGTTACATTTTGCTGAAGATGTTGCACTTTGGCTTCACTCTGGAGCAAGAGCTACTCCATTCACAGAGGTTAGCTTTCAGTTCCTTTTTTCGTGTGTTTTATAAACGTGCCTAGCCTCCGACCCACGTGTCTTTATCATTTGTATTTACGGCTTGATCCATGTGTCTTTACGGCTTGGGCATGTCATGTCCTTTTCGCCCTCGTGTCCTAGTGGGCATACTGGTTTCATTTTCAAGAGCAAGTCCAATACTAAATCCGGCCGGGTGTTGCATAGCCTAAAAAATACTTTTGATTTCTTCTTATTGTACATATTGAACTCGACTGATTCCCTACGTCTTGCGTTGCCATGCAAATATATATAATAGGACAACGTTAAGTCGCGACCCATCCCACGGTCACGCAACGCGCCAACCCCGCAATCGTGACTTCGAGCCATCATCCTTACACACGACATGCTAGCCATGGCTCGATTTGCATCCAATATCCATAAATTCAAATGTGGCAAAAACATGTTGCTTTCCAGTAAGCATATCGTTGGCTTTTGCTACGATTACTAGTTCATTTAGTTCCTTTAAATGACTATAATTTTGTCATCGGTTGTCCGCATTGAGTTTCATTTGCACCCTTGTGTTATGTACGACTAGCTTCTAACAATACAAGATATATTGGGAAATCAAGTTGAAATGTGTTTTGGTTTTCTTGTGATGAGTGATTGATATTGTCATTTATTTGGTTTGATGATCTTCGGTTTTGCATAAGATTTGATGTGATTTGAATTAATTTGAGATTTCATTTGAGTATATTGATTATGGATTAATTGAAATTGAAGTTGGAGATATGTGTTTGCTTGTCTCATGGTGTGCAGGTGATGGATGCAACTTGGCGGTCGACGGCGGGATGATCGAGGCCAAGTAGAGTGCTTGGTGCCAGACGATCAAGGAGGCCGGGCGAAGTCAAGGGTGATCCTAGCTGAACAAGTGGAAGTCAAGCAAAGCATTGAAGGCGGATAGAGACGGCGTGTTGACAAAGTCAAGCGAAGGAAATGCCGGTGCAAGTGACAAGGCGGCTCGAAGGATCGGGAGTGGGAGAGACTTGTCGGCGGTCAGGATCGCATGACGGAGTACACGCGTTGACATCGAAGCGCTTGCTTAAGGTGTAAGCAAGGCGGTGAGTCACACTTTGAGAAGCGTGCAAGCGGTTTGGCCTCAAAACCGTGGGAAAATTGGAGGAGTATGTGGCACCATCGGGAAGCTTGCGTCAAGGCGAAAGCTAAGTCGTGAAGGCGCCACGGCCGTCCGATGAATGGAGAAGAAAATAGACCAAAATACACTCGGTGGTAGATAGGAGTGCACTACAAGAGAGGTGTATTTTGGGAAAAAGCTAGAAAACTTAAGGGCTAAGTTTCCTAGGCCTATAAATAGAGGGGTAGGGCTAGAGAGAATTTTGAACCAGCCACTTGAGCCTCCTTGTGCCACTCATTTGAGAGCCTTAGAGCTAGGGTTTTAAAGGAGAGAATGATGAGTGCTTAGTCTATGTAATATGTGAGAGTTTTGAGAGAGATATATTTGTAATCCGCCTAAAATAGGGCTGACCTCTTTAAGTAATGAAGTTTATGCTTTTTGCATATGCTTAAATTCCCCTCCTTCTAGTTTCCCTCTATTGGTTCCCTTGCAAGTTTTTCAGTTTTTTTAATTTTCGTTTTAGTTTTTGGGCTGAAATTTCAGCACATTGTGAGATCATTCTTTTTGTTGCTAGAGGTATAAAAACTCACATACGAGTGTATGCTCATGGGTCTTGAGTACCCTTGACTCTAGATCATCAACTTGGATAGATTCTTTACTCGGTGATCTTTTCTTAGAGCTGTAGTTTTTCACCTGCAGGGTTGTTTTTCTTAATACTAGTGGCTTAAACACTCATATACTCATGTATTTGAGTGGGTCTTGAATCCCCTTGCCACTAGACTATCATCTTGGAGGATAACTTTATCCGGTGTCCATCTTCTCTAGTTTTTTGAAAGTTGCGAATTTTTGTGCACAAAGACATATGAAATGGTCTTGAATAGAACCTATGGTTCATATTCCATCCGTGGAGTCATGTTGCCATGAAACTAGTCTTCTTGCTTTGTATCTCTAAATCTTTTACTTCCGCTTGAGCGATTTGAGGTGCGTTGGGTGAGAAATAGAAAAAGATCATCTATTTCGAAAGAAATTTGTTGAGGCATCTATTCACCCTCCATCTAGTCGCCATTCTCGTTCTTACACATATATTGCATATGTTTTGAAGATATATATATGTCTTCTAGTAAGTTACATAAAATGATGTAGCAAATTGCATATAAACTTGCCACTAAAGTTACTACCTCTGAACTCTGAAGGAGCAATAATTTGTTCCTTGTCTATTTTATTAGAGGTGTATAGTTTAATAGAGTTCTATAAATGTTCAGTAGTGACACAGATATAAGTAGCAACATGATAGTCCAATTTGAATAAGTTCGTTGTGTATAGATTTATGTATGGTTGCAATTTATGTAGATATTTGTGGATAACTTCATTAAATGTTTAGTAGCAACTTCCGATAAGGTAGCAACGAATGTGAAAATTATGTAACAATTTTAGTTTACGTTTGGTAGAAACTTACTTGAAGACTACGTGACAACTTCATGCATGTTAGGTAGCAACTTCATATAAACATATGCTTGGTCGCAACTTATAAGGAAAGCGTGTGACAACTACAGCCAAAGTTTGGTACCAACTTCAAATGAGATGGCAACTTTAGTGAACATTTGATAGCACATTTTATTAAAATTGTGTGGCATTATGACGGTAGCTTATGTGGAGATTGTGACAACTTTAATTTTGTGAATGTTTGTAGCAACTTTAGTAAATATTTGTGTAGCAACTTATGTGAAGATTTCATTAATAATTTTACATGTAACTTGCTAGTACATGTAAATGTCTCCGAACATATGCAATATGAATCTCATTTTGCAAATCTCATTATAAGAAACACATTGGTTCAAAAAGAATAAAAAACGAATTTGGGATGATAGAGTAATGATCAGTTAAGTGATTAAACGGACCAATATGACTATGCTTCAGCCTAAAGCCACCTTTGCTACTCAGCTCATGTGACGACAACCGCCTACATGCAATTCAGTCAAATAATGATGACACAGTTTGGACTGGTTTCTGTTTGAAGTGCTGCAGCTGGTACGGGTCTCTAGGAGTTTGCATTGCTGTGGGTGGCGTGTGCATGTTGGCAGGAACATCTCGTCCTCTGAGACGACGATAACAATTACACTAGTCACATCTCACAAACCAGATATTTGCTTCAGATAATGACAAGCAGTAGTGAAACTCCGAGATAGATTGTTTCAGCGGGATATTCACTTCCCACCTGCACTTGACTACGAATTTCCTAGGGCCTAAAGAGCGGTATTGATTTGGATCCAAAAACCTCTAGGTTTAGTTCAAACTTGAATCAAGGGCTTCTTTGTTTTGGGCTCAGGCCAACTTCAAATTTTTTTGGTACCCATCAGAATTGTCAATTGTTTTGACGGTTGCTAAAATTTTGGCATACTCATACCTCCTTGTTCGGTAATGCGACTATACGGTCCTTGGTATAATGTGGGCAACCGAAATCTTAGCTAAAATTTTGCCTAGCCAAATCTTGGTAGGGTAAATTTGGGAGCAAACCAAAGTGAAAACCAGCTAACTTTTACAAGCATAAAAAACCTTTTGTAGTTTGAGGACAAAATTATCATGAAAATTCCCCTAAAAAATTTAGTAGGTAGTTATTACTTTAGGGAAAATCCCCATAAATTTTGTGTTTATACTTGATTTCTTTCATGAGGAATGAAAAAGATAAATACTTGTGATTTTATAAAGGAAAAATTGTAAAAATCTACTTGCAACTTTGGGAGCTTGTCAAAAAAAACCTTATAACTTCTTTTTCAACATTCTTTCACCCGCAACTGCGGGGTCTGTCAAAAAAACCTATGCAGTTCGTTGACTGCACGATGTGGTGCAAGCATGACTTCCTAGGGTTCTTAGGGTGGCGTAGTGATACTAGATTCGCTTCTGACACCTCGGGGACAATTTAAATTGGTCTAACATTTCATTATTTGGGTTCCATATTCGTATACTTATGAATATTCATCATATTTAAGTATGCAAAACCATAGTGGCGGATCCAATTTAGTGGTTCGGGAGACTAAAAAAATAATTTTAGAAACCACCGTTTTCTTTTGGAAAACACACAAACACCATATCATGCGGTCAAACAATGCTAGGGGGTATTTGATACCAAATAAGAGTTGTAGAGAGTTGACCGACAGAAAACAAGATGTAGGTTTTTTTGACAAGTCCCTAACGTTGTAGTTTTTTTTAACAAATTCCTAAATTGCAGATGAGTTTTGTGCAATTTTTCCTTCTATAAATGTTAATTTTTTTCTCCTAGATCAATTTGGGTTTATTGTCAAAATTTTAAAGAGTGATTGAATCCATCCACAAACAACTAATGAAATTTGTTTGGGAACTTTTATGTTGATTTGGATCCCAAACTATACAAGTTTGGATGTTTCAAAACCTTGTCGGTTTCACCTAATCACCACCACAAAATGAATGAAAGCAGACGGTGTGTCACAGATGGTTTCTTAGGACCCGTTGTAGGATCTAGGATACCGACTAGAGGTGAGGGGTGGGGGTGAATAGGCGGTTTAAAAAACTAATTGCTAAGCGATCAAATAAAACTTATAGAATTTAAACTAGAGATCACTAGAGCAATATAAAACAATTAGAACTATATCAAGATTTACAATCATATGGTAACATGCAACAATTTATATTATAGGAAGATAAATTGCATAACGTAAATTGCATAAATATAAATAGCACACGAGATAACACCCGAATTTTATCCCGTGGTATCAGTGATTTGTCGATCACTCTTAATCTATGTTGAGGAGAGTTCAAGTTTCTAACTACTCCTCTATCAAGTATGCAATTCTCACCATGAGAAAAGGCTCACACCGAGCAACTTGATCTTAAGCCAGAATAGAACAATGAACTACTCAATACCTCAATTCTATCAGAGTAGCACTTAACTGCTCCAGTGAGGTGTGCTCAAAACCTCTCATAATCACCACCATGGCTCATTCACAAACTTCTTTGAAGGGCTCAACGATGCAACCACCTCCAAGCCGTCTAGAAGGCGGCAATCTTCAAGAATAACAAACCAACGACACTTTCTTGAATGATCACTAGTGCCACAAAGCTCAACCGCTACAATGCAATGTACTAGATGCTCTCATACTTTCAAATATGCAACCACTAAGCCAAGAGAGGGAGAGGAGGAGGTCAAGTGCTCAAGAGTTCATAAAGATGTGCCAGCTTACCCCTTTGAACCAGTAAGGGGTTAATTTATAGCCTACAACTCAAAATATGGCCATTGACCAAGGTCTTACTTCTCTACGCATCTAGCAGCCATACCACAGTTCATCTAGCGGTCAGACCGCCACTAATCCAACGGCTACAAAAGTGTAATGATGACTCTGACATTGGTGAATAAATGACCTGACGGTCAGACCACCACTAATCTTGGTCAGATTGCGAGCTTCGAACAGAGTACCAAAATTCTCTGTTTTCTAGCGATCTGACCGCCAGTCGGAGCACTTGGCGGTCATACTGGGGCATCCCATGGTCAGATCGCGACTTAGGAACTTAGAAAACTTATGCCCTGTTTATACAGCGGTCAGACCACCACTACACAGAACACTCTCAAAGGCAGTTTTTTCGGTTCTTCTCAAACTAAATTCCTCATTCTAGATGAAATGCAAGTTTGAGCAATTATGACACTTTTGATATCTCAAGTAAACACACATCATACCCTCTAAGTAGTATGGCATTTATCCTATCAATCTAGTCTTTTTTCTTCTCTAATCACCATTGACCGACAAACAAAAATGCCTTATATTTTATACTTTTGCCTTGAGATAGCCATTAGTATATCTTCCATACATGCTTTTTCAAGCTTCGCAACATTCTTGGGACTACCTTTTCATAACTTAATTAAACATGTTAGTCCATAATTAAATATTATCATTAATTATCAAAACACGAATTAGAGGCCTAGATGTTTCACCCGTCATTGATAAAATATTCTTAGACAGTAGCTAAGATAGATGTGTCTGTAACAAGACAATCGTCTAGGTGTGGCTGAACTTATAGACGGTTTTTATAAATTCGTCTGTTTCAATTATATAGACATAGACGACGTTTAGAAAAACCCGTATGTGATATTATCAAATATGGTTTCTTGTAAGATCCATCTGTGTATATATGATAGACACAGATGGATTTTATGAAAACTTGTTTATATTTAAAGACCCACAAATATTTTCAAATTTGAGCACTTGTCTCCCCAGGCTATTTTGGTTTCCCACACACACAATCCACTCATCTCCCCATACTCTTCTGGCTTCTCATACACATAGCCCGCTCGTCTCCCTCAATATAAAGCAACGAAGAGTGTTCTTCCATTGTACCGAGAAGCGTCATCCTCGCTCACCATCCTAGCATCAGAGAAGCGAGATCTCAGGGCTGAATCCCTTTCACTGCACTGAGGTGAGTATCATATGATTCCCATCATAGTTTAGTTACGGTTTGTTAGGTTTTAATTGCTTCGATCGGTGTACGTAACTGATGACAATGCATTGTTTCTGTCGTAGATCTGTAATGGCGCAGTTCATGACAATCAGGCGGTGGCAGAATGGGTTTGTCCCTACAGCTGCCTCGATGGTGCAGATGCTTGGAATCTACTTTGACCAGGTAGACTTCGTGTTCTCCGCTGTAGTGAAGGCCCCCTCCGTGGACCATGTGTATGCTGTGAATCGCATTATCCATTTTGTTCTTCCAAATAGAAATTTCTCTGTTGATATTCGTCACAATAGAGACATTTTTGCCAACTGCAAGACAGGTTTGAACGTGCATTTCTTTCTAAACCATGGCTGGTGGTTTGGTAGCAACACAGTCTGGTTCTGGCTCATGCGTGAACTAGTGAAGGTGGAGCCTGATCCGGATGACTATGAGTTACTCATTGAAGATGATGCTTAAGTTGACATTGTGCTAAAACACATGAGGCTGAGATGATGTCTATCATCTCATTTTTAAAGACTATGTCGATCGACCAAAGTTTGTCGATCACTTTTCATCTTTCTAGAAGACGACGTGATGTCTATCATCTTGTCCTTTTGGAAGACACTGTCGCCAATGATGTATAATTAGAGGTTGTGTTTAGCTAGCTAGGTTTATGTGTTCTGAACAATGTGTAATGCGCATCTATATGATGTTCATATATAACCCATGTGATATGTAAATGCATGTGTTTTATATTCTGAATAATATGTGATGGATGTTATGAACAATATTTGATCGATCTTCTGAATAATATGTCAATGTGTTGTTTAATTTATGAATCACAAAGTGTATATGCCATATCATGAGGATAGCTAGGAAGAAAATTTGCTGATAAGGAGAAACGGTCACACAAACGGTATTAGGGAAAGACCCATGCCAACAAATCAGCCCATGTAAAGACCCAAGGTCGTCCTTGTAATATTTGTACCCTACTAAGGATTAAAGAGGAAGGTTCACCTCTCCTCCCACACCTATATAAAGGACTCAAGAGTTGAAAGGTAGGGACAGATTCATAGAAATAGTTCAAACAGTTAGCTCCATCTGTGGGGATTCGATTCTAAAGAGAGCAAGTAAGCCTTCAGACAAGATGGGTATCGAGTGCTACTGTTCAGTGTTTTACGGTTACTGTTCACAGAGGCTGACAGCGGGACCAGAGAGAGAAAAAGAGGAGTAGAAGGTAGGAAATGGGGTAGTTGCTGGAGATGAAAAAATAAAGGATGCTGTAATAGTGATAGGGGATGCTGTAATAGTGTTTTTGAGGATGAAAATTTGAGGTAACTGTTGGAGATGGCCTGAGGTCAGCTGGTTAGGTCAGGTGACACAAGTCTACTCTAGACCAGGATCTCTATGAATATTGGATAAGTCGTAGCCAGGGGCCGATCTACAGAGGGGCTGGGTGGGGTTCAGCCCCCTACTGGCTGGAGCTACATTGAATGTTAGACCATTTCTAATCATATATTTTTTATTTTATTCTTTTTTTATTCCCTCCTTGTTTCTATTTCTTTTCTTTTATCTTATCTTTAACAGGTTCCAATCGAAAGGATTTATGAAGAAAAAAGAGAGAGAATCTCGTCCCGAAGGGAATAACCTCAGAAATCCCTTTGTGACGGGAACTGTAAAGAGAAACCGTTGGAGCGCTGAAGGGAATAAAATCCCTTCGTAAAGGAATTCTGAGCCCTGATGGGAAACCGTTAGAGATGATCTTAGAGGTGGAGGAAAGATGAGGAAGAATAAGAAAAAAAAAAGAGAGAACATACAACTTCTACCTACTGGGTCTACATTCGTCACTGGTTGTAGCTTTATAAAAAAGTAAGACTATAGGGATGACAATATATATAGAAGGTTGACCGCAAAAAATGACAAACCTAACACATATTATTATGTGAAACACTTAGGATTGCCATTAGTTTTTTAATAGATTAACTTTAATGGCCGATAGTTTTCATATATGAGATCGAGAATTTTTTTAAAAATAACTACATCTTGAACCATGTTGAAGTCAAGACATCAAGTAATTTAGCATGAGGAAGATGATCATGCGATGAACTAAGTTAGATACGTATATGTTTACAGTGTTCGACAAGATATCTATATCCCATAGAGTTGAATCATAGCCGCTCCATTCAAGTGTGGATTTTTTTAAAATACATGTCTAGAGTACATACTCCGTACTACAGATTGGTAGTCTACGTAAAGGCACTCCGTCGTTATCACCACACTGCACTGCCATGCTTGAAAGTGCCTAGAGGGGGGGGGGTGAATAGGCTTTTCTGAAATTTAAAACTAAAAACAGCGGATTAAACTGCCGGATATTCCGGTGAAGTCCGGATACTCCGGTATGGTCCGGAGTATCCGGTCTAGTCTGGAGTCTCCGGCCTGACAGGAAATTTTAGAATAAATTTGAACTAAAGATCACAGCTAGATTCTATGAGTTGCACTAGGTCAAGTAGATATTACTAAGCTAGAATAACAATTAAAACTAGCAAGATTGATACTATAGCAATTTAAATGACAAATTATCAAATGCACACGATCAAGTAAATTTCACAAGTAAGAACACGAGAATATATCCCGGAGTTCGGCCACCTCACAAATAAGTGCCTACGTCTCCGTTGAGGAGCTCACAAAGAGCCGGGTCTTCTCAAACCCTATCCTCTTCTAGCGACCACAAAGATCAAGCTAGAAATTCTTACTCAATATGAAGATGCTTACAAACTTCCCGAGGCACACCACAAGATTTGGGTGCTCTTCGGGTGACTCCTTTCCTTCTAGAAACCCAAAGCTTCAAAGGAGATGATCGCAGTAAATGCTCGATGAAGAAATCAATGCTCAAGTGGCTTGAACCCTCTCCAAACACACACTCTCAAATTTCTGCAAATTTGGCTCTAGAGAAGATTGGAGAGGCTTTGAATGCTCTTAAAGTGCTCAAGAGGTCTCAAGGAAACCAGCCACAACAAGCTCTAAATGATATGGAGAGAGGGGGCATTTATAGCCCTCTCTCACAGACTAGCCGTTACTGTTTTTGTCAGAGCTTACCGGAGTATCCGGTGTACACCGGAGTCTCCGGTCCTAATTCCAAAAACGGCGTCAGAACGGTCACAAACGTGTCAGAACTAGCCGTTACAGTTCTGTTTAATTACCGGAGTCTCCGGTGAACACCGGAGTCTCCGGTCCTGACAGATTTTCCAAAACAGACTAAGTCCGGAGACTAGCCGGATCCTCCGGCATCTCCATGTACCGGAGTATCCGGTGAACACCGGAGACTCCGGTCTTTACTACTTTTTATCAAAAAGATTAAAAGCTAACCGAGAGCCTCTGCCGGAGTCTACCTCGGAGACTCCGACTGCACACAAAACATTTTACCGGAGTATCCGGTGAACACCGGAGACTCCGGTCTTTTTCTTGAAAAGATTAACCCGTAACCGAGACTCTCTGCCGGAGGCTAGCTCGGAGACTCCGGCTGAACGCTGAGTACCGGAGTATCCGGTGAACACCGGAGACTCTGGACTCAGAAGATTTTCAGAAAGAGTTTCGTGTCCGTGAGTGAATGTGTCTCTCAATTGGGTGATTCTAAAAGATCTCTTGAGCATTGAGACACTAATCAAGCAAATGAATTCATCCATCTAAGAAAAAATCTATCCTAGACTCAATTTCAAAAGTAAAAAGAATTTAAGCCCTATCTTATATCCTTCGTTGATTCTTCAATTGTTTCGACGGGCGTCAAACGTCATTTACCTTCACAACTAATGCTCATACCTGTTCAATACTCACAAAGCATGTTAGTTCTTTAATCGTTTTGTCATCAATAAGCCAAAACCCACTTAGGGGGCCTAGATGCACTTTCAATCTCCCCCTTTTTGGTGATTGATGACAACCCGATTAAAGGATACACAAGGATATATGAAAAAGGTTTTGAATTCTAGAAGATATGGTAAGCTCCCCCTAAATGTGTGCATTGTTTTAAGCAAAGTTAAACAACAATGCATTTATTTAGGAATTTGAACACAAGAGCTCCCCCTATATCCTAGAATCCGTGGGATGCAAAAGTTTATGATAAGACATAGAGCACACAAAACTAATGAAAGTACAATAATCATCATACTAACATAAAGGTCTTATGAATTTAAATAACACAAGGTTCATCACAAACAAGAATCCAATTGTCCAACGGCGAAAGAGATTTAAAGGAGACCAAAACTAAAGAAACTAAGAGAAAGGATAACTATCTCTCCCCCTTTGGCATCAAGCACCAAAAAGAGAGAGCCTACTCGCTGCTACCATCTTCCTCATCATCTTCTTCCTCGTCTTCACTTCCTTCGTTGCCGTCAGAGGAATCGTCTTGAGCTTGTTGTTGAGAACTTTCGGCTGCTGCTTGAGCTTCATCATACCATGCCCAAGGGTTCTCAACCTCAAAAGGTGCACTCTCCACTTCATCTGACTCAATAGGAGAGCAAGGAGGTTGGAGATTCATGGATGTGTACATTTGTTTCTGACGATTCTCCATTTTCTTTAAGCGAGCACCTTGATCCTTGATTTGAGTGGCATTGTGAGTGCAAATCTTGAAAATTGCTTTGAGAGCACTCTTGATGAAAGAAGACCCTCGAGGTGGAGCACGTCTCGAGGCAAACGGTCTTGAGCTAGGAGGAGCACGAGGAGGTGATGGAGATGGAGAGGGAGCTCGAATGTTCAAAGGCCTCATTCTGTATGGTTCATGCTTAATCTCCTTTACAAAAGTCTTCTTGGATATCCTTTCAATGATAAACATGAGATAAGGGGCATATCCACAACTTTTTATGGGCGACTTGGATGTAAAAACAATTTCCTCCCAAAGAAAGTGAGCCACGCTGAAAGGAGCATGATCATTTGACATGGCTGCAAGGAGATTTCTGGAGATACTTTGAACTGTTGTTGCATCTCCACTCTTGGGCGCCCAGGTGAGCCGGAATAGGGAGTTCAAACATCGATAGAAAGGCCTCATCCCTGTGAGTTTTCCGAACTCAACTCGTCCATGATTTAGATACATGAACCCAATTTCTTCCAATGTCAGTTGATTCTCATTGTGAATTTGATCCTTGGAAGTATCTCTGGCATCTAGATGGAAGTAGTGAGCGAAGCCTCTGAAACTGATCCTGTATTTGACTCCCTCTGTCATCCAGTGCATAATGGGATTTTCACATCCCTCAAACCACACTGTGGCATAGAATTGTGCGATAACCTCCTCGCACCAATCATACCTGAAAGCCATAATATTTTTTACCCTTTTGCTCTCACAGGCTGCAATCACTTCAGTGAACACCGGGTCGTTCTTCCTGGCCATATAATCCCAATCAATCCATTGCATGGGAGTAATAGGCTTCTTCTTGGCCAAAATTACTGTCTCATAGAAGTCTGCCTGAAAGTCATTCCAGAAACGATAATCGGCAACATTCTTCTCAAAATCATATGGGTTGTTCAACCTTTCACTAACAACCCTTGATACATTCTTCATGTAGTTTACTGTCCTTTTTGGAGCATCAACAACAGAAGCAGTTCTCCGGGGTCTGTGAAGCTTTAAGGGTCCAATGACTTCATCAGCTTGTTCTTCTTCATTATCCTTGGATTCAGATGAGCTATCTTGTGCAACACCTTTGCCTCTTTCTTCAGTAGAAGGCATGCTTCCTCGACCTCTTCCTGCAGTTACTTTGGCTGGCCCCTTTCCCCTTGCAGACTCTCGGCCTCGCATAGCTTGAGATTTGGTTCGGCAGATGGTCACAAGGTCCCTGTCACCACTTCCAGCAACTCTGCCTTCCTCGATGTGAATACCACCACTTGCGGCTATTTTGCGGACTCTTTCACCACTAGCATGGCCGCTTCCACTATCTTCTGATTGGGCAGGAGCACTTGATTCTTGAGCACGGGGGTCACTTCTTTGTTTCTTCTTCCTCTCGAAAGTACGACCCTTCTCAAAACGGTCTCCAGCCATTGCAAGAACACCTAGAAGAAATGGAATGAACAAAGAATTTTGAGGGAAAAAGGATTGGACAGGAAAAGCTGAAATTTCAGGCTGATACCGGAGTATCCGGTGAACACCGGATACTCCGGTCGGCCCCGACAGGAAACCTAACAAGCTAGGGTTTGGAAGATATGGCCAACTAGAGATGAAACAAGTTTGGGAATGGGTTCTAGAGGGTACTAGGAACTATTCTACCAAAGGAAAACAACTCTAGACGAGAGCATTGAGAGATTGGGAAGATTGTTGAAAACGGTACCTTTGAGCTCAAATCCTCCGGGGATTTTTGAGAATAGGGATCTCCGGAGATTCTGGCCTTTAATCCAAGAGAGAAACGTAGCAAGACTTGAAGATCCTTGGGTTCCTCTCAAAATCGCCGGAGAGAAGGTTGTTTGGAGATAGGACAAGAGAATAGATGGGAAGAGGTAACTATTCGGGCTGGAGGAATATATAGAATTTTGGAGACACCGGAAACTCCGGTGTAGACCGGAGAGTCCGGTCCTGACACTTTTACCGGATACTCCGGTGGAGACCGGAGACTCCGGTCCTGACACTTGTACCGAAGACTCCGGTGAATACCGGACTATCCGGTAACTGGAAACAGAACGGAATACAGCTGAGGCTGTGAACAGTGTCAGGTCCAGATACTCCGGTGAACATCGGACATTCCGGGACCTGGAACTATCACAGCAGGATTTAGAGCTGAAGAATTGGAAAAAGATTTTCTGGAAGGAAGATGTTGGACAAGAGGATTAATTTGTCAAATGTGATCAGCCAATCAAGCATCATTACATAACTATGATCACAAGTTACAAATTATGATCGGGAGATCAAAAAATCCAAATAATTTTGAGAAAAACACTCAAAATACAGTTTTCGCAAACTCTTAACTAGAAAAGCTATAAATCTACAACAAGCAAGTGTATGCAACAGTTCAAGCCACGTTCCGAGAATCTAGGACATTTAATTCACTTCTCAACTCACAAAACCTTTGCTCATCTAGTGGTTTAGTGAGGATATCGGCTAATTGTTTTTCGGTTCTCACATGGCGAATGTCAATATCCCCTTTTGTTGCATGATCTCTCAAGAAATGGTGTCTAATATCTATGTGCTTGGTTCTTGAGTGTTGTACGGGATTGTTGGCTATTTTGATGGCACTCTCATTATCACATAAAAGTGGAATTTTAGGAGTTTTGTGGCTATAGTCTCTTAGAGTTTACTTCATCCATAGGAGTTGAGCACAACATGCTCCCGCGGCAACATATTCAGCTTCGGCAGTGGATAGAGCTACGGAGTTTTGTTTCTTGGATGACCATGACACTAAGGACCTACCCAAGAATTGGCAAGTTCCCGAAGTGCTTTTCCTATCCACCTTACAATCGGCATAATCGGAGTCCGAATAGCCGATAAGGTCGAAAGATGACCCTTTTGGATACCAAAGCCCAAGGTATGGAGTATGAACTAAATATCGAAGAATCCTCTTAACGGCCATTAAATGGCACTCTTTGGGAGCGGCTTGAAATCTTGCACACATGCACACACTAAGCATGATATCGGGCCTAGATGCACATAAGTAAAGCAAAGATCCAATCATGGAACGATATACCTTTTGATCCACACTTTTGCCTTCTCCATTGAGATCAAGATGTCTATTAGCTTGCATGGGCGTTTTGATTGGTTTGGCATTCTCCATGTCAAATTTCTTGAGCATATCTTTGATGTACTTGGTTTGACAAATGAAGGTTCCTTCCTTGAGTTGCTTGATTTGAAATCCGAGAAAGAACTTCAATTCTCCCATCATGGACATCTCAAACCTCCTTGTCATGATCCTACTAAAATCTTCACAAAATTGTTGATTAGTAGAACCAAATATAATGTCATCGACATATATTTGGCAAACAAATAAATCATTATCAACATTCTTAGTAAAGAGAGTAGAGTCGGCTTTGCCTATTTCAAAGCCCTTTTTGACAAGAAAATCCCTAAGCCATTCATACCATGCTCTAGGAGCTTGTTTTAGCCCATAGAGCGCCTTATGGAGTTTAAAAACATGCTCAGGATGTTTGGGATCTTCAAAGCCGGGTGGTTGCTCCACATACACCAATTCAGAGATTGGTCCATTTAGAAATGCGTTCTTCATGTCCATTTGATATAACTTGAAATCATGGTGAGTAGCATAGGCTAATAAAATACGAATTGACTCTAGCCTAGCTACGGGAGCGTATGTCTCACCAAAATCTAAACCTTCGATTTGAGTGAATCCTTGAGCAACCAAACGAGCTTTGTTCCTTGTTACTATCCCATTTTCATCTTGTTTGTTGCGGAAGACCCATTTTGTCCCAATCACATTTTGTTTTGGCCTTTCCACCAAAGACCAAACTTCATTTCTTTTAAAGTTGTTCAATTCTTCTTGCATAGCCATTATCCAATCCGGATCATCAAGCGCTTCTTCTACCTTCAAAGGTTCCAAAGAGGAAACAAAAGAGTAAAATTCACAAAAATTTGCAATTCTTGAACGAGTAGTTACCCCCTTTTGTATATCACCAAGGATGTTGTCCACGGGGTGATCTCTTTGGATACTTTGATGAACACGTGGATGTGGCACTTGTGATTGATGTTGGATGTCTTCCACTTCATTATTCAAGAAATTGTTCGGGTCTTCATGGTCTTGATGTTGATCTTGTGATCTCTTATCGTCTTGATCTTGGGTTGACATTGATGGTTCAACTTGCATTGATGAAGATGGTTGATCCCTATCGATTTGAGCTTCTTGAGTCTTTTCTTGTTCTAGGGGCTTGATTTCGTCAATTGCCATCTTCTTGATTGCTTCGCTTGGTATTTCTTCATCACCTAAAACATTTGTATCCACTTGCTCCACTTGGGAGCCATTAGATTCATCAAATGTTACGTCTCTCGCAATTTCAACACATCCGGTGGTTTTGTTGAAAATGCGGTAGGCGTAGGCATTTGAACCATAACCAAGCATAAACCCTTCATCTACCTTTGGAGCAAATTTAGAACTTCTAGATTTCTTGTTTAAAATAAAGCATTTGCTACCAAAGACTTTCAAATAGGAAACATTTGGCTTGTTACCGGTTAGAAGCTCATATGAAGTTTTGTTCAACAACTTGTGTAAATATAACCGGTTGATGGCATGGCATGCGGTGTTGATTGCTTCCGCCCAAAATTGATCCGATACTTTGTATTCATCAAGCATTGTTCTTGCGGATTCAATTAGAGTCCTATTCTTTCTTTCGACCACTCCATTTTGTTGAGGGGAGTATGGAGCCGAGAACTCATGCTTGATTCCTTCTTCATCAAGAAACTCTTCAACTTGTATGTTCTTGAATTCGCTTCCATTGTCGCTTCTAACTCTCTTGATCTTTACTTCGAATTCATTTTGTGCTCTTCTCACAAACTTCTTGAGAATGGCTTGAGTTTCGCTTTTATCATGCAAGAAGAATACCCAAGTGAAACGTGAAAAATCATCAACAATAACTAAACCATATTTGTTACCTCCGATACTTATATAAGTGATTGGCCCAAATAAGTCCATGTGAAGGAGTTCCAATGGTCTTGAAGTGGTCATCACATTCTTCAAGGGATGAGATGCTCCAACTTGCTTTCCCGCTTGGCATGCACTACAAACTCTATTTTTCTCAAAAGTCACATTCGTTAGTCCTAGAATGTGTTCGCCCTTTTGAAGTTTGGATAAATTCCTCATGCCAACATGAGTAAGTCGGCGATGCCAAAGCCAACCCATGCTAGACTTAGCCATCAAGCAAGTTTTAGGCATCACTCCATCCGTTGAAAAATCAACAAGATAGAGTTTACCCTTCAACTTGCCGGTGAAGACTATAGAGACGTCCTCCCTTCTAGAGACGACCACACCCTCATTTGTAAAAAGACAATTATAACCAATTTCACATAATTGAGATACGGATAATAAGTTGTAATTGAGTGATTTTACTAACAAGACATTTGAAATGGAAGTATCATTTGAGATGGCAATTTTACCTAGTCCCATTACCTCTCCTTTTCCATTATCGCCAAAGATGATGTTTTCATGAGGTCATCCATTTTCTTCAAAGGAGGAGAACATACTCTTTTCTCCGGTCATATGATTGGTACATCCGCTATCAATGACCCAACTTGATCCACCGGAGGAGTATGCCTACAAAACAAAGTTATGCCTTTATTTTAGGTACCCAAATTTGTTTGGGTCCTTTAGCGTTAGTCACAAGCACTTTTGGCACCCACACATTCCTTTTTACAATTCTATCTCTTGTGCGGGGACCAACATAGAGAGCAACCACTTTACCACGGTGGTCTCTCTTTAGCATGTATGAAGCATAAAAGGAACATTGGGGGGCATGAGCCTTAGGTTGCCTTGTTTGAGTAGGGTGATCAACTTGTTTGCCTCCTTTGACAAACTTGAGGCATTCCACTCCATTCAATACCACACGATCATTTGGCTTGCTTGTATATTGGTCAAAACCAAGACCTCTCTTTTACTTATTGTCTTTGGCTTGAATAGTCTTGTAAAGTGCATCCTTTGACTTATAAGTTTTGATGCACCCATATTTGACCAAAGCATTTAGCCTCTCATTTTCCTTTTGTAATGCTTGCAAGGATTCAATATTAGTTGTACAAGCATTCATTTCAATGTTAGAACAACGAGAACATCCATTGCTAGTAGATGCATTAGATAGTAAATTTGCTTCACTAGAGTTAGAAGAGCCTTTCTTAAGAATATCAATTTGTGTTTCAAAAGTTCTATAATTTTCATCTAAACAAGATAATTTCTCTTGAAGCACGTAATTGTTACTCTTAAGATCGGCAATTGAGAAATTGGCTAAATCACAATCTTTAGACAATTTTTCAACTTTTTCTTTCTCTTTAGCAAAGAGCTCATCGAGTTCAAGGTTTCTCTCCTTTTCAAGGATGAGCAAGTCTTCTTGTCTCTCAAGGGTCTCTTCATGACTATCTATTGTATCCATTAGCTCCTTTTATTTTAGCCATGACATTTTTATTCAAACCTTTGAACAAATTATCACAATCACTATCATACTCACTATCACTATCTAGGAGCTTGGATTGAGATTTTACCTTGCGGTTCTTGGTCATGAAGCATTTTGGAGAGTCTCCATCATCATCATCATCATCACTCATTAAGAGTGATTTTCTTGGTGTAAGCTCATGAATAGCAATGGTGGCGACTCCTTCATCATCGGAGTCCGAGTCGGAGTTGGAATCCTACTCTTCTCCAATATGTGCTTGACCTGAATATTTCTTCTTGTACATCTTGTTCTTGTCTTTCTTGTATGACTTGACTTTATTGTCTTCTTTGTCCTTTCCCTTCTTCTTGTTTGGACAATCGGCTATAAAGTGACCAATTTCGCCACATTCATAGCATGCCCTTCTTGATGTTCTCTTCTTGGGCATGTCTCTCTTGTACTTTGAATAGCCTTCTTTTCTCATGAATTTCTTGAACCTTTTCACAAAGAACGCCATTTCTTCATCTTCGGAGCTTTCATCATCACTTGTGCTTGATTCTTGGACTTGCTTGCTTTTGCTTGCCTTGAGTGCAATTTCTTTATACCTTGAGGTTGAGCTTTGTTTAGCATGAATCTTCACTTCATTAGCTTCTTCTTCCATGAGCTCATGAGCAAGAATCCTTCCAAGCACATCACTTGGTGTGAGCCTCTTGTAATCTCTTCTCTCACGGAGGAGCGTCACCAAAGTGGGATTTCTAGGAGCAAATGCTCTAAGTAGTCTCTTGACCACTTTGTGATCATCAATGTCCTCGCTTCCAAGTCCTCTTAGCTTGTTCACAAGCACCATCATCCGATCATACATTGCTTGAGGAGTTTCATGATCCTCCATCACAAATCTTCCTAGCTTTCCCTCAAGCAATTCTATTTTGGATTCTCTCACACTTGTAGTCCCTTCATGAGCAACTTGAAGTGTGTCCCAAATTTGCTTAGCTTCCTCAAGTCCATCCACTTTGTTGAATTCCTCCGGACTCAAGGCACTAAGCAACACACTTGTAGCTTGAGCATTGCGATGCATATTTTGTTCTTCACTTGAGGTGAGCTCTTGGTCTTCCTCCGGCAGCTCAAAATCTGTGCAAACAATCTTCCAAATACTTGGATGAAGAGAAATTAAGTGCATTTTCATTTTGTGTCTCCAAGCGGCATAATGTGTACCATTGAAGAATGGTGCACGTCCGGAAGGTACGGAAATGTAATTGCTAGAAGAATTCAAACGATCATAATTGAAAGGAATCTCACTTCCCTTTCCTTTACCATTACCATCATCACTTCTTGATGGATCATCTTTAGGACCCCTCGGACTTCCGGATGTCGACATAATGATTCCCTCCAAGCGGTGAAGCCTTGTAGGAGGTTAGGCTCTGATACCAATTGAAAGTGCCTAGAGGGGGGGTGAATAGGCTTTTCTGAAATTTAAAACTAAAAACAGCGGATTAAACTGCCGGATATTCCGGTGAAGTCCGGATACTCCGGTATGGTCCGGAGTATCCGGTCTAGTCCGGAGTCTCCGGCAGGACAGGAAATTTTAGAATAAATTTGAACTAAAGATCACAGCTAGATTCTATGAGTTGCACTAGGTCAAGTAGATATTACTAAGCTAGAATAACAATTAAAACTAGCAAGATTGATACTATAGCAATTTAAATGACAAATTATCAAATGCACACGATCAAGTAAATTTCACAAGTAAGAACACGAGAATATATCCCGGAGTTCGGCCACCTCACAAAGAAGTGCCTACGTCTCCGTTGAGGAGCTCACAAAGAGCCGGGTCTTCTCAAACCCTATCCTCTTCTAGCGACCACAAAGATCAAGCTAGAAATTCTTACTCAATATGAAGATGCTTACAAACTTCCCGAGGCACACCACAAGATTTGGGTGCTCTTCGGGCGACTCCTTTCCTTCTAGAAACCCAAAGCTTCAAAGGAGATGATCGCAGTAAATGCTCGATGAAGAAATCAATGCTCAAGTGGCTTGAACCCTCTCCAAACACACACTCTCAAATTTGTGCAAATTTGGCTCTAGAGAAGATTGGAGAGGCTTTGAATGCTCTTAAAGTGCTCAAGAGGTCTCAAGGAAACCAGCCACAGCAAGCTCTAAATGATATGGAGAGAGGGGGCATTTATAGCCCTCTCTCACAGACTACCTGTTACTATTTTTGTCAGAGCTTACCGGAGTATCCGGTGTACACCGGAGTCTCCGGTCCTAATTCCAAAAACGGCGTCAGAACGGTCACGAACGTGTCAGAACTAGCCGTTACAGTTCTGTTTAATTACCGGAGTCTCCGGTGAACACCGGAGTCTCCGGTCCTGACAGATTTTCCAAAGCAGACTAAGTCCGGAGACTAGCCGGATCCTCCGGCATCTCCAGGTACCGGAGTATCCGGTGAACACCGGAGACTCCGGTCTTTACTACTTTTTATCAAAAAGATTAAAAGCTAACCGAGAGCCTCTGCCGGAGTCTACCTCGGAGACTCCGACTGCACACAAAATATTTTACCGGAGTATCCGGTGAACACCGGAGACTCTGGTCTTTTTCTTGAAAAGATTAACCCGTAACCGAGACTCTCTGCCGGAGGCTAGCTCGGAGACTCCGGCTGAACGCTGAGTACCGGAGTATCCGGTGAACACCGGAGACTCCGGACTCAGAAGATTTTCAGAAAGAGTTTCGTGTCCGTGAGTGAATGTGTCTCTCAATTGGGTGATTCTAAAGGATCTCTTGAGCATTGAGACACTAATCAAGCAAATGAATTCATCCATCTAAGAAAAAATCTATCCTAGACTCAATTTCAAAAGTAAAAAGAATTTAAGCCCTATCTTATATCCTTCGTTGATTCTTCAATTGTTTCGACGGGCGTCAAACGTACTTTACCTTCACAACTAATGTTCATACCTGTTCAATACTCACAAAGCATGTTAGTTCTTTAATCGTTTTGTCATCAATAAGCCAAAACCCACTTAGGGGGCCTAGATGCACTTTCAATGCTGCCGCCCACCTCTGGTCCACCCGCTGCCCTGGGCATCCTACTCTAATAAGCCTGGGACATCACCCATATCCCTAACCTCCTCCAAAAAGCCTCCGGTGAGTGAAGTAGGCGCCGAGTGTAAGCTTCGCAAAATACACTCATTTGATCAATAGGAAAAAAAACAATTGTTAAACTAAATGCAATACTTTGCAGAGTTATTCCTAAAAAAATTGGTAGAGCTCTATCCTAGCAATCCCTCACAACGTGCGACAAGAAAAAGTGACGAGGACATGCATAAAGTCAATGACATCAATTGATCAGACACCAATAACATACGGCTGGATGAAGCTGCATGTCTTTCTCTAAACAACAATTTCTCAAAGTAATTCTAATATTTGGTCTCAATGGTGTCCTATCTAGCTAGGGATGGCAATAGGTCTAGACCCGTCGGGTTGTACCACCCCGTACCTGTACCCGTGTGAAAAAATTATGCCCGCTACAATACCCATACCAGCACACGGGTACGATATTTATCCGTACCCGTACCCGTGCGGGTAACGGGTACCCGATGGGTTACCCACACCCGGAAACTCACCCTCAACGATCGGGAGGGGTGACAAAGGGTGAGGTGGCGGTGGCGGCAGGGAGGGGTGACGGAGGAGGAGGCAACAACGGCGAAAGCCGCGGGAGGGGCGGCGAAAGCCCACCTAGGCCCAACTAGCCCGATTGGGTACACGAGTACGGGTAGTAGGAGAACGGGTATGAGTATGAGTAGTAGGAGAATGGACCCGTACCCGCTCCACCCGATGGGTGACGATTTTTCCCATTAATAAACCCGCGGGTATGAGAAGTGGTCCATACCCGGCCCTTAATGGAGTAATTACCCGTCGGGTTTCGGGGCCCCATTGCCATCTCTATATCTAGCACAACATGCATAGTTTTTTAAATATCAATACTAAGAGTGAGCATATCCCAAATCAAGTCTATGGTATTTGGCTTCCGAACACTAGAATCTGGAATGAGAATGAGATAACTCACTTCTTTGTGCGGCAAGCTGCATAAATTATTATATAGGTACAAGTCTCACAACATGAAGAGGAGGACATTCTATATTGGAAGCCAGCAACATCTGGAATATGCATAGCAAAAGAAGCATATATGTACATTGCACATCAAAATATCCAGCCTAGTCCACAAGAAGGTGAGAGATCCCTCCCTCTGCCCATTCTCAATTTGCTGAATCAAATATGGAAAAATAAGTTGATACAACCAAGAGTTAAAACCTTTGTTTGGAGATTGCTAAGACAAGCTCCACTCATACAGGGGAAAGAGCAAGAAGGTGTGGTCTCAGAGAAATAGATCACCATCTTTTTTTTACATGTAATTTTTCTAGGGCTGTTTGGTCATAGCTAAGCCCTCTTTTGAGATCTAATGTTTTGCCAGAAGGAGATATATGCTTTCAAACTCCAATTACATACATGTTCCAAACATGTGCTCAAGGCATTCAAGTCCACAGAGTTTTTACAACTCTTTGGTTATTTGGAAAGCTAGGAATGATCATAGATTCAATATAAAAGAGTGGACAGTCCATCAGATACATCATATGACAAATACAACTATCCAGGCTACAAATCTATCTGCATGCGAGCAACTGGACCAACAACATACACAAGACCAGGAAAGAAGTAGAGAGGGGTGTATGGAGCCACGAGAATACAACGCCATGTGGGAGAGCAGACTAAAGGGCGACAATCATATAGCATGTCCATAACAACTTCATCGAGTAGGTCAACAAAATGTTCCAAATATTCAGAGACCGATCAGGCCTTTGCTCTTAGGCCACTATGCTACTCTGATGCAGCCATAGCCCCAGACACAGAAATAACCACACCTCGCAAAGCTGGCATTGGAGTCTTCATTCACAAGACATGTACAGGTATGACTTCGTCAGGTATTTTCATCAGAGCATAGGCCTTTCAAGTACAAGGACCTCTTTAGGTAGAAGCACAGGCGATCAGGTTGGCGCCCAAGGCAGTGAAAACTCTTAGTTTCAACCAGGTGACATATATTTCATACCACCATGTGCTTGTAACACCTCTTTAGAAAGGAGACATCATAACAGCACCTGGTCACTGGAATTTGAGACCGATTGTAGCTGACATAATGAACAACAACAAAGAGCTTCAGTTTGAAGTGCGCAAGATCCGAAAAGAATTAAACATAACACCTCATTGCTTAGTAAGAAAAGCTTGGGAGCTTTCTGATAGGTCTCTTTCAATCTTTAGGTGTAACCATGTTTTTCATGATTAACAGTGCCCTGTTTTAGAGGCACTGCATTCCGTCTCCTAGGGTGAGCTTCACCTTTGTAATGTAACCTGTGTTTGAAATAAAATCCGCTTTTTATCAAAAAAAAACTGCTGATGATGCTCAGTGATCACCGAATAAACCGTGAGATGATCTGCACCCTTTGCTAATTAGTTTCGTAAAAAGAAATTATTTTGTCCTTCATCTAACATAGCCATGAAATTTCTCGAGCTGACCAAAGGATCCCGTTACCTCACCCAGCCAAGTTTTGGCTGTTCATTAGGGGAGGATTTGCTTCGATGCAGTTACTTGAAACTTTAAGGGGTTAGATGGAAAAGTTCTCCTTTGGTTTTCTCTCAATGATACTAGCTCGCACGGAATTCTCCCTCCCTCTCCCACACGCTCATGCAGCCGGAAAAAACATCTAATTTGTTTTATTTAAAGCGAATATTTTATACTTTTTTTGGCATATAGCTTCCAAACTTTTTTTTAATTAAATCATAAATTGAAGGTGCAAATCTTAATAAATAATCTTCTATGCTGATAGAAAACAAATTCCTCGTAAAGTATGTGGTTTCGAGCTTGTAGGTAGAGGATAGCAAGAAAGGCGGTGACAAGTTAGCCACCACTCATAAACCATTACAATTGCTCTAAAAATTATGATATGTTCTCAAAAGGTCAGAGAGGAAGGATGTAGTTTTTGTGTACTTGAAACAAACACACTCTAAAGGTATGCACATGCAAATGACACAATATCAAGTCAACAATGTCTGGTGACTCATTATTACCCAGTTTCACTAAAAAGGGCAAAATAGACAACATAGACTACATTTTGAAAGTATTCTTACCATATATATGCATTATTATTGATCTTTTTCCTATTTCACTCTCATTTCTGTTTCACATCCAACTCTTCCCATCAAGAGTTTGTTTTAGACACACATGAGAATTAATTCAACTTTCCTTTTCTCAAAGAAGCGCACCTAATTTCGACCACGTGAAAAGTCCAAAGAGACCTTAATTGAGCACATCCAGATTCATATAAATGAAGAGGTATCCATTTCTAACCAATGTGTACACAATTCTCAGTCATTTATCTATGCTACTAACCTTAATTAATTAATTAATACTGATACATCTAAAAAATCAATTACTAATAACTTGGTTAATCCACATACGCGATCAAAGTATTGCTTTAAATCTCATTTGCTAAAAGAAGAAAAAGGATTCTCTAAATCTGCGTACTGCGGTCCATTCGGCCAAAAAGAACGTACTCGCAGACAAGTGGGCCCCACTCGACCTGTTGTTTCTCTGTGTCGTCGCCGGCCGTTTCCAAATGGCACCCTTATAAATACCCAAACCGCAGACGATCCCTGCAAACTCCGGCCAAGAACTCCTCCCCCGCCTCCGGCGATGGAGCTCCTGAGCGGCGGCGCGCTGGCGTGGCAGCAGTACCTCTCTCTGCTCCGCAAGAACGCGACGCTGACCTGGCGCCACCGGCGGTCGGCGGCTCTGCAGCTCTTCTCCTCCCTCGTCTTCATCTTCCTCATCTTCTGCATCGACCGCGCCGTCCGCTCCCGGTTCTCCTACACCACCGCATACCGCAACATCCCTGATCCGAAGCCGCTCGTGGAGCCGCCCATCCCGCCCTGCGAGGACAAGTTCTTCGTCAAGTCCCCCTGCTACGACTTCCTCTGGAGTGACGGCGGGAGCGCCCGCGTCAGGGGCCTCGTCGACGCCATCCGGATGAACAACCCCGGCCGGCCAATACCTCCCGAGAAGGTGAGTGGCTGTCCTGAATTATTGATTCGCGTGCTATTTCTGCCAAATTTTCTTCAGTTATTGGTTTGCGTTGCGGATTGGGTTTTGGTTCGGTTTTCTTAAGGGGAATCGTTACTTGATTTTTCCGTGCGGAGTGAATTTGGTGTGATGACTTGGGTTCCCGATGGGGAAAGATTAGATTTTTTTCATATGAGGTGCGCTTTGGGGAGGAGAAAGCAAACCGCGTGATATGTCTTGGCATTTTGGTGTTTGTCAGTTTAGCCTCTTGAAAGAGGGAATTTTAGGGGGTTTCAGGAGGTTATTTGATCCCGGGAGTTCGAGGTGTTCAAGAATGAGTTGTTTGTAGCGAAGGAACCTAAGCATTAGCTTGCACATTTCACCGATTAGATTTTTGGAGTCGTGAAAAAATTGAATAATTTTACTCCATTAGTTTTCGTGCGAGGTCACATGCTGTCTCATTTTGTTTCTTGGAGCAGAGCGTTTCGATGGTTTGACGTCGAATTTAGATCATCATTTAGCCTTGGTGTTGACAATTTTAGTATGTGATTTGCTTCCATGTGACTTTGGATGGAAGTGGTGGGCCCTCACTTTAGAATTTAGATGGTAGAATTTGCGAGTTTTTCAAAGAAAGTGTGAAAAAGATGCTAGTTTGTTGCTTATGGGATCTGGGAAACTCTAAGGTTCACAAAGAACAGCTAGTTTGGTTTATGGCGTTTCATGTCATTTTCATGCTCCGGTGTATCTTAAGGCCTTTCTCTTGGAAACAAAGATCTTGAGGATACACCTTGGAATATTAGCCTATAATATTATTGAGAATTTTTAGGGAAGAGTGTATGGTTCATTGGTTCACATAATTTAGACGATGGTATCAATGAAATGGTGTTAGCTTTCTGTAAATTAGTATATTATTATCTATGTGCTGAAACTCTGTTGATCAAGATTTTGAACAGCATATGAAAAAGAAATTCCTGCTCAGTGGTACACAGGGTTTAATTATTTAGTTTAGCTGGGAGTCCACGCATTCATGAGTCCATTCTGTAGACTGGATTAGTTTACTTAAATTGAGCTGTTCAAACTTTTTTTTTCATTTTTATATGCCCCTCAGAAGTATGGCATTCAAGACCAACATAATTTTCCTTTTCGTAGTTCATTGTCAATTTATTGTTTTAGTGGTGAACTGTAGAATATTATATGCGCACTTAACAAGTTTGCAATTTCAACCCAGAGTTGACTATTACTTAACATATTACCTGATTGTTTTGTGTTGAGTTTCTCAGGTTTTGGGTTTAGGACTCCAGATGAAGTTGATGCTTGGCTTTTTCAAAACCCGATGCACTGTCCTGGTGCATTACATTTTCAAGATATAAATGCCACTCAGATAAAGTATGGTATCCAGACAAACTCCACTCCAGTAGCACGTAGAGGAACATATGAAGACCCCACCTTCAAGTTCCAGATACCGCTTCAAGTTGCAGCAGAGAGGGAAATGGCAAGGCTACTCATCGGTGGTATTACCCCTTTGCTCCTTTTTTTACGGAACATGTTACTTCAATACGTATTACTTAGGCTCTGTTGGGCATATTGTAGCAAAAACACTTAGTTTTTTTCTAGACCTGGATGTCGCAATTAGTATGAAGAATCTGTTTAGGATCCGTAACAGCAAAAGTTTACTGGAATTATCAGAAGTATGAAAGAGCACAGCGTAGCACGTCACCGCAACCACAAACTGGCCTTTAGTATCCCTTGTCGAATATTCATTAACTGCAATTTCTGTTCTTTCATATTTTTTAACTTTTTGGCAAGATATTTTTTCAGACTGTTTACCGTATGCCGGATAAATAAATATTAGTTGTATGTTTGCTTACATTTGATATTTGTACTTGACGAATAATAGTAAATTTCCATGAATGTAACAGACCCGAATTTTAGTTGGACTGTGGGATTCAAGGAGTTTGCTCACCCAGCCACAGAAACCTTCTCCACCATTGCTCAAGCCGGGCCAACTTTCTTCCTTGCCATAGCAATGTTTGGGTTTGTTTTCCAAATCAGTGCGTTGGTGACAGAGAAAGAGTTAAAACTTCGCCAGGTTCAAATTCCATGCTGCCAGCTAGCGTTTTAAGATTTATGTATGTTTATGCTTGACGTAACCAAAAGTTTGGTACATATTCACAGGCTATGTCTACCATGGGGCTCTATGAATCGGCCTATTGGTTATCTTGGTTTACCTGGGAGGCCTTTCTTACATTGCTTTCAGCGCTTTTTACTGTGCTGTTTGGGATGATGTTCCAGTTTGACTTTTTCCTGCATAATAGTTCCGGAATCCTATTCCTTGTGTTCTTCCTATTCCAACTGAACATGGTAAGTTCCAAAGACTGATCAGTATGTTTGTTTTGTATTTGTCCATTTCACCATTTGTAGTGTTCAATTTCAGTAAGCAATCATTGTTACATGGGAATTTTGTTTGTACATTTCCTGATTCCTATCATAGTCATCTTTTTATGTTTTCCCCCTTACATAGTGTATTTGCGCATGATGTTTGCTGCAACTTAGTTTCGCCTTTATGATATCCACATTCATATCGAAAGCAGCATCGGCTACAACTGTTGGAT
This sequence comes from Phragmites australis, assembly GCF_958298935.1. Taxonomy (NCBI): domain Eukaryota; kingdom Viridiplantae; phylum Streptophyta; class Magnoliopsida; order Poales; family Poaceae; genus Phragmites; species Phragmites australis. The sequence continues at coordinate 18,382,547 of NC_084936.1, read as the reverse complement.
TTGCAATATTCATCATTGGCTTCCTGACTCAGGTAAAGTTTGCTTAATCATCATCCTATGGATCCAGTATTTCAATTTGTTGGAAAATATGCAAACACTTTTGGTTACATCCCCGTGCAGCTTGTTACAACCTTTGGGTTCCCATATTCAAGTTCCTACCAAAAGTCGTACCGGATAATATGGTCTCTCTTTCCTCCTGATGTATTTGCCCAAGCCCTCAACATTCTAGGCAAGGCAACAGCCACTCCTGAAGATAAAGGTATTAGCTGGAATCAGCGTGGGAAGTGCCAATCATTTGAGACGGACTGCGTCATTACTATTATATGTGCACAACTTTCCTCATTAGATAATATGTCTTTTAATCATTACATTTGAAGCTCTAAGAGTTCACAAACATCTAACAGGATGATATCTACAAATGGCTTATCTCCACATTTTTCTTGTGGTTTGTCCTGGCGATCTACTTTGACAACATAATTCCAAATGTAAATGGTGTTCGAAAGTCTGTGTTCTACTTTCTTATGCCTTCATACTGGACAGGAAAAGGAGGCAAGATGCAAGGTTAGAGCTTTAAGTGTTTGGTACTTCTTCACATTGTTTTAACTTTAGTTTCTTGTGTTACTCATTAATTTGCATTCCAGAGGGAGGCCTCTTTAGCTTTTTTGGTTCGAGCCGTCCAGCAGATGATGCTGCCCCTACTGATGAGGATGTTCTTGCTGAGGAAAATCTAGTAAAGGAAAAGGCTGCGAACAATGAGGTAGATCCTGGTGTTGCAGTTCAAATACGAGGTTTGAGGAAGACATATCCAGGAAGTTTCAGTATGGGTTGTTGCAAATGCAAAACAACGAAGCCATTTCATTCTGTGAAAGTAAGTTCTCAGTTAGCTTCTGGCACAAAATACTTGCAAGCTTTGCTTGTTCTGATTATTGATTAAGCTAAAAAAATTTCAGGGCTTATGGGTGAACCTTGAGAAGGACCAGCTGTTTTGTCTTCTTGGGCCCAATGATGCTGGTAAAACAACTACGATCAGTTGCCTGACCGGAATCACACCAATTACAGGCGGTGATGGTTAGTATCGTTCACTAAAGAAGCATTCAAATATTTTTAATAACTACCGACATGCTAATAAGACGCACACTAAACATTTCGCAGCATTGATTTACGGCCATTCTGTTCGAAACAGTGTGGGGATGTCAAATATTCGTAGGATGATTGGAGTCTGTCCGCAGGTAGTGCTTAGACATTTCCATACTCCTGATGCAAGTTGTGATGTATTTGAAAATAATATAAATATTTCTTTCCAGTTTGACATCCTGTGGGATGCATTAACAGCTAACGAGCACTTGGAATTGTTTGCCAGCATCAAGGGATTGCCTCCAGCAACAATCAAATCGGTATGTTTCTTAAGAATCATTTGACTTGTTCTCCCTAAAATTCCCATAGTCTTGCATTTTGATTATTCTATGGTCGTTTGTCCAACTCAGGTAGCAGAGCAATCATTAGCCCAAGTGAAGCTCAGCCAGGCAGCAAATGTTCGAGCAGGTAGCTACAGTGGAGGAATGAAGCGCCGACTAAGTGTTGCGATCGCTCTAATTGGCGACCCAAAATTGGTCTTTCTTGATGAACCGGTAAGGACATACCAAATTTAGCATCAGTTTGTTATGTAGACTCACGTCACATGTCAACTTAGCCATGTATATCCTATTTAGACTACTGGCATGGATCCAATAACAAGGAGGCACGTTTGGGACATCATAGAGGAGGCCAAGAAAGGAAGAGCTATTGTCTTGACCACCCATTCCATGGAGGAGGCTGATATTCTAAGTGACCGGATAGCTATCATGGCAAAGGGGAAACTGCGGTGCATTGGGACATCAATAAGGCTGAAGTCAAAATTTGGAACTGGATACATCGCTAACGTGAATTTCTCTGGAAATGGCCACACGCAAAGCCCTAACATCAACAGCAACACTGAGGCCCCAGTTAATCCTAACATAGAAGCTGTCAAATGGTTCTTCAAGGAAGTACATCTCTCATGACTAAATCAAATCCACTCAGCATTGTTTTCCTTATCTTCTTGACTTGTAAGCGCCATAATCTTTTGTGGAAACAGCGGCTTGATGTGGATCCAAAGGAGGAGAGCAGGACATTCTTAACATTTGTCATCCCCCATCAGAAAGAACCGCTTCTGACGGTAATACTTTTACACCCAAAACTCTGGTAAGCATTATCTTTTAAGTACATGATACACCACACTTTCAACAAACAGAGATTCTTTGGGGAGCTGCAAGACAGGGAGGGGGAGTTTGGAATCTCAGACATTCAACTTGGTCTCACGACACTTGAAGAAGTCTTCCTGAACATTGCAAAGCAGGCAGAGCTGGAGAGCTCTACTGCTGAAGGCACCCTGGTGACCCTTAATCTGTCATCAGGAGCATCAATTCAGGTCTGTACTCGGTAATCCTAAGAACGCTAGTATACTTCTGAACATAACTAAAAAATAGGACCTCTGAAATGCAGAAATAACTGTCATCCAGTAATTCCCAGCAATTTGCTGCATAGTTTGCTTATCTGGGAATTCATTTTGAACATTGTGTTCTCTTCTTTGACTTACCTCTCTGACAATTCAGATTCCCAAGGGGGCTCGTTTTGTTGGTATTCCTGGAACTGAGACAGAAGAGCATCCAAGAGGTGTCATGGTTGAGGTTTACTGGGATCAGGATGACAATGGATCGCTCTGCATTTCCGGCCACTCTGATGAGATCCCTGTGCCAGTCAATGTTGAGCTGAGGAGGCCACCCTCGATTTCTCGTAGGGCCTCAATAAGCCGTGGAGATCCAGTCGGGTACATCATTGACCCGAACCAGGTCCTGTGAACAAGATGAGTTTGGGTGCGAATTTGGATTGTTTTTCATTGCTTTAAATCTCATTTGCTAAAAGAAGAAAAAGGATTCTCTAAATCTGCGTACTGCGGTCCATTCGGCCAAAAAGAACGTACTCGCAGACAAGTGGGCCCCACTCGACCTGTTGTTTCTCTGTGTCGTCGCCGGCCGTTTCCAAATGGCACCCTTATAAATACCCAAACCGCAGACGATCCCTGCAAACTCCGGCCAAGAACTCCTCCCCCGCCTCCGGCGATGGAGCTCCTGAGCGGCGGCGCGCTGGCGTGGCAGCAGTACCTCTCTCTGCTCCGCAAGAACGCGACGCTGACCTGGCGCCACCGGCGGTCGGCGGCTCTGCAGCTCTTCTCCTCCCTCGTCTTCATCTTCCTCATCTTCTGCATCGACCGCGCCGTCCGCTCCCGGTTCTCCTACACCACCGCATACCGCAACATCCCTGATCCGAAGCCGCTCGTGGAGCCGCCCATCCCGCCCTGCGAGGACAAGTTCTTCGTCAAGTCCCCCTGCTACGACTTCCTCTGGAGTGACGGCGGGAGCGCCCGCGTCAGGGGCCTCGTCGACGCCATCCGGATGAACAACCCCGGCCGGCCAATACCTCCCGAGAAGGTGAGTGGCTGTCCTGAATTATTGATTCGCGTGCTATTTCTGCCAAATTTTCTTCAGTTATTGGTTTGCGTTGCGGATTGGGTTTTGGTTCGGTTTTCTTAAGGGGAATCGTTACTTGATTTTTCCGTGCGGAGTGAATTTGGTGTGATGACTTGGGTTCCCGATGGGGAAAGATTAGATTTTTTTCATATGAGGTGCGCTTTGGGGAGGAGAAAGCAAACCGCGTGATATGTCTTGGCATTTTGGTGTTTGTCAGTTTAGCCTCTTGAAAGAGGGAATTTTAGGGGGTTTCAGGAGGTTATTTGATCCCGGGAGTTCGAGGTGTTCAAGAATGAGTTGTTTGTAGCGAAGGAACCTAAGCATTAGCTTGCACATTTCACCGATTAGATTTTTGGAGTCGTGAAAAAATTGAATAATTTTACTCCATTAGTTTTCGTGCGAGGTCACATGCTGTCTCATTTTGTTTCTTGGAGCAGAGCGTTTCGATGGTTTGACGTCGAATTTAGATCATCATTTAGCCTTGGTGTTGACAATTTTAGTATGTGATTTGCTTCCATGTGACTTTGGATGGAAGTGGTGGGCCCTCACTTTAGAATTTAGATGGTAGAATTTGCGAGTTTTTCAAAGAAAGTGTGAAAAAGATGCTAGTTTGTTGCTTATGGGATCTGGGAAACTCTAAGGTTCACAAAGAACAGCTAGTTTGGTTTATGGCGTTTCATGTCATTTTCATGCTCCGGTGTATCTTAAGGCCTTTCTCTTGGAAACAAAGATCTTGAGGATACACCTTGGAATATTAGCCTATAATATTATTGAGAATTTTTAGGGAAGAGTGTATGGTTCATTGGTTCACATAATTTAGACGATGGTATCAATGAAATGGTGTTAGCTTTCTGTAAATTAGTATATTATTATCTATGTGCTGAAACTCTGTTGATCAAGATTTTGAACAGCATATGAAAAAGAAATTCCTGCTCAGTGGTACACAGGGTTTAATTATTTAGTTTAGCTGGGAGTCCACGCATTCATGAGTCCATTCTGTAGACTGGATTAGTTTACTTAAATTGAGCTGTTCAAACTTTTTTTTTCATTTTTATATGCCCCTCAGAAGTATGGCATTCAAGACCAACATAATTTTCCTTTTCGTAGTTCATTGTCAATTTATTGTTTTAGTGGTGAACTGTAGAATATTATATGCGCACTTAACAAGTTTGCAATTTCAACCCAGAGTTGACTATTACTTAACATATTACCTGATTGTTTTGTGTTGAGTTTCTCAGGTTTTGGGTTTAGGACTCCAGATGAAGTTGATGCTTGGCTTTTTCAAAACCCGATGCACTGTCCTGGTGCATTACATTTTCAAGATATAAATGCCACTCAGATAAAGTATGGTATCCAGACAAACTCCACTCCAGTAGCACGTAGAGGAACATATGAAGACCCCACCTTCAAGTTCCAGATACCGCTTCAAGTTGCAGCAGAGAGGGAAATGGCAAGGCTACTCATCGGTGGTATTACCCCTTTGCTCCTTTTTTTACGGAACATGTTACTTCAATACGTATTACTTAGGCTCTGTTGGGCATATTGTAGCAAAAACACTTAGTTTTTTTCTAGACCTGGATGTCGCAATTAGTATGAAGAATCTGTTTAGGATCCGTAACAGCAAAAGTTTACTGGAATTATCAGAAGTATGAAAGAGCACAGCGTAGCACGTCACCGCAACCACAAACTGGCCTTTAGTATCCCTTGTCGAATATTCATTAACTGCAATTTCTGTTCTTTCATATTTTTTAACTTTTTGGCAAGATATTTTTTCAGACTGTTTACCGTATGCCGGATAAATAAATATTAGTTGTATGTTTGCTTACATTTGATATTTGTACTTGACGAATAATAGTAAATTTCCATGAATGTAACAGACCCGAATTTTAGTTGGACTGTGGGATTCAAGGAGTTTGCTCACCCAGCCACAGAAACCTTCTCCACCATTGCTCAAGCCGGGCCAACTTTCTTCCTTGCCATAGCAATGTTTGGGTTTGTTTTCCAAATCAGTGCGTTGGTGACAGAGAAAGAGTTAAAACTTCGCCAGGTTCAAATTCCATGCTGCCAGCTAGCGTTTTAAGATTTATGTATGTTTATGCTTGACGTAACCAAAAGTTTGGTACATATTCACAGGCTATGTCTACCATGGGGCTCTATGAATCGGCCTATTGGTTATCTTGGTTTACCTGGGAGGCCTTTCTTACATTGCTTTCAGCGCTTTTTACTGTGCTGTTTGGGATGATGTTCCAGTTTGACTTTTTCCTGCATAATAGTTCCGGAATCCTATTCCTTGTGTTCTTCCTATTCCAACTGAACATGGTAAGTTCCAAAGACTGATCAGTATGTTTGTTTTGTATTTGTCCATTTCACCATTTGTAGTGTTCAATTTCAGTAAGCAATCATTGTTACATGGGAATTTTGTTTGTACATTTCCTGATTCCTATCATAGTCATCTTTTTATGTTTTCCCCCTTACATAGTGTATTTGCGCATGATGTTTGCTGCAACTTAGTTTCGCCTTTATGATATCCACATTCATATCGAAAGCAGCATCGGCTACAACTGTTGGATTTGCAATATTCATCATTGGCTTCCTGACTCAGGTAAAGTTTGCTTAATCATCATCCTATGGATCCAGTATTTCAATTTGTTGGAAAATATGCAAACACTTTTGGTTACATCCCCGTGCAGCTTGTTACAACCTTTGGGTTCCCATATTCAAGTTCCTACCAAAAGTCGTACCGGATAATATGGTCTCTCTTTCCTCCTGATGTATTTGCCCAAGCCCTCAACATTCTAGGCAAGGCAACAGCCACTCCTGAAGATAAAGGTATTAGCTGGAATCAGCGTGGGAAGTGCCAATCATTTGAGACGGACTGCGTCATTACTATTATATGTGCACAACTTTCCTCATTAGATAATATGTCTTTTAATCATTACATTTGAAGCTCTAAGAGTTCACAAACATCTAACAGGATGATATCTACAAATGGCTTATCTCCACATTTTTCTTGTGGTTTGTCCTGGCGATCTACTTTGACAACATAATTCCAAATGTAAATGGTGTTCGAAAGTCTGTGTTCTACTTTCTTATGCCTTCATACTGGACAGGAAAAGGAGGCAAGATGCAAGGTTAGAGCTTTAAGTGTTTGGTACTTCTTCACATTGTTTTAACTTTAGTTTCTTGTGTTACTCATTAATTTGCATTCCAGAGGGAGGCCTCTTTAGCTTTTTTGGTTCGAGCCGTCCAGCAGATGATGCTGCCCCTACTGATGAGGATGTTCTTGCTGAGGAAAATCTAGTAAAGGAAAAGGCTGCGAACAATGAGGTAGATCCTGGTGTTGCAGTTCAAATACGAGGTTTGAGGAAGACATATCCAGGAAGTTTCAGTATGGGTTGTTGCAAATGCAAAACAACGAAGCCATTTCATTCTGTGAAAGTAAGTTCTCAGTTAGCTTCTGGCACAAAATACTTGCAAGCTTTGCTTGTTCTGATTATTGATTAAGCTAAAAAAATTTCAGGGCTTATGGGTGAACCTTGAGAAGGACCAGCTGTTTTGTCTTCTTGGGCCCAATGATGCTGGTAAAACAACTACGATCAGTTGCCTGACCGGAATCACACCAATTACAGGCGGTGATGGTTAGTATCGTTCACTAAAGAAGCATTCAAATATTTTTAATAACTACCGACATGCTAATAAGACGCACACTAAACATTTCGCAGCATTGATTTACGGCCATTCTGTTCGAAACAGTGTGGGGATGTCAAATATTCGTAGGATGATTGGAGTCTGTCCGCAGGTAGTGCTTAGACATTTCCATACTCCTGATGCAAGTTGTGATGTATTTGAAAATAATATAAATATTTCTTTCCAGTTTGACATCCTGTGGGATGCATTAACAGCTAACGAGCACTTGGAATTGTTTGCCAGCATCAAGGGATTGCCTCCAGCAACAATCAAATCGGTATGTTTCTTAAGAATCATTTGACTTGTTCTCCCTAAAATTCCCATAGTCTTGCATTTTGATTATTCTATGGTCGTTTGTCCAACTCAGGTAGCAGAGCAATCATTAGCCCAAGTGAAGCTCAGCCAGGCAGCAAATGTTCGAGCAGGTAGCTACAGTGGAGGAATGAAGCGCCGACTAAGTGTTGCGATCGCTCTAATTGGCGACCCAAAATTGGTCTTTCTTGATGAACCGGTAAGGACATACCAAATTTAGCATCAGTTTGTTATGTAGACTCACGTCACATGTCAACTTAGCCATGTATATCCTATTTAGACTACTGGCATGGATCCAATAACAAGGAGGCACGTTTGGGACATCATAGAGGAGGCCAAGAAAGGAAGAGCTATTGTCTTGACCACCCATTCCATGGAGGAGGCTGATATTCTAAGTGACCGGATAGCTATCATGGCAAAGGGGAAACTGCGGTGCATTGGGACATCAATAAGGCTGAAGTCAAAATTTGGAACTGGATACATCGCTAACGTGAATTTCTCTGGAAATGGCCACACGCAAAGCCCTAACATCAACAGCAACACTGAGGCCCCAGTTAATCCTAACATAGAAGCTGTCAAATGGTTCTTCAAGGAAGTACATCTCTCATGACTAAATCAAATCCACTCAGCATTGTTTTCCTTATCTTCTTGACTTGTAAGCGCCATAATCTTTTGTGGAAACAGCGGCTTGATGTGGATCCAAAGGAGGAGAGCAGGACATTCTTAACATTTGTCATCCCCCATCAGAAAGAACCGCTTCTGACGGTAATACTTTTACACCCAAAACTCTGGTAAGCATTATCTTTTAAGTACATGATACACCACACTTTCAACAAACAGAGATTCTTTGGGGAGCTGCAAGACAGGGAGGGGGAGTTTGGAATCTCAGACATTCAACTTGGTCTCACGACACTTGAAGAAGTCTTCCTGAACATTGCAAAGCAGGCAGAGCTGGAGAGCTCTACTGCTGAAGGCACCCTGGTGACCCTTAATCTGTCATCAGGAGCATCAATTCAGGTCTGTACTCGGTAATCCTAAGAACGCTAGTATACTTCTGAACATAACTAAAAAATAGGACCTCTGAAATGCAGAAATAACTGTCATCCAGTAATTCCCAGCAATTTGCTGCATAGTTTGCTTATCTGGGAATTCATTTTGAACATTGTGTTCTCTTCTTTGACTTACCTCTCTGACAATTCAGATTCCCAAGGGGGCTCGTTTTGTTGGTATTCCTGGAACTGAGACAGAAGAGCATCCAAGAGGTGTCATGGTTGAGGTTTACTGGGATCAGGATGACAATGGATCGCTCTGCATTTCCGGCCACTCTGATGAGATCCCTGTGCCAGTCAATGTTGAGCTGAGGAGGCCACCCTCGATTTCTCGTAGGGCCTCAATAAGCCGTGGAGATCCAGTCGGGTACATCATTGACCCGAACCAGGTCCTGTGAACAAGATGAGTTTGGGTGCGAATTTGGATTGTTTTTCATGTAAATCTTAGGTGTGTTGATGCATATAGAAATGCAGCTATACATGTCTTGTTTGTATTAGAACTTAGAACATATTAACTTTCCGTGCGGTGGTAAAAAAGCGCTTGGTGAAAGATACTACATGATGTCACTTTCTGATGAGGGCTTGGTAATAGATACAATAGAATGACAGGGTTACCATTTCCTCCAGCGAACAAAACAAACATCTGTATCGGCTATATTAGTCTTTAGGCTTTAGCTATCTGAACTTACGAGGTTTATTGTCAAACACTGAGCTATATTAACTTACGAGGCTTTAGCTATATTAGCTATGTAAGATGCTGATGTGGAAAAACTGCTATGCTCCTAGGAAAAATCAACTGTACATGAAAAGCTGGCCAAATCTAATGATCCATATTTCCACATCATATCGAACATCAACCATACTGCGTTCTGAGAGACAGACTCGACTGGGTCATCTCCTTAATTTTTAGAATTGAATGCAACTTGTATCAGTGATTTTCTTACTGGTTGCTGGTGGAATAGCTACAATTTCTGAATAGCAGAGAATCTGAATCTGCCAGAAAGCATCGTGTTGACTAGTTCAGTTGCAAGATCTCGTTAATCTTAGCTGCAAACTTTTGGACAATTTAGTATCGGTGATAGGCTTAGAACACATCATATGGAACGTCAACCAAAAAAAGTTGCGTTGGCTCGATCTGAATGGGTCCTAACTTTTGTCAATTCATCCAAAGCCACAATGGCAGGGCGTCTAAAACCCGATGATCTCCAAATTATCTTGTGAATCAAGAGACGCCTCCAGAAAGATATTGATCAAATCTAATAAAGAATAAAGAAATTCAGAGGTCTATACATACATCCCGCCAAAGTAATTTACATGATTTACATAGCATCTGTAACATTATTAAAAAAACGATTAGTAACCTCATAAATGGAGTATTATTCTGGCGATCCAGAGCTTTTGGACTATTAGAAATGACAAGGTATTCAAAGGCATATATTATCCATAGAGCAAAGAATAAAGTGTTCAGAATGCACAAAACTACTCCCTTCAATTCAAAATAAGTAGTGTTTTGGGTTGTGTGTAGTCAACCGTTTCAAACTTAAGTAAATTTTTTATGTATTGAGTTTGGATACTTGAAAATTACACAGGTAGATTTGTCTCGAAAAGTATTTTCATAATAATATACTTTTGCTATGTTTTATAAATATATTACAACAAAAAAATAGTAGTCAAAGTTGTATTTTAGAGACCATATCGATATCCAAAACGACACTTATTTTGGACTTGAGGGAGTCCTAGTTTATTTAGTATAATATTAAGTAGTATCCTTTCATGCTGTTTACACACATTGTGATGATGATGGTAAATCGGTGTACCTGTCTTGAGCAGAGTAAGTCAAAACCTTTCCATTGACATCAACAAATCTAGGCCATTTTAAGGACCCTATCTCAAAAAGAGGGAAACCAGCATCGGTTGTCTTTGTCGAATTTACCTTGATATTTCCCTCTTTTAATGCGATTAGACTGATTAGGACCCTATCTTTTAAATCAATGGAAAACGCATGAGTGAATTGTCATTTAATGCGATTAGACTGACTAGGTGAATGCCTATCCTGTGACCAGCAAGGGCTAGTCGCGAGGTTCCCATCTGCGACTACGGGACTGGTCGTACGAGCCCCGCCTAGTCGCGCGGGGAGGGCATGGTTCTGAAAATATCAACTGCTAGTTGGCATCGTCAGCACGGACCCTCCTGACAGGGGACCCCTTATTCTTTACATCGGCAGTAGCCCCCAAGCTCCATCATGGATGGGGAGGACTGAGTGATTTACCGCATAGTTCCGAGGTCGCTGGACACCATTTAGCCGTGGTCAGGCCTAGTCGAATCACTTGGGCCCTGTGTGAACATAAGTTCGCCGAGAGAGTGACCGTCGATGCGGCCCGCTTTTGTGGTCAATTTAGGAAACCTCATCCCAAGTGGAGGTTTAAACGTACAGAGAGAGAGAGAGAGAGAGAGAGAGAGAGAGAGAGAGAGAGAGAGAGAGAGAGAGAGAGAGAGAGAGAGAGAGAGAGAAATCGCAGGGGAGAGAAAAATGTGAGTGGGAGAGAATCGTGGGAGAGAGAAACATTGATTGCCACTGGACCCGAGGGAATTTTGGTTCCCCGTGTGTGACCTTTCGAATTTCAAGCCAGCTGGACTTTGCGATGGTTGGGATATCGCACCGACCCTATAAATTGGAAGGCCAAAGGTTCCCCATGAATCCTTTCTCTATCTCCCATTGCCTCCAAGCCTTTGCGCTTAGAGGTCTTCTTCTCCGTCCTTGTTCTAGCACCTGCAATGGTGCCACGCACCGGCAACAAGCCATATTTCCTCAAATCCAAGTGCAGCGCGGCGAGGATGAAGCAAATGCGTGACAACCACCAGCTCCCTCACCGCCTGTCCTCAGGGTACCGTGCCGAGCCCCCGTCAGGGGGAGATCGTGATGTTTGTTTCCTTTTTCTTGGCCGGCCTCGTTCCGCCCTTCTCTGAATTCTTCATCATCGTCATTTCCTTCTACGAGATCTGCCACCTCCACCGCAACCCGAATTCTATTATCATGCTGAGTGTCTTTGCCCACATGTGCGAGAATTTCATTGGGGTCGAGCCGTGCCTCGATCTCTTCAGATTTCATCGGGGTCGCCAGGCTACAGACCGGGCTAGTGACCGAAAGCTGCGGGTTTCGTCTCTGCGATGACGTCACAGGCTTCTACCTTGAGATGAGCCTTAAGTCATCGTGGTCAAGCTGAAGGGAGGATTGGCTCTACCTCACGATTGAAGATTCCTTAAACAACATCTGCGTGCTGAGCAAACCAGCACAGTTACCAAGAACGGGGGGAACGCCCCCATTATAACTCCAGAGTTGACGACCCTCAGCAAACGGTTCAAGCAGCTTGGAGAGGCTTTTCTGACGTGATTAGATGTTGTTCGTGATATCATCAAGAGATGGTTGTGCCCCTTGCGGAGGAGAGCACACTCGACATACCAGTACACCGGAGGTGACGATGACACCCGAGAGAGTTCCACAGGTAACCCTTCCGTCGTTTCCCCGTCTCTTGTTATCTAAAGTATCCTTACTACCTAGATCTTCCTGATGAGGCCATTGACTCGCGGGTCAAACTCCTAATGGTGATGGCCCCCAGGAAAGATGGCCCTCCACGCAATGCCCCTTCGCTGTTGGATCTCCCTTCATCAGAGAGGGTTCGGATCAGACTAGTATGTTTAGCATTTTCTCAGAATTTTCAACTCCAAGACTTCTCCTGGGTGAGGGTGTCGTGGTTCGCGTCACTACAGGGTCTCCCCGAGGTCGATGTCCTGTGCCTAGTGATGGACGAGGTCATGGGGGTCATCCGGGAAATCAACTCTGGTGCCAGCCCGACTTCTCCATCGCCCATCATTGCTCCGAACGACAGTCAATTTGGTCACAGTGACAATCTAGCTGCTCAAAGCCAGATATCAACCACTGGTGGAGGCCCTGCGAGCTCTGCTGGTCAGCAGAGGGTTGACCAACCCTGCCCCGACCAGATTCGCTCTGATCAGGTCGGCACCGACCAACTCCGCTCCGACCAGGTCCGCACCGACTAGACCTTCTCCGACCAGTGTCTCTTTGACCAGGCCCACTCCAGACAGACCCGTATCGACCATAGTCACCCCAACCAGGTTGAGAGCAACTAGGCTGCTGCTGGCCAAGGCTCCACACCAGCGGGAAAGAGAGCGACAGAGGACTTGGCTTTCGCGAAAGCATCCAAACGCGCCCGTGGGACACTGGTCACCGACGGCTTCATGAGGACGAGGTTCGTGCTCACCCCTCCACCCATGCGGTAAGTTTCTTGGTTAGGTGTAGATTCTTTGGAAATTTTCTTTCTTTTTTGACTCCATGATCTATTGTTGCTGCAGGTCCTCAACCCTACCACAAACCCCAGTAATAACTCCTCCTCCGGTGCCTCAGCAAGATGTTCCAACCCCCCATCCTCCAGTAGCTCTGACGCCGGGAGCACTAGCTGTGACTTCCGCGTCTACAGAGCTGGTCGCGGAGCCCAGTCTGGCATCTGACCTGCTTTCCTTGGTCGCCAGTCTTCCCGCCTCGATCCAAAGACTGATTGTTGAGAAGGAGGCGGTAGACAGCAGGTGCACCGAGCTAGAGAGGCTGGTGGCCGAAGAGAAAGGAGGTGAGTCACTTACATCAGTAGGAAAATTCCAAGCTTCAACAAGAAAATGTCGCGCTCACTGTTGAACATTCTCAGCTCAAGGAGGATGAGCGAAAGACCCGCGGCATTCTTAAGGAAGCCTTTAAGGCAATCCAGCAACCCCTAAGGAGCATTGAGCTGGACGCCACCGACCCGAAGGACAAAAGAGCCGCCCTGGGCTGGGCCTACACCATCCACGTCCTCACGGAGAAGTTTGCTTAGCTCCCGGGCATCCTGGCGGTGAGGACCTTGGAGGACGTGATGATGGTGGTGAAATCCGCGGTGGCATATGTTCTCAAGTGCTACCGCTATCATGACCCCAACTTCAACCTTGAGACTGCCCGAGAGGGGGTCGTGACCTCTAGTCCTGCATCCATGGAGAGGCTGAAGGTGGAGTGTCAAGGGTCGACAGATTCATGAGGTCTATCTTCTAGGTGGAGACCATCGAGGAGGTCGTAGAAGAAGAGTAAACCTTGAACTGTAATTTAGGCTTGTATTATGCATGAACGAAGCTTTTAATTTCTCTGATAAGCTTGTGTCGCTGCTATGGTTGTAGAGTTCTAGAATTGACCAACCCTCCTGCTCTCTCTGAGCCCCCAACCATGCCTGTTGACAACATCGACGACCAACATAGTTTGGAAGTGATGACCGAGTGCGATCTTAGGTTTGCGGTCGAGCGAGAGGTCCTGCAAAGCAATCTTCGAGGTGCATTGTACCTACCACCATTAAGCCACGTGTAGTCCTTGGCTAGCCAAGTGATACTCGAGCAACTGACTCCTACATGGTTTGCGACATGTTTCCGTGACCAGCTTGTCAGGAGGAGTTGTTAGTGGTGAAGGGAGACTTGGAGCGAGTAATGAGGGAGGACGACTAGTGGTGGGTGCGTTTCTATGATCGCCTTAGTCAAGCATTCACCCCCTTTGACTTACTTCTCCAGGCCACCAGCATTCAGATCCGCTGCACTTCTGGAGACACTGTAACTGGTCATGTCGACTAGTTCTTGGCGGCCTCCAAGGGGGCGGGTGCGCTCGAGCAGAGGCTGTGAAGAAACATTAGCGACCACTTGTTTGCAACCGCAATCCACGGCGCCTGCCTTGCCTTCACTTGTGTCAGCGAGTACTTCCCCGACCTAGACCTTGTTCTAGCAATCTCCGAAGGCTTCGTCGGTGTACAAAAGACCACGGAGGAACTTCACGACCTTACAGGGTCATTTTATTTTGTGGCTCAGTCTTTGCTTTGGTCCGTCCAGATTGACTCGGAGATGGGCATCTTCGGATCGTAGGGTACTGAATAAAAACTGTTAGAAACAACCCCCGACCATTACCTGAGAGGTTATTTTGTAAAGAAAAGACCTGCTTTTATGTAAACTTTCCCTATGTTCATGTGGCAAGTAGGTTCTGAGTGATTGTTACATTTAAGGGGGACCAAGGCTTTCCGTACCACTCGAGAGTTAGGTTTGTGGTGCCTAGGATAACTCTTGGCATGACAAGCTCTTTGGTAGCGACCAGTGCTTGACCCTAGTTTAGGGCTTATGGCTTTGTGGTTGTTACCCCCCAACTACCCATATCCTTGAAACTGCGCGAGTGGCAACTTGAAACCCCACTCAAATGGTTTGGTACTCATTATATGAGTGAACAGGCAAAGTAACTGGCAGCATAGAAAAACAGGAAAAATAAAGACTATATAGCCCAAACTGCTCTAGCCCCTGACCGCCTGGTCGGCAAAATAGCTGCCAATCAGGCAGTCAAGCCTCTGAATCAGAAAACTTACAAGCTTGTGGGAGACTGTTCCTTTCCAGGAAATCCTACAAAATAGAAAGTTTGGTTTTTTGAATCAAAAAAACATACAAGCTATGTTCCACACTCGTCCGGAAGATCCTGCAAAATAGAGAAACATGCTCATCTTTGAGTAACCCTACACATAGAACTTGCGTAATTGGGCTATGTTCCAGGAGTTGTGCAATTCATGGCCGTCCTCCATAGTTAACTTGATCGCATAAGGTCGGGTAACATGGACCACCTTATAGGGCCCTTCCCACTTGGGGGAGAGCTTATTCTGGCCTGTCTTATTTTGGATTTGTCTAAGGACGAGGTCGCCTACGACTAGTGTCTGCTCCCGCACCTTGCTGTCGTGATAGAGTCTAAGGCTTTGTTGATATTGGGATGCTCGAATTAGAGTATGCTCCCAAAACTCTTTGATCAAGTTTACGTCATCCTCTCTTCGCGCCACCTAGTTGTCGTCTAAGTAACTGGTCACTCGGGGAGACTGAAGGGCGATTTCGGAGGGGAGCATTGCTTCTACACCAAAGACAAAAAAAAAAGAGTTTCGGCTGTGGCCTGGCTTGTGGTTGTTCGCAGCGACCAGAGTACTGTGAGGAGCTTGTCCACCTAGCATCTTGAATGGCTCTCAAGCCGATCGAAGACCCGGATTTTGATCCCTTGCAGTATCATCTCATGTGCCCTTTCAACCTGTCTGTTGCTTTGGGGGTGTGCAACTGACGCATAGCAAACCTTGGTCCCGATCTCTTCGTAGTATTCTCGGAAAGCACTATTGATGAACTGAGTCTTGTTGTCCATAATTATGTGGTTTGGACTGCCAAACCACACTACCAACCCCCGTATGAACTTGATCACTGCTGTGGTGGTGACTTTTCTGACGGACTTAGCTTTGATCCACTTAGTGAATTTATCGACTACCATGAACAAGAATTCAAAACCGCTTGGGGCTTTAGAGAACGGAACGGTTCCAAGATATCGAGCCCCCAGACAGTGAAAGGCCAAGAGAGTGGTATGGTTTGCAGTGCTTGGGCTGGTAGGTTGGTATGTCGGCTATAGTACTGACATGACTTGCATCGTTTCACTAGATTATAAGCATATTGGAGGGTTGTGGGCCAATAGAATCCTTGCTGGAACGCTTTTCCAACCAGGGTGCGGTATAAAGCGTGGCTACCACATATGCCTCCATGGATATCAGAGAGCACCGTGCTCCCCTCTTCCTGAGTGATGCATTTCAATAAAAGGCTGTTGCTTGCCATGTGACCTTTTCTACTGACGCATCATCGTCAAAGACTGCTTGATTCTGAAGGTA
Source organism: Phragmites australis (assembly GCF_958298935.1). NCBI lineage: Eukaryota > Viridiplantae > Streptophyta > Magnoliopsida > Poales > Poaceae > Phragmites > Phragmites australis. The sequence goes on along the minus strand of NC_084936.1, from coordinate 18,366,206 downwards.
GTCCAAGATCTGATCTATCCAGGCCATACCTGAATTGAGCAGAGCGACCACATGATGGCCACTCGAGGACGACGACACAAAAGGAGGCGTTGACTCAAAAGGTGTTGCCTCTGGTGCTCTGTTTCCAAGTGGAGCATCCCCTTCACCTTGGCCCAAGACCACGATGGATGGTCTTGTGAGTCTTTCTTCAAAGACTCCAACCGGGACAGGTTTGCGAGAAGAAGCTAGATGGGTCAGCTAATCAGCTAGGAAGTTATCCTTGCAAGGGACATACTTGACCTTAAAACCGATAAAGCGTCACTCTAGCCTTCTCACTTCAATGAGGTATGCCGCCGTTGTCGTATCAGAGCACTGGAACTTCTTTTGCACTTGGTTCACGACCAGTAGTGAGTCCCCTATTGCTAGCAGGCACTTTATCCCAAGTGCGGAGGCCTTTTGTATTTCGGGCAAGAGACTCTCATACTCTGCAATATTGTTAGTAGTCAGAAAACATAATTGAAATATGTACCTAAGAATGTCGCCAGTCAGTGAAGTTAGGACCACTCCAGCACCTGTTCCCTTCAGTGTGAACGATCCATCGAATTGCATGGTCCAGTGCTCGTAAACCTCTGGTCATTATTCTTGCTCGGGCTCAACGGATAACCACTCGGCTATAAAATCGACCAGCACCTGGGACTTGATAGTCGTTTGAGTATGAACTAAATATCAAACTCCCTGAGCACTACTGCCCACTTTGCTTTTCTTCCTGCCGCATCCCTGCTATGGAGAATTTCTCAAATGGGGAGCGACAAGGTTACCTTGATTTTGTGGACCTAGAAGTAGTGTCTGAGTTTGTGAGAGACCATCAGTATAGCGGATAGCAACTTCTGAGCATGTGCGTACCGAGCCTTCATGTCGTGTAGAACCTCACTGACGTAGTACATCGGTCCCTGAAGACCTTCTTGTTCAACGACCAGGATTGCACTCGCAACCTAGGGGTAGCAGCAACATATAGCAATAGCTCATTGTCTGGTTGAGGAGCGGTTAGTACAGGAGGCGACGAGATGTACCTTTTGAGATCTTGGAACATGGCTTCCACCTCCAACGTCCACTGGAAGTGGTCATTTTTCCTTAGAAGTTTGAAGAGCGGCAATCCCTTTTCTCCTAGCCTTGAGATGAACCTACTCAAAGTTGCCACACATCCTGTTAGTTTCTGGACTTTCTTTAACCTAGTCGGGGATCTCATCTAGTCGACGGCCTTGATCTTGTCGGGTTCGCTTCTATTCCTCAGCTAGACATGAGGAAGCCGAGCAATTTCCTTGATGATACTCCGAACATGCATTTCTCTGGGTTCAGCTTCATGCGGTACTTTTGAAGGTTGTCAAACATTTCCTAGAGGTCCGCGACCAAGTCGTCATTGGTCCTACTCTTTACGACCACATCATCAACATATGTCTTGATGTTTCTACTGAGCTATTATTGAAGAATAAGCTGAATACACCGCTGGTAAGTGGCACCAATGCTCTTTAAACTAAAAGGTATTTTTACATAACAAAAGATCTCAAAGGGCGTTACAAAAGCAATCTTCTCTTCATCTTTCCTACACATGCTAATTTGATGGTACCCTGAGCGGGCATCTAAGAAGCTTAACAGATTGCTATGGGTGGTTGAGTCAACAAGCTGGTTGATCCGGGGAGAGGGAAGAGATCTTTTGGGCATGCCTTGTTGTGGTCGGTGAAGTTGATGCACATCCTCCACTTGCCACTAGGTTTACGAACCATGACAAGGTTAGCCAACCACTCTAGGTACTACACCTCCCGGGATGAAGCCTGCTTCCAGGAGCTTATCGATCTCCTCATGAAATGCTTCCTATCGGTTGGCCGCGAACTGACGCGGCTTTTGCTTTACTGGTCGCGCGTCCGGTCATACTGATAATTTGTGCTCGGTCACGTCCCTAGGGACTCCGGGCATATCAGACGGACTCCATGAAAAGACATTCGCGTTTGCTAAAAAAAAGTGATAAACGTGAGTTCCTATTTGGAGTTCAGGCCGACCCCTATCTGCATTGTCTTGGATGGGTCAAAGTCGTTTAAGAAAACTGCCTTGAGCCGATCGTCTGGACTGGCGAGGACATGGACCTTCACCAGTCGGCTACTGAGCTTGGCATTCTCAAGCTATGACCCAAGAGTCAACTTGACCATGTCGAGGCTCCTCTTATCATAGTGCAGGGTCATCTTTGCGTTGCCAAAAATGGTGATGGCCCCCGCCGGGCTAGGGATCTTGATTGCCTGGTAAGCGTAGTGGGCGATGGCCATGAATTGGGCCATCGTCGGTCGCCCCAGGATTGCGTTGTAAGCGGTCCCAAAGTTCGCCACATTGAACAGGACCCTTTTGGTCCTGAAGTTACTCGGTGACCCAAAGGTGATGGGCAGCTCGATCTGCCCTAATGGCTTAGCTTAGGAGCTAGGGGTAGTTCTGAAGAAGGGAGGGTGTCTAACGCTTCGGCGAAGAGAAGGTTGATGGAACTCCCTCCATCGACCAGTATGCTACCCAGTCGGATGTTTTGTATCATGGGTTTGACCACGATAGGATAGCGACCAGGGCATCTGACACAAGCAGGGTGGTCTGCCTGGCTGATGGTGAGGAATACCTCCGACCACTTCAAACACGAGGTAAGGCCTGGTGTGGTCGCCCATACTTCACAGACCACAGACTTGTATTCCCTATTTGAGTAATATGTTGCGGCGCCCCCAAATATATGGTGGACCATGTGATCGGCCTGCTGAAAACCCAACACCGATTGGCCTGGGTTGGCCCCATCCACGCCATTGTCGTCGTACCTGGGTTTACTTCCCAAGCTCCTTGTCGATGATGTCTCACACGGCCTTGCATTTGGTCAGGTCGTGGGCATCTGTGTGGTGGATCGGGCAGTGGCCTTTGCCCTTCTTTCTATTCTTTTTCTCGAAGTGCCGGTGCGGTTGGCCGGTTTGTTCGACCGCCATAACATCAGGCGGTCCTGCCTTGCGTTTGCTCTTTTTCTCCTTCCGGTTGACCACCATGAAAGAGACAGGTTGATTAGATGTCGGTTGCGGCTTTAGGCCGCTTTGGCGCTCTCGGGCCTCAACGGCCTGCGTGCACTTGTCCGTGAGCTCGAAGAGCTCGGTGGTACTTCGAACTTCCTTGGTGGCAAATTTTTCGACCATCTTCTGGTCTCTGACCCCCCTTCGGAATGCTATGACCACGGACTCACCTGTGATCCTTGGAATGGTATTTCGGCGTTCGGGTGAAACATCGGATGTGGTCTCGCAGTGACTCACCCTATCGCTACCTGACCTGGTACAGGTCGTCTTCGACCCCTGGTTGGGTGTAGGTTCCTTGAAAGTTGGTGACAAATTGGTCGCACAAGTCCTCTTAGGAGTGAACCAACCCGTGGAGCAGGTTCATAAGCTAGGACCATGCTGAACCGGCCAAGGCAGCTAGGAAATAGTTGGCTATGACTTTCCCATGGCCTCCCACAACCTGCACCATGATAGTGTAAAACTGCAAGAACTCCACAGGATTGGTCTGCTAGGACCGGCCGGAACTTGTCTGGCCAGCGCACCTCTCGCACTCGGGTGGACAAGGCGTTGCACCTCGTCCTGTAATGGTGAGTCGCTCGCTGATAGGCAGCAGCTCATGCTCTGGAAGAGAGATGATGGACTCACGACCTGGCGATTGGGTGGAGGAGTCCGACGCCTCCCTACGATTGGGAGGTGAGTTGTAGGGTTGCTTTCCCTTTTTTTGCTCTCGTCGAGCATGATTTTCCTACCCCAGCTAGCCCTCTAGCTCTGGATCATGTCACGAAGGTCGCATTGGCAAAGAGAGTCACGCAGATCAGTGGGTAAGCTGTCCTGACGCGACGGGGGTCTCTGAGTACTTTCTGTCATGAAGGGAGTACAGGATCTTTTCTGCTGCGTGGCCTGCTGCAATTCTTGGTGATCGCGACCTTCACCAGTCCCTGTGACGGACGTGGTGTTCGCCGCTATGGTTTGGCGTCAGGCGGTCTCTACAAAGAGGGTGAGGTCGCGTAGCCATGATGCTATTGGCGAACCCTCCGGCACGGCCACCGATGGGTGGCTGAGAAGCATTTGCATGGACTACAGATTCTGCGCGGGCGTCATGGCCTTGTAGTCAAGCTGTTGAGTGCAAAGCGATGATATATCGCGCAGAGGGGAGCCCCCAACGCTCGCGTCGTGTGTTAGTTTAGACGGAGACACCATCGGGGATCGTACCCTATGCGGGGGTTGTATCGGAGCTTTTCTCTGTTTGGTGCCAAGCTAGTTTCCCTCTGGGCGCAAGGTCTAAGGATCACTAACGGTGCCCGGGACATTAGGGCCTCCACTGCCCCCTGCTGCATGGTCTTCCATGCAAGCTTCACATTGAGTCTTGGAGCTTTTGGACTCCGATTCGGTGTCCCAAACTTGAAGCACACCAGGCTCATCTAGATCGTATCCCATGACAAATACCTCAGACGACTAGGGTCCTCAAAATGGGACTTAGCGGTTGATGTGGATCCGGCCATAGTAGCCCAATCGAGTTGCCAACACTTACCGGAATGTGAAAACGTGCCCTCCTACCTAGCGCGCTAATTGCCGAGGGTTAGTCCCTGACAATGTATCCAGGGTATGTCGGACGATGGGTGCGTGATCAATGTTTCTGGTGGCTACTAACGGATATGTGTGTGTGTCTTGAAGGAACGCAAGAACATCAAGATTTATCTAGGTTTAGGCCTCCATTAGAATAATAGCCCTATGTCATGTGTATTTTCTTAGGAGTTGGATGAACTTATCTAGAGTGTCCTCTCTTACAAGCCTGATCCCCCTCCCTTTATATAGCAGGCAGCGAGATGTAACGTGTACATACAAGCAGACTATGTCACATACGGTGGTTGCCATATACCTGACAAAACAGCTACTCCTAGGTTATCATTACAAGGGGTGGGCACGCCCGACCCGTCCTGGTCGTCTTGCATGCCCTGTCCCATCTGCCAAACACCGTCATGCCCGTTGCACGCTCGTCACGCTCGCCTGTCAGACTATCACACTCGTCTGCCAGGCTATCCCATAGCATTAAATGCTACGGGACGTGTCACACCATCTTTGCATTGGCCCATGACTTTGCCCGTCGAAACGGTGTCTGAGAAAGGAAAATGTATGAGTGGATTGTCATTAAATACGATTAGACTGGTTAGGTGAATACCTGCCCCGCGATCAGCAAGGGTTGATCGTGGGGTTTCCATTTGCGACCAGGGTACTAGTCACGTGAGCCCCGTCGGATCGCACGGGGAAGACATGTTTATGAAAATATCAACTACCAGATGACATCTATCAGTACGGGCCCTTCTAACATGAGACTCACTAATTCTTTAAGTCGACCTTATTCTTTACATCGACACAGACTGAATACAAATTTGCAATTGTTACATGCATGTGCTAAAAATGCAATTAAAAAAGTTGTGCAGTTGACTGAAAAGACGAAAGGAAGAAAAAAAACAACACTGCACCAAGAACTCATAAAAGATAAGAGAAGAGTGGAGTCCCCCTCGACGCACGAACTACAACAGAGCAACTCTCTGCAATTAAATCAATCAAGCAATAAAGGAGAAGGAGAGAAATACCAGCCTTCGGTATCATAGAGGAACGAGTGACCAGGCACCAGCCTTCGGATTCGAGGAGGGAGCCACCGGATCTAGCAGCCTGTCAGAAAGCCTTTTGATGCCACTGATGGTGGCCGCAGCTCCAGAGACGGGAATGACTGGTGGTGGTCGCAACTCCAGAGACGGAGACGATGGTGCCAGTGGTTGAGGCTACGGCGCGCAGAGCGGAAATGGTGGCGCCAGGAGTGACGGCGGGAGTGCATCTGGCCAAGGTCACGAGGGACTGATTGAGGGAGCGAAGGAGGAGTTGTCTCGAAGGACCGAGCGGGCGTCCTCTAGAAAGGCCCAAGCGTTGAGCGATGGACCTCAAGATTGGAAGGCTATTATGTGCCGCTGTTCAGATCATGTGGCTGGGAATCAATTTGCCGACGTGGATAGGCTCAGATGCCTCAAACCCGCTCATGTTTAGGTAGTAAACTAGAAAATAGCGTGCCATTGACACGCGCTATATGACCCGTCACCGACGCAGTATGTTATTTTTAAAAATGTAATGTGAAAAGTTTGAAAGAAAATTTGTCTTAAGAGTATGTTTTAATTTTACCTAATTTTGGTTTAATAGGTGTTGAAGTTCAGTGAATCTGTTGATGGGTTCCTTCATCTCTACTTTTCATGGGAAAGTTGGGCCGAGACTGAGGTGCAGCTCATGGTTATGGCAAAGCTTCAGCTGCTCGATACTGCTTCGGCGAAGTCTGTCCTAGAGGCGTGCAAGGACGTACTTTGGTAGTCAGGGTTCCGGTTTTAGGATGAATGAGCTGGCGTGATATCTGCCATGTTGCGTAGAATTTACGGACACATAGACATGGATTTTAGGACATTTTTTTAGGGGAACTGGAGGGAGCTAGTCCCTACAGATTATATATAGATAACGATAAAAAAGTACAAAGAAAGGGGAGAATGAAAGAAACAGGGGGGATTAGGGGGGGGGGGAGGAAGAAAAAGAAAAACCAAAACATTACAGCCAGGAGTCTATCCACTGAAGAATAGCGGGGGAGTACTTTTGTTTTGCCTTGTGAACCAACAAGGTGAATTCATGGCAAAACTTCCTGTTACATCCCAGAACAAGAGGGTCAATACCATTAAAGAACCAGTCATTTCGGGTTGACCAAATACTCCAGCTCATCAAGATGATGATCTCCATGAAGAAGGGAACATCTAGTTGGCTTTTCAAATGGAACCAAATTTGATCAGCGCAGATATTCTGAGGGATGGAGATGCCAATTGAAGCCCAGCAAGCTTTGGCAAAATTGCAGCTTAAAAAGAGATGAACTAAGGTTTCTTCCAGTTGGGTGAGGCAAAGTTCACAAGTGTAGTCCTCTAAGGGCATTCTTTTTCTTCTCAACAATCCCCTTGTGTTCAATCTGTCTTTCAACAGTAGCCAAAAGAAAATTTTGTGATTTTTCTGGCAAGAGGATCTCCATAACCAATTGTAAGCAGGATGGGTTGGTGAATGCCCCATCAGAGTGTTGTAAGCTCGATTGGAGGAAAAGGCAGCAGAACCCCAAATGTAGGTCCAACAATCATGTGAGTCTGTCAATGTTAAATCATCAAGGCGCTTATGAAGATTTTGAAATTGAGTGTGAGCTTGAATAGAGAGGGGGAGGAAGAAGAGCTCATAAAGGTGCTGCTGGTTCCAGGCCAATTGCAGAGTGGGGTTCTTTTTTTTAAAGAAGGAGCAGAGCTCAGGAGAGGACTAAAGAAGATCTCCCCATTCCACATGTCTTGATAGAGGTGAATTGTTGAGCCATTTCCAATTTGCACATTTGCAATGCTTTTGTAAGTGTCTAAAAGCTGAATATTACTTCTCCACCAAAAGGAGCCTCGGCGATTTGAGGTGGGGAGATGCCCCTGCAAGTAATGAATGTTCCAAATAAGGATGAACCAAGGGAGATTGCGCCTATTAAAAAACTTGTCCAGGTTTTTGAGCAGAAGGGAGACATTTTGAATATTAAGATTGAGGACACCAAGGCCTCCTTCCTTCTTGGGGCGACAGACCATGTTCCAAGCAGCCAGGGGTGCTTTCTTAGCATTCAAATCAGAACCACGCCACAAGCAATGCTGTCTGTATTTGTCAATTTGATTGATGACTGTGGATGGAAATTTAAGGGTACACATGTAGAAAGTAGGCAGGGAGGAAAGACATGAGTTGACCAGCTGAGTCTGCCTCCTTGGGTGAGAAACATTGAGGAGCCAATTAAGCGATGTTCCATCCTCTGCACCAAGGGGAGAAAATCTTTGACATTGGGTTTAGTGAGGCCAAGAGGCAGCCCAAGGTAAGTAAAAGATAGGGCACCCTTTTGACAACCAAAGGTGTTCGAGAGGAGGTCCATTCCCATGTCACCGATATTGATGGGGTAGATGCAAGACTTATTATAGTTGACAATGAGGCCAGTGGAGTCAGCAAATGTAATCAAAAGAGCTTTGAGCACAAAGAGTTGCTTAGGGCAGGCTTTCATAATGATAAAAGTATCATTAGCATATTGAATGATCGGAAAATCATTGTTGCATCCAGTGATAGGGAGAGAGAGGAGTCCTATGTCCTTAGCCTTGTTGAGAATAGTCTGGAGGAGGTCGGCTGCAAGAACAAAGAGGAGAGGGGAGAGGGGGTCTCCCTACCTAACACCTCTTCTGCAGTGAAAAACCTTACCAGGGACTCCATTTAGAAGGATAGAGGATGTGCCAGAGTTCAAAATTTTCTTCATCCAGTCCAAGCATTTCTGACAAAAGCCTTTATGTTTAAGAATTTGCAAAATAGTTTGATGCTCAATCATATCAAAGGCCTTAGCATCATTAGTAAATAGACAATGAATAATATTCGAAGAGAAACCAAATCCATCAGGAGATTTACCTGTCAAGTGAAAAACAACTGTGAACTGGTCCTAAAACTAATTAAAAGGTGGACAGGTCAATATCAATTAGGACATCTAGAATTGTACATGCTGCAGCAGAATTAAAGGGAACTGAAATGATACAGGAGATAACTGTTATAATGAAGCAGTATGATATAGAAACTGACCCGATCGGCAAACATGTTCCTTCTGTTGCTGCTACTGAAGAGAGCAAGTTAGGACTCTTCCTGTTCATCAAGGAAAAAAAAAGCAAATTGATAACTTAAGGTTCAGAATCATGTGGCCAATTTGTCATGACAGCGATAAGTTTGGGCACATCACATTACCTTATGAATAGTTCCATCCATGAATATGGATTAACAAATAAAATTAAGCAAATAAAATCACAGCATACAAATTCATTGATCTTTCAGTGAAACATCAACTGAGGTGTCGTGACTATTGTGTTGTATAAATTAAGAGCATTGTTAATCTAAGTTATGGTCAGCTTAGGCATATGAAATCAATCGTGAACTGAGCTACACCAGCTTATGTACCAACAGTACCATACAAATGAATACTAAAGAATGAAACAAGATTGAACCTGAAACATGGGATTAACGCACAGTACAACCTATACAGAGATAAGCTCACCTGGTTTCTCTCCCAGCCTATAATGCTTAGCATAGGCTGGACATGCTGTTCTCCTGTTGCTTCTAACAATAAATCTAATGATCACAACATGTACCAGCATTAATTGATTTAAAAAAAATTGTTGAAACTATATTTTATAGCATAAATAACTATTAAAAAAGTAATGAAGAAAGTAGTGTCACAGAGAGGAACCGATTGATGGATTAACTGCAAAACAGACCTTGAGCTTTAACGTAATTTCATTGGCCATCATTATTCTGAAGGCAGAACACATCTACAGTAATCAGCATGGGAAAAGCTCCAGTATCCCAATCACCCGACTGATTCCATGTTAGCATGATAGAATCTAGAATACATTTTAGGCTCTGAAGTTTGTATGAAACTACCAATCCTAGCTACCTTGTCAGTGATTTTTGCATCGGAATTTTAGACTACTGCCCCTGAACTTGCCGACGGGCAGGCGGGCTGGTGAGCTGGCTTCGACATTGTGCCGCCGCCACCTCATGCCCTCGGGCGCACAGGTTGGGGGTGCAGCGTCGTCACGCCTTGGCCACGGACCGACGGGGATGCCGAGCCATCTCGCGTGACCGCGCCGACCGCCGCGAGGCCGCGTGCGTGCATCGCGCCGACTCCACAAACGGTGTCGACGAGAAAACAACGCACGATGGCCTCTGCCGGCCGTATCGAGCGACTGCTCCACTGCGACGTCTCCTGAACGGCCGCCAACGACCGCAGCGTGGCTCCAAGAGGCCGTTGCGCTCCGCCTCCCGTCGCCGTCCCGGCCCCAGGTGGACGCGGCGACAGGGGAAGAGCGCCGCCCCCATCACCCAGGCACGATGATCGCCCGCTGCCGACGGTCGTCGACCGGCGTGCGCGGGGGGCGGTGAGCCCTCCAAAGGACCAGGGATCCTTAGGTACGCGATTGATATATATAATCAGTTAATTGCATACTCCATGCATGTCTCCATTGATCACTAGCTAGTAGCCTCCACTTTATCAGCTAGAGCATAATGCGCATGCATGTTGGGCGTTTGCCGCCGTGGCTGCGATAGAGGGCCTTCAGAATATCAACACCGGCAAACTGACACCACTATCGGCGCAACAAATCGTTGATTGCTCAGGCGTTCCGAAACGATCACCCAGGAGGGCTCTAGAGTGGGTTTTCAACAATGGCGGCATCACTTCCGAATCGAACTAGAGCCCGGCATTGTGATGCCGCCATTGTGATGCCGCCATTGTTGAAAACCCACTCTAGAGCCCTCCTGGGTGATCGTTTCGGCACGCCTGAGCAATCAACGATTTGTTGCGGTGCGCCGATAGCGGCGTCACTTTGCCGGTGTTGATCTTCTGAAGGCCCTCTATCGCAGCCACGGCGGCAAACGCCCAACATGCATACGCATTATGCTCGGAGCTGATAAAGTGGAGGCTACTAGCTAGTGATCAATGGAGACGTGCATGGAGTATGCAATTAAGTGATTATATATATCAATCGCGTACCTAAGGATCCCTGGTCCTTTGGAGGGCTCACCGCCCCCGCGCACGCCGGTCGACGACCGGCGGCAGCGGACGATCATCGTGCCTGGGTGGTGGGTGCGGGGCTCTTCCCCTGTCGCGTCCATCTGGGGGTAGTCCACTTCCGCGTCGTCGTTCCAGGTGCGGCTCCGCGTCCGCGCCGCGTCGGTCCAGTTGTGCCTCCTCGTCCGCGCCGCCGTTAGCCGTGATGCAGGCCGCATCGGCGCAAAGGCACATGACGATGAGGCAGCAGACAAGGCGGACAAGGTTGCTGCTGGCAAGCGGCGACGCCATTTCTCGTCGGCGATTGTAGGCTGAGGTGTCGGTGAATTTGATCCTGTGCTGTGTGCCTCCAGCTAGCACAGCAGTACGTGTATTTGTAGTCGCGCTTGCACGTACTGGTTCAGTCCCATGGCCCATGGGCACCGGCAACAGACTTTTTAGTTGGCCGTCTCTGTCAAACATGCCGTAAGCATGCATGCAGGAATTGCTCCACTGAGTCAAACATGCCGCAAGCGTGCATGCAGGAATTGCTCCACTGAGTCAAACATGCCGCAAGCATGCATGCAAGAATTGCTACACCGTGCGCGCGCGAGAACCTACCTGCAAGCCGGTGGTGCATGCAGGTACGTATATACACCACGCCTATCAGAGCATTCCAGCTTCTAGAGTGCTTTCTCTGTACGTATATACGCAACGCCTATCAGAGCATTCCAGCTTCTAGAGTGCACAGGGATCGTGAGCTCCCCGGGCGGCCCTCTGTCTGTGATTAATTCTTGACTCACTATAAAAAACTATTTTTTGAAGCATCTAGATTTCATTTTTCCAGGTGGTTCATATGACAAGCCATTTGAATACTCGGTTGCGGCTCCGTGCGGATATGAACCACCTGTAGAAACTAATTTCCAATAGCGGTTAAACCGTATGTGGAAATAGCTCTATTTTCACATGTGGTTCACATAAGGAATTGCCTCAGAAAATATTCATTTTCACAGATAGTTCACATAAGAAATTGTATGTGAAAATAGAACTATTTTCATATGCGGTTCACATAATGAATCTCCTGTAGAAACTAATTTCCATAGATGGTTCACATTAGAAACTGTCTGTGTAAATATCTTCATAAATAGTGCATGTATGTGGGGAGCTCGATTCAGATCGAGCTCACAGTTGTTCGAACAGTACAGCTCAAGAGGTGGCCGCGAAATTTGAAAACAAAGGAGAAGATTTTGTTTTTAAATTCTTTGGAGGAGACATCTAAGATAAGAGTATATCATCCCTATGTAGCATCTTTTTGAAGTATACATTTAGATTTATGGTTTATTTAGGGTTTGAATATATTCTAGAGTGTTCATGGTTCTAGCCATTTAGATTCTTAAATTAGCTAAAATTTTGATACTAATTTTGATCTGAAGGAAATATTGCGCCATGCAGAACCGCATGTTTTAAGGGACACAAGAGATTTAGATAATTTTGAGGCATTACAGAAAGCATCGAAGGAACTTTTGTATGAGGAATCTAAGGGCTGTGATAAGGAGTTTACGGTGTTGCATTCGGTGCTTGAACTTCTAAGGTTGAAGGCCAATAATGGAAGGTCCAACAAGAGTTTCTCTAATCTGTTGAGTCTCTTGGCAAACATGCTTCCGAAACCTAACTTCTTGCCCACCACCACTTATCACGCGAAGAAGCTTATCTGCCTGTTGTCATTGGATATAAAAAAAAATACACACATATCCGAACCATTGTATCCTTTACCGTAAAGAGTACGAAGCCATGGATAGATGCCCAGTAAGCAATGCGAGTTGGTACAAGAGGAATGATGATTGTGAAGATGAAGATTCTTCCACCAGCGCGAAGAAGAAGAAGAGTAATGCTGGTTGCGGCGAATAAGACACTTCTTCCAATGCGGAGAAGAAGAGAAAAGGTTCTGCCATGGTGATGTGGTACCTGCCAATGATCTCCCTATTGCAGCGTTTGTACTCGAACCCTAGGGACTTTGAACTCGTTGGCATTTCAATAAGCGCAAGAAGGATGGAACTAAGCTTCGACACCCTGTTGATGCTAGCTAATGGAGAAAGTTCGAGGCCATGTATCCAGATTTCAGTGAAGAACCAATGAATGTCAGGTTCGTGTTGAGTACCGATGGAATGAATCCTTTCGGTGACATGAGCACCTCACATAGCACTTGGCCAGTGGTCCTGGCCATCTACAACATTTCTCCATGGCTATGCATGAAGCGTAAGTAACTTATGCTGTCCATTCTTATCCAAGGACCGAAACAACCTAGCAACGATATAGATGTGTTTCTGGAACCACTGATGGAAGATATGGCGAAACTGTGGAATGATGGGGTCCGGGTGTGGGATGAGTTCCAACGATAGTACTTAACGCTGGAAGCCATGATTTTCATTACCATCAGTGATTATCCCGCCCTTTTTTCCCTTTTCGGACAGGTTAAAGGGAAGCAAGGATGTGTAGTGTGGTTGGATGAAACCACGTTTGTGTACTATCCGTACTCACAGAAGGTAGTGTACACATGACACCGACGGTACTTACTCCAAACTCACAGATACCGTAAGATGAAGAAACATTTTGACAACACGATTGAGCAAGGTACTGGCCCAAAACCTCGTAGCGGGGCACTAGTGTTTGAAATGGTCAGAAGCATCAAAGTTATTTTTGGGAAGCCACCGAAGGGTAAAAAGAGGAAGAAAAGTGAGACGTCGACTAGTATGCAATGGAAGAAGATGCCGATTTTCTTTAAGTATTTTCCCTACTGGAAGGACTTGGACGTTCGTCACAGCATCGATATCATGCACGTTGAGAAGAATGTGTGTGATAGCATCCATGGCCTCTTACTGGAAATACCGGGCAAGACAAAGAATGGAATCAAGTCACATAAGGACTTGGTGTATTTTGAAATCAGGCCAGAGCTACACCCTGAAGACAGACCAAATTGGAAATATTATCTTCCCTCGGCTAGCTATTCTCTAACACATAAGGAGAAAAAGGAATTGTGCAAGTGCTTACGTGGGGTGAGAGTCTCGACTGGTTAGTCGTCCAACATCAAGAAACTAGTCTCGATGAAAGATTTGAAACTAATCGGCATAAAGTCTCATGATTGTCATGTGATGATGACGCAGATGCTCCCTATTGCAATCAGAGGTATCAAGCCAGGATACATAAAGATGGTCATCACACGACTGTGTCACTTCTTTAACGCAATTGCTCAGAAGGTGGTCGATACTGACAAACTGGGTGCTCTACATAGTTACTTGGTAGAGACTCTATGCCAACTTGAGATGTGCTTCCCTCTATCCTTTTTTGATGTCATGGTACACCTCTTGGTTCACATCGTGAATGAGATAATTGCACTGGGCCATGTATTCTTACATCAGATGTATGCGTTTGAGTTGTACGTGGGCATTCTCAAGGGCTATGTACAGAATCGTGCTCATCCAGAGGGTTCCATGATCAAGGGCTACAATACCGAGGTAGTTGTTGAGTGTTGCATCGATTACATAAAAAAGATGCTAAACCGATTGGTGTACCTGTATCTCGACATGAGGGGAGGTTGTCTGGGAGAGGGACCAAAGGAAAGAAAAGATTCATCGAACATGATTATAAAGCAGTGGAAGAAGCACATTTCACCATCTTGCAGCAGCTCCAGATAGTGGCGCCGTACGTTGAGCAACACCTGAATGAGCTTCATACAGAAAATCAAGGCCGCTCACATGATTGAATTTTGAAAGAGCACAAGCGTTGCTTCACCACATGGTTCAAGAACCAAAATCTTCCAGATCATGAATCCGTAGATAAAAAAATGTGAAAATGTTGGTTTGTGGTCCATCAAGTTTAGTTACGTCATGGCAAGCATATGACATTAATGGGTACACATTTATACCAAAGCAACAAGAAGAGCACGGCCCAAAACATTGCATTTGAATAGAAGCCTATGACACAGCAGGGGAGGAAAAGATCACCTACTATGGGTTCATAGATGAAATCTCGGAACTCGACTATGGAGTGAATCTGCAGATCCCTGTCTTTTGGCGCAAATGGGTCAAACACCAAAATGGCGTGATGGTGGACAACTACGGGTTCACAATTGTCGACCTTAGCATTGTAGGCCACAAAGATAACTCGTGTGTACTCGTTGATCACATCGCACAGGTTTTCTATATAAATGACCCCACGAATGAAAAGAAACACATAGTTGTTGACAGAAAACAAAGAATTGTCATAGTTGAGAATGTGAAGGATGAGAAAGAATACAATCAATTCGACGACGTGCCGCCTTTCGGAGATCCAGAAAAGATCAAACTTGTAGAAGTAACCCTCGATAGATCTGTGATGCCCTACATGCGTCTTGATGGAGTAGGAAAAATAGTTCAAGGTAAATAGTGCCATGTTAGGTAGCTTAGTTTCAATTGTGATTTTCATGTCATGCAATTTTTTTCCAATGTGACATACATGTTATGTAACTTAATATCGAGGACATGTATCGAGTACTAAAATGCTTTAACTAATATATGGGATTGTATTAAGGATATGTATTAAATATATGCATCTAGAATAATTTATCCAGGAAAAATTAAAAAAACATATTTAAAACGATTTTCACAGGAAGTTTCTTAAGTGAAATGCCCGAGGAAATGCATTATATATATAGTAGCGCGAGGCCCCCGAAACCCTAGTCCCATTGACGAACACATCGCCACGCGCCCATGCCATCATGCTGCCTCGTTCCACTGCCGTGCCCCTTTGTCCTCCATTTCGCCGTCGAGCCCTCTCCCTTCAGCCACTATTTCGCCACCGTCCGCCACCAGCGATACCGTCCCGGAGTGCGCCGCGCCCCTTCTGATGCTGAACCCTAGTCCTCCTCTGAGCGGCGTGTCCTCTCCCTCCGGCCTCCGTTCGTTCGCCGTCCGCCACCACCCACGCCGACACTGATGCTGTCTCGGAGTATGATGCCGGTGGCCGATGAGGAGTGGGGCCACCCCGCGATGCCGCCGCCCTCGAGGAGGAGGGGCCACCCCGCGCCGCCAATGCCCCCATGGAGGAGGAGCCGACCCGCACCGCCAATGCCCCCGAGGAGGAGCCACCCGCGCCACCGTCCCCGTCACTCCTAGTCCGGCCTCCCTCCTTTGGTCCTCGCATTCAACTCGCCGTCAACACACCATCCACCTCGTCGCATAGGCGCGCTGTTGTAACACCCTGATTTTCAAAAGTTACATTTTTTTAAAAAAAATCAAGATTATTGAATAGCTTCACCAGTAGAATAGGTTTTAACCTATTTTCTTAAGCAATATAGATTATTATTTTGCGTGCATTATATGCTGAGTTTTGTTAGGAGCCAGGTAAATGAATTAAAATTCTTTTTCTATTTCTTTCTCTTTGGTGTTTCGATTGAAAATGATTTCAAAAGGTTTTTGTAAAACTCAATATAGAATAAGTTAAGGATCTTAATGGTTGGAATTCAAAATTCTTGAATTCATCATCTATTCAATCATTAATCATACCTAATCCTTCTCTAGTTCAATTCAAATTTCTCTGCAAAAGTTTCTTTTTTTAAACCCTAGATATACCTAAAGTGTCTTTGTGCTTAATTTTGCTCAAGTCCAAACTCTTAGCCAAGTCTTCTAGACGGCACAACAAAAAGGATCCTTGAAATCTATAAATATTCACGGAGTCCTGGATATTCTCTTTTTCCCACGTGGTTTTAGAGTTCAAGACGGCCTCAAATGCAAATCTTGACGATACCAAAGTTGTAGGTCTCGTCGAGAGCTTCAATTCAAACCTATGGAAGTTCCCTTTTGGATAATGGAGCTAGGAGTTATGGCCCCAGAAATCAGTGCTGCATAGATATGTCTGAGTTCAAACAGTTTATTTTGTGGTGCATTTTTGAAAATCAAGATGGCATTTTTAGAAGTTTCATTGAATACCAAATTTATTTTCGAGTACTACAATTTAGAGTCCATGAACGTCCAATTTGGAGTCCGGACAATAGACATATCATCCATGAAATATAGAGTTGCGAAAAAGGAAACTGTAACCGACTCGAACTCGAACCTGAGTTGTGTCTGGCTTGGACTCCACCTCAACCAGCCACTTTAGCCCTATAAATAGGAGTTGCATGCCCTCTCCTATCCCTATTCCACGCCCCAAGCCATAGACACCGCTATTGCCTTGTCTGTGCTCCGCCGTCCGCCGGAGCCACCACCACCCGTGATGTGCTATGTCATCGTCTCCTCAAATCCTCCTTCCTCGACCATCGAAGCAAGGTGAGGACCTCCTTTTCTCCTCCCTTACTACTGTTTTACCATCATACTAAATCCCTAGCCAAGCCATAGCCCTGGCCAAAGCCCGATCTACACAATCATGGTCATCGTCGTCGTAGACAGCCGTGCCATTGCCAATTGGCATCGACATTCCCGGCCGACCAAAGGTATAATCACCATACCCTTTGTGAAAATTGTGCCCCAGGATGTGTCCCATGCCCTCTCTAACCAGATCGGCTATTAGAGCATCGACACCCCCGTGAACGCGATCACCGTGCCCGCTGCTCCAGTCTGGACACATTTCCACACGCACCAGATTTGCATTCGCGTTCCCTGTCAATACAGAAGCTGTATGGATGTGCCATCAGTGTCACGGCATGTCCCATAGTGTCTTCTACTTGATCCTAGGATTCCTTCACCATTTGAGGAGCGACATGACCGGAACGTGGTCTTCGTGGATTTTGCACATGCCAATGCCGTGGACACAGATTTGCCCGTCTCCCCTAATGATGGAATCCAAAAACTAAGTCAAGATTATCTTCAAAGGATCCAATGGAAGAGGGGGGACATCGTGGTGCACGTGGTATCTAGGAGCGATCCGCATGGACGTTCAAGTTCCTTACCCCAACCTCAGCCTCGAGATGTGCTAGTTGTGTCACCTTTGCCCACTCTGCCATCTACAATTAAGCAACCTGATGGTAGCCCAGAGAAGAAGAAGAAGCCTTTGCCCACTATGCCATCTACAAGTAAGCAACATGAGGGCAACCCAGAGAAGAAGAAGAAGTCTAGGCCAGGGTCCAAGAAGCAGCTGTCAAAGAAATCCAATTCCTCTGGTAAGGACTCAGTTGCTGAGAAGCATTGGATAGGGGAAGCTTGGACTAAGGCAAACCCAAAATTCAAGCTTGGGAAGCCCTTTCTACCAGCAAATTCACTTCACCAGGCGGGACAACCCTGTGTTGAGTTGCAAAATTACTACCTACAAGGTTGTAGAGAGAAGAAGGTTTCTATTGTCTTATATTACCAAAATCGTCACTTCTTGACTGGGGATGACTACTTCATTGTGGGTTTCAACGACTTATACGACCTCTTCAACCTCAATGGCCTAGATGTGGGGTTATTGTGATGCTTCATATTGTAAGCCCTTTCAAACTAGACGTTCATTAATTATTACCACTAAATTCTCCAATCTAACAAATTTGTTATCTATAGACACTTGATACACGAAACGAGGAAGAAGGAGCCCTTTGGATTCCTTGATCGCCAAAATATGACGATTTCTTTGATGGAACAACAAAGGGAATTCGTTGTGGAATATATGGCTAGGGCAATGAGCCACTTTTCGAAGAGGGACTACTGGATCTTACTGGTCATTGCCCCCAAGTGAAACTTGGTATGGTACCTCAATTAATCAAGACTAGTGGTGGGACCTAACAGCGAATGGGGACAATGTGACTGTACTTTCGTCAAACAAATCCTCGACAAGTAAGCTCTTCATTACTTAGGTTACATATTGAACTTTTCAAACTTACACCAAATGTTGACTATTGGATCCCTCTTCGTATGTATGGCTTTTGACATGTATATGCACTATGATTCAAATTATGATCCAAAGGATCCTCGCACACTGACACATAAGACTGTCTTCACAGTAAGTGTCAGCAGACATATTTGTAAATACTCTACTACTATATTTTTCTTTTCAAACTGACGGTTTTCCCTCTCCAGTGCCACCAAAAACCACCGGGCAACTCTTGTGGATTCTATGTTGCGCGTCACATGTTGCTATTCATGGCAGGAAAGGATATGAAATCCTCATATGTAAGATAATTGCATAGTCTTTTCATAGCTGCTTTTATTCATTACAAATATCCGATGATAAAATAATTTTGCTCATGCTAATTGCATACTTTTTCAATAACTACTTTAGTTCAGCAGGAATTCAGCTTACCAGATGGCAACATTGAGGAGTCTACACTCGAGCATGGATCGCCTCGTTCTTAATGACTGAAGTTGTCTCATCAAAAGGCGAATTCTATTGTATGGAGGAAGGGCTCTGACTTGTGTAATTTGTGGTAGCATTTTTTACTTATGTAATTTGTAACTATCTTGATGTGGACTTGCGCCATTATACGTTTTGAGGACTTTTGATTAAGTAATTTGTGGCTGCATATCTCGTGGCTTGGTCCCTACAATGTGGGTTTGACATGAATGTGATGTCTTATTTGCAGGAGAAGACGACTGCCAAATCTTGATATTGCTTTAGGATGTAGCTAGGAAATAGGTAAATCCTTTTGGGGGTTGAGAATATTAGTGACGGGTGGTAAATTCACCTGTCACTGATGACCGAGTCCCAGTAACAGGTAGCTTTCCAACCCGTCTATGAAACTCATTCATTAGAGATGGGTTGGAAAGATACCTCTCACTAATGACTCATAACACATCGCTGATGACTCAGTCACCAGTGACGGGTTTCCCTCACTGGTTCTAGATAATTAGTGACAGGTGGTAAATACAACTATCACTAATGACTCGGTCACCAGTGACGAGTTGTAGTTAACACCCGTCACTAACGATCGAGTCCCAGAGACAGGTTGAAAAGCTACCCGTCACTGGGGATTGATAATTAGTGACGGGTGATACATACACCCATCACTAATGACGGTCACAGTGACAGGCTACAGGCCTGATTAGCCATAAAAGATGCATTTTAGTCACAGGTCTCAATTGACCCGTCACTGGTCTCAATTGACCCGTCACTAGTGATTATCATTAGTGATGGGTCCTGACCCATCACTAATGTTTTATCATTAGTGACACAATAAGAGTGACGGATACGGTAACTGTCACTAATGACGGTTATCACCCGTCACTAATGTGCTGGTCTGACGTAGTGTATGTAGATGCTGCCATCTGCCTTTCATATAAGATCCTCTATTTTATTCTCTTCTATTTTTCAGCTACTTTTTTCTTTTGCCATTTAAATTCGTGTAGGGCATAACATGCCAAACTTGAGCTAATTTCAGCCTTATGCTGATTTTGATTTGGAATACAGTAATCAAACTTTGTTTGTTGATTTGTGATTTATTTTATGATCTTTCCTTTGGACACTATTGCAGATTTTGAATACAGTGATCATGCCAATGTTGAATTTACAATCTACTTAATTAATGTTTCCATCTAAAATAGTGTAAGTTTATTTCAGGTTTAGGCATAACACATTTCCAATTATTTTTATTTGTAATTTATTTTTCCCTCCCTGTGTTTTCAGCTCTGCTTAAAGGCTGCTTGACTAATTACAATCACATGAGGACATCCTTTGTCAAAAAATAAATTGTTATGGAAACTGACAACATCTTACTGATGTGGAAGTGCAGTGATGCATTCCATGCGTATGTTAGGGAAATTTTTCAAGGAATCAAATAGCTCCCTTAGCTGGATTTTTCTAGACTTCGATCCTTGAGTCCAACAGAATTAGCTTGAATATTTGGAGTAAAGAAAGCTGGCTGCTCTAATGCAATAAGATAGTCTAAATATATGCTTCTGTACTGCAGCAACCACCAAGTAAATAAGATAGTCTAAAAAGAGAAAGGATTGAGTTTGGAAGGAAAGCTGAAATTTTCTATCCTGCACCTGACATGCACAGATGGCGCTCTCTCTCTCTCTGATTTTGAACCGCTATTTTTCCTAAATACAAGCCTAAACTGGTATACTGCATTCTAGCAAGAAACAAATATTTTGATACCCAGAAAAACCATACATTTCATAATTAAAGAAAAATCCTGATCATTCATATTCGCAGCGTAGCAAAAAGCAACATTTGAATTTTAGCTCACTCCTTTTCTTTTCTTTTCTTTTCTTTTCTTTTTGCAGAATTCTATAAAGTGAAGAAGAAAGAAGTTGGCAAGAAAAGTGGGAGATCACAGCATCCACTAAGCTCTAGAGGTGGGTCAATTTTTCTACTACTTGAGTCCAACACAATGAGCCTGAATATTTTGAGTAAACATATTATACTCATCGAACTATCCAACTTGTACATCCTCCACGAATGAGCCATTGGATCTCTACTCAAACTCAATGTGAACAACGGATGCTCCAGTGTGTTCACCAGTTCTATTGCCGAACCATCTAACGTGTACACTTCTTCTGCCACCGAGAAACAACACTCTTGAAAAATGTTCCGACGTAGCCAGTCTTCACCATTGTACCATCCGTGTACAACCACACCAAATTAGCCATTGAGACATTCTTTGGAAAAAGCATTCTGGCGTACACAATACCGAGCACTGGATCATCCGGCATGTAGATCCTTTGAACCTTGTTATGAAAATGCTCCAGCGTGAACAAACCTCTGAGCGCCGGATCATCCGGCGTGTATAATTTTCCTGGGACTTCTCCAATTCAATCAATCTTTGTCCAGACTACGGTGGCTTCTTCACGTATTGCATCTATAAGACATATATTTGATAAATATATTAGTCTCATTGACTATATTATTATTAATCATCAAAATTATATATATATATATATATATATATAACCTAAGAGGGTATGTTCGCTATACATACCTCAACATTGTATAGATTGTTTCTTGATCAAAGTATTGCATTTTGGTATGACTACTCATTTACCAGCTGAAAGCAAGGGTCCACACCTGAACAAGTGAACATTGTCTTGTGACCTGAAAAAAAAAAATCAATTGACAGAGCACTTCAATTGACAGAGTAGAGTTCGTACCAAAAGAGTGTGTTGCATATGTTTTGACATATGCCAGTAGGATAGTGCAGTGTTCGGTTTTCTATTGGTTCTAGAGTTAATACTGATTGTTGTGGCGCATCTGTTGAGGTCATGCACACATGGGATCTTATGGCTGGATTTCAGTGCAATTTTTTTCATTACTATAAAAATTATTTTTAGAGGCGGATGGTAACTCGTTTTTACAGGCGTTTAGTACACCCGCCTGCGATCGAAGTCCTGTAGAAATGAATGATTTTCACAGACGCAAAAGTGACCACCTATGAAAATCTATTACCACAGACGGTTCACTTAAGGAACTACCTGTGAAAATAGGTTTCCACAGGCGGTTCCTTAAGTGGACCGTCTGAGGAAATTGATTTCCACAGGCGGTTCCTTAAGCGGACCGCCTGCGATAATCGGTCCCTCAATTGATATTTTCTGAACCGAAAAAAAGCAAAATAATTTTTTTTTGACCGACCAGGAACCCCACGCGGTCGCGACGTCGCAAGTCATGTGTTTTTTCGCGCAAAATACGCGCGCTACGCAGTTTTTAGCACTTAAACTCGAAACCTGTCGGGTCGCACGAACCCTCCCCACCATCACACTAGAGAACGACTATTGAACATATGAGCATATGTAATTCTTTTGATATCTGCAATCCAAAACTTCAAACGATTATTTGGGCATCTAAATGATTTCAAATGAAAAACTTTTCAACTAAAAAGTTGTAGATCTTGTCGAGGGCTACAATTTTCATATAAACTTTATCCTCATCAGACTTCGTATGAAAAAATTAAAAAATTTTAAAGATAAACTATCATCCATTTCTACAGCGATAATATGGTCATTTCTACCGGCGGTTCACATAAGGAACCGCTGTAGAAATGAGTGACAGCTTATTTTCAAAAGTTTTTATATGAAGTCGGATGAGGATAAAGTTTATACGAAAATTGTAGCTCTCGACGAGATCTACAACGTTGTAGTTGAAAAGTTTTTCATTTGAAGTCATTTAGATGCCCAAATAATTGCTTAAAATTTCAAACAATTATTGGATATCTAAATGACTTTATATAAAAAAAATGTCTACTACAAAGTTGTAGATCTCATCGAGAGCTACAATTTTTATATATATTTTTTCCTCATCCTACTTCATATACAAAATTTATGAATTTTTTAATGGATGGTCATTTCCAGAGGCGGTTCACGTAAGAAACCGCCTGTGGAAATGACCATTTTTACAGACGGTTCTTTATATGAACCAAACGATTTCTTATGTGAACCGCCTGTGAAAATATTTTCACAAGCGGCCCGTAACCGCCCTCACCAATTGTTCAGGTGATTTTTCAAATAAAACGTCTGTAAAAAGTTATCCTAAGTGTCTAAAAAAAAGTTTTTTATAGTGTTTGTGTATGCTTACTATTGAACCTAGCTACCTTTTTCATGGATTCGTTAAGCATTGAATTTTTCAAAGAATGCTAAGAAATTTGTGGCAATATGTTTATCATGAAGGAGCATGTGTGATCTTAGCTTAATTTTGTTCCCTTTTATTTAACTGTATCTTGACATTACAACTCAAGTATTAGCCTGTATAAGTGGTAGCAGAATGAAAGATAACATTTTTTTTTTTGCCAATATGGAGCGGATGTTCATTGACCTGACATAATTTGAGCTCGGACACTGTTTTTGGAATTTGCACCATAAATGGATGTTCATAAATGGATGGGCTAATCCTGGGGTTGTTGGATTGGACCCTGTAATAAACGATATCTTCGTAATAAATGCAATCATAATTTCATATAGCGTTGGACCCTGATGGAATTTAAAATCTGGTGACAGAGAAACGATGTGAAAATCTGAAGTATGTCACCCTGAAAAAAAATGATGTCATGTGCCCTCTTGTTGAGATACTGTTCCTAATCTTTCACGTCCGAACTATGATGGAGCCGTTAAGAACCGACACTGATAGTCCGTTCGGATTTTGAATTTTGATCGATTATAGTTTTAGCTCGCCCTCACGTCCAGCTCCAGAGAATTTTTTCTCATCTCTCCCTCTGTCTTATCTCCTCCACCATATCTCTCTCTCTCTCTCTCTCTCGCTCTCTCTCTCTCTCGAGTTGGAGGCAGGACCAGAGGACAGCCTCAATTCCCTTGGCTTCGAAGGCATAGGACCCGACAGAGAGCTTGCGAAGGTTGGCGGCCATGGTGGCAGCACAGAGAGAGCAAAGCTTGAGGCATTGCGGGCCCGACTTGAGGTGGTCGGTGAAAACGAGGGTGGGGTCTCCCACACTGTTGACGTGGTAGTCGCACTTGGGCATGAGCTTGGATACGGTGGGGAAGCACGCAAGGAGGAGGGACAGCGCGGTGGCGTTGAGGAGCGGTGACTGCATGTTGAGTGCGAGGCGGAGGCAGGAGGCGGCCTTGACGACAAATGAGGGAGCAGCGCTTGCGGTCGTCGGAGCTGAGGAGGTCGAAGACCAAGGCTAGGAGCTCCTCGGGGAGGTCAGCGGTGTGGTCCTCCATAGCCTCGCCTATCTCAGTGATGGAAGCTAGAAGCTGCGGCAGCGGAGGGAGGACAGGGGACGAAGGCGGAGGCTTGCTACGGCGGGGGCGGAGCCTATCTCCGCAAGCTGCATGTGGATGGAACTGGGTGGGAGGAGGCCGGTGGGGGAGGTGTGTTCGGTGAGATCCACAATAGCGACTCGAGCTCCACGATGACGAGAGGCGTGGTGGCAGGCTGAAGTGGCTTCGGCTCTAGTGCCTGCTCGAGCTTAGATTTTTTTTTGTTTTCGGGAAACAACTTCACTGCTAGGTTCACAACCGGCAGTTATAGCGCTTGACTTTCACTACCGGAAGCAAAACCGGAAGTGAAGGACGATTTGCAACCGGTAGTGTTAGCCTGATTTGTAGTAGTGTAGTGGTATTGTCATTATTAATTGTTGGAAAAAAAAGGGGCACATAATGCACACTATGTCAAAACGGGTTATCACAGACGGATGTTAAACCATATCACAGACAGGTTTGGGTTAAGTCTCTGCAAAGTGTCTGTGATATCGAGCTTGTCGCAGACAGATAAAACTCCATTTGTAGCATAGCTATACACATGTTAGTTTCGCAAATCTCACTGACGGATTTTGTTGAAAAATCATCTGTGTTACCATTCCCCCCCCCCCCTCCCGATAACCGATTTTGCTTCTTGACTTATCTTATGGTATGGTAGCATATATCACAGGCATCCATGATACATCACAAGCATACAAATATAGGCAAATTAACATAACAACATAGTTCACAATATAAACCTAGACATAACATAAGAACACGGTTCACAACATAAACCATACAACATGCGTATGTTAAACCATATAACAGATGAGTTTCGGTTTCATCTCTGCAAAAGTGTCAGCGATATGGAGCTTGTCAGAGATGGGTAAAACTTTATCTGTAACATAGCTATACATAGACGGGTCTGAATAAGACTTGTGTGTGTAATATAGCTACACACATGTTAGTTTTGCAAGTCTTATAGATGGATTTTGCAAAAAAAATCCATCTATATGTATGAAGTATCATAGACGGATTTTGCTAAAAACCGTCTGTGTAACCCTTTCCTCCTGAGAACTTGTTTTGCTTTCTGGCTGCCCTCATGGTATGGCAGCATATATCACAGTCATACAAATCAAGACATAACATAAGAACATACGAATAAAAGCATACATCACTGAAAAATTAACAGTAGAACACGGTTCACAACATAAACCAAGACATAATATAAGAACACAGTCCACAACATAAACCTAGACACAACATGAATCCCTAGGTCTTCAACGTGTTTGAAGATTCAGCATCAGCAACATGCCTGCATCTCACCACAATAGCAGCAAACAAATTTTCTTCATACATCTTCTCGGGGTCATCAGGATCGGACACCATCTTGACTAACTCATTCATGCGCCAGAACCAAACAACATTGTTTCAAAACCTCTTGCCCTTGTTAAGCGATGATGGTTTAAATCATACTTGCAGTTCATGAAAATGTCTCCATTGTGACGAACACCAATAGAGAACTTTTCATCAAAAATAGACATAAGAACATGATTCATAATATAAAATCGGTACATAGTGGTGCCCTTCATAGCAGCGAAGAATACTTGTTGGACAAGACCAAAATCGATGACAAGCATCATGACAGTGGATGAATGCATAGGAACAACCCCATCCTCTGAGCGTTCGATATCAGTGAACAAAACTATTTTGTTAATGATTAGTAAACCACCGATCTTATGACTATGATATTAGAGTAGGGTACTGGCAATTGTTGAATCGTGCACCAAAAAATGAAGATTTTACAGGTTTAGACCTCCCGAAGGATAATAGCCCTACGTCCTGTGTTCTTGTATTGATCTTGGAGACAAATTACAAGGGGGTCTTGGCTAGCCTAGATGGGATCTAAACCTAGTCGAAGGTTCCTCATGTGTAGTCTCAGCAAGATGCTGATGCCGATCGCGATTGCAGTTGGATTATGTTATCCTTAGAGATAGACTTCCTTGTTTATAGGATACCCCAGTACATGCGTGTAATTTGCATATATCTAGGGATTCCCTTCCCAGACATGAACATATGCTCTAAGAATACAAGAAAACCTAGGGGATATGTATATGAATAGAATAGTGGTATATATTAGTTTTATACTACTCATCGTCAAGCTCCCCCATCAATACGTGAAGTGAAGCTACGATGGATAAAAAACTTGGCCCAAACAAGGGAAACATTTTGATAAGCTATTTTCTTTGAGCAATAACTCGGGTCCCCGGATAGGATTTACATCTAGCAGGATGTCTGGAAGTACTCGAGTCATCTAGTCAGAATTTTAAGCACCTCCGGGTGTCTGCGTAAGCCCCTGAGTACGTATTCCATCCAATTAGGAATTCAGGGTCAATTGAGGAAATATGATCCCAACCTTTTGAAAGGATGGGGAGAAATGACTCCTTGCTTGATGGGTTTTGAAATTTGAACTGTCGCAGCGGAAAATTCACGTAGTAGTGAAGAGATTCTTTTCCTGGCAGAGGATCATGATGACATTTGAAAACTATGCAAGTCTGGTAGGTTAGTTTGCTGGTTTCCCAAGGATTTTTTTCCAACTTCTCCCGCACATGTCAAAAAACGTTTTGATCACAAAATGTGATGGGACGTTGGCAAAAAAATTCGTGACCTTGATTGTAATAAGAACCATTATCATGCTAGTTGGGGAGTCATCCTCTTCCTCCTTTTATAAAAAAGAACCAATGTGGCTAATGAGACACCACTATTCTCCATCATCGTCTTCCTTGAGCTCTTGCCCTTTCTCCTTTTGTCTTGTACTTGTGACCATAGCAAAAGCCCTTAATTTTTCCACTCCTTATAGACCTCATGGGCCGCAAGAAGGTAGACAAGCAGGCCACCTCCACCTCTGCTGTTGGCAAGTCCGTGTTCCACTATGGACGGTATTGGACGTCACATAGGAGGTGTTGTTCTGGCTGGAGCGTGACGAGATAATTCCTTTGCGCGCTTTGGTCGCCTGCACGATGGAGGAAGGCCAAGAGATCACAGCACATACATGAATTGGGTGGTAGTATTTGTTGATTGTTTTCGTTCTGGTTTCCATTTTTCCCCTTCCAGTTTCCTCCTCCTCATGCTCAACTTGTATGGCACTTAGCTCATCCACCTAAATCCCAACTCCATCATGGTGCTCAGCGTCTTTACGCATCTATGTGAGACATACCTCAGTGTGCGACCCTCTATTGACCTATTCTAGTACTTCTATTTCCTGAATA
Source organism: Phragmites australis (assembly GCF_958298935.1). Classification (NCBI taxonomy): domain Eukaryota; kingdom Viridiplantae; phylum Streptophyta; class Magnoliopsida; order Poales; family Poaceae; genus Phragmites; species Phragmites australis. The sequence goes on along the minus strand of NC_084936.1, from coordinate 18,338,716 downwards.
AGTTGCCAGGTAAGGTCACCGGCGTGTTGGATTCCGCCTCTGTGAAGGGAAGTCAGCAGAGTACATAGGCTTCTCCACCAAGAGCTTCTGGTCAGGAAACTTGAATCATTAGCTCAACTCTATCTAAACATTTCTTCTAACTTTAATGTCACAAGAACACATGGTTGTGTCACCATTCTTCGACTGCAGCTCCAAATTTGAAATCTACCATTCCAAAACATGCATTTTCAGCAAGAAAACCCAGAAGAGTTACCCATGGTGTTTAGCCAAGGTTTGTGGCCGTCAATTTGGAGAAGAATTGAAGGAAAGCTTGGAGAAAGGAAGACCAAAGGGCTGCTGAAATTTCAGAACAGATGGGGTGACGAATTTTGATTAGCAAACCTTCATGCATGTGGACAAGAATTAGAGGGATGGAGAGCTAGAGAGGAGGGAATTTCAGTGATAATACATGCATACCTCAAATCCAAGGGCTTGGGGTGGGATTTGGGTGGAGAGTGAGAGAGTTTGAGTGTGGGAGGGAGGGAGCAGCAACTCCTGCTGCTGTTTGGGCGTGTGGGAAAGGAGAGGAGAGTGAGGGAGTTGAGGTGGAGTGGTGGGGTTGCTGCCCAAGTGAGGGAGATGGTGTGGGTCCGGCCAAAATGGGTCCCACGCGTAAGAGAGAGCAAAAGTTCAGCTGAAAAACAAATCTTTCTCTCCCCAATATAATAGCCCAAAGATTAGAACTCTAGTGTTTCAAATATTCTAGGAAATTTGTGACCCAATTTCAAAACGAGATGAAACCTTTCTAAAAGGATTCATTTACATGCATAAGCGGAGGTTTTAACTAATGACAAATTTGTCATCGGGTATTTTTAAAATACATATAAATAAACAAATCGTCAATTGATTTAATCAAGCAATCCAAATGCTTAATAAATAAACATAATGCTTATGATGCTTAATTATGCGTAATGACATGATTAGAAATTGGGATGTGACAAACCTCCCCCCCCTAAAAGAATCTCACCCTGAGATTCGGTATGAGTCAGGGAAGAGTTCGGTGAAACAAGGAACTTCATGATTTCATGAGAAACCATGCTGTGAGGATTTTAAACTAGAGCAACACTCACGAGTTGGAGAAGAACTCGGGATAATCGTCACGAAGTTGATCTTCCCGTTCCCATGTTGCTTCATCTTCGGAGTGATTACTCCATTTCACCTTGAGAAATTTGAAGGTGTTGCGTCGTGTCTTCCGTTCGGCTTCATCGAGGATATGGATAGGGTGCTCGCTATAAGAAAGGTCGGGTTGAAGTCCTTGGTCATCCAATGTCACAACTTCGGTTGGAACTCAGAGACATTTCTTCAATTGTGAGACATGGAAAACGTTGTGCACGGCAGAGAGGGATGGAGGTAGCTCCAACTGATAGGCCACCTCGCCACGCCGGGCAACAATTTTGAAAGGACCAACATATCACGGCGCTAACTTTCCTTTCATTTGGAAATGCCGCGTTCCCTTGAGAGGAGAGACCTTGAGATAGACAAAATCTCTGATTTTGAAAACAAGTTCACGCAGGCGATGATTGGCGTAGCTTTTCTAACGAGATTGAGCTGTGAGGAGATTCTTGCGGGTGGTTAGGACATGCTCTTCTGGCCTATAAAAGCTCTTTCACCAGACTCGGACCAATTTAGAGGTGTTCGACACCTCCATCCATAAAGCGCTTCAAAAGGCAACATCTTGATGCTAGATTGGTAGCTGTTGTTGTAAGAAAACTTGGCAAATGACATCCAAATCTTCCATTTATTTCCATAGGTAAGAGCGCAAGCTCGCAATAGGTCTTCAAGAATTTGATTCACCCGCTCGGTTTGACCGTCGGTTTGAGGATGGTAGGTAGTGCTATGGAATAACTTGGTACCCATGGCTGCATGAAGGCTCCTCCAGAAATGAGAGACAAAGACGGATCCACGGTCAGAAATTATCTTCGTGGGAATGCCATGCAGGCAAACTATTCGAGTGAGGTATAGCTCTGCATATTGCTTAGCAGAGAATGTTGTCTTGACAGGGAGAAAATGAGCAGACTGGTTAAACGGCCCACAATGACCCAAATCGAGTCATACCCCTTAGAGGTCATAGGAAGTCCGGTAATGAAATCCATTCCGATATCCTCCCACTTCCAAGAGGGAATGGGCAAGGGTTGGAGTGTACCAGCCGGCTTGAGATGTTCGGCTTTCACTCTTCGACAAAGTTGCACTTGGTGACATAACGAGCAATCTCTTGCTTCATGCGGCTCCACCAAAATCTTTGTTTGAGGTCTTGATACATTTTGGTGCTTCCAAAATGAATAGACAACGAGTCATGAGCCTCATCCAAAATCTTCTTCCTTAACTCATGGACCCTCGGGACATACCCTCCTTCATCTTATCACGAATTCGGGACATACCCTTATCATTCTTCTGTGCTTCCCTGATTTGATCGAGGAGTGTGGATTTGACCTCAATATTTGCAAGAAATCCCTCCAAGACCATATTGAGTCCAAGTGTCCAAAATTCATCACAGAGTGTGGCATTTCCATGCTTGACCACAAGACCATTGCACCAAGCCTTTTGGCTCAAGGTATCGGCAACGATGTTCGCCTTGCTAGGATGATAATGAACCTTCAATTCATAGTCCTTGATCAATTCAAGCCATCTTCTTTGCCTCATGTTGAGGTCGGCTTGAGTGAATATATATTTGAGGCTCTTGTGATCAGTGTAGATATTACAAAGATTGCCAAGAAGGTAATGACGCCAGATTTGTAGAGCATGCACAACGGCATCAAGCTCTAAATCGTGAGTTGGATAATTTTTTCTTCATGGCGCTTCAATTGGCGAGAAGCATAGGTGACAACTCGGCCCTCTTGCATGAGAACACAGCCGAGGCCTACACGGGAAACATCACAATAACTGTCGAAACTCTTGTCCACATCTGGTTGAGAAAGGATAGAAGCAGTTTTGAGAAGATTCTTCAAAGTCTGGAAGGCTTGTTCACAAGCCTCGGACCATGCAAACTTTACTCCTTTCTGCAAGAGTTTGGTCGTAGGCTTGGCAATTTTGAAGAAGTTCTCAATGAACCGGCGGTAGTATCCCGCAGGTACAAGAAAACTCTAGATATCGGTGACATTCTACGATTGCCCCTAATTGAGCACATCTTGAACCTTGCTTGGGTCGACAGCGACACCATTTTTGGAAAGGACATGACCAAGGAAAGCACTTTTCTTGAGCCAGAATACGCATTTGCTAAACTTGGCATATAGACGATGTTCACGGAGCCTTTCAAGAATGATTCGGAGACGCTAGGCATGTTCTTCTTTGGTCTTGGAATAAACAAGGATGTCGTCGATGAAGATTACGACGAAAGAATCCAGCTCTTCCATGAACACTGTGTTCATTAGATACATGAAGTAAGCCGATGCATTGGTTAGGTCGAAGGACATGACCGTGTACTCATAGAGTCCATAACGAGTGGAGAAAGCCGTTTTAGGAACGTCCTCTGATCGAATCTTTATTTGGTGCTAACCCAATCTTAGATCAATCTTGAAGAAGAAACGAGCACCAGTCAATTGATCGAACAAGATGTCAATGCGGGGAAGCGGATATTTATTTTTGATGGTGACCTCATTGAGAGGATGATAATCAGCACACATCCTCAAAATATTATCCTTCTTCTTGACGAAGATAGCTGTGCATCCCCAAGGTGAGGAGCTCAGACAAATGAAACCCTTCTCAAGTAATTCCTTTATCTATTTCTTCAATTCTATTAACTCATTCGGAGGCATATGATAGGGTCTTTTAGACACCGGGGCCATTCTGGGTGCGAGTTCCTTGACAAATTCAACGTCCTGGTGGGGCGGCATCTCGGGTAATTCTTCAGGAAAAACATACGGGTACTCGCACACTACTGGGATATTCCAAAGGTCAGTGGTTGCGGCACACTCCAAACCATAGAGATGGGAACCACCCTCTCCCAAGTGGAGGGGGATTCGGACACCGGTCAAATTTTTGAGAGAGATGATCCTCCGAGCGCAATCGATGAGAGCCCCATATTTGGTCAACCAATTAATTTCTAAGATGACATCCACTCTCCTAGTATCAAGAATGATCAAGTTCGCAGAGAACAAAACTTCTTCAATGAGGATCTCGGCCAAAGGAACGACTCTATTGGTTTGCATCTGGGTGCCGGGTGCACCAAAATTATATGAACAAGGTAGAGTCTTGGTGACCATATTGTAATGCAAGACGTAACCCTCCCTAACAAAAGAATGAGAGGCTCTGGAATCAAAAAGTGCAACTGTAGGGTAGGAATTCACAAGTATCGTACCAACGAGCATGTTGTCGTCCGCCTGAGCCCCTTCAGCGGTGATGTGGTTCACTCGGCCATGCTTGGGAACTTGCATAGCCTTGGATGCCTGCTGAGAGGGTTGTGCTTGCAGTGGCGGCCTTGGAGCATTTGCCATGGCTCCCATCTTTGGCAAATGACACTCTCGGGCGAAGTGCTCAACACGCCCACAATTGTAGCATGGGCCATCGGGACCACCAGTCACACTTCCTTGTGACACTGCAGGCCTTGGAGTCTGACCTGGCAATGAGGAGTATGAACGTTGCACCACCCACATTGGACATGGAGCAGACGGTGTTGACATGGCAGACGGAGGGAGTTGATTCCCCGCTCGCTGATGTTGATAGCCCCCGCCCACAGAGGATGATGGGACCCTCTTACGCTTCTTCTCCTCCTGATGGTTCTTGAACTTGTGCTCGATGGTGAGAGAGGTACTCACCAACTTATTGAAGTCAGTAAACTCATGAGCTAATAAACGGTCTTACATCTTGATGGAGAGACCATTGACAAAGTGATCTTTCTTCCGAGCATCGATACCGATTTTCTCTGGCGCATATTGTGGCAAGTGGTTGAACACTTGCACATATTCCATGACCAACTTGCCTCCTTGCTTAAGGTCCAGAAATTCTTGCCGCTTGATATCCATTATCCCTTTAGGGATATGATAATCGCGGAAGGCTTGACGGAACTCTGCCCATGAGACACGATGATCGGTGGTGTGCATGGCGAGGTAGTTGGTCCACCATGTGCCAGCCGTGCCTTGGAGTTGATGTGCGGCAAAGAGGGCCTTATCGTGGTCTTTGCACTGTAGGAGAGCGAGTTTTTGCTCGATTGTGTGTAGCCAATGATCCGCGTCGAGAGGATCCTCGGCGCGTGTGAAGGTGGGAGGATTAGTATGGAGAAAATCCGAGTAGTCATCACGGCACCTGGCTCCTCCTCCTACTTGAGGAGTCATGTTGCGCACCAGCACCTCGAGAAGAGTTGTCTGCACTTGACGGTTCTGCTCGATTTGCATGAGCACATCTGCCATGCTGGGTGGCAGAGGCGGCACATGATTGTTCTCGTTGGACCCCTCAGGAAGATCTCCCGAATTGCCGCGGGTCCTCATCCTGCCGTCAATTCCAAGATTAGTGACGACAAGATCTTGACAAGGAAGATAACAAAAAGGAATTTATGATGACAAGGGATGGTTAATTCAATATGAATGCGGTCGGGCTCCTTAAAGCCCATAATCAGTAAATGCGTGCAAAAAGAGACATGAATGAAGTATGCTCGATCCTTATCTATGCGTATCTTTCTCGAGTGCATCACTCCCCACAATCATCACAGACACACATATGCATTAATCCCCAATCATCATCACCCTTCACATGAAAATGAAAAATGGTGTTCGCACGAACGGTGCTCGTGCAACTCGCCGCACAAGCGACATTTCATACGTTGTTGCCAACGTATTCACTTCCTGTACTATCACCTTATAGGACACCCCATGTAATCGTCACATGGGTAGATGACCATAACTATCATCGTATGGTAGATGTTCATACATTATTGTTAACATATTCATTTCCCGTACCATCATCGTACATGACATACCAGGCCTCTACCTTGCACTGGCTGAACCCCTGATATTTACTACCATCGGGATGCGTCCCTTACATTCTTACCTTTTTGTCGATTGCATTGATGCAGTATGAGTAAAATGACAGAATAACTGAATTGAAAGACATATTAAACAGTCATAATACTCATACAATAAAAATGTATAATATACAAGTCTCATACATAGGGCATAGTATAACTAATTTTAATCATCATTTTTTTTGCGAACAAGAAGCTACACCCTAGATCTCGTGACTTAAGTTCAACTAATTCTAGCTAACTAGCCCTGATCCCTATGCACTTGTTTAATCTAAATCCTCAGCGTAGAAGACCTGCTCCTCGTACATCTCTATCTCATCTTCCCTTGGTCGGTAGCTCCCACCACTGCATCGTTAACAAGAAAAAGCACAAATGTGTGAGAGGGGACCAATGGCAAGGTGAGGTCCAATAGATTATGGATCAAGAGTTAGATAAGACACAAGTCCTTAAACAGAACACCGGAACTAAGAGTTTTTCAAACTCGCCTTTAACCCAAGGGAGAATAAGGTGAGTTAGAGAACAAATTGAGTCATATTAACAAGCACAAGACAAGGGACAGCTCTAGGAGAGGTAAGAACCAAAGGGGAGCACATCCTTAGAGCATGAAATTAAATGTTGATGGGTTTCATTAGTGAGGTTGACATGTTTTATTAACCCATCCTAAGCATTTTTGGCTACTTTATTAAACCAAGCTGTGATGCCATGTTGTGGGGAACCGTCTAGATAATATTCTAATTAATCATCAAGTCGGTCATTTGCATAACCACAACTACAACGATTAATAAGAATATCACTCTGGTAGCCCCGGCATGTGTTTCCTCCAGGATCGGAAAACACTCCTTTACAACAAGCACATCATCAAGACATAAAAAGTGTGAGTAATTAAATTAAGTTACAAGTCTTTAAGTAGATTAACTTTATGACAAAAGTATAAACCGAACAATATTAGAGTAGCAACGCAGCGGAATAAAATACATGACAACAAAACATGAGTAGCGCTATTTTCCCTCAGGCGCTACTCTAAAATAACATCAATCAAGTATACGACACTACTCATGCCCGTCGCCAACATCGGCGGGCGTAATGTAGCCAAAAACTAAACCTTCCTCACCTGAAAAGCAAACTAACCACGTGAGTACGAAGGTACTCGCAAGACTTAATCCATAATAGACACTTATAATTAGCCTGACTCCAAGGAGAATGCAATTTGGATAATTAGCAAGGACTCGACCACAAGTCAAGTGAATTTTATATGCAAGAGTAAATTTTGACTCAAGTGTAAGCATCTACATCTAACCATAAACAACCTTCTATCCCGAGATCATTTCCATACCATAATTTTAACTTGAGCCATATCAAAACTTCAACAACATCACCATACTTTTCCCAACATACCATCACAAGCATAATCGGAACTCTACGATTGATGCAAATGGACAGAAGTATGCTCATAACCGAGAGCGCGGCAATTCAAATTGTTTTACACCCTGTAGGGGGTACTCCATTACCCACACAACTTGAGGACCACATGGCTTGCGTGACCACATAGGTCCACACAAGGGGGTACTCATGTCAACCTTTCCCAAATAAGCCCCGATCGTTTGAACATGCGCCTCGGCGTGCGGGGGTCATCTAGAACCACTCCCAGAGCAAAATAGATACCCCTTCCAAGCCTATTATGCCGACAACACCCGAGACTAGTGCGCCAAAAGATCACAGCTACATAAGGTATTCGGCTCATCTGTCCTATACACGGATACGTGGTAAGTACGGATAAATGCTAAAGCCAACTGCAACAACAGACGGTGCTTAATCGATTCAAGAGGGCCTATAGCATCCGAGACTCCCTTCTCGAGCTGTCCCTATTGCCCGCCTGAATCTCGGCTCATCCTCACTAACTTACACCATTCCCCATCATCATTATCTTTGTGATATAAAGTAAGCCCTAAGCTCGCGAACGATGGCCGAACCACTGCTTGACTTCTATCGAGGACCTAAGCCATGCTAAGCATAACACATTTTTTTTTAAGTTAGACCATTATGTGACATGAAAAACCTAGGTTACAAAGGATCAAGTGATAAACAATGTCAAGGGAGGGTAACGCAATAAATAGGATCTAACCCAAAACCCGACATAAGACTCATTGACATGCAAACATACATAAAGCATAACTTATCAATTGACACAATATATGATCTAAATTAATGGGATGGAAATGCTTATATGCTTGCCTTGTTGATCAGCTTCACAAGCAAGGGAAACAACCTCCGTATCGCCCTCGATCACGCCCACGTCACCCTTCGGTCTTTCGTTCACTAATGAAGAACGCATGCAATGATGAGTATGAAAGAGATGCAATGAAAATGCTACAAAATTTTAATGAGGATGTGGTACTAGGTAATGAACATAATGCAGCAAGAAACACTCGAATTTAAATATGTAAGCTCATGGTAAAAAGGATTTATTTAAGATCTATCCAAAAAGGATCTTAATTAACCTAGCTATCAGGACTAAATGAGCTTCAACAATTTAAACAGAACTTTCATACCAAAGTATATTTTTCCTAGATAGCACTGATCATAATATGAATTGTACAAGTGGTTCCATAATTTTAGAACATAGCATTAGTTAACTATGATTTAATTAAGCTGAAATGCATTTAAATAATTAATTAAATATAAGAAAGTATTTATTGAGTTCCAACATTTTTAAAATGTAGTTCATACTCATACAAAGCTAACACAACTGGTCATAATTTTTGGAGTTTGTATGAATTAACTATGAAATATACATGCTATTAGGACAAAAAGAAAATGCCTGATGAACAGTAAAATCCGGAGTCTCCAGGTGAACTTGGACTCTCCGGGTTCCGAAGTATCTGGTGACCCTCCGAGAAGGGATCCTCAGGTATTTTTGGTTAAAATCACCTGGAACCTCCAGGTTTACCCGGATAGTCCGGGTTTTAACAGCAGAACACGAGTTTTTTGACGATTCTTCTGCCAATTCGACTTGCATGTTGAAATCTATGCCACCTAAACATGTAAAGGTACTAAAGCATTGGTTCTAAACCGAATTTAGTCTCTCTACAAACTCGAATCATTAGCTCAACTCTATCTAAACATTTCTTCTAACTTTAATGTCTCAAGAACACATGGTTGCATCACCATTCTTCAACTGCAGCTCCAAATTCAAAATCCACCATTCCAAAACATGCATTTTCAGCAAGAAAACCTAGGAGACTTACCCAAGGTGTTTAGCCAAGGTTTGTGGCCATCAATTTGGAGAAGAATCGAAGGAAAGCTTGGAGAAAGGAAGACCAAAGGTCTGCTGAAATTTCAGAACAGATGGGGTGACGAATTTTGATTAGCAAACCTTGAAATCTTCATGCCTGTGGGCAAGAATTAGAGGGATGGAGAGCTAGAGAGGAGGGGATTTCAGTGATAAAACATGCATACCTCAAATCCAAGGTATCGGGGTGGGATTTGGGTGGAGAGTGAGAGAGTTTGAGTGGGGGAGGGAGGGAGCAGCAGCTCCTGCTGCTGTTTGGGCGTGGGGAGAGGAGAGGAGAGTGAGGGAGCTGAGGTGGAGGGGTGGGGTTGCTGCCCTAGTGAGGGAGAGGGTGTGGGGCTGGCTAAAATGGGTCCCACACGTAAGAGAGAACAAAAGTTCAACTAAAAAACAAATCTTTCTCTCCCCAATCTAATAGCCCAAAGATTAGAACTCTAATGTTTCAAAAATTCTAGAAAATTTGTGACCCGATTTCAAAACAAGATGAAACCTTTCTAAAAGGATTCATTTACATGCATAAGCGGAGGTTTTAACTAATGACAAATCTATCATCAGGTATTTTTAAAGTACATATAAATAAACAAATCATCAATTGATTTAATCAAGCAATCCAAATGCTTAACAAATAAACATGATGCTTATGATGCTTAATTGTGCATAATGACATGAGTAGAAATTGGGATATGACAACCTGGGAGTTCACAGCTGAGAAGGACCTGACCCAAGAAGGTGAGGCGGGTACTAGTGTGTCCCGAGAAGGTCAAGGGTAGGAAGTACTTATTTCTTATGAGTTATTCCTTACTGCAGATCTCTCCCCGCCGGAAGTAGAGCAGAGGTACAAATTCCTCTACGAGATAGCCTCGAGGGACACCACCCAAACATCCTAATCCCCATCATAGAAATGGAGGCCGAGGCTAGGGATGAGATCTTTTTGGTAAGCCTCACTAACATTTTATCCTCTTCTTTCCGAATAGCCCTGATGAAGCACTTGGGACCCGGGGGGCCTGACTCAAAAGCTAAGAACATGGACGTGCGAGATGAGAACCCGGACAAAATTGAAATCATAGAGTCCATGTGCATAAGTGGGAGCATAACTGTGGCTACCACGCCACCAACCTCATTCTCTATCGATAAAGACGTGCTGAAGGACGTCATGGGCAGTGGTGAGTGGTGATCAGTCGGCCGGTGATACTGTGGTACTGCTTCCAGCTTTGACTCCAGCCCCTGAGCCTTCATCCCCGCCACTCGTGGCTCAGGTGAGTCCAAGCTTTCGGATGAACTTCTATCGCAGCAATAAGGATTAGTCTGAAACACGAGTAGGTGCAAGACTAGGACTGTGGAAAGGCAATCATCGGCACAGGGACCTCAGCTAAATGGCCTTATCCATGCCGGAGGTAGTGATCGAGGTGGTCATCCCTCACGAGACACCCAAGAGGGTGGTCTTGTCAAGTTAAAGATGACTCATGAACTCAAGAGGCATAGGAATGGGCGTTTGCCTTGACACTCTTCTTACATTCTAGAAACATGATTTTTTAACTTCTTTTATGGATTGTCGGATGGAGACTCGCCGCTTCATGCGCCAGTACCCGTCTTTGAGCCCTAGAGCTCCATGCTCAGGAGGGTAATGTTTCCAAGATCGGAGAAGACCATCCGGGCGAAGGTCTGGTGAATGGGATCGCTGAGCCCCCAGCTTATGCAAGAGGAAGCAGGGAAGCTGAAATCATGGCACCTCAGGAGCACGAACCCACTTTCCTCGTGCTGCCTTCTTAGATGACATGGGGTGAGGTTGTCTAGGGGGCCCGATCCGATAGTGGACACAACAAGGAGGACTTTCTAGGTTCCTTTCTCACGGTAAGTTATACCCTACAACATAACCTTTAATCGAATGACCTTACATGCACTAATCAGAAGCTTTGCAATTAGCCATGTCGAGGATGCACGCTCTTCGCATGAAGAACCATCATCTAAGGATGTAGCTGGCCAGACATAAGGCAGAGAAGGAGTGACAACTAACCGAGAAGGACAACCAGATGGCCAAGAAGGACCTCCGACTATACAAGGAAGCCACCAAGAAGGAGGGACTACGCTCCGAGTTGGACACCAAATCCTAGGGTAAGCTTCTAGTACATTACATATATCTTTGTCATACTATACTTGTCTTCTTTTGATCTGGATGTCATTTCTTGAAGAGCTATCTGAAGCCTAGGATGCCCTAGTCCAAGAGGGGGGCCGATGAGCTCCGTCCAACAACACCTTGCCTTGGCCCTAGACATGTTCTAGGATGCCCTCAATAGAGTAAGACTCCAAGAGAAGCCTTTGGGAGCTGCTACCACCAGTTGGCCAGTAGGGTCACACAACTTGGTTAGGGCTTCAAAGGTTTCTGGCCATGGCACACTATGTGGAAATTGACATCGACGTCCTATAGGGGGACTTCCCTGGGAAAACCGAGGAGGAGGCTATAACACCTAGTTTTAAATGAACAAAACCGGGCACAACACATGTATGCCAGGATCAAGTTTCATACATGTGCTTACATCATTAGTAATATCATCACAGTGCATTTATTACAACATCGTAATTAAATTAATATAAAAGGACCCGAGGATCTAAAGAAAACACAGCGGGGAAACTAAAGGGTCTTCAGCGCCAGCGGCTCCATCTTCCACAGGCATCGACCGGGGGCAACACAACCTAGAACAGCAGCTCCGGGTCGAAGTCATCGTCGAAAGCTCCAGCTTCATTGCCAGCTTCTGAACAACAGTAGATTGCAGGGTAGGGGACAACAAGTGTGAGTACAAAGATTGTACTCCGCAAGCGTAGGGAAAACATGATATGCGGCTTAAGTCAAGGAACGGCTTTGACACTGGCTAACAGCACTAAGCAACTACGATCTGCTTATGACTCCAACATTAGGCATCCTATTTACTAAGTGAAGAGACACGACTGTATCCAAAGGTTTGACTCATTGGACTCCATCCGACTACCAAAACTCACCAGATAATTCCATTACCTGGCTACCCCAACCCACCATACCAAACCCTGACCCCAACTAATCCTGAAGAAGTCCAAGCTCGCTCTTATCCGTGAGCACGGCTGATTGACCAGATGACACTCTGCAGAGTTTGCACTGCTTTCCCCACGAGTCGTGATTCCCTTGTTGCTTCAAACTTCCAGGGTGTGGAGTCGGGGTCTCACTACAAGGCCTTTACAAAGCTCCCTCTAACCCGCAGACACCCACTGAGGTTTCACCGCTAACAGGCAATTACATTGCTGTAGAAGCCCCCTCTTGTGCCACTTATACCAACCTATGGTGCCCACTAAGCTAGAAGGTGACTAATCAGTTGGCCAGACCGTACCCATATAGGCCTCGTGGTTGTGCGGATAAAACTTGGTTACATGCCCAAGAACCGGTCCTTAGGACCCCACACAGATACAAACACAAACATGCCATAGGCTCCACCTCAAACCATCTATTCTGTTGGGGAAAACCTATACCATGTTGCTACAAAAAGAATTACCATCTCCCAACATTGTTGCATAGTTCATTAATTAATATTAAGATTTCCCAGCCAAGACTGTGCTAGCATAAACTACCCATTTTCATAACATGATGAACAACGGCGACAAGGAAATATTGATTCAAATCTAGTAAACCCTAACATAGGATTCATGTTTAGACAAGCATGCATTTTGAAGGTTAAAAACTACACCTGCAAATTCTAAAACAGGATAAATATGCTCAAGGACACTTGCCTTCAACAGGGTGCTGCTCAACGTCCTCAAAAGCTTGGTCTTCGAGATTGCCGAACTGCTTAGCTCCTAAACGACAGACCAAAAAAGCACACACAAAACAAACTTCTAAGATCAGTACACCAGATGATACAGAATCTAAGCAAAAACCCTATAAAAAGATTCTACACGTCGCTACAAACATTTAGAAGCGAAAATCGCCCAAATCGGAGCTACGAGCAAAAAGTTATGCGATAAACAAGTTTAGGGTTACATTTGTAAAAGAAAAGGACTTATATTAAATAAAAATAGAGAATTCAGGGGCCTTTTGTAAAATTAGAGGGACCTATTTGTAGCGATGAGAAAGATTATAGACTAAGATGTGAAAATACAAGGGCTTTTAGGTGAATATAGAAAAGTACAGGGGCTAAAGTGAAAAAGTGCCATTTTTCTGATTTAAAATAAATCGAAAAGTTGACTGGATAAAGGGTCGATGATGTGGCATGACACGCGTGCGAAAATGCTGAGGTGGGCGACTTACGTGGCAAAGGGCGGCTGATTGGGATACAAATGACACGTGGTGACACACGATTGGCTCGGCGAAGGGGTAAGGCTACATCTAATCGTGGCCGCCCACGAGAGATCCGACGGCCAACAGCAGATGGGGGAGAAAGGGGTGGCCGGCAGCAACAGAACATGGCGGCGCCGCCGCGGGCACGGCCGGAGCATCGCCGGCGAAGCACCGGATTGCGCTACCGGCTACCAAATTCAACGGGAAAAGGCTCAATCGAAAGAGACGGCGACAAGGAGTCTCACCAAGGGCTTCTCAACGGCCGGAAGAGCTCGAGGACGGCCGGCAGCAACGAGGAGGCGACGGCGGGCTCGAAGCTCAGCGGGAACGGCTTCCGGCAGTGAAGGGATGTCGAGGAGCAGCGGGGTGGACACCACGGGAGCTCGCGGATCCGGAGATGTCGTCGGTGAGGGTGGAGACTGCTTGGACGTGGAGATCCTGTGCGGTGGAGCTCCTCGCCGGAGCTCGGGAAGAAGGCGGCACCGACGGAGAAACTGTGCGGAAAAGAGGGCGTGAATGGGTGGAGAATGAGCGGAACTTCACGGAGGTGGCCGAGGGCGGCTTAAATGGGCGCGGGAGCAATTGGAACGGCTGGGCGCACGGAGAAACAGCCGGCGACACAAATGGCCATAAGAGCGTCGATTTCCGGCATTCAATCGAGCAATAGAGAGGGGAAACCGTCGGGGAGGAGGGAATAGGGGGCGTGGAACCCGGCAACGGTGTTTAATTGGCAAGATAGTGCGTGGGGCGGCTCGGATTTGAATCGGCGGTGGTGGATTTTGGGGAAAAATGGCCAGCGGCAGGAGGTGGGAGAAGCAGAGCCACGGCTCGGCTCAGGCGGGGCTCGCTGGACAGAGAGACAAAGGGGAGAGGGGTGGCTCAGCAAACGGCGTAGGTCAGCTCGGGGCGCGGCCCAGCCCGGAAAGATGGGAAAGCAGCCCACGCGGGTGAAGGGAAAGGGAGGGAAGCAGTGGGCCAGAGAAGAAATTGGCCCGAGACTTTTTTTTTCCAATTTGAAAATCCTTTTTCTTTTAGAATTTTGAGCAATTTTCAAAAGGATTTTAAGTGAGCGACTTCTAGCGACTTTTTGCAAACTTTTTCCATGCATGAAAACCTATTGCAACTACTATGGCATGAATGCATCAAGAACAAATATAACCTATGGCCAAATTAAATTTAGAAATTAATTTATCTATTGAACAAAATTGCAACACGTAATTAACTTCTAGCAAAATTTTAAATTATTGCAAAAATTGAAATTTGGGGTGTTACAGAGGCGAACTAGCTTGTGGAGGCAATGTGCGCGCTGGCAAAAGAGTATGTAGACATAATGACCTTTGCATCGTTGCCTTAGGATCCTTTATTTCCCGTATTCTTAGACAATAACTCGATATTTTGTTAATAACTAAGATTTTTGTCTAAAATGCCTATGCACAAAAAGGGAGCTTCATAGGTGTTGGATATCGAACACATCCGATAACTTATCATGTTTAGCATTAATTGTTTTTTCCTCCGATTAGTATAGGAGACATTAGCCACTATTCGGGGCACTTATTAGGGTCAGCCTAAGATTCGACTTGAGTGGAAAGTGTCGTGGCCTCCAGGACTCATGGACATGATAAAGAACCATTTTGCAACCCCAAGGTCGCAACTTAGAACACCATCCCTTCTTATTGGAATCCACTTTGGTGCACGATCAATATGCTGTTTTAATTTTTAGTACCAAATACCTGTTAAGCCCCTGACTGGTTATCTAGGAAGAGTTCCCAGATAGGTAGTCTAAAAGATGAAAAGTAAATTACCGGCCGTAAGGAATTAGTTTTTGGGCCTGGATAAACAATGTAAAGAAGTAAAAACTCATACTATCCTTTAGTCGTAGAAAAACTTTTTGTAACCTCGGCTAGAAGCTTACCCTTGCATTAAGGTGCAAGTTAGAATAGATAAGGTCAAAAAAGAAGTTCATGCAACTTCTTGGGCAATATGTACAACTAGTACTTACACATGGAACTTACAAAGCTAGTTGATGTTCCAAGAGTTATTGAAGACCCAACAAGTTTCCATCGCTAACCTATATGACCTAGGATGATTGGATTTAACCACTGTATAAGGACCCTCTCACTTCAAGGATGGCTTATTGCTATTTCATTGGTTTTGAACAAGTCATAGAACCATATCCCTGGGTTGTAGGGTTCACTTCCGGACGTTCTGGTTGTAGTAGCGATGGAGACTTTACGACCACTTTTAGCCTTGAGTTCTAGGTCTCCATGCCAGGTTGGTGTTGTACCCCTATGTCAAGGCTCTGCTTGTTGCAGCGTAGACCGTCTTGGTTCAACCCCGGATGGTAATGACTCACTTGCGCTCTAGAATATTCACACACTGGTCAGCGTAGTGTGTGGCAGCCATGAATTTGTCTTGGGTTACTCACCCTAAGATGACATTGAATGTCATCTCAAAATTGACTATGTAGAACAGAATTTTCTCTATTTGGAACTTGTGGGCTTCCTGAAAGTGACGAGAAGCGTTATCTATCCAATAGGCATGGACAAAGACCTAGGTATACTGTGGAAGGCTTGGGTAACTGGCTTGATGCCAGATCGAGAGATCTGCATCACATTGATCATGGGAACTTCCTCCGTCTATTAGCACTTGGGTAACCTTGTAGTTGTTGATCATGGGCTTGACCACTATTAGGAAGCACCTTGAACTAACGAAGTTCTCCGGGAAATTATCTTGGTCGAAGCAGATCTCAACGTTTCACCACTTGATGGTGTGGAGATTCTTGGGGATAATCGATGGTATTTCTTTGGCCACCATCTTGTACTACCTTTTATATTCATAGGATGCCAAACCGCTAAACATATGGTTGACGGTCCTGTCCTTTTTCTGGTAAGATAGCTTATCCAAGTTGTCACTGGAACTAGAGTCCCCACTCAGGGTTGCGATCGGAGTCAACTTCCCCTTAGCCAAAATATTACCAGCTTTAGTTTTCTTACCTTTGCCCCCATTCGAGTTCTTCTTCTTGGGCTTGTTCTTCGACGAGTTTTCAACTAGTACGGGTTGAGGGCGCTGGATGCCTTGATCCCTTTCTTTCATGAATAGGAGAGCCTCCTCGGCATTGGTTTTCTTGTTGACAATCTCCATTAGCTCTTGGACTATAGTAGACTCTTCCATGAAGACATCATCAGCGCATCGGCAGCTCCTAACCCCTCGGATGAACGCTTGGCTGACATAAGAATTGGTTATCATCGGGATGGTTTTTTGGGTGTTTCAAAGCATTGGACGAATTCACACAGGGTCTCCTTCTCTATCTAGATAACATGGAAAATGTCATTTTTCTTGCTAGTATGAACGTACGTGCCTTGGAAGTTTGCTCAGAACAGGTCATAGAGCTACTCCAACGAGTAGATTGTCCCTAGTGGTAGATTGGTTAGCCAAGTCCTAGCCGACACTTCAAGAGCTATAGGGAGGTAATTTGCCATAACCTTGTCATCCCCCCAGTTGGTTGGATATCCGTAGTGAAATTTGGAGGAACTCAACGGGATTGGTGGTCCCATTGTACTTCTTGATTGACCTGGGTTAGAACCAAGCCAGCTAGTACCTTTCTAGAGATTTTGAGAGAAGACATGATACCCATTAATGGAACTATGAGAGATTTGAGCAACAACGAGAGCTCTGCCTATACAAGTAGGAGACCGGCCACGATTTCTAATCAAACAATTGTGGCACTGAGGTGATCTCTAGTTCGGTCATAGAGGAGAGGTCGACTATTCCTCAAGGGTCCTTGAATGTCTTCGATCATCGATGACTTCACGCATGTCAATGACAGGATGGTTTCTGACTGGTGAGGTCTTGTGGTGGCGATGAGCTCGGTTGTCTCCTCTGCCTATTTTATTTTGGGGATTGCGTCTTTCTGGATCTAACACATCACAAGAAGGAGTGGCTTGAGACTTGCCCTGAGTAGAGCTTTTCGTGGCCACTACTTGATGAGAGGACTTGACCTGAGCTCGTGCTTTCTTGGTGAGATCATCTATCAAGTTGAGCCATCTCTTACCCTCAAGAGTAGACAGATCTGTAGTAGGGGGCTATTAGAGCACATCATGTAGACTTATGAGCCTTTGAGCAGCCCCAGATCTAAAATGCTAGACACCTTTCTAATGGTGCAGAGTGGTAGGCTCCAGGTTCCCAGTAGGGTTTTGGATATGGTCTGAGATGTTGTCATTAGTGGGGGTTGATTATTGTTTCCCCTTGCGGATCAACGATATCTTGTGGATTCGTGGGTTATCGTACGGATTAGATGGAGTGGTGCTTCCATCCCTGATAGCGAAGACTTCTCGGTGGTATGCCCCACTGGAGGAATCAACATCCATCATGGATTTGTCATCGGATGATGCCTCTAGATAGGTTCTTAGATAATCCATGTTGTCAAAAACCGCAGGGAAAGATCTTGCCTTGTGGTGAAAGTCGCTTGCGCGATTGTCTTGGTCATTGAACGATTCAAGATAAATTCAACAATCTCTAGCACACTGGTCTATAAAATGACTTACCACATTGCTGGACTCATCACTAGGAAGGTCATCTCCTAGATCCACCAGATCAATCATCAGATCCTTGTCGGTTGAGAGGGTGAAGTTGTCGTGGAACCCCTCATCCGAGTAGCCGATTCTTGTTGTAGACTTGGGTGGATTCTGCGACATATTTTGTGGCAAAGATTCGGCATCATTAGTCATGATCCTCACTGATGGCGCTAGCTACTGATGCTTAGTAAATCGTTGATCTTATGAATACGAGCCTAGAGTTGGGGATACTCACTGTTGTCGAATCATGCACCAGAAAACATAGATTTATACAGGTTTAGGCCTCCCGAAGGATGATAACCTTATGTCCTTTGTTCTTGTATTGATCTTAAAGACATATTACAAGTAAGGTCTTGGCTAGTCTAGATGGGATCTAAACCTAGTTGGGGGCACCTCGTGTGTAGTTTCAGCTTATTGTGACTTGACTTGTTCTTTGCAGGGTTGCCTGGCTCTGTATATATGAGGGTTGCCGTGTAGCCTCCAAACTCTTTTCTAAGTAAGATTCTGTTATCCTTAGAGATAAACTTCCTTGTTTATGGGATATCAGGGTACCTACAGGTAGTTTCCATATATCTAAGGATTCCTTTGCTAGAGACGAATGTATACTCCGAGAATGCAAAAAAAAAAAACCCTAGGGGATCTGTATTCATATAGAATAGTCATATATAGTAGTTTTATACTACCAATCATCACATTTACACTATTGCAGATCTGGGACACACAAACATAACTCAGTACAGCCCCAAACCTTCGTCATCAAACAAAATGCATAAAAAACTTCAATGCATTTTGAACTCACCTCAGTGCAGCCCCAAACCTTGATTCGTCATCCGGATCTCAATCCTCCCTCATAAAATCAAACCCTAAAAAAGTGTGGAGCATCAAAGAAATTCTAGGGAAATGGATGAATCACTCAACAAACTGAGTAGATCGAGTATTAAACAAAGTAAAATTGCCCAAATATGACATTGAACTCACCATTACGTAAGGGGATTAGATGGTAACCAGGGAGAAAAAAGATGGATGAACTTCATCGCTTTATATAAGGGGGAGATGAGTGGTTTGTATAAAGGGGGAGATGTAGTGGGGGAATAGAGTGGTCAAATTTAGGACAGTACCGGGTCTTTAACTATAGGCGGATATTTATGAAAACTGTTTGTGTTCATCAGCTAAACACATACGATTTTCATAAAGAAACTATCTACATCATAGTTACAAACAGCTTTCAAGGAAACCCGTATGTAGGAATTGACATGCCAGATGGCGGCCTATGTGACAAATAATTGTTGCCTAACAGCTGTTTGTGTGTACTTAGTGAGTGACGGGTCCTAGGTTACCATGTATGACACTTCGTCTACTTTGACTGTTTCTGTAGTAGTGCACAAACACACTGTGAGGCCTCTTCGCTTGACAACATGCAAATGGGCTGTAACATTAGATGTATCAGCAAGTATAATGGGAATAACCACATAGACGTTAGCTCCATAATTATGGTTATGTGCGTATTATTGCAAACTACACAACATCATTTCTGAATAGATGAAGTATTGCATATAGACGGACGGGGATCGTCTGATGTACTGCACAGTCACTAACACATGGGGCCCGGGCCCGCATGTCAACGACCGTGCAGTAACTGTGCAGTACGTTAGAGGATCTGTGTCCCATATAGACCTCACTGTAATAACAACTTGCATTGACGGATTAAACCATCTGGACCGAGTATACAATAATTAAGATAAAAAATTTGCCTAGTTACGTATCATAATCTTTGGTTTGCTAAAATATGTAAGTCGATCTTATGTTTGTTAGATCAACCTTTTTTTGCCTACTATCAACTTTAATTTATTTTTGGAAAGCAATTAGTAAGATATAAAAAAGTTTCTCACAACCTTATAGTATAGTGCCTTCTTAATGATGGTAGAAACGACTACGTGCAAAATATGAAATTAGAGGGGGTGAATGATTGTAAAAGCCAAATTTAAATTTTAATTCACCATAATTAAATATTCAGTTTAATATCAAAATCAGTTCAGGACAAACTGCTATCACATCACAAAAGCTATGGATAGAAAGATCCGATAGTCCGATTGCCTTCAACTTTTAACTGTAAAGATCAAGAGTTATGAATTTTGTAATCAAACAATAACATATGGTGATGAAAATAGATTAAACACTAAATTCATGATTATGCAACAATTACAAAAATTCAGCCAACCAGAATTTTCACAATTTTACCTTGATGCTCTAGGATGATTTTGTATGGATCAAACTAAAATCCACCAAAAATCAACTTCAAACAACGAAAATGAAAAAATGGGTTGAAGAAACGAAATTACCAACTCATCAACTTACAAAATTTGTTCTTAATTGCATGGATGAGTTCACAAGATGCATCTCCAAAGCATCTCCAATTTTTTTTTTGATGAAACCCTAATCCTAGATGAGTTTCTCCTTTTTTTCCTAAAAGAAAAAAACTCTAGCTCTTGGTTACTATTCCTATCTATCTCGCATTGTTCCCAAACCGACAAACTCCTGAGTTTTGTCGGTACAGTAACAAGTCTCTCGACCTAACACGGTCACCGAACTGCCTTGGCTTTAGCCTTCTTTTTTTTGAGGGAAACAACCCCGAAGGGTCTAGAGTGCTCCATTAAATTCTTTTACAACTCCTTTTACAGAAACACATTTGAACAAAAAGAAAATTGCAGACACACCCTTGGGAATTCCTGGAACTGTTTCCATCGGAGAAGAAGACGATGGCTCCATTGTCTCCAGTGCCAAAAGCCGCCGGAGGATGGCGTAGACCCTGAAAGAAACAAAAATACAAGCAAAAGCACACATGTCCTGTTCTTCTTCTCCGGTTGTCCTTCTCCCTGTCCGTCGAGGGCACATAAACTTTTTGATGCCGCAAGAGTCAGCACCTTGGACAAACAAGGCACATATGAACCAATGAACGAACGTGGCCAACACCTCGCCGGAGTGAGAGGAAGGTCAAATCCAGAATGACTTAGATGGGGGCCGCAACTTGGAGACCCAGAAATAGGAGCACGAAGAAAAGGGGGAGAGGATCTCGCACTCAAGGGAGGAAAGCCCATGGACGATGAGACACGATCCAACTCCACCCATCCACATGAAAATCCACAGAAGGGGATGAACTGAACTCCTTCCCTTTCGCAAAAAGGAGGAGGTATACTAATCTCGAAGCTGCCATACTGGTGAACTCGAGGACGCTGTCGCTGCCATCGTCTCCTTCACTAGACCTGCCTTGGAGGGACAAAAGCCCAGGTGGCTGTCGCAACATCACCATCAGGGGAGCAACTCCGTCTCCAAAGAGACGACACAATACAACTTGTAGATAGTATTAGTAGAACTACTAACTACCTATACACCGGCATGGATGCCAAAACTATCGGAGGCGAGGGGGACCAGCGGAGATGGCCAGCGAAAACGCGAACGATGAGTCTCCTTCTCTCTACTGTAGCAAAGGGGAAAAAAGTCGAGGACTCTTCTAGGGACACACCAGTTAGGTTGGCTTTAGCGTCCTAGGATAACCTGGCCTTCAACTGGGCTGTGACTTGCCGCGAGTGGGCCACGCGTTGCAGTTTGGCTTGCTTGCTCCTACGCGCTTCCCGCTATGGCAGCCCATGGCAGAGCCACCACGCATGCCCCATCGCCGGCCCATCTTGCCTTGGGCTGCCGAGCTCCCAACTATGTCTGGGCTAACGCCCACCTGATTGAGCCACTGTAGCACCTCTCGGTCACCTGGGCCGAATAGAGCGCACACCCGACCGGATCGGCCACATCAGAAGACCTCCAGGCCGTGCTCGTATGCTCCACACCCGTGAACGGAGCCATCGTAGCACAATACTCCTTTTGCTTTTTCTTTCTACTAGCTACATGCCCGTGAGTTATAATAGGAGAAAAAAATTTCACGAGATAATATAATTAATTGAATGAAGCACATACAAAATAACATTCAAATTCGAAGCCCAACAAGTTGACCGATCAATGCAATCAAAACTTCTTAGCCAGTTTGGTTATTAAATATGTTAGGACAAGTATGATCGTCTGACATTAGTTGGGAACATTTTCACCAGTGTTATTCGACTCTATTTCTCCCACTTTACAAAGACCAGTAGTACATCGAAAAAAGCATCTATCTTCAATGCTCTTGTAATGAGCAATCCTATGTATTTGACAAATGCATGAGTAAAGCCACTATTAGAGAATTCATTTGTACAGAAGGTTTGCAACCCCCGTACGGGACACTTTTTTGAACCGTCTGTGAAAAAGAGTCTGTACAAATCAGATTTATACAGACGGATTTTGAACCATCTGTACAAATGATTAGTATAGACGATTCTAAAACAAGAACAGTCTGTACAAATAATTAGTACATACGATTCTAGTTTAGAACCGTCTGTACTAGGACAAAAAAATACAAAAAATAAAATAAAATTGCAACTTAATCAAAGCTATTGTTCCAGTTTAGAACCAAATTTAGTGCCACATAAGGTTCCAGCAAATCATCAATCTTCATAATCAAAACTATCAAATATTACAACTCAGGATTTCATAATCAAGCTATTGTTCAGGCTATTGTCCAGCAAACCATCAATCTTCATAATCAAAGCTATCAAATATTACAACTCAGGATTTCATAATCAAGCTATTGTTCAGGCTATTGTCCAGCAAACCATCAATCTTCATAATCAAGGCTATTGTCCGGGAAATGAAAATGAAAGGATCAAAAGTTGCCTTTGCCTGTGCAGAAAGAAGCATCAATTCCACTGTCTTCCTTGTCCATGATCTCATATTCCATCTGCACAACAATGAATAACCTGAAACAGACAGAAAATAATGGATAAAACAATATAGAACTGCAATAGCTAAAACAAAAAATAGATCTGAATATATGGGATTAAGTTCCAAAAATAGATCAGCATCTAGTTTGTTGTGTTGCTAAGCGCATGAATCTAAGTAACGAATACAAGATCCATACATGTACAAGCTAATTAAACAGCAATACGGTCTCTCTAGTCTACCTTCGTAGTCCAACACTTGCCTCACACAAACGTAATGAACCAAGCTACATACATCGGAGCAGAGTGGATGATCATACCTTTGGGAGGCGGCTCGAGGGTCCGGAACTTGCTGCACTTGATCTGCTCCGCCTCCCCACTGCAAAAACGCCACCACAACCATCAAAACCCCCGCACAAGTGACAAATCGACAGGGCACGAAGCATTCAAAGGGAATATATGAGATCTACCTAAGGTAGCGCGACTCGAGGCTGATGAACCTGGCCTTCTCATTCTCGTTGCACAAAAATAAGGGCGAAACACCCAAACAATCGTCCGACGAGATTTGGTGGAGAGTGGAGTAGGGGACTTGCCTGATCTCGTCGAGCTTGGCGACCGTGGTATGAAGAGTCTCGAGCTTCTCATCGACCGACATGGCTATGGTGGTGGCGGCCATCTTTGGGATTCGTGAGGCTTGGAAAGGAAAGGACAGGAGGAGATGTCAGACAAGCAGAGGAGTGCGGGCGAAGGGTCGTGACCATGGCAGGAGATGGCCAATAATGAAGGTTTATTACAAAATCCTTAAAGAAACCAAATTACTTGAATAAGGATCAACACTACAGAATTGCAATATTAAGTACAGAATGCACCTTCATAAAGAAACCAAGAAAGAGTACAAGGCTACACAAAACTAATACAATTTTTCTTTGTCCATAAGTTGAACATAGATAACAAGGTTCATGCATGAAACTGAAGGAATAGAGGAAATTAAATATAGCTATTGCTCCCTACTAATCGAATTCAAGTAACCAAGAGATTAATATAGTTTTTAGCGCATAAAGAACAGAAGACATATAAAAATTTCAAGAGACATAAAGACCTTTTTTAGTTTGAGATCTTGCCATAATCAATTATCCTCCTTATATTTTTCTGCTGCTTCATCACGTTCCTGTAGAACCATCCTAGTAGCCGACACTACATTTGCATCACCTCACTGTTGAGCAGATAAAGCTTATTCAGATAAGGAGGTTCTGGTGAGAAACAAAGTTGCATAAAAAAAAATCAAGAGATTCATCTCAAAGCACTTCCACTCCAGTTGGTAGAGTTATGATCACAGTGAATCGAAGGACCAAGATAGCAAAACATTGGTTTTAAAAAGTACCAATAAAAAATTTAACACAATGATACCTGCATTCCATATCAGTTGAGGCATTATCAAGAATATCACATATATAGTCAAAATAGTCCGTGATACCTGCATTAAATTTCAAGAGAGCTACCATGACACTCGTACCTTATTTGTTCTAATTGTACTAATTACCGTTCAACATTAACTAAATAGATGTTACATACCTATAAAATTTGTCTCTTTGAGGCCAAACAGGACCATTGAGCAAAGCATTCTGATAAAAAAAAATGGCAGCAAATTGGGAACATTAGAACAACCTACCAAGCTGTCATCCAAGAATTCTGTAACCCTTGTTTGAAGTATAACAAATCTGAGAAGCTACACTAGAACCCGCCCTTTCTACCCACTCAGCCTGAACAAGACTTTTGCACTGCAACTGCACAACATTATCTGACTCTAACAATCAAGAAAATTCAAAGGCAAAACTACACCTTGAAAGGCCAAACTCAAGTCACCCAGATTAACTACATGCTGGTGGAACAATGCATTGAGCTCGTCCCACCAGCATGAAAAATAATTGATTGAGTAATGCTAAAGAAGCATACTACTATGCTATAAGCAATTACTTGATTGAGTAATGCTAGTGGCGTAGATCTGCATCACATGATGCTAATGGCGTCCTTGACAACGTCAATAACAAGTGCAGCACACCTGCCAAAACAATGCAAATGAATAGACTAATCACATGACGACTGAAGGATCAACCAACATATAGCAGACATCGCCAAACATCATGCAAGCACTGCGAGTAAAAGCATAGCAGTATTCCAACAGCAACCACAAGCAAACAATCGTAAAAATCATCTGCAACTGCAAAGTAAATCACTAACCAATCATTCCGTACACCACGCACATCTCGAGATCTCACCGCTAATAGCGCTCACGCAGACTACCAACTCAACTAATCGACAACAATGCAGGCAAGGACGAATCAAAAATCGATGGAAGGGAAGGCAGGGCAATACATTTGGCGAGGTTGGTGAGCTTTTGGGAGGTATGGTGGATCCTGAGCCTGATCTTGGAGGCACGACGTTTGAACTCTAAGCGCGTTGATGAGGCCTCGAGCAACGCATCGAGGGGCCGCCACCGCTGCTGCTGGCCGGTGTGGCGAATGGGGACAGGGTGGCATGATGACGCGTGCTCTCGACGGTGATGCGAAACACGTTGGTGCACTCATGGAAAGATGCCTGTGTGGGCTGTGTTGGGTTCATGGCCAGCGGCGTTGGATCTAGATCTCGCGTTCGCCCTCGGCCTCAATGGTTGGGGAGGACCGGAGGAGCACGTGAATGAGGGAGGGAGACACGGAGGTAGAGCAAGAAAACCACAGATCAGAGCTCACATTCTCTGGCGCCTGCGAGGCCTAGGGTTTAGCACCCCGTCGCGCGAGGGAGGGGAGGATAGGGGAGGGGAGCAGTGGAGTTGGATGCAATGATAGACTAGAAATGGATGGCTCACGTGTCACTGGATGGCAACAAGGCGGTGCGCCCATGTGTCGGCGCGCCCATGTGTCGGCGCGGGGGAGAGGGAGTGTGCAGCGGACGATGGATGAAGTGGCCAGGAAAAAGCAGACAATTCATGATTTATCGCTTTTTTAAGTATGAGAGATTCTATAGCACACATGCATGCATGCTCAATGGAATAATTCGTTCGCGCTCATACATCAGATGACACTCCGCACCATAGACCGTACAACTCCCGTAGACGTCTCGTAGTGCAAACCGTCTTCACGCGCACCACTCCCTAATCCAAACGTCACGTGTGACCTCCTGCCACCTTGACCTCAGTTTCTCCTTGGATCTAGTCTTAGTCCCTGTCACCGATCACATCCGCCCTCAGGACACACATGTACACGAACAAAACCAATAAAAAATTATGAGCACAAGTTGTCACAAACTTGACTCACGTCAATTTGCATAACACAACTCACACGAGTGTATTGTACATATCAAAATCATAAAAATCATTACGCTATCATGAGCATATCAAGCAACATATTAGCAACATATGCACATCATCATTGCGCTTTTGCTTCACAATAAAATCAATTTTCATCATACATGATCTCACAATGCTCATTCCCTTCACTCGTCATTATTGCACCTGGAGTTTACCCTGTAATGACCTCAGGGTCATTACAAACAAAAATATTAAATGTGGTGTTGTAAGGTGGGCCAGTTTTGAGTTGTCCAAGTTGAGTAACACGCTAAGTAGATATCACGTTGAGATTAACCTTGACATTAAGTGTTTGGATGTTGGTTTACAAGTGTACTTTTTCTTGCTTAATACAGCTATAACATGTGTATCAATTACCAGCCCATTGATTGTTACTGCCAATCATGATCTAGCCCTATTTATATCGTGTCAAGATTGTGTATGCTAACTCAGTATAATCGAGTGACACGGCACAACATGTCGGCAAAATGGCTGATGTGGCTTGCTGACTGGGCATGCTGATGTGGCATCAAAGGTGTTAGTCGGATCGAGTGACACGGCACAACATGTCGGCAAAATGGCTGATGTGGCTTGCTGACTGGGCATGCTGATGTGGCATCAAAGGTGTTAGTCGGCCGACTAACGGCATTGTTAGATTCATTAAATCTACACCGTCGATCTATCATGGGATGGCTCAAACTTAATCGGCCGAAGGGGTAGTGGCTATCTAATCTCGACTAGTCATAGCAGATCAGACGACGGATAGCTCACCTTACTCGACTCTGACAGGCTGGACGGTGGCGAAAACGATCTCTATGGTGACTATGCATCGGAGTTCAACCGAAACCTTGTCGTTGTGCTCCTTTTACACTGACGAGTGGTAGAACAGGACCACGAGCTCACAACGAAGTTGTATGGGCTACATGTTGATGTCAGCGATGTCTCGGCGATGCTGGCGACGGTGAGTGGTGGACCTAGGTTTCAGAGCTCGTCGATGATGAGGCTCCGATGACAAATTCATGTTGAGAAGCTAGGCGAAAGGTGCTGGATGCTCTGAGGAGTACGTCTAGGTGCATATTTATACTTGGGAGGGCGTAGGGAGGCTTAATCGAGACAGACTTGATTTGCGGCGGTGGAGAGGATCCGAACTAGATCTCTTTCGTTGATCTGGCTCAGCTATGGATAGATTGGGTGAAACATGGCGTGAAGCTCCTAGAATCTTTCCCTTAAACCACATAGTCTCTCTCTTTTCCCATCTCATGAATTTGGTTGATTCCCATGTGGCTGGCGGACTCAATTTTGAGGTGATCTCCTTTTTCCCTTTGGGCTCAGTCGGCAATGGCTTGGACTCTAGCTTCTAGAGGTCTAGGTGACCTTGTTTTGGTGATGGATGGGTGTTCTCCGGCTCGGTTACGACAAATCCCATTGTGTCTTCCTCTGTTGTCGGTGGTGTGCCAGACGTGAACAGAGAGGGAGAGTGAGAGGAGGAAGGGAGAAGGGGAAGGAGGCTAGATTGGCACAGGCTGGCGCACGCGTGAGCGGGATGGACGGCATCGGCCCATGAGAGAAAGAGAGAGGGGAGGAAAGAAGGCCGGCAGGCCAACAGGCCGAGAGGGAAGGGGAGAAAGGCAAGTGAATTGGGCCGGTTTTGAATGAAGTCGGACCAGCTGAGTTTAATCTTTTTCCTTTCCTTTTCTTTTCTATTTCTTGTATATATATACATGTATGCTTATACGACATGTATATTGCATATACATATATATATATATATATATATATATATATATATATATTCTATAAAAAGGCATATATAGACTCAGCCAAGCAATATTTATATATTCAAACATTTCAACCAACCAATATATGGGTATATATACATGTACCCATATATGCACTTAGGTTTTATTTAACATGCAAATTTTATTTTCTTTATAAAATTAATTTTTATTTAGGTTTGGGATGTTACATATCATCAATTATATCTCAATTCTCAGGAGTGATGTCAATATTTCCGTGGCTGCATGCAGCACTTCACTACTTGGGAATGAGCAGCACCGGGAAATAAGACAACAAAGATATAATGGTTGTGTTTGGTTCTCGCATCTCTCCCATCTTGCCCCAGTAGATACATGGAATCCTGAAAATAAGCTAGTTTCGTTGCCTACGTTCACTATTGCAGCCTAGTCTAGCGAGTGAAATATACAGTCTCATCCTGACCTGGCGGATGTAGGCTTTGTATCCGCTCATGCAGGTGGGCTCACTTGTCAGTGACATAAAATTATCTTCATACGAGTAACTAATCACAATCTCAATTCTTGCACCTGCTCATACGGCCTCAAATTTAATAAACTAAACAGAAAATTAGCTCAACTTGTTCAGACAAACACAACTAACCAAACACAATTTTTAATAAATATAACTCCACTCAACCTTCTTCCCCTCAACCTGCTTATACTATGCAGCTCTACGAAACCTTGTACAAAGAACCAAACACACACACTACTACAGAACACCTCATATGTAGCGCCCCATCAGTGCCGGTTCAACAGTAACCGATATTGTTGATGTATCAGTGCCGGTTGTTAAACTCCCGTGCGTGAACAACCACTGAGGAGTTAAGAATCAGCACTGATACATCACTACTGGTTCCAAGTATGAACCGGTACTGATAGTGTCTATTAGTAATGGTTCTATATACCAACCGACACTGATGGGGCACTCCAGTATAAAGCCCACCTTCTCTCCCAAGCGCGATCAGAGCCGCCGCAAGCCCACCAGAATAGCGTCGATCGCCATTTTTGCCATCTCTACGGTTGGAGGATTCAAGATTTGGAAGAGTCAAGTGCTCTAAGGTTAATAAGATGATCTATATTTCTTTTTTAGATAGATTTACTTGGTAGATTGCTCTAAGGTTGATGGTTAGTGCTTGTTCTATGGTTATGGATTTAGAGATGCAATTGAGATCTAATTTAGGAAAAGTTTTCAACTTTGTCATTATTAAATGTATAGAGATCATATACATTTGATTCTTAGTTAGATTTAGTTGCTATATTGCTCTAGATTTGAATTTAGGTGGTTCTTCCTTGGTGTTGAATTTTGGAATGAGCAAGAGCTATCAATTTACTTCAGAACCCCTATGAAGGAACAATTTATTAGTACAACTATTTGTGATTATACACAAAAGAGATAGCGCAAAGAACATATTTAAAAAAGTATTGTGTTGATATGCTTCTTTAATAAGAAGACTTTAACATTAACAAGTAGTTGTGGCAATATTGTTCCATCTATGTCCTAAAATGACGTAAGTATATATATATGCAGTCATGGAACGAAGACCTTATGTCTAGCACATGTATCACAAAAGGTTTTTTTAGACTCATCACACAAGCATTAGAAGAGCTCCCCTGAAATATTAATTGAATTAGGGCTTATTCAATGCATACATACCATCTAAGTGGTGGAAAGTAATACTATCTTTTGGCCCTGTTTGGAACAAATGAATCTATATTAAGAATTTCACAAGAAGTCCATGTGTGTGTGTGTGTGTATGACTTGAGGCTACAAAACTACAAGAGAGAAGACGATGTGTATTATAATCATGTTGCACTTTGCTACATCTTTTTTTGTTTCATAGAAGTTTATAGATGTTGCATTTTTTTTGTTTCATAGAGTCGCTACAGGAAGGCATCCAATGCATGCACTATCTCCAAATTACATACCTACACTTGGTCCATACACCATCGGGACTTGTTGTATATAAACAAAACTCAATCGATTCTCAACTCACACATCATCTGACCTTGAATTAAATCGAGACAATGGCGTTTCCTCATCCTCTCGATGGCCCCATCGATCCACCACCTCCACACCCCCATTTAGACGTCCATGGCAGATATTTCTATGGAAACTACATGCTCCTCCTTGATCGTTTTGGCCACCATGTTGACATGGAGATAATGTTGTAGTCCAGGTTTATGAGCATTTAGGTGACACAGGTCGTCGCTTCTTTAGTTGTCAACATTTCAGAGTATGAACAAACAGTACCTACTTTTTCCTATTTTCTCAAAACTATTTACTTATCTCATCTATCACTTTTTCCAAACAGACGATTGTGGGTTCCACTACTGGATTGACCCGCTGATAGAATCACACATTCAAGAATACATCCGTCACCTGCACGTCGTTATCGAGGAACTATAGGAACAATTGCGCCAAGAGAGATGCAACAACATCAGAAGGCGCTCTATCCCACCTCGTGTGGTAGGTCAGAGGAACAATTGGGAGTAATAAGGATGTGTTCTAGCGGTCGACCGAGGATTTGATTTCGTATTTGACCTGTACTATGTTACCATTCTCTAAATGTGTGAATCCCAATAAGTACCCAGGAGTAACCAAGAGCTTGCTCCCCCACCACCACCACCACTAACGCTTTATGGTGACGTGTTACCTCGGCATTTTATTATATTTCCTTGTACCGTGTTGTTCATAATTGAATAAAGTGTACCCCATCATGTAATGTTTTATTGTATTTGCAAGTGTTATAGTAGTAGGGTTTTTTATGCGAAGGCTTTTTATTTTGAAAGTTGCAAGTGAACGATTTAAAAGGGGATATGATCGCACGATGGTCTTCCTTGGTATCGATCGAGAACACAATTAATAAAAACATGACTGATAATGAAGATCCCATATTAACATCTAACATGATATGATAGGCACATAATATAAATACTAGAATGGAGTACACGTAAAACAGTAACACGGAGTACTACTATATAACACCCTGAAACTAAAAAAGACATAGAATCCTACATGTTACATCCCCTCTTAAGGACGACGCCCCTGGTCGCATCTGTCCTGGGGACCCTGCGCCTCATCACTCGCAAGTGGTGACCTGAGTACGTCAGGCGGTCTGGTGGAATGACCGGCCGCTCAGGTCGGCCAGCAGGCAGTGGAGTGGCATAGTCGTCCTGGGAGGGCTGAGTCCCCGGGAGTGGCGCACCAAGTAGCTACGATGCACCGAGCTCGTCGTTCTGTCCGACAATGAAGTCGTACCTAGGGACCTGACTAACGTCCCTGCTAAGCAGCTCCATGTAGCTACCATGTGCCTCTATTTCCCGGAGATCGTCGAACTCTGCACATGGGACAACAAAGAAATCAAGTTACCACCGGTAAACCGTGACATACGTAACAATATGGTATGCATGAAGCGAGTGTCCTACCTGCGCCAGGGACGCGAGAGGAAGAGTGTGTCGCACCACTGAAGGCGTGGAAGTGGCCAGCGGAACTGTAGCAGGGGTCACTGACGCCGGAGAATGAAAGCCGAGGCAACGTGCCACTATAGTGGGGGTGACAAGCAGTAGTGAAAGACTGCCTCGCTGTCGTAGGGGTCAAAGAGGAAGACGGTGTCGAAGACATCCTCGACGGCTCATCGGCGAATGGTGGAACTACCGGTTGGTGCGGCGGCACGATAAATGTGGCACACGGTCGTGCTGGCATTTGTACCGACGCTCATGGTCCAGTTGTAATGTTCAAGGATGAACTGCAGCTCAACGATCTTAAGGCCTTCACCACGTTCTAGATAATCCGACCAAACGATGCGCTCATCTCGGCCCTGGGGACCTCACCCCCACTATCAAGCCGCAGTCTCGACGCACGTGCTTTGGAATCAATCTGGCGTAGTATGTCCCTCTGCAAAGATAAACTTCATCTCACTTCACAATTTTTAAGCTAACAATTGAGGTAAATGATGAATCGCGTAGGGTTATTCGTACCTCAAACGAACGAGCCTGGTCCTTGTGCATAGGGAACGTGTCGCGCACGTCCGCCACGTGCCTTGGAAACTCGACTGATGTGTACATCACTCGGACCCACGTCTGACGCACGAACCACGAGAAGTACTCCACGTACGCCTCCTCCGAGTATGGCCGCTCCTCATCCACAATGTGCTCGACAGTTGCGCCCCATTCTTCAACCCACCTCTGCACACGCGATGCAAACGCACTAGTGGAATGAGCCTCCCTCCGCGTCAACCTACAGAAACATAAATCCGTGAATACAAGGTGTACACGTTGGTCGTATGAAAATCTAATTACAATGTTACGCACATGTGTATGTTGATAGGCAACGACCTAGTCAACGGTAGCAACCACGGCTAGAACTTCCCAAACTACTGCATCACGCGATGCGGTGAGTACTCAACGCAAATGTCGAAGACAAGGGCACGAGTCATGAGCCAGTACTCCCGTTCACATAGGCAAAGCACCAAAAGTCTAAATGAAGTGCATCAAAATACCTCGGCCTGCGTTAGGGCCACCGGCACATACAGTCCACCATCAGCTCATCGAACTAGCGAACGAAGTTCGGGTACGCACGGTGTATCTGCATGCTGGGCCAACTCAGTTGTGCAACCTAACTAAGTTACAATACAATAAAGCAATCAACATAAACGTACACAAATAGCATTGCACTTACCCTAAGTCTGCACCACAAGGACCCCTAGTCGGGCCGTCGACGTCGTCTGCACCAAACTGGTACGCGTTAAGGTCCATAACGGGTCTGCCGATGGCGATATGCTCGTACGACCACATCAAAAGCAGCAGAGGACACCCGGTCAAGATCGCGTTGTCGTCGATCTTCGTGCACCCATCGCACAGGTTGTGGTACGTCGCAGCCAGCATAGCTGATGCCCAGCATACTACGGGACCTCCGCAACCTCTCTGGCGTAGGGGATCATGCTCCTCAAGACTGTGTTGTTGTGGGTCTCGGTGAACATGACCCACCCGAATAACCACAAGAGATACGCCTCTAGGTGTCAGAAGACGTCCTCGGTGCCTGCCAGTGGGTGGATGGTGTCCGCCTATCAAACAAGGAAGAAGTACGAATATTTGCGTCCATTAATGACGTAAAGGAGATGAGAAATCATTAAAAGACATACATATTACAAACTGAATGAGAAAGGCCTTCGTCGGGTCGTACTTCTCGTTCGCTGGAAAAGGCTTGAACGGGGCTACGCCGTCCATCCGTTGAACGACAGAGAAGTGGCCTAGCATCTCATCCTGCCAGCCCACGCCCACATCCCTAGCCCCAACAACGGCACCCGCACAAGGCAGGCCCATCAGGAGCGAGACATCCTCGAGAGTGGATGCCATCTCGCCACACGGGATGTCACCTGTCGACAAGGGCCGTGAGGAGGGCCCTATCGTAGCTGAACCGTGTCACCGCCTCTGAGGCTCCCGCCAACGCGCCCACCTCCACAAACCAACACAATGGAAGTATGCCAGCAGCACGCAACCTGCAAGCATACTACAGTTAGCGACCAATATCGTGTCTAAATCCGTATTGAACCGTAAATTCAAAATTAACAAATCTCAGGATCTAGCGCTCGTCAATCCTCATTAGCTCATCCGGCACACGAGGTCGAAGTACCGGAAGTTCCTCACCCTGCACAGTGATACGGTATGAACGGTGTCTGACGTCGATCTGGGGGTCGAGCAGCTCCGGCTCTGCCATACCTACATGTTCACAAGTTATTTACATTTTTATGTGCAAAAAAACAAAGAGTAAAAAAGTGTCAACTGGTCTTTATTTGTGGAACTGAACGAGTAAGCGTCTAGCATATAACATGATATAATACATTATTCAGATGGTACATAAATATATGAACAAATCATAACATGTTACAACCTCGAACATTGTGACCGTCTTGGCACTAACACAGTGAAGTACAATGGTGTGCACATGAATATCCATCACACACGAAATTACAACATTAATCAATCTCAATGAACCGACGAAGCCAACGATTGACGACTACGAGGATGTCTCCCATCTCCAACAGACCCAGACGGACCTGCTTCCGCGGGGTTCACATTTGGGACACCAACGGTGCATTTCTTGTAAGTATGTCCTGTTGTTGCACTTGATGCACCATTTCATGCGACGTCTAGTTTTCTGCTTCATCCATGTTATTACAGAGCCTCATAGTCTTGCGCCGCCCCTTGTTATGCTTCATCTTGTCAGGATCTGGTATGAACAAAGCATCGGGCCCAGGTTCCTTCATGAAAGAACCATAAATCCCGAAACCATAGACCTCATGGTTCCATGTGTCAAACAGAGCTTTCTTCTTGAAGTAGTCGCAGACGAACCTCCGAGTCCTCAGCCCTGTCACAGTACACACAGCAATCACATGGGAGTATGGATTATGCAATAGCATCGGCTTGTAGCAGGTGCAAACGCACGTGTCATCGAAGATGGTGCACTCGTGGATAACTCTCTCATGCGTGCCCCTTCTCCTTGCTTTGTCCTTGCATAGAATTTCGCATCTCTGCTATGCAGTTCCCATTGTCTTCACCCAGTGTATCTTTGCCTTCTCCGTCTTGTCTTCCATGTACTTAGTCATCATTGTCCCATAAATCATACTAGTATTATTCAGCACCGTGTGCGCTACTGCATAGCGGTCCCTGAAATACTTGCATGTCCCTTGAAGTATGAACTCTACAATCCCCACCAGCGGCAACCCCCTCACACCTTTCATCACCCAGTTGTAAACCTCTGATAAATTTGTAGTCATAATACCGTACCTAGCCCCGTTTGTGTCGTAAAGAAGAGCCCACTTCTCCTTGGGTTCATTCTCAATCCACTCGCTAAATGACCTGGTACATGACCCGCTCCTCCACGTGATGCCAACTTCATTGTCATTTGGCAAGGACTCAAGAGGTACGTCCCCCGCTCCCATCACGGGCCTCCTTGCACACTCCTAAGTTTGCTTCTTCGTCAGCTCATCCAGTATCTTCCAAAGAGCATCAAACTTCTGCTGCTGGTTCTGACCGCACAGCCTCTTGAACATGTTCATGAGGTTTTTATTTTTGAATTGCAGAAGAAGTTTGCACCCAAATGCTTCATCCACCACCTATTCTGCAGGTCTGGCCACACAGGTCCAATCAAGCCATCGTTCGTTCCATTTTGCAGATTCAGGATTGCCTTAAGTATCCCAGCATACCGGTCATTTATAATGCACATGTTTGGCCGAGAACCAACAATTATCATCCTCACACGGTACAGAAACCAATACCAACTATTGTTGTTCTCACTCTCCACAAATGCAAAGGCCAACGGTAGAACTTGATTATTCCCGTCAACCCCAATAGCAGTCAGGATCTGTCCTATGTACTTGTCGGTAAGGAAAGTGTCGTCGATGCACATGATAGGCTGACAATGCTTGAAAGCTTCGATACATGCCCCTATTGCGAAGAAACATCGCTTCAGGATGTACTTGCTAGGTTTGGAGATCAATGGGTACTTATCAATGTCTTAATATGTCCCCAAGTTCCATCGAGCAATAGTCTGCAGCAAATGTGGTAGATTCTCATACGACGCTTCATAGGTCCTGAACCTCATCTCAATTGCATTCCTCTTCGCCCTCCATGCCTTGTTGTAGCTGATAGTGTACTTATACTCCTCCTCAAATTTACCTGATTATGGACCCTGGTTCGTAGTTCAGGCTGTCCACAATCTGAGCGTACATCACATTGGCAACAAAGCCTGAGGTGATATTCATGTGGCTGCGCTCAAGTTCGTCCATCATGCAAGTGTGTTCCACCACAATCGACACCTCCCAATAGTCAACCCACTTCCTCTTAAAGCCGTGCACCCGTCACGCGCAGCCCTCATTCACGCACTACATATCATATTCCTTCTTGCTTGACTTGACAACATAAAACTGACGTCGAAGCGAGGTCGCTCATTGAGTCACAACATCCTTCATGGCTTGACTGGTAAGATACCTAGTACCTTGGGTCACCTCATTCTGCATATACTCCCAGACTACTTGATTCCTCTCATTCACCACAAGGTTGTTGAAGTTTGGATTGTTCCAATCCGTGAGAATGGGAACATCATCCTCATCATCCGAGCTGTCATACTCAGGAGTTTCATCAGCCTGAATATCATCCCGCTCCATCTGTTCAATTAGAGAAGGGATTTGTTCCCCCTCGTCTGCCTCACCGGTCAGTTCAGTCGGATAATCCGATGAATGTGCACCATCCAGATTGACATCTTCATCATACTCTTCCTCATCACCCTCCTCTTTTGCGTACGCTCCACCCTGTATCTCCCCAACTGCCTTCTTATTCTTCCATTGCACAATCAACATAGGAGGCCAACCTCTGTGCACAACATCATGCAGGTACCTCTTCCACAATTCATCTTCTCATAGCAGGAACACCCCCCCAGTACACACATTCTCTGTAACGGTTGCCAACGATGCTAATAGTCATCTCTTGAACCTCGGGGTCAATTTTGAAACCCCGCATCAACTAGGCATACAAGTGTCCGATACTTTTGTGCATTGATCTGGATATACCCTTTTCTCTTGACTTAAATACGGACAGTACTACCCCTTCCGGGCCATATAAGATTTCACTATCCCTATAAAAAAAATCCTAAATTTTCACATATCTGTTATACTTGGCAACCATCGACAAAAACTATGACATTATTGCGACATAACAGAAAGAATCATGCTAAACTACATCTACAATGCAAAATTCATTACAAGCGTAGCACAACATGTAATCTATACTGCAACAATATATTCTCGATTTGCTACATCAAACACATCTAAATCCTACATCTATCATATCAATTATGACTACACTATGTCTATATCCTACATCTAATACCTAAAATATGTCTAAATACTATTTCTAATTGCTAAAATATATGTATAAATATGATCTAATTGTTGAACTATATCTAACCCTAATTCTAAACCTAGATCTATATTTTATCCTACTTCTAGTGGCTATACTACCATGTATGTAAAATAAAACCTAGATCTAACATCTACCTATGTCAAAACCTAGTACTAGTTGTTATTCTACCGAGTTTGTTAAAAAAATAGAAAATTTTTACCTCTTTTCTCCCTCCGTTCTCCTCCCTCTCCTCTCCTCTCTTGGCTAAATGAGTATCAAATGAAGTGCTGACGTCGGTAGGACCGGCTGGGCCGGCCTAAATACTCAAAAGACCTTGCCCCCTCAGCAGGCGAGACCTTTTGGATGG
The DNA here is from genome assembly GCF_958298935.1 of Phragmites australis. Lineage (NCBI taxonomy): Eukaryota > Viridiplantae > Streptophyta > Magnoliopsida > Poales > Poaceae > Phragmites > Phragmites australis. The sequence continues at coordinate 18,301,361 of NC_084936.1, read as the reverse complement.
ACCTTGTTCTCGCCAGCTGAACGAATGAGACCTTCATCTCCCCGATTATTAAGTACGCTGCTAACCGATACTCACAAGATGTCACCCGTTCAACGGACGATCATAGGGTAGACTTCATTATTTTTAAAACAGACATGTAATTTTGAAAATTTTGGAAAAAATATATAAGAAAATCATCTATCCACATGGAGGTGAATGTTCCATTCCATGGAGGTCAGGGTATTCGGCTAAGACAAAACAACCCTAAGGTGTAAAGGTAACGCATGTCGAAACAGTTGTCACAGCAAAAATACTCCGTCTAGTTCCGTCTAGTCCGTTCTGTTTTGCTTGTAGTTTAGGGAACTAATATTCAATATACACCTTTCAGCATTACTTTAAATTATATGTCTGCAAGAGTCATTAAAAATATACGCATTCTAGGTGACTAGAACAACATCCATTTTGGACAAGTTGTGGTAACATAAAAGGAAGAAATGCCACCTTATCTTCAGCATCATAAATGATCTGATGGCTTCCAATAAGGTCAATTCAATAATCTATGCTTAGAGCAAATTGTTGGCACTCAGATACAGACGGAAAAATCTATTGCAGGGGAGAGGCGGTGGTGTTAAGAAGCAGAGGATGGTGAACCAGACATTTGGAGGTAACAATTTTTAAGAACTTTTCTCCATAAGCTGGATCGGTGCCAAGATGTTCTGTTTACTTGTCTCCACAATGCAACCATTCATCACCATCTCTTCCAGCATGAAGTGCACCTTCTCCAGATGGAACATGATGTCAAGCTCACACTGGCAGGGAAAAGGAAAGAAAAAAGAATAGTAGCATTAGCCCTAGTTATGCGAGTATTTTAACAATTCTGAGAGACATAATGCTTGGGATTATGCAAGCTTACCACATTGCCAAAGTGGCGGTCCATAGTTTCCACAAATAGATGTATGAATTCGAGGACAGCTAACTCATTCTGCCAAACAGGATGAAATAGATACGTCAGATGTACCAGTGGGAGCTAATGCCTCAAGAATTTCCATAGTTCAATCAGGGAAAAAGAATAGTCCTCTTTGGCTCATAATGAGCCTTTCTTCTTCAAAATGCAAAGATACCTAGTTCCTCTATTAATTCTCCTTTTTTGATAAGAAAAAGAATTGAAGAAAAATTTGAATGCAATCTAATTGAAACAAAATTGACAAACTATCTAGCACCCATTTGCATAATTCAAGGAAAGAATGAAAGAGGTGTTTAATACTCCTCTTTGGCTCAAATTGAGCCTTTCTTCTTCAAAATGCAAAGACACTTAGTTTCTACAATGTATTCTCCCTTTTTTTTAAAAAGAAGAACAAGGAATGGGCGAATAACTAGAATGCAATCTAAGTACAACAAAATTGACGTATCATCTAGCATCCATTTGCAAATGATAAGCTGCAATATAAACTAGTTAGAAATATTTTCTTGATAAGACAAACAAATTGTTATGAATGATAATACTAGAAGGAATAAAACTCTAATGCACAAAATGGAATATTGGCAATTACAACTATACTCATTCTAAGCCAGGGACTAGAGAAGTGAGAACCAGACAATGCAGCACACACAGGATATAGATACATATGCAGAGCTGTGGATTTCTCATAGAGCAACAGTACTTTGAAAGGGCCAACAAAGCCTTTTGTCCCAAGCAAGTTGGGGTGAGCTCAAACAAAGATCATCTTTTAAGATATGTCTACCCTTCGGTCAACAAATATAAAAGTACATCCCTACAAAAAGTGCCATCAAAGAACAATCTAATAGTACTAGCAATACTATGAAAATCCCATGAAAGGTCATTCCCACTGGCATATCCATCCCATATGAAATCCTGCTGTGTGCCAATTTCCTTCAATGAATGAACAAGAGATAAATCCATGGCATCAAACCTAATACCAAGATTATTCAATTTCGTTTACAATAGCAAGTATCACTCGATCAGTGAGAAACTAATCTGGATTGGTAATCGGTTCTCTTCGATATGGAGTAATAACTGTACAGTCGCCATGGAGTAATAACTGTACAGTCGCCAAATTCAGACTTGCACATAGCAGTGCCAAGGATGGATGATTGTTCAATAGTACTTATACCACAGTACACGTAAGAAAGATCACTGCTTTAAGGTCTTTGTACCCTTTGGTCTACAAATTGCACAATGTCTGTCCCTATTGAAACCCTTCCTCCGCTACTTACCAATGGCTGAACAAAAATAGTTGGCAAGAGCTAAAACCTCCACCACAAAAGTGATATTCCAAAGGCTTCCAAAGACAGCCTAATTGGCGTGGTAGTGATGTAAATTCACAAAGACGGGAGACGGGGGAGAGGTCCGAATCACACCTCATCGTTGTCGACGCCGACGAGGAAGAAGAGGGAGGCGTAGCGCCTGTACACGACCTTGTAGTTCCGGTGCTCCACGAACGAACACTGCAACAGCACAACCCAGCACAAGTCTCAGAAATCGGAAGGGCAAAAGAACTTCTACGGATCCAGATCCAAGAACACGCCCTCCTCTCGATCTGGGCCCAAGATTTGCGAGGGGGATAGCTACGATTCTTGGATCCGCAAAGGCAAGCAAGAACCGAGCAGGTTGGGGATCGAATCAGCGGACGGGTGGAGGAGATCGGGGTGAGGAGGATGAGGCTTGCGAACCTGCTGGTCGGTGCGGGCGAGGCACTTGCGGACGATCTCGCCCTCGAGGGCGCGGCGCTCGTCGAGGGAGAGGTGCTCGTAGTACTGCGCCAGACGTGTCTGGCCCTGCTTGTTCACGAACAGCACGAACCGGATCGTCATTTCGCCGTTGCTTCCCTCCCCTTCCTCTGCTCGGCGGCTTCTTCTAGCTCTGGACTCGGCTGTTTCTTTCTTCTCCGTTCTTCGGCTGTAGTCGACCAAACGGCCCCACCCAGAAAAAAAAGCTTGAGGAAACTACTGAATTTCGGCTCGTTGTAGGCTCTGCTCGAGCTCGACCTTGAGCCAAAGCTCAGCCTTGGTGAGCTCAGCTCGAGCTCAAATAGCTCGAGTAAACTGGTTTGTTTATTTTTTTAGAGGAACTGAGTTATCATTTTATTGATATAACATTAAGATTATAGACTTCTGAGAAATATTACATCGTGAAACTTGCAAAGAGTTTCCTGTCTTCTTCGTCATAGGCGATCGGAATAGCGACTGCAGCTTAAAGCTGACATCCAACCTCACGAAAGGGTAAACTGGTTTGTTTATGTGGGCCGTGCGTGTGTCCTAATTTCCTTGCCCAACCTAACTGAACCCGCAGGCCCAAGAAATGAGACAAAGGCCCAAATCTAACTATTTTAACTCTACTAACTCCAGCACATGTTTTTCCTTGTTTCCCATCTCGTGTTTCCAATGCCTTTTTTTTTTTCCTTTGATGCTATTGAGGATAAAACATTTCTTGTTGTGCGTGTTATTCAGTAGCATGTATGCATTAGAAACTTAAATGCGAAATCTAGGGTATGCTTACTTGCTTTAGGAACAAGAAAAAAAAATGTTTGTGTTTGTTTTAGGAACTTGGTTCTGAGATACTGTTTGCTTTTTTTAAGTTGTGTGTTGACAAGCTTCTATTGGGCGAGCTCGACGTTGAGCTCCACACTACCTCGGAGCTCAACGGCCAACCAAGCTTATTCAAGCTCGGCTCAAATTTGTGCCAAGCTTGAGCCTGGGTACTGACTTGCTCGAGCTCAGTTGACAGTGATAACTTAAGTAGAAGATCGACATGAAAATAACTTATATTTCTAATTCTAAGGTTTTTGAACATAGAGTAGAGTTAGTATACTTGTTTAGCCAATGCATAAACTGTATTAGTTTACAGTAGAACAAAACTTGGAAACTCCAAAAAAAAATTAAGATCTGAAAATACCGACTCATATATTAATAAGAAAGAATCAGATACATGTGCAACGGGCGCAAACACAACCGACACTCTTGCTCACCAAGGATTACCGAGCAAGACAAGACCTTAAGCGATTACTCACAACCAAGGGCGCAACAAGAAAAATCAAACGAAACTAAGTGCCTAATTACTCATCTTCTTCCGCAGCCAGCGTTGCAGCAGCTTTCCTGATCGAACCACTGCTCACCAGAGTTAGAGACGCAATGGCTGCAGTCACCTTTGGAGGAGGAGGCGCCTCGCAAATAGTCTTTTTTTTTTAACGGAAGGACAGGAGAACTACCCTTTATATTAACTAAGAAGAAGTACCGGCAGAGTTAAAAAAAGAAAAAGAAAAAAGGGTAGCAAAATCCTACTCTCTCCGTATTATGCACTCAGGCACCACGCTCCTACAAGATCCCACAATTCAGCCTCTTCTTGATCCTTTGGGCAACACTGAGAGCCAATTTGTACGAGCTATTGAAAATTCTATTGTTGTGCTCCTTTCAAATCTCCTAGCTGATCAGGATAATGAGCGATTTGAGCCCTTGCCTCGGCGTGTTCGGTGTATTAGCCATAGCTGCCCACCAATTGACGATGCTATCGATACGGCGTCAGACCATCAGCTGGATGGATGGTTGCAGAGTCCAGACCCCGATAAAAGACTAGACATGTTTGGTGAACGTACATTATGCGAAGAGATGCTGCCGCGTGTCAGTCACTATGAAAAAACTATTTTTTAAGACATCCAGAGTTTATTTGTATAGGCGGTTAAAATGACAAACCGTCTGAGTAGTAAGTTAGGGTCCCGTGCGATATCAGATCGTCTGTGAAAATTAATTTTCATAGGTGGATTCTTATGTGAACCGTCTGTAAAAATTATTTTCATAGGCGGTTCATATAAGGAACCGCGCTGTGGAAATACAGGCGGATCCTTATGTGAATCGCCTGTAAAAATCATTTTCACAGACGGTTCACATAAGGAACCACGCTGTGAAAATGAAACATTTTCACATGCGGTTCCTTATGTAAACCGCCTACAGAAATAGATTCATTTTCACAGGCGGTTCACGTAAAAAACCGCCTGTGATAATTGTTATTTTCACAGGCGGTTCCTTATGTGAACCACCTTCGATCACACGTGGGTTAGCTAAGCGCCTGTGGTAATGGGTTATGACCCGCCTCTAAAAATAATTTTTGTAGTAGTGAGTCTCTCTTCTGCAAAAATAGGCAAATCAAGTTGTGCGGCCAACCTCTATTGGCGAGTCTGTTTGACGTCCATCGTCTGTTTTGAATGCATTGCACATATTCAGGTATACATGAATGACCTCATCTCCAATTGGTTCACCGGGGACCCGGGGTTGATACTACTATCCATTTGCTAGGCTAAGTGGGGTATTGCTCTCTTTGCGTCACCGGCACTAGGGTTCAAAAATGAGACGGTAACCGTTTGGTTATCATGGTTACCGATCAATTCGGTCCACACCGTATTTAGAAACCGAACGGTTACCAATCAAACTCAAATTCAAAATTAAAAAAAAATCAAAAATTTGATAAAATTCGATCGGTTTCTACCGAATTCCATCAAATTACTGTATGGTTACCGCGGTTACTAACCCCAAGCGGTTTTCGAGAGTTTATGGAAATTGTAAACCTTATCAGCACTATGGGCGGTCTGGCCGTCAGTCGTTCACTATGCTATGGTGTAGAGTTGACCTTTGACTGTGCTCGTTGACCATGTTTGCCTTTCATCGGTGTGGTTAAGACTGGCTGCGGCCTGCGGGGGATGGAACTCTCAGCTACAGGTGCAAGAACGGAGGCCTCAGTGCTAGTGCATTCCTCTAGGGGTGTGAAGTTGTCCATGGCCGATGAACCCTCACACTTCTCCAACTATTGGGCGTGAGGCTTATGCATAGTTGGGTGGAACTCAGATGGGACCGAGCATTCCACTCTTGTTTCATGGGAGTTGACCCTATCCTACTCATCCTCCGAGCAGGGGGGAGCCCCTAGGAGCGCTTGTGAGTGAGGCAGAACTCCAAAAGAATAGGGTCATCTATCGTTGCGGTGACGATGGTGACGTTGATCATTGTTGTTGGCCTAGTGCGGACTAATATTAGATAGTTAAATTAATCTTAGGAGCAAGACCTTGTCTAATCATATGAAAATGGTAATTAATATGAAATTAGGGATTAGGAACCTGAACTTGGCGATGTCATTCCCTCTCAGTTAGTGTAGACGCCTAATGACGGTCCTAGGAAGTCCCAAGCGATGTGGATGGCCTACAAATTAGTAGAGCGCCTTCCAGATGGGTTTGGAGAAGGGTATGTTGGAGGCACTAGCTAACCCTAGTGTTGATGACATGATTAGGCACTGGTGGCAGTCCCTCCCCCCCCCCCCCCACAATATAGCACATACTGACTTGAGATCTAACCAATTTATGCTTAGCCCCCAATCAAAGCCGAATTAGGTAGTTAATCCTCAATTATAGCTTATTTACATAATTAAGTTATGTTGTACATTTAGTCATGTGCTAACTTCAGCCAAAGATCATATTGTGGTCAAACATTATCCCACTTGATCAAATGACTACCATTATTATTCAACACTCGACATAACCACCATAGCAAGGTAATGTAGTTACAACAACTATCTAATTATCACTGAAATCCCCATTATATATAGTATAATATATTTTTACTCATATTTACACACTTACATTTGAATTTGTTGTAAATTTGAAAAGTTCAAGTTTTTAGAAATAAGCTGAAACATATGGTGTTACACTATCACTGCCTGTTCATGTCAAGAACCGACGCTAATACTATCGTTGCTCGTTCATGTTATGAACTGACAGAGAAAAAACATTATCTTAATTGGTTCCTATTAAAAACTGACACCGATAAGAAAGAGAGTATTAGTGTCAGTTCATATTAAAACCGACACTGATATGGTTTTTTCATCTCAATTCAGAAATTTGTAACTTTTTCATATGAAGTCTAATGGAGATTGATTTTATATGAAAATTAGTTCTCAACGAGATTTGTAGTTGATTACTTTTTTATTGTAGTAATATAGGTGACTAAATCTGGTTTACAATCAATTTGGCAACCATAACTTAACTGGCTTGAGTCCTTTCACCATTTTCAGTCATGGGGGTACCTAGTACTCCTAAACTACATGGAAAAGATAAAATTAGTAATACCATGGTGAAATGATAGTATATATGATACTTAAGCACTAAAAAATGATTAACATGTTATATATATATATATATATATATATATGTAATTTTACTTTTAGCTCCTTATAATTTTATTTAATTGCATATAGATCCCTAAAATTTTACAAATAAGTCTTTAGAACTTTCTGTTTCTACAATTTAGCTCTTGTTCTTTTTCAAAAATGCCCCCAAATCTTCCCTTGTCTGATGTTTAAATAGGTCAACTTAGTTGCAAATCGGATAAAATATGGAATGATATAAAAAAATCTAAGTTAGATAAATAATCACCTCTAATGGTAAAATGATAATATATGTGTTGGAGCAAGAGTTCGTCTTGCCCCAGCATGTACGGCGAGAGTTTCTTCTAAGAGGAGACTCAAGCTTGGAGATGAAGTTTAAGAGGAAGGAACACCACGAATGTATTGATGGTAGAAAAATAAATCGCTCTGGGAGGAGTATCACAGCATGACTTGGTGTGTTTTCACCTTTGTGTCTTTTTTGTTGTCTTGCCTGTCCCCGTCCAGAGGACCATGGCCTCCTATTTATAGGGTCGTGCATAGCTTGACGTACAAGTTATCATAATGTACAAATATCCGGGATCTGATCAAATTACTGGGCCTTATCCTGGATAACTACCTTCTGCCCTATCGGGGAGATAAATATCCACCGTGTTAATTATCGTGGTTCCTGCCCTCTGAAGGGGGCGAGCCGGTCGCCGATTGCGGCCCGGCACCGCACTGTCAGGGGTGTCAGGATAGCCTCCATCACGGCAGGGTGTCAGAGCGACGTCCCTTAGCCTAGGCTTTTAATGCCTGTCACTTCCTTATAGGCAAAGCACGACCGGTGCTCTCCTTCCGGCAGATCTTTCCAAAGGCCTGCTGACTCACCTTGCTGCCTTCAGGAAGGCAGCCCAAGCAGCCCGAGGCGGGGGCCTCGGGAGGCATGGAACCGGGAGGTGAAAGCTTTGGGAAGCAAGACTCTGGAAGGCCAGGGCTTCAGGAGACCGAGCCGGCTAAGCCAAGGGAAGGCTTCGCAGGTACGAAGGGGTGCCGTGAAGGGATTTGATGACTTCGGAGATCAAGCCTTTAACTGAGGGTTCGGAGATCAAGGCTTCGGAGGGACCTGGATGATAACCTTCGATAATTATCCTCAGGCTGGTCTATTTTCCCCCTAACAGTACCCCCTCATTCTCGGGCCTCGATGTTTCGGAGGGGGGAGAGGATGCAGAGGAAAAATCAACCCCAGCCTGGTATAACATCAAGGATGCCTAATGGCAATTCTCTGTCCTTTAAGAAGTATTTTTAGAAACCTTTGGACGTCAATGGCGAGCCCAAGGCTGATGGCGTACTGGTAGTGGTGATCTGCCCCGGAGCTTGTTGGAGCTATCATGCGCGGCGTAGGGACCCTGGGTTAGAGGGACGTCGATGGATGTGGTGTACTTTCGGGGTCTGTGTTGGGACCAATATGGGTTATCCGAGTTCCTTCGGTATGGCCTTTCTTGCCCCTTGAGGTTGCTAGAGTAGAGGTTACGTGTGGGATTAGAGAATCCCACGTGTTTGCCTGGCGGGACAAGATGTGCCACTGCCGTGCTCTGACTGGAAAATGCGGGGGGTCGTTTAGGGTCGTGTGCCCACGCCCCTGTCATGCACCGAAATGGGTTTGGGTTATTAATGTGACGAGACATCCGTGTGAGAAAACGAGGCATTCGTCGTGAAGTGCTGCCACGTGTTGGAGGTGATGATGTATCGGAGGCGCAGCTGAAGGCTAGGTGGGAGAGGTGGTCCGTGACCCCCTCAGCCCTTAGCCGCTGCCTGGCTCCAAAGGTACTCCGTCCGGAGCCTGGTGACGGCGCGTCAGAGGTGAAGCTGAAGGCTAGGCGGGAGAGGTGGTCCGCAACCCCCCCGACCCTTAGCCGCTGCCCGGCTCCAGAGGTACTCCGTCCGGAACCTGGCGATGGAGCGACGGAGGTGAAGCCGAAGGCTAGGCGGGAGATGTGGTCCACGACACCCCCCGGCCCTTAGCCGCTGCCTGGCTCCAGTGGTACTCCGTCCGGAACCTGGCGATGGCGCGATGGAGGCGAAGCCGAAGGCTATGTGGGAGAGGTGGTCCGCGACCCCCTCGGCTCTTAGCCGTTGCCCGGCTCCGAAGGTACTCCGTCCAGAACCTGATGATGGTGCGATGGAGACGAGGCCGAAGGCTAGAAGGGAGAGGTGGTCCGCGACCCCCTCGGCCCTTACCCGCTGCCCGGCTCCAGAGATACTCCTTCCGGAGCCTGGCGATGGTGTGTCAGAGACAAAGCCGAAGGCTAGATGGGAGAGGTGGTCCGCGACCCCTTCGGCCCTTAGCAGGCCAAAGGGTTTCGTATCCCTTCGGTGGAGGCATTAGCCTTCAAGATGCCGGGGTACTCTTCCCGTTAGGTCCTTTCAGAACCTTTTCGCCCGACGGAGTTTTCGGAAAACATCCCTATCGCGGGGGTTTTTGGAAGTCTCTCCATTTTGCTGGAGGTTTTGTAAGGCTCTCCGTTGTGTGAAGGTTTGGTAAAGCTCGCCGTTTTTTGCCGAAGGTGTTGGTAAAGCTCTCCATTTTTATCAGAGGTTTGGTAAAACTCTACGTTTTTACCGGAGGTTTGGTAAAGCTCGCCATTTTTATCAAAAGGTTTTGTAAAGTTCACCGTTTTTGCCGGAAGTTTTGTAAAGTTCTCCGTTTTTGCCGGAGGTTTTGTAAAGTTCTCCGTTTTTGCTGGAAGTTTTGTAAAGTTCTCCGTTTTTGTCAGAGGTTTTTGTAAGACTCTCCGTTTTTTGTCGAAGGTTTTCGTAAGACCCTACATTTTTGCTGGAGGTTTGTAAGACTCTCCGTTTTTGCCGGAGGTTTGTGTAAGACACTCCGTTTTTGTTGGAGGTTTTTGTAAGACTCTCTATTTTTGTCAGAGGTTTTGTAAAGCTCTCCGTTTTTGTCGAAGGTTTTTATAAGACTCTCCGTTTTTGCCGGAGGTTTGTGTAAGACTCTCCGTTCTTGTTGGAGGTTTTTGTAAGACTCTCCGTTTTTGTCAGGGTTTTGTAAAGCTCTCCATTTTTGCCATATGTTTTTGTAAGACTCTCCGTTTTTGCCGGAGGTTTGGTAAAACTCTCCGTTTTTTCCGGAGGTTTGTAAGACTCCTTGGCATGTATTAATGCCAAAGGTCCTGCTCACTATCGAAGCTACGCAATACCTTCCAGAAAACCTAGGCAGTCTTGCCTTCCAGGTGACCTTAGGCATGCTACGCCCGCAGTGTGTAGGCTTGTCGTGCTCCTAAGGAAACGTCCGGGGTGCACCGCAACACTGTCCACCAAGGATGTGTCCTGGCATGTGGCATTTATATGACTGAAGCTATGCAATGCCTTCTAGGGCACCATGTGCATAATCTGCCTTGCAGGTGACCTAGGCACAAGCGATGCCCGCGGTATATAAGCATGTCGTGTAGAGAGGATTCCTTGCGTGTAGAGAGGATTCCTTGCGTGTAGAGAGGATTCCTTGCGAAAGCATTCCTCAGAGCACCGTATCCTCATATCAGGGCAGTCCCCTGATATGCGGCGTCCACACAATATCGAGGCTACACAATACCTTTCAGAAAACCTAGGCAGTCTTGCCTTCCAGGTGACCTAGGCATGCTACACTCGCGATGTGTGGGCTCCACTTCCTACCAGGGCAAAGCCTACCCTTCGGGAAACCTTTTCAGGTGACCTTGTGTTTAGGCAAGCAATGCTTACTGGTGCGTAGGCTTGTCACGCCTTCGGAGAAATCCCCCAGGGGCGCCGCAACTACATTACTAAGGAAGTCCCTTGATAACCGGCATCTACACACTATCGAGGCTACACAATACCTTCCAGGAAACCTAGGCAGTCTTGCCTTCCAAGTGACCTAGGCATGCTACGCCCGTGGTGTGTAGGCATATCGTGCAACGAGGATTCCTTGCGACAGCATTCCTCGGAGCATCGCAGCTCCGCCACCGAGGACATCCCCCGGGGCGTGGCTTCGACACCCGAGGCTATGCAAATGCCTTCCAGGGCACCCTGGGCGTAATCTGCCTTGAAGGTGACCTAGGCATAAGCGACGCCCGCGGAGTGTGGGCCTCACTGTCTACCAAAACTACGCAATGCTTTCCAGAAAATCTAGGCAGTCTTGCCTTTCAAGTGACCTAGGCATGCTACGTCCACGGTACATGGGCTTGTCACACCACCCGAAGATGTCCTACGGGTGGCACCACAACACGGTCTATTAAGGAAATCCCTTGATACGTGGTAACTACACTTCCGAGGCTGCACAATGCCTTCCAGGAAACCTGGGAAAACCCGCCCCCTAGGCGACCTAGGCATGATGCGTCTGCGAGAGTGTAGGGATTTTGCATGGTTATACTAGCTAAGTTTTGCAGTCTACTGTTGGCAATAAGAAGCTAGTAGTAGCGTAGAATATAGCTAGGTTATATAACTGTTCATGCTAAATGAGAATGTAACTTAAGTTTTACTGCTTCTACCTAGTAGCTATCTATTGAAAGAAGACTTCTAGCAGTAAGGTTGGAGGCCTCCAACAGACTCTAACTTGGCCGTATGAAAGACAGGTTACTAGGTAAACTACTTGGTGGTTAATAGCGGTACCTTTGTAGGAATAAGATCTCTTTTGCGAGGTCTGGTGGCCTCGAAGCCTTTAGCCGTTGCCCGGCCCCAGAGGTAATCCATCCAGAGTCTGGCGATGGTAAGTTGGAGGCGTAGTCGAAGGTTAGTCAGGAGAGATGGTCCTCGACCGCCTCGGCCCTTAGCCGTTGCCCGGCTCTGAAGGTGCTCCGTCTGAAGCCTAGCGATGGCGTGTCTGCGACTCAGTTCTTGTTGCTAGTTGTGGAACTGTTGGTAGGGTCGGTAGCGACGGTGTAGGGTTCAGGAGCTGAGGATTTTCCCGGGAGTTGGCCCCAGGCCTCCGGACCCTGCACCATCCTTCGCCCGCTCCTTCTGCGGTCAGGTATTTTGCTTGCCTTCTGAGGTATTCCTCCCAGAAGGTCATGAGGGTGCGACAGTCGTTGGTGTTGTGGCCGTGCCCTGGTCCGTGCAGGACGCACCCTTGTGCCTCCGGGGGTGCCAGAGCTTAGAGTTGTCGTTGGGGTCGCTGCAGAAGGCGGTGTGTCCCGAAGCCTGTGGTTTCCCCCGGGTCTTCTTCCCCCTTAGGAGACCATCAAGGCTGCCCGGTGCACCAGTTTTTGGGGCCAAAGTGGTTTTGACTATGCCTCCCCGGACGAGGTGGGCTTGGGGTTCCCTGTGCGTGGTTGGCATTGCGAGGGTGGCGTCGGAGGCACTGGAGGGGTCCACGCATCCCGGAGCCCTCCGTCTCCTTGGAACCTTCTTTCGCCTAAGGGGCCCAAGGAGGGCGCTGGGTAGATAGACTTTCCGAAGATGTTGTCTCACTCGGGGTATCCCAGGTATGGTCGAAGGGGATACCTGGGGACCAAGTCCAGGTGGGAGCACTCCTGGGTTGGACCGCCCAGAACCATTGGAAGGCAACCTGCTTGATCGTGGCTTCGGCCGCGTCCTCTCTTGAGGCGGTGAGGTCTTCGTCGTGCAGAGGCTGGAAGGCCTCCACACCGTCTGGAGTTCCTGTACCGACCCAGGGTTCTGAGTTGGTCAAGGTTGAAGGAACGCCGTCCCACACGGTAGCGGGGCTGGAGCATGCATACAGTATGTATGGCTGAGGCAGCCATGCATATGGTTGCATGCTTGCAACGGTGGGTATGACGGCTTTAGCTAACCCTTTGGTGATTTTCCTTGTGGATTCCTACCTCTCTTAGCACTTCTGTGTTCGAGTCCCCACGTACTGCATGCTATTGGAGCAAGAGTTTGTCTTGCCCCAGCAAGTACGGCGATAGTTTCTTCTAAGGAGGAGACTCAAGCTTGGAGATTAAGTTTAAGAGGAAGGAACACCACGAATGTATTGATGGTAGAAAAATGAATCGCTTTGGGAGGAGTATCACATCGTGACTTGGTATGTTTTCACCTTTGTGTCTTTTTTGCTGTCTTGCCCGTCCTCGTCCAGAGGACCATGGCCTCCTATTTATAGGGTCGTGCGTAGCTTGGCGTACAAGTTATCATAATGTACAAATATCCGGGATCTGACCAAATTACTGGGCCTTATCCCGGATAACTACCTTCTACCCTATCGGGGAGATAAATATCCACCGTGTTAATTATCATGGTTCTTGCCCCCTGAAGGGGGCGAGCCGGTTGCCGATTGCGGCCCGGCACCGCACTGTCAGGGGTGTCAGGATAGCCTCCATCACGTCGGGGTGTCAGAGCGGCGTCCCTTAGCCTAGGCTTTTAATGCCGGTCACTTTCTTGCAGGCAAAGAACGACCGGTGCTCTCCTTCCGGTAGATCTTTCCCAAGGCCTGCTGACTCACCTTGCTGCCTTCAGGAAGGCAGCCCGAAAAGCCCGAGGCGGGGGCCTCGGGAGGCATGGAATCGGGAGGTGAAAGCTTTGGGAAGTAGGACTCCGGAAGGCCGGGGCATCGGGAGGCCGAAGCTTCGGGGGACCGAGGCTTCGGGAGGTTGGGTTTTTGGGAGGCCTCGGGAGGCCGAGCCGGCTGAGCCAAGAGAAGGCTTCGTAGGTGCGAAGGGGTGCCGTGAAGGGATCTGATGACTTTGGAGATCGAGCCTTTGACTAAGGGTCCGGAGATCAAGGCTCTGAAGGGACCTGGATGGTAATCTTTAATCATTATCCTCAGGCTGGTCTATTTTCCCCACAACAATATGCAATGCTTAAGTTGATCATATTTAAGCCGGAGAAAAAAAGTGTCGATGTGCAAATTTATAGTAAGATATTCAGAAATTCCTAAAATATGTATACAGATTCAGGTGAAGAAATTTTCTATATGAAAATTGGTTTCTCAATGAGATTTACAATTTTGTAGTTGACAATGTTTTTATTTGAAGTCATTTAGATACCCAAATAATTATCAAAAGTTTTGGATAACAAGGTTCAACATAAAAAAATGTTCATTGCTGTTAGCAAACACTATGTGGTGGGATGGTAATCAATCTTTGCGTGAGGTGAGAAGCCACAGGATCGAATCCCATGGACCACAAGCATATGAAAAATGGTGAAATTTGTACATCGGTGTTGTCTAGGTGTAGATAGTACAAGTGGGTAATCCGGGTGTGAGAAATATTTTATTGGCATCAAAATGTTAAATTTATGAGGAAGCAGTAATAGTCGTCTAATTCACTGTCGTTTGTTTAGTACTAGTTCAAAAAATGATATTGTTGATGACAAGATTTAGTATCTATAGTGGTCATTGCAATAATGATCGGTTTAATAGCATATTGTTGGACCTTATTGAATGCATAGAAGTGGTCGAATCGAGCAGGTGGTCGTTGACTAGGTGATCTTTAAATATGGTTATCCTCAACCAGTTGATTTTTCATGCAAGTGGTCTCTTGCTAAGGTGGTCTCCAACTAAGGTGATCTCTAGTTAAGGTGGTCTATGTGATGCATGTTTGCCCGATCTTCCGAAGATAATATAATAAGTCGATTGGTGGAGTTTCGACGTTAATGATCCAAAGCCTCTGACCAAGACAGATCGAGAACCCTCGCAATTGCTACACCACTACTCCATGGTTATCAACCGTGCCAAGACGCAGTTGACCTCGCCAAGAAGAATTTTCCTGCAAGCGAATCGACAACACAAGCAAGAATAGGTAGATGCAATCTGAATATTGCTAATAACCAATGAAGTGCTCGAGTTAGGGTTCCACAAACCGAACAAGCGGCGAAACTCTAATCTAAGCAAAACCCGAGTCTAAACTACGGCTACTGTATATATATAGGGGGGATATGAGGAGGTCAAACTAGAGTTGTACAGCCATGGAAAGAGGCCTACACAACCTAGACTCTGACACCGACATATATATAGGGGGGATATGAGGAGGTCAAACTAGAGTTGTACAGCCATGGAAAGAGGCCTACACAACCTAGACTCTGACCCCGACATGATTACAAGACCGAACTAGGTCCAAAACGGTGGTGCAGTACCTTATTTCTTTTACTTTGACTAAACTATAAGGAATATTAGGTCGAGCTCATAAGTGTTGGAAATGACTCGTCGTAAGCTTTCTAGAATGTCCAAGTTTGCCTAAAACGGACTTCGTATGAGAGAGTTATGCCCATTTTACTGACATGTTGTCCTGCGACTCGACCACGACCATGACTAGAGGTTAGCCTCGAGCCCAAGTAGACTTGGCCTTTGAGGGATGACGTACGGGTAAGGTTATGATGCTTCTCCCACGTTCCTAAGCAACAAAATATCACAAGAATTTAGTAGGAACCCATCCAAGGAAGCATGAACAGCGAGAAACGAGTTCACCTAGTGGTCTAATTGTCGTGCACGTGCTCTTGTAATTGGACCTTGTATGATTTGAGGATTATTGGCGGTATTGATCATATCCGAAGGATCCATGGGCTCATCATCCTCCCCCTCTTGAATTGGAGTCGTCCTCGACTCAAGCTCTTCTTCTTCTCCCAAGTAGGGCTTCAGATCTGAAATGTTAAATGTGAGACTAACCCTAAAATCTACAGGTAGGTCTAATTTGTATGCATTGTAATTGATTTTTTTCAAATATCTTAAATGGTCCATCAGCTTTAGACATCAATTTTGACTTAGTTCTAGAAACACATCCTTCCTCAAATGCAACCAAACTAAATTACCCGGTCCATGGAAATATCCTCTCAAGGTGCACTAGGAACAGGAAGAGGCATGTAAAGACCATATGTATTTAAGTAGGACTTAGCTTTATTGTAAGTGGTGCAATGTGACACGTAGCGCTTGACATCACATCTCATCTTCGGCCAAAAGAAATAAGGGGTCATCACATCTTCAGTCTTCTTTGCTCCAAAATATGCCATCAATCCTCCTCCATGCAGCTCCTGCAACAACAAAAGATAAACGGAGCTAGCTGGAATGCATAGCTTGTTAGCACGATAGAGCAATCCGTCATTCAGCACATGTTTATTCCATATTTTCCTTTCTTTACAATGTTCAAGAACTTTTTTAAAATCCAAATCAGTAGCATATAATTCTTTAATGGTCTCTAAACCAAAAATCTTATGATCAAGTTGAGATAACATGGTATAACACCTAGAAAGCGCATCATCAATCACATTGTCCTTTCCTTTCTTATGTTTTATGACATATGGAAAAGACCCAATAAATTCTACCCATTTAGCATGTCGTTTATTCAGTTTAGCTTGACTTTCAATATGTTCCAACAATTCATGATCATAATGTATAACAAATTCTTTGGGTCATAGATAATGTTGCCAAGTTTCAAGCACACGAACTAAAGCATATCATTCTTTATCATAAGTGGAATAATTCAGACTTGATCCACTTAATTTCTTGCTGAAATAAGCAATAGGTTCACCTTCTTGAATTATCATACCTCCAATTCCAATCCCACTAGCATCACATTCCAGTTCAAAGGTCTTACCAAAATCAGGGAGTTGGAGCAATGGAGCATCGGTGAGCTTCTCTTTCAACAAGTTGAATGCTTTTTCTTGTGCAGGTCCACATTTAAAAACTACTCCTTTCTTTGTCAACTCATTTAATGGAGCAGCAATGGTGCTGAAATCCCACACATATCGCCGATAGAAACCCGTAAGACTATGAAAGCTTCTCACTTGTATAACAGTCTCGGGAGTTGGTCAGCTCTTCATGACTTTGATTTTTGTTTCACCCATCTCTATTCCCTACGGAGTAACAACATAGCCAAGAAAAGAGACTCGATCCGTGCAAAAGGTTCACTTTTTGAGTTTACCAAACAAACATGCATCTCTCGAAGCATTAAAAATAGCACGTAAATGATCAAAGTGTTATTCTTGTAACTTACTATAAATCAAGATATCATCAAAATATACCACCACAAATGTTCCAATGAAAACACGTAAAACTTTGTTCATCAATCACATGAAAGTACTAGGTGCATTAGTTAACCCAAAAGGTATTACTAACCACTCATACAAGCCAAACTTAGTTTTAAAAGCAGTTTTCCATTCATTTCCAAGTTTCATCCTTATTTGGTGGTATCCACTTCACAAGTCAATTTTAGTGAAAATTATAGAACCACTCAACTCATCAAGCATATCATCTAACCTAGGGATAGGGTGACAATATCTTATAATAATATTATTAATAGCTCTACAATCAACACACATACGCCAACTACCGTCTTTCTTAGGAACCAAAAGAACGGGAACAACGTAAGGGCTAAGACTTTCTCATACATACCCATGATCCAAAAGGTCTTGGACTTGTTGCTGAATTTCCTTAGTCTCTTTCGAGTTGGTCCTATATGCAGCACGATTTGGCAAAGTTGCTCCCAGAATCAAATCAATTTGATGTTCAATCCCTCGAATAGGTGGTAATCCTAGGGGTACCTCAGCTAGAAATACATCCACAAACTCCTGCAAAAAGTTGGCAATAGTAAGAGACAAAGAGCTAGATATATTCTCGAGTGAAACTAAAGCATCTTTGCATATAAAAGCATAGCATGGCAGCTCATTATCACAAATTTCAGCAAGGTTAGATTTAGTAGCAGACATAACACACCCTTTTAGTCTAATTCCATCGAACTTAGAAGTTTTTGTTGCTTTCTCTTTTTTAGGTGAAAAAACTTTTTCCACTACTTACTGATTTTCAGATTCATTCTCAAACTCTTTTCTCTTATTTTTAGCTATCTCTTGTTCACATTTCACAATTCCAGCAGGGGTTAAAGGTAGAAAAATTATTTTCTTTCCTTTATGCATAAGGGTGTACTTATTACTTCTACCATGATATGTTGCATCAGTATCAAACTCCCATGGTCGTCCTAACAAAAGTGAACATGCTTGTATCGGTACTACATCGAAATCAGCACAATCACGGTATGAACCAATATAAAAATGCACCCTAGCTGTTTGCATTACCTTCACCTTACCACTGTTGTTGAACCATTGAATATGATAAGGGTGAGAATGGTTTCTTGTCGGTAAGGCAATCTTCTTGATCATATCTGAACTTACCAAGTTGTTGCAGCTTCCTCCATCAATAATGACTCGAACACGATAATCCTTGACTATGAGGAACATCTGAAACAAATTGTGGTATTGTAGCTGTTCCGCTTGCTCCATTTGAGTGATTAACACTCGCTGCACAATGGGTGTCCTATAATCCTCTGTGGCAGTGGCGTTGAACACTTCCTCATGGTTGATATCCATCTCATGACCATCCTCATCACCTGCATGGTTAGCTGCAAGAGCATATTCATCCTCAACATCACTAGCACTTACATATTCACCGTCTTCTGTTACAATGTATGCTCGCTGACTTGGGCAATCCTTCATGACATGGCACATTCCTTTGCATTGGTGGCATATATTCCCGGTCGATCGGCCTGTAGAAGCAACCGAAGAAGAGCTTTTGGCTGGACTCTGCACACTTACAGATTTGCTTACCTTGGGAGTGTGCGACAGTATCAAAGGTACTGCTGAACGCGCCCTACTCGAGAAGGGGGTAGCAGATCATGTAGCTGAACGTGGGGCTATTTTGACTTATCCCGATGTTGATTTTGAAGTGGCCGTGCTTCCAAAATTGCTCCTTGACCTCTGTTGTCGTCCCTGCAATTCTTTTTCTGCCAAACATGCGAGTTGGAACAATCTAGAAACACTATTGTATTCTTTGTAATCAACTATGTCCTGAATTTCACGTCTTAACCCTCCATAAAAGCATGCCATTACAGCCTCTTCATCCTCAATAATATCACAATGCAACATACTAATTTGTAGCTCCTAATAATATTCTTCTATGGATCTATCACCTTGGTTTAAGCGCTGCAATTTCTTACGCAAATCACGTTTAAAAGAGAGTGGAACAAATCTGTTACACATAGCAACCTTTAAAGCATTCCATGTGGTAGGCACTAATCCATCGATGCATACTCTGTTCCACCATATAATTGCAAATTCTTTAAATTCACTAGTGACTTGCCTAACTCTATGCACTTTAGGAACTAAATGAGCATTAAACTTCTGTTCAACCGTCATCTTCCAATCGAAATACTTTTCAACATCATAAGCACCCACAAAAGATGGTATGGTAAACTTAACCTTAGCAAATGGATCATCAATAACACGTAGGTTATGTTGCTGAAAATTATTGCCTCTCATACCTTGACGGTTGAAGTTTAATCGGTCCCATTGTCGTGCATCAAAGGTGTCTTGTTCTTGCATCAAAATTTTATCATCTACGACAGACTCCTCTTGCTCATGGTCTACGCCACGAGAATCAACACGCCCATGGTTTGGTGGCTGATTAACCACTCAATCAAAGCGTGTATTGAGCATGGTAATACTATCATTAAGTCATTGCAATTTAGTGTTTGTCTCCGCAAGCTTCTTATCAAAGTCATCAGTAATAGCTTGTCGATGATCATTCAACACCATTGTGAGTTCTTCCCTCAAAACACACTCTTGTGCATCCAATGCTTCTCCTGCCATGGTTAGTCGAAGATAGAAAACAACGAAAGATAAATTATCCCTATCGACTACTAGGTGGTGGAGGTAGAGTCACACACTCTCAAGCGTCTTACCACGCTCTTGCAAGTGTTCTTACCAATCACCGCAGTTGGCACAACCGGTGGCTGGTTTGTGATACCTTATCGGGTGCGACTGAGGTAGTTGCAAGGGGAGAAACCGTTCTGATTGAGAGAAAGTATAGGATGGACAGGCAATATTTAGTAGCAAGGAATAGCAATAATTGAAATCAAATTAGCAAAGTTGAATAAAAGTCCACAGTACTCGTCACAGTTGCTGGCCCAAACACATTCCTAAAACTAGCTCAAGTAAGCCGAAAACTATAACAGACACAAGCACAATGGAACAAAATTCGCAATGCAAACTGATTCTTTTTTTAATTCTCTCTCTCTCTCTCTCTCTCTACACTCTTTGCTTCTTCTTTTTTTTTTGCACTCTTTGCTTCTTGTTTGCTTTTCTTTCTTTTTTTTTTTGCGAATGTGACACAAACTCAAAAACTCTTGTATTGCCTTTTCTAAGACCAGTGAGGTATGTGGGTCACAAACTTTTTCCAGAGAGCAGGGGTATAAAGGTAATAAAAAGACTCTCTCTCTCTCTGAACTTTGGCTACCTCTGTTTTGGCTATGGATTGCTACTTGAACTTTGTCAGATAATGTTCAATATGAAGGGTGTATGGAGGTGTCCGAGAGCAGCCAGAAACAAATATACTAGACTGGACTGTGGAGGCCAAATCAAATGAATAGTCAAATCCGAAAGGATGATCGAATCCAACTAGTGGTCGAATCCGAAGAGGTGGTCAAAAACGACTAGTGATCAAACTCGAGTAGATGGTTGAAGCGACTAGCGGTCGAACCCAAATAGATGGTCAACTCAACTAGTGGTCGAACTCGAGTAGATGGTTGCGAGCGACTAGTGGTCGAATACGACTTGATGCTCAACGCGACTAGTGGTCCAACTGAGTAGATGGTTAAAGAAACTAGTGGTCAAACACGACTTGATGGTCGACTCGACTAGTGGTCGAGCTCGAGTAGATGGTTAAGCGACTAGTGGTCGAACTCGAGTAGATAGTTGAAGCGACTAGTGGTCGAACACAACTTGATGGTCGACTCGACTAGTGGTCAAACTCTAGTAGATGGTTAAAGCGACTAGTGGTCGAACACGACTTGATGGTCGACTCAACTAGTGACACAATCTCGTCTATAGCAAACAAGGGTAGGCCGAGATACACGTCGACTAAACAGTAAGACTTGACACTAGAAACTAGATCACGATGACTCGACCAGCAATAAAGACACCGACGATGGACTCAAACTTAACAACACGAATACTGAAAACAAAATTGCGAAGGCACAAAGTGGTTTGGACAACGAAAAAACTAAGATCTAAATATTTTTATGGGGTAATTTTCTAGACTCTAGGTAATGGAAAACGATGAAACAAAGGGGATAACTGAGATTACCTAATGGGCAACCGCGGCTCTGATACCACTTGATACACGTTTGTCCAATCTTTCGAAGGTAATATGATAAGTCGATTGGTGGAGTTTTGACATTGATGATTCAAAGGCTCTGACCAAGACAGCTCGAGAACCCTCGCAACCACTACACCACTACTCCGTGGTTATCAACCGTGCCAAGACGCGATTGACCTTGCCAAGAAGATTTTTCCTGCAAGCGAATCGAGAACACAAGCAAGAACAGGTAGATACAATATGAATATTACTAATTACCAATGAAGTGCTCAAGTTGGGGTTACACAAATCAAACAAGCGGTAAAACTGTATAAAACAGAATAATCTGTGCAAAACCCGAGCATAAACTATAAAGGCTACTGTGTATATATAGGGGGAAGTGAGGTAGGGTTCAATTTATTAACGGTAACCGGTCAAAATTCGAGGTTACCGAGCTTACCGCTCCGGTCCGGTTTATACAGTTTTGCGGCAGGGGAGCAGGAGTAGGGGAGGACGATGGCGGCCGAGGTGAACACGAAGAGATAAGGTAGCGGGAGTTGGAAGAGATAAGACCATCGTGAAGAGATAAGGTAGAGAGAGAGAGTGGACAAGAGCGGACTTAGAAAATTAGATGAGCGCGAAGAGATAAGGTCACCCGACGATCGAGCTGAGCAGATGTGAGAGAGTCAAAATCCCATTGAATGGAAATTTTGGGTCTGAGCTACGGTCCAGCAGTACGAACCGGTAGTGATAAGCTATTATCAATGCCAATTCTTTTCTAAAACCGGTAGTGATTCTATTTTTCTTACGAACCGACAACGAAAATCGTATCACTACCGGTTCTAATTGATCCGGTAGTGATGAGACGGTAAATAAAACCATTTCTATAGTAGTGTATATTACTATGTCATAGTGTTATACAGATTATGTGAACCCTCCAATTATAGTGCCATAAACGTTATATGAGCCCTCTAATGTTATCTATACCTATACTAATCATAGACTAAAAAAATTCCTAAGTTGTTAACGATTGGTAAAGTTAATTATATAAATACTTATTTAAAGTAGAGATATTTAGTCATCAACTGTGCATATCGAATAGTGTCACATGGGTATAGTCGATTATGCGAATATTTGTTTAAATGTATGGATATCTGGTCATCTATATGTATTGAATAATAGACACAAGGTTTTTATACAGGTT
Source organism: Phragmites australis (assembly GCF_958298935.1). NCBI lineage: Eukaryota > Viridiplantae > Streptophyta > Magnoliopsida > Poales > Poaceae > Phragmites > Phragmites australis. Next base: position 18,279,005 of record NC_084936.1, on the reverse strand, counting down.
TAGACCCTGTTATGATAATAGCTCTACATCATGTCTTACCTTAATTAATCCCAGTGAAAGATGATTACAACTAGTGGTTTATCTAGATCTAATCCTAAGGTATTTGGCGAATTCTCTTGTGTTATAGGCCATGAAGCTCTTGCCGGATGTATCCGTCGTAGTAAGGTGTTGTTGTTGATCTTAATTCACTGGGTGTTTTGGGTCCTACCCAACCACTAGGCTTGATTTATCTTTCAGATCTCTAACTTGGTATCATATATCTTTGATGTATCTTCTCCCTCTTCTTATATAGTCGGGACGAGCGTATTCTGCTCATATTCCTTATATAATCGGGGCAAGATAACTACTACCAAGTATCATTTTGAATTAACTAGAGGAATTGTCCGAGGTAGGGTATCTCACGAAGCTCATGGAAATTCGGCTGGACCTTTATTCGCAGTAAGGAATTCAGGGATAATGTGCAGGACCTAGTAGCGGAGCATCCTAACAATGTCAGTGTGAAGCGGATGTGAGACTATTACTTTGGTTGGAATATTGACGTTGATCTGGTCAGCAACTCGATCACAGGAAAACATGGAGCTTCAGAAGGCCAAAGCTGAAATGGGTCGTTCACCTTCCAAACGTGATGTTTCTGCTCGCTCTGAAACAAAACTTGAGAGAAGCTGCTGCTGCGTACGCATCATGTGGATGGATTGGATGATAGGTTGTCCTGGTCCATCAAACCGTCGGCAACTACCTCCGTGCTCCATTTTATAGAAGAGTTAAGCTGACTTAGAAATTGCAAATCATTAGTTCACCCAAAATCAAAGAGCCCATATCAACCCAAACAAGGTGCTAACATTACTTGCAAATCGAGGGATTGTCTCCGGAACCAAAATCGAAACGTTTTAACATAAAATTCATGTGTTTCAAACAGGTCAGTCCTTGGCGGATCGGCAGAGCAAAACATAAGTTTTTATATTGTGTAGAAACAATAGCCACAAAATATGCATAAAGAAAACTGTACTTACTAATATTTTTAACCCATACATTTGTTTTCACCCATGCGTAAGGTGGGGGAAACGGACTGAATGCTGCTCAAATATTTGGCCAAATCATACATTTCACTTGAATTGAAGTGAGAAACAAATTTCTTTTGCAGCGAAAAATGACAAACACATGAATGCTAGAAAATTGAACATTCAAATAGCCCATCCATTTTTCACACGCAGAAGAAGCGTTAGGTACATATCAATATCATTGTAACTTAAGATGAAGACTGCTTGGAAAAAGAAAAGAAAAGGAAAATATAATTTGTTAGGTAAGCTAGTGTTGCTTTTGTCGGTTAAGTTGGCAAACGAAAGGGTTTTTGCGCTCAAACCTCAAACAAAGCAACACTCTGCTATCATATTCATCTTCCCCCCCGCGCGCGGGCAAACTGCAAGCATCGCTCTTAAAAAAATTATCGCCAGCATGGCACGCCTGTTCCGCCATTCCTCCTCCTCCTGCCACTCCAGTGACCTCCCCGCCGCCGGCGCCGCCACCTCCTCCTCGCCGCCGCTCCCTTCCCCTTTCCCCGATCTCGGCGTGGCCCTCTCCGACGCCGACCTCCGCACCACCGCCTACGAGCTCCTCGTCGCCGCCTCCCGCGCCACCGGCGCCAAGCCCCTCACCTACATCCCTCAGTCCGCGTCGACCTCCTCCTCCTCAACCCTCCAGACCACGACAGCGTCCGGCAATGGGAAGGGGGCGCTCGGGCTCAGGCCCTCGGCGTCCTCCAACGACGGGCGCCCGGCGACAGCGGCGGAGCTGGTGCGGGTGCGGATGGGGGTGACGGAGCAGGCTGACGCGAGGATCCGCCGGGGGCTTCTCCGCATCGCCGCCGGCCAGGTCGGGAATCCGGTTTCTTTGAAATGTAGCTTAATTTCTTTATTAAATGTTGGCCTTTTCTGTGGTTTGGATTAGTCCCGTGCGGTTGGTAGGCTCGCTGGTAGTACGTCGGACTACCTGAGTGTGTATCAACTATCAGATGCCAATATGGTTTTCTTGGGGATCATGGAATTTAGGTTCTTTGGACATGGGAGTGTGCTGAACTGCAGTTAAGTTGTCTATCTTGGGTTTGCTGTTGATGAGTTAGTTTGTAATTGAGATTTCTTTTTCGAAACGGTGGCAGGAGATCTGCCAATTTTATTAGAGCAGAAGTAAAATGGTTCAGAGAAAAAATAAAAGATAAAGGGCAACAAAAGGGCTCTCCCATATCCGAGAAAGTCACACAAGCCAACGTGACTTATAACCAAGAAATAATATCTACTTAGCAACTACAGGCATGCCCAAGGCGAGACCCATCGAGGTGTAGAAAGCGCCCTAGTGTGTCGTGTGCAACACATCATCATTGCCCTATGATATTCTTCAATTTGGCCCATTGTTGTCTCAGCGACCGAGAGCGCATCCGCTGTGGTGTTTTGGAACGTTCTTCGATTTCTCTTATTCCAAATGTTCCATCATAAGGTTATGACCACACCATTGAAATCAGGTCTTAGTTGCTTGTCAACTTTGTTTGATGCCGCCTTCCACCAACCACTCAGTGTACAGAACTGAGAGAGCAGCGGCATGCCGGTGATTCTTAGCCTTTGTGAGATATGCATCCACACTTCCTTTGTGAAAATGCAGTCCTTGCATATGTGTAGCGGGGTCTCATCTTCTTGATCACATAGGGGGCATGTTTGACTCCGAGGCCAACCTCTTTTCGCCAAATTATCTGTGGTAAGTATTTTATTCTGCGGTAGGATCCATGAGAAGAGTTTGCATTTTTGTTCGGTTCTGGCTTTCCACACGGACTGCATGTTGTGTTTTCTTATTAGTCCCACAAATTGTAGCTTGTAAGCACTTCATGCAGAGTAGTTGCCATCTGTCGTCCATCTCCAAGTTATGCTGCCCTTTATATCTGGCCGTAGCACCACTCGAAACTGTGCCCACAAGTTTGCAATTTGGTTGAATTCTCTGTTCGTCTCGATTTGTTCAATATGGCCTAGTCATCGGTGATCTGGAAGTCCTTCCTTGACCGTAAAATTCTTTCTTCTAGATTTTGCGTAAATGAGCGGTGTGATGTTTCTTGGGGCTTGTCCATGGAGCCAACTTGAATACCAAAAGCTTGCCCTTTCGCCATCACCAATTGTTACCGTGGTTGACGCATGAAAAAGATTTCTGTCGCCTTGGTCACAAGGCACCGGTTGCACAGTTTGTGATTGAGATTGCAAGCACATTTGAGGCAAATGATCTGTGTTTTCTCCCAGCAAAGGGAGACAATTTATTTATATGTCTGGTGAATTTTCATCATTTGTAATTTGTACTGCGTTGTAGGTTGTGCTTGAATGTTTGCTTAACTATGACATTTACATCCTTTTATATCGGGTTGTTTCACGTGTGTGCTTCAGTAATGAGGGGCACCAAGGACCTTCGCAACCAAAGATAAGAAAATAATAGGTTTATGCTAGCCTGGTGTTCCATTTGACACATAATATTAATAAAAAAATCATGCATTGTTTTCTCTTGTTACGAGTTTCCCTCTCTACCCCAGGTGATAAATTGCAGTTCCTTGTGTAAATTTGCTAATTATGTTACTTCTAGTGAGATTTATGTCCTGCAGTTGTATTTGAAGGTGCCCAATTAGTCATTTGGATGGTCATCCTGGCTGGTATTACCGTGCATTCTTATAAAAATTGATGTTTGCTCTGCACTTCTTGGATAGTTAAGCAAAGCTGGGTGATGATTTTTCGGAATATATGCATTGGTTATTCTGAGAACCTAAAAGTTAGGTATGAGCTTTATATCCCTTAGGTTCTCCGAGATTTGTATGGTAACCTGAGCTTGTTGTTTTGTTGTGGATTTCAGGACACTACATGCCAAATGTGAAATGTAGGTTTCCCTTTAGACATGACAGACCTGAACTTTATGTTTCCTTTTTTTTTTCTCTCATTTTAGACGACGAAGGAAGTTCCCAGACATGATTGTTTGCTCTGAAATTTCCAAGCTTCAGCGAGCGTTCTATTTAGGGAAATTAATTACTTGAGAGTACTATTGACTGGTATTGTTGAGTCACTGTTGGTTTCATAGCCCTGCATTCATGTATCTAGAATTTTAGAGAACCATTTTTGCTGTGTATAAAAAAGGTTGAATTTAAGTTTATTTTCACCTTTTATTTTCCTTGAAACAGCTTGGCAGACGTGCAGAATCTATGGTTTTGCCCTTAGAGTTCCTGCAGAAGTTTAAAGCATCAGATTTCCCTGATCCTCTAGAGTATCAGGCTTGGCAGACTAGGAATTTCAAGCTTCTCGAGGCTGGTTTGCTGGTCCATCCGCTTGTTCCTTTAAAGAAATCAGACATTTCTGCACAGAGACTGCATCAAATAATACATGAAGCATATGATGGTCAACTTGAAACTGGGAGGAACTCAGAGTCCATGCAAAGGCTGCGCCGTGCTGTCATGTCCCTTGCGTGTAGATCCCTTGATGAAGCTTCTGATGAGTGCCACTGGGCAGATGGCTTTCCCTTGAATCTCCATATCTACAAAATGTTGTTAGAAGCTTGCTTCAATGGTGGTGATGGCACTGTAGTAGATGAGATTGGTGAAGTGGTGGAGCTGTTAAAGAAGACTTGGGTTATTCTTGGAGTCAATCGAATGCTCCACAACCTTTGCTTTAATTGGGCATTGTTCAACCATTTTGTCATGTTGGGCCAAGCAGATAATGAGTTACTTTCTGCTACAGAGAATCTGTTAGTTGAAGTTGCAAAAGATGCTAAAATAACAAAAGACCCAGATTATTGTGATGTATTGAGCTCCACTTTAAGCTCGATAATGGGTTGGACAGAGAAAAGACTGCTTGCTTACCATGAAACTTTCAATACAAGTAATATTTATACCATGCAAGATATTGTCTCAATAGGAATCTCAACTGCAAAGATTCTTGTTGAAGATGTATCTTATGAATACTGTCCTGGAACGAAGGAAGAGACTGATGTAGTGCGCAGCAGGATAGAAACCTATATACGGTCCTCACTCCGCACTGCCTTTTCTCAAGTAAGTTCCAAATAGGATGACCGTTTGTGCTCGGTTTTTTCACTCTTTAAGTATGAATAATTCAAAGTTCAAAGTTTTTTTCTTTTGTTTTTTTTTTATCATTTTCTGTATTATGTCACCATAAGTGCCAGATTTTGTAGAACATAGCTGAAAACTTGGACATTAAACGCCGCTGATAACTGTCTGAAAAATGTTTTTCTAAACTAAGAAACATGCCTATTTATTTATAGTTTTAGGACAGGACTATGAACTGCTAGATTAAGATTTTGCACTTTCAACACTTGTACCAGTGCTTATCTTTTGTGTAGTGTTGATTTGTGCAGAAAATGGAAGAGGTGTATTCAAAGCGGTCATCAAGGAACCCTACGCTTATTCTGTCTATTCTTGCAAAGGAAATTGGTGACCTTGCTACCAAGGAGAAAAATATGTACAGTCCAATATTGAAGAAATGGCACCCCCTTGCTGCAGGTGTTGCAGTTGTAACCCTTCATGCTTGCTTTGGGAATGAGCTGAAGCAATTTATAGTTAGGCTTACAGAACTCACACTGGATACAGCTGAAGTGCTTAAGGCGGCTGACAACTTAGAGAAGGTCCTAGTTCATATTGCTGTTGCAGATTCTGTGGACAGTGATGATGGAGGAAAGTCATTGGTCAGTGAGATGCCACCGTATGAGGCTGGAACTGTAATTGCTAATCTGGTGAAAGCATGGGTAAAAGAACGAGTAGACAAACTTAAGGGATGGGCTGACCAGAATTTACAGCAGGAGGTGACCTTATTTTCTTTACTCCAATATTTAACATTTTTTGCATAGCAGTAACCTTGACATTTTATTAACTTCTAAGTCTTTCACAGTATTGTTCATTGTTTTGTAATTGTTGCAAGCCAGCAGCCGTTCATGGTTTTTTTCATAGTTTGCATGAGACTAGATTAGTCTTTTTGTCCACATGTAATGCAATTCAGCAAATACTATTGCTAAACTGTAATATGGACAGCAGAAACTGCAATTTCCTTTGTTGTTATGTTGCATGCTTCGGCATCTTGATATGTTGTGTCAATTGTGATCAACAATAACCCCAAATCTGTTACGCATATCAGCCACTAATTATTACACATAAATTTTAACTTCATATGAGGCCTTAATACCTGACTCAAATGATTAGCCATTTGGGCATTCATGATTCATCCATTCTCAGCTCTCCTGAAAGGAAGACATAACATAAAAAAGTCCATGGCTGTTTCATAATATTTATGCAACATTTGAGAATGTAACTTCAAAATATATATAATGCTCCACTAATTTTATGAATTGGTATGCAGACTTGGAACCCAAAGGCTAATAACAGGGATAGTTTTGCTCCCTCTTCTATGGAGATGCTGCACATAATTGATGAGACTTTGGATGCATTTTTTCAGTTGCCTATACCAATGCACTCTACTCTGCTTCCTGATCTGACAGCTGGATTCGATGCATGTCTGAAGTATTATGTCTCTAAAGTGAAGTCTGGCTGTGGTAAGTTAAGGTGAAGATAGTTCTTGCGTATAATAACCCCATGGTGAATTCATGTAATATTCATTTACAGGAACACGGAGTACTCTTTTTCCTCAGCTACCTCATTTAACGAGGTGCGACGTTGGATCCAAATTATTCAAGAAAAAGGAAAAACCACAGTTTCTTGTGAAGCGAGGATCACAAGTTGGATCAACCACTGGAAATGAAGCCTCGAGTCTTCCTGGACTATGTGTACGTATAAATACTCTCAATTACATCCAAAATGAGCTAGAGAACCTGGATAAGAAGATGAAAACATGCTTGCAACTTGGTGAGTGGGCTCAGTCTGATACGGTTGATGGACTGAACATCAACTTCGAGCTATCCAAGGCAGCTTGCCAAGAAGGAATCCGACAGTTGTGCGAGACAACTGCATATAAAGTAATATTCAATGATCTGAATCACGTTCTTTTGGATACGCTGTATGTTGGTAGCCCAGCATCAAATAGGATAATGCCTGTGTTAAGAGAGCTTGGCCCTATACTTAGGATTATATCTGCCACAGTGCATAGTAGGATGCGAAACAGTCTGATAACAGCATTGATGAAAGCCTCTTTTGATGGATTTTTGTTGGTGCTTCTAGCCGGTGGACCTACACGTGCTTTCAGCTGTCAAGACTATCAGATAATAGAGGACGATTTCAGAGCCCTCAGAGGCTTATATTTAGCATATGGTGATGGCGTGGCAGAGGAATTAGTTGGCAAGGCTTCCTCGGAGGTTAAGAACATTCTGCCACTCCTACGGACAGACACTGAAACCCTCATTGGACGGTTCAAGCAGATAATTTCTGAATCTTATGAATCTACAACGAAATCTAGGTTCCCGATTCCTCCTGTGCCTGTCCAGTGGAGCCCAAATAACCCCAACACAATACTGCGTGTTTTGTGCTATCGAAATGATGAGGCAGCTACTAAGTTCCTCAAGAAAACATATGATCTGCCAAAGACACTTTGATTTGTGCAAAAATGCACAGCCAATTGTGTATGTTTGCAGGTTCCAAAAGATGTGTTGAATTGGAATGTACTGCCTCCTTGTAAAGAATACCAGCATGAACATACAAGGGGAGAATTACGCAGTCTGAATGTGGACGGTCACATGGATGGAGACAGGAGATTCAGTTCTTTGAGTTGGTCCACACCAATCTACGATGTTGTGTTATTTGAATTGGTTGTTTTTACAGCGTAATTGGATGATTGTTGTTCAAATCATTTGTTTCTGCTGATCCTGGCATTTGAGTGCATGTGATATACTCATCTGTGAATAGGATCTATACAACATAGGGTGCTCAGTATCTGTATATGTGCAAATGGTTACTTGGCTGGTATTTTTGCAGTTGACTGCAGAGGAAAAGATGGCAGCTGTGTACATATGTGATACGTTTTACAGTAATGTTTGAGAAAACTAGCTCAATAGCACGCACTAAGAGGATGCAAAGATGGGAGATTTGATGTGTGATTGAAAATATACTTGTATTTAATCTTGCCCTACCACCAAATTATGCTGTTTATATCTTTTTATTTGTCTTTTCTCTAGAATAAGTAGCGGTAGAATTTTCAGAAATTTAAATTGTTTGTTCTTTTAAGAAAAGGGAAGGAGCTCTGCCAATCAATTGAACAGATAAGAGAAAGACGTCTACACCCCAATAGGCTGTAACAGTCCAAAATTCTGAACCTGAGAGAGAAAAAAATAAAAAAAATTATAAAGGAAATAAAATTTGCAAGAAAAATAAAACCTAAGAGGAGCATATATGTGTATATGTATATCTATACTATTTAAAAAATACGTAGTGGTCCGTTCTCAATAGGCAGAACGTTCTGCCTCTCCTCCCCTTTATTCCTGACAATGTGATCCCTCTTCACCTAAGCAAACTCCACGACTCATCCTCCGCCTCTTCCTCTTGTGGTTCCTGCCCCATCCCGTCGCCGCCGCCTTCCACACCCCCTCCCCGGATCCCGCTACCGAGATGGAGGACGATGATGACTTCGGCGACCTCTACACCAGCATCATCATCCCCACCCCTGCCTCCACCTCCACGCCCACTGAAACTCTACCCCGGCCGCCCCCAAACCCTAACCCTACCCCTGCCCTCGTTGGCCGACATGGTGGGAGCAACCCCATCCTCGGGGTCGACCTGCCCGGTGACTGGGCCGACGAGGACGACGATGGCAGTGTGCCCATGCCACCCTCAAAGTTTTAGGTTGCTGCGCCTGCTTCCAAGCCGCCCGTGCAGCGAAGGATTCCGATCCGTTCATGGGGGATGGTGCGGGCGATTCTAGGCCGGCTATCCTGGGGCTCTCGTCGTCTACGGTCGCTAGCATGGCGGCGAGCGACGAGTGGGATAACAACAGCAAGGATGACATCCAAATCGTGCTCAACAAGACGGACGGCCGCCGGGGGCTCGGGGATGATGAAGGTGACGACGAGGACAGCAAGGACCTTGTCATCGTCGCGGACAGGCCCTGATGCTTCCTTATTGGGTGATGCGCAGGGGAAGAAATGCATGGCGTACCTAGCTGTCAAGCTCGACATGATGCTTGGAGGCGCAACCTGGCTGGAGCCTAACCCCATCGACCGTTGCTTCCTGATGGCAATCTTTTGATCGGTGCCACTTGGCCCAAGCACCCGGAGTTCGTTTCCCAGCTCATGTCTTTACTTGGCGTCAAGGTTTTGGAATGCTTTACATGTTTTTTTTGTTGAAATTTCGTATGCTCGGTGTATAGTGTGTCTGAAAAATAATTATTTTGTGTACAACATAGAACTATTCCGTGTAAAATAAGGGGACCGTTGCAACACACGGGCATTGAACTAGTATAAGTATATATACATATATGCATGTACATGAGAATAGGTTTTTAATCTTCTTATTAAATATATATACATATACATATTTTGTTTGATTGAATGTTTGATTCTAAATATATATATTGCTTGAACTAGATATATATATAAATGTATTGTTCTTTGAGGTTTGTATACATATATATGCTATGGGGCCAATAGTATATTAAGAGTATATATATTGTATATATATAAGTATACAAGTATAGGAATACAAAGGGGAGAAATGAAAACAGGAAAAGAAATAGAAAAGGATTTTGAAAAGGAGAAAATGTCTCTAGCCGACATCTCAACCAGCAACCTACCCTTTCCTCTCTTTTCCCCTTTCCTCTTTCGGCCCGCTCAGCTGACCGGCCCAGCCGCTCTTCTCTCTCTCTCCTCTCTTTCTCTTCTCCCCTAGGTCGCACATGCTTGGCTCTGATTCGGGCCACCTCACCGCACGTGTGTGACTGAAGCTCAGGCAGACTCATCTTCCTCCTCTTGTCGTTCCTCTCCCCCTATCTACTACTCATGGTCCGAAACCTGCTGGAATCCCGATCAAATACGCCATGATTCACATGGATGAAAGCATTCTAGAAGACCGTCATCGTGTTGTATGAGGACATCACCATCGAAACCCTCTATCCTGAGCTGGATTCAAGTTCAAACGAGGGAGATCGACTCGGACTAAGACGTGCGGGTGCCGAACTTCACCCTTTTTTGAAGTGACAACTGGAGCTTTGCTGTTTTTTTTCATAGAGTCATTACAAATTTAAACGCAGCATACTCTGACAAAATAAACCTCGCCCGGGCTGGGAACGACATAGTAACCTAGGTGCACCGAACACCACACAGGGACAAAAAGAAGAACCTGAATAATTGGACTTCCCCCTAACCCTAACTGACTCGGTTACGAGCCCTCACCCTCCCTAGGTATATATATGTCGACCCCAGTCCCTCCTCTCGACATTTCCATCGTTTTCGCCAAATTTCCAGAGTAGAAGCGCCGCTGGTGTGCCCTCTCATTGAGCTTCGACATCCGTCGTCGCATATCGTGCTGTCAGGTCGCTCTGAAGCACACAAACATCCACGTGCTGGTCAAACGGGATTGTCAGTGTCTCCTCTTCGAGTTCCGCCACTTGTCAGAGACGTACAAACAACGTGATGCGAGTTTGGTGAAACCCTGATGGAGCACCGTCGTACCGAGTGGATGATGTGGCCGTCCAGAGCAGGAAACTGTAAGGGCAAGTCCACCACAGTTTGATCCAAAACCTGTAGGTAAGATTATAAGTAGCCATACCCATTCGAGCCGATAGATCATGACCGCTCAATCTGAGATAGATGGCTCGGATTTAATGTCGGTAACGGCACTATCAAGCAGGCCGTTAATGCCGTTAGCTAGCCATGTCAGCAGGCCGCATTAGCTGGTTCGCCTACATGGCAGGGCCACATTAGCGTCTGTGTTGATGTGGCGTACACCTTCAGCTTTTATTTTCTTTTTAATTATTTTTTGCTCTACAGACGTCATATATAGAATTTAATAATTGAATCAATTATGTTAATGCTTTAAATAATGTTTTCCTTTAGTAAAATAATTCTACAAAATAGGAATAAATTAGAAAATAGTGTTAATAATGTTTCAATAATGTTATTTAAATTCTATTTGATGTTTTATATAGTTATCTCATTAACATAAATGCTAAAAAGTTTTAGAAGAATCCTACAAAATTTCAGAAAATCATAGATTTCTCTAGAAAATTCTAGACCATTTTCCTAAACACATAATTTCATTTGTAGTTAATCTTTCTGTTCTGTTTTAATCTTTCGGAAGCTATAACTTGTCAACCAGAACTCTGATTTGACTGTTCTTTCGCTAGATTGTCTAGAAAAGTGTGATCTTATGTGTGATGATGTCTGTGTTGTGATATTTGGTTCTTTTTGGATCTTGGTTTTCCTATGTTGTCTTTTCACTTATGTTCGTGAGTAGATGCCAATGTTCCAAGGGAGCTAGAAGGACGTCAAGACTAAGACTTTGATGATCTAACTGAGTATAGTGAAGGTAAGTTGTGTTCTTGAATATATTGATCTCAGTTTTTAAAATATTTTATTTTACAAACATGCATGCAAATAATATGTTGGGAATCTAAAGTTAGGCTTTACCCTAGTTTTCCTTGATCATCCTTGTCGCCATAGTTTGGTTTGGTTATAGAAAGGTAGATGATGCTTAGCCTTGCTTTGGGATGGTGATCATGATAATAGTTCAACTGAATATGATAATGGTCCTATGCAACTATGATAAAAGATGATGATATAACTTTTGTAGCAACATAGAATTAGGTTTTGAGAAAATTGTTTGGATGAGACTGGTACAGGATGCACCATTGGGTTAGCGGTAGTTTTTTTCTCAAATCTAAGGACCGGTTCATAGAGTGATTGTTCTGAGTTAACAGTACAACAACAAGCCTGGTATGGGATGGGCCTAGCCGATTAATTTGCTTTACTCTCAGCATTGTTTAGACCGTTTGGTTGTATGGAACGGATGGATGTACTTCTAGGGTTTCCATTGGTGTGAGAAGTTGCTTTCGTTATTAAGGTGTATTCACGTGCCAGAGAAACCATAGCGGGTATGCACATGCTGAGAGGGTCTTTGTAGTGGTCACTCGGCACACACCTTGAAAGTGTGTAAGGTACCGATGGCTACCGACAAAAGAGTTGATCATGACTTGTGGGTAAAATCTACAACCTCTGCATAGTGTAAAACAGGTTAATCAGCCATACTCACGGTTACAAGTGGCAAGAAAAACATCACATGATTAGAACCTGATGGTTTGGTCAGTTTGGTCAATCATAGTGGCGAGAACTATGATTGAGGTGTTGTTCAACCTTGGTGGTGGTAATCATGGTTTATGTGTTGGAAGGTTGGTTAAGTCAAGCTGGTTAGAATCTTGAGGTGGTTTTTTACTTTATTATTATTCACTGAATCATTACTTGTCTTCAAATTGTTTTAAAATAAATGTTGTTTATGCAAAAGAGTCATATTGCCATATTGTTGTTCAAGGCTTCATATGCATATTATTTCATCACAACTTACTGAATGCGATATGTGCTCACACTTGCTATCACTAAACACTCAGTTGGAGAAGATATGAGAGAGTTCACTGTAGACTGATCATTCTAAGCTGTTTTCTACATCGGTTTGCCTGTGGAGTCATTATGAAGGATATAATCTATATAGTTCTGCTATAGTTTTATTTGGATCTTGACTCTTGAAGGTCAATTTTTAAGATGTTTTATTACCATTAAGTTGGATAGATAAAACTTGAAAACATAAGAGATATGCTCAAAGACTTCTCATCTCCCTCTCTTCTTTTTTTATGGTTTATTTATCCCTCCCTATGCTTAAACCAATAGATGGCCTCAGATCTCAATGAAGTGTGTCACCCAAACGAATTGCGCTATGGGATTCTACCAAGGATGCTTTGGTCTGTGCTTTTGGATATAGGACACCAAAAGAAATCGTTGTACGAGGGAACAAGCCAAGCAAACGGAACATAGTGGAGTGTCACCATCTTCGTCTATGGAAGCCGCACCGACAAAGGAGAATTCCGAGTCGCTAGCACCTACTCGATGGAGACAAGAAGAGCTAGCTTTGAAGAAGGCATATGGAACGCCGCATGCCAAGCTCTCTACCGTGTATACTTGGACTATGGACCATGTCATAGGGACTCGCTGTACCACTACATCCCCATGCTTCGCCCTACAAGCCCGAAGATAATTGTCCAATGCTACTGCAATGAAGCAAACGACACACTCTAGTTGCAAGTTTAACTCACCATCACTCTGGAACAATTCTAAGAGCACGCTATGTCAGAGTTGAAGACCGTCTACCAATGCTTGGAAGATGCTAAAGAAGAGAATATTGGCCTTCACTGCCGCCTACGTGATGGTGCTACACCTACACCACCTTCACCTCCAAGCAAGAGACACGCTCCGAGCCTCTTTCAGACTCTAGATCCAACTATTGAAATTGTGACTCTAAAGGAGAACCTACAACCCCACCATTTGTACCCAATAGGGAATTAGCAATCCCATTAGAAGAGATTGATCAGTAGTGTCGCTTAGGTCATTTTGGAGTTATAGGAATGCCCATAGGCACCCCTGTCTGCATCCACATCTTAAAAGTATGGTACAAAGATGATTAATTAATATAATAAGAGTTTTTAAGTAAAATAAGTCTCTATCAACTTGGACCTTCTTTAGAATCTTATGATTTTCTCTCATCTATGTCCTACCCCCACCAGATGGTCAACACCAGGAACAACCCAGAAAGCAGTGGCAACCGCTCCACACCCCCACCTCCTCCACCATCCCCGATGAGTATGAAGCAGCTTATGGCTATGCAAACTCAGATTATGCAAGGTATGGATCAAACAATGTCCAACATGCAACATGCACTACAGACTCAACCTCCACCATAGCCACAACACCACAACCAATCTAGATTGGGAGAGTTTATGAGGACTAAACCACCCATGCTCTCCCACACCACTAAACCACTTGCTTATGATGATTGGTTGAAGACCATAGAGAAGAAGCAGTTGATCATGCAATGCAATGATTGTGAGAAAGTTCTGTATGCTACTCACCAACTCACAGGTCCTGCTACCGACTAGTGGGATGCCTTTTGGAATGCTCATGAGGGCCATGAGTAGATCGCCTAGGTGGAATTCAAGGAAGCCTTTCATCACCACCATATGCTTGTGGGAGCTATCACTATGATGAAGAAGGAATTCTGCAATCTGAAATAAGGATTTATGCCAGTGAACGACTAAGTGAATTAGTTCACTCAGCTTTCAAGGTATGCACCAGAGGATGTGGACACAGATGAAAAGAAATGGGAACATTTTTTGGATGGATTAGTCTACGGGATGTAGGCTCAACTAAGCACCCATGACTACCTAGATTTCTAGCATTTGGTGACGAAGGCACTAGAGTTGAAAGACAAGAGTCTCATGCTGGGAGAGGACCACAAGAGAAAGATGGTTGCACAAGGACAACACTCAGGTAGCAATTCTCACTCACGCACCATGCCTCAGCAAGGTCAATAGTATCAAGTACGTAATCAGTTCAAGTATGAAGCATCAACACCGTATCCTACATATCAGTAACCTCACTCAAGCAACAACACACCAGCCCTAGGTAAAAATCCCAATCCTCGGGTTCAGCCACTTAAGTTGGATATTGTAATGATTATCATCCATAAAGTCACTATGTATTGGGATTGATTTTTGAGCTCAACACATAGATTAGATTGGTAATTTTGTTGGACCAGTCTCGACATATGGGATAAGGACATTCCCTATGCGGAGTTCTCCAACAACAACAGGTACCAGTCTAGTCTACATATGGCCATGTTTGAGGCACTGTACTGGAGAAAATGCAGAACCCCCTTGTACTGGTCGAAAACTAGAGAAGGGCAAGTGTTTGGACCTGATATTCTGAAGAAGATCAAAGAGCAAGTGCAAATGATCTAGGAGAACCTGAAGACCGCTCAATGAAGGTAGAAAAGCTATGCAGACAATCGATGTACAAAATTGACTTTTGAAGTAGGAGACTTCGTGTACCTAAAGGTGTCACCCATAAGAGGACTACACTGATTTAAGGTTAGAGGCAAGCTAGCACCATGGTATATTGGCCCATTTAAGGTGATAGTAAGATGGGGAGAAGTAGCCTACTAGCTAGTGTTGCCACCTAAGCTCACTGATGTACATGATGTCTTCCACATCTCTTAGTTGAAGAAATACCTACAGGTACCAGAAGAGCAACTAACGTTAGATGAGATAGATCCAGAAGGAGATGTCACCTACACAGAGTATCTGGTTAGAATTTTGGACATTTCAAAATGGGTGATTCGAAGAAAATCACCCGTATGTGTAAGGTACATTGGAGCAACCACTCAGAGGCAAAAGTAACTTGGGAATGCGAAGAAGATCTAAAAGCGGAGTTTCCCCAGCTATTTGGAGATTAGACCAAATCTCATGGACGAGATTCACCCTAATAAGGGTAGGATTTGTAACAGCCCATTTTTCAGAATTTGCCTAATATAGAAATCACAAGGAAAAATCAACAAATAAACCAATTAAATCCCTAGTGAGATTGTTTTCCCCTTTGCTAGTTCTCCTTTTCAGAACCAAATAATATGCAAGGGATAAAAGTGAAACGATTGAATCCCCTCAGGTTGAAACCCACTTCCCCCTCTCTTTTCCACATGTGAATCATTTTCTTCCTTTCCTTAGCCCACCCTCTCCTCCTGTTGGGGAACGGGTAGGCTACGATAGCACAAATCAAAATTTTCTACCACGTTTAACCAGAAAACCATACGAGTAGGGGATCATAGATCGTTACCACTTAACGCGCAACGTAGCAGAAAAAGAGTTGGAGCATACCAGTCCAACATCGTGCGCGTCAATGTAGAGGAAGCAGCCAGTAAGCTCAGACAAGCTTTCTGTCAAGCTCTGACAAGCTCCAAGCTTCTTCATTGCACCTTACCGTCGTCAATATGATTAGCATCGTAATAGCAACAATGCCTTTATGGTATCCACACGTCCTGGGGTAGAACATCGAACGTCAGTGTGCTAGCACCGCACGTACAACTAGGGTTCGAGAGATCAGGTGGAGAGGGCATGGCTAGGGTTCGGAGTGGCCAATTGTACGTGCCCCTCCTCACACCTCCCTTTATATAGATCCTACAATGGGCTCCCACGTTGGTATCCCATTAGGACTCAATCCCTTACGGATCACAATCTGATCAAACTCTCTTACAGGTCCAATCTATGTGTCATGTTCTAACCCATTAAGTGTGTGACCTGTTAGGTTCATGTACAAATGGCTACAACTCAAAAACCTCTTTTTGAGCCAAAATCAATAGCGGTCCCTAGCATGGCATATTGACTCCCGAGTATACATAAAGATCATATCGGTTGAATCTTGATATACACGTGCATCAATCCCTTTGTCTCACGATACTAGTCAAGCTCAAGGCGAGACACGTACCATCCTTATCATAGCTCAACCATTCACTCAATCTTGTAATGGATTATTCAACTCATGATTAACTCTTTAATCACATTGTCATGGGCATCCACTTTCTAATCCAACCATATTGAGGGGCTGAGATATCTCTCTCATTATATAGGAGGAAAAAATTCCATCTTTATTGTTTACACCTCATGATATGTTTTATGATAATCCCGAAAACTACCTTTATGTCTATCTAATTACGGAGTAGCATTTTGGCAGCCCCAAAGTGTGCTACTATGAATTCTGGGAATCAATGACGATCTTAGGTCTAACGATTTTTTAGATAGACCATTTAAGATTACAACTAATGGCACATCATATAACAATCCCAACGGTATCTCAAGATGGGTCTATCTAACACTATATTCTCTAACATATGTCCATATTATGATTTGCTATCTCTATATCTATGATCTGTGAAATATGATCATCAATCAATATATGTGCTAGTCTGTGAATCATCATTGTCCCACATAATGATATAAGACTAAAGATCATTTAGAATAACATCACAATAAAATAAAGAGCTTCACAAACAAGTCACATACTTGCTAATAAATATAAATAATAATTATCTAAGGAACCAAATAACACATTATTCAAAAGTACATAAACATAGACGCGATACAATTATCTCTATAATGGTCTCTAGAGCATAACACCAACCATCTCCCTCTCTTTGGACCGAAGCCGGTCAGCCGAGAACCTAGGTCACATCCCACTTTCTTTTCCCCTTCCTCCATGCATGTTGACTACCTGGGTCGAGCCGATCTCAGCCTAACCGAGCAACTGTTGGCCTCTCTCTCTCTCTCTCTCTCTCTCTCTCTCTCTCTCTCTCTCTCTCTCTCTCTCTCTCTCTCTCTCTCTCTCTCTCTCTCTCTCCATCGGATAGCACTATCTTCAACCTCTGATCCCCTTCCTTATTTTGTCTTTGTGCATTTCCAAAAAAAATCCCACCAAGTCCACCATGGATTTAAGGTATTAAATGGACCAATTGATGCCGAGAATGGAAACTGAACAACCACAAATCAATTCTGATTTTTTTTGTTAAGATCTCGTGCTCAAGGAAAGGAAACTGACACTGGCGCGTGCGCGCACCACATTAACCCTAGGCAACCTCAGACCTGCGCCCTCACCTTATAAAACCACTCGAGACCCTCCCACGAGAACCCCCACACCACACCGAACCGATTCCATGCCTCCTCGCTGTGAGAGCACTGCCCGAGAGCATCCCCCATCGAGTTAGCATCACCACCATAGCACCTCGTCGTCACCACACCATAGGACAACTTCTTTTTGTGAAGCCCTCCATCGAGTTCATCATCCTTCCTCGGTGCTATTTCACCGCTCACCGAAGCTCTGCGACCACCACAGTGTCATTTTTTCTCAACTCTGGCGACACAGCGACGCAGGAACTCGCCATCGTAATCAAGTCATGCTGAAGCTAAGGTAGGCCATCTCTAAGTCATCCGATCTAGCGCTAGCGGTGAAGGTTAAAATGTCGCATAATCGCCCTTTTAGATTTCAGCCGTCGGATCCAAGATGAGCGCCTTAAATTCAATCCATCATAATCCCAGTCAGTCCACGTAGTTGCCCATGTGAGCAGTCATATCAGCGCCACCTCATCCTTCTATCTGACGTGTCATCCTAGTCATCGCCTAATAAACAACTTTCTGTCCTTAAAGCCCTTTTTCAGTAGGAAAATAATTAGGATAAAACTAAAAAACCCTTAATAGAGTTTTAGTTGGTAATTTAATTATGTTTTTTAGAAAATAAATTCTATAAATTTATGCTAGCCTTCTTAATTAGTTTTAAGTCATAATTTAATTCAATTATTTTTTTGTCCATAAAAAATCCTAATAAATGCTAATAAATTTCAAAAAAGCCCAAGATCACTATGAAAAAAATATGGAAAATTGAAATCTCTGTATAATCTTATGCCATTTATCCTTTTTGCCTTGATTTATCTTGCAATAGTCCTATCTTAACCGTTGTAGCCTTGATTTGATCTTTTGATTCACCATAAAATTCACCAACAATCCTAATCTACCTAATTAAGATGCTTTAAGTGTGTTCTGGTTTATTTTGGCTCTTGTTGTTTATTGGCTTTACTTTCTTTTCACGCTTAGACACTGATGTTCCGGAGGAGGAGTTTGCACCTTCAAGACCAGGATTTCGAGGAACCTACTGAACAAGAAGGCAAGTTGTCCTTGATGCATTTCATACCTATTTCGCAAATGATTTGAATACAAAACTGGATGCTAACAATCTTGTTGGGAATCCTAAAATAGGATCTACCTTAGAATTCCATATTTTCCTTGTCGTCTAGTTTTTGTGGGTTTATGGAAAGGGTAGACCTGCTTAGCCTCATTTTGAGAGTTTTGGTACATTATAATTGTCTAAAGAATTTTGATAATGGTATTATGCAATAGAGATAAAATTGATGATAATGTTTGTAGTAACATGGACTTAGGACTTAAGTGGATGGTTGAGATCTGTGTGGGTAGTGGTAGTCCTTCTCGAGTATTTTAAGAATCGGTTCGTGGAGCAACCATTCGCACAAAAAAGAAAAAACATTCGCACGAACGGTGCTTGTGCACCTTGCCACACAAGCGACATTTGTATACGTTGTTGCCAACGTATTCACTTCCCATACCGTCGCCTTACGGAACACACCGGGCCCCTACCTCGCACCGGTTGAGCCCTCGATACTAGTCGCTATCGGGATGCGTTCCTTACCTTTTGTCGTCGATGCAACATGAAACACTTAAAGCAAAACAAACACTTAAGCGCCGCTCATTTCCACGCATTACTCTTAGGGGCATAACATAACAATTTCATACATATTGGCTAGAAGAAACACAAATAGACTTTAGTGAGTTGCTTGGTGAAGTTGACATACTTACTAAACAACATTCTAAATGTGTTTAGGCTACTTAATTAAACCAATTTATGATGCCACGCTATGAGGAACCGTCCAAATAATATTCTAATTAATCACCAGGAGGATCATTATTCATAATCACAACCCCGATGATTAACCAAAATATCATCCCGGTAATCCCAGTACGTGTTTTGTGCCTAAGATTGGAACACATGCCTTTCCAACATATACATCACAATAAAGCTTAAGAAAGAGCGAGTAATTAATATTATATTACAAGTCTTTAGCCATCCAACCATTTACACCAATTTACAACAAAAGACAACAACATCTACGCAGCCGAAACATAAACTTATACAACAAAAGAGAGTGGAGCCACCCCAAAAGCACGATCTCCGAGAGTAGGATGAACTACTCTTGCCCACCACCCTGAACGGCAAGCACGAAGTAGCCAAACATCGGCTCTTTCTCACCAGCAGCACCTGAAAATACAGGCATGAGTACAAAGGTACTCGCAAGACTTAAACTATAAAGAGCACATATACATAGCTCGACTCCAAGAATTATGTATTGAGCCATTAGCAAGAAAATGCCACATGGTTATGTTAAACATAAGCGGTAAGCAACATAGACACATAGATGTAAGCAATTAACTTAACCAACAGCAACATAACTCTACCCTGCCATAACCAACTGAACATAAATAAATAGAACCATTATGAACATACATGAACAAAGACTAACTCAACCATCTCCCACATATCCAACCATCAACCACAAGCAAAAACTCTACGACCGATGCAATGGACTGAAGCATGCTCATTACCGACAACGCGGCATTTCGAAATGATTTTACACCCTGTAGGGGGATACTCCTGCACCCACACGACTTGAGGACCATACGGCTTGCATGACCACACAGATCCATACAAGGGGTACTCACGTCAACCTTTTCCAATAAGCCCCAACCATTTGGATCATGCATCACTCAGCGCGGAGGTACTAGAACTACACCCGGAGCAAACTAGCACCTCTTACAAGCCCATCCGCTCACACCGTTGATGTTCACGCCCAAATGATCCCAACTACAGAGGTATTTGGCTCACCTTACCATTAGATCGGCATGTCGTGAGTAAGGTAAGTGCTAAAGCCAACTACACCGACGATCGGTGCTTAAATGATGCAAGCGGTCTACGGTGTCTGGGTTCCTCTCCCAACCTGCCCCCAGGACTTTTCTCCGGAGCAGATAACACCCCTAGCACCGCACACATCTCGTCTCATACTCACCACTCATCCAACTATCATCAACCCATATCCAATATTGTGATCATTGCGAAAGTAAATAACGCCTATGCTAGCGAACGATGAAACAATTCAAGGTACAAGTAATGCATTCAACATAGGATCTACCAACTTGTACCTGATCTCGACTCGACACATGCAAACATACATAAGCATAGTTCATAAATTTTAGACTTCATTCAATTGAACAAAGGTGCAATATGCTTAGTTACTTGCCTTGCTGCTCTTGGGTTTGCCTGACACTCCCCGCATAGAATTCACAGAAATGCAGGAGCTCGCTGCCGCCTTCGCTCACACCCACGTCACACTTCGGTTCTTCGTTCACTAAAGAAGAGCGCATGCAATGATGAGTACGAATGAAGTGTAAATATGTATGCCACAAAAATGCATATGATAAATTCAAAACAATTATGCCTTATAATGTACAAAAACATTTTTTCTAAATAGAAAAAAGTCATAAGAAGACTAGTAAAATTGGTTTCACCCATTTTGGGCTTGCGATGAATTAACGGTGAACTAAAGAAGCTTTAACCTATTTATTAATCTCATAAAATTATTTGATTTTTTAATGTCTGGAGACATTTTTAATAGGTATATTAGGTTATTATGAAACCAAAAAAAAATGGTTTCATAATTTTTGAAGCTACACAGAGAATTTATTATGAATTTTACAAATTTCAACCAATAGTAAATTTTGCTGAAAAAGGTCCTGCTGAGTTGACCACAGTCAGACCGCCAACAGGGGTGGTCAGACTGCCGAAAATTGCGATCAAACTGCCGGCATGCAGAGAGGTTTGGGTTCTAGCGGTCATACCAGCCGAGGGGCGGTCGGACCATTGGAACAATGGTTAGATCGCCGGAAAGCATGGTCAGACCGCTAGGAGCGGCCGGGGGCACTAGGTAAGCTCACCGGCAACGATTCCAACGATTCCGGTGGCTTTTGAGGTGGGGATTTGGACCTAGAGCACCCTCTTGACCTCCTCTACCGCATAGGACCACACGTATAAGCCAAAATCGATCAAAACTTGGCTATTGCCTTCAATGCTCAAGAACACTAGAACTTCACAACCTTAGCTCCAAATTCGAAATCTATCCAACCAAAACATGGATTCTTGACATGTAAGCCTAGGGGACTCACCCAAGGGTCTTTGCCGAGGTTGTTGACCACCGGGTGAAGGAGGAAACAGAGGGAAATCGAAGAAATCCGGTGTTCCTTGTGCTTCAACCAAGAACACCAAAAGACATCAAATCCGACTCGAATCCTTCGGAAAAACGAAAATGAATTGGATGGATGGATAGCTTATGAGCTCGTGATCATGTGAGTACCACATGCATACCTCAAATCCTTCTCTTGAGGTCGGATTTTGGGAGAAAGGGAGAGAGAGCTTGAGATGTGAGAGGGGGGGGCAGCTCCCCTGTGCTAGACTGGTGGAGAGGGAGCACGGGAGAGTGATGGAGGGCAGGTGGCTGCACGTGAGGGAGAGGGAGGGATGGTTGGCCCACTCCGGTGGGGCCCACGTGCTAGAGAAATAAAGTATTTCCAATGCGATTTCTATTCTTTCTCTCTCGGAATAGTTTCTCTCATCTGAATGACTTTAAATGAATTGCTCTAGAGTTACAAAACAAAATCACACAAAATTAAACATAATGCTTAAGAAGCATATTTATGCTTAATTATGTAATTACGGATTTTGGGATGTGACAAACCTCCCCCCCCCCCCTAAGAAGAATCTCGTCCCGAGATTCAGTAAGGTTAAGGTGAAGTTGACGGCGACAAGGCGGGAAGGATTCTTCCATGAACGGAGAAGAATTTCACCGAAACACATCGGCGGAATGAAAAGACGGCCAACGGACCCCCACTGTGCCCTGGCGGTCAGGCCGACGCTAGGACCGGTCAGACTGCGACACGCTTGGACCGCGGGTTTGTTAGTTAGACCAAAATCTATACAGAGAGTTTTTGGCTCTGACGGTGGGACCGCAGGTCTTGTGGCGATCAAACCGCCCATCAACGGTCAGACCGGCAAATCAATTGCGGTCAGACCACGAGCCAGCAGAGAGCAAAAACAGGTTCCACTTGCTTTGGGTTGGGTCATCTTCCAAACATAACTCCTTTGAGACTTGATTTCCATTCAACATGGCGATGAATATATACATGCGAGAGGTTCCAAATGTACACATGTTACAATGGTATTTACAAATCCTCAAAGAGTTTGGGATACTCGAAGCAGATTTTAGCCTCACGCTCCCACGTCACTTCGACTTCCGAATGATTGCTCCATTGGACTTTGACGAACTTTATGGAATAACGTCGAGTTTTGCATTCCGCTACGTCCAATATCCAGATCGGTCGCTCACAATATGTAAGATCCAGTTGCAACTCTTGGTTTGCAACTTCGATTACCTCGGTTGGGACTCGGAGGCACTTCTTCAACTGCGAGATGTGAAACACGTCATGCACGGCGGAGAGAGATGATGGAAAGTCCAATTGATAGGCTACCTCTCCACGC
Organism: Phragmites australis; assembly: GCF_958298935.1. Classification (NCBI taxonomy): domain Eukaryota; kingdom Viridiplantae; phylum Streptophyta; class Magnoliopsida; order Poales; family Poaceae; genus Phragmites; species Phragmites australis. The sequence goes on along the minus strand of NC_084936.1, from coordinate 18,255,809 downwards.
CGGCCAACAATTTGAAAAGGCCCCACATAGCGAGGCGCTAGCTTGCCTCGAACTTGGAAACGTCGGACGCCTTTTAGAGGTGAAACATTAAGATACACATAATCTCTAATTGCGAACTCAAGATCTCGGTGGCGGCAATCCGCATTGCTCTTCTGTCATGATTGTGCCATGAGAAGACACTTCTGAATAGCTAGAACATGCTCTTCGGCCTCTTTGACCAAATCCGGGCCTAGAAAAGCCCTTTCCCCGGATTCAGACCAATTCAATGGCGTTCGGCATCGTCGGCCATATAGAGCTTCAAATGGCGACATTTCAATGCTCGTTTGGAAGCTATTGTTATATGAGAACTTGGCAAATGGCAAGCAAATGTCCCACCTCTTCCCATAAGTGAGAACACAAGCCCAGAGCATGTCCTCCAGAATCTGATTCACCCTCTCAGTTTGACCGTCGGTTTGAGGATGATACACGGTGCTATGGAAAAATACGGTCTCCATAGCCTCATGAAGGCTCCTCCAGAAATGAGAAGTGAACTGAATGCCTCAATTAGAAACGATCTTCTTCAGAATCCAGTGGAGGCAAACAATCCGATTGAGGTATAGCTCCGTATATTGCTTGGTCAAAAATGTGTTTTTGATGGGCAAGAAGTGAGCGGACTTCATCAACCAATCCACAATGACCCAAATTGAGTCACAGCCATGCAAGGTCTTTGGCAATCAAGTAATGACATCCATGCAGATCTCCTCCCACTTCCAAGAGGGAATGGGCAAGGGCTGGAGCGTACCAGCTAGCTTGAGATGCTTGGCCTTCACCCTTCAGCAGATATCACACTCAGCAACATATCGAGCGATTTCTCGCTTCATGCGAGTCCACCAAAATCATGGCTTGAGGTCTTGATACATTTTTGTGCTCCTTGAATGAATGGATAGCAACGAGTCATGAGCCTTATCCAGTATCTTCTTTCTTAATGCCTCAACCTTTGGAACCACAGAATACCCTGGTCATCTTTAGAAAAGCACACGGCCTTTCCGATCTTCATTTTCTCTCAGATTCTGGCCATGATGCCCTTATCATCCTTCTGAGCTGCCTTGATATCATCCAAGAGAGTATATTTGATCTCTAGATTGGAAATAAAACCATCTGGAACCATTTCGAGTCCAAGCTTCCAAAAGTCATCACAAAGTGTGGCATTCCCGGGCTCGACCATAAGACAATTGCATCGAGCCTTTTGACTCAGTGCATCGGTGGCCACATTCGCCTTGTCGGGATGATAATGAACCTCCAGCTCGTAGTCTTTGATCAATTCGGGCCACCTTCGCTGCCTCATGTTCAAATCTGCCTGAGTGAAAATATACTTGAGGCTCTTCTGATCCGTATAGATACGACACATATTCCCCAGTTGATAATGGCGCCAAATCTTCAGAGCGTGCACAACTACCGCAAACTCCAAGTCATGGGTTGGATAGTTCTCTTCATGGTGTTTCAATTGCCGTGAGGCATAAGTAACAACTCTGCCCTCTTGCATAAGGACACATCTGAGAACTATGCGGGAAGCATCGCAATACACGTCGAAACCCTTGTCCACCTCAAGCTGAGCGAGAACGGGAGCGGTCGTGAGCAGTTTCTTCAAAGTCTGGAAAGCTAACTCATATTCACTCAACCACTCAAACACACTTCCTTACTTCAACAGCTCAGTCATCGGCTTGGCAATTTTGGAGAAATTCTCAATGAACCGGCGGTAATAAGCCACAAGTCTGAGAAAACTCCGGATATCGGTGACATTCTTGGGTTGAACCCAATTGAGCACACCTTGCACCTTGCTCGGGTTAACTGCGACACCATTTTCAGACAACACATGACCAGAAAAGCGACCTCCTTGAGCCAGAACTCACACTTGCTAAGCTTGGCATATAGTTGGTGATCTCAAAGGCGGCCAAGAACAACACGAAGGTGCTCTACATGCTCTTCCTCAGTCTTTGAGTATATAAGAATGTCGTCGATGAAAACCATGATGAACTTGTCAAGTTCCTCCATGAACACAGTGTTCATCAAGTACATGAAGAACATTGGGGCATTTGTCAAGCCGAAGGACATGACGGTATACTCATAAAGACCATAACAAGTTGAGAAAGCCGTCTTTGGAATATCCTCCGGTCGGACCTTAATTTGATGATAGCCCAATCTCAAGTCAATCTTCGAGAAAACCCAGGCACCGGTCAACTGATCGAACAGAATATGTATCCGAGGAAGCGGATCTTGTTCTCGATAGTGACCTCATTCAATGGATGATAATCAACACACATCTACAGAGTGTCATCCTTCTTCTTCACAAAGGGTGCCAAGCATCCCCAAGCTGAGGAGTTCAGACGTATGAAACCCTTCGACAACAACTCCTGAATCTGTTTCTTCAACTTAACTAGCTCAACTGACAACATCTTATACGACTTCCTCGAAACTAGGGCCACTTCGGGCACAAGGTCAATAGAGAATTCCACGGCGCTGTCGGGTGGCATCCCTGGCAACTCATCAGAAAAGACATCCGGGAATTCACACACCACAGGAATACTCAACAGATCCATGGTGGGGATAGCCTTCTGAGCGTAAAGGCAAGGATCAACGGCCTCAAGCTTCAAATGAATTTGGGTGCCGGACGGACCATTAAGGGTGATGGTCCGCTGAGCACAATCCATGACAGCTTCATTCTTGGTAAGTCAATTCATCCCCAATATGACATCTATCCCCTTTGAGTCCATCACCAACAAATTGGCACGGGAAGGTATCTCGTTGATAATCACCGATGCGTTGGACACGCATTAGCTCCGGGTGCATGTATAAGATAAGACGTAGGGGTGGTGCCGATTCTCAACCCGTGCCGCCGTGTATAACTCGTCGCTAAGAAACAGTGAGAAGCTCTAGAATCGAAAAGAATGACTGCAGGAGCAACGACAAAATTTGAATGCATAAGCAAACATACCCATCAGCATGTTGTCACCCTCATGAACCTCTTCAGCGGTGGTGTGGCGCACTCGGCCACGCTTGGGGATGTGGGTGGTCTGAGAAGACTGCGGTGCAGACTGAGCAGGTGGTGGCCTTGAAGCAATCACCACAGCTCCCTGCTTTGGATATGGGCAATCCTGAGCATAGTGGCCGACACGACCATAGTTGTAGCACGGGCCGCCAGAGCCACCTGTCACGCTCACTTGAGAGCCGACGGCTCTTGCAGGCTGCCCTTGTGGAGCGGACAAAGCCGGATGCTACACCAACCATATCAGTCGTGGAGCAATCGATGCCGACTCGTGAGATGGTGGGGGTTGACTCTTAGTGCGGTGCGTTGAGAGCTCCTGCCCATGGAAGGCGACAGACCCCTCTTGCGCTTCTTCTCCTCCTAGTGGTTCTTGAGCTTGAACTCCACCATGAGAGATGTGCTCACCAACTTGTTGAAGTCCGTGAACTCATGTGCGGATAGCCGGTCTTGCATCTTCGAGTTGAGGCCATTAACAAAGCGGTATTGCCTCCGCTCGTTAGTGTTCACCTCATCGGGAGCATACTGTTCAAGGTGGTTGAACACCTGCACGTACTCCATCAATGATTTACCTCCTTGCCTGAGGTCCATGAATTCCATTCTTTTGATCTCCATAAGACCCTTAGGAATATGAAAATCCCGAAATGCCTGGCGGAACTCCGCCCAAGACACCCGATGATTAGCAGGGTGCATGGCCAAGTAGTTGGACCACCACACGCTTGCCGTGCCTTAGAGCTAATGGGCGGCGAAGAGCGCCTCCTCGTGGTCCTCGAACCAAAGGAGAGCGAGTTTCTACTTGTTGGTGTGAAGCCAATGGTCAGCGTCGAGTGGGTCCTTAGCCCGCGTGAAGGTAGGTGGCTGAGTCTGCAGAAAATCCGAGAAGTCATCTCGGCGCCTGACCCCACCTCCTCCATGAGGGGCCGTGTTACGCACGAGAGCTTCAAGAAGCGTCGTCTGAGCTTGACGGTTTTGCTCAATTTGCATTAGCACCTCCGCCATGCTCGGCGGTGGAGGCGGGTTATTCTCATTAGAACCTTCAAGAAGATCACCCAAACTGGCATGGGTTCTCATCCTATGGTGACGATGAAAAGAAAGAGAGGCAAAAGGTTAAACTCTGACATAGGTGAAAGATCAAACTCCAACTAATGCTACTTTGCTATATCGGACCTCGCTTATTTGGATCCGTATACTACATAATGATGAAAATGTATGTTCAAAGGCATGGTGCAAAATGAACAATAGAATATGAAAATATGCTCGACCCTTAACTATATGTTTCTTTCTCGAGTGCATCTCTCCCCAAACAAGCATATCATACATCACCCTTCACACGAAAAAGAATAAACATTCGCGTGAACGGTGCTTGTGCACCTTGCCGCACAAGCGACATTTGCATATGTTGTTGCCAACATATTCACTTCCCATACCGTCACCTTACGGAACAAACCAGGCCCCTACCCCGCACCGGTTGAGCCCCCGATACTAGCGCTATCGGGATGCGTTCCATACCTTTTGTCGTCGATGCAACATGAAACACATATGCAGCACAACACGAAAACAAACATTTAAGCGCCGCTCATTTCCACGCATTACTCTTAGGGGCATAACATAACAATTTCATACATATTGGCCAGAAGAAAAACAAATAGACTTTAGTGAGTTGCTTGGTGAAGTTGACATACTTACTAAACAACGTTCTAAATGTGTTTAGGCTACTTAATTAAACCAAGTTCCGATACCATGCTATGAGGAATCGTTCAAATAATATTCTAATTAATCACCAGGAGGATCATTATTCATAATCACAACCTCGATGATTAACCAGAATATCATCCCGGTAGTCCCGGCACGTGTTTTGTGCCTAAGATCGGAACACATGCCTTTCTAACATATACATCACAACAAAGCTTAAGAAAGAGCGAGTAATTAATATTATATTACAAGTATTTAGCCATGCAACTATTTTCACCAATTTACAACAAAAGACAACAACATGTATGCAGCGGAAACATAAACCTATACAACAAAAGAGAGTGGAGCCACATGCCCTTAGGCTCCACCCCAAAACTATGACCTCCGAGAGTAGGATGAACTACTCTTGCCCGCCACCCTGAACGGCAGGCACAAAGTAGCCAAACACTGGCTCTTTCTCACCAGCAACACCTAAAAACACAGGCATGAGTACGGAGGTACTAACAAGACTTAAACCATAAAGAGCACATATACATAGCTCGACTCCAAGAATTATGCATTGAGCCATTAGCAAGGAAAAGCCATATGGTTAAGTTAAACATAAGCGGTAAGCAAACTAGACACATAGATGTGAGAAATTAACTTAACCAACAACAACATGACTCTACCCTGCCATAACCAACTGAACATAAATAACTGAAACCATTATGAACATACATGAACAAAGACCAACTCAACCATCTCCCACATATCCAACCATCAACCACAAGAGAAAACTCTACGACCTATGCAGATAAATAGAAGCATGCTCATGATCAAGAGCGCAACATTTCAAAATGTTTTTACACCCTGCAGGGGGATACTCCTGGACCCACACACGACTTGAGGACTATACGGCTTGCATGACCACATAGATCCATACAAGAGAGTACTCATGTTAACCTTTCCCAATAAGCCCCAACCATTTGGATCATGCATCGCTCAGCGCGGAGGTACTGGAACAACTCCCGGAGCAAACTAGCACCTCTTACAAGTTCGTCCGCTCACACCGTCGATGTTCACACCTAAATGATCACAGCTACAGAGGTATTCGGCTCACCTTACCATTAGATCGCCCAAATGATCACAGCTACAGAGGTATTCAGCTCGCCTTACCATTAGATCGGCATGTGATGAGTAAGGTAAGTGTTAAAGCCGACTACACCGACGATCAGTGCTTAAATGACGCAAGCAGTCTACAGTGTCTAAGTTCCTCTCCCGGCTGCCCCCAGTACTTTCCTCCGAAGCAGATAACACCCCTAGCACCACCCACTTCTCGTCTCATACTCACCACTCATCCAACCATCATCAACCCATATCCAACATTGTGATCTTACAAAAGTAAATAACGCTTATGCTCGTGAACGATGAAACAATTCACCGCTCGACTTCTACCAAATGACCTATGCATTGCTAAGCATTACTATTTAACTTGTAATCTAGACACCAACAACATACTCAAGGCAACAAGGAAAGGATGAACAACAATTTGAGGTATAAGTAATGCATTCAACATAGGATCTACCCACTTGTACCCAATCTCGACTCGACACATGCAAACATACATAAGCATAGTTTATAAATTTTAGACTTCATTCAATTGAATAAAGGTGCAATATGCTTAGTTACTTGCCTTGCTGCTCTTGGGTTTGCCTGACACTCCCCGCACAGAATTCACAGAAACGCAGGAGCTCACTGCCGCCTTCGCTCACATCCGCATCATGCTTCGGTTCTTCGTTCACTAAAGAAGAACGCATGCAATGATGAGTATGAATGAAGTGCAACTATGTATGCCACAAAAATACATATGATGAAATGCCATAAAATTATGCTTATAATGTATGAAAACATTTTTCCTAGATAGAACAAGACATAAGAATACTAGCAAAATTGGTTTCACCCATTTTGGGGTTGCGATGAATTAACAGTGAATTAATGAAGCTTTAACCTAATTAATAAATCTCATAAATTTAATTAATTATTAATGTCTGGGGACATTTTTAAGAGGTAGATTAGGTTATTATGAAACCATCAAAATTGGTGTCATAAGTTTTGGAGCTACAAAGAATTCATTATGAATTTTACAAATTTCAACCAACAGTAAACTGTGCTGAAAATAATTCTGCTGAGTTGACTGCGGTCAGACCGCCGAGAGTCAGGGTCAGACCGCCGACGTGCAGATAGATTTGGGTTCTGAAGGTCAAATTGGCCCGAGGAGCGGTCGGACCCCTGGAACGACGGTCAGACCGCCGGAAAGCGCGCTCAGACCGCTGGGAGCGCCCGGGGGGCACTAGGTGAGCTCACCGGCGATGATTTTGGCGATTTCAATGGCTTTTGGGGTGGATATTTGGACCTAGAGCACCCTCTTAACCTCCTCTACCGCATAGGACCACACGTATAAGCCAAAATCGACCAAAACTCGACTATTGCCTTCAATGCTCAAGAACACTAGAACTTCACAACCTTAGCTTCAAATTTGAAATATATCCAACCAAAACATGGATTCTTGACATGTAAGCCTAGGGGACTCACCCAAGGGTCTTTGTCGAGGTTGTTGACCACCAGGTGAAGGAGGAAACAGAGGAAAATCGAAGAAATCCCGTGTTCCATGTGCTTCAACCAAGAACACCAAAAGACATCAAATTCGGCTCAAATTCTTCGAGAAAACGAAAATGAATTGTATGGATGGATAGCTTATGAGCTCGTGATCGCGTGAGTACCACATGCGTACCTCAAATCCTTCTCTTGAGGTCGGATTTTTGGAGAAAGGGAGAGAGAGCTTGAGAGGGGAGAGAGGGGGCAACTCCCCTGTGCTAGACCGATGGAGAGGGAGCACGGGAGAGTGAGGGAGGGCAGGTGGCTACACGTGAGGGAGAGGGAGGGATGGTTGGCCCACTCTGGTGGGGCCCACGTGCTAGAGGAACAAAGTATTTTTAATGCGATTTCTATTCTCTTCTCTCTCGGATTAGTTTCTCTCATCCGAATGACTTTAAACGAATTGCTCTAGAGTTACAAAACAAAATCACACAAAATTAAACATAATACTTAAGAAGCATATTTATGCTTAATTATGTAATTACGGATTTTGGGACGTGACAACACAAGAAACATAATGGTGTAATTCCCTAGATTCGTATAGTTGAGGTGTAATTCATACGGCGGTGAAATCTTAGCAGTTCGACACTTATTTGGAGGGGCTTTGTAAATGCCTTGTAATTGGATTCCTAGCTCACACCTTGAAAGTGTGTAAGAGTTTTTCGTCAGCCAGATACTTGGCAAAACGGGAAGACATGTCTTGTGGGTAAAGTGTACAACTCCTGCAAAGTGTAAAACTGATTAATCAGTCGTGCTCGAGGTCAAGAGTGGCAAGGAACCCTCACATGATTAGAAACAACTTGTGATCTAGTTTGGTCAGTCACGATTGTGGGAATTGTGGTTGAGGTAGTTGGATAATTGATCAACCATGGTGGTGGGAACTATGCTCGAGGTATTTGGAATCCTGGTTAGAGAAAGGTGGTTGGAACCTTTGGTTTGGTCAGGTGGTTGGAATCCAGGGTTAAATCAAGATAGTTGGAACCTTGAGGTTATTGATTAATTGCTATTCATTTAATTTAATTACTCACTTTAAATTATTGTTTTTAGTCAATTTTGGCATTTATGTAAATAAGCCCATGTTAGCTTTATTCCTGATTTATGCCCCATATGCATTTTTACCACAACTTGTGGAGTATAACATATACTCTCACTTGCTATATCCAAACAAGTTTCTTAATCGGGGAAGATTTTGAGGACTTTGTGGAAGATGGCACATTCTAAGTTGTGCTCTCTGTCGATTGCACGTGGTATTGCCCAGTTGAAGATGAAGAATTTATGTCGTTTCCTATGCCGTTTTATTTGCTTTATATGGATTTGTTATCTATGAAGTCCTCGTGTATTAAGATTGTTTACTGGCTCAATATATGATAAGGGATTGGTCTTTTCTTAGATCGGTCTCGACACCATGCCTTCAACTTGAAAGGCCCACTCGAAGACGCCCAAACGCATAATGGCCTTTGGCATTAGCTACTGGATCTCCAGGTCGAAGAGCACCAAAACATCCTCCATGAACATGGAGAGGGGAAAATGGAACCCGGCATCTAGGAACTCCTAGAAGACGATGACTTTTTCATCCTCATGATAGGAGACAGCTTGGCCCTTCGGAGGAGGATGAGCATCCGTGATGCTCCGAAGGACACCTTTCTCAAGCAAGCGCTTCAGAAACTAATGAGAAACTCGGCACGGATTAAGGATGGTTGTCGAAGGATAATCTTACATACCCTTCACTTTTCTGAATCTGGATTCAGGGCAACAACCTTGCCAGAGTGACCCATCTCCGAGAAATGAAGGTCGGGGAGAAGGAAAGATGAGGATGAGCAACCCGAAGATGGTGATGGAGAGTGTGGTAGGAACAGACAAGTGTGTTGCAAGCAAATTAGTCAATGATGAGCACCGCGTCATTCTCTCAAGATCTTATTTATATAGGCCAAGAGGGACCGATCATGTTGGTTCAATGACCAATGGATGGTGGACGTGTGTCCCGAGCTCACCCAGGCGTCAGCATTAATGGCATGCCTCCCCACATCAATGCCTTGAATACAATAAAGAAGTTTGTTGATTCCAATTTACCTGATAGAAGAATTCTGGTTCGAAAGGAGAACGATAGGCGGAGAACGTTGTGTTAAGTAAACACGCTGGAACATTTTGTGAGATTTCTCTAGTTTCTGACCAATCGTAAATTCTACTCTGCTGCAGGTTGATTTGGTTTCTACAGTCCACATTGCTGACAAAGAGTATGTGCTTTTGGCTCGTTTCATGTTTAAGAATTATTTTTCATGTGTTTCATAGCTGTTCTCATGTTGACATACATTGCCTATGAATTATCGTTGTGCTTATTCCAATATCCCTGCACCTGTTTCGGTAATTGAATGTTTTTCTACAAAGTTAATTTGCTGAGATTTGTTATTTTTCTTCAGATACGTTGATAGACTGCAGCAAGCGGTTGAAGATTATGATTGTCCTGTATGAAATGGTGACGAGTCGGGAGAATTTGAACAATCCGAAAGAGGTGACGAGTCCTGTTTAGCATACATTTCCACCTGATTTACAAATTATGTGTACAATTTTCTATTTTTATTTCCCTGGCCACTTTATTAGACTTTATTTTAATTGAACGTTCTTTGCCTTCCAGAGTGAAAGAGGTGAAAGTATTCACATTTGCAGTAGAAATAACACTGAAATCGACCAAAGGCTTGGTACAACCAACTTCCATGCCAGATGGTCTTGACTTTTGGAGATCGAAATTGCTCTGGGCCTCACGTGTACTACCAATGCCGCTCATTGGACTACTCGTCATCACTGGGCTTTTGTTTTTGCCAGTGGAAAATCAAGATGGATATCCTGAGGTGGAGGCATTGTCTAGGCTAGATTTTGGAGCTGCACTGAAGATTTTCTTGGCAAAGCAACTGACATCTGAGTGAGTAGTCTGAAACCAGTTAGGCAAATAAAGTGTAAATAAAGTAATGAATTAATTATTTCTTCTTTTTTGTATTTTTAAAGTTTCACAGCTGTGATTGCCACTGAGAAGATAAAGGAATCAATAAACCGTGGGTACAAGACAATAGCAGTCTTTTATGGTGGTGGGTAGAGATGGTCAAATGGATCAGTCGTGCTGACCCGACATGGGCTCAGTCCGGCTACGGCACGGCCCGATAGGCTCAGATACTGTAACGGGTCGTGCCGTGTCGGTTCGTGTGCCGCGCCCTCGGTCCACAGCACACCACGTGAAGTACAGTACCATGCCGGACCGGTCCGGGCACGGTTGCGGCAAGACAGGCCGGTCCGGGCACGGTTGCGGCACGACAGGCCGTGCCAGGCCACTGGGCGGTGGGGCCGAGCGGCGGGGCGAGGGCGGCGTGACCGGGCAGGGTGGGCGCGACCAGGCAGCGGGGTGGGGTGAGACTGGGACGACAGGGCGGGGGTGGGCGGCCGGGACGGGGTGGGAAGCTGCCGGAGTGACCGGGTGGCATGGTGAGGCGGCGCAGGGGCGGGGCAGCGCGGCGAGGTGGCGCGGGGGCGGGCAGCCGGTGCGAGGGGGGTGGGTCGTGCCCGTGCCGACCTGTCTAAACCGGGCCATACCGTGTCGGCCCACCGTGCCGAGGTGTCGACCCAGGCACACCCCTACTAGTCGTGCCGTGCCAACCCGATCCGTCTACCCTCGTGTCTAGACCGTGCCTACAGTGCCGTGTCTTAGACCGGTTCAGTAGACACGGCCTAGTTGACCATCTTTAGTGGTGGGCATATGCCAGACCTGGGATCACGTCTTCGAGAAGAGCTGAATATGGTCCCAACTGACGTGCAGTGAGTCACAGCATGGTCAATAAGAAGCCAGGAGCTAGACAGCAAATCCATTCCAATGTTGAAGATAATGGCTGAGGTTTCAGGCTGGCCTTTGAATAGATACGAGAAGCTTGCTCTGCTCATATTTTCATTAGTTCTCGCAGTGGATCTTTGGTTCTGGGAGCTCCTTGTGGGTACTGCCGTGGATTGGGCATCTTTGCTGGTTCCTGGATTGATCAGTTTAATGGTCCATTGTGACCAACAAGTGGGAGGAAGCAGAAACCTAGCAACACACTACTATACAAGTGGCAGTGTATAAAATAGAAATTCATTTTCTGTTTCAATTCTGTCCAGCTATCGCTGGAATACCGCAACATACTTTTGTAGATAAAACATTTGGTTTCCATCAAATTGAAATGGGATTAGTGATAAAGGTGTATGTACTTGCTCTAGTTTTTATGTTGACTTTTGCTGAATGATATTTGGATCAACAGATATAGTTTACTAGTATAAACTTGTCATTGTATTTATTTCTTCCTTCTTATCATCTTATACAGGGTGATCAAGAGCAGTGACAGGCTATAAGTACAGTTGACGGTACAAGGCAATACCATATGTCCTTTGCCAGTCCTTACATATGTCGTGTATCTTTCTACTCTAGTAATATGATATCATTGACGCTAGGTCATCCACGGGCTCCTCCAGCTGCTTCTGCCCCATAGCAGCAGCACAAGCACCCACAAAGGCTGCATTGATGTATGTCGCCGGCTCAGAGTGCGTGGAATCGCCCCTGTTATCTCTGAACTGGTCGTTCCCATCAGGTCCTCCGACGATGGCACCGACATGGATGTTTGGGTTCAGGTTGCTCGTCGGAAACCATGATGAGAACCCCTCGTTACAGGTGACTTTCCTTGGGAGAACCTTGATTGATGGGATCGATGAGCCACGGTGGTGGATGCGCCTTGCGAACTTTGTGCCAAATCCTACCATGTAGGACATCCCCATCGGGTTCTTCCCCAGGATGTAATCCACCTGAAAACCAGAAGCGTGTCGGATATTGTACAGTACAATCCGACGAAACCCTGAAATATGTGGGAAGCAATAGTGTTGCGTACCTGTGATGCGGCAAATGACCTGATCTGATATGGAGAAAAACTTGCAGCGCTGCACTGGACTCCGCTGGAGCCTGAAGAACTCAGTGTTTTCGAGTATATGAACAGCAGCAGGGTTGCAGTCGTCGTGTACTGTAGATTGATCGAGTCGCGTGTGAATAGAAGCCCTCCTGTTGTCAGAAACAGGTGCACAAATCTTCTCAGAAATAAATTAACCGTAACCCTGGTAATCACCTGTTCAGAATGGAAGTTCCAGCATATCAGATTAAACAACTTGGTTCATACCAGGAGTGGTGCGAATCTGCACATTGCCGCTGTTCGGCATCACGGCGCAGACAAAAGAGTCCAGGCCTCTCTTGTAGCTTTCCAGCTCTGTCCTTCCAGCCAAGTACTCCTGAAGCGGCATTCATACGGTCTCGTTGTTTGCGACGTCCAGAAGTTGAAGTTACTAGAAGGTTGCTGAGTGACTAGTTGGGATGTGATGACTGACCTGTGTTGCAAGCATCTGAGCTCCAACATACTTGTTGTCCCAGCTAAATTCGGTTGCAGTTCCGCCCTGGTTGTTTTGCAGGAAGTCGAGGTACTTGCCGTCTTTCGTTGCCCGGAAGAGCCATGCCGAGGCCCAGAGGAGCTCATCCTGGTAGGGAAAAAAATTCACCGTCGATCAGTCAATAGAACTTCTATTGCAGTTCTTGCGGATAAAGTGTGTTCATGCTTCAGTATAATTGAATACTAATTTGATGGGTAATCACCTGAAAGCCTGAGTAGGAGCAGTAGAATGGGCAGGAGGACTGGAAGGATCCCCTGTAGTTGTTGGCGAAGTCGAAGAGCTGGTATGTTGGTGATCATCAATTGAAAAACAGTTACTACACAGAAAAAAGCATTCAAAGAAATTTGATTTTTTATCTTCAAATTTATGTTAGATGAACTAGATTTAAAATAGAGATGAAAATTTGTAATTTTTTCAAAAAACAATTTCGAATGTGAGCCTAAATTGTATTTTGACTGGGTTGCAGGGTGCCAAGGTGACGGAGGTTCATCTTGGCTGTTTACATTGACATTGCATGCACGCAAGATGTTGCTCGCTTAGTCGCTTGTGGAAATTTTGTTGCTTTGGTGATGTATAGCAAATCAGAAGAAACAATAAATCATGCAACAAAAATCCAGATGCTTCGATACTCAGATAGGTGTATCATGCATGCATGGAAATGTGAGACGTGACGTACGGATCTGGACGCGGCCAGGAGCTGCGTGGCGAAGGTCTTGTCCCTGTCGTCCTTGAACACCATGTACGCTGCGGCGAGCGCCGCCGCCGCCTCGCCAGCGGCCTCGGACCCAGGCAAGTTCTCAGTGATCTTGTACAGCGTCCTCGGCGTGTCCATGTCCTCCGGCCGCTCCCAGCACTGGTGGTCGGCGTTGCCATCGCCAACCTAACTCCATGCATGCAAACATCATCGGCTGATCATTAGCCTATATATAAACCCTATTCATAAATGTAAAATTAACACGAATTATAGATATACCTGAGTGTAGAGGGTGGTCGGAGAGGTGTGGGCACGGAGGAGGAAGTCGGCGCCCCAGTGGATCGCCGACCGGAGATGGCTGAGCTGCCCTGCCGCCGCCACCTCATTGCGGTATTCGAGGGCGCTCCAGCTCAGGAGGGTGACGGTGAACGCCATCGGGAAGCCGAACTTGACGTTGTCACCGGCGTCGTAGTAGCCGCCAGTCAAGTTCACCTGAACAACAACAACGATGAACTTATTAGTTTTTATTTTTTGGGTAATAATCTTACGTTCTTCAGGAGGGAGATCATGCTCGTGCATGTACAGCCTACGATCATGTATGCATGCATGCTTGTACAAATTCAGAAATGTGGTGTTCCTTCCAAAGTCTATACATAGCAAAACAGTGTAATGCTGAATTCATCAATATATGTTCGTATATATGATGGATTGATGAGTGCAAATCAGTACGTTTTCGCCTTGGCCGTCGGTGAGCGCCGAGTTCCCACGCCACTTCACCCTCTGGTTCGCCGGCAGCCTCCCCGACCGCTGCCCCTCGAAGAACAGGATGGCCTTCGCCAACGAGCCGTGGTAGTTCGGCGAGCTCAGGCTAAGGCCACCGCCGCCGGAAGCGTCATCATCAGCTCCAATCCCTACACTAACGCACATCAGTGCCATGGACACCCATACCTTGATCACCGCCATGCTAGCCATGGATATGAGCTAGCTTGATCTTGTAGCAGAGTTATATGTGTATATGTGTGTTCTTGCTTAATTCTTCGATCGATCGTGATGCAAATTGCCGTGGCTAGGGCAGCGTATTTATAGTGTGATGAGATATCAAACCGCGTGTGGTTTGCAAGAGCTTGCAAGGCAAAGAGTGTAGCACTTGTGCACCATTAATTTTCTCTAGCTCAATTTCTGACCCTCCAACAGTTAGGCCCATGCACTTGCATTGATCGACCTATGGATGTTAGGCCAAGCAATGGATTATTTCCATATACATACTATAAGTTTTATTTAGGTTTGTATGTGTAAGAAAAGAAATGATCGATGGTTGCAAGATTACGTCACTAACCATTCACTGGCATTGGGCAAGCTTGATCACTTCATCTTCATTCATGTGAAAGCTAAGAGAGCACCGTTGAGATAGCTTGCTGATCATGCAAAATTTGCTTGCCACCATCGTTTCCTTTCTTGCCCAACTTCAAAACCATTGTCTTGGTAGAGCAAGAGATGAACTTGTAGTTTTGGGGAAGGCCATCCACTGGCGTATAGGATGTAGAGAGTGGCGTCGTCTGTAATGATTGGTGATAACAAACTGGTAACAGCATTGACTTATCCGTCAGCAGACCTTAAATTTTACGGGAAATTGTTTAAAATTGAATTTTTCTACACAAAAATTGATTCTTCAAAAAAGATATATATATAAATTAAACAGTGAAGAATAAACAAAATATATTTAGATGAAATGTATTAGACTTTGCAAAACTATATGAATGTTGTAAAAACTGATTTTTATTGAGCTACATACACCAATCAGTTCAACTAAAAACCAAAGTTGATAAAAAAAATGGACAATTCACTTATACTTCAATACTCTCCCTCATGTAGATGTTACATTAGGCCTCATACGTGAAAATATAAATCAGCTGTAATTTTTTTTTATTACAACCGTCAGGACTGAAACTCGAGACATTTAGCTCTGATACTATATCGAGCTACATACACCAATCAATTCACTCAAAAGTTTAAGCTGGTAGAGAAATGTAGATAATTTACTTTTACTTCAACATTATCAAAACTTGAGGGAGGACGAGGCGAAATTGCCATTTACCAGCAGTAGTCATTCGATAATCTTTCTATGGACTTTACAATTTCATTTAAAACGATGTTGCAAAGATTAAACATGAACATTTAGTGGCTTACATTATTCTTGTTCTTCACACAATGTACAAATTGAACATGAACGAAAGGATAAGAGCCGTTCCTGATATGCTAGTTGCTACAAGCATATTTGGACGAGTTATTATTATCTAACACATGCAGATCATAAATCCTAGTGAAGGCTTATAACTCAAGTCTCAAGTCTCTGCAGGCATACATGAGTGAAATAGGAAAGGCAGCCTGCCCAACATACTGAAACTGAAGATGCACATGACACAATTGATCACGGGAAAAAGCAGATCTGTACAGGCATAGTGGCGTTTAATTTTGCATCCATTTTATTAAAATTTTAAAAAACATAGAGACACAAGGATAAAAGCAATGGTATCGTCGATGATCTAACTTGTGTGGACCGTTAGCAGTTTTTTTTTATAAAGGGAGTTTTATTAGCTCTTATTGTTATATCTAAGAGTTCATTTTTAATTTTTTATAGCACGGATGTACATAGTAAAAAAGAGAAGAAGAGAAAATAATAAAAAAGGGGACACAAGCCCTACAAGGGGACCAGCTCGCGATATATATCAGGTCTCAATCCGGACCTAGCCAAAAATCTTATTTACCGTCCGCTCCATAAGAGTACATGTCAAACTCTATCATATATTGATGCTCTTGCTGTTGCAACACAACATATGTACGCAGCAGTCGTGTACATGTATAAATAACTTATAAAAAAGTTAATTTTTCTCTTACTAAAAATCATGTCATTTCTAAAAGACATAACGATCAACAGAATGTTACCGCCGCTACCATTATTTTTACTTTCCATTCCTTACTAATCCCACCCAAAGTTGCCAAATATATTTTGTACATTTCTTGGAGAGTAAAAGTTAGAGGCTACTTGGATGATAAATCATACAAATCTTGCAAATCAGCAGTTAAAAAAGAAGTGTTTAATTATCGTATTTTTTTGAAAAAACAATACTTCTGACTACTTGACCGTTAGCAGGTGGGCAACTTTTTTGATAAACTACAATATCTGTTTCGAAACATTTTGTTGCCTAGTTTACTGAGTTTAGTAGCAGGAAAACGAAAGTCATATTATCTCTAAACAAAAAATTGCCACGTAAGATGGTTTGCTTTTCAATGCTGGATTACTGAAGATGTTGTAGAGTCTCACGCCTGTCAGCAAAAGTCAAGATCAAAGTACTGTTCAGGTTTCCACTTCTCCAAAAGTCCAAGAATCCAGTGCATCTTGAACTGCTGGTGCGAGAAACCAATTTTGCCTAGAAAATTTTGAGGAGCCACAGTCATAAATACACTGCATAAAAAATAGACAAATAAAATGTTATATAAGTGATGGGTCACTAGGATCCATCATTTAAGAGTTGACAAACCATGTTACGATCCATCAGTTATATAGCCTCGGGTCAGAGCCAGATCATGATCCGTCACTTATGACAGGTCATTAATGACGGATCGTCTTAGGTTAGTTATCAGTGATGAGTCACGTTACGACCCATCACTTATAACTTATCATCAGTGACGAATCTCCATGAATCGGTTATAAGTGACAAGTGATATTACAATCCGGTACTGTCTTTTCTTACTTAATTTGCCCAACTAAATTCTATTATTAAAGCTCACTCGGTACTGTCTTTTCTTACTTAATTTACCCAACTAAAAATTAAATTTATTGTTTACATTAAAAAGATATTATGCAGAAAGGCTACAACCATGCTATAGCTGAACATTTACGTATTAAAGCACAAATATAAACACTAAACTTATAACCATGCTATAGCTAAAGTTCAAACCAAAGAGGTATAAGACTACAAATATTTACAGAAAAATACATCAACAAGTTATAACTTATATTTAGCCTATTTCATTAATTTCTATTCACACGATGAACAAAACTGGTGTAAGTACGATGGCGTAGTAGGCACAAATATATTTTTATTTTTTTTATTTTTCTCTTATTTTTCTCACCTCCACAGCACTAGAATATGAATCGTTGTACATTTCTACTCAAGTTTAATGGAAGGGATGGTGGTTATGGATACAAACGTGTGTTCTGAAAATGATGCAAAAACTTCAGAGGGTGAGAACTCAATTTTACCAGCCGAATTTAGCCTCGAAAAATTTTCCGAACTTGACGAAGTGAAGGAGAAACGGATGTAACTTTTCTTATAGATGTCCGTAGAGTCAAAAAAAAATATTAAAATCAGAGTTTGTATGTAGAAGTTATGCTCGTTTTATCAAAGGCACTTCAAATCAACTTTTGCAAAAATAGTCATTAGTGACAGGTCAAGATTACGACCTGTCACTATAATGCAGTCATTGATGGGTCATAACCTTTGGCAAAAAAGGTTAAAATAATAAAATATTCTGCTTCATCACAATACACGCGAGGGTATGGTGGTAAGAGGGCTACGCGCGCGAGGGGAGGTCGTGAGTTCAATACCTACGAAACGCAGAGTATAAAAATAGTACAAAAAATAGTAAGTGACCCATGACGAGTGGTGATGGCCCCTGCATTATGATGACTTGGGTGGAAAAATATATATATTTTGGTTTTTTTTTATATCCAAAAACACGAAAAATGTTCCTCGGTCATTAGTGACGGTCAAGATTACAACCCACCACTTATGACTTGTCATAAGTAGTGAGTCACGATAATGACTCGTCACTGATAAAACATATTATTGACGGGTCATAATAGTGACGCGTTCAGGATGACGAGTCATTAATGATATATTCAAGACGATAGGTACGAGATCCGTCACCTATAATAATTATCATCTGACATTAAATTTTTTTTTTTCAAATAGTGATAGGATCATATAAGAGGAAACGTGACACCATGTTTGAAAGCTCAACATATAACAAAAATATATGGGGCATGGTTGGCTGCACTGCACTGCACCCAAGTCAACTGCAGTTCCATACTTCTCCATTCCCAATGCGGATTTGGAGGAAGTGAGCAAACAAGGAAAGGAACATGTCATGGAAGATGACAATAATGATGATGATGATGGATCCGTGAACTGTATTACAACGAATGCAGCAGCATCAAGCCATGCAGCATGATCGAGCTGATTAAAACGGGCTCCATGCATCATCAAGCCATGCAGCATGATCGAGTGCAGAAGCAATTCAGAGGGTTTGGTTACTTGCGCAGATTCATCAGGGAATCAGGGCTCTGTAGGACGCCTGCTCGATTGCAGACACAATGATAAGTGCTTCAGCCGTCAGAGGTCACTGGCCCTGTCATTTACCCAGCCAGCCGAAATCTTACCTGCAGTTCAATGATTGCACCTGGCAGAAGAGAGTGTATACCTAGTTCATTCATTCATACGATTCCAGGGTATGCGCATGATAACCGGTTGATCGTTTTGTGTTGTTGTAGGTGATTATAGGGTCCATCATAAATGTCGAAATGGGAATATAATGGCACCAGTCATCAGAGGATCCCTGAACGGAAAGAGTCTATTTCTTGTCCCTTAACTATGGATCAGGTTTAATTTCCATCCCTAAATTGGAAAACCACATTATTTTCACCTCCCACTTCTAAAACCGTTCGGAATCCGTCCCTCGAATCTTTTGAGGCTGGTTTTGCTTACGTGGCGACACTAAGTCAGATCCGACGTCGGAAAGACATGCTGAGTCAGCATATCTCTTTATCTCATCTCTTTTCTGTCTCCTTGTTCCTTTGCTAAACATCCGCCATGACTAATCTCTTCCCTGTTCCGTTTCTTCCCCAAATCCAAAGAGCAGATGAGCAGCATCATCTCTTCTTCCCCAAATCAGAACAGAGCAAAATCAAATCCAAGCCACCACATCCAAGCAAACCAAATCCATCTCTTCTCAGAGTATATCCATAGCCAAAAGGCCCAAATCCACTCATCTCATCTCTTTCTTCCTCACCAGACACATCATGTGCATATACATCTCCATGGCCACACCTTGTAGCTTGGTGCTCGCGACATGGAGTAGTCCTGCGGGTGGTTGCTCTGGCTCACCCAAGCTGTCCATGGGGGCCTTCATGGCGACACCCAAAGCCATCCCAAGGACGACGCCCGTGACAGCGAGGCTGAAGAAGGAGCATGCGCAGATGGTCACATAAAGGCCTCCAAATCCGTGCTCACCCTGTGTTCCTTGCCTCCCCATCCAAGGTCACTCCGCTTCCTCAAGCTTGGCTATGTCGACCCTGAGGTGGCCCCTCACCCCGAGCTCACCTCACAAGGAGAGTGGGCGTGCCTCCTCCGGTGGACCTTCAGCCCTACCCACGCCGCATCCCCTTAAAGGTCGAGCTTTGTCAGCCTCACAACCGCCTTCTAGTGCCGCGACGTGACTCGGTGAGGAGCCACCCATAGAAGACATGGCGCCGGCGACTTCTTGTAGGCCACGTGCGAAATCCGAGGGGCAATGACTCCGCTTCTTGCCAGCCGTCACGGGAGCGAAGGATGGATACAGGCCATCGCAGGAGCGGTGGGTGGACGCGGTCAAGGAGGAGGGCGACCGGCTAGCCATCGCGTAGCAGAAGGTGGACGAGGTTAGGGAGGAGGGTGACCGGAGTAAGGGGAAAAAAGAGAGGTAACATAGTTGACCGAGGGGTGCACGTGGAGTTGCGAACGACGGCGCCCTTGAGTGGCTGGTCGAAGCTATCGGCGGCTGCAAAGATCTCAAAGCGGCGCTTGGCTACGAAGGTGGCCATGGTGCATGGTTGATCTGAGCAGAGGAGAGAGGAGCGATGGCAAGTAGAGTCAAACCAGTGAGGGTATTGGATGGATGCAATAGGCTTGGAGCAAGATTGTAAAGACTAGATGGAGACGAGGAAGACGGTAGGAGAGAGGAGGGATAACTAGTTGTGCCACATCAGATCTGATTTAGCATCGCCACGCAAGCAAAACCAGTCTCAAAAGGCCTGGGGGACAGATTCTGAATGGTTTTAGAAGTTGGAGTGAAAAAAAATCTGGTTCTCTAGTTTAGGGATGAAATTTAAACCGGACTCATAGTTGATAGACGAGAAATAAACTTAGAGACTGTTTGACAGAGCTCCTAGGGCAACTCACAGGGTGAAATCAGTGGAAGCTCTGCAAAATGGTAGTTTGCAGCTTTCATCTCTCATAGTTATTCTGTGCAAGTGATTTTTTGAAATATACTTAGATGCTATGAGCTAAAAAAAAAACCTAGCTTCCCATGATTTATTTGTCTCACAAAATCATTTTTTCTATAGAGTTTATCCAAAGTAATTATTTTTAATAAAAAATCACTTTCAAAAAATTTATATTAAAAGAAACTCTGTCAAACCGACCTTTAAGATACCATCGAAGAAACGCAGAAACAGGGAATGACTGATTGTGCAAAAAATTTCATAAGCGCTACGTGTCATCTATCGGTCAATGGCTGATAGACGAAATTTAGGACACGCGATTTAGTTATCGGATCAACTGGAGAAGCAGAAAAAACAGAGAAAGGCAAGGCTAGAAAAAAGAACACTGGTTTCAAAAAGACGCCGTTGCCGGGGATCGAACCCGGGTCACCCGCGTGACAGGCGGGAATACTCACCACTATACTACAACGACTTGTTTGTTGGTAAGAAGGAAAAACTTTCACATGTTAGTATCTTCGCCAAAGATTTTAGCATTAGGAAAGCTTCAGAAGGCGGATCCAGCGAACGCCATAACTACAGTAGCCATTGTGATCATGTTTTGGTGATGCAAGTTACTCTAGTTGAGATTCACGGTCTGAGTGCCTACTGTATTCCGTGTTCTAGTATCATCTGGGAAAGAGGGCACCCAGGCTCAGACACAGCTCCCTTTCTCTTCAACACAACACATCATGATACCGCAAAACACGTTAGAATTTTTTTTAAAATAATAATACTTTAATTAAAAATTGCAAAAATAATATTTATTTATAAAAATCGCCAAAATAGCACCCGTCGACATTTCGTCTGACGACATGCATGTATCGTCATGTGGTGCTCCGATTGGTGATGGGTCACAGCTTT
The DNA here is from genome assembly GCF_958298935.1 of Phragmites australis. NCBI lineage: Eukaryota > Viridiplantae > Streptophyta > Magnoliopsida > Poales > Poaceae > Phragmites > Phragmites australis. The sequence continues at coordinate 18,234,167 of NC_084936.1, read as the reverse complement.
TATTGCATTGGCAGTGCTGACGGGTACCTCTGTATTAATGCCCGCTGCACTAGCAGGGGGAGAGTCGTGCGCGTGAGAGAAGAGGAGTGCAGAAGAGGATGAGAGCATCATGGATTCTCAGAGGAACCACCCCATAGAAGTACCACACTAGCATGAACATTCGTTTGCCGGTGTGGTAAACTAATCTTTTTAGACGTAGACTTTTCAAACATAGTCCTCTCAGACGTAGGATTTTCACATGTAGACTTTTTACGTAGGATTTTCAGACATAGGCTTTTCAAGCTTTTTTAGATGTAGCCTTTTCAATACACATGATCACTCCAGGCGGAGGAATCAATATCTTATCCTAACTATTTATCATGGACTCGGTGCATGAACCAGCATGGATTTTCAGTATAAATAGCAGCCTAGAAGGCCACTTCTACAACAAAACCAAACGCTTCAAGCTCTTCTCCTACTAAAATGACCTCTGATCTTCTACCAAAGAAATATATGCTAGCTGCTATGCCTACTGAGGTCAAAGTACCGATGTGCTAGTGTGGATAACTTCTCAGACACCTATGGAAGGAAGTTCTTTGTGTGTTCGAACTATGAGTATGACCCACCAGAGAGTAACATCCATGGTGGCTACCGTCAGGTACACATTTGTGGCTAAACTATACCATAACTATATGTCATTTATCACTGATCATTTTGTTCTCTGTTGCTAGTCTCCGCCACCACTCTGTGAGTTCGTACAGTGGCTGAATATTGAGCAGAATACAACATATGTGTTCCTACTACACGAGGAGCACCGGATGGCATGGAAACGTTTTCATCAAATGGAAGTGGATGAGAGGAGGGAGACTGAGTGCAAACGCATGCACGAGTAGCAGCGGAAGCTAAGAGAGCAGCAGACCCGCCTGAAGGAGTAGGCCCATGAGGCGGAGAGGGAGAGGAAGCGCGAGAGGGTATGTCGGACGTGTGAAGCAAGACCAGGTGCTGCTAGGAAGGGAAAGTACCCCGCTATACTCAATAGAGTAGCGGTAGTAATCAACTTGTATATATTCTCTAAGGTATGTTAGGTTTAGATACGGTACATATCTAAGTTAGTATGAAAGTGTACCGTATATGTCATCGTATCTATTGTTTGCATGAATAAAAATGTCATGTTTAATTGTTCTTGTCGGATGATTCCACTTCAATTGTTTTCTCCTCAATTAAATCCTTTTGGCTTATAGGTATGTATGAAAACTCCTTTTGTATTCAAATAGCCTAGAATTTTTCTTAGAGATATCGCCCCTCGAATGTTTTACCGAGGAAGGAGTATCTAAATAATACAAGCGTTGTTGGATATATCTTTATCACGAGTACTTGAATAAGAGCTCTTCACTGCGTAAGTAAGGAAACCAGGAAAAAAAGAACATCAAATTCTAGGAACTCTACCAAAAACATGCATATGTTGTACCACGCCGAGGAGTTCGAAGAGAGCAAAGGAGCCGCTTGGATCTGTTCAACGAGGCCTGCACAGTGTATCAGGTGGTGTACGAGCACGCTTTGGCAAAGTAAATGTTGTTAAAAAAAAAAGTAAATGCTGCTAAAAAAAGTAAAACTTATTAAAAAAATAAAAAAGTAAAGTAAATGTTTCTAAAAAAAGTAAAGCTTGTTAAAGAAAAAGTAAAAAAGTAAAAAAATATCGGCATCTGGTTTGGCGACAGACCCATGTCAGCAAAGTAGAATTGCCTGTCAACATGATAGATGCTTTCAAGCCCTGTCAGTAAGCGAAACACGGACAATAGGCCTATTAGCAGGTGAAGTGCTGACATGGTACTAGCCAACATTTCGCCTGCGGACAAGGTGCTATTTTAGCAATTTTCCGTACACGAATATTATTTTTGCAATGTTCCATTAAAATATTATTATTTAAAAAAATTCATGGATCAGATCCCTTGAGGCCGAATAGAAATAAAGAAATTCTCACATTTTCATGGCAGTACAACACATGTTCATCATCAGGTTTCATTTACAGAGTTCCGATTGCCGAACCATACATTGTATAGTCAGCAGTTGTATATCTCCATTTGTTCTCGAACTGCAGAGATCCATTTACATATTGACTTCTTTACACTCCTTAGAAGGGAAAACGGATAGGAAAAAGGAGGGTAACTTTGAATCAACTATCATCATCATATTGTCAACGAATAAAACGAATAGCAACCTTAGGAGGCAGATCCACCCCCGGAAGAAATAGTATCCGGTACTGTACAGTGTACATTTAATTGCACTCATCTTGGAGGTGGTCTTAAGAATTGTTGAGATGAGTATGTCGATGATGCGAGTGGAACTGTTGAGAATTCGGAGTCTGGATGACCGAACAGATGCGGCCTTGTGGAAGGGCCAGGTGCCAGGTTTGGGGGATGCTGTGATCCTTGGACACTCGATGCATTGCTGGTACTAGTGGCAGTTTGGCTCTCTTCCTGTGACAGCCTTGCCGCTTCTGAAGCTTCTCGTTTCTCCCTTTCCTGTTTCTCCCTTTCTTCGGTCTCCTTGAGCAGAAAGTCCACCCATAGGTCTGCAAATGACTGCACATAATGGCACAAGGACGATACCAATATCAACCAACTGGGTTTCTGGGTGTAACATAATGCAAAAATACAGCTTAATGGTTCTCGAATGTCTGCTGAACTTCAGAGGTGACAGGAATATGACTATGAATGAACAAACTAGGGTAACGGACATATAGATCTCACCTGGCTATCCTGAGATGCTTGAATAGATTTTCCGCCAGAATTTCCACCAACAATTCCTCCAACTAGGCGTCCCGGGAGGCCCAAAACACCACGGACAACACCCTTACCAGTATTATTTTGTGCAAGACCAATCCTTTGCTTGTCTTCCTCGGAGAAGCCAAGCATGCGAACCATAAGGTCCAAAACCTGGGCATACCCAGCATTAGAATATTTGATAACAAATTTGTAGTTGAGAAGTCCATAATACTAAATACTTTGGACAAGCCAAGCACCTCTTTGCTGTGATTCCGTTGGAAGTAAGTGACTAGAAGTTTGATCACAATCCGCCTGCAAGGAAAATTTTGATTATTTGATTTGCTGCATATATCATATAGCATCTACTGATAGGTCCAATGAAAGTGCAAGAAGAGAACAGCTATGTACACAAAATATATCTTGCGAAACAGAAAACTTTGGTACAGAACATGACCAAAATTAAATTTGAAATGTTAAATCTGCAGATACCATGGTATGATTGTAGATTAACCAGCTGTCAAGCATTGATCATCAATTGTTTCAGGAACAGTAACAGAGAAAAGGTGAAAACAAGAGGAAAAGAAAACTTCATAGGCCTTTCTAGAAAAGGTTACGGTACGAACGCTTGTCCATGGGCTAATTTTGGAAGTCTCAAGTCTTTTAACTCTTACAGTATTTATCATGTCTTGTGCCAAAAATATATTCCACACAGAATGCATAACTATCTCTATCATCGGTACATAACACTAAATCATATATTCGTCCATAGATGCATTCACTAAAATTATCACCCAAAAATAAAATGTTGCCGCTAGAGAAGGAGCCCAACCTGTCAACTGAGTTATCTGAATCTAGTGACATCCTATTGACTGTTGTCATGCTTTGTTCTAGCGCACGTCGCAATCTTGAATTGTCATCCTCAAGCTTCTGCATTGAGCGTTTCCCATCTGCTAACATACTCTCTGCTTGTGAAAGCTTGGTAGCTATATCTTCCTTCTCCCTTCTTGAAATCTCAATTGTTTGATTTGCCACCTGCATAAAAAGGATATGCTTTAGCAATGTTATTTGAAGAAATTAAAAAAAAAAAACATTATCGAAGTATGTGCACTCACGGCATACTTAGGTATTCATGAATCTAGTAAAAATAAGAGGAACGATATTGACAATCACAAGTACTGAAGTTGGTCAATGCTCACTCAAGGATTTACAGGGTATGCTCTGTTTATACCTTCAATGACTCCGACAGTTTAGCCAATTCTTCCCTAGCAATAGCTAAATCACCTCCAAGCCGGTCCTACAGACATTTAATTTATGACCAAAATCAAGCCAATATTTGCAAAATAAGAAGTTCCAAACAAAGAATACTCTCAAGAATTCAATCACCTTGGCTTCGCTCTCAGCATAGTACTGTCCAAGGGCAGTCTGAAGATTAAGCAGCTCCACGTTTTTTGATTCAAGTGCACTCATACAGCTTGAAAGCTTGTACTTCAAATCTTCCATCTGTTCATTTGACCTCTGGTGTTCTTCATTTATGATCTTTTTGCTCTCCTCCTGCTTTGCCATCTCAACCTTTAAAGCTCTCTCTAACTGCATTATATGAGCTCTTTGCTGCTCACAGATTACCCGCAATTCTTCAATGAGTTTACTATCTTCATCCATCTTTTCTTGGTCTTCAATGTCCTAATGAAGAACAAGTGATTTGTTAGTCAGTTTGCACATCATATTATTCCTTTTAAATAGCTTATCACATTTTGCATAAGATATTGGACATAACTTGTGTTTAGATAGTACAAAAGAAGCAAGGGACCACATAATAATGAGGCTAAAAAATCACAAGAAAATTACAGAATAAGATTATGTTGTTACCTTATCTAACAAATGCTGCTTCAGCCGAGCCAAATCCTGCACCGCTTTATCTCTCTCACGGGAAGCATCCTGTAATGCTCTATTCAATGAAGCCATCTCTTCCTTAACCTTCACAGTGGAACCACAAGCACATCAGTATGTTTATTTTCTTTGCCATTTAGTGGCATCACCAGTATTATACACTACAAAACATTGTATTGTTGGCCATAACTCTTAGCTAACAGGTAATCCATACTGAAATGTACAAACTTATAGAAAATTTTACAGTTTCTGATGGCTCTTACTAGAAAACACTGTAGAAAATTTCACTTCAGCAAAGTAAAAAACTTATAATGCATTGAGGCCTTGATTCACATCAAGGTTCTGAAAAAATTCAAAATAAACAACAAATAGTGTTGCCATCGAAGAAAAAAAAAAAGCTCACAATCTGTCCCGTGCATCTTCCAGAGACATCAGCTACCTTCCAAATTATATATATATATATATATATATATATATATATATATATATATATATATATATATAGGAAAACTAGTCTGTACTCCAGGGAGTACATACTCCCGGCTCGATCCATAGTTGATCCTGTTATAACTAAAGTATATACTACTTTCTGAGATGTATATACTACCTGGGTTCAAAACTTAAGAGCATGATTGTACCTTTTCTAAGTCGGAAATATTGTTAATATCTGATGTACTGTCGACAGTTTTTTCCGAGGTATTCTTCATACTTTTAAATTCTGCCTCAAGCCTGACTTTCTCTATCTGCAGAAGCAAAATTTTGGTAGTCAAAATCTTTCGCCATATGATCATTGCCCTTGCACTATTAGTATAGAATTGTTAAAAGCCTGAAGTAACATGAACAGACTACTTCTTTGAACATCAATTAAACATCTGATTAATGAATCCATTTATTGAGACCTTTAGGTCAGAGTTCTCCTTCTGTAGAGCCACCACCATACTTCTTAGGCTCTGAATAGACCCGTCCGATATGTGCTCCTTGTTCTGTCTGCTCAACTCATCTTTCACACGTCTCAACTCTAATTTCTCTTCACTCAGTTCCTTATGTAGCTCTTCCATGCTAGTTGATATCTGTAAAATTATATAGAAAGAAGGAACTTCACACCAAAGGAGTCCCATCCATCATCTTTATCCAAACGTACAGCAGATCAAGATACATATCCATCTACTTACATAGAAAACAAACTTACCCTCTCTTTGTTGATCTTGAGTTCATTTAGTTGCTGCTGAAGAAATTCATTCTGCTTGTTTTTGTCTAAAATGTGTAAATAGAAGATTTAGACAAAAAAAAAAGCTCAGTAACTTTTAATAGTGGCTGCTGACTGTTAAAAGATGGAACAGTTTGGAATTAACTCAGACATACCTTCTAGCCTCCTTTTTATTTCAGTTTCTTTCTCAGAATTATTGCTGAGTTGCTGTTTCAGTTGTTTGATTTCATTTTCCAGACTAGCCTGCTTGGTAGCAAAGGATGCTCTCTCTTCCTCCAATACATTTTCCTGTAGCATGTGCATTCAATAAAGAGCGGCAGTTATTTCACAAAAAACACAGGGTTTCTTTCGTGTAATAAAAAAGATGTATAAGATCAAAATTGTTTTTTAACACTAAACCATAGGACAAAAAGGATCCCGTCAAAAAACATACAAATAGGATGAGCATGTGAACACAACACAAGCTATGAATTTATAAATTGCATACAAGGCAATGAAACTGCTTATAAATACCTTATGATACCCTGTCACCGAATGCAGACCATTTGGTTGGATACCGTGGGAAGAACCACCACCATATCCATTCTGCTTGGATACATTCAATGAATTTTCCTGAGTCCTTTGTACTCTGCTAGGTGACCTTTCCAATGTGCCCTGTGAAATTTGAAGTTAATAATGTATCATATTGGCATATTGCATGATAAATGATAAATAGTAACTTCATACAAGTTGATAAAAAAAACCCAATTACATTAGAATTGGCTGAAACTGCCTTAAAGCTCTCCAAACTTCTTTTAAGTGAGCCATTTTCTTCACGAAGTTTTCCAAGTTGTTCCTTTCAAAACAAACACACAACATGTAAGAAAGCATGTGAGCCGCATAAAGTCAGCAAAACTTGTTTACTATTTCAGTGCATCAAAATTGTACATGCAAATACCTGTTTTTCATGTGCTGAACTAACTGAAAACATGGTCTTGGTATTGCAAAAACAATATATCCGGTAAAAATGGTCTGGCAAGCAGACATGTATAGAAAGGAGAAACAAAGACCTTTAAAGCAGGCATACCTCTTTTTCCTTCAATATTGCAGCATAATTGAAAGATAATGCCTTTATTTCAGCCTCCGAAGCTTGAAGCTTTTGAATGTCTTCCTTGAGTTTAGAAATCTGCAATAAAAAATGCAACTATATCAATGCAAATTGTCCTACACTGTTTTCATAATTTGTCCAACTATGAAATGAAACCAAAAGAAACGTTCGTAGAACAGGTCGACTTCATGCAACTATGAACTAGTCGATCTTCATGCAACCATACTAAATAATAGTTCGCTTTGCATTTCAGTATTTGGAGACATGGATATTTGATAGTATTTATACAATCTACCAAATCCTAATGATAGCCAATCAACCATTTTGCTATCAACATATAGTCCACCTGCCCCTGGATAGCTTTTTGGTAATGTCCTGTTAAAAGATCACTAACCTCCCACATTTGGATCACACGCTGTCCTAGCAAAGGGGTTTAATTCTCACTGATTTCAACCATCTACTAGTCCAACCATTTGGCTTCCCATTATTCACAACATTTCCATGCAAACTAGTGTTCACAAACTATGATTTCAGCACTCTACAAAATTAGTGTGAAGATACTATCAGCTATCACCACAGACTTGTGCACCCCTACGCGAGCCACACAAACGCTCGATCAATAAGACTCCAAATATTCCTTTTTCTCCCAAGTAACAAGAGCTAGTTCATCAATGCAAGTTGCCTTGTAATACCCTGGCTATGCGTGTGGGCTGAGCAATTCATAGTATCTCAAAGTCTAAGCACTCGGCCTCTCATAGTTAAGAGCTTTGGATCGCGCAAAGAAACCCGACGCACCGGAGCCTGACCGGAACCAATTCGCAAGGGAAGTTTTGCGCGCGGAACGGGGTAGGTACCTCGTCGGGCTCGGGGGGGTCGGAGCCGGGGCGGGAGTACCGTCTCCGCCTCCCCGACGACGTCAGCGTGAGCGCGTGGTCCCCGCCCCTCACTGGAGAAGGCGTCGCGGGGGCCTCGTCGGCCGCGGCGTCGTCGACCTCGCCGGCGAGCCGGGAGAGGCTCTCCCGATAGGTTGCTATGGAGCTCCGCATCGCCGCGGCGGGCGCCACCGCTCGAGATCCTGCGGCGAGCGGGCTTAGGGTTTGGGGTGGTGGCGAAGCGAGGCGGGGAGATCTAGAGGTGGGCAGGGGGGGCGGAGGATGGGATGGTTGTAACGGAAGGAAGGAGGCAACGCCAACAGCGGGGTTCGGGTGTTCGGGACGAAGACGAGTTTTTTCCTTTTTTTGTTTTCTTTTTGTTTTCTCCGTTTTATTTCCTTAAAAGTTTCCGTTTTCCTTTCTCGTTTGACTTTCTTGCGCGTGTTAGGTTCTATTTATTTCAGGTCAGAATTATAATAAATGACTTATAGACGATGGATTATAATAAATTAAATTATAATAAGTTGGAGGAAAATAAACTATAAGCTGTTTGACAATCTAGGTTATTGGTAAAAGTCTGCAATACTCTCAATAGGGGTGGAGAATTCAGGTGTAGGATGGGAGGAGTAATATTGACAGGTAATTTCTCTTAAATTTAATGAGTAGTATAGTAGAAAATCAAAATAAATTGAAATAAGTTTCTTTTCGCAACTTATGGGATTATTATAATCTGAGCTTCAGATTATAATAATTTAGATAAATAAACTAGATGTTTGTTTCAGCTCAGAATAAATAAGCTAGCTTATTATAATCCTGAGCTGAAACAAACAGAACCTTACACTCGTCACCGCACAAGGACGCGGTAGGGCGAGTGGATTTCGGGTGGTGTGCTACGACAGGGTGATCTTTCCTTTCTTTTCATTCAATTCCTAACTTAAAATCTCTTTCAGGAGGGATTCGAACTTAAAATCTCTTTCAGAGGGATTTTTTTAACTCGTTCCTTCTAAATTCTTGCACTTCAATAATATAATAAATATTTATTTCTGTATATCTCTGGAATTTTCAAATACTAAAATACCCTAAATACTTTTGTTACTCATATCTGCTTAGCTCTTCTCTGGATCAATGGACCCGGGTCCACGGCGACTCAGTCTAAATCGATAGAAGGGGAGGGGAACGGCTCATTGACTGACGGTTGACCGATCGGCGACGGTGAACGACGACGAATCCCGGAAGGTTCCTATACTCCAACAGTATTCTCTTTCTCATTCCCTTCCCCAACAATGTAATAAATATTCATTTCTGTATATCTCTGGAATTTCTAAATACTAAAATACCCTAAATACTTTTGTTACTCAGATCTACTCAGCTCTTCTCTGGATCTATGGGCCTAGGTCCACGACGACTCGGTGAACGACGATGAATCCTAACGGGGGGGTGGTACCACCAGAACCAGTGCACGATGGCGAACCCGTTTCGGTGGTCGGTGGCGACATGCATGCCGACGAGGTAGCTCGTTGACAACGATGGTGGATGATGGCTTAGGATCGACGACGACAGTGCGCTACGATGAGGGGGAGAGGAAGGGGAAAGGCCGGAGAGCTTCAGTGAAGCATGGTGGAGCTCACCTAGTGCTCGCTTGGGCGGGAAGGCGCTGGAGCAACCGGTCGACGGAGAGGCCGAAGGGGAGCTTAAGGCAGTGACCAGAGAAGAAGGAGAGGGCGGCACGGGCAAAGCTCCAGTTTGAGCGCACGAATGGATATGAGAGAATCTCATGCCCCTAGGAACCTTTCTCCTCTTCCGTCCCACACCAGCCCCCAACAGGAATCCCTTGGAGCCCGACGGTCGTTCCCTTCGCGATCTCTTTCCCATCGCGAAGGGAACAGGAAGTGCGACAGAAGCCCTTGGAGATAGTCTTACAGGTGTGTCTGGACCGTGTTAGTTAATAAAATTACACGAAGCATTTACAGCAGGCAAATTTACCAACAAATTGAGGTTTTCTATGGGTCTGGTGTGTTTTTAGAAAAGCAATCTAAATTATCCTCAGTTTAATCAACCCCTCGGGTATCTACGAAAATGAGAGCTAGCATTCACTTGCCTTTCAACTATCATGTGTTGACCCATATTTAAATGACAGCTCAAGGAGACATTAGGTCCATTGAAATGAACACAATTATAGTAGTCCCTGATATTCATCTCAAGACATAGATAGAGGGCAAGTTGTGAGAATTTGGCAGTATTTATGTCATGACCAATTAAATTGCAGATAATTTTTCGCATCATTCCAACACCTGGATGACCCAGGCGATCATGCTATATTTGGAATGTGTCAACATTCTAAAAAATTACCTTATACGCAATATGTGGTACGGGCTTGATGTATGTATAGTACAATCCTGTGGATAAAGAGAGAATTTTCTCTAGTATTTGTTTTGCATATCTGATATTTTTGGTAATGAGCAGATATTCCTCTTTGTTGTCATCATGGGTTTTGATATGGAAACCATTTTAACGGATATCTCTATAACTTAGTAGGGTACATGTTGAATCAGGATACAAGAGTGCATCTTCGATTGTAATTTGAGTATCCATAGGGAGAGTGATTATGGCGCGACTAGAGCCAACAATCATAGCATCGTGTCCTGCGATCGTCAAAATATTTCCTTGACTCTTTTTTAGAGTTTGAAAATATTTAGTTTCCCTTAGTATAGAGCTAGTGGTACAACTATCTACTAAGCACATCTCCTCTTTATTTGGATTGTCTCCCGTAATCATCTATATATATATGAAAATAGAGAATGTGAAACATAAAACAAATAAATTGATCATCCAAAGAAAGATCTACCACAAAACAATGAACAAACGGATTTTCTTTGCTTTCTCCAATTGCACTGAATGTGGCCATTATGGGCGCTAGAAAACCATATACTAATCCAGAAAGGACGCTTCCTGGGATGCCAACTATCAACCATAGGATCAAGATTGCAGTAGCAGCAATAAGAAGCAGAAGCTTTACTATAGGTCCCACCAGCTTAGTTCTGCCTTCAAGAAAAAGAGGACGCAAAATGTGAGCACTTTGATTGGTAATTTGATGAACTTGCCAAAAATAGAATGCAGAACATGCACACTGTACCTGATAATGCAGTAGTATGTCCAAATCAGATGCATGGGCCATAAGCCTAGAATTAGTGCAGATAATCCAATTGCCATGATAAGATATGCCCAAGGGCACAACAAAACACCTGGAATAGAAAATAATGTGAAATGAGGAGTGCATATCATGTCAGAGTTTAAAATGAATAGATAGGTAGCTGACCATATACAGGTAATTGTTCAACAACACAAAAGCATTGAACTTTTGAAATCTACATATGTCAATATTCTGTGTCATTCCATCATTCATCTGCAAAGTTACATTAATTCCATGGATCACAGCTACTTGCGATACTGGCTGTGGTAAATTAGTACATAACAGAATTTGCATTAATAAACCAGAACCAGGACATTGAACTAAACCTAAGTTTGAGAAATTTGATAAATTCTTATACAAAAAGGGAAAATTACATATTCTATGATTGGCCTTCAACAATGCCATGCCAGTTCTAGGCAAATCCAGCCCAGGAATTTCCAAGTCGGAAAATATACATAATTAGCCATTAAATCAACATAGTTAATTGAAAGCACGCTGACCATCAGTTCAGCACCTAACTTCTTGTATTGCAAATTGATCATTCAAATCAAGTCGATGCAGTTTGGTCCTAGCATAACTAAAATTAGGACAACACGCCAATTATTTAAACAGGTCCTAACTAAAATTCTCCCAAGAAAAGAGAGGAAATGATGAATCAATCATTCCCTCTACAAGGGTAACAGGAAATCAAGAGAAGCAACCGCTTAAAAGCAAGGAAATGTCACAGTTGCACACATAGCCCTCCCAGTTTATCACGCTTGCACAGTGGGATGCTAAGCTGCCGCGCGAGCACGCCTAGCGGGTTGGCGTGGATGCCGGTGATGACGCTGTCGTTGAGCTCGATGGCGGCCTTGTCCCCGCCGAGGCGGGATGTGTAGACACGGCCACTGAGGCGCGAATGACCCTCGAAGACAAGCACGCGGAAGCTGAAGCGGAGGAGATGGCGTGCGGCGGCGATCCCAGCGAGACCCATGCTGGCGACGAGGATGAAGGTTGTTGCAGCGCCCTGAGGCGGGGCGTTCGGGGGCGGGGCGGTGGGGAATGTGGCGGACACGCCGAAGTTGATGTGGCCCTTGCGGACGAGGAGCCCGTGGGCCGTGGCGACGAGGTGGTCGTAGGTGGCGGCCACGGTCTCGAGCACGCGCACGCGGGGGAGCGGTGCACTCAGGTCGGCACGCCAGGAGGCGAGGATGTGATTGCAGACGACAATGTAGTCGTTGGGCGCATCAGCGATGGGGGCCGGGAGGAGGGGCCGCTCCTCGGGTAGAAGCTCGTCGATAGGGAACCCGAGAGATAGCACGATGAGCGCCTCTGTCTCTGTCTCCCGTTGCCGTTCCTCGGTCGAGAGGCACCACAGCCGGCGGATGCGCCACGACGGGCGAGAGTAGCGAGGGAGGTCGGGAGATGGGGGCCAAACGAGAGGAGTTGAGAGATGGGGGGCAAACGAACGATGCAGATGATTTGTGCGATGGACGGCGACGCTTCGTGCGAGCGAGTGGGCACGATCGGACGGGCGATGCTGCATCGGTAGTCCGAATGTGGCAGACGAACGAATTCATTTGGTTCTTTTTAAGTAGTAGAGAAGTATGTAGTGGTTCTCGTATCAGGCAGAATGTCTTGTCTTTCCTCCCCTCTATTCCTAACAGGTGGTCCCTCCTTCCCTTCTGCCCCTGCACAACTGTGTCGCCATCCTGCCCGCGCACACCACCTGCTTCGAGACAGTTCCGCCAGCCACATCGCCAACCCCATCACCCCCTTAATTGGCCACAAACTGCCGCCGTCGCAAACCGCCCTCACTACCACCTCCTTCGAATCCTACCAGTTCGACTGCGGCATCAACGCCTCCCGCTCCTCGTCCAACTCCCATCCGCTCCGCGACTAGAGGCCAGGTGCTGCGACCAACCCCTCCCCGAGGCCGGCCACCACCACGGCATGGATGCACAAGCCTGCCAGTGCCAATCCATCGTGGACCCACCAACCGTCCCCTGTGGCCGCAGCAGCAGTGTCGCCTGGATCCGAGCCAACCTCCATGGTCAGCGATATCTTAGGTCAGAGCTGGTCCTCCACCGCGTCCTCCTCCAGGCTCAGCATCTCTAGGCCAACAATCCTAGCCTCTTCAGTGACCTCCTCGGCTCTGGCTCCTCGCGCAAGAAATCCACCATGCCTCTCAGATTCACCGCGCTGCAGGCCTCCAAGCTGATCGGTGCTAATCCCAATGCCAGCGCCAGCAGCTCTCCCTTCTCGACGCGCGGCATGGCGAGCTCACTCCTGAGAACAACGAGGGCGCCGATGGGCTCTGGTGGGTACAACGTTGGTGGCTGGCCAATGAAGCCCGCGGGCATGCCATTGGCCACCTCTTAGCTGATGGGGCAAAAGAAGGACCCGTTGGGCTCGATAGATCCCTTGTCTCCGAAAAAACTGAAAGGGATGGAGGGGGGGGGGGGAAGAGACCAGTGCTAATGCATGGCGCGGCCTTAGCCGCGGTTTAGGGCTGTTATGGTGCCGACCTGAATCAGCTTCGGCCAAGATCGAGGTGTCACCCTATCTCTGTGAGTTCTTGATCTCGCTCTCTTTCTCTCATATGCGAATGGATTTGGGGTGAACCTGCCATGGTGTTATTACTTCGTGTGTTGATTTTATGAGTAGCTGCAATGCAAGGTAAGATTTTCATGAGTAGCTGTAATGTAAGGGAAGATAAAGGTCTTAATTATTCGGTGAATGGCAATATTAATTTAAATGTTTCATTGTTACATATTAGGGTTTCAGGCCTTAATGATCTATCGGTTCCAATAGTGGATGCTATCATGAGACATTTCCTAGACGCTTCCTAGGCCGTTAGTATTCGAACTAATCATTTTATTTGACTTGCTATTTTCTGAATACTAGGTTGATGTCACATCTGGACCTGACAAACATCTTTTGCCGCACATCTATGACATGTTCTGTGGCTCACATTTATCCTACAACATCAACCAATGCCGTATGGTAAGTTGCATTATACAACTTTTGTTATTCCACCATATCAATGTTTCCTATAAAATTACTATGATTCACCAATATGTTCAGATAGGGTCTGTGTGGAGTTGTTATGTTCGGGATTTACTAGTTTTCTACCCGTACGTTGCAACAGATGCCAAAAATTTGTTAAGCAAAAGTGACGTGACACCATGGCAAGCATGACACAACCCGTGCAAAAGAGCATTTAGGTATTGTCGGATTGAAAATAATGTCAAGGTGCCAAAGAGATGCACATCGTACTCACATGTGGACTGATGGGAATGCAAATATTCTACCGGACACTTTCACAATTGCATCCCCTACCAACATGAGATCTCATCCTGAAATTCCCCAATTCAGCACCCCAATAGAGAGATCGTAGCAGTCTACCTGGGGCAAATATCTCAGTATTATTTGTGGGGCAGAGGACTAACCAGCAAAGGTAGGGATCATATGCACCCCGGCACCATAGGAACGGACGGCCTCGGACACCTTATCCACCAGCAGTAGCTCCTCAGCTGGCGTCTCCTCCACGTCGACCCGGATCATGTCGCCCTCGCCCTCACCCTCTCCCTACACAACACCCACCCCCACTGCAGCCTCCACCGATGTGTACCCCTGTGGCGCCATAGCCCTCTAACACTGATGCTCAGAGAAGTTCTTCCCTTCAATTCAAAAACCTAAGCTAGAGACAAAAGGAAAATAATTTGTTAAGACCATTCAAATTTCAGAATAAATAACACTCCAAAAACAACAGTTATTATCATGTCCTGAGCCCCTACATATACTTGAGCCGCCCATTGGATTTCTTACAGTTTTGGGCATGAATGTTGGATGCTCAAAGCAGCACCCTCCAAGCTATCTATTTTTGGAAGCAAATCTATGAGTTTAATGTTTGCATGAAAAGAGAAAGATGAGGATTATTCAAATAGGTGAAAGATCAATACCAAAATAATTTAATGGATTGTCTACCTGTCATTAAGCAGGGAACTCCCTGTACAATGGCTTAGCATGCAGAAAGACTGCTACAGAAGAAAGAATCTGATCAGCTTAAGCTATCCAGATATTGAAAACTCCATTGCTTCATTAGCTCTCCAGATATTGACAACTGCATTAAGGAACTTCAAGAGAAAAACAGAGGGACAAAAATAAAAGGATTACAAAGAGATCCAGAATGTCAAATTTTTTTTTATAAAAGATAGCATTAAAAACCTACTGCACGATGGTCTTGTTGCTGAAAAGAAATCATTTTGTCTCTGTTTAGCTTACGCGTTATGGTCCATTGCGTGTGTTGTATTTTTCTAGTTTTCTGAAACTCAATGTTGATAAAAAGAAGTATCTGGAAAGCCAAACAAAACCTTTTCAAAGATGATTCAAAACTACTGTAAAGTGAACAACCAGTACATAAAAATGTACTGAATCCATAGACGCAATGGTGCAATGGAAGTACAATTATTTAATCTGTAATGCTGTGAGTTATGCACATCCAACTATAAAGCACAACTTAGGATTTGCCGTGGGGTATTGAGTTCGAGCAAAGATTGGAGTCCGGCGAGGAATCACCTCGCGGAATGGACGGATAGAGGCAAGCGGCTTGTTGACCGCGTACTCGGATGTCCACCCCAACCCAAAATCTAGCACAGAGGAGGACAGCCCCAGGCGAGAAGTGAGTGCACGAATATTGCCAGAAGAGACGCGGGGGAGGGGGGTGCTGGCGGGCCGCCATTCTAGGGCGCGTGGATCGCGGACAGGAAAGGAGGAGCGGAATGCGGGGATTAGAAAGCACATTCAAATAAAGCAATATAAATAAATTAGAAGAATTTATTTATAAGTAACTGACTTGCATTGAAAAATTAAATGTTATAAACTCTACTATAGGTCGAAGACCATGGTAGGCAGCACCGACACCAATGCTAGTAAAACCAGCATGAACAGAAACAAAGCAATTCAGTATTAATATGTGATGACATCAAACTGACAGCTTATGAATGGACAATGATGATTGATCATTTTGCAGGTCTATAACCTCAGTGATTAGTGTATCAAGAACCCTATCGGGGCCATACTTGTCTAGCAATCCCTTTGATATCTGCAAAGAGCACCAATGGAGAGAAGCTCAACACCAATAGCATTCGTATATTAATTTTCAGTTGCCACAAGGAGATAGAAGGAAGCATACATCTTTAGAAATATTACTGACCTTATATGCACCTTGGTACTCCCCAACCTATCACAAAAATAATAATTATTAGACCAAAAGAAACAAAGGGGAGAAAAACAGACAAGTGGGGCTACTGGTAGTACCTCTTCTCCCATCAAGAAAATAGAAGGATCTGCAGACATTTCCTCATCTAAGGAGGAATTCAACGCTTCCCGCACAATCATCTAAAAGCAAAAGAATAGTTGTCTAAACTCAAGTCATGCATAACAGAAAAGTAATTATCTAGAGAAGCATGCTATTTTCTTGAACTAACAACCTAAATGGTTCCCTATTTCGGGGCCAACTTCCAACTCTCTGCTTATGAAAGTTATTAAACGATGAGGACATGAGGAGAAGCAGACAACCGATAAAGCCTTTGTCTAATCAAAATTAACACATCAAAAGAGCAGCTTATAGCCCACCAGAACAGCAATGAATAGCACGCAGCAAGCTAAAGCGATTAGCCCCCCAGGACCGAAACCCACCTCCATGAGCTCAATTAGTTCAACACTCCATTTGAACCCGCATCAACATCAATAGCATGCAGGTAGCCTCCCACAAGCGGGGAAGAAGAAGAGAAACCGAGGCAATCACCTTGAGCGCGAGAACGAGGACGAGGAACACATGCGCCACCAGATTCGCCAGCACCGTGACGGGCACCCGTGACCACAGCACGGTCACAAGCCATTCCCCGTCACCACCTGCCTGGGCCTCATCGTTGAGGAGCGATGCCGCCCACCACTGCAGCGCAGTGGCATTAGCCTTTGCGGAGGCGGCTGTGACGTAGAGGCAGTTCACCGCCATCATGCGCGGCGCATCGGCGTCGGGGTTGGTGCGATGACTGAGCCAAGCCAAACCCTAACCCTAGCCCCGACCGAGGCAGGTGTCACGATCCAGCTCGTCAGAGGCAAGTACCAAGGCCTTTGCTTAGGATGCGTGCCTCCAGCTTTATTCACATGGGATGGGAAAGTGGAGGGGCAGAGGCGATGCTGCTATGGCGAGGGCGGCGCCGTGACGGGAACGCAACAAGGAGGAAGAGGAGAGATCGGGATTGGTGTTGGATGAGAAAGAGGGACCACCTATC
Organism: Phragmites australis; assembly: GCF_958298935.1. Taxonomy (NCBI): domain Eukaryota; kingdom Viridiplantae; phylum Streptophyta; class Magnoliopsida; order Poales; family Poaceae; genus Phragmites; species Phragmites australis. The sequence goes on along the minus strand of NC_084936.1, from coordinate 18,216,899 downwards.
AGAGCTCAGGGGAGGGGTGGCAGGACGTCCTGCCTGGTGGGAACCCCTACGTATTTTTTAATTAGTAGAGATAAAAATGAAGACAACTGTTATCATCGACCCAAGCAGAATGTGCCATGGGATTGATATTAAAGCTCACAGTGCGAACATACAAGCTATCGAACCCGCAGCAGCATCAAATTGTCCGTTGGATTTTTTGGATTTGGCGGAGCTGCTCATGCGACCGGCGCGGGTGGCCCACCGCGTCGCGGAGTGAGCTTCGGATCGCCGAATTTCGAGCTCCGGTGCTCAAGTAAGTGGGCCCATGCTGGCCTACTGGGGGCGGTGAGTGTGATGGAGCTTGTCCGGTGGTGGGAAGAGTAAGCTGCCTCCGCGGCGGCCACGATGGCGGCCGGCAGTGATGGCACCGCCCGCGCTCCGCCTCTCCATCTTCCTCACTTGCTTCGTGCTCTCCGTCGCTGCCCCTGCGCTGGCTCGAAGCTGTAAGTCTCCCTCTCTTTTTCTTTTTTCTCGTTCAGCGTGTACATGCAATAATACCATATTCGGCACGCCGTGTGCTGAATACAGTCCATTTTCGGCATACGGTGTATCAAAAATCCATCGTGCACCAAATATGGATGCTAAATTAATAAATATGACTATATGTTGTCTATTTCGACAAATATCCTTATATATTGTCTAATTTTAGATTTTTGCCCCTCTCTCCGCATGGTTGATGTTTGTTTATTATACTGCTGCCAATTGTGTGGTAACATGCTATAATTTCATAGTTACTGATGCACTACCGACGTGATGATGTGACAAATGAAAGTTATCTTTGTGATAAACTTTTAAATGTTAATTGCCAACAAATTCTTTTTATGGATTGAGCATTTATTTAATTTGCAATTAGAATACGACCAATACTGTCGGAGGATGAACTCCTCAAGCGGGGATCCTAAGGGACCCCCTTTGAGATTCGGCCGGGGGGATGATTCTGAATCTACCTCGTACATGAATTTAATTCGAGTATATGAGATGTAGGGGCGACGGATGATCGGATTCTAGTGGGAGTAAATGCTCGAGGGATTTTAGACAGGTTCGGGCCACACAGAGCGTAATATCATACTCCTGTGTGTATGCTATTAATGCTCTGGGAATACATTTCTCTGGATCTCTTGTGTTACAAGAATTTTTGTCTAAGTCTAGAGCTTCAGTCTTCAAGCGCCGATCTCTTTGAGCTTCTACTTGGCTTCGTGCTTCATATGTCATGACCTTCTGCTTCTCCGAGGTGCACCCCCTTTTATCCCGTTGGGGGAGGCTTGGCGTGCCCAGAAAGGAGGACGCGAGTCCCCATGAGCCATAAATGGACAACAACTATCATAGGGCTGCAGTTTGATGTTACAGGAAGTTGAAAATGCACCCTTAGGCGGTCCTGTCGCCCATTACGCCACCTTTTAGCGGGTACATTAGGGGGGCCTACCAGGCAGCCGCCGAGCAACCCCGCGTGGCCGCCCGGTCAGAGTAGGTCTGACATAGCAGAGCGGCAGGCGATATGCCTTGAGCCCAGTGACGATATCTCCAAGCCGCGCAGGATGACATGTGATGAGACCCGTCGCATTAAATGTCCCCATGCCTCCCTGCCAAGCGGTGGCAGGGACTGACAACAGGCGTGGGGGGAGTGGTTGGAAGTGACAGGCCACGCTCCCTCTTAAATACAGCATCGAGCCTCTCACCAGTTGACACCTCACCGCTAAGCCCTTGTGGGGTCCACCGGTAAGGGGCTTCTCAGGTGCTCGAGGAACTCTGGGTGCTCAAGGACTACTATCCATAGCCCCGAGCACCCTCTCCCGGATACGTCTCTTCTCGGTCCTCGGGGAACTCCGAGTGCTCGGGGGCCACTGTTCATAGCCTCGAGCGCTCTCTCCTGGGACGGTGCCTTCTCGGGTCCTCGGAGAACTACGGGTACTCAGGGACCACTATTCATGGCCCCGAGCACCCTCTCCCGGAACTGTGTCTTCTCGGGTCCTCAAAGAACTCGGAGACCACTGTTCATGGCCCCGAGCGCCCTCTCCCGGAACTGCCTTCTCGGGTCCTCAGGGAACTCGGGTACTCGGGGACCACCGTTCATGGCTCTGAGCACCCCTCCCGGAACTGGGTCTTCTCGGGCCTCGGGGAGATAGTCCCCGAGAGAAGGCGTCACGTGGCATTCTGCTGTTCTAACCTCAGAACTCGAGGACCCCTGGTTCCCATATCACCGATAAATACTTTCTTCACAAAAAATAATACTTTATTAAAAAAATAATACTTTATTTTTAGTTATTCAAAAAATACTTTGTTTTCATTCAATGGAGGGCCTCTATTTTGTTTTGCACCCCGAGGCCTCGGATATCTCAGGACCGGCCCCGGGGTATCCTAGCCTCCAAGTAGCGGCACAAATTACTGCACGGAAAGACTTTTTTTAAGGGTAAACACACGACATACTTGTGGAGGAGGTTTTGCCGATTCTGCCAACACATGGGAACCTTTTTTAAAAAAAACTTTTTTTTTTCTTATTCCGAGACATACCGGATGTTTTAGAATTTCCCGTGGGTTTGTTTTTTTTAATCCATCTATCATGGCTAAACTCCTCAAGATCGACATGCATTGAAGAAAAAAATGTCATGTGAGGATAGTGCATTTGGATCACTATACTAAGGGTATGTATGCGTGCGAGGTGCCTGTGCTAGGCAACCACTAATTCCGGAAACATGGGCATGTGGTTGGCCGTGTGGATCTCTGTTAATCCAAACGAAGGAAAGAGGTAATTTCTATTTCGGCACGAAGCTATAATAATTATTTAGGTTATTGACTAGGCATTGTGCGGCTATAATAATCTTGCAATCATATTTGCACTTTTTAAGAAAAGGCAACTATTTATATGAACACCAACCACGCCGTGAAAGTCTGAACATCAAGTGAGATCCCAAGTCCCCAACGCATGGCTCGACATCTTCATCTCCTCCGGCTTCTCTGCCTCGCCGTCGTCGTGACGGCTGCCCGTGCCATGTTTCATTTCAACTTCGGCAACGACCTTGGCCACCCCTTCGGCGGCAGCTCGTATACCAGGCACGAGATCTGGCGCCGCGCCGCGCTCGCGAGCAAGGCCAGGGTGGCGAGGCAGACAGCGAGGCTCGGAAAGGTTCTCGGCAAAAGCGGAGACATCTCTGCGGCCGACGTGACCATCTCCCCGTACGCCGACCAGGGCCACTGGCTGACCGTGGGCATCGGCACGCCGCCGCAGCCGAGCAAGCTCATCATCGACATAGGCAGCGGCCTCACCTGGACGCAGTGCAAGCTGTTGAGCCCCATGGCGAGGCAGCTTGAGCCACTCTACGACCCGGGCAAGTCCTCCTCTTTCTCCCTGCTCCCCTGCAGCAGCAAGCAGTGCCAGGAGGCCGTGTTCACCAACAAGAGCTGTACCAATAATAAGTGCCTGTACGAGAACGACTATGGCAGCAACGTGAAGGCGAGCGGCGTCCTCGCGTCCGAGACCTTCACCTTCGGCGTGCACCGCAATGTCTCCCTCTCCGCCCTCGCCTTTGGCTGCGGCAAGCTTTCCAGCGGGAGCATAGCCGGCGCCTCCGGCATTATGGGCCTCTCTCCGAGCCCCTTGTCTCTGATAACGCAGCTGTCCATACCAAGGTTCTCCTACTGCTTCACTCCTTTCGCCGAACGCAAGACTAGCCCGCTCATGTTCGGTGCAAAGGCCGACCTGAGCAAGTACAAGACTGCGGGGCCAATCCAAACTATCTCCATACTGAGGAACCCAGTGGAAGACATCTATTACTACGTGCCATTGGTAGGGCTCTCGCTTGGGACCAAGCGGCTTGACGTGCCGGCGGCCAGCCTCGCATTGAAGCCCGACGGCACCGGCGGCACGGTCGTCGACTCGGGGACCACGATGGCGAACCTCGTGGAGCCAGCCTTCAAGGAACTGAAGAAGGCCGTGCTGGAAACGGTGAAGCTGCCGGTGGCGAACCGGACCGTCGAGGAGTACCAGCTGTGCTTCGCGTTACCGCGTGGCGTGTCCATGGACAAGGTGCAGACGCCGCCGCTCCGTCTACACTTCGACGGCGGCGCGGAGATGGTGCTCCCGCGGGACAACTTCTTCCAGGAGCCAAGTCCGGAGCTGATGTGCCTGGCAGTGGTCCAGACGCCGGACAGCTTCGCCCCGTCCGTCATCGGCAACGTCCAGCAGCAGAACATGCACGTGCTCTACGATGTGGGCAACAGAAAGTTCTCCTTCGCGCCGACGCAATGTGACCAGCTCTGAGCTATGCGCATCTGCAAACATACATTCATAATATATATAATACCGATTAATTCCTTTTCAAAGGCTGGGTAGTTGTCATCAGAGATAGACATGGCGAGTTCAAGGCTGGTGCTGCCGGCAAGCTAATTGCCATTTGTGTCGGTGCGCGACAAGCGTGTGTAAGCTGAGGCGTTTATATCAACTTATTCCATAGTTTGAGGATTGGGAGGACAGTTCTGGAGTCAGATTCATGTAATATGATCAATGCTTTAAAAAGCAATGCTCTTGATTTTGTGAGGGTTGGCACCCTGGTTAGAGAAGCTGAAAGTCTTTCCCGTTTGGTCGAAGATGAAGTTCAGTTATCTTCCAGTTTCAGAAAATGTAATAGTGTTGCACATGTTTTAGCTAAATATGGTGCTGGGTTCGGGCAAGGCAACCAAATGTGGGTTGACAATGCCTCAGTTTTTGTATTAAGTCATTTGGTTGGACAGAGATTTATCTGTGCCAGCTGGTTAATGGAATGCTAGGAAAGGATGCGAGGCTGTAGGGAACCTAACCTTGCGATTGACAAAAAAACAAGGCAGTGCAAAATGGCCTATGCCTATGTCTCGCTGTAGCCTAGTTCATTTCTTATGTTTTTTGGGGGAAAATTGCAGAAACCCAGGTACAACTTTGGGGTTTGTTAAAAACCACCTACAAGTTCGTATTCTCTAGCCTACAAGCTTCAAATATTATATGATGTCACACTATTATAGGACAACACAAAGATGATGGGATATGACATACAGTTAACACATAACCCGACTGTGATAGACATATTACAGATGGTTGTACGTAGAACTATCTGCTAGTAACTTAGGGGGTGCCCGTTTCAGATAGAAGCACATCGAGACCGTTACCCTAATCTTCAATGATATTATCCCAGATGGCTCATATCAGAAGCTGTCTGCAACGATTCTTAATACAAGTTGAACCGTATGTGATATATTTTTAGACAATGCTCCATAGGAGCCATCTACAGTATTTTCATCATCATAGAAGATTTTGAGGTAAAGACCATATGGAATATGATGAGTCTAGAAGCCAAAGTGTGGTGCTTCGCGCAGTTTATATTTGCACCCACCAGTTAGGGTTTACACAGACTCGCTCACTTCCCTCATCAATCTCTTGCACAATCTATGCCATGGTATCTTCCTTGCCATTCCCACTGGTCGTCACCTGCATTGTCCTCCAACAAGGAGGAGGACAACAACTAGACGGTGGCACTCTATTGAAAGATCAATGGGCTTAGCATTGGGTCAATGTGATTTTGGTGATTAATATCAATATAGTTAATGGGATTAACATTGTTTGCTAGTATGCAAGATTTAGTCTTACGGATGCTATGTGATGAACTTGGGGTTCAACACTTCAAGAGGATGATTATCAATGTCAAAAAAAGAGCTTCGAGGACCTATTATTTAGCAAAGCGATTATGGTGTTGAGAGCATCACTTGTGTTATTTTCTTTGGTCATATTGTGAGAAGAGGTTTAGATTTAGTGGCTTGATCTAGTGTTTTTAAGCTAGTTTTAATGGACCAGAATGAAAACCCAAGAAATCAACGAAGTGAAGCTACGAAGATCGGGACTTGAGATAGTTTGAATTGAATAAGTACCCCTAGGAATCTAGTCACCGCATGATGTGGTCACGTCACCGCATGATATGGTGAGGTCATCGTATCATGAGCAGCTAGTGTCGAAGGATTTCCAGGCTTCAGAGATGAAGTCACCGCATGATGCGGTGGCACCATATTATACAATGATTTATAGGACGGTGCATCATATGTTAGTTGTAGAGAGGTTGCAAGGCAAGGAGATCTTAGATTAATTCACCTCATCATGTGGCGACCATGGGACGGTGCAGAGTACTTCATCTTTAGCGGTGTCAGGCTTCAAACAAGAAGGTCACCACATGATGCGGTGATTTTCTAACCATTGGACATTGTGGTGATTGCATGATGCGGTGACTTTCTAACTGTTGGACACTATGGTGATTGCATGATGCGGTGACTTTCTAACCATTGGACACTGTGGTGATCGCATAATACGGTGAGTAGGGATTTCGATTGATTCAGTCCAATGGCTAAATTTGGGGGTTGGCTGGCCATTAGATGTTGTTGAAGCTCTAGGGGAAACACTCACTCATATTGGAGAGTTTCATAGCCACCTTTGAGTTAAAGTTGAAGATCAAGGAAATTATCACAACATCAACAATGGTTGAGACACTGACATTTGGAACCCATAGTTAACAGTCAACGAGCAGCATTGTTTTGTGGACCACGTTCGCAAGGATGTGGACTGCGAGCGGTTTCGGTGTGTCATCCACGGTGGACATGGCAGGGCCAGTTTGGTGGGACCTACATGGCAGGCACACATAGAGAGAGATAAGGGGGCGGCAAATAGAGAGAGATTGGACATTTTGGATTTCTTATATAGAACTAGCAATCATCTGATCTATAACCACATTTCAACCTTTCGTTGCCAGTTGTCAGTACTGCACAATATTATGAAGTACAGAACGCGGTCCGTGATTTGTAATTAGCACATGTCTCTAGCAAGTTATGATCACAGCCTCAAAGGATGAATTGTTGTACACATGAATTTCTTCTTTCTTTTAACGTACGATAACCCAAGGAGGACTGGTGCTCTAACAATTTCCTGATGGTACAAGAATTGTAACACCCTGTGGACTACCACAAGTCTGGAATGTCACTCAAACCAACCTACAGTGCTGTCAAAAGAAAACAATTTGGTAGCACCTCCCCTGAACCTTGAGGTTAACTGGCCATAACACATAAGAGACATATAACAGTTTATAAAACATCACATTAGCAATATTAAAATCATAGCAAATGAGGAACAAGCCTCGATCATACATCCAAGCCACCACTGGCCAAAATATACATCACAGGGCAAAGTGATGTCATCTAACCACATAACTGTTGGGGAACGGGTAGGCTACGCTAGCATAAAACAATTTTTCTCTAACGCGTTCAACCAAGGAACCATGCGAGTAGGGGATCATAGATTGCTACTACTAGACGCATTGTGCAGTGGAAGAAGTATTGGAGTAGACAGATCCAACGTCGTGCGTGTCAAACTCCTCGAGCAACTTCTCGATCAGATCCACAATTAGCCCTGCTCAAGTGGTCACACTCCTTAACCAGCTCCGAGCATGTGGTCATGCTTCTTGACCAATTCCTCGACCAGTCCCAACCACGGGCACGACATCCTCGACCAGCTCCAACCAAGGGCACTGCGTCCTCGACCAGCTTCGTGACCACATAGAGGAGTAGTCGATCACGTCGACCACCTCATCGACCATAAACAGGAAGCTTCGATCGCAATGAGGAAGTAATTGAACACATCCTAGTATCCTTGTTGCTGATCAGCACCACAACAATCGTAGCAGTGCCTCCACGGTATCCACACGCACAGGGATGAAACACCGTACACCGATGTGCTAGCACCGCACGCCCAACTAGGGTTTTGCAGGGAGTTCGGGAAGAGGTGGCGGCCAGGGTTTAGGCGGCAAAATCAACTCCTGAGCCCACAGCTCCTGCCTCCTCTTATATAGAGTACGCTAATAGACCTTTAATCACATTAAAGCCCATCATGACTCTAAACCCTAATGGACATTCAATCATATTAAATCTCATTCGCATATCCAATTTGCATACGCAATCGCCTCTAGGGCATATCAGCAACAATCTCCCACTTGCACTAGAGTCGATTCATGCAAGTTTTAAATTCCATCCCTTTAAGTGTGTGACCCGTTAGGTTCATTTGTAAATGGCCGCTACCCAGAAATCCTTTCCGAATTGCAAGTCAATAGCGGTACCTAGTAGCACATATTGACTCATGAGCAAACATAAAAATCATATTGGCTGAACCTTGATATATATATATATATATATATATATATATATATATATATGCACCAATCCCTTTACCACACGATACCAATCAAGCTCAAGGAGATATTCGTGCCACCCTTGTGATAGCTCGACCATTCACTCGATCAAGTAGTGGATTCATCATGATTAACTCTTTAATCATATTGGTATGGCCATGCACTTTCTAAATCCAACTACCTCGAGGGGTCCAGAGATATCTCTCCCGTTATTAAGGAGGAGCAAATTCCATCTTGATCGCTCACATCCCATGACATGTTTCATAACATACCCGAAAGTAATCTTTATAACTACACAGTTATGGAGTAGCATTTAGAAGCCCCTAAGTGTGTTACTACACATTCTGGAATCAATGATGATCTCAGATCAAAGGATTCTGCAGGTACACCATTCAACACCACAACTGATGGCACTTCATATAACTATCCTAGTAGTGTCTTGAGGTGGGTCTGTCCAACATCATGTTCGCTAACATGTGGTCACATTATTGATCTGATATCTCCATATCTATGATCCATGAAACATGATCATCAATCAATATATGTGCTGGTTTATGAGTCATCATTGTTCCACATGATGATATGATACTAGGAACCATTTTAGAATGACATCAAACAATGAGTCTCATGAGCAAGTCACATACATGCTGATCAATGTCTATAATGATCATTCAAGGAACAGAGTAACAAATTACTTGAGACAACACAAACATAGAAGTGATACAATCATCCCCATGATCGCCTTTACAGCATATCACGAAAACTTTCCTACTTGCACTAGAGCTAGTCACATAGGTATGCAATACCTATTGCTCGATAGTGCACCTTCTTTCAGGCTGTAGGATAAGACAAGCTAACGGATCCAATCCGGTAGGTATCCAATACCAATTGCATATATTTACATCACTTCTCCATCCAATTCAAATGATGTATCCATTCCAAAGTGCATGCTCGAAATTATGGTGATACCAATGCACCCAGTGCTCGGGCAATAAGTCAACTATCGACAATAGAAATCCATTAGACTGAACACATTGGAAACCACACATAACTCAGAAACTAATTTTCTAATCCAAGCAATTTCCAATGCGATTTCAAAAGCGGTGGTGTACTTAGCAATAGTTGTAGAGTAGGCAATGGTTCTTGCATGGGACATTTATAGCTCACCGTTCCATCATTTACATAAAACAAGATTCCACACCATGATTCCTTTGTTGGTTTGTAATGTAGCATCGATGTAACCATTTACAATGACCTTTTCTTTCCTTCAAAAACCATGGTCACATCCTCGTTCTTATCCAGTACTAGAGGATAATTTTTCCTTATGACTATCAACAGGACTTGTGATTGATATCAAGATTTCACTCCTCATTAGGTGTCGCAATACGCTGAGTCTCACAAAGATTGACACTACATGGTATTGGCAAGAAACCTTACTTGGAATCCTGCATATTAAACTATTTCAATACCTTGTCAATGTGCGTTCTTCGGCTTAATCTCATTAGCCTTTTTCTAGGTATTTTATTCATGATATCATACTCATCAGGTGTCATCACACACTGATTTTCTCAAGTGCCAACACTTTGGCATCCTTTTATCTATCTCTATAGGTCTTTATGCCCTATTTATATTGTCTTTCCCACAACTTCATCTTGAAACCATTTCTCAATGAAGATTTGAGAAACTTAATGCATTGGATTGTCATCTTGATCAATAATATGTCATATGGATCAAAAACACAAAATGTGATCCCACTAGCCTTGTTATAAACACAAGGTTCTTACTCACTCTTGATGGAGTCAAACTCTTTTGACCACCTCATCGAAGTGAAAATTCCAACTCTGATATACTTACCTCAATCCACAGATAGGCTATCGAAGCTTGCATAGCTTCCTAGCATATTTTAGGATTATCAAAACCATTAGGTTGTATCACATACATGCCTCAATTTAGGTTTCCATAAGGAAAGCTATTTTGACGTCCATTTGCCATATCACAATATGCAGCAATCGCTAGGATGATCCCGGTATACTTTTAGCATTGCGACGGGCAATATGTTTCATCATAATCAACAATTTGAATTACCATGAAACTTCTCACCACCAATCGTGCTATACAGATGCGAACATTCCAACAGTGTCTACCCATTTTTCTTCAAACCCATGTACACTGTTTTTTTACACCATTGGGTTGACCGACTAAGTTCCAAACTTGGTTTTCTCGCATGGATTCTAATTCAGATCTCAAGCCATCTCTCAGAGTCTGGTCCCACCATCGCTTCCGTATAATACTTGGGCTCATTATTATCCAACAATAATATATCATGCTGCTCCGTGGTTAGTAACATAAACCTCTTAGGTGCACGATTGACCCCTTTCTGACCGATGTGGGGCTGGTGTCTCCACAACATGTTCTGCAACATCCAGTTTTGGTTCAGTAGGAGTTGAAACATTTTCTGATGGTTCCCGAATCTCTTCGAGTTGCACTGTGCTCTAACTAATTTTCTTTGAGACAAACTCTTTCTCCAGAAAAACACCATTCTAAGCGACAAACACTTTGCCTTCTTCTCGGTTATAGAAATAATATCCTTTGGTTTCCTAGGATATCCCACAAAGAAGCACTTATCTGATTTGGGAGTGAGCTTATTCGATGTCAAACGTTTTACATAGTCTTCACAATCCTAGATCTTAAGGAAAGACAACATGGGACACTTCCCGGCCTATATCTCATATAGCGTCTTCTCCATAGACTTAGATGGAACCCTATTTAACGTGAAAGCAACGATTTCTAGAGCGTATCCCATAAAGATAATGAAAGATCAAATTGGCTCATCATACACCGAATAATGTCCAACAAAGTACAGTTCGTCCATTTAGACACCCATTTCATGGAGGCATGTCGTGCGGAGTCAATTGTGAAACAATTCCACATTGCTTTAGATGACCATCAAATCATGGCTCAAGTATTCATCTCCATGATTCAATCACTAGAATGTAATTATTTTGCCCGTATGATTTTGTACCTCATTCTGAAACTCCTTGAACTTTTCAAAGGATTCAGATTTGAACCGTGAACCACTTTTAGCTATAGAGCTCCTCAACCCGCATACATCTGTATGTACAAGAGCTAATAACTCATTCACCCTTTCTCCTAGACCGGTGAAAAGCAACTTAGTCATCTTGCCAAGTAAACAAGATTCGCACATGTCAAATGATTCAAAATCAAATGAATCTTGAAGACAATCTCTATAGAGCTTCTCCATGTGTTTCTTATTCATATGACACAAGCAACAATGCCGAATAAAAGTGGGGCCAATCAATGTTATAGATTCACATATCCTCAAAATCCATTCACCAATAGATCATGACTGGACCAAGTTGCTAGAGAGCTAAACAACATTTGTCCACAATCCTCTACTTCCAAAGCAAATTTTATGATCATAGTCAAGTTAAGATCGGAATAACAATTATTCCATTCAAAACTCCGAGTGTAATAATGAAGCTACAGTGCCAATCGGCCAACACAACAGCCATTTGCTATATTGCAATGCATATATCAACTTCATATTTTGCCAAAAACTCCAGTTTGATTCTAGTATCAACTACCCAAGAGTTACAAGAGAAAATAGCAAGATCCAAGTCTATATCATTTGTATCTAGGTCTAGAAGTCACACTTCCTTTCCTTTTCTCGAGAACTTCCAAGTATTCCAAGTTTCCCTTTGAACTATCACCGTATGACTACGACTCTTTAAGTGCTACGCCCCACTTTCTAAACATGTACATAAGCGCAGCTTTCATGATGTATCGTGTAGCCAAGCTTGGTTCTCCATAAAGAAATATGCCCTTCAATCATATTGAAGTCATATTAAATGTGAGGTAATGGACATAAAGTGAGTAATCATGACGTTTCTTATAAACTCCATGAGTTACAAGATAGCATCTTTGAGCTGGTTCATCGGGACAAGAACCTCTAGAACATATCCTTTGCATCATTGAGTGAGAACAATTCCCAATTCAATTTCATATCAATAATTACAATTTAATCCGGAATTGTAAGGGGAACTACTTCCAAAATCTACAACAAAAATATATGCAACGCTTCAACACAATGTTTGTGTGTATCCTCCAATAAACAGTTTATCAGAAGATACTCCCACTATATGTTTTGAAACCGTTTCCCTCTAAGGCCATACAATAGGACAAGGTTAATATTCAACCAGGTTCTAGTGAGCTTTGGCATCACTACTAGAAACATAGGTGACATAGGTAACCAACACATTGCTAATTACATCTCTATGTGACTCTTGTTTGTTAGGTGGCATCCAATGCCCCGGCATCTAGCACTATGCCTCAAGCCCACAACCATTTTGATAGCTTGTTAAGTAAACCAACACTATGCATTTAGATGTCTGATATCCACCCTAACTGGTTAAGATAAATGATGGCAACCTGCTTTGGCAGACCTACCAAACAATGATCAAAACCTATGTAGGTGGAGCTATTGGAAGGGAATCAAGTACTCTTAATTTTTTTGAGGGAAGATATTCTATCATGGTAATCATATTCACCGCATATACAACATGAAGGAATAGTATGACATGAACATAGATAAATATCACAGGCAATCATATTAACTGTGATATAGTATGACCCCTTCATATGGTGATCTCCATCGTCACGGTCCTGTCCTCTGGGTTATCATGCTTCAAGTCTCCATGATCATATACTAGACTACTACTCTTAATAGCTAGCAATGAATTACATAAGAATATGAAGCATCACAAGTCGGCACGCAGACCGTTATACAATAACACGACAGCCTTGGCTGCAATTAACCATGGCATGCAAGCCATGAATATTACAAACATGCATCGTATAAACAAAAGGCCATACTATTCACATCAATCCCTGCAAAAACAAGTTAAGCGCAGAATCGAATTCTAACGACATGATGTAAACATGGTATCCTCTTTCGCCTCCCTAGCGCAGCCCAGCCAGCCAGCCCGGCCTCCTTTCCCCCTTCCCCCACGCGTGCAGGCCACACAGCCCCGTGCGGCCCAGCTCCCGCATTCCCGGCCCGCTCCCACATGCACCGACCTACCCACCCACGCTCGCCCGTGCGCGAACTGCGCCCTATGTGTGTCGCGCATTCGTCGCTCGCCCATGCCTAGACGTGTTCCCCGAGTGCCTAGGTCGTCGGCATGAACTTCCCGTCGAAGAACTCTGACGGGGGCGTGTCTCTAGCTAGCTTCCCAGTTCACGCTACCGTAGATTCCATGCCGCCGTCAGTTTTCCCCTCCCCTTCGCCACTCAGCTGTGTCGCATGCCCGTGCCCAAGTGTGGCTGGGCCGCCGTCAGTGCGTCGCTCAACCTGGCCGAGTAGGCCTGGCTCAACCCAGTAGTGGCCAGCCTAGTCGCCCAAAGGTCGTGCCCCATTGGGCCGGCCTAGCTTCTCAACCCATTAAAACTGGCCAGCCCAACCCAAGTGGGCTAGTACTGTGTAGCCTACTATTGTGCAGCCTAAGCCCGGCCCGGCCCATCCAGGTCCAGACCTGGCCCAATTTGAGCCCATTTTGGCCCAGCATGTTACTGTTCATGTGGGCTCAGGCTACTGTTCAGTGGCCCCACCTATGGATCCCACCTATGAATAGTATCATTTTGTAATTTCTCAATTTTATTTTTGATTAAATCTTTCGGGAGCCATAGGCTCTGATTTCGGTGATTCTTTCGCTGAAATTTATCTAAAATCAAGATCTACTTATCTATCGCATTGTGATATCTATTAGGCCTTATTTGGCTTTACATTTGGTGTTATTTGATTCTTCTCTAGTATAGTCGTTATTGATCGTAGTCACAATTGCTATGCTGGAAGCATGAGGAGCAAGGAGGATCCTGACTACAACTAAGACTTTGAAGAGAACTTCAGAGAAGGCAAGTCCTATCTCCTTGATTATATTGAACCTATGTTTCTTCAACTAATCTAACTAATCAACTAAAACTGGACTTATATCGCATGTGCTATGTATTGCGCTTTTACCAACTGCTTGCAGTAGTTAATCCTATTGAATACTTGTCATGCCAGAAAAGTTATCATCCAAAGTACATATCACCATTGGATTACCTGTTGTTATCTATATTAATGATAGATGATGTCTTGATATCTAGCATGCTTTGGATTGAATACCTCTTCTTGGTGACGTCGCTTTGAAAACACCTCTCCATAGAAATAAGATTTACTATTATCAATGATAACTCATATACCATGAATTCTTGATGGTTGTGAATTCTGTGATGGTTGTGAAATCCTTGATGTCATGTGAGATATGGTGGGAGATGTGTAAACATGGGTGAAAACTGTTTGGCGGGGGCAAGTGGAGTAGTACTCTGGTTGAGGATGCTTCTGGGGGCTTGAGTCACCTATGTGGTGTTCGTGGCCAGAAGATACCTAACCTGGCCCTAAAGGAACGAGTCTTGCGCCGTCATGCTTAGCCACCCCCGTGCAACCATGCGTCCTGAATGTGCAGGACTTGACTTTTCTTCACCAGACTGAGTTGGGCATCATACTAGGAGGCTGAGAGTAGAGAGCAATCAAGTGACTATGTGGCCCTCTATTTGAACGTGCAGAGATCGGCAAATGCTTAAAAAGAGAACCTGGCATTCAGTACAAGACCACTAGTACTTGGGGGTGAATGTCGTATGATTGAAGGGTCTCGGTATGATTCGCTCCTCCTCTTACAACAGATAGAGGCTGAGCATATCTCGTGGGTACAGTGTACAACCTCTACAGAGTGTAAACCTATTCGAATAGCCATGTCCGCAGTCATGGACAGGCGAAGGCATGGTCATGCTTGAATAGACTCCGAGTGCGTGTCTCTTGATGAGTGAGTGTGTGGACTAGATGTCTGTGTGTTGAGGTTCCTAGCTCAATCCGTCAGAGGCGTGTGGTTCTAGAGGTACACCGGATGTGATGACAGGGACTGTGGAGTGAGGTGTAGCCCCTCCCAGGACCAAAAACCCCAGATATAGCTTGTTACCTAGTTTTAAACTACTTAAACTATTTTAAAAACAATCATAAATGAAACATGGAATACCAGCACAAACTGCTTTACGCTTAAAACAAAACCGTAAAGCCTAATCCTTGGATTACCCCTTTATGCATCTATCAACACCTTGAAGTAGTATAGGGCTTGCTGAGTACCTTCCGTACTCACTTTTGTCCTCATTCAATTGAGGAAGCCGATGCCGACTTCATCAGAGTTGGATGGGGGAATGAAGAGTAGTCTTAGAAGTCACGCTCGCACCCTATGCTACTTGTGGCTTGGGCTTTTTCTTTCCGCTGTGTTTTGTTGGCCTCTCGGCCAGGTATGTAATATACAGTATGGGTTGTAACCTTTTATACTCTGAACCATAATACTTCTGTACGAAGTTTGACTTTGATACTACTACTGTTATACTGTGCGTATCAGCTACTTGATCCAAGGATGATACAGGAGGTACAGGAGATCCCCGGTTTGGGGTCTTACAGGAGTGATATCAGAGTCATGCTTAGCTGTAGGACATGACCTTAGGATAGAATTGCTCGTGTGTTTTTATTTTTCCAAAAACTATGTTATCAAAACTGCTTCCGTATTTACCTTTTGTCTTGTTACCTTTGAAAACTTGTTATGCTAGTTCTAAACTATCCTTTTTCTATGCCAGATGGGAGACGAGTATTGGAATACAGTGTGATGTCTATGAGTGAAGGGCTTTCCCAAGTTGCTGTGGGAAGCTTGTTGTTGCCTAGGATATACCCAACGCCCAGAGTACACCAGGTATGAGTACGACGAGGAAGGATCCCAGAAGTGTCAGGTTATGCTACAGATCTTTGATTACCCGAGGCACCCTAGC
The DNA here is from genome assembly GCF_958298935.1 of Phragmites australis. NCBI lineage: Eukaryota > Viridiplantae > Streptophyta > Magnoliopsida > Poales > Poaceae > Phragmites > Phragmites australis. The sequence continues at coordinate 18,200,787 of NC_084936.1, read as the reverse complement.
TGGCGATCGTGGCACGTGAACACCCTTGGAGTATGGTACCCTAACACGTACCAGTTGGTGGCCTGTGAAGCACTTTAGCACCTGTGCGGGAGACATGTCAGAGAGGTGGCACACACTCCCATGAGGCACTTTCCATCTACCGTTGGCTAGCGAGCCGCTTGGTGTGCACGCCTAACCGCCATGGAGGATGCAGAATAGGAGGAAGAAGAGGACGACACCACCGTGGCCATCATGGCACAGTACCTCCATGCCTTGGAGCACATGCACAATGAGACCTATCAGCTGTTCCAGGATCGTCGCCAGAGGGCAGAGGAGTCAGAGACACGTGTGAGATCATGTGATAAAAAATTGGTTTGATTGATGAAATTGGCAGAGCAAAGTGATTTAGCATAATGATATTCAGTTGATGGTCATGAGTTGCTAAGATATGCTTGGATAGCATAGTTGGTTTGATGCGTTATCATTAGTTAGGTATGCTTATGTTAGCATGTTGGTTTTGCTTGGAGTTTGCGTGATGTTGCATGAACTGATTCTGAGTCAAGTCGGGAAGGACTTGTGCTCGTACTCGATTTATGTTTGATTCATGTGCAGGTGTTGCTCAAAGGTGAACGTGGTCGATGATGGATTGACGAACTAAGTTCAGGGAGGAACTGAGGTTCGACGACTAGATTCATGAGGAACTGAGGTCATGGTGATCGAGGATGTCATGCAGGATGTCCGAGCTGAGAGAATAATGCATATGGAGACAAGGCTTCGCGATGGACGCAGGTGGCGATCTGATCATGAGAGGACGTCAAGACTAATTCGTGTTCGAGTCAGAGCAGACACAAGGGAGTCGTGTGGTGGCTGGACTTGAGACAAGAGTTAGTATGGGAGACGAACTCTGAGTTGGTTACGTATATGCATTTATGCATGGGAGATGTGCATGCATGATTACGTAAGAGTTGTTGGCTAATTAGCTTAATTAGCGGAAGTTATTTGTCCTCTTGTGATTAGAGAATGATATAGACCAGATTGAATACGACACAGAGTTGTAGTTCGATTCGGTCACGTTTGTTCGTGCGGCTACCCTATAAATAGAGAGTGCAGAACAAGGCAGCACAACACAGCATAGAGATAGAGAAACTCGAGAGAGAGAGAGAGAGAGAGAGAGAGAGAGAGAGAGAGAGAGAGAGAGAGTTGTTTTAGGATTTTGTGGAAATTTTTGTTGGATACTTTCGAGAGGCATATTGTGAACTTATTTATGCAATGAAAATCAAGTTTCGTAAGTTGATGAGTTGCTGATTCGGAATTTTCTCTCTGTTCTATATTCTGCATGTTCAGTTTTGGTTTACAATTAATTTTATGTTTCTACGAAGTTTCATCTTGGTTTAATCCATCCAAAAACTTGCTATAATATCTAGTGTTTGATCTGAGAAATTTTTGAGTGGATTTGGTTTGATCTTGAGTAGCTTTTTGTCAACTCGACTAGGTTTTGATCTACTTGATTCTAGTTGACACAGACTACTTCAACTAGGCATAATTCTTGATCCACATAGCCGATTTACTCGATTCTTGTGGGGTTAGTTTCTTATTTGAATCTAGTTTCTACTGACCAAAATTCAGAGCAATCCAATCATCAAATGTTTCTCTACATTGTTTTTACAAGAGCTTGTGCAATCTATTTTGAGTGGAATACCTAGTTTAAATCGAGTTTCGACTTGGGTGAGTTAATCTTTGAATTTGGTTTCTGCAATCATTTACCCCCCCTCTAATTGGGTATTTTGCGCATATTCGATCCTACAACATGGGAGAGAGCCCTCCGTATGATGCTGGATCAGATCAGAGTCCAGGTTGCAGCCACCGAAGACACCGCGGTAAGGAACCGTGAAGGATGGCAGAGGGCGGTAAGGGCCCATCTTAGATCTTAATAGACAGAATGCCATGAATGGTTCCCGAGTTAGAACCACTGCCAGGAGAAGTACCTTCACGCTACCCGCAAGTCAACCTAGCACATCGTCCTTTCAGGTGTACCCCTCCTACCAACACATATAGTAGCAGCTACAGTAGACGGCAGGATTGGCCCCTCGCCAGTTTCAGTAGCCAGTGGAGGATTAGTGCCCGCCAGGCTGATTTAGGATGGAGACATGGTGATATCCACCGATGACTCGGAGGAGGAGGACCCTAGCGAGCGCAAGCTCATTAGTGACTGTTGGGGGTCGTTATTAAGGACCCCCGACGGCCCCTTGGCTTAATTAGCTCAGCCTCCTAAAGGCTCAGCCTGTTTCCGCCTTCCAAAGCCCTGGCCTTCCGGAGCCCAGCCTCCCGAAGGTTCGGTCTCCGAGGCTTTGGACTCCCGAAGCCTCCCCCTTCCGAAGCCCCAGCCTTCCGGAGCTTAGCCTCCCGAAGGCCCGATCCCCGAGGCTTCAGCCTCCCGCTGCCCGGGCCGGCTTCCCGGAGGTTACTGGGTGAGTCATCAGGCCTCAGGAAAAATCTGCCAAAAGGCAAGAACCAGTCGTACTTTGCCTACAAGAAAGTGACCGGCATTAAATGCCCAGGCTAGTGGACGCCGCTCTGACACCCTAGCACGATGGTACCTATCCTAACACCCCTGGCGGTGCGGCGCCGGGCCGCAATTGGCGACCGGCTCGCCCCCTTCAGGGGGCAGGCACCATGATAATTACCACAGTGGATATTCATCTCCCGACAGGATAGAAGGTAGTCATCTGGGATAAGGCTCAGTAATTTTGCTGGATCCTGGATATTTGTACATTATGATAACTTGTACGCCAAGCTACGCATGGCCTTATAAATAGGAGGCCATGGTTCTCTGGGCAGGGAACGAACACAGAACATGCATCACAGTGAACCTGTGATACTCCCCCAGATTGATCCATTTTTCCTACCATCAATACATTTGTGGTGTTCCTTCCTCTTAAACTTCGTCTCCAAGCTTGAGCCTCCTCCTTAGAAGAAACTCTCCCCGTACTTGCTGGGGCAAGACGAACTCTTGCTCCAACAATGGCGTCGTCCATGGGGATTCGAACACAGATGATCTAAGAGAGGTAGGATGCCACCCAAGAAAAAGACCACCAAGGCCACATCGGCAGAGGCCGACCCCCCAGTCATGCCTTCGCGGTAGTCCAGTCGGCTATACGTGGCCAGCACCGACAATGTCCCCCCAGTCGGGGGGAACGGGAACCTTATGGCCACCACCGACCCAACCATAACTACAGCTGCGGGCGACACCAAAGGGTTCTCTACCCCGGGGACCCAGCAGCAGCAAGGTGAGGCCCCCGCTGCGCCCCTAGGGGCTGCGGCCGACGCTGCCGCCGGAAACACTGCTCCGCCCGAGCAGCAATCATGCTTGGCGGCACTCCTGGCACAAATGGAGGAGCTACAGACGGCCCTACGGGCCGAGCAGGAAGCTACCCACACCTTCGCCGCCGCTCCCGGGACGACCAACGCGTTTTTGACCCAAGCTCTACGAATAGGCGAGCCCCTCGGTGCAAGGACATGACCTGTTCGATCCCCGGGGCCAGCGTCGTGAGGACCCTCTGTAGGACCACGACTCTCCCCTGCGGGCCGACCTGCAGGCCATACCCTTCCCGGATGGTTTTCGGACCCCGAAGTTGCCCAAGTTTAAAGGCAATTCAGACCCCGATGAGTTCGCCCGATTCTATGCCCTAGCCATAGAGGCTAGGAGTGGCGGACCGTCCACCATGGCTAAATGCTTCCCCCTCGCCCTAGGAGGGGTGGCCATACACTGGTTCTGGGCGCTGGACCCCGGCACCATTCATACCTGGTCCCAACTTTGAGACCTTTTCCGCAGCAACTTCCAGGGCACCTTCATCGAACCAGTAACCTCCGGCAGCCTATTCACTATCAGACAGGGGCCAGATGATACCCTCAGGGACTACTTTCGAAGGTTCTCCCAGACCAAAGCCTAGATTAGGGGCATATCGGACTCTTCAGTCATTGATGCCGCAACCAGGGCCTGGCCAAAGGAAGAATCCTGGTGCACTCTACATGGCGTGGGACGAGGGCACAATACCGATAACTGCCGAACCCTCACCATCTTCCGAGAGGAGTACCTCGGGAGGCAGGCAGCCCTCACCTCCAACAGTGGGGCCCCATGGGGCAGTCCAAAGATCGTAGGCCATCGGCCAACTGACAGGTAGACCACCTGGCCCTACAAAATCCTCCGCAGCTGGCCCTACCTTCACCACCCCAGTCATCCCTAGAACCGTACGGTGACGAAGGAGTGCCGGGCAAAAGGATCAACCTCGCCATTACTAGCGGAGGGAGCTTTGAAGGCACTTTGAAATGACAGCGACGAGACTATGGTCGCGGGGTGCATCACATCAGAGCAACTAGCATCCACCGACAGGCCCCCAACTGGGCCGACGCCCCTGTAACATTCACCGTCGATGACTCCGAAGGGGTAAAATTTCCCCACTCCGATGCCCTGGTCCTCTCAGCTAATATTGCCGAAGTCGAGGTCCAAAGAATACTGGTCGTCGGAGGTAGCTCGGTGAACCTCCTATTCATGCATGCCTTCGACCAGCTCCGAATTCTGCGAAGCCAACTCTCACCAAGCAGCAGACCCCTCCAGGGATTTAAAGGAGGCCCCCTCAATGCCCTAGGATAGATAGAACTCCTGATCATCTTCGGCGAGGGCTCTGCATCACGATCCGAGGTTATCACCTTCGATGTCATGGACGTACCATACGCCTACAATGCCATCCTAGGACGGGGGACCCTGAACAGATTCGAAACTGTACCCCATCACAATTACCTCTGCCTAAAAATACCCGGACCCCAGGGGCTAATAACCATCCACGGCGACCAAGACCTGGCTAGACACATCGAGTATGGGCACCCTGCTCCGCTCCCTAGTCGCCATATCCACACTATGACATGGGAGGACTCAAAAGATCCCCCGTCAGCGCACCCCGGGCACCACTTCCCTCCGAGGCCACAGCTAGAAGGGGACATAAAGCTAGTCCCCATACACCAAGACCAACCCGACCGGACCTTCCAAATAGGGGCAGACCTTGCCTTCGGGCAAGAAACCCAACTTCTGGCCATCTTACAGAGTAACTTTGACATCTTCGCATGGTCCTCACAGGACCTCCCAGGAGTCGACCGTAGCATCATCGAGCACTCGCTCTAGGTCGACCCGAAGGCAAGGCCCGTACGCCAGGGGCTTCGTAAGCTCTCCCTAGAGCGGGCAGAAGCCACAAAAGAAGAAGTCCAGAAGCTGCTGAAAGCCGATGTTATCCGAGATGTTATCCACTCCGATTGGCTCTCCAACACCGTCCTGGTGAAAAAACATAGCGAAAAACGACGTTTGTGCATCGATTTCACGTCATTAAACTAAGTATGCCCTCGGGATCCGTACCCTCTCCCCCGCATCGACCAGCTAGTGGATTCTACCGCCGGCTGTGAAATGCTAAGCTTCCTCGATGCCTACTCTGGATACCACCAGGTGTGGATGGCAATGGAGGATGAAAACAAGACCAGCTTTATTACCCCCTTTGGAGTATATTGCTACGTCCGGATGCCCTTTGGTCTTTGAAACGCTGGAGCCACGTTCTCCCGCCTAGTACAGAAGGTGCTGCAACTGCTTGTTGGGCCGCAACATCGAGGCCTACGTAGACGATATCGTGGTAAAAAGCCAACTAGAAGCCACCCACATTGCCGACCTACAAGAAACATTCAACAGCCTCCAAGCCGCTGGCGTACTACTAAACCCAGAAAAATGCGTATTTGGCGCTAGAGGTTGAAAAATGCTAGGGTATCTTGTCTCTCGAAGAGGCATCGAGGACAACCTGAGCAAGATTCATGCTATCGCAGAAATGTCACCTCCCGCCAATCCTAAAGAAGTACAGCGCCTGGCCGGCCGCCTCGCAGCCCTCAGTCACTTCCTCGCGAAATCCGCTGAGCACAACCTCTCTTTCTTTAAAATGCTAAGGGGCTCCGAGCCGTTTAGCTGAACACCGGACTGCCAGGAAGGATTCGAGGCCCTAAAAGCACACCTTTCCCACCTCGAAACACTCGCGATGCCCCTCCCCAGCGAAGGACTACTCCTGTACCTATCCATCTCCGCATCCGCCGTCAGCGTCACCCTGGTACGAGAGCAAAAAAGTGGCAGTCGCCCTACTCAAAGGGTTGTATACTACGTCTCAGAGGCCTTAACCGAGGCCAAGACACGTTACACTGAGCTCGATAAAATAGCCTACGCCCTGCTGATGGCCTCGCACAAGCTCCGGCACTACTTCCTTGCCTATGACATCACTGTCCCAACCTCGTACCCGCTAAGCAACATGTTTCGCAACCGGGAGGCGACGGGACGCATCGGCAAGTGGGCGGTAGAGTTAGCCCCCTTCATCGTAAGGTTTGTAGCCCGCACCACTGTAAAATCCCAAATCTTGGTAGACTTCATCGCTGAATGGACCCCAGCAACAACCGAACCCAACACCACGCCCACCCAAGACATCTGGACCATCTACACCGACGGAGCATACTACTCCACGGGTGTCGGAGCTAGCGCGGTCCTCATCTCCCCCACTGGCCAGCAGGTCCAATACACCACTCGCCTAGATTTCAAGACGACCAACAACATAGCCGAATACGAGGCTGTCCTCCGAGGCGTCCGAAAGGCCCGAGCCTTAGGAGTAGCCAGAGTCATCATCCGAACCAACTCTCAGATCACCGCTGGTCACATCAACAAGGACTTCCAAGTCCGCCATCCAGACATGGTAACATACCTCGAGGCCATTCGCAAAGCTAAGGAACACTTCCGCGGCGTATCCATATGAAGCATACCACGGGCAGACAACAATCTGGCAGACGCTTTAGCCAAAGCTACAGCCACGGGCAAAAACCCACCAATAAGCACCTTCCTCAAGACCCTGCACCAGCCGACCGCCAGAACCCTTGACGAGATAGCCATCGCCATCCTCCCATCCAAACTGCGGACTGGAGGGCCACCCTCCTATCGTTCCTGAGAGGAACAACAGAACCGGACGACCCAATTGCACTCTGTCGCATCCAACATCGCACTAGGGGCTACCACCTCATAAAAAATGCCCTTTAGAAGATAGGTGTCCGCGCTCCCCTCCTTCGATGCATTACTAAACAAGAAGGAGCCACCCTCCTCAGAGAAATACATGAAGGCCTGTGCGGCAGTCATCGGGTGCCTTGTGCTCTAGCCGGTAAGGCACTTCACCAGGGGCTCCATTGGCCTACGATCATGTCCGACGTGGAAGAACTTGTCCGCACCTGCTAAGGATGCCAATGGATGGGACGACAAAGCCACCAACCTCCAACTCATTTGCAACCAATCTCCCCTGTCTGGCCCCTGGCTCATTGGGTATGGACCACATCGGTCTATTTCCCCGCGCCAAAGGAAACCTCCAGTACGTAGTGGTCGCATAGGAATATTTTTCTAAATGGGTCGAGGCCGAACCCCTCACTGCGATCACATCAAAAAATGTCCAGAAAATCTTTTGGAAGAACATAATCTGCCACTTCGGCGTCCCACGATAGCTCACGATGGACAACGGCACACAATTCGACTCCGGGCCTTTTAGACAGTTCACCGACGACCTCGGCATTGAATTATGCTTCGTAGCAGTTCAACACCCTCAATCCAATGGAGCCGTCGAAAGGGCCAACGGCAACATCCTCTCCAGTCTAAATTGATGCCTCGTTAGCTTAGCTCGAGGCCTATGGGTCGACGAATTACCCAAGGTTTTATGGTCCCTCAGCACCACTGTCACACGGGCCACCAGGTTCACACCCTTCCGCCTCCTATACGGAGATGAAGCCATGACCCCCACCGAGATCAAGGTCTGCTCACTCAGGGTACAACTCCCACAAACTGACAGAGAAAGGGAGCTCTCCCTCGACCTTACCGAAGGCACGCGACTCCACGCTATTAAGAACCTAGATCACTACATTAAGAAAACTAAGGCTTGGTATGATCGAAGGGTTGCGCCGCGAAACTTCAAACCCGGCGAACTCGTGCTTCGACGCGCCCAAGCCCCGAGAAAGCTACGCAACAAATGGGAAAGCCCATACCTGGTCCTCAAGTCTAATAGACCCAGCTCCTACCGACTGGCCGATGTAGAGGGGACCCCCTCGAACACAGTTGGAACACAGAGACCTCCGCAAGTATTATGTATAAAGAACCCCAACCTCAACACCCAAAAAAAAACCCAGCATCTTGAAGGCATAAGCCTCCGTGCTGGACAGACATTCTGTCTGCCATCTTTAAGGTCTCGCCATCCTACGTGGTGGATAGACGAAGACTGCTCCGGCATCTTGAAGGCATAAGCCTCCGTGCTGGACAGGCATTCCGTCTGCCATCTTTAAGGTCTTGCTAACCTACGTGGCGGATAGGCAAAGACCGCTCCAGCATCTTGAAGGCATAAGCCTCCGTGCTCGACAGGCATTCCATCCGCCATCTTTAAGGTCTAGCTAACCTACATGGCGGATAGGCAAAGACCGCTCCAGCATCTTGAAGACAAATGTCTCCATACTGGACAGGCATTCCGTCCGTCATCATTTGGGCCTACAATACCTAAAATTTTGGATAGGCAAAGACCGCTCCGGCATCTTGAAGGTAGTGCCTTCATACTGGATAGGCATAACACCCCCCGTCATTTCTAAGGCCAGGGCGCCCTAGGCATGGCGAGGGGATAAAAACCCCAACAGAACTGAGTCTGTCACCTGACCCTTCCGATGCCCCTCGAAGTCTTGTACCCCGTGGCCACCAGACAACCACAGGATGCGAAGGGGCTGGGACAAGGGGCACAGGCGAATCGTCGACACAATCAATCATAAAAAAGGGAGAGGAAAAAGAACATACAAAAGTCTTTTTATACAGTTAACCGCTGTACATCAAATCTATACCTAGCAAACTGGCTAGCCTACTACGCCCCCCTGTACCATTATGGGAAGACGAGGGTGCCCGACCGCCACTCCTCCCGGACACACCACGGGACCTGGAGAGTCATCCACGACAAATGCGCACAGGAGGCCGACGCAAGCCCCCTCCACCAAAGGGGCTGCTGCCCGAAACAGAGACTCGACCCCGGGAAGACAAAAAATCTACCCGGAAGGGATACGAGTCAAAGGCCAAGAAGTCCAGCTCTTCCCCCTGCCCCGCCGACGAGGCCTCCACAGACTGTGCCTCCTCCACCTTCACCTCACCCAAGGTAGACTCGAGAATTTCCAAAGGCACCCTTCCGTCAGAACCCCGGGGAAGGACGAAGCACCGTAAGAAGCATGAGCTGGCAACCTCCCGAGCCGTTCGGGCCACACACCAGTCATCTCTTGCGGTAAAGCATACATCCGGAGCAGACATCGGGGGATCCTCTAGCTCGACCTTAACCAAAACATCGACAGCCACCTGCGGGTCAACACGCCTATCGGAATCGTGGGGTATAACAAAGCGACTCTACCAACGAACGAACGGAGTAGCTCCTGACGCACCAGACGCACTCGATCCCTCCCAGGAGGCACTATCCAAGGTACAGATGAGGCCTCCTCCGGCCTCGGGGCGCTGTACCTATACACGCAGAGCAGACTCCGGTTAAAACTCAAAGGCTCAAATGTCCCAGAAACAACACAGATAAAACACAGGAAGACAGGCACGATTTCCATCAAATAAAGGGAGGATTATATACATAAAGCAGAAGGAGGCGGTCAACATACTAGAACTCAGCCCCCCTCCCCGGGAAAGAAAAGAAAAAAAAGATAGCTGTGATAGAGCTACACCTCCGGGGCATCCACGCTTGGCTCCGGAGGGGCAACAACGCCAGACAAAGCTCCCCCAGAGGGTGCAAAGTGCCCGTAGACTCTGAGTGAAGCACTAGGCCTCCCAACGAAGAACTCAGGCGAAGGCCCCCCGAGGCACCCGGAGTCCTCTGACCGGCCATAAAGTGCAACGTCACGCTCTGGCCATGCTTTGCCCAGACGCCGCGATGGAAGATCTCCAAGGCTGCGCCAATCTCCACCGGAGGTGCCTCTGGCTGGAAGGCCTCGACCACGGAGTTTGGCACCTACCGCTCCAGTGCTTTGAAGGGACCAACCCCCGCCTGCTGCAGCAAGGTCAGCTGAAGTGCAGCAGCCACACGAGCGCTGGACCTCGCATAGGCCGTGGCCCTAACCATAACCTTCATGGCAGACCGAAGCCAGAAGAGCGGCTTGACTGATGCCTCTGAGTCGGACGGAAGTGGTGGACACCGAGCCCCTAGGTCGCTCAAGGCATCAGAGGTAATCCGGGCCACCTCCGACGCTAGAGCCGTTAACTGCTAGCACTCCGAACGCAGTGCCACCTTCGATGACCGAACCTCCTCCAGCTCTCGCCGCATATTTACCACCGCTGCCCAAAGGATGTCAATGTCACTCTCGGTAGACACACGGGCCGCATTGGCCGCATCAGCAACCTCCTTCGCCTCCCGGAGGTCTTTGGCAACCTTCCACGCCTCAGCCTCCGCACGCTCACGAAGCACCATCTCCTCATGAAGATAGCCCTCCACGGACACTACCCGTTTTCAGGCCTCTTCCAAAGCCTGGCGTCTGCCACCTCCAGCGCCCTTGTCAAAATTACTTGCTACAAAGCACCACAAAAAGATGGAAAAAGACAAGATAAGCTACCCAGGACCCAACACCGGACCCGGTGATCATAACTAACACTACCGACCTGAAGGGCCGCTGCCACCAATCGTGCCTCCAGCTCCTCCAGGGGACGCTGGGCCAATGCTCTCTCGAGCTCCCCACTCCAAAGCAGAGAGGAGGCCGCAGCGAAAGCCCTTGACACCTCTAGGCGCAGCGCGAAGTCGTCCGGGGTCAGGATCCCGAGGCCAGGGCCCCCTCAACCACTCCGAAGGGACTCCCAGAGGAGGGCACAGTGCCTCGGGCACCAGCCACCGCGGGCGGGCCACCAGCTGACTCTGGGCCCCGCAGGAAAGAAGCCACGTCCCCCAAGACGGCCCTCGGAGACCCCTCTGGAGGAGTCCGCAATCTCCGCTGGGCCTCCGAGGCCCTGAGGGGTGGAGTCAAGGTCGCATCCACCTCGAAGGTCGCTACAAAAAAAGAAATACAAATTAAGATCCCAACACACGACCAAAAGGGTATGACTAACAATGCAAACCACACCTGGTTCCCCCGAACCTCTTACAAGAGGGCCCGTAGCATCCTTAGCATCCGAGTCAACAAGACCGAAGTCGAAGTCCATGGAGGCCACGCCTCGCCGTTGGCTCTAGCAGTGACCCGCAATATCCGGGGAGGCCCGGTCCTTCCCCCAATCATCGCTGCCACCCTGGCCCTCACCTCTGGACTGATCGCTCACATTCCCAACCCGCCTCAAGCGCTTCTTGCGAACTAGGGGTGCCTCCGACGACTCAGACATCAAACCAATATGTGAGCCTCCGGATGCTGAAGGCCACCGGGCCTGGAGCGTCCTTGTACAAATGGGGGGGGGCGCACGCGCTCGTTTTCCAGCAGCCCTAGGCTCTGGAAGATCCCGCCATGCCGAAGCCCCCACGCCAAGGTAAAAATAGACACGACTGTACCGCTCCCAACTCCGTGCCAGGGCCACCCGCTGCTCCCGCTACGCAATAGTAGAGGGGCCCAAGATCACCTCTGCGATCTCCACTGCGCGCTCCAGTGGGAGGCAGCTCTCTGAAAGAAAAAAGACGGCTCACATCGGCAGATCGAGAACCCAACTACAAAAGGAACTCACTAGCGCTGACGGGCGGACCGGAATACACCTTCGGCCACTCTTCCACACCTTGCTCAAAAACGTAGTTCCAGTCCGTTTGGAGGGGCTGGACACGCAACACACGAGGTCACGCATGCTCATCTTCTCGGTGACCCTCCGGAGAAGGGCCAGCCGTGAGGCGAACTGGTTGTCTGTAATTCCTATCTTCGGCTCCGGAACATACGCGATATCCCAATTCGTGGAGCGAAGGGCTAATGCAAGGCTGACGCTGTAGTAACACCACCGCTGCAACCAGTTGGTATACCACTGGCCATTGATGGCCTTCGCCGGGAAGGCATCACGATACTGCGGCCGTATCTAGAAGTTGATACTCCCGAAACTGAGGGGCCTCCTCGTCCCCTCAACCTTGATCAACTTCGGCTGGCAGCTGGCAAAGTGGAGGGCCACGAAGAAATCCACCCTCCATTCACACCCCTCCACACGCATGGCCCAGTCAAAGGTGGCCAGGCGGGCAATGGCGTTGGTGTGGAGCTGCAGGAGCTCCACGTAGAAGTGGTGGAGCACCTCTTCAAGCAACGGCACCGAAGGAAAATCCAGGCCCGCCTCGAAGAAGGCTTCAAACATCACGACCTCATCGGCCAGAGGCTTCAGGACCTCCTCGCCCAGAGAAGGCCGAGCGATGGCTCGGGAGGGGATCTTCCCCTCCCTAACCATCCGGTCGAGTTCCTCGTCACCGATGACAGATGATCCCAACACGGTGGTTTGCCAGGAGTGGCTTTTGCTGGCACGCCGGAGTTCCACTCCCGGCGGTGGCCCCATCAGCAACGGGGAAGCCGATGACACCTGAGGGTCCCCCACCGCGGCTACTCCGGCCATCTCCCCTGTCGCCCGAGTTTCGGCTTCACTCGGGGTACTCAGGTCAGCCATATGAACCGCAAGAGGATGGCAAAAGGTGCTGAACTACGAGAGAGAGGGGAGTAGAGATCAAGGAACAACTCATGCAAGGCAAGAGGTGCCAAAGACAGAGGCAGAAGAGAACAAGGAGTCAGCAAAAGGGTTGCTCTGGGCAATCCCCCTCCTACTACAAATAGGGAGCGACTTGCCCCCTCCAGGCGGCGGGCGCACGCGTCGTCCTTTCTCGTGCCGGGCTGAAATCATGGGGGAGCGAAACCGACTCCCTTGCCCCCCAATGACAAGACGACACACGTCCCACACTCCACCATATAGGGAAGGACTACACCTCTCCCCAAGGCGCATTCAATGCCCCCTGTCGCCAACGTCATCCAACATGTCGTTCCGTCACCCGGGTCAAATCATCCCAGGAAATCCAAGTGATTCTCAAACCACGAACCATCAACCACAAGCTAGGGACTGCCAGGGGCCCTGCTCCGAAGGACCGTGGGCCTGACCGCTCCACTGGCCGCCCCCGTAAGGGGCTACTGTTGGGGGTTGTTATTAAGGACCCCCGACAGCCCCTTGGCTTAATTAGCTCAGCCTCCCAAAGGCTGAGCCTGTTTCCGCCTTCCGAATCCATGGCCTTCCGGAGCCCAGCCTCCCGAAGGTTTGGTCTCCGAGGCTTCGGCCTCCCGAAGGCCCGGTCCCCGAGGCTTCGGCCTCCCGCTGCCCAGGCCGGCTTCTCGGAGGTTACTGGGTGAGTCATCAGGCCTCAGGAATAATCTACCAAAAGGCAAGAACCAGTCGTACTTTGCCCGCGAGGAAGTGACCGGCATTAAATGCCTAGGCTAGTGGACGCCGCTCTGACACCCCAGCACGATGGTACCTATCCTGACACCCCTGGCGGTGCGGTGCCAGGCCGCAATTGGCGACCGACTCACCCCCTTCAGGGGCAGGTACCATGATAATTACCACGGTGGATATTTATCTCCCGACAGGATAGAAGGTAGTCATCCAGGATAAGGCTCAGTAATTTGACTAGATCCCGGATATTTGTACATTATGATAACTTGTATGACAAGCTACAAATGACCCTATAAATGGGAGGCCATGGTCCTCTGGGCAGGGAACGGACACAGGACACACATCATAGAGAACCTGTGATACTCCCTCAGATCGATCCATTTTTCCTATCATCAATACATTCGTGGTGTTCCTTCCTCTCAAACTTCGTCTCCAAGCTTGAGTCTCCTCCTTAGAAGAAACTCTCACCGTACTTGCTGGGGTAAGATGAACTCTTGCTCCAATAGTGACCACGACAGCGACAACGGTGAAGATAGTCACTTCTACCCCACTTCCACCTCGACACCAGCAGGGACCCTCTCACCTGCTGAGTTATTCGCTGGCAACACCGTTGATAGGTTTGCAGATGACGCATGAGGACGACGCGTCGTGGCTAGTAAGCAGTCGGAGTAGATCCTTTTGTAGCTTTTGTTGTAGATCACCCTGTAGATAGATGCTCGGTGAGCATGCTTTTGTTCTTTGTAGAACAAAAACTTTTGTACTAGTGACCTAGCAGAGATAGTCCTAGGTTTGTTTAATACATGTTGTTGATGCTTGTGTTTGATATTGATTCTTGTTGGTTCTTGATTGCGTGATTGGCAAGGATTGTCCTTGCTTTTATCTTGCTTTCCCTCGTCTTTTAGTTGCATCCCAGCTCTTGCTTCCTCTCTTATCTGCAGAGAACAAATGGAATCATTCTGGAAATCATGTCGCCTTCGACAGCAACGCCAGAGGGCTCTCGTCATTGTGGCCCCTGAGGGTGGATCTGAAACTGGAAGTGCGATAGGATCCAGAGGGAGCGCCGCTACAGGCCAAGGTAGAGGCAGAGGCAGGGTTGCCAACTCCCAAGTTAGCCGAGAACCAATGGAGCAGGAAGTCCACCAGAGCCACCGTAGCAATCAAGGAACCCCACTACCCCCACCACTGGAAAATGACCTAGTGGCAGTGATGGCCAACCAAACCCATCTGAGGCCATAGCACAAGCAGAAAACAACAACCGAGGTTATGGACCTCAGAACAAGATGTCAGAGTTCATGAGGATCAAACCTCCAACCTTTGACAGTACCGAAGACCCCTTAGAGGCTGATGACTGGCTAAGGGCCATTACCAGAAAGCTCAAGGTCATCAACTGTGAGGGTCAAGAAAGGGCGAATCTAGCAACCCATCAACTTACTGGATCAACAACAGAATGGTGGGAGAATTACTATGAGGCATCAGTAGATGCCGATGCCATCACTTGGGAAGAATTATGTGAAGAGTTTCGGAAGTACCATGTGCCAGAAGGGACCATGGAATTGAAGGTTGACGAATTCCGTAGCCTAAAGCAAGGATCAATTATAGTAAACTAGTACATCCGGAAATTCATCCATCTTTTCCACTATGCCCCGGAAGACGTGTCAACAGATAAGAAGAAGCATGATCGTTTTAAGAAAGGACTGCAGCGCAGCTTGTATGTCCAACTCGTGCCTGTCATCTACTCTGACTTTAACACTCTGATGAACAGGACCATCCTTCTAGAAGAGGCAGTGCACCCATAGAGGCAGAAAGGAAGAGAAAGTTCTCCGACCAATGGTAGCAGGGCAGTAAACCCCAAGGGAACAACCAAAGCCAGCAACAAAAATCCCAATACCAGCAACAGCAAACTATGCAATACCAGACTCTGGGATCCACATTCCGCACAACAGCGTCAGCTCCCTGTAGTTCCAATGCAGGGCAATCCCAGCAGAGCAGCATCCAAACTCCCGCAGTTACGCAAAGGACATGCTACATCTTCCATCAACTAGGTCACTACATGAAGGACTGCCCCTATGCCAACAGGAACAATGCTCCAGTCCGTTCAGCCCCCAGAGCTCCAGCAGCAGGAGTAGGACAAGGAGGGAGTCAGTCAGCCAGACAGTCACGGAACTAGCATGAGGCTACGTGAATCACATTGACGCGCAGAAAGTGCAGGAAGCAATAGAAGTTATACTCTATGAGTTCCCCATCAACTCAACCCTTGCAACAGTCTTATTTGATTTTGGAGCTTCGCATTCATTTATTTCTTCAAAGTTTGCTGCACTTCATAAGTTGCCAACTGTTGTTCTTAAGAATCCTAAGCTAGTTCGATCCCCTGCTGGAAATATCTTGTGTCATCTAGGATGCCCCGGGGTTAAACTCCGTTTAAGTGGGGTAGAGTTCCTAGCAAATCTAGTTATCCTGAATTCAAATGGAATAGATGTTATCCTGGGATGGATTGGTTAACCAAGCACGAAGGCAATATAGCTTGTGCTAGTAGAAGAGTTACCCTGGTCAATCACAAAGGAATTAAAATAGAGTTTGAGTCTAAAGGACCCAAGTCTAACCCAATGGCATGCAACTTATCTATCTAGTCAATAGAGGATATACCAGAGATATGTGAATACCCAGATGTATTCCCAGAGGAATTACCTGGTATGCCATCGGACCGTGACATAGAGTTTGTTATAGATCTCTTACCTTGAACAACCCCGATTGCTAAGAGACCTTATAGATGGCAGTCAATGAACTGGAGTTGTTAAAGGAGCAAGTGGTTTCATCAGACCTAGTTCTTCACCGTGGGGATCACTAGTGCTGTTTGTAGAAAAGAAAGATGAAAGTCAAAGGATGTGTGTGGATTACCGCTCATTGAATGATATGACCATCAAAAACAAGTATCCACTACTAAGGATCGATGATCTGTTCGATCAACTAAGAGGAGCCAAGTATTTTTTCCAAGATAGATTTGAGATCAGGATACTATCAATTGAAGATCAGGAAAAGTGACATTCAAAAGACCGCCTTTGTAACAAGGTATAAATTGTATGAGTTCACAGTTATGTCATTTGGATTGACAAATGCCCCGCATACTTTATGAATCTAATGAACAAGGTGTTCATGGAGGAACTGGACTGATTTGTGATAGTGTTTATTGATGATATTCTCATCTATTCAAGGAGTGCCGAAGAGCACGAACAACATCTGAGGGTGGTTATGGAAAGGCTAAGAGCACACCAGCTCTACGCCAAATTCAGCAAGTGTGAGTTTTGGCTTCAAGAAGTGGCATTTCTTGGACATGTCCTCACGATAGAGGGAGTATCGGTAGACCTTTCGAAAGTTGAAGCAGTGGTCGAGTGGATTCAACCAGTCAATATCTTAGAAATCAGAAGCTTCCTTGGGGTGGCAAGTTATTACTGTAAGTTTATTGAAGGATTTTCAAAATTGCTTAAGCCAATGACCAAGCTTCTCCAAAAAGACGCCAAGTTTGAATGGGATGAAGCCTGTGAGAAGAGTTTCCAAGAACTCAAGAAGAGACTGACTACCGCCCGGGTGTTAAAGTTGTCAGATATGCAGAAGGACCTCGTGGTCTATTGTGATGCCTCACGCCAAGGTTTAGGTTGTGGCTTATGCATCCAGGCAACTGAAGCCGCAAGAAGAAAACTACCCAACTCAGGACCTGCTAGCAGCAGTTGTACATGCACTTAAGATATAGAGACACTATTTTCTTGGAAATAAGTGCAAAGTATATTTTCACTAGAGAATACAGATCACAAGAGCCTGAAGTATATTTTCACTCAGTCAGAGTTGAATCTGAGGCAACAGAGATGGTTAGAGTTGATAAAGGATTACAATCTAAGTATCCAATATCACTCGGGGGAAGTGGGATGAAATTGGTATGGATTTCATAGTTGGGTTACCCAGAACTTAGAAGGGTAACGACTCCATATGGGTTATAGTGGATCGTCTGACAAAAGTAGCCCACTTCATACCGGTCAAAAAAATCTATAGAGGTGACAAATTGGTAGACTTGTATATTGACAATATTCTGAGGTTGCATGAAATCCCAAGCAGGATCGTCTCTGATAGAGGACCCAGTTCACATAGAGATTTTGGAAAAGTCTACATACTGCCTTAGGAACTACACTTGATTTTAGTTCTACTTACCACCCACAGACTGATGGTTAGACGGAAAGAGTAAACCAGATCTTGGAAGATTTTCTGAGAGCTTGTGTGATAACCTACGGAAAAGACTGGGAGAAAAGTCTATCATTTGTGGAGTTCTCATACAACAACGGCTTCCAAGCTAGTCTGAAGATGTCACCTTTTGAGGCATTGTATGAAAGGAAATGTAGAACACCTCTACTATGGTCAGAAGTAGGAGAGTGAACATTCTTTGGACCTATGTTAATAAAAGATGCAGAAGAAAGAGTTGCTAAGACCAGAGAAAATCTGAGAGCAGCTCAGAGCAGATAGAAAGGCTATGCAGATAACCAGAGGAGAGACTTGACTTTCGAAGTTAGAGACTACTTCTACCTCAAAGTATCCCCAATAAGAGGCACCTGAAGATTTCAAGTTCATGGAAAGCTAGCACCTAGATATGTGGGACCTTAAGAGATACTCGATAAGAATGGAACAGTGGCGTACAAGTTAGCACTTCCAAAAGAAATGTCCGATGTGCGCAGTGTGTTCCATATATCACAATTAAAGAAATGTTTGAGAGTTCCAGTGGAACAAGTTCCCCTAGAAGTAATGGATCTACATGTAGAGCTTTAGTATGAGGAGAGACCCATCCGAATCTTAGATATGGCAACCCGTCAAACCAGAAGAACAGCAGTTAGGTTCTGCCGAGTACAGTGGAGTAATCACACAAAAGTAGAAGCTACATGGGAATGCGAAGAGGATCTGATGAAGGAGTTTCCAAACCTCTTCAATGAGCTTTCCGAATCTTGAGGTCAAGATTCTGTTTAAGTGGGGTAGGTTTGTAATATCCTGAGTTTAGCATATTACTTAATTACGAATTTTGCTTCAAATTAAAAAAATTTGTGATTAATTAGGCTAACTAAAATCAAGGAGTTATGTATATGAATGTATATATATACTAGTATGTATATATTCATATATATTAAATGTATTAAGTTGACCAGGTATTCCAAAATGCGCTAAAATTGTTTCCAAAATAATCCCTGCATTAAGTTGGTTCATATGTGTTGGTTTATGGTTTTTATGGTTCCTTATGTGGAGATTTGAAATTGAATGTCTCTCAATTTCAAAACTATTCAAGTCCTTTGATTCAAATCATCTTCAAAAAGCTCGAGATGCAAGCCCAAATCATAATTCAAATATATTTATTTGAAATGATCCTAATCCAAAGTGGGAAACGCGGTGGGCGCCGCTCCGCCACCTCGCCCAACGTCACGTGCGTGCACCGCCTCTCTGCAGCTCACTTACCCACTATAAATAGCGCAGCCCTGGCCTCTCTTCTTCCCCTTTTCGCGCCATTGATCCACCGACCATGTGCTGCCGAGGAGCCTCAGGCCCTTGCCGCCGTCCCTGTGTCGCCGTCCGTCCACTGGAAGCCCGACTGGAGCCCGCCCGAGCTAGTAGCCAAGCAGTGCCGTCATCGCCTCTGCGACGAGTCACCGGCTGCCGCCGCGCCCGTCGCCGTTCTTGTGCTCGGTGAGCCTCCCAGTCCCCTCGTGCATCCGCCTAGGTAGCGTATAGCTGCCCGAGCTCTCCCTCTTAGCACGTAGCTGTGAGCCACCATGCTCTTGTTTCCGCCGCCGTGCAATCGCTCGTCGCCGGCGTGCGTATGTGTTGTGTGTGAGGCCGGCCTTCATGCTGTGATGGCTAAGGTGCCTTTGGCCCCTTTTCATTGCAGGAAGGAAGCTCGTTGTAGTGGGGAGGTGCTGCCCTAGCTTTTTTTGCCACCGCTGCCCTCTTTAGCCATCGTCTGGCTCTGCTCCGGCCATCGTTGGCCATTGATGAGCCCGTAGACGTGTTCCCCGTAGTGTCTAGGTCATCGGTGTGAACTTCCCGTCAAAGAACTCCTACCGGGGCACATCTCCGGTGAGATTCCTAGTGCGCGCCACCGTAGATTCCTTGCCACCGTCCATTTTCCCCTCCCATTCGCCGTTCAGCTGCGTCGCACACCCGCGCGCCCGTGCTAGCTTATTTGTTCCGAGCTAAAACAAACAGCTAGCTTATTTGTTCAGATTATTATAAGCTTAAGTCCAGATTATAACAATCCCATAAACTATAAAAATGAGCTTATTTCAGCTTATTTCGACCTTTTACTATACTACCTATCGAATTTAGAGGCAATTATCTGCCAATGCCACTCCCCCTCACACCCGAATCCCGAGTCCCCTATTGAGGGCATTGCAGACTTTTGTTATCTAAAAATAACAATCCAAATTTTAAAAATCCAGGTTGCCAAACAGCTCAGATTATTTTCCTCCAGCTTATCACAATCCAGTTTATTATAATCTACCATTTATAAGCTGCTTATTATAATCCTAAACTGAAATGAACAGTACCTTAGTTGGCATGTTTAGGTTAACTCTTTGGTCAAGTCTTGCTACTAAATGTTGCTTGATCTAGTCAAGAAGAAGCAATCGAGTTAATGACTATCGATAACTTCATTGAGGTCAGTGTTGCGAGAGAAAAAGTCTACAACCCTCCCTGTCATGATACACAATTAACACAAACTAATTTAAACAGGGGAGCAGCTAACCTGTGGATAAGCGATCGATGCTTGCCTCTATTTCAGAGTGGATAAACTAAGGGCAAAGTTAGACTAATCTTTCGTACCGTATATAACTAAGGTTGGTAAAAAGGAAGCGATAATGACATCAACCATATTCCAGATAAAGGAGAATTTCGTTGTATTTCTAAATCATGCACGTTAATTGCACCAGCTGGCTGATGATTTTTAAATCTTTTTTGAAAGGAGCTGCTGCTGATATTTCAACAAAATATAAAGATTACACGTGACTTTGAACGAAAATGTTGAACATTGAACAAACCAGATTAAAAGACAGACAAAGGGAGACAAACACTCATTCACGGTTATGCCGCGTTGATGGTTGGTTGTGGCTGCCTCTTCACATATGGCCTGTTTTTGTGCCGAATCGCTTCGTCTTTCCAATCTCGCATTTTTGTCTCCCCCGTAGAGTGGTGGAGGATCACCTCGTTGAGATTCTCAAGATATGAGATTCCTGCCACGCCAAGCCTGCTTTCCTCGGGACACACGTCTGATAACGATAGAAATACAGACCCTGACAATGGTCTGGAATTTCTGAATATGGACAAAGTAGGTCA
Source organism: Phragmites australis (assembly GCF_958298935.1). NCBI lineage: Eukaryota > Viridiplantae > Streptophyta > Magnoliopsida > Poales > Poaceae > Phragmites > Phragmites australis. Next base: position 18,180,020 of record NC_084936.1, on the reverse strand, counting down.
AGAATGGTCAGAGACTTCATAGATCCAGCTAGGAATATCACTTTTGGAAGCTTTGGGGCCTCGAAGCACAGTCGCTTAAGGCTTGGGAAACCACCATCGTGCACAACGAAGCTGCCAACCCAAAACTTGTCGCAATCCTCTGCTAGCTTGAGATATTCCAAGTAATGTAAATCTTGCAGGGCAGATAAATCCTCACTGCTCAAACCAGTTGAGATGAGTAGCAGCTTGTTAAGACCAACCAGCTGGCTTAGCGTAAGAGTAGCAGGCAACCTCTCCAGTTTCCCTCGTAGTTTGATAGATGCGAGCTCACAGGGAGCCTCTAAAAAACTTACGAACTCTGTAGAGAAGTCACTTGAATCAATTGACAGAACTTGCAGAGCTTCGCTGCCGATGAAGCGCTCCTTAAGCTTCAGCAAGACCGAATTGCTAGTCCATGCTCGTCCAGAGCATAGTTTTGGCTTTTTATTGGGGAAGCTGTTGGAGGAATCTGATGCAGTTTGATAGATCTTAACCTTCCTCAGTTTTCTGGCGTGAAGTATAATCTTTTCAAAACTCGAGTCTGCCTTGTTAATGACGACTCCAGCCAGAGTCTGCAATCGACTGCCCTTTAACTTTTCCTCTGAGATTTCATGGGGTAGCTCAAACCGGCCAAACAGGTGAGCTAACAATGGTAGCTTGATGACCTCAATGGGCAGAAATTCCACCCCTGTGTCTCGAATATCCAGTGTTTCCAAATGCTTCAGGTGTCGCATTTGCAAGGGAAGATTGCCAACATCAGTGCCCCTGAGACTGAGGTACTTGAGAAACTGCAGTTTGCATATGTCTCGAACAATATTATTGACCCCCTGGCAACCTCCCAGATCCAGAACTCGCAGTACCTTGCAGGCTTGGATATCGAGAAGATGGCTTCTGCAGATCGTTAGCGACCTCATAGCAGACAAGTTGATATCATTCGAAGCCTTGTCAACTGTTTCTTTCTTGCTGTCCTGAACAGAGAGTCGGCGGACCCGGACACCGAAGATAGGGTCTTTGTTTCCTTGACCTTGAGCACATACAATTTCTTTGTTATGCAGTAGCTCATCTTTGTCAACCAGAGCGACAAAGTTCTCTGAGACTGCCTTGTGGATGATGAACTCGAGCATTATACTGTGAACTCTGAACATGGCGACCCTAGCATTGTTGATCAGTACTGGTTCAACGATACTCCGGTCAATGAACTCCTCTAAACAACCAGGGACAACTTGTTCGTCTGTGAGGGTGTCATTTGCAACAACTAATCCTTCAGCTATCCATCTACTAATCAGAACCTTGCTGTTAATAGGGCGGCCTCTGGGGAATACACTGGCATAAAGCAAGCAGCTCCGGTGAATAGAGTCGGGAAGGTTGTTGTAGCACTGGAGAAGAGCTCTATTAATTTCCACAAACTCTGCATCCTTGCCTTTTACTATCATGTCTCCGAGTGCGCGGGCAGCGCTTTTGCAGTGCCCGGTTGTGAGTCCTCCTGTCACACCACGCGCAGCTTGCCCGCGTCGACGCAAATAATTAGCTGCGCTGATCAGCGCCAGCGGCAAACCTCCACATTTCTTGAGGATGCCATCTGAAGCAACCTCTAGGGCAGGTGATCGATTCTCTTGACCAACCATTTCCCAGAATATTTTTTCTGACTCAGTTTCGCCCAAACCTTGCATTGTATACACAAAACTGCCCCAGCTGCATTCAGCCGCAACGGAGTGGACATTCGTGGTCACAATTATTCTACTGTCATTGTCATTTTCAGGGAACTCATGCTTTATAGCCTGCCACACGTCTGCTCGGACCACATCATCAATAACAATCAAGTACCTAGAAAGCATATTGAGAACACAACATTAAGCAACAAATGTTTTTTTCCTCAGAATCAGGTAAAATGTGCATACATATCAATTGCAAATATTTATTTAGTTATCATCCCAAGGATGAAAATAGAAAAAACTAACCACGGTCCACATGTAACTGTGCATTGCAGTATCATACAAAAACAAAAAATACCTGGCCCAAAAAAAGTTGCATAAACAGGGATTCCCTCGTATAGTCCGAGGATGTGCAGTAGAAAAAAAAATTCTTTGCTCGGGGCATTTAGTTTCAACAATCCTATAGCCCCCCTTACTCTATATAAACACAAAAAACATTACTAGACATATTTACTACGAGGAAGACATTTGGTTGGTTTGAAGTAAAGTTTTGAGGTCAATATGGGAAAATTATTTTTTTGGCATTGCAACGGGCTCTAATCCTGGACCTGCCATTGCTCCAGAATTTAAAAACAAAACTCAGGTTCAACAGTTAAATTTTAATTTAAAATTCGAAATTATCTAATTTTTTTTAATTTCATATATAGATTTCAAAGCCCAAATATGATGTTTTGAAATATGAAATATAGAATTCAAAGTTACTAACATTTCAAATAAACTTTATGAAATTCAGGTTTGCAAATATTTGAATTTCAAATGTCCATATTAAAAATAGATTATAAATTATCAAAATGTGAAGCATAAAATTTTAATGTTGGAAAATTAAGTAATGTTATTTATTTAAAATATGAATTTTAAATTTCAAAATCAATTTTAGGTATTTGATTTAAAAATTTAGATCGGCAAAGTCAACACATAAATTTTATATTTGAATTTAGTCCTTTAAAGTTTCATATTTCAAGAAACAAGTTTCATATTATTGGTGGAAGAAAATGTCTTTCACGAACAGGGTGTGGCGAGAATCTCTTCTAGAGAGGAGACCCAAGCTTGGAGAAAAAGTGGAGAGGCAGAATAACACCAAATGTATTTATCGTAAAAAGATTGGTCATCTGGCCTAATGGCCATGGTTTGGTATTTATAGTGCTATCTGAGGTGTTGTATACAAGTTGTTATTATGTAACAAGGACCTAGGATCGGTTGAATTATATGGCTTGGGACTAGATAAAGTGCTTTAAACCTTGTCCAGAAGATATTATCTACCATGATCGGCGCAGGGCCATCAAGTGGCGGTAAACTTGGTTGGTCGCCGAATGCGATGCTGACCCTATCTTGTGTATCAGACTGGATGCCAAGGTGATCGATATTTAATGCTGGTCACTTCGTTGCAGGCAAAAGACGATCGACAAACTCCCTCTGGCGGATATTTATGAAGGCTTGATGACTCTGTGTCGCCCCATGATTCGAGGGTGGCCGGCTCCGGGGTCCGTAGGCTCTAGGATAACTCTGGAGTCTAGGAGCTCCAGAGACTTCGTACGTTTGGAGCCCATGAGCAAACGCCAATGGAGCTAGGGGCGCTAGGGGCCCCTAATAGCGACCCCCAACAAGTTCGGAGCCCTAGGGCTTCAGAAGAGCACCTGATAGTGACTCCATAGTAAAGCCTATGGGCTGGGGCATTTTCCCCAGCAGTACCCCCTCATCTGTTGGTCCCGAGGTTTTGGAGGGGTGAGCATATGCAAAAAGAACTAGCTCCAGCCCAACCTCATAGTCAAGATGTCATAAACAACCTCACGCCGTTGAAGGGACTTTCAATGATGACTGAAAATGATGGTGATGAAGCTTGATGGAGACAGTGTGATTCGGAGGAGACTGCGTGGTTCGGAGCCCCACGACGAGAGTCGGAGATATCGACTTGCGGGGATGATGTAGTCTGGAGCCCGGCAGGGGTCGCCTAAGGTTGAGCTGATGTCAAAGCCAAGGGCCGCAGGGGATCGCTGGGATCCACGTGCACCAGAGCCTATGTTGAGGCCAAAGGCCTAGTAGTCGTTTGAGCCGAAGGCCATCAGGGTTCAATCGAAGGCAATGTGCTCCGGAGCCCGTGTGGAGGCCGGAGACGCAGAGGCATCGAAGCTGAAGGCCGTCGAGGTATGAATGGAGGTAATGCGCTTCGGAGCCCGTGCGGAGGCTGGCGGCGATCAGAGCAAGCTTTTCAACTTCTCTGATGGCAAGCCTTTTCGCCTTTTGAATTGTCATGAATGAGATCGTACTTATGCCCATTTTTGGGCACAAGTACTTAATGACGTGTGGCAACGTTAGTGTGTTCTGACAGGGTAATGCGCCGGTTCTCTTGGGGTCTTGTGCCGGTTTCCCTTGCATGCGTTGAAAGGGATTCAAAAAATAAATGTGATGGGATGCGTATGCCAAAACTAGGGCACTGTCGCAGGGAGTTGCCGTGTGTGCGCGGGTTTGACCAGGATGTGGCCCCAGCCCCTCAGAGTAATAACTGGGAAGGCCACGGGGCGACACCCACAGTGGTTCTGTTTCCTTCCCCAGGTGTACACGAATGATTGGCCCGGCTATAAAAGTTACTGTTTATCCAGTTGATCCTTCATTGCTGTGTAAGAGAGCGATTCTTCTTTGGCTCGATCATGGCATTCTCCTCCTCCTCATCGTTAGAGATGTCGATGGTTTCAACTGGTTTGACTGGGACTGAATCACCTCTGGTGCTGGAACCAGTTCTCCTTGTCGTGGCGCCGCCAGGGGTGAGCGGTCCTACGGGCGTGTTTGCAAAGTTGGAGCCGGCAACCATCATGCTTCCATCCTTGCAGAGATAGCCGCCCTCGCCACCCCATCTCGATCTCTAGTCCGATTGGCCACTCCAATCGCGATTATCGATATCTTCAATGATGGAGAGGAGGTTGATTGTGATCTTTTGGAGAAGGCGATCGACGAGGAAGAGAAGGTGGAATTGGAGAAGGAGGCAGCCCAGGCAGAGAAGAAGAAGACCAAGAAGGATGGAGAGAAGGTTGTGGAGGAGTTCTCTTCATCCTCGTCCTCTGACAGCGCGGGGGCTGGCTACTATATCAACCTCCGCGGTGGTAGGCTACAGATGAAGCGCATACGCCGCTTCATGCGCCGCTATTAGGGCTTGTAGTTTTCTTCCCCATCCTCTGTTAATGCTTTGGTCCCGGGTAGTCCAGATATTAGGAACTCAAGAAGGCATGTAAGTATTTTTGGATGTGAACTTTATTAATATAACTAAGTTTTTGGGTCCACTTAGTGTTGTTTCTCTTTTCCTTGATCGAAGTGTATGGTTATCCTCTGGGCATGCAGCCAGACATGTTTTTTTGTGTGTGCGCTTAAGCTCTAGTGCCTCACCTTCCCCGCCCCCTTCACACGCAGTGGTTGTTAGTGGCCGGAGAGTGCGTTTGTAGGTATTTTATATTTTTTATAGTTTTTCAGGGATGACTTGATCGACGGAGTCTTACACATGTTGTAGGCCTTAAAGCAACCGAGGTAGGTGTCATTGTTGGGCAGAGGGTTTGGACCCCGATGCCTTTGGCGGGGATATTGACCTCATCGTTTCTAGCAGAGGAGGTGGAGCTAATAGTGGAGCCATGAGATGAGTTCTTTGGTGCAGGCGAGATAGTTTTCGGAGCCTAGTAGAAGTGGATGGAGGTGAAGCCAATGATTAAGGCTGGTGGTGGCGGTTTACGACCACCTTAGCCCTGGCCGCCACTAGGTTCCAGCATGATACGACATTCTTCTATCTGATACCGGTATAGACCCCTCTCCATATTTGTTTGAGATTTCCAGCTCGAAGCAATCTATTTGGAGGTGAAGCCGATGGCTAGGCCGAGGGAGGCGGTCCGCGACCCCCTCGGCCCTTAGCCGTGGCTAGGCTCTGGAGGCAGGGTCATCCGGAGCCCAGCGGCGGCTACCGTAGGTAAAGCTGATGGCTAGGCCGAGGGAGGTAGTCCACAACTCCCTCACCCGTTAGCCGGGGCTAGGCTCCAGTGGCAGGGCCATCTGGAGCCTGGTGGCAGCTGCCGAGGTGAACCTGATGGCTAGGCCGAGGGAGGTATTCTGCGACCCCCTCGGTCCTTAGCTGCAGCTAGACTTCGGAGGTAGGGTAATCGGAGCCAGGTGGCGGCTGTCGGAGGTGAAGCCAATGACTAGGCTAAGGGAGGCAATCCGTGAGGTCAACCACATCTTGGAATGGTTGATAACCATGGAGTAGTGGTGTAGTGGTTGCAAGGGTTCTCGATCTGTTTTGTTCGGAGCCTTTGGATCATCAACGTTGAAGCTCCACCAATCGACATGTCATATTACCTTTCGGAAGATTGGGCAAACGCGCATCAGCTCCAGAGACTGCTGCTAGAGGTGAAGCTGATGGCTAAACTGAGGGAAGCATTCGCGTCCCCCTCAGCCTTTGGCCGCAGCTAGGCTCCGGAGGTAAGGTCATCCGAAGCCCAACGGCGGCTGCCGTTGGTGAAGCTGATGGCTAGGCTGAGAGAGGTAGTCCGTGACTCCCTCGGCCCTTAGCTGCGGCCAGGATACGGAGGTAGGGCCATCCGGAACCCATTGGCAGCTATTGGAGGTGAAGCCGATGGCTAGGCACAGGGAGGTAGTGTGAGAACCCCTCGGTTCTTAGCCGCGGCTAGTCTCTGGAGGCAGAACCATCCGGAGCCCAACAACGGGTGTTGGAGGTGAAGCCGGTGGCTAGGCCGGAGGCAATCTGCGACCCACTCAACCCTTAGCCATGGCGAGGCTCCTGAGGCAGGGCCATCTGGAGCATAGCAGAAGTTTGGTTGGAGCTGAAGCTGATGGTGAGGCTGAGGCAACCTCTTTGATACTTGGCCAGCGCCTTCGAGTTACCACAAAGTTTCATGCCTCTATGACATCAAGGCTATGCCTACGACCTGCTGGAGGGCTTCTTTATACCTCAACGACATCGGGGCTTATGCCTACGACCTGTCGAAGGATTTTCAGTACCTGTACGGCATCAGGGCTTTCGCCTACGACCTGTCGAAGGGTTTTCAGTACCTCTATGACATCGGGGATTATGCCTACGACCTGGTGGAGGGTTTTTAGTACCTCTAAGGTATCAGGGTTTTTGCCTACGACCTATCGGAGAGTTTTCAGTACCTCTATGCCATTGGAGCTTACACCTACGACCTGTCGGAGGGTTTCTTTGTACCTCTACACTGTCAGGGCTTACGCCCACGACCCGTCGGAGGGTTTTCAGTACCTCTACGGCATCGAGGCTTTCGCCTACAACCTGCCGGAGGGTTTTCAGTACCTCTACGGCATCGGGGCTTTTGCCTACGACCTGCCGGAGGGTTTTCAGTACCTCGATAGTATCGGGGCTTTCTCCTACGACCTGCCAGAGGGTTTTCAGTACCTCCATGGCAACGGGGCTTTTGTCTACGACCTACTGGAGGGTTTCTTTCTACATCTACGACATCAGGGCTTACACCTACGACCTGCTGGTGGGTTTTCAGTACCTCTACGGCATCGGGGCTTTTGCCTACGACATGCCGGAGGGTTTTCAGTACCTCGACGGCATCGGGGCTTTCACCTAGAACTTGCTAGAGGGTTTCTTTGTAGCTCTACAACATCGAGGCTTACACCTACGACCTGTCGAAGGGTTTTCAGTACCTCTACCGTATCGGGGCTTACGCCTACGACCTGTCAAAGGGTTTTCAGCACCTCTACGGCATCGGGGCTTTCGCCTACGACCTATCATTGGGTTTTCTCAAGGTTATTAAGGCATATCCGCTTGCGAAGGTTTTTTAAGATGTCTCCGCCACCAAGACTAAGCCATCAGTGGGGAGGTTTTTCTAGACATCTCCACCACCGAGGCTATGCCATCGGCGCGGAGTTTTTTTGGCAGACATCTCCACCACCGAGGCTGTGCCATCGATGGGGAGGTTTTTTGGAAGACATCTCCACCACCGAGGCTATGCCATCGGTGGGGAGGTTTTTGTAAGACATCCCCACCACCGAGGCTATGCCATCGGCGGGGAGGTTTTTGTAAGAAATCCCCACCACCGAGGCTGTGCCATCGGCGGGGAGGTTTTTGGAAGACTTCTCCACCACCGAGGTTGTGCCATCAGTGGGGATATTTTTGGAAACATCTTCACAATCAAGGCTATGCCATCGGTGGGGAGGTTTTTTGGAAAATATCTCCACCACCGAGGCTATGCCATTGGTGGGGAGGTTTTTGTAAGACATCCCCACCACCGAGGCTATGCCATCGACAGGGTGGTTTTTGGAAGACATCTCCACCACTAAGGTTGTGCCATCGGTGGGGTGGTTTTTTTTTTAAAACAACACCGCCACCGAGGCTATGCCATCGGCGGGGAGGTTTTTGTAAGACATCCCCACCACCGAGACTATGACATCGATGGGGAGGTTTCTGGAAAACATCTCCACCATCGAGGCTATGCCATCAGTGGGTAGGTTTTTGTAAGACATCCCCACTACCGAGGCTATGCCATCGGCAGGGAGATTTTTGTAAGGTATCCGTGCACTATTTGAGCAAAGGTATAACTTAAGTCTGGTCTGTAGATATTACTTATGTTTTACTATCTACTATTGAATAGGGATATAACTTAAGCCTAGCGGTATATTGTTGCTACCTAGTAATTATCTGTTGTTGAAACTTTCAACAGCTAGGCTAGCTACTTTTAATGTTTGTTGACTTTTACTGGAAAAATAACCAGTTCAGCAAGCTATTGCTAGGTGGTTATAGACAAGCGTACCTTTTCCAAAATGAGGCCTCCGCAGTAAGGTTGGAAGCCAAGAAATCTCCGCAGCCCAAAGGCATTGGAAGGGTCAGCTCCTCCTAGCTGAACATATATTAAAAGTGGACAAGTGATCTGGGCCAAGCGGGGCGCTTGGTGCCGGATGATCAAGGAGGCCGGGTAGAGTCAAGGGTGATCCTAGCTAAACACATGGAGGTCAAGCAAAGCATTAAATATAGATAGAGACGACGTGTTGACAAAGTCAAGCGAAGGGGATATTGGTGCAAGTGACAAGGTAGTCCGAGGGATCGAGAGCGGAAGAGACTTGTCGGCTGTTAGGATCGCAAGACGGAGGACACGCGTCAACATCGGAGCGCTTTCTTAAGGTGTAAGCAAGGCGGCGAGTCACACTTTGAGAAGTGCACTAGGGTTTCGCGGTTTGGCCTCAAAACCGTGGGAGCACTTGAGGGTCACGTCGCATCATCGCAAAGCTTGCGTCGAGGTAAAGCTAAGTTGTGAAGAAGCCGTGACTGTTTGCTGGATGGAGAAAAATCTGGACCAAAATGCCCTGGTGGTAGGTAGGAGGCCATTGGAAGCTAGGGATATTTTGGGAAAGGGTTAGGAAACTTAGGGGTCAAGTTTTCTAGGCCTATAAATAGAGGGGTAGGGCTATGAGAGAAGGTGAATCAGCCATTTTGGAGAGCCTAGTGATAGGTTTTGAAGAGAGGAGAGGAAAGGCTTGGTCTTTGTAATTGGCTAGAGCTTTTATGAGAGAAACATCTTTGTAATCTACCTAAAATAGGGCTAACCTCTGTGCTTAATGAAGATTATTTTCTTGCATTTGATTATGTTCCCCTCCTTCTAGTCTCCTTCTATTGGTTCCCTTGCCTTGTGTGCAAGTTTTCCTTTTTCGGTGTTGATTTTCGTTTTTCCCATTGGGCTGAAATTTTAACATCTTGGAAGGTTGTTCTTCTCGATGCTAGTGGCATAAAATTCACATACACATGCATATGTGTTGGGGTCTTGAATTCCCTTGCCTCTAGATCATCATTTTGGAGAGTTTTCTTACCCGGTGTTCATTTTCTTGATCTTTAAGTGATTCTTCCAAAAGATCAACCATTGTGTGGGGATGAGTCATGGTTTGAGTTATTGTGGAACATAGTGTTCGATTCCAACCATGAGACCCATCTTTCGTTGGATCTTCAAGTTTGATTTTTAAATTTTCATTGAAATCTCCAGACTCTCCGCATCCAGCTTCGTAGTATCCGCAAATCTCCAGACTCTTCGGATCTTTTCCCGGAGTCTCCACAATTCTCCGAAGTCTCCGGATATTTGTTCGGACTATCCGGACTTTCTGAGTTGTGCAATGAATCTCCACTGCATTCTTGTTGCTTTTTGGTTTGATTCTCTTTTTGAGGTGAGTTGGGTGACTAAATAAGACAAGGACATCTGTTTTGCAAGAAATTTGTTGAGGCGCCTATTCACCCCCTCTAGTCGCTATTCTGGAGCCTACAATTGGTATCAGAGCAGGTTTGATCACTTGTTGTCCTTAACCGGCTTTGTGATCCGTAGGCGACATGGAGAGAAGTGGGAAGATTCCTTTCTTTGATGGCCATGATTTTTCGTACTGGAAGGTTCGCATGAAGGCTTATCTTCAAAGCCAAGAAAGTGCAATATGAGAAATAGTTGACTCCAAATATGAGATCCCCCTGTTTGTATCACTCAGCCTCAGATTGAACAGTATGATAACAACAACAAAGCAAGAAATATTTTGTTCACAAGCCTAAGTTGGAACGAATTTGACAGGGTTCAGCACATTTGTACTGCCCTGGAGATTTGAACTACTCTGAGTGTCTTTCATGAAGTCACTAATCAAATTAAGGCGAGACACCAAAGCACATACAACCAAGAATATAAATGTTTGTGCAATGCCCTGGAGAGTCTTTGGATGCCATGTTTTCTCGCTTTGATGGAATTGTTAGCAATCATCAATCAATTGGTGTTTTGCCCTATTCTGACCACGAGAGAGCGATCAAGCTTCTCTATGCTCTGGATCGTAGCATATGGGAAGTGAAGATCTCGAGTTTTGAAGAGTCATCAAGTTATGACACGTTAACTTGTGATGAAATCTTCAGCAAGCTCAAGTGCACCGAGATAGCCAAGGCGGTTTGGATTGGTTTCGGAAACCCCCTGTCTCAGAACATGGCATTGGTTTCCGGACCTAGTGGTAGCAACCAGTATGGAGTTGGTGTTTCTTGTGCTAACACTTTATCTAGTAGATTTGCTTTGTCTTCCTTGGTCTCTATCACAAAGGAGCAGGTGGATGTGCTTGATGATGAGATATTGCATTGATCATGAAGAAATTCACCCGCTTCTACAACAACCGCCGAGACTAGAGGAGGGGCAATTCCCGTGCCTTCTTTGAGTGTGGTGACACTACCCACTTCAAGGCAGACTTCCCCAAGCTCAAGAATAAGGAAGATCATGACCACGACCACGACAAGCACAAGAAGAAGAACAAGAAACCCTTCTTCAAGAAGAATCGCGACAAGATGGCCAAGATGGCGGCCAAGGCGACTTCTAGGGCATTCGTGGCAGCTCTCAGCGACATCGACACCTCTTCAAGCTCAGAGGAGGATGAACTGCAAGTGAAGAGCAAGATGAAGGCCAAGGACCTCACTGGCCTCTGCTTCATGGCGGACGACAACAACGACTGCGACCCCAAGCTTGATCTCTCCGAGGTAGTTCCTTCCTATGACCAGCTTTCCATCCAAGACGATGCCTTGAATGATGCTCTCGTTAGCTAGGATAGGTTACTTAAGAAAGCTGTACGTGAGTTAAAGGAACTTAGGCCTAATATGAGTCTATTTCTTCTGAGCTTGCATTACTTAGGTCTAGGCGTGATGATAAGGAGTGTGAGAGTTGTATGGTGGTTCTGACAGAACTTGCCGAGCTTTAGGCTTTGCATGCTCAAGTTGTCAGTTGACTTGAGACTGCTGAGAAGAAGCTCTATGAGGAGGTGTCTAGATCCACTCTCTTAGGTGACTGTATGAATTTCTCTTTGCTTGCAAAGGATGTTGAACTGAAAGCAGTGTGTATCATGGAGTTGGAATCTAGATTGGAGAGTCTGGGAGTTCGAAGGATGTGCAGCCGAACTGTCCCACTTGTATCATCTTTCAGGACAAACTCAGCTGGGTTAGAGGGCAAGTTGATAAGCTTTTAGCTGAGAATGAGTATCTCCTTTCTCTAGTGGAGAAATGCTCAGAAGGCCAAGACCAAGATGTATGCTGATAAGGCGGGTTTGGCTCTTGAGTTGGGTTTTGAGAGGGTGGCTTACAATGGGGAGAGTAAGACTGTTTTCACCACATCTACTACCCTAGAAGCTGAGAAATCCAAAATCAATGCCACACCATAACTCAACAAGAAGAAACCCACACCACAGCCTACCAAGAAGAAGCACGCACCATAACCCAAGAGAGCTTCACAATCTCATATGAGAGCCCCTGTGAGAGAGCTTAGAGTGACCGGCAGTTGTGTTCCCGAGAGACGCTACCACTGCACCTATTGCCAGAGAGAGGGTCACTTGCTTGGGTTTTACTTTCGCCGTAGGAGGGATGAATGGAGTGAGTGAGAGTGGAGTACCCGGGACATGTACTGCCCCTCTGTTGGTGTACATGAGCCCTCTCCTCGCTCCTACCCACGAGTCTCTAGCGCTTTTCAATCTCTTCCTAGAGGTGGTACCCCGCGTGGATTTTACTATGACTCATATGGTTTTGATCCACGTGTAAGAGGCTTTGAGTTCCAACGCTTTGGCGGACCACATTTTTCTCTTCGTGGTTCTCACCCCCAATGTACTAGTGTTGATTTGCATGCACCTGCTTTTACTACTTCAGAGCGGATGACCCAGTACTGGATTCCCATGAAGTTTATGACTAACCCCAGTACTGAGCCATCCACCTACTACTCTTCCTGCAAGTAGGTGGCAGGCGGAGGCCTGGAGAACAAGTGGCTCATTGACTCCGGTTGTTCGTGCCATATGACCGGAGATACACCATGGTTTTTCAGCCTCACCCCAATGAAGCGGCACGAGTACATCACTTTCGGGGATGATCGAAAAGGAAGGGTGAAAGCCAAAGGTATGGTAAGGGTGAATGAGAGTTTTACTCTTAAGGGTGTGGCTTTGGTGAAATATCTGGGATACAATTTGCTTTCTATATCTCAGTTGCTGGATGAGGACTTGGAAGTGGGTTTCAAACGCGATACTTCTCGAGTTCTTGATTCGTCAAGCGCTTTGATTTGCCGGATTTCTAGAGTTGGGAGAGTTTTTGGAGCTAATTTTTTTGAGTCTCTTGGTTCTTCTCGTTGTTTGATTGCTCAATCTTTTTTTGAGCTTTGGATGTGGCATAGGAGACTAGGGCATGTGAGCTTTGACTTGCTTACTCGTTTGAGTGCCCTAGGCTTGATCCGAGAATTGCCCAATCTCAAGTTTGAAAAGAATCTCATTTGTGCTTCTTATCGGCATGGAAAGATGGTTGCCGTCTCTCACCCACCAGTCAATCTGGTGATGACTGAACGACCGGGAAAACTTCTCCATATGGACACTGCTAGTCCTTCCTGGGTTCATTTGGCGGGTGAGAAGTGGTATGTACTTGTCATTGTTGATGTCTTCTCTTGCTACTCTTGGGTTTTCTTTCTTGTGAGCAAGGATGAAGTGTTTTCACAATTTCGGAGCTTGGCTTTGAGATTGTTTAAAGAACTCCCTGGTGTATTGAAAGCAATTCGCAGTGATAATGGCACCGAGTTCAAGAACTATCTCTTTGATGCTTTCTGTCTTGAGCATGGCATTGAGCATCAATTTTCCACCCCACACATTCCTCAGCAGAATGGCATAGTTGAGAGGAAGAATCGTACTTTAGTGGAGATGGCTAGGACAATGCTCAATGAGCATAGGACTCCTAGGGAGTTTTGGGCCGAGGCCATTAGCACGGCATGCTACATCTCCAATCGAATTTTCTTACGCTCGATCTTGAATTTGACTTCTTATGAGTTGCATTTTGGGAGGAAGCCGAAAGTTTCGCATTTGAGAGTTTTTGGGTGTTGGTGTTTCTTCCTAAAGCGTGGCAATCCTGACAAGTTCAAGTCGCATTCTTTCGTTGGTATTTTTTGGGGTATTCTCTTCATGGTCATTCTTATAGGGTCTTTAATCCTGACACTAACACCATCATGGAGTCCTACGATGTGACATTTGATGAATCAATCCCTTGTGCTAGCCATGTCTTTGAGTGTGCAGGTGATCAGGAGATGAGCGAAAGCATTTTTGTAGACAGCGATCTTCCAGCTTTCGGGGATGACGAGGATGATCCAATACTTCCTACTACTACACTCGTTCCCGAGCTGGTTCCTGCCTCCTCGAAACCGGCAGAGGGTCCTGCAGCCTCTACTTCTACTTCAGCTGCGTTCGAGCCTGCACCAGCAGTGTTTGAGGGAGAGGTCGTCTCACAACGCGAAGCCCCTCAACACATTCAGTGACGACATCCCCTAGTCCTGATGATCGCCGACCTTGGTGAGAGGGTAACGAGGTCCAAATCTGTTTTTCATGCTCATTTCACTGATTCTGCATTTATTGCTTCTTTTGAGCTCCATAATGTTGGACATGTTTTATCTGATTCGAGTTGGGTCAATACCATGTATGAAGAGCTTGAAAACTTTGGGAGAAACCAAGTTTAGTTCCTAGTAGAGCCACCCCCAAATGTTCACACCATAGGCACCAAATGGGTTTTTAAAAACAAATAGGGGAAGGATGGGTCTGTAGTAAGAAACAATGTTAGACTAGTAGCTCAGGGTTTCACTCAGGTAGAGGGGATAGCCTTTGGAGAGACCTTTGCACCAGTAGCTAGGCTAGAAGCTATTAGGATCCTACTTGCATTTGTGGCATCCCGAGGTTTCATGTTGTATTAATGATGTCAAGAGTGCTTTCCAAAATGGTTTCATAGAGGAAGAAGTCTATGTCAAGCAACCCCCAGGCTTTGAGCATCCCACATACCCTCATAGAGTATACAAGCTTCAGAAAGCTTTGTATGGGCTTAAGCACACACCTAAAGCTTGGTATGATAGGCTTAGGTCTTTTTGCTAGGGCATGGGTATGTGATGGGGTCAGCTGATAAAACTTTGTTCACTCTCAAGCATGGCAATAATTTCTTACTTGTTCAGATTTGCGTGGATGATATCATTTTTTGTGGCTCTTCTCATGCACTCGTGGCCAAGTTTCCAGAAACTATGAGCAGGGAGTTCGAGATGTCAATGACGGGCGAGCTCAACTTCTTCCTTGGGCTGAAAATCAAGCAATGCAAGCAAGGTACGTTTGTCCACCAAACGAAATACACCAAGGATTTGCTGAAGAAGTTCGACATGAGCGACGCAAAGCCATTGGCGACATTGATGGCTACCTTGACCGTTCTTGAGGTTTTGGTCACTTGGATGTGCTTCACTTCTTCAAACCCAAATATTTGTGCTTTAAGGGTTATCAATGCACTCATCAATAGGGAGATTGATAAACTAAGTTGAAATGTGCCTTGGTGTATATGTGATGAGTGATTAACAAGGTTGTCAAATTTTGGATTGCTTGGGATGTGCGGAGGGTCCGCATATTTTTGTGGATAGTCTGGACTTTTGCGGGGAGTGCGCATATTTTTTCGGATGGTCCGCAGAATTGAAGGAAACTAGAATTTGCGGAGTGTCCGCATTTTTGCGGATGGTCCGCATATTTTTGCTGAGTGTCCGCACTTGAGCTGAATTTGGATTTTGACTGGAATTTGCCCTGAGTTGATTTGAGTCTTCTATTAAGCATTGTTGATTATGGACTAACTTCAGATGAAGTTGGAGATATGTATTTGCTTGTCTCATGGTGTGTATGTGACTGATGCAACTTAGCAGTCGACGGCGGGTAATCGGGGCCAAGCAGGGTGCTTGGTGCTGGACCATCAAGGAGGCCAGGCGGAGTCAAGGGTGATCCTAGCTAAACACGTGGAGGTCAAGCAAAGTATGGAAGATGGATGGAGATGGCATGTTGACAAAGTCAAGCGAATGGGATGTCGGTGCAAGTGACAAGACGGTCCGAGGGACCGGAAACGGGAGAGACTTGCCGGCGGTCAGGATCGCAAGATGGAGTACACGCGTCAACATCGGAGCGCTTGCTTAAGGTGTAAGCAAGGCAGCGAGTCACGTTTTAAGAAGTGTGCTAGGGTTTCGTGGTTTGGCCTTAAAACTGTGGGAGGACTTGAGGGTCACGTGGCATCATCGCGAAACTTGCGTCGAGGCAAAGCTAAGTTGTGAAGAAGTTGTGAGCGTTCGCTAGACGGAGAAAAATCTAGACCAAAATACCCCCATGGTAGGTAGGAGGCTATTGGAAGGTAGGGATATTTTGAGAACAAGCTAGAAAACTTAGGGATCAAGTTTTCTAGGTCTATAAATAGAAGGGTAGGGCTATATGAGAAGGTGAATCAGCCATTTTGGAGAGCCTAGTGATAGGTTTTGAAAAAAGGAGAGGAAAGGCTTTATCTTTGTAATAGGCTAGAGCTTTTGTGAGAGAAACATCTTTGTAATCTGCCTAAAATATGGCTGATATTTGTGCTTAATGAAGATGATTTTCTCGCGTTTGATTATGTTCCCCTCCTTCTAGTCTCCTTCTATTGGTTTTGTTGCCTTGTGCGCAAGTTTTCCCTCTTAGGTGTTGATTTTCGTTTTGCTCTTTGAGCTGAAATTTTAATATCTTGGAAGGTTGTTCTTCAATTCACATACATATGTATATGTGATGGGGTCTTGAATTCGCTTACCCCTAAATCATCATCTTGGAGAGTTTCCTTACCCGGTGTTCATTTTCTTGATCTTTAAGTGATTCTTCCCAAAGATTCAACCTTTGTGTGGGGATGAGTTATGGTTTAAGTTACTGTAGAACCTAAGTATCCGATTCGAACTATGAGACCCATCTTTCGTTGGATCTTTAAATTTGATTTTGAATTTTCGTCGAAATCTCCGGACTCTCCGCATCCAGCTTCAGAGTATCCGCAAATCTCCGGACTCTCCGGATCTTTTCCTAGAGTCTCCGCAATTCTCCGGAGTCTCTGGATATTTGTTCGGACTATCCGGACTTTCTGAGTTGTGCGCTAAATGTCCGCTATGTTCTTGTTGCTTTTTGGTTTGATTCTCTTTTCGAGTGCATTGGGTGACATAATAAAAAAAGACCATCTGTTCGTAAGAAATTTGTTGAGACGACTATTCACCTCTTCTAGTCGTCGTTCTCGATACTACAAAGCACAACATGAAAGCTTCCATTGACCCGTTACTATGAGATATACATCGCTTTACACGAGAATAAAGGTTAATGGAATCTGACTCACACCGATCTGGCTTTTGGAGTTTAGATTTCGAATTACTTTGCCAAACACTGTGATCATTAAAATTGCCGGATTCCTGGTAATCCTTAGGAGACACCACCAACCATACGGCGAGTCATAGGGAATGTTAAGGTGTTAGCTTTGATCAACCGAAAAGGAGAAAACTGTTGGGAATTGTTTCATGCATACGATGCGTGTGGTGTTAAAATCTGTCTAGTTCAAAGATGAATTAAAATTGCAAATCCTTAAGTCACCTGTCCTAAACTGTTGAATCTAGCTAATATATATTCAATAGTCTAATTAATAACCACTCCAAACCCACTCTTAAACATAATCCATCTCCAGGATTTGCAAAATTATTACGCGATGGAGAGAGAGAGAGAGAGAACCTGTTATTCTGAAGCAAGTCACGGAGATTTGTGGAGCCGGTACCACCAGATCCTGGTGTCGGGGCAACATCTAGCTGAACGTGAATCTTACTTAGGAGGTCTTCCGCGTTGTTGCACTTCGATGCCTCGACCCAAGCGCGGCGAGGGAATGTTTCGGCTGCCGCGTCGTACACTGCCCTTGCGAGTGCTGTCTTCCCAACGCCACGGCATCCCACGATGGAGATCACCCTCAGCTCCCGTGGTTGCCCCTCGGCTGCCGGCAGCAACCTCCTCCGAAGCTCATTTATGTGCTCGTCGATGCCCACAAACCCAGCCTCTGGACTACCAGGGGGAGCAGATGCAGCTGAAGGGCACGACCATGCAGCACCGTCTTCGCCCTGGTTCAATCCAACTCCAGCGTCGGGTTTCCAATCTCGTACTCTCTGGACATTATCCTTGAAATTGTTGATTTTTTTCAGTATCTCGTGACGGGGGTCCATCCCAACGGCGGCGAGGATGAGGCCAGATGCTCCTCCGGGAATCCAGGTGAGATCAATAAAGTCCTCGATATCACTAGCCAACTCCTTCAGTAGCACAATCTTGGTCGCATGTATCGCCCCTTGATTCTTCTCGATTTCGAGGGTCGCCATTCTCATCTCCCCCCAGATGTATCGCAGGCCTCTCTTGACTTCGCCTTTCAACTCCTTATCTCTGGCGATTACATCAGAGACCTTGGATAGCACAGCGCCGACGAGCTTCTCAAGTTGAAGCACCTCTCCACCTTTCATCTGGAAATGATCATCAAGCGGAGTGATGAACAAAATGAATGGCGCTGGGTCACATATAGACACAGTCTGATAAAAGCGAAAACTGGTAGTAGGGAATACACAGGTATGCTTTTTTCTTACTGGATCACACTAAAAAAAGGGTTAGATAGAGTAGCAAGGAAAAGCGAGACAAGGAATATTTTAAATGAGACATATAAGAGAGATTCACTCGACCCGATCAACTACACTACATAAAAAAACCATTAGTTACAAAGCATGTGGCCATGCAGAGCTTTAATATCAATTATTGCGAAAAATAGTAGTAGGGAATACGCACTCATGCTTTTCCCTGCTAGATTGCACTAAAAAAAGGCTAGAACGTTGAGCCGAAGAGTAGTCAGGAAAAGCGGGACAAGGAATATTTTAAATAAGACATATAAGAGAGAGATTCCCTACATAAAAACAACCACCGGTTACGATGCGTGCGACCATATAGAGCTTTAGCGTCAATTATTGCAAAAATTAATAGTAGGAAATACGCACGTATGTTTTTTCCTGCTGGAACACAGTAAAAAAGGCTAGATTGTGGTCGAGCCAAAGAGTAGTTTGGCAAAGCAGAACAAGAAATATTTTAAATGAGACATACACTAAAAAAACAACCACTAGTTACAAAGCAGCCATTCAAAGCTTTAACGTTAATTATTAAAAAAATCAGTGGTAGGGAATACACACTTTTGCTTTTCTCTGCTAGATCGCACTAAAAAAGGCTTGATCATGGTCGAGCTGACCGACGGAGCAGCAACATCAATTATTGTAATCTAATCAGCTGTCGGGTTGTAACCGGCTGACCACTAACGGTTATTTCATCAATTATATTTCCCATGGTCTGTGCTCGGCTTATCTGCCAAACAAATTTCGGCCAACAAACTTATTCCCATATGTCAAACAATTTTTTTCTCAAAAATTAGAGAACAAACATCCCCCAACTCTATTGAAAGCAAATAGTGCTACCAGGATCGAATCCTAGTGGTTTTAACTAAGACCATCCTTAACTACCCAACTAGCCCTTAGGCCACCCCTAACTTTTGGGGTGCAAACATCCCCTGCCTTTAGTAAAGGATAATATAGAGGCCATGCAGAGCTTTAGCATCAATTATTGTGAAAATTGATAGTTTGGAATACACATATATGCTTTTCCCTGTTGGTTCGTACTTAAAAAAGGCTAGATCATGGTCAAGTTGAAGAGTAGCCAGAAAAAAAAAAGACAAGGAATATTTTAAATGATACATACGAGAGAGATTCCCCCGACCTGATCAACTACACTACATAAAAACAACCACTGGTTGCAAAGCGTGTGGCCATAGAGAACTTTAGCGTCAATTATTACAAAAATTGGTAGTAAGGAATACGCATGTATGTTTTTCCCTACTAGGGATTGCACTAAAAAAAGGTTAGATTGTGGTCCAGTTGAAGAGTAGTCAGGAAAAGCGAGACAAAGAATATTTTAAATGAGACATACAACAGAGAGATTCCCTCGACCTGATCAACTACCCTACATAAAAACAACCACTAGTCGCAAAGCTGTGGCCATGCAAAGCTTTAGCGTCAATTATTGTGAAAACTAGTAGTAGGGAATACACATGTGTGCTTTTCCCTGCTAGATCACACTAAAAAAAAGGCTAGGTCGTGGTTCAGCTGAAGAGTAGCAATGAAAAGGGAGACAAGGAATATTTTAAATAAGACATACGAGAGAGATTCCCTCGACCCGATCAACTATACTACATAAAAACAACCACCGGTTACAAAGCATGTGATCATGCAGAGCTTTAGCGTTAATTATTGCGAAAATTGGTAGTAGGGAATATGCATGCATGCTTTTCCCTGTTTGATTGCACTAAAAAATAGCTAGATCGTGGTTGAGCCGGAGAGTAGTCAGGAAAAATGGGACAATGAATATTTTAAATGAGACATATAAGAGAGAGATTCCCTACATAAAAAACCCACCGGTTACAATGCGTGCGACCATACAGAGCTTTAGCGTCAATTATTGCCAAAATTTGTAGTAGAGAATACTTACGTATGCTTTTTCCTGCTGGATCACACTAAAAAAGGCTAGATTGTGGTCGAGCCAAAGAGTAGTTCGAAAAACAGAACACGGAATATTTTCAATTAGACATACGAGAGAGATTTTCTCAAACTGGTCAACTAATAAAAAACAACCACTAGTTGCAAAGCGGCCATACAAAGCTTTAACGTCAATTATTACGAAAATCAGTGGCAGGGCATACGCACTTTTGCTTTTCTCTGCTAGATCGCACTAAAAAAGGCTTGATCGTGGTCGAGCTGACCGACGGAGCAGCAAGATCAATTACTGGAATCCAGTCAGCTGCCAGGTCGTAACCAGCTGACCACGAACAACTATTTCATCACTTATATTCCCCCATGGTCTGTGCTCGGCTTATCTGCCAAACAAATTTCGGCCAACAAACTTATTCTAGTATGTCAAACAAACTTTTTCTTAAAAATTAGAGAACAAACATCCCCTGACTCTATTGAAGGCAAATAGTGCTACCATAATCGTATCCTAGTGGTTTTGACAAAGATCATCCTTAACTACCCAACTAGCCCTTAGGCCACCCCTAACTATGGGGGGTGCAAACATCCCTGCCTTTAGTAAAGGAAAATATAGCGGCCATGCAGAGCTTTAGCATCAATTATTGCGAAAATTGGTAGTCCGGAATACACACATATGCTTTTCCTGCTGGATCGCACTAAAAAAAGGTTAGATCGTGGTCAAGTTGAAGAGTAGCCAGGAAAAACGAGATAAGAAATATTTTAAATGTGACATATGAGAGAGATTCCCTCTACCTGATCAACTACACTACATAAAAACAACCACTGGTTGCAAAGTGTGTGGCCATACAAAGCTTTAGCGTCAATTATTAAAAAATTGGTAGTAAGGAATATGCATGTATGTTTTTCTCGGCTGGACCGCACTAAAAAGAAAGGCTAGATTGTGGTCCAATTGTAGAGTAGTGAGGAAAAGCGGGACAAAGAATATTTTAAATGAACATACAACAGAGAGATTCCCTCAACCTGGTCAACTACCCTACATAAAAACAACCACTGGTCGCATAGCTATGGCTAGACAAAGCTTTAGCGTCAATTGTTGTGAAAAATGGTAGTAGGGAATACACACGTATGCTTTTCCCTGCTGGATCACACTAAAAAAAGGCTAGATCGTGGTCCAGTTGGAGAGTAGCAAGGAAAAGGAAGATAAGGAATATTTTAAATGAGACATATAACAGAGAGATTCCCTCGACCCGATCAACTACACTACATAAAACAACCACCGGTTACAAAGCATGTTGTCATGCAGAGCTTTAGCATCAATTATTGCGAAAATTGGTAGTAGGGAATACACACGCATGCTTTTCCCTGCTTGATTGCACTAAAAAAAAGGCTAGATTGTGGTTGAGCCAGAGAGTTGTCAGGAAAAGCAGGACAAAGAATATTTTAAATGAGACATATAAGAGAGAGATTCCCTATATAAAAACAACCACTGGTTACAATGCGTGCGACCATACAGAGCTTTAGTGTCAATTATTGCGAAAATTTGTAGTAGGGAATACGCACGTATGCTTTTTCCTGCTGGATCACACTAAAAAGGCTAGATTGTGGTCGAGCCAAAGAGTAGTTAGGAAAAGCGGAAAAAGGAATATTTTCAATGAGACATACGAGAGAGATTTTCTCGACCTGGTCAACTACACTAAAAAAAACAACCACTAGTTTCAAAGCGGCCATACAGAGCTTTAACATCAATTATTATGAAAATCAGTGGTAGGGAATATGCACTTTTGCTTTTCTGTGCTAGATCGCACTAAAAAAGGCTTGATCGTGGTCGAGCTGATTGACGGAGCAGCAACATCAATTACTGGAATCCAGTCAGCTGCCGGGCTGTAACCGGCTGACCACTAATAGCTATTTCGTCACTTATATTCTCCCATGGTCTGTGCTCAGCTTATCTGCCAAACAAATTTTGGCCAACAAACTTATTCTCATATGTCAAACAAACTTTTTCTTAAAAATTAGAGAACAAACATCCCCTGACTCTATTGAAGGCAAATAGTGCTACCAGAATCGAATCCTAGTGGTTTTGACTAAGATCATCCTTAACTGCCCAACTAGCCCTTAGGCCACCCCTAACTATGGGGGTGCAAACATCCCCTGCCTTTAGTAAAGGCAAATATAGCGGCCATACAGAGCTTTAGCATCAATTATTGCAAAAATTGATAGTCCAGAATACACATATATGCTTTTCCCTGCTGGATCGCACTAAAAAAAGCTAGATCGTGGTCAAGTTGAAGAGTAGCCAGAAAAAACGAGACAAGGAATATTTTAAATGTGACATAAAAGAGAGATTTCCTCGACCTAATCAACTACACTACATAAAAACAACCACTGGTTGCAAAGCGTGTGGCCATACAGAGCTTTAGCGTCAGTTATTACAAAAATTGGTAGTAAGGAATATGCATGTATGTTTTTCCCTGCTGGTCCGCACTAAAAAAATGCTAGATTGTGGTCCAGTTGTAGAGTAGTGAGGAAAAGTGGGACAAAGAATATTTTAAATGAGAAATACCCTCGACCTGATCAACTATCCTACATAAAAACGACCACTGGTCACAAAGCTGTAGCGTCAGTTATTGCGAAAGCCGGTAGTAGGGAATACACACGTATGCTTTTCCCTGTTGGATCACACTAAAAAAAGGCTAGATTGTGGTCCAGCTAGAGAGTAGCGAGAAAAAGCGAGACAAAGAATATTTTAAATGAGATATACGAGAGAGATTCCCTCAACCCGATCAACTACACTACATAAAAACAACCACCGGTTATTAGGCAATATTAGAAGGTACTGCCCAGTTATTTTTTATCTGATGTTTTTTTAACGGTCCTTGAGATGCAACTTTCTCAATAATTTTTACAACTTTATGTCAATATATAGTAACAAAGCTAAACATTTATGAAAACATCTCGAAAGACAGATTTAGTACTATAAGTTTTATAAAACCAAACTATTTCTCAACACAACAACAATCAAACTTTAGGAAGTTTGATGGCATGGATTCTTGGACGTCAAAGAAAGAGAGTAATTTATAGTTAAGGCATGAGCAATCCTGCAAAGGTTTGGAAACTATAAGCATCCGGGGGCGTTGTGTACTTCTCATGAATATGTAATGCATTCGAGACCATTCTGCAAAATTGATATATGTGAAGGCATCATTTCACCTATTTCTTGCCAAGACAAATGGTGTCCTGCATTACCAGTCCACAATCAACACCCGCGCAGGGGCTAGCTTCTTCCGTTACAGTAGCGCGCTCCCTATTCTCATCTCGTGGGATTGCTAGCTAGTGCATCAGTGCTGAAGAGCGGGCAGGAGAGAGATGGTGGGGGATCCCCTGCCCATGGTGAGCTCTACCACGGGAGCAATGAACTCCCTCCTCGACAAGATGACGGCACTGGAGGCTCAGCATCCCAAGCTTGGGGAAAGCAAAAGCCTGCGGGAGGATCTGAAGCGCCTAAACGATGTCCTGCACAACTTTGCCTCGCGGCTGGTGAGGGACGCCCTCATCAACGAGTGGATGCTGCAAGCCCGGGAGGTGATCTACGACATGGAAGATTGGATCGACGGCTGCCTCACCCGTCCTTGGGAGCCGGCAACGGACATTTGGTGCTCCGATATAGCCGAACAAGTCGAAGAATTCAAGGACCAGATCGAAGACGCACACGATCGCTGCAGACGGTTCGCTCTTCTCAACAGAGAGTCCACTTCTGACGCTGGTCTTGCAGATGCTGCACCCAGCAAAGTCATCATCGATGCTGAACTGCTCTATGGGGAGGCGCCTTGCCTTGTCCCCGTCGGCAAGCCGAGGGATATGCTTGTCATGCACTTAACGGACAAAGAACAGCATCGTAAGGTGGTCTCCATCGTCGGGACTGGAGGCATCGGCAAGACAGCTCTTGCCACGGAAATATATCGACAGCTGCAAGGGCAGTTCCACTCCGGAGCTTTCGTCTATCTTGGCCGGAACCCATGTATAAAGACGACTCTAATCAGTATACTCAATCAAGTAGAGCCGAACTGGCGCTACAACATGGATTCACGGGACGACAACAAGTATTGCATACCATGGGACGAGCAGAAGGTCATCGCTAAACTCTGGGCAATCTTAAAAACAAGGAGGTAAACCTTATATATCCAAATACATATCATTCTAAAATTTACATTCTGTTATCAGGTAGCGCTCCGAAAATATATTTGGACCACATTTTTAGTAATTGATAAATATCCTTAGAAATATACATAATTGTTGAAAATATTAATTTTCTAGGATATTTTCTTTTAAGTATCATATGGATATTTCTAGCATTCGGAGTGAAGGATGCGTCTTCACTCTGGCATGTAAACATTTCAGTTTATTTCACATTTTATTTATTTCCAACATCTGTATGTAAATCCTTAGATTCATCTAACTACAATCCTCTGTTTTTTTAATAAAATGGTAATTGAGAAACCGTTATTGTTAAATGAGATTTTCACCTCTTAGTTTATAAATTGATGTTGCCTTAAAAAAAATTGCACAATCTCGGCCCACGGAATTTTCCACTTATGTTTTAGTACAATATTGTACAATAAAATAAAACCATTATGAAACGTTATTCTCATGCAACCAATGTAAAATAATGTGTAAATTTACTCAAAAATAATTGATTGACTGCATTCTAGAACACAATTATCTTTTAGTAACAAAAGGAATACCATTACAATTTTGGAGGTAGCTTTATTGTAATAAAAGAACCACTTAATTTTTCATGTCATCCTTAATTGGCAGTCTGGCACATCTAATGCACTTGAGCTACTTTGATGTTGGAGTTAGACTCCAACTGAATCTCTTTTGCTTATCGATGTTTTGATCCAAAATTGTAACATAAAAGTAGCTAGCTCTTGTTACCATGCATGCACATATGATTTTAGCCTGACCACTTTTTCTCTTTGAACTGGTCTCGTCTCCTACACCTTGCATCATGCATCATTCGTCAAAGGTCCACACATTCTTTCCATTTTTTCCCCTTCTATTATACATGTACACACCAAGTCTCGGTCATGATTATGTGTTATTTGTTGTCCAATTCTCCTATTCAAACACTTTCCACCTTATAATGGCTGTGCCAAACATCACCACAGCATGAATGCCTCATGTATGCATCTATGTGAGACCCTCTTGTGAGGATCGGTGACGTCTTAAGATGAGTGTGAATTTTGAAACCTAATTGGCTCCAGAAACTTCACAAGATAAACTTATATCAAATTCTATCTAAATGTGCTATATGTTTATCTAGTGTGTCTACTCTACCGCTTAAAAAAGTTTTGCAACATATAGCCAATCCTAGCAAACTACTCTAGGAAGATAAATACGCAAAGGTAGATAGCAAGTATGTAAATACGAAAATGTAAATAAAGTAGAGAGAGCAAATTAGACACAAGAGATTTGTATCCCGTAGTATCAATGGCATAAATTCCACCCTTAGTCCACGTTAGAGCTTGACAAGGATATTCTCCCGGTCGACATCTGGTCATGACTCTTGAGCCACCAAGCCACCAAGACAAGGCTTCAAATCGGATGAGCCACCAAACCACCAAGGTAATGTATCATCACTAACCTCTCTTCCAGTCACTTGCCGTTGTAATCACTTTGAAACTTGAGCCACAAAGGCAAGGATCCCCGCGTCCTCGCACAATCGCCTTGCCGCCGCTCCACATCAAGTCGGAGGGTCAACAAGCATGCCGACAAGTCACCAAGTCTAAGGTGTTGACGTACCTCTTGTTACAAGTTAGGATCACTTCTTGACCCCCTCTCAAAGTTGCAGCACATAGCTAGGTCTATAAACACTAATCACTATCTAGTCTTGTGCTTAATCATCGCCTTGGATGATCACTTTAAACACTTTTGTGGTTTAGATGTCTTCTCAAGTGTCTATGAGATTTCCTGTACTCTAGCAGCATACCATACATTCAAATGACCGAGTGAAGAGATATTTATAGCATCAAACCCATGAACTAACCATTGCTCCAACGGTTCACAGAAACTGTGAACACCTGATGATCTGGTGACAACAGTAGTACAAGCACCAGATCATCCGGTGAGTACAACAGAAGCAACTAGCTGTTGGAACCCACTTAAACTGTGAACACCAGATTATCCTGTGATGACTCACTGAACACTGGACACATGCACCGAATCATTCTATGTGCATATGTTTATTTAGGAGCCCTTTGCAAATAATAGTTCGATGTGTTCATTTTGTGAACACCGGATCATCCTATGATGACTCCCTAAACACCGGACACATGCATCGAATTATCCTATATGCATATGTTCATTTTGAAGATCTTTGCAAATAATAGTTCGGTGTGTTTATTTTGTAAACATCGGATAATCCGGTGAGGCAAAAGACTCCGCTCCAAACTTTCTATGAACACCGGACTATTTTTTATTATTCTCACCAGATTATCCGATATAGCACCGGATTAATTTTGATGTGAGCACCGAATTATCTGGTCAGGCAAATTTCAACAGAACAACGTTATGTATTTTGGGCATAACTTTTCGCTTTGAACTCTGATTTTGATGATCTTGAGCTCTATGGAAAGCTTGTGAAGAGCTCTACAAGATTATATAGAAATCCATCCCATTTAACCACATCAAAATTCATGTTCCGGCTTCGGTGACTTCTCCTTTGTTACATCCATGAGACATACTAAAGTATATACTTGACAAATATTTTTGTCATATTGACTATATTATCATCAATCACCAAAATCACATACATGCTCTAAAGATGTTTCACTATAATCTTTCTATGGGCATATTCACTACACCTATAGAATTAACCATCGAAGTCTCCCTATGTTGCACTGCACTATACCCTGGATCGGTAGGTAGTACATATAGAATCATTTTAGATATCAGAGTTCATATATCGTAACAGAATAAGAGTGTGTCACAAGTATTACCTGAGTAACCACATAGGGTTGGACTTACATATGGCCTATTGGCCTGATCACCAGAGGCTACCAAAAGCTACAGAGGAAACCAAAAGAAGCGGCGGAGCCCCAAACTATGCCACTAGCAGGCGACTAGGATTCCCAACCTAGAACACGCGTTATCTTCATCTTTCTATCCTTCATATGCATATGGGTCTTCTCCTTGTGGTTTGATGTTTGTATTGAGTAAGTGTGAGTACCACCCATCATACTTAGCAAATCACCATGACAAAAATGCAGATAATAGTATGCACAACTTCAAAAATGGAAGCATAAGGTTCTTTTGGCGCGTAAAGCCGAAGTTACAATATCGTTAACATAGGTTGTCAAAACCTATGAGTTAGCGTTTAGACCATGACCATCCTATAATCAATCAAGAAGTTTTGTCTTCATCTGGACACGCCATCCTCTATCCCATAATGACACTCATAGCCAACACATTACTGTCATCAAGGGCCTCACCCTTCCAATCCAGCATTTATTAGGGTCAAAACCCTTACCATTTTTTTTAACACTGGTACCCCTTCCCCGTGACCTTCTTTGAAGGCCTTATAATAGGATGTGATGCCACGGGATCGATCCCGGGAGGGCTGGCTCGACAACGGGAGGCCAAGCCAACCGAGCTACTCTCGCTTCGCAAAACCCTTACCATTCCTTAGCCACTTCATTTCTCTGGACGAGACTCAATCCACTGGGTTCATGATAACAATCTACTCAGTCTCTCACCATTTCACATTTTAAAATAGTTCTCCAAGTCTACATCCCTGACATTCACATAGTCAGCTCTTGACCGTGTGGGCATGACAATCACTACTATGTGAATCTAAGATTATGTATGTTAATTAGCTAATTAAAACACTATCCCGTCAGTTGGGTGGTAACCTAATGGCAACTTAGCAAAAACCAGATCAAGTTATTACATACATTTTTTTATGAATATATATGTGTAAACAAGATAAAGTCAGTATGTTTGTAGGCATACATATACATGTACATATGTGCCCATTGGGCTTGGGCAGAGAGAGAACACGGAAAGAGGTGAAGGTCTCAGTGAAGGGGGAGCTTGGGGAAGAGGAGCAGCCTTGCCACCTGTTCTTCACCTCCACCCGACTTAGGCAATTTTATTAAAAAGTTTAGAAGATCATAATGAATTTAGAAAGCAAATGAGAAACCATGTGAAGGAAAAAAAAATTGGATCCATCTAATTCATGTTTTTAAACAAAATTCAAAGCAAGTTTGTGTGGAAAAAAAAGATGAAAAGAATAAATCTAAGAGCAAAGAAATAGTTGAAAATTTTGGGGAGCAATTAATTTGTTGCCCATCTGCAAGCAAATCCACACAATTTGTAAAAGTAACTTGTTACATACTTGCAAGAAAATTTGATATAGTTCGAGGAGCAAGTTTTGCTAGAAATATGTCACACCCTAGCCCATTAGCAGCGGATTAGTAGTCGTGTTGTTGGCCCATGTGGACAAGTGTATTGATGTAGTGGGTTTAGTACTATTTTGGAAGTTTAGGTGGGTGAGGTCAGCTTATAAGCTTTCCTACTTCAAATATAGAACCTCCGGGTTAATTTTTTTACACAAAATGAAGGAAAAAGTGTAAGAGATGTGCTACGCATACGTGGGCTCATCCCAACAGTAGGCTGGGCTATGGAACCAAACAAGCCCTTCATAACTTCCACAATTTTGTACTAATCATGAAGGAGTACATATATGACAGCATCCCATAGCCAGTTTAAACACAAATCCGTCCTTACAAGGATTGTTTTCCTTGTGTTCAAAAGCTAGGGTTGTAATATTTCATGGTATGTAAATACCGCATTGTCCAATACTTGCACATCCACAAAGGAGTAAAAATATATATAGCTTTTTCATTGATCCAAATCAATAAGTGAGAACGATGATTCTCGTGAAAAATGGAAAGCGGAGATTATTCCTAATCTCCACCAGCCCTTCAAAGATTGATAACTTTTTTCTTTTCCACTGGCTTGAATCATGAAATTTTACTGCTGCATGGAACATGTCCTAAAGTTATTCATCTTTTGTTGCAACAGAATAAACAGAGATCAAAATCGTTGTTTTATTAAATTGCATCTCTCTTCTTGCAATAAAAAAGAATGGTAGTATTTCTATTATTGTGATATCAAGCCCTACCCGATACTGATGTCTACATTCTCATATTTGTATGTTAGTTATTTTGTTGTGCTCGATGACGTGCGGAGCAGATGGACTTGGAAGAGAATCAGTTGTGCTTTGCCCAAAAATGATCAGGCTCCTGATCGGATATTGATAACAACTTGCATCAAGGATGTAGCGCAATCATGCTGCATACATCCCAGTGATGTTGTTCTTCACATGACGGGTCTTGGCGAGAAGGACTCCAAAACATTATTTGATAGTAAAATACTTGTTTCAGAAAAACATTCGCGGCTTGAAGTTTCTGATGAAATGTTGAAAATGTGTGATGGCATACCATTGGCCATAACTGTTGCAGCCGGATTATTATCCAGGAAGTCTGAATGTTTGCTACTGAAGTCACAGATGCTTGACCAATATCATTCCACACCACAAGGGATGAGAAAGATACTGGAGATCAGTTATGTTGATCTACCTCTGCCCGTGAAGTCTTGCTTTCTGTATTTGAGTGCTTTTCCTGAAAATAATACCATCAAGAAAGACCGTTTGATGCGGAGATGGATAGCTGAAGGATTTATTCCTAAAAGAGATGAAGAAAGCTTGTGGGAAACAGGGGAGACCTACTTCAATGAGCTTATCGGTAGGAGACTAATTCAACCGTCGTTTGATGACGAGGATGATCGGCCGATTGGTTGCACTGTTCATGGTGTTGTTGTTGATTTCATGGTATCCTTGTCAGCCGAAGAAAATTTTATTACATCTGGAGCAGAGTTGAAGTCTGGACTGTTTCCATGTAGCGGGGTTCGGCGATTCTGCCTCGACTGCAGTGACGAAAACTCAACCAGTGACAAAGACGAAGCATACAACTTGAGCAGGTTGCACCTATCTAGAGTGCGATCCCTTGCATTTTCTGGGAATGCTAGAAGGATGCCTGATCTTGGGGCCTTGAAACTTGTACGAGTGCTGGATCTCGAAGATACCAAGGGTCTGGAAAACAAACATTTGGAAAGCATTGGACGTTTATCTCTGCTGAAGTACTTGGGACTTGGTGGGACCGATGTTACCAATCTGCCTCAACAAATTATGGCACTTGACAAACTGAGTACCTTAGATTTAAGGCGAACTAGAATGAGAAAATTACCAGAATTTAGAGACACAAAGCTGGTATCTCTGGTTGCCGATGAATTGGTAATAGGGACAGGAATTGGGGGAATGCAAAAATTGGAGGAATTATCAAAAGTCCTTCTGGGTGATGATGGTTCACTTGCTGATGATGTGGTAGGACTGGTTAAGTTGACGCAGCTGAAGATGCTTGGGGTAAGATTCGGTCGTTTGAACGATCAGAATGAAACCGATCGAGAGGGAGTGAAGCAATTCCTCGAGGAGGTGGGAAAATCAAACCTGCAGTCCCTTTTTCTTGATAATTACCTCCATGGTCTGCTTGACTTACTGGTTCATTCCTGGGCCAACAGAAGGCCCAATTACCTGCGAAAATTTGAGCTGAGAATACGCGGCTTCCTCCCACTAGTTCCACAGGAGATGGCCTCTCTGATAGCCCTCACGCACTTGCATATCAGAGTTTCAGAAGTAGAAGCACAAGGCATCCGTGTCCTCGGGAACTTGCCTAGCCTAGTCCTCCTAAAACTATATTCAGATACCAGCCCAAGGTTGACCGTGAGTAGCAAGGATGGCTTTCAGTGCCTCAAGGTGTTTTGGTACGACTGTCAGTATGGTGGTGGGATAATGGGGCTGCAGTTTGAAGCAGGAGCCATGCCGCAGCTCCGAAGGCTTCGCCTAGATTTCAACGTCCGGGAAACAATGTCCAAGTTTGGCGATCTCGATTTTGGTCTGAAGCACCTCTCTTGTCTCGTACAGGTCCATGCCACCATCGACTGTAAGGATACTTTAACAGCTTCCGAGGTGGAGGCCGCGGAGACCCACATCAGAACCCAAGTATCTCAGAACCGCAACAGTCCGGTATTGCACTTGAACAGAAGAGGGCAGCGCTCCAGTGTGAAGGCAGCGGAGGAGTCGGTGATCGCGATCCACAGCCTGGACGAGTGGGACAACCAGATCGACCCCAACAAGCTGGTTGTGATTCACTTCACCGCTAGGTGGTGCGGACCATCCCACGGGATGGCTCCAGTTTTTGCCGATCTCGCCAGTAAGAACCCAAATGTCATTTTCCTGAAGGTTGATGTTGATGAAATGAAGACTATTGCTGAGCAATTCCATGTTGATAAAATGCCAACCTTCCTGTTCATGACGGGGGGAGATTGCATAGACCAGGTTGTTGGCGCAAGGAAGGAAGAGCTGGAGGAGAAGCTTAATCTGCACGTGGCCCTGATGTTATCGAGAAGACTATGATGGTACTTCATATGCAGTGTTAACTCCCGTCTTCTGCCACACGGTTGCTGGGAACTAATTAATGGCATAATGCCTTTGCTTTGTGCAAAACAAAAAAGGATGAAGAGTAGGACTCTAAAAAGTGACACCTCCGGCCGCGCGCCCGGCTCAAGTCTCACGCCGTTTCAGAAACCTCTGGTTATCGTATTCGTATCTCGCAGAACGGCCGCCTTTCATCTCCGTTACATTGTATCGACTGTTTCTTTTACGCGTCACAAGTTTACATGTTTAATTTGCGCGTTGTTCTATTGCCACATGTGTCATTGCTTCAACTATTCTTATCGATTTGTGTCAGACTGCAGTAATAATAGTCCTAACATTTGAAGCTGTGGCCTTATTTATGTGTGTGGATATCATATCAAGGCCTAATGTATGGGCTATATATGTAAAACACGGTGATATGTTTGTACTGCTTCATGGCTTCTTATTTTTCCAAGGACGCAGGTATCTGAATCTGTTGACTGCATTACTCATATACATCTACTGTGTCGGTAGCTTTCCTCGTAGATTTTGCATCGATGTGTCTGCTATCTACCTTCTTCATGTTAAACGCACACTTAAACCGGTTTGAGGCACTCCAGAACGGTGTAAGCCCCTTTTCTGTGCTCCATACGTCTTCACAGGTACATCATGACATAATTCAGTGATTTTTTTTTTTTGAGAATACGCAGAAGAGCTACATATCTTTGTAAATATGTTTATAGTAAGGAGGATAAAATGCCCGGTTACAATGTGAGGCCGCAGGCGCTCGCATAGGCTGTTACAATTTGGGATTTATGACTTATACGGACCCTTTTACAACTGTGTTTCCTGCCTAACTAACCCACTAGGTGCTCGAGCTTGGTCGCAGACTTGCCATGTCTTTGGCCCCGGCAATGATCCAAAGGCTGAAGGTTTCCTTGATCAGCCCCAGAACATGGTGGCATTGTTCGGCGATACTATGGTGGCATTGTCAGGTGGTACACCTGACCTCGGTTTCCAGTCGCGGGCTGTCACGTATGATCTCATCCACAGGGAATCGTGGGCTGTCGTGTACGATGATAGACGGAGCGGTGCGCAAAAAAAAAAAGAACAGAACTGTTTTATTTTCATTTTCATGTGGAGAGTAGCAATGGAATGTATGTCTTCGGAATCATTTCAGGATAAATAAGTGGGTCCAATTGTGCAAGCAAGGGTATGGACTATTGAGGGACACCTAGGAACTTGAGGTGATAAAAAAAATTTGAAAAAAAAGTCCATTTACCACATGAACAATTCACTTTGTTTGTTTGATTCCCAAACAAACTTTTGACTCATGTTACTACCCCGGACTATTCAAATGTGCTAAATTTACCCCCAATAAAATTTCTCCTTTTTTTTCTCATCGTACAAGCTGTATTTTAATTATGAATTTTGAGGGATGAAAGAAGACATTATACCCAATGTTAGAAAATGTTTTAAAAATTTTGTCCTTACCTATACTATATCTATGTTTTTGTCACTACTACAGAATAGATCATAAGTAGCGTCTCATCATTGTCGGTTCAAACGTAACCGGTACTGTTGACGTATCAGTATCGGTTCTTAAACTCCTGCGCGCGAACTACGATTGAGGTGCCACTAATTGGCACTGATAGCAGTGCCGGTTCTTGGCGCCTCAATTATTACTCGTGCGTAGGAGTTTAAGAATCGACACTGATAGTCACTATCAATGCCGGTTGGAACTAGAACCGGCACTGATGTCTGTGTTATATTTATATCCAACACTTAGCTGCTCTCCTCGTTTGCTCCATTCAACCTGATGCCGCTCACCCTCCCCGACCGCCGCCTCCTCCCCATCTGCAACCTCCTCGTTTTGCGTCGGATCCTCGTTCTCTTCCTCGTCGCGCGCCAACCGCCACCTCCTCCTCCTCGTCGCGCACCAACCGCCGCCTCCTCGTCCTCGTTGCGCGCCGACCGCCACCTCCTCGTCCTTGTCGTGCGTCGGCTCGCCGCCACCTCCTCGTCCTCATCGCGCGCTGAACCATCGTCGCCTCCTCATCGCCAACTTGACATCCCCATGACGAGCAGCAGCAACAGTGGAGGTGGAGGACGTAGATCTAGGAAGCGTGGAGGCGGCCGCTGCATCCTATCCGGCCGCCCGGGTCCGGGTGACCACCCTCATACTCCCGGCCTCCAGACCTTTTCTACCCGGAAGGGTCACGAAACACCTGGGTTAGTTATCAAATTCAAGTTAGTAAATTGTAGTTAGCAATTTTAGTTAGCTAATTTAGGTCTTGAAATTTGATATGTATTTTAGTTGAAAATATGTTGGAAAACATCATACCCAATGTTAGAAAATGTTTTAAAATTTTTGTCCTTATCTATACTATATCTATGTTTTTTATACCAAGCACTGTTCTACTGTTCATATGAACAACACCCTGCTACAGAGCACACCACACCAAATAATTTAGACTCCCATTTATAATCTTGACACCTCCCGCGGCAACACGTGGGGTGTTTCTCTAATTTTTCATGTATTTTTGTACCTTACGGTTTAAAACAGTATCAAATAATGTTCCTAACATATAAAATAATCACGAAACATTCTAGATTTTTTTTAACATAGGGTCTAATGTATTCTATCATTTGATAAATTTCGATGTTAAAATATAACTTATATGAGCAAAAAACAAAGGACAAATTTTAGTACGCGGTAAATTCACCAAATTTGAATAGTTTAGTGTTGGGGGAATGGCCCCGTGAACCCCTTCGGCCCCATGTAACAAGTGCTTCGGAGACTTGCTATTGTGTAAATGGTGATAACACTTGCAGGTACCCTTCGGAGTATACCCTCCGGGTGTCGCCAATGAAATTTGGAGGAGTCTCGTGAACCATCAAAGGAAGCGTAGCGTCCGAAGGGAGAGAAGGAGGCCGGAGTATTCTACCATCTTGGGGAAGGGAAGCATCACCTTGTCCGAATGGAAGGAAGGAAGGAAGGAGAAGGGTGATGAAGACCTGAGGGAGTCAAAGAAGGAGGCTTCAGGCTGCCTAACCCAAAGCCTGCCCTTTGGACCTTAGGCATGACACCGAAGGGTGACTAGGGTGACTTTGTAACAACACTGTAGCAAATGTATCAGGCTACCCAAAATGCCCTCAAATATTCCGAATGTGTTGTAGGTAGCAAGGGAAGAATATAAATGTATGCTAGATCGGTTGGTATTCCCTATAAATACCCTGACCCCAATTGTAACAAAGGGGAGGCTTCGTCTTAAGCAATATAAAGAAGTGTCTTAGCCTTCATTGTCTCTGTTTGGGGGTCCTTGATCTCAACATTTGGTATTGTCCGTGGGGATCGACAAAGATTAGAGAAGATGCTTCTGGAAACCAGCATGCTAAAGGTGCAAGATACAGGCAGAGAAGAGCCTGCGCAGCCACCCGGGAGATGATTTCGGATAGGTTCTTATGGCACTTCCTAAGCTGGAGCATCGACAAAGCAAGGTATAACTCTTCGGATCAAAGAGGCTGCACACAAGCCATGTTTGCCCAGAGAATCAGCCAGATACAGGCCCCGCTTCTGCACGGTCAAAGTGGTTAGATGCATAAATCACCTTTTCGGCAGAAGATATGCAAGTAATGGACTATCCGCATACAGATGCCTTAGTCGTGAGAGCCATTATCTCAGGGTGCAAAGTGCACCATATTCTTGTCGGTGGAGAAAGCTCGGCGGATGTCCTATGGATCGGAGCCTTGGAAAAAATGGGATCCCCAGCAACCAGCTAGAGCGGGCAGGTAGGCCGCTAGTAGGGTTCGGGGGGACAGTAATTTGTACCCTGGGAAAGGTTAGTTTGCCGATCACATTTGGAGAGAATACCAATACACGTACAGAATTAATATGTTTCAGCATTGTAGACGTCCCATATCCATATAATGCGATCTTCGGCAAAGGGTTTTTTGAACAGGTTCGGAGCTATTTCGCACCATGTTTGTTTATGCATGAAAATGCCAGGCTCCGAAGGCATCATTAAGGTCTGGGGAGATCAGAAGATGACATGCTGCATCGAAGCAAGCTTAGCTCTAGCACAACATAACATGCACACGGCGTCAAGCAAACCATCAGAAAAGTCACAAGAATGTGAAGAGATGGGGGCAGGCGAAGCACGAAAGGCAGAACCCCAAAAAGTTATCACTATGGGCCGACGACCCAAGCAAAACAGTCACAGTCAGTGCTGCCATCTCAGAAGAAGAAGAGAATCTCATTGAATTCTTGCGAAGCACCGCAGATGTCTTCGCATGGCCTCCAAGTGACCTCTGTGGAGTCAGCTGAAACATCATTGAGGGCCACGTCAAAGCAGACCTGAAGATAAGGCCAAAGAAACAAAGGCTTCGGAAAATGTCTGAAGAGAAAATAGAGGCTGCAGAAGTCGAAGTGCAAAAACTATTGGATGCAAAAGTCATCTGTGAAGTAATTCACCCAAAGTGGTTGGCAAACATCTTCCTCGTCAAGAAAAGTAACTGAAAGTGAAGAATATGCATTGACTTCAACGATTTGAAAAAAGCATGTCCGAAGGATGATTTCCTGCTGGCTCGGATAGACCAGCTAGTCGATGCAGTACACCCTTCGGCACATTCTGCTTCATCAGAATGCCCTTTGGCTTGTGCAACCGGGGCAACCTTCGCATGGCTAATACGCATAATCTTTGAATCACAGTTTGGCATTAATTTGGTGGCTTATATATGTGGATGACATCGTGGTCAAGAGCCGCAAGAAAGGCAACCACCTTTAAAACCTTTGGGAAACATTCACTTGTCACAACCATTGCAACACACGGGGACCTCTCTAGTAAATATGAATTTGTGTTGACAAATATACCACTTTTGCCAAATATAATTGTGACAATTCACTTACCACAATTATAATTATAGCAGTGAGAGGAAACATTACCACAATAAACTCATATAGTGAAGAAACTTTGATCACTAATATTTACTCTATAGTGACCATGTATGTCATCACTATTAGAATAATGATTGTGACCATTAAATTGTCATAAATACTTTGTAGCTGTGTGAACTATTATCATCACTAAAAGAAATATAAGTGATCAAAAGTTTCACCACTAAAATTATCATAAGTGCCCGCAACTTCTATCACTAATTGATTTGATTTTGTGGCCACAAATATTGTCACAAATGAGTAGACTAGTAATGATACTTCCATTCATCGCTAACTAGCATAGTTATTTGTGGGGAATAAAAAATCATCACTATATTATTTGTGATTTTAGTATCTGTGGCAACTAAACATTGCTTTGTGATGAAAAAGTGTCTTTTTGTAACGATTTTTTTTGCCACAAATATGCTTATCCGTTGTAGTGGGCCTGCAGCAGCAAGCAATGCAGGAGGCCGTGTTCACCAACAAGAACTGCACCAATAATAGGTGCATGTACGAGAACGAATATGGCAGCAACGTGAAGCACTATAAAAAAAATTATTTCTAGAGGCGGGTAGTAACTCGTTTTCACAGGCGTTAGTGTACTCGTCTGCGATCAAAAGCCTATAGAAATGAATGATTTTCACAGGCGCAAAAGTGATCGCCTGTTTTCCACAGATGGTTCCTTAAGTGGACCGCCTGTGGAAATC
Source organism: Phragmites australis (assembly GCF_958298935.1). Classification (NCBI taxonomy): domain Eukaryota; kingdom Viridiplantae; phylum Streptophyta; class Magnoliopsida; order Poales; family Poaceae; genus Phragmites; species Phragmites australis. Next base: position 18,142,764 of record NC_084936.1, on the reverse strand, counting down.
AATTTCCACAGGCGGTTCCTTAAGCAGACCTTCTGCGATAATCGGTCTCTCAATCGATATTTTTTGAACCGAAAAAACGCAAAAAAAAAATTGAACCGACCAGGAACCCCACGCAGTCGCCAAGTCACAAGTTTTTTCGCGCAAAATATGCGCGCTACGCGGTTTTTGGCACTCGAACTCGAAACCTGTCGGGTCGCGCGAACCCTCCCCACCATCACACCAGAAAACGACTACTGAACATATGAGCATATGTAATTCTTTTGATATCTGCAATCCGAAACTTTAAATGATTATTTGGGCATGTAAATGACTTCAAATGAAAAACTTTTCAACTACAAAGTTGTAGATCTCGTCGAGGGCTACAATTTTCATATAAACTTTATCCACGATGGTGAACCTCGTGGAGGCCAGCCTTCAAGGAACTGAAGAAGGCCGTGCTGGAAACGGTGAAGCTGCCGGTGGCGAACTGGACCGTCGAGGAGTACCAGCTGTGCTTCGCGTTGCCGCGTGGCATGTCCATGGACAAGGTGCGACGCCGCCGCTCCGTCTGCACATCGACGGCGGGGTGGAGATGGTGCTCCCGCGGGACAACTATTTCCAGGAGCCGAGTCCGGAGCTGATGGTCCAGACACCGGACAACTTCGCCCCGTCCGTCACAAGAAAAAATTTATCGATGACAAAAATTAATCAGAGGTTAGCGATAAACAACACTATCAGATTTATCGAAATTCTACCGTCAGTAGACAAAAAATTTTGGAAAAATTTGGGAAAAAAAAGCTCAATTTATCTAGAAAATCATATAGATTGCAACCAAATCATTTGATATAAAAAATAACATATAAATGAATTAGGATTGAAGGGGTGGTCTAGCGACCTGCGGCCTGCGGGCCGATATTTTGTTGTTCGCGTGTTGGATTCAGAAATCAAAAGACGCCAAATTCAAAAATTACCAAAATTTTTAGCCGATAAGTAAGTTTACCGACCCCGCCGATAAACAGGATTATCAGGTTTATCGTTTTCAGCAATAAATTTTTCACAGGTCCGTCATCGGCAACGTCCAGCAGCAGAACATGCACGTGCTCTACGATGTGGGCAACAGAAAGCTCTCCTTCACGCCGACACAATGTGACCACACTACCGCACAAAGTTATTACTCGGTAATGATAGTCACTGACTATCAGTGCCAAGTATGATTACTAACTGGCACTGATAGTCCACCTATCAGTCATTGCCGGTTCGTTTTTACCAATCGACATTAGGTATTTCCTGCCATTTTCAAAATATGACGGTTGCCGCCAATATCGTGGTATTTTAAATATTAGCCATTGATGGCAATAGTATACGGTATATTTATAGACACACAGATATAAATTTAATTTACGAGACGTCAAGTTTTATCGCAGCATATATACACAAGCACATATAAACTTTATTTCTAAAACATCAAGTCTCGTCATAGTATATATACACCGCATACATGTGAGGTTTCATTACAACAATAAAAAAAAGTTTAAGGTTTCTTGCTAATATAATGTTTTGAACTTTGCTTTTTCTTGTTCAATGAGGATAACGAGAGAGAGGAGCTAAATTCATGGAACTCGCTGGTTGGACTCATGACTTGTTCGTTAATAAACCCGATAAGTTGTTTTTAAAGTACGTTGATTTCCATAGGCAAGAGTCAATCTTTGGACAGCTCGAGGAGCTGCAATTTCAAGAATTTAAAAAATCAATCCTTATGAACATGTACCGAACCTGAAAATTAGTCATTAAGATGTATGTTGCATACCTCAGCATCGGTCACCTGGTATGACGCATCTCTGTTGAATCCGTGCATGAATTCTATTACATAAAAACCACATAAATTATTACCTGGGTCCTGCTTCCTACAAGTAAAGTCATGTCAGACTATTCATTCTTTCGCGAATGGCCGGTGTCTAGCACTCTTCTTGATATATCGTAGGTACACTCTGCATGTGTGTGATTATTCCTGTAAATAGACTTAGATTCAATCAAATCAAAATTACAAGAGCAATAATGAAATGGTCGGATTTTACCATTGTAGCAAGTCAATAACGGGTTGGTAGGTTTTTTTTGGAATATTTTGTAAATCGTAGATAGCAATCTTGCTAATGTCTGGCTGGAAGACAAGGAGGATCCAGTGATAACTGCACATAGATCACCATACGTAGGTTAGTTGGTCATAATTTCTAATGATGTATTGCTCAAAAAGAGTAGAACATTTATGGAGAGAAATACATACCCAAAATGGTAGGATAAAAGTATGTATTTCTTCAATTGTAGCTCTAGAATATACTTCAATGCATAGTCCTCGGTTCGTTTTGGATCAGATTGCATCATTATCAGGTTTACATTATGTGGGTCGATGAATCCCACATAGCAGGTGCCCTCCGTCCTGCATCTTTATACCTCCATTGTACATAAGGAATAAGTTAATACATTCAATCCAATGGTACAGAAATGTATACTATGAATTATACATATACAACACTTATAGAGTCCAACAACTCAAGATAGACACATCGAGGCTATCTTGCTGGTACAGTCAATACATTTCCTCAAAAAATATATAAATAGAGCCATCCATATGGAGGAAATCTCGATCCTTGTGTATGGCCTTGAACATTTCTCTACCCTCCCACAACTCCTTCATGTACCACACATGGAATTTCCGAAGTTAAGTTTATCCCACACGTTTGGCACGACCAACAGTTCGCCTAGCTTAAATTGCCATCTCTCGGCTGCTTTTAGTGCCAACAACTCGTCTAGAAATTACTCTTTTGTCATTTTGGCATCTTCAAAAAATCTTTCTAAATTTTGTTCTTATCGTATCTGTTCGATAGAAGACTCCTTCAAATATTTCTTGCTTTTGATGTGCACATAGTCTTATTTACTCTTACGCTCAACAGGTTTGGCTATCTTCAAGAAAAACTTCTATGTTTCTCCACGGATTGGTATTTTCTTCTCAGGTATTGGCTTTTGAAGAATTTATTGACACTAGCGTCCACTGTCGCTCTAGTTTCCTCTGGTGTTTGTTCATAAGGCAACTTCTTAGGTGCTGCCACCTTCTTAGGTGGCCTTTGCTTCTGGGATGAAGCTGACTTCTAAGATGAACTCAAATTCTTAGATTGTGCACGTGTTGTCAACTTCGGAGGGGGAGGAGTTGGCTCTCTAGGTGGCGGTGGAGCTGACTTCAGAGAGGGAGGAGTTGGCTCTCTTGGTGGCGGTGGTGCTGACTTCAGAGGGGGAGGAGTTGGCTCTCTTAATGGTAACTTACATGAGGGAGGAGTTGGAGATCTTCTTGTTGACGGTGGCGATGGTGGCGACTGCGGAGGAGTTGGAGATTTTCTTGGTGATGGTGGTGGTGGCGGCGAACATGGAGGAGATGGAGATCTTATGTGTGGTGGATTAGACTCCGCATCAGACGAGTCATATGTCTCATCTTCAAATACTATGTAGCATTTGTGCCACTGAACGAAGCTGCCTATATTTGATCTGATCCTCTTTTAACCTGTCTCTCCAGGGTAATCCATGTCAATCTTTCGGTACGACCTTCGCACGGAGTCCACATGGACCTTGGTGCATCCCCATGGTATCGGGAGATCATTGAAGAGAGCCCCTTTCACGCATTGGTTGACCTGCCCATAGCCACCGTGGTGGTAATGTTCAAGGCGGTCACGACAAGCTTGCACACTTTGCTTTTTATGATATCGTCCATGGGGTAACTGGCCAATTCTTCTTCTGCAAACCCCACAGACGTGCAGCTGCTCCGACGACCACCAGGGCTCACAACATTTTCTTCGCCTTGTTGCTGTCTGTTTTCTTGCTAAAATTCTTCTTTGATTTTGGTGTCTGTCATCTGTTGCTCCTGTACAAGTTCTTGTCATACTAAATCCAACAGCTCTTCCAATTCTTCTCTCCTTCTCTTCTGACTTCTGTAACTTTCGACGGCTTCTAGGAATCCCTCTTTCCAAGGCACCACACCCTTGCCTCTAGTGCAACCTAGGTGCTCCTTGGTTCCCAGTACCAAGGTTAGCTGGTTTTTCTCCCTTTCTAGCCTGACAGAGCCTTGGGAAGACTAGGCGTGGGCATCTACAATTCTTTGTGTCACTTCCTATTCTCTATCGCTTTTGAAGATTAGGTTGCATATAGCGCTTCGTTCGTTCAATCCAATCGGTCGTCTGAGGTGTGGCACCACTGTTGGTTACTTGTTCTTCCATCTCTTCCCACTCGTCAATTTTCCTCATGTACCCATGTGAGCCAGTTCTGTGGGGGTACAAGTTCTTGTGGGAGTTGACCTTGTTTGCCTCACTTAGCCGTTGTGCTTCCTCTGACTGCCTATGCTCTATGAAATCGTTCAAAAATGGTTCCACCTTCGGATAATCCTCCCATTTCGGTGTCCGGCCCTTCAAGTAATAATTTTGCCACAGCTTTCCCTTGAAGTTCCTAAACGCGATGCCCATTGTGGATAAGACACAACTCTTTTCTTTGGCCATATTGCATCCTTCAGGGTATTCAAACTTTTACACCAACTTGCCCCACATAAATTCCTTGATGTTATCGGTAACCACCCACATGTCATCTCGCTTGCCTCAACAATTTCTATATGTGACTGCAACATGGTCTCTCATGAGACACCCGATTGCTATCTTGAACGGCCCCAGAACAACTTTAGGGCTCATGGGCTCCCCGAATGAATTGACCTCCGTGATGACGAAACATCCCTCGGGCATCTTGCTGGGACCTTGTCCACTCCTCTCTTGTCCGAACGTCTCACCCTCCGGAGTATCAGCATCAGGATCGACCTGACCATCCAGAGCATCATCTTCGGTTGTGCCCTATGTAGCATCAGCGATTGTCTCTAACTCAAATTGATCTATGTTGAGGTACACACTCGGGCTACCGCCTCCTGTCTAGTCCAACTTCATATTTGTAGGCTCATCTTGTACTGAGACTGGACTTGAATCTGAGGAGGGGCCTTGTATCGGAAGGGGGACAAGACGTGGCTATGCACTGCAGTTGGATTTTGTACGTGCCATTCCTATATAAAAATTTTATTATTAAACGAATGTGTTTCTATCAATGTGCCTACTAAAGAATCCAAGTGCACAGACTACTCCGGGATGATAGCCAGGAGAAAATCAAATATATCTGGGCAGCTTAAAACATTGCCAGAGTTCAATTTGTGGCCTAACAAGTCCAGCAAGAAAAAGAAGAAAAAGAAAAAAAAAATCTAATGATTGCATGTGTGTGGATGTTAGCGACATGGCAGAGATGGCTAGTAGAACAACATTAAACTGATGTCGGTCTGCAACAAAGTCTGACACCACGTTTACACAAAATTGTTGAAGCATGGCACATGACCATTTGCTCTTAGAAAGAGTCAATACGCCATAAAGAAAAATCATTGTATTCATCACAGAGGCAATTCATCAAAGAAGAAAATGCAAGGAATTTCTTCGTTTGATAGGTATTAATAAATGAAAAAATATCTATAAAATGAGCTCATGAAAAGAAAATCATCATACAATATTCCTTTGTAGAATTGTAATGAAATACCGGAGCTACTTGCATATGAGTAAAACCATGAGAACATTGCCAGGATTGTAAAAATATGTGCAAACAAATGAAAAGAAGACAAATGCTGTCACAAACTTTTTTTCTCATCAAACATGTACTACAAATACTCCATACATCAATGGCAATTACCCATAGTAAAAACGAAAATACTTTTAACAACTTGAGAAGCAAATTGATTATGTAACAATACAAGTTGTATACCTTTACAATAGGCAACACTCTATGTCTTTCTTCTTCCTATCTCTCCTACTCCTTCCTAACTTGTCTTCCTTTTTCCCTTTGATTTTGTTGCTGCAAAATTAGAAAAGCATATGATGAATAAATAACCCTTTAAATATGTTTCCAGAAGACACAAAAAAGGAAATTCCTAATTAAATATTGATCAAAGAAAATCAATAAGGAATTTAGAATGTCTTTGGCTCATAAATTAATTGAGTTCTTTTATGAAACCCAATATGCAGTAGCAAATTGTTGAAATAGTCACAGAGCCCCTTGAGGTGAACAAGATTTTCAGAAAATGCACCCGAAACAGCCTCAAGCCACCACAACTAGTACTCGTGCTACTGTTGGTAGTGATGCTAATGTTGTTCCCATGGCCTCTGTCGACACTGCAAGTTCTAGAGTTGTGGCTATTGTTTCCACAACTGGAGCCATGCCCAATTGTCATTGTTAGAAGAGCAGCTAAGAAAGAGAGAGAATTTTTGTGTGGCTAGATAATATTGTGTAAGGTGTTGTAGATAGGGGCTTAATAAAGGTAGAAGAATGGAAAGGGCTCTTTGGGACATAATAAAAAAAACTCTTGTGTGATAGATGGGGCCATGTATATTAGCATCATCTTCTTTGAATGTTTCTGGCATATATCTGCATTTAGAATCCACAGGTATCTGTTGAATCCCTACCACTATTACTTGATGTCACTTTCAGTACATGGCATATAAATCTACACTTCACACTTGATTAGAATGTTTAGTTCCTAAGCTTTTTGGGAACCGCATTTCAATGAGAGAAGGTCAGATGATTGCAACAATATATGTTTCGAGTTACATGTATCTTACAGAAACTGACTCAAGATTGTAGAAGGCACTCTAGTTGCTGATATGTTTATTATAATTACAGATAAATTATGATATTATGATATGTGTCTGTCTAGCTATCTGGCGACAGATTTTTGGCCTCCAAAATCTATCAAATTATGAACCTAGCTATGAGCTGCTGCCACGTTGTGTAGCCAGATTTTAAACATGTCAAGGCCAACGAATTAGGATAGCAACCTCAAACAAGCAAAAGGTTTACAGAAAGGTCCAAAAACCGCAAACAGACCCAAATAAAAAGGGGGTATGATAAAGGCCTGAAACCAGCTGTCATTCTTAGGCTGCAACACAAACGCAAAAATAGGCATAATAAAAAGGCCTAAGATTTTTCTGCCCAGGAACAACACAACAGAACACCTTGAACAAATAAGAGAAGTCCTAAATTCATAAGATATCGGAAACAAAAATAGCTACCAAGATGTGGCATGTGAAGATTTAGTCACTTAACACGTCACAAATAACATTCCAAGTTCAAAACAAAACTACATTACTGTCTTGATGAACTGTGACAAATTACAAACTTGTAACTAATACGACTATCTATTTGAACCATAGTTGTGCTTTTCGGATTCTGAATAGCTGACAAATCCATAGCAAAATTACTTCAAAACAAATTCTTCAAAAACATAGCAAAATTGGTTTCTATTTATAGCAATATCTTTCTATTCTTAGTGCCATCACTAACCTGATCTGCGAAAAATAGAGGAGATTTTTGATAATTTCTTAAGCGGTCAAAAAAGGGAGATAGAAAAATAGTAATGGCCATAGTTCACTGAACTTTCACAAAGTTTAATTTCTTCGAGATGTACATATAACCAATCTTAAACCTATGAATAGGCATCTCAACACAGACAAGTTCATCCCACATATGTCTGAAATACGGCACCATTATTCGAAGTTTATAGAGTTTATGAGAGAGAAAGAGACATGGAGAAAAGGCTATAAATAGAAAGATATAAATAAATTTAGAAAGATACATATATACATAGTAACACACATACACACATAGAGAGATATTCACAGCACAGGCAAAAGCATATACAAAAACACAAGAAATGAGGACAAAAACAGAGATACATAGATACAAACAGATAAATAGAGAACTTCTTATGATATTTGCATGTGGGATGAACTTTTTTGCCATCAGATTAAAGCAACCTCAATCAAAAACAAATCACAAAAATTAAAGCACATCAAAGGGCCGAAGATTAGATAGATTTTGGACAACAAAATCTGTCATCAGATAAATAGCAAATTTCTTGATATTTGCATGTCGTTTTCCATGATAATCGGCAACACAAAAATTGAGAAGAAAACCTAATTCGATTGCCACCATGTTGAAGCACACATAGAATACACGAGCATACATCCATCCATCCATATATGAGCATCCATCAACATACATGAGCATCAAAATCTCTCAAGTTTGCACATAATTTGACCTAAACCTAACATACCGGCGGTCGGGGAGGAGGCGGCACATCGAGGTGTGGTTGGGGAGGAGGAGGCGGCCGGGGAGGAGGTAGCCCGTCGGGGAGGAGGCGGCGGCCGAGAAGGAGGCGACACGTCGAGGTGCGGTCAGGGAGGAGGTGGCAACTAGGAAGGATGCAGAGGTCAAGGAGGAGGTGGCCTGTCAGGGAGGAGGCGGCATCCGGGGAGGAGGCGGCACATTGAGATGCGGTCGGGGAGGAGGTGGTGGCCGGGGAGGAAGCGGCGGTCAAGGAGGAGGCAGCGGTAGGGGAGGAGCGGCGCATCGAGGAGGAGCTATGCATCGGGAGCAGGAGCAGCGTTAGGCTGAATGGAGGAATGAAGCGAACGAGGAGAGCGACTAAGAGCGACTAAGTGTTGGATAAATATATAGCAGATGCATCAGTGTCGGTTCTAGTTTCTAACCGGCATTGATACACGTATCAGTGCTGGTTTTAAGTAGAAATTGGCACTGATATATAGAGTATCAGTGTCGGTTGCAATTTAGAACCGGCACTGATAAGTTTTTACCCTTGGAAATATTCTTCTATTGATAAATTTGACTGAAAACTTTGAAAAATTCATAGAAAAATTATTAGAGTTGAGAAAAATATGAAACCAAATTTGTTGAGTTTGTATTACTATCGCCTACATGATAAAAATACTTGCATGCATGAAATTTGCATTATATTTATTTCATTAATTAGTCTGTAATTTGTTAATTCTGTAATGAAATTATGAAATATCCATATCAAAAAAATGTGAAACCAATTATGTTAATCTTAATTTTTCATACTCTTTTCAGGAAAATCAATGTTAACCACTGATTCTTGGTTAACTTTTTCTCCTTCTAATCCAATTTGAATTCTAACCAATTCAAACATGCACAAAATTAATAATACAAATTTCCAACCAAAGAATAGAGTGGTGTCACATAAGTCTGATCACATGGAATGACACTTAGATCGGAACTTTCAAAAAGTTACTCTTCACCATACATGTCCTCGATACAAATTAAAGCGTATCCTAAATTTGTACAAATTTCATCAAATACATGAAAGTTGTTTTCACTAAACGATTAATACTTTGTTATGGTCGCGGCGTATGTAGGTAGCTTCCTCAGTGTGATCAATGAGAGAAAGTTCGACATTCTCTCCAAAAGGAGGCAAGTCATCGAATTTGTCATAGTCTTCTTCGTTGACAACATACTCAACACCGACAATCTTTCTTTTTCACCTAACATACGGTCGCGACATGCTCCGGTTCTTCATTCACTAAAGAAGAACGTGTGCAATGATGAGCATGAATAAAGTGCACAGTGCATGCTACAATATGCATAACGACAAGCTAAAGGTGTAAGACATAGGGAGGAATAATGGAACTTGCGATCTAAAAAACACCAGAAAAGTAACAGGAGACCAGAGACTCCGGGTTGAGCTCGGAGTATCTGGGTTCCGGAACCTTTAAGTGAACCTTCAGGTGAGGCTCTCGGTTAGCCATTTTTTAAATAACTCAGAACCTCTGGGTCGAGTCCAGATACTCCAGATTGGGCCAGACACTACGGATGAGGCTCCGAGTGGGGCTCTTAGCTAAATCTAAATTGAATTTACCTAGACCCTCCGGGTTAATCTGGACGATTCGGGTTCTGGCCGAGTTGAGTTCTAAAGTGTTTTCCCTAGCCGATTCAACTCGCATGCTAAATCTATGCTACATCAACATGTATATGCCCTATCCAAAGGGTTCTATATTTAAATTGCACCCTAAACCCTAACGATTTTAAAAGACAATTCAATGGGGTTTCTCCAGGTTTACCCAGACTTTTTTGTTAATCTGGATTATCCGGGTTGTCCAGAGAGGCTGCTTCAAGGAGAAAATCTCGGCCGATTTGATATGCGAGCCTCTCCAAACCAAAAAGGGAGACATGTTTGAGATAGTTCATACAGTCTAGAACTTACTCACCAACCTAACAACATGATTCCTAACCCAAATCTCACCCAAATCCTCATTTTAGCTCCAAAGCTCAAGAACTCCACTCTAACTTGAAATCGACCAACCAAATCATGCATTCACATCTGGGGAAGCCTAAGGGACCTACCCATGGTGCTTGTGGAGGTGGGTGACCGTCGAAAGATGGAGGAAATGCTCAGGAAGAGGAAGAACTCTGGTGCTCCTTGTTCTTCGACTAAGAACACCAAAATGAGTCAAAACCGGCTCGAATCTTCTGGGAAAACAAAAATGAATTGGATGGATGGGAAGCTCATGAGCTAGTGATCACGTGAGTACCACATACGTACCTCAATTTGGCTTCTACAGTGCGGATTCGAGGGAGTAAGGGACACAGAGCTTGAGAGAGGGGGAGCTCCTGCTCCTTGGCCAGTTGGAGAATGGGTGAGGGAGAGAGAGAGAGAGAGAGAGAGAGAGAGAGAGAGAGAGAGAATAGGTGGGTTGGTGCCCCTTGAGATATGGGATGGTTGGCCCACCTGGTGGGGCCCACATGTTAGAGAACAGTCCATTTTAGCTGCAAATTCTATTCTGTTCTCTCCCGAATTTCCTTCTCTCATCCGATTGACTCAAATGAAATTCTCTAGTGTGCCTAAATAAATTGCCCCGAAATTAATCATAACACTAATAACGCATGGTTAGACTTAATTACGTGATTACGGATTTGAGACGTGACACTCTTGGCGATTGAGGTCTCCTAGATGGCTAGGAGTCATTCACGAGCCACCAATTCACTTGTGGTGCACTGTGAGGATTTTGTGAAGACTGGATTCCGCCTTCGAAAGGGAAGGAATATCAAGTGGAGCCAAGAAGTGCTTTGTGCAACCTCGCGAGGAAAAGGGTTGAAGAGACCCGGCTCAAGTGCGACCGAGCCCCTCAACGTAAACGTAGGATCCCCTCAAGGATCCGAACTTCGGGAACAAATTCGTTGTGTCTCCCTCTTTGGTTATTTCTTATTTATTATGCAATTTTGAGCAATTTGTTTACTACCTTGAGTTAGACTTTGTGCTTTCTGGTTTTACTTCAAATTGAATAGCATCATACCCTGTTGCATCAAGTATTTCATAGTTTAACTTATTGTTTCTCATAGATCTAGCTAAGTTCATTTTTTCAGGCATATCGAAAGTTCCGATTGTATGCATCAAAACTTTCAGTTTAAATCAGAACATCCGATATCTATTTTCATTGTGTTGTTCTATTATAATATTTGAAAAAGTGCCTATTCACCCCCCCCCCCCCCTCTAGGTCGTATCTCGATCCTTCAATTGATATCAGAGCCTAATCTCCCAATTAGGCTTAACCGCTTGGAGAAATCTAAGATAACGGAGAAAGGGAAAGGAGCTCAAATTCCATATGAGTATCCAAATGCATCTTCATATGTTTCAAGTCATTTCGGTAGAGCACCTTACTTTGATGGTACTCATTACGTAGCATAGAAGCATAAAATGAAAATACACTTGAAATCTATTAACCCTTCTATTTAGCATATAGTGGAAAATGTTTATCCAGTGCAGGATCCAAACAAGCCCACCCCCGAAGATGATCAAAATGAACACAAGAACACTCAATCCGTAAATGCAATATTTAGCGTGTTGATTGGAGACTAGTTCAACCCGGTAGAAGGTCTTAAGAGTGCCAAAGAAATTTAGGACACACTGGTTGATGTTCATGAAGGCACTTCAAGCGTCCGAGAGTCCAAGATCGAACTATTGAAGAGCAAGTTGGATCGTTTGTGATGACACGCCGAGTGAGATGTACAATCGCCTAAGTCTCCTTGTGAATGAGATCAAGGGGTTTGGGTGCAAGGAGATGACCGACAACTTCATCGTCAAGAAGATGATCTGGGCTATCACTCTAAGAAATGACACATTAGTGACACTCATCCAGGAGTGACAAGACTTCAATGATCTCACACCTCATGATGTACTTGGAAGAATTCTAGCACATGTGTTGATGCAACAAGAGTCCAAGGAAGTTTATGATCTCACCAACCAAGGCTCAAGCTCAAAGAAACAAGATCTCGCCTTGAAAGCAAAAAGAGAAGTTGAATCAAGCACAAGTGAACATGAGAGTGAAGACCACTAAGGAAAGGATGACATGGCACTCTTTGTTAGAAGATTAAACAATTTTCTCAAGAAGAGTGGTTACAACAAGGATGGTAGAAGAAAAGCTTTTGGCAAGTATAAGGGAAGACATTCATTGAGAAGATGATATGAGTGTGGTGAACCGGGTCACTTCATAGCCGATTGTCCAAACAAGAATGACAAGAAAGATAATGAGAAGAAAGAGAAGTACCACAAGAAATACAAGAGCAAGTATCACAAGAAGAACTACAAAGGTCAAGCTCACATTGGTCAAGAGTGGGATTCTAACAACTCCGATGAAGGTGTTGCAACTATTGCTTTTGCAACCATTGCACCGACCAAGTCACTATTTGATCACTCAAGAGACGATGAGGCACCCATTTGTCTTATGGCAAAAGGGCGCAAGATATAATATTGATATTACTAGTGAGCATGGTAGTAGTAGTGATAGTGATGATGACTTGCTAGATAATTTAAGTAAAACATCTTTACCTAGCATGTATGAATTGCTTGAGACAATAGAAGGTCAAGAGGAAACTCTCGATAAGCAAGAAGAATTGCTCATCTTTGAAAAAGAGATAAACCTTAAACTTGAGAAGGACTTGATAAAGAGAGGGAGAAAAATAAAAAATTGGCTAAAATGCTTGAGTTAGTCAAAGCTTCAAATGCTAATCTTGAGAATTCAAGTGAAATACTTCAAGAGAAATTTGATTGCTTAAATAGAGTTCATAAAGCCCTTGAAGTTGAGTTCGAAATTGTCAAGAATAGCACCTCCATTTCTAATGATGCATCTTCTTCTACTAGTGTCTCAAACAACATTGATTGTTCTAAATGCAAAGATATTGATATTAATGCTTATGCTACTAACCCTAAATCTATGCAAGCATTAGCAATCCAAAATGAGAAGCTTATGGGGCTCCTTCACAATGGCCTTTTAAAGTGTCACATGGGTAGTAAGGCCTTCAAGAAGTATCTTGATTATCAAACAATCAACTTCAACCATAAAAGACTTGGATACTATCCTCCCAAGGGAAAGAAAGTTGAAACCTTGGTACAAAAGAAAGGATTCATCAACTTTGTCAAATCCAAAAGTATCCAAAACCATATTCATGCACCTCAAGCTACTTTTGATGTATTATATGTGCTTAAGAAAAATAGTCATGGTAGAATTGTTGCTAAGTATGTTGGTGTTAGACATAAGCATGTTTCTATTAAGAAATTCATTTGGGTACCAAAAGTGATTGTGACTAACTTGAAATGACCCAAGAAACTGTGGGTACCTAAAAATAGAACTTGGTCTATTCTTGTAGAACTATAACTCCAATGGAAGAAGTTAGGTAATCGATAGCGGTTGCACAAATCACATAACCGGGGAGAAATCAATGTTCTCATGAATTGATACAAGTGGATCATCACATGAGAATATTATCCACATGAGAATATTGTGTTTGGTGACAATGGAAAAGGAAAGGTAATGGGTTTATGTAAAATTGCAATCTCAAATGACCTTTCTATATCAAATGTTTTGCTTGTAAAATCCTTGAACTACAATTTGCTATCTGTATCTCAATTATGTGAAATAGGTTTCAATTGCTTATTTACCGATGTTGATGTGATGGTCTTTAAAAGAGATAACTCCTCAATAGTCTTCAAGTGTCATATGAAGGGTAAGCTTTATCTTGTGAATTTTTCATCGGATAAAGCAAGCCTTGAGACTTGTTTGATGGCTAAATCTAGTATGGGGTAGCTATGGCATTGTAGGCTGGCCAGTGCCGGTATGAGGAATCTTAATAAACTTCTAAAGGGCGAGAATATTTTGGGACTAACAAATGTTTTCTTTGAAAAAGATAGGATTTGTAGTGCATGTCAAGCCAGAAAGCAAATTGGATCACTTCATCCTGCCAAGAACATCATGACGACCACAAGACCTTTGGAGCTACTTCATATGGATCTTTTTGGTCCTATTGCTTACATAAGCATTGGTAGTAATAAATATGGATTAGTAATTGTTGATGATTATTCTCGTTCTACTTGGGTGTTCTGTTTGCATGCAAGAGTGAAACTTAACGAACATTCAAGAAATTTTCAAGAAGAGCCCAAAATGAGTTCAACATGAAGATCAAGAAAATTCGAAGTGACAACGGGAGTGAATTGAAGAATACTCAAATTGCAGAATTTCTTGATGAGGAAGGAATCAAGCATGAATTTTCGGCATCCTACTCCCCTCAATAAAATGGGGTTGTCAAAAGGAAGAGCTGCACGCTCATTGAGACGGCAAGAACCATGCTTGATGAATAAAAGATCTCTGATCATTTTGGGCGGAGGCCATCAACACCGTGTTTCTGGAAGAAAACATCATATGAGCTACTTACCGGTAACAAACCAAATGTCTCATACTTTCGTGTTTTTGGAATTAAGTGTTTTATTCTCAACAAGAAGCAAAAATCCTCCAAATTTGCTTCTAAAGTAGAGGAAGGTTTCTTGCTTGAATATGGATCAAATACCTATGCATACCATATTTTCAATAAAACCACCGGTTGTGTTGAAATCGTGTGTGATGTGATATTTGATGAAACTAACAGCTCTCAAGTAGAGCAAGTTGATCCTAATATTTTAAGTGATGAAGAAAGTTCAAGTGCAGTAATCAAGAGGGTGGCGATTGGTGAGATAAGACCACAAGAGCCTAAAGAAGATTCAAATCAATTATCTTCATCAATTCAAGTGGAGCATCCAAAGATCAAGAAGAATACAACACATGCCTTGATCAACATAAAGAAGATGAAGTTGAACCTCAATCACAAGTGCCACGTCCTAGAATTCATCAAAGTCTGCAAAGAGATCACCCCACCGACAATATTCTTGGTGACATAAATAGGGGAGTCTTTACTATATCTCGAGTTGCTAATTTTTGTGAATATTACTCTTTCGTATCCTCTTTGGAACCTTTAAACCTAGAAGACGCACTCGAAGATCCGAATTGGGTGATGGCAATGCAAGAATAGTTGAACAACTTCACCCTAAACAAAGTATGGTCGTTGGCAAAAAGGCCCAACTAAAACGTGATCGGCACCATATGGGTGTTACGCAACAAGCAAGATGAAAACAGGATTGTGACAAGGAACAAGGCAAGGATAGTTGCAGAAGGCTTCACACAAATTGAAGGTTTGGACTTTGGTGAGACATATGCCCCCGTTGCTATATTAGAGTCAATCTGTATATTACTTGCTTTTGCTACTCACCATGATTTCAAGCTTTATCAAATGGATGTGAAGAGTGTATTTCTCAATGGACCTATCATGGAATTGGTATATGTTGAACAACCTCCCGGGTTCAAGGATCCTAAATTCCCATCTCATGTCTATAAACTCCATAAGGCACTCTATGGGCTTAAACAAGCTCCTAGAGCATGGTATGAGTGCCTTAAGGATTTTCTAGTCAAGAATAACTTTAAAATTGAGAAAGTCGATACTACTCTCTTTACTAAAAAAGCTTGATAGTGATTGATTTGTATACCAAATATATGTCGATGACATTATATTTGGTTCTACTAATAAGTCTTTTAGTGATGAGATAAGAAAAAAGATGACCAAGTGGTTCGAGGTGTCAATGATGGCAGAGTTGAAGTTCTATCTGAGATTTCAAATCAAGCAACTCAAGGAAGGCATGTTCATATGTCAAACCAAGTACATCAAGGATATGCTCAAGATATTTTACATAGAGAACGCCACGCCTATTCGTACTCCCATGCAACCTAATGGCCATCTCGACCTCAACAATGATGGTAAACCCATGGATCAAAAGGTATATCGTTCCATGATAGGCTTATTGCTTTATCTTTGTGCATCTAGGCCCGATATTATGCTTAGTGTGTGCATATGTGCAAGATTTTAAGCCGCTCCAAAGGAGTGTCACTTAGTGCCCATTAAGATAATTCTTCGATATCTAGTTCATACACCTAACCTAGGGCTTTGGTATCCTAAAGGTTCAAGTTTTAATCTCATTGGGTATTCTGATGCGGACTATGTGGGTTGTAAAGTGGATAGGAAGAGCATCTCGGGTACATGCTAATTCTTAGGTAAGTCTCTAGTGTCGTGGTCTTCCAAGAAACAAAATCCCGTAGCCCTATCCACCATCGAAGCGAAATACGTTTCCACAGGTAGTTGTGCACAATTGCTTTGGATGAGGCAAACTTTAAAGATTATGGAATTTATATGAACAAAGTGTCTCTCTTGTGTGACAATGAAAGTGCAATCAAGATAGCCAACAACCCCATCCAACATTCCCGAACCAAGTACATAGATATCCGACACCAGTTCCTTCATGATCACTCCACAAAGGGAGACATAGACATACAACACGTAAGGACGGAAAACAATTAGCGGATATCTTCACCAAGCCCCTAGATGAGTATAGGTTTTGTGAGTTAAGAAATGAGCTAAATATCCTATATTCTCGAAACATGGCTTGACCCCTTGCATTAAATGTTTGTATATTTGCCTATGAGTTTGAACTAATATGGTGAACATGTCTTGGCAACGTGTTGTTCTCTCAATGAGCATATACAAACCACATGACGTGAATAAATTGATATTTTTTGCCAAAAAAAAAATGACCCTTGGGTGACTTATGCGCAAAATGTGAATCTAGTGCTAAGGGATCTCATTCTAAATGAATTTTGGTCCTAGTACAATATTTGGATTCATACAAGACCAATCTCTAAGTCAATTCACCACTATTGGTTCCATTTGCTCTTTTGATCGCTTGTCGGATTTATTGGTTCATCTTTATACCAATTTATCCATTATGATCTTCGGATCGTGTTGATCCGCTTGTGATTATAGCTTTGATTGATTGTGTGTTCGCTGATCACAAGTGGAAAAACATCAAAAGTGTTCAACTGATCAACCTCACTAATAGTCCTTCTGAATATCAGTTTCAAATTCCTTCAAAAACATTTGTTTTGCTGAATATCCGGTGTCCCAGACCGGAACATCCAATTAGTTAAAACTCCCAGATTCTTCCCTCAAAAAATCAGCATATCAAAACTTTTGATTCATACATCGGAACTTCTGGTCTTCAATCTTTCTGGAAATTAAAACGTATCGGAACTTCCGATCCTATGACTGGAACATCCGATGTGTTAAAGTTAACAAAACTTTTTACCATCGGTGAAATGTTTTCCTCCTCATTCTATCACTTTCACCGTTGCCTCTCACCTTGGTCTCATGCTCCACCGGTGACCGGACCTTCCGAGCCATCAGAACCTCCAGTTCTTCCTCCGATTTGGGTTCTACCTCGGCTGGAGACTCCGATTCCTCTCCGGATCGATGTTCTTCTCCGGTGTGTGCTCTCCCTCAAGGTATCTTCATCCCCTTCTAGGGTTTCTTGAAATGTTAAGTCTCTTATGAATCCATTTAGTGGAAGTACAGCATGTGGTCCTTAGATGTTGGATCTATACTCATCTCTCATAGTTGTTGGTAAAAATCATAGAAATCTTGATTTTGGTGGTGGACAGTGAAAGTCAGAACTTCCCGATCCATGTCAGAACTTTCGATTAATCCAATCAGAACTTTCGATCTTCTTTTGCTTGATCCCAAGTCTTTACGCATACCTATCTATCTCAGGATCAGTGATGAAGAAAGGTGGACTTATTTATGATAGGAGGATCAAAGTTAGAATCGATTCATCTCAACCAGAAAGCTCAAGACAAAGAAAGAACAAAAAGCAAGTAGCCGGTAGGGGTAGAAATCCAAATCCAACTATTCTCGTAATTGAGCGAAGCCCTCAAACTGCTAATGTTGGTAGAGGTGGTTCTACCACCTAGAAGAGGTGGTACCTCTAGTGCTCAGGTAGAAATTGAGGAAGATGTTGAGATGGATCCACAAGAGGAGATTGGACTCTTGAGGATGCACGTGCCTAAGAGAGCTAATAATCACCCAAGGCATTGCATCAGCTACAAGGGAAAATCCACTATTGTCAAGAAGCAAAGAGAATCATATCCTTTTGAGTTTGACAAGTTCTCCACTGATAATCATTTCTAGACCTTCTTTCGGTAGGATTACTATGAGTCAGTGATTCTTTCCATAAAGTATCCCACATCTCGTATGTAGTGGATTGATTAGAGCTACATGAAGAGACAAGATAATGACATGTTTAATGAAGTAATTGCAGCTTGTGAGTTTCATAATCTGAAGGGTATCATGGCATTTGAATATCCTTGGTGTGAAGAAATGATTGCCCAGTTTTATGCTACCAATTATGTTGATCATGATGATGCAAGGACTATCCATTAGATGACAAATGATACATGGTACAAGATCAAATATTCAGTGTTCGCTAGACTTTTGGGTTTCACTACAGATGATCGTTACAACACTGACAAAATCCATAATGAAAATGTCATGGAGACAGAAGAGATGCAGTTCATGTATGATATAGATGAAGAATACAAGCTTGGAAAAATAAAATATCTTCTTCCTTTTTATGCTTATCTTAACAGGATGGTGAGGAAGACAATTGCATCTAAAGATGGAGATGCTACGGTATTCTTTCTTATACCAGGAACTTGCATGCAAAAATGAAGAGTAACACAAAGTTTGATGTGTTTAACTTCATTTGGAAGGAGATTTGCTTTACCTCTCTTGATCCTAAGAGAGTATGTAGCTATGCACCTTATATGATATTTATGATTGAAAAAGTCACCAACCTCTCTTTTCACAAGGAAGTGAAGCACTCAAGGCTACAAATAAGGGTGATTAAGCGTGTTCGTTCCTCTCTGAGTGCGGAGTCACCACCACCAGAATTGACTTCTTCATCCTCCACCCTTCGGATCTTAAAGTCCATCTTTTGCTTATGCAAGAGTACTTCTGTGAGAGTTCAAAAGGAGAGGGATGCTAGGAAGAAGCTCACTAGGAGAGTTAAGAAGATCCACAGGCACCTGGATATTCAGCCACCTTGCTCTCTCGATGGTTCTGTTGATGATAGTGATGAGGATGTGATAGAAGATCCTTTCAGTACAGTTCTTGCTCATTCTTCTGCTTTTGAGTCCGATGGAGATGAGGATAGCGACAAGGAGGACAGCGACGAGAAGACCACTATCTTAGCTTCTTTCTTCTTTTTGGTGTCTTGATGCCAAAGGGGGAGAGAACAGTTTAATTATATCTTAGGACATCATCGTTTTCTTTCCATTGTTGTCAGTTGGACTTGTTTTATGTATTGAATGTTGTTTAATGTGTTGTAAGAACTTATTGTGCTAGTGTGATGTAATGTACTACTTTTCTGTATTGTGGATGCTATGTCATATGTTGTATGTTTAATTATGTTTCATATTGTGTGAGCTATCATGTCATATGCAATATCTTTTGATATATGTGAGATGGCATGCTATATTTATTCATACTCTCTTATGCCAATATTGCGCATGTTCACACTTGCACACCCGTAAATTCAAAGATATAGGGGGAGCTTTCACAAAATTTTCTTTCAAGATGTGCATTTATTTTTCAAAAAAAAAAATTATATAATGCACACCTTTAGGGGAAGCTCACCATATATCCTTGCATTCAAAAATAATTTCATTTAAAATCTCTTGTAAGCTTTAATCGTGTTGTCATCAATCACCAAAAAGTGGGTGATAGAAAGTGCATCTAGGCCCCCTATGTGAGTTTTGATGATTGACGATAAATGATTAAGGGACTAATATGTTCAATGAGTATTTTAATAAGTAAAAGTCCCAATGATGAAAGCTAAACGATGTTGGCGATCCCTAAAGAAGATGGTGCATGGTTATTCCTATAGTTATAGCATTTTACTTTAATTTGAGTATAGGAATGTCATACTATTAAGAGGGATGTAACGCTGAAATCTTTGTTATGATCTTAGTGCTCAAAGTCAATCCTTAGAATGAGAGACATAATACACAACATGGACACTTGTTTTTAAAACATTCTGTTGATATCGGAAGTTTCGATAGGTCATATCGGAAGTTCCAATATATGTCAGAGTGTCCAACGAATTAAAATTTTGAGTGTTTGGGAAGTTCTGTGTTGAATCAGAAGTTCCGATGTTGATCGGAGTGTCCGGCGTGTTAAAATTTTGAGCGCTCGAGAAGATCTCTGTTGAATCAAAAGTTTTGATGTTTTGGATCGGAAGTTCCGATGTTGATCAGAGTGCCAGCGTGTTAAAATTTTGAGCGCTCATGAAGTTCTCTGTTGAATCAAAAGCTATGGTGTATTTAGTCGGAAGTTCTTATGTGTGTATATTTCCATTTTCGGTTTGGATAGAGTAAGGCGTAGCTGTTACTTTGAATAGATTGGAAGTTCTAATCTTAAGGTTGAAAGTTCCGATGTGGGCTAGAAAAGTACATAACGGCTAGTTTTTGGAGGATACCCTATAAATATCCCTTCGCCTTACCCTCTCTGAGCTGTTGCTGCCTTGACAAGAAAACACCTCTCTAGATCCCTAAAGTTCACCTCTCCTCTCCCTTGCTTTGTGCTACATCTTGAGAAAGGGATTTGAGTGAGAGATCTAGTGAAAGTGATTTCAAGTTCATCTTTGAGCACTAGGTTTCATCTTCAAGCTTTGCTCCGTGTGCACTTGTTACTCTTGGAGATTGAGGTCTCCTAGACGGCTAGGAGTCATTCACGAGCCACCGATTCACTTGTGGTGCGTCGTGAGGAGTTTTTGAAGGCCGGATTCTGCCTCCGAAAGGGAAGGAATACCAAGTGGAGCGGAGGAGTGTTTTATGTAACCTCATGAGGAAAAGAGTTGAAAGAGACCCGGCTCAAGTGCGACCGAGCTCCTCAACGGAGATATGGGATCCCCTAAAGGATTTGAACTTCAGGAACAAATTTGTTGCATCTCCCTCCTTGGTTATTTCTTATCTCTTATGCAATTTCGAGCAATTCATTTACTATCTTGAGTTAGACTTTATGCTTGATGGTTTTACTTCAAATTGAATAGTATCATACCTTCTTGCATCAAGCGTTTCATAGTTTAACTTATTGTTGCTCGTAGATCTAGCTAAGTTCATTTTTTCAGGCATATCGGAAGTTTTGATCGTATACATCGAAACTTTCAGTTTAAGTCAAAACATCGAAGGAGCATTCCATAATAATCATAATAAGTATGTTGACCTAATGTACAATGGCATATACGATACCCCTAGTGGTGTACCAGAGTTTCACCTAACATGCCTTAAGGAATGTAAAAGGGCGAAGATCAATGGGACGATACACAAATTACAACGCCATCCTGATAGTGGTTATAATCGTACTGACTTAGAGTGAACTACGAGGAGGCTACTGAGTCCCAATAATCTCCAGCATCGCATTGCGCTAACGAAGGAGGAGGAGGAGGACCACGAGGTGGAGGAGGAGCATCCATATTGTGGCACAGGTAGGTGTATCATGGATCGATGCATACATAAGTGTCATCTAGGTGTATTATGGGAGGACTTGGCATAATCTCCACCTCCCTCTGCAAGTCAATGATTTGGTCTCGCAGTTGGTGGACATAATCTTGAATATGGTGCTGAACAGGAGGATCAACCCATATCGTGTATTGATTGCTATCAGGGTCACCGTCGGAAGCCTGTAGAAATATGAAGGTCATAATATATAATGTTTTATAAAAAAAGATACGAACGGTTATGGTGATATAGTTCTCATCCTACCAAACAGGCATCTGAAGAATTGACACCCCTATGAATGCTCACATCGTACATCTGAACAATGTAGTTGTAGCCATTGGAGCACTTGGCTCAGGGCTCATTCGGATGCTCGTAAATTCTTAGGTGACTTGGGTGACGAAAATCACTCCTATCCTACAAAGGTAAGTTACAGAGAAGCTCCTCATACTCAGTTGGACCAAATAAACCCTTCCATCTCACCGTCAGCCACCCCGCCCCGCCCCCCCCCCCCCCTCTTCTTCACCCCTCACACCCTTAGTCTCCATTGATCGTTGTGGCTTCAGTTTCTAGATACATGAGCCTTTTATAGATGTGTTGTACCAGCATACGTTCTTTTACTGTGGCGTAATATTACCGTCAAATTTATGTTACCCGTACACATCCAACCGTGATAATAAAATATGTACTCTATTTTAAGACATATCTTTTTTAAACCTAGCATTTTCAAAATTAGCCTTCTCATCAGTAACCTTTTCAGACATCGCCTTTTCAGACATTGCCTTTTCAGACCTAATTTTTCAGATGTATGCTTTTCAGAAGTAGGCTTTTTAGAAGTAGCATTTTTAGATGTAGACTTTTTAGAAGTAGGTTTTTTAGAAGTAACCTTTTTAGATGTAGGTTTTTTAGAAATAGGCTTTTCACAAGTAGCATGATCGGTTGATATGACAACACCTTAATGCAGAATCAACTGTTTCCCAGAGCCGATTTCTGTGGACTTAGTCCATGCACCGTCACGAATCTGCTGCATAAATAGATGACCTCCTGGCCACACGTACAACCAAACCAATAGCATCAACTTCCACAACTCTGACGAACATGGCATCCAATCCTTTCCGCTAGAAATACTTGTCGGATACTACACTTGATGGATTCGAGGTGTCCATGTGCTGGTGTGGAGACTTTTGTAGGGTCGTGAGATCCTCTGAGTTCTCCTACACCTACGGAAGGATGCTATTCATGTGCTGCAACTACGAGTATGATCCACCCCAGGGAAGTACAAATATTGGCTCCCACCGAGGTAATAACTTCTAGCCAAACTACTCAAAAATAACTAAGATTTATCACTTAATATTTTGGTTTTCATTGCAGTTGTCACCACCACTATGTGACTTCTTATAATGGCTAGATACTAGCAGTCGGAAACAGATGTGTTCCTCCTTCACACTGAGCACCGCACCACTTGGAGACGCTTCCATAACATGAAAGCCAATAAGAGGATGGAGGCTATGTTCAAGCTGATTAGGAGGAGGAGCAGAAAATGAGGGAGGAGTATAACCGCATGATGGCGAAGGCCCGTGAGGCGGAGAGGGAGAGGAAACGCGAGAGAGCACCTCGGGCGCATGAGACAGGACCAGAAGCAGCGAGGAAGGGAAAATACCCACATTACGATTAGTAGATCAGATGTTGTAATCCTGTTGTTTACATTCTCTAAGATATGTTAGGTTTAGACGCGATACTTGTTTATGTTATAATGATCGTGTACTATGCATGCCGCCGTCCGTGTATGTCGTTGTTCCAATTAATATCACCGTATTCAACTTTCCGTTTACATCAAATCCGGATATCCAAAATATCACACAAACATCTAATAGCACTGAACTAATCGACAACAAAAAAATTGTGGTACACAAACGCATATTCTACTGCAAATAAAGTTAAATTCAGCCACAGCAAGATGTCACATGTTCATTGAGCGACACCTTGTTATCGCCCATTCAGTGGGCGAGACTTTGCTTCGCCCGTTGAACGGGCAACACGTGGCCACCATCACTATTTTAATTAACTGACTGATGGAGCCTGTAAGATGTCACTGTTCATAAGACGAGATCTTATCTCACCAAATGAACGGACGATAATAACC
Organism: Phragmites australis; assembly: GCF_958298935.1. Classification (NCBI taxonomy): domain Eukaryota; kingdom Viridiplantae; phylum Streptophyta; class Magnoliopsida; order Poales; family Poaceae; genus Phragmites; species Phragmites australis. The sequence goes on along the minus strand of NC_084936.1, from coordinate 18,118,974 downwards.
TATTGTTACAAATTTTTAAGCGATCGTGTGTGTGTCTATATATATATATATATATATATACCCAATCCATATATTAGACCTGGCTACTGGGTCATCTGGTCCCGGATTTTCACTGGTCTCCATTGATACAGCGAACTTTTTATTTTTATTCTTTTCAATTTAAAAATTGTATATATATATTTATTTTGAAAAAATTATAGATTTGGATTCCTATTACCGGTTGAAAGGGTGATAGGCCACATAACAATTAGTTTATTGTCCTTCCAAGAAGCGATAGGTTCAAAAATAAAAAAATAAAAAAATTATGTTCTATTGTATCTAAAATTTAAAACTTATCAAAATAATTATAAAAAATTCTAAAACATTTATATTTAAAAATTAATCTTTTTTTTCATTACATAAATAATTTTCTAAGTTGAATTTTTTTAAAAAAGCATCTTGTATGCCACAAATTTTTTTTCAAAAATTTTCATCACTATTTTAATAATGTTTTGAATTTTGAGAGCATTAGAATACAATATTTTTATTTTAAAATTATCACCCTTCCAACAGACAACATATGTCTAGATTTGCAATTTTTCAAAACAAACACAACATATTTGCAATGTTTTGATTTAAAAATATAAAAAAATCCCGATCTAGGCATCTCGGCAGAGGCTGTAGGTGTTCGACACCATCCTGCTGTAGGGCAAACAGTTGCACATTACCTGAGATCATGCATTTAAACAAGTAAACCATGTTCACCAGTGATCAAATCATAATAATCATACCCAGCTTAACCTTGTAGCAAGCACTAAAATTAAGGTAACTAAAAGCCCACTCGATAAGGTGGGATTAAATCATCGACATTGGAGACAAAAACACTGCAAAAATTTCTTCTGTTGTTCAGAGGATACTAAGTGCAAGGTATTATTGATCAGTGTCAGCGCTACACCTTCAAGTACAGCGTCTACCTAAGTTAATGGAAGCAGTTCCAACTTCGTCTGAAAGACAAGCTTAGACGATTGTCCAAACGACCTGACAAAACTGGAGCCCGCTCAATGGAAAAACTGATCAAAATGGTATCTTCGGCCAAATTGGACAGCGTCCATGAAAAAGCCTGTTGGACTGCTGAGCACTTCGATCCTCCAAGTTACACGTCACCCTGCCGCCGCCGAAAGCTCAGAGTACCCAAGTGGAACCATTAGCGGAACAGTGTAGGTCCTTTTTTTACAACATGGGAGAAGTGATTTCCATCTTTTTGACAAATCTGGGTCATGAAGTGTGCCTTTGATGGAGAGCATACTTGACGACCTCGTAGAAGGAAATGACGATTCCAACGGATGGGCCAGCACGTGCAACGCGCGGACCAACACCAGTGAACAAACCTTTCGGGCCTCCAGACCTGCCCAGACAAAATAAAATCAATATAAGTGTGCAGTAAATCAATTAGTATATAAGATCAGTATTATTATCTCAATTAAACTAGAGCTAATAGAAAAACATGGCACTAGAGAGCCCCACATCACCCATTGTCATTAGCATTTAATCAAAATCTAATGGACATAAATGTACCTAAGGGAAACTCATTAGATCATACATCTGAAACCTACTACTACAATTTCTTAGAAATATTACAACTAAACATTCAAGTGGCTACATTATGCATAATACAAATCTACAATGTTCTTAATAATTCTTTCAATCAATGATAATACAGATCTTCGTCCTAAAATACATAAAAACGATTATTTTCTGCAACGAAGTGCAGGTTCAACACCAGTTCTTTAACAAGTCTAGGTAAAAGCTCAAAACAAACAAGATTCCCCAGCCAGGACCTCTCTGATTAGGAAAATGAAGCTAAGACAAGAGTAGGCTCTGGAAAACACTGTGAACACAGACCCGCATTTTGGTCCCTGGGTCAGTTATTATGAAATAATCCAAAGACAATATTGAATATTCCCTGAATAATACTGTCCCCTAGTTATTTTCATCATTTTATGCTAATTCAATCTTCCAACGGCCATCTGAACTCTGAACAACTTCATTATTGTTCCTAAATTCATATAAAACCAAGTTCTAAGATTTGGTATTATTTCTTCTATTAGTTTTAGAAATTTTTGTATTTATTTGTTACTTTTTTTTTGTTCCCTTGGTTTCATGTATAGACATTAAGAAGAAGTGGCTCTCGAGAGCCAACAAGAGCATGACCTAGCAAGATTCGACCAAGGCAAGTATACTCCTTGATCATATTGATCCTATTAGTTTAATTTAAGTCAGTCATTTTAGAAATTCATTATTTGTATTGTCTGCAAAAAAATTGCTATAACAATGTACTTAAATAAATTGAATCAGTATGGTCAAGGGATTGACTTGGATTGGTCAGAGCTTTGCTAAAGTCTTTCTCTAGCTAGCTTTTGAGGTCTACTCCTATGTCAAAGCCTAAACACTAAAACTAACACAAATAAACAACAAATGAATGCAAGTAAAATCTAAAAATTATTTTAAAAAATAGCACCGGATGGTGTCACCTGGTTTTAGATGAATTTAGGAAGACAAAATATCAACAGGAGTTTGAGCAAAGAACAATCTCCCAAAAGATTGAATTTTCGTTCAATGACAAAAATAGTAGGGGCCATATATTCTGGAGAATATTTCTTCCGATTGTTTTATAAATAGATACAGATACTGAAATGATGGCCCATGGTCCGCATCATGTCCACGGATTTAAGGGTACACCGTAGACCCTATTCACAGAATGTTTTACACACAAAAGTAGGTCCAGGGAATATTCTGAAATCTGTTAATCTAATATCTTTTAGGGCAATTTGTCCTCTTTAAAAATTTCTTGCCTGCAGGACATCTAGCGTCCTACTCCTACAGACAAAAAAACCGAGTGTCCTGCAGACAAGGAAATTTTTAACAGTGTCCTACAGCCAAATTCACGAAAAAAGTGTCCCCCAAACCAATTTTCCTTTCTTTTATTTATATACTGAATTTGAGTAGGACCTGCATACCATGCACTCATAGGGGTGATACCTGTTTTAAAAGAATTCTAGTTTCAGGTCGGCCCACATGTCATACACCTGGGTTGGGGACTGGGTTGTAAAAATATATCAATTAGGTGAACCCAACTGCTGTTGAACAAAGGCGGCACTTGGCTGCAATGCTATTAGAGTGCGGTCGGCAAAGTAGGAAAGCATAGTTCCACCAACATAAGCCCAATTGACTAACCCATACATCAGATTTAAAGCTCAAAACCAGCCCAACCAAAATAACAAATGTACAGCCCCATAAAAAATGATACTTTATTTGTTTGGGATGAGGTGTCTCCTTACCTCCATATCTCAATTAATGTTTGCCTTGTAGTCATTCTCATTGCCTTCTCCATATCCTTCTGAAATAAAAAAATAAAAAAGAGGAACAAGAACATGACAATAGGCAGCAGTGAAGTCATGCTGAGCATGCCAATATATGAAACTGGCAGCAGGTGAAAATAAATGGAACATAAAAGTATAAAAAGTATGAAATAATACACAAACCTCTATCTGTCTCCTTGTCTTTGCAACATCTAGAGGGCATGTAGCACCAGCAGCAAGACTACCTGCTACAAAGCCAGCAGCAAAGTTTGCTCCCAATACACTCGCTGCATTACCTTCTTCTCCAACAAGACCAAGCAGCTTTTTTCGAATCTGCACGCGGTGTTAGCAAAGTGAGATGCATAACATGCAAGTGTGGCATGAATTTAGCAAATAATAACATATCCAAGACCCAGAGAGCAGAAACTTACCGGCTCAAGAGTTGTCCAGCATATAGCAGAGAAAGGAACATCCCGAGCAAGTTGTGCACCCACCCCAGTCCACAGAACACGGTAGTTTTGTACTGTTTCACCATTCATCATTTAAAACAATTAAGCTGTTAGAATCAAGAATTTGGAGACCACCAAAAAGAAAAGATGTTGCTGATATGTCATCCAATTAAAAGGAATTTGTATAATCTACTACTTACGGAAACAAATAAAACCAACATACCATTCTGACTTGAACTTGCAAGCGGTGAGAGAACCCCAACCAACGTTTTCCACATTCCAGGAGGCTTTACTCCAGGTCGAAATTCTTTATATGCCTGTTACCATAGAATAGTGACTATTTGATACTTTAAAAATTGAATGGAGGGAAAAGTGTCACATAGGACTAACTAGTGCCCAAAAAATTGATTTTCGAAGACCAACAGACCCTTAAAAAATCAAAGACAGTAAATGATCTGACATGAATTCATGTATATGATTATGACATAACAACTAAATTGTAAATTGTTGATCTGACATGAACCCATATATGAAACACTTCAGATGGAGGTGTACCTGCATTCGTGTCCTTGCCAACTCAATTGGAGAACAAGCAATGCATGCTAATGAACGTGCAACTGATCCTGCTACTAGCGGGGCAAATGGTGTCAAGCCAGGAGCATTACTTCTTGTGAAATCTTCAATCCAGTTGCGGAATATATCATAACAAGGCAAGTATATTCCAACCTGTTTGTGATTAAGAAAATTAGTAACAAGCAAGACTCAGTTTAAACATACAACGTAAGGTGGCTTCAAAACATTAGGTTGTGTGAAGGAAAAAGGGAGGAGAGAGGAGGGAATCTTAGATAACACGATCCACAAATTGCTGAATGATATGTCTAAACCCAAGATAAATAATAATACCATGGGCCTCAGTTAGCGCATTGGAATTATTTGGACATACAAAGCACTATTTCGAAGTGCAGATTACTATAAGAGATAAACCCAATAAGGCAGCTTCTACAAAGATGGATTATACATATCTCAGCAGACTACGCACAAAATGCGCTAAATTTATCTTAAAATCCAAGTGCAAATGATATGAATACTTCAAATAGGACAGATTGGAACTACTAACTATATGTTTCCCACGCATCAGAACAGCATAGAACATTTAACAGAATAACAAAGGACTATGTCCAACACAATGGAATGTACTTAAAGAGAACTCACGGTTGGTACAGCTAATGCCAAGCCTGCATTGGTACCTCTCCATAATCTACCGAATCCCTCCTGAAAGAACCCATTAAGCACAGTTGTAAGTTTAACTACATACCAAATGTTGCCACTTATATGTGAGAGACTAACAAGAAGAATTAACATTGCATTACCTGTCTAACAACTTTCAAGAATACATCTAGTGTTCCCTTGTACTGGAAGCAATCAGGAGGGCAAACAGGCTCACTTCCCAATATGATACCACGTGTGCATGATGGAGAACATCTGAACTCAGACAGAATCTGAAAACATTGACACACATCGGCATCAATCCTCCAGTCTATGACACTTGTTTGAGGATTAAACCCATAAAAATGAAATGGGACTGTTGACTACCAACTGGCAATGTAGCATCAATAGCCTTTTCATAAATGAAATTATCTTAGAATATCAAGTAGGACTTTGAAAACACTGATATCAAGAGCATTGCATTTTTTCAATAAAATTATGGTCAGTGGTTTCATCAAATTTTACTTGTCCATTTTCCTTAAAGAAAAGACAGGATGCACCACAGCTAGATTTTCAATGTGATATAAAGAGCAAAAGGCAATAGCTTCAACTAACGAGTCAACATCTACGTCAACTAAAAAAATTGGGTTCTCTACACGCATTAATTTTAAGATTGGTTACATCCAAAATCAGGTGCTTGCTAAAACTTAGGGTCATGGCACCTGTCAAAATTATCACAATTTCCTTCTACCAACCAGCAGTACACTTACCCAGTCGCCTTCTAGCACAATCAATAGCATCTCTATCCCATCTTCTACCAAAGAGCAACATAGTTAACCTCTTTAACCCACATCCACCATTGTGCAATCACAGAACACCCCTAACGAGCTTGTTGAACAAGCAAAGGAAGAAAATGAACTCAGAACTGATTTGGGTGGGCTAGTGAAGGGGTCGGCTGATCACCAGCACAAACACAAACCAAAGCTACGCGCTTATGCCATTTCTTACTTGCCCTTCTAGCCAAGCATGAAAATCACGAAAACCATGTCCTGAAATATACATGCTCTTAGCCCAAACAAGCACAACGGTAAACGGCCTACACTCGAGTAATGAAAATCAAGGTAAAAATTTGGATCACATCACAGACCTATCCAATCCCACAATGATCATACCAAAATTGCACATACACACAAGAAACACTAGCTTCATTTTGCATTCTGCCGTAATCTATCACCCCCAAACACATAAAACCCGCACGATTGGATCATCCACACTCGAAATCAGAGGTCAGGCACTGAGGCAACCACCACCAAATCCCACACCACGCGACGCAGAATGAGATCGGGTCATTACCGCATCCGGCCCGAGCGCCGCCATCTGGGGTGGGTGGTGGTACAGCACCCCCGCCGCCTGCGCCTGCAACCTCGTCTGCATCGAGACACGAAACGCGTTAGCCACCGAACCGGACGCGCAAAACATTGGCCTTAGCGACCAGGTTCATCAAGGACTTGGACCGACCTTGGCGACGTCGAGAGGGTTGACGATGACGGCGGAGAGGAAGGCGGCGCCGGCGGCGGAGAGCGCGCGCTCGACCATCCCGAGTTCCTGGTCCGCCCCCGCGGCTGGCGCGGGACCCGAGGAGGAGGGGGATGGAGAGGAGCCCTGGTGCGACGGCGCGGCGCCGCCGGAGAGGTCGACCCGCGAGGCGGCGGCGGTCATCCAGGTGGGGAGCGAGCCCCTGGAGCAGCCTGCCATGGCGCTTGCCTGGCACGCGAACCCTAGCTGACTCGGCCCGGCTCGATCCGGGTGGAGGTGGGCGGTGCGGCTGCGGCCGTGGTCCCCTCTCTCTCTCTCTCTCTCTCTCTCTCTCTATAAGAAGAGGAAGGAGGAGGAGGCTCCTGGAATGGAGGAGACGGAGGGAGGAGAGGAAGAGGGGTCGGTGTCGCTTTCTAGAGAAGTCCTGTGGGGAGCGGCGTGCGTTGAAGAATTAGGTTTTTTTTTCGTTGGGAGAGTTTCGTACTTTCGTGTCTCGATCTCCATCTTTGGTTCGGACTAAAAACCCTTTGAATTTGGAATTTGGTTTCACCCGTTTCTTTTTCTTTTTTGCTTCCTTTGGTTAAACTAGTTATATGCATGTATATTGTAACGGAAGAAAAAAAATCATGAGATAAAATAGTTGATAGATCAAACGTATATATTGTAATAAAACAAAAATCAATTTGTAATACAAAGTTGATTGATATATAAGTTCCAATAATATAGAAAAGTAATTCAGATCGTACACGTAGATTGAATTTTACACTGTATCAGTAAGATCGATATTACTTCACCGCTTCCCATTGTGTCAGTGAGGACATGCAAGAAGATTCCTTCCATATTGTTCTTATGGTTTCTAGTTTTTGATTAACTTAATTCTGTTTTTGATGGTGCAGATGGACGTTGAACCAACTTCTCTCACCTATTCACTTGAATTGACAATGAAGTTCTAACGGTTGATGGGGTTTATCATGACCAGAGGTCCAGCGGTATGTGCCTAGACCTAGAACTTGATGTCTATGGCTTGCCATCACTCCTTGTCGAAAACAATCTTAGAAATGGTACTTACTTTAAGAGAATAAAACAGCTTAGATCTAACTTAAAAGAAATTAGGCACAAGCTTTCTATAAGAATATATGTAAGATGATACTCACCGCTAAATGCCTTCTTATCGGAGATAAAAGTATCACAAAGATATGCAATAGCAAAGGACCTAACCAATAAGCCCACAATGTAGCCAGTGGTCATTGTTTGTGCACAAACATGAATTGAAGGATTAATCATCAAGTACAAGAATTGAAGAATATGAAGAATATGAATAACAAATGCTATAGATATTGTTTGTGTCAAGTACAAGAACCGAAGAATATGGCAAGCCTGAAAATAGACCCCACAAACTATACAAATAATTTCCTAACCAAACTATAAGATCAGATGCTTTCAAATGCACAACAACATAGACTCCAAGAGATAGATAAACAAACAAAGTCCCACAAACACATAATCGATCAACACTGAAGGCAATGAAAGGCTTTTTTTTTTTGTCCATCATGCGCATATGTGTGCTATACCAACAAATGACTACCATCAACTACTTATGACACCAAATTAAGTGCTACATCCAACATTTGTCCTCATCAAACAAGTGACTTTATGAACTCGCCATGCTTACGGTGATAGAAACATATCAACAGTACGATTTTAAACTATGGTTACCATAAAATGCTAAAACTTAAAGAGCAGTGAGTTGTTTGGATAGAGGTATTGGGGGTAGACGGGTCACGGGTGGTCTCGTACTCTGGTTAGGTGAATGCAAAACAAATCGAAATCAACACAACACTACGCGATCAAACATCCCCAAAGGAAAACTTGAATCGATCAAACGCAACTGTAATATGATTCTTGGCTTCAAACAAATCGCAACAAACAACATTCCGTCCCCAAACGAAACATTTGAATTAGAGGGATTGCCGCAAAAGAAAATGCTCTGCGGAGCATAATGAACAGCTAGGTCCGGATGGACCTCCACTCCACGCCGCTCTAGGGAGGATGACGAAGAAGACGAGGGCGCCTACAGGAGAGGTGCCGTTGAGGTAGAAAGATACCTGGATCTGGATGAATCTGGTGGAGGCGACGCGGACGAGTGTGCGAGCGATGGACGCGGATGGGCTGGCGGAGCACATGGGCGAGTAGGGCGCCCACGGAGTCTGTGAGGACGAGGAGGCCCGGGGAAGGGAGGAGCCAGAGGGCAACAATCCAGAAGAGGAGGGACAGTGCGAGGATGACTGTGGGCAGAGGAGGGCCGAAAGCGCCGGAAATGGGTGGTGGTTCTTGGAGGAGGAGGAGGAGGTGGTGGCGAAGTGGAGGAGGTGGCGACGGCGATGAAGTGGAGGAGGAGGAGGAGCGCAATGACGGAGAGGAGTGCGAGGAGCGGGGGCAGCGCGAGAAGATGAGGAAGGGAGGGGAGTGCGCGGGCAGCCGAGGCGAGGAGGAAGAGCGTGTGCAGCGCGAGGACGCGGAGGAGCGTGACGGCTTACGGGGACGAGGGGGTGGAGGACGGGAGGCCGCGAGCTTTTGATGGGGTGAGAACGGGCATGGAGGGGAAGCAAAAGGAGGGGTGCGTGGAGAGGCATGGCAACACAGCCAAGCGGAGGTGGGGCGCGTGATGGCCGGCCATCGGAAGTGGATCGGGGCCGTACTGGGGAGGGAGGTGGGGGATGGTGGGCTTAGAGGCAAGGTGTGGACTGCGGCGAAGACGAGTTATGCGGAGCGAGGCAGGAGAGAAAGAGAGATCAAAACCGGGGGACTCGGGTGGAGCGAAACGGGAACATGTTGAGGACCCACCTGCCAGTGCCGAATAGAGGTAGGGACGGGAGGCATGACGTTTTACCTATCTTGAAATAACCATAACATATTTTTTAAGTAATAGGGATTGTGATCTATGTCCACATTGAAAATAAAACGATACTAGTACGTTTACAACCAACCGAAGTACCACTTATGTTCTATTATTTTAATGTAACAACTAATTAACTGCATTACTCTTACGTAAAGCGTTTGAGTTCGTAGCATTATTTTCAAAAACGAATATCTTGCTAAAATGGATAAAAGCAACTTTTTTAACTAATGAATGTCATATGACACACAATACAAATTTGTCTTTTCTTCTTCCTCCTGTTCCTATAACCATGGTTTAGGCATTTAAACATCCTGTAATTATGATGTACTCTGGATATTCTATAAAATTCATATGGACCATCTATATATATATGTGTGTGTGTGTATATATATATATTAGCTATTTATATATTTATTGTTCATTCGTACTAATCACTTTGTTTTCCTATTTTTTTATTTTTCCTCCACAAATCCCACACAAGCCCGGCGAAGTATTTGATATGGCAATATGTTACATCAACAATAACTTAATTTTTATGCTCGCAAGAACCGAAATTCAACACAAGCATTCCATGAATTTGTTGTTGATGGAAGTATGTTAATCTACGCTCACTAAAGATCTTCTGAAATATACTATAAAGCAAAAATATTATTTCTGTTCTTATCACCATTAAATGAATTATCTAATTGTTAGCCACCCATAAAAAAATTTCACCAAGAGTTTCTGCAGCGATTTGTCCATACATTAGATCAGATAAATTTGACAAATGGGAATGGGAACGAGAGACCAGGAAGCTTTCTTGGCCAGCAAACCACAAGAAAAACAGTGTGTTTGGCCTGCGGTTGTGCATCACAACTCATAGGTCTATTCATTGCATGAAGCCACTGCAACTGTCAGCGGCAGAAAACACTGGACCAACCAACCCTCCGCCCACCCTACTTACCTGAAATGTTCTTTTCAGGTTTCAGATCTTCGTCAGCTAATGTCACGTTTCGAATTTTATAAGAATTTTGTAAAAAAAATCTACAAGACACCATTTAATTTCCGCAATTACGGGGGAAATTTTCCAGGTGCTAAACAGGACATTTGAACCTGTCTTGTTTTTGTTAAACATGCTTCACAAATAAAAAACGCATAGAAGAATAAGCCGCAGATATGCAAAATTGGCCTCCACGCATTTAAGCTATGGGAGATTTCCATGCAGTATCGTCTACAATAACGAGCTGAAAGAACTATACGAAATTTTTTTTTTTGGTTCCTTCTGAAGGTGCAGAGAATTGTACATGGCATATTCTCGACTTCAAAAGTATCCTTATGTATGTATCAAAATTCACAGCCATCGGTTTATGACAACGAGTCTGAAGACACTTGGATGTATTCCTTTGGAGTAAAATAATTTCCTGAATTGCTATTAATTTCTGTCACTCCAACAAAGGTTGTGTCCGTCAGAAAAGAATGGTAAGGGTGGGCATCTACAAATGACAAGCAAACGCTGGACACAATCTGCAGATTGGGTTTTGTTAGAACTCATGATTCTAGCAATGTGGTCTTGCAAAGAAAAAATGCAAGACGTTTCCTTTGGAAAGAAGATATCTGATTTGGTATGAACTGGCACAGCCAGCTTCCTCCAAGGACGCCACAGAAAATGGCAGAAGAAAACAAATTTCCTCACTGCCGATTTGATCTCCTCTGTATATGGTTTGTATCATCCAGCACACTCATGAGCCTAACACACTTTTCACAAAATTCTTCCTCAGCAAAGCGCTGTTCATCACAGAGCTGAACACATTGCGCCTGCAAAATAAAATTTTGAGCTTAACCAATTCAAATGTGTGAGAGTTAGTGATGAAATGACCTATCAATTCAAATAGCAAATCAATTCATTTTGTTTCTCCAATTCTCAAAGACCTCTTCATTGCCTTTGGACTTTGGCTTCATCCTTTTTCCACCATTATTTCAAATTTAATGAAGTATGCATAACATGCCTCATACTATAATAATCGGGCCACAGATTAAGAACCTAAAACAGGATCGAATCTTCAGTATAGTTCGGGAACTCAGCGCACATGCAACAGGAAAACAGCCAGCTGGTTTTATCCAAACAAGTTAATTCGCAGTCATTCTAGTTTCCACTAGCCCTGAAGCCATTACCCACTGTACAAACCCTAAACAATCCATAACTTGGCAAACCTGCTACGGTACCGAGAAAATTGAACTAACATTTTATGTTAACTTGTTATGACACGGTGATTCTCCAATGGTCATTGACTGCTAGGATCATCCAAGATCTACAACTCTGGCCGGTTTCACCATGGGAATAAATAACCCAGAGTATCCGCTGAAGTACATGCTTTAGCTTTAGCATTCTTAGGACATTACCTATTACGCATAGACAAATTCTGGTTACAGTTGTAGCATATACAAGTATTTCATTGAACATAGCTTATAGTCCATTGACTCTATTCTCTGTCTTTCTTCTAAGAAGCTTCAAGGAAATTATGCAATTTGACTGTCCGTGTGTATTTTCTATTTCTGTAGTCCACAAAGTTTCAGTACTAACAGACATAATGTCTGTCCAAATACAGGATTTGAATAGATCCAGGAGAATCTGACAAAGTTCCTAGCTAACAAATGGCCTTCATTACAAGGAAGCATTTATCAAGGCTAAAATCTTGACAATAAGAAAGATGGATCATCAAAGACAACATCAACATATTTAACAGAAAAAGGAATCAATAATAAGGTCAATAGATATCACAAAGGAGGTAGACAAACCTGAGGGCCATGATGAACAACACAGTTTTGCTTCATTTACATGCTTCACAGCAAGCCCAATCATCCACGATCCTATACTAACATCATCATGTGCATATGTCCGGAGAACAGACCTATGATAGAAAAAGGAGTCCATAAAAAATAATTATTTTTTTCATTTCTGCTTTTTAGATCCTTTTTTTAACGGAAAACTGTGAGAGAGTTCCCCACAACAGATAGGCAGTAATGTACAGATGGAAGAAACAAAAAGGAAGACAAGATATAGAATTTGTGCACAATATCCAGGTTGCATACCTGTTTATAGAAATGAACTGAGCTATGGCCCTTGATATGACAAGCATTTCACCAGAAGCATGTTGGAAGTACCTATTATTTGATAAATGGAAATAGATTGAGTCACGACAGTAATTGATTTGAATGTTCCATCTAGTAAATACACAATGCATATAACCTAATCAATGTTTTTAATGCAAGCAGTACTTACGATTTCCCATCACCAAATTTCCACCAGTCTGGTTCATACCACTTATGAGTTCTGTTTTGAAGGAAGCTGTTAGAAAAAGTTTGCCAAACAAAGAAACAGCACATTAACTGAAAAAATAACACCAAGTTCTCAAAAGCAATTGCTGTAAACACTCACGATTCAGAGAAAACCTCGCCAGATTTCATACAGCCTATGTAGGCACGAGGCTTGTCCAAGTGAGTTTTAAGCATTGCACTCAAAGTATCTGCAGAAACACAATGTATAGTTCCATGTTAAATGTTAAGTAGAATTCCTGTAAGTATTTCAGAACCACATCTGTACAAGCATTTGTGTAAGGAGGAATGCAGTATTCTAGAGCATGCAGGTTGACTTTTCTACAGATCAGCGAAGTTCAAAAGAAAACAATCTTAATTTTTCATGTAAAACATATCACAGCTAATTAAAGTAGTTATCCCAAGCAGAGGCAGAAAACGATAGTAGCGTTTTAGAAATCTCAGTGCACTCCAAGAAATTTCATACCAATTAATTTCAAACAGGGGAACTTATATTTCCAAATTTGTAAAATAAAGCTTCACCAGATCTAGTCTGGTTTGGTTTTCACCTTTCAAATTCAAAAACGAAATTTTTGGATGCTCAGTAATGCTGGAAATAAGAACCAGTGGTCACTTCTGGTTTCCAAACCCTGGTCACAAGTTCACTACTATCATAACACATCAACAAAATATGGGCGAACACTGAACTAGGCAATAATAATGCTCCTTGAAATGTGTCGATCAGATGGCTACAATTCCCTCTCATCCAAACATTGTTATTTTTGTGTAAGTATGAATGCAGGTAAAATTTACCATACGGAAAAGTATGCGAGCATATTTGTTGTAAGAATGACGTCATATCATTGCAGTTCCAAAATATAACACGTATTTGGAACATCCGGAAGTATCTTAGATTCTACAGAATTGTACCATATGTAATAAAAAATGCAAGCGACTAATAGAGCCATGAAACAGATGGCACATACCAACATTTATGTATATATCATCATTGACCTTAGCATAAAATGCAGCATCAAATGTCTCTGCAGCATTGGCAAAGAAACTTTTTGTCTTCATAGGAAGCTCTTCATCAGATTCTATATGATCGTCCTGCAATGTCATTTAATAGTCAAAAACTGAAAATAAAAGAATGGGCCAAGCTAAAAAAAAAAATAGGAGTAAGAAAGTTTTTACTGTCACAACTTTCAATGAAACTCTCATAACGAACTTTTGATACTAAAATATCCAAAGGGAAGTATTGTAGCAAATTACTAGCTAACTGGTCATGAGCCTTTCCTCTTTTGAACCTTGCCATTAACATTAAGGCTATGCCATCCTAAGGTGCAGGAATTTCAAGCAGCACATATTGCATGTAAACATAGGAACAAGTATGAATAAAGTAGGTTTATAAAAACATGAATAAAGTATTTAAAATCTGCAGTCAACACTAGGAGAAGAGCATAATAGGGAAAAAACGGTTATCATTGACATCCATCAACATTAAGTATCATTGATGCAATTGTTCAATCAGGCTTACCAAGATAAAAAAATCCTTGGTACTCCTATTTTCATCATCAATCTCCCTATCAAAAGTATCTCCTTGATTTGCACTGAAAACACGAGAACAATCAGATACCTAGACTTCATATGGTCATTACAGTAGGGCAATGAGTATACGGTACCTTCTTCCAATTATGAAACGTACTATAATGCCTTTTTCTTCTTCTAGTTTCTTCAGCATTGAACCTGTGCAGAAACGTAAATTTATACCACACAGGCAACTGAGAATATACTACCCAACAGTAGATTGGAAAACAACAAAATAAAGATAGACTGCTTTTATCTTTATCAACTGAAGGTAATTTTAAATATATTACTTCAAAGAAAAGGTACCACAACCACAGTGGTTCATTGCAAGAACAATCAAAACTGGAATATTTGCCTCTAGATTTTCAACCACCTATGTATGCCAGATGCTAATGATTGCTGATCAAATGGTACTGATTTTCCAATACGCAGCTCTGCATTCAAGTCTTCCATATTGTGTTAGTTAATCTTCAGAACAACATATAGTGTGCTTAGCAATTTTCAGTAATAGGTGTTTATACATTCCTCAAAATAAACAACTTATGAACATGTCTCTGCCTTTAAGTGGAACATTATCTTGCATCTACCACAATTTAGTACAAGTGCTGGGTATCATTTTTCCAGCGGGCACACCAAACAAGAAATACATTGGCCGACATTCTGATAGTTGGCAAACAAAACTTTTCTCTTAATTGTAAGATATTTGATGGTAGAAGTAAGCAACTTATGTTAAAAGTACTATAAGAACTCTGTAACATAATAATTACAACTGAATGTCCAAATCTAAGTATAATTATTACTTTCTATGGAAGAGTGACTATTGTAATGTGTGTCAGAAGTATCAAAATCTAGACACAAGAGAAATGCAAGTATGAAGTTGTGTACCTGTTGGAAGCCATGACTTCCTGACAGCGTCACGGTAGTTTTTCCTTCCAAAGCTTGTCATTATTCCGATAAAAATTAATGGCTTCTTTTTAAAATGAGTTGTATTTGTCTCAGAGCTATATTTCCCAACAAAACCTCCATGCTTTGCTGCAGCCAGCTCCATCTCAAGTGATGTCAACCTCTTGCCTTGCTGCCTAAAACGTAGAGGGGATGCTCAGCACTTAAGGTTTACTGCAGCACTAAAATTTGCATATAAAATTAATTATGTATGTTAGGTGCACCAGCTCCAATTTACCACCAAACACTAAACATTCACACTTTGCAAAGCATTGAACAATTTACAGATTGCAAATTAAAAAGGCGATATTTACATAATAATGGAGCAGCAAGGCCAGAATTACCTGCAAGCAACAACCTTCAAGGTATCATCCACTGATATTGCTGATTGCCCCTGAATTATACATAACACAACAGTTACTCGTGCTCTCAACTCAGCAATAAAGTAGATAGTAGCACTGGAGAGCAAAAGGGCTGGATCTCAGGTTACCACCTGACCAGTTCGTCTGTCGAGCTCCTTAATCAGGTAAACCCGGTTCTGTGCATCCTGCCACAATCTGAAATCTGAAAGTCAACAAAATATTCCTCCCGGGGACAGCAAAAGGTCAAAACTCAATCATTTCTACAAGCAAACAAAAAGGAGCCCTCTCCCATTACTACGACAAATTGTCGACCAGATCAAGCAAAGGTCTCTCCAAAATTAAAATAACACAGAAGAAAATAAAAACGCTCCAAGCATTAACTGTGACACTGTAGGATCACGAGCAAACATCAACTACACACAAAAAAATAAATTTGAATCTCTGTCACGAACTCAGGTGAGATCCAAAATTCACCAATAACTCTTAAATGCGCCAACAGCTGGATAAGAATTTCCCTAGCAAGATCATCCTACGCTTTACAAACTAAGCATTTCTCCCGCCAGAACAATTCAGAGATCCAGAATTCCTCCAGAGCGATCGTAACACACGCAAACCAATCGATTCGAGAGAAAAACCACGGCCAGCTAGCATTTCGAAGAAGAAGACTAATGCGGTGAGCGAGCGGGCGGGCGGGCAGACTCACCGGCCGGCGACGTAGAAGGAAGCCATGGTGGCGAACATGGCGAGCATCATCGCCGACATCGGCGACCGCAGCGCCCCCGCGGCGGACGGCGCCGGCCGCCGCGCCGGGCCCTCCCGGATCTGCATCGAGATCTCGAGCTCGGCGCTTGCCCCCCCAGATCCCGCGCGCGCACTCAGCACGGGCCCACCATGGCCGCCGCCGAGATCTCCGAAACCGCCTTCACGAACCTTCCATACACCGCCGCCGAGGGGCGTTGGGTTCTGGAAGCTTCTAGAAGCCGCGGCGGGGGAGTGGTGGCACACGGTGGGAGCCTGGCCGGCCGGTTGGTGCGTTACGAGCGGTTTTGGTGGTTTTTCTCTTGAAGCGATTTGGATTTTGGAGAACCCTATGAAGCCGTGAGAAGGAAGGAAGAAGAGGACAGATGGTTTCGTCCGATTTGTCTGCCACGGCAAGAGATGAACTGTATGTGTGTGTGTATATATATATAACTCCAATTGATTTGGTTTTTAGCAGGTAATCAATCCATGCTTATTTGTTGCCACTAGGAATGAACTGATATAGCAATATATAATTTATTACGGATTGGTAGATACATAAACCCAATTACCGTGAATAAATTGTAAAGCTTTTTACGGTAGGAAGATTCGTTCATTTGAGGAAATGTAGCGCAGTTTCACGTGTAAGACTGTTTTCAACCATATTTCCTTCATTTCATTTCCTTCCCGATTCTCTTTCTCATTTTTATTCTCTTTATTTCCTCTCATCTCCAACAGCTTCCCTTCGAGGAGAATCGCGAAGGGAAAGGAGAGAGAATCTCGGTTCGGAGAGAATGACCCTGGGAATCCCTTCGCGACGGGAACCGTGAAGGGAATCCATTAGAGCGCTGAAGGGAACGAAAATTCCATCGTGAAGGGATTTTAGTCCTGAAAGGAAATCGTTGGACGCAGTCTAAGGAGAATACACCACAAAATAATTGAATGTATTATTAAGAAAGAAAAGAAAGGGTACATGCTTTGAAACAAACTCATTCTCCTTACAGGAATTCTCCTTACAGGACTGCACACGTAAAATAAAAAGAGAAATTTGTACATTCGAAATTCACAAAATAATCATGTATTTTTTAGAAATGATGAGAATGGCTAGTACCTGAATATAAGGTGAAGGAGATCGTATCGTTCAGAGTTAGTCATCTATAGTAATATTGTGATGATGATCAAGATAGTGACCTACTTGTAAGGGGATGAAAACCAACAGTAAATGTATGAAAGATAAATATTAAGCGTATAGGTGTAAAAGAAAAATAATGCGATGTTGAATTTATTTTTAAAATATATAGAAGATAAATATTGGATGTCTAGGTATGTTGTAAATAATAGAAGATTGAATGTATTTTTAGAAGAAGGAATGTGATCTAACATTTGCACAGTAGCTATTTAATTAACTTGGATGAACAATAAAGATTGATTGAATCTATTAGAACTCATGTATTTATAAGAATATAGAAGTATAGATTATAAGATAAATGCTAATGCATTACTCAAACAACTCACATGGTGCGTATGTACGTTATGTTGTACTTTGTACATTGTAGCAGTATCTAGGTCCCTAGGTAACTAGTAATTGTTTCAGTGATTAATGATAATCATATCATTGTGACTAACAATTTGTTTTGAAGGGAATAAAAAAATTTAGTATACAATGATATTTGGGTACTATTGGTCTCTAAAGCGATAATCTGGTTGATCAAAGGATATGTGCATAAAGATTAAGGATCTTTTAGTTCTAAGTGTTATAAAGAAGATGAAGGACACTTAGAGTAGTATAGGTTTTCTTTTTTAATCTTTTGACCGTACTATAAAGAGGGGCTAAAAGTAGTAGTTTGACCTAGTTGAGTCTAGACTTGATTTGATGCACACTTGTGAAATTCTAGCACTATGTAGCTCATAGAAATCCGTGGTTGAGATGTTAAGAAGTTAGAGCTCAAGGAAAGTTTGAATTGGATGAGCTCAGAAAAACTTGCTCACCGAATGATCTGGTGGTTGTGTTATTGGTCTCACCGAAGCATTATTTGCACAAGTCAGAAAAGCACTTCTACGTCCACCGGATGTTCCGATGATCAAGGCTAGGGTATCATCGGATGCTATTTTTGTTGACACATGTCCAAAATTTCCAGAAGTGTTACACCGGATGGTCCAGTATTAGAGGGTTTAAAACGCTGGACTAATTTCAGCGGAAGAGATTTTTTCGAAAAAAATGAATTTGAACTCACCGGATTATCCAGTGATGAGAAGATGTACTCACCGGACTAATTCTTGCAGAGAAGCTTTTCTGGTGACCAAAGAGATTTGTACTCACTGGATTATCCAGTGATTGAAAGTCTGGTGATCAAAGAGATTTGTACTCACCGGATTATCCAGTGATTGAAATCAATGGGCTAATTTCTGCATAGAGGTTTCCTCGGGCAGTATGAAGTGAACTTCTCACCGGACTGTCCGGTGATGGATATGTATGAGCACCAAAGCATTTTCAATAGAGAGGCTTGCAAAGTGAAGTTTGGCTTGGTTCAACTGATCGGATGGTCTGGTGTCAGTGTATTGAACATAGGATGCTTATCACCGGACTAATTCTCAGCAGTAATGGCTAATGACAGTTGGCACTTAGGTATGAAAATTGTACTCACCAGATTGTCCAGTACGAGTAAGGATATACTCACCGAACCATCCGGTGATAACAGAAAAAGTGGATGGTTAGGCAACGACTATAATTTGGATCTTTAGCCTATAAATACCTCTCCACTTAGTTTCATTTGACTCACTTGCGACCTAGAAGAGTTCATACACTGTGTGTGTCATCAAGTAGCAAGAAAGAGCACTTGAATTGATTTCCAAGTCCCTAATTGAAGATTAAGGACATCATTAGTACTTGAAAAGTAGCAAGTGTGCATCTAGCTGTAGTCTAGGCTTGATTCTGGTCAAGTAAAGTTATTGACTTGTTACTCTTGGTGGTTGGTAACACCTAACTGGTCTTTGGTGATTGGAGGTGTCTCGGTGAGCTCTTGGAGTTCTTGTGGGAGCCCTGAGAAGAGCTATGTACTTGGTTTGATGCCCGTCAATCCGAAGATGGAGAAGTGTCAATTATGAGGGAGCATTTGAGTCTTGGTGACTCAAGGGGGAGCAATATTCTTGGTGAATGCTCCAACGAGGACTAGGGGAGATTGCCAACTCCTCGATTCCTTAGGAAAAATCCTGTGTTCTCTTGTCCATCTCTTTACTATTTCGCAATTTAATTTGAACATTTATATTCTTGCAAGCTTTCAACTCCGTATTTTTTTTTGTCTTTGCTTGCTTGTTTTGTTGCCTTCTTCTAGTTTGTTCGTGTAGTCGTATTTCTTTTCATCTTGGCAAAGGTTGCTATTTATTCTAGATTTCGGTAGAAGTTTTTATTTGCCTAATTCACCTTCTCTTAGACCATTCGATTCTTTCATACATCAACCATTATGATCTGACTACATTCAAAGTTGTTGATGAACACGTTCAAGGTGCTCAACCGCACCAACCCCCAAATCTTACTGAAGATCTAATTAGCACTACTTGGTGACAGGAGCGGACCTAGCTAAGAAATCGAGCGGACCTGCTAGCTACTATAACGCTAGAGCTATAAAAAAAAAAAATCTACAGTCCACTAAACTAATAAAAATGAGTGGAGCCCGTGCCTCACTCCTATAATGCGGGGTCCACTCCTGCTTGGTGTTGGTGATACTGATGGTGATGATAGTATGTGATATATAAGCAAAAGTCGCTTCATGTAATTAAGCAATACTCCATCTCTTCGAAATTTGATTCTTCCCCTCTAAATTCTTCTCCTCCCAGCTAACTTGTGGATTCCTCATAATAATAAATTTTAGTGGAAATAGATATTCTTCACCACTATATCTCCCATAGTAATCCTTTTGGTGTCATGGATGTATCCTCTCCACTCTCATTTATTCATTGTTTTCTTGTATTGTTCTACTAATATCTATGATTGTGTGCATTGATTGAGGCTTTGTGCTGCACTGGTTAGTCGTCGAGGAAGGTAGTATAGAAGGATTTAGTCGTTTGAATTATTGTTAGGATAATGTAATTAGAGCATTGAACGAATAATTTAGAACCGAGTGTACTCGGGTGGCCGTGTAGCCTGGTGTGCATGGCGTCTAACTGGCCTCCATCCTTGGAATCAACTCGTGCGCCTACCATTTCCGGGATTTAATATAATCCCGGGCAGAATATTACAACATAAGTGTGTTTAGTGGTGTGTGCTTGTAATGCATTCTTCCTTACAGTTGAGAAGTTCTAACACTAAATGAAAAAAAGGAATTTTATTTATAAACTTTTTTGAAGTGTTCATAAAGTCCAATTTTAAATTTAGCACGTGCCCCCTAAATTCTCATGTACGGCCCTGACTACAGTGTACGTAGCTCACAATAGTCGTTCTGCAAGTAGCAAGAAAAAACTCACGAAAGATGTACAAACTTTTTATCTTTAAAAGACCTAATTAGAGTAGCTTTAGTTTTTTGAGTTAGAACTCAATAGGCAGGCTCGTTATGGCTATATACATAATACAAATATGCACTTCCTCAAATAGTCAGCATTACCTTAGGACAGGTAGCGACTATTGAGATCATATCTCTTATTGATAATTTGTGATCCTTCTCAACCCACCCTTCCAACGGTGCGTCATATTTAAAAATATAAAAAATGTCTCGTTGCAATATTCTCAAAATTAAAAACACTATCAAAATAGTCATAAAAAATTCTAAAAAAAACTATAGTGTAGAATATGCTATACTCTAGCCCTGAAACAATTATCAATTTTTTTTAGAAAGTCTTTTTTATTTCACATTGTATATGTTAGTTTTTGAGCTAATTTTTTTTTAAAGCTGTATTAAAGCATCTCTACACCACTATTTTTTTCAAAAAATTTCATGACTATTTCAATAATATTTTGAATTTTAATACCATCGATACGTGATATTTTTTGAATTTTTAAATTTGTCACTCGTTCGAAGGGCAACAGGAACGGCGACATGTTCATGTCGCACAATAGGAGTCTAGATTTGCGTCGCACGGCCATTCTGGTAGCCAAGACCAACCTACGCTGATAGGCGGCAGAGCGAGATGACCTACGGAGCGAGAACCCTGACCATTGAGCATGCGGCTTCAACTGTGTGCGGTCTAGATTTCTTTCCCAACCATCGTGCCATGCTCATATGTGCTGTAAGATCTCAATTCCCGCGATCTTCTATGTCTCCTGTATCAGTCACTGGATTAAGTAGCTGATACGTATAGTATAACAATTGTAGTATCATAGTCAAACTTTGAACATAAGTACTAAAGTTCAGAGCACAAAAGGTTTACAAACCATACAACACATTACAGATTTGATCTAACGACAAGCAAAAGCACAACGAAAAACAACAACCAAAAGCCACAAACAGTTAGAGTGTGAACATGACATCTACGTCTACTATTTATCCTCGCCTTCGCCTCCGGTGTTGGCAGTGTCTGCTTCCCTATCTGAATGATAGCAAGAATGAGTACCGAAGGTACGTAATAAGTCATATACTATTTTAATATGTCGATAGATGCATAAAGGGTAATTCAAGGTTAATGCTTTACGGTTTAGTTTTAATCATAAAATAGTTTTATGCAGGTATTTCATTGTACTCTCCACCGTTAAGTTTTAAAACAGTTTGAATAATAAAACCAAGTAACAAGTATTTTTGGGGGGTTTTGGTCCTCGGTGGGGCTACACCTTACTCCGTAGTCCCTATCATAACATTTGGTGTACCTCTAGTATCACACAGCTCCTGGCGGATTGAGCCAATAACCTCATCATACGGACATCTAATCTACACACTCACTCATCAAGACATGCACACCCTGAGTCTAGTCAAAAAGGTTCTGCCTTCGTATGTTCATGGCTGTGGACATAGCTATTCGAATAGGTTTACACTCTACAAAGGTTGTACATTATACCCACACTATATGCTCAGCCTCTAACTGTTGTAAGCGGAGGAGCAAATCATACCGAGACTCTTCAAATACTATTCTTGTCGAGCTTTTCTACAAGACGAGCCAAGTACTAGAGGTCTTGTACTAAATGTCAAGGTCCATTTTTAAGCACTCACCGATCCCTGCATATTGAAACAGATGGCCAAATAGTCACTTGACTACTTACACAGTCCGGAGTATCCGGGCTAACCCGGAGACTCCGGGCTCAGACTTAAAGCCAGATAGAGACCTTCTCTCGGAGTTTCACTCGGAGACTCCGGAGCACCTAACAGAATCCGGAGTTTCCGGACTAACTCGGAGACTCCAGGCTCAGACAAATAAAAGTTCCTTCCTTGAGTTATTTGATTTGATATCTTAGGAAGAACTTTAATTCACCCATCATTGACATTTCAAACCTCTTGGTCATAATCCTACTAAACTCTTCACAAATATTTTGTTAATAGAACCAAATATAATGTCATCGACATATATTTGGCAAACAAATAAATCATTATCGACATTTTTAGTGAAAAGAGTAGAATCAGCTTTGCCTATTTCAAAGCCTTTCTTGATAAGAAAATCTCTAAGGTATTCATATCATGCTCTAGGTACTTACTTAAGCCCATAGAGTGCCTTATAGAGTTTATACACGTGATGAGGACATTTGGGATTTTCAAATCCGAGAGGTTGCTCCAAGTACACCAATTCAGAGATTAGTCTTTTTAGGAAAGCGCTCTTCACGTCCATTTGATATAGCTTAAAATCATGATGAGTAGCATAGACAACTAATATACGAATTGACTCAAACCTAGCTACGGAAGCATAAGTCTCACCAAAATTCAAACCTTCTATTTGCGTGAAGCCTTGGGCAACCAACCTTGCCTTGTTCCTAGTGATGATCCCGTACTCATCTTGTTTGTTGCGGAAGACCCATTTGGTGCCAATTACATTTTGGTTTAGTCTTTCCACCAATGTCCAAACTTATTTTCTCTTGAAATTATTCAATTCTTCTTGCATAGCCATCACCCAATCCGGATCTTCAAGTGCGTCTTCCACCTTCAAGGGTTCCAAAGAGGAAACAAAAGAGTAACATTCGCAAAAAATTACAATTCTAGAACGAGTGGTTACCCCCTTTTGTATATTATCATGTTGTCCACTGGGTGATCTCTTTGGATATTTTAATGAACTCTTGGGTGTGACACTTGAGATTGAGGTTGAATGTCTTCTCCTTCATCATCAGAAATTTGTTGAAATCATCATGAGCTTGATTTTGACCTTGTTCTTGATTTTGATCTTGCATTGGAGTTGATATCAATGGCTCTACTTGAATTAATGAAGACGGTTGACTTGGATTATTATTGGCCATATGTTGCTCTTGTGACTCTTGAGGCTTAATTTCTCCAATTGTCATTTTCTTAATTGCTTTGCTTGGAATTTCTTCATCACCTAAAATATTAGCATCAATTTGCTCCACTTGGGAGCCATTAGATTCATCAAATGTTACATCACATGCAATTTCAACACAACCGAAGGTTTTGTTGAAAATACGATAGGCGTAGGCATTTGATCTATAATCAAGCATAAAACCTTCATCTACTTTAGGAGCAAATTTAGAACCTTTTGCTTTCTTATTAAGAATGAAACATTTGCTACCGAAAATTCTAAAGTAAGATATGTTCGGCTTGTTACCGATTAGAAGTTCGTAGGCGGTCTTCTTCAAGATCTTGTGAAGATATAATCGGTTGATTGCATGGTAAGTGGTGTTGACGGCCTCCGCCCAAAATTGATCCGATACCTTGTATTCATCAAGCATGGTTCTTGCTGACTCTATGAGAGTCCTATTCTTCCACTCGACAACCCTATTTTGTTGAGGGGAGTATGGTGCCAAGAATTCATGCTTGATTCCTTCTTCATTAAGAAATTCTTCAACTTGAGTGTTCTTAAATTCGTTTCCATTGTCGCTTCTCACTCTCTTGATCTTCACATCAAATTCATTTTGAGCTCTCCTCACGAATTTCTTGAAATATGGATTGTGTTTCACTTTTGTCATGCAAAAAAAATACCCAAGTGAACGAGAGTAATCATCAACAATAACTAAACCATATTTGTTACCGCCAATGCTTATGTAGGCAATTGGTCCAAATATATCCATGTGAAGAAGTTTCAATGGTTTTATTGTCGTCATCACATTTTTAGCGGGGTGAGGAGCCCTAATTTGCTTTCCTGCTTGATAAGCACTGCAAATCCTATCTTTCTCAAAAGAAACATTTGTTAGTCTTAAGATGTGCTCCCCTTTAGGAGTTTAGACAAATTTCCCATGCCAACATGGGCTAGTCGGCGATGCCATAGTCAACCCATGCTAGACTTAGCAATCAAGCAAGTTTTAAGCCTCACTTCATCCGTTGAAAAAT
Source organism: Phragmites australis (assembly GCF_958298935.1). Lineage (NCBI taxonomy): Eukaryota > Viridiplantae > Streptophyta > Magnoliopsida > Poales > Poaceae > Phragmites > Phragmites australis. Next base: position 18,094,218 of record NC_084936.1, on the reverse strand, counting down.
CAACAAGATAAAGTTTATCCTTCAACCTACCCCTGAAAGCTATTGAGGCGTCCTCCCTTCTAGAGACGGTCACACTCTCATTAGTAAAAAGATAATTGTAACCCATCACACACAATTGTGACACGGATAACAAATTGTAGCTAAGAAATTTAACTAACAAAACATTAGAAATAGAATGATCATTGGAGATAGCAATTTTACCTAGACCTATTACCTCTCCTTTTCCATCATCACCAAAAATAATATTTTCATGTGATCCTCCATTTTCTTCGAACGATGAGAACATACTCTTCTCTCTTGTCATACGATTCGTACATCCACTATCGATCACCACTTGATCTACCAGAGGAGTATGCATACAAAATAAGTTTTAAGCCTTTGTTTTGGGTACCTAAATTTGTTTGGATCCTTTCATTTAGTCACAAGCATTTTTGTACCCACACACTCTTTTTCATAATTTTATCCTTTGTGCAGGCACCAACATATAGAGCAACCACTTTACCACGGTGGTTCCTCTTAAGCATATAAGAGGCATAAAAAGTGGATTGAGGCGCTTGAGCCTTTTGTTGCTTCACTTGAGAGGTGTGATCGGTTTGTTTGCCCCCCTTGATGAATTTGAGGCACTCCTTGCCCTTGATCACAACACGTTCATTTGTCTTACTTGTAATGCGTGTCAAATCCGAGACCTCTCTTTAGCTTGTTGTCTTTGGTCTCAATGGTCTTGTATAGTGCATCTTTTGATTTATAAGTTTTAATGCACTCATACTTGACCAAAGCATTTAGCCTCTCATTTTCTTTTTGTAATGCTTGCAAAGATTCATTGTTAGTAGCACAAGTATTTATATCAATGTTATAGCAACGAGAACAACCATTGCTTGTGGAAACACTAGAGAGCAAAGTTGCATCATTAGAGCGGGATGAGCTATTCTTGAGGATATTAATTTATACTTCAAGAGTTTTATGCCTTTCATCTAAACTTCACAATTTCTCTTGAAGCATAGAATTATTATTCTCAAGACTAGCAATTGAACTATTGGTCAAATTTAGCTCTTTGCTCAATTTCTCAACCTTCTCCTTTTCTTTAGCAAGAAGTTCCTCGAGTTCAAGATTTCTCTCCTTTTCAAGAATGAGCAAGTCTTCTTGCTTCTCGAGGATCTCCTCTTGACCCTCTATTGTTTCCATAAGTTGTTTCAATTTAGACATAGCATTCTTACTAAGACATTTAAACATGCTTTCATTACAACTATCATTAACTAGAAGCTTGGGATGTGATTTTACCTTTCGCCCTTTTGCCATGAGGCATGTGGGGGTGTCGTCGTCGCTCATTTCACCAAAGAGTGATTTTGTTGGTGTAGGGACACGAATGGCGATGGTGGTGACTCCTTCATCATCGGAGTCGGAGTCGGAGTTGAATCCCACTCCTCGAAAATATGAGCGTGACCCGAATACTTCTTCTTGTATGTCTTGTTCTTGTCTTTCTTGAATGACTTGCTCTTCTTTTCATCTTTGTCTTTATCCTTCTTCCTGTTAGGACAATCGGCTATGAAATGGCCAACTTCGCCACACTCATGGTACGTCCTCTTGGAAGTTCTTCTTTTGGACATGTCTCTTTTATACTTGCTATATCCTCCTTTCCTCATAAATTTCTTGAATTTCCCCACAAAGAAAGCTATCTCTTCATCATCGGAGCTTTCATCTTCATTTGAACAACATTCTTCAATTTGTTTGCTCTTGCTTGCCTTGAAAGCTACTTCTTTGTTTTTGGTGGTGGAGCTTTGCTTGGCTAAGTTCTTCACTTCATTTGCTTCCTTCTCCATGAGCTCATGAGCAAGTATTCTCCCAAGAATATCACTTGGGGTAAGCCTTTTGTAATCTCTTCTTTCCCGGATAAGGGTGACCAAAGTTGGGTTTCCTAGTGCGAAGGCTCTAAGCAACCTCCTCGCCACCTTGTGATCATCAAGTTCCTCACTTCTAAGCCCTCTAATCTTATTGACCAACACCATCATCCGGTCATACATGGCTTGGGGAGTCTCATCATCCTCCATCACAAATCTCCCCAATTTGCCTTTAAGCAATTCTATCTTGGATTCCCTCACACTAGTTGTACCTTCATGGGACACTTGAAGTGTATTCAAATTGATTTGACCTTCTCAAGCCCATCCACCTTATTGAACTCTTCGGGGCTTAAGGCACTAAGTAGAACACTTGTTGCTTGGGCATTTCTATGGATGGCTTGTTCTTGTTGAGGTGTAAGCTCAATATCTCCCGTCGGAAAATCAAGACCTACACACACAATTTTTCAAATGCTTGGATGGAGCGATATTAAATGTTCATCTTGTGCCTCCAAGCGGCGTAGTGAGTACCATTAAAAAATGGTGCACGCCCGGAAGGCACAGAGATGAAGTTGTTAGACGGGAAATTTAATTTGCTATAATCAAAATTAATTTCAACTCCCTTTCTATCTTTGGAGCCACCGGCTGTTGAAGCATCTCCCGTATCCATTTGTCTTCTCAAACCACCACCCGAAGTTTCACCTTTAGGACTTCTCGTGCTTTTCTCTTCGGATGCCGACATCTTTAATTCCCCAAGTGGTTAAGTCTTGTAGGAGGTTAGGCTCTGATACCAATTGAAAGTCCTTGATGTTGACTAGAGGAGGGGTGAATAGTCATTTCTGAAAATTAAAACTCTGCAACGGAACAGACAGTATCCGGAGACTCTGGCTCAATCTGGATACTCCGGGTTTCGGAGTATCCGAGTTTACCCGAATTATCCGGACTATACAGGAACTCGAAATCAAAGTAAATATAAGTAAGTCTAATATAGTCTACGAGTTACCACTGTCTCTATAAGATGTATAAGCTCGTTTCAACAATAACTTGCACTTAAATACTCGCAAGCAACAATATTGAGGCAAATCCCCAAATGACAAATTGAACGAGTAAATTGCAAGAAATTAAATGGAGACAAGATTTGTTCTCAAAGTTTGGCCACCTCACAAAGAAGTGCTTACGTCTCCATAATGAGATAAGGGATCTTGATCTTCATGTTTTCTTCTCGCTTTCCAAATTACTTTTTCTTCTCAGTGTTAACCTCATTGCCCTGACATACTCTGCTCGCTTTGCTTTTGACGGCTTTCGCAACTGTCTTGACTAATCTTGATTGATTACCCTCAGTATGTTGGATTTTCTCGAATATTCTATTCCTGGTACCTTCAACGGTTGTAGTTGTCTCTGATATACTATTCTAACTTTTTTGACATGTGTCACATAGGACCATATACTTTGCTACACCACTCTTGTTTCTATACTACCGATAACAATTCTTGAGATCATGATACATCTTAGTTCTTTCTGATTCCTAATAATTTCGTAGCTTTAGCACTCCTGATAAGTTTCCTTTATTAATTTTTTTTAATGATCTTCTCATCTGTTGATTGACCTTGGCAGACCTTCTTATCCTTGAAGATTTAGTAAGGCATATCCTAATTCCGAGGAAAGAGTATTTATTCTTAGCAATCACTTGTGTGGTCGGAGTGCAACTTCTGGTACTGTCCTTCCTTTAGCACACTTTATTACCGCATTACCTTTGCTGACTAGCAGTTTCCACTATCTGTCTTGAGGTTCCAAAACCAAGAGATTAGCTAGGAAGACTAACCCCTTAAAAAGGAGCGGACTTCTCTTACTTACATTTTCAGTTCTTGAGAAGTAGATAGACATGTAGCCTTTGACATGGAATATATCACTTTTTTTTTTTTGCCTACTGAGCTTCTGTAGGTTTGATGGGATCTCATCGATCTTGGCTATATTGAGTTACAACTTGAAAGTCGTGACAGTCCGAATGTTGAACTAAGATCTTCATATGGGATTTGGGGTTGATCCAGTTCCGTGCGGGGTGCTTCATGAGACATCTTTTGACCCAGTGCGTAGGTTCTCCATAGTGGACACATGTCTTCTTTTCGTCAGGTACAAGGATCCTTAGGGGATATCCATTGGCATAGGGACTTTCTTCTTCACAGCAAAAACACACCTTCCTTGTAGGGGTACTCTGTAAATTTTCTCTCGTCCTATGAAACTTCCTGGTTGATAGAATAAAGTGCTTGTTCAGGAGTGGAACATAACAAAGAACTATTGTTTGTTTGATGGTCTTCAAAGGATTTCTTCCTCTTCTTGATGTTGCCTTGCTTTCCACGCTCGTCTTCTGCACCCAGAGCTTCGATTATCCATAGCAGACTTTCTATATTCTGAGTCATGCCTTGAAGGATCTGAGTCTGCGTCTCCAAAAATTATTCCTTGTGACATCTACTGGATATTGTTGTTATTGTTGTTGGTATCTTTACCAAGCCGATCTTTCTTTGTGTTCACCATCTGATCGGGATTGAGGCAAAAGGTTTGGCAAGAAAACACGGAACTAGAAGGAGAAAATCCAGCTATACTATTAGCTATAGAGATATATAAGGAACGCAGCTGTTACCAGATGCTAAAGCATCCCTCAACGCATTCCAGCACTCAAACAGAAAAGCTGAATCACACAAGGCACACAACACAAGCGCACAACCTAACATCGCTCTAACGATTCCGAAGATTAGGGAAAATCCTCCTATAACTCGAAGAACTAAAACTGGGAGAAGCGTAGAGGCAGATCTTCATGTCTTCAGTGTTATGGTAAATGAATCTTTCTTGTCGTGATGGATCTTCATCTTTATCATATAAATCTTCACGCAAGCTAGGGGCGTCAAGAGAGATCTTCAAGTGCATCCTCCTCGAACAGAGTAACTGGGACGGTTCAACAACTAATAGTTTGAAAGGAGCAGTGTTGGAAATTCATTTTTCTCAAAAGAGTGAAATAGGTAAGTAGAGAGAGAAACCGAGAGGTCAGAAAAGCAAAGGGATGGGTTTTTCAAAATAGGCTTTTAAAATATGACCTTGTGGCACGACCATTCTATCTAGGCTTGCGTCCTACGATCAGTATGGCTTTGATACCACCTCTGTCACACCCGGTTTTAACGGCCAAAACCAGATATGGCTTATGTGTACCCAGGATATTCAACACATATAAGAACGTCACAGGTGAAGTAACAAAAGCAATACTTTTATTAAATAAACGTTAAACTCTTACAACAATTGACATATATTATCTTCTATGAAGATATCTGCAGCGGAACAGAAGCACTGGTGCCCAACAACACCGCAGACAACCGATCGGGAGACACGCGCTTAGAACGTCAAAACCTCATCTTGATAGTCTTCAACATCTTCACTCACTGAGCAGCAGCACACATGTCGCATGGTGTAGGGAAAATAGCAAGTGTGAGTACATAGAATACTCAGCAAGTGTGGAAAAATAATGATATGCAGGCTTATATCAAGAATAGGCTAACACATGTTGTATTTGCGTAAATGCGAGTAATGAAAACATATTTAGACTCAAAAGCATTAAGCAATTATTAAGTGAATGTAACCCGTATAGTCAACCACGCAGCATACAAGGCTCCTCACCTTGCATACCATAACTGTCTAGTACTCCCTATACTACAACCAAAGCCACAATCATCTAGTATTCCCTGTACCAGAATCATAACCACAACCATCTAGTACTCCCTGTACCAGAACCATCACCACAACCATCTAGTATTCCCTGTACCAGAACCATAACCACAACCAAACTCATAACCACAACCCACTAATCATGTGAGGATCCAAGTCTCTCATATCTGTGAGCACGGCTGTTATAACAGTTTTACACTCTGCAGAGGTTGTCCAGCTTTCTCCACGAGTTAGTGAATTCCATGTTGCCGTGTTCGCGAAACACTTAACACACATCAGTGGTGTACCGCCAAGAATCACTGCATGACATTTGCCACTAACCAGAGACTAATCCAGTATGTGTCTGCCCACTAGGTTTCACCGCTAGGCTTTACGCAAGCTAAGCTCCTACCCCGAAGCCCCCTTTTGTGCTGACCCAACGCACACTAGATAGACTCTAATCAGTATGTCACGCCTTACCCATATCAGCCTCATGGTTGGTACGTTACTTCTTGTGTTATCGCTCCACGAACTGGACCTTACTTTGGTTACTTGACCAAATACTAAACCAACATCATAACCATGATAACCATCAAAACCACTTTGCTCAAGGCCTAAGGTTCCATGTTGCTAGACCATTAACAAATTAGCCATCAATGTTGTATATGTTTATTAATCAAGATCATGATACTTCTTAACATCCCAAAAGTATGGCTAAGCAATCTACCCACAAAGGACACCTAACCATAAACCATCTAGGTTCCAAGGGATGATAAGGGAAAGTCTAGGAAAAATCCTAACATAGGTGACTACCCATCATATTGACAGACATTGCACGCAGTTTATTAAAATAAAACATTTAAAAATATAGGTTCAATATGATCAAGGACACTTGCCTTTTTCCCAATACTACTCAGTGTTGTCGAAATCTTGGTCTTGAAGTCCCTCGAGCTGCTCCGGAATGTTATTAACTAATCGCGAGAAATACCGACAAACAACACAAAGGAAAACACTAAGAACAACATACCAAACATCATCAAAACACTTTAAAAATACTATGGTTGGATAGGGATGATTTTAGAAATATTTAGATACAAGAATCGCTTAAATCGGAGTTAAGATGAAAAGAGAACAACTTTTGAGAAATGGATTAGGCTGAAAAGGAAATGCTGATTTTTTGGAACTATCTTCCTATGGGAAAGACATTATTGCGCAATCATTGTGTCAGGCTTGACAACATCATTGCGCAAGATTCAAGAAGTGTAGGGCAGACTAGACTTCACTGACTAGACTAAGGAGAATGATGTGGCGCTGACTTGGCATGCTATGCAAGTACCATCTTGGATTAAAGAAAGGATACACTGAGATCTAGTATCTACCACCTATGATGGATCAAAAAGGCTGAAGGTTATGCTTTTAAGTTAAGGATATTACTGGTGACTCTATATAGCGGTGGTGATTCGGGTTTCATCGGAGATGGCGATCGGGCATGTGGCGACAGACATCGATGTCGACTTCAATGGTGTTTCAGTGACATGAGGGAAGCATAGCGTAGAACGCAGAAAGACTAACTCAGCGGTATGGTTGGTTTTCGAAGGGGTCATCTGAGGTAGCGGCAAAACAGCGATGACTGCTTCTAGGTTTGGTGGTGACCGCGAACAGATGAAAGAACAAAGACGCTCGCATTCTAGGAGATTGGCTATAAAATTTGAGAGACCGTTTGAATAAATATGTTCATATAACCCGGAAACACAATGCTACGGCATAGTTTTGGGTAGATCATCCACTGAGAGGAAGAACGATCAGCAGGGATGAGATGGGTGATGGCTACGACGTGTTGTGGTTGGCAATGACGTCCTAGCGTAACGTAGAAGACTCGATGGGACACGTCGTGACGCGGTTGGTGCATCCATATGACTTTCGGATTGACGGGGAACGCGAATGCAAATCTAGTGCGCGCGCAGAACGCGTCCAGAAACAGGATGTGGGTATGTCGACCTTGATTTCGATAGTTTGGCTGCTCTACTGGCCGAATTGGTTGGTGAGGGCGTGGGAAATATCATGGGGTATGCACCAGCGAAAGGGCTTGTTGATTTGACCACTGGTCGGTCAGGAACGTCGATGCCAATCGGCTATAGCGCAGCTGTCCTGCGGCTGTCCGCGACGGCTACGACCGTGACGGCGTAGATCGGGCTTTGGCCGGGGCTAGGGTTTGACTAGGGACTTAGTATGATGCTAAAACAGTAGTAAGGGAGGAGAAGAAGGGGTCCTCACCTTGCTTTGATGGTGGAAGAAGGAGGATTCGCAGAGAAGACGACGTAGCGTATCACGGGCGGCGGCGGCTCCGGCGAACGGCGGCGCTACGGCGACGCACGGATATAGTAGCAACGACTTATAGGGCTTGGGGGGCGTGGTATAGGGGTAGGAGAGGGCGTGCAACTCATATTTATAAGGTTAGGGGCGGCTGGTTGAGGTGGAGTCCAAATCGAACATTAATCGGATTCGAGTTCGAGTCGGTTATGGTTTCCTTTTTCGCAGCTCTGTATTCCGAGGATGATATCTTCATCGTCTGGACTCCAAATTGGACGTTTCTTGATTCTAAATTGTAGTAATCGAAAAGATATACAACTTTAGTAGTCATTGGAACTTCTGAAAACGCCATCTTGATTTCGAAAAATGCACCACAAGATAAACTATTTGAACTCGGACTTCTCTGCGCAGCACTGATTCCGGGGGCCATAACTCTCAGCTCCATTATCCAAAAGGGGACTTCCATAGGTTCAAATCGAAGCTATCGATGAGACCTACAACTTTGGTATTGTCAAGATTTGCACTTAAGGCCGCTTTGAATTCCGAAACTTCATGAGAAGATGAGGCTGTCCAGGACTTCGCGAAAATTTATAGATTTCGTGGATCCTTTGTTGGGCCATCTAGAAGACTTGGCTAAGGGTTTGGACTTGAGCAAGATTGAGCCTAAAAATACTTTAGGTATATCTAGGGTTTAGAAAAGAAACTTTTGCAGAGAAATTTGAATAGGGTTTGAATTTGAATTGAGTTTGAAGTGAATTTAAGAGAAACGAAAAATAAGGTTGAGCAAGAATAGGAGTAGATAAGGAATTTGAATTTGAATTTGGGTAGAATTTGAGAAAGAGGAGAGATTGACTTAAAACAAGGATTTGGATAAGATTTGAATTGAAGTAGAGAAGGATCGGGTTTGATTAAGGATTGAATAGATGATGAATTCAAAGACTTTGAATTCTAACCGTTAAGATCCTTAACTTATTCACTAATGAGTTTTGTAAAAACCTTTTTAAAATCTTTTTCACTCAAAATACTAAAGAGAAAGAAAAAGAAAAAAGAACTTTAATGCATTTACCTGGCTCTTAGCAAAACTCAGTATGCAATGCACACAAAATAATAACCTATATTGATTGATTAAGAAAATAGGTTTTAAACCTATACTGCTGGTGAAGCTATTCAATAATCTTGGAAAATTTTAGAAATCTAAAAATCAGGGTGTTACACTCATCGAGCTCGAAAACGACGATGGGCAGGACGGCGACCGACTATGAATCAAAGCAGTGACGGAGGTGCTACAAGGTCTCCGGCTCGGGCGGGTTCTCGTTGGGCTCCTGGGTGATGGAGGGCAGCACAAGGACGACAACAACCTCCTGGTACTCCTCGGTTGCTTGCAAGGGGAGAAACGGAGACGACTGAGCTACAAGCGAGTAATGGCGACGACGGTGGTGCTGCGGCGGTGGCGAGGCGGGGAAACAGAGAAGGGGAGTCTGGGCTACTCTATTTATAGAGGGAGGGAGATGAGCGGAGAGGTGGTGTGGCACGTCATGCTGTCCTTAGTGAGCAGGATGGCAGCATTGCACCGGCCATGTGCGTGTGACGGGCACTAAAGTCAAGCGGCATCAGACGGCATGGGCGGCCTGTGTGAGAGAGCAGAGAGGGGGGAGAGAGCAAGTTGTGGTGGCGGACAACGCGCCGTGTTGCGGTGGAGGAAGGAGATGGCTCGGGCATAGGCGCTCCAGTGGAGAGGGCGCACGCCCGATGGCCGACACGTGGACGGCTGGGCTCGCGCGCTGGTGCGGGCGAGTGCGAGAGGGCTGGCGCACGCGGGGAGAGCTGGGCCGACAGACCGTGCTGGTGGGCCGAGCGGGGGAGCAGAGGGGGAAAATGGAGCCGGGCCAGCTGGCCGGTTGGCTGGGCCGCTCGAAAGGGAGTGGAGGGGGATTGAGCCCGGGGAAGAAAAGAAAAAGGAAAAAGGGTTTGGGTTTGAATTTAATTGGAGTTTTTGAATTTAGATTTTACTTTGGACTTAACATCAATTCAAATAAGTGTATTTGAATTGTGATAAAGAATTGGACCTTGTGATTTGAGAGAGGATTTGGATTCAAAAAATTTGAGTTCAATTCGATTTGAGCTGAAGAAAAACTAAGAGTAGATTCAAATTTGAGAGACATTCAAATTCAAACCTCCACATAAAGAACCATAAGAACAATAAACCGAAGCACATCATTAACAATTCAACGCATAGAGAAATTTAGAAATTAAGTTAGTGAATTTTGGAATACTTAGCCAAGTAATACATTTGAATGTATATACTCATATTAATATATACACACACATTCAATTGTATATTTCCTCCATTTTAGTTAGCTTAATTAATTATAAAAATTTTAAATTTAGAGTGAAATTTGCTATAAATTAATATGTTAAAACTCATAATGTTTTATGTGCCATGAGTCACCGAACCAAACGTGAAATAATGCCGCATGTGTCAAAAGAGTAGGGTGGAGACCAGGGGGGCAACCAGGCCCAGCCTCGCTATGCTTGATGCAATTCTATATACATGTAATGAGTAGACTAGCATACAAACTCATTTTTATCTATTATTTATATTTCAAGATTATGTCCCTTTTTATCGGGAACACGTTACATGCATTAGATGTCACCAAGTATAATAGTACCCATGGCTACTTATGAATGTATGTAACGAAGCGTTTTTTTTTCTTACCAAACTTTATCAAGTTTAAAATATTTGCCCCTTAATGATCATCTTTCATGTTCTATTACTTTAATTTTTTTGAAAAAACTCCATATAACTCCCCTAAACTATTTCTAGTATCCGGAAAAACCCTCAAACTTTAAAATCGTTGACTTAACTACTCAAACTTTAAATACCGGATCACATAACAACTTAGAGTGGTTTGCAATAGCGATTTTGATGATATGGCTATCACGTCACCTGTGTTTTGCCATGTGGCTACCATGTCATCTCTCGCACGTGTTTTGGAACCGAGTTAGCTTGTGTACTAGCGGAGCTCATTGCATATGACTTGAGTCATTCGGCCTGAGAGAGAAGATGATGGGAAGGAGAGAGAGACAACGGGAGGAAGAGAAAGGCAGAGAGAGAGGGCGATTGGAACGAGGAGATGCAGAGAGAAGCCGTCAGGAGAGGGGTGAGAGAGAAAAATATGACATGTGGGTTTGCTTGCCATATGTGCACTGTCATGTCAGCGAAAATAATATCGTGGGCTGTCACATCAGCAAAACCATAAAAAAAAACTACTCTAGGGGTTATGCGATCCGGTATTTAAAGTTTTGGAGGTTAAAAAAACGGTTTTAATGTTTGGGGTTATCTGAACACTATGAATAATTCAGGAGAATAATTTTGACTTTTTTCAATCTTTATTGATCTAAGCTCTAATCATTTTCAGTTTTACAGAATTTTTAGTAACTTCTATGATATACTCATATTGAACTAGTCATCTATTATATGAAAGATCATACCTTTGCTACCATGGACGAATTTGCGTATGAATAAAAAATATCTTTTAAACTGATCATGGAACATCAATTCATCACAGCACATGTATTTTATTCTTCTCAGAATGAAAAATAAATTAACTAATATTGAAAAAAATATGCTTTTTATAACAATAAATCCAATAGCTTTTAGAACCAATAATTTGATTCTCCTCCGCCCCCTATCTCCAATTCTGACTCCTCCCTGCAAAGAGTCCAAGTCTCTCCACGCCGGGACGAGGGTAATGAACTAGCCAACAATGGTTCAAATCTGCCCTTGATCAGAGCACGATATGGATGCTTCGCTATGAAATCCATGCGTACCAACAGTCTTGGAAAACGGCAATCCATCCATCCATGGAACATGGAAACAGCAGTAACATACAACAAACAGATGTTCATATCCAGGTTACTTGATGGTTCCATCTTTATTACAAAGAAAAATAATGGAGGAACGTGAATTTGTGAACCCCCCCCCCCCCCATTTCAACAGAAAGTTCAGGAACGTACAACAGATGAAAATTTCTAACTCCTGCAGAATGCTTAGGAACTACTGAGCATCAATAGTTCTCGGCGTTGGACTTGGGCCCCACACACTCCTGGAGTGAAGTGGAGATCCATCCCAGCTGGACTTGGACCGGCTTCCTTCTTCTTCAATTGGTAAGGTCGCATCGCATCGACGGAGAATCCGAACGCGTCGCCTATCCACCGGCGGCGCTCTCGGTCGGTCTCGCCTTCTGCCTTCCGCACGCGACGCTCATCCACCGGCCGGCGCTCTCGGTCACGGCTTCTGCCTTCTGCCACGCGTCGCCATCGCAACGGTACGTCAGCGCTCCTCTTCTCCCTCGCCGTCGCTTCGCTCGCGGCGGTAGATCTGACCATCGGGGGGAGGGGCTCCGCCCCTGTAGAAATCCATGATTGAAAGCAAGAATTCTCCAGTAGATGATTGATGGTCTGGATAATCTGACTAGCTGATTTCTTTCTCAGCATGGTAAAAGGAAGAGGAATGCAATGTTCAAACGAGTCTGACTTTCAATTCTTGGTTGGCTAGCTTTGGTTCTAACCTTTTCGTAAGGGGTTGTTATTTAGATCCTGTGCATCCTTATATTTTAGTTATTAGTGATAAATCATATTAGAGCATGTACATTAGGTGCTTATGGAAAAAATCGGTTTTTTTTTTCTCAACTGCACTGTCACATGTGTTTAGATGGAGGATAAGATGTTTACTTAAGCATCGCTATTTATATTAGTGCTAGCAAGATAATTAACCAGGTTTAAACACCTATAGTCTTTGTTTGTATTGAAAATTACAATTTTTATATGTGCTTAACACCCTCTTTCCTTAAGCACCTAGCATTGTTCATGACTTTAGGTCATCCCCTTTTGTTCCTATTAAAAAAAATCTTTTGTGCACCTGCCAATTGTATTTTGGGACTCGATACTGCCCATTTCCACCATATCCAGTGGACTCATAGGTATTTGATGGGTTTTCACCTTGAATCCATAATATAAGGAGTGTTTGCTCGCCTAATGCTAAATAAGTTTGATTGATCTAAGGCCTGCACTTGTTCGTAATAAAAAGCTGTTGATTTCAGCTTTGTAGCATTATCCTTGTCCCTTCATTAAAAGTACGGTATCATCAGAATAATGACAATCCTTGTGGTAATGGTCACTGATATTCTGTCACCAAAAAGAAAATGATAACAGATACCTTCACACTAAACTGTTATATGTCGCAACATAACATTTTAGATAGCTATGGTGTCAACTACCAAGCTTTGTAGAAAGGGGAAACATTGATTACTTACCTTGCCGAAGCCCTTGCTATATACTCTTTCTCTCCTTGATCTTTTGATGCTAAACGTCCATCTCCTACAATCAATTTATCTTGCCAATCAGCAACGGGTTAAATCCTGCAAAGGATAGTACTTTCTTACTGAATTCCCCATGAACAACTGCCATGCTGCAATGATCTGATTGAGCTTAGTGGGCAATTGTTTTACATTAGTTTTTTTCTGCAATCTTAACCTTGTAAGTGATACTGTGAATCTGCTATGTAAATATAATTTTGTTGTGCTGAGTGCTGAATATTGAGATTTTGAGTTATTATTTTGATGTCATATCTGCAGGCATCATTACCGATTCAAAGCCCACACCTAATTTTTGGTCAACTTTTCATTAATTCTTTTGGACCTGTTTTCAATTGTTTCTTTTTCAGTACAGGACGTTGCTTTTGTGGCTGCAAGGTTCTGTAATTCTGGAAGAGCAAGATGGGCATAATTATCATCTTCTCACTTGTCATTCTTTTGGTACTAGGAGCTCTCTTTGTAATCCCGAAGTCCCAAAATAAAGGTACATGCCACAGCATCTATTTGTCCATGATTATAATAACTTAAACTGTAAGTGTTGGATCTCTAACTACTTTTATATTGCAGGTAAACCAAAGAAGACCGATTCAAGAACCAATGTAATGGTAAACCGTTCATATTTAGTACACTAGTTTCTTGAACCTGCATATACATGTTATAGTACTATTAGACAATTTTCTTGAATGACAGCTTTTTCTCAAATAATTTTTACTATCTATTCTGCATTCAGACATCTAGGATCTATACAAAGGAAGAGGTCTCTAAACATAACACGAGGAAGGATTGTTGGATCATCGTCAAGGATAAGGTTGTATAGATGCAGTGGGCACCACAGTTTTTAGTTGAAAATAGAAAAGTTAATTTTTTTGGGTCTTCTAATTTTTTCTTTGGTGCATGAACCAGATATATGATGTCACTCCTTATGTGGAGGAACATCCTGGCGGTGATGCTATTCTAAACAATGCTGGTGGTGATTCCACGGAGGGCTTTTTTGGGTCTGTAACTTCTCTATACTCTTTGCTGTACTTTATAGCATGTTCTGTGTGCTTCAGTATCTTTTAAGGAACTGTTTCCTCAGTAATTATAAACTGTTGTTTTCATAGGACATCCAGAATTTTTTTGCATAGTATATCTTTTCATAGAGAGAGGATTCATGTAGGATTTTTACTAGGTTCTTTCCAGAGGCGTTATGACCTTTAAATATTTGTTATCTTAAATTTTTGATGATCTTATGGACCAAATTAATGAAGATTTAGCAGCATAATTTCAGTTCTGTTCCTACTACGTCTATAAAGAACATTCTAAAAAAATATGAAAAGATAATGTCAGTAGCGCTCTGCTCTCTCAATAAGCTAGGATGGTCAGGTTCTCGGTTTCCCATCTTGCCTATCCAGGAATTGCTACTGCCTGCATGTCCTAAAGTTTGGCTCTGCACAAGTAATTCATGGTTTGACTGATGCTCATGTACTCTACACACCAGAAAATTTGTCACATGACGTACTATATGTTTCCTTAGCAAAGTAGCAAAGATTCTGTGAGCATTTTGGTTGTATACTAGAATAAATTTCATGTTGAATTAAATCAGACTGACGAATAAGCTGCCATTGTTTATGTGCCCAAGCTAAATTATGCTGTATCAGCTTCTGCAAATTTGAACCTGACTTACCTCACTCAGGTTTCGCTGAAACCCACCCTTAACTGCATGATGAAAAAGGAATTGAAATGAATTACCTCAACTATGCCTTTCTTATGTTGCTTTTTTTTTTCTGAACAGAATTACCTCAACTATGCCTTTGCTAATGCCACTTTCATGTTTCTGCCTGTACAAAAGCAGTATCTGGTTCTTTGTTGTTTTCCTTCCTCAATTTGATTTCATTCTTCTCTCTGGATCTGCAGCCCACAACACGGCACTAGAGTCTTCGATATCATTGAGGATTTCTGCATTGGCCAACTGAAGGCTTCATGATATAGAGGACCTTGTGTTGGGTTCACGGAAATTTTGTTGAAATCAAAGTACGAGGGGCTGTAGATTAGTCATGTTGCATCTGCACAATCTTCGGGAGTTTGAGGTGTCAGTGTGAAAATTGTTTGGAATTGTGATCAGGGATGCCCTAAACTTTTTCTGCTGGAACATTGTAGACATCATTCGGACCACTGCTTCTTGCATGTTCTCTTGTTGGACTGAGATCCTGAAACCCTTGGGATTACTTTGATTCATCATACCAGTTTGTCCTGATGGTGTCCCAAAGGATGAAAACATTGCAAGGTTATTTCACTGGGCTGATCACCTTTTTCAGGATTGAGCAGAACATTGCAAAAGTAATTTATTGTTATTTTTCCTCGCTGACTGAAATTAAAAAAAACCAACACAACCACTTTCTGCTAGTTGAGAGGGAAAAAAAACAAAGGGGAATGAAACAAGACATGCTATTCAGATATCCTAAAGCTGCTTTCTGCTACTGCACAGATCGTATGAAGAGGCTTCTCTGCTCTTCCCTCCTGTCATGGTGACATGGACAGGGCTGGTCCCACTTGCAATCGACCCTCTTCCCCTCATGGGAAGAAGAGGCTTGGCATGGCGTCTGTGGCGTCGGTGTCGAAGCTCGGGTCAAAACCAAAGTACTCCGGCATGGCCATGAACTCGGCGTCCAGCGCCGGCACGGCTGCGAACACTGAAACCACCTCCTGGAGGTCGCCGTCCGACGGCCACTCCCTGTAACCCGCCAACGGGCCCTGGGACACGCCCAGGTAGCCGTTGGAGTCTGAGCCGACAGGTGACGCCAGCGACCACGGTGAGCATGTGCCTCGCGCCGGGCAGCTCTCCGGTGTCAGTGGCGGGACAGCCGCGCTGCCGATCATGCCGTCCGTGGTGACCGTTAGCTCGGCGGCGAGGCCCTGCAGCATGCTCTGCGCGTGCGGGTTGTGCTGCGGCTGCGCCCTCCTGGCGCCGCCGCCGGGCCTGCAGGTGTGCTCGCCGTGGTAGACGACGTCGAAGAGCGTGGGGTCGTCGTCGGTGCGCTGCACCTGCTTGGTGGCCGGGCAGTTTTGCGAGTTGCGGTGGGTGCAGCGGTAGTATGCGCGCGGGTGCTTGGCGCCGAGGATGTCCTTCTGGCCGTACTTCCTCCAGCAGTAGCCGTCGTCGGCGGGGCCCTCGGCGCCGCCCGCCGCGCTCAGGCGCACCTGGTTCGCCCACCGCGCCGTGGCTTTCCGCTTCTTGGGGCTGCCCCTGAAGGGCTGGTCGGAGCCGGCGTCGCTGAGCGGACTGGGCGCTCCGGACAGCGGCGGCGTCGGCGTGGCAGGGAAATGCGCGGCGGTGGCGGTGGCGGCGTCAGCGCAGCGGACCATGCCGATGGAGCGTTCGGTGAGCGCGACGATCTGGTGGGCGAGGCGGCGACAGAGGTCGACGGAGGTGGAGGGCCCGTGGAGCTGCAGCTCGAGCTGGCGCACCAGCTCCTGCACACGGCGCAGCTCCAAGACCAGCCGCGCCCGCCCGCCGCTCTCCCCGCCCTCCATCGCTGCAAGAAGCGAAGCTCGGTATAGGAGCCGGGGTAGGGATCGTTGCAGCTCGATGCGGGGAGGATATGAGCTTGTGAGCTTGACGAGGAGGAGTGGTGGTGTTGGCGAGAGCCTGAGAGGGGTGGAGGGTAGCGGGGAGGCGAGCGCGCATTCTTATAAAGGGGAAGCGCTTCGGAGATGGACGGAATTTCGTGTGAAGTGAGGCGAGGCGAATGGATTTGTTTGACTGGTCCAGATCGTGGAGACCGTCGTGTGATTGGCTGCCGCCGTGCCGGGTCGGGTCGGGTCGGGTTTTGCCGTTTTGGGTTGTTCTATCATCCAGGATCCTTTGAGAATGAAGCTGGGATCAGAATTCTTTCATATTTGAGTTTTGTAATTACACCAACAAAGCCACTCGTGAATCCATAAACTTCTTTCGCGAACGCCATAGCTTCTTACCACCCATTCAGCAAATTCTGTATGTTAACAAAGCATGCTGTTGTGATGTTGTTGCTCATCCTTGTTCTTGCCGAATAAGGAGGAGTTGACAAACAACTACCATAGTAAGTAAAAGTGGTAGAAGGATGCCAAAAGTTCGTTTCTATCTATGCTTTTGGAACTATTTTGCAAGGCAAGTTTATAATATTGAGTAGTTCGTTGTACCCTACAACTTAGGTACTGGCTAAAGCCTGAAACCATAAGTTATATGTCTGATTGATGGTTAAAGGTTATCCTCACATGAGTGAGATAATCTTTTTCTTTTAAAAAAAGATATGAAGGAGTGCTGTACTTTATTAAACAGGGATAAGAAAGTGTTAGTGTCTCAGCGACCGACTCAAATAAGATTGTAGCTAAAAGATTATAGTTAAACTAGGCAGACACGCATACTATTTTTCATATAATTATCCACCGTTGCATGACATCCTTAACTAGTATAGCGACATATTGCATGTTCTCTTGCTCAAAAAATATATATATATATGGCACTAAGCCTAGATAAGATCCTCCTTTTCCGAAACAGTCATACGATTCGAGAATTAGTGAAGGTGATTTATCTCTTATGTGTCTTACTAATGTAAAACTTTCTTTTGATGGTAAACGACGTACCAATAGATAGTGAGTTAATTTTCGAGTTTTTTATTTCTGATCTTTAAAAGATGTTATATCAGTGTGTATACAGTGGTTTGAGTGTGTATGTACATCTGCTAGGTGTACTATGTTTCTTAAAAAAAATAGCCAAACGATCTTCTAAATGTTGTTAATCGCCAATCTGATATGTCACTTTGGCAGTTTGACTCAAGAGCTACGCATCAGACATTTGACCATTGAACCCCGTCCCGGGTCGGGTTCGGACGCACAAGGCTAGCCACTAGTGGTAGCGGATGAATCTTGGACCGGTTCCACAGTCTTTGCTAATCTCTCTCTCTCTCCCGCTGTGCCACATCCATCCAGGCAGAGCTGTAATCCAAGTGAGGTTTCAAAGTCAAAATTTTGACTGATTCAAACCTTCCCCCTTGCCTTAAATGTCCCTTTCTCTCTCTCTCTAAAAAAAACTATAAATTTCCTTTGCCTTTCTTTCTTTATTTTTGCTTTTCGTTCCTGCACTCTAGTGGGAGTGTACCTCATAGTACAAACATGGACTATGGTGCTGCAGCTGCATGCAAAGTTTGGTAGGTGAGAGCAGCAGTCTAAATTCGGTCTAAATCGTTGTGACTCGAGTTGTTATGTTCAGAATTAAATTTGTCATTTGTTGGGCTTCCAGGACTAGTTTGACCCCTTTCTTTAGTTTATCTTGTATTTGTCGCAAGTTTACTTTCTGTGTATGCATCTAGGATTGATCACGACATGACAGCTTGTCAGGATTATGTTCTACTTCATCTCGAAATAAAGTTTACTTCGTTTAAAGCTAAAAAATTATACGATTTCGTCTACCAGTTCTTCACCCTACGTTTTGGCATCTGCTGTGCAAATTTAGAGCTCAATCCACTCGACAGATAGTGTTGCGCGTTAGGTCAAAAATAATTGCCAAACTATTTTGTGCTATAAAACAATCTGCACAATGCTATTTTTGTCACTGTTTTGCTGGTATTTTCAAAACCATATATACGATGGCTTCTGTATAACAAAAAAGAAAGACATGGGTGGAGGGAAGTCTAATCTTTCTTATCTAAAGTGATTGATAGTGAGAGTGAGATGATGATTGTTAAATTAGTGGGTGGTGAAGGGGTGGATGGTCAGAGATGAGAAAAGGAATACTTACGTGGAAGCTTGACCGGCGACCGGCGGACGTGTACACGAGGAATCTTCAAGCCTCTTTCCGCGTTGCTAGACTACAAAACACAAGTGGCCGCGTGACGTCACGACCTCGGAGGCTCATGACGTCACAGTGGCGGAGCTTGAGTGAATCTCCACGAGGGGCCGATGTTTAGTAATTCTCGCCTACTGGAGCAGCTTAGTGGGTTGAGGGTGAGTCAGACAGTCTCAATAGTTTTTTCCGAGGTGGATGTATGGTTATATAAGCATGCAGGTGGTAAATGGACCTAGATTAGCGGCAGATATAGTTATTAGGATCGGAATAAGATTATGTTTTGGAGAGCTCTAGTATCAAAAATTTTAGAGCTATGTATTTCTAGCTGTAAAAATTTATAAGTCAGAGCTGTAGGTATACTGAGAATATTTAGATGAGCTATTTTGTTTCTATTTTAGATTAAAAACAAAATATTTAGATGAGCTATGGTATACTGAGAATTACTATTATCATTAGTGACGGGTCATGTATGACTGGTCTAAGGTGACGAGTCAAATTGTGACTTATCACTTATTACTTATCAGTGACGGGTCAACTTGCACCACTCATAAGTGACGGGCATCACTTATGACCTGATATATGACCCGTCACTATTATCATAAGTGATGAGTCATGTTACGACCCGTCACTAATTTCGTGTCTTTTATGTCTGTTTTTCACGTAGTGGTACTTAAACCGTTTTATTTTAACCTAAAAGCTTGAAATTTAACGTTAAACTCTGTTTGGACGCGGAGGCATGTCACATCTGTGGAACCCATGTTGACAAAGAAAAAAAAACAAAGAAACCAGAATGTAGGTTAATGATTAGATGATTAGTAGCAAAAATCAAAACTGACAAAAGAACCAATAGTTCTCTACCATAAAACTTGTTGACAACATATACGCACAAAATATAAAACTCCAAGCGCACGAATCAGTTGTAGCTTTTCTCTTAAAGTATTCTAAGGTTTATCGAACACGTGGAACTAGTGAGACTTTTGTCTAGCTAAACTTTCACTTCTAATAAAAACGTTGTTAAGAGTTGATTGACTTAAAGCGGACCAAGGATAAAACACAAGAAAGAGGCTAAGGTCGTGATCAATGGTTATGAATGAACTTTCTAGAGGTCTAGGTTCACTTGCATGAAACGGTCAACTTAACTTAGCTAACAACTTATCCAAATGTTACTAAGCAGAAGATAACATTTTGCCACGATCCTTTCATGACAACAGCTAATAGAAATATCATCTAGCAGTAGCACAATAATGATGCTATCAGCAAACATAGAACCAAATATCATATTTGTATCTATCTTATAGAGAAAGACAACGGGCTATACCATCAATGGTAAGCATACATCGTATAGACCGAGATAAAGCAAAGAACTATATTATATTAAGCATCACATGTTCACATGGAAAGATCCTCAACAACCCTGGGGAAGGATATAGTACCTCGTGGATACATGTCTGGAAATGCTAGGAAACCTCCATGGATGTCCTCTACGAATGGGGGGCGACCAACCTACCACTAGAGCAATGGTGTCATGCAGCACCCTAGGGCTGTGCCACATGTTCACATGGCAAGATCCCCAACAACCCGAGGGATAAATAGAGATTTACCCCCATAATATCTTGTGGATATATTGCTGGGGATGCTAGAAAACCTCTCTGGAAGTCCTCTACGAAGGGGGGCAATCGACCTGCTGCCAGAGCAATGGTGCTACGTGGTAGCCTAGGGTTGTGCCGTGGGACAATGCTCTATCCTTCGTGGTGACGACTCAGTTTTCGTCCAGAATGAAGATCCAAATTGTCTAACCCTAGTTTACCCCCTTCTTTCACGGATTCTATTCCTCCCTGCCCAATGCATGATGTCCTCTATTTACAGGCAACCTGGTAGAGTCCTTTTATTGGGAAGTGAAAAAACTGACGTAGATTAATTCCAAATCATGTTCTGAACCCTCCAAAAGCATTCAGTCAATGGGATTCGCCTCTCATAGAAAGATGATCCAAAATGACTCAACTTGGAAAATTTTTGTGCAACACTCCACTACTATAGAAATAGTCATTAGTGCTAGCTCAAAAACGTCATGAGTGACGATTTTTGAACTGGCACTGATAATCAGTATCAGTGTCGGTTCGTAATAGAGAATTGGCACTGATACTGACACTATTGGTGCTGATTCCTAACAGAGAACCGGCATTGATACTAGCACTATCAGTGCCAGTTCTTGTTACCAACCGGCACTGATACATATTATAGGATAAAAAAGGTCGCATTTTAGAAACAAAAATGATTTCAGCTAAACTGTAGTAGCTCAATCCAGCATATCTTGTACACATGTACCATAGTTGCAAACGTCAAATGCAGCAAACAACCATGGTTTCTTTCTCTAGTGTTACCACTGGGCAAATTTGTAAGGATTCCCGGTCAAATTTCAGAGAAGCATTATCAGAAGGAATTATAATGCTAATCAAAACAACGATGAGAGAGCAATCAGTGCTAATGGATGTCTAGCATATTCTCTCAACCAATTACAAGACCAGGTTGTACAAATGAACCAGCTTACTCCCTAAATGTCATTCCAACAAACAGTTAGTGTGAATGACGAGGAGGTCTTATACTTTGCTTAATTGGAGATGAGGTTCCCGGCGGCTAACATTTGGCGAGACAAAGACGATAGTGGGTACGCGTCTGCAGCGTGGTACTACCGTAGCTCTCAGGGCACGCGACTACAGCTGCTTGAATGGCTCCTTCACCACGTTGCCACCCCTGCGGACACACGCACCTTCCTTGCCGCATTGAGCTTCTCCATGACAGCCACAAACGACGGCTCTAGCCAGTCCGCACCGGTGTAGTGTAAACCTGGACAGACACATCAAAATAAGAGATGAGAGCATCAGTCTCCAAGCGGATGGCCTCGGTGATGATGGATCCGTTGGATCCTGCTGTGGATCTCGCAAGGGGTGGAGTTGTTGGTGGGGTAGGCTGGGAGGAGGCCGGTGAGGAGAGAGAGAGAGGGAGGGAGAGGCTGGTGAGGGAGGCTAGTGAGGGGAGAGAGGCTACTGAGGGAGGTTGGGAGGAGCACCGGTGGGCGTGAAGAGATAAGGGAGAGGAGGACGGCGAGTGCGGGCGTCAGTGCGGGCATGAATTAGAGTGTATTAAAATTTCATGTCTGCTAATCGTATCCGTGCTGGCTCGAATTATAAATCGACAGTGATACTATCAGTGCCGATTTATAATTCGAGCCGACACCGATACTCAGTATCAGCGTCGGTTCAACCCAGCTCAATCATTGATCGAGCGTGGGAAGTTATGAACCGGTACTGATACTTCATCAGTGTCGATTCTAGCCTAACCGACACTAATGATCCGGTTGGAATGACCTGTTCTATTGTAGTGTTCCCCTTAGTGTTGTGAGGAACTAGGCCCAAATGCACCCAATTTTTTCTTGGTTGGTCCTTTGGACCTTCTTGATAGGCCTCACCCTTTGGTTTGTCCAGTTGCCATCATTTAGTAGTGTTGATCAGTTATACCACTTGGTGCCTAACATCAAACTCATTTGCGAGTACGTGCAACATACTCGCAAATGAGTTTGATGTTAGGCACCAAGTGGCATAAGTGATCAACACTACTGCAGAAAAGGTCATCATTACTGGTTTTAGAACCGACAGTGATTAAGCGGCAGTATCACTGTTAGGTTTGGAATTGACAGTAATAGAGTTATCACTGTCGATTTGTGTTACAAATCAGTAGTGATATTCGGTCCTAAACCTGATATTTTTTGGACCATTTTTTTTCACTCAATGAATGAACCCCTGCGGTTTTTTGGTTTTGTAACGACCCCCCCCCCCCCCCCCGGCTTATGTGGGAGTCGATTCATCGAATATAGCAAATTACACGCCCGAGCAGTTTGTGGGAGTCGAACCCGCAACTTCACCTCTCGCGTGAAGTTTTCTTACTATCTCACCTCATGGTTTTACCTAATGACTATGGAGTAATTTATTCTTTTGACTTTTCTTGCTCAAATATTTGGATGATTATTTAGACATATAGATTGCTTAAAATGAAAATATTGTCAACTACAAAGTTGTACATCTCATTAAGAGAAACAATTTTTATATAAAGTTTGACTCCATCTGACTCAGTATAAAAAAACTATAAATTTCTAAAGACCAATCTGTGCATTATTCGGTAAAACAACTATACTTTTGCATATTGAGTTTAATTTCGATGTTTGACCTCTACTTTCGAAGCTAACTAGGAGGTGCATCTGAAAAAATATGGTGTTTGCATTGGTACCTCTCTTGACAAAAAAAAAAAAAACAGGCTTAGAAGACCATCGATAAGACCTTTGAAGTTTTTGGTCAAAAATTTACCTTCTCCAATTTGCATGAATTTTTTTGGAGACATAGTGCTACATTTGAAAGTAAATATTGTAAAGATGTTTCATCAATCCGAGTTACCAAACTCGTGATAAAAATCTTTTAAGCTATAGTTTTCAACTTTGCAGTCCTGTGTGTGGCTTTTTCAATCATTTCTACTAGTGTTACACCAGATCCGATAATTTATTTTGTAGTCCAGTACTAGTTTTTCCTTTGACAATTTTGTAGACTTAGTTTGTAAGGTTAAAAAAGAGTTTTTTTTTATTATGGAACCGTGACCTCACCACTCACGCGAAACTTTCTTACCATCTCATCTTACAATTTTAGTTGATAGTTATAGGGTAATTTATTCTTTTAACTTTTCTGCACAAATCTATAGATGATTATTTGGGCATCTGTCTTGCTTCAAATAAAAAAATTTATCGACTAGAAAGTTGTACATCTCGTCGAGATCTACTATTTTTATATAAAGTTTATCTTCATCTGACTTCGTGTGTAAAAGTTACGAGTTTCCAAAAATAGTTTGTATTTTTATTGTCACTTCTGGTTAATATAACAAACTAGCAATGATAATACCTCCATTATCATTGTCAGTTCATAGCTATAACCGGTAGTGATAATCAAGTAGTATTGCTGGTTCATATGATTAACTGGTAATGATAGTATCATTGTTGGTTTTTTAATTAAATCAGTAATGATATTTGATTATTATTATTGGTTTTTACCGAATGAGCTATTACTGTCGATTTTTGTAAGAATCGCAACTATCGGTTATTTCTAAACTGACAGTGAAAAAGGGTAAGAATGATCATGTCTATAGTAGTGCAAATATCATAGATATATCAACTAAATTAATAGCAAAAGTGTCACTACGTAAAAAATAGACAAATAAGATACGAAATTAGTGACAGGTCGTAATATGACCTGTCACTTATGTTAAAAGTGACGGGTCTTAGTTGTGACCCGTCACTGATGATGAGAAGTGACGAGTCATAGTTGTGACTCGTCACTGATAACTCGTAATCAGTGATAGGTCATACTAGTCTAATCATAAGTGACGAGTCAATTATGATCCATCACTTATGACTCGTCATCAGTGACGGATCATCTTAGGTCATTCATAAGTGACGAGTCAAGTTATGATATATCACTAATGATTAATTCATCAGTGAAAGATTATCTTAGAGAGCCATTAGTGATGGTCAAATATTGACCCATCACTAATGATCAGTTTGATGAAACAGAACAAATGAAAGAATTTTAATTAGTCAATCATTAGATGTATTAATGAATCAGTTTGATGAAACATTAGAGTCCAATAACTCTTTAATTTTTTTACATAGTTGTGACATATATAGTATATCCTTCATAATGTATCAATTATAAATCTAGCTACTATATTAATTAAAAATAATAACTATATAATAGTTATCGAACAATGTATATTTTCTGTATCCAACAGTAAGTTTGCATTCATTTGTAAACCATAAAATGTGTAATAAAATAGTAAAAGCAAATATCATTTCTAAAGAAATTTCATTTATAATAGTGTATTCACAAATATTTTTTATTTTTATTTTATTTTTTCTTATTTCTCTCACCTTAGCAATACTAGAAAATGGACTATTGTATATTTATGTTCAAATTTGATGTAAGGGGAGCTTTCTATAGACACAAATATGTGTTCTAAAAATGGTGCAAAAATTTCCGGAGACGAGAACTCAATCTTCCAAGCCACTTTTGACCTCGAAAATTTTGTCAAACAGAGGGAGAAACAAATGTAATTTTTTCTATAGATGTCTATAGAGTAAAAAAAACGTCAAAATCAGAGTCCATATGCAAAAGTTTTGTCGTAACTGCGACCCGTTATTTATGACTTGTAATAAGTGATGTGTCATCTTCATTAGTGATGGGCTAAGTTTTGACGTGTTCGGGATGACGGATGCAGCCATATCGGTTAGGATCGGTCACTTTTAAGTTTTTTCACATAGTGTGTGATGAGAACTAGTGTCAACAGTCTCAAGGTTGTAAGAACAAGTGGCCAAATGATTGTTCCTTACAATTGTTAGTTAATCGCTACGTACATTCTCATAAGTACCGGTCTTTCCTTTACATGCATGTTGCCATACTCAGCCGCGCGGCACCAGGTTTAATTTAATTTACGCATTATCCAGTATTATGTACTATTACATAGCTAATCTCCACTTAATTTGCCTATTTATCTACCCTGTGGTTGACCCATATTACAAGAAAAACATATTAATATTCTTTTTTCGCCCCACAACCT
The DNA here is from genome assembly GCF_958298935.1 of Phragmites australis. Lineage (NCBI taxonomy): Eukaryota > Viridiplantae > Streptophyta > Magnoliopsida > Poales > Poaceae > Phragmites > Phragmites australis. The sequence continues at coordinate 18,068,557 of NC_084936.1, read as the reverse complement.
ATACGATGTATTTACATTCTCTTTCTTAGTCCATAGATGTGTACATGTTTCCATCTCGTTTCCCCTTTCAATCAAGCGTCGTTTTAGCTTATATTATACGCAAGGTTCTTCGTATTATACAAATTCCCACTGGAACGCGCAGGATATCATCTCTTTTCCCGTAGCATACGCATGGTTGTGTTGCTGCAAGTGGAAGGGACGACTTCCCTTTTCCCGTAGGAAGGTGTGCAGGACATCATCAGCTTGGTAATCATCCGGTGGGTGCATGCAATATGCAACTAGCAAAACACACGTGAGCATGCGTACTGATCGGTTTCGTTCAATTTAACTGCTCTCAAGTGTGACCGGAGAGAAGAAGCTTCGCTTCAATTCGATCGTGTGAAAAAAAAAAACATAGCCTGGTTTCGACACTGCGAGGACAAGTGATTTATTACAGGAAACAAACGATCACGGCCCTTGTTTGGATTAGTGGATTGCTCTGGATTAATATTAAGTTCACATTTTCAATTTTGTTTCCCTGAGATTACATTGCTCTAGATTAATATAATCCACAGGTTCCATGGAGACCAAACGTGGGCTTTGACCCAGCTAAAACTGCTTTATTTATCTTTCTTTCTATGGGATTCAATCTGATCTAGTTTGTCTTGTTTCTAGTGATCCCGGTTGACCAACAATTATTGAAAACGAAACTGAGCATTTTTTTTTTGGAAGGAAAAACGTAACTGAACATTAGTTTCTCGAAAACTAGCTGGAAAGGTAAGGCTGGAGATGCGTGTTAGTAACACAATATCAAAAGTCAAACGTTGCATCGCATGCACGGCATCCTTAGGACGTATTACGTGCCAATTATCGAAGGGGTTTGCCATTTCGGGCACAGGAAAGAACACGGTATGACGTCCGTGTATTTGACACCGTTTTGGTTGTTCCGTGGTTTTCAAAGGCATCACGTGGTATTTTGTAATCGTGATCTTGAGTACAATTTAGAGTACGCCCATACCCATTTGACTCGAGAGAATTTAGTCCGTACTGGACTGGAAATTCAGTCGTAAGACATCTGTACTTGTGATTCAAACGTAGTACATCCCCTGGGTGCCTATCAAAATAAGTATTTAATACGCTAGCTAATCCAATATCGTTGAATCAACCCACGACTAAAAAATCTATATTCTTTGATAAAAACTCTATTCAAAGACCAAAAATCTGACGACTAGAAAATCCCTATCCAAACTAGAAAAAAAGCCATTAAGAAAAAAAAACCTGGCGATCAGTAAATCTCCATCTAGTGACAAAAAGAACTTAAGAAACTGAAAAACTTCACGTGACCATAAAAACGGTTGCGACACTATTTTTACGGTTACAGACGTATGTTTGCTTGGTTTGGTGGCTAGTGTGCTAAGTTATATATATAGAGAAGAGAGTAACTGAAAGGACCAATGACGTTCTAAGAAAAAAGGTAAATTAGGTATCTAAAATTAATTGGCTCTATAATTTTACAAGATAAATCTATATCAATTTCTTACTCTAGATTTATCTAGTGTGTCTACTCTACTGTTCAAATGTTTACAACATATAGTCAATCCTAGCAAACTATTCCTGAAAATAAACATGTAAGGATAGATGGCAAGAAGTAAATGCGGGAACGTAAATATGGTAGAGAGAGCAAATTCGATACAAGAGATTTTTATCTCATGGTATCGATGGTATAAACACCACCGTAGTTCACATTGGAGCAGCCACCTAGGCTATAGCTCCCGGACGACATCTGGTCACGACTCTTGAACCACCAAGACCTTAAGTGGGTAGAGCCACTAAACCATCAAGATAAGGTCTCACCACAAGCCTCTTTTCTGGTCACTTACCACCATCTTCACTTCGGAGCTTGAGCCACCAAGGTATGAGTCTTCGCGTCCTCGTACAAGCATCTTGTTGTCCCTCCACACGAAATTGGAGGGTCAACAAGCTTAAGCCACCAAGACATAAGCTACCAGCGAGTCAACAAGACTCCATGGCGCTGACATACCTCTCGATATAAGTTAGGATCACTCCTTTATCCCTTCTCTAGGCATCAACATCTAGACATAACTTTCTCTAGACCTATTAGCACTAATCGCTCCCTAATCTTGTACTTAATTGTCTCAGATGATCACTTTTAGCACTTTACTGGCTTGAATATCTTCTCAAGTGTCTATGAGCTTTCTTGGACTCTAGCACACTCAAATGGTTGAGTGGGGTATTTATAGCCTCAAGCCCGTGAACTAGCCATTGCTCTAACGACTCTAACAGACTATGAACACTGGATGATCCGATGTCAATAGCAGTATCAACACCGGACCATCCGGTGTGTACTGCAAACTAGCAATTGGAACTCCACTCAAATCCATTTGTGAATACCGGATGTTCTAGTGTATTTTTTAACTTCATCACCGAACTATTCTGTGTGTAGACTTGAGCATGACCGAGCCACTTCTCAATGCTCAATTATTCGATGTGTATAACCTCTCTGATTACCAGACCATCCGGTGTGTACAACTTCTCACACCTCTGAAAATCTTCTGAAAAATCCTCCGGTGAAGCCTCTGATGTATTCTCTTTATCACACGGACCATCCGGTGAATTCAAAGTTCTTCTGCACTGAAAAACTTACTCCTGAAAAATACTCCGATGTGCATTTCTTCTTAACACCGGACCATCCGGTGTGTTGAACTATAGAACCCTCTCTGAGACAAAATGCTCCTATGTGTGCACCAATTAGAGCACCAGACCATCTAGTGAAGTCTTCACGTTTCTTCTCTGAGTCAAACACTTCATTGAGCACTGGAACATCTGGTGAGTTCTTCTTTTTGAGCACCGAATCATCCGGTGATTGCATTTTCTTCTGAACTAGTCCAATTCAACCATTTTTTAGTTTGGCTTCGGTGATTTCTTCATGTATTGCATCCATGAGACCTACTAAGTTATATACTTGACAAAACATGTTAGTCCCATTGATTATATTATCATTAATCACTAAAATCATATGCATACCCTAAAAAGACCATATTCGCTATAGGTAACACACTTGCATCCATCATTGTGATGATGAATGAAAGAGAGTCTCTCCATACACTTGTGTCTACTTATGTCTGCATCTACTATTCTCTCCATACCTCAATGCACACTTGTCAAAGAAATTATTTAGAAACCCCTCAAGTCTCCTAGAGAAAACACCTCAAGATGAAAGCTAACACACAAGTGCGTGCATCCTTAGTGTTGGGAATGCAGAACACCAAACTATATTTTCTTTGGGAAATATCAAAAGGTATGGTTATCAATAATTATGAGAATATGGGAGAAAAGAATAGTTGTCGATAACACTGCCTCAATAATTGCTAATGTTTCTCTTGTGAGAACCCAAATATACAAACAAAATCTATGGCAAAACCGCTTGTAGCACTAATATCACATCAATGAAGAAATCAATTGATGATGAATCATAATTACTATAAAAAGTCTGGAAACTAAAATTCCAAATTAAATGAATCATTATTAAAATAATGATATAATGAAAGGTTATGGTTCATAGGTCTCTATAAAGACTTATACTCTCCTGTTTTGAATAAATTATGTTCTGCTATAAAGACTTATACTCTCTGTTATGAATAAATTATGTTCTGCTATAAAGACTTATACTCTCCTATTATGAATGAATTATGTTTTGCTATATCTCTGACAAATGGCATGAATAAAAAATATGCGGTTAATAAATGGATTATGAAAATACATGTGAAGAGATCCGAAGGATACTCTAGTTCATGAAGAAAAGAAAATCGCAATATATAGAATTAAATCCTATACCAAGAATTAAGAAGTATAACTTTCTAAGGTAAAATATATACTTGAAGGAATATTAAAAGTCTCAAAAGGTGCATCTTATAGAAGAGAAGTTGTATCCCGAAGAATAAGTATATGCTTGAAGGAATAGGTCAATGAATGCCTTACCAGTCAATTCTTGAATAACATCATTGATCCTAGAAATGAACATATATCTAAATTAAAGAATGAGGAAAGAACCATATAAGCACTTAGAAAGTGCATATTCCACTTGTTATCAATAGAATAACAATATCCTCTATTACAACAGAAGATATAAGAATATTGGTGACGGTTGGTAATTAATTTATTCCCTAATGGCTACATCAAGACTGGTGTAGGTGTTATTCTTTAGTGGTATAAGCCAAATCATAAATATTTGTAGAACAAATTAATTGGCTATAACCTTGAAGATCCGCCAAAAGAGAGTTGCAGTATTAGACCTCCTGTATTGAGACTTGATCTGTTATATCCAAAAGGTATATATCAATGCAACTTATTTATCCTCATGATCCTCTACAAGGATTAGTCCTTAGAATGGATAAACTTTATTTGTTATTTGAGTGCATGGAGCACGTTGCTCCATTTACTCTCATTACAATCCATAGAAGAATTACGAGTTAAGTATATGAAAGACACATCATCGTAGTAATTGCACATTTATGAAAAATGTGATTAAGACATTTTGAACAATAAAGTTCAAAGGATTTGTAATGAGGAAGAGTATATTTGCTATACTTTAACCTCATATTATACATCTTGAAGTATTAGATTTGATATGCCAAGAAGAAATCATATTGATGATTATTATGTCAAGATACCATGAAGGTATTTACCACTGAACTATTAAGATCAAGTAGATCATACTTGCTAAAACAATGAAGTTTATGCAATGAATAATAGAAATCAATACTTATTCATGAAGAATATAATATCTAGAAGACTATATGACTAATAAGGTTAAGTGTTGAACTCTTTTTTCTTTGTGAGTTTTCTCATGAAGGTTTCTCACATGAGGTTTTTAAACAGGCAATATATGCAATACAACTTGCATATGTTATGTACTATTTTCTTCAAGAACCATTTTTTCTATTGGGTTTTTGATAGAGTTTTTAACGAGCATATATCTCCCGGTATTCGTCCAAAAGGTAGTGTTAAGATGCCAATTTTCAAAATGATTGGTTTTCATTGCCGATTAAATCTCCGATTTGACTTAGAAGCGAAGTTATGTGGACTTCATACCTAAACCTGAATTTCTTGTAGGACTACATATACGAGAGAGGTTAGAGATTTAGAGGTTAGAGATTTGTATCTATCATTGATAACGAATGAAAGAAAACCTCTCCATACATCTGTGTCTGCTTATGTTTATATCTACTATTCATTGTATCGATTGAAGAGATATAGGAAAAGGTTAGACATCGTGATTACTCAACAAATATTAATAGATTGTCATAAAAAATACTTTCAACCATGATCAAAAGTATCTATTATGCACCGATGTCCAAAAATACAAAAGAAGGTATGTATTATAGCCCATGTCCAAAATCACAAGGAGAATTACTACGAATTTTGAAGGCGCAGAACATACTGCCCGTCCACTACACAAGAATCTGTAATTAACACAAGTACTAGCAAGCAGATAGCGTACCAAGTTTAGATAACGAATGTCTAAGCCGCATTCCAGATAAAACGCTAGCCTACTCGTAGTATACTAGAGAAATTAGAACAGCTAAAACCATCCCATCAATGCCAACTTAGCATCGATCAGAAGATAGTTATTGCTTAACTGCTCAACCCTGTAGACTGTCAATCTTTAACATACCATGCAAAATCTACAAATAAAAACAATCTTAAGCAAATATATAAGAATACCATAGGAATTCCGGAGCTCACGTCTATGATGGAAAACAATCCCAAGACCATATAAATATCTTCTGATCTGAAAGCTAACATGCCAACGTACTGAACAAAAAGATCAGGTATGGTTCAACCATCTTAAAGGCAGAATCACAAGTTCATTGTTCACGCAGTTATTAGCAGCCTGAAAACAAAACGTTCATCACTAGGGAAGTGCTTTCTAGTCTGCTTTATGGTTCCCGTTGCCAGTTGGTGACCTGGACCGATCTCCGCGCCTTCTCTGAGAGTCTCTTTCATGTGGCGAGCTGCCCCTGCGGTCCCTTGACCGTGAGCGCACTCTGCGGCGGTCCCTTGAGCGTGAGCGCTCCCTGCGGCGGTCCCTTGAGCGAGAACGCTCCCTTCGGCGATCCCTTGAGCGTGATCGTTCCCTTTTGCGATCCCTTGAGTGAGAGTGCTCCCTCCTGCGAGAACGGTAAGGTGATGGGCTCCTTTGAGATCCTCCTGCATTGTGAATAAATTATTAAAGATACAGCACTAATGCGAAAAATTTAAATTTTTCTTGACTATCATTTCAGAGCACACGAATGTCTCGGTTACACTAATAAGATGATATAAGCCTGTAAAAGATCCATGCAACCAGAATGGAGCGGAGCACATTTACATACCTTTGCAGATAAATTCTCCATGCCTAGGTTTGTGATTATGCCTACCTTATAAAAAAAGGTGATTTGACTCAAGGAACACATGTCCTAGACCTATTCTAAGCTTTGATCGTGTGGAAATATGTCAGCTAAACCTAGAAGACCCGAATAGCTCCCATTACAGTCGCAGGTCACAGAAAACATCGCACTCCAGTGAGATCAGTGATTCGCATATGATAATGTGGACATAAAACTTCAGGACAGCATTGATAGAAAAACATAATTAACAAACAAACAGCCTATACGTGCAAGAAAACATTTATGGAAAGTAGAAAGATGAATTCTTGTTTAGGTATTAATAAAAATAATATTGCACATTAGACAACAGCAAATAAATAGACTGGTCCGATCAATTACAACAATTAGTCTACACAAGCTGAACACCTGCTATAGGAGCAAGTCAATTTTAAAAGAAAGCATTGCAGTCACGTCATGCGTAAGCACAAAATAGCCCAATTTGTGTTCATACCTCTCTGACCACAGTATTTTCCAGGAGTAGGGGTCCTCTCTCGAGTTCTTTTAGCCTGCAATGAACATCATAAAAGATGTGTTAGTTGGTCTCCACAATCAAACAAATAATGAACTTCCGAGTACTCCAACCAAACTGGGATCCCAATTATCCTCTTAACTTGAATCAGGGATTGGTTAAAACGAATAGATAAAGAAACTAAGGCATGCTCCTTTGCTAGAAAACAAATAGTGATAGATCATTAAGCTTGTCAACTCTCGATCAAATTTCTTGTGATACAAGTAGTTGAATGACTTTACGTTGCATGCCACCTCAACCAAAGATGACTTTTGTGCATTTGCTCCATAGTCGGTGTAGCCATAGTCAAAGGAGGCACCAGATTATGCCTCTTGTGATGTCCATCTGATCAGGATAGTTGTTGATGAAGCTTGCATCAATTCAGGTAGACCCAGCGCTTGGTGTCGTTGTGACATGGCAGCAGCATGTACCATGTAAGCTCGGTCGGTGTAGACAAATCATGGAGCCCTCTAGATCAATGAGGGCAATGTTGACGATGGCAGCGGTGGTGATGCAAAGCAGAAGACTCCATTGGTATGTGGTGGCAGCCCTCACGTTGGTGTGGCGGGTATGCAGTGTCGGTGAGGGAGGTGTAGACGACAAGCGGTGAGGATGAGCTGAAGGATGGTGACAAGCACAATCACGTCAGCTGCACATCCCTTGGCGACAACCATGGTCGAAGACCGGCACAGCCTGCACCAACCAGGTTGACGTCGAGGCAGCCCAGCACCATGTTAAACTGGAAGGTCAGGAAGTCAGCACGAGATGAGAGTTAAGACCCCAGTTGGAGAGGCAGAGAAGAGTTTTTCCCCCATTCACCACACTAGGGTTTGCATCAGAGCACATCACAAATGATTCCCTTTCAATTTACTCTGGCCCATTTCACCTGAGTGGAATTTCCTGGCTGGACTGTTCCAGAATATACTCTTCATTCACAGGAAAATGATATAGTTGCACTCTTCTACCCGTAACATACATCTCAAGGACCCTTCACCAAAGTTTTTAACAGAACAGAGCAGAGTATTCATTAAAGTTTTAGCTTAACAGAATATACTTTCCATGGTGCACAAGATAATGTTACTGAGACATCCATGATTTCAAGATTTGTGGGAAAAAAGAGAACACAAGACCATGCATAAACCATGTTTAACATAACAGCTGGCTTTATCTTATTTCATCTTTTAGCAATGCTTTCAGAATACTATGAAAATTACTACACATATAACATGATAAAACTAGGGCTATTCAACAGAAATATGATAGCAAAAGATATAATGTAACAGATCATTTCGGTTGTCTCTAACCTTCTCTACAGTGACCAGGCGACCTTCAAGTACAGTGCGGTGCAGATACTTGATGCAGCGTCTTGCGTCATCAACAGTATCCATTGTCACAAAGGCAAAGCCACGGGATTCTTTTGAACGAGGATCAAGAACAACATGGCAGTGTTTAACCTGCAAATTTCAAGATTGGAACTGATTAATAAGATACCACAATGGTTATCACAAGATGAATAGACAATAAGATACATATAAAATGAAAATCATAATAAGACCACATGATGACATGAACCAATAAAAATGAGACCATACCTTTCCTTCTTTACTAAAGAACTTCTCAAGGTCATCTTCAGTTACACGAGTAGACAATCCAGTGACATAAAGGTTATTCCCTGGATTTCTATCATCTTCACTCCTGCACAATCAAGAATTAAATATCAGTATTACACTACTTCCCATAGATTTGTGTAGAATTACAAACTGCAACTACAAGCTACTGAAGCCAATTTGACATAATGTTTTATAAACTATCATGAACTTGTGATATGCTTGCCTGGATCGACTCCTATCCCTTGACCTTGATCTACCCCGTCTCCTAGGAGGAGACCTTGAAGTGCTGTGCCTCTTTGGACTCCTTGGATGTGGAGACCTTGAGATACTCCTCTTTGGAGGAGGTGACCTTGAAGGGCTGCGTCTCATTGGAGGGGGCAACTTTGAAGTGCCATTCCGATTTGCAGGAGGTGTAATAGACCGTGCAGTGTATCTAAAAATAGAAGTTTTCAAACTAGACCACAGAAGAAGTCCACCATGCATTGGAAAACATTTGAAGGAGTGTATACTAACCTCACTTCCTTGGATTGTGACATCTAATAAGAAAACATGAGAGGAGGAACATGTCAGATACACTAATTATGTGAACTACAGTTCAATATTCATCATGGAAAAAAGATGAAGTTCATACTTAAGCCTAAAAGCAGCAGCAATAAAAACTGTTAATAAACACAGAGGCAGCAACATCAGAGTTTATGATAAGTAGCTAAACAGAACTATTTGTCTTTAAACTGACACCTATTTAAGCAATGCAACATTGCAAGGTGCACTATCTTAATAAACGGTAATAAATATTGGCAGGTTAAAACACTAGTCATGATGGCAAATATTTTGTACATAATTATGTGCATAAACAATAGATAACATGCCTGGGATTTTTATTATAGTGGAATCAGTTGGGTAGTTCTATGGAATTTTGATCACAGGTGAGGAATCATGGCAAACAATGAGGGCATGGCAGCTGTGCATTATCAGGCTGTTGAACTGTGATGTGTAAATGAACGTTCGCAGAAATAGATATAAACTATATAACTAACTCCACCCTGAATTCTTGCATAAGATCTAAGTCAGAAATTATTAAGCATATGGTAATTATAATAGATGCAACACATTGCTCAAGCATTCACTATTTGCTTTAGAAAACGAAAAAGGTAACACAAGAATGCATGATGATGATGCCACAACCTAAATGACAACATATCTCACCATCCTCAAGGGACTAACAAAGTTAGTAATTGTACTATAAAGTAAATAGTAAATAGGCTAAAATTCGAGAAGAACCTAGCTTTCAAAGCCTACACCAACATGGAAAAATAGTGTTGTGTGGCACATGGATTTATGGCAGTCTGTTGGGCATCTCACTAGCAAGTTATATTTGTGATGGAAACAAAAAATTTCATACCCTAAACCAATCTATGAGAACTTAGTCCACTCCATATAATATCCACGAAATGGACAATCGCTAAGGTTGAGGGTACCTGGACAAGGAAGTTGCAAATGGAAGCTCTGAGTGAAGAAAAGAAGGGGCACAGACAAAGGATGGTCTACCTGGAAGGAGACAAAGAGGAAATGAGCGTCACACAATGAACTACATTAAAAAGACAAGAAGCAGCATGCGCGAAGTAGATATATGGCTTCTCAGCAATTCAGATTTTCTGAATTGTTTTACTGTGCCCTGTATGGACCCTACACACTAGATTTGCCTACTCATGAGTTCAATTATAGGCTGGAAGCAATCAAACAAATGAGTTCCAAATTTCCTCTCCAGTTCCCGATTCACATCTCCATAGTTTTCAGACTACTCTAGAATTGAACGAACAAACAAAAAAACAACGGTAGGAATCAAGCAACCACGTCATCTGCCCACGCCCAAGCGCCCGATTCCAGGACCAACCCGCCCAGATCTAGCCCGAGGTCGGGGACCCCGAGCCAGCCATGAACTCCATCACCAACGGAACAAAAGTGAAATGATGCGGCGATCTGAACCCCCAAACAAATTCGAACCGAATAAAATCTTAGAATCGATCAGGCGGCAAGCGCCTGCCTCTCCCGGCCCGCGGTGCCCCAGATCCGGCGCTGCAGGCCTCCGCCGGCGTGCGGGCACGCGTGCGTGCGCTATCCCGACAGCGACGGTGTGGACTAACCCGGGATCCGAACCAGATCTACCGTCCTTCAAGCGATGGATTCATGAGAAAAATCGCAGATCGATGGGGATTCGAAGCCCTCGGAAGTGGAGCAGGGGGAGGAGGAGGAAAGGAGGAGAGGGCCAGCACCTGCGTGGAGAAGCGGCAGTCGCCGTCGTAGGTGTCGATCGCGAGAGAAGAAGGCGACGCCGGCGCCGGCGCAGTCTGCGAGGACGAGAGAGGCACGCGAGACGGCCTGACGACGAGAGCCTGCGGATTGGAAAAAATCGCCTCCAAGGCGATGAGACGTTTTTGCCCCCGCAGAGCGGGCTGGCGTGGGCCCGGAGATAGGCCAGCCCGGCATCGTCCAAAGGCCTTCGCAAGCCAGGCCGGGCCGGGATTTGTTTCCATGCCCATTATCCACTAGGTGGGCTCGGTTGGGATCTTCTCAAAACGTTGCCCTACCAATAATTTGTCACGCAAGCATGCAAGAAATTTACATTCTGCTAAAAATGATCAGCGAAGTAACAAAAGTTTATGTTGCTAAGGAAGAAAGCATTGTCTAACGCTTGCATACCGACCGGCTTGATGGTGAGCGTGGGCGGATCTTACGGGGGAGCGCGGGGCTCAAGCCCCTTATCCTTTGATGCTTCATGAAAAAGGGAGGAGAGATAAGGAGGAAGGTAGAGAATAAGAATGTTACTTTTAAAGTCATAATTACGTAATTAATTTAATTATATTTTATAAGTATTAGATTTAATTTTAAGTAATTTTGTTTCAGAGCATTAGAGCACTTGATTTTAAGTCAATTGAATGAGAGGAAAAAAATTCGAAAGAGAAATAAATGAATTCGCAGTTGAAATAATCTTCTTTCTCTAGCATGTGAGGCCCACATAGATTGGATCATGGTATATGAAAGATACCAATTGTAAAAATTAGTGTCATGAAATGAACCTACAACTAATAAACCATATAGGTTGCTTATGGTTAGAGATAAACACAAACAACATACCATATAAAAACCTACACTAGACATTACAATAAACTAATACTAGACATTGTAATAAATTAAAATAAGCATATGCAATCCTAGACGAGGCAAATAAGCTAGAAGCAAAAAACAAAATGCATGAACATAAGTCTAGCTATCATTTACCTCTTTTACCTTTTGATAGGGATTTGGGTATATGATGATGATGATTTTTATCATAACGTCCAAACTTGTATACTTGACTTCTTTACTTGAACCTTCACTTCATCTTGTGAGCCAAGTCTCTAAATCCTTATAGCCGCTTCGGGCTTCAAGTCTTCTTTGGAACCCAAACCGATTGGAGTCCTTTCATGTTGGTGATGACTTCCTTGGCACCAAAATGGGTTGGTTCCACCTTCAATCATTTCTTCGAATCATGTGTGCAATCACCTTGACATTGTCCTTTTTCTTGAGCTTGTAGTGCTTGTTCTTTGTCTTGATCTTGTAGTTAGTCTTGGTGTAGAGATTGAAAGTCCTGTTGGAGAGGTCGCAATCTTCTTCTCCTCCTTGGTCTCCTTCTTTATCTGTTTGCATTGGAAGATCTTGTGGCCTTCTTGATGGCATTTGAATTATGTCATGGTTGACCCCTCCGCAAGCCTCTTCACCATGAAAATATAGTTATCTTGAGGAGGTTGGACATATCCTTTGCCCTTTAAACTCGCCAAGTTCTTCTTAAACTTCTTCACTACTTACTTAAACTCATCATTCTCTTATGCAATGAGGTTGTTAGATAACACTATAACAACATTCTCAACGCATTTCTCATTGCAAAGGGGTGAGCAAAACATATCAATCATCGTAAGAAATAGAAGTATCTACCTTAGGATTGAAATTAAATAGAGAGGTGTATTGCTTTAAATGGACCTTAGTTTAAAATTCAATGCAGTCAAATTTAGCCTTAAGCTCATCATGCTCTTGTTTAGCAAATTGAATTTGCTCAATAATTATTCATAATTAGAAACAAAAGTAGCATGAATGTCATTAAGTGCATTGAATTTTTTAAGCTCTTTTGATTATCTCTTAAGAGTCATTTGTTGCTCATTGATCAAATGAATAAGTTCTTCATAGGAGGGAGAATACTCATCGGATTCATCATCACTTACATTGCTATCCATACATTTGGCTATAAGGCACTTGTGAGATGACTTGCATGTCGACTTACGTGATAATGACTTTGAGGAATGGCTCTTCTTGGAAGGGAGGATAGTGAAACTTTCATCACTTAAGCTTGACTCTTCATCGTCACTCACCCATCCCCTAAGCTTACGAATATCTTGGCTCTTCCCCTTGTCTCCCTCTTATTTTTAGTCTTCTTCTCCTTCTTGATATGATCAATTATGTTAACCAAATCTTTAATGGAGATAGGATGATCAATCTTGGTATTGATCCTCTTCATATTCTTCTTTATCTTTGAGAAAAACTTGGCCATCTTTAGATCAATTTTATCATCACTTGACGTGCTTTGATCATCCTCTTTATCACTCTCTTCATCTTGATCATTATTATCTTTGCTTGAGCTTGACTCTTACTCTTGCCTCCTCATCTTCAACTTCATATGTGAGTATTGAGTTTGCTTACTTGTGAGGACAAGATTATTGGCGTTAGATGAGGTAGGAACTTCCACCTCCATGTTCACTATCATCTTAGGGGTGGTGATCTTACCGAGCACTTGACTTGGAGTCATCTTCTTGATGTCATTGTTGTTGTAGATGATGTAGACTATCATCTTGTACTTTGAAAGAAGAATTTGAAATATTTTTCTCACCACTTGATCATCTTTAATTTGCGTCAAACCTAACACATCGATCTCATAGACAAGAATATTCAAACGTGAAATCTTAGTTTTGATTTCTAGAAAAGATTAACTACAAAATCTCAGAAAATAATAGATTGATGTGGAAATTTCTAGAGAAAAAATCTTAATCATATAATTTCATATGTAGTTAATCTTTTGTCCTTTTTTTTAATCTTTCGGAAGCTATAGCTTGTTAATCGTAGTTTTGATTTGACCTTTTTTTTTTCACCGGAATATATGGAAAAGTGTGATCTTGTGTGTGATGATATTATTGTGTGCTATTTGGTTCTTTTTTGATCTTAGTATTTATGTGTTGTCTTTTCTCTTATGTTCGTGAGTAAGTGCTAACGTTTTGAAGAAGCTAATATGAATTCAAGATGAAGACTTCGCTGAAGACCCAACTGAGTTGAGTAAAGACAAGTTGTGTTTTTGAATATATTTATCATGCTAATAATTTATCAGGAATCCCAAAAGTTAGGTTTTACCCTAATTTTTTCTTATCATCTTTGTAGCCATGGTTTGGTTTTGATTATAGAAGGGTAGATGATGCTTAGCCTTGTTTTGTGATGGTGATCATGATATGGTTTAACCGAATACGCTAATGGTCTTGTGCAACAATGATAAAAGATGATAGTATAATTTTTTAGCAATATGGTATAGTGATTTGAGCAATGACTTGATGAGATCGATACATGAAATATGGTTGGAGTTGTGGTGATCTTGCTTAAATCTAAAGACCGGTTTATGGAGTAATCTTTCCGAGTAAACAATAGAATCATAAGCCTAGAATGAGACAGCCCTAGAAAATTAATCTGCATACTCTCAGTATTCTGTAGACCATTCGGCTGTGTGGAACGGAATGGTGTACTTCTAGGGTTTTAGTGGCGCAAGAGGTGACTTTTTATTGATGAGATGTATTCACATAGTGGTAAAACCTTAATTGGTATGAACAAGTAGAGAATGACTTTGTAAAACCTTAACGATGTTGGTGGAAGAAATAAAGTGTCGATGTCCCTTTAGTTTAAAACTAGAAAGGTTTTAAACTTATCCTTTCTCTGAAAGCATTGAGGTTGGAGTAAAAAAAGTTGTTTGTTCTTATTGAGGTTTTGACTGAGTCTGTAGATTATGAGATATGTCTTCTTTCTTGCGGTTGTTCATATTTCTCATATGTGAAGCGTGTATACCTATATTGGATGCTATATCTTTTGATTATGCATAAGCGTGTTACTTAATATTTACTTTTTCGAAGTTTACTTATCCTTAAGTTATGAAGTGCAACAAGAGATACATTGCTTTGCAGTTATTATTTATTAATATATATGCAATTCTTAAGGTATTATGTATATCTTTGAAATTTATGTTGTTTACTATGCATAAAATATTATAAACATAACATCTTGTATTAGAAGTTTTATTACCGTGGCTATATACAACACTGTATATTATCCATAGAGGAATACAATACACATCCTTATATTATTCGTGAAGCCTCGTAAAGCTGAGAGCCCTACCAAACAGCTAACTTCATTCATTCTTACGAGTGATGAGTAAATTATGTAACGTCAAGCAATGGAATAAGAAAGAAAATCGATAATAGCAGACCGTTTCTATACGTCAGATGCATTCAGACCAGATCTTATCCAGATGCCAAAACACAAGGGAATAGCAGGATTAATTCAGACGAGAAATTTTCAATCATTCATGCATTCACTTTCAGAAATAAAAAAAGAAAATAAAAAATCGTACAGGCATTACACGTCCTGGACGAACGTTACTGAGAACGTAAAAGTAAAACTCAGCAGAACTATCGTTCGGCACATGGAGATTTGATGCAGGCAGGAGCAGGATTTCATTTTTTAACAGTAGTTTAGAACTCCAGGTGAACACTCCTTGATCTTTCTTGTTTTCGGAGCCTACCATTCCTTGATCTGGAGAAGAGAGGATGAACCATGTTGGTTGCTCACTTGCCATGAAGACAGCCGCACTCTCTAGAGGAGCTTCAGCATTTTCAGCCGCTCCTCGTGCTCTGGATCAAGCTTCGGCACCGTGTAGTTGCCGTGAAGGTCTTCCACCACGTATTCCTGCACATGAGAAATGCAGTGTTAAGAAACGCCACTGCCTTGCAGAATTACATACCCAATAACTACCAATACTGACAAGATTGCCATGAGATGCTTCGAATACGTATGATTTAAATGTAATATGGACTTCTTTTATTCCATATGAAGGTATGAACACTGATTCGAGGGGAGTTGCTTGCCTTGGTCAGCTCCCTTTTGGTCAGGATGTGATAATGCCTCTGCCAGATCCTTTGGACGGCCATGGTTGCGGCGAGGAAACCGTAAGCAATGCCGAGAATGGCGAACACAACAATGAAAACCAACACCAGGGCAAAGCATGCCTCCAAGGAAGCAGGCAGGCAGTCCAGGATGCCCCAACCATAGCAGCAGTTCCGGCATCCTGCTAGGCATGGATCCTGGTTGTCGTTGAAGGACGAGCAATGCACTATCAACCCAAAGAATCCAAGCAGCACGAAGAAAACCACAACGCCTACAGCGGAAGATATGGTCACCACAGTTACATACCAAAGGTTCATATTGCAGATATCAACAATGTAGACGCATCATGAGAATGGATAAGAAAATAGACGACTTGCATACCCATGCAATAATAGAATGGTATTGGATGCTTTGACAAGAAGCGATCCCAACCATCGCTGAAACTGTTTCGGAAACTTCCATCCCTGTCTAGAAAGTATGCAATTGCACCAATAATAGCAATAGTCTGCAACAATGAAAGCAATTCAATAATTATTTCACTGGCTTTCAATTGGATTTCAATGCAAATTGACCTAACAATGCAATAGTATTTCTTGAGTACATATCTCTTCTACAAATATTTTGCCATATCACTACTTATCCAAGAGTTGAGTGAGCAGCAAAGACATAGTCCTTTTCTTTAACAAAATTATCCTGCATTTGTACCATTTACTATACCAAATTGGGAACAATGCAAAAAAAAAAAAAAAACCCAGGTTTGTTGCGACGTCTTATGATTGTAACAAGTAGAAAAATGCAATTGATGATGCCCCAGGAGGCATACAGTCATGCTTTCAAATGTATAGCTTTAAATGTTGCATAGGAAGAATCACAAGGAAACATCCCTAGAAATGAAGATATTGTGACTTCATTGTGAAAAAGTGCATACAAAAAGGAAGTGCATTCAAATGTTTAAAACTTACAAGTTGTATGGCAAGAAACACAAGAAGAACATCTCTTGCAACAAAGACCCGGAACTTCATTTTACGCCATGAATTGTCCTCCCAAGTCTCCACTCGAAGATGAAACTGAGCTTTGCAAGTTGTGCAGTGTGAAAATGCAAATCCTTCCTACAATGTAAGAATGAAAAATCAGAATCAGAACTGGTACACAACTTTTTCCTCCATTCATTCCATATGTATAGAAGACAACTTAAGAGATAACAGTGAAGGACTCATATTCAGAGACCATAACATCTAGCTTGGAAATATTTAATGCAAAGAGAATTATTGAAGGCCAGTAAAGAGCAAAAATTCAACCTAGATCTAATTAGAAGGTTCGATGAAGATCGAATTTAAGTGGCACAGAAATTGCAGCCAAGAGACTACATTCTACAATTTACCCTCCGAATCAAGCTGAAATCATATAGCTTGGAGAGATGCAGCTCGACTTCTAACAAGTAGTGTACTGCCAATACATGTCAAAACTCTGATTTTGATAACATCTTTGCAATGTCATAATCTGCCATTTGAAAGAAAGAAAAAATGGTTAATGAAGCAAAAGGCTGGGTTTTTGTCCATCGGGGAAGCGCAATCATCTACTATCACCAGAGGAAAACAAAATCTAACACCTAGATTGCACTGTTGTTTCCTGCTCTTCCTACAATACGCATCAACTAGTCCACCACTGCCTTATGCATGCTTTCTATGTGATATGTTCCCTCTATCTCACAGTAATGTCTCCATGTGGTAACTACCAACGTAAAGGCTTGTAGTGTCGATGAGGGGAAGCAGCAGCATATATCATGTGCTTGAGGGAACTGATATGTAAAATATAAGACACTGGGTGTACCTTAACAGAACGCCAGTGGTCAAGGCATGAACGGTGAACAAACTGTTGAGTTCCTTTGCACATGCAAGGTGATATCAGCTCATCACCTGCACCAAAAACAAAACCAAAAAAAAAAAAAAAAATCACAAGAGCACATAAGCTTACAGTTAGATCAGTTATTGGTTGGGTAGAAAAAGAAAAACTGAAGCACCCAATTAACATTCCACACTTCCAGCGCATCCTATCCTAATCATTTTTATTGGCTCAGAATTTAGCCGAATGCATATCTGAAAGTGCATCTAGACCCCCTAAGTGAGTTTTGATTTATTGATGACAAACGATTAATGGACTAATGAGTTTATTGAAGCTATGAACATGTTTTAGTTTTATTGGCGAAGTTATACGACGTTAGCGTCCCTCAAAAAGAAAAGAGAAGCGGTTTGTAGTACTCAATAGGATTTAATTGGTTTTATCTTTGAAATTGAGTTTAGGAAAGCCGTACTATCAAGAGGGATGCAATTGATAGTTTTGATGGTGTCTCAGTGCTCAAAATAACCTCTTAGAACCAAATGTTGAGACATATTCACCCATGGATACCGGGAAATAGGCTAAAGTGTTCTGAGTCCGGAGTTTCCGGTGCTCACCAGATACTCCGGTACTTAGTGTTTTAGGCCGGAGTCTCCGAGCAAAACTCCGCCAGAGAGTCTCAGTTCCGATTTAATTTTAAATGTCCGAAGTCTCCAGAGTTCACCAGATACTCTGGTGTTTGGTGTTTTTGGCCGGAGTCTCCGGCAGAGAGCCTCGGTTTCAATTTAATTTTAAAATGGCCGGAGTCTCCGGTGTTCACCGGACACTCCGGTAGTTAGTGTTTTCAGCCGGAGTCTCCGAGTGAGACTCCGCCAAAGAGTCTCGGTTCGAATTTATTTTAAATTACCGGAGTCTCCGGGGTTCATCGGATACTCCGGTATCTGGAGAGGCCGGAGAGTCCGGCAAGTCTCCGGGTCTTTTTTGTGTGGCAACTATGTGCCACCCGGAGTCTCCGGTGTTCACCGGATACTCTGGTCAGTGTAACAGAACTGTAATGGTTAGTTTTGACACTGTTCTGAGCCCGTTTTGAAATAATGGCCGGAGTCTCCGGTGTTCACCGGATACTCCGGGTTAGGTCAACCAGAACAGTAACGGCTAGTTTATGAGGGATAGCTATAAATACCTCCCCACCTCTTTGCATTGAATGCTTACTGTTGCTGCTGAGCTACTCTTTAACAAAGCCTTCCAAAGCATTCAAGAGCCCCTCCAAACCTCTCTAGTACTTAGATTGTTCCAAAAATTGAGAGATAGGGTTTGGAAGTGTAATTTAAGTTGTTGAGCCAAAATCCAACCTTTGAGCATTGAGTTCGTTGTCAAGCGTTCACTTGTGATCTTTTTCTCTTGGAGCCTCGTGCTCCTAGACGACAAGGCGTCGTCCGTAGAGCACTCAAGGATTGTAGAGTGCCACGGGAAGTTTGTAATCTCCCGTTGCTTTGAGTAAGAAAACATAGTTTGATCTTTGTGGTCGCTAGGAGAGGATAGAGTTGAAAGAAACCTGACTCTTTGTGAACTCCTCAACGGAGACGTACACGCTTTTTAGTGAGGTGACCGAACTTCGGGATAAATCCTTGTCTCCTTAATTTTCGTGCAAGTTTTACTTGTTCTTGTAGTTTTGGGAATTTTCTCAAATCTTATTATTCGTGAGTATTTTACTACAGGGTATTGTTGATAAAGTCATTTTACACTTAGTAGAACCTGTGGTAACTCTTAGACTCTAGTAGACTTGCTTAGATTCATTTCGATTTCGTAATCCTGTATAAGCCGGACAAGACCGGATACTTCGGACATCCGGAGTATCCGAACTTCACCGGAGTATCCGAACTCTGTTAATCAACTGCTGAGTTTTTAAATTTCAGAAACGCCTATTCACCCCCCCTCTAGACGACATCAAGTACATTCAATATCCAGATGCATAGAAAGTTAATTTCGTTTTCTTCACAAACCAAGGATGAAATCCAAAATGGCAGTTGTTCATCATGAGCAAAATGGTACATATTCCTTGTAATTTGCTGACAGAACTAGAATTTACAGTTGGCTACAGTTCAAAGATCTCACAATAGCATTGCAGACCTTCTCCAGGGCAATCTTTAAATTAGTCACATTGTGTAAAATATTGATATCATGACAGCATAAAACCCAGTTTCTATTTCTATAACAAAGGCATAGGCAAAGCTGCAACCATCTGCAAGCTAGTCAAATGTGCATCTTACTTTGTCGTCCTAGCTAACAAGACTTATGGTATGGTTCAGATCATTACAAATCCCATTTGCTAGCACGCATCCTATGACCAAATAATTGCCTATTCAATTAGACACACAATAAATACAACAGACAGAAAAGTTTTTAAACTAACAGAAGAAGTTGCTGAACTACTTTGAGCGGTACAAACACACTTCCTTTTCGTCACCTATCTCAGACTGTAGTAGGTAGGATATAGGATCATCACCTATTTCAGACTCAGCCTCGAGGCAAATGCGGCAGCACGCAGCAGAAGAGTCATCGGTCTCCTCATCCTCGATCTCCAGCGGGCTCACAGTTGCTGGCTGTGGCGGGGACAACTGCGCCGATGGCTCTGCTTCCTTGTTCTCCCCCCTCCCAAGAAGAGGGTCCGAGTCATTCGGTGTCATCTCTTCCTGCTCCTGGTTCCTATCCATTCCGTGGCCGTTCTTCACCGCAACCAATTTAACCACCACAACAGTCAAGAAACACAAAATTGTAAAGTTAATTATAGTTTGGGCAGCACGGCGAAGCATTGCCGTATGGAGCCAGAAGCATTAGAAGTAAAGACCAAGGCTCAGAAGTCAAAAGGCCCAATGAAGTTGAACATTTAACTAAGTGAAGACATTGAACTTGAGCTGCACTTGTACTAGACTTGGTTTGAGGGGCTACTCGCGGACCAAAATTGCACATGAGAAAACGTCAAGTTGTAACAAAAAATTACAATAAAAACCAAATAAAAGATCGATTTTACACCAAATTTGCACATACAAATCGGCTTGCCGCGTGAAAGTATTCCCACCAGGAAAATCACTAAATCAAAATTCGATGTCTAACTCTGCAAAAATTAGGACCCCATGGCCGTATTGCATATAATCCATGAGAAAACCGCGAGCGCATCAACCCCAGCTAATCAATGGAACCAATCATGGAACGACGAGAAAGCTCTAAGCTGAGAACGAAGGAAAACGGCTAGAAAATCAGCCCCAAATTCAACCAAAACTGCCCACTGGAAAAAGCAAAGCCCGATCACCGAATCGCAGCAATTGCCACGGAAATCCACCTCAAGAGCACAGCGCAGAGTTGCGTCGATCCACAAATGGATGCGGAACCGGAACCGATTCTTCAGAAGCCCAGGCCCGAATCAAAAATGCGAAAAAGGGAAGAGAAAATCGAGAAGGGGAAAACGAAAACTCACCAGGAGAAACCGCCTTCCTGCCGCAACAAGAAATCAACAAACGGTGCGACGAATCGGCGGGAGGAAAGAGAACGGAACCCTAGCCCGCTGCGCTCTGTGGAGCTCGCCTCTCGCGGAGGGTCTCGACGGATTCGAAGATTTCCGTGGGGAGCAGCGAGGAAGCAATGCGAGAAAACCGAATAATAGCAGACGTGGAGGTGGTGGTCGAGAAAGCTGTAGAATTTTGCATGAAGCACCTCTACGATAAACAACATGTTACCGACGCTGGAAAGCCCGTTGGCATTAAATCCGGCCCACATCAAGATGGCAATGGGCTCCAAAATCCGGAACCCAACAGGTAATTACCCATTAAAGACTGGATATGGATCAATTTTCACTGGATATGGACCAATTTTCGTACCATAGGTCTGGTAACCAGCAAAATCCTCACTCATTGGGTGGAGCGAGTGCGGTTTTATTCTCCTATCCAGCCCACTATGACAATACTTTTGTACATCCCATGACGAAAATAATATTGAATGGCACGAGCCCATCTAAATCGCCATCACCCACCACCCCACCTATCCCTAAGCCCAAACATGTAGTGTGGCCTAGGTCCAAAGGAGACCTCTCTTATGTATAAAAGGAAAAATGAAACCCTAGTTCATTGACGGCCTCTTGCCCACACACCCACTAATAGTATTTCTCCCCTCTACCGCACCTAAGGATAGCAACAAGCACAAAATTCGTGGATAGGAGCTACATAAATCCATACCCACGCTCATTGCATGCGGGCACGTTTGTATACCCACCAATGACATAAAAGGCCCATCATATTTTGGTGAAAGAAGGGTTGCTGTGAGCTCGTGTGTCTCCAGTGGTCACCCTCTTCGGATATTGTGTCAACGACAATACTCATATTTAGGGAATATAGAAGCATTTATTCAAAGTTGTACTGGTTACAAATTGTGTTTAAAAAAACTAGAGTAGCAAGAAATAGAAGGCAATGAATAAGACGGAAATAAAACAATGGAGAAATATTTGGACACACCTGCTGGACTACAAAGTATTTGGACACACATGTCCGGTGCTTGGAGTGGGTATGCTGGTAAAGCGGACATGGATAAGTTTTTTATTTTATTCTTGCGTATGTGTGCCTATTAAGTTTAGATACAAACACGTGCCTAGACCCATGAGCAAATAATACAACTAAAACCCGCACCCATTAAGGTTTTTACCTGCGGGCACACTTTGCCCATTGCCATCCCTAGCGCACCGGAAGCTGGGCTCCGTTGCCGACGATCCTAGCATCGCCCCACCTCTCTGATCTGTCAACAAGATCCGGCACGACCTTCTCCATCCGTTCCCTGCCCCCACTTCTGGTTTCACGACCAAGCCCAAGTGCATGACCCTCCTTCTCCAACTCTGACCGTGGGAGCAGAACACACTGCCGCCATCGACTCTTCATCCTAGCGTATAGGGCTGCCTCCACTATTTTTCTCTCTACCGACAACCTCCGCCAAGGACCTCATCGTTGACTAGCACCATCCCGAGTTGTGCTCACATTCTTCAGCGAGGCTTCTCTCCGGGCAAGCACTGTGGAGCTGTTGAGGCTAGCTGGCGTCCATACAAGGATCTAGGCTATCGTCGCACTGCAGTAGGTGGTAACCGCTCGACAGGGGTTGTTATGTGTGGGTAACCTGTTTGGTGCCCATTACCTATATGGGTGCAAGTACATGAAAATATTGTACCCATATGCGAGTATGGGGTATAGGGATGGTAGATTTCCTTCACTCCGGGTGCGGGTTTGGGTGGGCAATACCTCGCGGTTGGTGGGTGCAAATCCTTTGCTATCTTTAGACTGCATCTGCGAGGCCGAATGTAGAATTGCAGCGGACTTCACCAAAATACATCGCTAACAAAAAGATGGAGTCCTTGAAAAAGGACGGAGAAGAAATTTGTAGAGTAAATGAGGATGGGAAACCAGATGTTAATTATCAAAATTCATTGACACAGGGGAAAGGGATCGTGCTATTCGAGCGTTGGGTCATGTATAAGAACAGATCATACCAAGTGAATAGTTCACAGACAATAAAGAAAGATGACTAAGGTTGTCCCAGAGCTAAGGTGGCTGGCCACAAAGAAGAAAAAATAAAGAGTCAAAGAGGGGTGGCTACTCAAAAGCCTGTCATCAGTTATATTAGATGTTCCCTCTCTCTTGTTTTATCGACAATTTACCCGAACCAACTGGACATACCTCATTATTTTGTATTGGACATGGGCAGCATAAGGTTAATTAACACCATGAGATACATGGTGCGTTTACATCACCCATCCTACACTACTATAAAAACTATTTTCAGAAACGATTAATAATCTGTTTTCACAGTTGTTTAGTGCACCCACCTATAATCGAGAACCTGTGGAAATGGATAATTTTTACCAGTGCAAATGTGAACTACATGTGGTAATATGTTTTCACAGGCAATCCACTTCGTCTGTGATAATTGGCCCCCGAATCAATATTTTTTAGCCTAAAAAAGCGATTTACATGGTGCATTCACATCACCCATCCTACACTATAAAAAACTATTTTTAGAGGTGGTTGGTAATCCGTTTTCACAGTTGTTTAGTGCACCCACCTATAATCGAGGACATGTGGAAATAGACAATTTTCACTGGTGCAAAAGTGAGCTACATGTGGTAATATGTTTTTACAGGCAGTCCACTTCGTCTGTGATAATTGGTTCTCGAATCAATATTTTTTAGCCAAAAAAACAATTTTTTGGGCTGATCAAGCATCCTCGTGGCTGCGACGTCGCAAGTCATAAGTCACAAGTTTTTTCGCACAAAATTCACGTGCATACGGTTCTTGGCACTCGAATTTGAAACCTCCCAGCTTGCGCAAACCGTCCTCACCATTCAACCATAGAATTACTACTGATCATAATAGCATATGCATTTATTTTGATATTTTTTATCTGAAACTTCAAATAAAAAGGTTTTCAACTACAAAGTTGTAGATCTCGTCGAGGACTACAATTTTCATATAAAGTTTATCCTCATCCGTCTTCGTATAAAAAAGTTAATGAAAAAAGTTGTAGACACCTACAGAGAGAGAGAGCTGAAGGGAGGGAGGGACGGAGGGAGAGATACATAGATAAAGAGAGATACATAGAAAAAGAGAGAGATACACATAGAGAGATTGCTACACATAAATAAAGTTAGAGAAATAAATAGTAGTCATACATAGAGATAGAACGAGATGGAGAGAGAAGAGATACTGCTACATAGAAACATACATAAATAGATGCATACATAAATAGATAGAAAAGACATACATACATAGATAGAGAGATGGAGAGAGAGAGAAATAGAGAGAGGAAGAGAAACATAGATAGAGAGAAGAGAGAGAAATAAGAGAAAGAAAGGAGAGAAGACAAGAGAGAAGAGAGAAATAAGAGAAAACATAGTCATAGAAATATAACCATTATAGGTCATTTTCCTAAAAAATATGAAATTGAAATAACAGTAGAAACATATTTACATGAGAAAAAAATTATATAATAGCAGACTTACAGAAAAATGAATTTAGAGAAATTTCACTTCAACTAGAATTTAATTTGAGTTAACATTATTTTTGAGAGGATTCTCCACTGAGATATATGTTGATGCATGTGAAAAACAAGAAACGACGTAGAAAAAGGACACATTATCTATGCTTACAAAATCAACTTTAATAAAAAATTTCTAAAAGCATAGTACATAAATCACATATGAAAACTTTTCAGAAACACAAATGTGCATGCACAATACTCATATAGTAACATATGAATAATTTAGATCAATACCATGTATGAACAGAAAAGTACTAATATATGTTAACACCAAGCATATTTTTGGAGCCATCTCACGAAGAAAAATGAATCCAAAAATAAACACTAAGTACTTAACTAAAACAATACATAGAGAACAAAACATGAGATTGGAGACCCCTATCCTAGAAACATCAATCGTATCCCCACATAGAGAGTGCATGCCATAACGAGAGGCATAACTAACATAAGTAAAAACAAAATAAATAAGAGCAATATTGAACAAAAATAAGCATTACAGAAATGATATGAATAAAATGATGAGACATAATCTATAAGGGCATACTCACCACAACAAAAATCGTTGGATCTCGGCACTGCTCAATCCCTTCACCAGTCTCCTGCACAAAATATGTCCAGAACAGTAGAACAGTGACCACCTCCACCCCTCGCACAAAATCAAACAAAGACACATCAGAACCAAACCGAAATGCATTTTAGCTCACCTAGAGCAGAAGAGCAACCTGATTTCTGAGCACAATCCAAAATCCCCCACTCCAAAACCAAACCCTAACAGAGAGCAATCGAAAAAAAAAATCGATGAGAATAAACACAACACGCAGCAGCCCCCTATATAGTCAAGCACTAGACAATGATAATCGATCAAATCGAACCTTGCACAAACCGCTTGCAGATCTGGAGATGGTTGCGCAACGAGAACAACGCGAAGAACTGCGTCGCCTCTGCTAGGGACGCGATATTAAACAAAAATAAGCACTACATAAATGATATGAATAAAATGATGAGATAGGATCTATAAGGGCATACTCACCACAACAAAAACAGTTGGATCTTGGTACTGCTCAATCCCTTCACCAGTCTCCTGCACAAAATGTGTCCAGAATAGTAGAACAGTGACCACCTCCACCTCTCGCACAAAATCAAACAAAGACATATCGGAACCGAATCGAACAATGCATTTCAGCTCACCTAGAGCAAAAGAGCAACCTGATTTTTTAGCACAATCCAAAATCCCCCACTCCAAAACCAAACCCTAATAGAGAGCAATTGAAAAAAATCGATGAGAATGAACACAACACGCAGCAACCCCCTAATATAGTCAAGAACCAGATAGCGATAATCGATCAAATTGAACCTTGCACAAACCGTTTGCAGATCTGTAAATGGTTGCGCGAAGAGAACAAGGCGAAAACTACGTCGCCTCTACTAGGGACGCGGGTGTGGGAGAGAGAAAAAAGACAGAGAGAGACAGACCAACAGAGAGAGGGATCTGAAGAGAGATAAGTAAAAAAAAGTACTAAAAATGAGGTACAAAGAACCATTTTTAAATAGATTCAGGTCTCCGAGCAATATAGCGGATCGGGTCCGCACATCCAAAACCCAGAACCAAAATAAGATCCATAACCTCAATCTGCTTAGCAAGCAAAGCAAAATCATACGACCACAAATTAGATAGATATTAGAGTAAGAAATCTGTCAATAGATAAATAACAAAATTCATTCTTTTTCCCCTGAGATGTCTTGTGGTCCAGGTAGGAATGCTTGGGGTGTTCGTCCGATTAGACGATTGGTCGTGTGACAGCTTCTGCATTAAGTGGATAGTAGGATTTATGATCAGTGCGAAGGGTGCATCTAGGTTGATTTCGCGGCAATTTCTGTGTTGGAGAGCTTATGAGTTCATCTTGTTTCTCCTTGACATCGTTTAGCTGTATCAAGCCCAGTTTTTTTTTTAAAGATGGCATAAGGCTGGCTGATTTTATTAGAGAAGAAATAAAAGTGGATACAAAAACAAAAGTTCACGGTAGAAGGAGGCACAACACGTGTATCCCGGCCACACCAGCTAGAAACAAATCCACATAAAAACAACATGCTGCTACCATAGTGCGGATCAAATTGCTAGTGCTCTTTGAAATTCTTCTATTTGCTCCGTGATTTTTTCCGCTACCTGCATGACGTCACATTGGACGTTTTGGAAAGTTCGACAGTTTCTTTCTTTCCATATGTTCTACCAAAATGCGATGATCACCTCGTCAAAAGTTCATCATAGATGTTTGTCAATACGGCGCGATACTGTATAGCCTCCAATTGTGCGGTAGGAAG
The DNA here is from genome assembly GCF_958298935.1 of Phragmites australis. Taxonomy (NCBI): domain Eukaryota; kingdom Viridiplantae; phylum Streptophyta; class Magnoliopsida; order Poales; family Poaceae; genus Phragmites; species Phragmites australis. Next base: position 18,041,558 of record NC_084936.1, on the reverse strand, counting down.
TTAATGGTGGGATATTATGCATCCGCGACCAACACGTCAGTTGGGCCCAAACCTACTGTGTGAACACGCAGTCTTTGCAAATGTGTGTTGGTGTTTTGTCCGCTTGATCGCAGAGGTGACACGCTTGGTGACGGGGCCATCCCCTTTTAGCGAGGTTGTATGCGGTTAGAATCTTATTTTGAAGGAGCACCCAAGAGAACGTCTTGCATTTTGGTTCCACCCTTGCCTTCTAGACCAACTGATTCTTGCATCTATCTATTTGTCCTACGAATTGAATTTTGTATGCACTCTTTGCCGTGTATATACCACTATTTGTCCAGTGCCATGTTATTTGATCGGGCTCTTTTGGGTGTAGGTTTTGTTCATATAACAAGCTCTGGAGGTGTGAAAATTGGAGGAGTCCTACCTCGATGTCTATCTAACTGATGTAGCCCAGCCATCATTTCTCTGATGGTCCTTGTTTAACACAAATTTTTTTCTTGAGCTAGTGGTATAGATTAGGGGTGCAATGTTTTTTGGGGCTTGCCCATGGAGCCAGCTCGAGTGCTAGAAGGAAGCCTTTTCACCATTGTATATAGTGACTGTCGTTGATGCGTTGAAGAGATGTACATCCGTTTGATGCAAGGCATGAGAAAGTCTTTCCATGGTATGTCGTCTTGCCACTGAAACCATAACCAACAAAGTCTAAGTGCTCTAGCAAAATTCTACAATTCCAATATGCCGGGGCCACCCAATTCTTTAGGCTTTGCGACGGTCGGTCAGTTGACGAGGCAATGTCCCCTCGAGACCTTGTGTGGGTCTTCCCCTCTCCAAAGGAAGCTTCTTTGAATCCTATCAATTTTCTTGATTAGCCATTTCTGTAGGGGGAGAGCGGTTAAATAAAAAGTCAGTTGTGAGGACAGAACCAACTTGACTAGTGTTTTGCGGCCAGCTAAGGAAAGGAGGTTCCCCTACCACCTCGGTAGTTTGTTGCCAATTTTTTTAATCAGAGGTTGGACATCTACTCTTCTCACTTTTCTGGTATGTAAGGGGAGCCCAAGATATTTGCATGGTAGTGAGCCAATTTTGCCGGGGAATCCATCTAGTATTTCGGCCATAGGTAGTTCATTGCACCGAATCTTGTAGATATCAGTTTTTCTTAGGTTGGTGACTAAACCCCAGAAATCACCAAAGGCCTTGAAGATTGTTTGTAGAGCAATCAATTCTTCTTTGTCGGGGTTGGCGAAGATAGCTGCATCATCTGCATACAAGGAACATTTGAATTTTGCCGAACACGGTAGGATAGGCTTTAGGATCCCTTGTTGCGTGGCCAATGAAATCATTCTTTGTAGGGGGTTGATGGCAAGAATGAACAGCATCGATGATAGCGGATCGCCTTGTTGAAACCCTCTTGCATGTTTGAACGGTGGACCTGGCAGACCGTTTAACAAGACCCGCGATGATGAGATCATGAGATTGGCCGAGATCCAATCTCTCCACCATAGCCCAAAGTCAAGATTTTCCATGACCTCTAGAAGATATGACCAGCTCACCGAATCAAAAGCTTTGGAAATGTCAAGTTTTATGAATAGAGCGGATCGTTTGCTTTTGTGCAGGCATTTGATGATGTTTTGCACATACAAGAAGTTATCATGGATGCTTCTCTTTTTTTATGAAGGCACTTTGACATTTCGGGATTATTCATATAGGTATGGCACTAGCCTGTTTGCCAGTAGCTTCATGATTACACTGCCTGTGCATCAAGTTTTTTGGGTAGTAAGATGATGTTGGCATCATTGATGAGGTGCAGTTTATTGGATCCCAGCCTAAAGAATTCATTTGATAGCATCAATGAGGTCCTCCTTGATTGTTTGCCAACAATGCTTGTAAAACAAACCGATGTAGCCATCGGGCCGGGGGCCTTTTCAGGGTTCATAGACTTGATTGTGCTCCAAATCTCCTCTTCATTAAATGGGTTTTCCAGACTGAATTGATTCGCAGCTGTCGAGATGTTGTTGTGCCAAGTTGCTAGACAAAATGCCGATAAATTTCCGTTTGCTTTTCTTGGTGTGTCGTGGCAAAGTCCTCCTCTGTTCAGATACATTGTATGTCTTTCTTTCGTCTATTTGCATTCGCCTTGTCGTGGAAATTTTTTGTATTTATGTCTGATTTTCTTATCCACCTAAGCCTCAGTGTTGGCGCGTCCTTCTCTTTTCAACGGCTGCCAGGATGGAGTCAAGCTCACTTGAATTAAGCTTGAGTTAGTTGAAGTCATGCTTTGTGTAATTCCATTTGTCCTAAGTTTTAGGTTTAAATGGTGATTTTACAAGTACTTCTAATAATTACAGTGGTCATGATTTTTTTACTGATGATATGCATTGAATTTGATAAGACATGTTATCCATAGGCTCTTGTGAATGCTGGTGCACATGAGTGTAACTACCGTACCGAGGATGGCCAAACCAAACATTATGACTCGAAGGGGATTAGGGTATAAGAAGGTGGAGATAGTCATAGATTGAAATGAGAGAACTAGATGGGTTGGGAGATAGCAAACAGTGGGAAAATATCTCTTTCTATGAATTAAACTTGCGTACACAGCCTAGTTTTAGAGTATTAAACAAGCCTCCGATCATACGGTCTCCATATCTTACTCTATCACTGACTTACTGAACTTATGTGTAACTTATAATTCATCAATTCTTCTTTTACTAACTTATGGACTCCTTTACTAACTCTACTTAACTTTTCTAATCCTCTTCCTGACCAAACCCTCATAAACTGCTGCCGCAGGCTGGTGTCTGTGTCCAACACACCATCATCTTCGATCTTCCCCTGCTACTGTATGGCTGATCTGGTCTGTTGAACTAACCAATTTGATAACCAACTAAACATCTAGCTGCACGTTGCTACTCCTACCAGCACCACCAGTTGCACCTGTTGCTCCCATTGCACTGCTGCAGGGCCCAAGCCTACAATATAGGCAGTGATGGAGTCTGATTTTTTTTTTGTGGGGCCAACAGATTCCAGAGCAGACTAGGTGGTATAGATGCGAGGAAGGTTTATCATTTGTTTTTGAAGACTGTTTTGTTTATGTTTCATTGTCCTTCATTTTTTAGTTTGCATTTCAATTTCTTTTACAGTGGGGTAAAAAATGTAAAGAGGTTTGGGGTCAATCTTAACTGGTACTAATTTTCACATATTTCCTAACCTTATTTGATTTTTTTGGAATATTTTTTTGGTGTAGCTGATTGACTTCATACCATAATGCATGAATCTGTTGTCTGTAGGGGATCAAATAAAATAACAAGAATTAATATATGTTTTTAGTTTATGTACATTTATTTTCAGTATCTCAATCTGCCTGTATAACTTCTGCTGGTGAATTTTCTGTGGAATCGAGGGTCTTGTGAGAAAAGAATGAAATCATCTAATGATTGTTCTATTTTACTGATTGATAAATTTTTTGTTGCACAAAGCAACATATGCATAAAAACCACTTGCAAGCGTTTGCTCAACGGACACATAAAAAGTTGCCAATCTACAATGTTGAGTTTGAAGGCGAGCATCATCAACCTAAGTCCAAACGCACAGTGGAAGTGGGCGGCCAGCTGTTCTCATCAACGTGTAGTTTTAGTCGCCGCAAGGAAGCAGAGCAGGGTGCTGCCGGAGTGGCCTATGAGATCTTGGTAACAAGAGGAGAGGGTGATGTTAAAGAGGTGTTTGAGCTGATTGATCAGGTATAGTTTTGAAACTGTTTCTTGTTTTGGTTGTTTATCATCTTTTCACCTCATGAGCAATGATGTTTATATATATATATTTTTGTGAATTGTGTTATATCAGATCATAATATTGAACTGTTATTTCTCCCTCCAAAAACAACATATCATAAAATAGTATGTTGCCTTGAAAAACAACAGTCTGGTGGTAATTACTACCAATTTTAGGAGCATACATAGACATGTGCATTTTGAGTGGGAAAGTCTTTTGTATTATTTACTTTCCAAATGCTTGTGGTACCATCTCATTACCATTTTAGTATTGCATGTCTATGTACAACTCAGTTTATAGTATCATGGGTTGTAATCTCTCATCTTTCAAAATTTGTTTTTAATAATTATGCATCTAACATATACATCCCTTTTTTCTTCCGTTCAGGATGTGGTGCTCTCCAAATCAATTCTTCATGAATTTGCTGACAAGACAAAAACCACTTGGCCCTCTTACTCTGTAGCTCCTCAAGAAAGCCATTGACCCTGTTTGTTGCATCCGTGGTGTTTGATGGGAACACCTATACTGGTGAAGCTGCAACCAGCAAGAAGGATGCAGAGCAGAAAGCTGTTCGTGCTGTGATCAAGTCAATTTTAGGTAACTTGTGTTCCCTTGTTCATGATTAGAAAGAAAGCGCCAATGAACCTTTTCTATTGAGAATTAACACTTGAGATATAATAATTCACTATGGTGTTTCAGCTACAGATAACACTTGAGAACTAATAATTCACTATGGTGTTGCAGCTACAGATAACACTTGTATGATGGGAATCGTTGGATCGAAGAAAAAGCTTTTCACTGCTATCAAATCTTCACGAAACAACAAAGATACAGGAGCTTTAAACCAGGAAACCCACAATACTTCAACAAAAAAACCAATCTACTTTTACTCCTATAAAGTGTACGTGCCCTGTTGCATACCCAGCATATGGTACATCTCCTCTTGGTACGGGACAACCACCACGTCAAACAGTATCCCCTCCATTTGCACTCTTTCCCCACCTCCGAAGGTAACTTGGAGTGAAATTCTCCTGAGGGCCTTGACCGGCTGCCCCCCGAAACCCAGAAGTGGGGTCCCCACTGGTCAAAGGCGGCTCCTGGCTATCTCCATTTGATCAAATGCTTTGGCGAATAGTAGATCTGCCGAGCTCCCTCCATCTATCAACACTCAGTGCACTTCAGATCCCGACACGTCTGCAATGCTAACAAAGACATCAGTATGCGGGTAGTCCATGACTCACATGTCATTCTGAGAGAAGATGATCGGACATGGGACCATCAAGACCTAACGAACAGGGGGCTGGTCCCCACATGATTGACACTTTGCACATATTCTCTATGTTGCATCTTGGATTTGAAATCATGGTTAGATCCGCTAGAGATGGCCAACTATGAAACACTAATACTCCAATTAGGTGTCGTATCTATATCGGCACGTATCCGATACGGCGCTGATACTTATTTGTGAAGTATCCAAAAAAATAAATCAGCAAAATCGGGATACATTGAGGATACATCTGTGACATTCAATATGGCCTGGCACAATATCTGACTATGGCCCATTAGCAACCCTAAAGACATCGTGTCTCATGACACAATAGCCCACGCCCTGCCACACAGTAGCCCACGCACTGCACTACCCCCTCTGGTCTCCCTAGCTGCCGCCCGCGCCCCGCACTGCTCCCTCTCTCTCATCGGTCGTTGCTGGCCACCACAGTGAGCCACCACAGCGAGCTGGAGACCTCCAAGTCGACGCTCTCCAAGTCGACGCCCACACGGCTGCACCTCTAGGAGACTAAGACGCTGCCTGCATGCCTACACCTTGAGCACCTGCTGATTGCTATCCTACCGGCGGCGAGCTGGAGCCCGGCGACACCCTCCACCTGGATCTGGTGAGTTCCTCACTTCCTCTCCTCTCCTCTCTCTTTTCTTCCTTCTTTTTTTCCCATCCCCTTCCGTGCCCCGATCTGAATGAGTGATCGTCAGCCTGCTTGTAGATGAGTATTGAAAGATGTTATCATGTTACTGAAATATGCTTGTAGATGAGTGGACAATAGCATACTATCTATTATACATATCTTACCGAAAGTAGGTCATCTATAGTCATGACTATTTCACTTAGTCGAATGTCTCAACTATACCTAGTGGAGATATGTTTGCCACTGAGCACCACCCAAACCTAACAGCATTGGCGAACCACCGCTTGCTTTGACATGTTCCTGCGTATCTTGGTTTAGTTTTATATGCTAATATAGGATCATGGTTTCATTAGTGTACATGTTGTACAAAGAGCAGCATATATCAAGATGCTTGGTTTTGTGAATGAGTTGTCTGATGTATAAAGTAACCTGTAGGAACACATACCTGTTTAGTGTTTACAAAACATATTCTCTGACAAATAGCTATCTTGTAATCCTTAGTTTCAGCCTTTCAGGAGCCTATTGTAATATTAATATGATCCCTCTCTCCACATGGTTTATTTGCTTAACAATTAGTATCAGTTACATAAAATTCACTTATGGTTTATATGCTAAAATTTACTATTTTTAAAAAATATATTAAAACATACCCGCGTATTAGGTTTTTTGGAAAAATGCCATATTCCTGTATCCGTATCGACCCAATACCGATACCCGTATCCAAAGTGATTTCATGCAAGCGGGGTCCAAGTGTCATGTTGTCCTCTTCAGCTTCTTCCAAGCGATGACGAACCTCCTTTGGTTCTTGTATGGTGCTCTCATAGAGTCGATCAAGGGTGATGGTGAGTTAAACTTGAATTTAGAGTGTGATATTCTCTTCATCGTAGTAGTATCGGACTCTAGTATTTTCTTTTTTTAGCATTTTTTTCTTTTTTTTGACATTTTAATACCACAAGACCAGATATATGACTAGCACAAATTAGAAGATAAAACCCAACACAACCAGCAGCTAGAACTTGATGGGATCAAAGTTTTCAGAAAGGATGAACTTGGTCTCTAACTTTTTACTTATAGATATGAAATGACGCAAAATATAGAACAACACAAAAGACACACGAATGATGTATGATCAGCAACTAAAACAAAGACTCTAATGGATAGAAACTTAACTAAACTTACCAAAATAACAGATGCAAAAAACAAAAAGCTATTATTTTTTTGTTGGCTTTTTAATGGATAGGACAAACACAAAATATATATAGATAGGGATAAACGATCCTATCGTGGCAATGAAGGCTCTGATACCCAATGATACGGATGGTGTCATGATTTTCACGATGTAGGATCATGAACAAGATAACTAGCTTCAAAGAAGCCAGATAACTAGCTGCAAGCAGCGGGATAACAGTGCAATCTGACAAATAAAACTCGAAGCCAACCACCGTCTTTAACCGGCAACCTGAATCGAGGATTCGCCCAACCACACTCTGAAGAACCAATCAACACAACCTGGAATCAACCTGGAAGCTGATGACGCAGCCGCTTTTGTAATTCCGCGAGGAAACCACAAGAGCAAAGGGTAGAGATCATTCTCTAAATTTGTTAGCACACAGCTGAACAAAGGGGTTTGTATTTTGATTATCAAAAGTCTCCCTATAATAGTGATACAAGGGGGTATCTATACTAGGAACAACCCCCTATCTAGGTGTGAATGGTTGGTGGAGTTTCCTAAAGATAAGCTAGCTGAAAGATCTAAAGTCGAAGAGTCTCGTGTGGCCTGTTCAACTTCTAGCAATCTTTAGTAAATTAGCCATTACTCCTTATTAGGAAGTCAAAATGATGAACCGTTTATTGGGTGTGAAAGTAGACTTGATTGTCTTTCCAACCATGTGTATTATGCATGCCGAATCATCACAGGCTTGGTCGCATGACTCGTGGAAGTTGAAGTAGTTGTCACAAGACTGAGAGTGTTGAAGATTGTGGAGGCGGTCGAGGCCCCCTCTTTGTGGTCAATAAGGTGCTCGATGAGATCAACCACTTCCTCTTCATGGTCGATGAGGTGGTCGACAAGGTCAATCACTTCCTCTTCGTGGCCGTTGTTTCTTCTTTGCGGTCGAATATCTTGCTGCACTGCTCGGAATTGGTCGAGGATCACGCGGCGCTGCTCAGAGTTGGTCGAAGAGCACGCGACGCTACTCGGAACTGGTCGAGGAGTATGCAGCGCTGCTCAGAGCTAGTCGAGGATTACGTGGCGCTGCTCGTAGGCCTTTGTATCCAAAGTAATGTCCTCTTCAGGTGTAAACCTTAGCAAAACAAATATACAACATTTAGGTAGTATAAAATTCTCATCATTATTAAAGTTTAACTCAGTAAAAAGCGAGTTCACCTCTTGTTGTATCTTTTTGGCACCGCTTCGTGTAATCGGCTCTTGGACTAGGGGTGAAGCATCTTGCTTTACATGACTGGTTGGGATGTCCGCATCATCCTTCCCCTCTTGAAAAGGAGTTGTCCTCAACTCTGACTCATCTTCATCGATGAAGGGTGACAACTCAGCGACATTGAATGTTGTGCTTACACCATATTCTTTAGGAAGTGCAATCGTGTAAGCATTGTCATTGACTTTGGCCAAGATTTTGAATGGTCCATCTACTCGAGGCATCAACTTTGATTTACGCTTGTCTGGAAAGCGTTCCTTCCTTGCATAGATGTACCCAAACCAGATCACCTGGCTCAAAAGTTAGCTTCTTACGATGCTTGTTGGCCTTCGCAGCATAGTGTTTTGTTTTCTTCTTAATTTCTTCCTTAGTCTTTTCATGTATCTTCTTGACATATGCATCACGGCTTGAGGCTTCCTTGTTACTCCTTTCCTGCAATGGTAGAGGCAGCAAACCGATAGGAGCAATCAATTTGAATCCATATACAATTTCAAATGGACACATGTTGGTGGTAGAGTATACTGCCTTGTTATAAGCAAATTCCACATGTAGTAAGCATTCTTTCCACTCTTTCAAATTCTTCTTGATCATCGTTCGCAGTAGCATTGAAAGTGTTCTATTCACCACCTCAGTTTGCTATCCGTTTGTGGGTGATATGTTGTGGAAAACAACAACTTTGTTCCAAGTTTTGCCCGCAACGTCTTCCAAAAGTAGCTCAAAATTTTTGTGTCGCGATCTGAAACAATTATCTTTGGCATCCCATGTAATCTCACAATTTCTCTGAAAACATATTTGCTATATGAGAAGCATCATCACTTTTATGACACGGTATAAAATGCGTCATCTTTGAGAATCTATCAACAACAACAACAACAATGGAATCCCTTCCCCTCTTAGTTCTAGGTAATCCTAACACAAAATCCATACTAATGTCCTCCCAAGGAACACTCAGAACAGGAAGTGGAATATATAAACCATGGGGGTTCAGTTTTGACTTAGCTTTGTGGCATGTGACGCAACGCTGCACAAATCTCTCAACATCTCTTCTCATCTTTGGCCAATAGAAATGGTCGGCCAGCAGCTCATAGGTCTTATCACGTCCAAAGTGACCCATCAATCCACCTGCATGTGCTTACTGCAACAACAAGAGTCTAACCGAAGAATTTGGAACACACAACTTGTTAGCTCGAAACAAGAACCCATCATGCTAGTGATATTTCTCCCATCCTTTACCATTTTTGCATTGTGCATATGGTTCTGAAAATTCAGAGTCTCTACCATACAAATCTTTCAAACTCTCTAGGCCAGGCACCTTCACCTCTAGCTGATTCAACAAGACATTTTTACGAGACAAAGCATCAGCCACAAGATTGTCCTTACCTTTCTTGTACCTCACAACATATGGGAAAGTTTCTATGAACTCAACCCACTTGGCATGTCTATGGTTCAGTTTAGCTTGGCCCTTCAAGTACTTTAAAACCTCATGATCTGAATGAATAACAAATTCTTTTGGCCATAAGTAATGTTGCCAAGTTTCAAGTACTCGAACCAAAGCATACAACTCTTTATCATACACGGAATAATTCAGTTGTGCACCTCCTAATTTTTCACTGAAATATGCTACATGTTTTCCTTCTTGCATGAGCACACCTCCTATACCAATTCCACTAGCATCACATTCAACTTCAAAAGTTTTAGTATAATCAGGTAAAATCAGTAAAGGTGCTTTGGTCAAACATTTCTTTAGTTCTTGAAAAGCATGTTCTTGTGATTCTCCCTGTTCAAATGCAACACCTTTCTTTGTCAATTCATTCAAGGGTGCAGCTAGGGTACTGAAATCTCTCATAAATCTCCTATAAAAACTAGCAAGACCATAAAAACTTCTTACCTAACTTATATTCACAGGAGTTGGCCAATCCTGTGAATATAAGTTAGGTAAGAAGTTTTTATGGTCTTGCTGAAACAACAAAGCCAAGAAACACAACTTGTTCTGTACAAAAGGTGCACTTCTCAAGGTTAGCGAATAATCTTTCTTTTCTAAGAACATCCAAGACTTGCTGAAGATGATCAACATGCTCCTTAAAAGACTTGCTGTAAATTAGGATATCATCAAAGTAAACCACAACAAATTTACCAATGAAAGATCTCAAGATATGGTTCATTAATCTCATGAAAGTGATAGGAGCATTAGTCAAACTGAAAGGCATAACTAACCATTCATACAGTCCAAACTTTGTTTTGAAAGCAGTTTTTCATTTATCGCCAATTTTCATTCTTATTTGATGGTAACCACTTCTCAAATCAATTTTAGTGAATATTATGGAACCACTCAACTCATCTAGCATATGATCTAGCCTAGGAATAGGGTAACGATAGCGAATAGTGATATTGTTGATGGCTCTACAATCTACACACATCCTCCATGAACAATCTTTCTTTGGCACCAAGATCATAGGAACAACACAAGGACTTAAACTTTCACACACATAACCTTTATTTAAAAGTTCTTGCACTTGCCTATGAATCTCCTTTGTTTCTTCGGGGTTGGTGCGGTATGGTGGTTGATTTGGTAGTGCAGCACCCGGAATGAGATAGATTTGATGTTCAATACCACGCAAAAGAGGAAGTCCAGCTGGGGTTTCCTTTGGAAACACATCTTCATAGTCCTACAAAAGATGAGACACTGCACTAGGAAGAGATGTTATGTCGTTAACTGAAAGCAATACATCTTTGTACACAAGTACAAAGAGTACTTGATCTGGGTGAGTCCTTACATTTCTTATTTCAGATTTGCTGGCTAACATGACTAGATTCTCTCCCTCTGTTTTCTTTTTATCTCTCACATTTGGTTTGTGGCTCTCACTCACCGAATTGTGGGTGGCACTCAGATTATTCTTTTTATCTCTTTCTCGTTCACTCTCCACTTTCACTTCGAAACTCTTTTGCAAATGTTCAGCCATGATTTGGTGAGGGGTCATGGGATTAAACAACAAATCTTTGCTTTTCTACTTGAGAGTGTAGTGGTTGGTGCGTCCATAATGAAGAGATGAACGATCATATTGCCAAGGCCTTCCCAACAGCAGATGGCACACTGTCATGGGCACAACATCACACTCTACGGTATCAATATATTCACCAATCTTGAATGAAACTTTTACCCTATATGCAATCTTGATATCTCCCGAATCATTCAGCCATTGCACATGATATGGGTGTGAATGCCGCAACAACTTCAAATCAAGCTTTTTGACTATCTCTTTACCTGCAAGATTATGGCAGCTCCTGCCATCAATGATTACCTTGACAACCTTGCCCTCAACCTTGGCTCTTGTTTGAAAAAAATTATGACGCTGTCCATTTTCAGCTTCCTTTAGCTGCACACTCAATATTTGAGCCACAACAAGAGCAGCACCACTCTCATATTCACATGTTGTTGGACCCTCATTTTTAGGAGCATCATCTTCTTCAACATCTTGCTCTTCTTCACTACCCGATTCATACTCGTCATTCTCATTCACAAGTATGGTGCGGTTATTTGGACACTCTTTTATAACATGTCCACGTCCTCCACACTTGAAGCATTGAATTCCACTACTCTTAGTTGTGTAACCCATCACTGCTCGAACTTGCAGCAATTTTCTTTCCACTATGAGCATTGGAACGTACACCATCACTCGAGCGTGTAACAGTTCCTCAAGTTACAGTAAATCGTGAAGCATTCATGCTTGTATTGGCTGCAACTCTAGTGCTATAAGGGCTGACTTTGCTTGACTTCTCATCTTGCTACAATTGACGCTCGGCTTTGCTTGCTTGATGCACTAGTTCGACCAAATTTTGATATGGCTGAAATTCAACAATGCGTTAAATATTACGGTGTAAACCCAACATAAACCGTGCTATAGATTGTTCTTCATGCTCATTTATATTAGCCCTGATAATGGCCTTCTCCATTTCTTTGAAATACTCTTCAATGGAGAGATTACCTTGCTTCAAATTCTGTAGCTTGTTAAAAAGATCACGCCGATAATGCCTCTGCACAAATTGACCTCTCATTTCTCTTTTCATTTTAGTCCACGAGACAATAGCAAACTGTCCCACATCCTCTCGATCACGGATAACTTGTTCCCACCAGATTAAAGCATAATCATCAAACTCGAGAGAAGCCATTGCCAACTTCTTTTCTTTCGAATAGTTATGCATGCAAAATATCTTATCAACTTTCAACTCCCATGAGAGATAAGCTTCAGGATTAGATCCTCCATCAAATTTAGGCATGGTAATGGTAAATTTCAGTTTACCAAACCTCTCTTCTTGGGGCTGATTACGTGCTCGATTTGCCTTGACGTCGACAGCCATTATTTTGTAATGGTTCATACTCGACCTCTTCTTCTTCTTCATGATCATTATTCACTCGACCATGACCTCTTCCCCTATCATGCACATCATTGTTTCCATGTTTTGGACGTGATGGTCGATGACCATGGAAAGCATCACGTTCTTGTTGTTGTCTTCCACGTCAGGTAGCAGCTTCTGTATCGGTTTCATCAACTTCCTCAGATTGATTACTCTCACCATCAAAGGCTCATTGATGACCACAAACAAGATTCATGAGGGCTTGAATGTCTTGTGAGCTCCTCTCTAGTTTCTCCTCCAAGATTTGCTTCAACTCATTGAATTGAGAAAGAGACACACATCTTTCCTGCATGGTTAGTGGTACTCGAGTAGAAAAATATGTGAAATAGGACAATATGTGGAATCGCACAACCTCACCGTCTCTTACCAACCCAAACTCTTATGTTTTCCCTACAGATTACAGAAGTAAATGTGTTGTGGTACAAGTGATGGTTAAGCGAATACACGACCAGATTTCCATTTACAGTGGCTTGTTTGTGGAGCTTGGTGGGGAGTTGATGCACAAGGAGCAATCTGATTTCTAGTTATTATAAAGCTAAGTAACAATTCAAACTAGAGATTCAATGCCAAGTGCTGATCACAAGATATGAATAAAATATATGGATCAACTCATGCAGAAAGAAAATTTAGATTTGATGCAAACAAGGAGTATGCTTGGGATGCAAGTGTTGCAATCAAACCCAAGCAAAATTTTGCACCAAAGAAAAGATAGCAAACTGGTCGTGCACTTGAGGGACGGTTTTCACTCCGCACCTTTGACAAAAAGGATTACAACTGTTTGCACAACTCGATTCGATGTTTTTACGCACTTGTACGAACTGATCTTTCTCACTTTTTTTTTTGCAAATTTTCCTTTTTTTTAGCAACTTTCTTTCTTTTTTTTTGACACTTTAATACCACAAGACCAGATATATGACTAGCACAAATTGGAAGATAAAACCCAACACAACCAGCAGCTAGAACTTGATGGGATCAAAGTTTTCAGAAAGGATGAACTTGGTTTCTAACTTTTTACTTATAGATATGAAACGATGCAAAAATATAGAACAACACAAAAGACACACAAATGATGGATGATCAACAACTAAAACAAAGATTCTAATGGATAGAAACTTAACTAAACTTACCAAAATAACAGATGCAAAAACAAAAGGCTATTATTATTATTATTATTTGTTGGCTTTTTAGTGGATAGAACGAACACAAAATATGTATAGATAGGGATAAACGATCCTACCATGGCAACGGAGGCTCTGATACCAGATGATACGGATGGTGTCCCGATCTTCACGACGTAGGATCACGAACAAGATAAGTAGCTTCAAAGGAGCCAGATAACTAGTTGCAAGCGGTGGGATAACAGTGCAATCTGACAAATAAAACTCAAAGCCAACCACCATCTTTAACTTGCAACCTGAATTGAGGATTCGTCAAACCACACTCTCAAGAACCAATCAACACAACCAGGAATCAACAAACCAGGAGCACCAATTGGAAGTCGATGACGCATCCGCTTTTGTAATTCTGTGAGGAAACCACAAGAGCAAAGGGGTAGAGAACACTCTCTAAATTTGTTAGCACAAAGCTGAACAAAGGGGTTTGTATTTCAATTATCAAAAGTCTCCCTATAATAGTGATACAAGGGGGTATGTATACTAGGAACAACCCTCCTAGCTAGGTGTGAAAGATTGGTGGAGTTTCCTTGAAGATAAGCTAGCTGAAAGATCTGAAGTCGAAGAGTCTCGCGTGGCCTGTGTATCTAAAGCAATGCCCTTCTCTTCAGGTGTAAACCTTAGGAAAACAAATATACAACATTTAGGTAGTATAAAATTCTCATCATTATTAAAGTTTAACTTAGTAAGAAGCGAGTTCACCTCTTGTTGTACCTTTTTGGCACGGCTTCGTGTAATCGGCCCTTGGACTAGGGGTGAAGCATCTTGGTTTACATGACTGGTTGGGATGTCCGCATCAAGTATCCAGGCTTGAGTAATCACAAACAGAGATGTAGCAGCACAACGAGTCCTTAGTTGTTGATCCATAGTCCAGGCACACGCAGTAGTGGGCTTAACGGGCGGTGTCTCGTATGCCTTTTTCGAAGCTAGATATCCTTTTTTCTGAGGTGTAGGTGCATGCAACTCTAAATTCTCCCTTGTGTGCACGGAGTCCATAGACGAAGATGGTGAAGAACCATTCCATGCGGTTGGCTTGCCTTATTCCTTCGTACATCAGCTTCTTTTGGTGTCCCATGTTGATAGAGGCCCATATCATCCTCGGCAAGATCCCTTAGCGCAATCCATTGGAATGGCGAACTTCGTTAATATCCGACTCCATCTGTAGGTTTGAGCACAAGAGGATGGTAAGTAAACCTTACTAGAAGAGAGGAAGGTAAGGGGTCTTTAAGCATAGCTTTTATTCTTCCCAAAGTTTTCTCTTTTTAGTGTTGACCAGTTATCTAAAGTTATATTCTAGGTCAATATGGCTCTGATACCACCTGTGTCAAGATTGGTTCAAGAAACAGACCAATCTCATCTATGTGCTGAGCCTAGGAATCAATCCCAATATATAGTAACTTTATTGATGATAATCATTATAATATCCATACTTAATCGAATTAACCATCTTACGAAAGTGACCTTTAAGGGTCGAAAAACCAAATAAACTGCAGCGGAACTAAATGAAATATGAAGACTCTAATCCTATATGACTCTTCCACATGCATCATCGATGTAGAAATCATCTTAGAATGATCCACCTTCAGCGTACTCCTCAATACCTTCTCCAACTGAGTGTTTGGTGATAGCAAGAGTGAGCACTTATCGTACTCAGCAAGTTATGAAGGAAATAATATGCATATGAAGGCTTGACAAGAATAAGGCTAATAAGGCCCTCTTGCATAAATCAGCATTTAAGTAAAAATGATTGAAAAACAATAATAATTAAGTGAATAACAAACCACCTCAAGATTCCATCCATCTTGACTTAACCATCTAACCAACACCTCAACCCAAAGTTCCATCTACTAAGGTTGAACCCTCAATCATAGTTCCCACCACTATGATTGACCATCCTCAACTATGATTCTCACCATCACAGTTGACCCGACTATCCAAAACATCAAGTTATAATCATGGTAGGTTTTCATTACCGCTCATAATCGTAAGCACGACTGAATATTCAATTTTAACTCTGCAGAGATTGTAATTTATCCACAAGACGTTTCATCCCATTTTGCCAAGCATCCGTTGGCCAACAGAGAACCCTTACACACTACCGAGATGTGCACTAGGAATCCACTACAAAGCCTTTACAATACCCCCTCTCAGCACATGTCTACCCGCTAAGGTTTCACTACCGCGTAATTCCACCTCAACAACAGAAGCCCCCTCTTGCACCTTTCAGATCCCAAGACATCGTCTATTCACTGATCTTCTGCGTGGTATACACTATACTGAGAGTAAGCAAATTACTTGGCTAGGCCCATCTCATACCATGCTTATGGTTGTATTATAAACACAGTAAGGTCACCTCATGAACCGGTCCTTAGATTTGAGCAAGACTACCACTTTTCCAACCATACATCTCATCATACCACCTGCTCAAATCCCTATATCATGTTGCTAAAAAAATTATTTCATCATATTTTATCATTGTTGCATAGGAACATTATCAAGTTTGCGGAACAATTATCATGATTACCATCCCAAAGCAAGGCTAAGCATCATCTACCCATCTATAACCCAAAACCATACTATGGAGACAAGGATCATAAGGATCATCTACCCAAAGCCTAACTCTTGGGATTTCTAATAAATTATTAGCATACATGTTTATAAATAAAACGTTTGTAAATCTGGAATAAAAATGATCAAGAACACAACTTGCCTTCACTGAACTCAGTTGGGTCTTCAAAATCCTGATCCTGTAGACCTTTTAGTTCCTCCTAAACGTTGGCGTCTACTCGCAACATACATGGAAAAACAACAACACATAAACTCCAAGATCTAAAAGGAATCAAATATCACACAACAAACATCATCCCATACAAGATCACTATTTCAGATAATCTAGCGAAAGAAAAGGTCAGAACAGAGCTACGATTAACAAGTTATGATTTTCCAAAAATAAAAACATGACTAAAATTATTATCTACATATGAAATTATATTGCTAGGAATTTTCTAGGATTTTTCCGAAGTCATCTATGATTTTTTGAGATTTTTCTGGAATTTTCTAGCATTTATTTGAATTATAAAACTATTAAATAGAATTAAATAAAACTATTAAATAGAATTAAATAAAACTATTAAAAATTGTTAAACATTATCAAAAATTAATTTCCTAATTATTATTATTTTAGAATTATTTTTATACTAAAAACTATTTATTGCGTAATATATACTATTTATGACATCAGCAAAATAATTAAAACAAAGAAAAAGAAAACAAAAGGATGACTGGGCTGCTGACTAGACTGCTAGCACTGATGTGGCATGACACGTAAGCAAAAGCGCTGATGTGCTTGGGTGACTAGGCTTGATGATGTAGCACCAGTTGACTAGGATTATGTAAGCCACGTGGCGCGCTCTGATTGGTTACTGAAGGGGTATGCAATCTTCGAATCTACACCGTCGATCTAGATTGGACGACTCACACTCGCCCGCTCTCGGCTCCAATGGAACAGAGGCGGCGACAGCTCCTCCTACGACGACGCACGGCTAGAAACTCATCGGAATAGCGCTCCGATGGACCAACTACTCCGACAAGCGGTGAAAAAGGTTCGGGAGAGCATGGGGAACTCACCTAGGGTACTTGTCGGCGTCGGAGAGGCTCCAGAGAGGCTTGCGGTGGCGACGGGTAGCGCAATGCTTCGGGGCTCGCTAGAGTTGGGCTCTTGGCGTCGGTTTCGCCTCGTCGAGTTGGGCAAAAGCTTCGGGATGTTCTAAGGGAGGTCTAGGGACGCATATTTATACACGAGAGGCTTCCTTATCTCCAATTTCAAGTCGTATTTGAAAACGACAGGCGGCGGTGATCCGAACTCCAATCCAGCGATTCAAATGCGCTCGGGCTTCTATCTCTTAGGCAAAAGATCATGCATAGCCTCTGGAATCTTCCTCCTTTTGATCCATAGTTTATCTCCCACGCATTCTCGTGAATTTGATCGGGACTCCATACGGTCAGCGGAGTCCTTTGCATGTTCATCTCGGACTTGGCTCGTGCTTTAGCAACATTAGCGCGGGCTCAAGCTTCTAGAGGCTCTAGCGATCTCGTCTAGCGAATGGGTGCTTGCTCTCTGGCTCGGACACGATGATGACACGCGCGCGGTGGTGGCTAGCTGCTGCTGCGGCACTGCGCTGAGCTGAAGCAGAGAGGGAGAGAAAAGAAGAGAGGGCAGATTAGGCCGGCTTGATCGAGTGGGCCAAGAGAAGAGAGAAAAGTGAGGAGGTGGGCTTCAGCCTATACAAATAAAAAGCTTTTCTTTTTCTTCTCATTTTATCTTTTCTACTCTCTCATGTATATACGCATGTATATTTATAAATACAACATATATACCACCTATATACTTATATTAGTTCATATAAACAAGCAATCAAATATATACACATATATACATATATAGACATTTTTTATAGGAAAAAGCCCTCATTGCCTATATGTATAACACACATGCTCACATATATGTATATATATGTATAAAGCACACATACACACTTAGGGATTTATTTAATTTTGCAAAACTCTTTTTAATTTCTTTTGAAAAAGTTTTTATTTTCTTGGTTTTAGGAATTTGGGCTGTTACAAAACCTACCCCCCCCCCCTAAAGGAATCTCGTCCCCAAGATTCAGGCTGATCTCCAAACATATGAGGAAACTCTGTCTTTAGCTCTCCTTCTTATTCCCAGGTTGCTTCATCCTTAGTATGGTGAGTTCACTGAACTTTGAATATACGTATGACCTTTCTCTGAGTCACTCGCTCTATTGTTTCCATAATCTTGACTGGGTATTCTGAATAAGTCAAATCCTCTTGCAGTTCTACTTCTTCCAGGGGTAACCGTTCCTCTGGTACTCGTAAACACTTCTTCAACTGCGATATATGAAACACATTGTGCACATCCTCCAGCTTGGGCGGCAGTTCCAACTGGTAGGCCACTTCTCTACATCTAGCACTCATTCTAAACGGTCCGATATACCTGGGTGCCAACTTGCATCTAATATTAAAACAGCGAAGTCCTCTTAAAGGCGAGACCTTGAGATACAAATAATCTCCAACCTTTAAAGTTAACTCTTGACGTCAGTTATTCGCATAACTCTTCTGTCTAGATTGGGCTATCTTAACTTTTCTCGTATTGCCTTGACTTGCTCCTCAACTTCCTTGAGTATTTTTGGTCCAAACACTTGACCTTCTCCAGTCTCATTCCAATGCAGGGGTGTTCTACACTTCCTTCCATATAGTGCTTCAAATGGGTTATCTGTAAACTGGACTGATAACTGCTGTTATACGAAAATTCTACATACGCCAAGTTCTTGTCCCAACTATTTTGATTTTGAAGAGCACAAGCTCGCAACATATCCTCAAGTATCTGGTTTATTCTTTCTATATATCCACCTATATGTGGGTGATATGCTGAGCTAAAATTCAACTTCGTGTTCAATGATTTATGAAGTTGCTGCCAAAACCTTGAGGTGAATTGGGTACCTTGATCCGACATTATTCCTTTGGAACTCCATGTAGGCACATAATCCTGGATATATATAACTCTGTTAACTTATCTCCTTTATAGGTTGTTTTGGCCTGGACAAAATGAGCTACCTTCACGATCCATAATGACCCATATTGAATCATAGCCTGATTAGGTACGAGGTAAACTGACTATGAAATCCATACCAATTTCTTCCCACTTCTATTCTGGTATCTTCAGAGGCTATAGCAATCCTACTGGTTTCTGATGTTCTGCTTTCACACGCTAACATACATCACACATGGCCACATACTCGGCTATTTCTCGCTTCATACAAAGCCACCAATAGTGGTCCTTCAAATCCTAATATATTTTGGTACTACCTAGATGAATAGAATAAGCTGACTCATGAGCTTCTCGTAAGATTATCTCCTTAATCTTTTTCTGGTCTTATACACAGATATGCTTGCCAAACCATACCATACCTTTCTCACCTTCTGAGAACTTTGGGGCTTTTCTTGCTTTAACATTCTCTTTATCCTTTTGAAATTTTCATCTTCTGCCTGTCCCTTCTAGATGTCCTCATCCAGAGTAAGTTCTACTTCCATGGTTACTGCCTCTAAATCGAAAACAAAACGTAGGTTAAGACGTTGGAATTCTTCACACAAAGTCGGTTGAGCTTCTTGTAATATCCATAATACTATACACTTTCTGACTTAATGCGTCTGCAACCACGTTTGCTTTTCCTGGGTGATAATGGATTCCGACATCATAATCCTTGATCAATTCTAGCCATCTTCGTTGCCTCAAGTTAAAATCCGTTTGAGTTAATATATACTTCAAGCTCTTATGATATGTTTATATTTCACATCTTTTCCCAAGAAGATAATGCATCCATATCTTCAAAGCATGTACCACTACTGCTAACTCCAGGTCATGAGTTGGATAATTCTTCTCATGAGTCCTCAACTATCTTGAATCGTGCGCTACCACTTGTCCTTCTTGTATCAAAACACATCCAAGACCTTGTTGAGATGCATCACAGTATATGTCAAAGTTCTTCTGGATATCTGGCAACACTAGTACTTGGGCTACAGTTAACTTCTTCTTAAGCTTATTGAAACTCGCTTCACAATCGCTTGTTCATTCATACCTCTTTTCTTTCTTTAGAAACTCTGTGAGTGGCTTGGCTATCTTCGAGAATCCTTCTACGAAACTACGGTAATAACCTACTAGACCAAGAAAACTTCTCACTTTTGTAACGTTGGTAGGTGATGGCAAACTATTTTCATGTTGCCTTGAGGGGCTCCGCCCGCTCTTGGCTTATGAACTTACCCCCAGGGTCTATTAGCTCCTGGGATGACCTGCGCCACCAGTTTGTGGCCAACTTTCAGGGCACATTTACACGCCCCGGTTTGGAGTGCGACCTCCATGCCGTCCAACAACAGGAAGGGGAGACGCTACGGCGCTTTATACAACGCTTCAGCCAGGTTTGCAACACTATTCTGTGAGTGGCCCCCCATGCTGTTATTGTTGCTTTTCGGCAGGGCGTCCGCGACGAGTGGATGCTCGAAAAGCTAGGTACGCACGAGATCGAGACCACTGCGGAACTCTTCGCACTGGCCGATAAGTGCGCCAAGGCTGCGGAGGCCAGGACGTGGCATGCTCCTCGCCCCGCCTCCGACCAGCCAAGTTCTTCCCGCTCCGACAAGCGGGAAAAGAAGAAGAGAAGGAAGCGCGAGGCCACTCCCGTTGAGCCGACCCAGGTCCCCGCTCACAGGGTGCCGCAAGAGCCCAACCGCCGGCAAGAGCGCCGGCCGGGCGTCGACCGACGTCCCGTCAGAGCCCCTGCTAGGGCTCCTCCTCGGGCCTCCATGCCCACGAGGGCCCCGACACTAGCTAGGGTATCGGCTCCAGCAAGTGCCCCGGCCCCCGGCCGAGCTCCTGCTCCAGCGAGGGCCCCCGCTCCCGCGGGGCCCGAGCCAGGTAAATGGTGTCCCATACACCAGACCAGATGGCACGACCTCACGGAGTGTCGTACGGTCAAAGGACTCGTGGAGCAGCGCCAGAGGGAGCGCGACGAGTCCCGCGGAGGAGGCAATGCTGAGGTCGCCCCCGACAACGTCGAGCTCGGCTTCCAGGAGCCCGAGCACGCCGTCGCCTTCATCGACGGAGGCGCCTACACACCTTGCTCGCGCCATGGCATCAAGGTCATGCGATGCGAGGTATGCTCGGCAACCCCGAGCGAGGAGGCCGCAAGGCCCCTGAGGTGGTCGGATGCTCCGATCACGTTCAACATGGCTGATCACCCCGCCAGTACTGCAGCCGTGGGGCGGCTACCTCTGGTAGTGTCTCCCACTATCTGCAATGTTAAGGTCGGCAGAGTGCTGATCGACGGTGGTGCCGGCCTCAACCTCCTCTCCAAGGAGGCTTTTGAGAAGCTGCAGGTGTCCTCCCGACGCCTAAAGCCATCGCTCCCCTTCTGCGGAGTGACCCCCGGGCACTCCCTGCCCCTCGGGCAGGTCGAGTTGCCCGTGACGTTCGGGAGCCGGGACAACTTCCGCATGGAGTGCGTCCTCTTCGACGTTGCGAACTCCCTCTCCCCTATAACGCCATCCTCGGGCGTCCGGCGCTCGCCAAGTTTATGATGGCCGTGCATTATGCATACCTTACGGTCACTTCTGTAACGTTGGTAGGTGATTTCCAACTCAACACACCTGTCACCTTACTTGGGTCTACTGCAACTCCTCCAGCAGATAGAATGTGTCCAAGAAATGACACATCTGTTAACCAAAACTCACACTTGCTAAGCTTAGCATACAATTGATGTCCTCTAAGCTTTCCTAAAACTTTCCTTAGGTGCTCTTCATGTTCTTCTTATGTTCTTCTTCACTCTTAGAGTAAACCAGTATGTCATCAATAAACACTACAACAAACTTATTCAAATACTCCATGAAAACCTTATTCATGAGGTACATGAAGTAAACCAGGGTATTAGTTAAATCGAATGACATAACTGTAAACTCATATAATTTGTATCGGGTGATGAATGATGTCTTGGGTATATCCGATTTACTATTCTTTAGCTGATGGTATCCTGACCTTAAGTCTATCTTTTAAAACACTCAAGCTCCGGTAAGTTGGTCAATCAGATCTTTGATCCTAGGTAAATGATACTTATTCTTTATGGTGACATCATTAAGTGCTCTATAATCTATGCACATCCTTTATCTCCCATCTTTTTTCTGCACGAAGAGCATATGTGCTCCCAATGACGAGGTACTAGGACGAACATAACCCTTCTCTAATAACTCTTGTATTTGCTTCTTTAGTTCAGCTAGGTCATTAGCGGGCATCCTATAGGGTCTCTTAGCTATAGTCACAGTTTTAGGCACAAGATCAATTACAAACTCAATGTCTCCGTCTAGTGATGTACCTGGCAATTCATCTGGGAATACATCTGGGAACTCACAGACTATCTATATCTGGTCCACTATCGATCCTTCAAGATGGTTCAACTTGCATTGCTCTACTAACGGTGTGTCTGCCATGAACTCTACCTTGACGCCTTCTCCATTTTCCAAGGTGATTGCCCTTCACTCTATCATTCCTTTGAACTTTGCTAACCAATCCATTCCAAGAATCACATCGATCCCCTCTGATTCTAGGACGATGAGGTTGGCTAGGAACTCTACCCCCCTTAATTTGAGGTTTAACGAAGGGCAGAGGAGACTAGTTCTCATTTCTCCATCAGGTGAGCTAATTAGCATCTTATGTTCAAGGTGGTTACTGGTAAACTATGCTTGGCCACATACTTGGATGTAATGAATGAGTGCGGAGCTCCAGAATCAAACAAAATAGATGCGGGGTTGAGTTAACAAAGAACATACCAAGTACGACATCCGGTGCATCCTGAGCTTCTTCTGCGGAGACGTGGTTCACATGTCCCTTCACATGGTTATGTTGGGCTCTGTTGGGCGGTGCAGATGTCTGATACTAATTGTGGTTCTGAGTTAGAGCAGGTGTCTTCGTTGGTGTGTTCAAGTTGAATGGAACTGGGGTCTGGTTCTACCTCCTCTTAGGACACTGATTAGCATAGTATCCAATCTCATGACAGTTAAAACATGCTAGTCTAGTTGGAGCATATGAATTAGGGTTCTTGGTGGGGCTGGTGTGTTGTAGCTAGTGTTGGAGTGAGGCTGCTGGTTCACAGAACGAGATGTTGCTACTTGAGGTCTAAACTGAGTGTATGACTGCTGTTGACCTGAGACGGCATGGTGCGTGGGCGAGAGTTACTACCTGAGTGTTGTCCTTGTGAGGCCATCCTTCTCTTGTGATCTTTGCCGAGCATACGACGTTTGTCTTCCAATACTAGTGCCTTGTTTACCAAATGCTAAAAATCTAGGTAGTCATGGGGGCTTAACTGAGTTGTAGTAATGGGGCTGTGTTGGTGGCTGATTATGTGTAGTCTGTTGCATGTTAGTTATTGCTTGGGTCATCCCTTGCAGAATCTGGGTTTGCATAACCATAAGCTGTTCTATAGTTATTGGAGGTAGTAGTGGAGGCAGGGTTTCTGTGCGGTTGCCACTTCTGAGGTTGCCCCTAGTGTTGACCATCTGGCAGAGTAGGGCATAGATAAGAGAAAAGTACAATATTCTAGGAAGAAGTCTATGTTGTAGAGACTGATTTTACTTAAAGAAAACTCTTATTATATTTATTACTATTATCAAAACCTACTTCAAAGATGTGGATGCAGACATGGTGCCTAAGGGCGATCTTACAACTCACATCTGACACTCACAAGCAAAAATATCCATAAGAACCAAAACTCCAAAATGACCTAAATGACACTACTAATCGATCTCTATTATTCTAACAGGGGACTCCTTATTTGGTAGACATGGTGGGGTTACAGGTTCTCCATCCAAGTCACTATTTGGGTACTTTGATCCTGAGCTAGAGAGAGGTTCAGAGCGAGCTCTCTTTCTTGGGGGCAACACTGGTGTAGGAGTGAATTCATCCAAGCGGTGTTGAAGTGTCATGTTGTCCTCTTCAGCTTTTTCCAAGCGATAGCGAACCTCCTTCAGTTCTTGTATGGTGCTCTCATAGAGTCGATCCTAGGCGACGGTGAGTTGAACTTGAATTTGGAGTGTGATGTTCTCTTCATCGCAGTAGCATCAGACTCTAGTATCTGGGCTTGAGTCGTTACGAACAGGGACGTAGTGGTACAGTGAGTCCTTAGTTATTGCTCTATAGTCTATGCACACGCGGTAGAGGGCTTGACATGCGGCGTCTTGTATGCCTTCTTTGAATTTGGATCTCCTTGTTTCCGTGGTGTAGGTGTGTGCAACTCTGAACTCTCCCTTGTATGCACGGCGTCCATAGACAAAGACAGTGAAGGACCATTCCGTGTGGTTGGCCTTGTTCCTCCGTACATCAGCTTCTTTTGGTGTCCCATGTCGATAAGTAAGGCCCATAGCATCCTTGGTAAGATCTCTTGGTGCAATCCGTTGGAATGGCGAACTTCATTGAGATCAAACTCCATCTATAGGTTTGATCACAAGAGGAGGGTAAATAATCCTTACTAAAAGAGAGAAAGGTAAGGGGTCTTTAAGTGTAGCTTTTATTATTTTTAAAGTTTTCTCTTTTTAGGGTTGACCAGTTATCTAAGGTTGCGTTCTAGGTCAATATGGCTCTGATACCACCTGTGTCAATACCGGTTCAAGAAACAAACCAATCTCATCTATGCGCTGAGCCCAGGAATCAATCTCAATACATAGTAACTTCATTGATGATAATAATTACAAATCCATACTTAATCGAATTAACCGTCTTACAAAAGTGACCTTCAAGGGTCGAAAACCAAATAAACTGCAGCGAAACTAAATAAACTACGAATACTCTAATCCTTTACGACTCTTCCACATGCATCATCGATGTAGAAAGCATCTTAGAACGATCCACCTTCAGCGTACTCCTCGATACCTTCTCCAACTGAGTGTTTGGTGTAGCAAGAGTGAGCTCTTGTCATACTCAGCAAGTTGTGAAGAAAATAGTATGCATATGTTGGCTTGACATGAATAAGGCTAATATAGCTCTCTTGCATAAATTAGCATTTAAGTAAAAACATTTGATAAACAATAATAATTAAGTGAATAACAAACCACCTCAAGATTCCATCCATCTTGACTTAACCAACTAACCAACAGCTCAACCCAAAGTTCCATCCACTAAGGTTTGAACCCTCAATTATAGTTCCCACCACTATGATTGATCATCCTCAACTATGATTCCCACCATCACAGTTGACCTGACTATCTAGAACATCAAGTTATAATCATGGTAGGTTTTTTGTATCGCTCATGACCATGAGCACGGCTGAATATTCAGTTTTAACTCTACAGAGGTTATACTTTATCCACAAGACGTTTCATCTCGTTTTGCCGAGCATCCGTTGGCCGACGGAGAACTCTTACACACTATCTTGATGTGTGCTAGGAATCCACTACAAAGCCTTTACAATGCCCCCTTTCACCACATGTCTACCCGCTAAGGTTTCACTGCCGCGTGATTCCACCTCAACAACAAAAGCCCCCTCTTGCGCCTTTCGGATCCTAAGGCATCGTCCATTCACTGCTCTTCTGCCTGGTCTACACTATGCTGAGAGTAAACAAATTATTTGGCTAGGCCCGTCTCATACCAGGCTTGTGGTTTTACTGTAAACACAGAAAGGTCACCCTATGAACTGATCCTTAGATTTGAGCAAGACTATTACTTTCCCAACTATAAACCTCATCAGACCACCTGCTCAAATCTCTATACCATGTTGCTACACAAAATTATTCCATCATATTTTATCATTATGACATAGGACCATTATCAAGTTCGTAGAACAATTATCATGATTACCATCCCAAAGCAACGCTAAGCATCATACCCATCCATAACCCAAAACCATACTATTGCGATAAGGATGATAAGGAAAAAACTAGGATAAATGCTATCTCTTGGGATTTCCAATACATTATTAGCATGCATGTTTATAAAACAAAATATTTATAAACCTAGGACAAAAATGATCAAGAAAAACAACTTGCCTTCACTGAACTCAGTTGGGTCTTCAAAATCCTGATCCTGCAGACCCTCTAGCTCCTCCTGAACGTTGGCATCTACTCACAACATACACAGAAAAATAACAACACATAAACACCAAGATCCAAAAAGAATAAAGTATCAGACAACAAACATCATCACATACAAGATCACACTATTATGGACAATCTAGCGAAAGAACGGGTTGGAACGGAGCTACGATTAACAAGTTATGATTTTCCAAAGATTAAAAATTGACTAAAAATGTTATCTACAAATGAAATTATGTTGCTAGAAATTTTATAGGATTTTTTCAAAGTCATCTATGATTTTTTGAGATTTTTCTAGAATTTTCTAGCATTTATTTGAATTATAAACTATTTAAAACTATTAATAGAATTAAATAAAACTATAAAATATTACTAAACATTATTAGAAATTAATTTCCTAATTATTATTATTTAAGAATTATTTTTATACTAAAAAACTATTTATTGCACAATATATACTATTTATGATGTCAACAAAACGACTAAAGCAAACAAAAGAAAAGAAAAAGCTGACTGGGCTGTCAGCACTGATGTGGCCTGACACGTAAGCAAAAGCGCTAATATTGTCGGGTGATTGGCATAATGGCATGGCACCCGCTAACTAGGATTATATGAGCCATGTGGCGCGCTCTGATTGGTTACCGAAGGGGTATGCGATCTTCTAATCTACACCGTCGATCTAGATTGGATGACTCACACTCACCCGCTCTCAGCTCCAGTGGAACAGAGGCAGCGGCAGGTCCTCCGCAGCGGCGCACAACCAGAAACTCCGGGGAATAGCGCTCTGATGGACCAACTACTTCAACGAGCGGCGAAAAAGGTTCGGGAGAGCACAGAGAACTCACCTAGGATACGTGTCGGCGTCGGAGAGGCTCCAGAGAGGTTGGTGACGGCGACAGGCGGCGCAAAGCTTCGGGGCTCGCTGGGGTTGGGCTCTAGGCGTCCTTTTTGCCTCGGCGAGTTGGGTAAAAGCTTCAGGATGTTCTGAGGAAGGTCTAGGGTGCATATTTATACACGGGAGGCTTCCTTATCTCCAATTTCGAGTCAGATTTGAAAATGAGAGGTGGCGGCGATCCAAACTCCAATCTAGCGATTCAAACACGCTCGGGCTTCTATCTCTTAGGCAAAAGATCACGCATAGCCTCTAAAATCTTCCTCCTTTTGATCCATAGCTTATCTCCCACGCATTCTCGTGAATTTGATCAGGACTCCATAAGGTCGACGGACTCCTTTGCGTGATCATCTCAGACTTGGCTTGTGCTTTAGCAACATTAGCACGGGCTCAAGCTTCTAGAGGCTCTGGCGATCTCGTCTGGTGAATGGGTGCTTGCTCTTCGGCTCGGATGCGATGATGACGTGTAGTGGTGGCCAGCTGCTGTTGCGGCACTACGCTATGCTGAAGCAGAGAGGGAGAAAAAAGAAGGGAGGGCGGGCTAGGCCGGCTTTACCAAGTGGGCCGAGAGAAGAGAGACAAGTGAGGAGGTGGGCTTTGGCCTATACAACAAAAAAAAATTTCTTTTTCTTCTTATTTTATCTTTTCTACTCTCTCATGTATATAGATATGTATATTTATAAATACAACGTATATACTACCTATATACTTATATTAGCTCATATAAACAAGCAATCAAATATATACACATATATACATATATAGACATTCTTTTATGGGAAAAAGCCCTCATTGCCTATATGTATTTATACATATAACATATTGTCGGTGTATCAGGAACCAGGGGTCCCTGAGTCCCGAGACCGGGCCGGCCATCCGCCACGCGTCACCATCCCGCGAGGTCCACCCTGCAAGATAAGAAGAAGCTAAGTCCCGGGAGAAGGTGCTCGGGGCCGCCGCCTCTGGTTCCCGAGCACCCCAGTTCCCCGATGATCCGCAGAGTCCAAGTACCGGGAAGGAAGTGCTCGGAAGGGTCCTCGCCTACCCCCGAGTACTGTAGTCCCCCGATGATCCAAACAGCCAAGTGCTCGGGAGAGAGTGCTCGGGCCTGCACGTGGCAGCCCCCGAGGACTCGGTTCCCCGAAGGTCTCACCCAAGTGCTCGGGAGATAGTGCTCTAGGTTGCACGTGGCAGCCCCCGAGGACTCGGTTCCCCGAAGGTTTCCCCCAGTGCTCGGGAGAGAGTGCTCAGGGCTGCACGTGGCAGCCCCTGAGGACTCAGTTCCCCGAAGGTTTCCCCCAGTGCTCGGGAGAGAATGCTCGGGGCTGCACGTGGCAGCCCCGAGGACTCGGTTCCCCGAAGGTCTCCCCCAAGTGCTCGAGAGAGAGTGCTCGGGGCTGCACGTGGTAGCCCCCGAGGACTCGGTTCCCCGAAGGTCTCACCGAAGTGCTCGGGAGAGAGTGCTCGGGGCTGCACGTGGCAGCCCCCGAGGACTCGGTTCCCCGAAGGTTCGCGCAAGATCGTCCGACGACCCGAAGGGTCCCATCGTCGGGGTATCAGCCAGTCAAAGGCCCGAATGCCGCATTTAATAGCCACGCGCGGCCTGACATCCTGACATTCTCAGCTGCCCACGCCCTAGTGTCAGACCCTGCCATGCTCTGGCAGGGGGGCGTGGATCCATTAAAGACAAAAGAACATCGCAAGCTAGCTCAAGCCAAGCTAGAACACGAGAGTCTCAAGCTCTCTGTAGACAGCTCAAGCTCACACTTGTAACCAGATACATCCTTGAAGAATTCCCTTCAAGGAAAGATATAGCACTCACACAGGAGTAGGGTGTTACGCCTCCGTGCGGTCCGAACCTGTCTAAACCCCGGTGCACCCATCTTTCTCGCGCTAGGACGATCATCTCCCACCAGCCACTGCATTTATTTCCGTTCCCATTTATTTCCCAGACAAGCTCGTTCAGGATCATCCCCCGGCCGAATCTTTAAAAAGGGGTCTCTCGGGATCCCTGCGACAGGAGTTCATCCTCCGACACACATATACTCACATACTCACATATATAAAGCACACATACACACTTAGAGATTTATTTA
Source organism: Phragmites australis (assembly GCF_958298935.1). NCBI lineage: Eukaryota > Viridiplantae > Streptophyta > Magnoliopsida > Poales > Poaceae > Phragmites > Phragmites australis. Next base: position 18,012,236 of record NC_084936.1, on the reverse strand, counting down.
ATTTTGCAAAGCTCTTTTTAATTTCTTTTGAAGTTTTTATTTTCTTAACTTGGTTTTAAGAATTTAGACTGTTACAGTGGAGGAGCTCGACGAGAAGGACCTCCGCTACACCTTCACGGCGCTGAGCAAGAACGACACCAAGTCCATGCGGGGTCGCGGGTGGGAGGATGCCTTCGCCACCTCCGACAAGGCCGACGCCGAGAAGAGGCATCAGTGCCGGCGAGCCATGAACCTGACATAGCACATCCGTCACATGTCGGGTCATAAGAAAACACGTGCCAAGCAACGTGTATGCGTGCAGGGCGAGGGCGCTGGGGATGGACGTGGAGTGGCTGCCGGACGGCGGGGTGCGGACGATCCTCGGCCTGCGCAAGCTGACGCGCGTGTTCCCGGGGCGGAAGGGGCGGCGGATGTGGTTCAACACGGTGGTGGGGATGCACGGCAAGGAGCTGAGCTCGGCGACGTTTGCGGACGGGTCCGAGATCCCCGCGGGGTTCGTGCGGCGGTGTGGCGAGATCATCGAGGAGAGCATCCAGTTCCGGTGGGAGAAGGGCGACATCCTCATCGTCGACAACTTCGCCACCCTCCATGACCGCCGCCCCTCGCTGCCACCACGGAGGGTCCTCGTCGCCACCTGCAAGTGAAAGGCCAAGCTGCCGGTGCCGGTGCTACACTTGCCGGCGGTGTGTTAGTGTTAATTACTCTACAATAAGAGCCTATACGCAAGTGGATTAAGCCGATCGGCTTAATGGCGATGGTTATATCAGTTTTTTATTAGCCGGCAATCGATCGTCGAGTTGTACATGGCATGACACGTGTGATATTATAAGGTTTTCTTGCTTTTCGTTTGAGTAAGCAAGCATGAATGCAACAATAGTTTTTTCCCTGTGGTGAACTCTGTAGTTGTTTGCTTTAAATTGGCTTTCAAAAGTCGAGTTAATCCCATTTCCGAAAAAGGTACACGTGGCAAGTTGTTAAAGATTGTGCAGACTCAAGAATGGTGAAATTGCAGTAGCATTTTTCCTGTAACAACTATGCCACAATATTATTCATGCCATATAAAATGCATTACATCTTTCCACAGTCTATCAACACAAGTCAAAAGAATGAAAAAAAATGCGGCCTTGGAGTTCCACTTGAGTGACAGCAGCTTGGGTGAAATCTAAATGGCCAGAATGGAATACGTGAAAGACAGATGCTCTGCAGCAAGACAACAATGTGAAGCTGGCTGTCACAACACCTCCTTACATAAAACAGAGATAGAGTGCGCAGTTCTCACACCAGGTCAATCAAGTATTGATACGCACACCTAGAAAACAATAGCTCATTCCAGTCAGTCACCATCACCATGGACAAATGTCGAGTTAGACTATTACAATGACAACGGAACATCTTTTGACACGGCACATACTGTGCTATGAGACTACAGGCATAGTCAGGAATTCGGTATTCGGCCCACAGTAAGCACATCATCAGTAACTGCAATCACACTGGATTTACATTGTCATGAAGCGCGGAAGCCTAAAGCGGAATCTAACAAGTCGCAGCAGGTATATAGGTTCCTAGTAAATGTCAGCAGAAGTACCCAATTTTCACCTATACTGAGGCTACACAACACTGAATCTCTAACTGTCCGCGCCATGTCCTGTTTGCGCCAGTGGCTGCGGCTGTGCTTGTAGTTGACGTTGCAGCTGGACTTGCGGGGGCTGCTGAGGTTGCATCTGGATTTGCGGGGGCTTCTGAGGTTGCATCTGGATTTGTGGGGGTTTCCGAGGTTGCATCTGCAGTTGTGGGGGTTTCCGAGGTTGCATCTGGAGTTGTGGGGGCTGCGGGGGCTGCTGTGGTTGCAGATGCAGCTGTGTTTGAGGCTGAGTGGGCTTCCCTTGTAAAGGATGCAGCTGCAGCTGAGGTGGGAGGATTTGTTGCGGTTGTGGATGCAGCTGCAATTGAGGTTGCATGGGTTGCTGTGGTTGAGTTTGCGGCTGCAGCTGAGGTTGCGGGGGTTGCTGTGGTTGAGTATGTGGCTGCAGCTGAGGTTGCAGGGGCTGTTGTGGTTGCTGCTGCGGCTCTTGTTCAGGCTCCTTTGGCTTGGGGGCTCCATTATTCATCCTTGCTCGGGCCTCAGCAAACATCCTTTGTTGCTCAGCAACAGCTTCCTCCTCTGTCATCTCTATGCCAGTGAACTTGCCAGCTTTTGGAGAGTCCTGCCAGTGCACAGGTTAGAAGAGGGAATAATATGCATAGCCCTGTGGGTGAGAAGCAGTACAAACCAGAGTATCAAGTTTATGCTGTTCATATGCAGCATAAACCTCATCAATGTACTCTCTGAAGCCAAGATCCTGGGATAGGAAGAACTGTGATAAGCTCAAGAAATTAACATATAAATATTTATTAGTAACATTGACAGCTAGAAGAAGAAAATAATCACTAACAAAGATAATTCACACATCAGTTTACAGTTCTCAATATAAACGATACTACATATAAAAAAGCATACCCCACATGTAGATATCTGAACAGCCCACAAGACATTCAGTTCAAATTTGGTCATGGTCTATCACACAAGACTACATGAACTTCAGTATTTACACTCCAAATAATTTTGTTTACAAAATAAAATGCTCATATGCTCCGTTTCACACTGTCCCTAAGTATATTATTTTCTTAGAGTTTGCAGAATATTTGAAACAGTAGTTAATGTCCTCTATATCAAACAAGCACATATGAAAATAACATTTACACAACTAAAACCAAATGATGAAAAGCAAGAGTTCCCCAGCAACCACAAAACAGCATCAATTGTAGTAAAAGCTAGTGGGAATTTGATTCTTATAATTCAGTTCGACAAATTCTTTCATTCTCCTATCTTTTAAACAATTTCATTTGAGGATGACCTCACCCTGTCCTTGTGTTCACCTCAAACAGAATTTCCTTTGAGAATTCAAAATAATAAAATATGGAAGGAGAAGAGACTAACACTTAGAGCCTTGAGAACATGCTCAGGAGCAATAGTTTTCTTCTCTTCTCGGCTGCACACTTCATTGGATTCAGAAGACAGGAGATTGATGAACTCTGAATGAATGTACATAAAGTTGTTCATAAAAGTAGTTAGACTAGAAGAATTGAAATCCAACTATATGCTTATAACAAACAATCAATATATTATTGTCAAAGACTGAGATGCCCATGACAGATGTGCAAACCAATTCTACAGAAAAAGCTAAGCGGTGGATTCACAATAACATGAATATATATGGTGAGAGCATGGATCATCTGATGAAAACAGGAGAATATGATATGATAAACTTACAAAATCTTAGCACATCCTTCTAAATAAACCTGTTTAATCTTTTATTATTCAAAAGCAGATATCCAGACTCCAAACTGTGCCAGGTGACAGAAACATATTTACACAAATAGACAAATCAAACAGTTCAGCCGTATACTATGTTTTTACAAGGTGCACTGTGGAGTATATTTTGCATGCTGACCCTCTCAATCTTCTTTTTGGAACTACAATCAGAAAGTTCGGGACTCCAAAAGGAAAATATATCCATATTTCATAAAGGGAGGTAATTCATGTCAGGCTGTATTATACAAGACGATAACTTTGTGTAAAAGCAAGCTATTGAAAACATCATTCTTGCATAGTTGAAACACAAGTTGTAGCATATGCTAAGATGATAGCCTTAATATTGTATTATATCATTAGTGTATGTCGTACCTACACAGCATTCAACAAGAAGATCCTGTGCATCTCTAGCCACTCGAACATCAGCAGGAAGCATCTCCTTGATGATCTTAAACATTGTTGCTGAAATGAAAAACAGAAAGTTCAATCAACTCCACAAATAGGGAAGTGAAATGCTTCAATTCAAGGTCTAGGGAAATAGTTTGAATCTCACAACTGTAATTTGGCAGAACATTAGCAACATAGTTGTAACTGCATTTCAAGCTATAGCATTGATTAAAAAGGAAATATATCACTGTTGTACAATGCACATCTGTAGCGAGATTTCTAACCAAAACATATCAAACTACAAAAATAAACCCCTTTATTTATGTTACCACAAACAGCAATACAAATCGTGGACAAACAGGTTATATATACTGTGCTGTTAAAAACAATATAATAATTAAGTTACGTTATGTAATGTGACATTTCCAACCACTGGAGACTTATAATTCACCGACTAGAAACGCCAGAGACGATTTAAACACGGCAACTTAGGCGTTACATGACATACATGAGGATTTTAACAGTAGGACCCAAATCTACTACTAGCAATAGCGAAACATGAATCCCGCTATACGACAAACAAGAAGCCGTAAAACAGTTACGGCAAGAGCTTACACCCCACGATGAAGAGAATAATCTACGAAATTCAATACTTCCCCACAAACCCTAAGACAGCCATCCTACAAACGAATTCGCACAGAACACCTACGCAAATAAAACTTTCTCATTGCATCGCTTCAAAACCTTAGCTTCCGAGCGTAAGAGCTCACAAGAAACATATCACGAATACCAACTTATACGAGACGTAAGAGAACTCACATTTGGGGAGGGAGACGTCATCTTTGGACTTGCCCACGATGTCCATAGGATCCATCTCTAGTCGCAGCACCGAATCCGCGCAAGAGAAGATAGGAGCGAGGGGAATCAGGGCTCCCCACGAGAATTTGGGGATAATTCAACTCGAGCAGTGTGGAATCGGGGAGCTAGAGTTAGGTGTGGGGGGGGGGGGGAGGAGGACGACGAGGGGGCTGGGAGGGGAGAGGAATGGAAAGGGGAAAAAGGTACTATTTTTTGTTGCTGGACCCCCAGGGGCTGCTCGATATTACGAGGATGGACTCAAATTGGAAATCACGTGTGCATTTAGGGGTGGCGACGGGCCGGTCGGGGCCGTAGGTTTTAGGCCCGACAGGGTAGGGTTAGAGAGTTTTTTTATTTTTATATTTTTTTAGTTAAAATTTAAATAAATAGATTACGGGGAAAAATATTTACAGAACTAGACGCCTGCAGCCTTCTGAGAGGGCGGTTAGGGGTCCTAACCACCCCCTAAGAGGGCGGTAGGCCTACCCGCCCCCTCAGAGGGCGGCAAGAGGGGCTAACCGCCCCCCTCAGGGGAGGCCCTGAGGGAGGGCGGTTAGCCCTAGCCGCCCTCTCAGAGGGCGGGTAGGGCAATTTTTTATTATAAAATTAATTTTTTTTCCATTTTATCCTCTAAAAATGTATTATTTTTGTAATTAAAGAAATTAAAAAGGAAGGGGTCTAAGGAAATTAAGAAATTAAATTTGGAGTAGGTTATGTAATAACGGGAGAAAAAAAATAATAATTAGTAGTTGCAGCATTTTACGTGGGTATGGGGTGGGAACGAGGACAAACATAGTATTGAACACATGGTGAAAACATATCAATACACTGTAACCGCGACGATACGATGAGGAAACAAATGTGGCATGTACGGTTCGCACTAAGACCTACTTATTAGTGCGCCGATCCTAATCATAACATGCCTTAGGGAAGGAACGTATGTCGGGTTACATTATGTACTCTCTACTGCTTGCATCTAGGATACTTTCCCTTTCGGAGGGCATCGGGACCTGCCGCCTTAGCACGGTGGGCTCTCTCCCGCTTCCTTTCCCTCTCAGCTTCTCGAGCCTGAGCCACGGTACGATCGTGGGTCGCCTTCCTCATACGCTCTTCTTCCTCCCGCTTGAGGCGAAGCTCCTCTTGCTGTTGTTCGTACTCGCGAAGTGCGTAGGCTTCCCTTCTCCACCTCATGTTCATGTTGACCCACAGCTTCTGTGAGTCATTTTGCTCATCGTCGAGCCACTGAATAAAATCACAGAGCGGTGGAGGGGACTAAGCAAATGGAACAAGATGAGCGGTTAGTAAAAGAGGGTGCGTAATCGGAAGAGATGAGGCGGATATCTGTTACCGTACCGGTCGATAACCAGTTGTTGCATGGCGAGGCTTGTCATACTCGTAGTTGGCACACATGAAGAAGCGCAGTCCATAGGTGTATGAGATGTCTTGCGACTCGCGGAGCTTACAAAGGTCACCACAGAAGCACATTGGTGGTTCGAGACCTTCAGGTATGGTAGTCCCCTAATGTTTCTTTGGTGGGCTCGATGGAGCTGAGGAAGACATTGCCCTTGAGAGATATGAGAAACGAGCGATGCTTCACCGTATGGAGGTTCGGCTATTTATAGTTGGAGGAGGCAGGAGCATTGGATTCGGTCTTGAAGAAAGGAGTGAGGGTATGGGCGTAGCTGCTGGGAGGAGCATCGGATTCCATCTTGAAGAATGGGAAAGTTTTGTCGTTGCCCATGGTCAGAGATTCCACGTTTATTGGTAATCGTGTTGTCATTTACTGATTGGAAAAAGCTGGGTAGTGTTGTCACATCTTGTTTAAAGCCTGCTGCAGGAGGCATGTGTTGTCAAGTCATGGTTAAAGTTTAGTGCTGTGGTCACTTCTTCATTGAACGTGTCTGAATATGAAATGCATTTACGAAATGCTAAGTCGACCATACAAAGTGAACGTGTCTTAATACATAGGAGTACATCACTTGCGCCCCATCGTGGTCTCGATGCCGTTGGTTAACCCTCACGTGACCCCTGGAGTAGGTGAGGGGGTCGGGTGGGCCGACGTTTCTGGTAGGCCTAGTAGGGACCACCGGTGTCGAGGGCTCGTCGTGCGTGGGCTGTGTCCGTAGCGGTGCACTGGAAACCTGGGACCGCTGAAGGATGTCGTAGTCAGGTGTGTCCCCGAAGAAGTCCCGGACGATGTCGTATGCGGTGTCGGGGCCAGCCTCATCCTCCTGACTAGGGTAGGAGGACTGTGAAGGCTCGGCAGGCGTCCATGTGTACTGGCTGGAGGGGCCTGTGAACAAATAATCACGTTAGATACAAACAATATGGTTTTGAAAGTAGTAAAAAATGTATCATTGTACCTGCATGGTACGACGGTGCAGCAGAAGAAGGCCACGCTGACATGCCGTAGTACGTTGCCGGGGGGTAGGGCATGGGGCCGCCGAAGATGGACTGGCCTTGTCACCGAAGTAACCTGAGCACAATTCTAACTTATTCTGCCGAAAGTATTAGAAAGTAGGAAGAAGAGTTCCCGAAGTACCTGAATGTGGACGCACAGGGCTCGATCTGCGAGGCTGCATCGAGACTTGTGCAGACGGACCTAATGAATGTTTAATAACAATAAGTAAAGGATATTGGTCAGTATTATTCAAAAGTATAATTCGTACCATGTTGCTCGGACCCTCCAGGACGTGATAGAAGGGGTCGTGTGGGTGCCGACACTGAAGAACGTCGGTGCACGTCAGACGACCGAGACAACTCGGCGTGTACACCACTCGTCCTGGGAGGCGGCCCTGCTACATTTGTGCTAGATCGGCAGGAGGTGAGCTTCAAGGCGCGCGTCGTCTTGTCGAAAACCCGTCTAATGAAGCTCGCAACATCCGACGCACTTAGGTGATGCCCTTGCCGGACGCGTTCCATGGCAACAGTTGCATCCCTATTTACGTCATAAATGATATCTGTCTGCGGAAATGAACAAAAGTGAACAATTGAAGTATACGGTTATGTTCATTCAATATGGAGTACGGACTTGAAAAAGTTACTTACTGCTAAAGCGGCGTCCTCGTCCCAATGCACCGGGTATTGTCTCCGTTGTCGATGCGACATGGGGCCGGACATCCTCAGGGGTGTACGTGACACGTACCACCGTAGGTACTCCCTGAAGTTCCCCTCGGTGTGGGGACGTGCCTCATCAACGACGTCCTGTAGCGCTTGGGCCCATGTTGCCACGTAAGGGGCCAAGCAGTCCGCCCAGAGGTTGCCAGCTGGCTGGCCTTTCCGCATGTACCTGCATTCATACCACGGCAAATGTAAGTGAAACTGAACTGAAGGTTGCTCAAACTATAACTTTGCAAGTGTACTTGTGGACTTGCAAGGGGATGGTACGGATGGGGACGACCGGGAATGCCTGGTGATGGCCAAACTGCCGCATGACGCGGTGCGGTGAGTACTCTTCGACGTAGATGTCAAAGACAAGGGGTGCCTTGGTGAGCCAGTACTCCTCGTCGCGGGTGCACAAGGGTGACAAACCCAACCCTGCCCGTGTATGCATCGACCGAACGCTGTATGGCTCCCATACCACATTGTTGGGACGTAGCCTGTCGAACTGGGTACGAAAATGCTTGTACGCGCTGCGAGGCTGCTCGTGGGCCCAGTGTGGCTGAGTGACAAACATGAATACAAATATTCAGCGACTAACATAGTACGAATGAAACTGTTAATGTAAAATACGTACCCGTCGATGACACCACAGCGAGGCCATTGTGGGCGCGTCCTCGTCCGTCTCGCCGTACCATTCCTCTGGGTACGGGGAGCGATCCACCACCGGCCTGCCTATGGCGAAATGCTCGTACGACCACAACTGAAGAAGAAGTGGACACCCGGAGAAAGTGGCTAGTGCCTCCTTCTTCGTGCATGTGTCACAGAGCGCCCGATACGTCACTGCAAGAACAGCGGATGCCCAGCTGAACTGCGGTACGTCCTCCGCATCAGCGTTCGCTATCGACCGGGCGTACGGCACAAGTGTCCTCGTAACCAGGTGGCCTTGGCCACTAGTGAACATCACCCATCCAAACAACCAAAGGAGGTAGGCCTCCAAATGTCTGGAGACCGCGTATGCGTTGGCGTGTGGGTGGGTGTACGCCGGCTGCAAAAATGATTGGTGTCAGAAAGGATCATTACGACATACTTTGTTAGTATTCCATAGGTTCCATGTTACCGTACCTGGAACTGTAAGGATCCACTTCTTCGTTGGCCCTCATGCATCGGATAAGAACTCAGGCACGTAGGGGGGTGCGTCCGCCTTTCGCTCCACCGGCCCAAATCGCTGATGCATGTCGTTGATCCAGTCATCCTGTATATCGATGACCCCAACAGCCGCTTCCGCGCAAGGAAGGCCTAAGAGGTAGGACACGTCCTGCAGGGTTGGGGTCATTTCTCCGCACGGTAGGTGGAACGTATGTGTCTCCGACCTCCAACGGTCGACCAGTGCTGCTATCAGCGACCGATCGAAGTAGAAACGACGGGCTGCAACCTCGGGGTTCTCCGTCGATCGGGCCTCAACCAACCGGCAAAGCGGTAGGAGTCCGGCCGCTGCCAACCTATAAGTATTGCAGTACATCAATAATATGTAACAACAGCAGTGATATGACAATTTCGTATCAAATTTTGTTAGTACATGTGGGTCCATCGCTCGTCTACCGTCAGCAGCTCTCCGGGGCCTCGTGGGCGAAACACACCTAGCTCCGTCTGGTGCTCGGCGGATAAGAAGCTGCGATGCTTCTTGTCCACGGCAGGGTCCAAAAGCTCCGGGGTCGAAGGGTGAGCCATCTCTGCATTTGAAAGGCATGTACATTAATACATTGATAAATAAATACAACAACAATATACTTTCAATGCAAATTAACTATATGCGAAATTGACTATATGCGAAATTAGCACATATTAAAATGGTACAAAACTAGCTGAACACACATGAAGCTCACCTAGACAACAGGTGCATCACCGCCTGCAGTTTTGCGACAATATTTGTAAGTGTGACCTATTTCATTGCACTGACTGCATCGCTTGATCCTAGGGCCAGCCTCGGATTCATCCATATCGTTGCAAATCCGACGAGTTTGTCTTCGCCCCGGTGCGTTCTTCATCTTTCCCAAATCAGGAACATATATTCTTGCAGCCCCTGGGTTACTTGTAAAAGTGTCAACAATGCCATAACCATACAGCTCCTGGTTCCATGTGTTCAATACTTGATCTTTCATGAAATATTGTGACACATATTGCCTCGGAAGCATATGGTGCTCCGCGCACGCAGCTATGACGTGTGTACAAGGTTTGTGGAGTAATTGTGGCTTTTGACAACTACATATGCATGTCCCACTCCTTAGCACACACTCTTGAACATGCCGCTCCCGTCTACCCCCCTGCGACCCTTATCCCGACACAGGACACTGAACCTATGCTCTGCAGTGCCCTCTTGATTTGCGCGATGCATGTGGGCCTTCCTATTTGCCTTCTCTATGTACTCACACAACATCCGGCCGTAAAGCATACGATTGTCCTCCATTACAACCTTAGCAGCTGCATACCGATCAATGAAGTACTTGCAGGTCCTATGCAAAATGCATTCTACAATTCCAACTAGTGGTAGGGACCTCATTCCTCGCATGACCCAATTATAAACCTCTGCAAGGTTTGTAGTCATTACTCCATACCTGGCACCACCACTGTCGTACAGCAGAGCCCATTTTTCATTCGGCTCATTGCGTATCCACTGTGAAAAGCTCCTAATAGATGAGCCCGATCTCCTTACAATCTACGGAGTATTGGTTGGGAGATGACCGAGAGCTATTGGTTCCTCACCGTTAGGTGCAGCCTCCGCAGTTTGTTTAAGAGTCAGTTCATCAAGTCTTGCCCATAATGCGTTGAACTTACGTTGCTGGTTCTGACTGCACAACTTCTTGAAGAGCTTCATTAATTCTTTGTTTTTAAACTGTCTGTAGAAGTTCGCACCCATATGGCGCATGCACCACCTGCTTTTGAGATCTGGCCACTGTACTAGTACACCTCGTCGCACGCTACCGTGTTGCATATCCAGCAAAGCCTGCAACAATCCTGCATGTCTATCATGAATGAGACACACATCTGGTCGGTCAAGAACAATTGCATGCTTCACCCGTTCTAGGAACCAATACCAGCTGTCCCCGTTCTCACTCTCCACGAACGCAAACCCTAGTGGCAGGACTTGGTTGTTACTGTCGACCCCTATTGCAGACAAAATCCGCCCTTTGTACTTTCCAGTCAGGAATGTTCCATCTAGGCATATGATGGGTCGGCAATATCTAAATGCTTTGATAGTTGCACCGAATGCAAAGAAAGCACGCTGCAACACTCTTTTTCCGCTGTACTCCACATCAGTAGAGGGGTAATGCTTAATATCATAATAGCTGCCTGGATTTCTTGCACAAATTGTGGCTAATTGACAAGGTAGATTGTGATACGAATCTTCATATGTACCGAACCTCATCTCAATAGCCTTTTGTTTCGCCCTCCATGCCTTCGCATAGTTTATTGTGTACTGGAACCTTTGCTCAATAGCACGGATTATTGATCGTGGCTCATACCTTAGGTTGTCCACAATCTCTCCGTACATAACATTTGCAATGAAAGCAGAAGACAGGTTCCGGTGGGCGAACTCTATTTCCTCAATGTGACAATTATGTTCCTTAACTATTGAGCATTGCCAGTATTCTGCCCATTTCCCTCTAAATGCGTGCACCCGCCAAGGGCACTGAGGAACCAAGCACTTCACATCATACTCTCTTTTACTTGATTTAACAATCTTGAATTGCCTACGAAGAGACAACGACCAGAATTTCACTGCATCAATAACTGCCTCTTTTGTAGGGTACATAGCACCCTGTGACACCTCATTCTCATGGTACTGCCACGGTGTCTGGTCAGCCTCGCTAACCACCAACTTCGAAAATTCTTGATCCCGCCACTCTGCAGGAACTGGAGCATTAGCCTCCTCATCAGACGAATCCCCATCGGCAAGGCCTTCCTCCAACTCTTCAGCCTCCAAATCCATATCTTCAATGATGCTAGGGATGTGCTCCCCTTCATCAGTTACACCCATCGGCTGCAGCTCTGGAACATCACCATCCTCCTCCCTGGACCCTACATTAGCCGCCTCTGACTCATCTTCCACTGCCTCACTTGGTCCTGCTACTGCTTCTGCAGAGTTCACCTCATTTTGATCTTTCAAGTACGCCTCAGCTAATAAAACAAGCGGCAGGCCACGTTCACAGCATATATCTACATACTGCCTCCAAGTTGATGTGGCTTCGATGGGAACAAGCTCACCAATGTATCCCTGACTAGCACGGCTCAGAACAGCTTTCAACTTCAGCTCATATTGCTGCGGATCCAGTTGGAAAAACCGCATGAGCCATTTGCATACATCCACAATAATCCTCTCATTAGCCTTACTAAGTCCCTTCATGACATGACGAAATCCAGAGAGATCTACCCCGTTGGGACCGTACATAATTTCACCCTCACCATAATATATCTGAAAAATTAATTTGTCTGCCATCCCTGGAAACACCCGCAAATATAACCCATGTTAAGACAACAAACTATATTTCTGATTATCGGATAAAATAGTTTTTAAATGGTACCCTTTGTTCGCAAATTATTATCAAATGTTGCCTCATACGTCCACAGGTACAAATAATATACTAAAAACTATATACTACAAATAACATACGAAAAATTATATACTACAAATAACATACTAAAAATAATATACTAAAAATAATATTCTATATTTAACTGCTATCGTACCATTTTCTAACTAAATTTGACAATTTTCTAAACCCTAGGTCATAAATGTCTAAAATCTATGTCATATACTACTACTGAACTAATTAACAAAAATAAAAATGAAAAAAAATTACCTGAACTTTTTCTTCAAATCCACAGCCCAAATGCAGCAGGGCTTCGCCGACCTCTCTTCCTCCCCTCTCCTCTCCTCTCTACTTCCCTCTCTTCTCAAATTTCACTTTTTTCCGAATTTTATGAGTTTTTCCCATTTTTTGGGCTATTTATAGTCGAGAGGGCGCGGGGGGCTGGTGCGGTGCGGCGGGGTGGGCGGTAAGGAGCTCTACCCGCCCCCTCAGGGGGCGGTAAGCACGGGGTTCAGGCGGTTAGCCCCTCTTGCCGCCCTCCGGGGGGGCGGGTAGGCCTACCACCCTCTCAGGGGGCGGTTAGGACCCCTAACCGCCCTCTCAGAGGGCTGCAGCCCCCCTAAGAGGGCTGCGGGCACCTAGTTCTGTAAATATTTTCCCCCGTAATCTATTTATTTAAATTTTAACTAAAAATATATAAAAATAAAAAAACTCTAGGGTTGGGTGCTGAAATCGTCCTGCGGGACCATCGAGCGAGCTGGGTCCAGAGGCTGGGCTGAATCTGGACCTGTGGATACCTTATGGGCTCGTAAACAACTCGACCCTAAAGTCTATTCTTGCCCATGTGTGTTGCCCTCTCTCCAATCCGCTCCTCAGCTCCTCGCGGTCTCTCATCCACCTATGCGTGCCCTCCCTTCCTCTCCGCTTACCCCATGGCCCAAATTTGCAGCGGCACCAATCAATGCAGCGGCTCAGGTCTGCATGTGCCCTGCTTCTAGACACGAATGCCACGAGATGGGATCGGTGACGTGGCGAACGCAGCTGCCACGAGCAGGCAGCGTAGCAATGCAGACGCTAAATGGATGGGGCCATCTGGCCATGGGGCTGACACCTTCACAGTCGCATGGTCGTTCGACACGGCTGCCTCGACGTTAGCCACGCCCAGCAGCATGCTGTTGACACCGTCTACATCAACTGCGGCACTGAAACCGGCGAAAGCCTTGAGGTCGGGGCGCTGGCCGTTGGCAACAGTGTAGCATCGCTTGTGAGCGGTTGTGACCATTTTCACAGGCGGTTCCTTCCTTATGTGAATCGTTTGGGAAAATGTAACTATTTTCACAGGCGGTTCACATAAAGCACCGCCTATGAAAATTTGTTTTCACAAGCGATTTCTTATGTCAACTGCCTGTGAAAATAGCTCCATAAATACTGCATCGCCTCGGGGAGCATTCAGACAGACTCTTCTGTTGTCCAAACAGTAGAGCAGCTCAAGTGGTGGCGGATTTGGAAAATAGGGGGGAAGGTTTTGTTTTTGAATTCCTTGAAGGAGCCAAATAAGGTATGTATATCTCATCCCTAGCTTGTTTTTTTTTAGGTTCAGATTTAGATTTAAAGCTAAATTAGGGTTTAAATGTGATCTAGAGATGCTCATGGTTCTTGCCATTTAGATCATCAAATTAGCTCAAATTTATTAAAATATTGATTTAATTGTATAGATTCACATGATTTCTAGCATTATATTTTAAAAATGTAGCTAGAATTTGATGTTTTTTAGCCTTATGAGGTTTCATCATGAATGGAGATTTTTTTTCTCTAGATCTAGATCTCTAGGAAGAGGGAGAGGGAGAGGGAGAGGGAGAGGGAGAGGCAGAGGGGAGAGGGGAGAGAGAGTAATGAATTCACATTATTTTGAGCCATAAATTTACGTCAATGTAGATTCAATTGTGTAGACATATTATAATCATAACAAGCCGATTTTTTCCTTTTTTATAAAAAATCTTTTTAATTCTGATTTTTAAATTAATTAATTGATGTATCTAATTTTGTGGTTGCAGTTAAAGATGGACAGAGCATGGATGTACGATGCACCAAGACATGAAGAAATATACATCAAAGGACTCTCTGCTTTTATTGAAGCCGCCGAGAAGGACGCTTTAACTAAGAAGACAAAGGAAATATACTGTCCATGTTCTGACTGCTAGAACCAAAAATTGTGGGACAAATCAAGCATAATCAAATGACACTTGATCTTGAGAGGTTTTGTTGAGGATTACAAATGTTGGTCCAATCACGGTGAACAACGTACAAGTGAACCAAACAAGGACATCGCTGCTGATCAAGTAGATGGTGATGATGAGGGAGCAGTCAAAGGCGACACTGATGTTATGATAGATGATGATGCTGATTTTGATTTGGATGATGATGCTGATTTTGATCTGGAGGAAATGCTGCGCCACGCAGAACCGCATGTTTTAAGGGACACGAGAGGTTTAGATAATTTTGAGGCGTTACAGAAGGCATCGAAGGACCTTTTGTATGAGGAACCGAAGGGCTGTGGTAAGGAGTTTATGGTGTTGTATTCGGTGCTTGAACTTCTAAGGTTGAAGGCCAGTAATGGATGGTCCAACAAGAGTTTCTCGGATCTGTTGAGTCTCTTGGCAAACATGCTTTCGTGGCCTAACTCCTTGCCCACCACCACTTATCAGGCGAAGAAGCTTATCTGCCCGTTGTCATTGAATGTGCTTAAAATACACGTGTATTCGAACCACTGTATCCTCTACCGTAAAGAGTACGAAGCCTTGGATAGATGTCCAGTGTGCAATGTGAGTCGATACAAGAGTAATGATGGTTATGAGGACGAAGATGCTTTTGCCAACGCGAAGAAGAAGAAGAGTAATGCTGGTCGTGACGATCCAGACACTTCTTCCAACGTGGAGAAGAAGAGAAGAAGTCATGTGATGGTGATGTGGTACCTACCAGTGATCTTCCGCTTGCAGCGTTTGTACTCGAACCCTAGGGACTCTGAACTGATGCATTGGCATTTCGATAAGCACAAGAAGGATGGAACTAAGCTTCGACAACCCGCTGATGCTAGGCAATGGAGAAAGTTCGATGCCATGTATCTAGAGTTCGCTGAAGAATCAAGGAATGTAAGGTTCGCATTGAGTACCGACGAAATGAATCCTTTCGGTGACATGAGCACCTCACATAGCACTTGGCCAGTGGTCCTGGCCATCTACAACCTTCCTCCATGGCTATGCATGAAGCGGAAGTACCTTATACTATTCATTCTTATCCAAGGACCAAAACAACCTGGCAACGATATAAATGTGTTTCTGGAACCATTGAAGGAAGATATGACAAAATTGTGGATTAAGGGGGTCCGGGTGTGGGATGAGTTCCAACGACAGTACTTCACGCTGAAAGCCATGATTTTTGTTACCATCAATGATTATCCCACCCTTTTTTTCTCTATCGGGACAGGTTAAAGGGAAGTAAGGATGTATAGTGTGCTTGGACGAAACCGCGTCTGTGTACCTTCCGTACTCACAAAAGGTAGTGTACACGCGACGCCTACAATTCTTACTCAGAACTCACAAATACCGCAAGATGAAGAAACATTTTGACAACACGGTTGAGGAAGATACTGGCCCGAAACCTCGCAGCGGGGCACTAGTGTTTCAAATGGTCAGTAGCATCAAGGTTGTTTTCAGGAAGCCGCCGAAGGGTAAAAAGAGGAAGAAAAGTGAGACACCAACCAGCACACTATGGAAGAAGATGCTGATTTTCTTTAAGTATTTGCCCTACTGGAAGGACCTGGACGTCCGTCACAGCATCGATGTCATGCACGTTGAGAAGAATGTGTGTGATAGCATCCTTGGCCTCTTACTGGATATACCGGGCAAGACAAAAGATGGAATCAAGTCATGTAAGGACTTGGTGCATTTTGAAATCAGGCCAGAGCTACACCCTGAAGACAGACCAAATGGGAAACATTATCTTCCCCGTCTAGCTACTCTCTGACACCTGAGGAGAAAAAGGCTTTGTGCAAGTGCTTACGTGGGGTGAGAGTCCCGGCTGGTTACTCATCCAACATTAAGAACTTAGTCTCGATGAAAGATTTGAAGCTAATCGGCATGAAGTTTCATGATTGTCATGTGATGATGACGCAGATGCTCCCTATTGCAATCAGGGGTATCAAGCCAAGATACATAAAGGTGGTCATCACACGGTTGTGTCACTTCTTCAACACAATTGCTCAGAAGGTGATCGATGCTGAAAAACTGGGTGCTCTACATAGTTACTTGGTAGAGACTCTATGCCAACTTGAGATGTGCTTCCCTCCATCCTTTTTCGATATCATGGTACACCTCTTGGTTCACATCGTGAATGAGATAATTACACTGGGTCCTGTATTCTTGCATCAGATGTTTGCGTTTGAGCGATACATGGGCATTCTCAAGTGCTATGTACGGAATCGTGCTCACCCAGAGGGTTCCATGATCGAGGGCTACAGTACCGAGGAAGTCGTTGAGTGTTGCATCGATTACATAAAAGATTCTAATCCGATTGGTGTACTTGTATCTTGACATGAGGGGAGGTTATCTGGGAGAGGGACCAAAGGAAAGAAAAGATTCATCGATCATGATTACAAAGCAGTGGAAGAAGCACATTTCACCATCTTGCAGCAGATCCAGTTAGTGGCGCTGTACGTCGAGCAAAACCTGAATGAGCTCTACACAAAAAATCAAGGCCGCTCGTATGATTGGATCTTGAAAGAGCATAAGCGTCGCTTCACCACATGGTTCAAGAACCAAAACCTTACAGATGGTGAATCTGTAGATAAAAAAATGTGAAAATATTGGCTTGTAGCCCATCAAGTTTAGTTACATCATGATAAGCGTATGACATTAATGGGTACACGTTTTATACCAAAAAAAAGACAAGAAGAGCACGACCCAAAACAGTGGCATTCGAACAGAAGCCTATGACACAACAGGGGAAAATGTCACCTACTATGGGTTCATAGAAGAAATCTGTGAACTCGACTATGGAGTGAATCTGCAGATCCCCGTCTTTCGGTGCAAATGGGTCAAACACCCAAATGGCGTGGCGGTGGACAACTACGGCTTCACAATTGTCGACCTCAGCATTGTAGGCCACAAAGATGACCCGTGGGTACTCGCTGATCACGTCGCACAAGTTTTCTATATAATCGACCCCGCGAATGAAAAGAAGTACGTAGTTTTTGCCAAAAAAAAAAAGAATTGTCGGAGTCGAGAATGTGGAGGATGAGGAAGAATACAATCAATTTGATGGCGTGCCGCCTTTCGGAGATCCAGAAAAGATCAAACTTGTAGAAGCAACCCTCGATAGATCTGTGATGCCGTACATGCGTCTGGATGGTGGAGGGAAAACAGTTCAAGGCAAATAGTGCCATGTTATACGAATTATTTTCCAATGTGACAGAATCCTGAAATTTGTATAAAATTAGGATAAGCTTTAATTTGTATTGAGGACTTGTATGCATGATGTAAGAGAGATTTTGCTTTAATTTAGGGCATGTATATGCTTTAATTTAAGATGCTTTAATATGTAATAGAATAGTATTTCCCAAACAAGCAAAAATCATTTCACAGGTTTCCACAGGTGGTTAATGTAAGAAACCGCTTATGGAAATCAGGTGAACCGCCTGTGAAAATCATTTGCATAGGCGGTTTCTTAGGTGAACCGACTGTGAAAATGGATTTCCACAAGCGGTTTCTTAGGTGAACCGCCTGTGAAAATGGATTTTCATAGGCGGTTGGCTTAAGGAACCGCCTGCGAAAATGATTTTCAAAGGCGGTTTCTTACGTTAACCGCCTGTGGAAATCTTTTCTATTTATATAATCGCACGCGGCCCTGAAAACCCTAGGGCTTTGACAAACTTTCGACCATGCAGTCAGGCTGTCCCGCCGTCCGCCGCCCGCGCTCTCCCTTTCCGCTGCCGCCCCCGACGAGGAGGGCCACCGCACGACGCCGCCACCCCCGACGAGGAGGACCGTGCCGACGCCGAGGAGGAGCCGCCGCCTCCGAGTTGGACCGCGCCGAGGAGGAGCCGCCGCTGCCGGTGAGTAGCTCCATATCCCCCTCCCGGCCGAACCATCGTAGTCGGTTCTCCGGCCGGCCGTGTGATGCCCCGCTTTTCTCTGTGATGCCGGCCATCGTGCCGTTGTGATGGAAGAAACGGCCAACATCTTTTAGCCTGCAACAGCTGAAGTGCCGCTAGGACAGCTAAGTTTGGTTATAAGCAATTTTATACCTCCTTCACCCAAAGAGATGTTCTTTTAGAATGCATTGGTCTTAACCAATTCATTGGAATTTGTCACATGGAAATGAATCGATGATAGCAGACATGTTACCAAAAGTACGTTTATATCATATTATCTTTGATAACTTTTACTAACATATAATCATGGTCAAAGTTGTGTATCAGTGATAGTTAAGATATATGAATATTTTGAAATAGAGGGAGTAATTTTCGTCTGTCAGGCGATATCAGACAACAGTGAATCAGGGAAAAAACATTTCACTGTCGTTTTCAGGAGTAGATGTTTTAAACACTCATTTAACCCTTGCAAACAGTGATAGTCACAATTTACCTGCTCCAATCACCTTGTTTGAAGCTTCTAGTTTCATCAATCATCATTTTCATGGTAGGAACTTGCCCTAATTATGTAGATCTGCACCATTTGTATAACAGAGATTACATGGTCAGCACTAAAATACTGAAATTTCTCCTAGTTAGACCTTAAGGACTCATGGCAATGGAAACAGTATTATCGATAGCAGACCACGAGGAAATCTGACATTTGCAAATATTCTTCAGACCAGTTTCAAATTGGGTAATTCAACTGGTAGCATAAGCATGGTTAAGGCTTGCGCTTCCAATTAACTAGTTAATTGACATGTTAGAGCTGAGTGCTGGTTCCTAGTTCCTTCCTATAAATTTGCCTAGACATTGTTGGATGCTCATCAAAACCAATTAGATATCACTGCAGTTGCTGGACTCCATCAGCTTGATAGATGAATTAGACAGGAAATATTCAAGCACTTGCATCTTGTCCTTTAATTCCATCATTTATTTGTGGCGGTGTGCGCGCCCTTGCATCTTCCTTGTAATTAATCGAGAAAATGAGGCCTAGTTTGTGACAATTGATCAAAAACTAAAGTCTTGGCAGTCATATTGTGCATTGATGATAGGGTGAATGGTCATTCTATATGGATTTGGTAGGAATACATAAAAGTTCTATTCTTGAAAAGACGCTTGTTAAATTAAATGATGTCCTTGAAGAACATTGCTTACCTGCTAGTCTGAAGTGATATTGTTACTTGCACGGATTTGGTAATTTCATGGTCTCTTAGTCTATTTATAGGCATCACTTTAGGATCTCAATCCATTGGCAGCCTGGCTTGAAATTTCTCTTGGATGATTCTAACCGTCCTGTCATTTTGTAACTATTTATTTGATACCTGCAAGCCGTTGATAATTGCAATTGTAGGACACTAAATCCTCAGTGCATGGAAAATCCACAATACCGTTGAACATGTACGTGTGTGTACTTGCATAACCTGTTTGAGATATCATCCAAGGGTGAACACCATAGTTATCAAGTCGTAAAGTCGAGTCGAGTCGCCATAGGGTCGACTTGTCGATTTTGTCGACTAGTCGGTCGACTAGTCTCGACTAGTCCACGACTAGTCTTGAGGTGGACTCTGGAGTCTGGACTCTAGACCGTGTCGAGTCAAGGCCCTCTAGTCGAGAACGGGTACCGACTTATCAATTAATCGATGATTAGTCACGACTAATCGTTCGACTTAATAACAATGGTGAACACATTTGGGAATAACAAGTTGTTCTGCATCTCTAGTCGACCTCCTGCTCTCTAACGAGGGAGTACGAGTACGAGAACTCGTACTCCATCGTTAGAGAGCAGGAGGTCGTCCAGAGATGCAGAATAGTGAGGAAAAGGCCATGTGTTGTCGTAGATTTCCTGTTATTTGCTAGTCATAGTTCCTTTAGGATCTTTTAGGATCTGTTACATTGATTCCTTTTCTTTCCTGTAACAATTTAAAATCCATACATTGATTCCTTTTCTTTCCTCTAAAAGTTTAAAATCCATACATTGATTCCTTTTCTTTTCTCTAAAATAATCCAATTGTTGAGTAAGTACCATGGGGTCTAAGAAACCAGAAGCAAGCAGGAGGTCTGATAGGAGCCCAAGCCCGCTCCCAATAGAGGGCGCTCCAGCACAGAAGCCGCGCCCAATAGAGGGCGTCCCAGCACAAGATGGGGCGGATGCAGCAAGGGGTCGGATAGGAGCCCAAGCCCTCACCAGTCGTCCTCCTCCGACAGCAGCGAAAGCTCGGGGTCGTATCACAGCCCGAGCCCTGTTCCGTGCGATCGGGAGATCCGGCTTCGCGAAAGTGACAACGAGTACGATCCTACCGAAGAGGTATTTAGTTGAGTCAATGCATTTTATACTTCTAAAATGGAGGAATATCTTTTGTTTATTTCAACTCTCCTTTTTTTCTCTGTAGAGGGTCAGGGTGCAACAATCTTCACGTCGATCATCTATGCCACAACCCACTGCTACCTCTGTGCTGGAAACTTTGGGTCTCTCTGGGGGTACGCTAAAACGAAGAAGGGGCGAGCGAGCAGAAACAAGTTGCCATCCAACATTTATACAATAACACAGGTCGGTGTTGAAGGGGAGCCTGTTGCACCTCGTGAGGACTGCGCTAAATTCCGCAACAGTTGTGGATTTCTTGTCAAGGAGTACGTCCCAATCACTATAAATGATTGGCGGATGCTGCCGGATGAGACGAAGGAGTTCCTGTGGGCAACATTGCAGAGAACTATCCGATTCCTCGCGGGAACAGAGGAAGTCGCCAAACATAATGCATTGAAAACTATGGGAAAGAGCTTCCGGGGCTGGAAGAGTGAGCTGAATAAGGAATTCGTGAAGAAGAACCTAGTACCCTACAATAAATACAGAAAAATTACGCCAAACCAATGGGCAGAGTTTGTTAGGCAGAAGACCACACCTGAGGCCATCAAACTGAGTGAATCGTTCAAGCACCTTGCGAAGAAAAACAAGCACCACCATCACCTGGGCTCGTCTGGGTACGCCCCCAAAATTCCTGAGTGGAGGAGGCAAGAAGAAGAGGTTGCCCGGGCTGGGAAACCCAACCCTTTGGAAAATTGTAATGAGCAAAGCAGGAACTGGGTCTACACTCGGTCACAACGAACCGAGTCTGGGGACTTAGCCTTTAATAGCCCCGAGACCATGGAGGTGACCCAGACCATTCAAGGGCTTGCTAAGGAAGGGTCTCTAGAGCCCAACAGGGATAATGACCTGCTTACCAAGGCCCTGGGAAACAAGAAACACTCGGATCGCACTCGAGGCATCGGATCAAAAGTGGGCTGAAAGCATGGGTTCCCAGATGTCGCGGGCTAGTACAAGACCCGTAATAGATATAAGAAGACCCTAGAGGAACAGATATAAGAACAAGTTAAGGTCCAATTCATGAAAATGTGGAATGAAAAGGAGAAGGGAAAGGTGGCATTAATGCTGATAGAGCAACCAACCAGCTCAGGCTTTCAGAGCAGCATTGGGTCCACGCAGACTGATAACCAGAGATATCCTGTGGATCACATCACAGAGGCTACCCCTTGCATGCTACATGTTCCGGTAGGCAAGGGAGACTTCACTGTCGAGGTGGCCACAGGCCATGCCATTCCAGGCCGTTTGTTTCACAATCTAGACATTCCGGCCGGTTACGCTAAGGTACAAGTGGACTTGGTACAACTACTTTTCATGAAGTACAAGCTAGACATCAGCACACCTGAGGGTATCGAGCTTCTCGATGAGGCTGTTGGCAACTTCGTTCTGTGGCCCAGACGGGATATCATCCTCAGCCGTCAGAAGTCACAATCGCCAGCGTCACGACCGCCCCCGCGCCCAGCATCTCTGCCTCAGGCACCTACGCCCCAGAGCCGAGCCTCTACACCTCAGGCAACTCCGCCCTAGAGCCAAGCCTCTCCTCCTCAGGCAGCTTCGCCCCTGTGCAAAGCATCTCTGCCTCAGGCACCTACGCCCCAGAGCCGAGCCTCTACGCCCCAGGCAACTCCACCCCAGAGCCAAGCCTCTCCTCCTCAGGTAGCTTCGCCCCCGCGCCGAATATCTCCGCCTCAGGCATCTTCGCATCATACTTCACCATCTGCGACTCCGGCACCTCCGCCTCTAGCGTCTGTGACTCCAACATATTCATCACCTGAGCATCGAAGAGTCCCCAAAATGATTACCCCATACGAGAAGACAATACTTGATCCTGTGAAGAGGTGGCTTCTGTCCTCAAAGAAAAGGCATCATCTGCTCAGGAATCTCCAGCGAAGGGCGATTTGGTGAAAGAGACTGGCAAAATATTAAGTACCCCTCAGATGGATTTTTTGCCCACACCGGATGTTCCAGAGAAATATGAGCATGGCAAGCCATTTCTGCCTTCGTTTCAACTCCAAGAAGGTCCATGGGAGATGAGGAAATTCCACGAATGGTACATGCGGGCATGTCGCACGGGGTTCTCCGTAATCACTGCTTCTGTCCCCGCTAACATTTATCTTAGCGGACACTCCTTTCTCATGTTGGATTTTAAGGACATGCACGCTTTGTTCCGCCACGAAAAACTCGACATCAATCTCATAAGCGTGTGGTGCCTGTAAGTACCTACAATCTACCCCTACGTTCATATATCTACCAATGTATGCTATAGAAGCTAATGACTAGTGACTTGTTCTGTAGGATGCAATTTAACGATGCGGAAAAGTTGAGGAGGCCCGTCGGATTCATTGATCCACAACGAATTTTCCAGCCCAACATGGTCGTGAACTTAAGGAATGATGACCCCCAGATTAAGGGGAAGAGTAAAAAGGATAAAGCAAGGGTCCTAAAATACTTGACCAAATCAAAAAGGCTCAAAATGTTAGTCTACATAGGAAGGGCTATGCTAGAAATGCAGGATGCCACACCCGGTTTTAACGGACAAAACCAGATGCGGCTTATGTGTGCCCAGGATGTTCAACACACATAAGGACGTCACAGGTGAAGTAACAAAAGCAATACTTTTATTAAATAAACGTTAAACTCTTACAGCAATTGACATATATTGTCTTCTATGAAGATATCTGCAGCGGAACAGAAGCACTGGTGCCCAACAACACCGCAGGCAACTGACTGGGAGACACGCGCCTAGAACGTCACAACCTCGTCTTGATAGTCTTCAACAGCTTCACTCACTGAGCAGCAGCATACATATCGCATGGTATAGGGAAAATAGCAAGTGTGAGCACATAGAGTACTCAGCAAGTGGGGGAAAGTAATGATATGCAGGCTTATATCAAGATAGGCTAACACATGGTATTTTTGCGTAAATGCGAGTAATGAAAACATATTTGGACTCAAAAGCATTAAGCAATTATTAAGTGAATGTAACCCATACAGTCTAACACCCAGCATACAAGGCTCCCCACCTTGCATACCATAACCGTCTAGTACTCCCTGTACTATAACCAAAACCACAACCATCTAGTACTCCCTGTACCAGAACCATAATCACAATCATCTAGTACTCCCTGTACCAGAACCATAACCACAACCAAACTCATAACCACAACCCAACTAATCATGTGAGGATCCAAGTCTCTCATATCCGTGAGCACGGCTGTTATAACAGTTTTACACTCTGCAGAGGTTGTCCATCTTTCCCCACGAGTCAGTGAATTCCATGTTGCCGTGTTCGCGAAACACTTAACACACGCCAGTGATGTGCCGCCAAGAATCACCGTATGACACTTTCCACTAACCAGAGACTAATCCAGTGCATGTCTGCCCACTAGGTTTCACCGCCAGGCTTTACGCGAGCAGCAGCTCCTACCCAGAAGCCCCCTTTTGTGCTGACCCAACGCACACTGGATAGACTCTAATCAGTATGTCACACTTTACCCATATCAGCCTCGTGGTTGGTACGTTACTTCTTGGGTTGTCGCTCCACGAACCGGTCCTTACTTAGGTTACTTGAGCAAACACTAAACCAATGTCATAACCATGACAACCATCAAAACCACTTTGCTCAAGGTCTAAGGTTCCATGTTGCTAGACCATTAACCAGTTAACCACTATTGTTGCATATGTTCATTAGTCAAGTATATGATACTTCCCAGTATCCCAAAAGCATGGCTAAGCAATCTACAAAGACTTCCAAGGGATAATAAGGGAATATCTAGGGAAAACCCTAACATAGGTGACTACCTATCATATTGACAGACATTGCATGCAGTTTTGTAAAACAAAATATTTAAAAACATAGGTTCAATATGATCAAGGACACTTGCCTTTTTCCCAATGCTGCTCAGTGTTGTCGAAATCTTGGTCTTGAAGTCCCTCGAACTGCTCTGGAACGTTATCGACTAATCGCGAGAACTACCGACAAACAACACAAAGGAAACACTAAGAACAACATACCAAACATCATCAAAACACTTTAAAAACACTATGGTTGGATAGGGATGATTTTAGGAACATTTAGACGTAAGAATCGCCTAAATCAGAGTTAAGATGAAAAGAGAATGAGCCTTCGAGAGATGGATTAGACTGAAAAGGAAATGCTGATTTTCCGGAACTATCTTCCTATGGGAAAAGAGTTTATTGCACAATCACTGTGTTAGGCTTGACAACGTCATTGCGTAAGATTCAAGAAGTTTAGGGCAGACTAGACTTCACTGACTAGGCTAAGGAGAATGATGTGGCGTTGACTTGGCATACTATGCAAGTACCATCTTGGATTAAAGAAAGGATACACTAAGGTCTAGTATCGATCACCTATGATGGATCAAAAAGGCCGAAGGTTACGCTTCTAAGTTAAGGATACTACTAGTCACTCTATGTAGCGGTGGTGGTTCGGGTTTCGTCGAAGATGGCGATCGGGCATGTGGCTACAAACATTGATGTCGGCTTCAGTGGTGTTTCAGTGAAACGAGGGAAGCATGGCGTAGAACACGGAAAGACTAACTCAGCGGTATGGTTGGTTTTGGAAGGGGTCATCCGAGGTAGCGGCAAAACAGCGATGACTGCTTTTAGGTTTGGTGGTGACCGCGAACAAATGCAGGAACGAAGACGCTCGCGTTCCAGGAGATTGACTATGAAATTTGGGGAACCGTTTGAATAAGGATGTTCATATAACCCGGGAACACAATGCTATGGCATGGGTTTTGGTAGATCATCCACTAAGAGCAAGAACGATCAGTATAGATGAAACGGGTGATGGCTGCGACATGCTGTGGTTGGCAATGGCGTCCTGGTCGTGTCGCTGCACAAACGGGGATGGGCTCCTAGGGTAACGTAGAAGACACCATGGGACACGTCGTGACGCGGTTGGTGCATCCATACGGCTTTCGGATTGACGAGGGACGCGAATGCAAAACCGGTGCGCGTGCTGAACACGTCCAGAAACCGGACAGCAGGTATGTCGACCTTGATTTCGATAGTTTGGCTAATCTACTGGCCAAACCGGTTGGTGAGGGTGTGAGGAACATCATGGGACATGCACCGGTGAAAGGGCTTGGTGCTTTGACCTCTGGTCGGTCGGGAACATCGATGCCAATCAGCTACAGCGCGGCTGTCTCGCGGCTGTCCGCGACGGTGACGACCATAGCGGCATAGATCGGGCTTTGATCAGGGCTAGGGATTTGCTAGGGACTTAGTATGATACTAAAACAGTAGTAAGAAAGGAGAAGAAGAGGTCCTCACGTTGCTTTGGTGGTTGAGGAAGAAGGATTCACGGAGAAGACGACGTAGCGCATCACGGGCGGCGGCGGCGGCGACTCCGGCGAACGGCGGCGCTCCGGCGACGCACGGACAGGGCAGCAGCGACTTCTAGAGCTTGAGGACGTGAAATAGAGGTAGGAGAGGGCGTGCAACTCATATATATAGGGCTAGGGACGGCTGGATGAGGTAGAGTCCAAACCGAACACGAGTTGGATTCGAGTCCGAGTCGGTTACGATTCCTTTTTCGCAGCTCTGTATTCCGAGGATGATATCTCCATCGTCCGGACTCCAAATTGGACGTTTCTTGATTCTAAATTGTAGTACTCAAAAAGATCTACAACGTTGGTAGTCATTGGAACTTCTGAAAACGTCATCTTAATTTCCAAAAATGCGCCACAAGATAAACTGTTTGAACTCGGACTTCTCTGCGCAGCACTGATTTCGGGGGCCATAACTCCCAGCTCCCTTATCCAAAAGAGGACTTCCATAGGTTCAAATCGAAGCTCTCGACGAGACCTACAACTTTGGTATTGTTACGATTTGCATTTGAGGCCGTTTTGAACTCCAAAACGTCATGAGAAGATGAGGCTGTCCAGGACTCCGCGAAAATTTACAGATTTCGTGGATCCTTTGTTGGGCCATCTAGAAGACTTGGCTAAGGGCTTGGACTTGAGCAAGATTGAGCCCAAAGACACTT
This sequence comes from Phragmites australis, assembly GCF_958298935.1. Taxonomy (NCBI): domain Eukaryota; kingdom Viridiplantae; phylum Streptophyta; class Magnoliopsida; order Poales; family Poaceae; genus Phragmites; species Phragmites australis. Next base: position 17,985,389 of record NC_084936.1, on the reverse strand, counting down.
TAGGTATATTTAGGGTTTAGAAAAGAAACTTTTGCAGAGAAATTTGAATAGGATTTGAATTTGAATTGAGTTTGGAGTGAATTTAAGAGAAACGAAAAATTGAGGTTGAACAAGAATAGGAGTAGATAAGGAATTTGAATTTGGATTTGGGTAGAATTTGAGAAAGAGGAGAGATTGAGTTTAAACAAGGATTTGGATAAGATTTGAATTGACCTGAAGAAGGATCAGGTATAATCAAAGATTGAATAGATGATGAATTCAAAGATTTTGAATTCCAACCATTAAGATCCTTAACTTATTCACTACTAAGTTTTGTAAAAACCTTTTCAAAATCTTTTCACTCAAAACACCAAAGAGAAAGAAAAGAAAAAAAACTCTAATGCATTTACCTGGCTCCTAGGAAAAATCAGCATGCAATGCACACAAAATAATAACCTAATATTGATTGATTGATTAAGAAAATAGGTTTTAAACATATACTACTAGTGAAGCTATTCAATACTCTTGGAAAATTTTAGAAATTTGAGAAATCTGAAAATCAGGGTGTTACAAACCTACCCCCCTTAAAGGAATCTCGCCCTCGAGATTCGGGCAGATCGAAAATGAGATAAGGGATCTTGATCTTCAGGTTTTCTTCTCGCTTTCCAAATTGCTTTTTCTTCTCAGTGTTAACCTCGTTTCCCTGACATACTCTGCTCACTTTGCTTTTGATGGTTTCCACATCTATCTTGACAAATCTTGATTCATTATCTTGAGTATGTTGGATTTTCTTGGATATTCCATTCCTGTTATCGTCAATGGTTGTAGTTGTCTCTGATGTACTATTCTAACTTTTTTGACCTGCGTCATATAGGACCATATACTTTCCTACATCACTCTTGTTTCCATACTACCGATAACAATCCTTGAGATCATGGTACATCTTAGAACTTTCTGATTCCTGGGAATTCCGTAGCTTCAGCATTCTTGATAAGTTTCCTTTATTTTTTTTTAATGATCTTCTCATCTGTTGATTGACCTTGGCGGACCTTTTTATCCTCGATGATTTAGTAAGCATATCCTAATTCCAAGGAAAGAGTACTTGTTCTTAGCAGTCACTTCTGTGGTCGGAGTGCATCTTCTGGGTACTGTCCTTCCTTTAGCACACTTTATTACCGCATTACCTTTGCTGACTAGCAGTTTCCAATATCTGTCTTGAGGTTCCAGAACCAAGAGAATGGCTAGAAAGTCTACCCCCCTTAAAAAGGAGCGGACTTCTCTGACTTACATTTCAAGTTCTTGAGAAGTAGATAGATATATAGCCTTTGACATGGAATATATCACTTTTTTTATGCCTACCGAGCATCTGTGTCCTTGATGGGATCTCGTCGATCTTAGCTATCTTGAGTTACAACTTGAAAGTTGTGACGGTCTGAATCTTGAACTGAGATCTTCATATGGGATTTGGGTTGATTCAGTTCCGTACGAGGCGCTTCGTGGGACATCTTTTGACCCAGTGTGTAGGTTCTCCAGAGTGGACACACACCTTCTTATCGTCATATACAAGGATCCTTAGAGGGCATCCATTGGCATAGAGTCTTTCTTCTTCACAGCAAAACACACCTTCCTTGTAGGGGTACTTTGCAAATTTTCTCTCGACCTGTGAAACTTCCTAGTTGACAGAACAAAGTGCTTGTTCAGGAGTGGAACGTAACCAAGAACTGTTCTTTGTTTGATGGTCTTCAAAGGCTTTCTTCTTCTTGTTGTTGTTGTCTTGCTTTCTATGCTCGTCTTCTTCACCTAGAGCTTCAAAGATCTGTAGTAGACTTTCCATATTCTGAGCCATATTTTGAAAGATCTGAGTCTGGATCTCCAAAAATTGTTCCTTGTTGAATTGAGGTTGCATCTACTGGATGTTGTTGTTGTTGTTGATACCCTTACCAAGCTGATCTTTCTTTGTGTTCACCATCTGATCGGGATTGAGGCGAAAGGTTGGGGCAAGAAGAGAAGGGACTAGAAAGAGAAAACCCAGCTATACTATCAACTATAGAGATATATAAGGAATGCAGCTGTTACCAGATGCTAAAGCATCCCACAACGCATTCCGGCACTCAAACAGAAAAGCCGAATCACACAAGGCACACAACACAAGCACACGACCTAACATTGCTCTAACGTCTCTGAAGACTGGGGAAAATCCTCCTATAACTTAAAGAAATAAAACTGGGAGAAGCGCAGAGGTAGATCTTCATGTCTTCAGTGTTGTGGTAGATGATTCTTCCTTGTCGTGATGGATCTTCATCATTATCATATAAATCTACACGCAAGGTAGGAGCGACAAGAGAGATCATCAAGTGTATCCTTCTCGAACAGAGTCACTTGGATGGTTCAACAACTAATAGTTTGAAAAGTGGAGTGTTGGAAATTCATTTTTTCTCAAAAGAGTGAAATAGGTAAGTAGAGAGAGAAACCGAGAGGTCAGAAAAGCACAGGGATGGATTTTCAAAATAGGCTTTTAAAATATGACCTTATGTCACGACCATTCTATCTAGGCTTGCGTCCTACGGTCAATATTGCTCTGATACCACCTCTGTCACATCTGGTTTTGGCCGTTAAAACCGGGTGTGACACAGGACAAGGGCTGCATCTTGGCTCCCTACAACTTTAAGTAAGTATGATACGTCATGAACCTAACGTAAGTATTCAATTTAGTTGATCAATCAAGAGTCTAACATAAGTATTCATGTAGCGACCACTATATTTGTATAATGTTGATGCCGAAGTCGAGCCGACTCGTGGTCCTTGACTCAGCCGATTTCCCACAAAAATCCTATCAAGATTTCATTGACGTTATACAGAGGTAAAAGAAATCACCATAGGTAAAATTCTTATAAATCATTTATGAATTGATAATTAGTTATTGGCATTCGAATAGGGCCTACAAGTGGTACGTAATGAAAGGTGGGATACACGATACGGCCAAACCGGATGCGATGGCGATCCATACACACTTTCTGGTAATAACACACTTGTAATGCTTGCATTTCGCTATTTATGACGAAGAGTCTTATTGAGCTAACGAATAGAAGTATGTTTTTATTTGAAGTGCCACAAACAAGGTTTCAATAGCGTTCTTTGTGGATATTATGTTTGCGAGTTTCTTAGGGTAAACAGAAGGTACACAACGAACCCTGAGGACGTAAGTTATCATCGCGCCTGCACATTCTTATTTGGTTATGTTTTCGTTGTCATGAGTGTTTTAACTCTTTTAGTTGTGTTTTCAATCCAGGCATGGATGATTCAATGTACCGACCAATCTCTCACAGACAAAGAAATTCAAAATATCCAACATGACATGTGCCGGTTTATTTTGCACGAAGTCATCCACAAGAGTGGCATATTCTTTGATCCCGGAGGTGAATTAGCTAGCCATCCGAGGCTTTGTGAGTGGGAGAGGAAAGACTTGTGATGTTGTGAATATTATTGTATTTGTGTTAAATCTGTGAAATCTATGTGAAATCTGTATGCTCATTATTTTTTTTTGAAAGAAATACATACCACAGGTGGTTCCGTAAGAGACCTAGTCATGCTCTATATGGCTATGACTCATGTGCACGTGGCTATGAGTCTCGAGGCATTAGCGGACCACGTTTTCCCCATCGTGGTGCTTGCTCCCCGCCTATGAGAAAGAACGAGTATCATCATTCTAATCGTACTTTTGGATGAGTGGTCGGCACTGGAATGCTTCATATTTCACTAACCCAAGTGTTGAGTCATTCACTCATAATTTCTCCCATTATTAATAGGAGGACGGAGGCTTGGAGAACATGTGAATCATGGATTCTGGTTGTTCACGCCACATGACCGAAAATCTCAAATGCTTCTCCAGCCTCACTCCAGTGATAGAAAAGGAGTACATCACTTTTGGGGATGACAACAGAAGAAAGGTAATATCAGTTGGTGCCATCAAGGTAAATGTTCACTTTGTACTCAAGGAGGTTGTTTTAGTTGACAACTTGAAGTACAATTTACTTTCAGTTTCTTAGCTTCTTGAGGATGGCTTTGAAGTGCACTTTAAGAGAAATGCTTCCCATGTTATTGATTCTTCTAGTGATCTTGTGTATGGTATTTCACCAGCTGGTCAAGTTTTCAACATGGATTTTTCAAAGTCTTTTGATTCTTCTCGCTGTTTAATGGCCAACTTGACCTTTGAGCTTTGGAAGTGACATAATAGACTTGGTCACATGAGCTTTGATTTACTCTCCCGTTTGAGTGCTCTTGCCCTTATCCAAGGATTGCCCAAACTTAAGTTTGAAAAAGATTTGGTTTGTGCCCCTTGTCGTTATGGGAAAATGATTGCTGCTTCTCACCCATCTATCAAATAGGTGATGACTAACCACCCAGGAGAGCTTTTGCATATAGACATGGCCAGTCCATCCCGCGCAAGGAATTCAAAAATGCTCATTTTCAGACTTTTTGTGCTGAACATGGAGTAGAGCATCAATTTTCTTTACCTTATATGCCTCAACCGAATGGTGTGGTTGAAAGAAAGAATCGAACCCTTGTTGAGATGGCTAGGACAATGCTCGATGAGCATAAGACTCCTAGAAAGTATTGGGCCGAGGCAATCAACACCGCTTGGCATGTTTCAAATCGAATTTTCTTGCGTTCGATCTTGAACAGAATCTCCTATGAGCTGAGATTTGGATGGGCACCCAAGGTAAATAACTTTCATGTGTTTGGATTCAGGTGCTTCATTCTCAAGCAAGGCAATTTGGATAAATTTGAGTCCCACTCATCTGATGGCATATTTCTTGGTTATGCCTTACATAGTCATGCTTATCGTGTACTTAGCTTGGAAACTAACAAAATCATGGAAACATGTGTGGTTACTTTCGATGAAACTATGCCATGCACAACTCTTGGTTTTGAAACTACAGGTGAACAAAAATTGAGTGAAAGCATCTTTGTTGATGAGGACTTTCTAGCTCTAGTTGATGATGTTGATTTCCATCCATCACCAGTTGCTCAAGAGCTGCCTTCTACTTGCATTACATCAACTGAAGGTCTTGATGCTATTATTGCTTCCGCATCTGCTACACCACTACATGATCAAGCAGAAGCTCCAGCTGTAGTTGAGGGGAGGCTACTTTAGAAAGATAAGCCCCTTGGCACATTCAGAGCCGACACCCCTCACAATAGATGATTGGTTGGTTGCATGAAAGAACTATAAGGTCAAGGTCAAATTAGATATCCCACTTTGCTAATTCTGCATTTGTTGCTAATTTTGAGCCTAAAGATGTTGGACATGCGCTATCTAATTCAAATTGGGTTAATGCTATGCATGAGGAGCTAGAAAATTTTGTGCGAAAAACCAAGTTTGGGTCCTAGTTGAGCCTCCCATAGGTTGTCATCCATATGTACCAAATGGATTTTCAAAAACAAATAGGGGGAGGGTGGTCTAGTTGTGAGAAACAAGGCTAGACTGGTGGCCCAAGGATATAGACTTTGATGAAACATTTTCTCTAGTTGTCCGGTTAGAAGCCATTAGAATCCTTTTATCTTTTGCAACCTCCAAGGGTTTCAAGCTTTTTCAAATGGATGTCAAGAGTTCATTTCTAAACCGGTACATAGAGGAGGAAGCGTATGTTAGGCAACCCTTAGGTTTTGAGAACCCAAAACACCTAGACAGAGTTTACAAGTTGCACAAAGCCTTATATGGGTTAAAACAAGCCCCTAGAGCTTGGTATGCTAGGTTGAAAATCTTTTTGCTCAAAAATGAGTTTGAAATGGGTTTCATGGACAAAACGTTGTTTCTCCTCAAACATGACAGTAATTTTCTTTCGGTTCAGATATACGTAGATGATATCATTTTTTGTTGGTTCATCTCATGCTTTAGTTGTCAAGTTTGTAGAGACCACGAGTAGAGAATTTGAAATGTCCATGGTGGGTTAGCTAAATTTCTTCCTTGGACTTCAAATCAAGCAAACCAAGCAAGGTAATTTTGTCCACTAGAGCAAGTACACCAAAGATGTGATGCAAAAGTTTGACATGATGGATGCCAAGCCCAAGTCAACTCCCATGCTCGTGTTGGCAACTCTGGATGCGAATGAAAATGGAGAAGAAATGGATCAAAAGGAGTACTGGAATATGATTGGCTCCTTTTTGTACTTGACCGCTACGAGGCCAGGTATACAATTTGCCATGTGTCTGCGCGCTTGTTTCCAAGCTTTCTCCAAGAACCTCATATCATTACCGTACAATATCATCACAAAGCAATGTAGAGGCTGTTGTCATGCATGGTGCGGTGATCAACCATGTTGTATCCTCTACCTTAACACCTACTTGTGACGGCATTGACAGTGTCATAGATAGAGATGTCCATGAGGAAACAGATGCAGTAAGTAAAGATCTCCAAATGGGTTGTATCTACTAGACCGGTCTGAAGCATGACACTGTAGGCACAGTTCAAGCATGATTCGGTCCGAGCCTAGACAGGTCGGGCCGAGCCGGCATGGCATGAGGTTCGGGTCGTGCCTGGGCTGAGTGCGCGGCACGCCGCGCTGGCACGGTCCGACCCAGATGTTTCGGGTCGGCATGGGCATGGCCCAGCCTCGGTAGGCACAAGCACTGCTCGAACCGGTCTGGGCACGTGACGGCCCAGGCGGCATGGCCCTGGCACCACGCAGCGGCACGGTCGACCCGGCGCGGCACGGCCCAGCGGGCACACTTGGGCTGCCTGTAGCCGTTGTGTGTGGGCTTGGTTCGCAGGGGCACAGATGGCACGTGGGGTTAACGGGTTAAACAGTCAGTATTTTGAATTTTATAGCCGTTTGTGATCGTTTGCGCTCCAAAAATTCAAAAAAAACTTAAAAAATCACTATTTTCACCTATAAATAAATGATCACCCTACCCTTCTATTGCACACCAGCAACACCATTTGCTCTCTTGTTTCCTCCTCTCATTCTTGTCTCAAAGTTCTTGAGATTTGGCAAAAATAGTTTGAATTGTTGCCAAAAATCCGAGCAATTCTAAAACCGTCATCCTGTTGTTTTGACGTTGAAGAAAACTTGGTGATTTTTTTGCATCGTTGTTCATTCTTGTTTTATTATTTGATTATTTCTAACTCTGGATATTTGCATTTTTTAGTGTCATTCGACATTGATCATGGATACCGGTGATCATGATCATAATACATCCATCGATCATGATTTGTTTCTCCAATGACTCATAGGGGATTACAGCCCCCTTGATACCAGTGCTGTAGGTGACGATGGACTCGACGGTGAACCTCCGATTGGTTCACATGCAGGTGATGCAGCAACACCTCCATCATCATGCTCTACAAGAGTACACGTATCAGCAAGCACCGGCTTTAAAAGATCAAGAGCATGTATTTCTGAAGTTTGGCAAGACTTTGAAAGGTTCTACAGAGAGTAAGATGGGGTAAGTGTCAGGTATGTTAGGTGTTATATTTGCAAGCATGAATTATCTGCAAAAACCTTAGGTGGAATGAGACATTTGAAGAGACATGTCACAACTTGTAGGTGAAAGAGTGGAACAGCCGTGAAGCAGACGATGCTGCAGTACAATTCTGACGGCCCTGTTCGTCATTGAGAGTATGACTTTGCTAATGCTCGAAAAGAGTTATGCCGCTTCATTGCAAGAGCGGATCTACCACTCAACATCGGTGAGTCTCCTGTATTTGAAGATTACATTAAGCAAGCTCATAATCCTAGATTCATGCATGTTTTAGACATACAACTAACAGGGATATGGTAAAATACTACAATATGTATCGTAGCAATCTTAAAGAAATGCTGTAAATATGTATATTTTCAGTTGCTTTGACCTCAGACATATATGCAAGTAAGGCTAGAGAGGATTATCATAGTGTTGTTGCTCATTTTGCTAATAATGATTGGGAATTAGAAAAGAGAATAACAGGTTTCAAGTTGATTAACAATATGCATATCGGTGAAAATATTGCTGGAAACATATCTCAAGTAGTTGACCCAAAAGAAGAAAGAAGAGTGGGCCGGTGGGAAAAGGAAGAAAAGAAGAGAAAAGAAAAGGAAATCTGACCTTTTCATGAGAAAAGAAAGGAAGAGTGGGCCGGTGGGAGGGGAGGCATGAAGAAAAGAAAAGGAAGAAAAGAAGAGATTTTCTTTTCATGAGACATTTTCAAACTTTTTTTCCAAAATTCAAACGACGCGCCTTGAGGTTTTCAAAAATTCTTTTTCACACAATAAAACCCTAATGCATCTATTCCAGTATGAATGCATACAACCAAGGTATAACCTATGGCAAAATTAAATTTATTTTCTAGAATATATTTTAACCTTTTTTATTTAGTTAAACCCCAATTAAATTCTAAGAAAATTTTAGGGAATTATAAAAACCAGTTGCTACTTATTTTTAGTTGGAGATTTTTGATTCTCTTGTAATATTGTGTATATTTGTGTTTTCCTTTTATGCATTGCATCTCATCATGTGCAATATGCATTTTAGAGAGCTTCTCGTATATATTCATAGCACTTGCTGGTACTAATTATGAATTTTTGCTAAGTGTAGTGGATATATAATTATTTGTGCAAGCTTAGTCTCTTGTTGAGATATGGAATAAGATCTATTGCACATGCTTGTCTTTTCTAATAAGGTAGCTTGATGCTTCATGAGGTTTTCCAAAGAAGTAAACTCATGGTGGTTTAAGTTGACTCGAGGAAAGTAAAGGATAAAATGATAAAGTAAATGTGTGCTATGAAATGTGCTAAATGTGTTCTGTTTCACCTAGTCAAACTAAAGCTTGGATCAATATGTGGGTGTTTGCAAAGCCCGTCGGGTGGATCTTGGTAGACTAGTTGAGCTTGACATAGCACTAGTTTTTACTTAGTACTTGTAGTGACCATGAAATTGTGAATGCATTTGTGGTGACATCTTTTGAAATTTGAAAGACATGATCAAAACTTGTTTTGCTCCTGGTGCTTGTGACATAGTATCACTTTGAGAATTTGTGCGTCTTTGAGCTATATTGTTTACTCATCGTAGTGCTTTGACATTTCTAGTCCCTACAAGTACTTTTGTGATCTATATGTGAACTTTGTAGGCTTGCACCTCATATCACCCCATTTCATGGCATGCTTGCTCGTAAGCTTTTCTTGATGATTGCATTGCCAAAGGGGAAGAGATTACAAAGAAAGGGGGAGAGATGCACAAGAGAGAGTTTTGCATTCTTTTGTGTCAAAGTGTTCACAAATTGAGGAGGAGCTTGTACTCATTTTGCATGGTTGCATTCATTTGTGACTATTTTGAAAAGTAGTGCTTTTTGTGAGTTTTGAATTTTTATGGCTGCATCGAGCTTTTACCCATTTCTTTGGGGGGGGGGGGCATATGATTTCTCGGTCATGTTGAGTCGTTGCCTATTTCTTTGGAAACCAAGAAGTTCTTCTCTGGATTTCTCTTACTTTTTTTTTGTTTTCTCATTTAAGTGACATTATGTTTGCTTTTATTGGTTTTTGGTCACTTGGGTGAATTTCTTTTCTTTTATTATCAAATCAACATCTTTGTGTTTTAGTGTTATCAATGCACTCATCAAGGGGAGATTGAGAAACACAAGGGAGAATTGGGTTGTTGATGATGAGTGATTGATGGATTTATTGATTTGGAGCTTTCGGTTGTGCATAGCATGTTTCAATTATGTTTGATTATGTTTATGACTAACCGGGAGTGAAAATAGAGTATGGTGGAGAGACATGTTTCCTAGCTCATGATGTGTAGGTGTATGGATACAACATGATGGTCAATAACAAGGCGATGAAGGGCAAGTGGAGGCTTTGTGTCGACGGACCGTGCAAGGCTGGGTGGAGCCATGGGCGATCCACATTGCTCACATGGAGGGTGCAAGAAAACATGGTGGGAAGAAAAGGTGATAAAGATGGCATTGACCAAGTCATGGCAGAAAGGTGATGGCAAGTCAAGAGGCGGCCTGGTGGCGGGAGCGCAAAGACCTGAAGGCATCAAATATCATGGCGGAGGTCAGACACACAACGACATCGAGGAATCATGCTTGAGAAGCATGCAAGGAGGTTTTTCCGATTTCTTATCAAAACCAGAGGTGGAGTCGGAGGATGCATAGCATCATCACGAAGCTTGCATGGAGACGAAACAGAGTCGTGAAGGCGCTAGGTCCATCCGATGGACAACAAAAGAGTTGTACCATTTTGGCCTTCGGGGATAATATCTATGTATTAGTCTTTAGGGGCATTTTGGAAATTATCCATTTGCCTATATATATAAGAGAGGGCTGGTGCAAACAGACATCTCCAGGACCTACTTTCAGTTGGATATTTCTTTGGCTTGGTTAGTGTTTCAAGCAGAGAAGTTAGGGTTCATAGCTCTAAACTTACTATCATCAAGAGTGGGATGATAAAGGGTGGCTTCCAAGCTATGTATCTATTAATCTTACTATGTTCTTATTTCTATTCATCAGTTGTTTAGCAAATTTGTGATGCTGTTTATCTCCCTCCTTTTAATCACTTGTTCTTGAAGATTTGGTTGATTTTTCACTCTTCACTTTTGGCAGCGATTTCATGTGATTTTATTAGGGAAAAAGGTTGCTAGATGTGTGTGAGAACATCTAGATTGATTCCAAAACAATTTCCTCACATGAGCACCTTTTAGTTGTTTTTCTCTTAAATTTTTCTCTCTGGGTGATTTTGGTCAAATCCACATAATCGAGGGTGGATTCTTGATTTCTTTGAAGATATCTTTTGGATAAAGATTCACCATGTCCGTGAGAAGCTTTGGCTAAAATTTTGCTAGATTTAGACAACGTTTGGTTGGTTTTCTAGTTTAGATTTTAAGTTCTGGGTTGTTGTTTTTTATTCTACTATCAGTTCAGAACTTTCGATTCTTAAACATTTGTGAACAGTGTTTTCAGCAACCAAATCTTTTTCCGACTTTTCTATAAGTCGGTGCACTGGTTGGGTACTATTCATCTAGTCGAAATTACTGTTTATCAGTACTGGTCGGAGTTACTGTTCACCAGTATCGGTCAGAGTACTAGTTAGAGGCACCTTTCGTCAGTACTGGTCGGAGTACTGCTCATCAGTACTAGTCGAAGTACTGCTCGTCAGTACTGGTCGGAAAACTTTCGTTGTTTGCTATGAGCGTACTTTCGTGTTGTTTCTGTTGTGCATGGTGTTACGCTTAGATATGATTCATTCTTGAGGTGCATTAGATTCGAATTGGCCATAGGCCGTATTCTTATTGAAGAATTTTTAAAGGCTCCTATTCATCTCCTCTAGTCGTCGTTTGGATCCTTCAATAATAAATTTGAGCTATGATTTATTTGATCTAACGAGGGTTTCACTCGACAACAATTTCACAACTTTGAACATATTGTGATGTTGAAAATAACACCTTCACTACTACAGAACTAGGCTTATATGCCGATCCATCACTGCCAGTTCCTTACGAGCCGGCAGTGATGGAGTATCACTGCAACTTTGTATCAAAGACCGACACTAAAAAACCATTCGAAAAGAACCAGCAGTGAAACTTGATTATCACTGTCGGCTCTAGCCACGAACCGGCGGTGATACTATCACTGCCAGCTCATGGCTAGAGCCAGTAGTGAAACCTTGACTATCATTGCCGGTTGGTGGCTAAAGTCGGCAGTGATAGTCGTCAAGCATCACTGCTGATTGGTGGCTAGAGCCGGCAGTGATAGTTAAGGTTTCACTGTCGGCTCTAGCCATGAGCCGGCGGTGATAGTATCACTGCCGGTTCGTGGCTAAAGCCGGCAGTGATAGTGGATGGTAACTTATTTTAACAAATTCATAATTTTTCATACGAAATCAGATGGGAACAAACTTTATATCAAAACTATAGTCTCGACGACATCTACAATTTTGTAGTTGAAAACTTTTTCATTTGATATCATTTAGATATCCAAATAATTATTTGAAGTTTCAGACAGAAGATGTCAAAAGGATTACATATGCTAATATTATCACTAGTACTTATATGGTGGGATGGTAAGGACATATCGCGTGAGCTGAGAAGTTCTGGGTTCGAGTGCTACAAACCGCACACGCGCGTATTTCGTGTGAAAAATCACGTGACTTGCGCGGGTATAGGGGTTCCTCGGGTATATATTTTTTTTAATTTTTCCAGTCAAAAAATATCGATTTGACACCCGACTATCACTGTCAGCTGAAACCTTCAGCCGATAGTGATAACCCCTTCACTGTCAATCCGGAGACTATCACTGTCCGTCTGTCCGTTACCCACTGTTGGCTTAAAATTAGTAGTGAAGATGGTTTTAAAGCTGATAGTGAAGGAAGTTTATGTAGTACTGCTTACATTGGTCTCGTGATGCTGCCGAGAGTCCTCTTCACAAAAAAATGTGATGCTGCCGAGAGCGCCACTTTGTATATCACGCCTCAGCCACCGGTGCTACTCGTGTTCGTCAACGTCAGCTCGCGCATAGTTCATTGTCACCTCCCACATCTAGCATGATCCATGTTATTAAAAGTATTATTTTTCCACTAGGTAATAGTTGTCCGCAATATACTCTATGAGCTATTCTTAAAAAAAAAATCTATCATATTCATTTACGATATTTTCAGCATCTACTTTTAATATATTTTTTTTTGAAAAATTATTTTTACTATTGTTTTAGTAGCAGGGGATCTCTTTAAAAGGAGATAATATATCCGGCAAAACAAAACGCTCTAAGAGTATACGTGTCCGGGCATCACGTTCTATTCATGCATGTAGAAGACAATGGTTCACAGAGCAGCAGCAGTAGGCGAAGCCCTCCATGGGGTAGTGAGACGGAGGCACCTATCGATTTGAAGCCTCCCCCATGGTTGAGGTGAAGCAAGATCCGTTCCTGCCACCTGTGGGCCTTCTTGAGGTCACCCTCACGTGGCCAAAGATGAGCAGCTACACCTGCCCAGCATTGCTGCCATTTTGCTTCTTCAACGCGTGTGTTGGTGGCATGTAGATCGACTTGCAGGTGCTTCCCCTTGAGAGGTCACACTGTGTAAAGCTGCTTCTGCACCTAAGTTATGTGTGGCATTAGGTTATCTTGGGAAGACTCTTCTATTAAGCTGCTTAGCTATGGATTCTAGTCCACATAACCATTGTTTAGCTTATTTGGGTAACTAATTTGTATGAAGTATATGTTTGATATTATTCTGTTAAATTTTATATCTATTTGAATTGATATAAGAGATATAAGGGGAACCTAAGATTAGGGATCAATATTCTAGCCTTTTTAGAACAGAATCCTGTTCATAACAAGCATGTTGCCGCTGGAAGTGTCACCTTGTTCATTATGCCTCGGCTACCAGTGCCACTCATGTTCGCCAATGTCAGCCCACGCACGTCATCTACTAAGATCTCTTCCAATTTCTAGTTTAAGGTCATCCCCCATGTATGGTATGATCGATGTTACTCAATTCTAATGATGATCATTCAATTATTTAACATCTTTAATTTTACTCTCTTTTTTTAATGCTACATAGATAGGGGTGACTAATGGAGAGCCGAGAGTGTCATTTTGTATCACAAGCGACAGCCGATATATTTGTGTGGGTAAACATTGTAGTTGTGATCTATTGCTGTCGGTGACATAGGAATCAGGGGTCCCCAAGTTTCGAGGGCAGAATAGCAGAATATCACGTGACGTCTTCCCTCGGAGACTATTTCCCCGAGGACCCGAGAAGACAGTTCCAGGAGAGGACGCTCGAGGTCATGAATAGTGGTCTCCGAGTACCCGATTTCCTCGAGGACCCGAGAAGGCAGTTCCACGAGAGGGCGCTCGAGGCCATGAACAGTGGTCCCCGAGTACCCGAGTTCCCCGAGGACCCCAGAAGACACAGTTCAGGGAGAGAGCGTTCGGAGCCATAAACAGTAGTCCCCGAGTACCCGAGTTCCCTGAGGACCCCAGAAGACACAGTTCTGGGAGAGAGCGCTTGGGGCTATGAACAGTGGTCCCCGAGTACCCGAGTTCCCCGAGGACCGAGAAAGACATATCCGGGAGAGGGCGCTCTGGGCTATGAACAGTAGTTCCCGAGCACCCAGAGTTCCCTAAGGACCGAGAAAAGACATATCCTGGAGAGGGCGCTCGGGACTATGAACAGTAGTCCCCGAGCACCCAGAGTTCCCCAAGGACCTGAGAAGCCCCTTGCCGATGGACCCCCACAAGGGCTCAGCGATGAGGTATCAATTGGTGAGAGGTCCGATGCTGCATTTAAGAGGGAGCGTGGCATGTTACTTCCAACCACTCCCCCCACGCCTGTTGTCAGTCCCTGCCACCGCCTGGCAAGGAGGTGTGGGGACATTTATTGCGAGGGGTCCCATCGCACGTCATCCTGCGTGGCTTGGAGATATCGTCGCTGGGCTCGAGACTTATCGCCTGTCCCCCCTGCTGTGTCAGGCCCGCTCTGACCGAGCGGGCATGCGGGGTGGTTCGGCAGCTGCCCGGTGGGCCCCCCTCTTGCAAACGGCTAAAGCCATGCGTAATGGGCGACAAGACCGGCCGGGGACACACTTTTCACCTCCTGTAACGCCAAGCTGCAACCCATGATGGTTGTTTTCCATTTATGGCTTATAGGGACTCGTGCTCTCCTTTCTGGGCACGCCAAGCCTCCCCGACGGTATAAGAAGAGGGTGGACACCCCGAAGAAGTTCAACGGGCTCAGACAAACTGGAACAAGCTCAGAGAAATCGGCACTTGAAGACCGAAGTTCCAGACTTAGACAAAAAACTTGTAACACAAGAGATCCAGATAAAGGCATTCCCAAAGCATTTATAGCATACACACAGAAATAGGGTATTACGCTCCGTGCGGCCTGAACCTGTCTAAATCCCTCAAGCATTTACTCCTATTAGCATCGGATCATCCGCCCCGTCTGCATCCCACATACTCTCATTTAATTTACGTACGAGGTAGATTCAGAATCATCCCCCCGACCGAATCTCAAAGGGGGTCCCTCCGGATTCCCGCTTGAGGAGTTCATCCTACCACAATTGCGCTAGACCAGAGCAACGACAATAACATTGATTTAGCTTATTGCAAGTCAAAATTTTATTTACTATAATCAATAGAAGAGAAAACATTCATTCAAAAGAAATATAAGAGAAAACATGACATTTTACATTAATAGGGTTACACTTTTTTTACAACAAATATAGCTTAGCAAAAGATTAACTTTGTCCATCTTGTTTTCCACAAACAACTTTCTCATTTGGTGTTTCAATAGAGTATGGTTGAATTATTTATAGATTTTACATATGGGAAGGTACAGGCAAAATATCTATCCTCGTTTAGAAATATTAGGCATGTGCAATAATTGGATATTCTAGATATTCTTTAGAGGATTTTGTGAATATTTTGAAGCACTTATTGATTTCTTGTGAATCTGCAAAAAGCATTTCATATTCTTTAGAAACTTCAATTAATCATTGCATGAAAAATGGTATATTATAAACTTTTGAAATTTTGTGCATTGAGCAACGGACTATGCCTTGAATTTGTAAATTTTGTGCAATGCTTTAAGCTACACTCATTCATAACTTAACAATGAACTATGCCTTGAATTGTAAATTTTGTGAAATGCTTTAAGCTACACTCATTCAAAACTTGAACAATAAACTATGCCTTGAATTGCAAATTTTGTGTAAAAAGCTTCACTTAAAGTCATAACTGATATTTGGATGCCAATAGGCTACCTCTCGGGTAGAGCTTATAAGTCATACTCATTGATCTCTTAAGGAGCTGATTAGAGATTACCCAAGTCTCATATACTTTGATCAACAATAAGGCTTATATAGGTGTATTTTTTCAAGAGTACTTTGTAGGACATCATCTTTACTAATTAAAGCAAATAAAACATATTAAGGCAATAGCCAACTACCTTACAAATTCTGAGAGTATTGCATCTTCACTGGAAATGGGTTGTGAAGTATTCTCCTTCAGTTAACTAATAGCATGTTCTTTCCATATCCTAATTTATGGGATCTCCGATCATATAGGTTGGGTTATCACTATAATATAACTCACATATATCTCATATTCATCTTCTTAGATGCATTATCTATCATATTATGTGATGATCTCTTTATAAAGTGATCTTCTAGGTTCTTAGCTATTTGAATATAATCTAATGGTACCACCATGAAGTTTCTCAATTTCTTGAGATATTTCAATCATATTTTTTACAGGTTCAAGAATTATCTCAGAAAATTATCTAAAAGTGTTATGTAAATCCTTCATAGGAAATATGCTGTAAAAAATGGCATATCGAGACTCCATAATTGTATTTACAAGCATGTCATATACCTCATATTTAACTATGAAAAACCTATAAGCAATGCTTCGATGAGCAAATCCCAAACATACACAATCCATTGTTTTAGGTTCGAGCTTGCACTTTTTAGTTATTGATACATTAACTTTCACCAAGCACACCCATATGTGCAAATAAGAAAGTATGGTTTTCTCCCTTGCTATTTTTCATATGGGATTTTCTTCTTATTCTTGATAAGAACTCTATTTAAGACATGACACGAGGTCAATAAGGCCTCCTCCATCATGCCTTAGACAATCCCACAGTATCTAAACATGGTATAAACTAAGTCAATCAGGGTATTGTTCTTTCTTTTGACAACCCTATTTGATTAGGGTGAATAGAAAGACGTCATCTCATGAATAATATTATGCTCCTCACATAGTATGTTGAATTCACTAGAGAAATACTCTCCACCATGATTCGACTTGAGTATTTTGGATTTTTTCAAATAATTTTCAACTTGTGCCTAATAGATTTTAAAGCAGTCTATAGCTTCATCTTTAGTTTTTAACAGATATACATAACAAAATCTAGAAGCATCATCAATCAAAGTCATGAAATATATTTTTTCACCATTTGTCAACATACAATTCATTTCTCTCCTCAGCTGTATTGTAAGGCTTACGAGATTGCTTGGATTGCACACAACTTTGTCACTTAGAACATTTGATAATGAAAAATTTTGGAATTAAACTCGTAGCGAAAAGCCAATACAATACAATGACAAACGCTAGCCTCATCTCCATTAACATGAACACAAATATGGTGCACAAATTTATTATAGAAATCAGAATAAGCTTTCGCACTAACCTTTACCAATAAAAAGTCAATATTTTGACATGACTATTTTATTAGACTTAAAGACAACCCGTCTCTATATAGAAGGAAACCACTAACTAGATCCTTATTTATTCAAGGGACATATTGTATGTTCCTCAACTGCAAAATATTTTTCAAAGTAAACTTCAGATCTACCGTTCCAATACTATGAATAGAAGTATATGGCACATTCTCCATTAGGACGGAAGAATCTCGAGCGACCTAGTAAGAAGAGAACATTGAAATATCAGTACACATATGTACAATAGCCCTAGTATCAATCAATCAATTGGTAGAATAACTTACTGAAAGAATAGTAGGTAAATTACCATACATTGTAGTTCCATCTCTAGTGTTGCTAATGGTCACGTTGATAGCCTTTGGGTTTTGTCATTGATTAACCTTTCTTCTTTTGTTATTTGCATATTTCTTAGTCCAATGTCCAATCTCACCGCACACAAAATAAGATTTGTCATATGTGTTCATCATCTTCTTCTTCTTGAAGTTGGTGGTTTGTTTGGTCTTACAATTATTCTCTTTGAACTTGCAGTGAGAGGGATGTTGCATCACATTGGCGCTAGATTGTCGCTCGCACCTTTTTGCATGCACATCCTTAGCCAATGGTTTCTCCTCAACATCAAGGGCCATAATCAGACTCTCAACAGATATTTTTTGTCTCTTGTATTTTAGAGAAATGGCAAAATTCCTCCATAAAGGAGGTAATTTGGCAACGATGTCCTCAGCCATAAACTTGTTAAGTAATGGATATTTAAGGAGTTCGAGTTTCTTTTAATGCATTGTATCTCATAAGTAAACTCGACTATAAAACGATTATCAACCATCTTATAGTCATGATAATGTTCCACGATATATATTTTATTGTTTATATCTGATGCACCAAATTTAGCATTCATTCCATCCCACAACTCCTTTGAGTCTTTTATGTGCATGTACACGTCACAAAGATGATCGACAAGAACATTAAGAATGTATCCTACAAAGAGTGTGTTGGAATTCTCGAATGTCTTTTCTTGATTAGGAGTAAGGGTTCCTTTAGGTTTACCAAACGTAAAGCAGTAGACATTCATAGCCGTAAGCTACAAAGTGTTTTTGACCTACCATCTCCTAAAGTGCACGCTGGTAAACTTTGTACTGATCAGCAATAAGAGATGTAGAGGCCCCCGTGATGAGGTATATAGAGAAAAATGCATAGTTGAGACATGCCATGATCAAACTCTTACCCAATGCGATCTTTGTACCTCATAACCGTGTTGACCACTTTCCTACATAGCAAAAGAATAAAAACTGCAAAAGAAGACCGCACCTGCACAAGCTACTAGACCTGATTTCAATAGATCATTTACATAGGTGCCCCACGTACCCCTGCCTCTTCCACGGCGCGGAGAGTGAGCGAGAGCGTGTTTTTATAGTCCTCCCATTCACATGAGCTAATAGGATGGATGTCACAACTTCTTGAAAGTTGATCTTCCTCAACCCCTATTAAGATGGGACTAAAGAATAACATCACTCTTTTACATGTTAGGACTTTAAAATTTATTAGATATTATTCTTAAATATAATAGGATAATCCTATATATTCTAACATAGAAGCGCGATGAATAATCACCGGTTTGAGAGAAAGGGCATAGCCATTGGATTCACATCCAACCATTCACGTGCCACTACTGTTTATCTTCTACCTCCTAACTTTCTTGTTTCTAGGGATAAAACTACTCTCTCCAATATTGTACGACCTCATCTCGACCCCTGCCCCGCTCGCCTGCCTCTATCTCCAGCAACACTTTGCCGCCAGATCCACAACCTCCATCGCATTATATATGCTCATTTAAAAATAAATAGGTGAAGAGAGATAAAGAGGTGTGTAACGATGGAACGGCTCATGCTGTTCAGCACATGCCATGACGGTTGATGTGTCATCTCAAAAACCTCTTCTCCCGGTTTAGACCAGCTCTGATCTGGTATTCTGAGTGCAGGGACCCGATTTGGTGGTAGAGGCTTAGAGGGGTAAACATTGTACAACTTGGAAGTAGAGGAACCAAATATGGATTTTTTACACACATAAACCGTTCAGAAGTCGCTTCGAATTTGTAAAGCAAGTAGAATGTACAAAAATATAGTTTCACTATGCTGGATAAATTCTTAAATGAAATGCTTAATATTTCAGTTATAACATCTGAAATTCTTCAAAATGAATCAAACACGAGTGCTAAATGACATTGGCATGGGGCAAGCGATCAACTTTCAATTACTATTGAATTTGGCACAACACAAAACCGCATTAACAAAAGTAAGGCTATGAGATGAGGTTAGATATTATAGCACTTTACATCAATTTCAAGACAAAGACAATTGCCAAGAAACTCTGATACAAAACATATTATCCTACAATCTTGTAGCTCGGGTTGACGAGGTTGTCCAAGCCTGAGACGACTTGGATTGATTCGATGATGTCCCCAACCTTGAGGTCCGCCAAGTAATCCTCGTTCTCAGTTACGTATCCGAATACCGCATACCGCCCATCCAATATATTAGCATTGCTTGGTGTCAGCTCACTCTCTTTTAAGAGCCAAAAGACTTGACTAGAAGCAGAATTGTCATCGAATTCCTGTCATTGAATGAAGATATCTCATGTTAGAACATGTTAAGTTATGTAGATTGCATATGCTCATATGTTCAATCTGCATGATACTTCTCTAGCCATTGCCATCGTTCCAAACGCATTAAAAGGAAGTTTGGTTTGTGCCTTGTAGCGGCCAAGTTCCTGAAAATGCATGACCACGTGTAATGTTAAGAAAGGTATATTCAAACACAGCCACCCAATTTTCCAGCAGCAACGAAATGAACAAATAAAGGAAAAAAAAAAGCTGCTTCTGCTTACTTCAAGTGTTTCACCATATACAGGAGCCTTATCACCATCAACCATTATCTCAAGAGGTATTGTACGAATTTTGCCAGTACTGGGATCAGTAAACCCCTCAGTTGGCCCCTCAGGATCTCCAGTTTGAACAACAAAACCGTCAGCTGCAGAAGAACCAACACAGTTCAGAAAAAAGTTCACTGCTGAAGTAGTATAACGGTTAGATGGAGTATATTGTCAAAGAAATTCCAAAAAATACCTTCCGCTACAATGGGGAACTGCGGAAGTACATATGCTACTTGCTACAAAACAGTATATACTACTTCAACAGTTCAACATATCCAACTCACATCTAATAGAACTTCTGGATCTCAAATTGCAATATAACAACAAATGGTGGATAATGCAAGAAGGAGATTATAATCATTAGGAAGCACCCAAAGATTGAATTACCTCTTTGGATTTCCATGCCATCATAGAATTTCCGTTCCACCAGATCTATGAAGTTCCCAGCAGTGACAGGAGCATTATATCCATCCAGAACTATCCGAAATACACAATCTTCTAAGTTGGGATTGTCCTTAATTTTAACCTTCATATCCACAGTAGCCCTTCCTTTGAGAAGAGGCATGTTGCTGTACTCTTCTGGTATCTCAAAGGGGAAGCCATCGACCATGTCTTCTTCTACACTGCAGAAATGCAATGTCCCAGGAAGATCTCAGCTGCAGGGTCAATGACAAGGTATAAATGAGAACAGCGGTTTCATAACAGTTCTCACAACTACTTAGAGGCAGATACAATTCAGTCCTCTAGCACTAGCGTTATTTGTTCACAAGAACTTTTGCTCAGTGAGCACTGAGCAAGAATATTACATTGATTGACACCATACGGCAAAAGAGCTAGGCTTCAGAACTATTATTGCTTCAGCACTGGCAGGACAAAGAATATGATAGTTTTGCTTTGGGGAGTAAGGTTTACTCACGTTCCAACATACTGGAGAAGCTCTTTCTGCTTTGGAGCTACTGCATCCCTATTTCTGTCTTCAACAATTCTTTGAAGCTCCTCAAGTCCAACAGCCAATTTATTCAATAATTCTTCTCCATTTGCTCTCTTTGATTCGGCAAGACCAGCAAGAATTAAGTTCCTCCCATTGTTCAGTGTTCTTGATGCTTGTCTGACATTCTAGAATTTGAAGGGAAATTCATAAGTTCCAGAAAAACAAGGGTAAGGCAAATTGAAGAAACTTGGGATTGAAGGGCGGCTGCTTTCGGTAATTGAATGCATAGTCCTTTGTCAAATAAAACCTAGATATCTTCTGAAAGGCACCTCCGAAAGCATAACTTACTCTTTCAACTGAATCCAAGGCTCTAACACCAGCAACCTTGAGACTGTCGGTGATATCCTCCAGTGGCTTTTGAACTTCACGAATAGCTTTATTATCTATTGGCAAAGCATATCTCAATAAAGCACCCGGATCTTTAATGGGAGGTCCAGATATCAGAACAGAAACATCTGGAAGAACAGGTTGGAGAGGAGAAGCATGGGCCGACCATCCTAATGTTGGTGCACCAGTAATTAATCCAACTGACAACGCTACAGAAATTGCACACTCTTTCCAGCTGAAGGAGTTTCTTTTCTGCACATGTTGTAAGCAAAATGTGACAGATGTAACAGAGAACAATGTACTAACTTAAGAGAACTCACAGTATGCAACTTTGGTTCGCAGGATTGATTAACCTTAAATAGCAGCAAAATTACTTTTAGTTATATTGCATATCCTCTGCACAAACCTAAGCTTACATTGCTCAGAACACGTCCATGACAACAAAAGAAAAACTATGAAAGTTGATTTGCAACTCATTTAGATGGTTGCATTGGTGCTATTATAACGGCTGTAACATATGAAATTTTCTAGTAAATATAATCTTTCATAAAAAATGTTGAAGTTATATCAAAGAACAATAGTAGGTTACTTCAGCAAAACTAGCCTTTCACACTTCAAATTTTTGAAAAATCCTCAGGGCCGGCATAATTTTCCTTTATTACGCTCGGAATCATTTCAGGGCTTGCTGCTACATTAGTTGGCATTTCAAGATTTGCCATTCTATTGTCTCAGTGACGGGCTACCGATGGAGTGGCAAATCATCAGTTTTCCTTCAATTACATAACTCCGTATCAATTTGACTGATTACTCAACCGCATCATTACGAACTTTATCTTTTTCACGAGTTCCAAATTGCAACATTGAGCAACCACAATAAAAAGAAAATCCAGCCGAAAAAAAATATAAACCTTGCTACTCCTATCCCAACAGGAAGCTCAAAAACCACTTTCCTCCAAAACTGCATTTCGCCGGTTTACAGCTTGCATAAAAAAACATCCCTCCCGTTAATTTCCATGCATCAGCACCTCAATATTTCAGTCTACGCCTCCAGCAACGCTCGCCACACCGAGCCACATTGCTACGCAACATCGATAGAGAACCCCAGGAAAAGAAAATGCACCCTGGGTGCCACCTAGAGAGCCCCAGGAACCTCACCTCTCCGGAGAGCGCGCACCGTGCAAGGGAGCGGCGGCCGCGGGCAGGGAGGGGCGGCGGCGAGAGACGGCTGCAGCAGCAGCGGCAACAGCGGGAGGAGGCGAGCGCCGCCGCCATGTGGAGGGGGTGGGGTGGACGCGGCTAGGGTTTGGAGGAAGCGAGGGGCGGAAGAGATGGAGGGAGGTTCCCGTGGAGACGAGATGGTGAGGTGGATAAGGCGGGACGGCGGAGGCGCGCTCCGATTGGTGGATGGATAAGCCTCCCCTCCCCTCCCCTCCCCTTCGTAACTCACGGGCGAAATTTTGTGTTAGTCATTTTCTTTTTATATTTCTATAAGATGGCACAAGCGCACGCATATTCCGATACATACCGCACTCGTACATTCCAATCACACGTTTATCATAAAAACATTCACATGTATATACAATATGGGCACTAGAATTTAAAATTGAGTGGTTAGAGTCATACTCCCATAACCCTATTAATCAAGTATTAATCTAGGCAACTCTGTTTACACATCATAGTACCCTTCTTATCATGCAGTAGTCGTAGACACACCACTGTGCACTCAAAATATTCTTATCACATGTCTAGGTAGCCAAGAAGATTTTAGCATAAAAAAACAAAAGTTAGGATCAATAGTGTTTCTACTAAAATACTAAATGTTTGTCCCTTTTTTGTTTTTTGTTGTTTGTTAATTTCACATATCATAAATGGAATAGAGCTTGATATTGAAATTTCTCATAGTTGTAAAATATCTCCTCTCCTGGATTTTTTTTTTTATATAAAACTTCTACGCATGCCTTATGGGCTGGTTTCCACATATATTTCCTCGGTTTGCAGACCAACACATAACGAATATCACGTAGTGCTGAAAAAATTATTATTATTTTCATTTTCGTGAGACAGAGAGATGTTTCCTTTTTTATTTTTTTATTTTTTATTAAAAATTTAAATAAATAGATTCTGTAGAAAAAAATTGTAAAACTAGACGTCTGCAACCCCTGAGAGGGCTGCAGCCCTTTGAAAGGGCGGTTAGGCCAGCTAACCGCCTCCTAGGAGGGCGGAAGGTCTAACCGCCCCCTCAAAGGGTAGCAATGGGGCTAACCGCCCTCTCAGGGGGCGGGTAGGCCCAGAAAGGGTGGTTAGGCCCTTTGCCGCCCTCTGAGGGGGCGGTAAAGGTCTTTTTTCCCCAAAATTGCCAAATTTTATGTATTTCATAAAATAAAAAAGGGCTTTAAGAAAATTTGGAATTAAAATTTGGAGTAGGTTATGTAATAGTCGGAGAATAAAAAATCAGTAATTAGCACTCGCAGCATATTACGTGGGTATGAGGTGCGAACGACAACAAACATAGTATTAAACATAAGGTGAAAACATTATATAAAACTGTAACCACGACGACACGACGAGGAAACGAATGTGGCATGTACGGTTCGCACTAAGACCTACTTATTAGTGCGTCGATCCTAATCATAACATGCCTTAGGGAGTGAAAGTATGTCGGGTTACATTAGATACTCTCTACTGAGTGCATCTAGGATATTTTCCCTTTCGGAGGGCATCGGGACCTGCCGCCTTAGCACGGCGAGCTCTCTCCCGCTTCCTTGCCCTCTCAGCCTCCCGAGCCTGAGCCACGGTATGGTCGTGCGATGCCTTCCTCATGCGCTCTTCTTCCTCCCGCTTGAGACGAAGTTCCTCTTACTGTTGCTCGTACTCCCGACGTAAGTACGGTTCCCTTCTCCACCTCATGTTCATGTCGACCCACTGCTTCTGTTCCTCATTTTTCTCATTGTCGAGCCATTGAATAAAATCACAGATCGATGGAGGGGATTGAACAAATAGAACAAGATGAGCGGTTAGTAAAACAGGGTGCAAAATCGGCAGAGATGAGGCTGATATCTATTGTTATACCGGTCGATACTCATATGTTGCATGTTGAGGCTTGTCATACTCGCAGTTGGCACACATGAAGAAGCGCAGCCCATAGGTGTATGAGATGTCCTGCGACTCACGGAGCTTGCAAAGGTCACCACAGAAGCACATTGATGGTTCGATACCTTGAGGTACGGTAGTCCCCCAATGTTTCTTTGGTGGGTTTGGTGGAGCTAAGGAAGACATTGCACTTAAGAGATCTGAGAAATGAGTGGTGCATCAACGTAAGGAGGTTCGGCTATTTATGGTTGGGGGAGGCAGGAGCATTGGATTCGCTCTTGAAGAAAGAAGTGAGTGCAGGGGCTTAGATGGTGGCAAGAGCATTGGATTCCATCTTGAAGAATGAGAAAATTGTGTCACTGATGATGGTCAGATATTCCACATTTATTGGTACCTGTGTTGTCATTTATTGTTTGGAAAAAGCTGTCCAGTGTTGTCACCTCTTATCTAAAGCCTGCGCAAGAAGGCATGTGTTGTCATGTCATGGTTAAAGTTCAGTAGTGTGGTCACTTCGTGATTAAAGTTACACTCCCAACAGAGTAAGCGAGGTGTCACTCGTTGCATAAGTAGCTTTGTAAGATATAATGACAACGATAGAATGTACCGTGTGGTCGTGCCGGATTAAGAAATGCAACTAGGATGCCATCATTTTGGAATTTAAAATGCAGTTACGACATGGTAAGTGAACCATAAAGAGTAAACGTGTCTGAATACGTAGGAGTACATCGCGAAGCAAATATGCATATGTAAGTTACAGCAAATCTAAAATTCTATTGCTGCCTCCCCCGTTGCCGTCGCCCGTGCCCCCCATCGTGGTCCCGATGCTGCTGGTTAACCCTCACGTGGCCCTTGGAGTAGGTGAGGGGGTCGGGTGGACCGACCTGTCTGGTAGGCCTAGTAGGGAGCACCGGTGTCGAGGCCTCGTCCTACGTGAGCTGTGTCCGAAGGGGAGCACTGGGTACCTGGGACCGCTGGAGGACGTCGTAGTCAGGTGTGCCCCCAAAAAAGTCACGAACGAGGTCGTATGCGGCGTCTGGGCCAGTCTCATCCTCCTGACTAGGGTAGGAGGACTGTGAAGGCTCTCCTGGCGTCTATGTGTACTGGATGGAGGGGCCTACGAACAAATAATTATGTTAGATATGAACAATGTGGTATTGAAAGTAGTAATAAAAAATGTACAATTGTACCTGCGTGGTATGCCGGTGCAGCAGAAGGAGGCCAGGCTGCCGTGCCGTAGTATGGCTCGAACGATGCTGGTGGGGTCGGGCGTGGGGCCGCTGAAGACGAACCGACCTCATCACCGAAGTAACCTGTGCACAATATTACCTTAATTTGCTGAATGTATTGAAAACTGGGATGAAGGGGGCTGCCAGTACCTGAGGATGGATGCACAGGGCTCGGTCTACGAGGCTGCGTCGAGGCTTGTGTAGGTGCACCCAATGAAAGTTTAATAATCAATGCAGTAGTAAGTAACGAATATTGTTGAATGTCATTCGAAATAAAAAATCGTACCTATTTGCTCGGAGCCTGCATGACGTGGTAAAAGGGGTGGTGTGGGTGCCGACACCGATGAACGACGGTACCTCCTCGCCATCAGCATCCGCTATCAACCTGGCGTACGGCACAAGCGTCCTCGCAACCAGGTGGCCTTGGCCACTGGTGAACATAACCCACCCAAACAACAAAAGAAGAAAGGCCTCCAAATGCCTGGAGACCGAGTATGTGTTGGTATGGGGGTGTATGTACGCCGGCGGCAAATATGACTGGTGTTAATAACGATCATTACTAGATACTAGAATAGTAAATGATAGGTTGTATTGTACTGAACCTGAAATTATAGGATCCACTTCTTCGTTGGCCCTCGTGTATCGGACAAGAACTCAGGCACGTAGGGGGGTGCGTCCGCCTTCCGCTCAACAGGGCCAAAGCGCTGATGCATGACGTTGATCCAGTCAGCATCCATATCGATGACCCCAACTGCAGCTCCAGCGCAAGGTAGGCTTAAGAGGTAGGCTACATCCTGCAAGGTCGGGGTCATCTCGCCGCACGGGAGATGGAACGTATGTGTCTCCGACCTCCATCGGTCAACCAGGGCTGCTATCAGCGATTGGTCAAAGTAGAAACGACGCGCCGCTGCCTCGGGGTTCTCCGTCGATCGGGCCTCAACCAAACGGCAAAGCGGTAGGAGTCCTGCCGCTGCCAACCTAAAAGTATTGCAATACATCAATAATATGGAATTACATTAGTGATATGGCAATTTCGTATGAAATTATTGAAGTACATGTGCTTCCATTGCTCGTCGATCGTAAGCAGCTCTCCAGGGCCCAGTGGTCGAAACACTCCTAGCTCCGTCTGGTGCTCGGCGGACAAGAAGCTGCGATGCCTCTTGTCCACTGCAGGGTCTAGAAGCTCGGGGGTCGCAGGGTCCGCCATATCTGCATTTGAAAGATATGTACATTAATGCATTGTTAGATGTAGACAGGAACAATATACTTTGAATATAAATTCACTATACCACTATATGCAACATTAACACATTGCGACAGTTACCTACAAATGAAGGTTCAAATGCTACAAATCGAGCACAACGCGTCATAATACTCACTTAGACAACAGGTGCATCACCAGGTGTATTTTTGGGACAATACTTGTACGTGTGACCTGTTTCATTGCATTGACTGCATCGCTTGACCCTAGGGCCAGCCTCGGATTCATCCATATCATTGCGAATCCGACGAGTTTGTCTTCGGCCAGGTGCGTTCTTCATCTTTTCCAAATCAGGCACATATATTCTTGTAGGCCCTGGATTACTTGTAAAAGTGTCAACAATGCCGTAACCATATAGCTCATGATTCCAAGTGTTCAGTATTTGATCTTTCATAAAATACTTTGAAACATATTGCCTGAGAAGCATATGGTGCTCCGCACACACAGCTATGACGTGTGTACAAGGTTTGTGGAGTAATTGTGGCTTCTGGCAACTACAAATACATGTCCAACTCCTTAACACACACTCTTGAACATACCGCTCACGTCTTCCCCCCTCCGACCCTTATCCCGGCACAAGACACTGAACCTGTGCTCCGCAGTCCCATCTTAATTTGCGTGATGCATGGGGGCCTTCTTATTGGCCTTCTCCATGTACTCACATAGCATCCGTCGGTAAAGCATACGATTGTCCTCCATTACATTCTTAGCAGCTACATACCGATCAATAAAATACTTACAAGTCCCATGCAAAATGCCTTCTACAATTCCAACTAGTGCTAGAGACCTCATTCCTCGCATGACCCAGTTATAAACCTCTGCAAGATTTGTAGTCATTACTCCATACCTTGCACCACCACTGTCGTACAACAGAGCCCATTTTTCATTTGGCTCATTAGGTATCCATTGTGAGAAGCTCCTAATAGCTGAACCTGATCTCCTTACTATCTACGGAGTATCTGTTGGAAGATGTCCGAGAGCTATCGGTTCATCACCGTTAGGTGCAGCCTCCGCTGTTTGTTTTAGAGTCAGTTCATCAAGTCTTGCACATAGGGCATTGAACTTCCATTGCTGATTTTGACTGCACAACTTTTTGAAAAGCTTCATCAACTCTTTGTTTTTAAACTGTATGTAGAAGTTCGCACCCATATGGTGCATGAACCACTTGCTTTTGAGGTCGGGCCACTGTGCTGCTACACCTCGTCGAACACTACCATGTTGCATATCCAACAAAGCCTGCAACAATCCTGCATGTCTATCATGAATTAGATACACATCTGGTCGGTCAAGAACAATAGCATGTTTGACCCGCTCTAGGAACCAATACCAGCTGTCCCCGTTCTCACTCTCCACGAAAGCAAACCCTAATGGCAGGACTTGGTTGTTACCGTCGACCCCAATTGTAAACAATATCTACCCTTTGTACTTCCCAGTCAGGAATGTTCCATCTAGGCATATGATGGGTCGACAATACCGAAATGCTTTGATAGTTGCGGCGAATGCAAAGAAAGCAGGCTGCAACACTCTTTTCCCGTTGTACTCCACATCAATAGAGGGGTAATGCTTGATATCATAGTAGCTGCCTGGGTTCCTTTCACAAATTGTGGCTACTTGACGAGGTAGATTGTGATATGAATCTTTATATGTTCCGAACCTCATCTCAATAGTCTTTTGTTTCGCCCTCCATGCCTTTGCATAGTTTATTGTGTACTGGAACATTTGCTCAATAGCACGAATTATTGATAGTGGCTCATACCTTAGGTTATCCACAATCTCCCCGTACATAACATTTGCAATAAAGGCAGATGACAGGTTCCGGTGGGCGAACTCAATTTCCTCAATGTGACAATTATGTTCCTTAACTATTGAGCACTGCCAGTAGTCTACCCATTTCCCTCTGAATGCGTGCACCCGCCAAGGACACTGCGGCACCAAACACTTCACATCGTACTCCCTTTTACTGGATTTAACAACCTTGAACTGCCTTCTAATAAACAACGACCAGAATTTTACTGCATCAATAACTGCCTCCTTTGTAGGGTACATAGCACCCTGGGACACCTCGTTCTCATGGTTCTGCCACGGTGTCCGATCAACCTCGCTACCCACCAGCTTCGAAAATTCATTATCCCTCCACTCTGCAGGAACTGGAGCATTACCCTCCTCGTCAGATAAATCCCCATCTGCAAGGCCTTCCTCCAACTCTTCATCCTCCAACTCCATCTCTTCAATGATGCTAGGGATGTGCTCCCTTTCATCGGCTACACCTATCGGTTGCAGCTCTGGAATATCACCAACATCTTCTCTGGACCCGACATTAGCCTGCTCTGATTCATCTTCCACTACCTCACTTGGTCCTGCTACTGCTTCCGCAGAGTTCACCTCAGTTTGATCTTTCAGGTACGCCTCAGCTAACAAAACTAGAGGTAGGCCACATTCACAACATATATCTATATACTGCCTCCAAGTTGATGTGGGTTCGATAGGAATAAGCTCACCAAAGTATTCATGACTAGCACGGCTGAGGACAGCTTTCAGCTTCAGCTCATGTTCCTGTGGATCCAGTTGGAAAAACCGCATGAGCCATTTGCACACACCCACAATAATCCTCTCATTAGCTTTACTAAGACCCTTCATGACATGACGAAATTCAGACAGATCTATATCGTTAGAACCATACTTAATTTCACCCTCACCATAATATATCTGAAAAATTAATTTATCTGCCATCCCTGGAAACACCCGCAAACATAACCAATGTTAAGAACGATAAACTATATTTCTAATTATTGAATAAAATAATTTACCGACACCAATTCATACATAACAATAGGTTTTCAATAATAATCCTAACCAAACTAACCTATAAATATCACTCTATACAATCTATATTTACTACCTATTGTATCGTGTGCAAATTAAACGCTACCATTTTCTAAATGCTACATCCTAGGTTCGCAAATTATCATATAGTGCTACCTCCTATGTCACATATTACAACCATACAATTATTATTCTATAAAATTTACATTTGCAAACCTAATATAGTAAAAATAATGTTCTATATTTCACTGCTATCATATACAATGTTCTAAATAAATTTGACAATTTCCTACTAAACATAGAATTTCCTAAACCCTAAATCATACATGTCTAAAATCTATGTCATATACTACTACTGCACTAATTAACAATAATAAAAAGAAAAAAAAGAGACTTACCCGAAAATGATTTTCAAATCTGCAGCTCAAATGCAGTAGGACTTCGTCGGGCTCTCTTCCTCCCCTCTCATCTCCTCTCTTCTCCTCCCTCTCCACAATTTTTTCTTTTTTCTGAATAAAATGGGATTTGGGGCTAATTTTAGCCCCTTTTATAGAAGAGGCTGGAGGGGGTGGAGGCCGAGCGGCGCGAGCGGGAAGGACCCTTATCGCCGCCTGAGAAGGCGGTAAGGACCCCTACCCGCCCCCTGAGGGGGCGGTAAGGCGTCGGACACGGGCAGGCAACCCCTAGCCGCCCTCTCAGGGGGTTGCAGACGTCTAATTTTGCAATTTTTTCTACGAAAAATCTATTTATTTAAATTTTTAATCAAAAAATATAAAAATTAAAAAAAAAACTCTCTTAGCTCATCCAATGTAGTGTAATATTTTTAGAGGACCAAATTAGTGTAATTAGGATGGACCAGTATATATATGCATAGCATTTTGGGCCTGACAATTCTGCTCAACCAGACTCAGTTTGGTTGCAATCGGCCCCAATACAGCCCACCTCGACTGATCTGACTAGCTATTGAGGAGTAGCCCACCTCATGCTTACGGACAGTTGCTGCCATTGTTGCTGAGCTAGCCGAACACCAATCTTTCACAGAAACAAAAAAGAATGAAAAGTAGTCAAACACTAGTAAATTGGACAATTCGTTCAATATAGCATATGTTCTTTTTTTCACTTTTTACAGTGTCCCTGTTGTTGTTAGGAATTAAGTTACTGAATTTTGGCAGTGCAAAGGGACATTTGGAATTGGATTTTGGCCTTGCCTTATTGAAAAACAAAAGGAGACCACACCAGAGGCACCACTGCAGTGAAATTATACATAGAGAAAAGAGGATCACATGATGCTTATTTACTCCTAGTTCATATTCTTATCCGTGCAAAATATGCATATCACTTCGCTTTGCTGCTATTAATCTTTGCAGTCTCCATTAACCGATCATCCGGTTTTTCTTCGCATTATCTAAAAAAAGAAATCAGATTTTTCTTCGCGCACATGGTCGAATTTTTTCACATTGTACCTATCGATTGACGAACGACGATTGCTCTTTGTTATCTGACACAGGAACAGCCGTGGACAAGAAGCAAAGGCACTGTTCCACAATCAGAACGATAAGAAAAAAACATTCATTCACATGTCAGTAACAAAGTAATAGGACCACACTACTCACATAAGAATATTGCAGTGATCAGTGAAGTTATCTCACATGCATGGTGCAAGTCACTTGCACGTCTGAAACTCTGAACCAGATGACAACAAGCACACTCATAATTGCACATCACATTATGCCATCATACTCAGTGGACGCACAATGTGGCTTATCTGAAGCTGGATGTCCTCTCTTCCATTCCATGTTGGTTAGGCAGTGGTTTTCCCTGAAGGAATAAGAGGCTTTGAGGTAAAGCACCAACAGGAAGCAGCCATGGCGCCGAACCAAGGAGAGGCTTCTGCTAACTAACCTCAACAGCAGCCACTACACCGCGCCCTCCGGCACATGGCCATTGCATGCATAACGGCTCAATGATTTGGCGTGGAAGCATTGCAATTTTGTTGCGAATCCTTTGGAATAATTTGAAGTAAATGGCATGAACCATGGCGACCCAATCGATCGATCGTTACAATGCCAGGATATAGTTAGAACCATTCTTTTGCTGGTGATTTTATTTGTAATTCGGGTCCTTCTCAAAGCCTTCGATTTTTTTAGGACAGGCGCAGATACTGAAGAATATTGTGATTTTTGTGATGGATAGAATATTGTGATCTCTTTTTGCACTAATAAGCGTGTCAATGATGTTCTGAAGGGTAAAAAAAATCAAAAATATGGATTGATTCTTGCTCAACAAAGGGCAATTTAGACACACTGACTCAAGAGAGATATGGCTGAAAGAACTAGAGCAATGGTCTTCTAGAAAATAGTGTGAACTGAAAGCCAGTAAAGTAACTGGTGTTTGTTTGTTTCTGTGTTAATTTAAAAATGAACAAACAGGTGTCATGGTGCTTTGTAACTTTATGGGCCAAATATTACTGCCTAATGAGTCACTTTCTGGACCATTGCTAAGGCTTTACGAATCTGAAAGCCAAACCAAACCAAACAAATGGAAGTTCAAAAGGAGCAACTTTATGGGCCAAAGATTACTGCCTAATGAGTCACTTTTTGGACCATTGCTAAGGCTTTACTAGTGATCAGAATCTGAAAGCCAAACCAAACCAAACAAATGGAAGCTCAAAAGGAGCAGAGACCAGGGAATAAAGCCAATTATAGCGAGCACTTGTCTGTGACCTTGGTACACACCAAAATGAAAAGGGAGGGGATCTTGTCACCAGCTAGCTATCTATCACTCTTCCTGCCAAAGCTATACAAGAGGCATGAGCAAGTTCATGATGCATGTGCCTGCCTTTTTCTTTCTGCATCCATTGAGGATGTTGTGACTTTTTGCGGTCAAATAGTGCGGAGTGGAACTGGAACAAACAGATTTTGCATCAAAACTACATCATTCTATATCAAGTTTGTATAATTTTTAGGATTTGGAAATCTTAGGATTACACATTCGTCCATGATAAACAAATCCTAAACTTTGCGACGGCACAACTGATTAACAATAAGATCATGAGAGTGCATGTTTGATCCCTCCTGAACCTTCAAGGGGAGTTCAAAAGGTGGTCCTTAGCATAGCTGTTGCACTATGGAAAACAGACAATACACTAGAGATTTGCTGTCTACCATGTCGTCAGCATGACCTGTGCTGACTTTGGCTAGTGACCACAGTAGATGACAAAATTCCTTCATAATTTAATCTCAAGAACGAATTTCATTCAACTTAAACATGTATGGGATGTATAAAATGCTTTGCTTGCTCACATTTTTCAATGTAGCCAAGAGATCTTGCATCTTGATCAGCTTTTGTCAGTTGGTCCTGTAAAAGAACAAATTAACTTTAGTGATAACCTTCTTTGTTTTATTCTATGTCAGCTTTGCCTTGTTTGCAAACCAACCGAGGAAACTCCAAAAAAAAAAAAAAACTTTTGCGCTATGCCCTTTGCAGATTTACTGATAAGACTATTCAGTTGTTTCAGTGGCCCCTTTGTGAGTGGCAGAAACATCCAACCTTAAATTAACTTGAACCTACCATGCTACCATATGGCTAGCCCAGTGATAGGCCTCATAATTTCAAGGCATACACTTGTATGAGCATACATTGCAAAATACCAGATCTATGGTGTAATTGTCTCCACCCAAGTGCAGCATTGAAAAATCTGCCACCGTCTCATTATCGAACTATGATGTTTCGTTCATTCATCTCTACTGGAGGAAGTTTACAAGAATAGGATGAACAAATATGCAATGAAGATGAGTGAGAATGGCAGGTCATGCGCATTTCAGCCCTTGCCATTTTTTATGTGACTGGCTTCAAACGCAATTTACGTATAATAGTCACGAAGGCAGTAAAAAGTAAAATTGTTTCTCTGCGGGTGTAAAAGTAAAATTGGTTTACTCCGTAGATCAATGAGTCGCTGAGATAGGGAAACTGCAGGCTCTCAACTTGTATCTTTTGTTTCAGAAACAAATCCAAGTGTACCAACATCAGTCTCTGAAGGAAAACGATAAAAAAATTTCATGGAAGAACGATTCAAATCTAAGAACTACATCTAGTCAATTGTTCTGAAGCAAGGAATCATTGCTATTTATCATGCTATGGGTTTCTTTCAGAAGCAGATCATGTACTGTGATGCTGTGACCACACTGGAATGCACGGTGATTTTTCAGACATGCAAATATGCAATCATCAGCACCAGGAAGGCAGGAACTCACAAAGATTTGAACATAAGGATAATTTTTTCACTGACAAATGATTCATAACATCATGGCTAGTGAGCCTAAATCTCTTCACCAAACTTGCCACTCATTCCTTGGTACCCTCGTAGACAAGCCCTAGGGTGAGCCAGGGAGCTGCCAGCACCACCCAAAAAAAAAAAAACAAAAGAATGTCATTGGCTGCATGGATAGGGATTAGGGAGGGAGGACACACCTTTGTGCTTCTCTTGTGAAGGAGACTTTACATTAATTGACAAATCACAGAAGCTCAACTTAGAGCCACCATTTGATCCATTCTTCATGTGATGCACAACACTCTGGCCATTAACTCCTACCAGCTCCTTGACCTCCAAAATGCTCTCACCTCACCAGCCATGGATTCCACTACGTGAAAAAACGTAGGGTGACGAGTCATAACGGACATGGATGACGGATCTCACACCCGTCACCCTGAACGTGTCACTGATGACTAGCATTGGTGATGGGTCATAACCGTGACCCGTCACCTATAAGCGTCTTCAATATGTTGGGTTGACAGACACAAGTGACGGGTAACCTCTTCACCCGTCACTTATGTCTTAACATAAGTGACGGGTAACTAGGTTGTCCTAACATAAGTGACGGGATAACTAGGTTATCCGTCACTTATGTCTATCACCTATATGCTAGGGAGGAATATATAAGTGACCGGTAACCTAGTTACCCGTCACTTATATGTAGGTTATAATGATAGATTGACCTGCTTCATGACTGCATCCTAAAGCATAGCCAGGATTTAGCAGTCGTCTTCTCCCTACAAACAACAGCAACATATCTAAATCCATATCGACAAACACTAGCTCGAATAGTATTGATCACAGAATAGCGACGGTTACAAACTTCCAGTCAATTCGTTATAGAATCACATATGTTACAAATTTCCGATCAACTCATATTACATAAGACCTCACAACCTAGGGGTTCTATAGTGGAACTCGTCATGTAGGCTGATGACTTCAGATACCAAGAACTCGGCGATCCGTTATTGAATCTCTAGGAATGCACCGTCGTCAAAAAAAGAGCATCAAATTTCTGCATAAGTTGACACGTAACCAATGTCATGTTATCATGGAATTAAACTAAGTACTAAAATTAGTTATGAATAATCTCTTATTGAACTTACATCGGAGGATTTGATATCCTTCACGCGGAGTATGAGGAGCATGTTCTACGCAATATAGAATCCGCAGGTGTTGCCTGGTGGTTATTGATAGCACTACTGGGAAAAAATTTAGTGTTAGATCAAAAGGAAAAAAAAAGCAATAGGGAGCATCTAGTAATCTGTTTGGTAGCACTTACCATGAAGTATGTCTTGTGTGTCAGTCTGTGACTGTCTTTCTCATTGTAGTCAGGTTGAGCTCGAAGGTGCTTGTCAAAAGCCCTGCATAAAGATGAATCGATTAGGGAGCATTTGAATGTTAGAAAAGTTACATATGTAAACTAAGTCAGGCAAAACTAACGCGTCAAGGATTCCTTTTATAGCATTGTAATCATGTTATCTAAGTTTGCCTTTTGGTCCTACTGGTCTTGAGGAGTCGTGGTAGAACACCAAGTCTCGCTTGGCAAATGACCAGTAAGATCCAATTGCCACCGGTGTTGTGGCTGCCATCAGGTACTGCATTTTGGAATATTATTGCATTGCCCTGGCCACATATTCCACAGCGTAGTCGGGGTGAAGTTGGATGACCAGTATCGTAATGGCCTCAGGGCCAAGACATGCAATAGAATCCTTGTTCTTCTTTGTTTCTTTCATCAAGTGTCTATATATAAGAACATAGTTAGATTTAAGACTTAGTGGTATTAATTCATGAATATTCAGTTTCAAAAGACTTACAATGTGAAGATCCGTAATAACGAAACGTCCAGGCTATCAAGGTTGAAGAGGTCGTATAAGTTATTGAAACCCACAATGAAGTAGCTATCGTCATTATTTAAGAGGTGTCATCGTTTACTGTACGACTATGGATGTGGCATTGCTGTCTCTAGAGACCTACATGTGGTAATTTTCCAGGTCGATACATGCTTTTCCCGCCCTTACTAGGTCATCTACTGTCATCATGGGCTTCTCGTATTGGAATTTCATGTTGGCACTAGTCCACGCTACTCCAATATCTGTGGAATTCTTTAGCGGTATAATGGCCTTCAACTTCTTCGACAGGTGGTTCTTGGAGCCCTTCTTCTCGGCCTCCTTTTCCTTCTTCTTTGGACTCTCTGGGGGACGGAATTGGATCTGGAAGTGAGGTTGTCAGATGCAGAGGAGAAGGCAGTGAAGTTGCCTTCTCTGGAAATGGGGGGCGTGACAGCGGTGCACTTGGAGCTTGTCTAGACTGGGATGCATTGGAGACCATGATGTCGCTCCTCTTCCACTAGATCCTTTGACGAAGAGCTTCACCCAGAGTTGTGAATTCATCATTGGGGGAGAGCTCCAACACGTGGTCGATGGCATTGCTATGTACCATGTCCACTATAACCACGGCATAATCTGCACGTATCGGGACCGTATGTAAGATACGGACGCCTGGAAGCACCTAGCCCCTTGTAACCTCGATGTGATACCCGCCAGCATGATTACAAGGCTGCAGGGTGTGGGCCCTTTAGCCAAGTACCAATTCACAAGCTTGCTCTTAAAGCTTCGGTGAAGTTTTACGATCACTTTTATTACTGCATTGACCGCGGTGATTGTTTGACACTCGCTCATGTTTCCAGGGTACTCCAGATACTCCTTTATGACATTATCGAACAAGTCGCTCTTAGCTTCATCATTGAGTTCTTTGAACTTAATCGTTATCGGCACCCTCTCTCGAGTAATGAGCCATGCAACCCTCCGGAATCTATTTAGGGTCTTTTCATCCGTAGATAGCCCATCAGCATCGATTCCCGTAATGGTAACCTTGTCCGTTGGCCACTGTGTTTGTGACCTTGCCTTTCGTGCTCATGCACCACTACCAGTTGTCTGGCTTGGAGACTGCGCTACCACCATCTAGAGATGAAACCAAGGGGAGTTGACGTAAACAAAAAATATTCCTCCATTCAACAAGTATAAAATGCATTGAGTCATATCAATACCTATTCAGCGGGATTGTATTCTTTATCACTTGCGCGTCCTGCATTGGTGATGGGTCAGGGCTCGGACTGGAGGAGGATGACGCATCATGTGTCAGGGTGGAAATCATGTATAGTATATTCTGTTCTCAATAGAGGAAAGAAAAGAAATCAAAGTTACTACAAACTGCTCATATTACTACAAACTTACATCTTAAGATGTCATTGCTAAAAAGAGGTGGCGGAAAAACACAAACATATAAGCTAAATTCTCGCGCTGCTATTAACAGCGTACTAGCAAGAACCAAGATTAAGAACTACACACATTCACTATCTCACGCTTCTACTAACAACGTATTAGCAAGAACCAGCTGACTGCAACAACATCATCCCAAGAATTTCAACATATCGAAGAACTCTAAGCATACCCATTAAGATATCAACATACACAATGCCCCTCTTCTGCCCCATGGTTTCTTAGAGGAAAGAAAATGAATCAAGGTTAAGAACATGGTATAAGACAAATATTAGTAGTCAGATCATAGGGATGGATGTATTGAATTGGAAAATACCAAATCATATTATGGAGATAATTATATACGAGTGCAAGCTCGACTGGGAAAGTGAAAAGACATGCAAAGTGCATGTGTAATAAACATCCTAGTTGAGCTTTGCACTCATATGTATGGTAAATAGTTATCTCCTTTCATCATTTGCAGGACAGTTTTAAAAGCACAGGTATCTGTCATCATGTTTAAAGCATCCAAGGAACTACACATGGCTATTGTAACTATAATTGCTTTCAGAAGATGACAAACAATATGAGCATGGATCTCATCTTACATAAACATAGATAAAAAAATAATAGAATGAACCAAATATACATGACCTTTGAAAGATATGACATCAAAACACAAAAATCAGTTTCCAAAATTATGTATACAGAGTGTTCCAGACATCATATACATATTATGCATAATAGTGCTCTCAGAAAATGAATGACAATTGGTCCCAGGACTAACAAGGTCATGCCCCCTAATTGTCCTATTGAAAACATCATTCACTGGATAATTTATCAAGTTCTCAACTAGTTCTTAGACCCTGGAACAAGTTCTCAATAATTAAAGAACATCATCAGAAGCTGTGCTACTGTGCTAGAATAGAAATAGCTCATATACTGAACAGAACAATATGATAGCTATTGAGTTAGAGACAATCAAAAGGACAAAAAGAACTAAATCATGTACTGACAATAGCAAAACAAGATGAACCAGCTTCATTATCCAAAATCAAAACTGGTAAGCTATCTCTGGACTAACAGTAGCAGCACACAAACTAGCCATCAGAACCACAACAGATAGCCCACTAGACAATCAACACATGAAATGTGTCTCAGCACTCATCAGAAGGCAGCGAGAGCCAGTAAAGTAAATCATCAGGGGCTATCACACAAATCACGGAACTAGTGTATCACAGGTCTAACTAATGTACTTAATAAATTGCCTAGTTTCAGATTCTCAACTCATCATCAAACTACTAGAGTATGTAACAGTACTGTCCAGAACAAAAAGAGGGGAAAACTCACAAAGTAAGAGCTTATTTAGATAACACATGCTATTAAAGTATGAGTGGCCATATTTCAAAGTACCCAAAATTATGAATGGCCATAATTCAGATAACACACGCTATGAAATTATGAATGACCATATTTCAGATAACACATGCTATGAAATTATGAATGGCCATATTTCAAACCCACTGGACTGACTACAAGATCAACAAGAACAAATTGGTGACAAGTGATACATTTTACTGAACAAAGATCCCACTGGACTGGCTACAAGATCATCAAGATAGCAACGAATAGCCCACTGGACTAGCTACAAGATTAGCAAGAACAAATAGCCCACTGGACTGGCTACAAAATCATCAAGATAGCAACGAATAGCCCACTAAACCAACTTGTCCAAGAGCATGGACTTGGTGCAAGAGCGCAAGACTCGAAGGTCTCTTTCCACTGTAGTTGAAACATTCAGCATCGAGCAGAGATGGGGGAGGAGATGGAGGGGGAGAAGTGGGGATAGGGGCGTACCTCGGTGTGGGGGAGATCGTGGTGTGCTTGGGGGCGACGATGGTGCTCCGAGTGCGGCAGGGCTCCAACGGGGGTGGAGAGGGCATCATCGGCGGGGGCGGCGATGACGATGTGATCCAACGCGGCAACGGCAGCGGGCTCGATGGCGACAGTGATGGTCTCGGTGGAGGGTGGAGGGCGGTGGTGAACCCTAGCGTGAAATGACTTAGGCGCGCGATCGGGAAATGACTTAGGCGATGCACGTGGGGACGCAGCCAATATATACATGCAACTAATAGGCGACGAGTGATATATTTTACCCGTCACCTATTACAATCACCCGTCACTTATTTTAGAGCATCGCTGACGGGTAATAATGTTAACCTGTCACCTATGAGTTATAATAAGTGACATGTAATATTATTTATCTGTCACCTATTATAATAAGTGATGTTTGATTAATTTCACCCGTCACATTTTACTTTTCAAAGTGAAAAAATTTAGCTGAACAAAAATTCAAATAACTTTAAACCTAAAATCTCTAGCGGAGCCAGTGAAAATTACCAGCACTATATGGGCGGCATTGTTGACTAACTGTTTGGCCACATAGTGACTAGCGAGCTCTTAAAATAGAATCATGTAATAAGTGTTGGGTCGTATTATGACCTGTCACTTATTATTTATCATAAATGATGGGTCATATTACGACCCATTACTTATGATTGGTCCAGAGAGACCTGTCACTTATGATCATGTTATAAGTGACGAGTGTAGTCGTTACCCGTCACTCATGTTATAGGTGACTGGTAATATTATGATTCGTCACATTTTACCTAATATCTGTGACGGGTCTATATCCTGTCATGACTTGAGACGACATAAGTGGTGGATAGTGTAATGATCTGTAACTAAATTATGTCTCATTTACCTATTTTTCACGTAGTGTTCCTCACTCCTCTCAAAAGTCTCACCTAACTGTAGCAACAGTGCTATTCCCAAAGACAAATGCATGCCTACCATAAAAGATGGCATCTCTCTTGTATTGAAGATCACCACAGGGCCCTCCCAACTGCTTTGGGCATGTTGGGTGCCCTGCATAAGGTGTGCTCTGACTCATGTCCACCACCCAGCTAGCACTAGATCATCCAAGCTGACATATGAATTGTCCAGTTTTCACATGTGCTCCTATCTTGTACTAAACAAAATTCATATATATTTTACATCTTAGAGGTCGATTTATACCATCCTGTTCGTCACTGGTAGTTTTTAGAATGTGGATGATATATTGATTTAAAGAGCACACGAGCAACCAAATAGATCTCGATACTTCTTCGAGTTTTTAACCAAAGATCAGGATATGGAATTTTCCCTTGAGTAACAACAGGCGGCAGGATACATCTGATAGGGATGTTCTTCAGAGCAGAGTGACATGGCACGCTCAATAGCCAGAAGCACTGACTATGGTAATCTGAATACTATAGTTATCTGAATATTATAACGCCATTAGCCTGCCCTCATGATTGCAAGGCCATAGAGGAGCATCGAGTTAAGCAGTAGCCATCACGGGGACAGGCCCTACCTAGGGCTCGTGAGCAGCCATCCATTCATCCATCCATCCGATAACTTGCAATCCTGGGGAGGGAGGCAACGCCAAAAAGCCTTCCTGATTAAACTACCACTGCAGATGCACTACACAACAACGGCTCAGCAGCAGTCACCCCCAGGCTCTACAAGAGCCCATTGTTTTACATGCTCTCCTCTCCATAAGAACACGCATGGGAATGGAGTTCAGGGCTTGGGAATCAGGAGACCTACATCGTGTCCCGATCCTGTCACCTATCACAATGAAGCAGCAAATCACATGGTTAGAGGTATTTGATCATGAGGATTGCCAATCCAAGAGGGCCATCTTCTTGAGATTCTCGGAGAAAACGACATCGCAACAAACGTACCTTGCATGATCATTATCAGATCATTTGGAGATGCCATTTCTTTAGCCATGTCAATGACAGCAGGAATCCATTATCACTTCCAGGGTTGGATTTGGCAGACAATAAGAAAGGAACTTGTGTTCCTCTCTCACTATTTGCTTCTGATCTGCTACATACATATGAAAATGAAGCAATGTACTTGAAGCACAGCACTTTAGAGGAAATTTGACCAAGCTTTTGGATAACTTCTTTGTTTTTACCATAACAAAAGCAATTTGATCAAGAAAATCAAATCACCAAGAACACCCCTAAGATTTTCAGGATTTACTGTAGGACCGAGGTAGGCGAATAGGGGGTGAATAAGCATCTTACATATTTCTTGCGAAATAGATAGCATACTCCTTGTTTACCCAACGCTCTTTAAAAACAAACAACGAAAGTATAAACTTTAGAGAGACAAAGCAAGAAAGAAAGTTCTAAGGCAATATGATTCTACGGATAGAATATAAACTCTAGTCTATTACAAAGACTAAGTTTATCCTCTCCTCTTCTCCAAAACCTATCACTAAGCTCTCAAATGACTGGCTCACCCTCCCTCTACAGCCGTACCCCTCTCTTTATAGGCCTAGGGAGGTGTTTTGGCTCTTAAGTTTTCTTGTTCTTAAAATACCCTCACCAGTAATACACTCCTACCTATCATCGGGGTATTTGGTCAATTTTTTCTCCATCTATCGAATGGCCACAGCTTCTTCACGACTTAGCTTCACCACGACGCAAGCCTCATGATGATGCCACGTGACCCTCTAGTTCTCCCGTAGTTTTATGGCAAAATTGTGAAACCCTAGCATGCTTTTCAAAGCGTGACTAGCCGTCACTTGCTTTGTCTCAAGCAAGCACTCTGATGTCGATGCGTGTCCTTCGTATTACGATCTTGACCACTAGCAGGTCTCTCCCGCTCCCAATCCCTTGGGCCATCTTGTCACTTGCACCAGCATCTCCTTTGCTTGATTTTGTCAACACGCTGTCTTCATCAATCACCTCATGCTTCGCTTGACATCCACATGTACTGCTAGGATCACCCTCGAGTCCGTCCGATCCCCTTTATCATCCGGCACCAAGCACCCGCTTGGCCCTGATCATCCCGCCGTTGACCGCCAAATTGCATCCATCACCTGCACACTATGAAACAAGGAAACATGTTTCTCCTACTCTAAAACTATCTCCAGGTTAGCTCAAAACAAAAATCCTCAAATGAAAGCACATCATGCAAAAATCGTGAACACCAGATGCTCCGGTGTGTTCACCCTCTAAACACCGGACCATATGGTGAATGCAGCTCTTTCTTCGCACTGAAAATTTGCTCTATGCAAGAATTAGTTCGGTGATATACTCTGGTGTGCACATTGTCTACCACCGGACAATCCTGTGTACAAAAGTCCCCCATGCACCAAAAAATTGCTCTCTGCAAGAAAATGTCCGATGTACTCTCCGGTGTTCATAGAGCTCATCACCCGACTGTCCGGTGAATATAACTCATCAGAACTCAGTTTGGATCCTTCTCTGCTGGAAATAGTCCGGTGAACACAAGTAGCCAACACCAGACCATCCGATGCCTATTTCAAATTTGCCACTAAATTGAAAACCTCTGGTGTCAATATCAACACCACACCAGATCATTCAGTGAAGCCAATTTCCGAGGCGCCGGATAATTTGATGAGAACAAATCACATGGACTTAGAGAAAATAATTCCAATTCCATTCTCCTTCAACTCGAGTTAGTGATGAACACGAATAAACATCAATAAACACATGCTAATCAAGTCCAACTCAACTCAAGCATTGTCATTGACTCATCACACATACCAACCAAGACATTTATCCACTTGGTTTCTCAATCTTCCCTTTAATGAGTCCATTGACAACACACATGAAGATTAAAGAAATAGTTGAAACACAAGAACCAATAAGCACATCGAAGTGATCCAAAGGCCAAAGAAGAGCAAGAACAAGATCACTTAACATAAGATGGAATTGCAAAAGCCCAAAACCAGAAGCCAAAAAGAAGCAATCAAAGCTCACGACATTGGATTTTCTCCATCTGGTATCATTTTTCTCTCCCCCTTATTGGCAATAGCTTCATCATAAATGCACAAAGGTATAAAGGCATGCAAAGGCTCCCCCTATCTTATGCAATTTCATCCATTTTACTTCCCCTTGGGCAATGTAAAAAAAATGTACGAATGTGATGCAAA
Organism: Phragmites australis; assembly: GCF_958298935.1. NCBI lineage: Eukaryota > Viridiplantae > Streptophyta > Magnoliopsida > Poales > Poaceae > Phragmites > Phragmites australis. The sequence goes on along the minus strand of NC_084936.1, from coordinate 17,941,974 downwards.
CCTATAGAGCTTCAAATATAGATCACAAAGTACTTGCAAGGACTAGAGATGTCAAAGCACTATAAGGAGTAAACAATATAACTCAAAGGCGTACAAAGTCTCAAAATGATTCCACGTCACAAGCATCGGGAGTATAGCAAGTTTTGATCATATTGTTCAATTATCAAAAAGATGTCACTACAAAAGCATCCACGGTTTCATGATCAGTACAAAAAATATTAGAGAAACTAGTGTTATGTCAAGTTCAAACTAGGCAACCAAGTTTAATCCGATGGGCTATGCAAACACCCACATATTAATCCAAGCATTAGTTTGACAAGATGAAAAGAAACATTCTTAGCACATTATAAAAGCACAAGTAAAATTTATCATTCGATCATTTTCTTATCCTCACGTGAACATTAGCAACCATGGATTCACTTCTTTGGCAAAACACATGAAGCATTAAGCCACCATATTGGATTCAAATTTAGCTCAACACTTAATCATTCATATGATTAACTTAACAAGGATTCAAGATATGCAATTTTCAAAAAGCCAAATCAAGTTGTGTCTTTGCGGCACAAAAGAGCACATGCTCTCAGAAGGGTTAATCATGGCCTAAATATTTACATAGATAAACATCAAAGACCCCCAATCCGCTAAGATGAACAAAGCGACCTAGCACAAGCTTTTCATAAAACTAACCCTAATATAATCACTGATCAAGCTAAATCTAACACTCAATGGTGACAAGTGCTTAGTTTTATCATTCATATCAAGTTCATCCTTATAAAATACATGCTTGCTCAACAGATTTTATGACATGTCTCAATAAGAGCCTAAGCTTGCACAAATTGTTATACATCTACTACACTTAGCACAAATTAACACCTAGTGTAAGAAAGTGCAATGAACATATAAGTGAAGCTTAATTACTATGAATATCTTACAAAATGTGATGAAAATGCAAATGCAACAAAAATAAGATAGAGTATGTACATGAAAGACTCCCCTCACACAATGTCATAGGGATGACACACACCAAGCTCTCCACTCAAATAGGCAAATCTAGTAGAATCTAAAGGCTTGGTGAAGATGTTGGCTAGCTGATGTTGGGTATCAATGTATTTCAAATCTATGTCTCCTTTCTCATTGTGGTCTCTCAGAAAATGAAATCTTACATCTATGTGTTTGGTTCTGGAATGCTAAACTGGGTTATTGGATAAACTAATGGCACTGGTGTTGTCACATAAAAGTGGCACATGCTTAAAATCTAACCTAAAATCTCTCAAAGTAGCAATCATCCACAAAATCTGCGAGCAACAACTAGCGATAGCTACATATTTAGCTTCAATAGTAGACTACACAAAGCTAGACTGCTTACAAGAAGACCAACACATAAGAGAAGTACCCAAGAAATGACACGTACCAGAAGTACTTTTCTTGTCAATTCTACACCCAGCAAAATCCACATCAGAAAAACCTCGAAGAGAAAGCGAAGAGGAAGTAGAAAACCAGAGTCCATACTCGAGAGTGTGCTTGACGTACCTCAGATTGCGTTTCACTACTTGGCGGTGAGACGTCCTCGATGAAGCTTAGAAGCGTGCACAGAGGCAGACGGCAAAGTGGATGTCCGGTCTTATTGTCGTCAGATATAGAAGGGAGCCAATCATGCTCTGAACTCCCGCTGGTCCACCACTTCGCTATCTTCATCTAGATCAAGCACAGTCGAGATAGCCATCAGTGTCTTCAAAGGCTTCGTGTCGCTCATGTTTAATTTCTTCAGCTACTACTTGGTGTACTTCGTCTGGTGGACGAATGTACCCTTCTTGCATTGCTTGATTTGAAGTTCAAGGAAGAAGTTGAACTCACCCATCATCGATATCTCGAGCTCCCTGGTCATAGTTTTTGCAAACTTGGCCACAAGTGCACGAGAAGATCCACAAAAAAATAATATCATCCACGTAAATCTGAACAAGTAGAAAATCTTTACCATGCCTAAAAGTGAATAAAGTTTTATCAACCGACTCCATGACATACCCATGCTCTAACAAGAAAGACATAAGCCTATCATACCAAGCCCTAGACGCTTGCTTAAGCGCATACAAAGCTTTCTGAAGCTTGTATACTCTATGTGGGTATTTGGTATGTTCAAAACCTGGAGGTTGCTTGACATAGACCTCTTCATGTATAAAACCATTTAGGAACGCACTCTTGGTATCCATTTGATGCAGCTTGAAAACCTAGGATGCCGAAAAAATCAGAAGGATCTGAATGGCTTCTAGTCTAGCTACCGATGCAAAGGTCTCTTCAAAGTCTATCCCCTCTATTTGAGTGAAACCCTGAGCCGCTAGTATAGCATTGTTTCTCACTACAGACCTATCCTCCCCATGTTTGTTTTTGAAAATCCATTTTGTGCATATGGTGTGAACATTAGGGGGTGGCTCTAAAAGAACTCAAACTTGGTTTCTCTTAAAATTTTCAAACTCTTTATGCATAGCATTGACGCAATTTGAATCAGATAAAGCATGTCTAACATCACGGGGCTCAAAGGAAGCAACAAATACAGAATCAGTAAAATGAGCATGGTGAGTGGACTTAGACATAGTTACCCCCTCATTGAGATCCCTGATCATCATGTGTAGAGGGTGTCACCGCTGAATGTGTTGAGAAGCCTCAGGCCTTAAGAGAATCTCTCCCTCAAACACAGTTGGTGTAGGCTCAAGAGCAGCTGAAGTGGAAGTAGAGCCTTTAGGACCCTCTGCTGGAGTAGAAGAAGCAGGAGCCAACTCTGGAGCAGGTATGGTTGAGGGAACTAGTGGATCATCCTCGTCATCACCAAGAGCTGTAAGGTCGTTATCTACAAAGATGCTTTTGTTTATCTCCTCATCACCCGCACACTCAAATATAGAACTAGCATAGGGGGTTGATTTATCAAAAGTCACAACACAGGATTACATGATGGTGTTAGTGTCAAGATTATAAACCCTGTAAGCATGACTATGAAAAGAATACCCTAAGAAAATGACATCGAAAGAGCGTGACTCGAACTTATCAAGATTGCCATGTTTTAGGATGAAGCACCGATAACTGAAAACTCTAAAATGTGAAACATTTGACTTCCTCCCAAAACACAACTCATAAGAAGTTAAATTCAAAATCGAGCGCAAGAAAATCTGATTTGAGATGCAACACGCTGTGCTAATGGCCTCAGCCCAAAACTTCCTAGTAGTCTTATAGTCATCGAGCATCGTCCTAGCTATCTTCACCAAAGTCCTGATCTTTCTTTCAACCATGCCATTCTGCTGAGGAACACGTGGGGTAAAAAATTGATGCTCAATGCTATGTTCAAGGTAGAAAACATCAAAAAGATAGTTCTTAAACTTGATGCACTATCACTACGAATTGCTTTCAATGCACCTAGGAATTCTTTGAACAATCTCAAAACTAAGCTCCGAAAGTGTGAGAACACTTCATCCTTGCATACCAAAAAGAAGAACTAAGAGTAGCGAGAGTAATCGTCAACAATAACATGTACATACTACTTCCCACCCGTCAAGCGAACCCGAGAAGGACTAATAATATCCATATGGAGAAGTTTACCTGGTCGTTCAGTTATCACCAGATTGACTGGTGGGTGAGAAGCGACAACCATTTTGTCATGCTGACAAAGAGCACAAACAAGGTTCTTCTCAAATATGAGTTTAGGTAATCCTCGAATCAAACGTAGGGCACTCAAAGGAGTAAGCAAATCAAAGCTCATGTGCCATAATCTCCTATGCCACATCCAAAGCTCAGAAGAAGGTTGGAAAATTAAACACCAACAAGTCTCTCCCACTCCCGCTCCCGATCCCTCGGGCCGTCTTGTCACTTATACCAGTATCCTCTTCGCTTGACTTTGTCAACACGTTGTTTTCATCAATTACCTCATGCTTTGCTTGACCTACATGTATACTACTAGGATCACTCTCAACTTCGCCTGACCTCATTGATCATCCAGCATCAAGCACCCACTTGGCCCCGATCATCCCGCTATCGTCCACCAAGTTATATCCATCACCTGCAAACCATGAAACAAGCAAACACGTTTCTTCCACTCCAAAACCATCTCCAGGTTAGCTCAAACAAAAATCCTCAAATTTAAGCACATCATGCAGAAATCGTGAATACCGGATGCTCCGGTGTGTTCACCCTCTGAACACCGGACCATCCGTTGAGTGTAGCTCTTTCTTCGCACTAAAAATTTGCTCTCTACAAGAATTAGTCCGGTGCTATACGCCGATGTGCACGCTGTCCACCACCGGATAATCTTGGGCATAAAAGTCCCCCATACACTGAAAAAGTGCTCTATGTATGAAAAGGTTCGGTGTACTCTTCGATGTTCACACAACTCATCAACGAACTCTCCGATGAGTACAACTCACCAGAACTCAGTTTGGATCCTTCTCTAACAGAAATAGTTTGAAGAACACAAGTAGCCAGTACCAAACCATTTGATGCCTATTTCAAATTTTGCCATCAAATTGAAAACCTCCGACATCAGCATCAGTACCATACCGGATCATCAGGTGAAGCTAATTTCCCAGACATCGAATAATCCGGTAAAAATAAATCATATAGACTCTGATAAAATCATTCTAATTCCATTCTCCTTCAACTCAAGTTAATCATGAAAAAAAGAAGCATCAACTAATACATACTAATCAAATCCAACTCAACTTAAATATTATCAATAACTCATCACACATATCATCCAACACACTTATCCACTTAATTTCTCATTTATAGTTTACATTTGATCATCGACCGACCCTTTTCTCCTACACAAATTGCAGAATTCTTTAACACCTAAGGTTGAGAAAGAAGGGGAAAAATTGCCAAAGAAAAAAATTCTTCTTAGTTTTGCAAGAAGAAGATTAACCAGCCGATTGGATGCCTCTGATCGCATCAATCCGCGACTGTCCATGTCATGTCTCCCTCAAAGATCCAGTGGCAAACCTCAACCTCACCGGGTTTTCCACCAAGCGCGATGAACGCCCCATGACTCGGGCTCCAATCGGACGTGTCTAGGTGACAGATCGCTACCCCATGATTGATATTCTCATCGGAGTCGACGGCCATGATGTCAGCCTCATACACCCGCACCTTCGGCACCGAGTGGCAGTAGTACACCAGGTACGGGAACAGGCTCTGGTGGCACGACACAGACCGCGTCACCTTGCCACCGTTGATGCCAGTGACCCTGCCGAGCTTGATGTCCCCGCCACCGCCTGCTGTCGAGGCTGTGCTGCGCACAACAATGTCATTGCCTAGCATCTCCACAGCGAAGTCGACAATGTCCTCAGCCGAGGTCGCGCACCGCTTGGTCTCACCCTGGCTCGGCGCACGCTGGCACTCAGCCACCGTGGATGCCACCGCCTTCCCCATCGCCGTGTCGAGCGGCACCCCAAACACCTCCGACACGGCATTCGGCTCGAATGGTATCTTTGTGGCAATGTCCCTTGGCAGGAATGCCCTGGGTGGCATCTTGTCCCTGATGTCCGGCATTGGCATTCGGTTCCCAGCCACGAGCTCCCGCTCCCTGAAGAACTTTCCAGGCTCTGGCGACCACTTCAAGTGCCGATGCCCAGATGCCGCGGCCTCCGCCGACACCGTCAGCGCCGCGGCGGTGCTCGAGGTGTTATGATACTCCTTGAAGTCGACGCCGGTCTTGGCGTACCCCTTGAAGGTGTTGTTCTCGCCGGCGTACTCCTTGAAATCAATGTGGTGATTCGGGTTGGTGCCCTCGCCGTAGCCCTTGAAGGTGGTGCTGCCCGGGTTGGCCGAGTTTCCATAGCTCTGGAACTCGGCGGCGCCCCCATTGGCTCCCTTGGCGTAGGAGGCGAAGCTGTCGTCGCCGACGTTGGCGTCGTCGCGGTACTTCTTGAACGTATCGACGCCGGCATTGCCGCCGGCGCCGTAGCTCCGGAACGTGTTCTCGGGGACGTTTCCCTCGACGCCGTAGCCCGTGAAGGTGTCGGTGGCGCCGTTGGCGGACTCGCCGTAGTTGGCGAAGCCGGATGTCATGACATTGGACTCGTTGCCGTAGGAGGTGAAGGTCTCCCGCAGGCCGTTGCCGTTCTTGCCGTAGCCAGAGAAGCCGTTCTCCCCGTGGTTCGCCTCCTGGGAGTAGGACGCGAACCCTCGGCCGCGGCCGTTGGCGGCGGCGTCGTAGTTGGTGAAGGTGGAGTCCGGCACGTTGGTCTCGGCGGCGTAGGCGGCGAAGGAGCCCGACCCGCCCGTGGCACCGCCGGCGTAGGAGGTGAAGTTGGCGGTGACGACGTTGCCGTCGGCCTCGTAGCTCTCGAACCTGTCGTCCCGCCCGGACGAGTCGCGGCCGTAGCGGCGGAAGGAATCGGCGGCGATGTTGAGGTCCGGGGAGTAGTTCCGGAACGAGTCGGCGCCGGCGCCACCGCCGGTGCCGTAGTTGGTGAAGTTTGCGTTGCTGTAGCCCTTGAACGGCCCCCCGGCCCCGGCGGCCCGGCCCTCCAGCGACGCCGTCTCGCCGGACGGGCAGAGGAGCGCGGCCTTGGAGCAGAGCGCGGGAAGGCGGGCGCGGATGTCGGGCAGCGGGGAGGGGAAGGAAGCGGCGGCGGCGGCGGGGAGAGGGGAGAGCTTGGAGACGAAGAAGGCCGGGTGGGGGCGGTTGTTGGGCACCTTGCGGTTCCAGTACCGGATGAAAGCCGCCTTCGCCGTGAACGGGTTCACCGCCGGCGACCCGCCGGAGCCGGCGCCGGCAGCACTGTGCGGGAGGAGCAGAAGCAGGAGGAGGATGGTGGTGGAGAGGACGGGGAGGGGAGGAGAAGGGGAAGCCATTGGAGAGATTTGGGGGTGGGGATTGAGGGAGAAGATGAAGGCGAGATTAATAAGAGTGGGGAGCGAGTGAGGAGTGAGAGTGAGAATGTGAACATGGAAAATTGGAAAATCTTTCCCTCCCTCCCTCCCCTTCTCTCTCTACCCTTTCTCTCTCTAACTTTTTGTTTCTGTTTTTCCCCTATTTCTTTGCTTGTAGTTTGTCATTCCTTACCTAGACCATATTTGATACTTCACAAACTTTCAATGGTGAGAACATAAATGCAATAATAGAAAGTGTTTTTTTATTTAAGGCCTTTTAAAACGTAACAATATTACAATAATTTTACCAGCAATTTTCAAAGAAAAAAATTCTCACAATAATAACACGAATATCATCAAAACGCGTTTTTGGGTGCCGATGCGTGTGCACAGTGTCTTTTTAGAAACTGATTCTAGCTGGAAAACTTGTTAGTCGGATGGTGATTCTTCTCCAATTCAATCGGCATTGCATAACTCGATTAGGACTACTAACTATTGTAATTCAGCGGATGCCCGTAACGATTTAGCAACTCGAACACAAGGGCGGTATAGAGTAAAATTAGGCATCAGATGCAATTTCGAGGCTTTCGTTTTATTTATTACTACCTTCTCAAATATAAGTTTATTTGGGTTTGCCTCAAATCAAAAACATTTTTAGTTTGATCATCAATAGTAAAAAAAATATGTAGATTGACAATATAAGGTTGATGTTGCTAAATTTATCGCGAAAATTAATTTATAATATAACTCTTTTCTATTTAAAATATTATATTTTAATAGATATTATTAGTCGAAGTTTCATATTAGTGACAGTGTCGAAGTTCTAGTGAATTTATATTTAGGCAAAGTTTTATACGATTAATTATCTCACAGTTGTCTAGTATTACTCAAAGAGTTAATTTTTTCATAAGAAATAAGTTCCTTCTCTCTCCTATTTAAATTGCTTATCAGGTCAGTTTTTTCACTAGCTGAACACCTAATTGATATTAAGAAACCAACACTAGAAGAGGCTTTAAAAAGCTTATTTTTTAACATCAATTTTTTACTCTCTTCTTTTAGATATCACCTAAGAAATAAGACATCAAGAGTGACCATACTTTGGTATAATGTTGCGCATGCATTGGCCTTTCGTGTAATCAGAACAGTAAAAACAAATCAGTACTGCATAACTCAGATTAGGATTCTTAGTGTTAGTTTTTAGGCGATATTAGTTTCTATTTTCTCCGATCCTTTTTCCATCCTATTAGGTTTACATTTTGTTGTTAAATGTGATACATAGGCAGGTAAGTTTAGTTTCCCCCTTAGTTTATTTTGTTTCACTTAAAAGTATCGACACATGCGCACATACAACAGTCAAACTACTAAATGGGAGGGTAACGCAGTCATATTTCATATATCAACTACATATCGGAGCATTTGCACATCATCACCTCTTCATGTGCCGTTGCGAAGTCATACGCCACACATCGATGCTTTGCGAGCACTATTAGAGTGGTAGTAGGGAAGGATGGTGAGGGCGTGTCTGCCTCCACCGACTCCCTCGTCTGTCCAAACACTAGTAAAATTTCAAACAATCGGACTTTAAAACGTGACATATTTACGATAAAAGGTGAATTTTTTTTGTTAAATTCAAATTCCAGTAGTGAACCGACAGTGGGTAAGTGGCAGTGATAATAGTGTGACCACTATCACTGTCGGTTGGAGACCTTACTGTCGGTTGGAGGTCTCCAACCGGCAGTGAAACCTCTTCCAGAATTTTTTTTAAAACAAACATGAACCGGCTCGATCGATTCGAGCCAGAGCTGCCACGCTCGGCCGCCCCCGCCGCGTGAACTCTACTGCCACCGATGGCACATCAACCGACGATGGCAACAAGAAAACTTGGCGGCTCGAAGGCCACCGCCACATCACAATCCGCGCCATCCTGAAAACACCGTCGACAGCTCGGCCGAAGCCCAGGTGCCTGCGGTCCCATCGCGGGTCCCCGTCGGCATCAGGCTTGGCCTTAGCCTCGGCGGTAGTGAAGGGGAGGTGCGGCATGCGGGCAGCCCGGTGTGCCCCCTCCTACCACGCACGTGCCCCCGCCCACACACTCCACGCCGCTCGTGCCGCGGTCGGAGGCGGAGAGGAAGCCGTCGCCGCCACTGGCGCGCGAGATCCAGGAGAAGCCCGAGGCCGAGTTATCGTGGGTGGCCGAGCGGAGGGAGCCCGAGGTTGAGTCATCATGGGTGGCCTCCCTCCTTTTCCTCCTCCTCCGCCACCGGCACGAGAGATCTAAGAGGAGCCTGAGCCCAAGTCGTGGTGGGCGCCCAAGCGAAGGGAGAGATGGGGCGGAGGAGGCTCATTGGGTACTTGAATCGAGGCAAGGAGTCGGGGCAAAGGAGGCCGGCGGGGTAGAGCGAGAGGGTTATGGATTTGGGGTGGGGAGAGAAGAATATAGAGAGAGGGGACTTAGAAAAATGAGAGAGAGAGAGGATGTGAGGAGGAGAGAGCCAGGAGAGATACAATGATCTGGAGTCGGATTTGAGGCACCGAGCCAAAATTAGATTGCATAAAATATTCGGGTTTGTGTACATCTTCACTACTGGTTGGTATATTTAGACCGATAGTGATAATTATTTTCACTACCAGTTCACGCCCATATGAAGCTTCACTGCCGGATTTTACTGTAAACCGATAGTGATACTCTATCACTACCGACTCTTAAAGAACCAACAGTGATGAACCGACATATAAGATCTATTCTATAGCAGTGACATGATATTGCTTAGTTATATGCCACACCTCGATGCTTTGGGAGCACTATTAGAGTAGTAGTAGGTAAGGATGGTGAGTGTGTTTGCATGCACCGCCTCTCTCATCTCTGCAAACACTAGTAAAATTTTAAGCAACAGGACTTTAAAACGTGACATATTTAAGATGAAAATTAAATTTTATTGGTTAAATTGAAATTCCTAGTTGGAATTTTGCCACATCAAAATTTGGGATTTCTTATTAAAAGCTTGACTCAAGATTATTTTTAGCGTTTCAGAAAGACAGACTTATTCAACGGTTATGGTAGATGAATGGCCATACCTCAATGTCGATAATGGTAACTTAGTGTGATGGACAACGAACTAGGGAGCCGTGTGGTGAGGTGGAAGGCGCCATTTTGGGTACACTACCATCTCCACAAAAACAACATTCAGCTACCAAAATAAAGTTAGCATTGTCAACAAAGAAGTAGGGGGTCGTGGTTGCCATGCTGAGATATGCCTGTTACTATGGACAACACAAGTGTGAACTAAAAAGTAAATACCGAAATGTCACTTATTGTTCTGTTTGGCCTGAACCAGGACGGGTCAAACAAGGGTGGGTGGTGTCATTAACTTCTCTCAGAGAGAATTGGTATTTTGAGACAGAATAAACAAGATATTTTTGTAAATATATTTTAGGATAAAATTCATGCAAATCACCCCTATAAATTTCTCCAAGTTAAAAACCGAACTAAACTATTTTTGTTTCTCTTTCGCCATCAGCCACTGTCTCCAAGTTAAACACAGAACTAAATTCATGTAAACGACCCCCATACATAGCTGATTTGTATTTTATCAAGTGTAGGCAAATGGCTAGTATTTTTACAAAAGTTGCAGCAACAATACCAGCATCATGGAACCTTCCTATAAAAACTTTGGACCGATTAAGCTTTCGGTCTGCACGCTTTCTTGCATGATTCATATCTCCATCAATGGTACTTAAGCTTTCGGTCTGCATGATTCATATCTCCAGCAAAAGTTGTAGTGAATAATTAAGGTGTTTAGATAGGGAAACAAAATTAAAACGAAACGAGCGATTGCAATGAATGTGGACTGCTCGGTTCACACTGCTTCGCAAGGAGTCAATGGTCTGCTTCATATAGTCACCATATATTGAAAGCAGATATAAACATGTACAACTACATTACTTTTCCATGTTGGGGATGCAAGAATTCAAAAAAAACAAAAACAAACAATGTTATAAATTCATTTTAAAATACCAGATATGACAGGAATAAGGAAAGTTCATGCATTCCAAAGGAGGCCTTACAACATTCTGGCAAATCACAAAACACAAATATATGCTTGCCATTTGTTCAGTAGTTTGAAAGAAATAGTGTGAATAGATAGTATATATTTGTTACATTGGAATCCTGCATGTGTTATAAGGGAACATAAGTACTTAATTAAATCTTGCGATCGAATTGAGGAAAATGGATTTCTGTTCCAGGAAGAAACACTTGGATACGAAGATCGACGTGTAATATAACTTCGTTCTACAGTTTTATGTAACAAAATGATAGCATACAATTAACAGTACTCCTCGGATCCCAAATACAAGCAATCTATCCTCTTCAACTTTGCTTCAAATACAAGTCCATTCACACAATTTGGTTGCTGGGGATCGATCTATGTCAGCAAGGACAATGCAGTGCAGATCAATTTATTGACGGCGAATGTCAGGCCAGCTTATCCAAGGACAATAGGCAATGTTGGCTGATTCCACAACAGCTCTACAAGACACATATATTGATATTAATTGTCGATTAATTGTTGTTGTCTCTAAGAGATGTCAACAACCTCAATAGTTCTTTTTCTGACACCACATTCACAAGAATTTAAGAAACTCTCACCAAACATTTGCATGGTTCAAATGCCACTGCACCTAAGCATGCAATCACTACTACAAAACATCACATATATAGCGTTTCATCAGTGTCGGTTTAACAGGAACCGCTACTGTAGGTGCATCAGTACCAGCTCTCTAAGTCCCGCGAGCGAACAATGACTGAGGAGGTAAGAACCTGCACTGATAGTCACTATCAATGTCGGTTCGTGACTGGAACCAACACTGATACTTAAGTGTTGGTTCCACATACCAACAAGCATTGATACTGATACAGTATAAAAGCCCACCTTCTCCCCTAGCTCGACCAAAACAGAGCTGCTCGAGCCCAAGCAAACAATGCTGTCCTGTGGTTGGAGGAAAGATTTTTGCGTTGAGGATTCCAGATTTGGAGGAGTTAACTACTCTAAGTTTAGTGAGATGGTCTATATTTCATTTTTAGATAGATGTATTTGGTAGATTGGGTTGATAGTTGGTGTTTATTATATGGTTATGGATTTTGAGATCTAATTTAGAAAAAGTTTGCAACTTTGTCATTGTTAGATGTATAGAGATGATCTACATTTATTCTTAGTTGGATTTAGTTACTAGATTGCTATAGGTTTGAATTTAAAAATGGGCAAGGTATTGGTGGCAACTGGCAGAGTTTGAAAAGGACGGGGAAAGACCTATCAGTGCTGGTTGGTAAAACCAACCGGTATTGATAGTACACCTATTAGTGCCACTTGGTTCCACGAACCAGCATTGATGTTGATTTTCAATACCGGTTCCAAACCATACACTAGTAGTCAGTGACTATCAGTGCTGATTCATCAATGATAGTTTAAGACCCGTCACTGATAATGATTTTGAACCGTCACTAATGTGCTATTCTCACGTAGTGAAAATGCAAGCATATAGTACCATGCATTGCGGTACAAAATTATATATGGCCAAGAGCCTTAGTTATTTGGTTGTACAATCGTGCAGGCAGTGCATATGACCTTTGGACATTAACGTGGTCTGCAATATGCAACTTTTACTATAACATCTTTTATATGATAATCGTATGTACTCTACATTGCCAATTCAATGGTACAATGTGGATACGGCTAATCCAAACATTACTACAGAACATATCAAAAGTAGCATCCTATTAGTGCCAGTTATTAATCTTTCACGCGTGAACAATGAGAAAGGCGTAAAAAAATCAGCATTGATAGTCACTATCAATGCGGTTCGTGGCTAGAACCGGCACTGAAGTATCAGTGCCGGTTCTAGTCACGAACCGATACTGATACCGACCATCAGTGCCGGTTATAGCTCCCAACTGGCACTGAAACGTAGCCGGACCCGAAATCACTTTTCAATGCAATTTTGTTTCTCCAGCCAATCCTCAAGTCCGGTGGTATTCTTATGTCTTCTCCCACCCGATACTCTCTCTCTCTCTCTCTGATTCACACCACACAAGACAACATTATCTCTTCCCCACTGGTGCTCTCTCTCCCCCAACCTCTCTTTCCCGTTCCCACCAGTGGAGTTGGCACTTCCCTCCCATCACCTTTCTCCTCCTCTCCCTCTTCTCTGCTCTCATCAACGGTGGCAACCTAAGCTCCGAAAAGTGGTAGAGGCCGGTAGCTTCCCAAGTTGCGGTGGGAATCTAGCTATTTGCGCAGCCATGGAGGTGTCGACGGGTTGCTGATGCACGTGGCGATGGCATCGAGCTCCCTCCGCGATGGCTGGTGTATGCTGTTCCGCGCGGGGAGCTGGCTTGGAGCAGTGGAGCTCGCGGTGGCTCAGTGATCCCAGCCCTTATTGCTCAGGCTGCTATTCTCATTGATCCACTGCTGAAATGTGGTGCTTTTCTTTCTTGCTTGTATGCCTGCTGTATATCATTCTAGGTTGACAAGTTTTTTGTTGGTTCAGATATGATGGATTCGATGGGTCAGGTTTTTTTTCTCGCAAGTAAAATAATAATAATAATAATAATAATAATAATAACCTACAATAATAATAATAATAACGACGACGGCATAATAATAATAATGATAACCTACAATAATAACGACGACGACGATGACAACGACGTAGGTTAGTCGATCTACCAATCAGCCCATTGTTTTATATACATAAGCGCATGCATATATAATAATAATAGTACAGTGTCAGCAATATATTACATACTTACCTCATGTTGTGATGCTTTTCTTTTGTTGATATTAGAGAATTTGAAAAAATGTATTCCGTCATAACTAGAATATGCATTTATACAAAAATTGAAGTTCAGTGTGTCATGTCTTCGCTGGCATGCACTTTGGTTATCGAAATGTTTACCAAATTATGGTTTATACATATAAACAACATGCATAAACTATTTATCTCAAGGTTACGTTTTAATATTTTATAATATCCCTATGTTTGCAATGTATCATACCAATGGTTATCAAAATCTTTATCAATGTGTGGTTTACACATTCGAAAAAGGCTATACGGGGTAGAAAAAAAAATGCCATCTGTCTTAAACTTCTGATAGTGCTAGCTGCTATTGGAATGAAGAAATGCGTTCCATCATAACTAGCTAGAAACGTACTCCATGATAACTAGCTAGAGAAATGCTTCAACACGTAGCCCAACGGTTTTCCCTTGCCTGAGGAACAATTTTCATTTTGCTTTGATTTGTGTAGTATTCACATATGTGTATACACAAAATGTCACCCAAGGTTCGACCAGGCGTGCCTCATTATTCAGAACACATAAGAGTGACTACAACAATCGGCGTAATGCCCACCACGTCAAATTTTTTTGGCTGATCGGGAGAGAGCGCGCTACTTGTGGCTTCATCCGGCGATCAGCGCTACGCGTTTTGATTAGGTTATGGGGCCCGTGCGTGTGTAAGGATAAGGCTGGCAACTGGGTGGGATGGGTTGGTCCCCGTGGGTTTTAGAGCTGGTAGGAGCGGAGGGTGGATGGGAAATTTGTTCCGTAGGGGTCATGGGTAGATGTAATATTTAGATTTCTAGTAAGTAGTAAGTATTTTTGATGATTAATGATAATTATATTATTATGATTAATAATTTATTTTTTGAAGGAAATTAAAAATTTAGTTCACAATAATAATTATGTATTCTTAGTCCTAAGGCGATTATGTGGATGATCAAAGGACTTGTGCATTAAAATTAAGAATTTTCTAGTTGTAAGTGTCATAAAGGAGATGAAGAATACTTAGAGTGGTATAGGTTGTTTTTTTCTTTAGTTTTTTTGATCGTACTATAAAGAGTGGCTAAGAGTAGTAGCTTGACCTAGTGAGTCTAAACTTAGTTTGATGCACACTTGTAAAATTCTAGTACTATGTAGCTCATAGAAACCCATAGTTGACATGTCGAGAAGCTAGAGCTCAAGAAAGTTTGAATTAGATGAGTTCAAAAAAAATTTACTTCACCGGATGATCCAGTCTATGTAAAGTGATTTCATCGAAGCATATAGTTATCTCAAGACAGGCAACACTCTCGATGCACTAGATGCTTTGATGAACAAAGTGATGTGATCACCAGATAATTTTCTAGGTGACACATGGTCAAAATTGTTAGAAGTGTTATACTGCATCGTCGCTGCCCGCGCCCGTCGTGCCGCCGTCCCCGCCTTCCGTGCGGCCGAGCTGCTGCCCCCCTCCCGCGGCGCTGCCCTAGGCCAACGCGACGCTCTGTAGTCGGCACCCAGCTCCCACCTGCAGGGTTCCCGTTAGGTTTCGGGTTCCCACAGGGTTCAGGGTCGGGAGTGATTTTTTGCCCATTAGGTGTTTAGTGAGTGTGTCGGATTTTTTGGTTCGGGTTTCGGGTCGGGTGCCTTCTCGTTGCATTTGATCCGACCCGCCCTATTGCTAGGCCTAGGCAAGGATGGGTTTGAGAGATTGCCAATAAGTGAGGTGGGTAGTTGGCCCAGTAAAAGATTAAAAAATTAATGTTGATAAGAAAATAGAAGATAATACCGTTAAAAATACTCGTTTATACAAAAATCATGAGGACTAGAATTTAAACCATAGTAGATGGAGTCTTATCCTCACGCCTCCACCACTACACCAAAAGATTGTTCCACAATAGAAGAGATAACATATCACCTATAACATAATTGCTATCTATAAGAGTTGTATATGCCAATAATAAATATTATTATAGATAACATCTCCGATAAATTAAATGTAGCATTATCTATAAATTAATTTAGACCCTTATCCAATAAATTGTAAGACTAATATATTAAAAGAGTAGACTATCTACTAAAGTTCTACTAGTTTGTAGCTTTACTTTTATCCTTTCTCGTTATTTTCTCCTCTACGTAGACACAAATATGAGACGGACAGACTTATACCAAGCTGGCATGCATTGTTGGACATGCTCTTGACAAATACTTGTCTTTTTTTGAACTTGCTCTAATAAAACACGTGCACTAAACTGGAAGGCATGTGGAAGGCCTTGGTGGCCCGTAAGATTTGTAGCGTGTGTATACTGGATGCACTCTCGTGGGTCTGTGTTGGGGTGAGTGGAATGTGTATCTATCTTGTACCTCAAGATGTGTATGCGCATACATATTTTGTGTACTCAGCAACCAAAATGACTTGCATAAGAGGAGATCTAGCTAGTGGCCAATGGAATCTTAGCATCTAATTACCTAACGCATGCAGTGCCAAGCAAAAGGCCTCCCGTGTTCTATCTCTGACTGGTGAGGTGGACAAGTGAACAAAGATTTCCCGAGTTATTCTGCTGAATATTTTAAGTTGATGTAAGCACGTATGGATGAGATTTATTGGTACCTTTTTGAGTGTTGCAAACAATATAATACTAAGTGTATATTTACCTTGCACGCTCAAGAACAGTACTGTCTTGTATTGCATGCTAACTAGCTTATTCCTTGTTCATTTTAATAGTGTCTATATTGAATCCAAAGGATATGCCTGTGATGATCTGCAAGAAAAGAAAAGAATAGTCAGATTTTCATCTTCTGTTTGTCTAGTGCTTCTTCCACACAACATTTTCTCAGTATTGAAACCAAAAAAAAACATTATCTCTCCTTGTCCTAACAAAAGATCAGTGTGTGGTAACTATAAAAACACGCATATTTTTCACTGACTACAAGCATGCATGCATCCAGCCATTGATCCTTTCATAACTACATGTATGCAAAAAAAGAGAGAGTAAAAAACATAAAAGCCAATCTGAGCCTCAATTACACATTGCTGCAACAACTAAAAGAGCATGCCAAAGAGAAGTTGTTGGAAAATTCAAATGTCCACACAGTGGCAAAAATAGACATACAGCAACAAGCAGGAGCGGACCTAGCACGAAAATTGAGCAAGGGCATTCGAGTAACTGAGCATTTATAACTTATGAAAATCTAAGTTTACTAAAATCTACTAAAAACAAGAATTTAAATGGAGGCCTGTGCCCTGGCGGTACCTGTCTTGGGTCTGCCCCTGACAACAAGGTAGTAACTAGCCTTCTGGCCGCATGCGTCTCTTCTGAGTTCTGAAGAATCACCTCTCTCTCTGTCTCTCTCTCTGTCTCTCTCTCTCTCTCGTGATGCATGGCATGTGTTGGTGCAGGTCTTATTGGTTGGATCCATGCATATGAGGTAGGGAAGACGGATACGTGTGGTTTCCAGAAAGAATGTGTGGATGTTTGGGAACGCTTTTCTGCCTCTCCTCTGTCGACCTTGTCCTAATGCCTGCTTGCATGTGAGCTTCCCTTGTTCTTTGTCCCCCAGGTGCGTATATATGTGAGGACATTCACACATGACACTAGCTTGATCCTGTCCTGCTGTAAGGTACAAATATGATAAGAGATACAGTAAATGGTTTCCCATTCAAGCATCATTTCTGGATCATATTCCCCCAACTTGTGATATATATATATATATGTATATATGTTGACGAAATTGATTTGAATAAGTAGTGAAGAGTACGTAGCACCCATATGTATAGTACGACCACAGTATAATGTATAGGTCTAAGCACTAAGGTACTATATCTCTGTATCATTTCGAGATGCCGAAATCATATATTTTGAGCTATATCATAACAAATCATATGTAGCCCACCGGTTCTGGACCTTCTAATTAGTGTATTCAAACAAGAATATAATCTGCATATTAACTCCACATCACCATTGGACTCTTCGCACTACTAATCACAAGGATCGTCAGAAAGAATTTAATTATATGATACCTTTGCATGTTAAGTTTTTCATCACAGATGAAAGTCAAATATATTGCGGTGACTCCAATAAACTGTAATGAGTAGTACTACTTTGTCATTTATATTGTGGTGGCTTATACTTTGTGGTTCTTATTTGAAAACTTTTAGGTATACGAAGCTTCGGAACCACTAATAAAAGTATCTTTAAGCATAATAAAATCATATGGAATTTTTTATAGATTTTCCGACCAACTAATATTCATTGAAAAAATGATAGCTGTATAGTGTTATACACTTTAATTAATTAAGAAAAAATATTTCATATAGTATAATTGCATTAATATTTATGCTTTTAGTTGAGGCCTAGCCTAAGGTAAGTCCAAGGGTAGCTCACAGGCGTCTACAGGTGATGAATTATCTGACATTCCAAAAGAGTGGCGGCCCCACACGCATTCAACTTTCAGAAGCTATATATATATATACGTCAGTGCATGTAGAGATGTGTCCTTTGCTTTGGACGTGTACCCTTCTGGTGAGGCTACTGTGGCTGCTTCTGTTACAATTACTTGATCTATTTCTATGGGCACTGTATCAGAATAGCTTATTAGCATTTAAATGTATCATTAATAAGGATACATTAGATATTAGACATATATAAGTGATGGCTCTGTATCTAGAATTATCACTAATAACTATATATCAGTTACGGGTCTAAATTCAGACATATTACTAATGACTATACATCAGTGATGAATCAGATTCAGATAATCACTGATGTGTTTTTGAAAAACAAAAAATATATAAAATAGGTTAGAAGCAAATATGAATGCTTATCAGTAATTATTAGCTCACAAACAACAAAGTTGTCACACAATTGTTCCTATACAATATAGGTTACATGACCACAAGAACTGGTCCCTAATTACAGTGTTGTTCACTCGAAGGTTAATATGTAGATTAACCACTCTATTCATGTGAGTGATTGTGAGGAACAGTCTAAACAATATTCTAATTAATCATCAAGATGATCATTATTCATAAATACAACCTCAATGATTAACCAGAATACCATCCTGGTAGTCCCGATACGTGTCTTGTGTCTAAGATCAGAACACATGCTTTTCTGACATGTACATCACAACATAGCTTAAAAAAGAACGAGTAATTAAAGTTATATTGTAAGTTCTTAAGCATGCAACCATTTGCAACCGTTTACACAAAGAGAAACTATGCAGCGGAAGATTAAAACCTTTACAACAACAAAAGGAGAGTAGAGTCATATACCCTTAGGCTCCACCCCAAAAGCTACGTCTCACCAGAGTAGAATGCACTACTCTTGCCCACCACCTGCATCGGAGGGCACGAAGTAGCCAAACACCGCCTCACCCTCACCAGCAGAACCTGAAAGTACAGGCATGAGTACGAAGGTACTCGCAAGACGTAAACCATATAGAGCACATATACATAGCTCGATTCCAAGGATTATGCATTGAGCTGTTAGCAAGAGTAAGCCACAAGGCTAAGCAAAATATATGCGGTAAACAATCTAGACACATATGTGTGAGCATCTATACTTAACTCAAAAACAACTACCTTTCTACCCTGTAAACCACAACTTGAACATGTATGTATAGGAAACATAGTATCTCATCAACAATCTACCAACCATTTCTATCATACCATAACCTTATCCCACATTCGAAAACTCTACGATCGATACAAATGAAATAATAGCATGCTCATGATCGAGAGTGCGGCATTTCGAAATATTTTTACACCCTGCAGGGGGTACAACTTTACCCACACGACTCGAGGAACATACGACTTGTGCTACTCATGGAAGTACACACAAGGGGGTACTCGTGTCAACTTTCTCATACCCGGAACCACCCACTTGTAATGCCCCTATGGCACTAGGGTTACCGCGAGTGTGTCCCGGACACCTCCGGCTCCCTACAACCTTGCTTCTCCTTTTATTTTTCTCTTACATGTCATAGAGCCGTAAGGCAAGTGTCGCCATGGCATATGATAATCGACTTACCTTACCATTAGATCAGCATGTGGTGAGTACGGAAAGTGCTAGAGCCAACTGTACCGACGGATGACTTTAAACGATGCAAACGGTCTATGGCACCCGGGCTCTCTTCTGAACTACCCAAATGACTCCTCCTAGGTAGAAGATACCCCTAACACCACCCATATCTCGCCTTAATCTCACATCTCAACCATCCATCTCAACCTCATATTTGTATCTGTGAACAGTGATTAAGCCCTAGGCTCGCGAATAACGGCAGCACCAACTATATCATCAAGGCTACAAGGATAAGGATTCATCAATAAGTCAAGGTGGAGATAATGTATCAACATAGGTTCTACCCATATCAACCTGGTACTGGATTCAACGCATGCAAACATACGTAAAGCATAATTTATCAATTTTAGACTCCATTTAATTTGATCAAGGGTGCAGTATGCTTAAATGCTTACCTTGCTGCTCTGCGGTTTGCCCGATACTTCCTGAACAGAACTCGCAGAAGTGGTGTACCTCGATGTCGCCCTCGAACACACTCGCGTCACAGTCCGGACCTTCGTTCACTACTGAAGAACGCATGCAATGATGAGGATGAATGACGTGCAATGACAGATGCTCCATAGTGTATGGCAATAGTGGAGATGTAATGCATTATGCCGTGAGATTAAAACCTCAAGATTTTCTTCACTTGGATTATTGTTAATTATCTAACATTTTATTGATTTATTAAGCTTAACCCAAGCTTAACCCTAAATAGAAAGGTAACTATGTTTAACATGAGTGTGAGCATTTTTACTGAACACGGTATAAATTAACCAGATTAACAAAATTGATTTCAACAATTTTAGAGTTACTAGTATTTAGTTATGAATTAATGAAGCTTAAACATATTTCATTAAACCATTAAATCTTGGCACATAATACATGATTACTAGTATTTTTAATATGATAAAAAGAAAACATTATCTATGCTGCAAACACAACTTTAATAAAATATTTCTAACAGCCAAGTTCATGAACTAAATAAGAAAATTTTCAAAGCACATAAGAGCATACACAACATAATCGAAAATCAAGTAGCATAGGCAAATTTAGCAGTTCCCTATTCCCAATGGCCAAATTAAAATAAATAAATGAATACAACTCCACGTTTTAATGCTTAGCAACCTGTTGAAGCTAACAACAAAGGAAGGTTCAAAGTTTCTTCTACACAAAAGTAGAACATAACTGGATATACCAATCAAGTGATCAGCAAGACAAATTCTAACAAAAAAAACAGCTAAAATATAGGACACAACAACAAATGTGAACTCACAGTAAGACTTAACAAATAATATATCCATGCCAGCAAAGAAGCATCTAACAGCAGTAGTCATAAGCAAGCAAAAAAACTTTTAAAGCACAAATGTGCATGCACAAAACACAAATAGTATCATGTCTATAATTCAGATAATTTAATGTCAACCATAAAACAACTATGCATACAGAAAAATAACTATATAATGTCAAAAAAACACAGCATGCTTCATCTCTGCAGAAAAGTAAAACTCATCATACCATACAGATACATGCTATGGGTTTTGAACAAAATGAACGAAGAAAAAAAGGGTCTAAATGGTAACACTCACCTGAAATGGACCCTCAATGAAAAACTGTAGATTTGCGTCATGGTGTCATGAGCCAAGGATGGTCAATTGAAACACATACACCTACACACAAAAATACACAGAGAATAGATGGTCCATTAGCCGAAAGGTTGGTCGATTGTTACATATAGGCACCTATGCACAAACACACAAAATGGTACAAACGAACAAGAACAAAAAAATTGTGGGGAAATTGCATATTCTATTCCACTAAATGGCACCTTGAACCAACACTTCCCCCAAACCCTAACCCCTAGAATCCCAGCAAAAACATATCAAAATCTAAACACACACACTCCAAAAGACTTGAAATCTGCAAAACTTCCAATCAAACCCTAACCAGGACTAAATAACCCTAAAAAAGAAAGAAAAAAAGAAAAATATGGACTCAAAACAACAAAAATGGGCACGACGGACCTTCGATAGCCTATGATTTCTACGGATCTACTGACCTTCGATGCAGAGGAAGGAGAGAAGTGGGGTGAAGCGAAGGGGAGAGCTGCATCGCCACCACACCATTCTGGAGAACAGCTTTGTCGCATTCAAGAAAAAGGAGAGAGAAGCGTTGTGCTGTTAGAGTGAGACACGAAAAAAAAGGCAAGAGAGAGTGAGCGTGCGCAAATCAAGGTTGAATTTTAAAATGCCTCCTCCGCACAATGGTGTCTTATTGGGTTGGCGCGGTCCGAATACCTGTTAAGAACGAAAATCGATAAGCTATTAATCAGATAGGTTACGTTTTTCAAAGCAAATCAGACAACTACAAATTTGACAGATTTCCAATCAATAAATCTGTCAACAAATAAATAGCAAAATTATTTTTTTATATGTAGTATTGTCTGCAGTATTCTCCAATCTCAGTCCAACCCAGGCTGGCAAGCACACGCGCACGCGGCCATTCATCCAGTCCGGCAGTCCCATAACCCAGTCTTCGGTCTCCCACGGGCCAAGGCCCATTCGGCCATTCGGCCATTCCTCACGTGAGTTTGTGACTTGCCCTGCCCTGATGACTGTTGCTGCCCCGTGCCCACGACCATGACCTGATGGGCGATGGCTGAATCGGCAAGGGCGCAAGCGCAAGGGCTGAAGTGCGGCGGTGGCGAGATGGCGTGCATCGGCGCCATGAGCCAGGCGCGCGTCGGCGGTCGAGCGAACTCAGTGAGGAAGGGCGGCAGAACTGGTACATTTGATTACCTGAACTTCCGAGGTTAATTCAATAATTTGTGTTGCTAAGCTAAGGTTGTCAGGACGTCAGGTTGTGTTCATGTGTTGCACTTGCTCAGTTGACACCTGAGAGTTGCTGAACTTCTGAGTTCTGAAGTTGTGTTGAGGCTTTGTTCTGAAGCGAGATCAGAAGTGAAGTTCCGTGCCTCGTTCTCATCTTTGTTAGTCTCCTCACTTCGTATCCTTCTTGTGTTCAGAAGGGAAATCATTGTCTCCTGCCCTTGAAAAAAAAACATTTTTTTTCCGAATTTAACAATTAAAACTACGTATCAGTTATGCAAAAGAATCTTTTTCGGCTACCGAGAACGGTGTTACATGCACTCCATCCATGTGTGCTTCTGAACCTACAAATCTCGCTGTGCTGGGCTCGGAATATCCATTACGCATTGCTTGCTCAGGAATTTTTTTAAATAATCTTTTTTTGCCTTTTTGCAGAAATAAAATGCGATTCCAAAAAAATCAGAAATAATCATCTATCATGCCACCACAGCTCTACAAGTAGCTCCACCCAAGCCCATCTCGTCGTGACCTGACAGACATTGACACGGCCATAACTCGTGACCCACGGCCCACGTGGCCACGCATAGTAGCCTATGCGCCCTAGAGACAAGAGTGATGACCGCGTGCATTAGTATGTCGGTTCCTAAGAGGTCGAGACCGTGTGCGTGACAACGTGATGATCGTGTGCGTGACGGGCCACGATCTGACTTACAATCCACTTGACCCATCGACCGTGAGATGGAGGACGGCAACGCGAGAGCTTGAGCAGGTGGTGGAGGCACCCTGTTGAATAGTTGGCGGGTGTTTGCCCGTGGAGGAAGGAGTTGAGCGTGATGCGGTTGCAGGAGTGGGCGTAGGTGGTGCAGATGGTGTGTATGATGCTGGAATCTCTGTCAGAGATGGGGACGAACGTGGTCGAGGAGGTGGCTGTGAATGTAGATGCAGACGCGGGGTGGACATTGGCACGATGGCGATGGGTGCGGGCGAGTTGTCGGTGGATGCAGACGTGGCGTCTTCACTGGTTGCTTCGATCAGCGGCTCGGGCTCCTCCTTCTCCACCTCCGGCTTCACGAGTCTGGCAGCTTGCAACGTTGTCGTCAGCCCAGCTACGGCCTCGCTCAACTGGTTCAGAATCCAACCTCGCTCCGCAAGCTACTCCAACAATGCTGCACATGGGTCTTCACACACCTTCTCGATATTGCCGATTCCATGAATTGAACGACTCTGATATCAATTGTCATAATCTCAGTTGATCCAAGCACATAAGAACATTCAAATCACCCAGATCAATCCAACCGAATACATATATAGCTAGCTTAAGAGTTCAACTAGTTCACGGATATAAATTGATGAAGGAATAGAGGCATAGAATGGAAAGAAGCAATCTAGTTTGAGATAGGAGAGAAGGAGATAGGGAATGGAGAAAGCAGCAAGGAGAGGATTGGAGCTGGAGGTATAAGGAGTCTATTCTGTAAATGTTCTTCGATGCCTTCCGTTCGGCTAGACGATGTCTTTGAATGCTTACAGGCGAGTTGCCTCAGGGTCCCACAGTCCAGCCCAAAGGTGTAGCCCGACGTGCACCACAAAACTCACGGATTTGTGACACGAGGACCATAAAACCCAGGGTTATTTGAAATCTACTACTATTTGATGTATCATGTGTCACGTGTAATGTCCGAAGACCTAACCTCTGGTTAAGAAATCGAGGACCCAAAAGTTTAGTGAAGGCCTACTTTATTCTGTCAGACTCACACCGCACCGTTACAGTCTTAGACCATCTCCAACAGCTACCTCAAATCTTTATCCTCAAAATACTATTACAGCATCCCCTATCACTATTACAGCATCCTCTATCCCTAATACTGTAGCAGTACTGTATCACTGGATAGAGGATCTGTTGGAGATGGATTTCTAGTGCTACAGTATACCGCAAAACACTGTAGCACTAGAATCCTCAAATTTGGAGACCCCGTTGGAGATGGCCTTACAGAAACAAATCCACCCGTTGGGTACTGTAAGGCCGTCAGTAAATATTTCTTTTACGGCCTGGCATCGATACAGTTACAAGCCTTTTCAGGGCTCGATTTCAGTCTTTTCAGGGCATTAACCAACAGGAAAGCATCCGTTTTAAAGGGCTCCTGCCTTTTGTTCAAACGATCTCTCGGCCCAGACCTACTTGACCCACGGAGCCGAGGCCAGGATTGTGTGCGTTTGGATCGTTCAGCGGGCCGTATCTACACGAGTGGGGTCATGGGCCATCCCCATCGACACCAGACGCGGACGCTTGGAGACTGGAGACACGAGTTTTTTCATTTTTATAATTTTTTAATTAAAAATTTAAATAAATAGATTCTTCATTGCAATAATTGCAAAACTAGCACCTGCAGCCCTCAGTAAGGAATCCTTACCGCCCTTTGAGAGGGCGGGTGGTCTAACCGCTCTCTGAGAGGGCGGCAAGGGGGCTAACTGCCCTCTCAGAGGGTGGGTAGGGTCTCCCGTCCAATGAGAGGACGGGTACATTTCCAACCATCCTCCCAATGGATGGGTAGGCTATTTTTTAAAAAAGTTGCAAAATTTACTGCAAAACGTTGCTCAATATTTGAAATTGGTTTTTTTTTGCAAAATTTGGAATTAAAATGGTTAAAAAGTGACCAAAACGGCATATTGGGGAAGCGAGATTTTGGAGTAGTTTACATATTGTTCGGAGGATAAAAATCAATATTTGTGAACAAATTATATATGTGAAGCACTCGCAGCATATTACGCGGCAATGAGGTTACAAACGGCGACAAACATAAAATTATACATATGGTGGAAAATATTATATGAGACTATAACCACGACGACACGACAAAAAAAAGTGGCATGTACGGTTTGCACAAAAACCTACTTAATAGTGCGCCACTCCTAATCATAACATGCCTTAGAGAGTGAAAACATGTCGGATTATATTAGATACTCTCTAATAAGTGCACTTAGGATATTTGCCCTTTCGTAGGGTATCGGGACCTGCCGCCTTAGCGCGACAGGCCCTCTCCCGCTTCCTTACCCTCTCAGCTTCTCGAGCCTAAGCGACGGTATGGTCCTGCATTGCCTTCCTCATACGCTCTTCTTCCTGCCGCTTCAGGCGTAGTTCCTCTTGTTGTTGCTCGTATTCCCGGCGTGTGAAAGCTTCCCTCCACCACCGCATGGTCATGTCGACCCACCGCTTCTGATCTTTATTTTGCTCAATGTCAAGTCATTGAATAAAGTCACAGATCGGTGGAGGGGACTGGACAAATAGGGCAAGATGAGAGATTAGTGAAACAGGGTGTGAAATTGGGAAATATGTGGCTGATCTTTATTGTTATACCGGTGGAATCTTTATTGTTATACCGGTGGATACTCATACGGTTCATGTTGAGGCTTGTCGTATTGGTAGTGGACACACATGAAGAAACGCAACCCATAGGTGTATGAGATATCCTAGGATTCGCAAAGCTTACAACGGTCACCACATAAGCACATCTGTGGTTCGACCCCCTGAGGGATGAAAATCCCCCAATATTTCTTGAGTGGGCTTGATAGAGCTGAGAAAGATATTGCAGTTGAGAGAACTGAGAAATGAGTGGTGTATCCATGTATGAAGCTTGGGTTATTTATGGTAGAGGAAGGCAGGAGCATTGGATTCTCTCTTGAAGAAAGGAGTGGGTGGAAGGGCTTAGAGGGGGACAGGAGCATTGGATTCCCTCTTGAAGAATGGAAAAATTGTGGCATTGATGCTGGACAGAGATTCCATGTGTCAGGCTACATGTGTTATCATTTAATTTTTGGTAAAATCTATCCCGTGTTGTCACTTCTTGTCTATAGCCTGTGCAAGGACAAATGTGTTGTTATTTCATGGTTAAATTTGAGTGGTGCGGTCAATTCGTGCCTGCAGATTACACCAGGAAAGAGGTAATGTCGTTTAATGGTTAAAGTTCAGTTGTGTGGTCACTTCGTGACTAAAGTTAGACTCCCGATAGAGTTTTCGAGTAGTCACTTTGTGTATAAGTAGCTTTGTAAGAAATATTTTTCTATATCTGTCGTGAACGGTTCGTACATGGCCGAGGACGATAGAAAGTAGTGTGTGGTCACGTTGGATTAAGAAATGCAACTAGCGTGCAATCACATTAGAATAAGAAATGCAGTTACGACATGGTAAGTGGACCATAAAGATTACACACGTCCGAATATGTAAGAATAAATCACGAATCGAATATGCATATGTAAGTTACAAAAATAAATGTATAATCCTACTGCTGTCTCCCCCGCTACCATCGGCCGTTCCCCCATCATGGTCCGCTACTGCTGCCGCTGGTTGGCCCTCACGTGGCCCCTAGAGTAGGTCAGGGGGGTCGGGTGGACCGACCTGTCTGGTAGGCCTAGTAGGGAACACCGGTGTCGAGGCCTCCTCCTGGGTGTGTTGTGTCCGAAGTGGAGCACTGGGTACCTGGGACTGCTGGAGGATGTCGTAGTCTGGTGTGCCCCCGAAGAAATCCCGCACGAGGTTGAACGGGGGGTCTGGCTCAGGCTCATCCTCCTGACTCGAGTATGAAGACTGAGAAGGATCCGCGGGCGTCCATGTGTACTGGCTGGAGGGGCCTACGAACAGATGAATATATTAGATATGGAAAATGTGGAAATGAAAGTAGTTGTACAAAATGCACTATTGTACCTATGTGGTATGCCGGTGCAGTAGCATATGGTCAAGCGTGCGTGCCGTAGTAGGGGTCGAACGGTGGTGGTGGGATCGGTCGCGATGCAGCTGAAGATGGCCCGGCCTCATCACCGAAATAATCTGTGGACAATATTAGATGTACTATTGAATATATTGAATACGGTAATATAGTGTCACCAGTACCTGAGTAGCCTGTGAGTGGTGAGGGTGTCGGCACTGGGCTCGTTCTCATGATACTCCCACGGTGCCCGATCAGCCTCACTAACTACCAGCTTTGAAAATTTCTGATCCCTCCACTCTGCAGGAACTGGAGCATTACCCTCCTCGTCAGATGAATCCTCATCGGCAACGGCTTCCTCCAGCTCTTGATCCTCCAACTCTATCTCTTCAATTATGCTAGGGATATGCTCCCCCTCATCGGCAACACCCATCGGTTGCATCTCAGGAATATCCCCAACATCTGCCCTAACCCCGACACTTACCGGGTCTAATTCATCTGCCACTGCCTCACTTGGTCCCGTTACTGCCTCCGCAGAGTTTATCTCTGTTTAATCCTTCTGGTACGCCTCAGCTAACAAAATCAGAGGCAGCCCATGTTCACATGATATATCTACATATTGCCTCCAAGTAGATGTGGCTTCGATCGGGACAAGCTCGCCAAAGTATCCCTAACTAGCACGGCTAAGAACAGCTTTCAGCTTAAGATCATGTTGCTGCGGATCCAATTGAAAAAACCACATCAGCCACTTGCACACACCCACAATGGTCCTCTCATTAGCTTTACTAAGACCCTTGACGACATAACAAAATCCAGACAGATCTACACCGTTAGGACCATAACTAATTTCACCCTCACCATAATATATCTGAAAAAATAATTTATCTGTCATCCCTAGAAACATCCGCAAATATAACCAATGTTAAGACCGGTAAACTATATTTCTGATTATCAAAACTAAAAAAATTACCGACACCGATTAATACCTAACAATAGGTTCTTCAATAATACCCCTAACCAAACTAACCTACAATTATTACTCTGTACAATCTACATATTCAAAACTACTATAGTAAAAATACTACTATGTATTTAATAACTATCCTACCATATCAAAATTAATATTAACAATATACTAGCATTTTCTAAACTTTAAACCCTAGGTCATACAGTGCTAAACCCTATGTCATACAGTACTACCATAACCAAACTAACCTACAATTATTACTCTGTACAGTCTACATATTCGAAACTACTATACTAAAAATACTACTATGTATTTAATGACTATCCTACCATGTCGTAATTAATATTGATAATATTATAATAAATACAATATTTTCTAAACCCTAAACTCTAGTCATACCGCTAAACCCTAGATCATACAGTGCTAAACCCTATGTCATACAATACTACCCTAACCAAACTAACCTACAATTATTACTCTGTACAATCTACATATTTGAAACTACCATACTACAAATACTACTATGTATTTAATTGCTATCCTACCACGTCGTAATTAATATTGACAATATTATACTAAATACAGTATTTTCTAAACTATAAACCCTAGATCATACATGTCTAAACCCTATGTCATACGGTGCTACTTTACTTATTAACAATAATATAAGTATAAAAAGAAATTACCGGAAAATACTCTTCAAATCCACAGATAAAAACAGCAAAGCTTCGCCGCGCTCTCTTCCTCTCCTATCTTCTTTAGACTTTTCTCTTTTTTCAGATTAAAATAAAGATTTATTCTCATTTTTCACCCTTTTTATAGAGAAGAGAAGAGGGGGACACGCGGGACTGGCTCCTTACCGCCCCTTGAGAGGGCGGCAAGGGATCTAACCGCACTCTCAGGGGCGGTAAGAGGGGCGGGCAGACGGGAAGCCCCTACCCGCTCTCTGAGAGGGTGGTTAGACCCCTTACCGTCCTCTCAGAGAGCGGTTAGGCCACATGCTCTCTCAGGGGACGGTAGACGACTACTTATACAATTCTTGTCACGATGAATCTATTTATTTAAATTTTTAATTGAAAAAATATAAAAATAAAAAAATTCTGGAGACACGACGCGACGTCACCGCCGAAGGAGAGAAGGAAAAAAAAAGGCATTCGAAGCTCCTGGACCGGTGCACAAACACGCGGATCTGGACCAGATTCACTCGCCCGTCCCGCCACCGCGTGCGATGAGCATCTCCCCCAGAGGCCAGAGCGTTCCCCGCCACTCCAAACCGCCACCAACGGATAACACCACTCGGCAAGCTGCGAACTACACACAGTCACACACTCACACTGACACACACCCCAAAGCAGCAGCAGCAGCAGCAGCGAGGCAAAGCTCCATCCTTTTCTCCTCCGATCCGTTTCAGCAAAGGCGCGGGATCCCGTAACATCACCAGCAAAGATGCAAGCGTCCTTCCTCTCCTCCTCGATCCCAGCTACTCCCTGCACCAGGTCGTTCTTGCCGCAGCCTCAGGCTTCCGTGAAACTTCTCCTCCCTCCGGCGCCGGGGCTAGTGAAACTAGGCGGCGCTGCTGCGGCAGCCGCCGTGGCGAGGAGAGCCACGGAGGTAGGCCGGCCAGGGCGGTGCGTGGCGGCGTCCGCGTCATCGTCCCCGGCCACGGCCGCAGCGGCGACGGAGGTGCCCTCTGAGATGAAGGCGTGGATGTACGACACCTACGGGGACGCTAGCGTGCTCAGGCTCGACGGCGCCGTGGCGGTGCCGGCCGTCGGGGAGGACCAGGTGCTCGTGAAGGTCGCCGCCGCCGCGCTTAACCCCGTCGACTCCAAGCGCCGGGCCGGCAAGTTCCAGGCCACCGACTCACCTCTCCCTGTAAGCTCTCCTCGTTTCTTCTTGCAGCACTCCATTTCTTAACTTCTTTCCTTCCATCCGATCGAATCGTTCATCAATTTTGACCGACTGAAATAAAATTATTGATGCGCAGACCGTACCGGGGTACGACGTCGCCGGCGTCGTGGTGAAGGTGGGCAGCCAGGTCAAGAACTTCAAACAAGGGGACGAGGTGTATGGCATGATCAGCGAGAAGCCCCTGGAGAGGCCGAAGCAGTCCGGCTCGCTGGCGGAGTACACCGCCGTCGAGGAGAAGCTGCTTGCGCTCAAGCCCAAGGGCCTCGACTTCGCGCAGGCTGCCTGCCTGCCGCTCGCCGTCGAGACCGCCAACGAGGGCTTGGAGCGGGCGGGCTTCTCCGCTGGCAAGTCCATCCTCGTCCTCGGTGGCGCCGGCGGGGTCGGCTCCCTTAGCATCCAGGTCGGACATTGCTCAACTGCCCACTGGCTGATTGAATTTCAGCTCTGCCGTAGTTGGGTACTGAACTGAACTTTCTGACACGATGTTGCGCTTAATCATGTGCAATGAAGCTGGCAAAGCAAGTCTACGGCGCGTCCAAGGTGGCCGCAACGGCCAGCACCAAGAAGCTCGAGCTCCTGAAGAGCCTGGGCGCCGATGTCGCCATCGACTACATCAAGGAGAACTTCGAAGACCTGCCGGAGAAGTACGACGTCGTCTTCGACGCAGTAGGTAAGATCACCGTCGAAAGGCCGGCACAATCTGATGTCGTCTGTAATCCTCAGCTGAGGCGATATGCTCTCTGTTTCGGATTCCAGGTCAGGGCGACAAGGCCGTCAAGGTGGTGAAGGAAGGAGGCAGTGTGGTGGTCCTCACCGGCGCCGTCACCCCTCCAGGGTTCCGGTTCGTGGTCACCTCCAATGGCTCCGTCTTGGAGAAGCTCAACCCTTACCTAGAGTCCGGGAAGGTGAAGCCGGTCCTCGATCCGAAGGGACAGTTCCCCTTCTCGCAGGTTGTGGAGGCATTCTCCTACCTTGAGACCGGGAGAGCTACCGGCAAAGTAGTCATCTCTCCCATCCCATGACTCCATTAGAGCTGTAAATTGCAGAGTTTGTTCGCTGGCCATTTGAGAGCCTGTCTAAAACGATGTTTATTTCAGGTACAGTTGTAGAATTACAGAAGTTGTACATTGTGATGATTGCTGAACCACTTATGGACGCCTCATTTATGTGTGAACGGGCACATACAGTAAGGTCCCTTTGTTGTTACATGAGTTTTCTGTAACTACGAAATTGCTGATCCTCGATGACCATTTGTCTGGTTCAACTGGGAAGGGATGACATGTCTACTGCTTGGGGGACAATCTGATTGGGCAGATTGCAAATGCCATGAGGCGCGCTGCAAAAGCCAATGAAAACCTCTCGTCCTCGGTTAGCGCCCTTTCTATTACCTTGACAACAGTTGGGTCCTGCCATGAGAGATGCCAACATATTATAGGTTCTAGACTACTACCTTCAAAAAGTCGTATATGGTTCAATGACGGAATGAAACTAAGAGAGAATGTGCATACAAACAGGCAGGTGGCATAGATATAAGTTCAATCGAAGCCACTGAAGACAGTGGGTTTACATACCCTTATATGTAGTTGGCTAGGAGCAGGGCGAATCCTAGCAATGCCACCTACTCTGATCACATTGTTGACGTTCCCATGTTCATCTGTTTCTGTCGGCAATGAAGTCGAGTGCCTCCACTGCCCCCCAACTATGAACTTGTAATAGTATCTGAATGAGTTCGGGGTTAGTGTCAGTTAACTCCATAACCATCAGCAGCGAAGAGAAGGTCTGACAGGATACACAGATGCCATTCCTAATTTCCTCGGGCACAAATTCCAAGGAACAAAAGAATCTTACTTATTACTAAATTTCAAGAAAGATCAAAGAAGTGGCAACTTACTTTCCATGTCGAAGTCGAACTTCAGCCTCGTATCTTGACCCACCCTTGTGGATGCACTTTGTTTTGTCTTTCCAGTTACTTGTAAAATCTCCAACCAATTCGACATCCTCTCCCTGGAGCAATTTGTCAAATTCAAGTCAACCCCCTCAGGTTATAGATTGTCAAGATCATACAATGAAGTCTCACACCGAATTGAACAAATGACTTTTCATGCCACATACTCCCTGTTCAGTGACACATTTTGTATAGAAGGAACTTACCTCCCGACCACTATTCCAAACAAAACATACTGAATGTGTGGGACTGCCATCGTGCTTTCCATTTTCAACTAACGCAATAAGATCCCAAGTTGCCCAAACAATTGCAGCTCTGCATGTTTAATCAAATCTTTAGATCCCAAACCAGTAGTCATAACAGCAACAGTGACCATCGTAATATAACTTTTTTGAACCATAATTACCTGTCAGGTCTACAAGAGTGCAAACCAGTGATGAACTTGTGAGCAATATGTAGAGGTGTATCTTGAACCCAGTGTAAATATGAAATCACACATGCAGGTGATCTATCATATCCAGTGGTACATGTCACATATATACGGTAGTTCTTCCTTATCAGGCGCAATAGAAGACCAACACAGAAAGGAAGCTTCTTCCTAAGGTCCATGGAATCAACCTCTCTGAAAAAAATTCAACATTTATAATTTAAGGACTGTCAGGTTGCAGTAAGGTTGGCAAACCTCTCACATCTACAGACCAAGAAAGATTTTCACCAAAATTTAATAGCGCTCCTTCTTTTTGTTTTCAAATACTCCCTCCAGTCCAAAATAAGTGTCATTTTGGGTTGTGTGTAATCAACTGTTTCAAACTTTGGCTATAAATTACTTTTTATGTATTGAGTTTGGATACTAAAAAATGACACGGGTAGATTTGTCTTGAAAAGTACTTCCATAATAATATATTTTTGCTATGTTTTATCAATATATTACAACAAAAAGTAATAGTCAAAGTTATATTTTGGGGACCGTGTCAATGTCCAAAATGACACTTATTTCGGGCTGGAGCGAGTAACAACTAAGGTGAAGCAGGATGATCTTGCAAGCTTGTTACCACAAGTATGTCCTTAACCTTAACAGACTAATAACACGCACAGTGCCAACAACATTAATTTGAACCCCAAAAAGCAGTACATAACAGGATAACACTGAATATCAAGTATTATAGTGGGCAAAATATCACCTAGATCGTTGTATAAATAAATATTGATCCGCACCTATGAAAAACTCTATGGTCTCGTTCAGCAATCAAACCATATTTACTTGAACTAGACACTAAGAGCACATAAAAGATTTCCTAAGAAAACTGCTGCAATAATTCAGAGAAACAATACAACAACATCTAATTCAATATAACTATTGTGGAGACCAAGAATCAAACATCTTAACCTTTCATCTTTGAAACAGAGGAAATGACAGCGTACCGTATAGGATAATTAACCATCAAAATGTTATTCTCGCGACAAGAATTGTTGATCGCCTCAGAATTGATTCCCCAATTAATGCGCTCACTTTCACTTTGGAAATTCAGAACAGCAGTGATACCCTGAAGTCTTTTGAAGTATCAGAAACTTAACTGAATTATAAAGAAAAAGAAAGCATAAATGCAACAATTCAAAGGCAATCTGATAAATCTGCTCACTGCATGTGTTAGAAGCCTACCACAGTTTCTGATAACATCTTCACATCTCTCTCTGTTTGTATGCATGACCCAACAAATATTTGTTCAGTAATCTGTTAAAAATAAAAATATGTCAAACAAATGCCATGGTTATAGATACTCGTTGATAAAGTGATCCTGAACTCCTGAAACTGAAATCATATTGACACACCTTTCATAAAGGTACATATCATGTATTTATAAGAAAATAACATGAGCAAACAGAAGCAGTCCTCCCTACCTTGCTGTATTGCATACCAAGTGAATGATTGTAGTACAGTTCCCCTTTAGCACGGTCTAGTGCTTTAATGTATTCCTCCAAAGGAAAGCTGCCATGCGCCCATTCAGCGTCTACATCATCCTCATCAGAATATAAACCGACTATCTCACTTATGCGATTCACAAGGTTCGTACTGCTCTGATTTAGTCCACCTTTCTCACTAGACAAAAGTGCCCATCCTTGAGAACTTAGCAGCCTTGGGGAAAATATAGCAAAACCAGATTTCCCATTCCCCACAGAAGACTCATTCAGTTTTGTGGACAATAGAGCACTATTCCAGGAAGCAATAGGAACCCGCCCTCTGTTAAATAGGATGTGGAAATCTTCATTTTGATGTAACTGATGGATCGGAAAAGGAGCAAATGGTCTCTCAAGGACAAGGCTGCATGGTCCTGACTTGTCACTCAGCGCAATCCTGAATACAAGTTAAAGAGAACATATAAAAAAAAGCGTAATTTATGCAGTAGTTCCATCCAACATTCTTCAGTTTGGTAGGGAAATAAAACATGTTCGTGAAATTCTCTAGACCAAGGATGTCCTGAGCTAAGCTCATCTCATGATGTTGTCGCAATAGTTTAACAAAGGGTGCTGAACTTCTGATGTCTTGACTTGAGGGAGGTGATCCAATGGTAACCGTAAAATAGTTAAGGAAAGGCAACACTTTATCAAGCAATTAATCAGGGTTAGATTTAAAATCACCCACTGCTACAATACTAACCATGCTATAAGGATTTGTGCATTGCAGCACTGCAATGTACCATGAAATTTTTACAATAACTAACGAAACATTTCAACTGAACCATTCAAACAGCATCTTAAAATTACTAAGCTTTCGGGCAATGTCCAGAAACTATCAGTTCGAAGTACATTTTGTGGCCTGATTGGCGAACATGGGAATTTCACTTAGACAGTTAAATTTTACGAAATTTTAGGGCATAGTAGTTCCAAGTTCAAAGGTAACAGACCAAAAAGAACACCTCCTATCATAAATAATCTTATATGACACTCTGACGGAAAACGATAGGGATCATTCAAAGGGGCAATTGTCTTCCAACTGTCGAAACGTAACATTACTAGTGCCGTACTCCGTGTCACCTAGGTCTTTGATGGTGCCGAGCCTTCCGCCGCCATGGGCAGACCCCGCCTTCTTGAGCGTGTCGCCGACCATGATGATCTTCGACTTCTCCGCGTTCCCCTGCCACACATGCAGCACCAACGAGTCACTCCCCGATCCCTCTCAGACGCGAAGCTCGGGGCTCGCGCCCGCCCGCGGCCACTTACCCCTTTCCTGAGCGAGTGGACGAAGACTCGGCCGTCGGCACCGAGCGCGAAACGGATGCCAAGGGGCCGGTCCACCGCGACCATGTACTCGTTGAGCCTCATCGGCCCCGCGGGCCCGCCCGACGCGTGATCATCCCTCCCTTCCACCGCCGCCGCAACGCTAAGCCTTGTCCTCGTCCTCCCCCACCCCCGCCCCCTCCTTGGCGAGCATGAGAACGAGGGAGCTCGGGACCGCAGGGCCGCCGATCTGGCGCCGCCACCGCCGCAGCATGGGGCGGCGGCGGTCGTGATGGTGAGGGCTGGTGTAGGGAGGAGGTGGAGGTGGGGCGCCATGGGCGCAGGATTGCGGGGTCGGGGTCGGCGGCGGAGAGGGAGGGGCACGGGTAAGTGGCGGCACGGGATCAGAGGAGTGGGATGGGAAGTGTGTGGAACGGAACTGCAAGGAGGAGGTGGGGCCGTGGGGGCGTTTGGGAGTTTGCGCGGGCACAGGGAGGAGTGGGGCCCACGCCGCGGTGCGTTTCGTCTTCAAGGCTTCATGCTCGGGCTTGTCTTTGTTGTGGCCCGCGACACCTGCTCCACGTGCCAGCAACTTTTTACGGTAATAATTATGACCTTATGTTATTTTAAAAAATTATAAATATTCAAAACTTTTTTATCATTAAATTTGTTATAAAATATACTGCATTAGTATTTTATACTTTTAAGTATTTAAAAAAATTATAAAAAATGTATAATCAAAATTGCTATAGTAAAAAAGTGACAAGTAAAAAACGGAGGTAGTAATTGTTTCCTCTCATGTTAACTGTATGTGCAATAGTGGAGAGACAGTTATTATTCATTATGTGTGTGTTTAGTTAGAAGATAAGTTTAGATAGGATAGGGTCATTTCTATTTTTCAAAATGGAATGATTTAATTTTATATTTGGTTGGATGGATAAGATGAGTCAGTTTTCTGTTTGATTTGTGGGATTAGAGTGGATAGGATGAGCTGTTTTCTATTTGGTTAGATGGATTGGATTGGATGAATTGTCACACCCCAAATTATGCACATTCATATTTATATGCATTTCATAAGCATTTGGATAAATTTGTGTATTTTTGAATTTGTTTGAATTCAAATCAAATTGAAAAGAGAGTATCAAAAGGAACTCATTTTTTCACTAAATAACTTAGGATTGGAATATTTTTATAAATTAGTACATCACATGAGAAGAATATTAGTAATTTTTTTAAGGAAATTATTTTCAGCATTAAAAATTGATAGAAGATATAAAAGTAGGCTTTTTAGAGAATTTTAATTAAATATTTGCTTAGACTTTTTTATTAAAATAATTAAAACGGATTACTATTGAATTCTACTTTAACTATAAAAATATTTAGAATTTTTAGACCACTTTTATACTTTTAGATAAAATTAAAAATTTAATAAAAAAACACCAACACACGTACATACAACACAGCCCACTCTCGCTAGCGAGCAGAGGAACATATCCTGGTCTTTTTTCTGGACCAGCTCGTCAGGTTTTAAAGGAATCTTGAATGACCCTGTTCACCCTTATCCATGAATCAAATAGCAAGCAAGTCCAAAAATCTGCACGAGGCGATTTCATATTTCCATCCACTCCTGTACGGTGAATCAAACACACCTAGACGATCCATGTTATCTACAGCTTAAAAAAACACCTTTTACAACGGAGAGTCCTTTAACCAATAAATTTGACCTAGTTTGACGTGCTACAGACTCTTTGTCAAGAGACCATTTTCTTCTCTCTATTTATGAACACTACTCCATATAAAAAAAATCATATGTGGCACACCTTACAAATAGCGGATGTCACCTTTTTTTTTAAGGTGGCCTAAAAATCGTGGGGTTTAAATCCCGGAGCCGATGACATTTGGCTTGTGTAGTTAAGCTACGGGGCGGATGCTGGTGTGTGAGTTTATTGTAATGATGAATATGTTGGATAAATTATTACTTTTAGATTTAATTTAATTTCTAAATATAATATAAGTAGGAACATATCTATTATCATTACATATTACATATGTTACAAGTGTCTATCTTAGACATATATCTCTAATATATTTTAAAACAAAAACAGTAAAAAAAACAGGCATGCTAAATATGATAGATCAAAGTGAACATACCTATCGACAATGTGAGATGCTGTGTCTCTGTAATAGTGATGCAGCAGACGACGGCAGATGTGACGTAAAGGAAGCAGACCGTGATGATGTAGAGAAAGCAGACAATAAACAGTTGCGACGAGTGCTTCTAAAAATCTTATTCTCTCTCTTCTGCTGTAGGATCCCAAGAGCGATGGGTTCTAGAGACCTTCTCTCTCATTCGTCGGTGAATACCGGCGCTATAGGATGGAGTAGACTATGTGCAATAACGCAACAGAGAGACGAGCAAAACCATAATTGCTTGTATAGTTTATAACGTCGCCCGATAGATATATATAGAGTGAGAATTACGTGGTAGAGACGTGTCATGATCAGATTTAATTACATGTTACGATTGGACTCGATTATGTGCCACGATTTCCATATATATCCATTTGACAAAAAAAAACTGCACAAGGAGGCGGCACATGTGCAAGCTACTAGATCTGATTTTATTGGACCATTCATGCAAGTGTTATTTGCTCGCACCCTTTGCTTTTAGCGAGGCAAGCAGTGCGTGTGTTCTTCTAGTTCTCTTATCCACACATTATCCACACATATTAAGTGAATGGAAGAGACAATTCATTTTAAGTTGATCTTTCTTTACCTCCGCTAGTAATGTGAAACTAAAAGATACACCCCTACCTTTATTTAGTTGGATCTTTAAATTTTACTTAGATTTTTTCTTAAATATAGTAGGATACGCGCATATATCTAACCGAATATTATGGGACTAAAATATAAATATAGCAAAGATAAAAAAGATATATGAAAGATCGAATTAGAGTTTCTCCTACTCCTTCGTGTTTATAGCTTAATTCTCTCAACCCTAAGTCTCAAATCCACCTAAAGTCTTCGTTTAATAAACAATAGTGGACTTGAGTGGAAAAAAGCCA
Source organism: Phragmites australis (assembly GCF_958298935.1). NCBI lineage: Eukaryota > Viridiplantae > Streptophyta > Magnoliopsida > Poales > Poaceae > Phragmites > Phragmites australis. The sequence continues at coordinate 17,903,612 of NC_084936.1, read as the reverse complement.
TTTTTTATGCAAAACGAGTCCAATATTGTGCGTCCATAGTTGAGCTTAAGCAAAATCTGGGTCACCGTATTGTTTTACTGGAGCCTGGAGCCCCTTCCTGTTGAATATTTGACGGCGCATTTGGTCTCTGTGATAGTCAACATGATATACATATACACGGAAAGACTATTCTGCGCTTATGCGTAGTTGCTATTTGCATTGTACACATCTTTAGTTATAATCCGAAATACTGTGAGTTACAACTTGTTAGATAGACCAGTTACAACTTCACGCTCAGAAATGCATAATTGCAACACGAGAAGCTAATACTATGAGTTACAACTTGTTATTCGCACTGCGCACATCCCCCAGTTATAACTCGAAACACTGTGAGTTACAACTTGTTAGGTAGACTAGTTACAACTTCACATCGATAAATACATAATTGCAATACGAGAAGCTAACACTGTGAGTTACAACTTGTTATTCGTATTGCGCACATCCCTCAGTTACAACTCGAAACACTGAGTTACAACTTGTTAGGTAGACCAGTTACAACTTCACGTCCATAAATACATAATTGCAATACGAGAAGCTAACACTGTGAGTTACAACTTGTTATTCGTACTGCGCACATCCCCCGATTACAATTTGAAACACTGTGAGTCAATCTTTGTTGGTCACCATTATAGAAAAGATCATCTACGTCCCTTCTTCATCGCTGGTTATTAATGTCACTACTACAGAAAAGATCATCTGCGTCCCTTCTTCATTGCCGGTTAAAAAATAACCAGCAGTGATATCATATCACTATCAGTTCAGAAGCTTCAGACGCACATAAAAAATTGAGTCAACAAGAACCAACAATGATAGTGGTCTTTCTTTTTTCTTCCCAAAAGTTAATTTCGTATGCTTCACGCGCGTGACTGCTTGGTTTTACGCGCCTGGTTGCTCGATATCTTCCAGCGACTTTAAATATTGCTCACTCTCTCTCGCTCTCGCTCTAACCAACCCTCGCCACCATCACTGTCTCCCATCGTCGTCGCACCGCACGATCCATGGATCCGTCACTGCCTCCACTGCCTTCTCCGAGGACACCACCCACACCCGCGTCCTCATCTGGGGGAGGAGGAGGCCCCACCATCGTGGTGGTCAGATGAGGCACGTCCGACCTTAGACTTTGGTGACTCGGTGGGTTCCCTCTTTGAGGATAAGGTGTGTGATTTCTTCATCGACGAGCCAAAGGCGAAGAAGTCTTGGTCGAGCTCGTCAGAAGAGGAAGAGGATGAGGATGAGGAGAAAGAGGAGGAGGAGGCTAGGGACAACCTTGGCGATGGCAATGGTGACGCCGCCAACAATGAGGACGCAGACGACAACGACTTCCGCTTCTGGATTGAATATCATCTTGAGCGCATGTAGTTTAGATGCGCATGTTTAGGGTTTTGCACACAGCCGTATGAATGACGTTAGCTTATGGTGTACAGTATGATTAGTGTGATATAAACTCTATTATTATTGTGATTAGTAATATTAATCTTGGTTAAAAATGTTTAAATCTATATATTTTTATTTTAGATTAAGTATCACTATCGGTTCGTAGCTGGTATCGGCAGTGATAAGTATAACCGGCAGTGAAAGTTTGTATTACTACTGGTTCACTACTACTTATCCACTGCTGGTTCAAAAATCGGTAGTAATACAGTTTTTGAATCGATAGTGATAATATTTTCTACAGTAGTGTGAACCTATATTTAAAGCACTTCCCACAAGTAATCTAAGTCCTCCACGTTCTAGCGCTTGATGATAGACCTTTGAGCCATGCCGCTAAGCATTTTGCCCCGTTCATATGTTCTGTACCAACCTATCTAAGCAGGTTGGCTAGTTTGGCTTAAGACTGTATTTGGTTCAGCTTTTCTGTCTTTAGTTTCTCAGAAGTCAAAAGTTGAACCAATCATCTCAGTTGTTGAGTTGGCTTTTAAAAAAAAAAGAAAAGTTAGCTTCTAATAAAACGAACTAAAAGCTGAGGAGCTGATCGAAAGAAGCATTTCTGTCTTTTAGTGTACTAAAAAGCTAAAAATTTATCATAAAAACTAATAACCAGAAATCAGAAGCTAAAAAAAGTAGTTTTTCAGAAAAAAAAATAAAAAGTGTCAACCTAACCAAACATGCTCGAACAGAGCCAAGAAAATCTCTGCTAGGTGGTTAATTCATGTCCTCATAGAGCAAGACTGAGACAAAAGCTAGCAAAGGAACCAAACGCATCCTCCATAATCAATTTTGCCAGTGTTTTTCCAATAATGGAATAAAGCTATCTAATCACCTACATCCAAAGATGTATGCAGCCTAATTGAGTCTTCTACATATGGAGATAGTTTGGATGCCTCTTACATCATATTTAGCGAAGCTCTATCTTCCAATTTTATGTTAAATTTTGATATTATAGGTTAAAATAAAATAATTTAATGATCAATTTTTAATATAAAATAGAAATAAGATGACTCATCTAAATATCTTTAATGTATCTACAGCTTCAACTTCAGCTTCACAATTTTCTAAAATTAGAAATACCTAGTTAAGATTTTTTTTGAGCTGGAGGCCAAACAGAACTATAATCTTAATCTAAGATCGTAACCCATACATTTGCACGTAAACACATCAGCTTCGAGTGTATTCGGATGAACTCATCGACTTCGAATGTGTTTGTCTCTTGGCATGAAGCTCACCTAGCCTAGTAGCCGGCCGGGATGGGCGAAAAATCAGTGTTCAACTAGTGTTTGATTCCTGACCAAGGTTGTCTGGCTTCCTTTTACTCTAGGATTTTCTTCGCCGGCAAATATAGCTCTTTAACGCGGGCATGGCTAGGCGAGACCTCGGAAAGACGAGGCAAGCTCTAGAACCAAACGCGCCCTTGAGGACGGAAGGATTATGAGGCGACCGCCTAAAATCGCATGACCTTTTCAATCAACGAGATTTAATGGACTGAAATGCGAAACGTTTTTCCAGATAACATTTCTAGAACAGAAAAAATAGAAATCGTTTCATTATGGAATTCATCGATTAAGCTATCTTTAATTTAGAAACATGATACCGCACAAAAATAACAATAATAAAGGATACCTTTTTTCTTCTATCCGTCAGTTCTCTTGTCCATGTCATATGCCACGTGGGTGAAAGCCACTTGGTTTGATGACAGTGGATGATAAGGATAGTATTTGGTTGATAAAAATGTGCTTAGACAAGGAGCTCGTCGACAAAACTGAGACGACGCATATGAGAAAGAAGCCAGTGTGAGTATGGGCCATCCCATTCTAGCTTGCTTGCTGGATTCAGTTGTTCCTTCCAAGTGTCCCTGTTCTTTGTTTCTTCCCTGCATCAGATGCCTCTTTAACATTGGTCTTCAGTTTGCCTCTTACTAATGGCAAACAAAAAATGATGGACCAGCAACTGATCACAGGTATACACAGAGCCCTTGCAAGAATCGCAGAACAAAAATTTCTGATATCCATACTTGCAATTTCGCGTGCTTAAGGACAAAAATCATGCCAAAAAAAAAAAAATGTAAACTCTTAGAAGAGCCTCACCTTTGAGTAACTGTACGAGCTGGCAGATCATCTCATCTTTTAACAACCAAACCAAATCAAAAGTTAAATCAAACTACTATATCAGACAGGTACTTGGGCTCTAAAACGATTGTTGAAGCAGCAATAAATCTGAATGCGCACTGTTGGACAATGCTTCTACTGACGAAGAAGGCAGACAAGAGTAGTCCGTCAAGAATCATCAGAAGAAAATGACTTGGAACTGGACAAGCCTGAGCAAGGACAAGTCAGAAACCATTGGACCATCAAAGGATATCAACTGTGACCAAAATATGTTCCATATTACAAGAACAGTATTTTCCCTAGTATAATACTACGTACAGTATGTTATGGAAATCAATCAATCATACTTGCAGTTTCCTCCATGCCATGTATCATGTTATATAACCCAGGTTGCAATTTGCCCCACGATAACCTCAGCCCACCACAAAAAAAGGGGGAGGTCCCAGAGGATCGTCATATACCCACGGCATGACCCAAAAATCAATTTGCTGCTTGAAGTTCCTTCCACCTGACAGCGAGATTCTGAAGAGACACCACTTCCATTGTGATGTTTGACAGTCCCAGTCCTATAGCTTGAATCTGTAATTTTACAGGTATAAACCCATGTATGCACGTAATCTAATTAGCAGCCAACTTTGTTAATATACATTGCCTTTGATACCATGGTTTAGAGAGTGAACCATAATGTATGTTAAATAGAAGGACTGTACATATCATTCAGCAACATCTTATACCACAGGCATCGTCAATTCTTTGAGTTATTTCTCTGCACTTGACCATAGTACGGTGGGTAAAACAGTGACCACATTATTTTGTAGACGAAGAATGGGATCAAGGCAGTCACAACAATTACCAGAGTGGATAACCAGTATATAGGCTCGAAGCACAAGCCTCCAAGAAAACATGATACGCAGTGGTTGATATTGCTGCAGGAAACAAGCCATAAATGACCAGAAAAGTGTACCAAATCAGTATGCTTCCCCAGATGACAAAGTGTTGTATCCATGTGAAGTAGCTGATGTAGAGTGCCAATTGGCAATTCACTGTCCACACTACACAAGTATACATGGTCACTCCAAGGATATCAAACCCAGCAACACGACCATCCTGTCGGACAGCCTGAATGAGAACAGCATTGAGGGCACCAAAGTATATTATTATCGAACAGCACATCCCATTTAACATCCAGCTGAGTATTCGAGGCCAACTGAAGAGTGTATTATTCACACCATCTTGATGTAATGAAGGGACCTGCGATGGAAAGGAATAAAAAATGTTTAGGAAGGGAGGGAAATGAACAAGTGCAAAGATTGAAACAACTCTAAAGTAAGCTCAGATATACATTATAACCACACACATGAATCTGGCAAGCCATCTCAAAAGGAAAACTTTGAATCTGGCAGGAGATTACAAACCTCGAGGCAAACACGAGAAGAGACATCTTTATCAACACACCAAGAGCGATGACAGGAAGAGATGTGAAGGCAACATTGTAGAAAGATATGAACCAATCATTGTAAGCAGGTTGGGCTGAGAACATAGCATGAGCCTCAAACCAGAAAAGTGTTAAGCCAAATGTAATGTTCTTGAAGAAAAAATAGCATATCTGTCCATATCACAAACAGAATGCAGACTGTTTAGAAATTGCAAGAGCTAAATTAAGAACCTGAGAATAATACTACAAATTTTGCTACTTCAGTGCTGAATAATATGATCAAGTATACAGGACTTCAGTGAATAAGAAAATGCGTAAAAAAAATTAGATATCTTGTGTCTTGAGATGCGCATGAAATTTTAGTCTGATACACAAATAACAATCTTTCGGAGGTAAAAAGAAAAGGAAAAACCAGACATACTTATGAACAGAATCAAGGAACTTCAGTTACTGCAAAGAAATCGGTAATTTCTATGCATGTTTTAGGTGGATCTATTATACCATGATATCTTAACAGTTATTCATCTCCAGTCCAACATTAATGTCATCCTGAGAAGTGTGCAATTAACCTTTAAAACTCTGTTCACTACTACACAAACAAGAATTTAATTTTTCACATAGAAATTAGATTCATCATCAAAAGGACTTCTATATAAATATCCTTAAACATACTGTTGGGAATATAATGGTTAAAGCAGTGTACTGGAGAGTGTCTTGTACTAAATGATAAGCAAATTAGACTGGAGGGAGTAGTTCACTGAAGAGTGAAAGAAGCAGAAGAGGCAGCACTTTACCATAGCTGTAATCCGGCGATAACACCAATGACCATGCACAAGAAGTAACCGCTCCAAAAAACGGAACTGAGCTATTGCAAAGTCACTCGCCATCACAGCCTGTAATACAAAGCGCCGTAAGATGTTAGGTAATTCTCTCAAAAAATCAGATTGTAGATAATGTAAAGCAGATACCAAAAATCAGCGCTGTGAGGACGGGATAAAAGGTAGGATGCTAGTCTGAGTAAAACTGTAGAAAACCTGGAGTTCAATTGAAAAGACTGTTGTCAATTTGGAAAAAAAAACAAAGTCTGTTGTCAATGCAATTTTCTGCCAGATATTAATTTCACAGTTTCAAGGCATCAAAACAACTCAAACATGAGAAATATGACCAGGTGATTCAAACAAGATAATGAAAAAGGTGAGCAGACCATTGTTGGCATCACCAAATAACTCCCATGGTGACAGATAAAAAAAACCCTTGAAGCACCAAAGCTAAAATGCAACATTCTTCTCAATTCTCGCATGATGGCACACAGTGCTCTTCTCATGACATAAATAAGGCTTATTCCTAATATCAAGATATATGGTCAACTGGTAATTAATCTCAATGTCCACTCAAGTAATCAGTAACTCTCAGTTCTAAAACACAGTACAGAACAAGCTTTTTCAGGCAGCTACGAACTTCCAACTTGATTTCCAAGTGAGTAATTTTTGTCAGGTCTTGTAAGCAAAAACTTAAAGCATTATGATTGCAGCTCTTTTTGGTCCATTTCAAGAATCGAAACATAGGCAAAAAGTCATAACAACAGAATAATATTGACAGATTTAAAAAAATGAATATAGGCATGGAACTACAGACCTGCATTCCTTCAGCACCACTTATTCCAACCCCAAGGTCAGCCTCTTGTAGCATACCAACATCGTTTGCTCCATCACCAATAGCTAGTGTAGTTTTGGTTGTCCTAATTTTAACCAACCTGGTGATCTGCAATTGTACCAAGCAGCTAATGACATTCAACAATGAATGTAAGAACCTACATGAAATTGTTAGAAAGTGATCAAACAAGAGTAATATGTAGTGGTTGTTACTCACCAGAGCTTTCTGTTTCGGGGAAATCCGACAACATAAAACAGATGCACAATCAACGGCCAGATCCAGAAATGAGTTCTTAAGGCTGCCCATGAGAGCATGTGTTAGAGCATTGCCATCAACGATAAGAGCAAATGGAGTCGAAGTTCCTTTCTGTGAAATATTTCTTCTAGCATCTTGTAATTTTCTATCAATTTCTTCGTAGGGAGCCTATATGAGCAGATACAAAAAGTTAGAAACAGTAGAGCATACACGATGTAATCTGATCTTATACATCCCATCTGTTTGCCCAGTATGCTTTTTTTTACAGTTATGCCAGGAGCTCTACCGTGCAAATTAAGAAGGTAGGCACCTGGATTCAAGCCTGGGCAGGCTTGGTGCTTGACAGCACCCTCTACCAACCAAGCAAGTGCTCGTCCCCCCCCCCCCCCCACACACTACGCTACTAAGATGATCTAATAATACCCATACTTATTGACATCAAGCATTCACATTTAATAAAGACATATCTTCGAAGTTTGCTAGCATTTTAAAAAGGTGTATAATTCCGCTATTATTTATCCATACGTGCAAGTAACAGCAAATAAGTGTTTTTTTTCTTGATTACATACCATTCTATTGCCTTCTCCATTGCACTCGCCATCATTTGTACTTGAGTTATCCAGCGTGATAAAAATTTCCTCCATCTCCTTCCTCAATAGGTTGCAGGCATAACTGGATACCAAGCACTAATATATATTAAACTTTAAGGTGGTGAGATCTCAGTTCTCAGGCATGTAACAACATATGATACTAACCCTATGTTGACAGCTGTCTCTAGCTTGTCGCCTGTTAGAATCCAGATCTTAATTCCAGCTTGAGCAAGTTTGTGAATACACTCTGGAACCTGCAAAGAAATTAGAGTTGATACAAGCATTGATCCTGTACTGCAGAAGAGTTGGACAGTTCGCTTACATGGTAAAAACTTCAAAAGGGAAGATTTTTCCTCAAAGGATATCAAAACAAGTGAACAAATAAAACTATAACAAGTACAAACTATGTGACAGTAACCATATAAATGCTCAAGAGAGGGGGTTTTCCGAAGGACAATAGTCTGTTAGTCACTGAGAACAAACATAGAAGAAGCTCGTCTGTTCAAATAAATATAAGACTTCAAAAAAAAGTACCAAGTGGAAATGAACGTACCCCCTTCTGCAATCTGTCCTCCACAGCAGTAGCACCTAAGAGAATCAAATTTTTCTCAATATTTTCTGATGCCTTCTCCACAGCTGCATCATGATCGGTATGTACAAAATTCTTGGCAACTAAGTACTCCTCATTCCATACAACATACTCTTCCTCTGTAAGTTCACGATATGCAAGTGCCAGTGTCCGAAGACCTGCCTCAGAGTACTCATTGATGTGACACATTGTTTTGGTCAGACAAGCATTTTCATTATCCTTGGAGAGCCTTTCAAGTATTATACTGAAGAACAAATATGAAAAGAAAAAAATAGCATTTTAACATAACTTGGAGAAGGCTAAGAAATGAATAGCAAGTTAAATTTGTAAGTTTAAGTAAGTTCCACTCAAGATAGCTGTAATAGTTCACATATTGTGCTTTGCCTAACTTGAAAGCTAATACTATCATGATTTGGACATGTAATCAGCTTAAGAAGGGTAAATACAATACAATGCAATGAAATGAATAAATACTTCAATGTTACACTTTGTGGAACATAGAAGATTGACATCACATATTGAAACAAATTTATCGAACCTGTCAGCTCCTTTGCAGAACAGAAATATCCGACCCTCTTCAGTCTGCACAATAACTGACATACGCTTACGAGCACTGCTAAACTCTAAGGTGTTGAGTAGTTTATAGGTTCTGAAATAAAAATTAGGCATTATGTAAGAGGCAATGGTCACGGCTTTGAAGAATAATCACTAAGAACAGTAGAGACGATAAGCACCTATCCACTTTTCTACCAAAGACAGGATCGTATTCATGAACTGATATGGTCGTCTGTGTCCTACGATAAAATTCAAAACCAAACTCTCTTGCGGCTGTAACGAGAGCTCCTTCATCAGGAGACTCAGCTTCATAAGATATACCAACAGAATTTCTATCTACCACAGGAATTGCAGTATGACAAACAGCTAACACACGGAAAAACATCTCTATAGCATCCAGAGAACATTCTTTGGTCCATTCCCCATTCATCAAACGATCATCAGTGAAGTTGAATCCCTTGACTAGTCTCTTAGATTTAGCAGCATCTTTAGGCCCATTACAGCCAGAAGCTTCATCTATTCCTCCATAAGACATCTCTACTTCTGTAGGCCTGTTCCCATAAGCAACACCGGCTATAGAACATTTCAAGAACTCCATTGAATTGCATGTTAATGTTCCTGTCTTGTCAGAGAGTATAGTATGGACTTGACCAAGTTCTTCATTCAAATTTGATGTGCGAGCCCTTGCAGGAATATCAGACTCCTCACAATACATATCCTGATCTTGATTTATGAATGTGCACTGTAACACTTTGACAATTTCTATCGATATATACAATGAAATAGGCACCAAGCACAAATACAGCAAAAGGCTTGTGAGAAAATGGCAAAAGGCTGCAAATGATGCTCTGTTTGGATCAAAGAATATACTTGATTGATCTGGTCTAAGGTACCATGCATAGTTTCCTGCACTTAGCTCACCCTTTGTTTTGATTCCAAACACAACTGACCCAAAAGATGCAATAGTAAAGAGAATCACAAAAAGAAGATATATTATTTTATCCATTCTCCGTTCGACTGAACTCCTCTTTGATGGTGGCTCCATTGCATTTTGCATCACCTTTGTGTCATGCCCCGTGAATATTACAGTGCCATATATAAAGTTTGTATTCCGAAGTTTCGAGTCCCTTAGTAGGATCTGTTGTGGAGACAAAGGATATTGTTGCTCATTGCAGTACAACGTCCCTAGGAAAGAATATAGTTTCTCATTTGGATCCTCGCATTGAATGAAAGCCTTGAAGCTATGCAAAAAATGCTCATCATTCAAGCCCATAGTCACCTCTAAGGACTGTTTCCGCTTCAAGTTTGTCTCTCCATCAAGATTCATTGTCTCAACATAACATATTCCATCCTCATAGCTCGATGAAAGCAAAAGAAGATCAGCAGGGAAGAACTCATCCTTCTTAACTTTAACTATATCACCAACTCGAAGCTTCTTCCATTCTGTTTCATGAAATGATTGGGCCCCATCATACACCTCAACCTTCCTATTGTTCACTTCGATGTCCTAAGAAAAAGGACAAAACAAGCTTAGTTCAGTCGAAAATTTAAGAAAAGAATCTGAATACATTGCTCAAGCCTCAAGGAGTGACAAACATTTAAAAATGACTTCCACAAAATATGTATTAGTTCAAATCTCAGAAACACAATGCAAATTGTTAATGTGCGGTAAAACCATGCATGTTAACTAAAAGCAATAGTGAATTTGACACACCCACAAGTTTGCATGGGCGCTTTCTCTTATATTATTGTCAGTAATTAATGCAAGCTTTTGATCAGACACACAAACTAAATATGACCCTTTGATAATCCCAAGCGTATAAATATGTATGACCTTTCACATCTTACAGCGAAATGATAGTGCGTTTGCAAGACAAAAAAAAGCAATTGAGTTCTAGGATATGGACTGTACGTGTGCGAGATTCATGAAAGAAAATGACTCAGAGCTTCACTTCGACTATTAAACTGCCTTGTATATGCACAAACCGAATTCAGACCACAGTAGTCCCGAGAAGGATGGAACAAATCTAATCCGCCCCCACTTCCCCACGAACTAACCAACCAACCAGTCCAACCACCCGGTGGGCCGGGATCAGCAACCGCCAGTCCCCTATGCCCCGCCCCCACCCCCATCCTGGGGCAAAGAAGAAGGGAGCGGCGGGGAGGGGCGGGGGGCGCTTACCTGCTGCTTCCGTCGCCAGTCCTCGACAGCCTCCTTGGCCATGGCGGCCCCGATGACGACGACGAGCGGGAGCAGGACGGAGACGGCGCGGTAGGGCGCGAGAGGGCTGAAGGAGACGCACGCGACGACGAGGAAGAAGCAGTTGGCGGCGCGGCGGAACTGCTCGAAGAGCGACTTGGGCACGAAGCTGGCAGCGGTGTACTTGGTGGTCGAGATCGCGTTCCCCGGGTACGCCGGCTGCGCGGCGCCCCCGCCATCGGCTGGGAATGAGGAGGAGGAGGGGGCGTTGCACCGGACCGTCCGGGAGAACCCCGGCGTGGCAGGGGCCGGGAAGGGGGCGGAAGAGGTTGGGGTGGAGGGGGCGGCGGTGGCGAGCTCGACGAGGGGGCGCTCGTCGGAGGAGGCGAGCATGGTGGTGGGCGCTGGTCGGTGGCGAGGAACCAAGGATCTGGGTTTGGGTTGGGTTGGGTTGGTGCGTCGTGATGGCTTGACTGATGAGCGCGCGGTGTGGCTGCAGGAGCCAAACGGGCGACCGATGCGGCGGTGGGCCCCAGAAAACAAAGGGGGCTGGCGTGGGTGGGGCCAGGGCATTGGACCCCAGTCACGTGGCGACGCGGTGGTTCTTTTTCGTCGGGTTTTGCTTTATTCTTCCTCTGAAAAGAGAAAACGTGTAGGCCAGACTCAACACGAATTGGAATAGGCCTCGCAACATAGTAAGTCGGGGTCGAATGTAGTAACAACGTACCTGACTGACTTGAAATCTGAATGAAAAATCCTATCTAAACTTGAAGGGAAACTTGAAACACGTAATAGGTGTAAAATTAATTCTGAATTCAAACCCCGCGAGGATCCAAAATCCGCCGGGAACACCACGGAAACTGAAATTATACAGAACCAAAAAATTAACAATTCAGACATACATGATTCAGTCATATATGCTAAAAATTATATAGAATCTGATAGAAATCAACAATTCAACTACAATATGGTTTAACTATTGTTGGAGTAAGAGTTCATCTTGTCCCAGCAAGTACAGCAAGAGTTTTTTCTAAAAAGTAGACTCAAGTTTGGAGACGAAGTTTGAGAGGAAGGAACACCATGAATATATTAATGGTGTAAAAATGTATCACTTTGGGAGGAGTATCACAACGTTCGCTGTGTTGCTTGTTCTTTCCCGCTGTGTCCGTGCTTTGCCTAGAGGACCATGGCCTTCTATTTATATGGACATGTGTAGCTTGACGTACAAGTTATCATAGTGTACAAATATCAGGATCTGACTAAATTACCGGACCTTATTCCGGATAACTACCTTCTATCCTATTGGGGAGATAAATATACACTGTAGTAATTATCGTGGTGCCTACCCCTGAAGGGGGCGAGCTGGTCGCCGATTGTGGCCCGGCGCGCACCGTCAGGGGTGTTAGGATAACCTTCATCACGTCGGGGTGTCAGAGTGGCGTCCATTAGCCTAGACATTTAATGCAGGTCACTTCCTTGCAGGTAAACCACGACCGGTGCTCCCCTTCCGGTGAATCTTTCCTAAGGCCTGCTGACTCACCCCGCTGCCTTCGGGAAGGCACGGCTTGATCAGCCCGAGACAGGGGCCCCGGGAGGCATAGAACCGGGAAGTGAAGGCTTTGAGAAGCGGGACACCAGAGGGCCGGGGCTTCGGGAGGCCGAAGCTTCGGAGGATCGAGGCTTCGGGAGCCTTCGGGAGGTCGAGCCGGCGGAGCCAAGGAAAGGCTTCGTAGGTATGAAGGGGTACCGTGAAAAGATCTGATGACATCGGAGATCGAGCTTTTAACAGAGGGTTCGGAGATCAAGGCTCCGGAGGGACCTGGATGGTGATCTTCAACCATTATCCTCAGGCTGGTTTATTTTCTCCCCAACAGTACCCCCTCATTCTTGGGCCCTGATGTTTCGGAGGGGGGAGAGGATGCAGAGGAAAAATCAACCCCAGCCTGGTAGAGTATCAAGGATGCCTGATAGTAATTCTTTGTCCTTTGAAGTCGCTAGAGTAAAGGTTACGTGTGAGTTTGGAGAATCCCACGCGTTTGCCTGGCAGGACAAGACGTGCCAATGCTGCGTTCTGACGGGATAATGCGGGGGTCATAGGGTCTTGCGCCCACGACCTTGTCACGCGCTGAAAGGGGTTTAGGTTATTAATGTGACGGGACGTCCGCGCGAGAAAACGAGGTATTCGTCGTGGAGCGCTGCCACGTGTTGGGGGAACCCGGATATGGCCACGCCTCCCCCCCAGGTGTTCAATGGGAGGACACGGCGATGTTCGTCCCGCTTCATCTTCCGGACCTACATGGTTGCGTGGCCCGAGTATAAAGCTGGGGTTACCCGGTTGAAGTCTCTACAGCCCCACGAGCAAGCAGTTAACCTTGAGTATGGCATCATCTTCCTCCTTATCCTCTTTGGAGATGTCGATGATCTCGACGGCTTCTTCAGGCGGACCGTTTCGGTTGTCGGCAAAGACGCCGGTGGTGACACCGCTTCCATCTCTGCAGGGGAGGCGGTTGCCCACCACTCCGGCCCGACCTTTGGCTGGGGAGGGCATGCCTGTCGAGATCATCGATATCTCTGATGACGATGAGGAGATCAACTAGGATCTCTTGCGAAGGGAGAGTGTGCCGGTGTCTGTGGGCTCGACGGCGAAGCAGGAGGAGGCCGGGAAGGCGAGGGAGAAGGCCCCGTTGGTGACCTCCTCAGACTCCTCAGCGTCCTCCGACAGCTCGAGAACCGGCTACTGTATCAGCTTCCTCAGTGGCAGGCCGCAGATGAGGCGCATACATCGTCCCATGCATGGCCCTTGCCGGGACCCGTAGGAGGTGAAGGCGGTCACCGGGATAGCGTTCTTGGTGATGCCGTGATATATCCATGTCACGACTGAACTTAGTCACATTGTACTCTTTCTCGCCTTGTTTTGCTCCGTAGGGATTTATCTTCTTCGCGGCAATTTCTGTACTGTTGTTTTAGTTTGTATCCCCTGGATGTACTGGTTGTTTAATAATATAACGTGGACCTTTAGGAACGGTCGTGTCTCCTTCCGTATCGGAATGCGAGGGGATCTTTTGAACGGGTGACCGCATGCGTGCGTGCTTTCGTGACTCCAAACCGTGCTTCTTCGTCCCTTTCGAAGGTGATGGCTAGTTTTTTTACGACCGGTTCACTGAGCCTTCGTATAGATCATTGCGGATTTCGTTTCTTCTGAGGGAGAGGTGGCCTCGAGAATCTGGTGGTGATGGATACGTAGGGTAACTAAGGAGAACCGGGTGAAGCAGTGGCGACCTTGTTGTCCCTGGTTACAACTTACTCCTTGGGCCTGGGACTGGTAGGGCCTCCTTCCTAGTTTTTTTTCAGATTTCCGACTCAGCGAAGTCCTTCTGGAACCTTTGGAGACGAACTCCGGAGGTGGTCCTTGACCCTTCGGGTTCTTTAGTGACTGTCCGTGTTGAAGGTGATGATGTGTCGGAGGCGCAGCCAAAGGCTTGGTAAGAGAGGTGGTCCGCGACCCCCTCGGCCCTTAGCCGTTGTCTGGCTCCGGAGCTACTTTGTCCGGAGCCTGGCGACGGCGCGTCGAAGGCGAAGCCAAACGCTAGGCGGGAGAGGCGGTCTGCGACCCCATCAGCCCTTAGCCGTTGCCCGGCTCCAGAGGTACTCCGTTCGGAGCCTGGCAACGGCACGTCCGAGGCGAAGCCGGAGGCTAGGCGGGAGAGGTGGTCCGCGACCCCCTCGGCCCTTAGCCACCGCCCAGCTTCGGAGGTACTCCGTCCGGAGCCTAGCGAGGGCGCGTCGGAGATGAAGCCGAAGGCTAGGTGGGAGAGGTGATCCATGCCCCCCTCGGCCCTTAGCCGCTGCCCGGCTCCAGAGGTACTCCGTCCGGAGCCTGGCGACGGCGCGTTGAAGGCAAAGCGGAAGGCTAGGTGAGAGTGGCGGTCCGCGACCCCCTTGGCCCTTAGCCGCTGCCTGGCTCTGGAGGTACTTCGTCGGGTGCCTCGCGACGGCGCGTCGGAGGAAAAGCCGAAGGCTAAGCGAGAGTGGCGGTCCGCGACCCCCTCAGCCCTTAGCCGTTGCTTGGCTCCGGAGGTACTTCGTCCGGTACCTGGCGACTGTGCGTCAGAGGCGAAGCCGAAGGCTAGGCAGGAGAGGCGGTTCGTGACCCCCTCGGCCCTTAGCCGTTGCCCGGCTCCGGAGGTACTCCGTCCGGAGCCTGGCGATGGCGCGTCGGAGGCGAAGCCGAAGGCCAGGCGGGAGAGGGGGTCCACGACCCCCTCGGCCCTTAGCCGCTGCCCGGCTCCGGAGGTACTCCGTCTGGAGCCTAGCGACGGCGCGTCGGAGGCGAAGCCGAAGGCTAGGCGGGAGAGGGGGTCCACGACCCCCTCGACCCTTAGTTGTTGCCCAGTTCTGAAGGTACTCCGTCCGGAGCCTGGCGACGCCGTGTCGGAGGCGAAGCCGAAGGCTAGGTGGGAGAGGCGGTCCACGACCCCCTCGGCCCTTAGCCGTTGCCTGGCTCCGGAGGTACTCCGTCTGGAGCCTGGCGACGACGCGCCGAAGGCGAAGCTGAACGCTAGGCGGGAGAGGCGGTCCGCGACCTCCTTGGCCCTTAGCCACTGCCATGAATTGCGGTCTCTGCAATAGATAGTCAAGGGTTCCACTATATTTCCCGTGCCATGAAGTGTGGGCTTTTATTAAATGTTAGTATAACACTCATAAAATGACATATGAAAAGTGTTTTTAAAGGAGATGGCCAGGTAATGATTTTACCTTTTACCATATGTGTTTGAGTCACGTAGGTCATACCTTTCCCTGTAGGGAGGGGGATCCTTATACCCCTTTGATCTGTGCGCGATGCTATTTGGAGACCAGCGGATTTCGTATCCCTTCGGTACGGAGGCATTAGCCTTCAAGATACTAGGGTACTTTTCCCGTTAGGTTCTTTCAAAACCTTTTTGCCCGGCGGAGTTTTCGAAAAATCATCTTCATCGTGGGGGTTTTTGGAAGTCTCTCCGTTTTGCCAGAGGTTTTGTAAAGCTCTCCGTTTTTACTGGAGGTTTGGTAGAGCTCTCCGTTTTTACCGGAGGTTTTTGGTAGTGCTCTCCATTTTTGTCGGAGGTTTGGTAAAGCTTTCCGTTTTTACTGAAGGTTTGGTAAGACTCTCCATTTTTACCGGAGGTTTGGTAAAGCTCTCCGTTTTTGTCGGAGGTTTGGTAAGACTCTCTGTTTTTACCGAAGGTTTGGTAAGGCTCTCCGCTTTTACCAGAGGTTTGGTAAGGCTCTCCGTTTTTGCCGGAGGTTTTTGTAAGGCTCTCCGTTTTTGTTGGAGGTTTTGTAAGGTTCTCCATTTTTGCCGGAGGTTTTTGTAAGGCTCTCCGTTTTTGTTGGAGGTTTTTGTAAGGTTCTCCGTTTTTGCTGGAGGTTTTTGTAAGACTCTCCATTTTTGTTGGAGGTTTTTGTAAGGTTCTCCGTTTTTGTTGGAGGTTTTTGTAAGACTCTCCGTTTTTGTCGGAGGTTTTTGTAAGACTCTCCGTTTTTGTTGGAGATTTTTTAAGACTCTCTGTTTTTTGCTAGAGGTTTTTGTGAGACTCCTTGGCATGTATTAATGCCGAAGGTCCTACACACTATCGGAGCTACGCAATACCTTCTAGGAAACCTAGGCAGTCTTGCCTTCTAGGTTACCTAGGCATGCCACGCCCGTGGTGTGTAGGCTTGTCGTGCTCCCAAGGAAATGTCCGGGATGCACCGCAACACTGTCCACCAAGGATGTACCCTGGCGCGTGGCATTTATATGACCGAAGCTATGCAATGCCTTCCAGGGCACCCTGGGCATAATCTGCCTTGCAAGTGACCTAGGCATAAGCGGCGCCCGCGGTATATAAGCATGTCGTGCAGAGAGGATTCCTTACGACAGCATTCCTCAGAGCACCACATCCTCACATCAGGGCAGTCCCTTGATATACGGCGTCCACACACTATCGAGGCTACACAATACCTTTCAGGAAACCTAGGCAGTCTTGCCTCCCTAGTGACCTAGGCATGCTATGCCAGCGGTGTGTGGGCTCCACTTCCAACCAGGGCAAAGCCTACCCTTTAGGAAACCTTTTCAGGTGACCTTGGGTTTAGGCAAGCGATGCTTACTGGTGCGTGGGCTTGTCACGCCTCCGGAGAAATCCCCCGGGGGTGCCGCAACTACATTACCAAGGAAGTCCCTTGATAACCGACATCTACACACTATCGAGGCTACACAATACCTTCCAAGAAACCTAGGCAGTCTTGCCTTCCAGATGACATAGGCATGCTAGGTCCGCGGTGTGTAGGCATATCGTGTAATGAGGATTCTTTGCGACAGCATTCCTCGGAGCACCGCAACTCTGCCACCGGGGATATCCCCTGGGGTGTGGCTTCGACACCCGAGGCTATGCAAATGCCTTCCAGGGCACCCTATGCATAATCTGCCTTGCAGGTGACCTAGGCATAAGTGGCGCCCGCAGTGCGTGGGCCTTACTATTTACCGAGACTACGCAATGCCTTCTAGGAAATCTAGGCATTCTTGCCTTCTAGTTGGCCTAGGCATGCTATGTCCGCGGTACGTGGATTTGTCACGCCACCCGAAGATATCCTACGGGTGGCGCCGCAACACGGTCTATCAAGGAAATCCCTTGATACGTGGCAACTACACTTCTGAGGCCGCACAATGCCTTCCAGAAAACCTGGGCAGACTCGCCCCCCAGGCGACCTAGGCACAATGCGTCTGCGGGAGTTTGGGGATTTTGCATGGTTATACTAGCTAAGTTTTACAGTCTACTATTGGCAATAAGAAGCTAGTTGTAGCATAAAACATATCTAGGTTATATAATTGTTCATTCTAAGTGAGAATGTAACTTAAGTTCTCCTGCTTCTACCTAGTGGCTATCTATTGAAAAAAGACTTCTAGCAGTAAGGTTGGAGACCTCTAACAGACTATAACCTGGTCATATGAAAGACGGATTACTAGGTAAACTACTTGGTGGTTACTAGCGAGCGTACCTTTGTAGGAATAAGGTCTCTATTGCGAGGTCTAGTGGCCTCGAAGCCTGTGGCTAGGTTGGGAGAGGCGGTGCTTGCCCCCCTCAACCTTTAGCTGTTGCCCGGCCCCAGAGGTAATCCATCCGGGGCTTGGTGACGGCGTGTTAGAGGCGTAGTCGAAGGTTAGTCGAGAGAGGTGGTCCGCGACCCCCTCGGCCCTAAGCCGTTGCCCAGCTCCGGAGGTACTCCGTTCGGAGTCTGGCGATGGCGTGTCCGTGACTCAGTTCTTGTTGCTGGTTGTGGTACCGTCGGTAGGGTTGTAGCGTCGGTGCAGGGTTAAGGGGCCGGGGATTGGCCTGGGAGTTGGCCCTAGGCCTCCGGACCCTGCATCGTCCTTCGCCCGCTCTTTCTGCAGTCATGTATTCTGCTTGCCTTCTGAGGTATTCTTCCCGAAAGGTCATGAGGGTGCGGCAGTCGTTGGTGTTGTGGCCGTACCCTGGTCTGTGCAGGACGTACCCGTGTGCCTCCGAGGGCGCCAGAGCTTGGAGTTGTCGTTGGGGTCGTTGCCGAAGGCGGTGTGTCCCAGAGCCTATGGTTTCCCCTAGGTCTGCTTCCCCCTTAGGAGACCATCGAGGCTGCTCGGTGCACCGGCCTTTGGAGCCGAAGTGGTTCTGACTATGCCTCCCCGGAGGAGGTGGACTAAGGGTTCCCTGTGCGCGGTTCGTGTTGCAAGGGCAGCGTCGGAGGTGCTGGCGGGGTCCGCGCACCTCGGAGCCCTCTATCTCCTTGGAACCCTCTTTCGCCCGAGGGGCCCAAGGAGGGAGATGGGTGGACATGCTTTTCGAAGATGTTGGCTCGCTCGGGGTGTCCCAGGTGTGGTCGAAGGGGATAACTGGGGACCAAGTCCAGGTGGGAGCACTCTTGGGTTGGACCGCCTAGAACCATTGGAAGGCGGCCTGCTTGACAGTGGCTTCGGCTGCATCCTCTCCTGAGGTGGTGAGGTCTTCGTCATGCAGAGGCTGGAAGGCCTCCGCGTCGTCTGGAGTTCCTGTATCGACCCAGGGTTCTGAGTTGGCCAAGGTCGAAGGAACGCCGTCCCATACAACAGCGGGGCTGGAGCATGCATACGGTGCATATGGCTGAGGTAGCCATGCATATGGTTGCATGCTTGCAACGGTGGGTATGGCGGTTTTAGCTAACCCTTTGGTGGTTTTCCTGGTGGATTCCTACCTCTCTTAGCACTTCTGTGTTCGTGTCCCCACGGACAGCGCCACTGTTGTAGCAAGAGTTCGTCTTACCCCAGCAAGTACGGTAAGAGTTTCTTCTAAGGAGGAGACTCAAGCTTGTAGATGAAGTTTGAGAGGAAGGAACACCACGAATATATTGATAGTGTAAAAATGTATCACTATGGGAGGAGTATCACAGCGTTCGTTGTCTTGCTTGTTCTTTCCCGTTGTGTCCGTGCTTTGCCCAAAGGACCATGGCCTCCTATTTATAGGGTCATGCGTAGCTTGGCGTACAAGTTATCATAGTGTAAAAATATCCGGGATCTGACTAAATTAACGGGCCTTATCCCGGATAACTACCTTCTACCCTATTAAGGAGATAAATATCCACCGTAGTAATTATCGTGGTGCCTACCCCCTGAAGGGGGCGAGCCGGTTGCCTATTGCGGCCCGACGCCACACTGTCAGGGGTGTCAGGATAGCCTTCATCACACGGGGGTGTCAGAGTGGCGTCCATTAGCCTAGGCCTTTAATGCAGTGACTTCCTTGCAGGCAAAGCACAATCGGTGCTACCCTTCTGGCAAACCTTTTCTAAGGCCTACTGACTCACCCCGCTGCCTTCGGGAAGGCGGCCCGATCAGCCCGAGGCGGGGGCCTCCGGAGGCATAGAACCGGGAGGTGAAGGCTTTGGGAAGCGGGACCCCAGAGGGCCGGGGCATGGGGAGGTTGTGTTTTGGGAGGCTTCAGGAGGTCGAGCCGGCGGAGCCAAGGGGAGGCTTCGTAGGTACGAAGGGGTACCGTGAAAGGATCTGATGACATCGGAGATCGAGTTTTTAATAGAGGGTTCGGAGATCAAAGCTCCGGAGGGACCTGGATGGTGATCTTCAACCATTATCCTCAAGCTGGTTTATTTTCCCCCAACAACCATAAATAATCATTTCAACATTCAGTCATAAAAGATTTGCAACCATCAGGATTCAGGTTTCATATCATCATTTCAGCATGCTATCATACAACCATCAGGATTCAGGATCATCATATATACAACCAAGAATCATCATTTGATATCTTGATTCATTTCAGCATGCAGTCATACAGAAGTGCAAAATGGTTTGACCATAAATCCATAGTAGCAAACCATCATAATATCAATTTAAGAATAATAGCTACAACATAGTTTTATAGTCTTTATGACTATGAAGAAAATGAGTTGCTGCCTTAATGTAAGAACTCGTTACTCATTAGACAAACAAGCAACAACAAAATGAGTACTACCTCTATTTTCTTTTACTTGTTGTTTAGGACACCGATACGTTCTTTAATAAGCACGTTTGATTATTACTTTCGACAACTATTTCTTGATAAAAGTTGATAAAAATTAGATGATGTTAAAGTATTTTTCATGATGTTAAAGTATTTTTCATGATAGATTCATTACTATCATTTTCATGTGCTAAATCCTAATAGTTTTGTGTATATTAGTGGTCAAAGTTTCTAAAATTTGACTGCACGTATTCTAGGACGATATCTATTTCAGAACGAGGTAGTAGTACATTACTAGTTATTATAGCACATGTCTTGCCCAATGACCAAATAACAATTAATAGATTGAAAGGTAAGCATGGAGCCATTGACCCACAAACAGATTGTAGAGCTTCAATTCTTCTCCAATTCTTCAGTCAATCAATAATAGTTGAATCAAGTTCCTCCTAAATATAAGGAGCACAATTAGCACACTCATGTGTTAAGTAGTAAGTACGGATCACAATTTGCAAGAATGATAGAATGATATTACCATTTCTTCCTCTTCATTCTCAAGACAAGTCTTCAATACACTTGAATATGTGGATTGATGCCCTAATAACACAATGTTCATAAGTTAGTGCATACACATTTTAGTTTGTCGTAAGTATTGAAATATAGAATTTCATATAGACTATTTTTACCTAACATGTCGGCTCGAGACCAAGCTTGCATACACATAAGTGCTTCTACCATTTGTGGTGCAAGACTACTTTGAGATGTACTAATTATCGTCCCACCGGTACTAAAGACCGACTTGGATGGTTGTCACAGGAATTACCATAACATCTCGAGCAATCATTCGCAAAGTAGGATATTTGAGCCCTGCATATTGCCACTAGTGTATGATATCCAAATCTTGTGTTCTAGGTAGCAGCCAGCTCTATGCATACATAAGAAGACGTCACAGCTAGTTGCTTTGCTATGTATTCATCGAACGTGCCAATCCAGTCATCATCATCTTCAGTTTGAGCAATAGCACTAACTCTAGCATCAGCACAATCTGTTGTTGCAATACCCTCCATGGTATCTTGGTATTGCAACACCAAGCTATACAACAAGTCTCTAACTTTTTCAACAGCATCCTTAATTGCACTTCTATCCCATTAATTTTGAGAAAAAGAGCATTCAACAATTGCACTTTGTACCTAGGATCTAGGACAGTAGCAACAACCATCGAACCATGAATATCTGACCAATATTTATTAACTTTCTCTTTCATCAACTTTGTCATTTATTCTACCTTAGGGTTGCTGCTAGCTTGCCACTTCCTAATAGTCAAATAAACATTGCATATTTTGGAAAAGAAAAGATTTACTGTGACATATCTAGTGCCGGACAATAACTCAATTACATCGTAGAACATTTTCAATATATCAAAAATCTCTTTAGCAAATTTCTAATCATCCTTAGTTGGACAAGGAGTAAACAACTTATCATGCTGAGCAAGGCGTTCAAAGACCTCTTGGTACCCTAATGCAATGTTAAGCATTAGATAAGTAGAATTTTATCTAGTTTTACAATCAAGAACAATTCTTTTTTCATATTTAATGTTCATTTGGGAACCCATTTTTTTAAACCTCTCCTGCCTTTTTGGTGTGCCTGCCAAAAATCCAACACTATCTCTAACCCTCTCAATCCCCTTCTCCAAGACAGACATTCTATCTTTCACAATTAGATTTAATGTGTGCAGCACAACACATATGCAACAATTTACCCTTCAACATACAAGTGGCAAGTGGCAACTTATCTGTCATTTTCTCTATGAGATTATCGTTGGTGCTGCAATTATCAAGGGTGATAGTGGGCAGATTCCTCTCAATGTGTCAATCCAAGAGAACTTCATGAAGAACATCAGTTATAACTTTGGTGGTATGAGGAGCTTGAACATAAATGAACCTACAAATTACAAAATATGAAGCTTTTCAGCAATCTTTATAGAAACAATAATGCTGTTATAATAAACAAGAATGGTTACATAAGCTTCAATATTACCTCACAATGAAACTTTTCGGCCTCCACTCATCATCAAGGTGATGTGCTGTCACTACCATATAGCCTTTCCTTTGATGATTTTCTGTCCACATGTCCGTGGTGATAGTAACACGAGATTGGCATTGATGGAAGTACTTGACCATCGACTACTTTTGCACTTCATACATATTCGTGATGTCCTTCCTAATTGTGTTTCTAGACACCACTTTGAATGCAGGTTGCAATGTAGCACAAAACTTTCAAAAGACAATATGGTCCACAATTGATAGAGGGTACTCATGAACACATATCATTAGTGCAAGTTATTCCTAGTAACATCTTGATCAAAGATATGTTTCTCTAAAGTAACTGTGTCGTCCGATGGGTTTGTTGTCAGCTTAAGACTAGATTGTTTTAAGCCCTTTCTAACTGCTCGATCTGGACAAATCTCAAGGTGCTCATGCAAGTGTTTGGTACCATTTCTTGTCTGTCCTCCTAGAAGTTTCTTACACCAGGTGCATTTAGCTTTCCAAACATTATTTATTTTAATTCTATCAAACTCTTGCCAGATAGTAGATTTTAGTTTCCTCTTACTACCTACAACAACATCATCATCTATCTCAACCACATCATTAGTATGAGTACCTTGTGATTCCAATTGAGCTGCTGAGCTAGATGGGGGTGCAGCAGTAGTACCACCAGCAACATGAGATCCACTAGTGCCAGGAGTTGACATTTCCAATCAAGCTAACAGAAACAAAGCAACCATAAAGAAACAATACAGAATGCATACAAATAATTAATTGAACATTTATATACTGTCAGGACCAAATTCAGCACTCAAGAACATCTACATTGGTAAATAGCAATCGATTTTCAGCACTAATTATTAGACCATTGCTTATGTGACAATTGCTTTACAAATATCATAACATGTTTGAAAATACAAGTACAACATGTCACCAAAATAACCAAACATTTGAAAATAGAAGTACAACACTACAACCCGTCACAAGCATTATGCATTTAGGCGTTATTTGTGACAATTGCTTTACAAATATGCATAGACAAGATTGACCAGTCACCAGAATAACCAAGCATTTGAATTGTTACATTGAATAGAATCACTTTTGTCACAAGCAAACCAAACGCTTCAAAGAAGAACATCTACATGAGTTAGGCAAATGCTTAAAGCTTTACATCTACATGCAGAATCAATTTGGCCGGATCAATTTGTCAATTTGTCATCTACATCTTCATCTCAGGTAAAGCTTGTAGAACATCCAAGTCTTTAAAAATTGTAGCTTTTCATGTATAGGTAAATCTTACAGAGAAGAACATCTACATGGAGTCGGATCAATTTGTCAGAGAAGAACATCTACATGTAGCGAAAAAAGGGTACCTACAGAGTCTAGAAAAATTGGTCGATGACTGGATGGAGAATTTGGCTGCCGGCTTGGGGTGCTGGACTGCTGGTGTTGGACTGCTGGTCTCCAAGCGCTTGGATCAGGTCGACGATCAGCAACACGAGAGTAGTCGGCGGAGGTCGGTGCTAGAGGAGGCGGTACAACTAGATCTGGCAGTGGCTCGGCTAGGAACCATGAAACTGAGGCAAGTAGGGAGAGGGAGAAGAAAGGGGAAGAGTGAAGGAGAATGAGGTGGTGCTGTGGTTGACTCACTGGTGCCAGAAGTCAGGAAGCCAAGATCTGTGGTGGGCCACAGGAGCGTTGGAGCGGGCGAGCATTGGCCAGGCTGCCCAGGCAGGTGGCGTGGCTCGTGACCTCGCGCCAAGGTGGGTGGCACCATGGGATGGCGGTCGAAGTGCAGGCTGGTAGCGGAGACACTAGGAACAAAGGAGCTGCGATGGAGGTGTGGCGTTTGAGAATGATGAGTCCACGTCTCCACGAGTGGCGACTGCACGAGGCACATGTGGTGGAGTGGTGCACATCAGCTAAGGTTAGTAGTGGGGCGTGCGTTCGTGGGTTGCTGTTACTGGGCTGGCCGGTTAGGGCACCAGGCACTGGGCCATTGCATCGGGCGCCTATGGAGGCCCGTGGGTCAAATATTGCCCCTGACCCAACCCCATATCGAGGCCCCGACCCGTAATCCCCGCGGGGTAAGTTTTGCCCCACCTCCGCCCCTACCGGGTGCAAAACCCGGGGGACCCGACCCGTTGCCAGGCCTAAATTGGAATCAGAATAGGTAACTTGGAACTCAAGCATCGATTTTGATCCTAAGAAGCAAACAAAATCAAGTCGTCGTGAAGAGTGAAATGGTACTAGCTTTAGTTTATGAAGATCCAAAGGTTTCGGTCGATTCCCTGCCTCACCATCCCGAATTGATGGCCTGAGAATGGTTTTTGCTTTTACTCAAGCATCTATTTTGATGCTAAGAAGCAAACAAAATCAAGTCGTCGTGAAGAGTGAAAGGTACTAGCTTCAGCTTATGAAGATCCAAAGGTTCTAGTTGATTCCCTGCCTCATCATCCTGAATCGATGGCCTGAGAATGGTTTTCAGTTTCACTGTGTCACGGTTAAAACCATCAATATTGTTTTATCGTGGTGTAATTTTTGTTGAGCTTATTTAAGCTTGCCTAATTGAGTTCCCGCTCTTGTCTTGTTATAACCGGCTATGAAGCCAAGACCATCGATGGGTGAGAGGTAAGAAATATTATGGTTAAAACCCATAATTCAGTTGTCTCTTGTTTACTTCATATTCCCAAAAGAAAATCTACAGATATTTGTTGAACCCATCTCGGCTCTTGACGCTCGGCCACCTATCTCCTCTTCATGTATCTCATCGCAATGCCAAAGGAGAAATCAAGTAGCATCCGGAGCTAGAGAAGCCAGTTGATGTTAGGGTGAGGGTGGAGTGTCCTCAGTCACCTATCACTATCAATCTACTTCATGGAGAATCAAGGAGATGGCCCCACGGCGACCACGATGACTGCCGCAGCTTCCCCATGCCGCTCGTCTCCAATCACTTACGGCCACCACTAAGCCCAGATACATGTAATCGAACACTTATGTGGATTTCTCCACCAATCATACACTACACATTGTTCCACCAATTATTGTGAATGCTTCAAATACATATAAACGGCATGAACTCACAAAAAGAGCTGAACTCTGATACATACAAAGAACCAATGACGCAAACATGTGCACAAAAAGTTAAGAATAAGGTGAACCCATACCTAAATACTTTGAATTATGTTCTTGATAAGTAGTATACAACTCAATGGATGTAGTTTTCTTGTGCTCATATTTGAAGGACTAACATAATTGGAACACGAGGAACGGGACAAAGGCTTATAGATTTAAAGATGTGCATAACAACACAACTAAGATAATGTCCAATAGTCCTGCAATAAAAAAGATAATATCTCCTCTGTCAGATGTCCGTTTGGGATGTATAAGTACTCATTAGAAAGGTTATTTCATAACCTTTTCAACACATCCGGCCTTATTGTTAGATTCATCACAAGACAGTTGCAATCATCTAAACAATGTATCGGTTGTAAATTAGGTTTTTCTTTTCTATTTTTGTATTTGAATCCAAATCAGTCCCCAATGTCCTAGCGGTTGTATAAACTCATGTACATAACCTTTGAGGTCAAACCATATTTATTATATAGAAAAACTTGCAACAATTGCTTTTGTTTCCATGCGGAATTTAGCCTCTTGCAAACCAAAAGATTAGATAGGGAATCATGCGCTATGTCAGTTGTTCTTGCTGTTCCGTTGGGAATTAAGGGAGCAATTTATCTATTTCCATGTGGTCGAGTGGATTTATTCATCATAGCATGTGGTTTTGTGAATTCAAGGTGAAAGTCATGTTGCATGGGTAGCATGTTGTTCATCAACTTCATTGGGTTTTACAGTGTATCCAGATTCTACATCGCGAAAGTCGAACGCCCCATATTAAACATCCTCCCAAGCACTTGAACCCTAGATCCGCTCGTCCAAACCCACTCCTATAGCCCCAATAGCCTCCACCACCGCCACCACTACCTCTCGGGCCCAAATCCATCGTTGTGGTGCCTTCCCCGATGACCCCAATCGGCGCCACCACCGCTTAAGTTCCCAAACCACCTCCATGGGCTCTCTACCCACCGGATCCGGTGGTGCACTAGCTACCCACACACACATCCGATTTGAATTTACTCCGGGCTCCACCTCCACCTACTCCTTTGCCGCACGTGCCCCTGCCCTTCAACCGATCAAATCATGCTTCAAGGCAACATTCAATTTTGCCCACTCCTCCTCAACAGGTCCCAGTTTTGAGGGGCAAAGGTGTTGAGACCAAACCAAAAAATAGTCCAATCTCAGGTATGCTTTAAGCCAGGAATCAATCTCAACACATAGTGACTTCATTGATGATAACAAAATAGTATACATAACTTATCCAAATAAAAATATCTTACAAAAGGAACATTCGAGGCTTGAGGAAGCAAATAAACTGCAACGGCTTAAGCATAGTCTTTATTCCTCCTTGCAACTTCACAGGCAATTGACGGAGAACACTACCTTAGAATGCTCCATCACCTGGAAAGTCTTTCATATGTTCCCCAACTGAGTGGTATTGTTTGGGTATAGCAAGTGTGAATACATGTCATACTCCTTAAAGTTGTGGTAAAATATGAAAATGAAGGCTTAGCAAGGATAAAGCTAATAAGGCCTTTTTGCATAAAACAACATTTATTTGTAAACAACTATTTGAAAGCGAGTAATTAATTAAGTGAACAATAGTAAATAAATAACAATCTCAAGATTCCAACCATCTTGACTTAATCAAAGATTCAACCACCTCAACCAAGGTTCCCACCACCAAGGTTAACCAAAACCAAATTTCTCAACCATAGTTCCGACCACCAAGGTCAACCATAACTGACCAAACCATCAAGTTCTAATCATGTAAGGGTTCATCGCCGCTATTGTAGGATCTAGGACAACGACTAGAGGGGGGCTGAATAGGCGGTTTTAAAACTAATTTTTAAGTGGTCAAATAAAACTAGAGATCACTAGATCAATATAAAGCAACTAGAACTAAGTCAAGATTTACATTCCTAGGGTGACATGTAACAATTTAGTCTAGGAAGATAAATTGCATGAATGTAAATAGCACAAGAGATAGCATACAAATTTTATCATGTGGTATCGGTGATTTACCGATCACCCCTAATCTATGTTGAGGTGAGTTCAAGCTTCTAACCACTCCTCTATCAAATATGCAATTCTCACCACGAGAAGAGGCTCACACCGAGCAACTTGATATTGAGCCAAAATATAACAATGAACTACTCAATACCTCAATTCTACTAGAGTAACACTTAACAACTCTGGTGAGGTGTGCTCAAAACCTCATAATCACCACTAAGGCTCCTTCACAAATTTCTTTGAAGGGCTCAACGGTGCAACCACCTCCAATCCATCTAGGAGGCGGCAACCTCCAAGAGTAACAAGTCAACGATGCTTGCTTGAAAGATCACTAGTGTTACAAAGCTCAAACACTACAAAGCAATGTACTAGATGCTCTCACACTCTCAAATATATAACCACTAAGCCAAGAGAGGGAGAGAGAGAGAGAGGAGAATGTCAAGTGCTCAAGAGTTCAAATATGAAGTGCTAGAGCTCCTCCTTGAACCAGTAAGGGGTCTATTTATAGCCCACAATTCGAAAAGTGGCCATTACCCAAAGGCTGACTTCGCTGCGTATCTGGCGATTAGACCATAATACAACTGGAGGTTAGACTATCATTGGTCTAATGACTACAAAAGTGTAATGATGACTCTAACACTGAAGAATAAATGACATGACGATCAGACCGCCACTGGTCTCGGCCAGACCAAGAGCCTAGAATAGAGACCAAAAAATCTCTGTTCCCTGGCAGTTAGATCGCCAGCTGGAGTAAAGAGTCCAAACCCTCTGCTCCCTTGGCGGTCAGACTGGAACACCTATCGGTCAGACTGCGACTTAGGAACTTGAAAAAATTCTGTCTTGCTTATACAGTGGTCAGATTGGTCATACCTAGCGGTCAGACCGTCAGCTACTCATAACACTTTCAAAGGCAGTTTTTTGATGCTTCTCAAAGTAAATCCCTCACTCTAGATGAAATACAAGTTTGAACAAATATGACACTTTTGATACCTCAAGTAAACACACATCAACTCATCTTAATAGTATGACACTTATCCTATCAATTCGGTCATCTTAATAGTATGACATTTATCTTAATTCGGTCATTTCTCTTGTCTAATCACCATTGATCGGTAAAAGAAAATACCCTATATTTTATACCTTTGCCTTGAACTAGCCATTTGCATATCTTCCATACATGCTTCTTCTAGCTTCGCAATATCCTTGGGACTACCCTTTTCATAACTCAACTAAACATGTTAATCCACAATTACATATTCTCATTAATTACTGAAACACAAATTGGGGGTCTAGATGATTCAGCTATTGACTATGAGTATAACTAATTAATCAGTTTTAAAAAGGTTGTACATTTTGCCCACAAGTCATGATTTTTCGTTTTGCGTGTGTCCATAAAAGACTTACATACTTCCGAGTTGTGCGGCTAGAAATCACCACAAGACCTTTACAAAGTGTTTTCCAACATATGCATGCCCGCTAAGGTTTCACCTATGTGAGAATACACCCTCCACTCCGGAAGCCACCTTTTGCGCCAGATAGTTTCGGGAAGTACACCATTCCATCTCTACACCACCAACTGACCTACACTATGCTGGGAAAACATCTAATTAATTGGCCAGGCTAATCCTATACTTGGCTTGTGGTTGTACTATTAACTTGGAATGATCACTCTATGAACTGGCCCGTATGATTTCATCAAGACTACCACCAACCCATTCGTGCAACCTGCATTGGTCTCCTATAACCACTTATTGAAATCTTAATTCTATGTTGCTCCAAAACATTATTCAATCACTTTTTTTCATCATAGTTGCATAAGATCATTACTAGGTATAGTTGAACAATTATGATTATCACCATCCCAAAGCAAGGCTAAGCGTGATCTACCCTTCCATATCTCCACCAAAACCATGGTGACAAGGATGATAAGGGAAATCTAGGATATAGCCTAACTTAGGATTCTTGATAGTATTATTAGCATGTAATTTTGTAAAACAAAACATTTTAAAATATGGGGTCAATATGGTCAAGGACAACTTGCCTTCCTGATACTTAGTGGGGACTTTGACGAAATCATGGTCCTGTAATCCTTCTAGTTCTTCCTCTGTGGCGTTGGCGTCTACTCATTAAAACAAGCGAAAAGACAACAAATAAAAACCAAGAACATAAAAGAACCAGATAGCACACAATCAATCAATTAACTAGATAAATTAATATTTTTATGAAAAAAATAGTGAAAGAATCGATCAAATTGGAAATACAGTTGACAAAATAGGGATTCTAAAAGATTAAAACATGGCTAAAAGGTTTAAGGCATGAAAAACTAGGTAAAAAAGAATTTTTCTAGAATTTTTTGGAGTGATTTGGGATTTTCTAAGATTTTTCTAGAATGTATTGTAATTATTCTACTAAAGATATATTATTTATATTATTATTAATTACTATTTGCCAAAATTATTTGAATTATTTTTCTATTGGAAAATCTATTTATTGTGCCAACAGAGAGATACATGAGGTCAGAAGGGAGAAAAAATAAAAAGGAAAATATCTTGCTGACTGGGCTGACACGTGGCTACTAACTAGGAAATAACTTGACAAAAAAGGCTAGCATGGTTGCTGATGTGGCAGCTGAGGTGTTAGAATGAGGTGGTTGATTGGGTTGTTGAGTCGGCTTGAGCTTCAGTGAATCGTAGTGACCGGCTGGGCATCGGCCAAATGAGATTTAAATAGTGAACTGGTACGCTCACTTCTAATCTAAGCCGAACTGATTGGATCATGTGGTTAAGATCTAATGTACTGAAAGGGGTACAATGATTTCTAATTGCGACCATTGAACACAAAATTGGGTGGCCGACACTTACCTTCTTCTTCTCTGATGTGCCTAGCAGCAAAGATAAGCTTCTCCATGGTGGCAACTCATCAGAGTAGATGGGAATCAATGCTTCACTACCTGGAGAACTTTGGCGAGCGACAAAGTACGATCTTGAGGCTCCAGTGATCTTGTCTTGGGAAAACATGCATTGGGGAGCTCCACAAATGGCTGACATCGATGAGGGGTGGTGTAGAGCTTTGGATCTCCATGTAGGGGTCCTCCAGCGTAAGTTTTGTGAGGAGAAGTTGGGCTGAGCTTCTAGAAGACCTCCATCATTGAGTTTGTGTCAGATCTTGTAGTTTTCTAGAATTTTCTAGAGTGATCTAGGATTTTCTAGAACCAATTGGAATTATTCTACTAAAGAAAAGCATTAATTATGCTTTTAACATATTATTTACAAATTTCAAAATTTATCAAAATTATTTTTCTACTTGAAAACATATTTATCACATCAACCGTACCACACTATGACGCTAGCAAAGTGATTTAATTAAAACAAAAAAGACATTTTGACTAGGCTATTAACTCTGCTGCAACATCAGTGGATTTGCAGACATGGCCACTGACATGGGCCATGAGCTGGCGGCGATGTGGCTGGATGGCTAGACTAGGCAATCCTTAAATCTACACCAAAGATCTTCGATTAGATGGTTGAGGTTTAAGGATGCCGAAGGGGTATGAATCATCTAATCGTGAGTGCACAAAACAGATCAGATGGCTGTGGTGCTAAAGGGCGAAAGGGTACATACAACCTAATTGTAGCCGTCGGTGAGAGATCCAAAAACAGAGGAGCGATCAGCCTTCACTCTGGTGGTCTTCACAACAGCGAGGCTCAAGTAACAGTGGTGCTTCACTGGAGTTAACTAGAAATGAGCTACGGTGGCGGGGTATCGACAGTGAGCGATGGAATAGCTTCAATAGATAATGGCGAACACACCTGACCGTCAGACTGACATTGGCGATCTTCTCCAAGGGCTAGCAACGAGTGGCGGAAACAAGGACTTTTAAGCTCCACATATAGGGTGTCTCGACGTCGGTCTCGAGGAGAGAGGGTGGGGAAAAGTTTGGTATGTGCTGGGAGAGGTTGGGGCCCTCTATTTATACCTAGGGCGAGATAGATCTCCAGATCGACTCGGTTATAGTTTAGGCATAGTTGGGGTTTATCTCCTCAGTTGCACGTTTGAAAATAGTTTGGATGAAAATAGTCGGGATGAACTGATCATGGGGATCACGCACATTTGCCAGCTTGCATACACTAATTTGAAAAGGAGTCTGGCCTATTCATTGCTGAGCTTCTAGATGTATTTCATCCTTGAGTCCTAGTCGAATTTGGCACGGAGAAATGTCATCAATTCAGACTCTAGAGGATCGGTTGGCCGAAGGTCGAAGAGGGCACCGACAGGTGGGGCCCACTGATAGAGAAACAGAGGGAGAGGGAGGAAAGCCAGAAGGAAGACACTGGGCCATGAGCGTTCTTTGACCCAACGTGCACACAAGGAAGGAAGGAAGTTGGGCCGGGAAAAATTGAGGTAAAATGGGCCAAGCCTGGGAGAAGAAAGAAAGATGGGTCGGTAGAGGAAAATGAATTTGGCCCAGTAGCAGTTTTTTTCTTTTTGTCCATTACTCTTCTGAGTATTACATTACTTAACTAATTAGGAAACCCCAATAAAAGCCAGGGTAAAAGGCCAAAACTAAACAATCTAAGCCAAAATTATTTGTTTATTTTATTTTATTCCTCCACCCAATTATTTTTTGGGAATTGGATTTTTAGGATGTTACAAATCTACGCCCCTTAAGTGAATCTTGTCCTCAAGATTCGGGCTGATCGGTGATCATTTGCCGAAACTTCATCCTCATATTGCCTCTTCATGGTCGTTGTTCTGCTGGTGCTTGTAGGCTCTTTTGATAATTTACTTCTCGTTAGCTACTGGAGTATCTACTACGAACCTGACTTTGACTTCTTCTCCATTGATGAGCATGACTATTCTTCAGGCACACTAGATCACTCCATTGAACTTGCCTAACTAATCCATTCTAAGGATGACATCGATACCGTTGAATTCTAGGACTATGAGGTTTGCTGGAAAGTCTAGCCCCCCTTATTTTAAGGTCTATCTTAGGTCATACAAGGGTGGCTCTGACTTCTCCTACTGATGAGCTCACTATCAGGTTGTGTTTCAAAGGGGGTTCAGCGGCATACTATGTTTCATAACAAACATGGAAGTAAATGAAGGAATGTGATGCTCCAAAATAACAAGACAGAGGCGGG
This sequence comes from Phragmites australis, assembly GCF_958298935.1. Lineage (NCBI taxonomy): Eukaryota > Viridiplantae > Streptophyta > Magnoliopsida > Poales > Poaceae > Phragmites > Phragmites australis. The sequence goes on along the minus strand of NC_084936.1, from coordinate 17,870,959 downwards.
GCGAGGTTGACTAGGAACATACCAAGTATGACATCCGGTGTATTCTGAGTTTCTTTTGTGGTGACGTGGTTCATGCGTCCCTTCATGTAGTTTTTCTTAGCTCAGTTGGCTACTACTGGTGTATGGTATTGGTTGCATCCGAGAGCTAATTAGGAGTCTTAGTCAACATGCTCAGGTTAAAGGGAACTAGAGTGAGGGCTTGATGTCTCTTGGGACACTATTTGGCAAAATGTCCTTCTTCATTGTATTTGAAGCATCGTTTTCTAGCAAAGGCTTTGGGGTTGTTGCTTTTAGCTAAGTAGGGATGTTATTGTTCAGGTGTGGTGGCTAATAGGTAGGAAGAGGAGCGGGTGCCTAGGGTCTATATGGGCTAGAGGCATAGTACTGCTATCATTGTTGAGGCTTGGTGAGGGGTCGAGAGCTATTCCCGGAGTACTATCCTTGTGCGGACATCTTCCTTTTACGAGTATCCTTGAGCATGCAGAGCTTGTCCTCCAGCATTAAGGCCTTGTTGATAAGATGCTGAAAGTCGAGAAAATCATGGGTGCTTAGTTGCCCTTGCATTCCATAGACAAGTCCATCCAAAAGAGCTCTTGCTTCTTCTCACCAATATCCATGTTTTCTGGGGCATACCTCGAGAGCTGGGTGAATTTGTTTGCATAATTGTTTACTAACATGGCCTCTTGCTTCAAGTTGCGGAACTCTTTCTTCATCATAGTGATAGCTCCTACAGGCACATGATGATGGTGGAAGGCTTTCTTGAACTCATCCTAGGTGATAGTCTCATGGTCTTCATGGGCACTGCAATAGGCATCCCACCAATCCGATGCAAGGCGTGTGAGCTGATGTGCTGCATACAAGACTTTCTCCCGATCATTGCATTGAGCGATCAACAACTTCTTCTTGATGGTCTTGAGTCAATCAACTATGGCAAGAATTTCTGTCATGTGGGAGAACGTTAGCAGCTTTGTCCTCATGAACTCTCCCAACTTGGATTGTTCGTTTGAGGTAGGAGGTAGGGCTTGGGGCTAAGACTGAGAAGCTTGTTGTATGTTGGCCATTGTTTGAGCCAGGACCTGAAGGATTTGAGTCTAGGCTGTCATGAGTTGTTCCATGCTCATTCGGGTGGAAGTGGAGGCAGGGCTCGGTTGTTGTTCCCGACGTTGTTCCTAGTGTTCACCTTCTAGTTTTGGGGTCATGGGTTAGGCACGAGTTGAGAATTGACTTGGGAGGGACTAGGTTGGCGAAAGCCAGTTTACTAACAGATTCTTGGGATGTAGACAAGGTGCTCGAGAGCAGTTCTACAATTTCCATCTAACATTCACAAACAATGAAAAAAACCAAGAAAAAACAAGAACACCAAACAACCTAAAGTGAAACCACTAAACGATTATTGGCTCAAGGGATATCCCTAAACTCCTAAGAGGACAAGGTATTAGGGTGTACTCATTTTGCTAAAATTCATTTATATGTTTGAGATAGAGAGGGGTTAGAGAGGAAAAGAACGTATGATGAGGAGTCTTCAAAGCATTTCTTTTAGGATTTAAGTTTCCGCTTTTTAAGGTATGGCCAAACTATCTAGGGTTGTGTTCTAGGTTGATATAGCTCTGATATCTTCTCTGTCGAGACTGGACAAAAAACAATCCAATCTCAACTATGCATCGTGTCAGGAATCAATCTCAACATATATTGATTTCATTGATAACAACAAAACAATATCCATATTTTATTCAAATCAAAGCATCTTACAAAAGGGACCTTCAAGGGTTAAGAAGCAAATGAAACTGCAATGGATCTAAGCGTAGTCTTCATCTTCAATATGCAACTCCATAGGCAATTGATGGAGAATACCTCCCTAGAATGCACCTTCTACTGTGAAGTCTTCCATATATTCCCTAACATAGTATGGTTTGGGCATAGCAATTGTGGTAAAAAAAAATGCATATGAAGGCTTAAACAAGGATAGAACTCATGGGCTATTTTGCATAAAAGCATCATTATTTGAAAACAGGAATTTTGAAAGCGAGTAATTAATTAAGTGAATGACAATAAATAAACAACCTCAAGATTTCTACATCTTGACTTAGCCAAAGATCCAACCACCTCAACCATGGTTCCAACCACCAAGGTTGACCACAATTGTCAAATCAACCTTGGTTCCAACCACAAAAGTTGACCAAAACAAAACAAACCATCAAGTTCTATTCATGTGAGGGTTCCTTGCCGCTCTTGGCCATAAGCTTGACTGATTAATTAGTTTTTACTCTACAGAAGTTGTACACATTACCCACAAGATGTGTTTTCCCATTTTTTTCAAGTATCTGTTGGTTAATGGAGAACTATTACAAACTACCGAGGTGTGCTCTAGGAATCCACTACATATATGGATGCCTGCTAAGGTTTCATCCATGTGGGAGTATATCCTCCACGCTAGAGGCCCCCTCTTGCGCCATATAGTTCCAAAAAATACACTCTTCCATCCTTACACCACCAACTACCACCTACACATCCGTGCAATCCGTATCGGTCTCCTCCAACCACTTTCTCAAATCATAATTTCATGGTTCTAATAAAACATTGTTTCACCAATTTTATTATAGTTGCATAAGACTATTATCATGTATAGTCAAATAATTGTGATTACTACCATCCCAAAGAAAGGCTAAGCGTAATCTACGCATCCATAAAGCCACCATGGCGACAAGAAAGATAAGCAAAAACTAAGATATATCCTAACTTCAGATTCCTGACAGTATTATTAGCATGCAGTTTTGAAAACAAAACAATTTGAAAAACATGGGAATATATGGTCAAGGATAACTTGCCTTTCTGATACTCAGTGGGGTCTTCAAAGTCTTAGTCCTGCAATCCTCTTAGCTCTTCCTCTGGGACGTTAGCATGTACTTGTGAAAACAAGTGAAAATATAAGGAAATAAACACCATGAAACAAAAAGAACCAAACAACACCCAAGATCAATTTAATTTCATATATTAAGGTTTTTGGTGAATTTTGGAGAAGAAAACAATCGAATCAATGATACAACGAATAAGATAGGACTACCAAAATATTGAAGCAAAGCTAAAAGATTAAAGGCAGGTGAAACTATCACCGTCGAAGAAGCAAAAGGTAACCTAGGATCTAGGACTAGCATAGGCTTAATTAGACTCTTTTAGAATTCAGATGTTGCTTTTTTGGTGTAATCAGCCAAAGTCCTAACTTTTTTGATAAGAAATTGTTAGGGAACGGGTAGGCTATACTAGCGCAAAATAAATTTTTTCTACCGCATTCAACCAGGAAGCCATACGAGTAGGGGATCATAGATCGTAACCACTAGAAGTGCAGTGCTGTAGAAGAAGAGTTGGAGCAGACCGATCCAACATAGTGCGCATTGATGTAGAGGAAGCAATCGAACTTAGTAGGATTGTCGTAGACGATCACCTCCTAGTCGGGATCAACTTCTGAGTACGGCTTCCTTGTCGGGAGCATTCTGACAACCTTGTTAGGAGCGTTTTGACTATCTTGTTGGGAGTGTTTCAACTAATCGTAATCACATTATCGGGAGCAACGGCGAGCCCATCAGTCAAGTAATTGCAGCAGCACCTCTACGATATCCTCACTACTTAGGGCGGAATGTCGAACGCCGGTGTGCTATTACCACACATACAATTAGGGTTTTGAGAGGTCTGGTGGAGAGGACATGGCTAGGGTTTCAGAGTGGCTCAACCGTAAGCACCCCTCCCCATGCCTCCCTTTATATAGATCCTAGTATGGGCTCCCACATTAGAATCCCATTAGGACTCTAGTCCCTCACGGATAGCAATCCGTTTAAACCCTCTTAAGGATCCAATTCGTGTGTCTTGTTCCAACCTAGTAAGTATGTGACCCGTTAGGTTCATGTACAAACGGCTACATCTTGGAAACACCTTTCCAAATTGAAATTAACAGCGATCCTTAGCAGGGCCTATTGGCTACAGAGCATACATAAAGATCATATCAGCTGAACCCTGATATACATATGCACCAATTCCTTTGCCTCATGATACTAGTTAATCTCAAGGCGAGGCATGTGTTATCCTTGTGATAGTTTGACCATGCACTCAATCTTATAGCGGATTATTCAACTCATTATTAACTCTTTAATCACAGTGGCATGGGCATGCACTTTCTAATTCAATCACATTGAGGGGGCCAGAGATATATCTCCCATAATATAGGAGGAGCAAATTCCATCTTGATCGATCACACCCCATAACATGTTTCATGGCAAATTTGAAAGCTACCTTTATGACTACCCTGTTACGAAGTAGCATTTAGCAGCCTCTAAGTAGGCCATTATATATTATGGGAACCAATGATGATATCAGATCTAAGGATCATGCAGGTACACAATTTGATATTACAACTGATGGTACATCATATAACAATCTCAATATATCTCAAGGTGGGCCTATCCAACATTAAGTTCTCTAACATGTGCCTACATTATTGATTTGATACCTCTATATCTATGATATGTGAAACATGATCATCAATCAATACAGTTGCTAGTTTGTGAATCATTATTATCCCACATAATGATATAAGACTAGAGATCATTTAGAATAACATCACAATATAATAAAAAACTTCACAAACAAGTCACATACTTGCTAATCGATGTAAATGATAATTATCTAAGGAATCGAATAACACATTATTCAAAAGTACATAAATATAGACATGACATAATCATCTTTATGATTGCCTCTAGGGCATATCACCAATAGAAATTGCCACCTCCATGCCTTTGGATAAAATGCATCAAGTTTGTGTAAATTTTGAACTTCCAAGTTTGGCCAACACGTCCTCTCTAGAAGGCATGCCCCGTGTCACAGTCGGTTTGTTGAATTCACCAGCAGTGATAAAAGGTTCTATCATTGTAGGTTGATTACACGAACTGATATTGATACAACATTGCTGGTTAGTGGAAGAAGTCGGTAGTGACAGACTCCTTATCACTGCCGGTTAGTGCCACGAGTTGGCATTGATCTACCACTGCCAGTTCCAACGAATTCTTTAGTTTTTTTGGCCTGTGGTCATTATGGACTAGCAGTGATAGCTTACTACTACTAGTGCGAGCTAAACTGGCACTGATAGGCAGTCATCGATTGGGGTTTCTGTGGCATGTAACTAGAGGAATTTGTTTCCCTATCGATTCAGCTGTAGCCAATCCAACTCTAGTTGGACGTGGAAGAAACTATCAAATGGCGATGGACCACTAATGGACAAAACTTCGCGAAATTGGCTTACCACACTTAGTTCCTCAATAGCTTCGAGAGATACACATGACGGTGCAAGAGGTCGTAGCCTGTATAAAGACATTGATCAATGAAGGTAAGTGTTTATGTCATATCATTAATCCCCACAATTGTGTGTCACATGTTATGTATCTTGGTAAGTGTTGCCTAGTGTGGCCGTTGTGCTTAACCCTGTTGAGGATTAGAGACCAGCCTTGTGTGTGCTTTATAACCAAAACTTTCTTTCTCCTTAATTGAATGGTAGAGCTCATGCAAATTTCATTAAAAAAAAAAGATCAGTCCACTTCATCGGAGTACTACTACTATGGCACACCACCATAGAGGAGGGTCTTCTTGCTGGCACGGGGTGACTATAGTGTCTTGTTCAACTATGAGAAAACCAATTCTTGCAGCGTGATGTGAAGGAAGCAGGTTATAATTAGCTAGTTTATGCTTATTAGTCAAGTATATGTTATGTTGGATTTTAGCATTAGTACAAGTTACCAATGTTCAGCACTGCTCAGGCTTCATGAAGCTAGCTACTATAAGATGAGCTGAGCTTAAATGTTTGATGCATTACAGAGAATGTGACTACTACATAAACACTAATACGCATCTCCACGTCTCTCTGTCATAGCTGGTTCCTTAAAAACCAATAGAGTCTATCCAAAAAGATCTGACAGCAAAAAATCATCATTATTATTGGTTCTTGTTAAGAACAAACACTAATACTATCACTGCCACTTCTTGAAAGCAATAATCCATTATCATTGTCGGTCCATGTATAATTTTTATATAAAAAATTGTCTTCATCCGACTTTGTATTAAAAAGTTTTGAAATTTCGAAGATGAGCTACAAACTTAGATCTGTTGAATGCCCATCGGCCGGGGCAACACCCAGTTTTTTGTTGATTGTAGATCCACTACCGCTGCTCCAGGAAGATGAAGAAAGGAAACCTCCACATGATACCATAGAACGGGGAGGCAAAACATGAACTCTGAAACCCCTACTCGAATCCGTCGCTGGTGAGAGCCACACAACCGTGCCACCCAGATCCGCTCTTTCTTACTATTACCCACGTCACCATCGCCAAAATCCAAAGAACCGAACAGGATCCTACTCCTATACAGAAGCCCCATGTAAAACCAAATCCAGACCTAGATGGTCTCTCCCTCACTAACTTTCTAGCGGCATCGAACGGTGGAACTTATTCCTCATGGATGTTGTCATCTCCACCTCGACACCACCGGTTGAAAACCCTAACTTGGACTCGCCTGGACCTAATATTACCAAGCTGATAAGGAAACTATGGTCCATCCCACCTCCCGATGCCAAATAGGTCATCGGAGGCGAGGTCCACTAGCTGTCACTAGTAAGCGTGCACGTGAAATTCACGTGAGTTCAAAAATAAATTCGATAATGTTCCAACAGGTGACGCACATGCCAAATAACATAGCTGAACTATATATTTCCTAACGCACTTAAGAAATTCTCATACAACCTAAGGGATGTTATCTTTAGAGTCATTCCCGTTGTACTCCGATCGGTGTACCAAAAATTGTTCCTCAATTTGTAACCATCCTGTAAAAGAATGAATTGATATCTTGGACCCATGTGCAAAAGTTTATACCACAGTGAGATAAAGAATACTTGCCGTGCAAACTGGCGGTTTTAGTTCTTCACCATTCCACGAGCGTATGAAATTGAAAATGAAATAACTAGACACGTCCATGCAGAAGAATGAATTGTTACCTCAGGCGTTAGACAATTAAACTAACTCATTGTAGTGAGGTTCAAAGCAAGTCACATGTCTGGGTTTGTTGAACATCAACCGGTAATCTATGATGCCATAGAATAATATTGTCATTCCACCCAGTGGCAGATCCAGGATTTAATGACTGGGTATTCAAGCACCAAAATAAGTTGTTCCATCCAAAATATAAATGGCCCACAATAGCTTAAATTAGGGTACAAATGATCCAAATAGTCCAAATTACAAAATATGTAAAGAAAATTACAATTCAACTTTGCGTTTCTTCATAGCTTGGAACTGATTTATGATGTCACTATCCTTGACTTGGACAAAAAATACACGCTCCAAAAAGGTAACCAAGCAATCATTCAAATATTGATCCCCCATTCTATTTCTCAACTTATTCTTCACATAATTCATCGAAGAAAATACCCTCTCAACACTAGTAGTTGCCAGAGGAAGAAGTAATACCAATTTGAGAAGCTTTACACAGTATCATAGTTGAGGTTCTTCTTTGTTTCAACAAGCATAATGGATAGCTCAACAAGATTTTTCATTGCTCTAAACCTTTCATCTCTATGCATATCAGTAACAAAGTGTGCAAGTTGAAAAGGAAGATGAATCATTTCAATGCTTGAGAAATCATTAGGATAGAACTGAGCAAGCTTAACCAATTTATCCTTGTCAAACACAACAAATGAATCAACAGCATTAAATGATGCCATGCAAAGAAGCAAATTTGTATTTACCTCATCAAATCTGTCATTAAGCTCTCGTAGTATCCTATCAATGGCACTTAAGAACACGTCAACATGAAAACGATGTAGATTCTTAGCTTTTGGAAAGAACCTCCTATCTCTTCCAACTGGCTTGTAAAAATCATCCATACTAGGAATTTTGATGCCATGCTTGTCACAAAAGGAATTGACAGTTTTAAGAAAATCTTCCCATCCACCATCCTCCCGCAAAAACTGTAGTTGAGTCTTTGTATCATAGATGAGATCTATTGCATTAACAATATCTTGATCCCTCTTTTGCAAAGTATGATTTAAGTCATATGTGTACTCAAATATGGTTAGCAATAAATGTGCCATGAAAATAAACTCAAATGAAGTAAACGACTTCAACATTGTTTGAGCTTGTGTAGCCTCTGCGCCTTGAGAGGGATCTTTTCTAACCTTTATGAGAACTCGTTCGATTGAAGGATACAAAAAGATAACATACATAATAGTTTTATAGTGAGATCCCCAACGAGTATCTACCAGTCTCGCTAAACCCATCTCATGATTCAAACCATTTCCAAATTGAATTTCACCTAATTCTAAAACTTCTACAATTTGTTGAGCTTGCACCACTCGAAGCATTTGTGTCTTCTTACAAGAATTTCCAATGACAGTCAATAAATATCTGAGTTGCTCAAAGAACCAAATACAATCTGTGTTTTTCTTAGCCACAGTCACAAGAGTTAACTGAAGTTGATGTGCAAAACAGTGCACGTAATAAGCAGAAGGACACTCATCCATAATTAGTTTCTTTAGACCATTAACATGACTCTTCATATTACTAGCTCCATCGTACCCTTGCCCATGAATCATACACAAGCTCAATGAACAATCCATAAGCATGGTTGTAATTGCAGTTTTAAGTGTCAAAGCACTAGTGTTTTCAACATACACAACACCAAGAAACCTGTCAACTACCCTTCCTTTTTTGTCAACATAACGCAAACAAAGAGCCAACTGTTCTTTTTGATACACATCACTAGATTCATCAGCATGTATTGCAAAATAGTCGCCACCAAGGTCATCTATGATAAGCCTTAGTAGTTTCTTTGGCACAACAGTTGATGATATCTTTCAGTATTTTGGGGGCAGTCATTTGACAATTCTTTGGAGCATTCTTTAGAACCATCTTGCTAACTTCTTCAAAAAATTTTGCTAGCCAATTCAAAAGTTCAAGAAAATTTCCTCTATTAAGTGAATCTTCACTTTCATTATGTCCACGACAAGATAAACCTTGATGCAAAAGAAACTTCAAGCATTTAAGTGAATAGGTCAAACGGCGCTTGTAATTGACCTTCTCTTGCTCGGAATTGGAAGCAATAGACTCAACAATTGTTGCTTTCGGCATAATGAACAAGTTATATTTCTCTTGAGCAATATTGTGCAAACTAGTCGTACCACCAACACGTTTATCAACCCTCTTTTTCATGTCCAATTTCTAAATCCTCCTGTCACAAAAGCATCTCCATCAGAATAATTTATTTTGTGCTTGAACAAATAGCAAACAAAGCAGAAAGCAGCATCTAGTTCCACACTATATTCAAACCAATTAACATTGAAGCGACGCATAACCCCAATCTTTCTTTGTGGAAAAACATGCCCCTGTGGTTGACATGGCCCCAATGCAATGTATCCCCTTATAACTAAATTTCTTTCATTGAAATTATAGCATGAGATGGGTATCCTCTTACCAGGATCACGAGGAAGCTTTTCAAGATCATAAATATCACCATCATCTTCCGATTCATCATCTTCTATGATTGGGGGCAAAGAGGATGGTTCTGTGCTTGCTATCTTTGGTTCAGGTTCAGTGATTCCTATATTTTATTCCGTGCTTTCTAACTCAGGTTGTATCTCACTTACATCATGAGGACTACTCACATTTGCCGCTGCACTCTCAATGGCAATTGGTGTTGGAGTCGATGAGGATGGTACCTTATGCGCCTTTGCAGCCCTTTCCCACAAAGTTTTTAAAGCAACTGATTCCTTCTTCATTTTCAAATTGAAATCCCCGTTCTATCTACATTAAAATGTACATATTTCATTCAGAATTTGAGATTGTGCAACCGCAGAGAGCAAGAAATGAATAAATTAAGAAATAAATTGGGTTCGCTGGTTGAGTATTTCTCACTTGCTAGTTGGGTTCTATCTACATTAAAATGTACATATTTCATTCAGAATTTGAGATTGTGCAACCGCAAAGAGCAAGAAATGAATAAATTAAGAAATAAATTGGGTTCACTGGTTGAGTATTTCTCACTTGCTAATTGGGTTCACGCAAAAGAGATTTCTAGCACGCACTGTCGGCGCTCCAATCTCCACCGCTCCAGCCAGACAGGCAGCAGCCAGCTACCTGCTGCGGACACGGACAGCGATGCTACCAGAGCTAGGCACCAGTAGAGTAGCAAACTACGGTGCTGCTAGGCACAGAGCAGCTGAGCACTTGAGCAGCAAAGCAGGTCACCAGGTGCCCAGGTTGCACCCCTGCGCGATGCGCATCTGGTGTCTGCGCCTGCACCGCTGCGCGGCTCTGTGCGAGTGCGCATCTGCGGCCCTGCACGGCTCTGCTCCTGCGCGAGTATGCACCTGCGCCCTACGCGGCTGGGCAGCGCCGCAGCGGAGGTCGCCGTCTCGCCGGGTGCCCGGGTTGCGCGCTTGCGCGATGCGCGTCTGCGCCTCTACAGCTCTACGCGAGTGTGCGCCTGCGCGGCTGGGCAGCGGGCGGCACGCCGGCATGTGGCCGCGTACTGGCGAGTGGCGTGCACCGTCCACCCTAGGTTTCTTCTCGATCTCGAGTTGGGGGAAGGGGATTGCGTTTGGCTTGGCTTCTCTGGCTGGCTGATGGCGTGATGCCATGGCCATTGGCCACTATGGGCTATTGGGCTTTTGGCTGGCTGTAGGGCTTAAGAAAAAACCGGCTCAACTAAACTATATACATTCATTTTTTTGCAAAAAAAGTTGGGCATTCAAATGAATACCCTTGCATCATAAGAGGTCCGCCCCTGGATTGCGTTTGGCCTGGCTGCTCCGGCTGGCTGATGGCGTGATGCCATGGCCATTGGCCACTATGGGCTATTGGGCTTTTGGCTGGCTGCAGGGCTTAAGAAAAAACCGACCCAACTAAACTATATACATTCATTTTTTTTTTTGCAAAAATGTTGGGTATTCAAATGAATACCCTTGCATCATAAGAGGTCCGCCCCTGGATTGCGTTTGGCCTGGCTGCTCCGGCTGGCTGATGGCGTGATGCCATGGCCATTGGCCACTATGGGCTATTGGGCTTTCGGCTGGCTGCAGGGCTTAAGAAAAAACTAGCCCAACTAAACTATATACAATCATTTTTTTTTTGAAAAAAGTTGGGTATTCAAATGAATACCCTTGCATCATAAGAGGTCCGCCCCTGATTGCGTTTGGCCTGGCTGCTCCGGCTGGTTGATGGCGTGATGCCATGACCATTGGCCACTATGGGCTATTGGCTTTTGGCTGGCTGCAGGGCTTAAAAAAAAATTGATCCAACTAAACTATATATATTCATTTTTTTTTTACAAAAAAGTTGGGTATTCAAATGAATACCCTCGCATCATAAGAGGTCTGCCCCTGATTCCACCTAGGGTTTGCTACTTCCAGGGCAAGCTTAAGGTCATTCCTTCATCTTAAAAAAGGGCAAGATTAAGGTTAGTTATTGGTAATCTTTTTTTGTTCTAAATATTTATCTCATGATTGGGGTATCTTTTTTTGTTCTAAATATTTATCTCATAATTATATCACAATTGAACGAACCAATTAGACCCTATGGCATCGATGACTGCTCGTGCGCCACACTACACGGGAGTTCGCCGTGCTCGAGCAGGAGTTCACCGTCATAGGAGCAATATGCACAAACCTGCCGCAGCGTGTGAATGTAAAGAGGCAACGGAGGTCACGGCGAGGTGCATGAGACAGGCGGTGGAGCAGATGAGGCGCTGCGCAGGAGCTCGCAACCCTCGGATCCACAGTGGCAGGGAGTCCAACGGAGGCATGGATGTGAGGAGGTGACAGAGGTCACGGCCACGTGCATGATGATCGAGGTCGCGAAGGCACGGACGGACGTGAGGAGGCGAGGTGGGAGAATCGTGACAATTTATATTAGTTTTGGTATTGATTCACCACCAAATTGATAACTGAATATTCCTCCCTTGCCATCGAGTCTCGCATCTAGCGTATGAAAAGATCAATATGCCATCGGGTTTATTAATTTGAGCTGGTGAAGCAAAATTTTCCCACTTTGCCACAGTGAAAGAGGCAATGCTTCGTCCGTTAGTGCTATCAGTAGAGCAAAAGGGATAGAGAAACCAATGCCATTTTATTTATTTTTTCTCAGATACGATATGCATTGTGTTTCAAATATTATTTTACTAATCACTAAACAAAAGTCATAGAGTTACACCTAATATATCAGAAAAACATATAACACTTTGTAGTTCTATTTGACCAAACGTGAATGCAAACAGAAATCATATGTATTAAAGCACACCTCAAATTATTAGAATGAATAAATTGAAAATGCTTAATCCTGAATATATATCAGAAATATACAAGACATGAGTGGTAAATCGTTTCATTTGTAACAATTCAATATGCAAATTAAATAAGCATTGCAGCGGGGTTTGCGTATTACATGTTCATTGGAACAACAACCTCAGTGACTCATCACGTGTCTCATGGACAGAAGAAAATTTATGGTAGCACAATTAACGTGTTTCGTATCAATGATATATGCTCAAAGCATCATATCTTTGATGTGACCATGTCCAGTTATTAGATATTTGCACACAGGAAACGTTCATACATTTAAGTGCGTCCATATACAGTCATAAGCAAACAAATTTCTTGCAGCCATACACCTTGATATAAAAAAATTTAAACTGAACGCAAATTAAACTATCTGAACAATACGAGAAAAAAAAAAGATTGGGTGATCAGCATATAAAAAAACGTGAGCTTTAAATCGAAGGAGTGGTTTTCCATTGAACCGTTCAAGGCTTCAAGCTTGCTTTGCTCTTGCGGAACATCGAACCTGCACCAAGAATTTAGAAAGGAGAAGTCTTCATGCATAGATAGATTCCGGAACAGAACAAAGAAAGAATAGGAAAATGTGTACATCGAGTTTGCTCACCCCCAATGGGCATCAATTGACACGCTGAGTTTGAATTGAACCCTCACCATATTTTCTTCCCAATTGTTATCTTTGGCTGCAAAATGGAAAAAAAATCGAAAGGATAAGCTCCTTGTGCATCTAAAATAACATGATTACTTCCCTAGCAATTCTAAGATATTGCTAAAATGGCAATAGAGAAGATTGTATTTCAATGGCACACTTTGATATGATTGCAATAGCACTAAGCATGTGCTATATTCATATTTAAGTACCAACAAAAATAAGAATCAATATTATGTTGTCTACCATCGACTTTGTATTTATCCCACCTAGTCACATCCTTAATATCATCCCAAGCAACGGTATTAGCACCTGTACAAATAAATGCTCACAAGTTTTGTATTAACATATTTTCTAATTGTCTGAAACTTTATTCACACAGGATTCAATTATTAAGCCTATGACAAATCTCCATCCCATTGAAAGATTAGTTGGCTAAAATGCGCAGTTCCTCGATCAAACCTCATGTAGCTAGCTATTCATGATGGCCAATGCCACGCCATGCTTGCTTCCACAGTTCTACCTTCAGCTATCATCGCCTCATCTCTGTTCATTTCAGAAAATAAAGAGGGCTATATATGCTTCCTCTGAATATTCTGCACAAGCAGATTTAAAAGACAAGATCACCAGCTTGATTAAACAATAAAGAAAAATAGCAAGAAATACTCGAGAAATATATCTCCAATTATATAGCTCATAATGATTTGAAGCATCAGAAGTTAAAATTCCAGAATAATGCAGTAAAGCTAACTAAATTATTCTTTCAATCTCTGAAACTTGGATCCGTAAATCAATTATCCACCTGACAATTTCATACACATTTAAATTATGCTGAGGTCAAGTTTTAGGGTTGTAATTGTGATGACAGAGCAAAATTCAATTGTTCCTCTGTGACAAATAAGCGACCTAGCCTGCCAATCAGATTATGACTGAAACCAAAATTGAATTTATGACTGAAATCAAAATCCAATCAGAGGCACAAGTTAAGATTGACAGGGATCACAGAAAAAGGGGTACCTTGGGGTAGATTGATCTGGGAACCCAAGGCAAGTGCCCCGCACCCACTATTGTACAACACTTTGATAGCATGCATAATTTCAACTCATCAGCTACAACCAACTGTGCCAATTAATGCTTTTACGCAGGCAATTGAACAAACATGAGATCCCATATGAAGAACATATTAACTCAATGAACACTGTAAATAGAGGTCAAGGATAACTGTTGCACTCTTGGGTGAATAATGCTGTACAAACATTCATAAGTTAAATTAATTTAGGCAATAACAAATCAACTGCTGCACAGATGTACCTAAACTAAATTAATTTTGGTAATAACAAATGAACATTTTGCATAGCTGCATCTGACTCGCTAGAATACTTTTGACCACCTCCAGAGAAACAGAAAGTGCTATCAGCAACCAAAACTCTTTCTTTTAAGGAAAAAGAAGATATTTTGGTTGCCAAACTGAAAGCTTCATCATTTATCATAACTCATAAGATTACTTTTTATATACTGATTAACAATTTGAGGACTATCAAGGTGAGATCCGCGAAAATGCTAAAGGATGCCCGCCCAGACCACACCCATATTTGACCTATGGAAGCAAAGTCTGAACTTCTGCAGGATTTACCATGTCAAGCTACTTTTCTTTATATATTTGGTCAGGGGATACTTTTGTACCATGTGTAACGAAAATCTCCTCAAGAAAATCCATGTTTTTTTTACCCAAAGGGGAAACCCCCCCTTGTTTAAAGGATACAAATACCTCCAATGTGGAACAAAATCTAAGAGGCATACACCGTTTCTCATTTGAATGTATCAAACATTATTAGATCATATTGCAAAGGAAAGCAAACAATTCACTAAAACGACAACCTAGAAGGCTAGCAACCCTGAACTCTAGCAAGCTCCTGAAAAGAGAGCAGAAACGTACACATTTGAAATCTACCTGCCAGGGTGGAGAGTCATTGCGGACATGGTGTGTACCTTCAATGGGTCAAAAAGGAAATTCCTTGCTAGCTGCTCAACTTCCTTTGGCAGTCTTCCTTTTCTTCGAATCCAATTATTCCAATATGACCAAATAGCAATTCATTGAAATCTTTGGGGTCACCTCTTTTGTAAGCACTTGGATAAGCCTTTTTCAATAGAAAAAGACAGGAATCTATTGACTTTTAGTCTAGTTTTTAGCAAAATAAGTTGTAATTTCTTAACCTTGTTTTGCACCTGTCATTAATAATTGAAACCAACCACAAACATGAGACTTCTGTTTCATCTTCAAATTATTCCACTCGATTGGTTATGCATTTATTTGTACCATTCCGCTCTTATTTCATCCGTCTACAAACAATTAACGATCAGTTGGATTCTTCTGTCCCGGACGTTGCCGGCACAAGCTCGTCCCCGGGCAGCGGCGGGCCGTCTTCCGGCGGCTCATCCCCGGGCGGTGATGGCTCGTCCCTGGACGGCGGCCCCTCCTTGCACCGCTTGGTACATTTGCATATGTGTTTTCCAAAAATTATGCCGCCATGCTTCCTCTTGGAGCAGTACCCGCCGGTGTAGATCTCTTCCTCGCCCATGCAGGTACTCGCGCAGAGCTTATTGCTTCTGCAGTCGCCGCGGAATGTGTTGCTCTTCTGCGTGCATATGGCTACTGCCTCCGTGCCTGCAACCAAGCAATGTCCTACATTTAGTCCTATTTGGCACACAAGAATTTCATGGGAATTTCGTAGGAACCAGAAAATTCTTCATGAATGGAATGATGAATGAGGTCCTTCGCAAAAAAAAAAAAAAAAATGATGAATGAGGTATCTCGACGTGGATCGAAACATAATTTAAAACAAAGTTTTCCTTAATGCTTCATATGAATGTACTTACAGTGGGCCACGAGGAGAAAGGCCAAGGTGAAGGTAGCGGCCCCTACTTTCTTGCTGAACGCCATGGCTCAGGGTTGCGACTTGTGAGGAGAAGAGCACACATATTCAGTACTTATAGAGGATGCTTTAGCCTGTATTTAATGTCCTAGATGGATATGCAAATCAGAATACTGGATGTGACACATTTATTTATATTTCTCTACCTATCAATGCATATTAGGTCTTGTTTGGTTAGGTTTCCAGCTCTATCTCAAATTTAGAGTTTGTATATTAAAATAAAGTTGTTTAAACATCTATTTTGAGTTTAAAATGAAAATAAGACGTCTCAACAAACACTTATAGTGTATCGATAGTTTCAACTCTATATGTTTTTAAAAGATCAGCTCTAAAAAATTCCAAAGTTGAAACTCTACCAAATAGAACCTTAGATGATGCTTTGGCCTTTATTTAATGTCCTAGATGGATATGCAAATCCGAATATTGGATGTGACATATTTATTTATATTTCTCCGTGTATCAATACAAGTCATCAAGTGCATGGATACACATAGTATAAATGCTCAGGGCACTGCTTAGTGGTGGTGGCGGCTGTGGGCAACGAAGGACCTGCTGGTTGGAAAGGACCAGGGCAGGGACAACACTAGGTTAGCGTTTCGTGGGTGGGGATGTCACTAGAGATGGGAGAAGGCCGGCGGAGCGAGAGAATTGTGTTGTGTCGTTGTGTCTACCTAGAGTAGAATCGAGAAGAAGGAAAGAGGAGTGTTGTGCGATTAGGGTCTAACGGATGAGCTTCGTCGATTGTAAATCACACCATTTTCAGCCAGTTGAAAAAATAGCACCTCCATTTTTTATAGTTTCCTTATAAAATTCCATATAAATCTACAAAAATTTGTTGAACCCATCTTGGTTCTTGATGCACTGCCATTGTACTCCCAAAACAACGGGGACAAAATAAGTATGGACAGTAATATACAATATGTATAATTATATAAAATATGGGCATTGCTACACTAAAAAATACCTGATAACGATTGGTTTTCCACTTGACCAATTTGGATCATCCGATGAAGATCGGACAGTTCTTATTGTTTCTTCCTCCTTTCAACAGACTTCACCTCCTACTAGCAACAATGATCCCCTTCCCCGCTTGCCTCCTCTTGTCTCTAGCGGTGTTCCCGCCATTAGATCTGTAGATCACTACCACATAATCATTGAAAGCTGATGGTATGTCACATACAGTTTCTTAAGACTTGTCATTGATAAAATATTCTCAGACGGTTGCTAAGATAAACACATCTATTACAAGCTAGTCGTCTAGATATGACTGAACTCACACACGGTTCTTATAAATCTGTCTGTTTGTATCATACAGACACAAACGATGTTTAAAAAAGCATATGTGATATTGTCTCAAACGGTTTCTCGTAAGATCTGTCTGTGTCTGTATAATATATACAACCGGATTTTATGAAAACCATATGTATTTAAAGATCTGTGAATTGTTTCAAATTTGACTACTCATCTCCCCTTATTCTTCTGGCTTCGCACACACAATCCACTCGTCTTCCCAGGTTCTTTTTGTTTCCCCACACACACAACCCCTCGTTTCCCCTCAATATACAAGGAGTGTTCTTCTACCTCATTCATCATATTCTAGTGTTCCACTGCACTGAGAACCATCATCCTCACTCAGCATCAGTGTCAGAGAAGCAAGATATCGGCAGGGGCTAAATCCCTTTCACTGCACCGAGGTGAGTATCATATGGTTTTCATCGCGGTTTAGTTAGGATTGTTAGGTTTTTATTGCTTCGATCTGTGTAACTGATAGCAGAGCCTTGTTTCTATCGTAGATCTGTAATGGCGCAGTTCACGGCAATTAGGAGGTGGTAGGATAGAGTTGTCCCTATGACAACTTCGATGGTGTGGATGCTTGGTGTCGACTCTAGCCGGATGGACTTTATCTTCTTCGTTCTTGTGAAGGCCCCCTTCGTCAACCCTGCGTATGCTGTCGACCGCGATCTCCATTTTGTTCTTCCAAATGGAAAATTTTCAATTGCTATTCGTCGCAATAGAGACATTTTCGTCAAACGCAAGACATACTTGAACAGCCATTTCTTGCTGAACCATGGTCAGAAGTTTGGCAGCAACGCAATCTGGTTCTCGCTCATGCGTAAGATAGTAAAGGTGCAACCAGATCTGGATGACAGCGAGCTGCTTATTGAAGATGAATGCTTGGCTTGATGTTGTGCTGACACACATGAGGCTGAGATGATGTCTATCTTCCACATGCAAACCAACGAAGAACCATTTAGAACGATCTATCTTCCATAAACTCCACAAAGTATTCTCCGAGTGTGTTTGGTTATAGCAAGTGCGAGCACATGTCGTACTCCACAAGTTATGAGAAAATATGCATATGAAGGCTTAAACAATAATATAACTAGCGTGGCTCTTTTGCATAAAACAATATTTACTTTAAAAGTAATTAAAAATAAGTGAATCATTAAGTGAATAATAGTAAAGTAAATATGTAAGCATTATAGATTTATTATATATTAAAATTCATTGCCTTTCCTTTGAAATATGGCCTTCTATCACAATGTAAGCTTTTATTTGATTGCTTTCACATTATTATGCTTTATTCAAATATGTCCATGTATGCACTATTTCATACCCGAGAGCAATCACACTGTTAAAACTGAATTTGTTCCCGACTTTTACAGTGACTTTTTCCCTTACTGTCCTTGCAAAATTCAGTAATTCATTTGTAGCTTGACACAGTTTCAGATTTTATATATCCTTTTTGGCGTGTGAGTCAAGCAATCAATTTATGAGTTAGTCTTCCTTTTAATTCAGGAACCATTAGAATTTTGTCATAAGGGTTTCAGAACCTCAAATAGATGAAATCATGAAAGACTTCCTATCTTTGTATTCACGGAAATTGACATAGATAATCTCCTTCCTAAATTTTTGTTGATACTGGTGGGCAAAGCTTTAATAATTGGGAAATTTTGTTACAGGACACTACTCGTATGTGTCCTTAGCTATGGGACACTCAATATCCTGCAGCAAAGATATTTTTGTAATCTGTAGTTCATACGTAGTATCCTGCAGTAAAGATTTTTTTTCTTAGTATCGTACAGCCAATATCACTTAAGTGTAGTGTCCCGTAGCAAAATAGTCCTTAATAATTTGACTATGCTCACTTTAATATGGCACCAATATAGTAACAATTTTAGTTTTTTTCCCTTCAAATTTCAATCCCTTGACATATAATATTACCTTTATTTGGGAAATCTCTGTATGTACTTCAGGAATTTCAAAGAATGACAGTTCGCAATCATACATTCTTGAAATAAACTTAACCAGTGTTGCCCGCCTCTTCATCTCGAATAAGGGCTGTAACTTTATCTCTTGTTATATTTTAGAGCATGCACTTACTGCTAGCAATCTCAATCTACTCATTTAGCTTTTCCCTCCATCCAAACAGGGAGTTCCAACTTTCTGCATGTATTACGCAATGTTTAAAGAGCAAATTGGTGATGCACCGCCTGCACGCTCTCTTTTTGTTAAAGCAAGCAGTAGGTCGTGCCGTTCAACCAAAAAAAAAAAAAAGATGCCATGCAGAAGCAGAACATAGTAATACTTCCGGACCTGTACAACAATTTTGTTCAATTCATATATGTGGTAAGAACAAAGTACTTTGCCACTGACATCAAGTATATGCTATGCCCATTTCAGTTCTACTATACATGTTTTTATGCAAAGACATCCTTCAGGTGTTACATGAAAAGAAATGTGCAGATTGTAGGTTGTTCATTCTCTGACAAGCATGTATTCCTATATCTGTGATTCTTTTCTATGTACTGAAAATTAATATATGAATGATCAATGTGTATAATAATGTCTATCTCTACTTCTATGGTAAGATTCATGGCAGTTTGCACACTTGCCATGTATGAACACAAGGGTGCAACGCCTTCACTTAAAACACCAATTTGATGGGACCTTGGAGGAAATGGGGATGTGCACAGGATATGCACCTCTTCAATACGTACTCGTACCATGTACTTGTGTGACACATGATGCAAAAGTTCACACTATCAATTTTTACATTTTATTCCTAATCGGATAGATTAATCATTTTTAAAATGAAGTTGTCCTTTGTTTTGCCTGCTCTACTTGAATTTTATGAACAGTGTATTCTGCATTGAACACATATCATCAAATATGTATTAACAGGTAGATATTACCTGTAAATTAGGAGTACCTCTGAATAGTAGCATTGGGTGTGGCCCATCAGGCGATCTTTGATAAATCGTGTACCTTTTTCTTTGTTTGTTCGGGCGGTTGACATGGGGGATCGGAAAAGATGTAGACACTTAGGATATAAGTATTGATGTACATGACTGAAGCTTTCCACCCACCGGCCACTACAATGTTGTAGCCTGTAGTACCTTTTACTGTTTGATTTGTGGACAAGGAACCAGAACAGAAACCCTCTGCTTATCGAATGTTACGAACCATTAAAAGTAAGATTTTTTTTTTTTGGGGGGGGGGGGGGGGGGAGGACTTGACCATTTTCTAAGCTAATAGATGTTCCCTTATTGTGTCATTTATGACTGTTGAATCTTAACTACAACTGAAATGTATCTTTAATGGTAAATCTCAAGTGTCATGCTGGAATAACTTGAAGTAATTGTAATTTTGCTTCATATTTGTTCCTTTTGCTATCCATGCTGAGAGAACATACAGTTGTTACTTACAGCAGGAACTCGCGTTATTTCCAATCCTTCTTGCCACTTTACTCCTTTGTAAGATATATTGTATGTCTCATTTGGTTCCTGCTCACAGTTTGTTGACCTTTATGGGGTGTTAAAGAACTCATAAAGGCGTGGGCTCGGCACAGTAAACTGTTTCCTCACAGCACTAGGACACATATCACAGCAGTATTGTGCTAGAGGGGATAGCCTGCAAGAGAGTAGCAAGAGGAGAAGAACAGAACCATCTATGGTTGCTCATGGTCATTCTTTAGAAGGTACAAGGAAATTGAAACAATGGTCCAAAACTTGCATTTTTTTTTTATGATAGTTGATAAAGAGGTTGAATCACAAGTGGACCAGAACACTGCAGATTCAGGAAAAGGACATAGGGATGCAGAAGAGCAGAAAACACTAGAGAATGTCGATTCACATCATGAGGCTAGCAGGACAGCTCAGGAATACACTGAAATATGGTTCACAGTCAACATAGCCTTGACGAATCTGGAATGTAGAGCCAAATGAATTCACATGCTAAATAAGAGACTAATCGAGGGTTAAGTTTACAAGAACAAAATAATGAGAAAGCAAATTCTCATCAGGCTCAAAGTGAGGAAGCCCCTGAAGCTGAGTCTGGCGATTGTGATTCTCCTCCCAAAGCAATAGCTCACTCTGATAAGATTGATTCTCAGGACAAGGTCATTGTGGTATCTACAAACGCCCATCCAGAAACAGTATGCTCAAAATCTGATTCGCAATCTGGACTAAGCATGCCCAAAGAAGGAAATTCTTCCAATCCAGTTCGAATATCTCTAGAGCTGGAGGAAAGACAACCTGTGAAAGTTCAGGTAAAGCTCGACAAGGAGCATGATGTGTCTATCAGTAATGCAAACCTAGAGAGGTCTGATGATAGTCCAGATGCAACTCAATGTGGTAGGGAAGTCTCTGCCCTTGGTCAGGAGAGTCAAGGCCATATTCAATCTTCACAGGCACAACAACTCTCAGTCAATGCAAAACCTTCCAGCTCAGAATTAGTGAAAACAAAAACGAAACACTGTGCTTTCAAGCTCAACTTCAACACCAGGTGGCTAGTTCTCAAACACACAAATCTAATAATATTTCGTTGGCTGGTCAAAACATGCAGCAGCAAGGGCTTTCTTTTACAATGCCTCAAAATGTTCAAACATCCTCACAAACTCAAAATCAACTCTTGCACAACCTAATCAGGGAAACCAACAGTATCTCCAAATTGTGCAAGGGTATGCATCGCAGATGGGGCAATATTATCAGCAACAGCTGTATTACCTGCAGGCTCAGCACAATCGACAGATGCAGAGTCTGCAACAGCAGCAACTTCCAACTGAGCATCTTCAACAAAAATTCATGCAGCAGGTACAACAATTGAACCAGCAGATGGTCCTTTGGCAGCAACAAGTACAGCAGCAGCAACAACTACTACAACAGGCACTGCCAGTTTAGCAACAGCCTGACAAAAAATAGGGTCAATATCATTCTTCTTCAGGGGATACTAAACGTTGAACAAAATAAACAGCAACAACAAGCATCTCAAATGGATCATCAAAGCCAACAGTTGCAGCAGCAACAAATGTATATTATGCAGCAGTGCAGCAGTAGCAACAATAGATGTATATTATGCAGTAGTAGATGTACCAATAGCAGCAAACCCAGAAGCAGCAGCTACAGCTAATTCAGCATCCGTTTATGCAGCAACAACAGTATCTATCACAGATGCCACAGAAACATCAAGACTCGGTTTAGCAACAGCGGCAGCAAATGGTTCTTCTTCAGCAGCAACAACAACAGTTTATCCAACAACAGATGCAGCAATACCTGCAACAACAACAAAACCAACAATGGCTCAAGGATCAGAATTACTAGTTGAATCGTCATGTACTTGTCTAATTGTACCAAATTCTGATGAAACATGATAGGTGTGAGCACATTAACTTGAGTGAGAGCCCATGCTTTAGTTTAAGGTTAATTAAATTGCCAACAATACTTAAATACCAAAATGATGATTCAATGGCTTTAGGCCATTCTGCATTATCTTCCGGTTCATCATTGTGGTACTAGTCCAAGTTCAATTCTCTCATCATTTTTCTCAATATGTTTACTCAATTCATATGAAATCCAGCTCACCTGCCTATTCTTCAAGGGGTTTTGCTTCAGTACACCTCCTCACAAAAAAGTTTATGAATCTCAAATTAAACCAGTTAAGTTTCAAATCTGAGCAAATCTCTAATTCATAGGTATAATATTTGGCTTTTTGTCATATGGAAAAAGTTAACGCATGTGAGTGAGGGATGATTCAACATCTGTTTATTATTTGATTACAATAAAATTTACATGAAAATGTTAATGTACGAGAGAGATCTCATAATGATGTTAGGAGAAATTGAAATTGAATCAATCACCTTTTGCTTTGATTTAGTCATGAATATTAGATAAATTGAATCAGGATATGAATGAAATAAATGGAAAATCCAGATTAGATTTATATGTCCGGGGCAAAAGATATTGTTTAGTTGAGCTAGAGGATATCTGACTCTCGCTTGTTACATTTAGATTTTCTTTACCATGGATGCCCTCCACTTATATTTCTTAATTCTACTTTAAGATTTCTGGACCTTTTTACGAAGAGGACTACTGAAGCAAACCCCTTGTTTAAAATACTTCTCCTGGTAATTCATGACTACCTGATCCTACATCATGGAATCAACATCTAATATTCATCTTGACCACATCTGACTAAATGAGTTAAACTCTCTTCTTGATTAAAGTGTCATGTAGGGCATTCCCCACCAGCCCGTGTGAGGCCTGCGCCAACAGAGCCAAAGCACTGTAGGGCCAGCTTACTCCCTAAGATAGTCTTCGAGTTATCTTTGATCTCCCTTCTCTCTTCTGTTTCTCTCTCCTTGAGCCTCTCCATTTGACTGACCCTTCCGGTTGGCACTCTGCGCTTGGCTCAAGTGCCATCAGGAACCACCCAAGCACTAGGGTCTGGGACCACAGCCAGCCACCTCATGGTTCCTGGTTGCTAAATCGGAACCTGGCATTTGGTATCAGGGCCAACATGATGGTCGCTACTTCTGAGATCAACTCGTTAAGGACCAATACTTATGTTGGGGGAATGTTTCGTGTGGCCCCGTTCATTGACTTCGGCCACAACAGTCAATCAAAAGGCAAAGTAGTGAGGCTAACGTAAAAGTAAAGATATTTTCATGTGTGCTCTACAGGGGTTAGACTCGAGAAGGTACAACAAAGCCTAAGAAACCAAACCCGTATGTGAGGACCGAAGGGCGGAAGTGGTAGTGGAGCCCAAGGGACGAAACCCAGAGGCGAGGACTAAAGGACGAAGGGACGCGAAGAAGGCCCGAAAGACGAAGGGTATACCAAAGTCCTGATGCCGAAGGGAGGTGGCACAAGGACCTTCGGTGATAGAGTGAAGGCTCACATGAGAAAGAGCCCGTGAGTTAGCTAGAACCTGACCAGGAGATGGCCAGAGGGAAATCGCTAGTAGCTCCAGAGGAGGGCTCGATGTGAGTCTCTCTAGGACACGTGCCGGGATTAGGCACCGTAAGTGAGCAATGATTGTAATACCTTAAGAATATTCTAGGATATTTCTTAGTGTTGAAAGGAATATTTATGTGAATAAGGGGTACAAGTGTAATGATGATGGGAGTGGTTGAGGTATATCTATAAGTACCTCTACTCACTTGCTATAATAACAAGAAAGAAAAATAATTATTACACTTACAATTACAAGTATTATTCACTATATTATGATCACCATCCCAAAAACCTATCAGGTATTCATCGATCAATACCACTTGCATGATGATGGCCACACTTGCCCACTTGAAGGCCGTATTAGTAGACATGGTGACAACATTGGTCGAGGTGAACGACCAAGATGAATAGCATATCATGGTGCTGGCTGCTGCGACACTTGCCTTTGAGCCGGTTGTAGCAGTCTTGGGCATGCTGAGGCTCGTTTGGATAGTTTTTTTTTTAAAAAAAAGTTAGAAGCTATTTAAGGAGCTCGTTTTTAGTCTCGATTTCTGGTGACTTTTGGCTAGCTGAGAAAACGGCTGTGGTTGAAATAAACTAGAAGCTGAGAAACAGATTGAGATGAGTTTTTTATTTTTATTTTTGTTGTACTGAGAAGCTAAAAATTTATTATAAAAACTAATAACCAAAATTCAACGACCACAATTGCTTAGTCAGTTAGCTAAAAACTCTAAAGCTACAACCTATCTAAATGGGACCTAAACTTGCCACAGAGCAGTCGTAGTTACTTGCCACAGAGCAGTCGTAGTTACTGCAGTGTTTGAAATGCCTTCCAGGGCTGCCATATTTGCCATCCAGCTTGCAACGGCTGCCATCAGGCCTATGGAACCTAGCACGGAGGGAACGGTCTTCAAGGACAGGTGCTCTAAAACAAAGAGATTTTTGGAGGCCACCACCACAAGTCCGCCTCCCTCAAACACTATCCTGCCTTAGTCCCAAAACCTTCGCAAGACTCAACTATAGATGAGCACATCGCACAACTTGTGGCCTCCACTCATCCCTTCTGCCCAGTCCTGCACAGTTGCCACCCTGCTCCACTTCTCCCAGTCGCCAGCCTCCCGCTATGTGTTTTTCAGTAGCCACGACACACAACCTGGTCCCCTGCACAACATGTTTAATAGTGAACAAACTGATCAATAAATCTGCATTTGATGTAATTTCTTGTCGCTCTTGACAGATCTGTTGGAGAAATAATTAGTTGATTGACAAGAATGGAGAACTTAAGTTCTCCAAATTTGGCTACAATGGTTTGGTTTATGATTTTTGCCTTGAGAGTAGATTTGTCATGAGTACAGTGTACAGATAAAGCAAGATGAGTTATTGGTTTGAGCAAGTGCCTATTATAGATTTATAGTTCTAGTTTCGAGGTGGATTTGAGCATTCACCATCTCAAGAATCTGAGGTAATATTTACAATTGTCTTGTTTATTTGCTGTCAAACTGAACTTGTGTCAAGTGAAAAGTGTATTTGCTGGATTTTTGGTCATCGATTTCTTGTTGTCTAACACAAGACTTGACGGGCAACCATGCATGCCAGTGCAGAAAGCTTATTTATATCTTGCCTGCCATTTGCTCTGATAAATTGTCCCCTGTTCAGGATGGAAGGAACCGGCAAATGGAGCATGGCCAACAATCTGAAACATCACAGGTGACATTCAATATCAACTTGTTCATATGGATTAAAACAGCTTGAATCATGTTGTTTCCTTTCGATGGATACTCAACTTTTTGTTGTAAGTAAAAAGTTAATTAAATTTGCCTTCAGAGTTTTTCGATCCTGATTTAGTTTTCTGCAGAGTGATGGTTCCAAACTGCGGAGTGGTGAAAAATGTGAGTTATCCTATCCGTCAACTCCACAGTCACAGCCCTCAAATCACTGAATCATTTCGGGTCATCCATGTCTTCTATTTAAAAGACCACAAATTTCCATGTCATTGATCTAAGTACCATTTGGCACTTGGATCCATGAAAATATTTAAGAAAAAGGGATGGACCATGCTGTGTCAGAATGGAGATGACAAGCTGCCCATTGCCCATGGTGCGGAAGCTTGAACACTTGCATTTGGATTTGTCCATTTTAACAGATCTTTTGGTGGTGTTAACCTGTAGTAGATTTGTAGCGCATATATATATATATATGATTTTGATGATTAATGATAACATAGTTAATGAAACTAACATGTTTATCAAATATATGTTTTACTAGATCTCATATATACAATACATGAAGAAACCACCGAAATTGAACTCAAGAATAGTTGAATTGGACGAGTTCAGAAGAAAATATACTCACCAGATGGTCCGGTGCTCAGAAAAAAGAACTCACTGTGGTCTGGTGCTTAGTGAAGTGTTTGGCTCAGAGAAGAAAAGTGAAGATCTCACGGATGCTCCGATGTTCTGATTGGTGCACACACCAGAGCATTTTGTCTCAGAAAATGTTCTGCAATTCAACATACTGGCTGGTCCAGTGCTAAGGAGAAGTGCACATCAGAGCATTTTCCAGTACCAAGTTTTTCAGTACAGAAGAGCTTTGAACTCACCGGATGGTCCGACGATGAAGAGAAGAATACCGGAGGCTTCACCAGAGGATTTTCCAGAAGGTTTTTCAGAGGTGTGATAAATTGACACACCGAGTGGTCTAGTGATCAGATAGGTTATACATACCGGACAATTGAACAGTGAGAAGTGGCTTGGTCAGGCTCAAGTATACACACCAGATGGTCCGGTGATGTAGTTGAAGGTTATAGCGGAACATTTGGTGTTCACAAATGGGGTTGAGTGGAGTTCCAACTGCTAGTTTGTACTGTTGTACACATGGGATGGTCCGGTGTTGGTACTATTGTTGACATTGGATCATCCAGTGTTCACAGTCTGTTGAAGCTGTGGGAACAACGGTTAGTTCATGGGATTGAGGCTATACGGCTATTTGAGTGTGCTGAAGTCCAGGGAAGCTCATAGACACTTGAGAAGACATTTAAGCCACCAAAGTGCTTAAAGTGATCATCTAAGGTAATTAAGCACGTGATCAGGAAGTGATTAGTGCTAATAGGCCTAGACAGAGTTGTTGCTAGGTGTTGCTGTCTAGAGAGGGGATCAAGTAGTGATCCTACATTATACCAAGTGGTACATCGGCACCTTGGAGCTTGGTAACTCGCCGATACCTTGGGTCTTGATGGTTCAAGTTTGTTGACCCTCCGATTTGGTATGGAGCAGCGGCAAGACTCTTGTATGAGGACACGGAGACCCTTGCCTTGATGGCTCAAGCTTCGAAGTGAAGATGACGGTAAGTGACCGAAAAAGAGGCTTGTGGTGAGACCTTACTTTGGTGGTTTGACGGCTCAACCTACTTAAAGCCTAGGTGGCTAAGGGATCGTGACCAGTACTATCCGGGAGCTATAGCCTAGGTAACTGCTCCAACGTGGATTAGAGGTGGCGTTTATGCCATCGATACTACGGGATAAAAATCTCTTGTACCGAGTTTAGTCTCTCTACCTTATTTACGTTTTTCGTATTTACTTCTTGCAATCTATTCTTGCATGTTTACCTTTATAGAGTAGTTCATTAGGATTAACTATAAGTTGAAACTTTTAAACGGTAAAGTAGACACACTAGATAAATTTTGAACACATTTAAATAGAAATTGATATAGATTTACCGTCTAAATTTTTTAAAACCAATTAGTTTTAAATATCCTAATTCACTCTACTCTTAAGACGTTACCGATCCTTTCAAGATTACACATTCCTCAACTGCAGGTGACTTGAACCATGAGAACTAGTTTATGTTGGATCCATCATGCGAAATGTCAACTATGATGTCACGTCCCCAATTTTTTAATCACGTAATTAAGCATAATCATATTTTTTAAGCATTATGTTTAATTTTGTGTAATTATAATTCGGTATATTAATGTAATTCGTTTGAAATCATTTGGATGAGAGAAAGAAATCCGGGAGAGAAAAGGATTGAATTCGCAGTGAAAATGGACTCCTTTCTCTAACACGTGGGCCCCACACCTCACCCACCCTCCAACCACTCAAGTGGCAGCCCCCACCTGCCCACTCTCTCTCCTCCTCACTCTCCCTCACTCCCACCGTGCAGCAGGAGCTGCTCCTCTCCCCTCCCACTCAAGAGCTCTCACTCCCTCTCTCCATTTCTTCCGAAATCCGAGCTCAAGTGAAGGATTGGAGGTATGCATGTGGTACCATTGCATTCCTCATAAGCTACTCATCCATCCAATTCATTTTTGTTTTCTTGAAAGATTCGAACCGGATTTGATGTCTTTTGGTGTTCTTGGTTGAAGCACAAGGAACACCGGAGTTCTTCGATTTCCCTCCATTTCCTCTACTCCTCAACAGTCACCCAGCTCCACAAGCATCTTGAGTATGTCTCTTAGGCTTCCCATGGCAAGAATTCGTGGTTGGGTTGATCGATTTCAAGTTTTAGCAAAGTTCATGAGTTCATGAGGTTTTGGACCAAAATGAAGATTTAGATGAGTTTTGAGCTAGGAATCGAGTTACCAAGTTGATGAATGGATTCTAGACTCCATAATCCATCACAAACAAGTTCCTATGTAGTTTGGAAATGATCCCATTTCGATTTGGCAAGTTTTTCCCCAAATCAGGAGAGTTCTGGGAAGTGCGGAGTATCCACAAAAAAGTGCGGATAGTCCGCACATGTGCAGAGGTTCCGAACTAAAGTCTGGAGGGTTCGCACTTTCTGGAAACATAGCATTTTGAATTGTATTCAAGATTTTTCTAGGTTTAAGCTGTAAAGTTAGTCTAGAACCTTTGGTATGGTATATGCGCAGGTGTATGTATTGGGTTGCGGGTAGGCTACGCTAGCACAAAATAAATTTTCTCTACCGCATTCAACCAGGAAGCCATGCGAGTAGGGGATCATGAATCGTTACCACTTGACGAGCAGTGCAGCGGAAGAAGAGTTGGAGCAGACCAATCCAACGTCGTGCGCGTCAAGTAGTCGATCGTCAACCTCGTCCCGAGCACGTCCCGAGCACCTTCCGAGTACTCGCGGGTACGTCCCGAGTACTCCCGAGCAGATCAGCACCGCAATAGTAGCAGCGCCTCCACGGTATCCACACGTACAAGGATGGAATCGCCGTGCGCCGGTGTGCTAGCACCGCGCGCCCGGCTAGGGTTTCGAAGGGAGTTCGGGAATAGGAGGCGGCTAGGGTTTCTCAAGAACACCTTGCGCCTTGGCCCCTGCCTATTCTTATATAGAGCACGCTAATGGGCCTTTAATCAATATTAAAGCCCATTATGACTCTAAACCCTAATGGTCCTTTAATCAACATTAAAGCCCATTAGCAGATCCAATCCGCAAACTCGATCGCCTCTAGGGCATATTACCAACAATCTCCCACTTGCACTAGAGTCAGCACAAGTTTTATATTCCATCCCCTTAAGTGTGTGACCCGTTAGGTTCATGTGTAAACGGCCGCTATCCGGAAACCCTTTTCCGAATTGCAAGTCAATAGCGGTACCTAGCAGGACATATTGACTCCCGAATGCACACAAAGATCATATCGGCTGAACCTTGATATACTCATGCACCAATCCCTTTACCACACGATACCAGTCAAGCTCAAGGCGAGATTCGTGCCACCCTTGTGATAGCTCGACCATTCACTCGATCAAGTAGTGGATTCACCATGATTAACTCTTTAATCACATTGGCATGGCCATGCACTTTCCAATCCAACTACCTCGAGGGGCCCAGAGATATCTCTCCCGTTATTTAGGAGGGGTAAATTCCATCTTGATCACTCACATCCCACGACATGTTTCATAACATACCCGAAAGCAACCTTTATAACTACCCAGTTACGGAATAGCGTTTGGAAGCCCCTAAGTGTGTTACTACACATTCTGGAATCAATGATGATCTCAGGTCAAAGGATTCTGTAGGTACACCATTTGAGATAACAACTGATGGCACATTAAAAATAACAATCCCAGCAGTATCTCAGGGTGGGTCTATCCAACATCATGTTCTCTAACATGTGTCCACATTACTGATTTGATATCTCCATATCTATGATCCGTGAAACATGATCATCATTCAGTCAAATGTGCTAATCTATAAATCATTATTGTCCCACACAATGATATGAGATTAGGGACTATTTAGAATAACATCATAAAAACAAAGAGTTTCACAAACAAGTCACATACTTGCTGATCAATGTAAATGATAATTATTCATGGAACCAGATAACAATTATCCAAAAGTACATTAGCATAGACAGAACACATTCTCTCACATGCACTAGAGTCTATCCCGCAAGTATCTAATACCCATAGAGCTCAAGTGTGCCTCATGCTTGGGCTGTGGGAGAGGCTTCGTCAACGGATCAGCAATATTCGAATCCGTGTGCACCTTGCATATCTTTACATCACCTCTATCAATAATCTCTCGAATGAGGTGATAGCGCCGAAGTATGTGCTTGGACTTCTGGTGCGACCTAGGCTCCTTGGCTTGTGCAATGGCACCACTATTGTCGCAATAGAGGTCCATTGGACTGGACGCACTAGGGACCACACCCAACTCAGAAACAAATTTTCTGATCCAAACAGCCTCTTTTGCAGCTTCCGAAGCTGCGATATACTCGGCCTCCGTTGTGGAATCAGCAACCGTTTCTTGCTTGGAACTTTTCCAACTCACCGCACCTCCATTGAGGCAGAACACAAAACCAGACTGCGATCTCGAGTCGTCCTTGTCGGTTTGGAAGCTAGCATCGGTGTAACCATTTACAACGAGCTCCTCCTCACCTCCATAGACTAGGAACATATCCTTAGTTCTTCTCATGTACTTGAGGATACTCTTTACTATAGCCCAGTGACATTCACCTGGGTTCGATTGATATCTGCTCGTAACACTTAGAGCATAGGAGACATCTGGGCGTGTACAAAACATAGCATACATGATGGACCCGATAGCAGAAGCATACGGGATCGCACTCATCCTCTCGAGCTCATCAGATGTCTTAGGACATTGATTCTTGCTGAGAGTGATGCCATGTGACATTGGCAAGAAACCTTTCTTGGAATCTTGCATATTGAACCGATTCAATACCTTGTCAATGTACATGCTCTGGCTTAATCCGATTAGTCTTTTCGACCTATCTCTATAGATCTTTATGCCCAATATGTATGCTACCTCTCCTAAATCTTTCATTGAAAAACTCTTTTGCAATGAAGATTTGACAGCATCGAGCATTGGAATATTATTTCCGATCAATAATATGTCATCCACATATAAGACCAGAAACACAAGTGCACTCCCACTAGTCCTTTTGTAAACACAAGGCTCTTCTTCATTCTTGATGAAACCAAACCCTTTGATCACTTCATCAAAACGAAGATTCCAACTCCGAGAAGCTTGCTTTAGTCCATAGATGGACTTTTGCAGCTTGCAAATCTTCCCAGCATTTTTCAGATTGACAAAACCTTCAGGCTGTGTCATGTACACATCCTCACTTAGGTTTCCATTAAGGAAAGCCGTTTTGACATCCATTTGCCATATCTCATAGTCGAAATATGCAGCAATTGCTAGGAGAATCCGAATAGACTTTAGCATTGGCGACGGGCGAAAACGTTTCATCATAATCAACACCTTGAATTTGCCTGAAACCTTTCGCCACCAATCGTGCCTTATAGATGTGAACATTTCCATCAACGTCTATCTTTTTCTTAAAAACCCATTTACACTCGATAGTTTTCACACCATCAGGTGGATCGACCAAGTTCCAAACTTGGTTTTCTCTCATGGATTCTAACTCGGATCTCATGGCTCCAAGCCATTTTTCGGAGTCTGGTCCCACCATTGCTTTCGAGTAAGTCTTAGGTTCATCATTGTCCAACAATAATATGTCGCGCTGCCCCGTGGTTAGGAACATAAACCGCTCGGGTGCACGACTGAACCTTTCCGACCGACGTAGGGCTGGTGTCTCGACAACAGGTTCTGCAACATCTTGCATACCGAGTTGTGGTTCAATAGGAGCTGAAACACTTTCAAGTGGTTCCCGAATTTCTTCGAGTTGCACCGTGCTCCCACTAACTCTCTTCGCGAGAAACTCTTTCTCAAGAAAGACACCATTCCGGGCGACAAACACTTTGCCTTCTTCCCGGTTATAGAAATAATATCCTTTGGTTTCCCTAGGATACCCCACAAAGAAGCATTTATCAGATTTGGGAGTGAGCTTATCAGACGACAAACGTTTTACATAAGCCTCACAACCCCATATCTTAAGGAAAGACAATCCGGGACGCTTCCCGGTCCATATCTCATATGGTGTCCTCTCTACAGCCTTAGATGGAACCCTGTTTAACGTGAAAGCAGCAGTTTCTAGAGCGTATCCCCAGAAGGACAATGGAAGATCAGATTGGCTCATCATCGACCGGACCATGTCTAACAAAGTTCGGTTCCTCCGCTCGGACACCCCATTCCATTGTGGCGTGCCCGGTGGAGTCAATTGTGGAACGATTCCACATTGCCTTAGATGATCACCAAATTCATGGCTCAAATATTCACCTCCATGATCTGATCGCAGAAATTTAATTGTCTTGCCTATATGATTTTGTACTTCATTCTGGAACTCCTTGAACTTTTCAAAGGATTCAGACTTGTGCCTCATTAGGTAGATGTAACCATATCTACTAAAGTCATCGGTGAAAGTAATGAAATACTGAAAATCACCTCTAGCTGTAGAACTCATCGGTCCACATACATCTGTATGTACTAGGGCCAATAATTCATTTGTCCTCTCACTTCGACCAGTGAAAGGCGTCTTAGTCATCTTGCCAAGTAAACAAGACTCGCATGTATCAAATGATTCGAAATCAAATGAATGTAGAAGACCATCTTTATGGAGCTTCTGCATACGCTTCTCATTTATATGACCTAATCGACAATGCCAAACAAAAGTGGGATTCAAATCATTAAGCCGAGGCTTCTTTGTATCAATGTTATAGATAGTTATATCCTCAAGATCCAATATATATAATCCATTTACTAATGGACAATTACCATAGAGCATACCATTCAAAAATATCGAACAACACTTGTTCTTTATTATGAATTCATAACCGTCTTCTTCCAAACATGAAGAAGAGATAATGTTTTTGCCCAAGGCAGGAATATAATAACAATTATTTAATTCCAAAACTAATCCTGAGGGTAGCGATAAGGAGTAAACGCCAACGGCCAATGCAGCAACTTTTGCACCATTGCCGACGCGAGCATCCAGTTCGCCTCTTGCACACTTCCTAGTCCTTTTCAGTCCCTGCAACGATTTGCAAGTATGAATCATTGATCCGGTATCAAATACCCATGAATCATCAGGACGAGTAGCAAGATTAATTTCAATAACATTTATACCTGAAGATGAAGTCTTACTTCCCTTCTTCTTTTTGAGTTCTTCCAAGTACAATTTGCAGTTCCTCCGCCAATGACCAGACTTATGGCAGTGGTGGCAAGTGTCAGAAGCGGCAGGGCCAGCCTTGGGCTTTCCAACAGGTTTAGGCTTAGAACTCGAGATCTCATCCGAAGTTTTAGCCTTGTCCTTGCGCTTTCTCTTCTTGCTATCCTTTTGAACCATCATCACATGACTAGAGCTCTTCTTAATGCTTTCCTCAGCAGTTTTTAGCATCCCATGCAATTCAGCCATGCTTTTCTCTATGCTGTTCATATGAAAGTTCAAAATGAACGGCTCGAAGCTCGCAGGGAGCGACTGGAGAATTACATCCGTAGCCAACTCAGGGCTAAGGGGAAAACCAAGTTTTTCCAGGCTTTCAATGTAACCAATCATTTTGATCACATGAGGACTGACTGGACTGCCTTCTGTTAACCTGCACGCAAACAAGGACTTTGAGGTGTTGTACCTCTCGGCCCGAGCTTGGTTCTCAAACATGCCTCGGAGTCCCACAATCATATCATGGGCATCCCTGTTCTCATATTGCTTCTGAAGCTCAGAGGACATACAGGCAAGCATGAGGCAGCTAACATCCAGTGAATCGTTGGTGTGCTTCTCATAAGCCCTCCGATCCGCAGCAGGAGCATTATCAGCTGGTTCATCAGGATAGGGGACCTCTAGAACATATTCCTTTTTCTCTTGTTTGAGAACAATTCTCAGATTTCTATACCAATCAATAAAGTTTGTTCCAGAAAGCTTCTCTTTTTCAAGAATCGATCGCAAATTAAAACTGGAAGTGTTACTAGCGACCGGTGCCATGATCTACAACAGAAAATGCAGGTTCAGCACTATGCCTATGTGAATCTTCTATTAAACAATTTAACAAAAGATACTCCACTATATGTGTTTTCCCTCTAACAACATATAGAGGATCAAGATCCATATTCAACTAAGTTCTAGTGAGCTTTGGCATCACTGCTAGAAACTTAGTGACATAGGTAAGCAACGCCTTGCTAATCACATCCCTATGTGACTCTTGTTTGCTGGGTGGCATCGAATGCCCCGGCGCCCAACATCATGCCCCAAAGCCCAAAACCGTTTTGATAGCTTTATCAAGTAAACCAATACTATGCGTGTGGATGTCCGACATCCACTCTAACTGGTTAAGATAAATGATGGCACCCTGCTTTGGCAGACCTACCACACAATGATCAAAACCTTTATAGGTGCAGCTATTGGAAGGGCATCAATTACTCTTGATTTTTCTGAGGGAAACTACTCTATCATGAAAATCATATCCACCACATATAAAACATGAAAGAATAGTATGACAGGAACATAAAAACATCACAGGCAATCATATTAACTGTGACATAGTATGGCCCCTTCACATGGTGATCTTCATCGCCACGGTTCCTGTCCTCCGGGTCATCATGCTTCAAATCTCCATGAAGTTGTTCTAGTCTATTACACCTAATAGCACTAGATAAATTACATGAGAAGAAGCATCACAAGTCGACATGCAGGCCGTTATACAATAACATGACAGCCTTGGGCTACAATTAACCATGACACGCAGGCCATGAAAAATTACACACATGCATCACATATCACAAGGCCATACCAGTCACAACATTCTCTGCAAAAACAAGTTAAGCGTAGAATCGAATTCTAATGTCGTGATGGGATCATGTTATTACAACAATCTATGCGTGTACGCAACAGCGCCCTGAAAACCTCTCGGAAATACATAGATCGCATCTATGAAATCGCTATGAAAATCTCATCGGATCGATCGTATCGAGCCAATTCCGAGTCATTCATAATGCCTCAATTTCCATTAGATCAATCCCATTGATCATCGCGTGACAGCACACACGACCTCGATCTGCTGTTCTCCCGACCATGTCGCGATGCATGCAGTTAGCCCTGATGGTGATTCCAGCCGGTAGGGGCAAGTCGCACGCAAAAACAGGTGGGAGATCGAGCTAATCTTTTTTGGCTATGTGGTTTCATCGACTGGCATCTCATCCGATCTCTAATTCACCTAACCAACCGTGCATTGATCAATCCATCATATGAACTGATCAAAAACAATAGATCTAATCTATTTCTATCACATATCTTCTATATGTGACTGATCCAGATCGAAAACTACGCAGGATGGCTCTGATACCACTATATTGGGTTGCGGGTAGGCTACGCTAGCACAAAATAAATTTTCTCTACCGCATTCAACCAGGAAGCCATGCGAGTAGGGGATCATGAATCGTTACCACTTGACGAGCAGTGCAGCGGAAGAAGAGTTGGAGCAGACCAATCCAACGTCGTGCGCGTCAAGTAGTCGATCGTCAACCTCGTCCCGAGCACGTCCCGAGCACCTTCCGAGTACTCGCGGGTACGTCCCGAGTACTCCCGAGCAGATCAGCACCGCAATAGTAGCAGCGCCTCCACGGTATCCACACGTACAAGGATGGAATCGCCGTGCGCCGGTGTGCTAGCACCGCGCGCCCGGCTAGGGTTTCGAAGGGAGTTCGGGAATAGGAGGCGGCTAGGGTTTCTCAAGAACACCTTGCGCCTTGGCCCCTGCCTATTCTTATATAGAGCACGCTAATGGGCCTTTAATCAATATTAAAGCCCATTATGACTCTAAACCCTAATGGTCCTTTAATCAACATTAAAGCCCATTAGCAGATCCAATCCGCAAACTCGATCGCCTCTAGGGCATATTACCAACAGTATGTAGCATAGATTCAAGTTTGGAGTTGAATCGATCGACAAATCGTCGAAAGACACATTTTCAGCCAAGTCCGGAGTGTCCGGACAAAGTCAGGAGGGTCCGCACTTGTCCAGAGTATCTGGAGAAAAGTCCAGATAGTCCGGAGTTTGCCTGAGTTGCGCAAATGTCCGGATGTTTCGTAGAATTTTGCGGATAGTCCGCATATGTCCGGAGGTTCCGCACTTTCAGTAACTTTTCAAATGGGTTTGAGTCCTAATGTTGTTCTAATTCGCATGTTTGCACTTTTATCATGTTTTACGCATCATATGGCATGCATTGTTGCATTTCATCCATATTCATAGCATTGCACGCGTTATTCTTTTTAGAGAACGCCGATCCGGCGATTCTGACGAGTGAGGGCGGTCCGGAGGCACCCCACCTTTATGATCCAGGGCAGCAAGGCAAGCAACTAACATATTTCACCCATGTCAAATTTTAAAGTCTCAATTGATGAATATGCTTATGTATGTATGTATGTATGTGCCGGGTACCCTTGGGTAGAACCTATGCCGATTGCATCTGTCTACCTTGGTCAATTGTTCAAGTAATTTCCTTGTAGCCTAGAGATGGTGTTATGTATAGGTATGAGTACGATATACATGCTTATCAATGCTTAGATCTTTCGGTAGAAGTCGAACGACGGTGTTTTCCATTGTTCGTGAGAATAGGATCTACTACTGTTTA
Organism: Phragmites australis; assembly: GCF_958298935.1. NCBI lineage: Eukaryota > Viridiplantae > Streptophyta > Magnoliopsida > Poales > Poaceae > Phragmites > Phragmites australis. Next base: position 17,833,827 of record NC_084936.1, on the reverse strand, counting down.
CAATTACATGTTGTTGGTGATGGTATGGTTGGTGAGTGGTGAGTATGAGACGAAATATGGGCGGTGTTAGGGGTGTCGTCTGCCTCGGTGGAAAGTCCAGGGGGCAGGTCGGGAGAGGAAACTCGAGCACCATAGATAGCTTGCATCATTTAAGGCCGATCGTCGGGTTGTTGGCTTTAACACGTATCTTACTCACCACATACCGATCTAATGGTAAGGCGAGTCGAATACCTTCGCAGCTGTGGCTTTGTGGGCGTGAACATCGACGATGTGAGCGGGCGGGCTTGTAAGCGGTACTAGTTTGCTCCGGGAGTAGTTCTAGTATCGCCGCGCCGAGCGATGCATGCCCCACACGGTTGGGGCTGGTTGGGAAAGGTTGTCACGAGTACCCCCTTGTGTACACTTTGGCCGGTGGCACAAGCCGAATGGTCCTCGTGTCGTGTGGGTCCAGGAGTATCCCCCTGCAGGGTATATAAACAGTTCAAACTGCTGCGCTCTCGGTCATGAGCATGCTATTATTTCATCTGCACCCGGTCGTAGAGTTCTCGTTGTGGTTTGTGGATGATGGCATGAGGTTGATGGTTGGGCATGTGATTATGGTCTGGGTATGGTGGTTGGTGGTTCGAGTTGGCACTTGTTTACATTGATATACTTGTTGTTACATTTACATATGCTCAGTTATTGGTTATGGCAGGGTAGTTTCATATAAGTTGGTTAAGTTAGTTGCTCACACCTATGTCTAGGATGCTTACCGCTTAATTAACTTAACCATGTTTAATCCTTGCTACTAGCTAATGCATGATCCTTGGAGTCGAGCTATGTATATATACTCTATATTGTGTAAGACTTGCGAGTACCTTCGTACTCAGGGTGCTGCCCTTAAGTTGATGCAGGTTCGCAGGTCGGCGAAGAAGAGGCGGTGTTTGGCTACTTTGTGCCTGCCGATCAGGGTGACGGGCAGGAGTAGCACACTCTACTCCGAACTCAGTGTTTTGGTATGGAGCCTAAGGGCATGTGGCTCCATATCCTTTTGTTGTATAGCTTTTAGTCTTCCGCTGCTTCTTTTGATGGTTAGGAGTTGAGCAGGTTTTAGCCTCCTCCTAACTCTCTTTTGCTGTAAATTGTGATAACTTGTTGCATGCTTAAGACCTTGTAATATAATGTTAATTACTTGCTCTTTATTAAGCTATTTCGTGATGTACTATATTGGAGGCATGTGTTCCGATCCTTGGGTACAAAATACGTGCCGGGACTGCTGGAGCGATATTTTGATTAATTGTCGAGGTTGTGATTATGTTAATAATCTGCCTGATGATTAGTTCAAATACTGTTTGGACAGATCCTCACATATGATCGATAGCTTGGTATGAGATTATTATTCACAAGAAGAATGACTGGGAAAGGAGCACTGTGATATGTTGGAGAGCTGAATTGTCGGGTCTTAGAGCATCTCCAACTGGCTACTCATATTTGACCCCTTATTCCTCTTATTTAGAGGCTCCTCATCCAGATTTCACCCTCTATTTCTCAGTGCGTTCCAACCGACCCCTCATATTTGACCCCCTATCTTGGAACTCTCTCCCCCAGAGCTCCTCTCTCTCCAGAGCGTCTCTCCCGACGCCGGCCCGACCTCCCTCTCTCTCCAAAGCGTCTCTCCCAACGCCGGCCCGACCTCTCTCTCTCTCCCCACTCCTTCTCTCTCCCCGACCTCCCTCTCCCCAAGCTCCCTCTCTCCACGCCTCCACAGAGTGGGCGGGCAGGTGCGGGGGCGACGGCGCAGCGCAGGCGGGTGGGTGCGGGGACGACGGCGCAGCGCGGGCGGGCGGGTGTGGGGCAGCGCGGCGGCGCGGGAGGGGACCGTGCGCGGGTGCGGCGGCGCGGGAACAGGCCAACAGCGGATGAGGGGCCGGATGAGGGGTCGGTAGATGTGGGGGGTGAGAGAAGAGATTTAGGGGCTCCTCAAAGAAAGGGGGCCGGATGAGGGGTGGAGACGATTTTTGATCGGCGGCCCCTCAAAAATAGGATAGGGGTCAAATGGAAAGCCGGTTGGAGATGCTCTTAATTAGGCACTCAAATTTCAGTTGTGATTTCATTGAAGCAGGGATATCTAGAATATATTATGTTGCAGCGTATCATAGCCCATATGTATATGGAATTTATTAATTACTACTGTGCCCACCAGGGAAAAAAAAAGAGTTACTGCTCTGCTCGACATCTTCAACAGTATATATTTTATGGGGGCTTTTGCAAATTTACCATTGGTTTTTTTTTTGCAAGAATATCACTCGAATGACAGTTCTGGTGGTATTTTTGTAATTTTTTATAGCAAATTTGCAATAACGGTTCAAAACGGTGGTAAATTTACAATTGTTCCATATTTTTTTGGGTGGAAGAGGACATCTTCAACAGTGTGGTGTCATATGGTATCGCAGCCCTCATGATGGGAATTGGCACAACAGCGCCGAAAAGATAGCAACCAAACTCGAAAATGTGCAGTACTCCCCTTAATTCGATGTTACACATTTGCACATTTTTTTTTTATCTAGGTCAAAACTGTTGGCATATGCTCCTGCATTCACCCCAGCATCTCTGTGTACTTAGCAATGTGTGAACAGCATAGGTGATAATGTTACCAGTAATTTGAGATGTTAAATAAAAAAATTGTGTATTTTTAATCATATGTCACTTTTATTTTTTGCGAGGATCATATGCTACAGTTGTTTTGAGTGAGTTAGTCTTGTAGTTGCTGCTTTTAGGCTTAGCATAGTTACTGGAGTTGGTGGTTATTGCAACATGTAATTAAAACAGTGTAGGGAAAAAATATTGCAACACTTCAATAAGGGAAATTGGTTGGTGCCCAGGGGTTCCAGCATCCCTATTAGCGAAATACTATTAATCCAACATGTTGCAATAGTGAAATATGATTAATCCAACATGTTGCAATATTTCAAAAAACAAAATCATTAAAAAATCATGTGTGTAGGTAGTACATATAAAGTTAAGTAAACATGAAAAATTCAATTTCAAATTGATACTTGGAATCTCCATAAAAAAAAGCATAGTTGGAATTGAGATTAAAAAAACACAAGTGGCACTGTTAGCACAAGATGAACAATGTAGGATTATATGCTTGACTATTTTGTTTTTTTGTGACATCTAGGATGAATTTGAAATTGAATTTTTGCAGGTTTATTTAGCTTTATGTGTACTACATATATGATTTTTTTTTATGGATTTTTGAAACATGGCAAAATATTGAATTTGCTAATGGCGATACCGAAACCCCTTTATACGAAATCTACAAATTTTTTATAGCCTATTTAAAACTAATATTTTAATAATAGCAATGGGGGATCTAAAATTTCAGGAAGTAGCCCCTTTTGTCATGCCAAAAGCTTTGGCGAGTTCCCTGGCGTGACAGAGCTGCCACGCTGGCTATTGCCCGACGCCGTGCCACGCGGCGTGCCAACGTGACAGACCTGTGTCGCACCAAGTGGGTTGGCGCGACTCCGGCCACGCCACCCGCTTTGGCGTGACACAGCTGCATACAGGGGGGCGTCCTGGCCCTTCTCTCCCCAACATGGCAGACCTGTGTCGCGCCAAGGGGGTTGGCGTAACTCCGATCATGCCACCCGTTTTGGCGTGACACAGCTCCATACAAGGGGGCGCCTTGGCTCTTCTCTCCCCACCGGCCTTCTTCTTCCTCACCCGAGCGCGAGCAGCAGAGTCGCCCCACGCGCCGCCGATGCCCCCTCCCTCCAATCTCCACCGATTTCGGGTCCGATTCGAAGGGGATTTGAGGGGGAAGTGTCCTAGGAAGGTAGCTCATCTAATCCCTCCAAATATTTTTGTTGTTTTTGGTTTACATTGTTAGTTCTAGGGTAGTTAGGGTTTAGACTATGATTTTGTTGATCTATAAAATTTGTACATTTCGGTCTAGATCGGAGTTCATATATCGTGCTATGTATGTATAGTAACGCATATGTATCGTGTGAAATTTGTTGCATGCAATTGTTTGAGCGTAGAAAATTGAAATACATATAGTTACACTTAATGTATATGAGCAATGCATGTTCTTGTATGTATACAAGTATTTTTTAATTGTTGTGATGAAATTGAATCATATTGAAATGCATAATATGTAGGATTTGCATGTGTTATAGCGATGATATTTGTGTACACGTGTAATGTTTGGATGGTTTGTGTAGATGGAACGGATTGTTCGTATATTTTGTGGTGGCACGGTTAATACAAATGGGGAGTTTGATAAGATGAGGGAGGAAGTGTTGAAATTTGGGAACCCTCTTTGCTTCGACGAAATTGTTGCTCGGGTTAGGGCAGTTATGAATGTTGATGTGGATGTAAGTAATGTAACCGTACGAGGAAGGTTTGATGTTGGCAGGGGTGGTAGGGCTCACTATGTTGTTATGGACTTGGTGTCAGAAATTGATTGGAAGCTGTACAAGGAATGTGTGAATGGTTCTCAAGTGTGTTGCACGGAGTTGTAGTTGATGTGGCTGTCGGAGAAAGCTCGATGCCATCGGTTCAGGATGTGACGGGCAGTAGTAGCCAGGAAGTGGAGCTTGGTGAGAATTTGACTAAGGAAATTCCCTGTATTGTCGCAGAGGTTGCCGGTGCCTCCGAACTCACGGATGTTACAGTTCCGGAGGTAACTCATGCATCTGTTCAAGAGGTACATGCCAGTGGTTCCAATAACTTTGATCTGGCTGTGGTATATAATGACTTCGACGATGGTTATTTTGAGGATGAGGAGGCTTAGGGAAATGTCGAGGAAACACCAGTCTTTTCGTCGGACAGTGAGGATGAAGATGAAGATGATGAGGCAGAAGAATTAGAACATGTGTCTGGTGTTGAGCAACAACACGGGGGTGCTGAGGTGGGAGGAGAAGTGGGAGAGGATGAGGAGGCAGCTTGGTGGGATGGAATTTTCATGGAGCAGGAGATACAGACACTCAAGGCTGTACATGTGGATGTGCTCGAGGTGCCGGGTTACAAGGACATTTCATTGACCAAGAATGATCTTTGTGATAATGGCTTAATGTCGACGGAAGAGGAACGAGACAGTGAGAAGGAGTTGATTAAGAAGGGGATGCTATTTGATAATCTTGATGAAGTGAAGTTCTAGTTCAGGGACTACTCAATTCAGCACCATAGGCCGTACGACGTGGTTCATTCTTATGCGAAGGAGAGGTACACTATGAAATGCCAAAAAGGTTGTGGATGGGGTGTATGGGTCCATCGTATCCCAAGTGACGGCCAATGATGCAAGGTCACAAATGTGAAACAACCTCACACTTGCGGGTCTGCGAGGCCGGAACAAGTGCACTCCCAGTGCACGTCGAGGTACCTTGGTCGGCGCATCACCCCCATCGTTTGGGCGTACCCGGACACGACTGTGGCCTCTCTAATTGAGTCTATAGTTGGGTTTACAAATTACCGCGTGTTGTATGGAAAGCATCGAGAGCGAAGCAACATGCCATGGCATTACTATAGGGAGATTGGAAGGAGGCATACGCGAGGGTCCCGAGGATCTTGGATGCAATTTCATATTTCAACCCCGGGACAAAGTGGTTTATTTCAACTGGTGGCATGATGGGCAGCGATGGTGGTGTCATTAAGCCGGTCATGCAGTGTGTGTTTTGGTGCTTTCCTCAATGCGTGGAGGCCTTCAAGCATTGTCGGCCCGTGGTTAGTGTCGACACCACTTTCTTGACAGGAAGTACAAGGGTGCACTGATGATTGCTGCTGGCATCGATGCAGAGGATCAGTTGATCCCCCTAGCATTTGCGCTGACAGAGGGAGAGAGGAACAATAGTAGGTCTTGGTTCTTGTTCCTGATTCGCTGTCATGTAATTGGCGCGGGGTGCCAAGTCTGTATGATATCGGATCGGCACCAGGGTCTCCTTAATGCAGCTAGAGAACAAATGGATGGTTACCCTCCTGTCGTGCACTGGTGGTGCATGCGTCATTTTGCTGCAAACATTTGGAGAAGACAGAAGAGCAAGGAGGTACTAAAGAAACTGAAGATACTTTGCAAAGTTAAACAGGAGAGACAGTTCGACAAGAAGCTTGTAGAATTGGAGAAGATATTGAATGAGACTGCGACAGAGTGGTTGAAGAGTGAAATGCCTAATAAGTCCAAACGGGCACTAGCGTATGATGCGGGTGGTTGTAGGTATAGAACAATGACCACAAATATCTCGGAGGTATTCAATAACGTCCTTAAAGGCATCCGTACAATGCCAGTATCTGCCATCGTGGAGTACACCTTTCACAAATGCAACTACTATTTTGTCGATCGGTGGAAGAAAGCACGTTCAGGACTTGATGCTGGTGAGGTGTGGGGAAAAGCTATCGCTAAGCACCTCACGAAGTAGGGGGAAATATCTGCTACACAGGAGGCTCAGTTCTTTGATCCAAGGAGCTATGTTTACAGCGTTAGATCCGCATTTCGGACCTGTGTGGGGGTGAGGGCTCCGGCGGCAGAATCTATAGAGTAGACTTAACTATAGCTCAGTGCACGTGCAGGACCCCGCAATTGCTGCATATCCCATGCTCTCATGTTATCACAGCATGCCGGATGAGAAGAGTGGACCACACATGTCCCAACTACTTGACCCTAGTGTACTCTAAAAGGATGGCTCTAAAGACTTGGGAGTCCACCTTCGAGCCTTTACTTGATGCTTCACAATGGTCTGATTACAATGGCGACGAATATGTGCCAGATTGTGGTCTACTGAAACAAAAGGCAGGGAGGAGGAAGAGAAAACGTCTCCGGAACGAGATGAATGATAGCAGTAATGGTTACGGTGAAGACATGTATGGAGCTGGTGACTTTGATGAGGCGCCTATTAAAATTCGTTGCTCTATATGCCACCGGTTCGGCCATAGGATGGAACAACACAAGGAGGGCCCGAAGAATAAGCCAATTCGTAGGAAAAAGGGGAATTCTGGAAGGAGGGAAGTAAATCGCAGTTTGGTAGAGGTGAACTATTCAATATTGTTTATTTGTTCCATGTTTAAATTTTTATATGTGCCGTCAATTATATTGTTTTTGTTCGTTATCTAATGATTCTGTCACTATTTATATTGCAGGGCGATGGCACACCCCGACTACCCGCTCCTTGAGACGTTTTACGACAGGGAGTACCGAGAACACCTGATGGTCGACGACGGGGAGGTAAGATTTATCCGTACTGGTTACATCTAAGTGCTAGGTAAAATGCAGGTGTAAGTAACATTTTCAAATTACATTGTTCCTTTCAGGTGCTATCACCCCTTCGGATTCGCACTCACAGTCCTCTCAGGTGGGATGAGTAAAAATACTTGTCGCGTGGTTCCATGTATTGTTTATGCGAGGTTACATTTGTTTCTGATTTTGCCATCTTGCAGGATTGACAGAAGGAAGCAAAGGGGTGCTAGAGATTAGCGGGACGTCCACCACAACTACTTGGTGCAGTGAACCAACCAGGCCTAGACTATCGTGCACGGTGGTGCCGCACACTGCTCGGGTCCCTACCGTGAGTACTTGAGGTGGCTGCACAACAACTCCAGGTTGACAATCAAGCCACCTCGAGTTGCAGTTGGAGCAGAAGATTTGCCGAACTCCGATGACGAGGACGACCTGGTAGATGAGTATGATCTGATCACTCGACACGGTCGCTAGCCTGAGCATGCCCCGCTTCACAACTACATGGTATTTGTAATTCGTGATAGATACATCGTATTGACTCATGGTTTGTACCGTACTTAACGCATTGCGTCGTGTTTGCAGGGCCAGCAGCTCGGACACCTTGCAAATGAGGCTGGACAAGTGTTGCTTGTCCCTCCGGGTTCTGCGGAGGAGGTCGGCCATCTTCGCGCTTTCGTGGAGGTAATAGTTGACAAATAGACCATTGTCCAAAGTTTTCCCTTTTTTTGCCTGCATGTAGTCGTACACTCTGAAAATTTCACCAACTTCTTTGTAGAGGGTTCGTAGGAGCTGTCGCCGCCTTGCGTACAAGATGAGCCGCATGACAACGCTGGATGTGGAGCTAGCACAAGGTGGTCCTTCTTCCCAGCCATCTACCGGCCACACGGCTGCTTCGACCCAGCAGACGCTGGTGCACTATGGTACCCGGACCCGGACCCGCACTCACAGTAGCAGTGTTGCGCACACTAGGTCAAGATCTGCCTCTACTTCAGTTGGCACGGCTGCATGAGGGAAAGGCAAGGCCCCACGCGAGGAACCCTCCGAGAGCGAGGAATACAACTCAGACGGTGGCGACCCATCGTACAGGCCCGATGTGATGGGGAGCTCACAGCTCGCAGGTGCTCCTCCAGCGACCCAGCCTTGACAGCCACCGCAGCGTCGCCGTGACAGGATTGACATTGCGAGTGGCAATGTCCTTTCGACCAAACCGGGCCGTGAAAGGAGGAAGAAGAAGCCATACACACCAGGGGTGTGAATGATGACACTTTAGTCTCGTCGAGTTGCGTGTGATGTTGAACAAATTCACGCGTGTGATGCTTTTGTATGGCTAATATGTACTATGCCGAATGTCGGTGTTCATTTGTGGTGTTGAACAACCTATGGGTTCTTTGTTGCATTGCCTAGACTGTGTGTCGAATTGTCATGTAATGATTATTGCCTACACTGCATGATGTTAAGCTTCAAATTAAGTTGTGCGCATTTGATCACTAATGAAGGAAAAAAGGGGAAGATGATATATTATCAGACCATGTTCAAATCGAATAACCTGCCAGACTCAATGTTGGATATGTGCCGTGGTTTGGACACAGAGGTGCGAAGTCATGCAACACTGCTCTGTACAGCCGTGACAGTTAGTCACGCTAAAGACGTTGGCGTGACACAACTATTAGTCACGCTAGGGAAGTTGGCGTGACACTAGTCACGCCAGAGACGTTGGTGTGACCCAACTATTAGTCACGCCAGGGAAGTTGGCGTGACACTAGTCACGCCAGAGATGTTGGCGTGACCCAACTATTAGTCACGCCAGGGACGTTGGCGTGACACAACTCTTAGTCACACCGGCCAACTTCCCCCTCCCCCCACCTCGATCCTGGGGGGGGGGCGCTGGAAATTGAGATAGCCTGGCGCGACGGCAATGTTAGTCACGCCAGGCACATTGGCGTGACACAACTATTAGTCACGCCGGCCAACTTCCCCCCCACCTCGATCCCCGGGGGGGGGGGCGCTGGAAATTGAGATGGCCTGGCGCGACGGCAATGTTAGTCACGCGAGGGGAGTTGGCGTGACACCACTATTAGTCACGCTGGCCAACTTCCCCCCACCTCGATCCCGGGGGGCCACTGGAAACAGAAACGAGCTAGCGTGGCAGCAAGGTTTGGTCACGCCAACTACGATGGCGTGACTACAGTTACTTGAGGAATTTTATAACAAGCAAGTAGTTTAGTTAGATAGTTGGTCAGATGTCTGAGTCGTTTTTATAACAAAATGGATGTGACCGCTTGAAGTATTTCAATTAGGTCGAAATACCAAATATTCCATGCTTCACAATAGGTGAACTGTGAATGGTTCAGTAGAATGGAAATTAGGGTGTGCCAATGCCAAACATAGTACAATCGATGATGATTACACATCACGTTCAGAAATAGTTCACATAGTACAATTTATTCATCTACCCATATGCCCCCTCATACTAATCGTCAGGCCTATCATAGAGCACCTTGTCGTCATCACCGTGCGGGATAACCACACGCAAATTAGCAACAAGAGCCTTCATTGTCTCCATTTGCACCGTCGTAGCCGCAGCATCTTGACCCTCCATGGTTCTCCTTTTGAGTTGGGGATACAAAGCATGGTAGAAATCACGATTCACACCACAAGGGCACTTCCTTGGAGGACATGGTTCTATCACCATTTTCCCCTTCACTTGATCCTTTTCCTCATCTATCCATTGACCATCAGGACCGTACAATGGATCCCAAAAGCCACAAGTAGCACCATGGCGCTGCATTAAAATTCATAATACATGTTACATAACATATAACTCTTCCTCATTCAAATTGTAAACAAGCAACCATGCCCAGTTTTTACCTTCGTCATCCCTTTGCAGCGGAAGTAAGGGAATCCCCCAGAAGGTTCACAAAGTACGCTTCGCTTTCCACAGTTGCACAATGGAGGATCCGCAACACGTGTATTCATCAATTCCCACTTCTCTTTATCCGTCAGTTTTGGCGGATTTGGTGGAGGAGGAACCCAACGAACAAACTTGTCATATGGCTTCGGATACTGAGTAAACTATTTCACTTTCAGAATCCTCAGGTCATACATCTCGGGCCCATCAATCCATTGGAAGAAGTAGCACATCTCCCACTCCTGCAAATTATTAATGTCATGTCAGCAAAAGTAATGCCATATGTTTCTACCCTAACCCATAACAAATATATACTCACACGATAGTCCGTGCACAGGTAGTAAGCACGACCAGCAGTATCTTCGTGTAGCGACTGAAGAACCACGGCAGGCTTACCACAGTCACACGTCGGGATGGGGAGGACGGGGGGAACGGGAGCATCTTTGCAACTGACATCGGGATACTTCTTACCGATATATGCCTACTTTTGCTTATGTCATAAATTGGAAGTCATACCGTACAACTGCACGAATACAAATCCATTATGAAATTAACATGCACCAAACACTTTTACAATCAACACTATCAAATCCTATGCACTACACCTTAAACGGTCAATTTCGCACCACTACCTACAAGCGTAAAATGGTTCACGTACATTACGCATTTCAATATGATTGAATTTCATCACAACAATTCAAAAATACTTGTATACATACAAGAACATGCATTGCTCATATACATTAAGTATAACTATATGTATTTTAATTTCCTACGCTCAAACAATTACATGCAACAAATTTCACATGATACATATGCGTTACTATACATACATAGCACGATATATGAACTCCGATCTAAACCGAAACGTACAAATTTCATAGATCAACAAAACCATAATATAAACCCTAACTACCCTAGAACTAATAATGTAAACAAAAAACAACAAAAATAATTAGAGGGATTAGAGGAGCTACCTTCTTAGGACACCCCCCTGAAATCCCCTTCGAATCGGGCTCGAAATCGGTGGAGATTGGAGGGAGGGGGCATCAGCAGCGCGTTTGGCGTCTGTGCTGGTCGCGCTCGGGTGAGGAGGAAGAAGGGCCGGTGGGGAGAGAAGGGCCAGGGCGTCCCCCTGTATGCAGCTGTGTCACGCCACAGCGGGTGGCGTGGCCGGAGTCGCGTCAACCCGCTTGGCACGACACAGGTCTGCCACATTGGCACGCCTTGTGGCACGGCGCCGGACGACCGCCAGCGTGGCAGCTCGGTCACGCCAGGGAACTTAGCGTGACTAAGTCAGGAAAGTCGGGGGTCACGCAAAAGCATTTGGTGTGATAAAAGGGGCTATTTTCTAAAATTTTAGATCCCCATATGCTGTTATTAAAATATTAGTTTTAAATAGGCTAAAAAAATTCGGAAATCTGCACCCCTCCAATAAAATGACTACAGAAATTTATATCAAATGCAGTACCTTTGGGATAGACTATGACACTTTTAAGTCACCATATTTTAACTGTAGTGTCGTATATGTCGCAAGAGTATAAATGGAAGTAAATACACAAGTGATGCTCACACGCACGTACAAGTGTCATCGACACACAATAGTGGTAAGAAATAGTTTTCAACCACTTGTGCTATGATATAGTACAAGAACACAGGGACACAGATGCAGGGGGAAGGAGTCTTCTGAGTTCTTATCTTTATTTGATATTTCATCCACACTAGGGCATATTTGGTATTTCGTCTAGGGGTATATTTGGTTTTCACCCACACAAGGAACGCTAACCCTAGGAGGGAAGATTAACCCTCGCCTAGATAAAGATGGGAAGAGGATAAGCTTGCTTTTAAAGCTTTTTCTCCTCTCCCCCGTTGAGTTTCATATCGATAAAGAGCGTCAATTTATGGTGTGTTTGGTTGAGAGGTAAAGCGGGATGGGATAGGGCCGTTCCTGTTTTTAGAAATGTGATGATTCTCTTTTTTGTTTGGTTATATGTATCAGATGAGCCTCTTTTTTGTTTGATTGGAGGGACGAGGACAGATGGAGACGAGAATAATCAACTAATTATATTTTTTAATTTTAAATAATAATCATTAATAATACACTAATTAACATACACTAATCATTAATAATACACTAATTAACATACACTAACGTGTATTAATGTTACTCTTACCATAATCATTACTAATTAACAATAAAATATGCTAATTAACCCTAATCATACTCTAATTAGCTCATTAATTGCCACTAGTTAGCACATTAATCCTTACAAATTCTAATCTCATAGTAATATATACTAATAAGTAATACAAACATATTAATATCACTAATTATTTTACTAATGAGTATGATTAGCAAAGGTGGATAGCTTCGTCTCACCAATTTGGAGGGATAACTTTATCCAATATATTGAGAGAATATTTTTAGGAGGAATCATCTCATCCCTTCTGTCCCTGAACCGAACAGCGTAAAAATAGGAATCGTCCCCTACCATTTCACTGAATCAAACACACCCTTGGTGCAGAAACCAAGGTGCCATTATCAGGTAGAATTTATGACCATGCTACCCCTGTTCCCCTTGGTTCGTGCGCTTAATCAGTCCAGGGCTCAAAGCTGGCTTGCATGAATCTTTATGAAGAAATGTAGTGGCTTGACTATAACCTGACTCTTATGAGGTAATCTGTGTCGCAGAGAGTTTAGATGACAGAAGCAAAGATAAGGTATCCAATATTTCAGAGGCTTTTAAAGGCTTCCTAGGAAATCGATTCTGCTGGTATTCTCTATCTAGAATCAAAATCTCTCACATGTCACATCCTAAACTTTTCCATATACATTTTCGTTCTACAGCTAGCATTCTCTAGCTAAAATATGTGTAAATCATTTTTCACAAATTAAAACAAAGTGTCCAAACTCCACGAAGTGCTAATGTTGGGCCAGATGATATGTTACAGTTTTCTAGTGTGAACACAGCATCTGATTGGGATAGTTGATAGTTCATATGAAGAAAATAAGGTGGTTCAACAAGTCAGTTGATGTTATGCTTGAATCTTTTGAGGCAAACGGAGTTGGAGTCTTGGAGAAACTTAATTGCTTGAATAAATATCTTTCACTTGATCCTAAACTTTGTCCTATACATTTTGTTGAGCAGCTAGTTTTGTCTAGCTAAAATGTGTGTAAACCATTTTGTGCAGATTTAAAAAGGTGTGTAAACTCCACGAAGTGTTATTGCAATATAATAGAATTTTCTAGTGCGAAGTGAGCATCCGATTGGAAAAATTCATAATTAAATGTGGTGGCCGGAGTAGAGCCAAATGTTAAAATCAACAAGTCGGGTTATTGTTGTGCCTTAATCTTCTCAGGCAAACTGCCCCTCGAATAAGGCATCCATATTACAAAGCCTTCTGAAGATGGCCACAACAACTGCTTTAGATTTTCCCGGTTTATTGGACAGAGACTTCTAATTTACGGTACATTTAAGTATTTTTGTGGGTATTCTGGGTGTTATTCGATTTGGGTGCAATTTAGTGGTAAAATGGTCCTTAACATCATCAAGGATTAATTAGTTGGTTATTAGTGATAAATAAAGGAAGGGTTTTCGTGGATGACAATTAAGGATAAAGCTTTTCAACTACAATGTCAAACAATTAGAGAGCGTGCATTTTGCAATGGGCATTCGAACCATTTAGAAAAAAAAAAATCAATATCATAGAAAAATATTCACACTCTTAAAGTTCAACACCGGCATTTAGATTTTGCAGGATTTTTATGAGAAACCATTCAAATTCCACACGAACCAAATTCAAACAGTCCTAATGCACGGTGACAACGAAAGTTGCTCGTAAACAAATGGTCTAGTTGCTAGTTCTAACACAGGGATATCAATGGGCTCTATTCTCCGTTCCCGAGAGGTAATTTTTATGTAAGGTTATTGAAGGGTTGCGGGTAGGCTACGCTAGCACAAAATAAATTTTCTCTACCGCATTCAACCAGGAAGTCATGCGAGTAGGGGATCATGAATCGTTACCACTTGACGAGCAGTGCAGCGGAAGAAGAGTTGGAGCAGACCAATCTAACGTCGTGCGCGTCAAGTAGTCGATCGTCAACCTTGTCCCGAGCACGTCCCGAGCACCTTCCGAGTACTCGCGGGTACGTCCCGAGTACTCCCGAGCAGATCAGCACCGCAATAGTAGCAGCGCCTCTACGGTATCCACACGTACAAGGATGGAATCGCCGTGCGCCGATGTGCTAGCACCGCGCGCCCGGCTAGGGTTTCGAAGGGAGTTCGGGAATAGGAGGCGGCCAGGGTTTCTGAAAAACTCAATGCGCCTTGGCCCCTGCCTATTCTTATATAGAGCACGCTAATAGGCCTTTAATCAACATTAAAGCCCATTATGACTCTAAACCCTAATGGTCCTTTAATCAACATTAAAGCCCATTAGCAGATCCAATCCGCAAACTCGATCGCCTCTAGAGCATATTACCAACAGTTATTTCTAATATATACTTAAAAATTCATCCTCTATAATACTATTGCAGTATTCCTTAACATTATTATAACATCCTCTATTTTTTCATCTCCAACAGCTACTCTATTTCCTACCTTCTATTACTTTACTCCTTCCCTCGAACCCATATACATACTATGTGAATAGTGATGCGGATGCTATAGGGTAGTAGCAAATTTAGAGTAGCATATTCTCACTCTGCAATACTGTTCACCTTGATACCGTAGCTATTGAAGATAAAATTTCAACGTAACAGTATTTTTCGGACTCCTGTGACACTGAAAACCTTAGAGATGGTCTAAATGCACATAAATAAAGCTCTTTCTCCCCATGGAGATGTTATCCGAGAAGTTTCTTCCCCTAGCGAGTGGAGCAGGGCGAGTACGTTCTCCTACCCCAGTCCCTGTATCCACATGAGGCTCTAGAAATTTCTCGTATGTTATGGTTTTAAACATCTATATTGTGTTATTTTTATGGTTTTAGACATCTAGCTTATGTTACTATGCATTTTAAATAATCCACTAGTGATGTAAATCTATCTTATATCTTATGTTACTATGTATTAATATTTTATTAGGTTAGAGACCCGTCAGTACATATTACTCAAGTATCCCTAGAAATGAAGAGTATGTATGAGAATTCTTTATTTTACATATTTTACATTTTTTTTTTACATATCTAAAGCCTGTCGGGTTTTTCGGCCTCTGATTGGCTGATGAGCATCGCGAAACGTCAGGCGAACTCGGCGGTTGCCCGAGAAACGTCAGGTGAACCCGGCGGGTGCTCCTCCACGCCACCTCCGCCTCGCAAGCCCCAGCCATCTGCTCCCCGCAGCAACCGGCGGCGCCGCCCTCCTCGGTCTGCCTACCAGCCTCCCTCCTCCTCCTGCTTTCCCGCAGCGCTCCTCCACCTTGTTCCCGCGGCACGAAGCAATACCTCAGCGTTGGAGGAAGCGATGGCGAATTGGCGATAGGGCATGGGGATCGGCGGCGTGACGACGTATGACATAGGGGCGGTGCGGTAGCGACTTGCTTCGCCCACAGACGGGGTAAGATGACTCATCGGGTAGCTATTTGCCAGGAGCGCGGTGACGTCCGCTCACTGCCGGCCACTCGTGGAGCGGAAGGAGGTGGCGGGCGCCCCGTTTCTTGCTGGCCCTCAAGCACGCGAGAGCGTCCAGCCCGGTGGCTCCCAGTGCCGCCCGCCTCGTCGTGGCGCGCAGCCCCACCCGACGCCACCTCCCTGCCGCCGCCTCCTCTGGTCCTCTGCCGTCTGAGTCGCTCTATCCGTGGCGGCGCAGGCGATGGTGCGGCAAGCCTGCGCGGCCTTGCTCATCGTGGATATCCACTGCGCGAACCACCTGGCCTCTTTTGTCGCCCGCCCACCAGCCGGCGCAATCCCCATCGTGTCCTTCGCCCGCCACACTCTGCTCCGCCCCCGGAGGTGGCTACGAGGGAGCAGTGGCAGTGAGGGCGGCACAGGAGCCGCGCTGGCGTGGGTGGCACAGTTGCCGCCGTGAGGGAGGGAAGGAGCGGCCCTGTGGCTGTGCTTTGTGCTTGACCGAGAGGAGCGATGAGAAAGAGAAGAGAGCAGACGTGTTGCGTGTTCAGCTGGGGAAGAGACCTGGTGAGAGGGAGGGAGCGAAGAGGGCCAGAGAGGCCGCCGCGTGTTCTTGGAGGCAGGGGAGAGCCGGCGCGCGTCAGCTCATCGCCACAGTGTCTAGTTCCACCTGTTGCCGTCGCTCCTGCCGATCAGGCTCTGGAGCACGAGAACTTGCAGGAAGCGAACCAAATCGAGCTCGAGTAGGGTGGTTGCAGACCTCAATTTTCGGGCGGCCCGACCTCGATAGGGGCGGCTGTAGACCTCGATTTGGGCGGCGCGACCTCGATTTCGGCGGCGCAAGCTCGACTTGGGCGGCGGCAGAGCTCGATTTGGGCGGAGCAAGCTCCATTTGGGTGGTGGTGGAGCTCCCATTTGGGCGGTGGCAGCTCGACCAGGCGGGCCTGTATGGAGGTTTCACACTGCAGCGAGATCGAGAGAGGCGACGCAGGCAGCAGACTCCCTTGGATCCCTTCCTGCTGTGACGGATCCCCTCCAGGTCATGCCCCTCTCTCCACCCTGTCCTATCTCTACTTGCTGCCAGTCCTCTATATAAACTGATCTAATTTGGGCCATTGAACCAAACAGATGAGAGCCTGTAAGTAATATTGGATCTATTCCAATTGGAAACTATTGAATTCACCGTTGTTAGTTTTGTAGCATTTGTTTGGCATGGCGTTCATCTAATCCTTGCACTTTCTACTACCTCTATTCAGCTAGATGGACCAGGGACAAGAAACATTTGCATAAGAGAGAGCTGCAGGTTTTGACAAGATAATTGCTGTTAGCCATCCTAAATGTATGTCATGCTCTGAACAACTTCAATTCAAAGAAATAGTGAGCAGGCCTTTGCTCATTGCTCTTCAAAATTTCTGTATTCGGTGATTCCTTAAATGCAGTCCTAGGCTTATTCTTCATATTAGTTTTTTTACCCATCACATTTCATATGCTAGCTTGCTATGTTAGTGAATAATGTGATTTTAGGAACCAGATTGATGACTAAATAGGTAAATAGGCATCTCAACGACTCTTTATTTAAGATCAATTCACGTGTCTTAGTACTCGAAAGATCATAACTTGCAAAGAAATAAAAAAATATGAATACCGAGCAACGAAACTCCCCTTGATTGTCTATAGGCAAGGAAATTGAAGACCTCATCATATAAGCGTGTGTATATGAATTTTATATCTCTACAACAAGAAAATGACCTCACAAGGTGTCGAAATTTCAGCTTAAAATCAAAACGAAAATCAAATTTGGAAACCGAAAAACTTGCAAACTTGCAAGTGAACAATAGAGGGAAACTAGAAGGAGGTGAGCAAAATAATATGAAGAAAAATAAATTTTATTGCAGCAGAGGTCAGCCCTACTTTAGACAGATTATAAAGATTTTTTCTCACAAAACTCTCACCTAATATATAGGCCAAGCATTTCTCGTCCTTTCCTTTAAAATCCTACCATAAGACTCTCATATGGATGGCACAGAGGGCACAAAATGGCTAGTTCATCTCCTCTCATAGCCCTACATCTATATTTATAAGCCTATGAAACTTGATCCATAATTTTCTTAGCTTTTTTCCAAAATATCCATATCTTGTAGTACACTCCTATCTAACACCAAGGATATTTTGGTCTATTTTCTTCTCGATTCATCGGATGGCCACAACGCATTCATGACTTAGCTTCGCCTCGACGCAAACTTCGCTATGGTGCCACGTACTCCTCAAATCCTCCTACTGTTTTAAAACCAAATTGCGAAACTCTAGCATGCTTCTCAAAGCATGACTCCATACTTCTTTACATCTTAAGCAAGCACTCCGATGTCGAAACGTGTACTCTGCCTTGCGATCCTTACCGTCGGCAAGTCTCTCCCGCTCCCGATCTCTTGAACCGTCTTGTGTAGCATCTAGACCACTAGGTAAGTAGTAAGTGTTTCAGTGATTAATGAAAATCATATTATTGCGACTAACAATTCATTTTGAAGGGAATCAAAAATTTAGTTCACAATGATAATTAGGTATGCTTACTCCCTAAAGCGATTATATAGACGATAAAATGACATGTGTGCCAAGATTAATGATCTTCTAGTTCTAAGTGTCACAAAGGAGATGAATGACATTAGAGTAGTATAGGTCTATTTCCTTAGTCTTTTGACCATACTATAAAGAGAGACTAAGAGTAGTAGCTTGATCTAATGAGTCTAGACTTGGTTTGATGCACACTTATGAAATTCTAGTACTAGGTAGCTCAAATAAGCCCATGGTTGAGATGTCGAGAAGTTGGAGCTCAAGAAAATTTGAATTGGACGAGCTAAGAGTCTTTTTAGTTCACGGATGATCCGATCTTGTGAAGCTTGTTCTCACAGAATCATGTTTGTTCATCAAGTCAGAAAACACTTTTCATACACAAGATGGTGGTGATTAAAGTTGTAGAATCATCGGATACTTTTTTGGGTGACACATGTCCAAAAATACTAGAAGTGTTACACCAGATGGTCTGGTGTTAGTTTATTCAGTGCATCAGACTAATTTCAGCATAAGTGGAATTGTTCAAGAAAGAATTAGTTCAACTCACCAGATTATCCAGTGATGCAACGATAAAACACTAGACTATCTATTCCAGGGGAGATTCCAAGTGATGAAGTTCATCAGATGGTCCGGTGATCATGATGTGTGCACCAGACTCTTATCACTGGAGCAATATTTTCGGAGAGGGTTTCTTCGAATGGTGTGAAGGAGTTCTACTCACCGGATAGTTCGGTGATGGATAAATATGTACACCGAAGCATTTTCTGCAGAGAAATTTTTAAGGGCAGAAGAAGTTCAATGCACCGGATAGTCCGGTGCTAAGTGTGTGCTCACTGGATGATAACACCGGACTATTTCTCAGTAGTAACGGCTAATGACAGCTTGCACAGTGGGGATTAAATTTTGTACTCACCGGATTATCCAGTGTCAGTAATACCAGATCATCCGGTGTTAACAGAAAAAGTGAGTGGTCAAGCAACAGCTAAAATTTGGATCTCTAGCCTATAAATACCTCTCCACTTGATTTTATTTGGCTCTCTCACGATCCAGAGGAGTTCATGCACTGTGTGTCATCAAGAAGCAAGAGATAGCACTTGAGTTGATTTTCAAGTCCCTAATTGAAGGCCAAGGACATCATTAGTGCTTGGAGAGTAGCAAGTGTGCACTAGCTGATGAGGGCATGCCCGATCTTTCGAAGGTAATATGATAAGTCGATTAGTGGAGTTTCGATGTTGATGATCCAAAGGCTCCGATCAGAACAGATCAAGAACCCTCGCAACCACTACACCAGTACTCCATGGTTACCAACCGTGTCAAGATGCGGTTGACCTCACTAAGAAGGCTTTTCTTTCAAGAGAATCGAGAACACAAGCAAGAACAGGTATATGCAATCTAAATATTGCTAATTACCAATAAAGCACTCGAATTTGGGGTTCAATAAACCGATAAACAGCGAAATTGTATTAAACAGAATAATATAAGCTAAACCTAAGCTTAAACTACGACAACTACTGTGTATATATAGGGGGCGTGAGGAGGTCAACCTAGGGTTGTGCAACCGTGGAGAGAGACGTGCACAACCTGGACTCCGACTCTGACACGATTACAAAACCCAACATGGTTCAAAACGGTGATGCAACACCTTATTCCTTTTAATCTAACTAAACTATAAGGAATATTTGGTCGAGCTCATATCCATTGGAAAGGACTCGTCGTAAGCTTTCCAGAATATCCAAGATTGCCTAAAACGAACTTCGTATAAGGGAGTTATGCACGTTTTACTTACGTGCTGTTCTGGAACTCGATCACGACAACGACCACAACTTTGACCACGACCATGACCACGACTTCGACCAGAGGTCAGCCTTGAGTCCGAGTAGACTTGGCCTTCGAGTGATGACGTCCAGGAGGGGTTGTGATGCTTCTCCCATAGTCCTAAAAATAACACAAAACTTAGTAGTACTCTATTCTTTTACGAAGAAAATATAAACAATAAGGGGCGAATTCACCTTGTGTGTATCTGAGGGAGTCGTGCCCTTATCACTAGCTGTAGTCTAGGCTTGATCTTGGTCAAGTGAAACTATTGACTTGTTACTTTTGGTGATTGGCAACACCTAACCAGTCTTTGGTGATTGGAGGTGTCTCGGTGAGCTCTTGGAGTTTTTGTGAGAGTTCCGAAACGAGCTATATACTTGGTTTGATGTTCACCAATCTAGATATGGAGAAGTGGTAATTATGAGGGAGCACTTGAGTCTTGTTGACTCAAAAGGGAGCGATATCCTTGGTGGATGCTCCAACGAGAACTAGGGGGAGTGCCAACTCCTAGATACCTCAAGAATAAATTCGGTGGTATCTTATCCATCTCTTTACTATTTCGCAATTTAATTTGAGCATCTACTTTCTTGCACACTTTAAATTCTATATTTTCTTAGTGTCTTTGCTTGATTGTTTTGTTGCCTTCTCCTAACTTGATCATGTAGTTGTATTTCCTTTCTTTTAGGCTAAGGTTGCTATTTATTCTAGATTACAGTAGAAGTTTTAAATTGCCCAATTCACCCCCCCTCTCTTGGGCCATTCGATCATTTCAATTGGTATTAGAGTCTCGTGCTCTTGATAGGCTTAAAATCCTAGAGCAATGGTCCCAGGGAGTGGAAGTAGCGTGCCAAAGCTCGAGAGAAAGAACTTTACCTATTGGAAAGTTTGCATGACGAGCTATCTTGAGACTATTTCCCCTGAAGTTTGGCTAGCCGTCTTCATTGGGTTTGATCAACCTTTTACTGACCAACAAATTAGGTGGAATGCTAAGGCAAAGAATGATATATTTGAGGGAATTAGTGAAGAGGTTTTCTCTAGAGTTAGGAGCAAGGAATTCGCTAATGAGATTTGGACCGCTCTTTGTGAAATTCATGAGGGTTCTAGGAAAATTTGTAAGGAAGGATATCATGTGCTTATGAATGCTCTTAATCAATTCAAGATGCTTTATAATGAGCTATGCAATGATATGTATTCTCGCATTAATATGCTTGTGGAAGAAATCAATTCTCTTAAACTCACTCAATTATCTTAAGGAGACGTTATTCGTAGGATTTTGATGGTGCTTCTCTAGCCATAATATAATATTGTCATATCTCTTCTTCATAAAAGGGACATGAATGACATGACCATCACCAGCGCTGTTAGGAAGATATATGCTCATGGGATGTTCTTGTTTGGATATCATGAGTATTCATCCAAGAAAAATTTTGCTCTCAAGGCAAATACGGTTGACAAGAAGAAGAAGAAGAAGTTCTCATCATCAAGTGAAAGTGATGAAGATGATGATGACTCCGACATTGAGCTTGCCCTTCTCATGAGAAGAACCACAAGGATGATCTCCAAGTTTCAAAAGAAGGGCTTACAACTATGATTTCAAGAAGAACAAATTTCGTTCAAAGAAATTTAACAAGTTTGGTGGCGGAGGTAAAAAGAAGTGCTACAACTATGGTAACCTTAGCCACATATCATATTATTGCCCTCATCTCAACAAGAGAAACAAGAATAAGTCCAAGAGGATTGATGCAATTGAGAAAGAGGACAAGCATAAAAAGAAGGATCAAGACAAGCGAAAGAAGAAGCTCTTCAGCAAGAAAGGTGGAGGCTGCAAGGTTTACATTGTTAGTGAATGGGTCTCTGACAAAAGCTCAAGTGATGATTCAAGCAATGCTGAAGATAACAAATTCGCAGGCCTCGCCATCACCAATGATGATCCACCTCTACCTCCACCACCTATATGCCTCATGCAAAAGGTAACAACAAGGTGAGTAGTCAGGAAGATAATAGTAGTGATGATGATGGTATTTCTCCTAATGATCTATCTAAGCTCATGAATGACTATGCTACTATCATCAAGAAACAAAAAGCTAAAACTATCATCAAGAAACAAAAAGCTAAAACTAGTCTCTTGAAAATGCTAATGCTATACTTAGTTCTAGTCATGATGACTTGTTTGCTAAATACAATAACGTGCTTAAGAAATATGATGAAGTAGTTGCATCTAGCAAGTCTCTTAAGGCTAGTAACAAGAAGCTAAAACTTGAGCATATTGACTTGAAATGCAAATATCAAGAACTTAAGTTAGCTTATTATGGCCATTGATCCTAGCATGAATGAATTGCCTACTATTGATGTTGTTAAAGTCAATACATTTACTTCTTGTGAGGATCTTCTTGATATACCATGCTCCTCTTCATGTGATAATATATCATCTTCTAAGGCTAATCATGCAAGGGAATAAGAGCTTGAGAATGAGATTACGAGTCTCAAGTCATGTATGGCCCGGTTGACTAAGGAAGAGTATAAGCATAAGGAAATTCTCATGAAGAATACATTGTACTATAACAAGAGAGGCACTGGATGCTTCTCGAACCCGGTGAAAAAGGTCATCAAGACACCGAAAATCAAGAATTGCTTCATCAATAAAGTTGGTTCATATTGCCAACATTGTCGAGTCACTAGTCACAACACAAGGGAGTGTCTAATTCTTACTAAATACCTCCCTATTTTACCTTCTAAATATAAGTCCACTTTCAATGATCATCATTTCTTATTGCATAAGCTTAAGAGTGAAAAATTTATGGCTAAATTCATTATAATTCAAGCTAAGGATAAACTTCCTAGGCAAATTTGGGTGCCTAAGTCTCTTGTGTCTCACTTTAAAAGTACCAAACTTAGTTGGATACCTAAACAAAAAGCTTGATTTCATATGTATAGGTGAACTATAAAGCTGGTGGAAATCATTGAGTGTTTGATAGTAGATGCATATAACATATGACCAATAATGTAAAGATGTTCACCTCACTGGAAGATGTGGGAGATCATGACTAAGTCACATTTGGTGATAACGCTAAGGCAAATGTGGTAGGTTTGGGTAAGATAGTAATCTCTAATGATCTTTCTATCTCTAATATTCTTTTAGTTGAGTCTCTTAGTTTTAATTTGCTTTCCGTAGTTCAACTATGTGATTTAAGCTTCACATGCTTATTTAGTGATGCTGATGTTATCATAACTAGCAAGAAGTATAATTATATAATCTTTAAAGGCTTTAGACATGGATATATATATATTGTGGATTTCTCATCTAATGAAGCTAGCTTGACTACATACCTCTTCACCAAGACATCTATGGGTTGGCTTTGACATCGTTGATTTGCACACATTGGAATCAAGAAGTCGTACAAGAATGGAATGGCAGTTGGTTTGAAAGATGCTGTATTCAAGAAGGACAAGTTATATAGCGCTTGCCAAGCGGAGAAGCAAGTTGTAAGCTCACATCCATACAAGTCCATAATGTCTACATCAAGACCCTTAGAGCTACTACACATGGACCTCTTCGGACCAAGTACTTACAAAAGTCTTGGTGGTAATCTCTATTGACTTATCATTGTTGATGATTATACACGATACACTTAGACTTTCTTTCTAGATGACAAGAGAAAAATCGTTGGGATCTTCAAGAAGTTCGCAAAGAGGGCTCAAAATGAATGAGACAACACTTGTGAAAATCCAGAGAGATAACGATACGGAGTTCAAGAACACATACATTGAATAATTTTGTGATGATAGAGGCATCAAGTATGAGTTTTCATCAACCTACATCCCTCAACAAAATAGCGTGGTGGAGAGGAAGAACAAGACCTTGATCACTCTTGCAAGAGCAATGTTTGATGAATATGGTACGCCAGAGAAGTTTTAGGCAGAACCAATCAACACAGCATGTCATGTATCCTATCGAGTGTACCTCCACCGACTATTGAAGAAGACGTCGTATGAGCTTCTCATTGGGAGGAAACCCAATATCTTATACTTTCATGTGTTCGGGTATAAATTCTTTATCTTCAAGAAAAGAGAACGACTAGAAAGGTTTGAAAAAATGTTGCGATATTTGTTTTCTTGTTGGTTATACATCTAACTCCAAAGCATATCGAGTATTCAACAATGCCATTGGTCTTGTTGAAGAAACATGCGATGTGAAGTTTGATAAATCTAATGTCTCCCAAGAAGAAGGTGTTTCTTATGATGATGTAGGTGACGAACCCTTGAGAGATGCAATGAAGAATATGACAATTGGGGATATCAAGTCTAAGGAGGAGGATGCATATATATCTTTCACTTCCATTACATACACCTCCATGGCATCTCAAGTTGATGAAGATGAGGACAAGGATGATCAACCACTTCCATCACATGATGTCCATATCTCTCAAAAGGAAGCTCAAGCTCAAGATGTTGCACCACCTAAAGATACACCTCAAGAACAACAAGTAAAGCATACGCATATTTTCAAAGATCACCCCATTGACTTGATCATTGGAAGTCCATCTAGGGGAGTACGAACTCACTCTCATCAATATGCTTCATTTTGTGAATATTACTCGTTTGTCTCTTGTTTGAAACCCACACATGTAGATGAGGCTCTTAAGGATCTGGATTGGGTGATGGCGATGCAAGAAGAACTCAATAACTTCACCCGCAATGAAGTATGGATTCTTGAAGAGAGGCCTCAAGACAAAAATGTAATTGGAACTAAGTAGGTCTTCCGCAACAAGCAAGATGAATATGGTATGATGGTACGCAACAAGGCAAAACTCGTCACGCAAGGATTTGCGCAAGTTGAAGGTTTGGATTTTGGTGAAACATTCGTTCCCGTAGCAAGGCTTGAGGCCATTCGTATTATTCTTGTATTTGCTTCACATCATAACATTAAGCTTTATCAAATGGATGTCAAGAGTGCATTCTTAAATGGCTTCATCAATGAACTTGTTTATATTGAAAAACCCCCAATTTTGAAGATCTTATATATTCTAATCATGTCTATAGGTTGCACACTGCATTTTATGGACTCAAGCAAACCCCAAAAGATTAGTACGAATGCCTGCGTGACTTCCTCATCAGCCAAGGATTCAAAATCAGGAGGGTAGACACCACATTGTTCATAAAGATCATCGACAAAGAGCTTTTCTTGTGTCAAATTTATGTTGATGATATAATATTTGGTTCAACTAACAAAGAGTTTTGTAAAGAATTTGGTGACATGATATCTAGGGAGTTCGAGATGTCAATGATTGACGAGCTCAACTACTTCCTTGGATTTTAAATCAAGCAATTGAATGAAGGGACTTTCATCCATCAAGAGAAGTACACGAGGTACATGCTCAAGAAGTTCAAGATGGATGATTGCAAGCCAATCAAAACTCCCCTGCCTACTGGACATCTAAGTTTTGAGGACTTGCTGTAATCGACAGCCCCAGCTCAGGAGCCCCTAGTTGTGCCTCCAACTATCTCGCAGCTTGTGCTTGATGCGGTTGATCCAATTCTTCAGGAGTGCTGAGTCAGGTTAACCAGGAGATGGCTGGGCAGGTCTCGACACCTCCAGCTCTGACCCCCATCCAGACTCAATGTAGAGTCAGCCTACAGCAGGAGCATCCTCATCTTTCGACGACGCTGACGTTGAGATTATCTCGTCTGCATCTAACTCCGAGATTGATGCTTCTCAGTTCGTGGTGCAACCTTCTTCGGCAGCATCGGCTCCCTCATCTCCTCTATTTCCAGATGTGTAGATGTGTTCTCTTTTTGGTGCTTAGATGCAAAAGGGGGAGAGAGACTAGTGTTAGGGGGAGTTTTGGAGAGACATAGGTAGTCTTGAGTGTCTAGAGAGCTTGCTAATTTCAGGGGGAGTCTTGTTTAGTTTTTGGGTATCTAGATTCAGTTTGTTGGATCTT
The DNA here is from genome assembly GCF_958298935.1 of Phragmites australis. NCBI lineage: Eukaryota > Viridiplantae > Streptophyta > Magnoliopsida > Poales > Poaceae > Phragmites > Phragmites australis. The sequence goes on along the minus strand of NC_084936.1, from coordinate 17,807,816 downwards.
ATGGATTTTCATGTAATGATATGCCATTTAATTCTTAATCGATGTGTTTAGCTTGTCATCACATTGTGTTTCATTTCATGCGTGCTTGATTGTATTTGTTCTGGCATGTTAGGTTGTTCTAGTGCTAGGATTTCTCTTGTTTTATTGTTATATGCTATCAATTGCCTAATATGATTGCGTATGCTTTATTTCATATCTCTATATTCTCATTTGTGTTGTAATTAATCATCAAAAAGGGGAGATTGTAGCATCTAGGCCACTAGATAGGTGATAAGTGTTTCGGTGATTAATGACAACCGTATCATTGTGACTAACAATTTGTTTTGAAAAGAAATAAAAAAATTTAGTTCACAATGATAATTGGGTATGCTTGATCCCTAAAGTGATTATATGAACGATCAAAGGACATGTGTGTCAAGATTAAGGATATTCTAGTTCTAAATATCACAAAAGAGATGAAGAACATTTAGAGTAGTATAGGTCTATTTCCTTAGTCTTTTGACTGTACTATAAAGAGAGGCTAAGAGTAGTTGCTTGACCTAGTGAGTCTAGACTTGGTTTGATGCAAACTTATGAAATTCTAGCACTAGGTAGCTCAGAGAAGTTCATGGTTAAGATGTCGAGAAGTGTGGTAGGAGGAAGTAGTGGATCATCCTCATCATCACCAAAAGCTAGAATGTCATTATCTACAAAGATGCTTTCGCTCATTTCCTGGTCACCTGCACACTCAAAGACAGAGCTAGCACAAGGGATTGATTCATCAAAGGTCACATAACAGGACTTCATGATGGTGTTAGTGTCAAGATTAAAGACCCTGTATGAATGACTATGAAGAGAATGCCCCAAGAAAATGCCATCGGAAGAACACGACTCGAACTTGTCAAGATTGCCATGCTTTAGGGTGAAGTACCGACATCTAAAAACTCTCAAATGTGAAACCTTCAACTTCCTCCCAAAACGCAACTCATAATAAGTCAAATTCAAGATCGAGTGCAAGAAAATTCGATTGGAGACGTAGCATGCCGTGCTAATGGCCTTACCCTAAAACTTCCTACGAGTTCTATGCTCATCGAGCATCGTCCTAGCCATCTCCACCAAAGTGTGATTCTTCGTCTCAACCACGCCATTCTACCGAGGAACGCGTCGGGTAAAAAATTGATGCTCAATACCATGCTCAAGACAGAAAGTATCAACGAGATAGTTCTTGAATTCGATGTCGTTATCACTGCGAATTGCTTTCAATACACCAGGAAGTTGTTTAAACAATCTCAAAACTAAGCTCTGAAAGTGTGAAAACATTTTATCCTTGCTCACAAGAAAGAAGACCCAAGAGTAGCGAGAGAAGTCATCAATAATAACAAGAACATATCACTTTCTGCCCGCCAAACGAACCCGGGAAGGACCAATAGTGTCCATATGGAGAAGTTCTTCTGGTCGTTTAGTCATCACCAGATTGACTGGTGGGTGAAGAGGGGCAACCATCTTGCCATACCAACAAGGAGCACAAACAAGGTTCTTCTCAAACTTGAGCTTGGGCAATGCTTGAATCAAACCTAGGGCACTCAAATGAGTAAGCAAATCAAAAGTCATGTGCTATAGTCTCCTATACCACATCCAAAGCTTAGAAGAAGGCTGTGCAATCAAATAATGAGAAGAATCAAGAGACTCAGAAAAATTAGCTCCGAAAACTCTCCCAACTCTAGAAATTTGGCAAATCAAAGCTTTGGAAGAATCAAGAATTCGAGAAGTATCGCGTTTGAAACGCACTTTCAAGTCCTCATCTAGTAATTGAGATACAGAGAGAAGATTGTATCCTATATGCTCCATCAAAGCCACATTTTTTAGAGTGAAACTCTCATTCATCCTTACCATACATTTGGCCTTCACTCTTCCTTTCGATCATCCCCGAAAGTGATGTACTCATTCCACTTCAGCGGGGTGAGGCTAGAGAACCATGATGCATCTCCAGTCATATGACGCAAACAACCAGAGTCGATGAGCCACTTGTTCTCCAGGCCTCGACCTGCCACATACATATGAGAAGAATAGTAGGTGGATGGCTCAGTACTGGGGTTAGACAGAAATCCCTTGAGAATCTAGTATTGGGTCATCCGTCCTAAAGCAGTGAAAGTAGGTGAATGCAGATCAACACTAGCACACTGGGGGTGAGAACTACGATGAGGAAAGTGTGGTCCTCCAAAGCGCTGGGACTCAAAGCCTCTTACATGTGGACCAAAACCATATGAGTCATGGTAAAATCCACGCCAGACAAAGCCTCTAGAAGAAAACTGATGAGCGTATAGGACTCATGGGCGAGAGCAGAGAGAAGGCTCATATACACCAACAGAGGACGGTACATGTCCTGGGTACTCCACTCCCACTCACGCCGCTCATCTCTCCTATGACAAAAGCGAAACCCAACAAGGTGACCCTCTCTCTGGTAGTAGGTGTAGTTGTAGCGCCTCTCGAGAACTCGACTGCTGATCACTCTAGGCTCTCTCATTGGGACTCTCACCTTAGGTTGTAGAGCTTTCTTGGATTGTGGTGCTGGATTTTTCTTGTTAGGCTGTGGTGTTGGTTTCTTCTTGATGGGTTATGGTGTGAAATTGATTTTGGACTTCCCAGCTTCTAGGGTAGTAGGTGTGGTGAAAATAGTCTTACTATCTCCATTGTAAGCAATCCTCTCAAATCCCAACTAAAGAGCCAAACCCGCCTTGTCAGCACACATCTTGATCTTGGCCAAGATTAAATTAATTTTTCTCTTTCCCTATGAGTACTTCTCATCTAGAGAAAGGAGATACTCATTCTCATCCAAGAGTTTCTGAACTTGCCCTCTAATCCAGCTGAGTTTATCCTGAAAGACTATGCAAGTAGAATAGTTCAGTTGCACATCCTTCGAACATCTAGCACTCGCCAATCTAGATTCTAGCTCTTTAAGACACTTGTCTTTTAGTTCAATATACTTTGCAAGAAAAGGGCAATTCTTACAAGCATCTAAGAGAGTATACCTAGACTCCTCCTCAAAGAGTTTCTTCTCGGCATTCTCAAGCCGACTGGCGACTTGAGCATGCATATTCTGAAGCTCGACAAATTCAGTCATAACCAACAACAACTCTCACACTCCTCATCATCAAACCTAGACCTAAGAAATGCAAGCTCAGAAAAAATAGACTCATACTTAGGCATAAGCTCCGTCAACTCACGCACAACTTTCTTAAGTAACTTGTCATGGATAATGAGAGCATCATTCAAGGTATCAATTTAGACAGAAAGTTAGTTGTAGGAAGGTAATACCTTGGAGGGATCAAGCTCGGGGTCGCTTGTCACCCGCCATGAAGCAAAGGCCGGTGAAGTCATTGTTCTTTTTCTTCTTGTCCTTCACGGGAAGCTCCTCCTCCTCCGAGCTCTCCTCCTCGCTAGAAGAGGTGTCGATGTCGTTGAGAGCAGCCATGAACGCCCTAGAAGCCGCCTTGGCCGCCTTCTTGATCATCTTGTGGCGGTTCTTCTTGAAGAAGGGCTTCTTATTCTTCATCTTATGCTTATTGTGGTCGTGGTCGCGGTCTTCCCTCTTCTTGAGCTTAGGGCAGTCTGTCTTGAAGTGGGTGGTATCACCACACTCAAAACAGGCACATGAACTGCCCCTCCTCAGGTCTTGGTGATTATTGTAGAAGTGTGCAAACTTCTTCACAATAAGAGCAAGGTCCTCATCATCCAAAGTGTCTACCTACTCCTCTATGATAGAAAGCAAAAAAGATAAAGCAAAACCACTTGATGAACTATTAGCACAAGAGAAGCTAGCTCCAGCCTTATTGCCACCATCCGATCCGAAACCAACGCCATGTTCTGAGACCGAGGGTTTCCAAGACCTATCCAAGTCGCCTTGGCTATCTTGGTGGATTTGAGCTTGCTTAAGAGTTCATCACAAGTCAATGTGTCATAACTTGGTACTCTTCAATACTCGAGATCTTCACTTCACATATGCTACGGTCAAGAACATAGAGAAGCTTGATCGCTCTCTCGTGGTTAGAATAGGGCAGAACACTAGTGGATCAAAGATTGCTAATGATCCCATCAAAATGAGCAAATATTGCATCCAAATACTCTCCGGGGTCTTGCATAAACATTTGATATTCTTGGTTGTATATACTTTCGTATCTAGCCTTAATTTGATTAGTGCCTTTATGAAAGACACTCAGAGTAGACCAAATCTCCCAGGCAGTACGGAGGTGCTGGACCTTGTCGAACTCATTCCAACTCAAACTTGTGAACAAAATATTTATGACCTTGTTGTTGGTCTCATACTGTTCGATTTGAATCTAAGTCGTGTGAGCAGTAGTAATCACATAGTTGGAATTAACTATTTCCCCAATTGCACTTCCTTGGCTTAAAAGATAAGTCACCACGCGCAACTTCCAGTACGAAAAATCTCGACCATCAAATAAAGGAATCTTCTCACTTCTCTCCATTGTTATCTACAGATCACAAAGCTGGCAAAGGTCAACAAGTGATCAAACCGGCTCTAATACCAATTATAGGAACAAGATTGGTAGCTAGAGGGGTGGTGAATAGGCGCCTCAACAAATTTCTTGCGAAATCGATGACTTTCTCCTATTTGGATCACCCAACATACCTCAAAATTCAAGCGGAAGTAAAAATATAGAGAAGTTTTAACAAAAGAAAATCGAGGCAACATGACTCCATATATGGTATATGAAACATAGGCTCTATTTAAGATCAATCCATATGTCTTCACACTCGAAAGATCATAACTTTTAAAAAAACAAGAAAAGATGAACATCGAGCAACGAAACTCTCCAAATTGATTGTCCAGAGGCAAGAACATTCAAGATCCCATCACATAAGCATGTGTATGCAAATTTTATGCCTCTAGCAACAAGAAAAATGACCTCACATGGTGCTGAAATTTCAGCCAAAAAATCTAAACCTAAATCAAATCCGGAAACCCAAAAACTTGTAAACTTACAAGGAAACCAATAGAGGAAAACTAGAATGAGGTGAGCACAACAATATGAAGAAAAATAAACTTCATTGTAGTAGAGGTCAGCCCTATTTTAGATATATTACAAAAAAAAATTCTCACAAATCTCTCACCTAATACATAGGCTAAGCACTCATCTTCCTCTCCTCTAAAACCCTAGCACAAGACTCTCAAATGGATAGCACAAGGGGCTCAAATGGCTGGTTCATCTCCTCCCATAGCCCTACATCTCTATTTATAAGCCTAGAAAACTTGATTCCTAAGTTTCCTAACTTTTTTTTTCCAAAATACTCCTCTTTTGTAGTATACTCATGCCTACCACCGAGGGTATTTTGGTCTATTTTCTTCTTGATTCATCGGACGATCATAACGCCTTCATGACTTAGCTTCCCCTCGACACAAGCTTCGCGATGGTACCATGTATTACTGCAGTCCTCCCACGGTTTTAAGGCTAAACCGCGAAACCCTAGCACGCTTCTCAAAGCATGACTCCCCACTTGCTTACACCGTAAGTAAGCGCTCCGATGTTGAAGCGTGTACTCTGTCTTACGATCCTGACCGTCGGCTAGTCTCTCCCGCTCCCGATCCCTTGGGTCGTCTTTTGTAGCATCTAGGCTCCTAGGTAAGTGGTAACTATTTCGATAATTAATGACAATTGTATCATCGTGACTAACAATTTGTTTTGAAGGGAATCAAAAATTTAGTTCACAACGATAATTTGGTATGCTTGGTCTCTAAAGCGATTATATGGACGATCAAAGGATGTGTGTTAAGATTAAGTATCTTCTAGTTCTAAGTCTCACAAAGGAGATGAATGACACTTAGAGTAGTATAGGTCTTTTTCCTTAGTCTTTTGACTATACTATAAAAAGAGACTAAGAGTAGTAGCTTGATCCAGTGAGTCTAGATTTAGTTTGACCCACACTTAGAAAATTCTAGTACTAGGTAGCTATTGGGGGTCATTATTAAGGACCCCCGACGGCTCCTTAGCTTAATTAGCTCAGCCTCCCAAAGGCTGAGCCTGTCTCCGCCTTCTGAAGCCCCAGCCTTCTGGAGCCTGGCCTCCCGAAGCCTCCCCCTTCCGAAGCCTCGGCCTTCCGGAGCTTAGCCTCCCGAAGGCCCAGTCCCGGAGGCTTCAACCTCCCGCTGCCCGGACCGGCTAGGTTACTGGGTGAGTCATTAGGCCTCAGGAAAAATCTGCCAAAAGGGAAGAATCAGTCGTACTTTTCCTGCGAGGAAGTGACCGGCATTAAATGCCTAGGCTAGTAGACACCGCTCTGACACCCCAGCACGATGGTACCTATCCTAACACCTCTGGCGGTGCGGCGCCGGGGCGCAATTGGCGATCGGCTCACCCCCTTCAGGGGGCAGGCACCACGATAGTTACTACGGTGGATATTTATCTCCTAAGAAGGGTAGAAAGTAGTTATCTAGGATAAGGCTCAGTAATTTGGCCGGATCTCGGATATTTGTATATTATGATAACTTGTACACCAAGCTACGCATGGCCCTATAAATAGGAGACCATGGTCCTCTGGGCAGGAGACGACAAAAAGACACAGAGGTGGAAAAACACCAAGTCATGTTGTGATACTCCTCTAGATCGATCCATTTTTTCTACTATCAATACATTCGTGGTGTTCCTTCCTCTTAAACTTCATCTCAAAGCTTGAGTCTCCTCCTTAGAAGAAACTCTCACCGTACTTGCTGGGGCAAGATGAACTCTTGCTCCAACAGCAGCTAATAGAAGCCCATGGTTGAGATATCGAGAAGTTGGAGCTCAAGAAAGTTTGAATTGGATGAGGTAAGAGTCTTGTGAAGCATGTTCTCACGGGATCATGTTTGGTCATCAAGTCAGAAAACACTTTTTATACATAGGATGGTCTGGTGATTAAAGTTGTGAAATTACCGGATAGTTTTCTGGGTGACACATGTCCAAAAATACAAGAAGTGTTACACCAGATGGTCTGATGTTAGTTTGTTTAGAGCACCAGACTAATTTTAGTAGAAGTGGAATTGTCTAGGAAAAATTTAGTTCAACTCACCAGATTATTCAGTGATGCAATGATGAAATCACCAGACTATTTATTCCCGAGGTGATTCCAAGTGATGAAGTTTACCGTATGGTCCAGTGATCATGATATGTCCACCGGACTCTCATCACCAGAGCAATATTTCCAGAGTGAGTTGCTTCGGATGGTGTGAAGGCGTTCTACTCACTGGATAGTCCGATGATGGACAAATATGTACACCGGAGCTCTGAACAATTTCAATTCAAAGAAATAGTGAACAGGCCTTTGCTCATTGCTCTTCAAAATTTCTATACTCGGTGATTCCTTAAATCTAGTCCTGGGCTTATTCTTCAAATTAGTTTTGTTACCTGCCACGATGTCACATGCTAGCTTGCTATGTTAGTGAATAATGAGGTTATAGGAACGAGATTGATGACTAAAGGGGTAAATAGGTGCCTCAACGACTCCACGGATGGTATATGAACTATAGGTTTCATTTAAGATCAATTCATGTGTTTTAGCACTCGAAAGGCCACAACTTGCAAAGAAACAAGATAAGATGAACACCGAGCAACGAAACTCTCCAAATTGATTGTCTAGAGGCAACAGAATTGAAGACCCCATCACATAAGCGTGTGTATGCGAATTTTATATCTCTAGCAACAAGAAGAATGACCTCACAAGGTGTTAAAATTTTAGCCCAAAAATCAAAACGAAAATCAAATCCGGAGACCGAAAAACTTACAAACTTACAAGTGAACCAATAGAGGGAAAGTAGAAGGAGGTGAGCACAATAACATGAAGAAAAATAAACTTTATTACAACAGAGGTCAGCCCTATTTTAGGCAGATTAAAAAAAATTCTCACAAAGCTCTTGCCTAATACATAGGCTAAGCACTCATTTTCCTCTCTTCTAAAATCCTACCACGAGTCTCTCATATGGATGGCACAAAGGGCTTAAAATGGCTAATTCATCTCCTCCTATAGCCATATCCCTCTATTATAAGCCTATGAAACTTGATCCCTAAGTTTCCTAATTTTTTCTAAAATATCCCTCTTTTGTAGTACAACCATTTCTCCCACCAAGGGTATTTTGGTCTATTTTCTTCTCGATTCATTGGACGGCTACAATGCCTTCACGACTTAGCTTCACCTCGACGCAAGCTTCGTGATGGTGCCACGTATTTCTCTAGTCCTCCCACGGTTTTAAGGCCAAACCGCGAAACCCTAGCACGCTTCTCAAAACGTAACTTTCCACTTTTTTACACCTTAAGTAAGCACTCTGATGTCAACGCGTGTACTCCGTCTTCACATCTTAAATGACGGTAAGTCTATCCTGCTCTCGATCCCTCGGACCGCCTTGTGACTTGCACCAGCATCCCCTTCGCTTGACTTTGTCAACACGCCATCTTCATCCGCCTTCCATGCTTTGCTTGACCTCTACATGTTCAGATAGAATCACCCTTGACTCTGTCTGGCCTCCTTGATCGTCCGACACCAAGCACTGCCCCTTGGCCCCAATCATCCCGCCGTTAACCGTTAAGATGCATTCATCACCTGCACACTATGAGACAAGCAAACACATATCTCCAACTCTAATTCTAATTAGTTCATAATCAATATACTCAAATAAAATCCCAAATCAATTCAAATCACATTAAAGCTCATGCAAACCGAACATTATGAAACCAAATAAATAGTAATATCAATCATTTATTATAAGTAAACTAATTCATATTTTAACTTGGTTTTTCAGAGGTACGCTATGATTTCAATTTGCATGAGTACCAGCTTATCAACAAAGAATTTGTCATCTCATCTCTATTGCATTCTTGCCTTTTGGCGCAAATTACTGTCATGTTTCCAGTTTTCTCCTGGCTCTGGAGAATTGAAATCTAATATGACTTGTGAGATGTAATATTACTGGTCCATGCCTTCTTAGGGTTATACAACTATGCCTTCTTTGGTTATCTGGCTTACATAGTGTTTTAGCTATCCAAAATGCTGAAATGAGAACCAATGGGAGATAACCTACTGCACTACTGCTGCAGCAACCAGCTTCAATGAAGAGGTCAGGGTATGGTCCTGTTTTATGCTGATTTTATGACGTCGATGTTTGCTGCAAGGCTAAAGATTATGGGGAACATGTAACCAATTTTATGCTGAAAAAGTAAATTTGTTCCTCCTTATTTAACTTTCGTCACAGATTACAGTGTCGAAGCAGAACAGGGGAGAGGGAGGTAGAGATGCCAGTGGGCCGCGCTGGATAATTAGCAGAAGTGCATGAAATCCCACTCTAATCTCCACGCCAAAGCTCCCACTAAACTGATTCAAAATTTTGCGCAGGATTTCGTGGGAAAGCTATAATTCACCAGGAATCCATTTGAATAGGTTTCAATTCAAAATCTTGAGTCAAATTTAAATTACAATTCTCCAAAGTTAACATCTTTTAAACTTCATTTCAAATTTTACAAGTTCAATTTTGGTTCCAAAAATCTTGAAAAATTCACTTATATCCAGTACACCTGGGGTAGTTTTTGTGAAATTATTTACAACTACATGTTCTGTAGCGAAAATTTGAGTTCCTTCAACCTGCTCAAATTGGATTTATAAAATTCGGTAAAATTCAGTAATATTCACCATTAGAGGGTTAATGATTTATGAAATTTTTACATGTCATGTGTTGTATTAAATTTTTTAAAGTTCATGCATATTGTACTTCCTGATCCAATTATAATCAACTTTGACTTTAAAAAGCATTAAACATATGCTCAGAGATACTTCTCCTTGACATAGTGATGAGGTATTCTCAACAGCAGCGACTAGTACCACCGTCGCCTCGCACTTCGTCCCACCAACCACGCACCTTCCGAGTAGCTTGTTCTTCGTATTGTACTTCTCCGTGACATATTGATGGGGTTTTCTTAGCGGCGGCAACTAGTGCCCTCAGTGAAGGCTAAATGGGCCAGTCGGGCTAGTCCGATATAGCCCGGTTAGACATAGTTCGATAGGTCTGATTAGTGTAACGGGTTATATCATATTGGTTCGTGTGCCGTGTCCTTGGTCTATAGTATGATCCGTCATGCATCGTGTTGTGTCGTGTCGGGTCGGTCTGGGTACGATTGCGGCTCGATAGCACGGTCGGCCTGGTGAGCACGATGGACACAGTGCCAAGAGCAACCCGAAAAAATAAAAATAAAGAATACCTACAAAATTTTAAAAATATATAGAAAATCAATAAAATGGGATAAAATATAGAAAATAGATTAAAAAAATAGCTAAAAAATTAAAAATATATATAGAAAATACAAATATCAGGGTCCAAACGTGTCAGACCGGGTCGTACCCATCCGTGCCAGCCTGTGCTGGGCCGTGCCTGTGTCGGCCCGACTTAATCTGACCGTGTCGTGCCGGCCTGCGGTGCCGCGCACTCGGTTCAAGCACGACCTATGATCTCATGCCGGTCCAATTCAGCTCGGCTCGAGCCGTGCTGTGCCTAGACCATGTCTACAGCACCGGACTTTGGACATATCTAACAAACACGACCTATTTATCCATCTCTAAGGGCCACCATCCCGCCAACCATATGCCTTCCAAGTGACTTGTCCTCCCCTCTATATGCAAATACAAATTCATAGTTATATATTTTTCTGCTCTTAAAAGAAGTCTTGTACTATCAGCTGATCAATTCACATGTAATTTCCTAGTTCTGTATTAATATGACTAAATTATATTTCTTATTTTCACTTCCTACTTTCGCATTATGGCTTGACCACACGGGCCATAAAAGCCGCGCCAACTTTCTAGTTTTGCTCTAGACGGGGACCCGCCGTTGCGAATTTCCCGGTTGGCATCCTAGTCTGACTCTGACACTACACGGACCCCCGCTCCATTTACACGCGCGGACAGGATAGGATTCGTCTCCCTCCGCTTTCGCCATGGCCATCGCCGCCTCCCTCCTGCCGGCCTCTGCCGTACGTCCCGTTCCCCGAGCACCCGCCCCGCTCCCGCAGATTCGCCTCGTACCCGTCCCGCTGGCCCCAGCGCGCAAGGACGACCCTCGCGGATGCAGCGGCGTCGGCGCCAGCGTCAGCAACCGCCGCGCACCAACCGTTCGACGGAACGCCGCCGAGACGACGGCCTACGTCCCGGGCTCCGGAAAATACATCGCGCCGGACTACCTCGTGGTACGCCATCGCGCTTTGCCTCCGGGCTCGATCGGAAACCTTGCGCTCGCTGCCCTCCGGTCTGGGGAGTCTGACTGACTGAGTGGAGCTTTTCTTTTTCGTGGTTGCAGAAGAAGGTGACGGCCAAGGAGGTGGAGGAGCTGGTGAGGGGTGAGAGGAAGGTGCCGCTCATCGTCGACTTCTACGCGACGTGGTGCGGGCCCTGCGTTCAAATGGCTCAGGACATAGAGATGGTACGCCCCTGCCAGTTCCGCATCCTTTGATTCTGTTGGTTGCTGTGTGATTCCATTGTTTTTTGGCCAACGCAAGACCTGTCTGTAAGGCTGTAACCGATGGTAAGTTTTTCCACTGTTAACCTTGGGATTGATGGTATGCACGAGGTATTCCATTGGTGGCACCTTCAGAGATATAGCAAGGAGATGGAATGGAAAGGAATGCGCCACTTTGAGCTATTGGAGCAGCCGGTTTAGGCAATTTGTACAAGCTCCTGAAGATCTCTATTGGACGATTTAGTCTATAGCAGTACCTGCCGGACATCATTTGGTAGCTAGTGTAGTCTGGTAGTGGTCAAGCTTTATGAGTAGACAGTTTAGAATCTCACCTTAATGAAGACAATTATTTTTTATATAATGAAAGACTTGCTTCCTCAAAAAATATTGGTGTACCTGACTATTAGTGATTCTTCTTTCTATTCTTTTGAAGAATATTGTGAAATAGCGTGGTGTCAACATTGACTAAAACCAATTTAGGATGTCTAGCTTCTATTAAAGCATATAGCATAGTCTAGGGACTTTGTTCAATTATTGCTGGTATCTTGAAACTTGGAGCTGGTAGCACTTCCATGCGCTCTAAATTTTTGTGAACGTTCGTTCGCATTGGGATACCTATCATAGGGAAGATGGCCTTACATCATAGCTGGAAGGGCATTATTAGGATAAAAGGTGTTTGCGGAGCGCCTCAGTTTGGCATCCTCAATGATTACATGATCCAGGGAAAATAAACATATTGGGTTGAAAGGATATTTGGGAGAAGATAAACTAATCGTTCTGCCTTTCTCAATACACCTTGCAGTATCTTTAAGCATTTCTTGCAATATATTGTTGCAGCTTGCAGTTGAATACGAGGACAACGTCCTATTTGTGAAGGTGGACACAGATGATGAATATGAATTTGCAAGAGACATGCAGGTAGGTACACATCCTGGCACACATTTGAGCCATCAAAGCATTGATCACAGTCTTCTTTGTGTTCTCTTCTTTTCCTTCAATTTCTAAAGAGTCACCAATGCTGAAACATTCAGGTAAGAGGACTTCCGACGTTGTATTTCTTCAGTCCAGATCAAAGCAAAGACGCCATACGCACGGAGGGGCTAATTCCTATTGATATGATCAGAAACATTATCGATAACGAGCTGTGACTGTCTGCTAGGCTTCTAGGCAAATAGTGCGTGCTGTGTTTGCTGTACCTGCTGAAATTTTGGCTCTAGACTAGTTGCTGTGCTGAGTTCGAGTTTTGTATTGCTCCAATGATAGGGTTTCCTGTGTGCAAAATCTGCAGTTTTAGCATGTTAGCGTGTAGCTTGGGATTGGTACTTTGAGACTCACGCCTAAGTTACTCTTGTTGTTGCATTATCGTCTTCTTCATCCTCACCAAAATCCTTACTGTGTTGTTAGTGATCATTATAAGGACTAATTTGGTCCTCCAAATTTTACAAGGACTAAGTTGGTCCTACAACTGACATGTTTGGGCTGAAATTAATCCATATGAAGGCCCATTATAGGATCATCCCCACCCCACCCCACCCCCTTTTATTAGGATGACATCATTCCCGACTGTTATGCGTACGAGGAATAAGTGGACTAGTCGATTCCAATGCAAGTAAAAAATCCATATTACCTTTCTTAATTATTACTCTAGTCTGTTTGTCTTTCTCAAACCGTAAAATTAGATATTTTACTTCTTCCAACTATTTAAATCAGTGTAATTTACCTCCTTAACTGGTTTTAATAGTGATTTTGTTCTACGTGGTGATAACTCGGCCTGCCTTGTTGGTAGTGTTTCACTGGCGCGACATCGGCCTTGATGACTCAGTAGCTGGGTTAAATGGGCTCGTCAGTGTCAAATCTTTCGTTCCCAAACTGAAAGGATAATAATATCGCCTAATAAGGGTGAATAGATATTTTTACGAAAATTTGTTCCTTTTTAACTGTTGATCTAAACTTGCATTAGAAAATAAACTAACAGATTTTTCACAAGTAAAAATTATAAATATACTAAGCTCAACTAGTGCATAATCACCTAAATAGTTGTGAATGTTACAACCCTAAAGTAACAAAGATTATTAAAATCTAGCAAAAAGATATGAAAGAAAACTCTATTCGAAAGTTCTGAAATTACTGTTTATCAAGAAGTTCCGAAATTACTATTCATCGGAAGTTCCAGGTTCACACAAAGAAAGGGCTTGAAACTGAAATTAAAGTACGCCTAATGAGTTCTAGCTCAAACCAAATGAAGTCGTGTGCTTCAAATGATGATCCCAAGTAAATCTACGAAGAATCTATAAACAATTTTACACGAACAAGTAAATCAAGCAAATATGCACAACTAGAAAGCAAAAACTCAAGAACAAGAAAACAAGAGATCAGACATAAGATTTGTTTTCCGAAGTTTAGACACATCCCTTACAAGTTCCTACGTCTCCATTAAGGGGCTTGATCACATTTGAGCCGGGTTTCTCTCAACCCTTTTCCTCGCCAAAATCGGTCACACTTAAGCTTGGGTTTCCACTTTTGATTTCTTTCCTTCCAGAGGCAAAATCAAATCCTTAACAAACTTCCTATAGCACACCACAACCTTGGGTGCTCTCCATGCAACACCTAGCCACCTAGGAGCTCCAAGCTCCAAGAATAACAAACGTAACGATGAACTTCTTGTCGATGAACTCAAGTGCTTAAAAATAGAGTTTAGCTCACCTACACTCAAACTTCCAATCTATCAACTCAACTCGCTTTTTTTCCTCAAATCTCACACTAGATTAGAGTGGGAGGGAGTTCTTTTGGCTCTAGAAAGTTTTCTCATTCGTGCCCAAGCAGCAACCCCTTCAAAAGAGGTGAGGGGGTATTTATACTCAACCCCAAAAACTAGCCGTTAGAGAGTTTTCTGGCTCAACCTAGAACTTTCGGATTGCTCAAGTTAGACCAACCCAAGACCCTATCCGGATCAAGTCTGGAACCTCCGAACTAACCATAGAATCTGGAACTTCCGGGTTCAACCCAAAACTTCCAAATAGAAACTTCAAACTAAAACCGAGAACCCTAACTTGGATTTAATTCGAAACTTCCGAGTTAACTCGGAACTTCTGAGTTTAACACAGCAGACCATCTGAAAGAAGCGATAATGTTTGATCCCGATGTCCGATTTTGATGATTTTGAACTCTACAGAAAGCTTATTCAGAGGGCTACACCTCCCAACTGAATTCATGATCTCAAAAACATTGGATCAAAACTAGTAACACTCTGAAACATGATTCGGACACTTCCATACTTTCCGCATCAGACTCCTAAAGTGAACTCTCACTTTGGGTTGGTTAGAAACTCTTGAGCACTAAGACACGACAATTATCTCTACGTTGCATCCCTCTTAATAGTGTGGTATACCTATACTCAAATTTAAATGTAAAACTCGTTTGAACCAAATTGAGCCTTTGAACACCTTCAAGTACCACTTCCTTCTTTCAAACTTAGACGGTTGCCAACTTTTATATTGTCTCCACTCTATCTCTTCTTGATTTTTTATGTGATTGATGTGAATCACTCATAGCTTCCCATGGCATTGCACGGTATTAGCGCAAAGCCTTCACTCGCTCTTCACCACCACCTTGGTCCTTCGATGCCAAGCTATTTGTTTGTCCTTCACCATCGAATGGTCCATCGCAGTCGAGTCTCATTTGCCTTTCACCGTCTTGCCATAGAAAATAACTTTGTATCCAACATCTTCAATGAATTCACTTTATCAAATATTGAGTCCAATCTTTGTTGTTCACAAATTTCAATTCAACTTATGTCTTCTTATAGATCATAACCCCCCAACTCACTCTCAAGCACAAAGCATATGAGTTAGTCCATAAAACGTAACTGACAACTTTATACCTCAAGTTACTTGATCTCCACAAGTAACTTAGCCTTCATGCTTATTGTCATTCTTCATATGGAACCTAACTCTACTCATTTTCAAGCACATAGCATATGGGTTAGTCTACAAAACTCTATTGACAATGTCACGTTTAGTTACTTGATCTCCACAAGTAACGTAGCCTTCATTCTTCAAGCTTCTTCTTCTTCTTATGAGCATCACTAAGATCTCAATGACTATGATGCAATTCTTTGAACTCGTGGCATTTCTCAACTAATTCATGCTTCATCATTTATGCATCTCATATGGAATAATCTAATAACAATTCTTAACATAATTATTAGTCCGTATGTATTGTCATTAATTATCAAAACCACACATAAGGGCTAGATGCACTTTTAGTCTCCCTTATTTTGGTAATTGATGACAATCTCACTAGATTATTATATTTGACAAAATTTTAAAGTTCTAAGTAAACATTTAATCCAAAGACGAATATATACAAAAAAACATGTTTTGGAAATATCAAACATCACAAAGATATTTGAAGTTAACAAAAACTAGTTTTACTAGTATCAAACATCACTAAGATTTTGATGTTAGTAGAACTAAACATATGTATATAGCAAACTCCACCACAATCTATGCATGTGTAAATGAATATTGAATATCATTGCATATATTGTTTATCTCAAATTTTGGAAGGGGTTTCCTTTATACATATGAAGCAAGCATGACAAAGTATATATCAAAATGAATATGCACATATTCTTTGCAAACAAAACATCTATTCTCCCCCATAAGCAAAGACATCTTACAAAATATAACAACCAGTACAAATTCTCCCCCAAATGACATCAATGCCAAAATAGAATCAGCGAAATGAATTCTCCCCCAATTGAAGTCAATTCGGTAAGAAATTTGGAGGACTTCGCCAAAAAAGAGAAATTTTCCTCCAAAGCACATTAGCTCTATCCCATAAGAGGAAATCATCGAAAGGTAGTACATGACCATGTATAGTGTAAACTCCTCATGATATGTGTATTTCTAATAATTTGAGTGAACTCAAATGCACTTATCTAATTGTGAACTATGTGAGAAGATCATGCTATACAATAGAACAAAGGGGTTTAAAGATGTACCAAATGAGATTTCAAAAGGCTACCAATAAAAATTTCAACGGATATCAATTTAATACCCGCAAGAGATACTGTCGGAGGATGAACTCCTGTCGCAGGGATCCCGAGAGACCCCTTTTTAAAGATTCGGCCGGGGGGATGATCCTGAACGAGCTCGTCGGGGAAATAAATGGAAACGGAAATAAATACAACGGCTGGTGGTGGGGGATGATCGACCTAGTGCAAAAAAGAGATAGATGCACCGGGGTTTAGACAGGTTCGGGCCGCACGGGGGCGTAACACCCTACTCCTGTGTGAGTGCAATATCTTTCCTTGAAGGGAATTCTTCAAGGATGTGTCTGGTTACAAGGGTGTATTGTCTACAGAGAGCTTGAGGCTCCCGTGTTCTAGCTCTGCTCGAGCTTGTTCGTGATGTTCTTCGTCTCTTGATCTGGGCTTCTGATCATCCCTTTTTGGCTTGGGACTGGACTTAGTTTTGTACTCAGTACTTAGTCAAACTGCCTTCATGTGTTCTCCATCCTTTCCTTTTATACACACGCCGACCTCGACTTATCCTAAATGGGAAAGAGGGGGCGCTAGTGCCAAGGCACCACGGAGAAAGGCGTCACCATTCCGTCTCGGTGAAGTGACAGGGGCGGTGGAAAAATGCGGCGCGCATCCGACCACCCGCCACTGTGGACGTCCTTCGGCGCCATTGAGAGGGCCCACCGGGCGGCCACAGAGGCACCCGGCGCGCCCACCCTGTCTTGTTCTTCTGTCAGGGCAGGGTGGCAGGCGGAACGCTTCGAACCTGGCAACGTTATCCCGAGGTACCCGGATGATACGGGACGGGACCCGTGCAATTAATGGACCCATGCCCCCCTGCCAAAGCATGGCAGGGACTGACACTAGGGCGTGGGCAGCTGAGAATGTCAGGATGTCAGGATGTCAGGCCGCGCATGCCTATTAAATGCGGGATTGGACCTTTGACTGGCTGACACTCCGCCGACAGGACCCTTCGGGTCGTCGGGCGATCTTGCGCGAACCTTCGGGGAACCAAGTGCTAGGGGGCTGCCACGTGCAGCCCCGAGCACTCTCTCCCGAGCACTCCTGTAGGACCCTTCGGGGAACCGAGTCCTCGGGGACTGCCACGTGCAGCCCCGAGCACTCTCTCCTGAGCACTTGGGCAGAACCTTCGGGGAACCGAGTCCTCAGGGGCTGCCACGTGCAGCCCTGAGCACTCTCTCCCGAGCACTTGAGCAGGACCTTCGGGGAACCGAGTTCTCGGGGGCTGCCACGTGCAGCCTCGAGCACTCTCTCCCGAGCACATGGGTAGGACCTTCGGGGAACCGAGTCCTCGGGGGCTGCCACGTGCAGCCCCGAGCACTCTCTCCCGAGCACTTGGCTGTTCGAACCATCGGGGGACTATGGTACTCGGGGGTGAGTGGGAACTCTTCCGAGTACTTTCTTCCCGGTACTTGGACTCTGTGGGTCATCGGGGAACTGGGGTGCTCGGGAACCAGAGGCTGTGGCCCCGAGCACCTTCTCCCGGAACTTAGATTTTCCTCATCCTGCAGGGGGGACCTCGCGGGATGGTGACACGTGGCGGACAGCCGGCCTGGTCTCGGGACTCTGGGACCCCTGGTTCCTGATACACCGACAGTAGCCCCCGGGCCCATTGGTAGGCGATGGCACAAAGACTGCGGATGGGCCCTTCGTCGCGGCCGAGGCCGAGGCTGGCATGGACGCCACATGGCAGGCTTTCGAGAGGCGGTCGCGATCGAAGGCGTCCAGGTGGCGGTCGGGCGGCTGGGCGCGGCAGTGGGCGTAAAGGAGGAGCAGCTCGAAGCCGAGCGCGCCCGCCTGGCTTCGGAGAGGGCGCAACTTGCGGGCGCCCAAGAGGAGGCCCGCGCGGTGGCCGGGCGGGAACAGAAGCTCCTGGAAGACACCCGCGCGGAGGTCGCGCGGGAGCAAGAAATTTTGAAGGCCGCGCGGGCGGAAGCCGCGCGGGAACGAGAAGACGCCGCCCGCCTGGCTGAGGCGTCGAGGCAGCAGGCTGCCGAGGCCCTTGCCAGGATGGGGCAGGCACAGGAGAAGGAGGCGGCGGTCGCAGCTCGCGAGAAGGCGGCGGAGGAGCTGCGGGCCGAGCTGACCCGCCGGGAGGGTGAGGCCGAGCAGATGCGCGCCGACCTCCAACATTGGGAAGATGACCTCCGGAAGATCAGAGAAGACATCCGCCACTGGGAGGAGGACATCTCCCTTCGGGAGGTGGACAATGAGATGTCAGCGGCAGATCTTGGTGCCCGGGAGGATTCGATGACCCAACAGGAGGACGCGCTGGCCCGGCGGGAGGGCGAGCTGAGTCATCGAGAGGGCGAGCTGAGTTGTCGAGAGGGCGAGGCTGCTGCGGCGGTAGCGGCCGCTGCTACTAGGGCGGAGGAGAACGCGAAGCACGAGGCGGAATTAACCGCCCGTGAACGCGCCTTGTCCGAGATGGTGGCCAAGACGAAGCAGGCTGCCAGCTCCGCAGCCGTTGGCGGTTCTTCTGGCCCGCCCGGGGACCAGGGACTTGAGGCGCAGCTGCGGGCTGCCAAGGAGAAGCTCGAGACCGCGTTCGTCTCGTGGGTCAACCTGCAGCACATGTTGGAGGATATACTCCGGCGGATGCGGCGGGCCGTGGAGAAGGGCGGTCTTGGACGGCTCGTTGAAGACCAGAAGAACGACAGCCCTGCACGACAAGTGTTAGGGCTTCAGCAGGTTTGCGAGCGCCTCGACGCCCTGCCTTGGGCTGTCCAAGAACTCGCCGCCCGGGAGGGACGCGGCTTGGCCCATGCAGTGGCCGAGCACGTCCTGGCCTGCTACCGAAGCAGAGACCCGAACTTCCCGCTGGAGCCGGCGCGGGAAGGAGTGGTTGAAGCTGAGGGAGAGGCTGCCCGGGAAGTGGTTCAGAGTACCGCTGCCGAAGTGGCGGCCGGCTTCAGGCGGGAAGTGCCGCCGCCGCCAGCCCCCGGGGACGACTCAGAAGACTCAGCTGCCGCTTTTGCTGCCGACTAGACCTTTTGTAGTTGTTTTTCTTTCTTTTGTTGTTGTCTTGATGGATGTAAATATGGGAGTGATCCCTCAGAAATGCTTGTATGTGCCTTGTGAATATAATAGCAGCTTTTCTTTGGGCTCGCAACTCCAGTTTTCTTTAGTGCTTGATGTTCCTTCTGATATTTTGCCTTGAAGCCCCGGGGAGTACTCAGTCGGACCGTTCCCGACCTTTCCATCCCCGAGAATGAAGTTGTCCCGGTTGCTGTTGTTGGCGCGGTCAGCCCTCGAGCTCTCGCGAGTCCGCATCGTCTAAGTTTGAAAGACAAAAACACGAACTTCCTTGCTCGGGAGATAGATCGATCCAGCACGGAACACGCCGTGACCGATGAACACTTTTTCACCTCGCGACCACTCAGTTAGTAGACGGGAGACGCGTGCGGGCAGAAATGTGATCAAGAGTCCCCGTGGTCCGGTGGTGCCCGGGCTTAAGACGGACCGGACCGAGCACTGACAGCCCGCCCCTGAGGCCTGAGCTCCGGACTACTCGAGCAGCTCGAGCGATAGGATTACCCAGGGCACCCAAGGACTCAGTAGTGCTCAGGGTCCTTAAAAGCGGACCGAACACCACGACCACCACGAAGGGCTTCGGTCAGACATTACCGTACGCGCGGTACTCCTTTCTACGAACTGCTCTGTCGTTCCAAGAAAAAGTAGACACACGGTAGGGTTTTGTGCGCGAGGAGATCATCTCGCCGAACAGATTAAAATGCGAGAGCCCCCGAGGATGACTCGGGAACATAAAATTATTGAACGCAGACTTGTCTGAATGTAACCACTCACCGGACAGCTGTTGGCCTTCCGGCCAACCGATCCAGGAGGGGTGTGTGCTTCCGAGCTCGGGGTACCCGGGGACTTGGTTCCTTCAGCGAAGTGCCCGAGCGCCCAGAGGCACATGAGGATCCCGGGGTCGGGTGATCTCGACCACTCATGCCTAAGTGGTAGGACCACCCGAGGACCCTTGGGGCCGACCAGAGACCGGGGCATTGAAGCCCTCGCGGTCGAGCTGCTCTTGATTGTCGGCCTGTGACTTAAAAGGGAATAGAGAATTTCTTTGCCTGGTGCGCTCTGTTAGTGCAGTACTTGTTATAGACTGCTCTCGTTTTCGACCCGAGACCTCTTGAATACCCAAACCGGCGGATGAGAGCGGACAGAGGCATAACCCAGAGGTCCTATGGTTCGGTGGCGCCCGGGTATGACAGACCAGACCGAGCACCAACAGCCCGCTCTGGGGGCCTGAGCTCCGGACTACTCGAGCAGCTCGAGCGATAGGATTACCCAAAGCGCCCCAGAACTCGGTAGTGCCCGGGAGCCTGCCACGACACCGAACACCACAGCCTACCATGCCGGACGTAAGTCAGCGGCAACTGCCCACATGCATATCGATTGGGATTCTTTTATCAGCGGGGAAAATGAGAGAGCAAACTTTTTTCTCGCACAACCGAGCACCTCACCAGACAGATTAAACATACGGAATCCAGAAAAAATGAATTTGACATAGCGATTGCCTATTGAGATATTGAATTTACAATGTTTACAAGGTTGGGCGACGGTGACTTACCCAATGGGTGGAGCCCTCGGTCAGCTTGGGCGGGGGGAAGCCCCCGGCCTGGTTGACTTGAGCCGCGAGCACGGCCATCTACGGGTAGAACCTGTGCAGGTGCTCGATGTTCCACGGGTTCGGGAGTGGCTGCCCATCCTCTGTCGCCAACCTGAAAGAACCTTCTCGCGGGACCCCGATCACGGTGAAGGGACCTTCCCACATAGGGGACAGCTTATTCATTCCTTCGCGCGACTGGACGCGTCGGAGAACTAGGTCCCCCACCTCGAGAGATCGGGCCCGGACATGGCGCAGATGATATCGCCGCAGACTCTGCTGGTACCGAGCCGCTCGGACGGCGGCATGCCGCCGGCGCTCTTCCAGGTAGTCAACATCATCGCGCCTTTGCTGCTCCTGCTCACCCTCAGAATACGCATGCACCCGAGGGGAGCCCAGAGTGAGCTCGGAGGGGAGGACCACCTCGGCGCCGTAGACGAGGAAGAACGCAGTCTCCCCGGTGGTGCGGCTTGGCGTAGTCCGATTAGCCCATAGCACGGCGGGCAGCTCGTCCACCCATCCCTTCCTGTGCTTGGCGAGCACGTTATAGGTCCAGGTTTTGAGGCCCTTCAGTATCTCCGCGTTGGCGCGCTCGACTTGCCCGTTACTCCGAGGATGAGCGACGGAGGCGAAGCAGAGCTTGATGCCGAGGTCTTCGCAATAGTCCCCGAACAGGGCACTCGTGAACTGGGTGCCGTTGTCGGTGATGATCCGTTCAGGACGCCAAAGCGACTGGTGATGCCGCAGATAAACTGGAGCGCCGTGTTTTTGGTCACCTTGATGACTGGGACCGCCTCCAGCCACTTGGTGAATTTGTCAACGGCGACATATAGGTATGCATAGCCCCCGATTGCTCGGGGGAATGGACCCAGAATGTCCAACCCCCAGACCGCGAAAGGCCATGACAGGGGGATGGTATGAAGAGCCTGAGCTGGCTGGTGAATCTGCTTTGCGTGGAACTGGCACGCCCTGCAGCGCCGAACCAGCTCGGAAGCATCCTGGAGAGCTGTAGGCCAGTAGAAACCTTGCCGGAAGGCCTTCCCGACCAGCGTGCGGAACGATGAATGGCCACCGCACTCGCCCTCGTGGACCTCAGCAAGAAGATCGCCGCCTTCTGCCCGGGAGATGCATTTCAGGAGGATACCTCCTGCGCTACGCCGGTAGAGATCCCCATCTACTATAGCATAGCATCTGGACTGCCGAGCAACTCTTTCGGCAGACGCCTCATCCCCGGGAAGGAACTTTTCCTTCAAGTACCCTCGGATGTCAGACATCCATGAGGCATCTTGAGAACATTCGGTGAGCGCAGCGCACTCACCGGACGGTGGCGCCCTGACGGGGCTTCCCACTGAGGGCACCGCTGGGGTCCCCTGAATTGAGTTCGAGGTTTCCCTTCATCCTGTTCGGCAGGCAGGACGGAAGGCCGTGCGAGTCTTTCTTAAAAGACTCCGGCAGGGACGCGCGCACGGGAGGAGGCCAGGCGGGAGAGCTCGTCGGCCAGAGTGTTGTCGCGGCGAGGGATGTGCCGCAACTCCAGGCCATCGAAGCGCCTCTCCAGCTTCCTGACCGCAGCCACGTACGCCGCCATTTGAGGATCCGTGCACTGGTACTCCTTGGATACCTAGTTGACGACCAGTTGGGAGTCCCCTTTGACCAGGAGGCGACGAATCCTGAGCCCCACCGCAGCCCGGAGGCCGGCGATGAGACCTTCATATTCCGCCATGTTGTTGGATGCGCGGAACTGCAACTGCACGACGTACCGGAGCTCTTCACCCGTTGGGGAGGTGAGAACCACTCCGGCCCCTGCGCCTTTCAGCGAGAGGGAGCCGTCGAAGTGCATGACCCAGTACCCGGGCGCGTCGTGCCCGGGATAGGCAGAGATCTCTTCTGGGACGATGTTGGGGACGGGTGTCCACTCTGCCACGAAGTCGGAGAGCGCCTGGCTTTTGATCGCCTGGCGACTGACGAAGTGCAGGTCAAATTCCGCCAGCTCCACTGCCCACTTGACAATGCGCCCGGTGCCTTCCCGGTTTCGAAGAATGGGTCCCAGTGGATACGTGGTAACCACCGAGACCTTGTGCGCCTGGAAGTAGTGGCGCAGCTTCCGGGAAGCGATGAGCACGGCATAAAGCAGCTTTTGTGCCTGGGATATCTTGTCTTGGCTTCCCGGAGGACTTCACTGATGAAGTATACCGGTCGCTGTACTAGGCGGGCCCGGACGGCGGCTCTACCCGGGGGGCTGCTGCAGCCCCCAGGCTCGGCGGCACGGTCGGGGCTGGCCGGCACTCGGGCTCTACTCCCTGACTGGGAGGAGCGGTGTACTCGGGCTCGACCCCTTGCTCAGGGGGAGCCGCGAGGACGGGTGAGTGCTCGGGGGCCTCTGGGAGCTGGGACCCAGCACCTGGTCCCAGACACTCGTCACGCTCCACCACCAGCACCATGCTCACGACCTGAGGAGTGGCCGAAACGTAAAGCAGCAGGGGCTCACCTTCGGAGGGAGCCACCAGCACGGGTGGCGAAGTGAGATACTTCTTTAGATCGCGGAAGGCCTGCTCGGCCTCCGACGTCCAGTCGAAACGACCAGACTTCTTCAGAAGCTTGAAGAGGGGGAGCCCTCGCTCCCCGAGCTTGGAGATGAAGCGCCCGAGGGCTGCCATGCAGCCGGTGAGACGCTGGACCTCCTTGAGTCGAGCCGGGGGTCGCATCTGCTCGATGGCCCGGATCTTCTCTGGATTGACCTCGATTCCTCGGCCAGAAACCAAGAAACCAAGGAGCTTGCCCGCCGGCACCCCGAAGACACACTTCTCCGGGTTGAGCTTGAGGCAGGTAGTGCGGATACTGTTGAAAGTCTCGGCAAGGTCCTCGAGCAGGGTGGCGCGGTCTCGGTTTTGCCACGAGATCGTCGATGTAAGCGTCGACGTTGCGGCCCACCTGTGAATCAAGGGCAATACGAATAGCACGCTGGAAGGAGGATCCAGCATTGCGCAAGCCAAAAGGCATTGACATATAGCAATAAGTCCCCACCGGAGTGGTAAAAGCAGTTTTTTCCTCGTGCCCTACGGCCATGCGAATCTGGTGATACCCAGAGTTTGCATCTAAAAAGCATAAAAGATCGCATCCCACAGTTGCATCTACAATTTGATCAATGCAAGGTAAGGGGAAGGGATCTTTAGGGCAAGCCTTATTCAGGTCGGTGTAGTCCACGCACATGCGGAGCTTGCCGTTAGCCTTCGGGACGATGACTGGGTTTGCCAGCCAGTCGGGGTGGAGGACTTCTCGGATAAATCCAGCGTCGAGGAGCTTGCTGACCTGCTCGCGGATAAACTCCTGGCGCTCAGGCGCCTGCCGCCGGACCTTCTGCTTCACCGGGCGGGCGTCCGGACGCACCGCCAAGTGATGCTCGATCACCTCCCTAGGGATCCCGGGCATGTCGGACGGTTGCCAGGCAAACACGTCTGCGTTAGCCCGGAGGAAGGCGACAAGCGCGCTTTCCTATTTGCTGCCCAGGTCACCGCCGATCCGGATGACCTGGGTAGCGCCTTCGCCTATCACGACCTCCTTCGTCGGAACAGAGGCATCGGCGGCGAGTCGGGGTTTGGATGAAGAGGGTCCCGGGCCCCCTGTAGAGCCATCGACCTCGGCCTGCGCTGAAACCAGAGCCATGTATGACTGCTCAGCGCAGGAGACGGCACCGCCGGAGTCGGCGATCACGGAGATGGGGCCCGCGGGGCCTGGCATCTTAACCGTGAGGTATGCGTAGTGCACGGCCATCATGAACTTGGCGAGCGCCGGACACCCGAGGATGGCGTTGTAGGAGAGAGGGAGCTCCGCGACGTCGAAGAGGACGCACTCCGTGCGGAAGTTGTCCCGGCTCCCGAATGTCACGGGCAACTCGACCTGCCCGAGGGGCAGGGAGTGCCCGTGGGTCACTCCGCAGAAGGGGAGCGATGGCCTTAGGCGCCTGGAGGACACCTGCAGCTTCTCAAAAGCCTCCTTGGAGAGGAGGTTGAGGCCTGCACCACCGTCGATCAGCACTCTGCCGACCTTAACATTGCAGATAGTGAGGGACACCACCAGGGGTAGTCGCCCCATGGATGCAGTACTTGCGGGGTGATCGGCCATGCTGAATGTGATCGGAGCGTCCGACCACCTCAGGGGCCTAGCGGCCTCCTCGCTCGGGGTTGCCGAGCACACCTCGCGTCGCATGACCTTGATGCCACGGCGCGAGGAAGGCGTGTACGCGCCTCCGTCGATGAAGGCGACGGCATGCTCGGGCTCCTGGAAACCGAGCTCGGCGTTGTCGGGGGTGACCTCAGCATCGCCTCCTCCGCGAGACTCGTCGCGCTCCCTCTGGCGCTGCTCGACGAGTCCTTTGACCGTACGACACTCCGTGAGGTCGTGCCATCTGGTCTGGTGTATGGGGCACCATTTGCCTGGCTCGGGCCCCGCGGGAGCGGGGACCCTCGCTGGAGCAGGAGCCCGGCCGGGGGCCGGGGCTCTTGCGGGAGCCGGTGCCCTAGCTGGTGCCAGGGCCCTCGTGGGCACGGGGGCCTGAGGAGGGGCCCTAGCAGGGGCCCTTGCGGGCCGTCGGTCGACGCCCGGCCGGCGCTCTTGCCGGCGGTCGGGCTCTTGAGCCGCCCTATGGGCGGGGCCCTGGGTCGGCTCGACGGGAGCGGCCTCGCGCTTCCTTCTTTTCTTCTTTTCCCGCTTGTCGGAGCGGGAAGAACTTGGCTGGTCGGTGGCGGGGCGGGGAGCATGTCACGCCCTGGCCTCCGCAGCCTTGGCGCACTTATCGGCCAGTGCGAAGAGCTCCGCAGTGGTCTCAATCTCGTGCGTACCTAGCTTTTCGAGCATCCGCTCGTCGTGGACGCCCTGCCGGAAAGCAACAATAACAGCATGGGGGGCCACTCGCGGGATGGTGTTGCGGACCTGGCTGAAACGCTGTATAAAGCGCCGCATTGTCTCCCCTTCCTGTTGTTTGACGGCGTGGAGGTCGCACTCCAAGCCGGGGCGCGTGAATGTGCCCTGAAAGTTGGTCACAAACTGGTGGCAAAGGTCGTCCTAGGAGCTAATAGACCCTGGGGGTAAGTTCATAAGCCAAGAGCGGGCAGAGCCCCTCAAGGCAACATGAAAATAATTTGCCATCACCTTTTCGCTGCCTCCGGCCGCTTGAACGGCCGTTGTGTAGATCTGGAGGAACTCGACGGGGTCGATGGACCCGTCGTACTTCTCCGGCAGCTCGGGGCGGAACTTGGAAGGCCACCTGACCCGGCGGAGCTCAGCGGTGAAGGCACGGCAACCGGTGCCGTACCCCGCAGCGCGAGCGGGGGTCCTCGGTGGCGAGTGGCGACGAGCCGGGGATTCCCGGTGATCGTGGGCCGGGAAAGAGGAAGCCTGGTCCTCTGCCCCGACCTCCTGCCGGGTTTCCCGCTGGCGCTCGAGAGTAACCCGGGCGTCCTCGTGGCCCCTCCGCTCGTTAAGACGCAAGCGGAGGTCCCGGGCTTCGGACACGGCCAGGGGGACGGCACTCCACCTGGAGGCCCCTCGGCCCGTGCGGACGTTGCCCGTTGAGGATGAACTCCTGTCGTAGGGATCCCGAGAGACCCCTTTTTAAAGATTCGGCCGGGGGGATGATCCTGAACGAGCTCGTCGGGGAAATAAATGGAAACGGAAATAAATGCAACGGCTGGTGGTGGGAGATGATCGACCTAGTGCAAAAAAGAGATAGATGCACCGGGGTTTAGACAGGTTCGGGCCGCACGGGGGCGTAACACCCTACTCCTGTGTGAGTGCAATAT
Source organism: Phragmites australis (assembly GCF_958298935.1). Lineage (NCBI taxonomy): Eukaryota > Viridiplantae > Streptophyta > Magnoliopsida > Poales > Poaceae > Phragmites > Phragmites australis. Next base: position 17,780,883 of record NC_084936.1, on the reverse strand, counting down.
CTTTCCTTGAAGGGAATTCTTCAAGGATGTGTCTGGTTACAAGGGTGTATTGTCTACAGAGAGCCTGAGGCTCCCGTGTTCTAGCTCTGCTCGAGCTTGTTTGTGATGTTCTTCGTCTCTTGATCTGGGCTTCTGATCATCCCTTTTTGGCTTGGGACTGGACTTAGTTTTGTACTCAGTACTTAGTCGAACTGCCTTCATGTGTTCTCCATCCTTTCTTTTTATACACACGCCGACCTCGACTTATCCTGAATGGGAAAGAGGGAGCGCGAGTGCCAAGGCGCCACGGAGAAAGGCGTCATCATTCCGTCTCGGCGAAGTGACAGGGGCGGTGGAAAAATGCGGCGTGCATCCGACCACCCGCCACTGTGGACGTCCTTCGACGCCATTGAGAGGGCCCACCGGGCGGCCACAGAGGCACCCGGCGCGCCCACCCTGTCTTGTTCTTCTGTCAGGGTAGGGTGGCAGGCGGAACGCTTCAAACCTGGCAACGTTATCCCGAGGTACCCGGATGATACGGGATGGGACCCGTGCAAGTAATGGACCCACGCCCCCTGCCAAAGCATGGCAGGGACTGACACTAGGACGTGGGCAGCTGAGAATGTCAGGATGTCAGGCCGCGCGTGCCTATTAAATGCGGGATTGGACCTTTGACTGGCTGACACTCCGCCGACGGGACCCTTCGGGTCGTTGGGCGATCTTGCACGAACCTTCGGGGAACCAAGTGCTCGGGGGCTGCCACGTGCAGCCCCGAGCACTCCTGTAGGACCCTTCGGGGAACCGAGTCCTCGGGGACTGCCACGTGCAGCCCCGAGCACTCTCTCCCGAGCACTTGGGCAGGACCTTCGGGGAACCAAGTCCTCGGGGGCTGCCACGTGCAGCCTCGAGCACTCTCTCCTGAGCACTTGGGCAGGACCTTCGGGGAACCGAGTCCTCGGGGGCTGCCACGTGCAGCCCCGAGCACTCTCTCCCGAGCACTTGGCTGTTCGAACCATCGGGGGACTATGGTACTCGGGGGTGACTGGGAACTCTTCCGAGTACTTTCTTCCCGGTACTTGGACTCTGTGGGTCATCGGGGAACTGGGGTGCTCGGGAACCAGAGGCTGTGGCCCCGAGCACCTTCTCCCGGAACTTAGATTTTCCTCATCCTGCAGGGGGGACCTCGCGGGATGGTGACACGTGGCGGACGGCCGGCCTGGTCTCGGGACTCTGGGACCCCTGGTTCCTGATACACCGACAGATACCAATTGAAAATTTAAATTATATCAATTGAAAGAGATACCAATTCCAATTGAAATAGATGTCAATTGAAACAAATTCAACTGAAGGCAAATCAAGTATGACTCCAAAATTAACATCCAAAATATAAGTGCAATGGATTAGGCTCAAGGTTGAACATAGCATAATTATTGATATTATAACGAATTTCTCGTTTATCATAAAGTGTCAACATCACATAAGCATATATGTCCAAAAGAGCCATTTAAAGTAGACTATAAATCTTAAGTAAATGATTTTGCCATTTTCATCAATGTTGTATATAAGAGCAACTCAAGCATTTGATATAAATTCTTTTGCATATTTGGGATTGGATGAATCATAAACATGATTATAAAGTTCCCATAAAAATATGCAACTTTAAATTACTCATATTTACTATAAAGAAGTTTTTAAACACTTGCAAGAAAAATAATTTTTCACAAGTTATTTTCATGATATGATGAAATCTACATGAGGTTGAATATATGACATTAAATACATGAATTAAGAACCCGTAACCGAGATGACATTGGATCGATGTAGTAGATCACTATTCAATCTTGTCTAGCTTTACTTTGATATGATTCTTCTTTGTGATTCCAATTGAAGTTGGAGGAGAGAATCTTCTTTATAAATTTCAATTGAAAGATGAAAACCTTCTTCATGAGCTCCAATTGAAAAGATCTTCCTTTTGGAAGGACCTTTATTATGATTAACCTAAGATTCCAATGCATCTCCATTGTACCTAAAACTTATTCAAGTATAATTTGTTCCTCAAACTCATTAGGTTCAAAGAGGTTAGCAAAAACCTACCACATAGAGCAAACTCTCTAATAAATGGTGCATATGAAATAGATACCAATTGAAGATATAAACCAATTGAAAGATTGAATGCATATAAGACTTGAAGATACCAAATGAAAGGCTAATATTCAAAAATGATATCTAAATTGCATCTAAGATAAAAGATCGATAAATTATCACTCACAAATTTTAACTATAGAACTAAGTGAATGGATTGAGCATATAGAGAAATGAATAAGTTTCAAACATGCTACTTATCTCAAGAAATTATATTGAAAGAGATACAAGTCATTGAGATAGCAAGCTTCTATAAACTCCAAAAGGAAAGTTTCTTTGAAAAAACCAATTTTCCTAACATAGTAGTTAAATGAAATCTTTCACAAAGAAAGAAATCACTAAGAAGCAAAAATTGAACCAAAGATGATCAACAAGGATTACCACTTGTATCACTATCAATTGTAAGAAAATAATGGTATATGGAGACATCACAAGATGGCATTTGCATAATTGCATGGATCAACTTTCACTCAAAGAAGCATATGAAGAAAGGTTTAGAAATAAAACAACATGCTTCAAAAAAATTCTTCACAAAATCAACTATTACAAGTATACACATAAAAATAATAGTTTATTTGATTCAAATGAGGAATAATTCAAATTAAAATCTTGAGATTACATAGATCACTAAAGAAGTTCCAAGAATCTCGAGTTTCAATTTAAAACCAAATATGGATCAATTAATGGATTCTTGCGAAATTGAGCTTTATATGAGCTTAACATACCATATAGATGCTAGATAAATAATTATATCAATTCCAAATGGTATTGCTCAAATGTTCACACTTTACGGGTATTTAAGATGAACAAAGCATAATATTTCCCAATAGTGTGATGATTCATTAATATCTCCAAAATAGTCAAAATATAATTCAATAAGACGAATAAGATCAAATAAAGCTTCAAAACCACACAATCAACATATGAATGTGCAATGCATTATACACATAGTAGTTATAAGACCTACACATACTAGTTGGTAAGAAAAGCTAGATGCGCTAGAAATAAATTCATAACGCACTTAGCAAACAATCAAGACATGTTAGGATATAAAATACAAGCATGATAAGATTGCAATAAAGTATATACATTCTAAGATAATCATAAACTCTAAAACAAGCATAGATATAAAATCTATACATGCAAAGAGCTAGAAATTTTCAGAATCCGGAATTTTCGAATAGAACCCAAGACTTCTGATTTTTGTCAAACCCGTAACTTCCGGTTAAAATCGGATATTCCAAATTCTATAAATTCCAGTAATTGTATAGAACAACAAATCTATCACAAAGATGTAAACTATGAATTTAAGTACATTGTGATAGAAGGGTAACTTCATAGAGTGGTATTGGATAGATAATAAACATAATTCCACACAATTTGGCTCTTTAATTAATTAGACAAATCTTCAAATAATTGAGTCAAGTCTCCAATTCTCTCCATATCACCAAGAGACTAAACATAAATTTCACTTGAAGAAAGATTAGTCTCAAAGCACAAAACATAGGATGAGCTCTCGCTAAATATGTGCATCTAAGTATTTGAACTATTTGTAATATGCACTTAGTTTATTTAAGAATCTAAAGGAGCTTATCCTATATTTTGAGTTAAGGCACAAAAGAAATTTACAAAGGAAATACTTGTGCCAAGAATGAACTTACAACTATGAGATCATGTAGATTACCACAAGATTTGAATTATGGCTTGGCAATCTGCATATTTTTTCACTCGCTTTTTCTTCACATGGTAGATTAAGTTTATCTTCCATAGCCATCGCCAAGTCCAAATCCTCTAATGTTTCTTTTACCTTATATATCTCACAAAGACACAAAAAGGTAAAATTCACACGAAATTGTAATTAGAGTTTTTAGCAATTACCATATCTCTTTCAAATGTCTCCTTGAACATCATTGATGGAATTGTTTCTTGGACACTTGATGAGCTCTTGAACGAAGCACTTGAAGTGGAGATCCAATTTTAACTTCTTTCTTAATCTTAACATACCTCCAACCTTTTGTAGATTTTAGAACTTCCGAATTTAGCCCAGAATGTTCGGCTTACAAAGACAAGAACTTCTAGATTCAATCCGGAATATCCAGATTATCTAGAAAAGCTAAGATGCTTGGAGTTTTCATGAGCCTTGATCTTTTCTTGATATTTTTTATGACCACCATTAAGTATTCATTGCATGCATCACTTACAAAATTTTGTTCTACTAGAGAGCCATTAAACGCATCACTTAAAAAATATAGAAATTTAAGCAAAACTACCTAGCCAACTTCATATGTTCACAATCACCAAAGATTGTGAATGATTCATACCTACACAAAGTTAAGGAGGCTAGATATTCCAAAGTAGATACTTTTTACCGAGATATCATTGGTTCTTGATATTGGAACAATAATCTTCATACTTGGCACCCTTTCCATAAATAATGAGAAATACCACTTGAAAGGAAACTTGATATGATATGTGCAATATAATTCATCTCAAATAAGCAAGTCTTCAATGCATCTTTAAGTAACTATTTAGCAAATTAAGCATTTTGTGGTACCAAAACCATGTTGGGTCCTTTAAGGTTAGTCATGAAAGACTTAGGTATCCTAATGACCCTTGCATTAGCATGAGACGAGCTAATCACCTTAGCAACACAAGTACCACTCTTAACCTTAAACAAATATTGATCATTATTGAAATAGAAAGGCATAGTAATGTTACCCTTCGGATAATTTTTATCAATATGTCCCTTTTCACGGTATGTGTAGCAAATTTTATCGCCAATCCACTTCACTTGAAGCTTCTCATCTTGATAACCATTTATTTGACCTCTTCGCTTTATGATCTTGAAATGGCTTGGGGCTTCCTCTTTTGATGTTGGTCGTCTTGATTAGAACTTCCTTGATTGTTGATGATGAAGGAGATTCTTCCTTTACAGACCTCTTATCTTGTTGTGTCTTGATCAAGGATATCTTCTTCTTCTTCAAAAGGCATTCCCGAACATGATGACCCTCTTTATTGCACTTGAAGCAAGTCATAAGTGTGGTGGTCATCTTTTGACCTTGACCCCTCTTCTTGGCATTGTTAGACTTATTCTTGTTGGAATTGAATTTAAGTCCACTTTTATCTTTTAGATGCTTTTGGTCAACTAGCATCTCATTAAGAGCGGTCTTCTCTTCGAAGCACCAAGTCAAATCTTTCTTCAAACAATTGACTTGATCCTTGAGCTCCTTAAATTTCTCTACAAGATTAAACTCACAAGTGGAGCTAGAGGATATATTAATATTAGAGCAACAAGGAGTAATAGGTAATTCATCATTAGATATATAATTGACATTAAATGAATTGCTAGGACTGCCACATGTTAAATCTACATTATGCAAAGAATGTGTGTTATTGTTCACATGAGGTTTATAAGATTCTACTGTTGTGATTATTACCTCATGAGCTATTTCTAGAATGGTATGAGAAGCTACAAGATTTTCATGAGTGTATAAAATCTCATTATGATTTTCTTGTAGTTTCACATACTTGCTAGTTAGCTTTTCAATTTGAGCCCTTAGCTTAATATTTTTCTTCTCCAAAGATGCTACATGAAAAATATAGTTGTCCTTAGATAAAATATTGCAATTAGAACATGATTTTTCTAAATCCACTCGATGCATAGCATCTAATTTATCAATTAAAAAATATGCTTAACTTTAAGATCCACATAAAGATTAGATATCAAACTATGAGATTCTTGAAGTTTTTCATATTTCTCATTTAAGATCTTAAGTTCTTCTATTTTCTTAATGAGATATTCCTCTTGCCTCTCGAGCCTTTCCTCATGGGCTTCTATTACGCGCATGAGTTTGATCATTTTAGGCATATTCTTTTTATTCAAGAGATCAAACCCGAGCTCATCACTATCACTAACACTAAAACTAACATTGACATAATTATCTTCATTTACCGCTCTCTTTTTACCCTTTTTCCATAAGGCACAGTGGAGAATGAGCACCTTGGATAAGTGGATCCTTCACTTTTACATTGAGAACAATCCATGCTATAATATCCATATTGATGACATATATAGCATGTCCGCCTTGATCTTCTCTTAGGTGGACCTTTCTTCTTGATTTTTCTTGAGGCCTTTCCATCTAAGCTTTGTCTCAAGTAAGCCTCAATTTCCTTCAAAATATTAGTCTCACAAATACTAATCAAAATAGATGTGTTACAATGAGGATAATTAACCATATCGTCATGATAAATAGGAATTTTTGCACTAGATGATATGCAAAGGTTAACAACACTACTAGATATTAGAATTTCATTGCAAGTATTGTTAAAGTCAAAAGGAGGGATTGAAAACTTACTAATCTCACTCACCATATCATTATCTTACTCATATTTGTCAATTGGTGAGGTGGATGACAAAGTGGCATCCTCTTGGACAAAGGAGGAAATCATTTGGCGCTTCATGATGTGATGATGAAGTAGAGCACTCTTCAAATGATGTCTCGATGATGAAGTAGAGCACTCTTCAAATGATGTCTCCGGAAGAAGAACCTCATCATCACATTTAAGCTTGTCATATGTTTCTTTAAGTGTTGTCCAAATGAGATGAGCATCCTCAAGTGGCATGATCATGTCAAAAACATCTTCGTTCAAAGCATTGAATAAAGCAGTAGTAACTTAAGCATTGAGATGTATGCATTTCTCTTTCTCATCAAATGATATGAGTTTATCATTAGGAGGGGAAATGTTCACATCTACAACTTGCTCTATTTGAGGACCCATAGTCCTAAAATTATGAAGCATGCAAGTACTTCACTCAAAATAATTAGAGCAATCTAATAAGAGTGGTTCTATGTGTACTAATCCACTAGTCGATATTTTTACTTTCTAGACGGTAAGCTCTAAAAGAGAGACTTGACTTTGATACCAATTGAAAGGATAATGATATCGCATATGGGGGTAAATATGTGTTTTTACAAAAATTTGTCCTATTTTTGCCGTTGGCCTAAACTTGCAGCGGTAAATAAACTAATGAATTTTTCACAAGTGAAAATCCTAAATATGCTAAGCTCAACTAGTGCACAATCACCCTAAATAGGTGTGAAGGTTAAAATCCTAGGTGACAAAGATTATTCAAATCTAGCAAAAGATATGAAAGAAACTCTAATAGAAAATTCTGAAATTACTATTCATCTAGAAGTACATAGGTTAGTCTATAAAATATAATTGATAACTTTATACCTTAAGTTACTTGATCTCCATCAGTAACTTAGCCTTAATGTTTATTGTCATTCTTCATATGGAACCTAACTCCACTCATTTTCAAGCACATAGCACATGGGTTAGTTCATAAAACTCTATTGACAATAGCATACCTTTAGTTACTTGATCTCTAAAAGTAACTTAGCCTTCATTCTTCAAGCTTCTTCTTCTTCTTATGAGCATTACTAAGATCTCAATGACTATGATGCGATTATTTGAACCTGTGGCATTTCTCAATTAATACATGCTTCATCATTTATGTATTTGCTACAGAATAACCTAATAACAATTCTTAATATAATTGTTAGTCCATAGGTATTGTTATTAATTACCAAAACCACATATAAGAGCTATATGCACTTTCATGAACCACTCCGAAGCCCATCACCGCCACGAGCGCGTACCATGATGGGCATTAGCCCCTCCAGGTGCGTGGACGCCGCACTCCGTCGTGTACCGGTGTTCACCGTCGCTTTCGACTGTTGCCTCGTCAATGCGTAGCGCGCCTTTCTAGGGTGTCCACCGCTACTAGCTCACCGATGCCACCGCGCATGTCCATCGGAGCTCCAGCACACCCTCTCGCTGGTCCAGCACTGGGTGCCCTCGCCGCTACTCTGGGCCCGTGTTGACGCCGTTCTTTGCATCGCAGGGCTCGAGGGCAAGAGGGAGCTCTCACTGGCCAAGTTCAAGGAGTTTGCAACTGACCTATTTAGGGAGGCCATGCTAGACGATGTGGCAGAGGCGGCGCTTGTCCACGCCTCCCTAAACAGCTTAGCCCAACTCTCCCGACCACCGCGGGGGCGTCTACATCGTCTATGTTGTCGCCATGATGATTTCCTCGACCACCGCAGGGGTGGCGCACCACCACGCCCACCTCGACGATCCTGGGCGTGTCGGCAAAAGATCGACGAGCACCGCCTCAACCCTCTATATAAGCTACGACCAAGCCCACCTATCTCTCTCTTTCACCACACACTACATTCATATTGCACCAAGTCGCACTACCGGATTTTGAGACTTTGCCGTGTGCCCAGGGCACACGGCAAAGCCCTAAAAACACTCGGCAAAGTGTTTGCCGAGTGTAACACTCGGCATAATACTGTCGGCATACACAGTGCCGGCAAACAGCTGTTTGCCGAGTGTTTTATATCACGCACTCGGTAAACATATTTGCCGAGAGCCAAATACGACACTCGGCCAAAAAAAGCGACCTAACGGCGCCAGGGCCTTAACGTCCTCTTTGCCGAGTGTCTAAGGGATACACTCGGCAAACACGAGGACACGTGGTGCTCGCACATCGTCCCTTTTTTGGGCAGTTTGCCGACTTTGCCGAGTGTCCATGGAATACACTCGGCAAATCACGGCACGTTTGCCGAGTGTATTGGAGGGTACTGGCAAAGTGAGCACAGAATAGCGCCCAGATAGCATAGTTTGGCGACACATGGCACTCTTTGCCGAGTGTATTGGAGCACACTCGGCAAACTGGCATCCAAAATGCCAGATTGAACAGCCTTGCGACACGTGTCACGTTTGCCGAGTGTTACACTCGGCATAGCCTTGTTTACCGAGTGTTACACTCGGCAAACTGTTATATACCAGATTGCCAATTGATCCATACCAGATTCAAAATTATCGCTGCAATTCAAAACAATTTATATATATTTCACAGATTACCACCTTCACATAAACATCGCATATTACACAAACATCACATAAACCGTCGCATAAACATCACATATGCCACAAACATCACATAAACCGTCGCATAAACATCGCAAGTGACACAAACATCACAAATTGTCGTGACAAGATAGCAAAACATAGTCCAAACAAAAAGAAAATGTTGCAGGCCGTAACGGACTCCACAGTTGATTACCACCTTAACCTGCATCAATCAAGGAGTAGAAACACTAAGTAAGAAGTATGCATTTGAAAGTAAACAGAAATGCTAAGTATGGATATGGGGTTACAAAAGTAAGTTTTCAAAGTGAGGAGAACAAACCAAAGTGAGGTGGAGTACCAAAATGCGAACCTCCAGCTCCAGGCGTATTCGATCCCTCTGATGGATACTGCACAAAGGAGGAGATAGTTAGCACAACACTCTATGGTTGCAGGAATGGCAATAATGGTGATTACAAGGTTATAAACTAACTCACAGGAGTGTGTGGAGCCTGTGGAGCAAGTGGACGAGAAGGGGTTGGCATCGGTGGCGGAGTTTGGCCCATTGCAGCATAAAGGGGCGTCATCATCGCATACCATTGGGATTGTTCTGCCGCCATCCTCTCCTCGAACGATCTCTCTAATTCGTGCCGGAGCCTCCTTTCTTCATCCAGCTAGGCCTACAGTATGTCATCGCAATCTCATCATCGTTCCAATGCAAAGCATGTAAAGATCATGGAGGATGAATGAAATAGAACTAACCTGGATTTCGTTCATCGCAATCCGTGTAGGCTCTGGGCGAGGGCGTATACCCGGACCTGAGCTCGTGCTCTGAGCTCTAAGCTGAGAGAGAGAGGGAGTGGTGGCCGTATCGAGTGTGCCGTCGCCAATCCAGAACCAGCCATGTTTCTTGCCTCCTCCTACCCTCATAACCACTTCCCCATCAAGATCATGCTCGCTCGGATCAAAGTCTGGGCCATGGACCTCCTTTGCCATCGATGTGTATCCATCCAAGCGAGCCTTGAGGTTCTCGTTGGTGTACACTGAGGCCGGGTCATTCAGGTCATAAGCAACCCCGTACATCGCCTTTGACTTATGGGCCAAAGCATAAGCCTTGAACTGGGAGAGAGGCTGACCATCATTTTTTGCCGACTGCAACAGAAAAGCAATAACATTCATAAAGGGGGCGCCCGCACAGAAATTAAGGAGAACTGAGCTTGGGAACAACAGATGCTATTGCATACCCATCTAGCCGCAAAACCAGCCAGCCCAGGTTTGCTGAGTGCCAAATCACGGACACTCGGCAAATCACTTGTTTGCCGAGTGTGAACGCAAGAACACTCGGCAAACACCTGAATTTTTTTTGGCTACAAATGCACTTAATGAATTAAAAATAGCAAACGGACCCACAAAAATGCCAGATTTTAACATCGAATATGCTATGTTGTATGTTGAGTGTAGAAAAAGTTTCAAGGTCAAACGACGATTCAACCGTCACTTCGGCTTCAAACCTGATCCTTTCCCTCTCGAAACCACGATTCTTCCTCGAAGATGTTTCGGTTTCTAAGCATCGTACGTGATAACTTTTGCGAAACCTTCTCAAATTTTTATCACAGCCTCTACGTATCATATCATGACACTATGGCAAGTCTCATATTTTTCAGACTTCGTTTGTTTTTTTAGAATTAGAAAACCAATAAGCTACATGTTGGTGGTCGAGTGTTGCCGCCCAGATGTTTCAAATTTCTTTTCATTTCTTGGGTAAGGCCTAAAAATAGACTCAACAACATGAATATGATTTTTCTACCCATTTTTGTTCATTATTTCATGTACTTGCAGATCAAATTTGACTTATATCCATTAAAAGCCAAGAAATGCACTTAATGAATTAAAAATAGCAAACAGACCTAGAAAAATGCCAAAGTTTAACATGGAATATGCTATGTTGTATGTTTAGTGTAGAAAAAGTTTCAAGGTCAAACGATGATTCAACCGTCACTTTGGCTTCAAACCTGATCCGTTCCCTCTCGAAACCATGATTTTTTTTCGGAGATGCTTCGGTTGAAAAGCATCGTACGTGATAGCTTTTGCGAAACCTTCTCAAATTTTTACCACAGCCTCTACGTATCATATCATGACACCATGGCAAGTCTCATGTTTTTCTACCCATTTTTGTTCGTTATTTGACTTATATCCATCAAATCATTTCTTATGCAAAAGAGTTGTCCATAAAGTTGGATTTCGATGGAACATAGCAAACATGTTATCCATCCAAGAATCACCAAATGAAGTCACTTTTTTGTTCCACCACTTCTCACTATGCTACCAGCTACCTTCTCTGATACACTTAACGATGAACCAAGCAAAACCCATAGATCAGAAGGGCAACTTGGTGTGTCAAGCTGATCTACTTTTGCTTCTTCCACTTGGCAAGCATTGAAAATTCCTTCTTTGTCTGGATGACAGCTGGAATGATAGTATATAGCAGAGAAATTCTTTTTTTAAGGCAAGGAAGAAGAATTATCATTCTCCTTTGTTTGTGAGCTCAGCTCATCACACGGTAGCATCTTTGACACATGTTCAGAGCACAACTGAGTCCAAGGGCTGCTCCCAGGAGTCCACATCTGCTGCATCTCAATCTTGAAGCACGACTGAATTCTAACTCCAAGTTCATAACAATATCATCCTTAAACCATACTGCAGTAGTACCGGAATCGATATGTGACGGCCCTTGGTTGGTTGTTATTACGAGAAAGAAAAGAGAACAAAAGGAAACCAAAAAGAAAATAAAGGAAAAAAATAGTTTGCCGAGTGCTTAATATCGGGCACTCGGCAAACATTTATGCCGAGTGTCCGTTAGACGACACTCGGCAAAGGGGCGACTCGCCGTCAGCCGCCGAACGGAGGGACACGTGACGCGTTGTTTGCCGAGTGCCCGAATTCGCCGAGTGTTTTTTCTCTCTTTTGCCGAGTGCTATTGTTTGCCGAGTGTTTTTTGAGGTATTTACCGAGTGCCTAATTGTTTGCCGAGTGCTTTCGTCGGGCACTCGGCGTAGGTGGTTGTCTACCGAGTGCCCGATATAATGCACTCGGCATACACATCGATTCCGGTAGTGTCAGCCGAAATGGCTTAACTCGGGAGAATTCTCCTCTTCGCATAATTCTGGCCATCGCCGCCATTGTCGGCCTTTCTCCCTCTTCGGTGAGCCATAGCCTGATTACTCGCGTCTATGGCATCTCTAGCACTTTTCTGATCGTCCATGTATGCTTCTTGTTTGCAGTCCTAAGTTATAGCCTAGCCCACGATTGTTAGCTCCTCCGCTCCGCTACTGTACCTCGTCATCCGGCCACCGTAGGGCTCCACAGCTGCCGACTATTCAGCAAGCTTCACTACGATATGTAGAGACCAACGACATGGCAAGTTGATCATAAAACCCATAGCGACGAGGTCTTCTCCTTTCCGCCACCACACACGTCTGCTTTTCCTCACTGCCGGCATGCTCTAATGATCATAGAATCTCATGCCTCACCCGCATGCACTCGCAGTAGTTCTGCGAACCTAAGGCAACTCAAAAACCCCGCTAAAACCCGCTGCCATTTCATTTTTCTTAATAAAATTGTTTTAGCCAGGACTGGGTCTCAGGAATTTAGGGCTATTAGCAGTAATCTGAAGCCTAACAAAATGAGCCATAGAATCGAACCGAATCGATCAATTAAGTTTGTGGTATTCTTGATGGAATCAGCTGCTCGTCCTACTGTTGACCTACAGCAACGATTGTATGTGTGTGTAGGTACAGCAAGAAAGATAGGTGGTTCAGTTGTTGGGATTTGAAAGCCCTATTCAATCTGTTTGGTTGAGGCCTGGATGGCTTAGGTTCATGTAATTTGTGTTTCCTCTTTATTCATAAGTTTTAGATGTATCTTGGAAACAGATCCTTGGATGTTCAACTAATCAGATACAATAATGACAGTAGCAACGTCCTCATATTATCATCTGTTTTCAATTTTTAAGAGATGATTTTCCCCCCTTGGAAGTCATGATGAGATGAAAAATGGAAGAAACAAGCTTACTAATTCTGTTATAACGTTCAAATGGCCCATTAGGCACATTTTGGTTTGTGGGCTGGCCATGTCTACTTGTCTAGGCTAGTGCTTCACTTCATTGATTGTTCGCTGCTTTGTAGCTTCATTTGTCATACTTGTTAATTTACCTTTTAAACCTGGTGAGTGTGTTTTAGATACAATGGACCCCCTCATGCCAATATGACATGCTTGTTGGATTCAGTTATAGGGGCCTCATTCCTTGGTGATTGCGGTTAGTAAGGCTGTTACATCTATGATATGATCTGCGATGTAATGAGGCAAACAGGTTTTTCTGTTTACACACAATGAAGCAGTTAATACGATACCAGTAAAAGCACTAACGAGATGAAAATTAAAGTACAAATTGATGGGTTTAGTTAATTAACACTTGACGGATTAGACTTAGGCTTAACTATAGTGGAGAAGGTTGACTAAACTGGAAAGTCATGTTACAAATTGAAGCCAATAAAGATATATGTTTGCTAAAGTGGAACTGTAGTAGTCGGTTTACCCTTATTCTTCACCAAGTACATTTTATACTTTTTTACTGTCTTGAAGTACAATGTTATGCTCTTTAGTTTTGCTCTGCCCTCCTTTCTCTTCTAAATATGTTGTTTCATATTTTGGTGTATGTATAGTTAAGTTCCATTACATAGCTTTTGTTATCACGTTACATTCCAAGTCTGCGCAATATATAAAAGGGCTTTTTAGATTTATGCCATTATAAATATTACGGTTTTGAAATATGTCACTGCACTTTCGTTATTTGGAAAGATGCCATTATAAATCTCCTAAAATTGGATCCATGCTATTATGAATCTTCTGAAATTGGATTCATGTCATTACAGATCTCCTAAAATTGGATCCATGCCGTTACAAAATGTGCCTAGAGACTAAGGTAATGGTATGGATCTAATTTCATTAGATTTATAATAACTTCTTTCCAAATACCGAAAGTTTAGTGGGATATTTCAAAACGGTGATATTTATAATGGCATAAATCCAAAAAAACCCTATATAAAAATATAAAAATTCAATTGTTTCATTTTCAAATCTTATCAGGTACTTTTCAAAACAGTAAGGAGGCTTTGCATTGTGTGCATAAAAGACAGTATGAACACTTCACTAGCCACGCCCAGTATTTATGATGAGGAACAACCTCCAAAAGTTTCCGCTGATCTATCATGTTCAAGGAACAACATCGATGAGGATGATGACTGGGTAATAGTCGAGAAACAGCGGATCACCATATTAATTCCTCCACTATCGCCTGATGCTGCAAGCCCTCAAGCAGATATGCCCAAACTAAGTTCTCAACATTCTAGCTTAACAAGAAGGAGCAAGAGAGATTGCGATGCTGCCAGAAAGAAGCACCCAAAGCAGATGTCTGCCAAGAAATCTCAGGACTCTTCTCCAGAGGATGGCAGTAGCGAGAAAGCTCAAGTCATCCAATCTGAAAGTAAAGTCCATAAAAAAGTTCCAAGGATGACAGGTGAGATACCGACGCAAGGTAGGCCTACTGCCCCTGTTGCAAAATCAGAATGGACTAAAGGTGCAGGTCATGCTGTTCAAGGTTTGTTTCATCAAGGCAGCGAGAAAGTGACCAGTTCATTTGGAAGAATGGATAAGCCAAGGATGCCAGTTGTTTCTTCACGCGTTGCAAATAAGGAATGCGAGCATGGCTTCTTGAGAGACGAGTTGCTGTGTTTGGCGGACAGAGGAATTGGCTTTTCGATTGTGGTCTTGGATGGTTCGTCGACATATTGGACAGTGAAAAGCTTGGGATGTACCAGCTAGTCTCCCTTACAATGAACCAGCTGAAAGAGATGGGCGTTATTGCTGTAGGTCCACGGAGGAAACTGATCCATGCCATCGACAATCTCTGCCGTATGCACAAGTTTGAGATGGTTTCTTAATCTCAAGCACATCTTAGTCGGTTAGAGATTTCCAAAGCTATTCTAGGAAGGAATGTATGAAGTGGTCTTTGATTGTAGGCAGTTCAGTAACTGAAGCCATACACGTCCCTTGGATGTCCAAAAGGTTCTTTCATGACCAAGGCCAGAAGATGGAGCCAGTGCTGAAAATTTTAGAAGTAGAAAAACTAAACGCGATAGAGAGTTCGTCCTGCTTCAAAACGCATTTTCGAGATTATCCTCTGTAAGAACATCTGACACAGAAATAGATGGTACCATGTAATCTTGCATATATCATACGGTATATGGAGCGACATTTTAACAGCCTTTGATTCTTTTAAGAGCTGAGAACTTTGATGGACGTGTTGGGTCTCTTCCCGGGCGACTTTGAGATGTCTCAGTGGGAAGTGACACAATTGTATAACTTTTGTGTTTTGAGCAGCAAGTTTAATCTAACATCTGTCGTGCATCAAAAAAAAAAAAGTTTGTTCCGCATGTTTCATATAAATTTCAGCGAAGTACCATCTTGTTCCGCAAGTTTCAGGCTGGTTTCAAATTCGTTTCAGCAAGGTTCCATCATATTTTAAAAACGAACACCTGCGCTGAGGAGACGCGATGAACATTCAGCGGCAAATTGAAGGGGCAGTAGAGTGATTTGTAAGTGGCAAGTATGTTAGACCACTCAACTAAAATGTAATTTCCCTTAACTGATAATTCATGCTGTCCATGGGTTATAGTCATCAAAATCGGCATCTGGTGTGAGTGTGATATATGTGTGCGTCTTGTATGTAATCATGACTCCACCTCTAGCTCTTGCCTTTGTCTTTCTCTAGTGCCACAGCGCGGGTGCTAGCTATGGCCATTGGCAAGTATCAGTGGTGGATTTAGTGCCAGAGCGTTAGGTAAATACCTAATTAATTTTTTCTTTTTTTTCGTTTTTCTTTGAACGAACCGTGGGCTAGGCTACACAAATGAGGAACAATGATATCTTAAGAAAGGGTGAATTAGGACACTTAGAGACTAAACCAAATTGGCTTCAAAAACTTTACAAGATAAGTTTATCTCAATTTCTATCTAAATATGCTCTATATTTATCTAATGTGTCTACTCTACCGTTCGAGAGGATTGTAACCTACTCTAGAAAGGTAAATTGCAAGTATGTAAATGTGAAAACGTACATAAGGTAGAGAGATAAACTTGACACAAGGGATTTTTTCCGTGGTATCGATGGCATGAATATCACCCCTAATCCGTGTCGGAGCTTCACAAAGGATATGCTCCGGGTCGCCAAGTCTCTTCCAGTCACAGCTTTTGAGCTACCAAGTCACCAAGACAACATCTCAAGCACGATGAGCCATCAAGCCACCAAGTCAAGGTCTTATCACTAGCATCTCTTTCGGTCACTTACCATCATGATCACTTCGGAGCTTGAGTCACCAAAATAAGGGTCTTTGCGTCCCCGCATATGTGTCTTGCCGCCGCTCCACACTAAGTCGGAGGGTCAACAAGCTTGAGCCACTAAAGCCCAAGATGTCGGCGAGTCACCAAGACTACAAAACATTGACGTACCACTTAGTACAAGCTAGGATCACTCTATGATCCCTTCTTCAAGCTGCAGCACATAGCTACAACTTACTCTATGCCTATAAACACTAAACACTCTCTAATCTTGTGCTTAATTGTCTTAGATAAACACTTTAAGCACTTCAGTGGCTTGAATGTCTTCCCAAATATATATGGGCTTCCTCTAGACTCCATGTCACGTCCCGAAACTGTAATCACGTAATTAAGTCTAATTATACATCATTAGGGTCATGATTAATTTTGGGGTAATTTATTTTGGCACATCAGAGCACTTCAATTTGAGTCAATCGAATAAGAGAAAGAAATTCAGGAGAGAAAAGAATGGATTTTACAGTTAAAACGGACTAGTTTCTCTAGCGTGGGGCCCACATGGGAGGCCAACCACTCCCTCACTCCCTTGGAGCAACCCCACCTGCTCTCTCTCTCTCCTACTCACTCTCCCATGCTCTCCCACCCGAGCAGCACAGCAGGCGTGCTGCCCTCTCTCCCTCTCAAGCTCCCTTTCTCTTTCTCCCTCGAATATGCACTCTAGAAGCCGAATCAAGGTACGTATGTGGTACTCACGCGATCAGTAGCTCATGAGCTTCCCATTCATCTAATTTATTTTCGTTTTCCTAGAATATTTGAGCCAGTTTTGACTCGTTTTGGTGTTCTTGGTTGAAGAACGAGGAGCACCGGCGTTCTTCCTCTTCCCAAGTGTTTTCTCCATCCCCGACGGTCACTAATCTCCACAAGCACCATGGGTAAGTCCCTTAGGCTTCCTCTGACGAGAATGCATGATTTGGTTGGTCGATTTTGAGTTGGAGTAGAGTTCTTGAGTTCTTGAGCTTTGGAGCTAATTTAGAGAAATTAGATGAGGTTTGAGTTAGGAATTGTGTTGCTAGGTTAGTGAGTGAGTTCTAGACTCCATAAACTATCAAAAACATGTTTTCCTTTAGATTGGTGATGCTCGCAAATCAAATCGGTCGAGTTTTCCCTTAAAAGAGCCTCTCTTGACAGTCCAGAGAGTCCGAAGAATTGTTCGGAGACTCCAGAATCCAGAGAGTCCGAAATATTGTCCGGAGACTATGGAGTTACTGTTCATTAGGCCTTTTCTTTTGTGCTGATAGCTTATAAATTTCATAATTAGTTCATACGGACTCCAAAAATCATGAAACTAGTGTTAGCTTCGTATGAGTATGAACTACATGTTAAAAATATTGGAACTCAAGAAAATACTTTTGATAATTAATTAATTAAATTCATTTTAGCTTGATTAAATCATAGTTGATTATACCTGATCCTAAAATTATGAAACCTCTTGTACAATTCATGTTATGATTATTGCCATTTAAAAAATATATTTTCTTGCATTATAAAGTATAGTTTATGGCATTTCATCATATGTATATTGTGTCATACTTTGTTGCACTTCATTCATACTCATCATTGCACGTGTTCTTGTTTAGTTAACGAAGAACTGGCGAGTGACCCGACCGCGGTTGAAGACGATGCCAATCTCTTGGAATTTTGCAAGTGTTACGTGGGTAGCATTAGGCGGTCACCCGAGCAGCATACTTCTCCCATTGATTTGGATCATATGCGTCATATGTGATAAATTGCGCTTTATGTATGTTATGCATGAGGTCGAGTCGATGTTGGGTTTATGACGGGTAGAACCTAAGTTGATACACTAATTCTCCTGTCTTGAATAATTTCTTATCTGTGTCATTATAGCATGGGCTTTATATGGTGTTATCTAACTTAAAGTGTCATTCATGATGCTTAGCAAGTGCTTAGGTCATCGGTAGAAGTCGAGCGGTGAAATATTTCATCGTTTGCGAGCATAAGCTTTAATTACTTGCACAATAATCATAATGATGGGTTGATGGTATTGGTTGGATGAGTGGTGAGGATGAGACGAGATGTGGGCGGTGTTATGGGTGTTTGTCCTGCCCGGATGTGGAGTTCCCCTGGATAGGTCGGGAGAGGGACCTGGACACCGTAGACCGTTTGCATCGTTTAAGCATCGATCGTTGTTGCAGTTGATTTTAGTACTTTTCGTGCTTACTACATGTCGCATATAGGAACGATAAGCCGAATACCTTTGTAGCTGTGGCTTTTTGGCGTGCGGTCAATGGTGTCAGGCATGAGGTCAGTTCGGTATCCATTTTGCTCTGAAAGTAGTTATGGATGACCCCCTACCCATCGGTACATGATCAAACAGCCGGGGTTTATTGGAAAAGGTTGACATGAGTACCTCCTTGTATAGACATGTGTGGTCATGCAAGCCGTATGATCCTTGAGTCGTTTAGGTAAAGGAGTATCCTTCTGCAGGGTGTAAAAATATTTTAAAATGCCGCGCTTTTGGTCACGAGCACGCTTTTGTCCATTTGCAGCAGTCGTAGAGTTGCGAGTGTAGATTGATGTGGTTGATGGTTTGAGATAGTACTTTACAGATATTAGTCCTATGGTTCCTTTTACATTATGTTCAGTTGATGCTTATGGGCTAGTATGTTACTTTAGTCAAATATAGATGCTCACATATGTGTATGTCAAATTTACTTTTGCATATGAAATTTACTTAACCATGTGACCGCATCCTTGCTAACATCCAAATACATAATTATTGGAGTTGGGCTATTTATAAGTGCACAT
This sequence comes from Phragmites australis, assembly GCF_958298935.1. Taxonomy (NCBI): domain Eukaryota; kingdom Viridiplantae; phylum Streptophyta; class Magnoliopsida; order Poales; family Poaceae; genus Phragmites; species Phragmites australis. The sequence goes on along the minus strand of NC_084936.1, from coordinate 17,761,627 downwards.
TATGGATTAAGTCTTGCGAGTACCTTCGTACTCATACTGCTATTTCAGGTGCTATCGGCGAGGAGGAGTTGGTCTTTGGCTACTTTATGCTCACCGAGGGTGGTGGCAGGCATGAGTAGGAAACTACTCGGAGGTCGCGCTTTTGGGGTGAAGTCTAAGAGCATATGGCTTCATCTATCTTTTGCAGTCTTTAGCTTTTGTTTCCGCTTCGTAGTTTCTTTTGTTGGTTATGAGTTGAGTTGGTTTTTTATCTTCTCCTAGCTCTCTTTTGCGGTAAATTGTAATAACTTGGTACATGCTTAAGAACTTGTAAGTTCATGTTAATTGCTCGCTCTTTATTGAGCTGTGTTGTGATGTTAAATGTTAGAAAGGCATATGTTTCGATCTTGGACACAAAACATGTGTCGGGACTATTGAAATAGTATTATAGTTAATCATTGAAGTTGTTATTAAGTAAATGATCGACTTAATGATTAATTAGAATATTGTATGGACGATTCCTCACACTCCAGCAACATGCCACACTTTCAAATGACTGAGTGGAGGGGTATTTATAGCCTCAAACCCGCCAACTAACCGTTTCCCGGTAGCTTAGAAAAGTTGTTAACACCGGATAATCCAGTGAGAACAGTAGTACTAACACCGGACCATCCGGTGAGTACAAACTCAGAAACTAACCGTTGAAACTCCATGTAATACCTCTGTGAACCTAGGATACTCCGGTGTGCCTTCAAATCCATCATCCAACCTTCCAGTGAGTTATCTTGAGCCATACGAGCATTTGCAGCCTCTCTGTGTAAAATACTCCGGTGCATTCATCTAGTGTTCATTTCATTTACATCGGACCATCTAGTGAGTTAAACATTCTCTCTTTTTTTTTCCTGGAAATACTTCGGTGCAACTATCTCTATGATCACCAAACAATCTAGTGAGTTGATCTTCATTCTTCGACACTTGCAGTCGTCTCTACAAGAAATGCTCTGGTGCTAAACTCCGGTGTGCACAAATCAAGCACCGAATCTTCTGGTGGGTTGATCTTCAGTCTTCTGCACTTGCATTCTTCTCTGCAAGAAATGTCCCGGTGTTACATAGAGCAGATCACCGGACTATCCGGTGAGGTCCTCAGCCTTCTCCCTCTTTGTCAAAAATACTCCGGTGAGTTCAATACACAAAGTACCGGACCTTCCGGTGAAGTCATTAGCCTTCACTTTGCCTCTGGACACAATGCTCCGGTGAGTTCAACCCCTCTGCACAAAACCTTCCCGTGGGGCAAATCTTCTTGGGACTTTCCAATTAAACTTTATCTCGGCTGCAGTGGCTTCTTGATCTATTACATCCATGAGACATACTAACATATATTCTTGACAAACATGTTAGTCCCAATAACTATATTGCCATTAATCACCAAAATCATAATCATGGTCTAATAGGGTCATTTTTGTTATAATCTCCCATTTTTGGTGATTGATGACAACACAACCATAACAAGTGGCAAATAATAAATGATACCAATCGTAAAGATCACAAAGCTTTACCACATTGATTGGATGCATATTCTTACCATTTAGTCCCCTATTGTTGTAGCTCCCCCTTTCTCCATTGCCATTATCTCCCTTGATCAACTCATGAAAGAGCTTCTCCCCCTTTATCAACCTAGGTGGCTCATATTGCTTCTTGTATATTCTTCTTCTCCACTTTTGCCAACTTCGACATTCCTAGACATCTTGTATCTCGCTTCTTGCTTTAGCCATCAAACTTCTTTCCCTTTGTTAGCAATCTCAAAAAAGGGCTACAAAAATATATTAAACTTGAGAAAGAGCGTTAGAGTACATGAGAGAGAGTTTCATAAATCATGATCCAATGAAATGATACCAATTGAAAAGATATACCAATTGTAAGGATAAGAGGCATTAGTATCAATTGAAAAAGACAAATAAGGATCAAAATTTATGAAACTCACATGATATAATATAAACTCCCTCTTTATGTGTGCATACATATAATAAGACCCACTTATAAATACCACTTTTAGGAATGTAACAATATATGCATATATAGATAATAAGTAGAAATAGGAAGTTTAAGTCATATCATGCATGGAGGTAGCTTAAATGTAGAAATAAATTGACATTGATACCAATTGATGTATTTAAGCATTGTATTCCTCCATGGACGTGTTGATTTCTCTATAAGACTACAAAAGATATATCTAGCAACATATGTTAGTCTCAAAATCACAACTCATAGGATATACTCCCCATAAATATGTGTATACAAGTTTTGAATACTTGCGAGACATATGCACTTGTTATTAATAACAATAGGAAGAGTACGTTATAGATTGGTTCATGGCACATAAAATATACCAATTCTGAAACTAGTGCCATGTAAGTGACCTACAACTAATAAACCATGTAGGTTGCTCATAAGAAAGAGAGGAACACAAGCAACCTATCACATAAAAATCTACACTAGGTATTGCAATAAATTAAAATATGTACATGCAATCCTAGACAAGGCAATGGTTTAAAAAAACATAAACAAAAGTCTAGCTACCATTACCTCATTACCTTTGGATGGGGATTTGAGTATATGATGATCATGATCTTCATCAAAACGTCCAATCTTATACATTTGGCTTCTTTGCTTGAACTTTCACTTCATTATGTGAGCCAAGTCTCCAAATTCACATAGCCACCTAGGGCTTCAAGTTTTCTTTGGAACCCAAACTGATTGGAGCCCCTTCATGTTGGTGATGACTTTCTTGGACACCCAAATTGGTTGGTTCTACCCTCAGTCCTTTCTCCCAACCATATGTGAAACCACCTTACTATTGTTCATCTTCTTGAGCTTGTAGTGGTTACTCTTGGCCTTGATGTTATAATTACGTTTGGTGTAGAAGGTGGATGTCTTTTTGGAGAGGCTCATTGCTTTCTTCTTCTCCTTGGTCTCCTTTTCTACTTGCTTTCATTGGAAGAATTTGTGACCTTCTTGATGACATTTGAAGCATGTCACGGTGGACCCCTCCATAAGCTTCTTCACTATGGCTGCACGGTTATCTTGAGGAGGATGGATATATGGTTCTTTCCCTTTAATCTTACCAAGTCCTTCTTAAGTTTTTTCTCTTTTTGCTTGAGCTCAATCTTTTTTTTTTTGCAATGAGTTCATTAGATGGTTCTACAAAAATATTCTTAACACACATCTCATTGCAAAGGGATAAGCTAGATAAACCAATTAAATCATCACAAGAAGTGCAAGCATCTACCTTATGATTGAAATTAAATAGAGAGGTAAAATGCTCTAAAGGGGTCTCAGATTGAGATTCAATGCACTCAAATTTTGCCTTAAGCTCTTCATGCTCCTTGTTTAGAAAATTAAATTTGCTCAATAATTGCTCATAATTAGAAACAAAGTTAGCATGAATGTCACTGAGGGCATTGAATTTCTTAAGTTCCTTATATTGTTTCTTAGAGCCCTTTGTTCCTCATTGATTAAATGGAGTTCATCGTAGGAGACAGAATCCTTATCGAATTCATTATCACTTACCTCGCTATCCATACCTTTGACCATAAGGTACTTGTGTGATTGACTTGCGTGGTGATGACTTGCATGATGACGACTTATTTGATGATGACCTTGAGGAAGAACTTCTCTTAGAGGAGTGAGTGGCAAAGCTCTCGTCACTTGAGCTTGAATCTTCATCTTTACTCACCCATCTTCCCATGCTTGCAAATGCTTTGGCTCTTTCCCTTGTCTCCCTCTTGCTCTTGGTCTTCTTCTTTTTGATGCGATCAATAGTTTTGACCAAATCTTTTATAGAGATTCATTAATGAATCATGACATTGATCTTCTTGATGTTCTTCTCCACTTGAGAGATCATCTTGGTGACTTCGGGATCCATTTCTTCATCACTTGATATGCGTTGCTCATCATCTTCATTGCTCTCTTCATCTTCATCTTCATTATTTTGCTTGAGCTTGACTCTTACTCTTATCTCCTCATCTTCATCTTCATGTGTGGTCATGATGCTTGCTTACTTGTGAGAGCATGGTTCTTGACGTCGGATGAGGAAGAGGTTTCCACCCCCATGTTCATAGTCATCTCATGGGCAGTGATCTTACCGAGTACTTGACTTGGAGTTATGTTCTTTATGCAGTTATTGTCATAGATGATGGAGACTATCAACTTGTAGTTTGGAAGAAGAACTTGAACTATTCTTCTCATCACTTTATCATCATCAATTTGTATCAAACCTAATCCATTGATCTCGTTGACAAGAATATTCAAATGTGAGTATATGTCATTAGCATTTTCATGGGAAATTGTTTCATACTATTAAGCTTAGTAACAAGCACATGATATTTCTCATTGCGCATATTCTTTGTAGCTTCATGTATTTCAATGAGACTATTTAAAATATCATGTGCATTGGTGAGAGAATAAACATGATTAAATGCATTAATATTTAATGACGATAAAACGATACTCTTTACTAATGCATCTAAGTGCCTCTTCTTGTTGGTGATATGAGGTCTCATCCCTTCCTTGATGACTCTCCAAACATCTAAACCTTTAGCTTGCAAACAAGATATTAGAATTTTTCAATAAGGAAAATTTGTGCCATCGAAAAGTGGAGCGCTTTGGGTATCCATCTCTACTCCGGACGTCACAACTCTAGGATGTTTAAGCCTATCAAGAGTACGAGGCTCTGATACTAATTGTGAGGAATGATGACGTCCTAAGAGAGGGGGAGTGAATTAGGACACTTAGAGACTAAACCAAATTGACTCCAAAAACTTTACAAGATAAATCTATCTCAATTTTTATCTAAATATGCTCTAAATTTATCTAGTGTGTCTACTCTACCGTTAAAGACGATTGTAACCTACTCTAGCAAGATAAGTTACAAGTATGTAAATACGGAAATGTAAATAAGGTAGAGAGACAAAATCGACATAAGAGATTTTTATCCCGTGGTATCAGTGGCATGAATGTCACCCCTAATGTACGTTGGAGCTCCACAAAGGATATATTCCAGGTCGCCAAGTCTTTTTCAGTCACGGCTCTTGAGCTACTAAGTCACCAAAACAAGGTCTCAAGCATAATTAGCCACCAAGGCACAAAGGCAAGATCTCACCACTAGTCTCTCCTCTGGTCACTTGCCGTCGTGATCACTCCGAAGCTTGAGACACCGAGAAAAGGGTCTCCACGTACCCGTACATGTGTCTTACCACCGCTCCACACCAAGTCGGAGGGTCAACAAGGTTGAGCCACCAAGACCCAAGATGCCAGCGAGTCACCAAGACTCCAAGTCACCTACGTACCACTCAGTTCAAGCTAGGATCATTGCTTGATCCCTTCTTCAAGCTGCAGCACCTAGCTACAACTCAATCTAGGACTATAAGTACTAAACCTCTCTAATTTTGTGCTCAATAGCCTTGGATAATCACTTTAAGCACTTTGGTGGCTTGGATGTCTTCTTAAGTGTACATGGGCTTCCTCTATACTCCAGCAGCATGCCACACCTTTAAATGATTGAGTGAAGGGTTATTTATAGTCTCAAACCTGCCAACTAGCCATTTTCCCAATGACTCATAAAAGTTGTTAACACCGGATGATCCGGTTAGTATTAACATCGGATCATCCTATGAGTACAAACTCAGAAACTAGCTGTTAGAACTCCACTCAATGCCTCTGTGAACACATGACACTCCGGTGCGCATTTAAATCCATCATTCGACCTTCCGGTGAGTTATCTTGAGTCATCCGAGCATTTTCAGCATCTCTGTGTAAAATACTCTAGTGCATTCATCCAGTATTCATTCTATTCACACCGTACCATCTGGTGAGTTAAACATTCTCTTCTTTTGCCTAGAAATGCTCTGGTGCAACTATCTCTGTGATCATCGGACAATCCAGTGAGTTGAACTTCATTTTTCAGCACTTGCAGTCACCTCTGCAAGAAATGCTCCATGCTATACTCTGGTGTGTACAAATCAAGCACCGGATCTTACGGTGGGTTGATACTCAGTCTTCTGCACTTGCATTCTTCTTTGCAAGAAATGCTCTAATGTTTCCCAATGTAGATCACCAGACTATGCAGTGGGGTCTTCAGTCTTTCCCCCATTTGTAAGAAATACTTCGGTAAGTTTAACACACAGAACACCGAACCTTTCGGTGAAATCATCAGCCTTCACTTTGCCTCTAAACACAATGCTCCAGTGAGTTTAATCCCGCTGCACCGGACCTTTCGGTAAAGCAAATTTCCTAAGACTTTTTCAATTCAATCAAATTTTGTCCCGTCTACAATGACTTCTTGATGTATTGCATCAATACGACCTACTAACATATATTCTTGATAAATATGTTAGTCCGAATGACTATATTATTATTAATCATTAAAATTATAATTATGATATTCTAAGATCATTTTCATTACAACACACTAAATCAAACTTAAGCTAGATCCAAAATAATCTCAGTTCCACTGGACTACCCTCTAAGTTCACTGTTGGCCAGCACTGCCTAATGAGCTGTTGGCGCTAATCGAGTTCACCTTCCCCATCCCACATCGACCCTTTTTCCCCGTCCCCTACTTGTTTAATCCATGCACCTTTGCTACAGTTCACCACCCTACCGTCTCCTCAAACGTCGTGTTTTCATGTGGTTGCCACTACTGACTATCATTATGTCTCTATTGTCTTATTGATGTAATGTTTTTTCTTTTGTTAAAAGGGCCGTTTTTATTAGGCCCCGACTTCTGATGAATAAGATCTTTTACAACAAAGCAAACAAGATCAACGTTGGAGCTTCATTATTTGAAATCAAACCCTAACTATTTGAGTTAATTCCTATATTTTCGTATCTCTAATGTTTCAGATGTGTAAATTTAATGTTTTAGACGTTACGAAAATTCGTTTCTATAGTTATTTTTATATGTTACACCTAATTTTACACCACGTAGGTTTTGCATGAAATGTTGTGTGCAACATGACGGGATGCTGCGGTGAGAATTTTTCTCTCGGAATCAGATGCATACAACGAGCTATTTTGTTGTATTTTTTCGATGTTACAAACGTTAACTTCAGATATTAAAAACATTATTTTTTAATATTGTAATGGACTACGATGAATAACTGAAAAAACGTCCGGACGCTAGCATCTTCCTTAAAAAAAATGACCGAAAGTTTACTAGAAAATTCAAGTCGTCTTTGAAATGGGCCGGAAGGGGCTGATCCAAGAAAAACCCTCCGACCCAAAAAAAAAACCCCCACCGGCCCCCTCCCCTTCTCCCGCGCCGCAATCATCATGGCGGCTCCGCCGCCGACTTCCACACCGCCGCCGGCAGCCGCAAAGCCCAACCCTAACCGTAACCCGAAGCGGAAGCCAAAACCGAAAGCAGCCGGCCCCTCGGTCCTGAACCCTAACTGGGCGCAGCTCCAGGCCAAGCTCCCCCATCGCCCCGCCGCCACCCTCCTCGGCAAGCGCAAGGACCGGACCGGCCCTCCTCCGCCGCCAGAGCCTGTGGAGCCGTATACTCCCACGGAGGCGGCTGCGGGCGAGCAGCCGGAGGTCAAGCTCGAGCCAACCTCCGATGACACCAGGTGAGCGTGCCTTCCCAGCGAGATTCTTGGAACGCCTTTTTTTTTTTTTTGAGATGTTTTTGTTTTTGACTCTGTGGTTTGGTAATGGTGGTGGGGGTTGGTTAGCTTGACGAAGGCGGTGGCGGTGGACTGCGAGATGGTCGGGGTAGGCGCCGGCGGCGGCAAGAGCGCCCTCGGCAGGGTCACCTTGGTAGGCATAATCATTTTTTCCTTTATTTTTTCTTATTTATTTACAGTGTGTAGTAATAATATGCTTAGTTTCATTGAAAAAAATGCTTAGTCACCAATTCATACGGTGGAGTAGAAAGCGTTTGGGAGTCGGAGTGATGGCCGAGCAAGAGGTCTGGAGTTGTTCATTAAAATTGAATCGGAAGGGTCAGGAAGCGCAAAAAGCTGTTAATCACGAAACAGCAGTGTAATGCCCTGCTTTGTACATGGAATGAGATTGCAATTATTTTCTACCCAGAGTTCGTTCGGACATAGAGATGTTGTGAAGTTGCGTTGGACAATCCACAGTGGGAGGGTGGTTGTTCATAGATGTTTGGTTTAGCAAATAGGTGGTTTCAATAACTCTGTGACTTGGATGGATGTCGCATCAAGTGCTTGAAATTGGATGGCTTTCTGTGGCTGCTGGAAAGTGGTTGTTACATGTTTGCATTTGAAACTAGTAGTATTCAGGTTCTTATCTCTATAACATGTGATTAGCATATGTTTGGGTTTGGCAGTATGGTAATGCAATTTCCTTCTGTTTGGGGTTACACGTTTTGTTTTATTTACCAGATGTTTAGCTAATAAAGTATTTGAATGTGGTTTTATTTAGATAATGTTTAGCAATAGCGTAGTGTAATGTGGTCCTTTTCACTTGTTATGTGGTTTTCTCTCTTAAATTGTTATGTGGCTAACTGGCTATTTGCTAGTGCTATAAAAATGTATAAAATAACTGTTTTTACTGTAGTAGCTTAGTTGTTGATAACTCTTGCATGAATTTCGGGATTTCGAGTAATACAATAGGGTGTGCATATCATAAAAAATCATTGAAATGTTCTAGTGATTTGTGCATCAATTTGATATCCCTGATTCTGAAGTTTAAATATGAGACCTACTTCATGTCAAATTGTTAATGCTCAGTGCTCACCCTGTGCAGAGTCAATATATGGTAGAATCAATAAAATTTATTTGTAGGCACCCTGGACTGAATATTGGAAGGAATGAAGGAAGCAAATATCATACCATTCTTAAGTTTTACGGAAGAAGAATGTTGCATTGTCTTCAAAATTTATAGGATAAGTGCGCATTCATTTATCTTAGACAGTTGATGTGATGTAAATGGTTCAAGGCTTCAAGAAGTGAAGGTTATTCTTGAAGTTTGTGAATTACGTGCTTAAGTTTGATGGAAAACTGATGAGAAGTGTAGGCCATGTTTACCTAGCCTTGCCTTGGGGAAAGAGTGGGTGAGGATTTCCTTGCTTTTAAGGGAGGGAGAGCCAAATTTGCTCCAACAAGGATTTCCTATATCAGTAGCAATTCTGGACAAGGGAACATGCCCTTACTGCTTTTGTTCAACATTCTGTAGTACTTGCTATATAGGCAATGTTACATAGTACGGGGATACGGATACGGGGATACGGATACGGGGATACGGGGATACAACATTTTCCAAAAATAGCAATACGGGGATACGGTAAACCCCAAATACAAAATTACAACCATAGTCGAATATTGTGCATTACATAATAATATCAAAATATCATAGAAATATAAGATAAAGAAATATGCTAAGCTCTTCAAGAACTGATAAGAACTCAATCTTCCCCTCCTAATATCTCCTCCTCAAATTCTGGCTCATCAAGTGTCAGATCAGCACCTTCTAAAAAGCCAACACCAACAAAGCTCTCGGTGCCATCTCCCCCGACATCCCACATTCGGCTTGGTCCACTTTGATAATCATTGGACTTCCTTGAAAGAAGACGCAAGTTGTTATGCACAAACACCAAATCCTCAGCTCTCTCAGGAGTGAGCTTATTCCTCTTCATGCTATGTATAAAAGCATATGTGCTCCAATTCCTCTCACAGCAAGAGGAAGATGCTGGCTGCCCAAGTAGCTTTAAGGCTAAATCTTTCAACTCTGGGGTGTGAACTCCATAAGTGCCCCACCATTGCTTTGTGTCAAAATGAGCTCTATCCTCAACTGAATCAGGGTCATCAAAGGCACCCAAAAATAGTGAGAAATCAGCAAATTGTGTCTTGATTTTTCTTAAGTCATCCGGATCCGGAAAGAACTTTCTAAAACATTTGTTCCTCTCAGTATTAATTTCAACATCATTATTTGGGCTGACACGACCAGATACTTCATTAAGCCAAGCTGGAGTATAGTATCTATCACCACAATAACAAAAAGAATCATCAAAATTGTGCAATTCAAAACATTTAAATGACAATGTAAGGTTGATATTTTGTTACCTTGGATTTAGTGAGTGTGCCAAACACTGGAGAGGAGTATTACTCTTGCCCCACCTAGATAGTAAAATGCTTTGAACAACATCAAAAAAGACACTTGTACCACCATCCATAATTCCCTCCTTCCGATAGATACAAGCTCTCACCTAAGATATATATAAAAAAATCAGCAAGCATAGGACAACAAAATCAGCAAGCATAGAAAACTAAATGTCAAAATCAGCACATCACCTTCTCTATCATAGAGTCCCACATCTCATAGACCAAATGGAGACATGGCTTGTCTGTGTCAGCTGCCCGTAGCATTGAATAAATAGGATCGGTGAAATCAATAATGTATTGAACTTGATCCCACCATATATCATTGAGAATCTTTTCCTTCACCGCTTGAGCTTTGGTTGGATCGTCCTCCCTATAAGCCATCCACTTGTCACCAACAACCATGAGCACCAATGCTTCCTTGATAAGCAAGAACCTCTTCAACATGACAATGACACTAGCAAATCTTGTTTCTGCAACTGCAAGAAACTTGAGTTTGGTAAACTCATTGAACATGGACAACCTCATGCCATGATTCATGATGTAATTCTTGATATAGGAGGCATCTTCTGAGATGTGTTTGATCCAAACAAGTTCTTTATTGTCGCCTTCATCGTCCTTTGGTGCACAAATATTCTTCAATGCAAGGTTGAGGGTGTGCACAACGCAAGGAGTCCAAAAGATGTTCTTGTACTTTGATTCAATCATCAATCCGGCGGCTTTGCAATTTGCCGCATTGTCAGTGATCACTTGGACCACATTCTTTGATCCAACTTCCTCTATCACCTCCTTCAACCTATCGAAGATATATTCCTTGCTTTTCACCTATCAAGAGTTCAAGACAGGAAGACCATAATGTACCAAAAAAAGATCAAAAAGACAAGCTCAAATTGATTTTGTACCTCTCCTTCGGAGTCAATTGATTTTAGAAAAATTGGAGCACCCTCTGTCACAGCTATAAAATTTAAAATTGGGCGTCTTTGCGGATCAGTCCACCCATCAGCTGCAATAGTCACTCCTTTGAAGGGCCAAGTGGATTTGATAGGTTCAAGCATCCTCTCAACATGTGCCTTCTCTTTTTGGAGAAGAGTTGTTCTCAATGCATTATATCCCGGAGGCACATAACCACCCATTTTGTTGTTTGCAACAAAATTGTAAGAAGCCCGATAATTGGGGTTCCTTGCCACATTGAAAGGTAGCCCTGCAAAATAAAGTACTAGCATGCTTCAAACGAAATGAGAAATGCAAAATACAAGTACAACATAATTAATTGCAATTATGCAAACCTGCAGTGTAGAACAATCTTGCAATATGACCATCGGCAATGTGTCGGGTTTCAGCATTAAAACTTTCTGAAATCTCTGATTGCTTCCCTTTTCTTTTCTTTGATGATGGTGGCAAGCCTGAATCTTCAAAAGGGGGTAAGCGAAGTAGCTTATTCCTAGGGGCACTAGTTGTTGCAACCTCTGTAGCTTCACGATCTTCCTTGCGAAGTTGTTCAAGGATAGGGTACGAAATCTTCTCACAAATCGCAACACCCGTATTTCTCACCTTTAGAAGATGAGACCTCACTCTTGAATAGCTGCCCGGATAATCTTTTTCACAAAAATGACACCTAAATCTCGCATTGCCTCCACGACCGGGTGTCACATATCTGGTAACATGAACCCACAATGGATATTTGGGGTTCCTGTACTCAATTTCTTCATTTTCTGTTTCATGACTACCAACAGAGGATCGTGTTCCTGTTCCACTTCCACTTCCACTTGATGCCATTACAATGCCTCAGCTTCTATTCATCAGTTCCAACATTTCATTGCTTAAGATATTAAACTCATTGCTTAAGATATTAAACTTGCAGACTGCAGCATTAAGCATTCTCAAATCACAAAATTTGAGCACTGGATGAGGGGCTTACCTGCTGCTGCTGGCCTCTGTTGCACGGAGCTGGACGAAGCACGCAGCGCTGGCTGCTGTACTGGATGAACCCCGCGCGCGTGAGCTAGACGAAGCACGCAGCGACAGGAGAGGAGGGGCGGCACCGGCGGAGAGGAGGGGCGGCGCTGGCGGACAGTACGGGAGCGGCGCCGACGGAGAGGAGGCAAGGCGGCGCCGGCGGACAGGAGGGGCGGCGCCGGCGGAGAGGAGGGGCGGCGCTGGCGGACAGGACGGGAGCGGCGCCGATGGAGAGGAGGCGCCAACGGAGAGAAGGGGAGGCGCCAACGGAGAGAAGGCCGAAGGGGAGGCGGCGCCGGCGGAGAGGAGGAGGGGCGGCGCCGGCGGAGAGGAGGGGCGGCGCGGATGGATGGCGGAGAGGAGTTCCAGCAGTATTTTGGCGGCGGCGGAGAGCAGTTCCATCAGGTTAGTAGCCTCCTCTGATGGGCCGGGCCGTATTTCGGCCGTATCCCTCGCGTATCCCAGCGTATCCCGTGCGTATCCCTTTAATTTCGTATTTTTTTTAAATAAAAAAAAGGGATACGCGGGGATACGCGTATCCCCGCGTATCCCCGCGTATCCCCGTTCTGTACGCGTCCTGGACGGGGATACGGTGCCTCTCGTGCGTATCCGTGCAACAGAGTATATAGGTTTATGTAGTATTCGCAATACAACAAATGTTCTTGATAAAGTTTATTCTAAATGTCCAAATATTTGGGCGATAGAGAATGATATTTCAAATGCATTCCTGCATTTGAAATATCATTTTCTAACCTTAATGTGCTTTTTGTTAGGTTAATTCCTTTGGCAATGTTGTATATGATGAATATGTCCGGACAGTGGAGCGAATAGTGGATTACCGTACCCGTATTAGTGGGATTAGACCCAAGCACATGAATAAAGGTGAGTCATCACTACATTGTCAGTCTATCACTATATGATATTTTTGTAGGTGTAGAGGGTCGTGATCTATATGGGTTAACTGTCTTATGTCACTGCAGCCAAAGAATTCTGGATTGTGCAGAGGGAAGTAGCTGAGCTGATTAAAGGCAGAATTCTTGCTGGGCATGCACTGCACAATGATCTTAAGGTTGTTGGTGGCTGTAACTTCATTCTTTATGCACCCTGTGTTCTTGTCTAATTTAATTCACATTTTCCAGGTCTTGCTACTAAGTCACCCAAAGAAGGACATCAGGGATACCTCAGAATATGAGATTTTCCGAAGGTTAGATGGTCTGAGCATCTACAATGATGTAATTATGCTTGTTATGATTGCCCAAAACTGTACTGACATGTGAATTTCAATTCATTAGGGAGGGAAAGAGGCGATCGTTGAAGGATCTTGCTGCTCAAGTACTTGGTGCTAAAATACAACAGAATGAGCACTGCCCTGTATGTGTGATGTTGTATGCATGGTTATTTTCTATGCAATATGGATTTATTTGTTCCAACCTTTTCTGATTTGTTCTTGAACGGTTTACATTATCTATCACCTAGTCACTTAGTTACGTAGCCACTTCCTTCTGGAGTGAAACCTGTTGTTATTAGCCATTGATGTCAGTTCTGCTCATGATTGCTTGCATGGCCATGTTTTGTACTCTTTACAGATCGAGGATGCCAGAGCTGCGATGTTCATTTACAAGAAGCACAAGAAGGCATGGGAGAAGAACATGAAAGAACAATTTAGGTTCAAAAAGAAGCTCAAGAAGCGAGGCAAGAAGAGACCTGCTGAGCCGAAAGGGAATGACCCCAATGTGCCCACTGTTCTTCTATAGAGATGAAAAGGAAACCTGGGAGCCTGTGCAAACCATTTCCCTATTCAACATGGATTTGACTATGACAAGGGGTTAGGATATGATAAATCCTAACGGAATTTTGTCTCAAGTCAGTATGCTAAAGCCCAAATAACAGCTGAACCATGAACTTCCAGATAAAAACTTGATGACGATGCCGTGATTCCATATAGTTGATTCATAATTATGTGTAGCATTTGTCCTAGGGAAACAATATTTGTAATGAAAATTTTGTACTTCAACATTCATGTAATGTAGTGTAAATTCACACTACATTCAGATTTTGTAACAAATATGTTCACCATCAATTGAAAACTGTAACAGGTGACAAGATTGGGTTGCTGAGAATTGGATTTTGACTGGGCTGCCTTACAGCAATCGTAGATGTGAGGGCTCTGTGCTCATGCCGTTTCCTAACTGTAAACTGGTGTTGGTGCAGTGGCAGGTAGTTGCTGTCCAGCATGTGCAGGATGACGACCATCAGCACGGAGCAGGCAAACATCGGTATCGGCCCAAAGATCCACATCAGCAGCGATGTTGCGAAGTAGAGAGCTCGGAGTCCCATGGACCAGAAGTTGCCGCCTCGGATCACGGCGTGTTGCACGTAGCTCGCCGGGACGTCGGAGTCCAGGGTGGTTATCAGGAAGCTGGCTTGGACATAGTACCTGTGGCGTAGCAACAAGTTCTGAAACTCTGAACCTGATGCCGTGGTATTCAGAATTCGCAACGGTTGGCTGACTCAGAAGCAAAGAAAGGTTACCTTGCAGAGTGGATGAAGCAGGTGAACGACGCCACGAAGCAGACTAGGAGCGAGATGTACTTGACGGTGGTCGTGGACTGGCTCCGGTCGCCGTAGACGAGCCCCGTCATGAACACCTTGGTGGTGCTGCTCACCCACGCCCCGATGAGCGAGCCCAGCGCGATGGACAGCGAGGCCAGGTTGGTCGACGCCGAGATGTTGCTGGAGATGACGCTCAGCGCCAGCCCCGTCTCACCCGGAGTCGCCTGCAGCAGAAGGTCAGCAACAAGCAACCCCCACCATTGTCACATGGTTCAGTTCAGGTTCTTGCTGGGAGTGTTTTTTTATACCTGGACCATGCTGCGGACCCATGCGAGCTTGTTGTGGTTCTCGTAGCCGATGACGGTGGTGCCGGGATGTCGGAGGATCCGGTAGAGGAGGAGGAGGTGGTAGCTGAACATGATGACGAGCCCGCAGGGGACCAGCACCAGGTCCAGGGAGCCCTTCTCCAGCTGCATCTCCTCCTCCTCTGTTCTTGTGTTCTAGGCTTCTCCGGTCTCTCGCATTTCGATGCTATTTCTTCGGATTCTGCAGAGAAGGTGAGATCGTAGTGGCTTGTGGTTTAAGTTTTTATTTGGATTTTGTGTGTGCTAGTGGTGGAGTAATGGCTTGTCGCTTGGGGTCTTATGATTTTGTGTGTGCTAGTGGCGGAGTAATGGCTTGTCGCTTGGGGGCAAAGACTACAAGCACGGCAAGCAAAATTTTGTGGGCTTGCTTCAAGAAGGCGGGGAGATAAATTGCTTTACGGGTTGCTGGGCTCTTAGATCCAAAGCCGATTAGAGAAAATGTTAGTCTTTCAACTTTCTTTTCTGCCATCCGAAAAATGGCATAAAATATTTCTCATGCCAGGTACCACGAATTTTCTTTAGTACAATACTTTTTCACTGAGAAACACATGGAGACTGACTCGTGGAATCATAGAAATTGAGAAACACATTGAATTTTCTTTAGCACAATACGTTGCAAATTATTGAGCAAACCTAAATAAAATTTGAACCATTGAATCTATGGAAGCCTTCCGAGCATATATCGATGTTGACGACTTGGAGCCCCTAGCATTCACCCTGGTTTATATCCTTGCACCTTAGGAAAAAGTTCAAAAAAAATCCTTAGTCAAAAAGGCTTTGTGATGCAAACCTTATAATAGCAATCCTGCAATTTAAAATGTTCAACATTCTCGAAAAAAAATGTCCATAGCTCTATACAAAACGTGAAATAAGCTGAACCTAAAAATTGAACCACGGTTAAATACTGTCGTTTGCTAGCTGGTACCAGGTACAAGAGGTCACGAACCAGTTACGTCAGGTCCTGTGTACCATGTGTTTGCTTGTACTCAAGGGCAACGAGATTATTCTAGCACATCATTTAATCGACTCATGAAGTCAAATCCCCAAAAATATTCGGTGGTCACATGGCCTTCACTGTTCATATATATTAGCTGGATTAAGTTGTCTAACCGCGATCAAGTTTGGCGGTGTAATCTATCTTTTTTGTTTAGATGTGAGCGTAAGCCAAGCTGGCATGTCATGGCACGTCGTCGTAGTAACAATGGCCATTAATCGAAACAAATTTTGCTACAGGATAGAGCTTTCACTTTAAGAGAAAAAGGTTTCTGTTGCGAAAATTATTGTCATAAAAAGGTTTTTTTTTTCATCACAAAACAATGTTTCTGATGTTTTTTTTGTCGCTAGTCGTCAGAAATATTCAAGTCACAAATAATATAGTGATAATTTTTTATTTCCTACAATTGATTCTGCTCACTGGTGAGGAATGAAAGTATCACTACTCATCTACACATTGACAATATTAATGGTAATAAAAATATATAACCTAGTGATGAAAATTAGCATCACTTATATTTTTTGCATTGACGACAAAAGTTCACACAACTAAAAATTATTTATGGCAACTTAATCACCACACTTATATTTGTAACAGTGACGACATATATGGTCAATATAAGTGACCAAAATTCATCACAATGCGTCTTTATTGTGTCAATGTTCCCTCTAACTATTGGAATTAAAATTGTGATAAATTAGATCGTCACACTTGTATTTTGCAAAAGTGGAATATTTGTCATGACAAATACATATTTTTCTCACCATGTGCAACACATGCAACAAACATATTCATCAACCAGAGGCAAAGAACCAACAACTTGAATTTGTTGAAGCAAATGATTATGTACATTGCACAAAAAATTGGTGATACAAAGAATCCATCGTAATATAACATTCCAGATAAAAATAAATTGTGCGAGATATCCAAAATGGTAACCTTTTTCTTGCTACGGGATCCTTGAACTTAATTCTTTGGTAAATCGTAATTTGCAAACCATAACTAGTTTATCCTGCATGAAAATATTGGCTGCTCCGGCAGATAAAAAATTAAGAGGATAAAAAGTTAAATGAACAGCAACGAGAAGATATCTTGTCACAGAAATACATTGCAGAACATTTCTGAGTGAATGAAACACAAGTTAACTGATGTACCAAAAATAATTGTGTACCTGACCGACAAGTACAATAAAAACGGAAGTTCGATCCATCCAGTATCACGGCAGAAGCAAATACTCAGGTTAGCCATTCACCATTCAAGTTCCAAGTAAAATATTCATGAACCATAGGGTTTTACCCATACAATTTAAATTCTAAATATCTCTATTACTTTAAAAAAAACATAGTGATCCATTCTAAACAGGCAAACGTCCTACCACATGAGCCATATGGGTCATGCAACACCGTCCTGCGCAACATGAACAGATCATCGGGGCTCTTGCGCCAGGGTCCACCCCACCAACCTAGGCCGTGTGCCCCTTGCCTCGCTGGGTGTAGCGGAACATCTTAGGTATACATATGATTTTGATGATTAATGACAATATAGTAAATATGACTAATATATTTGTATATACTTTAGTAGATCTTATGAATACAATACATAAAAAAGCTACCATAATCAGGATAAAGATTGACTGAATTGGAGAAGTTATAGGAGAATTTCTCTCACCGGATGGTCTGGTGCTCTGTGTGTTGAACTCATCAGAGCATTTCTAACAAAGAGGGAGAGAATGCTAAAGACCTCACCAGAAGGTCCAGTGATTAGCAAGTATGCTCACCGGAGCATTTCTAACAAAGAAGAGTGTTGTGCTGAAGAATAGAGAACAATTGACCGGATAGTCCGATGCTTGACTTGTGCACAACGGAGGAAGTGCACCGGATTATTTTTCAGTGCAGAGGAGAAGATGAAGACCTGATCGGATAGTCCGATGCTTGAGATGTTCACACCAGATTATAACACTGGAGCATTTCTCATAGAGGCGGCTGTAAGTGTTGAAGAATGAAGAACAACACACCGAAAGGTCCAGTGCTCTGAAGATCAACACATCGGAGCATTTCTTGCAATGAAGAAGTGCCGCGGTCTGGCTCAAGTGAACTCACCGGAAGAACCGGTGATGGAGTTAAAGATCTCACTGGAGTATCCGGTGTTCAGGATGACTTTGAGTGAGAGTCTAATGGCTAGTTTCTGATGATGTACACACCAGATTGTTCGGTGATTGTACTACTGTTGTCACCGGATAATCCAGTGTTAACAGCTTTTCTAAGCCATTGGATTAACAATTAGTTGATGAGTTTGAGGCTATAAATACCTCTCCACTCGGTCATTTGAAGGTGCTGGAGTCCAGAGAAAATCATAGACACTTGAGAAGACATACAAGCCACTGCAGTGCTAAAAGTGATCATCCAAGGCAGTTGGCACATAGATTAGCGAGTGATTAGTGCTATTATGCCTAGAGAGTAGAGTTGTTAGGTGTTGTTGCCTAGAGAGTGGATTAATGAGTGATCCTAGCTTGTACCGAGAGTTATGCTGGTGCCTTGGAGTCTTGATGACTCACAAGCCACTTGAGCCAGAGTTGCTCAAGCTTGTTGACCCTCTGACTTGGTGTGGAGCGGTGGCAATGCGATTGTGTGGGGACATGGATACCTTTGCCTTTGTGGCTCAAGCTCCGAAGTGATCACGACAGTAAGTGACGGGAAGAGAGGCTAGTGGTGAGACTTTGCCTTTGTGGTTTGGTGGCTCATCCGGCTTGAAGCCTTGCCTTGGTGGCTTGGTGGCTCAAGAGTTGTGACCGGATGCCGATCGGGAGCATATCTTTGATGGAGCTCCAACGTGGACCAGGGGTGACGTTTATGCCATCGATACCACGGGATAAAAATCTCTTGTGTTGAGTTTACTCTCTTTACCTTATTTATGTTTTCGCATTTACATACTTGCAATCTACCTTTGCGCATTTATCTTCCTAGAGTAGTTTTCTAGAATTAGCTATAGGTTGCAAAACTCTTTTGAGCGGTAGAGTAGACACACTAGATAAATTTAGAGCACATTTAGATAAAATTTGATATAGATTTATCTTGTAAAGCTTTTGGAGCCAATTAGGTTTCAAGTGTCCTAATTCACCCCCGTTTTAGGACGCTACCGATCCCTACAAGTGGTATCAGAGCCGGAACTCGCACCTTTCACAAGGACACGCCATTCAAGTAGCATTTGAGACCCCGTCTCATTTTGATCGGTTAGGCTTCACCACCTAGTGAGTTGTGACATCCGAGATTGGGATGGATATCCATAGTGCTCCATTTTTTCGATGGCACAAATTTCCCCTATTGGAAAATTCTAATGTCTTGTTATTTGCAAGCTAAGGGTCTAGATGTTTGGAGAGTTACCGAGGAAGGGATGAGGCAACGCATCACTAACAAGGAGAGGCAATTAGATGCATTGGCGAAGAGTATCCTTTTATCATCTTTAAATGTTGATGTATTTAATCATTTTTATTCTTTCACCAACGCACATGATATTTGGACTAGTCTTATTGAAATACATAAAGGCACAAACGATGTGCGCACTGATAAATATCATGTGCTTGTTACTAAGTTCAATGGCATCAAATAACTACCCTATGAAAATGCTAATGACATATACTCACATTTGAATATTCTTGTCAATGAGATCAATGGGTTAGGTTTGACGCAAATTGAAGATGATCAAGTGATGAGAAGAATACTTCAAGCTCTTCTTACAAAGTACAAGTTGATAGTCTCCATCATCTACGACAAAAACGACATTAAGAGGATGACTCCAAGTCAAATGCTCGGTAATATCACTGCCCATAAGATGAACATGAACATGAGGGTGGAAGCCTCTTCCTCATCCGATGCCAAGAACCTTACTCTCACAAGCAAGCAAGTACCATGCCCACACCTGAAGGCAAAGATGAGGAGGCAAGAGCAAGAGTCAAGCTCAAGCGAAGATGATAGAGATGAAAATGAAGATGAAGAGAATGATGAAGAAGATGAGCAAAGCACATCAAACGAAGAAGAGATGGATCCCGAAGTCACCAAGCTCATCTCACAAATGGAGAAGAACATTAAGAAGATCAATGCCAAGATTGATCACCGAATCTCATAAAAGACTTGGTCAAAACAATTGATCATATCAAGAAAGAGAGGAAGACCAAGAGCAAGAGGGAGACAAGAGGAAGATGCAAAACATTTGCAAGTATGGGAAGATGGGTGAGTGAAGATGAAGATTCGAGCTCAAGTAATGAGAGCATCGCCACCTACTCCTCCAAGCGAAGCTCTTCCTCAAGGTCGTCATCGCACAAGGCATCACATAAATGTCTCATAGCCAAAGGTATGGGTAGTGATGTAAGTGATGATGAATCTAATGAGGATTCTCCCTCCCAATAAGAACTTCTTGATTTGATCAATGAGCAACAAAGGGACTTAAAGAAATAATCTAAAGAACTTAAGAAATTTAATGCACTTAATGACATTCATGCTACCTTTTTTTCAATTATAAAGAATTATTGAGCAAATTCGAATTGCTAAACAAGCAGCATGAAGAGCTTAAGGTAAAAATTGAGTGTATTGTATCTCAATCTAAGGTCCATTTGATGCAATCCACCTCTCTATTTAATTTCAATTCTAAAATAGATGCATACACTTCTTGTGATAATTTAATTGATTTATCTAGCTCTCCCCTTTGCAATGAGATATGTGTTGAGAATGTTCGTATAAAACCATCTAATGAACTCATTGCACAGGAAAATGATGAGCTCAAGTAAGAAGTGAAGAAGCTCAAAAAGGACTTGGTAAGATTAAAGGTCAAGAATCATCTCCAACCTTCTCAAGATAACCGTGCAACTACGGTGAACAAGCTTACGGAGGGGTTCACTATGATATGCTTCAAGTTTCATCAAGAAGACCACAAGTCTTTCCAATTCAAACAAATCAAGAAGGAGACCAAGGAGAAGAAGAAGATCATGAACCTCTCCAACAAGACCTCCAACGTCAATACCAAGCCCAACTACAAGACCAAGGTTAAGAGCAACCACTACAAGCTCAATAAGGAAAATGTTAAGGTGGTTGCATATATGGTTGGGAGAAAGGTCCGGAGGTGGAACCAACCCATTTGGGTGCCCAAGGAAGTCATCACCAACATGAATGGGTCCCAATCGGTTTGAGTTCCAAAGAAGATTTGAAGCCCGAGGCGGCTATGGGAATTTGGTGACTTGGCTCACAAGATGAAGTGTAGGTTCAAGCAAAAAAGCTAAGTATATAAGATTGAACGCATTAATGAAGATCATAATTATCATATGCCCAAATTCCCATCCAAAGATAAACAAAGAAAAGGTACTAGATGCTAAATCCTCTAAATTAATGAATTCACTTGCCTTGTCTAGGATTGCATGCTCTCAATTCAATTTATTGCAAGTCGAATTTGCAGAAGGGACTAGAGGTTTGTCTAGCATAAGTTTTTCATATGGTAGGTTGCGTGTGTTTCTATCTTTCTTATGAGTAACCTACATGGTTTATTAGTTGTAAGTTCCTTACATGGCATTAGTTTTTCAATTGATATTCTTTATGTGCCATGAACCAATCTATAGGGTATCCTCCCCATTATTATCAATAACAAGTGCATATCTCTCACAAGTATTCAATATTTGTATGCACATATTTAGGGGGAGTATATCTTATGGGTTGTGATTTTAAGACTAACATGTGTTTCAAGTAATATCTTTTGTAGCCTCATTGAGTGATCAATAAGTTCCCGGAGGTATGCAATGCTTAAAGGCTTCAATTGGTATCATTGTCAATCCATTTGTTCATTTAAGCTACCTCCATACATGGTATAGTTTAAACTTCCCTCCTCTACTTATTATCTAGTTGTACATATATTGCTACATTCCTACAAGGTGGTATTCACATGTGGGTCTCATTATATATGCACATATATAGGGGAGTTTATATTATATCATGTGAGTTTCATGAATTATGATCATTGTTCGTCTTTTTCAATTGATATCAATGCCTCTTATCCTTACAATTGGTATATCTATTAAATTGGTATCATTTCATATGGATCATGATTTATGAAGCTCTCTCCCATGTGCTCTAACGCTCTTCCTCGAGTTCAACATGTGTTCGTAACCATTTTTGAGATTGTTGACAAAGGGGGAGAAGTTTGGCGACCAAAGCAAGAGGCATACCTAGTGGAGAACAAGCAAGATGCCAAGGTTGACAAAGGGGGACTCATCTACATTTGGCATCAAAAGCATGCAATGGAGAAGCTCTTGTATAGGTCGATCAAGGGAGATACTGACAATGGAGAAAGGGAGAGCCACAATAAAAGGGGGACTAAGTGGTAAGAACATGCATCCAAGTAATGTGGTAAGACTTTTTACTTTTTATAATTAGTATCATTTATTATTTGCCACTTACTTTGGTTGGGTTATCATCAATCACTAAAAAGGGGGAGATTGTAGTGGAACATCTTAGGGCATGTATGTGATTTTAGTGATTAATGACAACATAATCAATAGAACTAACATATTTGTCAAGTATATGCTTTAGTAGGTCTCATGGATGCAATACATAAATAAGTCACCACAGCCGGGATAAAGATTAACTGAATTGGAGAAGTCCTATGAGAATTGGTCTCACCAGATGGTCCGGTGCTCTGTGTGTTGAACTCATTAGAGCATTTCTTACAAAGGGGGAGAGAATGCTGAAGACCTCATCGGAAGGTCTGGTGATTAGCAGGTGTGCTCACCGGTGCAATTCTTCCAGAGAAGGGTGTTGTGCTGAAGAATGGAGAACAGTTGACCAGATAGTTCGATGCTTGGCTTGTGCACAACGGAGGAAGTGCACTGGAGTATTTTCCAGTGCAGAGGAGAAGATGAAGACCTAACCGGATAGTCTGGTGCTTGGGATGTTCACACCGAATTATAACACCAGAGCATTTTTTGCAGAGGCGACAGCAAGTGTTGAAGAATGAAGAACAACACACTAGAAGGTACGGTGCTATGAAGATCAACACATCGGAGCATTTCTTGCAGAGAAAAGGTGCCGCGGTCTGGCTCAAGTGAACTCATCAGAAGGTCCGATGATGGAGTTAAAGATCTCACTGGGGTATCCGGTGTTCAGGATAACTTTGAGTGGGAGTCCAATGGCTAGTTTCTGATGATGTACTGGATTGTTCGGAGATTGTACTACTATTGTCATCGAACAATCCGGTGTTAACGGCTTTTTTGAGCCGTTGGGTTAACGGCTAGTTGGAAAGTTTGAGTCCATAAATACCTCTCCACTCGATCATTTGAAGGTGCTGGAGTCCAGAGAATACTATAGACACTTGAGAAGACATCCAAGCCACCAAGGTGCTAAAGTGATCATTCAAGGCAATTGGCACATAGATTAGTGAGTGATTAGTGCTATTAGGCCTAGAGAGTAGAGTTGCTAGGTGTTGCTGCCTAGAGAGTGGATTAATGAGTGGTTCTAGCTTGTACTGAGAGTTATGCCGGTGTCTTGGAGTCTTGATGACTCACTAGCAACTTGAGCCAGAGTTGCTCAAGCTTGTTGACCTTTCGACTTGGTGTGAAGCGGCAGCAATGCGATTGTGCGGGGACATGGATACCCTTGCCTTTGTGGCTCAAGCTCCGAAGTGATCACGGTGGCATGTGACCAGAAGAGAGGCTAGTGGTGAGACCTTGCCTTAGTGGCTTATCTGGTTTGAGGCATTGTCATGGTGGCTTGATGGCTCAAGAGTCGTGACCAGCTGCCGATCGGGAGCATATCCTTGGTGGAGCTCCAACGTGGACTAGGGGTGGCGTTTATGCCATTGATACCACAAGATAAAAATCTCTTGTGCCAAGTTTGCTCTCTTTACCTTATTTACGTTTTCATATTTATATACTTGCAATCTACCTTTGCGCATTTATCTTCCTATAGTAGTTTTCTAGTATTAGCTATAGGTTGCAAAACTCTTTTGAGCAGTAGAGTAGACACACTAGATAAACCTAGAACACATTTAAATAGAATTTAGTATAGATTTATCTTGTTAAGCTTTTGGAGTCAATTAAGTTTTAAGTGTCCTAATTCACCCTCCTCTTAGAACATCACCGATCCCTACACTAGGCCACCGCGCCCCTCATCTGCCTGGACTATCCCTCTCCACGGACACCTCCAGTCGCACGGGCCGCTCCAGGCCCCTGGGCTGCTCGACCGGCCACCCTCCAGCGCAACCCCACCTGGGCTGCTACCCACAACAGCTGAGCTGACCTGGGACAGCACCAGCCGCCTGACTCTGCCATGGCCAGCCCACCTTTGCACATGAGCAAACAATTATGAGCCAATGTGCTTCTAAG
Source organism: Phragmites australis (assembly GCF_958298935.1). NCBI lineage: Eukaryota > Viridiplantae > Streptophyta > Magnoliopsida > Poales > Poaceae > Phragmites > Phragmites australis. Next base: position 17,737,300 of record NC_084936.1, on the reverse strand, counting down.
CCACTTGCCACACGCACAAGCCCCACGTGCACCTGCTAAAATAGCCAACAACTCCAGCAGCCTTTTCACGCATAACAGAACACGATCTGTATGTGCCTGAGACACCAAAACCATGTGGTCCACCTTGCATGCCTGATCAGGAGAGATGTTTGTTGGAAGAAAAAAAATATATTTCGTGTAAATTTCCGGCTCCTGTTACAACGCACAGGCACTCAACAACTTTATTTCGTGTAAATTTCTTATGGTTCACAACGTTTGTTGGTTTAACTTGCAACTTTGATATTACGCTTTGCATGGCTTGTGTTTCCATTGCAACGCACGAGCGCTCACCTAGTAATTATCCAAAACTACATAGTGTCGAGATAGGAGCTAGTGAAAACCCCGCAAATTCAAGTGGAAAAGTCTAGCGTATTTTCCATGCAAAGTTCTACGCAGAGTAGAATGTCTTAGACCACATATATTAAAAACCATGCACTAGATTTTCCCCACTTGATATGAAATCCAAGACAAAATCCTTTTCGTGTATGTTTTTTGCTTGGCCTATTGGTCTCTATGTACAAACTCAAGTGACGCAGCCTTATGCATATCTGAAGCAAGACAACAAATTTGCACAAGCTCATTCAAGAATGATGGTAGAAGCCATTAGATACATAAAGGGATCAGAGATTAGGTAATTCTTGAACTAATGATTTGTGTACGTATTAGTAGTCCAAAAACATATTGGTTAAAAAGAAAATCACTCCTTGTTAGAGTATATGGTATAGGATACATAATGCTCCAGTTGTTATGATAGGATATGATTAGATTTTATCTTTTCTCTAGGGTTGCTTGATATCCAAGCCATATGTACTCTATATATTCCGCCCTCGATGCTCAATGCAATATACACAATATTCCACCAATCCTCGTACTCTTTAATGATATCACGAGTTTAGGTTCTAATCCTAGGCCATAAACCCTAGCTGCCACTAGCTTCCGCACCACGCGCCCCAAAGGAGATGGATCTCCATGATGTCCATCGGGGGCAGCATCGCCCGTACCTAAGGTTCACGCTGTTGATTGTGTTGATCGGCCACCATAGTGAGTCTTTTACCGATCCATTGATCGGGTTTTCCTCTCTCACCGGTCGTTGATCAGTATTTCTCTTTGGTTTTTTCGATCCAAGATCGGTTTGCGTCCCCCGCTGCTCATCGATTCCGCGCGCCTCTACTCTGACCTCGGCAACACCTCCACCGGCTAGCTCCTCCACTCGTGCGGCATGGCAATCGTGCAAAGAACGCGTGGGTGCGTGTGCGCCCTTTTCACGCTCTGCCACCCAGTTGCCTCCTCTGCATGCATCACCAACGTCGACTCCACCACCTGACCACGTCACCCGACCCACCATCGTCTTCATCCTCCACACGTCTCCACATGTCTGGACACCTCCACGTGCCTGGATCACGTCACTCCCACCGTCCACCGCCTGTCTCCACACGTCTGGACGCCTCTATGCGTCTATTCACGCCTTCGTCTGCACGCACCGAAGCGCCTCTGGTCGATCAACATCGCATGTCGCTCGACTCCCGCACGTCATCGACCACTTGCCTGGCTGCATCGACCACGTCGCACCTGCATTGACATATCGCGTCTGTCGTCCACGCCCCTGGTTCGATCTGGTCCTCACTCAGCACCACCGATCTGGCCATGAACCTGCCTGCCCTTACTCCATGTCATGCCCTCGACCACGTCACGTCACCCATCACGCTGGATCTTCCCAGTGTGCACCACGGCTTGCACCGCCAGTCTCCACGTGCCGTCACCAGCACATCATCGCCACCGGTTCATCGTCGTCACCTCCACTCGGGATGCCTATGCCTCGACCTACCTTCGCGCGCCCTCGGTCTGATCATTCGATAGCATGCAATTTGTCCCGGCCGATCAACAGTGGCTCCCGTCCTCCTCGTCCATGAGTATGCGCGTCTTCCCGAGCACCTGGTCTGCCACTGTGTCACCTTCTTCCAGCCGCAGTGCTACCGCCTGTGGTCGTGCCTCCACAGTGCCAATGCGCCCTCCCTAGCGTGGTTAAACCGAATGGAGGATCCCACCATCACCCTTCATCGCCATCGCGAACGCCACAACAGTTCGACTGACTAACGTCGCCTCTCTCGACTCTCGATGCGTTATGGCCTCAGTCATTGGTGCCCTTGGTCTTCATCATGCTGTTCGGGTGTTTCTCGAGCACCGCCACTATGCTTTCGGATCCCGCCGTCGCCGCTCCAGGACACTGGTTCTGCCTCTACTGCCTTTGTCCATCACAACCTCGTCGCCAACATCATAGTCTCCTCCTCGGTCTCTTCATCTACTCTGGCATTTGTGGGCTGCATCGGCATCTTCTCCTCCTCGCTGCTTTGCGCACCGCGATCGTTGTGGCCTTCTCTGCTGGTCCCGCAGACACTGGCGCATGGTTGGGATCCATACCTTCGCACACCCAGTACTGGCAACACCGGTGCGTGCCTTCATCCCCGATGCATTCCCGGGCCTAGCATACCCAGTGCACGCCTCATCCTCGACGGCCTGGGCTACATCGACCTCCTCTTCTATGATTGCCTCGTCTGTGTCACCATCTTCTTCCCTTGGGTCTCCTTACACCCATCACCATGGCGCCTTCTTGCACCCGTGGCTTCGTGTGTAGCTCCCTCGTCCACGGCAACCCCGACTATAGTTACGTCGACCACGACATCCAACGAACAGCATCCTCGACCACAGCTATTCGCCTCGCTCTCGGCTACCTCGACATCAGGCACAAAGGGCTACTATCCGTATGAGCAACTCGTCGGTTTCTCCAGCCACAACATTTGCATCACGCTGTTTCGACTGCGGGGGGATTTCATTCATTTTCCTCTCCAGTCTCATCATCTGCGATGCTCCCGCTGCGACTGCGAGGGGATGTTAGAGTATATTTTTCAGAGAGGGTTGCATTGGCTCGGCTGGCTGAGGATGAAGTGATGTGCACCGGGAATACACTGGAGCAATTTACACAGAGAAGAAGTTGGCTCGGATGGTTAAGGTATATTCACCGGAATGTCCGATGATGATGTTGCAGTATACACAGAGTATACAGTGCTCACAGAGATTTGAGTGGGGTTCCAATGGCTAGTTTGTGAGAGTGTACTCACCGGATGATCCGGTGTTAGTACTACTATTCTCACCGCCCGGTGTTAACAGCTTTTTAGAGTCGTTGTGTTAACGGCTAGTGTGCAAGTTTGAGGCTATAAATACTCCTCCACTCAGTCTTTTGAGTGTGCTGGAGTCTAGAGAAGTTTATATACACCTGAGAAGACATCCAAACCACCAAAGTGCTTAAAGTGATCATCCAAGGCGATTAAGCACACCATTAGAGAGTGATTAATGCTTATAGGCCTAAAGAGTATGTTGCTAGGTGATTACTTCCTAGAGCGTGGATCAAGGAATGATCTAATAGTGTACCTCTTGGTATGCCGGTACCTTGGAGTCTTGGTGACTCGTCGATAAGCTTGTTGACCCTTCGACTTGGTGTGGAGCGGCGGCAAGGCAATTGTGCGGGGACGCAAAGACCCTTGCCTTCGTGGCTCAATCTCCGAAGTGATCACGGCAGCAAGGAACCAGAAGAGAGGCTAGTGGTGAGACCTGTCCTTGGTGGCTTGGTGGCTCATCCAAATGGAGGCTTGTCTTTGTGACTTGGTGGGTCAAAGGTTGTGACCGGGTGTCGATCGGGAGCATATCCTTTGTAGAGCTCCAATGTGGACTAGGGGTAGCATTCATGTCATCGATACAACGGAAAAAAAATCCTTGTGCCGAGTTTGCTCTCTCTACTTTATTTACGTTTCGGCATTTACTTACTTGCAATTTGCCTTCTTAGATAGGTTGCAAGCGCTTTCATCGGTAGAGTAGACACACTAGATAAACCTAGAGCATATTTAGATATAAATTGATATAGGCTTATCTTGTGTTATTTCTTTGGAGCCAAAAAAGTTTTAAGTGTCTTAATTCACTCCCCCCCTCTCCTCTTAGGACGTCACCGATCCCTACAAGTGGTATCAGAGCCTCATACTCTTAATAGGCTTAAAATCCTAGAGTTGTGACGTCCGGGGTTAGGATGGATTCCTATAGTGCTCCACTTTTCGATGGCACTAATTTCCCTCGTTGAAAAATTCTAATGTCTTATTATTTGCAAGCCCGAGGGTTGGATGTTTGGAGAGTCACCGAGGAAGGGATGAAACCTCGCATCACCAACAAGGAGAGACAATTATATGCATTGGCCAAAAGTATCCTTTTATCATCTATATGTGTTGATGCATTCAATCGTGTTTATTCTCTCACCAATGCACATAATATTTGGAACAGTCTCATTGAAATATATGAAGGCACAAAGGATATGCGCAATAAAAAATATCATGTACTTGTTACTAAGCTTAATAGCATTAAGCAACTACCCTATGAAAATACTAATGACATATACTCACGTTTGAATATTTTTATCAATGAGATCAATGGGTTAGGTTTGACGCAAATTGAAGATGATCAAGTGGTGAGAAGAATACTTCAAGCTCTTCTTCCAAAGTACAAGTTGATCGTCTCTATCATCTACAACAACAATGACATCGAAAAGATGACTCCAAGTCAAATGCTTGGCAAGATCACCACCCATGAGATAACAATGAACATGAGGGTCGAAGCTTCTTCCTTATCCGACACCAAGAACCTTGTTCTCACAAGCAAGCAAGCTAAATGTCAACACATGAAGGCAAGGATAAGAAGACAAGAGTAAGAGTCAAGCTTAAGTGAAGATGATGATGATGAAGATGAAGATGAAGATGAAGAGAGCTATGAAGAAGATGAGCAAAGCACCTCAAGCGATAAAGAGATAGATCCCGAAGTCACCAAACTCATCTCACAAGTGGAGAAGAACATCAAGAAGATTAATGCCAAGCTTGATCACCCAATATCTATGAAGGACTTGGTCCAAACAATTGATCATGTTAAAAAGGAGAAGAAGAAGACCAAGAACAAGAGGGAGACAAAGGGAAGAGCCAAGGTATTCGCAAGCATAGAAAGATGGGTGAGCGACAATGAAGAGTCAAACTCAAGTGATGAAAGCTTCACCATCCTTCTCTCTAAGAAAAGCTCTTCCTCAAGGTCGTCATCATAGAAGTCGTCATTGCACAAGTCATCTCATAAGTGCCTTATGGCAAAAGGTATGAATAGTGATATAAGTGATGATGAATCCAGTGATGATTCTCCTTCATATGATAAACTCCTTCACTTGATCAATGAGCAATAAAGAACCCTTAAGAAACAATCTAAAGAGTTTAAGAAATTCAATGCACTTAATGATATTTGTGCTACTTTGTTTCTAATTATGAACAATTATTGTGCAAATTTAATTTGCTAAACAAGAAGCATGAAGAGCTTAAATCTAAATTTGAGTGCATTGAATCTCAAACTCTCTATTTAATTACAATCATAAGATAGATGCTTCCACTTCTTGTGATGATTTAATTGATTTATCTAGCTCACCCTTTTGCAATGAGATTTGTGTTGAGAATATTGTTGTAGAATCATCTAACAACCTCATTGCACAAGATAATGATGAGCTCAAGCAAGAAGTGGAGAAGCTCAAGGAGGACTTAGCGAGATTGAAGGGCAAAGGACATGTCCAACCTCCTCAAGATAATCGTGCTTTCATGGTGAAGAAGCTTGCGGAGGGATCAACCATGACATACTTCAAATGATATCAAGAATACCACAAGTTCTTCCAATGCAAGCAAGTGAGGAAAGAGACCAAGGAGAAGAAGAAGATCATGAACCTCTCCAACAAGACCTCCAACCTCTACACTAAGCCTAACTACAAGAACAAAATAAAGAGTAACCACTACAAGCTCAAGAATAAGGAAAATGGCAAAGTGGTTGCACACGTGGTTGGGAAGAAGGATCGGATGTGAAACCAACCCATTTATGTGCCCAAGGAAGTCATCACCAATATGAAAGAGCCTCAATCGGTTTGAGTTCCAAAGAAGACTTGAAGTCCGAAGCGACCATGTGGATTTGGAGGTTTGGCTTACAAGATGGAGTAAAGATTTAAGCAAAGAAGCCAAGTGTATAAGATTGGACGCATTGATGAAGAACATGAATATCATATACCCAAATTCTCATCTAAAGGTAAAAGAGGTAATGAAGCTAGATGCAAAATCCTTTTATTTGTGTAGCTCATTTGCCTTATCTAGCATTGCATAGGTTTATTTTTCTATTCATTGCAATGCCTAGTGTAGACTTTTATATGGTAGGTTGCTTGTGTTTCTCTCTAACCTATGAGCAACCTATATGGTTTATTAGTCGTAGATTATTTACATGGCACTAGTTTTACATTTGGTATCTTTTATGTGCCATGATCTAATCTATAGGATAAATATCCATTGTTATCAATAACAAGTGCATATATCTCACAAGTATTCAATACTTGTATGCACACATTTAGGATGAGTATATCCTATAGTTTGTAATTTTGAGACTAACATGTATTGCAAGTTGTATCTCTTGTGGTCTTATGGAGCAATCAACATGTCTCCGGAGGTATGCAATGATCAAACACTTCAATTGGTATCATTGTCAAATCTTTGTTCATTTAAACTACCTCCGTGCATAATATAGATTAAACTTCCTATCTTGACATATTGTCTAGTTGTGCATATATTTCTTTCTCATCATATGTATGCACACATATAGGAGGAGTTTAGACTATATTATGTGAGTTTCATGAATTATAATCCATGTGCTTTCATAGCTTTCAATTAGTATCATTACAATTGGTATCATTTTTAATTGGTTCATGATTTTTGAAGCTCTCTCCCAAGTGCTCTAATGTTTTTCCCTTTAAGTTCAACATGTGAATATAGTCCTTTTTGTAAGATTGTTGACAAAAGGGGAGAAGTTTGACAACCAAAGCAAGAAATGCAAGATGAACTATGTGGGGAGATTGTAGCAAAGTGCAAGATACATGAAGGTTAACAAAAGGGTATAAGCTCTTGCTTAGGTCAATCAAGGTAGATAGTGGCAATAGGAGAAAGGGGGAGCCACAACATAAGAGGGACAAAGTGGGTAAGAATATACATCCAAGCAAAGAGGTATGGTTTTGAGAACTTTTTGAATTCATGTAGATCTCAATTGGTATCTGTCGGAGGATGAACTCCTGTCGCAGGGATCCCCAGAGACCCCTTTTTAGAGATTCGGCCGGGGGATGATCCTGAATGAGTTTGTCGGAGAAATAAATGGAAGTGGAAATAAATGCAACGGCCGGTGGTGGGAGATGGTCGACCTAGTGCAAAGAGAAACAAATGCACCGGAGTTTAGACAGGTTCGGGCCGCACGGGGGTGTAATACCCTACTCCTGTTTGGATGCAATATCCTTCCTCAAAGGGAATCCCTCAGGGATATATCTGGTTACAAGAATATATTGTCTAACTGAGAGCTTGAGGCTCCCTTGCTCTAGCTCTGCTCAAGCTTGCTTGTGGTGTTCTTCGGATGATGTCTTCGATCGTCTCGATCTGTCTTCGAATGTTTTCTTGTGTGTCTTTGTCTCTTTTTCCTTGATCCCCTTCGCCCTTTTTTGATCTTCTGTCCTCGATGGTCCTGTGTTGTCCATCCCTTCCTTTTATACGCTCGCCGACCACGACTTACCCCAAATGGGAAAGAGGGGGCTCAAGTTCCAAGACGCCACGACTGAGAAAGGCATCATCATTCCCTATGGGCGAAGTAACAGGGGCGGTGGAAAAACGCGGCGCGCATCCGACCACCCGTCACTGTGGATGTCCTGGCGCCGTTGAGAGGGCCCACCGGGCGGCCACAGAAGCACCCGGCGCGCCCACTCTGTCTTGTTCTTCTGCCAGGGCAGGGTGGCAGGCGGAATGCTTTGATCCTGGCAACGTTATCCCGAGATACCCTGGATGATACGAGACGGGACCCGTGCAATTAATGGACCCACGCCCCCTGCCAAAGCATGGCAGGGACTGACACTGCGGTGGGAGCAGTTGGGGATGTCAGGATGTCAAGATGTCAGGCCGCGCATGCCCATTAAATGTGGCCTCGGACCTTTGATTGGTTGACGCCTCGTCGACGGGTCCTTCTGGGTCGTCGGGGCATCGGGTGTTCTCGCGCGAACCTTCGGCGAACCGAGTGCTCGGGGGCTGCCACGTGCAGCCCCGAGCACTCTCTCCCGAGCACTTCTGTAGAACCTTCGGGGAACCGAGCGCTCAGGAGCTGCCACGTGCAGCCCCAAGCACTTCTGTAGAACTTTCGGGGAACCGAGCGCTCGGGGGCTGCCACGTGCAGCCCCGAGCACTCTCTCCCGAGCACTTGGCTCTTCGGCCCATCGGGGGACTATGGTACTCAGGGGCGAGCGGGCACCTCCCCGAGCACTTTCTTCCCGGTACTTGGACTCTGCGGGTCATCGGGGAACTGGGGTGCTCGGGGACCAGAGGCTGTGGCCCCGAGCACCTTCTCCCGAAACTTAGATTTTCCTCATCCTACATGAGGGACCTCGCGGGATGGTGACACGTGGCGGACGGCTGGCCTGGTCTCGGGACTCAGGGACCCCCGGTTCCTGATACACCGACAGTATCATTTGCCTCTTGCTTTGGTTGTGTTGTCATCAATCACCAAAAGGGAGAAGATTGTAGCGAAAATTGCCCTATTAGGTCATGATTGTGATTTTGGTGATTAATGACAATATAGTCAATGGGACTAATATGTTTGTCAAGTATGTCTCATGGATACAATACATGAAGAAGCCACTGAAGCCGGGACAAACTTGTAGATTCCAGCCAGCGATAAACACGATCAGCCGAGGGAATCACACACGCGAGGAACACGCACAGAGGAAGCTAACAAGCAGAACACAGAAAAGGAACACACGCAAAAGTCTTTGCGGCACTACCTATGCCTTTTCCTTGTTTTTTTTTTTAATCTTCTAAATACTAACTACATGCTTATTATAGACAGAAGTCACTAACTAAAACATGCAGATCTGCACACACGTACTAACTTAACTTCCCTTCCTGGCCGTTCTACGACGTGCACCACTAGCCGCACGAACCGGACAACACATGACTAGCCAAAGCCTATCCTAATGCATCTACATGCTAACAACTCGTTCACGTCCAACAGCAAACTCGTAAGTACTAAGTCCACCGACGATGCATGCGTCCATGCAAACAGCTTTACCTTTTCCTGCTCTTGAACGTGCGCCACGGCTCAACAAGCACCTGTCTGCAACCACATGCAAAGCTAGCTCCCATGACACAAACGTGCACTCAACTCCTGGCTCCCGATCCACTCACTACTCACTGTCGATCGGCACACAATGCCATGCAGCACGCTCTCAAACTAACTTAGACACTTGCCTGCTCGAAGCTACACTGACACGTGAACACAACTAACATACTACTAATGAAAAACAACAAGATTAATCTAACAAAACTTTGGTTGAATTGGAAAAAGTCCCAGGAAAAATGACAACACCGGATGGTCTGATGTTCACATAGTTAAACACACCAGAGCATTGTATCTAGAGACATTTGACCTCACCGGAAAGTCCGGTGCAAAGTGTTTGCTAAACACCGGAGCATTTCTTAGTGACACATGGGCAAAATGGACACAAGTGTTACGTCGGATGGTCCGGTGTGAATGAAGTGCACACACCGAACAATGAACAATGCAAAGATGAAGAAGAAACAGAAGACCCCACCGGATAGTCTGGTGATTGATTTGAACACACCGGAGAAAAGCACTGGAGTATTGTTGACAAAGGAGAGAATGCAGTGACCTCACCGGAAGTTCTAGTGCTCTGAAGATGTGTACATCGGAGCATATTTTCCAGAGAGGGTTGCATTGGCTCGTCTGGCTGAGGATAACTCACCGGATGGTCCAGTGATGAAATGATATTCACCGGGAATACACCGGAGCAATTTACACAGAGAAGAAGTTGGCTCGGATGGTTAAGGTATATTCACCGGAATGTCCGGTGATGATGTTGCAGTATACACCGGAGTATACGGTGTTCACAAAGATTTGAGTGGGGTTTCAATGGCTAGTTTGTGAGAGTGTACTCACCGGATGATCCGGTGTTAGTACTACTATTCTCACCGCTCGGTGTTAACTTTTTAGAGTCGTTAGGTTAACAACTAGTGCGCGAGTTTGAGGCTATAAATACCCCTCCATTTAGTCTTTTGAGTGTGCTGGAGTCTAGAGAAGTTCATATACACCTGAGAAGACATCCAAGCCATCAAAGTACTTAAAGTGATCATTAAAGATAATTAAGCACACCATTAGAGAGTGATTAGGCCTAGAGAGTGTGTTGCTAGGTGATTGCTGTCTAGAGAGTGGATCAAAGAGTGATCCAACAGTGTACCTTTTGGTACGCCGGTACCTTGGAGTTTTGGTGACTCGCTGGCAAGCTTGTTGACCCTCCGACTTGGTGTGAAGCGGCGGCAAGACAATTGTGCGGGGACGCGAAAACCCTTGCCTTCGTGGCTCAAGCACCGAAACGATCACGGCGCCAAGGAACCGGAAGAGAGGCTAGTGATGAGACCTTGCCTTGGTAACTTGGTGGCTTGGTGGTTCATCTGGGTGGAGGCTTTGTCTTTGCGATTTGGTGACTCAAAAGCTGTGACCAGGTATCGACCGGGAGCATATCTTTTGTAGAGCTCCAACATGAACTAGAGGTGGCATTTATGTCATTGATACAATGGGAAAAAATCCTTATACCGAGTTTACTCTCTTTACTTTATTTACGTTTTCGTATTTACTTACTTGCAATTTACCTTCTTAGATAGGTTACAAGCTTTTTGATCAGTAGAATAGACACAATAGATAAATTTAGAGTACATTTAGATAGAAATTGATATAGACTTATCTTGTGTTGTTTTTTAGAACCGAAATAGTTTTAAATGTCCTAATTTAACCCCCCCCCCCCCCTCCCGCCCGCCCCTCTTAGGACGTCACTGATCCCTACAGTCATCAACGACAAAGTGAATGACCCAGAGGAGATCAACTATCAGCCAAAGGGAGGCCCGAAGGTGCCCACCATTAGGCCTAAGGGTTGGCCGACACGCGGGGTTAAAGACACATGTCACGTCATGGTCGATATAACAGTTGTAATAGTGTAGTAATTATAATACCTTCCAAAGAATAAGGGCATTAATGTAATAGTGATTAGGGTGGTTGAGATATAGCTATAAATACCCTCACCCCAACTGATGTGATGGAGATGAACAATCAATATACCATTAATTGAGAATTATACGAGTATTGTTCATTGTGTTATGATCAAGATCTCAATAAATATAAGTTACGTGACTCCCCTTGGATTCTACAAACAGTTTCATGTGGTGTAGCCTGCTGTAGGCTCAGTGGTATATGGTTGAGATTGCGTTGTAGACATTAGTGTTTAGTAGGTGGTGCTGAACTTGGTGATCATGGCATTGAAGAACACTCCTTTGAGTACTTTGGCAAGTTGAACTGTGCTCTTTTCTCAGAAAAGTCTGGAGATCGCTGGTATACAACTGAAGCAGCATGGATCAGGATGCCAGCCGTCAGACCCCAGATTATATACTTATGGTTCCCTTTCTCATAATTGAAGTGATGAATTGTGAAGGGCTGCCCCATCCATTCTAGCTCCTTGGATGTCCTGTTCTCATCCTGGACCATTCAACACATATGGATCAAGGAATAAATAGCATTGAGCATAATCCAAGGTATCAAGGAAAATGGAACAGCTTCCTTTTGTCTTTATTTGCAAACAATCAATAATTCTATATGTCAACCTATCATAGTTTGTTATTCTGGAAAGTAAGAGATACAGAATATCATGTCAGGACAAATTACAATAGTATGGTAGCACTTAACATGTTTTATCAGTAAACTAGTTTGTTTTTGTGGTAAATGGCAAAGATTAACATGTTTTATCAGTAAACTAGTTTGTTTTTGTGGTAAATGGCAAAGACAGTTATACACTAATAATTACCATCTTATAAAAGAAAAAATATATGATAAATCTTACACAGCCCATAGTTAGCATGGCAAGAGCAGAAAGGTACAAACCTTGAGGAACATCTCCAGGGGTACATCAAAAATGTCGTCCACCTCAGCAACATTAAGAACAGGTCTAAACGCTTGTACGTCTGAAAGTATGCCAACAACAGGAACAACTACCAGAAGATGCTGCCAAAGACATGAAGAAATTCAATAGTGATGAGTCTTAAGAATTATTATTATTATTGAATTACAGTCTACAACTTCAAAGAGGTTTAAGTTGTATACATATTCTATAATAAAAAGAGTGAGGCACATCAGGATTCACCAGGATTTGCCATTCCATGTGTCACTGACATATGGGACCACATGTCAGGTGGGAATCCTGAAATGAACTTCTTTCGGTTGGCAAATTATGTATGCAAGTGTTGCAGTGAAAGGAAGGGAACTCCAGACCTACTTGATTAGACACTACAGATTCTACAGCTAAATTTTAGGAGCTTAGCTTCTGCTCTATATCTGAATGATTGGATCATTCGCAAAAAAAAAATGATATGGATCGACATAACTAGCATGACCTTGTCTATGAGTTTCACATTATTCTCATCTTCATGTGATGATGTGATAAGTACCGCAGCAATCATAAGAGACATTTGACAAGTATGGTTTAAAGACAAAATTCAACAAACAAAGCATTGACAGATCAATGATAGGGCTAACATGTATACTGTATGCCTTAACCAAATCTTAAACAAGACCACCAAGACTAAGAAAATAACCATGTGTATGACTCCTTAAAAACAAATACAATGTGCACCATCTTAACAAGCTGCATAGTTCAAACATAGCCATTGCAGCACAATTTAGTTGACAACATATCACAAAATCATTTTTTTCATATTTCAGATTGGTATAGCATTTGCTATGCAACTAGTCCAATAGAAATTATGATGGTAAGGCAGGACATTGGAAGGATAAAAATATGACTTCCTATGTAATGCAAAAAGATTGCTGTCCTGGAGTAAAAAAATTGATTAATAATCGAGATCCGGTAAAAAAGGATTCTTGAAAGAATAGCCTATGATATGATTCTCAATAAATCTATAAGCAGATCCTGAGTGAAGTTAGTTTAGCTGCACACATGTGTTTGGTTCCAACATCTGAACAAGAAAAAGAGAAAAGTCCTATGCTTTTTGATTGATGCACCAAATTTGAAAAACATTTCCACAGGGATTCAAATGGGAACAAAAGGAACTGTACTTTGGACAAGAAGTGTTCAAGAGAAGTAACGACAGTTACTAGAGCTGGATCAAGCCCTATCTCCTCCTTTGACTCCCTTAATGCTGTTGCTGCATCATCAGCATCACCCTCCTCGGCCTTTCCTCCTGGTAATGCAACTTCCCCTGAAAATCCCAGATGGAGGAAACAAAATCATAAATAAATGCATATAAGTGGTTATCCGTCATCTTCGTCATAAACCTAATCAAGTCTTCGCCTACCCTTTTTCATGTATCTCAAAGTAAGCTATGCTCGAATGAACTGTAGGTTAAACATGGATCAGCTCACTTGCACAAGCTGATTTGAGCTAAGCAAGCTCTCTAACTCAAACCAAAGATAGGACCAAACCACTCATGTCTGAGACAAATCTAGAAGCTTGGGGGTGAGCTTGATTCTCCAAATGTAAAAGGTATGGCAAGCCTAATCTGAACAGAGCAGAAAGGTAGGTTGGCTCTACCTGGAATTAAGGTGCCCTCGGCTTATTTCATTTCAGGAACAAACCAAAGTTAATTATAATTCCTGAACTCAAGCCTTGTCCTAAGCCAGGGCAATAAGGGCACCTAGTGTAATGCCACTCCTGCAGTTTCTTTGATTCTCAATTCAATACTCCATCACTTAATTTATTTGATATGCCTGAAACAACTATTGCCAACATGGTATGCGGAAACAAAAGCTAAAATTTTCTTGACACCTAAGTATTTTTGTCTCAACTCCTAATCTTGAAATTGCAACTTGCATCCAAAGATCCCAGGTACATCCTTTTTTAACTTTATAATTTTGTGCCACATCACAACAAGTATTGAATAGTTTGATGCGGGACATGTTTCGAGTGGAGGACATGCAGGGATGTGCATGCAGCTGCCTGGTCTATCCACAGGGTCGTGGTGGGTGAAAGCTCCCTTATTCTAAAAAATGTATGGTCCATTTCTGACCTACTATCTATCACAAATCACCAACAAGTTATCATCCTGTCACGTTTTATAGAAAACAAATGCCTCTTTTGTTTCTAAATTACAATAAATGATCACCAAAACTTTGGAAGTCCTGCTATGCTTTTAGATCAAAGTGCATCAAAGACTCCGATTTATGAAAGTCTGAACAGGACATGATCCTAAAAGAGCAGCCTCACAAGCATTAAACTAACTTTTTTTAACACCATGGTGAGGGTCGAATAATCACTTGAAACACTACTAAAAGAAACCGAAATTACTACTAGGTTCTGTTCCAATTTTTGGCCTGTAACCCAATCCTCTGGCTCATTTCAAGTTACCAAAATTTGCAGAACTACATGCTGAACCCTAAGCCTCTACCCACTGCGTAGATTGACACATTGTCCATCACAAACACTACTAACATTGGGCCAAGATTCGGATCGATCGCGCAGAAGAGGGGAAGCGAGCGACAGAGCAAGATGCTCACCGGAGTGGGTGGAGAGGGAGGACGATCGCTTGGTGAGGAGTACGCGGAGCTCGCCGGCGCCCCCCCGGAAGATGCAGACCAGCACGGCGGCCCTCCGCGGCCGGAACAGCTCGCCGGCGGCGGGGGTCACCGCGGGGGAGGGGTCGTACGGGGAGGGCCCCGGCCGGTGAAGCCTCAGCCGGCGGATGAGCGCCTCGATGTCCGCGCTGGGGTCCTCCAGCTCCTTCCCCTCCATAGCGGCGGGAGCTGGGAATCGGAGGAGTTGGTGGGAGCGGCGGAGGGTTTTCTTTGGCCGACAGCGTTCGATGGGTTTGTCTGATCAGCCACGATTTGCCACGTGGCCCACGTTTGAACAAGCTCGGCTGTTGTGGGCCAATCTTTGATTCATCATGGCGCTTTGGTGTGCTAGATTTTTTGAATCTAATGTTCTGCTTCATTCATTTTCGTTTACTGATCACTTTGACTTTGAATTAATACTATTGTTTAACCGATATAAAAGCTTAATCAATCAATGCGGAAGAGTGGCATTTAATTACGTAAAAGTGAGAAGGCCCTCGTTTGACTTTCATTGTTTCAACTTTGATCGAGAATAATTTTTCTAATATTTAGTTAAGTAAATCTTGGTTTCAGAAAAAGTTAAGTGAAACGAAAAGGGCATACATTTGCCATATAAACTACTTTAATTAACTATATGGACACATATTTATGGAAAAACTATTGTTGAAGTTTTAATAGAAGTAACAAATTTTAGGTGTGTTTGGTTGGGGATGAGAGTGAATGGGATATGGCAATCTATTTTTTTTTTAAGGCGTTTGGTTGGAAGGGAGTGGATGTGACCATCCGATTTTTGAGAATATTTTTCAAATATGTTGGATGGAGTGATCCATTCATTTTGATCGGATGAGGCTATTCACTTTGACTCATCATGATCACTAGTAAAATAATTAGTGATAATTAGCATGTTGTATTGCTAATTAATATTTATTACTATGAGATTATGGTTGTTAAGTGTTAGTGTGTTTATTAGTGCATTATTGGTGTGTCGATTAGAGTACGATTATTGATAATTAGCCTATTTTGTTATTAATTAGTAATTACTATGATAAGAGTATCATTAATAAGTATTAATATGTGTTGATTAGTGTATGGTTAACCATTATTATTTAAAATTAAGAAATATAATTTAGTTAATTACTCTCATCCTATCCACCTTTATCCCTACAACTAAACAGAAAATTAGTTTATCCTATTCACCTAACCAAACAGACAACTTGGATGAACATATATTAAAAAATAGGAACGGTTATATCCCATTCATACTTATCTTACAACCAAACGCACTCTTACTTGCTCAAACATGGCCAACTAGTTTTTTTGCCCGAAAAACTATAACAACACCAAATTATATGTTATAGAATTGAAGGATAGACAAAGATTGCAGAAAACTGGCAACCTGATTCCAGAAGCATTAGGCCAATGCAGAACCAATAGGACCATGACCATGAAAGGTGTTCACAAACTTCTAATCCTTATTATAGAACAATGAATTCAGCAAAACAATCTCATTTATACATACAATCCCATTGCATTAGAGCAAATGCTTGATGATCTCATCAACAGCATCAATAAAGACAATTGGCAGTGTACACAGATATAGTTAACATTGTTCTAATTGTTTATGTTGTCACTGTAGTAAGTAAAATAGTGTGCAAAGAATATAAATTAGTATGACAACATATGATTTTAACTCCCCTTGGATTCTATAACAATTTCTTGTGGTGTAATCTCCTGTTATATAAAGGAGAGCATCGTAGACACTAGTGTCTGGCAGGTACTGATCCCAACGGCATTGAAGAATACTCCTTTTGGTACTTTGGCAAGTTGAACTGTACTCTTCGCTCAGGAAAGTCCGGTGGTCGCTCGTATACAACTGAAGCAGCATGGATCAGGATGCGGGCGGTCAGACCCCAGATTATGTTCTTCCGGTTCCCCTTCTCATAAGTGAAGTAATGAACTGTGAATGTCTGCCACATCCTTTCTCGCTTCTCGGATGTCCTGTTCTCATCCTGTACCATCCAACACAAATGGCACAAGGAATAGATGGCGTTGAGTATATTCCAAGATACCAATGAAAATGAAGCAGATCCTTTGGTATTTGCAATTTTTAATTCTACATGTCAACCTATCATAGTTTGTCATTCTGAAAAATAATTTGACATACAAATTATGAGAAGAAATGGTAGCGCATGCAGTTGACATGTTTTTTAAACTAGTGATTTTTGTGGTAAATTGCAGAAGGCAGTTATAGTTACCATCTTATAAAAAACTAGATGACATCTTAGAATGGTAAGAACACAAAGGTACTAACCTTGAGGAACATCTCCAGGGGTAAATCAAAAATTTTGTCCACCTCAGCAACATTGAGAACAGGTTTAAGCGCTTGTATGTCTGACAGTATGCCAACAACAGGAACAACTACCAGAAGATGCTGCCAAGGACAGGGAGAATATTTATAGTGATGAATCCTAAATAGTAATATTATTATCGAATGGAAGTTTATCGCTTCAAAGAAGGTAAACTGTGCATAATCAAAAGACTGGGGTAAAACAATTTGTTTGCAAGTGCTGGAGTGAAATGAAGGTAACTCCTGAGCCTACTAATAGGACATTTTACTATAACTGTGCAAAAAAAAAACTTGGTTCACATAAAAAAAGAATTAGGCTCTCTCTAGTGGTTTTTCAGGAGGTTAGCTTCTGCTCTTATATCTTTATCATATTTTTTTAGTAGAACTCGGGCAGATGATCTGCCATTTCATTATAGTAGAGAGCTAGCAGTATTTACACTATCCTAGCCAGGGCTGAAGTGCCAGGCCTAGAACAACACTCACTGAGATCCGGCACAGCAGGAAAAAAGGAACAAGGAAACGGAAGACTACTCTAGTGAATCTCGCGCCTGGCGTAGAGCATCAACATCTCGCCTAATTAACAGAGCTATCTGCTGAACTGATATTGCTTTGTTGTCAAAGACCCGTCGGCATCTTTCCTTCCATAAGTTCCAGGCTGTATATGTCAACGTCTGAATTCTGTCCATGTAGATAGGACTTGCTGCCGCGCAAATCATTACCGTCCACCATGATTTCAGCTTTGAAGATGTCCCAGCCTAACTAATGTCCTGAGAGCCTGACCACCGTTCCACATGATCCCATACATAAGTCGAGTAGGTACAGTTTGCAACCAGATGAATTCCTGACTCGTTCTGAGTTTTGCATAGCTGACAGATTGGGTTTGCTTGCCCGCCTCGCTTCAGTATCCTATCGGCTGTGAGGATTGAGGAGCTATCTCTGCAGAAGGATCCACGAGAAGGACCTACATTTGTTTTCAACCTTAGCTTTCCACACCTGATCCCAGTTGTAGTCCGAATGTGATCCCCGGAACTGAACCTCATATGCTGAATAACCCAGCATACCTCCAGAATATTGTACTCAGGGTGGATATGCAGATGTTAACCTTCACCAAGCTCAGTAAAAGAATGCCGCTTCAAGAATTTGCAGAGCTGTCTCTGGGACAACCATATGGGTTCTACATGTCAGATGTGTCCACCCATAATGAAATAATTGGAATTATTGGAACTGCATGATCTCTGGATGTCTGTAAAAGCTTTTGTTGTGGCAGACCACTTCAGGCATCTGAAAACACATGTTGAAGATGTTCATGCCAAGTTGTATGTACCCTTTGCTGGGGACAACAAACAAGCAATATGTGAAAAAGTTTTAATAAGGATAAGAACTCAGAATAAGAAATGAAAATTGTTATTATCTGCATTATAAATGTATATATGCAGTAATTGCATAGGGTTGCACCATGCAGGATAGCCAAGCCAGATCACTCGAACATATACGAAATATTACTCTGAAAGTTGCCTAAAAATATACTGAAGATTTTTCCTACAATTTGAATCACCTAGATGCAAAGTGAAAATAAAAAAATACTAATCGAATAGATGTTCAAAAGAATAGTATTGATTATGTATCCACATTAATTTTAAGAAACTCTCTTAAATTCTATAATTTCCAGAGCCTTGGCTCCCAACATTAAGAGAAAGAACATACAGAAAATTGTGTATAGCAAGTATTGCGGTTCATGTGTCGCTGGAAATTATCATGAGAATCTCTTCATCCTCACAAGAAGAAAGCCTCTGTGCCACTCGAAACAACATTCTTAACATCTCGTAGATTTCATTGGTCCTTGGGTGCAACCTGTCCTCTGCATTGAAAGAATGCACCTCATTCTTCACCTCGATCCAGCTCCATCCAGGGACTTTGCTTAAACCTCTATTCTTCATTACCCTCTGCACTATTGCTCTATCACTCCACATTCCAAGACCAGAATACATGCTGGAGAGGAGAACATAGGTGGAGTGCTCTCTAGGTTCTACCACAAATAGATGGCTGGCCACATTGTTAGCTAGCTCCATATTTCCATGGATTCTGCAAGCACCTAAAAGGGTCATCCACACCATGGCATTTGGTTCAAATGGCATAGACTCAATAAGCTCTTTTGCTTTGTCAAGCTGCCCAGCCCTCCCATATAGATCAACTCCACATGCATAGTGCTCCATCCGTAGAGGAACCCCATACCTAGTTTCCATCGTATTGAGAATTTCTGACCCTTCATCTACAAGACCGGCATGACTGTAGGCGGTAATTAGGCCAACAAATGTAACATGATCCAGAGGAACCATAAGCTCTAGCATTTCATTGAATAGGTTGGTCACAGTTTGTGCCTGCCCATGTTGTGCATAACCGAACATCATAGAGTTCCAGGGCACCGAGCTACTCTTATCTGCATCTTCAAAAGACTGTCTTGCACCATCAAGAATTCCACTCTTAGAATACATGAAGATCAGCGAGCTTGAAACAAAATCATTGGAAGCAAAACCGGATTGGATGACTAAACTGTGTATTTGTCTACCTAGCTGAAGTACAGCAAGGTCTGAGGAGGACCGCAGAGCAGCAGAGAATGCATACTCATCGGTCCTAATATTTGCTGATCGCATACATCTGAAAAATCTCAGAGCATCAGCACTTAAACCATGCTGTGAATATCCAGTTAACATAGAATTCCAGGAGATTGTGTCCTTAAGCACCAAAGAACTAAAGCACTTATATGCATCTTCCATCGTACAGTTATCAGAGAACCTAGTGTACATGGCAATCAGAGCATTGCTAACAGATGTGACTCCTTCCAACCCAATCTTGATCACCAAACTATGAATTACTCTCCCTCGGTGATCATCACACCCATGATCTGAACACACACTTATCATACTTGTGAAGCTATATATGTCAGGCTGAACTCCACTCTCTTGCATCATCCTGACAAGGAACCTCATTGCCTCATCATCCATCCCATGGTAAGTGTAAGCTCCAAGCATCGCATTCCATGATATCAAATCCCTACTATTCCAAATTCCATCAAAGATCCTTCTAGAGTCGGCCAGAGCTCCACATTGCGAGTACGCAGTGATTGCTGCATTCAGCACTACCAGACCCAACGCTGCTCCATATTTCATAATCTTCCCGTGTAATTGCTGCATCAAGAAACACCAGCTCGGACCGTCGATTGCTCCGAGCAAAGCAGCGAATGTTGCGTCATCAGGGACCAACCCCTCACTCTCCATCTCAAGAAACAGCTCCATTGCTTGCGCCAGCTTCCCATGTTCCGCGTACCCAGCAATGAGTGCATTCCAAGAAACTGTATTCCGCTCAGGCATTTCATCAAACACGCGGCGAGCATCCCTCATGCGGCCACATTTGGCGTACACGTCGAGTAATGCACTAGCGGGGTAGACGTTATCGGCAAGGCCAGATTTGAAAGCCAAGCACTGCAGCTGGGCGCCGAGGGCAGGGCAGCGCGCCGCGGCGGCGGAGCGGAGCGCGGAGCCGAGGGTGAAGGTGCTGGCGGCAAGGCCCCGAGCGCGCATGGCCCGGAGAAGATGGCATGCGTCGCGGTGCGCACCGGCAGTGACGTGCGCAGCGAGGAGGGCGTTCCAGGAGACCGCGTCCGGGCGGGGTATCTCGTCGAACACGCGGCGCGCGGCGGCGAGGCTGGACCCGGGTGGGAAGGCAGCGGAGTACGCGGTGAGGAGCTGGTTCCAGGGCGTGGGGGAGGAGACGCCGGACTTGAGGAGGGCGGCGTGGGACTTGGCGGCGGCGAGGGCGAGGTGCTGATGGCGGCGGCGCATGCGCAGCGGGCATTTGCGGAGCCAGGTCCAGACTGCTGGGGGTGCTGGGCAGGGTTCACAAAACCGTTCAAAACCGCTAGCCAGTCAAAAAATCGGACAATTCGATCCGCAGTATTTTGAATTCAACCGATTTTCGAATTAAAATTTAAAAGTTTAAAAATATTTAAAAATAAAAAAATAAAAATACTATAGACAATTCTGAGATCTTCTATGAAAAAAATTAAAAATAATATTATTTGTATCATATTTAGTGGAGGGGAAGTTAAAAAAAGAAAAATGGTGAAATAGGCCATATCAACATGTTGATTTGGTCTATTACATTAAGAAAAAGCTTAACATACAAACACTTTTTTTTAATGACATATCTTAAGAGTATCTTTAAAGTTGATTTCATTTCATTTAGAATTTTATTAAAAAAAATTATAATTTTTATAAAGTTCACTGAACATGTTAAAAAACAATATTTTAATTAAACTTTTTATGTCTACCATTATTTTTCCTATATAAAGTATAATACAATTAAACTAATAAAAGTAATTTCTCTAATTTTGGATGTGTGATGGGTGAGTTATGAATTAATCTAGTTGCAACATATTTACACAATCATGCATGTTACAATAACTATTTCATAAGTTTATGTAGTTTTAAAAGACATAGAATCATATAATATGTCTAATAAAATTGGTTTCATGATTTGGATTAGTAAAGAATTAACTATGTATTTAATTAAGTTTAGCAAATACATTTTCTCACAGAAAATATATAATATTTTTATGAGCATAAATACTTTTATGATGTAGATCATGGTACAGGGAAACCAACAAATTGTTTCGCTTGATTTGAAGATCAGATGAATTAGTTATCGATTTTACAAGATTAAACTATTTTTTTATTTTCTTGAACTTCACCTAAATTCGAGAAAACTGAGAGGTTTTCGTAGGAAAATCGAGCGGTTTTAGACTATAAACAAAATGTGAAAAATACAATCGGTTTTTGGTTGAATTCGAACGGTTATCAAATGTTGATTCAGCCAAATTTTTCTATCCGATTTATAAATTTAGTCAAATTCTTACCGAATTTTGAGTGGTTTTTATGATATTCGCAAATTTCGGAAAATTGCCGGGTCCCAGATTTCGACTCTCAAACGAATGTAAACCCTTGGTGCTGGGTACCAACCAGTCCTATGATTGAAGGGAAATTTATGTTCTTGCCATTGATTTAAAAAACTTTCGGTCTTTGCCATCGCCGTGTATCGGGAGGGAGGCAGACAGTGTCTGGTCAGGGCATTTGACCGTCCAAAAATCACCGTTCTATGCTAAGTTTACAAGTTTGACCATGCATCTCTTGGGCAAAAATCACCATTGTGGGTCAAGTTTGACCGTGCAAAAATCACAGCATTCTTGGCATTTTCGTGCGCTTGATGGTTGTCCGTGGGAAATTCTTGATTCGGCAAAACAAAATGTGTGCTGACAATTTAGTAACTGAATAACGATCCCCATATCAAAACAGTAACCGCCCATGACGCTAGTAGCAAGGACCGTGCAAGTTTTTAAAATCAATGGCACGAGACGATAGCTGAAGTCCAAACGGTAATGGAAGCGACGAAAATAATCTAGATTTTCTAGGATTGAACTTTGTCTAGTTTAATTAAATTATAAAAATATCTAGTTTATAAAAAAATAATTAAAATGTAACTTCGAAGACTAAGAAAAAAATATTTACTGTGTGAACGGGGAGGAATTAGCATTCTTGGTCACATGCACTCACATGTTTCTTTCCAAAGATCCGTGATGCCTGCGAGATTACGGATGTCAACAGGTCCCGATCCCTATTCCTCGATGGAGAATTCCCCTATTAGGGGATGGAGATGGAGCTAATTTTCCCCCGCAGGGGTTTAATGGGAGAAAAGTCTCTTCCATCGGGTATGATGAGAGCGGGGATGGTTCCCTATCCTCCGTCCCTATTTCCCCGTGGGGTCGATTCTCCGAAATTCTTAAACTCCTCATGGCCCATATATGCAAGAAACGGCTCAACTAAAGCCCAACCCACCAAAGCTCGTGGAGCAGCAAGCCCGCTGATTGCCCTTTACCGTGCTAGCGTAGTGGGGATGAGAAACCCGTCGGGTACACATTCCCCGCGCGGGGACAGGGATGGGAGAATTTTCTCCCCCGCGAGTGGGGACGGGGAAATTTCCCCCAATCGAGACGGAGATGATTACCCATTCCCTGCGCGAAATTTTTCCGCTGTCATGCCTATGCGAGGTAATCTAATCACGGAGCTGTCTTTCTTTTCCAAGATGCTCAGATGGTATCATTGGTTTGGTCTCTGATTTATCGGTGGAAACACTAGACTTCCGAGCCTGAAATCCCTTGGCCGAACACAACCTTCGATGTACCTGAGTTAACAATAAAGCTCCATCAACCCTCTAGGGCATATTAGATGTGATTGATTATCCGTACGAATAGATACTGGTTCGGTAAATACGTATAATCTCTAGGAAATACATATTTGGTTGTTCTCATGTACTATTTCAGTTTGGTTCGGTGGATGCAAATTTACATCCGCAATCTGACCCGGTGGATATAGGCTCCTACATCCGCTCATACGAGTATGTCCACTTATTAATGTCATAAAATTATTTTCATGTGAGCAACTAATCACAGTCTCAACTCTTATATCCTCCCATACGACCTCAGATTTGATCAATCAAACAGAATCTCAGTTCAACCTATCTAGACAGATACAACCAATCAAACACTCTTATTTTCAACAAATATGATTCCGCTCAATTTGCTTCTCTTCAGTCTGCATATACGATCCATACGGACAAAACTTATACTGGCAACCAATCACATCCATTATGAGTAAATTGATCTACGTACTCATCTTTGTATCCTTTTACAAATTGAGAGGCAAAGAACATCTCTTCTACAAATGGCAACTGGGCTGCACCCGCTGGGTAGTGCCACCCCTACCTGCCTCGTGCTGAACCAAAACTCCCCTGCATAACCTATACCCGTATACAGGTAAAATATTTCCCCATGGGTTAATGGGTATGAGGAGTAGCAGAACAGGCCCTCATTCGCTCCACCTAATGGATGGTGGTTTTACTTGTTAACATACCCAAATGAATGAAAATTGTCTCGTTCCAGGTAACATGCACCATTGTCATCCCTAGTCTCATCTAAACCAGTGGTGTGCATAAACGCTTGGTAGCGAGCTTCTTCAGACGCTTTGGCATAATCTTCAATAGAACCTTTCTGCCTGAGCGACAGCAACTCATTCATAGCCTTACGGTAATCATATGCCCTAAATTTTATTTCTAGTGTCTCCATAAACTGATCCCAATTGCCCAACCCATGCTGAATCTTAAAGCCAACACACTGCATTCCCCTCCACGTGCAGTGATGCGGCATTGTCCCACATCACGGGATTGACATTGTCCCAAATCCTCGGACCATCTCCATCAAACTTCGGAGGAATGCATGTCTTTCTTCTCCTCCACTGCTCCTCTTTCTTCTCCGCTGCCGCCATTGCCTCCAAGACAAATTGTGTCTGTGCAGAAGGATTTGAGGGTGCCATGTTGATCGCTCCTCGAGCCAAGCCAACCGGAGGTGGATTTGCAGGATGTTTCGCTTACCACGACGCGAATAGGGTAAACTCGATCTCAACTAGTCGCTCCTGGAATTTAACAGATCCAAGCCTAAGGGATAGTGCGATCGGAACACACACCCACACCGAGGAAATATTGTTTCTTATATCATTTGTGATACCCTATGGCCACCGACGGTGAGGACCGAGACATGAGGATCTCGTCGGCGATCACCTGGTTCAACTTGCACGGCAAGAACAAAGAATTTGGGGACATAATTCTCTTTCATTCATCAGATAGATTTACGAGGTTGGTTACTTGCGCACAACAAAATTCCAACTGCGAACAAACTACATAAAAGAAACTGGCCATGCGATACGAATTGCTCCGTCCTTGAGCGTGAAAAGCGAGAAAAAGTTGTGAGAGAAGAGAGGAGGAAAGCAATATTACTTTGGCGATGGCGAATGAATGGGTGGTGCGAATGGATGATCGATCAGCCTATGATGGTTCCTCGTGGGCTTGTGATGAGCATTGAAGAGTCATAGGACTCAATGGATGGAGACATTGGCATCAGCAATGTCCACAAAGATTTCACATGCCTTTTGTCGGGTTGATAATCATCATCGGTTTACCCATCCCGACGTAGAACGAGGTGAATGTAACAAGACAGTGTACTTTGAGCTTGTATATATAACAGGTGGAAAGCTGAAGAGAAACAATGGAAAAGTACGTTAAATAAAAGAACATCCTTAAAATATAAGGGCACAGATGAGAACTTATGTGAATATTCACCTCCGCTTTGTGCTGTAAGGACAAAAATCAGGATGAATAATGTTTGTACCGAAAATTTCTCTTTTTCTTTGCCATTTTCACTTTCATATCTCACAAACGAAGTCGAGTTTGATCTTGAAAACTTACATGGATGCATGATATCACTTCCTCTACATATGATATTTTTTGTGAGATTTTCTAAAGGAATAAGTCTACATACCCCTGAAGTATTGAGCATCTCAAACTATTCAAAACCGACTAAATAACCTCCTAGGTGGTTTTGCTAATGTGGCACATTACATGGACACTGACATGGCGGTGACTCAGTTAATGACACATGGGCCTTCCTTGTCAGAAAGAAGGGTTGTCTTCTTGACTGTGCAGAGGGGACCACCAATCCACCATGGCTGATCTGACCAAGCTTTTGGCATGGATGGATGGCTTTCACTGAGTGGACCGCCTTCTCATGGCAGGCCACCTTCTCCCGCACCACGTCTGAGCCAGATCCAAGCTAGTCGTCTCACCGAAGACGTGGATCGATGAACAGTAGCATGGAGGCCGAAATGGCACAGTGGAGACAAGCTGCACTTCTAGATCTAAGTCATCCATCTAGCCAAAGCCATGGACCGGCAAGGTGGAGACAAGCCGCACTTCAAGATCCACATTTTTTTGCCGATGGTGTCGCGCAAGATGGGGGCATGGAGGGAGAGGGGCCGAGAGGGCGTTGATGGTGTCGTCAAGAAAGAGGAGAGGGCCTCAGAGCTAGCATATTGCTTGGTCTGGCTCGATGTTGTGGTCACCGGTGATGGAGAGATAGAGGTAAAGAGAGTAGAGAGAAGGAGAGAGGAAGACTAATGTGTGGCAAGTTTATCCATGGCAGCATGCCATGTATGCAATACCATCCTCCAAAACCACCTAGGGAGTTATTTAGTCGATTTTGAATAGTTTAGAGAGGATCATTACTTGGTTTTATACTTTGAGGGTTAAGTAGACGAACCTCAATACTTCAGGGGTATGTAGACTTATTTATTTTCTAAAACTTATGTAGACTTATTTTTATTTTCTAAAACTTCTAAACATGCATTTTGAAATGGTTTCCATGTTTCCACCTAGCAGGTGGTTTCCCTACATATTTCCCCGCAGATATTGTACTCTGAGCTTGTATGTATAACATGTGGAAAGCTGGAGAGGAACAATGAAAAAGCCTGTTGAATAAAATAGGAATGTTTTTTTTCCTACCATTGCAGAGAACTAAAATAAACACAGTGAAAAATCCTACTTCAAAATGTCTTTCCATAGAAAAGCTATTGAAATTCAAGTTGTATGCACATGTAAAGGTTGTCAATTGTAAATGTGACAGAACGGTTAACATACACAGACATGAATAAAAACACACACTAACGTGATCACAGAAACGTAGTTATTGACGATGGTGCAATGAATTCTCAGCGAATGTTATTGCAAACAGGTGAAAGAACAAAATCAAATCATCAGTGATGCCTTGAAAGTATTAACGCAACATAAATATGACTTCTTTCAAAGAGGAACATTGGAGAGTACACAAATGCACCTAACTTTTGGAAAGGACCAGTTCTCACAAACGAGGCCAAAGAAAGAATTTTGCTAGCATATCCAAAACAGAGAGACAACCGCGACTACAATTATCTCAGCTGAGAAAACTTGTGTGGATATTCTAGAAACAAGACTGTCTGAGTGAAAAAGTTACAAGGTAAGAAAAATATGAGGCGTGATTTTTACAAATTTAAATCATGACTTGAAATGTGAGGTAACAAACCTTAACTGGAACATAAGCACACAAAGTCAGACCTTGAACACTTGAAAGCACATCCGGAAGCACAGTCATCAGGGGTTACATAGCCATAAAAGTAGTGACTTGCATTTTTTCAGTTCTAGGGCGATGGTATGAGCTCCATGAAGCTGAGTTCTACCTTGGTCATCTGGCAGTTTGCAACACAAGTATAGCAGAGAATACTATTCAACACCAATGAATATGAGTACTAGATGTGTGATTCTAGAGTTGGAACTTGGAACTGCACTGTAACATGTGCTTGTCAAGACATGTTGTTCAATTATAACACGCTGCATCGCATACTGCATTCTTATTTAGCCATGCCAATTTGCACGTTTTTGTTTGTCCTTAGCATGAGCACTTCAATCTTTTGTTCTACATCTTTATAGACTGATTAACTTTCTAGCAATCTAACATTCTTATTTGACTATCGATATTGATGTATTTAACATGTCTAGTGTTCTCAACATAGTTTTCCTTAGACTTGAAATGCCTAATCGTTCACGAAACTCAGAGAAACGAACACCAAAAGGGATGTAAATCGGTATTAAAGAACAGCAAACAGGACCTAAGTCATTCTTTGACTCCAAGTGCATTGCATTTCATGATCTCAGATAGAAAAGCATGCAACTAACAAAATCGAACAATTGAGGACAAGGGCAAGGAGAAGACAGTGCCTTTGTTCCAAGGTAGAGCAAGGCAGAATCATTCTGCTACTTCACAGCAATAGCTGTTCTGGATCCATAAGCTTCCAATACTTGAGGAACCACTTCCTGGTATCTTGTGACATACTTCTCCTCGAACTTCTTCTCCGACATCGTCAGATGACTCAATTTTATGCCCTGCTTGATGATACCCCTCGACGCCAGTATGTCCAGCACCATGCACCTCGGCAAGACCCGCTTCTCATAGCTGAAGGAAAGAAGTGTCGGGCTTGACGACACATACTCGGGGCTCCAGCCAAGCTTCTCCGCGAAAAACTGCATGAGTTGCCTGACCTTGTCATCCGACACCGACATGCAGTACGGGTGCCTGACGAACGCCCGCCTCACCTGCTCCTCGGTCCACCCCAAGCTGAGGTAATTGTCCATCCTGCGCTGCCATTTGGACTCGTACATTTTCGAAAATACCCCAAAGGCGTAGGGGAAGATGCCGGAGGACGGGCTGACCCCAAGGTCCTTCATGGCAGCCAAGCCGTCATCGAAGCGGGAGGACCTGTGCACGAGAGCCTTGGGGTGCGTGGTGACCAGCTTGATGAGGACCTCCTCCGTGACGCCGTGGTCGCGGAGGGCCTTGAGTTTTGGGAGAAGCACGACCTGGAGGTTCTCGTAGATGAGGTCCATGGACTGCTTGACGGCGGAGAGCACATTCTTGTCGGTGCCGAGGAGGTCCCTGAGGAGTTGGTGGTTGGGGCGGAGGCGGCCGTCGAGGCCGGCGGTGATGGTGCGGTTGGGGCTGGCGAGGAGGAAGCGGCGGACCTCGGCGTCGGAGAGGCCGAGCTCGCGGCGGTAGAAGTCGAATTTGGCGCCGATGGTGGTGGAGGAGAGCACGGCAGGGAAGGCGGCGACGAGGCGCGCGACGGAGGCGGGAGGGAAGCCGAGGCCGCGGAGGAGCGCGAGAACGGCGTGCCCGTTCTTGGTGGAGCGGAAGCGCACGCGCGCGGCCACAGCGGCGGCCTCCGGCTCCGCTAGGCCGCAGGAGTGGCGGAGGAAGTGTACCGTGAGGGAGGCGGGGTCGCCTCCGGCTGTGGCGGCGCTGGGGGCGGCGTGGGAGAGCGCCCCCGTGCCGCCCAGGAGGCGTTCGAGGAAATGCCGGACAGGGGGGAGGGAAGGTAGGGAATCGCAGGCGGCCGCTGTTTTGGCGGGCGAGCCGCGGCCGAGGAGCAGTGGGAGGAAGGCACGGGGATTGGGGTGGCGGCGGCGAAGCATCTGGTCGGGAGGAGGAGGAGGGACGGCGGACGGGAGTCTTTGACGTCGTTTGGGCGACGTGAGTCGAGTTCGTGGGGTGGGGGTCTAGTCTAGGCGTGCGGCCGAGGATCGGTAGGAGGCAGGCTGCGAGCATTGAATTATATATATATATGTATATATATATATATATATACATATATATATTAATTATGTGTTTATGTTCTTTTCTATTTACTGTTGCGTCATCTCTGGTTACAATTAAAAAATAGTAAAATTATAATTCGTAATATAGGAGGTTATAACCAGACATAAAAAAATTTAAATTGCATTTACGTTATAGATGAACGTAACTCTAAAAAATTCATTATTTAATGATGTACAACCTAAAAAATATTATTGTAATCATAGTATAATCTAAAACGTAACTCGTTAACTTCTCGTGTACTTCTAGACATGCAGTTATAACTGATCTACTTAGCGGATTATAACTGATAGTTGTTTGAGTTGTAACTAGAAGGTGGTGCAATAATAAATTATAGTGCGTCTAGGTGCAGAATATATTTTATATATATGCAAAATTACACAACCGTTTCAAAAAAAAAAATAACAGCATTAGGCAGCACCATCCTCCTATGGGATGATCTTTGGACTGGCTCCATCCTTCAACATAACTTTCCTGAGCTTTACTCTTTTGTGAAAAACAAAAGGCTAACTCTTCAAGCCGCTGCTCACAGGGATAATCTTTATCATGCTTTTAAGCTTTTGAGCAATTTCAGGTTCTTCAATAGAACATTGATGATTCTTCTGTTGGTTCAAAGGATGGCATATGGAAATATATTTGGGGAAATTTCATGTTTTCAACTAATAAAGCTTATAGAGTTTTAATTGGACACTGTCAAGTGCATCCAATCTACAATTGGAATTGGAGAAGCTGTTGTTGGATGAAGCATAAGGCCTTTCTTTGGCTTCTTTTCAAGGACAGACTAAACACAAGAGAAATCCTTTGCAGGAAAGATATGCAGCTACCCTCTTACACATGTGACCTCTGTATTATACAAATTTAAGAAAGTACATTGCATCTCTTCATACTTTGTAACTTCGCAAAGAATTGTTGGGCTCGGTTGGGACTGAAGATTAGCAGTATCATCGGGTCTTCCATTCTCTCTAGTGCTTCAGGAAAAAGTTGGGGGTTCTTTTTGTAATGGAAATTGTCACTATAATGTGCTAGAGTATTTGGTGTATTAGAAATGACCGGATCTTCAACAATTCAGATCCTTCAACTGAAGCAGTTTGGACTCTCTTCAAAAAGGAATTTGCCATGGTTATCCATAGGGCAAAGTGCACCAGAGCTGATTTAATGTCGCAATAACTTGCATCTTTAGAATAACATGTATATGCCTGTTTTTGGTTTTTATCTTTCGCCTATAATTTTCCATTTGTACCTTTTGTCCTTAATTTTAATATATAACCACTAGAGGATAGTCCTACTATTTCATAAAAAAAAGTGAGAAAATGGTAAGGTGGTAAGTAACTTGTCTCCCGTGAAATTGATTATGGGTTTGAACCCAATACCCTACAATTGGTTTTGTTTTTTTAATCGAACCCTCGGTCTGGTTCATTCTTAATAACTATGCTCTTTCCTCTTCCTCTCTGTTCGCTTTTATAACACAGTCTTTGGCTTGTGCTTGGCACACATGCAGATGGTACTACTACTATAGAAAGACACACTATTGCTGGTTCAAAATAACATCATTGTTGGTTCTAGAAGGCAGTGATAATATTATTACTGTCGATTCTACTCGGCTCATGAATTGAAGCCAAAAGATATATAAAAAAATATTTTTGACCCCCGACTAGCCATCTAGACTATACATGCTCGCATCACACAAGTCACAAGTTTTTCCGTACAAATTATGTGCATGTGCAATGGGAGTTAAACCTAGGAAATTTCACATTACACGTAGTCTTCTTACCATCTCACATATCACTGATTGCTGAGAATAATGTAATTTTTTTTCTTTTTACCCTTGTTGACTGAAAGTTGTGAAGATTATTTGTATATCAAAATAATTTTAAATGAAAAATTTGTCAACTACAAAGTTGTAGATCTCATTGAAAGCTAAAATTTTCATATAAAGTTTGTCTCTATCTGGCTTTGTATGAAAAAATTATGAATTTCTAAAGATAAGATATACACTATTATCACTGCCGGTTCAACAAAAACCAAGGTGAAACTATAATTGTCAGTCCATAATACGAACCGACGATGATAATCTAATGATATATTTTTTCTAAATGACTTCTATTTTCATAACTTTTTATGATTGTTTGGATATTAAAATGACTTTAAATGAAAAATTGTCAATTACAAAGTTGTAGATCTCTTCGAGAGCTATATTTTTCATATAAAATTTGTCTCTATCCAACTTCGTATGAAAAAATTAAGAATTTCTAAAGATGAGACATCTAACATTATCACTGTTAATTAAAAAAACCAGTCAAAGATACTCCCTCCACTATTGTTGCTGGTCCATAATTACCGGTAGTAATAGAATTAGTGTCGATTCTTGACATAAACCGACAATGATAATTATTTTTATTATCAATTTATTTTTAATAAATTTTTAGTGTCAGTTCTCGATAAAAACTAACAGTAATATATTGTAACGGCTGGTTATATCTGAACTATAGTCATATGAAAAAAGAAGAGTGTTTATGCGATAGTGTACTGCACCTAGCAAAATGCAGACTAAATCATCACGTGGCATGCATTCAAGAATGGGAGTTGCTCGGGTGTGGACCGGTGGGGGATATGAAAAACTATTCATTTTTGTCTAATAGAGAATGACGAGTACATACCAATAATGATTTTCAGTGGCACTCTGACCTCATTCCTTAGAATCCATGAAATCACATATGGGTTGGATTGTACATTTTAAGTGTATGTAGCCAGGTTGAATCGTGGAAATCGGTTCCAAAAATTGGGCCGTTCGTTTTTCTTTAACTTTTAGGACTAAATCGAATCTAGAATCTTTACTACTTAAAAAACACACAGTGATTCTCACATCAGACGGGACGTTTCTGCCTCCACATCCTGCAAATTTCTTCTAAACTTCATAAAAATTACTTATATTATACCATTTAATAAATACTCAATTTTCTTACACCATCTTAAACCATATTCTCTTTATTTCGTTCCCTTCTCGAATCTCTTATCCGTTCATATTCTCTTTATTTTCTCTCATCTCCAACAATTTTCTTTTGAGAAAAATTATGAAAGGAAAAGAGAGAAAATCCTATCTTGAAAGAAATAATTTAAAAAAAAAATTCCTTCGTGATAAAAATCGTAAAAAAAATCGTTGAAATAGATTGACCTTCTTTTATCTCTTCACCCGTTCAGCCTCTTCTCAACCCTGTCGTCGCCCTTCTCTCCACCCAACCTACGATTCTAGAGTTAAGGACACCGGTGTTCCCGCTCCTCGCGTTCCTCCAGTCTCACGTGTTCCTCCTGCCTGCCGCCCCCACCACGCGCCTGCCCCTAAAACCCTACGCGCAACTGCCGTCAGCAATGGCTGGCCTCCTGCGGCTCGCCGGCGCCACCCAATCCCTTTCCCTCTCCCGCCGCGCGCTCGCCCCGCACCCCACCCCGGCCCCGCCGCACCGGAGGTTCGCGGCCTCGGCGGCTGCCGTGGTGGAGGACTACTGGACCGAGTGGGAGGAGGAAGAGGAGGACGCGCGTCGCCGCGTATCCGCGCCGGCCACGGAATCGGACCCCGCCGGCGAGGGGCCCAGGGGCGTGCAGTGGGTGGTGATGGGTCGCCCGGGACCGCAGAAGCATGCCCACGCCGCGCACCTCACGGAGGTGCTCGACGTGCCGTACAATGTTATGATCCAAGCCATCATCGACGTCTGATCTTGTAACTCAGAAGCAGACATGGTAATCAACGCACACGCATCTGATCTTGACTGCTTGCTACTTGATTCGTTCCCCTCCAAGATTGCATCTTTAACACCTTAGGATGAGCAGAGCTTTAGGTGATTAGATCCCACTCTGATTTCCACTCTTCCTGGTCCAGAATTACATCATCGGCGCCTTCAAGCCGCCGTGCGACATCTTCGTCACCTTCTCCGATGAGAGGAGCCAGAAGCAGGTACCGTCCCTCCGCTTTCTTGAATCTTGATAGTGCATAGCATTGTCTGAGTGGCTGCTGGGTTGATTGACCGATTCTATGATGTTGTAATTCTTTTAGGTGCTAGTAAAGAAGGACAACGGGTAGACGGCCATGGTGCCGGCCTTCCAGAGCCTGGAGAACATAGCCGGAGAGGTAGTGCCAGTGGCTGTATTTCTTGCTATGTGCTTGTTCTAGCATGTGAGGTCAAGTGTGGGATTAAGTTGTTATGGAATTGGTGTTCAGGTGTCTATCGTGCTGGTTCCTGGTAAAAGGCTCGAGCACACGGGTGTAAAGATCGAGCTGCTGGGTCAGATAGGTAAAATTTTTGCTAGACCAAATGACAAATGAGGTGCTCGACGTGCCATACAATGTCGATGATGGCTAGTTTTAGATGACTCAACAATATTATCGTGTGCAAATTTTCGGCTATCGTTGCAATGCACAGGCATTCAACTATCATATTAGAAGCAAACTCCATTTAATGCTGCTCTACATCTCAAACTTTTTGAGGGCAATGATTTACTTGCTAATTTAAAGGCTAAACAGTGAGTTAGTTTAATTGAATGCAGTACATTTGATGTTTGTCCTTCAACTACCTGTTAAGTGAAAACAAAAATTTCACTTTCATTGCTTCTCTAGATTAATGGTATAGTCTCTAGATTAATGGTATAGAATCTTCGCTTGTTTTCTGCATTTGTCGGTTTAATTGCACATTCTTTGAAGGTAAATTTTTAAATATGTCAGTAATACATTAAAATTTCGGTCCCTACGCAAATGTTTCAAACTGTGTTCATCATTCTCAAAATATGAGTGTACGATACCATTTTGGTGTATATTTACACCCATGTACGTATTCATATACATATAAAAAAAAGAAAAAAAAGGAGGCGGGCCTTTTCTTGAGGCCGGCCCGAGCCGGCTCAGCCTTTTCCTGCCGCGCGGCCCGGTCAGGCCGGCCCAGCCCACCCGCTGCTCTCCTTATCCACTCGGGCGAGCTGAGGGAGGGAGCCACTCCCTTGCATCCGCCGCCACCTCCCTCGCAAGCGCCGCCGCCTCCTCTCGCGCCGCGCTCCCGAGCAGCGCCGCCACGCATGCGCCTGGCCGCGCCGACCCAGCCGCAACCTGCCCCCCCCTCTCCTTATCCTCGCCCCGTACCGAGCTGTTGCGCCGCATCGCCTCACCCCCTGGTCTACGGGCCGCGCCGCTCGTGTCGCCCGAGCTGTGCCGGCGCCCTCTCTCCCCTTCCCCTTTATCTCCAACAAACCGAATCCTCTCTATCTCTATCTCTTCCCCCGATTTCAAATCGGTTTGGGGATTGCTTCGGATGAGCTCGGCCGCCGCGATTTCCGCGAGTTTGGGTCGGCTACATGCTCTTCTCTCCTCCCGTGGGAACCTCGGGCCACCTCTATAAAAGGTGCAGGGAGGGGGTGCCCGGGGGGGAGTTCTTTTTTTTCGGAGGAGCACGCGGGAGCCCTGCTACTCTGCGCCGCCACCTCGCCGCTACCTCGCGTTGTCGCCTTCGTGCCCTGCCGAAGCCCTGAAGGGTGCCGCCCCTGCTGCTTCCCCGTCTCTGATCAGAGTGCGCTGTTGATCCGTCCCCATCGCCACCATGACGCTGACCCAAGGTGAGCCCTGGCCGTGACTTTTCTCTGTGATGCACGGCCTTGCCGTCGTAGCCGGTGCTCCGGCTGTGCCGTTGCTCTTCCCCCCTTCTGCTCTGTGATAGCCCGGCCTTCGTGCCGTCGTGCTTATGCCCGTTGGCCGGTGATGTTAAAATAAGGCCCGGCTGTCGCATTCTCTCTGTCTGTGATGTGTCATGCCGCTGATGCGTCCTCTTTGCGATTGACCGGTCGTCGTGCCGTGCATATGCTACTGTCTTGCTCACGCTTGTCCCCGGCCTTCGCGTCGGCGTGCTCTTGCTCTGTGTACTTGCCGTTGTGCCTGCTGAGGCCCGACTGTTGCTCATCCTGTTGATGTGTGCTGATGCCGCACCATGCTCTATTCGACCCCTGGCCATGGCCATGTCGGCGAGCCTCTGACAGTGCTGGTGTCGTGCCGTGGATCTCGTGATGTTGCTAGCCCGGCCATGGTGTTGTCTCTCTGTTTATGCGTGCCATTGCGCCGCCCATCTGTCTAGCCGTGCCATTCATGCGCAAGCATATGCCGCCCTTCCCATGGCCGGTGATGATAAAACTGAGGCCCCGGTCAGCGTCATCAATATGTTGTTGCCGTGTAATTTTTCTGTTGATGCAGTCACGTGCCGCGGATGCTAGAGCTCCAGTGGCGTGCCCTTGCAGCCTGTGCTCCGATCATTGCCGTTGAAGTCTCCGCGCTCCGGCATGTCGTTGTAGCCTGTGCGCTGGACGCCCTGTTGAAGCTAGGCATCCTGGCCGTCATGCTGTTGTTGACCTCGGTTGCGCGTGCATGCTTTTGGGCTATGCTGCTGCTGAGGCTTGCTCTTGCTTGCCCAGTGCTCTTGTGGCTTTGATGTTTGGCCGGTGAGGCTGCTGGTTGCTTGCTGGCCCTCTTTGTTGTTACTGAATGCCTATTGCCAGATGGAGCATTATGTTACTTGCTGCCTATTGGGGATCATGTGTTCGATGTTGGGCTCCCTTGAGGATTGTCCCTATTGTTGATTATGCATTCTTATGGATTATTCTTGGCTATTGGGCTACTGATGGCTATGTTGATATCTTGATACTGATGTGGGGATGCTGTCTTGTTCTCATGAGCTAATGAGGTTACCTCTTGCTACCTATCAGAGATGAGCTAACGATGATGTCCGCTGTTGCCTATCAAAGATGTGGTTTATTTTACTATGAGCCTTCATACTATCTTATCGCAGAAAATATATGTGCCATTGCGGTAGGAGCCTGCGTGGCCCAAATAGTGATCACCCTCGCCTTTGTGGCGTTCGCCTTTGTGGTGTGTTGCCTTCGGAGACGGCCGATGAGGACAAGTCCGAGGCCCAAAGAGGAGTTAGTGAGTCAAGCACGGCGTCGGAGCTCCCGGTTGTGGCCATGCTGCTGCTTTCGGTCGAAGCTACGTGTCGTGCCGCGCTCCTAGCCCATCTCTTCATAAAAAACACAATTCTGAGGACTATGTGGTCGATGATGACCCGGGATACATAAACAGTCCAAAAAGTTCATGCTAGACTGTGATCCCGTTCTTTACTGCTTTTATTTCTAACGCTCACTTTGCTTGGTCTTTGTTGCGTGTGACTACAGCCTTGCAGACTCGGAGACGACCTCGGTATGACGACCGCCAGCGCACTTAATCGGAGGTAGCCCGAAGACAGGCGTAATTAACCGGAGAGCCCCACGAGGCCACGGGAACCAAGACAAAGCAATCGCCAAATCATGAAGATAGTCAGATAGCGTGTGCGTTTGAGGAGTAAAACAAGTGTAATCGAAAGATGTACTTTATGAATTCAATATGAATGAATAAAGTTACAATTCCATTACATTGTATCCTGTCTCTTGTATACTCTGTATACTGGCACGCCCGCAATATTACATACATAATTTCAAATACAAATTCAAACGCTTGACGTTTCGAATCCGCGAAACA
Source organism: Phragmites australis (assembly GCF_958298935.1). Taxonomy (NCBI): domain Eukaryota; kingdom Viridiplantae; phylum Streptophyta; class Magnoliopsida; order Poales; family Poaceae; genus Phragmites; species Phragmites australis. The sequence goes on along the minus strand of NC_084936.1, from coordinate 17,700,496 downwards.
ATGAGCACTGGTGCTCTGAGCTCGACTGCCTCTTCTAACCTGTGTTACATGGACACGGGTGCGGGTGTCGGAGTCCGACTCGTGTCGGGGTGTCCGATTCGGTAAAAAAATTTGAGACACGCCAAATACCACTTGGAATCCGACACGGATTCGCGAGTATCCGACTCGGCAAAAAATTTTGGACACGGGTGTCCGAGTAACACAGCTTCTAACACTACAGGCAACAAGATTATTGATATGAAGTCAGGTTTGCATTTCATATATGTTCCGGTGTTCCCTATGTGTGCTCCCATTGCTTTTTTGTGCTATCACTGGACTATGGCTTGCTTTCAGGACAAAGATCTAAGGACTGATGACAACTTTTCGAGTGAGAGAATAGCTGCAGGCTTACTGTCGATGAGCCCTTCTGATGAATCTTTCAAGCTTGGTGGTGATTATATGGGCAGAATTATCCAACATGATGGTCAAACGTTCCCTGCAAAATGTTGTACGTTGGTATGGATTCAGAACATCATTGCAGCCTGCAGAAGCAGGAAGGAGGTAACTGCTCCACAAATTTTGCTATGCAAATTTTCTTTCAAATGCACCTGAGAACTTATATTTCATTGATATAGAAGGGTGCAGATGAGGCATCTGGCCTTCAATAAAGCCTATGAAGCTTTCATATATTTTCTGAGCTTTGTAGGTTGGATTGAGTAGGTGGGTGTAAGGTATATCATTATCGCACTTGGACTACAGAGACCCTGCTATTTCAGATTGCTGTGATTTTTTTACTATTCCTTTCAATTCAACACTCTCATGTTGGATTGTATAGGACTGAGTTAGCTATATTTGAAGTTTTTCCGCTCGCGACAGATTGAATCCTTCTCCAAATAAAATCAAAATTCAATTATACTCTTGGTCCACATATAGCTTATTGCTTATTTAAGTGTCCAGCAATGCCAACAAATCTCAGCTCTACTCCGGCGACCATCCAAGCTCGTGCGGCCTCGCAAGGACTCACGCGATTTCCATCATCCGATCGTCTATCAATGGCCACGATTAGATCTCCTGTAACGGTTCGCTCTGCTCAATCAATAATATTATTATGTGTAAATTTTCCACTCTCATTAAACCCATGGATATTCAACTAGTGACAACAAAGCCGTCGGTCTCTCGAGCAATATTGCAGATATCCTTAGGTGTATAGGAAGCTGCCACTTGATACTGCTTCTCGATTGTGCGAACGCAAGAGGCTACATTGATGCCCATGACTATAGCAAACCTTAAACCTATTGTTAAACAAGTACAAACACTACCTAATCTATATAACATTCTCCCAAGTCGTGTTGTACATGGCCAGACTTGTCCAAGCATGCTTAACGGCCACACAAGCATTGCATTAGGGGAAAGCGTCAAGACAAGGATGGTGAGATGTGACAGTCTGCCCGCTCCCAAATCCAGCTAAAGCCTCGCACCACATGTGAGCAGTTCAATGCTTCCAAAACCTCGAGTCCTTGGTCACTTCTTGTAATGTTTCTTGAAAAAAATGGAAATATTCCTCGGGATATTCTACGTCCAATGCCTGTGCGTGCATGCATGTCAAATGGGGACTGAACAATTCAGGGATGTCAGTTCCAGGGAGAAAAAAAAAAGAAAAGAAAAGAAATAAGAGGGATGCCACCATTCTTCATTGGGGACTAAAGGTTCAATCATTCATCACTGGGTCCATTATCCCCCACCATGTGAATAGAAGCAATAAACGTTTCGTGTCTGCAAATTACACGTAAGAAAAGAGTGATAGGAAGGAGACATGGCCGTAAGGCCGCACGGCTCATCGTCTTGTTTTCATAGGAGAAAAGATGGGACGCTTGTTTGGCCACAGGGAAGGTTTTAGCGAGCATGATTGGAGCTATTGTAACCTTTTTTTTTTTCCTTATTTGAGAGCATTTTTCTGTTGGAGTGAATTCGCAATCGCATTGGCCGTAACATTTTCTTTTCATGCCTCTCTTGATTTCTTTCTTTACCATACTTGAGGTAAGTAGTTCGGCTCTTTTACGTTAACATTTATGAACAAATATTGTTTGAGCATTGTATCTCTAAGTAAAATCCATGCATCTCCCTAGTGGCGGAGCCAGCCATCTATGGGAGCCTAGGCATGGCCAAATGTCAGTGAGTATTTGGCTGAGAAAAGTTGAATCTGGATAATTGCCCAAGATCACCAGGCGGTAGCTCTACCACTTCATCTCTCTTTGACGTCCTCCTCTTCTTTTCTTCCCTCATGACCGACGCCTTCACAGAACATCTTGCACAGTTAACCCTCTCTCACCTTAACGACCCTCTTTACCATTGGTATCCGCCATTCACCACCTGAGGTCAGTGCCGCCACCGTTGTTCGTCCTGATCTCATCTCTAAGGCTAACTGCAACAGTATTATTTATAGTAGCTGACAGTGGATCCGGGAAAAGCACTGTAGCAATATTGTAGCAGTACTGTTCATATAAACTGACAGCGGGACTGAAAGGAGAAAAAGAATAGTAGAAAGTAGGAAATAGGTAGTTACTGGAAATAAAAAAATAGGAGATATTATAATAGTAATAGAAGATGTTATAATAATATTTTAAAAATAAAAATTTAAAATAACTGTTGAAGGTGACGAAAGCAATAACCATATCTCCAACTCCAAGCAACTGCAGAAAACGGCCAGGTGTCCCGCGGGTGCTGCCCGGCCACGAACCCACCACGACCGACAGGTCCACTGGCCGCAGCCGCTGCCGCGCGGGCCCCACCTCCGTGCCGTCCAGCTGCCTGCACGCAATCCCACGCCTCATAACTAGCTCGCTCCCACGCGTCGTCACCTTCCCCTTGGCTCCCACTCCCACCATTCCGAAGCTTCCACGCCTCGCCTCTCCACGCTCCCGACCAGATCCGCGCGGTGCGAGGAGGGTTGACTTCCTCCAGGCCCGCGCGCTCTGGTCGAGCAGGAGGGGAGGTGGGTAGCGGGGAGAGGTAGCTTCGGCAGAGAGGGAGGGAGACGCTAGCTGCGATGGCGGTGGAGAAGACGGTGCCGGGGGCGGGGGCGGGGGCGGCGGGGAGGACGGTGCTGGTGACGGGCGGTGCGGGGTACATCGGCAGCCACGCCGTGCTGCAGCTCCTGCTTGCGGGCTTCCGCGCCGTCGTCGTCGACAACCTCAACAACTCATCCGAGCTCGCCGTCCGCCGCGTCGCCACGCTCGCCGGAGACCACTCCCGCAACCTCTCCTTCCACAAGGTGAGGACACACTCCAACCGCTGTTCTTCCCGTGGATCTCTCCCTTCCCGCGCAATGCGGCGCTCCTGACGCGCCTAGATCTCCGGGGGTTGTCGCGGAGTGCTACAGTTTTCGAAGAGGGGAAGATTTCCACCTTTTTTTTTGTACATTATAAGATTGTTTCTCCCTAACTATGGGTGGTTTTATTAGGGGAGTTTACATTTTGGATAGAAAATGTGCTGCATTCTGAGGTAACAAAAAAGGGGGTTGTTTTGGATTGCTGATGTTCATTTGGTGAATTGTTGGTTGATGGTGAGGTTATTTCCCACTTCTTTACTGGAAGTTGGGAGCAATCCTTACATTTTACTTTGTCTTACAGGTTGCCAATTATTGATGCTGATTGTTGGGAATTTAACGGAAAATTAATACTTGGTGATGTGAAAGTGAACAATGGACGGAAAGGATTTTCATGACATGGAGTTGTCCTGCTTGTTCCTATTGCGTAATTTTGGTTCGCCAAAATTAGGAGATTTCTGTTCACAGGCATTTTAGCTGTAATTGACCAGTCGAAAGTGATTGTGTGCTGTGTTACTTTAACCCATAGGATCCCGGGATTGGCAGTGCTATTTGAGGAGTTTTAGCTCCAGCTGTCAAAGTTTGCAGTTAAATGCAGAGGTTGGTTGAGGAATAAGGATTGAGGTTGCAAATGTCCAGTTGGGAGCATTGCATGTTAGCTTTTAATTCTTTGGCCAATTCATTCAATTGCTCCTTGTCTGCATTGTTAGGTTTGTACAATTTGCATTAGTTTGAGGGTGGGTTATGGTTGATTTTCTGTCTACGATGGGAGTGGTTGGCTAATTTAAACAAGAGGACAGGCGGACAGCTAGTCATCTACTACCTGTTTTTTTTTTCTTAAAAGAAAAAAGACTATGCTGCTTACCATTCTGAAAGCCATCCTGAACTTATTCTTTCCAGTTGTCTCCTATATCGAAGCAAATCCACTTGAGGTAAATGGTGTAAGATTGGTTACAAAATCACATAATACATTTTTACCAATTCACTTTTAAGAAAATATTTGACTTGACTTCTGCAATGAGTGACAATATATAATTGTGTTTCTATATATTACTATTCACTTACAGCTGGTTGTAGACTAGGCTTTGCCCAGCTATTATTAGAAAGCTAAAGAAGTAGAAGAGGAAGGTGGTTGGGGCCATGAGCACAGCAATTTAGACCTAAACAACTAAATATTTTTTTCTCGAACCAGCATGAGAACTGCCCGTCATTATATTAAGAAAGGAATGAGGGGCCGAACTGGAAAATCCCACAGAACAAAGAACAAACCCACAGACTAAAGGAAAAAAGAAAGAGAAACAACACACACACACTACAAAACTATGCACTCATCACCAGCGCGCCTGTAGCAGTACGAGGGGCGACCATATCCTACTGTGCCTATTGCCATAGCAGGCTCAGATACCGAGCGCCCGCTGCACACCACAGCACGGCCTCTTCTCTGATGGCCCTAAGGAGACCCTGCGCGCTTGAGGTCTCGCCCTCAAACACAAGCATTACGATGCTCCCAAATGAACCAAGCTACCAGGATCACCAAGGAGTTGAACACCTTGCGTTGATTCTTGTCGAGTTGCTGTGCAGCAAGACACCACTAGTCTTGGAAGGAGGCCATGCTCATGCTCGTCGGCACCACATGGTGTAGACCAACCTCCTGCAGAGATCCACCCAAACTTGCCTGGTGAAGACGCATCAACCAGAAGGTGTGTAATGGTTTCCAGTTCCTGATCGCAGAGAGGACACGATTCAGGATGAGGCAACTGGCGTCGAGCTAGGTGATCGGCTCTCCAACAACGATTGTGGCAAGCCAACCATATGAAGTACTTCGCTCTAGGAGGCACCCAAGATTTCCACAACAACTAAAAATTGAGATCCAAGTGAGATTTGTTTGATTCTTGTTTCTTTTTAATGTGTTCTGAGATATGTGGAGGATTTGGTTGGGTTAAGCATGCTTTAAACTGTCTCATAAGATATCAAGATCTGGACTAGGGAATACAAGACCATTGCTTCAGTAGCCAACCTGAAGAAAAATCTATGAATTCTAAGTGTAAAATCAGTTCCAATTTATTAATGATTAGGACCAAATCTCTACTAATCATATTAACTAGCTGTCCAGCTGATGACCTCATTGGGTCTAACAGTTATACTGGTTCTGGTGACTTAGTCAGGACCTCCTTGGTCCCTTATACGCAAGCTTGTCGTTCTATAGTTTGACTTCAATATGTAGTCACATATTAGTGATATATCTAATCAAGTGCAAATAAGACTATGCTTTTGGGGATTGTGGGACAAATCAAATGGAGGTCATGCCGATAAGATAATAATGTATTGTCTCTGATAGAATTATAGAAGTATTACTTGATAATGATAGGAAAATTCTTGACGACTGTTATAACATATATTGTCCTTGATAAACTTTTTATGGGCTTCGATAAGATCAGGTTCTAAAAATCTGAATGAGGAACAAGAGTAATGTGAACTCAATTACTCACACTAAGTGTCATTAGTAGAGATTTGCTCCTAATTACTTTTGATTCATAAACTTGTCATGTCTGATACCTTGTTGTTCCACCCCCCCTGCCCCATCAATTGTTTGTATTGGATTCGATGTGATAATTGGAACCTTGTTGTATTTGGTTCATAGCTGCATCTGTTCACCAGTTTATGCTTGAAGTTTTCTATTTTAATCTGATGTTCCATCTTTGATAATTTCTGTTACTATGGTCTGAATGTGTGCATTTGTATGGTGCATTTTTACATTTAATAAAATAGGTTTTGCAGCCCTGCAAAATCTTCATTTATACTGGAACTTGGATTGCTCAGAGAATGAGCAACATATTTTAGCTCACGTCCCGAGCAATGTTAACGGTTTGCTTGGGGAAGTTCTCCATATACTTCGACGTATTTAGCTGATAAATATGTTAATAAAATAGATTTTAGGATTGCTAGAGTATTTAGCTGCTTTGGTGATATTGAAATTCATGCAGGCAGAGCCTACCCTTCTCTGATCTAGTTTCCTTGTTGCTATAAGATGGCATATGATTTTTAACCGTCAATTTTATTTCTCATCGTATGGGCTAAAAATAGTTACATTATATTTTTGCACCTTTCTTAATGTTAATCCTAAGACTGTCAATAAAAGTTCACGGACATGAATGCGACATTCCAACATTAATACCTTTTCTGATTCTGTAGGTTGATCTCCGTGACAAGGGAGCACTGGAAATGGTTTTTGCTTCAACAAGGTAAACTTACCACTTGTTTAGTTGTAGTATCTCTATTTCATTTGAAAGCTTTTATGTATTTCTTACAAATTCATATCCAGCAACATTACTTGTTCTTTATTGTTAGACAATTTGCTCCTCAGATTTGATGCTGTTGTCCACTTTGCTGGACTTAAAGCTGTGGGTGAAAGTGTGCAGAAGCCATTGCTTTATTATGACAACAACGTCGTTGGCACGATAAATCTTCTAGAAGTGATGTCTGCTCATGGTTGCAAGAAGGTATTTATCTTTATCCACATTATACTCCAATGGAGCCATCTTTGTCAAATTGTTTCCTTTATCTGAATTTATCTGCCCTTATATGCTAGGTTATTGCTTTGATGTAACAGTAGTTATTACTTATTAGGTCATTTTATTGATATTTTTCAGATTCTGAGTAATTTTGACATACTTTGGTTGGATGACCATTGTTTGAATTATTACGTTAGATTCCATTGATTCTTTCAAAAGTCAGATCTGATGATACCTTGTGGATGTTTTCAATTTGCTTATTCATCTTAGTATCTCATGTATTACAGAGGTGTGATCTGTGCTATGAGGCCAAAGTGCAGTTACTCTGAATGCATGGTAGCCAGTCTGGGCATTTCTTTGCATTCATGAGGCATAAGTTTTTTTCAATGAGCATAGACAGGATATTATTTTGTTATTTCTCATTGTGCAATAAAATATATTAGCTTCTGTTGCTGCACTAGTTCACTTACATCTTATTCTAATCTACTCTGTGAATTGATCATTTGATGTGAATGTTATCCATTAATAATCAACCCTACTTGCTCCGTCCGATCTGCTGCAGCTTCTATTATTCCATTTTTGAAATGAACTAACTTTTAGTGTATGCATTTTGTGGCCTTAGGGGCAAATGCACCCTATATCTGTAACATTGAGGATGCTTCTAGCCATGCACCACATGTTTTAATCCAATATTCAAATTTCAAATGGTGTGGGTGTGGCATTCATCATCAGCAATGGTCTGAATATGGGGTGCATGTGCCCCATAGGGCACACTTGCTTCCCCTTGTATTAACTGTTGGCACCCACTAGACATCATCAGAACATCAAATCTGTATATTTTCACTTTTGCATGAAGAAAAATGAATTCTTCACATCAGACTCTGACACTGACACTATGTATCTCCTTTCTTTTGTGTTTAAAATGTTTTAGTTGGTGTTCTCATCATCAGCTGCCGTTTATGGATCACCCAAGAACTCACCCTGCACAGAAGAGTTTCCTCTGACTCCAAACAATCCATATGGCAAAACCAAGGTCTGCAGCCTTTATTTTTCTTTCAATGTGTAAACCTGCTAAAGTTTGCGAGCTCTTTAAGTTGGCTGAAATTTTTCTAATGGTTGCAGCTTGTTGTTGAGGATATTTGCCGTGATATCTACTGTGCGGATCCTGAATGGAAGATCATATTACTTAGGTACTTCAATCCGGTTGGTGCTCATCCCAGTGGATACCTTGGTGAAGATCCATGTGGAATTCCCAACAATCTTATGCCCTATGTTCAGCAAGTTGCTGTTGGTAGGAGGCCAGCTCTGACAGTTTTAGGAAATGACTATGCAACAAGAGATGGGACTGGGGTAATTATTTTGCACATGATACATTCAATTACTTGTTGTATGTGTCCCCTTCAATTTTATTAATCCTATGCATTTCGAGATGCATATTCTGATATTACTTTGTTAATATCTGGTTTTAGTTTTAGTTTTGTAAGAGTGTACAGCCTATGAAATTGCCTTTATTTTCATTCAGGGTATATCCTGTGGGAAATGAGGCTTCAAATTTGAATATTAGGCAAAAATGATCAGTTGTATCATCTGCTTGGGTTTTTTCAACTGTAATTTCTAATAAGGCTATAGCCAATTTTTGTCCAAATGTACTAATCTGTAGTAAACGTAGACTAGAACAAATAAAGAGCCACAGGACCTGAGCAAAGTCATGTCTTACTTAGAAACTTGACCGGGTCTATGTTCATACAACTTGCTGTCTGGTGCCTTGATCCGCTTTGGACCTACATTGCTATGAACTTGTCTGAAGATTTCCTGCTTACGTGGACATATTCTTTGATATGTACCATGTTCCAGATCACTTGAATTCTTTACAATACATAACCTGATAACCTACAAGTTTTCTCCTTTGGAATCACCTGTGAATTTTGGAAGATATTCTTACAATCGAATATATTATGCCATATGCTTCTTATTTTAGTCAATCCTAGTTCTCTAGTTTCACATTTGTTTAGAGCTGATGATTTTGGGTGAAGATATTTAGGCATATCATGGTGACAACTGACAACCTTCACATGTACTATGGAATCATCCTACCTGGTTTCGCAGATCCGAGATTACATCCATGTGGTTGACCTTGCTGATGGACATATTGCTGCATTGCAGAAGCTTTTTGAGAACTCTAGCATAGGTTCACACTTGACCTCAAATGGTTATTCTCATCATGAAATGTTGCTACAGTTTTGTTTATTGTATTTTCCTTAAAAGGCTTAAAAGGACAATTTTTATTGTATTCCCTAGGCTTGTCAAACACAAAAACTAGACTTGCACAACTGCACAAGGCACGATGATACATACTGTTTGGATTAATATAGGTTGTTCAAAATGTACATCAGGAATCCCATTTTATGTAATTTGTTCACAGAAAACTAAACTTTTGGAATACATGGATACTGTGCATCTCTTTTCTATTTGCTTCTCGGGGCACGGGGTACTTAAGTCATTTGTTTTTCATATATTTGAATCCTGTTTTTAAGTTTGATTATATTTGCAGGGTGCGAAGCATACAACCTCGGAACTGGAAGAGGTACATCAGTGTTGGAAATCGTTACAGCATTCGAGAAGGCTTCTGGGAAGGTATACCAGATTAGATATATATTCACATGAGAAAATAAATTTTGCTCCTACACAAAAACTGTTAGCAATAAGCCTTGATGTGTGCAGATTTTCAGCTAGCAAATTAGGGAGAATAATAGCCAATTAAAGCAGTAATGGATCTAGTTATTAGCTGATTGACCCAGGGATTTCCAGCTAGCAGATTAGGGAGAATAATAGCCAATTAAAGCAGTAATGGCTGTAGTTATTAGCTGATTGACCCAGTCCATATTGTAGTGGTTAGCAGTGTCTAAATAGAGAAGAAAACAGAAAAAGGCAGTAAGCCATTGCAGCGCAAAAAAAAAGTACTATTGCTAGTGTACGTGTGTCTTGGGTGAGTTCCTGAGCTACCTGTGAGGCTGTAGGCCTTTCAAAAACTTTATTCTCGTTATCCAAACACCTCATTAATGGATGGTGTAGGCTATTGGGCTTAAGCTACATGAGAAGTACGGAAGCAGGTAACCAACTAGAGCAAGAATTCTTTAGTTTGAACTTTCAATATAGCTACATAGAAACAGCCAGTGTCTACATAGAAACCTGTAGCTCTAGGACCATATCTGATACTGATGCCCATGTCCAGTACCTGAAAGGTTCAGTTAATAATATTTTTATAGAAACATTATTATCATTATTTAACCTTTGAATTATGGAAACTCAAAACAATTTTTTCTTTTTAGGTAAAGTTGTGTTCCATTTCTGAGGCAAAATTTGTTTTTATTTTGAGTATAGACTTTGATAAGCACATAAACTTCTACTTTGTTACTATACCTAACAATCTCATATTACCTATTAAGCTATCTAAGGATTTACAGAATCTTTTTTGTATTTTAAGAAAAAATCTAGGCCTTACTGCCTTGATAGGCTTTTATCTATGTTTCGTTCTTTTGCTTTATAGGTACATCTCTTTGTTCCTTTTGTAGAAAATTCCGCTGATTATCGGCCCAAGACGCCCTGGTGATGCAGAGATTCTGTTCTCATCAACTGCTAAAGCAGAGAGGGAGCTTAACTGGAAGTAAGTCATATGACATGATATAATATGTCATCAAAATTCTTGTGTTTTATATGATTGACATTATCTTCCTCCAGAGCAAAATATGGCATCGAAGAAATGTGTCGTGACCAGTGGAACTGGGCTAGCAAGAACCCTTATGGGTATGGATCACCTGACTCCACCAAGCAGAACGGCCACCACACAAATGGATCAGTTGACTCTTTCAAGCAGAACGGCCACTGTGCGTATGGATCAGCTAACTCCACCAAACAGAACGGTCACCATGGGTATGGATCATCTGACTCCAAGCAGAATGGCAACAGCCACCTGCACTAAGCAGAATGTTTGACCTGTGGGCTCCCTGTATATGTGTTGTATCACGAAGCCACCACCGGCCGAGATTTATGTGGATCAATGGGTTGGCAGGTCATAGAGTATAGACATCGATTGAGCTTGCAAGATTTTATCATTGGCAGAAGATTTCCACTTGTGGTCAAACCTATCTCCTACATTGTGTTTATCTTTTTCTTCAAATTTGCTGTAGGAACTTAGCCGTAGTCTATCAGCTGATTTGATTCTTTCACTGCTAATTGAGCTGCAATGTGCTTCATGAAGCTTTGGTCTGTTCCCATATACAGAAGAATGCAGCGATGTAGATTTATTTATTTGTATATGTAATATCTAGCCTCAGCAGATATTTGTATATTCACTACCACACAACTAGCATCAGCAGATGAAAGTTGGGCTTGTGCCTTTTTTGGGACAAGGACGTTCTGTGTTCTCTAATCAGCAATCAAGAATATTGAGAGGCAGATGTTCAAATGTATGTTTGCTTCCTTTCTAGTTTCATCAATCCAAGGGCCAGGCTATCACACTTTGCTTGGTTTTTTTTTCCAGCTGTTTGGTTTGTTGCCATAGTTCTGGCATGCCACAATTTTTCACTTATAGACCCTATATGTCAGACTCATATCTCAGCCAAACCTTGCGTAAGTATTGTGTGGTAGTGAACCAAATATACCTTCAAGTTATTTCTTTGATGGTAAAGATCACCGTAGATGACGGATCACAATTCTGTATTTGATGGGAAAGTTATTTATTTGTGTGGTAGCTGCTACGGATCACCGTTGCCAGCAATACGCAAATGGGGCGCTTGCTTTGCGATCACCGAAAACAGCACCTGCTTTGTCCAGCAGATTGTCTCAAATAAACAGCATCTGTGAACAATTGCAAGGACGAGACACGAGCGCTGAATAGATTCTATTTGGAGCCATCATCGAGTCACTTCGGCAGGACGACAGATGCATCTTTATCCTTTAGCTGCACCCCAAGCAAAGCAAAAGAACTACGCATGCTTTGCTTTAGTAAAAGCACCGACAAAACACGCCAAGGGCAAAGCTAAGAAGAGCTCAGTAGGAAGGCAATGTCAAGGGTAGATTGTTGCAGATTTGCAAGGAGCTAGCATCGTCAGTCAGCTAGTTCTTTCCTTCCACGCACTGTCTATACATCATCGTTTGCGGCAATATTTCTGCTGTAATACCAGCACAGGGATATGTAGTTGCCAAGGGAGGTATGTAGTAACATTCTTCTTCCTCTTATTCATTATTTTTCACTTCTGCTTTTGCCGATGCGCAGTATATGGAGTAGTGTTAGCTGAGTTCCTTTGGTGTTGGTTTTGTTTTTGTTAAAAACAAGACCCATTTTAGGAAGAACTATGTGATTTTTCATTAAGAAAAAATAGGAACTATGTGTAAGATTTTTTCGTGAGTCAGTGCCATGTTTTTCACCAAATAACATCCACGCTAGCATCCTACCTCCAAAACCACTTCATGGGGCTATTTAGATGGTATTACGAAGTTTAGGGGTTTGTTTAGATGATTCTAAATTTCAGGTTAAAGTGGACATATTATCAAAGTTCAATAAATGATTTGAACTTTTTTTTTCTATTTTAAAAGACCCTGACACTCAAGATTTTAAAATTCTTATTGCACATATATCCAAAACGCACGAGACACATGCATATGGTGGTGTATCTCTAGATGTGTAATGTGATAGGAGGCACACTGTGAGGCATGAGTGCGGTGTGCGTTGGTGCACACGCATGTGCTTCTACCTGGTAATAAAGAAAAAAAAAGCCTGTGTGATCAAATAGAGTATATATCATTTATGTTTTTTTTTTTTGCTTATGGTGCGCTGCCTTGTTGGATGTTCGTACAGAGTATCACGGTTGCAGTGGATGGGTGTTATCTCTCCCTGGTGTCATACTACGTTGCGACAAGATGGGCCACATCGACTTTCCGAACATGACAAACGTCCAAGTTAGCACGTTACCTTGGCTAAGTTTTTCATAATTGGATTTGAATGTTACTCTAGAAAAGGTAGCCTTAAATAATTAACATTAATTATTACAGGGCATTCGCGCCAATACTGTTAAAGTGGCAGTAAAAAGTATAATTCATTTTTTAGAGGGTACAAGGGTGCCAAATCAGGTCATCTACTTTGACGGATGGCAAGGAGTTGGTGCATCTGCAGTGCTTAAATCTATAGCAGAACACCCGCCGCCTTCTTTGAGAAACAAATTTGAGAAAATTATCCATATTGATTGCTCGAGGTGGAAAAGTCGGAGAGCACTCCAAAGGACCATTGCACAGGAACTATGTCTTCCTCGACATGTGATGGATATTTTTGATAGACAGGATGAGGATGATGATTTTCGTGGGGTAGATGGAGGCTCTAGGGTCGAGATAAGTGACGTTGCGAGAGAGATCTATGACGCTCTGCAAGGGCAGAGCTGTTTAGTGGTCTTCCACAACGGGAGCAATAGCACAATTGACTTGAGTGATTTTGGCATTTCCCTATTCCCCTCAGATCGATGGTCAAAGGTTCTTCGGAAGGTATTGTGGACCTTCCGCGGAAGGCTTCGTGCTATCCCAGGAATGAAGGAAAAGGCATGGGGAAGACGGTTGATTGCTAAGTCAGTGGAAAATTCACCTATTTATCTTTATTCACGTCATCATCACAAAGATTGGACTGAACAAATATATGAAGAAGCTGCAGATATAGCTCGATACACACATAAGCTTGGTGTCGCCACAGACCTAGAAATAGCTTCAGCATGTTGTAGGTATTTGTTGTCACTGAATTCCAAGGGTGGTGACATCCCAGACTTCAACTGGGCTACTCATGCCTCTAACTATTGGGTTTGCGATGGGATTCTACAAGAACACCAACAAGACAAAGCATGGGAGGTCGCCGCTGCTCTGCATGAAGAGATACGACTAGAGGACTTCTCATTTGATATAATAGGATTCAACAATTTTGCTGATACAGAACGTTGGATCGTAGCCACATACTCTGATAGAGAAGGAACTATACCAACTATAGAGCCAAAGACAACATCATTCTTTTTGGCAGACAAAAGAGGACATGACCATCACCAAGCATCATTACCCAATAACATATTTCAAGGATCCGAGCAACTTCATGTATTGAAACTTTGCCATTGCACCTTCAACTTTTCATCACCTCCTTTCCTTCATTGCCAATATCTAAGATTCCTTGGATTGGATAGCTGCAAGGATCAAACAAAGAAACTAGAAGAAAACAAAGAAGAAGAGGGGGAGGAGGAGAATGCTAGACGAAAAATGGAATTTTTCCCAAATCTATGGGTGCTTGACGTATGTGACACAGATTGGGAATTGGATTTATCCCCATATATAGTAGAGAGGATGGCTATAAACATTAGGGAGATAAATATAAAGAGGGGAAGAATCTGGCGAAACAATCATGCATGGATATGGAGACATCTACAGAACATCCACAAGCTTCGAGTGATTGCGCCTACATGCCCTTGGGAGACAGGCAACATGGATGAATTCAGGGATATGGTGAAACTGGAGCTCCTTGACTTGAAAGGAAATAGCACGATACAAGTTTTGCCAAGCTTATCAGATTCAACTGGACTCAGTACCCTGATTCTAGATGGCTGTGTTGGATTGGAACATGTTGGCCCCGACGCACTCCCTCTGTCACTTGAAACATTTAGCTTCGATGTAGGGGCCCGAAAGGACCATGAGAAGGAAGCTAAAATCTCCCGTATCTCCATGGCTGGTTGTACAAGATTGGTGAACTTCAGATTGCGTGGGTATCTCCCGAACCTTGAGGAGTTGGACCTCTCAAACACATCAGTCAAAGCACTTGACCTGAAAGACAAGGTGGTGCAGGTTCCACGTCTGCAGCGACTCATTTTGTTGGGATGTGAGCGGCTTCGTGCTATACATTGGCCCGAAGAGGAGGGAATTGACACATTGATGGTGCTATGCATTGACACTCGAGGAGGAGGAGGAGAAGTGGTCTGCCAAGAACGAGAAGAATATAGCCGTGCACGTGTTGCTGTTACGGACATGAGGTTCCTTCAGTCGGTGGCAACAAAAACACCTCGTTGGCGATTTTGTTGGAACAGTGATAGAATCCGTAATGTGAATCTTTGTTTGTCTTGTGCTAAGAGTGACGATGGACAAAACAACGACAAGATGAACCGTTATAGCACTAGACAGTTAGTCAGGCCACCTCTGCACAGGTCATTAATCCCCAAGACACTCTGCACCTACAGTGATGTCAACATTGACAAGGCAACTATCGATCATGATGGCAGCAGTGCTCTGCAACCTGAGCCACTGGACGTCCATGTAGAGATTGGTGAAGGAATAAGCAACACTAATGTGGTCACCAAGCAAGGCATCGAGGCTGTACGAAGTTTCATGTCGATGGCCAAGTCATTGCTCGTGCATGACAATTCTTCCATCACCACTGTTATCCCGGAAAGCATGATTGCCACGAGATGGGATCAATTTACCTGGCCTAATCTGAAGTGGTGCCGCGTCGATAGATGCCCCAGAATGGAAACTGTCTTCGTCGCTATCTATGATGTCTTCTACTGGTTTATACAACTGGAGACCTTCTGCGCGGTTGATCTCTTAATGGCCCGTAGTATTTGGAGCAAAGGAAGGACAGTCAGTTCAGGGGACACTTCATCATTTGCAAAACTGCGGGCTATACATCTGCATTCCTGCCCCAGGCTCACATTTGTCCTCCCAT
Source organism: Phragmites australis (assembly GCF_958298935.1). Taxonomy (NCBI): domain Eukaryota; kingdom Viridiplantae; phylum Streptophyta; class Magnoliopsida; order Poales; family Poaceae; genus Phragmites; species Phragmites australis. The sequence goes on along the minus strand of NC_084936.1, from coordinate 17,684,943 downwards.
TGTCCGGGTTTACCTTGCCCAGCCTGGAGACCCTTCACATCATCTATTGTGGTGATCTCAGTCAGGTCTTCCCCGTGGAGGCACCTTTTCTAAACAAATTATCTACAGACCACCGACGAGGTGTACTGGAATTCCCAAAGCTGAAGCACCTCCACATGCTTGAACTCCCCAAGCTGCAGCACATATGCGAGGCCAAGATGTACGCCCCCAAGCTCGAGACCATCTTGGTGAGGGGCTGCTGGAGCCTCAAGCGCCTCCCGGCCACCGCCGACCGTCCGGACAGCCGCCCCGTCGTGGACTGCGAGAAGGACTGGTGGGAGAAGCTGGAGTGGGACGGGCTGGAGGCTGTCCACCACCCCTCCCTCTTCAGGCCGCGCCACTCAAAGTACTATAAGAAGACCCTGCTCAGGGGCTCAGTTCTCCGGTGAGCCGACCTGACGACCTACTTGCTAGTTGCTAAGTTCTCCAGGTACACATGAATAACTAGTTTCCTATCCCTTGTTTGTTTTTCTCCTTTCATGCTGCAGTATATATGTATCATACGCAGTATCATCTACAGATCATATGGAATAAGTTCTTGTTCATCCCATTGATTAATCATGTGTATTATCACCTCCGTAGGTTCGGTGGTGGATAGACGGCGATGGGCTCGCTGCTGCTTTCGATCTTGCCGCGTGCTTGCGTGGATTTGCCAAGTCGTTGGTGTGTTTTCTGAAGAATAAATTGGTGTTTGATGCTACTTCCATCCACCAAGTTGCATTTGGTGTGCTTGATACTATGTTAATTCGTGTGCATCTCTCATGGGACTGATGTACCATTTGTTTGGTGTTGCCTGTGTGTTTTGTGTGTGTGCCTGAAATAAGAGAGTGTCCCATGTGCCTATGGTGTGCCTAGATATCGTAGTCGCAGGAACCTCATGGTGTGAGAGTGTTTGAGTTGCAGAAGACTGGAGACAATGTTTGTATGTGGTCGATGCAGCATCATGCTAATGCTGCATATATATTTGCAAATGGTTTGGTGTGATTTACATGGAGTATTAATTATTTCCTTCCAATACTATATTTTGCTCCTGTGTGTATGCAACTATTTTGTTCCAATTAATACTACGCTTCACTGGTGTATGCATGTCCTCCATCAGTAGTGGCTTCAAATAGAGAGTGTGTTCATTCCTTCTAAATGTTTTTTTTTGAAAGGACGGCAAGAGCATTGTCGAAATTTTATATAGAAGAAGAGAATTGACCTAGTTTATAAGGAGGTCGTGCTCGAAAACCTCACAACTGCGCAGTTTAAAAGTAAAAACCGGCAAACAATCTCGAGACAACAATTTTCAACATGTATCTTCATTCCTTCTAAATGTGTTTACACAGATTTCAACATGTATGTTCATCCATTCTGCATTTCAAGAATGTTCTTCCATGATACGCATCGGTGGCAGAAACAAGAATGTACGAACAATCATTTTGCACCACAGCTGTGTTGACATTTCTCACACAGAACACACCAGATTTCCAAACTAGTCGATTGCCCCAGAGATATGTGTGTCAATGCGGGCTGTCAGCTGTCCAAGGAAGTATGTCAGATTGCTATTGCAACGCCGTTTACTCAGCCTTACTGCCTTGCCTTGATACGCTTTCATTTATGTTCCCCTGTTCTTGTGCTTCATAAGTCCATCTTTTTGTTCCTTCGTAGAAATTCTTCTGTTAAGGCCCAAGGCGCCCTGACGATGCAGCGATTTTGTCTCCATCGACTGCTAAAGCGGAGAAGGGGCTCAATTGGAAGAAAGTCTTATGAACAAGATATAACATGTCATCAACTAATCATGGCTATGGATCACCTGACTTTTGAAGCAGAATGGCCACTATGCGTATGGATCAGCTAACTCCACCAAACAGAACGGTCACCGTGGGTATTGATCATCCGGCTCCAAGCAGAATGGCAACGGCAATCGACTCCAAGCAGAATGGCAACGGCCACCTGCGCTAAGCAGAATGTTTGCCCTGCAGGCTCCCTGTATATGTGTTGTATCACGAAGCCACCAGCCGAGATTTATGTGGATCAATGGGTTGGTAGGTCATACAGTATATAGACATCGATTGAGCTTTTAGGAAAGATTCTATCGTTGGCAGAAGATTTCCACTTGTGGGTAAACCTATCTCCTACATTGTGTTTGCTACATTCTTCATTCAAATTTGTTGTAGGAATATGTCCGTAGTCTAGCAGCTGATCCGATTCTTTCACTGCTAATTGAAAAATGCAACTGTGTACGATTTATTTATTTATTTATTTTTATCTGTGATATCTATGAAGGTAAAAAGTGAAGTATTGATGCATACTTTTGGACTCCCACATCAGATTGTCGATCACGCGAATGTAAAAAATGCGTGCTTTTGCAAACCTGCAGCAGATAAAAATTGCATGTTTTGCATCCTTTTCCTTTCTTCGGAGTGGACATTCTGTGTTTTCAGTACACAATCCAGAATACTTTGCAGTTGATGCCAATGTGATGTTTGATTTGCTTCCCGTTTTTGTATTCCATGAATGAAGTCCAAACTCGTGATACTACCTATCTGTGCCGTGTCTTTTCTGAATTTTGTATGGATGGAACTAAAATAACGTTGGAAAGAGCGACAAAAAGTGGGGAAAAAAACTCATGATTCTGGCGACCGTATCTGTAATTCTTGTGCTTGCTCTTCTTTAAATGAAAATTTCACTGTACATACCAAAGCAATTGACAGCTCCTGATCACAATTATGTAACTAGCTCAGGAAGTGTGCGATCTCTCGACCAGCAATTGCAAATGGGGCACTTGCTTTGTGACCTCAAACAGAAGATGCTTTGTTCAGCAAAATATCTCAAATAAACAACATTTGTGAACTATTTCAAGGACGATACAACTGAGTGCTGGCTGGCTGGATTCTGCTTTGAGCCATCATCGAGTCACTTGGCTATTACTTTGGCAGGACGACAGTTGCATCTTTATCCTTTGGCTCCAACCCCAAGCGAAGAACCATACATGCTTTGGCATTAGTAAAAGCACCGGCAACAGAAGCCTAAGAGGGAAAAGCTACGTAGAGCTCATTGCTGGTTTGCAACGAGCTAGCATCGACGGTTAGCTAGTTCTATCCTTCCTCATACTGTCTATCGCTTTTTCCGGCAACATTTCTGCTGCAATACCAGCACATGATATGTAGCTGCCAAGGGGAGGTACGTACTAACATTCTTCTTCCTTATGTTGATTACTGTTTAGTACTTTGGTTTTTGCCGATATCAAGTATATGAATTAGCAATGGTGATGCAGAAAACAACTGGACACTGTAGGGGCTACGAGGTGGGGACTAAGACCACAGGCTTAGTAATTTGCCGTGGGAATTAACCGTCTGCCAAACGCCATTGGCTCAGACCAAAGAAGAAATCCAGCCCGCAAAGAGGTCCCAATTCTGCTTCTCCTTACCACACCGGCGACTCTAGGATCACACGTATCCCACCCGCGGGACAACTCAGTTTCATGGTAAGAATATCAATATTATGAGTAGTTGTGGTAAAACTTTGTTTGAAACGATGTGGTAAAGTGAAACCTAGGAATAAACCCAAAAGAACAAAAAAAGGACAAAAAAAAACCATATAGTTTTAGAGTCAAAGATCTTAAGTTCGAGTCTTGGCTGACGTAATTTAAATAAAAAAATTGTTGCCTGCTTCTATTTCATATCTGAGACCTGACTAAAAATCTTTAGCTTGATTGTCTAATTGCCAATCCAAGCAATAGAAATGATGAGACCACATTCATCACGGATGCAACCACACTTGGGTAATCCATACAGTTTATGTAGTATGTATATTTTTTTATGCATGATTTTTTTTTAGATTTACACATGATGATAAGCTTGCGAGGATGAACAATAGCATGCCACTACTTCCCTTACTTCATGGCGATCATGATACGATGTTGCACGGCCATGATTATGACTATTCTAATATGTACAACTACTTCTATTATTTGACTGTTAGAATAGTCTCATATTGGTTGCAGAAGAGCAATGCACCCAATTTTTTACGGGTCTCTCACCTCATTGCCTATCTTTTGGGGTGTATAAAGGCCCTTTCAATAGGTCAAGCCTACCTCTATTTCCCCTACATCAAGACGACTACAACAAGTTCAAGACAAAGTGACAACATTATTTTCCAAAGGCCATTGTCGACGATTTGTAAATCACCGATCTAACAAATTTGTTGAAGAATAGGGGATGCTTTGAGCAGAAGAATCACAAGGGAAACACACAGGGATTTTTAGACAAGTTTGGTCCTCCCTGAGGATAATAACCCTATGTTGTGTTTGTTTTGTATTGATCTGAGTCTGTTACAATGGGGTGTAGCTAGTCTAAATGGATCTAAATCTAGTTGGAGATTTCTTCCTTGGCTTATGTTGGCTTGTGTGGGCTTATGGAACTCGTATCGCTTCTTTTTTCTTTTTTCCCCCGCAAGGTCCCTCGGTTCCATATATATAGGGGTGTCGCACACCCTCTGAACTCTTCCTTTTTATTCTTGGAGATAAACCTTCTCGGTTACAGGATACCTTAGGTACATGCGAGTAGTTTCCTTTCTTCTAGGGATCCCCTTCCTAGAGATAAAGATATGCCGTGAGAATTACGAGAAACCCTGTAGTGTCCGGATATGGTGACTATCCATTATTCATTGTCAAACCCCCCATCAGTATGTGAAATGAGGCTTATATGGTTCAAGTATATAGCCAGTAAAGATAAGCCTTTTGCCCGACCATATCATCGAATAAACTCGGACTTCCGATTAGGATAAAATATCTAATTGGGTTTCCTAGTTTTTAAGGTTCCCTACTCGGGATTTCGAACTTCTCCGAGTTCTCAAGAAGGTATTCCATCCGGGTAGATTTTATAATTAGCCTGCAAAATTATCCTGTTCTTGCCAAGTACAAGGGAGATAAGGCTCATCGCTAGCTAAGCTCGGAAGTTGAACCGTGGCAGCGAAAAGTTTGTGTAGTGGTGAAAAAGATTCTTCGTCATGAATGTGAAGGAATCATTGTTCCATCCTTTCGACTGCTTCCATGCCCTGGAAAACTCAACAATAAATGATTGCACCGAAGTCTGCCTCTTTGTCTACGTCGATCAGTTGAAAAGATGTAGCTTTGATGATCAAGCATCGCATGGGTGCTCATGACTCATAACACAGCCGCGCCTGAAGTTAAAGCTTGGTAGGTGAGGCGTCTCACCTCTTGACCTGTTGGTCTATATTAACCTTCAGGCGCCGGATCTCAACTGCACCGCACTCAAGTTCGATCATGGATTCTCCTCCTTCTCTAGAGTACATGCCCTCTTACCCTGATTACTCACCTCTCACTCCTCCATCGTCTCCCACAAAGTCCGGTTCAGTGGTGAAGGTCATCAACGTCTCCTCCGATGAGGAGGTTGAAGAAAGGGCTGCGACTCGCGACATCCCTGTTAAAGACGGCAAGCCTTCAGCACCTCAGGTCCAAGATGAGGTGGACTAGGATCTTTTGGAGGCGGAAATAGAGGAGGAAGAGGCGGCGGCTGAGGCGGAGAAGGAGGCATAGCCAAGGCGAGACATCCGTTAAAGATGGCAAGACACCCGCCGCTGCATCCTCTCCATCCTCGTGTTATTCTAGCGAGGATGGTCAGAAGGAGTAGCCAAGGCAGCAACTCCGGCGATGGTGGTTGGGAGTTAATCCCTCACCTATGTCATGGTTGTAGAGCAGCAACCTGCGGTGGGGGGTCCAAATCATCGTCGTTGGAGATGCTGATGATCTTGGGCTATGACACCGGCGAGTTTAGTCGGGAGTTAGGGCACCATTGACCTTAACCTCTCATTGGACAGGTTAAAGCAGTCTCTCCTTCCTCTTTGTTGGGTAGCTCTTTTAGGACTTTTTGTAGTCATATCTCCATTAGCTTATCTGTAGAAGAACTTAAAAAATCTTGTTAATGGAAGATTCCTACTTCTACTAGAATACATGTGTATGACTGTAATCCTTCTTTTGAATACAAGAAAGTTTTAACAAGTATCCAACATCTCTTTCGGATAGTTTTGAGGTTTGTGGAATTTCCTATCGGGATGGCTATCGCGACAACCTTAGGCTCAACTCCAAGCGGAAAATGTCTGAGTTTTTAGGCACCCAGAGATCCGATAAGATCCTCTATCATCCTTAAAAAAAGTTCTTCTCTTCTCAATAGAAAAAAAGATGACAATTTTTTGTACTTGTAATATGTATGATAAGCCCCTGACATGCTATTGGGAAGGATTTTTGGATGGGCAGTCCAAAAAACCGAGTGTGCGCGTGGGTATAAGTTCCTGATTTATGGCTTATCTCAGTTTCTTAAAGGCATCCGTTCGAATATTAATAATATGATAACTAATATTACAAAATATAGTCTAAGTACTTACACACATAGAACTTACGAAGTTGGTCGATATTCCAAGAGTTTTAAGGACTTGACCATCTTCCATAGCTATCCTATATGATCCTGGTCGATTAGATTCGACCACCCTATAGGGACCGTCCCACTTCGGAGACAGCTTGTTGTTGTTTTTCTGACTTTGTATGAGACGTAGAATCAGATCTCCAGGTACGAAAGATATTTTATGGATGTTCTGGTTGTGGTAGCGTCGGAGAGCTTGTTGGTATCGTGCTAATCTTATCAACACTTATTTTCTATTTTCTTCGAGAGCATTGAGGTCATCTTGCCTTCTCGATATTTCATCCTTATTGGCATATAACTCGACTCGGAGAGATTTGATCTTTAGTTCACAGGGCAACATTGCTTCAGCCTCATAGACTAGGAAGAAAGGTGTTTCACCCCTTGCCCTGCTGGACGTCGTTTGAAGTGCTCAAAGTACGTTAGGCAACTCGGAAGTCCAGACTTTAGCGTAGGCGGATAAGCGGTTGAAGACACGAGTTTTGATTCCTTGAAGTACTATGTTGTTTGCCCGCTCGACCTGTCCGTTGCTTTGTGGGTGTGCCACGGACGCATAGCAGACTGTAGTGTCAAGTTTCTCGCAGTAATCGATGAATGACGTGTTGGAGAACTGAGTACCGTTGTCAGTGATGATTCTACTCGAGACGCCGAATCTTATCATGACACTTTTCATGATGAATTTCTTGGCGAGCGCCGAATATTTTGACTGGCTCAGCTTTAATCCACTTGGAGAAGGTGTCAATTGCAATGAATAGGAACTTGAAGCCCCTGGGTGCTACCGAGAAGGGCGCTAGATATCCGACACCTAAGTTATGAATAGCTACGACAAAGGGATCGTCTGTAAGGCTTGAGCGGGTTGATGTACTCTTCTGCTATAAAATTGATAGCTTGTACACTTTTTTACCAATTCACTTGCATCATGGAGAGTCGTAGGCCAATAGAAACCTTGATTGAAAGCCTTTCTGACCAGAGTTCGTAAGAAAGCATGAGTACCACACACCCCTCCATAGATTTCTTCGAGTAGTTCTCTACCCTGCTTTTGAGAGATACATTTCATGAGTACTCCGTGAGTGCCTTTTCGATAAAGAACGTCATTCGTCAAGGTATACATTTTGGATCAACGAGAAATTTGCTCGGTTAGTGCATCATCCTCAAGCATGACTCGATCTTGAAGGTACTTGCGGATTATGGTCATCCACAAAACTTCGCTTTTTAGTTGAGCCACGAGTCCCCCCGCGACTCGTGGCTATAAATAAAAAATATTTACAATGACTATATTTTCAACGGTTAAATTTTGTATAAGTTTGAATTTTGTTTGAATTCAAATTAAATTAAAAGAAGAATATCACATGAAATGGTAAAAATATATATAAATAGAGCATTACAAAGAAACTCACATTTTCACCATATAATCTAGGGCTGGAAATAATTTTAAAAATTACTACATCACATAATAAGAATATTAGTGGATTTTCTTATATTTTTGGAAATTTATTTGAGGTCCTAACGATTGTTAGAAGTTATAAAAATAACCTTTTTGGTAGAATTTTAGTTTAAATTTTACATAGGTTGTTTAGTGAATCTAATTAAAATAGGTTAGATATGGATTATGAAACACCTAAATTTTTTTAGGATTTTTCAGTAATAAAAGATAACTATTTTGAATAAAAAATACAAGATGAAAAAGTGAAGATATGAACGGTACTTCTTACGAGTACTGTTTCTGCAGGGACTAACCGCCCGATCACATAGCGGTAAAGCCCAGTACTCCTATCGTGGCAGCTTACCCTCTCGGGTCTAAGCGTCCTGAACAGGCCCATAATTTTTCTGTGCTTCAAGAGGACATGATTAAGTGGGGTCGAGCTCTAAACCGGCCCGGCCCGGCCCATCAAGCTGAACAAGAGGCCAGTTCGGCCATCAAATCCGCACGAATCTGCATGCACCACAACAGACGCGCGGTTTCACCGTCGCCTTCGCCTCGTCACCAAACCGCCGCAGCGTCTATACCCTGGCCTCTCTCGTCTTGGCCAAAAATCCCCTCCAGAGTCCACCCCACCCATCCATCCGGCCGGCGCAATCAACCCGGCCGCACGCGAGGACCACCGCCGAACCCTAGCCCCCCACCCGCCGTCCCACCGCGAGATCGCGGGATCGCCCGCCGCCCCGCTCTCCTTCGTCCGCCGCTTGGATCCGGTAAGCTCTCGGCTCCTCTCCCCTCCCCCTCTTCTCGAACCGACGGCGGCGCTTGGCGGCGGGGTGTCTGCGTTGTAGGATCGATCGCGCGGCTGCTCTCTCGGTTATTATTGTCCCTTGTTACGTCTAGGGTCGTGGAGAGGTAGGCTTTTGCGTGCGGACGGTACGGTTCGTTCGAGGAATTGATGCGTTCCGCACGGTTGGCGTTGGTGTTGGGTATGGTGATTGAGGACGTGACGATTACCTATGGTGGTGAAATCCGTGAAAATTTGCAGGGATAGATGGTTGTGTTCCTGCTCTGTTACGCTTGGTGGTTCGGTGTGTCAGGTGTAGCTTCAAGTGTGCCGATTGTTGGACTCGATTAGGATGTTGTGGTTCTGTCAGAGCCAGGACACTGCGGTTCCCAGCTTGAATGGGCTGCGGTCCTTGCTGATCAGCTTGTTCCGTTGAGCATTTTTAGCTCCCTTGTTGGGGATTTGGATTGAGTAAGTTTGTATTATTCTTCGGCACCACTTAATTTCAGTCGTTGCCATATGTTGGAGCAAGAGTTTGTCTTGCTTCAACATATGACAACGACTGAAATTACGGCGAGAGTTTCTTCTAAGAAGGAGACTCAAGTTTGGAGACGAAGTTTGAGAGAAAGGAACACCACGAGTGTATTGATTGTAAAGATATAGACTTGACTAAAGGGGAGTATCACAGGAAAAACTCTGCGATTATGCTCCTCTATGCTGTGTTGAGCGTGTCCTCTTTTTTCCTCTTTTGTCCAGGTGATCACGACCCCTATTTACAAGGCAGTACGTAGTTTAGTGTATAATTTATTACGATGTACAAATATCTAGGACCTGGTCGAATTACTGGACTTTATCCTGAATAACTACCTTTTACCCTACATAGAAGATAAATATCTGTCGTGATAACTATGTTGGTGCTTGCCTCCTGAGGGGTGAGCTAGCTGCTAATTACGGCTCGGTTTCGCTCTGCTGGGGGTGTTAGGACGACTTGCATCGTGTTAGGGTGTCAGGATAAGCACCACTTGCACCGACATTTATCACCCATCACCTCGCGTCAGGTCGGCGATAGAGGGGGGTGTCCTTTCTTCCCCGATATTATCTCCGGAGGCCGATCGTGTTTTTAGGCTTCGGAAGACCGTATGGGCACTGGAGGGTGGCCCGAAGGGGTCTGTAGCCCCTGGGGATAAGGCCTCCTGTCGAGTTCGGAGGCCGAAGGCTCCGGGGTACTTGCTGTAGCTCTGAGTCTTTGGAAGGTCACATATGAGCCGGAGAGGTGGTTCAAAGGGACTTGCAGCCTCCGGGGATGGGGCCTCCTGCCGAGTCTGGAGGCCGAAGGCTCTAGAGGGTCCTTTGATAGCGACCGACAACTATTATCCTTAGGTTGGTCTATTTTCCCCCAATACCATACAAACTTGTTGATGTTACCCTTGCAAAAGGGGCTCTTTAGGCTGAACGAACTGTTCTGCAGGCAAATGTTTAACTAGAAGCTAGCGGTTATCAACTACACTTATCATGTATGAAAGTGGCACCATTAATGTTATGGTTGTTTCGTATGCTATTGCTTGATAGTAAAAAGTGAGGGAGGTTTTTGTAATTACTCTGGTTGGTTTTACTGATAAAAAGTATGTTGTTGCTACTGTTTAATTGGACATAAATATCTTCTTTGTCTGGGACTTGGCTATGCTTTGTGTGTTTACTTCTTAGAAGTTTAACTTTTGCTGATTTTCAGTGCTACCTCTTAGCTGAATGACAAGCTGTATGTTGCACCAGATTGTTATAATTTCTGCTTGGAATCATGATCGGTTTTCCTACTCTAATTTTTCTATTTGTTCATACAGAGATGGAATCACTGTCAATCACTGCTGAAGCTATTGCTTTTACTGAGAAAAAGATGGACATGACTTTGGGTATGCTTTTTTTTTATTTAAGGATTTTAATTCATATTTCAAGGTTGATTCAACTCATGGGCTTTCCTATGCGTTTATGCAGAGGATATTATCAAGATGTCAAAGAAAAAGAATCCTGGGGGCAAGAAACCCCCTAGACAGCCGGTAAACATATTAATTTGTCGAAGTACTTCATGGTCCTTGCATTTGTTAACACTCAACGGAAGTTTGTTAATTACCTTTCATTTTATCATCACAGATAAAAAAACGCCCGTTCCAGAATGGCAACGCTAATCAAGAGAATGCCAAGGTTCAACGGTTTATAGAATCTAGATCATCCATAAGACAAGTATGATGCAATGCCACTAAGTTAGTATTTTGCAGCTTGCTTATGTTGCATTTTTTTAATGGTGTTTTTGGGTGTTTAGGGGTTTCTTGCACAAAGGAGGTCAAATCTTGGTGGAAATCAGTTTCCCGCTACAAAGCAGGCTGCGAAGAAGGCTGCTGCTATGCCAATGCGCAACAGGGCTGTCAGATGGAACAGACCAAGGTATCAACCAATCTCTATGCTATTTTTTCTTGTTCTTGATGCAGCTACTCTATTGATTTCATCTCAATAAAACACTATGAACAGGTAAACAACGGTTCTCTTATTGCTTTTGAGAAGGTTTACTGCATTCAAGGGCTCGTTAAATTTATTGGCTCATGCACCTTGGGTTAGATGGGCTGAGCATGATTATGATGCTGGTGTTTGCATGGAACTGTCTTAATCTCTCTGCTATCGGTATTCCATTGGTGTATGCGCACACAAGTTTAAAGAACAATCAACTTCGTATTCTTGTGGCACAAGGCTTGTTTTTTTGGTTGAACGACTACAAATATACAGTGAATAAAGTTGAAGTAATCCGGGCTGATCATATTGCATTGCACGGTTACTTCAGAGCCTTAAACCTTCACTAAAAGTTATGGCAGTTGCCTTTATTCTGGTTGAGCTGGTCAAATTTGTGAACCTGCTGGAGCACCCTGGATATGCATCTGCTGTGGCCTGACATTCGATAATGCAATTTATGATGTAATCTATAGCTGTTGGAGGAGTGCTAATTTAGGAGGCCGGCATTAAGTGTTTCTGAGGGTACCTTAGTTTTGCTTGTCGACTTCTTGGTAGGAAGGAGATGTGAAAATCTCCAGCATCTCACACCACTGGTCATCCAGATACTGGGTATGGATTGAATATGCTTGAGTTGGAACTGGTTGTGATCACTAGCTTCTTGGTGCAGATACAAAGCTTTTATTTGTTTGCATTGGAGCAGTGTGAATCTAGGGTAGTGTCTGCTCACAGGCAAATTTGTGGTATGCTGCTGCCCGGAAGTAAATTCTGCTGATGTTCTCATATGCAAGTTGGTTGTATCCATAGTGGCATGCCTTATTTTGAGCGCCCACTTAGTGGATTTTACTCACCAAGTTGGTTGTTCACTGGTTCCCACAAAATTATTTGGAATGTTTTCCTGCAGTTCAACTGGATAAGAGTATATCATGCTATCTCGTGATTCTTCTTGAGTTTTCCCAGCATACTAAGCTGTACGGATGTTATCTTTTCAAGGCAACTGATGGAATCTCTTTTATGATTCCTTATGTGCCCTTGTGTTGTTTCTGGATCAATGGCCATACTTGTTAATGACTTGAGTTTATCGGTTCAATCGATCAAAAAATCATGTCAATCGGGACTTTGTTGAACCATGTGCGTTCAAATCTGGGTGAAGGTAAACAGTCTAGAATGTTGAGGGCCTTATGAACCAAGACGATGCACTATATATTTACAGTGGTCACTGTATTGTCTCTCTTTGATTTTATTTCAAAGCATGGTATGTACACCCTGACTTGACTTAAAGGGTATCCTTGTTTTGAGGGAGTATGGTGAGTTTGCTTTAACTTAATGCAAAGAACCCATGCTCAGATAACAGTCTGGTTGTCGGTCCTATGTTGCATATGATTCTTGGTACTTGAGCTAACTCCTCATGTGAGACGCTAATGTTTTGATCTGGATGCAGTGCCAGTACCTTAGTGCAGAGGAGGCCTGTGGGTGATGCTTTTCAGAGTGGCAAGGTATGGACTACGTTAAACGTAGAGTAAATAAGATACGCTGGCTTTTAAAAGTACTACCTCCGATTCCAAAATTAAGTCTATTTAGGATTGTTGTTAGTTAAACATTTTAACTTTGGCTATCAATATCTAAAAAATCATATAGTTTGACAACATAAGATTGATGTTACTAGATTCATCATTAAAAAATATTTTTACAATATATATAACTCTTTCTATTTAAAATAACATAAATACATATATGTCCTAATCGAGTAAATTTTTACCCTGTGTGTACTTTATTGTATCTGATGCACAAGTGGCTTTGGATGTAGATGATCATTTTGTTTATTGGGCAATCATTTTTGTTGTTATTCATTTCTTTTTTTAACTTCTTCTGTGATATATTTTTATGTATATTGATAGTTTTCTGCATAGTTTCGTCCACCTTATTTTGTAATATTATCCCATTGTCACTTCATAACAAGCCATAATAGTTTCAAGACCTAGGAACTTGTATGATGAATGCTATCGTCACATTTCATATATTTTTCTAAAGATGCATGAGAAATAGATCTGATTGTTTAACATTTGTTGCATTGTTCTTGTTCTTCTATTACAATATGACCTTAATCTATTCTAGGGCAAGGAGACCCAGAACCAGGTACCAAGGACAATGGATGCACTCTTTGCACAAATGAAAGCGCAACGGATGAAGATCACACCACAGCAGCAGAAATATCCAGCTCCTGGCCATCAGTTCAACCAGCAGCGACGTGTTCAGCAGCAACGTCCAGGCAGAGGATATGGTGGCCGGAATGTTGGTAACCAATGAGTCCAACTGCATTCGTCTGCCGCATCAAAGCCCATTATCTTCACTAGTTTTATGGAAGGCAGAAGGCCCCCCTGGAAATGCTGATTTGGCTGTGTTTTGTTTCTCGACTTGTGGGCAGGTTCTTAACTGAGGTTTATATGCAGTCCTGTAGTTGCTTGTTTCCGTTTCAGCATGTATGAATGTAAGCAAATTGTTCTGCTACTTGCCCTCTGGATGCTGCTGTCGTGTTGATATTGAATTATTCAGCTCATCTTTTTTATAAGGAATAATCAGCATTTTTACCATCCAATGCCAGGTGGACTTGTTGGTCTGGACCCGTGACCTGTCAGTATATGTTGGATGGTGTTCTGTGGCTTGGTGGTCTTTGCTGATGTACCATTTCAGTGTAAATGTAGGGGCAACCCTAAGATCCTCTGATATGAGCGAGTGAAGTTACAGGTGAACAGTATCTCTGATTTTACCCATACGAACCGTCGGATTAGAAATAAACCGGATTGGAAATAAAAGAACGTGATCGATTGTCACAGTTCTGATATATATAATTGGTACAATATTTTTACGTACATGTTCGCCGTCTCTCAGAGAATACTGTTCACAGGTCAGAGGATCCGGTTCTGATGTAATCGGCCTACAACAAAAAACCACAATTTAAAATAGTCCTAATGCTGAACATATTCTCTCCTTATTTCTTCTAGCCATTGTCACGAGATTACGTGACTATAGCCATTTTTCCTTCTCTTATCTTGTACTCCATTCGAAGGTGTGGCATAACAGAACTAGAGGCAGACCATGCCCAAAATTTTAGCGGATTAAATTTATCTTGGCCTTGGCTGTCGTTGAACTGCGCTCATCCGCCACTGAGACAGCCGTTACCTCTGGATAGACCCAAGAGTGTAGTTCGGACGGAGCATGTTAGCGGAGGCATGACGTGGCCTAGGATGGAGCGCAATCGAGAGCTATGTCGCAGCTCAGAGTACGGTATACGGAATACGCCGAGTATCGATAACAGATTAATTAACTAAGACGATGTATTTTTTCTTTATCAGTACAAAGTTATTTGCAATTAATTTGTGTTTCTCTTGAGAAAAAAAAAACAAATTCCATGTGCAAGAGCAACGTCCCAGGCATCCGATCTAGACACGCCTAGAAGCTTGAAAACCTAGTTGTCGTCGATCTAGCATAAAAAAAAAAGTCTCACCACAACGATTCCCACTTGTATCCGCAGTATTCCATGAATCCTCTTGCATGAGAGAAGCAATACACACGTGGGAAGATTACGAGCGAGGAGCATGTCTGATGGAGTATTTTGTTTGGCATAAGCGGCATTTTCCTGTTATTTAGAGAAAGCAAATCCCATGTCTGAGGCAAGGCATATGTCTCAGTCCTGTGCTAGAAAAATCACAAAAACAGAGAAAAGACAAGGAAAAGCTAGAGGATAACATGCAAAAACCCAACCTTCCCAAGAACCTCTCTTTCCACCTCCCATGGAGCTCCTCCCCGCTCCCTTCCCCTCCCTCCTCTCCAGACACCATCAATTCCCTCCTCAACCCCACTCCAAACCCCGCCATGGCCGCCTCAAAGAACCTATCATGGCGTTCGCGCAGGCTCCTCCCCTCCCGCTTCCGCTTCAAGAAGCGAGAAGCAGCTCCCACTCCCCTCGCCACAGAACCCGACCACCCTTCCAAGAACCAAGAACCCATCCGCCGCCCGGTCCTTACCTTCGCAGTGAGCCCCGGATTGTCTCGGAGACGAAGCTCATCACGACGCACTCCTGTGCCGAGCGCCTGGACGACGCCCGCAAAGTGTTCGACGGAATGCGCCGCAGGGACCTACTCGCCTGGTCAGCCATGATCGGCGCCTACGCCATCAGGGGCATGTACAGCGAAGTAATCCAGCTCACGGTGCGCATGGTTGGGGAAGGGGTCATCCCGGACAGGTTTTTGATCACCCGGGTTCTGCAGGCGTGCGCCTACGCCGAGGACCTAGAGCTCGGGGTGGCTCTGCATTCCATGGCCATCCGGAGAGGGTTTATGGGGAGGGTGAGAGATGTGCCGGTCGGGAACTCTGTGCTGGCGATGTATGTCAAGTGTGGAGAATTGGGGCATGCGCGAATGCTGTTTGAGAAGATGGAGCAACGGGACTTGGGCACATGGAACTCCATGATCTTTGGGTGTTGCCGGTTTGGCGAGTGGGAGGAGGCACGGAGGCTGCTCGACCATATGAGGTGCGAAGGTACAAAACCCGGGGTTGTCACGTGGAATACATTGATTTCGAGCTACGCTAGGTCTGGGGACCTTGATGTGGCCATGGAACTGCTGGAGCAGATGGAGGAGTCTGGAGTTGATCCGGATGTTGTCACCTGGACTAGCCTTGTGTCAGGTTTTGTCCACAGTGATAGAGGAGACGAGGCACTGCAGTGTTTCATCCGGATGCGTCTTGCTGGAGTGGAACCAAATGGTATGACAATAGCGAGTGCCATCTCTGCTTGTGCGAGTTTGAAGTTACTGAGTCAGGGAATGGAGCTCCATTGCCACGCCATTAAGGTTGGGAGTGTTAACAATGTGCTCTCAGGGAACTCCTTGGTTGACATGTATGGAAAATGTGGAGAAATTGTTGCAGCTAGGAGAATATTTAATGAGATACCTGAGAAGGATATCTTCTCCTGGAATTCAATGGTTGCAGGGTATGCACAAGCAGGCTATTGCGGCAAAGCATATGAGCTCTTCTGTAAGATGGAGAATGATGGTGTTCGGCGCAATGTGATAACCTGGAATATAATGATCTCAGGATACATACGAAATGGGGATGATGAGAGAGCTTTTGAGCTATTCCAGATGATGGAAAGCTATAGAGTGAAAAGGGATACAGCTTCTTGGAACATACTCATTGCTGGTTCAGTGCATAATGGTCATTTTGATAGAGCCCTAAGAATATTCCGGCAGATGCAATCACTTCTGGTGAGACCGGACTACATTACAATCCTAAGTATCATTCCAGCATTTGCAAACCTATTTGCGGTTTGGAAAGTACGGGAGATCCATGCCTGTATTTTTCACCACAACTTAGAAATGGATGGCAAAATTGCAAATGCGCTTATCAATGCCTATTCAAAATCTGGCGATCTTGCTGGTGCATGTGCTGTTTTTGATAGGCACTCGTCAAGGAACATTATTTCTTGGAATTGCATAATTCTCACATACTTGTTGCATGGTTTTCCAAATGAAGCATTGGATCGCTTCTGTCAAATGAAGCAAAAAGGCGTGCTCCCAGATCATACAACTTTGACTGCTGTTATCAAGGCCTATGGTCTCAAGGGAAATATATCTGAAGGGAAAGAAATATTTCTTAATATGACTCGTGAGTACAACATAACTCCAAATTTAGATCATTATGCAGCAATGGTACATCTTCTTGGCCGCTCAGGGAGACTACAAGAAGCATATGAGCTTATTGATGAAATGCCACTGATACCCAATTCAGCAGTCTGGGAGGCATTTCTTACTGCAGCAACAGTTCATGGGAATGTAAGGCTGGCATACCTGGCTGTAAGGGAACTGTCGCTGATTCAGCCCAGAGACCCTAGAATCCAAAGGCTGCTTTCTGATCTGCAAAATCTAGATGGAAAGTTTGTTGATATGCCGGACATGATGGTACCCAACAAAGGAAGAGAGTTGGATGAGGTTGATAGTTGTTCAGTTGAAATTAAGAACAAGGTCTATTTGTTCTCACGTGGCGATAATTTTGTCTTAGAGCATACAATAGCTGAACTAAAATTGATGATGATTCAGATGGGTCTCTCAGTGCCAAACAATGGCAATGGAACTCTAGATGTTGAAGAAGAAACAGAAGAAGTAACTGGAATCCATTGTGAGAAGCTAGCGATTGCTTTTGCGGTTTCTAATTCCCCTCATTTCAGAAGCATTCGGATAATAAAAACCGTAAGGATGTGTAGCCATTGCCACAACTTTGCCAAGTTAGTTTCAGAGAAATATGGGCGGCAGATACTGATCAAGGATCCAAATTGTTTGCACAAGTTTGAGGGTGGAAAGTGCTCATGTGAAGATTATTGGTGAATACAACTGGCATAAGTCTACTGGGCAAAAGATATTGTCAAGTGACCATGCCCTAGCAGTGTCCTGTACAGGAAATACACACAGCTCACCTCCTGAACGGAATCTTCAATTTGTTCGAAATCAGTTACGCCAGTAGTTGCATTGTCTTGGAATTCCACTGATACCAAATATATCTTCAACATCGGTACGAAAGTAGGTGTTTCTTGCAAACCTTTTTCTTTCGAAAAATCCATCTGCTTGTAGTGCTGAATGGTTCCTCATTCCTGAAATGTTGACACTCAGGATATCTTTTCCAAGAATTATATCGCCAAACTCAGGATATCCTGTTCAAGAATTATATCTCCAGATAAAAATCTTTATTACTCCGGTATCAGAAAATACAAGCCATTCTGATGATATTCCCAGCTTCAGCGAGGCTACCACGGACGGATTGGGAGAGTACTTCACCTCATGTGGTTACTGAGCACTGTCATGACAGGTAAGGGAACAGTTTGGTATAAAATATACAGTGCTGCCTTTTCTTTTTTCGAGCATTGTCTATGTTCCTAAGTAGTTAACATATTCTGATTTTTTTATAGTCTGACGATTTGTTTGAGTACTTCTATGCATTTGATAAATGAAATTCATTGAAGCTCTCCAGTAAAATAATGTGTCAAGTATGTGAAGCCTGTTAGCATCAGACTGAAGTCATGGAGTCTGTAATATCTGGAGTTAATAATTACTTTTGTCTTTTTAAAATGCAGTCTGTGTTAGCAATAAGCCTTGATGTGTGCAGATTTTCAACTAGCAGATTAGGGAGAATAATAGTCAATTAAAACAGTAATTGCTGTAGTTATTAGCTGTTTGAACCATGGATTTTCAGCTATCAAATTAGGAAGAATAATAGCCAATTAAAGCAGTAATTGCTGTAGTTATTAGCTGTTTGAATCAGGCTATATTGTAGTGCTCAGCAGTGTATAAATAGAGAAGAAAACAGAAAAGGCAGCAAGCCATTGCAGCACCAAAAATACCACTGCTAGTGTACGTGTGTCTTGGGTGAGTTCCTGGGCTACCTGTGAGGCTATAGGCCTTTCAATTGGTATCAGTAGGGTGTCATGGCGGGTGAAGATGACCCTTCTGCAGCTCCTACGCCTATGGTACATCGCGTGGTGAGAGATGTCGGAAGCGCATACCCGTTGCTCACCAAGCACAACTACGCCGAGTGGTCGGTGATAATGGAGGTGATACTTGAAGCCCGCGGCCTCTGGGAGGCCGTGGACAAGGGCGGCGTGGACAGGGTCGACGACAGGTTGGCAATGGAGGCCATCTTTCAAGCAGTCCCGCCGGAGATGGTCACCTCCCTTGCGAAGAAGACGGCGAAGGAGGCCTGGAACGCGATCAAGACGATGCACGTCGGCTCCGAGCGCTCTCGAGGCGACTGCCCAGAAGGTGAGGAAGGACTATGAGGCGATCTCCTTCCGCGCCGGCGAGTCAATCGACGACTTCGCCATGCGCCTCACCGGGATCGTCCACCAGCTGGAGGTACTCAGTGATCCGGTCGATGACGCCAAGGTCGTGGCCAAGTACCTGCGGGTTGTCCCGCCCAAGTTCGCGCAGATCGCGTTCTCCATAGAGACGCTCCTCGACATCTCGACGCTGACGATTGAGGAGGTCACGGAGGAGCAGTGGCTTGTGCGCCAGAAGGAAAGGCGAACTAGCAAGGGGGGTCACGATCTACCAAAGGCGATGACAAGAATCGTCGCTCCCGTGGCTCGCGCAAGAAGGGCGCGGCTGATGGCAAGAACGTTACCCGCAACGACGACTGCGACACCTGCCGCAATTGCGAGCGTACCGGTCACTGGGCTCGTGATTGCCGCCAGCCCAAGCGATGTCAGGCGCACCTCATGCAGGAGGACGACTGCGAGCCTGCGCTACTAATGGCACAGGTGCGGTCGCTGAACGACGACACCGCGCTGGCGTCGACAACAGTTCACCTTGATGAACTGTGAGTGCAGGCGTTCCTCAGCGAGGCGGACGCCGGTGAACTCCAGGAGGGCTGGTACCTCGACATTGGCGCCACCAGCCACATGACGGGTCGCAGCGACGTCTTCGCCAAGCTTGATCGCGCGGTACAGGGAACCGTACGGTTTGGCGACGGATCGCTCGTCGAGATCCACGGCTGCGGCACGGTGCTGATCGCCGAGAAGAACGACGAGCACAAGGCGCTCTCCGACGTCTACTTCATCTCACGCTTGAAGAACAGAATCATCAGCGTCGGCCAACTCGATGAGTGTGGCTCGAAGGTGTTGATCGAGGATGGCGTGCTGCGCATCTGGGATCGCCGGCGCCATCTCATCGCCAAGGTGAACCGCGGGCGGAACCGGCTCTAGATCCTACGCCTCAACGTCGCATGCCCAATCTGTCTCGCGGTGCAGCACAACGACGACTCGTGGCGCTGGCACGCCCGCTACGGCCACATCAGTTTCGACGCGTTGCACCAGCTTGGTCGCCAGGACATGGTGCGTGGGCGTGGTCTTCCGCGGCTAGAACACGTGGAGCAACTTTGCGACATATGCGTCATGACGAAGCATCGCCGAGCCCTGTTCCCAGCCAAGGCGAAGTACCGCGCAGAGGGCGTCCTAGACCTCGTCCACGGCGACCTCTGTGGCCCCATCACGCCGGCGACGCCAGGCGGGCGCCGCTATTTTTTGCTGTTGGTAGATGACGCAAGTCGCTACATGTGACTGGCGCTTCTCACACCAAAAAGTGATGCTGCAATGGCCATCGCGAAGTTCCAGGCTGCTGCGGAGGTGGAGAGCGGGCACAAGTTCCGCGTTCTACGCACGGACAATGGCGGCGAGTTCACCTCCGTTGAATTCGCGCGCCACTGCGAGGACCACGGCGTGCAGCGGCACTTCTTTGCGCCGTACACGCGGAGCAAAATGGCATGGTGGAGAGGAGGAACCAGACCATCCTCGCCACCGCACGCGCCCTCCTGAAACAGCGGAAGATGCCCGCTGAATTTTGGAGGGAGGCTGTGACCACGGCTGTCTACCTTCTCAACCGGGCGCTGGTGAAGAGTCTTGACGGCGAGACGCCATTTGAGGCGTGGCACGGGCGCATGGGTGTCTTGGT
The DNA here is from genome assembly GCF_958298935.1 of Phragmites australis. NCBI lineage: Eukaryota > Viridiplantae > Streptophyta > Magnoliopsida > Poales > Poaceae > Phragmites > Phragmites australis. The sequence continues at coordinate 17,664,291 of NC_084936.1, read as the reverse complement.
TATGTAAAGGATACACGACCAGGCCTGCGGAAGCTCGACGACTGTAGCACCCCGATGGTCTTCATCGGCTATGAGGATGGCTCCAAGGCGTACCGCATGCTCGAGCCCCGGTCCCGGCGCATCCACATCTCCCGCGATGTCGTTTTTGACGAGGACGCCGGCTGGGACTGGGAGGCGGTGCTGAAAGACGGTGGAACAGCCACACCTGACTTTCATGTGGAGGCAGTGGCTAACTACATCCACCCAGGCGCTTACCCTGCTGCGCCGGCGCCCACAGGGGCGATCTCGTCGCCCATGCCCGTCTTCCCCGCAGAGGCAGCCCCCACATCCATGGGGACAGATCCAATGCTAGCCTCACCCGCTGGCGTGTCGTCCACGCCCACAAGGGCTTCTCCCGCGGCGGCCTTGCTCTTGGAGTTCGTCTCTCCTCCACCAAACGACTCCGATAGGCTGGATGCGTACCACAACTCCTCCCCTCTCCGTTACCGTCGCATCGACGACGTGCTTGTTGGGGGAGAGGCACCAGGTCTTGCCAATCGTATCGTCGATGGCGAGGGGCTACTGCTGGTCAGCAAGGAGATGGACTCCATCAAGCAGAACGGAACATGGTCACTGGTGGAGCTTCCTCATGGGCATCGATCTATTGGGCTGATGTGGGTCTTCAAGCTCAAGAAGAATGAGGCAGGAGAAGTGATCAAGCACAAGGCTCGCCTCGATGAAGTATTCGCACCCATTGCTCGTCTTGAATCTGTTCGGTTGCTGCGCAAGATGGTTGGTCGGTGCATCACATGGATGTGAAGTCGGCTTTCTTCAACGGCGATTTGGGGGAGGAGGTGTACGTCGCACAGCCGCCGGGCTTCGTCGTCGTCGGAGCAGAACAGAAGGTGCTGCGCCTGCGGAAGGCGCTCTACGGGCTGCGGCAAGCGCCGCGGGCTTGGAACGAGAAGCTACACATGACATTGCGAGCTCTTGGGTTCGAGCAGAGCCCGCATGAGGCGACGATGTATAGGCGTGGCCATGGCGACTCGCTGTTGCTCCTTGGGGTGTATGTGGATGACTTGATCATCACTGGATCAGCCGAGGCGGAGATCAACCGCTTCAAGAAGGAGATGAAGGCGAGGTTCAGGATGAGCGGCCTTGGGTTGCTCTCCTTCTACCTTGGCATCGAGGTGCAGCAGAGTAGCAGCGGGATCACGCTGTGCCAGGCGCATTACGCCAAGCGTATCCTAGAGATGGCAGGGATGCAGGATTGCAACCCTGCGCACCCCCCATGTAGGAGCGGCTCAAGCTGAGCCGTGACAACACAACGGCGGAGGTGGACGTCACTCAGTACCGGAGGATCATCGGAAGCCTCCGCTATCTTGTCCACATGCGGCCGGACCTCGCTTTCAGCGTGGGGTACGTGAGTCGCTTCATGGAGCGGCCTACGGAGGAACACATGGCGGCAGTGAAGAGGATTCTACGCTATTTGGCTGGGACTTTAAGTCTCGGTTGCCACTATGGAGGACAGCGGAGGCACGGCTTGTCGGGTACACCGACAGCGACCTCTCCAGCGATGTTGACACAAGTAGGAGTACATCCAACGGTTTGTTCTTCTACGGCAGCAGCTTGGTGAGTTGGCACGCTCTCAAGCAAAAGGTGGTGGCACTCTCGTCCTGTGAGGCGGAGTATGTTGCTGCCACTACCGCAGCCACACAGGCGGTGTGGTTGGCTCGGCTGCTCGGCGACTTAAAGGGGAGGGATGCCGACACTGTCGAGCTGAAGATTGACAACAAGTCAGCCTTAGCGCTGATACAAAATCCTGTTTTCCATGAACGTAGCAAGCACATCGATGTGCACTACCACTTCATCAGGAAGTGCCGGGAAGATGGGAGGATTAGTGTTAATTTCGTCGGCACTAAGGACCAGCTCGCTGACATTCAAACCAAGGCACTTGGGCGAGTCAGATTCCATAAGCTTCGTGCTAGGATTGGAATGGTCAACATCAATTTCAAGTCCACACACAAGGATTAGGGGGAGATTGTTAGCAATAAGCCTTGATGTGTGCAGATTTTCAGCTAGCAGATTAGGGAGAATAATAGTCAATTAAAACGGTAATTGCTGTAGTTATTAGCTGTTTGAACTATGGATTTCCAGCTAGTAAATTAGGGAGAATAATAGCCAATTAAAACAGTAATTGCTGTAGTTATTAGCTGTTTGAACCAGGCCATATTGTAATGGTCAGCAGTGTATAAATAGAGAAGAAAACAGAAAAGGCAGTAAGCCATTGCAGCACCAAAAATACCACTGCTAGTGTACGTGTGTCTTGGGTGAGTTCCTGAGCTACCTGTGAGGTTGTAGGCCTTTCAGTTTGCACCTGTAAATTATGTCCCATTCTATGAACTATGCTATAGCTATGGCCCACCTTAACTTTCGAATGTGTGGTAGTATCTTGTTCGCAAGTGTATAGAATGTCTGGAAAAAAAGCTTTAGTGCTTGACAAAAAAATTATTGTCTATAAGTCATTTTCCAATAACAAAAATAAACTCATGTCGACCTGTTTTGTGCTTCTCTTGTAAACCCCACCAAGGTTTTGATGTGCCAAAAGCAATTTGCCATCGAATTTTCAGCATTTTAATTATCCTATGTTGCAGCAGGTCCTGTTTAAATTTTAGCTGTTATGGTTTCTTAATTTGGCACATTTTCCAAATATCAATCTGCCATTCCCCCATCTGATCTTGCCCCCTTTGGTGGAATACTTATACCAATTTTCTTGCAGGTTCAGAAACTTGTATGTGGCAAAACATTGAAGAATTAAGTGGTCTTCATTTTACACTGCTGTTGCAAATAGGAAATCAGACTTAAGAAGTTAGAACTTCATATTACCATTAACCTTAGTGATAGTGAGGCTACAATAGCTTTTAGCTACATTCATTTGGTCCATCCAGTACAGAATGTAGCTATTCAATATGAGAAATTCGGGTTATGTTGTCCATCATTTACAAGATTGGTAAGAATTTTGGGTTATGCTTGCCCCTTTGCAAGGTGAGTTCTTGTGGGTGGGGGGGGGGGGGGGGCTGACCAGACTGACTGAAATTCTAGCTGAGTCTTGTCCTCACATATGTAGTAGCGATTATAGCTTCAAAAAATGAAAAAAAAGAAGTCCACTTATGACAATTAGTATTGAAAACAAATATTCAGTTTGTATAAAAGGTTCTTGCAGAATCTATGGTCCACTTAATCATTTATGCGGCCGATGAATTGTTCGCTGCTTGTCCATGTTGCTTTGATTTCCTTATATTTTCAACACACCATCTGTTGTTCTTCGAGTTGTATGACCCTTATGTTGGTCAAGGTTTCAACTTGTCCTCAAGTTTAGAATTATTTCCTTTTCTGCACTTTGTGCCTGTTGTATGGGTTGAAAGTATGGTTATTACGGCGGCGTGATGAGATGCGACGATCCGTCACTTTCACAACTTTATAGCATCAATGTAATACCAGAATGTTAATATAAAAATAGAACATGTTGACTATGGGAAATAGTTGACGTTTAAATCTGTCGATCAAATAAATAATTTGAAGATCACATATACGTAGATCTCATTGAAACAATTCTATTTTTACTATTTAAATGTTTATTTTAGATATCTATAACTCGTGCGAGTCTAATAAACCTAGACCGTTGATTAAAAAAATATAGTGGTGGATGGATCGGTCACCATCAGACCTCTCCTGAGCCGACTTGACTCACGCTGCTCTAGCCGCTCGCTGTTCCCCTGCCGCTCGTCGCCTCCCAGCTGGTCTACCACCGGCATCTTCGCCATCGCGCACACCGCTCCTATGCGCTGCGCTGCCGTAGCCTACAACCATCGCGCCGCTGCCTGTCGTGCAGCCACGCGAGCCACCACCTACCGCGCTGCTCCCCTAGCCACGTCGCCACCCAGTGTCAAGACCTTGCTGGGCCTGGATAGTATGAGGGTAGGGTGTGTGCATTGTCCAGTTGGCTGGGCCGTCGCGTGCGCGAGAATGTTACCGCTAGAATACTTTACTGTTAAATAGGAGTAGTGACGAACTGAAAACTCTGATGATGAACTGAAAAAATTGAAATTTGGGAATGTTTCCCGTGGAATCTCTCTTTTTCCTGTGATCCTCTATCTCTTCTCCTTCGCGATCGAATTCTCTCTAGGGTTCGTTACATCTGGTATCAGAGCCGAGCACCAGTTATTCGACAGATTACTCAACTCCCACCACCACCCCTCTCACCACCAGTCATTCGACAGATTGCTCGAGTCAGATCGGGCGTTCTAGCGACCTCTAAGCCATCCGATGAGAATCCATACACAAAGCCTCGCTACACATCACGATATCAACAGCAGATCATGGCGCAAGAGAATTAGTTCGCGAACTTCCTCAAGCAGTACAATGAGGACAGGAAGAAGGCGGAAGCCTATTGACTCGAACACCGGTAATCGTTGGAGGCCATCCAGCTGCTGGTCGAGGCGTGGAAGCCGTTGGAGAACAAGGTGGAGGATCTGTAACATGTCATTGTTGATCTTCAACAATAGGTCCACCAGCTACAACACCCCACCGCTCCACCGTTGGTCACCACGATTCCATCACCACAAGAGGCGTTGGCACCAGCGATTGACTCCACAATGACATTGCTCTCGGGGATGCATACACCACACCTGCATCCCAGGCCTGATGGCCACTGCCATGATCATGAGCACCAGGGACAGGCATACGGGTTGGTCATGACTCCCTTAACAACCCCGATCACAGGTATGTTGACGCATCTCGAATTCGTCCAATCCCCCTGGATTTTGATGTCTGCACAAACACCTGCTCTTACCTGTAACATCCCAGTTTTTAGCCAAACTTGAATTTCAAAAATCTTTGTAAAAGAATTCAAATCTATCTCCAATTTCAAAACCCAAACAAAAAAAATCAAAACCTCTCTTTACTCCTCCCTCCCTTTAGGCTCAATTCCCTTTTTCCCAGCCGGCCCACTCCTCTTTCAGGCCCAATTCCCTCCCTGGCCTCTTTCCTTTTCTTTCTCCCGGTCCACGCACCACGCCGGCCCGGCACCCTTCTTCTTCCTCCTCTTGCCCTGCTCACACGTGCACGCGTCGTGCTGTGCACTCACACCAAGCCGCCGGCCGCCGCAACACCACCAACCGCCACCTACCAGCTACCGACCTTTACTCCGCTGCACCGTACCACCCGAAGTTGCCATCCACACCATCTTTTTGCAAGCCCGCTGCCACTGCCGTCGCGAACAGTGATCGCACCCGAGAGCACCGCCAGCCGAGAGCACGCGCGCGTGGAACAGCTCGTTGCTGCCTTGACTACTGAACTGGACATCCTCGCCGCACGCTGCGCACGTCCACGCCTCTACACCACCGGCATTTACTTGCCTTGACCAAAATCGCGTCGTACCATGTGTGCTTTGTCACCGTGGACTCCATTGTAAGCCACGGTCGCCCTCCACTGCCTATAAAAACCGGTCGACTGCCCCCTTGCCCCTTACCGCCGCTCGCCGAACTACCTAGGCAAGATCCACTCTTCTCTCATCATCGTTACTCTGCCTCTCTCCGCCAAGACAAGCATTTTCGCCCCTCGTCGTTGATTTACCTCACTAGCACAAATCCTCCACCGATGAGCCGTTCCAGAGCACCACATCCATCTCCTCCAACCTCCCATCCACTCATCTCATCCCCTCCGGCCTCCATCGAGCCTCTCCACGAGCCCACCGACACGCTCCCATGACGGCTCGCTGCCAGCCGGCCCCACTCCCTCGCTCACTCAGGCTTCCGCAAAAATGGATTCCCCGCACCTCCCTCTCTATCCCGGCATCTTCGCCGTCAAGAACGACGGTCAGGAGGCCTATTCCGGCGAGGCTCTGGCATGCTCACTGCCGTGACTCGGCGAGCAGACGGCAACGCCTCCCGTGAGCCTCTCGGCCAACCGCCGTTTCCTCTCGGGCTGCACAAGGCCGCCGCGGCCGAGTGGCCAGCCGAGCCCGTAGTGCCAGCCCAGCCACAGCCCAGCAGCAGGAGCCCAACCCAGCTCAAGCCAAGCCCAAATGAACAGTGACTTTTCCTTTTTTTTTGAAAAACTAGATTTCCAAGGAATATTCCTGGAATATTCATCCCCTTTTCCTTTTTCTGATTTAATTTGCCTACCGACTTCCGAAGCCTAATTCTCCTCCGTTTCAACTCCGATTTCAACGATTCTTCCACCGATATTCATCTAAATTCAAGCTTTATCTATTCATACCAATTTCATATTTATTCCAAAATTATTTATATTTTATGTGTATTTATTTGTGTGTTGTGTCGTTATTTGTGTGCCGTGGTTTAGAAACCGGAGTGTTCGAGGAGGAGAAGGAGGAGCCGAGAACGCCAGACTTCGTGCAAGACCCCCTCGAGGACTGCAACGAAGGCAACTCTCAATCCATTTCCCTTTGATCATATTGAACCCGGTTTTATCACCACATCCCGTAACAGCCGTTTTCCACAGATTCAATTGCATGATGCATTACTTAATGGCATAATTTAAACTGCTGAGCTAGTTAAGTCCTATGATAGATTAGCTGGCCAACTTGTGAACATCCTGAACTTTCGTCTTGGCTATTTATACGCTAAGATGATTACGTTGTTACTAGTATGCTTAGTAATCTCTACTGTTAGTTCATGCTTAATCAAGTGTAGCTTTGCGAACTGTGTGAAACTTGGTGTTTGGTGTTGCGTGGGTTGTGGGATGGGAAAACTTGCGGATGATGATAACAACTGAGAACCGGTTAGAGCTGGGGCAAATCAGGGTTTCGTTGGGGACGCTTTGGGAGTTAAAGTGTTGCCTAAGTGGTAGACTTTGTGAGGAGTGCTGGCTTTATAGCAAGCTCCATGTGGAGATGTTCCCTTGGTTCGCATAAGGACCGAGTTGATGTGACATCCTCCCTAGTCTTTACAGTACATTCATATGATCCTGTATGGGCAGAACTTAGCGTAAACCCCGCCAGCTAGTTTACTATCGCCCGAAGGCAGGTGTGCAATGGGAAACCATGGAGCAGGTGCAGGCAGTGCCAGCTTGGCGACCCAGTTGGAGGCCTAAGTTAAAGGTCATGAACCCCTGGTTAGCTCCTATAGGCGGCTAGTGGGATGATGCTGGGGTGGGTAATGGCTTTGTTCAGTCGCACTGCCACGACGGTGGTATGATGCTAAACTCAGCTTGTGGGTAAAGTGTACCACTCTACAGAGGTTAAACTATTCGAATAGCCGTATCCACGGTCATGGATGAAGTTCAGTCACAGCAACTAGCATGGGTTGTGTGTGTGTCTCCTTGATGTGTGAGTGGGCAAGGTGTGCCCGTTCTTGGAAGATAGGTCCGGCTATATGCCGTGGGTTGCCGTGGACGGGGTGTCCAGCAACACTCTGGTGATCTTCCACCATGGCCAAAATACCCCTTCATTTAATAACGATGATATGTTGTTTTTGCAAACTTGCCTTATGAAGATGAACCCCTGCATGTGTGTACTTGGCATCCGCAAAGTTAACCTTACAACTCTGTCCTTGTTAATATCATCTACATGTATCCATACCCCTGCCGTAGGGCAAGGGTTGAGGCTTGCTAAGTACTCTTGTACTCACCCTTGCTTATGCTTTCAGAGGACGATCCGGACTTCACCGAAGCAGACGGTGAGGCTGACTAATAGGTCTCGGTCGCGTCCGCACCCGAGTTGCCTATGGAGTGGTGTGATCTCCATGTCGTTCCTGTTGTGCTCTCTGATAATGTGGATTCTGTTGATCGTTGGAATCCTTTATGTATTCCTGGGATGGTGGGTCGTAATCATCACTTTCCACGTGTATGACTGATATATCATCTGTTGTAAGACTCTTAGTTACTAGCAACTGATCCAAGAACTGGTATAATAATGGTTTTAAGCACCAGGGATAACCCGGGGCGCTTCAGGTGGTATCAGAGCTATCCTTGGATGTAGGACGAGACCATAGACCTGGACGTGAAATTTTTTCTTAAAAACTATGTTACGAAACCTTCTGCTCACCTCTCATCTATTGAAAAACCCTTTTTCAAGTGATGTCCTTCTCTCTACAGATGGAAGATCAAGGATTGGTTATCGAGTACTGCTTGGATACCCTTGGGTTCCCGAAGGTGCTGTACGTTGCCATGACCAGGCTAGGTATCATGGAGCACCTGGAGTATGTTGGCAGGGAATATGAGGAATACGGCACTGAGCGCTGTGAAGTCACCATCCTCATTGGAGGCAGCGAGGACTACCCCGACAAGATGTCGTGGAGTGTGACCACAACAGGGTTTAGGTTCGCAGACACCTACCAGACTGTCGCTCGCAAGGCCCTGCGTCACCTCTGCCAGATCTGTGAGAAGTCCATTAGCCGCACTTCAATAAGGTTCTTTCCCCCGATGGAGAGAAGTCGCTCTACTTGGATGGCCCAGATGAAGACCTTAGAAGGCCTGGGTATGCGTGAGAATGACCCCACTGTGGTGGCCATGACATGTTACCTGCTGGACCTGGACGAGCTGCACGACTAGCAGGCAACGCAGTTAAGGAGGTGCATCCGCCGAGCTGAGGATGCAGAAACACGTGGGAGGACCCAACGTGTCCAACTCGCTGAAGCACAAGCTCAAGCTGCAAAAGACAAAAGTCACGCCGTGTCCATTGAGGAAGCAGCAAAGGCAGCATAAGAGCGCCACAATAAACTGATCGGTGAAGCCTACCTCACTGGTCGTGCCAACAGGAGGACCTCCATCTCCCGGGAGAAGGAAGTCACCCGTTGCTTGAATGACTCCCTATCTGCCCCATGGGGAGTATTCTCAGAAGTAGTTCCTGCTCCACCACCACCCACCCCTCAAGAAGTTGCCGACGAAGAAGCACCACTCCTGTGGACCCAGCAATCCCCCGACACCAAAGAAAATGACGAATACACCCCCCTCACCCCACCAGAGGACCCTCTCCCCAAGGATAATGAAGACCCTGTTGGTCCCTCTGAAGCCTAGAGCTCCAGAAGAAATGGGATGAAGCCTTGTGGTCTGACCTTAGTTTGAGTCACGCCTATGTACCCCCCCCCCCCACCTAAGTATCATGGTGTAGACGCTTGTAGTACCCCAAGTGTTGTACCCCTCTCCCCCTTGAATAAGCAAGTCTGTTGTGTGTGTTTTCTCTTGAGTGCAAGCAAGGCCTGAGGCCTTGTGATCTTTCTTTAAACAGAATTTTCAAACAAAATAACCCTAGTCTCTTTTCTCTCAACATATGCTTCCCCTCTCCCCTCTTGAGTAGATGGCCCACAGGAGGACCGCCGGAAGCCAGCAGCAGCAAGACAACCGCAGAGCAGATGAGGAACATTAGGATGAAAGTGAAGCAAGAAATCAAGGAAATCAGAATAGTCAAGGTTTGCCAGACCCTCCAGTTCATGACTTGGTGGTAATTATGGCACAACAGACCCAACTGTTAGTAGCTCTCGCTGAAGGACTCAACCAACCTTGCCAGCAAGCACAAGAACTTCCTAATAAGATGGCTGAGTTCGTGAGAATCAAGCCACCCACCTTTGCAAGCTCTAATAATCCCATGGATGCATATGACTGGCTAAGGAACATACAAAGGAAGCTATATGCTATCAACTATGTGGGAAGAGATCGAGTTCTCCTAGCATCCCATCAGCTAGCTGGGACAGCCTTGGCATGGTGGGAGAACTACTGTGAGGCTGCAGATAATGCTACAGCTATCACCTAGGAGGAGTTTATGGAAGAATTCCACCGGTACCATGTCCCGAAAGTGCTGGTGACACAGGAACCAGGGGTCCCCGAGTCCCGAGGCCAGATCAGCAGGTTGCCATGTGGCGCCCTCCCGCGGGGATCATCTCCGTGAGGTACGAGAAGACTAAGTCCCGAGAGAGGGTGCTTGGGGCCATGAACAGTGGTCCCCGAGTACCTGAGTTCCCCGATGACCCGAGAAGACCAAGTCCCGGGAAGAGAGTGCTCGGGGCTGCAAACAGTGGCCCCCGAGCACTCAAGTCCCCCGATGACCAGAAGAGCCAAGTACCAGGAAGAGGGTACTCGGGGCTGCGAACAGTGGCCCCTGAGCACCCGAGTCCCCTGAGGACCCAACGAAAGTCAGTTCTAGAAGAGAGTGCTCGGGGCTGTGAACAGTGGTCCTCGAGCACTCAGTTCCCCGAGGACCCGAATAGCCAGTTCCAGGGGAGAGTGTTCAGGGCTGTGAACAGTGGCCCCCGAGCACTCGGTTCCCCGATGTAACACCCTGTGTTTAGCATATTGTATAATTACAGAATTAGCTCCAAACTAAAACTTTTTGAGGATAATTAAGTAAGCTAGTACATGTACGGGGATGTGTATGTATACCAGTACATACACCTTCATACATGTTGGAGGTATTGAGTTGACTGGTTGTTCCAAAGTTTACCAGTGCAATTTCTAGCATGATCACTGCATTAGGTTGACTGTCATGCATTGTTGGATTTTATGATTCTTTGTGTGGAGGTTTGAATTGAATGTCTCTCAATTCAAACCTACTCTTAGACTCTGATCAGCTTAAATAAAATTATCTCCAAGCTCAGAGATCCAGATTAAATCAACTCCAAATAAATAATTGAAGTTGATCTTAATCCAAAGTCAAGTTCCAAATTCAAATTTCCAATTTGAATTATTCCAAAGATATGTTTTATTCTCTTTCTCTTTTTCTCTCTTTCTCTCTTTCTTTTTCTCCTCCAAATTCTCAGTGGGCCGGTTTCCTTTTTCCCCTCTCTTTTTATCCGGCCCAACTGGTCTTCTTTCTTCTTCTTTTTAGCACAGGCTAGCTGCCGGCCCGTTCGGCCGCTTCCTTCCCTGCGTGGGCCGCCATCGCCTTCCCGGCCCACTCGGCCGCACGCCAGCGCGCCGGGCGCGCCCGCGCACGCGTTCGCTCCGGGCTGAACACCGATGCCGCGTGTCGCCCATCCACCCGCGCCACACCCCCTTCCCTCTCCTTCCTCCCCCCTCCTCTCCCCTGCCAGCGAGGCTCAACAGCTCGCCGGCCGCCGCCCACTCCGTGGGGGGAAAATCCCCTCTTGTGTCTCTCTCTCTCTCTTCCCCCTCTCTCAGCTCTCTCTCTCTCCGCCCATGCCTGAGCCACGGCCACAGCGACAGCCGTACGCGAAGAGCTGGCTGCCGCTGCCAACGCATCGCCCGGACATGGATGGACGCCGCCACCGCTGCTCGCCGGGGGCACGTGTAGCCGCATGTCACGTACCTCCCCGCGTCGAGCTGCGTTATCCCCGGTGCCACGCCCTATAAATAGCCGGCCACACCCCTATGGCCCCCCTTCCACCAAATTCACCGCTGCCGCGCTTCCATTTTCGCCCCACCACCGCTCGCCACCGACGACTCGACGTCGACGTAACGCCGAGGAGGACCAGAGGCTTGCCGTCGTCTTCGTGCTATCGCCTAACCGCCGGGAACAGAAGGGAGCCGTTCGTGCTTGGAGCCGAGCCATTACCATCGCCCCTTGATCAAGCGCCGGCCATACTCGCCGCCGTTCTTCCCTCCGGTGAGTCTATCGTCTTCGCCCCGCCCTTATCATCTCGTAGATAGCGTATAGACGCCCCCGAGTACTTCTTTTTGCTTGCCGCCGCGCGCCATGGCACATTTGTCTCCGCCGCCGTGCAGTCGTTGACGCCGGCGTGCGTGTGAGTAGTGTGGTCGCCGGCCATCGTGCCGTGTGTTAAAGAGGCTCCAGGCCTCTTTTTCTTGCAGGTTGGCCCCTTTCCCGTACAGGGGAGGTGCCGCCCGTTTCTCTCCGCGCCTTGTTCCCCCTCCAGCGACGAACTGGCATCGTTTCCGCCACCAGCTGCCGTCGAGTTGCCCCCTGCCGAGTCCCAGTTCTCAAAGTTGGCCGGCGTGCCTTCGTCGTCGTGAAGCTTTGGCCGAAACACTTTTCCGGCGAGCTCTCTGGTGCGCACCGCCGCAAGATTGCTCGCCGCCGGCCGAATTTCTCCCTCTCCGCCATTCGCTCGCGTAGGCGCGCCCGCACGCCCGCACGCCAAACCGACCAACGGGCCGTGGCCTGGCTTGGCCAGACCGGCCTCGGCTCGGCCCAACGGCCGTCTCGGCCCGTGCACCGCTAGCTCGGCCCAAGCAGCCAACCGCCAGCGGGCCAGGCCTCAGCAGGCCGGCCCAGCTCTCGTAGCCCATTCAGCAGCCAGCCCAAATACTGTGTGGGCTGCACTGTGTATCCCACTACTGTAGACCCAAGCCCAGCCTGGCCCATTCAGGCCCGGACCCGGCCCACCTAAAGCCCAAGTGGGCCTGCTACTGTTCATGTGGGCCCCACCTATGAATAGTATCTTTTTCATATTTTCCTGAGTTAAATCTTCCAGGAGCCGTAACTTCTCCGTTCTGGCTCCAATTTCGGCGTTTCTTTCGCCGAAATTCCTTAAAAATCAAGATCTACTTATTGGCCAACTTGTGTTGTCTGTTAGGGCTTGTTTGGCTTTTCAATTGGTGTTAATTGGTTCTTCTTTAGTTTAGCCGTGTTGATCGTAGTTGTGAATTACAGAGGAGCAAGAGCAGGAACAAGGACATTTGTTTTGCGAGATCTGTGCTGGGATTATTCGGGCTGAGGAGGATCCTGACTTTGACCAAAATCGAGAGGAGAAGTCCGGAGAAGGCAAGTCCTATTTTCCTTGATCATATTGAACCTATGTTTTCCGATAATCTACATGCTCAACTAAAACTGGGAATACTACTGCATGTGCTATGTATTACGCTTTTGCAATTGTTTGTAGTAGTTAATCCTATCAACACTTGCCATGCCATAACTAACTTCACCCAGAATACATATCACCCTAGGATTACCTATTGTTATCTATATTAACGATGGAAGACGTCTCTTGATATCTAGCATACTTAGGATTGAATACGTCTCCTCAGAGGCGTCGCTTTTAAAACTGCATCTCCTCGGGGATGATAAATTATCATTATCCAATGACAAGTCATATACCATGAATCCTTGATGGATATGAATTTCGTGATGGATGTGAGATCCTTATCGGTGTGTGGGATATGGTGGGTGGTGTGTAAAAATTAGTGAAAACTGTTTTGGCGGGGGCAGGTAGAGTAGTCCTCTGTGGGAAGGGATGCTCTTGGGGGCATGTGGTATTGTGGGAATACTCGTGCTGGGAGATGCCCACCCCGGCCGCTTAAGGACCGAGTCATTGCGGTCCGTCTAGCCTAGCCACTACGTACAACCATGCGTCCTGTAGGGCAGGACTTGACTTTCCTTTCACTGGACTGGGTCGGACATCATACCAGGAGGCTGAGAGCAACGAGCAGGCAAGTACTATCCTGTCCCGCATGCTTGGAGGTTTCTAGTACCGGCCAAGGCTTAAAAAGGGATGCTGGCCTTCGGAAGCATGCAGCTCTGGTACTTGGGCGTGTCTCGTGGAAAAGCCCGGAAGGAAAGGTGTTATGGAGGGTCTCGCTATGATTCGCTCCCCTGCATGCAACAGTGGGAGGCTGAGCATATCGCGTGGGTAAAGTTGTACAACCTCTGTAGAGTGTAAAACTATTCGAATAGCCATGTCCACGGTCATGGACATGCGAAAGCAGCAATCGCGTTGACTAGACTCAGGGTGCGTGTGTCTTGATGAGTGAGTGTGTGGACTAGATGTCCGTATGTTAATGTTCCTGGCTCGATCCGCCAGAAGCTGTGTGGTACTAGAGGTACACCAGTTGTGATAAAAGGGACTGCGGAGTGAGGTATAGCCCCTCCCAGGACCGAAAACCCTCATATAAAGCTTGTTACTGGTTTTGAACTATTAAAACAGTTTTAAAGATAATCATTGATGATACAACTGAATACCTGCATAGATTGCTTTACACTAAAACTATTCCGTAAAGCCTTATCCTTGAAATACTTCATTATGCCTCTATGAAACCCTTGAAAGTAGTATAGGGCTTGCTGAGTACCTTTTGTACTCACTCTTGCTGTCATTCAGATGAAGAAGATAACGCCGACTTTGCTGGGGGCGAAGCCGGAGACGAAGAGTAGTCTAAGCGTCGTGTTCGCACCCTCGCTGCTTGTGGCTTGGGTCCTTTTTCTGCTGTGCTTTTCATGAAGGCCGCTAGGCCATGTTTGTAAAAGATAATATGGTTTGTAACTTAAAGTACACTGTACGTTAATGTATTGTACGAAGTTTGACTGTGATACTACAACTGTTGTACTGTGCGTATCAGCTACATAATCCAGGGACTGATACAGGAGGCACAGGAGATCCCGGCAACGCGGGTCTTACACCCGAGGACCAAGAAAGGGCATATCCGGGAGAGAGTGCTCGGGGCGGCGAACAGTGGCCCCTGAGCACTCGGTTCCCCGAGGGCCTGAGAAGTCCTTCGCCGATGGCCCCCACAGAGATCCAGCGGTGAGGTGTCAACCAGTGAAAGGCCCGATTCTATATTTAAGAGGGCGCGTGGCTTGTCACCTCCAACTGCTCCCCTCACGCTTTCTGTCAGTCCCTACCACGGCCTGGCTGGGAGGCGTGGGGACATTTAATGCACGGGTCCCATCGCGGGACATCCGGTGCGCCTCGGGATAACATCGCGAGGCCCAAGGCGCCCCGTTTGCCGCCCTGCTGTGTCAGGCTTGCTCTGACCGGGCGGGCACGCCGGGCTGCTCGGTGGCTGCCCGGTGGGCCCTCCCCGCGGCGCCCGTTGAAGAACGGCATGATGACTAACAAGACTGGACGGGGCGCGTTTGCAACTCTCCCCGTCACCTCGCGCAGCAGCCCATGATGATTGCTTTCCATTTATGGCGCCTTGGAACTCGCGTCATCCCTTTCTGGGCACGCTACCCCCCCCCCCCCCCCGACGGGTATTTAAGGTGGGGCGAGCTCCCCGGAGAGAAAAAGTTAAGACTAGTTGAGGTTCAGTACAACCAGAAAAAAGTTAAGGACAGTAGCCAAGCGAAGCACCGACGAGCCGAACGAGCGCCGAAGAACAAGGAACACGAAGCTCTAGACTAGACAAATATTCTTGTAACCCAGTAAACACTCAGAGAGACATTCTCAGAGCATTTATAGCATATACACAGGAGTAGGGTGTTACGCTCAGTGCGACCCGAACCTGTCTAAAAATCCCCTAAGCATTTACTGCTTCCTGCATCCGATCATTCCATTCCACCTGCATCGCATTTACGCCTATTTATTTCACCCGCAAAACAGATTCAGAATCATTACCCCGGCCGAATCTCAAAGGGGGTCCCTCCGGATCCCTGCTAGAGGAGTTCACCCTCCGACAGGAAGGAACTATGGAACTCAAGGTAGATGAATTCAGGAGACTGAAGCAAGGCAAGATGAGTGTTAATGAGTACATTTGCAAGTTTGTTGAGCTATCACGCTATGCACCAGAAGAAGTCTCCATCGACAAGAAGAAGCAAAACAGGAGAG
Source organism: Phragmites australis (assembly GCF_958298935.1). NCBI lineage: Eukaryota > Viridiplantae > Streptophyta > Magnoliopsida > Poales > Poaceae > Phragmites > Phragmites australis. The sequence continues at coordinate 17,648,839 of NC_084936.1, read as the reverse complement.
TGTATTAGCAGATATTGTACTATGTGGAAGAGTACTTTTTACTTCTCATATCTGGGCCTATATTCGAGAGTAAGCTTTTGCTTTCAAGTTAGTTTTTAATTAAAGTACAAGTGAGATATGTATATATTTATAGTCGTTACTTGCTGAGTTATCTCACCCTGTTGATTTCTTTTACAGGTATGCCTAGGCCATTTTGACAAGCATAATGGGTTGGGAGTTAGAAGCTTGCACACACCACAATGTTAATAATCTAGTTTATGTTCACAAACTCAGTCTGGTAGTGCTACGTTCTTCCTTGTACAAGCTTGTTTAAAAGAAGAATTATTCTCGTTTGTGGTGTACGGAGTTGTATGGTGAAATGGTGTTTGTGAAGGATTTTAGTTGTTGTTCATATAATTTTTAGATGATATATTGTCATGGTTATATTGATTTGACAGTTAAACCTCAAAATACAAAGGAAGTGTTAGCAAAATTTTGAATTTTGGCTAAAATAAGCGTTGGTCGCAGGAGAAGGGTGTTGCAGCCATGGCAGCGTCATACACATGTGGCGAATACGCATATTATAGTCTAGGATATTAGAAAATGATAATATAAATGTAGGTCAAAAGTTATAATGTAGGATATTATGAAATCAAAATAGCCATGTTTTGAAAATGTGTGCTCTAATGCTACATAATTCAGAACTAGTGCTATTCTAGTATACTGCTATCAGAAATTCAGAATTCACAATTACTAGTGCTAACTGAAGTGTCACTAGCTTATCAGAACTAGTGTGACATATCGTATTGAGCAATGCTACAGAAGTGCTAAAACAGAGAAGAGAGAACAAAACACAATACACTTAGTTGAGGTTTTAAGGGGTTGGCATAGTAGCATACAGGCATGCACAAAAAAGATCACCATGAAAACTGAGCTCGGGAAGCATACCAACCGTCCACCGTGAAAGCAGCCCATTCAATCTCAAACCCTACCTCACTCCATTCGTTGCAAGCATCTCTCTCTCTCTCTCTCTCTCTCTCTCTCTCTCTCTCTCTCTCTCCCTCTCTCTCTCTCCCAAGCTCAACGTGGTGGAAGCGACGAGCGGGTGGGTGGGCATAGAGCTCCGGTAGGTGGAGTGGTGGGCGGGCAAGCGCAAAGCTCGGCTGCCGCGGGGCGGTGAGCATAGAGCTCAGGCAGGCGGATGGGAGACGACAAGGCAGGCGTGGATCCAGGTGGGGGTGGATGCCATACACGCCTCTGAGCCGTGGCGTCCCCGTGGTGAGACGAGGATTTCCGTCACAATGATATATTGCCGTTATGGCGACAATATCTCAACGCCATGATAACTATGGTTGAAAGAGAAGGGAATAAGATATTCTACCCCTTAATGGGAAAATGCAAAAGCATCTATATACGTGGTATCTTAGCCTGCCAAAGATTTGTTGAAATTTTTTACAAATAGTAGAAATATTTAACTTCTTATAAATGCGGAGAAACACCATTCTTCTCCTATCTGATACAAATTGATTCTTCTCTTTTCTCAAATGTAAATTCATGGAATAACTGTGGAAAAGATAATGATTCCAATTTGACTTTTATAGAACTTTTGACTCTCTATGTTCTTCTAAAGTAAAGAAGAGAATAATTTTGAAGAGATCCAATGATAGATCCAGGAATAATTTTAAGCTAAGACGGAGACATAAAGTCTAAGTAAAGAAGAATACCTGAATAATGATGAGAACATATTAATTCCCCAACAAAAAACAACAGAAAAGTATAAACCTATAAATTAAGTAAAGGTAAATATAGATGGATTAGTGAGGGAAACAATAAAATCTTGACTAAGGTATAATAAATATTGTTGCTAATGGTTACACCATATTACAAATTAGAGTATGCATAAAACTTAAAACAATTTTGATATATTTCCAACAAGGTACAATGTGGCATAGTGTGTATTTTTGAATTAAATGTTTAAGCATGATTCCACAGATAGATTGAATATTTAATATCTGAGTGTAATATTTCAATAACAACACGCAATAGACAACACCTTAATCTTTCATTAAGAACTGTTGGAAAATTTAGGAGGTTTTCAATAAATTTCGAATTTGAGTTTGTAGCCAAATTTGAAATGTGGAATTTTCATAGAAAAAAAGAAGAAAAAAAGAGAGGAAACAGGGCAGCGGTTGGCTTAATGGGACGGACTCCAGGCAATGCCGAACAGTCCATTTAGCCCATTCGGCTGCCGTTAGGGTTTCCGAGAAGAGGCGGCGGCGGCGTCGGCGCTAGAGCACGCCCGCTTCCTGCCCGCGCCACGTTCGCTCGGTGGACTCGGACTCGGACTTGGTCGCCGGCGGACCCGGCAGTTCCTCTCCTTATTAAAAGCGGAGCTCTCCTCCTCTCTCTACCCAATCCGCAACTCACCTTCCCCGTCTCCACTTCTCGTTGTCCAGCTCGATTCCGTGGCGGTTCACCTCGTCTCCAACTCCGACTGGCGCCAGCGCGTTCCTCTGCTCGTTCCGCCGCCGGGACACCTCGGGCGGCCGCCCAACCTCGCCTCAGTGGTGGATCCGACCCTGACTGGTTGGTTTCAAGTATAAAAAGCGCTTGTTTGCAGTAAATATGATGGATAATTATAGGGCTTGTTGTTTGGAGTATGGATTGTTGTGTGTTGATTTTTCTCTACTTTACACCTGACACAGCACCTGACACAGCTTCGCACAGTTGCCTTGTTGTGCCTCTTGACTTACCGATCATGATGAAACTGATGAAGACATAATTTTGAGTACTGGCACTGATTTTGTCATTGATAATTGCTGTATTTGCAATATACTGGACTTATTGTGTAATTTGTTACATGCAATTTGACTTTTTGTTTCCCCATATGTTGACTTCTGCCTGAACCATGGTGGGATCAGGGCGATGATAGTTTTTGCAGTTTCATGTAGATAGATAAAAGATTGTGTTGAATAACTCTTACATGTTGTGCTGCTTTGTTTGGCTTCGTTATCATGTTTCACCTGTATTTTCTTTCAAAATTTCATTTACACTACAAATTTTAGTGGAAGCTATTTGACTATTGCTGTACATTATAAAGTATAAGAAGGAAATAATTCAAGAAACATGCTATGCTGAGTAATTCGTTGCTGTACATTGATTATGATCCCAGGCAGTTTTAGGAAAATTCAGATGAATCTGAGCCATGTTTCATGACATGCGGGAACTGTGATTACTGATTAGTTTCTTTCACAGGAAAAATGATTAATCTTTTTAAGATTAAGGGCCAGAAGAAGGATGATGCAGCAAATGCAAATGGAAAGCCTGCTGCCAAGAAGCAAAGTCCAGGGGAATTGCGTGTCCATAAAGGTTTGTCATCTTGTAAACAATCTAATTTTGCACTTAAATATATGTCTGATTCACATTCCTACATACACGATGGCAATGTGATTATGCATAATTTCTTACTGAAGGCTCTCTCTCTTTCTTGTTTTTTGTTTAGCTTGCATTAACATATCTGTGTATCATGGGTTCTTACTTGTGGCGCTGCACACTGTTGTCTATGTGGTTATTTACTGTCACTTTTCATTTTTTGGCAGATATTGCTGAACTTAACCTTCCCAAGACCACCAAAGTTTCTTTTCCAAATGGCAAGGATGATCTGATGAACTTTGAGGTCACTCTTCGGCCTGATGAAGGATACTATGTGTAAGTGGTCCTAAAGGTTCTTATTTACATATAATTTTCTCACGCGCCTTATTATGAAACACTTTACCCATTTTATCTTAATTTTGCACATAGATATCCATCAAACATTTAATTGCGAAAGATGTGCATCTACCTTATATATAGATTTAGCGTAGGAAATGGATGGTTTCTAGATAGTGTGGTGAGAATGGAGAGGTATGTTAAGTATCTATATCTAGGCCCATAGTGGCCCATGAGGACTCTATATATTGACATCAAGGCTAATGATTATGAAGCAAGAACTCACAAAGCATATTAGTGTTGATGCTTCCTTTAGTCGGTCTCATTGTCATTAGAAAAACAATTGCTCTTCAGTATGTGCCATTAGAGTTGTAACTTTTAGACCTCTTCACCAAAGCACAAACTCAAGTGTATCATTGGCTTCATTTGCACAAACTCAATGTTTTTGATCCTCCTCTACCACCCTGAGTTTGGGAGGGGGGGGGGGGGTCAAGTATATATATATCTAGGACAATATACTATAGGCCCATATTGGCCCATGAGGACTCTATATATTAACATCAAGGCTAATGGATGGATTATCTTCTTCTTCTCATAATCCGAGTCAAGGTAACAAGATATATGACATAGGCCCCCTTCTAGACATCTTAGGCTTATGCATAACCCAGCTTAAGCTTAACTGCCTACAGAAGCCCTGAGAAGCCCTATGTCTTGTTCTAAACAGCTTCTGAAATTTAAGCTTATTGTTTATGTAGTATGGTGAAAAGTTTGTATTACCTCTAGACTTGTTTTGTTTGGTGTTTAATTGATATTATCATTATTTTAGAACTGAAGTTCTTAACTGAAGGTCTTGAAGCCTCTGAATTATACAGACCATTGAAAGCAAAGGTTTTCATTCCGAACTTCCTCACGGTCGATGAACAAAAACTGAAATGTTCTCCTACTTGGCAGCAACATATTAGCATTCTTCTTCTGCAAGAACTGAACCTCAAAAAATCTCAAATCAAAAGTTCAAGCAAGCACTAAGCTAGTGGGGTACTATTTGATTGCTGCAAACAAAGAACAACAACAGTTCAATATACTCGTTTACAGAAATCTCTTCTTGCATCGAAGCAAAGAATTCTGATAGAAAATTACATCTCTCTACCACCTGGCTGCGCACCGATTCTTCACATTTGGGTAGGTTTATCTATAATTCTATCAACATCGCAATTCTTCTTCACACTAGCATTGCTGCCACAATCTTTGAGCTCCGTCCTGGAACAAGAATAGCTTGCTGCCTCCAATGATGCCGCAACAAAGATCTCAGCCTTGCCGTGGCCCTAATTCGGTGAGATATGGTTGGGCTCTTTGGACGCCGCCTTGCTAGGCCCATCGACGATGAGGGGAACAAGAAGCATGCCCAAAAATCATAATTCAGAAGCACGCCCAGAAATCAAAATCGAAACCTTGTTGATCAAAGAACCTGGAAACACCTAATTTTTAAATCTAAAAACAACATAGACAAATATTCAGAGATGATAACATGCTCACCCATCAAGACGAACACATTGACATTGCAACATTTTGTTCGGCTTCACCAATCAAACACATATTATTTCAATATGAAAACAATATGTATAGCTAATTGTAGGATAGATAAACAACAAAAGAAAATGCTCTTTGTAGGTGCATGGTGTCCAACGACTACCCGAGCTTGTCGACAGAGTACACTAGCAGATCGATGCAGTAGTGCACCACCATGTCCTCAACCGCGCAACACTGAGCCGCTGCCCATGCCCACAGAGCGCAACACTGAGCCGCTGCCCATGCCGCCGTAGGCCATGTCGAGCCAACAGATCTGTAGGCCTTCCAATATGTTGCTCGCTCCACTCTTGTAGACATCACTACTCACCGCTCAATGTCTTACGGGATGCCACGACAGTCGCGTGGCGCCTCCCATGATGTGCCACTTCTTCTAGATCTAATTGACTCCATGGTGTTGGGTTTGAGTTCGAAACCCTCTTCTAGATCTGGGTCGGTGTGGGGAAGGGGCTGGGAGGGGCAGGCCAGGGCAGCGCGTCGCGGGCCGGGAACAGGGAGAGCAATGCCAGAGTAGGGAAGGATAGGGAAGGGTGGGGCGGCATGGGACCAGGTGGGGAGAGTGGGAGGGGAATTTTTTTTCAGAATTATATACGAGTGCTATGGGTATTTTAGTCAGGAGATGAGGTGGGGATAGTGAGGAGCTCGAGAAGCCTCATTTTTTGTTTTTGCTGGTTTTTTGCTACCAACGGGAATACATATGGTCTTATGGGACCATAAGGTTTGCTTTCTAGACAACTTATGGCTTCCTAGGATCATAAGCTAGGCCATAAGTTGTCTAGAAGGGGCCATAATGAGGTTGTAGCTGTAGTCTGTAGCAAGGTATGGTTTTTGTTAAGATTTTTGATATATTTTTCACATGGGCCAAATAGCAAACATCATAAAGGGGTAAATGACCTACTGTGCTTGATAGGTTTTGGTATACATAATATTTTGCAAATAAATGCAGGGGAGAAATATAAATCGCTTTTGCCTTTTCACAACAGTTTCTTATTCTTGCTTATAGTAGCACATTATTCCTAACAGTTTCTTATTCTTATTGAATATTAGCCCTGTTTTCATCTTTTAAATTGTATTTCTAACGTGCAATTGTTTTTCTCAGGGGTGGTAAATTTGTTTTTACCTTCCAAGTTCCTCCGGCTTACCCTCATGAACCTCCCAAAGTCAAGTGCAAGACTAAGGTAACTAGGCTCTTTCTACTGAACATTATTTTTTAATTCTTTGTACTAATATTCCATATTTGTAACAAAGGTTTACCATCCCAATATTGACTTGGAGGGGAATGTCTGCCTTAATATTCTGCGTGAAGATTGGAAGCCTGTCCTGAATATCAACACCATTGTGTATGGCTTGAATCTTCTTTTTTCGGTGAGTATAGTATTTGATTAGTTACTAAGATAGCTACTAATCTACGTAGAAAAATCTAACAATGCATCCTTTTGAAAGAGATTTGTGTCTAGTTCCGTTAGTTGATCTATCTCAACTGTATTTCCCTCTTGACATTATTTCACCTACACTTGTTTTATGGAGCAGAAACATCTGATACAGTTTTGCTTCATCATTTGATATCTTTGTTGTATTTGATATCCTAGTTGCTAATCATATTCCAATATCATGTGCAGCAACCTAATGATGAGGACCCCCTAAACCATGAGGCAGCAGCTGTTCTTCGTGACGACCCGAAAAAGTTTGAGAAAAATGTTCAGAGGGCGATGGCTGGTGGTTATGTCGGTGAAACCCACTTCCCTAGGTGTATGTAAGGCCTGAAGATGGTGATCGGTGTCTGACTTGTGGCAACTCTTGCTGACCATAGCAATGTGCTATGGGGAACATAAGACGCCAAGAAAGGGCTAAATTCAAGTATTCGGGTCATGTAATATAAGTTGATGTTACATAGTCACTGAACTTACAATCAGGAGGCTCTGCATTGTGCTGTCGTGACAAATTTCATCTTCTGGCCGTTGCAGGGTTCATTCAGATTTCTAATTCTGCATGGAATGCTTGTGTGTGCTCTGGGGAAGATACTGAACTCACTGGATGCAAGGCTTGCAACCAGTGCATGCTTGCAGCAGCAAGCTTAGACAGGATTACTGTGTTCGGTGTTTTCCAAGTTAACCTTGGAACTGCTTTTTCTATTTCAAAGCTTTCAAAAAGAAAAGGCCTCCAGCTCCACATATAAATTGAAAACAGCCCATCATCCCCTTTCAACGGCAGATGGTCACCACCAGGAGGTGCTACATTCTTCAAATCTGTAGTCACAGTTCAAAATCTATTCGAAAAGTATATAAAAAAGAAGATTCACACTAACACATGAACACTTCATTGCTCCTCTATCACTGCTCGTTTGGATACGGATATAATCGATAATGATAGTATGTTATTGTCGGTTTGTATAAAGAATCGGCATTAAAAGTTCATTAAAAAAGAACCGACATTAATACTCACTGTTTCAGTTCTATTACAAATTGGCATTGATAATGGATTATCAGCAGTGATAGTGGAGCTCTATCTTTTCAGCTCATCTTTATAAATTTATATAATATTCAAGCGGAGTTGGATAGGGATAAACTTTATATGAAAATGTTAGTTCTAAATAAGATCTGAAACTTTGTAGTTGATAACTTTTTTATTTGAAGTCATTTTGATGATCAAATAATTATCATAAGTTTCAGATAACAAGGATCAAAAGAAAACAATATCTCATTTCTCGCAACAATCAGTGATATAAGAGATAGTTAGGAGGCTTTGCGCGTGGTGAGAAGTCATAAATTCGACTCCCACAAACTGCATATATTTAGGTTCGCGAATTGTGACACGTGTATATGTCGGGTTGCACAGGTTTCTGGACCGATTAAATATGGGAACCGACTGTGATGATTTTTTTTTGTAGCAGTGTCATACGTAGTGACCATATAAATCTATTGAGCTAGAGCAGCTAAATTTTGACAAATGTCATATATAACTAGCGGTAGTGCATTGACTAGTTGGAATAATGTTAGTGACATGAACTAATCAATGATGATGTCATATAAAGTAGGGCTAGGGCATATGCTTATCGCTTCTTTCTCGTTTGTTTGTCCGTCCATTCTGCTTTATAAGATTTACGCCGTACTACAAAGATAAGATTCCCGAGAGACTAGTGCTTTGCATTTTAATCGACCCAAATTTCGTCTTATCAGTACCTCATAATCCCCTGATGTTCTTTGCATCGTTGTCTCTCAATATGCATTTCCATACGAAACTCTCTACATGTTTGAGCTTGAAAACGTTCTACATGCAAAACTTGCAAAGGACAAATTTTAAGCAGAATGGGAGGAAGTTCTAACAATGAGTTCATGATGTTTGATTGAAGCAGATCCAGATATTTAATTGCTATTTGGTATATAGAAAAACAATACGAACTCTTAAATCATATGAACCACATAACCAAGGACCACCAGTAGTCCTTTTCCTTGTCAAAGCCAGCACAGAGAAAGATCTTGTTTTCTACTTTGTCCTTATAGATTTTTATGCAGTAACCTTTGGTAATGGTGGAGAATAAAGCTTCAACTGATGTGTCCACTTGGCATAAGAGAAATCAAAAGAGACGCTATCATAGGGCTGTAATTCGATACCATTAATAATCGATTATTCAATAAGAAGGGTGTGTTTTCCACCCCCTCAGTGTGGCCATCCTTATCAAGGACACGTTTCAATATTACCAGATGAACAGCGCTGCAGGGTCAAAATGGCAGCTCAGCTGCCACTATATAAACACCAAGACTGTGAGTCATCAGGTGAGTGTGACTGAGAGTAAAAAGAATGAAGAGCTTGCAAGGTGAGGTCCAGCTGAACATCCCTGCAACCAAGGCGTGGGAGATTTTCACCAATAATGAAACTGTGGCCAAGATCAACCCTGAGATGCTTGCTGGAGCAGAGTACCTGGAAGGCGATGGCAGCCCAGGCAGCCTCAGGCTCTTCAGGCTAGGACCTGGTAAGGTTTTCAGTAAATAGTTGAAGAGTTTTGCCCTGTAACATGCATTGTGATAATGTGTAAAATATAGTTGGGTGTTGAATAGAAAGCAACCGCTCTAATGTGTAAGCATGACTGATAAAAATTGACATGTTTCCTATGACATGACACCGATAAAAGCATATATCTGATCTTGCTGTATGAACCTGTTACCCCCTGCAAACTACAGCGCTGCATCACTTTGTGAAGGAATCAGTCCAGAAGATTGAAAAGATTGAGTCAGGCCGTTGCCTCGGGTATGAAGTCATCCGTGGTGAGCTGAAGGAGATGTATGATCCCTACCATGTCACCGTCTCCTTCATCCCCGTCCCGGGGAAGGAAGGCGAGCAGTGCATCGCCACATGGAAAGCCGAATTTGAGCCGATCTCCCCCACCACTCCAATGCCTGAGAATGCCAAGGATGCCGCCCTCGGGTTCCTCAAGCTGTTTGAGACGTGCGGTGCCTCCGACTAGTACATGTCAGGGATGTTGGTCACGGAAGAAAATGTGCTCAACTCCATTGGCTTTGGGATGTGTCATATGCCAATGGTATTATGTGTCTTGTGCCTGTATAATGTGTGCCCTGACGAGCACTAAGAAATACAAGTGCAGGGCAATAAGGATTGTAATGTTTTGTATTCCTCAGCGGTTGCTCTCCTTCCCTGTTTATATTTGATGTGCCCTACTTGGCTACAACATTTCTATGAGAATTTTCCAGTAAGCACTGCATTGTCCTTTGTAAAGTTGTCAATACATCTTTCTGTTCAATTCATTGTATAAGCTTAGCATATAATCTACAACTATAATATACAAAACACTGACTTGTGAACTGAGCATAACTCACTTGGTTAAGACCCTTGTGGTGAAACCTACCTACTCGGGTTCGAGTCCAGACTCGACATGGGTGCTTGATGTTGTACTTCCTTTAATCTAAAAAAACACTGGCTTTTGAAGACGGCAGGAGGGAAGTCTGATGATCTTAAAAGAATATTGTAGGTCGTATCCCTTTTCTTTTGTCATCGTATTATTTCTAAGTGATATAAACAAAATTTGAACCAAGAGTTGTTGACCGGTGAATGATTTGAAGTACTGGAGAGGGTGATGGCTAAGTCAGAACTCTAAGAAGATGAGTAGAAAACAAGTTAGAGTATCTTCAGCAGACTAGCTAAATTTTACTCTCCATATTTTCATTGGCTATCCACTCCAAAAAATTCCCTCTCTATATTTCTGTACACTCAAGCAGACTAGCTAAATCTCACTCTTCATATCTCATTTATCTATATTTTATTGATATCCATTTTATTTGTAATAGCTATTGTAACATCCCAAATTCTGCATGCATGTCATTGAGCACCCATGAGCTTCATGTGCACCATTTCTGAGATTGTTGTGCACAGGCTAAAGGAAATTACGTTCAAATTTGAATTGTTTAAATAAGACAAAATGGTGCATTCTTAAGGAACTTTCAATTTCCTTATATAATTTAGGGTGGAAATTAATTTTGTAAATTAGTGCTCCAGTTAACATGAATTGATATGTTCTCCCCTGATTTTTGAGAATTAAATTGATGCCCTAAAAATTCAAATAAGTTACAAAAACAGTTAAATTTGGGGAATTTTCATTTAATATGTGTAAGATATTTTGAGTTAAATCCAGTTAAAATGGATTCTTTGTTATTTATTCTATTAGCAGAAAAATCGGCATAATTTTAGGAGCTCTATAAAGTCACCTTTTGAATTTATGAATGTGGGGAGAAGGAATGGATTTTTGAACAAAACGCCTCAAGTTGCTGGAACGGAACAGGGGTGGAGCGCTTGGAGGTTGGAGCTACATTTGCTGATCCAGGGGACCGCTATGGTGAGTCTACAGTATTGACGAGGCTATTAGCGAGACTACTGGAGTCTTGTTTTTCAAGATGGCGAGCGCATGGCGATGGTGAGCATGATAGCTTCTTCGCTGGAGATGCTCTTATGCACTAGACATTGTAATAAAATGTAACATATGCACATAAATATACTGTTTAAGATGTCCTCAATAAGGATTTGTTTGGATAAAACTAATCCCTCCTAATCTATATGGATTGGAGTGGAAAAATGAACTAATTTTCCACTCATTTTCTCCCTAATGTATAGATTGAAGGGGATACTGCTCTACCCAAACAAACCATAAAGTAGATTAAGATCCTCTGACTTCAAGCCTCAATCCGCCGTCCGTTATATCCTATGGCTCGATCGATTTCAGGGCCCAGGCCTCCAGGCGTGGCTCACTTCACTTGGATGAGCACCTAGTGGAAGTGGAGGATCTCCGGCGACCTTCCCATCAATCCATATAAGGATGTCATCAATAAGGATTTGTTTGGATAAAACTAATCCCTTCTAATCTATATGGATTGGAGTGGAAAAATGAACTAATTTTTCACTCATTTTCTCCTATAGATTGAAAGGGTACTGCTCTATCCAAACAAACCATAAAGTGAATTAAGATCCTCTGACTTTTTACGTTCTATGGCTCGATCGACTTCAGGGCCCAGGCCTCCAGGCGTGGCTCACTTGACTTGGATGAGCGCCTGGTGGAAGTGGAGGATCTCCAGTCGGCGACCTTCCCGTCAATGCCGTTGCTCCAGGGAGCACGCGGGCATGTCGGCGCGCTCAAGCTCCCCGACGGCGGCGCGTGGCTGGATCAGGTGTCGTGCCTCGGCGGTCGGCGCTCACGCAGGCCTCACAGGCGCTGGCGGTCCTCCTACCGGGTGGCACCACGTGGTTGGACGAGGCATCCTAGCCGCACGCTCGGCCTTAGCACCGCCGCCGTGGAGGCCTATTCCTCCCTTCATCCTCGGCGCTGGAAGAGGTTCACTGAATGTTCCAGTCACATGTCTATTTCCTCCACAATTCCTACCTCAATCTCTGCCCAAATCTTCTCTACGTTCTCCACCTCTGATCAGGGCCGGCCCTGGGGGGCAAGCGGGGCGACCGCCTCGGGCCCCAAAACCCAGCGTCTTGCGATCTGTCTTCTCGTCTCCTCTAGTCCTCTGACCTCGTCTCATCGACAGATCACAGATCGACATCGACTCATCGATCCCGTCAATCCGTCATCCGCCATCACCATCGGCTGGCCCGGCCCTGGCCTCTGGCGGCTGCCGAGTGCCGACCTGCCGTCGCCATCGGCACTCGCGGAGAGCCGGAGACGCGGACCAGGCTCGCCCGTCTGAACTCTGCAGGCTCAGCGCCCGAGCGCCGGTGATCAGCAGGAGTGCAGGACATCAACGCTGCTGAGTGCTGATCGACGTGAATACTGAATACGTGATCGTCTTCTCGCTGATCAGGACTGCAACAGCCAGCAGGACTCAATTACTCAAGGTAAGTAAGGTCCATGATGACTGAATTAGGTACGGCACGGTGGCTGTGTTAGGTTCTGAACTCCTGATCTGCGTGGTAATTAGTTTCTTCTAGTCATTGTCTCTACAGAACCAATATGCAACACTTTCAATTAGACGTATGATTGTATGAAAAGCATACTACATAGACTAATCTACTGTATTTATAATTATCTCTGTTGGCGAATTGACCTAATTTATAAGATTCGCACTTTTATAGTAAATTGTAAGCCATCAATTAACGACATGGGTTGGGGTCTTAAGGATATAATTATTGAGAGTTTCACGTCACCACTGGTAATTGGTAAGATTTTTTAAGTTGATTTGGTGGTTTGTAGCTTTACACTAGTTTTCAATCGTTAATGTATTTTTTTTTCAATTTTCATCACATTCTCGATATCATGTCTTCTAAAAAGCATACATCTGATAGTGAAAAAAGGTAAAAAAAGAAAATGAATTGATGAGTTGATAGAACCATAGAAGGAAGCTATTGACAAATATTTTTAATAGTAATACGAGCAGTTCAAGAAATCTGGATAAATGTGTGATCGTTGTTGTAAAAGAACACACTAATGAGAATCTCTACAAAATATTTGAGGCGAGCGTTATTTTTATTTACTTTAAATATTTATCAAAAATAATTTATTAATACAACAATTATTATCTTTATAATTTATATATTAATTATTTTTATACTTAAATTTAATGGGCCCTGTTTTTTAGTTTTGTGCTAGGTCATCAAAATCTTTGGACCAGGCCTGCCTCTGATTAGGACCAAATGCAAAGCAGCTGAGCAATCCACCGCTACGTTCTCTCGATTGGGAGTGGAGCTAGCGTTGGCGACGTGCGAGCGCGACGACTCCGGCGACCAAGAATCCGCCGCGGGTGAAGGAACGCATCCCTGTTGTGACTTTGCGAGACCCTCCGCTTCCAGGTGGTCATTCGAGTCACGTGAGCCGTCGGATAGAACGGACGGCGGATGCGGCCTGACTGCACGCCCATGACGTCGGAGGCTGAAGTTAGAGGATCCGATCCCGAATTCCCGATACGGTGCGTGCTACTGTAGGTTATGAATTTCAGGAATGGCTATCTGAAACAGGAGAAGATTCACGTCCAGCCCAACGGCGGCCTAGGGCACCTTCAATTCCCGCCCATAACTGTGCATATCAAGTTTTGACACTAATGTCCCCTCTACCACCAACTTGTAGCGGCCCCAACAATAGCTTAAGTGTCCTTACTTAGTTTTTTTCATTCAATCCGTCCTTATTTGAAATGAATAATTTTTCATGAACATCAGCATCATATATGAATTCAAAATAGTCTATTCATAGGTAAAATGGAATGATCCAACACAAAGCTATTTAATGTTTACGCTACATCCAGAGTTACATGATTGAGAGCTTCTAGTTGAGGCTAGACATAAAATGAGCATTCATAAGAAGTACCAAAAAATACATAAAAGCAGTAGCATCTCTCTAGCTCTTGGTGGTCTTGTTTCTTCACAGGACACACTGAGGTCCAGGCATCCTGATCGTTGTCCAGAATTGCATAGATTGCTGGAGCCAGGAAGATGATAAAACGAACTGTCTGGGATAAGTGCCTATCACGTATGATTGTTCTTTGCGGCTGAGTTCCACCTTAAGAACCGTCACCAAGGACGAGGCGTTAGGGAAGGGAGCCTACATCTATAGTAGTGTTTCTCTTGTCCATGGAGAAGCAGATAGGATAAGGCAAGTAATAAGATCATTGAATCGTGCTTATTTAATAATGAGAATTAAATAAGATGTCAATTGTACCTCAGGCTGAGTCTTGTCGCCCGTCAAATTCCTGGCAGTTTTAGGATGTCAATTACACATTTTATGTTCAACTAATTGCCGAGAGCCTGTTGGTGTTTTTCTTGTTCAGTGAAGTTATTTAACTAGTTCCTGTTGGTGGTCTTTTCACAAATAAAGAATATATTCATGCTGATCGATCATTTTGGCGGTTAGACAATGGAAGCAATCTCTGCAATGTGTCGCTTCAACATGTTAAATTGTGGGTGACCCATATATAAACAAGCACGTGCAACATGTTAAATTGTTGGTGACCCACATATAAAAGGACTGAAATTTCTAAAGCATAAAAGCAACCTTGAGTACGCCTCACCTCTCTCATGTCGATATGAAGCCCTTGGTGCATCTGCATTACTTGATTTTTGATTGTATTGGGGGAAACGTCTTAGTTTTGAGATATTTAGGCCCTATACTGAGATATTAATATAGTGGTCATAGTATTTCAGTTACTATGTGATATGTAAAGGGGTGAGAGGTCCAAAATACTCACCCATGTACATGATTATAACATAATATCTTAAGGGCAGAGTGGTAATTTTCTCTACCCCTTTTTCCTATAAAATAGACCTCAAAGGGCAAGAGAGGAGGACTCGAGTTTTCCCTTTCCATGCGATACACAACTCCCTCTCTGGACTCAATGATATTACACTATTCCTACTTCTTCCTCTCCTCCAAGCTATTAGCCATCTCCAAGCTTGAGTCCTCCTTAGTGAGTAGGGCTCTTGCCGTGTTTTGTTTGGGGCATGTTTTTTGTACCCCAACAGTGACGTCATCCGTGGGGAGGTGATAGAAGAAGCCAAGAGAGGAAAGAAGTTAGGAAGACATCAAGAGAGCTGAACACCGCACAGCTCGATGGGCCAGGCATGACGGGCCATGGTTGCACGGCTTTGCACGCACGAGCGTGCCGCTCTTCATTATTACGACAATGGTACAGAAAATCCACAACAAGCGTAGCTCCGCGCACACGAGAGCACCGTCTCTTGGGAGCTCGCAACCGTTGAACGTGTAAGCCCCCGTCGTGCGGCTTAACGTATGCGGGGTCGCCGTGGTGGTCTCGCCGGGCCCTTCGTCGGGCATGCTCGTGGGCAGACAGTGCGCAGGTCTGTAGGCTGAGACGACGGCTCCGAGCATAGCTCCATGCAAAGGTAAGCACGTACGTGCCCTTCGTTGTTGGAAACATACGCTCCACTTGCTCGTAGATATTTGCACATGCGCATAATGCTAGGGAGTTTGTGAGTAGCACCGCATGCGTAGTGCTAGCATCTCTTATTTAAATCCCCTTAGTTCTCTACTCTGCGGCCTAGAATACTGGTCAGTGAGCACTGTCCAAGGCAAAAAAAAATTAAGGGGTGGGTCGTGTCCACTCGGTGTGGGCTCCTGACACACGCACCGTCCATGGCAGGGCATAATACCACAAGGCTTGACTAAAAGTCCTCATGTTCACACCATGATCCTGGGATATTCATTCTCGTGGTGTAGGGATAATAGCATATTTATTTAGTTACATGCTCTTGCAGTGCTAGCTATTTGCAACAGTTAACAATTACTCCTTTTGCTCCTTAAACCCCCTCACAAAGCATCAAACATAATAATCCTCATGGAAGCTAGGTTGTTGCCTTTGCTTACTAGCCATGAGATCCTCAAATTTGTAAATATAGACTGAAACACTGCTTTCCTAAGTTAGAGAGTGGGAAATCTCAACCACCTCATACATGTTGTGCTCTGCAAAATGGTTACACACCATAGAACAAAACTGCATCCACATAACATGGCGAGAATTCAACCTCAACCTTGACCACCAGTTCTCAGCTCTCCCAAAACAATGTATAGTTGCCATTGATACCCAAAATGCCTGGTGGTATTGAGTCAAGATCAAAATATTTCTCGCATTGTCTTGTCCATCCATTTGGGTTCTCTCCTGTGAAAGTAGGGAAGTCCAACTTGGCCTCGATATTGACAAGCAAAATGTGTTTTCTTGGTTCCTTAACCCCCACTTATCCTGGACTACACCTAGTCATAGTCTGCTTGTATCACTAGGACGTGCATGTGGAGGTATATATGTAGATAAATGGGTGAGACGATGCTGATGTTGAGCATGGGACTGAGAGGGTATGCCCTGAATGCACTCATGGTCCTGAACATGTGTGCTTTGCCTAACTAGTAACTCAGTATACACATAGCTATTATGGGGATTAAGATTGGTGAATACATGCTTGGTGTTACCTGGATTACATTCAGCTGGCAGCTTGGCCACCTTTTCTTCCAGAAGGACCTTGCCCAAATCCTTGTTAGTGTCATGTCCTATGCCTTTGCCCATATCCAGATCAATCACCTTAATGGATCCAAGTTCACCAGAGGGTCTTGAGTTCTTGGCTAGCTCCAGTAAGGTCGTTTGGATAGAATTGAGTTGGTCCTGCATGTGAGAAAAGTGTAACTCCACATTCTAGACTCGGTTCTTTAGGTCCATCACCTCGTCCTATACAGATTTGACAAACCCGAAACATGAATATTCCAGTTCTTCATGGCTAGCAACCACAGACGAGTTCATTGTTGCAGCAGCTGTTGTCACTGCCGCCAAAGCCGCTGCTATCGATGAGTTTTTAGTATTATGTGTCATGCCGAGTAGGTATAGAATGGATCGGCTCAGAGTATACTCCTCCCCTTCTAGATCCACCCCGCATATCTATCGCCACCTAGATCAGAGATCAGCTCTAGAATTTATGCTTGGACAGATACCTAGCAACCTTCACCAGTTACCGTTTTCATCGTTGATTTGTCAAGAATCGATGAGCTCTGATACCATATCACAATCATGAACATAATCAGATTAATTTGAATGCAATTGATGAAGAAATTAGCAAGAACAGAGAACAATTTGAAAAAATAGAGAAAAGAGGAAAGTGACGAGAACAACTATCTACTTTACTAACTGGGCAATGTTCATCACAATGGTCTAGAAGGTTCCCAACTACTCCCAGCTGGTTATATCTCCAGTGGGTTAACCCTGTCTTACAACTGTTAAATTGGTTTAAAAAGGTATTACAACAAAGTTAAGTTTCAGCGCTGACTGTGTGCCATCCGGCACAGACAACATAGCAATAGGTAGGTGTCAACTAAAGAAAGAAGCTGGCAGTCGTCGATCTCCTGTGAAGTTGTATCCTTCCATCCCCATCATCCATCATACTTAGTTGACTCCGGTCATGACAAGAAGGATGACATGGGAGCGGCATGCAGGTGTGCATATGGGAGTGGCGGCATGCAGGTGATGTGCGGGAACGACAATGGCTACGGCGTGCAGGTTGATGCGTGTGGGAGGAGGCATGAGAGAGACTCTGGAGAGGGGCGGTGGTGTTCAAGTGGAGGTGTGCAGGTGGAGGCTTGTAGGACTACTTAGGATTACGGAAGGTGACTAGCTGAGGGGAGAAATTAGACACTGGGTTGAGTTGATGTTGTGGGCTTGCTGGGCTGGTTTACCCTATCAGGCTTTATCTACAGCTATTATTTCTCGGCTGCACGCCTTTTTTCTCCTTGCGACCAAGTAGAGGTTAGTGAAGAAATTATTAATCTAATGTGAAGTTTCTTTTATATCTTAAAATATATATCTACATCTAATTTTCTATTGATACTTATTTATTTGTTTGTTTCATACAACACATGAACATAGATATTGAGCACCGTAAATGATTTCTTAGCTTATTTTTTAAAAGAGAAACTAGCTCCATCTCTCTTTTTTTAATTTATTACTAACTCATTAAAACTCTAAGTGATATAGTCATTTAATATCTTAGAAATAAGTTACAGTGAAGCATTGACGGCCTGTTTGGTAGAACTCTTTTTATCTAAATTCTCTAGGAAAGTTGTCGGAGGATTAACTCCTGTCGCAGGGATCCCGAGAGACCCCTTTTTAGAGATTCGACTGGGGGGATGATCCTGAATGAGTTCGTCGGAGAAATAAATGGAAGTGGAAGTAAATGCAACGGCCGGTGGTGGGGGATGATCGACCTAGTGCAAAGGGAAGTAAATGCACTGGAGTTTAGACAGGTTCGGGCCGCACAGGGGCGTAATACCCTACTCCTGTATGGATGCAATAACTATCCTGAGGGAGATCCCTCAAGGATGTAGCTGGTTACAAGAATATTGTGTCTAACTAAGAGCTTGAAGCCCCTTGCTCTTGGGCAGAGACTATGGTTTTTGTTCTCGGTGCTTCTGTGCCCGATGCTTACGGTCTCTTCTTCGTTGGTTGCGGCACGGTTGACTGCTTGGTCTTGTTGATCTCTCCTTTCTTTCTTCTCTTCTGTGTGCCCACTCTTTTATGCATTCGCCGGCCGCGATATACCCCGAACGGGAAGGAAGGGGCACAAGTTCCAAGACGCCACGGCTGAGAAAGGCGTCATCATTTCCTCTGGGCGAAGTGACTGGGGCGGTGGAAAAATGCGGCGCGCGTCCGGTCACTTGTCACTGTGAACGCCCTGGCAACGGGCACCGTTGAGAGGGCCCACCGGGCAGCCACAGAGCCACCCGGCGTGCCCGCCCTGTCTTGTTCCTCTGCCACGACAGGGCGGCAGGCGGAACGCCTTGATCCTGGCAATGTTATTCCGAGACATACCGGATGATACGGGACGGGACCCGTGCAATTAATAGCCCCACGCCTCTCTACCAAAGCGTGGCAGGAACTGACGCTGCGGCGGGAGCAGTTGGATACGTCAGGCCACGCGCGCTCATTTAATGCGGCCTTGGACCTCTGACGGGCGGACACCTCGTCGGTGGACCCCTTGGGGGCCTCTCTGGGTCGTCGGGGAACCGAGTGCTCGGGGGTACCGTTCACCTCCCCGAGCACTCTCTCCCGGGAATGCCTATTTTTGTCTTCGGGGTACTGGATGCTCGGGGGTACTGTTCACCTCCCCGAGCACTCTCTCCCGGGAATGCTTATCCCTGTGCGAGCCTTCGGGGAACCGAGAGCCCGGGGGCTGCCACGTGCAGCCCCGAGCATTCTCTCCCGAGCACTTTCGCACTGGCCCTCGGGGAACTGTGTGCTCGGGGACTGCTGCGCGCAGTCCCCGATCACTCTCTCCCGGAACTTAGCCCTTCTGATCATCGGGGGACTAGGGTGCTCGGGGGTGACCGGGCACCTCCCCGAGCACTTTCTTCCCGGTACTTAGACTCTGCGGGTCATCGGGGAACTGGGGTGCTCGGGGACCAGAGACTGTGGCCCCGAACACCTTCTCCCGGAACTTAGACTTTGCAGGTCATCGGGGAACTGGGGTGCTCGGGGACCAGAGACTGTGGCCCCGAACCCCTTCTCCCGGAACTTAGACTTTCCTCATCCCGCAGGAGGGACCTCGCGGGATGGTGACACGTGGCGGACGGCTGGCCTAGCCTCGGGACTCAGGGACCCCCGGTTCCTGATACACCGATATAAGTGATTTTCTGAGAAAAGTGATTCTATTACTGAAAGTGATTTTCTAGGTAAACTTTATCGATGAAGTGATTCTGAGGGGAAGTGAATCAGGGGAAACTGATTTTTTCAGCTCCCAGTATCTAGTTTATTTTAGATAGTCACTTCCACAAAATCACTCTGGGAGATAAAGATTGCAAACTACCATTTAGCAGAGCTCTTACTGATTCCACTGTAAGAGCTAGTCTGGAAGCTCCGCCAAACAGACATGAGAATGACAACAGGAGCATATCTGATAAGGACATCTGGAGATCACCATTGAAGATTGAATTGCCTGAATCCTGAATCCGCCGAAGCGTAGCAAAGTAGGGGTTTGTTTGACAGAGTTAACATAATGGAATCAGGGAAGCTCTATCAAACAATAGTTTTAAGGTTTTTAGCTTCGATGGTGATTTTATGGGATAAATTCTCTAAAATAAACTAAATGTTAGGAGCTGAAAAAGTAGCTTCTTCTGATTTACTTGTCATACATATTCATTTTTACCATAGAATTTACATAAAAATTATTTTTATTCACATAATCATTTTACATGGATAATCACTTAGTCCGGAGAATTTGATAAGGGATGAACATGCCCCGAGACAAGAACACGAAAGAAGGTGTGGGGTCCACGGCTCATCCTCTCGGTCGCACCGAGCCAACCCCGATTTCCCCTTCCGCGTCCCCCTCGCATCGTCACCCCACCGCCGCCGCCGAGTAGGCAGCGTCGATGGCGTCGTTGCGGCCCCTGCTCCGCCGCCTCGCGGCAATGGCCGGCGGCCGCGTCCGCGCCAACCACCGCCTGCTCTCCTCCGCCTCCCCCGCCGCCGTCTCCGCCGAGCGGGCGTCGCGGTCGCCCGCGGAGCCGGAGACCGTGCGCATGACGGAGGGTTGCGTTCGGGTACGTCTCTCTCCCCTACCACCTGTCGGTCATTCTGCCGCAATTTTGCAATTCGGAAGGCTTGTTTCTTGTTTTTTTTGGTACGGTGAAGATTATGTTTGGTTTAGTGACCGTGCAATTTAGTGAAGCTGGGGTTTCCTTTTCCATAATTTGCTTTTGCCTCCTATAGAGTAGTTGTGGAATTTTTTGTGCCAACTTAAATTGGTTTCGATCAGCAAGCAGTAAATGCCTTCATGTTAATTTTGTTGCTCTGAGATAGAGGGTGGATCCAACAAAAGAAAATTCTTCTGGGTCATCCTGAACTACCAATACGGAATGGTGAAAAGACTGAAAATAGGGGAATAACTTCGGGCTTAGATTATTTGGGATAGCACTGGTGCTATATAGAGTATAATGTACAAGAGGAGTTTATCTCTGACTCAGTCTATCTCTAAGTCAAGTCTATCTCTAATACAACTAACTGTGCTTTAAATCAGATATTATCTCTATCTGAACAACAACTGCAACCAAAGAATCTACAAAGAGATAAGGCCGGTTGTTGCCGGTCCATGAACAGGACCGGGCGCGCAGCGTGGCACGTGTGGGCGTGACGGCGTGACCGGCACTGTTGCCGGACGGGCAACAGGGTTGGCAATAGAGGAGTATTCCAACAAATGGTACAACCTAAGACTCATAAGATGTGTTTGCAACCTGAAATAAATTTGCGATGATATAATACGGCGAACTGAGTTGTGAATTGCTAAATTTTGGACTCTTCCATTTGTATGTGGTACTTTCTACCACATTTTATCTGACATATTAGGAGCATCTCATCTATGTTCTTTGCTTCGTGCCAAGTTGACTTGAAATATGCTTTTGGTGTTCTAGAAAGCGAATACATTCCTGTCATGCTTTCCTTCTATTTTTCGTAGTAGTTTGTCATTTTTGTTACGCTTAGCAATTTAACACTTTGCAGAGATTAAAAGAATTACATGCTGAAGAACCATCTGCTGATGGTAAGATGCTGCGGTTAAGTGTTGAAGCTGGTGGATGTTCTGGGTTCCAATATTCTTTCTCTCTCGATGACAAGAAAAATTCAGATGACAGGTAGGTCATTTATCCTGAGTTCCTGACTGTTTTTCTACATTTTTGTTCATTCAATCATTCTTTTAAGCTTCACTGTGGAGCCTATGAATTTAATATGCATTGCAACTGTGACTGCCCTGTAGTTTTCCTCAATAAATTGGACTTTTCCTTTTCTTTTTCCCTCAATAATTGTGTAATTTACTTGTAGGTTCTTTGAGACTGATGGTGTTAGATTGGTCGTGGATGACATCTCATATGACTTTGTGAAAGGTGCCACTGTTGATTATGAGGAAGAACTTATACGTTCAGCATTCGTGGTTAGTTTGGAACTTGGCTCTTCATTTCTTTAGTTGGAATTTTATCAAGGGCACCTTAATTCAGAATTTTTTTTCTGCATACTAGACTAGTTAGGTCAAAACTTGCTGAATCTTGAAGGTTTTTCTAGGTTCTATTTTGACTTTCATAAATTATCATTCAGGAACACCTTTCAGCTCATGCACATATCTGTTTGATAGTTGATGCAGTAGAAAATAGTAAACTCGGAGGAATGCGCAACTGAGCTACTAGCCGCCTAAAGATGGATTTTGGAAATTCTGTTGACTGTATCTTTTCGTTTTGAGCTTTTTTACCATCCTTGGAGAGGTTCCACTAATTATAACTTAGAAGGTTCCGAAAATTGGTACCTCCCAAGTTATAACACCTCTTGACCTTTCCAAGGACCTAAAAAGAACTTCATTTTTGTGAAAAGTATAGATAGCTAAATTCTATGTTTGTTTCTTATTTCTCCATGATTCTCTTTGCTACAAAGAACAGTTTTATGGCTCCCCCCCCCCCCCCTGAAGCCTTGAAGACTCAATGGTGGATTTTTTTCCTCGAACGCGTAGGAGAGCTGAGTATCATTCCATTAAAGATGAATAGCCCACCAGTACATCTTATATTGCTTCAAACTTGTTACAAGAACACTTGGCTAGCTTTAGTTACGTTGCGTAGCAGTTGCCTTGTAGGTGGTAGAAAGCAAGGGGACAAGACAGGAAACAAAGAAATAGAAAACTATAGTCTCTTGAAGGACAACCTTAATTTAAATTTTAAATTTGAATCTTGCCAGGGCTGGGTCTTGCTTTAGCTTTGCCACATGACACTGTTCACATTACAGCATCTGCCAACAAGCAACTTTGCTTTCTGATTTGCTCTGGATAGTTGTAGTCATTGTCGCCCATTTTCATCTAGCCATTGCACATATCAGTTTATTGACCTGTGGCTCTCTGTCACATTGCACAACTCACTGTATTATCTTCTGGTTGTCTAGTTGTACTCGTTTGAGACCCTTCAAAGTGAGGGGAAGAATGAATGCAACAAGATTCAGGAGAAGGTGTGGATGAAAGGTATTGCTAACCTGGCTTCACATGAGTGAGAGAACCACTCAAGCCAATACT
Organism: Phragmites australis; assembly: GCF_958298935.1. Classification (NCBI taxonomy): domain Eukaryota; kingdom Viridiplantae; phylum Streptophyta; class Magnoliopsida; order Poales; family Poaceae; genus Phragmites; species Phragmites australis. The sequence continues at coordinate 17,625,541 of NC_084936.1, read as the reverse complement.
CATCAGGCACAAAAATCACTCACTACATGTGTGCCTGTCGAATGACAAAGCTAACCAATTCGTACCAGAGGCCAAGGGGACTAGCTCGCCGCTCAAAGTTCAGCAGTATTAATTGCTGATGCCCATGCCACTGTGCTCAGTGTCTCACCTGCATGACTAGGTGCCATGCAGGCACAGTCACAGGAGTTTGAACTTGCGTTCTACAACCCTGTAACCCTGTAACGACTGGGTCGAAAGTAATCAGGGTTGCTGTCCCGTTGCTGGCTGGGTCTCTGCCCAGTTGCTGCAGGGATTCACCATGGAACAGGATGTATTGAGGAATGGGGACGCGAGAGGAGAGGAGGCAGAGATGTGGTCGCCGTTGCTAGGATCTGGAAGGTGGTTATGTTGAAGAGGACTACCCGCCACTGGTGCTGGACAGACCATGCGAAGTTGGGCACGGTAGCAGACATAGCAAATTACACGGTCTCTACTGGAGAAAAAAGCAGGCCATAGACAATCGATTTTGCTAGTCGCTGGTGAATGATGCTGGCCAGCAGTGCTGCTTTGCGTGTGTTGTTCCATATAACAACAGGGAGGTAGTGGATCTACCTCCTTGTTCATTGATGCTTAGTTGTGAGAATGGAGGAGGGTGTAAATGAGGTCATTAAAATAGTAGTATTTTCTCAGATGTGGACAAAAATTCTGGAACTAGACTTCCAATAGCTATGGGCTGAGTCTGTTTTCAAGCCTTGAGGTCTGCCATGCAGAGTTCTGAAATGAATGAGCTGTTTCATTTTTTAGGGCTTTCATGCTTGGTTCTTTAACCTTCCCCAGCACACATTTCTCATTGCTTTGGAGCTTATCGTTTTGTATGTGCATGCAATTATCCCTTTTCTGGGTGGTTGGTGGGTTGTGGATGGTTGGTTTCGGGTGTTAGGGACACATAGTTCTTACGCTTGTCTACCGTACCACTTTTGTTAATTTCATGCTATGCATTCCGCATGACTGTTGTTCCAAAAAAAAAGCACATGCTTGTTGTAAACTTCAACTCGAGAACATCTCGTATTCTGTAAGTTTATTATGACTTATATGTGCTTTTTACTATATCCAGGTCTCAACAAATCCCAGTGCTGTTGGGGGCTGCAGCTGCAAGAGTTCTTTTATGGTCAAGTAGCTTCGACTTTATAAGCTTAAAGAGATGGGTAACCGGAAATAGCATTCTCTGGCAAAATGTACCTTTTAGATACTGAGTGTACAATTGGCATCTTTGGTAGTTCTGAATATGTTTCTTTCTGAATTTTGTTACTTGTTTTAAACATCATCACAAACATTCTGTTTCTATTTGTTTCGCTCTACCTTGTGATGACAAATCTATGTACATGTGATCATCTGGCCTTTAACACTTATTTTTTGTTGCTTCCAAAATTCTATATAAGATGAACAGTCTTTTGTTGTACTGATATGACTGAATATTTTTGGGAACTTTTGAGTATCAATCCTGAATAACTCTATCTCTGCATGTAATAATATATTTCCACATGCTTGATTGAAAAATTGTTATGCCACTGATATCCTTTCCCAGTAATATCTGTTCATTATGGTCTGTGTTCCAATGGAAACCAGGAGCATTATCTTTTTATTCCTGCTCAGACTTATCCTTGTGTGATGCTGGGATGTGCCTTGTAGCTAATTATTTCATTTTTAAGTGACTGGTGCTATTAATTTCTCTGTAACACTATGCCAAGTTGTGATTATATGGCACATTAGCATAATAGCATTTCAGTTTTATATGCTGCTAATAGTATTGTTTACAGAGTTGAGCACAAATCACACCTTCAGCTTGACATCTTGCGAGACAACCAGCTGAGAAACTGTTCCTTTTTAAATCTGTGCCTGTGTTTTTTGTTTCTCACTTACCATTACTCTTAAATAACTTTATCTGATGGCGAAAGCCAAGGATGAGGTAACACCCTTGACTATAATTGATTTACCTCAAGCAGCTCTTAGCAAATCTGTATTATTAAGGACACTGCGATCTTTTTTCTATCTTTGCTTGTTAATTTTTGGCCCAAAGTTACTCGGGAAGTGGTAAGGGTATAAAGTCCCATTCTTGCGTTACATTCCTGCTCAAACTTGATCAGCCAACAGGCTACAGAAGAGAACAGTATATTTGCATTAGGAAAGTAGTTAATTCTTTATCAAGGGTTAAACTATCTAAACGGGCTTACTGTCTTCCGCTGACATGTTTGTTGAGTGTTCATGTTGATAACCAGTATTTTATCTGCATGTTACTCCTACGGAAAAAAAGAAGCCCAATTTCTTTGTTACCAAGTTCTTTCATGTTATATGTTTGTTTTGAAGAAAGAGGCTAATTTAGAGTAATGGTTAGTCTTCCAATTTGCTGAACAAAGTTGCTGAAAGTACTGTGAGCTGATTCAAACAAGGTTCCTTCGTACAAATTATTTTGCTAAATTATTTGCGTCCTGATTGCAATATCTTCTACCTTGCTTTATCTTGAAATCAGAAAATTCCAGCAGTTGCGTGATATCTTTGATGACGCAGCATATGCTATTTGTGAGGCATCCCCTGATATAATAACTTGACAATTCCTGTGGGGCAAACTAGCAACCGGTTTCAGTGGGGAGCTATTTGAACTAGTTGTCCAGTTCTTATACATGCAAGGATCTATGGCTGGAGGCCGTGGTGGATGTTGTTAGATTTTAAAACTTTGTGCTCTCTGAAATGACATCCTCAGTTTTCAGTCCATTCTCATGCACATCCATTTATTGTTCACTATTGCTGATCTGGGAACAAAATCCTTCTTCTGGATATTCCTGAAGCTGTTGATCTTGTTATCAAGTTTCTGCTCATGAAGCACTGAAGATCCCCAATTAGTATGCTTTCCTAGTTTGATTAATGTCTGTTCAAACAGCTGTTTTCGACCATGGAGAATAAGGTTACTTATTGAAAAGCCGAAACTTAAAAATGGACGACTGAACATAGCATTAAACCCTTTTATGAGGCGTAGAGTTCAAGAAAGAAGAATTTTTTGAAAACTTACGGAGCCATTTTACTCGATTGAACAAGTAGATCTGAGAAATAATTTTGGTATCTAGAATATTATTTTTAGTACTGACAGAGCCCCTTGTAGCTTTGTACTTGGATTGAGAGCAAGTGATAAATCTTTGATGATGTTTTAGCCTACAATCAGAAGAAAAGAAACAGAAAGTTTGTTGATCAACGTTGTTCTGGAAATTGCATTATACAATGTCTTAACTATACTTCTCCGCATGCTGAAGAGATTTATGCATGCTTCACTTTTACTTCAGCAATAGAGAGTCAGTTTAAGTTAAAATGAATCTATAGGTTTATTTATATGACAAAATTCATGATAAAGTATACTGTTGCTAATATGAACAGATCAGTTGCACAAAAACTGCAAGAAAGTTGTTAAGTGTGCCGAACTGCCGACTAACTGCAAGCACTGGATTAGAAACAGCAATAATGTGGCTTCGCAGTCCCAGAGCAATTAGCTTTTTTCGAAGATGTGGACCATCAGTTGGTCGCCAAACAGTAGTGAAGCCCTCAATTTGATTAATTTTATGTAAAATTTTATTTAGTGAACCAAAAAGTAGTGCTTACTGCTTAGTCCAAACTTAATTTATTGTTATTGAGCTCGTGTGTTGTGCAACAATTGTAAAAACAAAATGTGAAATCGATAAAACTATAGAGTACTTTTTATCACGAGAAACTTGGAAACTGTTATTTTTCAACTAGCTTCGAGCTCTACTTTTTTTTTTATGTCTCAATCATCAGCTGCTGTTCACATCATAGTAACATTGTTATTATATTACAGACCACTAGCAAATGACATGGAACCGGTAGCATCACTGAAACACTAGTTGAGCAGATGCTCCGTCGTCGTTTTAACATACTAAGGAAAATATGGAAACGCCACTTAGCTCCCTTCTAATCGCCGATTAGGTGCTAGGGCGTTGTGTCGCTGCTTCATTAGCTCCTATCGCCGATTAGGTAGCTTCCAGGATTTGTAATCCTGCTATTCATCAATAAAGCTCGTTACATCTGCGGAGAAAAAAAAAAACAAACATTCAAACACCACTACACTGCGGAATAAAGTTCGAATCGAACTTTACTTTTGGATTAGGATGATTTTGTATATTTGTATTCATCGAGTCTTACTGCAACAATTGATATAAATAATTAAATAATTTTTTTTTCTTATCGGGATTCTACCTATCCACTGACTAGGATTGATTAGGATGAAAAAGATATGAAAAACCAAACAATTGTAGGTAGTTTTCTGAGATTGTAATCCCGCTGTTCATCAATAAAGCTCGTTACATCTGCCGGGAAAAAAACCAAACAGTCAAACACCACTCGTGTGCCTAACAAGAGAAAAACATCACTCGTGCCAGTCTCGCGAGTGGTCTACTTTACACAGGAAAACTTATTGTCCATTGACAAAAGGGACCCAAACAATTCCTGGTACCCCTCCCATCTGGTCCCGCTTCCCGACAAATCCGCCAGCCTGCCCAGCTCACCGTCCGATGCACACCCCGGCTCCGGATCATGCCGTCCAAAAGCGATCCCGATTTGAAAAAAGCGGTGTCGCGTCAGGAGCTATAAATACGAACTCCCGTCTCTCTCCCTCAAAACCGGAGCGAAACGAAAACCCCACTCTCTGATCTCTCTCCTCCGGTCCGATCGACCTCGTCGCCTCCGCCGCGGCGCGCCCCGCCGTCACCCTCCCCCCGTACGGAGAGCCCGACCGATCGGTCGGCCGGTCCTATGCGCGTCGCTGATAAGGTATATACTAGGCGAACTTTATGCGGTTATTTTCTTTTTCGTTTTTGGCGGGTGGCATATATTTGCGAGAAGTTTGCGGGTGCGTGGTTTGGGCTTCGGGCCATCCGTTGTGGAGGGTTGGGGGGGGGGGTGGAGAATGCGGGGAGTGATGGATGCTTCGTGTTTCCGTCTGTTGAGGTCTCGGTTTCCTTCTCTCTTGTTGGGGCTTTTTTGTTTGGATTTTGTGAAGGTTTGGGAGCATGTCGGTGTGGGGTTTTGGTTGTTTGTGAGGAATTTTCTGGATTCGGATGAAATTCTGGGATTTCTGGTACTACATGTGGTCAGGATTCTCGAGAGTTGATGAGTGTTAGCGTTTGGACCAAAAGTTTTGGGGGGGATTGAGGTGACTCTCTGGCCTCTGTTGGTTTTTTGGGGGAGGGGGTTTGACGATTTTGTGTCGACTTTTGTTTTGTTACCGTGAAATTTGGGCTTGTTTGGTAGGCGATTCATATTTGCCGGGGTTTGATTTTTCTGCCAATATTGCGTCAGGTTTGGTTAATGTGGGTTACGAATTGTTGTGAACTTGTGATCAGGGGGACATGTTGTGTTTTTGGTTGAAATTGTTGGATTTACAGGTGGGATTTCCTCGACATATTTGGGGGATTGCCTAGTTCGGCGGTGTTATGTTTAACCACACGGATTTTGTCCTACTGATTGACATCGAGTCCATCATCATCTTTTTTTGTGTGTGTGTGTGTTTCTAAATTTTTGGTGGCTTTCGTTTTCTAATTTCTTTCTCACTTTGAGAGGAAGCTTGCATCGCCCAAACGATCCAGTGAGTTAGAAATTGTTTAGTTTGTAGCCAAATTGAGCTATGTTTTTTGTGATAACATAGGTGATCTTGGAGATGGGAGCATAAATCTAGCACCCCAATTGGATCAACATTTGAGGGGAATGGACAATCCACCGCAGCTGCAGCTGGGGTCCATGCAGCTGGACATCGCCTCCGCCTTCTATGCTGGCAAGCCAGAGATTGCTGCCACAGAAGCAGCAGTCTCCCATGCGCTTGGGCCAGCACCAACGCTTCCCCGCCATCAGCCCTCGCCGCAGAGCGTGCAGTCGCCACTGCTGATATGGCGTACAGCTGCTGCTGTAAAGCACCCTATGCCATTACCTACGCTCCCTCCAGCTAAGAAGCTGCAGGTGCCGCGGAATTCATCTGTACTGGCAACAGCTTTGCCAGTTCTGGAGGCATTGCCGGTTGCAAAGTTGCAACGACCAAAGCTGCAGGTGCGTCGCCCATTGCGACAGGCATCGCCACTGCTGGAGCAAGAGTCACTGAAGAAGGAGATGCCAGTATTGTTGTCAACACCTGCAACCTCTATTGGCGTGTGAGTTTTCTATTGCACTATCATTTAATTTTTGAAGCTTCAAGGCTTATGCCTTATATCGGGAATGTTTTGTTCAAGGAATGGAATATTATTAGTTCCTATTGGCGGCATGCTGGATATTTTGTGTAAAAATTAATTCAGTTGGTACCCTGTCTTTGAAGATGTTTGCCCAATGTGTATGTAAATTTCCTAAGTCAACTGAGAATTTAATGATACAAGAAGATATGATAAACACAAAACTATCTCTCAACATGCCCCCTTCCTCTTCTCTTGTCGGAGTAATAAAGAGTTGCCTGAAAGACTGGAATACTTGTACTAAAAGGCTTAATAACTCTTTATCATCATGCGACAAAATTTGTTGAATGGTGAATTTTTTTGGTTCTCTTCAGGGTGCTGAATTCTCTAAAGCCGTGGACAGAAACATCATCTGAATCAATAGATACAACACCGACAAGGAGAAAATACTGCAAGTGCAAGAACTCAAAATGTCTGAAGCTGTAGGTTCCCTAATAATTTTCTTTCATTTTTTCCAAAAGTCCTAATAGCTTTTGTCCAAACAATGTGCATCATAAGAATTGTCTTACTATCACAGTTGATTGTTTGGTCCTTGTTCTCTTCTTATGTATTTTGTGATTTAGATATAACACTTTATGCTTACACCACACTGTTAGTATGCCCAAATCTCACTATGGTTGTACCTGCAGGCTGCATCACATGTGCACCTGCTTTCTTTATTGCCCAGCAATTATATCAAAAAAAACTGAAAGTAAAAATATTGTATAAGGTGATTCTGTAGGAACTGCAGGGAAGTGTGCATTTGTAATTGCGTGTGCTTTTCTCAAGAGGATTGCATGTGACAGATTTGAACTTGATGTAGGATTAAAGACTCAGATGCTTTGTCTTTTTACAACTTTGATACTATGTTAGATTCCTTTATGAAAATTTGATTAAAAATATCCTGTCAGTGCATCAGATACAAAGGATTGACCACAACAGCCTACAAGGCTACAATCACTTGCATATGGTACTAACAACAAACCCTTCAACTACAAATTTTGTAGAACACAAGTTCGAGTATGAAACTATGAAAGAGCATAAGAAGTAGAAACTCTTATTTCTTATAATGATGAGCTGCTACATTTGGATTTCTGTACACTTCAATTAATGATTAATTCCGACCATAGTCTTGAAGTTGATGGTCATTAGCTTTTTGTTAATATTTTTTGCTGTTGATCGACTTGCTTCTTTTGAATCATAATCCTACTAATTGGTCTTTCAACTGAATCATTTCTAGGTACTGTGAGTGTTTTGCAACAGGCAGATACTGCAATGATTGCAACTGCACAGGCTGTTTTAACAATGTGAGTCATGAGAGTGCAAGAAAGGATGCTGTCAATGCTGTAATGGAACGAAAAGCTATGGCCTTGAATCCCAAAATTTTGAATAGCCCACGAACAGCGCAAAACTATTGGGTAGGGCATGATGTATGTATGTATATATTGGATTACTTATGTTTTGTTTCAGGGTCTCTAGTTGTTGAAGGACTTAGTTATTCAACTATCCATATCATTAGTAAAAATACTTGTTCGATATTTTCCGTTCTTAAATGAACAAAGTGAAATAAAGGAAAAACTTGAAGTTGCTTAGTAAATACAATTGCAGCTAATTTTTCTTGGGTTGAGAGTCAAATATCTTTGGAAAAAGTGTAACGTTGTAATGTGCACAAGTATATAATTAGTTGTTGATTGCTTGGATTTTATTTTCCATTATCCTTAAGTAAGATCTATGAGATTCAGGCAGCAACAGTAACATGAAGTTTTCTCCCTCAAAAACAGTAACATGAAGTTCATCATTCAGTCATCTGAAATTTTCTACGCCTTAACTTTTTCCATGGTTGATTTCATTACCTTGCTTTCTTCCTTTTGGTATATTTTCAAAGATTGCATAATACTGACAAAACATGATCATGTGTTAGCATTTAATAAGTTATCAATATCACAAGTCAGGTAAAAGTTATCTGAGAAATAAATCAGATGCTGAGTTGCATACCAATATATATTTTTATTCTATTGACATAATTGAATTGCGTTAATTTCTTCCTTTTGGTATATTTCAATTAATGCAAGCATTGAGTGAGATCCTAATTAATCAGTTATTGACTGTTAGTGCATATCACAAATTAAGGCAACAGTTATCTGAAAAACAATTGAGATGCTGAGTTGTATATGAATATGTATGTACTATTGTACTGTCATGTCAAGTATGAAATTGTTCCCCCTTTACTTTCCAGGGCAAAACAGCTGAAGGCCCACTTGTTGGTAAGCATACAAGGGGCTGCAATTGCAGGAAATCAGAATGTCTGAAGAAATACTGTGAGTGCTTTCTATATAATGTTCTCTGTTCAGAGAACTGCAACTGTAAGAACTGCAAGAACTATGAGAGTAATGAAGATAGAAAAGCAATTTTCCATATTGCCCCGCAGCATGCTGTCTTTGTGCAGCATGTGCAGAATTATGCTTTAAGTGGAATGCTTGGGCCATCTTCAGCCCTTCACACAACAGAAAATGGCCCCAATGTCACAATATCTGCATCAGGCAGTCATCAGCCCATTAGCAACAGCAATTCTTCACAAGTAATTATTTTCAAACATGCTTTCTGCTTTTATGATATTGACTTACGAAAAAAGTTAAGGCTACCAACTGTAGTAGACATGACATTGGGTGTTGTGGTGCCTTTTGGATATAAGGATTGTATATTTATGATTAATAATTCGTAAAGCATATATTTTAGATTTATAAAACAAAAGGTCAACAAGAAGTTAAAACTCTGGTTCATAACATATCTCCATGTTTTTACCCCGTTGCAGGCACTTGTTCCTTTACTCAGTTCTCTTCCTATAAAAGATATTGAATCTCTTGTTTCAAAAAACGGTACTAAAAGTCCCTCAAACTTAGGACCTCATGAAGTTTCTTACAGGTGGCGTTCAGCTTATGCTTATATTAGATTCCTCTTCTGTGCTTATTTCAATTTATGGTATAATAAATATTTTTTATCTTCCTCAAGGCGGCTTTTAGCAAACACTATCCAGATGGAGGATGTAAATGAGCTCTGTAAACTTTTGATTCTAGCATCAAGCCAATCTGCTGAAGCATTTTCAGGTTCGCTCTATCTAAAAAACCGTACAAGTGAATCACCACTCGATATGCGAGTTACAAGATAAACGTTACTGACTCGTATTTTTCTTGCTACCTGACGATAGAAACTTCTGGTTATGTTTCACATGACTTGTTGATTACCATAAAGTGTTGTGAGGGAATTGCTTGAATTGCTCCACCTAATGAAAATTTGCACAGATATGAAAGTAGAAATCGGAACGGGAGAGTATGGGTAAATCTGTACTAGTTAGACACCTATGGGTCCAAATCGGGTTCCAAAACTATCTTATTTGTCCACTCTGCTTAAGAATTGAAAAGGGGAAAAACAATTTAAGGTCTGATGCAATGTTTAGTTAGTGTCTCAATCTTTCCTACTACCCCCTATTGATGGGTGCAAGCCAGTTACAATCCATGGAGGTTAGCATAGTCTATAATATAGGCCTTCTAACTGGTCCAAGGTGCCAGAATAGGTTGGTTAGGTGGTGTAGGGTTTATCACTTGGATCCTAGTTTTTACAATACATATATTAAAAGTTACAAGCCCGTTTTTCTTGTAAGCTTTGTAAGGTTTTTCCTTGTGTGAAGTATTTACTCAAATTGGATATTGAAAGTTGAAACTATGTTTATCTTCTCCCTTGCCCACGAAAAGGAAAAGAAAAGGCAAAGCACCATTGTTTCTCTAAACCTATCACTTTGACCAATTATCGAATTGAAATCATTATCTTTCACTGTTTTGCCTATTGATAATTGCCATGTCCACACACATATAGTTAGAATTATATCCGTGCCATTTATATTTTTTTTATTTATTGGAAGGTTGTGCTTTTCTGTTTCCCTTTATCAAATGGTTGCGCTCGGCCATGCGCCCATACGACTTACACATGCAGGCAGTTGCTGTGTCCATCTGACCCTTTGCACTTATTTCATGTTCATTCCTTGTGCTCATCACAATTATACTAAGCCCAACCAGTGCAACTGGACTTATTCTTCGTTCCAAGTGTTATCTGCTTGCTGCAGTTACATTTTATCCACTTCTTAGTAATTGTTATGAGCATTTTACATGTTACTCACCGCTCATCCTCATTGATCTTCTGAACTTCAATCTTGTTTACTGATAAAATTCTCCAAGCACTCACAACAGTTGGTTTCCTCCAGTCTTGATATGTGGATATAAAACTTTTATTGCTGATTCCTAATACATGCATATTATATTTACACACACATCTTGTCATGACGTATTTTCTCTGAAACTCTAATTTTCAGATTCAGGTATTAAGGAAAGCACCAACACAAAAAAGTTACATCGAGCGGAGAGTTGCCTCTCTTCCACAAACCATGATAAGGAAGCAGTTCATAAAGAACAGGATAAACAAGTGTGCTTTCAGGAAAGTAGTTATGATGGATGCAAGGCTAACAACAGGTATGTGTCTCCTGGATCCCAGGCGCTGATGTGTGATGAGCAAGACGCTGTTTTCCAGTTGTCAAGAGCTGCATATGCAATTCACTCAATCACGGCACAGGACTTGTCGGACATTTTCATAGAGAAAGAGAAGCGTGTACTGACAAATTTCCGTGACTATCTTTGGAAGCTTGCAAACTGTGGGAGACTGCAAGGTGAGTCATACTGTCCTGCTCATATAATTCTGTAAATGCACACACATAAGCTACTGAAAGCATCTAATATTATATGTTCTCTTTGACCACATTTTCATGGTTAATATTTACCCTAGCAAACAGTATGCAGATAACTGCTTTTCTTCTGCTGAAAGGAAACAGCAGAAAGGAAACAGCATCACCAGTTCCTCCACAACAAGGGTTGAAGAGGTATCCAGATTCGGACAAATCATCCCTCCATTCTCCATCCAGTATCAATGAACTTCACTTTTCAGTCCACTGAAACATCTGAGAAAAGAACCAATATTGAACACCTAGAGGCGAGGAAATGTTGAATGCGGAACGATCATCGCATTTCCTGATCAGAGAAATGGTGTCGACAGGGGACAGAAAACCTGAGACCTCCCTTGGTTATAGCAGAACTTGATACGTGAATCTGGTCTGTGCTGAGCAATTCCTGACACGCCACCATCTTTTTTTCTCAGCCCCTGTACATTGTTGAGTTGGCTTTCTCATGTAAATTGTCTCCCAGTACATCTGTGAATTTTCTACCAACCCCCAAGTCCAATGTAATCGAATACCCTGTTTGCCCTACCATGAATCCATGGAAAGTGCTGAAATGGCAAGAAGCAGAAGGTGCGGCATTGTGAGCCGTGGGGAGATCTCCATTCGCCGTGCCATTTTTTTTCTACGTGAATCTGGGAATTGTTCTTGTTCATACTATAGTCGCCTGGTATGTGGATGAGAATCAGGAACGTTTCATCCGGTCATTGTCTCTTCTGGGGATAAAAGTTGTATGAACCTTTCAGTTTTTACTATTTATGGCTTCCTGGTGTTTGCGTGTGCTCCTACAGTACGATACGCACATGGCTGGCTGGTTGGCCAACGCCTCGATCGACAAGAAACGGGATCGGAATTTACTGCTCTTTGTAGAAAAGCTGGACCTGCCTGCACAGTAATTTGTCACTAACATTTTAAACGGCAGTAATGTAATTTGGAGGTCTCTGTGTAAAAAAGAGATGATAGTACACATTGGTTTTGCTGGCGGTAGAGCCACTGAGGAACGAGGAGCTCTAGCCTCTATCAGCAAGTAGAGAGTTTTTTTTTCTTTTTTGTTCACAGCTAACAACTAACAACAGATATATACAAACTTCCAATGAATCAGCAAACAGTACGGTATTCTCGATGGATTTAACATTTAAGTTAACTATATATGTGGCTGCATTGTCAGTAACCGACCTTAGCTCAGTTGGTAGAGCGGAGGACTGTAGTCGTCGCAGATAAATCCTTAGGTCGCTGGTTCGAATCCGGCAGGTCGGAATTTAAATTTTTATTTTCTTTTTCATTTTCTCCTGTGCAAAGCTACCCAATGGGCAGAGTTCTCCCCCCCCCCCCCCCGGTCAAGTTCTTGCATTATTCTTCCCCTTGATAATCCGTGCATTAGCAAAGTTTCTGTACAAGGGAGTAATTTTTTTAGTTGCACTTTGCGAGTACAGTTTAATGGCTTCCATTCCATGTGATGGAACATGATTCAAAACAAACTGATTACATTTGATGACTAACTATCAATTTGTATTTGTACTTGACTAGTGTTTTAGGTTGGCCTCCTAGCGGGTTGTAATTTTGTATCCCACAAGGCTAGCGAACATATGGAATGTTTGATTTAAAAGATCAATCCATCTTATTTCTCAAACCAAACATATCCCACTCTTCAAATCAAACACTTTAACACATTCCTTTTAGCTATGCTTATATGAACCATACACAACCTCATGGCACCATTAATGTTTTTAATGATTTGACCCTCCGGTAAAAATAGTCCTACGTAGTAGTTTACCTGAAAACATGTACATACATATATGCACTAGAATTCATCGGGAGTACATTAAAAGAACGGGAGTCTAATCTTAGCTTAATTTTAAGCAATTTAGGAATAGATCAGAGTAATGTCACGGCCTGAGCCAACGGGCCGGATGTTGGGCTGGATTGCAATGGACTAGAGTGGCCCGCTCGGCTGTGAAGCACTTGGCATATATGTGCAGGTCATGGTTCAGCAGAGGGATATCAAAAAAGAATCCTTCTCGAGGGTTCCCCTTCCTCTACACTAGAGAGCGGGCAAAAAGCGAGAGTCTCCGTTCCGGCGTCGTTCCTCCTAGGTCCCCCCTCCTCTTCGATAGCCTCCTAGCGCCGGTGAGGGCAGGAAACTCGGATCTGCGTCCGGCTGCTTCTATAGTCTAGCTTCTAGCTGTATTAGGCTAGTTTAGGTAGTTAAAATAATCGAGCTAGCCGTCGAGCTGCGGGCTCACCTGTAGGTGGCGGTGCTTTCCTTCAGGGATTCCTGGTCGTCGGGAGGTCCAGGCCCCGCTCCGCGTGTGGTCGCGCCTTCATTCTACTTGGTGGGCACCTCGTTGGAGTGGTGCTATTGTTCGTGTCCGGCCTGATCCAGCGTCTCCTTGTGGGCACCTTCGGTCGGGTCCCGATCCTCGGTGCGACAACTTGTTTCGAATGTGATCCCCTCAGCTTCTTCCGGCTGTGGAGGTGTTTGCTCTGGCGAGTTCCTGCGGAGGGGTTTAGGTAACTAAGGCTTAGGTTTCCCCCACGATGTCGGTATCATTTGGGGTGATTTTGTTCCTCTTCGGCTTCTCCTGCGATGGCGGCGACGATAACGTCTTCTTTGGCGTTGGACGAAAGAGGATTGTTCTGCTCTACCTTTTGGTGGAAGGTATGGAGCTAGCTTTGCTGGGCCTCTTTGCGAAGGGGTCTAAGCTTCCTATCTGGGTCGACAACATTCTCGTTGAAGATGCCGATTCTCCCTTCTACGTCGTCGGCGTGCTCGACAGTGTCAGATCTCTTTCTACCTGGCGAGGTTCCTCGAAGCGTTCAACGGTCTTTACACATATTGCTTGCGGGATGTTCTCTGTGGTGGCTATCAAAAACTTAATGGCCTTCAATGGTTCCTTCTCTGTGTGGTTTGTGACTTCGGTTCCCTCGACCATGTTTGGCGACGGTGGATCGGAGAAGAAGCTCGGGGTGTCCGCAGCAGGCTTTGTATTTTTCTTTGTTTTATCTTTGTTAGGGTACTGTTGTCCAGATATGTATATGGTGCTTTCGTTTTAATGGATATTACCCCTTCTCAAAAAAAAGTAGAGGGATATCGAAGAACAGACATGAGAACTCTACCTTCTTCTTCCTCAAGCCTTCTTCCTCCCTGAGTTATCTCTTCTCCAATCCTTCCTCTGCTGTTGTTCCCTTCCTCTCAATCCAGCTTGCTAATCTCCCTAGTCTGTGCTGCTCTCTCTATCGATTGTACCGTACTGTATAACCGGATTTGGTCGGCAACCCTTATCTCTGATGCTTGAGGGTGAATTAAGGTCTTCATATGCTGATTCTGTATTTGATCGAGAGAGGAACGTGACAATTGGTATCAAAACCATCGATTCCTCGAAGCTGTGGTGCAGCAGCTATGGATTTCGTTGGTGGAGGAGATCGTGGTGGAAGTGCTTGCCACTCGTTCGGTGAAATGCTGAACTGGTTAGACACCACCCTGAGCCGTCTTCTTCGTGTCACCGTCAGTCAGGTGCGGTACCCGGTGACCGAGGAAGTGCTGCACGCAGTCTACGACGTCCATGGGGGCGACAGCGGCGCAAGTGCTCGTGTCGACGACCACGTGGCGTGTCAGGCTGCCGTCTGGTTCCGGACGAGTCAGGGAGCGGAGCAGGCGAGGCAAGCCACCTGCCACCCACGGACGCAGCGTCTACGCCGGCTGCTGTGCCTTGGACGTCGTGCACCGTCTTCCCGGCGTCGGCAATCACTAAGGCGAGATGGCGTGCTCGACTACGGCCTCGGTCACGGCAACCTCGGCGATATCTGCTCGCCATCATCAGCCGGTGACCACCGCTGGGTGCCACCTGCGTTCCGACCTTCGACTGCGAGCCCGCATCGGTCACCGCATCGACCACCACCCTGACGTCCAAGACCATCAGCCACACAGACCAGTCCCCGCTCGGCATCGTCCTCAACGCCTCCATCGCGCACCAGGGTCTTCCCGAGTCGTCCACACCGGCGTCAGCGAAGGACCTCGCGCCGACATCCGCTACGCCACTCACCGTTTCGGCGTCGATTCTCGCAGAGATTTCCGAGAGGGTGGCAGCGCTGCAGGCGTCCTCGGCGGCGATTCTAGCGTCGGTGCGCTCTCTGGCGGCCTCGATGCGCTCGCTGGTTTCGCTGAACTCTGCTTCGGATCGGCACCCCGACCCCGCCATCGACGTTGTTCCCCTTCCCCGTTCCCCGGCGACGACAACGCACACCGACTGCATCCACATCGCCCCTACCGCGCACCAGGACGACATCGAGCACTCGTTCTCGGCACGAGCGCTCTCATCGCCTCCGCCATTCCACGAGGATGTGGATTCGATTCGCGGAGCGTCGCTCCAGTCGCGTGGGGAGCGAGTGAGCTCCGGATCGGAGGAGGTGGCCGCCATCCTCGACATCGAGAGTACGTGCCTCGTCTCCGGGAAGACGGTTGCACCACCGACCGTCTTCTTCCTCCGCCGCATCTCGCCGCCGTCTCCCGCGGTCGTCACCTGCGCCGCAGCCACCATCTCCTTCCACGGCGAGCGAGCGCGAGAAGCTGTCAAGGTACGCAGGTTTGGCCGCGAGGAGCTGCGCGGGCGCGCGCGCGCTCACGATCTCCACCAGCGTGCAAACCCCGGGAAGCCACTTCCACGCCTACTCGTCCACCAGGACAAGCTAGGCGACACGCTCATCCGGGTGATGGAGGCGATCACCACCCCCGTTGCGGCCACCGACCCCCTTGAGCAGACGCACGCAAACAGCTCGAAGGAATGCGTCTATCACCTTCCCAAGCTTCCGTGCGTGTTGACCATTTCAGGATTCGTCGACGACACCATGGCGTCGCTGTCCGCGCCCGCGCTGTTCGACGGACGGATGGCCAAGCTGTCGATCATCATCCTGGGGTGCTTCACACTCGAGGCCGGCGGCGGTGACCTCCACCAAGGCGTGATCTCCTTCAGCATCCATGCCTACGTCGAGGCCATCCGCTGCGCCTACGTCGAGGCCTACGGCGAGGAGCTCCTCCGCTCCATCACCTACGAGGTCTCCGGCGACGTCGAGAGGGGCGCGGTACTCACCAACGAGGTGGGCCGGAAGTGGCAGTCCGGGAGTAGGGTGCTGGTCGAGACTGCCAAGTGCTCGACGCCGTGTCACAGCTGCAACACGCGCCTGTCCGTATCCGCGAGCAATTCCGCCACCGACCCCATCCACTTCGGTGCCGTCTGGGAACCACTGCAGCAGCTGGCTACTCAACAGATGAGGGAGGTTGTCACATTGAAACTGGAGAATGAGCAATTGGAGCGAACGAAGTGGCGTCAATACACAGCCACCATATACTTGCCTCAAGCCATCGTCGAGTTTGCAGAAGCACTTAACTACAAAATGCCAGTCAATCTCAAGGTTGTGTGTATTGTCAGTTATTGGAGTGAAGCGGAAGAACTGACAATAACGAGAGCCCGGCTGTACAATGGGAATCTCAGCATAATTTCACTCAGGGAGGCATATCATGGTGTGGTAGTGATGAGTACATCTACAGCTCAACTAAAAATCAGTTATCTACTTGAAGTGAGTGTTGACAAACCAGAGGCCTTGTTAATAATCCCTCATAAGGTCTTAGCAGAAGCAAAAGATCCTGATAGGCGCTTGGCATTCTCTGTCTGTTTTCTCAGGCTTGAAGAGATAAATGTTTTGGCCGTTGATTGAGGATACTGATGATTTGCATAAGGCACTGGGAGTATCAACTTTAAGAAAGGAGGGTTCATGGTCTGGCTTGATTCCTCAACTTCAGAAAAATCATGGTCATTCCAAGCAGAAGATTGCGAATCAGACAGTGACACAAGACTTCTGAAGATTGTAAGGAAGGTCGCTTCTGGATCTTGTCAGGATATGTTTCTTGGAACTTACCGTGTTGAGGATGTACTGTTCAAGCATGAGAAAATCTGTGATGAATTGGGTGGGGGCATGGATAGAGCTGGATGCACTGATGATGAGCTTCCTGATGTTACTCTCAGCCATTCCTTGATTGTTCTATCCAAGATGGTGAGAGGAGCAGCTCTTGATGGTGGAAGGCTAGAGTTGTTTCCAAGGAGGTAGAAGCACCATGGATCCGGGTGGTCTCAAGTTTGGCAATCACAGTTGTTCAAACATTCGGAGTTCAAGGCATCGGCTTGAGGACAAGATGAGTCTCAAGGGGGAAGGAATGTCATGGCCTGGGCCAACAGGCCGGATGTTGGCCTGGACTGCAATGGGCTAGAGTGGCCCGCTCGGCTGTGAAGCACTTGGCATATATGTGCAGGTCATGGTAAGGCAGAGGGATATCGAAGAACAGACATGAGAACTCCACCTTCTTCCCTAAGCCTTCTTCCTTCCCTGAGTTACCTCTTCTCCAATCCCTTCCTCTGCTATTGTTCCCTTCCTCTCAATCCAGCTTGCTAATCTCCCTAGTCTGTGCTGCTCTCTCTACCAATTGTACCGTACTGTATAACTGGATTTGGTCAGCAATCCTTATCTTTGATGCTTGAGGGTGAATTGAGGTTTTCACATGTTCATTCAGTGTTTCATCGAGAGAGGAATGTGATAGGTAACGCCTGCAAGGCGTAGCATGTTTCTTATCCTATGAAATTCCTGTGTTGCAAATACGGCCGAAGTGGCATCGAGAGCAGAAAAGTGAACTCAAAATGATTAATTGATTCTCATTGCTCATCACCAACCACCAACTCAAGCATGTACAACCAACAAACCCTTTCTCTCTTGCCGCATCTCTTTCTTCCTCTTCTACTTCTACTCCTACTCTTCTCTAATTTCTATGGAAGCCAAACCATAGCTAAAATGATATCGGTGGCTAGATTCACTCATCGGTTGGCTTCATTTCCAACTAGAATCCTACTCAACTGTTGATCCAGCCATCCGTCTTAAGATGGCGGGAAGAGGCGGTTGAGGTTGAGCGGCAGGTTGTAGAACTCCTCGTTCCGGCTGTCCCCGCGGAACGTCCTGAACCTCGCCCACCACGGCATCCCGCGGTCCTTCAGAGCGTTCCTCACCTCGAGCGTGTTGTCCAGGACCACCGAGACGATGAACCCGACCGTCGGCGGCGAGGAGAAGATGGTGTTGATGAGGTCATTGAACTGCACATTGCATCGCACAAAGAAAAAAAGTTAGGTTCAGTTCAGAACTTAAAATTGCTTTTCGGTGTCTGGTAATTTTCAGTTGATATATAGCAAGAAGTTTCAGTGGGGAGAGGGCTACGTACCCATCCGGCTCTAGTGTGTGCCGGGCCCTGCTGAGCGGCCATCGTAAACCGGAAGAAGTACTCCGGGATGGAGATGCCAAGGAAGAGCGATACGCCGACGATGAAGAGGTTGCGAATCGAGTTCATGTTGGTGAACTGCAGAAAGGAGAGCCCCACAGCACCTGGAGAGATCAGACAAGACTACGGCGTTGGATAGCTAAAGCTTGAAACAAACTGTTGGCAAGAACATGGGCGAACATGAAGCTTTTCTTCTGACATCTGAAAATACATACCAACATAGCCAAACAGGACGCAGTATATGGCGGCGAATATTGTGAATGGAATCGAGGCGAACAGTGCTCCGAATTTCCCTGCAATCATGCATGAAGTGTGTTGTGTTACCGGAGCAATACTGGTGTAACAACATTTTTATTATAGGGACAGTATGGTACCTAGGACGGAGAAGAAGATCATGAAACCAGCGGAGATCTGGGTCACTCTTCTGCTACCAATCCTGGTTGATCCAAGAAGACCGACGTTCTCCCTGCGTTGGGCCAAGAAATGTTCATGATGTCAGGCATGGCATAACACTGCAAAAGGATCTCGATGCAATCTCCTTGATCTGACAAATAAGCAAACACACTTACACAGAGACAGTTGAGCCGCTCACAGTACCAAATAGGCCATTGAATAGCAGGCCAATTCCCTGATTTTTTTTACAAAATTGAGAAGAAAAAGGACAAAAGTATTATACCTTCTCAACAGAAAACCACGTATTAAATACTTCCTATTCGACTGGACAAAACTCAAACTCATCATGAAAGTATTATTTGCATAAATGCTGACGCTGGCACAGGTGCAGTCTTTGAAAAGAACAGACCTGCCATCCAATGCCTCTGCTCAGAACAGATGGTGGCGGTGGTGTCGCACTTGCCAACCGGGCAGCAGCCTTGAACGCTCCGGTGGACTGCAAATGGTCAAAATATTGGCAACCAATTCACATCAGCATAACTTAAGCCAACTATGCAAAAACCATGGTAGGATTGGACTAGTACCTCTATCAAGGACACCAAAACAGCAGCCATCATGCCGAACGAATGATCTGCGCTGAAAGTCGGCGCGCCCCATTGCAGTGGGTATGGAACACGAAACCTGAGGGAAGGTTTTCAAACAAGTTTCTTTCAGATGTGTGAAGAAAATGAGATGAAAAAAGCAGTGGCAGGCATAAAAATCTACGGACCATCGCGCAGTGGTGATGAGATTGGCACGGTCAGTGCGGCAGTTGATCTTGGTGAGCAGTGAGCTATGCCTGTATGCCCCGCTCGCAGTGAGGATGTGGGCATATACCCAGACAAGTGCGATGGAGATGAGCACTGAGAACCTCTCCAATATCGGAAAATGACGCACTTGTACGTGCTTCAGATATTGGGAGAGCGCCACAAACAGGACGAGCATGGGAAGGCCAATCTCCACGCACCTCCCAATCTAACAACATCAGTTCCAACAATTAGCTTCATAACTAGGTAAGCAGAAATAGAGAATGCTTATTTTAAATATTTTCCCAGTTGAAGATTCTGCCATGGATAAATGCATAGCTGATGTTGATCTATAAAATTAACACAGTAATGAATTGTTTCAACTTTATCGAATGATTTAATGAAAGCTCTCAATTAGGGAACATATATACTTATAGTACAGCTATTACTTATAGCTAGAGCTTTACCACTGGAAATCCTCTATCGAAAAGGCCGAGCCCCGCCAGTGCAACCACTGGAACCATCCCAAGTGGGCTGAAGAACCTGCAACGTGCACATCCAAACAACATTTTAAGATTCCTATCGTCAATCTGAAGGTTGCAACCATACTCCATTACTTTTGGCTAATCTGCAACCATTGATTAGTATATTGGCATATTGCCCTTTTCTGAAAGTGATGCCCACTTCTCAAACTGAGAGACAACAAAGTGGGTTGTCAAAGGGCCCAGGGCTACTATAAAGAATAAACAGGACACAACTACTGATTGATGTTATGCCCCTATGGTCAACACACATAGTGTCAAAAGTTGCACATACAAAAAACAAGGACTTTGTAAGAAAGCTCCCTTACTTGTAACATAAGTAACGAAACACTGCTCAGTTTCATGGCCAGTTGCGCATACAAGTTAAAAGGAAAAAAAAAATACTATCTTGCAAGGACCAAGCACGTATTTGAACAATTGGATCACATGATACATCAATTGAACCGGAGGGACTTGTCTATACCTTGAGCATAGCCCCCACAACTGGCTGTAGCCAAGTATTATTTGAATGCAGGAGGATATTATCAAGGCCCCCTGTATGGCTCTCATAGTCATCTTGAACCTCTGCAATAAGAATAAGAAACATGTACGTTCTGGTACTGAAATGACTTCTAATGATATCGATTAGTTATAAGGACAAAAATCATTGCACACTTACTATATGGTCGTCAGCTATTTGCATCAGTGAGGGGTCACTGATTATTGATATGACCGGGATTACGAATGCATATGACCCACCGATGACGGTGGGCAGCCGAGTTCCAAACAGAGTTTGGAGCATTGTATTTATCCCAGTGACAAGCAGCATTGTTTGTACCACCTTTGCCTTGTCATGCTGGAACCAAACAAATAGACAAACATGCACCAATCAGGATGGACTCTATCAATGAAACAGTAGCTCTAAACATCATTATCCAAAAAAGACGAATTCTGGATATATGCAAGTGACGTACCAATGTGACCACATTTTCATAGTACAAGGTCACTCTAGCTCTAATAGTCTAAGATGCTAAATGGAACGGGAGATACTAAAATCTTTATTAGTTTCAAAGAAAAACTATTAGTTTTGTAACATTAAACTGGACCAGCTAACTAAGAAATAATATATCTGATGCAATGACATAATTCAGTAGCCTTAGTACATGGACATGCTGATTTGAAAAAGCCAGACATCTTCCATGATTGCAAATGGCATGACTTATCTACTTCTAGTTCAGAATCTTGATTTCCAACATATATTGCCAGACAAACGCTAATATGCAATAAAACAATCTGACATGAGATCATTTACAACAATACAGATTAAAGGGCGAAAATATTCTTACGGCATTTCCTCCCATGAGGGGAACCAGCAAGGTGGGGATCATCACTGCTGTCCCCAGGCAAAGGATGAAATGCTGGAAACCCAGCACAACAGTCTCTCCTGCACCATCCAAGAAACACACAGATTCAGTACCAGAAAGACGCAACACAACTAGATGTATGAATCAAATCACACCAGCCTAGGCACTTGAGAAACTTACCCCAGGATGGGTTGGAGTCTATGCAGTACTCCATACCCAGCAGCTGATCCATGGGAGGATGGCTCATCGCCTCTGGCTTCATGTCTGCCACCTCCATAGCAGGCCCTTCCTCTTCTTTGTCCAAGATGATCAATAGCAAACAAGCAGGAAAAGAAAAACAGTTTCAGGATTTATTCCACCGGGCAGTTTAGTATGGTAGGAAGGCAGTAAAGTTGCAAGCTTTAATGAGCTTTATGGTCCTAGAGCATCAGATGCCACAGGAATTCATTCGCAGAAAAATAAAGTCCCAGTCTTTAGCTCACAAAGTTGTGCGAACTTTCAGGTGTACAACAATCTGGAAGGATTGCAAAACAATCCCAAATCCCTCCTAAAACATGTACTTAAATTGCTAAAACAGGTTTAATGGATGATCAAGAACTTTATGAGCCTAAACACAACAGAGATGAAAAGCTAAACCCTCAACGACGAGGAGTTTAGCATCAGAATCCAAACAAGAAACCAAGAAAAGTAGCACACAAAACGCTCACCAAATCGCGTTGAAAATGCTACTGCTAAAATCCGCAAGAGCAGCTAGGGCAAAAATCCGCTTTGAGAATGCCACTGAATGCTGCGAAATGCTCTGAGATCCACGAATGCTTTGAAGCAATCCAAGGAGGCGCTGGATTTATAGGCCGCTCGGGGCGACAGTAACCGAAACAACTAATTATTGCTGCCAAAATTGGTTTTTGCAAAGATATGCAGTGGAGGCAGAGAGGTTTAGTGGAAGAGTCTGTAGCGCGAGGAAGAGGAAAGCTGTGGGCAAAAGAGGGAATCCGAAGAGGAGATTACAGAACGGTGTACAAGGATGGAGAGAGTCAGAGAGAGAAAACAGAGGGTAGCTGTAGATGAATCAGCAGCTTTCTATCTAGATGAATTGCAGTCAGAGAGAGAAAGACAGAGGCGTTGTTTGCATGCACTTCATTTCATCGCTCTCCTCTCCTCTGCTTCCTTTCTCTCTCCTATTAACCCAATGGCTTCTCTCTACTCATCTGCCTAGAACGAAATAAATTGGACAGATAATTTCCTTGGGACAGGAAAGATTGCGCCTATCTACAAATGTGCCACTGCGAGTGGGGCCCATCTACCAGTACATTTATGCGGCAGGTTTCATTCAATCTATATGATTGTTTGGCTGCGAGGTAATGATAATTAAGCAGTAACCATCTATCTCTAAGATGGCAGTGAGGATGGAAATTAAGTTGCATCCTTCTATCTGTAAGATTGTTTGGTAGTGTGGTAATTTAGTGGGGTATCCTTCTAGTACTATGAATTTGGCACGTTGGAATCACCTCTAACCAAAATACCCTCCTCACACATGAATTTCTAGTTCTGCAATAATGATGGTTACATAACAACTTTCTATCTGTAAGGGATGTTTGTTACAGCAGCGTAGCCTGGTTTTGAATGATCTCCTCTTGGTCATAATCAATTCATAATCTATGTATGATATACTTCTAGTAATATATAAGTAGATATGAATCTATAAATAAATACAATAGATAGCTATAGTTTATATATAATACTATATTTCTCAATCCTATTAACCCATTGGCTTCGCTCTGGTCCAATCTACTAGTACATTTATGTAACATCTTTCTATCTGTAAATTGTTTGGTAGTGTAGTAATAACAGTTAAGCAGCAACTTTCTATATGTAAGATTGTTCGACAGTAGTGTGATGATGACAATTAAACAGCAACTTTTTATCTGTAAGATTATTTGGCAGTGTAGTGATGACAACTAAGCAATAACTTTCTATGTGTAAGATTGTTTGACAATGTGAAGATGGCAATTAATAAGCAACTTTCTATCTATAAGATTGTTTGGTAGTGTGGGCTGGGAATTTGGACCGCTGGAATTCCTTTTGACCAAAATGACATCGCCAAATGAATAATAGGCTGTTTGTTTGATTAATTGTGGCCTCATCAAGTGACTCCCTTTTGGTTTTGGTTGGTCATATTCGATTTGTTATGGTGATCTGTGAAAGATATGCTTCTAGTAATATATAAGTAGATATGCATCTAATAAATAAATACAATAGATAGATATAGTGTACATCTAACAAATTTGACATCATTTTTTTACAAGAAAACATTAAATGAATGATAATTACTCGTGCTAAGGTGCAGATATGTGATAAAATGGACATCTTGCATTCCTTCAGATCTAAATCTAATTAAAGGCAGAAGGAGCTTTTATGCGGGCGAAAAGAATGAATAGGGAGTGAAAAAAATATATCTACCCAACACTTCTCATTTCTATTGGGAGGTAACAAACAGATGAATAGAACGACTAAGCCTAGATCTGCAACTCTTCTCTTGGAAAATAGACACTCGGTATGCTTTTGGATCCAAATCTGAAGTCTAAGGGGAACGTTTCATGAAAACAACGAAATAGAAGCTCAAATAAATAATTTTGTGCAATGTAAGCAGGTAAGTATATATCAAAGAGTAGTTCACCTATTGGTGGCTCAAGGTTGTAAGGGGCGTCAGTAGCATCATTGTCATGGTTGTCTACATATATGAGGTGGCAGCTACCGATGAGAACAACTGTAGCAGTTGGACCTGCGTACCAAGCCTTGTAATAGGCTTCATCATTCGCATTTGATTGTAGATCTGGGATGTCTGACCACCAGCTTATGACAAATAAGATGAGGCGATCAAGGAAGCGTGCCATTTAGAAGGTTTATGGAATTGTAGAGAGAAGTCTGTGAGGATTTAAGCAAAAAATGATCCAATAAATTAGAAATTAGACAACTTCAACTTCTTCTGGAAAGTCTTCCAAGGAGTCTTCAAATTTTACGCGGTAGGCGATGATCCGTCCCTACCTGAACCATACAACAACTTGGATGAAATGGAGATCTACTGGCTCATAAAGGATTTTGCTGCCTAGTCTTACTCAAGAGGTGGAGTTAGGTTCTTGGCTAGTGTTGAGGTGTGTGTGCTCTCCTTCCCAGCGCGTCTTTAAATAGAGGAAAAAGTTGCCTTGCATACCAACAGAGAAGAAACGGTCAATTGTCTGTCGTGCGACCCGTGGCAAAAATATTTAGCAAAAATAAAAATTTCCTTGTATACCTCTAGAGAAGCAACGATCAAGTGTTTGTCATGCAACATATGGCAAATTTTTGTTAGCAAAAATAAAAAAGTTGCCTCAAATACCACTAGAGAAGAAACGATCAATTGTCTATCGTGCAACACGTGGCAAAAATATTTAGCAAAAATAAAATTTCCTTGTATACCTCTAGAGAAGCAACGATCAAGTGTTTGTCATGCGACATGTGGCAAATTTTTTTAGCAAAAATAAAAAAGTTGCCTCATATACCACTAGAGAAGCAACGGTCAAGTGTTTGTCGTGCGCGATGGGTGACAAATTTTTTAGTAAAAATAAAAAAGTTGCTTCGTATATTGTTGGTGAAAAGATGCTCAATTGTATGCAATGCAAGGTATGGCTCATACTTTTAGTTGAAACAAAATTTAGCCTTGTATACCACCACCGAAGAAATGCTAAGTATGCATAGTGCGACGGGTGGCTTAACTTTAAGTAGAAACAAAAAATTGCCTCGTATACCACCGGAGAAGTAACGCTCAAGTGCCTGTAGTGCAACGGGTGGCTTATTTTTTAGTAGAATTTTTTTTGCCTTGTATACCACTGGAGAAGTAACGCTCAAGTGCCTGTAGTGCGACACATGACCAATCTTTTTATGAAAAATAAAAATTTGCCGTATACCAGTGGCAAAGTCTCATTGAAGTGTCAGCATTCAATGATACAACCAAAATGTGTATCTTATTTTTTCATTAATATTCTGCATGATTATACCTGATTTTATTTGTTTATTGCCTAGCTAACCCTTGATGAACT
Organism: Phragmites australis; assembly: GCF_958298935.1. Lineage (NCBI taxonomy): Eukaryota > Viridiplantae > Streptophyta > Magnoliopsida > Poales > Poaceae > Phragmites > Phragmites australis. The sequence goes on along the minus strand of NC_084936.1, from coordinate 17,600,077 downwards.
GAATATTGTCAAATCCATAAGATAACAGGGAAATGTGCATATCTAAGAGCTAAAACAGAAATATCTCAGGACACAACCCAACTTGAAATGCCTCAACCCGTGACTCCAGCAAGAATAGCGAGTGGTACGGTTGGTGTGATGTGATCATTCCATCTGACGTATTGGCCTCGAATAACACTGCCGCATCAAACTTCCACGAAGGGAACATAGTGGTATTCAATAAGTGTGTGGGTATTTCGTTGTTATATGGCACCAAACTTCATTGTTTACAAGTGTGAGAAGAGGAGTAGATGACAAGGGAAAGAGTTGTGCCAACACATGGATATATTGTTTAAGACTTAAGGTATGCATACCTATTTTTAGTAAAAAAAAAGTCTGAATATCTCAGCATTTTATTTTATTTTTGGATTTTTTTTATATCTAGATTTGCAATACTTATCTGTGACCCACTTAAATGCGTGGCAATAAAAACGAATTATTTGATAAAAAAAATACATCTATTCATCTGCCTCTTAAATGTAGTTACGTAAGTAACTTTATGAAAAATTGTAAGCAAATTAGAATAGATTTATGAGCAATTTAAGAAATAGGTTAAGGCAATTTAGATCGGATGTTCTAAAAATTTTGTAAACAAATTAGAACCATTCAAATAAAATATTAGATTTAGCGGCTACATATTTTCAATAAAAAATGAGAACAATTTGTGCACAATTTTGCTGCAAACAAATTTCAGAAAAGTAAATTGGTTTAAACTCGCAAGTAATATTGTATACTTTCCGGAGCAAAATAGGTGTGCATGCCATAGGACTAAAGTATGCAATGCAGTTTTTAAATTTTACCATCTTTTTACTGAAACTTAAGAGTGTATATCTTTCAACTGAGCATTCTGTTTGAAACCCGTTTGAACCACCGTGTTAACTGTGATGAGATGAACTAGACAAATATTTCATACATTGCGATTTTATTTGCTTGCGTGTCATTTTGATCGCTATATAGTATACCAAATTTTCTTGTACAAGGTTATTTCTTTTCTTCCGTCAACGTCTTTTGTATTACATACAGTTGAAAGAACTGTAAATTGAGAATGATATTTTGCATACATTCAGGGCCAATTTTTCCGGTGGTATGCTTGATTTTTGTTTTGCAATATGCTCTACCTATTTCTATATCATATTTGATTTGTTTGGCTCTAGTTGCTTTAGTAGTACAATGCTTTTTTTTTTATTCTTGTAGTATGTTTGATCTGCTTACTTATGTTTTGTTCATGAAACAAACGATGCAACACGTGTCTCATTGCCTAGAACACCACAATTCTAACAGATCGAAATAGGTTTACAAGAGATAACCTATAAGACGTTCCGAACAGAAATTAATTTATACGTTCGACATGTGTCGAATAATTGTATGAAGTTGGTTATATATAGGACATATAATTGTATTAACGGTACATGGTGGAATCCTAGTAGGACTCTTGTCTTCAAGTCTTCTCATAAATATGAGAGGAGGGTCGCTGTTTGTAACTATGACGGCATAACGACAGGTTCGCAGGGGGCAGCAAGTCTGCGGAAACCCCGGGAAGCGGCCGGTGTTACTAGTTGGGGAGGAGCGCCCGTAGTCATGCCCTAGGGATGTAGGCTTCGGCTGAACCTCGTTAACAAATATCGTGCCTCTGGTGTCGTCTGTGATTGTGTGCATCATCTCGGTAGATCCATCTATTACTTCCGTTGATGACTTATTTCCCAACAAGTGGTACCAGAGCCATGGTTGGATTGGATTGGATCTAGAGGTGATACGTGGAAGATCACATAGAGGCACAAGGATTATGCTTCTACAAGGCGTCGTGTCATGCACGGGTTGTGTGAGGGGACACATCGCAAGGTGGAGCATGGTAGCGGCCAGTGCACACAGACGGTGTGCGTACGGTTGGGGCGGGTCGATGTGAGCATCGGCGGTGGTTAGGATTGCTAGCCAGAAGTCATCGTTGAGGGCGGGCGCGGATGTCATTGCGGAGGAATCGACTCGCGCGGTGGAGGTGCGGTCGTCGAACATGGCGTGATCGGCAGGAGATTGTACATCGACTGGGTAGTACACGATCAGCAGGAGCTCAGGCGGTTCGGTGGCTGAGGTCCACGCGAGCTGAGTTCTTGGCTGGGAGACCGTGATGGCATCGATCTTTGGTTCGAGTTGGTGTTGGACACGGCTTCGTGTGGGAAGAGGTGTCCGTGGCTAATCGACGTACGACTGCAGGAAACATACACAAGCGGCCAGGGCGTGGGCATGCGAGGCCCGTGCGTGGGGTGAGCTGCTGGTATGATGGCTCAGTTTATGTGGTTGGTATGTACTGGAGTCGTGAGCGGCTCAGTCTGGTTGTGCGACTCGAAAGATGTCGGTCTGATGCAGTTGGGCGTACGACCCAAGGTAGCAGCCGTCATACGTGCGTGTCGTCCTAGTGCTCTGCGAACCTAGGCGCTCAGATCGGCCCAGAGCATGGAGCCAACTAGTCCAGGGTGTGGGGCTCACGACCTGTGGTGGCCAGGCGGCTGCATGGGAGCCCACGTGGGCTGTGGCCTAGAGGCGCAGGAGCGTGCAGGCCGGTTCGGCCAAGTGGCCCAAGGCTCACATGGCTGCAGCGGATTATCCTATGTGTATATGTTCATTTTGATGCTCTCTAGAAATAATAGTCTGATGTGTTCATTTTGTGAACACCGGATCATCTGGTGAGTATAGCAGAAGAAACTAGCCGTTGAAACCCACTCAGACTCATCTGTGAACACCGAATTATCCAGTGATAACTTATTGAACACTGGACAAATGTACTGGACTATCCTATGTGTATATCTTCATTTTGGAGCTCTCTGGAAATAATAGTCCGGTGTGTTCATTTTCTGTGAGGCAAAAGATTTCGCTTTAAATTTTCTGTGAACACCGGACTATTTTTCTACTCACCGGATTATCCTATGTAGTACCAGACTAATTTTTATGTGAGCACAGGACTATCCGGTCAGGCAAATTTCAGCAAAACAACGTTATGTATTTTGGGCGTAACTTTTGGCTCTGAATTCCGATTTTGATGATCTTTGGCTCTATGAAAAGCTTGTGAAGAGCTATACAAGATTATATAGAAATCTATTCCATTTGATCATATCAAAATTTATGGAACAAGTCTAATTCATTTATCTCTTTATTCTGGTTTCGACGACTTCTCTTTTGTTGCATCCATGAGACCTACTAAAGCTTATACTTTATAAACATGTTAGTCCCAATGACTATGTTGTCATTAATCACCAAAATCCCAATTATAGTCTAATAGGGCTATTTTCGCTACAACCCTTGAGTTCATATTCATCCATGAGTGTCATGCTTTCTTTAGAGATTTTTGTTGTGTTTTATTTCTCTCAGTTTTGTTGCTTCTGTATGTTGATTTGAGGTGTGCGTTGGCTGAAAAGATTGGGATAGACCATCCAAGAATTTGGTAAGACTCCTATTCACCCCCCCTTTAGTCGCCTTTCTCGGTCCTACAACTTCTTACCCTTGTTGCATACTTGTGTTAATTGTGAACTTTTGTTGCAAACTTGTCTTAGTCATGAACTTTAGTGAATGTCATATGAAAGAACATGGTTATGTGTGCATAAATGAGATGAGATGTGAATGTGTGTATGTGTGTGAGATTATATGTGCTGAGATGATTATATTTGCATGTGGAACTTGAATGCATGTTTATCTTGTTGGATGTGATGTATGTGACATTATTTGTGCTATTATTGGCAATGGCTAGATTCTATATAGGGGGAGGGGGCATCAGTGCCGGTTCTTTATTATGGATTGGTGCTGACACTCGTTATCAGTGCTAGCTCACAAACTGGCATGGATAGTCTATGACTATCAGTGTCTGTTCAAAACCGTCACTGATGGCTTTTTTGAGTCGGCACTGATGACCCTTTTTGTAGTAGTGCAATGTGGTGATGACTACTAAGCAACAACTTTCTCTCTGTAAGATTGTTAGAAGTGTGTTGATGACAAGTGAGCAACAACTTTCTTTCTATAAGATTGTTTGGCAGTGTGGTGATGACAACTAAGCAAGAACTTTCTATCTGTAAGATTTTTTGGCAGTGTGGTGATGACTACTAATCATCAACTGTCACTCTGTAAGATTATTTGGCGGTGTGGTGATGATAACTAAGCAGCAACTTTCTATATGTAAGATTGTTTAACAGTGTGAGCTAGGGCTCTACATCTAAATTTGGATCGATAATATAAAGTACAATTACACCAAAATTCCATGTTTAATACAGTAAACAAAATAGGACCAGAAAAGTCTAGAAAAAAAATAACAAACTTGAAAGTATAATTTTCTCAAGACTACACATATAATAGAATCTACATAATTATTTGTACAAGAATAGCTAATTATGCATCAAATGTATTAAATTGTTCAGAAAAACTTTGAAAAAGTATGTACTCCAACAATAGATGTTCTAATGAATCGAAAATTTTCTTTTAACAGAGAAAAACAAAAAGGATTGAAACCTTTCATTCCTTAACCATTTTATAATGAACTAGTAACGTGTCCGAGCATTCTAACAGCATTATTGTTTGAACCAATTTGTACTATTATAGTATCATGCTAAAAAAATTATGCTTTAGAAAAGCTCAATATGATGGGAGGGGCTTTGTAAAGGCATTGTAGTGATCCCTAGATGCATACCCCAGAAGTGTGTAAGTGACTAATCAACACTAGCAAAATAGTAGATCATAATTTTTCGGTAAAGTGTACAACCTCTACAGAGTGAAAACTGATTAATCAGTCGCGCTCATGATCAAGAGTAGTGAGGAGCCCTCACATGATTAGAACTTGATGGTTTGGTTATTTATCAATTAGGGTGGTGGGGACCATGGTTGAGGCGGTTGGTCAACCTTGGTGGTGGGAACCATAGTTGAGGTGGTTGGTCAACCTTGATGGTGGAATCATGGTTGAGGTGTTTGGTTTTAGTAAACCTTGGTGGTAACCATAGTTTAGGTGTTGGTTTGGTCAACCTTGGTGGTGAGAACCATAGTTGAGGTGGTTGGATTTTTGGTCAAGTTAAGATGTGGAAATCTTGAGATTCATTACTTAATTAATTACTCACTTTTTAACTTTTTTTGCTGCTTTTCTACAAATAAGCCCTGTTAACTTTATCCTTGTTTATGCATTCATATGCATTTTTCCACAACTTGCGTTATACAACATGTACTCATACTTGCTATACACAAACAATGCTGCTCAATTGGGGAATACAAGGAGGACTTCACGAAAGAAGGTGCATTCTAGGGAGATGTTCTCCATCAATTGCTTGTAAAGCTGTCAGAATAATTGAAGACTATGCTTAGATTCACTGTTGTTTTATTTGCTTCTTTAACCCTTGAAGATTTATTTTGTAAGACGATTTTATTCAAACAAGTTCTGAATATTATTTTTTTATCAATGAAGTCACTATTTGTTGAGAATAATTCTTGGCTCCATGCATAGCAGAGATTGGACTGTTTCTTGGTCCGGTCTCAACACATGCTTGCTCGTTGGTCAATCTATGTTGAGGATATCCAAACCAAGCTACATTGTTTTGGGGGCAAAGTTGTTGATGTGATGAAGTTGTCATGTGCTCGTAGTGGTTTTCTTTCGACCATGATGAAGCTTGTTGTTCATCATACCATTACTTCCATTCTTCTCTCTCAAGCTTCTTGCAATGGTGATCCTTTGCAATGTCTAGCCTGTATTTGAGCTTGAAGCATCGGTGTGTCAAATGGCTTGAGACCGGCATTGGTCAGTTCGGGGGTAGTGGTGCATCGGTCCTCTTCTTATCCATATGGTGTATTTGATATAGATGTATGTGGTGGTGTAGGCACAATTCTGGTGGGGTGGCCTAGTAATCGAGCTTGCACAATGCTCGTTGCCATTTTGGTCTCCCTAGGCCGCTTCAACTCATCCCCCCTCGCACCAGATAGATCTCTTTCCCTCAATCTGGACCATGAGGAGCTTCACAGCTTGGGTTGGCTCCATGGGTGGCACAGCCTGGTGTTTGGTCATATTGGAAGCATTGGCACCCCAGTCCTCTTCTCACGGCACTCGTTCTTGTCCGGGCCTCTCCAACGTCATATGGGCTCCTCTTCTTGCTAAATCTATCTTTCCCCTAGATCTAGCTCATGGGGAGCTCTACGGCTTGACTGCTGCTCCTTGGATAACGATGCTCAAGGGGCAGACGGCTGTGTTATTGGCGGTGAATTACTGATGGTTTCTTGGCAACATCCACATTTTTAGCCCATTTGACCTTGATGTGTGTGGGAGCACCGGACAAAAGACATATTCAGCTTCATGTCGATGACAGCACCAGAGACGCCATGGGGTGCTGTTTCCTCCTTAGAGGTAGTGCCGTGGTAAAACCGGCCTACTAGGAGAGGTTCTCCAGGTGAAAACCCAATTCCAGTTTTTGAAATAGGCGACGACGAAGTCTTTGGCATCATGCCATCCTTAGTGGCATCTCCTGGGAATGATCTTCCCCGCGTTTTTCGGGTGGCTGCTGGCTTCGGTCCATCTTTCATCTTCTCTGCAGCGTTGTGGAGCATCTCTAACTTCGTTTAGCTAGGTAGTTTGTGCGCTGTGTTTTTATCTGAGCTTCTTATTAGCAAGCTGATTTTCTGCAGCACCATCTCACAATCGAAGTGAAACAAAAGGTCTAATTTTAGCTAATTCTAATTAAAAAGGTTTCTCCCTCATTAAATTCAATTAAATTTATAATTCTACAAATTTTAGCATGGAATAGAAGATACATAAGACATTTATACATAAAAATAGAGGAATAAAACGTTTGTATCCAGTAAAGGAGAAGACTATTTGGCATATTATTTCTTTGTGTGCTTAATTTGATCTAATTATTACAATGACAGCAAAGAGAAATGATAATTAATCTGGAGTGCGTGAAAGAGAAATATTACCCCGTGTCATGGATTTCAGATTCATCTGGTTAACTATATTCCGATTTGAGCTTTAGCTAGTACCAAGTGTTTCGGTGGAGCTCCTGGCAATGTTTAGACCGGAATTCCCTTTGACTGCCTCGCATCACGCCACAATTATTAATTGCGACGGCTCGTGAAAGAAGCTGCACAAGTATTCCCTTGGCTCTACGGTTATTCCCTTGGCAACGTTGGAAATGGCGTGGCCAGTGGTACTAGTTGATTCTAATCTTCTGTATCTAGCATTATAAATAATAATAATATTTTTAGACAGATATTAGTGGCAATATTATAAATTGTAACACAGCTAGCATTTTCTTGTGTGGGTGAATCCTAGTGATGCAGGTTTGGAAAATGTATATACGGCACTCCCAAAATTAATTAATTTACCAATGTCAAAACCCCATGTGGATGTACCATAAAGCATCAATCTAAGCGAAGCACATTAATCTGTTGTTATGCATTTTAATATCTTGTATATATCGACATGGATAAGTCCTGTGATTGAGTAATGGTGTCATGTGCTACTCTAATATCTATCCAGTAACTCGAATCAAATCCAGCCCTAGATATAAGTCTCTTGCCTGCACCCACATGCATAAATCAGATCAAATCTTGTTTGCTTTGATTAAATATAATTGCAAAGGCAAATCAACTCCATGACTCCACCATGAGAGACTACACTGCATCCCTATGAACCTAAATCCAGCACAAGAAATTGCAGTAGACTGGTCAAATCTTCTAAAGCTGGGAAGAGTATACTACGGTTTCGTTGGAATAAGCGGATTGCTTCTATGGCTTGAGAGGGAGAAGAATTGGAAAGACTGAACCGTGGAGGATTTTTAGAGGCTGTTTGGTTTCTGGTCTCAACAGGTTAAGCCGAAATTTGATCAGAAGTTAAATCATAGTAGTATCAAATTTTGGCTGTTAAAATAGCGTTTGGTTTGAGATCAAGCTAAAATATGGTCAGCTAAAAATTTTAGTAGACGATTTAGCCGTCCGATATTTACCAGAAATGCTATAAAAAATTTTGACCGGTCAAATTTTTTCGACTAAATTTTGATCTTAAACCAAATGGAGACCAAAGTTTCAGAAAACGACAAAAAATTAGCTTAGCTTCCTTTAACCCCTAACCAAACACCCCTCAGATCATGATGTACACACCTTTCACGCAACAATTCTTCCTCGTCGGTTTCTTGTTCGATGAGTCTCCTCACTCTGTTGCCAGACTTGCAAACATCGAAGGAGTTGGCCAGTTGGGGACACGTGAGAAGTGTACAAATGGATAATGTCCTCCTCGTACCTTATTTTTCGTGGGTATTACCCGTACCCTTCCAAACCTCATGGGTACACGAATTTCTGCCCATACCCTCACCTTTTCATTAGGTATGGACTTGGGGAGTGGGTGTGGGTACCCAGCGGCAGGTTTTTAGTGCACCAAGCATGGAATGGCACCAACATCAAATGTCTGGCAGGTACGTAATTGTTGGGATCCAGCGTCACCAATAGAGTGACGGGTCTTCAACCCCAGAGTGATTCGAAGGTTAGACAAAAGTACATAAAGTGCGTAATCTTTCAGAGTATTAATGTCACGATCTTGTCAGTTACAATTACACTTTATTTATAAGTTGTATCTAGTTTTTTTCTGTTACAGTTTACGAGATTATCCTTTCAACTGCTATATTCTCGATATATTAAGGGTAATACGGTACTATCATGAGTACATCCAGATTATTTATAATGTCGTCCTTCAATAGCAAAGTGCGTGAAGCGTCAATCGAAAAAATATCGTCTTTCCCCAACTTTTAATCCATAGGGACATTCAACAACAACTTGCGTGAAGTGTCGATCGAAAAAATACCGTCCCCCCGACTTTTAAGTCATAGGGACATTCGGCAGCAACATTCGTGAAGCGTCGATAAAAAATTGCCGCCCCCTCGACTTTTAGGCCGTATGGACCTTTGGTAGCAACTACATGAAGCGTCAATCGAAAAAACGCCGTCCCCCCCCCCCCCACACACACTTAAGCCGTAGATAACTTTAGCAGCAACATGCACGAAGCATCGATTGAAAAAAACGCCCCTAACTTTTAAGCCATAAGGACCTTCGGTAGCAACGTGCGTGAGGCTTCAATTAAAAAAACGCCATCCCCCTCCCCTGACTTTTAAGCCATAGGGACCTTCGGCAGCAACATTCGTGAAGCGTAGATCAGAAAACGCCGTCCACCCCTCCCCCCACTTTTAAGCCATAGGGACCTTTGGCATGAGCTGTCTAGTCGAGTGCTTCTTCGACAGATTAATAGTACTTTTGCTCATATCTTTTTATTTGAAGACCAATTTCAAATTGGGCGAAGGGTGTATTAATCTTTGTTTTTCCGATCAAAGTTGAATTTTTTTCTTTTGTCATGTATGTAACTCTCATTTCCAATTCGAGTAATGCTTTAATTTTGTTCATACCAAAGTGTGTAGCCCTCACTTGGGTTTGGCAACATAAACTATTTCTTATTCGAAGCCAGAGGTTTGCTGCCTTGGATTCGAGGTTGAGCAACACAGTCGAAGCATTAGTAAGCCTTCAAAGCACAAGGTCTGGAGTGAACTCCTTTGGAGACACAATCTTGTCCCTCCATCTTTCTTTTTTTCCTCTTGGTACTTTGCCAAGTTTGCAATGGCCTGCATTCTGATTTCTTCCAGTGTATCTTTTGTTACTAGCTCTTCGTTCTGAGCTATCTCAGCAGTGACACAAAATGACTTGTTTTTACATTCCTTTGGAGTCATAGCCTCTTCACTGAAGAGTAAGAGAAACAATGTGAATCTTGTTGGTCTGGTTGCTACTGTCCTAAGTGACCAAAGTACCTTTGGCAACTCCTCGACCCACTTTCTTTCTCTTTTGGGGACCCAACAGCCGCCTTGCCACACCAGCCACGATGTTGCCATTCGCCCTCTCCATAGCTCCATTCGATTGTGGATGGTATACCGAAGTGAAACGAATTTTGATACCAATGTCTTTGCAAAATTGCTTGAAGCCTTCGTTGTCAAACTGCATTCTATTGTCGACTGTTACTTCATGTGGAACGCTGAAGAGACGGATGATGTTTCGTCACAAGAACTTTTGAACATTTCTTAACGTGATCTTCTCCAATGGAACTGCCTCCACCTATTTGGAGAAGTACTCAACTGCCACAACAACATAGTGAAAGTTTCCCGGGGCTAGTGGCAACTTTCCTATGATGTCAATCTATTGGAATGCATCGTTACTGTTGCTAATCCTGGAACAGCACACCCGGCAATCTCGCATGGACGCTCGCTTGCCTCTTTTGCGCCATCACTTGCCTAACAACCTGGCACTTGTTTAGGCAATGTATAGCTGTAGATTAGATATTTATTTCCTTGTTAATCCCCTGTAATCTTGTTGTACTTTTGTGTATAAATCACACCGTAGAATGAACACAAAGTTCATCACGGGTTTTCCAATCAGTGTTCATGCTTTCATGGTATCAATTGCCTATGTTAGCCCCATGCCGCCTCTCCTTCACTACGTGCCACCATGGGCGATCCTCAACCTCAGCCTTCCACTCACCTCAACTCTGTCAATATCAAGTCCCTGATTCTGTTCTCCCTTAAACTCTCACAGCGCAACTATGGCAAATGGCGTGAGCTCTTCTCTGTTCTCCTCTACCACTTCAACTTGATGAAGCACATTGATGGTAGTGGCTCCTCTACCAGCAACCCAGACTGGGCACAAAATGACTCCACAATCATGTTGTGGATCTATGGGAGCATCTCCGATGAGGTGGTCGGCTACATCCTCACCCTTGGTGCCTCAGCATGCATGCTGTGGACTGACACTGAGGGCTTGTTCCATGACGACAAGCAGGCTCGGATCATCGCCATGGAGTCCGAGTTCCGCAACACCATACTAGGCGATCAACCCATCATGGTGATGAGTCCATGGCTCCTTGGGATACGATCAATACTGCCAATAATCCTCAAATCATACAAGGTCCAATTACAAGAGCACGTGCACGATAATTAGACCACCAGGTAAACTCGTTTCTCGTTGTTCAAGCTTCCTTGGATGGGTTCGTACTAAATTCTTGTGATATTTTATTACTTAGGAATGTGGAAGAAGCACCACAACCTTACCCGAACATCACCCCTTGAAGGCCAAATCTACTCGGACTTGAGGCTGAGCTCTAGTCATGGTCGTGGTCGAAGTCGTGGTCGAGGTCGAGTCGCAGGACAGCACGTCAGTAAAACAGGAACAACTCTCTCATACAAAGTCCGTTTTAGGCAATCTTGGACTTTTTGGAAAGCTTACGACGAGCCCTTTCCAATGGATATGATCTCAACCAAATATTCCTTATAATTTAGTCAAAGTAAAAGAAATAAGGTGTTACGCTACTGTTTTGGACCTAGTTGGGTCTTGTTATCGTTTTGGGGTCGGAGTCCAGGTTGTGCACGCCTCTTTCCACAGTTGCACAAATCTAGGTCGACTTCCTCATATCCCACCTATATATATACACAGTAGCTATTGTAGTTTAGGCTCCAGATTTGCTTAGATTATTTTGTTTTATACAGTTTCACCGTTGGTTCAGTTTGTGGAACCCCAACTCAAGTACTTCATTGGTAATTAGCAATATTCAGATTGCATCTACCTGTTCTTGCTTGTGTTCTTGATTTACTTGTAGGAAAAGCCTTCTCGGCGAGGTCAATCGCGTCTTGGCACGGTTGATATCCACAGAGTAGTGGTGTAGTGGTTGCAAGGGTTCTCGATCTGTTCTGTTTGGAGTCTTTGGATCATTAACGTCAAAATTCCACCAATCGACTTATCATATTACCTTTCAGAAGATCGGGCAAACACGCATCAAGTGGTATCAGAGCCTAGGTTGTCTGTTAGGTAATCTTAGTTACCCCTTTTGTTTCGTCGTTTTCTATTACCTAGAGTCCAAAAAATTATCCCACAAAAATATTTAGATCTTAGTTTTTCCGCTGTCCAAACCACTTTGTGCCTTCGCAATATTGTTTTCAGTATTCGCGTTGTTGAGTTTGAGTCCATCGTCAATATCTTTGTTGCTGGTCGAGTCATCGTGATCTAGTTTCTAGTGTCGAGTCTGATGAGCCCATGGCTACTTCGGATACTATCAATACCATAAATAATCCTCAAATCATACAAGGTCCAATTACAAGAGCACATGCATGATAATTAGACTACCAGATGAACTCGTTTCTTGCGATTCTTCCTTAGATAGATTCCTACTAAATTCTTGTGATGTTTTATTGCTTAGAAACGTGGAAGAAGCACCACAAACTTACTTGGACAATACCCCTCGAAGGCCAAGTCTACTCGGACTTAAGACTGAGCTCTAGTCGTGGTCGTGATCGAAGTCGCGATCGAGGTCGAGTCGCATGATCGCACGTCAGTAAAATGGCCATAACTCTCTCATACGAAATCCGTTTTAGGCAATCTTGGACATTTTGAAAGGCTTACGACGAGCCATTTCCAATGGATATGAGCTTGACTAAATATTCCTTATAGTGTAGTCAGAGTCAAAGGAATATGGTGCTACGCCACCGTTTTAGACCTAGTTGGGTCTTGTAATCGTATCGGGGTCGGAGTCCAGGTTGTGCACGTCTCTTTCTATGGTTGCACAACCCTAGGTTGACCTCCTCACGTCCCCCCTATATATACACAACAGCTGTCGTAGTTTAGGCTCAGTTTTTGCTTAGATTATTCTGTTTTATATAGTTTTGCTGCTTGTTCGGTTTGTGAAACCCCAACTCGAGTATTTCATTGGTAATTAGAAATATTCAAATTGCATCTACCTATTCTTGTTTATGTTCTCCATTCACTTGCAGGAAAAGCCTTCTTGGTGAGGTCAACCGCGTCTTGGCACGGTTGATAACCATGGACTAGTGGTGTAGTGTTGCAAGGGTCCTCGATCTGTTTTGTTCGGAGCTTTTGGATCATCAATGTTGAAACTCCACCAATCGACTTATCATATTTCCTTTCGGAAGATCGGGCAAACACGCATCAATTGGTATCAGAGCCTCGATTGCCCATTAGGTAATCTCAGTTATACCCTTTGTTTCGTCATTTTCCATTACCTATAGTCCAGAAAATTACCCCACAAAAATATTTAGATCTTAGTTTTTTTCGTTGTCTAACCACTTTGTGCCTTCACAATTTTGTTTTTAGTATTCGCGTTGTTGAGTTTGAGTTCATCTTTGGTGCCTTTGTTGCTGGTCGAGTCATTGTGATCTAGTTTCTAGTATCGAGTCTTGCTGTTTAGTCATCGAGTATCTCAGCCTGCCCTTGTCTGCAATAGCCAAGATTGTATCTCTAGTCGAGTCGACCATCAACTCGTGTTCGACCACTAGTCGCTTTAAGCATCTACTCGAGTTCGACCACTAGTTGAGTCGACCATCAAGTTGTGTTCGACCACTAGTCACTTTAACCATCAACTCGAGTTCGACCACTAGTCGAGTCGACCATCAAGTCATGTTCGACCACTAGTCGCTTCAACCATCTACTCAAGTTCGATCACTAGTAGTTCCAACCACCCACTCGGGGTCCAACCAGGCATTCCAACCACCCACTCGGGGTCCGACCAGACACTCTGACCGCCCACTTGGGGTCCCGACCAGTCACTCCAACCACCCACTCAGGGCCATGACCAGTCACTCTGACCACCTAGTCGAAATTGCGCACCTTCTCGGATTCGACCATCCTTTCGGGTTCGACCACCTAGTTGGATTCAACTATCCACTCGTTTTCTCCTCCACAACCTAGTCGGAGTCTATCTGTTTCTGGCTGCTCTCGGACACCCTACATACTCATCATATCGAGTATTGTCTGACAAAGTTCGAGTATCACTCGATAGCCCAAACAGAGGTAGCCAAAGTTCAGAGAGAGAGAGAGAGAGAGAGAGAGAGAGAGAGAGTATCTTTTTGTTACCATTATACCCCTGCTCTTCGAAAAAAGTTTGTGACTGGTCTTAGAAAAGGCAGTAGAAGAGTTTTTGAGTTGTGTCACATTAGAAAAAAAGCAAGCAAGAAGCAAAGAGTGCAAAAAAGAAGAAACAAAGAGTGCAAAAAAGAGAGAGAGAGAGAATTAAAAAAAAGAGAGAGAATCAGTTTGAATTGCGAATTTTGTTCCATTGTGCTTGTGTCTGTTATAGTTTTTGGCTTGCTTGAGCTAGTTCTAGGAACGTGTTCGGACCAGCAACTGTGACAAGTACTGTGAACTTTTATTCAGCTTTGCTAATCTGATTTTAATTATTGCTATTCCTTGCTACTAAATATTGCCTGTCCAAGTTACACCATCTCTCGATCAGAACGATTTCTCCCGTTGCAACCACCTCACTCACACTCGATAATGTATCACGAACCAACCACCCATTATGCCAACTTTGGTGATTGGTAAGAATACTTGCAAGAGCATGGTAAGACGCTTGAGAGTGTGTGACTCCATCTCCACCACCTAGTAGTCGATAGGGATAATTTATCTTTCATTATTTTCTATCTTTGACTAACCGTGGCAAGAGAAGCATCGAATGCATGGGACTGTGTTTTGAGAGAAGAACTCACAATGGTGTTGAATGATCATCGACAAGCTATTACTGACGACTTCGATAAGAATCTTGCAGAGACAAACACTGCATTGCAATGACTTAATGATAGTATTGTCATGCTCAATACACGCTTTGATTGAGTGGTTAATCAGCCTCCAAACCATGGGCGTGTAGATCCTCGTGGTGCAGACCATGAGCAAGAGGATCCATTGCAGATGATGAAATCTTGAGGCAATAACAAGACACCTTTGATGCACGACAACGAGACCGATTAAACTTCAAACGTCAAGGTATGAGAGGTAATAATTTTCAGCAACATAACCTACATGTTAATGATGATCTATTTGCTAAGGTTAAGTTAACCATAACATCTTTTGCGGATGCTTATGATGCTGAAAAGTATTTAGATTGGGAGATGACGGTTGAACAGAAGTTTAATGCTGATTTAGTTCCTGAAGTGCATAGAGTTAGGCAAGCCGCTAGTGAATTAAAAGAATTTGCAATTATCTGGTGGAATAGAGTTGCTATGCGTAACAGATTTGTTCCACCCTCCTTTAAAGATGATTTGCATAAGAAATTGCAGCACTTAAACCAAGGTGATAGATCCGTAGAAGAATATTATCAGGAGCTACAAATTAGTATGTTGCGTTGTGATATTATTGAGGATGAAGAGGCTGCAATGACATGCTTTTATGGAGAGTTAAGGTGTGAAATTCAGTACATAGTTGATTACAAAGAATACAAAGTGTTCCTAGATTATTCCAACTTGCATGTCTGGCAGAAAAAGAATTGCAGGGACGAAAACAGAGGACAATGAGCAATTTTGGAAGCACGACCACATCAAAATCAACACTGGGACTGGTCAAAATAGCCCCACATTTAGCGACACGGTCTGCTGCCCCCTTCTCGAGTAGGGTGCATTTAGTAGTACCTTCGACACCGTCGCACGCTCACGAGGTAAGCAAATCCGTAAGTGTGCAGGGTCCAGCCAAGAGCTCTTCTTTGGTTGCTTCTACATGCCAATCGATCGGGATTGTATGCCATCGATGTAAGGGAATGGGTCACATCATGAAGGATTACCCAAGTCAGCGAGAGTACATTATAACAGAAGACGGTGGATATGTAAGTGCTAGTGATGTTGTGGATGAATATGCTCTTGCAGCTAATCATGCAGGTGATGAGGATGGTCATGAGACGGATATCGACCACGAGGAAGTGTTCGATGCCACTGCCACGGAGGATTATCAGACCCTCATTGTGCAGCGAGTGTTAAGCACTCAAATGGAGTAAGCGGAACAGCTACAACGCCATAATTTGTTTCAGATGTTTCACATAGTCAAGGATTATCGTGTTCGAGTCATTATTGATGGAGGAAGCTACAACAACTTGGTAAGTTCAGATATGATCAAAAAGCTTGCCTTGTCGATAAGAAACCATCCTCACCCTTATCATATTCAATGGTTCAACAACAGTGGTAATGTGAAGGTAATGCAAAGATGTAACACCCTAAAATTTTCAATTTTTGAAATAGTTTAAAATTTGCTAGAATTTAAATAGGAGTTGTAAAATTTTGTTCAATAGAAAGAAATTAACTTCTAAATTTAAATTTGACATAGGTTATATATGTTTGCTGCATTCATACCGTCGTAGTTGCAATAGGTTTTTATGCGTGGAAAATGTTTGAAAAAAATTCGCTAGAAGTCTCGTTTAAAACCCCTTTTGAATTTGAAGAAAAATCTAAAAAAGAAAAGGGTTTCCAAAATTGGAAAAAAAAGCTCCCGGGATGAATTCCATTCTCCCCCGGCCCAGTTCCTCCCTTCCCCTCTCTTTTCGCTCGGAAATTGACCTCGGCGCTGGCTTCTTCTTCGCGTCCGGTGAGAGCTCAGCCGTGTCATAATTCTCCATGGCCGAGCCCCTTATAACCTCAATGCTTGCTTCTCTGTTGTCGTAGAGTCGCCAATGAAGCTTCCCACCGCTCCACGGCTTCTCTCCGTCACCGGAGCGTTGCCCGCCCGAGCTCCAAGCTCGCCGGCCACTCATCTCCGTCACCGGCCACCTTCAGACCTCCTCCGCCATCGTGAAGCCCGCTGTGAGATTCCCCTCTGACTCCTCTTCGCATTACGCTGCTCCTCGTTGGATTTCATGGCCGGTAGCGCATCTTTGCACTACTCTGATGAGGTTCCGGCCGTCCGCCCCCCCCCCCCCCCCGGTCCAGCGCTGCTGGCCAAAGCTCCGGTTGAACCTCGGCCTCCCGATCTCAATCCAATGTCCGAGATTAGATACCCCTTCGTTTTGCATAACCGGCCCACCATGGACATGGATCGGCTTTCCAGGCCGTGGCCCATGGGTCCGTAGACTAATTCCATGAGCGTTTTCGATAGAAATTTTAAAAAGGTTTTGATTTATGATGTCATAAATAATGTTTTCAGTATAAAATTTATTTGGTTTATTCTCGGAAAATCAATTAAAATTTGCAGATTAGCCCTTGGAACTTCAAAAGCTCAATACTTTTTGCTCGTAGTTTCATTTTAGGCGATTTTTGTGCTCAATTGTTCGTAGCATCCTGTAGAATCTTTTTATAGGGTTATTACCTAGATTTAGTATTGTTTGGTGTACTATTATTAGAGGTTTCCCTTGTGTGGTTTTTCCGGTTTGTCGATTAGGAAGTGAGCAGTTCGGGAACCTTTAAGATCGAGCTTTCGAAGACTTTGAGCAACCCTCCGCTAAAGGCAAGTGTCCTTGAACATTTTGCCCTTGTTTTAGGATTTATGTGTAGTTTTTATTCCTTCTATGCATGCTTGTCTAAATTGGAATCCAATGTTAGGGTTTACTAGCTTTGTATGATTATTCCTTGTCGCTGTTGTATAACCATGGATTAAAATGGGTAGTACATGCTAGTGCAGTCATAGTTGGGGGAAAATGTTAATCTTGAATAATGTTTATGCAACAAGAATCGGGTATGATAATTTTGTAGCAACATGTTTTAGGGATCCTAACAGGATGGATGGTTTAAGGTGGTGCTTTGCAGCAGGCTTGTGTTTGTTCCTGTGTGGGGTGCTAAGGACTGGTTCTTGAACATGTAACCAAGTGAATTCGCACAACCACGAGGTCTATATGGATACAGCTTGGCCAACTAATTAGCATTCCCTCTAACTCTGTGGGCACCGTTGGACGGTTGAGTGGCACAGGAGGGAGCTTCTGCAGCGATGTAATCGTCTTTTAGCGGTGAAACCTCAGCGGGTGCCTGCAAGTTGGTGGGAGCTTTGGAAATGCCTTGTAGTGAGACCCTGACTCCACACCTCAGAAGTGTGAAGCAACACGGGAATCACACCTCGTGAGGAAAGCTATGCAAACTTCGCAGAGTATCTATCTGGTCGATCAGCCGTGCTCACGGACAAGAGTAAACTTGGACTTCTTCAGGATTAGATGGGATCAGGGTTTGGTATGATTGGTCGGGTAGCCGGGTAATGGAATTACCTAGGGAGTCTTGGTAGTCGGATGGAATCCGATGAGTCATTCCTCTTATTATGGTAGTGTCTTCACACCTAGTAAATAGATTGCCTGATGTTGGAGTCATTAGGTTAAAGTTTGCTTAGTTTAGTTAACCGTGTCTAACTTTTCCTTGACTTAACACTACGTCAGGACAGGGATGTAGTAACACGCATATGTGTTACTATATATCAATAAATGTGTTACAGAGGTTTATAGTAACATATTTGATATGTGTTCTTGTTGCCTATGTTACTATGGTAGGATCTATTATCGCACATAATAGTTATCCCTATATGTAATAAAAGGTGTTACAACTAAGCTATAGTAACACGTATGATATATATTACTATAGGTAGTAGTAACACATTTTTTATGTAGTATGCATTTTTAGGGAGAAAAAGCAACTTGTGAGAATCGATCCAGGATGCCTCCCTAGCAAGCAAAGTGTACTACCATTGCACTATTATGTCTTATCATGAATAGTTTTTTCTATTTTGTTCACATAGTTTTTCTGCATATTATGTGCTCCTATAGCGTTTCTTCTTGTAACACCTTTTCTAGATCTTTTCAGCATATTATGTGTTCCTATAACGCTTCTTTTTGTAACATATTTTCTATCCTGCATATTATGTGTTCCTATAGCGTTTCTTTTTGTAACACTTTTTCTAGAGATTTCCTACATATTATATGTTCCTATAACACTTCTTTTTGTAACACCTTTTATATGGCTTTCATGCATATTATGTGTTCCTATAGCGCTTCTTTTTGTAACACATTTTCTATGTGTTCTTGTACCTCTTTCATTGCAACACCTTTTTGAATATTATGATGCATGTGTTACAGCTTACCTTTGTAACACGTTTGATGTGTTGCTGCAATATTCTTTTGTAACACATTGTTCAATGTGTTACAGGAATGTGTTGCCAAAGTTATGTTTTCTAGTAGTGTAAGCCCCATAGCATGTTTTCCCTACACTTGCGGAGTACATTTTTGTACTCACACCCGTTGTCCCACCTTTTTTCCCTTCTCTTGCATCCCCTTTGCTGATCAGAAGCCATCAATGAAGCTGCTACCTTTGAAGAGGACGACTTCGACCCAGAATTACTGTTCTAGGCTGGTGTGCCCCCGGTCGACACCTGTGGAAGATGGAAGCCCCGCTGGCGCTGAAGATCTTTAGTTCCGCTGTGTTTTCTTTTAGACCATCGAGTCCTTTTGAATAAGTTATTTAGCGTTGTAGTAATGACACTGTGATGATACACTGATGATGTAAACGCATGTATGAAACTTGATCCTGGCATACATATGTTGTGTCTGGTTTTGTTCCTTTAAAACTGGGTGTTACAAAACATCTAGGGTGTATTTTTCTATTGGTTCATACCATGATTGTGCTGATTTTGATGTAGTACCCATGCAAGCAAGTTCACTTTTGTTAGGACGACTATGAGAGTTTGATACTGATGCAATACATCACGGTAGAAGTAATAAGTACACCGTTATGCATACAGGAAAGAAAATAACATTTCTACCGTTAACCCCTGCTAAAATTGTGAAATGTGAACAAGAGATAGCTAAAAATAATAGAAGAGTTTGAGAATGAATCTGAAAATCAGCAAGTAGCGGAAAAAGTTTTTCCAGCCAAAAAGGAGAAAACAACAATAACTTCTATGTCCCATGGAATTAGACTAAAAGGGTGTGTTCTATTTGCTACTAAATCTGACCTTGCTAAAATTTGTGATAATAAGCTGTCATGCTATGCTTTGATATGCAAAGATGCTTTAGTTTTACTCGAGAATATATCTAACTCTTTGTCTCCTGCTGTTGCCAACCTTCTGCAGGAGTTTGTGGATGTATTTCCAGCTGAGATACCCCCGGGATTACCACCTATTCGAGGGATTGAACATCAAATTGATTTGATTCTGGTAGCAACTTTGCCAAACCGTGCTGCATATAGGACCAACCCGGAAGAGACTAAGGAAATTCAGCGACAAGTCCAAGACCTTTTGCACCGCGGGTATATACGAGAAAGTCTTAGCCCTTGTGCTGTTCCCAATCTTTTGGTTCCTAAGAAATACGATAGTTGGCATATGTGTGTTGATTGTAGAGCCATTAATAATATTACTACCAGATATCGTCACCCTGTCCCTAGGTTAGATGATATGCTTGATGAGTTGAGTGGTTCTATAATTTTCACTAAAATTGACTTGCGAAGTGGATACCACCAGATTTGAATGAAACTTGGAGATGAATGGAAGACTACATTTAAAACTAAGTTTGGTTTGTATGAGTGGTTAGTAATGCCTTTTGAGTTAATTAATGCACCTAGTACTTTCATGTGATTAATGAACAAAGTTTTACGTGCTTTCATTGGGAGATTTATGGTGATTTACTTTGATGACATCTTGATTTACAACAAGTCATATGAATTACATTTTGATCACTTACGTGCTGTTTTTAACGCTTTGAGATATGCATGTTTGTTTGGTAACCTCGAAAAGTGCACCTTTTGCATGGATCGAGTCTCTTTTCTTGGCTATGTTGTTACTTCGCAGGGAATAGAGGTGGATGAAACAAAAATTGAAGCCATAAAGAGCTGGACAACTCCTGAGACTATTACACAAGTGAGAAGCTTTCATGGTTTTTCGGGTTTCTATCAGCGGTTTGTGCGGGATTTCAGCACCATTGCTGCTCCATTAGACGAGTTGACAAAGGAAAGGAGTAGTTTTTAAATGGGGACCTGCATAAGAACAAGTATTCAAGTTGTTGAAAGAGAAGCTCATCCATGCTCAATTGCTCCAACTCCCTGATTTTAGTAAGACCTTTGAACTGGAATGTGATGCTAGTGGGATTGGAATTGAAGGTGTGTTAATTCAAGAAGGTAAACATGTTGCTTATTTCAGCGACAAATTAAGTGGGCCAAGTCTGAATTATTCCACTTATGATAAAGAATTGTATGCTTTAGTTCGTGTGCTTGAAACATGACAATATTATCTATGGCTCAAAGAATTTGTTATACATTCTGATCACGAATTGCTGATACATATGAGAAGTCAAGCTAAACTGAATAAACGACATGCTACATGGGTAGAATTTATTGAGCCTTTTCCATATGTCATAAAACATAATAAAGGAAAGGACAATGTGATTGTTGATGCGCTTTCTAGGCGTTATACCATGTTATCTCAACCTGATCATAAGATTTTTGGTTTAGAGATCATTAAGGACTTGTATGCTACTGATTTAGACTTCAAAGAAGTGCTTGAACATTGTAAAGAAGGGAAAACATAGAATAAATATATGCTGAATGATTGATTGCTCTATCGTGCTAACAAGCTATGCATTCCAGCTAGCACCGTTTATCTTTTGTTGTTGCAGGAGGCGTATGAAGGAGGATTGATGGCGCATTTTAGAGCAAAGAAGACTGAAGATGTGCTGGCTACTCATTTCTTTTTGCCAAATATGAGACGTGACGTCGAGCGCTACGTGTCATGTTGCACCACTTGCAATAAAACTAAGTCTCGCTTAAATCCACATGGTCTTTACATGCACCTTAGGAGGATATTTTCATAGATTTTGTTTTAGGATTGCCTAGGATAAAGAGGGGGAGAGATAGCATATTTGTATGTGGATCATTTTTCTAAACTGACACATTTTATACCTTGTGATAAGAGCGATGATGCTACAAACATAGATGATTTGTTTTTCAGAAAAATTGTTCGACTACATGGAGTGCCTAATATTATCGTGTCGGATCATGACACAAAGTTTTTTAGTCACTTTTGGAGATCACATTGGAATAAAGTGGGGACAAAGCTGCTGTTTTCTACTACATGTCATCCCCATACCGATGGTCAAACAGAGGTTGTCAACCATACATTATCCATCATGTTACGGGCAGTTCTAAAGAAGAATTTGAGGATATGGGAAGAGTGTTTACCACATATTAAATTTTCTTAAAATAGGTCGGTACACTCCACCATCAAGGTAAGTCTGTTCCAGGTAGTGTATGGATTTAATCCCCGTGCTCCTATTAATTTACTACCTTTACTTACTTTTAATAGACTTAATTTAGATGCTAAGAAATATGCTGAATTTATTCTTAAGCTGCATGAAACCACTAAAAAGAATATAGAGAGCATGACTGAAAAGTATAGAATTGCTGGAAGTAAAGGTATGAAGGAAATAAAATTTGTACCAGGTGATTTAGTTTGGTTGCATTTGAGGAAGAATAGGTTTCCAGAACTAAGAAAGTCAAAATTGATGTCTAGAGCTGATGAACCATTTAAGATAATTGAGAAAATCAATGACAATGCATATAAATTGGACCTACCTATAGATTTTGGGGTTAGTCACACATTTAACATTTCAGATCTGAAGTCTTACTTGGGAGAAGAAGAAGAAGAGCTTGAGTCGAGGGCGACTCCAATTCAAGAGGGGGAGGATGATGAGACCATGGCTCCTTTGAATACGATCAATACCACTAATAATCCTCAAATCATACAAGGTCTAATTACAAGAGCATGTGGGCAACAATTAGACCACCAAGTGAACTCGTTTCTTATTGTTCATGCTTCCTTGGATGATTCCTACTAAATTCTTGTGATGTTTTATTGCTTAGGAACGTGGGAGAAACACCACAACCTTACCTGGAAGTCACCCCTTGAAGGCCAAGTCTACTCGGACTTGAGGCTGAGCACTAGTCATGGTCGTGATCGAAGTCGTGGTCGAGGTCGAGTCGCAGGACAGCACATCAGTAAAATAGGCATAACTCTCTCATACGAAGTCTATTTTAGGCAATCTTGGACATTCTGAAAAGCTTACGACCTTTCCAGTGGATATGAGATCGACCAAATATTTCTTATAGTTTAGTCAGAGTCAAAGAAATAATGTGTTGCGCCACCGTTTTGGACCTAGTTAGGTCTTGTAATCGTGTTGGGGTTGGAGTCTAGGTTGTGCACGCCTCTTTCCATGGTTGCACAAACCTAGGTCAACCTCCTCACATCCCCCTATATATATACACAATAGCCGTCGTAGTTTAGGCTCGGGTTTTTCTTAGATTATCCTATTTTATACAATTTCGCCACTTGTTCGGTATGTGGAACCCCAACTCGAGTACTTCTTTGGTAATTAGAAATATTCAGATTGGATCTACTTGTTCTTGATTTTGTTCTTGATTTACTTTCAGGAAAAACCTTCTTGGCGAGGTGAACCGCGTCTTAGCACAGTTGATAACCACGGAGTAGTGGTGTAGTGGTTGTGAGGGTTCTCGATCTATTCTGTTTGGAGAATTTGGATCATTAAGATCAATCTCCACCAATCGACTTATCATATTACCTTTCGGAAGATCGGGCAAATGCGCATCACATGGCTTACCGCCAGCGGATGAAGAACATTGTAGACTCCCTCTGCGACTTCGGTCACACCATAACTGACGCCACTGTTGTGCTCACCATCTTGCACGGTTTGAACAAGAACTTTGCCATGATCTGCAAGATCATCAGCTCCACGGATGTGCTCCCCTCATTCTTGCAGACCTGATACAAGATCATCCTCGATGAAGCGAGCCACACCAACTCCTCTACACCATCCATCTTCTAATTGACATCATTTGGATCCTCTAGTTGTTCGAACACCTCCTCTGCATGCTCGAACCACTCCCGCGGCTATGGCAAGGGCTGCAACAAGCCTGGTGGGAAGGGCAGCAAAGGAGGTGGCTTCGGCAGGCAGGGCTCCAGCAAGCCCTCCACCTATTCTGGCATGCCGTCCGCCATGCCACCCCCGGGGTTCAACTCATGGACCGGCACCTTCCAGCTATGGACGGGTCCTATCTCCACACCACCCGGTGGGATGCTATCCAACTTGATGCCACGATAGAACGTGCCTAACATCCTCAGTCGTGCACCCTAGTAGGCGCACCTTATCTTTGCGCTGTCGCCGCTGATGTGGGATCAACAATCCCTGGCCAACGCACTCAACGCAATGACCCTACAGTAGCCGGACAGTACCAGTTGGTACATCGCATCCGGCACTTCTAACCATCTCACATCCGACGCTGGTAATCTTCGATCCTCCCAACCTTCCTCTCACTCTCAACATGTCATTGTAGGTGATGGTACTCGTCTTCCCATCACTGGCAGCGGTCATCTCTCTCTCTCCACAACCCACTCTAGTCTTCTCCATCTCAAAAATATTCTCATTTCTCCTCGCATTATTCAAAATCTCATATCCTTGCATCAGTTCACCACGAACAATCTCTGTTCCATTGAATTTGATCCTTTCGGTCTTTCTATGAAGGATCTTCACATGCGGACCGAGATCATCACACTACTATAGAACTAGCCTTTTATGCTGGCCCATCACTCCCAGCTCCTAATGGACCGACAGTGATTGGCATCACTGCCGGTTCATAAGCCACACGGAAAGAATCAATCATCATGGATTATGAACCGGTAGTGATAAGGGTCATCACTGCCGATCGATGGCTTGAGCTGGCAGTGATGCCCAGCTCCCTCATCATTGCCTGCTTAAGCCATTGTCCAATAGACTGATAGTTGGTTATATGAGCCGACAGTGATGTCTCGGCTATATAAAAGTCACCCTCTCCTTCCCCAAGCTCGAAGCACAACATAGAGGAGCTCTGTTCTTTCTCGGTGATGACCATTTTTTGGTCACCAAGTTCTTGGTGGCTTCAACATTTTGAGGAATCCTCATGCACTAGGTGTTCCAAGGTATGTAACTTCATCTCTAATCCATTTCTAGTTGCATTTTATTTGCTAAATTGCTCCAGATTTTGAAATGAAGGAGATGAACCTATGGCCATGATATTTTGAGACAATGTAGATGCAATTATACCTCATTTATGATATGGAAGCTTCAATTAGTAGCTTATGGTGAAAAAATGTCTTTATTATTGATTTACATTAGCTATATGTATGAGCATATTTATTTTTGTTTTTTTAATGAATTAGAAATTTAGCCATGATATTAAGGTATATAGCAAACTCTAATTATATTTTTTATATTTTAATTAATTAACAAGCTCCAATATAGGAACTATCAGTCAAGAGAATTTTGAGATATATGAGATACACTCTGTGTATAGGACTAAAAATCAGTAAGTTAGCACCTATACTTGTTAGTGCTTTTTCGATGCAGATTGGATAGGATGTTCTGATGACCGATGGTCTACTGGAGGTTTTGTTGTGTTCTTAGGAACAAATCACATCTCTGGAGTGCCAAGAAGCAAGCAACAGTATCAAGGTCACGAAAGCTGAGTACAAGGCTTTAGCTAATGCCACATAGAAGTTATATGGGTGTAGACATTACTTGAAGAATTAGGTATTTCCTATTCTCGTGCTGCAAGGTCATGGTGTGATAACATTGGTTCAACTTATCTTTCAATGAATCTAGTTTTTCATGCTAGAACAAAGTATATTGAGATTGATTATTACTTTGTCAGAGAGCGTGTTGCTCATAAGTTATTACCACTGTCAGGACGAAGCCTAGAGGAGTTCAAACACAATCTAAAATAGGACAAGTTATGATTGAGAGGGAATGTTAGAGATAAAGATGTCAAATTGATATTGGATCTATTTGTAACAGAACTAAGTATGCATGTATAGGAGATAGAAAATGTTTGAATCATGTACTCGAGAGGTTAGAGATAGATGTAACAGACTTGGACTCGGTTTGAACCTAGCTGTTATCGTGTGTGAGAACCAGGACGTACGGGTTCGACTGTATCTCTGATGTAAATCCGTCGGATGTTCTGCCGGCCGTATATTAATACATGTACGCGGCCTCCTCGAAGAGGTGAGAACGCTTTGCATAGGTTAGACTCTTAACAGGCTCGTCATCTACATTGCCGGATTTTGGCCCTCGACGTTTGCAGCAACGCGACTCATCAAGGACCCTGTATTGGCCCTCGACGAAGAACTTACTCGTGAGCCTATCATCACGGAGGAGTGCGATGACAGCAAGGGGTTCAAGTCTGATGGACAACGCTTCCCTTGTCTGAGTATCTAGGTGCTTGGCAGACGAGCAGCAAACTCCCTCATATAACTATGCTACTTCCTGGGTTTGATTTTTACTGCAGCAGATGCCAGCAATCCCTTCAAACTAAAGCAACTCTATTCCGTTCCAGGGTGGACAGGATTCTCTCAGCGATATCCACCAAATTCTTGCGAAAACTTAAGCATCAATCAGCTAGGGTTGAGAGAAAAAATGAAATGAAGGCAGGAAGACTGGCACGACGGTCATCAAGCTTCTACCCCATAAAAAGGAACGAAATAGATTTAGGCAGATGGGCACTATGCTCAAGCACATACATCTATTTCTTCTGCAAATCCGAACATCAGGTCATCAGCTAGGGTTTCCAAGAAACGAAATCAAGGGAGAGAACTGGAGGACACAGGTTAACAATCTTGTACAAAAACGAGATATATATTCCCCAACCCAAACATATATGAGGTCATCAGCTATATGGTTTCCATGAAAATCAAGGGAGTGGAAGTCTGGAGGACACGGGAATCTTGTTCAAAAACGAGATCCTCCCTAAACCCGATCATGTCCTCAGCTAGAGCTTCTAAGAAACCAAAACGAGAGAGATTTTGTGAGAGTACGAGGATTGATGGATTATTGTGTGTATTGTATTGAGTCTTGATGACTGAATATATAGAGTACAAATAGCTTAGATATCAAGTAACCCTAGACATATGATGAAATCTAATCCTAACCTACCATAATAAATGGATTCTTATGTATCATATACCATATACTCTAACATCCCCCGCAGTCGCAGCGGGAGCGTCGTAGACGATGGGGCTGTTTGGTTTTTTGCCCCAACAAGCCAAGCCAAAATTTAACCAGAGGCCAAATCAGAGCAGTGCCAAATTTTGGGCGCTAAAATGGCGTTTGGTTTGAGACCAAGCTAAAATTTGGCCGCTAAAAATTTTAGCAGACGATTTGGCTACCCGAGATTTGACTAGAAACGCTATAAAAAAAATTTGGCCAAGCTAAATTTTGGCCGGCATAACCAAATTTTGGCCGTAGTAGGGTTGTCGTGGTCGAGGGAGCCACACATGAAGTCACAGGTGCAAGGAACGCCATGATGACGGGCGTAGGGAGGCCCGAGGGAAGAAGACAGTGACACGGACAAGGAAGTCGTAGAAGAAGTGGTCGATGCCGAAGTCAACATAGTCGAGGCCGTTAAGGACGAGGCATGCACTGGGTTTGCTAGGTCCAGGAACGTGTCGGGGAAGAAGGCACGCACCGGTGTTGCCAATACCGGGCGCACAAAGGTGGGGAGCGCAACCATATGCCAGTGTCCGAGGGACCAGCAAAGAAGGCCCCAACGGTCGTGGTGCATAGAGTGGCGAAGAGGAGAAGGTGCCGATGCAGCCTGTAGATGCTGGAGTAGACGAAGAGGTCGAGGAGGAGACTACGACGTTCACGATGAGGTTGTGCTGGATGAAGACGGTAGAGGTGGAACCAGTGACCTAGAGCTGCTACGCTAGTGTCCGAGAGAGCGTGGCGGCGGTGCTTGAAGAAGCCTACGAAGAATACCTGAGCGGCATGACGAAGACCAAGGGCATCGATGACTGACGTGATGACACGCTGAGAGAGGTGGTGTCGATCAGCCGGAGCGTCATGGTGTAGGGGACAACGATGTAGAGTGATGGCAAGATCCTCCATTCGGTCGAACTGTGCCAAGGAGGGCACGGTGGTGCTATGGAGGCACAAACCACGGGCGGTAGCATTGCAGCCTAAAGGCAACATAGTGGCAGCCCCGGTGCTTGGGAAGATGCGTGTACTTGTGGATGAAGATGATAGGAGCCTTGCCTGATCGACCGAGAGGAAACACACACGATCGGCTGATCAGACCAAGGATGTGCGAGGCGATCGAGGCGAAGGCATCCCAAGTGGTGAAGGTGACGATGAACCGGTTTGGAGCGCCATGTGAATGGAGTGGCGGGGTAGTGACATGTGAGGGCATCCCCTGGAACGGCGCACACCCAACCATGGTCTCGTATGGCCATGGTCGAAGGTGCTGGTCGAGGATGGTTGTGGTCGAGGATGCTGGTCGAGGGCAGTCATGGTTGAGCGATGTGGTCGGGTTGAAGGTTGAGGATGGCCGTGGTTGAGGGAGGTGCGTGGTCGATGCAGGCGTGCATGCTGGTCGAGGGTGACGCGATGTGGTCAGGGCAACGTGGTCGGGTGGCATGATCGTGCGCGTGGACGGAGGGAGCCAGTGTTGTCGTGGCGAGGCCGGAGACGCGCGAGGACGACGAAGGGTAGAAGGCGATGCAAACCGATCGTAGATCAAAAAAACCAAGAGAAACGCCGATCAACGACCTGTGAGAGAGAAAAATCCGATCAAGAGATCGAAAAAAGACTCTCTAGGATGACCGATCAACATGATCGGTGGTGCAAACCCTAGGTACGGGTGATGCTACCCCCGGTGGAGATCATGGAGATCGATCTCCTAGGGGTGCGCGGTGTGGAAGCTGGCAACAGCTAGGGTTTGAGGCTAGAACTAGAACCTAAACTCGTAATACTATGTGAGAGTATGAGGATTGGTGGAATAATGTGTGTATTACATTAAGCCTTGAGAGATGAATATATAGAGTACATAGCTTATATATCAAGCAACCTTAGAGATATGTTAGAATCTAATTCTAATCTATCATAATAAATGAATCCTTAGGTATCATATATACCATATACTAACAGATTTGCAGAGAATAGATGCATACCTAGCGATAGAACGTCGAGTAGATCCAGGGAGCAACGTGGATCCAGGAGATATCATGCTTTTTCCACTGGTTCTTGCTGACGTTGAGTAGCTAGGGCTTAGGGCAGTAGGAGAGAAGGAAACTTGAACCTCGTCACGAATGGGAGCGGGATGTGACTTGTGAGAGACGGAGACAGTGCTCGTCTGCTGCGGTGTTGCCTGAATGGATGGATTCTTCTCGGGTAGGCCTGTGGGACGGTGAAGAGGGAAATAACTGTGGGCTGATAACGGGAATTATGTGTCCTGCCCAAGCGGACCGAAGCCAACATGACAACATATGCCCACCCCCACCCCCACCCCCACCCCCACCCCACCCCTTTCTTATCTCACTGCCAGGTGGGCCCCACTCATTAGTTCCTTGGGTGTCAGGACAAAGAGGCCCTTGTGGGTGCACTACTGTGCACATGCAGGCCAAGTGCAGTCAGTTCGAAACGGATCATCATTGTCCGTTCTACCTATTGTGGTAATTCTATTATCATAGTCTTTTTTTTCTTTTTGAATTGATTGTTCTATTATATTGTTCATTATTGCAATCAGTTTGAGAAGAAAACCGACCGTGAAAATGAACAGTACTAAGCATCACAAAATTTTGCAATCTAGGCTAGCTTCAGGAATTGCTAACCATCCCCCCTTCCGAAATAAGCAGCAAACACACACATTTATCACAGGCACAATATTCATATGATAAAACCACAAGTCACATATAAGGCATACGACCACAAGTTAAATGATTGACATAAAACCATAAGTCTATCACATTTATCCACAAGTTAATTTATACGACATGCATCGCATTTATCCACAAGATACCAGAAGTCACAAGTTTACGACAAGTCATTTACTAATCATTGTCATAGGAATTGATGGTCACCACAAGTAAGAAGTAGCATATCTCGTCTCGGATTTTTGTGAGCTCGGACTCGTGAAGTTTGGGGGAGCCATCCAAATTGCACTCAGTTTAATTGACCTCGCGGCAATCCACGAAAATAAGAGCTTTCACACGTTTTCCTTTTGACATACCATATGTTAATCCATATTTAAATGGAAGGGCTCAAGGAAGCATTTGATCAATTAAATGAACACAATCTCTGTATTCTCCTATATATATGCATCTCAAGACAAGCCCAAGATCAATACACAATCAAAGTGTAAATTTAAGAATATATTACAAGTTCATGAGTTCAAGTGCAAGTTCTGAATTTAACGTGAGAGCGTCACATACATTAGGTTCAAGCTCTCAACTCGATTTAGCAAAAACAAGAGATTATGTTACACGACAAGTTTCAAAACTTGAACATCAACACAGCAGCCGAAGTTATCTCAAAAGTAAACAAAAACCAATAGTTTTTAGCCCACAAAGACAAGCATGTCTTCATCCTCATCTGCAAAAGCTCAAACATAGCACCGTGAGTACGAACTTACTCACAAGACTTGCACACTTAATCTAGTATTTTTATGTTAGCTACCTAGTAGAAGATGTACATTAGGTTTAGCTAGCTCTAATACACCAGAGAAAGATCTAAGACAACAACATTACTACAGAAACAGTTTTTAGAGACAAGTGGTAACCCATTTATAGAGGCGTTTAGCCACTCGATTCTGGTCGAAGGTCTGTAGAAATAGATGATTTTCATAGGTGCAAAAGAGACCGTCTGTGGAAACCGATTATTAGAGACGGTTCACTTAAGGAACCACCTATGGTAATTCCGATTTCTACATAGTCAATCACCGAATCGATGTTTTTTGCCCAATAAAATGATTTTTTTTGCCCGACCAGGCACCCCCTATGACCGCCCCGTCGCAAGTCACAAGTCATGTAATTTTTCATGCAAAATTTGCATGCGTGCGGTTCGTGGCACTCGAACTCAGGACCTTTCCGCTCGCTCGATACGTCCTTACCATCTCATCATAAAAGTACTTGTGATACTAATAGCATATGCAATACTTTGGATCTCTTCTGTCTAAAACTTCAAACGATTATTTGGACATCTAAATCACTTCAAATGAAAAGATTTTCAACAACAAAGTTATAGATCTCGTCGAGGGCTAAAATTTTAATAAAAAGTTTGTCCCCATCCGATGATTTTTTTAACAGATGGCTAATTTTGTGACCCGTATGTGGTAATCATCTTATTACTAAAGACGGTTCACATAAGCAACCGCCTCTGTAAATGATCTTTTACACAAGCAGCTTCTTATGTCGCCTGTCTCTAAAAATCATACCATACACAACCGCCTATGAAAATTTGTTTAAAAGCGGTTCGAGACCGCAGGAGGCTCCTACCAACAGCTCAGCCGGTTTGTCATGTGAGCCGTCTGTAGAAAGCTACCATAAAAAATAGTTTTTTTATAGTGCAAGGAAGATAAGCCATATAGCACGGATTTATGTTGAATCAAATTGGACAAGCCCCTCTAGAAAATAGGTTAGGTACAATACGATGCGGTCACCTTACACTACGGTTAATGGAGCTAGAATACAATAGAGTTTTCCAAAGTCATCATATAATATGATGGGGTGACCATACAATACGATGAACACCGTGCATGTAATGCCCTGAAAAAAAATGTAAACATACTTAGCTCATGTTAATTACTCAAGTGTTATATCGATGGTTTCTAATAGCATAGTCATATTTTCTCTAATACATGCATCAATTTGTTCACTAAAACATTGCTTTGGCTACCCAGCATTATTTATTATTATTATTATTATTATTATTATTATTATTATTATTATTATATATGCATGCATGTGTGTGTTCAAACCTGTTAGTGTGAACGTTTACTACCACTATAAAAAACTATTTTTCAAGATACTTAGACTAACTTTTTACAGGTGGTTTTTCAAATAAACCGTCTGAATAATTGGCGAGGGCTTCCTACAGTTACGGACCGCCTGTGGAAATATATTTTCACAGGCGGTTCACATAAATAACCGCCTGTATAATAGATTATTATCACAAGCGGTTCATATAAGGAATCGCCTGTAAAAATGGTCATTTCCACAGGCGGTTCCTTATGTGAACCGTCTCTGGAAATGACTATCCATTAAAAAATTCATAACTTTTGTATATGAAGTTGGATGAGGAAAATATCTATATAAAAATTGTAGCTCTCGATGAGATCTACAACTTTGTAGTTGACATTTTTTTTATTTGAAGTCATTTAGATGCCCGAATAATTATTTGAAATTTAAAACAATTATTTAGGCATCTAAATGACATCAAATGAAAAACTTTTCAACCACAAAGTTGTAGATCTCGTTGAGGGCTACAATTTTCATATAAACTTTATCCTCATCCGACTTTGTATGAAAGAGTTATTAACTTTTGAAAATAAACTGTCACTTATTTTCACAGACAGTTTCTTATGTGAACCGCATGTAGAAATAACCATATTATTACAGGAACCGCCTGTAGAAATAAGTGACAGTTTATCTTCAAAAATTCATAACTATTTCATACGAAGTTGAATGGGGATAAAGTATATATGAAAATTGTAGCCCTCGACGAGATCTACAACTTTGTAGTTGAAAAGTTTTTCATTTAAAGTCATTTAGATGCCCAAATAATCATTTGAAGTTTCGGATTGTAGATATCAAAAGAATTACGTACGCTCATTTGTTCAGAAATCATTCTCTAGTGTGATGGTAGGGAGGGTTCGCGCGACCCTACAGGTTTCGAGTTCGAGTGCCAAAAATCGCGTAGCGCGTGTATTTCACGCGAAAAAACATGTGACTTGTGACTTCACGACCACGTGGGGTTTTTGGTCGGTCAAAATTTTTTTTTTGCTTTTTTCGGTTAAAAAAATATCGATTGATGGACCGATTATCGCAGGCGGTCCGCTTAAAGAACCACCTGTGAAAATCAATTTCCACAGGCGGTCCGCTTAAGGCACCGCCTTTTCACAGGCGGTTCCTTAAGCGGATCGCCTGTGGTAATAGATTTCTACAGGCGATCACTTTTGCGCCTGTATAAATCATTCATTTCTACAGACCTTTGATCGCAGACAGATGCACTAAACGCCTATAAAAATGAATTACCACCCATCTTTAAAAATATTTTTTTTAGTAGTGAACAAAGTCGTAGCTAGCCTGATACATACATATTGCTTAGCAGCTGACAACTGCAAGCATGCTAGCTGTCCTACGTTTCCCGCTGCAACAGAGTGCTTGCAAGGAAATCGGTAGACAACAATTAGTACGGTAAGGTTAAAAAAATTAGTGAATAAATGAACGGATAATATAGACCCTGGTCGACGCTCCCACGCATTTCTACACTGTTCTCAGCAGGGAGACATGGCATCGTCTGGCCCACTAGTCCAACGTTTCACTGCCCGTAGAGCCCTAAAGCACTGGAGCGACCGCCTTCGACACACTATAAATAGCGCTGGTCCGCCAGTGAGCCGTACACTCGAGCAAGCAACAACAAGGAGCACTAGACGGTGCTGCGGCTGGTGGCTCGTATTGCAGAGAGAATATTGATAGGAAATCAATCGAAGTTTGCGGGTTGCTCGTGATAAATAATAAGGCAAGCGAGCTATATGCTGCTATTGGCATGCCTTTTCTTTTAAGTTGTTGTATTGCTTATTTTTTACATATATTTTGCGTGCATTTTACTTTCAACAGCAGTGTTACTTACATTTCGCGTGCATTTTACTTTCAAGCGTGGGTGTTGCTTACATTCTGTGTGCATACTTTTTAAGAAGTATTGTTATCTGCATTCTGCGTGTGTTTTACTTTACAGTCGTGAGGTTGCCTACATTTCATGTGCGTCTTATATTTAATATTGTTATGCCACTTACATTCTGCATGCATTTCTATTTTCGGAAGTCATTGTATTGTCTCCATATTATTTTTAAACTGGTGTTACAATGACAACAATATTGTATCAGTCACGGTTCAATTATGGAACTGTCGGAGCTCTCCACCAGGAATGGCTCTTATTCTGAATAGGATAATGGGTGATGGATCTATAGGAACGACCAGTTGTAGCGAATATGACCATTTAGGGTATGTATGTGATTTTAGTGATTAGTGATAACATAGTCAATGGGACTAACATGTTTATCAAGTATATGCTTTAGTAGGCCTCACAGATACAATACGTCAAGAATACATTGGAGGTCTCACAGGAGGATTCTCCAGAAGGTTTTCAGAGGTGTGAAAAGTTATACGCACCAGATGATCCAATGATCAGAGAGGCTATACACACCATACCAATTGAATAGTAAGAAGTGGCTCGGTCAGACTCAAGCATACACATCGGATGGTCCGGTGATGGAGTTGAAGGTTACACCAGAATATCCAGTGTTCACAAATATATTTGAGTGGGGTTCTAAAGGCTAGTTTGTACTACTGTATACACCGAATGGTCCGGTGTTGGTACTGCTATTGACACCAGATCATCCGGTGTTCACAGTTTGTTTGAGCCATTAGGGCAACAGCTACTTCGCAGAATTGAGGCTATAAATACCCTCCACTCAACCATTTGAGTGTGCTAGAGTTCAAAGAAGCTCATATACACTTGAGAAGACATCTAAGCTACCAAAGTGCTTAAAGTGATCATCCAAGGCAATTAAGCACAACATTACTAAGTGATTAGTGCTATTATGCCTAGACAGAGTTGTTGCTAGGTGTTGCTGTTTAGAGAGTGGATCAAGAAGTGATCCTACATTGTACCAAGTGATACACCGACACCTTGGAGTCTTGGTGACTCTTCGGCACCATAAGCCTTGGTGGCTCATGCTTGTTGACCCTCCGACTTAGTGTGGAGTGGCGACAAGATGCTTGTACAAAGGCGCGGAGACCCTTGCCTTGCTGGCTCAAGCTCCAAAGTGATCAAGATAGCAAGTAACTGGAAGAGAGGCTTATGGTGAGCCTTACCTTTGTGGCTTGGTGGCTCAAGAGTCGTGATTGGGTGCCATCCAGGAGCAAGAGTTTTGATGGCTGCTCTAACATGGACTAGAGATGGAGTTTATATCATCGATACCACGAGATAAAAATCCCTTATACCGAGTTTGCTCTCTTTACCTCATTTACGTTTCCACATTTACATACTTGCAATCTACATTTGTGTATTTACCTTCCTAGAGTAGTTTGTTAGTATTGGCTATAGGTTGCAAACCTTTTGAACGGTAGAGTAGACACACTAAATAAACCAAGAGCACATTTAGATAGAAATTTACATAGATTTATCTTGTGAAGTTTTTAGAGCTAATTAGTTTTAAGTGTCCTAATTCACCCTCCCTCCTCTTAAGACGTCACCGATCCCTACAAGTAGTATCAGAGTCGGGGCTCATACCTTTCACAAGGATACACCAATTCAAGTGGTATTTAAGCCGTGTTCTCATTTTGATTGTTTAGGCTTCACCGCCTAGTGAGTTGTGTTGTTCAGGGTTGGGACGGATATGTAGTGCTCCACGTTTCGATGGCACTCACTTTTTCCTGTTGGAAAATTCTAATGACTTGTTATTTACAAAGTCAAAGGTTTAGATGTTTGGAGAGTCACCGAGGAGGGGATGAAGGAACGCGTCACAAACAAGGAGAGGCAAGTCAATGCTTTGGCGAAGAGTATCCTTTTATCATCTCTAAGCATTGATGCATTCAATTGAGTATATTCTCTCACTAATGCACATGATATTTGGACTAGTCTCATTGAAATAAATGAAGGCACAAAGGATGAGTGCAATGAGAAATATCATGTGCTAGTTATTAATCTCAATGGCATTAAACAACTTGCCCATAAAAATGCTAATGACATGTACTCACGTTTGAATATTATTGTCAATGAGATCAATGCACTAGATTTGATGCCAATCGGAGGTGATCAAGTGGTGAGAAGAATACTTCAAGATCTTCTTTCAAAGTATAAGTTGATAGTCTCCATTATCTACGACAACAATGACATTTTCAAGATGACTCTAAGTCAAGTTCTTGGCAAGATCATCGCCCATGAGATGACCATGAACATGGAGGTTGAAGATTCCTCCTCATTCGGTGCCAAGGACCTTACCCTCACAAGCAAGCAAGCTCCTTGCCACACTTGAAAGAGAACATGAGAAGGCAAAAACAAGAGTCGAGCTCAAATGAAGATGATAATGATAAAGATGAAGAGAGTGATGAAGAAGATGAGAAAAGCACATCAAGTGATGAAGAAATGGATCCCAAGATCACCAAGATGATCTCAAGATTGAAGAAGGACCTCAAGAGGATCAATGACAAGATTAATCACCCAATCTCTATGAAAGACTTGGTCAACACAATTGATCATATTAAGATTGAGAATAAGACCAAGAACAAGAACAAGAGGGAGACATGGGGAAGAGACAAAGTGTTTGCAAGCATAGGAAAATGGGTGAGTGAAGATGAAGATTCAAGCTCAAGTGATGAGAGCTTCACCATCCACTCCTCCAAAAGAAGCTCTTCCTCAAGGTCGTCATCACGCAAGTCATCATCACATAAGTACCTTATGGCAAAAGGTATAGAAAGAGATATAAGTGATGATGAATCCGTTGACGATTCACCCTCTCAAGAAGAACTTCTTAAAATGATCAACGAGCAACAAAGAGCCTTAAAGAAATAATCTAACGAACTTAAGAAATTCAATGTTCTTAATGACATTCATGCTTCCTTTGATTCTAATTATAAATAATTGTTGAGCAAATTCAAATTACTAAACAAGGAGCATGAAGAGCTTAAGGCAAAACTTGAGGGCATTGAATCTCAACCTAATGTTCCTTTAAAGTAATCTACCTCTCTTTGATTTTAATCCTAAGATAGATGCTTTCACTTATTGTGATGATGTGATTGATCTATCTAGCTCGCCACTTTGCAATGTGACATGTGTTAAGAATATTGTTGTAGAATCATATAATGATCTCATTGCACAAGAGAATGATGAGCTCAATAAACAAGTGGAGAAGCTCAAGAAGGACTTAGCAAGATTAAAGGGCAAGAATCATATCCAATCTCCTCAAAATAACCATGACATCATGGTGAACAAGCTTACAGAGGGGTCCACCATGGTATGCTTTAAGTGTCATCAAGAAAACCACAAGTTCTTCCAATGTAAGAAAGTCAAGAAGGAGGCAAATGAGAAGAAGAAGGTGATGAATCTCCTAAACAAGACCTCTAACATCAACATCAAGCCCAACTACAAGATCAAGACCAAGAACAAACACTACAAGCTTAAGAAGAAGGACAATAACAAGGTGATTGCATGGTTAGAGAAAAGGATCGGGGGTGGAACCAACCCATTTGGGTGCCCAAAGAAGTCATCACCAACATGAAGGGGCCCCAATCAGTTTGGGTTCCAAAGAAGACTTGAAGTGCATGGGTCGGCTCGAGGAATTTGGAGACTTGGCATACAAGATGAAGTGAAAGTTCAAGCAAAAAAGCCAAGTGAACAAGATTAGGCGTATTGATGAAGACCTTGATCATCATATACCCAAATTCTCCATCCAAAAGTAAAAGAGGTAATGGGTAGCTAGATTTTTGTTCTTATTTTTTTGTTTTGCATCTAATACCTTTGTCTTGTCTTGGATTGCATGTGCATATTTCATTTCTTTGCAATGCCTAGTGTTGGTTTTCATACGGTAAGTTGCTTGTGTTTCTCTTTAACACATGAGCAATCTACATGATTTATTAGTTGTAGATTTTTTTCATGGTATATTTCTACAATTGGTATCCTTATGTGCCATGAGTCCAATCTATAGGATAAATTCTCCATTGTTATCAATGACAAGTGCATGTCTCTCACAAGTATTCGACACTTGTATGTATACATTTAGGGGGAGTATATCCTATGTGTTGTGATTTTAAGACTAACATGTGTTTCAAGTGATATATTTTGTAGTCTCATGGAGTAATCTACAAGTCCTCAGAGGTATGCAATGCTTATTCGTCAATTAGTATTATAGTCCATTCATTTGATCATTTAAGCTACCTTCATACATAATATGGTTTAAACTTTCTATCTCTACATATTATTTAGTTGTGTATATATTGCTACATACCTACAAGTGATTCATCACAAGTGGACCTTATCATATGTGTGCACACATATAGGGGGAGTTTAGATCATATTATGTGATTTTCATGAATTGTGGTCCATGTGTTTACATTTCAAATGGTATCCACACAGCTCATATTGCATTTCTATAGTTGGTATCATACCTTTCAATTGAATTCCTACAAGTGGTATCATTTTATTGGATCATGGTTTATGAATATCTCTCCCATGTGCTCTAACACTTTTCCTTGAATTCAACATGTGTTTTAGTCTTTTTGAGATTGTTGACAAATGGGAAGAATTTTGACAATCAAAGCAAGATGGCATGCTTAGGGGAGAATAAACAAGGAAGTAAGATATCTAGGGATGCCAAGGTTGAGAAATAGGGACAAGATGATGCAAGAAGCGCGCAAGGATTTCAAGACATCCACAAGTGGTATCAAGGCCATAAGTAGTATCAAGGCTATACATGTGGTATCAAGAGTGCGTAAATCAAGGAGCTCTTGCATAGGTCGATCAAGTGAGATAGTGGCGATGGAGAAAGGAGGAGAAATGTTTCCATGGTAGCCACAACAAAAACGGGACAAAGTGAAGGTAAGAATAATGTATGACAAAGATGTGATCTTTCCCTTATAATTGGTATCATTTGTTGTTCTTACCATGCATCCAAGCAAGTAGGTAAGGTCTTGTGCCATTTACATTTGGCTTTCAATTGGTATATTCTAGTATTTGCCTCTTGCTTTGGTTGTGTTGTCACCAATCACTAAAAAGGGGGAGATTGTAGCGAACATGGCCATTTTACACCATGTATGTGATTTTAGTTATTAATGACAATATAGTTAATGAGACTAACATGTTTGTCAACTATATGCTTTAGTAGGTCTCATGGATGCAATATGAAGAATACACTGGAGGCCTCAATGGAGGATAGGTGTGAAAAGTTGTACACATCGGATGGTCTGGTGATCAGAGGGGTTATACACACCGGACAAAATGAAAAGTAAGAAGTGGCTCGGTCAGGCTCAAGTATACACACCCGATAGTCCGATGATAGAGTTGAAGGTTACATCAGAATATCTGGTGTTCACAAATGTGTTTTAGTGGGGTTCTAACGGCTAGTTTGTATTATTGTACATACCGGACCATCCGGTGTTGGTACTTCTGTAAACACCGAATCATTCGGTGTTCACAGTCTGTTTGAGCCGTTGGGGCAACAACTAGTTCACGAGGTTGAGGCTATAAATACCCCACATTCGGCCATTTGAGTATGCTGGAGTCCAGAAAAGCTCATATACACTTGAGAAGACATCCAAACTACCAAAATGCTTAAAGTGATCATTCAAGGTAATTAAGCACAAGATTAGTGAGTGATTAGTGCTATTAGATCTAGAGAGAGTTGTTGCTAGGTGTTGCTGCCTAGAGAATGGATTAAGGAGTGATCCTACATTGTACCAAATGGTACACCGACACCTTAGAGTCTTAGTGACTCGCTGACACCATGAGCCTTGGTGGCTCATGCTTGTTGACCATCCAACTTGGTGTGAAGCGACAGCAAGACGCTTGTACAGGGACATGGAGACACTTGCCTTGGTGACTCAAGCTCCGAAGTGATCACGACGGCAAGTGATCGGAAGAGAGGCTTACGGTAAGCTTTTTCTTTGTGGCTTGGGGTGTGATTAGTTGCCTGCAAAGGGGCACTCTGGCCCAGCGGATGCGTATAATCTCAGAGAGAAGCGTGTTTGGTTGCCCGCATGCACTATTCTAGCATAGTCGAGCGGATGCAAATGTATGCCCGCAACCTGGCTCGGGAGGCGAGCTTCCCTCCGCAGCCTGACCCAGTGGATGAAGAGCTTGTATGCGCTCATGCAGGCAGCCCCACTTATCAGTGTTACAAAATTATTTGCGTACGGGTAACCAATCACAGTCTCAACTCTTGCATCCGCTCATGTGGCCTCATATTCGGTCAACCAAACAGAATCTCTACTCAGCTTATCCAAACAGATACAACTAACAAAACACTCTTCTTCTCAACAAATATAACTCCACTCGATCTGCTTCCCCTCAACCTACATATACGGTCCATGCGGGCTACACCCATGCGGGCAACCAATCACACCATTGATGGCTCAAGAGTCGTGACCGAGCGTTGTCTGAGAGCAAGAGCCTTGGTGGTTGCTTCAATGTGGACTAAGGGTGGCATTTATGCCATCAATACCACGGGATAAAAATCCTTTGTGCTTAGTCTGCTCTCTCTACCTTATTTACGTTTCTGCATTTACATATTTGTAGTCTACCTTTGTGTATTAACTTCCTAGAGTAGTTTGCTAGGATATTCTATTGGTTGGAAACATATTCAATGGTAGAGTAGACACACTAGATAAATCTAGAACACATTTAGATAGAAATTGATATAGATTTATCTTGTGAAGTTTTTGGAGCCAATCAGTTTTAAGTGTCCTAATGCTCCGAAAATATAAATAAAGGAAAATTTTGGTTGTGATCCACTTCTCATCTGTGTTTAATTTAGCCTTACACGGTTATAAGTTAACGCTTAACTGTGTGGCGACTGTTGCGTCTGGGCCCTGGTCGGGGCGTGACAGTACAATTTTACAAAGAGTGTGTCAAATGGTGCCTCATCAGATTAGTCACCAAACAATAAGGTGAAGGTCACCGTACAATACGGAGAATACAAAGAAGACTCCAACAGTCGATTTTTTCACTGTTGGAAAAGGGTCACCATACCATACGGTGCTAACCATCATGCAATATGATGCCAATCACCATACAATGCGATGACTAGGAATTCTAGATAGATTTCTCCCAACGGCAAGATTTTGGGTAAGGCTACAAATACCCCTTGACCAGCTATTTGAATGTGCTGAAACTCTAGGGAAGACACAAACTCATCTTGGAGAATTTCGTAGCCACCTTTTGGTTGAAGTTAAAGATCAACACATTTAGCACAAGATTAAATACTTGACTAGTGCTAGTTTAGGCCTAGTGCGCATCTAGGTAGCCGAATAGCATAGAATTAGATATGGTTCTATATATATATATATATATATATATATATATATATATATATATATATATATATATATATATATATATATATATATATATATATGTTCATGTCAATGTGTGTGCGCATAAAAGTTTGTTCACAGTACTGACTATATGAATTCCTACCAAAAAATCCGTGAATTTTGTGATTTCCAAATGTACGAATGTTGTTTATTTACAAAAATAAAATTAAAGCACATGGTTTTTTTGTGCAGAACAGAAATTTTATTTTTGAATATAAAGTACAATGTGTGTGGTTGGAAAAGGTACACGTTCATTTGTACAAAGGAATACGAGAGTGTACATCTCAAAAAACAGGATGGTCATACTTCAATCTTCTTCAGAAAAAAATATGGTTTTAAAAAGCAGCCGACTATACCCATGAAAATTGAAAACAGTCAGATCGAGTACTGGTAGTGTGAGACTGGGGCGATCGATCAAACGC
The DNA here is from genome assembly GCF_958298935.1 of Phragmites australis. Taxonomy (NCBI): domain Eukaryota; kingdom Viridiplantae; phylum Streptophyta; class Magnoliopsida; order Poales; family Poaceae; genus Phragmites; species Phragmites australis. The sequence goes on along the minus strand of NC_084936.1, from coordinate 17,558,723 downwards.
ATCAATTGGTGCGAGTTCCTCAGACTTGTTGTGTCAATGCTGGCTATAAAATATAGACCTTTGGTCTGAACCCCTCCATTGAATGGATTGTCGTACTGAGGTCTGAGCTTGCCTCATTGCTGGTGCGGTTTGCTTGCTTGTCATCGGCAGCATATTGATAATCATATAATTGTCTATACTCTTATCGACCTGCCTCTCCGGCACGACCGTGGCAACCACCTTTTCCCACTAGTAAAAAATAGTCATAGATAACGGGTCATACACGTTATGGGTGATAGGTCCCGTACCCGTCACCCTAAACACATCACTGATGACTAGTTATTGGTGACGGAATCGGTGACTAGTCATAACCTTGACCCGTCACCTTTGAGTGTGTCCCATGTGCTTTGGTGATGGACATAAGTGACGAGTAATATTTTCACCCATCACTTATGTCCTAATATAAGTGATGGGTAACCTATGTCTGTCACCCATGTGCTGGGAGGAATACATAAGTGACAAGTAACCTGGGTTACCCTTCACTGATGTGTATATTGCCTGGCAGAAATATATTGCTTCCAGGCTGCATCCTGGAGCGTAGCCAGAATTTGGTAGCCATCTTTTCTCTGTAAACAACAACAATATATCCAAATCCATATCGACAAACACAGTTATATTAGAACTTGCTTCATCACAGAATCACAAAGGTTACAAAGTTCCAATCAATTCATTATAGAATCACAAATGTTACAAGTTCCGATCAACTCATATTACAAAAGAGCTAACAACCTAGGGGTTCTATAATAGAACTCGCCATGTGGATTCATGAATTCAGACACCAAGAACTCGACGATCCATCGTCAAATCTCTGGGAGTGTACCATCGTTGAAAAAAATAGCGTTAAATTTCTGCATAATTTGACGTGTAAGCAATATCATGTTATCATGAAATTAAACTAATTACTGAAATTAGTTATGAATAATCTTATATTGAACTTACATCGGGGGATTCAATATCTTTTGCTCGGATTGTGAGGATCATGTTCCACGCAACATAGAATCCGCATTAGATGCCCGGTGGTTGGTGGTGGCACTGCTAGAAAGAAAATTTAATGCTAGATCAAAAGGAAAAAAAATAACAACATAGAGTATTTAGTAATCTGTTTGGTAGCACTTACTGCGAAGCTGGTCTTGTGTGTCAGTCTGCGGTCGTCTTTCTCGTTGTAGTCAGGTTGAGCTCGAATGTACTTGTCAAAAGCCCTGCATAAATATGGATCGATTAGGGAGTATTTAAATGTTAGAAAAGTTAAATATGTAAACTAAATCAGGCAGAATTTACACGTCAAGGGGTCCTTTTACAGCGATGTAATCACGCTCTCCAAGTTTTCCTTTTCATCCTACGGGTCTTGACGAGTTGAGGTACCACACCAAGTTCCACTTGAGGAAAATGACCAGTAAGATCCAATGGCCACAGGTGTTGTAGGCACCCATCAGGTACTGTATTTTGGAATGTTGTTGCATTGCCCTAGTCACATAGTCCATAGCGTAGTCAATGTGAAGTTGGATGACCAATATTGAAATGGCCTCAGGTCAAGAAATGTGATGGGCTCCTCATTCTTCTTTGTTTCTTTCATCATGTGTCTACAGATAAGAACATAGTTAGATTCAAGACTTAGTGGTATTAATTAATGAATATTCAATTTCAAGGGACTTACAATGTCGCCCCTCTTTCACTAGATCCTTTGACGAAGCGCTTCACCCAGAGATGTGACTTCATCATTGGGTGGGAGCTCCAACACATGATTGGTGGTATTGTTATGTACCATGTCCACCGTAACCACGGCATAGCCTGTACGTATCGGGATTATATGTAAGATAGAGACTCCTGGAAGCACCTGGCCCCTTACAACCTCGATGTGATACCCACCATGCCTAATTACAAGGCTGCAGGGCGTGGGCCCTTCTAGCAGGTCAATCGTATCTGGCTCAGTCATGGCAGTAGCTACTTGTTGCTCGACCTCCTTGGAGGCGCAGCTACTCTTTCCTACAGCTTAAGGGTTAGCTTCCGCTGGCATGGAAATTTTTATTCCCTGTGATGTAAGCTGCTCCATGATGTTTTGTGTAAACTTTTCGAGTGATGTCCTTTGTTAATGCATCCACGTCCACTGCAGACCTCTTCCTCTTCTTGTACATCCCGAGGTCTTCGGGGAAGTCATATTTCCAGCCTTGAGAACTTGATACACCCCGCACTTGACCTAGCTACTCTGGGTTTCCTAGCGTGATGAGCTCATGGCTTCTTCGAGTACGATCAATACCGCCAATAATCCTCAAACCATACAAGGTCCAATTACAAGAGCACGTGCACAAAAATTAGACCACCAGGTGAACTCATTTCTCGCTGTTCGTGTTTCCTTGACTGATTACTACTAAATTCTTGTGATATTTTATTGCTTAGGAACGTGGGAGAAGCACTACAACCTTACCCAAACGTCACCCCTCGAAGGCCAAGTCTATTTGGACTCGAGGCTGAGCTCTAGTCAAAGTTGTGGTCGTGGTCGAGTCTCAATACAACACGTCACGCGTCGGTAAAACGGGCATAACTCTCTCATACGAAGTCCGTTTTAGGCGTTCTTGGACTTGCTGGAAATCTTATGTCGAGCCATTCCCAATGGATCTATGATAGACTAAATATTCCTTATAGTTTAGTTAGAATAGAAGGAATAAGGTGTTGCGTCACCATTTGTAACCCTTTCGGGTCTTGTAATCGTGTCGGAGTCAGAGTCCAGGTTGAGCACACCTCTTTCCATGGCTGCACAACCCTAGGTCAACCTCCTCACGTCCCCCATATAAATATACGGTAGCCATCAAAGTTTAGACTCAGGTTTAGCTTAGATTATTCTATTTTAGACAGCTTCGCCGTTTATCGGTTTGTTAAACCCCAACTCGAGCACTTCCTTGGTAATTTGCAATATTCAGATTCCATCTACCTGTTCTTGCTTGTGTTCTCAATTCGCTTGCAGGAAAAGCCTTCTTGGTGAGGTCAACTGCGTCTTTGCACGGTTGATAACCATGGAGTAGTGGTGTAGTGGTTGCGAGGGTTCTCGATCTGTTCTGGACAGGAGCCTTTGGATCATCAACGTCGAAACTCCACCAATCAACTTATCACATTAACTTTCGGAAGATTAGGCAAACACGCATCACAGCGCCGCTGAGAGAACATCATGTTCCCTAACCCCAGTGAAAGAACATTGGCTGGCTTTGGCTGCCTTTTCTTTAACTTTTTCTGCGACTACCTAGGTTTCGCTGTTTCTGAATGTGATTTCCCCGCTTTTGGAAAGCTCACCTCTTGCACGCAAATATGACCATGATCGTCCCGGGAATTGCAACCAAGGATTCTCGCGGCCTTCTCTAGCTAATTTTCCGTCCTCTGCTTGCCATTTTGGCCTTTTCCCAACATACCCGGTTGCGCTGGTCCTATGGTTGTGCTTGTTCCTACCCCGAAGCTGCTTCTTCTCCTCGCTCTCCTCTTTGAACTACTCTGATTTCTTCATCTGTACAAAAGCATCACAATCTTCCTCTTTCAAGTGCTTATAGCTCTCGAAGGGTGCCACCCCCTTTAGCCAAGTACCGATTCACAAGCTTGCTCTTAAAGCTTTGGTGAAGTTTCGCGATGGCTTTCATTACTGCATTAACCATGGTGATCGTTTGACGCTCGCTCATGTTGCCAGGGTACTATAGATACTCCTTGACGATATTATCGAACAACTCCCTCTTTGCTTCGTCACTGAGGTCATCGAACTTAGTCGTTATCGGCACCCTTTCCCGAGCAATGAGCCATGCGATCCTCCAAAATCTATTCAGAGCCTTTTCATCTGTAGGCAACCCATCAGCATCGATTCTTGTGACGGTAACCTTGTCTATCAGCCACTGTGTTTGTAACCTTGCCTTTCGAGCTCGTGCACCACTACCAGCTGTCTGGCTTGGAGACTGCACTTCCGCCATTTAGAGAGAAAACAAGGGGAGTTGACATAAATTTAATATTCCTCCATTCAACAAGTATAAAATGCATCGACTCATATAAATACCTCTCTGGCGGGATTGTACTCTTCGTCACTTGCTCAATGTCGGTTCTCCTGCATCGGTGACGGGTTAGGGTTAGGGCTGCGATACTGGCTTTCGCTGTTGCCGAAGGAAGATGATGCGTGCAGGCTTGGGCTCCTATCTGGCCCATCTTGTATTGGGACGGCTTCTAGTGCTAGCATCCTTTATGCTTTTGATTTCTCAGAAGTGGTAGTCCTCTTCTTCCCCATGGAAATCAAGTGTAGTATATTCTGTTCTCAATAGATGAAAGAAAAGGAATCAACGTTAAGAAATATATATTGAAATGAGTGTTCTCTAGATAGTGGTAGATGTGATAACCTACTAAAATAAACAGACCAATCTGCTCATGTTACTACAAACTCTCCGGACAGCCCACCTTCCGATTTCACATACTAAAGGTGGCAATGAGTCCAAGTATGCCAAAGAAAAGTGTTCTCAAACTCTGCATCTCCTTCAAGATAAGAAAAGTGTGTATATTCAAGTGCTTCAGGATTTGTGTAACTCCTGTTTAAGGCATAGAGCCACTAATTCCTTTTACATATGCTTCGAGGTCAATAGTTTTGTTCATTATCTTTGGTTAGTTCAAGAACAAGTGTATGAACAAGCATGCATACACCTCACAGGTTAGTTCAAGAACAAGTGTATGAATAAGCATTTCCCAAGTAATGATGCATACTTCAACTATAGTCCATTCAATACAGATAAATCCAATTTGAGACATATCACAAATAGCTTTTGACCAAAAGTTTATGACTGACCTCGTGGGGAAGGGAAGAAGGACAGGAGGAGCTGGCGGCGGCGTTGCCTTGTCTTGGGCTCGGACTCGGGCTTTGGAAGGAGCTACACGTCAACAACGGCCGAGTGCTCAGAGAGGGCTCGTGGCAATGGCGGCTGGGTGCTCAGAGAAGGCTCGTGGCAACAGCGGTGGGCTCAGAGGCGACGGCGGTGCTCCAAGTGCGGTGAGCCTTCGACGGGGGCGGAGAGGTCGTCGTTGGTGGGGGCAGCGACGGGCTAGGGGCGATGGTGGCGACAACGATGGGCGACGGGGCGACAGAGACGGGTCGGGGGCGACGGCTTGTGGCGACGGTGATGGGTGGAGGGCGACGGTGGGTGGGTGGAGGGTTCATAGCGATGGCACGTGGTGGTGGGTGGAGGGTGACGGCGACGGCGAACCCTAGCGCGCGCAGGCAAAAAGACTTAGGCAAAATGAGAGTGCGCACGTGCGGGGACTAGCTAGGGTTATATACAAACAAGTCATAGGTGACGGGTTATAAATTTCACCCATCACTTATTGTAAGTAATAGGTGACGGGTTAAGAATATCACCCGTCACCTTTTACTTCGACTCGGCCCTTACATATAAGTCATAGGTGACTGGTTAAGAATATCACCCGTCACCTTTTTACTTTGACTCGGCCCTTACGTATAAGTCATAGGTGACGGGTTAAGAATATAACCCGTCACCTTTTACTTCGACTCAGCCCTTACATATAAGTAAGGGCGACAGCAACGGTGAACCCTAGCATGCGCAAGCAAAAGGACTTAGGCAAAACGACAGTGCACACATGTGGGAACTATCTAGGGTTATATACAAACAAGTCATAGGTGACGGGTTATAAATGTCACCCGTCACTTATTGTAAGTAATAGGTGATAGGTTAAGAATATCACCCGTCACCTTTTACTTCAACTCAGCCCTTACGTATAAGTCAAAGGTGACGGGTTAAAGAATATCACATGTCACCTTTCACTTTGACTCGGCCCTTACGTATAAGTCATAGGTGACGGGTTAAGAATATTACCCGTCACTTTTTACTTCGACTCGGCCCTTACATATAAGTCATAGGTGACGGGTTATGTTATTTAGCCGTCACCTATTAGTTATAGAAGTGACGGGTTAATAATATCACCCGTCACAATTTATAAATTCAAATAACTTGAAACCTAAAATCAAATTTTAAATTAATATTACAAATTCAAATAACTTGAAACCAAAAATTCAAATTTGGCATTAATATTCAAAATTTCAAATTACTTGAGACCAAACATTCAAATTTGACATTAATATTTCACATTAAAATTCAAATTCGATGTTTTCGTGCTTTCTTGACATGGATCCCTTCATTATGGTCGAAGCGCAGGTATGGAGTTTTCTCGATTAGCGAAAGGCGTGGCACGATTGCAGTAGCAAAAGGGGGATTTCATCGAATTAATTGAACTCCTGCTCATCAATGAAGTTTGCAACTCCAACGATGCGTCTTTTCCCAGTGAGAACCACATGGCGTTTCTTCTTTGTTGTGTCAGTCACATAAAAGACTTGGCAAACATCTTTAGCGAGTATGAAGGGTTCAGACTTGTATCCGAGATGTTTGAGATCAATGCTAGTGAATCCATACTTGTCATTAGTGACGCCCTTTGCCCCTATGTACCCAACGGCACTGAAATAGGGCTACCTTGAATCCCAAGTAGTTCAACTCCCAGATCTCCTCTATTTGACCGTAGTATGTGCCCCTCTACATGTCGTTGTCATAAGTATCTATACGGATACCACTGTTCTGGTATATACTCTTCTCATCTTGGGCAACCGTGTAAAAAGTATATCCCTTTGTATCGTATCCTTGATATGTCATAATTATGTATATAGAATCCGATGCCAGTTTTTTTATCAGAGCACTTGTAGGAGTACTCGGTTGTTTGATTCAATCTCGGAACCAAGTCATGAACCTTTGCATATGTTGCCTTGCAACATAAGCTTTGATCTTACCTGGATTCTCTTCAAGTAGAATCTGCTTGTGCTCATCGACATATGGGCACACTTCGCTCAATTGTTGCAATACGAGGAAATGATCTTGGTCGTATGCCTTCTGATCAGGAGTTATTGCCATCTTCCCCAAGACCCCTACACCTGCGAGCCTCCCCTCATGGTGAGACTTAGGCACGCCTCCTTTGTCGCGTAACCTTGCACGATGCAACCCTCGGGAAAGGCTCGATTCCTTAGGTACGACTTGAGAACGCCCATATATCTCTCATATGGAAACATGTGATGCAGGAACACGGAACCAAGGTAGTGTATCTCCTTCACAAGGTGAGCAGTGAGATATACCATGATATCGAAAGGATGGTGAGAAATATACCTTAAGAATACATAGAGTCTCAAAGTGTCTTTTTTCTAGCTCCTCCAGTGAGTCTGGATCGAGCACCTTTTGTTCAATTGCATTCAAGAAAAAGCACCGGCTCAGGAGAGTCTTGCAAACCTTAATTGGGAGGATGTTCCTAATAGCTACCACAAGCAGTGACGTCATCATTACATGGCAATCATGAGACTTCATCAAGGCGAAATTCATTTTCAGCTCTTTCACCGAAACAAGTCTTGCGATATTGGATGAGTAACTAGATGGAACTTTTACACTGTGCAAGAACTCGTAGAATTCTTTTTTATCCTTCTTGGAGAGAGTGATAGATTCTGAGGGTAGGTGTTTTCCTTTGTCCGTATCATGTGTATGGAGCTTCGATCTTAAGCCTATTTCTTCAAGGTCAGCTCATGCGTTCTCATGATCCTTTCCTTTTCCCTTCATTTGGAGTAATGTACCGATTAGACTCTCACAGATATTCTTCTTTACATGCATGTTGTCGATAGAGTGGCAAACATCTAATTTTTCCCAATACTCTAGCTCAAATAGTATTGATTTCTTGTTCCATATTCCTAATTGTTCAAAATCCTTGGAGGATTGTTTTCGCTTGCCAAGGACATATTGATATTCTTAACCTGATTGTGGACATCTTTCCCGCTGAAATGCCTCGGAGGTAACGCTTTCTCCCTTGTTCCATCGAACTGCTTGTCCATGTTTCGGTACAGGTGCTTCCTCGGAAGGAAACGTCGATGTTGTATGTACACTATTTTCGTTGAGTTGTTCAACCTCAAACTGCATGTGTTGTCTAAGCAATGTGTGCAAGATTCACCTTTTCTTTTGCTCTGACCTGACAAGTTACGAAGTGCTGATAGATCATTGATGGTGATGAGCAACATGGCATGCAAGGTAAAGTACTCTTGCTTGTCCTAATCCCAAACCTCGACGCCTTCTGACCAGAGTTTCTTAAGATCATCGGTTAAAGACCTGAGGTACACATCGATATCGTTGCCAGGTTATTTTGGTCCTGATATCAAGATCAACAACATAATGTATTTCCGCTTCTTACAAAGCCAGGATGGAAGGTTGTAGATCGACAATACAACCTACCAAGTGATATGTGAGGTACTCATATTACCGAATGGATTCATGTCATCTGTGCTCATAGCAACCTAATATTTTTCAATTCTTCAGCAAACCAACCAAATGTGGAATCAATGATTTTCCACTGAGCAAAATCCGCCGGGTGTCGTATCATTGCATCATTCTTATGACCTTCCTTATGCCAACGCACCAATTGTGCTTCATTTCTGTTGGCAAACAGACGCTTCAGACGGGTAATTATAGAAAAATATCACACCACCTTCCTAGGACCACCTTTACTTTTCTTCCCTCCATCCTCGTCACCACCGTCATTTCTACGCTTATATCGATGGGTTCCACAAATGGGGCATTGATCCAGCTCGGCATACTCTCCACGAAATAAGATACAATCTTGCTTACATGCATGTATTTTTTCTATTTCCAATCCTAAAGGACAAATTATCTTCTTTGCGTCATAGACGCCCTCGGGCACCAAGTTCCCCTCCGGTAGCATATCCCTTAGCAGATCCAGCAATACTTCGAAACTCTTATCAGTCCAACCATGGGTTGCCTTCAACTATAAAAGCTTTAGGTTCCCAAATATCAGCGTGTACTTCTCCTTACAGTTGGGATAAAAGGACGTCTTTTTTTCCCGCACAAAGTCCTAGAATTTAGAAAACTCACCATTGTTATACTCGTCGTGCCGCTCGACATCCCGCACCAGATGGTCCACATTCTCCACAAAATTCTCAAGATCATTATCATTGAAACCTAATATGTCATCATCCCTAAGATCATGATCCATTGCACCGGGTGTAAGTCCTTGATCCACACTGTCAGCATGGAGGATCCGATCCAACTCTCCCTCGTTAAGGCCTTTCTCACCATGATTGTTCCAACATGTATAATTCTCTTTAAATCCACGCATGATCAAGTGTGCATGGATATTGTCTGATTTTCGAAACTTTTTATCATTCTTGCAGTCGCAACATGGATAATACATTGCCGTTTTACCACGATCTTTCATATCTGCTAAGGCAACACTCATGAAATGCTTCACCCCGCTCAGGTAATCCGAATAAGTCCAGGTCTCAAGGTACATTCAACTTCTGTCCGTCATCTACAATTAATATAAAAATATTCATTCTTCACTAACAATTACCTTAATTTCATGGTTAGGTATGCGATTAAAAATTCCATACAAATACACTAGATCTGTGACATCTCGTGGTAGATCGGGCAAATCTAGTATCAAATCTAACATAAATACAACTCACTTGTACTAAGATTTTGGATAAAGATACAAAATAGCCGATTACAACTCAAAGCGCAACAAATCTACCAAATAGGGATTAGAGAAGGAAAGGATGAGAAAAGGGGAGATGCAAACCTTGAAAGACCTCACACCAATTCAAACTTCAAATCAACAAAATATTAGAAAATCTCTACCAGAGCCGGTGAAAATTGCCAACACTGTGCGGGCGGAACTGATGAGTAACTGTTCGCCCACACAGTGGCTAACCAACTCTTTAAACAAAGCTAAGTAATATGTGACGGGTGATAATATTACCCATCACTTATTAGTTGTTATAAGTAATGGATCATGTTACGACCCGTCATTTATAATTGGCTCAGAGAGACCCGTCACCTTTGCCAAGTCATAGGTGACGGATCATAACATAACATGTCACTTATGACTGGTACAGGATGATCCATCACTTATGACTGGGTTTAGTTATTACCTGTCACTCATGTTATAGGTGATGGGTAGTATTACGACTCATCACCTATTATTTGTTATCTGTAACGGAGAAATATCTGGTTCTAACCTGATACGATATAAGTGACGGGTCTTTGTCCGTTTTCCATGTAATGTCCAGTGCTCACAGCTTGCTTAGATCCGGTCAATGTAGACATGCTGCTGGCTCTTCGTTCGAATGTTTGTATTTCATGCCCCTCTGGTGAAAACCAAGATGAAATTTGGATAAAATTCAAGTTAATGTTGAGGGCATGTTGGTGTTTATCCATCAGTCAATGTTCTTTGATTTCACAGGGACAAAACCCAAGCAGGCTTTTGTATTTCGACAGCAACAGACCAATAAACCAAAAAAAATATGGCAAAGTTCAATAGAGTTTGGGAAGTGATGGCATAGAACCAATAAGCGACAGGGGCACAACTGAGGAGCTAACGATGGAAGCATTCGCGGCTAGGGATAGTTTGCTGCTAGCAGTGGCGCTTGGCTACAGCACAACATCCTTCTCGAGTTGGATTGGATACTCTTTCTCTGGCAAACCTCCTCCAATCGGATGATTTCTTTGTATACTGTGTGTTTTGTAGTAGATCAACGATCGCGATAATTTGGCAAAGAAAAGGGGAAGCCGGCAAGCAATTGTGGTGCGGACAACTATTGCATGCGGCCACAAGGAGACCTTGACTTCACTGTCCTCGGGATTGTAAAAAAGTCGCACATATCCTTTCATCTCCTATGGCTGGACATGCAGCGAATCAGGTGTGGACTTGGTGTACTGAAACAATACGTTCCATAAAATATATAGCAGATCCGGAAGGAAAGGAAAATGGAAGGAGAAACGGGTAGTGAGAGCACAGTCTCCAGACACATGTCCTCTTCCAGCTTTCACACAACCAGCATGATGCGTGCGGAGAAACATAGTGCATCCTCGAATAAGAAGTATAGTGCAACACAGACGTGAAGGCAATCGGAAATAGCTTCTCTACTCCTATAGTAACCGATCTAAGGGTATAGATATATATCTAGACAAGTTTTTTTATAGTACATGGTAAAGGATCCGTAAGGAATTTTTTTTTTAAGTAGGATAGGATTAATTTTTATTTTATCTCTAGAATTATTTAAGACGTAAGCTATCATATATTTTACGTGAGGGAAGTGTTAAAGTATAAGTGAATTACCTATTTTTTTTCATCACCTTAGACTTTTAGGTGAGCTGATTGGTGCATCTAACTCAATATAGTATCAAAGCCAGAGGTCTGGAGTTCGAGTCCTGGTGAACGCAATTAAACAAAAAATATAGTCAACACCTATTTCCACATCTAAAGCCTAAGAAAGCCTCCAATGAGGAGAGTGTTGAAATATAATCATTACTACAGTTTGTCTTATATGCTATCCCATCACTGTCAGTTTCTTACGAGCCAGCAGTGATGGAGTATTACTATTGGTTCGTATCAAGGACCGGCACTAAAAGTCCATTTAAAAAAATCCAGTAGTGATAATTGACTATCACTACCGGTTCTAACGACGAATCGACTGCAAAACTATCACTGTCGGTCTTTCTTATAAACTAGCAATGAAACTTGACTATCACTGTCGGTTCTAGCTACGAACTGGTAGTGATAATGGATAATAATTTATCTTAACTTATTCATACAAATTTGAATGGGGGATAAACTTTATATAAAAATTGTAGCTCTTGACGAGATCTACAACTTTATAGTTGAAAACTTTTTAATTTGAGATCATTTAAATACTTAAATAATTATAACAAAGTTTTAGAAAATAAAGATCAAAAGGAAAGTATATCTTATTATTATCACTGATACTTATATAGTGGGATGGTAAAGACGTATCGCGCGAGCTAAGAGGTTCTTGGGTTCGAGTGCTATGAAAAATCTTGTGACGTGACAGTGTGGCCGTGAGGGGTGCCTGGTCGGTTCAAAATATATTTTTTTTCGCGTCAAAAAATATTGATTCGGGGACTGATTATCATTATCGGCTGAAGCTTTCAGCCAGGAGTGATAACCCCCTTCACTGTCGGTCCCTAGACTGACAGTGATAGTCCCTTAGACTGACAGTGATAATTGGGGACTATCACTGTCCACTACCGACTCTGAAACCAACAATGAATATGGTTTTGAGAGCCGACAGTGAAAGCAGTTTCTGTAATAGTATAAATGAATTGCTTATATTTTCTCATTAGCTTAGGTTTTTGTTGAACTGGTTAATGTATGCCGCTCTAAAGTTCATATTTTGTTGTTTGATATTAAAAAAAAGCTGCCTAGTTCCTCCTTAGGTTACTATAGTAGGGTTTTTTTTTTCTAGATCTCTACGTTTTCAAATAGTGCCCTTTTTCCAATAATGCCCAAAGAGCATATCAGGGAAATACTATCGCAAAGGAGCTCCTTTCAGAGAATACCGTCGCAAAATGCCTGAGTTAGTAAATACCATCGCAAAAGGAAAGAATATTGGAAAATGCTAACACCATTCAGGTTGCCGTCCACCTGATAATGGCAATTGTGCCCCTGCCTTCGACCAGATGCAACTCCACCAAGAGCAGCCAAGCTCTAGCCGGCGAACCACCGCTTGCCGCCTCCTCCCGGCTCTTCCACTGCCAATCTGCCATTTGGTGCTATGTTTGGTCTTGTGAACCATATGATCTGTTGTATTTTCTTGGCGTTGTGCAAAGAGCTCAATTTGATCAGATGTACAAATTACTTTACTTAAATAGCTCCATCCATGATGTCAAATTATTCCTTACAACACATCTCTGCCCTTTTTGTGTCCCTTACGGGCCAGGCAGAACCGCGTTAGCATTTTCGAACACTCCTCCCATTTACATGGTTTTGCAACGGCATTCTCCAAAAGCTCCTTTGCGATGGCATTCTCCAAACACAGCTCTTTTGCTATGGTATTTTCCTAATTTACTCTACACCGGTCTATATTTTGCCCATATCCTGTAAATAACTACGTGCAACTCCTAAAAACAAATCTGTTACGGCTAAGATATGGACTCAGAAGATCAGAGCTGAACGAGTAGACGAGTGATGGAAGGAATGCCCATTTTGAAGTTCCTAGATTCCAAAACAAGCCCTAAACGAGGCAACTGCAAAGATATATCATGAGAAGCAAAGCAATGAGATAAACAAAACAGCATTCTTACAAGAAAAAAAGGGTTTACAAATCTGCAGCCAATCAAAGTGCAAGAATTCATGAGCTTATTTCTCTCTGGTAGCAACACATCTCAATATCGATTTGTGCAACATGCTACATATGGAAAGGGCAACAAAAAAAAACAGTACTCTAAATGCAAATCCATGGCTTGCAAACAAGCTCAAGGCAAAAATACATTATATTACAAACATGTGCCATTAAAGTGTTCAAGTGAAACAACACTCAGACCTTATTAAGAGTATTAAACTATTTGATAGTTAGCAGTGAGCAAACGAGCCCGCTGTGAAAACTTTGGTGGGTTACTTTCCTTCAGAGGAAGGATTCCACTAACCTGAAAAGTTTGCAATAAACAAAATTAAAAAAAGGATGAATACAGAGATCACAAAATATAATTGGACTCAATCGACAAATATGTGGGAACTAACCTTCAAATCACTGAAAGTATTTGATGCAGAAAATCCAACAGATATGGGGAAAAATGTTGATGGGTCAGCTGGGGGAACAATGAATTCCATGGAACCACTGCAAAGGGTGAAGAAAGAAAGAGTCAGCCACAATAGATCAAACAACAAAATAGAACAAACATGATTTTAAATATTCAAATATTTCATGGACCTGCGGTTCGACTGGTCAATAAGAAGTATGGACCATTCCAATACAGAGTTTCTTGAGTCAAACCTGTATGCACAAGGAAAAGTGAAATAGCTGAGACAACAAACATATGCAACTCAATTCTATAGAAGGAAGAAAGGTGCATCATGCAGTGGTATGAGGAAATGAGACTAATCCAGTAAACACCAAAGCTTTTTCAGTACTATTTAGTGCACTACCATCAAGGTGAGATTTGTGATATGCAAGTTAAGCTCTGCACAACAGGTTGGTATACCAGTTATAACAACAAAAGTCTAGAATTCCATTTATCAAGTTTTATTTGTTAAGACTCATTACATAGGAGGGCCATGCACTCTTGACAAAGAATTTTCACAACATTCTTTTAGTAAAATATAACAGAAGAGTAAGCAGAAGAGGAAAGGAAACATTACTTCCACTCTCCATCTATCTGTTTGACACTTGGAGCCTCCCGAAGTGCTGGTAGAGGTATAGATATGACAACATTGTGCAGATCAAACATCTCAGAAGCTTCATATTCAATATTGACATAGGTTTCATTTCCAGATACCGATGGCCAGCAGTTGACTGCATAGAGCAAAAGCAAGGTAGTTACTCAAAAGTCCAAACTATTAGACAGAAGAAAGTAAAGCGATTTTGCACCTGACAGAGGTAAAGATGACTCATCCATCCCCTGGATTCTCCATTTCACTAGAGGAGTTTCGTTTTGACCACTTGGAAAAGGCCTGTTTGGATCTTTTGCTCCCAAAGTTTGCTGACTGTTAAATAATTCCTTGTTGATATTTGGGTGAGTTTTGAAGCTAAGTCCAGGTATATCTTGGTTTTCAATCTGTAAAACACAATATATTAGAAAAATCAGCTCACAAACAAATTCATATGATTATGTAGTACTGTGTGTTTATTGGCAATAAACACATGGCACAAGGAGAAATGAATGAGAATGTTATAACATAATAATGATTTTTTCCAGGTCAAAAACATTATAATGATTCCATCTTTCCATGGGACAAGAAAAAAGAAATGAGCTGTACAGAAATAATTTTATTTGGAAGGTAACCACAAACAAAGAGGACATTCTACTTAAATTGAATACAATATCATTATAGGTTCACATGGCAAGGCAAATAATAAGTTGTATTTTCTACTGCTTCACAGTTAAAGACTTGAGTTTTCCATACACAAATAGAAACCACAAAAAATTGCTACGAGTTAGGAAAGGACATTACCTGCAACTGGATGAATCCATCAGCATCATTAAGAACCTGAAGAGCAAGGGTTCCTTGAACATCGAAGTTATTAATACCTCCATCTCTTTTAACAATAACATTGAGCTTCTCTTCAATAGTCACTGTGACAGGATCACTTGGTGGAAGAGCTGACGATCTTGAAGGAACTGAACTTGGTTGAACATCCTCCAAAATGACTTCTCCTTCAGCTTTCAATGATTCTAGGAACTGATTTGTTTTCTGTGTCTTGCCTAACTTCATACCAAAACCTTTACCAGGTGCGGTAGCAGCTGCAGACGGACGACCTGTAGAAATCTCACTTGCCGTTAGAATAATGGTAGTACGTCAGCCAGTACTGTCTCTAGAATTTACAACAGGAACAAGGTAATGTAGCTGTGCCAAATCTCCACAAGCAAGGATATTGACATGAGAAACTGTTATCAGAACATTGAGACGAGAGAGATCTGAATAAAACTTAAGTACAGGATGGGAAAAAGAAAATCTAGATTGATCTATCAGTAATAAAAAATGGAACAAACAAACAGGAGATAGGGATGCAAACAAAGTTGTATTTGTTTTTACTATATGACACATCCACTTTTGATTAAAGTGCCTTGAATCCAACCCACTAAATGATTAAATTAAATAACTTCAGATAATAAGATCACAAATAACCATGAACAAGAGACATGGTAATGTGGTAGGTAAGCCGGTTTATATACTATCCATATTCAATATTATTATTAACTCGTCTTTAATTTTTTTTTCTAAAATATAGTAGAGATTAGAGTTAGAGGGATTGATAAGCAACAAGCTAGGAGAATGCATGCTCCCTAGGTATGATGAAAACACAATGATGAAAAAATCGGCCGATTACTCGGCCGTGATCGGTGATTGGCAGGGCAATGAGTGGATTAGCATGTTATCGTCTCTAAAATCGGCCGGCCGATTAATCGGTCTGACAACCTAATTACTCAGTCTGACAGACCGATTAATCCCCTGACTCACTTGGTTGCAAAACGAATCGCCCAACCCTTCGTTGCTCGTCGCCCCTCACGCTCCAGCCCTCGCGCCACCGCCACTCGGTGCACCGTGTCGCCTCTAGCAGCAGGCCGCCCAACAGAGCGCCGCCCCTCCTGAAGCCGGCACCCCCTCCTCATCCCGCCGCCTCCTAAAGCCGCCGCCGCCCCTCCAACAAACCGCCGCCCCTCCTCAAGCCGCAGCCGCCTCTGTCGCCTCCTCAGGTTGTCGCCCCTCCAACAAGCCGACACCTCTGCTGAAGCCGGCGCCGCCTCCTCAGGTGTCGCCTAAGTTGCCTCCTCAGGTCGCCGCCCTCTCCTCAAGGCGGTATGATAGCAGTAGCAGCGTGGCCTCCCATCAAAATTGAGATGTGCTTTGCGTTATCTATCACATGTTCTTGGATGCAATCAGATGTTTCTATATTAGAGCAAAGTTCGTCATGATTTGCATGATGTCTCTTTCATCGGATTTAGGGGTGTGATTGTATCTTGTGTTACTTATTGCATATCTTATGAATTCATCTCGCTGTTATCTTTATTCAAGTGTTTAATGTATGTTCCATGTTTCCCTTGCCTGTCAGCACTGCCAGCAGACTGTACATGGCAACTAATACTTAATTTGGCTGCTATGATGTCTGATAGAAGGGTGAAGAACAGTCACTCATTCATTTTAAGCTGTTATAAATATACAGCCTTACATTGATGTGAGTGGCAACCTATAGGGCAAGCCTCATTTAACATTTGTGAAAGCCTGCTTAAATTTCTTGTGAGTCTAGTACTCTAGTTCTAGGTGGCCAGATTCTTGTGTTCTTGAATTCTGTTCTGAATCTTCAAATCAGCAGGACTTGTGTTTGCTCTTTACAATTTGTCTGGTTTAATCCAGGGAATACACTAAACTGCAAGGCCATCAGTACTGACTAGACCGGCTGGGTGATGAACTGAGCCTCCCTTTTTTGTTGAACGGAGCCTCCCTTTTTTGTTTTTGAAAACAGGAAGCAACTAAGAATGACAAGCACCAGTGAAAGTGCAAATGCTAGAGTCCTTAAGAGAAATTCAGATGATATAGGATGGGAATTTGGATGGTTGATTGATGCAAATAATTAACAAAGAGTACAATGCAAATTGTGTGGAAAGCAAATGGGTGGAGGGATTTTTAGGCTCAAGTGTCATATTGCTCAATTCAAAGGGCAGGTGCCAAGTTTTGGCAAGGCCACAAAAGAGCAGCAAGAGAAGTGTAAGAAATCTCTTGACGAAGCAAAGGCTAAGAAGGTGGCTAAGGTTCAACGTGAGCAAAAGCTAAGAGAGGACGTCACCATTGAAAAAAGATGGAGCCGAGGTAGAAGAGATTGATGAAACTAGTTTTAGTGTTAGTGCACCGAAGAAGGCAGGGCCTATGGATAATTTTGTGAATCCAATTGATCCGTCCATCTCTATGACAAAGAGGCAACAAAATATAAATGACGCTATTGACAAGGAGAGAACTTATAAGGTGAGGCGATATTTGGGAAGATGGTTGTACAAGAGAAATGTTCCTTTCAATAGTGTCAATGATGATACTTCAAGCAATTTTGTGAGGCTCTTGGTCAGTATGGTCCAGATTGGAAGCAACCTTCCCAATATATGTTGAAGGGAAAGATATTGGAGGTACAAAGAACTAAGGATTTGTTGAAGCCACATGAACTAGAGAGGGTGCAAACAGGGTGCTCTATCATGACCGATGCTTGGACGGACAAGAAAAGGAGCATTATGAACTTGTGTGCATTGCAAGTTGGGGACTTCCTTTATAGAATCAAAAGAGGCTTCAGCTGATGCACACAAGTGCATACATATTTAGTTATGTGGATGAGTGCATTGAGAAAATAGGTCCCGAAAATGTTGTGCAAGTAGTCACGGATAATGCTTCCAATAACATGGGAGCAAACGAGATGTTAAAGGAGAAAAGGCCAAACGTATCCTGGACCTCATGTGGAACTCACACCCTCAACTTAATGGTACAAGCAATCCGCAAGTTGAAACAATTCTCTCCTACAATCACTAAAGCCAAGGAAATGATATTTTTTATATATATGCATCATGCTACATTGTCCTTGATGAGAATTAATACTAAAAAGAGAGATTGTTAGGCCGGGTGTGACAAGATTCGCTTCCGCATTTCTTACCATGCAAAGTTTGCTTGCTAAGAAAAAGCAACTAAGAGAAATGTCTTGTATTGAGGCTTGGGAACAATGCAAGCACACAAGGTCAAGGAAAGGAAAGTCAGCATATGCCACAATAATGAGTAGTGGCTTTTGGAACAGTGTTGCTCTTTGCATCAAGGTTTTTGAGCCATTGGTGGAATTGCTACGCTTGGCCGATAGTGATGGTACATCTATGGCCTCTATGTATGGAGACTTTTAGAGGCAAAGAAAGCCATCAAGCTTGCTGTGGTAAATTCAGAAAGAGACTATAATGCGATCATTGGAGCTATGGAAAGCAAGATGCGTGGAAGGCTTGATTCTCCAATGCACATGGCGGCATACGTCTTGAATCCCCGTTATAGCTATGTTGATACGTCAATCTTTGGGGATGTAGAAATCATGAATGGCTTCATGGATGTTATTGAAATGTTTTATCATGGAGATGATGATAAGCAAAATCTTGTCCTTAATGTAGACTTGCCTATGTTTAGATATCAACAAGGCATGTTTGGGAAGGTGGCGGACACAAAGCAATTCACAATGATAATTTTGTTGCCGATAAGCTTGTGTTGCAAAATTATCATACATATACAAACTTGTGCATTTTTGCTTAATTGTAGGGTTGTGGTGGTCAACTTACGGATTGCAAGCTCCTATGTTGCAAAAAATGGTTGTCCGGATACTTACCTTGACCTCAAGTGCATCCGGATGTGAAAGAAATTCGAGCGCATTTGAAATGGTAACTCTCATAATCCCACTATTGAAATATTTAGCTTGCTAAATCCTCACCAAATTTTCCTAACTAGTTTTTATTTTGCAATTTGAAGGTAGATGCAAAGAGGAGAAACAAACTAGATGTTCGTCGTGTGAGCAACCTAGTCTTTGTTCAATTCAATGGAAGAATGATGGACAAAAGAAAGAAGTGTTCTATCTATAGTGATGACCTTCTAGGTGAAGATGCTTCCCCTACAACAGTGTTGTCGTATGATGTAATTGATGAAGCAATGGAGCCTCGTAGGATCCAAAGAGTGAGAACTCTATGAAGAAGAATTTATTTCTAACGATGATTCCGAGCAAGAGTTCAATATGGAGGAAGAGATTGAATTTGAGTCCGATGATGGTGGGGTGGTTTCAACCAAAGAGAATGAAGAGGATGAACCAATGGATATTTGAGCCTACAACTTATACATTTTGCTGCATAGAACTTATTTGAGTTAGATGAACTATGTGTGAATTCTAATTGTGTGAACTGCTGTCATGTGTGCTGGATTGTTGTCCTTTTTATTTGTATTTGAGACTTTTGAGTCTATTTTTTATGTTTTGGTTGAATGAGAATGATTGCTGCCATGTTTTTGGAATTTATAGTTTATATTTGAATCACATACTCATAGATTGTTATTTATTTTGCAGATTTATCACCTTCCAATCGAGCATTCAGTCATCAAAACTACAATATCAAGCCATCAGGGTAACACCTTGTTGTCCTAGTTAGTTCTTAGCATCTTATACATGTTTACATAAGTACTTTATACCAACCGATTAATGGTCGACGGATTAGTTCCGATTAACCGATTAATCCCTACTCCTCGGCCAGCCGAGTAGCTACCAAGCACCGATTTATTTAACAATGTGAAAACATGAAGCCAAAATGGAAATACAGGGACAAAATAAAAAGAAAAATTGTTAATATATCCCATATATGATGAAAATATCAGGATATAATAGAACTTCTGAGAAAAGTAAAAAGAAATATCTTAATACATTTACAAGAGACAATGAGAACATCATGACATAATACAGGCAAATCAAAAGAAGGGTAATAGGCCAGGATATCCATAATGATATAGTACATGCTAGATACGTGGAGAACGTCAGGATGAAACAGAACTAGAGGCAAATCAAAAAGGAAAAAAAAATCATCCCGTCAACATAAAATGGCACATTAAGTTTGGCCATTATTTCTCAAAAACAATTTATCGAGAAAGCAAAAGAGGCGTTACCACCTTTGGGCTTGCTAGCAAATGAGTCCATGTCAGTGCTCAGTCCACCTAATCCAGAACCACTTCCAAAGCCAGTGCCGGAAATACTCATGTCACTGAAGGTTTTTTCAATCACGCGCGGACCAGATATTGATGAGTATCCTCCTTTGTCAAGTTTGCCTCTTTCCATCTGAAGGAACACCAATCATAAAACAAATAACTTCTTAGACATTAACAATTAATACCCAGAAATAGCATGGCAATACAATTGAAATCAATAAAATGTGTACCTGTTCAAAACAAATATTTCATTTATACACTTTGTGATATACTTCCACTGTTCTTTCATTATCACACCTACTCTATTCATTGGGCTATATGACAGGTCTGTTTGCCTACATATCCTCTTCATTTTTCTAAATAGTCGAGTCCAACTCTCTTCTGATGTAAATTTTCATTAGGCAAATCCTAACCAAAATTTCAGTAATGCATCATTTGTGTATGTAGTGCTTACAGATGCCAAAGCCTGACTAGTTATTACTTGAGAAAATAAGGTTGCCACAATATGTTTTAAACAAAATGTAAGATGTAAGTATGTAAAACAACCAACGAGACCATAAAAATCGATATCGGCTGAAATAGAGTTTAAATAAGGCCAACTTGACAGCAAAATACCAAGATAACCCATAAAAACTAACAATAAACTACAATGTACATATAATCTGGTGAAAAGAGTAGCGCAGACCCTCATTTTGTCAAGTTCATTAGCTTTCTTCTTCATGACATCTTTGGTTTCATTGATTTTGGCTTGCATCATCAGCTTGTGTGCCTTCTCTTCATGGCTCTCCATCTCACAATATTGCTTGACTTGTTGCACTGTGACATTTTCCTTATTTCCAAGAGAGATGGCTTCATCAAAAGCAAATATAAGCTCAAATGCTGTTTTACAGATACCTTCCTCATCCAGAGAAGGCGAGTATTCAGGGACCTTCCAATGTTAAGGAGACCATGGTACTGGATAATTGCCATGAAAGAACATGATGCAGAATAGTAGCATATATAAGAATGCATACCCAGCTCTCAAAAATGATATTCATATTTGTAAAGGTTGAACGTAGGCTCCACCTAGTATGAATAGTGTGGTTGCTTTTATGTTATTTTCTTTCCTCAGCAATACTTAAAACCATCTCAGCGTGGTTATAACCTTATAAAGTTTCATTTCGGCCACAAGAACATACATTAGCCAGTACGATTATATGCTATTTAATTATTATTATTATTATTATTAAGAAAAAAGGCTGTTATGTTAAACCCACCCCCAAGCTGGGTTCTGTTTGTTTCATTGAATAAATTAGATCATATCAATAAGGTAGATTTCGAAGAATCAAAGGATTGAATATATGGAAGTAGGATACAAGCTTGGAGAGCAGCCTCAAAGTGTCCAGATCTTCAAGAATATTGCTCTGCTTGTTTGTGATAAGTAGCAGATATAATCCTTCAATAGGTTGATAAACATAACGCACATTTTCAGTTTCAACATAAGTGTGCTGCTTCCCAGTTCCAACCAGTTTTGGGAATGCTGCCAGCAATCCGTCAAGTCTTATGCGAGACATGTCAACAAACTGTCTTGAAACAAGTGCTGCAATTAGAAAATTAAAAAAACAGCCTTCAGCTGAGTCCTCTGACTTCTTATAGAGAAACACTAACAGCTAGAGAGAAAATATATATACAATTGTCAAATGCATAGCGGATTCATATCATGTGAACCCACAGACTATATAAGTTATGAACATACTAGTTAGCAACATGATAACTGCTAGTTCACAATTGATGCTTCAAATTTATAGGCCGCTATCATTCCCATGTAGCACAAGGTAACCAGAATGAACAAAAAATTTATATAAGATAAGAATTCAGTTTCTTTGGGAATTGGCAATAATGAAGGATCTGATAAAATTTTGAAAACACCACACCTTTTCCTGACTTTGAAATGATGGAAGATGCAAGAACCACCTGGGGGTACACAAAAAACAATTAGCTCTTCTGGCAACAAATTGTAATTACTTAATAGCAGCTAATAGGCACAATGGAATAAATCTCACAATATTCCTTCAAATCAGAAAATACAAGTCACTTTATAAGCACTAAATAAAGAGAAAATCAAAAGTAAATTACAAAATTAAAAGTAAGCGACAAAATTAAAAGTAAAAGACAGAATCAAAAGTAAATAAGTAATACCATTTTTAATAGCTTTGTTGATCACTGGAATTATTTAAACCAATCCCAGAAACTATGCACCTGCCAAAGGAAAAACAAAAAAATCACAGATAATCCAACATGACTAATAATTGTCAGCACCGGAAAAATAAGGGGTAACTGCATCGCTTGAAGCTCCTTATTTCAACAATTAAAAGTATCTCTCGAGAGCGAGAAAAGCACTACCCAGTTTCAAGGACCTCAGTTAAATAGGCCCTACTCCAATAAGATTCCACAAGCAATGAACAGTATTAATAAGGTGTAAATCAGTTGTATCACATATCACAGAGAACAAGATTCAAGGACCATGTAGAATTTCAACTTAAATGCCTAACTACATGGATAAAGAAACAAAATAAAGCGTTCGAACAACCATTGGCATGGAACTACAGGCAACCCCTTTAGCTCAATTAAGTTGCTGGCACATCATCACGATTCACACCCATATAGCTACTACTATTGGCATAGAGCTGATGTGGTCACCAGCAAGACCGCATTGCATTAGAACAGAAGTATATGGTGAGATGCATTGCACCTAATCTAAGCCTACAAAAATTTTGCAAGATTCGAACCAGATCGGGATGAGGAAAACCACGGAACTACCCATGATGTCGCAACAAATTGGTGCTCAGGACAATTGATATAGTACTCACGGGCGGATCCACTACCCCGGCGAGCTCTGGCGACCCCCAGAGGTGGCCGGCGGAGCACCACCCCCACCCTGGGGCTCTGGTGACCGCCAGAGGTGGCCGGCGTAGCAACCCCCCCCCCCCCACACACACACACACGTACAGGGGCGGATCCACCACTGAGGCGACGTCGGGCGGCCGCCCGAGGTGTCCCGGCGGCGGAACGAGCAGAGGAACGCGCTGGCGCCTGTCGGGGTTGGAAACGAGGTGAACCGCGACGGGATCGAGCTGGACAAGGAGAAGAGTGGGGACGGGGAAGGTGAGGTTGCAGATTGGGTACAGAGAGGAGAGCTCCGTTTTTAAGCCTACCGCTAAAATGGGCTGCTCGCATTGCCTGGAGTAGCCCATTAAGGGCCTGTTTGTTTCAGCTAGGGATTCTGAAAAGCAGCTTATAAAAGCTGGATTGTTAAAAGCTGGATTGTGAAAAGCTGGATTGTGAAAAGCTTTTAGACTGTAGATTCTAAAAAAATTTAATGGACAGTTTAGTAAAATGGACTTTCACAATCTATCAAAAGCTGAGGAAAACCAGCTTCTCAGATTCTCACAATCCAACCAGCAGATTTTAAAAAGCTATAACCAAAAGCTGCCTGTTTGTTTCAGCTTCGGATTATAAAAGCTGAAAGCCAGAATCCGAAGCTGAAACAAACAGGGCCTAAGCCAACCGCTGCCCTGTTTCCTTTCTTTTCTTTTTTCCTTTTTTACCATGAAAATTCCACATTTCAAATTTGGCTGCAAAGTCAAATTCGGAATTATGGAAAACCTACTAAATTTTCCAACAGTTCTTAATGAAAGATTAAGGAGTGACCCATTGTGTGTTGTCATTGAAATATTACACTCAGATATTAAATATTCAATATATCTATGGAATCATGTTTAAACATTTAGTTCAAAAACACACTATACCATATTGTACCTTGTTGAAAATATATCAAATTTGTTTTAAGTTTTATGCATACTCTAATTTGTAATATGGTATAACCATTAGCAACGATATTTATTATACCGTAGTTAAGATTTTATTGTTTCCTCACCAATTCATCTATATTTACCTTTACTTAATTTATAGGTTTATATTTTTCTGTTGTCTTTTGTTGGGGAATTAATATGTTCTCTTCACTATTGAGGTATTCTTTTTTATTTAGACTCTGTGACTCTGCGTCACAGTGAGCAAGGTAAGGGTAGGAGGCGGGGCTATCCAAACCATAGATCGTGGAGGTAATTGATGGAGAGTTGCCGAGAGGAAGAAAGGATGACACAGTCGCAACCCGTGAGGCCAATGCGCATCGGGAGGAGGGCACAGGGGTTCTCTCTAGAATTTCTAGATATCATGAGGGTAGGGGTAGGCGGTGAAAGGCAAATCCATCTACATCTATTATCTCCATTACAGATCTAACGGCTCTCATTG
This sequence comes from Phragmites australis, assembly GCF_958298935.1. Lineage (NCBI taxonomy): Eukaryota > Viridiplantae > Streptophyta > Magnoliopsida > Poales > Poaceae > Phragmites > Phragmites australis. Next base: position 17,534,129 of record NC_084936.1, on the reverse strand, counting down.
CAGCGATTTGGTTGCTTTCTATTCATTTTTGCTTTCGGAGTTCTTAGAAGATTTATTTCAATTTTTTATAAAAAAAAATACAACCAATATTGGACTATGCGCTACAGTTTTGAACTCAATGTCCATACTTTGACTAATGGACTAACGTTCATATCATTGGGGCACACGCACTTGGAATGCAAAAGATTTTGTATTCTCATTGCAAAAGTCCAACAAAAAACTGCATAGTTCCCTCATTGCAAGAAGAGCGATCATATGTTCGTGCGGCTTTTCATTACAACATCATACTCTGCTCCACATCGTCAGGCTCATTACTTAAGCACACAACCTGATAGATGCAACATACAACGCGTGCTATACCAGCCATATGGCTTCCACAATAACTTTTCATTATAACTGCAATCAAGTTTATATTCAATTAAGGATTGTTGAATTAGCAATAAATATATGAAATCCTTTAAAATAGTTTGAAGACTACATAAGACTAGAGTTGCCATGCTTCATGGCAAAGTAAAGAGATATGTAAAACATAGATATTTCTTACCAGATATTTTAGATATAAGAAATATCTAGATTTTAGATAAAAATGAAAATACCTAGATTTTAGATATTTTGTAAGAAATGTGTGGATGTTCCACGTACCAACATTCCAAATGCCTTGCATCACAGGACAATATTAATATGGGTGACCTCCGCCCCCACTAGCACTAAGTAACTAGAAATTACAATAGGAATCTAAGTCTAGATAGTGTCACCGTATATTGCTAAAATGTAACATGTCATAAATGTACTAGATACAAAACTTATTTAAGTTATGATCTCATAGGGTCATTCCACATTACATGGACAAAAGTATATAATCTCACCATGTATTCTTCCTTACTTAGACTCCGTGTCTCCACCCTAGCTCAAAATTGTTCCTGGGTCCGTCATTGATAGTACTCCACCACGCAGCAAACAAAATCAGCAGCAACCATGGACGAATCGGAGTACCCATATAGACAAAAAATGAAAAAAAAAAGAAAGAAAAAGAATTGGTCTTGCAGTCTCACTGGCAAAGAAAGCAAAAGATCCTGCAGAATAGAGCCAACAATCCTTCCAAGAAGGTTAATGAAGGAATCAATGAATCAAAGCGTGGATGGATCTACAGTGTCACGAATACAAGCGAAGGAAGAGACTCTGTGCTGCGGTAGAAGAACACTCAGATCTGAACCACGAGTGCTCAGCGTAGCAGGCAGTGGGCAGCGGGCCAGTCCGTGAACACGGTTAGTATCAGAAAGATTTGGATCCCATCACAGAAGAATCGAACAAATTGCAGGATGGGTAGATAAAATAGCGCGAGATCAATCTAAGAGAGTAAAGTTGGGAGGAGCCCTTACCAGCGGAACCAGGCGCAGATGGATCTCCACTCCAATCCACGCCACATGTGTGGATCCAGTCGGGAGTGCGAGGAGGAAGACAATGGCTTCGGTGGGAGGAGGAGGTTTGAGATCCGGGGATCTGAATGGTGTGATGATAGTTAGGGATTGGGGTGGAGGGGGCGGATTCAGATCCCCTGACGTCAAAACTGTAGCAATGGTAATGTAGCACTAAATCTTATCCATCTATTCATGATCCAACGGCTCACAGTGAAATCAAGTCACAGTGACTTCACACGACTTCACTCGACATGAAGTCAAATCCAATGACTCGCAGCAGAGTGAAGTCACAATGAATTCATGCGACTTCACTCTGTGTGAAGTCAAGAGATCTGGGTTCAGAGGGGCCAACTTTTTGGATCATGAATGTGAACATTGATTTGTAACACTTTGCATTTTCTCCAAGGATTCGCTTAGAAAAGTTAGGATTTTGCATTAAAAATAGTAAGAATTTTCTCCAAGCATTAGGCATTTGTCATGTCCATCGGGTTTCAATGGAGGAAATTCTCGAAACGAGTCGTCTCTCAAGCTCTTAGCACTTTTCCTCCCAACTTGAAAGGCGACATAACCTCTAATCGCTTGTATCATCCCCACAACACAAATGCATATTCTATTGATGTTGTCCTTTGATCTCCCTCGCAACACTCACCCCATAGTTGCCGCCTACCGGTTTCTCCAATGTGTGAAACTCCACATGCCGCCCTTCTCTCTAAACCCTTTTTTCGCATGACAAAAAGGGTCAGTGGTGCCAATCTACGGCCGTCTACCCTAATTTTAGTGATTAAAGCATAATCGATATGTCTTAGGAGAAGCCTTAACCGGGAACCCTTAAGATACATTGTGACGGTGCTTTATGTTCTGCAACACATTATGGGGGATGGGCTTCATATCCTTGATTACATAAACAAACAACTACGAAATTATCTTACTCGGCAAGAACAAATAGGACCTCATTCGAGGCCTCTTACCCAGCGAATTGAATAATTCGCAGCATGAGCTCAAGGGTTATCTCGAGCCCCTACTCCCTCTCTTCTTCCCCTTTTCTTCTTTCTATTTCCTTCTATAGGGATCGGTGACGTCCTAAGAGAGCAGATGTCGGAGGATGAACTCCTGTCGCAGGGATCCCGAGAGACCCCTTTTTAAAGATTCGGCCGGGGGAATGATCCTGAACGAGCTTGTCTGGGAAATAAATGGGAACGAAAATAAATGCAGTGGCTGGTGGTGGGAGATGATCGACCTAGTGCAAGAAAGATGGGTGCACCGGGGTTTAGACAGGTTCGGGCCGCACGGGGGCGTAACACCCTACTCCTGTGTGAGTGTTATATCTCTCCTTGAAGGGAATTCTTCAAGGATGTATCTGGTTACAGGGGTGAGCTGTCTACAGAGAGCTTGAGGCTCTCGTGTTCTAGCTTGGCTTGAGCTTGTTTGTGATGTTCTTCGCCTTTTGATCTGGGCTTCGGGTGCTTCTTGAGGGTTGTCGGGGCTTTCTTGCCTTGTTCACCTTGTTTTCGGTCTGTCTACCGAGAGCTTCGGGTGCTTCTTGAGGGTTGTCGGGGCTTTCTTTTTATAGGCGCGTCGACCTCGACTTATCCAGAATGGGAAAGAGGGGGTGCGAATGCCAAGGCGCCACGGAGAAAGGCGTCATCATTCCGTCTTGGCGAAGTGACAGGGGCGGTGGAAAATTGCGGCGTGCATCCGACCACCCGCCACTGTGGATGTCCTCCGGCGCCATTAAGAGGGCCCACCGGGCAGCCACAGAGGTGCCCGGTGCGCCCACCCTGTCTTGTTCTTCTGCCAGGGCAGGGTGGCAGGCGGAGCGCCTCGATTTTGGCAACGTTATCCCGAGGCACCCGGGTGAAACGGGACGGGACCCGTGCATTTAATGGACCCACGCCCCCCTGCCAGAGCATGGCAGGGTCTGACACTAGGGCGTGGGTAGCTGAGAATGTCAGGATGTCAGGCCGCGCGTGCCTATTAAATACGGCATTGGGCCTTTGACTGGCTGACACCCCGACGATGGGACCCTTCGGGTCGTCAGACGATCTTGCGCGAACCTTCGGGAAACCGAGTCCTCGGGGGCTGCCACGTACAGCCCCGAGCATTCTCTCCCGAGCACTCCGGTGAGACCTTCGGGGAACCGAGTCCTCGGGAGCTGCCACATGGAGCCCCGAGCACTCTCTCCCGAGCACTTGGGTGAGACCTTCGGGGAACCGAGTCCTCGGGGGCTGCCACGTGCAGCCCCGAGCACTCTCTCCTGAGCACTTGGGGGAGACCTTCGGGGAACCGAGTCCTCGGGGGCTGCCACGTGCAGCCCCGAGCACTCTCTCCCGAGCACTTGGGGGAGACCTTCGGGGAACCGAGTCCTCGGGGGCTGCCACATGCAGCCCCAAGCACTCTCTCCCGAGTACTTGGCTGTTTGGATCATCGGGGGACTACAGTACTCGGGTGTAGGCGAGAACCCTTCCAAGCACTTCCTTCCCGGTACTTGGACTCTGCGGATCATCGGGGAACTGGGGTGCTCGGGAACCAGAGGCGGCGGCCCCGAGCACCTTCTCCCGGGACTTAGCTTCTTCTTATCTTGCAGGGTGGACCTCGCGGGATGGTGACGCGTGGCGGATGGCCGGCCCAGTCTCGGGACTCAGGGACCCCTGGTTCCTGATACACCGACAGCAGATGAATTATGAAACTTAAAACTATTTCGGCTCTAAACAACACAAGATAAATCTATATCATTTTCCAGCACTTGAATTCTTCTCTGTAGGAAATGCTCAGGTGAACATATTTGCTGATCACCGGACTATCCGGTGAGGTCTTCTGCCTTCCCCTTTGCCAACAATACTCCAGTGCTTCCACCCATTTGACACCAGACCATCCGGTGAGGCAAAACTACCTCGGGTCACATTGCTCTGGTGTGTTGAACTCCTCTTCACCGGACCTTCCAATGAGGCAAAACACCCTCGGACTTTTCCAATTCAATCCAATTTTATCCCAGCTGCAATAACTTCTTCATGTATTGCATCTATGAGACCTACTAACATATATTCTTGACAAATATGTTAGTCTCATTGACTATATTGTCATTAATCACTAAAATCACAATCTCTTTCTTTTTGGTGATTGATGACAACACAACCAAAGTAAGAGGCAAAAGATACCAATTGAAATATACATGAATTCAAGAAGTTTTCAAAACCATAACTCTTTGCTTGGATGCATATTCTTACCACTTTGTCCTCCTTATGTTGTGACTCCCCTTTCTCCTATTGCCACTATTTCCCTTAATTGACCTAAGCAAGAGCTTCTCCCCCTTTGTTAACCTTCATGTATCTTACATTTGCAACAATCTCCCCACATTGTTCATCTAAAATTTCTTGGTTTGATCATCAAACTTCTCCCCTTTTGTCAACAATCTCCCGAAAAGAACTATTTGCACATGTTGAACTCAAAAGAAGAACATTAGAGCATATGAGAGAGAGCTTCACAAATCATGATCCAATTGTAAGGATACTAATTGAATGGATATCATTATAAATGAATGATACCAATTGAAGGCTATGAAACCAAATGTAAGCTGTGAAAGCACATGGATCATAATTTATGAAACTCATATAATATAGTCTAAACTCCCCCTATATGTGTGCAAACATATGATGAGAATAAAGCATATACACAACTAGATAATTATGATAAGATAGGAAGTTTAAGCTATATTATGTGTGGAGGTAGCTTAAATGAATAAAACATTTGACAATGATACCAATTGAAGCGTTTAAGTATTGCATATCTCTGGGGACATATTGATTTATTCATTAGACTACAAGAGATACAACTTGCAATACATGTTAGTCTCAAAATCACAACGTATAGGATATGCTCCCCTAAATGTGTGTATACAAGTGTTGCATACTTGTGAGATATATGCACTTGTTATTGCTAACAATGGGGACTTATCCTATACATTAGATTATGGCACATAAAAGATACCAAATGAAAAATTAGTGCCATGTAAAGGACCTACAACTAATGAACCATATAGGTTGCTCATGGGTTAGAGATAAACACAAGCAACCTACCATATGAAAATATACACTAGGCATTGCAATAAATTAAAATAAGCTCATGCAATCCTAGACAAAGGAAATGTGCTAGATGCAAAAAGAAATGTATGAGCATAATTCTAGCTACCATTTACCTCTTTTTACCTTTGTATGGGGATTTGGGTATGTGATGATCATGATCTTCATCAATGTGCCCATCTTGTATGTTTGGCTTCATTTCTTAAATCTTCACTTCATCTTGTGAGCCAAGCCTCCAAATCCCCCGAGCCGCTTCGAGCTTCAAGTCTTCTTTAGAATCCAAATCGATTGGGACCCCTTCATGTTGGTGATGACTTCTTTGGGCACCCAAATAGGTTGATTCTACCTCCGTTCTTTTCTCCCAACCATGTGTGCAACCACCTTGCCATTGTCCTTCTTCTTGAGCTTGTAGTGGTTGCTCTTGATCTTATTCTTGTAGTTGGGCTTGGTGTAGAGGTTGGAGGTCTTGTTGGAGAGGTTCGACCTCTTCTTGTTCTCCTTCTTGACTTGCTTGCATTGGAAGGACTTGTGGCCTTCTTGATGGCATTTGAAGCATGTCACAGTTGACCCCTCCACAAGCTTCTTCACCATAAAAGTACGGTTATCTTGAGGATGTTGGACATGTCATTTGCCCTTCAATTTCGCCAAGTCTTCCTCGAGCTTATCCACTTCTTACTTGAGCTCATCATTTTCTTGTGCAATAAGGTTGTTATATGATTTTACAACAATATTCTTAACACAAATCTTATTGCAAAAGGGTGAGCTAGATAAAGCAATTAAATCATCACAAGAAGTGGAAGCATCTACCTTAGGATTGTAATTAAAAAGTGAGGTAGATTGCTTCAAATGGACCTTAGTTTGAGATTCAATGCACTCAAATTTAGACTTATATTCTTCATGCTCCTTGTTTAGCAAATTGAATTTGTACAATAATTGTTCATAATTAGAAACAAAGGTAGCATGAATATTATTAAGTGCATTGAATTCCTTAAGCTCTTTGGATTGTTTCTTAAGGCCCCTTTATTGCTCATTGATCAAATGAAGGAGTTCATCATAGGAAGGAAAATCCTCATCGGATTCATCATCACTTACATCGCTATCTATACCTTTGACCATAAGACACTTGTAAGATGACTTGTGCGATGACAACTTGTGTGATAACGATCTTGAGGGAGAGCTTTTCTTGGAGGGGAGGATGGTGAGGCTTTCATCACTTGAGCTTGACTCTTCATCATCGCTCACCCATATTCCTATGCTTGTGAATGCCTTGGCTCCTCCCCTTGTCCCCCTCTTGTTCTTGATCTTCTTCTTCTCATTCTTGATATGATCAATTGTATTGACCAATTCTTCAATTGAGATTAGATAACTAATCTTGGCATTAATCTTCTTCATGTTCTTCTCTAACTTTGAGAAGAGCTTGGCCATCTTAGGATCAATTTCTTCATCACTTGATGTGCTTTGATCATCCTCTTCATAGCTCTCTTCATCTTGATCACCATCATCTTCGCTTGAGCTTGACTCTTGCTATTGTCTCCTCATCCTTGCTTTTATGTGTTGGTATTGAGCTTGGTTGCTTGTGAGAGCAAGGTTCTTGATATCGGATGAGGAAGAAGCTTCCACCCCCATGTTCATTGTCATCTCATGGGCGGTTATCTTGCCGAGCACTTGACTTGGAGTCATCTTCTTGATGTTATTGTTGTCATAGATGATGGAGACTATCAACTTGTACTTTGGAAGAATATCTTGAATACTAGTATTCTTCTCACCACTTGATCATCCTCAATTGGCGTCAAACCTAACCCATTGATCTCATTGACAAGAATGTTCAAACGAGAATACATATCATTAGCACTTTCCTGGGGTAGTTGCTTGATGCCATTGAGCTTAGTAACAAGCACATAATATTTCTCATTGCGCACATCTTTTGTGCCTTCATGTATTTCAATGAGACTATTCCAAATATCATTTGCATTAGTGAGAGAATAAACACGATTAAATACATCAACATATATAGATGATAAAAGGATACTCTTGGCCAATGCATCTAATTATCTCTCCTTGTTGGTGATGCAGGTTTCATCCCTTCCTTGGTGACTCTCCAAACATCCAACTCTCGAGCTTGTAAATAACAAGACATTAGAATTTTTCAACGTGGGAAATTCGTGCCATCGAAAAATGGAGCACTATAAGAATTCATCCCAACCCCGAATATCACAACTCACTAGGCGGTGAAGTCTAACCGATCACAATGAGACTAAGGCTCAAATGCCACTTGAATTGGCGAAACCTTATGAAAGTTGTGAAGCTCTAACACAAATTGAAGTGCTAGATGTGAGCCCTAGCTCTGATACCAATTGTAGGGATCTGTGATGTTCTAAGAGGGGAGATGAATTAGGACACTTAAAACTATTTTGGCTGCAAACAACACAAGATAAACCTATATCAATTTCTATCTAAATGTGCTCTAGATTTATCTAGCGTGTCTACTCTACCGATCAAAGCGCTTGCAACCTATCTAAGAAGGTAAATTGCAAGTAAGTAAATGAGAAAACGTAAATAAGGTAGAGAAAGCAAACTTGGCACAAGGATTTTTTTCTCGTGGTATCAATGGCATGAATACCACCCCTAGTCCACGTTAGAGCTCCACAAAGAATATGCTCCCGGTCGGCACTCGGTCACGGCTTTTGAGTCACCAAGTCATAAAGACAAAGCCTCCACCTGGATGAGCCACCAAGCCACTAAGACAAGATCTCACCACTTGATGCGCGTTTGTCCGATCTTCCGAAGGTAATATGATAAGTCGATTAGTGGAGTTTCGACGTTGATGATCCAAAGGCTCCGATCAGAACAGATGAAGAACTCTCACAACTACTACACCACTACTCCGTGGTTATCAACCGTGCCAAGACGCAGTTAACCTCGCCAAGAAGGCTTTTCCTGCAAGAGAATCGAGAACACAAGCAAGAACAGGTAGATGCAATCTGAATATTGCTAATTACCAACGAAGCACTCGAGTTTAGGGTTCAATAAACCGATAAACGGTGAAATTGTATTAAATAGAATAATCTAAGCTAAACCCAAGTCTAAACTATGATGACTACTGTATATATATAGAGGGCGTGAGTAGGTTGACCCAGGGTTGTGCAACCGTTGAGAGAGACATGCACAATCTGGACTCCGACTCCGACACGATTACAAAACCCGGTAAGGTTCAAAACGGTGACGCAGCATCTTATTCCTTTGACTCTGACTAAACTATAAGGAATATCTGGTCGAGCTCATATCCATTGGAAATGGCTCGTCGTAGCTTTCCAGAATGTCCAAGATTGCCTTAAACAGACTTTGTATGAGAGAGTTATGCCCGTTTTACTGACGTGCTATCCTGGAACTCGACTTCGACCACAACCACGACTTCGACCACAACCATGACCACAACTAGAGCTCAGCCTTGATTCCGTGTAGACTTGGCCTTTGAGGAGTGACGTCCGAGTAAGGTTGTGGTACTTCTCTCACGTTTCTATGCAATAAAATATCACAAGAATTTAGTAGTAATCCATCCAACGAACGAGTTTACCTGTGGTCTAATTCTCGTGCACGTGCTCTTGTAATTGGATCTTGTATGATTTGAGAATTATTGGTGATATTGATCGTATCCAAAGGAACCATGGGCTCATCATCCTCCCCCTCTTGAATTGGAGTCGTCCTCGACGCAAAAAAAAATAATCAACCAAGGCATCCCAACACAGGGACCATCACCACTTGTCATGGGTTACTTGCTATTTTTAACACTGTTTTATACTCTATGTTCCATGAAAATCAAACCCACGACCTCCTCTCGCACGTATAGCCCCTTACCACCTCACCCTCGCGTGTGTTCTAAAGAAAGCAGGATATTTTATCCTTTTAACTTTTTTTACCAAAAGTCATTAGTGACGGATCATAACCGTGACCCATCACTAATGACTACACAATAGTGATGGGTCGTAATTTTGACCCGTTACTAATGACAAGTTGTACATATAAAATTTTATGAATATCTCAACGACAAGTTAGAATTTAGATATTAAAATTTTCTTCCCAACCATATGAATTTTTGAATTTTTCTTCTCAACTATATGAATTTCATTCAAAGTTGTACAAAATATTTTATGAATTTTTGAATATCTCGTGCCAACGACCGCAATTTGATAGGTGCTCCGGAGTGCCTTCGGTAAAATAGACATAACTTTTGCACACGGACTTTGATTTTGATGTTTTTTACTCTACGGATATTTACAGAAAAAGTTACATCAATTTCTCCCCTATTTTGTCGGGTTTGACAAATTTTTTGATACCAAATTTGACTTAGAAGATTGAGTTCTCGCCCCCCTGAAGTTTCTGTACCATTTCGGAACATACGTTTGTGTCTATAACCGCCACCTTTATATCAAACTTGAGCAGAAATGTACAATAGTTCATATTCTAGTACTGCTAAGGTGAGAAAAAAATAAGAAAAATAAAAAAAACTTGTGCCTAATACGTTGTCGTACCTCGTGTGAATGGAAATTCATGAAATAGACTAAACATAAGTTATAACTTGTTGATGTATTTTCTATAAATGTTTGTAGTCTTATACCTCTTTGTTTGAATCTTAGCTATAGCATGGTTATAAGTTTAGTGTTTATATTTATATTTGTGGCTTTTATGTGTAAATGTTCAGCTATAGTATGGTTGTAAGCTTTGTGCATAATATCTTTTCATATCTGCATAATACATTTAGTTTGGGCAAATTAAGTAAGAAAAGAGTAGTTCTCACTTGGTCAGTAACTGGTTAGCTTTAATAACAGAGCTGACTCATCAATGATGGATCATAACATGACTTGTTACTTATGACTTTTATCATGACAGGTTGTAATATCACCCATCACTTATGATAAGCCCAGAAAGATCCGTCACTGATAACGAATCATAAGTAATAGGTCGTAACATGACCTGCCACTGATGACTGGCCTAAGACAACTCGTCACTGATGAGTTGGTCATTTGTGACGGGTCACAACTTGACCCGTTACTTGTTGTGACCCGTCACTAATGTCATAAGTGACGGATCATAAATCGGTCCCGACCTACGGCGTGATGGGTCCTGGCAACCCGTCATTTATGTAGTATCTCATTTATCTGTTTTTTACGTAGTGAGCTTGCTGAGCAGAAAGAACCCTAACAACTAGAATTATCTAGAAGAAGCTATAGAATGATTTCTTGATACCTCTTGCTTCCAACCACTCCATTTAATCCTCTTACAATTTAGTTTTACAGTCTTCAAATGAAATTAGTAAGCGGTAAAAGAAAATAACATGACGGCGACAGTGTTCCTCCCCACCAGTGCTTCCCGCCTCCACATCTGTCATTGTATTTGAAGTGCACGCAAATGCCAGCTGCCTTCTGTTGCGTACCAGTTCGCTTCACAGACTAAAGTTCAACAAGTTAACTGACGAAGCTGAAAATTGAGTTCCTGACACTAGCCGTCAACGGAGAGGATGCGGGAGGCAGCGCATGGCCCAGACGACGGAGGAGGAGGCGGGAGCGGATGCGGGTCGAGGAGCGGCGGCTTGGCTTCTAGCCAGCCGTTGTCGGAACGGATGCGGAGGCTGGCGCACTTTGCGATTTGAGCGAACCGGCTGCGGCGGCGTGTGTGTTCTGAAGCCTTCCCAAACCCACGAGGACAGCTCATCAACGCACGATCGCAATCCGAGGGCTGGCACTTTCTGGAGAGTTTGGCTCAGGAGCAGGGCACCCTGCACTGCACATAGCTACGAGCAGGGCCAATCACCCCCTACCACGTGTCCTATTAACACATGCAGTTAACTCATGATTAATTACCAAGAATTTGTGGTGTTGTTAAGTGATACAGAAGGCAGTCATTCTTCCCAAAAGCTCGCGCTCTTCCTCTCAGCTCTCTTTTTCTATCCCGTTCCTTTTTCCCCACATGAAGATTGGGAGTTCGCTGATGCAAAATAATGAATCCAATATTTATAATTCAATTTTTGAGATGTTAATCACTGAGTTCACTGTGCTAATTGTTCATTCGATTACTTTTCCACCAAATCAGTTTCCTTCTAGATGTTTGACCAATCACTAATGCAGTCACAAGGTTCAAAAGTCACAATACCTTTCGTGTTCCATCGCATCAATCCAGCAGCAAAACTTGTTTTTGGCTCATTTTGCCATCTGATTACTCCGTCTTGCCCCTGACCTTCTCATCGAGGAGCTCCACGGCGTCCTACCTTTGAAGGCATGGTGGCTCCATTACTTGTCCTACGAACTCAAGAAAGCATAGGCGGGGTACCACGCTCAATCTAGAGAAGGTCGTGCGTCTGAGGCGTGCACAGAGGTGGCTCAGGTAGATGTTGCGTGAGTGACCGGGCACCTGCGGAAATAATATATACCATGCGCGTGATGAATATTACCCGCCTCTCACACCGTCCTGGCATGCCGTCATCGCTTGGTTCACTTCGCATTGTGTAGAACCTGAGGACCGTAGGCTGTAATTGCATGACTGCTTTTTTTTGGGACATCAGGACAAATAATTGTCTTTCCATGTACCGTCTAGCTTAGGGCGTTTGACTTTTCCATGATTGTTTTCTTCTTCGAGAGGAAACATCAGCTTTTTGGTTTTGTTATTGCCTTCTTTTCTAAATTTTTTTGGGACTTCCTGTTCTTTTTTTATCTTTCTGTTAGCTTCTTACTTCTTTTTGTTAATTCTATTGTTTCTTTTGTTGCCTTTCTTTTTTCCCACAATATGCCTTCTTTCTAATTCATAATTCATTTGAATTTTTTGTAAGTCACATTGGGTATACTTAAATTTTGTTCTGCACTAGCGATGCACCATCCTTCAAATGAACCAATGGAGCACTGGATTTGAAGTAGTAGAAAATATCCATCACTACTCCCCCTGTCACACCAAAAAACAAATATCATTTTGGATATCGACACCATCAACAATACACTTCTTTCACCACTAGATATTGCAAGTTGTGATATTTCAATACTACTTTATGAGACAAATTAATCTAGCTATACCAATTTCAAATGTTCAATCAGAATATTCAAAATGATACTAACGGTCAAAGTTTAAACGAGCTGACTATATGTAATCCAAAATGATACCTTTTTTTACTAGAGAGAGTACCACAAATAAAATGCAAAAAAGATGATGGTTTTGATTAGGGATCTTAGCACAGTAAAAAACTTTCATAGATGCTTCTATAGCAAAACCACATGTAATATAGGTCTATTCATGCCTTTTCAACTTTTATATTTGAAACTCATAACTTATTCATACGAAGTCGGATTAGATCTACAACTATGTAGTTGATAGTTTATTCATTTGAAGTTATATGTAGCTGCCAAAATCTGGTTGACATCCTATTTAGCTTTTGTAAACTATTGGGTTCAACTCCTTATGTCGTGGTTAATCCATAAGAGTACCTAGCACCCCTAAACTATATGAAAAAGGATAAAACTAGAAATAATGTGATGAGATAAAAATATATACAATGCTCAATTAAGAATGATTAACATGTTTTATGACTTTCATGTGGGCCACCTCAGTTTCAAGTTGGACAAAACATGAAATGATACAAAAATATGGGTTAGATAAATGATAAGCTATAATGATTGTAATTACATGGTGAAATGATAATATATGCAATGTTTATTTTGGATCATGATGAAGCCATGTAAACAAGTGTCGGTTTTCAAGTTTGTAGTCTGATAGTCAGAAATTCATAACATATTCATACGGAGTCGGATGTATAAAATATTTATATGAAAATTGAACTTCTTGAAGAGAGGTTCAACTTTGTAGTGTTAATCACTTAAACTCATCTTAGATCACCATTAGCTCTAAAACAGACACATCTTAATTGCGGATGCATGAGTACATACCGGCGTTCGGAGATGCCATTAGATGAAGGTGTAGGGTGTGATCGTGTCGGTGTAGTTGTGGATGAGATTGATGTAGACCGTTGGTGGTGCTCGCGTGCAGTTGATGTAGTGGTGGCTGGCTCGGTGAAGACGAAGGCGATGTAGAGGAGCTCGGTGTAGTTGTAGTGGCGCTGTGGTGTGGACGACGATAGCAGCCTTCACTCCACTGCAGCCCCCAGACGATCGGTCTAGGGTTTAGGCGTGTAGAGGTGTGCGTTAGCTGCGTGAGATAGATCACCCACGAGCCCCAGCATACCCCCCCCCCCTTATATTATAGCATTGTGTGAATGGTACCGCAACCAATAGGTTGGTTGGCCCCAATCAGGGCACATGAGAGGAAATGGACTCCCCCACTTTCTCGATCACGTTAGGGAAGACGTCAAAATATAAGGCCGAGATCAATTCCAACATTATCTCCCTTGATCGTAAGGCTAACATCATAAGCCCACTATCAATGAAATAGCATACCAAGGCAAGGCATTACATCAACTAGTTAAGTACCATTGAAACTCAAGTACCAATAGTACACCACTCCATCTTGAATTGAAAATTCATTATGCTTAATGAGAGTTGGTTTGCTTAATGGTCCTCTTAATCTAGAATCATAGGCTTTCCAATAACCCCATGCCGACAACATGATCACGAAAGATATAGGGTGGTAAGCCTTTAGTGAGCAGATCCGTAAGCATTGACTTAGTACGTATATGCTTGACACTTATTGTTTGATCCTGGATTCTATCTTTCACAATATGATACTTGATGTCAATTTGTTTGGCAGCACCACTCGACTCGTTGTTACTTGTATAGAAAACTGCGGGTTGATTATCACAGTATAATGTAAGTGATTTTGTAATACTATCGACCACTCTTAATCCCGGGATAAAGTTCTTTAGCCATACAGCCTACCCGGTAGCCTTATAACATGCCACAAACTCTTCTTGCATCGTTGATGATGCCGTAAGGGTCTGTTTGGAGATTTTTCACGAGATAGCTCCTCCAGTGAGGGTGAATATAGAGCATAACGTGGATTTCTTAGTATCCACACACCCTGCAAAGTCTGCATCCGAATAACCAACAACTTCGAGATTATCGGATTTTCTAAATATGGGCATGTAATTCTTAGTGCCTTGCAAATAGCAATAGACTTTTTTAACAGCTTTCCAATGGTTTGGTCCTAGATTTGACTGATATCTGCCAAGCATCCCGATAACAAAAGCTAAATCAGGGCGCATACATACTTGAGCATACATAATGCTTCCGACAGCTGAAGCATAAGAAACCAACTTTATCTGATCAGTTTCATATTGGTTCCCTGGATAATGAAATGTCCCAAACTTCTCACCCTTAACAATAGGAGCAGGCGTGGCAGAGCACTTATGCATATTGTATTTCTTCAGTACTCTATCAATGTATGCCTTTTGAGATAAACCTAACACTCCTTGGACCGATCTTGGTGAATTTCAATGCCAAGAACGTAAGAAGCTTCACCGAGATCCGTCATATTGAAATTAGAGGAAATAAATTTCTTGGTCTCAAACAACATATCCTTATCACTGCTAGCCAATAAGATATCATCCACATAAAGAACTAAGATGGTGAAATTTTCCCCTTTAAACTTTGCATACATGCAGTTATCAACTTCATTTTTCTTAAAGTCAAATTTTCTAATGACTTTATCAAACTTAAGATACCATTGTCTAGAAGCTTGCTCTAGACCATAAATTGATTCTTAAGGCGACGTCCCAAATGTTCCTTGCATTCCATGACAAAACCTCCCACTTGAGCCATGAAAATATTTTCTTCCAAGTCACCATTAAGGAATGACATCTTCACATCCATCTAATGCAGCTCTAAATCATAATGGGCTACAAGCGCCATAATTATTCTGAAGGAATCTTTACTTGATGCAGGAGAGAAAATTTCATTATAATCAATCCTTTCTCTTTGCAAGAAACCTTTAGCTATGAGCCTCGCTTTGAACCTTTCAAAGTTTCCCTTAGAGCATGCTTGGTTTTGTAGACATTTTTACAGCCTATTGTGTTGTCTCTATCAAAAATTTCAACTAGGTCTCACACATCATTATCACTCATAGACTTTAATTAGTCCTTCATGGCATTAAGCCACTTAGGTGAATGCTCACTCATCATGGCCTTTTTATACAAGTTGGAATCTTCTGCCTTCCCTATATTGTTACCATCTTCATTCATATAGACAACGTAATCATTCGAGATGGCGTGTCTCATGTCACGCTGTGATCTCCTGATCGGTTCATTAGGCACTGCAGGACCAGAATTGGGTACTGCAGGGGACTGCTGAGGCTCATTGTTAGGTGTATCATTAGAAATTTCAAAGACCTCAAGAGGGGGTGCATTGGTATTAGTTTCTATTGAAGGTGCAACCACCTAGGGCACAGGGATGTAGCGTTCTTCGATTAGCGGTGCAGAAACGTAAACCTACTTCTTCTCGAGATCAACTATCTTGAGCTTAGATTCCCGTTCTCAAGAAAAACAGCATGTCTTGTTTCTACGAACTTAGTGATCCTATCTGGATAGTAAAAGCGATACCCCTTTGACATGTCAGGATACCCGATAAAGTGACAACTAATTGTCTTAGGATCTAACTTCCCACTATGTGGATTAAAAACTTTAGCTTCACCTGCATAGCCTCACACTCGTAAATACTTTAAAGAGGGTTTTTTCACAGTCCATAATTCGTAAGGTGTTTTTGGAACTGATTTACTGGGAACCCGATTAAGAATATGTGTGGCTGTCTTAAGTGCCTCTATTCACAATTCAACTGGTAAACTAGAATAGTTGAGCATATTTCGTACCATGTCCATAAGCGTATGGTTGGGTTTCTCAACTACCCCGTTCTGCTGAGGTTTGCCAAGTGTAGAATATTATGCTACTATGCTATTTTCCTGAAAGAATCTGGTAAAGGGACCAGGGATTTGCCTGTAAAGGGCATGTCTCCCATAATACTCTCCCCGCAATCCGATCTCACTACTTTAATCTTTAGGTTGCGATGATTTTCTACCTCAGCCTTAAATATCTTAAATTTATCAAGAGACTCGGATCAAATCCTTAATGGGGTAGATATAGCTGTAATAGGAGAAATCATCAATGAAGGTAATGAATGAATCAAAATCATCCACCGATGTCACGAGAAAAGGACTGTATATGTTCGTATGAATTAATTCTAATAATCATATGCTCTGAGTGGCTCCCTTCTTTATTTGCTTAATATTTTACTTTAATGCAATCTATGCAGTGGTCAAAATCAGAGAAATCAAAGGGTTGGAGAATTTCTTCCATAATGAGACGCTCCATTCTCCCCTCGAAATGTGGCATAAACGACAATACCACAGTTTTGAAGAAGTGTATTAATTGTACTTCTCTTTTTCTTATGGCTTACATCACAGATATTCGTAGACACAGAGGATTCGTTAAGAGGAAGCATATAAAGTTTATCTTGTCGGATGACAAGACCAATAACATCTAAATTAAATTTAAGGATGCACTTATTATCTCCAAAATTACAATGAAAACTATCATCATCTAACATCGAAACTGAAATGAGATTCCTCCTTATGGAAGGAAGTAAATTACATTATTCGGTCTAAGAGTGAAGTCACTATTAAAAACTAATAGAAGGGATCTGATAGCTTCAACTTCAGCTTCCTTCCCATTGGCCAACCTAAGACTTCGCTCCCCCTTTCCTAATGCTCTCGTGGTAAGGAATCTCTATAAGGACTTGGTAACATGCATAGTGGCACCTGAATCAATCCACCAGGAATTAAGGGAGAAATCAACATAAAGAGATTCATCAATGAACGTTATTAAATCATTACCCTTCTTTGCGAGCCACTTTAGGAAACCAACATAGTCTTTCTGGTAGTGGTCCTTCTTGTGACAGAAGTGGCATCCGTCATCCTTAGGTTCTTGAGAGGTAGGAGCAGAAGGAGCATGTGACTTGGGTGCCTTCTGTGCTGCCTTGTCGTGCTTAGCGAAAAAATAAAACTTCTTCTTAGAGTTGAAATTTCCATGGAATTTACTTTTGTTCTTAGAGCTACTAACTTGATTAACAAAATCTTTCTTTTCAGCCCTTAGCCTCTCCTCCTCTTGGACACCTTTCGCGATTAAGTCGCTCATGGTCTATTTCTCCTTCTGAGTATTATAGTTAATCTTAAAGGGAGAAAATTCATGAGGGAGAGAGGTCATAATGAAATGGACGAGAAAAACATAAGAGATTTTCATTTCCATGCTCTTGAGTTTGGCAACCATGCCTATCATCATCATAATGTGTTCTCTTATGCCACCAGACCCATAATTTTACTTAGTGTTGAGAGGTTTCTAAATCAATATACTGGCATAAACCTTAGATGTGCCTTTGAATTGCTCCTCCACGGATGCCAAATACGTTTTAGTTTTTTCTGAGGTTGCGATTGCTCCCCTTATAACTTCTGATATTGAGTTCCTCATTATCATAAGAGACATGCGGTTAGACCGCTCCCACTTCTCAGAAGGAGCATCATAAGTTTTCTTTAGTTCATCATAATTCTCCACGTCAATGGCGAGAGCAATAGGAGCGTCAACCCTAAGTGCATAGCAAGGTCCAAAACTCCAAGAACAACAGTCACTTTAGCTATCCAAGTGGGAAAGTTATTCCCCATAAATTGCTCTATGCCGTCAATTGTACCGGCAACAGAGGAAGCATTAAGAGCTGGAGAGAAAAGTTGGGCCACATTAGAAAATTTATCATGAAGAAATAATTTGCACAAAAATAACCTTACGTTGGTCTAATTAAAGTCATGCAAAAATTAAAAACACTAATCTGCATCACCATTGGACATATAACAGAAAAGAATTTGAATGAACACATCAAATGGTGCATAATTACAGTCAACGTTTGTCAAAAGTAATTATTGAACCTACATAAATTGACTGTAAAAATTCTCCAGGGAAAATCGTCCTGTTGGTTCCAATTCATCTAGAGAATTAATCATAATTTTATGCATTAAAAATTATTTAATTGGACTATTAACATTATGAATTCCAGTGCATAAGGAAAAAATGATTAAAAGTCACTCGAAGAATCTTTAAAAGATAAAGCCTAGAGAAAGCGGCCTTTTGTCCAAAATTGGGCACCAACCTCTTTCGGCCGCTTGGCCCACACGAGCACGCACTCACCCATGCGGCCCAGCCAAAACAGTGGCTTCCCAACATGCGCACGCAAGCCCGCAATCACGAGCCCGACTACTTTCGGCCGCCCGATCATCATCGATGACTCACCGATGTTTCCGTCGGATCAAAACTGCTACTCGGCCCCTGCAACCCTAACCATAACCTCACTCCTCTGTCTCTCCTTTGAAACAAACATGGCCGTGCGAGAGCGAGAGAGAGAGAGAAATGGCGACCGCCGTGAGAGGGGAGAGAGCGTTGTAGTCAGCTCCAGTGAGAGAGAAGAGGAGCAAGCCAACAGAGCGCCGCCATGGGTCGGCTCATCGGAGCACGCGTGCGACAACGGTTGCACGCGGCTCTGTCGAGCCAGTCTTTGGTGGTCTCATGAAGGCAACGTGGATGTGCGACAGAGAGGAGACGTGCTCCGGCTGATCTTCGATGCGCGCAAGGAGTCGGCGACGGCACTAGGAGGTCCAAGCCGGAGGATCTGCGCATGACTGAGGGATAGGAGGGGAGATCCCACCGGAGAAGAAGCTCTAACAGGCGTGATAGAGACAAGGTGTTCCAAAAAACCATAAGCCCCCCTTCCCTTCCATTCTTTCTTGATTTAGGGGTCCGATTTGAGGATTTTTAGGGTTAGGGTTCTTGATTTGGGGGACAAGGCCATATACGGTTTTGGGGATTTCGAATTGATGGGGATTGAGGAATTTATAGGGTTTTGCCTTAGGATTTCTTGATTTCCCCAATTCCTCTCCTTCTTACTTGCTTACCCGAGCTTGATCTTCCCAAACCGAGCCCAATTAGCACACAAGCATACACATAAATGCATAAACATGATTAATTGGCTCTATTCCCAGGCATAAAACATTAATTCACATTAATCCTAGCCTAATTGGATCTTGAAAACACATAATTGAATATTAAAAGATCTAAGCTAAAGCTAATTGGGCCCAATTTCATCTGATCCGAAACAAAAACACTTAAACCGAGAACAATTAGATCCAATTTACCACTAATTAACATGATTAAGTCTAATTATTCATAAATTGGCATCATTCGAAACTAATTAAGCCTAATTGGGTTTGAGTTGGGGCTAATTTGGCTTTGATACCATTGTTAATTACTTAAACTTATCTTAGATCACCATTAGCCCTAAAACAGACACATCTTAATTGTGGAAGCGTGAGTTACATACCGACGTTTGGAGACACCATCAGATGAAGGTGTAGGATGTGATCGTGTCAGTGTAGTCGTGGATGAGATTGATGTAGACCATTGGTAGAGCTCGCGTGTAGTTGATGTAGTGGTGGCCAGCTCGGTGAAGACGAAGGTGATGCGGAGGAGTTCAGTGTAGTTGCAGCGGCATTTTGGTGTGGACGACAGCACCAGCCTTCACTCCACTGCAACACCCAGTCGATCAGTCTATGATTTAGGTGTGTAGGGATGCATGTTAGCTGCGTGAGATAAATCACCCATGAGCCCCAGCATACCCACTTTATAGTATAGCGCTGTATAAAATGGGACCGCAACCAATAGGTTAGTTGGCCACCGATCAGGGCGCATAAGAGGAAACGGACTTCCCCTCTTTCTTGGTCACGTTAGGGAATATGTCAAATCATAATGCCGAGATTAATTCCAATATGTAGTTGACAGCTTGTTTTAACTGAAGATATAAATATTTATAAATTCATAAAGAGTTGGATAAAAAAAATTATACAAAAATTATAGCTCTCGATGAGATCTACAAATTTGTAGTAGACAATAGTTTTATTTGAAGTCATTTTTGTTCCCAAATAATAATTAAAAGTTTCAGACAACTAGGATCTGAAAAGGGGAAAAAATCCTATTGGGCTGCTCTTAGCAATCAGTAAGTAAACTCAGCAGGTGTTTTAGTACATAACTAAACTAATAAGTTGGTTTCGAGAAAATAAACCATTCAAAGAAATCCTACATATATATGTACGAATACAGAATCTGGTCTCATATGACTTTTTGGGCTGTTTCGGCCTAACTTGGCAAATTTCTGTCGAAGGAACCCGTTCCGCTTGGTATGTTGCAATTTTTGTAAACTGTTCATGTCTTATAGAATAAAAAAAAAGATATAAAAATTGGGGAATCTTGAGAATTTTTTAAAATAATATTATTTTATTAGAAAATTGCAAAAAATATTATTTAAAATGAGAAATCTGCATAAATAGGTGTCAACCAGCACTCTAATTTGCGACTAGTCACCTATCGGCAATTGAAGTACCGACATCCCTTTTAGCACACACGTGGAGGCCTGTCGGCACACTAACTACCGACATGTACTATGTCCCGTAGATAATATTCAAAAAACTTTCATAATTTTTCATATTATCTCATCTGGAGATGATCTATATATGAAAATTGTACATATCGATAATATCTACAACTTTGCTGGTGAGCACTTTTCCATTTAAAATGTATTTATACGCCCAAAAAGTGGCTAAAAATTCTAGATTAGTTTTCAAATCTGACATTTGTAATCACTTTTTGGATATCTAAACAGATTTAAATGAAAAAATGTTCAAGTATAAAGTTGCAGATATCATTGTTAGATACACTAGATGAAAAAGTTACGAATTTTCTTTTAACATCGTTTGCGGGACACATAGCCTATCGACACTTGGTGTGCGGATAAGTCCCTGAAGAATTACATGTTGACTATCTGGTTACCGATAAGGAACTGGTCAGCACTTCGATTATTGATAGGTGGCTAGTCGGTAATTAGAGTGCCGACTAGCGCCTATTTCTGTGACTTTTCTAGTTTAAATATTATTATTGCAAATTTTTAATAAAATAATATTATTTCAAAAAAAGTTTCGAATCTTGACACTACAAACATTATAGATTGGAGGACATATATTATGGAGCTAATATGTTCTACATAAATCAAAACCAACACTTCAATACATATTGTACTATGTGATGGAAAATATAAAGGTAACACTACTGAAAAAATCATTTTTACATACAGTTCGGAAATCCCATGCGAGACAGTTTTTTAACCGTTTGTGGAAAAGAGGCTATATAAATCATATTTGTATAGAAAAATTGTGAACTGTCTGTACAAAACTTTTGTACAGACGACTCTAATCACTAACCGTGTGTACTATGCAATATCACAGATGGCTCGAAGTCACGAGCCGTCTGTAATATAATAATAATACAGACAGCTCCAAACAAGAGCCATCTGTACTATGTAATATCACAGACAGCTCGAAACTTCGAGCTGTCTGTGATATAGTAACAGTACAAACGGCTTATTATTGGAGTCGTCTCTACTATGTGACAATACATATGATTCCAAATTTCAGCCGTTTATACTATATAACATAGGTAGTTATAAAAAGCATTTTTACAAATGGTTGTATTCCTAAAACCGTCTGTACGGTTATATATATAGTACAGAATCCATATATTATTGAATATAACTGATATATCCATAATAAAATACACACAGCAGTATGTCATACACATAGTATATCATTTGCATTCAAACTCCATACACTTTGTAGATCGAACATCTTCATTCAATATCACAAAGTCAATATTACAAAGCCTCGCAACATTACAAAATCATAAAGTCACACATAAATAGAAGTAAAATGTCTATATTATAAAGGCTCACAACATTTGCAAAGCATTCTTCATTCTTAAGTCAACCTCGTGCCTAACAATATATAAACCAACAAATTAGCTTTAGCAAGCTGGATTAAAAGGAAGTAATAGGTTCATTTGCTTCATTTTCTATATCATTTGCCATAAAGGTATAATACATGAATAGGCTGCAAGATACAAGCATTTTCAATATATTGAAATGACCTGTTTCTGTTGAGATTACAAACCTTGGCTCCTAAAATTTTTGGGATCATAAAATTCGCCGCTCTCCTTTATGATCTCCACCAGTATGAAATGGATGAGTCATTAGACTGTCCTTCACGAGATTACATGTAGGAAATCTATACGTCTGTAGAAGAAAATTTAGGTAGTTAGGCACAACGATAAAAAATATATTTTAATATACTATAATTACACTAACCGACGGATATACTGATAGACTAGAGCCAACGATTTGCAACATATACTGGGCAACATAGAACCGATGGAGGTTGGTGCCCTGCGGTTGTTTGTGACACTGCAGAAATTTATGCATGGTACATTTAGTTCTATAAAATGCATATTATAACGGTAAATTGATGTGCGATGGAGGAAATATTACCGGGAACTTATGTTGGTGGGTCACTGAGGGTTTATCTCTCCGTACAATCCCGCCCATCAAAACATACTTCGCGAATGCCCTTATCAACAAATCTATCAGATCTGAATACCTCTATGGGTCGTATTACATCGAGTCAAAGTATATGCAGTGTTGATTGTGTGTATAGATACAAACTAGAATCCAATGATCTCGGTAGTTGTACGGTAGAATAATAAGGTCCTTGGATCCACAGAGAGCGACCATAGCCTCTGCGATGTATTTCTCGACCTCCCCTGAAGACCAAGTGATAGTTGACGTGAGTTATGGTGTAGTGACCCGTGGGCATTTGGTTTTTGCCTCGGCCACCTCGCTTTCGCTTTAGCGACTGAGTTCCTTCTGTTTGCTTCTGATAAGTGGCCTCTGCATCTTGTTGAGCAGTGACCCCCTCTTGTTATTGAGGGGAAGAGGCCGAAGGCAGTTTAAGTTCATCTACCAGGAAAATGGTAGAAGATTATTCACAGAAATAGAGAAAATAAAAGAAATCAAAGTATGTGTTTTAAACTTTCAATTAAATTTAACTTTGATGTAAAGTCATCTTATCTCAAAAGATTAACAAATCCATAACTTAAGCTCTAGACTTTGAATGGTGCAAATGAATTCCCTAGCAGATTTGCTCAAAAGGAAAGATTTTTCTAAACATTTAGTTAAGAGACATGTCATACATACAGAAGCATACATCACAAATGCGACAATTTTATATGCATAGTTGAAAAGAAATTTAGACCAAGATCACTTTATATCACTGTATTACTCAAGTCCTTTTCTTAATCTCTTGCTTTATTTTTGCCATTCAAAGAAGATAAAAGAATCATCTTAGCAGAGATTTTGTGTCAATCCATCTAGTGACATAAATATACATGATCATTGATATTATTCCATATATATAAAAACAAGAGCATAATACCCAAATCCAAATATACATGATCTTTGAAGGAAACAACAAGAATGCAGGACCAGTAGCATTCAACATCATATATATTTCAAATGCAGGACAACAGGTATATAAAATGAATAAATGTGCTCTCAGAATTAGTATAACAATTGGCCCCAAGACTTTCATGGTCCTGCTTCCTAATTGTCTTAGTAAGAATATCATTAATTGGGCAATGTTCCTAAGACCTCAACTAGCAAAATAACATGTATTTGATTCTCAAGTTCTAGAGGCTAATTAAAACAATAACAGTGTAATGCACTTGTATATCAGGGTCACATAACTAGCACAGAGAACAAAATAGCTGAAACAAAGATGAAAGTGAACTGTAAGTTGCAATGACAGAAATTGCAACTTGAACTAGCCATCCATCTAGAGCATATATGTGAAATACTATTAGATATCACTGCAACACTTGAACAAATATAAGGCTAATCAATCAGCAAGCTGGTGACCCAATTCCACAAGAGGGTCACAATCAGATTCAACCAAAACACACTGACTAACCTCCAGAATCATCAAGATTCAACCAACAACATGAGAATCTACAGGTATATGTTATTGTATTCAATGAACACGCCCAAACACATCATCGAGCAACATGTATGAATACCTGCTATCTAGATCACAGAAAGGGAAATACTCACAGAGAGAGCATATGTGCAGTCACAGGAAGGGAAACATGTTCCCTTTCTTTAAAAAAAACAGAAATAGAGCCAAATATGCTTCAATCAACTAGCAATTGGAATGCTATCAAAATACCGATATGATATGAAGATAACAGTATCAGTTAAGCAGGAATATCATACATCATGTCTAAACAATAATTGAGCAGTAGTTTGATATTGCAGAAGGTATTGCTCTCAGATACACAACAACAGCTAGCCCCAGGACATTGAGATCCTGCTCCCTAGTTGTTCCATGAACATATCATTGACTGGGCATGTATCTAAGTTCTCATCTAGTATTAGAACCTGCACATAACTCTCTAGAAATAAACCATTATGGACAGAGCAAGCAGAGTGTTGAAAATTCAAGTATTCATCATCGAGAGCTAAATCAAGAACTGGGAAGTGATATCAGCTACTAAATCAAGAATCAAAATTAATATTCACACTCTGAGCTAGCTGCCACAACAAACTAGGGATCAAAACATTGACAGTCCTCAAGAGAAACAACTCAACAGGATATTCTCAATATACAGACACATATCAAGAGAATAACAGTTGATCTCTAGGGACTGTCAAAACCAATTGAAAAGCCAGAGAGTAAATAGGCCTAAACCATTGTACTTAGTAAAATATGCCCAATCTCATATCAAGTGTTCATCATCGAGTATCACAGCATAACCAACCTGACTCATCATCGGGTGTTCATCATCGAGTATCACAGCATAACCAATCTCATACTCACAAAGTAACCCTCGCAAGTATACTACCATCATCATCACAGGGCCATCACACACGGCCCACAAAGCATCTCATCACAGAGCCATTAGGGAGGAGGTCATACCAATGGCTGGCCGGGGAGGGAGGTCGCCAAGGATGGAGGAGCCGCCGGGGAGGGACGACGGCCACTGGGGAGGGAGGTCACTGGGGAGGGACGAGGGCCGTTGGGGAGGTCGTCTGCCATATGGTTTTTAGTAAAAGCCAATTGTATAAATGGTATATACGGTTTTTAGTAAAGAACCTTCTATACTATTGATTTTCCAACAAAACATTAAAACTTGCAAAATTCATAAATAATCCATACAAACTCCAAATGAGATGAAATTTGTAAAGAAATTTATGATAAAATCTGTACTATCACATGATGTGGGTATCATTAAACAAAAATATTAAATTGAACTAAAACTAGCAAATTCATAACTAATTCATTTTAACATATTACATTGCAATATATAGGTACATAACAATCGAGTAACATCATACAGCTTTAACAATCATCCCTTCTTGATGATCAACGCGCAGATAGCAAGCGATCCCGGTCGGAAGTTGTTCTTCGTTAAGGGCGATGCCATCTCCAAGAAGGTACTCATCAAATTGATTGTACTCTTCTTCGTCCACGACATTCTCAACTCTGGCAATCCTTCTTTTTCCCTAAAGGACTACGTGAAGCTTTTAATTTGCTGGGTCTTGAACATAAAAGACCTGGACAACTTGCTTGGTGAGTACAAATGGTTATGTGGCACGTTCGAGGTCGACAGTAGTCATTCCGGACTTGTCTACCTTAACACTTTAGAGTGCAACCCAATGGCACCGAAAGAGGGGGATCTTAAAATGTACATAGTCGAGTTCTCAAATCTCCTCTATGTACCCATAGTACGCACAGACCCCACATTTGTCCTGGAAAGCATATATGAACACACCGTTGTTCTGTACCGTGCCCTTACTATCCCGTGCTCTAGTATAAAAGGTGTACCCATTTATGTCGTATGCTTCAAATATCACTAATGTGTGACTTGGCTATCTTGCCAACTAGCCAATATTGTCCTCTGTTGAACTATTATTACTGACTCGTGCTGCCAACCAGTTGTTGAAGATGCGATTGTGCTGTTTTGTGATACAAGCCTTCGTATGGCCTGGATTCTCTCTGCGTAGCACGTCCTTATGCATGTCGATATACAGAGATACTTCAGTCATATGTTGCAAGACCGTGAAATGGGATTTAGATAACGTGGCAAAGTCAGCAATGATTGATTCTCTACCTATGGTCCCCTTCCCATCCAACCTCCCCTCATGGCGAGACATGGGCACACCTATTGGTTTGAGCTACTCCATGTAATCGATGCAGAACTTAACTACCTCTTCGGTTGTGTAACCTTGGACGATGCTGCCCTCTGGAAGAGATCTATTCTGAACATACTTCTTGAGAATTCCCATATATCTCTCAAACGGGTACATCTGACGTAGGAATACTAGGCTACATATCTTTATCTCTCTCATGAGGTGAATGATAACATGTATCATGATATCGAAAAACGATGGAGGAAAGTACATCTCAAGATGATATAGTGTCTTCACCACATCGGCCTGTAAAACAGCAAGTACTCCGGGATTGATGATCTTTTGAGAAATTGTATTAAAGAAGTAACACAGCTTGGTGATTGTATCTCAGATATAGCTCAATTGGATATTTTGGATTGCAACAGGAAGCATCTGTGTCATCAACACTTGACAATCATGGGACTTCATGCCAACTAATTTCAAATCTTGCATCGAAATAAGTTTCGAGATGTTGGTGGAGTAACCGGACAGGCCTTTCACACCATGCAAGAACTGGCACAGTTCGGTTCTCTTGGCCTTTCTCAGATTATAATAGGCAGAAAGAAGCCACGTTCTACCTTTTTCGGAGGGCTCATGTGCCAACCCGGGCCTGATCTTGAAATCAACCTGGTCATGCCTTGCGTTGAAGCTGTCCTTTGTCTTTCCTGGAATATTAAGTGAAAGACCAACCAAGCTTTCACACACGTTCTTCTCTACATGCATGATATCGATGCAGTGGTGAACTTCAAGGTGCTTCCAATACGGTAGCTCCCACAATATCGATCTCTTCCTCCACATTCCACCGGTATCCTTAGATTTTTTTTTCCTCCCCTTTCCAAACACACTCATCAAGATCTTTAACCATATTGTGCACCTCTTGACCACTGTAGTATCTTGGACATAAATCTCTCTCCCTCATTCCGTCGAATTGTTCCTTCATGTTACGGTACGGGTGATACCTATTAAGGAACCTACGGTGGCGCATGAACACCGTTTTGTGCGAGTGGGGCAGCCACATACTCGCAGTACCATCTAAGCAATGAGGGTACGTCGTGTCTACTTGTTTACTCTGGCCTGAAAGGTTACGTAGTGCAGGCAAATCATTGATCGTGCAGAATAGTAGGGCGTGTAGCGTGAAATTCTCCCTTTTGTACGCATCTCATACTTGCGCCCTTTTGTTCCACAATGTTTTTAGATCTTCCATCAATGGTCTTAGGTATACATCAATATCGTTCCCAGGTTGTTTTGGGCCTTGGATAAGCAACGACATCATCAAGTACTTTCGTTTCATACACAGCCATGGAGGTAGGTTGTAAATACTGAGAATAAATAGCCAAGTGTTGTGCCTGCTGCTCATGTTCCCAAAAGGATTCATCTCGTTTGTGCTCAAAGGAAACCTTATATTCCTCGGTTCTACACTAAAGTCATAGAAGATCGTGTCGATGTTTCTCCACTAGGGAGAATCGGCAGGGTGTCTTAGCTTTCCATCTTGCTTGTGGCCCTCCGAATGCCAGCACAATAATTTGGCCTCTTTTTGATTCACAAGCAAACGCTTAAGACGCGGAATTATAGGCAGATACCACACCACCTTAGCAGGAATTCCTTTATTCACCTCGCCGTCGTTTGATTGACTCTTACGTTTGTATCGAGATGCTTTGCACACTGGACATAAATGCAAGTATGATAGATCTTTACGGTAGAGGATACAGTCGTTCAGATATGCATGTATCCTTTGTACATCCATCCCCAATGGACCAAGAACCTGCTTTGCTTCGTATGTGCTTTTAGGCAGCTCGTTTCCATCTGGAAGCATGTCCGATAAGAGTTCTAATAGCGCTGTGAAACTCTTGTTCGACCAACCATCGCTTGCTTTCAATTTAAGAAGTTCAAGCACAGATGACACCTTTGTGTATTTCGGTTTGCATCCAGGGAACAACGGCTTCTATGAGTCCTCGATCAAGCACATGAGTTTGTTAAAGTCTCTCTGAGTACTCAAGTTCACGTCTGCATCACATAGCATCTGATCCAACCTATCATCGTCGCCTGCAACACCACAGTCATCATCATCTACACCAAATTCCTCATCATCTTCCCTTTTTACTTTGACTTCGGGTTTTTCGACGATACCAATGTCTTCATGTAACACATTCTGCTCTTCACCATGTTTGGTCCAACACATGTAGTCCGGTTTGAAGTCCGTGATAATCAAGTGCACTTGGATCTATAGAGCTGCGTTCTGTCTAAGAAAGAATCTTTCGTTTCTACAATCACAACCGTACATCCAGTCACAATCCATCTACAATGTATGAGGTAAATTAATGTCAAATCAACCTAATAAAAGAGAACAACCAACCTTTTCGTCGAAAAAAATGGAGCTGCCATCCATGCATGCATGAATGAACCATACAAATGACAATTAATTCAAAAATAATTAATGATTACCGTTATATTATATACATGAATACCTAAAAAATAAGGGCAAACATTAATTCAAAACTTGTCATTAAATACTATAGTTATTGATAATTTTATATTTATATACCAAAAATCCAAAATTTATCTACAATACTAGATTAAAGCTAGTCATTTATAGTATCACATAATTAAACCTTCATATATACTTCGAGCTTCATATATACCTAGAACAACTAATATATTCTAGACCATCATGAAAAAAATTTAAGTCTAAATGTAGATATAGTTGATCTCTCAAGATTAAATTAGAACACAAATCTACATCATCTAATGAATAAAACAAAACTATGTCATTACAGAAAAAATCTAGATCTAGATCTAGCTAGCTCTCCAAATCAAAATCTAGACCATCTAAATTAAAATAGAACATAATACTTACCTTGGAGAAACAAATACCAATGAATCTTCAATATTTCACCGAAATCTAACAAATTTTTTGATCAAAATCGCCCTCTCCATCCAAAAGCTGCGCGCTGTTGTACTATTCGGCGCCACTTCTCTGCTTTGATTTGGAGGTAGGGGATGATGTACTATTCTAATAATACAGACGGCTTCATGTTTGGAGCCATCTGTAATAAAGTATCCCACCTCCCCCAGCCATTTTCTCATATGGCTCGTATTTGTAGCCATCTGTATTAATTATACGAACGGTTCCTATTTGGAGCCGTCTGTAATATACTTTTTATTATAGACGGCTTCAAATACGAGCTGTATGTATTAATATTACAGACGGCTATACTGGTTTTACTACAGATGGCTCGTAATTAGAGCCATCTGTAATATTAATACAGATGGTTCCCAATAAAAACCGTTTATAATAAATGTGTCCCACCACTTTCAAAGGGATCTTGTCATTATCACAGACGATTCTTGTTTAGAGCCGTCTATGATAATTTTTGCACAGACGGCTCCACAGAACTGTCTATATATGGGCATTCCACTAAATTATTTTTGTAGTAGTGTAATTAGATGTGTAAAATCCTTTTGTTTTGCACATTTAAAATCATTAGTTCCCAGAGCAATATGTTGACAACCAAGGATCTCTTTGAAACTCAGAATCGGAAAAACAAAGGAATTTAAGAATTGCAAAATGTTGGCGAGAATACAGGTATGAAACTAAGGAACTAGAAGAATATTTGGACAAGATTGTAATCATCGATTTTGTGCAGCTTGGTGAGTATATGAGATCATGCCACACATAGGCTCATCTCCTCAAAAAATCTCATCTCACACAGTTTTGGAATCATC
This sequence comes from Phragmites australis, assembly GCF_958298935.1. NCBI lineage: Eukaryota > Viridiplantae > Streptophyta > Magnoliopsida > Poales > Poaceae > Phragmites > Phragmites australis. Next base: position 17,503,790 of record NC_084936.1, on the reverse strand, counting down.
ACAGTTATATCATTAGATATTATCACCCACGAGTAAGTAGTCGTGTTAGATAATCGCTATCTTATATGGGTTTGTAGATGCACACCCTATGACCCAACCCTCGTATAGCTAAGGGTCTGTTTGTTTGGACTTCTACTTTTGGCTTTTCTGCAGTCAGAAGCCAGAAGCTCAAACAAACGAGATTGTTGAAAAGTGATTTTTAGATAAGTCAAAAGTCTGCTTCTGAGGAAATGAACTAGAAGCTGAGAAGCTAGCTGATAGTAGCTTTTCTGATAAGTTAACAATTTGTTGTGAAAGATACCAGCTAAAATACAAAAGCAGTTTTTCAGAAAAACCAAAAGCACAGCTTTTCATCGAAGCCTAAACAAATAGGCCCTAAGCTAGTTTGTGTTTCTTGCCTGAATTCTAGAATATATTTCTTTAACATGTGGCCACATTCAGGTGGCACCACAATTCAAACACAAGAACAAATTTAAACCATACATTAACTTAGAAATCTAAATAATACATTAACACAAGAACACAAGGTAATTTAAACATAAGTGAATTTAGTTTAATTTTTTATTATACACAAAATAAGATCAGATTATTTTAGTCGTCCATCCTAGCTATGTGATCCTAGCCTTCTTTGTCAACGCAATTGGAACATCTGCGCACTAAGTGATATTTTCATAAATTTACAAAAAAAAATAGTTTCTACAAAATATTCAGACTTACACAAAATCATACAATCTGAATCATCGTCACCTACACCTAATTAATCCTAAAAGATCATACACCTCTTGCTAGGCCCGCCATCGAGGGCGGCATTGTGGCTAATGGTGAAGATGGGGTCCACCACCATTGGGGACATTCCTCAACCTCCTCCTCACCATTGGCCTCCTCCTCATCGCTTGCCTCTACCTCTGAGGGTGAGCTGCTACCGTCGGAGGCGCCGGTGGCCTCCTCCTCTCCCTCTTCCTTTTCTTTATCCTCTTCATCCTCCTCGTTGGAGTGGAGCGGCATAGCTTCCTCGTCCGAGCCTGTAGTGGCTAAATTCCCTCACACCACATATCAAAGCAGTCATCATTGCGGCCTCCTCTAGCTCAATGGAGAGGTTAGAGTTGGCATCTTCAGACGAGACCTACGTGGCATCCTCCTCCACCACCTTCAACTCTAACAAGCTCAGCAAATAATGGTGGTGGAGCAGGCACCAATAGTGGCAGAGGTGAAGGAGCGGCCTTTAGAAGGCGCAGTGGAAGAGCAACAATGGTCAGAGCGGTGAAGGTGAGAGGAAAATGAGGATGGGTATTGGGATTTTTTGGGAAATAGAGGTAGCTAGTTGGTGGGGATTTAAATGCCCGCCGGCATGGGAGACGAAGTGCATTTATTTCTCATAGGCGAGAGAGAGTAACTGTATGAGAGAAACTTGGCTCTTTGGAACCCCCTCACCCACCCCACCAACTATTATAAAGTATCTCGCACGGTTTGGTATTAGCTATCTCGCATGATTACAACTATGTAGCTTATCTCACACGGCTTCCAAATAGGAGTGTGTGAGTTAAGAGATCTCATATGAGCATTTTCTGTGATAGTAAAAACAACCAAGAAGACACAGAGGATGTTTGGTTGTTGAATTGATTGGAAGTGGAGAAGGGAAGGGTTATGTGAGTAGAACATACTGGTTCCACACTAAGAAAATAATTAAAAGGGAAATTGTAAAAATCAACCTGCAACTTTAAAGGTTTGTCAATAATCCCCTACAACTTATTTTTTGCCGGTCTACCCCTTATAACTCTTAAATTGTGTCAATAACACTGTTTGATCAAATGATATGGTACTTGCAGCTTCCAAAATGGCACGGTGGATTCTAGAATGAATTTCATAGTCTTTTGAACTATTAAATTAGATCTGTCACTTGGATTTTACACTCGTAAACAGGATGAATACTCAAAGTATGTGATTAGGGAGCCAAAATAATGAAATATTATATCAGCTTAAATGGTCCCTGAGATATCACAAGGGAAGCTAGATATCATTGCCAGACCCTATAAACCCCAGGAAGTTAAGTAGACATCACATGGTGCAGTCAATGTTCATTGGAGGGTATTGGACAAAAAGAAGTTATGGAGCGTTTTTGAGAAACCCCAAACTTGTAGGTGGGTTTTTATAATTTTTCCAAAATTAAATGGGACAAAGTACTGGCTACATAATCGATCAACAGAGAATTCAAGGTGAAAGCTCAACCTACCTGCTTGTGCATAGTCCATGTACACTAACAAAACATTTTATCACCATCACCTCAGTGAGCACAAACAGTGAGTGGCTTTCATTACTTTTGAGTTTGGGCTGCACAGTAAAGTTTAGTACCTACCTCTCTGCACTCCCCTGCTTCTCACTTATTATTATTATTTCTCTTCTGATTCAAAAAAGTTCATTGGCTCGAGTAATTTGGATTTGAGCAAAATTAAATCATTTTTTGCTTCCTCAGTAAAAGTAGCCATAGTTCAGTCGGCAATAAGATGAAGAGAAAACAAAACCAGAGGATAATAACCAGAGGATAATGAAAGTTCTCAATCTTGTTAAGCGCCATCACTACAATTACACAAAACTGATATTCACTTTTTGTCCCTCTGCTGCAAAACTCTTCGGTCCAAGTTTGGGTTATGGATTTGTGTTGCATAACTACGTGTTTGTGCTGTTTATTAACTAGTTTTTCATTATTGTAATGTGACAATTTTAATTTACACACAACCATCATTCCACTAGCATTGTAGGATTAGCTCCAGGTGAATCTAGACGAGCAAATGCTTGTTTAAGTATTATGTGATCATCATGTAAGGAGTAGACTAGTATCACAACCCAGAACAGACACATATAGACTTATGGAGTCTCTTCTACGGATTCTTGTGAGATGAGTTGCAAGTTCTTCTTCCTTCTCTTCTCTCTCCCCTGCTCTTGCTTCTTTCTCTTTGGTCTCGTTCCCTGGTCACACCGCACAAGGACAGAGCCCGACACCTAATCAAAACAGCAGCAGACAGCGCCAAACAGAACACAGCAATCAGACCGGTGAGTGATCCGACAGTGCCACCTCCAGCGACAGAGGCCTCGAGCAATGACGATTCAGGCACTAGGCGGCGTCTAGGGCACGGGCGACTCAGTGCCATGGGTGCCCTATTTTAGATGGCCATGTCGGACCGAGTTAGATTCGTGCTCAAATGGATCAACACCCTCTCCTTTTTTATTTACAATGCAACTATCTAAATTTAGTGGACCTACTACGGATTCACTCCATTTTCAAATGAGACATTTTAATAGCCAAACATATTCGTTTCGACAAGCTCTACGTGTTTGTGGTCTGACTGTCCATCCAAGCTATATATCAAAAAGTTGAATTGTCGCCCAATCTGTAGTTAATCCTTTATAATATTTAGGGTATTACACGAGCATTCATGTTTGACATGTAGTGATCGACGAGCATGCAGTGGCGATTAGCTCATTCACTTGTATACTAGCCATGAAGCAACCTTGCAGTTCTCAGACCATCCCCAACCATATTCCTTTCATTTCGTTCTCTTCCCGATTCCCTTCTCCGTTTCCATTCCCTTTATTTTCTCTCATCTCCAACAGCTTCCCTTCGAGGGGAATCGCGAAGAGAAAGGAGAGAGAATCCCGTCATGAAGGGAATGACCCTGAGAATCCCGTCGTGAAGGGAACCGTGAAGAGAAACCGTTGGAGCACTGAAGCGAACGAGAATCCCTTCACGATGAGAATCTCACCCGCGAAATGTATTATTCCAGTCATCTCTCTGAGCCTAAGGTAAACTGGTACCCCTCTCGTAAGCTGCTTTCCACAGTTGAGTACAACCTCAATCAGTAATCCGGCTCCAAGTTCTTGAATAAGAGCACATTGTTGCTCATTAAGTGGATGGATTTAGAAGATTCGGAAAAACAATTATCCCCGGTGCCTCCCAAACACAATTACCAAAGGCTTTCCTGTTCAAACAAATGAAAAATAATGTTATACTCAGGCGTGGCTGTATGTGACACCCACAAGTATAGGACGCTGAATTACCTCTTGGTTCGAACACTCCTACGTAGAATTGCAAGGCGACATGGATGCCCCGGTTCGGGTGCCGAACCGAGGGGAACCGGCGTGCAATGGCGCCGGGCGCGGCCGCAGCGGTGTGCGATGGGATCGAGTGCGGGCGTGCCGTAGCGGCGTGGATCGGAGCCGCGGGGCGAGCGCGCCGTCGGTGCGTGGATCGCGCGGGCGTGGCGTGGATGGGAGTCACAGGGCGGGCGCGCTGCAGCTGCGTAGATGGGGGGGGGGGGGGGGCAGGGTGACCGCCGCGCGGCGGCGGCAGGCGTCGTGGCCAGGTGCGCACGAGGTGATGCAGCCGCGTGAAGGCCGTGTGCAGGTGCGGCGTCGTGAAGCACGGGTTTGGCGGCCGCTTTAACCAGCGAGTTTTTTTAAAACAAATCAGGCCCTTATGCGGTAGCTGCTCTGCTAATCCTCTAACTTTATATTATCTCTAACTATATTTTCTTCATTTCGTTCCCTTTTTATTCCACTCTCCATGCTTACTTTTCTTATTTTCTCTCATCTCCAACAGTTTTCCTTCAAATATATTCATAAAGAAAAAGAAAAGAGAATCTCATCCTGAACTAAATGAACTTAGGAATCCTTTCGTGACGAAAACTATGAAAGAAAACTGTTGAAACGCTGAAAAAAACGAAAATCTCTTCGTAAAAAGATTTTGATACTTAGCGGGAATCCTTTGAATATGATATTATAGAGGAAAGTCACGCCGGGATTTTTTTAAAAACAAATCAGGTCCATAGGCGGTTGCATGAGGATGGTTGGGTGCTTTTTGAGCTGATTCATCATCAATGGAGGGACGCGGAGGTGGCATGGAGGAGAGCCAGACATTACATTCTTTCTTTGAGACAACACTGGAGAGAGACGAAAGAAAGTCTGATTCTTTGGGCTTGGGGCCTACGAAGCCAAGTCTGATTGTTTGAGTTTGTTTTTGTCGACTGTAGTGATGAAAAGTTCCTTCGATGCCCGATCAAAAACTGCAAAAACAATCACTTCACTGATCGGATTTCTATAATGGAGCATCTCATGGTTAATAGAATAATAAAAGAGTATAAAGTACGGGATCATCATGGAGAGACCATACCAGATTCAGAAATTTTAGATGACACTGTTCTAATGGTGTTGAGTTAATCTTACCAAACAATTGCAATACTATTCCTACTCATGTGTTCCAAACACCCGTTCCTGATGCTATTTAGTGGCGAAAAATTTATTTCAATGCTATTTATCAAATAAGTTGTGGCAAAATTATCATCACTAAAAAGTCTGTCACGGATAAAATCTTGTGCAGTGATGTCATATTTACTCACTAATGATATGAGAAATAATGACAAAAAAATATTCACCACTGAAAAGTTGTCACTATTATTATATGCCATGTCGACATAATATTATATCACTAATAAACTAGTAACAGTGAGGACAACAAGTTCAGCCACAATTAGCCCGTAAGTGATGACAAAATAATATGTCACAATTACTTTTTCATCACTAATATGATATCATGTGGCAAAATAATACTTTGTCACTGATAAATGCCACCACATTGAAAATAAATTGTTTAGTCACTAATAACCCGGTAAACAGTAGCAAAACAAAAGATCAAGTTAATTAGCACAAGATAAAGGACTTGATTAGTTATAGTTTAGGTCTAATATGCATCTAGCTAGGTGATTAGCTTAAAGTTGGATTAAGTGAGTGATCCAGACTTGTACTCTTGATATTTATCTACACCTAGATAGCTTGGTGGTGGTGAGTCTTGCGAGATCATACAACCAAGTTTGTAGATTGGCCCCCAACATTGTGAGCGGGAGGAATGGCCCGTGCAAGAGTGGTGAAGCACTACCATAATGAAGATGGCAGTGAGCATCCGGGTGCAACTTGTAGGAGACCACCAGTGTGTGGGGAGCTCAAATGGCAAGAACCTCGAAGTTATCTAACCAGAGAACTTGACCCTTGCAAGGAGCTCCAACGTAGACTAGTGGTGAGAGGTAAATCACCGATACCATAGGAAAATTCATCATGCCGAGTTTGTGCTGTCTATCTCATTTATATTTTGGTGATTTATATTGTATCATTTTATCTTCCAAATTTACCTTTCCTACAGTTGCATGTGTAGTTGCAAGAATTAGAACTTACGGTGCAAAACTTTGTTATGATAGAGTAGCCATACTAGATAAATTTAGAGCACATTTAGATAAAAATTAATTTAGGTTTATCTTGTTAATTTGAGCCAAATAGTTTTTAGAAACCTTAATTCACCCCAAGGGTGTCACTGGTCCTTACAACCATGACCTTTTCCTATGCATCCGACTCCATGGCTACTTTTACGGCTTCATTCTCTGCTTCCTTCATGAACCTCTTAATGGGGTTCATGAGACGAGTGATGTTCCTTCTCGCCTTTAATGTTGAAGACCTTGTACTTGTTCCCCTTCGTTCGTGGAAACTCGTGGAACCTCTTCTCTTTCCCACCTTCGGAGTTATGCTCTCGTGGAGCATCTCACTTGTGGTTGCTTCGATCTCCCTCCTTACATGGCTTGTTGCTTTTTGACTTGGATTGCACGGCTTCCTTCTCTCGAAGGTAATCGTCTTCCGCCCATGCGAACTCGTCCATTTTGTGAAGAAGTTCTTCAATATTTTTTGAGGGACTTCAGTTTAGATAGGCACAAAGTGTGCCTTTACTAAGGCCTTGCATCGTTGTCAATGATTGTGTCATCACAGGGAACCCTCGCTTGACACTTAATGTATAAATCGTTGCACATAGCTTCGAAGGCTTTCTTCATGACCCTGCTTACAGGTGTGGAGATCTCTGGAGGTGATTGGTTCGGTGTAATTTCTTTGGGAGTTCATGAACAGTGCTTTGCAAAGTTGTCTCCAAGAGTAGATTCACCCCGAGAGTATGGTGGTATACCACGAACACACGATTCCTTTGATGGTGAGCACAAAGCTTCACCCCTAGTCAACTCAATGGTAGCTTCAAAACTCATGGTGAACTCCTTGGGGTCTGACTTCCTATCGTAGAACGGAAGCCTTGTCATCTTGAAGGCAGGAGGCATGGAGTGGCTTGTAGGCCTAGAGATAGCGGAGAAACAAGGTTAATAAGCCGCAACCTATGAGGCTCATATGTAGGGTATGAAGAGCCTAAAGTCATAACTTGTGTTTCCTTTCTAGGTCCACCGCTTGGCATGGAGAATTCACTGTAAAGTGCTCCGACCCTAGGTGCGAAGCATTCGACTACTTCAGAGCACATATCTCATTGCATAGATCTTCTGCTTTTTTCTTCACGTCCTAGGCTAGGCATCGATATTCCTCCTCCTCGTTCGTTTCATGCCTCTGTTGCCAACTGCTCTTGCTCAATCATGCTCCGAAGTTCTGCAGCTTGTGCTTCCGTCTCCAAGTTGTTGCTTTATCACAAGCGATTCATGTTTCCGCCACTAGAGCTACCTCCAAAGCTTCCTTCTCTTGAAAGGGCCATGCAGTCACCTTCAGCTCCTCCAATCCTGTGTAATCTTCATTCCCCACCACCAAGCCTTTCACTCTTGGGATGCGCACATGTTTCTTTAGGGATCTCGTCATTTGAGTTTAAAGAGTCTGCATTGCGAACTTAGGTGATTTTGGAGTGGGACACCTTCCCCATCTGTGATGCCTTCATCCATGGAGCTTTCGCAACCGAGGCTTCGTCCTCCACCGCCACCTTTGAACCGAGGCGACCTTCTTCTTCGGTGGCATCCTTTGCTCCTTACTATTTGATCCTCACAAATGGTGCCAACTGTTGTGGACATGGATCCAAACAAGTAGTGTGAGGGCCTCAAGGTTAGAACCCGAAGAGAGAGACATCGAAAGCTAGAGAGGTCCGAACAGAACAAAGATAATGTATATTAGGTGTCTAGCACATGAGAATTGAATACCCTCTTACAGCCAAGGGTATGGGGTATTTATAGCTGATATCCTAACTACTCCCCTGGCATTTAATCGAATACCCTTTTACAAAGAATTATTCCTCGTGTACAAGAGGAACGGTGCGAATGATACCCTGGTACCAAGGTATGAGCTACTATATTGGTGTTTTCGAATTGGGTCATCAAGCGAGACTTGATTTTGGACAACCCTAAAGCAGATCCTCCCTTCAAAAGGATCATTGGGCTATCCTTTGTTTGTCTCGAAGTTCCTCATGCGCTCCTTCTCCTCCTGACACTTCAGCCGTAGTTCCTTCTACTATTGCTCGTACTTCTAACGTTTATATGATTCCCTCCTCTACCGCATGCTCATGTCGACCCACCGCTTATGGTGCTCATTTTTCTCTATATCGAGTCATTACATGAAGTCACATATAGGTGGAGGAGACTTGACAAATGAAAAAAGAGAGGAGATTAGTAAAACAGTGCATAAAATCATATAAAACATGCCACATGATGATGTATGTCGTTATACCGGTAGGTACTCGTATGGTCCATGTTGAAGCTTGTCTTACAGTAGTTGGCACACATAAAGAAACTAAGTCATATGTGTAGAAGATATCATAGGACTTGCGAAGCCTATAAAGGTCACCACAAAAGCACATCACCGGTTCAACCCTCTGAGGGATGAAAATCTCCTAAATATTCTTGGGTGGGCTTGGTAGAGTTGAGGAAGACATTACAGTTGAGAGAGTTGAGGAAGGAGTGGTGTGTCTATGGTTGAGGATGGGGTTATTTATAGTGGCTAAGGGCTGGTGCATTTACTGACTGTATGAGCATGGCTAGGATCTGGAGTATGAGATTCTTTATAAAAGCTAGAAAAGTTGTGATATTGATGTTTGGTAAAGATTTCCTGTGAGGGTGTGATCATTTCATTCTGTATGAGCATGGCTTGCTATTATAACGCAGTCACACCGTGGTATGCGTGACTCGTGCGCTTCTATCTCTAACTCCAGCTCTCTCTTCCCTGACAATATGGAGTAGTTCTTTTTTCATCGTACAAGAATAATCTCAACTAATCATCAATGATACAATGACAACATGATTGGGTAACCTTTAAAAGCCCATGCATATGTTGGGCTACCTCGAGGAAGAAATGGGCAGCTAGTACTTATTACTATCGTTTTTCAGCAAATAAACTGTTAGTTGTCATTTTATAATTAAAGTTCTGTTGTATGATCACTTTCTGTCTAAAACTTGAGTTAGAAAAAAGATATTATTTAATTTTTAATTAAAACTCTGTCGTGTGATAACACTTCATATTTCAAACCCGTCATCGCAGACCACCCACCTCTCACCGCCCACCCAGCCCGCTCGTCTCCGCCACCTGTCGCTACACGATCTATATACACTTGCACGTGGGAGACAAATGGACAATCATAAAATATACTATTAACTATTATTTTTATAATTTTTGAATAAATAATATTATTTTAAAAAATCGGAGACTCCAGGGGCTTGGGGAGGCGAGCTAGTGACGGATCCAGTCGCCACGGGACTCGGGTAGGAGGCGGTGGCCACTCAGCATTGGACGATGTGGTGGCTCCAGTGACAGCCCTCCAGAGGAGCCAAATTTCCGGCGATGGTGGACGGCAATAGGAGCTCACGTGCCTCGTCGGTGTTTACTAACATCGCTAAAAGTATATATACATCTACAACCAATACAGAGCAACAGTACAGCAAACACGAAAATATACCGGAGCCAAGCAGCTGAAACATCAGTAATGACCACCAGTAAAAAGCAACATCATGCTTAGACCACGCACGCTATCATATCAATTCGCATGCAGGTTCCGCACAACTCTTAACACGCTAGGGCGTATGACACATACGAGGAGCAGCATGACAAGGTCCACGACAACACAGTTATTCACTGATGTACCAACAGAAACAGTATGCATGTCCATAAAACCGAGCATAGATAGATGATAAGCAGACGGATCGCCTTGTCTTTAATTTTGATGCTCCAGGGATTTAAGCTACTTTTTACCACCACGCAGCTTTGTTCCCAGGGCCCTCTCAAGCTTGCCAATGATCTGCTGGTTGGGAATCGCCTTGCCCGATTCATACTCCTGGATCACCTGTGGCTTCTCATTGATCATCTGGATGACAAATAGCATTTATTCAACTTATTAGAAGGTCAGACAAAGATCCCTGAAGTTTTAAGGCCGCATGATTTAACAAGACACCTGAGCAAGCTGTGCCTGGGTCAGCTTCTTGTCCAGCCTTGCTTGCATGAGGTTTTTCTTCAGGTCACTTGGGACACGCTCATCTAGCATCAGGTCAGGAGAGCACAAGTAATCATCAGAATAATAGTCATGAAAAGACATGCACCGGAAAAGCATTGTGCGATCTTCTGCATAGAACTCAAATAATGCTTTGGACTACATTTTTGGATAACCCACAGATCCTATATATCCCATGACATTCAAATATTTGATGCACCATAATCTATTAAATTCACATTTCAAGGCAGTCCAATTGTTTGCTAGCAAGTTGTGAAGCTCTGCACCATAGAGAAACCAAGTTACTTGTGCTAGCATAAACTAATTTGTGTTACGTCGGTTTACCTAATTAAAGGTGTACTTGTGCTAGCATAAACCAATTTGTGTTTGGTCGGTTACCTAACTACAGGTGTCATCCTGATTCTTCTACATGCCATAAACTTTCAATTTTTAATTTAAGAGGGAGACTATATATAAAAAGTATAATAGATCTTGAATGAATCAACCTCTTAAGACCAGAAAATACAAATGCAATTCACTTACCGTTGCATATGAATTCCAATTTAGCTTGTCATAAGGAAGAGTTGTAAGCTCTATTTCTAATGTTACATCAACTCTGGTGAGTATAAACCAACCATCACAAGAGAAACAAAGTTGTGGACTAAAAATAAATGGAGACTTAGCATTTCAAATTAATGGAGATTTCGTTCACAATGGGAGTTTTATTCATCTCAATATGTTTGAATTACAAGACATAATCCAAAGGTTGAGCTCTTATACGGTGTCACACAGAATGATCAACCCAATGACGTCTAAGAAAAACAGATCACAAGGGAATTTGGAAATTATTATGTTTTGAATAAAATAAATACAGGCAAATGGCAGTATGCTGGAGATTCTACAAAGAAACAACTTATTTCACAGTCCCCTCAACTAACAATGCATGGCTCTAATCATTCTTTGTAGTAGTTCTGATGTATCAACCCGCAAAAATTATACACCATGTTTAGTGACAAATGGTTATTGGAGTACAAAAGCACAAGAGGTAAGTCTTAAAACCACATTGTGAAATTTTGTCCTGTAAGATATGCCATAGTTACTTCCTACGATGAAAATGCAGCCTGTACATTTGCAGCTCATGACTTAGGATCAAACAACACTAGGACGCCAAAAAGAAATTACACTGTCGTGTTCAGGTTGATCATTCATGCAAGATGCTCATACAAACAAATACATTGCCTACTGAAATCTCAAAGAATTCACAAGGGCACTCATCCAAAAAGCCATGTCACTTATTTCAGTAGGCACTGCAAGAACTTGAACGAGCAAACAAATAATGGTCTGCCAACTATTCACACAACATCAGTCAAAAGTATCATATGTTACCACAGGTTAATGCAAAAGACAACAGTAACGTCATCCCAAAGTACTGTAACATTACTAAACTTGATCCCTGAAGTAAAGTAAAACCTATCAGAAGCTACAAGCAGAATACATGGCAATGAAAAACAATCCTCTCTGTCAGGATTGTGTTAGACATCTATGACATGGCGTAACTATGTAATCTTCACTACAAGCATGAGAAATAATCTGATAATGGATGCACAACGGCAACAAACAGTTGTGCAAATATATCAAATGCCATTTGAGTCACGAACACAGAGAGAGTTTTTAGTACGAAGGCTCGAGTTCCATCTCAATAACAACGGCGAGCAAGCTACAAGATAACCGCTCCTAGTTCCCAAACATTAAAGTTCGCAATGGATAAGTAAGCAATTAAGCGCGTGGAGAATCTGTTAATAGATGAGAGAGTGGGAGATTGATGATTGCTCACGGGCAAGGTTCTCAGTGTCATCATCGAGCCGCTTGGTGTTTAGGGATGTGCCGCTGGATGCCGCCTTGTTCGTCCCAGCGTTGTCTGCAAACAACAAAAATTGTCGAACTTAGATCAACCAAAAACACAAGTAGTTCAACCAACAAAAATAAAAACCCTAGCTACCAACAAAACCAGAAAAAGAAAACCCAAAAATAGTCCACGAAATACTTCGAAAATAATACAAAAAACAAAAGGAAAGGAAACCCTAGGCGTCCAACCCAACCATCGATCAGCACGACAGACGGAAATACGGGTGAAATCGAACGAATCGCGTAAGAAAACCTAAAATCGATCCCAGGAAAAAGACGGGGGTCAATCGAAAGCTAGGGCGCTTACGCTTCTTCATGGTCTCGATCTCGGCGCCGGAGCGTCGGGCGGCGTTGACGGCCTTCTCATCCTTCTTGGCGGCGGCGGTCGGTGCCTTCTTCCGCACCACCACGGGCTCCCAGTCCTGCCTGATCGGCCCGATCCCCGCCATCTCTCTCCCTCTCCCCTCGCTGACTCTCCGGTCCCACAAGGCAGCCTCTCGCGGATCTCTCTGCACTCTCTCTCTCCCAACTCGCAACGCAACTCAGAGGACGCGAAGTGGTGGAGGCGGCGGACCAAGAAGAAAGATATGGAGGCGGAGGGAAGAAGGTTCTGGAGTCGCAATCGATGGGCACCGGGGAATGGTTATCCAGGGAAACGTTATCGCTGGTGACAGGTGGGGCCTGCATCTGGTGGGGCCGGTATGGCAGTGTGGCATCGATTGGGGAACGTCGGTGCAGCCAGATATTTTCTCACCTTCCCGTGGGATAAGGTTTGGGCCTGTCATCAAAGTGTACAAACTCCGGCCCGTAACAAAATCGAACAAGGGCCCAAGGGGTGCTTTGGGTCGGCCTGGTTTGGTATGAATTGTCATCACTATCCAGTTTGTCACGTTTAAAATTAGTTAAATGTGATTGTCTTAAAAAATATGGTTAAAAAATTCTTAGTCATAAATATGATAAAATTAGTAAAAAAAATTAAATGTATGACGTATGAATCATGAGCCTAACAAAGTGTAGTTTACTATAGTTATGACAATCAACTAAACAGTTGTCTACAAATTTTAGAAATGACAAACTTAGATGTGAACCAAATAAATCCTAAGAAAAGATCATTTCACTCAACAAAAAAGGTAATGCCTATCACTCGACAAAAAAAAAATTGGTTAGGGAGTCTAAGAGCTCATTTGCTCTTTGTTAATGAAGTTACTTCAAGTTATGTTTTGTTGGAGGGAGTGTAACAGTGTTGACATGGTGCTACCGTGCTAGCACCCAACCCCAACCCTAACAACAAATTGATTTTTTAAAGCACCTCTTACTCTTAGGGTTTATTTGTGATTGCTTTGTTGCGTTGCACCCAGCCGTGGAATCTAGTTAGTTAAGGAATATTTACTATAAATAATATGTTTTTATTATTATAGATCGTCAAAAGATATTTTCAACTAACAAGTGCACTTAAAAATAGAAATAAATAGACATTTTAAAATTCACCGCAATGGTAAACAAATCCTTAATCATCTGTAGTAATCACCATTGCTTAATTGATGTACGGCCCCTTATGCATGAAAGTTTCTACTGACGTCTCACTGTCTCAGTCCAAACGAGCGGGGCTTGTTTGCCCATCGTACATCAAAGAGGCAGTCAGGCATGCAGGTTTTGTGTCTGGCTCGTTCCGAGTCTGTTTGCATTCTCTTGGTCTCTTCGACTACGCCATCTAACCAAGGTTATTAGAATCGAAATCCTAGGTATAATCGTATTTTGCTTGACCACATGATAGAATCATGATTCTATCGGATTTTGAAAAATACATATATTTGATCTAAGAATTTACAATATGTTCTAAGAAATGGATATTTACAATATCGGTTTTGATAAATTTAGTTAACTTTTGTAAATTTGAGTGCATCTCTTCACATCAAATTCAATTTAACTTAATTTTAAATATTATTTATTCATAATTCAATCATTAACCTAGTTAATCATAAGTATCATTAGTTATTAATAACAATGTTGTTAGAATCGGGATACTATGTTTAACCCTACCAATCATATGCGATACTACGTGATTCTACTTGATAATACACATGATCCTTCGTGGGATCGTAGCATTATAAGATATGTATCTGGATCCTTACAACCTTTCATCTAACGCCCGTGCTTTTATGCACCGCCGCCGGCTGGTGCAAGTATAGAGTCGTGAAGCCACGAACTGCAGAAAGGGTGCCTCTCACTCCCTACTGACTACCCCAATCTCCAATTGTTGATTGTGGTATTGAACTAAACTTTAGAGTTAGATTGATCGGGTAAGGTTAATCAAATTAGGTATGTTTTAGTTGTGACGATGATGCTATTAATAATCTAATTCCCCCTTTTTTCCCCTAATTTCAATTTTCTTTATAGACTTTAGTTGTTTACGTGTTTAGGCAAGATGAAGAGGATAAGCCCAACTAAACATCATCATTTTCCAATACTTTCCAGAGTCTGAACATGAACAACTCGAGACTCGGTGGTGGCCACCGCGCGCCCTAGGCATTGGATTAAAAGATGAGGTTAGATTTTATTGGACAAGGTACCTTTTTATGTCAAGGTAACCTCAATATCACCGGATGTCATTTCTGCATGTTTATATATATATTCGGCGCATCTGCATATAATATATATTAAGAAAATTGTAAATATGCAAAAACAAGAGCTCTATATTGCAAATAAACTATAAAACCAAAATCCTCCTCAAATTATGAGTTCCTCGAGGGCTTATGTGCAAAAAAGCCAAAATACTCAATCTCCTAACAGGGTGCATTATGCGAAAATACAGGACCTCTACAAAAATTCTGAAATTCCAGAGGCCTATCTGCAACAATTTCTTATTTTGGACCATTTTCTTTTCTTTTCTTTTTCCCAATTTTTCAATATCCCGGCCCGATTCATTATGGATCGGCCCGATCAAATCCTATATGGGCCAGTTTCGGATCGGCCCAACTCTGCCTTTTCTTTTTTTCTTAAAAATCCTACCCTTTTCATTTTGGGTCTGACTCAATTTCTAATGGGCCGGCTAAAACATCTAGTCCCCTAATTTGTATTTTGGTAAATGAAAACTTGTATTTATGGAATAACGTGTTTAATTGAGAAATGTCAATGGTTAGTCATGGAAATGATGAAAGAGATAGAAGATGAATGTGTGAATAACATATGAATATGGCTAGCTCAAAGCAAAAGTATAAAATAGGATAATTTCTTTTACCGGTTAAATGGTGATTAGAGAATAGAATGATCAGATTGTTAAGAATAGATATTGTACTATTAAGAGGAGTTGATGTTTATTTACTTGAGACATCTATAGTTATCACTTTGCTCAAACTTGCATTGCATACTAGATAAAAAGAGAAGTGTGAAGCTTGCCTTAAAAAAAGTTCTATGTATCAGTGACTTGCGGTTTGAGTCCTGATAACCATGTCACCTATGCAAACAGAGCAAAGTCTTTGAAATATTTCGTGGAGTGACTATCAGGGTGGCGGTCTGACTCCTGATACTTGAAAGTGCCTGATGGTCTTACTGCCAGAGCACATAAAGAGCAAAATGTCTCTGGAACGGCTTGTGATTTGACCATGTTGCCTCATGGTTTGACCACTAGAGTGTGTGAAAGTCAAAATTAGCCGTTAGATTGGCCAAGGAGTTTGGAAGTTAAAATTCCTATATAACGGTTATAATTTGGAGTGTAGCCTATAAATAGTCCTCAAACAAAACCAAGGAGAAACACTGGAAGCTCTTGGACATCTAGATGGAATACTTGAGCACCTTGAGTCCTCCTCCCTCATATTGCCTAGTTGCGCATCTTTTTCTGAGTGTGAGTGCATTCTAGTGCATAGTTTTATATGTTTGAGCTTTGTGACATTAGAGATCCTTCAACCAAGTGTCATCAACTTGTTACTTTTGGAGGTTGTCGACTCCTAGATGGCTTAGAGGTGGTGAAATTGGTGATCCATTCAGGAAAGTTGTGAAGGTGCCCTGATGGCGACTGTGAAAGATTTTGTGCATAACTCACCGGAGTGGTCAAGTATAACTCTAATGAAATAGAGGTTGTGAGTAGTTCATTGGACTATTCCAACTTAAGATCAAGTCCTTCTCTTGGTGAAAATCGATGACTTGATAGAGAAACAGTTTGAGGCTTAAACTCACCTCAACATGGATTAAGCATTACGGCAAGTCAACGATACCAGAGGATAAAAATCCATTATCTCTTTGTGTGGTATTGCTAAAGCTCAATTTACATTTGCGCACATTATACTTTTGCTATTTATTTATAGAATTGAATTGTTATATATCGCTATAGGATTGCAAGACCTGTCTGACTTTTGTTTAGGTGTAGATTAATTTGTTCTGCTTAGTGGTCAATTAATTGAAATTCTGTAACCAGAATTGATCGGTAAACAATTAGTTTTAAAACCTACTATTCGCCCTATTCAATATTCTAGATCCGACATTGGCCTCAGCCCATCTCCTCCTGGCCCAAATGACCTTGTGGGCGGGTCTGTGGTGGCTGTCATTGCCGATGTCTGCGTGTGCGGGCGTGCGCGGTGGCAGAACCTTATGCGTCCAGGCATGGCGCAGGTCACGGAACCGGTGAGACAGTGTGGTTGCACGTGCATGTGATGGCAGCTCCTGATGCGGTAGGCAATATGGGGAGGCAGTGCTGGAACAGGAGGCAACACTGTTGGGTGGAGCAGCGTCGGGAAGCCATGTTGAAACTGGGGAGCACGTGCGTGAGCATGAGGGAGGCAAAGCACGTAGGAGCATGCACGTGCATGATGATTGGTGCGATGGTGGCACTGCAGTGCTGAGGACGGATGGGAAGGCGGTAGGAGTGGCACCAGTGCGGCGGCTATGTTCGAGAGGGATGGATCTAGTGGGATTCGATAGAGGACGCCGTCCACTAGGTAATACAAATTCCTTCCTATTAATCCGGATGTATTACTTGGTGGACGGCATCCTCTATTGAAAAGGTGCTTACAGAGTACTCATGAAGTACATCTCTTAGAAAAGGGTATAGAACTACTCGGAGAAATCTATAGACGGGTGTGCGGAGTTTATGCTTCCTTCCAAACCCTGGCTGGAAAGACATTTAGACAAGACTTTTATTGGCCTACGACTCTCCATGATACGAGCGAGTTGGTAAAAAGGTGTACTAGTTGTAAATTTCACAATAGACAAGTACATCAACTCATCCAAGCCCTAGAGACGATACCCTTGTCGTGGACATTCATGACTTAGCGAGTGGATATTCTAGTGCCCTTCCCGGTAGCACTCGGGGGCTTCAAGTTCCTATTTATTGCAATTGATACTTTCACCAAGTGGATTGAAGCTGAGCCATTCATTAAAATCAATCTGGTAGCCACCAAGAAATTCATCATGAAAAGTGTCATGACAAGATTCGACGTTCCGAGTAGGATTATCATTGACAACGGCACTCAGTTCTCAAGCGCAGCATTCATCAATTACTACGAAGGACTATGCACCATAGTTTGCTTTGCGTCCGTGGCCCATCTACAAAACAATAGATAGGTCGAGCGGGTGAACGGTCTGATACTCCATAGAATCAAGACCCATGTCTTCAACCGCATATCCACCTACACTAAAGTATGGGCCTCCAAGTTGCCTAATGTACACTCCAAATGACATCCAGCAGGGTGACGGGTGAAACACCTTTCTTCCTAATCTACGGGGCCGAAGCAATATTGCCCCATGAGCTAAAGATCAAATCTCCCTAAGTTGAACTATACGTTGACAAGGATGAAATCTTGAGAAGTGGAATGAGCTCAATATTCTCAAAGAAAAGAGGACACAAGTGTTGAGAAGATCAGTGCGGTAGCAGCAAGCTGTCCGGTGCTACCACGACCAGAACATCTGTAAATGATCTTTTGAACCTAGAGATCTGGTTCTACGACTCGTGCAGAGCAAAAAAAAAACATCAACAAGTATCTCCAAAGTGGGAAGGTCCTTATAAGGTGGTCGAGTCTAACCGATCAAGGTGGTATAGGTTACAATGAAAGATGGTCAAATCCTTAAAAATTCTTGGAACATCGACCAACTTCGTAAGTTCTATGTGTAAGCACTTAGGATATATTTTGTAATATTAGTCATTATAGATTAATGTATTTCGTTTACCTATTTCAATCCAATGTCTTAAAAAGTTTAGATTAACCACTATTCGGGTACTTAAGCCCACACACACACTTGGATTTCTAGACTGGCCATCTAGGAATCCTTCTCTGATAACTAGTCGGAGGCTTTAGATATACTCAGATTACTAAACTTGTCATGCACATCATATTTCTGACGAGAAGGAAAGAACATCTTTTAGGGACCACAGAAAACCATATCGCGTCCACGAGTGCCTAAAAGCTAAGATGTTTTTTGCTCGAAGTCTGACCTAAGGTAATCGCGATGAACATCTTGACAAGAGATCCCGAAATTCCCTAAGCTACTCGGAAGAAACGAAGGCTAAACACTTGTATGAATGTTCCTTGTATTCATGAAAGATTCATAGTCATACACAGGCATTGCAGCAGAATTAGGATTATTTCATTTAACAAGATTTCAAGCTCTTTTATAGATAAGCTAAAGGAAAGAGGATTACAAGAAGCCCTAAGATATACTCGACGTCATGCAACAAGAACAAAAAAGGAACAAGTTAGGGAAGTCTCTCCTTCCTTGTTCTTGGCCCTGACCACCGACATCTCCGACGACAATGGAGAGGATGAGGTTGGTGGAGAAGCCCTGGCTCCCCACTAAACTTGTCGGTGTCGCTGCCATGACTACTTCCTCCAGTCGCCCTTGCCAGCGTGACTTGAGGACAAAGGGGATGAAGCGGCCACGACCTTGCCGTCTTTTATAGAGATGATGTCGGGAGCCTCCACTTTCTCCGACCCAGTCGTTGCCTCTTCTTCTAGTATCTCTGCCTCCAAAAGATCCCAATCCACTTCATCTTGGACTTGGGACGACCCTAAGGATGTCAAGGGATTGTCGTCTTTTATAGGGACACCGTTGATCACCGCATTCTCTTCAACCTCCTCGTTAGAGGAGATGTCAATAACCTCCACTATTAAACCAAATTTGATGGGAGATGATGGTGGTGTGAGGGCACAGAAGACATAGAGTATTCCGTAGAAGAGGGGGAGTATTCTAGCGAAGGAGCAAGTTCTATGATCAAACTTTGTTTTGGTGTAGCCAAGCTTCAGCACCCGGGGGCTTTTTATAGGCTAACGGGTTAAGAGACAATGTCTCTTCGCCTTCCATGCATTAATTCTGGGCACAGTCACATAATGGATCACAGGCACCCAAGCGTTGCTCGGTCGTCGAGGTCATGTTTTTTCAACTGGCTCACATAAACAAAGAAGCAATCAGTAGGTGTGACCTTCTCAAGGACTCACTTGAGAACTCGGAGGTACTCAAAACCCCGAATAGATGATTTGAGAAACCCAAGAGCCCAGTTAGATGTGTTATCGTAATCATAAACTTGAGTCTTACTCGATGACGCGATTGAATAAAATGCTTATCTTTGTTGACCAAGTACTTGACCCGTCGAAATTTCATTTCACGTATTAGTGAGGGGCTTGACAATGACTAATGCGTAACTACTATATACGAATACCCCATGGTTATCCGTTATTCTCAAAATGTACCTCTATCTTCGGGAAGAGGATCCCTGGAGGAATGGAAAGTGCCCATAGGCACACAGAATATCTCATATACATGAAAGTTTATCTCTAAAAATAGAAAGAAAGACTCCAAAAAACGTATGACGCCCCTATATACAGAGCCTGGGGACCCTGCGGGAGACAAGTTACAAGTCATTAGAAAACACAAGCGACAAACGATTAGGAGCTCATACAAGCCAAAAGCCATTCACAGTTATATCTTCTTCGACTACACACAAGAAAGTTATCAACTAGGTTAAATCTATTTAGCTAGCCATACACCTTGCTTATAACAGTCAAAGAAATAAATACTAGACAAAGATGACGTAGTTTTATTATCCTAAAAGAGATCTGAATCTGTATAAAAATCTCCCTATATGTTTATGTGATTCGTCTACTCCCTACTGTTCCTATAAATTCGTAAAATTGATCGTTAACAGTGAGTTGCTCATGATTACTACTAGCAATAATTACAACTAGTATACTCCATAAGTCTACGAGTGAGATTTCATAGTCTGTCCACCGTCCGTTTGCTGCCGCATGATTCTGAACATCACAAGTTGCGTACGTCCTACACCATGCCTGCACTCGAGCTTACAAAACCAAAATGAAATAACTATATATAGTTCATAATTGTAAGAGTGCATAGTGGTTGACTTAATTTCAGATATAAACTCCAATCTCCACATGGAGCACATTTGAACCACCATACCTTAGTTTTAGAAAGTTTATCCGTCAAAACCAGTTAACTAACTGGCATCCACGGTCATAAACCTATTTAATTTGGACACTCACTGATCTGTTTGTCCACCATATATACAAATTCTTATGCTGTTTATGCTACTACAATGAATTCGTTTCACGTATGACAAGGCTCTTCATATCTTATAAAATTGTAAGGCGCCCTTATGATCCACTGCTAGCTAGCCAAGAAAATACGATGTTACAGCAACCTCATCAATCCAAATATTTGCACACTTAAAAATGCTTGGCAGTGCTACTGCGGGCGTGCTTGGTTCGCAAGGGAGCTTGTCTCGCATCATCCACACGGGGCGCTCGCGGTCGCAAGCGCAGCCCCCAAGGTCAGCTCGGCCCCCACCCAAATGCGCTGCCAGCTCCAAATCCTCATCCGGCGAGGCGAGGCGAGCTTTGCCGGAGGTACCAACTACCAAGCACGGCCCTGCGTTGCTGAACAACTAGTGTAGGCCATAGAATGATTGGGTTGGACTCTAGTCTGCCTTAAGATTGAAGGACGCATCACATTCCTCCAATTCTTATCCTCGATGGAGCACGTTCACGTTCCCTGGTCCAATTTGTCCAGCTAGACCGAATGTTCTGAATGGCTGTGTGCAGTCCACGCACGGCGAATGGATTTGGAACTCAAGCACAGTTGGCAGAGAAGGATAGGTGCTCGGCTTCAAGTCTCCTCGCACGCAGCCGGACAAAGCAGCCTTTAGTCTCCTTTTGGCCAAATCTAGCTGCAGTGGCGTCCAATGGAGTCTCTTGTCCGCCAACGGCGACCCGATGCCATGCGCACGAACTGCGTAGGGTCAATATTTATTTTTTCCTAGAACTAGAAAAGACCATTATTTATTTTTCCTACGTTTAAATGTAGAAATCATCGAATGTGTAATAGTGTTTGGTTTGGACAAGCGGGATGGTTGAGTTTCGAAATTGACATGTGAGGAACTGTCCACATTCCAAATTTTGTTACAGGACATTCAAAATACGTTACTTTTGCTAGAAGACACTTGAAAAAACTATTATTTACTGCAAAGATTAGTTTTTTCAATGTTTTCAGCAAAGACCACACATTTTCATTGTGGCAAAATTTGCCTATTATCTATCAACCTCGATGTGTACAATTAGATCTTGTTTGGCGGGACATCAACTCATAACTCCATATTAGATTTTGAATTTGTAAACTAAGATAAAATAATTAAAGTCTCTTTTTTAATTAAAGCTAAAAATATCTAGCTCCAAAAAATTTTAAAACTAAATTACTGACAAAGATGCCCGTAGGTGGAGTATATTATTATTCTTGGTGACCGTATCAAGGTGTTTTCAAGTGCTCGAGGCAACGGTGTGTTTTTATCACTTCGGTGTCGCATAAGTGAAATTCTTTTCTTTTCTTTTCTTGGAAAAATGAAATATGCGTTGCTGGAAGGAGAGAATTGGATTGTCTAGCCGTCCAACTTTGACCGCAACTGTGCACGACAACTTTGCTTCCACTCATTGGGTCAGGACTATCTCGTAGGTACAGTATGATGGCTGCTAACGGGACGGGACGGCTATTGATGGGGTAACCTCAACCGTGGAAAATCAAGGTTACTTTCTCATCATTTTGAAATTTCTAACCACACCCCTTTCACTCCGTACTTGGGAATGCAAAGATCAATCATTTCCGAGCAGGTGAACATTTCCTTTGTACCAAAATTCGTGTTAAATCCCTAGCAGCAAATGGGAACTTTGCTATGATGGCACAATCAAAATCACGTTCGTTTGGGCGCGGAAAACCATGTATGTATACACACACATTTGAGAGATATTTCAATGTATTTTCCTCCTGTTTTATTCCATGGTGTGGAAATGTAAACACTTGATCAAAAGGTGTGGCATGACTAAAGCCAGGTATGCACAAAATATTGATACGGAAATTAAACACTCCCATATTCCTAAATATAACACTTGGCAAGCCCTAAATATTGCAACTATAAAAAGAGAGATGTAACCTTCTCCATGTGCTTATTGGAGAGTCGATAGATTCATTGTCATCCATCTAAACCCCAAAGTAGAAAAGGAAGAAGAATATTTGCAATAATTATTGCAACTTATCATACTTATGTTTGCAATAATTTGTAACCGATGCCAACTTATCATACTTATTGTCTAATATTAGTGCTAAAAATATCATTTGTCTTCAAGTATCTTCCGAATATTGCAATGGAATCAAAGAGGAACGACCAGCAAGATTGCAAAGGCATAGAAGCGCCAAAAATGTGGACACTATCAATTGGAATTATAAATTTTGTCAAGTTCCTCCTATTGGGAGTAGCCGTGGTAGAGCTATATGGAAAAGGCAGTTTAACAGGGGTTCGAGTTCCCGTACAAACCCGTCAAATAGCCTCGTAAAGATTCCGGAAAGAGATCCGGTTCTTAAAAAAAAGTTCCTCCTATTAGGGAGGAAAAGCAAAGTCTGCATTTTCTTCTCTGTTGATGTCGACTTCCATAGAACTGTCGGGGAATATCCTTTAGAAGGAAGAGCATATGCTAGAAAATTAATTAGGCCCTCCTTCGAACAAAGAAAATTGGTGAAATTTTGAAGCAATTAAATTCTATGAAATATATCCTATGACACTGTTTGGAACATGGAACAAGTCACTACAGTTCATATGTAGTTCTTATGAATTGCTAGTTTCATAGGAATTTTCGATGAATTCTAATATAAATAAAAAAATCCCTTTGACATTCTATCTCTTCTGTTCTTGTGTTTTCCTGCATTTCAAGTAAATGGTCTTTTATGCATTTCAACCAAATCTATATGCTTTTTATCCCTGTAATCCAAAGGAGACTTTATATTTTCCCATACTTCTACACACCATAACTCTTTCAATTTTTGCGCCTACAATTGAATAAAACAACTCAATTACTTGAGAATAAAATAAGGCTAGCACACACAGAGATTCGAAAAAGTGTACTACATGGTTTTTGTGAACCAAATTTGTACATATTCTTTTCCACAGATGATTCGAAAAAGCGTCTATACTGAACCATGTTCACAGATGGATCGAAACTTAGAACCCACAGAGGTTGGTGTCCTGCTGCTGCCTGTGACCCTCCAGAAATTTGTGCACATCACATTTAGTTATATGGAATGCATATTATAACGGTAAATTGATGTGCGATGGAGGAATTATTACTGGAAACTTATGTTGGTGGGTCACCAAGGGTTTATCTCTCCGTACAATCTAGCCCATCAAAACATACTTCACGAACACCCTTGTCAACAAATCTATCAGATCTGAATACCTATCTAGATCATAGTACATCGAGTCGAAGTATATGTAATGTTGATTGTGTGTATAGATACAAACTAGCATTCAATGGTCTCGGTAGTTGTACGGTAAAAGAATAAGGTCATTCGATCCACAGAGAGCGACCATGGCCTCTACGATGTATTTTTCGACCTCCCCCAAGACCAAGTGATTGTTGACCCACATACGACTTGTGGGTCAAGGTCTAATTCTCGTATTCTCTCCTGGCTTCTTGCATCATAAGTCTACACATAAGAGTAATATATATGAATGAGTGTATCAATGAGTTAGGCGGTTCATTAAGCATAGACCGCGATTAGTAACACTTATAGTGTCTAGCATCTCACTAGACCGACATCTAGCTTGTCAAGACGATAGAGGAGGAATAAATACTTGAAGGTCACGAAGAAGGATCCAGCTAGTTTCAGTAAATGTTGTCGCTAGTACTTGGCACTGAAACAAGGAGAAAGATATTTCTCCTCATGAAACCTCTTCATATATAGGTCATGCAGAATCATACTTGTCCATCCCAATTACTCTAACGCTTTCTTGCTCAGTAACAGCTGGCCTGTCACATAAGTGTTTGATAGATGTTCTTCTTGTACCTCCTTGCTCTTTTCTTTCTGTTTCCTGGCTCTGCGCTTTTTGGGAGGTGCTGTTTTAGCGGGTTGTTGGCTAGTTTTGTTGGACAATTGTTGTTGCTCATGTGGTGTAGAAGGAGATTTGACTTTCGGCGAAGCATGACAAAAAGAGAAGTCGTTGCCATCGTGTACTGGAGATAGAGACTTTGGAGGCTGTGGAGGGGTAACCAGTGTTATGAACTTCTTCAGCCACTGGATGAAGAGTGGACAACCTCCCTAAGTGTCCCGACATCGTCCTTCGGGGGAATATGAAGTGGGAGGGATGTGCAATTCCTGTATACCATGTCCACTGGCAGCCTAGCGTAACCAGGCTCTAGCAGGAGTCCGTGGATCGTCTGTTCCTCGCCACATGGGAACGTCAAGCCCGTGCCAGCCTCAATGATGTTATTGGAGCCAACAGTGGTGAGCAGTAAGAGCTTACACTTAGTGACCGCCTCTATGTCATCGACGAGGTATCTCTCTCTAGGGACCTATTTTGGAATGTCGTCGCCAAGGGAGTCACATTCAAATTTGTCGATAGGAAAGTCATGTTGATCGAGCATGTTAACTGGATTGTTATCTAGTGCAGATGTGCAGCTGCTTCTGGTGCCGAGCCAGTGGAGATTCAAGTGTGATGGCTGCATCATGCTGCCCCATTGCTCATACTCGCTTCTCGGCCCATTGTTCCATCTTTTCTGCAAGCATATCTATCTGTTCTTTCATCCTTACTTAGACCTCAGTGACAATCTCCATTCTCATCCGTTCACTTTTGGTTGCTTCACGCTCAGTTTTGTTTCTCCTTCAGCTCCTATATGAATCAGTGTTGTCAAGGAATCCCAACTTCCATGGAACAGAAACACCTATGCCACGCGTGAGACCCGGGTGCTCCTTGTTCCCTAGAGTCTAGGTTAGTATGTCTTTTTTTTTCCCAAGATGGCTAGAATGATCCTTGAGTGGATTCTTCTAAACGTTGCAGAATTCTTTGAGCCACTTACTCGGGTTCTGGCTTCCTGAAGGTGATGAAACCATCAATTGAGCGTACGGCCCTCCCTTGGAACCAGTTCCAGGCCCGCCTCTCCGGGATCTATGAAAATGGTGTGGAGCGGTTCTCCCGAGCTGCCTGCTTATCCTCCTTGTCCTAGTCCAACTCCTTACGCGTGTACCCACAGTGCCAAGCATCTAGGGGTGCGTATTGCGTGACTGGAGGGTCTTGTTAGCCTGACTCTGTTGCTAAAATTCCTCAGACTAGTACCTCGCCACAAACTCTACCCATTGATCCGCCAAGTACCCATAAGCAATATTATTGGAGATGAGATCCTACTTCACATATGCATTATATGGCTTGCTCTTGTAGATCTTCCACGCCTTGCCCATCTTGGCTATTGTCTGTCTTTCCATGTCCTTCAATGAGCATCTTTCAGGGAAGTCAAATTGAGCTTCAATTGTTTCTCACAAGGAGCTTTTCTCACTCTACGACACGGTCTTCCAGTTTGGGTAGGTTATCCTAACCCTTGTCCGTCCAAGTGAGGCGCATGCTTTACGAAATACCACCTGAGCTTGCTTAGGCTATGTTGGCACGCCTGCCTCATTGACGTGAGTTATGGTGTAGTGAGCTGTGGGCATTTGGTTTTTTCCGCGACCACCTCGCTTTCACTTCTGCGCCTGAATTTCTTCTATTTGCTCCTGAGAAGTGGCCTCCGTATCTTGTTGAGCAGTGAGCCCCTCTTGCTGTTGAGGAGAATAGGCTGGAGGCAGTTCGCGTTCATCTCTAGATGTCATCTTCAAAATAGGAAGTCATAGGCTTATTAGAAACTTCTTATAATGGTAGAAGTTTTTTATTGCTATTGCCACTTTTCTAGAAGACAAATCACTTAGCTCAAGAATGGGGAAAGATTCAGTAGAAGGATTATGCTAACTATCACTTAGCTCAAGCTAATTTCAAAGAAGAACAACATGGAGAAGTATCCTGAGAATAACAAGGAAGTTGTAATATGTGCGATAATGAGAGCATGAATAATCATATTCCATAAAAAGCATAACAAGAACAGAACTGATCAAAATTGATATACATGAACTTGAAAGAAAGAGCCATAAGAGCATAATCAAATATGTCAACCATCATATATATTAAACAGTACTGAACAACAAGTTGAAGGATTAAAATTTGCTCTTAGATAGTTCTAAATAGCTGGCCTCAGAACTATAAAATTATGCTCCCTAGCTGACATAATACACATCACAACTGGGCATTTAGCTAAAATCACACCTAGCAAATGGACCTGCCATCCATTCTCTGAAACTAAACAAAGTTACTAGACAGAACTACTAAACAAGTTCAGAAAAGCAGAATATAACAGAAACTGCAAAAAGCGAGTTGTAGAGCAATAGATGAAACTGAATAGACCAACAATTCTACAGCTCTACCAATCTAGTAGCAATTTATCCATAATTTTAGTTTACCAGAAAGTGCACAGAGAAGCAACCGAGCTGCAAAACTTGGTATACAGGGGTTACTCAGAGATTCCTAAGTCATAACTTTCACAACCAGCTTGAGAAAAATAGTAACAGAGAAGTTTACAGGCTCAATCTATTGTACTTAGCTTAAATGCCCAATTTTAGTAAACATTGTCATCATTGAGTATACATATGCAGACAACCATGCTGTTCAGGACAAAGAGATTAAAAAGTAACAGTGAAAATTAATGAAATGAGCAGGTGAGAGAGACAAGGCAAGCAGGTAAACTAAAAAATAAAGCAATTTGATACCTAGATCCCATTAAAATCATCTAACTGGACCTGACATGCACTAGACAACAAAATCACCTTTCTCACAGCAAAAAAAAGCATAAGTGTCAGATCAGTCCTAGACTAGAATGAGTTCGCATAAAGGTGATTAACTGAATTTTGCAACATTAGCACATGCTAGATTCCATAAAAAATGAAGATGTACATAAAACAATGTATAAGTGTAAGTTTGAGCTATTTTCTCTCAATCATCCAAAATGTAAAAAAAAGGAATATATGGGATAAGACTTGTCATGTTGAAACAACATTTGATACGATTCAAATCAAGCTAAAACATTTCAATCAATTCTTTAAAGGCTGGGTTATAATGTATACAAGAAACTTATGATACTAGAACAGTTAGAGAAGGATAATGTGTTATCAACTAACCAAATGTGTAGAAAAATATTTTACAGAGTGAGTTGCTAGAAATTTTAGAGGATGAGAAATTATATTAGCATAAAAAGACCATTAGACTCCACAACAGTCTATGACAAAGTTTAAAGTCGATCTCATATAAACTATACAATTTAGTAATTATAAAAGCTTCATTATGTGTACTACTTAATTATCAAAAACTCAAACTGATCATTTATTTGAAAATTCGAAGTTGGAAATGTAGACACCACATAGAAAGGAACTGATAACCCATATGATCCAAAACTGCCAAACTGCATGAAAGTTGCATAGGCCAAAAACTATGCAAGGAATGCATTTTTTGCAATTTTTTGAAGGAAAAATTGCTCTCATCCAATAAGAACCAATTGGCCCTAGGACTTTGAAAGTCCTGCTCTCTAATTGTCCTAGCGAATTCATCATCAATTGGGCAATATTCCTAAGCATCAACTAGTAAAAAGACCTGGACTTAGAACATTAGTAGCAAACCATTGCTGAGCCAAAACTGAAATTGATTCGAGCCGTACAAGACAATGACAACAAATTGGATTTAGCAATTCATCCAGTACCAAAAAAAAAATGTAAAGCATAGATAGAGATCACAGAAATACCAAATAAAACACTAGGTGTATCTCGGTGCATTGAACAAAGCCAAAAGTAGAGAATTCATAGATCTATACTAGATTACTCAGAGAACATGCCCAATTTCGGCACTATCTAGAGCATCATCTAGCGTAATCAGGCATCACATAGCATAATCATACATATCACAGAGAAGACAGGACCATGGCTCGGTCGGAGCACTGACTACGACAGCTCGGCTAGGAGGGAATGGCTGCTCACCACCGTGGATGGATGGAGCATGGTCGCCGGGAGCAGGGAGGTCGCTAGGAGGAGCATGGTCGTTGGGGAGCATAGTCACCGGGGAGAGGGAGGTCTTCGGGAGGAGCACGGTCACCAGGAGGAACACGATCGTCGGGGGGAAGGAGGTCACCGGGAGGAGCATGGTCGCTGGGAGGAACACAGTCATCAGCGAGGAGCACGATCATCAGTGAGGAGCATGAGAGGTGGCTAGGGTTTTTAGGAGAACTTGGTGCGGCACGGATTTGACGAAACGGTATATATATCGGCATTAATACATATAGCTTTTTTATAAAATAGCCGCCTATACAAATAGTACAGATGGGTTATAACTCTGAGCTGTATGTACTAATATATTAGTACATACGGCTTTTATTATAGAACTATCTGTTCTATTGATTTTCTAGAATCATTAAAACTTTGAAAATTCATAAGTAATTTATACAAACTCTAAATAAGACGAAATTTTTATGTAAATTTATGATTAGATATGTACTATAACATGGTGTAGGTATCATTCTTGTTACTGTAACCAAAAAAATTAACTTGAACATTAAACCTAAATATTAAATTAAACTAAAACTAGCAAAATTCATAAATAATTCATACGAACTCCAAATTAATGAGATCAAAGTTTTAAGTAAATTCATAACAAATTAATTTTTATATATTACATTGCAATATATAGGTACATAACAATCAAGTAGCATCATACAGCTTTAACAATCAGCCTTTCTTGATGATCGACGCGCAAATAGCAAGCGGCCCCAGTCAGAAATTGTTCTTCATTAAGGGTGATGCCATCTCAAAAAGGGTACTCATCAAATTTATTGTAATCTTTTTTGTCCATGACATTCTAAACTTCAACAATCATTCTTTTTCCCTGAAGGACTATGTGAAACTTTGAATTTGCCGGGACTTGCACATAAAAGACCTGAATAACTTGTTTAGCGAGTACAAATGGTTCGTCTTTGTATGCGGCACGTTCGAGGTCGACAGTAATCATTATGTATTTGTCTACCTTAACACTTAAGAGTGTGACCCAACGGCACCAAAAGTAGGGAATCTTGAAACGTACATAGTCAAGTTCCCAAATCTCCTCTATATACCCATAGTACGTACAAACCCCACGTTTTTCCTGGAAGGTATCTATGCGCACACCGCTATTTTGTACCGTGCTCTTACTATCCCATGCTCAGGTATATAAGGTGTACCCATTTATGTCGTATGTTTCAAATGTCATGACTGTGTGACTTGGTCATCTTGCTAACTAGCCAATATTGTCCTCTATTGAACTATTATTACTGAATCGTACTACCAAGCAGTTGTTGAAGCTGCGATTGTGTTGTTTTGTGATCCAAGCCTCTGTACGACTTGGATTCTCTTTGTGTAGCACGTTCTTATGCATGTCGATATGCGGGGATACTTCAGTCATGTGTTGCAAGGCTATGAAATGGGCTTTAGATAACGTGGCAAAGTCAGCAAATGATTATTTTCCTACCTATGGTCCCCTTCCCATCCAGTCTCCCCTCATGGTGAGACATGGGCATACCAATTGGTTTGAGCCGCTCCATGTAATCGATGCAGAACTTGACCACCTCTTTGGCTGTGTAACCTTGGATGATAATGCCCTCTGGATGAGGTCGATTTCATACATATTTCTTGAGAATTCCCATGTACCTCTCAAATGGGTACATCTGACGTAGGAATACTGGGCTGCATATCTTTATTCTCTTACGAGATGAATGATAACATGTACCATGATATCAAAAAATGATGGAGAAAGTACATCTAAAGATGACATAGTGTCTTCACCACATCGGCCTGTAAACATCAAGCAC
This sequence comes from Phragmites australis, assembly GCF_958298935.1. Taxonomy (NCBI): domain Eukaryota; kingdom Viridiplantae; phylum Streptophyta; class Magnoliopsida; order Poales; family Poaceae; genus Phragmites; species Phragmites australis. Next base: position 17,473,397 of record NC_084936.1, on the reverse strand, counting down.
TTCAGAATTGATGACATTTTGAGAAATTATGTTGAAGAAGTAACACAACTTGGTGATTATGTCTCAGAGATAGGTTGGTTGGATATTTCGGATTGCAACATGAAGCATCTATGTCATCAACACGTGGCAATCATAGGACTTCAGGCCAACTAATTTCAAATCTTGCATCGAAATAAGTTTTGAGATGTTGGCAGAGTAACCGAATAGAACTTTTACACCATGCAAGCACTGGCACAGTTCGGTTTTCTCAGCCTTTATCAAATTATAGCAGGCTGGAGCAAGCCTCGTTCTACCTTTTTCAGAGGGCTCAGGTGCCAACTTAGGCCTGATCTTCAAATCAACCAAGTCAAGCCTTGCATTGACGTTGTCCTTTGTCTTGCCTGCAATATTAAGTAAAATACCAACAAAGCTTTCGCACATGTTCTTCTCTACATGCATGATGTTGATGCAGTGGCGAACTTCAAGGTGCTTCCAATACGGTAGCTTCCACAATATCGATCTTTTCTTCCACATGCCACTGGTATTATCCTTAGATTTTTTACTCCCCTTTCCAAACGCAGCATCGAGGTCTTTAACTATATTATGAATGTAAGACCCCAACTCGGGTTCTCCTGTGCCTCTAGTATCAATCCCTAAATTAAGTAGCTGATACACACAGTATAAAAATTATAGTATCACAGTCAAACTTTGTACATAATTATTAAGGTTACAGAGTACAGAAGGTTTACAAACCATATTATTTATTACAAACCTGGCCGAGAGGCCAACAAAACACAGCGGAAAGCAAAAGCCGAAGCCACAAGCAGCTTAGGGTGTGGGCGTGACTTCTAAGACTATTCTTCATCCTTGCCTTCACCTCCGGTGAAGTCAACATCGGCTGCCTCATCTGAATGACAGCAAAAATGAGTAGGAAGGTACTCAGAAATCCATATACTACTTCAAGGTATTTGATAGATGCATAAAGGGGTGATTCAAGGATAAGGATTTACGATTTAGTTTTAAATGTAAAGTAGTTTATACATGTATCTAATTGTATCATCTATGATTGACTTTAAAACAGTTTAAATAGTTCAAAACCAGGTAACAAGCTATATATGGAAGTTTCTCGGTCCTGGGAGGGGCTACACCTCACTCCGCACTACCTTTTATCACATCTGGTGTACCTCTAGTACCACACAGATCCTAGCGGATTTATCTAGCAACCTCATCACACGGATATCTAGTCCACACACTCACTCATCAAGACACATGCACCTAGAGTCTAGTAAAAAAGATTTTGCTTCACATGTCCATGACCGTGGACATGGCTATTCGAATAGATTTCCACTTTGAAGAGGTTGTACAGCTTTACCCACGCGATATGCTCAGCCTCCAACCGTTGCAAGTGGAGGAGCGAATCATACCGAGACACTCCAATCACCTTTCCTGCCGAACTTTTCTATGAGATTTACCCCCAAGCGCCAGAGTCCATGTACAGAAGGTCAGTCCCCCTTTTAAGCCTAGGCCAGTACTAGCAACCTCCAAAAAGAGGGACAGATAACCACTTGACTGCTCACTGCTCCTAGCCTCCTAGTATGATACCCAACTCAGTCCGGTGAAGGAGAGATCAAGTCCTGCCTATTCAGGACGCATGGTTGCATGGAGTTTGCTAAAGTATGGCTGCGAAATGACTCGGTCCTTAAACGATCAGGGCAGGTATCTTCTAATAATATATATCACAAAGGTAATTCAAGCCTCCAAGAGCATCCTCATCTAGAGTTCTACTCCACCTGCCCCTGCCAAACAGTTTTCACCCATGTTCCCACATCACTCACCGTATCCCACACGACATCAAGGATTTCACAACCATCACGGAATTCACAATCATCAAGGATTTATGGTATATGAGTTATCATTGATAACAGTAAATCTTATCTTCGAGGAGATGTATTTTAAAAGTGACGTTTCCGAGGAGACGTATTCAATCCCAAGTATGCTAGACATTAAGACGTTGTCTGTCATTAATATAGATAACAACAGGTAATCCTATGGTGATATGTGTGTTGGATGATAACATTTATGGCATAGTAAGTGTTTAATAGGATTAACTACTACAAGCAGTTTGTAAAAGCGTAATACATAGTACATGCGATATAAGTCTAGTTTTAAGTTGATCGTGTAGATTATTTAAAAATATAGGTTCAATATGATCAAGGAGATAGAACTTGCCTTCTCTGAAGTTCTCTTTAAAATCTTGGTTGTAGTCAGGATCCTCCTCGCTCCTGACACTTCCCGTGCAGCACTCATAGAACTCTGGTTGCTCTGCAATTGAGATTATGATCAATAACGGCTATACTAGAAAAGAATCAAATAATACTAACTGGAAAGCCAAATGAGCCCTAATATATATCACGATGTGATAGATGAGTAGATCTTGATTTCAGATGAATTTTGGCGGAAGAATTGCCGAAATCGGAGCCAGAACGGAGAAGTTATGGCTCCCAAAACATTTAATCTAAAATTAAATTAAGAAATTATGAAATAACACTATTCATAAGTGGGGCCCATGTGAACAGTAAATGGGGCTCACTGAATAGTGAATCGGTGGGACCCACATGGACAGTAACATACGGGTCGAATTGGGTCTGGATGGGCCGGGTCCGAGCTTGGATGAGCCTATGCCGGGCCGGATTCCTCCTCTTCCTCTCTTTCTCAGCCCATCAACTGGCTCGACCAGCGCGGTGAATGGTCCGGTTTGCTGGCTGGGCCGATTGTTGGGTTGAGAAAGAGGGGGAGCGGAGGATCTTGAGACTTTTGAAGATGATTTGAATCCAAGAATTTGAATTCAAATTAGATTTGAGCTGAACAAAATCTAAGAGTAGGTTTGAAAATGAGAGACATTCAATTTCAAACCTCCACACAAAGAACCACAAAAATCTCAAACTAATGCATATGAACCAACTTAATGCAGAGATTATTTTGAATTTGATTCTATTGCTCTTTGGAACACTTATTCAACTTAGCACATCTAATATACATGAATGTATATATACTGGTATATATACATCCACATACCTATTTTCTTAACCTTTGTTAGCTCAATAAATCCTAAAACGTTTTAATTTGGAGTGAAATTTGTAATTAATTAGCATACTTAAACTCAGGATATTACAGTGCACCTCTTGACCACTGTAGTGCCTTGAACATTAATCTCTCTCCATTGTTCCGTCGAATTGTTCCCTCATGTTGCGGTACGAGCGATACCTATTAAGAAACCTACGGTGGCACATAAACACCATTTTATGCGAGTGGGGTAGTCACATACTCGCGGTACCATCTAAGCAATGAGGGTACGCTGTATCTACTTGTTTACTCTGGCCCGGAAGGTTACATAGTGCAGAAAAATCATGGATCATACAGAACAACAGAGCGCGTAGCGTGAAATTCTCTCTTTTGTATGCATCCTATATTTGCACCAGTTCGGTCCACAATGTTTTTAGATCTTCCACCAATGGTCTTAGGTATATAGCAATATTGTTCTCAGGTTGGTTCAAGCCTTGGATAAGCAGCACGTTTCATGCATAGCTAAGGAGATAGGTTCTAAATACTAAAAACAATTGATCAAGTGCTATGCCTGCTGCTCATGTTCTCAAAAGGAATAATCGTGTCCGTGCTTAAAGCAAACCTTATATTCCTCAATTCTGCACCAAGGTCATCAAAGATCGTATCAATGTTTCTCCACTAGGGAGAATCGGCAAGGTGCCTTAGCTTTCCATCTTGCTTGCGGCCCTCCGAGTACCAGCACAACAATTTAGCCTCTTTTCGATTCGTAAACAAACGCTTAAGGCGTGGAATTATATGCAGATACCACACCACCTTAGCAAGAATTCCTTTTTTCACCTCGCCATCATCTGGTTGACTCTTACGTTTGTATCGAGATACTTTGCACACTGGACATGAATCATATCTGATAGATCATTACGGCAGAGGATACAGTCATTCGGACATGCATGTATCATTTCTACATCCATCTCCAATAGACAAAGAATCTGATTTGCTTCGTATGTGCTTTTGGGCAGCTTGTTTCCACCTGGAAGCATGTCCGATAAGAATTCTAATAGCGTCGTGAAACTCTTGTCCGACCAACCATCGCTTGCTTTCAATTTATGCAGATCAAGCACAGATGCTATCTTTGTGTATTTCGGTTTACATCTAGGGAACAACGGCTTCTCCGAGTCCTCAATCAAGCACATGAATTTATTAGAGTTTCTCTGAGTACTCAAGTTCATGTCTACATTTCACAGCATCTAATCCAACCTATCATTGTCACCTGCATCACTATAGTCATCATCATCTACACCAAATTCCTCGTCATCTTCTCTTCTTACGTTGACTTTGGGTTCTTCAACGATACCAACGTCTTCATGTAACACCTTCTGCTCTTCACCATGTTTGGTCCAACACATGTAGTCTGGTTTGAAGCCCCTGATAATCAAGTGCACTTGGATCTATAGGGCTGCGTTCTGTCTAAGAATGGATCTTTCGTTTTTACAATCGTAACAAGGACAATATATAAATTCAACACTCTTCTCCAATTGATCCTCCTCGGTAGCTGCTAGAAAAACCGTCACACCATCAATGTACCCTTGGTTCGTACAAGAACCGTACATCCAGCCATAGTCTATCTACAATGTACGAAGTAAATTAATGTCAAATCAACATAATAAAAGAGAGCAACTAAGCTTTTTATTAAAAAAATAAAGCTATCATACATGCATGCATGAATGAACCATACAAATGACAATTAATTCAAAAATAATTAATGATTACATTTATATTATATACATGAATACTTAAAAGTAAGGGCAAATATTAATTCAAAATTTATCCTTAAATACTATAGTTATAGGTAATTTATGTTTATATACTAAAAATCCAAAATTTATTTACAACACTAAATTAAAACTAGCCATTTATAATAACATATAATTAAACCTTTATCTATACTTTGAGCTTTATATATACCTAGAATAACTAATATATTCTAAATCATCATGAAAAAAAAAATCTAAGTAGATGTAAATATAGCTGATTTCTCGAGACTAAATTAGAACACAAATTTACATCATCTAATGAACAGAATAAAACCATGTCATTATGAAAAAAATCTAGATCTAGATCTAAATCAAGCTAGCTCTATAAATCAAAATTTAGACTATCTAAACCAAAATAGAATATAATGTTTACTTTAGAGTAACACATATCAATGAATCTTCAAGTTTTTATCAAAATTTAATATATTTTTTTTTATCAAAATCACCCTCTCCCCCAAAAGCTGTGCACTGTTCAGCCACCACTGTTCTGCTTCGATCTGGAGGTAGGGGATGATGTATTATTCTAATAGTACAGATGGTTTCATGTTTGGAGCCGTTTGTACTAATGTGTCTCACCTCTTCTCGGCTATTTTCTCAGACGTCTCGTCTTTAAAGCTGTTTGTATTAATTTTACGGACGACTCGTGTTTGGAGCCGTATGTGATATTCGTTTTATTACATATGGCTTCAAATATGAGTCATCTGTATTAATATTATAAACGGCTGGTATTGAAATTATCTGTGATATTGATTTTATTACAGACGACTCTAAATATGAGTCATTTGTAGTACTAATACAGACGGTTCCCAATAAAAACCGTCTATAATAAAAACGTCCACGATCTTTGGAGGGGTCTCGTTATTATTACAAACAGTTATTATTTAGAACTATCTGTGATAATTTTTTATAAATAATTCTATATATCCGTCTGTATAAAGGCATCCCACTAGATTATTTAACGTAGTAGTGTATTTTTAGTCTCTTACGTATTTGAACGAATCGTGTGCCCAACGTCATATGACTCATGAGTAATGATCCAACGCCGGTACATCCATATGACTTATTTTCGATCTCCACAATTTTTTTGTGTCGTCCTCTGTTGCTCACATGTGCATTTCGGAAAATTGAAGTTTCTTGGATGTTTATTAAACCAAATTTGAATATGATGCAATATGTAAGGAGCCCTAGTAAAACTTCGAGAAAAAAGTTGTCGGCAGGATAGCAATAGGATATGTGTAGCCCCACCTTTGTCCTGGCCCACAATTTCTTGAACTATTAGCTATAGCAAAGTTGAGCTATTATTCTCTATTTAATAAATATATCATCACTAAGCACCAATAATGCAAAATAAAATCCTGCTGTGAGTTAATAAAGCTATTGAGATCTGAAAAAAAAATGCAGATAGAAGCATTAGGGACCCATCTCCAATCTCTTACTCTTGTTCCTAACTTAAAGTTGCGATCTTATAGGCCACACAATTAGACCACTCTAAATGATTACAACTGTTCTTATTGTCCTCTTGCATATGTGCTTTCACCCAATATTTTGTTGTAGCTTTGGCACATTGTGCTTTTGGCTCTTTTGCATGCCTTTTGCTTTAGCAACGGCTGGTTAGTATTTATCAGGAATAGTTCTAAACATAATTCATGTCAATCGTTTGCAGTTGACTGCTTGCAACAAGACTGTCCGGAAGCGCATTACTTAAAAAAATTATATCAGTACCGGTTTATAACTTACCAATGTTTGAATCGGTGTTACAAACATGACAATGATCGTTTTTTATTATCACTATTGGTTTTGAAATTTATGATGGTACTCCATATTATTATCGATTCATAATATTAATCGGCAGTGATAATCAATATTTAAATCAAGTTTTTTTATGATTCAAAAATGCAAAAAAAATATCTTGTAATTTTTTGAGAAATATGTACACGTGTGGTTCATGAGAGTCAACCCATGACCTCTAACCTTGCGCGACACGCGACCTCTATGACAAACCTAAGTGTCTGTTTAGTTGGACTGAGATTTTTCTAAACACTGTTTTTAAAAGTTAATATTGATAAATTGCTTTTGAATTGACTTTTATATGGATAAAATACATGATATATGTAATCCAGAACATCATTCTTCAGAAGTTACAAAAGCTCATTCAAATCAGTTTCTAACTTCTAATAATAATGATATCTTTTACTTCTTATAAATCATTTCTAGTAACAAACGGTTTGATTCAACTTTTTGTTTTTAATAAGTAAAACCTGAACCAAACACGGCCTATATAGTGTGAGCGGAGTAGTTGTAATTGGACGGTGTAGGTGTACTGCAGAGGTTTCATAGATCTTTGATTGTTTAAAAAAATAATGTAGATTTTCACTATTTGAAGGTATTGTAACTGATCAATCTGGACCGTTCGCTGTGGGATTGGATGGCCGGGAATAGATCTAAAATGCACATCACTTTGCATCTCTGCCCTAACAAGCAGCTACTGTAAAGCACGTATGTTGTACCACACGCTCTTTGATTTGTACATGCCCTTACTAAATTAGATCAGGTGCGCATCGAAGCACAGGTTTATCCAAAAGAAAATTCTACCTTTTCTTGTGAGGAAAGGATCAATTCTAAATGGTATGGTCTTGTGCCTTGTGGGTGATATTTACTTATTCCATCAATGCTCGTAAAAAGATTTCTAGGATTTTATACTTAAGAAAAACCCAAAAGAATACCATAGAGGGTTTGTTTAGGAGAGGTTGTATTTTCATGGAGCACAAATTCCCACCTATTCAGAGAAAAAATGCCTAATCAAACCATTTGCTATGTATTTATGGTATAAGGGATTGATTTCACAAATTTCAATTCCATTTAAATAACACAAGCATTTAACTACGTCCGGCACTATCTAGTGATTACTCCCTCCAATCGAAAATACTTGATATTTTGGACATAACATGGTCTCCAATATATACTTTTCACCACTATTTTCTATAATAATATATTTATGAAATCCAATAAATTTATGAGATATGAAAATATTTTTCGAGTCAAATCTACACATATAATTTTCATGTTTCCAAACCAAGTATTTTAAAAGTTACTATCTTTATTTTCAAATAGATTTCATTTTTAAAACTTGATTTTGTTTTAAAATAGATGTCGTTTACGTTTTCAAGGTGGTGTTTTACTAAAGTGTCCATATTAAAAGCTATTCAAATGTAGAGTTTTAATTTATGAGTGTGTTGGATTAGTGGCTTATGTACTATTGATTGAATATGAGAGAAATAGAGAGGAGTAAATATATTATGTATAAATTTTTTTATTACAATCTTGCTCTATATGTTAAAGATTAAAACGATATCTAAAAGAGAACGGAAGTAATATTAATAGTCAAAGTATAAAAAGTTTGATCAGATCTTTTTAAATTATCAAGTATTTATGACCAAGAGAGTAATATCTTTAACCGGATACCATTCACATAAAAAATATCTTAACTGGATTTGACATGAATTCAATTTTGGAGATGACATAGCACAGAAATGATACCGAACTATAAAATCCAGTCAATTGTATGGTAGAAGAAGATTCCCATCAACTTGGGGTAGTCGCCTTTTTTAATGCTTTTACGAAATTTTAATGGTAATCCGTGTGCAATAATTTTCCTCTATAAATACCCATCCAAATGCTGCTTTTGTAGTCCGCATCCACCACCGGTCCGCTACCCCACTCCCTCCAACTATCTTGCCAAGTTTGCCTCTTCGGTGCTGCTACCTTGCTCGCCTCTCCCCTTCCCAGCCCCCAGAAGCCAATATCCAGTCGCATTGCATCCATCTCCACCGATCTCTAGCATCAGATCCGTTCCCTGTACTTCCTTCTCTTATCAATCAATCAAATAATCCTTGCAAAAAGATAAAAAAAAAAAGAGAGAATCTTGGATCGAATCCGCGTCTTAGTTCAGTTCGTGCACGAATCGAGCGAGTGGTGCTGGGAGCGTCAGGATGGCGGGGAAGGTGGAGAAGATGGCGTCGATCGACGCGCAGCTGCGGATGCTGGCGCCGGCGAAGCTGTCGGAGGACGACAAGCTGGTGGAGTACGATGCCCTCCTCCTCGACCGCTTCCTCGACATCCTCCAGGACCTCCACGGCGAGGACCTCCGCGAGATGGTAAGCAACCAAAGAAAAAATATCTCTCCCCTTCCCTTCCTTCTATCCTGAATCCAACTTGTGTGGACGGTTGGTGTTCCGGTTCAGCGCTTTTCTCGCGCTAAATTTCGAGTGCTTTGTGCCTGACTTCAATACTTGATTCTTTTTGCGACTCGGGTAACTTGAGCCATGCTTGCATCTTGGAAACTGAGTGGACTGATTTTAGTGTTGAAGTGGGTCTTGGAGAGTACCCAGGTGTTGTTGGATGGTTTCTTTTATTCTCGATATTAGATGCAATTCTGAGTGGTTATTTCAAAAATTGGTGCTACTAGTACCGTACCAAATGAAGTTCGGATGTCGGAGGCTGCCCATACCATTGATTTTGTATTGATTTTACTTCCTGGGCTGAGGTGAAGGTTTCTCAATTGATGCTCTTGCTTCTGTAGTGTTGTCTTGCAGTGGTGCATGCATTGGATTTAACTACTTGACTGCGCGAGTCAAATTGAGTTGATCTTGTGTGCCAACTGGAATTATAAACAAAATCTTGACTTGGTTAAAGAGGTCATAAAGTTTTAAGACTATTGCTACTAAACACCTCAGTTTTTCCATGAAGAGTAAGACAAGGATGTGGTTAACAATTGTTTTAGAGCGACGATGAATATTCCATGAGTCTGTTCCATCAAACTTGCAACCCTTCTGTACTCAAATGAAAAAGACAGTTTTATTGTGCCTTTTAGTGCTTGGTTGGGTCTTGTTTCCAGCAGAGCGCTAGCCTTTTATTACAGTTTTATATTGATTTGCAAATATGAATCGTTTCTCTCTGTTTTATAGGTCCAAGAGTGCTATGAAATAGCTGCTGAGTATGAAAGGAAGCATGACTCGCAAAAGCTCGATGAGCTTGGCAACCTGTTGACGAGCTTGGATCCTGGTGATTCCATCGTCATGGCCAAAGCTTTCTCACACATGCTTAACCTGGCCAACTTGGCTGAGGAAGTCCAGATCGCTTATCGGAGGAGAATCAAGCTCAAGAAGGGGGACTTTGCTGATGAGAACTCGGCACTGACTGAATCTGACATCGAGGAAACTTTTAAGAGGCTTGTAGTTGACCTGAAGAAGTCACCAGCTGAGGTCTTTGATGCCCTAAAGAGTCAGACTGTTGACCTGGTTTTGACTGCACATCCAACACAATCAGTAAGGAGGTCACTGCTTCAGAAGCACTCAAGGTGAGTCAGCTAAACATCGCCTTGAAATCTATCATGAATACATGACATAAATTCTGTTTTCTAATTGTCATGATTGCAAATATAAATTTAGGATAAGGAATTGTTTGGTTCAACTGTACTCTAAGGACATCACACCAGATGACAAACAGGAGCTTGACGAGGCTCTCCAGAGGGAGGTAACACACAGAATCTATACTACGAGAATCCGACTTATGTTTGTATCTAAGACAGCACCTTTCCTATGCGATGAATTGCATCATCTTTGATTGTGCATCGATGTTATCAGCATATATATTTTTTTTCAGCATGAGGCTCAAGATAGCAATTACTCTGTTCTTGTACACCACCTAAGTTTATTGGTACAATAATAATCCAAATATTGACTTCCATTCCTTATTTCCAGATCCAAGCAGCCTTCAGAACTGATGAGATCAGAAGAACCCAGCCCACTCCCCAAGATGAAATGCGGGCTGGTATGAGTTACTTCCATGAAACAATATGGAAAGGTGTTCCAAAATTTTTGCGCCGTGTGGATACTGCCTTGAAGAATATTGGAATCGATGAGCGTGTGCCATATAATGCCCCTCTCATTCAATTCTCTTCTTGGATGGGAGGAGATCGTGATGGTAAGCAAGGGGCAGCTTTATATTATTCTCTGCAATCTCATTAGTTATTTGCATTCTAACACCTTTAACCAATATAGGAAATCCGAGAGTGACACCAGAGGTTACAAGGGACGTCTGCTTGCTTGCCAGAATGATGGCTGCAAATTTGTATTGCTCGCAGATTGAGGATCTCATGTTTGAGGTAGCAATGACTTAATTACTTCATTTAGCTATTGCCACACTTACGTGAATTAACGAGCATTGCGAAGTATTAAAATCTGTGCAAATGTCTGTAGTTGTCTATGTGGCGATGCAGTGATGAGCTTCGGGCATGGGCAGATGAATTACATCTCTCCACAAAGAAAGATGCAAAGCACTATATAGGTAAGTGTTGATTAGTGATTTTTATACTATTTTCCATATACTTTTCTTTTTCACAAACATCAGATGATGGTTGGCTGTTCTCATAACCAACATAGCATTATGAGACTAACCACTGCTTCCTTCTGTAACATAGAGTTCTGGAAAAAGGTTCCTCCCAGTGAGCCATATCGGGTTATACTTGGTGATGTGAGGGACAAGCTTTACAATACACGTGAGCGGGCACGCCAGTTATTATCCAATGGATATTCTGATATTCCTGAGGAATCTACTCTCACCAATGTTGAGCAGGTCAATCGTTGATCAAAGTACCTTTGAACTGCAGAAACTTGAATGTGTGTTTGTTGCATTATAACTTTTTAGATTGATTACTGATTTGAACAACTATCTTCTCTTGCAGTTCTTAGAGCCTCTGGAGTTGTGTTACAGGTCGCTCTGTGCTTGTGGTGACCGTGTAATTGCTGATGGAAACCTTCTGGACTTCTTACGCCAGGTCTCTACGTTTGGCCTGTGCCTTGTGAGGCTTGACATTAGGCAAGAATCTGACAGACACACTGATGTCCTCGATGCCATCACCACTTACCTAGGAATAGGTTCATACCGTGAGTGGTCCGAGGAATGCCGTCAGGAATGGCTCTTGTCTGAACTCAATGGGAAGCGGCCATTGTTTGGTCCAGACCTGCCCACGACTGATGAGATCGCTGATGTTCTAGACACATTCCGTGTAATAGCTGAACTTCCAGCCGATAACTTTGGAGCGTACATCATTTCTATGGCAACAGCTCCATCTGATGTACTTGCAGTTGAGCTTCTCCAGCGTGAATGTCATGTGAAGGTACCACTTAGAGTTGTCCCACTGTTCGAGAAGTTGGCTGATCTCGAAGGTGCTCCAGCTGCACTGTCCAGACTCTTCTCGGTAGATTGGTACAAGGAAAGGATTAATGGCAAACAGGAGGTCATGATTGGCTACTCAGACTCAGGTAAGGATGCTGGTCGTCTCTCAGCAGCTTGGCAGCTGTACAAGGCTCAAGAGGAACTTATCAATGTCGCTAAGCAATTCGGAGTGAAGTTGACGATGTTCCATGGACGAGGAGGTACTGTTGGAAGAGGCGGAGGCCCCACTCATCTTGCCATCTTGTCTCAGCCACCAGACACAATCCATGGATCCCTCAGGGTCACTGTTCAGGGTGAAGTCATTGAACAGTCCTTTGGTGAGGAGCACCTGTGCTTCAGGACACTGCAGCGTTTCACAGCTGCCACACTTGAGCATGGCATGCGTCCACCGATTTCCCCAAAACCAGAATGGCGTGCTCTGCTTGATGAGATGGCTGTGGTGGCAACAAAGGAATATCGGTCCATTGTCTTCCAAGAACCACGATTTGTCGAGTATTTCCGCCTTGTGAGTACTTTGTGTTATGTTATCTTCATCAAACTAGGGTGATACAATATTTTCTGATTTACTGCATGAAATATGGTGACTTGCAGATTGCCACACTACTACTAAATACTAAAAATTATATGTTTGTGCCAGCGTTCCAAATTATGTAGGTTGAACTTACATAGTACCTAAGGCACAGAAAGCTAAAAGTAACGCATTTCATTTTTAGGTGGACCCACCTTTAGCCTAGAGTTAAGTTTCTTTATAATGTTTATGGACTAACAGGCAACACCTGAAATGGAGTATGGAAGGATGAACATAGGGAGCAGACCATCCAAGAGAAAACCTAGTGGTGGAATCGAGTCCCTCCGTGCCATCCCATGGATCTTTGCATGGACTCAGACTCGCTTCCACCTCCCCGTGTGGCTGGGCTTTGGTGCCGCCTTCAAGTACATCCTGGAGAAGGACATTAGGAACCTCCACATGCTCCAGGAGATGTACAAGGAATGGCCGTTCTTCAGGGTCACAATTGATCTGGTTGAGATGGTGTTCGCCAAGGGTGACCCAGGCATCGCCGCATTGTACGATAAACTCCTTGTTTCAGCGGAGCTGTGGCCCCTTGGGGAGAAGCTGAGGTCGAACTACGAAGAGACCAAACGACTTCTCCTTCAGGTACTGTCAGAATCTATGTAGAATTCAGATAACAACAATATGCAGTTATGAACTATCAGAATCATCTTCTATTGTCATACAAATCATGCAATTGGCTGCTTAAAATTTCAGGTAGCTGGACACAAGGATCTTCTTGAAGGGGATCTCTACCTGAAACAGCGTCTCCGCCTCCGTGATGCGTATATCACTACTCTGAATGTCTGCCAGGCCTACACGATGAAGCGGATTCGCGACCCAGGTTACCATGTCACGCTGCGGCCCCACCTGTCCAAGGAGATCATGGACTGGAACAAGGCGGCTGCGGAGCTCGTGAAGCTGAACCCGACCAGCGAGTACGCGCCGGGGCTGGAGGACACCCTCATCCTGACCATGAAGGGCATTGCTGCCGGAATGCAGAACACTGGTTAAGCCAAGACTTGCCTGAATGGACAGCATTTCTACCTTGAGTGCGTCTTGACTCTGATCATTTACTCTCGGCCGAATATTTTGCCTATGTAGCTGCCTCTTTGACTTCCCCATTGGCAATAATGGATTTGTAACAGAATGTAAATAAGGAACCAATTAATAAAATCAAAATGAAGTGGATATTGTTGGCGAATTTTTTTTTTCATGTGTTCATGAAGAAGTAGCTTTTGTTTGCTTGTTTCATTATGGCTCGGGTCGAATCGAGCATGCCTAGTCTAGAAACAAGTAGAGCAGGTCGCTGGAACTTGACTCGTTTGCATCGTGGCACTTCCAGCCAATTGTGAATACAATAATACATGTGCTATTTCTAACAATTCTATCTATATATGCACAGGGATTTTCTAGTGTGTCTATGTGTATCCTAGGTTCCAATTATATCAACTACCTATGGCAATTTGAAAAAAAATAAAATTGCGGAATTAAGGATGTAATAAGTAAACACAAAAAATAAAGGGTAGAGAGAACACAAACTTGGTGAGGAGATTTTTTTTTCGTGGTATCCTAGACTTGCTAGTCTCCACTAGTCTATGCACTATTAAAAAGAAATTGTCTTTACTGTCGGCTTCAAAATCACATTCACTATCGATTTTAGAGACGATAATGGTAACGAGCAGTGATAGTCGGGAATCCCTGACTATCACTACCGGGTGAAGGAATGTCCAAACTATATGCATGCGTGTAGTTCGTGCTCGCGCAATACGTCTTTACCATCCTACCACAGAAGTACTAATGATAACAATAGCATATGTAATCCTTTTAATATATTTTGTCTGAAACTTCAAATGATTATTTGAATATCTAAATTACTTCAAATGAAAAGATTTTCAACTACAAAGTTGTACATCTCATTGAGAGATACAATTTTCATATAAAGTATATCCACATCTAACTTCATATGAAAAAGATATGAACTTTTAAGATAAGCTACCATCTATTATCACTACCGGTTCGTAATATGGACCAGTAGTGATAGCTATTATCATTGTCGGTTCGTAACACGGATCGACAGTGATACTTGACAAACTATCACTTCAGATTCGTGGCTAGAGCCAGCAGTGATAATCAAGTTTCATTGCCAGTTCATAAGAAGTACCGACAGTGATAGTATCACTGTCGGTTCATGGCTAGAACTGATAGTAATAGTTAATTACCACTGTCGGTTCTTTTCGAATTAACTTTAAGTGCCGGTCCTTGATACGAACTAGTAGTGATGGATCGATATATAAAACATATTCTATAGTAGTAATGTTAGAGCACCCTCTTGAGGTGTCGCTCTCGGTAAATGGTGTAAGGTGCATGACTCAAGCACACCATTCCACCATCACCGTTCAACTAGGGTAGTGCTTTGCTGCTCTGACATAGTGCACTCAAAATGGTCACAAAAGTCTTGAGGTAGCTACACAACCACCGTTTGGAGGGTCACCAAGACTCCATGCCTCCAAGTTGTCTAGATATCGGCAAACACCAAAAGTAAGTAATAAGTAAAGGTCACTCGGTTGACCTAATCTAGGCTAACAACCTAGCAATGATGCACACAAGGACTAATCTAGTTTTAATCAGTCCTTAATCTTGTGCTAGATAGCAGCCTAGATCTTCAATACACTTGTTTTGAAGACTAAGCACTCAAAATATGTGGGTATACTTTCACTAAGCTTCAGCATCTTCAAATGAACTAGGTGGTAGGGTATATAGGGTCAACTCTAAAACCTAACCATTGCGGTAATTTACCCAAAAAACCAGGGCATTGGACAATCATTCGGTGCAATCCCAACAGTAAAAAAGTTTGACCGTTGGAGGCACAAGATGTTAGTCGGTAGAACTTTTCAAATGCTATCTTCTATGAAAATCATCTAGTGCACCGATTGATCTCACTGTATATTTTGGTGGCTGTCGAGACCGTTCTAAGAAAACCGATCAATCTCATCTATGTGCTGAGCCCAGGAATCAATGGCAACACATAGTGCCTCTATTAATGATAATCATTACAATATCCATACCTTAATTGATAAATCATCTTACAAAAGAGACCTTTATGATGGGTCAAAGAACCAAATAAAACTACAACGAAAACCTAAGCATAGTCCTCGTCTTCACTAATAACTCCACAGGCAATCAACAAAGAACACCTCCATAGAATATACCTTCCATGAAGTCATCAAAATCTTTAATAGCTTTCCCAACTGAGTGTGTTTGGTTATATCAAGTGTGAGTACATATCGTACTTCGTAAGTTGTGAGGAAATTATATATATATATATAAAGGTTTTAATAATAATAAGGCTTATTTGGCTTTTTTTTTTTTTTTTGCAAAAAACAACATTTGAAAAGCGAGTAAGAAATAAAGTGAACAATAGTGAATAACATCTAACCTCAAGATTCCAACCATCTTAACTTAACCACCAACTGACTACCTCAACCAAAGTTCTGACCACCAAGATCGACCAACCAACACCTCAACCATGGCTCCCGCAGCCAAGGTTGACCAACTATCAAACCACCTCAACCACAATTTCCACCATTATGATTGACTGACACATCAACCATAGTTCCCACCACCATAGTTGACTCACACCAACCACCATCAGATTCTAATCATGTGAGGGTTCCTTGTCACTCGTGATCGTGAGCACGACTGGATATTCAATTTTAAACTCTGCAGAGGTTGTACACTTTACCCACAAGACGTTTCATCTTGTTTTGCCGAGCATCCGTTGATCGACAGAAAACTCTTACACATTTCTGAGGTGTACGCTAGGAATCCACTGCAAAGCCTTTACAAAGCCACTCTCAGCATGTGTATACTGAAGGGATCAGTGACGTTCTAAGAGGGGATGAATTAGGACACTTAGAATTTATTGGGCTCCAAAAACTACACAAGATAAACCTATATCAATTTCTATTTAAATGTGCTCTCGGTTTATCTAGTGAGTCTACTCTACCAATCAAAAGAGCTTGCAACATATCTAGGAAGGTAAATTGCAAGAAAGTAAATGCGAAAATGTAAATAAGGTAGAGAGCACAAACTCAACACAAGGGATTTTTAGCCCGTGGTATCAATGGCATGAATACCACCCTAGTCCATATTGAAGCTCCACCAAGGATATACTCCCGGTTGGCACTCAGTCACGGCTATTGAGCCACCAAGTCACAAAGACAAGATCTCAACCCAGATGAGCCACGAAGCCACTAAGGCAAGACCTCACCATAAGCCTCTCTTCCGGTCCCTTGTCGTCGTGATTACTTCGGAGCTTGAGCCACAAAGGCAAGGGTCTCTGTATCTCCACTTAGGGCATGAATCAAATGAAGGAGTTCATCATAGGAGAGAGAATCCTCATTGAATTCATCATCACTTATATCGCTATCCATACATTTGGTCATGAGGCACTTCTGTGATGACTTATGTGATGATGACCTTGATGAAGAGCTTCTCTTGGAGAGGAGGATGGTGATGTTCTCATCACTTGAGCTTGACTCTTCATTGTTACTCACCCATCTTCTTATGCTTACAAATATTTTGGTTTTTCCCCTTGTCTCCCTCTTGTTCTTAGTCGTCTTCTTCTGCTTCTTGATATGATCAATTGTTTTGATCAAGTTCTTTATGGAGATTAGGTGATCAATCTTGGTATTGACCTTCTTGATGCTCTTCTCCACTTGTGAGATAAGCTTGATGACTTCAAGATCTATCTCTTCATCGCTTGATGTACTTTGTTTATCTTCTTCATAGCTCTCTTTATCTTCATCATCTTCACTTAAATTTGACTCTTACTCTTGTCTCCTCATCCTTACCTTTATGTGTTGGTATTGAACTTGCTTGTTTCTGAGAATAAGGTTTTTGACGTTGAATGAGGAGTTAATTGGATTGTGACCATATTGGTTGAGGGGTAGCTCCAAAATACAAGAAGAAAAATAGTGTTTGGATTGCAGCCAAGTAACCAAATTTTATGTTGTAAAAAATTTAAAATCATACTTTGTATTATCACTATACTCGCCAGTTTATATGATCTAGATGGACCAAATAACAATATGGTCATTTTACCGATTGGTGGAGCTTATATCGCTCTCTTTTTCTCTTTCTCTTGCAACTAGCGAGACATACCTTCACTTACAATACTTTTTCTGTTCTTCTAATCTTAAAAATTTAGAACTATTTTTAAAGATTAGACCATGCCATGAGCCTTCAGATGGTCTTACAGCGTTCAGACCATGGCGTGGCAAAAAGACTACTCTTAAAAATTTAGTTAGAAAGAGATTATAAAACATTAAATAAAATAGAGTTAGAAATTGAAAATTACTTAAAAACTTCAATCCTGAAAGTAGCAGTGCTACAATATTACTGGCGTAAAAAAATACTTCTAAACCCCGAAAAACCCGTATCCATTGTTGCCTGGCCGCCTGCCCCGCAGTTGCTCCAACTCCGGCCGCCTCTCTCCGCAGTCCAGTCTATTTCGCCGTCCCTTCCCCGCTTCCCCTCGCGTGCGACTGGCCGCCGTAGCTGGAGATGGACTCCTCATCCACCGCAGCGCCGCCGCCGCCTCCCACCGCCGACACGGAGCGCTACACGTACAGCCCGAGGCTGCGGTGGCAGCCGGAGGTGGAGGAGTACTTCGCCGCCGCGTACGGCGCCGACCGATTCGCCCGCATATCCAAAGCCCTCGCGTGAGCGCCCCCCCCCCCCCCCCCGGCAGCCGCTGGCTTGCTCCTTCCCTCCTTTATTTAGTTAAATGTTGATTCTAGGGGTTCTTGTTAGCTGTCGCTTTTTGTTCGAGTGCCGGAGTGGATTTTCAGTTTCATGGCGCGTTAGGTTCCACGATTTTTGTGCGTGCCTGGTGCTTTGTTTAGCTTGTCGTGTAAGGGTCTATCGGAGCAGCTGCGCTGATTACTAAGGAAATGTAGGCTGGAACGGAGTGAAACAAAAATGCATAGCCGTACATAATCCCTAACTAGGCTTGAAATGTACTCAACTGTGATACCAATTCAACAATAAGGTGGTAAAATATGATTCAGAATTAATGCAAGAATGCAATTGGAGTGAGCAAAGACAATCAAGACGGAGATATGTTGTGTCGTTATGAATAAGACTGGTTTCCATGATTCATGCTGTTCAATACATGCATCACATAGACACTTTGCATCTCTGCTCGAACATTTCTGCATTCCATTCTTTTTTCGCGTTCAACACTAAACATGTATACTTAGTGAACACTTAACAGTTGAAATGTTTTGCAGATAAGATCATCAGTACTTGCTCACAGTTGTTCCGAAGATACTAGTATATCTGTATATAATCTATGTCTGTGTACGTAGTTAATCAAATGCAATGTGTTATGTTTTAGTCAGTTCTGGACCTCTGGCCCTTGGGCAAACTACATAATTATTCTGAAGTGTGAAGTAAAAGAAGTTTTAGTTCTTAGGTGCTAAGTGGTTATTTAAATTTTTTATTTTTATTTAGGGAGCTTGTTCTAAACTTGAGTGCTAACTTTCAAATAAGTGACGAATATTGCTGTTCTGTATGACTAACTATTACTTTCATGCTCAGGCATCCTTCTTGTTATTCTTGTATTCGTGTCAATACTCTGAAGTCTTCCACTGATGCAGTCATGCGTAAACTTATGGACTTGGTATATGAAAATGGGCTCTCTGTTCGAATCAATGGCTTGGACATTGGTGAGCAGAATGGTGGAGACCAAGCTCATGAAGGGAGCTCTCTGGTCCATAAGTGCCCATATGCTGGCCTTGAAAACGTTTTATTTGTTCGGGGTTCAGGACCACATTTGTTGCATTATGATAGCCAACCAGGCCAATCTGTTAAGGAAGTAATTGTTAGTCGAAAATGTGCAGAATCAGTTCTTCGAGGCGCCCAGGTATATTTTGTCTTTTCCTTGTTGCGTGCGTATATGTTTGGAATTAATCTTACTAGAGCCACCCCTAAAATAGGAGAATGAGAATGAGCCATGTTTGCCATTGTTTCTGGTCTCACCGGCTGATATAATCCACAAAAAATAATCGACATTTTGTGAAAGGCGTCCCAAACTGTCTTTTATCAACTTGTAACTAGTCCACCGTATTTGGCCTGCACCATCCAGATTTGACGCATGTTGAACATTGGCGCTGTCACTCCCCTATTTAGGACTAGTTCCTACCGGATAGATCATGTCTTGTATATTGTGATTCAGCTGGCCTTGGAAACTTTGTCCAGATATTTTGGCAGAACTGAATTACATCTAGTTTGTGCCTTTATGGGGACTGGTCCATGCTAAATCTTTTGTGAAGGCAGAGTGATGCAAATTGGTACCTTCCATTACTGTCCTTTCATGAGCACAACAGCAACATGTTTCAGTGCATGCTGTGTCCAATTAGTTCGTGATACAAGTCAAGTCATTCTTTCTCTGGTGCATATGCATGTTATATGGGTAATACTTGTTGTATCCTACTCTGTTTACTTGAACAAGTTTGCAATGGTAATTGTTGACCACCTCTTCAATCCCGGTAGTTTGTTCTTTTTCTTTGGTTAAATAAATTAAGATGCCATCCTGAACCTCTTCTTTTTGGCATTATGCTCTCTTTCTTGATCTTGCTTGACTTTTCTGAAGGAATTAGTGAATGTGATGCTAGACTGGGCAGTGTGCTACATAACCTTTATTGTCTTAATTATTATTAGATATTTTTCCATTTTCTTGAAAAAGTTGTTGATTTTGATTTTGTTTTTGTTTTTCGTTTTTTATTTTGATTTTATGATACCTCAATTTCCAGATGCTATCTATGCCAGTTCATTGCTACTAGAAAATCTGTACTCATGTTTTGACCTTTCCCGTTCATATGGTTTATCTTCAGGTGTATATCCCTGGTGTTTTAGCTTGTAGT
This sequence comes from Phragmites australis, assembly GCF_958298935.1. Lineage (NCBI taxonomy): Eukaryota > Viridiplantae > Streptophyta > Magnoliopsida > Poales > Poaceae > Phragmites > Phragmites australis. The sequence continues at coordinate 17,452,827 of NC_084936.1, read as the reverse complement.
TCACATGTTGAAAAGGGTGATAAGGTTGCAGTGTCAGTTGCTATTGAGAAGCCTGTCGAGGATGGTGGTTGGGTTGTTGGTATAACACGAGGAACCGTTTTACAGGGATTGCAATCAGGCAAGCTTTTTTAGTGAGCGTTTTATTCTTTTTGAAAGCTTATTAAATTAACCGATTTTGTTATGTTTGCTGTCTATTTTCACATGGATAGATGGCTAATCTGTACTATTTCTTTAGTTCTAAATAGAATGTTCTTTTCCTGATAAAAGGCACATGTTCATGGAATTATATAATCTACTGAATGGTGCAGATGCACATTATGAAGAAAGGAAGGGTTTGTACATTGGTCAAGGGATCACTGCAATGTCAAGGGCTGGAATATTTCGTGTTACTCATGGGATTGCTGTAGAGATGACTGATAGGGTATACAAGCTCCCATCTTTCAATGGTATATTTGCATTTTTACTACATTTCTTGAATAATTTTTAGCAGTAAGCATCTTTCGATATTTTGTAAAAAAAAAAAAATCCATTGTGTATTCCATTCTTTCAATGTACAATACAACATAAGTGACTATTTAATTTTTCTGAACTGCGTATCGTTATATTAAGAAGAAAAAGGAGTCAAAGACGACTCAAAACATCCACACACACCCAACGCCCAACAGGGCCACCCTAGTTACAAGAGAGACAAAACCAGGAGAAAGAACTACGACCAAAGACCAAAATTCACAGCCATAAACTACTAAGCCCTTTTGCTCCCGCCAAACACCATAACTTAGCATCATCTCGAATATCTTGTAAGATGATGCTAACACTAGGTGAGGCGCCCTCAAACACACATCTGTTTCTATGCTTCCATAACCACCAGGCAACCAGCATGATCATCGAGTTAAACCCCTTGGAAAGCTGCCTGGGAACATGCTGCAGAGAATTGCGCCACCAAAAAAAGAACACTTGGTCCTCAGGACCAGGTGTTAGCTGCTGCAAGCCAACCATAGAAAGCACCGAGAACCAAACCTCCCTTGCAAACACACAAGCCGTGAGCAAGTGCTGCACATTTTCATCCTCTTGGTCACAGAGGGGGCAATGTTCAGGATGATCAAGACCACGACGGGTCAGCCGGTCAGCAGTCCAACATCGGTTCAAAGAGGCCAACCTTAAGAAGAATTTGCAGCGAGGAGGAGCCCAAGATTTCCAGATCTCTTTCCAAGGCTCAAACTCGACAGCCCCTACGAAGAAACGGCGGTATGCTGATCTGGTTGTGAACTCACCCGAGGAAGGAGTCCAGATGTGTTTATCATCCAATCTGGGAGATAGCTCAACACCCAGTAAAATATCCCAAAGCTGAAGGAATTCCAACAAGGCTGACCCCTGCAGCCCTCCCCTAATGTCACGGATCCAAGCATTATCTGTCAATGCGTCCTAGACCGTTCTAGCAATTCTCCTTGGCACTAGAGCACATAAGGATGGAGCAAGATCAGCAACTGTTCTGCCCTGTAACCATCGGTCACACCAGAAGAAGGTGCTGCACCCATCGCCCACAAAGGATGTCACCGAGACAGAGAACAAAGCCAGAGAGTTAGGATGCACTGAATGTCAAGATTAGCCCAAGCACAATCCGGTTTGGTTTTTTTGAACCACAACCACCTCATTCTCAAAGCCCATCCAAGAACTTCTAGATCATGAATTCCCAGCCCTCCGAGATCAATGGGCCTTTTAATACGGCCCCAAGCAACCAAACAGTGGCCTCCATTAACCTCTTTGCGACCTTTCCATAAGAAAGCTCCCCGTATCTTGTCGATTGCCTTGATAACCCACTTCGGAAATTCCAGAGCAATAAGCTGGTAGATAGGAATGGCAGTGAGCACTGCCTGGACTAGAGTGGCTCTCCCGGCCGGGTGCATCAAAGCCGCTTTCCACCCCAGCAATTTATTAGCAATCTTATCAATTAGATCATAGAAATCAGCCTTCGAAAGCTTCTTAATAGACAATGGCAAACCAAGATACTTACAAGGGAAATCTTGCACCTTGCAAGGGATGGATGCAATCACTGTCCCAATATCATGTTCTTGACATTGGATTGGAGTAACCGAGCACTTACTAATGTTTGTGACTAGGCCCGATGCTTCACCAAAAACACGGAGAATTTCTTTAATGAGCTGAAGATCCTCTGTGTGAGGCCGCAAAAACAGAACTACATCATCCGCATAAAGCGAAACACGCTGCGCAGCACTCCGCGCCAGGAGAGGCTGCAGCAGGCCACTCTCACTTGCTTTAGAGATCAAAGCATTGAGAACGTCCATAACAATAATGAAAAGCATCGGGGACAAGGGATCACCTTGTCGCAAATCACGCTGGTGCTGAATCCAATCACCCGGCACTCCATTCACCAACACACGTGTTGTGGAAGATCTCAAGAGCTTTGACAGAATGTTGCACCAAACTGGACCGAACCCCAAATGCAACAACACTTCCAACAAGAAGGACCACGACACCGAATCAAAAGCTTTGGTTATGTCAAGCTTGAGTAGAACTCTTGGCTCTTTTTGTCTATGGAGAACTCTTGCAGTTTGTTGCACCAGAATAAAGTTATCATGAATGCATCTTCCCTTGATAAAAGCACTTTGGTTCGGAGAAATCAGGTCTTTAAGAATTGGGGCTAGCCAATTGGCCCAGATCTTGGTGACCAATTTTGCAAAGCTATGTATAAGACTGATGAGACGAAAATCCTTAGTCTCCAAGGCTTCGGACGATTTTGGCAGGAGAGTAATGAAGGCAAAATTTAGAAGAAAAAACTTACTAGCATCCCCCTGCAGCAAACGTTCTTGAGCAGCCATGACATCCATTTTAATGACACTCCAACAAGTCTTGTAAAAGTGCCCAGTATAACCATCTGGACCCGGAGCTTTATCCGAAGGCAGAGAAGAGATCGCCGCCCAGACCTCTTCTTTAGAGAAAACATGCCCCCTCTCTGTTGTGGTGTGTGACAACCTATGTGACTTACTGCAAAAAGTGTGACGTTTATTTTAGCCATGTTGTTTTTTCCTTTTATGGAATAAAGAAACCTTTAGTTTGGCCACTACATTTATGGGCTGAAAGGTCCAATATATCTATCTGAGAACCAATGACCTTTTGTTTGTCGATTACATGTTAACGTCATTGGTTTTGATATTTCTACAAGTTCACATGGCAATGGAGTTGTAAGAAGAAATGATAGAAAATCAGCATTCGTAAGTATGGAAATACAAAATTATGAGTCCATTGTAACTGCAAGTGCCAAACATACAAAATATTACCATTCCGCGTGTCTTATAACTTATAAAATGTTCCTTAATTATAACCCATTAGTTTTCAGGAGTATATACACAAAATATCATACTAATCTAAAGTACAGTTCCTTTTTATGCTATCAAATAACTATCAAATATCATATGTTGTTATGTACCCCTTCAATTCTGTGTATTTTTTAAAACAAATGATATTAACCCTTCATTAGCAAACAAAATATTATCATTAAGTAATTCCAACAGCTACAACTCACGCACCCAGCCAGCTTCCTAACAGGCTGACTTTGCTTCTGCACTCAGCTGTTCATGTCAGCTACCTAGGAATTACTTCTGGAGAGGCTCCACCCCCTCCCCTCCCAAAAAGAAAATAAACAAAACATGCCTTTAGTTATATCAGGGCTTCAGTTTCCGTTGGAAGCAGACCCAAAAAGAACCTATGTGACATGGCATGAATTTTGCCAAATGCTTAATTTTGTGAAATGCATACCTACTTTTTAATGTTCAATGAACTTTTCCTGCAAGAAGGATTGCCAAATCAATACCTTTACTAAGTCTATATAAATGTGTCAACTATTGTATCACACAGTCCTTTATTACATTATTGATTTTTTCGTTCTTTGCTTTTGCCTTTAGATGTGCTTGAAGGGGAGATATTTCTTCAAAATTTACCAAGCATTGTGGCTGCTCGTGTCCTTGGTATGATTTGTATTTGTTTTTGTCTAGAAAATCTCTTTTCCATGGCTAAGCGGAAAATTTACCTTTTTCTTGTTTTATCTAATATTATGATCTTTACCATGTTATTGTTGCAAATATTCAATATGCAGTACTTATACTGATTGTCTTAGTTTAAACCCAGGTACTGAAGTAAAAAATAACTAATGATTATGACTAAGAAAAATGAATTAGCTAACGATTATTGTAAAACACTGATAGTGAAACTAACTAGGAGAATTTGTGTTTTCTTTTACCTAAAACAATGTGTGAAGTTGTTCTTTTTTTGAGCATAAATAGGAGGGGAGGCCCCTACCATGATATATTTATAGAAAAGAAGAATACATAGTACAATTTGTGAAGTTGTTGATAAGTCAGTACACATAATATTGCTAGAAACAGACAGCTGAATATTGGGCTGTGTGAATAGTTTATTTGTATAAATTCTAGCTGCCTACCTTTCTGCATTTTATTGGCTTAAATGTCACTTGCATGAGAATTTTGTTTCTTTAATGGCACAGCTGATTGACTTTGTTATGTGGAACATATGTATTTTTTTAATATATAGTTCACAAATAGCATAGATTTTTCAGTTTTGCTTGTTGTACATTCCATTCTTTCTTACTGCATGGCTGTAAGGTTTTTGGTTGGATCTGTATTGTATAAGATTTATGATCCATTTTTACAGATCCCCAGCCAGGAGAGCGAATACTGGATATGTGTGCTGCTCCGGGAGGAAAAACAACAGCAATTGCTATCCTTATGAGGGACAAAGGAGAAGTTGTTGCCCTTGATAGATCTCACAATAAGGTAATTTTCTTTCATGTCAGATTCAACATATGTTTTGACCTGGGTCATGGTTTGAGTGTGTTATATAGCTTCATAAACATATATCCTTCCATAATAAATTTCCATTGATGAAATGCAAGATTGAAGCGGACATGTCATGCCTTTCGGTATACTGACGACACATTATTATTAGTACTAGATTAGTTGATAATGTGTTTGCTATTGTATCATGTGCTCCCTGATGGTTCATTTCGCTATCTCAGTAACAAATTGTTAAATTGTACTTCTCTAAAATGAAATTTGATTCCAGGTGATGGATATTTTGAAGTTGGCTGCTGAGATGGACTTGAATTGTATTAAAGCTTATAAACTTGATGCTCTCAAATCTGTACGGAAGACTACCGAGGGAAGAAATCATGGCATGGCAGATAATCACAGTGAAGCAATTGAAACAATGGCAGAGGACTCCGACTCTTGCCATATCACAGTAGATGTCTGGGCCACTAATGCTGGTGAAGACAACTCAACAGCAACAATAGTGCAGTCTGGTCAGGAGCATGCAGGTTTGCATTGCACCCATGTTTTTCTACACTTATTGTCATTATGCCAGCTTATGTGTTATGTTTCCTGAGTTATTGTGATCCTTTTTGTTCACTTGATGGGTTACATGGATGTTCGATAGCTTATTTAAGTTCTGTTAGTTTGGTGCAAGGGGCTATGTATAATTGTTTAGATACTACCTACTTGCTGCATTTAGAAATATGACATTTTAACACTTGAATGGTCAAATTTCCTCAACTTTGATCACTAATATATACAAAACTATTTAGATTGACGACATGAAAAATATTACCATTGGATTTGTTTTGAGAAATACTTTGAATATAATATATTTGTATTTTTTAGTAATGTAGTACAAAAAACAATTGATGGTCAAAGTGGCTTATTGGCGAAAGCACCATATTCTTAAATGGAGGGAGTAAATTATCTTCAGTGACAGCCAATATATTGTTTTACACATCACACAGCCTGTAGAGTTGATGAATCTAGTGGAAGTGTTTTTTACTGATTCAAAAATTGATCATCTTTTTAGTAGATGACAAAAGATATGCTAGCAAGGCAGACCTCAGGAAGAATTTAAGGCGAATGAAGAATGGACCAGGAAGAAATAATTGCTCTGGTGATAGAGTTGAAAAATCAAAGGGATTTTTTCCTAACAGCTTTGATCGTGTCCTCCTTGATGCTCCATGTTCTGCACTTGGTTTGAGACCCCGTCTCTTTGCTAGCATGGTAAGTTTCACCTAATTTAGTTGTGTGGTTGATCATGGCACAATGAACGGATTGTATTCATGCGGTGTGTTTGTATAGACACGTACAAAGATGAGGTTTTACCACAAACTCAGTGAGATAATAAAATCTAGCTTATCTTGTACAACAACCTATCAACAACTTGACGACCCTTCAGTTGGTCTATTGCCTGACGGGGATCAGTTTTTTGCACGAGAGTCAGGCTGCAGTAGAGGAATGTCTAGTCTAATAGATCATAAATTCTTCTTCTTCTTCTTCATCATCATCATAATCAACAACAACAACAATAAAGCCTTTGTCCTAAGCAACTTGGAGTAGATTAGAGATGAAACCCACAAGATCTAACTAAAAAAATGATTAGAAAATAATAATGATAATAAATATACTAGTAATAGTAAAAAAAAGTACTAACGGTACAAGGAGACTGGTGCATAAGTTATGGTTCTGACACGTAGATTGCTAACTTCCATCCGTGGATAGTTCTTTAGAGATATTCTATTCATTCAAGTCTCTTTATAGACTTCTCCTATGTTAGGTTTGGTCGACCCCTACCTCTCTTCATATTATCGATGCGTCTTAGCATCCCGCTATTCACAGGTGACTTTGGAGACCTCCGTTGGATATATCCAAACCATTTCAACTGATGTTGGATAAGCTTTTCTTCAATTAGTGCTACCCCTACCATATCATGTATATCATTATTTTGGATCCGATCTTTTTTGAATGGACACAAATCCATCGCAACATACGCATCTCTGCTACACTTAACTGTTGGATATGCCGCCTGAGTTGACCAACATTCGGCGCCATACAACATCACGTGTCATCGCCGTCTTATAGAACTTATCTTTCAGCTTTTGTAGCACCCTCTTGTCACAGAGGATACAAGAAGCTTGGTGCTATTTCATCCATCCGGCGTTGATTCTATGACTAACATCTTCATCGATATCATCATCCCTCTGTATTATCGATCCCAAATATCGAATGGTATCCTTCTTGGGAACCACCTCTCCACTGAGACTAACACCTTCTCCCTTATGTCTAGTATCACCGAAATCACACTTCATATACTCAGTTTTGGTCCTATTAAGTCTAAAACCTTCGATTCTAAAGTATATCTCCACAACTCCAATTTCCTATTAACTCTTATCCTACTCTCGTCAACTAGCACCACATCGTTAGCAAAGAGCATAAACCAAGGGATATCTCCCTGAATGTCCATTGTGACCTCATCCATCACTAAATCAAATAAATAAGGGTTCAAAGCTAACCCATGATGTAGTCCTATTTTAAGTGGGAAGTCATTAATTACACCTTCACTTGTCCGAACACTTGTCACAATGTTATTGTACATATCCTTGATGAGGGTAATGCACTTTGTTGGGACTTTGTGTATCTTCAAGTCCCACCACATGATATTTCTCGGTATTTTGTCATAAGCCTTCTCCGAGTCAATGAATACCATATACATGTCATTCTTTTGTTCCCTATATCTCTCCATAAGTTGCCTTATTAAGAAAATCACTTCTATGGTGACCTCCCAGGCATAAAAACCAAATTGGTTTTAGTAATACCCGTCATTCTTCTTAGGCGATGCTCAATAACTCTCTCTCATAGCTTCATTGTATGGCTCATCAACTTAATTCCACGGTAATTAGTACAGTTTTGAATATCTTCTTTAGTCTTGAAGATTGGTACTAATATACTTCTCCATTCTTCGGGAATCTTGTTTGACCGAAAAATTAGGTTGAAGAGCTTAGTTAACCATGCTATCGCTATGTCTCCAAGACATCTCCACACCTCAATGGGGATACTATCAGGGCCTATCGTCTTGCCTTCTTTCACCCTTTTTAAAGCTTCTTTGACCTCAGTTTCGTGAATCTTTCATACAAATCGTCTGTTGGTATCATCAAAAGATTCGTCTAGCTCAATGGTAGAGCTCTTGCTCTCCCCATTGAACAGTTCGTCGAAATACTCTCGCCATCTAGTCTTGATCTCATCATCTCTCGTCAGAAGTAGACCGGTCCAATCCTTGATGCATTTAACTTGGTTGACATCCCTTGTCTTTCTTTCACGGATCTTGGCCATCTTATAGATGTCATTTTCTCCTCCCATTGTGCCCAACCATTGATAAAGGTCTTCATAAGTGCGACCCCTTGCTTTGCTCACAACTTGCTTTGCGGTCTTCTTTGCCACTTTGTACTTCTCTATGTTGTCCACAGTCCTATCAAGGTGTAAACGTTTGAAACATTCTTTCTTCTCCTTGATAACCTACTGAACATCCTCGTTCCATCACCAAGTGTCTTTAGCTTTGCACCTGCTTCCTTTGGTCACCTGAAATACCTCTGAAGCCACCTTCCTAATGCAAGTTGTCATCTTCATCTATATATCATTTGCATTCTCTCATTCCTTCCAAGAGCCCTCGTTAATAACTCCTCCTTAAAATTTTGCACCGCCTCTCCTTTGAACTTCCACCACTTCGTTCTTGTAATTTTAGCGCCCTTGCCCCGTTGAACACGTATGCAGAGCGAAAGTCAGCCACAACAAGCTTATGTTGAGGGACAACACACTCTCCAGGTATCACCTTACAATCAAGCAAGCATGTCTATCCTTTCTTCGTGCAAGGACAAAATCAATTTGACTAGAGTACTGGCCACTACTAAAGGTCACTAAATGGGGTTGTCTCTTTCTAAAGGAGTTAGCTATTATCAGGTCGTAGGCCATAGCAAAGTTCAAGACATCCTCTCCCTCTTGGTTCCTACCGCCAAATCCAAAGCCCCCGTGCACCCCCTCAAACCCTACATTAGATGTACCTACATGGCCATTAAGGTCTCCTCCTATGAAGAGCTTCTCGCTAATAGGCACACTACTAACCATGTCATCTAGGTCTTGTACCAACATAGCCGGTCCCAAGCCCGTGTTAAGGAGGAGGGTTGTGATAAGCTTGGCGAGCCAACGTAAAAAAACCCAGCCACTCTTATGGAGATGAAACCCAAAAGGTGATAAATTCATCATGTCCTTTAAATTTCAATCCTGCATTTTCTCCATTTATACATTCTTCCTATATAAACAAAGAAGCAATAGAAAGTCAAAAAGAACTATCATAACTAATGGTCCTACTATCTTTTGTATTAGCAAGAAAAATTACATGCTGAGATCTGATCAAGCTCCATAGGACTTTGTCAACAATTGTATCGTCCATACCTTTTTGCCAATAGTACATATAGATAATAGACTTTTGAGCAATGAAGTAGAAGGATGGGCATCATAGGGATGCTATGTTGATTAGTGTTAATGGGAGGGTTAGTTTCATTCTTCTTAAAGAAAACCTGGACTTCTTTTTTGCATACATAAAAATATTTGACTCATAATTGATGACCAGTGTTTTATGTATTATGAATTTAATGTTGAGCAAATATGATTATTATAGAATAGTGCTACTCTTTTACCTACCTGGAAAGCAACTGATTCTGGCAGCAGCGTATAATGTGCAGTAACCTATAAATATTCTGATTTTTTTAACATTGTCTCATACACTACTATTCATATTATTATTTAATTCGGGCCAGTCTATCAACTATCATCTTGATTGTGAAACTGCCAAATATTTCTTTTATTTTTCGTCAAATATTTCATTAGGACAAGGATTTTTTCGAGCTGAGAAACCATCTTGTCCTATTTAGTAGCTTGATGTGCTTCTGCATGCACCTTGTCACCTAGAGTCAGTTTGTACTTTTGTACTATGACATGGAAGGTTTCTTTTGATGTTTCATATGCATTGCACTCTTTCAGGAAACTCTAGAATCGCTGAAAAATCATGCGAAGTATCAGAGGAAAATGTTCGATCAAGCTGTCAAGCTAGTTCGCCCTGGTGGGGTGATTGTTTATTCAACGTGAGTTTCTGTTCAACATTTTGTGCCTCTACTGTGGTAGAAGACTAAAAACCTTGTATATGTTGTTCTTTTAGCTGGTAGCTGGGGAACCAACGTTTCAATTGACAGCTGTTGCTTACTGGACATTGCTAGTAGCTCCTAAGGCCACCTTTTTGCTCTGTCCACAGATTGAACACAAAGAAAAGAGCCAGGAGAGAATTAACAGTGCAGCTAGTGATTCAACATAAGTTCATTGTAATTGCTGTACCAATAGTAAACATAACTGTCATAGTTTGCTCTAGTCATAAATGCACATTTTTTTTGTTATTCCGTGTAGTGAAGTAATCAATTAGTTCTATCTTCATATTTTTCTGTGGACTATTCTTGATGGCTATTCCATTGAAGAACTTGATATCTAATCATACTTGCTGCAAAAATGGCATAACTTGCATTATTATTCTATCTAGTATCTACATGCACTATGTACTGCTGTATGTGGCCTAAAGTTCAAAGGAGAAACAAGAGAACTCAGTGAATAATCTGTTTATTTGTGCTTATCCCTTTCTTTTCTGCTTTCCAGGTGTACTATAAATCCAGGAGAGAATGAGGCTTTGGTGAGATATGCATTGGATACGTACAAATTTCTGTCACTAGTATCACAGGTGATTTCCATTATTTGCAGCTCTTTGCTGGGGAGTGGAATAATGGGTTAGTTTATACATTGCTCAAACTTGTCATCACTAATTGTCTGAAATTACCCATAACTCTTGTACTTGGAAGTGCAGAACTGTATATTGCAAAACAAGAAAGTTTAAATTACTAAAGCAATCCTTCATACTTCGATAGAAAGCAAGACTGTATGATATATACCTGCTAAAGGTGTTTCAAACTGTGCAATGAGGCTGAGCCACTGAGGAGCTTGATTTGAAAGTTGAACTGATAACATGTCACTTAAGCATTAAATCTTGACATCTTGTACATCTTGTGTCTGTTCTTGACATTTTTGTTTCAAATATGCATGCGTATTTCTGACTTGAGGAAACAAAAACCAAGTAGTGTTTTCTTATCTCTATTATTCCAGATTACTAAATGTGCTATTTGTAAGACTCACGACTGCATTGCCAACATCATTTTCATTATTTCTTTTTCAGCATCCAAAAGTTGGAGGGCCTGGTATTGTTGGTTCGTGTGAGCTGTACAACAAGACATATACTGAGTAAGATTATCGTTATAATTTTATTTTTGGGAATTCAGCACTGGAGCCCGCTATCCATATTATGCTATGACAGTCCCATTTCATTTTATTGTTATTACTGGGAACTGCCCCTAAAACTGGACCCAGGAGGCCAGGACAGATCACATACTCTCGTGGTAACCTAGCAATTTCTGGACAAGAAACTGGTCTGGGTTATTCTTTGGGTGCATCTTTATATTTCTTTTTTGTCCAAAGTGAAAGCAGTGGGGGACACAAATACACGGCTTCTTTATCAAGTTGTACTACCAAGACTTCTACAGTGTTACATGTTCTTTGTCGCTTATTTAGAAATTTGTTGGTTGGGAGCCAAGTTATCAGTTCAAATATACACTGATTAGTGAAGCACACTTAGCTGGATGGATTATCTTCTGTATTATTGTGTTATATAAGAAAACTATTCATCAATGAAATTTCCCTTTCACATCTAAAAAAAAAGAGAAAGAAAAAAGTTTGTCTTTCACATGCATCTTACTTAAAGTTGTCCTTTCAACTCTTAAGATTTATACCCTTTCAGGGAATGGTTGACAGAGCATGAAGCTGAACTTGTTCAGAGGTTTGATCCATCGTCATCACTGGATACCATTGGTTTCTTCATTGCTAAATTCAACGTTGGGCAGAGAGAGAATTAAACGGAAGGGATGAAAGTATTTGTGTTCCAATTTCACATGCAACTCGTGCCACATCAGCATTCAACTTACACCTGGAATGTATTTACTGAGTATTTTTGAACAAGTGAAAACCAAACCTGTGGAGCGGACTGCAGCTGTTACACCTGGAATTTTGTTGTCTGCTGTACCATTTCATTTTTATTTGTCTGATGAACTAATATTTGTTAAAATGACATGACAAGGTGAATCCACAGTTGAACATGATACAGAAAATTTCGGTTTTTGAGCTTGTCGGATTACATCTGAGGGTGGTAGTAGAAGTGTAAAGTTTGGAGTTGGTCTTGGTAGGCCTTTGCATGTTTTGATTTTTTTCTTCTATCTAAGCTGGCGACTGTGTAACTACCAATTTTCAGACTTTTCATATGAGACATGTAGCTTTTATTTGCTGTGAAATTTGGTTGTGTTTTGAACTTTTGACAATGCTGTGCCGATAGACATTACTTGTGAGAAAACTACTTTATTGATAGGTTTGATTGGTCACTTAATGTTGAGAGTGGCTGTAGCATATAGATTTGTAGGCAAGCTGTATCCAATTTGAGCTACCAAAATGATTGAATGCCTTTGGAAATTCTCTAAGCTGAACAGGTCCGCACTCGGGGCCAGCCAATATCTTAGATGCTCTAAATCAGAGCCCGATTCCCACCCACTTAGTCCAACTTGCCCTTGCTAACCTCGCCACCACCACTTGTCCACCTCCCTCTCACTCTTCCCCTCTCGATCCAGTGAACTCCCTTCAGGCACGGTGGCTTCAGCAGCGAACTCTTTCCCATTGAAAACATCATTTGCTTTCTTGGTAAGCTCTGCTCTTTCTCGATCCATCTCTTCACCTCTTCCTTGATCTATGTCATGATTCGAGTAATCCAACGTTCTTGCAAGATTTATTCACTCAGTTCTTGTATTGGACGTCTGTGCATAGCTCTAAAATGATGTTCTTTTCGCATCTGTCCACCCTAGATGTCACAATTTTTTTTCTTCTTTCATTTTTTTCCTTTGCGCGACTATCCATTTGGTTCTTGTCGGAATTGGGGTGGTGGTCCAAAACACGTATTATATCTTGGTGGCGCTTTCAGTCTCCCATTCAACCGCCGGTGCTCTCGGTCTTGGCATATGCCTTCTGCACGCGTCCACCTATCACAATGGTACATGTGCAATGACGGATTCAATTACAATTTTGAGCTAGGGCAGAGACACAGAGTATAAGTAAGGAAGAATACAATGCAAGATTATCTACTTTTGTCCATGTAATGTGGAATGAACCTATAAGATCATAACCTAAATAAGTTTTGTATCCGGTACATTTATAACATGTTACATTTTAGCAATATATGGTGAAACTATCTTGACTTAGAGCCATATTATAATTTCTAGTTACTTAGTGCTAGTGGGGGAGGATGCCACTCATATTTATATTGTCCTTCGATGCAATACATTTGGAATGTTGGTGCGTGGAACATTTCACACATTTCTTACAAAATATCTAAATTCTAGATTTTTTTCATTTTTTATCTAAAATCTAGATATTTCTTACAATGTAAAATATCTGGTAAGAAATATCTGTGTTTTACACCTCTCTTTACTTTGCCATGAAGCATGACAACTCTAGTCTTTTGTAGTCTCCAAACTATTTTAAAAAATTTCATGTATATATTGCTAATTCAACAATCCTTAGTTGAATATAAAACTAGATTGCAGTTATAATGAAAATGTTATTGTGGAAGCCATATGGTTGGTATAGCACGCGTTGTATGTTGGCTCTATTAGGTTGTGTGTATCAGTAATTAGCGTGACAATGTAGAGCAGAGTATGCTATTGTAATAAAAAGTCGCACAGACATATGATCGTTCTTCTTGCAATGAGGGAGCTATGCAGTTTTTTGTTGGACTTTTAAAATGAGAATATAAAATCTTTTGCATTCTAAGTGCGTGTGCCCCCATGATACGGACGTTAGTCTATTAGTCAAAGTGCGGACATTGAGTTCAAAATGGTAGCGCAAAGTCCAAAATTGGTTGTATTTTTTTATAACAAAAACTGAAAAATCTTCTAGCAACTCCGAAAGCGAAAATGAATAGAAAGCAACCAAATTGTTACAATGAAAGCTGTCAAATATGTGATGAAGACCAGAGATGTAGATGGATTTATCTTTCACCGCCTACCCCTATCCTCATGGTGCCTATAAAATTCTATAGAGAGCCCCTATGCCCTCCGCCCGTTCGCACTGGCCTCACGGGTTGTGGCCATGTCATACCTTCTTCCTCTCGGCAACTCCCCATTGGTTACCTCCACCTCGACCTAGGGTTTGGGTAGCCAGTCTTCTACCTTTACTTTGCTCACCGCATCGCTTACCGCCTCGGCCAGTGACAGATCTAGGAACAATTTTGAGCTAAGGCGGAGACACGGAGTCTAAGTAAAGAAAAATACCTCAATAATGAATAAAAGATATTAATTCACCAACAAAAGACAACAGAAAATTATAAACCTATAAATTAAGTAAAGGTAAATATAGATGGATTAGTGGGGGAAATAATAAAATCTTGACTAAGGTATAATAAATATTGTTGCTAATGGTTATACCATATTACAAATTATAGTATGCAAAAAAAATTAATTTTTTTGATATATTTTCAACAATGTACAATGTGGCATAGTGTGTGTTTTTGAATTAAATGTTTAAGCATGATTCCACATATAGATTAAATATTTAATGTCTGAGTGTAATATTTCAGTGACAACACGTAATGGGCCACACCTTAATATTTAATTAACAACTATTGGAAAATTTAGGAGTTTTTCCATAAATTTCGAATTTGAGTTTGTAGCCAAATTTGAAATGCGAATTTTTCATGGAAAAAAGGAAAAAAAAAAGAGGAAAGAGGGCAGCGGTTGGCTTAATGGGCTAAGCCAGGCAATGCCGAGCAGCCCATTTACCATTCGGCTGCCGATAGGGTTTCCGAGATTTCGCCCGGCGGACTCGGACTCGGTCGCCGGCGGACCCGGCAGCTCCTCCCCTTATTAAAAACGGAGCTCTCCTCTCTCTACTCAATCTGCAACCTCACCTTCGCCGTCCCCACTCTTCTCCTTGTCCAGCTCGATTCCGTCGCGGTTCACAGGCGCCAGCGCGTTCCTCTGCTCGTTCGGCCGCCGGGACACCTCGGGCGGCCGCCCGACCTCGCCTCAGTGGTGGATCCGCCCCTGTACGTGTGTGTGTGTGTGTGGGGGGGGGGGGGGGGGGGGAGGGGTGGGATGGTGCTCCGACGGCCACCTCTGGAGGTCGCCAGAGCTCTTCGGGGTAGTGGATCCGCCCGTGTAGATAAATTCATCAATCAGAAGAACGGTTAATGTGTGCCCACATAGTCTTGTTCTTTCTTCCAGGGGCGGTTTGTTTGATCCCGCCTGATTCTCGGAGCAGCTAGTGTTACTATGCTAGCTATCAGCATCTGAATCACAATGATTAGTACACTGGATTTCTCTTCTGATGCTACTACCTATGCATTTTCAGGTGAATAGATCTTGATTCATGGCAAAGCAAGCCTACGCAACGAGCAGCCTTGTGGTAGGGTATGCGTTGTGCTCCAGCTTGCTTGCCATCATCAACAAGTATGCCATCACCAAATTCAGCTACCCTGGCCTCCTGACTGCCCTGCAATACTTGACATCGGTGGCTGGAGTATGGATTCTCGGAAAGCTTGGTTTCCTCTACCATGATCCCTTCAACTTCCAGACTGCTAAGAAGTTCGCGCCGGCTGCAGTTGTTTTTTACCTTGCCATTTTCACCAACACGCATCTCCTGAAGCATGCCAATGTCGACACATTTATTGTGTTCAGATCCTTGACCCCGCTTCTGGTGGCTATCGCTGACACCACCTTCCGGAAGCAGCCATGTCCTTCCAAGCTCACATTCTTATCCCTTGTGATCATTTTGGGAGGCGCGGTTGGCTATGTGATAACAGACTCCGGTTTTACCCTCACGGCATACTCATGGGCGGTAGCTTATCTGATCACCATAACTACTGAGATGGTGTACATAAAGCACATGGTGACGAACTTGGGGCTGAACACGTGGGGCTTTGTGTTCTACAACAATCTTCTTTCGCTGCTAATGGCACCCGTATTCGGGTTTTTGACTGGGGAGCATTTGTCAATCTTTAGAGCCATTGAAGCAAGGGGGCAGAGTTGGTTTGAGCTTGATGCCTTTGTGGCGGTTTCCTTGTCTTGTGTGTTTGGGTTGCTCATCAGCTTCTTTGGTTTCGCTGCAAGGAAAGCAATCTCTGCCACAGCGTTTACAGTGACAGGGGTGGTTAATAAGTTCCTCACAGTTGCGATCAATGTAATGATCTGGGACAAGCATGCAAGCGTGTTTGGTTTGGTTTGCTTACTCTTCACTCTCGCTGGTGGTGTGCTCTATCAGCAGTCAGTTACAATGAAAGGGAATTCTCCATCCCAGCGAGAAGCAATGGCTAAGCAAGGTAGGGGTGATGATGATGCGATTGAGTTGGATGAGGAGAATCAAAGGTTGGTTTCGTCTCCAAAGGTTGTCTGACGTACATGATCCCCAGAGATATCCAGTTTTGTTTGTTTGTCTGCAATAGGCATTGATTTCTTAAGATTTGCCATTCATATACTCTAGGAAATTCAAGAGGTAGCATTGTTGTTGTAGAAGGAATTTCAGCATGCGCCCACTGTGGTTACATGTTTATTCTATAATTATTTGTGGTGCCGTGCCCTGTTTACTGTTTTTTAAATTGCTTAGCAAGGTCTTGCTTATAGAATAACTAGCCACCTCCATTAATGTATGATGTAACAGTATCCAATTATCCATTGATGTTTCCGCATTTTAGATGTGTATCCTTCTATCCCGGATCGCTGTGTGCTATTGATAGCAAATCCTTTCAGCAATTTACAGCAGTAAAGTTTAATCATTTCTAGCATAGAAAACTGAAAGCCTCAAGTTGAAAGTGACGTATGTTCATGGTAACCTCAAAACCCCATGTAATGTTTAATCATTTACCAACGTCAAGGCAGTCGATGTTTTATATGTTTAGCAGCTTCATACTTCTGTGCCTTTCTGACGTTGTATACCTGATGACTGATGGAGTGACTATGTACAACCTTTTAGACATTTTACATACTTTACAACCTTTATGGTTCTTGTACAGATTGTGTCATGCCTAAGTTTTATATAGCAGCTCATTTGTTATCACAAAGGGCTAAACTATACCGCATTATTTTGTGATCTGCATTAAAGTTTGGATATCCTCAGTATAAAGTACACCACATTTTTTTTGTGATATGCATTAAAAGTTTGGATATCTTTGAGGATGAGTTCCAATCAGAGACAATGGTGACAGTCAACGTGCTTGCCAATATTGTTTAGAATATGGACATCCGAAGTCTTATTCTACAAAAGCGACTACAAAATTTCTTGTACTTATTTAGCTCATGATGTATCCGACAATGGGGCTAATGTTGTTTTTAAAGAGGCTAAACAGTTGATGGTTGTGGTTTTTGATGTCGTGGATACTATGTATTGCATTTGGCTGAAGGGTTACCAGAATTGGCTAACTCGGCATATTAATGGGATGAAGGGGGAATGGTGAACTGATTGCAATGCGTGCTACTTCTTGAACCTCTATCATTCTGGCACAACTTGGTTCCCCATCTGGATTCCATTGCCCAAGAGTGCGTGTGGTTTTTTTTGTTCCTCTCACTGTATCTGTCACTAATAATTAGGAACATATGATATGCATTTGTATACATGCTGTATGCCAACTTTGGTTTCAACAATAGGACTCACATTCAGTGGTAGGCCTGACCACCTGAACACCCCCTTGCTGCTCTTAACTGAACCTGATTGCAATCATACAAGGTTCAGGTGAAGAACGCTTGGCATCTTCTTGATCTTATGGAATAATGGAAAACATTAGCAGGGTCTAACTCCATTTTCCTTCAATGTCCATCTTATTTCTGATTAACCACAAAGATCACATAGCGGCTGAAGAAAGAATTAATTTTTTTTTACAGTAGATGTGGAAGAAGTATGTGAAGAGAGATTTGAAGGAATAAAATATTTCTAAAGAACTATCTATATATAGAAATATGTGAAAATTAGCAATTCATACATTAGAACTATGACTTAGGCTATCGGTCTTTTTTTACTTTTATTACTATTACTATATTTACTATTACTAATATCTTTTTTATTTTTTTATTTCATTTTCTTTTTCATCTTTTTTTGTTTGGTTTTGTTGAGTTTCATCTCTAGTCTAAGGGCCTGTTTGTTTCCCCTGTGGATTGTGAGAATCTGGATTCTAGATTGTCGATTGTAGAAGCTACTCTGAGGTGGATTGTAGATTGTGTCATAATCCAGATCTGAATTGTTGCAATCTGCTTTCAGAATCCGTCCATTTGTTTGCATAATCCGATTGTGAAGCACAATCCAGAATCTGAAACAAATATGACCTAACTCAACTTGTTTGAGGCTCAAAAACTTTGTTGTTGTTGTAGTAAGGGAGACAATCCCACCTCAAACCTTAAGACAATTGATTAGCAAATTTAGCAAACACATAACCGAACAAAATTAAACCACACTTGATCATAGCCAATTCTTGGTCACCAAATGTTGACCTGAAAGGCAACCAAGTTTCCATAGCTTGCAAAAAAAGGTTTAACCATCAAGGGGATTGTAAATTCGCATAGCTTCCCTCTACTGATCATTACGGATAACTAGCAATAACAAGAAAGTAGATACACATCGAGCATACTGAAATTCCATAACCAAACAACCTTTGTAGATGCGAAAGAAGTTGTGCATCAGCAGGGAAGAACCAAGTCAGAAGCTGCCGTTTTCTTCGCAGCTTCGCCATCATGGCGTCCGGCAGCAATGACGTGATTTCCCCGTCTCTCATGTTGCACACACCAGAGTCGCCAAGAGGGTCGAAGTGGTTGCTATATGGATTGCAGGAAGTAGATGCAATCCTATTGAACTCCACCTGCACATTGGCTAGCAAGGACTGACTTGGAGCATTCTGAACCAAGAAAGATTGCGTGGCTAGACAAGCTATCCACCTTCGTCCACAGGCCAGGGATGGTGCAATACTATGTTCTTTTAGATTTTGGATAATCAACGTGTTACTAGGTAGGCAGTACTTGACATTTTGAACAATGTCATGGTCTCCAAATTCTTTTTTTAATAATAGAAACTTTATTAACTTTCATCGTTACATTAAAACGATACAACTGATAAGAGTTCACTTTCGATTTCTATATATTTAGGATGCACACCGCTAAAAAATCAAAAAACATAAAATAAGTACAAAAGAAACACACTCTGAAAATAAGGGATGGCATGAAGCCCTTCAGGAGATCCGGCGCCGAATCGAATGGCGAGGACAGTATAGCCTTAACATACATCTTTCGGATGTAAGATTGATCATAGAATTTAGACTCGTCGAGTTTGTATCGAGGAGATTGGTTTTCCTCCTGCGAATAGAAGGATGGAGTTCAAATTCCTGGGCGTGCACAAGGATCCGAGGATCCAATCCTTCTGATCGTGGTTCTTGTGGCAGCGGGCGGGTGGAAGGGTTTTTAAGGCTTGGCGTGCGGACCCCTCTGATTTGCAAGTCAATTCCCTCTGCTATAGTGCTATCTACTGCTGAACTCTTGTGCGAATTTGTACTCTTTTAATTCTGTGCAAGTACTTGTTTGTGCTCGTGGCAAGGGGGGTTCGATCTGTTATTTTACTTCTATCGACTGCAGTTGCTATTTTATCTACTATTGCCGAGAGAATCAGTTTGGTACAACTCGTGATATTGCGATTGCTGTTCGGTTGATTGAGAAAGAGAGGCCCTGCTGCTGTTCAAGTGCCAAGAAAATTATTGCGATTGCTGTTCGATTCATTGAGAAAGTGAGTAGCTGATATACTACTGTACTATAGTCTCCCATGGAGTTAAGTCACTGTTGTTGATAGGTTCTAAAGATAATTATAGGGCTGATTATATCACGTTTATGTTTATATATTTTTAAATAATATATTATTCTATTTTATGAATAACTATAATTTACATTGTTAAACAAGTATGTAACTCGTGAAGCTTGTTGTTTATATTGTGATGTTATTTTAAATAATCCCTGTCTCATATTATTATATGAGATAATGACGATTTATAGATCAGCACATGTACTGATCGGTGATCATATTTCACGGATCATAGATATAAATATATCAAATTAAGAACATAGACGTATGTTAGAGTAAATGGTGTTGGATAGACCTACCTTGAGATACTGATAGGATTGTTATGTGATGTGTCATCAGTTGTAATCTCAAATGGTGTACCTGCATGATATTTATATCTAATATTGTCATTGATTCTCAGAATGTGTAATGACACACTTTGGAGCTGCCAAACATTACTTCATAACTGGAAAGTTATAAAGATAATTTTTAGATTTGCCATAAAACATGTCGTGGGGTGGGAGCGATCAAGATATAATTTTTTCCTCCTATATAACGAGAGTCATGTCCGGACCCCTCAATGTGGTTGGATTAAAAAGTGCATGTTCATATCAATATGATTAAAGAGTTAATCACGAATTTAGTATTCCACCACAAGATTGAGTGAATGGTCAAACTATCACAAGGATGACGCGTGGGCTTGACTAGTATTGTGAGGCAAAGGGATTTAAGGTTCAGCTGATATGATCTTTATATATACTCGAGATTCAATATGTCCTGCTAAGGCCCCGTATTGATTATGGTTCAGAAAAAGGGTTTTCGAGTTGTGGCCATTTACATGTGCACCTAACGTGTCACATACTTAATGGGTTAGAACTATATATATAATATACGGGTTAGATCCGTTAGTAGGTTTGATTGGATTGTGATCCATGAGGGATTAGTGGTCTCTATATAAGATGATGTGTGGGGGTGAGGGTGCACACAGTTCAGCCACTCCAAACCCTAGCCACACCTCTCCACCTGGCCTATCAAAACTCTAGTCGTGCGCGCGGTGCTAGCACATCGGCGCTTGTCATTCCACTTCAGAACGTGTGGATATCGTAGAGGTGCTGCTGCAACTATGATGCTAATCAACTTGATGAGTTGAACTTGAAGCTACTGATTTGACTTCTGTTTTGAGTCAAAAGTCAGAACATATCTGACTAGAAAGTTGAAACACACTTGACTAGAAAGTTGAACACTTGTTGAGTTGTTGCTTCCTCTACATTGACGTGCACAATGTTAGACCGGTCTGCTGCAACTCTGCTTTTGCTGCACTACGTGTCTAGTGTTAATGATCCATGATTCGCTACTTATATGGTTTCCTAGTTGAACACGGTAGAAAATTTTATTTTATGTTAGCGTAGCCTACCCATTATCCAACAATTACTAAGCATTCCAAGCTAACTCTATAACCTAGATACCATTTTTACTTTATAGAGCTAATACCTTGACAAGCATATGACAGGCAAAGTAATAAAGCTAATCAAAGCTAAGCTAAGTCATGGAATCAGTAGGTAAATGAAATAGCCAATGAATGCTTGAAACGAATAAAGAGACAAGGTGACATCAAGTGTTACCCCCACTGAAGGAAGATGAGGCTCACTCCATAAAAGCATTCAACATCATGTATGTGAGGCATCCACATTCTGTTGCTCACTACTCTCTTCCTATACAAGCTCTAAAAGTGGTGGAGGAATGAACGAAAGAGTGAAGAAGTGATGGGATGGTGAACAGAAGATGAGAGGGGGTGGAGAACCCCATCTATTTATAGGTGGAAGTGACTTACTTAGCCGGGCAAGATTATAGGCCAATTGCCCTAACCATGCACAAGGCTCAGTCATGGCACAAATGTGGTCCGATATGCCCAGGGAACCTTGATCAAACGGGCAAGTTGTGGATGCCGACCAAGCATCTGATTCTTCACTTTGGTTGATCGACGAGCGTCATTCCTTGATCATAGCATGAAGAAGACTTGGAGGCTGGCTAGTCAAGAGCATAGGCCGGGTGGCTAGTTCTTCGCACAAGAGGATTCGTGGGCGAAATGTTGCACAATCTTGAGTAGCCGGGCATGTTTGTTGCCTGAGCGGGCAAATCCAAAATGAGCTTTGTTTCTGACTTAAGGGTCTGTTTGTTTTTTATTATGATTGTGGATTCTAGCTTTTAAAATTTAGAATAAAAAATATACAGGCGGATTCCATAATCCACAATCCACAATCCAGAAAAAAGTTGCTTTTGTGGATTGTGAGGGCTAAGAATACGAGAGTGGACAAGGAATTTGATCAAAATTACCCGCAAATGCCATTGAAGTACCTGGTCTGACCTCAATCCTGAACCCCCACATGCCCACACTCCTCGCCCCCTTGCCCACGCCCATGCTGCCGAGTGCCCAAGCTGAGGAGGAGAACCACCTCGTACGCCTCGCCGCATGGTGCGCGTCCGGTCACCAGCTCCATGCTCGCGCCGTCCTCCTTGGCCACACCCACAACAACTTCATCGCCGCCAAGCTCGTACGCGCCTTCGTCGGCTCGGTCACCTCCGCCGCCCGCGCACGGTGGCCGTGACACTCGGCGCCGCTGCAAACACCTTCGTCTGGACTGCGCTGGTGCACGCGCACTCCAAATCCGATGCCGCCATGGTGCTCTACGCCTGATGCACATGAGCTGCCCCGGGGTCGTGTCACTCACCTTCACTGTCTCCACCACGCTGAAGGTCGTGGCTCGCTGCAAGAAGGAAGCTAGGCTCATGTGCATGTGTTCAAGAATGGTTTCCAGACCGACGAGCACATCGTGATGACACTAGTAGATTTGTACGCGAAATGCAGCCTACTAGAGGATGCACAGAAGGTGTCTGATAGAATGGTTCTTAAGGATGCTCAGTAGGGTATATGGCGGTCGGCAAGGTGCATCACACAAAGGAGTTGTTTGAGGCAATGCCTGAGAGGAATACATACACACTAGTGGAGATGATTGGTGGGTACACTGCACATGGCGATATGGACTCTGCGAAGAGTGTCTTCGAAATGGAAGTGGAGAATGGAGCAGTAGACACTGTCATGTCCACCGCCATGATATCTAGTTATGCAAAAAACGACAATTTGGATGATTCTAGGGTTGTGTTTGGTAGAATGAGAGATCCGGATGTTGCAACATGAAATGTGATGATTGGCATGTATTTTGGCGCTGGTATGACTGCAAAGGCAATGAATCTCTTCAAGGTTATGCTGGAGAGTAGAGCAAGACCGAAGTTAGAGCCAAGCCACACTACAATATCCACTGTGGCTCATGCCTTGTTATGCAGGTGGAATCAAAGAGATCTGATATGTTATAGTGCTATGGTTTCTACATTCGGCATTCATGGTCGTGAGAATGACGCAATTGCAGTTTTTAATGAGTTGTGTGACAAGGGCTTAGACCTTGATGGCATTTGTTTTGTGTCAGTCCTTGCAGCTTGCAGTCATGCAGGTTTGTTGGATGAGGGGCATCGATACTTTCAGATGATGAAGGATGAGTACCACATTATTCCAACTGTGGAACACTACTTGTGCATGGTGGCCTTACTTGTGATGATCGAATGAGATGAAGGTCAACGTCATATATGTTCTAAATCTCAATCCAACATATGAGGTATTATAGACATAACACATAAAAAGAAACCATCCAAGACATCCAGAATCTAAGGCTGTCAAACAACTGTTTCAAAATCTAGCTTTTCATAATCCTACTTTTCAAAATCCACAATCCATAATCGGATTTTTAGAATCACAATAAAAAACAAATAGGCCCTAAAAAGGCTGCTTTTGGCCCACAGGTGTGGTAGCTCAGTCGAGTATGAGTTTTAGATGGCCAGACAGCCTTCAGTCATTGCGCAAACCTCAGTTTTGGTCTACTGACAAAGTTACCTGATCGGGCATCTTTTTGCAACTCTATTCTTCCATGTAAATAGGCTCTCGATCGACGAAGGAGAGGAGGTCGTCTAGGCACGTTCTCCCTGCCTTGTTTGGATGCATGAAGTCATGACCAAAACCTTCTTCATCTAGGCTAGGGATAGGCCGATGAATTAGCCTGCCCGATAGGTATTCGACCTTGGGTTTACCTAGACAAATGCTAGAAAATCCTTGGTTGAACATGGCGGCTAACCGATTGGGCCAACTAAGTGCCCGGATCTCTAGTGGAGACTTTGTTCGGGCCCTAATCTTCTACAACACATATTTATTTATCTGTTTGGTCTTTTCTACAAAACAAGGTTGATGCACCAAAACTACTAAAAAACGTGAGTGTTAGAACGATAAAAAAGTACACAACATTGTTGTTAACTTATTTATTTATTGGCATTTGGGGATGAAATATGGTGTTTAATATTCGTCAACACACCCCTAAGCTCAGATATTTGCTAGTCTTGAGAAGACTTCCATGATGTTCTCTATTAGGTGCATTTCAAAGCGTGAAGACAGGCGATGGTAAGCGAATGTTTCAAAGGGACATGTGAATGTGGTTTTATGTTGATCCTCAGGATGGATTGGAATTTTATGGTAGCCCTAGTATCTATGAAGATAGCAAAAAAGGAGTGCTTAGTCGAAAATTCCATCATTTCATTAATGAATGATAGGGGAAATAATATTTTAGAGTGGCCCTTTTTAGCTTTCTATAGTTAACACATATTATCTACTCAATCATAGTCCTTTGTGAGATTAATTCACTTTTATCATTTTGGACTACTATTATTCCTCCCTTCTTGGCAACTACCTAGACTGGACCACTCACTTTCTGAGATAGTATAGATTATTCTAGCATGTAAGAGTTTTAGAATCTCTTTCTTTTCCACCTCTCACATTGCGTTATTCAACCTTCTTTGGTGTTCCACTAGGGGTTTGTTCTCGAGTTCCATCAGGATTTGATGGGTGCAGAGGTTGAGGCTTATTCCGTTGAGGTCTTTTATGGAATAACCAACAATTCTCCTATAATTCGTTAGAAGCTCGAGTAGCCTTGCAATTTTTGACTTAGAAAATAGGGTGACGAGGTAGAAATTAGAAACTTGAAGTCCAATATACCATCACGAAGGTCAATGAAAAGTGGGTCACAGTTGTACCTATAGATACCATGGTAGCATACCAGACGCAGTGTGGGAGTGCTTGTCAAGGATAATGTCTGGATCACCATAGATGATTGGAGGAAGGTGGACCGACTAGGACCTAAAAAGAAATATATGTTGTGGAGTCTGTCTCAAGAAAAATTCTAGTTCCCTAAATAAATCCATGCAACCATCTGCTGACATGCTTTGATGACAATGGGGAAGTCATGGAGCAACTTCAAGAACTTGGAACCCTTTAAGGTGTATGGCTCGTTACGACCGGTATGGGATGATTTTGTGGTGGCCGGAACAAGTTTTGAAGTCAAGCGAGGAACACAAGGAGATCCTAAATATGAACAAGCATATTACCACAACCTAGGCTTGAGTGAGTATGAGAGAAAAATACTGCAATGGAGGAGGACAAAAGAAGATGCTCATTGTGCTAGGAAATAAATTCCTTTAGGAGGGCTAGAAAATCGATGCAGGTTATGGGCCTACGCTCGGTCAGAAACAACTGAAGATGGACAATTAACCTTAAAAACTCCAAATACAGAATAGTGACCTAGAATATTACCACAACCTAGGCTCGGGTGAGTATGAGAGAAAAATACCACAATGGATGAGGACACAAGATGCTCACTGGGCTGGAAGATCGATGCAGGTTATGGGCCTATGCTTAGTTAGAAACAACCGAAGATGGGAAATTAACCTTCAAAACCCCCAAAGATGGAATAGTGACCTAGAATATGAAAGAATTGGTTGCCTAGTCTTCAGAAGAGTCTTTCAAGCTTGATAGGGACAACAACACGCTTACCATGACTCTAGGAAACAAGGAGCACGCATGTCGCGCTCGAGTCTTGATAGCTAGGGTTACATGAAAAAAGGCCTTCCCACATCATGTTGATTCTTATAGGAGGCAGAATGGGTCCAAACCCAAGCTTGAATCACAACTATTTTCCATGTTATATGCACGCATAGCATTCAGTAAGCAGCAAGCGAGTGTAAATGGACAATCCTACCCCTTGCCTATGAGTGTAACTGCATGTCCAACCCACTTGACGATGACGTATAACCTGTAGATGATATCCTTGAGGCTACACCGTTCAAGCTCCACGAGCTGACTTTGAACATTACAATCGAGGCTGGAGCGAGGCAGTCTTATGCAACCAAGGAAGTGATACTCCCAAGTTACGCAAAGGTCCAAGTGGACATGGTACATCCTGGCTTTATTGTCATTAGACTGGATATCCCCACAGAAGTCAACATGACAACTTTAGGAGATGCCCTCCACAATTCCATTCTATGGCGCAAGTGATATATCACCATGGTCACTGCATGTCCCCTTCGGTTCATTGGCCTCAACTATCATTGCCTTCACCTCCGTAGCCAACATCTCTACTACCATCACCTCAGCATCATAATCGAGACAAGGTGAATAGAATGAGGATTACATAGGATATACATGAATATTCCATAACCTCTCCTGAGAAGGTTTGGCTACTAGTGCAAGGGAAGGTGAAAACCAAGGGCAAGGATTATAACAAAATGCTAGTTCTGTCACAATACGAGCAAGGGAAGTCATTTTGCATTAAAAAACAGTTAGAGGGGATGCCATGTCAGTTAAAGAGATTGCATGAATGGTACATTGAAGTGATCAACGATAAGAGGTTGTTTTACCTCCTTACGGCATAACAGTATATGCATTCATTCACCAGGATGGTAAACTCATTGTTTCTTTTGATGACTTTAACGCCCTTTACAACTATGACAAACTCAACATCAACCTTTTGAGATATTTGACATTGTAAGTGTCTGAAACCTCGACCTATGTTCATGTAATTATCATTAAAATGGCACACTTAACTATTTTGATGTTTATAGACACATGTATCTACAATCCATAACCATCAAGAAGCCAATCAAATTCTTGACCCACAATGAATATGCCAGACACAAATCCATGTCAACATTGAAGATGTCAAGGAATACATTACAAATGCTATGCTCCAAATGTGCGACAAGTCATGCATACTTGCTGCCTACAACTTTAAGTAAGTCCTGCAAGAAAATACTCTTGATTTTACACTTAATTGAGAACCTAACCTAATGCTTATTGGCTATTGATAGGGCTTTCGAGAATTATATCACAAAAGAGGGGAGACACAACCCATACAAGAAAAAATATCTTGCCGTATTCATTTTTGATAGTCACACACTTATGCATGTATCTCATAGTTTCTAATGTTAATGACCCCTCAAACGATGATTATGTTAGTATCTTTTGTAGTGCCACAAACAACCACCTGGGTGCTATGTGGCTACTATGTTTGCCGATTTATGAGGGTTGTATACAAAGAAAGTATAGAGATTTTTCACTGCATTAAATATTATATTAGTTTCACCTTCTCGTGTGTTTTTGTTGATTCTTTTGATTTTTTCCCTTTCGACAGCGTAAGACCACAAGTCTGAACTTGACAGAATCTGAGAAGAGATGACTCACTTCATAATGAGGGAGGTCATCATCCCGTTAGGCGAGTTTTATGACAAGGACCCATAGATGAACTATTTGAGGTAAACTTGTGACAAGGAGGACCGGTAGACTTTCAGTTACAAATTTAATTTGAATAGATAAATAGTGGAAGATAGGATTTTATATTGGGATTCCATTATTAGTGATGATAGTTGGTGCCCCATGAGGTCTCTAGGTGATATTTAGAGGCAATTATGTTTAGGTGGTACAAAGTACCTATATATTGTTACTCCAAGTGTTATCCTGAAACTTGAGCCACAAAATCTGAAGTATTCCATTTTGTATCTTGCATTCTTGTTGTATCTTTCATTGCTTTTGTTTGAACATGCAAATGATGAAAGAGAAGATCTATGTTTCCATATATGTGACTACAAAGTTCAACTAGGATGTTTATTACATGTGCACCATTCACATGTTTTCACTACCTCAATCGAGTGTGTAGTCACCTATAGTTGCCTTCACATTCCGATGCAGGATTTGACATCTTCGTATGTATATTTTTATGTTTACGAGACTAAAGAAGTTTTGAAGTTTGATTTTCCAATGACGATTAATTGTCCTGCCACCTTTGGCGACCACTGTTGATTGTATCAAGGTTCAAAATTAGTCATCAAACTTTAAGAGATCATAGTAGGGCAGATTTCATCATGGGTGGTGGTGGAAGGTGCATTAGATTTTTAGAGTTGCTCATTCTAGGACTATTAGAGCCACTTTCCTCTTTCATTGATTGGGTCAAATTTCCTCTACCATGCATAAGATTAGCCATTACAATATTTTGAGTGAGGGCTCATTTTACCTACTCGGCCGCACCTTGCTACCCTAATGGTGGCCACCAAAAGTTATAACTAGTTCCTTTTCTTTATAAATAGTTGTCATTAATTTTATTTTCCTTATAAATATTTATCACTAATTTCCTTTTCTTATAAATTGTTCTCATTAATTTCCTTTTCTTTTATGTGATGGATAGTTGCACCATATGAATCTTTAGAAGAAGAAGCACCCCCACATGCTAGGCACGGGTGGAAAAGAGAGAAAAACACTGGAGAAGAAGCACCCCACAGACTGGGAAGGATATTCTTTTGACTTTTGTTGAGTTTTTTTTTGTTTTTTTTATGGAACGGGTTGGAAATATATTAAGTAAACTCGGAGATTACATCCCACTCAATACAAGGAGAACCCTGACGAAAATAGAGATCACATAGAAGCCCTTGGCAGGTTCCCCTATGCATCTTCTCCGCCTCGGATCGAAACAATCGCTCATCTCGCGACTGGGCTAAAGCACAGAAACGTAGAGCATCAAAGACAAAGACCA
Organism: Phragmites australis; assembly: GCF_958298935.1. Lineage (NCBI taxonomy): Eukaryota > Viridiplantae > Streptophyta > Magnoliopsida > Poales > Poaceae > Phragmites > Phragmites australis. The sequence continues at coordinate 17,424,032 of NC_084936.1, read as the reverse complement.
AATCCCCCTTCCTACCCAGCGAAGAAGCTCCAAGCCTTGGACTGTTGCAAGAGACAGCACGCCGAACACTCCATTGACTCGCATAAGCACCACTGAACGAATATTAGCCGCCGCTTCACCAGGCAAGAAAGAAGTCAAATCCGGCGCCACCAACTCCGGATTAGCGGCAGTCAGTAGCCCAGAAGCCAGATCCACCACCTCCGGATCTAAACCCAGTGACGTGGAAGGAAACATACCCAAAATGGGGATGCAGGACCTCCAACCCGACCGCATCAGGTTGAGGTAAACATACCTCACAGAGAGACCGCCGAAGCACTCATCGAACGCGAGGGCGCCGAAGACCACCTGGAGGAGCAGGAGCCACCATGGAGAAGTCGTCGACGACGCTATTTGACCAAAATGGAATAATCAGCGATAGCACCACCGACAAACGCTAACCATCGCGCAATACGCCCCGAAGATGATGGCGCAGAACGCGCTGGTGCCGGAGAAGACGCCAAAGGCACCAAAGCACCCATGCGACCACATCACCATGGGTATCTCTAATCCTATCCTACAAAGATTTACACTAGAAGGGAAGGATATATTCATCGGACACCAAAATCATGGTTCCCCTCAAACTCCGGCGCCGGAGAGGCTGCCGGAATCGAAGGGGAACCGGCGAAATCGACATCGGAAGCTCAATCGCCTTTGTGATGCCGCCCTCTTTACTGTAGCAAAGAGCAGAAGGGTCAAGAGACGCTTAGTATCCGAGAGGTTTTGCGACTTTTGTTGAACTTGTGATCATTGTGATATGCGTATGTGAATGTGGTGACTATGTGCTGTATTTTATTGCTCTTTGTGATATGCTTGAGAATATATGTGAATGTTTGTGCAATGTGTTATTGGTACTACTCGTTTTAGATGGTGGCTAACAATTTCTGAGGTTAGCCCAAAATTCAATTTTTTGTGATGCTTGCTGTAGAATTATATTCGGTTTTCTGCTTGCCTCCGTATAGTAGTACGCCTTATAGGCCGTCTCATAGCCTTCACATAATCATAAGATGAATTAACAGACAACCCTTATAATTGGTTGTCTTTTTATTTATTCATAGTAACTTCACGCCCCCTTAATTAGTAGATCAATAGAAGTAAAGAAAGCAAATGTATCACAACAACATATAATACAATGGTGCGTGAGTCACTCATAGCTTACGAGGCAGTTGTTTCGTGAGACAGAGACATATATTTCTCTCACCTCCTCTCTCTGTATATCACCTAAAATTTTAGGTGACAATGCATAAGGCAACTTAAGTGCCTTCTTATGATAAAAAAATAAGTGCTTTCTTACTGTCATTGGATTGTACATGCCTGGGATGGAACATGTACTCGCGAGAGGCAAAGGTACATGCTCCGTCGCAATGGAAAAATTCGTCGGTGCCCACATGTGGACATTGATTCCAAATTGATCATGACCTTATTCCAAACAGTTTCTACTACACAAACTTTTTTTGTTGCGAAATTTCAGCCCATTAGATACCATCCACGCATGGACATTGCCATCACAAGATTACATCCTTACGACGCATCCTAGGATTCCCAGCTGCCGGCTGGCCTCCGGCCTAGAGTATCAATGCACGGAGGCGGTGGCGGCGTGGTCGGAGGTCCAGCCATCGGCCATCTCAAAGCCGTTGCGGCGGTGGCGGTAGTCCTCCCGGGCCTGCTCCACCTCCTCCCGCGTGTTCATCACGAAGGGACCCTCCCGCACCACCGCCTCGCCGTGCGGCCGCGCTGCCACCAGCATCACCCTCGCCCCCGCGGCCCCGGCGACCCCCTCCTCGGCCCGCACGGCCATGTAGTTGCCGTCGCCGCCGAACACGACGAGTGTGCGCGCGCCCGCTGTGGAGGTGATGTCGGTGGCGCTCTGAAAGACAGCGTCGCCGGCGATGACGTACGCGCACGCGCTCCAGCCGCGCGGGACGGGCTGGCGCAGGCGCGCGCCGGGCCGAAGGGTGACGTCGAGGCACAGGGCCGGGGTGCGGGGCCGGAGCAGGGAGCGCACGCCGAGGCACTCGCCGGCGATGACCTTCACGGACACGCCGTCCTGGTGGGCGGTGGGGATGTCGTGGCTGGCCAGCTCCTGGTACCTCGGCTCCACCCTGCACAGCACCGCGCGGCAAATTATCAGCAACGGCCAACCCCGTATTGTTGAACAAGTCTAAAATGTGTTCAAACTTTGTTTTCCGTTCGACGGCCAGATCTTTTCTTAAACGAAAGAATGAAAACTTGTGCTTTATGAACCATGTTTGTTGATTTGTGTTGAATTTGCACACCATAGAAATTAATTTCGCAAGTGTTTTGCAATAATGAACACTATGAAATTCTCGGATTCCAAGCTGAGTGAACTAAACTAGGACATGTAAGGTGAGGTACGGTGAAGAACATATACATCTTGTCCTTGGAGGAGAGGTTGATCCAGAGGTTGATGCCCTTCTGCACGCCCTGCCCGCCGGGCATCTCCGCGTGCACCACGCCGCGCCCCGCCGTCATCCACTGCATCATCGATCCAAGCATCGATCGCACACACGCCAAAGTCAACTCACGAATACAATACAAATGTCAACTCTTACCATCATGCACGTATGCTTGCACGTACTGCTCTGAATAATTATATATGCTTTTCATGAGTGGAGTACTCTGAGTCGCTAATGGTGGATGTTAACCTGTCGTCAGAGGCCGCCGACGAAGCGAAAAGCAATGCAATGAAACCGAACCAACCGCTATTTCTTTTTTACCAGATGTGATGTGCAACTTTAGTGTGACATACTAGATACTTCAGTGTTGACATGAGCCTTCCCAGCAAAGGTGAAAGGAGCTGGCGATGCAGCGTCCACTTTGCATCAAGTGGACCACCGTTTTCCTTACTAAAGCAGGTAATATGATCCTTTCCTGCCTAATAACTTTTTGTTTTCCTACCTATTCATGGTGCACGCACTCCCCTTGTTTCCAAATAGATATCGTTTTAGTTAGTACATTAATTCTCTGCAATGAACAGAGCTTGATTTGCTTGACCGGACGGTAGCTGTAAGGTGGAAATGAGACAGTTTCTGTTGTTTTTTCGGCCAAATCATTTTTACAACTTTTTCTCACCAGTTTGTGTGTGTTTTTTTCCCTGTATTTCATATAGTTGCTCGTAACATTCAGTTACGCATTTGAGATTCCCAGCTCTACTGCAGGTCTGCTTTCATAACTTTATATCGGACTTCGGAGTGTAACGAGGCAATTAAGGAAATCTTGAAACATAATCTATAGTATTTTTACTCAATTGTGATATGTGAAATTTAGATACACATTATTTGGAATGCTTATTGTTAGGCTATTCAGTCCTACAGTGGTGCATATATAGTACATCCGCCCTTTTTCAAAAATATACATCCTCCTAATTAGTATTACTGGTTTTTTAGGCCAGTAATATTATAAGAATAGAAAAGGGACCAGAGAAGGAAATTGCTCTTAATAGTCGTCTTTGTATGCTTAATGCTGTTGTTGATAGGAGACCTAACCTGAACGTCTCCGGTGTTGATGGTGCCCTTGTGGCCTGAAAAGTCATGGTAACTCAAGCCTCCCTGGGAGCAACAGAAGGACAAGCATTCTGTCAGAAAAATTCAGTTTATGACAAGTTTATTGTTTAATTTTTCTAAAGCAACTATGCAGTATTTTAGGACTGAGGAGGACAAGAAAATTGTATGAGTTGTTACCTCGAGCATATAGGTGACAGTCTCAAATCCTGAGGTACCGCAGGAAACAACACAACAAAAACAAAAGCACAAAAATCAGAGTTCAGAAATGATTATATTCTACATGCAAGTTATTTATTCATAATGTCAAAGGAAGTTGCAAACCTCTGTGGGGATGATCAGGAAAGCCAGCTGGAGGAGAAACTGAAGAAAAAAGAAAGGAAAAGGAAGGCTGTGAATTTTGTGTTGATTATATATTCCAAAATCAAGTGGCAAATTAAAATCGAAGATTATTATGCACAGCTAGCATTTTTCTTGAGCAATAAGTGTAGTATATATAAGAGCATGTTAAAGGCCACTTAAGCGATAGCCATTTTTGTACAGAAACAAAGTGGCCAGTATCAATATCATGATTTTTACAGCAAAATCATTTTCTTGACAGATCATGAAATAGTAGCTGTAAATTGCGCGATGGTAATAAGTGTGATCCAGCCAGCGCGCACACGTACACTCGAACTCGTCGAAAGACAGGAAAGGATCCAAGTCCTGCAGCTCAGGCCTGCAGCAAGGAACGAACAACAAGCACAAGAAACCAAATAATCAGTTGCGAATTTTAACATTAGGATTGCAAATTAACTCCAGGCTCCAGGAATATATATATATCTCTGTGTGTGTGTGTACGGAGATCGATGGCCTGACTATGATTGCGAGTCGCCACTCGATCGATGGTTACCTGCCAATGCTCCGCCACAGTGCGAAGCCCTCCCCGAGAGGCTTGCGCTCGCACGTCAACGTCCGGACTACCGCCCGTGGCTCGCCCACGTCGTCGTCGTCCACAGCACGCTCCGTGCTGCCACGGCTGAACGAAGAACATACGTTCAGCTGACTGAAGTAGGAAACACTGGACAGAATAATGGCTGAACACCATCGACAGCAGCACGTTACCACTCGGCTCCAACCGTCCCCTCAGCTCCGATGATCCCCGTGCCGCCGGCCTGCCTCCACTCCGCCCCAGCCGCCGCCAGCCCGGCCGGCCGGTGGTGAGAAGAGGGAGCGATCAGGGGGACGCGGGCAGTGGCAGTAGACATGGCGGCGGATCAGGAGGACTATGTATGTGGATAGGCTACGGAGTGGTGGCGATGTGTGGTTCCGGCCGGCGTTTAAATACCCGCGACGACGAGAGCGGCAGGCGAACGATCGCGGGAACCGTTTCGTAAGCAATGCAGGGTGGGCAGGTGTGAACGCCCGTCGCGAGGTGTGGGGCCTGCGCCCTGCCTTTGTCTGCGCTGCAGTGTGGTGTGGCTGCCCCTCTGGTGTGTGGTGTGAACGCGGGGTTTGTCGCGGCACCCAGCTTTCGCAGTAAGGCCCTGCGTGCGATTCAGCCCGATTTGGATCTGGGACCATTATTCGTTGTACGGGGGCATCTTCCTCCTTTGGAGCGAGACGACGGCACGTGCACGGGCGATAAGAATTATTTTTCTTCCCTTCGCTGAGAGGAAAAGATACGACCTAAGAAGTTATTTATCTCTTTATATTGAGCCAAAAAAGCAGAGAAAGATGGTGTTGGCATGGAATTGGGCAATACCCCGTCAACACGAGTCCGTTAAGGATACTTATCACTTTTCGCAGCGACACACGACTTGTTTACCAGCAAACAAGCAATAATTTCGACTGGTAACCTTGTGAATCGCCGTCCGGACGATTTACGAGCAAACCGACGAAAAACTAACCCTAAGTTGTAAGAAAGTAAAGGCAAAATGAAAAGTAGATATAATAGATGCGATTGATCGATGAATATACAATCGGCCTCCACCCCTTGACTATTTATAAGGGGGTATGGTCTTGACCCTAGAGAATTGAAGTAGGACTCTATTTCAACTCTAAACATGTCCTGTTCGGCCAAAATCACGAACGAGATCCGAACAAATTCACAAATCCACTTCGATTCGGTTTCGAACTGCATACCGGATGGTCTGGTGAGATCAAACTCTAGAATACCGGACCATCCAGCGAGTTCACTTGGCCGAAATTCTAAGACTCGGTCTTACACACACCGAATATTCCGACATCACATTTATACTCACTGGAGTATGTCTCCGGACCAATATTTATAGAGAGCAAAATTTTTGCAAAGTTTTCCTTTTAAACGCACTGGATGATCCGAAGATCATCAAAGACCTCACTGGACAATTTTCACTAGAGAACATTTTTTCGACTAAAAATCTTCTTCTTCTCACCGGATAGTCCGGTGATACCCTGGAATCTCCACCAGACCATTTTTTCTAGAGAGCAAGTTTTCGACGCAAATTGCCCTTCTACCGGATAGTCCTGTGATACCCTGAAATCTCCACCGGACCATTTGTTCCAGAGAACAAGTTTTTGGCGCAAATTGACCTTCTACACACCTGATAGTCCGACGTTTTCACCAGATCATTCGCCGGATTATTTTATACAGAGAGCATTATTCGCTGTACCAAATTCCCATGCCATTATCCAGATAGTCCGGTGTTTAATGAGCCCCTCACCGGACTATTTTTCCAGAAAGTATATCTTCTGGCCCAAATCGAACTACAAGTACCAGATAGTCCGGCGATGACACGACATTGATCACTGAATTATCTGGTGTATAAAAAAACTGGTTGTGCCATTTTTTGCTATCAACACATGCCCCTTTATTTTTTGGTAAAGCTTGCACACCAAAAAATATTTTTACACAGCATAATCACGAATACTTCATCTTTTACTCTAAGTTAAGACTTAGGGTGATACAAACAACATATCAACCATATGTGCATGTTCTAAGGACGATGATATTCACATCGGCCAAGTATAATGATATATCTTAGGATGATAGTAAATTACATCAGCCATGTATAGTTACCTTCTCAAGCATCTTACCAAACACTCGGATAATATTTCTTCTCTAGATATGTGAACGATGGTGAAATCATCAAAACTTACTATGATATCTAAGCAGATATCCAAATAGCTATTTAGTGACTCATCAAAGCATTTATAAACTCTAGAAACTTGCTGCACCACTAATAATGAATCACCAAACACTTCTACATATGCCATGCCCATGGACTTTAAAATTTGCAAACCTAACAAAAAAGCTTTGTACTCGGCTTGATTGTTGGTAAAAAAATATTCTAAGCGAACTGATGTTTCAAAAACAACATCTCTAGGTGAAATTAAAACAATGCCAACACCTTGACCTTCTCTACAAGCCGAGCCATTAAAGTATAATTTCCATGGACACACACTAATCAAACTAACCAATGTATCACTATCAATACGATGATCAACAATAAAATCAGCAACGATTTGGCTTTTCATAGATCTTAACAGTTCATAAGACAAATCATATTCAATCAAAGCATAGGTCCACTCTTCGATCGAATTTGACTTTTGTAACATGTACTTAATAACATCGGTTTGGCACACAACCACACTAGTACTAGAAAGCAAATAATGTCTCAACTTGGTGTATACATAGTATAAAGACAAACAAAATTTTTCAATAAATGCATGCCTTGTTTTTGCATCCAAGAGACGCTGGCTCAAATTAGTGACCGCATATTCTTTCCCTTCGCTTTCTTGTGTAAGAACATCACCTATTACCGTCTCTTGTGCAGCAACATATAGCCGAAACGGAATCCTGGCCTTGGGCGCCATTAACACGGGAGGTGATGATAAATATTTTTTGATGTCATCAAAAGCTCGTTGCTGTTTTGCCCCCTAAGGAAAATTGGCTTCTTTCTTTAACCAAAGTATGGGAGTAAAAGCACTAATCTTGCCAGATAAGTTACATATGAAGCACCTCAAATAATTGACCTTTCCCAACAACTTTTGGACATCTCTCTTTGATTGTGGTGCTCCCAACTTATCTATAGCTGCTATCTTGTTAGGATCTATCTCTATGCCTCTTTCATGTATTATGAAACCTAAGAATTTATCCACCGATACACCAAAAGCACACTTAAGTGGGTTCATCTTTAAACTATACCGACGCATTCTTTCAAAAGCTAAACACAAATCGGCTACATGACTATCCATAGCATCCGATTTGATAATAATATCATCGATATAAATCTCCAAGATGATACCAAGCAAATCATGAAAGATCAAATTCATAGCTCTTTGATAAGTAGTACCGGCACTCTTTAAACCAAATTTCATAACAACCCATTCAAATAAACCAACAAAACCCGGGCAATGGAAATACGTTTTAGACATATCTTCTTCGGCCATAAAAATTTGATTATAGCCCGTATTACCATCCAAAAAACTAATAACTCTATGACTCGAAGAATCATTAATCAACATATCGGCGATGGGTATAGGATATTCATCTTTAGGAGTAGCTTTTTTTTAAATCTCTAAAATCAATGCATACTCTCAGTTTATCACTATTTTTTTCTCAACCGGGACAATATTAGATATCCATTCAGCATATCTACAAGGATGAATAAACCCTGCAGCGAGCAACCAGCTTATTTCTTCTTTGATTCGCCCATAGATGTTATGATTAAACTTTCTAGCCGATTGTTTGTGAGGTCTAAAACCCGAATTTATGGGAAGTCGATGCTCTACAAGCTCACGGCTAAATCCCGGCATCTCATGATACTCCCAAGCGAAACAATCGATATATTCTTTGAGTAATGCAATCGTTTCGCCTTTTTGAACATCATCATGTTTTTTATTTACAAATGTCGGCCTAGGAACAGTACCATCTCCTATATCTACCTCTTCTAATGGATCAGCTGATGAAAAATGTTATCCTAGCTTTTCTATCTCATCAAAATCATCAATAGTCTCACAAATATTATTCTTTTTAGACCGATATTGCTCTACACGCTATTGCAACCATTCTAAATTACTTTATTTATCCATTTATAACATTACATTGCTAAGCCGAGATGAAGAAATTGGCTCTACAGACACGAGTTCAAAACCATCTCTAGTAACACTAAGAAAATCATACCCCCGAAAGATCTTGACCGGAGAGACACTGTACATTCCCATATTGCCAATCTACTGAAGCATCGGCCAAAACAACAAAAGCCGATGTATCCGCATGTACAATCTCTATTTCATCATCTACCCATTGAACCAAGATTTGGTGCAAACTAGAAGGTACACAACGATTTGCATGAATCCAATCACGACCTAATAAAACGTTGTAGTTACCTTGCACGTCGGCGACGAAGAAGGCCGTAGGGACCGTCTTGCTCCCAACGGTGAGCTCCATGGTAATTACGCCTTTTGCCTCAATATGCTCGCTGGTGAAGCCATTAAGCACCAAGTTTATCTTTACTAGCTCTTTGTCTTCTTTTCCTAGCTTCTTGAAAGCTGAATATGACATTAGATTCACGGTGGCTCCACCATCCACTAGCATTCTCGAAATCGTCCTTTCATCAATATGCCCCTTGACATACAATGGTCTCAAATGCTGGCTCAATTATTTGGGCTTTTCAAATATAGCTTCCTTCGGACCAAGATTTAGTTGATCAACCTCTTTATCAACGGCCCAAAACTCCGAAGGTAAAACAAAAACCATATTGATATCCATATTATCATGCGGCGGAGTGCCATCTCTAAGAATTGGAGTGTCTCCTAGTATATCATCTTCATCAACACTAGATGTCACAATAGGCTCTATGACTTGCTTTACTCTCCATTCTTGCCGAATAGGCACCGTCGGCTTGATTTCATTGAATACTTGATCTCTCACCTTTTCGGCTTGTGCTTCTCCCAACTCTTGTTTTCGTAACCTTTGTAGCCTCCTCTTTTGGGAATGTGAGAGACCCCTAGGACACCACGGTAGCTGTGGCTTAGTCCTAGGCAGCAAGGACTTCTCCTTTTCAACCTTCCGATCGTTTGAACTATCGATCGACTTTGAACTAGAAGTGGCTTCTTGAACATTTGGCGCCATGGGCTGTTGTAATGCTGTAGGTGGCATCTCCTTAAGTTCAAGATCAGTACCAACCACACCTACAAATTTCCCTTTGTTGCTACCAATTGATCCGTCATTAGCCGATTGCTTTTGCACTTTGCTCTCATCAACAACCGGTTGTTTTTTTGGTTCCAGATCTGATTTCTTGTTAGAAACACTCTTGTTCTTCACATGATAGACCTTCTTAACATGTCTCCTATCCCTCCTATTATTTGACTGATTTTTGGGATCAAACTGGTCTTGTTTAGGACGAGATAGTCTGTCGAACGCCGAAGGTCGTGGTGTTGTCCACCCCGGGTGAAATGGTGCAAATGGCATAGAAGGTGGTGCCCAAGGTGCACACCAACCCCACGACGGACATGGAGGACAAACCATCGGAGGAGACCCCCACATCATAGGTATTGGCGACCCGGAAGGAGGGAACGGAGCTACTACAATATTATCCTCCCATTGCCTCCTCCTCCCTTCAAACTCACGCTTCGGAGGTGATCTTGGACGTTTAAGAGCATTGTGCCGGCTGCCCCTTTTCTGGTCGGCCTTGCCACTCTCATACTTAGCCAAAAGTGTATCAAATGTAAGTTTTGGCTTCTCATGCTTCTTAATAGCTTTGTTCTTATCTTCATTCACTTTCCAATGGCCAATTTTTGGACTTTCAGGTTTGATCATCTTTGGCATTACATTATTATCACCAATGATCACACTCTTGCCTTTAGTTGATTCGGCTTGAGATGGCCGAACCAAGACCTTCTTCCCTTCAAAGTTCATCATGTTGACGGGGAATGGATCATTATCTAGTTTCATCATAGAATTTTCAGCAAACTTCAATTGTCCTTCATTAATGGCCGATTGAATCTGTCGACAGAAAACATTGCAATCATTAGTAGCGTGAGAATATGAATTATGCCATTTACAATATGCATGTTTCTTAATCTCATCAAGTGATGGAATAACATGATTAGGAGACAAACTAATTTGCTTTTCTTGTAACAAGAGATCAAATATCCTATCACATTTAGTGACATCGAATATGAATTTCATCTCTTCTTGCCGATTCTTTTGTGGAGTCAGCTTCAATGCGGAGCACACAAATGTCTTAGATTTGGACTTCCATGTCCATTCGGCTACACACACGTCTACGCTATCATCATCTGACAAATCGTCCTCATATTCAACTACATTAACACCCGGATGATCCACCTTGTGTTTTTCACTAAACCTTTGAACCTTTCTATGTTTTTTGGCATGGCCTTCTTGAGCCAGAGCCCACTGCAAACTTGGTTCACATCTAAAATTCTTGCCCCTCTAACCTGTCCTGGATGTGTGCATGCAACCCAACAAAAGCTAACCCAGCTAGATCTCTATCAGAGAGCAAAACATTGAAACATAGGTTTTTTGTATCTCTAAATCTTCTAATGTATTTAGAAACAAACTCATTATACCTTTGTGTAACTGATGTCAAGTGAATTAACCTCAACTCCATGTCTCCGGTATAGAAATACTCATGAAATTTTTGCTCAAGTTGTGCCCATGTATGAATAGAGTTAGGCACAAGTGAAGTAAACCATGTAAATGCATTGCCGGATGGTGACAAAGGAAATAAACGCAATCTTAAAGCATCACTACTACCGGCTTCACCACATTGTGCAAGAAATTGACCTATATGCTCCATTGTTGTTCTACCATCTTCCACATTGAATTTAACAAAATCAAGGACCTGAAACCCACGTGGATATGGAATTGTGTTATAATAATCAAGGTATGGTTTTTGATAAACACGTGATTTACCTTTGAGCACTACCCCAAAATTTTCCCTCAAAATATTAGTCATTTGCTCTTTGATGCTTTCAAGCCCAAAAAGTGTTTCGGCCATAGGCCGATTGGATGACGCATTAGCATGTGGTTGCGGCCTAAAAGATTGTTGTTGTGGCGTATCATGAGAGTGTGAAGTCACGTGTTGCATATGTGGAGTATTTTGTGAAGGCACATTGAAGTAACTATCCGGCAACGGATCATAGGGTATGCTAGTACTTTGTGCAGGTATAGGAGGTGTGCTATATGCCACGATGTTGTAAGGAACTAATGGCATACTTGCTGAAATTTCAGTAGCCCGGCTATTGGCCACATACTAAACCGAACTAGTTATGTTAGATGAAGTAGTCGAAACCGGAAAAACAAATGAGGACACCTCCGGCTTTCTAGTACTCAATGTATTAAACGGAGGCACTACCATACCAACCGGACCAACATTGGGTCAGCTATGAGTTTGTTGCATCGGCATATTTTGTTGTGTAGGCAAAGGTGTTGCAAATTGTGCCGATGAAACTAATGGTATTTGCTGAAATTGATTACCATCGTTGGAATTTGAGGTGCTAGCATCATGTAGTTGGGGCTGTTTTTTTTTTACCTTTTTCATCTTGCAATTCAATAAACAAAGCCCTAACACAACTAGATAGTAGATGATATAGACTTTTAACCAATGTTTTAGAATTATTGAACATAGCAGCACCAACAGACTGATCTACTTTCAATGTGCTCTTTGAAATTATGAGTAGAATCACTTACATCGGTCTTTACCTCATGCTTGGCGTGGACGATTGACATCAGATCACCTTTCTTGATGACACATTGACATGTTTTTTGATAGCATGCAGGAATCATCTTTTCAACCTCCCGCTTTTGAGCTTCAATAGCTTGGCAATCCTCCTCGGGAAGCTCTTCAAGCGTAGGCGAGATGATATTGTCCATGTTGATTTTGGCTCTCTCCTCTTTAGCCATGGCGCAACAAGGTGCAGGGGGTGTCGATGCCGAAACCTTAGGTGTGGATGTTGATGGAGAACCGTCATTCCTCAGCGGAGTCACCAATTTGTGTTGGAGTGGATTGGGCAACACCTCGCCAACACGGGTCCATCAAGGATAATTGTCGCTTTTCATAGCGACACGCGACTTGTTTACAAGCAAACAAGCAAATGTTTCGATCGGCAACCTTGGGGATTGCCACCTAGACGATTTACGAGCAAACCGATAAAGAACTACCACCGAAATCATAGGGATTCAAAGTAGCAGTGAAGAACTAACCCTAAATTTTAGGAAAGTAAAGGCAAAACGAAAAGTAGATGCAATAGATGCGATTGACTAATAGATATGCAATCGGCCTCCACCCCTCGACTATTTATAAGGGGGGGAGGGGGTATGGTCTTGACCCTAGTGAATTGAAGTAGGACTCTATTCCAACCCTAAACACGTCTTGTTCGGCCAAACTCGTGAAAGAGATCCGAAAATATCCACAAATCCACTTCAATTCGGTTTCGGACTGGCACACCGGATGGTCCGGTGAGAACAAACTCCAGAACACCGGACCATCCGGTGAGTTCACTCGGTCGAAACTCTAAGACTCGGTCTTACACACACCGGATATTCCAACATCACATTTATACTCACCGGAGTATGTCATCAGACCAATATTTACAGAGAGCAAATTTTTTGTAAAGTTTTCCTTTTGAACACACCAAATGATCTGACGATCATCAAAGACCTCACTAGACAATTTTCACCAGAGAACATTTTTTGGCTAAAAACCCTCTTCTTCTCACCAGATAGTCCGGTGATACCCCGGAATCTCCATCGGACTATTTTTTCCAGAGAGCAAGTTTTCGGTGCAAATTGCCCTTCTACATACCGGATAGTCCGGTGATACCCCGGAATCTTCACTGGACCATTTCTTCTAGAGAGCAAGTTTTCGGCGCAAATTGAACTTCTACACACCGGATTGTCCGACGTTTTCACCAGATTATTTTATACAGAGAGCATGATTCGATGTACCAAATTCTCATCCTATTCTCTAGATATTCTGGCATTCAATGAGCCCCTCACCAGACTATTTTTTCCAGAAAGTATGTCTTCTAGCTGAAATTGAACTACAAGTACCGGATAGTCCTACGATGACACGGTATTAATCACCAGACTATCCGGTGTATACAAAAAATCTGGCCGTGCCATTTTTTGCTATCAATGGATGGGTAATTCGATAATTGTTTTTATTATATTGTGCTCATCAGGACTCAAACTTTAAAAATTTAGCTCTATTATCATATTAAGCTATGTGCATCAAGACTAAGCTAAGGGGAAAAGATAGTTTAACAATTTATCTAAAGTTATATTTGTTTTTACTTGAAACCACTTATTTTTAAAATCACTGTTTTAGACCGATTGATCAACATTTAATTACTTAGTGATTGTGGTGGTTGGATATTGATACAAGGGCTAGGATGATGGTTGAAAATAAGTAGGATTAATTTAAGAACTTGAAAAACAGTCACCTCTTAAAAGTACTATTTCTACGGTGCATCTTCACAAACAAAAAAGGGTTTTATTGTGATTAATACTTTTGCTCTATATTTTTTTCTTTCCATAACGATGCACAACTACATATTAGGTCATTTCTGCCCCTTTTCACTACCGGTTCGGTAATAACCGGCAATGATAAAGAATCACTAATGATTCATAAGCTGAACCAATAGATCTAACATTAAGCCATCAAGAACTGACAGTGAAAGCCATCGTCACTGCCGGTTCAAGCTACAAACTAGCAATGATACATCACCACCGGTTTAGAATACGAACCGGCAGTGATACGGATTGTCACTGTCGGTTGACAAGCTCAACCGATAGATAAATGATTGAGTCGTTATGAACTGACAGTGATGTCACTCCCATCACTGTCGGTTCGTATTCCACGCCAGCAGTGATAATCCTTTTATAAATATCTTGGCCCTCCAAAATATCAATCCCCATATCACTTGGATCCCCATCTCACTCCCATCTAGAATATTGAACCCGACAGGTAGTAGCGGCTGAAGTGGTGCGATGGTCATCGTTGCCACTTCGACCGTCGCTACCCCTGAAGCCTATCTTCTCCTGTCACCGACCTCACCGCCGTCCCTATTGCCAACCGCGGCCGTGCCGATCGCCTACCACACTACCCCTCTCCCCATCCCCCTATTGCCTACAACGCCCATCTTCTCCTAGTCGCCTACCGCTCCCGCCTTCTCCCCGTCGCCTACCGTGGCTGAGCCGACCACCTACCACGTTGCCCCACTCCCCATCTCTCTATCACCTACCGTGCCCATCTTATCCCCATCACCTACTGTGCCGCCTTGCTCCCCATCTCCCTATCGCCTACCACAACCGACTTCTCCCCATCGCCTATTGCACCCGTATTGTGCCTACTGCACCCATTTTCTCCCTGTCGCCTACCATGAGCCTATCTCAAAATTGTGGCAATAAAATGATCTAAATGAGTAGCAAAAAACACATTCGCTTCAAAATAATTGTGTTTTGATCATTCACTTAGATTTACTATTATCACTCAAGTTTGATAGCTTCAGATAGCACGAGATGTAAAACTGATATAAAATGGATGGTGCAAAACTGCTCTACCAGGAGCAATGATCACCCAGCATGCTCCCTCCACACGTGCCAGCCATTCACGATGAAGCATGGGGCTATTTTGAGGGGGGTAGAGGCCTCATCGAATGTCATAGCCCTGCGACTGACCAGCCCCCCAACAATAGTGAGGGACCTCCAAGGCAAAGCCTCCAGGTAGGAAGCGATGCTAAGGTGCCATCATCGCCAGGCCTGGAATTGGATAGAGCTTTCACCTGGAGAGTCACGTAGGGTGAGTGGGGGAGGCCCCGTGACAACACCCCCATGGGGGAGAGTGGCGCCCGAGAGCGTTGTCATTGTCGTCACCGGTGAAATGCCAGGCTAGACTTTCACCCGGAGCCTTCCCACCCCCTCTGCTATGAAGATTCTCGGCCTGCCACCATCCCATATCCCTCCCCTTGCCTCCACCACGGGCAAGTGGCCGTCACCATCACCGAAACATCACGTTATTAAGGATGCTATCGCACGCTTGCTGGCACCCCGAAAGCCTGCGATAGCCATTCACCAACCAAATTGCGCCTGCTTGCTCCCCTCGCACCAGAGCCACTTGTTCCTAATCATCTCCTTGTGCTTATCAATCTCTCTCTCTCTCTCTCTCTCTCTCTCTCTCTCTCTCTCACACACACACACACACACACACACACACACACACACACACACACACACACACACACACACTCTGAATCTCACATGTGCTCCTCTCTTCTAAGTCGCACCTCCATTCTTATCCTTTGTAACTAGCAGTACCCACTACCACAGAAAGGGTCATCCATGTCTACCTTTTGCTGCTGGTTCAATAATGACCGGTAGTGATAATATATTACTATCGGTTTGTAAGCTCCAGGCGCACATAAAAATTTGAGCTATCAAGAACTAGAAGTGATACATCACTGTTGGTTGGTAACATGAACCGACAGTGATATTGAAATTATCATTACCGGTTCAATACTAGAATTGACAATGATACATCACTACCGGCTCGTAACATGAACCGACAGTGATATTAGTTAATCAAAAGACATGCCTTTAATAATTGACAATGATAAAAGCTATCAATGCTGGTTGTATTTACGAACCATCAGTAATACTCAAAACCCATACAATTTCCTGTGCCTGTGCCTGCTTGGTTTCTCCCGAGCACCTTTAAAATCAACACTCGTTCTTGATCGCGCTCGCTCGCTCTCACTCGATCTCTCTCTCTCCTGCTGTCACCATATCCCTTCCATCGCCACCACTGCTGTCACTCTGGCCATGGATCCGTGTGATTCTTCTCCCCCTTAGCCATTCCATTGTCACCACCTTTTCCAGCTATGCCTCCCACGCCCGTGTTATCGTCCGGCGATGAGGCAGATGCCCCGCCGGCTAGGTCATCGGACGAGGTAGAGACCTTGAACTCTAGTGACTCAGCGGGTCCCCCTCCGAGGATGACGTGCTGAAGGCAAAGAAGCCCCGACCAAGCTCGGATGAGGATGAGGAAGAGGAGGAGGGGGATGTCAGACCCCAAAAAATCCTATCTTAGTCATCGAGCATGTATATGCATCATGTCATCATGTTTAATGTTTTTGACTTTTGTTTTGAGTGTTCATCATTAAGTAACTTAATGTTTCCACCATATACCTATGAGTGGGAAATTATTTTTGAAGTAGTTTAGATAGCCCAAAATCATTTAGGAAGGAAGGGGAAAAGAATTGGTAGAAATGAGAAAAAGAAGAACTTTTTGCACATGGGCCGCCCCCTGGTCTGACCAGGCCTACCTGCGGTCTGACCACCAGGGCTTAGAACACCCACTAAAAACTTAATCAACCACCGACATCTATGCTCCGTGGCTGCCCAAAGCTGCTTGGGTCATTCACTGAAGCACTACATAAACTTGCTGTAGAGATAGAGAGAGAGAGAGAGAGAGAGAGAGAGAGAGAGAGAGAGAGAGAGAGAGAGAGAGAGCAAGGATAGCTCCCTCACAATTCCTCCATGTTGAGCTCAACGGAAGATGAAGATTGAAGGAGAAGGTCGCCCACAAGTTCCCATGTCGTCCCCGAGCTCATCCCTAAGCATCCCTCTCACTAGAGCAAGCTCCAAGCCTTTCTTCTATCTCTAGGCCGGTTGGAGCACCCCGTAGTTGATCTCCGCATCGGAGCTTCTCCGGAGCTGGCAAACCCTCTAGAAAGCTTCCCCGCACCAAGGTGAAGCTCCCCAACCCCTTTTCCCTCTTTTCCCCTAAGTTCCCCCACTTCCCATAGCCATAGGACTGAGCTCCACCTAGCCATAGACATCAATCCATCGGGCCCAAGCGATAGTGACTTCATTGATGATAATCATTACAATATTCATAGCTTAATTGAATAAATCATCTTACAAAAGTGACCTTTGAGTGTTGAAGAACCAAATAAAACTGCAGCGAACCCTAAATGAACTATGAATACTCTAATCCTTTATGACTCTTCCATATACAAGATCAACATAGAAAGCATTTTAGAACGATCCATCCTCAACGAACTTCTCAATACCTTCTCCAACTGAGTGTTTGGTGATAGCAAGAGTGATTACTTGACGTATTTAACAAGTTGTGAAGGAAATAGTATGCATATGAAGGCTTTGACAAGAATATGACAATATGGATCTTTTGCATAAATTTCATATTTTGATTTAAGAAAACATTTAGAAAGCAATAGTAATTAAGTAAATAGCTATACATAACAAACCACCTCAAGGTTTCAACCATATTGACTTAACAAACTTTCCAACACATGAACCAAGGTTCTAAGCACCAAGGTTGAACACACCTCAATCATAGTTCCCACTACCATGATTGACAACACCTCAACTATGATTCCCACCATCATAGCTGATCACTAACAAAACGATCAAGTTCTAATCATGATAGGTTTTCTATGCCACTCTTAACAGTGAGCACGACTGATTAACTAGTTTTACACTCTACAGAAGTCGCACACTTTACCCATAGGATGTTTCTTCCCATTTTGCTGAGCATCCATTGGCCAACGGAAAACTCTTACACACTTCTGACGTGTGTGCTAGGAATCCATTGCAAAGCCTTACCAATGCCCCTCTCAACACATGCATACCCGTTAAGGTTTTACCACCGCGTGAATACACCTCAACAACGGAAGCCTCCTCATGCACCAATGGAACACCCTAGAAGTACACCATTCCGTTCCACCTAACCAGATGGTCTACCCCTATGCTAAGAGTAAATAAAATTAATCGCCTAGGCCTGTCCCATACCAAGCTTGTGGTTGCACTGGAAATACAAAAAGGTCACCCCATGAACCGGTCCTTTAGACTTGAGCAAGACTACCACATTCCCATCCATACATCCTTTACCAGTCTCCTCATACTACATGCTCAAATCCCTATGCCATGTTACTACAAAATTATACCATCATCTTTTATCCTTGTTGCATAGGACCATTATCAAGTTTCATAGAGCACTTATCATGATCACCTTCCCAAAGCAAGGCTAATCATCATTTACCCTTCCATAACCCAAACCATATATATGGTGACAAGGATGATAAGGGAAAAGCTAGGGTAAAGCCTAACTATTACGATTCTTGCCCAAATTATTAGCATACATGTTTGTAAAACAAAATATTTTGAAAACTGAGATAAATATGATCAAGAACACACCTTGCCTTCATTGAACTCAGTTGGGTCTTCGAAGTCTTGATCATGCACTCCTTCTAGCTCATCCGGAACGTTGGCATCTACTCGCAACATACGCGGAAAGGCAAAACATAAATACCAAGATAAAAAAGAACCAAATAACACTCAACAAACACTATCACACACAAGATCACACTTTTCCAGACAAACCAGCGAAAGAATGGGTCAAACAGAGCTACGGTTAACAAGGTATGATTTTTTAAAGATTAAAACAGGACCAAAAAGATTACCTATAGATGAAATTATGTCGCTAAAAATTTTCTAAATTTTTTCAAAAGTCATATATGATTTTATGGGATTTTAGGATTTTTTAGCATTTATTTGAATTATAAAACTATATAAAACTATTAAACATAATTAAATAAATCTATAAAACATTATTAAAAATTATTTCCTAATTAGCATTATTTTAGGAATTTTTTACACTAGAAATCTATTTATTGCATAATATATAACAACTATGACATCAGTGTAGCATTTAAACAATAAAAAGAAAAAGAAAAGCTAAGTGGACCTGTTGACTTGGCACATTACACTAACGTAGTATGACACGTTGGACAAACATGCCTATGTGGCTGCCATGTCAACACGCTGACTGGGTTAAAACGAAGGGCTGCGGGTGATCTAATCCTAACCATTCAATCTAGATCAGACGGCTCACATGAGATTGCGCGACCAAAACCTCATTGACGAGGTGTTCCCATGATCCAAAAGCTTCGACGAGCGGTGGAAAAGCTTTAGGGAGGTTCGGCGAACTCACCTAAGACACATGTCGGAGTCGGCGATGCTCCAGTGATGCGAGCGACGGCAAGGGGTGGCAAAAACACTTGGAGCTCGTCGGAGTTGGACTGCGGGCAGAAATTTTGCTTTGGCTCAATGGGCAAAAGCTACAGGATGATCTGGGGATGGTCTAGGGGTTGCTATTTATACATGGGTAGCTTTGCTATCTCTTAATCGACTTGGATTTGAAAGAGATGGCGGCGGTGGTCAAAACACAATTTCGGTGATTCAAATGAGCTCTATCTCTTATCTCTTGGGCAAAAGCTCATGTATGCTCCCTGGATTCTTCCTTCTTTTGCTACTTGGCTTATCTCTAGCTCAATCTCGCAAATTTGGTTGGGATACTGTGCGACTGGCAGTTGAGCTCATGCGTTCATCTCGGGTTTGGCTCAGCCTCTGGCAAATCTGGCATGGGCTTGAGCTTCTAGAGGCCTTGACGAATCCATTTTGGTAGTTGGGCACGCTCTTCGACCCGAACTTGATGGCATCCACACGTGCAGCAACCAGCTCCTGCTGCTGCCGAGCTGAGATAGAGAAGAGAGAGACCAACATGTGGGTCCGGTTGGCCAGAGAGAGAGAGAGAGAGAAGAGGGAAGATAGAGATCAACATGTGGGTCTGGTGGTTGGGCTGGCCGAACGGCCCAGGTGGGAGAGGGAGAGGAGAGGCATATGGGTCGGCTGGTTGGTTTGAAAGGTTCTGGCCCAAAACATCTTTTCCATTTCTTATTCTTTTTCTATTTCCTTTCTCTCACACATACAAGTATATACATGTACATATACTTGTAAAACACATACACCTCTCTATATACTTTAGATTAGCTCACATAAACAGTCAATCAATTAACAACCAAACAACCAATTTATATGTGTATATATATATATATATATATATATATCCTTTTATAAGAAAATAGCATTGAATATTTATGTGTTTATGCATATAACACACATACTCACATATATGTGTACATGCATATAGGCACATATACACACTTAGGGTTTTTATTTAGTTTTTGCAAAACTCTTTTAGTTTCTTTGAAAAAGTTTTTATTTTCTTGGTTTTGAGAATTTGGGTTGTTACATTGCTCCGAGAGTAGACCTAGGTGACCTCCACAGACTCGGGCATTGGAGTAAAGGTTCGGGGTGGGTACGTGAACAATTGTCATGTCGCTTGCAACCGATGGGTTGTATGGTGGGTGGTCTCGTGTTATGTGGGTAAAGATGTACTCCCCTGCAGGGTGTAAAATCAATTTGAATTGCCATACTCTCAGTTATGAACAAGCTTAATGTTCATTAGATGTCACCGTAGAGTTCCGTTTGGTAGCGATGATATGGTGGTTATATGTGGGAGACGGTGAGATGTTTCGGTTATATTCTATGTTGGCATAACCATATTCATATGTTGTTGATGGTTATGTTCTTATGGTTCGGCTAGGATAGCCCAAGTGTTAGGTTATGTAGGTTCTCACATGGTTATGTTGTTAAACTGCCTTTCGCATAATTAAATTTAACCTTGTGGCCTATTTCTTTCTAATTCATCCAAATGCATTGTCCTTGGAGTCGGGAATATAAATACCCATACGAGTAAGACTTGCGAGTATCTTCGTACTCACCGTGCTTTGTTGATTGTTTTGTAGATGAAGTTTAGGTGCCGGCTACTTGTGCCCCACCGAGAGTGGTGTGGTGACGAGTAGTTGCTATACTACTACAAGGCCCGGTTGGTTGCTTTGTGGGTAAATGGTGCCACCGGTTTTCGTTTTCTTTTAGATGTTTTTCCACAGCAATTTATGTAAAACTACGCTAGGTAATACCTTGTCTCTTGTTTAATGTATCAACATGTAATCTTTTGAACTTTTGTATAATCGTGATGTTGTGGTGCTACCGGTTCTCATTTTCTTTTAGATGTTTTTCCGTGTGGATGATGGCTCTCATGGGAATTATCAAAACACACGTACCAGGACTGCCGGTATTGGATTCATTGTAATCATTTAGTGGCTGCGATTGTTGTGGTGAGATATAGGTTAGCATGTGGCATGTCGAGAGACGGACTTGTGCTATCTCTCATATTATTAAATGATCACCCAATTTTATTAATTTGAATACAATTTAGATGGGTCTCTATAAAGGAGGAGGAGGAGGAGGAGGAGGAGGAGGAAGAGGAGGAGGCCGATGGCAAAGGCGATGGCGAGTACGATGACGACGACAACAAGGAGGAGGACAATGACCACGATGATGATGATGATGATGATGATGATGATGATGATGATGACAACAATGACTACGTCTTTGTCGCTATGGTCAACGGCCGTGGGTAGACGTTGTTGATTGTTTAAGGTTTTTCTTTTTGCATATGCGGGTTTAGGGTTTTTTGCATGCGGCCATGCATATCTTTTGATTTTGGTGTAGAGCGATGGATTTAGTGATTTAATTATAGATTAGTGTGATATAAAGCTCTAATTATGTATATTAGTAATATAAATCTCGGTTAAATTATTGCCTGACTGCTTAATTTTTTATCTTGGATTGAGCATCGTTGCCGATTTGTAGCTGGAACTGGCAGTGATAAGTATACAAATTAGCAATATAAGCTCAAGAACTGGCAGTTGTATCAATACCGGCCCATTACATGAACCTGCAGTGATAAGTATACAAATCGGCAATATAAGCTCAAGAACTGGTAGTTCTGTAACTGACAGTGATAATCATGGATTATCATTGTTGCTTAAGCATTGCCGGTTCAAAAACCATCAGCAATGTAGTTTTTGGATCATCAGTGATGACCTTTTTTTGTAGTAGTGGCTGCTCCCATCTCTCTCTCTCTATCTCTCTCTCTGTGCAGCAAGTTTCTCTAGTGCTCCAGTGAGCGACCCAAGCAGCTTTGGGCAGCCACGGAGCATAGATGTCGGTGGCACAATTTTGGCCGAACAAGCAGCGATAGGTCGAGCCCAAGCTGGCCCCTGACTGTGAGGCCTCGCTATTTGCGGCGGTATTTGGTCGATCTCTTTTGTGCCGGTCTAGGTGGCTTTGCTGGTCCTTGCGCCCACCACACCGACAATGTTAGTGATGAGTCTTGACCTTGATGATGACTCATATATGATAGAGGAGCTGTTGGCCATCTACGAGGAGGAGGAGCGAGGGGTGCTGGAGCGGAGTCCATGATGATGGACGATGGGTGGATGCGGAGTTGGTACTGTGGCAAGAGCATAGTCTATTGTGTTGGTGCTCAATTTGCTCTCCAGCATGTAAAAATTTGCTCCCAAATATTGCACTAATTTGCCCACAAACGTGCATCAATTTGCTTTCAAATTATTACCCGATTTTGCTCTGAATTTTGCTCCAAAATTTACTGGATTTGGCTTCAAAATTTATACTGGTGTGCTCCATAATGGCACCAATTTGATCCGCAGTTCAATGTTACATGTTGCCCTTTAAATTGTACGGGTTTATCTTCAAATTTGTGCATTCATATGCCCTCATATTTACACTGAATTTACTATTTGAAGCACAATGTAATGAATACAAATCTATATCAATTTGCTTTTCTAAATATACTAGTGTTCTCTAAATTTGTATTGCATACCTCTGGAACTGCAAACATATTTTGCTTTTCAAAATTTGTGATGCAATGTTTTCTCCCAAATTTGCATTTATTTTCCTGTAAACCTTTAATTAAGAGTGATCTGCTTTTAATTTGTTCTAATTTGCTCACTAAATTATTTGAATTTGCATTTACATCGATGATGTTTTACTTGTCATTTTGGACTTTCAAGTCTCTCTGAAAGAATGTTGCCCTCACCCAGGTCGGTTGTTTCGTGAACGTATAAGTTGATGTGCGGTGCACTTGCCCCCCACCCCCCCCATGGGCTCACGCACTTCACAAATGTGGAAGTGTGAGTGAAAATGGAAAGGTGGACATGCAAAGTTTTAACCATAATAAGGGTGCAAGGGCTAAAAAAATAACGGATCACTACTACAGAACATACTATCACTGTCAGTTCCAAACTGATATCATTACTGATTTTGAGACCGACAATGATAAGTGATGAGTCCAACTATCACTGCCGATTCATACCTTGAACCAGTAGTGATAAAAAAATATCTACAGGAACTCTTTAGCATGGCACCATATGAGCAAAAATACCCCATGCTCAAATGTTCATTATAGAGCATTTTAAATCTAAATGAATGACGAGATGTTCCTGATAAAGTACTTTAAATCTAAATTCGTCGCAAAAACTCTTCAGCATTATGATCAATGTGCCCTATAGTGCAAAATTGCTCAGAGCTCCTAGCTCCTGCTAGAGCGGTTTTGCACCATAAGGCACACTAATCCCCATGCTCAAGCTTGATCCTAATTTGAAAGCACAATCATCTTAAAACCATTGTGACAATAGTAAATCTAAACAAATGACAAAAATCCAATCATCTTGAAGTGAATGTGTTTTCTACCACTCATTTAGATCATATTATTGCCACAATCTTGAACAGTCACTGTCGGAGGGTGAACTCTTGTCGCAGGGATCCCGAGAGACCCCTTTTTAGAGATTCGACCGGGGGGATGATCCTGAAAAAGCTTGTTTGGGAAATAAGCGGGAACGGAAACAAATGCGATGGCTGGCGGGAGATGGTTGCCCTAATGCGAGAAAAAAATGGGTGCACCGGGGTTTGGACAGGTTCGGGCCGCACGGAGGCGTAACACCCTACTCCTGTGTGAGCGCTATATTTATCCTTGAAGGGAATTCTTCAAGGATGTATCTGGTTCTAAGGGGAGAGCCGTTTACAAAGAGCTTGAGGCTCTCGTGTTCTAGCTTGGCTTGAGCTGGTTCGAGCGTCTGCGTCCTCTTCTTCACCCACTTTCGGTTCCTTCGGTCTTGCTCGTCGGGGGGTCCTCTGGTCTCTTGGTCCTTTTTTTAGTGTTCTCCATCCTTTCCTTTTATAGGCGCGCCGACCTCAACATATCCCGAATGGGAAAGAGGGGATGCGAATGCTAAGGTGCCACGGAGAAAGGCGTAATCATTTCGTCTTGGCGAAGTGACAGAGGCGGTGGAGAAATGCGGCGCGCATCCGACCACCCGCCACTGTGGAAGCCCTCAGGCGCCATAAAGGGGGCCCACCGGGCAGCCTCAGAGGTGTCCGGTGCGCCCACCCTGTCTTGTTCTTCCGCCATGGCAGGGTGGCAGACGGAGCGCTTCGATCTTGGCAACGTTATCCCGAGGCACCCGGATGAAACGGGACGGGACCCGTGCATTTAATGGACCCACGCCCCCCCTGCCAGTGCATGGCAGGGTCTGACACTGGGGCGTGGGCAGCTGAGAATGTCAGGATGTCAGGATGTCAGGCCGCGCGTGCCTATTAAATGAGGCATTGGGCCTTTGACTGGATGACACCCTGACGACGGGTCCCTTCGGGTCGTCGAATGATCTTGCGCGAACCTTCGGGGAACCGAGTCCTCGGGGGCTGCCACGTGCAGCCCCGAGCACTCTCTCCCGAGTACTTGAGTGAGACCTTCGGGGAACCGAGTCCTCGGGGGCTGCCACGTGCAGCCCCGAGCACTCTCTCCCGAGCACTCCGGTGGGACCTTCGGGGCACCGAGTCCTCGGGGGCTGCCACGTGCAGCCCCGAGCACTCTCTCCCGAGCACTTGGTGGGACCTTCGGGGCACCGAGTCCTCGGGGGCTGCCACGTGCAGCCCCGAGCACTCTCTCCCGAGCACTTCCTTCCCGGTATTCGGGCTCTGCGGATCATCGGGGGACTCGGGTGCTTGGGAACCAGCGGCGGCGGCCCCGAGCACCTTCTCCTGGGACTTAGCTTCTTTTTACCTTGCAGGGTGGTGACATGTGGCGGATGGCCTGCCTGGTCTCGGGACTTAGGGACCCCTGGTTCTGAATATACCGACAGTAGCCCCCGGGCCCGTTGGTAGCCGACGGGACGGAGACTGCGAATGGGCCCTTCGTCGCGACCGAGGCCAAGGCTGGCGCGGACGCCATGTGGCAAGCTTTCGAGAGGTGGCCCTTGCGGACCTAGACCTCAAGAACGCCCCAACGGGAAAATGAGTGGACGCGTGTCCACACAACTTCCGAAGGGTATGATGACCATACGGGCGGCACGCGCGGTTGCCGCGCAGATCGAGGAAAATACGCCTGGCAGCCGCTGACATCGCGCGATCGGCGGGAGATTCGCCTGGCAGTTGCGTCGATCGAGGCGACGCTTCGCCGAGCGAACCGTTTAGGCGGCAGTTTTTGAATTTTGAGCTATAAAAAGGGGGAATGGATCGGTCCGTTCCCCTTTTTACGCTCTCTCGCACTTGCGCTCCTGCCTTCTTTGTGCTCCAAAGCCCTTAGGAAACTCCCAGGCGACCGGAGCGTTCTCCCTTCTCTCTCTCTTCACCACCAAAAAACACCCTCCATCCTGTCGAGATGACGAGGGTCGGAGGAGGACGCCGGGACAAGACTTCGGACAGCATCTTGCCGGAGTCTCGTCTGAGGAACGAGGAGGCGGCGGATAAGATTAGGAAGCTGCTGGTACCGGAGGGTCAGGAAGGTGCTGTGGTGGTGAGGCCGGCGACTCTAACGCCGGCGACGACCGTCCCTGGGCGGACCGTCCTATTTACTTCCTTCGTGGCGGCGGGGTTGGTGCCGCCGTTCTCCGCTTTCTTCTTGCAAGTGCTGGAGACGTACGGCATTCAGATGGTGCACCTAAGCCCCAATTCCGTCGTGGCGTTGGCGGTCTTCGCGCATCTCTGCGAAATGTTCGTGGGGGTGATGCCGTCGGCGACGCTGCTTCGCCACTTCTTCGTCCTTCGGCCGGTGGGGAAGAAGAGGGGGCACTCCACGGCGGACGTCGCGAGGTGCTGCAACCTTCGGCTCCGGGAAGGCCTGGGGGACCATTACATTCCCCAGGTGCTGCGCAGCAAGTGGGAGGAATGGTGACGGGACTGGTTCTTCGTCGACATCGACCCCCATGAGCGCCTCGAATTGCCAGAGAAGGCGGCAGAACCTCGGCGATCGACGTGGGAGGTGCCACCACCAGAAGATGCGAGACTGAAGCCGGTGCTGGAGCGCATCCTGGAACTGCGCGAGGGCGGGCTGACCTCAGTCATGGTGGTTGTGGACTTCCTGCGCCGTCAGCTGGCGCCCTTGCGAGAGCGGGCCCGGTCGAGCTGGTTCTACACCGGGTCGGAGGACATCACCAGGACCCAGATTGGCGCGAGCTGGGATCTGGGGCAGGCGGAGCTGCGGGGGATGACCCGAGTGATCACCGGAACGGAGGACATGAGCCGGGCGGAGCTCCCGTGGCCAGAGATGGCGCTCTGTGCCAACCCCAGCCGGGTGGCCATTATGGCGGGGCTGCCGGAGTTCGACGCCCAGGGGCCCGTGGACCGGCCAAGAAGCCGGAGTCCTGAGGCCTCCGAACTCCCCGGGCTGGAGGAACTACTTGGCGATGAGGTTGCTGGCAGTTCGGCGCAGGCTGGCGAAAGGGTCGCCGCAGGCGGCAGCCGCCGTGCCAGGGAGGAGGGCGCCACTGAAGTTGTTGAGGAGTTGGCGCTGGGAGACCGGGGAAAGCGGCCCCGGGCCTTGATCCTAGTGCCGGACTCTCCGCCGTCGCCGACGGCAGCGGCGGCCTTTCCGGTGCTGGAGCCGCGCCTGGTGCAGATGGGGCCTGCATCGGCGCCCGCGACCCGCATGGCGGAGACCGAGACCCGTGCGGCGGCACCCGAGGCCCGTGCGACGGCGCCCGAGGCCCGCGCAGCGGCTCAGCCGAGCCCCCAGCAGAAGAGGCGGCGGGAGGAGTCCGGACCGACGGCGCCGGACCCGGACATCAGGCTCCCAGCGGCCAAATGGCGGTATCGGTGAGTCTTCTTTCTTGCTTTTTCGTGGGCATTTCCGGCCCGAACTAAGTTTTGACGATTTTCACTTGTCTCCCGTAGGCCGGCCGTAGGCGCTGCTGCGATGGAGAGAGAACAGGCGCCAGGGCCAGAGCCGAGCCCGCTCGCTGCGACGACGGAGGCCGGCACAGGAACGGCGGAGGCGCCAATTGACGTGGCGGCCCCTGGGAGAGAGGCGGAGGCGGTGGCCGAGAGAAGGGCGCCGGCGGAACCTACCCCGAGCGCGGAGAGCCCGGGGCGGATAACGGTGGAGGCGGATGTTCTGCCGGGGCCAGCGGACAGGGCGGCCGATGCGGGAATGCGGCCGCCGTCCGAGACCTTGGCTCCGGCGGAGCCTACCCCGGGCAGGCAGAGCCCGGGGCGGATGGCGGTGCAAGGCCCTGCGGAGAGCTCGGCCCCCCCTGTGCCCGGCCAGCCCGCCGATTCTCTCCTGGCCGCCATAGAAGGCGTCCTAGTAGCGGTTGGGCGGCTGGGCGCAGCGGTGACCGCCAAGGAGGGGGAGCTCGAGGCCGAGCGCGCCCGCCTGGCACTGGAGAAGGCGCAGCTGGCGGGCGCCCAGGAGGAGGCCTGTGCGGCAACCGCGCGGGAGCAGAAGCTCCTAGAAGACATCCGCGCGGAAGCCGCGCGGGAACGAGAAACTCTGAAGACCACGCGGGCAGAAGCCGCGCGGGAACGAGAAGACGCCGCCCGCTTGGCTGAGGCGTCGAGGCAGCAAGCTGCCGAGGCCCTTGCCAGGATGGGGCAGGCGCAGGAGAGGGAGGTGGCAGTCGCAGCCCGGGAGCAGGCTGCGGAGGAGCGGCAAGCCGAGCTGGCCGGCCGGGAGGGCGCGGACAAGAAGACGCGCGCCGACCTCCAGCGCTGGGAAGACGACCTCCGGAAGATCAGAGAAGAAATCAAGCGCTGGGAGGAGGACGTCTCCATCCGGGCAGTGGATAACGAGCTATCGGCGTCGGATCTCGGTGCTCGGGAGGATTCGGTGGCCCAGCAGGAGGATGTGCTGGCAAGGTGGGAGAATGAGCTGAGTCGCCGAGAAGGCGAACTGAGTCGCCGAGAGGGCGAAGCTGCTGCTGCGGCGGCCGCCGCGGCTACCAGGGCGGAGGAGAATGCGAAGCACGAGGCGGAACTGGCCGCCCGTGAACGCGCCTTGTCCGAGATGGTGGCCAAGGCGAAGCAGGCTGCCGCCCCCGCCGCAGCTGGCGGTTCTTCCGGTCCGGCAGGGGACCAGGGACTCGAGGCACAGCTGCGGGCCGCCAAGGAGAAGCTCGAGACCGCCTTTGTCTCGCGGGTCAACCTCGAGCATATGCTGGAGGACATACTCCGGCGGATGCGACGGGCCATGGAGAAGGGTGGTCTCGGACGGCTTGTTGATGACAAGAAAGGCGACGGCCCCGCACGACAAGTGTTGGGGCTGCAGCAGGTCTGCGAGCGCCTCGAGACCCTGCCTTGGGCAGTCCAGGAACTTGTCGCCCGGGAGGGACGTGGCTTGGCACGTGCCGTGGCCGAGCACGTCCTGGACTGCTACCGAAGCAGGGACCCGAACTTCCCATTGGAGCCGACGCGGGAGGGAGTGGTCGAGGCTGAGGAGGAGGCCGCCCGGGCAGCGGTCCGGAGCACCGCCTCCGTGGTGGCAGCCGGCTTCAGGCGAGAGGTGCCGCCGCCGCCAGCCCCTGGGGACGACTCAGAGGATTCAGCCGACGCCTCTGCCGCCGACTAGATCTTTTGTAGCCTTTGTCTTTCTTTTGCCGTCTTAATGGATGTAAATATTAGGAGTGAACTCTTGGAAAACGCATTGTATATGTCTTGTGAATATAATGGCAGCTTCTCCTTGGGCTCGCAACTCCAATTTCTCTGTGTGTTTGATGTTTCTTCTGGTGTTCTGCCTGGAAGTCCCAGGGAGTACTCAGTCGGGCCGTTCCCGACCTTCCCGTCCCCGAGGATGAAGTTGTCTTGATCGCTGTTGCTGGCACAGTCGGCCTTCAAGCTCTTGCGAATCCGCATTGCCTAAGTTAAGAACAAAGACACAGACTTCCTTGCCCGGGAGATGGATCGATCCCGCTCGGAACACGCCGTGCCTGATGTACACTTTTTCACTTTGCGACCACTCAGTTAGTAGAAGGGAGACGCGTGCGGGCGAGAATGTGACCAAGAGTCCTCGCGGTCTTGTGGTGCCCGGGCTTAAAACGGGCCAGGCCGAGCACTGACAGCCCGCCCCGAGACCTGAGCTCCGGACTACCCGAGTAGCTCGAGCGATAGGATTACCCAGGGCACCCGAGGACTCGGTAGTGCTCGGGGTCCTTAAAAGCGGACCGAACACCACGACCACCACGAAGGGCTTCGGTCAGACGTTATCGCAAGCACGCTACTCTTTTCTGCAAACCGTTCTGTCGTTCTGGGAAAAAAGTAGTCACGCGGCAGGGTTTTGCGTGCGAGGAGGCCACCTCGCCGAACAGATTAAACCGCGAGAGCCCCCGAGAGTGACTCGAGGACATAAATTTACTTAAAGCAGACTTGTCTGAATATAACCACTCACCGGACAGCTGTCGGCCTTCCAGCTCATCGATCCAGGAGGGATGTGCTTCCGAGCTCGGGTGCCCGGGGACTCGATTCTTTCAACGGAGCGCCCGAGTGCCCAGAGGCATACGAGGCTCCTAGGGTCGGGTGATCTCGACCACCCATGCCTAAGTGGTAGGACCACCCGAGGACCCTTGGGGCCGACCAGAGACCGGGGCATTGAATCCCTCGCGGCCGAGCTACTTGTGATCGTCAGCCTGTGACTTTAAAAGAGAAATAGGATTTCTTTGTCTGGTGCGCTCTGTCAGTGCGGTACTTGCTATAGACTACTCTTGTTTTCGACCCGAGACCTCTCGAACACTCAAACCGGTGGACAAGAGCGGGCAGAGGCATAACTCAGAGGTCCTATGGTTTGGTGGCGCCCGGGTATGACAGACCAGACCGGGCACCGACAGCCCGCTCCGGGGGCCCGAGCTCCGGACTACTCGAGCAGCTCGAGCGATGGGATTACCCAGAGCACCCCGAAACTCGGTAGTGCCCGGGAGCCCGTCACGACACCGAACACCACAGCCTACCATGCCGGACGTAGGTCAGCGGCGACTGCTCACATGCATACCGATCGGGATTCTTTTGTCAGCGGGGAAAAAAAGAGAGAGCGAACTTTTTCTCGCACAACCGAGCTCCTCACCAGACAGATTAAACATACGGAATCCAGAAAAAGTATTTTGACATAGCGATTGCTTATAGAAATACTTAATGTGCAATATTTACAAGGTTGGGCGACAGCGACTTACCCCACGGGGCGAAGCCTTCAGACTGCTCGGGCGGGGAGAAGCCCCCGGCCTTGCTGACCTGAGCCGCGAGCACGACCATCTACGGGTAGAAACGTCGGAGATGCTCGATGTTCCACGGATTCAGGAGTGGCTGTCCTTCCTCCGTCGCCAACCTGAAAGAACCTACCCGGGGGACCGCGATCACGGTGAAGGGACCTTCCCACACAGGGGACAACTTATTCATTCCTTCGCGCGACTGGATGCGTCGGAGAACTAGGTCCCCCACCTCGAGAGACCGGGCCCGGACATGGCGCAGATGATAACGCCGCAGACTCTGCTGGTACCGAGCCGCCCGGACGGCAGCACGCCGTCGGCGCTCTTCCAGGTAGTCCACGTCGTCGTGCCTTTGATATTCCTGCTCACCCTCGGAGTATGCATGCACTCGAGGGGAGCCCAGAGTGAGCTCGGAGGGGAGGACTACTTCGGCGCCATAGACGAGGAAGAACGGAGTCTCCCCGGTGGCTCGGCTTGGCGTAGTCCGATTGGCCCACAGCACGGCTGGCAGCTCGTCTACCCATCCCTTCCCATGCTTAGCGAGCACGTTATAGGTCCGGGTTTTGAGGCCCTTCAGTATCTCCATATTGGCGCGCTCGACCTGCCCGTTACTCCGAGGATGAGCGACGGAAGCGAAGCAAAGCTTGATGCCGAGATCTTCGCAATAGTCCCCGAACAAGGCACTAGTGAACTGGGTGCCGTTGTCGGTGATGATCCGATTGGGGACACCGAAGCGGCTGGTGATGCCGCGGATAAACTGGAGCACCGTGTTTTTAGTCACCTTGACGACTGGGACCGCCTCCGGCCACTTGGTGAATTTGTCGATAGCGACATATAGGTATGCATAGCCCCCGACTGCTCGGGGGAATGGACCCAGAATGTCCAAACCCCAGACCGCGAAAGGCCATGATAGGGGAATGGTATGGAGAGCCTGAGCTGGCTGGTGAATCTGCTTTGCATGGAACTGGCACGCCCTGCAGCGCCGAACCAGCTCGGAAGCATCCTGGAGGGCTGTAGGCCAGTAGAAATCTTGCCGGAAGGCTTTCCCGACCAGCGTGCGGAACGATGAATGGCCACCGCACTCGCCCTCGTGGACCTCAGCGAGAAGATCGCCGCCTTCTGCCCGAGAGATGCATTTCAGGAGGACACCTCCTGCGCTACGTCGGTAGAGATCCCCATCTACTATGACATAGCGTTTGGACTGCCGAGCAACCCTTTCGGCAGACGCCTCATCCTCGGGTAGGAACTTTTCTTTCAAGTACCCTCGGATGTCAGACATCCACGAGACATCTTGAGAACATTCGGCGAGCACAGCGCACTCGCCGGACGGCGGCACCCTGATGGGGCTTCCCACTGAGGGCACCGCCGGGGTCCCCTGAATTGAGTTCGAGGTTTCCCCTTCATCCTGTTCGGCAGGCAGGACGGAAGGCCGTGCGAGTCTTTCTTCAAAGACTCCGGCAGGGACGCGCGCACGTGAGGAGGCCAGGCGAGAGAGCTCCTCGGCCGGAGCATTGTCGCGGCGAGGGATATACCGCAATTCGAGGCCGTCGAAACGTCTCTCGAGCTTCCTGACTGCAGCTACGTACGCCGCCATTTGAGGATCCGTGTACTGGTACTCCTTGGATACCTGGTTGACGACCAGTTGGGAGTCCCCTTTGACCAGGAGGCGACGAATCCCGAGCCCCACCGCAGCCCGGAGGCCGGCGATGAGACCTTCATACTCCGCCATGTTGTTGGATGCGCGGAACTGCAACTGTACGACGTACCGGAGCTCTTCACCCGTTGGGGAGGTGAGAACCACTCCGGCCCCTGCGCCTTTCAGCGAGAGGGAGCCATCGAAGTGCATAACCCAGTACCCGGGCGCGTCGTGCCCAGGATAGGCAGAGATCTCTTCTGGGATGACGCAGGGGACGGGCGTCCACTCTGCCAAGAAGTCAGAGAGCGCCTGGCTTTTGATTGCCTGGCGACAGACGAAGTGTAAGTCGAACTCCGCCAGCTCGACCGCCCATTTGACAACGCGCCCGGTGCCTTCCCTGTTCCGGAGAATGGGTCCCAGTGGATAAGTGGTAACCACCGAGATCTTGTGCGCCTGGAAGTAGTGGCGCAGCTTCCGAGAGGCGACGAGCACGGCATAGAGTAGCTTCTGCGCCTGGGGATACCTTGTCTTGGCCTCCCGGAGGACCTCGCTGACGAAGTACACCGGTCGCTGTACCCGGCGGGCCCGGATGGTGGCCCCACCCAGGGGGCTGCCACAGCCCCCAGGGTCGGCGGTATGGTCGGGGCTGGCCGGGCACTCGGGCTCGATTCCTTGGCTGGGAAGAGCAGTGTGCTCGGGCTCGACCCCTTGCCCAGGGGGAGCCGCGAGGATAAGTGAGCGGTCGGGGGCCTCTGGGAGCTAGGACCCAGCACCCAGCCCCGAACACTCGTCGCGCTCCACCACCAGTACTACGCTCACAACCTGAGGAGTGGCCGAAACGTAGAACAGAAGGGGCTCACCTTGAGAAGGAGCCACCAACACGGGTGGCGAAGTGATGTACTTCTTTAAGTCGCGGAAGGCCTGCTCGGCCTCCGGCGTCCAGTCAAAATGACCGGATTTCTTCAGAAGCTTGAAGAGGGGGAGCCCTCGCTCCCCGAGCTTGGAGATGAAGCGCCCGAGGGCTGCCATGCAGCCGGCGAGGCGCTGGACTTCCTTGAGTCGAACCGGAGGGTGCATCTGCTCGATGGCCCGGATCTTCTCTGGATTGACCTCGATCCCTTGGCTAGAGACCAAGAAACCAAGGAGCTTGCCCGCCGGCACCCCGAAGACACATTTATCCGGGTTGAGCTTGAGGCGGGTAGAGCGGAGACTGTTGAAAGTCTCGGCAAGGTCCTCGAGCAGGGTGGCGCAGTCTCGGGTTTTGACCACGAGATCGTCGATGTAAGCCTCGACGTTGCGGCCAACCTGCGAGTTAAGAGTGATACGAATAGCGCGCTGGAAAGAGGATCCAGCGTTGCGCAGGCCGAAAGGCATTGACATGTAGCAATAAGTCCCCACCGGGGTAGTAAAAGCAGTTTTTTCCTCGTCCCCCACGGCCATGCGAATCTGGTGATACCCAGAGTTTGCATCTAGGAAGCATAAAAGATCACATCCCGCAGTTGAATCTATAATTTGATCAATGCGAGGTAAGGGGAAGGGATCTTTAGGACAAGCCTTGTTAAGGTCGGTGTAGTCCACGCACATGCGAAGCTTGCCGTTGGCCTTCGGGACGATGACTGGGTTTGCTAGCCAGTCGGGGTGGAGGACTTCTCGGATGAATCCGGCGTCGAGGAGCTTGCGAACCTGCTCGCGGATAAACTCCTGGCGCTCTGGCGCCTGCCGCCGGACCTTCTGCTTCACTGGGCGGGCGTCCGGACGCACGGCCAAATGATGCTCGATCACCTCCCTAGGGATCCCAGGCATGTCGGACGGTTGCCAGGCAAACACGTCTACGTTAGCCCGGAGGAAGGCGACGAGCGCGCTTTCCTATTTGCTGCCCAGGTCGCTGCCGATACGGACAACCTGGGTAGCGTCTTCGCCCACCTCGACCTCCTTCGTTGGAACAGAGGTGTCGGCGGCGAGTCGGGGTCCGGATGAAGAGGGTGCCGGGCCCCCTATAGAGCCATCAACCTCGGCCTGTGCTGAGACCAGAGCCATGTATGATTGTTCAGCGCAGGAGACGGCGCCGCCGGAGTCGGCGATCACGGAGATAGAGCCTGCGGGGCTGGGCATCTTAACCGTAAGGTATGCATAATGCACGGCCATCATAAACTTGGCAAGCGCCGGACGCCCGAGGATGGCGTTGTAGGGGAGAGGGAGCTCCGCGACATCGAAAAGGACGCACTCCGTGCGGAAGTTGTCCCGGCTCCCGAACGTGACAGGCAACTCAACCTGACCGAGGGGCAGGGAGTGCCCAGGGGTTACTCCACAGAAGGGGAGTGACGGCTTTAGGCGTCGGGAAGATACTTGCAGCTTCTCAAAAGCCTCTTTGGAAAGGAGGTTGAGGCCGGCACCACCGTCGATCAGCACTCTGCCGACCTTAACATTGCAGATAGTGGGAGACACTACCAGAGGTAACCGTCCCACGGCTGCAGTACTGGTGGGGTGATCAGCCATGCTGAACGTGATCGGAGCATCCGACCACCTTAGGGGTCTTGTGGCCTCCTCGCTCGGGGTTGCCGAGCACACCTCGCGTCGCATGACCTTGATGCCACGGCGCGAGCAGGGTGTGTAAGCGCCCCCGTCGATGAAGGCGACCGCATGCTCGGGCTCCTGGAAGCTGAGCTCGGCGTTGTTGGGGACGACCTCGGTATCGCCTCCTCCGCGGGACTCGTCGCGCTCGCTCTGGCGCTGCTCCACGAGTCCTTTGACCGTACGACACTCCGTGAGGTCGTGCCATCTGGTCAGGTGTATGGGACACCATTTACCTGGCTCGGGCCCCGCGGGAGCGGGGGCCCTCGCTGGAACAGGAGCTCGGCCAGGGGTCGGGGCTCTTGCTGGAGCTGACGCCCTAGCCGGTGCCGGGGCCCTCGCGGGCACAGAGGTCCGAGGAGGAGCCCGAGCAGGGGCCCTGACGGGGCGCCGATCGACACCCGACCGACGCTCTTGCCGGTGATCGGGCTCTTGCGGCACCCTGTGAGCGGGGACTTGGGCTGGCTCAACGGGAGCGGCCTCGCGCTTCCTTCTCTTTTTCTTTTCCCGCTTATCAGAGCGGGAAGAACTTGGCTGGTCGGAAGCGGGGCGAGGAGCATGCCACGCCCTGGCCTCCGCAGCCTTGGCGCACTTATCGACCAGTGCGAAGAGTTCCGCAGTGGTCTCGATCTCGTGCGTACCTAGCTTCTCAAGCATCCGCTCATCACGGACGCCCTGCCGGAAAGCAACAATAACAGCATGGGGGGCCACTCGCGGAATAGTGTTACGAACCTGGCTGAAACGCTGTATAAATCGCCATAGCGTCTCCCCTTCCTGCTGTTGGACGGCGTGGAGGTCGCACTCCAAACCGGGACGCGTAAACGTGCCCTGAAAGTTGGCCACGAACTGGTGGCACAGGTCATCCCAGGAGCCGATAGACCCTGGGGGTAAGTTCATAAGCCAAGAGCAGGCGGAGCCCCTCAGGGCAACATGAAAGTAGTTTACCATCACCTTTTCGCTGCCTCCGGCCGCTTGGACGGCCGTTCTGTAGATCTGGAGGAACTCGACGGGGTCGATGGACCCGTCGTACTTCTCCGGCAGCTCGGGGCGGAACTTGGAAGGCCACCTAACCCGGCGGAGCTCAGTGGTGAATGCACGGCAACCGGTGCCGTACCCCGCAGCGCGAGCGGGGGTCCTTGGTGGCGAGAAGCGGCGAGCCGGGGATCCCCGGTGGCCGTGGGCCGGGAGAGAGGAAGCCTGGTCCTCTGCCCCAACCCCCTGCCGGGTCTCCCGCTGACGTTCGAGAGTAACTCGGGCATCCTCGTGGCCCCTCCGCTCATCAAGGTGTAAACGAAGGTCCCGGGCTTCAGACACGGCCAGGGGGACGGTGCTCCGCCTGGAGACCCCTCGGCCCGTGCGGGTGTTGCCCGTTGAGGAGCCGGCTCTGGCGGCACCATGCTGAGAAGTGGCGCGAGGACTCCCGGCCTGCACCTGGCGACGAGCAGTGCCGACCAAAGCGGCGACATCTTGTATCCACCGGCCTTCCGGAGTGTTTGGCGTGGCCTGAACGGGCGGGTGCCTGAGGAGAGCATGTGCTGCAAGCAGCGCGCTCCCTGGGCTGGCCTCGCTGAAAGCGAGCCTGCGCCGAGGCGGCACCCGACGTGGTCCAGAGGCGGACCTAGTGGCCGGGGATCCGACCACCTGCTGGGGGTCGGAAAGTGCGTCGGCAGCGGCGGCGGCGGCCCTGATGGGCCCAGCGCCTTGATCCCCTTGAACGGGAAAAACCGCGCACGTGGATGGCGGCTGCCGCTGGTACGCAACAGTGACGGGGCTCTCTCGGGCGTCGGGCAGCGCTCCGTCACTGGAAGTGGAGCCGGAACGCTGGAGACGGTGCCCACCGGCCATCTTTTCCTGTGAAAAAAAAAGTGAAACAAACAATCCATGGATATTCCCCCCTACCTGGCGCGCCAGCTGTCGGAGGGTGAACTCCTGTCGCAGGGATCCCAAGAGACCCCTTTTTAGAGATTCGGCCGGGGGGATGATCCTGGAAAAGCTTGTTTGGGAAATAAGCGGGAACGGAAACAAATGCGATGGCTGGCGGGAGATGGTTTCCCTAATGCGAGAAAAAAATGGGTGCACCGGGGTTTGGACAGGTTCGGGCCGCACGGAGGCGTAACACCCTACTCCTGTGTGAGCGCTATATTTATCCTTGAAGGGAATTCTTCAAGGATGTATCTGGTTCTAAGGGGAGAGCCGTTTACAAAGAGCTTGAGGCTCTCGTGTTCTAGCTTGGCTTGAGCTGGTTCGAGCGTCTGCGTCCTCTTCTTCACCCACTTTCGGTTCCTTCGGTCTTGTTCGTCGGGGGGTCCTCTGGTCTCTTGGTCCTTTTTTTAGTGTTCTCCATCCTTTCCTTTTATAGGCGCGCCGACCTCAACATATCCCGAATGGGAAAGAGGGGATGCGAATGCTAAGGTGCCACGGAGAAAGGCGTAATCATTTCGTCTTGGCGAAGTGACAGAGGCGGTGGAGAAATGCGGCGCGCATCCGACCACCCGCCACTGTGGAAGCCCTCAGGCGCCATAAAGGGGGCCCACCGGGCAGCCTCAGAGGTGTCCGGTGCGCCCACCCTGTCTTGTTCTTCCGCCATGGCAGGGTGGCAGACGGAGCGCTTCGATCTTGGCAACGTTATCCCGAGGCACCCGGATGAAACGGGACGGGACCCGTGCATTTAATGGACCCACGCCCCCCCTGCCAGTGCATGGCAGGGTCTGACACTGGGGCGTGGGCAGCTGAGAATGTCAGGATGTCAGGATGTCAGGCCGCGCGTGCCTATTAAATGCGGCATTGGGCCTTTGACTGGATGACACCCTGACGACGGGTCCCTTCGGGTCGTCGAATGATCTTGCGCGAACCTTCGGGGAACCGAGTCCTCGGGGGCTGCCACGTGCAGCCCCGAGCACTCTCTCCCGAGTACTTGAGTGAGACCTTCGGGGAACCGAGTCCTCGGGGGCTGCCACGTGCAGCCCCGAGCACTCTCTCCCGAGCACTCCGGTGGGACCTTCGGGGCACCGAGTCCTCGGGGGCTGCCACGTGCAGCCCCGAGCACTCTCTCCCGAGCACTTGGTGGGACCTTCGGGGCACCGAGTCCTCGGGGGCTGCCACGTGCAGCCCCGAGCACTCTCTCCCGAGCACTTCCTTCCCGGTATTCGGGCTCTGCGGATCATCGGGGGACTCGGGTGCTTGGGAACCAGCGGCGTCGGCCCCGAGCACCTTCTCCTGGGACTTAGCTTCTTTTTACCTTGCAGGGTGGTGACATGTGGCGGATGGCCGGCCTGGTCTCGGGACTTAGGGACCCCTGGTTCTGAATATACCGACAGTCACTCTTTATATGGGGAGACAGAGACACAGAGATGGGGTAGTGTGGCTGCGAGGTCGACGACACCTCAGGAGATGGGGAGACGACGCGATGGAGCAGTGTAGCCAAGGTCGGCACGGCCGCCAGGTCAGCTACGGCTCGAAAGATGGAGAGACGGGGCGACGAGTAGATAGGAAGGCGTGGCTGTGAGGTTAGTGACGGCTCGAGAGATGGTGAGACGGGGAAAACAGGGAGGACAGGCCCGAGGGATGGCGATAGTTGAAGTGGCAACGATGACCATCACACCACTTCGATTACCACTACCTGTCAGGATAGATATTTTGGAGAGTGAAGTGAGATGGGGAGCGAAGTGAAATAGGGAGTGGAGTGAGAGAGAGGTTCTTTATTTATAAAACGATTATCATTGCCAGTTCATATTCCAAACCAGCAGTGATAAGAATATCACTACCGGTTCATAACGGCTCAATTATTGATATGTCTGTGAGCTTATGAATTGGCATGATAATCATTATCACTGCTGGTTCATATTCTAAACCGGCAGTGAAGTATCATTACCGGTTCTTAGCTAGAACCAGCAACGATAGTGGCTATTATCGGTTCTTACCGGCTCAATGTTAAATCTACCAGTTCAGCTTACGAACCGACAGTGATATCTTATTACTGTCGATTACCGAACCGACATTGAAAAAGGGTAGGGATGACTCTTCCTATAATAGTGGATGCACGCTCGGAATTTATATGTCTCCAAACAAAAATGCCATATCCAAGTGTCCTCTCAGTGTGAATCAAACTTAACAATTTTCTTTGCATTGACATACAAAATTCAAGAAATCTCGAATCGATCAGGCAAATGTGTAGATCAAACAATAATCAGAGAACGTGGTCAAAGCTGATAGCCTGGTACTTCACTTTCGTACGATGTAATCACAGACTGACAGAACATTAGAAATGGGCTTTAAGTGGCTTTCACTGTGTGAACGCCCAGTACAAGGATTTCAGTGTTTGCTAATTGTATTAGGTGAAGAAGCAGTCGTTGTACATGACAGATCGCTACGTCACAACTAGATTTATATATCTGACTACTTATGAAGTCCTGAGATATAGCTAGAGCCTCATTAATAATTGCATATCAGATGCAGGAATTAGGTTAAGTGCCTGTGCAAGCTCAAGTAAATAAGTACTTCAAGCTTTATATTGATATGTAGTAAAATTGCATTTCCACGGCGAAAGTACATTCCAACAAATTGCACCTGCAAACCTGTTTCAGAGAGGTGGGAAGGGGTGGACAAAGCTCCTAATGATCTATCATTACTATATAGTGACCTGTTTGAAACTCAAAGAATTCAACATGAAATTTGCAGTAATGTTTTAGTGAAACAGTATAAAATGCACATGATTTCCAACGCTCGGGACGTACACGGGCAATATAACATCGGTTCACTCCTGAGTATGTGAACACAATGTAGCCAGAAGGCACAGCGTATGAACTCAAATCCATGACACTTCCAGATCAGTCACTTCAATTTTGACTCCTAGCTAGTGTGGTATAGTGACCAGTGATATATTATGAGGACTTTTACAACACATCCAAATCAATATGGGCCATGCAGTCTCTCTCATCTAATGGTTTAGACTGGCTACATGATACTCTTACTCTTCCTTCGACTAGTATCAGGAGTATAATTTACGAGTATAATGGGTATCATAGGGGTAGTATTGGAAAAAAAATTATGGTAGACTAGTAATTAGGTGTATCAAATAGGTCAAGTCATTACACATGAACCTTTTTTTTTTGTCATCCATTTCTCCTCTCCTAGTTGACATTTGCCTTCCTCTCCTCTCCCCACCCACTCCGACTACCTCCTCTCCTCTTCCTGCTCCCCGCGCTTGCCACCTCCCTCTTCTCTTCTGGCTCCCTGGTTAGTGGAGGGCCTCACAGAGCAAGATTTGAGCGACCTACATGGTGGCGTGATGAGGACATCCCTAGTTTACCCCATTCATCATCTCCTCCACAAGATGATTCCACATTGTTACAAGTTGCACCTTCCACAAAAGAGGCTTATTTGGGACCGATGATAAGGAGTTGTGCCGAACAAATAGAACAAGAGGTGAACTCGCTCCTAGATGAGTCTAATATTACTATCAATGATAATTATATACTGCATAAGTCCTATGTGCTTCTTGTGCTCAACTTCATGCCTATGAAGATAGCCTATGAAGATAATTCAAGCCAAGGGTGCACATTGCAAGGGTCAAGACTTCGCCGTCAGCGTGCACCTCTTGAAGACATCCACATATGACCCATGGTCTTTTTGTGTATTCAAATGATAAGAATAGATGCTGCTTGTGGTCCTTTTGTGTGTTCAAATGATAAGAACAGATATGCTATCTCGGTCCTGTGTTCAAACGATAAGAATAGATGCTGCTTCAGTCCTTTTGTGTGTTCAAATGATAAGAATAGATGATGCCTCAGTCCTTTTGTGTGTTCAAATGATACAAACAGATGTTGCATCGGTCCTTTTGTGTGTTCAAATGATAAGAACATATGCTGGTTGTGGTCCTTTTGTGTTCAAATGATAAAAATAGATGCTACTTGTCGTCCTTTTGTGTGTTCAAATGATAAGAACAAATGATGCCTAGGTCCTTGCTGGTCTGTACTTGTATACCGAGATGTATTTCTTGTGTTGTCTCTATAGTGGGCTACCTATTATAATTTGATCTCTGGATGGTGTGCTGTTGTAAGTTCAGAGATTGATTAGCACATTAGATTCTAGATAAGCAAGTTGATTCATCCTTTTTATTCTGTCATTACTTGTTTGAATCCTACCGTTCAGCCTCTATTTCTGTCGCGACAAGAAATTGTTTGGCCTTTTCAAAATCCATGATCTCTGATTTGGTACAACAACACTGTCCATGATGATATTGTGCGATTTTTGAGAATTCTATCCAGGTTCTAATAACTAGATGAGAACTTAGTAAATTATCCATCGTTGATGTACTCAATAGAACAATTAGACGGCGGGACCTTGATTGTCCTGAGGCCAATTGTTATTCATTTCCTGATAGCACTTTTATACACCTACTGTCCAGTTCTTGTTATACATATGTCATTGAAAATTCTTGATTACGAATTACTGCCATTTCTTATTATCGCATTATTATTTACAACACTTGAACCTTGGCCTAATTAGGTTCACATAATAGTGGAAGAAGAAGGATATGTCCAAACTACGGTCCATGTCCTTCATCTTCCCTATTATGTGTGCCTAATAGACCATTTGCTATAGCCACTGAGGCCCTATTTCTTTTTTACTCCTGTTACGTGTTGTGTTAAAAATTGCATTATTTTTATACTTGTTTTTCTTTTTGCAAATGATGAAATTGGAGACCATACATATGACTGCAAAGTTCGACTGGGATGGTTATTACACTTGCACCTTGCACGTCTTTTCGCTATCTCAGTCGAGCTTGCAGTCATATATAATTATCTCCATAATCTGATGCTAATGCTGTTTTCATACTTGTTTTACATATTTTTTTTTATGTTAGTGTAGTTTGTAGTATATCATTTTTTTGGAGTTAATGGATTCAAAGGAGCATGTTACAAAGGATACAAGTTCAAATAGGAAGCTGTTGCGACATACAACAGTCAAGTCATCCAGGCCGAGCTAAAATTGGCTACCTTTGAAAATAAGGAGAAGAAATTTGATTTCACATGTAAAGATGTCGTAATCCTAGTACTTGTTATATTCATTATTTTGCTATGTAAGATGATGTGACTTGTAAGGTCAATGTGTCACTTGTCGGTACCTTTATGCATATTTGTGCCTATTTTGCTATGTAAGATGTGATTTTTTTTATTAAATGTGGTTGTAATGTACTCAATTACAATATTGTATGTGTATGCATTCTATTTGTCGACTCCTTCATGATTATCTCACTCTTTTGATAGCCTCTCTCCCTCCCTCGTCGGCTTTATCTCTATCTTCCTCCTTCATTAGCTCTATATATGTAGAATACTCAATCGCTCGTCGTCATCGTATACAGAACTCGCAGGAAGGGATGGCACCACCAACCGCCGATCTGGCTCAGGTTCTAGAAGGAGATGTAGTGCCACCGTCAAACATTAAAGAAGGTAGCCTGAGCCACTACCTCAACCTGGACCAAACAGACACCTGTGGAGCGATGAGGTAATTCATAAGTAGAAGAATGCATCTGTTCTACATATTATCGTAAAGGTTTTTAATAGTTTCTTTCGCTTATGTGCAGATGTTTTATGCTCCGAAGGGTCACGATAATGAGCAATCTTAGGAGCGCCATCGTGCTCGAGGTCCCTCGAAGATGCCTACGGGACGATTTGTGATCACATGGGTCTCACCAGCAGAGGAGCCAACTGCACCAGAGAGAGTTCTAGGGTCATACAAATCAGTCTGTGGAATTGCTGTTAAGGATCACGTACCCATCAGCTATAGATTATGGATTGGAGAACGAGGTGATCTGCACGTTGTTCCTGATCCAATCAAGAATGACATCTTGTGGCCCAAGATATTAGAGAAGTTCGACTTCCCTGAAGAGACAGATATGGAATTAGTTAAGCGTAAGACGTTAATGATCATGGGCCTTTCATTTAAGAATTGGAATGGCACACTGAACAGAAACTATGTACGGAAAAGTACAACGCCAGATTTCCACAAATGACCGCAACTGGAAGATCATTGGTAAGCCTTCGGAGTACAAGTTGTCGGAAGAAGCACATAGGTTAAGTGAGGTGAACAAAGCAAACACGAAGAAGAACCTCTACCCCCACAAAGTTGCAGTTGTGGGTACGTGGGGGAAAGAACAGTAGTGGCGACAACAGTACGTGGGGAAAGAACAGTAGTGGCAACAACAGCTAGATGAACTGTAAGAGAGAGGTGTCATGCCTGAGACAGAGAGCTTGGGCGAACGATCGATGCACTTCCTTCTTGGGAGGGGTGCTTCTTACTCGTCTGATGGAAGCTTATGCTTTACGACCTCCAAAGAATAGGAAGTGACACAAACTCTTGCAAAAAAAGCTTGCGAAAGCCCACGAGCAGTCTGCACAAGGCTCTTTCAAGCTAGACAGGGATAGCGACAATGTCACCTTAGCACTGGGAAAGAAGGAGCACGATAGTCGTACATGAGGCGTTGGGGTGATGGGTTGGAAGTATGAATTCCTAGGCAACGTTGA
Organism: Phragmites australis; assembly: GCF_958298935.1. NCBI lineage: Eukaryota > Viridiplantae > Streptophyta > Magnoliopsida > Poales > Poaceae > Phragmites > Phragmites australis. The sequence continues at coordinate 17,380,497 of NC_084936.1, read as the reverse complement.
TAGTTACAAGAGTTGAAAGAGATCTCAAGTAGAACAAGATACAGAACGAGAGGCACAACAAGCTAGGATGATGGAAATGCTCGAACAAGTGCTACAAAAGGAGAGTGAACATACAGAGGAAAAGACATCACAAGCAGTACAACAAGCCCTCATGCGTCAATGGGGTGCCATTATGAGCGAACATGAACGACAGGTAGTGTCTCCTAATTTTGTGCACTCTAGCCCCGGTGGTCGTCGGAGTAGCTGTGTATCTATGGGAGTTTCGGCAGCTGAACCCATCACTTATCCCGTGGACCTCATCATAGCACAGACACCGTGTGAACTACACATTGGTTCTAGGAATATTACCATCAAGGTGGCTTATGGCGTGGCTTATCCCCGCGGCTCCCATGAACATTTGCACTGATGTCCAATACCAGAGGGCTACACCGTGGTCGAAGTGGACGAGGTAGTTGACCAGTGCCGTCATGTTGAGGGGCAAACACTATAGGAGAGAACGAGCACACATTCATCGTGTGGGAGAAGACCTACATAGAGTTTTCACAAGAGACAAGTCCCGAGAACCTCTTCTCTCCACGACACCCTGGGTCGTTGTCGCCTCAAAGATCTCCCTCTCCTCAGTCATCTCCTAGAAGAAGTCCACCTCCCCAGCCATCACCTCGAAGAAGTCCACCGCTCAAGAAGCCAGTGTCATCAAGAAGCCAACCATGAGCTCGGAAAACATGATCAAGTTCAACAGCATCAAAGTAGACGACATCATCTAAGAAGTCGGTGCCATCTAAGAGGGTTTTGAAACCCAAGAATGTCTATTCACTCACTAATGTGGAAATAAAAAGATTATAGATGCCAGTGTAACTAGATATTTCCATCCTCCACCGCCTCCACCGAAGCCTATTGTGCCTGAAGATATCATGAAACTTTTCATGAATATCTCCAAAGCTAAACATACTGGGGCCGCTTCAAGTAAGCCACTGACTGACTACGAACGTATTAGTAAGAAGCAGGCTAAGAGAAAATCAGGTTCAATCTTTCAGGATGCTCCAAGCATTGGGGATTTCTTAGCTTCTTCTAGACTAATAGCAGAAGAAGTAGCACGGCTTACTATGGAAGCAGATATTGCAAAGTTGGATGTGACATGGTCATTTGAGTTGGGCAAACCTTTGGTCAAACCAGATATAGAAAGAAACCTTACAACTCAAATACGCTGATTACATCAATGATACTTGGAGCAGTCCAAGTAGGGTTTTCAAGCATTAACCGTAAGATACATAGATGAATATTTCCTCAACAGGGACGGCTCCTTCTAGGTGCAATTCTTGTACTTGTATGAACTTACAAGGAAGATACCCCCGACGTGGCTATAGTCAAAGCGTGGACTCTGTAAGTGACTTATGCATATAATTCACGTTATATGATCTTGTACCTTGAAATTGAATGGCTAACTTCTCTCTTTCGTAGAATGGAGATCCGCACACGCAGACCAGAATTAGACAATAAAGTAGGATTTATCGATCCTAGGCTTGTGAACGAGGAACTTGAAAGGGAGCATCTAGACTTTACCAAACCTCCGGTAAAAACGGAGAGCCTTACAAAACTTTCGACAAAAATGGAGAGTCCTACCAAACCTTCGATAAAAGCGGAGAACTTTAACAAAACCTCCAGTAAAAACGGAGAACTTTACCAAAACCTCTGGTAAAAACGAAGAGATTTGCCAAACCTCTGGAAAAAATGGAGAACTCTACCAAAAACCCCCGTAAAAATAGAGAACTTTACTAAACCTCCGGTAAAAACGGAGAGTTTTACCAAACTGCTAGCAAAAACGGAGAGCTTTATTAAACCTTCGCACAACGGAGAGCCTTACAAAACCTCCGCACAATGGAGAACTTCCGAAAACCCCCGCGATGGAGATGTTTCTTCGAAAACTCCGCCAAGCGAAAAGAATCTGAAAAGACCTAACGGGAAAGGTACCCCGGCATCTTGAAGGCTAATGCCTCCGTGCCGCAGGGGTATGAAACCCGTTGGTCTCCAAAGAGCACCACACACAGATCAAAGAGGTATAAAGATCCCCCTCCCTACAGGGGAAGGTATGATCACGTGACTTAAGCACGTATGGTAAAAGGTAAAAACATTACCCTACCATCTCCTTTAAAAACACATTTATATGTCATTTTATGAGGGTTATACTAACATTTAATGAAGGCCCGCGCCTCGTGGCACGGGAAACATAGTGGAACCCCCGACTATCCATTGTAGAGACCGCAAGGCTAGGCATCAGCTAACGGCCGAGGGGGTCGCGGACCGCCTCTCCCGCCTGGCTTTCGGCTTTGCCTCCGATGCGCCGTCGCCAGGCTCCGTACAGAATACCTCTGGAGCCGGGCAGCAGCTAAGAGCCGAGGGGGTTGTGGACCGCCTCTGCCGCCTGGCCTTTGGCTTTGCCTCCGACGCGCCATCGCCAGGCTCTGGACGGAATACCTCTAGAATCGGGCATCGGCTAAGGGCCGAGGGGGTCGCGGACCGCCTCTCTCGCCTAACCTTCGGCTGCGCCTCTGACACATCATCGCTGTCAACCCGGACAGTCGCTAAGAAACCTGAAGGGTCAAGGACCACCTCCAGAGTTCATCTCCTTATTGTATGCATGTATTGAGAGGGAGAGAAAGATGAAGAGATCGAGGAGAGAGAGAGGGAGGACAGAGAGGAGAGAGATAGAGATATTGAGAGGGAGAGAGATAGAGTGAGGAGAGAGATATAGATATTGAGAGGAGATGGAGGAGAGGCAAAATACCGCCGGCTGAAAGTTTCAGTCGACAGTGATGCTCTGGACATCACTACCGGCCAAAACCACCCGCCGGCAGTGATACCACAGGCATCATTATTGGCTGATAACCCCATCTCCCGAGCCTGTTGCACCGTCTTCGAGCCCACATGTCCAACTAAATGAGTGGCAAGTTGAGTGGCTAGATTGTGCCAAAAGACCATCAAGTTGAGTGGCAAGTTAAGTGGCAAACAATACATTTACTTCAAAGTGATTGTGTTTTCACCATTCATTTAGATATATTATTGTCACTCGAATAGTGCAAGATGTAAAACGGATGGTGCAAAGTGGCTTTGCCAAGAGCTCTTCGATGTTCCCAAGCCGAAAAACTCCTAGTACAGCAGCTTTGCAACATCCATTCCTATTTGTCTAAGTTTGAGATGTAAAATACACTACTGCGAACATTTCAGTTTGGGGTCTCTGTCTAAGTTTGAGATCATACTTAGATAGATCCCCATGCTGAAGAGATCGCGATAGAGTATTTTTTGCACATGTGGATGGATTATCACTATTAGTTCATAAGCCGGCTGTGATAATCTATTATTATCACTGCCACTTCCAATTTCAAAACCAGTAGTGATGTTAGTTTTGGACCAGCGGTAATAGTCTGTTCTGTAGTAGTGAAACGTGTTGCCCACTAGCACATACAGAGCAAAAAAAATATATTTGTTCATTATGATTGGATGTGCAATGAATAGACACATGTCAGAACCAAACCATTGTATCCTCCATCACAAAGAGTATGCAGACATGGTTATGATTTCTGCAGCGCTGGCTCATGTCTCAAAGTGTGCTTCATGAGTTAGAACTCGACTGAATCCGCAAAGACATGTGCTACTTCATCTTGAGAAGCGTTGTCAACTCAAATGGCTTGTTTCATGACATGGACAAATAATTAATGTGAGTTTGGAATGACTTTATATTATATATATCTTGCAATCTAAAATGTGACTTTGAATTCTAATTTATTGTTGTCATTTTATTGCTTTCTAGGTGTAGCAAGAAGGAAATGAGGAAAATAAGAGACAAGGTGCATGTTAACTTCAGATTTTGACAATGTGTATGTGAAACTTGAGATTCAACTTTGAATGTGAACTTTGAATGCAAATATGAATGTGAAATATGAATTAAACTTTTGAATATGAATATGAATTTTGTGTGTGGTCTGATCTTTGGATGTGAATATGAACTTTTGAATATGAATAATGAGCGTTTATCACAGTCGCTGCCTTTTAGTCGGTTACGAAACCGACTGGGATAGCCCAGCCTCTTGAACCGACTGGGATAAGCTTTTTTGTACTAGTGACACAGTTCGAATTCATGTAGAATTGTGTGCATGTCTTGAAAATTTGCAGAATATAGGGTAATTGGAGCATTTAATTTGAATGTGAAGTATAAAAAGAGACAGATGAATCAGAAAGTTGCAACTTGCAGAAGAGGTTTTGTTTCTTTCCATCCTTTACCTCACATGTACTAATGGTCCAGTGTCATGAAATAAGCTAGAAATCGTATGTATTCAAGTTCAATCATGCTCAGGTGTCATTTGTAACCATGTTATGTGATAGAATGAAAACCGACGGATCATTCATGATCCGAATTGTTAAGAATGAACAGTTAGGGGTTGTGAAATCATGAAGTTTTCTAGAGTACAATACCTGCTATTTTGGTGATGGTTCTCAGGTTAATAATTGCTTATGTTAATTGATTCAGGCTTTTAGATACTTGCGCTGTAAGTTGAATATGAATTAAGCTACGGCTTTTGGGAAAGCAAGTGAAAAGCTAATACTGTACATGTTTCGAATGGACTGCTGCTCTGTTTCTAAAAACGATAATGCCACACTTCTTACGTTCGATGCTCGGACGCTCAGTCCAATAAATGAAAAATTATATAATGTTATGGTGTGCATTTTCATATGATACATATTTGTTACAATTTGTGTTTTGTCGTGTTGCAGACTATATGCATAAATATTTTAGATGTTTTAATTTAATGTTTCAAACGTTATGGAAATTTGTTGTTATGATTATTTTCGTAGGTTGCATCTCGGAACCTATTGCGTACAGATTCGGATCCGAAAAAATTATCCATTTGAGTTAATTCCCATATTTTTGTATCTCCAATGTTTCAGATGTTAAAATTTAATGTTTCACACGTTATGAAAATTTATTACCATAGTTATTTTCATATGTTGCACCCAGTTCTACATCACATGGAGTTTTGCCTGAAATGTTGCGTGTAACATGATGGGATATTACGGTAGGAATTTTTCTCTCAGAATCGGATGCATACAACAAGCTATTTTGGTGCATTTTTCGGTGTTGCAAACGTTGACTTCAGATATTCCAAATGCTATTTTTAAATGTTACAATAGACTATTAATTGGACAGGACGATGAACTGGACGTCCACGCGATATTGCGTGCAACATATCAACATGTTGCGATGGGAATTTTTTTGCTCTTAATTGTGCGTCTACGAGATAATTCAAGAAGTCTGATTCGATGACGTGGAATCATCCGAAGCTACGGTCCAGATGGGACGTCCGGACGCTAGGACGTCGTTTTAAAAAATATGGGTTACTTAAGTGTTTCCTACTGTATCACTTACTAATATATCTAAAACTCACTAACCAGACATTTACACTATGTATGTATGCTGTCCAATCTGATTGCGCAAACTTTTTATCCGCAGTGCTCCAAGTATTTCAGCTTTCCAGAAATTACTGTCAAGATTTTCTAATCAGAAGATACGATATGAATTAGAAAGGTTTTATTTAGTCTTACAATGCCTTGCCTCTCGCTCAATGCTCCAACTATGTTAGTTATTAAAAGCACAGAAAAGCTCGTCGAAGCACGGGGACGACTTATTGCTATTGACAAGGAACGCCCACGTTGCCATCCCCACTTTACCGTGACAGCCGTACCATACAGAATGTGTAATTTATAAATATCGTGCAGTATGTTTATTATTTTTGACAATCCAAGTGGAAGGCATGGTGCCTAGCTAGTACGGTATAGTGACTAGTGATATATATATATATATATATATATATATATATATATACGGTTTATACCACTTTGTCTATTTCCACTTATTCTATAATAGTTGTATATATATATATACAACTATTATAGAATAAGTGGAAATAGACAAAGTGGTATAAACGGTTTCTTAGAATCTGTCACTGACAAACTAGCTACAGACAGTTGCTAAAATAAATATGTCTATAACATAACTATCATCTAGATCTACTAGAACTCACAGATAGTTTTTACAAATCCGTCTATTTCAATCCTACAGACATAGATGGCATTTAGAAAAAACTCGTCTGCGATGTTGTCACAAACGGTTTTTTAAGATCTGTATGTGTTTTGTATGATAGATATAGATAAATTTTTTAAAAAATTGCTATAGTTAAATACCCGGGGTACTGTTTTAAATTTGACCTCTTGCTCTTCGGATTCCCATACACACAAACCGCTCATTTCCCCTCGCTCACTGAAGATAAAGCAACGAGCGGTTCATCTTCCTCACTCTCCTCATTCCCATCTGACCTCCTTCTGCAAAGGTTAGCTAGGGTTTGTTTCTATGTCGGAGGAGCGAGATCTGAGCGCCGAATCCCGGGACTTTCCTGCACTGAGGTGAGTAACGTAGGTTTCCATTATGGTTTCGTTAGAGTTTGTTAGGGTTTGCTTCAATTTAGTCTACTTCGGGTAATATGGTGTTTACATATCCCTGATCTGCAATGTCTTGTTCACTGCTATTAGACGTTGGGAGGATGGGGTTGTTTCCATGATTGCTTTCACAGTGCGAATGCTTGGCGTCGATTTTGGTTGTGTGGACTATGTGTTCTTCACTACTGTGAAGGGCACCACCGTGGACCAATTTTTGCTGTCAATCACGTTCTACATTCTGTTATTCCATATGGAAATTTCTTTATTGATATTCATCATAATAGAGACATTTTCTAAGCTACAAGACTAGTTTGAACAATCATTTATTACTTAACCATGGTTGGCGATTCAGCAATAATGCAGTTTGGTTCTGACACATGACTGAGTTAGTCAGGATGGAGCCTGATCCGGATGATAGCGAGATGATGATTGAAGATGATACTTGGGTTGACATTGTGGTGAAACGTAGACGACTGAGATGATGTCAATCATTTCATCCTTCGGGAAGACAGAGTCATCCAATGATGTCAATCATCTCATCCTTTTAGAATACGACATCTCTAATGATATTAATTATCTCATCCTTCTGGAAGACGGCGTCAATGATGTCAATCATCTCATCCTTCTAGAAGACCACACGATATATAATTAGAGATTGTGTATAGCTAGCTAGCTAGGTTTATATTATGAACAATGTGTAATGTGTTGATCAGATGATGTATATAGAATAATGTTCTTACATGCTATATATATGTGTTCTTATGTGTTATATATGATATGTGTGATGTATTTATCTTATGTATATGCATGTGGTATTTTAATTTATGATATGTAAATGTATGTGATGCTCTTATGTATATTATAAAGTATATGTGATGTATGCTAAGAAGCTAGGAAGCTAAATGAGAGCTGCCATGAAGCTAAATGGCTTCCAAGGAAACAGACATACAAATGATTTTTTTTTTAAATCGTCTATGACACCTTATACAAACGGGTTTAAAAAAATACCATCTCTGACCCTTAATACTCATATATGGTTTTTGAGAAAATTCATTTGTGTGTAGCTATATTATAGACATATGACTTATTTAGACTCATCTGTTTGTAGCTCTATTACAGACGGAGTTATAACCATCTGTAACAAGCTTGATATTATAAATATTTTTGCATAGAAAGATCACATAACCATCTATAGTAGAATTTAAAATCTATCTATGATAATCTATTCTGTAGCTTCTTTATAACCATCTCATATATACACTGCATTGTTACTTTTCTTGTTGCCAACTGCTTACCTTTTTTTGGCTTACATGCTTGGTACACTACCAAGATGGTTATAAAGAAAGTAACCAGCCCACATCATAGATAGATTTTCTTGGGATACCACCCCTAGTCTATGTTGGAGCTACATAATAATTTTGTTTGTTATTAGTGGGGTCCAATCGTCAGCTATGAGGTAATCGCCGCTTCCTGATGAGAGTTTCTTGTCTTATTCTACTATAACCGTTTTGCGTGCCACCGATACCACAGGATAAAAATTCCTAGTGCCGAGTTTGTCTCTCTACCTCATTTACGTTTCCGCATTTACTAAACCCTAGAGGCTCAAATTGGCATTAGTATAGTGAAGCATAATATACTAGAACTATAGAATGCTCTAAAGTCCAAATTGTCCCGTGAAACATGTCTCCAACGCATTTACATGAGTACAATGCTATAATTGGTCCCTAACATTGGGAAACGTTACTAATAAACGCACAGCAAAGTGGAATATAATGCCTTCCCTATCGCTTCTAGAGTTCTAGTATACTATATGTTAATTACTAAAAGCATAGAAAAGTATGTTGGAGTCGGGAAGACTGCTGCCATTGACGGGGAATGGCCACGTTGTTATCCCTAGTTAACTACGATGCACATACGGTGCCCTACCGAATGTGTCTATAAGCAGGGGTAGAGCTTCATTGAGGCTAAGGTGGGCCGTGGTCCTCCGAAAAACTTCAATCCACCATTAAAATGGCTACGGTCTAGAATTTGGCCCTGTCATGGCTCCTGCTAACGGCTCAGTCTTCAGTCCATGCTACGACACAGTCGCTTTTTGGCCTCTAAGCTCCACCACTGTTTATAAGTGTTGTGCATCATGTCTATTATTTGCGACAGCCCAAAAGGAAGGCGGAAATGGTTCCTTGATGTGAACAGCAAGAGGGACGAGATCACTAACACATGAGCCTAGGCATGAGGGGGCCACACGTAAGTGACCACGTTAGAGGGCTGTTACATCAGGTGAGCCTCTTCCAAGGAAGACATGGTGCCTAGACTCTTTTAAAAAAAGAAAGGAATCCGAGAGAGAGGAGAGAGAGATCGGCTGTGAAAACGGAAGGGAAAAGAACCGGAAAAGGCTATCAGCCGTGTTAGGCAGTTCAGACTCCAATCGACACCCTTTTTTGTGCTGCCGAAGAGGAAAAGGTCAGCAGCCATGGCACCACTAGATGATTGGATAGAAAAGTATGTTGGAGTGGGGAAGACTGCTGCGAATGGCCACGTTGTTATCCCTAGTTAACTAAGATGCACATACGGTGCCATACCGAATGTGTTTATAAGCAGGGGTAGAGCTTCATTGAGGCTAAGGTGGGCTGTGGTCCTCTGGCTAAAAAAAAGCTTCAATCTACCATTAAAATGGCTACGGTCTAGAATTTGGCCCTGTTATAGCTCCTGCTAATGGCTCAGTTTTCAGTCCATGTTACGACAAAGTCACTTTCTTGCCCTTAAGCTACACCACTGTTTATAAGTATCGTGCATCATGTCTATTAGTTGCGACAGCCTAAGAGAAAGACGGAAATGGTTCCTCTGGCGTGAACGGCAAAGGGACGCGGTCACTGACACGTGAGCCTAGGTATGAGGGGGGCATGTAAATGACCACGTCAGAGGACTGTTACATCAGGTGAGCTAGTCTGAGGAAGGCACGGTGCCTAGCCTCTTGTAAAAACAGAAGGGAATCCGAGAGAGAAGAGAGAGAGATTGGCTGTGAAAACGGAAGGGAAAAGAACCGGAAAAGGCTATCAGCCGTTTTAGGCAGTTCAGACGCCAATCGACACCCTCTTTTGTGCTGCCGAAGAGGAAAAGGTCAGCAGCCATGGCACCACTAGATGATTGGAATAGAATAGTTTGCCGGTGATAATTTGATACCGGAGACTTGGATCCAGTTCCAGTGGAATACTTTCTCATCTCTCTTCTGGTTCTGTGAGGTGGATTTATCTGAAAGCAAGCAGGCTTTTGTGGGGAGTCCGTCCGCACTGAGAAGTTGGCATTGAAGTGTAAGTGACAACCACTCATGGTCTGACATAGATAGGTTATAAGCTCGTGGGGGAGAATTCACTTCTAGAAAACAGAACCGGAACCGGCCATTTCCCTAATGGGAATATGGATTTTTTGGTGCACTGCTTGGGGCCGAAATTAACCGGAACCTGGCAAGTTCAAGTTCTGGTTCTGGTTTAGAACATACTCCAGATTCGAATACGAAAACTTCCGTAAACAGAGGGTCTAAGTGGTAAGCCGGAGAGGGGTTCCAAAACCAGAAACAGGTTGATCCCTGTTCCTTGGCCGCTTGTTTCCCACTGGGTTTCGGAACCACTGGTGGGAATTTTGCTCCTGATAACGAGGAAGTCTGATGTTTGCGACGTCAACTTTCTTTCTATAATCATGCAATGTGGCACCAGCCAATGTCATGCGCAATCAAAATGGCACTAGCCTTTCCACCTTCTGCTACTTGTCGCGTCGGAGACATCTGACGAAATTCGAACTACACCTTCGGCTACTCATCCTCCAAGTGATCGATAGTCAAGGTGAAAATGGAACATGATGATAGCTGAGGAGGAGGATAATTCTGTGTACTAATAAGTGTTCGCACAATATAGACTGCTGCTGTATCCCAGCTTTCTGCAATTTTGTAGATTGAAAACCATATGACCCTTCCAAATTAATCTACCACCCTCCGATAAACAAGCACTGTTTACTCATTTAACACACTGATGGAGATTTGGTTCACAAAAAAAAGTTCTGCCGGAGTGTGGAACGATAAAGTGAGACGAATGGATGGAACGAGTGCTTGTGGAAGAAATGGCTTGGACCAGCCTTCCATTGATACCCTGGAGACTCTTGTAGAGGTTCACACCTAGTGGATTACAAGAATCAACAACAACAGCATTTGTTCTAAGTAAATTAAGGTGAACTAGAGATGAAGCCTACAAGATTCAACTAAAAAGATGATGAGAAAACAATAATAATAATAAAAATACTAGTAATAGTAAAATAAATAAAAGTCATAACGATATAAGGAAACTGATGCATAAGTTATTGTTATGGCACATGGATTGCTATTCCATGCGCTTCTATCTGTGAATAGTTTTGGGAATATTCTATTTATTCAAATCTCTCTTTACAGACTCATCCTATGTTAGATTTGATTGATCCATACCTCTCTTTATATTATGAGTGCACCTTAATATCCTACTATACACAAGTGACTCTAGATATCTCCTTTGGATATATCCAAACCATCTCAACCAATGTTTGATAAGCTTTTCTTCAATTGGCTCTATCCCTACCCTGTCACGTATATCATTATTTCGGATCCGATCTTTTCTTATATGGCTACAAATCTATCACAACATACTCATCTCTACTACACTTAACTATTGGACATGTCACCTTTTAATTAGCCAGCATTCGACACCATACAACATCATGGGTGTCAAAAGCTTGGTGCCATTTAACTTACCTTTCAGCTTTTATGGCACCTTCTTGTCACAGTGGATGCCAAAAGCTTGGTGCCAGTTCATCCATCCGGCTTCGATTCTATGACTAACATCCTCATCGATATCACTATCCCTTTGTAGCATTAATCCCAAATATCGAAGGTATCTTTCTTGAAAATGATCTCTCCACCGAGACTAACATCTTCTCTCTCATGCCTAGTAGCACCGAAATCGCACTTCGTATTATGGATTACGAGAATGCTTCTTAGAATATTACAGAAATGTCAGCAGGATCAAGTCCCGCTAAGGGCACAAAGGTAATCTCGGGGGTGAAGACTGGATAATTATAGTTATGCCCTGTGTACTAGGACATAAGGCTAGGGACATGCGGTGCACTGTAGCACACATCCCAAGTCTTTCACACGGTGTCACGTACTTCGGCACCACGCTAGGATTAATGAGGCTAGAATTCCTGATGTGACCTCAGGCAGATATGGGGCGGATCGAAGGAGATGCCTCCAGACGACCCCCTCAAGAAGGGATCATCCTTCTAGCCCTTCATCGTGCCGTCTTCGACGCCCTCCTTTGAAGGAGAAGCCCTCAAAGGTTCTTTGGCTGGCCTAAGTCCATGGTCCCACGGACCTCGGGTCCCTTTATCGAAGGCCATTTGCCACATTGGGACCTCGAGTGCCTTTGTCCAAAAGCCATTTACCACCTTCAGAGCTTAGCACATCCACCCGAAGGCCATTTGCCACATTCGGGCACTTTAGTGTTCTCCTTACTTCCGGGAGGTCCATTTTCATCTTTGCTTCATTTGGGGGAAGGCAAGGGTCCACCCCCCATCAGTAGCTCCTCACAAGAGAGGGCTTAAGCTTCGCAAGGCTAAACCTATGGAAATACCGATGGATTTGGGCCTATTCGTCCCACTTCAACCTGCGAGGGGTAGTGTTGACGTCTACTACACATATAATTTATAAACCACAAGCACACTATCTATAGCTTTTCACCATGAGTATTCCGAGATATTGAATCCACAAGGATCTTACTCAAGCTAACAGGTTAATCCTATGCATGAGGCAAAATTGCATATGGAGAACAAAGCATGGTGAACAAAAGAGAACGAACAATGTTGAGTAGAGCATCAATCGAATTTACGAGCATTAGCTAGATATGAATTAAGCTTAATCTTGGTAGCATTAGTCTAAGTTCTTTTTCCTAAGTTAAGCTAAGCATCTTTAAATCTATAAACCCCTCTTGCATAATATTGCAGATCACACACCGAACAAAAGCACTTGTCATGTGGTTTGCTTATCGCTACACTCTACGATAATATAAACTTAAGGTGTTATCAAAACTAGAAGCACTGAATATTCAAGATAGGTTACGGTCCTACATAAGTCTACCCGGTAGAAACTTGTAATGCATTCACTTAATTTATATTCTAGTTAACATGATAGTTTGACTAATAGATGTCATCACCACGATTACATATACTAGCTAATCATCTAAAAGCTTAATAAACAAGGAATAAAGCATAATCATGATAACCAAAGATCAAAAGAGAAACAAGATCGCAGCCAATATCTTGCACAATTCACAATGGCATTAGCCTTTCCATCTTCTGCTACTTGTCGCGTCAGAGACCTCCAAGTGATAGACACCTTCGGCTACTCATCCTCCAAGTGAGAGATGGTGAAACTGTAAAATGATAGCCGAGGAGGATGATACATATTTCTGTGTACAAAAAGTGTTCACATAACATAGACTGCTGCTATATCACAGCTTAAGTGATTTATTTTGTGAAGTGCAAATCACATGGAGTTAGAATCCTATCAACTCATTCATCTCGCTAATAGAGATACGCTTGCTATAAAAAATTAACTTTGCTTTGAAGTCGGAAGTGAACAACTTTTAATCGGTGTTGTATTTCTACAAGCCAAGATACACCAACTAGCTACCATACCACCAAAAAAATGAATGAACCGCTCTCTTTTGAGACTGGCATACGATTTTGTACTTGATGCCAAAGACTATAGAATCCAACCTGCCTTTTCTTTTTCAGGTATAAAAGTTGCAATACCGAAGTGTAGTACGTGTACAAGCACATGAAGCACATCGATCATGTTGATAATTAGTTAACAAGCAAATGCAACATTTCCCTTTTCACATGAATCAAATATGTTGAACAGAGCTACCAATTTTAGGATCTTCAGCACGTGTCATTGTGGTATATGAAAAACATTTAGATCGAATAGACAGTACAGTTGAATAAGGCTACATAACATCGGACAGGCATTATTTGCTCGAGCAAGCTGAAGGCGTTGAACAATCTTCATGTTTTGTCGTGACAGAAGAAAGTTATTGTGCTATGCTATGACGGTTTTAACAGGAAAATCAATGCGCAGGAATCAGCATTCCATTCCAATCTACATCCAAGACCAACTGCCAAAACACAATGTAGCCCAGCCGAGAAGAAAGAAGCCCAAAAGCCTAACCCAAACACATTACCCAGCTTAGCTCAAGTTTAAGTGACTTACTCAAAAATAATCCAGCTCAATGATTTGCTTGAGCCCAACAAACCCAGCTTGAAGGTGTTGTTCAAGAGACTACAATCATTTCAATGTATAGAAGTTCTGAAACCTTACATTGTCTACTTTTCTCCCATATCCAGCACTAAATTCTTGGACATGATACCATTTTTTATGTAATTAGAAGCTCTGCATTATATATACTGTACCAATTTGAACATTGTGGATGGTTTGCAGTCTAAACGGAGAACTAACTCCAAATATTGTCCAAGCATGGAAGGTAAGTGTGTTAGGAAATACCTTTTCACAAAGGAATCATCATGAATTTCACAGCCAGCCAGTGTGCACAAAAGATCTGATCTGACGAGACGACATGGGTCAAAAAGTGGCATTACTTTTATGAATTAATATTGGAAGAAATTGCGGCTGCGTGCATATTCGGAAGTAGAGGCTAGGATGTTTTATTCCATTATCTAAAAAAATTATTGGAAGATATTGGCACACGAACTTCTTCGCGGTCTGTCACATTCTTTCTCATACAAAGACAGGAGGAAACACCCAAATATAATTTGCAATCAGTGCAATTCAATATCGGAAAAAGATAAAGCATCAATTGTACTCAAAAACTTTTCAGACTAACCGGTTGAGAGTGAGACCAATAACATGGAAAAACTAGGATACATCTGCTTCAGACAAAAAGTTTTTAGCCCCAAGGTGATCTACGTGATTTTGACTAATCACAATCACGTTACTGGTATTAATTGCAGTTGAATTGAAATGCCATCATATGGTTACTCAAAGCTCAATCTCACTGAAAGATAAGTATTCAAAGCATTGTATTACCTGCCAATGTAATTTCACGATATAACCTCTATTAAATCAGATCCAGTGGCGGCAATTTTATGTATTATTGTATTCGGGTTCTTCGAAATCTCTATCATTCAGAATACAGCTCTAGTGGCGGCAGCAACCTTGTTGAGGCACCTGCATCTTTTGCGCTTCATGTGGAACAACAGAAACGAGGACCTAAAACACCTTTACTTGAAAGCAGAGTAGCAAGCATGACTCGTTAAAATGACAAATCAAAAGCGACCAAATGTGTAGTCCAAGGATAATAAGACAAACGTACACGCAAAATTCCTCAATCTGCATAAAAGCTATCCATAAAAGCTATCAACTCAACTCCATCTAACTGGATGATCATCTATCTCAAAAAGTCATCAACTCAACCCCATCAAACTGGATGGTCTACAGTCAGCAAAGTAGCCTATTAGTAGAACTTAGATTACAATAGATTATCCAAAAAGATTACAAATAAAAACACGTTGAGGAGCAAAAGGAGATGGTAAAGCTACTGAACTGAGAGTTGAAAACTTCTAATAGAATGTCCACTGCACCTAATATGTGTATAGGATCCGCCAACTTTTTGACATTCCATTAGTTGCAACTGAAATGTGAAAAATTGCTTCTTTATGTCAGTACTAACAACATAAACATTGATGACGTCATCTCTTATATCATAAGAGTCTAATTTGAAATTGGAAATTATCACTAATGCCCTTGCTTAAACTATAGGTGCCAGATTTAGACCACCCAAGATTTATATATCACAAACACTTGATGCCCATCACAGCTTGTAGCTGGATTAAATAGATAGCTTCCTTTACAACACTAATAAGTATCACTAACTAAATTTCCATGTGGGCCCCCTTTACAACACTAATAAGTCTCACTAACTAAACTTTCAAGTGGACACTTTTTAAAAATAATAAACAAAAGTAATCTCCAGAAGTGTAGTCTTTCATGAACCGCTGAAGTAACAAAGAAACAGGAACTCATAATTTTGTAGAGTTTTCAAGCTTGGATGAATTTAGTAATAACCTAAGTAATCGAGTTTACTTTTTACCATTTTGATTGCTAGTGATGGATGAAATATACCATACACAAATTGAATTATAAAGGTATTGATGATATCTCAGTCTTATAAGGGTCATACGGTTCTATATAATATTGTGAATTTCAGCGAGTGTACTAATGATGGTCACACTTAGATTTCTTTATGAACCTTTCAAGCCATGATATGAGATATCTGCTCACAGTTGTGCAAACTGAGACTGCCACTGTGTACAGCTAATACTGCTGTGCACATATGTCACTTCTTGACTGAACTTATTAGCAAAATATGTGCCAAAACAACCCCTTTTTATGCACGCTCTATCTGCTTTCACATGAAAGCATCAAGCTATCAAAGAGCAGGTTAAGAGCACAGATTTCATTTGGTAGCAAAATCTTATTCTTGATTCCTTGTCTAGGATAAGCTATCAAATGTATACAACCCCCCCCCCCCCCCCCCCTAAATGTGTTTAAAACATGCACATCGAATGGCAGCGTCCATGTCTGAATCCCTAAGTACCTCTAGGAACAAGAAAAAACAGTGAAAACATATAAAACAAAGAGAAGATTTAAATGACTAATTCGATATTGAAGGGCCAGTATTTGACAGCTGACATTTACCATATAACACCAAATCAACTGAATATATCAATATCTATAGGCAAACAAGAAACTAAACTTCCAGATCCATTATTCGTGTGAAACAATAGTACAATCACAAAAACATAATGTAACCATGAGGCATTCAATCATCATACGAGCAGTGAGGAGAAGCAGTACAGCCTGCATCAAATGGATCTTCCGACCCACAACAATGCCAGTATTGAAACACTTTGCCTGAATCCGGAGTATCCATCGTCCCACCAGCGTAGACACTCTCGAATTTTCTCCTTGTTTCTCCTAGCGTGACAGAAATCAACAATTTAGATATGGCTTAATACTACCAGAGAACGTAGTGATTCCAGGACAAACAGATCAGTGACCTTGGGTAGTATCTCTCTCTAATCGAAATGCTAAGCTGGCTCACGTGGACATTAAAATTATGGAGAACAAAACCAACTAATGAGCGTACTTCTACAGGTTAGCATTTGTGACTTGTGACAGCGAGAGCATGGAATTGAGTCTCGGGTGGACAACACAAGTCGAATCATATGCGTGTCTAATCAAAATGCTAAGCTAGCCCACAAAATCAAAGCCGTGACTTGAGCTTAAAATGCTGTGCGTAAGATTAAGCCGCCAACAATTCTACAGAACAGCTTCAACATTGTGCAGAAAATAAGCCCATCCTAACCCTTGGGCGAAATGTTAGTTCAATCTGAGCAGTTTTGCACATACATATATAAAGCTACTGATTGCCCACGAATGACTGATGAAAAATAAACGACCCAACAAGCAAAAAGAACTACTCCGCAAGAATTATTACTCCAAAATTAGGCTCCGGAATCGTACGGATGTAACTGCAGAAGCGACGGGTTTATCTCACCTCCGAAGTGGGCCGTGTGGTAGCGGCAGGCGGAGGGGTGGTTCGCCGCCGGGTCGTACTGCTGCTTGCAGTTCCTGCACGTGCGGAGCACGGGCCCGGCCGCGCCCGCGCTGCCGGCTGCCTTCGCCCGGAGGTGGCGGTGCGCAGCGACCCGGGCGGTGGGAGCCGGCCGGAGAAGGGCCCGCGGCAGCGGCGCACGTGCGAGCGGCGTGGCCATCCGTAGGGATCGGGAATCGGGACTAGGGAGATGGAGGCCGCTGGTTGGTTGGTTGGTTCTCAGGTCGGGCTGGGCTGCGCTCGGTTCCGGATGGCCGTAACTAAGGATGGCCACTGTACCTCATTACAAGGTTACTCACACGGACAAATACTCTGATAGAGCTGGATACGCTCATATTTGATACCGTGGATATATTTGTGACCGAAAAACACTATCAACAGTATACAGGTATGGATATAGGAAAGATCTATTTATACTTATAGCATCTGTTTACCCGTCTAACCTCCGAAAAACATAGTCTAGCAATCCAAATAATCCGCCTAATACCCTAATGACCGCTTGTAACCCCAACCACCCTCTGGACCCCCTTCAAACTTCTCCCTGCCTCCAAACCTCCTCCCATCTCTTAATGTAGATGCATCACCGTCCAGTTCCTTAGCTCCCCATCGCCTGCCACCCAACTCCCCGCCATCACCCCCAGGCCATAGCTCTCCACGTAGATTCATCGCCGCTCAGGTCCCTATAGCTTAGGTCCCAACCTCTCAACTCCTCGTCGCTACCTAAGTCCCCGTCGCTTGCCGCTGAACCCTAGGTTCCCACTGGGGGTACACGTGTATGCTCATATACAATAGGTTTATTCCCTACTTTTCATCTACGGATGTTCACGGATATACCCACGGGCATGAGAGGATCCATAGGAAGGCTAGAGGTCTTGAGCCTTTACCCTAAAAATAGAAGAAGAAAAAATTGAGCCTTCTAATTCTTAACTCTGAATTTGTATTGCCTATAAACGAGTTAACACTGAGAGATATAAGTATGTATACGTCTATACCCGTCACCACTTGTTGTCATCCCTAGCAATAACCGAAGGGGCATACTCTCTCCTAAGTTTTATGATCTGATGGGCCCTTGGATCCGAAACAAACGATTTTGCTAATTCGCGGTCACTAGTAAATTCTTTTCCTCGTCGCCACCGCTCTTGCAAAAATTGGAGATCTAGTGTTGGCAGCATCGGGATGACCGCCTTTCATTTCATGCCGTACTGACGTACGGCGTGGACCTCTCGCTTGTTTTTTTTCCTTGGGTGGACAATACGATGGGCTTACATGGTCGTGTGCCTTTTGTTTGGGATGGAAATGATTCATCATGTATGTTTATCGAGTGGAGAAACTTCTATAGCTGATCAGAGTCTCTAATTTCATTGTTGATGTATGAGACTGAGCTCATGTGTCAGTGACGAAATCACCGTGACTTCGATGTCAGAGGATTCCAGTCATTCTATGGCACATCCAATCCCCTTTTCTTTTCAATATTTTTTTTTTGTTAATTTTCAACTTTCAGATGGAAAAGCGTTTATATTGGGTTAAATTAAGTTGAAACAGTAAATTTCTTAATAAAATTTTTGAGATTCAAGTTATAAGTTTGAGATTCTGAAGTAGAAGCTTGAAATTTGAGTAAAATATTTTTTAATTTTGATTTCGAAGTTTGAAGCTTTAATATCTGACATAACTAGGTGAGAAGATTGAATTTGTGTAAAAAGGTTTGAATTTTGAATAAGTTTTTAAATACAAACCAAAGCTTTTTGAATTTTGAGTTAAGGTTGACTCAAAGTACAGTTGCGTTGTTTAATTCTTTCTCCAGATTTTAATATGTTAATTCTACGTCTGAAATGCGACTTCTATTGCTTGTGCATAAATTGTTTTCATATAGCTACTTTTTTAGTGGAGCCCATGTTGTCCCTTGAGATAGACCCTATTAATATGCGCACGCGCTAGCAGGTAACTCACACCCCCTTTCGACAGCCCCTATTTTCTTTTTTGAAAACTTTTTTCTCTCTTCATCTTTCTATTTTTAAAAACTTTTCTAAAAATCTTTTCTGTCAATTTCTTTTTAAACTTTTCGTGATAAACTTTTTTCCTTAAAAAGTTTTGCACAAAATTTTAAATAAAAAATTTTTGAACAAAAATATTGAGCAAACATTTTGAACAAAACTTTTGACAAAAATTTACTAAAACATTTTACCGAAAAAATTTAAACCAAAAGGAGATAGGATTAGCGGGCACTTGTGCGCGAGGGAACGCTGCAGCGCGCGCTCCCGTAACAGAAATTTCGCTTGAGGTAAAACTACTATGGCAGAATTTGTTGGAGTACAAGAAACTTTCAACTTCGGATACGAAGGAGCATCAAACGTGTTCGTATGTTTTCAAATCCAGCACTAATAGAACACGTGGTTTGTTCACTTCTATCGATTTTGCTGCCAACTAGGTAACTCGGTTCGTATGATCTTACCAACTGCACTACGGCAGCTCTCTCACTGAGCGCCTTGTTCTGCCACCACTAAGCTCTGTTGATACACACACACCGATGTCATGCAACACTTCGCTGAGCTTCACGGCCTCCCCAGAACGCCTCAGCGCACGTTGGTTCAAACAGATGAGCCCGTGTTTGTGCTGCGCGTACGAGCCCGACGGCACCTCGCCGCTTCGGCCGCCCGACCGACGATGCTGCGGTGGTCCGTCAAGGGAGCCGCCACCACCACCTATAGACTCGCCATGGACCCATGTACCCGTCCACCTAGGTCTCGTCCGATGGTCGCTGTTGGTTCGTCGCCTGATGCGAGCTTGGATAGGATCTCGGCCACACAGTGCCAGGCCCTCCCCTGTTCCCCCCTCTATGGACCGACATGGCAAGCCATGTAAGCATGATTACCTGAAGTGGCAGAACGGTTAGAACATTAACCCGGTTTATAAACTGTAGTGAGGAAAGTAAATTTTATAGGATCGAATCTTACGAAAAATCTTCTTTTTTTTATGACATGTATCATCTTCTTCTGTTCTCTTCAGTTTAACTGTTAGATCAAAAGATGTGTTGCTGACTCAAGTCTCACAAAGATCTTTTATAGGAAGATCCTATATAATTTGTTTCTCCGTAGGTCTAGTCTATCGTGGTTAAATCCACGGGTGGACACTGTATAATAGACAGGTACATTTTCTTAGGAAAACTAGTGAAAAAAAAAACAAATTTAAAAATATTGGACCCTACGATGGTAGTAGTTATGTGTGCCAAGCTAGTGTACACATAAACTTTCGTAGAGTTTTTATCGTTAGAAAATTTTGTGAAATACTTGGGAACATGTCAGTGCACCAAACATCTTTTTCAGAGGGTTTCCAGTAGACATAATTTGAAAATATGAAACCCTTGTTGCCCTGTTTTAGTGAAAATTGCAGAAACTTTGATTGCATGTATTTTACTCATACGAACATTGAGACGACTCATTTTGTATAATTTCATCTAAGTCATGCTCTTTGACTTTCTGCAGAAGAATTTGGTCCTTGTTCATGTCAAATTTCTTTAATGGCTTTATTTTCCTCTTCCAATGTTTATCGAGTATCATGCAGGGAAACAAATTTCAGGCTGAAAAACCCACTCTTAAAAAAAAAAAAGTTACCCATCACCACTCCAAGTGACCATATGTGTGTATTAATCAAATGCCTCTTGTTTTTTTTATAATAGTCCATTTTTTTCTTCTCGTATGAGGCATACCCTACCCTAGGGAGTGCAGCTCTTATGTTATTGTGCATAATGTTTATTAAGGGAGTCAGATCCTGTTAGTCGTTTCTGTCTACCTCACTTCGTAATCCCTCTGTTAAAAGGAAAACATCATGAATAAGGGGCATGCCTAAAGCAAGGTCTTCGGCAGGAAATATAAAAATCTGCAGGAAATATAAGAAATCAGGGAAAATGAACAGAACAAAGAAAGGGCAGAAATGACCCTAATTTGATAGTGGAGAGTAATATACCCAGAGGGAACATTAAACTTCTAGGTAGTAAGGAGGCTAACCAAGAAACTACATTTGGCAGTGTTTAATGCATCCTTCCATTCTCCCATGTACAAACAGCAATTTCAGATCCAATATTCATGTTGAATGGTAAAAGAGAGAGAGAACATAATGCAAACATATTCAATCACCGTATGAACAGTGAGGAGCGGCAGTACAACCTGCATCAAATGGATCTTCCAACCCACAACAATTGGAGCACTTTGCCTGAATCCGGAGCATCCATGGTCCCAACAGCATAGATGCTCTCAAATTATCTCTTTGTTTCTCCTGGAGTGGCACTGTGACAGAAATTAACAATTTAGATATGGATTAACACTACTACCAAAGAGAACACTGCGAGTCAAGGTCTAGAGGTGAAATAGCTCAGTACCTCAGTTAGATTTCTCTCCAATCGAAATGCTAAGCTAGCTCATGAGGACATAAAAAGTTTGGAGAGCCATACCAGCTAGTAATGAGGAGAGTACTTCTACAGGTTAGCATTTGTGACCTGTGATACATGAGAGTTTGAAATTGGGTCCTGGGACGGTATCACAAGTCGAGTCATATGCATGCCAAATCGAAGTGCCAAGTCAGCCCATGAAACCAAAGCCGTGAATTGAACTTAAAATGCCGTGTAACAGATAAAGCTGCCAACAATTCTACAGAACAGCTTCAACATTGTGCAGAAAATAAACCCATCCTTACCTTCAATCTGAACAGTTTCCCATCAAGGAGAGCTAAATTTGTACTCAAATTACACATATATATAGCTACTGATTGCCGACGAATGAACGATGACAACTAAGCTACCAAACAAGCAAAGAGAAACTATTCCGCACAAATTAGTTCTCCACAATTAGGGTCCGGAATCGCAAGGAGGTAACTGCAGTCTGCAGGAGCGATGGATTTATCTCACCTCCGAAGTGGGCCGTGTCATAGCGGCAGGTGGTTCGCGGCCGGGTCGTACTGCTGCTTGCAGTTCTTGCAGGTGCCGAGCACGGCGTCGGCAGCCGGCCGCCGTCGCCCGGAGGTGGCGTCGCGTGGCGAGCCGTTCGGTGTGAGCGGGCCGGAGTGAGGCCTGCGGCAGCGGCACACACATGTGACCAGCGTGGCCATCCGTAGGGTCGGGACTCGGGAGTAGGCAGCGGAGAGGCCGTAGCGCGGATTACTTAATATGAGAGCGCCGCGGGTATCTGGCCAGCCGGGCTAGCCACGTCGGCTGATTTCTTTCTCGCCGTTTGATCGGAAATCGTGTGATGCTGCTGCGCTGCCGATCGATTTCTGGAATATTCTTGCCACTCGCGCGCGCGACGTTGGATTTCACGATGACCCACCGCGCGTGCGTGTCTTCTGGCTGGTTCGCATGCGCTTCTCTCGACCTTCGCGCGCGTGCCGGTTGGCTTGCCTCCTGCTTCTCTCGATCTCCCCGCGTGCCGGTTGGCTTGGCTTTTAATGCGAAGGCTGTGGAGGTCGCTGTGCCACGTCGTTTGATCGGCTCTGTACACGCGTGTCCCGATGACCAGGCAGCCAGTGTGCCCGTCGGTCGATAGAACCCAGGCGTCTCCTCGTTCTTACCCCTCCCTTTTCGCCTCCCTGCCTCTTCGTTCTTTCTCATCTCTTTTCCCCTCGCTGCCGTTTGCGAGGTTTAGATCTTGGCTGCTGAGTGTTGCTTGTTGCTTCCACGATCTTAATTGCTATGGTCAGTGCCTGTACTCGCGTTTGGGATCCCTTGTGAGCCGTTGTTTTTGCTTGGTTAGATTCTGTTGTTGCCTGCTCGTTGTTCGTCGGTCGATAGAATCCAGGTGCCTCCTCGTTCTTTCGCCTCCCTGCCTCCTCCTTGTTTCTCCTCCATTTTCGCCTCCCTGCCGTTTGTGAGGTTTGGATGTTGGCTGCTGAGTGTTGTTTGTTGCTTCCATGGTCTTGATTGCTGTGGTCAGTGCCTGTACTCGCGTTTGGCATCCCTTGTGAGCCGTTGTTTTTGCTTCGCTAGATTCTGTTGTTGCCTGCTCGTTGTTGCTCGGTGTTGTCAGTGCTCCTGGTTGGATTTGTTGAGTTGTGATGCCTAGGTGGTTCCGGTGGTCGCTTTTTTTATTATCTATTTTATTGCTTCTGCTGGATTCCTTTCGATTTGTTACTTTTTGGGGTGGTCGCTTTCCATGCTGATTAAACCAACAGGGGTGTTGCGTACTGTTTCCCTCCGATGCCCCCGGATTTCTTTGCTATGTTCTTTTTCTTCTTTACTGTTTATTGGTTCCATATGCACGTGTGGTCGTTTTTGGGTTTTATTTTCCCTCCCTAAGATGGCGCATGGTCTACAGCTGCTGTTTTCGTCCCTCTGTTGTTTGCCTTGGTTGTTTTCTGTTTCGTATTGCAGGGCGGAGAAGTAAAATGAGATTTGTTTGGATTTGATGTTCTTGTGCTACTCTTTCTATATTTGTTTATTTCTTTGTACTACTTTGCCCGGTGACTTTATTTCTTCCCCTTTGCGATTGAATCTCGGTGGCTTACTGCTCCTGGTTCGTTGCTGTTGATCGGCTTGATATATACATTTTCCCCTCACTGTGTCCCTTTCTTTTTGAGCCGATTCAGAGAGAGAGAGAGAGAGGGAAAAAAGAAAACAGAAGATGCAGTGTAAACTCAGTTTTTTTCCCTTTTTTATTTTGCTTGTGTTTGGTTACCTATTGCAGCAGGGAGTGGCGAAGCCGGATTTGTTGTGCTGTGCTCTTCGCCGCCCCATCAGGTAAGAGTTATTAGCTTAGAATATTAATTGTTTGCCATGGTTTATTCACATGTACAATGAGTCAAATGTGAGCCTTTCCCTCCTCTCCCTCACGCTTACTCGGCGCCCTAGTGCTCCTGCTTCCTTACTGTTGGTCGGCTTGTTATATAGGTTTTGGTATTTTAATTTTGTTCGCCGCTGCGTCCGTTTTCCTTTTTTTGAGCCGGTTCACAGAGAGGGGGAAAAACAGAAGATGCAGTGCAAACTGAGCTTCGTTTTTCCCCTTTTTGTTTTGTCTGTGGTTGGTTACCTATCGCAGCAGGGAGTGGCGAAATCCGATTCATTGTGCTGTGCTCTTCCCCGCCGCGTGTGGTAAGCATTATTAGCTTAGAATCTTAATTTTTTTGCAATGGTTTATTCACAAGTACAATGAGCGGAATCTGAGCCCTTTGCTTCTCTCCCCCACGGTTACTTCCTGCCATGAGTTGCGGTTCAGCATCTACTACAGCAAAAGGGAAGCAAACGGATATTTCTTGCAGATTTCTCCTATTTGTGCCTTTTGGTATGGTGTTACTGAAAGTTTATTTTGTCTTATTTTTTTAGATATACGAAGAAACTAAATATTCCATGCCATTGTTCTTTTTTGCCTGTATCAAACTAATGTATTCTTCATTACTATGCTGGTTTATTGCCATTGTAGTTGCTCGTGTTGCTCTATCTGCGAGGTGTGTGCCGTAGCATCAAGTCTACTGCTTTTGGTAAGATGTGGCTGATTCTTTAAGTATTGCCTAGAAATTTGTTCATCGTTATATGATATTGAAGATGTGGCTGTTCCTTTAAGTATTTGTTAGCAATTTGTTTATTGTTACATGATATCGAAATCTTATTGTTTGTAGCGTTATTTTTTTTTGGGCATATGAACGAACTAGATATTTTATGCCATTGTTCTCTTCTGCCTGTATCAAACTAATGGTATTGTTCATTACCATGCAGGTTTGTTTCCATTGTACCTGTTCGAATTGCTCTATCCGCAAGGCGTGTGCCATAGGATCAAGCCTGCTGATTTTGGTAAGATGTCGCTGTTTCTTTAAGTATTGCTTAGCAATTTGTTCATCGTTATATGGTATCGAAATATTATTGTTTGTTACTTTATGGGTCAAATTATTACAAGTATTTTTGCTATTACCTACCTTTACTGTAATGTTGCGCGCCAGTATTTTGGCTGCTACGTACCTTTACTGTTATGTTATGCATGGTATTGTGACTGATAGATTGTTTGTTCTTTTTTCCCTTTTTTCTTTCTTCTTGCCCCTTCTTCCCTTTCCTCTCTCTCTTTCTTTCCTTTCTACCTATTTCTTATTTTTCCCTCTGGTCTTTTTACTGCCTGGTGAAATGGAAAAACCTTGGCTAGAGTCTCCTAGGGTCACCACATGTTCACCGTTGGAGCATCTTATATCTCCCTCTTGCGAGTTGTCGCAGTTAGATGCCGCTTGCCATACGCTTCGTTACTCTGTGAAGCCGTCGATGATGGAAGCATACTGTGCGGCGTAGAAATTGAGTTGCCCCTGTTGGCTTTCCAAAGGAGCCCGCGGAAACTTTTTTTCTGGTCATGCGCTGAAGCAGGATGCATGGTTGCTTATGAGCACGCCGCTTTTCAAGCAGTTGTCTGTCTTCAGAGCATATATGGTTTCGTCGTGGTTGATTACAGTTTTGAAAGGTTGGCTTATTCTCACGAACAAACCAAAAAAATAAAAATACAGGATAACGCTTATACTGTGCTAACTATACTTGCTGGACCCTTATGTTTCCCAGGTGTGGCTATAGATGTTAGGCCCGATGGTTTATACCGCTATATTCAGGGCAGCCCCAATGTTCCTTGAAGGACTATGTGCCATTTAAATTGATTCTTCATTTTCCCGTTGCGTTGCTGCTTCCGTTGTCATGTATTCACTATGTTGTTCATAGGTTGCTTTTCTAGACATTGCACTACTGATAAATAAAAAAACGATTTTACTATCTTAGTGCTTTTTGTTTGTACCATTGGCTTGCGCTGCCACATTGTCTTCACATTGCGTGTTTATTGCTGTCACACCTTTCCTACTCTTCCTCTGTATTTAGTCACTATGTCAACCTGTGTTTTCTCCATTGGTAGCTAATGGAGACGCATCCAACCCAGCCACACGATGATTCCAATGCTGCACCATGTGCGTTCGCCGACCTTTCCCGGTGTTATCTTTATTTGCCATATTTGCCCGTACCATTCCCTATCTTTTATGTTTTTCCGTTTCTTCGTCTCCCCTCCCTGGCTCCCTCCTTCTATCTCGACGTACCTCCAATGGCTACTATCTTGGTAATAAGCAGCATCTTCACGTGGGCAACCCATACGGTCTAAGAGTGCGCTTCACAGAAGACGAAGTATGTTGTTTGATCATCGAATTTCCTATTTTTAGAACGGAACGAATTCACATTGCACGTATACATAACGGAGTGCTATTGATCAATAGGTGACCTTGCGCAGCACGCTGCATATCACTGCCCCTTAATTTTGAACCCAGCTGAATGCCGTCGTAAATGGCGAAGATTACTAGATCAACAAAGACTCGCTATAACAGGTGAACAATATCAATCTTCAACACTTTTAGCTTGCGCCTTGTCGTGTTTGCCAACACTACCTAAGCCATGTTATTCACATGCCATTTTAGGTCCATTAAATAACAATGCACCATCGTTAGAATGTGGACGGTTCAGCCAAGATTATATTGACGCGTTAAAAGGTACGTGTGTTCACCATGTTATGTTAGTGGTGCCCATAATATGATTAGATCTCTAGATATAGCCTCGGCTTTTTCCATTGCCCCCCCTCTATTTCAGCTTTTGTTCGCACCTAATGCAAATAGATGTTTAATAACTTATTATACCATCATGCTCATTATCTTGCTGATGATTTCTTTTCGTCCTTTGTGTTTTCCTACGATGGTGCCACCCTATGTTACATGATGGTTTATCCTCCAATGCAAATATATTACTATATAGCTTCTTATCCCCATCGCTCCTATTTTGGTGCACCTGATTATGAGTGTAGATATTGTCATGCTACATTTTGGCTGAGAGAGAGGGTAAAATCTGATTCATCGATAAAAAATAATAGAATAATTTACAATTCTTGCTGTAAGGGAGGCAAAATTTGTATACCGCCTTTTGCAGAGCGACCTGAACCCCTAAATAGCTTGGCTAGATTCGGTGGTGATGCTCGCTCCAAAATTTTTTTTGAAAAATATACGCCAATATAACTGTCTATTTGCTTTCACATCAATGGGAGCACACATAGATCGCTCTATGAATGATGGCCGGGGTCCACCTGTTTTCAAAATTAATGGTCAAGTCCACCACCGCATTGGATCTCTACTACCGCATGATGGAAGCCCTCCTAAATTCATACAACTGTACATTTATGATACTACCAATGAAGTTAAAAATAGATTATATGCTTTAAATCCGAACGAAAGGCCCACCGAGCCTTTAGATCCAAAGATAATCGAAGATCTAATAAAAATGCTAGATAATCACAATCCATTTGCGAAGAAATTCAGGGCTGCAAGAGATAGGCTCGTAGATTCTGCCAGTGAAGAATTCATTATTAGGATCATAGGTGCAAAAGAAGGTGATCCCGTACAATATAACTTACCTACAACTGATCAACTTGCTATGCTTATAGTAGGTGACTTTACATTAGACACATTCAAGCGAGACATAGTGATACAAACTTATGCTGGTGAACTGCAACAGATATCTGCGTTACACCCTACTTACATGCCACTTCAGTATCCCCTTCTCTTCCCATATGGTGAACGTGGTTTCCAAATTGGAGTACCTTATGCCGGTATCAACCCCTCTTCCACAAGAGTGCGTGCTAAAATGACAATGCAAGATTACTTTCGCTACATGTTACACTATAGAAAAAATCAGCCAAATCCATATCTATGCTACGGTGCTCTATCGAGTCAAGCTAAGGTTAATGCTCGTGCATGCATAGACGAGTTAAGACTATGGTACATACTTAGGAACCAAGCCAACCTTAGAGTCGAAAACTTGCAAGGCATAACTGACGCTGTTAGTCGTGGTTGTATAGATGGCAATGAGATTGGCTAGACCGTGTTACCAGCTTCACACACTGGTGGTAGACAATACATGATCCAAAATTATCACGATAGTATAGCGATATGCAGAGTGTATGGCCCACCAGATTTCTTCACAACATTTACATGCAATTCAAAATGGCCTGAAATCTCTGAAGCATTGAGTTTTGAGCCAGGTCAAAAACCAACGGACAGAGCCGATATTATTGTCAGAGTATACAACATGAAACTTGAAGAACTTTTAGAAGATATAAAAATAGGTGCGGTGTTTGGCGCTATAAATGCAGGTGTGTAGTGCTATTTACACCATGTATTTCCAAATATTCTTTGCTACCGATTCAAAATTGCCATATATTATTTTGTATTCTTACTAACACGATGAATTTGCCCTCACACCTCCAGTGCTGCACACTGTCGAATTTCAGAAACGTGGACTGCCACATGCGCACATTATTACATGGGTCTCCCATGACACGTCACAGCCAACACCATCACTCATTGACTCATACATAAGCGCACAAATTCCAGACCCAAAGATTGATCCCCTAGGATACACATTAGTTGCTGAACACATGACGCATGGTCCGTGCGGTCAAAACCACCAAGATAGTCCCTGCATGAGAAACGACAAATGTTCAAAAGGATACCCTAAGTCTTTCCAAGCTGAAACCACGGTTGATGAAAACGGCTTTACAGTCTACAAAAGACCTGATGATCACTGCTACATTCAAAAAGGAAATGTAAAATTGGACAACCGATGGATAGTACCGTATAATATCTCCTTGCTAAAAAAATTCCAAGCACATATCAATGTAGAGTGGTGTAACAAAACTATATTTATCAAATATCTATTCAAATATGTGACAAAGGGTCCAGATTGTGGTAAGGTCTACATTGAGAGAATAAGAAATGGACAGGATGCACCATACGATGGTGACACTCAAACCATAAATGAAGTTAAGGAATACTTAGATTGTCGCTACATCTGCGAGCAAGATGCGTGTTGGCGCATATTTGCATTCGATATCCATAGGCATTTCCCCTCTGTTCAAAGACTACCACTACATTTGCCAAACGAAAACAACATAACATATAATGCTAATGCTAATCTAGCTAATGTCATTTCACAAGAATTCTTACGTAAAACCATGTTGACTGAATGGTTTGTGGCAAACCAAACATATCCCCAAGGAAGAGACCTAACATACTGTGAATTTCCCTCAATGTGGCGATGGGATGAAACACTACGAATATGGCAGCCGAGGCAAATCGGAACAATCATAGGTCGTTTATATTATGTACATCCATCTGCTGGCGAGCGTTATTACCTTAGAATGTTACTGATGGTTGCTAAAGGCGCACAAAGCTACGATGATATCAAAACATACAATGGTATTAGACATCCGACATTTAAACAAGCATGCAATGCACGCGGACTCCTTGGTAATGACCAGGAATGGTACAATGCTTTTGACGAAGCAGCAATCTGGGCTACTTCTATGCAGCTTAGACAATTATTTGTCACAATGCTACTATTTTGTGAAGTCAATGATGAATACACATTCTTTGAAAAGGTCTGGCAAGCATTGGCAGACGATATTCAATATAGGTTTAGAGAGGCTATCAACAACCCAAATTATCAAATGCCTGAAAACCAATTGAAAGACCATTTACTTGATGACCTTTCAACTTTGTTCGCAAAAAATGGGGGCAGAATTAGAGACTACAACTTACCAGATAAGACATCTAGCTATCAAACGACGTGTACCAACCGACTTATAGACGAAGAATTGTCATACGACACTGACCAATTACTGCTTGAATCTAACGATTTAGTCTCAAACCTTAATGATGAACAACATCATGCCTTCAAATCCATAGTACATGCAGTAATTA
The DNA here is from genome assembly GCF_958298935.1 of Phragmites australis. NCBI lineage: Eukaryota > Viridiplantae > Streptophyta > Magnoliopsida > Poales > Poaceae > Phragmites > Phragmites australis. Next base: position 17,350,570 of record NC_084936.1, on the reverse strand, counting down.
ACAATGCTCCTGCCTTCTTCTTTGTATCTGGTTATGGAGGTACTGGTAAAACCTATTTATGGAACGCTATAGTAACATACTTACGAGCTTGTAAAAAAATTACACTTACAGTTGCTTCCTCAGGCGTCGCATCACTGCTATTGCCAGGTGGTAGAACAGCTCATTCACGCTTCAAAATTCCTTGTGACATAGACGATTCTACTATCTGTGACATCAAGCGAGGGACTATGCTTGCTGAACTTATAGAGGCAGCGTCATTAGTGATTTGGGATGAGGCTCTTATGACACATAGAACGGCATTCGAAACACTGGATAGAACATTGCGTGATTTATTATCATCCCAATCACCGAACATACAAAACATTCCCTTCGGTGGCAAGATCATTGTCCTAGGAGGTGATATTAGGCAGATTCTCCCAGTGGTTGAAGGCGGTACCAAGGCACAGATAATAAATGCAGCAATAATAAACTCGCCCCTTTGGAAACATGTTACTATTTTAACACTAACAAAAAATATGCGGCTGCTTTCGCCAGGCTTAAACCGGCAAGCCCACCAAGAAATCGCTGAATTTAGTAAATGGGTACTAGACCTAGGGGAAGGAAAACTACAGACAACAGCAAAGGAAGATGAATTAGAACCCACATGGATAAAGATACCACACGATCTGCTCCTTATGACCAATGGCGACAAAATTGCTTGTTTAGTAAATGCCATATACCCAGATTTAGAAACGAAATTCCTCGACGTTACATATCTTCGTACAAGAGCTATATTAACACCAACTAATCAGTTAGCTGATGACATAAATTCACTCATGATATCTTTAATTCCTGGCGAGGAAAAGGAATACCTAAGTTGCGACAAAATATCAAAATCAGGAAATATACATGACTCATATGATCTTTTGTATCCGATTGAATTTTTGAACTCACTAAACGAAAACAATTTCCCACACCATAAATTGGTCCTTAAGAAGGGACTTCCAATAATGTTACTTCGCAATTTGAATCAATCGGGTGGCTTATGCAATGGAACACGCTTAGTAGTTACAACAATGGGTGATATGGTCATCGAAGCACAAATAATCACTGGCACCCATGCAGGCCAGATTGTGTTTATCCCTCGCATTTCTTTAACATTAAAAAACACTAAGCTACCCTTTATACTTGAGCGCCGTCAATTCCCTATAAAAGTATGCTATGCTATGACTATTAATAAAAGCCAGGGCCAAACACTTGACAGCCTAGGTGTCTACCTAAAAAGGCCTGTTTTTACCCATGGCCAACTGTATGTTGCAGTGTCCCGTGTTACCTCAAAACATGGACTAAAGATACTAATAGTCGATGAGAATGATAATTGCACAGATACAACACGTAACATAGTTTACAAGGAAGTGTTGGCACTTATGTTACCTACATCTACTCAGTAATAAAGTACATTCACATCTTCCAATATATATATATATCCTTACTCGGATATATATATACATATATTCTTACTCGGAGCTAAGAGAAACATTAAACCATGCTAGACTATGGTAAAACCACTACATATACTTGCATATTTCACTAGCACAAAGTGAAAAACAATCCGTCCTCTCTTCTTCCCCCCCCCCCCCGTATTATCATTCAAGCAGTAGACATATGTTCAAACAAATGGTTGCGAATTCAGCTGTTACATAGTTTACAAAGAAGTATTGGCACTTATCTTACCTGCATCTACTCAGCGATAAAGTACATATATATATATACATATATATATATATACATACATATGTGTGTATATATATATACATATGTGTGTATGCGTGTGCATATATATATATATATATACATATATCCTTGCTGTGCAGCTACATAGACCATCAAAGTACAATCGACTATGGTAGAACCACAACACATACTTCCATATTTCACTAACACAAAGTAAAAAAACAATCCATTCTCTCTTCCTTTTTTCCCCATACTACCATTGAAGCAGTACAGATATGTCCAAACAGATGCTTGCAAACTCAACTGTTACATCAATGCCTACTGTTTATACCATCTAATCACAGGTATTAGCCTTTTTTATCAATTCATAAAATACAGCTGCTCTCACATTACATTTCTGTTAATGTTTGATGTGCAGAGTTGAAAGATGGCATTTGACTTGCTGCCCACACTCCACCCAAAATCGAAGCACTGGATAATTTGTGTGCGTGTTTCGCGCAAATGGGAATACCGTGGTGGTACTGATGATGGACCAATATCTCATGTAGATCTTGTTTTTGTCGATGAAAAGGTACTATAATACTTCTTTACATTCCTACCACGTCATACTCGCATTGTGCTATATCATATGCATCTTAGATATGCCATCTGATTTCCTATCATATTCAAAGATAGTCACCAACACACACAAACAAATTAGTATATATGTGTGCAGATCATGCATTCATGTTAATAATTATTATATACATTTTATTCCCTTAATTGGCTACATTCTGGGTTCTTGCCGTGATTTTGCCGTGATTTATAACTCGTATTTGCCCCTGCCATCATCTTTACGAACCATAGTTAGATTTCCACAGATATTCTTATAGTACCTACTAGATAATCGAAGATACTTACCATTCATTTAAAAAAACACAGGGAGATGCCATGTATGCTGAAATACCAAACTCTGAGGTAGATAGTAAAAGCTCTTTAGTTCAACAAGGTGCCATCTACATAATCAGCCGTTTTAGAGTATCAAAGGCTAAGTCTCTATATAGGCCAGTTGATGCACCTTACATGATTGAACTTACTTGCTATACCAAAATAACTCCAGCAAAAGACATTGCAGCAACCTTTCCAGCATATGCTTATAAGCTCACACCTTTTCTTGAGCTTCCAAAATACACAGGCGAAAACAGACACTTCTTAGGTAAGTAGCGTCATTACCTATAGCTAAATAATTCTATCTTTTCCCCTACTCTACCATAAATTTGACTGTAAAAAGAAAAAACAAACACACATGCACACACCCTTGCTGCAGATGTGCTTGGCATCATAACAGAAGTTTCTGACACAACCTCCCAGCAACTTCCAAACCAGCCAACTGCTACTATCAGCAGAAATGTAATCCTCAAAGACCTTAGGTGAGAGCATGATGAATGTAACATTATGTAACCAAATATAAAATCCTTTATTATAAGTACAGCTTACCAACCTACATTATGGATTTGCTACCCTTATCTACAGCAATATTCAAGTTAAGCTGACCCTATGGGGCCAACGAGCTATTGAATTCAGTATCAATGAAATTTACACTGAAGAAGAACGCAAGCCAATTGTTGTTCTCATTGTTGGCAACCTTATGAAAAGTTTCGCAGGTACACAGTCTTACTCGAAACAGCTACTGCACTTCAAAATCACACACCATCACTTCTAACTATTTGAGTCAAAACAGGTGAAGAATACTTGAGTGGGCTGCATGCCGCTGGTACTTCAATCCCATAATACCAGAGGCTGAGGAGTTTTATAAGAGGTACATAAGTCTTTACCTGCTCCATACCAGTAGATAACACACACATGTGACACGCCATACTATTTTACCTTACACAGTTAACAGCTATTTACACACAAATATTTCTGCACACATCATTCACAACCAGCAAATAACAATCAAGCGTACCACTGCTCCTCCACATCAATCAGCACCACAACAACAGCCACTGCAGCTTGAAGATAAGAGCCTCCATGATTTAGACAACATGGATCCATAAGATTTCCCAGTATGTGTAATCTACCACATAATTCCTCCTGCCTACTAAAATAGCTATTCTTATGATAATCCTAGCCCTTATATTACATTACCAGATTATACTTATTTTTGTTTCCAGCACTTATTTTAGGTTCTAACAATAGCTTACCAATTTGTCATTACAGCCATGTGGATACCGCTGCACTGTTACTATTGTGCGCCTAATCTTAGACACACCATGGTGGTTCCCATCATGTAATAGATGCAGTCGGACCTGTATACCGAATGGCGACGGTTACAAATGCAACACATGCTCCTGCACTGGCTACCGCTTCAAGTAAGTGTCAGCTTCTTTTTCTTTCTCATACAGCTGAATGTATATTAATCAATACCGTCTCCAATACCACTCTTACAGATACAAGTTATGTTTCATTGCAAATGATGGAACCGCTGAAAGTGAAATGATAGCTTTCGGTGAAGTTGCTCGTCGTATTGTTGGTAAACCTGTCCAGCAGGTCCTTAGAGCATCAAGATTTGCAAATGACGCACCACCTGACATCGCAGCTACAGTCTCCTTAAAGTTCACATTTGCAATTACCTTGACAGAGCATAGCTACTATACCCCACAAAAAACATATCAAGTCACTTCTGTCATCACTTCTTATGGAAGACAGCACACACTTCCAAACATAAGCTGCAACCAGCCCAAGAACCCACCAGCCTCTCAGACATCCCAGCCAACCTTTCAGCCACACAACTATCCTCCCAATGTACATCCCAGTTTACCTGATGCTACTTTCTCACCTGGCGTGAAGACCAGTGCATCTTCTTCACAGTCAGCAGTTCAGAAAACAGTCACGCAAAGCATGGCAATAGACAATGTAAAATCATACTCTTTCTTATGAACTATTTAATCACACATAAATAAACAATGGTTCTTTACCATCATACACCAATGACATGTTCAAACTCTACTGCAGACTCCCCCTCCTTCACTAGAACATGATGAATCCCCATTGAAGAGAACAACCCCTCTGTAAGTATACACATTCTGCAAAAAAAAAAAGAATACCCCTACCACTATACTGTGTAATGTTTTAATCATCTGTTCATATAACACACAGGGATGCCACAGATCCACTTATACATCCAGCTACTCGCAAAAGACTATTTGAAGATGCAACTTCTTCTAAAAAGGCAAGTAGACTTTCTACTCAGTATCCAACCTTTCATCCATTTATTACTTCATAATAGATGTTATTAACCAACTTTTACTCACATCTCCTTCTGTACAAGGACACTGAACACCAAAAAAACAGCCACAGTGAAACAACCACAGACCCATCTGATCCATTGCCTCACCTAGCAAGTCAAAGGTATAAAACAAAAGTTTTACTATCTTACAATCCATAAATTGCATCCCACAACTATGCTTCATGACGATGTTGCTACACTATTTTTCATTTGCACAGAAGTACTTTGCAGCACATGACACCTGGCACCACGAAATCATCAAAATCGAAGACCACCCATGTTCCAAAAAACAACCAGTGAAGGTCAGTTCCACTCGCATCCAGATTACCTACATGCTATCTTTACAACTCTACTTCCAAAGTGCTAATCATTGATTGTCTTTTACTTGCAGCTAACCAGACCGGTGGACACATCTGACCTTTGCCTTTTGCTACAAGAACAAACCTGCTTTCGTTATTTTGCCTTTTGTTTATCTTGTTTTCTTTCTTTGCTTCTGTGAAGTTGCTTTTACACCTAGGTTAGCTCACGTCTTAGCTAACAATGCCACTAGATAAGAATGCCACTGATCCCAATCGGCAAAACTATTAACTAAGTATCCCAGAAGATGATATTGCCAGTAATCCTCCTATGATACACTGATGTAAAATAACAAACCAGTGATGCTATGTAGCATACTCAACTTAGCTAGCCAGTTAAACACTATCATTATCCCTTCTTTTTTATCGTCCCTCTCCCCCTCTGCATCCTGATATCAACCATTGCTAAATACATTGCTTTCCTTTTGACAAATACAACACAGTAGCACAATTCACCTTGCTTCACTTTACTACTCTATCAATATGTTTTATTTGACAATCGTAAACGACACACACACCCACACAAATTCCTGTATATCTGTACACATCATGGATTCATCTTAAAAATTCTGTATATCCCTACAAATCATGGATTCATCTTAACACCAATCATACAAATTATCTTACCCTGATTGACTATATTCTCCATTCTTCTTGTCACTTATAACTCCAGCTGAACACTATCATTATCCTTTTTTTTTAACTATCCCCCTCCCCCTCGGTATCCTTATATCAGGCATTGCCAAATACATTACTTTTGTTTTGAGGTATACAACAGAGTAGCAGATATAACACTTAATTTCCTGTGATATTCAACGATATCAACAATTGGTAAATACATTACTTTCGTTTCGACACATACAGCACAATAGCACAATTCGCCTTGCTTCACTTTACTCTCCAGTTTGTTTTCAACAATAATTCCCAGGTTTTTCCTATTCATCATACTTTGATATAGCAACTTGCTTAATCAAATGCTGCCACCATCGTTGGCATACAATGCTACTCTGATATCAACAATTGGTAAATACATTACTTTCGTTTCGACACATACAGCACAATAGCACAATTCGCCTTGCTTCACTTTACCAGTTTGTTTTCAACAATAATTCCCAGGTTTTTCCTATTCATCATACTTTGATATAGCAACTTGCTTAATCAAATGCTGCCACCATGTTTCCATCCTAATACTAAAACATCACATTGATATTAAACACAATACGTTAGCGCTTATTACATTGTATGCCAAAAATACACAAAATAGCAGATATTCGTATCTATACATACAAGTATTATAATCCTATTGATAAGTAGCATATCGACTCTATTGAACTGCTCAGCTACTTTGTTCGTTGTTCTCATAAAGAGCAATTTCTATTTGACAACGTCTTAACCATTTTTTCCCCACCTTCTCTTTTTCTAGTATCCTCACCTATCTCATCCAGTACTATAAATTATTGTTTAAATTCCTACACAGCTACCTATAACCATTTCAGCACCTATTCTTTCTGGGGAAAAAAATTGCAAATATTACTGTCATTCCTTTATTATTTTATAAACATGATCTAAAATACTCATAATGTATACTTTGCTTCTGTGATACTCCTTATAATTTACTCTCTTCATTATATATTATCAGTTAACGCATGCACAAAATAAAAATCCCACCTCCTCCTCACTATTCCTATGTGTTAACACATATGCACAATAAAAATCTTATGTTCCTTTTCACTTAAAAAAAGAACAATTTTAACATGTCATTAACCCTAAATACTTATCAAAAGTTGTCCGCGCGCCGGGGCGCGCGCAAGCCACTAGTTATTTTAGTTCGTTCGTTGTCACATTGGGCTCGGCTGTGCTCGGATTCGGGTGTTTATTTGGTTCCTGTTTCTGTTTATGGTTTTGGTTTTTTGATTTTTTTTTTATTTTAGTGGTTAGTTTTTATAATATTTTTTTAACTTCTTACCATACCAAAAGCTTAAAAAAACTAATCTCAGCTAGTTTATTTCCTTAGAAACAACCTTTTAACTTATCCAAAAACTATTTTTCAGCAACCACGTTTATTTGGATTTTTAGCTTCTCTAATAAAAACCCTAATAAACAGGTTTTTAGAGTATCGTACCAGAAGATTTTCTACTTTCCTCTAAACAGAAGAGAGCTGCTAGTGCCCAGGCTAGTGTCGGTGCTGCTCTTCCATGGACCAAGGGCACTGTACCACCTTCTGATCGAGAGGGAAAAAATCCCACCACAATAAATGCATATGCTGCTCGCAAAATTTAGAGCATTTGAAACCAACAACTAGATTGAAAGGGGAAAAATCCTATCACAATAAATATATATGTTGCTTGCAACATCAAACACATTTAGAAGGCTAGCAACGGCCTGATTAAAAGGAAAAAAACCACTGCAATAAATGCATATGTTGCTCGCAACCTCAAGTACATTTCGAAGGTTACAACACAATTGAAGAATGCATTTAGTATGATATACTTATATAGATGGATCTACAAAACTATCTGTACAAAAGGCATCACATATGGTTCCAAACTAGAACCATCTATGACAATAATGAGAAGCAGTTCTAACTTGTTTGAAGTTTCAGTACAAACGGTTCTATATTTGAAACCACCCATACATTGCCTATATTATCCTCCACCTCGTGCTCAAGCTTGTCTGAAACATAGGAGCTTCTCTCTATACTATGCTGTTCGAAGAAGAGGCCGACGATTTTGATCAAACTATTCGTAGATTTTAGTGAAAATTTAATCGAAGGTGAACATTATGCTCTAAATAGGTTTAAATGATCTAGATTTATGTTCTAATTTGGTTAGTTTTTAGATCTAGCTAGATCTAGAGATCTAGATTTAGTTTTTTCATGATGATTTAGAATTATTGTAGGTATGAAGCTAAAAATTAGAATAATGTTGTAATTTGGTTTAGATGATCTATATTTATGTTCTAATTTGGTCTTGAGAGCTAGCTAGCTAGATCTACTATATCTAGATCTGGATATTTTTTTTTCATGATGATCTAGAATTATTTTAGGTATGATACTTAAAATTTAGATCTAGGTATGAATATAAAAATGTAGAGTAATGTGGTTTTTTATGTTATTTAAATAGTCTTTACTATTTATTACCATAAATGGCTAGCTTATATCTAATGTTTTAGAAGAATTTACATAGGTTTTTATTATATAAATTTTGGTATACATAAAATTATCAATAAATAGTATTTAATGATAAGTTTTTTAATTAATATTAGCCCTTATTTAACGATAAATAGTATGTAACAATAAGTTTTTAATATCGAGATTGGACTAAGAAACACAGTTTAATCTCAGCTATGCATTGAGCTAGGAATCAATTTTAATACATAGTGACTTCATAGATAATAACAAAACAATATCTATAACTTATTCGAATAAAAGTGGCTTACAAAAAGAACCTTTAAGGGTCAAGAAGCAAATAAAATTATAGTGGATTTAAGCGTAGTATTTATTCTTCCTAGCGGCTCCACAGGCAATCGACAGAGACCACCTACCTAGAATGCACCTTCTTCCATAAAATCCTCCAAATATTCCCCAACTGAGTATAGTTTGCGTATAGCAAGTGTGAGTACACCTCGTACTCCTCAAGTTGTGGGGAAAATGCATATGAAGGTATAAACAAGGATAGAGCTAATAGGGGCTTATTTGAAGAAAAGCGGAATTTATTTCAAAATAGTTTAAAAGTGAGTAATTAATTAAGTGAATAACAGTAGATAAACAACTTCAAAATTTTCACATCTTAACCACGGATCCAACCACCTCAACCATGGTTCCGACTACTAAGGTTGACCAAAACCAAACACCTCAACTATGTTTCCCACCACCAAGATTGACCAAAACCAATCCATTCACCTCAACCACAATTCCCACTATGGTGATTAACCAAACCAACCAAACCATCAAATTCTAATCATGTGAGGGTTTCTCACTGCTCTTGACCATAATCACGCTTTATTAATCACTTTTCACACTACAGAGGCTATACACATTACCCACAAGTTCTTATTTTGCCTGTGTTAGCTAGACACTTACACACTTCCGGGGTGTGTGGCTAGGAACCACTACAAGGCCTTCACAAAGCCCCTCCCAACATGTGTCTACTAGATGAGGTTTAACCACCGCGTGAATTACACCTCAACTACAGAAGACCCCTCTTATGTCATATGGATCCAGGGAATTACATCATTCCATTCCTTGTGCCACCACCTAGTTTACACAATACTAGGAGTTAAGATAATTAATTCGCCAGGCCAATCTCATGCTTAGCTTGTGGTTGTACTATTAACTTGGAATAATCGCTCCACGAACCAGCCCTTATGATTTGAGCAAGACTACCACCAACCCATCCATGCAACCCGCACCGGTCTCCTCCAACCACTTGCTCAAAACCTAATTCCATGTTGCTACAAAAGATTATTCCACCACTTTTATCATAGTTGCATAAGACCATTATTAGGTATAGTTGAACAATTATGATTACCACCATCCCAAAGCAATTCTAAGCATGATCTACTCATAAACCCACCAAAACCCTAACAACAAGGATGATCAGGAAAACTAAGGTATATCCTAACTTGGGATTTTTGACAGATTATTAGACAAAACATTTTTACAACATCGGATCAATATGGTAAAAGTCAACTTGCCTTTCTCGATACTTAGTGGGGTCTTTGCATTCTTGATCCTGCAATCCTCCAACCAAAAAACACCAAGAACAAAAAGACAAGTAAATAAATACTGAGAACCAAAAAGAACTAAATACACTCAACAATCAATTATCTAGATAGATTAAGATTTTACGTGAAAGAATCGATTGAATCAGAGCTTCAACGGGAAAGATAGAATTCCCAGAAGATTAAAATAGGGCAAATGGGATAAAGACAAGATGATCTAGATGAAAAGGAATTTTTAGAATTTTTTGGAGTGATCTAGGATTTTTCTAGAATTATTTTACTAAACAAAAACATTAATTAATCTATTTACATATCATTTACAAATTCCCAGATTTATTAGAATTATTTTCTACTGTAAATCCTATTTACTGCATGAGCCGAGGAGTATATGTTGTTATTAGAGGAAATATTAAAATAAGGAACAAGAAAAGCTGACATGATGGCAGAATTGCCATGTGGGATGTAGGGTTGAGGTGGAGGTAACGGGGCGCTAACGTGGTTGCAGAGGTGGCTGCTGACTGGGTTAGGACCTCATTAAATGTGGGCCCTTGATTTCAGATGTAACAGTTAGGATTGCTCCACACCGAAGGCTACACAACACCTAATTTTTGCCATGGGATCCAAATCGGACAACTATGATCTAGTCCAATAGAAGAGGTATCTACAATCTAATCTCAACCATTACAACATGATCAAAAGGTGGATGGATCACCTACTTGATGGTAGCGAACAGGCGATGACGATAATCATCCTCATAGCGGCGCTTATCAAAGAAGCTTGAATTCGACGTTATATGATATGGCTGCCAACAGCGAGCGACAAAATAGGATGGAGGAGGCGACGGTGAACCTGATTTGCTAGGATATGGATGTCGGGGTCTTCTGTACAGTTTGGCAACGGTGATATGCGATGGTAGAGCTCAACTTGCGTTGGGAGGGAGCTCTGGGCGTTGGGTTTGCATCGTGAAGTTGGGGGAAAAGTACCCGCGTGAGGTTGTGAACCCAATGGTTATCTATTTATGGGTGGAGGTAGGGTGGAGGTGAAGTTGGGGGAAAAGTACCCGTATTATTAGAGGCTTTAAACCAAAGTACATGAGTTGGACTAAACATGGTGAAGAGCATAATGTATTACATGGAGACGTTGGTATCATCGAAGAATCCAAAGTCAACAAAATAAGAGAAGATGATGAGGAATTTCGTGTAGATAGGTTGGATTGGATGTTGTGTGATGTAGACATGAACTTTAGTAGTCAGAGAGACTTTAAAAAATTCATGTGCTTGATTGAGATCTCTGAAAAACCTTTGTTCCTTGGTTGCAAGCCGAAAGACAAAGTTGTCATATGTACTTAAACTATTAAATTGAAAGCAAGCTATGGTTGATCAAGCTATCAGGCATGCTTCCAGATAGAAACAAGTTGCCTAATAACACATACGAAGCAAAGCAAATTCTTTGTCCATTGGGTATGGAGGTAGATAGGATACATGCATATTCAAATGACTGTATCCTCTATCGTAAAGATTTATCAGACTTGCATTCAAGTCCAGTATGCAAAGCATCTCGATACAAGAATAAGAGCCAATTAGATCATAGCCAGTGTCGGTGTATGGAGTATAGGGGTACCTTGTCAAAAGGGTCCCCTAAGGAATATAAGAACCAGGGATGTGTATTTCCTAAAAACTGGTCAGTCGCACAACCAGGGTAGGAAGTCACGTGACCAGTACGAGGCTTACATGACCATCCTCATTGGGACCTCGCCTGAAGCCACGACCAGCCCCACTAGTCGTAGGGCTGGACCTGATACAAACTGTCCAATCACATTTTTTATATGTGCTCAAGTGTTTTTTCCTTCCCCAAGCGCCTTCCCCTACGAACAAAGTCATGGACAGTGCAGAAGGGTAGTGTCCCATCCCGTGGCATTAAATGCTACGGGGTGGGGCAGTGCAGGCCAGCACGGCGCCGCACAACGAATGGGATGGTGTCAGCAGGCTGGTCAGGCAAGTTGATAACTCCACATACAAGCAGCAGTCAGAGCACCCGGACGAGACAGCGTGACAGCCAAAGATCTATGGCGCTCGACGAGGGGATGTATCAAACCCTCAGGGCAAGTGGGCACATTTTGTCCTTTGTAATGATGGCTTGGGTTAGATATTAGGATGAGCAGGAGTCTTCTATTTGGACCCACATGTAAGTTCTCCTCATCCCTCCTATATAAAGGGATAAGGACCCCATTTGTAAAAAAAAAGAGGGAGAAAGCCTGGTAACTAGCTAGAACACCCTCTGTAACCCACTCAGATCCTCCATAAACACAACACACAGGACGCATGGTGATTATACTCTGAGAGGCCTGAACCTGTATAACTCCTCATGTCTAAGAGTTCGTCACACACACAATTCATCCTGTCCTTCACTGAACATCGGCTCATCAACTCCCTGTGTTCCCAAAATGCTGTTCACGCACACATTGTCCAACATACTTCAGAATCATTGTCATGGATTAACCCTCGATAGCGAGGTGAAGAAAGGAATTCTCACTAAGGTGGTGTAGTATCTGTATGTAATTCTGGATCTGAAGCGTTTGTTTACAAATCCTAAAGAGGCCAAATTGTTGTACTAGCACTCATAGAGCTATACGAAAGATGAAAAGCTAAGACACCCTGCTGATTCTATCGAGTGGAGAAACATTGATAGGATCTTTGAAGACATCAGTGTAGAACCGAGGAATATAAGTTTTGTGTTGAGCATGGACGAAATGGATCCTTTTGGCAATATGAGCAGCTAACATAGCACTTGGTCAGTTGTTCTTAGTATTTATGACATACCTCCTTTGTTGTGTATGAAATGAAAGTACATGATGATGTCACTACTTATCTAAGGGGGAAACAACCTAGGAACAATATTGGTGGAAGATCTAAAAACACTGTGGAACGAAGGGACACAAGTATCGGATGCATATAAAAGAAAGAATTTCATGCTACACGCCATATTATTCTGTATGATCAATGATTTGCCTACCCCACATAAACTTTTAGGCCAGAGTAAAGAAGCAAACACAACATGCATTCATTGCTTAGATGGTACCACGAGTATGTGGCTGACCCACTCAAGCAAAACAATGTTCATGCGCCACCGTAGGTTTTGTAACAATAATCACTCGTACCGCAATATAAAGGAGTTTTTTGGAATGAGGGAGAGATGTTTATCTCCAAGACGCTACAATGGGCAAGAGGTGTATAATATGGTTAAGGATATCGATGTTGTGTTTAGAAAGGGGTGTAAAAAATTGAAGGATACTGGTGGCATGTGGAAGAAGAGGTTAATATTGTGGGAGTTACCATATTGGTAGTACCTTGAAGTTTGCCATTGCATTGACATCATCCATGTATTAAAGAATGTGTGCAAAAGCTTGATTGGTCTTTTACTTAATATTCTAGGCAATATGAAGGATAGCCTCAACACAAGGTTTGACTTGGTTGATATGAATATTAGGCCTAAGTTGGGACCCGAGCCCTCCAAAAAAGGCAGAATGAGGCTTCCTCCAGCCTGCTATAATCTGAAAAAGGTTGAGAGAACTGAACTATGCCGGTGCTTGCATGGTGTAAAAGTCCCATGATTATCATGTGTTGATGACACAGATCCTTCCTGTTGCAATCCGAAATATCTAGCCGAGCTATCTTTGAGATACAATAATTAGATTGTGTTACTTCTTCAACACAATTTCTCAAAAGGTCATCAATCCCAAAGTACTAGATGTTTTGAAGGCCGATGTGGTGAAGACACTATGTCATCTTGAGATGTATTTTCCTCTATCATTTTTTGATATCATGGTACATGGGAATTCCTGCCTTAGATGTACCTATTTGAGAGGTACATAGGAATTCTCAAGCACTATGTACGAAACTTATCTCATCTAAAGGCCAGCATGACCTAAGGTTACACAACTAAAGAGATAATCGAGTTCTACATCGATTACATGGACTAACTCAAACCAATAGGTGTCCCTATGTCTTGCCATGTGGGGAGACTGGATGGGAAAGGGGCCATAGGGAGGAAATCACTCATTGCTAACTATGCCACATTATCTAAAGCCCATTTCACGGTCTTGCAACACATGACTAAAGTATCCCCACATATCTACATGCATAAGGACGAGCTACGCAGAGAGAATCCAGGTTGTATAGAGGCTTTGATCACAAAACATCTGGTTGAAGGTGAGATTTGGTGATAGTTCAGCAGAGGATAATATTGTCTTCTTGGCAAGATAGCTACGTCACACAATTATGAATAGGTACACCTTTTATATTAGAGCACATGATACAAAGAGCAAATTATAGAACAACAGTGTCTGCATAGATGCCTTCCAAGACAAACGTGGGGTGTGTGCGTAATATTTGTACATAGAGGAGATTTGGAAACTCAACTATGTACATCTCAAGATCCCCATATTTCGGTGTCATTGGGTCGCACTATCAAGTGTTAAGGTTGACATGTACAGCATGAGTACTTTGGACCTTGAATGTGTGACATACAAAGATGAACCATTTTTACTTGCTAAGCAAGTTGTCCAGGACTTTTATGTGCAAGACCTGGCAAATCCAAAGCTTCACGTAGTCCTTCAAGGAAAAAGAATATTTGTCGGAGTTAAGAATGTCATAGATGAAGAAGAATACAATCAATTTGATGAGTTCCCTCTCGAAGATGGCACCGCCCTCAATGAAGAACAACTTATGACCAGAGCCACTTGCTATCTGCTTGTTGATCGTCAAGAAGGGTTGATTGTTAAAGTTGTATGTTGTAACTCAATAGTTATGTACCTAGCTATATATTCTAATGTAATATGTTAACTAAGTTTGAAGTTCTCATTCATAACTATTAATGCACAAATAGGTTTGATGTTCAAGTTAAATTTTGGGTTACAGTAACATGAATGGTACCTGGACCATGTGATAGTACAAATTAAACAATAAATTTAAATAAAAGTTTCATCTCATTTGGAGTTTGTATGAATTAGTTATGAATTTTGCAAGTTTTAATCAATTGTGTGTAAATCAATAGTATAGATGGTTGGTAATAAATTCCTATCTGTACTAATAGTACAGAGGGTCCAGAATAACAAACTATTTGTACTATTACAAATGGTATGTTATTGCGACCCGTCTATACTATTAGTAGTGCAAATAGTTTAGAGTTGAATAATAACCCGTCTGTATGAAGACCTGCAGATAAATAGGTTTTGGCCTCTTCTATTTCCAAACCCTAGCTGCCACCTCCTTATTTCTAAACCCTAGCCCTGCTGCCACTCCTCCCTAGCAACTCCACCCCGGTGACCTCCCCGATGACTTCGCCGCCAACCTAGCCACGCCCCCTTTGCCGCCCTCCCCTTCGCCATAACACCACTGTCCACTTTTTCACCAACTCAGTCACGCTCCTCCCCGACAACCTCCCTCCACTTTGCCCCCGTCCACTTCATCAACTCCAACCTCCCTGACCTCCTTGACGGTAGGCACATGGTCCTTTGTTTACTGTGGTAGTGGTATGCTTTTGGCTGAAACGATCTACCATTAAAAAACTGAATTTGGTCTGCAATTTATTTCTAACTAAGACAATTTTGTGGTACTCATATGCCTTTAGTTCATGGATACTAGAAAGCTTGTGATACAAGTGATAATCTTGTGTTGGAATGAACCAAGGTCAAGTGTTCTCAAGCTAAAGATTGTTCACAAATTAGCATGGTGTAGAAGAGAAAGTGAGGTGGCTGAAGAAAAAACCAAATGCCCACAGGTCACTAGAACATAACTTATGTCAATGAGGAAGTTGTACCTATATTGCCTCTGGACGTTCAGGCGGCATTCCGTAGAGGATGCACTGCACTTGAAGTACAAAGGTCCGAATAACCTACACCAACCGGAAGGTAGTGCCGCAAAGTGAAAAAAGCTTCCTGTGAAAAAAAAAAATCAAAGCTTCATTTGACATCCCTATAGGCTCCTTGGATAATGATATTGGCCAATTTTTTTAGACTAAGCAAAGGTTTAGGACAGAGAGACTCTCTATCACCAATCTTTTTTAATATTGTAGTAGATATGTTGGCAATTTTAATTTCTAAGCAAAGAAGGAAGGACAAGTAATAGATGTCGTTCCACATCTAGTAGATAATGCTTTCCCAATTTTACAATATGCTAACAATACAATTCTCTTAATGGAGCATGACATTGAACAAGCCAAGAATATGAAGCTCTTGTTGTGTGCATTGGAGCAATTATCAGGCCTAAAAATTAATTTCCATAAGAGTGAAGTCTTTTGTTATTTTGAAGCAAAGAACTGTGAGGATGACTACTCGATGATTTTTGGATGTGATAGGGGAAACTACCCTTTTAAATATTTGGGAATTCATATGCGTCACAAATGGATAAGTAATGGGGATTGAAGAGAAGTGGAGGAGAGGTTTCATAAAAAACTAAGTTATTAGAAAAGCAAGATACTTTCAGCTAGAGGCAGGCTTGTCCTTATCAACTCAGGCCTTAGTAGTTTAGCAATGTTTATGTTGTCTTTCTTTAAAGTGCCTAGGGGCATTTCGAAAAAACTAGACTATTAAGATCTAGTTTTTATTTACAAAGTGACAGACATAAGAAGAAATATAGGCTGACTGGATGGAGCATTATTTGCACACCTAAGGATCAAGGGGGACTAAGAATTCTAAACCTTGATGTGCAAAACAAGTGCTTACTTAGTAAATGACTTTTCAAGTTAATCAATGAGCAAGGGGTTTGGCATGATCTTCTTAGAAATACATATTTGAAAACCAAAATGATTACTCAAGTACTTAAGAAACCTGACGATTCACATTTTTGGTCCGGCCTGATGAATGTCAAACAAGAGTTTTTTGAATTGGTAGCAAAAATAGTGGATATTCAACTCAATGATCAACCTTATACCTTTAGATGGTCCTTAAATCAGCATGGGCAATTTTCTATCCAATCCATGTTTCGAACATTGATTAATAATGGTGTAATGCCATATAGCCACTACATATGGAAGCTCAAACTCCCCCTACAGATAAAAGTTTTTTATGGTACTTGCAAACTGGACAGATCTCAATCAAAGATAATCTAGCAAAAAAAAACAATATAATTGTTGTAGTAGATGTAGCTTTTGTAATGGTAATGAATCGATACAACACCTCTTTTTCGAGTGTCAGTTTGCTAGCTTTTGGCTTTCCACCTCCAACTACCATCTCCAACTATCATTTTAGTTGGTGCAAGTGCTATATGTTGGGCCATTTGGATGAGCTGTAATAATGTGGTTTTTGACAAAGTAAAAGTACTCTCTCCGATACAGGTAATTTTCAGGGGTACTTATTGGACTCGCTTCTGGACCTTGTTGTAGAAGTAGGAGGAATGCCACCATATGAGAAATGCATGCTGTTTTTTGGAGACTACATTGATGGAAATCTTTTCCAAGTATGGATGGAGGTTCTCTAATCATATATGTGTTCGATAGTACTATTTTCATGTTTTGGTTTCCTCTAGACTCTTTGCTTCTCTATGGTGTGGTACCATTTAGCTTCAAGTTTGTAATAATAAATGGCTATCAGGTAGCCATGAAAACTCAGGTTCTTTTCCTTATGGAAATTAAGTTGCAACTTGCAAGAGCAAGACTGAACACCCGCCCCCCCCCCCCCCCTCTCCCTTTTTCTGTAAGAAGACTGAATAGTTAGAGTTCTGAAGATACCCATAGGCCATAGTTCTCTGTTTTCAGTTTGATTGCGTTGATAATCTGCTTAAAATCATATTGATTTCTATAGGATAACAAAATTGGCAATTTAGCATATGTGAAAGAATTGTTAAGCTTTACTGCTGATATATATCAGACATTCAGACTCCGCCCTGTAAGCTACCCAGATGGGTTGTAGATGGAATGTCGGGGAAGTTCTGATGTGCTTATTTGGGAAGATGAATGGTTTGGCAACTCTAGTTTAGCTATTTGGTATTGGAACTATACATTTTGGGAAATGAGGAAGGGACTGTTATTTCAGAAATGTGGGATGTATCGAGCTTACTTTTCTACGATGTAGCATACTGTTTGGAGTATATTGCTCAGGCTAGTTTCATGGGGTGATGCTGATTTATGTATCTATTGTTTGGGCCCTAGTTCTCCCCCTCGAATTAATTCAAATTTTCTTACTAGAAATAGTTTATCTTAGAGCTTAGAGGTAAACATTAGGACCCTTGATGGATCGTTATATTATTTGTGCCTAGGAATGCAAGGAGAAGCAACCTTTAGGCCTTGTTCGGCACTGTTATGGGCATGGATCAATAGAGAGGGGGGGGGGGGGTAAGCGATGGCTTGCTCAAGCCAACAGTGTGTTGCCTCTCCGGCCTCCCTCCCCTCTCCTCCTTGTCCTCCCTCTCTATGTTCTCTCTGTCCTCGATCTCTCCGTCTCTCTCCCTCTCAATACATGCATACAATGAGATATATATTTAATGTAAATTAATAATAAAGGTACATTCATTAATACATAATAATTCATGTCATACAATGAAGATGCTGGGTATCGACAAACACACACACACATATAATAGTTCTCACAGGTCACCTCCAGAAAAATCGGTCGAGTTGAGCCAGTCTAGTATCCCTCTACTTCTCCTGTGATGAGGATCGCATCTCCACACGGACGGTTGATGGCGTGTGTACGTCCAGGGATGCCGGGAGATCGATGGTGGTGGAGCAGAGGAACCGGCTAGCCTGATCAACCGCAGCATTGCCTATTCTCCAATTTCGCCAGTGTATCAAAGATGCCAAAGTCGGACGCCTGAACACCACTATGGTTTGAGCCTTCAGCCTTTAGCCTCTTCTGTAGCGCACTGACGGACCACCCTCTTGTGCTCATCCACATCACACTGATAGGCTAGCCTCTCGTCCTCCTCCTCCTTGGCACGCTTACGGGACGCTACTTCTTGCTCCTCCACAGCGCACAACTAACGGGCCAGTCTCTCATCCTCCTCCTGTGCATGCTTACGGGCTGCTGCTTCTTGCTCCTTCTTCACATCATCGTTGGAAGGTCATTCTGTCAAAGAGTCGTTCGACAGTACCAACTTTGAAAGCTGGTCGAAAGCCACAACAGGATCCTCTGGATTAGGTGCACTGATAGCGGGTACACTTCTACCATGACTTCTTTGAGACGATGGCTGGGGAGGTGGACTTGCTCTAGGAGATGGCTGAGGAGAGAGAGAGATCTTCTAGGCAACTGTAGCCTGGGGGGTGTTGTGCAGAGTAAAGGTTCTCAATATCTGTCCCTGGTGGAAACACTATGTAAGTCTTCTCCCATGTGATGAATGTGTGCTCGTTCTCTCCTATAGTGTTCGGCCCCTCCTCTACGGGGTGGTCCACCTCAACATGATGGTACTGATCAACTGCCTCATCTACTTCGACCACGGCGTAGCCCTCCGGTATCGAACGTTCGTGCAAATGTTCATGGGAGTCGCGGGGATAAGCCACGCTGGAAGCCACCTTGATGGTAATATTTCTAGCACTAATGTGTAGTTCACATGGTGTCCGTGCTGTGATGAGGTCCACGGGATAAGTGATGGGGTCAGCTCCCAGAACTCTCATGGACACACAACTACTCCGACAACCACCAGAGCTAGAGCATGCAATATTAGGAGACGCTACTGGCTATTTCTGTTCACTCACAATGGTGCCTCGTTGATGCATGAGAGCTTGTTGTACTGCTTGTGCTATCTTTTCCTCTGTACGTTCCGTTTTGTTTTGTAGCACCTGTTTAAGCATTTCCATCATCCTAGCTTGTTGTGCCTCTCGTTTTGCATCTCGTTTTGCTTGGGATCTCTGTCAACTCTTGTAACTATCGATGTCACCTGGTAATCTATATTTCCAATCCATCACCCCAACGCCTCGTGTGCGACCACCGTGCTCCTTGTTTCCCAGTGCCAAGGTGAGCTCGTTCCTACCCCTGTCTTGTCTGGCTTGAAAGAGCCTTGTGCAGAATACTCGTGGGCTTCCACAAACTTTTTTTGCAGGAGTTTATGTCACTTCCTGGTCTTTGTAGGTCGTAAAGAATAAGCTTCCATCAGACTAGTAAGAAGCACCCCTTCGAAGAAGGAAGAGCATCGATCGTTCGCTCCAGCCCTCCGTCTCAGGCGTGACACCTCTCTCTTGTAGTTCATCTAGCAGTTGTTGCCACTGTTGTTCTTTCCTCACATACCCATGACTGCGACTTTATGGGGGTAGAGGTTCTTCTTTGAGTTTGCTTTGTTCACCTCATTCAACCATTCAACCTTTGTACTTCTTCCAACAACTTGTACTCTGCAAAGGATTGCCAATGATTTTACAGTTGCGGTCATTTGCTAAAATCTGCATTGTCTCTTTCTGCACATAGGTTCTGTTCAGTATGCCCTTCCAATTCTTAAATGAAACTCCCATAATCATTAGCGCCTTAGCTAAACTATGTTCATATTTGTCTCTACAGGGAACTCGAACCTCTCTAATATCTTGGGCCATAGGATGTCGTTCTTGATTGAATTAGGAACCACGTGTGGATCACCTCGTTCGTCAGTCCACAATATGTAGCTGATGGGTACATGATCCTTAATAGCTATCCCATATAATAACTTGTATTGCTCTAGAACTCTCTCTGGTGTAGTTGGCTCCCCTGCTGGTGAGACCTTCGTGATCACAAATAGTCCCGTTGGTATCTTCGAGGGACCTCGGGCACGATATCACTCTTGGGATTGCTCATTATCGTGACCCTCAAGAGCATCAGGCATCTACACATAAGCGGAAAAATATTAAGAACCTATACGATAATATGTTAAACAGATGCATTCTTCTACATATGAATTAGCTCATCACCTCCACAGGCGTCTATTTGGTCCAGATTAAGGTAGTGGCTTGGGCTACCTTTTTCAATGTTTGACGACGGTACTACAACTCCTTCTGGAACCTAGGCCAGGTTGGTGGTTGGTGGTGCCATCCCTTTCTAAGTTCCGCCTACGATGACGATGAGCGGTTGAGTATTCTACATATAGAGAGCTGAGGAAGGAGGGCGATAGAGATAAAGCCAATGAGGGAGGGAGTGAGGCTGTGAAAAGAGAGATAACCATGGAGTCGATAGATAGAATGCATACACATACAATATTGTAATTGATTATGTTATGACCACATTTAACAAAAAGAAGTCACATCTTACGTAGCAAAATAGGCACAAATATGCACAAAGGTACTAACAAGTGACACATTTGATGAGCAATGTTGGCCTGATCTTCCGATAGGTAGCGATAAGTCGGTGGGTGGAGAACTCGACGTTGATGATCCAAAGGCTTCGACCCGAACAGATCGTCTCCCTTGCAATCACTACACCACAGCTCCGATGGTTATCAACCGTGTCGCGCGGTTGACCTCGCCAAGAAGGCTCAATCCCTGTAAGCGGTTGGACACACAATCCTTAAAATCCGACGGAGAGCCATCACCTGACATGGTTAGTAGAAAACAAAGGACAACACAATATTATCCCTATCAACTACTAGGTTGTGGAAGGTGGAATCACACACACTCAAGCGTCTTACCACGCTCTTACAAATGTTCTTACCAACGCAGCAAGGAGGAACAACTGGTGACGAGTCTGGAAGCATGGGATGATTGCAAGAGTGAACCTGTTCGGATCAAAGGAGGTGGAGCTTGGAAGACACAATATGGTAGCAAGGATTAGCAATAATTGTAATCAGAAGAGCAAAGCTAAATAAGTATCCAAAGTATGAATCACAATTGCTGGTCTATCTCGTGTCCCTAGTCCTAGCACAACAGCTGAAACAAAGCTAAAAAGGATGATCAGAGAAAGACACAGCAAATAGCACAATGATCTAGGTGTTCTCTATGTGCTCCTCTTTTTTGTCTTTTAGCACTAGTAGGAATCACGATTTTTTTTTTGTATTTTTCTGATATTTGTTTCTGAACTAGGAGCACACAAGCAACAACCACAGAAATTTTCAGCTCAAACGGATGCAAGATGTGGCCTATAGAAAATCAAGCACATTCTCTGAAAAGCGTGCGGAAATTTCGAGGCTCGAATACTCAAACTTCCGAGCCGAATTTGGGAAAAAAATTTCGGCGGAATCCAGCAAAGCTGGGGAGCAACGGATGTAACTTTTTCTGTAGATGTCTGTGAAATTTTTTTTTGCCTGATTCCGAGTCCGTATGAGAAAGTTATGGCTGTTTTACTGAACCCCTGTTGAGTTAGGGTTTTTTTTCAAGCAACTCTGCAGAAATTGACCTCTTTAAGGTATTGCAAGCAATAGGATCGTGAGATGAACAAGGATGGCAGCGGTGGCAGGGCAATTGATACAAGACGGCTTGCGACCTATCTAGGGTTGGCGTGGCGGAAAGTAACACAAGGCGGCTCGCGGTGGCAAATCGAGTAATGTGGTGGCCCGACTTGTTGGTGGGGATGGTGGCGATGGGATAGCGGTGTGATCAAAATAGCACGGAGCATTGACTAAAGACCAAGAACACGACTCTAAAACCAGCAACAAGACTCGACCACGGACACAAACTCAACAACGCGCAACTGAAAACAAAAATTGCAAAGGCACAAAGGGTTCTAGGGCAGCGGAAATTGACGGAATTTTTTTGGCTTTTTCTGGACTCTAGGTAATGAAAAACAGACTAATCTAAAGGGGAAAACGAAATTACCTAACAGGCAACCTGAAAATCTGATACCAGTTAATGAGCAATGTTGGCCTGATCTTCCGATAGGTAGCGATAAGTCAGTGGGTGGAGAACTCGACGTTGATGATCCAAAGGCTTCGACGCGAACAGATCGTCTCCCTTGCAATCACTACACCACAGCTCCGATGGTTATCAACCGTGTCGCGCGGTTGACCTCGCCAAGAAGGCTCAATCCCTGCAAGCGTACCGAGAACACAAGCAAGAACGTAGAAGATGCAATCTTAAATATTGCGGATTGAATTCAACCACTCGAAGTCGGGGGTTCCACAAACACTTGCGGCGGCCAAGTCGGTCCGGAACAAGAGCGAAAATCTCACAACTGTGTGTAGATCAATGTCTAAGCAAAACCCAACCCTAATTAGGGCGGCGGCTACTGTATATAAAAGACTAGGGTCGGCCAAGGACCCCTGGACGTGTCCCTAATGGACTCCAACACGTTACACGGCCCAACGGCCCAAAAGATGGTGGCGCAGCACCCTGATAGATTCTGGATGTCACCTTGTTTCGACAATTCCTGTTAACTCAGAAAGAATTTGGACATGGGACCAGTTCCGTTGGAAAGATTATCTCCTTAGCTTTCCAACCATGTGTAGAACGTGGAAAACGGAGTCCGTATGCGTCCTGGACAACGATTTTAGTGCAGGCTGGTCCTGAACTCCGAAACAGACTCGAACTTGATTGGACCTCCACCTTGGCTTGGGCGCCCTTGCTGTTCTTCTCCCGTGTTCCTAAGTAATAATACATCACAATTATTCAGTAGCATCCCATCCTTATCAAAATATAAAGGAACACTAAGGAACAAGCTCACCTCATGATTTAGTTGACGTGCACGAGCTCATGTCAATGGACCTATTGTTGGAGGAATACTCGGTGTGTGTGTATCCGAAAGAGTGATGTCCTCATCAACATTGATCTAATAAGTCACATCATCTTACATAGAAAAATAATGACTATAACAAGAATTAGGATTACAATATCTTTACACATGAAATCAGATTTTTCCTTATTTTCAAAGGTAGCCAATTTTAACCCGGCCTGGATGTCTTAACTGTTGTATACCGTAACAGCTTCATGTTTGGACTTATGTAATAACCAACCTGGTCGAGCTTTGCATTCATATGTGTTGTCTCCAATTTCATCATTTGCAAAAAGAAAAACAAGTATGAAAATAGTGTAATTTTTAATACAACACATAACAGGAGTAAAAAACAAATACGGCCTCAGTGTATAGCAAAAACTGGACAGTACGTGTATAAAAGTGCTCTTAGAAAATGAATAACAATTGACCCTAGGACAATCAAGGTCCTACCCCATAATTGTTCTATTGAATACATCAACGACTAGACAATTTATTACGTTCTCATCTAGTTATTAGAACCTAGATAGAATTCTCAAAAATCACACCATATCATCATAGACAATACCGCTTTATCAAATCAAAGAGCACGGATTCTGAAAAGGATAAGCAATTTCCTGTTGAGACAGAAATAGAGATAGAACAACAAGATTCAAACAAGTAATGATAGAAGAAAAAGGTTGAATCAACTTCCTTATCCAGAATCTGATATGCTAATCAATCTCTGAACATACAACAGCACACCATCCAGGGATCAAATTATAATAGGTAGCCCACTGCAGAGACAACACAAGAAATATTTCTTGGTATATAAGTACAGACCAGCAAGAACCATCAACAAGTCTCACAGGGGCTACAACAAATATCAAACAACTAGAGAATCACAGGTCTAAACTATTGTACTTAGTAAATTGCCCAGTCTCAGTGTATCAATTCATCATCGAGCAAAGGGAATATGTACCAGTACTATCCAAAATAGAAGAGGGGAAATACTCACTAGCATCATTTGAACACATAAAAGGATTAAGGCAGCATTTGTTCTTATCATTTGAATACACAAAAGGAACAAGGCATCATATCTATTCTTATCATTTGATCACACAAAAGGACCACAAGCAGCATCTGTTCTTATCATTTGAACACACAAAAGGACCACGAACAACATCTGTTCTTATCATTTTAACACACAAAAGGACTAGCACACATGCATCTGTTCTTATCATTTTAATAAACAAAAGGACTAGCACACAAGCATCTGTTCTTATCATTTGAACACACAAACAACCGGCTATGAATCAGTACGAACTTGGGTTGAAACCCTAGGAATTGGAGGGGAGAAGGAGACGAAGGGGAAGCCGGGAGGCCTACCTCGACGTCAGGGTGGTTGTCCATAGCAATGATGGTGGTGGATGAGGGTGCAGAGCACGACAACACGGGATTCTCGGCGTCAGGAGGCGATTCAGCAAAGGGCACAGACTAGGAAGGGGAAATTTTTTCTAAGTGTCAGAGGGCGCAGGTGTCAAGCACTTTTATAGGGGAGGACTTTCACTGCCGGCTCAAGATGAAGACCAACAGTGAAAGGGAATCTTCACTGCCAGCTCAATAGGACAACCGGTAGTGAAACATATTTCACTACCGGACAAAGAAGTCCACTGGCAGTGAAATAACTTCCACTGCTGGTCGAATTTGTTCACTGGCAGTGAAACTCCTTTCACTGTAGGTCTGGAGTGCAAAAAATTTGTTTTAGGCACCCGCTGAGACTCGAATCCACGATGTACCCCAAGTAAGATCGAACAATTAAATCGCTGCGCTACTCAAGTGTTTTCGAATAAGTTTGTATTATATATGTTTATTAACATTCCGTTGACCAAAAATCCTAATACATATTTATTTAAATTGGAACTTCCTATATATCAAAATTAAGTTTTGTATATACTTAAATTTCATGGTTCAATTTTGTAATTCAATAAAAAAAAATTAAAAGAAATATGATCATATATCTAAGTTTCTATATTGTGGCTTGCTTATATCTTAATTTCATCAATAAATATTTTAAATCATTAAAAAATGAAAATAAATATGCTCATAACTATAGCTAATGTAAATCTTGTAATATGCAAATAGAAATATTCTAGTGCTATTGCTAATTCATTAAAAATAAAAAAATGTAATACAAAGCAATAGTGCTTGTGCTATTGCTAATTCATTAAAAATAAAAAATCAACATGCTCAATAATAAAGACATCTTCCATAAACTACAAATTGAAGCTTCCATAACATTAGTGAGGTATAATTGCATCTAAAACAAATTCATACATAGTAATTAATACAATTTAGCTACTTTGTCTTCACGATTCGCCCTTCATTATGATTACGGCGTACATATGGAGGTCCATCGGTGTCTTCCATGAGACCTAGGTCGACGTCCTCTCCAAAAGGAGGTAGCACTTGAATTGATTGTACTCTTTCTCATCAACAACATTCTCCACTCCGACTATCCTTCTTTTTCCTTGAAGAACCATGTAGCGCTCATCCTTGTTACCCAGGTCTGATGAGTTTTTGTTGGTGCCATCCCTAGAAATTTTCTTTATTATTCAATCCTTACATACATGATATAAATATAGCGACAATTTATCAAAATTAAACAACACATTCACCCTCGGGATCAACCTCATGACACTCTGCGATGTCATTCTCTAAAGAGTGTTAAAGTGAATCAAAATGAGAATGAATGAAATGTTATGAGGTGTGATCCAAATGACATGAAATTTGGTAGAGATATAGTGCATGAGGTTATGAATGCATTAGAGGAAGAATAACATGAATTTGAGTTCATTTACCGACTTAATTAACCAAATTACATGCTTGCTGTTTTCAAATCCAAAATTATATGTGGTAGTTCAAACAAACTCACATGAGGGAAGTACTCAACATGGAAAAAGGTATTTTTACTGTGTAAGGTATACATATAGAAGACCAAAAAAATTAGTTTCACATTCTATGAATTTTATTAATTTCTATAGAAATTAATCAAGTTTAAAAGGCTTAATCAAGATTAACAAAGAATTAGTGCTAAACAAGCATTTCATGTTTGAAATATACTTTTCCTATACAGAGCATGGCAAAAATAAGATTAACAAAGTTGGATTGACCAATTTTGGATATTTCAAGATTTAATTACGGATCAACAAGTTTGTTGGCGAGGTGGGCGAGCTTGCGGTGGCGGCCGGCGGAGCACTGGGTCGACGACGGGATACTATTGAACTAGGATGCGCAAAAGATTGGGTATGGCACTGTGAAGCTCACAAAGCAATGAAATTGGGCGGAGAGGGCTCAAAAGCGGTGATGCGTCCATGAGGGCAACGAAGGTCGCCGGGGATGATATTGTGCTCAGGCTTGGTGGATGACCATTATTTTATACTGTACACATCACTGTTGGCTCATCCCACTAGCCGGTAGTGATGTCCAGCTATCACTGCTGATTAGTGGCTTAAGCTGGCAGTGATGAGGTGGCTAGGCATCACTGCCGGTTCAAGCCATCAACCGGTAGTGATTCCCCTTATCATTATCGGTTCATAAGCCACGATGGCTGGTTCTTCCCGTGTGGCCTACGAACTGGCAGTGATGACCCATCACTGCTAGCCCGTAAGAAACCGACAGTGATAGGTTGGCATATAAGTCTGTTTCTGTAGTTTTGATTATGTAGGGCAACCAAATCATTGATCGTGTAGAACAACATGACGCGTAGCATGAAATTCTCTCTTTTGTACACATCACATACTTGCACCCCTTCCTTTCATAATGTTTTTAGACCATCCACCAATGGTCTTATGTAAGGTATACATCAATATCGTTCCCAGGTTGCTTCGGCCCTTGGATAAGCAGCGACATCATCATGTACTTTCACTTCATGCACAGTCAAAGAGGTAGGTTGTAAATACTGAGAACAACTAGTTAAGTATTGTGCCGGTTACTCATATTCCCAAAAGGATTCATTCCGTCAATACTCCTCACAAACCTTATATTCCTCGGTTCCGCACCGAAGTCTTCGAAGATTGTGTCAATGTTTCTCCATTAGGGAGAATCGGTAGGGTGTCTTAGCTTTCCATCTTGCTTGCAACCCTCTGAGTGCCAATACAACAATTTGGTCTCTTTTGGATTCGCAAAAAAACGCTTCAGCCATAGAATTACAGGCAGATACAACATCACCTTAGCGGGAATTCCTTTCTTCACCTCATTGTCATCTAATTGACTCTTATGTGCTTGTATCGAGATGCTTTCCACATTGGACATGAAAACAAGTTTGATAGATCTTTATGGTAGATGATACGTTCATTTGGACATAAATGTTTCCTTTCTACATCCATCCCCAATGGACAAAGAAGCTTCTTTGCTTCATATGTGTTTTTTGGCAGCTAGTTTCCATTTGGAAGCATGTCCGATAGGAGATCTAATAGCACAATGAAACTCTTGTTTGACCAACCATGGCTTGCTTTCAATTTAAGTAGTTCAAGCACGGATGACAACTTTGTGTATTCTAATTTGCAACCAGAGAATAATGGTTTATCCGAGTCCTCAATCAAGCACATGAATTTGTTAAAGTCCTTATGAGTATTGAAGTTCACATATGTATCAACAACATATGATCCAACCTATCATCGTTGTTTGCGCCACCACAATCATCGTCGTCTGCACCAAATTCCTCATTACCTTCACTTATTTTGTTGACTTTAGGTTCTTTGATGATACCAACAGTGATAACATATCACTGCTGGTTCGTAAGCTTCAGCCGCACATCTTCACGCGTGCAACTACTAGACTTCATGCGCGCGACTTTAAATGTGAGTGAA
Organism: Phragmites australis; assembly: GCF_958298935.1. Lineage (NCBI taxonomy): Eukaryota > Viridiplantae > Streptophyta > Magnoliopsida > Poales > Poaceae > Phragmites > Phragmites australis. The sequence continues at coordinate 17,322,070 of NC_084936.1, read as the reverse complement.
CCTCTCGCTAGCTCTACCACTTTGCTCTCTCTCTCTCTCTCTCTCTCTCTCTCTCTCTCTCTCGCCCACCACTGGCCACCTCGACCTCCTACGTGATCCACATGGATCCGCTGCCGCCTCCACCACCTTCTCCGAGGTCGCCTCCCACACCCACGTCCTTGTCTAGGGAGCAGGAGGCCCCACTGGACGTGGCGCTCCCACCTTTGATTCCTCCTCGTTGGACAATGAGGTGTGGGACACATTCATCGATGAGCCACCAAGGGCCAAGAAGGCCCAAACGAGCTCGTCGTCATCAGAGGAGGACTAGGAGGAAGACAACGATGGCAACGACGATGAGGACGATGACGATGACAATGATGAGGGCACAGATTTCCGTTCGTCGGTTGAGTTTCAACTCGAGCACGACTAGCTAGTTAGCTAGGTTAGTCGACGCATGCGTTAGGGTTTTTGCACTGTCATCTACATGACGATAGCTTTTGCTATAATTAGTATAAACTATATTACTATGATCATTAGTAATGCTAATATCCTTTAAATTAATGCATGAATGTTTTTTTTGTCCTGGATTGAGTATCACTGCTGGTTCGTTGATGGAACCAGTAGTGATAAGCATACAAATTGAGTGGAATGAGATCAAGAACTAACAGTGATAGATTGTATCACTACCGGTTCAAAAACTGGCAGTGATGACCTTTTTTAGTAGTGTCACCATGTTTGGTCCAACATGTGTAGTCCAATTTAAAACACCTAATAATCAAGTGCACTTTGATCTGTAGGATTGTGTTCTATCTGGGAAAGGATCTTTTGTTTCTGCATTCACAATAAGGTCAATATATAAACTCAACACCCTTCTTCAAATGATCCTCCTCGGTAGCTACCAGAAAAGCTGTCACACTCAAGGTACCCTTAGTTCGTACAAGAATCATACATCCATCCATGATCTATCTAAAAATGTATGGAGTAAATTAATGTTGAATTACCCTAATAATAGAGAGTATCCAAGCTTTTCATCAGAAAAAATAGAGCTACAATGCATGCATGCATTAACCATAGAAATGAGAATTAATTCAAAAATAATTAATTATTATCATTACATTATATACATGTATATATTAACCATAGAAATGAGAAATTAATTCAAAAATAATTAATGATTATCATTATATTATATACATGTATACCTAAAAGTAAGAGCTAACATTAATTCAAAATTTATCGTTAAGGACTTTATTTAATTGTTCTAGATAAATTTAAGTCAAGAATTGGAAAGTAGGTGTAAAGCTAGCCATATACATAATTAAACCTAGGTCTATATTTTGAGCATCATATATACCTATAACAATTAACTCTAGATTATCATAAAAAAAATCTAAATCTAGATCTAGATCTAGATATAGTTGATCTCTCAAGATAAGATTAGAATACAAATATAGATCATCTACATCTTCTAATACCTAGAATAATTCTATATCATCATGAAAAAATCTAGATCTTGATCTAGCTAATTCTCCAAACCAAAGCTAGACCATCTAAACCAAATTTGAACATATTGTTTCATCCTGATTGCAAATTTTGCTGTTTGGTACCCACAAAAATTTGCTTTCCTAGTCATATAGCTCGCCGCATGGACAAGGTTTGTGGCCTGACTCTGTAGCTTACTTTGCCGTTCGCTTTACTGAGCTCGGTCGGCTAGCCATGCTTGGCAAGATGAGACTGCAAGGGACAAATATACGCCCTTAACCAAGATGCCTTGTTAGGGTTTTACTTTTTAGATAATGGAATAGAATATCCTGGCCTTTAACATGAGAGCATGTGGCCACAATTATTATTACATAGTTACAACACCCAGGCTGCTACATCACACATCGTGATGGTGGAATAATTTAAACCAACAAAAGCCAACATAGTTTAGATATCAAGAATTTATTAAGCAGTAATCCTATTACTAAATCTCCATCCATGGTTAGAAAAAAATTGCATCACCGTAGTCTCAAGAGCATGACATACAAGTCGAATGTTGTCCTTGTCTTATTCACACCTTTGTAGTTTTGCCCAGAAGCGGAGCCAGTATGTCCCTCTGAATAGTATTTGCATATAAGTTTTAGAAGGTGATTTGTCAAACACTATATCATTTCTGCTAAGCCATATAGCCCAATATAATGCAGATGCCCCAGTTAACAATTGCCTTTTATACTTACTTCCCCGGCCAGCAAGCCAGCCTTCAAATAAACTATCCATACTAGATGGTATAGTAATATTAAAGACAATCTGAACTACACGCCATAAAAACTTAGCAAATGAAAATCAAAGAATATGTGTTGAATTGTTTCATTGTTACTACAGAAGCAACATTTTTTACTCCCATTCCAATTTCATCTAGAATAACACCTTTAGTTAGGTACCACAAAAAGATACTTATTTTTAAAGGAACCTTTAAATTCCAAACCACCCTATTCGCATTTACATTGCCAATGTTTACAAGAGCCCTGTACATAGAATGAACTGTGAAAAGTCCTTTCTCATGTAAATTCCACCTAAACATATCATTATGATCATTGAGTTGAACACCCCAATGCGAGCTACCAGCTGATGCCATTGCATTAGATTATTACCAACTAATGATCTTCGAAAAGAAATATTCAGCGGAACTCTATTAAACACCGTAGCAATGGATGTATTCTTCCTACAAACAATGTTATATAGCGATGGGTATTGCTCACTAAGAGTGAAGGTGCCCAGCCATTTATCTTCCTAGAAAGGAATTTGGTTTCCATCATTAAGTTGGAACATACCCAAGTTTAGGAATTTATCCTTGACATTCATTAGTCCTGACCAAAATTGCGAATCACTAGGTATTTTCTCCACATGAGCAATTATTTGGAATTTTAGGTACCTATTTCTCAGGATATCCTGCCATAAACCATCTTTATTGATTAACTTGAACAACCACTTGCTTAATAAACATTAGTTCTGTAAATCAATGTTCTAGATACCCAACCCTCTTTTGTCTTTTGGTTGACATAGGATATCCCATCTAGCTAACCTATACTTCTTTTTGTGGCCATCACTTTGCCAAAATAATCTTGATCTATAATACTCCAATTTTTGTAGGACACCCTAGGGACCTCAAAAAAAGAGATAGCATAAACATTGCCAAGCTAGTTAAAACTTAGTTGATTAAAGCTTGTTTTCCCCCCACTGACATATGCTTACTCTTCTAGCTGCTCAATTTTTTCTCAAACTTATCTTCAATGATCCTCCAATCCTTATTGAATAACTTCTTATGATGCATTGGGATACCTAAATACCTCAAAGGATAGGTACTCATGCAACAACCAAACAGCTGAGAATATTGTTCCTCACATTCCCTAGCTAGCCCAAAACAAAAAAGCCCGCTCTTGTTGAAATTCATCTTAATGCCAGATAATTGTTCAAAAGCACAAAGCAATAGCTTCATATTCTTGGCATGTTCTAAATTATGGTCCAAGAAGATGATTGTATCATCTGCATACTATAAGATGGATAGGCCTCCATCAACTAAATGCGGTACAACCCTAGAGAATTGACCATTATTCTTAGCTCTGTTTATCAGAATGGCTAGCATATCAACTACTATATTAAACAGGATTTGAGATAAAAAAATCTCCTTGTCTAAGACCTCTTTTAGTTTGAAAATTCTATCCTACCTTTATCCCAACATTTTCTCCTTCAACAAAAGATCTTATCCACTCACACCAGATTGATTAGAAACCCTTCATTCTTAACACTTGTTGTAGAAAAGGCCACCTAACTTTATCATACGCCTTCCCAAAATCTATTTTTAGGATGACCCCATTTAATTTTTTATGGTGAAGCTCATGTAAAGTCTCATGTAGTATAACTACTCATTCCATAATATTCCTCCCAAACATAAAAGTCGTTTGTGTTCGACTTATTACCTTTTGCACTACGCTAGCAATTCTGTTCGTAGTCATTTTGATAAATTTTTTGAAAATTACATTTAATAGGAAAATAGGCCAATAATGTTGAATTTGAGTGGCTTCATTGCTTTTAGGCAATAATATTATGCTTCCAAAATTAAGACTCTGCAAACGTAGTAAGCCCTTATGGAAGTCTTCAAACAAAGGCATCAAGTCATCTTTTATCAATTCCCAGAAAAGCTGGTAGAACTCTGCTAGGAATCCATCTGGACCTAGTGCTTTGTTATGTTCCATCTGAAATATAACATGTCTTACTTCATTTTGAGTAAAAACTGCTATTAACATTTCATTTTCTACATCAGAAACTTGGGGAATGTCATCCCGTCATGGCTCATCCATCGAAAAATGATTACTCTCTAGATGTCTAAACAACCCCTTGTAGTGTGCTATGATGTGTTTCTTTAGATCCGCATCCCCTCAAATTATTACCCCATCTTTTTCTAGATGAAAATTCGTTGTTTTCTATGTTTCCCGTTTGCTACCAAGTGAAAATATTTGGTATTAGAGTCACCTTGAAGTAACTCTTTGACCTTTGCACATTGGTACCATTTAATCGCTTCTTCTCTCAAAAGATGGGCTAACCTTTCATTGAGACAATGCTTTAGATTTACTTCATTAGGGGACAACAAAGTTTTTTCTGATTTTTTTTATCAAGTTCATTTAGTTTGTCCAAAAACTTATTCTTTTCTCTCTTATATATCCCACTCACATTTTTTGCCCAACCTCTTAGATACTGTCGCAATCTCCAAATTTTTGCCTGCCATCTCTCCATAGGGGTGTTACCACTCGTTTTATTTGACCATACTTCAGATACCATATCAAAAAAACTATCATGTAATAACCATCCTAGTTTAAATTTAAACATAGGTTGATTTTTAGCTACTGCTGCTGTAGCGAAAATGGCCCTATTAGGCCATGATTGTGATTTTGGTGATTAATGACAACATAGTTAAGGGGACTAACATGTTTGTCAAATATATGCTTTAGTAGATCTCATGGATGCAATACATAAAGAAGCCACCATAGCCATGATAAAGTTTGGTTGAATTGGAAAAGTCCCAGGAGATTTGTTCTCACCGGATGGTTCGATAAAGAGGGTTGCACTCACTGGAGCATTTCTGACAAAGGGGGAGAGAAGGCTGAAGACCTCATTGGAAGATCTGGTGATTAGCAAGTGTGCTCACCGGAGCAATTCTTCCAGAGAAGGGTGTTGTGTTGAAGAATGGAGAATAGTTGACTGGATAGTCTGGTGATTGGTTTGTGCACACCGGAGGAAGTGCACCAGATTATTTTCCAGCACAGAGGAGAAGATGAAAATCTAACCAGATAGTCCGATGCTTGGAATGTTCACATGAGATTGTAGCACCGGAGGATTTCTTGTAGAGGCGACTACAAGTGTTGAAGAATAAAGAACAACCCACCGGAAGGTCCGGTGCTCTGAAGATCATCTCACTGGAGCATCATTTCCAAAGAGGGTTGAAGTGGCGCGGTCTGGCTCAATACAGCTCATCGGATAGTCTGGTGATGGAATTCAAGTTACACTAGAGTATCAGTGTTCAGGATGATTTTGAGTGGGATCCAACGACTCGTTTCTGATGGTGTACACATGAGATTGTACGGTCATTGTTCTACTATTGTCACCGGTCTATCCGATGTTAACAGTTTCTGTGAGCCATTGGGTCAACGACTAGTTTGAGGGTTTGAGGCTATAAATACCCATCCACTCCATCATTTGAAGCGTTGGCTCTCCAGAGAAACCCATATACACTTGAGAAGATATCCAAACCACCAAAGTGCTTAAAGTGATCATCCAAAGCGATTAAGCATAAGATTAGAGAGTGTTTAGTGCTTATAGGCCTAGAGTGAGTTGTAGCTAGGTGTTGTAAGTTGAAGAAGGGATTAAGGAGTAATCCTAACTTGTACCAAGTTATACGCTGGCATCTTGAAGTTTTGGTGACTAGTCGGCAACTTGAGCTGGAGTTGCTTAAGCTTGTTGACTCTCCGACTTGGTGTGGAGCAGTGGCAAGACGCTTATACGGGGACATAGAGACCCTTGTCTTGGTGGTTCAAGCTTCGAAGTGATCATGGTGGCAAGCGATCGGAAAAGAGGCTAGTGGTGAGGTTCTATCTTGGTGGCTTGATGGCTCATCCGGCTTGAGTCATTGCCTTTAGTGGCTTGGTGGCTCAAGAGTCATGACCGGGTGTTGATTGGGAGCATATCCTTAGTGGAGCTCCAACTTGGACTACGGGTGACATTTATGTCATCGATACCACATGATAAAAATCATTTGTGCTGAGTTTGTTTTATCTACCATCTTTACACTTTTGCATTTTCATTCTTGCAATCTACCTTTGTGTGTTTACTTTTCAAGATTAGTTTGCTAGGATTGGCTATAGGTTGCAAATCTTTTGAGTGGTAGAATAGACACACTAGATAAACCTAGAGCACATTTAGATAGAAATTGAGATAGGTTTATCTTATGAAGTTTTTAGAGCCATTAGTTTCTAAGTGTCCTAATTCACCCATCTCTTAAGACATCACCGATCCTCACAGATACCTACCTTGTGTTTAGTAGCAATGACGTATGATCAGAACTTTGTCTCGTCAGAGCTTGAATAGTTGAGAGCGGAAATTTCTGCTCCCATTGTATGTTCATTAGAATTCTATCCAGGTTTTCAAAAGTCAGAACATTTAGCAAATTAGCCCATGTGTATTGCCTCCCTGACATTTGTAATTCTCTTAGATCTAGTCCACTAATAATAGCATTAAACAAGAAAGGCTATCTATGATCATAACTGTCATTGTTCTTTTTATGTGGATCTCTCAAAATATTGAAATCTCCTCCTATTAAATAGGATAGGATTCATTTCTACACAAATGATAGTTCCATTAAGAAAATGTCTTTAAACTCGTGTTGAGCCGTTCCATAGATTACAACCAAAGCCCATTTAAAACCTTCTGACTTATTACATAGCTGGAATTTGACATAATAATCATCCTCTGCAATACCTCCTATGTCTTAAGTGTCTAAATCTATCCCCAACAAGATACCCCCGATCTTCCTCTAGGTGCTTTACTATGCCATAGAATTATTTTTCACCACAAATGTTCTTAAGAAAAAGTTGTGAGTAATTACCCCTTCGTATTTCTGAGATAGCTATGAAGTCTAATCTTTGCTCCTTAGATAAATCCGAGACGTATTTATGCTTTTTTTGTCCTTAAACCCGTTGTTGTTCCAAAAAACTCCTTTCATCGATAACGATGTTTGATTTTCCCGGATCTAGTACCAACTCGGATTCCATTAGTTTTAGGAGATAATGTTTTGGACTTAATCATGACAGTATGTTGATCACATAAATCATCACTGCTTGTGTCCATCACCTCAGCCATTAGATCGTCACATAAATGACTTAAGGCAAGATGGTCCAACACCTCCTCATCTTCCATTTCCTTCTCTTCCTTTTCAAGCATATAAGATAATTTATCTATTTTCTCTACAGTAATTAGACGTGAAAATTCATTCTTTTTAATAGAAGAAATAGAGTGCACAATACGATTAGCTTCATTACCCAAAAGAATACCCACACTATTAATATTGAAAACCATATGCTCATCAGAAAAGGATAAAATAGACAACTTTTGGTCGCCTGTTGTTGTAGGCTCATCAAAGTTGTAACCCGACTTAAGTTTTGTGGCCCACTCCAATGAATCTTGGTCCATCGAGGTTGCCTATCTCTTACTCCTATGTGAGCTTGAAGTAGCAGCCTTAGGAATCGTGGCCAGTTTGCCCACCACATTCGGCCTAGTGCTAGTTGCATCTGCTCAGGCGCTCAGCCTTCCCAGAGGTGATGTTTGAGCTGCATCTGCCCGGGTGCACAGCCTACCCAGAGGCACCATCTGAGGCGCATCCACCTAGGCACTCAGCCCACCTAGAGGCGCCATGCCTTCCTCATCGGTATTGAGAGCTTCCGTTTGGCCATTTTCCCAATTTCCGTTTGGCCAACTCCATTAGCATGGTCCTGTGAACTACTACATGAATCTCCTAGAGCATCAAGAGTAGGTTCTAAATCCTCCATATGAGTATCTTCACCCTTCTCACCATTGTCATCCTTATCTTCTGCGTTGTCCATATTTTTAGGTACCGGATTTGCTTCATTTTCATTTGGCTCCACACTAAATTGCAACTCATACAGATAGTCACCAATAACCACATCAATATATTCTGCAATAAGATTGGGATCAAGGACCGATACTTGCATACGAGCTATGCCATGCTTCCTAGTAAATTTCATATCTACCATTCGGGTGACTCCTAAGATGGATCCAATAGAACAAATGATCAGAAAGTCCCTCACTTCCTTTGACAACCCCCGGAACTGGAGCCGTACCTTTGGCATGATATACTTTACCTCTTCACTTGAACCCCTCTCCTCGATCACCATCTTAGCATTTTGTGTCTTAGTTTGGACGACACCCCATTACACCATACGCTTTAATTTTGCTTTGGATGGAAAGATGGTTCAAAATGTATTGTCTCTGTTTTCCTCCACTACCCACTTCCATCTACCAAAATTAACCTTTGGAGTTCTGCTGTGACATTAGCAACGGACAAGGAACCTTCAATCACTTTGATCAATGCTGCTTTGGACTCATTCTTGGTTTTTTGAGTAGATGAATGTGGGATATAATAAAAACCAAGGCCTTCCACTGCATAATCACATGGTACAGTGACTGGTTTGACTGCTGTCAAGAGAGGGCATCTATGAGTTACATGCACCTCGCTTTCATAGATGTTGCAAAACAAAATCGTAGAACATTCATCTTGCACATGACCTTCTGTAAAACAGTGAAAACAATAAGGTTTAGCTTTGTCCCTACACAGAGGATTCAAGTACCTCCATAGCCATTGGAGCTATGCGACTATACCACTATACCACTAGCCCCTCCTGGTCCTACTCCCGATCTAACCATAGGCGCTGAGGCTTCTACTACTGACCCACTTTCACCATTAAGGCTTCGTGGCATGGGCTGAGTGACCCCAGTGACACCCATGGTCCCTTTAGGAACCACATTTGCCAGCGGTCCACCCACAGCCATAAGCACGACACCATGTTGCGTTTGATCGGTCCTGTATTCGCTGCACCCTGGAGAGCCACGACCGTAGGTACACCCAGCTGAGAAGATACTGGAGTGGCTGCTCCTGTGGAAGGAGCACCCAGGTGCCCTTGATAAGCCTGAGCACCATGATTTGGTGCCGAACCTCTCTCAGGAAACCACCTTTGCGGCTGGCGCTCCCCCCGAAGTGACATCGGTGTTGATGGGGGTAACGGCCACCACCGTGACCATTGTATAACCACCATAGAACCCACTGCCACCATGACCCGGCTGAAAACCTTGAAACACCGGTTGAAATCCATCATGTCCAACAAAACTACCTTGGCCTCTGCCGTTGCCCCGAGTCAAACTGTAGTTCGGAGCACCACCACACTACACGCCCTGGCTTGCACCTCCATTCTCCATGCCTACCTTAACGACCTCAGCGTATGAACGCGCTCGTAGAGGAGACATCACGGATGACGACACCCTAGGGTTGGCTGGACAACACCTCCCTATTTTGGAGAAGAGGGCAACCGTGCCCAAGGTGGGTCAGAAATGAATGCTGGGCTAAAGCATGGGCTTACATTCCAGCAACCTCGGCCCAACATGTTTGAAACTTGAAATTAAATTCACTTGAAAAGCCGCCTAATCACTAGATTGGCCGGATTGGGAACCCAATGCAGTTGCTGGAGTCAACTGCTCCAAGCGACGTCGTCGTCCTCCTAGTGTCAAAGCATCAAGAACATCTCCAAACGTGAGAGACGGTGAGACCCTGGGTGGTGGTAGACGCCCTCGCCATGTCCGAACACCCACCTTTCTTTGAACGATGGCATCAACAATTCTTCTCGCCAAAGGTCCCTTCCTATTCGTCCCTGCAATCACAAGCGAAGGATTTACCTTAGCAAAAGACGGCGAAGGCAGATCCGCCTCTGCATCTCCGGCGAGTTTATAGCCTCAGTCTCACTCTCCTCCTCTGAATCAGAGATCCCACAGCTAGACCAGAACCTCCTAGAGGGAAGTTCCACACCATGCAGATGTCTAGATCTTGTCGAAGAAAGGATCACCACTTGAATGGACGAAGATAAGGACTCCCGATCATGACGAGCCTCCTCATCCATGTGACACTCAGGCTCCCACACAGACGTTGGCCGAGCCATGAGCGCTAGGGTTAGCTGCCTCACCCTCACTATCCCCTTGCTCTATCTCTGAATAATTTCACATCCATGTTCATTACCATTAGGATTTTACTACCTTTATTAAGTTTTATTGAGGACTTGTAAAAATTCATGGAGCTACGAATTTGTATTTATAGCCGCCGGGTGGGGTGTTTACAGTTGTGGTGTGATCAGGCACCTTTGATCCACGTGAAATAGTGCAACCATACAAATGTATTTTTCTGTGAGTACGTACTTCCTCCTGTCATAAAAGTATGTTGTTTTGAATTTTTACGGTCAATATTGCTAAACTTTGCCTATCATATCTTTTTGAATATTTTGATTGAACTTCTAAAATTTGTATAGCTAAATTTGTCTTGAAAAGTAATTTTAAGGTATAAACCCTTCTATATATTTTACATGTATTCTGTACTACTAAATAATGATCAACATAGTGTGTTTGTCATTGTGTCGATGTCCAAAACAATTTTTTTACAAGAATTTGAGATACACATATCCTCGCGAAGTTTTGGTTAGCTACGCCAGGTACAATTGGGATTGGGTTGTGGAGTTATAGTGGAGGGAAACAAATCCACCCGTACGCCCGCCTTTTAGGCCGACACGGCCAACAACGGCGAGGAGATTAAGTAGGGCAGGCGGCATCCTACGTGCGTGCCCGCAAAGCCAACAAATGCATGCTCGGAGGATCCGGATCTCCTCCGACCCCGATGCCACCGAGTCCGACTCCGGCGGACGACGCGAGCTGCGGCCTCCGGCACGTCCAAGAAGGCCGCCGACAAGACGACGGAGATCGTGATCTTGCTTGGCAAGATGGGGTTCACCAGAAGGAGCATCAAGAACCCTGCCCCTGGTTCTAAGGCCCAAGCGGCTGGGTCGTCAGCGTTGGCGGCGGCGGCGGCGAGCAGCAGGAAGCGCGGCGTCAAGCCGGTTAGGTCGGCGCCGAAGGGGCGGTTCCGCGGTGTGTACGAGCGCCAGCCCGGCCGGTGGGCGGCGGAGTTCAGGAGCCACAGGCTCAAAGTCCGTCATTGGCTCGGCACGTTCGCCACCGAGGAGGAGGCCAAGGTCGCCTACGACGCCTTGGAGGCGCAGTTCCTCTCGCTCTCGTACGGTGGCCAGCCGGCCTCATCGGAATGTGGCGGCGACGGCGGTGGTGTTTACAAAGCGCCACCACATCCGTCAGATGAGAAGCAACAAATTGTACTGGCTTTGACGGCGACGACGACTACGACGACTATGGTGTCGTCTGCGTGTGCGATGGCAGTGACCGTCTCGTCCACGCCGTCCACGCCAAGCATCTCTTCCTTGACGTCGGCGTCACCTCCGACGCCGTCGCAGAACGCATGATCGCACGCTGATGTGCCAGCGAGTCTTGATCCGTTCTGGGCGGACGAGCCCGCCGACGAGGATCTTATAAGGTTGGTCAATCTCGCAGACCTGCTATTGCCGTTCTTGGATGGCAACTAGGACTTTGATTTGGGTGATTTATCGCTGTTTGATAACGGGTTCTTGTGACGAATAGTATGTATCAACAATCTTTCGATCAAGATGACGATTAAGTTAATCCTTCCAAATCGCAATTCGTTGGTTTAATTTGTAGAAATTCAATGTCGTGAAACCTTCTCGTAGGCCATGCATTACAGGCATATGTGCTCCGATCGATTCTCCATTTGTGAGCGCAAGTTACGCACCTAACACCGTATCTGTTAGGATTTGCTATCCAGTGAATATTATTCCTTTTTACGAAATTGCCCCAGTTTATCAACTTTGGATTTCAGTCCAAATGCAACATATTGAAACGTGGAAGTAAATTTCCATCTTATTCATTATTCAGGGTTCGATGGATTCACAGTAGTAACTTGATACAGCCACACGATCGCCGACATTTTTATGGTGACACATTATCCTGATAACAATAAAATCTCAATTATTATTACTCACTACGAATCACAAACTTATTAAATATACGTGATCATGGGATCCATCGAAGGCGGTGCGGATCACGGTGTGATGATGCATGGGCAGAGCAGAGCTGGCCAGATTAGAAGAGCGGGCCGGGGCACTCGAAGGAGATCTCGCAGCCCTCCACGGGCTTGAGCGTGATGGAGTGCCTGACCGAGTTCATGAACGATGGGAGCCGCGCGGTGGCCTGGCAGACGCACGAGTTGTCGAGGCCCATGAGCCGGCGGCAGCACGCCGTGTCGCGGGGGTCCTCCTCCTCCTCGCTGTAGTGCCGGTGCCGGTGCCGGGAGGACCGCCTCCCGCCGTCGCGGTCGTCGTCGTCGTCGTCGTCCCTGGACTGCAGCGTGTGGCCGCCGCCACCCGTGGCGCTGGCCGTCGACGCCGTGGACGTCTCGTTGAGCTGCTGCCGCGGCAGCCCCGGGCGTGGCCGCGGGAACGTCCGCATGCTGCACGCCTCGTTGGCCAGGTTGAACTGCGACCGGCACAACACCTGAGCGCTCGCCGGCTGGTGCGCTCTCAGGAGGAGAAAAGCGGACACCAGAAAACCTAGGGCCAAAGCTTTGTGATCCATGAGGTCAGCTTCTGGTGTGCTTGATTTGGTGGACGATCAGCTACTGATCACGCCGTGCTTAAATAGCGATGCACGCGTCGTGTTATAGAACGGAGCTCGATCAGGTTATCTACTTGTCTTTACCTCTGTGGTCAGAAGCTCTTCAGTTTTTGGCTACTGAGAAGGCATGCTGGTAGAGGTTAGGAGTGCAGCTTTCCCTGAAGACTGAAGAGTGTAGAGGGTAAATCTCTAGCTACTAATCTTTAGTTTCCCCCACAACAGAGTTGTGACTGTTTTGGTGTGGTTTTTTTTTTATCCAGAGTGTACAGATTTGTAATATCTCAAGAAGCAAAAGAATCATATCATCATATCTACCTAGCAATGATTTTTTTTTCTTATATGCATATGTGAGTTTCTTTCTTGGAAACACTTGTACAAAGTCGCAGACAGATGCACATACTTATACTACCATATACACGTACTCACATAGTGTTTACTAAAAATTAGAGTTACCACATACGCTCATTGTCAACGATTATGTCAACTACTACTCCACTAACGAGTCAAGCAAGGCTTGGTTCTTCATATGTGAGTTCTTAAGTTCTTGTTAACCTATCTACCTTCGGTTGTACCTTGTATAGCCTCGTACTCCCATATAGTATTACGCACTTATCTGCAACCACCCGTTAATCTTCGAAAACCTTAAAACATAAAAAGCAGGTTGTTTTAGTTTCTAGGGGGAGACAAAAGAAGAGAGCTTCAGTGAGTTCATAGTTTTGACGAGCCAACTCGTCCAAGCCCAATCAACAAATCTTTGCTGTATCCGGGGCCTCCCAATGGGCCGTTCTGGCCCTCAACATCTCTAAGTCACGTGCGCACTCCGCCGCTACATGCCTTTGCTAGTGGAGCTATTGAGAAACTAACTTCAAAGGAATTATCTTGTTCGCCCACATTATATATATGAATGAGAGGTCTAGAAAAATGCACGCACATACTCGTTGGTCTCGTCAAGGTGCGGGCACACAACACATGCATGAATAGTTCACCGAAATCAAATCTTGTAACTTACGCAGGAGCGGTCTCTTTTTGCAGTTTTATTCTTTTTCTGTATGGGCAAATGAATATATATATAAATCATGAATACATACATACATACATACATACATACATACATACATACATACATACATACATACATACAATATATATCCACTGGCCACCGCCCAAAAGATATATGCACATGCAATTAGGTTTTTGTCTCTCTCTGTTGCGCCGCCAGACGTAGTCTGCTCTGTCTTGCTGCACCGACGTGCACTAGTGATCGGGAGAGCAGTTCTCTAAAACTCGTCATCCTTGCGATTCTGCATCGGGAGAGGGCGAATACAATTTTTGGGGAATGCTCCGCGTGACTGCCCGTGATCTGATTTATCATTGCACTACTACAGAAAACCCCTTCACTACCGGCTCCAAAACCCCCGTCACTGCCGGTTTTGGAGCCATCAGTGGGCAACGAGCAGTGATAGTCGAGAACTATCACTACCGGCTTGGTGGACTGGTAGTGAAGGGGGTTCTCATTGCCGGCTGAAGGATTCAGCCGACAGTGATTTTCTAGCATCACTGCCGGCTGTATCCTTCGGCCGGCAGTGATTTGTTGAATCATTGCCGGTCGAAGGTTTGAGCCAGCAATATTTTCCCTCTCCCCCCTCCATAGTCCTCCTCTCTGTCCTCTCTGTACTCTCTCTCTCTCTCCTCAATCTCTTCATCTCTATCTCAATACATGCATACAATGATACATATATTTACTGTAAATCAATAATAAAAATATCTTCATTAATACATAGTAATGAACACATATTACAAGTCAGGCATCGACAAACACATAATATTACAAATCACCCCTTGAAAAGTTGGTTGAGTTGAGCCAGTCCAGTATCCCTCTACCTCTCCTGTGACGAGGACCGCATCCCCGCATTGACGATTGATGGTGTGAGTACATCTGGGGATGCCGGGGAGCCGATGGTGGTGAAGCAGAGGATCTGGCAATGCCTGATCGATCGCAGCGTCACCTATGCTCCAGGCCCACCGGCGTGTCAAAGACATCGAAGTCTGACGCCTGAACACCTCTAGGTTTTGAGCCTTCGGCCTCCTCCACAGCACACTGACAGGCCACCCTCTCTTCCTCCTCCTCCTAGGCGCGTTTACGGGATACTGCTTCTTGTTCCTCCGCAGTGCACAGCTCACAGGCTAGCCTCTCATCCTCCTCCTCTTGGGCACGTTTACGAGACGCCGGTTCTTGCTCCTCCTTCGCATCATCGTTGGAAGACCATTGTGTCCAAGAGTCGTCTAATGATACCAACTTCACATCATATATAGTAATTCATATCATTCATTAATAAATAGAAAAATCTACGATTTACAACTGAATAAGTGCTGGTTCTACGATATGCCATCCATTGTGAGGATGACAAGTGGGACCTGGTCCCACATGTCATTGACACACCGGTGGTATATCGTAGAATAGGTAATGTCATTCATTAATACTGTGTGAATTGCGGAAATAGAATATGTTGTCGAGCCCCTTGGCAGCCTTCCTCCTTGTCGCATACTCTCTGCTTGAAGGTAAGGTGTCATCTGAAGGTCACGCATGCGTGGACGGCACAATTGGTTCATGAAACTCACCATTTGGGTTGATAACATGTTCCAATAAGAACCCGGCCATCTGTTCTTGAAGGGCATGTATTTCAACAGGTTGTAATACACTTGTGTGTAGTTTGGAGTGCTACATTTGAATAATTGAAAGAATTAGTCCTTGAACACGTGTAGAAATTGAAAAGAAGGTATCGATATGTTATTTCATACCTCAAGGTCATTGAACCTAACAGCGTCTCTGTCCGAGCTGAATGCATGCATGAAAATAAGAACATAAAACGCGCAAAGATTGTTGTCGGGTGGCTGCCTCATACACTTCAAGAGGAAATGATTCGCCAGTGGAATGAATTGACCCTTTTTAGTCAGTAGGAAATGTAAGACATGAATATGTATTGTGTACCAGAAAGTCGGTTTTTACATCGTACTCCTTCCTGAATGGAAAGTGGATAACACTCTTCTTGCGGTATCTTGTGTACAGCCTGTGCGTGAATATGAATACCAATTAAACTTAGATGCAATCCTCGAGAAGATTAAATGATTGACTTAACCTGTTTAGCATGTTGATGAGGTGTTGGTAAGTTGTTTGATTTCTCTTTGCTGAGTCCAACACAATGATCTTGCTCAAGTCTGGGTGGATGACAAAGATGATCCAATGAAAACTGCAGAATATGTCACCATAGAAAATTAGTACTAGAATCGAGTTGCCCATAAAATGAGGACGCCCTTGTGCGCAAACACGTACTCATAGCTGTAAGGTAAGAGTATGAATTTCTTGTATTGGTGGTGAAGCAGACACTTCAATAAGTAGGCCTCGGTGAAGTCTGAATTCTTCATTACAAGTTTCTAGCTCACAAGGCCAGGATCGATGAATCATACTTTCTTATCTAAGTCTTGTTCGTATGCTTGGATCTCCATTCTACAAAAGAGAGAAGTTAGCTATGCAATTACAAGGTGCAAGATCATATAACACGAAATATATGCATAAGTCACTTACAGAGTCCACGCTCTGACTATAGCCACATCGAGGGCATCTTCCTTGCACAGTTCATAAAAGTGAAAGAATTCCAACCAGGAGAAGTCATCCCTGTTGAGGAAATATTCTTCTTTATATCTCACGGGGATCGCCTGAAAACCCTGCCTGGACTGCTCCAAGTACCATTGATGTAATCAACACATTTGAGTTGTAAGGCTTCTTTCTATATCTAGTTTGACCAAAGGTTTGCCCAACTCAAACGGCCATATAACATTCGACTTTGATATATCCGCTCCCATAGTAAGTCGTGCTAGTTCTTCTGCTGTTAATCTAGAAGAAGTCAGGAAGTCCATAATGCTTGGAGCATCCTTAATGATTGGGCCAAGTTTGCTCTTGGCCTGCATCTTGCTGATGCGTTCATAGTCAGTCGACGGCTTACTTGAAGCCGACCCCGTCTATTTAGCTTTGGCAATTTTCATGAAAAAGGCATCTTCAGGCACAATAGGCTTCGATGGAGGTGGTGGAGGATGGAAATGAGAGGTGACGCTAGCGTCCACAACCTTTTTTGTTTCCTCAGTAGTGAGTGAATTGACATCCTTGGGTTCTGCCAACTCTTTAGATGCCACCGACTTCTTAGATGATGCCATCTTCTTAAATGTTGCAGAACCTGATCTTGTTTTCCGAGCTGATGGCTAGCTTCTTGATGGTGCTGGTTTCTTGAGCGATGGACTTCTTCGAGGCAATGGCTGAGGAAGTGGACTTCTTTTGGGAGATGGCTGAGGAGAGGGAGATCTTTGAGGCGACGATGGCCCAGGGTGTAGTGGAGAGTAGAGAGTCTCGGGAGCTGTCCCTGGTGGAAATACTATTATGTAGACCTTCTCCCACGCGATGAATGTGTGCTCATTTTCTTCTACAGTGTCTGCCCCCTCCTCTGCAGGGTAGTCCACCTCAACATGGCGCTACTGGTCAACTGCCACATCTACTTTGACCGCTATGTAGCCCTTCGGTATTGGACGTCCGTGCAAATGTTCATGTGAGTCATTGTTTGACGGCGGCACTACATCTCCTTCTGGTACCTGGGCCGGATCGGTGGTTGGTGGTGCCATTCCTTCCTGGAAGTTCTGCATACGATGACAACGAGCGGTTGAGCTGTATACATTTAGAGAGCCGAGAAAGGAGGGAGGTAGAGATAAAGCTGACAAGGGAGGGAGAGAGGCTGTCGAAAGAGTGCATTGATGTAAAACTATTTTATTGTATTTCAAAAGAAATGTTTGCTTCTCCGTAGAGAGCATGATATCAAAAATAAGCATAGCATCAATATCTATACATTACGGTGGACTGATCAGTACAAAAATAAGCATAGCATCAGTATCTATACATTAGGGTGTAAGAAGAAAAACAACAAACAAAAACAAAAATCAGTCACCACCATCATATGCAACCACCATCCAACAAAGAGTCTATTATTTGATTGATCCACATCAGATTATGGAGATAATTATATACGACTACAAGCTCGACTGGGATAGTGAAAAGACGTGCAAGGTGTATATGTAATAACCATCCCAATCGAGCTTTGTAGTCATATGTATGGTAAATAGTGATCTCCTTTCATCATTTGCGATGGTAAAATATGCTTGAGGACCACCCGAATATAAAAATCAAGAAACAAAGTAGTTCATATATACTAAACATGAACATACACGTAAGTGCCATAAGTACATAAGCAAAACCACCTCCCATCAAGCAAGATAATGAACTGAACAGCATATGGATGATTGAATAAAACTGCTCTCAGATAAATATAACAATTGGCCCCAGGACTATGATATCCTGCTCCCTAATTGTCCATTTGAGACATCACAAGTTGGGCTAGAAGCTAAGATCATAACTAGATGTAAAACTGAAAAAAAATGTTCTCTGAAATTGAGCTTTCTTCCTAGACAATGCTGCTAGACATAAAAGCTGACAGGGAGAGGATTACTCTTTGAGAAACAAACACTAACTGAGTAGCAAAATATCATAGCAGTACCAAAGGTTTTCTTGCTCTTCCAGAATTCAATCAAAACAAGATTAATTGAATCAACAAATACAACAACTCCTAGTCCAGAAATCAAGCCTAACTGGCAATGTACAGACTACCAACAATAAGCACAGGGACTGAACAATGGAATCCACCACTACTATCAGGGCAATCTGTGCCAATCCAACAATAGAGAACAAACAGATTTAACACCTATTGCAATTAGACATCTAGCCCAACCTCAGTTTTCCATTTGCTCATCACAGAGCATATCACCAAGCACCTCCACCAACATAGCACCACCACAAATCGATTGCCTAAGCACCAAAGTTCTAAACACCAGAACTGAGCTCACTCGACTAAATTTCAATTGACTATACCACGCAGTGGTGAAATCAGAACTCATTTACCAAATCAACCATTAACCTCACAATACCTATCAGTTCACAGCAACCACAAACACTATCTGGGAGGTGGAGGGAGACAGCAGGCGGTGGAGTACTCACCGCGATGATGTATTGGAGCTCGGGGATGACAACGACAGGGATGGACGTGTGGAGGAACGCAGCCTCGGGGACAGGGCGGTGGCGTAGAGGCAGGCAACTCCGATTAAGGCGATGTTGGGGACTGAGGATTGGGTCAACGTCAGGGAGGAGGATGACGACATCAAGGAGGGCGAGAATGGCGCTGGGGAGGAGGATGGCGATGACGGCGGGGTGGAGGATGACGGTGTCGAAAAGGACGGGAATGGAACCAGGCAGGAGGATGGCGACAGCGGCGAGGAGGAGGACGATGACGTTGAGGAGGACACGGACAGCGGGCGTGGGCTCGTGGACTTCCGGTGGCGTGGGCTCCTCGACGTCAGGAAGCGTTTCGGCGGACGGCACAAGGAACGGGAAATTTTTTCTAAGTGTCAAAGGGAGCAGGGCGTCGAGCTATTTTATAGGTGAGGACTTTCACTGCCGGCTCAATATGACCATCGACAGTGAAATGGTACCTTCATTGCCGGCTCACTAGGACAACCAGCAGTGAAACTACTTTCACTGCCGGCTCAATAAGTACACCGACAGTGAAAGTAGGTTCATTGTCGGCGCAATATGTCCACCAGCAGTGAAACCCTTTTCATTGCTGGTACCGCAGGGTGCAAAAAATTTATTTTAGTTTCGCACGCGCGTGCAGAGACTCGAACCCAAGCCCTACACCAAGTAAGACTGGACAAACCACTGTGCTACTCAGGTGATTTCGATTGTGTTTGTACTATCTATATTTATTAACATTAAGTTGACCTAGCAGACATAATACTATTTATTTAAATTTGAACTTGCTATATACCAAAATTAATTTTTGTATATACCTAAAATAAAAAATCAATATGGTCAATAATAAATATATCTTCCATGATACACTACAAATTGAAGCTTCTATAACACAAGTGAGATATAATTGCCGCTACCGAGAAAGAACAGAGCTCCTCTCTGTTGTGCTCGAGCTTGCGGAAGGAGAGGGCAACTTTTATATAGCTAGGACATCACTGTCGACTCATTTAACTAGCCGGCAATGATGTTGTGCTATCACTCTCGATCGGTGGATTAAGCCGGCAGTGATGAGGGAGCAAGGCATCACTGCCGGCTCAATCCATCGACCGGCAGTGATGACCTTATCACTACCAGTTCATAAGCCATGATGGTGATTCTTCCCGTGCGATTTATGAACCGGCAGTGATGCCCAATCACTGTCGGCCCATTAGGAACCGACAGTGATGGGCTGGCATACAAGGCCAGTTCTGTAGTAGTGTTGTCATCGACCTTTCACGATATGCTTCATGTTCGTCGTAGCCTTCTGTATCGTCATCACAGGGCTTAGGTGTCTCTCACTGCTGCTTAGTATGTTCACTATGATTAATCTTAATTTAATCATGTTGTGCAATACTTCTCTTTTATGTTATGGAGTATACTAGACACGTGTAGTTCTATTACATGCGTGTTTAGGTTATACTCTTGTTGCACAATAATATAGCGATGGCAACAGGTTGGGTCGGGTGTGGCTTGAACCAAAATCCACCCGCCACAAAACCCAAAATGCAAAACCCGACCCGCACCCGAAGTCCTAATCGGATTAAAATGAGCCCCCTCCTCCGAACCCAGAGGGGAGCTGTTAGGTCTTTCATCTAAGGAAGCTGAGAACAGGCGAATGGTGGAGGCGGCTACGTGGCCTGGCGCGAAGGGGTGGTGGGGAGGGGGCAACATGACGACGCGGTCAAGTGGCAGGGATGGGGGCAAGGGGCGACGCGACGGTGTAGCAACATGGAGGGGGTGGCGCGACGGCACGGCTAGACGAAGGGGCGCATGGCCTGGCGTGGAAGGGCGTGATGCTGCTAGGCACGGAAGAGTCGTGAGGCCGATGTGGAGGGGGCGGAGACACCACCGTACTAGATCCATGCCACACTGCGTTCATCTCATGCTGCCGCCGTTGGATCCACGCCGCCGCCACCGGACCGAGCTGCCGATGCCCGTATCTACCGTCCGACTCCTATCATCGCCAACACCGACGTTGTGGCCTCCACTTCGTCCATACTGCTGCCGACCGAGGTGAGCTAGCCCCCCTTTCTCCTTCCCCACCTCGGCCACCACCCCACTGCCAAACCCTAGTTGCTGCCGCCAAGCCTGCCCCGCCATCACCTCTGTGCAGAGAGAGAGAGAGAGAGAGAGAGAGAAAGAGAGGGGGGGGGGGGCGAGAGGCGAGAGAGTGAGTGAGGACGGGTAAGAGAGAATGGAGAGGGAGATGAGCCGGCCCAGTCGAGAGAGCCAGAGAGGTAGATCGGCTGGTAACTTCGGGTGTCCACGGGTCACCCACGGGGCTAAGTAGGAACCTGAACCCGACCTGCTACAGTTTTAGGTACTCGACCCGCCAGTCCCATGGGCAGGATTTTGCATCCGAACCTGCACCCGCCGGGGGCAGAACCCGCGGGGACCCAAACCTATAGGTCTGGCTGCCATCCCTACAATAATATAATGATGGTATATCGATCAGTCATGTTTATATTTTATTTAGAAATTAAATTAAACCTAAAAGTACACATTTATCCAACAGTTGAGTTAACTCAAGCTAATAACGTTGATGTGAGGGAGGCTGTTCATTTGAAAATATAACATATATTTTAGAAGAGGCAGTGCACGCTCAGTTTGAAGTGCAGAGCCAATCACTAGTACTGAAACACTGATCCACGACATATCATCGCTGATTTCTTAAAAATTAATAATGATTGTATCATTATTGGTTCATATCAAGAACCAATAGTAATAGTCCATATCAAAATAAGCAGATGTAAAAACCCAGTCACTGCCGATTTTTTATATGAACAGATAGTGATACTGGTTTGATACTGGTTTTATATTTTTTACTGCCTGTTCATGTCAAGAATCAGTAGTGATACTAATTTTTAATTTTTTGTTGTTCATGTCAAGAACAGGTAGTGATAATGCAGAGAGTATCATTGTCGATTCGTGTTACAAAACAACAATGAACCGACAGTGATAATAGTTTGTAACTCATCTTTAAAACTTTATTATTTTTTTCAAACTTAGTCAGATGGAGACATTTTTATATAAAAATTTTAGCTCTCAACGAGAACTAAAATTTTGTTGTTGACAATTTTTCATTAATATAGATGCCAAATCTAATCCACAACTATTTTGGTATTCGCAATTTATCAAGCTCGACTCCTTTTGTCATGATTCATTCATAAGAGTATTTAGCATTTCTAAATTAGATGAAAAAAAGATTAAATTAGGAATAAAATTATTGATAATTTATGAATCGCTAATCTGACAAACTTATTACAGAAATAGAATGATGCTTTGAGTAGACGAATCGTAGGAGAAGTCATAGGGGTTTTTATATAGGTTCGGGCCATCTTGAGGATACTAACCCAACATCATGTTTGTCTTCTACTGATCTGAGCCTGTTACAAGGGATATGTGACTAGGCTAGATAGATCTAAACCTAGTAGGTGATTTCCTTGCTCAGCTTCGGGTGTCTTCTAGTTTCTCGAAAGGTTCGTCCGACTTCTTCGACTTCCATTGGCTTGTCCTTTGCATGGCCCCCTGGCTCCATATATATATGGTGTCATATGTTCTCTGGAGTCCTCCTTCCTATTCTTGGAAATAAATCTTCCCATTTGTATGATGCTTTAGGTACCTACATGTAGTTTTTTTTCATCCAAAAATTCCTTTCCTAGAGATAGAGATATGCCCCAAGAATTATGGGAAACCTTGGACTTCCTTGATATGGTAGCTATCCGTTATTTATCGTCAAGCCCCCCCCCCCCCATTAGTACATCAAATGAAGCTTTGACGGATCAAGTATATGGTCAGCAAAGATAAGCTTTTTGTCTGACCACATCATCGAGTAGGACTCGAGTCCTCGATTAGGATGAAGCATCTAACTGGGTTTCCTGATCTTCTACTCGAGATTCCAAACGCTTCCGAGTCCCCAAGAGAGTTTTTGAGCAGGTGTTACATCCGAGTAGGTTTTCTATTAGCTTCACCTTTTGGAAGAAAAAAGGTTTGTCACAAGTTGATTTCAAAAGATGGACCGTTGCAGTAGAGATTTTGGGTAGTGGTGAGCATTCTTTTCCCGTCAGAGTATCATGATTACAAGAGCAACGCAAGGAGCCAAACTACTTGGGGTACGTCGCCAATGGCCCGTCTTGCGCTGGGCATTAAATGTGACGTGACGACAAAGCTGGAGATTGTGGCCATGAGTCGTATCATGTCATCAACCGAAGCGCCATTTCCGGGAGCCTTCGCTATGCAGAAAGAAAAATGGAGAGCCGACCACAACGTCCATCCTTCCATCATCGATTGCTTTCTGTCACACTCTTCGTTCTCCTTGCACCCTTGCCTCAACCCCCCCCCCCCCCCAAAAAAAACTTCATCCCTCAATCCCTCTGCCGCCTTGAGCAAGAAGAAGAATATGAGAAACAGAGCTCATCCACCGATGAGATAACAAGCGTGATTCCGGAGTGGCAAGAGTCTAACATTACGCAGGAGGCCATGGAGAAGGTAGAGATTGATGAGGTGATTCCTCCAAGGGTTATGATCCCCTGCACGCCAGCGGCGAGGCAGAAGATTCCAAGCCCAGACACACATAGCTTGGTGATGTTCCTTTATTTATTTCACTTTGGCTTCCTCTTCCCCCCTTCCTGTTTTCTTCTAGAGGTATTGGGCTTCTACGGCCTGGACTCATCCATCTTAACCCCAACTCGATCATCATACTGAGCATCTTCGTGCACTTGTGTAAGGCCTTCCTTGGTTTCTGCCTGTCCCTTAACCTCTTCAGGTACTTCTTATGCTGGTAGCATGGATTCTAGGTTCGGGAGGGGAAATCAGCGGAATACATCAACTTCATCACCAAATCCTCCTAGCTGGGTTGGCATAAGAAGTGGTTCTACTGCCAACCCAGTCTGCAGGGGCTTCCTTATTGGGGCTTTACACTGTTGTCGAGGCCCGCCTGGACGGAAGAGCCAGTGATGACTACCCTTTGCCAGAACCTTATCGGAGAGATCCGGCACCTGAAAAAGGAATCTTGTGGGGAACTTTCCAAATTGTATTCGTATTAATCATTAGGGTGATCATTTACACAATCACGCCCATGATGGTTAACCAGAATCCAATCCTGCTAGTCCCGGTAAATGTTTTATACCCAAGATTGGAACACAAGCCTTTACAACATATTTCATTATATCAAGGTATAATAAAGAGCAAGTAATATAGTTATATTACAAGTCTTTAAGTTAGTACAATTTCACAATAATTTATATAGCATGAACACTATGAGGACAAAAGACAGTTTAAAGTCCTAGTTGGTTAGAGTTACTACGCAGCGAAAAAATAAATACATGAACGAGAAAAGATGGGTAGTGCCATGTGCCCATAAACACCACCCTAAACTGACAGCTCATGAGTAGATAGCACTACTCTCACCTGTCGACAGGTTTGAAGTAGCTAAACACTAACTCTTCCTCACCTGCACTGCAAAGCAATGTGAGTACGAAGATACTCGCAACACTTAATCCATAATGGGTACATATAATAACACTACTCCAAGGATAATGCATTGGATGAATTAGCAAGGAATCGGCCGTAAGGTTAAGTGAATTCATATGCAAAGCAATTTTGATACAAGTTTGTGAGCACCTACAACTTAACCAATTGTACCCTCCTATCCAGGGATCAACACCATAAACATAATGGTACATGAAACCATCTCATAACCAACATCAACCATCACAACCGCCACCCACAATGGAACTCTATGATTGATGCAAATGCACATAAGCATGCTCATGATCGAGGGTGTGGAAATTTAAATTGATCTCAAACCCTGCAAGAGGGTACATCTTTACCCACATGACACGGCTACAATGTTATTCAGCTCATCCATCCCATAGCCGGATATGTGGTAAGTACACAAAAGTGCGAAAGCCAACTGCATCAATGGATGATGCTTAAACGATACAAGCGGTCTATGGCATCCGGGTTCCTTCCCTGACCTACCTCCAGAACCACCCATATCTCGTCTCATCGTCATGTTCATACATCCCAACATCATTTTCATCGTGAAAGTAATTAAGTCTTATAGCTCGCGAACGATGGTTGAAACATCACTCAACTTCTACCGAGGACCTATACATTTCTAAGCATCTTAGATAACTTTTCAGTTAGACAACAACATGTTATACTCGGGTTACAAGGATAAGAAACATCAATAAAATAAGGTAGGAGTGATGCAACAACATAGGTTCTACCCACATAACTCGACATCGACTCTCTATCATGCACAACATACATAAAGTGTTAATTTATCAATTTAGACTCCTCACGATCCAAATTATGAGGTGAAATATGCTTAAATGGTTGCCTTGGTGCTTAGCTTCACAATTAATAGCAACAAACTTCGGATCACCCCCGATCACGCCCGCATCACGCTCTGGTCCTTCATTCTCTAAGGAAGAGCACATGCAATCCGATGAGCATGAAAGAGGTGCAATGAGGTATGCTACAAGATGCATAAAGAATGAGGATGCAATACAACAAGCTAAAGTACAAAGACATGCCATAGAACAAAGAAGTTTCCGATCCAAACGACTTCTAAAATTTTGGAAGAATACTGGAAGTTCCAGATTCGGGTCAGAATTTTTGGGTGGTCGGAACTTCCAGGTGGTACTCCGAATAGGGCTTTTCGGGCTAGCAAGTTCTATTTAACTGAAAGTTCCGGATTGAGGTCGGAACTTCTGGATGGTCAGAACTTCCAGGGGTACTCCGAATAGGGGTTCTTGGGTTGGTAAGTTCTATTTAACCAGAAGTTCTGGATTGAGGTTAGAACTTCTGGATGGTCAAAACTTCCGGTGGTACTCTGAATAGGGGTTCTCGGGTTGGCTTGACTCAGATTAATCCGGAACTTCCAGTCAAAGGCTGGAACTTTCAGGTAGGGGTTCTTAGATAGTTTTAACTAGGATTACCTGAAACTTCCAGGTTGTAAACCGAAACATCCTGGTTCTAGCAGATGCAAGTTCGCGATGATTTGTCAGCCGATTCAACTTGCATCTTAAAACACAACCCACATAAGCATGTATTTGCACTAATGCATTGGTTCCAGGCTTCATCTACACACAAAACAAACATGATTCCCAGGTTCTACCTCATCCCAAATCCTCCAATTAGCTCCAAAATATCAAGAACACAAGGGTGTTTCGCAACTACTCGATTTGTGCTCAAGAACCCAAAATTAACCAGACCAAAATGTGCATTCTGACCATGGGAAACCTAGAAGACTTACCCAAGGTCCTTGTGGAGGTTGGTGACCGTCGGTTGGGGAGAAAAACGGAGGAGAAAGGCTTAGAGAAGAGGGACAGGCTGTGCTGAAATTTCAGTGGAGAAGGGCGATGAAAATGGATTGAAACTCTTCCAAATCTTCATGCATGCAATTGAAACTTGGATGAATGGAGATCTAGGGTGTTAGGGAACATGATGGTGTGACATGAATACCTTGAATCCAAGTTCTTGAGGTGGGATTTGGGGAGAAAAAGAGAGACGCTTGAGAGAGGTGCTCCTACTCTCTTTGCTATTCAGTTGGAGGGGGAGAGAGAGCACGTGAGAGTAAGAGGGAGAGTGAGGGGAGGGAGAGAGCTGCTGTTGATGCAGCCGAGTGGAGAGCAGGAGGTGGGCCGGCCAGGTGGCCCTATGTGTTAGAGTCTCATTTATATCAGCTGCAATTCCTTTTCTTTCTCTCTCCCAAATTAAAACCCAAAGGAGGTGTCTAGCTGTCCAAAAATCCTAGAAACTTTTGTGCATCGATTGCAAAATGAGATGAGCCCATTTTAAATAGATTCACCTACAACGCCTATGTGGGACTTAAAGTAAACGAAAACTCTAAGGCCAGGTTATTTTCATAAATCTCAACAAAAGTGAGCCATCAAGGAAAATAACAAGAACTTATCAAATGCTCAAGAATTAAATATGATGCTCATGATGCATGATTATGCTTAATCACATGTCTATGAGATTTGGGATGTAACAAATCTAATGGCCTATGACACTACCAGGGACTTCAGGCACCGTCTAAGTCCTCTAAAGTCAAGAATTATCGACACTTGGCAATTTTTGGTTGAGTTGGATCCAGCTCGAGAAGGTGAGATAGGTATTTCGTGATTCTGAGTAGCCATTTTTTTAAAAGAAATTGTAAAGTTAATCATCATAGTCAACTACCCCTGCTCACAGTGATTTTACCATAGGTCATCGACAAGAGGGCCAAAATTCTTTTTGAGGCAATCCCTTCTCCTAGCTGCTTAGGAGTCCCAGTTCCCGTCATGGAGATTTATCCTGAAGCCCAAAATTAGGTTACATGAGACTTCCCATTTTTGATTTTGTTATCTTTTTAGGTATTTGTATTTAAATTGATGGTTGTCGTGGGCTTGAACACGGGGGCCCTAGATGTAGACTCGGATGATGTTCTAATCATAGGCGGTGTGGGCCTAATCAGGACCAGAGACAACAGCGCATCATCGCGAGCCCCATCCTCTGCCCGTGGAGTTGAACCGGAGGGGGATGATGATGCGGGGGCCGATTCATCGGCGGGTGGTCCCAGGCTGCCGACGCTAACTACCTCAGCTCCCTTTGTTCCTATCGACCCAGCGCTGGCTCCGCTAGCTTGTGGTCTTGTTAGGACACAAGAACTCAGAGCAGTGGTCTCAACCCTAGTAAGTTGCGCTTTTACCCAGAGCCTATGCGGCAGATTTATTCTTGACTTTGGGCATGTTTTAGCCTTTTGCCAATGAGTGCCAAAAGGCTGTCGTCCCCATGAGTTCATCATACGGTTCTCCTTCGGTTCCTACGGGTTCAGGAACCAATGGAAGCGCCCTCGAGAAGACCCTTAAGAGGCTAGTGTCCTTCTTGATCCCAGCAAAGCCCTCCCTGGCCAAGAAATGGTCCATGTATGTGTAGGCACTATAGACCTTTTCCTTATGTTAATAGGAGTTCAGTATTCTAGTTTTCTTATTTGCAGGCTTCTCAGAGCACTGGTTCCCATCCTCCACCTTCATAGGCCCTGGTCGTGACCTCCTCCGGAGGGGATGCGGGGAGGCTTAGCAAGCCCCTGGCATTAGTTGCCAGTGACCAGGAAGATGGTCTTCTGACTCCCCAGACTCCTATCATGAACTTGGTGCATGGGCTACCCAGGAATCTGACTTGGAGGGAGATCATTGAAGGTCCTCTCGGTCGTGATCTGGATAACATCTTCTTGTCCTTTTATACAGTAAGAGTTTACTTGCAAAACAACCATTTAGTCGATGAAATGCTTGGTACTAACCTAAAATCTTGCAGGTGTACGTGATGCGGTGGAAGAGAATCCGAGATGAGGCCCGGAAGGTGACCGCCCGAGTGGCCACCGTTGAAGAAGGTGCCACTGCGCTGCGCCAGCAACTTTCCCAGGCAGCCACTAAGAAGGAGAAGGCAATTGCTGCCAAGAAGGAACATGTGGTTGCCCAACTGGAAAGCTGGATCAAAGGTATGTCTCCAGAAATTCTCGATTTTCCATCTTCCCACCATGCCACTCTAACATGCTACAGTGTAGAACTCTCCAATGCTCGAGAAGCCATGGCCAAGGAGGAGGCCATGATGTTGGCCACCCGTCAATGACTTGTTGTGGCCTTGAATATCTTGTAGGAGGCACTTCTCTGGGTTGAGATAAAGAGAACATCATTAGTCAAACATGCATCAGATAAATGCAACATAATATACAGCAAGAATGCAACATATAAAAAGAAAATTAACTATCATTGGTAATTGTTCCCTCATTAGCTCATATAAAAAGAGGCTCAACTCAGGGGCACAAGTCATAAAAGTAGCAACACGTGGACTATAAGAATTACACACCTTCTTTTCCCGCACATTATAGAATATGAGAGAGATTCAATAAGAAGATGTGTAATTATGATAGTCATGTTACTACCCTCAACCATATAAGTGCATAATCATCACAACCTATGTGAGTTATTATGCACTTTAGTCATACAAAAAAATGGGAGCAGATTAATGTGCCAAAGAATGGCAACACAAATTATTTATTTGTGTCACAATTGTTTGTCCAAAAATTTGAATGTGATATAATGGACAACAAGGTTATGCCCCACCTGAACCCTGATACCACATAACATCAGAATCAAACTTAATTCAACATGGTATTATCATCAAAAAACTGCATCTACCTATCCAACATCATCATTTCCCAATTCGGGGCCTCGTGTCATTGGCCTATTTAATCATTGATAGGATAAACATAGCTAAAATTCAACTAAATTTCTATAAAAGAAAATTAAACCACTAAAATCCTAAAATTCGCATAAAAGTATTATTGGCCTAAAATCATCTAAATTTTACTAAATCATTTAGAATGCACCTAAAATCCTATAAAATATGCATGAAATTAATCTATAATTGACCTAAAATCATCTAAAATTCACCTAATCATTAAGAATGAACCTAAAATTCTCGAAAATATGACCCACCCCAACGTCAAATTGGAGGAGGCCGCAGTAGCTCATGGATGAGGTTTGGTCCGGCGCAGTGGCGTTGGAGTGAAGGAGGTCGGGGAGGGTACGACAGCTCGTGGTGGAGGAGGTAATGGCCAGAGTGGCATCATCAGGTGGAGGAGCCCAGGGAAGGCGGTAGCTCATGGTGGAGGAGGCCAGGAATGGGGTAGTGGCTTTAGGGTGGACGATGCCATGATGGCTCATGATGGAGAAGGTTGGGCCCCAAGGCAATAGTGAGGGGGTGGAGGAAACTGGGGACGGCATGTCAGCTTGTGGTGGAGGAGGTTGGGGTTATGGCACCGATGTCAGGGTGGAGGAGATCACGGTGGCTCATTATGTAGGAGGTCGTGGCCGAGGTAGCGATGAGGAGGGAAGACTCAAGATAGCGCGATGGCTCGTGGTGTAGGAGGTTGGGGCCAAGGCAGCAGTATCATGGTGGAGAAGGCTTTAGTGGCTCACAGTGGAGGAGGTCATGGCCAGGGCAGCAGCTCATGGTGGAGAAGGTCATGGCCAGGGCAACAACTTTAGGTATAGGAGGTCACATCAACTTGTGATGGAGGAGGTCAAAGCCAGGGCAATGGTGTTGGGGTGGAGGAGGTCGAGCAGGGCACGACAGATCATGGGTGTAGGAGGTCAGGGACAGGGTGGTAGAATCGAAGTGGAGGATGGTGTGGAGTCCAACGGAGGAGTGGACTAGGACCGTAGGCATCGGTTTGGTAGCTCAGGAGTGGCTAAGTATTGTAAAAGAGTAGAGAAGGAAATGTATATAAGGCAATGATACTATCACTCCCGGATTAAGTAGCTAATATTATCACTGTTCTTTCACAACTACAACCAAAAGTGATAATATCACTATGCGGGCCACGGGAGCCAAGGCGTTGGTCTGTCATTGCCGGTTCACATCTACGGAAAGTAATAGTATCATTGCGACTTAGTAATATAACTAAAAATTGTGAATTTGTAACATGAACGTAGAAGAAACAATCTAAAAATTGTGAATTGGATTAAGCACTTGAAGTTGGGACTAAATACAACTAGTTCATAATATTAAATACACCAGATTATAGTTAACTTAATACTAAGTACAAACCACATAATAGATAAGTTGATAATAAATAGTTCTCTAGACAAACCACATAATATTAATTATAAACCACCCAATTCTCTAAACAACCTTCCCAATGTTAAACCTGAGTGCATGATCTTCTGCCTCATCATACATGCTGCAATTGAGCACACACAAAAAGATGATACTGACATCATCAATAGTATATAGATGAGCATGAAGATACATAGCATCTGTGCTTGACACATAGAGAACAGAGCAGCTGTTGTTGCATGGGTCAAAGGCAATGTGGAAGTTGATGTTGGGTCCCAGGAAGTACTGGCAAGTAGGAGAAATGAACATCCATCAGTTTGGATGAACCTTGTGTTCAGTAATGACATCCATCAGTTTGGATGAACCTTGTCTCCAGTAACGATGAGCAAATGATCCTGGGGGTCTACAATGAGACCCAAGTGATGAGAGGCAAGACGGCTGACCTTGGCATGCCTCGTTCCCATTTTCATCTCCTAAAAATATTTATAAAAATAAACAATTCTAAACAAGCATACTATTTAATCTTTGGAAAGAAAAAATGGATTAGATAGATTTCACATCTAACAATACCTAAAAAGTTGAAGGAAGCTTCCTTTGGCTAACAAAATGATAGAAGAGAAGATCTATAAAAAGGAACATAAACATAAACAGAGAACTATATGAAGATAACTTAAGACAAGAAGAATAAAGATCTATATAAGGAAGAACAAAGCACTAAATGAAGAAAAGAAAATCTCATTTCTTCACATACCTCTCACAATCTCTGCTCTCACTTGTGGCCCAGAGAAAATGATAGAGCCAAGAGGATTAAATAGAGGTTGTAATTGTGATGCTATCACTACCGATTGTAGTTGTGAACAGGAAATGATAGACCAACACATCGGCTCCGGTACCCCGCGTAGTGATACTATCATTTTCGCTTCCAATTATTAACTAGCAATGATAGTACAATTGTTGGTTGGTAATTAGAATCGATAGTGATTGTATAATTGCCCCTACATAACTTCCCTATGCCCCTTCGTCTTCCACACCACTTTTGCCACTTTGTCTACCTTGAATGGCCATTAAAACTACTCACCCTCTTTGGTTGTCACCTATCATGGCCTCTCCACTGCTGCAACTCGTTACTCCTCCACCGCTGCCACCTTCGGCCTCTCTTCCATCACCAACGCTGACATCGGAGGAGGAGGGAGGAGGCAATGGTGGCCTCCCCTGGCGCAATGTTGACCTATTACCTCTCCTCCTCATTGGATGATGAGGACTAGGAGCACTTCCAGAAGGGCACTCCTCCATTGCATGTGCTAGCGAGCTCAAATGAGGACACTTGCACCGAGAATGATGCATCCTCTGAGGAGGGAGAGGAGGACACCTACGCCAAGGGCTCCAACGTCGATGAGGATTAGGAGGAGGCTGGTGCCAAGGAGGAGGAGGAGGAGGAAGCCATCGCCATTGGAGGTCTCAATGACCCCATCATCATCGATAGTGATGAAGATGATGACAACATTGACTAGGAGGATCTCGAGAAGGAGACGGATGAGTCGTTGTCATCATTGGACGATGACTATGATAGCAATGGCCCGTCGTTGAAGAACCGTAGATAAACTAGGCCTAGGCTAGCTATCATAAGCTTAGTGCCGATCTTTTGCAATTCGAATGTTAGTTTTTGTTTAATCTGAAACTTCTTTTGTAATCAGGACCCTATATATTTTGTAATCTAGACCTTATTTAGCATTATCAGAAACATATTTCTTAGTGTTATCATGATCTATCTTAGTGCAATGAAGAACTTATTTTGTAATTACCACCTTACACTCCCACAGATCGTAGATGGGGAACGAAGCCATCTATGCGAAAGTGTCTGTGATAGCAAGCTTGTCACAGACATGTAACCATCCACCTATAATATAACATAGCACATATGATTTTAAAAAACAACCATTTGTGATATTATTTTTAGAAAAAATAATATTTTCAATGTAGGAAAAAGTTACACCCAAGCCTCACGCGTGCGATTTTTCAATGTAGGAAACAAGTCACGCAATTTTTTGCGTGTGCAGTTTGTAGGCATCAAACCCATGACCTCATGCATCGCGCGTAGATTCCTTACCATCTCACTTGTACATTATTGCTGATAGCAATAGGATATTTTATCTTTTTGACCCTTGTTGTTCAAAACTTTGGATAATTATTTGGACGTATAAATAACTTCAAATGAAAAAGTTTCTTCATTCGACTCCATATGAATATTTATAAATTTTCAAATATATACTACATACAGATATTTATAAAACTCGTCTGTGTTGATCATCTAGACATAGATGGATAATTATAAAAAAACATCTATGTCTAAGACAGCATTTTAGTATAACCGTATGTATGTTCTTGCTCTCCTATGCATAGATGTTTTTTCCCTAGACGACTGGGAGTATCACATACACTTTTTCCAATCAACCGTTTGTGCGTTTATCAGTGACAGCTTTTAATGTGATTGTGTTAGTCTAAATTTAGCACTTCCAAACTTAGTGTCTTATTTTTCACTTTCAAACTTGGGCAACACATCATCTCAAGCATGTCCCGTATCATTAATTGTCAGGTCATGGAGCCAACCAGCAGTGATATATACCCGTTATTCCAATGGTCTTAATAATTTATTGGCTGTTTGAGGTTACAAACTGACAATGATACTTTACTATTATCGGTTCTAGCCAAATCAGCACTAGTAACCGGTCACCAATTGGAGTTTTTAGCAGTGCTCTCTCGTTCTTCCTTCCGGTAGAAGTTAAGAGCCACTCGATGTTGTGGTTTTGTTTCCACAACATTATTAATTTGTAAAACATTAAGGAGATGCATATATAAGACACTACCACCATAACCTTCATATGCAGCGGTTCATGAGTCACAAGTCATGAGATTTTTAGGAGTCCAATATCTCTTGTCTAAACCCACTTAACCAACTCACCTCACATAGAAATACAATACAAGTCCTTTTCTTTTCAGTGGAAAATAACTATCGTACTTTCTAAAGTGAAATCCTAATACTTCATAGAGTTCATAATTGTATAATGATGAAACACAGACTTGTTTGAGCACAGACTTGCTGCAAATCCTTAAATCCAGGGAACGGTGAACAATTTAACAATTTCGAACAGATAATCAAGAAAGCTATTAATTCTCTTGTATAACATAGATTGGTTCGCTAGCTATGTTCCACTTGCTCATAGGTTTGATTGGCTGTTGTCCGATGACTAAATAAATTGTGTAGCTAGTTAAGATTCGCTATACACCATCATTCAGGGCATTTCTATAAGGCCAGTCAGACTTGACCCGACAAAAAACATGACAAAACTGAAATGCTGAAAGTTTCGGAGCTCGGGCAAAACTTCTAATTCAAATCCAAAATTAGAAATGGCTGAAGTTAAGGTTGCATCAGTTTGTTTGTCCATGTTTGTGGCTCAGCCTCCTTGTTAACTTTGGTCAGCCTGATATTTTTATATTTTTTATTATTAATATTTAAATAAATAGACCTCTGATGACAATATTTGCACAAATAGACGTCTATCACCCTCTGAAAGGGCTGCATTTTCAGAGGACGGTAAGGATGGCAATGTGGCACCGGAGGCCCTTACCGCTCTCTGAGAGGGCGGTTAGTCTTTACCACCCTCTCAGTGGGTGGGTAGGCCCCACCCCCCCCCCCCCCCCCCCGAGTGCCCTCCGTGCAGCGCCCCTTACCGCCCTTGAAGAGGGCGGTTAGCCCTTGCCGTCCTCCCAGGAGACGGTTAGCCCCACCGTATGAAAAATTTTTAATTTAACTTTTGTACACTTCATTTTGAAAAATAGTGCACATTCATTCGGTGAAAAATGTTAGTTGTATAAAAAGTGGTCAAAATAACATCGTGGAGTAGTTATTTTTTGGAAATTTTGGATCAATGTAAAATTATTGATATTTGTTTATTTATTTGATGTAAAATTGTATGAGTAATTTTTTAGTGACGTAATGTTGGGAGGATGTAAAATCTAATTTTTCAAACAATTATAGTTGTGAAGCACTATTAGCATAAAACCCGGCACGGAGGTAATATACGCCGACAAACATTACATGGGACATAGGGTTTATCATTGCTGCGCGAATGGACTTGTCACACCCGGTTTTAATGGCCAAAACTAGATGCAGCTTATGTGTGCCTAGGATGTTCAACACACATAAGGACATCATAGATGAAGTAACAAAAGCAATACTTTTATAGAATAAACGTTAAACTCTTATCACAGTTGACCACTTTGATTGACCATCCTCAACTATGATTTCCACCATCATAGTTGACCTGACTAACTAAAACATCAAGTTATAATCATGTTAGGTTTTCAGTGCCACTCATGACTGTGAGCATAGCTGAATATTCAGTTTTAACTCCGTAGAGGTTGTATTTTACCGATAAGATGTATCATCCCTTTTTACCGAGCATCTGTTGGCTAATGGATAACTCTTACACACTACCGAGGTGTGAGCTAGGAATCCACTACAAAGCCTTTTCAATACCTCCTCTCAGCACATGTCTACCTGCTAAGGTTTCACTGTCGCGTGATTCCACGTCAACAACGGATGTTCCCTCTTGTGCCTTTTAGATCCCAGGACAGCGTTCATTCACCACTCTTCTGCCTGGTCTACACTATGCTGAGAGTAAGCAATTTACTTCTCTAGATCCGTCTCATACCAGGCTTGTGGTTGTACTATAAACACAGAAAGATCACCTCACGAACCGGTCCTTAGATTTGAGCAAGATTACCACTTTCCCAACCATACATCGCATCATACCACTTGCTCAAATCCCTATACCATGTTGCTAAAAAAAATATTCCATCATATTTTATCATTATCGCATAGGACCATTATCAAGTTTGCGGAACAATTATCATGATTACTAGCCCAAAGCAAGGCTAAGCATCATCTACCCATCCATAACCCAAAACCATACTATGGCGACAAGGATGATAAGGGAAAAACTAGGGTAAAACCTAACTCTTGGGATTCCCAATAATTTATCAGCATGCATGTTTATAAAACAAAACATTTATAAAACTAGGATAAAAAAGATCAAGAACACAACTTGCCTTCACTGAACTCAGTTGGGTCATCAAAATCTTTATCCTGCAGACCTTCTAGCTCCTCCTAAATGTTGGCGTCTACTCGCAACATACACGGAAAAACAACAACATAAAAACACCAAGATCCAAAAAGAACCAAACATCACACAGCAAACATCATGATCACAAGATTACACTATTCCTGACTATTTAGCAAAAGAACGGATCAGAATATAGCTATGGTTTACAAGTTATGATTTTCTAAAGACTAAAACATGATTGAAAAGATTATGTACAAAATAAATTATGTTGCTAGGAGTTTTCTAGGATTTTTCCAAAGCCATCAATGTATGGGGACGCGGAGACCCTTGCCTTGGTGGCTCAAGCTCTGAAGTGACCACGGTGGCAAGGAGCCGGAAGAGAAGCTAGTGGTGAGACCTTACCTTGGTGGCTTGGTGGCTCATCCGGGTGGAGGCCTTGTCTTTATGACTCAGTAGCTCAAGAGCCATGACCTGATGCTGACCGGGAGCATATCCTTTGTGGAGCTCCAACGTGGACAAGGGGTGGCATTCATGCCATTGATACCATGGGAAAAAAATCCTTATGCCGAGTTTGCTCTCTCTACCTTATTTACGTTTCTGCATTTACTTATTTGCAATTTACCTTCTTAGATAGGTTGCAAGCGCTTTGATTGGTAGAGTAGACACACTAGATAAATCTAGAGCATATTTAGATAGAAATTGATATAGATTTATCTTGTGTTGTTTATGGAGCCGAAATAGTTCTAAGTGTCCTAATTCACCCCCCCTCTTAGGACGTCATCGATCCCTTCAATTGGTATCAAAGCCTCATGCTCTTGTAGGCTTAACATCCTAGAGTTGTGATATTCGGGGTTGGGATGGATTCCCATAGTGCTCCACTTTTCGATGGCACAAATTTTCCTCGTTAGAAAATTCTAATGTCTTGTTATTTGTAAGCCTGAGGGTTGGATGTTTGGAGAGTCAACGAGGAAGGGATGAAACCTCGCATCACCAGCAAGGAGAGACAATTAGATACATTGGTCAAGAGTATCCTTTTTATCATCTATATGTGTTGATGCATTTAATCGTGTTTATTCTCTCACCAATGAACATGATATTTGGAATAGTCTCATTGAAATACATGAAGGCACAAAAAAAGTACGCAATGAGAAATATCATGTACATGTTACTAAGCTCAATGGTGTCAAAAAACTACCCCATGAAAGTGCTAATGACATGTACTCACGTTTGAATATTCTTGTCAATGAGATCAATGGGTTAGGTTTGATACAAATTAAAGATGATCAAGTAGTGAGAAGAATACTTCAAGCTCTTCTTCCAAAGCATAAGTTGATCATCTCCATCATCTACGACAACAATGACATCAAGAAAATGACTCCAAGTCAACTGCTCAGCAAGATCACCGCCCATGAGATGACAATGAATATAGGGGTGGAAGCTTCTTCCTCATCCGACACCAAGAACCTTGCTCTCACAAGCAAGCAAGCTCAATGTCAACACATGAAGACAAGGATGCAGAGACAAGAGCAAGAGTTAAGCTCAAGTGAAGATAATGAAGAGAGCTATGAAGAAGATAAGCAAATCACCTCGAGCGATGAAGAGATAGATCCTAAAATCACCAAGCTCATCTCACAAATGGAGAAGAACATCAAGAAGATCAATGCCAAGATTTATCACCCAATCTCCATGAAGGACTTGGTCAAAACAATTGATCATATCAAGAAGGAGAAGAAAAAGACCAAGAATAAGGGGGAGACAAGGGGAAGAGCCAAGGAATTTGCAAGCATAGGAAGATGGGTGAGTGATGATAAAGAGTCAAGCTCAAGTGATGAAAGCTTCACTATCCTCCAATCCAAGAAAAGCTCTTCCTCAAGATCATCATCGCACAAGTCATCATCGCGCAAGTCATCTCACAAGTGCCTTGTGGCCAAAGGTATGCATAGCGATGTAAGTGATGATGAATCCGATGATGATTCTCCTTCCTATGATGAACTCCTTAATTTGATCAATGAGCAACAAAGGGCCTTAAAAAACAATCTAAAGAACTCAAGAAATTCAATGACTTAATGACATTCATGCTACCTTTGTCTCCAATTATGAACAATTATTGTGCAAATTTAATTTGCTAAACAAGGAGCATGAAGAGCTTATGGCTAAATTTGAGTGCATTGAATCTCAAACTAAGGACCCTTTGAAGCAATCTACCTTTCTTTTTAATTACAATTCTAAGGTAGATGCTTTCATTTCTTGTGATGATTTATATGCTTTATCTAGCTCATCCCTTTGCAATTAGATTTATGTTGAGAATATTGTTATAGAACAATCTAATGAACGCATTGCATAAGAGAATGATGAGCTTAAGCAAGAAGTGAAGAAGGTCAAAAAGGACTTGGCAAGATTAAAGGGCAAGGGACATGTCCAACCTCCTCAAGATAACTATACTATCATGGTGAAGAAGCTTGCGGAGGGGTCAACAGTGACATGCTTCAAATGCCATCAAGAAAACCACAAGTCCTTCCAATGCAAGAAAGTGAAGAAGGAGACCATGGAGAAGAAATAAGATGGTGAACCTCTCTAACAAGACCTCTAATCTCTACACCAAGCCCAACTACAAGAACAAGATAAAGAGCAACCACTACAAGCTCAAGAAGAAGAAAAATAGCAAGGTGGTTGCACACAAGATTGGGAAGAAGGATCGGAGGTGAAATCAACCCATCGGGGTGCCCAAGGAAGTCATCACCAACATGAAGGAGCCCCAATCAGTTTGGATTCCAAAGAAGGCTTGAAGCCCCGAAGCGGCTATGGGGATTTGGAGACTTGGCTCACAAGATGAAGTAAAAGTTCAAGCAAAGAAGCCAAGTATACAAGATGGGTGAATTGATGAAGATCATAATCATCACATACCCAAATGCCCATCCAAAGGCATTTAAGGTAAATGAGTACAAAAACCTCTTAATTATTTACCTTGACTAGGATTGCATGTGATTATTTCAATTTATTGCAATGCCTAGTGTAAGTCTCATATGGTAGGTTGCTTGTATTTCTCTCTTATCCATGAGCAACCTACATGGTTTATTAGTGGTAGGATTCTTTTATGGTACTAGTTTTACAATTGATATCTTTTATGTGCCATGATCCAATGTATAGGATAAATCTCCATTGTTATCAATAACAAGTGCATATATCTCACAAGTATTCAACACTTGTATGCACACAGGGGAGTATATCCTACAGGTTGTGATTTTGAGACTAACATGTGTTGCTAGTGATATCTTTTATAGTCTTATGGAGCAATCAACATGTCCCCGGAGGTATACAATGCTCAAACGCTTCAATTTGTATCATTGTCAAATCTTTGTTTATTTAAGCTACCTCAATGCATAATATAGCTTAAACTTCCTATCTTGGTATATTGTGTAGTTGTACATATGTTTTATTCTCATCATACGTATGCACACATATAGGGAGAGTTTAGACTATATTATGTGAGTTTTTTAAATTGTGATCCATGTGCTTTCATAAACTTACAATTGGTATCATACTCTACAATTGGTATCATACTCTACAATTGGTATCATTCATTTGTAGTGATATCTGTTCAATTGGTATACTTTTAATTAGGTCATAATTTGTGAAGCTCTCTCCCATGTGCTCTAATATTTTTCTTTTTGAGTTTAACATGTGCATATAGTCCTTTTTGGGGATTGTTAACAAAAGGGGAGAATTTGGACGACCAAAGCAAGAAGCAAATAACAAGGTAAGTGAGATTGTAACAACAAGAAAGATGAACTAGCAATGCCAAAGTTGACAAAGGGAGAGAAGAAGAAGATGCTAGAAGCAACATAAGGTGCCTAGATCGACAAAAGAGAAACTCTTGCATAGGTCGATCAAGGGAGATAGTTGCAATAGAGAAAGGGGGAGCCACAACAAAGGGGGACCAATGTCACACACTGTTTTAACGAACAAAACCAAGTGCAGCTGTCGGTGACACACGAACTAGGGGTCCCCGAGTCCCGAGGCTAGATCAGCAGTTTGCCACGTGGCGTCCTCCCGCGGGGATCATCTCCGTGAGGTACGAGAAGACTAAGTACCCGAGTACCCTAGTTCCCCGATGACCCGAGAAGACCAAGTGCCGGGAAGAGAGTGCTCAGGGTAGTGAACAGTGGCCCCCGAGCACTCAAGTCCCCCGACGACCAGAAAAGCAGAGTACCGGGAAGGGTGTGCTCGGGGCTGCGAACAGTGGCCCCCGAGCACCCGAGTACCCCGAGGACCCAAGGAAGTTAGTTCCGGGAGAGAGTGTTCGGGGCCGTGAACAGTGGCTCCCGAGCACTTGATTCCCCGAGGACCAAGAAAGGGCATATCCAGGAGAGAGTGCTCGGGGCTGTGAACAGTGACCCCCGAGCACTCGGTTCCTCGACGGCCTAAGAAGTCCTTCGCTGGTGGCCCCCACAGAGGTCCAGCAGTGAGGTGTCAACCAGTGAAAGGCCCGATGCCACATTTAAGAGGGCGCGTGGCCTGTCACTACCAACTACTCCTGCCACGCTCGGTGTCAGTCCCTGCCACGGCCTGGCAGTGAGGCGTGGGGACATTTAATGCACGGGTCCCATCGCGGGACATCCGGCGCGCCTCGGGATAGCATCATGAAGCCCAAGGCGCCCCGCCTGCCGCACTGCTGTATCAGGTGTACAAGACCGAGCGGGCACGCCGGGCCCTTCAGTGTCTGCCCGGTGGGCCCTCTCCGCGGCGCCCGTTGCAGAACGGCATCATGACGAACAAGAGCAGACAGGGGCGCCAGGAAGCCGAGGAAGAAGATAGAGTCTCAGTACTAGCGCAGAAGCTGAGATCACCGAAGAACAAAGAGCCCAAAGCTCTAGGCTAGACAAATATTCTTGTAACCAGCAATATCTCCGAGAGACATTCTCAGAGCATTTATAGCGCACACACAGGAGTATGGTATTACGCTCAGTGCGGCCCGAACCTGTCTAAAAACCTCCAGTGCATTTGCTGCATTCTGCATCCGATCATTCCCTTCCACCTGCATCGCATCCACGCCCACTTATTTCACTCACAAAACAGATTCAGAATCATCCCCCCGGCCGAATCTCAAAGGGGGTCCCTCTGGATCCCTGCTTGAGGAGTTCACCCTCCGACAGCGGCTTATGTGTGCCCAGGAAATTTAACACACATAAGGACGTCATAGGTGAAGTAACAAAAGCAATACTTTAACTTACAATCGTTTACTTCTTACAAAAAGACTTCACCTAAACAACTTTAATAACTAAACGACAGCATCTAATCGACAGTAGTAGGACGAAAGCATCGGCAACCAAGCACTTCACAGGCACCGACCGGAAGACACGCTCCTCGAATGCCATGTCGTCATCTTGGAAATCTTCAAAGTCTTCCACTGAGCAGCATATGTATTGTGGGAGATAGCATGGGTGAGCACATGGAGTACTCAGCAAGTGTGGGAAAATAATGATATGTAGGCTTTCAATAATAACAGGCTAACACATGGTATATTTGTGTAAATGTGAGTAAAGAAAAGATATTTGGACTCAAAAGCATTAAGCAGTTATTAAGTGAATGTAACCCATACAGTCCAACACCCAGCATACAAGGCTCCCCACCTTGCATACCATAACCATCTAGTACTCCTTGTACTATAACCAAACCACGACCATCTAGTACTCCCTGTACCAGAACCATGACCACAACCATTCTCATTCCACCACCATACCAAAGCCAACCCACAACCAACTAATCATGTGAGGATCCAAGTCTCCCATAACCGAGGGCACGACTGATATATGAGTTTTACACTCTACAGACCTTGTCCAGCTTTCCCCACGAGTCGTGATTTCATCACCTGCAAGTAGATGACTAAAGTCTCCATGTTGCAATGTCAGTCAATCACTATGCACACGCCAGTGGTGTGTTGCCAGGAGATCACTACGAAGCCTTTACAAAGAATCCTTCTAGTATGTGTCACCAATATTCCAGGTTTCACCGCTAGGTGCTACCACCTAGAAGTCCCCTCTTGTGCCATGCGGAGTCTGAGAATTAACTTCCCTTATCCACGCCTCCCATCTGGCCCACACAACACTGGAAGAACCCTAATTAATCGGCTAAGCCTACTCATATCAACCTCGTGTTTATACGGAACTTCTCGGATTGTCACTCCACGAACCAGTCCTTACATAGGTTACTTGAGCAAACACTAAACCAACGACATAACCATGACAACTATCACTAACATCCCTACGCTCAAGGCCTAAGGTTCCATGCTGCTAAACCAATAACAAGTTAACCACCATTGTTGCATATGTTCATTAGTCAAGATTATGACACTTCCCAGTGTCCCAAAAGCATGGCTAAGCAATCTACCCACCAAAGATACATAACCATAAACCATCTAGGTTCCAAGGGATGATAAGGGAAAATCTAGGGAAAACCCTAACATAGGTGACTACCTATCATATTAACAGACACTGCAAGTTTTGTAAAAAAAAATAGTTTAAATCATAGGTTCAAGATGATCAAGGACACTTGCCTTCTCCTTGCTTCTACTCAGTGTACTCTAACTCTTGATCTTGACGTTCTTTAAGTTCATCCAGGGCATTGTCGACTAATCGCACAATTATCAGCAAACCACACAAACAAACACACTAAGAACAGAGCACAAAACAAAAGAACAACAAGATAAAACCTTTCTAGAAAGATAGATCTCAGAGAAACAAATCTAACAGCGCAAGAATCGCTTAAAATGGAGCTATGACGAAAAATATACGCTAAAAATAAGATTAGGGTTTATTTTATAAAAGAAAAGGACTAATTTGAAATTATCATAAAGTGTTAGGGACCTTGGTAAAAATAGAGGGACCTATATGTAATTTTGGAAAAGTTTAGGGACCTAAGTGTAAAAAGATAGGGCTCTTTTTGTAATTACAGAAAAGTACAGGGTCTATTTGCAACATTGCCAATTTTTGGGTATTATCAGATTTATTTTTGTATTGAAAATCCTTGGATTATTGTGTGGCGGCTAACTGTGCAACACATGGCTGACACGTGTGTTGGGTGGCTGAGGTGGCAGCTGAGTTGGCACGCTGATAGGGCAGGTGAGGTGGCCGGGGCTGACTGGGATTATGGGATGACGCGTAGCAGTACTGGATTGGACACCGAAGGGGTATATAGGCGATCTAATCTGGTCCGCCGGTTTCAGATCTAACGGTGCAAGGAGATCGAGCGACCGGGGAAGAAGGGAAGTGGCGGCGTCGAAGGTTTCACGGCAGCGAAGTCACCGGAGCGGAGCGGGAACCTCGTCACCGGCGTCAGGTCTCGATGGCGAGTGACGAAATAGAACCACACGCGCATGGGGAACACGATGGAGGCCTTACCTCAGGCAAGGTGGCGCACGAAGAGGGCTAGCGACGATGAGGAGCAGCGAAGGGCACGAGATGCTCGTCGTAGCGGGGTCTCCGACGACCAAACGGAGTCGGTGAGTGGCGGAGAAGCTTCAGCAGCGGTAGGTGCTTCGAAAGGAGGCTGAGGCTGAGGCTCAGCGACAATGGAGTGGCAGAACGGCGAGCACGACCGAGGCAACGAAATTGGCGGTGGCGGCGAGCTTGAATCCGACGAATTGGGCATGATCTCGGTGACTTCTTGGATTGGATTTGTCCAGGGAGAGACGGGCTAGCTTTATAGGGGCTCAGGAGGTCTCGGGGAAGCATATGACTCGAGAAACGTGGCAGAAATGGATTCGGACAGCAGCACGGCGGCGAATCCTCTTTGGAGATGATGATCCTGACGAGCGGGTCCCACCTGTCAGCGACTCCAGCGAAAGCGTCAACCGGGCAGGCATCTTCACGGGAGCACGGGCGCGGCGTGTGGTTGACGGGCCGGCTCGGTGCGAGGGCGCAGCCCAGCAGAGCAGCGGTGTGGGGTGAGAGGGCTGGCACAGGCAGGCTGGCGCGGGATGACGGGCCGAAAGGGAAAGGAGGCGACCCAAGAGGAGGTTTAACCTTTTTCTTTTTAAATTCATTTTGAAATGCTTTTGAATTGAAACCTAAGCACTCAAATTCAAAACAAAAGCCAGCAAATAAAACCAAATAAAACCAAGGAAGACCTATATGCCTAATTTCGGCATGAATGCATAGTATTCAAAATATAGCCTATGTAAATTGGATTTTAATTTTATAAAATAGCATTTAGCCTTTTCAAATTATTTAATCTCTATTTAAATCTTAGCAAATTTTGGAAAATTGCAAAAATTGAAAATCTGGATGTGACCACTAATTGGTAAGAACAAGCATCCAAGTAATGTGGTAAGAATTTGTGCTCATTTATGATCTTTACATTTGGTATCATTTGTTATTTGCCATTTGTTTTGGTTGTGTTGTCATCAATCACCAAAAAGGGGAGATTGTAGGGAAAATGGTCCTATTAGGCCATGTTTGTGATTTTGGTGATTAATAACAACATAGTCAATGGTACTAACATGTTTGCCAAGAATATATGTTAGTAGGTCTCATGGATGCAATACATGAAGAAGCCACCAAAGTTGAGACAAAGTTTGGTTGAATTGGAAAAGATCCCAGAAGAAATGAACTCACCGAATGGTCCGGTGTTCACATAGATGAACACACCGGAGCATTGTGTACAGAGGCATTTGACCTCACTGGAACGTCTGGTGCAAAGTGTGTGCTAAACACCAGAGTAGTTCTTAGTGACACGTGTGCAAAATGGACACAAGTGCTACATCGGATGGTCCGATGCTATGGAAGTGCACACACGAGATAGTGAATAGTGCAAAGAGGAAGAAGTAGCAGAAGACCACACAAGATAGTCCGTTGATTGATTTGAACACACCGGAGCCAAGCACCGGAGCATTGTTGAAAAAAGGGAGAATGTAGTGACCTCACCGGAAGGTCCGGTGCTCTGAAAATCATCTCACCGGAGTAATATTTCCAGAGGGTATTGCACTGGGTCAGTTGGCTGAGGACAACCCACCGGATAGTCTGGAGATGAAGATGTGCACACCGGAGACTTCACCGGAGCAATTTGTGCAATGAGATGTAGAGGCTCGAATGGCTCAGATAACTCACCGGAAAGTCTGGTGATGAAAAAGAAGTTTACACCGGAGTGTCTGATGTTCACAGTGGCTTGAGTAGGGGTTCCAACGGCTAGTTTGTGAGAGTGTACTCATCGGATGATCTGATGTTAGTACTACTGTTCTCACCAGATC
The DNA here is from genome assembly GCF_958298935.1 of Phragmites australis. Lineage (NCBI taxonomy): Eukaryota > Viridiplantae > Streptophyta > Magnoliopsida > Poales > Poaceae > Phragmites > Phragmites australis. The sequence continues at coordinate 17,277,108 of NC_084936.1, read as the reverse complement.
ATCCGGTGTCAACAGCTTTTCAAAACTGTTGGGTTAACAGCTAGTGCGTGAATTTGAGGCTATAAATACCCCTCCACTCAGTAGTCATTTGAAGGTGTGGTGTGTAGCTGGAGTCCAGAAAAGTTCATATACACCTAAGAAGACATCCAAACCACCAAAGTGCTTAAAGTGATCATCCAAGGTAAATTAAGCATAAGATTAGAGAATGATTAGTGCTTATAGGCCTAGAGAGTGTGTTGCTAGGTGATTTCTGCCTAGAGAGTGGATCAAGGAGTGATCCAAGCTTGTACCTCGTGGTACACCGATGCCTTGGAGTCTTGGTGACTCTGCGGCAACTTAAGCAGGAGTTGCTCAAGCTTGTTGACCCTCCGACTTGGTGTGGAGCAACGATGAGAAGCATGTACGGGGACGTGGAGACCCTTGCCTTGGTGGCTCAAGCTCTAAAGTGATCACGGTGGCAAGGAACCGGAAGAGAAGCTAGTGGTGAGACCTTGCCTTGGTGGCTTGGTGGCTCATCTGGGTGGAGGCCTTGTCTTTATGACTCGGTGGCTCAAGAGTCGTGACTGGGTGCCAACCAGGAGCATATCCTTTGTGGAGCTCCAACGTGGACTAAGGGTGGCATTCGTGCCATCAATACCATGGGAAAAATCCTTGTGCGGAGTTTGTTCTCTCTACCTTATTTAGGTTTTCGCATTTACTTACTTGCAATTTACCTTCTTAGATATGTTGCAAGCGATTTGATCAGTAAAGTAGACACACTAGATAAACCTAGAGCACATTTAGATAGAAATTGATATAGGTTTATCTTGTGTTGTTTTTGGAGCCAAAATAGTTCTAAGTGTCCAAAATCACCCTCCTCCCTCTTTAGGACATCACCGGTCCGTTCAGTTGATAAGTATGTAGGTGCACCTAATATATTTTCTTGAAATTAATGCATCAGTAACAAAAAAAGAACATCACTAACTACTGTGTGTATGAAAAATGTGTACCTATTGTGTCCGGCCCTAGAGGCCGTGGTCAAGGTGGTGGTGTGGATGCCGGTCCCGATGGAGGTCGTTGCACATCAGACCTCCTCGACGACTCTGCATGGACCCCACTCAACCTGGAAGGAGCACCAACGATGTCTGCGGTGGATCGGCATGAGGGAAGCTTCAGGGCCTATGCAGTGTTGTCGAAAACCCGCTTGACAAATCCCGCTACATCCACCGCACTATACTGCATCCCTTGTCTAAGGCGCTCTATGGTTCTAGTCGCGTCCCTATGGATATCGTATATGATATCGGCCTATTGAAACAAACATGAAATGGGAATTTCAGTTTATAGTGGTTCTTATGGTATTATATGATAAATAAATGAGACATTCTTAATACCGTTAATGTAGCGTCCTCGTCCCAATGGCTCGAGTAGGCCTCCTAGTCGAAGCGACGTGCTGCCGACCAGTATCTAGGGTGTAGGTGACCCATGTACGTGTACGCGGGACATACCCCCGCATGTATCTTTGAAGCTCGGGTCAGTGAAAGGAAGAGGCTCCTCAATGACATCCTCAAGGGCATGGGCCCATGCCGAGATATATGGCACCAAGCGATCTACCCAGAGGTTACCAACCGGTCGGCCCATACGTGCATACTTGCAAGTCAACCACGTTATATAGACTATAAATGAGATGATTGTTATTGATTTTATATTTGATTTTAGTTACCTGTGAACGTTGCCTAGAACCGTGCGAATGCTGATGAGGGGGAACGCCTGGAAGCGTCTGAACTGCCTCATCATGTGGTGGGCTGGCTACTCCTCGACGTAGATGTCAAAGACGAACAGCTTCTTCATAAGCCAGTATACCTCGTCGCGGCTGCACAGCGAAGACAGACAAAAAGGAGCACGGGCTTGTATCATCAAGTGGTTGTAGGGGGTCCAAACCACGTCCTCTGGACACAGACGGTCGAACTACACCTAAAAAGATCATATGCGTTGTGGGCATGCTCGTGTGCCCATGCGGCTTTGGAGAAAATAGTAATAAACCAAAATTAAAACATGTGTCAAGTGAAGCAGATCTATGTTTCATATGTACCCGATGTCAACACCACAACAAGCCCATGGTGAGCCTATCCTCCTCAAGTTCAACATACTATTCCTTAGGGTATGGGAACTAGTCCACAACGGACCGGTCGATCATGAACTGCTCATACGACCACAACTGCGGTAGGAGTGGGCACCCAACAAATGTGGGTGGTGTCTCCTTCTTCGTGCACGCATCGCACAAGGCCCGATATGTCACCGCCAGGATAGCTGAGGCCCAGCTCAACTGGGGGACATCATCGGGCTCCGCATCTGCGATCCCCCTCACGTACAGAATAAGGGTCCTCGACACCAAGTGGCCTTGGTTACTGGTGATCATAACCTAGCCGAACAACCAAAGCAGGTAGGCCTCCAAGTGCCTTGAGACCGAGTACACATTGGCGTCTGGGTGCATCGTCTGTCTGCTGAACAAGGGTGAACCGTTGGAGCATGACATTCATCTAGTCTACATCCACGTCAATGACTCCAATGGTGGATCCGGCGCAAGGTAATCCTAACAGGTAGGCTATGTCCTGCAATGTCGGAGCCATCTCACCACAGGGGAGGTGGAAAGTGTGGGTCTCAGGCCTCTACCAGTCGACCAGTGCAACAATCAGTGAGCGGTCAAAATAGAATCGCCTCGCGGCTGCCTCAAGATTCTCTATCGCTCGGGCCTCCACCAAACGACACAACGGTAGGAGTCCAGATGCTGCCAACCTGTACCATATGGAATATTAAGTGAATGTAGAGCATACAATAAATAAATAATCAGGCACATACGCAGCTAATTCGTGACATACCGGTCCTTCCAACGATCATCGATTGTAAGTAGCTCCCTGAGGCCATGTGGTCGGAAAATTCCTAACTTCGTCTGGTGAACCGCAGACAAGAACTAAGTAATTTTTTTATTATCCAAGTGACCAGGTGTATAGACTATATTATTTCAGCTATTGTATAGTAACTTTCTAGTATGAATATGTTCTTTGCTTTTTGTTATGGTCTTACGTACAATTTGAGTGGTCCTTCATGTTCCAATAAATATTCGCCGGCCATATTCGTTTTTGATCCATATTCATTTTGTATTCTTTTCTGACATTATCCGTGATCATATTTGTTTCTGAACTATCCGTATTCGAATCTGTTTTTGGCAACAAAAAAAAAGTGGTTTCAAATACAGTGAAGGCTTGTTCCAACCGATTTTGAGCCGTTTCCATCCCTATCTGCAAGTCATGTTAAGTTTGAATTAGGAGTCATAATCTTGTACTGCTAAGACCTGTCGCCCTTTAATTATGAGAGGATCATGGCCGATTGAAATCATCAACCAAACGATCAAATGCAATTTACATTGCTTTTTGCCATGTCTAGTACCTATAGTCTCGTTCTCTTTTCCAATCTATATTGCTATCGGCTATTGATCTCGACAACCAAGGACAAACCGCCGGCCATCTACGCTCTAACGGGGTCCCTCTTGAGCGTGGATGACGACAAAAGTCCGAAGACACAGCTCCATGACCGGGGTATCCTGGGTGCTTCTTGCTGGATATTGCACACGAGGTACTCAGTGTTTGATGTGGTATCCTTTCGCATCAACACACTTTTTGGTGACTCCGCTGGGGACCCAAAGCTTTCAGCTACTTCATAGCCGAATTCTAAAGCCCTAGACATGTCTACTTCATATATTTATAAAAATAAGATCATCATGGAGTCTTACGATGAATTGCTAGAAGAAATGCGTCTAGCGATCGAGGCCAACTTGTAGCAACATCGGCAACATCTCCTTTCACACTATGTAAAGACTCAACAAGGCATGTTCAAGAAGAAAGATTCTCCACCGCCCGCCATCCAGAGCCCTAAGGTACTAATCAATGTAAGTGCTCAACCCCATCTATGACATGATGGTTAGTAAGATTCATCCTTTAGTTTTACAAATACATGAGGAACAAGGTCTGAAGAAACATATTGCTAGTAATGCTAATATTTCAATTTCTCCTGTTGTCGTTAATATATTACCTAGTGCTTGTCATGCTTACTTGAATAACCCTGATGATGACCAAAATTATATGGATAGTGTTGCACCTAATCATGTCACTTCTCATGCTATTAAAATTGATGTGACACAGAACCTATGTCAAACACCATATGTTAAGCACTATGCTTCAACTTTGTCTCAAGCTTATAGAGTCGAATGTTTTCCTAATGTGCAAACACTATATTATCAAACCGTAGCATATAGTACTCCGCCTATACCACCGCAAGAGTCAAGTGTCCCTTATGGATTGACACATGTAGACTACTTCGCTACGCCACCTCCTATTACTTCCTATGCGCCAAATTTGACCACATCATAGCTTGAGCCAATAGCTAACCCTACTCGACATGTGGTCGACTATACAGAAATCATGCAAGAACAAGTAGTTACCATGCTAAGAGAACAATTCAGTTTTGAGGTTAGAAGAAAAGCTCGTGCATACCAAAAGTCATATCTTGAACACTATGATACAATCACATACCCTCACGATTTCAAAATTCCTAATGTTATGAAATTCACCGGGGAAGATAATAGAACCACTAGGGAGCATGGGGATCAATTTCTTGCGCAATTGGGTGAAGCTAGTTCCAATTATATCCTAAAAATTAGATTATTTCTATTATCATTGTCTGGAATTTCTTTTACATAGTTTATATCTCTTGCTCCTAATTCTGTACATGTGTGGTCTTAATTGGAAGAAAGATTTCATGAATATTTATCAAGTTCGTGGAACATTTATCATGATTACCATCCCAAGCAAGATTAAGCATCATCTACCCTTCCATAACCCAAATCCATACTAAGGTGACAAGGATGGTAAGGGAAAACTAGGGTAAATCCTAACTCTTAGGATTCCCCATAAATTATTAGCATGCAGGTTCATAAAACAAAACATTTGAAAACTGGGATAAATATGATCAAGAACACAACTTACCTTCACTGAACTCAGTTGGGTCTTCAAAATCCTGATCATGCAGACCTTCTAGCTCCTCTGAAATGTTGGCGTCTATTCGCAACATACGCGGAAAAGCAACAACACATAAACACCAAGATCCAAAAAGAACAAAATACACACAACAAACATCATCACATACAAGTTCACACTATTCCTAACCATCTGGCGAAAGAACAGATCAAACCGGACCTACGGTTGACAAGTTATGATTTTCTAAAGATTAGAACATGACCAAAAAGATTATCTACAGATGAAATTATGTTGCTAGGAATTTTCTAGGATTTTTTCCAAAGCCATCTACGATTTTCTAGGATTTTTCTGGAATTTTCTAGCATTTATTTGAATTATAAAACTATTTAAAACTATCAAACAGAATTAAATAAACACATAAAACATTATAAACATTATTATAAATTAATTACCTAATTATTATTATTATTCGAATTATTTTACACTGGAAATCTTTTTATTGTGCAATATTCATGAATTATGACGTCAGCAAACAATTTAATAAGAAAATAAATGCTGACTGAGCTGCTAGCGCTGATGTGGCTTAACACAGCAGCGAAAACACTGATGTGGCTGGGTGAGGTGCCACGGGGACGTGGCATCAGCTGACTGGGATTATGAGCTGACACATGGCGCTCTCGGATTGGATCTCGAAAGGGTATGAGGGAAATCTAATCTCAGCTCTTGATCTCGGATCGGATGGCTAACAGTGATGGCCCTCATCTACATAGGTGGCACGATGCCGGAGGCGACTACTGCGGCGGTGCATCGCCAAAAACACACCGGAACGGCGCTCCAGTAGCCTAAGGTCAACGGCGAGCGGCGGAACAAAAGAACATGCTCATGTGGAACTCACCTAGACACTCGTTGAAGCTCAGGGAATCCTCTAGCTAGGTCAGTGACGGCGCACGGCGGCGGTTCTCCTCGGTCGGCATCGTGGATGAAGCTCCGGTGATAAACGGCGATCAATTTTGCCTCTGGAAGCTTCCTTGCACTCCCGCAGTGCTAGCGAAACCCCCAACGGCGGCAATTGGGCTACAGCGATTGAGATCAATGGCGGCAGCTACCTTCACCGACGCAATGTTGAATTTGCTCGAAACCGATGGCGTGCTCTGGTACGATCTAGGGGAGGGATCTAGGGTGCTATTTATACCCTGGAGAGATAGGATTCGAGGGCGACTTGGCTTCAATTTGAACAGTGGTGGCAAGCTCTCGGACTCCGATTTGAACTCGCATCCGATTGGAGATAAGGCGTACTCGGCTGGGATTCTTGCTAATCTGTAGCTGGCGAGCCTCTAGAAGTCCTTCTCCATCGAAAGCGTGTCGGACTTTCCTCTTGGCCCATGGTCGGCTCAGACTTCTGCGGTGGCGTGTTACGGCAGCACGAGAGAGCGAGGGGAAAGGGGAGTTGGAGGTTGAAGATGAGCTCAGCGTGCCGGACACACGAGATGGGTTGCGGCCCAGAGAAGAGAAGAGAGGAGAGGGTGACGGCAAGGCTGGGCCGGCTGAGAGGAAAGAGGAAAAAGATGGGCTTCGGCCTTTTTTTTCTTTTTTAAAGCTTTTCTCTAATTTCTTTTCTATTTCCTCAACATGTATATACACACATATATAGTGTATATACTAAATACATATACCTATATGAGCTCACCTAAAATCAAGCAATCAAACTAGCAAACAAATATACACATATATCTACAAACATTCTTTTTGTAGAAAAATAGACCTCAATGCATATATGTATTTATACACATAACACACATACCTTCATATATGTATAAACATGTATAAAGCACACATACACATTAAGGGTTTTATTTAATTTTGCAAATTCTTTTATTTCTTTGGGAAAAGTTTTTATTTTTCTTGGTTTTAAGAATTTAGGCTGATACAAAACCTACCCCCCTTAGAGGAATCTCGTCCCCGAGATTCGAGCTGATCTCCAAAGAGGTGTGGAAACTCTGCCTTTAGCTCTTCTTCATGTTCCCAGGTTGCTTCATCTTCGGAATGGTGACTCCACTGGACCTTGCACATACGTATGACCTTTCTTCGTGTCACACGCTCTGCCATTTCCAAAATTTTATCCAGGTATTCTGAATAAGTCAAGTCCTCTTGTTGTTCCACTTCTTCCAAAGGTAGTTGTTCCTTTGGTACTCGCAAGCACTTCTTCAACAGCGATATGTGGAACACATTTTGCACATCTTCCACCTAGGTGGCAACTCCAACTGGTAGGCCACTTCCCCACGTCTGGCACTCACTCTAAACGGTCCAATGTACCTGGGTGCCAACTTGCCTCTAACCTTGAAACGACGAAGTCCTCTTAGAGGTGAGACTTTGAGATACACATAATCTCCAACCTTGAAGTTTAACTCTCAGCGTCAATTATTCGCATAACTCTTCTGTCTGGATTGGGCTGCCTTTAACTTTTCTCGTATTGCCTTTACTTGTTCCTCAGCTTCCTTGAGTACTTTTGGTCCAAACACTTGACCTTCTCTAGTTTCACTCTAATGTAGAGGTGTTCTACACTTCCTTCCATATAATACCTCGAACAGGGTCATCTGTAAACTGGACTGATAACTATTGTTATACGAAACTCTGCATACGACAAATTCTTATCCCAACTGTTGCGGTTCTGAAGAGCACACGCTCGCAACATATCCTCAAGTATCTGATTTGTTCTTTATGTCTGTCCATCCATTTGTGGGTTATATGTCGAGCTAAAACTCAACTTTGTGTCCAATGATTCATGAAGTTTCTGCCAAAACCTTGAAGTGAATTGGGTCCCTCGATCTGACAGTATTCTCTTTGGAACTCCATGTAAGCACACGATCCTGGACATATATAGCTCTGCTAACTTATCTCCTTTACAGGTTGTTTTAATTGGAATGAAATGAGCTACTTTCGTGAGACGATCCACAATGACCCATATTGAGTCATAGCCTGATTGGGTACAAGGTAAGCCAAATATGAAATCCATCCCAATTTCTTCCCACTTGCATTCTGGTATCTTTAGAGGTTGTAGCAATCCTGCTGGTTTCTGATGTTCTGCTTTCACACGCTGACATACATCACACACTGCCATGTACTCGGCTATTTCTCGCTTCATACCAGGCCACCAATAGCGATCCTTTAGATCCTGATACATCTTGGTGCTGTCTAGTTGAATAGAGTAAGCTGACTCATAAGCTTCTCTTAAGATTATCTCCTTAAGATCTTTCTGGTCTGGTACACAGATACGCTTGCCAAACCATACCATGCCTTTCTCGTCTTCTAAGAACTTTGGGGCTTTGCCAGCTTTGATATTCGCTTTAATCCCTTTGATGTTTTCATCTTCTGCCTGTCCCTTTTGGATGTCCTCATCCAAAGTAGGTTTCACTTCCATGGTTACTGCCTCTAAATTCGCAACAAAACCTAGGTTGAGACGTTGGAACTCTTCACATAAAGTCGGTTGAGCTTCTTGCAACATAGCCATAGTACTGTATACTTTACGACTCAACACGTCTACAACCACATTTGCTTTTCCCAGGTGATAATGGATTCCTACATCATAATCCTTTATCAATTCTATCCATCTACGTTGCCTTAAGTTGAGATCCATTTGTGTGAATATATACTTCAAGCTCTTATAATCCGTATATATCTCACATCTCTTCCCAAGAAGGTAACGTCTCCATATTTTCAATGCATGTACCACTGCTGCTAATTCTAGATCATGAGTCGGATAATCTACTCATGAATCCTCAATTGTCTCAAAGCGTATGCTACCACGTGTCCTTCTTGCATCAAAACACATCCAAGACCTTGTCTAGATGCATCACAGTATATGTCTAAGTTCTTCTGGATATCCGGCAACACTAGCACTGGGGCTGTAGTTAACTTTTTCTTAAGCTCATTGAAACTTGCTTCACAAGTGCTTGTCCATTCATACCTCTTTTCCTTCTTTAGTAACTCTGTGAGTGGCTTGGCTATCTTCGAGAATCCTTCTATGAAACGACAGTAATAGCCTGCTAGACCAAGAAAACTTCTCACTTCAGTAACGCTGGTAGGTGATTTTCAATTCAATACATCTTTCACCTTACTAGGATCTACTGCAACTCCTTCGGCAAACAAAATATGTCCAAGAAATGGCACTTCTATTAACCAAAACTCACACTTGCTAAGCTTAGCATACAGTTGATGTTCTCTAAGCTTTCCCAGAACTACTCTTAGGCGCTCTTCATGTTCTTCTTCACCCTTAGAGTAAACCAGTATGTCATCAATGAACACTACCACGAACTTATCCAGATACTCCATGAAAACTTTATTCATGAGGTACATGAAGTAAGCCGGGGCATTAGTTAAACCGAACGACATAACTGTAAACTCATACAATCCATATCGAGTGATGAATGCTGTCATGGGTATATCTGACTTCCGAATCCTTAGCTGATGATATCCTGACCTTAAGTCTATCTTCGAAAACACTCAAGCTCCTGTAAGTTGGTCGAACAAATCTTCAATTCTGGGTAAGGGATACTTATTCTTTATGGTGACATCATTGAGTGCTCGGTAATCTATGCACATCTTTTGGCTTCCATCTTTCTTTTGCACAAAGAGCACAGGTGCTCCCCATGGCGAGGTACTAGGGCGAATATAACCCTTCTCTAACAACTCTTGTATTTGCTTCTTTAGTTCAGCTAGGTCATTAGCAGGCATCCTATAGGGTCTCTTAGCTATAGGCGTAGTTCCAAGCACAAGATCAATTACAAACTCAATGTCTTGGTCAAGTAGCATACCTAGCAATTCTTCTGGGAGCACATCTGGAAACTCACAGACTATCCGTATCTGGTCCACTATCGATCCTTCAAGATTGTTCCACTTGCATTGCTCTGTTGATGATGTGTCTGCCATGAACACCACCTTGACACCTTCTCCGTTTTCCAAGGTGACTGCCCTACTAGCACACTCTATCACTCCTTTGAACTTTGCTAACCAATCCATTCCAAGAATCACATTGATCCCATCTAATTCCAGATGAGGTTGTGTCACGTCCCAAATTCCATAATCACATAATTAAGCATAATTGTGCTTCTTAAGTATTATGTTTAATTTTGTGTAATTCATTTTGTGACACTAATGCAATTCGTTTGAAATCATTTGGATGAGAGAAAGAAATTCGGGAGAGAAAAGGATTGATTTCGCAGCAAAAATGAACCCTTTTCACTTACTTGTGGGCCCCACATGTGGACCCACTCCTCACCCACCCTCTCTCTCATGTGGGCAGCAGCTCCACCTGCCCCTCTCTCTCTCCACTCCCGTGCTCCCCACCAGCCCAAGCAAAGGAGCAGCTCTCTCTCTCACTCTCTCAAGCCCCTCTCCCTTTCTCCCTCAAATCCGCGCTCTAGGAGCCGAATCAAGGTATGCATGTGGTACCATTACAATCACAAGGTCACAAGCATTCCATTCCTCCAATTTGTTTGCTCATTCCCGAAGGATTTGAGCCGGATTTGGTGTCTTTTGGTGTTAGGGTTGAAATATGAAGAACACCGGATTTCTTCGTCTCCCGAGCTTTTCCCTCCGTTTCCTCCTTCAATCGACGGTCCACGACCTCGGCAAAGGCCATTGGGTGAGTCCCCTAAACTCCCATGGCAAGAATCCGCCTTTTGGATGGTTGGATTTCGAATTTTGAGCTAAGGGTTTGAAGTTCATGAGTTCTTCATGAATTAGAAGCAATAGCCGAGTTTTGGTCAATTTCGACGTATGCATGTTGTCCTATGTGCTAGAGGAAGTCAATGTGATGCTCTAGGTCCAAGTTCCCACTCCAAACGTCGCCGGAATCGTCACCGGTGAGCTCCCCAAGTGCCCCCGGTGACTCCCAGCAGTCTGACCGCCACCCCAGGCAGGTCAGACCGCCAGGGGCCAAAACTCTCTGTACTGGGGCGGTCTGACCGCGTTTCTGGCGGTCTAACCATGAGTTTTGGCGATCTGACCGCCAGTGACCCTCGGTCTGACCGCTGTACACCCAGACAGCACGTTTACTGCTTGCTGAAACTTGTAAAATTCATAATAAATTCTCTGTAGCTCCAAAAATTATGAAACAAATTTTTTTGGTTTCATAATAACCTACTATACCTATTAAAAATATCTCCAGCCATGAAATAATGAATTAAATTTCTGAGGTTAATTAATTAGGTTAAAGCTTCATTAATTCACCGTTAATTCATCATAAGTCCAAAATTGATGAATCCAATTTTGCTAGTTTCCTTATGACTTGTTCTATCTAGGAAAAATATTTTCATCCATTATATGCATGTTGTGGCATGTATTTGAACTTCATTCATACTCATTGCATTGCACGCGTTGATCCTTTTTAGAAAACGTCGATCCGTCGATCCCAGAGGCCGAGGTCGATCCCGACGTGCCGCAACTTTGTGAACCAGTGCATCAAGGCAAGCATCTATCATATTGAACCCTGTCGATTGTATTGAATGGAGTCTAAATATTGATAAATTATACTTATGTATAGGTTTGCCTGTATAGGAAGTCAATGTTGGGTTTTGTTGGGTAGATCCTATGTTGAATTGCATTATCTCTACCTTGATGTATTGTTGATCCATATCCTTATAGCCTGGGTTTAATCATGTTAAGGTCTAACTTAAAAGTAATGCGATGTGCTTAGCAATGCATAGGTCCTCGGTAGAAGTCGAGCGGTGGAACGTCCCATCGTTCGCGAGCTGTAGGTTAATTACCTTCACAATGATTACAATGTTGGGTCGATGATGTTGGTTGGTCGAGTGGTGAGTATGAGACGAGATGTGGGCGGTGTTAGGGGTGTCATCTGCCCTCAAGGAAAGTCCAGGTGTAGTTCGGGAAGGGAACCCGGACACTGTAGGCCGCTTGCATTGTTTAAGGCCGATCGTCGGGGTAGTTGGCTTTAGCACTTACCTGACTCACCACATGCCGATCTAATGGTAAGGCGAGCCGAATACCTTCGCAATTGTGGCTTTGTGGGGCCTGAACAACGACGGTGTGAGCAGGCGGGCTTGTAAGCGGTACTAGTTTGCTCCGGGAGTAATTCTGGTACCGCCACGCCGAGCGTTGCATGTCGCACACGATTGGGGCTGGTTGGGAAAGGTTGACACGGGTACCCCCTTGTGTGCACTTTAGCGGGTGGCACAAGCCGTATGGTCCCCGAGTCGTGTGGGTCCAGGAGTATCCCCCTGCAGGGTGTATAAACATTTCAAAATGTCGCGCTCTCGGTCATGAGCATGCTATTGTTTCAGTTGCACCCGGTCGTAGAGTTCTCGTGGTTGATTCGGTTGTATGGTTCGGAGATGTGGTTGTGGTTCGAATATGTGGGAGGTGGTCGAGATGGTACTTGTTATACATTGATACTAATGTGGTTTCAGTTTCATATGATCAGTTGGTAGTTGCAGGGTAGTTTCATATATGTTGGTTAAGTTAGTTGCTCACACATATGTCTAGGTTGCTTACCGCATATGTTTTACTTAACCTTGTGGCTTACTCTTGCTAACAGCTCAATGCATAATCCTTGGAGTCGGGATATTATATACCCATATTGTGTAAGACTTGTGAGTACCTTCGTACTTAGGGTGCTGCCCTTAAGTTGATGCAGGTTCACAGGTCGGCGAGGAAGAGGCGGTGTTTGGCTACTTTGTGCCTGCCAATCAGGGTGGCGGGCAGGAGTAGCACATTCTACTCCGAACTCGGTGTTCTTGGTATGGAGCCTAAGGGCATGTGGCTCCATATCCTTTTGTTGTATAGTTTATTTTCTTTCGCTGCGTAGATCTTTTGTTGGTTAGGAGTTGAGGGGTGTTGTCTCCTCCTAGCTCGCTTTTGTTGTAAAACTGTTGAAATCAGCTGCATGCTTAACTTTTGTAATATAATATTTATTACTTGCTCTTTATTAAGCTATGTTGTGATGCACTATGTTGGAGGCATGTGTTCCGATCTTTGGGCACAAAACACGTGCCGGGACTGCCGGAATGGTATTCGGGTTAATCGTCGAGGTTGGATTTGAATAATAATCCGCCTGATGATTAATTTGAATACTGTTTGAACGGGTCCTCACAGGTTGGCTGGGAACTCTACCCCCCCCCCCCTCCCTTAATTTAAGGTTTAACTTAGAGCAGACGAGGCTAGCTCTCATTTCTCCACCAAGTAAGGCTAATTAACATCTTATGTTTCAAGGTTGTTACTGGCAAACTATGCCTGGCCACATACTTGGATGTAATGAACGAATGCGAGGCTCTAGAATCAAACAAAACAGATGCAGGGGTTGAGTTGACAAAGAACATACCGAGTACGACATCAGGTGCATCATGAGCTTCTTCTGCGGAGACGTGGTTCATGTGTACCTTCACGTGGTTCTGTTGAGCTGTGTTAGGCAGTGCAGGTGTCTGGTACTGATTGCAGTTCTGGGTTGGAGCAGGTGTCTTCGTTGGTGTGTTCAAATTAAATGGAACCGGTGATTGGTTCTGCCTCCTCTTAGGACACTGATTAGCATAGTGTCCAATCTCATGATAGTTGAAACATGCACGTCCAGTTGGAGCATGTGGGTTAGGGTTCTTGGCCGGGGCTGGTGTGTTGTAGCTCACAGAACGTGGTGCTGCTGCTTGAGGTCTAGACTGTGTAGATGTCTGCCGCTGTCCCTGGTGTGACATGGTGCGTGGGCGAGAGTTACTGCCTAAATGTTGTCCTTGTGAGGCCATTCTTCTCTTGCGATCTTCACCAGGGAAACGGCGTTTGTCTTCCAATAGTAGTGCCTTGTTTACCAAATGCTGAAAATCTGGGTAGTCATGGGTTCTTAACTGAGCTTGCATCCCATAAACCGATCCGTCCAAGAAATGCTCCTATTTCTTCTCGTCAGTGTCAACATCCTCTAGTGCATACCTTGAGAGTTGAGTAAACCTGTTTATATACTTATTCACTAACATTGACCCTTGCTTCAGGTTGTGGAACTCCTTCATCATGACAATAGTGCCTGCCGGCACATGATGGTGTGTCACACCCGGTTTTAACGGCCAAAACCAGATGCGGCTTATGTGTGCCCAGGATGTTCAACACACATAAGGACATCACAGGTGAAGTAACAAAAGCAATACTTTTATTAAATAAACGTTAAACTCTTACAGCAATTGACATATATTGTTTTCTATGAAGATATCTGCAGCAGAACAGAAGCACTGATGCCCAACAACACCGCAGGCAACCGACCGGGAGACACGCGCCTAGGACACTGCAACCTCATCTTGATAGTCTTCAACATCTTCATTCACTGAGCAGCAGCATACATGTCGCATGGTATAGGGAAAATAGCAAGTGTGAGCACATAATGCGCTCAGTAAGTGTGGGAAAGATAATGATATGCAGGCTTATATCAAGAATAGGCTAACACATGGTATATTTGCGTAAATGTGAGTAATGAAAACATATTTGGACCCAAAAAGTATTAAACAATTATTAAGTGAATGTAACCCATACAATCTAACATCCAACATACAAGGCTTCCCACCTTGCATACCATAACCGTCTAGTACTCACTGTACAATAGCCAAAACCACAACCATCTAGTACTCCCTGTACCAGAACCATAACCACAACCATCTAGTACTCCATGTACCAGAACCATAACCACAACCAAACTCATAACCACAACCCACTAATCATGTAAGGATCCAAGTCTCTCATAACCGTGAGCACGGCTGATATATCAGATTTTACACTCTGCAAAGGTTGTCCAGCTTTCCCCACAAGTCATGATTTCCATGTTGCCGTGTTAGCTAGACACTTAACACACGCCAGTGGTGTGTCGCCCGGAAAGTCACTTCAAAGCTGTTACAAAGTATCATCCAGTATGTGCATGCCCGCTAGGTTTCACCGCCGTCAAAGTGGCATCACACCACCCAGAAGCCCCCTTTTGCGCCTTGTAGCTCCAGGAAGTTTTCACCCTTCCCTTCCACTACACATCTCATACCACTAACCAAATGGTTCTGGCCTTTGCCGTCCCCACACATCCACTCTTCCGTTTGGCACGCACAAAAACTGGAATCCACTAATTAATAGGCTAGGCATGTCCCATACCAGGTCTCGTGGTTGGTACGATATTTCTTGGGTTGTCGCTCCATGAACCGGTCCTTACTTAGGTCACTTGAGCAAACACTAACCCAACATCATAACTTCATCATCATCGAACCAACTTTGCTCAAGGCCTAATGTTCCATGTTGCTAAACCATTAACACATTAACGACTATTGTTGCATAAGTTCATTAATCAAGTATATGATAGTTCTCGACATCCCAAAAGCATGGCTAAGCAATCTACCCACCAAAAATACCTAACCATAAACCATCTAGATTACAAGGGATGATAAGGGAAAATCTAGGGAAAACCCTAACATAGGTGACTACCCATCATATTGATAGACACTGCATTCAATTTGTAAAACAAAACATTTAAAAATATAGGTTCAAGATGATCAAGGACACTTGCCTTTTAACCAATGCTGCTCAATGTTGTCGAAATCTCAATCTTGAAGTCCCTCGAACTGCTCCGGAACGTTATCGACTAATCGCGAGAACTACCGACAAACAACACAAAGGAAAACACTAAGAACAACATACCAGACATCATCAAAATACTTTTAAAATACTATGGTTGGATAGGGATGATTTTAGAAATGTTTGGACGCAAGAATCGCCTAAATCGGAGTTAAGATGAAAAGAGAATAGCTTTCGGGAGATGGATTAGACTGAAAAGGCTTTATTGCATAATCACTGTGTTAGGCTTAACGACATCATTGCGCAAGATTCAATAGTGTAGGGTAGACTAGATTTCACTGACTAGGCTAAGGAGAATGATGTGGCGGGACTTGGCATGCTATGCAAATACCACCTTGGATTAAAGAAGATATATGCTAAGGTATAGTATCTACCACCCATGATGGATCAAAAAGGCTGAAGGTTGCACTTCTAGGTTTAGGATACTATTGGTCACTCTATGTAGCGGTGGTGGTTCGGGTTTCGTCCGAAATGGCAATCGAGCATGTGGCCACAAACATCAATATCAGCTTCAGTGGTGTTTTAGTGAAACGAGGGGAAGCATAGCGTAGAACGCGGAAAGACTAACTCAGCGGTATGGTTGGTTTTGGAAGGGGTCATCCGAGGTAGCGGCAAAACAACGATGACTGCTTCTAGGTTTGTTGGTGACCGCGTACAAATGCAGGAACAAAGACGCTCGTGTTCCCAGAGATTGGCTATGAATTTTGAGGAACCGTATGAACAAGGATGTTCATATAACCTGAGAACACAATGCTATGGCATGGGTTTTGGTAGATCATCCACTGAGAGGAAGAACGATCAGCATAAATGAAACGGGTGATGGCTGCGACATGCTGTGGTTGGCAATGGCGTCTTGGTTGTGTCGCTGCACAAACGGGGATGGGCTCCTAGGGTAATGTAGAAGACTCCATGGGACACGCCGTGACATGGTTGGTGCATCCATATGGCTTTCGGATTGATGGGGGACGCGAATGCAAATCCGGTGCACGCGCAGAACGCGTCTAGAAACCGGACAACAGGTATGTCGACATTGATTGCGGTAGTTTGGCTGCTCTACTGGCCGAACCGGTTGGTGAGTGAATGGGGAACATCATGGGACATGTGCTGGTAAAAGGGCATGGCAAACAGTGCACTAGTTGGCCAGGAACATCGATGCCAATCAGCTACAGCGTTGCTGTCTCGAGGCTGTCCGCGACGGCAACGACCGTAGCGGCGTAGATCGGGCTTTGGCCGGGGCTAGGGCTTGGCTAGGGACTTAGTATGATGCTAAAACAGTAGTAAGGGAGGAGAAGAAGGGGTCCTCACATTGCTTTGATGGTCGAGGAAAGAGGATTCGCGGAGAAGACGACATAGCGCATCACGGCGGCGGCGGCGGCGGCTCTGGCGAACGGCGGCGCTCCGGCGACACATGGACAGGGCAGCAGTGACTTATAGGATTTTGTGGTGTGGAATAGGAGTAGGAGAGGGCGTGCAACTCATATTTATAGGGCTAGGGTCGGCTGGTTGAGGTGGAGTCCAAACCGAACACAAATCGGATTCGAGTTCGAGTCGGTTACGATTTCCTTTTTCGCAGCTCTCTATTCCGAGGATGATATCTCCATCGTCCGGACACCAAATTGAACGTTTTTTTATTCTAAATTATAGTAATCTAAAAGATCTACAACTTTGGTAGTCAATGGAACTTCTGTAAACGTCGTCTTGATTTCCAAAAATGCACCACAAGATAAACTGTTTGACTCGGCCTTCTCTGCGCAGCACTGATTTCTGGGGCCATAACTCCTAGCTCCATTATCCAAAAGAGGACTTCCATAGTTTCAAATCAAAGCTCTCGACGAAACCTACAACTTTGGTATTGTCAAAAGTCAAAATTTGCATTTGAGGTTGTATTGAACTCTGAAACTTCATGAGAAGATGAGGCTGTCCAGGACTCTGCGAAAATTTATAGATTTTGTGAATCCTTTGTTGGGCCACCTAGAAGACTTAGCTAAGGGTTAGGACTTGAGCAAAATTAAGCCCAAAGACACTTTAGGTATACCTATGATTTAGAAAGGAAACTTTTGCAGAGAAATTTGAATAGGGTTTGAATTTGAATTGAGTTTGGAGTGAATTTAAGATAAACGAAAAAATGAGGTTGAAGAAGAATAGGAGTAGATAAAGAATTTGAATTTGGATTTGGGTAGAATTTGAAAAGGAGGAGAGATTGAATTTAAACAAGGATTTGGATAAGATTTGAATTGAACTGGAGAATGATCAGATATGATCAAGGATTGAATAGATGATGAATTCAAAGATTTTGAATTCCAACCATTAAGATCCTTAACTTATTCACTACTGAGTTTTGTAAAAACCTTTTCAAAATCTTTTTCACTCAAAATGCCAAAAAGAAAAAAAACTCTAATGCATTTACCTAGCTCCTAGAAAAACTCAGCATGCAATGCACAAGAAATAATAACCTATATTGATTGATTGATTAAGAAAATAGGTTTTAAACCTATACTACTAGTGAAGCTATTCAACAATCTTGGAAAATTTTAGAATTTTGAGGAATCTGAAAATCAGGGTGTTACATGGTGGCAAAAAGCTTCCTTGAATTATGTCTAAGTGACTGACTCTTGATCCTCATGAGCATTGCAAAAAGCATCCCACCAGTCAGCGGCAGGACCGGTGAGTTGGTGTGCAGCATACAGAATCTTCTCACAATCATTGCATTGGGCGATCAACAATTTCTTCTAAATTGTCTTAAGCCAGTCATCTGCATCGAGTGACTCAGTGGTGTGAGAGAACGTAGGTGGCTTAGTCCTCATGAATTCCCCCAACTTGGACTAATTGTGGTGGTGGGGTTGTGGTAGCGGCTGATTCTGAGTAGTCTGTTGCATGTTGGTTATTGTTTGGGCCATCCCTTGCAAGATCTGGATTTGCATAACCATAAGCTGCTCCATAGTCATTGGGGGGTGGTGGAGGTGGCGTTTCTGTGTGGTTTCCACTGCTTCCTAGGTTGCTCCTGGTGTTGACCATCTGGTGTAGTAGCAAATAGATCAGAGGAAAGTACAAGATTCTAAAAAGAAGTCTATATTGTAGAGATTGATTTTGCTTAAAGAAAACTCTTATTATATTATATTTATTACTCACTATCATCAAACCCTACTTCTAAGATGTGGATGCAGACAAGGTGCCTAAGGGCGATCCTGCAACTCACATCTAACACTCACAAGCAATAAGATCCATAAGAGCCAAAAACTCTGGGACGACCTAAACGACGCTACTAATCGATTTCTATAAAAAAAATACTAACAGGGGATTCCCGATATGATAGTCATGGTGGGGTTGAAGGTTCTCCACCCGAGTCACTATCTGGATACTCTGATCCCGAGCTGGAGAGAGGTTCGGAGCGAGCTCTCTTACTTGGGGGCAACGCTGATGTAGGAGTGAATTCACGCAAGCAACGTCGAAGTGTCTTGTTTTCTTCTTCAACCTCATCCAGACGATAGCAAACCTCCTTTAGTTCTTGCATGGTACTCTCATAAAGATGATCCAGAGCGATGGTGAGTTGAACTTGGATCTGGAGTGTGGTAAGAGGTCTTTAAGCATAGCTCTTAGTCTTTCCAAAATTCCTCTTTTTAGGGTTGCCTAGCTATCTAAGGTTGCGTTCTAGGTCGATATGGCTCTGATACCACCTCTGTTGAGACCGGTTCATGGAACAAACCAAATCTCTCCTATGTGTTGAACCCAGAAACGATCCCAACATATAGTGACTTCATTAATGATAATCATTACAATATCCTTACTTAAACGAATTAATCGTCTTACATAAGTGACCTTCAAGGGTCAAAGAACCAAATAAACTGCAGCAGAGCTAAACGAACTATTACTACTCTAATCCTTGACGACTCTCCCACAGGCATCATCGACGTAGAAAGTATCTTAGAACGATCCACCTTCAGCGTACTCCTCGATACCTTCTCCAACTGAGTTTTTCGTGATAGCAAGAGTGAGCACTTGTCGTACTCAGCAAGTTGTGAAGGAAATAGTATGCATATGAAGGCTTTGACAAGAATAAGGCTAATATGGCTCTTTTGCATAAATCAGCATTTATGCAAAAACATTTGACAAGCAATAATAATTAAGTGAATAACAAACCACCTCAAGATTCCATCCATCTTGACTAAACCAACTAACCAACACCTCAACCAAAGTTCCATCCACTAAGATTGAACCCTCAATCATAATTCCCACCACTATGACTAACCATCCTCAACTATGATTCCCACCATCACAGTTGACCCAACTAACCAACACATCCAATTGTAATCATAGTAGGTTTTCAGTGCCGATCATGACCGTGAGCACGGCTGAATATTCAGTTTTAACTCTGCAGAGGTTGTACTTTATCCACAAGACGTATTATCCTATTTTGCCGAGCATCCATTGGCCGACGGATAACTCTTACACACTACCGAGGTGTGCGCTAGGATTCCACTACAAAACTTTTACAATGCCCCCTCTCAGCACGTGTCTACCCGCTAAGGTTTCACTGCCGTGTGATTTCACCTCAACAACAGAAGTCCCCTCTTGCATCATTCGGATCCCAAGACATCGTCCATTCACCGCTCTTCTGCCTGGTCTACATTATACTGAGAGTAAGCAAATTACTCGGCTAGGCTCATCCCATAGCAGGCTTATGGTTGTACTGTAAACATAGAAATATCACCCCACGAACCGGTCCTTAGATTTGAGCAAGACTACCACTTTCCCATCACACACCAGCCTCATCATACCACTTTCTCAAATCCCTATACCATGTTGCTACAAAAATCATTCCATCATATTTTATCAGTGTTGCATAGGACCATTATCAAGTTCGTGGAACATTTATCATGATTACCATCCCAAGCAAGACTAAGCATCATCTACCCTTCCATAACCCAAATCCATACTAAGGTGACAAGGATGATAAGGAAAACTAGGGTAAAGCCTAACTCTTGGGATTCCCCACAAATTATTAGCATGCAAGTTCATAAAACAAAACATTTAAAAACTGGGATACATATGATCAAGAACACAACTTGCCTTCACTGAACTCAGTTGGGTCCTCAAAATCCTGATCCTGCAGACCTTCTAGCTCCTCCGAAACGTTGGCATCTATTCGCAACATATGCGCAAAAACAACAACACATAAATACCAAGATCCAAACAAAACCAAATACACACAACAAACATCATCACATACAAGTCACACTATTCCTAACCATCTGGCGAAAGAACAGATCAAAACGGAGCTACGGTTGACAAGTTATGATTTTCTAAAGATTAGAACATGACCAAAAGATTATCTACAGATGAAATTATGTTGCTAGGAATTTTCTAGGATTTTTTCTAAAGCCATCTATGATTTTCTGGGATTTTTTTGGAATTTTCTAGCATTTATTTGAATTATAAAACTATTTAAAACTATCAAACAGAATTAAATAAACACATAAAACATTATTATAAATTAATTACCTAATTATTATTGTTTTTAATTATTTTTACACTGGAAATCTATTTATTGCGCAATATTCATGAATTATGACGTCAGCAAACAATTTAAAAAGAAAACAAATGCTGACTAGGCTGCTAGCGCTTATGTGGCTTGACACATCGGCAAAAACGCTGACGTGGCTGGGTGAGGTGGCACGGGGACGTGACATCGGGTGATTGGGATTATGAGCTGACACGTGGTGCTCTCGGATTGGATCTCGAAAGGGTCTGAGGGGGTTCTAATCTCAACTCTTGATCTGAGATCGAACGGCTAACAGTGTTGGCCCTCATCTACATAGGCGGCACGATGGCGGAGGTGAACACGTCGGAATGGCGCTTCGGTGGCCTAAGGTCAACGGCAAGCGGCGGAACAGAAGAACATGCTCACGTGGAACTCACCTAGACACACGTTGAAGCTCAGGGAATCCTCTAGCTAGGTCGGTGATGGCACACGGCGGCGGTTCTCCTCGGTCGGCATCATGGACGAAGCTCCTGTAACAAACGGCGATCAAGCTTGCCTCTGGAAGCTTCCTTGCACTCCCGCAGTGCTAGCGAAACCCTTTGCGGCGGCAATTGGGCTATGGCGATTGAGATCGACCGCAGCGGCTACCTTCACCGACGCGGCGGCGAATTTCCGGCCCTCGGTGACTACCTGCTCGAAACCAACGGCGTGGTCTGGAATGGTCTAGGGGAGGGGTCTAGGGTGCTATTTATACCCTGGAGAGATAGGATTCGAGGGCGACTAGGCTTCGATTTGAACGGTGGCGGCAAGCTTTCGGACTCCAATTTGAACTCGCATCCTATTGAAGATAAGGCGTACTCGGTCGGGATTCTTGCTAATCTATAGCTGGTGAGCCTCTAGAAGTCCTTCTCCCTCGAAAGCGCGTCGGACTTTCCTCTTGGCCCGTGGTCGGCTCAGACTTCTGTGGTGGCGTGGCACGGCGGCGCGAGAGAGCGTGGGGAAAGGGGAGTTGGAGGTTGAAGATGAGCTCGGGGGGCCGGACACACGAGATGGGCTGCGGCCCAGAGAAGAGAAGAGAGGAGAGGGTGACGATAGGGCTGGGCCGGCTGAGAGAAAAGAGGAAAAGATGGGCTTCGGCCTTTTTTTCTTTTTTAAAGCTTTTCTCTAATTTCTTTTCTATTTCGTCACATGTATATACACACATATATAGTGTATATACTAAATACATATACTTATATGAGCTCACCTAAAATCAAGCAATCAAACTAGCAAACAAATATACACATATATCTACAAACATTCTTTTTATAGAAAAATAGACCTCAATGCATATATGTATTTATACACATAACACACATACCTTCATATATGTATAAACATGTATAAAGCACACATACACATTAAGGGTTTTATTTAATTTTGCAAATTCTTTTATTTCTTTTGGGAAAAGTTTTTGTTTTTCTTGGTTTTAAGAATTTGGGCTGTTACATGTTCTCTTTTCCAATCTATATTGCTATCTGTTCTTGATGTTGATGACCAATGACAAGCTGTCGATCATCCGCACTCCGACGGGGTCCCTCCCGAGCGTGGGTGATGATGATGGTCAGACGATGCAGCTCCACGACTGGAGTATCCTAGGTTCTGGTCGTCAGATATTGTACACGAGGTGCTTAGTATTTGGTATGGCATATTTTCGCATCAACACATAGCCATTTCTTACAGAAGAGAAAATATAAGAAATACACTTAACAAACAATACTCCCAATGCATATTGTCTATAGCTTGTATGTAGAAAGACTTATATGACCAGTATATAAATGCGAGAACATGTATCAAGAACACTAGCTATCACCCAATGCGTATTTGGTTGTTTATTGTCTCTTGAATTTCAAGCCTAGCTTCTCGAAGAAACTAGCTCGTTCTTTTTATTGTTTAATTGTGTGCCACATCTTCATCTTACGTGTTGGTGCATTTAATATTTAAGACTTAAGCCCAAGATGGAGCATTGGAAGTATGTAAGGGCCAATAATGCCCTAAGGGGGATAAATTAGGGATTCTAAAACTAATCGTCTCAAATCAACAAGATAAACCTAAATCAATTTATATTCAAAGGTGCTTAGATTTATCTAGTGTGGCAAGTCTAACACAACATAGTTTTGTATACTAGGTTCCAACACTACAAACTATATATGGCTATTCTAGTAAATGTAAATGCGGAAATTAACTAGTGCAATAAATGAATGCGGAATGTATGAGTTAGAGAGTGCAAACTTGGCGCGATGAGTTTTTCCAATGGTTTCAGTGAGTTGTCGCTCACCCTTACTTCATATCGGAGCCCCTCGCAAGGGCCAAGCTCTCCAATCGGATAACTCTGTGGTCTTGTTGTTAGATCTTCCACACATCGGTGGGTCTCCTACAAGGCCTTGCCTTGGACCCTCACCATCATCTTCACTATGTTAGTGCTTCATCGCTCCAGCATGGGGCACTTCTCCTACTCACAAAACTTGCAACCACTCCACAACCTCCTCTGAGAGTCAGAGTAACAAGTTTGGATCACTCACTTGCTCCAACTCTAGGCTAAACACCTAGATAAATATACATTAGGTCCAAACTAGAACAAATCAAGTTTTTAAGCTTGTGATAATTGTCTTGATCTTCACACTACTACAGAAATGGTCATATTCAGTGATACGGTTATCACTACCAATTCGTAAAGAAAGCAGTATCACTACCGGTTTTAATAAAAAACTGACAGTGATAATAATTTATCACTGCTGGTTAATACTAAAAACCGGTAGTGATACTATCATTGTCGGTTTATAATTCGAGCCAGCAGTGATGGTTCGAGCAGACCCAAAATTTTGGTTCAATCGATCTTTGGCTCACATCTACACGTAGTCCCTCAACCACCCATCTATCTCTCAAGACCTTATCCGATCCAGCCTGTCCCTCTAATCTCTATCTCAACCTTCTCACATCCACCGCTCATCTCTCTCTCTCTCTCTCTCTCTCTCTCTCTCTCTCTCTCTCTCTCTCTCTCTCTCTCTCTCGACCTTCTCACGTCCGGCCGCTGCCACCCTTCCTCCTTGTTCACCTTCACGTAGGTCAAGGCTTTCGTGCAACTCGACCTCCTTGGTAGAGATGTCGTATCCACCTCCCAGCCGAGCTCGTGGCCGCTCTTGAATTGCCCTTAGGCACAGTCAGCCTCGCCTTGGAGATGAAGCGATCACTGGAGGGGGGCGAGAAATGCCAGCACGCAGAGCAGGTGTCCGGTGGTCGGAGGAGGAGGCGGGACTCAGCATGGTAGGTGCCTCACCCGCACCAACCAGCAGGTCTGCACTCCTCTGCCTCCTTCTCCTAGCAACTGGTTGGATCTTCCCGATCTTCTCGATTTGTGCTTGTCTTTATGGATCCAAGAATCATAGCTAGACCATTGCAAATCTCAAGTCTAGATCGAGAAAAGGGTGTGGGCGTGTTCCTAGATCTAATTTCGGACATGTTCTTTTGCCCTTTTGATTTTCTAAGGCTTGTGATGGTTGTGTGGATGCAGTTCTTGTTCGTGGAGCACCGGTACCCCTACATCTCCATCTGTTGCACCATCGGATTGGGAGGGCTGAGATCGTCATCCTCCATGGTGGCTTCGGGGCAAGGTCATCATCCATAGCGGTATCTAGACTTGGGAACTCGTCCATGACAGTGGCAGGAATCGCGAGCTCATCCACGACGGTGGTCATGAGGATAGGGTAGGTGGAGCTACCAGGGTAGTGGCGGCGGGAGCACCGTGTCGAGTGGCAATGGGAGCAGCAACGGGAGTGGCAGCCGAGCCGGCTCATTTCATTTTTTTTTCTCCCGGGAACAACTTTCACTGTTGATTATGCAACCAGCAGTGATTGGTCCGGACCTTTCACCGCCAATTATTTACTGCTGGATGCAAACAGGTAGTGAAGACCTCTTTGGAATCGGCGGTGAATGGGTATTCTGTAGTAGTGTCAATATCTTCAACTTTGTGTCTATAGAACTATAAATATTTTCCCTTAAGCTCGTTCAACCGAGTGGAAGAGTATTTATATATCCAACCTTAAAAATTAGCCATGAAAAGAAGAAACTAGCCGTTGGGCTAAAAATCAGAAGCACCAAATGGTCAAGTGACCCCACAGAGCGTCTGGTGAGTGAAGCCTCAAAAATAGCATGTTCTAAAAAAATTGGTCTAGTGATAACCGGACAGATGCCCCTATCCATATGTCAGCCATAATTCTTTGTTCCATACTCCAATTTTGATGATCGTTGACTTTTTGGAAAGCTTGTGAGGATCTCTACAACTTTCATATTGACCACTTGAGCTGATTCTACTTTGAAAAATTAGAAAACCACCTCCAGACTATTTTTAAGCAGAAACATCAATTCATATTTTGCCCATAAATTTACGACCCGGACTCTAAATTGACGTCCTTGGACTCTATAAAAATCTTGTGATTATATCTACATATGTCTCGTGAAATCTTGAGGTTAAACTCATATGATCAAATTCAAATTCTTAGGACAAGTTTAATTCATTCACCCCTTTGCCCTGACTTCAGTTGTTCAAGGTCTTGGGTACACATTTGGTGTATTAGAACTAGACAAACTTAATGTTCATCACCTGCTAGGTAAATAATCTAAAGATACTTAGATGAAGCAACTAAATCTGAACTACTCTTTGTTGTACAACTAAAAAAATAAACATATCCACAGAGATGATGCTTTCAATACTATGACTATTTATCTAAATGATAGGTCCTTATATCTTTATGAAGCCTTTATTTGACCTTTATGTTGATCCCTTTGAAGTATTTGGAATCTTAAGTTCATCACATAGCATTCATAAGACTAAACCTTATAGCATTCATAAGACTAAACCTTGTATACTAGCAAATCATAGTAGTTTTTATATTAATCGCTAAAATCACATTGATCTAATGCTAAGGTCATTGATCTTTCAAAATAAATCATGTCTGGAACATTTTTTCCTATTAAGCGAAACTTTTTTTCCTATTAAGCGAAACTTTTTTTCCTTCTATCTGGAAACACTTTTAAGCAAGATCTAAGACAAATTAGAACTAGCAAATCTTGATTACTCGCGACTAATTACACGGCTGCAAATTTCGCCTGAGTGAAACACTAAAGCTCTAATGTACTTTTCGACGGGTCTAATCCTGGTACGGACATGAATAAATTATTATTAAGCAAATCTCTATTTTGTACTTTCTGACGGGTCTAATCCTGCATACTCACAGGATAATGTTGTACTACCCACAGATAAATCATTAAGCAAATCTCTATTAATTGTACTTGCCGACGGGGCTAATCTTTTGCATACTCACAGAATAATGTTGTACTACCCATTAAAAATGTACGGACACTGATAAATTATAAAGAAATGTGTACTCACTACTGTTTGCTTTGACCCCAAACAAGTATCTTGATGTCGATATGTGTAACTCATTTTGCGATCTTGACCGTTGATAAGTCTTTCCCGCTCCCAATCCCTCGAGCCACCTTGTCACTTATACCAGTATCCCCTTCACTTGACTTTATCACCACATTATCTTCATCGTTCCTTCTATGCTTTGCTTGACCTCTATGCACACAACTAGGATCATCCTTAACTCCGCCCGACCTCCTTGATCATCTAGCACCAAACTGCCTGCTTGACCTTGATCATCCCGTCATCTATCGCCAAGTTGCATCTATCACCTGCACAATATTAGACAAGCAAACATGTTTCTCCAAACCTTCAAAAACATCTCCAATTAGCCCAACATCAAAACCCTCAGTTAAAACATATCTCAGAAAAATCGTGAATGCTGGATGGTCCGGTGTGCACACCTCCTAAGCACCGAACCATCTGGTATGTGCAAACCATCAAGCTAGCAACTTATGCAACCTCTCTGCACTAAATGATCTCCCAACTCTAGAATCCGATAAATCAAAGCATCAGAAGAATTAAGAACTCGTGAAGTATTATGTTTGAAACACACTTCCAAGTCCTCATCCAACAATTGAGATACAGAGAGAAAGTTGTATCTTAGATGCTCCACCAAAGCCACATCCTTGAAAGTGAAACTCTCATTCACCCTTATCATACATTTTGCTTTCACCCTTCCTTTTCGGTCATCCCCAATTGTGATGTACTCATGTCGCTTCACGAAGGTGAAACTGGAGAACCATGATGAATTTCTAGTCATATTGCGTGAACAATCGGAGCCAATGAGTCACTTCTTCTCCAGACCTCCACCTGCCACCTATATATGAGAAGAATAGTAGGTGGATGAATCAGTACTGGGGTTAAACAGAAATCTCTTGGGATTCCAGTACTGGCCATCCGCCCTGAAGCAGTGTAAGCAAGTGCATGCAAATAAACACTAGTGTGATGGGAGTGAGTACCACGAAGAGAAAAATGTGGTCTGCCAAAGCGTTGTGACTCAAAACCTCTTACACGTGAAACAAAACCATATGAGTCATGGTAAAATCTACGCCGAGCATCACCTCTAAAGGAGAACTGGAGAGTGTCTGAAACTCATTGGTGGGGGCGAGGAAAAGGCTTATGTACATCAACAGAGGGGCGGTACATGTCCCGAGTGCTACACTCCCACTCACGTCGCTCATCTCTCTTACGGCAAAAGTAAAACCCAACTAAGTAATCCTCTCTCTAGCAGTAGGTACAGTGGTAGAGTCTCTCAGAAACTTTACTGCCGATCACTCTGAGCTCTCTCAAAGGTACTCTCACCTTAGATTGTGGAGCTTTCTTGGATTGTGGTGCGAGTTTCTTATTGATAGATCATAGTGTGGGTTTCTTCTTGATGAGTGGTGATGTGACATTAATCTTGAATTTTTTTAGCCTCTAGGGTAGTAAGTGTGGTGACTCCCATTGTAAGCCACCCTCTCAAACCCTAACCCAAGAACCAAACCCGCCTTGTCAGCACATATCTTGGTCTTGGTCAAGATCAAATTTATTTTTCTCTTACCCTCTGATCACTTCTCCACTAGAGAAAGGAGGTACTCATTCTCAGTCAAGAGCTTCTGAACTTGACCGCTAACCCAGTTGAGCTTGTCCTAAAAGACTATGCAGGTGGAACCATTCGGCTGCACGTCCTTTGAACACCTAGCACTACCCAATCAAGGTTCTAGCTCCTTAAGACGCTTGTCTTTCAGTTCGACATCCTTTGCAAACAAAGAACAATTCTTGCAAGCGCCTAAGAGAGTAGACCTAAACTCCTCCGCAAGGATCTTCTTCTCGGTACTATCAAGCCAATTAGCAACTTAAGCATGCACATGTCGAATCTCGGTAAGTTCAGCCATGATAATCAAACAACTCTCACATTCCTCAACATCAGGCCTAGACTTAAGAAATGCAAGTTCAATAGATACAGACTCATACTTAGACCCAAGCTCCTTTAACTCACGCATAGCTTTGTTAAGTAAGCTATCCTGGTTAATGAGAGCATCATTCAAGGTATCGATTTGGACGGAAAGTTGGTCGTAGGAAGGCGATACCTTGGAGGAATCGAGCTCAAGGTCGTTAACATTGTCGTTGTCGAACGCCATGAAGCAAAGGCCGATAAAGTCCTTGTTCTTCTTGTTGTTGTCCTTCACCAGCATCTCCTCCTCCTTCGTTCTCTCCTCCTTGCTTGAAGAGGTGTCGATGTCGCTGAGAGCTGCTATGAACGCCCTTGAAGCCATCTTGATCGCCTTATTGACCATCTTATAATGGTTCTTCTTGAAGAAGGGTTTATTGTTCTTCTTTTTGTGCTTGTCATAGTCGTGGTCACGGTCTTCCGTCTTACTAAGCTTGGAGCAATCCAGCTTGAAGTGAGTGGTATCACCACACTCAAAACAAGCACAAGATCCCCCTCTCCTCCAGTCTCTTCTATTATTGTAGAAGCGAGTGAACTTCTTCACAATGAGCGCAAGGTCCTTATCATTCAATGCGTCCACCTGCTCCTCTGTGATAGAAACCAAGGAAGATAAAGCAAATCTACTTGGTAAAGTGTTAGCACAAGAGAAGCTAGTTCCAACCTGATTGCCACCATTAGATATGGAAACCAACGCCATGTTCTGAGACAGGGAGTTTCCAAGACCTTTCTGAGCCGCCTTGGCTATCTCGATGGACATGAGCTTGATGAAGAGTTCATCACAAGTTAATGTGTCATAACTTGGTGACTCTTTAATGCTCAAGATCTTCACTTCTCATATGCTACGATTAAGAGTATAGAGAAATTTGATCGCCCTTTCATAATTAGAGTAGGGTAAAACACTAGAGGATCTAAGGTTGCTAACAATTCCATCAAATCTAGCAAGCATAGCATCCAAAGATTCATCGGATCCTTGCACAAACATTTGATATTCTTGATTATATGTGTTTTGGCGTCTAGCCTTAATCTCATTAGTGCCTTCATAAAAGATACTCAAAGCAGACTAAATCTCATAGGCAATATAGAGGTGTTGGACCCTATTAAACTCATTCCAACTCAGGCTTGTGAACAAAATATATCTAACCTAGTTGTTGGCCTCATACTGTTCGATTTTGAACCTGAGTTGTGAGAGCAATAGGGATCTCATAGTTAGCATCAACTATTTCCCAAATTGTACTTCTTTGGCTTAAAAGATAAGCTTCCATGCGCATCTTCTAGTACGAAAAATCCCGACCGTCAAACAGCGGTATCTTCTCACTTCTCTCCATTGTCACCTACGGATCACACAGCCGGTTAAGGTCAACAAGTGACCAAACCGGCTCTTATATCAATTGTAGGACCGATATTTGTGACTAGAGGGGGGTGAATAGGCGCCTCACCAAATTCTTTCAAATCGGATGGTCTTCTCCTTTGTTTCACCCAACGCACCTTAAAAATTCAAGTGAAAGCAAATAGAGAGAAACAATGAAAAGAACCGATAACATGTGACTCCATGGATGAGATATGAACATAAGGTACTATTTAAGACAATTCTATGACCCTAGTCATAAAAGCTCGCAACTTTGAAAGAAACTCAAGAAGATGGTTACTAGGTGAAGAATCTCTCCAAGTTGACGACTTAGAGATAGGGGGATACGAGACCCAAATTTGTACTATTGTACGCATATTTTATGTCACTAGCAACAAAGAGATCAACTTCACAAGGGTAAAAATTCACACAAACTTATCATTCACTCATCACATATGAACTAAAACACATTTCCACTTGGTTTCTCATAATTAGACGGGCTCTCAGTTTCTACGACGCATACATGAACAGATGGTCTCCTCGGGTCGTTTTTTTATTTGATCTTTACAAAAGGAAGGAGATCTATGTTTTTTCCACACAGGTAACTTTTTATAGTAAAGTGATTGATACCCCGTTCAATGATGGATTATGTTTTTACAATCTCCAAGATGTGGTTTTAGTTATTACTACAATATATACGTAAAATTTATAAAAACATAATCATATGAAATTACATATTAATTATGACAATTATTCTGGCTAGTGTATATATCATTCCTATTTAGACATTATCAATATTTCAATATACAGGTCAAAGCTTTTAAATTCCAAAGTGGCATGCAGCATGCTCAGTAACTTAAGCGCTAAGCATTAAGAGTACTTTTATATTTGCGCAATACCTTTTATATTTGCGCAATACCTTTGCTTTGGGGACGTACGGAAGAAGCTGCTAGTAAGAGATGGTACGGTACAGCCAAGGGTTTCACATCCTAATGAACTGTCAGCGGCTAACTGATCCAGTTGCTTTCAGTTGAGAATGTGTATAGAAAATTGCAGGAAGCTAGGTTGCCAATTAATAAACTGGTAAGTTGCTTTCAGCCATCGACCCAGCTAGCTCGCTGGTCACAAAGAACGGCCAGAATCTATATTTGTGCGCAAGAAATATACATTTTGACACAACCATGGCAAGACAGTTAATATACCGGCAGGCAAGGTCCTGGTAATTGATAGGCTGCTTCCTAGCTAGCAAGACATGCCTACGCGTGCTTGTGCAAGGAACGCCGGGTGAATGTGCTCAAGAGTCAAGCAAGACCATTTTCTAAGCAAAAAGGTAACGCAAGACTAGTTGATCTAGTCGTGGTCCGGTCGTGTATGTAGGAACACGCAAGACCGACTCGAGATGCATCACCAGAAGCAGCTCTGTCGTTATGACCAGGAAGCTGCAGCTGCCGCAACCAAGCTATTAGGTAGCGAAGACCTGCAGCCGGCCCCGCCTTGCAGTGACACGCACAAACGTACGTCTAATCGATGAACTCACGTAGTAGATCGAGCTGAAACCTTTTTGACAAACGTTGCACCACGTACGTACGTGTGGGCAGTGCATACTGTTGCATGCAAGCGCGCGAAGGTGCCCAAAAACCATGGATGCAGTGCCACGAACTTACGCACCGGGTGATGCGAGCTTCCGGCCGCCTTCCCGGAGCCTGCCACGAACGTTCTCCTGACCTGTCGCTGCGATTTCTTTTTATTGGCGGGAAAATTTACCAGTAATTCCCTCGCTAGCCACGCAGAACAAGCTAGCAAGGCCTCGAGAGATCGATCTCTCCATATATTGTCTCCGACATCGGTGCTTTCGAGCATACATGTCGCCGTAATTATTAGTGTCTTACTTAGTAAGCACCTGCAGTTGCAGGCCACTCTAGCCTCCAGGTACACTCTGTTTATTATTATTACTATTACCTCATTTAGTTTAATTTCCTCGATCTCTCCTCTAGCTTGTGTGAGATCATCAACCGCTGCGAGATAACTAGATCGAACCTTGCTCCTTTGATTCTTTGTAAACTCTTCTTCATATTCTTGAAGCAGCGAAAGATGGCGTGGCGAAGGCCACGGGACGAGGACGATGAGGAGGAGAGCGGAGCTGATGATCATCACCATCGCCATGGCCCCAGGCGGATCCGGCCGAAACTAGCTTTTAGCGCGTAAGTTTTTCAGTTCCATTGAATCAACTTCATGCTTTGGTTGACTTGTTTCTTGCAGCTATTTTTTGCTTTATTACCTTGTCTTAATGAGCGCATTTGCATATCATCGAGCCCTAGATACCTACCTGTTCTCTTTTTTATTTTCTTTCAAAATTCAACAATGACAAGAGCATCGTTGATATAGTTACGGCTGGGTCAAGATAGATCCTCAAATATTCATCGCAGTACTGTTTATAAATGTTTCATCTGTGTAGATGATAAAATATCATCTCTAACTAATTAATGGAAAACAATAAGTTTGAATTAACTGGAAACCCTAGTAAACTCATTCATGCTTTGTATTAACGTCAAGGAAATGTATGTTTTAGTTTTAGGCTACCTTTGGAACGCCGATGGGAGTAGAATTATTGTTTTTGTGAAATTATTGGGTGTCGTCCCAATCAAATATGGTCTTATATGCAGCATGCAAGCACGCAAAGAATACACATGATGCATTAACTCCAGTAAGGTTTGTGTTTCATTTACCAGCTGGTTAACTTCCCTCGTTTTGGGGTTTTGTACTCATGTTGCAGCATCGTAAAAAGAGCTGTGGCCCAAGAAACTACTCAGCAAATAGTGCACAATCTGGAACCACTTGTTCGCAGAGTGGTAAGATTATGGAACATACTATGTATTTTGGTCTCTATTGTTTCACTTTTGAAGTTTAGCATGAAATAATGGCATCAAATTAAAATTTTCAGACTTGTAGAGGAAATAAGTTTGAAAAAATAATGGTCGAATTAAGGATTGCCCTAAGAAAAAGAAAAGAGAAAATGGTCTGAGGATTGAAATGATCGTGTAATTGTTGAATGCCCTTTAGTTTCTCCCTCTACTGTAGCAACACTGCTACACATGTGTGTGAACACTTATTCTTATTTCTTTCATCACTACCACAAGTTTTGGAGTGCAACTTAGTTATAACTTCTATGTCATGTTATATTTAGGTGCGTGAGGAAATTCAAAACATCTTTTCTCAGCACGATTACATACCACTCAGGTATATGCAAATTTCTTTCCCTATTTCTATTATCTGAAAAAAAAAATTGCAAAGATTCGCAGGATGCATATGTCATTGAACAAGCACAAATCCAAATCAAAATTAATAAGATTAATTTAATAAAGCAAAAACACAATTCAAATATATATTTTCTGTAATTTAAAATTTGTCATCGTATCACAACTTCTGAGTAAATATTGGGCTGCTATTATGACAAAACCAACCATTCTTTGTCAGATCTCTTCCTTTACGCATCCAAGAGACGGAGGTCTCGCCTCCTCTGAAGCTAGTCTTTGTTAAGCGGCTCAAGCTACCAATCTTCACAAACAACAAGCTTGTTGATGTTACGAATAATGCAATTGAAATCCAGCTGAAGGACACAAGAACCAACTATCTGATCACACCACCAGATAGTCATCTAGGTTCTTCAGTAAGACTAGAAGTGCTAGTTCTGGATGGTGATTTCTGTTGCGAGGATGGAGACGGGTGGACCGCTGATCAGTTTAATGCAGCAATCGTGAAGGCAAGAGAAGGGAAGAGGCCTTTGCTTGTGGGGACGCTCAATGTGCTGATGAGCAATCAAGGTGTGGCTGTGATCGATGATGTGTTTTTCACTGACAACTCGAGCTGGATAAGGAGCCGGAAGTTTCGAATTGGTGTGCGTACCATGCCTGCGAGCTATTGTGGACCGAGGATCCAAGAGGCAGTGAGCGAGAGCTTCACAGTGAAAGACCATCGAGGCGAATGTAAGTTTCATGCAACCATAAATATATGAGCATTATTTAGTATACTTTTCGAGAATTAAAAGTACCGTTGGTATGTCATAATCTATTAGCAGCACATGTCGATGCATTTCCTCATATCTTGGTATTTTTATAGCATAGTACAACTTATGTAGTGTATATATAAACTTCAAGAGAAGATAAATATTATATAGAATCTTTGTATTTTCTGTACTAGTGTACAAGAAGCATTTTCCTCCATCACTCACTGACGACGTATGGAGGCTTAAGAACATTGGAAAAGATGGACCCATTGACAAGAGGTTGGAATCCGAGGGGATCAAGAACGTCCAGGACTTCTTGAAGCTTAACACCATAGATCCTGATAAGCTCAGAGCTGTAAGGTTTCACGCATAATATTCCAGTACATGTACAAAACTTAATTTTAAATCATAAGTTTTGCATGCATGTTACTGTTTTTGATTCGTCGAGCCTGTACCTCAGCTCGTCGTCATGTCAGATAACAAATGGAGGGCAACACTGAATCATGCAAAAATGTGTGACACGGGAGGGAAATGCTACGTTTTCAAGACTGCAGGGTGTGACATTACCTTTAACCCTATAGGAGAGGTCTTGGCAGCCAGAATTGGAGACCAGACATGCCCTTTGCACGAACTGCAACCCCAACAAATGGTAAAATGCATCACATTGGTCTATGGTTATATTGCAACTATTGAATTAAATTCATTTCTTATTATTTCCTTGTGTACATGTTGTTCAAAAATTGAGTTTCAAGTGAAGCAATTGGCCATCCAAGCATACCAGCAGTGGGATCAACTGGAGG
Organism: Phragmites australis; assembly: GCF_958298935.1. Taxonomy (NCBI): domain Eukaryota; kingdom Viridiplantae; phylum Streptophyta; class Magnoliopsida; order Poales; family Poaceae; genus Phragmites; species Phragmites australis. Next base: position 17,242,482 of record NC_084936.1, on the reverse strand, counting down.
AAATGGCTAATGAGATGCCACTTGCTGCAAATAAAAGCTTAATCCCAACAAGTAATTCAGATTGGGAGCCAAGTGAGAGCCAGGAGAGCATGATCAGCTCAGGGTCGCAGAACGCCAAGTATCTTGACTACACGGGAACCGCTACCTCCAGCGCAGCAGCAGCAATGGCGATCAACAACAGCAGTACCTCATATTCTACAGCAGCGGCTGTTCCAGCCAACGATGCTATGTTCTGGAGCCCAAGCAGCATGGCAGCTGATGATCACTTTGACTGGCAGAACTCGACGAATCTCAGTTGTTGGGATCAAGTAGATTAATCCTTTGGTCGCTGTTTAGACCCTGTTTGAAATAATGGAGGGTTTGATGCGTTGAAATTATTGTACTGTTTCATGCAAACTTATGCTTTCGAATATTTTCAATAAGACTAAGAATGCAGTGTACAGATTGAGCTATATACCTTTATAAAGTTATGTTGCCTCTTATATATGTATCTCCCTACTGTTTTTATGAATTAATAATAGTTTGATGTACTCATATAGATAGTGTTTCTTCTATTTTTGTGAGGAAAAAAATGGATATCCTCTGCTCCCTAGTGGCGTTTTGCACCTATATGAAACTGTAGAGTAACCTTTCCAGTCATGCAGTTTCATCTGGTCTTTCACCATGGAAAGATTAAACGTCGTTGCATATTACACTACTCCATGCAAACATAGTAAATAAATTGGTTGAATTTTGCAATAAATTCCATGAAAATTAAGTGCCGAAGTTTTTAAAAGTCTCTTTTGTGGTACGAAGTTTTCAGAAGTTCTCAAAACACTTCCAGATATAACAGTATTATATCACCCATTAAAAATATCTATAATATAATATCATAAATGATTCGAAATAAGACATTGTATGGGATAAGACATATAGTTAAAACATGATAAGACTTATCCGAGATGGCTCCAAGCACGAACCATTGTAACAGCCCAAATCCATCCCCCCTCTCTCTCGCTACGGAGCCGAGTCCACCTATCAGCGTCATCTCCCAACTCCCTTCTACTGCACCAGATCGAGACCAAAAATCCCGTTGCTCTCGTCACCAATTAAGGCATTTATTCGCCAATTGAAGCTTGGGTTAGTAACCGTAGGTCGCGCCGATTCAATTCACGAAGAAATGGGGATGGGAGACAAGGAAACCGACCACCCGCCATTAACACTAGCCGGCCAAACCAAATCCTCCCCTCTCGTCGATTTAAGCCACCCCACCCCTCGGCTGAGCGCCCCTTTGCCCCATCGCACCCAAACCTCAAATTCTCGTCGCGTTTATAACTATTTTACTACTAATATTTTCCTAATATTCCTTGTAACATTAATGTTGGTTTCATGTATGAGTAGAAAATGTTTAGTGGTGCTTACTCATGGGTAGTATAGGCTATAATAACATTGAGTAATGCTATATGAAACATGAGGTTAATTATTTGGTAAATTGCGTAGACACATGAAAAGTAGGGTCTAGGCAAGTGTTGGCATGTGGATGTGTTCCAGGCAATTATGGGCTTTGATGGATATCGATGATTACCCTGAGGTTTGGATAGCAGTGGTCTTGCCCAGACCATGATAAGGACCAGTTCATAGAGCGATCACCCATGAAAATAGTATAACCACAAGTCTAGTATGGGACGGGCTTAGCTGAGTAATTATCTATCCTCTCAGCATGGTGTAGATCATTTGGTGGTAAGAGAATGGAATGATGTACTTCCTGGGATCTGTAAGGCGCAAGAGGGGGCTTCTGAAGTGGAGGGTGTTATGTACTAACAACGGTGAAACCTCAGCAGTTTTTGGTTGGTTTTAGTGGATCATAGTAGTGTGAGCTGTGATTCAACTTTGGTTTGGTTAGAGGTGGATGGAATGTCGAATGTGGAACAAGGTGGTTGGAACCTCAGCTCGAGTCATAAAGATCTTTCACATAGTAAAAGTTCCTAGAGGGGGGTGAATAGGCTTTTCTGAAAATTAAAACTAAAACAGCGGATTAAATCTACCAGATACTCTAGTGAAGGTCGGATACTCCGGTCTGGTCCGAAGTATCCGGTCTAGTCCGAAGTCTCCAGTCTAGTCCGGAGTCTACAGGAAATCAAGAACAGCTACGAATTAAAGCGAGCAGCTAGAATCTAAGGTTGTAGCTAGGTCTACTAGTTATCACAGAGCTAAAATAACAATTAATACTAGTAAGATGATCACTAAGGCAATTTATATGAAAAATCACAAATTCACACGATTGAGTAAATTGCACAAATAAGAACGCGAGAGATTATCCGGAGTTCGGCCACCTCACAAAGAAGTGCATACGTCTCCGTTGAGGAGCTCACAAAGAGCCGGGTCTTTTCCAACCCTATCCTCTTCTAGCGACCACAAAGATCAAGCTAGAATTTTCTTACTCAATTTGAAGTTGATTACAAACTTCCCGTGGCACTCCACAAAGATTGGGTGCTCTACGGGTGACGTCTTGCCGTCTAGAAGCACAAAGCTTCAAGAGTAAAGATCACAGCGAATGCTCGAGGAAGAACTCAATGCTCGAGTGGTTTAAACTCTCTCCAAACCCAAACTCACTAAATTTTGCAAACTTTGCACTAGGGGTGGTTGGAGCGACTTTAAATGCTCTTAAAATGCTCAAGGAGTCTAGAGTTCACCAGCAACAGCAAGCCATTAATGCCATGGGGTGTGGGAGCATTTATAGTACTCTCTCAAAAACTAGCCGTTACTGTTCTGACAGACCTGACCGGAGTATCCGATGAACACCGGAGTATCCGGCCCCAAATTCAAAAATGGCGTCAGAACGGTTACAGAACGTGTCAAAACTAGCCGTTACAATTTTGTTAAGTTACCGGAGTCTCCGGTCCTGACAGAGCTTTCAAAAAGACTAAGTCTGGAGACTTGCCGAACCCTCCGACCTCTCCAGGTACCAGAGTATCCAGTGAACACCGGAGACTCCGGTCTTTTTATCAAAAAAGAATAAATGCTAACTGAGACACCCCTGCCGGAGTCTCCATCGGAAACTCCGGTTAAAACTTTTTCTCCTACCGGAGTATCCAGTGAACACCGGAGACTCCGGTCTTTTTTCAATAAAAATAAATGCTTAACCAAGACTCTCTGGCGGAGTCTCCCTCGGAGACTCCGGCCTCAAAACCCACCAACTACCGGAGTATCCGGTGAACACCGGAGACTCCGGTCTTTTTCAACAAAAATAAATCGAAACCGAGCACCCTCTGCCGGAGTCTACCTCGGAGACTCCGGACTAACTACTAAGTACCGGAGTATCCGGTGAACACCAGAGTATCCGGACTCAGTGAACTTTGCAGAATTAACCCGGTATCCGTGGGTGAGTGTGTCTCTCAACTTGTTGGTTCTAAAGGATATCTTAATCATTAAGACACTAATCAAGCAATCAAATACAACCCTCTTAATAGAGCGGCTATCCTAGATTTAATTTCAAAAATAAAAGAATTTAAATCTTATTGAGTACTCCTAGTTGCTTCTCCTTTCTTTTCGACGGGTATCAAACGTCATATGTCTTCTCAACTAAAACTTAAACCTATTCATAACTTAGATAAACATATTAGATCCTTAATCGTTTTGTCATCAATAAGCCAAAACCCATTTAGGGGGCCTAAATGCACTTTCACATAGAAAATAGGTTGCCTTTATAACTATTTTACTACTAAAATGACATTTATGTAAATAAACCTTGGAGTTAAGCCATTTTTTATATTGGCCCACATATCATACTTTTTTATATTTTTTGAGTATTCCATGTACTCACACTTGCTATACCCAAACAATGTTGCTTAGTATGAGAAGATTTTGAGAACTTCGCAGAGGATGGTGCATTCTAGGGTATGTTCTCTATCAACTACCTGTGGAGTCGCCCAGTTGAAGATGAAGGCTACGTTTAGTTCTGTTGAAGTGTGCTTTTCTTTTAGACCCTTGGGGTCTTTTGAGGTAATAAAGTTAAATGTTGTAAAAATGGATATTGTTCTGTCGCTTATGATGTCACAATATGTATGTAACTTGATCTTAGCATACATATAGTTGCATTCGATTTGGTCTTAAAACCGAATGCGACAACCATCAAGGATAATATCCCAAACAATTTTTTTATGTTCATCTATGATAATCAGTTATATGCCAAACTTTTTCAAATCCAAACCATTGGGGATATATCCCAACCGTTCATATAGAGAACCATTAGGATAATAAGACATCCCAAACGATTCTATTCTGGAACCGTTTGGGATAATACTTATACAATTAATAGTTTCTATGGAAAATAATTTTAACATTAATATTTTTTATAAAATATATTGCACAATTAATAATAGAGGTTTAAAAATAGAAGAGACTATCTAACAACTATCATAATCTATGGAGCAGGATGCCAATGTAAGTGATAAGGTGGCCTAAAAGCAAGAGTAGGAGAGATTTGCTGGTGGTTTGGATTGTAGAACAATATGACACGTGTCGATATCGGAATACTTCCTTATTATAATGTAACCAAGTGAGGAAAGTCATGCTTTAAGAACCGTGCAAGTCGGTTTCTTATTTTGGCCTCAAAACCGTGGCAACGATGGAGATGCATGTGGCACCATTGTGAAGCTTATGTCAAGGTGAAGCAAAGTGATAACAACGTCAGGACATTGGATCGAAGAAGAAATACTTAGATGAAAATACCCCTAGGTGGTAGGTAGGGTGTAATGTGAGTTGTGGGCATTTTGGGGAAGATGTTCCAATTTATTCTATGAATAGAGAGGGCTGGTGTTTTAGTCCCTTGAGCCATTCACTTCAGATTTGGAGAGAGGGTAGAGACAGGAAAGCAAGAGAGAAAAAGAAGGGAGGCTAGGATCGCCCCTTTTGGTGGTGTTTATGGTGGTGGTCGTGTGAGATGAGATAATCATACCTATGTAATTAGGCATCTTACTTATCTTGAAGTAATGTAAGTGCAAGTTTGTGGAAGTACTTATCTCAATCTCTTGTGTCTCTTTGTCTAGTTTAATCTTTCTATTAGCTCCCTTGCAAGTTTTCTTGATTTTATTTGGATTTCGTTTTTTTGGTGAATTCTTTGTATGAGCAAGGATAGGGATATTGACCTAGCTATGATCTAAGTTTAAACCCCCTAGAACAAGTTGTATTCAACAATCTGGCCCAATATGTCTGTTAAACATTAGCTTCAAAATATTCAGAAAAGTAGCAACTAACAATATAAATAGTGTGGTAGACTAGATAATCTGGCCAACTCAAATAGCTTTCATGCATGGAAGAAATATCGTAGAAGGGTTGTCATACTTCATGAAACCATCCATAAACTTAATCGCAAAAAGATGAATGGTATCATATTTAAAATTGATTTTGAAAAGACATATTGACAAGATCAAATGACTTTTCTATTACAGACTCTCTGGATGAAGAGTTTCTCCCCTAAGGTATTCCTGGGTGGAAGTGTGGCCATCAAAGTTAATGAGGATATTGGCCCATATTTCCAAATAAAAAAAGGCATATGCCAAGAAGATCATGTCTCTCAGATTCTGGTTTAACATTGTTGCCAAGTTATGATTGAGAGAGCCAAAACAAATGGGTAAATGAGTGGTGTCGGACCACATCTTATTGATGATGGCTTATTCATTCTTCAGTATGTGAAGACATATTTTTTTTATAGAACATGATCTTAAAAAGGCTAGAAATATGAAGCTTTTGCTTTGCGAGCAGCTTTTTCTATAAATATTAACTTCTATAAGAATGAATTATTTTGTTTTGTGTGGTTTAGGATGACTCGAACAATATGGCCAGCTATTCGGATGTGCCATGGCGAACTCCCCTTGCATTATTTGGACATTATATTCCGATTCATTTTCAAAAACTGAGGAACCCATATTGGAAAGTAATTGAAAGAGAAGCATTTAGACTTGTCCTTCTTAACCTCCGGATCGGGCAAAGCGGTTCGAGGAGGCTCTGCAGTGCGCCCTAACAACTCATGTGCCCGCCACCGTCGGAGAGCGCGACGAGATTGACCATGTGGAGGTAGCAGCCCTGGAAGGCGTCGAAGATCAAGGAGAAGTCATAGGTTGGTGCCAGGAGTTGGAAGACGGTGTGCGGAGCAGCATGGGATCTAAGCTAACCTTCGGGAGTCGGTAATCGCCGGGTCAGTGTCGCTCCGTCGCTTCTCGACCGGAAAGGACCGAGGAAGCGAGATGACGACTGGACGAGCGTAGTTGAGGACAGGAGCTATGGGCCGGTGCTGCTGGCCTAGTGCTGGGCCCCAGATACTGGGTTGGTGCGAGCCCCACCACTACATTTTTTTTTCTCTCATCATTTTATGATAAATCTTTCGCACAAGGTAACTGGTAAGTTGAAAACACCCATGATTTAATCATAATTTCCTTGCCACCAGAGGACATGCTATGCTCACACCGGTCCATGACTTTCTTACTGAAACTCTCCTCCTTCAGTGGTTGGCCTAAATACTTTGACTCAAGTGCTAGTGCAGGGACTTGCAGTGTAGACTTGATTTGGTCTTGCTTGTTCGGCTCACGGCTATCACCAAATAAAATTGAGCATTTGGCCGGGGTGACCTTGTGCGTATTAATTCCTGCAAAACCATTTGTATCCTCTCCGCACGTGCCTCTCTTTCTTGAAAGAAGAGTAATCCCCGAGGCGCCCCATGCAACTTTGACTGCCTGACTGGTATAATATTTTTGCTGCCACATCTGATTTCAATACCCTTGTCTCAATCCTCGAGCAGGCAGGAAATTTTCAAGCAAATATCCATTGAATCTGATCGAATATTCCACTGAAGTAACACAAGTCATAATCCGTATATCAGCAAAGCCTAGCTTCTGCATAGCACCTTTGAGGTAGTCCCAACCAACTCCGTCATAGGGTTTGGACAAATCTAACTTGTATGCACAGAAGGCGTTAACTTGTGATGCAAGCACTCAAAGGCAATCAGCGCATTGTCTGTTATGAGGCGGCCAGGTACAAAGGCACTTCCGTTCTGGGAGACAGTGTCGTTTAGGAACGGTCTCAGTCTGTCAACCAGGCACTTTGATGCAATTTATATAAGACATTGCAAAGGCTAACTGCCCAGTATTCTTTAAGCTCTGCAGACTCCTTTACCTTTGGAATCAAGACAATGGCAGTGCTGTTGACTCCATCAGGCATAACACTGACGGAAAAAAATTATTCACCGCCTTGATGACGTCATCTTTCAACACCAATCAATTCCTCTGGTAGAGTTAGGCTGAGAAGCCATCCGGCCCAATGGCTTTTAGGGGCCCAATTTGGATCTAGAAACCCTGATTTAAGGACATATTGTTTAAAAAATGATCATAGTGTTAAGAGTATTACTTATGTAGATAGGTTAATTTTCTTTTGTCATACTATGAAGAGGAGTTTGAATTAGTTTGATCTAGTATATTTAGTTAGTTAACTAGCAGGTGATGTGCACTAAGGCTATGTAGCTCTAATAGACCAAGAGAAGACTAAAAAACAGAAGCCGAAAATTGGGCTCAAAGTCTCTTGAATTAGTCTTGAAAAATGGAAGGATGAATGGGACTTATCCCATTAATTTGAATTGGATCAATGGGATTAAGCTCAAGATTTCAATGGAAATATGTATTGTTCCTCACGAGTTTTCTCTAAGATCATCAAAATTGAAATTCAGAGTAAAATTTTATGGCCGAAATAAGAATTGCAATTTCTAGATGCCACCGTGTATTATGGTGACTACCACCATATGTTACGATGCTAATATATTTTTTCAAGGCTTATTCAGCATAAGGTTCCAAAGGAAGATATGAGCTCCTCATATACTTTTGACACAAAGATTATCTAAATCGGACTTGGGAGTCAGGAGTGATAGTCAAAATACAGTAAACAGTTTTATAGTCACTGTTTAATACTAAGAGACTATTATATGATATAGTGACATATTACAGTGCACAGTGTTTCACGGATTCAAAATATCGACGTTCGAATTGTATTTGAAATGGTGTATGTAATATTTGCAGGCGTGCCAATATACAGAGTATACAAGAGACAGGAGACAATGTAATGAAATTATAAACTTTATTCATTCATATCGAATTCATAAAGTACATCTTTCGATTACAAAGTTTTACTCCACAACACACACGTTATCTGACTATATTCATGATCTAGCGATTGCTTTGTCTTAATTCCCAGGGCTTCGTGAAGCTCTCCGGTTAATTACGTCTGTCCTCGGGCTACCTCTGATTGAGCTGCGCTGGCGGTCGTCGTATTGATATCGTCTCCGAGTCTGCAAGGCTATAGTCACATGCAACAAAGATCAAGCAAAGTAAGTGTTAGCAATAAAATACGGTAAAGTACAGAGCAACAGTCTAGCATAAGCTTTTTTTTGGATTGTTTATGTATACTGGGTCATCATCGGCCACGTAGGCCTCAGAATTGTGTTTGTGTGAAGAGGTGAGCTAGGAGCACAGCACGACGCGTAGCTTCTACCAGAAGCGGCGGTATGGTCACAACCAGGAGCTCCGTTGTCAAGCTTGACTCACTAAACTCATTCTTCGGGTCTCGAATTTGTCCTCATCGGCCGACTGAAGGCAACATGCCACGAAGGCAAAAGCCACACAGGCAACAGCCACAAAGGCGTGGGTGATCAATTTTGGGCTATGCAGGCTCGAGCCACAAAGGCAGATATTATGGTGAGCCACAAAGGCGACAATGAGCCACGAAAGAAGGGTAATCACAAGTGAATTATCATATAGTTATTTTGTTATTCTGCAATCTGCAAACAACCCTCAGCGATATGGATGCAATCAAAAGGGATTGTCATCTAATTTTCATATTTTCTGACCAGCCATCAGCAGACTAAATATCAATGTGAGTATATCCTGGAACAAAGATCAAGTACCCACCCAATGATAGCACAGAGGGTAACAGGGTTGTAAAAACAAAATAGTAGAGTCATATCTTTAATAGAAAAAGAGACATAGCACTTGGCAAATAGCAGCAAGCCACCATAGCAGGGGTTAACATACCTCAAGCGCACATATTCATAGTCCCACCATAAACATATCACTAAGAGGAGCAGCCAACATCGGAAATTCTGGGGCAATAGCAATTTATCAAAGCTCACATTGTCCAGTGTACCTCACAGGCTAACTAACAAAACATCGGCCGAAACACATGAGCATACTAGACACCAGAATGCCAGCCAATATCATTCGGTCAAGAACATGAAGGGGAAAGGAGGGCCTCAGCTTAGCATCATTGGCCGTCTTCGCAGGAAACACTGCAACGACCACAAAGGCTAACGCCACCAAGGCAGGATGATCACCAAGATAGCCACAAGCTCATCAACATAGCACCATCATGCAATGATCCAGGGCAAGCAAGAACAAGCCTCATCAAACGAGCATCCAACCTTATACTCTGCAATTAATTATCAATGAACATCGGAATTCATGGGGATGTAGGAGAACAACCCGCATTTACCCGGTAATCAAGGATAGCAACAAGCACATTGCACCAACAGAGGGATCACAGCAATCGGCCTGGCCTTAGTTTTATCATCATCGGCCTACAGCGAACACAAGGCGGCGCGATGCACGCACTGACAGAAAGCACACGGCGACCGCAACAAGCTAGCAACAGCACCATGGCTCGAAGGTCGGTCATCACAGAGCATCAGAGAGAATCAAGAAGGGAGGGTCATGGCCAGGGTTTACCTTGAGGGGCGGCAACAGAAGGGCTCAAGCCAGCCATGGCAACCAGCGGGAGCGTCAGCACGTTGGTGTAACGGCATGCCGCTGCAGCGACGTCGACATGAATCCGGCAGCGACGAGCTCACGGCACAACAGAGTTTCCACTCAACTCCCCAGAATTTTCTCTCTTCTTCCTCCCCAAAGATTTCTTCTTTTTTCGGTGATGGCAGCAGCACGAACTTGATGCGGTCCCTTCTTTTTTTAGCAGGGCTTCTCCTCCCTACCTTTATAGAGGCAGCACGGGGCTCCCACCAGAGGAGATAAGCATGAGGCAGTTGGGATTTGAAGAAGAGTCCCGATCGGATCGATTAGGGATGAGATAAGCACGGGACTCCCATTCGAATCCGCACTGCCGAAGATAGAGGGAGGGGATCCGGTTTGTTGGAGATAAGGAGGAAGGGGAGAGAGGGCACCATCTTGGGTGGCTCAACCTGGCGGCAGCGTGCGCCAGAGCCAGCACGAGAGCGGCTCGGGGAGAGGAAGAAGGAGGGTGGTTGGTGCCTAGGTCAGTCAGGTGCGGGAGAGGATAAGGAGGAGAGGGAGACGGGCTGGTGGCGGCGCCCAGGGAGAGGAGCGGGCGGCTCGGTGGAAAGGGAAAGGGAGGTGGCGGCGGCGCCCGGGAAGAAGGAGGTGGGGGCGGCCCTGCCCCTGGCTGAGCGAAGAAGGAGAGGATAAGGAGAGAGAGGGGAGCTTGGGCCAGCTCAGGCCGGGAAAAGAGAAGGTGGCTGGGCCGGCTCTGGCCCAGAGAGGAAAAAAATGGTTAGGATGGCCAAAAGGAATGTGGGCCCGCCAGCTCTTTCTTTTTTTTCTTTTTTTTATGTATATGTGCATGTACTCAGGTGCAAATACATGACAAAATAGCATCGTACACACAGTAACATGAGATAGAGAAGACCATTTTTTAAGGTTCAAAGGGCTCCTTGTATGATAAAGTAGGGTCACCGTATGATACGATGACCTATTTTTCAGGCCTAACATATAGTTTTCCTTCTTCAACGGTTAGTTTTTGGTTTGCTTTTTAAATACCCCTCCACCCGACTAATTAAGGTTGTTAAAGATCAAGGAAAGGTTCACACACATGTTTGGAGTTTCCTAGATATAAAGTTGATGATATTGAAAATAGCACAAGATTAATGACTCAATACTAGTTTATGTCCACTGTGTGTTGCCCGCTGTGGTGATGGAGAACTTCTAGTTGGGTATAGCATAAGGGGTTAGCGAGAGGGCAGGCAATGAGTATATTTCGTGCGGAGAAGAAGATAATGAAGAAAAAGGAGAAGAGGCTACCTGAGGGAGAAGAGGTGTGTGGCAAACAGTAACAGCGGAGGTGGTTGATGACGAGGTGAGGGCCTAGCGGCACGACAAGCAGGAAGTGGGCGTGAGGTTAGGATCGGTGGGGAATAGGTTAAATATTAGTTATGTGGGTGAATGTACCTGAATAGTTGGATATTGATTTTAGGGTAGAAAATCATTTGACAGATGTATAGATAAACTCTTTTCTTAACTAGTCCATCCATAAAAAAGATCCAACGCGCCAAACTCTCGCACACACATCTCATCCCCGACTCCCCACGTCTCCCACCCACACAGTCTCAGTCACAGCTGAGGCTCCCGCACCGAGCCCGCCATGGCGCCACCTCCCCTGCCCCTCTTCTCCCCGTCCCCAAAGCCCCCACCTCCGCCGCCATGGCTCCACGGCCCTGTCCCCCAGACCCACAACCCCGCCTCCGCGGCCCCTCCAAACCCCGCCGAGGCGGCTCCTCCGAAACCCCGACGCCACAGCCTCAAGCCGCCAGGGAAAACCAGCTCGCCCGCTGCCAAGCCCCTCACCGCCGGCGTCCCCGGCGGCCGCACTCGCCGCGCCGTCCTCGGCATCATCCGCCGCGTCCGCTCCCTCGAGCTCTCCTACCCCCCGAGCCCCATCCCCACACGCAACGCCGATGCCGCCGTCCCCTTCCACCTCCCGATCGACCCGCCGCCGCCGCGGGAACAAGGACAAGAAGAGGAGAAACCCAGGGCGGTTCCGTGGGCGGCAGCGAGGGACGAGGACCTCAAGGTCGCGCTGCGGCGGGAGAGGAAGCCGCGGGAGCCGACGCGCGCGGAGACGGAGCTGACGGGCGACGAGCTGGAGCGGTTGCGGCGGTGGGCGCGCGGGGTGGAACGGTTGGTAAGGGCCAAGAAGGCCGGGGTCACTGACGAGGTAGTGGAGGAGATGCGCGGGGAGTGGGCCAGGGGTCAGGAGCTCGCCGCCGTGCGCCTCGTCGAGCCGCTCCGCCGGTGCATGGACCGTGCAAGGGAGATCCTTGAGGTGAGAAATCTCTTATATTATCGCTCAAGTTAGTGTGATTGATTTCGTGGAGTTTGATTTCCTGAGAATTGGGTGGTTTCGTTATGATGATTTTGAGCTTAGCACTCAGTTGACTCTGAGCTTCAATTAGAGCAATGTGGCTACAAGGTTGCAGTTTTGATGCAAGTTCTCATTTTTTGGGCAAATTGAAGGGATGATTTTGATGCAAGTGGTGCTACATTGGTGGTGCAAGAGGATAATAAATGCTGTTCATGCCGCAGAAAACTTTGAACTTCCAAATGCAAATTTAGTAGTTAAGAGTGTGTTCTCGAAAATGAGGACGAAAAAAATATCAAGGGTCTATATAACTGTTGCAAAGAAATATGCAATTCGATGAAAATGGTGCTAACTAACATAGTCAATTCAAATTGTATTGGACTAGACAGTCAGTTATTTGCCAATTGTCCTGGCATGTTAATAACATGATGCCATCTTTGCAAAAGGTGATAATACAGCGAGTATCCTGTTCTCTTTTAACTCTTGTCTCTCTTTCCTGTGTGTGCTTAGATTCTGGACGTTCACTTCATTCAAATTTTGATGTTAACAATTGTCAAGTGGCCTTAGTGCGGATAATCTGTTGTGGCCTAGTGAGATTGTGTGGTCAAAAAAGGCAATTGATGCAGTTGGTTACTCAATTACTAATCTTGAATTCAAACTTCTGATTTTCTTTGATGGATTTCCCTTTCAACAGATAAAAACAGGAGGCTTAGTTGTTTGGACAAAAGGAGACATACATTTTGTTTACAGAGGAAGCAATTCTCTAGAAAATACAAAGCATCAAGGAAATGAGCAAAGCATTTGTGATCAGAAGGATGAAGAACCTGTCAAAGGTACACTTTATGAGAGAGAAGTCAACAGACTATTGGACAGTTTGGGCCCTCGATTTGTCGATTGGTGGTGGAACACACCATTGCCTGTGGATGCTGATCTCCTCCCAGAGTTTGTTCCGGGCTTTAAGACTCCATTTAGACAATGCCCTCCTGGTGTGAGGCCAACACTAGCAGATGAGGAGCTGACATACTTGCGCAAGCTTGCACGCCCTTTACCGACACATTTTGCTCTCGGTGAGTATGCATTTAGTTCTCAGATGCATGTGCTGTTAAGTATATATATTGTTCCATGACTGTGCTTTTATATGCTCATCAAGTAGCTGTTTGTATTTATGTATACATCCTTTACATGCTTACTAAGTGTTAACCACTTCTGTTGTCTATATGCTTACCATCTTATGGATACATCACTTTAACTTCACATTATAAACAAATGCACAATTATAAGTTTGCCTAATCACTGGCAGGTAGAAATACAAAACTACAGGGTTTGGCTGCTGCTATACTAAAGCTTTGGGAAAAAAGCCTTATAGCAAAGATTGCAGTGAAAGTGGGTGTCCAAAATACCAACAATGAACAAATGGCCTGGAACCTTAAGGCAAGTATTGTTCCTGATGAAGTATGATTCTGCTAGATATATGCGACATTTGTGTTGTTATAGTGCATTGTAGTCAGTTCATGTAAGTAGCAAAACCTAAAATGTCAGCAATCCCCTCCTTTTGTAGTTATGTGCTTTGTTTACCTTACCTTACTAGTTTGTTAACAGCTGCACTATTCCCTATTTCAGTCCTGTCAAAGGCTGAACTAGTGACCTAGTGTATTATACCAAATTAGAATAAGCATGAATCCATATATGGAGGACGGTAACTGAGATAACTAGATCGCCCTGCCTAGCGGGCTTTGATCTTTATTCTGTTTATTTCTTGCTTGCTCTAATACACAGCTATTGCCAACTATATATAGCCGGCCAAGTAAAGAGTCTCAATCATAATCCAACTAATTATTAAACCGAATCCAATTCTATCTTCTAGCTGATTTTATCTCCTAATTACCAAACTTGTCTCCTAATTAAAAGGGTAACCTATCTCCTAACTTGATCTCATACTCTATTGTGCCTATATCATTTCCCTCCTTGCCATGAAACAACTCGTTCTCGAGCTGTGGCGGTGGACATGGCTGCAACCCATGGAAGCCCCATCCTGATGAAAGTATGATGTTTTTGGAAGGTTCCTTGTAGTTCTTGAACACGCCCACATTGTGAAGGATGGAAGCGATATCATCCTTGTTTCCCAGCATAGGCACCGCTGTAGCAGCTAAGGACAACTGGATTGAGAGTGAGACATTTGTCACCGGCAATGCAATTGACACCAGAGCAGAAGTAGCAGGTAGTTGTTTGATGACCAATGACGCTACATATGGAAGCAGTGTTGCCTCCTACTTTGCCTCTACCTCCATGCATGTGATGGCAGGAATTGATAGCACTATGGTAGGCTTTGGATGTGTGGCCACTAGAATAGATGGTAGTGCTTTAGCTGGCACTGGTAGCTGCGAAGCGACTTGTGCTAATGTGACCGTTGGGGCAAGTGGTGGTAGCATGTCCACTGCATCGGTGCTGAAATTTATTGCCCAATTATGTTGACGAGCCTCGATTGCTTCAACCTCAAAACTTTCTCCATCATCTTGCCAAGAAGCTCTATGGTATAGGTGTCTTCACCCATGATGATGGGTGCAAGCTAGATGTGTGATCAACGACGGCACAAAGTAGTGGTGGTGGAGTGGCAGTGGTGGATAGCGTGGAGTAGATCAGCGGCTGCTGCAGATGGAAACCGAACAACGGTGGCGGCAATGGCAGCGCAGGGCAATGGTGGTGGCGGTGGCTGTGGTGGTAGGACAGCGGCGGCATGGTGGTTGGCGCAGGTACAATGGCTGGTGTAATGGCGGTGGCGTGGAAGACAAGCGCAGGCATGGATGGAGCTAGAAACAAAATAAAGGGGGGCCAAATAGAGAAAAATTGATGTTTTATATGAAAAATGTTTGAACATTGAAGGGTATATGTAGAAATTCATCTATCTTTTTTTTCTTGGAGGGGGGGGGGGGGGCAGGGCCCCCACTAGCTCCCTGGCTCTGTCCCTAGGCGCAGGAACATGACTCATGATACCAAATATTGAGGACGGTAACTGGGATAACTAGATCGCTCAGTCTAGCGGGTTCTGATCTTTACTTTCTTTATTTCTTGCTTGCCCTAATACACAGCTATTGCCAAATTTATATAACCAGCCGACTAAAGAGTCCTAATCCTAATCCAACTAACTATTAAACCGAATCCAACTCTATCTCCTAACTGATTTTATCTCTAAACAAATCAAATCCTAAATTACCAAACTTACCTCCTAATTAAAAAGGTAACCTAGCTCATAACTTGATCTCATGCTCTATTGTGCCTATATCACTTTCGTACTATAAGCTTATGTGGTTCTTTATCAGAGATCTTTACCTTTTTGTTGATAATATCATAATAGGTCCTTCATTTGTATCTTCATCTGTAACACTGAAGCTCCTCAGTGCAGCGTCTTACAGGAGGA
The DNA here is from genome assembly GCF_958298935.1 of Phragmites australis. Lineage (NCBI taxonomy): Eukaryota > Viridiplantae > Streptophyta > Magnoliopsida > Poales > Poaceae > Phragmites > Phragmites australis. The sequence continues at coordinate 17,226,944 of NC_084936.1, read as the reverse complement.
ACTGTGATATTGAGAAACAAGGATTTTATTATTCTATATAGAGGCAAGGATTTTCTGCCTGGTGGAGTTGCTCGAACTGTTATTCAACGAGAGGCTCAGGTACATGACGAACAGGTGAAGGAAGAGGAAGCTCGAATGAAAGTGGTTGACTCACTTCAGATGGTTGGTGGATTGTCATCTGAGGAAAGTTTTGTAGGAACCTTCAGGGAATATCAGGATTTCCAAGCTAACTATGTGTATGAAGAAACCGAAAACTACAAGACCATAATTGAACTAGAGGCCGAGAAGCATAGATTGGAGAAGGAACTGAAAGACCAGGAATGGAAGCTTTTCACTGTATGTGCTGTTCTGAAACATCTTGTTCTCTCGTTTGAAGTCCTTTACCTTGAACATTTACCTAGTTGTAATGTAAAACTGGTACCTGCTGCAGCTTAACAAGAAGATTGAAAGATCCAACCAGGTGCTGGCAAAGCTTCATAGTTCTTGGAGCCCTTCAGAGCAATCCACAGATAGAGAGCTCTTGACACAAGAGGAAAAGGTGATATTCCGCAAGATTGGCCTCAAAATGGATGAGCGTGTTCTCCTAGGTAAAGCTATCTTTATATGGCCTTATCCTTATGCCAATGACCAACCAAAGCTATTAATTTTCTATGATCACTGAAGTTATGTATCATTTGTTTTCCCTTACAGGAAGGCGTGGTATCTTTGATGGTGTAATTGAAGAGATTCATCAAAACTGGAAACATAAAGAGGTTGTGAAAGTAATTACAAAGCAAATTCAAATGCGCCAGATATTATACACTGCACAGCTGCTTGAGGTAGAAACAGGTGGAATATTAATAGCAGTAGAAAAGCTCGCAACCAGCCATGCCATAATACTTTACCGTGGAAAGAACTATCGCCGCCCAACAAAAACATCACCCATTGATCTGCTGACCAAAAGAGAAGCATTACGAAGATCGATTGAGGCTCAACGACGAGGGGTAGGAATCAGCATAAAAAACCATTTGTTTCCCTTAAGGTACCATTTTGTTAACTGTTGCTAGCTATCTGACTTCCTTTCATTTGTTTTGCAGTCAATGAAATACTTTGCTCGGGAGAGAGAAAAGTCCATTTTGGAATTGAAAAGGAGACTGGTCAGTATGCATAGTTCATATACTTTTGAGCTAGGAATTTATGCCCGCTTCATATACTGTTGCATCTAGGAATTTATGTCCTAATTTTATTTTATTTTTGGGGTGTTTTTCTACAGAGATATGTGACAAGGCAAATCAGGTATCGAACCCCATGATCCTGAAGAGTTTAGACAGCATGGTTAATTTATTTGGAATAATGATGGCATCCATACTTTTTTTATACCTTCAAAATACCCTGTGGCTTCCATATGGGATAATTGTGTAAAGCCCGCAATGAACATTGTTGAAAGCGTACAGTTGTATAATTGTCTGTTTCTGTATATATGTGTGCCACTTCAGCTCATCTAGTCGCAACATTTCAAGAGTGTTGTTGGTACAAATCATCATTGAGTGCTGTTGAGGCCCTGAGATGTTAAACAAGCTTGGCGCGCTCTTCACTTTCGTTGAGATCATTCAGCCATTTGCCCTTTTCCCTGTGTATTCCTTTCTGTTGCATGCTACAGAAATCATGCTGATTAACCCCGTGTTAGGGGAAAGGCTCAGGCCTGCAAAGGAGCCCATGTAACCGAGCCACTCATGTAACTAAGTAGCCCATGTAAAGATTCAAGGGCTCCCTTTGTAATGTTTGTATCCCACTAAGAATTGAAGAAGAAGTTTTACCTCTCTTCCCTCATCTATATAAAGGACCCAAGGGGTCAAAAGGAGGAGAGATCTCTCTCTCCTCCCACATGCACCATCCATCTCTTTATTCAGATATAGAACCCCTCGACCAAGCTGGAAATGGTTCTAACAGTTGGCGCCGTTCGTGGGGATTAGGTTCTAAAGAGGGAGGAGGTCTTTGGATCAAACACATTTCGCTCCACGCTTTTGGGCCTTCGTCGAGAAACAACCCTTCGACGGGCCTTCGTCAGGCCTTCGTCGGGGAACAACTCTTCGTCAGACCCTTCGTCGGGCCTTCGTCGAAGAAACACCCTTCGTCACACCTTCGTCGGGAAAAGGGACCCTTCGTCGGTCCTTCGTCGAAGAATAACCCTCTGTCGGGCCTTCGTCGGACGACACCCTTCGTCATGCCTTCGGAGCAGCACTCATCACCGCTCTCTCAGCTCGCACATTCCTTATTTTTGCAAAAAAAAAAAAAAGCGTGGGTTTCGAACTCAATACCTGTAGGCTGCTCATAACATCACAGCACCTATCGAACCACTAGACTTTCGTTCCATTGTTGATGAGATTTGGCAGCTTCACAAATCTATTTTGTAGGTGTGCCACCGGAGAAAAGCTTCCGCCCAGGTGGGCCTTCGGACTAAACAAGCTTCGATGGGCTTCCCCGAACGCGGGCCTTGCCCCGCGCCAGACCAAGCATTCGTGAACCACGCACGGGCTTCGTCCTGCAGGCCTTCGGAACGCAGCACCAGCAGGCCTTCGGCAAGTGAAGGCTCAGTTGGCCTTTGGGCTGGCGAAGGTACACCTTCTGCTGTAAAGGCCCATACAGCCTTCGGCAGGCGAAGGCCCAGCCAAGCTTCGGATGCCGGGGCACGTGGGCCACCTGTCACGGCTGGCATAGCCTTCGCTTGTCTCACCGGGCATTCGTGCGCTCTACTGCGCTTTCCCTTCGCATGTCAGGCTTTCGCACGCTGAGCCACGCATGTGAGCCTTCGACCACACAGACTTTGCCTTCGCCCGCAAGCCTTTCGGACATGCGCGTGCCTAGGACTCGGGCACACAGGCTTCGTCGCCGCCCTCGTGCCTGTGCCGTTGGGCATTCGCTGACTTCTTCCCCGCACCCGCGCCTCGGACGTTTGAGCTTTCGACCACGTGGGCCTTGCCCCGCGCCTGCTTTCGGATGCGCAGATCTCATTTGCGTACGTGGTCGTTCGAACAGGCCTTCGTTACGATGACGACCCTTCGGAGTCATGAGGACGACCTGGACCTCGAGCAAGCACGTCGGTAGTACGATCGATGGTTCATAAAAGACAGGGACTTTCGGTTAAGGCACTCTCCGTTAGCAAAATTCATATCCTTGCACATTCTCTATCTTGCAAAGTATTGCTCATTTGGCAAGAGTGCCACTAGGCGATAACTCCTTTATCACTGTATAATCCATGTGCTAATTGTCAGAAAGCCAGTTTGCTGTTAGAAAGCTGATTTGTGTACCCTTCTGATGTATTCTATACGAAGAGTCATGCATTAGAGTCCGTTGTTACACTAACATCTGCAGGCAGAAGCGGCTATGTGGGCAGAGGTAAAGGTTGACATATCCCCTTTGGCGAGCAGGAGGCTGGTACGTTCCGAAGCCGCCGTTAGGACTTCGTTGTGACCTTTCTGCGTGAAGCTTCGTTAGGAAACCTTCGCCGAGTGAGCCTCCGTCGAGTTATGTCAGCTTTCAGACAGGCGGATCTCGTCCGCTCACGCCACCTGAAAGTGACCCACTTTCGTAGTAGGGACTTCGGGCTTCGCTGATTGAGGACTCTGCCAAGCTGCTGCTTCTCAAGCCCAGCTTCGGATTCGGACAGCAGACACACGCCTTCATCAACATTCACACGCCTTTGTGTCGTGCGTCGAGTCTCCACGCATTAGCGCCGTGCGCCATGGGCCTTCGTCTGGTCCCTGCGTCGGGTCTTCAGACAGGACGACTGGCGGCCCTCGCACGTTGTACCTCCACACCTCATCACCCTTGGGAGCCACGCTCTCCGTAGCCTGGTCAACCTCGTCAATCCCGAACTCTCCGACAACAACCTCACCGGCGAGATACCCAAAGAGATTGTCAAGCTCACCAAACTCCAGCATCTCAAGTTGTACAACAACTCCCTCCACGGTGAGCTCCCTGCAGGGTGCGGCAGGATCACCAAGCTGCAATACTTCGATGCGTCCATGAACTACTTCACCGGCAGCCTCTCCGACCTCCGGTCCCCCACGCAGCTCGTGTCACTACAGCTGCTCTTCAACGGCTTCACCGGTGAAGTGCCCCCGGAGTTCGGCGAATTCACTGTTCGCGCCGGCCTTCGTTGCACTTCGTTAGCATGTGTGTCCTTTCGCCGCGCCTCGTTACCACGCTTCAAACAACGATGGCCTTCGCTCGCAGACCTTTGAGCCTCCAACGGCGTTGGCCTTCGCGCATGCAGGCCAAGATCTCCAATTCGCTGGTGTTATCTACACGATAGGCCCTCGAGCGGACAGACGGGCCTAGCGCCGGGCGGAGGTCTTCGGCCAGTCGGACGCATGGTCCAAGCAGGACACACGACTGGGCCTTCGAGCCGAGCGCAGGCACGCGGAGGCCTACCGCCACATGGGCTTTCAGACATCGGAAAAAATGGTCCGTGAGCAGGCAGGCTTCGTGCCTGGCAAGGGGACTTTCGGACCGCGTGTGTAGCCCTTCAGCAGGCAGGCTTCGCAGGCCCACCCTCTGGATTGGACTGCGCTGCGCACTTGGACATTTGCGCCTGCGGGCGAGGTAAAAAAGTCCCCGTTTATTTCAAGCAAAATATCTTGTGTCAGACGGGCTCGAGCTCGAGAGATCGTTTTGCTACGCTTTAGCGCACTGCATCAAGACAGCGAGCTCGCGTCCCTTGCATTCCACGGAGTATACATGCGTGCTAAAGAGTTGGTTTACGCATGTGTGCACTGCATCTACGCACTAAAGTAATCACCATTTACATGTGTTCCGAAGCCTCCATTTTTATATGTGCATAGTATCATTACATGGGAATGCATACGCTTCGCACGTTTTGCATTGTATAAGTGCATCGAGATATTTATTCTCCGCACATGTTTAGTTTTTAGAACACTCGCATAACATATGCATCGTTTATCCTTCGCACAGTTACCGAAGCCCTCTTTACGCTTGCATTATTTATTTGCATCGAAGTATCTATTCTATACAGATGCAGGAATCTCACCCCTCACGAAAGGGATTATTTATTCTATTCGGTATTCACTTTGTATGTCAAAGCATTTGTTCTTCACATTTGCAGGTTTTTAACCCTTCGATCGAGGGAATAATTATTGCTCGTACAGGTTTTTAACCTTCGCATATGCAGGCTCTTATTGCTTATATATACAGGAATTTTTAATCTTCACAGGATGGGGCTTAACCCTCATACCGAAGGATTTATCCTTCGCTACTACATTTATTCTTATACCGAAGCATTTACTCTTCAATTTATACTTTTCTTGCATTAATTTGACACATGCAAAAAAGACGAGGGCTAAGAGTGTCTGCCCTCGCTCCGAAGATTCGATTGAATCTTCGAATCATAAAAAGACAGGGGCTAAGAGTGCCTGCCTCGCACCAAAGACAAAAGAGTCCTTCGGGAAACAAAAGACGGGGGCTAAGAGTGCATGCCCCTGCATCAAAGGCAAAAGAGTCCTTCAGGGAGAAAATGTAAGACGAAGTGATGGTTGCCCTCATTAAGAGGCAACGCTCCTTCACGGGATTGAAAAATTGTAAGATGAAGTGACGGTTGACCTCAATAAGAGGCAACGCGCCTTCGCGGCAATGAAAATTTGTAAAATGATTTTGCACCTCAATTGCAGGTTATTACCCTTCGGGTAAGGCAATAAATGCATCAAAGGGTTTGTACTTACCTTTTGAGCAATAAGCAGGCTTCAACCCCTCACAGTTTTCAACCCTTTGCATACAAACGTGTACGTGCCGAAGCACCTAACTTTACCATACGCCCGTTGCCTTACCGCGCAAAGCATACATGAATGCCAAAGCACTAACTCATGTGTACTTGTTACATAAATGCGTCGAAAATGTTTATTCTCGACATAGGCAGGTTCTAAACCTTCGCTTGAGGGAATAATTATTCCTCATACAAATTTTTAACCTTCGCATTAGGAGGCTCTTATTGCTCATGTGCAGAAATTTTTTAATCTTTGCAGGATGAGGCTTATCCCTCATGTACCGAAGGTTTTACCCTTTGCTGCTATATTTATCATTGTACTAAAGCATGTGCTCTCCGCTTGTACTTTTCCTCTCAAGAGGTACCTTTCGCCAGGGTATGAGATTTTAGATGAGGAAGTTACATTTGTAAACCCTATTTAATATATGATATTACCCCTACCAAAGCGTGTACAATTGTGGAATCCGTGCGCGATTCATCGTCGAAGTGATGCAGGCCTTCGATGGAAGGATGCACACCAATCGACGAAGCAAGGCAGGCCGAAGCCTCGCCAAAGAAGTCGAGGTACGGAATGTCTAAATGTATCAGACATTGTACCCTTCGACTTTACACGGGTGTAAACCCGCGACAAAAACTCATCCTTCGGATTACATCAGTGCATTTAATTATTTTGTTTTTAATATGCACATAACAAATATACATCAATTATAATGTGTACTTCGTCTCTAGAAAGGGGTGCGAAGCACCTATTGCCCTGCAGGATAGGAAGTCGGAGTGACGCTGGACCTTAGGTAAAGGCAGCGCACCAATCGACTTAAAAGTTGGGCGAAGGGCTAACAACTAGGATGCCGCTCAGCTTCAGGGTGCATCGCCGACCACCTTCGATGGCAGTGCCCACTACTTCGCCTGCGTTGGCACCTTCGACATCAACTCGTCGTCACCTTCGGCATCGTCAACAACTCAAACAGAGTCGCCCACACCGTCGGTTTCGATAGCGCCGGTGTGACTCCGGATGGAGTCCATGACAACTTCGCCTCCGTCGACTTTGCTCCTCTTCTACGATGACAGAGGGGCTTCGACCGCGACCACCTCCCCTTCGTCGACTTTGACGTCGACCAGAGGGCCTTCGACGACTACGTCTCCGTCGATTCCGACTACATCGACCTGAGGGGTCGCGACCACGACGTCTGCGCCTCCTTGGACTCCGACTACATTGACCAGAGGTTCTTCAACTGCGTCGGTTATGACTACGTCGACTTTGGCTACGTCGACCAGAGGGGCTTCGACCGTGACAACTCCGCCCACATCGGCTTCGACTATGTAAAAAATGCGGCATCCTTACCACTCGCGAACGCCGACCAGAGGGGCTATGGGGGTACCCGGGTTAAAATCCCGTCCTGGGTCCCGAGAGTTTGGTCGGCGAATGTGAGTGGAGATGAGAACATCATTCACTTTGGCAAGCTACGTCGACCTAAGGGGTTGCGACCACGACGTCTGCGCCTCCTTGGACTCCGACTACGTTGACCAGAGGTTCTTCGACTATGTCGGTTACGACTACGTCGACCAAAGGGCCTTCAGCCGTGACAACTCCGCCTACATCGGCTTCGACTATGTCAAAAAGCGGCATCCTTACCACTCGCGAACGCCGGCCAGAGGGGCTACGGGGGTACCCGGGTTAAAATCCCGTCCTGGGTCCCGAGAGTTTGGCCGGCGAACGTGAGTGGAGACGAGAACATCATTCACTTCGGCAAGCTACAACAACAGCCTTTGACCTCCGAGCAACGGCAGCAGCCTTCGACTTCAGCACCTCTGCTTCGTTGGCTACCTCGAGGCCGCGCTTGCCAAAGCTTCAGCCACAGGCTTCGCCAAGATCCTCTTCGCCGAGCATGTACCTTCGACTTCGGCCATGGAGGGAAAAGCACCTTCGCCAAGCGTCGAAGACCCCTTCGCCTGGCAGAATGAAGCGTAGTTATAAGAATGTGTCTAGCTCAGTAGTCATGTAAAGAAAAGCCAGAGTCATGTACACGCTCTTTCCTCCATGCCCTTTTTTCCCACGGGGTTTTTGGGATGGAGTTTTTAGCGAGACGTACATGTCGACGGCAAACCTGGGCCCTTCCATAGTTGTAGCCGTTCGCCCTGTTGTCCTATCAGAGCTTACAACTGAGGGACTACTGTTAGGGGAAAGGCCCAGGCCCGCAAAGGGACCCATGTAACCGAGCCACCCATGTAACTAAGCAGCCCATGTAAAGGCCCAAGGACCCCCTTTGTAATGTTTGTATCCCACCAAAGATTTGAAAGAAAGTTTCACCTCTCCCCCTCACCTATATAAAGGACCCAAGAGATCAAAAGGAGGAGAGATCTCTCTCCTCACACATGCCATTCATCTCTTTATTCAGATATAGAACCCCTCGGTCAAGCTGGGAATGGTTCCAACACCCCGGAAGCGCACATGCATGATGAGAAGTCGAGAAGGCACGAAGCTTAAGCATGCAGCTTGATAGACTGCAGATTTATCAGCAATTACATGATTAACGAGGAAGGTTAGTCATACGAAAAATAGAACCACAACAAACTTAATTTTCCATCAATATTTAGCATCAGTTGATCTTCTCAACACAGGTGAGGACCGAGAACAGCAGAGCATTGCGACGATGGGAACCTGGACATGTATCTCCTCACGGCTTGGGAGGGGAGAGCTCTGCTTTGGCTTTGAGCTCCGCCTTGGGCCTCTGCGGCGCGTTCTTGGGGTTGGTGAACCAGGTGGTGTAGAGGAACTGCTTGTGAGGCCCGTCGTGGTCGCAGATGAGCCTCAGTTTCTGCCGCTCTCTCATCCACCGCAGCATGATCTTCATCTGCCTCTTGCTCGTCAGGCCCCTCAGTCCAACATCCTGTACACGAAAGCCAGGATTAATCTCACTCGTCGGAGGAACAAGGGGCCGAATCTCTGAGCACAATTAAGCATGCGCCATTGGAAACCCAATCCAAGATGGCCTTTCTGGCGCGAATCGTTTTTGTGGGAAGGAGCAAAAGAAAGAGGCCTCCGAAGAACCATTCCGTCGAACAGGTTGCGTGACGTGCGTGTGCTGGCGCTTGGCTGGAGAGGCCGGGGTCGTCCACGGACTGTCGCCGGCGGGGGTGCGCTTACCTTGACATGATCCCAGACGTCGGAGATGGTGAGCGGGCCGTGCTCCCTGACGACGTCGAAGATGGCGCGGGAGATGGACTGGGTCTGCTCCGGCGGCGCCGTCAGCTCGATCGGCGCCATCTTCGGCTTCCCCTTCTTCGCCGCCCACCGCGCCGCCGTCGCGAACATCGCCGGCCTCCCCGCGCACGTGTCGCTTCTGGTCTCACGAGCGCCCGCCCGCACTTCGCAGCGAGGTCAGCTCAGCTCACTGGCTGCCACGGCGCGAGAGCTTGTGAGAAGGCATCGAAGTTCCTGGAGCTTGCGACAAACGCTCGGGACCAGTCCGAAACTCGCTTCAGCGTAGGTCAGCTCACTTTGGCCCAGATGGCCCATTAACAAGTGGGAGCGGCCCATCTTCAGTCCTAAGGATCAGGCGACTAAGGATTTTAGTCACCCGGTGTGAACACACGCCGGCGAGGGGATGTATGCTTCAATGGCGGTTCCTGATAGGGATTGATTTTTTGGGGGCCAGGGAGAAGTTTCCTTCCTCGCTGACTTTAGAGGAGGTTCGGGGGAGAGAGGTTAGCCTGGTGAAAAAGACGGATGTGGGTGTAAAACGGCGAGGTGGCGGAAACGCCACCAGCCGCAGGTCACATGAGGCGGCAGGGGGAGCGTGTGCCTGACGGGTCATGCGAGGTGGTTGAGGGTGTGGGGGAGGACTCGATCAAGATCGGACGAATCAACTGAAAATAAAAGAAAAAACAGATGCCTCAAGAATAGCATCACTCTTATTTCTTTGTCCTTTCTTTTCTCATTAGAAATCTTTGTTACAAACAAATAAATAGATGCAATTGTGCAAACAAATACTGACACCTATTCAAATATTGCGGTTGATCCTACCGGTGGAGTCATTAGACACCAAAGATTTTTTTTAATCTAATAATCCAATACAAAAGTTGCATAGGATAGATCGGCAAAAGACAACTTGTAGCCTAGGTTTTAGCAAACCCCGAAAGTTGTAGTGGGTTTCTACAATTTTTTTCTTAAAAAGTCAGAAATAAGAAAAAAAAAATTCATGTTGTATCTGAATTTGTCGCGTAAACTAAGGTTCCAACGAATTCGAAAAACGCATGGCCCATATCGATATGGATGTATACGAGCACACAAGGATCCAGTTTGGTGTCAGGCCGCCAGCCCACGACCCTCCAGCTGTGCCCCCCCCCCCCCCCTCCTCCTCTATATATAAAGTGGATATAAATATATATATATATATATATATATATATATATATATATATATTCTGTAGAAAAATGCGTATAGGACAAGCGCACGCCGACCAAGCAGCCACCTAAATATCCTTTTAAGTCACAGTTGCTTTCTACCACATCGTTTTAAACAAAGTTTTACCATAAGCTTTCAATTCGTCTATGCTCATCAAATTAAACGTGAATAACCCATCCTCCTAACCAATCTCTGGCGCGCATGCCAACCTCATAGGCCGAGCACGTGCCACCTGCGCTCCGAGCATGCTCCCACCCATTGACCCCGTGGGCCCACTAAAGGCCGAGCAAGGATTACAACCAGTTGTAACTTTGTGCATAAAGAAACTACAACTATAAGCATATTGTAACTAGTTCACACTGAAAAATACATGTCGTAACTAGAGCGTCTACTATATTGTAACTAAAGTGCTTAACATGTTATAACTAGAGTGTCTATAATATTATAATTGTAGTGTTCACCATATAATAATTAGTACTCACTCGACAATACATATCATAAATAAAGTGTCTACTATGTTGTAATTATGTTGTTGAGCATGATGTAACTCGGCTGTCAAGGGTGGTGACGTGCGGGGTGGATTGAAGGCGGACTCGGTCGGGCGTGCGTTGAAGCAGTCAGGGGCATGCAAGAGGGAGCAAGGCTCGATAGGGGGCGTGCAGGGAAGGAAGCATGGCTCAGTCGGGCGGCCAGTGCACAACCGAGGTATATTCTGCGCTTGCGTGTGTGTGTGTATATATCTCACTAAATAACTATTCAACTCGCTATCCACTCCGTAACCGGAAAAAACCATCACGCTAGCCTTTAAATAGCAGTTGTTTTGTTATCTCCCATCTAATCCCCCACAAACCGCTGTAGATCTCCAGATCTGATTTTGTAGCCAATATCAGTGAGGGCGATTTGATAGGGTGGTGAATCCCTTCGTCTCACTGTGCTCGCTCCTCGACGTTCACCAATGAGCCGAGATGTCATCTGTCGGTGCAAGTGCTCTCTCCAGTCTCTACCATCGACCCAATCGGCGTACTTAGCGGCGACACCATGGCGGGTGCATGCGTTGCTCGGCAACGGCGCCATGGCGGGTGCATGTGCTGCTTATCCATCTTCGCGCTCATAGACCTCAGCGGGCATTGCCACAGCGGCAGCACCCACGATTCTTGTAGTGCTTGTTGGGCCAAGCGACAACATGGTGGTCATCATGCCCTCACCATCTCATTCAATCCAAGCGTTGGAGTTCCATTTGTGTATTATTTTGATCTTGGGTTAATGTGGTGTGTTGAGGAAATATTTCTAAAATCTTTTCTAGTATAGAAAGAGATCTGTTGAATCATATATTACGAGAATTTTTCATATTTATGGTTCAATTTTGAATGGACAGGTAGTTCAGTTCATATTCCCCATTCTTTTTATCTTCATATTCTTTACTCAACAGAAAACCATAATTATCATAACTAAAAAATTATAAGTAAAAGATGTAAATTATAAACAGAAAAGTATCGAGGAAATGCTAAAATATTTCTATTGTACACAAAAATTGTCTTTTCCTCAACCAAAAAAAGATAATCATCAAAATCGAAATATGATGAAAATAATCATCAAAACACGAAAACAAGTGATTTCACGCATCACATATATGGTTACTTGATCATTTTACCTATCTTTCATTTTCTTGATTACCCATAGATTATCTCTCTGACTACATGATTAATTTCCTTATTTAGAGAGAAAATCTCGTAGTTTGTTATCCCTTTCCTTGATTGACTAAGATTGTTTCCTGATTACATGATTAGTTTCCTTATTTAGAAAGGAAATCCCGCATACTGTTATCCCTTTACTTATTTAGCTAAAGACTGTTTCCTAATTATGTAATCAATTTCTTTATTTTGAGAGGAAATCTCATAGGTTGTTATTCCTCTGTACTCCATATATGACACTAGTACCAACAACTGATTTCCGGTTTCTTAATAGATTTTTTCTATTTTATTACATGTGTTTTTCAGCATTCCTGTTTTATAATGCATGTTTTCCCGTTTATAATAGGTGTTTCCAGTTTCTTAATAGGTATTTTCCTATTTATAATGTGTGTTTTCTGTTTTATAACATGTGTTTTTCATTTTCTTAATATGTGTTTTCCTATTTCTTTAATGTACTATTTCCTTATTTTGCCAAGAGATATTTTTGGATTGAGGAATATGTGTTTTCCGGTTTCTTAATAGCCATTTTTCTATTTTATAACATGTGTTCTCTAGGTTCCTTGTTTTATAATAGTTGTTTTCCAATTTTATAATAAGGATTTTATGGTTACTACCCATAGACCTATTTGGTCACTCCAACACAATAGTTTCATGTCATCTACTGACTAATTATTGAACATGTATTGATCAGTTATTGATCATCTACTTATCCATTACTAATAATCTACTAAATCCATGTAATAGCAAATTCCAACACTTAAAATAATTTTCAAGCCTCCAAGTCATTGCAAATTTCATCAGTAGAACCTAAGCTACTAAAGAAAAGAAAGTATGAGTACTGAATCGTAGTAAATTTATTCAATATAACCTAGATTATTGAAGAAAAGAAAGGATTTTTGTTGAATGAAAGGAAGATTACAGAAGAATTGTTGAAGCTTGAAAGGACGACTATCGAATCCAAACCATACCAAATTTCAGCACTTATATTTTTGGGCATCCAAGACATAGTAAAAAAATTAAACGCCAGTAGTGGCAGCACACTGAAGGAATATTGAATCCATGTCATATAAAATTCCAACACTTAGTTCAATTTTTGAGGTTCCAAATCATAGCAAATTTCTTCAATAACACCCTAGAGTTAGGAAGAAAAGAAAGGATTTGAGTGTCAGTAATATTATTGTTATTTAGTAATTATGTTTAGTGGTGTCATTAACTGATGAGGACATCCCTCCTACGGATGCAAACGAAACTCCTCAAGTTGCTATGCAAGGTCCAATTACTCGCGCTCGCGCTCGACTCTTAAATTTACAGGTGAACTCGTTCCTAAGCAATTCTTTTTGTGAGTTTGAGAATAAATTGCTACCTAATGATTTAATTGTACTTAGGAACACAGGAGAGGACCAGCAAGGGCGTGGAGAAGACCTTCGAGGCGTGGAGGGCCAGCGCGGACGTCCGGTTCAAGATGGAGGCCCAAACCGATTCGATTTCGTTTCTGTTTCGGACTCCAGAAACAGCCCGCACTAAAACGGACGCCCAGGTTGCATACGGAGTCGGATTTGGGCGTACTATAGATGGATGGAAAGATAATTTCAAGATGCTTCCAATGGCACCAGTATCAGGCTCAAATTCATCTGGAGTTAACGGGAATCGTCCGAACAAGTTGACGTCCAGAATCTGTCTCGGCGATGCGACGTCGTATTTTGGTCTTTGGGCCTTGTATCGTGTTGGAGCCCAATAGGGGCGCGTCCAGAGGGTCTTGCGCGACCCTAGAGTCTCCATAAACAGCCGTCGTGCCGTCGTTTAGGGCTGGGTTTTGCTTAAGTTAATTTGTCAAGAACAGTTCGCCGCTAGATCGGTTTGTGAGACCCCAACTTGTGAGCTTAATCAATTCATCTGCAATTTTCCAGATTGTGTTCTTCTTGGTTCTTGCTTGTGTCTTCGATTCGCAGGCAAGGATTAGCCTTCGTGGCGAGGTCAATCGCGCAGCGCACGGTTGATAACCCGAGGAGAAGTGGTGCTGCGATTGCGGGGTTCGAATCTTATTGATTGGAAGCCGGATCGTTTGTGTCAAATCTCCACCAAATCGTTAGTTATCCCCACCTGACGGAAGATCGGGACCCCCTGTTCCCATCATTAACTTCGGTGAATCATCGATAGGCATGCTTCCTTCCTCAATGACAGTGACTAATTTGTTCAGTAAACATTTGTTTATTTGGTACTTCAAGTTTTTTTCAGCAGATGACATGCTTTTCAGTAATTGATTCTTTTTTTTTAACACTATGCAGACTGTATTCACTCCCCACCATCGTCAATATTGGAATGCCATGCCGAGCTGTTGTCGGGCTCCCTTGTGTGCAGTTGAGATCCTCTCATGTGGGAGATCCTATGACTGTCATAACCACTCCTGCGCATGCGCTCAATCTAAAGGTGGTTGAGGCCGATAACAACGATAGACAACCGATGGGACGAAGGTGCTTGAAGTTGATAGGGGTGGGAGGTGCGCAACTACCAGATGCTCTGCTTGAAATCCCCTTTCATCGGTGCCCGTGTTAAAATCTGCTTCAGCCGCTTGTTGATGGAGCTCACGAGCGCTGACCCCTCCTCATGTGAGTTTGGAGCTCATGGAGGTTGTGCCCCCTCCTCACGGTTGGGAGAGCTCAATTTGGTCGATGGATGCGCGCAAAGGAGGTGGGAGTGTGAATCCATGGGACAATTGGCCACCGTGGTTAGAAGCAGATGCAACAAGAAGAGTCACATGATGAGTCAGGCGAGTTGAAACAAGATTCTTTTTCCGTGCATGTTCGTGTGCGAGTGCTAGTGCGGGGGGATCGGGTTGAGTCGAATCATGTTGGGTCTGGTGGTAGATGGGTTCGGTTGGCTTAATTGGTTTGATTGGTGCGCGTGAGGGAGTGGGTTGGATGAAGCAAGTTATGAGCCTAAGCTGCTTGGGTGATGGGTTGAGTGTTGTAGAATACTATTTTACACTATAGGTGTAGTATAACACACACATATATATATATATATATATATATAGGTGTATTGTAATTTACCACTACGCCACCCTCGTTACAACTCAAAAATTGTTAGTTACAATCCGCTAGGTAGACCAGTTACAATCGCGCGTCCAGAAATACATAATTGTAACACGAGAAACTAACGAATTACGTTTTAGATTGTACTACGATTATAATCATATTTCTTACATTGTACATCATTATACATAAAAATCGTTAGGAGTTACGTTTATATATATATATATATATATATATATGTATAATATATATATGTATATATGTATATATATATATAGATAGATAGATAGATAGATAACTGGTCCCCATGGAACTCGACGACAACGGTGCACCTGCCCAAGCCTTGCGACACATTTGTATGTTATATGGCAAACAGAAAAGTCTACTATGCCCCTAGGGATTCAATGGGCAGATCTGACTTACTTCTGAGCCTCTACGGGAGCAGAAGGTATTGTAAAAACTCTCATTCGCGTATGACTCAGATCGTGAACCTTTTTCTCTAGCATTCATGTACTGAACAACCTTTTTCTCTACCATGCCAACAACAGAAACGAAGACGGTATATTGCGCGGCTCAATCGTGCCGTGGCAACCACAGCTAAATCCTGAGATCGATGGACGCACATCCTGAGATCCATTTGCTGTGAACTTGCGAGAACGACATTAGAATTGAGCACTTCGCGCGTGCGACTTCACTACGCATTACACGATGCTCTGATCACGTACGCCATCTTCGGCTCCGTCCGTCCAAGGCTGCCTGTCAGCATCAGCATCGCATCTCGAGCCAGCCGGTCCTTCTCCATGCTCCATTACTCCGTCCCTTCGTCCGTCCGGATCACTGCGATTGTGAAGCATTTCTTCAGCTCAACATTCCTGGTAGGTACAGGAGTGTAGCTCGCAAACTGCAAAGGTCACTGCGATTGCGAAGGGAGTAGACAACAATGTCGCGATTCACAAGATGGGACGAGGAGAGTGGTGCATGTCTCACGGTAAATCTGTCACTGAACATTAGATCGAGATTATTGGGTGGTAGTGGTAGTAATTTGGTGTTCCATTCCCATATTCACAGTCACGGCGGCAGAAAGGCGAAGCCAAGAAACAGAGCAACTGAGCAAGAAGAACGGAGAAAGAAGACAACGCTAGAATCCGAGTTCTTGATTTCGCTGTCATTTGTTATTCATTCCTCGATGACACCGAGCTCGATCTTGCCTTCCCCCTCCGGGATCGCCCCCAGCACCGGCCGCCAGCTCCGCCGCAACAGCAGGTTCCGCAGCCCGCCAGACCCGAACCGCCTGCTCCCTCTCCACGCGCCGCCTGCAGGGTCCGCCATGCCAGCGCCCACCCTTCCGCCCCCTTCTCCTCCTTCCTCCTCCTCCGTGTCGTCGTCGTCACAGTCGCAGTCGCAGCCGCAGCCGCCGCGGCGGCGCCCGGCCTCCGGGGACGCGACGAACAGATCCCGCAGCGTGCGGCCCCCGCCGCCCGCGCGGCCGACAAGCGGCTTCCTGTCGTCCTCCTGACGCGCGCCTGGCAACGGCTCGGTCCCGCCGCGGCGCCGGCAGAGGAAGCGGCGCAGGCGACCGCGACGCCGGCCACTGGCGGTGGCCCCCCGGCGGCGGCGCAGGCGGTACCCAGGGCTGGCAGCCCCCGCGGCGTAGGACGGCGCCGGGCTCCGCGACGGGCTCGGCGCCCCCGCCGCGCACCGCGTCGCCAGCAGCTTGAAGCGCTGCGGCAGCGTCGCCATGGCGGCCGCCTCTCCCTCTCTCTCTCTCTCTCTCCTCCGTGCCCGTGCTTGTGTGTGTGATTTGGGGTTGGAGTCTGTGTGAGAGCGTTTTGTCTGCGACGAGTGCCTCGAAATCGGTGTGGGTGGACGGCCAGGATGGGTTGGACTGGAGGGGAACCGATGATCAATGGAGGCGATGCGGTTGGGTGCGCTTTTGAGGGGGATGGCCGATGGGAGGTGAGGCAGGAATGATGGCTCAACCGTGAAGGACCAAAGGTGTGGTCGATAAAGGGTGGCATATGATTCGATAGGTTGATGATTGGATGGTGATTTTGAGGATATTTTTTATTGTTATTCTTTATTAGTTCACAAATAATATGGCAAAGTTGCTCTAAAGAATCTTTCCTCACGCTGAAAATACATAATCGGTTGTCTTATAGAGTTCGACAGTGACGATAAGTTCTCGAATGAAAGTTAGTGACCTTCTTTCTATAGGAATAAATTTACTCGTGAATCGTGATGACCCATCTGCTAGCAGCTAGATTACTATGCAAACTAACTTCAAGCATTATTTTTCTTGGCACAACCCTAAGCAAGTTCACAATTACATGAGAGGTCACTAGCGGTGAAATAGTGCATTTGGCTTGGTCTCATCCTTTTTTAGGCTGCAAGTGTTCCCTCACAATGTTGCTCAATTACTTTCGTCGTTCAACGTTTTACTGATGCCATGGTTTTATTGCAACCAAGGCGGGCCTTGTTGCGTTAGCAGCAAAGTATTTTTTGGATTAGGTAGAACACTTGTTGCTCTATGATGTGAACATTGTAACAATCGAAATTTATTGTTGCATCTATTAATTTCATTGGTTGAAGACACTATTGAGAAACGTGCACCCCTCCGTCTGATGGTTTAATTCCATCAAGTGTTTGAGTGCTAGTCGCACCTTGTAACATTCTAGTTTTCAAAAATTAGAATTTTAAAATCTTTTTAAAAGAAATCAGTTCAAATCTATTTTAAATCAATTCAAACCAAAATCTCAAGACCTTTTTTCTTTTCTCCTTCTCTTGTCTCAATCTCTCTTGGCCCGACCGCCCTATCACTTTCTCTCTTTCTTTTCCCGGCCTAGCTTGACTTCCTTTTCTTTTCCCTTCGACCCAACTTGCTCTCCCGGCCCATCTCCTTCCCTCCCTCTCTTTTCTCTCTCGCGGCCCACACTCGCGCCAGCCCGGCCTACCATTCCTTTCTTCCTCCTCCCACTCCGGTCGCTCGCGCGCACGTCAAGCTCGCGCTACAGGACCTCGCTGAGCCAGACCGCCGCTGCCACCCCGGTAGGTTGCTGTGCTATCCCTCGCCTACCCTGACCCCTCTCTCCTCTCTGCAAGGTCGACGCGCACAGCGCTGACGACAAGCGCACAACACGCGCATGGACCATGTAGTGTACGGCTGACACCGCATCGCCGCCAACCACCACCCTGCCTCCCTCTCTCGCTCTCTCCGTGCTCGCACGCGCACACCAGGCACCTCACCTACACCACGGTCAATGGTGCTCGATGACGCCCGCCCTGCCTTGGCCAAACCGCACGCCATGGGTGGCATGTCCACCGTGAAATCCGGTCATTTATCGTGGTAATCCCTCCCTCCTCCGCCTATGTAAAAGCCTGCCCAAGCTCCGTTGCACTCTGCCATAACCCAACCGAGCCAAAGGTTCTCTCTCCTTCCCTTTCTTCCTCTCAAGTTGTTTTCCTCTCCGCCGATGGTGCTCACCGTCGATCTCCTTTCTAGAGGCCGCAGCCGGTCAATTAGACCTCACGGCGAGCTTCACCTCACTCCAGTCTCTCCCCCTCTCTCCCGAGCTACCACTGTGCAGCCATGGTTGTCGTGCCCCTTTCCTGTCGCCGGTCACCATTGATGCATCACCGGCCAAGCCGAGAGCCGATGTGTATTCCCCGCAGCCCATACATGCTTCCAGTACCCAAAAACCCGACTCTAAGCCATCTCTCCAGGTTTCCGACCTCGGTTTCCACCTTTCCCAACTCTGACGAGCAATAGGCCCTATTCTGGTTGCCGCCTATCAATGTTATGCCCTCACCAGCTTCGTCATGCCATGCCGATCACCCTGGGCCATCTCTCGTCCCAATCCAGGGCACGGCAACGCCGGCGACGAGCTCTCTGGTGAGCCCCCATCATGGACATCTCAATGTCGCCGTCCCCATGCCGCCCCAACGACTCGGCTGCTTATGCTGTTTGGCTGTTGATGCCGTCCATCCCCACCGTCACCTCTCTCTCGGACCGGAATGGGTCGCCTTGGCCCATAGGCTGGCCCAGTAGCTATAGAGCCCAGCTAAAGCCCACCACAGTGCAAGCCCATATAAGCACAGTAACATTTCTCTTTTTCCCAAAAATCCAATTAAAATAATATTCTAGGGAATATTCCCCCTTTTCTTTTTCCCGAATTAAATTGCCGACCAACTTCTAAAGCCCATATCTCCTTCATTTCAACTCTGATTTCGACGATTCTTCCACCGATATTCATTTAAAACCAAAACTATATCTATTTCTATCAGTTTAATATTTATTTCAAATTTATTTGTATTTTATTTGTATTTAATTATGTGTTTGCGTGTCGCATTTAGAAACCAGAGAGTTCAAGGAGGAGGAGGAATCAGGAACACAAGATTTCGAGCATGACCCTCTCGAGGACTTCAACGAAGGCAAGTCTCAATTTGTTTCCCTCATTGATCATATTGAACCCAAATTTTATCACCACAACCCGTAGCAGCCATTTTCCACCAAATCGTTACATGAAGTATTACTTGTTGGTTTAATTTAAACTGTTGATCTAGTTATGACCTGTTGTAGGTAGCCGGCCTAATTGTTATCAACCTGAGTATAATCTTTGTAACCCTAGGACCTTCATCTCGGCTACTTTACTTATGCTAAGATGAACGCCTTGTATTGGTATGCTTAGGGTTGCAATCTTTATTGTTACTTCATGCTTAATCATATTTAGTTTTGCGAAATATGTGAAATTTGGTGTTTTGGTGTTGCAGGATGGGAAGACTTAGCGGATAATGTTAACAACCGAGAACCTATTAGAGCTGGGGTAAATCAGGGTTCCCGCGGGGAATGTCTTAGGAGTTTAAGTGTTGCAAGTGTGGTAGGCTTATTATGGAGATGTTTGCCTTAGCTCGATTAAGAACCGAGTTGATGTGACATCCTATCTAGTCTTTATAGTACAACCACTTGACTATGTATGTGGTAGGGCTTAGTCTAAACTTTGCCAGCTAGTCTACTGGTCGTTTGGAGGCAAGAGTCTAACGGGAGGCCATAGAGAAGGTGCAAGAAAGTGCAGGCTTGGTGACCAGGTTGGAGGCCTATTTAAAGGTCAGAAACCCTTGGTTAGCTCTCGTAGGCGGCTAGTGAGATAATGCTTGGGTGGGTAATGACTTTGTTGAGTCGCATTGCCACGACGGTGGTATATTGCCAAACTCAGCTTATGGGTAATATATATAGTTTTACAAAGGTAAAACTATTCGAATAGTCATATCTACAGTAATGAACAAACTACGGTTTTGTCACAGCAACTAGTATGATATCATATTTTCACAAAAACCACTTTATGGAAATAAACCCTTGTATGTGTAAACTTGGCATTTTTGCAAAAGTTAACCTTATAGCTCTACCCTTGTCAATATGATATGCATGTATTTTCCCCTTGCTCTAGGGCAAGGGTTGAGACTTGCTAAGTACGTTTGTAATCACCTTTTCTTATGCTTTCAGAGGATGATCCAGACTTCATCGAAGTCAACAGTGAGGCTGGCGAGTAGGTTTGGTCACGTCTACACCCAAGTTGCCTGTGGAGTGACGTGTTCATCATGTTGTCCCTGTTATGCTCTCTGATGTCGTGGACTATGTTGTTTGTGCATCTTTGTGTAGTGCTATATGTTTTTCTAGCGTGGTGGATGTATTTCACCACTTCCTTTGTTGTATGAATGTGATATCATCTGTTGTAAGAATTGATTTTACCATTAACTAATTTAGAGACTAGTATAATAAAGTTTTAAGCACTAGGGATAACCCAGGCCACTTCAGGTGGTATTAGAGCCACACTTGGCTCTAGGGCAAGACTATAGACCTGGACGTGATAATTTCTTTAAAACTACTTTACAAAACTTCTTATACTCCCTTCTTCTACTGAAAAACCCTTTTTATGAGTGTTGCTCTCATGTGTCCGTAGATGGAAGAATATGGTTGGGTAACCGAATATTGCCTGGACACATTCGGTATCCCAAAGGTGCTGTACACTGTCATGACTAGGCTTGGTATCATAGAGCACCTAGAGTATGTTGGCAGGGAGTTTGAAGAATACATCACCGAACGTTGTGAAGTCACCATCCACATTAGTGCTAGTGAGGACTACCCCGACAAGAAGCCGTGAAGTGTGACAACCACAGGGTTTAGGTTTGCCGACACCTACCAAGTTGTTGCCCACAAAGCTCTGCGTCACCTGTGACAAATCTACGAGAAGCCCATCGGTTGTACGTCAATAAGGTTCTTTCCCCCAATGGAGAAAAATAGCCCCACTTGGATGGCACAGATGCAGACCTTGGAGGGTCTGAGGATGGAGAAAGCGACCTTACCGTTGTAGCCATGATACGCTACCTATTGGCCCTAGACAAGTTGTATGACCAGCAAGCAGCAGAGTTAAGAAAATGCATCCGTCGAGCTGAAGAAGTAGAAACACGTGGGAGGACCCTACGTGTCCAACTCGCAGAAGCAAGAGCACAAGCTACAGAAGTTGAAAGCCGCACTATGGTTGCCAAAGAAGCATCAAAGGCAGCAGAAGAGCACCACAACAGGCTCATCGGTGAAGCCTACCTCACCGGTCGTGCCAACAGGAGGACTCTCCACTTACCTGGACTAGGAAGGCACTCGTTGCTTGAAGGAACCCCTATCTACCCCATGGGGAGTATCAAGCGGAGGTTCTCGAAGGTCGTTACTGCTACACCACCGCCCTCACCTAGCGACGCTGTCGGAGAAGAAGATGATGAGTACACTCCTCTCACCCCGCCAAAGGACCCCCTCACAAAGGAGAACGAAGACCGCACCCGTGGAACCCAGTACCTCAAAGAAGTGGGATGAAGACTCTTGATCCCGTTCCTAGTATGAGTTAGGCCTATGTGAACCCCCTCCCTTGTATCGTAGTTTGGTCGTGAGTAGTAACCACCAGTGTTGTACCCCCTTCCTCTATTGTATTGAGTTTGTTGTGCTAGCAAGCATGTGTGTTTTGCATCGAGTGAAGTTTTCTCTTGTGTGCAAGCAAGGCTTGAAGCCATGTGATCTTTTCTAAAAAGCTTAACATTTTAAAAACAACCTAGCCTCCACTCTCAGCTTATGCTTCTCCTTTCCCCTCTCAAAACAGATGGAACCTAAGTGTTCCATTAGGATCCAACAACGTCGCCAGCGTCAAGCTAAGAATCATAGAGAAGAAGAAAGATATGAAGCAGAAAGTGAGGCAGAAAATCAAGGAGGAAATGAGAATGATCAAGAACTGCCCAACCCACTTATTAATGACTTGGTAGTTATGGCACAACAAACCTGTCTACTAGCCGCTTTGGCATGAGGCATCAACCAACCCTGACAGCAAGCACTAGGACTTCTCAACAAGATGGTTGAATTTGTCAGAATCAAACCACCTGTCTTCGAAGGATCAGATAATCCTATGGATGCTGATGATTGGTTAAAGAACATCCAAAGGAAGTTGGATGCTATAATTATGCTGGAAGAGATAGAGTTCTCTTGGCATCCCATCAGCTTGTTGGTACAGCTTTAGGTTGGTGGGATAACTATTGTGAAGCTGTAAAAAATGCCGAAATAATCACCTAATAAGAGTTTGTGGAAGAGTTCTGTCGGTACCACATTCCGGTGGGAACTATAGAGCTTAAAGTAGATGAATTCAGAAGGCTAAAGCAAGATAACATGAGTGTGAATGAATACATTCTCAAGTTCATTGTGCTATCTCGCTATGCACCAGAAGAAGTCTCAACCGACAAGAAGAAAAAGAATATGTTCAAGAAAGGGATAGAAAGCAACTTGAAGGCTCAATTGACTCCTCACATCTACCCAGACTTCAACACCCTGATGAACATGACCATTCTGTTAGAAGAAGCCAGATCCGAGCTCTTCAAGGACAATAAGCGCAAGTTTGCTGCTCATAGGGCTCAGCAACAGGAAAGGTTCTAGAGGTTTTGATGCGGATATACCTAGCTGTAGAACATTCTCCGCTGAATGTAAATCAGAAGATAAGGTGAACTCATTTCTCTCTACATTGTTATGTGGAATGAATGAGAATTTGATGCTACCTTGGCCAAGGAGACAGGAACTACGAACTTAGGTCTTGATCCTCCACGGAATACATTTAGTTGTATCAC
This sequence comes from Phragmites australis, assembly GCF_958298935.1. Taxonomy (NCBI): domain Eukaryota; kingdom Viridiplantae; phylum Streptophyta; class Magnoliopsida; order Poales; family Poaceae; genus Phragmites; species Phragmites australis. The sequence goes on along the minus strand of NC_084936.1, from coordinate 17,203,910 downwards.
GGAATACAGTTAGTCACTCTATTGTTTTCAGATATGAGAGAAATGAATCATTGGCATGCACAAACAATGTGTGGGGCCAGCGGGAGATGAGGGAGGTAGAGGCACACATGCACAAGATCGGGTGCAGTTCTATTCATGAAGTTCACGATACAATCAGTATCAACTCAAAGACTTTCAGCATATATGACTTACATATTTGGAAATCTTATCATGTCTACTTTCCGACAGATCAAACGATACATGATTTGGAGCTCTCTAGCAAAAATTATCAACAAATAAAGACAAGTTGCATAGGCAAACCGGGTGGCACACGAGAAACGGTAAAGGTGAAGAGTCAAGTTGTGTGGATATATTCTTTCTATTTTAAGATAAATCTTGGGTTGGAAAGGAGACTATCTACAAGTTTCCTATAGATTGAAGCCTTCCAAAAGAAGGGATTTGAAGATAGGAAAGATTGGATTCAATTCGGATCCAGTTTGGGGCAGCCTAGACAAACCCTCACTAAAATGATCATAACTTCCGCGTCCGGACTCTGTTTTGGACGTGTGAGTATTTGTTGGAAAGCTAAATTAATGGCCCACATGATGGACAGGACCCAAGACTCTAATTCCTTCTAGTTTCACCGCAAAAGCCGAAACAAACCGATGGTTATACAGATAGAGTTTCCTTTTTGTTTATATTAGATTCCTAGTTAGTTTCTAAGTCATGTAATGGCTATATAAGCCTTTGTACACGACCCCTAGGGGTTAGACCATGTTTACTATAGAAAAACTCATAGCAATTGCTCTTGTTCTCATCTAGGGTTTAGCCTCTTGCAAACCAAAATCTAGATAGGAAAATTGGGAGCTACCGTTGATTGTTCTTGCTGTTCCGCTAGGAATTGAGGGAGCAATCTATCCACTTCTGCGTGGTCAAGTGGATTAATCCATCATAGCGTGTAGTTCTGTAAATTTGAGGTGAAAGGCATGTTGCACAGGCAACGTGTTGTTCATCCACTTTGTTGGGTTTCACGGTGTATCCAGATTCCACGTTGAGAAGGTTGAACGCCCCGCATCATCTTGGTATCAGAGTACGGTTATCTCGGTAGGATCTTTTACCCTTAGCTACATATTTGTTTATTGTCCTATAGACAAAAAGGCAAAAAAAAAAAGCCCATAGTTTGCAATATGTTATTCTTGTGAGTTATGTTAAGTTTTAGTCCATTAGAATTTGTGTTTGGCTGCTGATCTTAGTTTACCTTCGTGTGACTTTTGTGCCTAGATCAATCTATCTTGATATGTGGTGTGCATGAAACAATCAAAGTTGTCATATACGGATTCATAATTCAATGTTTAAATACTTGTTGGAAAGAACACGTGGTGTTCTACAATTGACTGTCTCAGGTGCAAGTCGCAATTCGACTTTTATCTACGTGTTTCAGACCCAACAAAATTTAGTACCAATTCTGAGTTTTGTGTCATCCTTTAGTTTCAGTTTCAGTTTTAGTTCTTTTCAGTCTGTGAATCTTTCTGTCTACTTCATAATATAGTGTGTGTTGTGTCCATATAAAAAAATAGTGAACCAATTTTTAAAAGTGCATCTAGCCCTTATGTGTGGTTTTGGTAATTAATGATAATACCTATGGACTAACAATGGTGTTGAGTTTATTAGTAGGTTGTTTCATAGGTAATACATTGAGAGATATGCATGAGCTCTAGGTATATGGGGAGATTGGAAATGCATCAAGATAAATGAGCTCTAGGTTATTTCATAGGAGATGCATAAGTGATGAATCACAGATTTACTGAGAAATGCCATCCAAACAAAAGAAATGCATCTTTGTCAATGAGCTCTTAATGATTCTCATAAGGAGAAAGAAAAGCTCAAAAAGATTGGCAATAAACTTGAAGACTAAGTTACTTGTGGAGATCAAATAACAAAAGGTATTATATTGTCAATAGAGTTTTATGGACTAACCCGTGTGCTATGTGCTTAAGAATGAGTGGGGTTAGGTTTTATATGAAGATTGACAATATGCATGAAGGCTAATAAGTTACGTGTGGATATCAAGTAACTTAAGGTACAAAAATTTTCAATTAGGTTTTATGGACTAACCCACGTGTTTTGTGCTTAGAAGTGAGTTGGGGTTATGATCCATAAGAAGGCATGAGTTGAATTGAAATCATATATGCCAAGAGTGAAGAACAAGAGTGGACTCCATATTTAATAAAATGAATTCCTTGAAGATGTCAAATACAAAGTGGTTTTCTATAGCAAGACGGTGAAGGGCAAGCAAGACATGGCTGCGATGGACCATCCGGTGGTACATGGCAAACAAATAGCTTGGCGTCAAAGGACCAAGGTGGTGGTGAAGAGCGAGTGAAGGCTTTGCGCCAATGGACCGTGTGAGGCAATCGGAAGCTATGAGTGATTCGCATCAATCATATGAAGAATCAAGAAAAGATGGAGTGAAGAATATATGAAAGTTGGCAACCCTCAAGGTTTGAATGAAAGAAGCGGTACTTGAAAGTTATTCAAAGACTCAAAGTGGTTCGAATGAGTTTTATCGTTGAAATTGAGTATAAGTATGCCGCACTATTAAGAGGGATGCAACGTAGAGCTAATTGTCGTGTCTCAGTGCTCAAGAGTTTCTACCCAAACCCAAGTGAGAGTTCTTTTTAGAAATCCCAGTGTGGAAAGAGTGAAAGTGTCCGAATTGAGTTTTGGAGTGTTCCTAATTTGATCCAATGTGTTTTAGGTGACGAATTCAGTTGGTATGTGTAGCCTTCTGAATAAGCTTTTTATAGAGTCCAAAATCGTCGAAATCGGATTTCGGGATAAAAAGTTATCACCGTTTTTCAAAGGTCAACTATGATATTCCGAGTTAACTCGGATTATTCGAGTTGTCCGGAGTCTCCGGCTAAGGTTCCAAGGAGAGGTCTTGGTTTGGACCTTTTCAGTTGACCCGGATACTCTGGGTTGACCCGGATACTCCGGGTTCCGGATACTCCTGGTGAGGTTTCGAGTCTGGGTGCTCGGTTTTACCTTTTTAGCCTACCTGGATACTCCGGGTTGACCCGGAGACTCCGAGTCAGTACAGAAAAGTTTACAACAACTAGTTTTTTGAGATGGGATATAATAGCCCCTCACCCCCATCCTTTGGGGCTGCTGCAAGGGCATGAAAGAAAAATATTTTAGAGCCAAAAGAACTCCTTCCCACTCCATTTTAGTGTGAGATTTGAGAAGAAAAGTGAGTTGGGTTGTGAGATTAGAAGATTGAGTACAAATGAGCTAAATCCTATTCTTGAGCACTCGAGTTCATCGGCAAGAAGTTCGTGAAGCATTTGTTACTCTTGGAGGTGAAGCCTCCTAGCCGGTTAGGTGTTGCCTGGCGAGCTCCCATACGTGTGGTGAGCCGCGAGAAAGTTTGTGAAGGTCGATCTTGCCTCTGAAAGGGAAGAGATAAAGCTAGTGGATCGAGGAAAGCGGTTGAAAGAGACCCGACTCATTGGAGCTTCTTCAACGGAGACGTAGGATTCATGGTGGTGAATTCGAACTTCGGGAAACAAATCCTTGTGTCTCCACTTCAGTTTGTTTATGTTTGAGTTCTTGCTCAATATTTGTGCATATTGCTCGATCTACTCGTTTGTGTGTTTTTGATTATAGGTTCTTCGTAGATCTACTTGTAATGATCACTTGGAACACATAAAATCACTTGGTTTGAGCTAGAACTATTTAAGTGTACTTTAAATTCAGTTTCTACCTCAGTTCTGTATAGAACCCGGAGAATCCAGATTTACCCGGAGGTTCTGAAACTGTACAACTCAGAGACTCTGGGTTGACTCGGAGTATCCGGGATGAACAGTATGTTCAGCCTCGTAAATAGTATTTTCAGCTTTTTTTCAATTAATGTCTTCTTGCATATCTTTTGCTAGAATTGAATAATTTTTGTCACCTTAGAATTGTAACTTCCAAACTTATTTAGGGTGATTGTGCACTAGTTGAGCCTATCATATTTAGGTTTTTCACTTGTGAAAAATCCGTTAGTTTATATTCCGCTGCAAATTTAGGCTAACAGTAAAAGGGGACGAATTTTTATAAAAATGCCTATTCATCCCCATCTAGACGACATCATTGTCCTTTCAATTCTATCCTTTGTGAACACTTTGATCCCATTGTGACTAGATGTAGGAAGTTGCTCTAGGATTTTGCACGTTTGTGAATTATATTGAGCAATCATATTTCATCACCTTGTGTAGCAATCTTGTGTGTTGATCGCAATAGCAAAAAAAAAAAAAGGAAAAAAAGAAGAAAGAGAGACAAAGTGATGCGGTCACCACATTGGTTCGTTATACATGTTACTATCCAGAAACTAAACTTTTGTTACTTTTGTGCAAATCTTGTAGCCCCTTTTCTCAGTTGGAGCAATCAACAAGTGTCTCTCCTTGCACTTTTGCAACACAAGCTTTTGGTTTAGAATTTCAGATTGTGATAGCTCACTCCTTGGTTGCATATGTCTCATTATTGTTGCGTGTGAGTTCCTTTACACTTCACTTGTATCTTGTGGTCCGCAACTAGGCATATTGTTCTAGCTTGGATTATTACTTAGCGAGTCAATATCTTGAATTTAGGTTTGCTAGGTAAAACAGTAAACCCTCCAAACTCCACATATTTACTACTTGTGTAATTGTTCCTGAACTTTGAATTCCCTTAATCATCACTATTGAGTTATCTAGTACTAGCGGAGTGTGATCAACCCCCCTTCTCAAGAAGGAAGAGTAAGAATTTCGATTGGTAAGAATATAAGAGTTTAAGTGATTTCCACAGGCATCTATAGTGTAGTATCTTTTCTATTATTAACCCTGGCAGGTGGTGAGTTGATGGACCTTTCATTCTATGGGAGCAATGACCCGGAGGAGTACATTAAGTGGGAATACAAAATTGAAAAGTTGCTTAAGTTTGAGAAGATTCCAAAAGAGAAAGAAGTTGTGCAAGTCGCAATGCAATTTCTGAATTATGCATACAATTGGTGGCAACAACTTCTAGTAAAGCGACTTATTACTTCGTGGGAAGGATTGAAGGCTGTTATGTGACATGAGTTTGTTCCACCCTATTATGAGAAAGAGCTACTTCATCATGTGGAGAGTATCAAACAAGAGTGCAAACCTGTGCAAGATTACTATGTTGAGCTAAGTTGTGCAATGCGACATGCTGGTATCACAAGTGCATTTAAAGTGAAGGCGTACTTCAAAGGAGGTTTGAATTCTAAGATTACTGCTTCACTTGAACATAAAAATTTTAGTAGTGTTCACAATCTTGTGAATTGCACCATTGATGAGGAGAGGAGAATTGAGAAGCAGCGAGTACCTCGGTTCAGCTCGAGCCAAAATCGCTCTCTTCATTATAAGAAAGATGCCTTTGCTGCTGTATTGTCCAAGAATTGCACAAATTCAATTTAGGAAAAGGAAGAACAAGATCCAATGCATATGAATAATGAGAACACGGTCAAGCATGGGACCTTCCCTTCAATTGATGCGACAGATAGTTCTACAATGCTTCATGTAGCACAAGAGATCATGGTTGATGGTAATTGTGCCATTGCTGGCCCATGGTCTATGACTGATGAGATGCATCAAAACCCATGTGAGGATGAGAGCTACATAGCCAAATTAAGTGAGAGTGCAGAAAAGAATAAGTTGTGTGATTCCACTAAATATGAGGATGAGTGCATCCAATTTCTGAGTGTAAGAGATACACCAAACGAAAAGAGAGAAGTAGATAATAGGCCATGTGAGGTTGTTTCTGAATCTAACGCAATAATCTCTACCTCTAGTATTGTTTCTCATATTGTGCGGGCTGACAATGAAGAGGAAGTTAAATGCTAAGCAACTAGCACTGCATAATGAGAAAGATGAGGAGATAGCCACAGTTCGAGATATGATGCTTATTGTTCCGTGGTTACTTTTTCGTGACAACAGTGGTATACATCAAGAAGTGCCGCCTACAACACTTATGCCATTTGAGAAGATCATTAAAGGTAAAAACAAAGGCGTTGATGTGTTATTGCAGCAAAGCATGGTGAGTAAACTTGATCATATGAATGTCGCAATTGAGTCAAATGTGTTTTCTTGTTATACGTTCATGGTTCCACGTTCTGAATTTTATTTGCTTAATTTGCATAATGTGGAATTGATTACTCACAAAGAAGTGTTAGCTAGAATACCCCCCCTGATGATTCTTTTTATTATATCATGTTGGATGAACCCATAGAGCTATCTTGTTTAGTTGGGCAAGTTTATGAAATTTTAAGTACTCTCAATGACAAGTTCAATTTGATTGGTGATTATGATATTCATAACAAATTTCATGTGTTTAGAATATGCATAAGCTATTAAACTTTCTAAATTGAGGTTGAATATAATTGAATGTCAATTTTTTGTGCAAAGTTCTGAACTTCTAGAGATGAGTGTGCATGGTAGTTCTTACTGTTTGAATAAAAATTTGCTACCTGCTATTTCATATTTATCTACACCAACATGTTTTCAAAATCAGAGTAGTACAATTGAAGCATGGAAGGCTACAAACATGTTTTCATTAACTTCTAATTGGTATATAAGGTTGAATTATGTAAGTATACCTTAAATGTGCATTTCTAATACTCTCTTCCTATCCTCTACTTCTAACACAATCTTGCAAAAGTCAGGGATGACTTTTCTTCAGGGAGGGGGAATGATATGAGTAAGCATGATGTGAACAACTGGAACAACATTGATATAAATATTGATACAACATATATGTCCTATGGCTACTATGCTTATTGTATTGTGGGAAAATAAGGGAACTTTAAAATTGATGACATATACATATATCACGCGTACACATTGTTCTCTTTGTTTAGCACAATCTTCCACTGAATGTAAATTAGAAGATAAGGTGAACTCATTTCTCTTTACATTGTTATATGGAAGGAATGAGAATTTGATGCTACCTTATAGTTGTCACTCCAATGTTTTTAGATATAAGAGAAATGAATCATTGGCATGCACAAACAATATGTCGGATCAGCGGGAGATGAGGGAGGTAGAGGCACACATGCACAAGATCTGGTGCAGCTCTGTTCATGAAGTTCATGATACAATCAGTATCAACTCGCAGCATATATGGCTTACATATTTGGAAAGCTTACCAAGTCTACTTTCCAACAGATCAAATGTCACATGATTTGGAGCTCTCTAGCAAAAGTTATCAACAAATAAAGACACGCTGCATAGGCAAACTGGGTGACACGCGAGAAATGACAAAGATGAAGAGTCCATATCGTGTACAACTTGTGTGGATATATTCTTTCTATCTTAAGACAAATCTTGGGTTGGAAAGGAGCCTATCTACAAGTTTTCCACAGATTCAAGCCTTCCAAAAGAAGGGATTTGAAGATAGGAAAGATTGGGTTCAATTCGGATTCGGTTTGGGATAGCCTGGACAAACCCGCACTAAAACGATCATAGCTTTCGCGTCCGAACTCCATTTTGGATGTGTGAGTACTTGTTGGAAAGCTAACTTCATGGCCCACATGATGGATAAGGCCCAAGACTCTAATTCCTTTTGGTTTCACCACAAACCGACGACTGTACAGATAGAGTTTCCTTTTTGTATGTATTAGATTCCTAGTTAGTTTCTAAGTCATGTAATGGCTATATAAGTCTTTATGCACGACCCTCACGGGTTAGACCAAGTTTATTCTACAAAAAAAAACTCGTAGTAATGGCTCTTATTCTCATCTAGGGTTTAGCCTCTTATAAATTGAAATCTAGATAGGGAATTGGGAGCTACCATCGATTGTTCTTGCTGTTCTACTGGGAATTGAGGGAGCAATTCATCTACTTATGTGTGGTCAAGTGGATTAACCCATCATAGCATGTGGTTCTACGAATTCAAGGTGAAAAGCATGTTGCACAGGCAGCGTGTTGTTCATCCACTTTGTCGAGTTTCACGGTGTATCCAGATTCTACGTCGAGAAGATCAGGTGCCATGCATCAGGTTTAAGCGTAATGCTTACTCCGAATAGAAGGCTCAGACCACCATACAGTTTATGATTCCAACCTCTACTCCACACCAGCCCATCCCTTCCTACCACAGTCGGAGCAACATCAAGACTTAGCAGAACCGTGGTAGCCAAGTGACCAACACAAGCAAAGCATATTTCAATTGTGGTGAGATCAGGCACTTCATCCCCAACTGCCTCCGCAAGACCAAGCAAGCAGTATCTGTCCAGTCTAATACTGTGAATGGACCCCGACCCACAATGTCTGGGGTCAACTGTGGAGCCTCTCACACCCATAACCAGCAAGCAATGTCGCAGCAGTCCTTCAGGTGAGCGTACATCAACCACATTCACATGCAGGAAGCTCAGGTTGAACCTAGAGTTGTGCTTCGTGAGTTTTTAGTTGAATCTGTACTTGCAACAGTACTATTTGATTCTAGAGCATCACACTCTTGCATGAAGTATTACTTGTCGGCTTAATTTAAACGGTTGATCTCGTTATGACCTATTGTAGATTAGCTGGCCTAATTGTTATCAACATGAGTATAATCTTGGTAACCCTAGGACCTTCATCTCGGCTACTTACGCTAAGACGAACACCTTGTACTAGTATGCTTAGGGTTGCAATCTTTATTGTTACTTCATGCTTAATTATATTTAGTTTTGCGAAATATGTGAAACTTGGTGCTTTGGAGTTGCGTGGGTTGCGGGATGGGAAGACTTAGTGGATAATGTTAACAACTGAGAACCTGTTAGAGCTAGGGCAAATTAGGGTTCTCGCTGGGAATGCCTTGGGAGTTTAAGTGATGCCTGTGTGACAGGCTTATTATGGAGATGTTTGCCTTGGCTCGATTAAGGACCGAGTTGATGTGACATCCTACCTAGTACTTATAGTATAGCCACTCGACCTATATGTGGCAGGGCTTAGTCTAAACCCTGCCAGTTAGTATACTGGTCGTTCAGAGGCAGGAGTGCAACGAGAGACCATGGAGTAGGTTCAAGCAGGTGCAGGCTTGGTGACTTGGTTGGAGACCTAGTTAAAGGTCAGGACCCCTGGTTAGCTCCCGTAGACGGCTAGTGAGATGATGCTTGGGTGGGTAATGGCTTTGTTGAGTCACATTGTCATGATGGTGATATGTTGTCAAACTCAGCTTGTGAGTAAAGTGTATAACTCTGTAGAGGTAAAGCTATTCGAATAGTCGTGTTCAAGGTTATGGGCAAACTACGGTTCGGTTACAACAACTAGTATGGGTTGTGTGTGTTTTCTTGGAGTGTGAGTGGGCAAGGTGTGCCCGTTTTTAAAAAATAGGTCTGATGGTGTACCATGGGTTGTCATGGATGGGGTGTCTAGTAACATTAAAACTTGAGCCCTAGTGACTTTCCACCATGATCGGAACCTTTTTTTATAATAACAATGATATGATGTTTTTACAAAATCCACTTTACGGAAATACACTCTTGCATACGTAAACTTGGTATTTCCGCAAAAGTTAACCTTAAAACTCTACCCTTATCAATATCATATGCATGTATTTTACCCTTTGCTATAGGGCAAGGGTTGTGACTCGCTAAGTACGTTTATACTCACCCTTGCTTATGTTTTTAGAGGATGATCCAGACTTCACCGACGCCGACGGTGAGGCTGACGAGTAGGCTTGGTCGCGTCCGCACTTGAGTTGCATATGGAGTATCGTGTTCATTATGTTGTCCCTGCTGTGTTCTCTGAAGTTGTGGACTATATTGTTCGTGTACCTTTGTATAGTGCTATATGTTGGAGTAGCGTGTTCATTATACTGTCCCTACTGTGCTATCTGATGTTGTGGACTATGTTGTTCGTGTACCTTTGTATAGTGCTATATGTTTTACTAGCGTGATAAAGTTATTTAACCATTTCCTTTGTTGTACGACTATGATATCATCTATTATAAGACTTGATTTTATCATCGACTGATTAAGGGACTGGTATAATAAAGTTTTAAACACCAGAATAACCCGATACACTTCACACCAACATGCATTTGGTAACTTGTGACTCTAGGTTGCATATGCTTTATAGCACAGTTGTCACTTGTGAGGTTCCACTCAAATAGTTTTACAAATGACGACACAACACATTGAGTTGTTTGACTCAATACGAGCTGTGTGATTTTTTTTTTTACCGAGGGCATACCATGCACATATTTCATTAAGAGAGAGCACACAAAGGCAGCTGAAATTGCACTTTGCTTAATAGCATTTAGTGTTCTAGTGATTTACAAGAACATGACGCCCTAGATACTACCCAAGTAAAACTACGTTGTGTTATTAAGGATAGTTCGTACTTCACTAAAACCAATCGTAAGAGAAGGCATCCGTACCAATCGTCAGAGGAGGCGATGCCGGATAGGAGATTGATGCAATTGGCGATAGTACAAGTGTGTAGAGGTTGCCATCACTATTGTGGCGAAGAATCTCTATTCAGATGTGCATATCCATAATGGAAAACCAAAAGGATTAAATTCAATTGAAAAAATGTCACGAGAAAATTGATATACAAAGATAAGTTTTTAACCAACAAAGAACAAATGCAACATTATTCAGATGAAAGGGTGAATAAGGGATGAAGCTCTGCATGGACATTATTCGGATGAAAGGATGAATAAGGGATGAAGAGAGATGCATGATCGTGACATGTATTAGGAACAATGTGACTGTTACCAATGGTAACAAAGGAGCGGGAAACCCATGAAAATGGAAGTGTGGAGTATACCATCATCTGACGCCATGTGAGATGTGGCATCCGAGTCCAAAACCTAGCCAGTTTGAGACTAGATTTGCATAGCGTTCAGAGCAGCGATGAGGGAGGCATAATCCCACTGCTGACTAGAGTCGTGGGCGAGTACAAGCGTAGTTGTGTACATTTGTGTGAGGGCCAACACGGGACGTGGGCCGAGAAAGCTTAGGGTGTCGTTGGCGCCAACTGGACATAGAGGGATGACAATGACATAAAGATGAGCAATTGAAGTAGGGTTTTAGGACCCGTTTGATACCATGACAATAGAAAGATATAGTTTTTAGGGGAAGCATAACGTACAAATCATGGCAGCCTCTGGTTTTATATATATAGTCATATACTAGAATACATAAGATGGAAATCCTGATATACATAGAAGGAAATAAGGTGGAAAAATACCCATATAACAATTCGTGACTTATCTATACTTCTATAAAATGTACTGGTTGTGGCAGATCCGATCAATCTCTATCGTACCTGAGTTGATCAAACGATCATCGTGCAAAATTAGGTCATGTTCCTCCTTCCAAAAATACATTCAATCTTCTATTATTTGCCTTCCATACCTAGATGTCAAATATTTTCCTTTAATGCATTTTAAAAAATACATTCAATCTCCTATTATTTATCTTTCGTACATAGACGTCCAATATTTTTCTTCATATATTCACTATTGGGTTTCTCTAGAGTGTGCATCACCTTCAGCACTTCGCATATAGCGTTGGCTTTCTGGAGAGGGTGCATCGCTGCTCGCACATCGCTTTCACCGCCATCTACAACAGAGGTCGCCTCCATCATGCTATCTATATACCAAGGTATTATACGAGAATTATTTTCATCTCCTCACAAATTGATCATCATATCGATCCTCTTTACAGCATTGCTATACATAATCATATTGCGACTTTTATGTATGCAAATATCATTTTTATGTTATGTTCTTTTACTTCTTCGAATTGCTATATTTTGAATTGATTCTATATGTATGAAACACGTATGCAGTTACTAGTCTCGGAACCAAAAATATACACTTAACAATGAGTTTGATCTCGAGTAGTGCAGTTAAGAATCAACTTACTCCTTCACAATTTTACCTCGCATGTTTCTCTCCCAAATTCTCCAGTTGTGGCAGCAGGTGGGGGATTCGCTTGAGCTCATGTCGTTAGGGCTATGATTCGTGGTAGACAAAGGCAGTGGCGGAGCTTGAGGAAAAGTTGAGGGGACCAATCCAAGATACACACCTAAATATATATTTAATATAGTGTTCTTGTAAGTATAAATGAGATATAGAATTTGTTTTTCTAGAAAAATTCCTAGCAACGGGGGAGGGGGGGGGGCATGGCGACCTTTAGCCTCAAGGAAACTCCGCCCCACAAAGGGAAATTTCGGCATGCATCTCTTGGCTCTTGCGTAGGCAGCATCCAGGACAAGTGCACTGACTACCGGCGATAGCATCCAAAGCGCAGATCTGGTTCTCGAGGCCGCTACCAGAAGAAAGGACGAGTCCAGAAGAAAGGGAGAAACCAGTCGGTCGGGGGGGGGGGGGGGGGGTCCAGTCCAGTCCCCAACAGCGATCGCTGGGCCGGCCGGAGGCACATGAGTGAATCATGTCATGTGGTGCGGGTGCTGTGCCTTGCGTGCATGGCCTGCCTAGTACGGTACGGGGAAGGCTGACCAGTGAGCAGTGCGTGTGAGGTCAGGGGCCGTGGTTGCGGCATCTATTCAATTAATTTGTCGGTCTCCTCGTCGGGACCGGGACCGAGAGCGACCGGCTAGCTTTCGCGAAAGCCAGGCCAGGCCACTAGGCCAGGCATGCGTGCCTCACAGGAGGCTGCAGAGGAGGATCGAGCTCTGGCTTTCCATGCCGATGCAGTCAGGTTCACACTTCACTGCATGCAAATATACAATGCATGACCGGACATGTTGTATGGTGCGCAAAAGCTTCCAGAATGCTATCATCGACGTACATGTTGGATCGGCTTTGCGCGTGGCGACCCACGAGGGAGGATCTTCGGCTTCGATTGCTTCACATATTTGATTGAATAGAGAGTGTATAAAAAATATTTCAAAAATAAGCCTTCTACTACTTTTTTTTTCTATTTTCAAAATAGAACTTTGCTTTTTCGGTCAGGTCCTTCGCGTGTCAGCCCATTTAGCCACGCGCTGTCATGTCTATTAAAGTTTATTAGTTTTTTCTCTTTTCAAAATACGGAGATATAGATACATCATGTGAGTGCCGCCGAACGAATATGTCGGGAGCGATACTTTAATTTAATTTTAGATGAAATTTAAAAAAAAGAGAAAATTATCTGCTAATTTCCCTCATAGTTTCTTCATTTATTTTTTATTAGTAAAGCGGGTTCTATATCTATAGCCGGTAATGAGACAGGAATGCTAGAAGAAGAGAGTGGATGTCAAAAATAAGTATTATATGAGAGGAGAATAAGGAAGGAGGTAACGTGAGAACCAGCTCTGTTTTATATGGTAGAGATTTTTCAAAGAAAATTAGAAGAGATATTCTTTTAAAATATTAATTAAGAAATGTTTAAAAAGTAAAAAAATCTTCCATATCGTTTTTCATGTATGGATAATTTTAAAATATTAATTAATTAATTAATGTTTTAAAAATAAAACATTAATTAGCAAGGGGATTGTTTTAAAATATTAATTAAGAAAATTAGCACAAACATCTCGGCCCTACCATCTCCCAAAAAAAATCTAGTCATCAAACGGGCCTGCAGCCACAGGCCAGCCAACTCCACCACGGCTTCATATCCCGGCCTGCTATTCCCTGACGCCCAGCCCAGCCCAGCCCACGTCCTCCCCTCCAATTCCCTACTTCACCTGCCCTACCCCTCTCTCGTCTGTCCCCTCCCATCCCGAAAACCTCACAAAACCCTCGCTCCCCACCACCCGCCGCCACCGCCGCCTGCAGCAGTCGCGAAGAAACCACGAGATGAGGTGAGCGGAACCAGACCACGCGCCCTACCTTCTCCCCCCTCTCGCTTCGGCCGTCGCGGCCCCGTAGATTCGGTGGAAATCGATGGGTTCGGCCGCGCGGCGGATCTGCCCCCCCCCCCCCCCCGGTCCCGCGATGCCGCGCGGCGGTGCCGTTGCCGTGGCTCCGCATAGCCTTTAGGTTTTGGTGCGGCGATGCGGTTGGACTTGTTGGGATCGTTAAGGTTTTGCCCCCATCGTGACGTGGGGCTAGGGTTTGGGCGGCGCGGGTTTGTACGGCTTCGTTACGGTTCGTAGCGCGATGCGGCGGTTTCGATTGGTTCTGTCGGTAAAGTTTGGATGGATTGGTGAGGGAAACCCTAGATGATTCTGTTAGTATTGCAGTTCATAGCTGTGTCGGGCATGATTTTGTGTCATGTTGCGGTTTCGGGCATGATTTCTGCTGTTGCGGTTGCTTTTAGCTGAACACGGGAGTATTGATTTTGCTTTACTAATTAGCTGCGACTAGCTTCTACCTGTGTGGATTTTGGAGGCACACGTGGGATTTGCTAGGTATTTTAGTACTCCAGTTTTGGTTGTTTCGAATACATGTCTAGGTTCTTTCAGAGGTTCTAGTATTTCGGATTATTTTAGCGTATGGATATTTTTGTGGTTTGAGGGTGTATGTTTTGAGTCAGTTTAGTTAGCATGTGTAGTTTAGCATCGGATGTGATTAGATAAGCTAATCAGTGTTATGCCTACAGCTGCGATGTTTTTAATCTTTTTATGGACAAGTGGTGGTGTCTCATTTGTAGAAATTTCTGTTCATAAGACTTGTATAACATGTTAGCTATACTTTTACTGTATTTAAATTTGGTTTGCTGTGCATTGAGATAAAAGAATTACTCCTTCAAATTAGTAATAAGTTTTGTTTTGAACATTGCCGCATTATCGAAACATACCTTTGAGCGCCTTTTTTTTACTGTAAAATATTTAGGAAATATAATAAAATCATAACACTGAAAAAGAATTTTCAGAGACAGATCTAGCATATGTTGCTACGTTTTGCAAATTCCTCTGGAGCCAGGTCTCAGATTGTGTTTCTTAACACAAATTGGGTATATTTAGACTGTTTAATTCTTGAGATTGTGTTTTGCAGATTTACCATGTAATTAAAATATTAGGATTTTGTTCACAATCTACCAAAGTAAAAAAAATAGAGATTGGTTGGCTGGTATAATTTTCATCAATGTAGGGTTTAGCAAAGTATTTGGACATGCAAATATTCAAGTATAAATGTATAATAATTTTGTTCTGTTGTATATGAGATGGTATAATCTGGTTTTAGGTATTGAATATATGCAGTGAATTATGTAATGATTGTCAAGTTCATTATTGTTGAATGGTCTTGATTAAAATATGTACATGTTGGCAGCTGGAATACTTAGGATTGCTCCCATTTTATTGGCACTCTTAATTTTTTCTGTTCGGTTTGAATTCATAGTCCTGTCTTCCCTCCCCACCCAAATCATATTTTCCCATTTTCTTCAGATGTAACATTTGATGGTTTAGTCTTTATAAGTTGGATAGGTAACATTGGTACCAACGCTAACTGCCAATTTTGTCTTAATGTTTGTTTTCTAATCAATTGATTTGCTCTCATGTATGATGGATATCTAGACATTAAACCTCTTTGTATATTTATCCAGCCCACTTGTGTATTTCTGTTGAATCTTACTTATATGGGCTATTAAGTCTATTTTTGGAATGCTATGGAGATTTCAATTTCCTGTTTTATCATGTCTTCTGTAGTCGTCACCCTGAAGTTAAGTGGGCTCAGAGGATTGACAAGGTTTACATCACTGTACAATTACCTGATGCGAAGGATGCTAAGGTCAATTTGGAACCAGATGGTGTCTTTACATTCTCCGGCACTGCTGGAACGGGTGGAAACTTGTATGAATTGAAACTAGATCTGAATGACAAAGTAAACGTTGAGGTAATGCATTTTTATGTGGTAATATAGGCTTTGTTTAATCCATGATGTTAAAAAGATGCGTCTCCTTACCCAATGTTTCTTCATTTTGATTTAACAGGCTAGCAAAATAAGTGTAGGGGTCAGGTCCATATTCTGTGTTGTAGAAAAAGCTGAGGCCAAATGGTGGAAGAAGCTTGTTCGAGATGATCAAAAGGCACCTCACTTTGTGAAGGTTGATTGGGACAAATGGGTGGATGAAGATGATGATGGTATGCTATGCACTTTTTTCTCCCTTTTAGTTTTGGATACTACTAATAAAAATCAAATAGGGTGATGTTAAGAAACAGTACATACACATGACTAGATATTAGTAGGCAAATAATGTGGTTTAAAACTCCTAAAAATGAGAGAGAGTTTTACGATTAAACAGCATATACAATAAGTTCTCTACTTGATAAATGGACGCTGTGAAACGGTGGATGACTACCTGGTAGCTAGCACCTACTCTTAAATTAAGCAGTGCCTTTGCCCTTAAATTGTACCCAATCTCTAGATCTAAATTCCTAAATTAAGCAGTGCCTTTGCCCTTAGATTATACCTAACTAGACCTAAAAAGCTAAAAAGACCACATCAAACTTCCTTGAGGCAACAAACTTTTCCCCTAGCGTCTTCTACATCTGGCCTCACCAAAAAGATAGCTATCCTTGCTCCAAAAGACCATTTGGCCTTTTTGATTTATAAACTACATGTTGCAACTTAAATGGATGCTAACTTCTAAATATATTATTTGACATTTTTTTTCTGCAAGTAGATTACTCCTTACATGGGCGTGTAAAGTTCTGACATTCATATGTTCCCTTCTTAGGTGCTGATGTCAACTTGGATGGGATGGACTTTTCGGTAAATAACTCTTTTCACATTTTTTCTTTTAATGAACTTGCTTGTCTTTGAGGTGCACTTGTTTTATGTTTTTGTTCTTGTTTTTTCTGTAGAATTTTGGCGGCATGGGTGGTATGGGCGGCATGGGCGGCATGGGTGGCATGGGTGGCATGGGCGGCATGGGTGGCATGGGCGGCATGGGTGATTTGGGCGGCATGGCTGGTTTGGGCGGTTTGGGTGGCATGGGCGGCATGGGTGGTATGGGAATGGATGAGTTCGAGGATGAGAGTGATGATGAAGGTTGGTATTTCTGTAGTTTCTCTCTATCACTTCTCATTATTATTTTTCTTGTTATTTCTGTTAGCTAGAAGATAACGAACAGAAACCAAATCCAAATTAGGGTAGCATTACTAGGGACACGGCAACTTGATGTGGTGGACTGGTGGTTATAGTTTAGTTGGAACTGCCTGATCTATTGCTAGTCTTTATTAGTTCTTTTTGTGTGATATAGCTTGACATAATCATTAAACAAAAAGGTCAATCACTGAAAGGTTCTGATTTCCTCTTCTAATAGTGAGTTATAGTGCCGATCAAAAGATGACATCTGTGATACTAATCAAATATGGACGCAATACACAAGATAATCCAATGTCCTTTTCCACTAGGGAACTGCATAGTCAATACTGTAATCACAACAGAGTGTTTTCAGATATAGAAATTTAAGACCACTGTTTAGCCTGAAATACGGTACAACTATCTGTACCTGTTTATTTTCTACTGTTTAGTGAATATTGAAGATTTTACATGTTTAAGTAAACTTTTGATGCATTTATTGTCTGGGAACACCAAGGTCAGAACAAATTGTGTGATGTTTGATGGTATTGGCCCTAGTTGCAGAACAGGCATCACAGAAAGTTTCAAGGACCAGTGAAAGTTTTTTTTTGCAATTTTTGGTGTTAAATAGATAGAATGCAGCGCAGTGGGACTGGTATCGAGATCTTTGAATTTCCAATTCATGCATCCTGTACGACTATGTTGTTTCATATTAAGCATAGATGGTTCCATTATATATGATAGTAAGTTATAGGCTTATAGCAGAGTCAACCATGTTGCATGTCCTCATGTTATTGTTTTTGTTTCCTATATTGCTCCCTTAATAGAAGAAGTGTCGAAACCTCAAGCCACGGAGAAAAATACTGAGGAAGCCGCGAAAACTGAGGCGGCGGAATCAAAGACTGAGGCAGCTCAGAGCAGTTGAAGGCTTCCCACGTGATCCCAGCTACATCGTATCATGTTTTATGAGTGTTGAATCTGAGGACAACCTTTTACATTGTAGCACTGGCTGGTCTCTGTGACTTGCCATGAAACTAGCTTAACTGGGCATCCCACTGTCGCTCAGCATATTATGGATTTTATTGTTTCCAATGTTCTGTGATGCTGCTGGATTGGTTGTTGATTGCTTCTGTGGTTTTGGTCTGAGATGCTGGACTGGTGAATGGTGTGGATCACAAAGATCATTTTGCCACGATTTTTGTGCAGCACTGGTGTACCGGAAATCTTTCTCGGTTTGCTTTGTATCATAATCACTTAGGCTATACAGTTAGTACGAATTAGACCGACTCAATAGTCAGTCAACGCCGAACTGGTCTTTATTTTTTTTTGCACATTTGAGCTTCCTTCCTGTTCTTTTCAGGTCGTTCAGGGCTCGTCAGTGTGAGTACAGGCAGGCTTCACCTGAGCTTGACATAAAGCTATAGCAGTCCCTAGTTTCTTGTTTGAGCAGGCCGAAGAGTAACGAGTTGTTGCGCCTCGAGTCATGGAGCCGGGGGTCACCGCTTCTCAATATGTCGCTATCCTACCACCTCCTGCCCATTCCTTTAATAGCACGGTAAACAACAAAAAGTAAGGGTGAAAATCTCAGTCTAATACTCCGGTCACAAAGTAGTGGATACGGCTCAAAATACAAATATGACCGCTTACTTCTATAGTATCTTTTATAAAGGACAATATAATTATAATACTTCGAGAACTCTTTTCAAGATAACTCTACACACGTTTGACCTAAGATCATTTCTAATTGATTTCTGTTAAGGTTCAGAATCTCTTTATGGAGGTATTTTTTTTTTTCCTTTAGCGTTCTAAAGGTTTTTCTTCACGGTTCTCATTACGAAGGCATTCTCAAGGTCATTCTCTTTGGGATGGAATTCTCTCTTATTTTTTTTACGAATCCCTTTGAAACGAAGTTGTTGGAGATGAGAGAATAAAAAGGAATGAGAACGGGAAGAAGAATAGGGAAGGGAACGAAATAAAGGGAATATGATTATGGATGATCTAATGTACATCCTGATAAGTTTTTATTGTTGAGAACCTAGTTGCACACAGTAGGAAGTGTAGATCCAATAGATAGAAATGAGTTTGTTTTCTTTCATTGATGTATTCGGGGTGTGTTTGTGTGTTAGAGAGGTGCCTGTTGGGGAGGCATCTCTCTCCAACGGATGGCAAGAAGGCCACCGCAATAGGTGGTTACAGCTCTGTATCGATCAACTGCAACACTCTCCTTGAATCGTTTCATCATCGTATATTGATAAATGAATAACTCATCTAAAAATCATGTGGGAAAAATATAAGAAAAAATAGTGATTATAATATATTATTGAAAAACTCCTTGAAAACCTAGCGAGAAAAAATATAGGTTATAAACTAGGAATTGACTTCCCTTGAACTCTACAATTCTTGAAGTCTTCGCATGCTAATTCCACGAATATATTTACGAAATATTAAAGTGGGAAATGACTTAGTGAATAAATTTGCTAGATTTTCACATGACTTCATTTGCAAGATATTTTGTGGTAATATGCTATGTCCTATTGCACTTTATATAACATGTATGCATTTGAGCAATACAAGCAACATTATCTTCGTAGATGATTCCGATGAATCAATACCACATGACTCTTGTATGTGGTTAATTATTCTATGAAGTTATACATATTCGCGTGATATTTCATATAATTATGATTATTTTAGAATGATTAGCGAAAGTAGCCATGAGAGTCTGATTTTGTTGACTTATATTATAAGGCTTTTTCACCATATAAGAATATTAGTATGTTTGTGATATGGTATTATGAGGATCAAATAAATAGCCAGTATATGTATATCCAATCATAATCATGTCTTGGGTTTTTTGAATAAACCATGATCTCTTGTACATTGAGGATATTCTTTACTCCTGCTTAATGACGTTTGTTGGAGTTGTGCTATGTTTAGTTAGCAAGTTATCTGTAAATGTAATATCAGGCCTGATGCAATTTGTAAGATACATTAGTGCTTCAAAGGTACTGAGATATGAAACTTCAAGTCCTAGTATCTTTTCATCATCATCTCGAGATTTTAATGGATCTCTATGCATATCAAGGGATTAAACGACCATAGGTGTTTTAATGGAAACAATATATCCATATCGATTTTCTTCAATATCTTCTGGACATATACAAACTAATATACAAGTATTTCTGAGGGAATATGATCAAGTTGTAGACCTAAGTAAGATTTGATTTTACCTAAATATTTCATCTTAAATTCCGTCTTAAGATGATTGCGTGTCTTGTGTATCTCCGAAGATATTTGGACCATCTATACACACTAAGATAATATAAAATCATATTAAGGATTTCTTTATAAACACATATGAGTAATCATCATTATTTGAGTAATCCATCCGCAGAAGGGACTCAATTAGTCAGTTTGTACCATCTTTTCCGATTGTTTTAAGTCATAAATTGACTTTACACAATATATATTGTGATTTACTTTGGAATTTGGAATTTTAAGTCCTTCAAGAACTTTTATATAGATTTTGAATCAAGTGACTAGATTCTACCAGTAATATTAAATATCATAATGTTATTTCATTCATAACTAAAGGTTATGTTACATCAAAATCGATGTACGGTCTTTGCGTGGACCCTCATGCTACAACCTTCGCTTTGTATCTCACCACCTTATTGATTTTATTCCGTTTGTGAACTAAAACCTACTTTGATCCCATTGGGAAGATATTTTGAGGAGTGGGTATTATTGTAAATACCTCTCTTTTTTTAAGCGAGCGTAATTCTAACTCAATTGCTTCCTTCCATTTGATCTAGTCTGAGTACTTCAGACACTCTACCATGGTCTTTGGTTCTGGATCTACCTCAAGGTTTTTGGCTATTTTGAAGAGAAATAAATATTGACAATTGTAGTATTTTTATTATATAATTCTTCTAAATCAATATAGATTTGTGGATATTTCATTTACCCCTTGTATCTGCTCGTGATTTCTCACAACAATGGAGTTAGGGTGTTCCAATGTCCCAGCACATAAAGTAGTGCGCACATTTGTACTAAGTCTTGGATGTAGAGCATCCATAGGTCTTGGTTATTGAGTACCCATAAGGTGTCTATCAACTTCATATTGATTTGCATTTACTGTTTTGGAAGTTAGCTTTCTTTATTTTTGTGGATGCTTTTAACAAGCATTATCCCTTGTGACCATACTTCTCTCCCTCTTATTTTTATTTGGGAGTTGAATGGTTTTATTAGGTACTTGCACTCCCTCTAGCGCATTGCATGCGGTGATATAATTTAGTGATACCTTTATTATCAGTAAATGCATCTAGCAGATTAATTGCAATGTGCTGCAAATATATGAATCTATGAACTTCTTGTTCAGATTCTTTAGTACGTGAATTTAAGGGCTGAATATAGTGATATTCCAATACATTTTCTGACATTCTTTGTGGTACCTGTGATCGCTCCTAATGCTTGAAAATTGTACTCATCAGCGTACCAGGCTGTGAATAAGTCCTCTGATAGGGGCTCAAGGTATTTTATGATTTATGGATAATTATACCTCATATAGATCCCTAATTTCATATGAGTGCCAATTGATGTACACTATGGTGGTGATATTGGTACATATATAGTGTAACCGATTTTTCACAGATGAGAAATACTTATTTGATTTCCACATACTAACTGCAACGGGAAAGCCGTATATATGCAGTTGGCCTGATTTGAATTAAATCTGTGCCATGTAAGACCGCATAACTTCCAACATGTGGTTGGTAAATTGCAATTCTAGAGTAATGATCATGCAATTAATTTTAACTCTCTTTGATGAGAGATTTTAGCTAGACCATTAGGAATGTGCACATAAGTTACTTAATGCTCCAAAATAATGTCTAAGATCATATAATGATCATTGTATATCCATGAAGTAAATTCAATGACATCATCCATTCTAATAGATTTTATCCTGTTGTTAGGATAATTTGCTCATAATTTGATAATTTGAGCAATAAATTTATAGGTGCATCTATGAGCATCATAAAATACCTTAATGGTCCATATAATGGCTGAATATGACCACATATATCTCCTTGAATGCATTCAAGGAAAATGAGTGTCTCATATTTAATTTTAAGGTAAGAGGGACTTAAAATTAATTTCCTTGTGGCACATGTGGTGCACACAAAATCTGAAGATTTTAGAAATTTTGCAACATTGATGTTATAACCAATAGAATTGCTGATGCCTTTTCTCATCCATAAACAAGGATGACCAAGGCTATCATGCCAAATTTTGAATTTATCAAGAATATGAAAAATTATCTTGAACTCAGCATGTGGTACGGGATTGATGTATGTTTGATGCAATCAAGATGATAGGGAAGAAATTTTCTCAAGCGTTTCCTTTTCATATCCGTTGGATTTGGTGAGAAATAAATATTCATCATCATTTTCAGTTTGGCATATGAAAACCATTTAGACTAATGTCTTTATATCTGATTAAAGTACGAGTTGAATCAAGATACAAGAGTACATCCATGATCACTAAGTATGTATTCGTAGGGAGAATAATTGTGGCTCAATCTAAATCTATAATTAATGTATCACGTCCAACGATGGTCATAATATTTCTATGTTTCAAAGTATGGAAATATTTTTGTCCCAGAAAATTGTATTAGTGGTACAGTTTTCCAACAATTTCTTTCTTCCATTTGATTGTTTCCCTTAAAATTTCTATATATATAATATACAATTCTATAGAAAACAATTTCTTTCTTCCTTCTAATTGTTTCCCGTAAAATTTCTATATATATAAGAGAAAATTCTGTAGAAATTTAACTCATATATAGAATACATACAATGCTAATTTTCTTAAGTATTATGTCTCGAGAGACACTACTGTATATAGTGATATACAATATGCAACATCATGTAGGATAATAGTATGTTTATGACATTTAGGGGAATATTAGAAGACTAATTGAGGTCTCTCAATATATCTTGGGAAATAAATTTACACTGAGGATATCATCCTCCTTTTGTCAGACCAAATTATCATTCTCAATCAGAGGAATGGTTTAAGAATAGTCCGTTGGCAGAGTGTCTTCTATTTGTGAATTGACGTGATCTTCAAAATCACACACTTGAGCTTACTTGCCTTTTCCAATGGATTGAAGATATGAATCCACAAAATTTTTGGGAACCTGGCATTTGTACGATGATTTGTACATCCACAATGTTGACAAACTTGAGAGTTGTCTATATTATCATTTCTACTGAAATGATCTTTGCCTTGTGAAATTTCACTCTTTTTCTGCCTGATTGAAAACATCCACTTTCCCTTGGATTTCCTTTGTGGCCATAAAATTTGTATCCTGAATGTTACCTTGCACTTTAGGAAGGGGCGCTACACCTGTTGGGTGATTTTGATAATGATATGGTTGTTGCAATATTTGGAACGATCGATGGAAAGTGCATAATGTTTTCACAATTGTATCTATGTGATCATAGAACCTCAACTTAGAGCAGATTTTGTGAACTTGAAAGTTGTAATCTATTGCAAACTGAAAGTCCAGAAAGTGAATAAGAGACCATTCACGTTGAGTTTCGGGTAGAATAATATATTGTTGCTCATAACGCTCCTTGAGAGAGGTCCAATGAGGGAGTGGATCTTCCTCCATTAAATCCTCAGTTGTGAAATCTACATGGAGGTGATGAAAAGTTGCATATTTAAAATACTCACAAATAGGTTCAGCATTCTCTGGTGGCGGAGATATGGTGGCAATATACTTCTAGGCAGTCAAAATTATGTTGATGTCCATGGCCCAGGTTAAGTAATTGTTGCCATCCTGAGCAAGTTCTGGAAATTCCTGTTAGAAAATGTAAGCTATGTCCGACATGAAATGACATTCATTAATTTACTAAGAGAGTAAATTAATAGCAAATATTGTAATTTCTTATATAGAAGTGCTAATCATAAAATATCAGAAATGACAAGTGACGTAGACACTGACATAGTACAGGGGATAATTCGCTGCTGTAATGTTAGACACTATTCCTGATGGAATAGGTGACAACAGTCACAACCAACATATAAACTCTATAAAAAAAATGTAAAATAGACATGATAAAGGTAGTCACCAAAATAGTGTAAGCCTCGCAATATTAGGAGATATAACTCATTGCTAATGACATGGACTCTGTCCAATTAAGGTGGACACTATCACGCAAACAATGTCATAGTCTTCAACATCTTGTCCTATACCAACATTATGAAAAGGTAATCATCAAATTGATAAGCATTTTTAATAATTTTCTGTGACAATTTGAAGCAGAGGCTCAAATAAATAATGAACTCATATAATATGCATTCCATTTAATAAGTTGCAATGAAAATGATTGCAAGGAATAAATGAAATTGTGTGATAAACTACAATGTATTAAAACCAAGGTATTACTGAAGTAATACAATAACAATGCAGTAATACATATTATTTTTGCAATTCCTGAATACCAAAAGGTCTGAAATGCATATTTACATGAGGTAAATAAAACATGACTCAATTTATGTAAAAAGGTGAGGGCTTACATAGAATAATTACAAGTGTGTAATATTTTCAGGTGGCTTGGGTTGCAATTTTTTATTTAATGTCCTGAGGGACTTAGCTGCAAAAATATGCAATATAATTGATGTTATATTCAAAACCTAAGGGGTTTTATGTAGTAGGACACAAAGTCTTGCAATTATTCAAAATCTCGAATGCAAGGATGTCCATATAATTGATATTATATGCGAAATCGCGCATAAATCTAATAAAACAGAAGGGTTTATTTCGTAAAAAATATTGGTCTGAGGCCATTGCACTACTACAGAATAGTACATCACTGCCGGCTCCAAAACCCCATTCACTGTCGGTTTTGGAGCCGGCAGTGGGTAATGGTCACTATCACTGCCAGCTCTGTGGACCAGCAGTGAAAAGGGTTATCACTGCCGGCTGAAGGATTCGACTGGCAGTGATTCCTTGGGTATCACTGTCAGTTGGTGGTTTCAGCTGGTAGTGATTCCCAAGGTATCATTATCAGCTGAAAGCTTCAGCCGACAGTGTTGTGCCTCCCCTTTCTACTCTAGGCCTGTCCTTACTCTCTATCCTCCCTCTCTCTCCTGGATCTCTCCGTTTCTCTCCCACTCAATACATGCATGCAATGAGACATATATAATGTAAATCAATAATAAAGACACCTTCATTAATACATAGTAATTCATGTCACACATATATACATAATAGTTCTCACAGGTCACCCTAGAAAAGTTGATCAAGCAAGTCTAGTATCTCTCTACCTCTCTCGCGATGAGGACCGCGTATCCGCACGGACAACTGATGGCGTGTGTACGTGCGGGGATGCGAGGGGGGGGGGATGTTGGTAGAGTGGAGGACCCAGCCACGCCTGATCGACCGCAGCGTCGCCTAAGCTTCAGGCTCACCAGCATGTCAAAGACATCGAAGTTTGACTCCTGAACGCTAGTACGGTTTGAGCATTTGGCCTCCTCCACAGTGCACTAATGGGTCACCCTCTCGTCCTCTTCTTGCTGACCACGCTTACGGGACGCTGCATTTTGCTCCTCTGTAGCGCACAACTGACGGGCCATCCTCTCATCCTCCTCCTCTTGGGCGCACTGATGGGCCACTACTTCTTGCTCCTCCTTCGTATCATCGTTGGAAGGCCATTCTGTCGAAGAGTCATCCGATAGTACCAACTCCGAAATACACTTTCATTAATACATAGTAATTCATGTCTTATATAAATACATAGTAATTAATGTTCTTCCTTAAAATTAATACAGATTGTAACTTTTTTGTGCATAGTTTGGAGCATTGAGTTTGAAGAATCGAAAGAATTAGTCCTTGAACACGTGTAGAAATTAAAAAGAAGACATTGATATGTTATTTCATACCTTAAGATCATTGAATCTGACAGTGTCTCCATCCAGGCTGAATCCGTGCATGAAAGTTAGGACATAAAACGCGCAGTGATTCTTGCTGGGTGGCTACCTCATACACTTCAAAAGGAAATGATTCATCAGTGGAACGAATTGAACCTTTTTATTCAAAAGAAAATGCAAGACATGAAAATTCCGTGCGTACTGGAAAGTCAGTTTTTACATTATACTCATTCCTGAATGGAAAGTGAATAAGACTCTTTTTACAGTATCTTGTGTACGCCTTGTACGTGAATATGAATACCAATTAAACTTAGATGCAATCGTCGAGACTATGAAATGATCAGTTTACCTATTTAGCATGTCAATGAGGTTTTGGTAAGTCATTGAGCTATCTTTTGTGAGTCCAAGACAATGATCTTGCTCAAGTCTGGGTGGATGACAAGGAGGATCCAATGAAAGCTGTAGGAATATTATGTCACCATAGCAAATTAGTACTAGAATCGAGT
Organism: Phragmites australis; assembly: GCF_958298935.1. Classification (NCBI taxonomy): domain Eukaryota; kingdom Viridiplantae; phylum Streptophyta; class Magnoliopsida; order Poales; family Poaceae; genus Phragmites; species Phragmites australis. The sequence goes on along the minus strand of NC_084936.1, from coordinate 17,177,544 downwards.
CGCCCATAAAAGCATAACACCCTAGCGTGCAAGCATGTACTCATAGCTGTAGGGTAAGAGTATGAATTTCTTGTATTGGTGGTAAAGCAGACACTTCAATATGTAGTTCTCGGTGAAGTTCGAAGCGCCTGGTTCACAACCCTAGTATCGATAGATCCTACTCTACGATCAAATTGTTGTCTGCATGCGTGGATCTCCATTCTACGAAATGGAGAAGTTAACCATGCAATTTCAAGGTATAAGATCGTATAACGTGATTTATATGCATCGCTTATAGAGTCCATGCTCTGACTATAGCCACATCGAGGGCATCTTCTTTGTACGGTTCACAAAAGTCCTTGAAATACACCCAGAAGGAGCCGTCCCCATTGAGGAAATATTTATCTATGTATCTTACGGAAAACGCCTGCAAACTCTGTCTGGATTGCTCTAAGTACCACTAATGTAATCGACGCATTTGAGTTGTAAGGTTTCTTTCTATATTTGATTTGACCAAAGTTTTGGTCAACTCAAACGGCCATGTAACATCCAACTTTGCAATATCTGCTCCCACAGTAAGCCGTGCTAGTTCTTCTGCTGATAGTCCAGAAGTAGCCAGAAAGTCCCTAATGCTTGGAGCATTATGAATGATTGGAGTTGATCTGCTCTTGGCCTACTTCTTACTGATACATTCATAGTCACTCGGTGGCTTACTTGAAGCCATCCCCCGTCTGTGTAGATTTGGCCATATTCATGAAAAAATTCATGGTATTTTCAGGCACAACAGGCTTCGGTGGAGGTGGTGGAGGATGGAAATGAGTCGTGACACTGGTGTCCACAATATTTTTGGTTTCCTCAGTAGTGAGTGAATAGACATCCTTGGGTTCTGTCAACTTATTAAATACCACCGACTTATTAGATGATGTCATCTGCTTGGATGTTGCAAAACCTAATCTTATTTTTTGAGCTGATGGCTGGCTTGTTGATAGTCCTAGCTTCTTGAGCAGTGGACTTCTTTGAGGTGATGGCTGAGAAGGTGAACTTCTTTTGGGAGATGGCAGAGGAGAGGGAGATCTTCGAGGCGATGGTGGCCCGGGGCGTAGTGGAGAGTAGAGATTCTCGGTAGCTGTCCCTGGTGGAAACAATATGTAGGCTTTCTCCCATGTGATGAATGTGTACTCGTTCTCTCCTATAGTGTTCGCCCCCTCCTCTGCGGGGTAGTCCACCTCAACATGACAGTACTGGTCAACTACCTCATCTACTTCAACCACGTATAGCCCTCCGATATCGGACGTCCGTGCAAATGTTCATGGGAGCCGGATGATAAGCCACACCAAAAGCCACCTTGATGGTAATGTTGCTAGCACCAATGTGCAGTTCACATGGTGTTCGTGCTGTGATGAGATCCATGGGATAAGTGATGGAGTCAGCTCTCAAAACTCCCGTAGACGCACAGCTACTCCGATGAGCATCAAAGCTGGAGCGCGCAACATTAAGAGACGTTGCAGGCCGTTCCTGATCGCTCACGATGGTGGCCCGTTCACATATGAGGGCTTGTTGTACCGCTTGTACTATCTTTTCATCTATATGTTCCCTCTCATGTTGTAGCGTTTGTTCAAGCATTTGCAGCATCCTAGCTTGTTCTGCCTCTCGTTCTGCTTGGTATCTCTTTTGACTCTTGTAACTGTCGACGTCGCTTGGGAATCCATATTTCCAACCCATCACCCCAATGCCTCATGTGCGACCACCGTGCGACCACACGAGTAAGAAGCTCCCCTCCCAAGAAAGAAGCACGTCGATCGATTGCTATCTCAGGTGTGACACCTCTCTCTCATAGTTGATCTAGCCGTTGTTGCCACTGTCGTTCTTTCCTTACGTACCCACTACTGCTGACTTTATGGGGGTTAGAGGGTTCTTCTTTGAGTTCCCTTTGTTCACCGCATTCAACCTCTGTGCTTCTTTCAACGACTTGTACTCCATAAAAGCTTGCAAATGAGTTGCAGCCACTTGCGGAAATCTAGCGTTGTACCTTTCTGCACATATATTCTGTTCAGTGTTCCCTTCCAGTTCTTAAATGAAATACCCATGATCAGTAGTGTCTTACGCTTAACTACTTCCATATCTGTCCCTTCATAGAGGTCGAACTTCTCTAATATCTTGGGCCACAAGATGTCGTTCTTGATCAAATCAGGAACCACGTGTGGATCACCTCATTCGCCAGTCCACAATCTGTAAGTGATGGGCACGTGATCCTTAACAGCAATCTCATAGACTGGCTTGTATGGCCCCAGAACTCTCTCAGGTGCAGTTGGCTCCCCTGCTGGTGAGACCTCCATTATCAAAAATTCATCCCGTAGTCATCTTCGAGGGACCTCAGACATGATGCCGCTCATGGGATTGCTTATTGTTGTGACCCTCAGGAGCATCAAGCATCTATTTCATGTGCACATAAGCGAAAAAAATATGAACCTATACGATAATATGTAGAACAGATGTATTCATCTACTTATGAATTATCTCATCACCTCCACATGCGTCTGTTTGTTCCAGGTTGAGGTAGTGGCTGGGGCTGCGTTCTTCAATGTTTTACAGTGCACTACATCTCCTTTTGGCAACTGGGCCAGATCAGGGGTTGGTGGTGCCATTCCTTCCTGGAAGTTCTGCATACAATGACGATGAGTGGTTTAGTAGTCTACATATAGAGAGCTGAGAAAAGAGGGAGATAGAGATAAAGCCAATGAGAGAAGGAGAGAGGCTGTCGAAAGAGTGAGATAACCGCAAAGGAGTCGATAGATAGAATACATTCACATACAATATTGTAATTGAGTACGTTAGAATCACATTTAACAAAAAAAAGTCACACCTAACGTAGCAAAATAGGCATAAAGGTAATGACAATTGACACATTGATCTTATAAGTCACGTCACCTTACATAGCAAAATAATGATGATTACAACCAGAACTAGGATTATGACAACTTTATATGTGAAATCACACTTCCTATTTTCGAAGTTAGCCAATTTTAGCTCGGCTTGGATGACGTGACTGTTGTATGCCGCAACAACTTCATGTTTGGACTTGTATCCTTTGTAACATGCTCATTTGAATCCATTAACTTGTGCGTGGTATTCCTCCTAACTGGAGAACACTCCACTTTGCTGGCCACGATGGACAACATACTATGTCATAACCGTCCTAAATTTCAGATAATAAGCACAAATGATATATTGGGCAGTGCTTTTCATACAAACTCATCATGATAGTGCATTGATCAGTACTAAAATAAACATAGCATTAGTATCTATATATTCGGGTGTGTAAGAAGAAAAGCAACAAACAAAAAAGAAATCAGTCACCAGCATCATATGCAACTATCATCCAACAAAGAGTCTATTATTTGATTGATCCGCATCAGATTATGGAGATAATTATATACGACTGAAAGCTCGACTGTGATAGTGAAAAGACGTGCAATGTGCATGTGTAATAACCATCTCAATCAAGCTTTGTAGTCATATGTATGGTAAATAGTTCTCCAATTTCATCATTTGAAAAAAAGTAAAATAAGTATGAAAACAGTGTAATTTTTAATACAACACATAACAGGAGTTGAACTATACCAAATAGGATAAAGACAAGCTTGGTAATCCAAATAGTTGTGCCTAGCACGACTCAATGTCAGTAATTCTATATCTACATGCCGTTCTCACTGCATTTGAAAACAAATAAAAAAATACAAAGCAATAAACTAGAGAAGAATCTCCACAACTTATTAGAAAAAAGATACCAATATAAGCCCATAAGGCCGTCAAATTTCTGCAAGGAAGCCACTATAATTTAGTTTTGCTGGTTTAGTCTTCAATCTGTTTAAGTTTGTATAATCAAGGCCTTCTAGCTCATTAGGAACAAAGTGACAGATACCCATCAATTTAGGCAAAATTTGAGCAAATGTGATATATAAATGCACCTTATTGCACAATGCGATATGATAGAGGTACGATGGCCGGGCATCACAGCGGCACGATGGCCGGCATCACACAGAGAAGAAGGGAGGGGCATCACATGGCTTGGCCGGAGCACCGGCTATGAAGGCTCGGCCGGGAGGGGGATGGCTACTCACCACGGCTTCGGTGGTCATCGTCGGGGAGGAGGCGGCCGGAGTTGGGAGGAGTACCGGCTGAGGAGGAGGATGGCATTGTCAAGGAGGATGGGAATGGTGTCAGGGAGGAGGACGTCGAAGGTGTCAGGGAGGAGGAGGACAGGGACAACGCGCTCAGGTTCGTGGTTCTCCGGCGGCGTGGGCTCCTCGGTGTCAGGAGGCATTTTGTCGGAGGGCACATGAGGGAAGCGGAAAATTTTTCTAAGTATCAGAGGGCGCGGGCGTCGAGCCATTTTATTGGGGAGGGCTTTCACTGCTGGCTCAATATGCTCATCGGCAGTGAAAGGATACCTTCACTGTCGGGTCAAGAGGACAACCAACAGTGAAACTACTTTCACTGTTGGCTCAATAAATCCACCAGCACTGAAAGTAGTTTCACTGCCGGCCCAATATGTCCACGCGCAGTGAAACCCGTTTCACTGCTGGTGCTGCAGGGTGTAAAAAATTTGTTTTAGTTTCACGCACATGCATAGAGAATCGAACCCACGACCTGCACCGAGTAAGATAGAACAAATCGCTGCACTACTCAAGAGTTTTATATTGAGTTTGTACTATCTATATTTAGTAATATTCTGTTGACCTAAAATTCTAATACATATTTATTTAAATTTGAACTTTCTATATACCAAAATTAAGTTTTGTATATACCTAAATTTCATGGTTCAATTTTCTAATTCAACAAAAAATTAAAATAAATATGTTCCTACATAAGTTTCTATATTGGGGCTAAAGAGGACAATCGTTAGTGAAACTACTTTCATTGCTGGCTTAATAAATCCACCGGTAGGGAAAATAGTTTCACTGTCGGCCTAATATGTCCACTGGTAGTGAAACCCCTTTCACTGTTGGTACCACGGGGTGCATAAAACTTATTTTAGTTTCACACGTGCGCGCAGAGAAATTGAAGCTTCCATAACAAAAGTGAGGTATAATTAAAAAATATAATTGGAGCTTCCTATATATCTTAATTTCATTGATAAATATTTAAATCAATTTGTCGCCACTACAAATTGAAGCTTACATAACAAAAGTGAGGTATAATTACATCTAAAACAAATTCATACATAGTAAGTAATACAATTTAGCTACTATGTCTTAATGATTCGCCCTTCATTATTATCACGACGTACATAGGGAGGTTCGTCGTTGTCTTCCATGCCACCTAGGTCGATGGTCCTCTCTGAAAGGAGGTATGCGCATCGAATTGATTGTAGTCGCCCTCATCAACAACATTCTCCACTCTGACAATCCTTCTTTTTCCTTTAAGAACCACGTGGTGCTCCTTCTTGTTAGCCGGGTCCGGGTCCTTTACATACAAGACTTGCATAACATCATTCGCAAGTACAAATGATTTTTCCCAGTATTCAACAAGTTTTTAGTCCACAGTAGTCATACCGTACTTGTCAATCTTCACATCATCTAGGAGTTTGACCCATTGGCACTGGAAAAGAGGAACCTTTAACACTCCATAGTTGAGCTCCCAGATCTTCTCTGTGAATTCGTAGTAGGTCTCCCTATTTCCATTGCAGTCGTAGGCATCTATACGGACACCACTATTTTGGTTGGAGCTCTTATTATCCTGAGCTCTTGTATAAAATGTATAGACATTTATATCAGAGCCTTGGAATATGAAGATTGTAATTGCTGGTCCATGAGCCAACACATTCAACTGAGCACATTCTATCTACTTATCCATCACCTGTCTACATAACCAAGTGCCGAAATGATCTCGATGCTCTCGCACGATCCAAATATCGGACTTCCCTGGGTTTCTGGTGCGTAGTATCTTATGGTGTTCTTTGACATACGGGTCCACTACAACTAATTATTGCAGAACTGTAAAATATGCTTATGTCAATGAAACGGGGTCATTAGTGTGGAATGAGTTTACACCTATCGTCCCTTTCCCCTATAGCCTCTCCTCATGTCTAGATACATGCACACCAATCGATTTGAGATTCATGTAGTCGACGCAGAAATCAATGACCTCCTCGTTCCTCAGCCCTCGGCCATGCAGCTTTCTGGCAGATTTTGATTACGAACATATTTCTTAAGAACTCCCATAAACCTCTCGAAAGGGTACATATGATGTAGAAACATGGGGCCAAGAATCTGTATCTCTTTCACAATGTGAATAATGATATGCACCATGATATGAAAACACGTTGGAGAGAACAATACCTCAAGCTGGGATAGAGTCTTGACCACGTCTTCCTACAGCTTATCTAGCTTGGTCGAATCGATGGCCTTCTGTGATATCGTGTTGAAGAATGAACATAGCTTTAAGATTGGGTTTCTGACCTTCGGCGGTAGAATACCTCTAATTATAATTGCAAGTATTTGTGTCATCATCACATGACAATCATGAGTCTTCATACCAGTTAATTTCAAGTCTTTCATGCTTACTAGTCTCTTTATGTTAACAGAGTAATCAGATGGAACTTTGATTCCATGCAAGCACTTGCACATTGCAATTTTCTTCGCCTTTCTCAGATTGTAGCTAGCAGGGCTAAGATATTTGTTGCCTTCTTCTATCTCTTTGGGATGTAGATCATGTTTGATTTTCAAAAATTTCAGGTCCTTCAGTGCTTGGAGTGTATTCTTTGTTTTGCCAAGTATGTCTAGTAACGTACCAGTCAAGCTATCACACATGTTCTTCTCAATGTGCATGACATCGATTGCATGTCGTACCATCAAATCTGACTGATTCATAAAAAACAGATTTTTTTTTTTAATATGGGAGCTCTAAGATTAGATTTTGAAACCAGTGTACTCCCGCGTCCCTTTCCAAGGATAACCCTAAGTCCCTTTACCATCTCATATACCTATCTCCCAGTGTGATGCTTAGGAGATGATCGAGTCTTAACTTTCCCATAAAAAGCTCTCCTATTGCTGTGGTACGAGTGATCCTTACGAAGAAATTTATGATGATCTAGGTACACTATTTTTTGGTTGATCTTTAGCCACAAGCTCTCTGTTTCATTCAAACAATGCACCCACGCAAAGTAACCTTTGACAGTCTGGTCCGATAAGTTACCAAGGGCAGCCCAATCTTGGTTGTTACAAACAACATTATGCGTAGGATGAAATTCTCTCATTTATTTTCATCTCATACTCGCGCACCATTGTTTCACAGTATTACAAGATCTTCCATTAATGGTTTTAGGTAGACATCGATATCGTTGCCAGGTTGCCTCAGCCCTGGTATCAACACCGACATCATAATGTACTTCCGCTTCATACACAACCAAGGAGGAAAGTTGTAGATGCATAGAGTCAAAGGCCAAGTGCTATGACTACTGCTCATATTACTGAATAGATTCATCACATCCGTACTCAGCCCAAATATTATATTCCTCACATCTTCTGCAAATGGCATCTTGTATTTCCTATCGATGTTTCTCCACTGCGTAGAATCAGTGAGGTGTCTCAGCATTCCATCATCCTTGCGCTACTCGATGTGCCATCCCATCAATTCGGCATGTCTTTTGTTCGCGAATAAATGCTTCAAATAGGGGACTATAGGAAAATACCACATCACCTTGATGAGAGGCATTTTCTTCTTTCCTTCACCATCGATATTATCACCGTCACGTTTGTACCATGTTGCACCACAGACGAGATACACTTCTAAGTCTGCATGCTCTCCACTATACAACATGCAATCATTTGGACATGCATGTATTTTCTGTGCTTTCAACCCCAATGGGTACACAAACTGCTTGGCGTGATATGTGTTTTCTAGCAGCAGATTTTCCTTTGAAAGAAATTTCTTAAAGAACAGTAGCAACTCTGTGAAGCTTGTATTAGACCACCCATTACTTGTCTTTAATTGTAGCAGTAAAAGCACGGTATGCAACTTTGTGTGCTCCTTCTTGCAACCTAGGAACAACAATGTTTTAGAGTCCTCTACCATACATTGAAACTTTTGAAACTCTCTTTCATTGGTGAAGTTTTCCTCCCCACCACACAACATCTACTCCAGATCATCGTCATCGTCATCAACCAACATCTGCTCTAGATCATCATCGACCAATATATCTCTGACAGGCGGCATATTGGTGTATTCGTCAGCCAGCATATTGGTGCACAAGTCTTCGTCTTCTCTGCCTATGTGTTGCCCTTCCTATACGATTTCAGCTTCACCGTGCTCAATCCAATGGGTATATCCATGCATAGAGCTCCTTGGCATCAAATGCGAATATATCTACTAGGTGGTGGAAAACTGTTCTTGTTATAGCAATCGACACATGGATAACACATATATTGACACTGTGTATTTGACTTGTGTGCCGCAGTTGCTACCAGGAAATACTCCATGCCGTTCTTGTACTCTGCGCTCACACGGCTCGTATCGTACATCCATCTTCTGTTCATCTACAATTATATCATTATTATAAATCTATATTCAAAATATCTAGAAGATTTTACAATCACCAATAAATAAATTACCTCGCCATCTCCTATCGGCAATTGGCTCGGGTTGGAGGAGTCGTCTTTTGTATGCTTTCGCATCCACTTTTGATGAGTGTTTGTTGGTACCATCCCTATATATTTTCATTATTATTCAACCCTTATATACATGATATACATATAGTGACAACTTATTAAAATTAAACAACACATTGATCCAAAAAGGGTGAAATATGCATAGATACTTGCTTTGATTCTTAGCTTTTCAATTGACAGAAAGTGAATTATGTTTAACTTAAGGGTGAGTATTTGTAATGAGCAGGGAATAAACTAACCAGACTAACAAAATTGTTTTCACCAATTTTGGACTTATCAAAATTAATTATGAATTATTAAAACTTAAACATATTTAATTAACTATAATAATTTCAGTACACATTTCATGGCTCCTAGTATTTTTTAATATGTAGAGCATGATCAAACAAATCTAAAAAAAATTGGTTTCACTATTTTTTATCAATATTTAATGTTCTATGTATTTTGAAAGGTTCAACCGATTCAATAGTTGAACAATAAATCGATTTCATAATTTCTGACTTAGCCAAATTTTTAAAACTAAAAGCACTAAAGTTCTTTGTGCACCTGGGGCTACCTAGCCACAGTCATGCTTGTGGGGCTGGCCTATTGACTTGAGTCAACAAGACCAAAGCCACGGCTAGCCTTGCTAGCGTGCTCGTGTGCGCGGTAGCACGACACCGTCGTCGGCAAACGGCAGCACAACTTGACCGGACGAGGGAACCAAGGGCATCAGTGCACCATGGGGGACTCATCTAGGGAGGTTTTAGCCAAGGGGCCTGACCAGACAGTGGTCGGTGGCGATGCATAAGGCAGTGGCGACGGGTCGCTCATGCAAAGACCCGCACCAGCATTGGGTCGAGGCTAAAATAACGTGAGCACAAGACTCGGCATGGGATGGAGGAGCTCGTCGTGTGGTCGGTCGACGCGAAGAGACACGGCTCAACGAAGAGGGGTGAAAAAAGTTGGTTGGCGTTGAGGAAGAAGGGGCTCGTGTGGGATTGGGATTCGACGGAGTGGTGGTGGGTGACCTCCTTGCTCACTTCTCGGGGCTCGGGCTCGGGCTCGGGCTCGAGGGATCTTGTTGGGACAAGGTGGATTTTGCTCGACGGCGCCGTAATGTGCTCTACTCTCTCCGTGCTTGCGTTCAGCTGAGGAGGGCCATTGTTATGTAATGTCAACATCACTATCAGCCCATACCACTAGCCAACAGTGATGTCCATCTATCATTATCGGTCGGTGACTTCAACTGACAATGATAATAGAACTAGACATTACTGCCGGCTTAAACCATCAGCCGACAGTAACGACCCTTATCACTGTCGATTCATAAGCCACGATAACTTATTCTTCCCGCGCGACTTATGAACCGGTAGTGATGCCTCATCACTACCGGCCTATTAGAAACCGATAATAATAGATCAACATATAAGACTGCTTCTATAGTAGTGACAAGTACTTAGTTACAAATAAGCATCACTACCAACCTATTAGAAACCGATAATAATAGATCAACATATAAAACTGCTTCTATAATAATAATAAGTACTAGTCGCAAATAACTAGCAAGCAACCGATTGCATGCACCCATCCATATAGATCTACCGAGAAACAGAAGAGGAAGAAGCACATGACAAAGTAAGAAAGAGGACCCGCCCCTAGTTTCTTGCAAGCTTGAACTCAGCTTGCATATGCTTGAACACTCAACAACTGTGGTTTTGCTCCCCTCTAATATAACCGAGCATCAGTTAGTCCGTTGCTGCGTCAACCTCATGTCGGGAGGACATGACTCCATTCCCTACCGCGTGGGCCCCAAACCCAGAGCGCGCCTGGCCGTGGTGGGGGGGGGGGGCTCCCATATCGCGGTCTCACCTGTCGCTGACCTTGCATGACCGATTGCTAGGACTTGGTCCTTGTCGTGCCAGGACGGTCCGGCTCCGTTACTTGCTACGTCGCATGCTTAGGTATGATTGTTCTATCATACTGGTATAAGTTAATTTTGAAAATGCTCAAATATGGCCCTTGGCATGTCGTGCTTTACTGGCTCAAGCATGGTACTACTCCATATCATCTAACAATGCTTATATATTTATCTTTTATCATCTTATATTTTTATCTCTTATGCTTACATGTACTTCATATCGTCTAACAATACCTATATATTTATCTCTTATCATCTCACACGTATATCTCTCATACTCATACATCTCTTTTAATATCTCACGCTTTGTATTAGAGAGATCAGAGAATAAACATAGGAAAATAGTTATACATATTGTGTCATGTCTTTTTTGTGCTGCCAACACATGCACGATCCAAACCATCGTGCCGTGTCGACACGTTCACCGTGCCAAAGTCCTAGACACGACATGACCCTCATATTTATGCCGTACCGATTTGACCCAATATATTTGGTATCATACTGTATTTTAGACCGTGTCAAAACTCGTGCAGTGGATGGCCTAGAAATATCACGGCTAAGTTCCAGCTCTATTGCACACCCTATTCCTACCGCAGCACTAATGACCAGTAATCCAGACTTGAATTTCATATATAAACGGTTAACAAACTAATAACAAGGGGACAAAAGGCTCAAATTTCATGATCTATCACCAATCTGTACCCGGTGACTAAAGTCTAACGTTTTCGAGTTCCAATCCTCCATATTAGCGTGCACTATCCATCGTTTGCTTTGTCTTATCTAACACTGCGAGCTCACTTACTCCAACCCCTGTAGTCCGATATGCTTTTTCTCTCTGTCTTTTTTTTTTCGTGTTCTTATTTTGTTTGTCAGGGATTTTGATACTTAAATATGCTATAGGCATGCTTTGCCATAGGTTGCATTATACGTCATTCTGGGAAGATTTGTGTTGCGGTGGTTATGATCTCTCTACTATTTGAATTTACGATTCGAAATTGCAATGACCGAGTTGAGTTGAATTTATCTAATTTCCTTAGTTAGAATATAAGTTGAAATTAAGCTATGAGTTTAAATTCTTGATCAAATGATTTGGAATAGTTACTCATACTTCTCCAATTTTGTTCGATTAAAATCATGTCTTTCTCAACAACGACAATAAACTGGCTAACAGTAAACGTCAGTATTCATTAAATTATCTCTAACGGTTTTCATTTACGAGTCTTGTTTCCTTCACGAAGGAATTCTCATTCCTTTAACGCTCCAACTATTTCTATTTACAGTTCTCTCCATCTCGAGATTCTCTCTCATTCTCTCTACATCGATATTCTCTCATTTCACTTCATGAATCCCTTCAAAGAAAAACTGCTGAAGATGAGAAGAAATAAAAGATATGATAATATAGAGAATAATCAGAAAGAAAACAAAATAACATAATATAATTGAGAATGGTCTTAGAGCCCGAAGGAAAGGGATCAAGGATATAAATGTTGAGAAACCGCTGCTACCGGGTGTAGTCCAGCGATCTCTCTAGAATGATTGCAAAAGAAGACATAAGCGTAGGGGGAAAGCTGTCTATTCTTTATTCATCTGTGTTTACAATGAGGGGTGTTGTCCCGTATATATAGTGTCAAAAACTCCTAAAAGATAGAATCGAATCTTTCAAGAGATCGAGATGGGCCCACATTCGGTTGTGAAACTCCAGGTTTCCTAACACTCCCCCTTGGGTACTTCTCGCGAAATGCATATGTCTCATCAAAACTCCCAAAAAATCTATTGGAAAAAATTGGGAGAAAGAGTATATAGCCCGCGACATGGTTACACGAATTGCCTTGTTAAAAACCTTAACATGAGAAATTTCAAGAAAACTCATCTAAGAAAAAAAGAGTACAATCCACCAAAAATGTTTCATATAATCTTCATGATTAACTTTGGGCACTTAATCTTCTTGACTAAGATTTAATTCTTAATACCAGTATTATGTGAAAAACCTCCTTCTGAAATGTGCAACTCTCTAAACCTTATCATCCCAATGCCACGAACACATCTTTCAAAACTAGATGCAGGGAGAGACTTAGTAAATAAATCTGCAAGATTTTCACATGACTTGGTATGCATTAACTTTATTTCATTCATTTTATGCAATTCATGAGCATAAAAAAACTTTGGGTTGATATGTTTCGTTAAGTTGCTTTTCACATATCCTGATTGCACTTGTGCAACACATGTAGCATTATCTTCATAGAAAATTGTAGGAGTGTTAGTAGTATTCAAACCACATGACTGCTGGATATGATTGATCACTCTTCTAAGCCATGCGCATTCTCGTGCGGTTTCGTATAAAGCTATTATTTCTGAGTGGTTCGTTGAAGTAGATACAAGATTTTGCTTCGACGATTTTCAAGATATTGCAGTTCCACCACATAAGAAAACATAGCCAGTCTGTGATTTCGCTGTATGCGGGTCTGACAGGTACCTAACATTTGCATATCCAACCAGACTTAAATCCTGATTCTTTCTATAAAATAGGTCTAGATCTTTGCTACCTTGCAAGTAGCGCAGAATATCCTTCAAGCCCTTCCAATACCTTTTAGTGAGCTCTGCACTGTATCGTGCAAGTAGGTTTACTGCAAACGCTATGTCTGGCCTAGTGCAATTAGCCAGATACATCAGCGCACCTATTACACTTAAGGATGGGAATTCCGGTCCCAATATTTCCTCCCCCTATTCTCTAGGTCTATAGAGATCTTGATCTGCTTGCAATGACCTTCCGACCATGGGGGTTTTAGCAGGAAATGATGTTTCAAAACCAAACCGCTCTAACACCTTCTGAGTGTAGTTTGACTGATGTACACAGATTCCATCTGCCACATGCTCTAGCTGCAGGCCCAAGCAAAATTTGGTTCTACCCAAATATTTCATTTCAAATTCAGATTTTAAGTAGGAACTTGCTTCTTCTATATCTTTTTTTGTACCAATGATATTCAGATTATCTACATATACTGATATTATGCAAAATCCATTCTGGGACCTTCTTATGAATACAGAGGGACAATCCGTGCTATTTGTATAGCCTCATTTTCCAAGAAATTCACTCAAACGATTGTACCACATTCTAACTGACTGTTTTAACCCGTACATTGACTTCTTCAATTGTACGCTATAAAGGTGCCTATTTCCTCTATCTTGATTTGACAATGGTATTCCTTCAGGTATCTTCATATAAATGACCGAATCCAGGCTCCCATAAAGGTATGCGGTCACAACATCCATCAATTTCATTTTAAACTCCATATTGACTGCCATTGAGATTAAATATCTAAAGATAATGCCACCCATCACCGAGGAATAGGTTTCTTCATAATCAACGCTTGATCATTGAGTGAAACCTTGTGCCACTAGTCTAGCTTTGTACCTCAAAATTTCATTCCTTTCATTCCTCTTACAAACAAAAACCCACTTATATCCGACTGGTTTAATGTGGGGAGGTGTGAGGCATACTGGCCCGAAAACCTCTCTTTCGTTCAGGGATAACAGTTCAGCTGTTATTGCCTTTTGCCGGTCTTCCCAATCTGACCTCATTCTATATTCAGCGAGCGATGCAGGCTCAGGGTCATGATCTATGACTGTGGCAATTTTATTTGCGAAGTATGTGTCGACTATTGCGGTTGCTCTATTCCAGGATTCACCTGAATTCACATAGTTTATTGCTATTTCATCATGGGCTGCACTTTCAGGTGCTTCTTCAACTTGCTCGTCATAATTTCTTACTATTGGAGCAAGGTCCTTTAGTTTACCAGAATCGATTTCAGCGCGTGCATTTTCGCTGGTTCCTTCCTGTGTGGGAAGATTCAAATCTGGTATACCTACTTCCTGAGATTCCATACCATCGCTAGGTCTCAACTGACTCCCCTTCTTTTTCTTTAGGGCATTTTTGCGATCGGTTGTGGTAAGCTCTCATTTCCCACCTTCGTCGGACGTCTCCGGCTATTTGGGACTTGAAAAATCGAATTTCTTGTCCTTTTATTATTTTTCGGAGCTCTTAGGACAAGATGAGGGGTACCTTCATTTGGTACTTCCACCCTCTCCGGTGCATTGCGTGCACGCACATGCGACTTAGTCACGCTCTTCAAATCACAAAAATGATCAGGCATATTGTTTGCTAATTTCTGCAAATCGATAATTTTCTGTACTTCACCATTTGCTTCACTAGTGCAAGGATCATGTGCCGCAATTCCTTCAGCCTACCATATAATTTCTCAACATTTTTCATCCAAGGGTATATTTCCTCCCCCTAATGACGGAAAATTATTTTCATCAAAAATGCAGTCAGCGAAGCGGGCTGTATGCAAATTTTCAGTTGTTGGTTCTAAATATCGGATTATGGATGCAGTCTCATAACCGTCATATATTCCAACTTTCCCCAAAGGTCCCATAGTGGTTCACTGTGGCGGCGGTATTGGCACATAAACCATACATCCAAATTTGTGTAAATGGAAAATCTTTGGAATTACCCCTTGCATTATTTGCATAGGTGACTGGATGTTGTAGGAGGATGATCTATAATTAGTGAGAGCTGCCGCATGTAAGACTGCGTATCCCCAACATGTAGCAAGCAGATTACAGTGCTGCAACAAAGGTCTAGCAATGAACTTTATTCTCTTTATTAACGCTTCGGCTAGTCCATTCTGAGTGTGGACGTACGGTACAAAATATTCAACTTTAATTCCTATACCAGTGCAATAATCATCGAACGCTTTAGAAGTAAATTCACCAGCGTTGTCCATTCTGATGGATTTCACGCGATGATCCAGAAAATTATTCCTGATTTGTATGATCTACGAGATCAACTTTGCAAAGGTGTGGTTGCGGGTAGATAATAGACATACATGCGACCACTTCGAGGATGCGTCTATTAATACCATAAAGTACCGAAACGGGCTAGAAAGCGGCTGAATAGGACCACAAATATCCCCCCGGATTCAGTCCAGGAATGCAGGGATTTCATCTTGTACCTTCAAGGTAGACAGTCTTATTATTAATTTTCTAGTAGCACATGCAGGGCATACAAAATCTTCATGATTCAGAAAATTCTTCACATTTATGCCATAACCTTGTGACCAGGGTGACCTAACCTATCATGCCACAGGGAGAATAATTCTGCACTACGAAACACAGTCTTCAAGGTAGTGAACACTTCAAGTGCCCTAATACAAGTGTAGTACAAGCCACTGCTCATGGAGGGAAGTTTTTCTAGTATTCTCACTTCGCTATCACGCTTAGTGATGTATAGGTACTCCCTACCATCTTCTTCACCAGTTTCTACATGGAAACCGTTAGCGCGAGTATCTTTAAAACTTAAGAGATTTCTTTGTAGATTCATGGTATAACAATGCTTCCTCAATGTGCAAAGTAGTTCCCAAAGGTAGTATGACTATGGTTCTTCCAAAACCTACTATGCATTTATCACTTCCAGTGATAGTCATCACCTTTACATAGCTATTTCTAATAGACTGAAAATACATCTTTTCTCTTAAGATGGTGTTTATGGTTCCACTATCCACAATACACACTTCCTCCATGCGGACGCCACACATATTCTATAAATAAAACATTCAATCATTCACATGCGAGGAAGTAGCAACAAGACTAAATGCTTCATTAACTATCGAAAAAAATATTGTTTGCAGCTAAGATTTTTCTTCTAAAGCTTACATTTATTCATTCAATCCTCCTAAATTCATCAACTAATTGAATGGCTAATTACTCTAATTCTAAATAGAGTATGCGAAATATTCGGCCATTTCTGCTTCAATGGCTTTCTTTTCCACTTCATTCTTCATGGTATCTTCTATGACAGTGGAGGAGTGCAAAGTAGAGGTCTCCGCATCCTTCAATGGGAGGTCTTTTACTGTCATTGCGGAAGCGTCATCCACTTCCATGTGAGATGCATCCCTTTCAACTTCGACTGCTTTGTCCTCTTCCATCCCCACTGTAATGGTGAGGTGTGCTTCTGGCTGCTCCTTCTTTTTCTTCCGGTATGCTTCCACAACATGTTTTGGTGCTTTGCAGATTCGAGACCAATGGCCCCAAACACCGCACTTATAGCATATCTGGTTCTACTCACCATATGACTTGACTTTTTTCTTTGTCTTACCATTATCATCACCAAGCTTGACTTTTCCTGCCACCACTTTCTTTCCTCCCTTCACATGCTTCATATTGCGGTTCTTGCGCGCTTTGAAAGAGCTATGATTGACTTCTAGACCACTACTCTTCCCTTGCGGCTGGGATAAAAAGTTCTTGTTTATGACTTCATCATGAACGTCATGGAGTTGCAACACATCAATCAATTCAGAATACTTCTTGTAATTTGATTGCCAGTGATTGTGTGCGGATTCTATAGCATTTGGGTGGAAAGTGGAGAGAGTCTTCTCAATTTTCTTCTCTTCTGTGATCTCTTTCCCACAGAGGTACAATATTGTGCAAATGCGGTGCAGCACGGAGTTGTACTCTCTAGCATGCTTATAGTCACAGAAATAGAGCCGGACCCATTCTTGCTCTGCGAGAGGCTTGATGGTGTACTTAAGACGCTCAAAACGCTCCTACAGTGCGTCCCATAGTGCCTTAGCGATGGTCATTGCTATATACTCATCTTTCAAAGTGGGAGAGAAATGATGACGGAGAAAATGAAGTGCCTGATCATTCTCATCCTCCATGGGAATAACTTCACTACTTGTTCCCAGGTCAATTGCAGCTTAGAGCCTTTTTTCTCCTAGTACAATCCGAACATCCGATGCCCAAGTGAGATAGTTGCGGCCATCAGCACTCAGCTCAGTGAACTCATTGTTCGTGATGCCAGCCTCTACGTATTTAAATGATGCAAGTATTACTACTAGTAAAGTTGCTTCATGTTGCTATTGGATTACTGCAAAAAAAAAATCGATATTTTCTATGATATTATGTGAATATTACTAAATTTAAATGCATAACAGGCAATTTAAACAGTAATAATAACATATAAATAAATACTGCATAATTGCAAAAACAGATGAAAAAATCAAAATTTAGAGGTACTTTTATGCAAGAAAAAGTATTCTCAGGGTTTTCTGCAAAGTCCGAGAGTTTATACGCAAAGCTTCAGGATTTATGTAATTTCTAGAAACCACAAGGTCTAATTTGCAAAAATCTTACATGTCCTTTTTCTTTTCTATTTTCGGCCCTTTCATATTCTTTATAACCGGCCCATGCATATTCTCTCTTTTCTTATTCTAGCCGATTTTCTTTTTTTTTCTATTTTCGATTTACTCCCATGAGCCGGCGTGCTTATCATTTGGAACGACCCGGCCCAACTGGCCTATCCGCATGCTCTAAAAACCAGGGAACCCTAGCCGCCACTCGGTCTAGTGGCTGCCGGCGCTCGTGCAGGAGCGACGAGCTGCAAGGCCGGCTAGTCGGCAGCGGACGGCGGATTCGAGCGATGGTGGTGGGGTGGTGCCAGTGGCCGGTACAGGGTGGCGCCTGCAGGGCAGTAGCTCGGTCACATACAGGTGAGCGCAGGCGCAGCCGCTTCGAGTAGTGAGTACGGCGGGCGACGGCTCGGCGGAGCAGCGGTTCAGTGCGGCGGTGTGCTGCCGGCTTCAAGCGACGGCAGCCAAGTGCGGTAAGGCGAGGGAGGAGGCGACGCGCTATAGGCGGCCAATGCAGGA
The DNA here is from genome assembly GCF_958298935.1 of Phragmites australis. Taxonomy (NCBI): domain Eukaryota; kingdom Viridiplantae; phylum Streptophyta; class Magnoliopsida; order Poales; family Poaceae; genus Phragmites; species Phragmites australis. The sequence goes on along the minus strand of NC_084936.1, from coordinate 17,159,290 downwards.
GGGTGCTTCGGGCAGTGATTCGATGGCGTTGCTTCATGCGACGCAAGGGCGCCCGGTGGTGCAGATCGGCGACGACGACTTGTTGGTCATCGGCGACAAGGAGGAGGTGGCTGATGCGGCAACGAGGCGGTGCGTGCTTTGGGCGCCGCGTATGGCGGGCGGTGGCGTCGCTTCGGGCAGTCGCGCGTGCTGGCGGCGCGTACCCACGGGTGGCTCGGTGAAGCTACAAGGTCGCCAACTTCATGCCAGCAGTGTACTCCCCCTTCCCCTTATTTTTTTTATCTTGTGTCGGTGGCCTTCGAGCCACCATGTACGGGGACGGTTGCCGTTGGTGGCGGTGCAACGAGGTCGCCGGCTTCATGCCGGCGATGTGCTGTGGCCCCCTTGTTTCCCTTCTTCGATCTGTGCAGGGAGGGTGGTCGACGGTTTGCCGTCCGGCAGCGCACGGTGGTGGTTGCGGGCCCCACAATGGCGTGCAGATCGATCTTGCTTCACCGCGTTCATGTGCTAGATACTGTTCATGCATATGAGGGGATGCTATTGTGCATTGCATATATGTGCTACTATTTATACATACTCGACATTGTTCATGCGTACGATCATGCTATTGTTTATGCGATTCACAGATCTATTTAGACGCAGAAACAATAGTTGCAAGTATACGTACCGAATTGTTCATACCTTTCAATTCTTGCGAATGATTCGTGCCGCGTAGGGCATATAGGCTAGGCCAAAGACCTGTCCGCTTGATGTCGATACCGATGCAGTGTAGATCGGTCGTAGGTAAATTCGTTCCGCTAGCTTGATCTCTGGCAGAGCTTCATGCTGATAACGTGTTGAGAAACCGCTGCTACCGGGTGTAGTCCAGCGATCACTCTAGAACAATTGCAAAAGGAGACGCAAGCGTAGGGGAAAAGATGTCTATTCTTTATTCATCTATGTTTACAATAAGTGGTGCTGCCCCGTATATATAGTGCCAAAAATCCTTAAACGATAGAATCAAATCTTTTAAGAGATCGAGACGGACCCACGTTCGATTGTGAAATTTTATGTTTTCTAGCAATAAAAAGAGATCATCAGCCAAACTCCTTTGTTAATTACAAAATTGCCATAAAAAGCCCGTACGAACGACACAAAAACGGGGGAAAAAGTCAGAAACGAAGTCCCGAAACGGCACCGCCATGTTTCTCCGGCCAATCCCCACCTCCCTCGCCGGCGCCGGCGCCGCCACCAGCCGGAGCTCCGTCGACACTCCCTTCCCAACTCTCCCTCGTCTCCACCGCCGCATCCTCGCTCCAATCCGCGCCGACTCGGCCCCGATCTCCCTCTCCGCCTCCCCCTCGCGGCCGGCGAAGCCGCCCGCCTGCACCGCCGACGAGCTCCACTACGCCCCCGTCGACGGCACCGAGTGGCGCCTCGCGCTGTGGCGGTACAGGCCTCCCCGCAATGTATGTTTGGGCTCGTTTGATTCCGCTTCTTGGAGTTGTTAGAGTCGTGTTTGATTTGATTTGATTTGATTTGGTGTTGCGTTTGTTCGTGCGTGCAGGCCCCGGTGAGGAACCACCCGCTGATGCTGCTGTCGGGAGTCGGGACGAACGCCATCGGATTCGACCTCTCCCCCGGGGTGAGTGAGTAGGAAGTTCTTCTTGTTCCTCTTATCTTGGATAAGTTGCTTCAAATGATACTTTGAAATGTGATCTGCGTGTGCTGTTGAGTTGAAGTGTTGGAATCTGATTTGGACTGGGTAAAGTAATGGTATGCGATCAAGTTCTCAAGTTAGTTTATTTTGGAGTGTTACCGGGGCTAGTGAATTCAGGAGCAATTTTTTGAGCGGAATTTAGGAGCAATTTGTCATTGATGGGCTAGGTAGTTTATGGGCATGTCATGACACCCACTTGGTGACACGGCATATCTTTCTAACTTCAAGCATGGTCCATTATTTCGAGTTTAAAGTTTGATGTGGCGTGCAATAACAGCAGAGGTTCTACAATACAATTGAAAGCACAACGTCAAACAAATAAGGACACAGGAATTCATACAGCACTGAAGCCATCTACTTCTAAAGCCCAATGCTTCTCTCTTTCATACATTCTCTACATGATGACAAGGATGCAAATGCAGAAATGTAAGCTTTAGCAAGATTAGAAAAGAAAACGAGAAAAGTTTTTCTAGCAGCAAACAAAAGAACAATGAAATATACGCACAAGTGATTTTCAATCATGAATCATGTAGTATGATGAGAGAAATGTCCATTTGCGGCTGAAGAATCCATAGAGCGCTGAGCTGTTCATGCCACAAGTGTTATCTATATCCTCTTCACTATCTTCAATTGGAAGTTAATCAAGTTATGATGTCCATGCTTGTTGTAAAAAACCGAACTTGTCTACATTGCTCATGATTGCATTTGGCTAAATGCCCTTGCAATGCTGGTTTCCTTTGGCTAAATGCACTTGTGAGTTGTGACTTATGTACACTCCCTTTTGACCAGATATATTCATATTCCATGGTTGTTTTGATCTTCACTCTTACAAAACATGGGCAAAAATATTGGCATAGTAGAGGGTGTCTTTCCAAACTTCTGAGCCTACAACTTTTTATCATTTGTTGAGTTGCGTTTTTATTCTGTGAACCCTTAAAAATTAAAGAAATGCAGTTTAGGGGAATCATATGTGGTTCTTACAATTGATATTAAAGCCCATTGATTTCAACATTCTTTATGTAATTTTGTAGGTTCTGCAAACCTATCAGGATAAAAATATCAGTTAGTGTGATTCCTGAAGTTTTCTGTATCCTACATAAACATTGTCTAAGAGTTTGAAAGTGTGTCCTAATTGCTCATGATAGAATCCCATTAACAGTCTTGTCCAGCTCATTTTGTTCCACCTGTTCCTAGATTTGGGCCATCCATTGCCCAGTATTTGTATACTTCCTACTTTACCTTTTTCACTCCACACGGGAGGGAAAGATTTACATTCTTTTTCTATATAACTGATTGCCATCTCTGACCCGTTCTACCCTCCTAGTTTATTTGGTTGAGTAAGAAAGAAATTCACAATTCATAAGTAGTAAATGCTCATTGGTGCTCATAAGTAAGAAATGCTGAGGAATATAATATATGGACAGAGAATAAAGAAGCTAAAATTGTAATCAATGTTCTGCTAAATAGTGCCATACCTTGTTTGAAAAGTGTGTGCACAGTGGCAAAACTGAAGCAGCAATAACCTTTGCATCCTTCTAACAAGTTACTAAGATTGGTGTTATCTAGCTTGTTTTATCTTGTTCTTTTGATTTGCCTTCAGGCTTCATTCGCGCGTCACATGTCTAGCCAAGGATTTGATACATGGATAGTTGAAGTAAGAGGTGCTGGTCTGAGCATGCGTGAACATGACAATTCTGCTGCATCCGGATCAGGCACTTTGGAGGATGTCTCTGGTGGCATTCAACCTTTTGAAAAACAGAGTACATTTGAGGCGGTTTCCCTTCAAAGTTATGATGACCTTGGAATAGTTGCTTTGGATGAACCACCTTTACTGACAGAGCTTTCTAATTTTTTTGATCGAATCTCAAAGCATATGGAACAGGCTATATTAAATGAAAATTTTCATGAGATAACAGAAAAAATTTCAGTTCTGTCAGACATGGTAGAGAGCTCTGCCATTATTGGTCCAATGAGAGAAGAAAGTCTACGTCTTTTGAAGAATGTTCAAGAGCAGTTGGACTCATGGGAGCGCTTTGTGGAAACACAGATGCATCTGACTTCTGAATATAATTGGGACTTCGACCATTACCTGGAGGAGGATATACCTGCTGCGGTAAGGTGACAGGCCCTTTGGCAAACTATTAGTTGTCGAATAGTAAGCACAGTTCGTTGTTGGTTTATCTGATGAACTGAACAGTTTCTTGCTTTGCTTAAACTTTTTTAGTTATTCCATTATTTGGATAATCATGATTGTTTTTGTGAATACTGCTCATCTGCACATCTATATCATCAGGTGGAGTATATTAGACAACACAGCAAAGCAAAAAATGGGAAGTTGCTTGCCATTGGACATTCAATGGGAGGAATTTTGTTATATGCAATGTTGTCGAGATTTGGTGAGGCATTGCACTGTAGTCTGTTCTTTACTGTTTTTTGTCTGAACTTTCATGCAGCCCCCTTCTTCTTTTTTTTCTCCTTAAAGTACACATGATGTACATTCTGCTATAAATTAGAGCCATATTTTCACTTAACACATTAAAAGTAGCTTACCGTTATTTGATAAACTAGGGTTAGCGGATATATTTTGCATAGCTTTCTATGTTAATAGCAGATACTTTTGAATACCTGTTTATATTTTTTTAATGCGCTAGAATGCAATCTTCTTACTGCCTTTCTGTAATAGATTCTTTCTCACCATATCTTATTTGATTGTTTCCCCTAATCTCCAAGGTTTTGAAGGAGTTCCATCAAATTTAGCAGCTATTGTTACTTTGGCTTCTTCTGTTGACTATACAACGTCCAATTCTTCACTGAAGATGTTACTGCCTCTTGTGAGTGAGAACAAATTTGCAGCTTGACATGATGTTTATGTATGTCTTGTTTAAGTGATTCCTTCCATTGTTTTCACCAATAACAATAGGGCAATAGGCTAATGAATTTGTTTGTCAGGCTCATCCTGCACAGGCTCTTAATGTCCCTGTTGTCCCATTGGGTACATTATTGGCAGCAGCATATCCCTGAACATCTGGACCAATAAATCTTTTTTCCTGGCTTAATCATCAAATATCAGCTCAGGACATGATGCATCCAGAGTTGCTGTCCAAGCTTGTTTTCAACAACTTTTGTAAGTAATCCTTCATGACACACTGTTATCTTCATGCCATGCTATCTATCTATAAGATTTCTTCTCTGCTCTCTTGCATTCATAGAACGGTGGTTCTATTTAATTAGTTGTGATGCATCGCTGTGATTCTGGTGTATGGGGGGTGAATATTTTTTGAGTCCAATATCAGGGGTGGATATGTTCGTAGAAGTTGATATATCACATAATTTGCAGGTACAGTGCCTGCAAAGGTCGTCCTGCAACTTACCACCGCTTTCCGAGAAGGTGGCTTATGCAACCGAAACGGAACCTTCTCATACAAGGATCATTTACGGGAGTGTCAGACCCCGGTATTGGCACTGGCTGGAGATAAGGACCTCATCTGCCCTCCAGAAGCCGTATACGGTAGGGTGTGCCTGGCTTTTGTTGTCTGCAAGCTCAATTGCTTTTCTTAGCAGATTTCTAATTTCAGTTTGGTGTCGAAATCTCATTTGGCAGAAACAGTCAAACTCATTCCTAAGCACAAGGTGAAGTATAGGGTGTTTGGAAAGCCAAAAGGCCCTCATTATGCACACTATGACTTGGTTGGTGGTCGCCTGGTATGTGTTCTGTATCGTCGTACCTACTTTTCAGAGTTCCGGTTTAATCTGACACTTTTACAGAATGAATCTGTATTATCATCATAATAATACTAATACTAATAGTAATTCTGTCTTATACAGGCGACCCATGAAGTGTACCCATGTATCATAGAATTCCTTTGTCGTCATGACCGATTGTTGACTTGATTATGTGATGAAATATAGTACAGAACAATTACAGCATCAAGTTCATCTCAGAAGGTTTTTAAGCTGAGCTGAACAATATTTCCAAGGTCTCTCTCAATGATGTGAAAAGTAGAGGTAAATTTACGGCTCATTTGACATGTTCCTGTAAACAAGTGTACTGTGTGTCAGTTAGTGCTTCTCTTGTTGTGAAAATGCTAGGAAACATTGTAGATTATTACATGTACTCCCAGAGAAAATGACTGAGGTCAAAGAAATTGTATCATGGACATCTTATGATGCACCTTTTTGTTTTTTGCTGTTCTGGAAGTCAAAGGTGGATATTTTGCTCACATGCAAGTGTATGTAAAACTGGTTATATGAATGTTGTACAACTCTGCTGTATCATTCGGAAAGTAGTGAAAGGAACATTGCTTGCCTGCAAATAGAGCAATCTGATCTGTCGAGGGTCAAAAGGCTTCTGTAAGTTAATACAGTGCCATATCTTTATCGACTTTATTAATGTATCTAGATTCATGTTGAACTGAACTTCTCTTGACCCAACGACGCGTTGGTCTGTCTCACTCTCACACGGATGAGGAAGCAAAGCATTGTCCAATATGTATCTCAACTACCTGTTGCTGTGTTCTTTGTTGGAAAGCATACTGACAATGCTTTATGCTCATGATGGGAAGGGAATGAGCTCCTCCAGTCCTCCTGGATGTAACTAAGGATATGGTTTACCACTTACCACTAATAATAGCTGTGATTAGGCTTTTGTTTCCGTCTCTTTCCCCGAGTGATGATGCCCAGCCAAAGCTTTAAAAGTTACGACATCATGGGGAATTTGTTCTCCTTTTGCCTGTTGGCTAACACAAAAGGGAGCAACGTGACTATTTCTTGCCATGTGCGCTGTTGCCCAGCTCATGCTGGGGCCATTATGCAAATGATGGATGTCGTCCTCTGCAATTACATCTGAGATGGTGCCTACTTTTTTATACTCTATTATTTGCAAGAACTTCATATGAAACAGTTTAATTCTTGATTTCAATTATACAAATAACCTAAGCAAAATAGTAACAAATAAAATAGTGATATCAACATATACTATCTAAGAATTATGACCTTGAAGCTGCGAACATAATGTAAAGTGTGCTACGGTTGTAATTAGGACGACATGAAAACAATATTATAGGCGTGTTTCACTATGACAAAAGGTGAAAACTAAGAGGGAACTTGTGGTGGGACGAATCCACACCTTAAAATTGACTAGTCGTGTTCTTGTTGGGATTGATTATTAGTTCCAATTGATACAAATTTATTTATTATTGTGAGCTTGTGGGAATATCTTCCTATTTATTGATAGGTGTTTTAGTTTATAGGACCAATTGTTGCCAATGCTCTTTAAAAATCTTCTGTAACAGAGTTTTTTTTTCTGTTATTAGGAGTTTTAGTTTGTTTAAATTTTTTTTTTAGTTTTTTAAATTGCAGGTAGTTTCGAGTTTTGGGATTTGTTAAAAATAGCCAATAAATACTTGACAGTGCGCTCCTGCTAATTTGTAAAATAATCCAGCATCCATTGGCGGCTAGGATAGCGGATCGAAATCCTCTAACTCAAATGTGAGATGATGTACACTACCGTTACCGTAACTTCAAATATAAATATGGTACTGTAGCAATTAACAATTTACTATTTATGATACACTGTAGCAAAAATCGGATCTATTTACCTACCGATCGCTGGGATAGCAGGAAAGGAAAGCCATCAAATCGATCCTGCCCCGTGCCTCCTCCCCAGTCCCCACTCCACTCCACCGCCCCTGCACATCGGATCGGGATCCTCTGCAGTTGCCACTGGCAACTGCAGAGAGGCTACTGTAGCTACAGTAAAGTGCATTTAGGTCTGCTCTGAGCCGTTGATTTTATGATAGATGCATCAGATTCGCATGCTACAGTGCTCTACAGTAGTGTGCTACAGTACCAAAAACGCCTGTATATAAAACCAGATACTGTTGCTACAGTAATGCGTGATTAACTAATGCACATCACTGTAGCACCAGACTCATTTTACTGTGTAAACAGTGATCCTCTGCATTAATTATGTATTAATGCAGAGAATCCGGGTCCCTGCACATCACCGTCATTTCTCCATCGCTAAAACACCGTCTTTTCTCCATCGCTTCTCACTCCATCGCTAACGCTTATCTCCGGATTTCCGTTCCAGGTCCACCAAAGAACACGCTCCGCCTCCTTTTCACTAATTCTTCTCTTCTTTTTTCTTTTTCTTTTTCTTTTTTATTTAATTCCTATGTAGAAGATTCTTCTGCAGATATCCCGATTTGCGGGGGTAAGTGACTGTTCCTGCCCTTCTCATCCGGCAGAGTTCGTCGGAGACACCTCTCTCAGCTGCTCGCGCCGGGAACAGGAGGAGGACCACGCCGCCGTAAGCATCCTCCGTTTCCTCGGGTCGTGGTACCTCTGCGCAGGGCGCGGCCTCCCTCGTCGCGTGACTCACGTCCCTTCACATCCATCCGTCGCGGCCGCTTTTCTCCTGCTCATTGAATGTCTCCTCTTTTGGAGTGTTTTTGCAGTGCTGCCGAGGTGTCCGGGAGTTGATCCGAGCGAGCACCCTGTCCGGGAGGAGTTCGTAAGTTCTCTTGGCTCAGAGAATCCTGCTGCCTCTTTGTAATTCTCTTGCTTTTAATTTTTATATGGCCTTGCAGTAGAAGTTAGGTTTCAGTGTTGCTGACTGGAAAAGGATGGGATATTTCTGCTTGTCGTTTGTAGCTTCTGCTGTTAATCTTGTAGTTTTTGTAGTTATAAACTGGTACAATTCGTATGCATATGCTCCGATTTCCCTTTTTGTTGTGGAATTAATAGTTGCTAGCTGCTTGCACATGGTAGGATCTGTCCACAAATTGTTAAGGTTACAGAGGTGGAATTGCCAGCGCTGAGCTTGTGCAAGATGGGAGTTGGATGTGTCCCAGATAGACATTTTTCTTATTCAGTCAATTGATCTGGTGTCTCGGCTGGATTCCATGCTCCATGGACTTTTTTGAACTTCATTATAGCATCAAGAGAATCTTACACATGCAATGCTTGAGTTTAGTTGCAGTTGGGTTTATCCTAAAATTGGTGGTTATTTTGACTTGCTGCTTCTTTCCGGTACAATGGTGTTTGTAGGTCATGGTAAACTTCCCAGGACTTGAACCTTTATAGTACGTTGAATTTGTACTATGGTCATTATTAGACAACTGAAGCTTTTATCATGTTGATTCTTGTTTAAACATTTAAAATGGATTACTTCCTCCTGAGTTGCCAAAAATAGTATGTCTGTTGTATCCACCATTAGCCCTTTAAGTTACATCCAGTATGTACTATCCAGCACATTCTGTTGAAGGGTTGAAGGTGGTTAAAACTAAGGACAAACTTTACAGTGCTTTCTATCCCCATAGGGGGTTGGAGTAGAAATCTATCGTACCGTTGCTTTTATAGGGGCATTGTAGACTTTCTAATTAGATCAATCTCATTTTTCTTGATAGAATAACATGTTGATCAAATTTTGTTTCACACAATCATTTGTCGTAATTGTTGATCGATCTCGGCTGACGAGAGCACCGAACCTTTGAGCTATGTGCGCATGCCAACTGAGTCAAGGAGGAGCCTAAAAGGTCATGGGTCTAATGAGCCGGAGCAAACATCCAAAGCAAATCACCCGCACGTCTAGCAAGATGGCAAGCCGCCGTGACGAAATCCTAGTGATAGACAAGCAATTTTTTCTCTCCGCCACTATCGCCACTTCCTAATAAGGAGAAAATTTTCCATTCTACCCCCTACTCAAAATACTCCCTCGTACTGCTTGTTCGAGTATATAGATATCCTATCTATTCTGGATGATTGGATCGAAACAAATGAAGGGCCCATACTCATTTGAAGGTATCATAAAAGAACTCTAAGTTATAGGGTGCCACAATGCTTGAACCATGGAAGAAGGGTCACCACTTGCCACTACCTGAACTTAGGCAGTCCTTCATTTCTACTAACCAAAAATGGACACATAAGACATTACAACTTGATTTTCTTAAAAAATGTTTGGTCTTTTCTGGCCTTGCCCTGCTATGACTAGATTGGAGTTCATATTGGTTCGTCAGCTTCCATGATATTTTTTCTTCGAAATCTAAATATTGTTGTTGAACTGATTTTCTGATTGCTACTAACATGTAACTTCTGTTCTTTTCAGTTCAATATAATCTTTTGAAGAGTTTCAGTCTTCTAGATACTACAATCTTTATAGAATAAATTTATTCATCTCTTAATACTGAATAATAGCAAATATCAACATGCATGAGATTTCAGTCTACTTGGAGATGTCTGATGACCCCCTTCCTGTTTCTTTTGCGTTCTCCTAACATGAATTGCATCCACAGTCCACACACCTTTGTATGACTACAATCTTATACTTGTTGACTGAAGTTTCTTGTTGTGCTTTTCTATTCTAGGGGAGAATGGCTGATATCCAGTTAGGATGCCACACTATAAGGTCCCATGGCACGAGAGTGGCAAGACTACATATGTATGACTGGATTATACTTATCTGTCTTGCTGTCCTTGATGGACTGTTAAACATAATTGAGCCCTTTCACCGCTTTGTTGGACGTGACATGATGACTGACTTGAGTTATCCTCTAAAGGGCAACACAATTCCATTTTGGGCTGTTCCAGTATGTTCTTGCTTTGATATTTCAAATTTTCTATGACTTCATCTATGGAGTTAACTGTGTGTAATGCATAATTGATCTCTGAGGCATGTATTGCTTTCTTGATTACAGCTGATTGCAATTGTGCTACCCTGGGTCGTCTTTGGTGGAATTTACTTCAAAAAGAAAAATGTCTATGATCTACACCATGGCATACTGGGTATTTGTCATTCTCAATAGTTGCTGTTTATCAGGTGGCAACTTTTGTTTATCTGTTAATGCTGAACTATAAATTTGTACAGGGATTTTATATTCCGTGCTTATAACTGCTGTGATTACGGATGCAATTAAGGATGGTGTTGGTCGCCCTCGCCCAGATTTCTTTTGGCGTTGTTTCCCTGATGGCAAACCTGTAAAATTCTTCCACTCATTCCATTTTTTTTCCTTTAGCAAGTTCATTCTTATCGACAAAACTTTAAAACTCATAGAATATGAGGAAGTTACTAAATCATATATTTTTTTTAGAATTTTGATAATGTCACCACTGACGTCATATGCCATGGAGAGAAGAGTGTCATCAAGGAAGGTCACAAGAGCTTCCCAAGTGGGCATTCATCATGTAAGGAACAAAATAAACTGGTACATTATGTCCATTATGCTCCATGTGGTAATTTGACAAGTTGTAGCTTGTAACTGATTTACCATATGTTCATTGGTTCACTTTCTTGGGATGCAGCTATATCATAATTTTCTGAATTTAGACAATACTTGTGATTACTTGTCTACGTGAAACACATGTTCTTCGGGATCCTTTCTAATTTACAGGTCTTGTGTACCTCCATCATTCTCCTTGTCATTTACTTGGTCAGTGTATAGTTCTTTTTAGGCAAAAGTACAGAGTTCAATGATTCTGTTGCAGTGCTGATGCAATTGTTTTTCTACATGAGTACCACTGGATTGAATATGCTGTTGGAGTATAACGGCAACTCTCCTTGAATTTGAGAATGCCCTGTCATTCCTCTCCTTTCATGTTCGACATGTACTCAGGATGATTTAGATACTGCATTGCACAAAGTGCTTTGGACTTGCTGTTTTTGTCTTCCTACAACAGTTCTCGAAATCTTGCTGAATAGCTATGTCTGACAATGAGACGGTTATCCTTTTCATCATCCCTATGAGGCTGACACAGTACATCACGAGCTATATGAATGATACATATGAGCAGCATAAGATTTCACCTTATTAAATTTGAAATGGCCGCTGTGGAGTGTGCTGTGCAGCTGTGAGGTGTCCTCTGCAACTGATCTGGACCTTTTTGTGCATGAAACACTGACAACAGTTTCACCCACATCCGGACATCCTCTACAATGTTAACACTCTCAAGGTTGCTTTGGGTACCATGCCCGGGCGTTGTTTGTGATAGCACTCTGCAATCTAATATATCCTGATAACTATGAATAAAAATTGCTATGAAAGCTCAAAAAATGGAGTGCTTGGCAACTTAATTGATTGGTGGAATATACATATTACCATTGCTGAACTTTATGCATTCCTTACGAGTAATAATTATTTTGATCATTTTCTTCTAGCACTCATCACCAAATGAGCATGTTGTTCACTCTTTCTCAATATGGCTTTGAGAACTTCTATTTTGCTGCGATGTGGGCCATAATATGCTATCCCCCCCCCCCCCCCCCCCAATTGTTTCAGCAGAACCTGATGAATCTATTTCTGGTCTCTCATTTACTGCAGGGTCTTTTGCTGGTCTAGGATTTCTGGCGTGGTACTTAGCTGGCAAACTTAAAGCTTTTGATCGCAAAGGTCATATTGCAAAACTGTGCTTAGTATTCCTGCCTCTACTTGTTGCATCACTTGTGGCAGTTTCTCGAGTTGATGATTACTGGCATCATTGGCAAGATGTATTTGCAGGCGGCATGATAGGTTTGCATCTTTTATGCTTTTTTGTATCAAGCATTTAGAACACCTTCACACTCAGTAAGCACACATGGATTGTCGTCTCATTCTTCTTTCCTCTTTTCAGGTCTTACAGTTGCTTCATTTTGTTACCTGCAGTTTTTCCCGTATCCCTTTGATAATGATGGTACCTTTCCCCTCTTGTCCTTTATACTGATATTTTTTGGACTGTGATCTATACACTTTACAAAATGTTTCTGTTCCAATGCATTTGCAGCTATCTGGCCACATGCATACTTTCAACAGCTAGCTGAGACGCACAGCAACGGTAATGCAAATTCATTCAACACGAGACCAACAGAGTTTGAAGCTGAACAAGAAGGCCATGGTGGCATTGCCCTGAGAGACAGCAGCCCTATCCTGGACTCAATGGAGTCTGGCAGGAGGTCATGATTCCATGAAGCATGCCACTGCAAGTATCTCCAAGATGCTAATTCTTCCGTCTTTCTGAGTGAACCATGGAAGCATGACAAGTTGCACGATTGCATCATTACAATATAGCTGTTGCAGTTGGCTGTAAATGACAGAGTGAATGCTTATGTTTTTAGTGACATTTTGAATAGTTGGTTTTAGACTGCTCTGGTGTACGAACATGTTTCTTCCAGTATGTCATTATTTTTTAAGGATCCACAAAACTAGATTTGTCGTTTCTGTACACATCTATAAGTAATAGATTTGATCTGTTGAACCATGAATATACTATGGTCTATGGCCGGCAGGAATTAGGATCGGTCGGCGCAAGAACTTCAACTCTGTGTTTTTGCGGAAGAGCCATTGGGCTTTTCAGTAATGACGCAATGATCCTTTGTATAATGATGTATAAAATCTCACTAGGTTCTCTGTTCTTATTTACTATTGGGCCATTGGGCTTTTAAAACGTCTGCTTTGTTGGGCTTTTAAAACGTCTGCTTTGATGAAATGTTTGAGTTTTTTTAATATATTTTTTGGATTAAAAATTTAAATAAATAGATTCCTCGTGGAAAAAATTACAAATCTAGACGCCTGTAATCCTCTGAGAGGGCGGTTAGGCCAGCTAACCATCCCTGGGAGGGCGGGAGGCCTAACCGCCCTCTCAAAGAGCGGCAAGGGGGCTAACCGCCCTCTCAAGGGGCGGGTAGGCTCTGGGAGGACGGTTAGCCCCCTTGCCGCCCTCTGAGGGGGCGGTAATGGCCTCCCCCCCCTCCCCCCAAATACCAATTTTTGTGTATTTCATTAAAAAATAAAATAAGGCTAAGAAAATTTGGAATTAAAATTTGGAGTAGGTTATGTAATAGTCGGAGAATGAAAAATCAGTAATTAGCTTTTGCAGCATATTACGTAGGTATGCGGTGCGAACGATGACAAACATAGGGTGAAAACATTACATAAGACTATAACCACGACGACACGGCGAGAAAACGAATGTGGCATGTACGGTTCGCACTAAGACCTACTTATTAGTGCGCCGATCCTAATCATAACATGCATTTGAGAGTGGAAGTATGTCGGGTTACATTAGATATTCTTTACTAAGTGCATCTAGGATATTTTTCCTTTTGGAGGGCATCGGGACCTGCCGCCTTAGCACGGTGGGCTCTCCCGTTTCCTTGCCCTCTCAGCCTCCCGAGCCTGAGCCACGGTATGGTCGTGCGCCGCCTTACTCATGCGCTCTTCTTCCTCCCGCTTGAGTCGAAGTTCCTATTGCTGTTGCTCGTACTCCCGACGTGCGTACGCTTCCCTTCTCCACCTCATGTTCATGTCGACCCACTGCTTCTGTTTCTCATTTTGCTCATTGTCGAGCCATTGAATAAAATCACAGAGCGGTGGAGGGGATTGAACAAATAGAAGAAGATGAGCGGTTAGTAAAACAGGGTGCGAAATCGGCTGAGATGTGGTTGATATCTGTTGTTATACTGGTCGATACTCATATGTTGCATGTTGAGGCTTGTCATATTTGTAGTTGGCACACATGAAAAAGCGCAGCCCATAGGTGTATGAGATGTCATGCGACTCGCGGAGCTTGCAAAGGTCACCACAGAAAGCACATTGGTGGTTCGATACCTTGAGGTAAGCTAGTCCCCCAATGTTTCTTTGGTGGGGTTGGTGGAGCTGAGAAAGACATTGCACTTGAGGGATCTGAGAAATGAGTGGTGCATCAACGTATGGAGGTTCGACTATTTATGGTTGGGGGAGGCAGGAGCATTGGATTCACTCTTGAAGAAAGGAGTGAGTGCAGGGGCTCAGATGGTGGCAGGAGCATTGGATTCCATCTTGAAGAATGGGAAAGTTGTGTCATTGATGATGGACAGAGATTTTACATTTATTGGTACCTGTGTTGTTATTTATTGTGTGGTAAAAACTGTCCAGTGTTGTCACTTCTTGTCTAAAGCCTGCGCAAGGAGGTATGTGTTGTCACGTCATGGTTAAAGTTCAGTAGTGTGGTCACTTCGTGATTAAAGTTACACTCCCAACAGAATAAGTGAGGTGTCACTCCTTGCACAAGTAGCTTTGTAAGATATAATGACGACGATAGAATGTAGCGTGTGGTCGTGTCGGATTAAGAAATGCAACTAGGATGCCATTGTTTTGGAATATGAAATGTAGTTACGACATGCTAAGTGGACCATAAAGAGTAAACGTGTCTGAATACGTAGGAGTACATCGCGAATCGAATCTGCATATGTAAGTTACAACAAATCTAAAATTCTACTGCTGCCTCCCCCGTTGCCGTCGCCTGTGCCCCCTATTGTGGTCCCGATGCCGCTGGTTAACCCTCACGTGGCCCCTAGAGTAGGTGAGGGGGTCAGGTGGACCGACCTGTCTGGTAGGCCTAGTAAGGAGCACCGGTGTCAAGGTCTCATCCTGCGTGGGCTGTGTCCGAAGGGGAGCACTGGGTACTTGGGACTGCTGGAAGATGTCATAGTCAGGTGTGCCCCCGAAGAAGTCACGAACGAGGTCGTATGCGGGGTCCGGGCCAGCCTCATCCTTCTGACTAGGGTACGAGGACTGTGAAGTCTCTCCTGGTGTCCATGTGTACTTGCTGGAGGGGCCTACGAACAAATAATTATGTTAGATATGAACAATGTGGAAATGAAAGTAGTAGTAAAAAATATACAATTGTACCTGCGTGGTATACCGGTGCAGCAGAAGAAGGCCAGACTGGCGTGCCGTAGTATGGCTCGAACGATGCTGGTGGGGTCAGGTGTGGGGCCGCTGAAGACGGACCGGTCTCATCACCGAAGTAACCTGTGCACAATATTACCTTAATTTGCTGAATTTATTGAAAACGGGGATGAAGGGGGCGCCCAGTACCTGAGGGTGGACGCATAGGGCTCGGTCTACGAGGCTACGTCGAGGCTTGTATAGGTGCACCTAATGAAAGTTTAATAATCAAAGCACTAGTAAGAAACGAATATTTTTTAATGACGTGCGAATTAAAAATTCGTATCTATTTGCTCCGAGCCTGCATGACGTGGTAAAAGGGGTCGTGTGGGTGCCGACACCGATGAACGGCGGTGCACATCTGACCGCCGAGACAACTTGGCGTGGACACCACTAGACCTCGGAGGCGCTCCTGCTACATCTGTGGTGGATCGGCAGGAGGTAAGCTTCAAGGCGCGCGTGGTCTTGTCGAAAACCCGCTTGATGAAGCCCACAACATCCGACGCACTGAGATGCTGGCCTTGCCAGAGGCAATCCATGGCACCAGCTGCATCCTTATGTACATCATAAATGATATCGACCTGCAGATACGAACACGAAAAAAATTAAAATATACAGTTTTGTTCCTTGAGTATGGACTACTGACTTGAAAGGAAAATGTACCGCTAATGCAGCATCCTCGTCCCAATGCACCAGGTATGCCTTCGTAGTCGACGCGATTTGGGGCCGGACACCCTCAGGGGTGTACGTGACCCGTGTGTGTGTACGTGGAACGTACCATCGTAGGTAGTCGTTGAAGCTCCGCTCGTTGAAGGGACGCATCTCCTCCACGACATCCTGTAGCGCTTGGGCCCATGCTGCCATGTAAGGGGCCAAGCGATCTGCCCAGAGGTTGCGAGCCAGCTAGCCTTTGTGTGTGTACCTGCAAGTGAACCATGGTAAATGTAAGTCACAGTAAGACGAAGGTTACGAAAATTTTAATTATGCATATGTACTTATGGACGTGCATGGGAACGGTACGAATGTGGACGAGAGAAAATGCCTGGTGATGGCCAAACTGCCACATGACGCGGTGTGGTGAGTATTCCTCGACGTAGATGTTGAAGACAAGCAGTGCCTTCGTAAGCCAGTAATCCTCATCGCGGGTACACAACGGCGACAAACCCAAACTTGCACGGCCTTGGACGGCCAAGATGTTGTAAGGCTCTCATACCATGTCGTTTGAACGTAGCCTGTCGAACTGGTCCCGAAAATGCTCGTAAGCGCTGCGAGGCTGCTCATGCGCCCAGTGTGGCTGCGTGACAAACATCGTTAGAAATCATTAGAGGGAAAAAGCGTGCGAACGAAAGTGTTAATATAAAATATGTACCCGATGACGACACCACATCGAGGCCATGGTAGGCGCGTCCTCGTCCGGCTCGCCGTACCATTCCTCGGGGTACGGGGAGCGGTCCATCTCTGGCCTACCTATGGCGAAACGCTCATAGGACCACAGCTGTAGAAGAAGTGGACACCCGACAAAAGTGGCTAGTGGCTCTTTCTTTGTGCACGCGTCGCAGAGCGCCCGATACGTTGCAGCAAGGGCAGCAGATGCCCAGCTGAACTGCGGTATCTCCTCGCCATTAGCATCCGCTATCAACCTGGTGTAGGGCATAAGTGTCCTAGCAACTAGGTGGCCTTGGCCGCTGGTGAACATAACCCACCCGAACAGCCAAAGCAGATAGGCCTCCAAATGCCTGGATACCGAGTTTGCATTGGCCTGTGGGTGTATGTACACCGGCTGCCAATATGATAGGTGTGAATAATGATCATAAGTAGATACTCCAATAGTAAATGATACATTGTATTGTACCAAACCTGAAACTGTAGGATTCACTTCTTCGTTGGCCCTCTTGCATCAGACAAGAACTCAGGTATGTAGGGGGGTGCGTCCGTCTTCCGCGTAACCGGGCCAAAGCGCTGATGCATGTCGTTCATCCAGTCAGCATCCATATCAATGACCCCAACCGTAGCTCCGACGCAAGGTAGGCCTAAGAGGTAGGCTACGTCCTGCAAGGTCGAGGTCATCTCGCCGCACGGGAGATGGAACGTATGTGTCTCCGGCCTCCATCGGTCGACCAGGGCTGCTATCAGTGACCGGTCAAAGTAGAAACGACGCGCCGCTGCCTCGGGGTTCTCCGTCGATCGGGCCTCAACCAAATGGCAAAGCGGTAGGAGTCCCGCCGCTGCCAACCTAAAAGTATTGCAGTACATCAATAATATAGAATTACATCAGTGATATGGCAATTTCGTATGAAATTATCGAAGTACATGTGCTTCCATCACTCATCGATCGCAAGCAGCTCTCCAGGGCCCCGTGGTCAAAACACTCCTAGCTCCGTCTGGTGCTTGGCGGACAAGAAGCTGCGGTGCCTCTTGTCCACTGCAGGGTCCAAGGGCTCGGGGGTCGCATGGTCCGCCATATCTGCATTTGAAAGACATGTACATTAATACATTGCTAGATATAGACAGGAACAATATATATTGAATGCAAATTCACTGTACCACTATATGCAACATGAACACACTGCGACATTTACCTACAAATGAAGGTTCAAATTCTACAAATCGAGCACAATACGTCATAATACTCACCTAGACAACAGGTGCATCACCAGGTGTATTTTTTGGACAATACTTGTACGTGTGACTTGTTTCATTGCACTTACTGCGTCGCTTGACCCTAGGGCCCACCTCGGATTCATCCATATCGTTGCGAATCCGACGAGTTTGTCTTCGGCCAGGTGCGTTCTTCATCTTTTCCAAATCAGGCACATAGATTTTTGCAGGCCCTGGATTACTTGTAAAAGTGTCAACAATGCCGTAACCATACAGCTCATGATTCCAGGTGCTTAGTATTTGATCTTTCATAAAATACTTTGAAACATATTGC
This sequence comes from Phragmites australis, assembly GCF_958298935.1. Classification (NCBI taxonomy): domain Eukaryota; kingdom Viridiplantae; phylum Streptophyta; class Magnoliopsida; order Poales; family Poaceae; genus Phragmites; species Phragmites australis. The sequence continues at coordinate 17,140,980 of NC_084936.1, read as the reverse complement.
CTGGGAAGCATATGGTGCTCCGCACACGCAACTATGACGTGTGTACAAGGTTTATGGAGTAATTGTGGCTTCTGGCAACTACAAATGCATGTCCCACTCCTTAGCACACACTCTTGAACATGCCGCTCACGTCTTCCCCCCCTCCGACCCTTATCCTGGCACAGGACACTGAACCTGTGCTCCGTAGTCCCCTCTTGATTTGCGTGATGCATGTGGGCCTTCTCCATATACTCACATAGCATCCGTTAGTAAAGCATACGATTGTCCTCCATTATATTTTTAGCAGCTGCATACCAATCAATAAAATACTTACAAGTCCCATGCAAAATGCCTTCTACAATTCCAACAAGTGGTAGGGACCTCATTCCTCGCATGACCCAGTTATAAACCTCTGCAAGATTTGTAGTCATTACTCTATACCTTGCACCACCACTGTCGTACAACAGAGCCCATTTTTCATTTGGCTCATTACGTATCCACTGTGAGAAGCTCCTAATAGCTGAACATGACCTCCTTACTATCTGCGGAGGCAGGCCACGTTCACAAGATATATCTATATACTGCCTCCAAGTTGATGTGGCTTCAATGGGAACAAGCTTGCCAAAGTATCCATGACTAGCACGGCTTAGGACAGCTTTCAGCTTCAGCTCATGTTGCTACGGATCCAATTGGAAAAATCGCATGAGTCATTTGCACACACCCACAATGGTCCTCTCATTAGTTTTACTAAGACCCTTCATGACATGACGAAATCCAGAAAGATCTACACTGTTAGGATCGTACCTAATTTCACCCTCACCATAATATATCTAAAAAATTAATTTATCTGTCATCCCTGGAAACACCCGCAAACATAACCAATGTTAAGACCGACGAACTATATTTCTCATTATCGGATAAAATAATTTACCGACACTGATTCATACATAACAATAGGTTTTCAATAATAGTCCTAACCAAACTAACCTAGAAATATCACTCTATACAATCTATATTTACTAGCTATTCTACCGTGTGCAAATTAAACGCTACCATTTTCTAAACGCTACATCCTAAGTTCGCATATTATCATATAGTGCTACCTCCTATGTCGCACAGTACAACCCTACAATTATTATTCTATAAAATCTACATTTCCAAAACTAACATAGTAAAAATAATATTCTATATTTCACTGCTATCATACAATGTTCTAAGTAAATTTGACAATTTTCTACTAAACATAGAATTTTCTAAACCCTAAGTCATACATGTCTAAAACCTATGTAATATACTACTATTGCACTAATTAACAACAATAAAAAGAAAAAAGGACTTACCGGAAAGTGATCTTCAAATCCGTGGCTCAAATACAGCAGGGCTTCGCCAGGCTCTCTTCCTCCCCTCTTCTCTCCTCTCTTCTCCTCCCTCTTCATAATTTTTTCTTTTTTCTAAATAAAATGTGATTTTAGACTATTTTTAGCCCCTTTTATAGAGGAGGCCGGGCGGCGCGGGCGGGTAGCACCCCTAACCACTCCCTAAGAGGGCGGCAAGGACCACTACCCGCCCTCTTAGGGGGGTAAGGCCTGGCCACGGGCGGGCACCCCCTAACCGCCCTCTGAGGGTGCGGTTAAGCCTCCTGCCCTCCCAGGGGGTGGTTAGCTGGCCTAATCGTCCTCTTAGAGAGCTGCAGTCGTCTAGATTTGTAATTTTTTTCACGGGGAATCTATTTATTTAAATTTTTAATCCAAAAAATATATTAAAAAAACTATGTTTCGCATGTATCTGTTCATATGAATAAAATCCTCACAAATTTCCCTGATTTGTACATGATAGTATTTGCTAACTAGGGGAAATCTCTCTATTTTTTGGTAATAACGAAACCGCCACCATTTTTTTTTCAATTTTCCATGTGTTTTGCCTATTTTCTGTAGTTGTAATTTGCGGTTATTTAAGATCATTTTTGATTGCTGCTGGTAACAGAGGCCTTGTTTGTTTCTTGCTTCTGGTTCTGTTTTTGCTGCTGCTAGAAGATAGAAGCCAGAACAAATGGGGTTCTGGATAAGTGGTTTCTGGAGAAGTCAGTCGCCTGCTTCTGAGAAAAATAAACTAAAGCAGATAAGCTCGCTGAGAAAAGCTTTTCTGAGAAGATAAAATTTTATTGTAGAAGCTAACAATTTATTTTCAAAAGCAGTTTTTTAGACAAGTCAAAAACACAGCTTTTCAGAAAGCTTAAAAGCAGAAAACCAAACAAACAGACCTGAGAATATAAACTTCTAAATGAAACCCTTCTGTGGCAGCACGCCAGTTTGAATTTGAACTAAATCCAACCCAAATCTCCTCCTTTTATGAGCCTTGAGGCCTACAAATTTGCCGTAGCGACCGATAATAATCAAATTCGTTATGCTGGACTTCCCATTGATGAACTTCGCCATGTTTGGAATGGTCAAATGTAAGTTGCAAATAGTCCCCAAAAACTGTTGCAAGTTGCAACACATGAATACATGAACTAATGCAATGTACAATTTAATACAATTTAAGCTTTCTGAGATCTCCAAGCAAAAGAAGAATCCACTAGAAATGTATAATACTGCTAATATCTTCTCTTCTAATTTTAATAAATTAACAAACTACACTGAGATCTACATACCAATTTAGCTTCAAAATGTACAGAGACTGCTAGCAGGAGTTGAGAAAACAAACTCCATAGCCAGATACCTATCTTTGAACTACATGGATGACCTGAAGGGGATCCGCTAAAAAATAAAAAAATGAAAGGAAGAGCCAAAAGTGAGAAGAAGCTAGGCTGAGAACCAGACTAAGTCTCAAGTTCTACTAACCACACAAGGGGGCCTCATTGTGTGATGGATTTGACCAGCTCTTGGGGATCTTCTTCAAGCTCTCGAACACCGCCTTGGGAGCCTTGTAGACCCGATCGAGCCCGCTCGGAGGCGTCGAGCAAGAACTGGCGTTGAGGCACTGAAACGACAGGAGCCTTCGACTCACAATAGGGGATGGCGCCCAAGGCGACGACGGAGAGGCGCAAAGGAGGAAGAAGAAGGGTAGGATTAACAGAGCAGAAAGGGTGCCTACAAGTGTCTTGGCAGTAGCAGTCTTCATTGTTGCTGAATCTTTGAAGTGAAGAGAAGAGAAGAGAACATAAGGAGACTGATCGAATAATATTGTGTGTGGGCTGTACTTATATAGCTTCTTTGAGGCATCTCATTGGTCTCATTTTCTCATGTGAAGGTCATATGTGTGTGCCTTGACCATCAAGTATCATGTATCATTCTGCTCCGAAGAAAATAATGTACCATATATCAATTAGAAAAAAAAGAATATAAAGTTCTAGCTGCTAGCTCCTAAATGATATCGATGAGGAAGCCTATTCATAGTTGTTAATGCAACGATTCAGCATAATTACGGTGTGGCCTCATTTGTCAAAAGCTAAACGAGTGAGATCAAAAGTGCACGAGAGACAACTAGAGGTGTAGTTGTAAAGGCTAATGAGACAATTAAGATGAATAATAATTTAGCTAGGGCTCGGAGAGATGGATGTACTGGTCCGGTCCGGTCATGCACTCATGCTTCCACATGAGGGCTCTGAAGGAACAGCATGGCAACTGTACCACATGGATCATGCATGTACGCATGCCCACCAGCGAGGCCGGCTCGCCGCCAACTAACCCGGCGTGCGCAAGCGGCCGGAGGTGGAGGAGGATCTGGGTGCGTGCCGCGCCATGCCATGCACGCACTCCGATGCACGTGACGGCAAGAGGAGCAAGAACATGCATCGTCCTAGTCAGTCACAGGCTCACACAGCCCAGTGCCCATCCTAGTCACTCAAATACTACATCATTTATATATATATATATATATATGTATATATTTGGTTCCTTTGTATTTGCGTGTTTTATGCGCAAACCCAGTGTTCGAGGTTTTATATATGCTCAGTCATAGAAAACCAAATATTTGTTGGATTATGGCACACAATCGAAAATAGACGGTAAAAAACCCCCAACTTAGATCAGCCACACCCAAATTGATACACTTGCAGCGCTACTTTGTCATAGTCGCGGATGACAAAGTGGTGCTCTATGTGGGAATTTGGTCAGGGTGGGTTTTTTTTTTGTCAAATTCGGGTCACGACAAAATACGGAGCTTCTAACATTTACTATACATTGACATTGTTTGGCAGCGCCAGCGTTTTTTCTAAAAAATTCCTTATATTTGTAGAACTAATTTTGCCCTTCATTATTTGGTTCTGCCTCAGATTTGGATCACTTGTTCTTTGAAATCTTGACATGGATCTCCTAGGACACACCAGCACTGCAAATCACCTACGTATCAAAGCGAACACCACAGGTTATGAGATCATGAAGCTGCTAACAATTCTGCAAGGGCAAGAGCAAAGATGGCTGGCTGGTCACAAGATTCCTCATTTGACCATGACGGAGTTAGCTAGTGATATCAATCTGAATCTCCCTTTCTAGGCATACACTAGAAAAAGCTTGTCCTCATCATGGATGCATGTGACCTGAGAGTCACCTGAGTGGAAGCTGCACAAGTGCATCCTCAAAATCACATGACCAACTGATTTGTACCTTCAGAAAGTATTTTCTCTTTTGCATGTGCAGGTTTGTTTACTGAAGTGGCAGTGTCAGCTTCAGTCAACTGAATGTTGCAGTTGCTTCAGTAGATGTACTGCAAACTTACTGCCCTGCTTCCCAGTGAACTAGCAAATCAGGGCCATGACATCCTATAAATCATGAGTTTTAAAAGTACAGCTCTGCAACTGCAACATTCAGTTGACTGTCACCTGATAATGTTTGTCATCTGGTCGTGTCGTTAATATGGACCAACAGAAAGATCTACTGTTGTCAGTGCTCAGTGTTGGTAAGATCCAGATCCTGAAATAGATTACTTGAGCCTTCTGTGGTCCACAGATCTGTTGCAGGAACTCTCTATCCTTCACTGATGTTACTTGCAGTCCTTCACTGAAATGTTCGTTCTTTTGCATGTGGATGCAGGAGAGAGGGGTGTACAATACATGCCAAAGGACATCCTGGGAGACAATTGTGCCACACCAATTAAGAATTCTATGACTTCAATGTCAAATGTGAGAAACTAAGTTGAAATATGTCTTGATTTGCTTGTGATGAGTGATTGACATTGGTATTGATTTGGTGTGATGATCTTCGGTCTTGTTTAAGCTTTGATGTGTTGATTCTGGTGAACCCAGAACTTCCAAATTGAACCCAGAACTTCCAGGTGATTATCCGGCGTTCAGAACTTTTGTATCACTGAAGCTTCTGGTGTTCAGTTTCGATTGCATGAATGGAACTTCTGGCCTGGACCCGGAACTTCCGAGTTCATAGGAAAACCGAAACAGAGAGTCCCTGTCTGGATTGAACCCAGAACTTCCGGGTTCCCTGGATGAAGTCCGTTTATCCTGTGTTCATGATTCTTCTTGGGGATGTGATTTCAACTGAGAATTTTAATTTTGGACTAACTGGAGTTAGAGTTGAAAAAATATGTTTACTTATCTCATAGTGTGTAGGTTATGGATGCAACTTGATAATCAATAGCGGGATGATCAGGGCCAAGCGGAATGCTTGCTGCTGGACGATCGAGGAAGCCAAGCGAAGTCAAGGGTGATCCTAGCTGTACACGTGGAGGTAAAGCAAAGCATGAAAGACGGATGTAGACGATATGTTGATAAAGTCAAGCGAAAGGGATGTCAATGCAAGTGATAAGACTTGTCGGCAGTCAAGATCGCAAGATGCAGTACACGTGTTTACCTCTTAATGCTTGCTTGAGGTCAAGCAAGTGGTAGTGAGTCACGCTTTGAGAAGCATGCATGGGGTTTTGCAGTTTGGCCTCAAAACCGTGGGAATGGTAAAAGTGCGCGTGGTATCATCATGAAGCTTGCATCGAGGCGAATCTAAGTTATAAAGGCATCACGGTCGTTCGGTGAATGGAGGAGAAAAATAGACCAAAATACCCTCGGTGATAGGTAGGAGTGTACTATAAGAGAGGTATTTTTGAAATAAGCTGAAAACTTAGGGGTTAAAGAATCTAAGCTATAAATAGAGTGGGAGGACTAGTTGAGCTCTTGGAACTAGCCACTTGAGCCTCTTGAGCCATTTATATGAGAGCTTAGTGCTAGGGTTTTAGAGTAGATGAAAATAAGTGTTTAGCTTTGTAATTTGTTTAAAATATGGCTGACCTTTGCAAGCAATGAAATTTATGTTTTCTCTTGTGCTTGAATTCACCTCCTACTAGTTTCCCTTTATTGGTTCCCTTGCGAGTTTGCAAGTTTTTCGTCCTTCGATTGGGATTTTCGTTTTCATGTTTAAGTTGAAATTTCCCACCTTGTTGGAATAGTTTTTCTCGTTGTTAGAGGCATATAATTCGCCTACACACGTACACAATTAGGTATTAAATTATCTTTCCTCTTATCTATCAACTTGGAAACTTTCTTCACTCGGTGTTCATCTTTTTGATATCAAGTGTTTCTTTTCAAAGATCCAAGCCTTGTGTGGGGATGAGTTATTGTCGTGACCGGTTCAAGAAATAAACCAATCTCATGTATGCGCTGAGCACAGAAATCAATCCCAATATATAGTGACTTCATTGATGATAATCATTACAACATCCAAACTTAATCGAAGAAACCGTCTTATAAAAGTGACCTTTGAGGGTCAAACAACCAATTAAACTCTGTAGTGGAACTAAACAAACTACAAAGACTGTAATCCTTTATGACTCTTTGATGCGAGGATGTCCGATCTTCCGTAGGTAATATGATAAGTCGATTTGGTGGAGCTTTGATGTTGATGATCCAAAGACTCTGATTATAACAGATCAAGAACCCTCGCAACCACTACATCACAACTCCGTAGTTATCAACCGTGCGAAGACACAATTAACCTTGCCAAGAAGGCTTTTCCTACTAGCAAATCGAGAACACATGCAAGTACAGGTAGATGCAATCTGAATATTATTGATTACCAATAAAGTACTCGAGTTAGGGTTCAACAAACCGATAAATGATGAAACTATCTAAAACAGAATAATCTAAGTTAAACATGAGCCTAAACTATGACTGCTACTGTATATTTATAGGGGGATATAAAGAGGTCAACCTAGGGTTGTGCAGTTGTGAAAAGAGGCGTACACAACCTAGACGCTAACCTCGACACGATTACAAAACCCAATTTGGTCCAAAACAGTAGCGCAACACCTTATTTCTTTGACCCTGACTAAACTATAAGGAATATTTAGTCGAGCTCATATCCATTGAAAAGGGCTCATCGTAAGCTTTTCAGAATGTCCAAGATCATCTAAAACAGACTTCGTATAAGAGAGTTATGCTCGTTTTACTAACGTGTTGTCTTAAGACTCGACCACGATCATAACTAGAGCTTAGCCTCAAGTCTGAGCAGACTTAGCCTTCGAGGGATGACGTTTGAGTAAGGTTGTTGTGCTTCTCCCATGTTCCTAGGCAATAAAACATCACAAAAATTTAGTAGTAATCCATCCAAGGAACATGAACAGTGAGAAACAAGTTCACTTGGTGGTCTAATTGTCGTGCACGTGCTCTTGTAATTATACCTTGCATCATTTGAGTATTACTAGCGGTATTGATCGTATCCGAAGAAGTCATGGGCTCATAACTCTTCCATAGGCATCATCGATGTAGAAAGTATCTTAGAACGATCCACCTTCAGCGTACTCCTCAATACGTTCTCTAACTGAGTGTTTGGTTATAGCAAGAGTGAACACTTATCGTACTCAGCAAGTTGTGCAAGAAATAGTATGCATATGAAGTCTTGACAAGAATAAGGCTAATATGCCTCCCTTGCATAATCAGCATTTAAGTAAAAATATTTGAAAACCAATAATAATTAAGTGAATAACAAACCACCTCAAGATTCCTTCCATCTTGACTTAACCAACTAACCAGCATCTCAACCGAAAGTTACATCCACTAAAGTTGAACCCTCAATCATAGTTCCCACCACTATGACATTCCTCAACTATGATTTCCACCATCACAGTTGACTCGATTAACCAAAACATCAAGTTATAATTATGGTAGGTTTTCAGTGCCGCTCATGAACGTGAGTACGGCTGAATATTCAGTTTTAACTCTACAGAGGTTGTATTTTATCCATAAGATGTTTCATCCTGTTTTGCTGAGCATCTGTTGGCCGATGGAGAACTCTTACACACTACCAAGATGTGTGCTAGGAATCTACTACAAAGCCTTTACAATACCCCTCTCAGCACATATCTACCCGCTAAGGTTTCACTGTCACGTGATTCCACCTCAACAACGAAAGCCCCCTCTTGCGCCTTAAGGATCCCAAGACATTGTTCATTCACCGCTCTTTTGTCTGGTCTACACTATGTTGAGAGTAAGCAAATTACTTGACTAGGCTCATCTCATACCAGGCTTGTGGTTGTACTATAAACATGAAAAGATCACCCCACGAACCAGTCCTTAGATTTGAGTAGGACTACCACTTTTCCAACTATACATCTCATCATACCACCTGCTCAAATCCCTATACCATGTTGCTATAAAAATTATTCCATTATATTTTATCATTGTTGCATAGGACCATTATCAAGTTCGTGGGACAATTATCATGATTACCATCCAAAGCAAAGCTAAGCATCATCTACCTATCTATAACCTAAAACCATACAATGACGACAAGGATGATAAGGAAAAACTAGGGTAAAATCTAACTCTTGAGATTCCCAATAAATTATTAGCATGTATGTTTATAAAATAAAATATTTGTAAAACAGGGATAAAAATGATTAAGAACATAACTTGCCTTCACTGAACTCAGTTGGGTCTTCAAAATCTTGATCCTGCAGACCTTCTAGCTCCTCTTGAACATTGGCGTCTACTCGCAACATACGCAGAAAAATAACAACGCATGAACACCAAGATCCAAAAAGAACCAAACATCACACAACAAACATCATCATCACAAGATTATACTATTTCGGACAATTCGTCGAAAGAATAGGTCAGAACAGAGCTACAGTTGACATGTTATGATTTTCTAAAGATTAAAACAGGACTAAAAGATTACCTACCGATGAAATTATGTCGCTAGAAATTTTCTAGGATTTTTTCAAAGCCATCTATGATTTTCTGGGTTTTTTTGGAATTTTCTAGCATTTATTTAAATTATAAAACTATTTAACACTATTAAATAGAAATAAATATACCTATAAAACATTATTAAACACTTTCAGAAATCAATTTCCTAATTATTATTGTTTTCTAGAATTATTTTTATATTGAAACCCTATTTATTGCGCAATATGTACTATTTATGATGTGAGCAAAACAGATAAAACAATTAAAAAGAAAAACAAAAGCTGACTAGGCTGCTAACGCTGATGTAGGTTGACACATAAGCAAAAATGCTGACGTGGTCGAGTGAATGGGCAAGTGAGGTGGCGGACCAGCTGACTAGGTTTATGTAAGCCACATGTCGCGCTCGGGTTGGCCAACGAAAGGGTATGAGGGGGTTCTAATCTGCATTGTTGACTTCGGATCGAATGGCTGTCATACCTTGGCGCTCGGCTCCGGTGGAACAAAAGGGCGGTGGCGTCTCTCCTGCTGCAGCGCACGGTTGGAAACTCTCCAGAACGACGCTCCAGTGCCCCAACTACTCCGGCGAGTGGCGGAGAAGGATCGGGGAAGTACGAGGATCATACCTATGGGACACATCGACGTCGGAGAGGCTCTAGGGAGGCGGGTGATGGCGCACAGCGGCTTGAAGCTTCAGTTTCTGATGGCGATGAGCTCTGGCGACGATTTCATCTCGGCGAGTTGGGCAAAAGCTTCGAGATGATTTGGGGAGGCTCTAGGGTCGCATATATATAAGCGGAAGGCTACATAATCTCTAAATTGAATCAGATTTGAAAAGGGGTGGTGGCAGCTGCTCAAACTCGAATCTGACGATTCAACCGTGCTCGGGACTCTATCTCTTAGGCAAAAACTCACATATAGCACCTAGATTCTTTCCCCTTTTTATCCATTGCTCGCCTCTAACTCTATCTCACGAATTTGGTTTGGATTTTGGGCGACTAGCGGACTTCCCTGCATGTTCATCTCGGATTTGGCTCAGGCTTGGGCAAAAACAGCGCGGGCTTGAGCTTCTAGATGCTTGGGTGAACTCATTTGGCGGTTGGGTGCTTACTCTCTAGCTCGGACACGACAATGGTGGTGTGCGCATGCGGTGGTGCCAGCTGTTGCACTGCATTGAGCTGAAGCAAAAAGGGAGAGAAGAGAGAGCTGGCTAGGCTGGCTTGGTTGAGTGGGCCGAGAGAGAAGAGAGGAAGAGAGGAGGTGAGAGCTAGGCTTTGGGTCCAAAACATTCAAAAGCTTTTCTCCCCTTTTTTTCTATCATGTATATACACATGTATTGTTATACTTATATAGCGTATATACCACATATATTAGGCCCACCTAAATAAGCAATCGGGCAAGCAATCAAATATACTAGTCTGATTGGCGCGCGTACGCCGCGCCCATTTTTATTTTGCTGTGTAGAGCACGACAAAAGACTAAAAAAATTAAGTTCACAAATTTTGTACATTTCAATATTTATTTATAAAATTATTAATATTAAACACATTAAATTAATTATAGAGAAAACAATAGTACTTTTATGCATGCACATAGTTTTAACATGTAGATGAAAGTAAAACTAACCTAAAAAAATTTGTTTCATATTTTTTTGAGTTTTAGATATTTTTCTTTGCATTTTAGATTTTTTCACCTGATTTATTAATGTAATTAATATTCATTTCGATATTTTTCTAGAATTTTTTGGAAAGAAAATTACATATGTATATATATACGTATATACATGTATATACGTATATATATACCTATATGTATATATATATATATATACGTATATACCTATATGTATATATATACATACATGCATATAGGTATACATATATACGAATTATTTAGCTTAGCAAATTCTTTTATTTCCTTGGAAAAGTTTTATTTTTTTCTTGGTTTTAGGATTTTGGGTTGTTACAGTCATAGATTGGTATGATGTGGAATCTAGTATTCTATTCCAATCATGAGACCCACCATTGATTGGATTTTCAAGTTTGGATTTTGAATTTTTGAATCATTGTTCTGTTTAACTCGGAACTTCTGGTTCAACCTGGAACTTCTAATAAGTCAGAACTTCTAGGTTCTTCTGTATCCATTGTGATTTTTGTGTCTAGTGTTGCACTTTGTTATGATCCATTGTTGAGGTGCCTATTCACCCTCTTCTAGTCACCGTTCTCGGTCCAACAAAGTGGCAATGTTTGAACTGAATATATCCAAAATGCTCTGTTACATAGCCATATAGATGCTCTTTTACATTTTTCTTTTGCAGCATCTCTCTGAAATATTTGTACGGCTATGTGCATATCATTGTGCTGAGACCGGGATCGCCCCTTTGCTTTAAAGGAGATGCAAGTCTTGAACTCGGGCCAGCTTAGTGAGACCATGCTTAGCTAACCATTAGCACCGAGAGAGACTTCGGACAAAGATGAAATAGATTATGGGCATATTTGGTTGGGCTGAAGCTTTTCCAAAAACTATTTTTAAAAGCTGTTTTGAAAAGTTGCTTTTGAATTAGCTTTTGATGCAGATAAAATATATAATATGTATAATATCTCTTAGAACATCATCCCTCATAAGATACAAAAGCTCCTCCAGATCAGCTTCTAGCTTTTAATAATAATGACAGTTTGGTTTAGTTTCTGCTGCCTTTTGCTTCTTAGAAAACATTTCCAGAAGTGGACCGTTTGGTTCAGCTTTCTGCTTCTAAGTAGCAAAAGCCAATAGAAGGTGAACCAAACAGGGTCTAGTACACCAACTCTAGCTCGAGTCTGAGCCTTCGCGAAGAAATCGGCCACCTAAAGTTCTAAAGGCATATAATGAACCCGAATAACTTGTTCCTGCACTTGAGACCACATAAAGGAAGCATCCACACCAATGTATTTGGTGAGCTTATGTTTCACTAGGTCTCGAGCAATACTAATAACACTTGTACTATCAAAGAAAAGAGGAGTAGTTGTAGGGGGTGAAACATCAAAATCCTCAAGTAACCACTGTAACCAATTGAGCTTCGTTATCAATAAAGCCATGGCTTGCAACTTAGCCTCTACACTAGAACGGAAAACTGCGGTATGCTTTTTAGTCTTCCAAGCAATGAGATAACCACCAAGAAAAACACAGTACGAAGAAAGAGATCAGCGATCGAAGGGATCACTAGCCCAAGTAGAATAAGAATATGCACGAAGCTGTAAAGAGGTGGAAAGTGGAAAGAAAATACGGTGAGAGAGTCCCACGAAGATAGCGCATAATACGAAGAAAATGACTATTAATGGAGCTAAGTGGGAGCATAAATGAACTAACTAAGAAAGGCAAGATGAGTGACACCAAAGTAAAAAAGACTCTTAATAAGATGACAGTAGCATGTGGGATCCACAAGAGACTCACCATTAGTGAACCGAAGATGAAGATTAAGCTCCATAGGAGTCTCAACAGTGCGCTTATCACTGAGAGAAGTATGATCAAGAAGATCCTGAATATACTTCTCTTGGGACATAACTAAACTCTCATATGTAGAAGTAATATTAATCACAAGGAAGTAACTAGGAACACCCAAATCACACATAAGAAACTGCTCATTGAGAGCCTTCGCAAAGGCAATATACTTAGAATCATCCCATGTAATGATCATTTCATCAACATACAAGAGAAGAATAGTCTGGTCACGGGATAAAGTGTGGACAAAAAGCTCAGGATCATGAGCACTAGCAGAAGAACCAACAACAATGATCATAGAAGAAAAGTGCTCAAATCAGGCATGAGGGGCTTACTTAAGGCCATAAAGAGAGCGATAGAGACAACAAACTATATGCTCAAGATCGCAGCCTAGAAAGACACTCAACAGATTGAGTAGTCAGTTTGGTACGCTCATGAGGGGTGAGAAGAACGTAACAAACACAACCAAAAAAAGGCAAAGACAGGAGTAGTCAAAAATATACCCACATAGACGCTCAAGAGTAATCCCACCCTTGAGAATAGAAGAATGATGGGTGTTGACCAAGTAAGTGGCAGTGGAGATCGCCTCAACCCAAAAATGAGGTGGGATATAAGAGGTAACCATAAGGGCACGAGCTGTCTCAAGAAGATGACAATGCTTGCATTCTACGATGCCATTCTAAGCATGAGTGCCAGGACATGAGAATTTGGACAACGTGCCTTGTTCAGTAAGAAACGTACTAAGGTGCCCAGAAAGAAATTCACCAGTAAAATCATATCAAAAAAACATGAATGAGAGTATCAAACTCAGTGTGAATCATATTGGCAAAACACTTATAGATAGATAATAGGGGCATTTCCTTATATGCCACTGCAAAAACTTACAGATTCCTAATATGCCAACGATGTGTCTATGACGTGTGGGGCCCACCTCAATCACTAACAGTGGCATGTCAAGGATTTAGGTTTTATCCAGTGGCATGTGAGGAATGATCCCTAGATAATACATCTCTATGAGAAGACATAAAATAAGTCCAAATGTGGCGAGAAAAATTATCTATAAAGATAATATAGTAGCTGCGAGCCCCTTTTGAAATGAAGGGAGCTAGACCCCAAACATCAGAATGAACAAGATCAAAAGGATGTCAAGACATTGACTCACTATGATGATAAGGTAGCTAAATTTATTTACCAAGCTTATAACACTGACAATCTAAAGACACATCTCCTAAGACAGACCCCAGAAGACCATGAAAAACTAATGAAGAAAGACACGACCTATAGACATGGCCAAAACAATGATGCCACTGTTGGAATGAGCCAGTAGTTGAAAAAGTAGAAAGATCGATGGTGGCAACAGAATGAAGATGATTCTAGTCAAGCTCCTATGGATATTGGAATCATGATGCCGAGGGCAAGTACCAACCAGATCCCCTGTGTGCCGGTCCTGGACACAACAAGAGTTAGAGTCTAAGATAATACGACAACCATGATCAGTAAGCTGACCAATGAATATAAGCTACATAGTGAGTTGGGGAACATAAGCAAACATTGCAATGAAAGAAAAAAAATTTCTTGGTAGCTGAAGAAACACTAAAAGAAGTGCAAAGGGTGTCCCAACTAGTAATAGAAAGAGAAGTATCATCAGCGATAACAATATGAAGGGGAGAAACAAGAGGATGAAGCGAAGATAGATTCGAGGAATCAAAAAGATACCCCTGAGTCAAGAATCCAAGGTGAGATACCTGAATGTGCTGAAAGTGGTCTCTTAGTGCCAGAAGAGGGAGTAACAAAGCCAGGAGAACCTATCGACGAGATAGACGTAGTAACAGGTGTCGAAGCAATCTGGAAGGCTGTATAAAACTAAACAATCTCAGAGGAGAACAGAGGCTCGACACTAGCAACCAGAATAAACGTTGCATGAACATCATAATCATCCACTGAGCATAATTAGGCAACTGATCTCGGTACAGCTCCAAGGCATCCTGGTAGACGGAGACAAACTTATTATAGGCAATGGTGACGCCTTCAATAGCTGCTTTGTCAACGGAAGGCTGCATAGGCTTCGTCGAAAGAACAGAGGAAGGGAAAGCGGATAAGGAATATCGCTAGAGAGAACACCCCAAAGACGAAGCCCACACATGTGAATGTGCATATGCTACGCAAAATCGCGATAGTTGACATCATAAAAAATCATTGAGTAGCGAGAAGCTGAAATGGTGCCTAATGAAGAAGACAACATGTTTTTTGTTAACTCCTCCAGAGTCACAAGTTGGTTAGACCGACACCCGATTGCAAACAGGCAGTGTGGGCCAACGACTATAGACCACGAAGGCTTGGCCATAGGAGGGCGATGGTAGGTCCTTTCGTGGCAGATCGGGCCGCTCCAGGTGGTGATGCAACATATCAGGCATGTCCAAGCATATCAAACTACAGTGAAGGTGGATCCGACCACAGAAGAGGCGGGTCGAGCAGATCCAGCGACGACACAGGCAGATCCGACCGGGCAGAGGGACTAATACAGCCAAGCTAGGCTAGCTAGGAGGAGAAGAAACCAATCGAAGACAGAAAGCCATCAAGGAGAGATAAAGCCAGCGAGTGGGCTAAGATTGGGAAGAGTATCTATGTATGTGCCAAAAGAAAATTTAGCTCTAATACTATGTTAGAAATAACAACTTATATTTCATAGAGACCATATGCCAACATATATACATTCATAGGTAGATAATATGCAAAAAAAAAAATCCATTATAACACGGGGATATTACACAGACTAATATATATCTAACATATTCAAGAATTCCCAAGAAAAAAAAAGACAGCTAATCCGTTTCTACTTATGGACAAAGTTGCCAATCAAATCCATTACATCGACTACAACAGTTTTTTTTTGGTGCACATGTTCATGCACCGTATGAATCTTTATCGAAAAAATGCACCATATGAATAAGCACGATGTAAAAACTTTTACACTACTAACATCATATATGCAAAGTTAATGGGGCAAGAAGAATTTATTTTCATATATTAGTCAAAAATGGGAACTGGACATGTCCCAAAAGTGTGTTTCCTAAGTAGTCTCTGAGATAAGACGGACTTCATATAGATCATCGCCACCTTTTCCTGCATCATTACAATAATGTTGCAAGAGTGGGTGAGATAGAGTATACAAATTTGATAGTATTATGGAGCAAAACAAAAATTAGCACAACTCACCAATTTCTGCCTTAATGCCAGGACCAAAAAAGGAGGTGAATTTTGCCTGTACGGAACAAATATGTGCACGGCATCAACACTGAAATAATCTTACATACCTAATTCTGTAATGGATTTTGGGCAAAAATACAACATGTATTTTTTCTAACAGCTCAAGTATCCAAGATGCTACATCCCAACAAGTAATATTAAGCAGCATCCCTATATGGATGTTGTATCTTGAGTGGTCGTGTTTTTTTTAAAGGCAAATCTCAAGAGCTTTATTTATCAGCAGGTTCAGTATCTTGGGCGATCGTGTTATTTGTGCAGCAAGTTTTGTACTACTACATCCTCTAATTTTTGGCTAAACTGGTGAGTATCACACTGTAAAGGTTCTGGAAATAACTCGCTACTCGGTTTAAAAAACCCAGCTTCTAAGGGCTGAATCTTTTGAAGCAGTTGATTATCAAAGAAAATCATCTATTTCACAGACTGAAACTGCTCCTAGTATTTCTTTACTTGTAACAATATTAGTATTATTTCATGCTTCAGATTAATACAGGTGACTAAAGGAGGTATTTCACCTGTCTTTTCTCAAAATCAGATAGCTCCAATGCTTTGGCTTCAAATTCGAGTACTAAACAGTACTTCCCATCCTCAGTTACCTACAATCAAAATATTACTGTGAATCCTGTAATCAAGAACTGCGCCAAGGGAATTGAGCTGGCTATTTGGTCACTCATGGAGATAATTTGTAGGGTAACTTATATTGTTGGAATGAACGAACAGAAGATGCCAATCAACAAACATAGTCCATTGGAATGTCCAGAAGCCATAAGGACAACAGGAAAGACTGAATAAATTTTCCTTGTGCAATACCCACTTCACTTCATGAATTCAGTAACAAGACATATCAGCATTATATTTAAGGAGCATTGATAAATAACAGCTATTAAAAAGAAAGTGTTGATTAACATGCAATTGAGCTACCAACAAAACTATATTTTTCAAAGGAGCTACAATTACTTCATTAACTTTTAGCAAATAATCATTTTCCATTTGTCAGATAGAAGAGAATCATCAGTGGCATTTACGGTGTGTTTCAAAAACAAAAAAGGGGTTAAATTCATAATTTTTGAGAAAAAGGAAATATGTGCATGATATCTGTTTCCTAATCTGAATTTCATGCCCATTTTTCATGACACTCGGATTCAAGAACACTGACCTTGAAGTTTATGTTGACAGCCTGATCACTGCACTATGGAGCAGTTGATTAGTTAGAGACTTAGTACATGATTCCAAGCCACTAAAGTTTGTTCATTTATCTTTTATATTCTTTTATGGGCAGTTACTTTCAGTCATTCAACTTTGCTTGAAGTAACAGCACAAATTGTTGCAGTAACATTCTTTAACGCTACCAGTGTCAAATCCACAATAACTGGCACCACACAAATTACGTGGACAGTCTGAATCCATCTTAGATCATGTAGTTGGTAGATCCCTAAACTTTTATGAATTTGAATACTCAACTCTTCAAATGAGTACAAAATACAAATTCCAAAATGAAACGTGTGATTCACAATACGCAACATACAGAAAATACACTTCAGACTAAATCAAACAGATAGTGAACTTACTTCTTCTCGAATCTTTTGTAATATAGGTGCACTACGTCTTGAAATGCCACCACCCTGTTGTTAGGAATAGCAACTTGTATTCAATAGTAGCTTATAGGAGCAATATATAGAGTATATGAGGAGTACAGGATAAAGACTCTAGCAACCTAACCTATACATAATGGATAAAGACTATTCCTAACACTCCCCTCAAATACAAGACATATGCAATAGCATTGCATTTGAAAGAGGTGACACTAAGTAACAAACTTAGACTAATACATCCAAAAATTGTCTCTTCAAAGCTATCGTAGAATGGAGTCTTGTAATCCTGTCGAATCAACCCGAAGAAATACATAGCGAAGCACAAGAGTATAGTCATGATGATGACAACAAAAGAATGCCCTTGGTCAAGAATCGCAACTAAGCGACGATGAGTAGCAAGACAACAAAAGAAGTAGTCACTAAGGCTACGAAAAGACCGAGATGACAAGAATGCCCTAGATCACGAATTGCGAACATAACAATGACAAGTAGCGAGACAACAAATGAAGTTGTCACTAAAACTACGGAAAGATTTAGATAGCTAAGTTGCATTAATAACGACGGGAGAGAAATCAACTAATTGAAGAAAAAATATGTGAACTCGCACGTCATAGAAGAACTCAAAGAGAGACTAAGACTTGAATGTGGACACAGCGGAAAAGCAAAGACTCTAGTACAAGACTAAGACGCACAGCCTAGCGATAGCACCCCACCACACAACAACTCACAAAGCAACGAATACCTTCCCTAACCTAGCTCATAACTAGCATGCAAAGGCTCACAAAGAGAGAAGTGAAGCAGCAGCTAGAAGAGCAAGCGGAGCAGTAGAGAACCACGGATCATGGAGCTAAAGCTGCTGGCAAAGATGATGAGAAACAACGGGTGAAGCACAATGCAGTGACAACAGATATGTAGTAGATTAGCTACACAGCGGAGCAATCTGTTGAGCAACGCTGCAGATCCTCCTATTGAGCAGCACAGAGGACCAAGACACAGCAGATCAATCCATATAGCAGCGTGGCAGATCCTCCCAGCAACATATGAGCAGCAGATCCATAAAACGTCATAGAAGCATACACTTATGCGAAGGAACCCAACCAGGAGAGTAGCAACGGAGGAGTCCAACCAAGGGAGAGCGGGCGAGCTGACTGTGGGTGGGTGAGCCCAAATCGAAGACGGAGCAGGCGGGGAGGCAGCGCTGCTGAGCCGACGGGGAGGCTGTGGCGTAGATCAGTCTGGGTGGCCGTGGAGGAGCAAGGTCGGGCGGAGCCAGCAACGGGCAGAGCCATGGAGGCTACCAAGTGCCTAGACCGGAGGAGCCCAGAGGCCAGTGGAGAGCTGGCTCGCGCGACACTTGACGACACGCGACTCGACGAGCAAAGGCTCGAGCAGGCGGGCGTACGGATCCGGAGGGAAGAGGCCCCCGGTGTTGGCAGATCCAAGCAAGGGCCCGTGAGGATCCGTCCACCGTCAGCTCCCCCAAGCCCCTAATGCGGAGGCACGGAGCGCCGAGCAGAGGCAGGCGGGGACAGAGTGGGCTGGGGCGGCGCAGACACACCAGCGGCGGATCCGATCGGCCGGGGTGTCAGTCGGGCATGAGGAACCCAACGTGTTGAAGCCGACGTGATGTGTGATGAAGCCGAGTGGAAGAGGGAGACCGACAGGAAGAGAATAGATCAAAACGACAGCAAATGGATTCTACATCGGGACCAGTTGTTGCGTCCCTAAAAGAAAAAATCTAAACCTAATTGTGGTACCATGTTAAGAATAGCAACTTATATTCAATAGTAGCCGATGGAGACAATATAGAGTACATGACAATAACTCTAGTAACCTAACCTATATGTAATGGATAAAGATTCTATATTCCTAACACCTTTCAGTGTAAATAAGATAAAGCAACGAAGCCCTTACTATGAAAGAGAGACAATTAGACACCTAGTGCCAATGACCATTGGCTGAATTCGAAATTATTGATTTGAATAAAGTAAATCAATGTTTATTTCATGGAAATGGATGGAACGAAGAATTACCAAACCATATTGAAAGATTCGTTGTAGCGCTTCCTCCAGGTGTTGTTCATCACCATATCTAAAACGCGTAACATCACTTCTGACCTAGAGATAAGCAATGCTACAAGATTAATGAATGGCACTACAGAAAATTGCTGTTATTTGGTTCTATGGTTAACCTGTCTATAGGAAAAGATTGTCAATTCAGAGAACAAGGTTCGACTTTGTTCCTTGCAAATGTATGAAATTACTACCTTAACCAAAAGGCCAAGTGCAATCTCTAGTGCAAGAGCCTAAAAGGTAAAGCATCGTTATTTCAAAAGCATGTGCTGAACCATTGTGATAATTACTAATTAGTATTTCTTTTGGTATGATTAAGCATGCATTCTAATTTAATCAATCATCTTGGCCACCAAAGTGTGCCTGCCTTAGAATCGAAAATATCAACAAGTTCTGGTTGTATTAACTATCTGGGACTGTGGTTGTTAGGAGGTATGTTTATGTGATATTGTGATGTCAAAATTTAGTAAGCCGCCTCTATCAGTCTATTGCATCATGATGTAACTAAATAAGTGATAATTGATAACACTTAGATGGTGAAAAACTTGATCAAGGAGTTATCTGTTCGCCTTTGTTAGATCATCCATGTAGCTTGCTGGAAATTAACTAAGAATCTTAGTGTTATGCATTTTTATTTGATCTCCAAGACTGAAACGTGTGATATCATGCTGTATTATGATGGATAATGATAGTTAACAGCTGGTGGGTTGAAATAGCGTCATTTTCCTTTCCCATGTCTGCAGTATCTAGAAATTTCAATTATTGATGTTTAAAGCCTCATGTCGAATTCCACTCATATTAAGAACTCCACCATCAGCAAATTATTGGTTATATAGCCCAATTTACCTCTAGTGAAATATAATGGAATATAAATCATACTTAATAGTTATGTTTGGTCGGATAAATAAATATTACCTGCTGGAGAATAGGGGTGGCGCACTTTTCTCTTAGAGCAAGAGCATCTGCATAGGTTATGCAGGGCACTGGTTTCAGTTCAGCATACTGCATATACAAAATTGATGAGTCAAAACATACCACAGCAAAGAAACCGAGCACCTTCAACCTAAACTACTAAAGCATTTAACACTCAATCAAAATTTCATCAGTGCAAACTGCACGCTCAAGACTTAATTTCAATCACGAAACACTGAGGTGCATAATTTAGGTAAGACGAATAACTGTCAGAGGCACTCGTAGAGACTGAAAGTAACAGAAAATGATCCTTCCTAAAGATGTCTTTCAGTAATGTCTGCTTGTACATGTACATTGAGGAGATTTCTTGCCTTTAGGGCCATGCCGATGATTGTGAGGGGAAACCCGTAGGTCAGTAGCAGAGCGGACCACTCAGACCCGGGGAGAAGGTTGAAGTATGACCCGAATCCATACCTGAGATGCAAGGGCACATGAGCTCACACTTGCAATCTCCATGACAGAGGACTCTGAATCTCTTAGACTGATACAACAAGACTGAAAAAAAGTGTGAACTCACGACAGGAGCGAGATCCCAAGCCCCAGCCCAATCACGCCAAAGGACACCTGCAAAGGACGAGTGATTCAGCAATAAAGGAAACGATTTCAGGATCCAAGAAATAGTCTGGCCGCTCACTTTGGCGAGGGAGAACTCGTCGTCCGGGACGACGGCCTTGCTGGCCGCGGCGGCTGGCTGCGCGGCGGGAGCGGACGAGGACTCCGCGGCGCAGACGGGCGCGACGGGGCGCCCCGGCCGGCGGGACGGAAGGGATAGGGATACGCGGCTCGCCCGGAGGCGAGAGGAGGCCGGCGCCGGGAGCGCGGCGAGCGCCCGGACCGCGTGCGCTGCGCACTGCACAGACATCTCTCTCTTCCGTCTCGCGTCAGCGCAGAAGCACTAATGATTCTCGAGGATTCTCCCTGCAAAGCGAGTTTTTTTTTTCGTTGGGAGATTTTGGTTTGGAACAGGAGGAGCAGGCGAGGAGGGAGAAGGTGGTGGCTGGGGTTTTGGCGCGTGGAGAGAAGAACGAGTGGATCACCCCAAAGGAATGGAGGCCAGAAAAATGAAATCAATTGCTTGGACTAACAAAGCGGAAATACCAATAAAAAAAACAAAGTGGAAATAACATTTTCACCCTGTTAAATGATTTGTGTGACAACCACTTAGTCTCTAGACGATGTTGAAGGAATGTTAAAGAGTTAAAACTTAGAAATAGCTGCACCTTTTTATTTAGTCGGTAGATGATCAACAGGGTGAAATAACAAGCACCGATAAATATCCCTAAACCGCCGCCACACCAAAACTCTGCTACTCCTATTCCTTGTTTGGAGGTCGACATTGCAAACCTTTGATATAGGTTGTTTGCTTGATGGAGAAGAAGCCATCACACAACTATGGATATGGTAACTTCAACCATACTAACGATATGTTCTAGATAATAAGTCAATGAAGAAGAGTAGCCATATCTGGCTATCATATCTCGCAAGAGGATGAGTGAGTATATCTCGTGTAAATTTAGCACATTATTTAGTAGGTGTAATTTCTTGTCCCTCTTTTCTTAATATGGAAAACAATAGAAGAGATGCTAAAACTTATAGTTACAACTGGGTGGTGGCTCTCTTTACCGAGGTTGCTATGACGACAAGGAGGAGGCGACGTACTATGATAGTGAGCCTAGTGCTGATGAAGACTCGAATCCCGAGGAGGAGTCCAACGTGCAATCGGAGCCTGAGCCCGAGCCCAAGGAGGAGGGCTAAGGCGACAATGACGATGAAAAGTTGGACCTGGGGGATAACAGGGTCACCAAAGAGGACGACATTAGCGATAAAGAGGAGTCTGAGGCGGAGGGTGACGGCGAAGAGAGCTTTGAGGAAGAGGTCAATGTACTTTTCTTCAAAAATACAAACTCTTATTTGGAAATTGGAAAAAAATCAAAAGAACTAGTTAGACAAAAAAGAGAGCAATATATTGCCAAATAAAACTATTACCAGAAAAACTTCACAATGTGAGTAACTCAAACATTTTAGGGGAACAAAATGGAATATATCACCAGTAACAGATTTCCATGATGCCAAAAATGGTAAGAAATAAGAGAAAACCATAAGGAAAAATATCCTTGATGAAGCCTAGCTGGCCCCAAAAATCGAATTGGGCTGAAGGTTACCATTGGAGAAATAATCTCTAAATAGTTTTCCTGATGTGTTTTACAAAGTTAGTTGCCACATTCTCACCTTTTCAAAGGTTCTATTAATAAATTAGTCATAACATGTATTTTCTTTTTATAGTTTCTCAACTAAATGCTGTTAGGGAAATTTTCGTTTCTCACGGAATTAATTTTCAGGTCACATTAAATTAAGTGGCCGCAATCAATTGTTGGGTAGTGTGTGCTTGTGTTGGAACAAATCAAAGATATTGCAAGAATGGCTAAAAACACACAAAAAAAAGTGAAAGTGTATGGCGACAACAGATTGAGGCACTACTGAACAAAACTAAAACAAAAAACATGTTGGCTCTGTTGTTTTCTATACAGCAGAACAAATATACAGGGGAACAACACGAATGTCCTATACACAACAGCACAAACACACTGGGGAACAAGACAAATATAAATGTCCCTGTGTGCACAAGAAAGAAAATTACGGCAACAAATCGAAAAAAAATGCTACCAAATGACATAGTAATACATATATAGAATATATATGTATTATAATTTATAATGCTACCGAATGAAATAAACATATATTCAATATATTGGTTTTATTTGTAGACCTCGTTGTAACAAATACAGTGCTTCGAATGGAATACAAATGGATAAAGGATCTGTTAGCAAGTCATATTCAATCACACGGTTCTCTCTTCCCTAGCTTTTAGATAGCCTTATTTGTTCTGATTTTAATACACTTAGCGGACTATTGAATTTAGAATATGCTTATATGTCAGCATAGAACCTACCTGTGAAGTCACGTAAACGATCTGCATTATGTTTCTGTAACAGGACGGAATGGGGGTTCCAGTTTGGAGTAGGAAGTTGTTCCATTGATTTCTGTCTAGTTTGTGATGCAACATACTGAGGAGATTCATTAAGAGCTTAAGCTTATTTGTGACGAGGCATCATATGGATTAGACATAGTATCATAGTCACCAGAAATTTGGGTAAAACGGATTAAGGAATGCGGTCACAGGATATGGGTCGATATGTAATAAAAATGTGGTACGAAAGGGTCATACCTTCTTGGATGACAAATTAATGACGCGGAGCGTGACCCCGATTCATCCGGATCGATGCCTCATCCGGGTTTTTATTTTTCAGACGATCAAAATATATATGGCATATACATCAAAGAAAAATAAAAAAAGAAAGAAAAATAGGCTACTAACTCATTCTATCCACTATCAAGCCCAGCCCAATAGCCCAAATAAACACCACACCTGCCAATAGATGCCCTTATTCTATCGATATATGTAGCCACGACTGCTCTCTCCCTCTCTCTCTCTCCTTATCCATTCAACAGAGCAGCCAGGTGGGCGGGCGGATGCGCTGATCGGGCGCGAGGCCTGACGGGCGAGTAGCGCGTCGATCAGCCGAGAGAGCGGCACTGTGGGCGTGGTGGACTGGCGGCGCGACGGCCGCTGCGATGGGCAAGCGGCGCGGTCCTGCGGAACGAGTCCCGAAGGCACGGTCCTGGTTGCTGGTAAGCCTTCCCCACCTCTCTATACTGCAGCAAAGTCCCACGGGATATGTCCTGTGGTGAACCAGACCTACGATCTGGGTGGTTCGATCCGGGATCATGGGTCACTGCATCGACCTTACTCATGTAATTATGCACAATACACTTCAGGCACATAATAGTCTTACAGAAGTTCAAGTGGATCAAACACTTAAACAATTGAAGAGATAAAAGAAGACCATATCAAGTGGATCAAACACAATAAATGGTCGCATCCAAATAACGTTTAATAGATTAATCGATAGATAAGTTCATCGGGGAGTTACATTCCATTTTTGTTCATTGCCTCCATCTTCCACATCAAATGTACCTCAGAATGGAAGGCACATCAAAAACCTTGACAGGCTTCACCATGTACTCCTTTGCTCCTCCATCTAAGAATCTGCATACAAAGTATACATATAATATAATTCGAGTACGTAGATAACAAGTATATAAACACCTAATGCAATGACCGATAGTCACTTTTTTACTCACATAGATAACAAGTATATAGTCACCGGAGGTACTTGGTTCGGATGATGCCTGGGTGGGAAAGTAAGTAAAATGGATTATTAATGAACAAGGTTCTTAAATATTTGGAGACACTAGAGTAAATATTTACAACAACACCGTGAAATTGTCTGATGAGAAATATTGGAAGTTTTTTTCCCCAATAAAGGACTCAACTTTTACTTTCATAAATAGATTGTAGCCAGTTATATTTGGCTTACACACTACTACACAGAAGATCATCTTAGGCGGCTGTTGGGGATCATCTCCTGCCGTCTCCATACCCGAAGGCAACTACGAAGTTAGTTAGAGGTGCTGCGGGACAACCGCTGTGTTGATTGCATCTTCCATAACCGAATTGGCGTATGCGAAGCCTGATCTGCCTCGACTGTCAGGCGAAGCTCCAGTTCGCGTTCCACGCCCTTCGCTCGATGCGAAGACAAGACCAGGCCTTCGCCTGGAGGCAGCGAAGGCAGCTCGTCAAGAGGTCGGACGGAGAGGTCTTCGATACCCTTCGGTTGAAAAGCAGCTGGACAGTGAGCCCAATTGTCATGGGCACTGTTGTAATTATGGGATCATGCTTATTTGTACTATATTGCCCTCGGATATTCCGGGAATGTAGCAGGTTAGGGGGTAATATGTGTAAACCGGGTCCGTGATCGCCGGGTACAGGCTATAAATAGAGCCACAGTGTAAATATGAACGAGGACCGAGACTATTCTACTTCCAGTACACGTCACCGTAAGGAGCCTTCGCTAGTTTCACCCCCGAAGGCCCCT
Organism: Phragmites australis; assembly: GCF_958298935.1. Taxonomy (NCBI): domain Eukaryota; kingdom Viridiplantae; phylum Streptophyta; class Magnoliopsida; order Poales; family Poaceae; genus Phragmites; species Phragmites australis. The sequence continues at coordinate 17,115,503 of NC_084936.1, read as the reverse complement.
CTTGTCTGGGACTTCGATCCCAACAGCGGCTTAAAAATAATCAGGTGATAACCTCATCTCAGACGGTTTTTGAGCCTTTATAGATTGTGAGCCACTTTAGAATCATCATAGATACTATTTCAAAAAAAAAAATCAACAGTTTAATGCCAAAAATTGGGGGAAATTTTCTAACTAGGAAGCCCGTCCTCAGCTATTTACATATGGTCACTTGTCACGGCTCAACAAATCACACACTTTTTTGTGCACATGCGATTCTAAGGACTCGAATCCATAACCTCTTGACTCCACGTGAACCCCACTAATCAACCCACCAAACACACATTTCTAACTACAACAGGATATTATCATTTACGGCTTCTGATTGAGGCTATCTGAGATAAGTGTCTATCTTTGACTGTTCCAATTGTATATCTTATCTCAAATAATTCTTTGTTTGAACCATCTATGTCATAGATGGTTCCAAAGGAGCTATAAGAGAAAAGACATTATATGAGTTTTTTTACAGTGACAATGATAAGTTAGGATCAACTTTGCATCATGTTCCTATGCCAAAAGTTTATAAGAAAAAACATAAGAAACATCGTAACTGCAAAAAAATAAAATAAATCAAACATCAAGGTCAGGGGAAATCCAGGAGATATGGTCATTGGGCTCACCATGAACTACCTCGCCTTCCACATTAAAAAAAGGGACAATTGTAAATTTGCCACTGTTTTGAACCGTTATTGTAAATTTATCACTAAAAAATTACAACAATACCAGCAGAACTGTCATTCGAGTGGCATTCTTGCAAAAAATAAAAAATCAGTAGCAAATTTGCAAAAGCCCCTTAAAAAAAGTAAAATTGTGGCACATCCAGTCACAGGATGAGTAGGGAGATCATATTGGTTGGAGCAGCGCCGTACAGGATTGTGCTTAAGTCGAATTTATGCCCTATAGTATCCTCTTGTTGTATTTGTTTTTTTTTTCCGTTTTAACCAGCATTAAGCCAATTAGGTAATGTTTGGTTAGAGAGCGAGATGAGATAGGATGATTCCATTCATATATTTAAGGATGAAATGATTTCATTCATATATAGATACTTGTTTGATGGGTGAGATGTATAAGTCCATTTTAGTACATCAGATCTACTGTCAGTGTCACGTTCGAAGTGAGATGACTATGTTTCACTATTTTTTTAACAGCTCCATCTCGAATCTTTAAAAAATATTTTCTAATTCCTAACCATCCTATCTCAATACTTTTTATCCAAACAACTTAAAAAAAAATAGATCTACTCCATCCTATAAACCAAATACTATCTTATTTGTACGTTATTTGTGTTCCTATCTTCAGCTCACATCTTGGCATTAGTCGCTGCACATTTGGTCAAACATCTGTGACTACCTACTGTTAGATGTGACGGCTCACTGTGACATTTGGTTCCTACCGGTAAGAGTATACATGTAACATACTTGTAATTAATAATGTAACGAAGAAATCATACATATAAAATCAGTAATATTATAGTAAAAATCAAAATTTAAAATAAAATATGGTGTATAAGTTTACAGTCACCTATTATATTATTTAAGCAAACTATAGGATAGAAATTTACTATCATCTATTACAATTGTACATAATCGAAGTTATGAGCAAAAACTTAGGTAAAGAAAAAAATAAATGGTACATAGTCATCAGCAAAATATAATAGCACAACTAATCTTTCATTCCAAACGACGAACTATTGATACGTTTAACAAACTCTTGTACAACTTCAGTATGTTGTCTTTAGATTCATTCCTAATGTATTTCAATAGGTCAACCAAGAATTTCTTTTTTTTTCGTGCACATCCTGTAAGCGTATTATATTTCATTGTAATTGTAAAAAAAAAGTGCACAACCAGATGGTCAATTGCTTAATGTAAACCATAATACCGTTGAAAACATTTACAGTGCAAATCGGTGGTTGTAGTTGTTTACCGCTCCACGCGTGCATGAAGTTAATTGAAAAAAAAACCGAGTCAAACCTATAGAAGAATAAATTGTTACATCTATGTGAATAATCTAATCGATAGAACCGAAGTTGTAAGAAATTTACCAATCTTTTATCTTTGGAACACAAATTGGTACTATACGACGCCAATCACATATGTCGTCAATCCAGGGTAGGTTGTTACTTCCAGAGCTAGATTCAATTTATTGGAAATTTTAAAAGTTTTCAAAAGATAGTGCAATATGAGTTCATGTCCTTTAAACCAATCCGGTATAGTCAGTGGGTCCAATACCAATACACTTCTAGCCATCATGTTGAATGCAAATAGTATGAAATGCCCGTGCTAACATATTGATAATAGAATCTGCAAATAATAGTCACTATTGTTAGGAGAAAACTAAACCACAACATAGATAAATAATAAAGCAAAACATACCAACTTGCACTATGAAATATTGTACTTTATCCCAGATCACGTATCAAACATTTTTGCCAACAACTAGATATCAAGCTTCCTTTTATGTTTCGTCTCTCATTCAAAGTCACACAACAACTGTAATAAATAAGAGAGCTCATAAGATTATGTGTAAACATGATGATTACATGAATATATTATATCGTTCCTAGAACTGATGGTCCATATAGTGATATTGGGTGTCCATTAACAGGTTGATCTCATCGCAAGCGAACATCCTCACACCCATGTTGAAATAATCCTTGTCCATAGGCTTTTGCACATCTATTATTTCTTGAACCGTTTTTAGGCTTAAGCTAATCAGTTGAAGCTTAGAGCTCTAAATCCATTCTTTCTTATAAAATAATGTATTATTTTAGGTGCAACAATGAATAAAAATAATGTATATAAATAATACATATTATATGGAATTAGACGGCCACACTCCAAAGTCTTAGGGTGGTCTATAGATATGATAAATTTGCAAAGCTCACCTCCTAACTTGAATGCATTTGTCACCATGATGGCAATGGGACGAACACATAGTAATGATTGATCTTCAATTTGAAGTGATATCTTCGAAATTTGTCACACTTAGCAGGACTCTCTACAATCATACCATCTTCTAAACTTTTTTCTTCCTTGCTGTCATGTTTGGAATATGAACATTCTTTCCTTGTATTTAGTTTTAAGTTTAACAAAATTGCTGCTAGTTTTAGTCTTAAATTCATCATATCACGCTACAAAATTGTAATTAAAATTAATCTATTATCTGAATATAATATAATTATTTAAATATGTTGCAAATCTTTATAATCAATCTTAAAATACATGAGTCACACCATCAGATAGTGTATCTCTTGTCCAATATGAACAGACCACAAGAGATGCTAAAGTATTACAGAAACTTCATACAATTATTAATTTAATTTAATCAACCAATGAAAAGTAATTATTTTAGCAAGCAACGATGTTTTAGTATACCCGTCAGTCTGCATTGCCTCTGGGAATTTCTCTATAATAGGCCATGTTCCAACTCTAAGGTCCTGCCACTTGTGATCTTTAAGCTCTTTTAACTGTGATGCAATATTTATTTGTTTCTCCAATCCACTTATCTATTAAATGAAAATAGTAGTATCAGAGGTAAGATAATAACAAAAAAGTCTTATCATATTATAATGAAAAAAGAGTATTGAAGTTATAAATACTCACAGTAAGAGTGAGGTTATTGCGGTTCATTGTAGGCCCTAGCGAGTCGAGAACAAGTATCTCACAATTTTGGGCATTCACAACTGCTAGATACCAATAGCATTGTGTGATGTTAATTGAAATAAATACCTATAGCAAACATTTGTCGTTAGCATTAGCCACTGATATATTAACATAAAATTGATAGATATTGTGTCGATCATTACCATATCATACTTCAGATAATTATCCACCCTTTTTTCGATGGTGTCATGACTAGGATTTATTTTGTCCATTGTAAGCTCGCCATCACGCTTTAGAATGCTAGAAATGCAAGTAATTTCTAGGAAGACTTTTGCACCAGCCTTATAATGTAGATGCTCTTCAGTCCTTATACAATGGATATATGAACTTATGATATGTAGTTACAAGTTATAAATTACGATTAAATTATAGGGTTATGTTATATAATTATTTTATACAGGTGTACTTACTTCATCATTTAAGAATTCGTTAGGCTATAGAAGGCATTCGAAATGGAATTTATCTATGAATGCATCGTCGATGTCCACAAGTATTCTATTTCTAGTGATGATTTGATGGATTCGATAATAGTAATATCTTCTCCAGTACAAACATAATATATAACAAAACATACACATAAGGGACTAATATATATAGCTAAAGAGAAAGGACAACAAACGCGGTAGAAATATATATCTTGCGGGGCAACTCTAGTTATATGCGCCTTCTTTGATTTGTTATGTTGTGTTATAACTTCTAATAGTGTACAACTCAATGTATTCTTAGTCTGTTTCAATATCTTAACATCGAGACTTATACCAGTTGATTCTTTCTGATCTTAAAAGAATACATATGTGACACAAATAAATTTAAAAGTTTAATTATTACGATATAAAAAAGAGAAATATGTACATGCACGGCTCCAGCACCACTAAAACAAGAGCGGATTTTTTTTTTAGCACAATGGTGATAAACTTAGCAAGTTTACTGACTACAATCAGAGACTACAGATCATATATCAGAAGATAAAGTCAGAGCGTTCAAAGAATCTATGAATCCAATAATTTGTGGCTCATTTACTGATCAGGTTCATACTTGTAGTGCTGCTTCTGATATTTTGATGGTCTGAGACGAAATTAAAAACGAGAGGCTATTGAATTGAAACATAAAAAATAATTAATATATAGATTGTAAAGATAATATTCAGTACCGATTAGGCCAAGTCGTCTCGCCGACAGACGCCGAGTCGCCAAGTCACCACACGTCACGCAGCTGAGATTGCTCGACGCCTCCAGTCTCTGCGTGAAATACAAAAGGATACAAGTGTGAAACAATCAAACGAATGACTAATCAGTAATCACTAATGAGATTATCCCCTTAATTTGCTAGCTAATTGCTTGCATAGTTCATAGTTGCATCGATCAAGTCATCAAGAACATCGCACCTACAGTCTGCAGAACTGAACAATCCTGACACTGCCGTCTGCCCTATACGGATGGCCGGATAGGAGTCTAAAAATCAAGCGAGTAACAATTCAGATCAGGCATTCGAGCAGTCGGGCAGAGCAGATCAAGAGACGAGTCAAGACCGAGCCTGTGAGCCACCAAGGCAGCAATTTGGTGATCGACAGTTTGGCACCCCGGCATTGAGGCAACAATTTGGTGATCGACTGATCAGCACCGACCACCGAGCCTGCGAATCTGCGATGACCGATGAGGCGATGAGACCAGCAGACCGAGAGTCCGAGTCTCCGAGACGATTCGCCAATCGCCAGGTCGCTAGGACATGAAACGCCATACGCCATAGGAGACGTCGGCGCCGCCAGAGGACAGACCGAATGAATGTGGTCACGTGGATGCTTTTATAGTTTTGGGCCAAACAGATTGACGTGGATGCTTTAAGCTTTTGGCCCAGGTACAAAATACACTATATGTATATGTATATAGTGTTGTCTAAATGAGCCTGTCGGACCGGCATGGTACGAATCTGGCTAGACACGACCCGGCTCGATAGGCCCTATAACTGTAACGGGCTATGCCGTATCGGCCCATGTGTTGTGCCTTCGATTCATGGCACGGCTCAAAATTACATTGTTTTATAAGGAACTCCATATTTTTTCTTGCAACATGTAATATGCTTACTCAAATACTTTATTTCAATTATAGACTTAGTACATAATTCAAGGCTATATATATTATACTTAGCAAATCTTACAAGTTCTTATTTACTTTTCTAAATATCTTTTCAAAATATTGCCATACTAATGACCATGCACACGTGTTCTCGGTGTCTTGACCCATGAATAGAAATATGAAATTGATTTGTTGAAATGGGCAAATGGCTATTGGCTAGCAAGTAGAAAAAGAGAGATGGATGGTTGATGGGATCACTAAGAATTTGTGATGGTGGCTATTTATAGGACAAGACGAGATGTGTGTGATGGGTCACTTTAAAAAACTAAAGAAAAATCATAAAAAATAAAAAAATCAGAAAATAATAGGAACACATAATTAATTTTAAAAAAGAGCTTTATTGATAGGTTGCCTCATTAAAAATCTTTCTAGTAAAGGAAAAAAGTACAACCTAGCTCAGGAAAATTGGAAATTACACATTCTCATCTATATCTTAGATACAAATTTTTGAATGAATCTTTAAGCTTAGTGTTATCTGTAGTGTATTGCATTTGTGTTTCAGCTTGTTCCTAGTCTTTAACTATGATGAGTATTTCTACCATCTCACTTGTGGTCGGCCCATGCGTGCTGGATGGACAATGCTATGCCGAGCCAACCGTGCCATGACATGCCCGAGCGGGCGAACTAGGCTACCTTCGTGTCGTGCCTGCACGGGCCAGTCCTGCCTAGCTGGGCCCAAAATAACATAGCCTGAGCGGGCGAGCCAGTCCGCTTCCATGTCGTGCTTGCACAAGCCACCCGTGCCTAGTTAGGCTGACCCAAAATAACCACACTCAAAATAGCTCGACCCAAGCATAGCCTGTGTCCTTGAACCATGCTAGCCTAGTCGATCGGTCGAGTAGATATAGCCTATTTAAACAACACTATATGTATATTAGTATATGGGAGGGGTGTATTTTGGGGCACCCTCCTCTCCGTTTCCCCCCTCCCCGTCGCCTCCCCCTCCCCGCAGCTCCTCGCCTTCGCCTCTCGCCTCCATGAACTCAACTCTCCGCTCCTCGTCTCCAGGCTCGCCAAGCTCCTCATGATCTCCTCCTCCCGCTCTCTGCCCGTCACCAAGATCGCATCCGCCAAGCGCAACTTCAGCCTCCCGGACGACTTCTTGGTTTCGTTGGTACCGAGGTACCCCCACCTCTTCCGCCTCGTCGGCGACCCCCGGCCCGACGCCTTCGGGAACGCGTTTCTCGAGCTGGTATCTTGGGACGACAGCTGGCCAAGTCAATGATCGAATTGAGGGCTGACAACGAGGCCACTGTCGTGTAGCAGCGCTGCGGTGTGCGGTGGCGGAAAGCTCGCGTACAGGTTCTCGCCGTTGAACAGCTTCTCTAGAAGTGTCAGCAAGACGACGTCTCTGGGTATCGGCTCCCTGCACTCTTCTCTGAACCGGAACAAGTCGTGTAGAGGCGACCACGGATAGCTCGCAGCAGCCGCAGTGGTCCTGTTCGACTCAGAGACAATGGTGGAGGCGGTGAGGTACGCAGTGAGGTATGTGGCGTGCGGCTGTATGACCGTCTGAGATGGCTTTGGCGACAGCCGGGTGGACGACGACAGGATGTCAAGGGAGTATCCGACGGTGAAGACGATAAGGAAGGAGGTGAGCCGCGAGAGGTGTGGCCGGAGGAGAAGCTGTAGCTGTTGGCCTAACATGGATCTCGTGTTTTACACTTTATAAATTGGATTCTTCTATCACTACTACACAAAACGTCATCATAGGCGGGTGGTAACACCTTTTCACAGGCGTTTAGCGCACTCGCCTGGGACCGAAGGCCTGTGAAAATGAACGATTTCCACAGGCACAAAATAGGCCGCCTGTGGAAAACCATTTCCACAACAGTTCCTTAAGTAAACCACATGTGAAAATCTATTTCCACAGGCGGTTGATTTAAGAAACCGCCTGTGGAAATCTATTTTCACAAGCGGTTCCTTAAGCCAATCGCCTGTGGAAATGGATTTTCACAGGCGGCTCACTTTAGCTGCCACCTATAGATATAAAGATTTTCACAGGAGGTTTCGTAAGAGAACCGCATGTGGTATGTATTTTTTCAAAAAAATGAGCATATATTTTATTCCCTCTAGATTTCACACAGTTTCAATATAAATTTCAACATCACAGATTTCAATAGCATGAAAGATTTCACAAAATTCAATATTTAACACAAGTATAATAATATTCACAACATCACAAGCCTATATTGCTAAGAGTTTTCCTCTCCCACTCACAAAGCTTCGGATGGCTAGCTAATTCGCCTTCATGATCAAAGAATCTGCCACTCTTGTGGATGACTTTGTGTATAATAAATCGGCACATGTCACGTTGGACGTTTTGGATATCTTCGTCTGTGAGAGATTGGATGGTACGTTGGATCATCCGTGCCTGGAATGAAAACACAACTAAAAGAGTTAAAACACTACTGACAATAAAAACATTACCAAATAAGAATATACAGACGCAATGATGACTTACATCCTCAGGGTTTATTATGTACCTCTCATTTACCTAAGAAATTGACAAACATAGTATCACAAAGAACGCTATTGAAACCTATATATGGATTTTGGTCTCATCGACAAGGCAAAGAAGCAAGTTCTTACTTTGTTTGTGGAGTTCCATTCAGCCAGTTGGCTCAGCTCAGCAATAATATTTGACACGTATTTTTCTGATTGAAGCTTGTTTGAGGAAGGAGGCGACTGGTAGAGAAAGAACTGTTTGAAAGTATATGAAGGCTTGTACTGCATGGCAACCAGAAACTTCAAGAAAGCTGCCAGCTTATTTTTGGATTCCACTTCGACTTTCACAACTTATGAGTAATTTCCATATGATACTTTCATCTTCTATACAGTCCTCACAAGTATCATCTCATTGGACCGTGTATCTCTGAAACAAAAGGTATTTAGATTTTGCCCAGTCTGCTCTGTCGTGGTTTTCTCACTAACAAGACATTCGACAGGTGGTAGATGCACCAGAAATCCTTGCCGTGATTGGCAAAGTACCTCACCTCTCTGAGTTTCTCAACTCCCTGTACAATTGCCAGTACAAGTCATTTTTTGCTGCATTCTGTAAGTGAGGATATATAAATAACTTGTCCGCACTCTTGTACTATTGTAAGATAATAATGTGCAAGCTTGTGTGGCTTATATTAGTATATGGTCAATAATTATTTTCAGCTGGCTTGACGGAGCAGATCAAGTTAGACCGTTATCTTCAGCCTCATTTCCGCTACTACATAAGGGAAGTGCGCACTGTTGTCTATTCACAATACTTGGAGTCATACAAGAGTGTTACGATGGAAGCAATGTCTGCTGCATTCGGTGTGACTGTTGATTTCATAGACCAGTGAGTATTGTTGCCCTGTTGCTGTAATCGATCTATGTGATTCCCATATACCTACACTCCTTTTCTCGTACTTTGCTGTATTCATAAGCTTTTCCTATCACTTGTTGTAGGGAATTGTCACGGTTCATTGCCGCTGGGAAGCTTCACTGCAAGATTGACAAGTTGCTGGTGTTCTGCAGACGAACCGACCTGATGCGAGGAATGCTTTCTACCAGGCTACCATCAAGCAAGGGGACTTCTTGCCGTACAAAAGCTTTCACGGGACATCGATTTGTAAGAATTGCTGTTTATGTTGGAGCTCCTTCGACGCCCTGCAAATGCTCCCCCATACAGGAAAGGTTGATCAACTTATTCACCTAGGCTCCCGTAGGACATGACCATTGCTCACCTTGAGAGAGAGGGGGGGGGGGGGGGGGGGCGGGAGGGGAGGGGAGAAAGTTTATGTTCTAAACGTGAATTTGGTACATGTATCCCAAGGGTTTATAGAATGAGAAAAGCGCAGATCCGTCTCATGAACGTTTATTCTGTTGCGGATCTGTTCTTTCACTTCGACTCTCATATCGGTGGTTATGTGCATTGCTTCTTAAGTGCTATGCCCTTTTGACCTACATAAAGTGATCTGATATGCAACACCTTCATTAACTACCAGTGGAATTTTTGCACTTCACCAAGGTGTGACATTTTGTTTCCAAAAACCTGCTTTCGCCGACGAAATTTCCAGCAAGGTAGTTCAGTTGCAAGACCATACCATCTCAATTTTGTGCTGTATAGCCACTCCACTTTTCAACTATCAAGAAATGAAATCAATATACAGCTGTAATGCTCACCGGAATTTGCGAGATTTAGTGACAAGGAATCAACTAGTCAGTCTCATGGAGGTTACACATTGTCTCTTTGCAAATATTTAAAGCTGGAGAAATCACAGAGCAACTCTAGTCTGGGACACGGCAAAATCACAGTTGTTGCTTCGTCTCTGCAAGATGTAAATGGAAAATCACGCAATTAGATCAAATATTTTATGCCTACAGAATGAAGACAATCGTTTAAACAAATAAGTGATGCTGCATTGGTGAAACAAGTCTGAATGTACTCACTAAGGCCCTGCTTTGACTTCTGCTTCTTTCGTCTCTTTGAGCGGAACTTCTCTCCTTCCCCTTCTGCTTCGTCTGCATCCTTGATGACAGCAGACCCTGTGATCTGCGCAAAGGATTCTTTGGCTATAACAGTTACTTCACCGAAGTCCTTCACCTTGTCAACCACAATTTTGAGCTCGTCCTTCTTTGGAAGCTGAGATAAATAATCTTACTGTTAATGACTTGCCATAATGCTCAAAAGATGTCTACTGAAAAATTTAAGATTTGCTATCAAAGACGCATTTTTTTAGATGATCAAAGATGCTATTTTCATTCTCATGTGGAAGTTACTTCTGCATGGGAGAACTTTCCAAGACACTATTTCATGAGCTACTATCTAAGTATGCAATGATTATTTGAAATTTGTGAGATCATGTGCTAAAAAATTAGCAAATGGATATTTGGCATAATTGTGATATTGGTGAAAATGCAAAGTGATTTGTGAAAAAGTAGCATAGTTATAGATAATATGTATGCGATGATGTGTATATGATGATGATGCTCGCAGTAGCATGATAATGTTTGTGTTTTTGATATATACAACATACTCGTGTGAGTGTTGTTGTGCAGATTGACGACGAGTTAAGTTTTCGAAACTTGTGCTCGGAGTTGTTTGTTTGTTCATGTGTAGGTGTTGTCCTGAGGGAGGATGTAGTCGGTGATAGGACCGGGACTAGATTCATCGAGGAATTAAGGTAAGATGGTCAGAGGTCACGCGAGACATTCGGACTAGAGAGCGGTGCATGTGAAGATAATCACACTATGAGACGTAAACAAGAGCTATACGAACTATGGTGTGATAGAGATAAAGTGCACCATGAGATATGATCTATGGTACGGAGCGTCATGTGATGGCACGAAATATTTTATTCTAAGCATGCATGTGTGTGCGTGTTATAACGAGGAAAAGGGAATTGGTTTCGGTCGGCTGCTGGTGTAGCCTGTGAAGGAGTACGTGGCAGCTGGAATCGAGGTAGGCTAACGCGAGGCTGGAAGCCCGAGAGGCTTGGTGGAGCACGGCCCGTAGGACGGTGTGGCCTAGGAGCTGCTGCGTAGAAGGTGAAATTTATATATATATATATATATATATATATATTTTAAATATTTTAAGATTATATATCTGTTTGAAAAATAATGATGTCTATTTTACTGTCGCTCGTTCAACGGACGAGAACAAGATCTCGCCCGTTGAGACTTTGTGGGTCCTGGTTGCCAGCGAATTTAATAATCAAAGAGAGAAATATCTCACCCATTTAGCGGGCGAGAACTTGATCTCGCCTATTGAATGGGCGAATCCTTCACGGCTGCGACGCCGCGTGAGCCCACCTAAAAGGTATCGCCCATTTAGCGGGTGAGATCTTTTGAGTATTTAGGCTCGCGCGACTAGCTCTGCCGACGTCAGCATGTCATTTCATTCCCATTCAACCGAGAGGAGAGGAGAGGGGAGGGGAGGGGATTTGTGTGGCGAAGTCCTACTAAAAAAAAGAGGTAATTTTTTTCTTGTTTTTTTAACAAACCCGGTAGTATAGCAACTAGTGTTAGGTTTTATTTTATCAACTTGGTAGGATAGTCACTAGACATAGGTTAAAATATAGATTAGTTTTAGAATTAGAGTTAGATATAGTTTAGCAATAAGATCATGTTTATACGCATATTTTAGCAATTAGATGTAGTATTTAGATATATATTAGGTATTAGATGTAAGATTTAGATATAGCGTAGTCATAATTTATATGATAGATGTAGGATTTAGATGTGTTTAATGTAGCGAATCGGGAATATATTGTTGCAGTATAGATTACATGTTCGGATATGCTTGTAATGAATTTTGCATTGTAGATGTAGTTTAACATGATTCTTTCTATTATGTCGTAATAATGTCATAGCTTTTGTCGATGGTTGTTAGGTATATTGGATATGTGGCAGTTTAGAATTTTTTATGGAGACAATGAAATCTTATATGGTCTGAAAGGGGTAGTACTATCCATATTTAAGTCAATGGACAAGGGTATATCCAGATCAATGCACAAAAGTGTCAGACACTTATATGCCTAGTTGATGCGGGGTATCAAAATAAACCTCGAGGTTCAAGAGATGACTATTAGCATTGTGGGCAACCGTTTCAGAGAAGGTGTGTACTGGGAGGTGTTCCTGCTCTCAGAATATGAAGTGTGGAAGAGGTACCTGTAGGATATTATGCATAGAGGTTGGTCTCCTATGTTGCTTGTGCAATGGAAGAATAAGGAGATAGTTGGAGAGATGCAGGGTGGAGGGTACACAGAGGAGGAGGGTGATGAGGAAGAGTACGATGAAGATGTCGATCCGGATGGTGCACATTCATCGAATTATCCAACAGAACCGACCGATGAGACAGACTAGGGGGAACAAATCCCTTCTCTAATTGAACAGATGGAGCAGGATGATCTTTAGGCTGATGAAATTCCTGAGTATGCCATCTCGGATGATGAGGACGATGCTCTGATTTTCACAGACTGGAACAATCCAAACTTCAACAACCTTTTGGTGAATTAGGGAATCAAGTGGTTTGAGAGTATACGCAGAATGAGGTGACCCAAGGTGCTAGGTATCCTACTAGTCAGACCATAAAGGATGCTGTGACTAAATGGATGACCTCGCTTCGACGGTAGTTTTATGTTATCAAGTCAAGCAAGAAGGAGTATAATGTGAAGTGCGCGAATGAGGTTTGCCTATTGGGAGGTGTCGATTGTAGTTGACCACACTTGCATGATGGATGAACTTGAGCCCAGCCATAGGAACATCACCTCAGCTTTTGTCACCAATGTGATGTACAATCAGATTGTGAATAACCTGAACTACGAACCACGATCCATAATCAAGCAAATTGAGAAGGAGTACAAGTACACTATCAGCTACAACAAGGCATGAAGGGCAAAGAGGAAGACAATTGATATGAGGTTCAGGACCTACGAAACGTCATATGATAATCTACCACATTTGCTGCAGTCCATTGCTTGAAGGAACTCGATGACGTATTACGATATTGATAAGTACACATTGATATCCAAACCTGGCAAGTATGTTTTTGAAGCGATGTTTCTTAGCAATAGGGGCATGTATCGAAGATTTCAAGCATTGTTAGCCTATCCTATGCATCGACGACACTTTCTTTACCAGCAAGTTCACATGATAGATCTTGACTACTATTGGGGTTGATGGGAACAATCAAGTTCTATCGTTGGCCTTTGCATTTGTGGAGAGTGAGAACAGCAACAGTTGGTATTGGTTCCTGTACCGTGTGAGGATGATAATTGTTGGTGCTTAACCGAGCATGTACATTATACATGACCGGCATGCAGGTATGCTCAAGGCAATTGCGGAGTTGCAAAATGGAATGGATGATGGCTTGATTGGACCTGTGTGGCCAGATCTATAGAGTAGGTGATGCATGAGATGTTTGGGTGTAAACTTCTTCCACCAATTCAAGAACAAGAACCTCATGAACATGTTCAAGAGGCTGTACGGTCAGAACTACGGTGCTCTTTAGAAGATGCTTGATGAGCTGACGAAGAAGCAAAGACACGAGCGTGCAGGGAGACCCGTGATGGGACCAGAGGATGTACCAGTACCTCTTGAGTCCCTGCCAAATGACAATGAAATTGGCATCACATGGAGGAGTGGGTCATCTACCATGTCATTTAGCGAGTGGATTGAGAATGAGCCCAAGGAGAAGTGGGCTCTTCTCTATGACACACATGGGGCTAGGTACGGTATTATAACTACAGATTTAGCAGATGTTTACAACTTGATGATGAAAGGTGTGTGGGGGTTACCGCTGGTGGGGATTCTAGAGTTCATACTTCAAGGGACATGCAGGTATTTCAGAGACCGCTATGCAGTAGCGCACATGACGCTGAATAATACTAGTATGATTTATTGGACGAAGATGACTAAGTACATGGAAAACAAGATGGAGAAGGCAAAGATGCACCTGATGAAGATCATGGGAACGGCACAACACAAATACAAAATTCTATACAGGGACAAAGGAAGGAGAGGGGGCAAGCGTGAGAAAGTTACCCACGAGTGTACCATCTTCGATGATAGGTGTGTTTGCATCTGCTACAAGCGGGTGCTACTGCATAAGCCATGCTCCTATGTGACTGCATAAGCGGATGCTACTGCATAATTGCTACATACAGTAGCCATATCTAGTTGTCATATCTCGCAACACGACAAGTGAGTATATCTCGTGTAAATTTTGGCAAATTATATATTAAGTGTAATTTCTTGTTCCTCTTTTCTTGATTCGAAAAACAATATAGGATATGCTAAAATTTATAGTTACAACTGAGTGGTGTATGACGAGGAGGAGCCGACGTACGACGACAGTGAGCCTAGTGCTGATAGGGACTCGAACCCCAAGGAGGAGTCAGATGTGAAGTTGAAGCCCGAGCCTGAGCCCAAGGAGGAGAGCTAAGATGGCAATGATGACGAAGAGCTAGATCTGGGCAAGGCATGTGGTCACGAACAAGGACATTGTTGGTGATGACGAGGAGTCCGAGGCGGAGGGTGAGTGCTAGGAGGGTTGTGAGGTAGATCTCAACGGTGAGGAGGGCTCTGAGGATGAGGAACCCAAGGAGGATGAGGAGGGTGATGACAATGATGACAACAACTAGGAGGAGCCCAATAACCTTGTTCCTTATGGTTTAAAAAATGGAAATTCATATTTTAAATAATATTTTACTATAACAATATTTTGTTTTTCTTAATAAATATGTACTCTTATTTGGAAATTGGAAAAATTCAAATGAATTCCATAGAAAAAAAAAGAGCAATATATTGCCAAATGAAACTATTACCAGATGAAAAACTCCATAATGTGAATAACTCAAACATTTTAGTGGAACAAAATGGAATATATCGCCAGAAGCATATTAAACATACTTGGAGCAAACTCAAATATTTGAGAAAGAAACAAATGAAGGACATCACTACTAGAACTGTATTTCCGTGATGCCAAACACCGTAAGAAATAAGCAACACCCATAAGGAAAAAATTCCTTGATGAAGGCTACCCATTAGAGAAATAATCTCTAAATTGTTTTACTGATGTGTCTTACACTGTTAGCCGCATTCTCACCTTCTTGAAGGCTTTATTAATAAGTTAGTCATAGCATGTATTTTGTTTTTATAGTTTCTCAACTACATGCTGTTAGGGAAATTTTCGTTTCTCACGGAATTAATTTTAAGGTCACATTAAATTCTTGGCCATCAGGACCAGTCAATTGTTGGGTAGTGTGTGCTTGTGTGGGAACAAATAAAAGATATTGCAAGAATGGCCAAACACACACAAAAAAGTGAAAGTGTATGGCGACAACAACTCGAGGCACTACTGAACAAAACTAAAACAAAAAACATGTTGCTCTGTTGTTTACTATACAACAGCACAAATACACTGGGGGACACCACGAATGTCCTATACACAACAGCACAAATACACTGGGCAACAAGACGAATATAAATGTCCCTGTGAACAAGAATGTTTCTGTAACAGGACGGAATGGGGTTCCTGTTTGGAGTAGGAAGTTGTTCCATTGATTTCTGTCCAGTTTGTGATGCAACAGACTGATAAGATCCATTAAGAGCTTAAGCTTATTCGAGACAAGGCATCATATGGATTGGACACACTACACTTCAGGCACATAAAAGTCTCACAGAAGTTCAAGTGGATAAAAAACTTCCACAACTGAAGAGAGAAAATAAGACCATATCAAGTGGATCAAACACAATAAATGGTCACCTGATGCAATGAGCGAGATAGTCTTGTCTTCACTCACCTTTTTTTTTTTTTCCCATTCAGGGATGTTGTTGTAGCATGCAATCACCACCGGAGGTACTCGGGCTGGGACGATGCCTGAGTGAGAAAGTAAGTAAATTGGTTATTAATGAACAAGGTTTTTAAGTATTAGAGACACTAGAGAGTAAATATTTACAAAGACACAGTGAAATCGTGTGACGAGAAAGATTAGAAGTTTTTTTCCCAATAAAGGACTCTACTTTTACTTTCATAAGTAGATCATATCCAGTTATATCTAGCTTACACACTACTACACAGAGGCTCATCTTAGATGGTTTGGGAAACCATGTCTCGGACTATTTCCTAGGCGTCATAGATTGTGGGCTAGCGATAATCGGGTGATAATCTTATCTTTAACAGTTTTTGAGCTGTCATATATTGTGGATCAGTGATAATCAGGTGATTATCGCAGATTGTTTTTGACCCATCACATACACACACAAACACACACACATGAGGAGGTTGTGGGTTCGATTCCCACAGAACGCAGACTGAAAAAACGCTATGAAAAATAGCGTGGCTTGTGGGGTATATGCGATGGGCCTGCCTGACGATAGCTCAAGTGATTTTTTTATTTTTCGTAAAAAACACGAAAAACTTCATCAGTCGTTAGTAACGGATCAAGATTACAACCTGTCAGCAAGATACGGTCTACATTTTTTTTTTTTTTTTTTTTTTTGCTATTGAGATGCCCTTGGCCAAATATTTGTTATCTGCGTGGGAAACTCAGTTGTTGCAACTTTCATCGTCTCAGTTCTCAACTGTTCAATGCAAAACATCAATGGGTAGAGTCTGAATATATATATGCATAGCGTTGCAGAAAGATGATGTCCAACACAAACTGATAACTGAAAAGAACACAGAGAAAGAAAGGGAGAAGATGAAAGTTTCCCGAAACATTTCACGAAGCAGGTTGACCTTTATTCCGTACCGCCGCTGAGACAATCTAATATGATGTCTCTCCTGCATGTTTCTGCTCTATTGGCATATACACAAGACGCAGCTAGCAAGCTTTCTTCATTCTGCATCTAGCTCAGTCATGGCAACAGAAGAGCCTGACGACGCACCACCATATGATGTACAACCTTGCACTGCAGTCCTTCAGAATTCTGATGGACCTCCCTCTCCCGTTGCTCCTCTCCTTCCTCCCTGCCCCCATATCTAATCCTGATGTATTTATCAGGTATAGAAGCAAGATTAGTTTGATCTCGACAACGAGGAATGGCGGTCAGTGGCACCTCAGCTAGCTCCTTCCTTCTGTAGTTATGTGTCTCCGAGTTGGATGTAAATCACCCTCTAGAGAGACGATTCCTCACGTATATATACAGATGCAACATGCAGGATGCATGCATGAGCTTACTGACATGCATATATAGTGCAGATATGGGGATAAAGAGATCACGACTCATTAGTGCAGTTGAGGGGACAGAGGTCTTGTTGCTGATACGGCCAGTTGTCATCCACGGATCTGTACAAGTCTGGAACCGATGCTCCCGGTTCACTTAACATGGCTGAAGAACTCGATCTGAAGATCCGGTCGCACCTACCGTACGTACGGAGTACGGAGCATTGCACATACACAAACACAGTATTGCTCGGCTGGGATTCGTTTGTAGCCGACATGAATGGCGCCTCCTCTCGGGCAGTTTATAGATTATGCAAGCAGTGTGAGGTTTCTCTTTTGGACATGCAGATCAATACAGTTGGTGTTTAAATTACCTCTGTTCTGTGCTGCTGCTTTGTCGATCTTGTCGGTGGTTGCGCAGGAAAAGAGATGATTCTGCTGCCATTTTAATTTGCAGCTCCATGATCTTGTTATGTCCTCGGTCCGGGCTGCGTACGGATGCAGATAGTGCTGCTTACGTGGACATGTCCTAGAACTGCAGCAAGCACGTGCATGGGAGCGAATATGTGTGGCATTGTCTGATTGATTAATTAGTAGCCTATGATAGTCATGTACCGGTGCTAATTACGTCTCACTAACTGAATTCCTGCACATTTAGAGAAATTAATATGTTTGTATTTAGAATTCGAGTTACTTGGAATTGCGGTGCAAATTCTCCTTTTTTGTGAACAGGGCACGAATTATTTTAAAATAATGGCTATGATTACAACCTTAATATTACAGAAGGATCTTGGAGATTAACTAAACTAGTAATGTGCCGGTGCGTTGCCATGGTTCTCAAATTGTGCACCAAATATTTTATTTTTGTGCCTGCTAATCTAGGCAGCTTCCAACTGATTTAATTTAGATAAGTGAAGCATGCCAAATAACACAAGACCACATACATGTGGACATAAAATGATAAAAAAAAAGAAAATGTATGCTCCCAGGAATCCATCATGAATACAATTTTTCCATAAACTACAATACCATAATTCCATAACTTGTATCTCTTGAAGAGAGTAGACCAGTACAAGCACAAGTTTATCCAACTTGTACTGCTCAAACCTTCGAAAACAATACCCAGCATGTTGAGCCACCATCATCTAGTACGATGCCATATTTTGTTCAGTTTATGTGAAACAATAAAATATATTTGAGGTAAGATATTGAAGCCATTGCAACACAAATATATTTGAGACAATTCATATGCTCATAAAGAAAGAAATACCGTACAATGCCTAAATTCTAAAACTATGAAATCCGATGCTACATGCCAGCCTCATCGCATCATTTCTTGGACCACTGAACCCATGTTTCTCATAGTAGCACATCTTTGCCTCTTGCCTCAAGTCAGGAAGCCTACGTGGCCATGGGACCATTCTGTCAGCCCCTCCATTTTGGACAAACTATGCAAGACTGGGTACAGGTCAATGACCAGCTAGAAGGCGACAGGGATCCACGGCGGAATAGAACCAATTCCGTTCGTATTTTTGATTTGGATGTGTTGGGAACTTGTGTCGCCGAACAAAGTGGAGGGTCTTCGGATCTGGAGTGATCCAAAGGCTAGAGGAAAACATAAACAAAGTAGAGGAGCTTTCAGTGGCATGAATATCTTCCTTCTTGTTAATTACATTCACGCCCTATTTATAGGCTGTAACTACTTACTTTGTAGTATAATTTACGAAATTACCCCTCTAACTGCCGCATTCTCGGCATATTAGCGGGTAATACAGAGAGTACATCCAGATTATTTACAATCCTGCCCTTTATGCTCTTTGATCATGAGCAGTGGTCCTCCCTCGACCATGCCTTCGTCCTTTCCTCCGTCTTTGTGTTAGACTTGGGTCACCCTTTGCTTGGACTCTCGAAGGTCTCTGCTTGGCAACACCTTCAGTGTCTCTTTGAATGACTCCCTCGCGACGTCGAAAGAAACCCTTTGGCCGAGCTCCGAAGGTCCGACGAAGGCTTTTCCCATCCCAGCCATCAGAATCGTTCCTGCGACGCTAAGAGTTCCTTCGGCTTACATTGTGAGTGGGTGAGACTTACATTGTGCAGTTGTTCCATTTGATGAACTTGAAGTGGGACCAGCATTAACAGAAGTTCCTTCGGCTTACCAATATGGGCTCCCTTCTAAGCCTGGGCCTTTTCCCCCCAACAGTAGCCCCTCAGCTGTGAGCTCTGATGGGACAGCTGGGTGAGCAGCTCCAACTATGAAAGAGCCCAGGTTTGTTGTTGACATGTACGCCTCACTAAAAGCTCCATCCAAAAAACCCAATGGGAAAAAGGGTATGGAGAAAAGAGCACGTACATCGCGCAGGTATTTCTTTACATGATTGCTAGATCTAGATACTCTTATAACTACTCTTTGTCCTGCTCAATGATGGGGTCTTCGTTGAAGGCTGAGGACTTTGGTGCTCGGCGAAGTCAAAGGTACTTCTTCCTCCATAGCCCAAGGAGCGGCTTCAACGTAGTCAACATAGCAGAGGTTTAAGGCTGCTGCCGAGGCTCACCGAGGTCAATGATTTGCTTACTAGCGTCGGTCAAACTCTTGGAACCCAGGACAAATTTTTAATCTGGGTGCCCTTCGTAGCCCCTCTTGATCGGTGTTCATGGTTGACGTAGTCAAAGTCGTTGAAGGCGAAGTCATCGCAGCTGAAGCCCCTCTGTTGACATCAAAGTTGATGAAGGCGAAGTTGTCATGGTTGAAGCCCTTCTGTCGACCTAGTCAAAGTCGACGAAGGTGAAGTTGTCATAGCCGAAGCCCCTCAGGTCGACATAGTCAGAGTTAATGAAGGTGAAGTTGTTGTGGTCGTAGCCCCTCTAGTTGACATGGTCATAGTCAATGATAGTGAAGTGGTCGTGGTGGTAGTCCCTCTGGTCGATGTGGTCGTAGTCGACGACAGCGAAGTTATCGTGGCTGAAGCCCCTCTATCGACGTCGAGGTCAACGAAGGTAGAGAAGTTTTGACCAAAACCCTTCTATCTATGACAAAGTCAACGAAGGCGAAGTCATCACGGCCAAATACCTTCTATTGATGTCGCAGCCGAATATCTTCTGTCGACGTCAAAGTTGACAAAGGCAAAATCATCAAGATCGAAGGCTTTCTATCGACGTCAAAGTTGACGAAGGCAAATTCATCATGGATGAAGCCCCACTGTCGATGTAGTCGGAGTCAACGAAGGCAAAGTTGTCATGGTCTTAGCCCCTCTGGTCGACATGGTAGTAGTCAACGATATTGAAGTTGTCGTGGTTGAAGCCCCTCTGTCAACGTTGTGGTCAACAAAGGCAGAGAAGTTGTGGTCGAAACCCTTTTGTCAATGACAAAGTCAACGAAGGTGAAGCTATCGTGGCCGAATACCTTCTGTCAACGTTAAAGTTGACAAAGGCGAAGTCGTCATAGCTGAAGCCCCTCTGTCGATGTAGTCAGACTCGATGAAAGAGAAGGTGTCATGGTCGTAACCCTTCTTGTCGATGTGGTCATAGTCTATGATGGAGAAGTTGTTGTGGTCGTAACCCTTCTGTCGACATCACAGTCGACGAAGGCGAAGTTGTCATGGCTAAAGCTCTTCTGTCAATGTCAAAGTTGACGAAGGCAAAGTGGTCGTGGCCAGAGCTCTTCTGTCGACATCAACATTGACGATGGCAAAGTTGTCATGGCTGTTGTCGATGATGGTGATTGGCAATGTACCATACATGAAGGAATCTTCTATTGGTGCGCTACCTTTACCTAAGGACCAGCGACACTTTGACTTCCTGTCCTGTGAGACAAGAGGTGCTTCACATCTTTTTCGGAGACAAAAGGCATGTTAACCTTTTGGTATGCTAAGGTCATTCACATAAGAATACTCTTTCAGTATATGAAGAAATATTTCTGCATAATGAAGAGTTAATTCATTGGCAGTGATGCCAGCGCATGTGCGAAGAGCATATAACTAGGGAGTATGAATAAATATTTCTGCCCACATAAGAATATGTACTTCGGTGTGCTCATGTATCGCATGCGCATGTATACATGAAGATTAAGTACTTTGGTGTATTTATGATAACTATATACTTTGACACACAATGCATGTAGAGAATACACATGTCAATGTGTTGATGCAATATAAGGCATGCAAAGTGCAAATATTTGACACTTTGGCTTTTCCTTTCTAGAAGGTGCATTGCATCTTTTTGATGGCGAGCGATACTTTGGCTTTCCCTGCGATGGTGCATTGCCTGAGTAACACCTCGACTTTTCCTTTCCGAAGATTCATTTTGACTTCGGTGCAAGGCTGGCACTCTTAGGTCCCTTCATGTTCATGACCTGAAGATTTTTCTGATCTTCGAAGTGGGGGCATGCATTCTTAGTCACTGTCTTCTATGCATTACACTAGACACTTTGGCGCATTAACGCCATGCACCTATAGAAATAAACATATGCATTGATGTCGAACTTGCTTGCGTAGAGATGCTTTGTTGTGCAATGCAGTGCACACATATTAAGAGTCACTTTGGAAAGAAATAAATACTTTCACATGGGAGGGGTAAACACTTCGCCATTTGAAGAATGAATTCTTTCTCATGTAAAGGGTAAGAACCTTCATATGAAGAATAAATAAATTCCCTCAAGCAAAGGGTAAGAGCTGTCTATGAGTGACAGATGCTTATACAAAGGTTAGAGACTTGCATGTGCTTAATCAGAAGAGTGAGTGGCCATAGACGCATGTGCAATGCAGGCACGCGAAAAGTAAGCACTTGGCATACATGCAAAGAGTAAATAGTTCAATGCTATAACGCAGACGTGCATAAGTTAAACAATTCTCCATACATGCAAAGAGTATGGTGAGTCAAATCCAAGACAGTTCTCCATACATGCGAAAAGTAAACTTTGGCTTTCGCCATACACTTCACCATATGTAATGCTTGATGATCTTAAGAAGGATAACCAAGAACTCCGAACTATCTTCGCGGCTGAGAAGGTTGAAAACCAATGCCTAAGCGAAGCGCCATGCAAAGCAAGGCAACTTGCTCGATATGTGGTTTAGAAATGCGTTGAGGTTCTGGAGCCAAAGGCGATGAAAGCTAGTGGAGCCACTAGTAAAACCCTGTAAGAGTTGGGTGCTTCACCCTCAACTCTAGCCTTCGACCACGGCAACCTCGACGACCTTCTTTGGTGGACTACGGAATCATTTGAAGGCCTTCGGCAAGTAGCCCTCTTGTATGGCGATTCCTGTGACATGATTTCTGGTCG
Source organism: Phragmites australis (assembly GCF_958298935.1). NCBI lineage: Eukaryota > Viridiplantae > Streptophyta > Magnoliopsida > Poales > Poaceae > Phragmites > Phragmites australis. Next base: position 17,092,744 of record NC_084936.1, on the reverse strand, counting down.
AAGCCTTATACAATCTTTAGACAAGACAGCCTGCGACCACCACAAGGCGCTCCAGAGCCCTTCGTTCCGCTACCCTCTGGACATGTTGACCGGGGTGGTGTCAAACATGTCAAAAGCCACCACCAAAGCTTTTACCAGCAACTATTGGTGCAAATATGGGTGCGACCTTGCCCTTCAGGAGGCGGTGAACAACCGCTGATGAGTAAGTACCTTTTCTCTTCGCTATGCATTAGCAATGTTTTACCAATGTTTAATATATTTTAACTGCTTTTGCTGTACACTGCTGCGAAGGCCAAGGATGCTTCGGCCACCACAAGACCCTCCACCCACCTACTTCACCGCCTGCCCCTTCTCAAAAATGTTGTTAAAGCACCGAATGCGACCGAAGGTCCAGAGCAGGTTTGAGCAAGGAGCGATGCATTGTCACTATTTTGAGATTGAGGCATTCAATGTTAATCGAAGGCTTTGTAATACCTTTTTGCTTAAATTCTTGTAAAATAGTTTGACAATCTTCGCTTCTTGCGTAGGTTCTCTCTTCAGACTCTGCGCTGGTAGTCGAAGATGTTGTCCCTATAACTATAATGCGGGATAACTTTTTCATGTCGTGATCTTGCTAGGATTCATTCCATCACTGCCATCCTGATATAGGATTTGATGGGTATTGTCTAGCAAAGACTATGGCCTATGACGCTAGAGACGCTAAGATGAAAGTATTTTGGGATTCGTTTCGCCCTTCGGACTTAGAGATCCGAAGAGCCAAGTGAGAAATTCGTAGGATAGAATGCAGAGACTTTGACCCTCTGCTAGGACTCCTTGAGATAAAGCCTGAGCCGATTAATGAAGAATATCATTTGCCCTTGCACTTTTGTTTTCGGCGGCCAACTCAACCACTTCAAGAAGTAGCCTTTCGCGAAGGTCAAAGCGTTTTGCTTGTGCCTTCACCTGGTATATCTTTAGATAGTTATGATGGGTCCCCACTGGACCTAATGGAGCCCTTTTCTGCTAGTCAGGGCATTGCTTTCCAACTTAGTTGTAGTTGGATAAGTTTGTGTTATACTTCATTGTATATTGTGTATGGTTTCGGCAACAATGCACACGAAGCATCGATTAAAAAAGGCCATCTCCCTCGACTTTATAGCCACAGGGACCTTTGGCAGCAACCCTCATGAAGCACTAGATGACCCCCCCCCCCCCCCGTCTTTTCATTCGCAAAGACCTTCAGCAACAACTTGCGTGAAGAATTAGTTAAAAATGCCACCCCTAACTTTTCAGCCGCAGGGACATTCAGCAGCAACGTGCGCAAAGCATTAGTGGAGCGTTGCTTTGGTAGATTTATGTTATTTTTGCTCATGTTTTATAATTCGAAGGACAATCGTGCGTTGGCTGAAGGGTGTATTGTTTTTGTAGTAAAAATTGTCTAACCTTTTCTTTTGTCCCATCTGTCAATCCTACCCTTCATGGTCTTCGGTCACTAGCAATGGTCCTCCCCCGACCATGCATTCGCCCTTCCCTTCATCTTCGTGTCAAACTTGGGTCACCCTTCGCTTGGACTCCGAAGTTCTCTGTTTGGCAACACCTTCAGTGTCCCTTCGAATGACTCCCTCGCGACATTGAGCGAAGCCCTTCGGTAGAGCTCCAAAGGCTTGATGAAGGATTCGCTCATCTCAGTTGTTGGAACCGTTCCTGCAGCGTCGAGAGTCCGAAGGGTTCCTTCGGCTTGCTGACATGGGCTCCCTGTTAAGCATTGGCCTTTCCCCCAACAATCATGGTCTATGAGAATGAGATGATGCACTATTTTTACTCAGGATTATAGGTCAACTCGGTAAAGTGCATGCATGGGCTTACCTTTTTTCTGAATAAAGAACATGCATAAGCTCACACACATGCACACAAATATGCATAGAAGAGAGATCACGAGTGCAGTTGAGAGTTGAGATGGAGGTCTGGTGGTTGACAGTGATACAACCTGTTCTGATTCATGGAGGTGCAAGGCGATCTCGAGAGGGTCAGATAAAGTTTGTAACTTATAAAGAGATGCCAGCTCGTTTAACATGGTTGAATATTAATTCTGAAGATCCGTTTGTACTTAATGTACGGACCAGCGCATATCCATGCGTAGATGATTCTCTGTGACAGGAAGAAAACTTTATGAGATGTTTCACTGAAAGATCCCTACAAGATCCTGATCTATATCATCATTTCCTGATCTAACGGCTGGTACGTGCAACTGAGAGAAAAGAAGGGGACACGTGGCATGCACAAGAGGATGTTTTTTTTTAGATCGGGTCTCATAGAAGTTTCTTCCCTCCTACTATGCGTCCATGGCGGCATTGGTAGCAAGATTGAATGGGGAGCAGTGCGATGTTCTCTTATGGTCATGCGGATGCAGTTGTTGTTTGATTTCTTGGGAGCAAATGCAGCCTCTCAATATATGTTCATTGTTGTTGACACCACGATCTTGTCGGTGGTTATTTAGGAAGGAGATGATTCTGGTGTGCCGTGGTTTTGCAGGTCGATGATGTTGTTCTTTCTCGGCCGGGGCTGTGTATGGATGCAGATAGTGCTTCTCATGTGGGCATGTTCTTGCATTGTACCGGAGGTTGCACGTGTTCGGTTGATAGTAGCCTATGGTACTTCTGTACGGATGCTGATAGTTTCTCATTGTATCACGCTATGAGATAGTGAAATACCTAATACGGTGCAGTGGTCAAGACACTTTCATTAATTTGCACATTTCTATTCGGAGAGGACGATCATGTGGACCAGTCTAGTTCTCTGGCGAATGTGCTACGGCGAAGGGTTTCCTGAGTTAACTTTGGTGTATCTCAAAGTTCATGCCTTTGTGGTCGCGGAGCATGCTGCACGCCATAGATGGGTGTAGGAGGATCAAGGGAGGGAGGGGAACGACAAAGACTTTTGTATCTCAAAGCAAGTGTACTTTCAAGACGTGGGATCGAGTATAACATGGAACTTTTGTATGTCTCATTTGTTGAGTTATTTTTTTTTAAACGATGGTACAAGATCTGCCGATTTTATCATAGAAGAAAAGAGTTTAACTCAGTTTATAAGATAAACTGTGTCCGAATATCATACAACCATACGATTAATTAGGGGAAACCGGTAGAGATCCTAACTGTGAGAACACCATGACCACCCAAACCCAAAACGGTGCACAACTACATGCCCAAACAAGCACACCTGATGGGATCCGACGTGGGTCATCATTGCCAAGCTCGCCGCGTAAGCAGCACAACTGCTCCAACTTTCCACTAAAACTCGACCTCAACCTCCATGTCATGACATCTCTGCCACGACCACCACTGAAATGCACGAGAACCCCGTTTCATATCATCATTGCCAAACTCATTGCCCACCTCACGACGAAGCAGCTTCGACGCCACCTCCACTAGCACAATCAAGCGTGTCAGCTATATGTCATGAACCTGAGGTGCAGCTCCAAAAAGGTAGAAACATTGTCACAACATGCCCCTAACGAGGCTAGGTGTGTACAAACTCCACTGTCGATTGCATGCGCAACACCCAAGTCGACAACCGTCATATCACAATGAGGGTCCTCTAAGGTGATGCCTCCAAGAAGGACGCGACGCCAATAGTGTCACCATCACCGGTCCAAAGATAGGCTGGGCTGTGAGATCATATGCTGAAAAATTGGCAATTGTATAATTGGCGTAATTGTGAAATTGGCAAAGATGCAAAGTGATTTAGCATTTCATGTGATGATATGCATGTAGTGATGATGCTTGTGGTAGCATCAAGGTATTTGTGTTTTTGATATGTACAACATACTTGTGTGAGTGGTGTTGTGTGGATTGACGGTGAGTCAAGTTTGTGAAACTTGTATTTGGAAGTGGTTGTTAGTTTTGTTTATATGCAGGTGTCATCTTGAGGGCGGATGTAGTCGGTGATAGGACCGGGACTAGGTTCACGGAGGAACTGAGGTCATTGCGGTTAGGAGACCACGCAGGACATTCGGGCTAGGGAGCAGTGCACGTGAAGATGATCACAACATGAGACATGCACGAGAGTTGTACGGACTATGATGTGATGACGATGGTTCATACCAGGAGACGTATACGGAAGTTATATGATCTGATAACGCAGAAAGTTTTTATTCCATGGTACATGCGCATGTGCATGTGCATGGGGAGAGAGTACTGTTTATGCATGGTACTGTGCTTGTGGAGTTTGGCGGCTGCAGTGCTTGGACATGGACAGCAGAGCACCGGAGCTTGGGCAGGAGCAGCTGCAGCGTGGAGCAGCACTGTGCTGGGTTGGCGACGTGGTGCATGGCCAGCAGCTGGCTGGGAGCAGCGGCTCCAAGCGGCCCAGATGGCTCGGCAGAGGCCAGCCGGCCTGGTGTGTGTTTGTGCCTGCGGCCCAGAAGGGGCGGCTGGCCTGCAGGCTGGCCGAGGCAGCGGCCCAGCACGTGGGTGCTCGGAGTCGTGGCCCAAGCAGCCGCTCCAGAGATCGTGTTGGTTTGGGAATCGTCGACCGGCAAATAAAAGAAGAGGATGCCGTGCGACGAACAGAACGGAGCTAGATAGAGAACAGAGAGATTAGAGAGAGTTTAATCTAGGGTTTAATCTAAGTTTAAACTTTTGGGATGCTTTAGAGATGTATCTTGTAACTTATCAATGTAACAAAGTACATATTTCGTAACTTTTCCTTCGTGCATTTTATGTTCATTGTTTTGCGATGATTTTCGGTGGATCGTCCATTCTTCGTGATTTGCATTGGTTGATCCATCCAAAATCAGCTTATGGCATCAAGATAACTCTCTGAGAAATTTGATTGGTAAAGGTTGTAATTCGTGAGTTGTTTACGTTTGATCTGTTTTCTGTTTTCGTTATAATTTTATCACATTCTGCTTGTGAATTTTATAACATTAGTTACTGAGATCTGATCAATCTAACTCTTGTGGAAATAGTTTCTTATGATTGTTTAGTTACTATAAAAAAATTGAGGGCAATCAAATAGTTGGTTTTTTCTGTATATTTCTTTTAGTGATATGATAGTAGTTTGTCCCGAACTGAATTTCACGTAATTCAAATATTTGATTAGGGTGATTTAAATTTTAAATTTAACTTTTGCAATCATTCATACTCTCTGATTGGGTAGTTTAAGCATATTCGATCTTACATAGGTTTTCACCCGGAAGGGCCCATTGGGTGCGGAGGGAAGCCACATTGACGGATGCCACCATGGAGGGTTACGATGCTCGAGAGCATTGCCGTCATCAGCACCAACAAAACCGAGCTAGGCTTTCGCTTAAGGCTCCCCCAACCCACCCATTATGAAGATAGTGCGATAGTGGGTGTGCCGCCTTTGTTGTTGCCGCCATCTTCACAAGAGCGTGTCACCCCCATAGCCTCTCACACACCAAAAGGCTCCCTGTTGGCTAGATCTAGGGAGATAGGCAGGTCTGAAAATGGGAGGAGCCTGAGCGTCGGGGAAACTGGGATGGCAGCACAGCTAGGGAGACTAGTAGCCGCAGTAACAAGTGGCCATCATACGCAAGGTGGCCACGGGGAAGGTTAAGCTCAAGGCCATCGCCACAGGGCGCCAGATCACCACCAGCACACACCTTACTAGCGACCATCACCACTGTGATAGTTGTCGGAGACCTCCATCCACCCTAACCACCGCGTGCCGCTGCGGCCCACCATGTAGCCCTGACCATTGATCCATGACCCATCCAATGTTCCCGGCTGCATGTTGAATCGACACCAGAGGGCCCCGCCACGACCACTCATGGGACGACGACGACAGCATCTCCAACTCCGACGTCAGTGACGGCTTCTTCGAACAAGAACAGGATGGCGGTGAACTAGAGCAGGACAAGATACCACAGCCCATCCGGCGCCGAACTAGTCATGGCGGCGAGCACCAACGTCGCGCGGCGCCGTCGAGCCACTTCCTACCGGCCCAATCCTGGATCCAGCCACTGGCCACCTGGATCTGCCCGCTTGTAACACCCAAAACTTCAAAATTTGCAATAATTTAAAATTTTGCTAGAAATTAAATAGGTGGATTTCATTTTAAGCTCTATAGGAAATTAATTTCTAAATTTAATTTGGAATAGGTTGAATGTTTGTCGCATTCATGCCGTTGTAGTTGCAATAAGGTTTTATTGTGTGGGAAATTTTGCTAAAATTCGCTAGAGTTCGCTTGTTTAAAATCTCTTTTGAAAATAGTTTGAAATCTAAAGCAAAGAAAAAGATTTCTAAATAGAAAATCCTTCCTGGGCCGTCTTCCCCGCGCCGGCCCAACCCGCCTCTTTCCCCTCCCTTTTCCCTCCCGCAGTGGGCCGCGCCCCTCCCTTTCCCGCGCCGGCCCGCAGGCCGAGCCGGCCTGTCGCGCCCACTGAGCCGCCTCACCTCCGCCCGCCTCGCTGCCAAGTGGGCCCGGTTCCGAGCCGAGCCGCCCTCCCGTTCGAGCTGCCGAGCCATCGGCTCGCCTTCTTCTTCATCCCGCCACCGGACGCCGACGCCCAATCACCACGGCCGTTTCAAATCGAAGCCTCCCCGTGCCTTAACTCTCCAATCAAACCACACCACCGTGATCGCCGCCCCCCTATTCCCTCCATTTGAGCCGTTTCCCCCTTGAATTCCCACTCTTTTGCATGGAAACCGAAGCTTTTAGTTCATTCGGGCCGCCGGCCGAATCTCCTCAAATCCGGCTGTTCCACTCCTCCTCTCGGGTATATAAGGGCTCCATCGGTATCCTTGTTCGGTTCCGCACCCGAATACCCCGTTTCCCCTCTCTCTTGTGCACGGATTCGAGCCGCCGCCGTCACCACCATTGCCGCCGGTAAGGAGCTCGGCCGCCGCTCTTTTTCTCCTCAACCGAACCTCGATTAAGCTCGTTCTTCTCTCTATTGGTGCCGCCGGACCTCTAGGAGCTCACTTCGGCGCTTCTTGGAGCTTCTTCCGCCGTCGGACGCCGTCCCCGCCAAGACCGAACTCCTCCGCCCGCCGTTCTCCGTCGCCGGCCACCTCCGGACCTCTTCCGCCGCCGACAAGCCCGCTATGAGTTTCCCCGCGAGCTCCTCGTTACTTTGTGCCAAGTCCCGATGTGATCCGTGGCCGGATGCGCCTTTTGCGCATCGCCGGCGAGCCCGCCGCCATCCCCGTCATCGCCGGCCGCCGCTCCCGCCGTTGAAAACCGCCGGCGCCACCCCTTTTGATTTCCGGCCGTCGGATCCCGGTTCATCGGCCCGGATTAGACCGGCCAATATTATACCCCTTCGGTCCACCATGGACCGGTGGACCGATGCTCTTTCAGTGGTCCACAAGCCCATAGACCAATTCCATGTCTTTTCCAATTGAGAAATAATTCAGTATTTGTTTTATTGCGTCATAATCCAATTTTCAGTATAAAAATAATTCGGTTTATTCTCTGGAAAACATGTAAAATTTGCCGAAAAGCCCCTGCATCTTCAAAAGCTTATAACTTTTTGCTCATAGCTCCGATTTTGGCGATTTTTGCGTCAAATCGTTCGTAGCGTCGTGTAGAATCTTTTTGTAGAGTTTTTGATTAATTTCAGTACTGTTTGGTGTACTGTTCTTAGAGTTTTGTTTAGTTTTTGCTTTTCCGGTCCGTCGTTTAGGAGCTGAGCAGTTCGGCAACCTCCAAGACCAAGTTTTCAAGGACTTTGAGCAGCAACCTGGTGAAGGCAAGTGCCCTTGAGCATTTCTATACCAGTTTTAGGATTTGCAGGTGTAGTTTTTATCCTTCAATATGCATGCTGTCCAAAATGATATCCTATGCTAGGGTTTACTAGTTTTGTCTCGATATTTTCCTTGTCGCCGTTGATGTATCATGTTAAGAAGATGGGTAGATCATGCTAGCGCTGTCCAGGTGGGAAAAATGGTTAATATTGATTAATGAACTATGTAACACTGTCCAGGTGGAAAAATGGTAATTCTTTTGTAGCAACATGGTATAGGTCTTCCCCAACAGAATGGATGGATTGTGGTGGTGCCTATGGCAAGTTTGTGTATGTATCTGTTTGGGGTCCTAAGGACCGGTTCTTGGACATGTAACCAAGTTATATCCGTACAACCACGAGGCCTATATGGGTACGGCCTGGCCAAATAATTAGCGACCACCGATTCTGTGGGCATCATTGGTCGAGTATGTGGCACAAGAGGGGGCTTCTGCAGCGACTCGGTCGACTGTTAGCGGTGAAACCTTAGTGGGTGCCTACAAATCGGCGGGAGTTTTGTAAAGACCTTGTAGTGAGACCCCGGCTCCTTACCCCGGAAGTATGGAGTAACAAGGGAATCACGACTCGTGGATCTGTGCAAACTCTGCAGAGCATCAAACTGGTCGATCAGCCGTGCTCACGGTCAAGAGCGAGCTTGGACTTCTTCAAGATTAGTTGGATCTGGGTTTTGGTATGGTTGGTCGGGTAGCCAGGTAATGGGATTATCTGGTGAGCTTTGGGTAACCGGATATGGGATATCCAGTGAGTCAAACCCCTTTGGTTATAACAAGTGTCTTCACACCTAGTAAATAGGATGCCTGTTGTTGGAGGTATAGGTTAAGTCATAGTTTTAGTTGCTTAGTGCTAATAACCCCTGTCAAACCTTTTTCTTGTCGAAAGCCTCATACCATACTTTCCCCTGCACTTGCGGAGTACAACCTTTTGTACTCACCCTTGTTATTCTCCCCTGCATTCTTCCGCCAAATCAGAAGCTATCTTTGAAGCTGGTACCTTCGACCTCGACGACTTCGATCCCGAGCTGCTGTTCTAAGCTGTGGAGCCCCCGGTTGACGTCTTCGCCTGTGGAAGCTGGAGCTGCTGGCGCTAAAGACCCCTCTTGTCTCCCGCTGTGTTTTCTTTCAGACCCTCGGGTCATTTTGTAATAAGGTTAAGTACGATATAACTTTTGCACTGTGATGATAACACTAATGATGTAAGCGCATGTATGGAAGTTGTTCCTGGCATATATGTGTTGTGCCCGGTTTTGTTCCTTTAAAACTGGGTGTTACAACGCTCCAGCAAGTCTCGCCAGAGATCGGGCCAGCGACCTCAAGCCCCGCCACTGCGAGTCACCGCTGTGGGAGAAGAAACCCCATTAGGGGGAACTCCCGCTGCCGCTGTCCTCGTCACTGTTGAGTTATGAATGTCTTATTTGTTGAGTCATCACCACATCAAGCTAGATGGTAGCTAAAATGCTTGAAAACTACCTCCGAGTGATTACTTGCACCAATATATGCCTCAAAAAATGCTTTGGTTTAGGAAACTAATTGATTATACAGAGTTTTGTTCTTTTACTATTAGACAACATGTAGACGTACTGCACGCTTTTCACCGTAAGTTGAACGATAGGATCACTCTAGTGAATATATTAAAAGACAAATCTTATTGGCACATAATTATTCACCGCTTTTTGAGCAAACTACCCCCTTCTTCTTAATACAATGTGATATGCACATCTCTGAATATTCTTTGAAAAATAAGTCTCTATTCTGTTCACTGCCCCTCATGTTCTTGTTCTTGCAATCGATCATAATGTACATGCACTGAACTTGTGCTAGTTTCCGCTGTGCTAGCTATTTGCTGTGTATAAGTTTCTTGCGCTAACTTTTTGACTCACGGAAACTTCGTAAAGCAACCAAACTTAATTGTTTGAATGGCGTATTATCCATTCATCAAAAAGGCGACACCGGAATGCACAATTATTTGCAAAAGGAATGTTCATTCACAATTTCACATACATCAAGGGGAGATTGACAGTGAAGTTTGTCTAGATGCAGACCCTGAAATGTTCGTACGTACCGCGCAAGTGTTTGTGTTGACCATTAATTGCTCTTGACTGTTGAGGTACACGTGTTCATGGAGAACACTTTGCTTATGAAGCTTGAGAATGATATTGCTTGTTTCACCATCGACATATTATTCCATGGCCATACCTCTATTCTGGAAAATGTGTTAACGTGCACGGCCATACTCTTCAGTAGTGACTCCAAAGCAAAATAATATTGTGCAGCTGGTAAGGCCGTCAGAGTTTATCTTGTAATATTATGATGACATAATCTATAGCTTCCCAAGATTGCCCAAATCCAGTGTATTGAAGGTATATATTGTTTTGATTTTGAATTCATCAACTGTTTACTCGAATAGTTGGTATGACTTACGCTCGGCAGCTGTGGGATTATGATTGGCTATCATTTTTATTTTTCATATATAGATCCGGGGGGCGGAAATATGATAATACTCCTTTTTAAAGACATATAATATTTTTGCTTAGCTGAATCTGAAGCCCACATGTGTTGCAGTTTAGGTATTTTTGAAAGCTAAACCCTATGAAGTGACCCACGAAGGCCCAAGTTTGTGATTCAATGTTATAGTTCGACTCTATCATGTAAGCATGGTAGTATTATCGTGTCTTTTGCTAATAATCATCTTGTAGTTCTTATTTGCTCAAATGCTTTCACAAGTAGAAAGTTTAGCTCAAAGAATTGTATATTTTTATATTCAAAGCTATACATTTTATTGAACTCCCAAATACTAAATTAATTCATTTCAACTATATATGTGCAGAAAACTAATGATAAATAATATCTTCCATACTGTGAGATACGTAATTTGTGCAATAGGATAAATAGTTTCATTTATAAGATAGAGATATGCACACCTGCTTAAGAAAATAATGTAATTCCCCAAAGTTAATGTACTTTACCGTTTGTTTCGTTTCAATTGATGCAGTAGTTAACTCCAAAGTTCTGATCGAGCGCGCTGTAACCTTCCTGGAAATAACATCCATGTTTACCACCATCGATGGGATCTCATCGAGATCAGTGACCTTTCTTGGAGGAACTAAACAACCTACATGCATGCATCTGCGTTAACTTTGGTTCATCCATGCATAGCCAGCTGTCGACTCTATTGGGTCCTGCTTTACTACTGTAACTCTCTGATAATGGTGATGGCCGCCCATGGCTTGCGAAGTTCTTTGCTACCTCCAAAGCAATTGCCCAATAGAGAATAAAAGCAAGATGAGGTACGGTGCCAGGGGGGGGGGGGGGATAGTCCACAAAGAAGCTTCTTGCACGTGGGGGGTATGATGATCTTGTGATATGATATCTTCCATGTACCTCTTCCCGGTCTCTACTTCACCTCTATATAAATGCCTCTGAACCTATCTTCCCAACAGTTAGCTAGGGCTACCAAAACATCCACAAATTTACACCAAAACTTTGTAAGAACCAAACCATAGTTTGGTTTACACCACAATCACACCGATTCTTTTCTCTATCAACCACCATGAAGGTTGTGAGCAAGGTGAGGCAGATGGGCATGCTGAACAAATCTCTCAAGGAGAAGAGGGCCAAGCTCTACATCATCCGCCGCTGCGTCGTCATGCTTCTTCGCTGGAGTGATTGATCGATTTCTCATGTATATTACATGGCAGATCGATTGATCGATCCTTTGTTTCAATCAGTCGGGCCCTCCTGTTTTTGGATCTTTTTTGGTCCTGCCATTTCGGTACGGCTTCAGATCCTGGTGGCATGGTTTCTGTTTACATGCGTGCACATGTAATGCTTCTATGCTAGCATTTTAGGAGGGACCTATTGATTGATCTTTCCTTTCCAATTTGTTTCTTCGCTTGCCTCTTTCTCAGAGGCAAGGGTGTGAGGATGTATTAACCTGCAAGGTTGATGCATTTCATTGCCTGAAGCCTCAAAATCTACTTGGCCTTGTGTGATAAAGATAAGAAGAATCAAGAAGATTACAGGGTGCTCTCATGAATAAGATGTGAGATGTTGTAGTCATGTTTTCAAGTGTTGCAAGCAGGGAATATACGGTCTAGACCTTGTTTAGATCGACTATAGTTCTCTGTAGTCCTTAATTTGTTGTTGCACTGACGGTGCTTATTTCGGTTGGGTTGTAATTGTACTGAAGTGGTCAGCCAAAACTGTTTAATTACAGTTTATAATGGAAGTTAGGTTATCGAATGGGCCTATCCACTTCCAGTCTAAATAAGGCTGCATTAAATATGAATTTATATAATTTACAACATGTGTGCAACTTCTTCAGTTTGCAACATTATTGACATTACATAAACTCCAATTTGCAGAGAAAAGCTTATTATTACAGAGTCATATATTCCCATGAGTTGTGAAACCATGCATTATTAGTTCAACAGAGTACGACATACATGGTTATTATCATGTGCCCCTTATCTAGCCTGTGCCTTCTGGAAAAATTGGGTCAGTTTCTACAGTCATAGTACTAATAGTGTTTATATCATGCAGATAAGGCTTATCGCAAGTACCGCAAGAAATTCTCGATTTCTGGCTCTATGGATCTCCAACATGCATTACGTCAAAAAAGATCATGAGTGAAGCGTGATACTCATCATAGGTGACAGGTGCCGCACTCGTTATCCTAAACGCATCGCTGATGATTAGTTATAAGTGATGGGTCCTTACTCGCCACCAATAAGATCATAGGTGATGGGTCGTAACCGTGATCCGTCACTGACACCCGTCACTGACGTGTGTCTCTTATGTGCTTGAAAGAAAGACATAAGTGATAAGTAACCTAGTTACATATCATTTATATTAAGATATAAGTGACATGTTAATAGGTTACCTGTTATTTATATTAAGATATAAGTGGCGGGTAAAGAGGTTATCTGTCACTTATATGTAGGTTACTCTGCAGGATTGTTCTGTTTTCCGGTTGCATTCTGGAGCATATTCAGAATTTGACAGCTATCTTCTTCCTACAAACAATATTAATGTATCCAACTTTATATTGACAAACATACTTATATAAGAACTCACTTCATCACATGATCACAAAGTTTCAATCAATTCATCATAGAATCGCAATGGTTACAAAGTTTCAATCAATTCATATTACATAAGACCTAACAACATAGGGTTTCTATAGTGTAACTCACCATGTGGGTTGATAACTTCAGACATCATGAACTCGGCAATCCGTTGTCGAATCCTCGGAAGTGCACCATCATCGAAAAAATAAGCTAAAAAATCTTGCATAATTTGATGCGTAACCAATGTCATGTTATCATGGAATTAAACTAATTACTAAAATCTGTTATGAATAATCTTGTATTAAACTTACACGGGGGATTTCATATCCTTTGCTCAGATCATGAGGAGAATGTTCCACGCAATACAGAATCCACAAGTGTTGCTTGGTGGTTGTTGGTGGCATCGCTGACAAGAAAATTTACTGTTAAATCAAAAGTAAAAAAAAAACAATAGAGAGCATTTGGTAATCTGTCTGGTAACATTTACGGTGAACCTGATCTTGTGTGTCATTCTGTGGCTGTCTTTCGCGTTGTAGTTAGAATCAGCTCGAAGGTACTTGTCAAAAGCTCTGCATAAAGAGGGATCAATTAGGGAATATTTGAATGTTAGAAAAGTTAAATATGTAAACTAAGCCAGACAAAACTTACACGTCGAGAAGTTCTTTTACAGCATTGTAATCACGCTCTCTAGGTTTACCTTTTGATCCTACTGGCCTTGATGGGTCGAGATACCATACCAAGTTTCACTTGAGGCAAATGGTCAGTAAGAGCCAATGGCTACCGATGTTGTGGGCGCCCAACAAGTAGTCTATTTTGGAATATTGTTGCACCTTGGCCACATAGTCCATAATGTAGTCGTTATGAAGTTGGATGATCGAGATTGTAATAGCCTCAGGGTCAAGAATTCCAATAGGCTCCATGTTCTTCTTTGTTTCTTTGATCAAGTGTCTCCAAATAAGAATATAGTTAGATTCAAGACTTAGTGTTATTAATTAATAAATGTTCAGTTTCAAGGGACTTACAATATGAAGATCCATAACAACAATACATCCAAGATAACAAGGTTAAAGATGTCATATAAGTCATTAAAACCCACAAGAAAGTAGCTGTCTTTAGTTAAGAAGTGTCATCATTTGTATTGTACAACTATAGATTGAGCATTGGTGTCTCTAGAAGTCTGCTTGTAGTAATTATGCAGGTCGACACATGCTTGTCCTATCCTTGTTAGTTCATCTACCATCATCAAGGGCTTACCACATTAGAATTTCGTGTTGGTACTAGTCCATGCTGCTCTAATGTCTGTGGACTTCTTCACCAGTACAATGGCCTTCGACCTCTTTAGCATGTGCTTCTTAGAGCCTTTCTTCCTGTCTCCCTTTTCCTTCTTCTTTTGGCTATTTGGGGGAGACGGAATTGGAGCTGGAAGCAAGGTCACCAGATGTGGAGAAGGCAGTGAAGCTGGCTTCTCTGGAGGAGGAGAAGGTAGTGAAGCTATCTTCTTTGGAAGTGAGGGGTGTGATAGGGATACACTTAAAGCTTGTCCAGGCTCGGATGCACTGGAGACCATGATGTAGCCCCTCTTCCATTGGATCCTTTGATGAAGAGCTTCACCCAGAGTCGTGACTTCATCATTGGGAGGGGGGGGGGGGGAGCTCCAACACGTGATTGGTGGCATTGCTATGTACCATGTCCACCATAACCATAGCATAGCCAACACGTATCAGGACCGTATATAAGATATGGATGTTTGGAAGCACCTGGCCTCTTGCAACCTTGATGTAATACCCGCCAAGCCTGATTACAAGGTTGTAGAGCATGGACCCTTCTAGCAGGTAAATTGTATCCGACTCAATCATGATGGCTGGTGGTTGATTGAATTCCTTGGAGGTGCAACTACTCTTCCATGCAGTTTCGGGACTAGCTTCCTCTGGGACGGAAATCTCTATTTCCTATATTGCAAACGTTTGCATAAACTTTTTGGGTGATGTCCCGTGTCAATGCATCCACGTCCACTGTACCCGACCTCCTCCTCTTCTTCTACATTCCGAGGTCTTCGGGAAAACTGTATTTCTAGCACTGGAAATTGGATACACATCGCACTCAACCTGGTTCTCTGGGTTTCCCAGTGCTGCTGAGAGAATATCATGTTCCCTGACCCTAGTGAAAGAACCTTGGCTAGCTTCAGCTACCTTTTCTTTTACTTTGTTCGCAATTGACTGGGTTTCACTATTTCTAAATGTGATTTCTATGCTTTTGGATAGCTAACCCCTTGCACGCGAATATGACTATGATCGTCCCGAGAATTGCAACCAAGGATCCTCGTGGCCTTCTCTGGCTAACTTTTCATCCTCTGCTCGCCATTTTGCCCTTTTCCCCACGTACCCGCTTGCGCTGGTCCTGTGGTTGTGCTTGTTCCTAGCCCAAAGCTGCTTCTTCTTCTCACTCTTCTTTTTGAACTGCTCTGAGTTCTTCATTTGCACAAAAGCATCCCAATCTTCCTAGTGCTTGTAGCTCTTGAAGGGCGCCACCCCTTTAGCTAAGTACCAATTAACAAGTTTGCTCTTAAAGGTTTAGTGAAGTTTCATGATCTCTTTCATTGTTGCATTGACTATGGCGATCGTTGTTCACTCATGTTTTCAGGGTACTCTATATACTCCTTGACGACATTATCGAATAAGTCCATCTTCACTTCATCACTGAGATCATCGAACTTAGTCATTATTGGCACCCTCTCCCGAGTAATGAGCCATGTAATCCTCCAGAATCTATTCAAGGCCTTTTCATCCATAGGCAACCCATCAGCATGGATTCCTGTGACGGTAACCTTGACCATCGGCCCTGTGTTTATGACCTTGGCTTTCGGGCTCATGCGCCATTACCAGCTATTTGGCTTGGAGAGTTCACTTCCTCCATCTAGAGAGAAAACAAGGGGGGTTGACATGAATAGAAAATATTTCTCCATTCAAGAAATATAAAATGCATTGACTCATCTCAATACCTCTTCGGTGGGATCATAGTCAGAGCTACCTGCCCGATGTCGGCTCTCCCGCTTGCACAAAATAGGGCTCTGGCTGTGCCACGAGCGTCAGCTTTCGATGCTACCGGAGGAGGATGACGGGTAAGGGCTTGGGCTCCTCTCCGCCCCATCTTGTGTCTGGGTGGCCTCTACTGTGAGCATCCTCTGTGATTGTGGTTTCTTAGGGGTGATAGTCGTCTTCTACCCCATGGTTTCTTAGAGGAAAGAATGAATCAAAGTTAAGAACAGGGTAGATTCAAAGGATTTTCTTTTGATCAAGTATCTATGGTTTCTAAATATAGTTCATCGATCCACATGGGGCTAGCCCTTTTCGGGCTTAAATATTGCTCAATTTTTTGAAGTGGGAAGGAAAGCACAGGACCCACCATGGCAACCATAAAGCTACCATCGCAAAACTACCCAACCAAACATGCGAGTCTCAGAAAAGATTCCACATAATCTTGACTGATAGCATTTTAAGTGAAACATGATTGATTTTACAACCATTTTCTGTATACCACAGAAAAGATAAATACAAATAGTATCGGCCACGAACATTTCTTTTCAACTATCACATATCAAAATGATCAAACTTCAATTAATCTTGTCTAATGGAAAACTGGTCATGTGCTAAATGCAACATAGCACATCACATGAAAGATAAACCATGAGTAGCAACCCTTACTCAATAGTTGATTTTGGGTTTAGGAATTTGGGTGAAAAAGCTTTGGTGCTTCGGATTTGGGGAAAAACATTTGGATTTAACTCATAAGGTCCCTGATCCCCTCATTCTCTATACTAACCGATATCTAAAAGACCCCGACCAATCCTCAACTGTTCCAATCCCAATCATAATGCATCCCCAAAACAAGCTAACTACACAGTGAGCTTAATCAAAATTTTCATAAAATAGGGCTAAGACACATTAATCCGATGCTAATTCACCCCTGTCTTATGCCAATAGTGCTAACTAATGATAAATTAAGGCTCAAAACTTCATCAATTGCCACCAATTGTTCTGACCCGAGACATAAACAACAAGAATTCATGATCATGAGCATAAATTCGAGAGTAATTTGGGCCAAAAACCAAATCAGAGGCATAATCAAGTTCCTTTAGTGCTTAATTGCATATAATGGCATCAATAGGACCTTAATTGACATCTAATCATGAATAATTGGCATCACATGAAAATTGCTCGTGCTCATCAACCCTAAATCCGAACTGCATCTCACAAAATCCAAAGCTCGAAACAAGAAGCAGGCGCATAATCCAGTGAAGGGAGAAGGAGAAGGGGGAAGGAGGGAGAAGTACTCCAGACGTCAAGCTTGGCGACGGTGGCGGACGGTGGTGCCGGCGGGCTTGACGACAACATCGAGGGTGGCGGGGACCAGAGGGAGGCGGTGCTCTGAGTGTGGCGGCGTACGGAGGAGAGGGCGTTGATGGCGGCCGGGTGCTCGGAGGAGGCTCGGGGTCGATGGAGGAGGCGTGCGGTGGAGAGTAGTGGGACTCTGAGGGCGGCGGAGAGGCTCTAGGCGGTGGGGGGGGGGGTGTGGTGGAGCGGGCGGTGATGAACCCTAGCATGGAAATGACTTAGGCAAAATGAGACAGTGGAGGGTGTGCGAGGACTCAGCCTATATATACATATATGGTCATGTGACAGGTGAATAATTTCACCTATCACCTCTGATAACCACCCGTCACCTATTACTTATAATAAGTTATGGGTGAACAATATCACCCGTCACATTTTACTTATGATCCACTGAGGAGAAAAATGAGAGCGCTGGACCATCCAGTGAAGAGAAATTTTTTTGCTGAACTAAAATTCAAATAACTTGAAACCTCCCATCACATTTTACTTATGATCCACTGAGGAGAAAAATGAGAGCGCTGGACCATCCAGTGAAGAGAATTTTTTTTGCTGAACTAAAATTCAAATAACTTGAAACCTAAAAATATAAATTTGACATTAATATTACAAATTCAAATAACTTGAAACCTAAAATTCAAATTTGACATTAATATTAAGTTATTTGAACATAAAATTCAAATTTGATACTCAAATTCAAATTTGCCGTTTTTCGTGCTTTCTTGACATGGATCCCTTTGTTACGGTTGAAGTGCAAGTATGGGGTTTTCTCGGTCAGCGAAAAGTATGGCACGATTGCAGTAGCAAAGGGGGGGGGGAGATTTCATTGAGGATTGAACTCCTCATCAATGACGTTTGCAACTCTGACGATGCGTCTTTTCCTAGTGAGAACAATATGTTGTTTCTTCTTTGTTGTGTCAGTTACATAAAAGACTTGACGAACATCTTTAGCAAGTACGAAGGGATCATACTTGTAGTCGACACGTTTGAGATCAACACTAGTAAATCCATACTTGTCATTTGTGACACCCTTTTCCCCATGTATCCAATGGTACCGAAACAGGGCTACCTTGAATCCGACGTAGTTTAGCTCCCAGATATCCTCTATTTGACTGTAGTATGTGCTCTTCTGCATATTGTTGTCATAAGCATCTATATGGATACCACTGTTCTGGTATATGCTCTTCTCATCTTAGGCAACCATCTAAAATGTGTATCCGTTTATATCATACCTTTGATATGTCACAATTGTGTATATAGGGCTCGATGCTAGTTTTTTATCAGAGCACTTGTAGCAGTATTTGATTGTCTGATTCGATCTCAGAACCAAGTGGTGAACCTTTGCATATGTTGCCTCACAACCCAAGCTTTGGTCTGCCCTGAATTCCCTTCAAGTAGCATCTTCTTGTGCTCATCGACATATGGGCACACTCCGCTCATTTGTTGTAGCACGAGAAAATAAGCTTGGTCGTATGCCTTGGGATCATGAGTTATTGTCATCTTCACCAGAACCCCTACACCTGCGAGCCTCCCCTCATGGTGAGACCTAGGCATGCCAATTGGGTTATTTGAGTCAATGCAATCCAGATCACTCCAATGTCTCCTCCGTTGTATAACCTTGCATGATGCATCCCTCAGGAAAGGCTCAATTCCTTACGTACGACTTGATAACACCCATATATCTCTCATATGGAAACATATGATGTAGGAACACGGGGCCAAGGTAGTTTATCACCTTCACAAGGTGAGCAGTGAGATGTACTATGATATTAAAAAAGGATGGTAGGAAATACACCTCAAGAATACATAGTCTCAAAGTGTCTTTTTTCTAGCTCCTGCAACAACTCTAGATCGAGTACCTTTTGTTCAATTGTATTGAGGAAAAAGCACAGGCTCAGGATAGCCTCGTGGACCTTAATTAGGAGGATATTTCTAATAGTTACCACAAGTAGTGAGGTCATCATCACATGACAATCATAGGACCTCATCATGGCAAAATTCATTTTTAGCTTTTTCACTGAAACAAGTCTTGCGATGTTGGACGAGTAACCGGATGGAACTTTCACATTGTGCAAGAACTCGCATAATTCTTTTTTCTCCTTCTTGGAGAGAGTGATAGTTGCTAGGGGTAAGTTTTCTCTTTGTTTGTATCATGTGCATGGAGCTCCGACCTTAAGCCCATTTCTTCAAGGTCATCTCGTAATTCTTATGATCCTTTCCTTTTACCTTCATTTGAAGCAATGTACCGATCAGACTCTCGCAAATATTCTTCTTTACATGCATGTTATCGATAGAGTGGCAAGTATCTATTTTTTCCCAATCTCTAGCTCGAGTAGTATTGATTTCTTGTTCCACATTCATTTTTGTTCATCATCCTTGGAGGATCATTTTTTCTTACCAAGGATAACATTGATATTCTGAACCTGATTGTGGACATCTTTCTTGCTAAAATACCTTGGAGGTAACGCTTTCTCCCTTGTACCATCGAACTGCTTGTCCATGTTTCGGTACGGGTGCTTCCTGGGAAGGAAACGTCAATGCTGCATGTACACTATTTTCTTTAAGTTGTTTAACCTCAAACTGCATGTGTCATCTAAGCAATGGGGGTAAGATTCACATTTTCTTTTGCTCTGACCTAACAAGTTACGAAGTGCTGGCAGATCATTGATGGTGATGAATAACATGGCGTGCAAGGTAAAGAACTCTTTCCTATACTGATCCCAAACTTCGACGCCTTCTGACCAGAGTTTCTTAAGATCATCGACTAAAGGTCTAAGATACACATTGATATCATTGCTAGGTTTTTTGGGTCTTGATATTAAGATCGACAACATAATGTATATCTGTTTATTACAAAGCATGGTGGAATGTTGTAGATCAATAATACAATAGGCCAAGTGCTATGTGAGGTACTCATATTACCGAATGGATTCATGCCATATGTGCTCATAGCAAATCTAATATTTCTCAATTCTTCAGCGAACCAACCAAATGTGGAATCAATGATTCGCCACTGAGCGGAATCTGCCGGGTGCCGTATCATTGCGTTGTTCTTATGACCCTCCTTATGCCAACATACTAATTGGGCCTCCTTTCTGTTGGAAAACAATCGCTTCAGACGGAGAATTACGGAAAAATACCACACCACCTTCCTAGGCGAGCCGTTACTTTTCTTGCTTTCATTCCCATCACCACCATCATTTTTACATTTATATCGATGGATTTCACACACGGGGCATTGATCCAGCTCTGTATAATCTCCACGAAACAAGATACAATCCTTCTTACATGCATGTGTTTTTTTTTCTATTTCTAGTCCTAAAGGACAAATTATCTTTTTTGCGTCGTAGATGCCTTCGGGCACCAAGTTCTCCTTTGGTAGCATGTCTCTTAGTAGATTTAGCAATGCTTCAAAACTATTGTTAGTCCAACCATGGATAGCCTTCAGCTATAGAAGCTTTAGGTCCCCAAATAGCCTCATGTACTTCGCCTTATAGTTAGGATAGAGGGGTGCTTTGGAATCTCGTATAAATTCCTGAAATTTAGCAAACTCACGACTATTATACACATTGTGCCGCTTGACATCCCGCACTATCTGGTCCACATTCTCCATAAAATCCTTGAGATTATTGTCATTGAAACCTAATATGTCCTCGTCCTTGAGATCATGATCCATAGCATCGGGTGTAATTCCTTGATCCACACTATCGGCATGGAGACCTCGATCCATCTCTCGTTCGCTAAGGCCTTCCTCGTCATGTTTGTTTCAACATGTATAATTCTCTTTAAATACTTCACCCCCTTAGATACTCCAAACAAGTCTGGGTCTCAAGGTACATCTAACTTCTATTTGCCATCTACAATGTAAAAACATTCATTCTTCATTAACAATTACCTTAATTGTGTGATTAAGCATGTAATTAAAAATTCCATACAATTACACTAGATCTGTGGCATCTCACAGTAGATTAGGCAAACCGAGTATCAAATCTAATGTAAATACAACTTACTTGCACTTAGATTTTGGATAAACATGTAAAATGATCAATTTCAACTCAATGCAAAAAAATCTACCAAATAAGGGTTACAGAAGGAGGGAACGGGGAGATGCACACCTTCAAAGACTTATCAACAATTCAAACTTCAAATCACCAAGATATTAGAGTCTCTTTAGCAGAACTAAAGAAAATCACCAGGTATACTATGCGTGTAGTATTGTTGAGTTCTGTAACTGTTGGGCGCACACAGTAGCTGCCCAGCTATTATAATAAAGCTAAGTCATAAGTGACGGGTCATAAGATTACCCGTTAATTATTACTTTCATAAATGACTGGTTGTAATATGACCTGTCACTTATGACTAACTTAGGGAGACCTGTCACCTATGCCAAATCATAAGTGACAGGTTTTAACATGACCCGTTACTTATGACTGTTGCAGGGAGATCTATCACTTATGACCAGGACATAAGTAATAGGTCGTAATATGATCCGTCACTTATGATCAGGACATAAGTAATCTGTCACTTATAACTAGTTCGTAAGTGACAGATGTAGTTATAACCCATCACTAATGTGATAAGTGAGAGGTAATATTATGTCCCATCATGATGACCTATTATCAGTGACGAGTTAATATACGGTTCCAACCTGAGACTACATAAGAGACAGGTCATATAATGATCCACCACTAAATTATGTCCTATTTATCTATTTTTTATGTAGTGATGAATAAGCCGATAAATTACAATCGGATAGCCCCTGAGGATGTGACTTCAGCTAGAAAATTGACCTAGGATGGATCATTTTTTAGAAGTCAGGATAGTACCATCGATTTATGTAGCTTTTTGACCTTAGAGAAAGCAACCTAGGAAACCATAGTGTAGTACGTGGGATTTTGGCACACCGGAGAGGGAGTACTATATGCGTCTCCAACTTTGAGGTACGAGGAAGCAAGATAATCCCTCTACTACAATAGTATAGGTCATTCGCGCTAGCAAATTAGTATCGGTTAGATTAGAATCGACACTGATGAAGTATCAGTGCTAGTTCGTAACACCCTATATTCGATCAATGATTGTGTTGGCTTTTGGCATAAACTGCACTGATATTTCAGTGTCAGCTGGTAACCATATACCAACACAATACTTTTTATCAGTGCTGGATTATCAGTGCCGTTTCGTGTTACAGGCTATCACTAATAAATATATAATATAAAAGAGGCTCCTTCTCTCTCAAGCTCGAACAGAACAGAGAGGAACTCTGTTTTGCTCGGCTCCCGCTATTTGGACCCAATCTTGTGTTTAGAGACTTCAAAATTGAGCTCTAATTGAGTAAAAATTACAATTTCCTCATTGTAGGGAAACTTTAAGGCTGACCATAATTATATATCTAATATAAACCCTAATATACAAATTATAGATGGATTTTTGTAAAAAACCATATGTGTGACCATTTCCCCTCTGAGAAAGCATTTTATGTCCTACTGCCCTCATGATATGGCATCCATCATAGGCATCACATGCAAATTCACATAACAACATCACACAAACATATAAATCACATGCATCACATTTAAATTAATGAACACATAAGAACACATTGTTTAATAATGATTAACAACCTAATTAAACATAGAAATAATATCAGAATAATATTTTTTTAGAACATAAACCTATACACAACATTAATCCCTAATAGGTCTTCAAGGATTGTGCTTCAACAACACGCCTGTGTTTCACTACAATCTTAGTAAAAATATTATCTTCAAACATCATCTCGTAGTTATTAAGATCAAGCATCATCCTAACTAACCCAGTCATGCGCTAGAACTAAACTACATTTCTTTCAAATCTTTTGCACTTATTTAGTAAGAGATAACGGTTCAAATTGATCCTGCAGTTCATAAAAATGTCTCTATTGTGACAAATACTAATAGAGAATTTTTTATCAAAAATAAAAACAATAAAACATGATTCATAATATAAACTGGGTTCATGATGGTGCACTTCACAGCACTACAAAATGGACGATTCCATAGAGTCAGTGTGTGAAACCGAGCGTTCTAATCAGTTATTCATTTCAAGACATCAAATCGACTAGTATTCTAGAAATTTGGTCACTCAAACTCAGGTTACCAGAGGCCAAAATACAAACTAATAATTATAATTTGTTTAGAACATTGGAATGCTATCACATTTTAGGTTTTACCTGCCAAATGTTTTATTCTGGTGGAATCTCGTAGGCTCAAAGTTGATAGCTTGGAATGATCTCATTATGACTTCAAGGCGGGCCATAATTATAGATGTAATATAAACCCTAATATACAAATTATAGATATAATATAAACCCTAATTATAGATTAAAAAAAAGGAAAAATATCAGTATCATTTCTAGGAAGAAACCAACACTAATAGTCCTAGAATCAGTGTTGGTTCTAGTCTACAGTTGGCACTGATGCTCTAATCAAAGCCGATTGTAGACCAGAGCTGGCACTGATGCTCTATCCTATATATCGCAGCATTTAGCCACAACCTCCGCCATTCATCTCCCAAAGCCGCCGCTAGTGCCCCTCACATATCCTCAATGGCTCCTCCATCCTACCAATTTGCCATCGTTGCACCTCTCAAACTTCGCTGTCCTCGTAGCCCAAGATCCCAACGAGGTCCACCCCAGCAGCCTCCTTCACACCACCCCAAGCACCTCCTTAGCGGTCTCCTTGTCCCCAAGCCTGATGCCGCCTTGAGCACCTCCTCCTTGGTGCCCTGAGCCTAAGCTCGGCGTTATCATCCCTGAGCTCCACTCAGACAACCTCGTCCCTAGCAGCCTCCTCCCTGATGCCACAAGCCGACCTCCTCGTCCTCGAGCACTGTCACACCATCATCGACTTCTTCACCAACAACCTGGTTGTGCTCCTCCCACCGCAACTCCGGTAATATTAGCTATGAATATTAGTTGGTGATGCGGTGACCGCCTTGCTAGTTGCTACTGGTGACGACGATACAACAGAACAATGTCACGTCTTTGAACAAAAAATGCAGACCTAGTGCATCAGATGGTGTAGAATGTGAATAATAATAGAAAAAACAAATTAGTATGTGTTTATGTGTAAGGTTTCATTGATTTATAAGGTGGACTCAAAATGTTTACATCCGCTATTAAATTCTGTAAGAACATATGTGCTATTCAGTTCTGTAAGCACATATGTTCTACTCTTTGTAGATGTCGTGTGGATTTAGTAGGTATTGTGGACACATCCAAAGGAGCATCTACTACCCGCCGCATGGTGCCCCCCTGTCCTCCCGTCCTATTCCCTATGATGGCTTCGCCCCGCCCTCCCTGGCACCCTCAGGAATGATCAAAATGGTATACCTCTCATCTAGTTTAGTTGGACAACTGACAATTGAAAAATATCTAGTTGTTAAAGATTTGCCTTTATTAATGTTGGTGATTCCTCCTCTAGTTTGGTTAAACAGAATGATTGCTGATGTAAAGGGTTGCATACAACTTGTTTTGACTACCACTTTAGGTGATGGTGGTACAAGGAAGATATCAATTAGTTTTTGGATGCCGACAAGCAGAATCTATCAATTTTGTTGCCTTTGGCATCCGACCACCTGAGAGCTATGTGGCTAAAAAAAGCGCAGTGGCAACGGTTTTGCAAGAGGTTGAGGATCAAGTTAGGTACATTTTACTTGACCATAGCTATTTCAAATTGAAAACATTTGAGCAGAATATGAAGGATGTGGCTTCAATGACTACGTGTCTCTCGCAGTTACATGCACTTGAAACGATTGGTGATATGAATTTTAGCTTATATTATTATTTCAAATATAATTTTTCTCTTCATGTTCATGCTCTTTGCATGTAGGATTTTTTATTGGAACAACAGGATGCTTTCTGATGTTAGCTTAGGTTCACTCTTACGCTATCTCATGGAGTGGCTTGGGTACACAATTATTGGCCTGAAAGTGAAGAGGGTTTGTGAAGATAGGTATCAGTCATATGAGGAGTTTGATTCAAGTATCAACAATTTGTCAATTTATGAAATACCGTTGGATCTATCATTTCTTGTTTGAGATAGTATGCTCGTTTATGCACTATACTATTTGGATAAGATATATGGAGTTGATATCGTAGATGTCATTTAGGAAGATAATATGTTTCCTCCTACACCATAGAATCAGGGATGAAGGCAGTTGCAATGGGTTTAACTTTGTGATGTGAATTGTGATAATGTTTATTTATGGATGCTGACGAATTCATGATTATGTATGGATGTTGATGAACTCATGATTATGTGTGGATGTGGATTAACTATTTGTGATGCATGTGTTTGCGTATATACCTTTCTGTGATGAATGCCTACATATATACGAATACAAATTTGAAATTAGCTTTTGAATGCTATATTATTGAATTCATAATTTATTTGTGCCTACAAATATATCTGTGCCGGCTTGTCCCACTAGCTGACACTGATACTCAGACTATCAGTGCATTATCAGTACCGGTTCAAAAATTGTCACTGATAATATTTTTGAGCCGGCACTGAAGACGCTTTCTGTAGTAGCGATCATTTATTATTCTACAACTCTTGCATGAATCTGAGGCAATAAAAATTCGATTAAATCTAGCATGATTTTATTAATAGTGATGCACCATGATTCTGTCTAGTGGTCGGAGATTGCTTCCCACTAACACCATGTGGGCTATGTGTATCCATGGATGCAGACGCCCGAATTTTCATATTCCATTATTAAAAAGAAATGTAGGCTGGATTACCTTTAACAGGTTAAGTGAATCCCATGGACCATGGTCAACCTACACATTGTGATGCCTACTGATAGCTATATACTTTGCGCAAATAAATGATTTTGCTTTTTTTCTGTTTGTCTTCACAATTTACCAACGAATTATACGATTGAGGCAAAAAAAAGATACAAAGACCTTGTATTTTTTGTGAAACATAAAGGTTCTATGTTTTTGAAACGGAAGCTGGCAGGAGAGCTGCCTAAATCGTGTGTTAATAAGAAGGAGAAAACCTGATCGGCAGAAAAAGAACAAAAGGTCCAAACTGACTAACAAAAGGGAGAGAAAAGGAGGAAATAATTACACATCCCCCAACAAGGGGGGCAGAGCTGGGAGGCTATTGCTGGCGAGAACAAGCACCCTATGTGGTGCACCCCAGCGATGGCCCAGTTATTCGCCTCCTCGAAGATATGTTCCACAATCTGATCTACCCGTTGTTTCTTCTTCCCCAAAATGTGTTTCTTCCTCTCCTTCCAGATTTCCCAGGTGACTTAGTATGACAAGCGATTTGAGGGCTTTCTTGGAGAAGAGGATAACAGAAGCAAGCGACATCCACCACCCATGAATCGAGTAGCAAGGCAGCCACAAATCATGGCGGATGGCCGAGTGCTGAAGGTTCGTACCCAAGATCCGTCAAATATACCTGGAGAAGGAGCATTTTGCAACTAAGTGCAGGTTGGATTCATTGAGCTGCTCACAAAGTGGACATATGGGGTTGCAAGGCCAATTTCTACATGTAAGGCAATCCGTAGTCCAAAGCCTATTCTAAAGCACCAGCCAGACAAAGAATTTGTATTATGGCAGTGCCCACACCTTCCAGATGAGCTGATTGAAGTTTGTAGCGGTGGATCCATAGAACATCATGGAGTATGCAGAGTTGGCCTTGTATGAACCCTGACTCGAGAAATTCCAGGTGATGGACTCCTAGGTGCCAGGCTGAAGGACTACATCACTGGTAGCCTCCCAGAGCTAGATTAATTGGACAATGTGGTCGCGGGTAACAGGTTGAAGGTTGGCCATGACCGTAAACCAAACAAAGTCTTAGGAAAATTGCGTCCTAGAGGGAAGTGAGCTTCTCTCTGGAGGCTGTAAAGAGGAGCATAGCACAGTCTTTCGGTTTGACACCTTTAGCCCATGCCAAGTGCCTGGAAAGATACAACTTTGCCGCTACCAATATGGATGGTAGTGGCGGCCACGAAGATTAGATGGTCCATTTTGTCGGGAAGGAACTTTGGAGCCAACCTAGGATCAGATGGTCCGTTCTATGTGCGTTGTTTCAAACATGTTGCAATGATGCTTCCTTCTGCACAATGCGCTATGGCGGGGGCTTTATGCACACTGATCTTTCGTAATGGAAGTTGAGATCCAGGGCCATCTAGGACCTCCATGCTTAAAAACGAGAGATAGATCTCTAAAGACTCGACCTAGAAATGGGCAGCTCGCCTTGGCCCAGCATGATTTTCTGGTCTCGACTCTCGACTCGGCCGGTACGCCCACATGTTGAGCCTTGTTTTTAGCCCATTAGGCCAACCTGGCCCGGCTCGGAAATGACACATATATAGTGGTTAACGATGGTTATTCATGTAATATTCCATTAGGAAACTAACACTTTATTCATCCTAGGGTCTACGAGAGGATAATCCCCTCTCGCCATTGCAATAATGTATTGCTAATAGATGCGCTGAATCATGAGATTTCGAAGGCAGATAGTTTTGGCATGCTGTCCAAATTCAGGGGTTCAGAGATTCACCGTAGGACTTTTTTGTACGGAGAAGACGTGGCAGTTTTCCTAATATCAGCACATGATCTTTAAGTGTTCTAGAAGATCCTGAAAAGTCGGAAGCGTCAGGACGTATAAAACTTCAACAGGGCCTCAGTCGACCCAATATGAATGGATGATGATGAGATCGCCTGGACGCGCTCTATTAGAGGTGAATACTCAACCTAGTCAGCACACTTGATGCAGTTTGAAGGAGGCATGTGCTCCCTCTTCCCTGGCACGTACGGTATGGAAAATCTGAGCCTTTAACATCCTAGAAATAAAAGAAAAAGAAATAAGAAAGAGAAAAACAGAGGCTTCACAGTAGGGTTGCTCACATGCATCTGTCGCCACCACCTCCATTGTGCCACGAATCCCATGCCACTGTGCCGCCTGCCGTCGTTGCGTCACTGCCGTTGTTCCACCTGCGCCCATCGCCTCCCTACCCGTGTGGCCACGCCATTTCCCATCCCCTCACCACCTATAAATCAGTCACTAGCTAAGCATGTCCCACGCTACTACAGAAAATGTCATCCCACGCTACTACAGAAAATGTCATCATAGCTGATCGGTTTTTGAACCAGCAGTGATTAAGCGACAGTGATAAACAGAACTGGAAGTGATTATACATATTATTGCTGGTTCATCTAATGGACCGACAATGATAGTTTCTTGAGCTTACGCTGTCGATCTGTATACTTATCACTGTCGGTTTCAGCTATGAACTGGTAGTGATACTCAATCCAGGACAAAAATAAATAAAATTTAAACAGTCTGGCAATAATTTGACCGAGCTTTATATAACTAATCTCCATAATTAGAGCTTTATGTCCCACTAATCTATAGCTAACTCACTAAATCCATCATTGTGCACCAAAGTCAAACGACATGCACAGCAACACGGAAAAACCCTAAACCTACGAGTGCAAAAAACCCTAAATGATCAACAACGTCAACTAACCGTCAGCCATGACAATGAAGAAGTAGTCGTCGTCGTCCTCCTCCTCCTCATTGGCATCGCTGTCATCGTCCTCGTCGTCGTCGTTGCCTTCGCTGCCAGCCCTGCCATCGTTGTCGGCCTCCTCCTCCTCCTCCTCCTATTCATCCGAGATCAGCCGGGGCTTCTTCTCCTTGGTCTCGTCGAGGAAGAAGTCCCACACATCATCCTCGGAGGGGGACCTTGCCAAGTCGCCAGAGTATGAGGTCTCCGCCTTATCCGACAACCTAGCCAGCAAGGCCTCCTCCTCGTCGCCAAACGACGGTGCAGGTGTGGGAGGCATGGCCAGAGAAGGTGGTGGCGAGGCAGTGGTGGAGTGGCTGGAGTGGAGAAGCATCACGTGGATCCATGGCTGGAGCGATGGTAGTGGCAGTGGAGGCAAGAGGGTGAGAGCAAGAGAGAGAGATCGAGTGAGAGTGAGTGAGAGCAATCAAGAGTGAGTGTGATTTTAAAGGCGCTCGGGAGAAGCCGTGCAGGCGCGGGCGCAGGAAGTCGCACGGATTTTGAGTATCACTGCCAGTTCGTAAATACAACCGCTGATAGCCATTATCACTGTCAGTTATTAAAATCATGTCTTTGATGAACTAATATCATTACTGGTTGTACCACTGCTGGTTCTTGATGGCTCGGCTTTTTATGTGCGTTTAGAGCTTATGAACCGGCAATGATATATTATCACTAACGGTTATTACTGAACTGGCAGTGAAACGGGGGCAGGGATGACCCTTTCTGTGGTAGTGCCGCTTTCGCCCCTTCGCCACCAACCCTCCGTCCCCTTCCTCTCTCCAGCCACCATCCTTGTAGATTCTCCACAATCCAACCATCGTGGTCACATTCTCCGAAGCCGAACACCACCTCCATCTCGCATTGTCGCCGCCACCCGTGGAAGCCAACCTGGACCTAGGAGAGTCACCACCGCCAGATCATCCTCCCCACCACCTGATCCGCGCCAAGCCGAGCCATTGCCACCATCACCTCTTCACCGACGCCGACACCATCTAGACCATGCCACCTCCCAAGGTGAGCCTGACCCTCTTCTTTGTTTTCCTTAGGCTAGTCATCTTGTTGCCGCCTTCTTTTCCTCTTATCATCCTGGCTGCCAGCCACCGCCAAATCCCTAGGCGATAGCGCCTTAGCCGCACGGGTCGGAGCGCGCGCGCGTGTGTGTGTGTGTGTGAGAGAGAGAGAGAGAGAGAGAGAGAGGAGTCAGTGGGTCGAGTAAGGTATACAAGGAATAGGGGAGCGAAATGAGGCAGAGAGAGAGAGAGAGAGAGAGAGAGAGAGAGAGAGAGAGAGAGAGAGAGAGAGGAGTCAGTGGGTCGAGTAAGGTATACAAGGAATAGGGGAGCGAAATGAGGCAAGACCCATGTGACCGATCGGACTATGTAGGAGCTAGGCTGAGACCCAATTAGCTTGTGAGCCAAGAGAGGGAAGGAGAAAGAGAGTGAGCCCGAGAGAGAAATGAGCTGAGCCTAGTTTTGGCCCACATTAATCATAAACTTTTGTAATTTTCGTATTTAGTTTCAAAAGTAATTTAAGTAGGATTTACATTAATATTAATTGGAAGATAATTGGTGTCACTTATACGATATTTAGGCAGCCTAGCTCATAGCAATTTATATAAGTTAATTAAGGAGGCTTATTTAGGAATTTGGTTAGATGAACGTGATGCTTAGTAGACAATTTAATTAGAGATGTTTAGTGATGACATAGGTATAAGTAGCATATATGCATATTGATCCATATGTGTTAGTACACATACACACATTTGTATATACATAGACCATACATATACACCTATATGATCATATATATGGGTATATATGAGCGTATACCATAGTATACTCTATACCCATCTATGTGTAGATGCCCGCAGACATACGCTCACCATGGCTATACACTAGATAACACACGTATAGGTGATACCCATGAAGGCGTTCAAACTGGATGGAATATAGAAGTGGATGAAACTTGTTGTAAGGATCCGATTAGACTTTCTCTTTAGCATCAAATAGAAGTATAAGTAATTACTCAATCTAGTTTTCACTAAAAGTCAAACCCTGTTTCCATACTTCGAATCGACCTAATAACAAACCTGTGTGCCATCTAACCAGAAAGTCGAAGCCATGCATACCTAATTAAAAGCGCTACCAATAACTGAACAATAATCCTCTATCCGAACGCACACAATAAATATAAAAGTTGTTCGTTGACTTGATTTCATTGCTTCAATGTTTATTGGGTGCATTGTTTTTGCCATACTAGAGTCTAGAACTGCCATGGAGCCAATCGAGTACTAGGACCTAGGATTGGAAATGCGGAAGAGGTCCTTGTTGCAGCTTACAACAGATAGTGGTCCATTGCCATAGGGCCACAAAGTGGAGAAAACCAAGGGCCGGCGGTTGAGATTATCAGCCCCATCAAAGAGCGTCAAAAACTGTAGTCATCTTCCAGTACCACGCAGATACGAGCGAGGCCCCCCATTATGATAATTGCAAATGTTAAATGAGATGACACTTTTATGCCAGACCTTGCACATGAGGTACATGGAGCAGGCCAACAATGGCATATTGTTTTTAGTTGGAGGCCATTTCAAGTATATGTCTTTTCTTCATGATTCTGGTTATGTGGACGTCAATTTTTCTGACCTACGTAGCCTATACCACTTCGAGCGCCTTGATGTTGACTTATAAGGTGTTGGACATTGTAAGTTTTTACAACCTCGGTCTATTATATTTGAGGGAAAATAAATGTCATGTCTAATTACTTTCTTATTTATAGATACATGTATCAAGAAGCCAAAGCGAAAAAAGTTCCAGTACCATTCCTTGACCCATTGTGTATGAGTCCATCCAAGGAATCCAAAATCTGCAAAAGAAATACATATCACATGCTATGGTCATGAGCCAGAATAAGAATTACCTCCTTGGATCCTACTGCTTCAAGTGAGTTCTTCAATATATATAATCGCTAATTGTAATTTGCATTTGATAGACCAGGAAACCTAAAGCTTATTGGCCTTATTGATACACGTGTGCGGAGACCACTAGATTCTATTTGTCCTAGTGCCACACAGTGTAGGGTGTGGTTCTTGGACTCCTTGGATAGAGATCCAACCATATACGATGAACTAGCGGACCTAATCGATAAGTGAAACAAATCACATAAATTGTGCTCTTATATTTTACTTCATTGGTTGATAACCTTTTTAAATCATCTAAATTTAGGGTGTTCAAGGGTTATAAATGAAAGGGTGGACTATACAAGAAAAATATGACTACATTGCTGTACTCATTTTCTAGTAAATCAAACTAGTTATGCCTCTGATTTGTCCTGATGATGACTATTAAATTGATGTTATGTTTTTTAGTTCCACAAGCAACCAAAAAACATAGTGCTATATAGTTACTATGTGTGCCACTATATGCAGTAACTCATCATGGATGGACCCATCACTACAACAAATCTGCGAGTCCATGAACATAAGCTTTCTTCACTAATTATTGAATATTTATCGTGGCATGAAAGTTGTGACGGTTGTATGACGAAAATTTGTTTGTCACCTTTCTTGTGTCTCTAATCAAATTAAGTAACGAATCAAAGCTTTTTCGTCATAGAAATTATGACGATATTGCACTACTATAGAAATGGCCATCAGTGCCGATTTTTGATCCGACACTGATTACTCAGCACTGATAGTCCATGACTATCAGTGCCGGTTTTGAACTGGCACTGGTAATAAGTATTAGTACCAATCTATAGTTAGCAACCAGCACTAAAAAGCTTATTATTAGTACCGGTCTATAGTTACCAATAGACACTGAAAAGGTTACAGGGAGCCAAAAAATAAACGAGGCAGCTCAAAATCAAGCCAGCTCGGCCACCGCTGCTGCCACTATTCTGATATGACGAGTCACTGACTGAATCGCAGAACGGAACAAGATCACACAAATGCAAGCACGCGATGCAAGAACAGAACAAGATAGGCACAAGCACGACAACATCACCACTGTAAGCCAAAAGTTATGTCACATTAGATTAGACTAAAAATCTTGGACCTGCATTTAAAGATTTCATAAACAAACTAGCATCTCAAACAGCTAAAGACATCCCAACCATCATTACAAGTGCAAAAGATCAACCAGCGAAATTTCCAAATGTGATGACTAGTGCTAATGGCTACATCATCCTCACTCTTATGTTCTTCTTCCTCTCCTTCTCAAACTCGTCCTAGCTGTTCCCTGCACATGAACAATTTCATCAAGTTGTTACTTTACTAGCCCAAACAAAATCTTAACTGACACTGATAGAAAAATGAGACAACTTCAATTTCAATTCAATAGCAAAGTTGTAATACCATGGAATCCAAATCAACAATTTCTGTAATTTTGTCGTGGGTCGAGTTGTTTTTCGGTCTTCAACGAATTGTGAAAGTTAGGAATTTATTTTTTTCTTCCATTGTGTTTATGTTTAAGAAAAAAAGGGGATTTGGTGGCCGGCTAGGCCAGCTTTAGGCCCATCCCAACCCTGATCGGTCCCTCCTCCACCATCTAATTCAGGCTACCTAGTCCAAACTAACCCACTGAGCCCTAGTCGACTCCCCACCCTTCCCTACCAATTCCCCTACACCCCTGGTGCCTCCACCCTCCAAAGATTGTGTCCTCCTTCCCCCAGGGAGTCTCTCCTCCTCCTCCCTCTCTGACCTGCAGCAAAAGAACAAGAAGAAAGGAGAGAAAAAAGAAGAAGGTGGGAGGGTGCTGGAAATAGGAAGGGGAATCCATTTTGCCGGTGTTTCCTCATGTTCTGCCACTGTTCTCTCGAGGGATTCCCTAGGTATAACCCCCCCCCCTTGCTGTTCAAGATTTTTTGGATGATTATGATCTGTAGATCACGATTTGCGGGGGATTTGGCGATTGATATCGATTTAACTATTCTACACATAGGCTGATTGGATAGCGCTGTTGTCTTTGTGGTTTTTGTGACCTAGATGAATTTTCCTGTGGCAACCATCAGCTAGAAAGTTGTAGCTAATGTCAAGACCTAGCTTTCACAAATTTTTCGCGATTTTATCCCAAGTGGTTTAGGAGTCATGGAATTATGAAGTTGGTTGTCAGGTTCTGATGTGGTGTGGGGTATTAATAGATTTATTCAGTTTTGGACTACCTTAGAGGGCAAACCAGTTTCTCCAATGTGAAGAAAAGTTGTAGAGGTTTTCTTATTCTTTCCATATTGCTAAACAACTGAATTTTTGGTTAAGTAAAACTCCAGTTATGATCCATCAAAGTCGACTGCCCTGTTTTGACCATCAAAAAATTCAGTCAATGTTCAGATCATGTTTAGTTCTGGTTAATGACCTTTTATGTAGATAAATTTTATACCAATGTTGCAGATCTTGTTGTTATCTCCATGTCCACCCAATTTTAGAAGTTTTAGTTGAGTAGTTTTGGAGATATTCAGTTTTAGATGACTGATGTTCGAAATCTGTGACAATTTGTTAGTGTTGTGTTGAGAATCCGTTTAGGCGACTTTAGAGGCATGATAAAATTACATTTTCTATATGAAAGTTGTAGCTATCATTCTATAGTTTTCAAACATATATTTAATCTATGGTGGAAAAATAGATACGAAAAATAAAGCAACACTGCTGCAGTCAAATGAATGTGAAGATGTCGATTTGTAGGTTTAGCGGGTTGTGAGGCGTAGGACCATGTTCCTTGTTGTTTGTATGTTATTTGTTGTGTTGTGGTGCTGATATGTGAGTGCATGAGCATGTGGTGTTGCGACAAGGCATGTACATGTTATCTTCATCGTCGGTAAAGGCAAGTGAGCGTAGCAGTTGTTGACACAATTTTAACTTGTTATTTTTGCTACCTCCACTTATAATAATGCAGCACATATGATTATACTTAATAATTTGAAAGATTATACCTACTTGCTCTGAATCTATGAATTTGGCTTAATCTTTTGGTTATAGTTGATGGAGGCTTATGCAATAGGGATGATGCTTTGTCGGTTTAGTCATTTCTAACACAATCTCATCTTATATCTAATAGTTAGTTTACTTGAGGATAATGATGTTGGTTATGTAGAAACTTATAGAAGAGGGCATGTTTTGACTTATAAGTGGGCATTTTTTTTAGACTGTTTAATATGTCTATAACTAATTGGAATATAACCTTTTGAAACCCTATGTATGTTAAATGATAAGCTAGCAGAAGCATAGTTGTTATCTTTCTGTGCCCTACATATAATTAAACTTATAATATGTGGTTATAAAATGGGGTAGGCCTTGCTCTTTCAAAGTAAGTTTATTGTTGTTGTATGTGTATGTTCATGTCATCTGCACTTTAACATGAAGAAGGAATGGTGGATATATGTGGATGAAAATGGCTTATATTAATTATCTAGAAAATGCTTTTATGTTGATGAATGTTCACAGTGGTGGACTATGCGGTTTATATGTTGGTATTTGAAGTATATCATGCGCATTGCACTGCATCGCATTTTATATGCATTGGAAGTTATGTCGTAAAGATCACGACTGTACCGGTACACATCGTACGTTGCCTGAGGAGGGGTGCGATGTAAAAGAAGACATGTCATGGCATTCATATGCATTTCATATGGAATTGATTGTTGGATATGTTGAATTTGCATTGGAGGTCATTATGAGAAGCGACGCTTCTTTGTGGATATGTTCATTGTGGTATGACTTTGTGGATTTATGAAGGTATTGAAGTCCTACGTGGATTTACATTGCATAGTGTCCATATGCATCATATTGTGTTGCAGTAACCTTCCATATACAATTTGGTTGTGATGGATGGTATGTAGACGTTTGAGTAATCATACTAATTGTAGAATGTATATAGTGACGAGTGAGTTATTCTTAAAGGTATCATTTATTATTAATATGGTTTGAACTCTATTCATGATGTCTTAGATGATGATATTTTCCTTACAAGTCCTATTGAACTCTTAGAAGTTGAAGCCAGTTATTGATGTTGAGGTCATATCAGATGGGAAAGATAATTTTTATCTTATTTATGTTATAGTTATGTTTCCTATGAACATGTATTTATCAATCTTTTTTTAGAAGTAACTATTTAACTTGTTTAAAAATGAACATGATGAATAATGTAATGTTTTCTATACTTGTTTAAGTTTTAAAATGATTCTTTAAACATTATGGTTTAAATAGCTTGTTAAAGTAGTTTACTTTCTGGGATTACCCAATCTCACCCTTGCATTTTCCCTCCCCAGGTTGTCTTTTTGAAGCTATATTGGAGGGAAGGGCCTAGCAGCATGCCTTATATGTTCATGGCATCACTTACACCATTCAAAGTAATGTTGCTATAATAATGTAATAAGTAGATGCTGGTGTCATTGATTGACTATCTTAAAAATGCCCTATAGCGGTCAAGCTCTTATTCTTTTCTTTTACTAGGATATTGTTAAATGTTAGTGTGATATTCTTTCATAGTATATAGCTCTATCTGTTGTTGCTTCTACGTTGCCTCTCATTCAAGAAAGGTGCCACCGAATTTTGTTTTAGATTGGCATGCTTGTAGCGTAGTTAAGTAGCATTCTAGGCTTTTGTGGGACCTTGTGGTGTTACAAAAGCATCATAAAAAACATAATGAACAATTCAAGTAAAAAATAAATAGAACTACTCCCGATCAGAGAAACAATAACAACACGCACATCACCGATTGGAGAATAAATAGAACAATTCTGACCTTCCTCATCCTCCTCGTCATCATCGTCATCGCGATTGTCCCTGCCCCTCCGTGACGGACGCGGATCTGCCTAGTCGACGCTAGAGTTGGTGGGGAAGAGCTCAGTGGGGAGCATGTCAGGCATGAGGCGGTGCGGGAATGGGTTGGCAGTAGTGTCGCAGAAGGGGTTGAGCACGTCGTCACAAGATGGGGTCACATAGCAGAGTGGAGCGTAGGGGAGGAGCGAGAGGGGGTTAGGCACTGTGGGGTATTGCAGCCGCAAGCAGAGGACAGCGGTGGGGACTATAAGAGATAAGGGAGAGAGAGGAACAGTGCAGAAGAGATAAGGGAGAGAGAGCAACCAAAGAGATAAGGGAGAGAGAGAAAGGTGCGGAAGAGATAAGGGAGTGAGAGATCGATCATACCTCAACACACAAGAAAAGCAGAGAGAATTTAAGTTTCGGGTCCCATTAAATTTTCAGTGCCGGTTGTAATATGAACCAGCACTGATACTCAGTATCAGCATTGGCTCATGGTTACCAGCCAACACTGAAGTATCAGTGCTAGTTTTTTTCCAATAGCCATCACTGATACGGAGTATCAGTGCCCGTTCCATCCAGCTCAATCGTGGATCGACCGGATGTTCCTATGGCCTACCAGAGTTTTGCTCTTTGTCCGGTGTTCACAATCTTCCATTGCAACTTCTCTCCTACATCTTCTATACACCAGATGATCTGGTGATGACACCGGAGTATTCACTGGACTAAAAGTCAGAGAGTAAACTCTAATTTGAACTCACCGGATGATCCTGCGTTCAAAATAGGCTATCACCGGACTATTTGGTGTACTCATTAATCTTAACCCGAGTCAAATTTGAGTGTCAACACTAGTTTAGAAGCCCTAATTCCATAGTTTATACGATTTACAATTGCATAGCTCCCACAAACCAAAATATAATAATAATGTTCACATACCCTAGATAGAATGAAACAACTACAAGTTCACAGAATATACTATCTCCCAAGTATCAAAATCATGGAAATAGAAACCACGGCAGTTCACCAACTGTTGAAGCTACATCACACTAATAGGCAGAACCCATAAATTTTAGGGAGTAGATGGACCAAACTCTGACTGAAGCTTAGTAGTTGACAAAGGAGGGCATTAGTTTCTTATGATGTCTTCTTCAAACTATCAATTTGTTATGCCCCCCTACTTTTCACCTCATACTTACATGTGGGACCCTAGCTGACTGGTGGCCCACGCTTGCTTTATCCATGCTAGAATTTTATGACAATAGAACTTTGTCACAAGTGCTAACCAAACTCTTATGACAAAATTGTTTCATAACAACACTTTGGTGTATCAGTCTGTAACAATTTTTGTTTGGCCTTAGTGACGGTTGTACCACTATTTGTCACTAAAATGCAGGGTTACAGCCCCAAAATAATTCTTATGCCACTTTCTAGAAAAAAATATCATAAATCAATGATGGTTTACAGCATTGTCATATAGTTTTCATCATAGGTTAGTAGATTTGTTGTAGTGCATGGACCCATCTCCACGGAGATTTGTTATTCTAGCAATTCTGATTAAATTTTCATATCTTTATATGTTTGTATTAATTATTTCATGTTTCCTTCTCACAATGTACGCAAATAAATGGAAGTTCATTTCCCAAGTCTACTTCTCAAAAATCTGAGGAGTGTTGTGCTGGTTCATACACAGTCAATTCTACAGTGAGATTATAGAGTTTTATTAAACATGAACTTGTTACTTTTCTTAATTGTAAACTGTTATCTTTGTTAATTGTGAACATGCCATTTTCGTTACTTGTGCACCTACGACTTTTTGCTTCGATTTTTGTAATTATAAACTTGTTACCTTTGATAATTGTGAACCTATTACCTTTGCTAATTTTGAACTTGATACCTTTGTTACTTTTTCTATTTGTGAACCTTTTATATTTGTTGGATTATTGGATAAAAGATCACTTTTAGGTTCAATTTAATCCTTAGATAAATCATGAACATGAACTCACACACTAGCATAATCAAATAAAATGAGTATATCCTAGACTTATATGTAATAGAGCTACACATATATCTCTGAGACAAATTACAGTTGACAGACGAAGATGGGTTAAGTTAAATTATAATAGACATAGCTTTCCTATAGTTTTTTGTTTTGACTAAAGTGCACAATATATCGCAAGGGCCTGTGATGATTATGCACTTATATGGTTGAGGGTTAGTAGTTTGATTGTCACCATTACACATCATCTTTTATCCATTTTTAGTAACAAATGGTGATTATGTTGTTGGCCCATGATGATGAGGTAAAGGATGGGCTCGGATGAAGTTGCTATAGTCTTGCACCAATATCACCACTATGAATATTCTTTCTTTAATCATCAGAGGTAAATTCATTGAGATAACAAAGAATGTGCATAATAATGGTAGGGAGGTTATTTTTCTTGAGCAACTATGATATTTTGTGACCTAATATGAGACCATAGGGGAATTTATGTTCAATTTACAATCCAAAGTGACAGTCACATGCCTCTTTTTAAAAATTTACGTTGAGTTTATAGTTTTAGGATTTGTCTCGGTACCATACTTCTCACCATGGCTGATGATAGGAGGCAACATATTGGCAAATAAACTATTTTGCTACTTTGCTGCTTTTGTCTATTTTCAGTGATAGATGGTGATTATGTTGTCGACTTATTATGATGAAGCAAAGAATGGGATAGGATGAAGTAGTTATTCTTGCACCAATATTACACTGCAAATTTTCTTTATGTAATCATTAGATGATATATTCATTGAGATAACAAAAATGAGGTGCCCAATGATGACAGTGAGGTTATTTTACTTGTGCCTTTGTGAGTCCATATATACATGATAGCTATGATGTTTTGTGCCCTAATGTGAGGTCCTAGGGGAATTTAAGTTGAATTTACAATCTAAAGTTATAGATGCTTGTCTCTTTTCGGGAATTTAAGTTGAATTTATAGTTTTGGGATCTATTTCGGCACTATATTTCACAGAACTTACCAGTTGCAGTACACTGTCTTATGATAGGATGCGACATATTGTCAAATGAATAGTTTTGGTATTTTATTGCTTTTGTTCATGTTCAATGATAGATGGTGATTATGTTGTTGGCCTATGATGATGAAGCAAAGGATGAGCTAGGATGAAGTGGCTATTCTTTCACCAATATTACCACCATGAATCTTCTTTTTTAATCATCAGATGATATATTATTTGAGATAGAAAAAAAAAGGTGCACATTGATTATAAGGAGCTTATTTTGCATGTGCCATTTATGAGTCCACATATACATGATATATATGATGTTTTGTGCTTTAATCGGAGGCCCTAGGGGAATTTAAGTTGAATTTACAATCTGAAGTGATAGATGCTTGTCTCTTTTTGGGAATTTAAGTTGAATTTATAGTTCTGGGATCTATCTCGATACTATAGTTTTTGCCATGGCTTTTCAGTTGCAGTACATTGGATGATGGTAGGAGGCCACATATTGGCAAATGAATTGTTTTGCTACTATGCTACTTTTGTTCATTTTTAGTGATAGATGGTGATTATGTTGTTGGCCTAAGATGATGAGGCAAAGGGTGAGTTAGGATGAAGTGGTTATTCTTGCACCAATATCATCACTGGTAACCTTCTTTCTATAATCATCAGATGATATTTTCATTGAGATAATAAAAAAGGTGCAGAGTGATGATAGGGAGGTTATTTTGCTTGGGCCACTTATGAGTTATCATATTTTGTGCCCTAATTTGAGGTTCTAGGGGAGTTTAAGTTGAATTTATAGATGCTTGTGCCCTAATCCGAAGTGATAGATGCTTGTCTCATTTTGGGAATATAAGCTGAATTTAAAATTTTGGGATTTGTCTCGGCATTATACTTCTCACCATATATTAGCAAACGAATTGTTTTTTCTACTTTACTCTTTTTGTCTATTTTTAGTGATAGATGTTGATTATTTTATTGGCCTATGACGATGAGTCAAAGGGTGGGTTAGGATAAAGTAGCTATTTTGCATCACTATCATCAACCTGCATCATCTCTTTGTAATCATCAGATGATAAATTCATTGAGATAACAAAAAGATGGTGCATAGTGATGATAGGGAGGTCTCTGGAACCCATGTCCCTTACAATCCTGCACAAGGAGAGGGTGATTAAGTTTTTTAGGAAGCATTCAATGTGACTGCTCATGATGCTTCCTCTCTTAGTGTAGGATGATCCCAAGGGGGCGATGGGTTTCAAAGACATGCTCTCCCAATTGCCGGTGCCACTTTTGAGTCCATATATTTGATAGCTATGATGGTTTGTGCCCTAATCTGAAGCACTAGAGAAATTTAAGTTGAATTTACAATCCAAAGTGATACATGCTTGTCACTTTTCACATATTGGCAAATGATGATGTTGGATAACAATAGGAATAGTAGATGAATAAGTTAGTCAAAGAAAATTTTATAATTTAAAGATAGTGGAAGTTTTTGTTTCAGATGCATGGATTGATAACGCAACAGTTAATTGAAATGATTGGACAATGTTGTCGTTCAATTGTACAATGTATGCACTATAAAATCGCTACAAAGCAATAACATCAATAATGAAATAAAAATCAAATCCACTATGAGGACAAGAACCTATCATAAAAAAAGTTGAAGTTTGTGTCTCATTCAAACACCTGTGTGTCCAATGGAAGAAAAGAAAAAAGCAAGGCAAACTGGGTTGTTCCCGATTAGATGTGATGAAGCCCAGCTTGATGACATTCAAGAGGAGTTTCTAGGAGCAGTCAAGAATTTCCCTTGCTGGTATCTTGGACTACCCCTCCATACGAGGATATTAAGAAGGGTTCATGTGCAACCTCTTCTAGACAAGCTCAGGGGCTAGCTTCCAGGATGGAATGGAAAACTTTTCTCCCTTGCAGGTAGAGACACTCTGGTTAAATCTGTCCTGTCCTCCCTACCCACCTATCATTTGACAGTCTTCCCTCTGTAAAAATGGCTCATGTGCCAAATTGACCGCATTAGGAGAGCCTTCCTGTGGAAAGGTGAGGAACTTGACAAGGTAAACAGGTCGCACTCTTTGGTAAATTGGAAGGTGATAACTAGGCCTAAAGAGTTTGGGGGCTTGGGGATCCTTGATTTAAAGTGCTTTGCTAAAGCTCTAAGAATCTGATGGCTTTGGTTTCGATGGGTGGACATGGAAAGACCTTGGAATAAGTTATGTATTTTGTGTGACAGAATGGATCAAGACATCTTCAAGATCTCTACTGAAGTTTCTATTGGCAACGGGTTAAAGACCGCTTTCTGGCATGACAGTTGGCTCAACGGGGTGGCACCTGGGGTAATCGCCTTGGATCTCTATAAGTTGGCCAAACAAAAGCGATGAGCGGTGCACAAGGAGCTACAAAATTGAAGTTGGATCACCAACCTGCGTCCTCTTACAACGAGGGACGAGATAGCCCAATTCATAGAATTATGGAATGAGTTGCAGCAAGTGCACCTTGATGCGGATTTACAGGATCAAATCCGTTGGCGATGGACGGAAGGAGGAGCATATGATGCCAAGAGTGCTTACAACATACAATTTGCCAGAGCTTCCAAGCGTTATAACATGAAGCCGGTCTGGACAACTTATGCTGAGCCAAAATGCAAAATGTTTGCTTGGCTACTCGTGCAGGGAAAGATTCTGACGGCTAAAAATTTGGCATGAAAGGGATGGCCTCATTCACAGCTTTGCTCCCTATGTCACACTGCAAATGAGAACGTCACCCATCTTACAAAAATTGTACTTTCACGAATCAAGTGTGGTGCTTTTTATCTCTTTGGTTCGGGTGGAGTGATCTCACTGTTCTATCTGACCATAATAGTGTCCGCTCATGGTGGCGACATGCATGTATCAAGATTACAAAGGAAGGCAGGTGGGAGTTCAATGGAGCGGTCCTTTACTTTTGGTGGAACGTATGGAAGGAAAGAAATTGACGCATTTTCAAGGGGCAATCGCTTGACCCGGAAATAGTGGCAATATTGGTGAAAACAAACTTAGAACAGAGGAAGAGCGCTTGGTCTGAGTGGTCTTCTATATAATGTGCTATCTGCTACACTTTCGTAGCTTGGCAAATCTCTTCCTTGCTATTCTGGTGGCCTCTTGAATTCGTTGTTACCCCAGCTTTAGTTGGTGGGGTCTTTGTATGTTATTGTGGTTTTTGTGTTCTGTTGTTTCCCCCTCACCCTGCCAGTTGGCGGGATTTGTGAGTTGCTGGACCTCTCTTTTTTTCAATAAAACACGGCAACTCTCTTGCCGTCGTTCTTTAAAAAAAATAACTAAGTTGTTCCTCCACAGTGAGAGCTAGTGGTGGGTTTCCATTGCAAGACTATCTGCTTCTTAGTCTCTTTTTATGATCATGCTTACTATTGTTTGGGCTGTATTTCCAATATGAGTATTGGTTTCTCCTTTTCTGTATGAAAGCTGTAACATCACATTCATGGCAATATGGATGTTTTGCCTCCTGCTAGTGCCAAACTGCCAATAGAGAATATAAGTGCGGCACTTCATACTCCCTGTTCTTTTGTACTTGTTTCATACTTTTAAAACATTGACCACTTATTTAAGAGTATTTATATGCCATGGTAACTGTTCCTATCATTGTTCTTTCATTAAAATTCTCTGACATATAATTTGAAAAATAACAATCAAAGACATGCGTCTGAAGTATTACTGTCCAAAACAATTGGAAAAAGGATCCAGCGTTGTACAAGATAACAAAGGGGTATATACTGTTGACTAGAATATTATAAACCAAGAAAATGAAATTCAAGACATTACACATAATAATTTAGCATCATTGCACTTAGCAAGAGTGAAGAGCCAGATGCCAATTCTTCTGCCTCCCATGGCCAACTATATCCCTGTCCTCCCCTCACCAACCAAACAAGCAG
This sequence comes from Phragmites australis, assembly GCF_958298935.1. Taxonomy (NCBI): domain Eukaryota; kingdom Viridiplantae; phylum Streptophyta; class Magnoliopsida; order Poales; family Poaceae; genus Phragmites; species Phragmites australis. The sequence goes on along the minus strand of NC_084936.1, from coordinate 17,049,274 downwards.
CACCTCACAGCATACCAAAAGACAGCTTGTCACTTACCAATGTGATATCCCTCTACCACCAACATGAGCAAAAGGCCAACACACCATTGCCTTGCACCTACTGCCCCTTACATAAACAAATCAAAAGAAAAAGACCACTGATGAGTGGTGACACAATGGCCCTACAACAATTAACCATGCATAATATACTGATGCCTTGTTTCTCTTGGCCACTACCTCCTCCTAGCTAAAATCACTGGTACAGCAAGTGATCTATGGGCTGCTGCACCATCTGCATCCCTGAGTTCCATGCGCTTAGGCCAAAAGCGTCGTAATCTGTAGTTGCGCTCATGAGGGTTAATGGATTAGTGACTGTTGCAGCATTAGGAAACTGGTTTGCATTCATGTATCGTATGATCTCACACAGCTCGCACAGCCAGCTCTCCAGCTCCTTCATCTGGGTGCGCAGCACTGAATTCTGGGCTTCTGCTGCCGCGTAGTTCTGAGTTGTGATGTTCAGTGCTGTGTTGAGTTGCTGCTTCTGCATCCTCAGCTGGTCCACCTGTTTCGTATGCAAGATAACATTCTGATTTAACAGTGATTGACAGAACAAAATTCTTGGGAGGAAGCCGTACTGATTGGCTGAGCGTTTTATGTTTTGGACTTATTAGAGGAGCTAAGATTGACAGAACAATTTTCTAGATCGTGTAATTTGTGCAATTTGGGTGGAGTGATTGGTAATGTTTGTTATACAGTTCCGAAATATTGTGATATCATTAACATTATTAATCTTGAAAACCAACCAAATGTTGTAGTATGGTTTTCCTCTTTTGATAATAACCTAGTTCATGGAAACTCTCTTGCAAATATCTGGAAAAAAGGGTAAAATTTACCAGCTCGTACTTTCGGGAAAATTCTACGAACATGCAAGATTTGAATGGATGGCTTTGACAGTGGTAATTCTGTACATCATCCGTGCATGGTTTTACTGTAATTGATGGTGCAAGATTTTATTATCATATTTTCATGGAATATTGATGTTGTTTCAACAGCTACTTAAGAAGCAATTTGTTGGGAGGGGCCCTAAAAAAGGGCACCGTGCATTAGTGGAGTTTGCTTGAGCAGGTCCTGAAGCTCAAGTCCGTTTTCATCTGATGATTTTTGCTTTTTTGTGTCAAATTCACCTGCACATGAGTGCAAGCTTCAATATATAAAGCAAAAGTAATCTGGAAAAGTAGGAACTTCACAATCTACCCACTACAATACGGTGAAATTTTCAATTATGTACAGGCACAAGCGACACGAACCTGTGAATTAAGGTTGTCGAGATGCTGTTGCTTCCGCTGTCTTGACCGCTTTGCCGACTCCCGGTTTGACTCCATCCTTCTCTTCCTCTTCAGCTCCATCCGGGCCTGGAGCTCCATGTCACCCTCTGACCCGTAGCTATGGGTCCCATGGCTCGAGCCAGACGAGGTCCCACTTGAAATGGTCCCACGTGACATGGCCATCGCCGACAAATTCATTGAGTATCCTTAGAACTTCACCAAGAAAAAATACCTTCACACTATTGCCACCCCCAGTTATGTCTACAAGCTTCCTCTAAGTTATGTCTAGAAGCTATAATTTTCAGTAGGAAGTATATGAAGAAGTATATCGATAAGTTTATGGTATCTGAAAGATGTAATGGAAATGGTTTGTTGGTTGCTAGGATCTTACAGAGAAGACATAGAACCAGTAGAGGAACACAACGGAGAAGGAGAGGACAAGATGGGAGCCTCGCCGGAGCGTCGAGCTGATCATAAATCTGGAGAGGATAACCTCAGAGAGGATTGGTGACATCAAACAAGCCACGACCTTCCTCTCTTTAGTCGATCATCGATCAACTGGCCAAAATTTTATACACCTTTACAAGACAAACAAGTGGATGTTCCAAAGATGTATGTCTCGTCAAGAAACAGAATATATGTATGGTCTCCCAGAAACTCTTGGTTTTCAGTGGAAAAAAGATTCTGTGTTTCTTCCTTGGAGCACAATGACTGAAGACCACAAGAGCAAATCTAGGAAATCAAGAACACAATGATGTTGTAGGGCTTGAAGACAAGAGATTCTTGCAAGAAAGATGGCATGCAACAGGGGCTGCAGGGCAGGAGCAAGGGAACCTTAGTGAGGAAGGAGGGGTGGAGAGGAAAAGGGAATTGAGGCTTGGAAGAGGGGCTCATTTATAGATGGAAATGTGGTGAGATTTCGTGAGAAGAAAAAAAATAACAAGAGCAATAGTAGTCGTGGTGGCTGGTAAGTGGGCAAAAACATGAGGAAAAAGAAGAGGAGACGGTGGGCTGTTGCTTGCGGGGTTGGAATCTTCTCTGGCATCTTGGTACAATTCCTTAAGATTTGTTTAATTGGTCATTGTTTCAGTAATCATGTAGCTGAGGCAACCTTTAGGAGCAAGGTGCCCTGTGCTAAATATGATGGACGAGTGATGAGATAGTTTGTTCATACTACATATCACAACCATGCGATTAAACCATATATCTGTCTTTTGTATTGTCATTGCTCAATCATCTGTTTTCAGCTGCAGCTGGTTTGGTAACAGGGACAATATTCACGAATGGTAATTTACCGGGGTAGATCAATTTCTTTGTTGGAAACTTGTGGAGATATTTGCATATTGCGACAACGTTAGTGTGGTCCAATCAAGTGCTGGTCAAATGGACTGTGCTTAATAGGCTAGCACGCCGTTCGGTACTATAGGCATGGCAAGAACGTGTTATGACACGATCTGTCGGGCTATGCCTGGGCCGAGGTCTCGGCATGGCCCAGCCCGGCTAAACCGCTTCATACGATCGTGTCACCCTACCGTCGCCAGTCGCCCCACCCCACCTAGCCCCACCGTCGCCTCGCCCAGTGCCGCCTTGCCCTGCCATCGCCCGGTCGCCCAACCCTGTCACCCCGTCGTGTCGCCGTGCCTACGCACAACATGGCCCAACCTTAAGTGAACCATGCCTGTGCCAAAGGCTCGTCACGCGGGCTAGCACGGCAAGGCCCGCTTGGCTAACAGGCCTAACTGGGCCGTGTCTAAATGGGCCTGGGCCGTGCTGAGCCGGCTTGTCTATTTGGCTAGGTCTGGTCCAATCAATAAAGCCATACCATATCTATTGCACTGATTTAACTATTGATAACACCCACGAGGTTGTTTGGCCATATTGGTGTTTGTATGCCAATGGCCACTACTTTCATATCTGAGAAACCAAGTTGAAATATGTCTTAGTTTGCATATGATGAGTCATTGATAACATTGGATTTGAAATGTTTTAGTTGGCATGAGTTTATTTGTGTATGATCTTGTTTATGGCTAACTAAAGTTTAAAATGGAGCAGACTGTTTCAGAGTCCGGGAAAATATGCCTCACCAGAACATTTGGTCTGTGGATTTTGACAACACCGGATAGTCCGGTGTTACAGAGAAGTGAGCATCAGAGCATTTTCAGTGCTGAAGCCAAAATGGAAGCAAACACAGGATGGTCTGGCGATGGACTTAGAGAGTATCAAAATATTTTCTGCAGAGAGGAGATTTTTGGTGCCAAGTTCGAATATGTGCGTCAGATAGTCCGGTGCTGAGTTTGTGAACACCGGAGAATGCGCTGGACTTTTTGTTGTAGAGAGGGTGGTTCGGTGGATTGACACACGCTGGATTATCCGGTGATGGACATGAGATCACTGGAAGGCTTCGTCGGACCTTTTCTTACAGGGAGCAAAATTTTCTTTGAACAGATAGTGCTACACTCCCTGGATGGTCCGATGTTCAGGAGCAGAATACACCGGAATATCCGGTTTTCATGTTTTCTGCAAAACGTGCTCTGAGTTGAAGTTTTTTATTATTGTGCTAACCTAAAGATATTTTGGAGTGTGGAGAAATATGTTTGATTGTTTCATGGTGTGCAGGTAACGGATGTAACTTGGCGATCGATAGCGGATGATCAGGGATAAACGGGTACTTGGTGCCGAACGATTAAGAAGGGTCGGATGGAGTCAAGGGTGACCCTAGCTGTATACATGAAGGTCAAGCAAAGCATGAAACGAAGGATGAAAACAGCGTGTTGACAAAGTCAAGCGAAGAGGATGCGAGTGCAAGTCATAAGGTGGCCCGAGGGATCGAGAGTGGAAGAGACTTTCCAGCGGTCAAGATCACAAGATGGAGGACACGCGTCATCATCAGAGCACTTGCTTTAGGCGGAAGCAAGTGATGGCTAGTCACGCTTTGCGAAGCATACCAGAGTTTCGCGGTTTGGCCTTAAAACCGTGGGAGGACTAGAGAAGTACGTGGCACCATCATAAAGCTTGTGTCGAGGTGAAATCAAGTCGTGAAGGCGCCAAGGGCGTTCGATGAATAGAGAAGAAAATGTACCAAAATATCCTCGATGGTAGGTAGGAGTGTATTATAAGAGAGGGGTATTTTACAAAAAACCTAGAAAACTTAGGGTTCAAGTTTCCTAGGTCTATAAATAGAGGGTAGAGCTATAGAGAGGATGAACCAGACATTTGATCCCCTTGTGCCACCCATATGACAGCATTGTGCTAGGGCTTTAGAGTGGAGTATGAGTGTTTAGCCTATGTAATATGTGAGAGTTTGAGAGGTAAATCTTTGTAATCCATCTAAAATAAGGTTAACCTCTTTGAGTAATAAAGTTTATTTTGTTACATATGTTTAAATTCCCCTTCTTCTAGTTTCTCTCTGTTGATTCCCTTGCCTTGTGTGTAGTTTTTCTTTTCGATGTTGATTTTCGTTTTTCTTTTTAAGCTGAAATTTAACACCTCGGAGGTTGTTCTTCTTGATACTAAATGCATAAAATTTACATACACATGCATACACATGCATATGTGATACCATCATTCTTGAGTGATCTTTCCTCAAGATTCAACCTTTATGTAGGGATGAGTTATGGATTGGTTTGCTGTGGAATCTAGTGTTCGATTCTAACTATGAGATCCATTTTTTGTTGAATCTTCAAATTTGGTTTTTTATCTTTCTTGTAGTCTCTGAACTTTCTAGGTAGGTGTAGTTTTTCCGCTGTGTATTTGTGTTGCGTTCTATTTTTATTATCTTTTAAAGGTGCGTTGGATGATCGATAGAAGAAGGCCATCAATTTTAAAAAAAATATTGATAATCCTATTCACCCTCCTCTAATTGTCACTCTCTATCTTACAATTTCTCAGCTTTCTAGGTTCAGAAAACACACTCCACAAAGCTGGATTAAGGAAATGCTACAACATGATCAAAAATAACAAAACATATATGTGAATTCAAGGCCAAGGCCAGTTGTTAGTGTCTTATCTTCTGACGGATGCTCGCAATTTGCCGATCAGTAAAGACATAATTTGAACTGAATTGGAATAGTGGTGGAAACACCGGTGAACGTGATCCTTTTTTAAAATATCTAGTATTAATCCACAGGTTCATTATTCTTTTCTCCCTGTTGACGTTTATATGGCTTTCTAGAAAGGAGCTTGAACATTCTGTTGAAATCGGTACAAACAAGATTAACATCAGCTATTACACAATTAGTACAATATGTCTGTTCAGAAATTTTCTTCAGAACCTCATTCACACCTTTTTTCGGCGGCTTGGTAATTCAATGAGCTCTAAAAGATGTTAGGTATTGGAGGAGTTTCGTTTCCATGTATAACAGTGTAAATAAGGGTATATTTATTTCGAGGAACCTGTACTGCATTGAGCTATTTCCCTCAGAAAGATTATATTATGGGCCTAAGATGCAGACGCACGACTGCGGAAAGGTGGGAGAACACTTGTTAGATGACAAAATATTATGATGGTTTCATAGAAACTTCAGTGATTGCTGAAGATTTTTTAGTGGCCTTATACGTTGGCTTCCATCGGGACAATGATAAGAAGGTAACAATCCACCAACCATGAAGATATTGTGATTGTTCACTTGCAAGCTGTTAACAGGTCTTAGTAAGGCATGTATCAATCTTTAATTTTCTTGCTTCGTTGCAAGCATTAGATTTTTTATCCTTGTGATGACTAGGAAATTAAATGTACCTATTATTTATCATCTTTGACACTTCAAAGTACTAATATGAATATCGGTTGCACCCCAATTGTTTGTCAGGGTTGAAAGAAGCATGCTTAAATGTATTATTAACGTGATTACAAACATCTTCCTAAACTATCTGAATAGTTCAAACATCGCCATAGCTACTACATTCGCACCTCATTTCTTTAAAAGCAAAACTGGTTAGGTAAGTTAACAAAACTAGGTTCTGTCTTCTAGTCAGCTTGATAAGTTAGGATCTCTATCACCTTCTTTAGATCAGCCGGCTACTACTTGGTGAGGAAAACTACGATTTATGCATGTAGTAGGACCACTAGCTAATGCTTCCTGAAGATCATGTTTGATCATGACTCGTATAGTTCAGAAATTGGCTGTTCTCTAGAAGGATCAAATGATCTCGCAGTACGTACATGGCCGTTAGGAGAACAAAAGATTTCCCAACTCATTTTTCGATGGTTTTAGTACACCAGTAAAATAATTTTGTGACCATTGTTTCTGGTTTTCCCCTTCTACTAGCCAATCAAATACAGCTACTGAAGAACGCAATATAAAATATAAAAAGAATCATTGCTCAGCAAAAGGTTTGGCTAGCAAAGTAGTTAGGGAATTCTTCAGGCCACTTTGGACGGCTGAAAACGCAAGCCAGCATTGCATCTGGACCATGTCTCCCTGTCCTGTCAGAATTGCCGGCGGCTTTCCTCAAAGGTGATCTGCAGTGCGAGGTGATTTGCTTGATATGCCAGTTCAGTTGTACTGGCGAAATAGTTTTGTTTGGCCTAGTTTCAGTTTGTAGGCCAACAAGCAAAAGCCGGAACTGTAGTACATCAATTTAAATGTATTCTGTGGTATACTCTCTTTAAGTCTGCTTTGGTAAACCTACAAAACAACAGATATTCTATATTCTGAAACAATATGAGCAACCGATTCTGAGAAATGTACAGCAAAAGCCAAAACTAAAGTATCAGTAGCTTCTAGTAAACCTCCAGTTCAATATTTGAGCACGTGTGTCTGATCAATTCTTAGGCAGGTCTCCTTCAATTCAAAAGATGACAAAATAAAGTCTGATTTGAACAAACAAGGTGCATCGACTTTGGAGAGAAAGGCAGATCAGAATTCTCCATGTGTCAAAATACCAATACATTCATGCACCATGGAAAATTCTTCATCTCCGGTGTTATCAGCAGTGCAGGCAGTGGGGTCCTCCGGTGTTTGTCACAACGCATCCATATTGGCGGCAAAAAATGAACACTTAGACCGATAAAAATTCAGTAGGAAACTTGGTACAGACAGAGTTGCAGAAGAGACTCCACATATGGTTAGATCAACTTGTGTTGTTAAACCATCTTCAAACATATTCCTTTTATTTCATTCCCTTTTTGATTCTTCTTTTTATTTCTATTTTTTTTTTTCTCATCTCTAATAATTTCCTTTTAAAAAGATTCGTGAAGCAAAAGGAGAGAGAATTACATCCTAAAGAAAATAATCTTAGAAATTTCTTCATGACAGAAACTATAAAAAAAAACCATTAAAACGCTGAAGAAAAAAAAATTCTTCGTAAAGAGATACTAACTCCTGACAAAAATCGGTTGGGATAGTCTTACTATTCAAATATGATCCGAATTCCTATTTGAACCTTCGAGGCACACCTTTTAGCTCACCTTTTTAGAATCGAAGACTTTTGTCCATCCTAAACATACATCTTATAAACCGTATGGAAAAAGGAGACGTACACGTACTCCGTAACAGAACTAGTGATACCAGAGCCAGGTTTGACACGAGATACGGAAAAAAACAGATCGGTACCGTCGCTGAGTTCCACGCTGATCCGCTGCCGTCCTGCTCGCCGAGTTCCAAGCCGCGTCGCCGTCCTGCTCTCCTGCAGTCCTGCCACGCTGGCCAGCCCAGCTCCAGGGAATCCCAATCAGCCGCAGGAGATCGTCACAGCAGATCCCGCCGGCCCTGCACCGCCTAGCGATTGCGCGTGATCTCCACATACGCACGTCCGGAAGCAGCGCCACGCCGTCCACACGTGAGGATTTGCGTCTGCCTGCGTTGGCCCCCGAACCGGCTTCGATCTCTCACGTTCAGTTTTTGCCGCTCAGCCTGATCCTGCCCGAAGGTGCTGAGTACCGGGTCCACTACCACGCAGGTCCCTGTACGTGGCCACGCGCAGGGGTGGTCCCGATCTGCTGCACCGCGTACTGTGCTCGGCCATCTCCTCCTGTCTCCTATGCTGTGCTGATCCACCGGAGAGAGCAATCCACCCATCACCTTCTGTCTCGATTGGCGTGGAGAGAGAGCCCAAGCCGATACAAAAGAGAAGTAATTTTTCCCTCAGCAGCAACACTGCCGAGGAGTCGAGGAACGCTGCTCGCTGAAAACATCAAATTTGCTAGGTGCACACGGGAAAGTACCAGTAAGTTTGCACTACGCGCACACAGTTTTTTTTATTGCTTCAATGAAATATGATATTTGGCTACTAGATCGCGACAGAAGGTTTTCTTTATGATAAGTTAAGAGGTAGATAGTTTTAATGTATACGGATCTAGATTGTATGAATAAAAGGTCTTAGTCCGATAAAGAAAAAAGAAAGCACCATAAGACTTTGTCTCAAATTCATTTATATTTATTAAATAATATTTTGTATGAGGTTATGTTAGAGAAAACCGCTGCTGCTTTATAGCTAAAGCTAGAATCGATCTATATATCAAAGGATTTAACTAATAAAATGTATGTGAAGATGAAGTTGTTCGCGCCCAATTTACAAGAGGATGGTTCGGTGTTGATCATCTTTCGGTCTTAAAGGAGATCGTTGCTAACCTACAATTCATTAAGATAAAATATGATGATGATGACTTGAGTCTTATTTTTTTTCTAATTGCCTAGTTCCTTTGTAAACTTAAGAAACACATATTATACAATCATGATACTCTAACACTGAAAGAAGTTTATGAGGCTTTGCATGTCAAAGAAAATATTAAATAGACGGTGTCTACTGATAGCTCTACTTCCAATAGAAAAGGTCTGATCGTGCATGGTAGAACAAAGGAAAAGAAATCACATAATGGCCACAGAGGTAAAAGTTTAAATGGTTACAGGGGTCGTTCGAAGTCCAGAGGTAAGGATAAATTCTGCAAGTATTACGAGAAAGGCAATCATAACATATATGATTGTTACAAGTTGAATAACAAAGAAAAAAGAAAAGGTAAATCTAATGAAAAAAGTATAGTTTATGTTGTTGTTGCTGGTGATAGTTCCGATCACTAGACTCTTGTTACTTTTGGCGCATGTGCAAATAGTGGTGATGAATGGATTATTGATTCTAATGCATCTTTTCATATATGCATCCATAGAGATTGGTTTACCACTTCTAATTTTGTTCAAGGTGTTAGTTCTATTAGGATGGGTGATGACAGACCATGTTCAATTGTTGAAATTGGATCTATTATGATAAATTTGCATGCTGACATTATTAGAAACTTGACAAATGTGAAGCATGTTCTAGGTATGAAAAGGAACCTTATTTTTTAGTATTCTTGGTAATAAAGGGTATAAATGGTTCGGTGGAGATGGCATTTTGAATGTGAAAAAAATGTTCCTTTATTATAATGAAAGGTGATTTGAGATCTACCAATTTATATCGTCTACAAGATACTACAATTGCAAGTGATGCAGTTGTAAGTTCATATACATTATCTTTGGCATATGTGTCTTGGCATATGAGTGAACTTGGTTTGAGAATATCAGGTAAGAGAGGACTTCTTGATGCACATAGCATTGGGAAGAAGAAATTTTGTGAGCATTGTGTCTTTCGTAAGCATAAGAGGGTGAGATTCAACACTTCAATTCATACAACAGAATGTATTCTTGATTATGTACATTCTAATTTATGGGGACCATCTTGCAATCCTTCACTAGGTGGTTCTCGTTATATATTAACTTTTATTGATGATTACTCAAGTATAGTTTGACCTTATTTCTTGAAACATAAATTAAAAACATTTTCAGCATTCACTACTAGGTCATTATTGCCCCCCTTTCAATACAGGTTCAGAAATAACCGACAGTGATAAGATATCACTGCAAGTTCATAAGCTGAACTGACAAATCTAACCATGAGCTGTTAAGAACCGGCAGTGATAGTTAATATCACTACAGGTTCTAGCTATGAACCGACAGTGATAATTCACTACCGGTTCAGAATACGTACTGATAGTGATAATCTTTATCACTGCCAATTCATAAGCTCACTGATATAGCAATAATTGAGCCAATACAAACCGGCAGTGATAGTCCTTATCTCTATCAGCTCATATTCTAGAAATTGATCATGAGGGGTAGTGGCAATCAAAGCGATGTGATGGTCACTATCGCCACTTCGATCATCTCTACTCCTCGGGCTCGTCTTTCATGTCCTATGAACCCATCACCATCCTCACCGTTGTCTTCATTTCCTCGAGCCATAGCCATCTACTAAGCCAATCACAGACCTCACCATCTACTGAGCCTATCGTCAACCTCACCGTTTCCTAAGCCCGTTGCCCTGTTTCCCTAAGCCCAAGCCGTCTACCTATGTCTCGAGCCCCTCATCATGTCTCTAGAGCCCATCGCCCCATCTCCGCATCTCCTAATCCCTCTTCCCATCTCCGTCTCCCCAACTAAACGATTGGCAAGTTGAGTGTTCAAGATTATAACAATAGGCAAATTTAACTAGTGGTAAAAAAACACATATGCTTCAAGATGATTATATTTTCACCGTTTATTTAGATGTCCTATTGTCACTCGGATAGCGCAAGATGTAAAATAGATAGGGCAATACTGTTGTAACAAGAGCTCTTCGACGTATGGTGCAATACTACAAGCCTAGATCCCGAGCCAAAGAGCTCTTGGTACAATAGCTTTGCAACATCTGTTCCTATTTGTCATTATGGTCTCAACAAGATTGTAGTTTCAAATTAGGATTAAGCTTGAGCATGGGGAACAGTGTGCCTTGTAGTAAAAAATTGATATACCAGGAGCTAGGAGCTCTAAGCAGTTTTGCACCGTAAGGCACATTGATCCTAATGTTGATTGAGAGTTTGTTGCAAATTTAAATTTAGATATAAGCTACTCTACCATGAACATTTCAGTATGGGGTCTATGTCTCATGTTTGAGATCAAAATTGAGACATATCTCCATGCCGAAGAGTTCATGATAGAGTATTCTTGCATATATGGATGGATTATCACTGTCAGTTCAAGACTAGTACCAACAATGATAGTTTGATTATTGCTGCCGGTTCTCAGCTTAAATAGGCAATGATACTTACTATCACTGCCAGTTTATAAGCCAACAGTGACAATCCATGATTATCACTACCGGTTCCAAAACCGACAGTGATAGGTTGTTATGTAGTAGTGATTTAAGAGTGGAACGCTATGGTTGAAAGGCAAATCGAAAAGAAGGTAAATAAGCATTGCACTGATAATGGGATGAAATTCTTTTATGATGAAAATTCATATTGTAAGTTTGAAGGCATTATAAGACACTACACTGTTCCTCATACTCCACAACAAAATTTAAATTGAGATGAAGGATTTAGGTGTAGCAAAGAAAATTCATGGTATGTAGATCATTAGAGAGAGAAAATCTAGCAAATTATACTTTAGTAAACAAGGTTATATTGCGAAGGTCCTTCGTTGGTTCAATATGCATGATGCAAAACCAGTGAATTAACTGTTCCTCATACTTCATTAGCTACGCATTTCAAATATCTTGAGCTTTATGTACTGAGTCAGATTATGATATCAAGTACATGTCTTGAGTTCCATATTCAAATGTAGTTGATTCACTTATGTATGGCATGGTTTGTTGTTGTTTTTATTTATCTCATGTACTAAGTGTTGTCAGTAGATACATGGCTAATTCTGACAAAGAGCATTGAAAAGATGTAAAATGTTTAGTGGATTTTTAGATATTTACATGATACTTCTAATGATTGTTTGCAGTTTGGGAAATGTAAAGACGAGCTTGTTGGTTATGTTGACTCAATTATGTTGGTGATTTAGACAAGAGGAGATCTCTTACAGGTTATGTTTTCATTATTGGTGGTTGTCTTGCTAATTAGAAAGCATATTTGTAAGCTATTGTTCCTTTTTGAACTACTGAAGCTAAATATATGACTATTTCTAAAGCATGCAATGAAGCTGTTTGGTTGAGAGATTTGTACACTGAGTTTTATGAAAATAGTTATTGAATTAATATATTCTGTGGTAGCTAGAGTGCTATTGCCTTACAAAGTATCAGAGAAAGAACAAATCATATTGATGTGAGATATCATCTAAGGTGTTAGTGCTTAAGGTGACATTGAAGTATGCAAGATAAGCACTCATGATAATCCTACTAATAAAATGACAAATCCAGTTCCTACTACTAAATTTTAGCTATACTCAAGTTTATTTGGTATTACAATTTAAGTCATATACTTGGCATCGGTGATACTTATTATTGAATCGAGTTCATTGATGATTTGTTATTTGCTACAAGATGTTATTCGTCTCAAGATAAAATTTGTTAAAATATTATCCAAATTCCTATTTGGGCCTTCCAATGGATGCCTTTTTGGCCCATATTCCGGATTAATCTATATTAGACTTAAGTCACTTTTCTCCACCCTATATATACACCTTGTAACCTGATCTGTTGTGCAATATTTATAACAGTTATAGTTACAAAGCTTTAGGCCTGGGAAAAAACTAAGACCAAGAACCGAACCCGAAATACCCGAGACCGAGACCGAGATCGAAATACCCGATGATCGAAATTTCAGGTAGTATTTCGGATATGGGGCCCAGATGACCAAAATTGTTTTTGTTGCTTTGGTCAAGTTCCTCGGGTACCCGAAATACCCAAAATATCGAACAATGTGATATGTGACTGTCATTTGTGTTATTGAGGTCTTGTGATATGTGATTTTATGAGACTAAAGCACTAAAATGTTATGCATTTATGGTGTCATTCTGTTCTTTAATCTTGTCTGGTGTATTTTTGTGTTGAAATATGCTGAAATAATGTGTTTTAAGTGCCGAAATGCTGCTGAAATAATGTGTTTTAAGTGCTGGAATGTTGCCGAAATGCTGCTGATTGCTTGGAACTATTGCTATTCTGATCGGGTATTTTAGGTATTTCGGTACCCATCCGAACTGAAATTTCAGTGACCGAGTGTTTAAACTATATTTCGGTTACTAGTTTCAGAATGCCAAAATTCGAAATTCAAAAAACTTGAAATACCTGGACCGAATTTTCGGGTATGCCGAAATGCCCCAGGCCTACAACGCTTTAATTTAGGAGGGCATCAGTGGCGTGGAGTGCACTCAATCAAGGAAGCAATCCCTTATGCATATTAAAACTCCCTGTATTCTTCCACCACCTCGTCTCTCCATAGGAACTCGATAGGTTTTTTGCACAAAAGAAAATTTCACTTTTGAAAGAGGAACATCATCTGATTGCGGAAAAGTGGGGAATCCAGACCTAATTAAAAACATGCCCTCAAATCTATCAAAAACTAGGAATGCATGGATGGGCTGCTAGTTTTTACTACATTATTTTCTTCATAAAGCAGCAGGTGCATCGAATAGCCCCAGGTTCTTGCCGTGAGAAATCCTCTTGCTTTAGCCGCTCCTAGACTTGATCACATGGACATGGACACACAAGTGCTGGTGAAGACAGCCTTTTGCATTCGGCGTACGTTCCTGGAGTGCTCAAACGAAGCTAACATCTAGTTCATCAATTCTAGAACCACTCAATAATACATGACGTCTCATTCTCTCACGATAGTGAGCCGTACGTAGTCGTAAGTTCTCTAGAGGGAATATAGGTTCCACAACAACGTGCCGGTTCAATCCTAGTTTAAATTGAACCTATAGGTTGCGCTCATGCCATCCTGCCAAAATGCTTTCTAACTTTGAAAATTTTAGCTAATTAAAACTTAGTATTTGATATTTATGTCATCATTATCATGTTAATTTAGATCCTCTAGTCTTAGCATTAGCCATGCGGAGGCATGGCAGGCCATGGAACAATTCTCAGATGACCCAATATCATGGGTGGAGCTACGTTAGGTCAAGAACTCTTTTACGGTGGTCTATATTACCTGTAGGTATGAGATAGTATAAATTTAATTTGACCGTCCACGTGATTGAATATTTCTGTAATTGCGACAGCAGTGTTAATATTTACCCACCATACCATTGAAGTGCACTGCAATCTTTTTCTTATACCTAATCCCCAAATAATAGTTCAACCAAATAATCAGCATTCAGGCCAGTCTAAACATTAAGCCTATGAATTTGCACGATATAACTATCATGCTATTTCTTTTTTCCCAAAATACCCTTATACTATATATACTCCTCTCATATACTACTCACACTACCTCTAAATAATAGGTAGTATTCTAACCAATCTAGACCATCCGATCTAAAAAATAGATGGTTCAAGTTCCTCCGAGATCACCGTAAATTTTTTCTAGGGGTGTGCAGTTGAACACCCACCCATTACTTTTGGCAAAAAAAAAAAACAATGATTAGGGATGTATATTACACCGTGCAGTGATAGTTTGATGTAAACTTCATTTTCTAACCCATACAAACCTCCCTGTTAAAGTCCCGCCGTGTTAAATTGTATTTTATCTTCATTATTCTGTATCTTTCTATATCACTATCTCTATGGGACTATTTGTATTTTAACATTTGCTATTATGTACCTTTAGTTTTATATAGAATGATGCTTCGGTGCACGTCGATGATTCCGAATACCTATCTCTAAAATCCTGGCTCTACCACTCCCAATATAATGTTAGAGATGTACCAAATTCATACATAGGGGTCATGTCTTGTTGCCTAAGAATAGTTGCTTCCACTTTGTCATTTTAAACTGAAGAAGGTAGGAAGATGGGAAAGCACATAAACCAGGGCCAGTCCATTCCTAGCTTGTTCAACTTTACTCTCATAAAAGCATAAAACTAAACCTAGGTCAGAAGAGAGGGAAGGAACACATACACGACTGGTGTTGCTGATTCGTTAGAACATAAATCTTTCTGCAAATCTTCCAAAGCACAAAGCAGAGAGGAACTAAAGCAGAGAACAGCGTGCACCTAAATGGTCCCAGGATTAATGTATCCAATTTGAGGTACCAATACTTGCTGGTTAAGTAAGGAATCCTCATGGTGGAACAGCTATCTGGCACAACAAGGCTACACATACACAAAAGCAAACAGCACTGTTGTTGCACACCAAATGCATATATACACTTTAAGTATATGCAACTAGATATAGTTCTTCTCCCAAAATATATACAGATAAGTTCATAGATTAAATTGGTATACCATCTCTATTGTAGACCATCTCGAAATTGGATATGCCTAAGAACACTAAAAAAGACGAGCATACAAAAATGATGACGGACAACTTAGATAAACAGTTGAATATGTGTCTAATATAGCCAAATCAATCTGGCCATTGGTGTTTCACTAGGTTAACCTCACCGAATGTAACCAACATCTTAAACATCATTCATGCATAGAAATAGGAATATCAGAAGACAGAAGGAAAAAAAAAACAGATGAGGAGAAAGCTGATAAAAATGTAATAGACTGACCACTTCTTACATACTGTTGCATTATTGACAGAAATAGCATAAGAAACCACTTATCTTCTACACTATCAATCAAAAGAGCAATAAAAGCGCATTTATAAATGTTAATTTTCTAGTTAAATATTAATTTTATGTAGAAGTGGATTATTCATCTTGCAATAAAACTTTAAGCCCATAAACCCAAAGTAACTTTAAATTCAAATATAGAAACTAATTTTCTCCAACACATCTTGAATTGCCTTTTCTCCAGCCAGAAATTTTTGTATAAAATAGTAATTATGTATATTTCCAATTTACATCTTTAGTTTTCAATGTTCATTATGACTTTTCTTATAGTACATGCGAATAACATATACAGTGAACAAAATATCCATTGGTTGGATGCATTTTCATTGTGTGCCTTTTAAAAGCATCTCTTTGGGGCCTCCTAGGTCGCATAAAAAAAAGTACTAACTTGACAAGTGTCCCGGGTAGATCGTCATGCGTACAAAGCTTGATTTGCGGTCCCATTTCTAATTATAGGAGAAATCATATATCAATTCGCCACGATCGAGCTTTTCAAGTGATGAAACATATTTTCTACCAGTGCTCATGATCGAGCTTAGCAAGTGCCAATGACGCCACAGGTGCTGGAATTGGTGGAACGCACTTGTGAATCAGCTGAGCTCCGCTTTAATTAACTACTACTAAGCTGATTTTTTTTAAAAAAAACTTAAGCAAGCTTGCTGAGAGCATATTCCAAATTAGAATTTGTTTCCATAAGATTTACTTATTTAAGGATATCAATGGGTCAGATCAGGTTCAAATGGAATAAAATTCACACTACTGCAAAACACTACATATGTAGCTCCCTATCAGTGCTGGTTTAACAGTAACGATAAGTGCCGGTTCTTAAACTCCCGTGCACGAACATTGACCGATGAGTTAAGAACTAGCACAGATAGTCACTATCAGTGCCAGTTCTTAAACTCCCGCGCGCGAACAACGACTGATGAGCTAAGAATTGTTACTAATAGTCACTATCAGTGCCGGTTCCACATACCAACCGGTACTGATACTTGCTACGGTATTAAAGCCCACCTTCTACCCTAGATCGACTAGGACAGAGCCGCCGCGAGCCCAAACAAACAGCACCGACCTCCATTTTTTGGTCGTCTTGCTATTGGAGGATTCAATATTTGGAGGAGTTAACTGCTCTAAGGTTAGTGAGATGATCTATATTTTATTTTTAGATATATTTACTTGGTATATTGCTCTAGGGTCGATGGCTGGTGTTTGTTCCATGGTTATAAATTTTGAGATCCAATTGAGATCTAATTTACGAAAAGTTTGCAACTTTATCATTGTTGGATGTATAGAGATGATCTACATTTCATTCTTAGTTAGATTTAGTTGCTAGATTGCTCTAGGTTTGAATTTATGTGGTTGTTTCTTGGTGTTGAATTTTGGAATGAGCAGGAGCTCTAATATCGATATAATTTAGAAAAAGATCGCAATATTGGCATTCTAGACGATTTAAGGAGTAGATTAAAGTCACATGTAAATAGATGTGGGTGTGTACATTAAAATCTAGGGATAATTGAAAATTTACCACTACTTGAACTGTTGTTGCTATTAAAAAAATGCAAAAATACCACTAGAATTGTCATTCGAGTGGCATCCTTGTAAAAAATAAAAAACTAGGGAGGTATTTACAAATGGTCCTAAAATCTAGCTCCAATTTTCTAGTACATGGATTGCGTATATTTTTCTTGAATTTAAATAATAATCCATTGGATTTCCTCTATTCATTAATCAACCTAGTGAATTTAATATATTGATAGAATACTATATTGTAGAGATGACACATTCACCCACCGGTCGCAATCAAACACGATATCCTTTGGAAGGTGGGTCCCCTGACTCGGCCCAAGTACCGAAAAGAGATGGACCTTCAAATAGGGACCAATCAAGATACGAGATAATTCAATGAATTTGTTCTAGATTTTGAAATGTATAATGATTATAAGTTGAATTAGTTTAATTATAATGATTTGCAGATGGACCAGTCATAGATGTACAAGGATTGGGGGCTAGACTTTGTTGTTGGCATTGAGGCTTTTTTGAGGGCTACTGCGGTGTACAAGAAGCCAAAAAGGAAGTGTGCCAATCACTATATACGTTATCTGTGTGTTGAGTGTAAGAATGAGAAGCAGTTTTCAAACATAGAGTAGATCTGTGCACACTTGATTTGTAGGAGTTTCAAGGCTGGTTATACTCGTTGGACTAAGCATGGTGAACTTAAAGATGTTGGACATGAAGGGTAACCAACAGTCGAAGAAGATAGAAGGAACGATATGACAGCTAACAAAGACTTCAATATGTCGGCATTTGAAGATACTTTGTCAAGAACGATGGAGGGGACACTTTTGTTGGCAACAATGAAGACGATATAGAACAAATATCACGCAATGGGGAGGGAGACTTCACTAGTGAAAGACAACATAAAAAGTACCAGCACATGATAGAGGACTCTAAAACACCAATTTACCTAAACTATAAAGATTATCACTGCAAGTTGCATGTGGTGATGACACTGATGCAAATGAAGGCTAGCAATGGTTGGGATGATAAGGGCTTCAATGAATTGTTAGAATTCTTGAAGTAATTGCTTCCAAAGGGGAACATGTTTCCCGATAACACGTACCATGCCAAGTAGGTTGTCTGCCTGTTGGGATTAGAAGTAGAGAAAATACATGCATGTGAAAATGACTGCATGTTGTTTCATGGCGAGGATGCAGACTTGGAAGCGTGTCACGTTTGCAAGGCACCACGGTACAAGCGTAACGTTGATGATATCGAGAGCGATGGCGCGGGGGTGAAGAGATAGAAGAAAAGACCCCCATTATGGTAGTATGGTATTTCCCTATAATCCCCAATTTGAAGCGATTATTTTGCTAAAAGAGTGAATGCCAAGTTGATGTGATGGCATGCCGAACAGCGCAAGAAGAATGGAATGCTTAGACACCCTGTTGATGGCATGCAATGGAGGAGATTTGATACAAAATACAAGGAATTCAAAGATGAAGTAAGGAATATAAGGTTCGGGTTGAGTACGAATGAGATGAATCATTTCGGCAATAAGAGAAGTACTCATAGCACTTGGCCCATAACTCTCTGTATCTACAATATTCCACCTTGGATGTGTATGAAGCGGAAAAAGTACCTTATGATGCCTTTGTTGATTAGTAGGCCGAATCAATTAGGCGTACCTCAAACCATTGGTTGAAGATCTTCTTGTACTGTGGAAAGATGACGTACGAGTATGAGATGAGTACAAACGTGAGAATTTCACCCTACGTGCAATGATGTTTGTGATGATCTCAGATTGGCTTGCTCTTGGTAACCTATCATGACAGACTGTAAAAAGTTACAATGGATGTGCTCAGTGCTTGGAGGAAACAGGGGGGGGGGGGCAGTGGCTGACAAATAGTTGGAAAATAATCTTCATGGGTCACCATTGGTTCCTTCATCCAGATCACCCATACCACAAGAATAAAAGAGCTTTTGATGGGACAGTGGAACAATGCCAAGCTCCGAGAATTCACAATGGAGAACATGTATTTAAGATAGTAAAGACAGTTAGAGTTTTACTTGGAAAGGGGCTAGGTAGTATAAAAATTCTGGCTGGGCAACATGCTCCTATGTAGAAAAATATATCAATATTTTGGATGCTGCCTTATTAGAAGTATCTTATGGTCTGACATGCAATTGACGTCATGCACGTGGAGAAGAATATTTTTTATAGCTTGATTGGTACCTTACTAGACATATATGGCAAAACAAAAGATATACTAAATGCATGGCTGGACCTGGAAGAAATGAACCTCAGGAAGGACCTACATTACATACAATTAGAAAATAGCAAAAAGAAACTTCCCACAGCTTGCTACACTATAAGCAAGGAAGAGAAGATTAGCCTGTGTGGTTGCTTGCGTGATGTCAAAGTTTTGACTGATTACTCCTCCAACATCAGGATCTTGGTAAACATGAAATATAAGAAGTTAGTTTGCATGAAGTCTCATGATTGTCAAATGATGATGACGCAGATGGGACCCATCTAATTTTTCACATTGTGGGTGAGATAAAGAGCCTTGGCCCCCTGTTTCTACATCAGATATATCCTTTCAAAAGGTTCATGGGAGTTCTGAAGAAATATATTCGTAACCGAGGTCACCCAGAAGGTTGCAATGTCCGTGGGTGGAGTATGGAGGAGGTCATTGAGTTTTGCATTGACTACATGAAACTGAACGTGATTGGTATGCCTATATCTCACTATGAGGGGAGGCTAAAGGGGAAAGGGACGATAAGTCATACTTCAATCCATATCAAAGATCGTGTTTCATTCACTCATGCACACTTTAAAGTTCTGCAATAGTTACTTATAGGGGGCCGTATGTCAATATGCACGTGAGCATGCTACGCTCCACAAATCCAATGAAGTTAGAGGATTGGATCGCAACATAGCACAAAGATAATTTCAGTAATTGGTTATGTAAACACATGATGAGTAAGGATACCGATGATGCTCTGTTGGAATTGCTGTCTAATGGCCCGTCAACTACGATTCACACATTCCAAGCATACGAGATTAACGGCTATAAATTTTATACGAGAGAACAAGACAACAAGAGCACAAACTAAAATAGCGGTGTCTGTATTGATGCTTATGACCACGCTGGCAATAGGGGACCTACTATGGATTCATAGAGGAGATTTAGGAGCTTGAATATGGCGAGTTGATGGCCCCTCTTTTTTGGTGCCAATGGGTCTGACTCCTAGGGGGAGTCAAGGTCGACAAGTACGGTATGACTACCATGGACCTCAAACTCGTCGGATATAGAGAACAACCATTTGTGCTTGCCAAGGATGTTTCACAAGTCTTGTATGTAAAGGACCTGGACCCAGCTAACAAGGAAGAGTGTCACGTGGTTCTTCAAGAAAAAAAGGAAGATTGTCGGTGTTGAGGATGCTGTCGATGAAGAAGGCTGCGACAAATTCAGTGACCTGCCTCCTTTTGGAGAGAATGTCGAACTGCCTCTCATTGATGACACTGAGGAACCTATCTACATATGTCGTGACCATAACAAAGCATTAATCATCTAATAAAAGTAGCTTTCATATATTTGCTGAAATTTGTATAAATTTAGGGTAAGCTTAATTTGTATCGAGGACATATATGGTGAAGAGTAACTTTTTGAAAGTTCTGATCTGAGTGTTGGATCAAGCGATCGGACTTACGTTACACGACTCTTTTCTCATGTTGATTTTCCTGTAAAAAGAATGAAAAATTAAGATTAACGTAATT
This sequence comes from Phragmites australis, assembly GCF_958298935.1. Lineage (NCBI taxonomy): Eukaryota > Viridiplantae > Streptophyta > Magnoliopsida > Poales > Poaceae > Phragmites > Phragmites australis. Next base: position 17,028,241 of record NC_084936.1, on the reverse strand, counting down.
GGTTTCACACATTTTTTATATGGATATTTCATAATTTTATTACAGAATTAACAAATTACGGACTTGTTGGGGGTCGTTGTTAAGGACCCCTGATGGCCCCATGGCTTCGCTGGCCCATGCCCATGGGCTCATGCCTACCGAAGGCTACTTTCTGACTTCCAGGCTTCGGAGTAACTACCTCCCAGAGCTATGCCCCCTGAAGCCTCCATCTCCTAGAGCCATGCCTCCCAAAGCCTCCATCTCCCGAAGCCATGCCTCCCAAGGCTTCCATCTCCCGGAGCCATGCCTCCCCCCGGAGCCCCCGTCTCCAGGGCTCGGGCAGGCTTCCTAAAGGCTACGTGGTAGGCCATCGAGCCCCAAGAAAGATCTGCTAGGAGAGGAACGCCAGTCGTCATTTGCCTGCAAGGAAGTGACTGGCATTAATTACCTAGACTAGTGGGCACCGTCCTGACACCCTAATACAATGGAGGTCATCCTGACACCCCTGACATCATGGCGCCAGGCCGCAATTGGCGACCGGCTCACCCCTTTAGGTACAGGCAGTCCAATAGTTACCATGGTAGATATTATCTCCTATGTAGGGTAAAAAGTAGTTATCCAGGATAAGGCCATGTAACTCGGCCTGATCCTGAATATTTTGCACATAGCAGTAACTTGTACGCTAAGCTACGTCCAACCCTATAAATAAGGGCCATGGTCATCTGAGCAGGGGGACGCTTAACACAGCACGGAGGAGCACAATCACAAGTCTTCCTATGATACTCCCCCTAGCCTAGACTATATTTTTACTATCAATACATTTGTGGTGTTCCTTCCTCTCAAACTTCGTCTCCAAGCTTGAGTCTTCTCCTTAGAAGAAATTCTCACCATATTTGCTGGGGCAACACAATCTCTTGCTCCAACAGCATGCCGTGTGTGGGGATATCGAACACAGAAGTGCTAAGAGAGACAGGATGCCACCCAAGAAGAAGACCACCAAGGCCGTGATGACAGCAACCGACCTCCTGGTCACACCTGTATGACAGTCCAAGCAATGAGGCAATGGCATGAAGACTACTCCTGCTGGGCAACAACGTGAAGCGAAGGGCCTCCAGAGGGCCGTGGCACGCCTGTAGGCTCCAGTTGAGGGGCCGAACCCCCGACAAAGAACCCAGACAAAGACCTCCCGGGGCACCTGGAGTCACCTGACCTGCCATGTAGCGTAGTGTCATGCCCTGGCTGTTCCTTACCCACAAGTTATACTAGATGTTCTCTAGAGCCGCGTGGATCTCCACCGGAGGTGTCTCGGGCCAAAAACCCTCGATCATGGAGTCCGGCACCAGGTGCTCAAGTACTTCGAGAGGACCAACCCCCGCTTGGTGCAGTAGGGTCAGTTGGAGCGCTGTGGCCACGCATGCGCTAGACCTCGCGTGTGCCTTCACCGCCCTAATCATTACCTTCGCGGCAGACTAAAGCCAGAAGAGCGGCATCACCGATGCCTCCGAGTCAGAAGGGAGTGACGGACACATGGCCCCAAGGCCGCTCAGGGCATTGGAGGTGATCTGTGCAACCTCCAACGCAAGTACAACTAACCACTGGCACTCCGAGCGTAGTGCTCTCTCCGATGCTTGAGCCTCCTCTAGCTCTCACCGCACCTCACCCACCACGGCCCAAAGGGTCTTAGCATCACCTTCGGCTGACACCCGGGCCGCATTCACCGAATTGGTGAACTCCCTAGCCTCCTGAAGGTCTTGGTAGCCTTCCACGTCTCAGCCTCCGAGCGCTCCTGCTTCAAAGCCTCCTCCCACCGAAGACCCTCCTCACGCTCACGGAGCACCATCTCCTCTCGAAGACGACCCTCCAAAGACTCTACCCGCTTCCGGGCGTCCTCAAAGGCTTGATGAAGGCCGTCAACCTTGTCACGGGCCACGGCAAAGGCCTGGTGCCCCCCGTCTCTTAGTGCCCTTGTCAAAATTACTTACTACAAGGCACAACAGAAGAAGGAAAAGGACCAAATAAGCTACTCAGAATCAGGTACTGGACCCCGTAAATCACAACTAAACCACTAAACCTACAGGGCTACCGTTACCAGACACACCTCCACTTCCTCCAAAGGGTGCTGGGCTAAGGATCGCTCGACCTCTCCACTCCGGAGAAGAGAGGAGGCCACGATGAAGGCCCGTGATGCCTCCGGGCGTAGCGCGAAGTCATCCAAAGTCAATACCCCAAGGCTGGGCCCCCCTCGGCCATCACAGAGGGAGCCCTGACGGAGGGCAAGGAGCCCCAGCACCAGCCACCCAGGCCAAGTCACCAGCCGACTCAGGGCTCTACGGACACGAGGCCACGTGCCCCAAGGCAGCCTTCGAGGACCCCTCTGGAGAAGTCCCCGACCCCTACCAGAGCTCCCCAGCCTCCAAGGGGGGAGTCGAAGACACATATAACTCAGTGGTCGCTGCGAAATACCTTGAAACACAAGGTCAAAATCCCGGTGCATGACCCAAACAAAATATAGCTAATGAAGCAACAATGCCTCACCAAGTCCCGCAAGCCCTCTCATAGAAGGGCCTGTGATATCATCGATGTCTGAACCGGTGAACCCAAAATCGTATTCCACAGAGGCCACGCCACCTCTCTGGCTTTGGCTATGGCTGGCAATGTCCAGAGAGGCCAGGCCCTTCCCCCGGTCACCACCACCAAGCGGACCCTCAGCTCCGGGCAGGTCGGCCATGCTCCCTGCCCGCCTCTGACGCTTCCTGCGGAGCAGCGACACCTCGAACGACTCAGCCGTCGAGCCAGTCTGTGAACCTCCAAAGACATAAGGCCGTCGGGCCAAGAGCAGCTTCGCATGGATCGTAGGAGCGGCACGCGCTCGTTTCCCAGTAGCCTTAGGCTCCAGCGGATCCCGCCACATTGGAGCCTCCACTACGAGATAAAAGCAGACGCGGTTGTACCGCTCCCAACTCCGCATTAGTGCCACCCACCGCTCCCGCTCCACGTGAGTATGTGGGCCCAGGATCACCTAGGCGATCTCCGCGAAAGAAAGTTTGACATTAATATTACAAATTCAAGTAACTTGAAACCTAAAATTCAAAATTGACATTAATATTATAAACTTGACATTAATATTATAAACTTGAAACTCAAATTCAAATTCGTTGTTTTCGTGCTTTCTTGACATGGATCCCTTCGTTATGGTCGGAGCGCAGGTATGGAGTTTTTCGATCAGAGAAAGGTGTGGCACGATTGTAGTAGCAAAAGGGGGGATTTCATCGAATTGATTGAACTCCTTATCAACGATGTTTGCAACTACGACAATGCATCTTTTCCAAGCAAGAATCACATGGTGTTTCTTCTTTATTGTGCTAGTCACATAAAAGACTTGGCGAACATCTTTAGTGAGCATGAAGGGTTTAGACTTGTATCCGACATGTTTGATGTCAATGCTAATGAATCCATACTTGTCATTAGTGACGCCCTTTGCCCCTTGTACCAAACAGCACTAAAACAGGGCTACCTTAAATCCCATATAGTTCAGCTCCCAGATCTCCTCTATTTGACCGTAGTATGTGCCCCTCCGCATATCATTTTCATAAGCATCTATATGACACCACTTTTCTTGTACATGCTCTTCTCATCTTGGGTAACTGTGTAAAATGTGTATCCATTTATATCATACTCTTGATATGTCACAATTGCGTATATAGGGCCTAATGCCAGTTTTTTATCAGAGCACTTCTAGAAGTACTCAATTGTCTGATTCGATCTCGGAACCAAGTGGTGAAGATTTGCATATGTAGCCTCGCAACCTAAGCTTCAGTCTGCTCTGGATTCTCTTCAAGTAGCATCTGCTTGTGCTCATCGACATATGGGAACACTTCACCCATTTGTTGCAGCATGAGAAAATGAGCTTGGTCGTATGCCTTGGGATCAGGAGTTACTATCATGTTCCTGAGAACCCCTACACCTGCGAGCCTCCCCTCATGGTGAGACTTAGGCATGTCAATTAGGTTATTTGGGTCAATGTAATCAACAGACCACTCCAATGCCTCCTCCATTGCGTAACCCCGCACGATGCATCCCTCAGGAAATGCTTGATTTCTTATGTACGACTTGAGAACGTCCATATTTCTCTCCTATGAAAACATGTCACTGCAGGAATTTGAGGCCAAGGTAGTATATCTCCTTCACAAGGTGAGCAGTTAGATGTACCATAATACCCCAAGAATACATAGAGTCTCAAAGTGTCATTTTTCTAGCTCCTCTAGTGACTCCGGATCAAGCACCTTTTGTTCAATTACATTGAAGAAAAAGCATAGGCTCAGGATAGCCTCATGAACCTCAATAGGGAGAATATTCCTAATAGTTACTGCAAGCAGTGAGGTCACCATCACATGGAAATAATGGGATTTTATCATGGTGAAATTCCTTTTTAGCTCTTTCACCGAAACAAGTCTTGTGATGTTGGACGAGTAACCAGAGGGAACTTTCACACTGTGCAAGAACTCACAAAATTCTTTTCTCCTTCCTAGAGATAATGATAGCTGTTGGGGGTAGGTGTTTTCCTTTGTGTGTATCATGTGCATGGAGCTCCGGCCTTAAGCCCATTTCTTCAAGGTCAGCTGATGTGTTCTCATGATCCTTTCCTTTTTTCCTTCATTTGGAGTAATGTACTGATCAGACTCTCGTAGATATTCTTCTTTACATGCATGTTGTCGATATTGTGATGAACATCTAATTTTTCCTAATACTCTAGCTCGAATAGTATTGATTTCTTGTTCCATATCCTTTTTGTTCATCATCCTTGGAGGATCGTTTTGCTTGCCAAAGATAATATTGATATTCTTAACCTGATTGTGGACATCTTCCTAGCTAAAATTCCTTGGAGGTAATGCTTTTTCCCTTGTGCCATCAAACACTTGTCCATGTTTCGGTATGGGTGCTTCCTGGGAAGAAAACGTCGATGCCGCATGTACACTATTTTCTTTGAGTTGTTCAACCTCAAATTGCATGTGTCATCTAAGCAGTAGGGGCATGCTTCATCTTTCTTTTGCTCTGACTTGACAAGTTACAAAGTGCTAGCAGATCATTGATGGTGACAAAAAACATGGCATGCAAGGTAAAGTGCACAAGCTTGTACTGATCCCAAACCTCGACACATTCTGACAAGAGTTTCTTAAGATCATCGACTAAAGGTCTGAGGTACATATTGATATCGTTGCTAGGTTGTTTTATTCCTGATATTAAGATCAACATCATACTGTATTTCTGCTTGTTACAAAGCTAGGGTGGAAGGTTGTAGAACGACAATACAACAGGGCAAGTGTTACGTGGGGTACTCATGCTACCGAATAGATTCATGCCACCTGTGCTATGTGAGGTACTCATGTTAGCAAATAAATGCTTTAGATGGAGAATTAACAGAAAATATCACACCACCTTTCTAGAAGGCCTTTTACTTTTCTTACCTCCATCCCCAGCACCACCGTCATTTCTACGCTTATATCGATGGGTTTCGCAAAAGGGGTATTGATCCAACTCTGCATACTCTCCATCAAATAAGTTACAATCCAGCTTACATGCATGTATTTTATCTATTTCCAGTCCTAAAAGACAAATTATCTTCTTCGCATCGTAGGACACCCTCGGGCACCAAGTCCCCCTCCGGTAGCATGTTCAGATTCAGCAATACTTCAAAATTCTTGTTAGTCCAACCATGGGTTGCCGTTAGCTGTAGAAGCTTTAGGTCTCCAAATAGCCATGTGTACTTCTTACAATTTGCATAACAGGGCACCTTGGAATCTCGCATAAATTCCTGGAATTTAGCAAACTCACCATTATTATACTCATCATGTCACTCGACATCCCGCACCATTTGGTCCACATTATCCACAAAATCCTCAAGACCATTATCATTGAAACCTAATATGTCCTCATCCCTGAGATCATGATCCATATCACTGAGTGTAAGTCCTTGATCCACACTGTTGGCATGAAGGCCCCCGATCCATCTCGCCTTTCGTTAAGGTCTTAATCACCATGTTTGTTCCAACATGTATAATTATTTTTAAATCTATGTATGACCAAGTGTGCATGGACATTGTCTTGTTTTGGAAACTTATTATCATTCCTACAATCGCGACATGGACAATACATTGTTGTTTTATCATGATCTTTCATATCCACCAAAGCAGCACTCATGAAATACTTCACCCCACTCAGGTACTTCGGACAAGTCTGGGTCTCAAGGTATATCCAACTTCTGTCCACCATCTACAATGTAAAAACATCAGTTCTTCACTAACAATTACCTTAATTGAGTGATTAAGCATATGATTTAAAATTCAATATAATTACATTAGATCTGTGGCATCTCATGGTAGACGGACAAACCTAGTATTAAATATAATATAAATACAACTCATTTGTACTAAGATTTTGGATAAAGATACAAAATAGTTGATTACAACTCAAAGCGCAAAAAATCCAGATTAAATAGGGGTTAGAGGAGGAGTAAAGGGGAGATGCAAACCTTTAAAGACTTAAAAACAATTCAAACTTCAAATCAACAAGATATTGGAGAGTCTCTACTGAAACTGAACAAAATCACCAGATCTATTGTACGTGCAGTACTGTTGAGTCTGTTCTACGCGCAAAGTAGTTGGCCAACTCTTATAACAGAGCTAAGTCATCAGTGCTGCGGGTCGCAAAATAAGACGTCACCTATACCAGTCATAAGTGACTTGTTGTAAGATGACCCGTCACTTATGGCTGTTGTAGGGAGACCCATCACTTATGACTAGGTAATAAGTGATGGGTGTAGTTATGACCCGTCATTAATGTGATAAGTGACGGGTAACATTGTTACTCGTTACTGATGATTTGTTATCAGTGATGTCATAATTGATGATCTGTTATTAGGGATAGGTCAAGATCCAATCCGACTCGAGACTATATAACTGATGGGTCGCAGAATGACCCATCACTAAATCATGTAGTGACCATACCCAAACTAAACCCCGCTAGCCTCAGTCACACCAGAACCCAAAATGGTAACCGAGCAAAATCTAGCACCGAACCCATACCCGTCAGGTATTCCCTGTAGCATTCTTTGCAGTTCAGTAGTCCATTCAGTTCAATGCCCACAATCTCTAGTATGTTCCAACAGCAACATCTCCAGTACCAAATTGCATCCAAGCAATCTCTGGTGGGTTAAAGATGTGTCTCACCCACACAAATGCGACCTCCCACATACCCCATTCCTCTCCATCTCTCTGTGCACTGCTCCAAAGCAACAGCGCCCCCAACATCTCTACTTGTTCTCCCAGCGCTGCTCCTTCACTGGTGCATACTGCGGGATAAGCAACGGTAGCTCGACCTCAATGCGGGGCATATTAGCATCACTAGCCACTGGCAAACCACCCCACCAAGAGACATTACTACAGAAAAAGTCATCCATATCTCCATTTTACTGGTGGCTCAAAAATAATTGGCAATAATAAAGTATCATTATGGGGGTTTTTTTTAAACTGACAGTAATAACCCATACGGCAAAAACCAGCAGTGATAATCAAGTATCACTGCCGGTTCATATAATGGAAGCATTATCACCGTCAGTTTATTATATTAACGGACAGTGACAATAAAATGCAATCTATTTTTGGAAATTCATAATTTTTTCATACAGAGTCGGATAAAGATGAACTCTATATGAAAATTTTAGCTCTCGACGAGATCTACAACTTTATAGTTAATAAATATTTCATTTGAAACCATATAGATGCCCAACTAGTCATCTAAAGACTATTGAAGGAAAAAATCACAAACTGGACCACAAAGTAACCTATCGGATCTGATGTAACACTAATAGGTAGGATTGAAAAAGCCATACACAGGGCCATAAAGTTGAAAATTGCAACTTGAAAGTTTTTATCGCAAGTTTGGTAACTAGGATTGATAAAACGTCTCTGAAACGCTGGCTTTCAGATGTAGCACTATGTCTTAGAAAAATTTCAGGCAAAATTGGAGAAGGTCAATTCTCAGCTAAAAACTTTAGAGGTCCTGTTGATGGTCTTCTGAGCCTTTTTTAGGGGATCAAGAAAGGTATCGGTGTTCATACCTAGGGGCATCCACACATGAAGACTGCTCCTACGGGGCAACAGTGCAAAGCGAAGGGCCTCCAGAGGGCCGTGGCGCGCCTGCAGGCTTCGGTTGAGGGGCTGAACCCCCGACGAAGAACCTGGACGAAGACCTCCCAGGGCACCTGGAGTCACCTGACCTACCATGTAGCGCAGCGTCACGCCCTGGCTGTGCCTTACCCACAAGTTATACCGGAAGTTCTCTAGAGCCGTGTGGATCTCCACCGGAGGTGCCTTGGGCCAAAAACCCTTGATCAAGGAGTCCGGCACCAGCTACTCCAGTACTTCGAGAGGACCAATCCTCGCTTGGTGCAATAGGGTCAGCTGGAGCGCCACGGCCACGCGTGCGCTAAACCTCACACATGCCTCCACCACCCTAACCATTACCTTCGCAGCAGACCGAAGCCAGAAGAGCGGCATCACCAATCACGCTAATGAATCCATACTTGTCATTAGTGATGCCCTTCCGACTCGGAGGCATCGGTGATGCCGCTCTTCTAGCTTCGGTCTGCCACGAAGGCAATGGTTAGGGCGGTGGAGGCATATGCGAGGTCTAGCACACGCGTGGATGCGGCGCTCCAGCTGACCCTGCTGCACCAAGCGGGGGTTGGTCCTCTCGAAGTACTGGAGCAGCTGGTGCTAAACTCTGTGATTGATAATTTTTGGTCCGAGGCACCTCCGGTGGAGATCCACGCGGTTCTAGAGAACTTCTGGTATAACTTGTGGGTAAGGCACAGCTAGGGCGTGACGCTGCACTACATGGCAGGTCAGGTGACTCCAAGTGCCGTGGGAGGTCTTCGTCCGGGTTCTTTGTCGGGGGTCCGACCCCTCAACCGGAGCCTGCAGGCGCGCCACGGCCCTCTGGAGGCCCTTCGCTTCGTGCCGCTGCCCCGCAGGAGCATTCTTCGTGTGTGGATGCCCCTAGGTGTGAACACCGGTACTTTTTTCTAATGGGCTTTCTCGTTAGCTTCAAAAGTAGAGGTCAAACATCGAAATCAGATTTTGTATACAAAAGTTATGTTGTTTTACCGAACAGTGTATAGATTGGAGGCAAACTTTTTCATATGGAGTCAGATGGAGACAAACTTTAAATAAAAATTATAGCTTTCGATGACATCGACAACTTTATAGTTCATAATTTTTTTATTTGAAGCCCTAAATACCCAAATAATCATTCAAAAATTTGTACAGGAAAAGTTAAAAGAATAAATTATCCACAGCCATCAACTAAAACTTGAGCTGAGATGGTAAGGAATTCATGCAAGGGTCGAGGTCATGGGTTCGGCTCTCACAAACTGCTGAAGCTTGTAATTTGTTATATTCAATGAACCAACTCCCACAGAAGACGTGGAGGTCATCAGAAGTTAGAAAACCCCCAGGGGGTTCATTCGTCGAGTGCAATTTTTTTGTCCCAAAAACATCGGATTTGGGACCGACTATCACTAGCAGTTCGTAACACAAACCTAAAGTAATAATTTTATTACTGACAATTCTGAAACCATCACTGTCATTTAATCACTGCTAGTTCAAAAATTGGTATTTGAACCGACAGTGATGACATTTTAATGGAGCACATATCAGTCCATAAATACATAGAACTAGTGGGATGGAACATACCTTGATGAGGATATGTAACACCCTAAGTTTTGTTTCCAATTTATAAAATTTGCTAGAATTTATTTTTGACCTTAAACAATTTCAAAAGATTAAATGCTATTTTCGTAAAAGGAGAATCCAATTTGACATAGGAAATATTTGTTTGAGTGCATTCATGTTGAAAAAGACTTTGAGCCGATGGGCTCATTGTCATTGTCTTAGATTTGAGCCCGGGAATGCCACAATTTGTGATGATTTCCACTGGCTTGGACTTGAAATGGTTTCGGATGGTTTTCTCGCCAATCTAGAGATCAGATCCACTCTCCTGGATGATATCAAGGCAGCTCAGAAGGGTGATAAGGGCATGGCCAGAATCAGGAAGAAAATGAAGATTGGCAAGGCCGTGTGCTTTTCTGAAGATAACCAAGGTATTCTGTGGTTCGGGAACCATTTAGTGGTTCCGAAGGTTGAGGCACTAAGGAAGAAGATACCGGATGAAGCTCATGACTCGTTGATATCCATTCATCCAGGGAGCACGAAAATGTATCAAGACCTCAAGCCACAGTTTTGGTGGGCTCGCATGAAGCGAGAAATCGCTCGATATGTTGCCGAGTGTGATGTTTGCCGAAGAGTGAAGGCCGAGCATCTCAAGCCAGCTGGTACACTTCAACCTTTACCTATTCCCTCCTGGAAGTGGGAGGAGATCGGCATGGATTTCATTACTGGATTGCCGAAGACCTTGCATGGCTATGACTCGATTTGGGTCATTGTGGATCGGTTGACAAAGTCCGTTCACTTCTTGCCTGTCAGGACCACATTTTCGGCCAAGCAATATGGAGAGCTATACCTCACTCAGATTGTTTGCCTCCACGAGATTCTAAAGAAGATCATTTCTAATCGAGGCACTCAGTTCACTTCTCATTTCTGGAGGAGCCTTATGAGGCTATGGAGACCGATCTCTTCCATAGCATCGTGTATCATCCTCAAACCGACGGTCAAACTTTGAGGTTGAATCAGATTCTGGAGGACATGCTCCAGGCTTGTGTTCTCACTTATGGGAAGAGGTGGGACATTTTCTTGCCATTTGCCGAGTTCTCATATAACAATAGCTTCCAAACGAGCATTGAAATGTCACCATTCGAAGCTCTATATGGCCGACGATGCCAAACGTCGTCGAATTGGTCCGAATCCAGCGAAAGGGCTTTTCTAGGCCCGGATTTGGTCAAAGAGGCTGAAGAGCATGTTCTAGCTATTCGAAACTGTCTTCTCATGGTAGAATCATGGCAGAAGAGCTATGCAGATCGCCGCCACCGAGACCTCGAGTTCGCAGTTGGAGATTATGTGTATCTCAAGGTTTCGCCTCTCAAAGACGTCCGACGTTTCCAAGTTCGAGGCAAGCTAGCACCTCGCTATGTGGGACCTTTTCAAATTGTTGGCCGGCTTGGAGAGGTAGCCTATCAATTGGACTTGCCACTATCTCTCTCCGCCGTGCATTATGTGTTCCACGTGTCATAATTGAAGAAGTGCCTCTGAGTTCCAACCGAGGTCATTGATGTTGCACCTCAAGAGTTGCAGCTGGATCTTACATATTGTGAGCAACCGATCCGGATAATGGATATAGCAGAACGCAAAACTCAGCGTCATTCCATAAAATTCATCAAAGTCCAATGGAGCAACCACACCGAAGATGAGGCAACTTGGGAGCGTGAGGATAAAATCCGCTCCGAGTAACTTGAGCTTTTTGAGAGCTTGTCAGTGTTGTGCAAATTTTGCACAATTAGAACCTCTTGCATGTCTATTCTCATCACTATGTTGAATAAAAGTATTACATTAGGTTCCGTATCTCACCATGTGATATCTATCACAGCGTAGTTCCTAGACTCATCGTCCTCTCCCCGAGTCGTACCGAATCTCAGGACGAGATTCTTCTTAGGGGGGGGGGAGGTTTGTCACATCCCAAAATCTGTAATTGCATACTTAAGCATAAATATGCTTCTTAAGAATTATGTTTAATTTTGCGTGATTTTACTGTGTAATTATAAAGCAATTCGTTTAAAATCATTTGGATAAGGGAAAAAAATTGGGAGAGAAAAGAATAGAAATCGCATTGAAAATACCCCTTTCTCTAACATGTGGGCCCCATAAGTGGCCCCACCATCCCAACTACTCAACTGGGCAGCCCCACCTATCCTCTCTCTCTCCTCCCTCACCCCCCACGCCCCCACTCATACAGCACATAGTAGCTGCAGCTGCTGCCCCTCTCACTCCCCTCTCAAGCTCTCTCACTCTCCCTTGGATTTCTCTCTCTAGGAGCAAGGTCAAGGTATGCATGTGGTACCATTGCATTCTCTAGCTCATGAGATACTCATCTATCCAATTCATTTTCGTTTTCGTGGGAGAATCGAGTAGTTGTTGAAGTTCTTGAAGTTATTTAGCTTTTTGGAGATAAAATAGAGTTTTGGATAAATTTGAGCTATAGAGTCGTGTTGCTAGTTGATGAGTGAGTTCTAGGACCCTTGGACTATCCCTAACATGTTCCCTTTAAGCTTGGAGAAGATCGCAACTTGAATCGACCAAAAATCCACTCGGGAGCAACTTTTCTGGGCTGACTCGTATACTCCGGCCTCACCCGGATACTCCGGGTTCAGCAGAAATCATCCATCAAATTGTGTTCAAAATTGGTTAGAGTTTAGGGTGCAAGATGGGTTTAGAATTCCTTGGATAGGGCATATACACATTTGTGTAGCAGAGATTTGTAAAGTGAGTCGAATCGACTGAGGGCAAAGTGGTGGAAGAACCTTAGTCTGCCTCACCCGGATAATCGGGTAAACCCGAACACTTCGGGTAGTTGCGTTAACGATTAGCCGGGAGCCTCTCCCGGAGCCTCATCCAGAGTGTCCGGCACAATGCGGATAGTTCGGACGAGCCTGGAGGTTCCGGGTTAAGTTAGAATAGTGGCTAACTGAGCACCTTCACCGGAGGATGGCCCGGAGGCTCCGGAACCCGGATATTCTGGATTCACCTGGATACTCCGGGACAGATAAGCAAAAGAAAATAACCGAGCGCCTCTTCCAGAGGTTTACCTAGAGGGTATAGACCCGAATACTCCGAACCAACCCGGATACTTCGGATGGCTGTTGTTTTCCAGATTTCGTTTAGATCGTTTAGTATTGCATTGATTCGCATGTCTTATACTTCTAACATGCTATTAAGCATTGTGGCATACCTTGTTGCATTCATTCATGCTCATCATTCCACACGTTCTTGTTTAGTGAACAAGGAGCCGGAGCGGGAGACGACAGTGGTCGAAGACGACTCCAATCTTCCGGATTTCTGCGAGTGTTGCGTGGGTAATTTTAGGTAGCCACCTGAGCAGCAAGGCAAGCAACTAAGCATATTGCACCCTTGTTCAATTGATTGAAGTTTAAAGTTGATAAATCACGCTTATGTGTATTGCATGATTAGCGAGTCAGTGTCGGGTATAAATGGGTAGATCCTATGTTAGTTACATTAGCTCTACCTTGAGATATTGTTTACCCTTATCCTTGTAGCCTTGAGAGAATGTTGTCATCTAAGTACATTTTTGACTTAAATGCTTAGCAATGTATAGGTCACCGGTAAAAGTCGAGCAGTGGAATGTTCCACCGTTCGCGAGCTATAGGCTTAATTGTTGTTCACAATAATTTTAACCTTGATGGGTTATTGATGATGGTTGTATGAGTGGTGAGTATGGGACAAGATGTGGGCGGTGCTAGGAGGTGTTTATCCTGCTCGGATGTGGAGTTCCCTTAGGTAGGTCAGAAGAGGAAATCGGACATCATAGACCGCTTGCGTTGTTTAAGCACCGATCATCAGTGTAGTCGGCTTTAGCACTTACCGTATTCACCACATGCCGATCTAATGGTAAGGCGAGTCGAATACCTTAGTAGCTGTGGTCATTTGGGGCCTGAACATCAATGGTGTGAGCGGGTGGGCTTGTAGTGGTACTAGTTCTCTCTGGGAGTAGTTCTAGTACCGCCGCACTGAGCAATGCACGTTTCAAATGATCGGGGCTTTTTGGGAAAGGTTGACATGAGTACCCCCTTATATGGATCTGTGTAGTCATGCAAGCCATATGGTCCTCAAGTCGTGTGGTTCCAGGAGTATCCCTCTGCAAGGTGTAAAAATATTTTGAAATGCCGCACTTTCAGTCATGAGCATGCTTCTGTCCATCTGCATCGGTCATAGAGTTTTTCCTTGTGGGAGATGGTTGAGTTGGTCTTTGTTGCATGTATGTTCATAATGGTTCCAGTTATTTACGTTCAATTGGTTATGGCAAGGTAGAGTTATATTGTTGTTAGTTAAGTTAGTTGCTTACACATATATGTTTAGATTGCTTACCGCTTATGTTTAACTTAACCATGTAGGTTTTCTTTCTAATGGCTCAATGCATAATCCTTGGAGTCGAGCTATGTATATGTGCTCTATATGGTTTAAGTCTTGCGAGTACCTTCGTACTCATGCCTGCGTTTTCAGTGTTGCTGGTGAGGAAGAGTTGGTGTTTGGCTACTTCGTGCCTGTCGATTAGGGTGACGGGCAAGAGTAGTGCATCCTACTCTTCGGAGGTCGTGCTTTTGGGGTGAAGCCTAAGGGCATATGGCTCCACTCTCTTTTGTTGAATAGGTTTCTATTTCCGCTGCGTAGATGTTGTTGCCTTTTGTTGTAAATTGTTGGAAATGGTTGGATGTTAAAGACTTGCAATATAAATATTAATTACTTACTCTTTCTTAAGCTATGTTGTGATGCTAAATGTTGGAAGGCATGTGTTCCGATCTTGGGGACAAAACATGTGCCAGGGCTACCGGGATGATATTCTGTTTAATCATCGATGTTGTGATTATGAATAATGATCCTCCTGATGATTAATTAGAATATTATTTGGACTATTCCCCACATGTTCTCTTGCTTTGTGCTTTGTTCTTAGTGTATTTTGTTTGTGTGCTTTGTTGGTAATTGTGCGATTAGTCGATAACGTCCTGGATCAGTTTGAGAAATGTCAAGACTAAGAACGAGAATACACTGAGCAGTAGTAAGGAGAAGGCAAGTGTCCTTGATCATCTTGAACCTATGATTTAAATTGTTTTGTTTTAGAAAATTGCATGCAGTGTCTGTCAATATTATGGGTAGTCACCTATGTTACGGTTTTCCCTAGATTTTTCATTATCATCCCTTGGAACCTAGATGGTTTATGGTTAGGTATTTTTGGTGGGTAGATTGCTTAGCCATGCTTTGGGATACTGGGAAGTGTTATAATCTTGACAAATGAACATATGCAATAATGGTGGTAAATTTGTTAATGGTCTAGCAACATGGAACCTTAGGCCTTGAGCAAAGTGATTTTGATGGTTGTCATGGTTATGATGTTGGTTTAGTGTTTGCTCAAGTAACCTAAGTAAGGACCGGTTCATGGAGCGACAACACAAGAAGTAACGTACCAACCACGAGGTTAATATGGGTAATGCATGCCATACTAGTTAGAGTATATCCAGTGTGTTGTGTCAGCACAAAAGGGGGCTTCTAGGTAGGAATTGGACTCACATAAATCCTAGAGGTGAAACCTAGTTGGCAGATGCATACTGGATTAGTTTTTTATTAGTGAAAAATGTCATTTAGTGAGTTCTTGGTGGCACACCAGTGGCGTGTGTTAAGTTTCTTGCAAACACGACAGCATGGAATTCACTGACTCATGGGGAAAGCTGGACAACCTCTTTAGAGTGTTAAAAACTGTTATAACAGCCGTGCCCACGATTATGGGAAAGTTGGATCCTCACATGATTAGTGGATTGTGATTATGGGTTTGGTTGTGGTTTTGGTTATAGTACATAAAGTACTAGATGATTATGGTATGCAAGGTGGGGAGCCTTATATGCTGGGTGTTAGATTGTATAGGTTACATTCACTTAATAATTGTTTAATGCTTTTGAGTTCAAATATCTTTTCTTTACTCACTTTTACGCAAATATACCATGTGTTAGCCTATTCTTGTTGTAAGAAAACATATCATTATTCTCCCACACTTGCTGAGTACTCCATATCCTCACCCTTGCTATCTGCCACAATACATATGCTGCTCAGTGGAAGACTTTGAATATTTCCAAGACGATGACCTGGTGTTCTAGGAGCGTGTCTTCTAGTCGGCGTCTGTGGAGTGCTTGGTCGTCGATGCTTTCGTCCCACTACCGTCGATTAGATGTTGTCGTTTAGTTATTATAGTTTCTTAGGTGAAGTCTTTTTGTAAAAAGTAAATGATTGTAAGTTAAAGTATTGATTTTTTTTACTTCACCTATGATGTCATTATGCGTGTTAAACTTCCTAGGTGCACATAAGCCACACTTGGTTTTGTCTGTTAAAATTGGGTGTGGCAGGATAGCCGAGTGGGCAGAGACTGATGATGGCTGAGAGACGGGGAGGAGACAAACCCACCACTCCTTGACCCACCCGTAGTGGTGGCAAGTGGTAGCCTGCATCTCCACATGGGGCTAGGTGAGGGCTGCAAGTTCGCGCGGGGCTACTTGAGGGTTGCATCCTTGCGCAGGGTCAGGGGAGCGAGGCGGCGGGCTGCAGTGTGGGTGAGGGCTAGGGATTGGGAACTGGGGGAGGAGGGGACATGAGGAAGAGAACTGATAAGGAGTGACGAGACGAGAGGATCGGAGCTGAGCCGCGGAGGGTAGGCTAGGCGGATGGGCTGGTTGGATGGCCGGATGGGCTGAGTGCACTCGAGATTGATAGAAGTCGTCAGGCACCCGACCTAACCCACAGGTAAATTCTAAAACCCACAGTCGACCCACACCCTTTTAGGTACCCGACCCACACCCTTTCAGGTCCCAACCTGTTAGACCCATGGGCAAGATTTCGTACCCGAACCTGCACTTGTTGGGTACAGAACCTATGGGTACCTGAACCCAACGGCTCAATTCCGATCCCTAAACTTGTTGTAGCTACATGTATACAAACAATTGACAGGCTACTAAAGTGTGGTATATTTACAGACTGAAATAAAATTTGCTGAAATGGTATCAATTTTGGACCAGATTAATTCCCTTGAAAAAGTCTATAATGAAACAATCAACCGAAACTTGATTTCAGTGAAGGATAATATTTATTCTCTTTTATTGAACAATGGATCACTACTTACAGAATCGGCTATATATGCCGGCCCATCACTGCCAGTACGTAATGGGCCGATAGTGATAGGGTATCAATGCTGGTTCAAAAGCCGCGTAGGAAGAATCAGCTAATGTAGCTTATGAATTGGCAGTGATGAAGGGTATCACTGTCGACTTAAGGCTTGAACCGGCAGTGATGCTTTACTACTGGGTGTGGGCATCGATCGATAGCGATACATGAACTATCACTGCCGGTTCTAGCCATGAATCGATAGTAATAGTTCATCAAGTATCACTGCCGGTTCGTGTTATGAACTAACAGTGATAATGAGTATCACTACCGGCTCATATGACGAGCTGACAATGATGATGGATGACAACATACCTTAACAAATTCATAACTTTTACATACGAAGGATGGGGAAAAACTTTATATGAATGTTGTAGTCCGAGACGAGATCTACAACATTGTAGTTGAATTTTTTTTTATTTGAGGTCATTAAATGCTCAAATAATCTTAACAAAGTTTTAGCCGTGGTCAATGACAGCTAATCTTAAAAAAATCATAACCTTTTTCATACGAAGTCGGATGAAGACAAACTTTATATGAAAATTATAGCTCTCGACGAGATCTACAACTTTTTAGTTAATTATTTTTTATTTGAAACCATATAAATATATAAATAAATATCTAAAACTGATATAGAGGGAGCCACATACTTAAGCACAAACTTTTGACTTAGATGTAGTGTAAAACTAGTAGAAATCATTGAAAAAGCCACAAACAAGGTCACATAGTTGAAAACTATAAATTTAAATATTTTTATCACGAGTTTGTTAACTCAGATTGATGAAATGTTTGCACAATACTGATATTCAGATCACTATGTCTCCAAAAATTATTAGGCAAATTGGAGAAGGTTAGTTTTCAACAAAAAACTTCAGAGATCTTGTCGAGGATCTTCGGAGCATTTTTTGAGATTCAAGGAATTTACATGTCTAAATACATATATTTTTTTGGGATGCGCCTCATCATTAGCTTCGAAAGTAGAGGTCAAACATCAAAATCAGACTCCGTATGTAAAAGTTATTACTGTTTTACTGAACATTATATGGATTGTACATAAACTTTTTTATACGAAGTCGAATGGAGATAAACTTTATATTAATATTGTAGAACTTGATGAGATATATAACTTTAAGTTGATAACCTTTTTCATTTAGGATCATTTATATGTGCAAATAGCCATTCAAATATTCGATGAGAAGATGTCAAAATGATTGATTTTGCTATTGTCCTCAAGAACGAATGAGAGGTGAGATGGTTAGAGAGGTCACACGCACAAAACTTCTTATCAAGGTCGCGAGTTCGAGTCCTGGAACTTGCGTGAAAAAATAGCGAGTGAGCAGTGATCGATACTTGAGCTTCTAGTCGAGTGTGGGTGAGCAGTAGTCAATCGGGTGCCTTTGGTCACAATTTTGTTTTTTCTTTTTTCACCACAAATATGTTAAATCGGGGATCGGCAATCACTGCCTGCAGTGATAACCCCTTTCACTACCGACTAAAGTCTTCAGCAGGCAGTGATAATCCCTTCACTGCCAGTTCTCAAACCGGTAGTGATAGTCAGGGACTATCACTATTCGTTGCCCACTGCTAGCTCCAAAATCTGTAGTGAAAGGGGTTTTTGAAGCCGATAGGGTTTCTGCAGTGGTGGATGAAGATGTTTGAGAGCTAGCTCAGCTTGAAAGTACATTTTGACGAACAATGATGTTTTTTCCTGAGAAAAAGTTAGTCTTGGACATACACTGCCCATTAGGTAGCAAGTGTGTAGAAGTAGCTTTGTAAGCTGTGCTCAAGAATTAGCAAATGCATGAGACGTAGACCTGAAGAAATTTTGTATTTGTTCCCCACATAGTAAGAAAATTGAGTTGGGAAGTCAGTAAATGAGAGTTGCGTCTCCTGTGTAATTTCATTGTTGCTTTTGTTTGGGGCTCATAATTTCCTTATTCCTAGAAGGCTTAGCGACAAAGTTTTAAAAATAAAATATGTCCATCTACGCATAGAAAGGCACCGTTGGGCATTCTGGAGCTTTTCAAAATACTTATTTCTTATGCATTTGGATTCAATGGATAGTTAGCTAAAAGTAACTATCTTTAGGCCCCAATGTTAAAATCTTGTTCAACCCGTAGGTAACTGGATTCCATAACACGGTATAAGAACAACATACTGGCCCTAACTGGGACAGAATATATGTAACATATGACATAATTGTAAGATGCGTGCCAGAGGTTCGGCCAATCTAACAGGAGAGCTAGGCACAACCTATGTTGGAAGAATCCCTTCAAATTAGTACTGCGAAATGTGTGTAATAGCAATTTTATAAATTTGTTACATTCAACTGAAAAAACTTTGAGACCTACAGTTTGTCTTAACTTTTCCTTAAAAGATTTTTTTGTGTGTGGTGAGCGCCCATGTATCTTCTGATCTTAACTTTTCCTTAAAAGATTTTTTTTGTGTGTGGTGAGCGCCCATGTATCTTCTGATGCATGCTAACCAATTCTTTATTCAAAGGAAAACAAGTGATTATGTTTGGGTGCGCATGAGTGACTGCGTGTTATCCTGCAATGCTGCATTGTCTTATCCGGTTATCCTAAGTCGTTGTGATTTGGTGTTTGGCCCGTGACCTCACCCAACAAAATACCCAGACGAGAAAAACTGTGACATCATGGGCCCCTTGACCATTGTTCCTCTCTTTTTCTCACATATGTATTTACATACATTATTTGTGCAAATTTAAGACAAAAGATAAAGTAAAGAGAGAGGGAATTTAAATTTTTATCCAAAAATATGGAACGATGTGACACCTCACGGTAAGTCACCTTAACTCACATTGCAACGCCGTTGAATTCATCTCGCGACTCGTGTTACGCTAGGGCAACGTCATCATCTCCATCATTGCCATCATCTTATTGTCTAGCAGAGGCAGTAGATTAGTGTTTCGAGTTCACTAGAGAACCGCGCAATCAAATTAGGGTGGACGGCGACATGGGATTTTGAAGAGGCTGTGAGAAAAGGTTGGTGCCACGATGCCTGATCCATCACTCGTGACCGATGATGGTTGCGCCATCCAAAGTCGTGAATAAGTCGGAGATGGTTAATACTAGTAGAATCAGGCGCGGCATTGGTGCGCTCTGGCCGGAAAGGAGCATTGTATCCGGAGTAAAAATGTCAGTTGTGTTTGTTCTGATCAAAAGATTTAGGTCTTGTGCCGTATGTAGCATTTTGTAAGCGCCGATGACGTCCTAAAAGGGTTTCTAAATATTATTCAGCTCTAATTAACAAGATAAACTTAAATGGATTTCTATATAAATGTATTCTAGATTTATCTAGTATGACTACTCTATCGCAGTAAAGTTTTATACTCTAGGTTACAATCCTAACAACTACACATGCAATTCTTGAAAAGATATATGTGGAAGATAGTATGGTGCAATATAAAAGTGTGGAATGTAAATAACATCGAGATCACAAACTTAGTACAATGAATTTTTCTCGTGCTATCGGTGAGGTGTCTCTCACCACTAGTTCACATTAGAGCCCCTCGCATGGGCCAAGCTTTCTGGTCAGATAACTCTTGGTCAGCTCTTACAGTTAGAGCTCCCCACACACTGATGGTTCTTTGACTAGGCGCACCCGGATACTCACTGCCATGTTCACTAAGATAGTGCTTCGCCGCTTGGCATAAGAACTCCTCCTGCTCACAATGCTTGCGACCGCTTCACAAACTCGGTTGGAGGTTCATGCTTACCTTTCTCTTACCTATTTGTTTTAATTTTTATCCTTTTTATGGTCACGGTGAATATAAGGCTCCCCATAATCCGTTGACCATTGCTTCTCTCCCTTTCGTCCCAAACATACAAGTTCTCTTGATATCAGTTGTGAGTATTTCTTCACCATCACTTGCTTTGGTTCCAAAAATTCTCCTCCTTTAGAGTCAAACACTGAAAAGGGATAAACATTAAAATCACAAAGGAGGGCTTCACAAATCATGAGCTTTTGAATGTGGAAGGCATATAGATCAAAATTTATCAAGCCTTATAACATAAACTAAACTCCCCATAGATTTGTGCATAAATATAGTGGAAGGCAAAATATATGCACGATTGAGCATTTAAGGTAAATGAGGAAATTTAAGCTATATTATTGAAGGTAGTTAGATAAATAATATAAGATGGAAGGAAAAACCATTTACACTTGTAAAGAAACAAACATAGCATACCTTCAGGGATCTCATTACTTCAATATGAGACTAAACAAAGCTAAGCTTGCAAACACGTATAATGGCTAATGGCCCTGTGGATAATTCAAATCACCACTCAAAGAATTGAGAACTCCAAGAAACCAAAGAATGCAAATGCACCACTTAATGCAAAGTTTAAATTTAGAAATTTACTTAGGTGAATTTTGAAATACTTAGCCAAATAATAATATGCACGAATATATGTACATATATTGGTAAATATACTTATGTACATGCATACAGACATTTGGTCATTCATATACATATATACACAACATTTTAAGTTTACACATCCGCAATATATATACATATATTCAAATATATACTTCCTAAATTCTAGGACGGATTTAATTAATTAGGAAAAGTTTTAAAAAGGAGTGAATTTTGCTATCCTCTAAATGCTAAAACACAGGGTGTTGCAATAGCAACCTACTATATGAGTGAAACAACTAGACATTGTATAAATTAAATAAATACCAATTATAAAGATATATAACAATGAATTAAACATTCTCATGTAATGCTAGACATATATAAGGACTAGATAAAACATATGCATGAATTTGAATGTAGTTATCCTTTTTTACCTTCAAACTGAGGATTTGGGTATACGATGATCAAGAATTCCACCCATATGCTTGATTCTTATACTCTAAGTCATCTTTAGAAACCAAACCTTTTTATAGCCCTTCAAACCAAACCTTTTTAGAGCATTTCATATCTTGATGAAGTCCTTGCGCACCCAAAAGGTTTGATTCCTTCCTCTTTATTTTTCTTAAGGAGATAGTTAGGGTATTTGCTCATCTTTTTGTTGGTCATTTTGGAGGTATTGAAGGTGGTACTTTTCTTTTTCTTCTCCTTCTTCTTGAGTTGCTTGTATTGATAGGACTTGTGGCCTTCCTCGTGGCATAAAGGGCAAGTCACGTTAGCTCCCTCCGCAAGTTTCTTCTCGGTGGACCCATTCCCTTGCCTTGAGTCAATCCCATAGACCGCCGACTCAAGCTCATTCCCATGTCCAACAATATCTTGAGGTTTGATATTTCTTTACTTCATTTCTTCCAAGTTCTTCTTGAGCTTCTCTACTTCTTTCTTAAGCTCATTTTTCTCCCTTGCAAGGTTTGTCTCAAAACAAATATTTTATTACAAGTAGATGAGCATGGTATATCAATTAAATCATCATAAGAAGTAGAGGCATCCATATTAGAACTGATATGAAAAAGAGAAATGGATGGTTTCTTTGAGGCCTTAGGTTATTGCTCAAGATCCTTAAATTTTGCACTAAGCTCTTTATGCTCCTTGTTAAGAAATTCGTATTTTCTAGCTAATTCTTCATAATAAGTAACAAATGGAATATGAGCATCTTTAAGGATATTGAACCTCTTAGTATTTTTGCTAAGGACTTTTGTTGCTCATCATAAATAGGAGATTTGGAGTTGGATTCATCATGACTTACATTGCTTTCAGTTTTATCTTTGGCCATGAGGCATATATATGTGATGATGAAGGTGAAGGTGATGGAGGAATTGACTCTTGATAACGAGAGTGTCCAATCTCTTGCTAGGGATTTTTTTATCGCTTGAGCTTGATCTTGACATCTCATCTTCCTTCACATCTACCCATTTTCCTCTACATGTGAGCGCCTTCTCTTTTCCTCTCCTTTCTTTCTCTTTCTTTTCTTCTTTGAGCTTGTCCTTCTTCTCCTTAGAAAGATATGGACAATACTCAATATAGCCTCTCTTTTTTTTTAATCCAAGACACTTCCTCTTCCATTGTTCTCTTCTCATGTGTGTAAAGCCAACATATTCAATTGTCATTAGGATGCCTTTGGAGTTGATCTTCTTCAAAGTTTTGTCCAATTTATTGATTATCTCAAGAACTTCCAGATCAACTTCATCTTCACTTGAATCATCATCATCTCCATCTTCTCCACTTGAAGATGAGCTTGACTTTTTCTGCATCTTAAGCTTCATCTTTTCCTGTTTGCTAGCAAGAGCAAGACTATTTTGGCTTGCATACAAACAAAGCTCATGTCCGGTGAGCTTCCCAAGCACCTTTGTGGGTGACATCACTCTCAAATTTTCATAGTTATGAAGGATGGAGATGATGGTGTCATATTTGGGCCAAAAGAGAACTCAAAGCATCTTCCTTACCACATCTTCATCCTTCATTTGTGTCAATACTATGCCATTGAACTCATTGACAATAACATTTAATCATGACTACATGTCATTAGCATTTTCATGTGGAAGCATGACAAAATTACTTTATTTTGACTTGACAACATGATATTTTTCATCACGCACATCTTTTGAACCATCATAATTTCAACGAGCATGGTCCAAATATCATGTTCATTAGTGAGACTATAAATATGACTAAAAATATCAATGCTAACAGATGAAACTAAAATACATCTTTACATAGTATTGAATTGCAAATCTTCTTTGTCAGCTTTTGTACCGACATCTACAACTCTATAAATATATAATCCTTTTGTCTCTAGATAGCAAAACATAAGAATTTTCCAATGGGAAAAATTTGTGCCATCAAAGTGAGGAGAATTAGCAATGTACATCTCGTCCCTAGACATCATTTTCTCACTACGCGGTGAAGCCTAAAAGTCCAAATGTGAGCTGTAGTCTCTAATACCAACCATAAGGACTGGTGATGCCCTAAGAGGAGGTGAATTAGGGCAGGGCTGGTACTGAGATTTTGGTGGGCCAGGGTGAAACTAAAACCGAGACCCCCATTGAATTGGAACATCAAAAAATAATTAATATATAAATTGTAAGTATAATATTCAGTGTACTAAAAATTAATAGTACATGATATCAAGAACATGCTGAAAATTGAAAAAAAATATATATTAGCGGTTGAAAACTAGTACAAAGCTACCTAATCAACTTAAAAGAAATCTTACCAATTACCACATGAAACCTGAAAGAATTTGTATCCCCAACTGGTCAATTGATACGAGATGGCCATGCCAATCGCCAAGTCGCTGAGTCACCAATTACAGCAGGACTGCATGAGAATACAAGATGATCAGTCGAAAGTTGATCAAATATTCAGATCATCAAATGATGAGATGACGAGTCACCGATTAGTCTACTCTGCACCACAAAAGGCCAAGTCGCTGAACTCACTAGAACCGAATCAACTGATTGGTGAATGACGATTCAACTATCGAACTCCGCTTCCTGTAATCCTGTTGACCTATCCTCGCAGGCTCGCGCAGTCGCACTCGGAATCCCAAAGTCCCGCTGCGGCACTGCCTCAGCCTCGAGGCTTGAGGAGATGAGGATTCGTACTACAATTTGGGCAAGCCGCAAGATCATCCGCTGAATTGTTGTGTTGGCCGCACCACTGAATCACTAAGATGAGGAGATGATGCATAGTAGCCGCATTGTTATGTTGGCCGCAATTACTCAATACAAAGCCTAACTTCCAAACCCCATGTGGCCCATGCACTTATGACATATTGACTGATCCAACAAAGCTGCTTCTTTTGGTTTTGGGCAAGCCAACTGGCAAAACTGCCAAAGGCCAAAGCTTATACTATACATTGATGCAAGTTATGTGAGGGGGTCTCTGGATTTTGTGGGCCCAAGGCTAGCCCTAGATTAGGGGTTTCTAAAAACTATTTGGCTCAAATTAATAAAATAAACCTAAATATATTTCTATCTTAATGTGCTTTAGGTTTATCTACTGTGGCATTTTGGAGAGTTTCTAGCATGAATAGGACAACACCTTCTATTTGCATGCTCCTCTGATGAGGGTTTGTTACCCTCGTTAGGAAATCAACATGACTTAAAGTACTTGTCATTAATCACAACCATAATGTTCAATGTCTCAATCTTCTTCTTCTTTTTAGCCTTATCGGTTTTCTCCTGAAGCTTATGCTTTTTGGATGACTTGGATGTATTGTCCTCTAGGCCATGTTGAGGCATCTTTTCTCCTTTATCAAGGGAACGGCTCCACTTGACTACCTCTACTGCTATAGCACAGTGGTCTGCCATCTCAAATAGCTCCTTGACACTTTGAGGTGGTTGCATGGCCATATCTTAGGTTAGCCTCCTATTCCACACTCCTTGTCAGAACACCCAAATTACCAAAATATCAGTAATTTCAGGAATTGTATTCCTAATGTTACTGGACATTTTGATGAATTGCTGTAGAGTTTCATTATTTTCTTAGCGAAGGCGATGCAGGTAGTCTTCCTTCCTGGGATGCTCATATGTCCTCTGGAAGTTGGCTAAGAAAATGTCACACAAGTGTTTGTCATGTCCCAAAATGCTAATTACATAATTAAGCATTAATAATCATCATGGCATTATGTTTATGCGTATTCGTGTGATAATTTTAGTTTAACCATGTTTCAAAAGTACCTGGAGGTAGTTTAGAAAAGGGGAATAGAATCAAGTTTTCAGGACAAGACCTCTCTCATAGTCTAACCGAGATTCCCCGCGTTCTAACCGCCAGGGGGCAGCGATGTAGGCTTGCCACGTGGGCTTTCTGTAGTCTGACTGAACCATCCTGCGATCTGACCGCCACAATGTAGAGGCTCTATGTCACAACCGGTTTTAACGGCCAAAACCAGATGCGGCTTATGTGTGCCCAGGATGTTCAACACACATAAGGACGTCACAGGTGAAGTAACAAAAGCAATACTTTTATTAAATAACGTTAATCTCTTACAGCAATTGACATATATTGTCTTCTATCAAGATATCTGCAGCGGAACAGAAGCACTGGTGCCCAACAACACCGCAGGCAACTGACCGGGAGACACGCGCCTAGAACGTCACAACCTCGTCTTGATAGTCTTCAACATCTTTACTCACTGAGCAGCAGCATACATATCGCATGGTATAGGGAAAATAGCAAGTGTGAGCACATAGAGTACTCAGCAAGTGGGGGAAAGTAATGATATGCAGGCTTATACCAAGAATAGGCTAACAAATGGTAAATTTGCGTAAATACGAGTATTGAAAACATATTTGGACTCAAAAGCATTAAGAAATTATTAAGTGAATGTAACCCAAACAGTTCAGCATCCAGCATACAAGGCTCCCCACCTTGCACACCATAACCTTCTAGTACTCCCTGTACTATAACCAAAACCATCTAGTACTCCCTGTACCAGAACCATAACCACAACCATCTAGTACTCCCTGTACCAGAACCATAACCACAACCATCTAGTACTCCCTGTACCATAACCACAACCATCTAGTACTCCCTGTACCAGAACCATAACCACAACCAAATCCATAACCACAACCCAACTAATCATGTGAGGATCCAAGTCTCTCATAACCGTGAGCACGGCTGTTATAACAGTTTTACACTCTGCAGAGGTTGTCCAACTTTACCCATGAGTCAGTGAATTCCATGTTGCCGTGTTCGCGAAACACTTAACACACGCCAGTGGTGTGCCGCCAAGAATCACTGTCTGACACTTTCCACTAACCAGAGACTAATCCAGTGCATGTCTGCCCACTAGGTTTCACCGCCAGGCTTTACGCAAGCAACAGCTCCTACCCAAAAGCCCCCTTTTGTGCTGACCCAACGCACACTGGACAGACTCTAATCAGTATGTCACACTTTACCCATATCAGCCTCTTGGTTGGTACGTTACTTCTTGGGTTGTCGCTCCATGAACCAGTCCTTACTTAGGTTACTTGAGCAAACACTAATCCAATGTCATAACCATGACAACCATCAAAACCACTTTGCTCAAGGTCTAAGGTTCCATGTTGCTAAACCATTAACACATTAACGACTATTGTTGCATATGTTCATTAGTCAAGACTATGACACTTCCTAGTATCCCAAAAGCATGGCTAAGCAATCTACCCATAAAAGACACCTAACCATAAACCATCTAGGTTCCAAGGGATGATAAGGGAAAATCTAGGGAAAACCCTAACATAGGTGACTACCCATCATATTGACTCTGCATGCAATTTTGTAAAACAAAACATTTAAAAACATAGGTTCAATATGATCAAGGACACTTGCCTTTTTCCCAATGCTGTTCAGTGTTGTCGAAATCTTGGTCTTGAAGTCCCTCAAACTGCTCCGGAACGTTATCGACTAATCACGAGAACTACCGACAAACAACACAAGGAAAACACTAAGAACAACATACCAAACATCAGCAAAACACTTTAAAAACACTATGGTTGGATAGGGATGATTTTAGGAACATTCAGACGTAAGAATCGCCTAAATCGGAGTTAAGATGAAAAGAGAATGAGCTTTCGAGAGATGAATTAGACTGAAAAGGAAATGCTGATTTTCCGGAACTATCTTCCTATGGGAAAAGAGTTTATTGCACAATCACTGTGTTAGGCTTGACAACGTCATTGCGTAAGATTCAAGAAGTGTTGGGCAGACTAGACTTCACTGGCTAGGCTAAGGAGAATGATATGACTCTGACTTGGCATACTATGCAAGTACCATCTTGGATTAAAGAAGGGATACGCTGACATCTAGTATCGACCACCTATGATGGATCAAAAAGGCCGAAGGTTACGCTTCTAGGTTAAGGATACTACTGGTGACTATATGTAGTGGTGGTTCGGGTTTTGTCGGAGATGGCGATCGGGCATGTGGCCACAAACATCGATGTCGGCTTCAATGGTGTTTCAGTGAAATGAGGGGAGCATGGCGTAGAACACAGAAAGACTAACTCAGTGGTATGGTTGGTTTTGGAAGGGGTCATCCGAGGTAGCGGCAAAACAGCGATGACTGATGCTAGGTTTGGTGGTGACTGCGAACAGATGCAAAAACGAAGATGCTCGTGTTCCCAGAGATTGGCTATGAAATTTGAGGAACCGTTTGAACAAGGATGTTCATATAACCCGGGAACACAATGCTATGGCATGGATTTTGGTAGATCATCCACTGAGAGGAAGAACGATCAGCATAGATGTGACGGGTGATGGCTGCGACATGCTGTGGTTGGCAATGGCGTCTTGGTCGTGTCGCTGCACAAACGGGGATGGGCTCCTAGGGTAACGTAGAAGACTCCATGGGACATGTCGTGACGCAGTTGGTGCATCCATACGGCTTTCGGATTGACGGGGGACGCGAATGCAACTTCAGTGCGCGTGCTGAACACGTGCAGAAACAGGACAGCGGGTATGTCAACCTTGATTGCGGTAGTTTGGCTACTCTAATGGCCGAGCTGGTTGGTGAGGGTGTGGGGAACATCATGGGACATGCACCGGTGAAAGGGCTTGGTGATTTGACCTCTGGTTCATCGGGAACATCGATGCCAATCAGCTACAGCGTGGCTGTTTCGCGGCTATCCGCGACAGTGACGACCATAGCGGCATAGATCGGGCTTTGGCCGGGGCTAGGACTTGGCTAGAGACTTAGTATGATGCTAAAACAGTAGTAAGAAAGGAGAAGAAGAGGTCCTCATGTTGCTTTGGTGGTCGAGGAAGAAGGATTCGCGGAGAAGACGACGTAGCGCATCACGGACGGCGGCGGCGGCGACTCCGGCGAACGGCGGCGCTCCGGCGGCGCACGGACAGGGCAGCAGCGACTTCTAGGGCTTGAGGATGTGAAATAGAGGTAGGAGAGGGCGTGCAACTCAAATATATAGGGCTAGGGACGGCTGGATGAGGTAGAGTCCAAACCGAACACGAGTTGGATTCGAGTTCGAGTCGGTTACGGTTTTCTTTTTCGCAGCTCTGTATTCCGAGGATGATATCTCTATTGTTCGGACTCCAAATTGGACGTTTCTTGATTCTAAATTGTAGTACTCGAAACGATCTACAACTTTGGTAGTCATTGGAACTTCTGGAAACGTCATCTTGATTTCCAAAAATGCGTCACAAGATAAACTGTTTGAACTCGGACTTCTCTGCGCAGCACTGATTTCGGGGGCCATAACTCCCAGCTCTATTATCCAAAAGAGGACTTTCATAGCTTCAAATCGAAGCTCTCGACTAGACCTACAACTTTGGTATTGTCAAGATTTGGATTTAAGGCCGTTTTGAACTCCGAAACGTCATGAGAAGATGAGGCTGTACAGGACTCCGCGAAAATTTACAGATTTCGTGGATCCTTTGTTGGGCCATCTAGAAGACTTGGCTAAGGGCTTGGACTTGAGCAAGATTGAGTCCAAATATACTTTAGATATATCTAGGGTTTAGATAAGAAACTTTTGCAGAGAAATTTGAATAGGATTTGAATTTGAATTGAGTTTGGAGTGAATTTGAGAGAAACCAAAAGATAAGGTTGAACAAGAATAAGAGTAGATAAGGAATTTGAATTTGAATTTGAGAAAGAGGAGATTGGCTTTAAACAAGGATTTGGATAAGATTTGAATTGACCTGAAGAAGGATCAGGTATAATCAAGGATTGAATAGATGATGAATTCAAGGACTTTGATTTCCAACCATTAAGATCCTTAACTTATTCACTACTGAGTTTTGTAAAAACCTTTTCAAAATCTTTTTTAATCAAAACACCAAAGAGAAAGAAAAGAAAAAGAACTCTAATGCATTTACCTGGCTCCTAACAAAACTCAGCATGCAATGCACAGAAAATAATAACCTATGTTGATTGATTGATTAAGAAAATAGGTTTTAAACCTATACTACTAGTGAAGCTATTCAATACTCTTGGAAAATTTTAGAAATTTGAGAAATCTGAAAATCAGGGTGTTACACTCTACTTAATGAAATCGGTCAACTCTTTCACACTCACTCTCTCTCACACTCTCACTCTCACTCACTCCTTCACCCACACCAAGAGAGAGGGAGAGATCTCCTCGACGTCCACAATGAATGGAGATTGATGGAGAGAACTTTCCTCAAGCTTCCCAAAGGCTTCCTCGAGCTCATCCCCTTCACCCTCATCGTCGGTGAAGTTTCCATGCGAGTTCATCCACCTCAAGCCCCTACACCACCCCGGAGCCCGATCTCCAAATCAAAGCTTCCTCAGAGTGAACTCCTCTAATAGAAAGCTTCCCTACACTAAGGTGAGGCATCCCCTATTGATTCTCCGTCATTCCCAAGCTCTAATCAATCCCCATGTCATTTAGACCTAAAGTCAACCATAGCCTAGAGCTTCTCCATGTGGTGTTTTGAGTTTAGCCCGGTGAATGTTGTCCAAATCACCTTAGCAACACTCCACTAGCCCCATAGAGTGTTTCGGTACCCTTCACAGTCGAAGGCATCACCAGAACCTTCGTCAGATCAAAAGGTGCTACTGGCAGAGTCTCGTGGTCTGACTGCTGACATACCATCAATCTAACCACCAGAGGCTAAAACCTTCTTCATGTCAGCGGTCTAACCGCCACTTCAACACCTATTTGACCGCAAGCAACTTATGTTATATGCACTTATTGTCTTATATGGGGTTTTAAACTTCCGAACCCTAATCATTTGTTGTTCATTTGTAAATGTTTTTGAAACACGATGCTATATTAATATTCAAACCTGCATCATATGCACACTTTTCCATCATTTGATTATGTATGCAATGCATTCTTGATTCGTGTAGAGAGCGTTACGCTGGTGATCCAAGCGAGTGAAGGAGTCGTCAATCAACTGAAGTTCTATGAGTGTTGCGCTGGGAGTATCATGCAACTACTAGAGTAGAAAGGTAAGCATATAAGCATATTGCACCCTTTGGTTCAAACTAAATGAAGTCTAAATTGATAAATTACTACTTATGTATGGTTGCATGTTCGGTGAGTCAATGTCAAGCTTATATGGGTAGAACCTATGTTGATTGCATCATTTCTACCTTGAGTTATTGTTTATCCATATCCATGTAGCCTTGATAACATTGTTGATGTCTAATTATAAGTCTGTTGTGCATAGGTCATCGGTAGAAGTCTAGCAATAGTCCAACCATTGTTCGCAAGCTTTGGAATTACTTATTATTCACAAATACAATGATGATATTGAGATGTATGAGGTGTGAGGATAAGACGAGTTGTGGACGGTGCTAGGGGTAGATTAGGAGAGGAGCTTGAATGTCGCAGATCACTTGCATCGGTTAAGCACTGTCCATCGGTGCCGTGGCTTTATCACTTTTTCGTACTTACCACATACCCAGATATGAGACGGGTAAGCCAAATATCATAAGTCATCGTGTTCATTTGACCTATACATCGAGATGTGAGCTAGAATGCTGTTAGGGGTGCTTGAGACTGTGCCGGTAAGTCATGGTATGCATGGGATCTAGGTGGCCTCCACATTACTTGACATGGGAACAAAGGTTTGGGGTGGGTATGTAAACGGTTGATACATGAATCATCACTGGCAACTGACAGGCTGTCTGGGCGGTGGTCTTGTCTCGTGTTGGTCCAGGAGTACTCCTCTGCAGGGTGTAAAATCAATTCGAATTGCGTCGCTCTCAGTTATGAGCATGCTTCCATCCATTCGCATCGGTTGTAGAGTCACGAATAGGGCGTGATGGTTTGGTATGTTGGGTTGCGGTTGAGATGGTTCTGTTTTCATGTATATGTTTATTATGTTTCCAGTTACCTTTATGCTTCAGTTGGTGTTTACTGAAAAAGAAAGGGGTTGTTTGGTTAAGTATAGGTGCTCACACATAGGTCTTAAGGTTGCTACCACATATGAAATTACTTAACCTTGTGGCCTATTCTTGCTAAATACTCAAATGCATAATCCTTGGAGTTGGGTTATTATATGTACCCTATATGGATTAAGTCTTGCGAGTATCTTTCTACTCACGTTGCTCCTTCAGGTTGCAAGCAAGGAAAGATTAGCTTCTGGCTACTTCATGTCCACCGATGCTAACAGCGGGCAAGAGTAGTGCCTTCTATTCGTGCAGTGAGGTTTTGGTGGGAGCCTAAGGGCATATGGGTCCACCGGTCTTTTTGTTGTGGTTAGGTTTTAATTATTCCGCTGCGTAGTTTATCTCTTCTGATGTAAATTGTTGTAAATAGTTGAATGCTTATGAATTTGTAATATAATGTTAATTACTTGCTATTTCTTAAGCTTTTTTGTGATGTTATATGTTGGAAATGCATGTGTTCCAATCTTGGGCACAAAACACGTGTCGCGACTACAGGGACGATATTCTGATTAATTATTATAGTCATGATTATGTAAATGATTGACTTCATGATTAATTAGAATATTGTTTGAACGGTTCCTCACATGTTCCCATGAGTAGACTGAATCTATTGGAAAATTGGTTAACCATCAATCGGCAGACCATTGATAGAGAAAGCACCGTAAAGATCAATTAGTGAGCGACTGGGTCGATACAACTAAAAAAAAACTGCTTAATTATACCATGATATGGGGCAAAATTTAGGAATCCGCTTATGTAATAGAGCCGATCCACTAAGGGATTAAGCAGTGGTGTAGTATCAGATCCCAAAGATAGTAAGTTCTTTTTTCTTTACTTATGGAAAAAAGTCTTTTTCAAGGATTCTATAGAAATTTCATATATGAAAGAAACGAAACCGAGATAGTTACCTTTCAGAAAATTCGAACGAAAGATATAGGTCTATCTATGCTTCATTCTTCTGAAGGTGGGAGAAAAGATCAAACTAATTATTGATCAAAATTAGGGTTTGAAACTTAGGTAATTAACTTCTTCTGCTTAACCCAAGAAGAAATCAACCAAGTCAAGATGATATGGGTCGCCCCTTCTTCTTGCGCCAAAGATCTTACCATTTCCGAAGGAACTGGGGCTACATTTCTTTTCAATTTCCATTCAAGAGTTTCTATCTGTTTCCACGCCCTTTTTTTGAGACCTCGAAACATGAAATGGACAAATTCCTTCTCTTAGGAACACATACAAGAAAAAGGATAATGGTAGCAAGTGTTGTGGGGAGGTAGTTGGACATAACCATCTCGTCTGCCCTGGATGCTTGGATAACTATTTGTGTAGATCTAAAGGAATTCCAATGGATTAGAACTCCCATCATATTTCTCTAACGTGCCAAGTTGGAGTCTATGCAACCAATGTATTGCTGAGAGGGCGGGCGTAAAAGCTCAACACCAGGTAACTACCGCATTGTGGTAATGAGAGCTACCAGAAGTTGAGGCCATAGTTGTGGTCAGGTGTACCGAATAATAAACCACATGATTACGTTAACAATCATCTTGACTAGCAAACCATATGGCTTGTCAATCACAAATCACCATCAGAGATCGAGGAACCTCCGCTAGCTCGTCCGGCTTCACGTAGATGTTGGGTCTGATGTCATCATTGAACCTATCATCGGAGTAGCCCATTGCCACAGACTTGATACGCTTAGTTGATGAAGACAGTCTTGTTGTATCCCCATGTACTGTGCCAGCTATCAATGATTGGTAAAGTCGATTATGCAAATACTTATATAAATTAGACACAAGATTTAGGTTCAGGCCTATGTGCGTATCAAAGAAAGAGACACAAGATTTTATACCCTCCCTCAGGATAATAGCATAGGGCTATGTTTTGCCTTGATTAATCTCAACAAAAGACAATTACAATGCGGGTGTCTAGATCTAATCTTAAGTATCTTGGCGAATTCTCTCATGCTCTAATTCTTGAAGCCCTTGTTGAGAATTTCTTCATGGTATGACTCTAATGTGGATCTGAATGGTTGTCTCTGCTCCTATTCGGCTAAGCTTGCTTTGTATTATTTATCTGGCTCCTTATTGGCATTCGATCTGGCTTGATATCTCTGGCTTTGGCCTCCTTGATGTATCCCCTCCACCTCCTTATAATAGTCAGGATAGAAGAGTCGTATCATGCATGGAAATTTCATATAGCCTTCCCAGATTATATTACTTCTAGATATCTAGAAGACTCCTTTATAATCCGAGGATGGTTTCCATGTAGAAAATGATGATCTGCCTGAAATATTAGCACATGCCTTCTTTGCCCTATGGCGCTTGTGAAACCTACCATATCGAGTTAGGGACACGTGTACGGTAAATACCCGTTCTTAAGATATATCGTATTTCTATTAAAAATATATAACTATTTATTCCTCATCCTCATTCCAACTTGGGCGACCCTAATCCCTGTAACAACCCAAAATTCCACATTCCTAGAATTTGATTGCACGGAGAAAATAAAAGAATAAGTCAGTTAAAAATCTGTTTAGAATTAAATTTCCCTAAGTTTTCCCTCTGTATGCTTGTTGTTTTTATCTTAGTTAGGGGTTTGTTTCTAGTTCCTCGGTTTTTCCGAATTAAAGTAACTAATCTTAATCATGAAGAATAGATGAGAAATAGAAATCATAAAAGAAAAAAAAACCTGGAAGACCTTGGGCCGAAGTTCCTCCCATCTACCAGGCCCGCTCTCTTCTATTCCTTGGGCTCGGACCGTTCCCCCTCTCCCTCGGGCTGTCCCACTCTTGCCACCTAGATGGCTTCCCCCACGCAGACCGAAGCTCATCCATGGTCTCTCTCTCTCTCTCTCTATCTCTCTCTCTCTATCTCTCTCTCTCTCTAAACTGGCTTGCTCCCACTACTAGGCTGTTGTCGAACCACCCAGCCACAACTCAATTTCCCTCGCACTAGTGTCGCGCCCTCTTGTTTCCTCTCTCCCGCTCGCTACACAGGGCCCACTTGTCAGAACTTCCTCCTCCAGTTACCCCTTTCCTTCTTCTTCACTGACTTGATTTCAAACCCCGCCGAATCCGCCTCTCATGTAAGGAATAAAATCATTGTTTAAAGCCCCAAATGGAAACCGGTGATCGCACACTAAAGAACCCTATCAATTGTGCAACGAATCCAAGCTCGACTAATGGAAACTACCACGTATTTGAAGGAGCCACTAGGGTAACCCTAAAACTACTTGGTCATGACCCCTCATCTATACTCACCCTATAAAACGGCACCCCAACCCCCTAGTGATCATCCCCAGACCATACCACCACCTTCTCATGCCCTATCGCTGCAAAAGCACCGCTCCAGAGCTCTTGCACTGAGCCCAAAACATTGTCTGAGTCACAAACTGTGACCGCACCTTGGAGGAGCTTCCCGATGCCCGTGACACTTCAAACAGGTTCACCATTGCCTCAGCATCTACTATTGCCGCTCGTTATCAAAGCTTAGGCACCAAAGCTCAATTTCGATGACTCACCACACTCGCGCCACCTTGAAGGAGTCACCGCTGACGTCAACCAGCCAGAGCTAAGGTAGGCTAACTCGTTGGTGTCAAATCTCATGCTAGTGGCCTTATTAGAACATCACATACCCCTTCATTTCTTTACTCATCAACCGTAGGATCTTAGATTAGCGATCCCGATTTAATGTACCTTAATCTAATGGAGTAGTGTCTAGTTAGTGCCACCTAGTGCCATCTCACCTCCCTAGCTTATGTGAATAGCCATTAGCCAAATATCATGATCCATGATCTACAGGGAGAAAACTTACCTAGTACACCTAAGCTTAATTTCTTACAATAGTGATATATCATGGACAATCTGATCTTGACATTTTCTTCAAAAGACAATGGTATTATGCAACTAAGAAAAAACTTGTGAATAATTTGGTTGCAATATGGACTTAGGATTTGAACAAATGAGTTGTGGAGACGGGTGCGGGTTGCACGGATCGGGTTGGTGGTAGTCTTGCTTAAATCAGTAAAGGACCATTTCATGGTACGATCGATTTGAGTTTTACAGTAGAACCACAAGCCAAGTATGTGATTGGCCTGGCCGAGTAATTAGCGTTCCTCCCAGGTAGTGGCATGGGGAACGGAAGGGTGTACTTCCATGGAACCGTTTGACGCGAGAGGGGGCTTCTGGAGTGGAGGTGTATTCCCACAATGGTGAAACCTCAATGGGTAGACACATATTAGGAGGGGCTTTATAAAGGCCTTGTATTAGATCCTCAGCCACACACCATAGGAAATGTGTAAGTATCGACAGGCATGGGCAAAATGGGAGGACACGACTTGTGAGTAAAGTGTACAAATTCTGCAGAGTGTAAAATTGATTAATTAGTCATGCTCACGGTCAAGAGTGGCAAGGAAAGCCACACATGATTAAAATCAACTTGGTGGTTTGTTTTGGTCAACCATGGTGATGGGAACCATGGTTGAGGTGATTGGAACTTTGGTTAAGTCAAGAGGGTGGAAATCTTGAGGTTGTTTAATTATTATTGTTCATTCAATTTAATTACTCACTTTTAATTACTATTTTAAAATAAATTCTATTGTTTTGCAAATACACCCCTGTTTAGTCTAATTCTCGTGTTAAGCCCCATATGCATTTTTACCACAACCTACAGAGTACGATATGTACTCACACTTGTTATAAAACCAATGATGCTCAGTTGGGGAGGAGTTTGAAGATTATCCAGAGGATGGCACATTGTAGCTGGTGTTCTCCATTGATCGCCTGTGAAGTCGCCTTGAATAATTGAAGACTATGCTAGCCGTGGTGTATTTGCATTTTGACCCTCGAAGGTCCTCTTTGTAAGAACAAATTTACGTCAAGATAATGATATTTTTTGTTATCATCAATGAAGTCCCCGTGTATTGAGGTTGATTCCAGACTCAATATACGGTAAGAGGTTGGACTATTTCTTGGTCCAGTCTCAACAATCCCGAATTTCTAGCTTCCATGTGCGAGCCACACACTAGATCTGACCTTACCCGTGTGAGCCACCTTCGGACGACCATTCCTAGTCACTCTGTCATGTTGGGTAGCACCACCATACAACTGTCAAGTGGATGGATCAGATAGCATCATTGTCGTCGGAGGAGTCCATCTCCGCCACGTTGACCTGGTAGCTCTAACCCTATAAAGTTTCTTAATCATATCAAAAGTACTTATAAATTGGATTGAATTTTTCAATTGAAGGTTCCTCCAAATATTCAAAGTTTTTTCAATTGATTGAAAGTTTCTCTAAATGATTCGAAAGTTTTCTTCAAATTCATTCAAAGTTTTATATACCAATTTGAATTTTTTTGTCAACAACCATAGCATTGATGGTGGCTATAGTCGGGAGGTGGAGGAATGAGGCGGGAGGTCGAGGGTGCTAGATAGGCGCGACGATGACCCCATCCTCGATAGGTGGTGGTTATCGTGACATTGTCAAATATTACTCACTACATCCATGGCCCACGACCTTTTTGGTTAACCATGTGCAGGTGTGTCTTGAGGGTGAACGTGGTCAATGACGGGATCAAAACTTGGTTCAGGGAGGAACTGAAGTTCTAACGATCAAGGATGTCATGTGGGATATTCGGGCTAGAGAGCTGTGCACATGAAGATGAGGTTGCAGGTGTGTGACTAGGAGTGTCGTGGGAAGAGTAGACATATGCGAGGTCATCGGCAACTAGTCTAAAGATGTAGTGAAGATGAAGTTAGACAATATGATCCTGGATGACCAAACGTGATGGTGACACAATTGAGTCATAGAGTCTGAGGAGTCGATGCGAGGTGGAGTCAGACTTAGGTATGAGGCGAACTCGAAGTCGAGTACATGAGAGGCAGAATTGAACGCAAGCATGAGATGGACTCGGTTGTGGGTCTCAGGAGTACATGTGCGTGATGACGTGTTTACTTGGTATGGATGGTGTTTGAGTAAAACATGACAAGGCTATTTCCTTGGATACAACTACATGTTGCATGTGTATGTATACATGACATATATGACATGTAGTGTCCAGCCGGGGAGGTGATCCAAGTCAAATTCAACTCGTATCTCTTGATTCCAAGTCGGGGCTGGCTTGGGAGGCTATAAAAAGAAGGGGTCATGGCCAAGGAAGGTGACCAAGACTAGAGGAGAACCTAAATATTAGGTTTAGAGAGAGAGAGAGAGAGAGAGAGAGAGATAGAGAGGCGCTTGTGGAAGCGTTTGTCGATCTAGAGAGATATAATAGAGAGGATTTCAATTAGAGAAAGAGGGAGAGAAGAGAGAAACCCATCTAGGGTTTGGAATTTTGTGGAAATCCTTGAAAGGATGCTATGGAGAGGCATATTGTAAACTCATCTATGCAATGAAGATCAAATTTCATAAGTTGATGAGTTGGTGATTTGGTTTCTTCTCTTTGTTCCTCGTTTTTCCTTCCAGTTTTTGTTTTTGATGGATCTTTTGGTTTCACGTGATTTGTCTTGGTTTGATCCATCCAAAACCTTTCTTGGTCATCTAGTTAATGTTCTAAAATGTTTCATTGGTTAAACTTTAGTAATCATTGCTTTATCATCAAATTAGGGTTTAATGAAATTCCCGTCACTATATGTCATAGTCTACTTTCACCTTGATTAATCTTAGGAAAAAGTCAATTACAATGGGGGGGTGTGTCTAGATCTAATCATAAGGATCTCAGCGAGTTCTCTCATGTTCTAAATCACAAAGCCCCTATTGGATAAATTTCGTAGTTGTATGACTCTGTTGTGGATCTCAATGGGTTGTCTCTCCTCCTATCCAACTAGACTTGCTCTATATTGTTTATTCGGCTCCTTATTGAGAATTTGATCTGGCTCCAGATCTCAAGCTTCAGACCTCTTTGGCTTCAGCCTCCTTCATGTACCCCCTCCCCCTCTCTATATAATTAGGGCAGAGATGTCATATCACACTTTGAAATTCTGAGTGTAGACTTCTCACAATGTATTACTTCCAGATACATGGAAGACTCCTTCTTAATCTAGGGATGGTTTCCTTGTAGAACATAATGAACTTAACCATGATTCATGAAATAGCTGCCAAATATTTATAGGTGTGGTAGGGATACCTTGTTGGTCGCCAGGGACGTATCCCAGACACAAATTTATACAGGTTAGACCTCCAGAAGGATAATAACTCTACATCCTATCTTGCCTTGTATTGATCTCAAGAACAGACATACAATGGGGGTGTATGGATCTACTCCTAAGACTAGAGGCAGATCTATTAATGTTCTAGGTCCTGAAGCCCTAATCGGATGATGCTATGCTATGCCGTGGATCTTCACTCGGTGTCTCTGATTTATACCCGACTAGGTTTGCTCTAGGATTTCGCGACTTCAGAGCTCTTGAAGGCGTGAGTTGACTCATAAGCTTGTGTTTTCTTGGAGGCATTGGCATGTGTCTTAGACGTACCCCCTCCCCTTATATAGTCAGGGTGTGGTAGTCGTACCCTACTCGGACTCCTCCAAGTGTAACCTTTCCAAATTGCAGTTCTCCCGAATATCTAGGAGAGTCCTTCCGAATAAGGGGATTGCTTCCCTATTTGATACAATTACCTTCTTGATGTTTATCTCTACACCTTAATTACTTTGTGGTGGCTATGAGCCATACTGAAATGATTAAAGTACGCATGCGGATTGGATAGCCTTTATAGATATACCACATTTATAGAATATATAATAATTAATTATATATCCTCATCTGCTAGCACCCACCTCTGCTCAGAAGACGGTTGCGGAATAGAAGTAGTTGAAAGTTTAATCTTCGATGACCTAACTGGTTGGGAAATTCCTACAACCATAAATCAATGTTCCTCCTACTTAGGAAGATCTTCCAAGTGCATAGAACCTTTTCTAGCCGTTAACCTCTGCCAATTGAATAGAGCTTCATTCACAATGACTCAGCCAGTTAGGGAATATCTCTAACAGCTAGGAGCCAAAGAGTCACGTTCCCTTTTTTTGTGCCCTGAGCACGCATTTAACATGCTTGGCTTATGAAGGGAATTGATTTGATTATATGCCTATCAACCCGCTCCTGCATCATGATTATACAGTCGCAAGATGCTGCAGGTCCTATAAATTCATAAGGTATTGGATGTCTATAGATCCATTTTTCCCTCGCACTCTAGGACTTCTTTTTCATAAAAAAAACTCTTCTTTTGCCTCGCCCTTGGTACAGTCCCAATCTTGGAGCACAGTAGCCATGTCTTCATCTTCCTCCTCTTCCTCTCCGTCCATTGAGATAACATTACTACCACCACCGTCTCCAGAGATCATCGTGATCTCCTCCTCGGAGGAGTTGAGCGAAGAGGTAGACCCCCTAGAGGACATGATGGATAGTGACCAGTTCTTCGACGACCTACTCGATGGGTTTTAGTATGAAGAGGGCTGGAGGACGATGCTGTGGATCCCTATGACTAAGATCTATGGCCGGTTGAGGCCGCCATTGCCGAAGAACAAGCTGAAGAGATGAAAGAAGGCCAAGGAGGTCAAAGCAACCACACTGATGCACCTACCTCCTCTTTTTCCTCCAACACTAGCGACAATGATGACGATGATGCTAGTGGCTATTAGTCATGATGCTGCTCTGGGAGGAAGGAACAAAAGAAGCAGGTTGGTTTATAGTTAGGCCTTCTCGAATCCTTTATTTGCTGTGAACATAATGAACTTATCCACATGTAGACTTTCTTCTCGATGATTTCAACTTGTTATTGTGTTCTTTGTCAATTTCATTGATGCATTCGGAATTACCCTAAGAAAAACTAACTTCTTAGCTAGACCACGTTTCTCCTAGTTGGGCAATACCTCCAACCGAATAGAACCATAGCCTAGTAAGGAAGCCTTTTCTAATTGAATGGAATCCCAAAGGTCATCCATATTTTTCATTCCTACTCTCGACAGATGTCACCTCAACTGTGTGCGTCTAACCAAGGAAATAAGGAGAAAGGACAGTGTTCGTAGCTGGCTCTTTGAAATTTGAACCGTCAGGAACCTCCCCGTACCGATTAGATACCGTTAACTCCAGACTGACGTTGTTTGAATGCCTGAAAGGACAATGATATCACCTAGAGGGGGGGGGGGTGAATAGACATTTTTCTAAAAATTCGTCTCCTTTTACCGTTGGTCTAAACTTGCAGCGGAACATAAACTAATTGTTTTTTTTCACAAGTGAAAAACCTAAATATGCTAGGCTCAACTAGTGCACAATCACCCTAAATAAATGTGACAGTTACAATCCTAGGGTGACAAGAATTACTCAATTCTAGCAAAAGATATGCAAGAAAACACTAATTGAAAAGGCTGAAAACACTGTTCACCCGGATACTCCGAGACAACCTGGAGTCTCCGGGTTGTACAATTCTGGAACCTCTGGGTAAATCCGGATTCTCCGGGTTCTGTAGAGAACTGAGCTGGAAACTGAATTTAAAGTACGCCTAAAGAGTTCTATCTCAAACCAAGTGATGTCGTGTGTTCCAAGTGATGAGTTCGAGTAGATCCACGGAGAACCTACAATCAAATACACACGAACAAGTAGATTGAACAAAATACACAAATAGTAAGCAAGAACTCAAATGAAAGGGAACAAGAGAGAAGACACAAGATTTGTTTCCCAAAGTTCGGATTTACCACTGTGAATTCTACGTCTCCGTTGAGGAAGCTCCAATGAGACAGGTCTCTTTCAACTACTTTCCTCTCCAAGCTCAGTCACACTTGAGCTTGGCTTCCACTCTTGATTTCTTCCCTTGCGGAGGCAAAATCGAGGCCTTCACAAACTTTCACACGGCTCACCACAAGCACGGGAGCTCATCGGTGACACCTAGCCTACTAGGAGCTCAAAGCTCCAAGAGTAACAAAAGCAATCGAACTTCTTGTTGATGAACTCAAGTGCTTAAGATTGGATTTAACTCACTTGCACTCAATCTTCCAATCTCACAACCCAACTCACTTTTCTTCTCAAATCACACACTACATTGAAGTGGGAATGAGTTCTTTTGGCACTAAAAATGTTCTCTTTCGTGCCCTTGCAGCAGCCCCAAAGGATGGGGGTGAGGGGGTATAAATACCCAACCCCCAAAAACTAGCCGTTACAGCACTTTTTTTGACTGACTCGGAGTATCCGGGTAAGCTAAAGAAGGCAAAATCAAGCACCCAGACTCGGAACCTCACCCGAAGTATCCGGGTCAACTAAAAAAGCCCAAACCGAGACCTCTCCTCAGAATCTCACCCGGAGACTACGGACAACCCAAATAATCCGAGTTAACTCGGAATATCCGGATTCAGCACAGCTGACCTTCGAAAAACGGCAATAACTTTTGATCCCGAAGTCCAATTTCGATGATTTTGAACTCTATAAAAAGCTTAGTCAGAGAGCTACAC
Source organism: Phragmites australis (assembly GCF_958298935.1). Lineage (NCBI taxonomy): Eukaryota > Viridiplantae > Streptophyta > Magnoliopsida > Poales > Poaceae > Phragmites > Phragmites australis. The sequence goes on along the minus strand of NC_084936.1, from coordinate 16,986,085 downwards.
ATCCCAACTAAATTCAAGACCTAAAACACATTGATTCAAGTTAGGAACACTCCAAAACCCAATTTAGACACTTGCACACTTTCCACACTGGGATTTCTAAAAAGAACTCTCACTTGGGTTTGGTTAGAAACCCTTGAGCACTGAGACATGACAATTAGATCTACATTGCATCCCTCTTAATAGTGCAGCATACCTATACTCAAATCCAGAGATAAAACTCGTTTAAACCACTTTGAGCCTTTGAATAACTTTCAAGTATTGCTTCTTTCATTCAAACCTTGAGGGTTGCTAACTTTCATATATTCTTCACTCCATCTTTTCTTGATTCTTCATATGATTGATGCGAATTACTCATATCTTCCCATGGCCTCACACGGTCTATTGGCGCAAAGCATTCACTCGCTCTTCACCACTACCTTAGTCCTACGGTGCCAAGCCATTTGCTTGCCCTTCACCACGGATGGTCCATCGCAGCCAAGTATTGCTTGCCCTTCACCGTCTTGCCATAGAAAATCACTTTTTATTCGACATCTTCAAGGAATTCATTTTATCAAATATGGAGTCCACTCTTGTTCTTCACTCTTGGCATATATGATTTCAATTCAACTTATGCCTTCTTATGGATCCTAACCCCACTCATTCTTAAGCACATAGCACACGGGTTAGTCCATAAAACCTAATTGACAACTTTTGTACCTTAAGTTACTTGATCTCCACACGTAACTTATTAGCCTTCATGCATATTTTCAATCTTCATATAAAACATAACCCCACTCATTCTTAAGCACATAGCACACGGGTTAGTCCATAAAACTCTATTGACAATGTCATACCTTTAGTTACTTGATCTCCACAAGTAACATAGTCTTCAAGTTTATTGCCAATCTTTTTGAGCTTTTCTTTCTTCTTATGAGCATCACTAAGAGCTCATTGACAAAGGTGCATTTCTTTTGTTCTCATGACGTTTCTCAGTAAATCCATGATTCATCACTTATGCATCTCCAATGAAATAACCTAGAGCTCATTTATCTTGATGTATTTTTAGTCTCTCCATACACCTAGAACTCATGCATATCTCTCAATGCATTACCTATGGAACAACCTACTAACAAACTCAACACCATTGTTAGTCCATAGGTATTGTCATTAATTACCAAAACCACACATAAGGGCTAGATGTACTTTCAATCTCCCCCATTTTGGTAATTGATGACAATCTCACTAGATGATTATATTTGAAAAATTTAAAGTTCTAAGTATACATATAATCCGAAGATGAATGTATACAAAGAACAAGTTCTAGAAACATTAAAACATCACAAAGATATTTGAGGTGGTTCAGGTTGAGCCACTCCGAATCTCCTCATCCATGCCTATGCGAAGATCCACACGACCACCGTGACCAATTGCATGCTATGCCGATGATAGCCCCCAACTGAGGGGAATGAGGGCCCTGTTGCCACCACCAACCTGGCCATGACCTTAGTTATGACTGACGCTAGGGGGGGCCATCTCAGAGGCCCAACAATAGCAGCAGTAGCATAGCGAGGTCACCGTTGTGTCCCTAGGGCCTGCAGCCAACGTAGTCGCTGTGAACCCTGGCTCAACTGAACAACAGTCGCATGTGGTGGCCCTCTAGGCTTAGCTAGAGGAGTTTTAGGCATCCTTGCGGGATGCGTAGCAACTTGCCCGCGTAACAGCCTCCACTCCGTTAATGGCCAACCTGTCTCGGCCTAGGCTCCGGGGGTCGGCGAAGGCTTCGTCATCGCGACCCATAACCGCCAGGAATCCCCCGCGGCCAGTGCACAGGCTTCGGAACCTCAGGTCCATCATCGCAAGGCTCCGTTACAAGACTATGAATCTCCCCTACAAGCAAACATGCAGGTCACACCCTTCCCTAGAGGGTTTCGAGACCCCAATCTACGTAAGTGTAGGGGTGATTTAGACCAAGTCGAGTTTGTTCGCTTGTACCCCCTAGCTTTAGAAGCCAACGGAGGCGGACAAGACGCCATGTCCAAGTGCTTCCCTCTCGTCCTATAAGGGGTATCACTATGATGGTTTTAGACGCTAGAGACTAGGACTATTTACGCTTTGGCCCAGTTCCAAGACCTCTTCTGCAATAATTTCCATGGCTCCTTCGTCGAACCGATGACCTCCAGGAGCCTATTCAACATCAAGCAGTAGCCAGGCAAGACCCTCTGGTAATACTTCTAGAGGTTTTCCCGAACCAAGGCCCAGATTAAAGGCATCTCAGAGTCATTTGTCATCGACGGGATAACCCAGGGTCTGGCCGATGGGCCCCTCTTCGACGATTGCACCGGTGCCATGTGCACTCGGTGGAGGTTCTCAGGTGTAAATTCAAGGAATATGCACGTGCGGAGGAAGAGCGCCTCTGATGGGGGCTCGTGTAGGCAACCTCAACCCCCAGCGTTGAACCCGAGAATTCAACCTCGCAAGCAGGGTCCTCACACGCCTGTCCTTCTCCTCCATCAACAAAGAGAGGCTCCAAAGAGGCTAATGGCTATGAAGTCCGCAAGGCACGGCCATGATAACGACGTGGCATCTACAATATTAATCAAGGATGAGGGGATCCGAACCTGCCCCGTTCTAGGGGCCGCAGTCGAGGGTGCTCCGGAACCTTCCCTGAGCAGCATTGTGCCCCTCTGGCACCCAGAGGGGTACTTGTGCACTCTTCATGGAGCCGGATGTGGAAATAACACCGAAGACTGTCGACTCTCATAACCTTCTGAGAGGAATACCTTGGGAGTCAGCCAGAACGCACAACGGTGGAGAGGGACGACAACGAGTGGCCTGAAGGCCATAGACTAGCGACGGGCCGCCAGGTTGACCACTTGACCTTGCAAAACACTTCCCAGCTGGCCCTACCTGAACCACCTCCACCACATGTGGAGCATTACAACAATGAGGGGGACAGGTCTAGGTAGGTGGTTCTCACCATAACAGGGGCAGGAAGCTCTAGCTGCTCCTCAAAATGGCAGCAGCAAGACTACGCCCGTGGGGTCAACCACGTTGGGACAACGAGCAACCATCGTCAGGCCCCTGGATGTGCCAGCATCCCTATAACATTTACCTCTGATGACTCCAAGGGGGTGTTGTTCCTCCACTCTGACGCCTTACTTATCTCAATAGACATCGCTGGAGTTGAAGTCCAAAGGGTGCTGGTAGACGGAGGCAGTTCGGCGGACCTTTTCTTCATACATGGTTTCAATCCACTCCTTATTCTACGGAATCGGCTCTCTCTGGCCCATAGGCCCCTGCAGAGGCTCAATGGGGTCCCTCTGGGCACACTAGGACAAGTAGAACTTCCAGTCATCTTCGGCAAAGGGCTTACAACGTGGACCAAAGTGATCACCTTTGACGTTATGGACGTACCCTATGCCTACAATGTCATCCTTGGATGAGGAACTTTGAATATAGGTTCAGAGTTCTTCCCCATCACAACTACATCTGCCTAAGATGCCCATACCCCAGGGGCTAATCTTCATTCACAGTGACAAAGACTTGGCAAGATGCATTGAGTACGGGCACCCTGCTCCTCTCAATGGTCATAGCATCCATAACATGGCAAAAGAGAGCTTAAAAGACCCCCCCCCCCCTCTGGCATACCCCAGACACTGTGGCCCTCTGAAGCCATGACTAGAGGGGGACATAAAACATGTTCCAGCATGTTCGGACCAGCTCGATCGAACCTTCCAGATTAGGGTAGACCTCACTCTGGAGCAAGAACCCTAGCTCCTGGCCATATTGCAAGGCAACCTCAATGTCTTCGCTTCGCACGGTCCCCATAGGACCTCCCCGAGGTTCACCACTGCATCATCAAACATGCCCTCCGGGTTGACCCAAAGGCAAGGGTAGTGCGGTAGGGGTTCCGCAAGCTCTCCACTGAGTGGACGGAGGCCGCAAAGGAGGAATTCTAGAGGCTGCTGGAGGTTGGTGTCATTTGAGAGGTCATACACTCTTAAGTGTCTCTCAATCCCTGTCCTAGTCAAGAAGCACAATGGGAAATGGCGCATGTGCATCGACTTCACATCACTTAACAAAGCCTACCCTCGAGATCCATACCCCCTCCCTCGCATCGACTAGATAGTAGACTCCATCGCCGGCTGCGAGTTGCTAAGCTTCTTGGACGCGTACTCTGGATACCACCAGGTGTAGAAGGCTATGGAGGATGAGAGCAAAACTAGCTTCATCACCCCTTTCGAGGTATACTGCTACATTCAGATGCCCTTTGGCCTCCAAAATACTGAAGCCACCTTCTCCCATCTGGTACACAAAATCCTGGAGCAACAATTAGGCCGCAATATCAAGGCCTACATTGATGACATTATCATGAAGAGCAAGCTTGAGGTAGATCATGCTATTGACCTTCAAGAGACATTTGGCAGCCTCCGGGCTGCTGATGTGCGACTTAATCCTGAGAAGTGCGTATTTGGCACCAAGGCCAGCAAGCTGATGGGATACCTCGTCTCTTCGAGGGGTATCGAGGCTAACCCTAGCAAGATCTATCCTATCACGGAGATTTCACCCCCACTAGTGCAAAGGAGGTCTAGCGCTTGGCCGGGCACCTTGTGGCCCTTAGCTATTTCCTCACCAAATCTGCTGAGCATAACCTCCCATTTTTCAAAATGTTGAGGGGCTCCAAACCTTTTAGATGGACTTTGGAGTGCCAGGCCGCATTCGAGGTTCTCAAGACCCACTTTTCTGACCTCAAGATGCTCGCAATACCCCTTCCTGGTGAAGGGCTCCTCCTGTACTTATCTGCATTTGCCTCTGCTATAAGTGCTACACTAATATGGGAGGAGGAGATAGAAGGTTGTTATGCACAAAGCTGCAAAAAAGGCTACACCAAGCTTGAGAATATAGCATATGCCCTCCTGGTGGCCTTGCACAAGCTCTGACACTACTTCCTCGCACACGACATCACTGCACCAACCTCATACCACTTAGTGACATGTTCCGTAATCGGGAGGCGACCAGACACATTGGCAAGTGGGCTATGTAGCTAGCCCCCTTCATTGTAAAATTTGTGGCATGTACGGACATCAAGTCAGAGATCATGGCCAACTTCATTGCCGAATGGACTCCAGCACCCGCTGGACCCCCCGTGACCCCACCCTAACATGTATGGACAATATACACTGATAGAGCATATGGTTCCATCGGTGCAGGGGCCAGTGCGGCCCTCATCTCCCCCACGACAGTGGGCCGAGTTAGCTGCCTGCTTGGAGTTCAAGACAACCAACAACATCGCTGAATACAAAGCCATCCTCTTGGGCCTCCGGAAGGCTTGGGCCTTAGTGGCCGCCCGACTCATCATCAAGACCGTCTCTCAAGTCATCGCTTGGCATCTCAACATGGCAAGATACCTCGAAGCCATTTGAAAGGCCGAAGGGTCCTTCTGCAGCATATCAGTACAAAGCATACCACGGACGGACAACTACCAGGCCGATGCCCTAGTGAAAGCTGCTGCTGGGAGTAGAGACATGCCATTGGGAGACTTCTTCGAGGTCCTCCACCAGACGACGGCTAATACGCCAGACAAAACGGCTACCACCATCCTCCCCATTAGACCCCTTGATTGGAGGGCCCCCTCTTTTCCTTCCTAAGTGGGACAGAGGAGCCGAACGACCCTGTTGCGCTGCGCCACATTGAACATCGCACCAGGGGATATCTCTTGGTTGACGGCGCCCTTTATAAAGCAGGGGTATGCGCTCCCCTCCTCTGTTGTGTCACCAAGCAGGAGGGGGTCGACCTCCTTCAGCAAATTCACAAAGAACTTTGGAAAGATCATCTGTCGCCCCAAGCCCTGCCCGACAAAGCACTCCGCCATGGGTTCTACTGGCACACGGTCATGTCCGATGTGAAGGAACTCATCTGCACCTGCCAGGGAGCCAATGGATGGGGCACTGAAGCCACCAGTCAGCGGCCCCCTTACAACCAATCGCTCCTATCTGGCCCATGGCACATTGAGGAATTGATCTCATTAGACCATTCCCTCGTGCCAAGGGAAACCTTCTGCGCATTGTGGTGGCCTTGGAGTACTTCTCCAAATGGGTCAAGGCTGAGCCCCTCACGGCAATCACATTAAAGTATGTCCAGAAGTTCTTCTGGAAAAACATAATCTGCCACTTCGGCGTTCTGCGGCAACTCATAGTCAACAACGGAACATAATTAGACTTTGGACTGTTTAGAGAATTCTATGTTAGACTCAGCATCAAACTGTGCTTCGCTGCCATCCGTCATCCACAATCCAATGGGGCCATCGATTGCGCCAATGGCAACATTCTGTTAGGCCTAAATGGACGCCTCGTTGGCCCGGCTAAATACCTATGGGTTGAAGAGCTGCCAAAAGTTTTATGGTCCCTCCGTACCATGGTCACATGACCAACAGGGTTCACCCCCTTCCGCCTCCTATATGGTGACGAAGCTATGACATCAACTAAGATCAAAGGACACTCGCTCTAGGTACAACTACCACAGACTGCCGGACAATGAGAGCTCTCCCTTGACCTCAGTGAAGCATGTAGCTCCATGCCGTCCTGAATCTCGACCACTACATCGCTGAAATAAAGGCTTGGTACAATCCCAAAGTTGTGCCATGAAACTTTGAACGCGAGGACCTCATGCTTTGACGCGCCCTAGCTCTGGGAAAACTACACAACAAATGGGAAGTCCCGTACCTGGTCCTCGAGTCTAATAAACCTAGCTCCTACCATCTGGCAGATACAGAAGGCACCGCCCTATAGCACAATTGGAACGTAGAAACCCTCCGTAAGTACTATGTGTAGGAGTCCTCTGCAGTACCCCCTCCCGGCAACCAGTCGCGGAGGAGTCTGGAGGCCCCCAGGCTCAGGCCTCCTAGAAGGGCACAATCCATATAAGGTATGCCCTATCACTCACCTCCCCAATTCAGCATTGCAGTTCACTTTCGACCTTTTCATGGCTTACTAATAGCCTTAAGTTGGCGCATGGTGAAAATAGCCACATGAGCTTCGAATATTATCTACTACAATTAAGCTATTCACTCATAACACTACATACAAAAAACCAAGATAGAGTTCTATCCTTCCTCAAAACCCTCTTGCATCTTGAAGGTCTAGCCTCTGTGCCAAAGAGGTATGGACTCTCAGGCATCTTGAAGGCCTAGCCTCCATGCCAGATAGGTATGGACCCTCCGGCTTCTCGAATGCCTAGCCTCCATGCCGGAGAGGTATGAACCCTCCGGCATCTCGAAGGCCTAGCCTCCATGCCGGAGAGGTATGAACCCTCCGGCATCTTGAAGGCCTAGCGTCCGTGCCGAAGAGGTATGAAGCCTCTAGCATCTTGAAGGCCTCGCCTCTGTGCCAGAGAGGTATGGACCCTCTGGTATCACATTGAATCTCCAACCTACGGGAATTTAACTCCGCTCACAACCAACGCAACTAAGCAACCCTAAAGAATAGCACCCTCTGGCTACTAACGGCAACAGAATGCGAGGGGTTGGGAAAGGGGAGAAAAATGAGCCATCGGTGTGACCAAGATTGAAAGGCAAAGAGTAAAGTCAACATGGCACAAGATTACTCATACTTGACATATACAAACATTGCACTCAGCTAGCTACCATATATTGAATCTAGACCTAACAAACGCGTTAGCCTATTATGTCTCCCCAGAGTACTGCAGGATGTGGAGGGTGCTAGATCACCACGCATCCCCAAGGTACCGTAGGATGTCGAGGATTGACTCCTATAACGGCGTATGGAGTGGTGATGTGGATACCCCCGGTGACTTCCACCGAAGATGGAATCCCCCTGAGCCCAGGGAGCGGAAGGTTCCACCTAGAACGGGTATGTGTCGAAGGCTGAAAAATCAAGCTCTTCCTCTGACAGTGTCTCCGCCGCCACTGCAGCATCTGCATTCTCCGCCTTGACTTTAGCCATAATGGCATCAAGGATTTCTAAGGGCAGCCTCCCGTCAGGACCCTGTGGAAGAACAAGACACTGAGATATGTGCGGGCAAGCAGCCTCCCAAGCTGTGTACCAATCGTCCTTCTCAACAAAACACGCTTCCGAGGAAGGACCAGAAGCGGAAGCCGTGAAGTCCTTTGGTTCATCCTTAACCAAGATGTTGGCAGCCACCTCCAAATCCATGTGCCCTTGGGAAAAGGTAAGGTGGCCCCGAACGCTCAGGATGCACTAGACCCCTCACCCGAGGTGGCATCTCGAGTGCAGGTAAGGCCCCAATTGGCCTTGGGTCGCCACACCTGTAGGCATAAATCCTACGCAAGTTAGCAACATGGCACAAGCATTCCATAACAACACAAAATAGGTAGGAGGCAGACATCACTACATTTGGTGAACAAAGTCAAAATACATAAAGTGAGAGAAGGTGGTCAACATACTAAGACTCCGGCCCTCAGCACGAAGTGGCGGAGCTTGCGAACCATCGTCCACGCATGGAGACTATTCCTGTGGAGCGATGGTCAGACGACAACGATGTCCTGATAGTGGTCGTGCATCCGGGAGATCCTAGCGGGGAGCCTAAACTCCCGTGGAGGAGCCCGAGCAGGGAGCCCTTCTGGTGCTCAGCTTCACCCGAGCTTCCACGAACCACAACATCACAGCTCGGCCATGCCTTGCCCATACACCATGGTGAAAGCTGTCCAAGGCCACACGAATCCCCGCTGGAGGCACCTCAGGCTAGATGTCCTCAACCACAGAGTCGGGAACCGGCTACGCTGACAATTCGAGTTGATGTAACCCCACTCGATGCAGCAACACTAGCTGGAGCGCCGAGGCCACACATGCACTAGACCTTGCATAGACATTGGTAGTGGTGGCCATCACCTGTGCGACAGACCATTCTAGCACATCCAGGCTAGAGGGTATTGATGGAGCCACAGCACCGAGTCCACTCAGGGCACTATGAGTTGTTCGGCCTGCCTCTGATGCGCACTCGGTGAGCCCTTGGCGCTCCATGTGCAGTACCTCCTCCACTGATCGGACCTCTTCAGCTCTTGCTTAACCTCATCCACCGTAATCCTAAGGTCCCTGGCGTTACCTTCTGCAGCCAGGTGACACTCGATGGCTTGGGTAATAGACTCCTCTATGGCCTGGTAGGCTTTGGTGGCTTCCCAGGCCGTTGCCTCCGCACTCTCCTTCCACGCCGTCTCTTCCTATCGGATAACCTCCTCATGCTCCCACCATGCCACCTCTTCCTGGAGACAACCCTCCATAGACTTTGCTCGATTCTTGGCCTCATCCAAGGTGTGATGAAGCCTTGCCACTTCGTCTCAGGTCATGTCGTGAGCCACAGCAAGAGCATGGTATCGCACACATCCTAGCGCCCTCGTCAAGAGCAATTACTGTAGAGCGCAACATAGGAGAAGTAAGGTGAGGTGCCCAAAAACAAGGGCCTTGAACCTTTGCTTAAAATACCTACCTACCAGACTGGTGCCTCCAGACACACCTCCACTTCCTTGGGAGGGCACTGAGCCATCAACAGCTCGATCTCTCCACTCCTAAGGAGACATGAGGCTGAGGTGAAAGCCTTCAATTCCTCTGGACAAAGCATGATGTCTTCCGGGGTTAGGGCCTCGAGGCTGCCCTCAATAGGTGTTGAGGCCGTCATTGCAAAGGGTCCGCTTCCCCTAGCATCGGCCACCAAAACTAGGTCTAGAGCTAGTGCCACGTCCCAAGGTGGTGACACCACCACATCCGGAATGGCTATTAAGGTCACGACCACGGTGGTTGTCATCCCTCGCAAAGGCTCCGTGACTTCAGGGGTGGGGGCTGAGGATACACCCACTTCCATGCCTCCTAAGAAACCAGAAAACTCACAGAGGTCATGATCCCTTGTGCATCTCCATGACAGAATAAAAACCCACCGGGCAAGATTTACCTTATCAATGCCCCCAGTCTACTCAGCCAAAGAGCCCGTATCATCCTCATCATCGAAGAGGTTGGTGAACCCCCACACTGCGTGGAAGTACAGGGAGGCTCCACCACTTCCCATGCCAATTTGTCTATGGCTGGTAGAGTTCAAAGGAGCTAGGCCCTTTCCATGATCACCCCCTCCGAGCTAGGTTTTGACCTCTGTCAGGCCGCCTACGGTTCCGGCGCCCCCGGCCCACCTCTGACACTTCATTCCCTCCAACGGCGCCTCGGATGACTTAGCCACTGAGCTAGCCTGTGAACCTTCGAAGGTAGGTGGAGGCCAAGCCCGGAGATGGCTCTTAGGAGTTGCGGAGGTCGTGACACCAGAGACCTCACGCCCTCGCTTCCTGGCAACCCAAGGCTTCGTCGAGCCCGGCCACTCTGGAGTCGCCACCCCGAGGTGGAGGTAGATGTGGTTGTACCACTCCTAGCTCCATATGCCAGTCCTGCTCAGTGATAGTTGGCGGGCCCAAAAACTCCTCCATGATAGGGAATCATTTTTCTTTAGTCCAAGTAGATAGATCTGTCCTAGATACTAGTCTTCTCGAGTTGGGTAAGCAATCAAGGTCTTCCTAGTATACAGCTTTTGGATTCTGAGCGTATCATGTATTGCAGATTCGGTTCCATAATATCCAGAGTTGTTAAGTATGCACACGGCATACCCCGTCCATATATGGTATACTTCTTATGTGTATATACCCTATATAGTTTGATATTCAACAGTTGCTTCCTAACTCTACTTAGTAGGGAGGATTTCTACAAGCAGCTACTCAAGTACCATCAAGTCCAAGCCTGGTTGAGTAAGGTAAATCGAACTCACAGTCAAAAGAATTGAATAAGAAGAGGCTATGTTCTAATTATCAAGTGGAAACACTTTTGGGTCAAGCGCCCTATTGTTACTCGCACTCGAGACTCAATAAGGGCCAGTAATATCAACTTCTCAACATCTTTCTCTGGGTTAAAAAAACCTTCCAAAATTCGAAACGACAAGTATAGGCACATTAAATGCAATCAGACGGGCTTAAAGAGATTCGCACCGTGCCATCATCCCTCCTTTCATACCAATTGAGGCGCCATAATTTTTATCCGAAGTGGAAATAATTTTTGAGTCTCATCTTGAGGTAAAGCCTATTTAATTATCTGAGGGGAGAAATTCACCATCATTGTCTTAGCCTTGCTTCCTCCTCTACAGTCTCGCCCTTCGAGTTCATCCACCATTGTTTGCCTTCTACTCAAAGGCTTCATTTTTACTTTGGATCTTATGGTGGAAACTCCCTATTGGATGGCTTTGGCTTTGGGGATTCTTGACACTATCTTCAACAAACTACGGCATCCAGAAGATTTTGCCTTCTTCCATTGTGTCTGCATCTCATGGCGTGAAGTGCGTAGGACAGTGGAATTTGCTCCTTGGATCCTGAAAGGACAATTCATGCACGAGGATGGCTTGGTGGAGGTCCATCTCCTGGGAAGTGAAGCAGTTTTTGACCTTCATTTTAGAGGTTTAGTCTGCGACAACTGGGAGATGATAGGGACGTCGAATGAGCTCTTGATCATTATTGAGCAAGGGCGTCAGACCAAAGGTAGGGTAATTAACCCAATGACCATATGGTTCTGTAATCTCCTATCGCTTTCCTATGATGTGTTCTGGGTGAACCTGGAGGGGTTTGCAATGCGCAAGGATGGGAAATTATTCATCATCATTGTTCTAAGGATGTCGTGCTTTCATCTTTAGATGACAAAGGGAGTACACGTTTATCTTATCAATGGAACACCACATTGGTTTCAGATCTCTAGTGGCATGTTTTTGTGGCATATTTTGAATTTTCTGGATGGAGTGGCTTCGGGAGATCCATCGAGAGTTGTGGCAACATTGGAACAATCAATTCCCGAGTTTGAGATCTGGCAACCTGGTTTGAGTGGTTCTCGACTGCTCCTGGTCAAGTCTCACACATTTTTCTTAAAGGTTGGTGAGCAAATTGATGATCTAGCCAAGCACAATGCATTGACGCCGGTTTCCTTCCACGCATTCGATGATGACATTTGGGAGCCACTAGAATGGGAGGTTTTTCCTTGGGTGAAAGAAAGATCAATTCTGTTGGGCATGACCTTCAAAGCCAAACCATCAGTACGCAGAGTTACCAACCCTAGTCGAATTCTTAGCTTCTACCTAGTGAACTCAGCTTATCTCCGGGACGATTATGACCTGCTTGAAGTTTCCTACCATGACGAGGTTTCTAGGACTATAAAATCCCTCGAGGGAAGTTTCAAGTGGCGTTCTTGTAAATGGATATCATCGAAGCTTTCTTCTTAGTCGAGCAGTAGGCTTTTTGGTTTGCTTTTGTGTGATGGTTACAATGAAAAATTGCTGATATTTTGCCTATCTAACATGCTATTGTCACTATTTCCTTATTGATGAAATGAGTTAGCATGAGTATATGCAATCTTGATCCATAGGTGTGTAGACCATTTTCAAGACTTATTGATCGAATATTCATTGATACCTAAAAACTCAACTAGACAAACAATTAGAAATATTAGTCCTCGAGTAATCACTCGAGATAACCGTAAGAATAAGGAAAAGACTTAGTGTAAAACTAAAAATAGAAAATAAGGATGACCTTTTGCAAATTTCACTGACTTGCGTGCTTGACCAGCGTACGAACATGAACTCAACAGAACACACATGGGATCGACTAGAACTTTAGAACCTTTTTTAGCTGTTAGGCGTGAGATGTCTAACAATCTCTTATGCCATTATGCTTTATTAGGTGTAGTTGTCCATCATCAACCTAACATATGCCTCTATTGCTCTTATCCAAAGCAGCCGATGCAAAGCTAGATAAACTTTTGCAAAAGGAATATACAAAATTTATGAAAAGTATGATATTATTATGTAGCCCCCAACTCTATGCTCAAGGAGAATATTACTTGATCTAAGAGTATAAAGGAACATACCTGTGTTATTGAAAGTGTATGGTGTTGTAGCCCTCAAGTATCTACTCGATGATTGGATTGAGTATAGAGTAAAGCCCTAGCATCGAAAGTATGTGATGTAGCCCGTGACTCTTTGTTTGATATGATAATCGAGACAGATAGTAGAGCATATGCACCAAAATATACTTGACGTGGACCCTATCCCTTCATTCCATTATTTAATTCATGTAGGAAGTGGAGCATGAGCACTGACATTATACGATGTAGCTTCCGGCTCTCAAGTTGGTGAGAAAGTGAAGCAAGAAACACTGAAAAAGTATGATGTAGCCCCTGACTCTCCATTTCTTGACCACATCCTCGATGAATCTAGCCCCCGAGTGGGTGGTTGAGATTATGTTATGGTCATCGGGTGTATTCGATAGCCAGGTAGGTGATCATTAAAAACCCACTCCCGCTCATACTTGTTTTCACCGTAGCCTTTGATTTGATGTGCAGTAATGACATTGCACCCCTTTGTGCAGAGATAAGATAGGTCATACCATGTTGGCAATGCCTCGACTTCCGCTAAACGCACCCGCGACTAAGGAGATCTTGAAAGCGCGATCCCTTCAGATCTTGATGGCTCCATTTACATCGTGCGACCCGTTCTTGTAGCTATAAATAGAGGGGACCCAAGGCCGTTCGTTTCTCACCCTGTCTCCTTCGCCTCTACTCATTATTCCAGACAACTCGTAGAGCCTGAAGCCATGGCCTCCACTCCACCGTCGTCCTGCGAACTAAGCCCAGAGAGTGAAGAAGTAGGGTTCCACTCCCCCAAGCCCCTCTCCATGGTCCCTCTTTGGGTCATCATTGTTTCCTCCGATGACGAGGAATCGAATGAGAGCAAGGGGGATGAAGAAGATGAAGGGGATGAAGACGGTGGTGATCTTGACAACATCATCGACTAGGTCAGTGATGAAGCCCCTAAGCCCCCAGTGGTAAAGGGAGTGCAGTCGTATTCTCAATTGACAACCACCGCATCGGTTCCATGTTCCATGTTGAGTCTGTCAGTACCGCAGGTGTCCGACAGTAGCTCCAGCATGGGCAGAGTATTTGTCTCGACCACTCTCCCTGGCCCTTACGCTGGCTGATGTCTGATTCTCGATGCAATCAGTTGCCATCCAAGGGAGGAGTATAAATGATTCCTTGACTCGTTCAAGAGGGAGTAGGACCTATATTGTTTGCAAGAGCTAGGCGACTATCCATTATGCACTAGCAACGCAGGTTAGATGGAAAAGAAAACATATGTAATCAAGTAGTTAATTGAATCAAATGTAATTGATTTACCTATAATTTACCTTTTCTATGAATGAAACTTTTAGAGCTGGTCGATATTCCATGAGTACTTGAGTATCTCACCATTTGGAGTAGATAGCTGCACTGATACAGGTCGGGTAATGTTGGGGGAAAATAGACCAGCCTGAGGATAATGGTTGACGATCGCTATCAAAGGTCCCTCCGGAGCCTTCGGTCTCCGGACCCTCAGCAGGAGGCCCGACTTTAGAAGACTGTGGGCACTTCCGGGCCACCTCTCTGGTACATACGTGGCCTTCCAAAGACTCAAAGCTACAGCAAGTCCCTCCAGAGCCTTCGGCCTCTAGACCCTCAACAGGAGGCCTGCCCCCCAGAGGCTGCGAACCCCTTTGGACCACTGTTCTGGTGCCCGTACGGCCTTCCGAAGCCTAAATATGCAACCGATCTCCAGAGATAATATCAGGAAAAAAAGGACACTCCCCTGCAGCTAACCTAATGCGGAGTGATGGGCGATTAATGCCGGTGCAAGTGGTGCTTATCCTGACACCCTAGTGCCAGAAAAGTAGTCCTAACACCCCTGGTAGAGCAGCGTCGGGCCGCAATTGGCGACCAGCTGACACCTCAGGGGGCAAGCACCACAATAGTTACCACGGTAGATATTTATCTTCTATGTAGGGTAAAAAGTAGTTATCTAGGATAAGGCCCAATATTTCGGCCAGGTCCTAGATATTTGTATATCGTGATAACTTGTACACTAAGCTACATACCACCCTATAAATAGGGGGTCGTGGTCATCTGGGAAGGGAGGGGGACACAAGGAGAACGCTCAAGGCAACACATAGGATACAGAGGTGCCCAAGCACTAAACCACATTGTGATACTGCCCCCCCCCACCAGACCAATCCATTTTTCTACTATCAATACATTTGTGGTGTTCCTTCCTCTCAAACTTCATCTCCAAGCTTGAGTCTTCTCCTTAGAAGAAACTCTCGCCGTACCTAATGGGGTAAGATGATATCTTGCTCCAACAGGTAACTTCGACCACCATATAGGGTCCTTCCCACTTAGGTGACAACTTATGGCGCCTAGCCTGTTTCTATACCTTTCATAGAACAAGATCCCAAACAGTGAGTTTCCTAGGCTAAATCTTTTTACTATGATACCTATGCAACGCTTGTTGATACTTAACCGCTTGAATAGATGCTCGATCATGATACTCCTCGAGTAAATTGATGTCGTCTACTCATAACTGCTCTTGCCCCTCCTCCGTGTAACTTTCCAATCATGGTGATCTGAACTGCAACTCAGTTGGGAGCACTGCCTATGCTACATAAACTAAGAAGAATGGAGTTTCACCGGTGGCCCTGTTAGTCGAAGCATGAATGGCCCATAGTAACGAGGGAAGTTCTTTCACCCAGCATTTTGAGTAAGCCTTTGGCCTGTCGAAGACATGAGTTTTGATACCCTGCAAGACTATACGATTAGCATGTTCAACTTGCGTGTTACTCTGTGGGTGAGCTACTAAGGAGAAACAGGTATTGATGCCAAATTCTTCATAGAACGCAGCGAAGGTCTTGCTTTTGAACTAGCTACTATTATCCATAATTACCCAATGCAGAATACCAAATTTAGTAATTATAATCATCATCTTTCCTATGGGTTCGGCCTCGATCGACTTAGTGAATGTGTCGATAGCCACGAATAAGAACTTATAACCAGCTTGGGCCCTTGGGAATTGTCCCATGATATCCAAGCCCCAAACAAAGAAAAGCCAAGAAAGAGGAATTGTTTGCAGAGCTTGGGCTGGTCGAGTGGTTTGCCTTCTGAAAAATTAGTAGCTCTCGCACTTTTTGACGAGCTCAGAATAATCCTAGAGGGCAGTCAGCCAATAGAATCCTTGGCGAAAAGCTTTTCCGATCAAGGTTCGGTAAGACGCATGATTACCACACATGCATTCATGGATATGAAGCAATATTTTATTGTCCTCTTCCTGCATGATGCACTTCATCAAGATTCGTTTACTCCTCTTGCGGTAGAGCTTGCCATTTACCAAATCATAGAGCTTGGACTTACGATCAATTTTCTCTATAGATGCATCATCATAAGGGATGTCTCGACCTTCGAGATATCTTTGGTACAGAGTCATCCAAGTCGGTTCGTGTTCGAGTAGTGTAGCATCTGTGTCTGTGGATTTTGCCTCGCTGATTGGACCAAACTGCTGGTCAAGTTTGGCAGCATCTGTTCACTGAACTGTCGGGATAGATGATTTCAGGAGTTTCTAACAAAGACTCCTATGCGTACCAGAGCTCGGGAAGAAGCGAGTCTAGCAAGTTCATCCACACCGGAGTTATCACTCCTCCTAATGTGCATTACTTATAACCCTTCGAACTTCTACTCAAACTTTCGCACCTCGTTCAAGTAAGATGCCATTTTGTCATCCGAGCACTAGTACTCATTTCATACTTGGTTTACGACTAGTTGTGAGTCCTTTTTCACGAGAAGTCACCTGATTCTAAGTGACTCGGCTATACGGAGCCCGTTTACGAGTCCCTCATATTCTGCTACAATGTTGGAAGCTTTAAAATCAAATTGAACAACATATCTGAGTTCGTTGCATGTTGGAGATTTAAGTACAATGCCAGCCCCCAAGCCTTGAAGCATGAGGGATCCATTGAAGAAGAGCGTCCACTGGTCTTTGACCACAATTGGCCTTGTTTCTTCAATGCTTGTCCATTCGGCGATGAATTCTGCTAGTACTCCCGACTTCACACTTATGCATGGCACATATCCGATGTCAAACTCATTGAGCTCGACTGCCCACTGTGAGATTCGTCCAGCAGCCTCCCTATTGCGTATGACATCCTTCAACGAATATGTCGCAATGACGGTGATCTTCTGTGCTTGAAAATTGGGCCGTAGCTTCTGGGAAGACATCAAGGCTGTATATAGCGACTTCTGCATTTGTGGGTATCGTAACTTAGCATCGTGTAGGACTTCGCTCACATAGTGCACCGGTTTCTGGACCTTGGCCTTTCTCTCGGGGCTTTCCCGTTCGACCACTGGGACCATACTAACAACTTGTGGGGTAGCTGCAATATTAAAAAAACCTCTTCTTTTTCGTTAGGCGGTGTAAGAATTAATGGAGATGTTAAATACACTTTTAAATCTAGAAAGGCACGCTGCGCTTCTTCCATCCACTCGAGCCGCTCGTGTTTCTTCAGTAGCTTGAAGAAATGCATCCCTCATTCACCCATCGTAGAGATGAATCGACAAAGATCTACATTGCATCCTGTTAATTTTTGAACTTTTTTTAGTGTTCGAGGCGACCGCATCTAGTCAAGAGCTTCGATTTTGCCAGGATTGACCTCAATGCCTCAACTTGACACCAAGAACCCGAGAAACTTGCCGAACGGAACATCAAACGTGCATTTTTTGGGATTAAGCATCATATGATACTTCCTGAGGTTGTCGAAGGTTTCCTTGAGATCGACAATCAATGCATCTTCAGTTCTGGACTTCACTACAATATCATCGACATACGCTTGTACATTGTGCCCAATTTGGGGCTGCAAATAGTTTTGAATACACCGTCAATAAGTAGCACCAACATTTTTTAAACCGAAAGGCATCTTTACATAGTAGAATACAATGAAAGGAGTGGTAAAAGCAGTTTTCTCCTCATCCTCTATTCACATACTAATTTGGTGATACCCCGAATAGGAATCTAGAAAACATAGTAATACACAACCTGCCATGGAGTCGATTGCCTTAACGCCACCATCACCCCTTTTGTTGTTGGCACCATCGCTGGTCTCACCCTTGGTGGCGTTGTTGGACTTGGAAGTATCAGCAAGACTTACAATCTTGGAGCCCTTGATCTTAACGGTGGCTTGAGGCTTCTGATACTTGGAATCTACACTCTTAGAAGTGGTTGCTGCTCAAGTGAGGTGTTCGACCATGTCCAGGTTCTTCTTGTCGCATTTGACTACTGCACGCTGATCTCCCCTAATAGCTATGATCCCTTTGGGACCCGGGATCTTAAGCATCTGGTACACATAGTGCACTAATGCCATAAACTTACTTAGCATTGGGTAGCCTAGGATCACATTGTACGCTGTCTTGAAGTACGTGACATCGAAGGTAAGCTTCTCTGTACGGAAATTGTCAAGCATGCTAAATGTAACCAGCTACTCGATCTTGCCTAGGGGCATGGTTGATGAGTTGGGGTTATGCCTTGGAAAGGCTCGACTCCTGGCTTAAGCTCCGACCTCTAAGCCCCCATCTTATCTGGGGTCTTGAAGAAGATGAGGTTAAGCGAACTACCCCTGTCAACCAAGGTTCGGGAAACTTTTATGTTGAGGACAGTCAGTTGGACCACAACCGGGTATCGTACAGGGTGTGGAACTGCAATAGGATGATCAACTTGATTGAAAGTGATTGGAATCTCCAACCACTTGAGGTATCGAGTAGGCCCAGTCAGAGCGAAATTGACCTCTCATTTGACCACCTTATACTGCCTCTTAGATTCATACACGGTGGATCCTCCGAAGATGTGTGCTATACTTCAGTCAACCTCATGGAATTTGGGCTCATTACCGTTAACATTTGGCTTGGCATGTTTGTTCTTTTGCTCAGCAACAGTGGCCTTGAGCTTTTCATCAATCTTCTTTTTGATTACATGGCATTCGTCGAGGTTGTGTTGGCTAGTCCGATGAACAGGACACCACTTCCCTCTGCCTCAACTCAGGTCTTTGTTGTCCCCAGTGTCGCATAACTTACTCCTATTGACCATAGCTAGGGTCATATCTAGACCCTTACTCTTGTCATCGGGTTTGTTCTTCTTTCCCCCGTTCTTCAAGGACTCAAGTTTGTCCTTGCCAGATTGAGGGTTCTTGGCGTGTACCTGGGCTTCTACTTGCATTCCACACTTGTCGGCCAACTCAAAGAGCTCTTTAACTCTATGGATCTTCCAAGTAGCCATCTTTTCGAGCAGATACGTGTCTCGGATGCCTCCCTTGAAGGCGATGATAACTAACTCATTAGAAATGTCTGGGATCATATTACGCCTATCGCTAAACCGTGAATCAAATCTCAGAGTGACTCATCCTCACCCTGGTTCAGCTGATGGAGATGGTTCTCCATTCCTAGCCGCTCGAATGTTCCTTGAAACTTGGCTATGAACTGAGCCTTCAACTTGGCGCACAATTGAGTCAAGTTAGGAGGTAGGTTAAATTACCAGGACCTGGTAGGTCAATCGAGCGCAGACAGCAGATAATTGGCCATCACCTTATTGTCACCACCCACTATTTGAATAACCATGGTATAAATCCGTAACCACTCGTTGGGGTTGATCTTCCCGTCGTACTTCTAGATTGGGCCCGTCTTGAACATCTCGGGCCACTGTATCGACCGAAGCTCATGTATAAAAGCTTCGCAACCTCCATAGAATTGTTCAGGAGGAGGTGAGGGAGGACTATCATGCATGTTCCTTTGAGTAGAGGAGTTACATTGACCATCTTGTCTTGGAGATCTGCGGTCATACTAATGGCAGTCATCCTCGTAGTGTACCTCATGGCAATTGTCTATCACTATATGTAGATCATGCTGATAGTGAGGAATATGATTCCTCGGGTCTTCCTAGTTACTGTGCCTATGGGTAGGGCAGTTACAGTTTGGCCCGCGAATGGTGCTTAGGTTCGATCACCCTAGCTTCCCACCTGGGATCCCTTGACTTAGGGATGCTCACATTTGTGGCTCCTCAAGCCAGCGCCTTGCCTACTGGTGCGCCTAGAGTTGCTAGGATTGTTTGCTTGAGCAGTATGGATCTGAACCACATCGAGTAGGGTCCTGACCTAATTAACCATGGGAGTTAAGGGACTTGTTAGATCTAACTCTGGAAGGGATCTTAAAATCAGATGGGCTCCCTGGATATTAGCATCCAGAGTGCTGAAAACATCGTTGCCCAGACTTGGTTGTGGTCAAGATGATGCTACTCCATGGTTGCTATCCTAAGGGAGCTCATTCCTCGATGATTAATCCATTGTCGGTAGAGGTGTGCCCAACGGAAGTCGTGGTTGAAGACCAGGAGGTAACTGACCTCTCGTGGTCCGTCGATGGAGAGTTGTATCAAGGACACATAAAGCTCCAGGTGCAGATGTCTCTGGTGGTATTCCGTTGGCAATGCCAGTACCATGAGTGGAGGTTACCACGGCTAGATCCTTAGGAATTTTCATGCCATTATTTACCATGGTGTTTGGATCTAGCATCATTGGGTCAGCAGGTGGGATATTGGCTCCTCTAGCTATAAACAAGAATCGATCTGTTCAGCTGCTCTGGCTGGTGGCGGAGTCATCGTCGCCACCCTCAACGCTGTTGGTGTCTGTCGGAGGGTAAACTCCTATCGCAGGGATCCGGAGGGACCCCCTTTGAGATTCGGCTGGGGGGATGATTCTGAATCCGTTTGTGGGAGAAGTAAATGGGCGTAAATACGATGGCAGGAGGAATGGAATGATCGAATCCAGAATGCAGTAAATGCACTAGAGGGATTTAGACAGGTTCGGGCCGCACTGAGCGTAATACCCAACTCCTGTGTTTATGCTATAAATGATCTGAGGATGTCTCTCAGGGATGTTGCTGGTTACAAGAATGTCTGTCTATCCTAGAGCTTCAAGCTCCTTGTTCTTCGGTGGTCTCAGCTTCTGT
This sequence comes from Phragmites australis, assembly GCF_958298935.1. NCBI lineage: Eukaryota > Viridiplantae > Streptophyta > Magnoliopsida > Poales > Poaceae > Phragmites > Phragmites australis. Next base: position 16,965,221 of record NC_084936.1, on the reverse strand, counting down.
GCTTGTACTGGGGTGTTCTTCTGTCTTCGATCTTCACCCGGGATTCTTTGCGTGTCCTTCTCCATCCGGATCGGGTCCTCCTAAATACTCGCCGGCGGTAGCGTGCCAGAAAGGGAGGGCACGAGTTCCAAGGCACTATAAATGGAAAAGCAACCATCATGGGCTGCTGCGCGAAGTGACGGCAGGGTTAAAAACACGCCCCCCGCCCGGTCTCGGTCGTCATGATGGCGTTCGACAACGGGCGCCGCGGAGAGGGCCCACCGGGCAGCCACAGAGCAGCCCGGCGTGCCTGCCCGGTCTTGTAAGCCTGACACAGCAGGGCGGCAGACGGGGCGCCTTGGGCCTCGCGACGTTATCCCAAAGCGTGTCAGATGACGCGGGATGGGACCCGTGCATTAAATGTCTCCACGCCCCCCTGCTAGAATGTGGCAGGGGCTATCAGGAAGCGTGGGGGAGCAGTTGGAGGCGACAGGCCACGCACCCTCTTAAATGTGGCATTGGGCCTTTCACTGGTTGACACCTCACCACTGGGCCTCTATGGGGGCCACCGGCGAAGGACTTCCGAGGTCCCCGGGAAACCGAGTGCTCGGGGGCCACTGCTTGCGACCCCGAGCACTCTCTCCCGGAATCTGACTGATCGGGTCCTCGGGGAACCGAGTGCTCGGGAGCCACAGCTCGTGACCTCGAGCACTCTCTCCCGGAACTTAGCTTCCATTGGGTCTTCGGGGTACTCAGGCGCTCGGGGGCCGCTGCTCGCGGTCGCGAGCACCCCCTTCCCGGTACTCGGCTTTCCTTGGTCGTCGGGGGACTTGAGTGCTCGGGGGCCATTGCCCGCAGCCCTGAGCACTCTCTTCACAGCACTTGGTCTTCTCGAATCATCGAGGAACCCGGGTACCCGGGAACCACTGTTCACGGCACCGAGCACCCTCTCCCGGGACTTAGTCTTCTCGCGCTTCGGGGAGATCATCCCCGTGGGAGGTCACCACGTGGCAACCTATTGGTCTGGCCTCGGGACTCGGGGACCCCTGGTTCCTGTGTCACCGATAGCGTCCATGCACTGGAGAACATTAGGCTCCTTGGGATACCACTCGAGATGTCCCACCTCACAGTATGTGTCCAATGTCCTGGGCTCGATAATATTAGCGCAGATCAATTCACCTTGATGGTCACAACGCAAGATCATAGTTCCGAATGCGACCTCCGATCCAGCTAGGGGCGATTCAAGGGTGATCGTTGTTGACCCAAAGTGTCATAGAAGCCGACATTGGAGAATCCGGTGCCGATGTGCACTTGAGACATAGTCGATCCTAAAAATAGAAGACCCTTACCTGGTGCACCAACTGTCGAGGATTTGTTCCTGACAATATTTTCAGAAAGAACGGGGTTACCTTCGTGGATCAAAGATCAAGCATGAATAGAGGCACACGCAATATATACAGGTTCGGGCTTCCGGTTGGAGTAATACCTTACATCTTATGTGGATGATTATATGTATTCACTCGAGTATAGGCAATGAGGCTAACCTATTACAAGAAGTAGATCAGATCTAGTCTAACCTATGCTAAAGTTGCCGAGTTCCTCCTGCGCTAAGGTCTTGATGCCTACCTCGAATAGTCGAGAGAGAAAAGAGCCTCTCCCATGGGGTCTGGGTCCGCCTCCTATGCAGCCGTAGTCAATAGGTAGTCCTTTTCCCTATTGTCCAAGTAGATAGATCTGTCCTAAATACTAGTCTTCTCGAGTTGGGCAAGCAATCGAGGCCTTCCTAGTATCCAACGGGAATTAGGTACCGCGGATTTGGATACATAATATCTGGAGTTGTTAAGTATGCACACGACATACCCCGTCCATATATGGTACACTTCTTATGCGTATATACCCCATAGTTAGATATTCCACAAATGAGCTATCAAAGTGCATCGTACAAGTCTCATGGACTATCTTTCAAGTATCAATGATGGGCTGGAGTTTGTCCACTAAACTACGAAGTTGACAAGAGCCTGGGATTTTATAGTTGTTTGGGGGACAAAGTGGATCTCAAACTCTCCAAGTTGTACTACCCACTTAGTATTCCGGCCGACTGCATCCCTGTTTCGGAGGACATCTCCCAAGGGGAAAGTCAAGACAACAGTGACTCTATGTGATTGAAAGTAATGCCTAGGCTTGCAGGAAAACATAAGGACCGCGTAGAGAAGCTTCTGTACCTAAGGATAGCATACCTTAGGTCCACGCATGACTTTTCTCACATAGTATACCGGTTTTTGAACGAGTTCTCATTTTTCAGTGGTTGCTCGTTCCATAATTAGTGCCGCACTAACAGTTTGTGGTGTGGCCGTGATGTATAGGTACAATTCTTCATCTGCATTAGGTGAGGTTAGCCTAGGAGCCTTAGAAAGGTAACTTTTCATATCCTGGAAGGCCACTTCAGCCTACCCAGACCACTTGAAACCTTCATGATTCTTCAGGAGTTTGAAAAAGGGAAGTCATTTTTCGCCTAGTCGGCAAATAAATCGGCTAAGAGCAGCCATGCATCCGGTCAGGTGTTGAATCTCCTTTTTGTTTCTTGGGGATCGCATCTCCTCGATAGCTCTAATCTTCTCCAGGTTTGCCTCAATGCCTTGACTAGACACCAAGAACCCAAGTAGTTTCCCCGTGGCAACTTCGAAGATCCACTTCTCAAGGTTTAGCATCATGCAATGCCTCCTGAGGATATTGAAGATCTCATTCAAATCAAGGAGGAGATCTTCCTTAAGTTTCCTTCTTACTATCACATCATCAGTGTAAGCTTCAATGTTCCTTCCGATTTGGTCATGGAGGGTAATTGGAACACAACGTTGGAAAGTAGCGTCAATACTTTTTTAAACCGAAAGGCATTTTTACATAGAAATAAATACCAAATGGTGTGATCAAGGAGGTTTTCTCCTCGTCACCCTTACACATGCTAATCTGATGGTATCATGAGTACACATGTAGCAAGCTAAGAAATTCACACTCAGAAGTGGAGTTGACCAATTGGTCGATCCTTAGGAGAGGGAAAGGATCCTTTGGGAAGGCTCTATTGAGATTGGTCAAATCGACGTATATTCTCCACTTGCTGTTAGCTTTCCACACCATAACAAGATTCGCTAGCCACTTGGGAAAATTTACCTCTTGTATGAAGCTTGCCTTGAGGATCTTGTTTATTTCTTCTTGGATGACCTCTTAGTGATCGTTAGCAAAGCATCAAAGCTTCTGCCATATGGGTTTTGCATTAGGCCAAACAACTAGCTGTTGGGGAACGATTTGGCTACGCTAGTCTAAAAAAAATTCTACCACATTCGCCTAGGAAAACATGCAAGTAGGAGATCATAAATTGTTACCACTTGACATGCAATGCAGCAGAAGAAAAGTTGGAGTAGACCAATCCAACATTGTACAGCTTCTCGATCAGATCCGTGACCAGCTCCGTGCAGTGGTCATGCTCCTCGACCAGCTCCGATCAGGTGGTTATGCTTCTCAACTAGTTCCTCGAGTAGGTCTGTCACATCCTCAACCAACTCTGAGTAGGTGGCCGTACTTCTTGATCAGTTCCTCGACCAGTTTCTCGAGTGGGTCTGTCAACAAGCTGAGTAAATCCTCAACGAGCTGGACAGAAGGTCACAATCTTCACGCCAAGGAGCTCAGCACCACAATAGTAGTAGCGCCTCTACGGTATCCACACGTACTTGGTAGGATCGCCAAGCGCTGATGTGCTAGCACTGAGTGCACGGCTAGAGTTTTGGGAGATCGTGTGGAGGGTTACGGCTAGGGTTTCAGAATGGCTTGTACTTTTGCATGCCCCACCCCATGTCTCTCCTTATATAGAGCTTGCTAATGGGCTCCCACGTTGGAAGCCCTTTAGGACTCTACACCTCATGGACCATGATCCAATCAAACTCATATACAAATCAAATTCGTATGTTCTATTCAACACATTAAGTTTGTGACCTGTTAGGTTCTTGTACAAACGGCTATGACTTGAAAACACTTTCCAAACCGAAGTCAATAGCGGTCCCTAGCAAGGCATGTTGACTCCCGAGTATACACAAAGATCATATCGGCCGAACTGAAGTTTAATCGGGTATCCAATGACTCATGTAGCTTTTGCCAAGACATGTAAGTAAACTAGCTTCCTCTATCAGACACTATACTCTTAGGTACTCTATGCAAACATACAATTGTGGCGATATACAACTTAGCAAGTTTAGGTCATGTGTATGTGGTCTTGATGCGAATGAAATATGAAACTTTTTTCAATCGATCCATGATAACCAAAATAGAATCATATTCAGATTGAGTTTCGGGCAATCCAACGATAAAATTCATAATAATTTCTTCCCATTTCCATTCTGGTATCTTCAAAGGTTGAAGCAGTCCAGTGGGTCTCTGATGTTCAGCTTTAACTCTCTAACATATATCACATAATGTTACATACTCTGCAATCTCTCTCTTCGTACCATACCACCAATAACGATCCTTAAGATCCTGATGCATCTTGGTGCAACCGGGATGAATAGAATATGCAGACTCGTGCGCTTCTTGAAGTATAGTTTCCTTGATAGATTTGATATTTTGAACCAGATACGCTTCTCATACCATACCATTCCATTCTCATCCTCAGTGGAACCTGGAGCTGTATGCTCCTTAATACGCTGTTTGATTTCCATAATCTTCTCAACCTCAAGTTGACCTTTACGAATTTCTTGTTCCAAAGTTGAATTTACTTCCATTACCATAGCTTCTACGTTTCTTACCAATTGGAGATTGAGTCTTTCAAACTCTTTACATAATTTGAATCGTCTGTCTTGCATGGTTATTATTCTGAGATAAGTCTTTCTACTCAAAGCATCGGCAACTACATTTGCCTTTCCAGGATGATAATTAATTCCAAGTCATAATTTTTGATAAGCCTTAACCATCTTTGTTGTCTATGGTTGAGATCTGGCTAAGTAAAAATATAATTCAAACTCTTATGATCCAAATATATCTCACACATTTTTCTAATCAAGTAGTGTCTCTTTATCTTGAGTGCATGTACCATGACGGCTAACTCTAAATCATGTGTAGGGTAGTGTTACTCATGCTTCCTCAATGGCCTTGATGCATATGCTACAACATGGCCTTCTTGCATAAGAAAATATCCTAATTCTTGATGAGAGGAGTCACAAAGGATGGAGAATGGCTTATGCGTATCTGGCATGACTAATACTGGCACAGATGTCAATCCTTTCTTAAACTCCTTGAAACTTGCCTCACAAACAAGAGTCAATTTAAACATTTTACTCTTCATAAGTAACTCTGTGATAGGATTCGCAATCTTGGAGAAGACTTCTATGAAACGATGGTAGTAACCTGCTAATCCAAGGAAACTTCAGATCTCGGAGATATTTTGGAGAGGCATCCAATTCCAAACGTCTTCCCTCTTTATGGGACCAACTGCTACTCCTCTGATGGAGATGACATGACCGAGGAAAGAAACTTGGTCTAGCCAACCTCACATTTGCTCAACTTAGCATACCATTAATTGTCTCTAAGCTTCTGTAAAGCCATTCTCAAATGTTTTGGATGTTCCCCTTCGTTCTTGGAGAAAACTAGGATGCCGTAGATAAATACTACTACAAACTTATCCAGGTATTCCATGAACACCTTGTTCATCAAATACATGGAGTAGGCACGGGGGTTGGTCAATCCAAAAGACACCATCGTGTACTCATATAGTCCATAACGGGTGATGAAAGCTGTTTTAGGGATATCTGATGCTCAAATCTACAATTGATGATATCCTGAGCGAAAATCGATCTTCGAGGACACACATGCACCTCCAAGCTGATCAAATAAGTCATCAATGTTGGGAAGAGGGTACTTTTTCATGATAGTCACTTCTGGGATCGGAGTGTAGATTCTGAGTACTGTCCTTCCTTTGGCACACCTTATTACTCCATTACTCTTGCTAATTAGCCTCTTCCAAGAACAACATCTAGATATTTAGATTCCAGTACCAATAGATTGGATAGAAAGTCTACCCCTCTTAAAAAGGTTTAAACTAAAGCATTCCCATCTTAATTCTTGTTTTCTTTTGAAAACATTATCATTGACATTGATAAGGTGTAACTTACATTAGAATTTGATTCTATGAAGGAAAATATATAACCCATTCTAGAAAATTTATTACAGAGTTGATCAAGGAATACATCACAAGGGATGTTCTTATGCCTGCTAAGCTTCTTAGGTATCAATGTTGTTGAGCTGCCTATCTTGGGTTGCTACTTGAACGTTGTGATGGCCTGAATGTTGAATTGGGGTCTTCATTTGGTGCAGAGGGTTGATCCAGTTCTGGGCTGAAAGATTCTTACGGCATTTGTAGACGTAATGTCCTTCTCCTCCACAGCGGGAACACACTACTTTCTTGTTGGGCGGAGCATGGTACCTGTTGGATCACTCGTTGACAAAGTGTCCTTTATCTCCACAGTGTAAACACACTTTCTTAGCGTCAGGAACAAGAATCCTCATAGGACATTGGTTGGCATTATGTCTTTCTTCCCCCACAACAAAAACACACCTTCCATGTAGGTGCATCCTGGGATTTGTTTCTGTCCAGATTTGTAGAATGGGGAAACCTATATGTTGGGGCATGAGAGGAGAGCCTTTTCTGTTGTATTATCTTTTTCTTAACTAATGGGATTACCTTGTTGCACTAATCCAGCTTGGTTTTCACAGTTCTTGAAACGTTTGGCCCTATTCGATTGAAATCCGTTGTAGGTGATCACCCAATCACTGATGCTGAGATCCTAAGGACTGCTTTGCGTCCTGGTGTCCTGCTATCCACAGTTGTTCTGAGAGGGCATCCGACTTCTATTACATGCTTGGGGTTGAGACTAAGTAGGCTTCAGAGTGTTGAGGTTAGCCCATATTGGATATCTCTGAGGACAACATCTCACAAAGTGTCCTTCTTCCCCGCAATGGTAACATCCTTTTTCTGAGGCAGAAGTAGATAGGCTATTCTTGGCTTGAGGTGTGGCAGGCGGAGTAGAACAGGGTGTTTGATAAACAAAGTGTTGAACATGTGCTTGAGGTTGAGGCATATACGGATTGTTGGGACGAAACATAGGCCCTTGCTGAGGAGCTTGAGTTGACACATGGTGACATGCATTACTTCCCTATCCTTAGAATGGTATCTTCCTCTTCATCCTGTTGTCCTACTGATTATGTTCGTCTTCTACACTCAGAGCTTTAGTGATCTATAGCAATCTACCCATATTTTGAGTCATGCTTTGGAGGATCTCACTCTGTGTTGCCAAAAGTTGCTCCCTATACCATGGTAACACCTGCTGGTTGTTGTTGCTATTGCTAATACCTTTACCAAGTTGACCTGTCTTTGTGTTCAGCATCTAATAACCATTGAAGAGAAAGGTTGGGGCAAGAAAAGAAAGGACTAGAAGAAGAAAACCTAGCTATACTATTAACTATAAAGATATATAAGAAATGTCATTGTTATCAGATGCTAAAGCATCCCACAACGCACTCCAACACTCAAACAGAAAATCCAAATCACTCAAAGCACACCACACAAACACACACTAGCAACATCGCTCTAAAGTTTTTTGAAGAATAGGGAAAGTCCTCCTATGACTCAAAAAACTAAAACTGGGAGCGGTGCAGAGGTAGATCCTCATATCTTTAGTGTTGTGGTAGATGATTCTTCCTTGTAGCGAAGAGTCTTCACTTCATCATTAGAATCTTCATTCGAGGTAGACGCATCAAGTGAGATCTTCAAGAGCATCCTTCTCAATCGGAGAAACTGGGATCTTTCAACAACTACAAGTTTTGAAAGGGGAAGTGTTGAAAATTCATTTTACTCAATAGATTGAAGTAGGTAAGTAGAAAAGAGACACTAGAAAAGCATGGAGATAGCTTTTTGAAATAGGTTTTAAAATAATTCTTTATATCACGACCATTATATCTACGCTTGCGTCCTACGATCGACACAGCTCTGATACCACCTCTATCACACCCAGTTTTATAAAGGGATAAAACCAGATGTAAACCACATGTATGTCAGGATTAAGTTTCATATATATAGCGACTTCATTAGTGTATGACACACAGTGCTATTATTACAATGTTTAACTTAAACAAAACTGAAAGACCTCAAAGCCTTTAACTAAAGCACACTAACAAAATACAGTGAAGCTCCCATCTTCCATAGGTATTTGACCGAGAGTCTACCAGCCTAGCAATCTTTATTTTCATCGATGTAGTAGTCTGGTTCTCCTTTATTATCTAAGAACTGTTTGATGTACATTTGGATGAAAATAACAAGTGTGAGTACATATCATACTTCACAAGTATAAGAAATAAATGACATGTAAGCTTAAATAAAGGGACATGCTATAACAGGTTAAATTTGCATAAATGCCAACTATGCTATCGTAGAGTTATAAAAGCATCCTATTTAACTATGTGATTCATCACTAGACTTTCATCTCCTGGAAACATCCCCATATATTTTCGAACTACCTAAAAACCACATCAGATTCCCAAACCATCCGACTTGATACCCATCATAGGTAACAACCAATCCAACTAAACCACACTAACCAACTGATCATGTGAGGATCCAAGTCTCTCATGACCATGAGCGTGACTGATATATCAGATTTTACACTCTGTAGAGGTTGTCCAGCTTTTTTCCACGAGTCGTGATTTTCATGTTGCCATATTTGCGAAACACTTAACATACACATATGGTGTGTCGCCCGAAAAATCACTACAAGGCCCTTACAAAGTTTCATCCAGTATGTGCATGCCCACTAGGTTTCACTATCGTCAAAGGGGCTTACACCACCCAGAAGCCACCTTTTGCTCCTTGTTGCTCTAGAAAGATTTACTCTTCCCTTCCACTACACATCCCATACCGCTAACCAAATGGTTCTGGCCTTAATCGTTCCCACACATCCACTCTTACGGTTTGACACACAAAACTGGATCCACTAATTAATAGGTCAGGTCTATCCCATACCAGGTCATGTGGTTGGTACGATAATTCTTGGGTTGTGGCTCTATGAACCGATCCTTACTTAGGTCACTTGAACAATTGCCAAACCAACAATATAACTGTAACTACTATCACAACACCTCTTTGCTCAAGACCTAGGGTTCCATGTTGCTATACCGCTATACCATTACTAAAATTTCACAACTCATAGTTGCATAGTTCATTAGTCATGTTTAACTTACTACTCATTCATACCAATGCGCAAAGCTAAGCATAAGCTACCCTACATAACCACTACTAACAACTAGGTGATAAGGAATATATGGAACAGGGTACTATAAGTAAAAAGGATTCAGAATTAACAACATGCATGTTTGAAATAAAGAACGCATTTGAAAAACTAGGATCAGAATGTTAAAGGACACTTGCCTCTTCCAACTTACTGCTCAGACTCTTCAAAGCTTGATCCTAGAGATTCTCGAACTACTCCTCTTCTGTTCTCAAAACACACCAGAAAAATACACGACAATACTAACTAAGAAAATTACACCAAACAATAGCTAACATCTATGAAAAAGATACTAAAAGATAGTACTTGTCGCTACAAACACATGAGCATGAAAATTATCTAAATTAGAGCTAGAATAAGAAAGTTACGCTAAAAACAAGTTTTGGATTATCTAACAAAAGAAAAGGACATGTTTTGAAATAAACAGAAAGGAGAGGGGCCTTTTGCAAAAACATAGGGATCTATATGTAATTATGAGAAAGTTTAGGGGCTAAACTACAAAAAGATAGGGGCTTATTTGCAAAATTGATAATTTCTTGAAATGAAATAAATCGAGAGATGACTAGATAAAGCATTTGCTAAGGTGGCTGACACGTCGGCATAGGTGCTAAGGTGGCGATGATGTGGCGCGGTGAGGTGGATGCTCACTAGGTTATGCAGATGACACGTGTCGGCGCGTGATTGGATGGTGAAGGGGTATTTTGGGTTCTAATCATGACCTTCCATCTCAGATTCGACGGCTGGGAAAAGGGAGAGGGAATTGGGCCGTCGGTGGTTTGAACCGAGATAGCAGCGGAAGGGGATCGACGGTGGCAGACTCGCCGGTGGGCAAAAACCTCGTCGCCGGGCACGGTGAGCGGCGGAGAAAGAAGAAGGGGGCATGGAAAACCCATTTGATGGCATACCTCAGGCGGCAGGGCACGGGATGAAGGCCGGCGGCGGGGTAGATGACGGCGGTGTAAGGGTGCGTATCGGGGACGAAGCTCTGGTAGCTGGAACGCAAAACTGAGAGCACCCACGCATGTGGCGGGCGATGTTGAAGCCCACAGGCGGGTCAACGATGGAAAAAGGTGGCAGAAACTGCCGGTGGTGAGCTCAACCAAGCGACAATGGCGCTGGGTGGTGGCGGCTCGGTGTGAGGGCGAAATAGATCAAAAAGAGGGGGGTCAGACCCTTATATAGGCGGGAGATCACGCATAGAAGAGATCAGATTTCGGTTGGGATTCGATCGGGATACGACGGTAATGGAATAGCCGGCTTGGACTCAGGCGTAGCGGCACGAGGAAGAAGGCGGCACACGGGCATCATGCGAGGGTGGAGGCGGTTTTTGGCCAGGACGCCAACAGGGGGAGTGAGTGGCAACTAACGGGCGGCTGGGCATGGCCTTCGGCCAACCCAGGCAGGGAGGCGAGAAGAGAAGAGGAGGAGGATGGGCTCGGCCCGGGAGGAGTGAAGGTTGGGCTGACGGGAAGAAGAAAAAAAAAGAGAAAAGGAAGAGGAAATCCGACCCAGGGAAAAGAAAAAGAGATTTTCTTTATGGAATCAATTTTTAGTCTTTTTCTAAAATTCAAACAACGTTCCTCGAGATTTTTTAAAAATTTATTTTTGACACAATGAAACCCTAATGCTTCTATTCTCAGCATGAATGCATTAAACCAAGGTATAACCTATGGCAAAATTAAATTTATTTTAGAAAATTGGTTTTAACCTCTTCTATTCATTTAAACCCTAATTAAATTCTAGCCAAATTTTATAGAATTATGAAATTAAAAACCAGGGTGTTACATCTAGGGCATATCACCTTCACTAGCATGTGCTCAATCACCTCCCTGGGATTCTAGGCATGTTGGATGATTGCCATGCAAACACGTTCGCGTTTGCTCGAAGGAATGTGATGAGCTCAAGTTCCTATTTCGAATCCAGCGCAGCTTTGATCCAAATGCACTTGGATGGCTCTATTGGGTCCAAAGAAACACTCTTGACTTAGATGCCTGGTTTAGGGGCCACGTTGGGCCTCGAGTGCTTAAGTTCTTCCTCCATGGAAGTAACATCGTGAGAGGAAAGCTGCTCCATCAAAGGCTCCTTTTGTCGCACTTGTCATTGCGTATGGTGATGACTCCTTTCAGCCCTGGGATCTTCAAGCTATGGTATGTGTAATGTACACCAACCATGAACTTCGCTAGAGTTGGCTGACCAAGGATAGTGTCGACTCGAAGTCAGCCACATTGAACAAAATCTTCACTATCCGGAAAGTCTTCGAGCTCCCAAATGTGACGGGAAGCGAGACTTGGCCAAGCAGTTTGGTCAAAGAGCTAAGGATGATGCCATCAAAAGCATACTTCACCAGTTCGATCTTGTACCTTAGTACCTACATGACATCTAGGGTGACAAGAAACAAGATATTCAAAGAAAATCCACCATCAACAAGTACGTTGTTTACCTTGCAGTTGTTGATGGTAGGTTCGACTACTATCGGATAGTGGCCTAGATGGTCAACAACGTCAGGGCAGTCGGACAATAGAAGGAGATCACAACATTTGCCCACTTAAGAGTCCTCGGTACCCTAGGTATAGTGGCGCACACCTCGCGCTCGATGCTCTTGTACTACCTTTTGGACTCGTAGCTAGACGAACCACTGAAGATGTGGGTATCCGTCTTTTTCTCAATTTTGGCTTTGTCACTCTTTTTCTTGGACTTGCGCTTCTCAGACGCATTGGAGTCCTCAGCCTCAACATCAGGCTGAGATAATTTCTCCCCCATGTCCATCATGTGGTTCCAGGCGACAGCTTCCTCTGCCGTCACACAGATATCAGCTAACTTGAAAGGTTCTTGGACGGTCTGAGGAGGGCGTATGGCCATGTCCTCTATAAGCCTTCGGTTCCTGGCGCATTACTTGAAGACTCATTTGATTGAGGAGTCTAAAACATCTAGGATGGTATTCCGGATATTGTAGAACCTCTTGATGTACTCATACATGTACTTGTGAGTTCCTTGACAGATGCGATGGAGATCATCTTCTGTAACACCCTGAATTTCAAAATTTACAATTTTTTAAAATTTTCCAAAATTATTGAATAGCTTCACCAGTAGAATAGGTTTAAAACCTATTTTCTTAATCAATCAATCAATATAGGTTATTATTTTGTGTGTATTGCATGCTGAGTTCTTTTTCCTTTTCTTTCTCTTTGGGGTTTTAAGTGAAAAATATTTTGAAAAAGTTTTTACAAAACTTAGTAGTGAATAAGTTAAGGATCTTAATGGTTGGAATTCAAAATCCTTCAATTCATCATCTATTCAATTCTTGATCATACCTGATCCTTCTCCATCTCAATTCAAATCTTATCCAAATCTTGGTTTAAAGCTAATCTCTCATCTTTCTTAAATTCTACCCAAATCCAAATTCAAATTCCTAATCTATTTCTATTCTTGTTCAACCTCATTTTTCGTTTCTCTTAAATTCAATTCAAACTCAATTCAAATTCAAACCCTATTCAATTTTCTCTGCAGAAGTTTTTTTTCTAAACCCTAGATATACCTAAAGTGTTTTTAGGCTTAATCTTGCTCAAGTCCAAATCCTTAGCCCAGTCTTCTAGATGGGCCAACAAAGGATCCACAAAATCTATAAATTTTCATAAAGTCCTGGACAGCCTCATCTTCCCATGAAGTTTCGGAGTTCAAAACGGCCTCAAATGCAAATTTTTACAATAGCAAAGTTGTAGGTCCCGTCGAGAGCTTCAATTTAAACCTATCAAAGTCCTCTTTTAGATAACAGAGCTAGGAGTTATGACCCCCAAAATCAGTATTGTGCAGATAAGTTCGAGTTTAAATAGTTTATCTTGTGGTACATTTTTGGCACTCAAGATGGTATTTTCCGAAGATCCAATGAATACTAAAGTTGTAGATCTTTTCGAATACTACAATTTAGAGTCACGAAATGTCCAATTTGGAGTCCGGACGATGGAGATATCTTCCTTGGAATAGAGAGCTGCGAAAAAGGAAACCGTAACCGACTCGAACTCGAATCCGATTCGTGTTCGGTTTGTACTCCACCTCAACCAGCCGCCCCTAGCCCTATAAATATCAGTTGCACGCCCTCTCCTACCCCTATTACACACCACAAAACTCTAGAAGTCGCTGCTGCCCTGTCTGTATGCCGCCGTTCGCCAGAGCCGCCGTCGCCGCCGCCCGTGATGCGCTACCTCATAGTATTCTCCGCGAATCTTGCTTCCTCGACCATTAAATCAAGGTGAGGACCCATTATTCTCCTCCCTTACTACTGTTTTAGCATCATACTAAATCACTAGCCAAGCCCTAGCCTTGGCCAAAACCCGATCTACGCCGCAACGGTCGTCGCCATCGCAGACAGCTACGTTGTAGCCGATTGGCATCGATGTTCTCAACCGACCACATGTCAAATCACCAAGCCCTTTCACCGATGCATGTCCCATGATGTTCCCCACACCCTTACCAACCAGGTCGGCCAGTAGAGCAGCCAAACTACCATAATCAAGGTCGATATACCCACTGTTCGATTTTTGGACGTGTTCTGCACGCGCACCGAATTTGAATTCACGTACCTCGTCAATCTGAAAGCCGTATGGATGCACCAACCACGTCACAGCATGTCCCATGGAGTCTTCTACGTGACCCTAGGAGCCCATCCTCGTTTGTGCAGCGACATGACCAGGATGCCATTGCCAACCACAGCACGTCGCAACAATCACCCATCTCATCTTCGTTGATCGTTCTTCCTCTCAGTGGATGATCTACCCAAAACTATGCCATAGCATTATGTTCCCGGGATATATGAACATCTATATTCAACTTTAATTTCATAGCCAATCTCCTGGAACGCGAACGTCTTCGTTCCTGCATCTGTTCGCGGTTACCACCAAACCTAGAAGCAGTCATCGTTGTTTTGCCACTACCTTGGATGACCTCTTCCAAAATCAACCATACCGTTGAGTTAGTCTTTCCATGTTCTATGCCATGCTTTCCTCGTTTCATTGAAACACCACTGAAGCCCGACACCGCTGTATGTGGCCACGCACTCGATTGCCATTTCCGACAAAACCTAAACCACCACCACTGCATAAAGTCACCAGTAGTATCCTTAACCTAGAAGCGCAACCTTCGGCCTTTTTGATCCATCATAGATGGTCGATATTAGATCTCAGCGTATCCCTTCTTTAATCCAAGATAGTACTTGCATAGCATACTAAGTCAGCACTACATCATTCTTCTTAGCCTAGTCAGCGAAGTCTGGTCTGCTCTACACTTCTTTGATCTTGCACAATAATATTTTCAAGCCTGACACAATGATTGTGCAATAAAGCCTTTCTCATAGGAAGATAGTTCCAGAAAATCAGTATTTCCTTTCTAGTCTAATCCATCTCTCGAAAGATGTTCTCTTTTCATCTTAACTCCGATTTAGGCGATTCTTGCATCTAAATGTTTTTAAAATCTTACCTATCCAACCATAGTGTTTTAAAAGTGTTTTGATGATGTTTGGTATGTTGTTCTTAGTGTCTTCTTTGTGTTGTTTGTCGGTAGTTCTCGCGATTAGTCGATAACGTTCCGGAGCAGATCAAGGGACTTCAAGACCGAGATTTCGACAACACTGAGTAGCATTGGGAAAAAGGCAAATGTCCTTGATCATTTTGAACCTATGTTTTAAATGTTTTATTTTACAAAATTGCATGCAGTGTCTGTTAATATGATGGGTAGTCACCTATGTTAGGGTTTACCTAGTTCTTCCTTTACATTCCTTGAAGCCTAAGTGGCAGTTGATATGAGTTTATTGGGTACAATTGCTTAGCCATGTTTTTGGGATGTTAGAAAGTGTCATATACATAGTTAGTTGGACAAACGCAATAGTGATGATGAACTTGTTTTAGCAATATGAAACCTTAGGACTTTGGCAAAGAATGGGTTAGGGGATGTTGGGTCTTGTGGTGGGCTTGTGGATATGTTCCAGGCAGAGATGTTAGGTTGGCTATTTCCCAGTTGGATGTTGGATAGTTGGAGAGTCATTGCCCAGGTGTCACATATAAGGACCAGTTCGTGGAGAGACAACCCAAGAATTACCGTACCAACCATGAGGCTGATATAGGTAAGGCTTAGCATATTGGTTAGACACCTGACTGGTATTCGTTGGAGTACTAGGACCTAATCAATGGACAATGCTTCGTAGTGATCTCCTGACAGCACACCACTGGCGTGTGTTAAAGTGTCTTGCAAACACGGCAACATGGAAATCACGACTTGTGGGGAAAGCTAGACAACCTCTGCAAAGTGTAAAATCTGATATATCAGTCGTGCTCACGGTTATGAGAGATTTGGATCCTCACATGATTAGTGGGTTGTGGTTATGGTTCTAGTACAGGGAGTACTAGATGGTTGTGGTTTTGGTTATAGTACATAGAGTACTAGACGGTTATGGTATGCAAGGTGGAGAGCCTTGTATGCTGGGTGTTGCACTGTATGGGTTACGTTCACTTAACAACTGCTTAATGTTTTTTAATTACATTACTGTTTTATTTACTCGTATTTACGCAAATATACCTTGTGTTAGTCTATTTTTATATAAGCCTGCATATCATTATCTTTCCCACACTTGCTGAGCGCGTCATATGCTCACACTTGCTATTTTTCCTATATCATGCGACATGTGTGTTGCTGATCAATGAGTGAAAATGTTGAAGACTATCAAGACGAGGTTGTGACGTTTAAGGCACATGTCTCATGGTCTGTTGTCTGCGGTGTTGTTAGGCACCAATGCTTCTATTCCGCTGCAGATATCTTTATAGAAGATAATATATGTTAATTGTTGGAAGAGTTTAACGTTTAGTTTATAAAAGTATTGTTTTTGTTATTTCACTTGTAACATCCTTATATGTGTTGAACATCCTGAACACATAAACCGTATCTAATTTTAATCGTTAAAATCAGGTGTGACATCTTCCTTCCCAGAACGAGTGTAAGCCCCTTAAAAGTTGGCTAACAACGTATCACACAATTGTTCCCATGCGTTGGCTGATTCCTTCTGCTAGTTGGTCAGCCATGAATGAGTTGATCCTTCAAGCGTTGTGAGGAGGTAATTGGTCATGACATTTTCTATCTCCTTCAACCGCGTAGATTGTTGCAGTATAAATCTGGAGGTATAAATATGGAGGAACTCCATTAAATTAGTGTTTCCGTCGTAACGTTTCAATCGGGCAGGACGAAACCTACTCGGCCAGTGCACTGCCCGCAGATTGGGCATGAAATCCCGACATCCCGTGACGACGGGGATCCTCCGACCTCTGTACTCGTCGTCCCAATCCCTAGGAGATAGGCGATCGTGGAACCTGGAGTTCTGTCGGGGTATGCTAGGGGACAGGGAACCGTCTCTCGACATGTCACGACGCTATTCCATGTTGCGGCATGGGTCTTCTCTGGACGCTCCCGACAGGAATTAGCCTGAGGCTCCTGCTGTAAACGAGAGGGAGCCCTCTCCATATCTGGTTTTGTGCCACGTCCTCGACCCGAGGACGAGTTCTGGCTTCCCCGTGGGGCATTCTCCTATCGGAGACAACTGACCGAGGCCTCAGCCTGCACCTGGGGCCCGTTAATGCACCCGGTCATATCCTGCATCCAGCGTACCCCCGCCCCAGCCGGAGTATCCAATCCTCCTGGCGGGAGGTAAAGGTGTAGCGATCTAGCGCATTCCAACTTTTGCGCTGTGCTGGACGAGAACTGTTGTGCATAGTTGAATGAACCGAGGGAAAGCCTAAGTCAGCTCAACATTTTATTATGTGATTTTCGTATCTCGAGATTGGACTCGAGAGATGGTAAGACTCCAAAGCGTCTACGCTCTCGTTATGTAATAGAATACCTTTTACCGTTCATCAAGTGAACGTAGCCCTTTCGTAGGGAAACGAAGGGAATGAGCTCGGCTGCTTCTCCTCCACACTTCTTTATAAGCTGCGGACTTTGGGATCTTGAGAGTAGACTATGTCGGCCAGGTGTCTTGAACAGTGTTTCAATTTCTCCTACCAGTTCGCTAAGTAGACCACTCTACCGAAAATATTTCGGTTGATGGGCGTCACTGGGTTAACCTGCTTCTAGCCGTTGTCAACGGCCGAAACCCAGGGTGCCAGAGAAGGTGGTTTCCCAGGCAGGGCGGCATCGCCAATAGAATTGGCGGATTATTGCCTAGATCATCGGCCGGAGGGTCTTGAGGACCACCAGGTGTGATCGCATTAATCTCATAATGTTCCTCTTCCTCATCGAAAGAGAAACCGTCGAACTCAGTAAATCGAGGCTCGTCATCTGGGATCTCCCCATCGGAGTTGTCGATCCTTCGGTAATCGACGTTACCAGAACGTGAGACAGGGCTCCCTATTTGGTTTCCCGATGTAGTTCATATGATTACCTGAGCGATCATCTTGACCGGCGGACTTGGGAGTCTGCTGGTCGGAAGTCATCCTCGGAGCTGGTTAATCTCTGGCAATTCATCGTGCTTGATTTTAGGTTCAAAATCGTTGTAGGACTCAAGATCTTTGTAGCCCATCTATGGAGATTCGATACTCTCTGATAGCAACTGATCTGTGCGTATCCCTATGAAAGATATCAGCTGTCAACAATTAGAGAAATGACTACCAAATATTTATAAATGTAATAGGGATACCTTGTTGGTCACTGGAGATGTATCATAGAAAGATACATATTTATATAGTTTTGGGTCTTTAAAATATAATAGCCCTACGTTCTACCTTACCTTAGATTGATCTCTAGAACATATGTGCAATACGGGAGTATGAATCTAATCCTAAGACTAAAGGTGCTATGTGTGTTCTAGGTCTAGAAGCCCTAGTTGGATGATGCTATGCTATGCCATGGATCTTTATCGGGTGTCTCTAATTCCAATCCAATCAGGCTTAGCTCTAGGGTTTCGCGATTTCTGAGCTCTCGAAGGCACGAGTTGAGTTGTAAGCTTGCGTTTGCTTGGAGGTGTTGGCGTGTGTCTTGGACATATCCCCCTCACTTATATAGTCGTGGCGTGCTAATTATACCTTACTCAGACTCCTCTGAGCGTAATCTTTCCAAAGTGCAATTCTCCCAGATATCTAGAAGAGTCCTTCCGAATAAGGGGATTGCTTCTCTATTCGATACAATTACCTTCTTGATATTTATCTCTATACCTTAATTACTCCATGATGACTATGAGCCATACCGGAATGAGTAAAGTAAGTGTGCAAATTGGATACCGTTTATAGATATACTATATTTATAGGATATATTATAATTATTTATAGACTAAATTTCAAAAATCTTCAATTATTTTAACATATGTTGCAGAAACTACAACTTCTGGTACTCATTTAAACAACCTATAACTATTTTGACATATGTTACAAAAATTACAATTTTCTCACTGTGACGCTAACTATTATCCTTTATAGTAAGTAATAGGAAGATTAACCGTGAGCCCACCTGTTGCCAGAGGATAACAGGGTCTACGGTGAGAAAGTTATAGTTTTTTTTAACATGTGTCAAAATTATTGTAGGTTTTTTATATGAGCACTAGAAATGGTAGTTTTTTGCAATATATGTCAAAATAGTTATAGATGTTTTAATTATATATTATAATTGTTTGGAATATCGACACATGCGTTATTTACCCTATAACAACTGTGAAATAAAATTACCCACACATGTACGCTAGATAGTGTTCTTAAGATATATCGTATTTTTATTAGATATATATAATTATTAATTATTAATTATTTATTCCTCTTATCCCCCCCCCCCCCCCCCCCCACTTGAGCGACACTCATCCCCAACTCCAGAGCTTTCACGTGCCACACCACACCACTAGATCTGACCTTAACCATGCGAGCCACCGCCGTAGCGAGCCGTCCCAGTCACACAGTCATGCTAGGTAGCACCACCGTACAGCTGGTGGAGCGGATGGAGCAAGTGACATCATCACCGTCAGAGCAGTTCATCTCCACGGCGCTAACCTGTTAATCCTAACTAATAAATTTTTGTAAATCAAATCAAAAGTTTTTGTAAATTGGATTGAATTTTTTTTCGATTGAAAGGTCATTCGAATCAATTTGAAAGTTTGTCAATTGATTTGAAGTTTCTTTAAATCGATTCAAAAGTGTTTGAACTTGTTCAAAGTTTTTTTTCCTGTTTGTTCGTTTTTTTGTCAACGGCGGCGTTGATGTTGGCCTTAGTGGGGGGGGGGGGGGGAGGGGTAGATGGGCGCATCGACGACCGCATCCTCGATAGGTCGTGGGAATTATCGTGACGCTGTCGAATATTGCTCGCTGCTACGAGCAGCGTGCATGCGCGCTATAGCCGCTCCCCTAATTCGACCCACCGCCTTCCCCACGGCCCACGCGTGACCAGCTCGCCTCGTTGCCGCCGTCCCTGGGCGCCACGGGCCATCTCGTCGTCAACTCCATCCCCTGCCTCCCTCCGCCGTCTCATCATCTGCCCGCCACGGCCAAGCGCCGTCCGAACTCCCTCCAGGCCTCGAGTGCATGTTTAAGCCGCACTTACCCCGTCCCGCGCGCAAATCAAACCTCACGTCATCTCCCTCCCTGCATTGATCGTGAAATCGATGCCGGCGGCCAGATCTTCGTCTCGCCACCCGACATCTCCGGTCCCTCCCCGCACCCGACAACAAGCACAGGAATTGACGCCATTCCCTTGTTTGGATGCATGCAACTCTATTATTTCTGTATACACACTGCCAAGCTTCCATACACATGCACCTAGCCACATACGGCACGGCCATGGGTCGATCTGCCTGCATACTCGATCGCACCTCCCTAGCTAAGCTTACAGAACAGCTCGGTTTTGGTCCATTTGAGTTGTACATGCGCAGTAACATTATATAATTGATGCGTCGCCCAAGTCGTTATCTCAGTTGCGCCTCGCCGCCGTGGTACCAGCGGCACCCACCCCGCCGCGCGCTCCCGCATCGTCGTGGCCTGCACCACCCTCGTCCCCAGCGGCCTTGGCACCCGCCCCGTCCTGCTCCGCCGGCGCTTCGGCGATGGCGTACTGCCCCACCACCTACCAGAATCATATATTAAAGCAAGCAAGCGCGGTCAGCAAATCGGCGCTTGCCTCCTCCGGATTATATGTATACCTGCACAAATTTATAGAACGCACGCGCCTACACTACATACCTGGCCTGCCACGAACTCGGTGACAATGCGGCCGCCGGGCACGGCGTCCTGGGTGACGTTGATTCCCTGTCTGGCGGCAACATCGCTGGCCTGGCCGGGGCGGACGGCGCCGACGGCCTGGTTGTACGCGGCGGCCGACTCCATGAAGGCCGCGGCGCTGAACCCGCCGCCGCTCTCCTGCGGGACCTGGACGCCCGGCACGCTGTCCTCGGCGGACCGCATGGCGGCTGCGTCGCGCGGCGCGATGGGCTGGCCGGCGAGCTCGCCCGTGACAGCGAAGGCGTGGCCGTACTTGATGGGCTCCGACTGGCCCGGGCCCTTGTTGCCCTGCGCCCGGGGCTGGTCGTCGCCTCCTCTTCTCGGCTGCGGCTGCGCCATTGCGGTCGCTACTCTAGCTAGCTGGCGCGGTGCTTGGAGAGAGCTGGCGAATTCGTGTTGGCTTCAGTTCATAATCCGATCGAAGACTAGTCTGTTGTTTTCAGAATCCTTTTATAGAGTTATACAACTGACATAAGTAAGAGTAACAAGAAGGTACTCGACACGACACTTGTTCCTACCGACATTCACCGCTAGATTTTTCTTCCAGTAGCTTTTGCATCGTCATTCAACTATTCGTTGCCTTCCTCTGCGTCTTCGTTTCATATACGTGGAGGCGTTGGGTGTCTAGAATCGAGAGACGTCGGTACGAGCATCCGTGCTGGCGAGATTGGGCAGGTGCGACGGTGCGCGACCGGCGCACGCACGGGTTGTCGACGCGTGTGCGAACCACCGGTCGGTCGACGAGGTGACCACGCGGGCCTCGCATCGTCGGCGTAAATGCCGCCCGGCAAAGGCGTGCGCTAGCTGCCCGTGTACAGACACTTTGTGCAGGTGGCACTCGTGTCGTCGCGCCACGGTCACAACGGATCAAGATCGTACTGTTATTAGTCTTAGAATGATTATTCTAGATAATCTCTCTATCCTTTATTACCAAGTACAAACGAAGGCTTCTCAATGAGCCATTTTCTCTAGCTTCAAAAATTCTGTAAAATATTTATGCGAGGAAGAAAAAACAATTCATACAAACACTACAAACTCAGAATGGCCAAGCTGTGACCCACGAACAGAAGGAAGCTGAGTTGCATACACACTTCACTAATCAATTGGGAACATGTAAACATCGAACACTAGCACTGAACGGGGCCTAAGATATCTTCCAAAAGATATATCGGACCTGGAACAACCTTTTGATGAGCATGAGATTCGGGAAGCCATCAAAAGCATGTCACCGGAGAAGACCCGACTCGGACGGTTTCATAAGCCTCTTCTACAAGAAGGGTTGGATATAATAAAAGATGACCTCGTAGCTGCGATACAAGCATTCTATCATCTCAAAGCAACAAACCTCGGGTTGGTAAATACGGCAAATATCCTGCTGCTAGCAAAGAAGATAGAGGCACAAAGGGTAGGAGACTATATGCCAATCAGTCTAATTAGCAGTCTGGCAAAGATCATGGCCAAGTTGTTAGCCAATCGTCTTAGTATGCACATAAATAGCATAGTCTCCAAGAGCCAGAGCACCCTCATAAAAAAGAGGTGTATTCATGACAATTTTCTCTATTTCAGAATGTCATACAAAAGCTACGTAGGACAAAAAAAGCCGGCCCTTTTCATAAAATTAGATATATCGAAAGCATTTGAGTCCGTCAATTGGGCATATATGCTAGAAGTGCTCCAAGTGCTACGGTTCAACAAAGATGGTGCAACTAGATCACAAACCTACTGACCTCTGCCTCATCATGGATACTACTAAATGGGGAGCTAGGTAGACAAATCAAACATGCTAGGGGACATCGGCAAGGCGACCCCCTTTCCCCGATGCTATTCAACTTAGCTATTGATCCTCTTCAACGAATCATCTCCTTGGCAGCCCAGCGCAGCATAATGAACCCTATCCTTCCAAGAGCGGCCCACCTTAGATGCTCCCTATATGTCGACGACGCGACAATAT
The DNA here is from genome assembly GCF_958298935.1 of Phragmites australis. Taxonomy (NCBI): domain Eukaryota; kingdom Viridiplantae; phylum Streptophyta; class Magnoliopsida; order Poales; family Poaceae; genus Phragmites; species Phragmites australis. Next base: position 16,942,743 of record NC_084936.1, on the reverse strand, counting down.
TTGCATCCCCTGATCTTGCCGAACTAAGGGCCATCTCTCAAATTTTTGATACTTTTGGAAAATGCTCTGGTTTGATCTCAAATTTCAACAAAACGAAAATCTACCCCATCCACTGCCATGACCTACAGATGCAGCAAATCATTCAGGACTTCCCGGGCAGGACTGAGCAATTCCCAGCCAAGTATTTGGGTTTTCCACTACATACCAGGAAGCTAAGGCGGAGTGACATCCAACCATTGCTTGATAAAATAGGGGGTAGATTACCTGAATGGAAAGGGGTGATGTTGAACCCTGCTGGAAGAGGAACTCTAGTAAAAATGATCATATCCTCATAGCCGACCTACCACCTTACTGTGTTTCCACTCCAAAAATAGTTCACTAAGAAGATTGACAAAATACAACAAAGTTTTCTATGGAAGGGTGATGAGCCTGAAAATGTAAGTGGCGGCCACTGCTTAGTAATCTGGAGCAAGGTATGCAGACCAAGGGAGTTAGGGGGTCTAGGGATCTTGGACTTTGCAAAGTTTGCAAGAGCTTTAAGACTAAGGTGGATGTGGTACAAATGTACAGAGGAGGATCGACCATGGAAAGATATGCAGCTCCCTTGTATCAGGAGGGATAAAGACCTCTTTCATGCTAGCACGGTGCTGACGGTAGGGAATGGTGTGAGGACCTCCTTTTGGTTTTTTAGCTGGGTATATGGACAAGCACCAAGAAACATTGCGCCAGATCTTTATATGAAATCAAAGAGAAAAAACATGACAGTAAGAAAGGGACTCTCATACCTCTTTTGGATCAGGTGCTTAGGTCAACTCACCACACAAAAATAGTTAGAGCAGCTGGTTACTTTATGGGAGGACATCGGCCAATTCACGCTCACTGAAGATCAACCTAATCAAATTAGATGGAGATGGACAAATGAGAGGGAGTATACCACCAAAATGCTTATATGGTCCAATTTGTTGGCAGCATCAAACATATCAATATGGAGCCAATATGGGTGGCAAAAACTGAACCAAAGTGCAAATTATTCACCTGGCTCCTTGTTCAAATCAAGATCCTAACTGCTGACAATCTAACAAGAAGGGGTAGCCAAATGATCAAACCTGCAAACTTTGTTCAACGTATGATGAAACGCCAAGTCACCTTTTCAAGGAATGCACTTTTACAAAACTAGTTTGGAGCAAACTTTCTCACTGGTATGGAACCACAAATCTTCTTGCTCTAAATGAATGCTCCACGATTAAGGGCTGCTGAAGGAAGTGCTAGATCAAAATTGACAGAAGGATTTGGATGGAACGACGATTTACTTTTGGTAGAATATCTAGAAAGAACATAATAAAAGAATATTTCAGGGACAACAATGATCCTTTCTTCAGGTGGCTGGCTTGATTAAGGATGACATCGACCAAAGAAGACAGGCTTATGCAACCCAGCCCTGATCTTTTTTGGTTTTTGATTCTAAGACGTTGCCTCTTCCAAGCTCAGTAGTTTTGTTATTGTGTTCATCTTTGTGTTTATTTCCTTTTGGTTTTTTCTGCCTTTTGTCGGCCTTCCTTCTGCGCCCCGTTATTTCAGGCTGTTGAAACTTTGTTTTTTTTACCTTTTATTTCTCCTAATATATCAATGGCAACGCTCGTGCCGTTCCTTTAGAAAAAAAATTAATTACATACACTTCTAGTTAATATTTTTATTTTTATCTTTCATTGTGACTTTTCGCTATAGTGCATGTAAATACCATATATATTGAAAAAAAGAAATCCATTGGTTGAATGCCATTTCCTTTGTGTGCCTTTTGAAAAGATCTCCATCAAAAAAGAGTGACAAGTGTCCCGGGTAAATCGTCATGCGCACAAAGCGTGATTTGCAGTCCCATTTGAAGCTAAGGGAGAAACTATATATCAATTTGGTCACTTCATGAACTTTTCAAGTGATGAACAACTTTTCTTCCAGTGCTAATTTTGTAGCTTAGCAAGTGCTAATGACGCCACAGATGGTGGAATTGGTGGAACGCACTTGTGAATTAGCTGAGTTATCCAATTTAGTTGACAGCTACAGAACTGGAAAAACATTAAAACATAATTATAAGCTAGCTTGCTCAACACACATTTCAAAGAAGTGGTTGTATTGACATGTCTTTGCAAATTGTTGGCTTAGATTTCAGAAATCATTGCAGTTGTCGTCAAGTCTTTCATAAATCTTACATTGTTTTGCAATATTGTTGTTATAGGGTCTCAACAGATGTTGAGTCAGGTGTCACAAAATGTTGAATTAGGTCTTACGGATGTGCATTTAAGGATAAAAACAAAATCCTAGAAGAAGGGGAAAAGAAGTTAAATGGTGGGGAAAATATATCTATCTATTTATTAATAAAAAGACTTACACCATGGTATCTTAAAAAAAGAAGTGAAATGACTTAGAAATTCTCAGAAAAAAGCAAAACATCAAGCTCTTATAGGACGTGGACCGTAATTATGATTAAATCGCCACCATTAGATATAATGTTAACCTAACAACTGATCTAATTTCTCTGTCACCGTGTGGGAGCACAGGGAAACACTCGCGGTTGTCGAGGAACGTGTTGGAGTGGCGTAGTTGTGGCCGTTGTTGGCAATAATAATTTATTTCCTTGTTTAGAGATATTTTTAGAAGGTTTGTAGAAACAGCTAGACAGTAGAAGCACCTAGAGTCATATCTAAGCTTATGTATATTAAAAAATTAGTGAAGGTCAGTTAGTGACTATAAATAGAGTTGTAACTTAGTTGTATGTGTGTATGAGAAAGAGAAAGAAAAATTGAGCTGAAACTCTGTTTCTAGAGCGTGCTGAAGAACTCTAATAACAGCTCTAGTTCTCCTATGTTCTTCCTACTCCTCTGTTCTCCCATGTTCTAGCTCATTTTACTCCGATAAAACATGGGTTTAGTGAACATAAACTCCATCAACTGGTATCAGAGCCTGGTTTGATTGAATTGGGCGTTTCTTGCAGCAGTTTAGCACATCGATGCCAAGAACATGGCAACAGGTTCTGCCGTCAGTGTTGCACAAACTAGTGTGCCGATTTTTGTAGGTGAGAAGTATGATGTTTGGAGTATCAAAATGCACACTCTACTTTTGTCTCAAGGTTTGTGGAGTATTGTGGAGGATGGTTACAGGAGATATGAAGAAGGAGAGGTCCTTACCAATGAACAAACGAAGGCTCTGGCTAAGGATCAGCAAACTGATGCCAAAGCTTTGTTCTTAATCCAATAAGGTGTTGCAGATAGACTATTTTCACGAATTATTGGTGCCAAGACATTGAAGGAGGCATGGGACAAGTTGAAGGCGGAGTTTCAAGGATCTGCAAAAAATTCTTGTTGTGAAGTTGCAAACTATGAGACGTCAGTTTAGAATTTGCAAATGAAAGATTCAGAGATGGTAAAAGCTTACTTGTCTAGAGTTATTTATGTGGTGAATCAGATTAGAATTTATGGTGAGGATATATCTAATCAAAACATAGTTGAGAAAATCATGATCAGCTTGTCTAAGAAATATGAAGACATAGTTGCAACAAGGAGTCAAAGGATTTATCAACTCTCACAGTTCAGCAACTCATGAGTTCTTTGGAATCTCATAAAGAACGAAGTTGTAGAGCCAAGAAAATTCAGTTGATAGTGCATTTCAATCAAAATTGAGCTTTAAATCTCAAAGCTCAAGATTTTGTGGGAATTTTTAGAAGCAAGAATGTTTAAGCCGGGATATTCAGAAGGTGCCGGCTCAAGACAAAAGAAATCAAGGTACATCTAGTTCAAACTTAAATTTGTGGTGTGATATTTGTAAGAAATCAAATCACTCAATAGATAGATGTTGGAAGAAGAAAATATGCAACAAATGCAAGAGGAAAGGTCATATTGGAAAGTTTTGTAGAACATGAGATGATAATCAAGCTGATATTTCAGAAGAGAAGGAAAATTCAGATGAGTTAGTTTATTCTTATCATACTGCACAAGAATATGATAATAATGTTTGGGTTATTGATAGTGGTTGCACTAATCACATGGCTTCTGATCTAAAACTATTTAAGGATGTGGATTTATCACATCAAGCAAAAATCCATATGGGAAATGGTGTCTTGGCTCAAGGAGAAGTTAAAGGTCATGTTGCTGTCCAAACACAAGATGGTCAAAAATTTATTAAAGATGTAATGCTAGTACCTGAATTGAAACAAAAATTACTAAGTGTGGGGCCATTGCTTGAACATGGATATGTTGTTCATTTTGAGGATTTCTCCTGCAAAATTTTGGACTGCAAAAATGGCAACCATTTGATTGCAAAAGTGAATATGGAGAAGAATAGAAATTTTCTGTTGAAAATGAATCATCCAACTCAGTTGGCTTTGAGAAGTGAGGCAAGCAACAATTCTGCACTATGGCACAAGAGATTTGGCCATCTCAATTATAGAACTTTGAAGTTGCTTAGAACAAAAGGTATGGTTCATGGTTTATCCTTCATCTATTTAAAATCTGATCCTTGTGAAGGGTGTATTTTTGGTAAACAAATTCGAGCATCATTCCCCCCAAGTGGTGCTCAGAGAGCTAGTGCACCCTTAAAATTTGTGCACAGTGATATAGTTGGTAAAGTGCCAACAATATCTAAAGGAAATCACTGGTATTTCATCACTTCTATTGATAATTATACAAGAATGGCTTGGGTATATTTTCTAAAAGAGAGATCTCAACACTTGATGTCTTTATGAAATATAAAGATATGGTGAAAAATCAAAGCAATACGAAAATCAAGGTGCTTCATAGTGATCAAGGTGGAAGATATATTTCTCATGAATTTGAAAGGTACTGTGCAAATGTTGGAATTAAAAATCAATTAACAGTAGCCTATAGTGTCCAGCAAAATAGAGTTGCTGAGAGAAAGAATAGAACAATTGATGATATGGCTAATTCTATGCTTCAAGAGAAATGTATTCCTAAATCTCTTTGGGCTGAAGCTGTTAATGCTATTGTTTATATTTTGAATAGAAGTCCAACAAAAGTTGTATCAAATCATACTCCTTTTGAAGCTTGGTATGGCCAAAAGCCTGTCATTAGTCATATGGAAGTGTTTGGTTGCATATCTTGTGCACAAGTCCCAATTCAGATGAGAACAAAATTTGGTAACAAAAGTGTGAAACGCATATTTGTTGGCTATGCTGATTGTACAAAAGGCTATAGACTTTATAATTTGAAGAAGAAGAAAATTATTACTGGTAGAGATATTATTTTTGATGAATAAGCTTCCTAGAATTGGAACTTTCCCAAGGAGCAAAACGATCATCTATTACCAACAAGTACCATCACCTTAGACCAACAAGATGTTCATGTTGAAAATCAGGAGCAAACTGATATCTCAAGTCAAGGAAGTTCAAATTCAGACTCTAGCCCAAGTGCTAGTGATACATCAACTCTGGTAAGAATGAAATCTTTATCTGACATTTATGAGTCATGTAATTTTTCAGTAGTTGAACCACAATCATTTGAAGAAACTAAGAAACATGAACATTGGATTAAATCCATAGAAGAAGAAATTCATATGATTGAGAAGAATGATACTTGGGAATTAGTTGATTATCCCAAGGATCGTGAAGTAATTGGAGTTAAACTAGGCGGATTGGCGCGCCTATGCCGCACCTATTTTTTTTTCACAGAACATGACAAAAAAAGACTAAAAAAATTAGGTTCACCAATTTTAGACATCTCAATATTTATTTATGAATTTATTAATATTTAACACATTCATTTAATTATGGAGAAAATAATATTATTTTTATGCATGCACATAATTTTAATATGTAGACGACAGTAATATGAATCTAACAAAATTTGTTTCATATTTTTTGAGTTTTAGATATTTTCTATACATTGTAGATTATTTCAACCGATTTATCAATATAACTATTATACCTTTCGCTATTTTTCTGGAATTTTTCAAAAAACTATATTATACATGTAAATATACAGATATATATATACATACATATGCGTATATGTACACATATACATATATGTATACATATATGTATCCGTATCCATATGTATACATGGATACATACGTAGGGCCCACATAAACAAGAGCTATATTGCTTGAACCCTTGGAATCACTCTAATTCTTGGAGCTTTAATATATAGTATTGATTGGTCTATAAAACCAAACTGAAACCAGATGGTTCAGTTCAAAAGTTTAAAGCAAGACCTGTTGCTAAAGGATTCAAACAAAAGCTAGGAGTTGATTATTTTGAGACATATGCTCCTGTTGCAAGGCTAGAAACAATTTGTACTATAATTACTATGGCTGCTAAGAAAAATAGAAATTATATTAACTTGATGTCAAATCAGTATTTTTGAATGGTTTTCTTGAAGAAGAAATATATGTTGAGCAACCACAAGGATTTTTTGTTGAAGGGGGAGAAGGTCAGGTTTTCAAACAAAAGAAAGCTTTGTATGGTCTTAAATAAGCTCCAAGAGCATGGTATAGCTAAATTGATAAATACTTCATGAAAAATAAATTTGAAAAGAGCAAGTGTGAGCCAACATATATCAAGAAGAAAGGTATGGATATTCTTATTGTCTCATTATATATTGATGACTTAATATATATCGGTAATAGTGAAGAAATAATGCAAAGTTTCAAAAATGATATGATGAATACTTATGAAATGAGTGATCTTGGTATGTTGCATTACTTTCTTGGCATAGAGATATGTTAAAGTGATGAAGATATTTTCATATTTTAAAAGAAATAAGAGAATGTATTCTGAATAAATTCAAGATGCATGATTGTAAATCAATGGCAATTCCTTTAATGCCTAATGAGAAACAAAAGAAATGTGATGGAACAAATATGGTTTATCCTTCTATCTATAGAAGCATAGTTGGACGCTTGTTATATTTAACTGCTACTCGGCCAGACATTATGTTTGCAGCAAGCTTGTTGTCTAGATGTATGAGTAGTCCAGGCCAACTAAATTACTCTGCTGCAAAAAGAGTTCTAAGATATGTCAAATGAACTATGGATTATGGCATTTGGTATAAACAAATTGGGAATTCAAAACTGATTGGTTATACAGATAGTGATTGGGCCAGGTGCTTTGATGATATGAAGAGCGCATTTGACTTGTTTTTTCACTTGGATCTGGTATGTGTTCTTGGTCCACAAAGAAGCAAAATATTGTAGCTTTAGCTTCAGCAGAAACTGAATATGTATCAGCTGCAAGAGCTGTTTCATAAGTTGTGTGGATGAGAAGAATATTAGAGGATCTTGGAAAAAAGTTTGATAAACCAACTACAATCTATTGTGATAACAAATCTGCAATTGCTATAAGTAAAAATCCAATCAGCCATGAGGAAACTAAGCATATTACAATCAAATATCATTATGTCAGAGAAGCAGTGGAGCGCCATGAAGTTAAACTAGAATTTTTTCAAATTGATCATTAGCTGGTTGACATTTTTACTAAGGCTCTGCCAAGAGACATATTTATTCATAATAGAGAGATGATCAGAGTTACAAGAAAATGAATTAAGGGGAAGTTTGTTAGCAATAATAATTTATTTCCTTATGTAGAGATATTTCTAGATGATTTGTATAAACAACTTAGACACTAGAAGCTTCTAGAGTCATATCTAAGCTTATGTATGCTAAAAAAATCAGTGAAGGTCAACTAGTGACAAGTAAATAGAGCTGTAACTCAGTTATATGTGTGTACGAGAACGAGAAAGAAAAGTTAAGATGAAACTCTGTTTCTAAGTATGTTGAAGAACTCTAACAGCAGCTACGATTCTCCTCTGTTCTCGTATGTTCTAGCTCATTTTACTCCAGCAAAATGTGAGTTTAGTGATCATAAACTCCATCAGCCGTCGCTTCGCATGCGGACATAGTCGCTGTGGCGAAGGCTAGAACCACGGCGTGGCTTTGGGGTCGCCGCGACTATGGAAACCGGCCGTGGCCGTCACTGCACGGGCAGACGCGGTCGCCGTGGCGGCGGCTGCAACACACGGTGCGGCCTGGATGTGGGCCGGCCCGGCGGCCATGACTATGGCAACCGATCGTGGCCATCGCTGCGCGCGCAGACACGGACGCCATGCGGCTGCTGCAGGAACAAAAGATACGTATGTGTACCGGCCGAATCGATGTGTTATTTCACGACCAGGCATGCAGTTGTGGGGTTCTTACTGGCCGTCGGCAGGGCAGGCACACAAGGGGCGACCATGGCCACGTGAGACGGCAACAGCTTTGGCGGGTACGAGATGTCTCTGTGGCGGAAGGCCGATCGCTTCAATGGGCGTGCAAGCAACGGAAGACTTCGACGGCCGACGAGAGTGCGCAAAGCTGTCTTCGCCAACGAGGTGTATCTCCTTTCTCATGTGTGACTGGCTGCGGGGTGCCCGGCGCGACGAAAGCAGATAATATGGATGGAGGAGAGCAGGAGCGTGGCGTAGGACGGGGGCTTCAGGGTGTGGAGGGGCCGATTATTATTTTTAAAATAAAAGTTTTATTTATCCTCATCGTTACATTAAAATAATATAATCATATAATAATTCACTATCGATCTCAGTATAATAAAAATACACATAATCAAAACAGAACATAAAAATAACAAAACCAAAAAAGAAACAGTGCTAACCAAGAGGAAAACGACCCAATGCTAAGTATATGGTGGAGGAGCGACGATCTGGAGTCTGGATTGCCATCTAAATCGGGTAAAATACTTTTTAACCACCCACTCTAATTGCGCATATGCCACTACCACGAGCTCTCGATGTTTGTACCACTGTAGCATAGACCATATATGAAGCCAACACATATAAGTATAAATAACCTGTAAAGAAGGAAAAAAATTCTCCTATTAAAGACAACATAATTTTTGTATAGCTATAATGACCAATAAGTTGCGGCTGTCAGTACTTTAGCTTTTCATTGTTTACTAAGGCTATGAAGCCAATTTTTAAATATGTTTGGTGTATTATAGGGTAGGTAAAGATATATATTTGATTAGTAGAACCCTTTACGTAAGTACCGTAAAAAATTTAATTTTTAAATGTACTTTTAGTTTCGATACTTACCTATTTAGTATAGTTGTATCGCTATGTATAATTCATAATTTCCACAGTTTCCATCTAAGATGATATGGTTAAGGGTCTGTTTGGTAGAGTTCTCTCTGATTTAAATTCTCTGTGGAGAATGATTCTCTGAAAGGAAGTGATTCTGTGGTTGAAAGTGATTATCTAGTGATTCTCTAGAATAAACTATATAGATGAAGTGATTATGTGCGGGAAGTGAATCAGAGGAAACTTTTTTTTCAGCTTCCCAGCTTTTAGTTCATTTCAGAGAATCACTCCTACAGATTTTACTCAGAAAGCTAAAAGCTGAAAGTTATTATTTAGTAGAGCTCTATTTAATTCCAGCCGAGAAACTGCTCTGAGAGCGCTGCTAAATAGACTTTAACTTTTTGACAGACCCTAACTTTTATTTCTTTGTTCTTTCCTGAAGCATATCAATGGAGCACATGGGGATAAGGCGACTCCATCACATCAACGTTTTTCAGTTGATTGGAATGGCATCATCCCTTGATCGTTTAGGGGTTTTCGAGGAAGAGGTATGCAAAGCATCTTTCGGAATTTTCCTTTCAGCACTGTCATTGCCAAAGTAAAAATGGTTTGAACTTTAAGGCTGACCAGAAATCAGGTTTTCATTACCACAATGTATTTAGCAGCACAAATTACTGTGATAAACACGGTGGTGCGGATGCGCCGTGGACAGGTTAGTATAGGAGATGGGCAACGTCTCAACGGGACCCCCTAGAATCTCTGCTTTTTGAATTTCCAACCACAGGAAAACGTCTTAGCTTCAATGAATTAAACGCTCAATCAACGCATCATCAACCAAATCCAAAACCCCTATGTGATGCAAGCGTGACACACACGTGTTTTCTTCAGTGATGGACTTGTATTCACAATTTCACATCACATATTTTTCTGCGAGTGACCTAAACACATCATGCTAGAGCTACTTAGCCATAACAGATTTTTGTAAATCCCTTGTCACAGCAATTTAAACAAAGTTCCACTGAACAGTCCAAAACAATATGTAACGTAGGGCTCATAATCTCACTACAATGGTGACGATGAGTAGTATAACTCTACCGTATATGACCCGTATATGAATTCCTAGGAGTCCTCTAGATACTCGGAGCATACGGTTATATCTGGAATGGAATCCTTGGACGTATGAAAACTATTTGTTGGTACTCAGGTATCCCTTAATTAACAATGGAGTCTATCTCTAAGTTTAAGGACAACAGGATCCTACTCAGAAAGGACTTCGGACCTTACACGGCAACACCCCTATGTAAGGATCCGGGGGACCTTGCGGAGGGAGGATTGGACACATGAGAAAGAGACACTCAAGTAGACAACACGCAAGGAGCCTCCAGCTAGTTGTAGATCCCATATAGGCTAGCCACAACCCTCTTGTAATCTATCTTGACATCAGTAAAAGAACACATGATGTAGGGTTATTATCCTCTGGGACGCTCAAACCTATATAAACCTTTGACTCCTTACACTAGATTCGACAAGTTGAAGCATCCCTTACTATTCATCACGTATTTGTAAGATCAACGGTTCATCGATCGTCGACAGTTGGCGCTGTTTGTGGGGACTTCTACCAACATCGCTGAATCTTCGTCATCGACATCGTTGCCGAGTTCACCAAAGACCATGTCAAAATTGGGCTTCAGACGAGGGGTTCTACGATAACTTTGCCCTCTCATCCAACAAGGATCCGATGATCGACCAGGTGGATCTATGTGACACCAAACCTGATGGCGAGTCCAGTGATGACATGAGTCATTTCATGGACGAGTATGCCAGGGCTCACGGTAGCAAGCTTGAGTTGCCCGAGAGCCAAGACATTTGCTCAAGCGATGTGAACCGCAAGTTGGGATCACCCCCTGCGGCTTTCGGCAACTCAGGTTGCCAAAGAAACTTTCCGAAGGCATCCCCCAATGACAGGTCCTTGATGGACGTAGACTCTCTTCTAGTGAAGCATACCCCCTAGAAGTTTTCACCATTGAGGACAGAAGTGGTACCCCGACCAACCCTCTTTAGGATGGTAACACGTGGGACCCAAAGTCCATCATTAATCTAGAGGGAGGAATTATAATCAGCACCCGCCGATGACAACATCTGTTGAGCTTGTAGGTCTTAATACATAGGCTTTTCGAGGTCCAGAACCAGCTCTGACAACTTCCCACAGGGGATTTTTCTACTCTCGAGGGAAAGAAGTGGCTCCAAGATGTGGAGGAGGACCTCTAACAAGCACAGGTGAAGGCCGAGTCCTCTCATCTGGCGGCATCAGCCAACAGTTCCACTGCAGGCAAGAGCTACACCAACCCTTCTTGTGATGAATCAGATCGAGAGAGATGAAATCCCTGGAATCAGAATCGCTGGGATGATGGTCGATCTTTGTGTCGCCACAGGGCCTCGCCAATTCGAGATCATCCCACCTCAAAGACTGAAGGACCCCACTGGACCGATCACCCTCTCGGTGATGATCTGATCTGAGGACATCCTGACTGCGCAGTCGGTCGAGTCAAGGTCATGGCCGATCACCTACCCCTGTGAGTGGGGTGCCCGCGTTCACTCTCCCGAGCTTAGGAGGGTCTGTTGGCCATCCCGGTTGAAGCCCAAGTCGATAGAGACGTACGACGTGACAACCAATCACGCTGAGTTCCTCCAAATCTATACTACAGCCATCGAAGCAGCCGGGGGGAGGACAAGAAGGTCATGGCCAACTACCTTTCCACGCCCTCAAAGGGCAGGCTAGGACTTTGCTAACCAACCTACAACCAGGAATGATCCACTTGTGGGAGCACCTTTGTGACCTGTTCTAGGGGAACTTTCAAGGCACGTACATCTGCCCCAGAAAGAAGAACGATCTGTTCCGACTCTTCCAAATGGAGAAGAGGACCCTGTGTGAGTTCATCCGATGCTTTAGCAACAGCTGTAACACCATCCCCAAGGTAACCGATGCTAACGTCATCCAGACCTTTACTTGGGGTTGCAGGAACAGCAGGTGTATTGAAGACTTTGCCATCAACGACCCTAAAACGGTCAAGGAGCTAATAGACATTGCTGACAAGGTAGCCAATGCCGAGGAGGCCCTCTCGTTCATCAAGGATAAGGCGCAGGGTGTGCAAGGCTCGCAACCTAGACTCGATGGTGACTCATCGAAGAACAAGCGCAAGAAGAAGCCCTCCAAAGGAAGGAATGAGAAGAAACTGAAGACTGAGGAAATCATGGCGAATATCCCTGACAAGTATTATAGGACCCCCTAGGGCTAGGGCAAGCAGCCAACCTTCAACAAGGGGAAGCAGTGTTTCGCTGAGACTTGGTGCAACATCAACAAGACCGACAGCCATGGCCTCCTCTAGTGTTGGGTGTTCAAGAAGCACGTTAAGGATGAGGCTGAGAAGGAGTAGGGGAAGGCCTCACAGATTGTGAGCCAAAGTCAGGACTCCAATTCCAGTGACAACTCAGATCACATGCCTTTCTAGGACGACAAAAGGATGATCGATCACATGATCGGGAGCTTGGCTTCCTACGAGTCCAAGAGGCAGTACAAGACATTAGCCTGAGAGGTATTCACCATCATCCCTCAGACTTGTCAAGTGGTCAGGTAGTCAAATGTCGAAATCTCCTTCGGCTAAGATGATTGTCCTGAGAACTTCATTTGGGCCAGCCGCTTCCCTATTGTGGTTGAGTCCACCATGAAAAACTACAAGGTTTTCTGAGTGCTCATGGGTGGAGGGAGTTCCCTGAACATTCTCTTGACCAGTGCGCTTGATGCGATGCAGGTCCCCCGGTCTGCCATCAAGCCTTCCACGACATTGTACCCAGGTCCTCGCGCCATGCCAATTGGCAAGATCATGCTCCCCATCACCTTCAAGAAGCCAAACAACTTTTGAACAGAAAAAGTCAAGTTCAATGTGGTTGATTTCGAGATGGCTTACAATGCCATCTTACGACGATCAACTCTAGCCAAGTTCATGACTGTCGCATGCTATACTTACTAGTGCGTGAAGATCCCACGGCCCAAGGGAGTCATCATGGTTCTGGACTGCGCCAAGACTGGCCTACACTGCGACAAGTGGAGTTTGGACATGAAGGAGTAGCATCAGACCAACAGGGAGACCAAGAACTTGAGGCCCAAGGTAGCCGTGAAGTCTCACAGTGAAGTCAAGACAGTTCCTCTGGACTCGACGAAGCCATCCAAGACTGTTTGGATTGGCTCTGGCTTGAGCCAGAATAGGAACTCGAGCACATCACCTTCCTCTAGGCAAACTCTGAATTGTTCGCGTGGCAACCGTCTAATATGCCCGGTATCCCCAGGGAGGTGATTGAGCACATGCTAGTTGTCCGTCCCTACGCAAAGCCTATCAAGCAAAAGCTTCGACGGTTAACTCCCAATCGGAAAGAAGCAATGAAGGCAGAGATCGAGAAGCTTTTGAAGGCAAGTTTCATCAGAGAGGTGGAGCACCCCGAGTGGATGGTTGACCCCATCATGGTTAGAAAGTCAAACAGGAAGTGACACATGTGCGTGGACTTCATAGACCTCAACAAAGCCTGCCCAAAATATGCCTTCCTCTACCTGGATTAGATCAAATAGTAGACTCCACCTCCAGGTGTGACTATCTAAGCCTTCTCGACACCTACTCTAACTATCACCAGATTAGCATGAACCTTGAAGATGAGGAGAAGACCTCCTTTATAACTCTTTTCAGGGTATCTTTTTATGTAAAGATGGCATTTGGATTAAAAATCACTAGTGCCCCCGACTAGATTGGTCAAAATATCGAGGCTTATATCGTATCAACATGGGATGCAAATCACTCTCCATGACTAGATTGGTCGAAACGTCTAGGCTTATGTCGATGAACTTATCATAAAATCGAAAAGGAAGGAAGACCTTCTCTCTGACCTACTCGAAACCTTCAATAGTCTGCAAAAAAAAAAGGATCATGCTAAATCTAGAGAAGTGCATGTTCAGTCGACATGGGAAAGCTACATGGGTTCTTGGTGTTCGCACCGGAAAATCGAGGTCAATCCCAAGAAGATCAAGGACATCGAGGAAATGCAGTCCCCTAGGTCAGTACGAGAAGTTTAGAAGCTAATTGGGTGCATGGAGGCACTCAGTTGTTTTATCTCCCATATCAGAGAATATGGGCTTCCCCTTTTCAAGTTGTTGTGCTAACATGATGGTTTCAAGTGGTCAGAAGAGACTTTCTAGAATCTCAATAGGCATCTTTCATCGCCCCTATGCTAGTCGCTCCCAACCCAGAGAAGGACCTCTTGCTTTACATAGCGACCGGACCACAGGCCATGAGCTTGGTATTGGTGGTGGAATGAGAAGAGCCCGACAAGTGGGAGAAGAGCTAGAGACTAGTGTATTACATCAACAAGGTTCATCACAGACCGATGGAATGCTACCTGCAGGTGCAGAAGTTGCTATATATAGTCCTTATGGTCTCGCACAAGTTAAGGCACTACATTCAAGCTCACAAGATCACCATGCCATCAACCTTCCTTTCTACTCGAAGAGATCCTCCACAACAAATATGCCATCAGCATAATCGCTAAGTGGGCCATCAAGCTCGAGGAGTTCGACGTCTGTTTCATCCCTTGCACAACTATCAAGTCACATGTGCTTGCCGACTTCGTGGCCAAGTGGACGAAGCTCGGACAGTCCTAGAAAACCCACGATGACACGACCGAGGTATGAAGTTTGTATTTTGATGGGTCGCTAATGCTCAGAGGCTCGGGGCTTGGGATAATACCTATCTCCCAGATCGGAGAACGCATGCAATACGCATTGCAGATTGACTTCCTGGCCATTAGCATTGTGGCCGAGTATGAGGGTTTGCTTGCATGTCTTCGAGTAGCTTCTGTGCTTGGCATCCACCGCCTACTCATGAATGGGGATTCACATCTAGTGGTGAAGCAAGTTAGTAAGGAGTATCAAACCTCATAAAAGACCATGGCATCTTACCTTGCGGAGGTGGGAAGCTAGAAAAGAAATTCATCGGACATGAGCTCAGATACATCCTGAGAAAGGACAACTGTCTCAACGATAGTCTTGCCCGACTAGCCTCCTCGTGATCTCCAGTACAACTGATATGTTTATAGAAAGACTCCCAAATAGTCTGACACAAAAAGGATGATATGACAGAAGGAGTGGTGGTCTAAGAGACCTATAACCAACTCGGGACGTCACTAGGAATCGACACTCCAAAGGAGTTACGGGGGAACTCATAGCACCACTTGAATACGAAGATACATGGATGGATCCAATCTGCAAGTTTCTTTAGGATCGAGTCATACCCAAGGAGAAGACACTATCCGAGTAGATTTCCTGTAGGGCCAGGATGTATACCCTGGTCAATGGCATTCTCTATCATAGAGGTGCCCATAGAGTGCTCATGAAGTGCATCTTTCAGAAGCAGGGTACCGAACTACTCGAAGAAATCCATGGAGGGTTGTGTAGAGCTCATGCTTCCTTCCGAACCTTGGTCGAAAAGGCCTTCAAACAATGTTTCTACTGGCATATGGCTCTCCATGATGTGAGCAAGATGGTTAAAAAATGCACCAACTGTCAATTTCATAGTAGGCGAGTTCACCAACTCGCTCAAGCTTTACAGACAATCCCCTTATCATGGCCTTTCACGACATGAGGGCTGGACATTATGAGAGCCCTTCTTGGTAGTGCTGGGGACTACAAGCACCTTTTTGTCGCCATCGATACTTTCACAATGTGGATTGAAGCTGATCCAGTCATGAATATCACCTCAGAGGCTGTCAAACGGTTCATCATGAAGAGCGTCATGATAAGGTTTAACGTCCCAAATAGGATCATCGCTAACAACTGCACTCACCTCTCGAGCGCGATCTTCAACGAGTATTGTGAGGGGCTAGGCACCAAGGTCTATTTCGCGTCTATTGCTCATCCACAGAGAAATAGACAGGTAGAATGGGCTAATAGCCTCGTGCTGCAAGGGATCAAGACCCGCGTATTTAACGGCTTATCCGCCTATTCCAAAGCCTAGGTATAAACCTTTTTTCCTAGTCTACAGGGCCAAATCCATGCTTCACTATGAACTAAAGTTCAAATCTCCCTGTGTCGAGTTGTTCACCAACAAGGAGGAATCTCTTAGGAGCGAAGACAACCACAACAACATTGAGAAAAGAGCACTCAAGTGTTGATACGACCAGCAATATATCAACAATCCCTCTGGTACTACTACAACCAGAACGTCCGAGAATGAACCCTCCAAGGCGGAGACCTGGTTCTACCACTTGTTCAGAACCAAAGTAATCGCAACAAGCTATCCCCAAAGTGGAAGGATCCCTATATAGTGGTCGAGTCTACTTGCCCCAGGTTGTTTAGGTTAGCAATGGAGGATGGACAAATCCTTAATAATTCTTGGAGTATGTTCACGTTAATAAAATTCATATTGCCTGTGAAGTCGCATGAATCTCTTTGCACTTTTCTGTCTCCTTCACAACTCAATGTCTGGTACCCTTACCTAGCACGCGCACCAAGATACGCTTAGGCAAGAGTGACACAGGAACAATTAGGCTACAAAAATTCCAATGACCAACAGGGCATTATGAGCATTTGCTTTTATATCAAGCTAATTTCTAGAATTCCATCGATGATTTTTCTCTTTTCTCTTTGAATGCATGTCTAAGACTTCTTCCTAGATAGGCAGGTCCCAACATGGACATCGGTACGCAAACCATGTACAACCTACAAGTAAAGGCTCAACGCATGCCCCTAAATACGGGAAGATTGCCAATGTGCGTGGACATACCTCCTCTTCTTGAGCTGGCATGACATCTTGAGCATGACAAGGCTCGAGCCCTGCATGGCCGTTTCAACTGGGGGGACGGCCTCATCGGCCGTTACTTTTAGCAGGATCAAGGCTATCTCAGCCAAGGTACCCTAGCCGATGACTGCCTTCCCGCGATCTTGATCATGCACTTGACTGTGGCTCTGCATATTTACCTACGAGAAGGAAGCCAAAAGGGTGGGGTGGACGTACCTAACGAGAAGGCCGTGGAGGCAAGGGTGCGGGACTCAGAGATAGAGGCATTGTCGAGGGGGCCACATTGTTCCACAGTAGGTCGCCCCTGGCTGCACCTGTGATGCCCCCTGACAAGTTTCTCATCGGAGGGGTCCTAGAGCAACGTCACGATTGGCAGGTCTCTGCTTCCACTCGGGTCTACAAGGGTGATGAACTTGACTTCCTCCTCCTCCTCCTCCCGCACTCCAGTAGTCTTGACCTTCGAGTCTGGCTTTCCTCGACCCAAGCGCTGCATACAATACATGGACCATTGCCTCGGATAAGGACTACCAAAAAGGAAAACAGAGTGCGATCTGCTCTTACCGACAAGATTTTTGCCCTTGCCTCGGCTGCCATCTTCATGATTGGCGAGGGGATGTGTGGGTGGTCCTCCCCGAGAGCTGTCTCAAAGATGAATTGGTCCTCTAAACCACCTCTATTGCGGGAAGATGTGCAGTAAGAACTAAGACATAAGAAACCAAAGCTTTCCCTCTCCTCTGAGTACCAAAGCTACGTGGGGCAATGAGTACCTGTGTCACCTTCCCGGGCCAGGTCCTCCATATCCACGAACTCCCAGTCGGCTAACACCCTCGAGCGTAGGAGGCTCAACCGCTACCTAATCAAGTCCTCGATGATGTCCCATGCCGTCAAGCCCTTCACCTTCATCGAAACTTGCGTCGGATATGGCACGAGCCCCAAGTATCTTATGCCTCCAAGCGGGGGTGGATGGCAGTAGAACCACTTCTTATGCCACACCAACCAGGAGCTCCTGGTGGCGAAATCGATGTACTCCATGGATTTCCTATCACGGAGGCAGAAGCTAGCGCCATCGATGACCTCGTTCTGCTGCAGTGTCTTCAACACATCAAAGTAGCGAAAGAGGTCGATGAGGGGTCACGTGCCCAGGTACGTCTCGCTCAAGTGCACGAAGACACTGAGCATCACGATAGAGTTGGGGTTGATGTGGATGAGCTCAATTCTATAGAAATTAAGCACAAGGAGAAGGAAGCTAGAAGGGGGGAAATGAAACCCACAATGTAAGAAGTCAACGAACACCACAACCCAGTTCTTGTCTGGGCTAGGGACCTCTTTACCTTCCATTGATGCGCATGTGACTAAGTCGTGTGAGGGAATCACCTTGTCACGCTAAAATTGGGCAAGCGTGTCCTCCAACACCTCTGGTGCTACCCAGGCCCGAATTGGGGAGGCATCAGTGGAGGAGGAGGCAGCGTGCTTTCTGACCTTCTTGCGGCCTGTGGTGGGGGGTCTAAGAAATGTGAGGGAAAAAGGGCTTAGAAGGATTCAACAAAAGTCGCATGCACAAGGAGGAAGACGAAGAAGCTAGAGCTCAAGAAAGCAGAAGATCAAGGAAGCCAGAGTATTCCCCGGGTCACCCCAGGTCCTTTATACAGTGGCACTCAGCGGTTTTCTGACTAGCCTTGCGGTGGTCCCGAGTACTACTCAGAGCCACGTTGCCTGCGCCAATGTCTCGTGGCTTTTAATGCTCAGGATCACTTTCGGTATGTGCGGGAGTGGTTGATACGAAATCCCAAGAGTGCAGGTGCACGTCTCCAATGAATGCACTTGGGTTTTCATATGTCATCATGATCTTTTGCCAAAAAGAGAGGAAAGATTGTTTCACCACCACGCGAAAAACCCGCCTACTGGAGAGCTAATTTTTCCCATTCCAAGGATTTGGGGAGATATTTCACGGTTCACTTGGGAACCCTACTCGGAAGAGAGTTCTTCTGTGGGGGCTCATGGAGCTACTCGGAGAAGACATGGTATCCAGACTAGATGACCTGGGACAACTAGGAGCCCGGTTAGACATCCATGCTACCCAGAGACCCCAGTTACTACTAGGAGAAGCACCCTGTCGAGATGTTTTCCTTGGCTGGGAAAGTTTCTTGACCCATCACAATCCCATTTTATTAACTGATGGGGGGTTTAACGATGAGTAGTCGATACGAGGATAGTCGTAGTTGCTGTGAAGGAGGGTACGAAGATAAGATACAAAGGAAACCCCATTTCTTGACCAGGAAGTGATGCAAACTCTTGCAAAAAAGCTTGCGGAAGCCCACAAGCAGTGTGCACAAGGCTCTTCCAAGCCATAAAGGGATAGGGACGAGCTCATTTTGGCACTGGGAAATAAGGAGCACGGTGGTCACAAAAGAGGCGTTGAGGTGATGGGTTTGAAATATGAATTCCTAGGTGACGTCGATAGTTACAAGAGTCAAAAGAGATCCCAAGCAGAGCGAGATGCAAAATGAGAGGCAGAACAAGTTAGTATGATAGAAATGCTTGAACAAGCGCTACAAAAGGAGAGAGAATATATGACAAAAAGATAGCATAAGCAGTACAGCAAGCCCTCATGCGTGAATGGGGCGCCATTGTGAGCGAACAGGAACAACCGACAATGTCTCCTAATGTTGCGTGCTCCAACCCCAGTGGTCGTCGGAGTTATTGTGCGTCCACGGGAGTTCCAGGAGCTGACCCCATAACTCATCCCATGGATATCATCACATCACAGACACCATGTGAACTATAGATTGGTGCTAGGAACATTACCATTAAGGTGGCTTCTGGCGTGGTTTATCCCCGTGGCTCCCATGAACATTTGCATAGATGTTCGATACAAGAGGGCTACGTCGTGGTTGAAGTAGGCGAGATAGTTGACCGGTACCATTATGCTGAGGTGGACTACCACATAGAGGAGGGGACGAATACTATAGGAGAGAACGAGCACACATTCAACGCGTGGGAGAAGACCTACATAGTGTTTTCACCAGGTTCAGCTCCCGAGAACCTATACTCTCCACGAAACCATGGCCCACCATCACCTCGTAGATTTCCCTCTCGTCAGCCATCTCCTAGAAGATGTCCACCTCCTCAGCTAGCGCCTCGAAGAAGTCCACTCCTTAAGAAGCCAGAACCATCAAGAAGCCAGCCATCAGCTCAGAAAATATGATCAGGTTCCGTAGCATCCAAGCAGATGACATCATCTAAGAAGTCCGTGCCATTTTAAGGTGGCGAAACCCAAGGAGATCTATTCACTCACTATTGAGGAAAACAAAAAGATTGTGGACGCCAGTGTCATGTCTCATTTCCATCCTCTATCACCTTCATCGAAGCCTGTTGTGCCTAAAAATACCATGAAATTTTTCATAAATATAGCCAAAGCTAAATAGACAGAGGAGGCTTCGAGTAAGCCACCGACTGATTATGAATGTATCAGTAAGAAGTAGGCCAGGAGCAAATTAGATCCAACTGTTCAGGATACTCCAAGCATTAGGGACTTTCTGGCTTCTTCTAGATTAACAGTAGAAGAACTAGCATGGCTTATTGTGAAAGCGGATATGTCAAAGGCGGATGTTATATGACCATTTGAGTTAAAGTTTGTCAAACTAGATATAGAAAGAAACCTTACAACTCAAATGCGCTGATTACATCATTGGTACTTAGAGCAGTTCAAGCAGGGTATACAGGCATTCCCTGTAAGGTATAGAGATGTTCCTCAACGGGGATGATTACTTCTAGGTGAAGTTCAAGTGCTTGTATGAAATGTATAAGGAAGATGCCCTCGACGTGGCCATAATTAGAGCGTGGACTTTGTAAGTGACTTATACATATAATTCACGTTATATGAACTTGTATATTGAAATCGCATGGCTAACTTTTCTCTTTCGTAGAATGGAGATTCAAGCACGCATATAAGAATTAGATAATAAAGTAGGAGTTATCAATCCTGGGCTTATCAACCTGGAAATTATACGGTCGAATCAAGATTTCATCGAGGACTACTTATTGAAGTGTCTGCTTCACCACCAACACGAGACTTCTGTACTCTTACCCTAGATGTTTAAGTACATGTTTGTGTGCCATGGTGTTCTTCTTTTATAGTCAACTTGATTCTAATACTAATTTGTTATGGTGACATATTCCTATAGTTTTCATTGGATCATCCTTGTCATTCACCCAAGCTTGAGGAAGATCATTGTCATGAACTCACAAAAGAGAGATAAGACGACTTACTAAGAGCTCATTGACATGATAAACAGGTAAACTCAATCATTTAATCTTCACATCCATTGCATCTAAATTTAATTGGTATTCATATACACTACAGGGCGTACACAAGATACTACAAAAAGAGTGTTATGTACCGTCCATACAGGAAGTAACATGATGTAAAAATTGACTTTCCAGTATACAGGGAATATTTATGACTTGTATTTCCTACTGAATAAAAATATTCAATTTATTCCACTGACAAATTCTTTCCTCTTGAAGTGTATGAGGCAGCCACCTAGCAATAATCTTTACAGGTTCTATGTTCTTACTTTCATTCACAGATTCAGTCCTGACGAAGAGGCTGTCATGTTCAATGATCTTGAGGTATGAAATTACATATTGATGCCTTCTTTTCAATTTCTATAGGTTTTCAAGGACTAATTCCATCGTTTCTTCAAACACAACGCTTCAAACAATGCACAGGTGCGTTACAACCTACAGAAATACATGCCATTCAAGAACAGGTCACCAAGTTCTTCATGAAACATGTTATCAACCCAGCCGACGAGTTTCATAAATCGATCATGCCATCGACGCGTGAGAGATCTTCAAATGATTTCGTACCTTATGGTAGAGAGTATGCAACAAGGAGGAAAGCTACTAAGGGATTATACGACTTATATATTGCCAAATGACACCATTTTAATGAAGGATATTAATTACTATGTATTAATAAAGGATATGAATTACTATCTATTAATGAAGGTGTAATTATTATTGATTTACATTAAATATGTATCTCATTATATGCATGCCAGTGCACGTGGTCCAGAAGCAACAACCCGTAAGCGTGTCTAGGATGACGAGAATGAGAGGTTGGCCCGTCAGCTGTGCGCTGCGGAGGAGCAAGAAGTAGCGTTCCGTAAGCGTGCCCAAGAGGAGGAGGACGAGAGGGTGGCTCGTTAGTGTGCTGTGGATGAGCATGAGAGGGTGGCTCATCAGTGTGTTGTGGAGGAGGTCGAAGGCTCAAACTGTAGTGGCGTTTAGGCGTTGGACTTTGATATCTTTGACACACCGGAGAGCCTAGAGCTTAGACGATGCTATGGTCGATCAAGCGTGGCCGGGTTCTTTGCTCAACCACCATTGGTCCCCAGGTGTCCCCGGATGTACACATATCATCAGCCGTCCGTGAAGAGACATGGTCCTTATCGCGGGAGAGGTAGATGGATACTAGATTGGCTCAACTTGATCGACTTTTCGGGGGTGACTTGTGAGAGCTATTATGTATATATGTGTTTTTGTCTATGGCTATGACTAGTAATATGTGTTCACTTGAATATGACATGAATTACTATGTATTATTGAAGGTGTCATTATTATTGATACACATTAAATATGTGTCTTATTGTATGCATGTATTGAGAGGGAGAGAGATGGAGAGATCGAGGAGATAGAGAGAGGACAGAGAGAGGGAGCACAAGGAGGGAGGAGAGGCAAAACACTACTGGCTGAATGCTTCAACTGGTAGTGATATCTTAAGAATCATTACCGGCTGAAACCACCACCATCATTGCCTACTGAAGCCTTCAACTGGTAGTGATGCACGCATCATCACTGTCGGCTGGTGGTTTTAGCCGGCAGTGATAACTCCTTCACTGCCGGTCCCCCGAGTCGGCAATGATAGTCCCTGATTATCACTGCCCGTTAGCTACTTCCGGCTCTAAAACTGATAGTGAAGGGGGTTTTGGAGCAGATAGTGATGTGCTATTCTGCAGTAGTGGCACCGTCACAACGCCGCGACCCCCCCGCTATCCTTGTGCAGCGTTGTTGCCTCGGCTACACCGGTCACGCCAAATTCCACCGCCACCGATCAAGCCTGTCGCCACTTGCTTCTGCTCCCCACCGATGCTACCCCAAAATCTGGCACCCCGCCGTCGACACTCCTCCGACTCTGGTCGGACCCGCCACCTCCCCACCTTGGTGAGCCTAATTGCAACTCGGGTCAACGGGAGCTTAGATCGGCATCAAGAGGGAGAGAGCAAAGGGAGGAAAAAAATGAAATGTCATATTGGTAATGGTAATGGCGGTTAAATATATGCCACAATCTACAATTCAGAGGTAATCTTTCTTTGAATTATAGATTATGATATAATCTACCTCCAAATTATAGAATCTGGATTGTAAAATCATCCTTCTTATTTTTAATTATGAATTTTCTAAAATCCTAATAAAAACAAACAGACCTTTATTCCCAACCATGCGTACGTGAAAATATCTGAGTCACGTACTAACCAATTAAGCTGAATGCTGTGGTGCATGCACAATGACCATGCAATTCCCTTTTCTCAGATTTTGCCAGCGTACATGCATCTTAATTACGCATATTCTCGGCGCCTTGCATCACTCGGACCAGAAAGTCGGCCTGCGTTTTGACACTTCGAAGGAAACGACTCCAAGCAAGGAGAAAACCTGATCAAAGTGGGTAGAAAGAGAGAGAAAGGGACGGATGGATGGATGGACGGTGCAGGAAGCGAGCCTTATCCAATCCACTGCATGCCGGGCCAGTCACTCACACGCGTCACTCCGCCCGCCATCCTTGCCCTGATAGTGGGCCAGCCCTTTAGACAAAGACGAAATTACCCCTTGGCTTTTCCAGTATTACCTGCCGCGGAGAACGCGGGTGCTGTTACGTCTTCTGGCCCCGTGTGTGCGTGCGTGCGTGCGTGAGCAGGTAACGGCGTTAGGGCTTCTAGAGGCAGATACTTCTTGGACGGTTTTGTCCCCCGCACGCGTGTTGTATAAATGGCTCCTGTGCTTGGATTGGCGCGCAGCGCAGAGTGTGCATCCTTGAAGCCTTTTCTCACAGATATTCATTGCATCGGTTTAGTATCAAAACATTATATTTTCATGTGCTACTAATAAAAAGTTTGATATTTGGAGATATTTTATTTGGTAATGATGCGTTATTCGCATTTTCAGATAGTGAATTAAAAGAACAGTAATTTGGTAACAGGGCAGGAGATCATGAGGCAAGGACAATGTCACTCATTTGGTGAGACATGATAGATAATGCTAGATGTTATTGATTCTTTTACATTTGGATAAGACCTCATCTTTCCCTTCTCGATATAACTTTTAGTGAGCTTTTTGCTAGGTGCTTACATAAGAATAAGCAACAGAAGCTTGAGTGCCTAGTTTGGAGCAATCGAACGCCTTTCTAAAAGAGTGTAGTAGAAAAAAAGTATGGTGCATCATAAATGTACCTTTTGTAATAAATTCACACTTATATATATGCTTTCCTTACATTAAAACCTAGTATTTGATATATATTTGTTGATATATCCGTGTTCTATTTTTGTTGTTAATTTCGAGAGTAGTTAGATGTATGGAAAATATCATTTGATCCAACCAAAATGCAGACTTACAGTGTAACACTTTGCATAAAAAATCAACTGTCCAAATTGAAGGCAAAACCACTTCGATTCCTTTAGAAAAATTAAAGAAAAAATTCATATATTTTCAAGCCACTGACGTTTGTAACCAGGTTGATAGAAAAACAATCTTACTATATTTGTGGATAAATCAAACAATTGGCTAACCTAATTAAACATGTCTAATTTGAGTTGCGAGGAAGTTGTACATTAAAATTACGAATCTAACATGCCCATCCACTGTAGCACTTTGCATAAAAAATCTTATAAAATCGAAGGTTCGAATTGGAGCCCAAAGCAACATGTTCGCCGAAAGCCATGAATGACGATGAGCCGAGAGCCAAAACAGGTTGGGGGCAAAAGAGTCATTTGGGTGAGAGGCACCAATCGCTCGCCAGCTCGACCACCGCTTCATAGTTCTGCTCTCTTTTCATTCCTTTTTCCACCCAAACACGTAACAAACCAACAATAATCCACTCCAGTCGCCTCTCTGCCTCCTCTGAAGTTGCGCTCGTGCTCTGCTTCGGTTCCGAGGAGCGGCCATTGCTGCTGGTAAGGCGAACCTTTCCTCCTCCCCTTTCCGAATCGAGCTTGTTTCTGACGCGATTCGTGATCCGATTGTCGCGGTTTCCTTCCGTCCTTTTGCGATTCTTTTCCCATTTCTCGGATTCTTTTTTCATTTTTCGTTTCTTGGGAGCAGGTGGTTGTTGGTTCTCTTATTCGTGTCGGGGGAGATTTGGTTTATATGGTTGGAGCTTCGATCTGGGCGGATTCGTGCTAGGTTTCTTGGTTGCTGCTCGCGCTATTTGCCTCTTTGGTGCGGTGCGGTGCGGTGAAGGGGGGTGATTGTTTGACCTGTACTTTGCCTTGGTAGAAACTATTTCATCGATTCTCAATTCCCTGTGTGTGTTTTTTTACATAGGCGCTTAGACTGCAATTTTTCTTCTTCTAAGAGGACCTTGCTAAGCAGTGCATTTCAATGTTTCGTTATGCGAATTAAATGACTATTAACTAGTATATGTCTAGGAAGAAATATTCACAGACATCTGAAGCTGCGGTAATGAAATTTCTTTAGGATGAGACAGAATAACCGACACTACATTGTGGGGGTTGGGGGGTAAAGGATAGGTTCAGCATTGAATTATGTATAAGACATTGTAGAATGCAGAGCGCAGCCCAGTTTTTTTTTCTTTCTGAAACCCGATCGCAGTTCATATATCAGTGTCAGCAAATGGGAGTCTGATCACAACAATAACATCCAGGCAGAGCAAGAATCATTTTCTGAGTTTTCAATTGCTATTGGCCACTTAGACTTAGTCTCCACAACATATCCAGACACCGTACGAATTTATTTATTCATTTATTGGTTTCATTTTTATCATGTAGGCATATTGATGGCGATGGAGGGATCAATTCGATGCCGTCCTGCGATGCAAGCAAAACTGCCGGCTGCGCTGATCAGCAACTCCCTGACCAAATCTGGGCAGCTTGGAACTGCATTATTTGGTGCCATGTGTAAATACAGGAACACTACTAGATTCATTTCTCCAATATCTCGCCCGTCCGTGAAGAATTCCAGTCATATTTGCTGTAGCTTCAGCTCATCTTCTGATGGTAATGGATACATGGCCGGAAACTTCAGTGAGAGTGATGAAGATTATGTCAATTCTACCGTGCTAGAAGCAGGTAATCTTCTTCTCACGATGGTGGTCTCCTTCTATAAGGTGTATGCCATAATACATCCGAGTTTTACTCTGGACTTCATTTTTCTTGATGAGACAACTTGCTTGACTTTGTATGCCCCCCGGTGAACAACTGGAGCCTTACTAGCTGATGAAGGAAATATGTGTACGTTTGCACTTTTGCCATTTTTCTTGTAACTCAACTGGTATTCTTGTACTGTCGAACTATTGTGCCATATCATGTCATGGTGATGTCATAAATTAGTCACGTTAGTATATGTGAGTGTCTTGGTTGAAGATATTCTTGAATCAAAATCATGATCAAACCTGATTCAAATTGAGTTCTACTGATGGAATGGTGAACAAATTGATTGTCGATTAACTACTCAGTTAACAGTAGTACTCTGGATGCGTGTATGTTCCCAATACCTGTTTTGAAGGTAACAGTTCTTTTTGCGGTTTTCTGTCTCAGTTGAAGTGAGAAGTGGGTCAGAAGGATATATAATCAAGATGCGAGATGGGAAAAACTTGCGATGTGTGCATGCTAATTCTCAAGGGAGAAATATTCCAGAGAGTGCACCACAACCTGCTATTGTTTTGAGGATTGAAGATGGAAGTGAAACTTTACTTCCAATCATTGTTTGTATGTAATCTCTTAGCATGATCTGGAGTTTTGAAATTAAAGATTTTGATTGATTTTAATTCATGTCTACATGCTTATTTTTCTCAGTGGAGATGCCAAGCGTACTTCTGATGGCAGCTATTCGCAGTGTCCACATTGTAATACCTTCTATCCTTATTATTCGTTGTTCCCATTTATTTTACTTGATACAGTGTATAATAATTTTCTGTTGTAGGCACGACCTACCATATATCAAGTTGTCAAGGAAATGATTGATAAGATGGG
This sequence comes from Phragmites australis, assembly GCF_958298935.1. Taxonomy (NCBI): domain Eukaryota; kingdom Viridiplantae; phylum Streptophyta; class Magnoliopsida; order Poales; family Poaceae; genus Phragmites; species Phragmites australis. The sequence continues at coordinate 16,915,563 of NC_084936.1, read as the reverse complement.
TTATGAGGTAAGCCTAATTTGCAAGCATTTATAGTAGCTACACAGACTTGGTTGCAGAAAATTTCACATGGTAACATTTTCATTCACTTATCCCCTTTATCATGATGGTGGATTTTGATTCCAGGTAAAACTTGTTCGGGTAAACAAAAGAATTCAAGAAGCATACTGTGCCGAACTTTATCTAACAAAGGTACTGATCTAGTTAATGAATTTCTAAGAGGGAACTGATTCATTTTCAATGGGTGCAACATTATCCTTAATATTAAATTAGAAACCACCTGTACTGCAGATTGAAGATCCTACAGACAGTATCACCTTCGATCTTCGACCTTCAGATGCTATTAACATTGCTGTTCGCTGCAAGGTATTAATATTATTCTTGTTGAAGATTTCGCTAGATGCTAATTTATTGACCTAGTTATCTGATTTTCTCAATCGCTGCCACTTCTGTTTGTTTCTGGCATGATTTTCCTCTCAGATTTCAACAGTTCCCGGTATGGTTTGTTTAACTTTTTAAAAATGAATAAAAATGTCATGCTCACAAGTGCACAAGGTAGTTAATGGTGTCAAGAAACATGCAACATTCGATGTTTGTACTACTTGTAGTTTTATAAGACACAAATATATGTGCACTTGTACTATCTTAGCCTTCCAAAGTGGCATGAGATTTGTACAAGGACATTGCAATGAACAGATGATGGGATGCTGGTTTGGGTTTCAAAAGTTTACAAAAATCTTAAGCCACATTTGATAGTGTTGGATACATGTACTATATATTCATGTGAAAAAAAAAATCCATATTCTCCATATTTATGTCATTTCCCTTGACAAGAACAGGTTCCTATACAAGTCCATAGAAGTCTTGCATACAGTGATGGCATAAGACCAGTCGTGCCAGCAAGAACGGCGGTAGCAGCTGGCCTATCAGAGGGGTTGTTGTTTACAGAACTTGACAGGTATTTTAGGAAGTCCAATATGTCTACCATTGAATGCCTCAGATCAATAGTGATCCAGCAGTTGTGGAATTGGGTTCTACTTTTTCTTCGTCTGCACAAACTTGTTGGTTCTACTTTCATAGATTGTCCCACAAACAAACAAAATACACACTTGAATTTTGATGTGTCTGACAGTTGGGCAGTCGGACCATTGAGGGAGGTGCTGTAACGTAGTTACTTGTGAGGGCAAAGAGGTACCTCATGTATTGATACTTAGTCCTTACATTGAAGTATTGAACACGGTGGTTCTTTATCCTTATAAGGAGATTCTGCCGCATTTTACTATTTAGGATCCAGAAAGCTCATTCTTTAGGAGATTCTGGTGCATTTTATTATTTAAGACCCAGATAGCTCACCTTAAGGAGATTCTGCTGTGTTTTCGTCAGACCTGATGGACAGCCATGCGTCGAGGCTCAAGAGTTTGGATTAGTGCGGAACATGCTCATTGCAGCTGTTGAAGAGAGATACAAAGATGCAGGTAATGATACTATCTCCTTGTGGCTTCATCCCAATTCATCCAGCACAGGAAAACAATGTTATCTGAGTATCTGACAGACTACTCCACCTAGTGTTGTCTTCTCAAAATTGTTTAAAATGCTGAACAAGCACCATTGTTTTACTTTGCAAGCATCATTTTGTACTCTGGAGCAAACTAGAAACTGTCGTGACATTCTAGCATTAGTCTTGGGAAGTAATAAGCTTTTGTTTAAACCCGACCAGGGAATTATATCTATCAAATGTTGATCGATGAATTTCTGCAGCATTATGGAAGGATAAACTTATGCAGCTGAGGTCTAAGCGGAATAACTGGGCATGACAGGTGCTTAACTCTTGCTTTGTTTTCTGTTCGAGTCGTTCTCCCTTTACAGAACTGTGATTGTTTTTAACTTTTGTACAGCGTGGCTCATCTGGATGGTGTAAATAAAGATGATGACCTGCTGAATTCCAGTGTGCATACCAGATGACTGATGCTTACTATGGTTCTATATATGTAACTAGCTGTACATATTATATATTTGGATCTAAGAACGCTTCTGTAAATTCAGACTAAGGTTCGAAGTAAAAACTAATCCATTTGGAAAACAAAAATATGTGTCATGTTTGTGGGTACCAGTACATACCTCGGCCATGCTCATCAGTATGTCAGGATTGATCTGTCTTCCGAAGGCAAATATTTGGCGAAACTTTTTAACACGTCACCTATGGTGGAACATGCAGAACTTGTCCGGTTTACAGAACTTGTTCTGGTACGTACCTTGAAATCCACTCTTTTTTTTTTATCTTGACTAATGAGATAATTTCTAGGATTTCTTTTTTTCCCTTGATTTTCTTGATTTTAGGAGTTTTTCTAGTGTGCACCTTGAATACCACTAGGTTATTTTTATATATAAGATAAGATGTGATAACGTTGAAAATTAGTGAATTAGCGTACATAATTAATTATTAACAAAAGAAATTACTTGTAGTTTTTTTAGAATTTTCAACCTCTGGCAAATAAGATACACTAATTATATATAACTATTGTCTATTCTAGTACTCTATGACCCAGGAGAGAGATCAACGTAGAGTAGTATCAAATAATACACGCTTTCCAGGAAGAAGAGAAAAGCAAAACGTTGACGATTGAACTTACTGAGCTTCCTGGGCCCATAACAACGTGGTTCATCGTTCTGTTGTTTGTCATCGATTGAACTTACTAAGCTTCCTGGGCCCATTACAACATGGTTCATCGTTTTGTTGTATCAGCTAACTCCCAAGATGAATCAATCTCCATCTCCGTTTCTTCAACTAAATGTCATGCAACAAGTTGTTTTCCTTCTAAAACAACTGATTAAATGGTAGAAGGAAAACGCTGTTGTACTTGTGACTGGCATCCATAAATCCCTGCCAAAGCTGAACAGAGATAATCTGGAAGAGAATACACTAAGTGTTTGCTCGAATTAACTTGCCTCTTTGTAAAATATTACAGCTGCATGCATGTTCATGCCAACGACTCAAGGTCTGCATGCACGCACACTGCAATTCGCACCAAGGCTAATCGTTTTCACTCTATCCATGCTTGAACGTTTTTTTTAATAATGAAAATAAGTTTCCAGCATTTGCACTGCCCAGTGCACGCAACCTGGTTCCTTGTTACAATTGGGTTGCATGACTCATGCATTGATCGAATATTCAAGTGCTTAAAGAGATCTCAACCAGCACATATTCTAGAATTAAATCATCACTCATTCTTGACGAAGACTTCCATTGCTACTATCTTCAATCTTTAACACACTTTGTGTACATTTGTCCTTTACTCCTCTTTCTATTGTAAACTCCAAGGACATAACCAATATGTTCCTTTGAATAATACCTGCAAGAAAGTAGTGATTGTAATTTTTTTGTCAAATGTAATATCATTATGGTATAGTTAGATAGCCCAATGTAAAACTGCTACACCAAGAAATATTAGATTTTTATGTTGTTGCCCAACACCCCTCAATCAACCCATCATGTAGGTAACAGTTCTAGGTATGTTTATATCCAGAACCAATTTGACAATGCGCCAAATAGATTTAGCAAGATGACAATCAAAGAATATGTATTAAATGCTTTCAGTATGATTACAGAAGCAACAATTGATATTCTTATTCCACTTACACATTGCCAAATTATCTTTTGCTAACATAACCTTTTTTCCACGTATCAAAGAAATATCTTTGTTAGGAAATGGTCTCACAGGCTCCCTTCGAATGTTGGGTCGAAGACCTCTGCGACCACTTTACTGATAAAGCGTACAGTTGTCGTGGATCTATCATGTCACATGAATCCTTCGATGATCTGGAAGTACTCTTTGGATACTCGACGCCGCAGGAGCGACTCTAGCAGACGGGATCGGCGAAGACCTTCGCTCGGCGCCTCGAGGGAATCGGTCGAAGGGACACCTAAGGTGTCGTCGCAGGTGAAGCCTTTGTCGTGCCTTCGGAGACTAGTCGAAGACCTTCATGTGGCGCAACGAGGAGGACAGCTGAAGGGCGGCAGAAGGTGCCGCCGAGTGTGGACCTTCGGGAGCTAGATCGAAGGGAGGACCATTGTTAATAACCAAAGATAACGAAGGGTAGGATTATATATATCCTGGTTGTACTCAGGATAGTACCAAGTTACGCTCGAATATACCGAGAATGTGGTAGTTAGAGGGGTAGTATTGTAAACTGTAATGAGGAGTGGTTGAGGACGACCTATAAATAGGGTGTCATTATGACTTATGGGATATGTGACATTAATATCAGGGCACAACTCCCCACTTTGTGCGTTTTCCACCTAGCCTTCGAATCACCTCAGGGTTTCGATGGCTCACCACATTGTTTGATTACACAAGTTTCCAACATTTGACGTCATCCATAGGGATCGGCACATTCTGAAGTCATGCCACCCAAAGAAAAGCCGAAAGGCGTTGATACATCACAGCAGACACAACAACTTTCGGAGGGAGACAAGACCATAACAACCCCTTTGGTCGCGGGGGAGCTGAACATCACTGTGGCCGAGGTAGTCGAAGTCCAAGAAGAACAAAATGATGTGGCCATGTTGATTGATGGGGAGGGTCGAGTTCGCGAAGACCCAACTCACCAGGAAGATGTAAATACTTCGATGCGAAGGGTAGAGGCTAGCCTTCATGCTCGTTTCGAAGCTTCGACAACAGCGAAGGAAAAGGCCCTTCATGCTGAAGATCATGATGACTTCGATCATTTTCAGGACTATGAAGACGATAAAGAAGAAACCGAAGCGGAAAGAGCTGCATGACTAGAGGCCGAACACCTAGAACAACAAATAGCACAAAATAAGAGTATGCTAGAAAGCTTAATAGCGAGTCAAAAGGTAGCTGAATACCGTTGTCGAGCTGACGAAGCCAAACGAATGTTGGAACAGTTGCAAGGCCAGATCAACGTTCTGCAGTGCGAGAAATAATCACCCCTTTGTCAACGTTTGAGACCTGGCCCACGGAAGACCTTCGACGCAGGTCATCCGCAGGTGATCCAGACGCACCGCTCTCCTCTAGCTTGCAGAACCAGCCTTGGTCTTCGAGTTTCAAAATGCTGAGAGTGGTGATGTTTGACGGAGAATCAGATCCAAGGGAGTTTATCATGAGCTTCGAGGTGGCAGTTGAATCTGTTGGTGGAGAAGACACAACACTGGTGAAGGCCTTCATGCTGGCAGTGAAAGGGATAGAAAGATCCGAGTACTCCGCCTTACCTGCAGGGTCAATTTACTTGTGAGAGATGTTGCGCGATGCCCTATTCTGCAATTTTTAGTGCAATCATGCGGAAAAAACTCACAACTGAAGACCTCTTTGCTATCAAGCAACAATCGGCAAAACCACTATAGCGAACATGGCCCATTTTAGGGCATGTATGTAATTTTGGTGATTAATGACAACATAGTCAATGGGACTAACATGTTTGTCAAGTATATGCTTTAGTAGGTCTCATGAATGCAAGACATGAAGAAGCCACCGAAGCGGGATAAAGATTGAATTGAATTGGATAAATCCTAGAAAAAATTGTTAACACTGTATGGTCTGGTGCTTACAGAGTTATACACAACAGAGTGTTTTTTAGCTTAGAGGAGAAAATGAAGACTACATCGGATGGTCCGGTGTTCAGCAAAATATGCACACTGGAGAATTTTCAAGGAGTTGTTTCTCGGTGGTAGAAGAAGTTTGAACACCTGATGGTCTGGTGCTTAGAGGCTTGTACTCGCCGGAGTATTCTTAGAGGAAGATTTAGAGGTTATACACGCCGGATGGTCTGGTGATGAAGATTGGCTACGCTGAGCATTTTCTAGGAGTGGTGTTTTCGGTGATAGAAGAAATCTACACACCAAATAGTCTGGTGATGGAGTTCAAATTAACGCTGGAATATTCGGTGTTCACAAATGTGTTTGAGTGGGGTTCTAACGGCTAGTTGCTACTACTGTACACACTGGATGGTCTGGTGTTTGTACTGCTGTTGATACCGGATCATCCGGTGTTCATAGTTTGTTTGAGCCGTTGGAGCAACAGTTAGTTCACGGGGTTGAGGCTATAAATACCCCTCCACTTGAACATTTGAGGGGCTGGAGTCCAGAGAAGCTCATATACACCTGAAAAGATATCCATGCCACCAAAGTGCTAAAAGTAATTATCCAAGGCAATTAAGTACAAGACTAGGGAGTGATCAGTGCTATTAGGCCTAGAGAGAGTTGTTGCTAGGTGTTGCTACCTAGAGAGGGGATCAAGGAGTGATCCTATATTGTACCAAGTGGTACATCGGTACCTTGGAGGCTTGGTGATTCGCTGGCACCATGAGCCTTGGTGGTTCATGCTTGTTGACCCTCTGCCTTGGTGTGAAGCGGCGGCAAGACTCTTGTACGGGATGCAGACGCCTTGGTGGCTCAAACTCCAAAGTGAAGACGGCGGCAAGTGAACAGAAGAGAGGCTTGTGGTGAGTCCTTAGCTTGGTGGATTGGTGGCTCAACCTACATGAGACCTAGGTGGCTCAAGGGTCGTGACCTGGTTCTATCTAGGAGCTATAGTCTATGGTTGCTCCAATGTGGACTAAGGGTGGCGTTTATGCCATCGATACCACGTGATAAAAATCTTTTGTGCTGAATTTGTTTTCTTTATTCTCTTTACATTTCCGTTTTACATACTTGCAACTTACCTTTGTGTATTTACCTTTCTAGTAGTTTGCTATGATTGGCTATAGGTTGCAAACCTTTTTGAGCGGTAGAGTAGACACACTAGATAAACCTAAAGCATATTTAGATATAAATTGATATAGATTTATCTTGTGAAGTTTTTAGAGCTGATTAGTTTTAAATGTCCTAATTCACCCTCCCTCTTAGGACGTCATTGATCCCTATAGTTGGTATCAGAACCAGAGCTCACACATTTTCACAAGGTCATACCAATCCAAGTGGCATTTGAGTCATTGTCTCATTTCGGATCGGTTATGCTTCACCCCCTAGTGAGTTGTGATGTTCGGGGTAGGGATGGATACAGGTAGTGCTCCATGTTTTGACGGCACTCACTTTTCACACTGGAAAATTCTAATGACCTGTCATTTACAGGACAAAGGTTTGGATGTTTGCAGAGTCACCGAGGAAGGGATGAAGGAACGTCTCACAAACAAGGAGAGACAATTTGCTATTTTGACGAAGAGTATCCTTTTATCATCTCTAAGCATTGATGCATTCAATTGAGTATATTCTCTCACTAATGCACATGATATTTGGACTAACCTCATCGAAATACACGAAGGCACAAATATTGTGCGTAATAAGAAATATCATGTGCTAGTCACTAAGCTCAATAGTATTAAACAAGTAGCCCATGAAAGTGTTACTAACATGTACTCACGTTTGAATATTCTTATCAATAAGATCAATGGGCTAAGTTTGACGTAAATTGGAGACGATCAAGTGGTGAGAAGAATACTTCAAGGTCTTCTTCCAAAGTACAAGTTGATTGTGTCCATCATCTACGACAACAATAATATTTTCAGAATGACTCCTAACCAAGTTCTCAGCAAGATTACTGCTCATGAGATGACCATGAACATGGAGGTTGAAGTTTCCTCCTCATCCAGTGCCAAGAACCTTACCCTTACAAGCAAGAAAGCTTCTTACCCACATATGAAAGAGAATATGAGAAGAAAAGATCAAGAGTCAAGCTCAAGGGAAGATGATAGTGACGAAGATGAAGAGAGCGATGAAGAAGATGAGCAAAATACCTCAAGTGATGATGAAATGGACCCAAGATCACCAAGCTCATCTCAAGATTGGAGAAGGACCTCAAGAGAATCAACAACAAGATTAGTCATTCAATCTCTATGAAAGACTTGGTCAACAAAATTGATCATATCAGGAAGGAGAAGAAGCCTAAGAACTAGAGGGAGACAAGGGGAAGAGCCAAAGTATTTGCAAGCATAGGAAGATGTGTGAGTGAAGATGAAAATTAAAACTCAAGTGATGAAAGCTTTACCATCCACTCCTCTAAGAGAAGCTCTTCCTCAAGGTCATTATCACGGAAGTCATCATCACACAAGTGTCTTATGGCTAAAGGTATGGGAAGCGATGTAAGTGATGATGAATTCGATGGGAATTCACCATCTCAAGAAGAACTTTTTGAATTGATCAATGAGCAATAAAAGGTCTTAAAGAAACAAGCTAAAGAACTTACAAAATTCAACACCCTTAATGATATTCATGCTTCTTTTATTTCTAATTATAAATAATTATTGAGCAAATTCGAATTGCTAAGAAAAGAGCATGAAGAGCATAAGGCAAAACTTAAGGGCATTGAATATCCACCTAAGGTCTCTTCGAAGCAATCTACATCTCTATTTAATTTCAAACATAAGATAGATGCTTCTACTACTTGTGATAATTTGATTGATCTATCTAGCTCACCCCTTTGCAATGAGACATATGTTGAGAATGCTATCGTAGAATCTTGTAATGATTCCATTACATAAGAGAATGATGAGCTCAAGTAGGAAGTGAAGAATCTCAAAAGGGACTTAGCAAGATTGAAGGGCAAGAATCATGTCCAACCTTATCAAGATAACCGTGACAACATAGTGAACAAGCTTATGAAGGGGTCCAATGTGACATGCTTTAAGTGTTATCGAGAAGGCCACAAGTCCTTCCAATGCAAGCAAGTCAAGAAGGAGACCAAGGAGAAGAAGAAGAAGATGATGAACTTCTCAAACAAGGCCCCTAACATCTACACCAAACCCAACAACAAGATCAAGATTGAGAGCAACCACTACAAACTTAAGAGCTACAAACTTAAGAAGAAGGACCATGGTAAAGTGGTTGCACACATATTTGGAAGAAAGGATCGGGGGTCGAACCAACCTATTTATGTGCCCAAGGTGTGTCATCACCAACATGAAGGGGCCCCAACCAGTTTAGGTTCCAAAGAAGACTTGAAGTCCACGGGTCTGCTCGGGGGATTTGGAGACTTGGTGAACAAGATGAAGTGAAGGTTCAAGCAAAGAAGCCAAGTATACAAGATTGGGCATATTGATGAAGATCTTTATTATCATATACCCAAATTCTGTACACCAAGGTAAAAGAGGTAATGGTAGCTAGATTTTTTTCATGCTTGTGGTTTTCTATCTAGTACCTTTGCCTTGTCTAGGATTGCATATGCATATTTCATTTCCTTGCAATGCCTAGTGTAGGTTTTTCATATGATAGGTTGCTTATGTTTCACTCTAACCCATGAGCAACCTACATGGTTTATTAGTTATAGGTTATTTTCATGGCATATTTTTACAATTGGTATCCTTTACGTGTCATGAGTCCAATCTATAGAATAAGTTCTCTATTGTTATCAATGATAAGTGAATGTCTTTCACAAGTATTCGACACTTGTATGCATAGATTTAGGGGGAATATATCCTATGGGTTGTGATTTTGAGACTAACATGTGTTGCAAGTGATATATTTTGTAGTCTCATGGAGTAATCTATGAGTCCTCGGAGGTATGCAATGCTTATTCGTTAATTGGTATTATTGTCAATTCATTTGATCTTTTAAGCTACCTCCATGTATAATATGGCTTAAACTTTCTATCTTGTCATATCCACATTGCTCATTTCGATTGCATCTCCATAGTTGGTATGCATACCTAAAATTGGTATCATTTACTGTACAATTGGTATCATATCTTTGAATTGAATTCCTACAAGTGGTATCATCTTATTGAATCATGGTTTATGAAGATCTCCCCCGTGTACTATAATGTTTCCTTGAGTTCAACATGTATTTATAGCTTGTTTAAAATTGTTGATAAATAGGGAGAATTTTGATGATCAAAACAAGTTCAAGTTGCATGATGCAAGATTATTGACAAAGGGAGAAGCATGATGCAAGAAGCGATCATGGAAGGATTACAAGTAATATCAAGACAAGAAGTGCACAAAGCAAAGAGTTCTTGCATGGGTCGATCAAGGGAGATAGTGGCTATGGAGAAAGGAGGATAATTGTCTCCATGAAAGTCACAACAAAAGGGGGACAAAAGACAAAGTGAAGGTAAGAACAAGGTATGACAAAGATGAGATCTTTCCCTTACAATTGATCCATCTTCACTTGATATAAATGGTTCATTTTTAATTGGCACCATTGATTTTCTTACAATTGATATCATTGATTATTCTTATGATGCATCCAAGAAAAGTAGTAAGGCTTTGTTCTCTTTATAATTATTGCCATTTATTTTATATGAACTTGTGCACTTTACATTTGGTATCATTTATGTTTAGCCACTTTCTTTGATTGTGTTGTTATCCATCACCAAAAAGGAGGAATTGTAGCAAACATGGCCCCTTTTAGGGCATGCATGTGATTTTGGTGATTAATGACAACATAATTAATGGTACTAACATATTTGTCAAGTAAATGCTTTAGTGGGTCTCATGGTTGTAATACATGAAGAAGCCACCGAAGTAGGACAAATATTGGATTGAATTGGACAAGTCCCAGAAAAAATTTTAACGTCGGATGGTCCGGCGTTCAGAGAGTTATACACACCAGAGTGTTTTTTTAGCTCAGAGGAGAAAATAAAGACTACACCGGATGGTCCGGTGCTCAGCAAGATGTGCACACCGGAGCATTTTCTAGGAGCTATTTCTCAGTGGCAGCAGAAGTTTGAATGCCAGATGGTCCGGTGCTAGAGGCTTATACACACTGGAGTATTCTGAAATGAAGGTTCATAGGCTGTACATGTTGGATGGTCCGGCGGTGAAGATTGGCTACACCGGAGCATTTTCTAGGTGTGGTGTTTTTCGGTTGTAGAAGGAATCTACACATCGGATGTCTGGTGATGGAGTTCTAATTAACATCGGAATATCAGGTGTTCACAAATGTGTTTGAGTGGGGTTTGAATGGCTAGTTGCTACTATTGTACACACTGGATGATCCGGTGTCTAAACTGCTTGTTGGAGCAAATCTTCTCTTTCCCCCAACAGATTACGGCGAGAGCCTCTTCTAACGAGGAAGCTCAAGCTTAGGGACAGCAGTGAGCTGAGTGGAGACAGTGAGAGAAGGGGTGTGTTTCTGTTTCATGGGCAAGGACCTCGGGGGTTATCCGCAATATAGGTTCCGCTTTTGAACTGGCTTCCGTTATCCATAATTATCCGATGCGGAATGCCGAATCGAGTAATTATGCTCCTCATGAACTTCTTGGCCACTTCTGCGGTTATTTTTCCTACGGGTTCGGGCTCTATCCACTTGGTGAACATGTCGATAGCCACGAATAGGAACTTGTAACCACACCTTGGGCCCTTGGGAACGGTCCCAAGATATCCAAGCCCTAGACGGAGAAAGTCAAAGAAAGAGGGATTGTTTGTAGAGCTTGGGTTGGTCGAGTGGTCTGCCTTCCAAAAAATTAGCAGCTTTCGCACTTTTTAACCAGCTCGAAAGCATCCTGGATGGCAGTCGGCTAATAGAATCCCTGGCAAAAAAAATTTCCAACCAAGGTGCGAGAAGACGCATGATTACCACATGTGCCTCCATGGATATCGAGCAATATTTTATTGCCCTCTTCCTGAGTGATGCACTTCATCAAGATTCCATTACTCCCCTTTCATTAGAGCTTGCCATCTACCAAAACGTAGAGCTTGGATTTACGAGCAATTTTCTCTACAGACGCATCATCATCAGGGATGTCTTGACCCTCGAGATAGGCTTGGTACAGAGTCATCCAAGTCGGGTTTCGTTCGAGTAGTGCAGCATCTGTGTCTACGTGTTCTGCCTTGCTGACCTGACCAGACTGCTAGTTGGGTTGGGCAGCATCCGTTCGCCGAACTGTCGAGATAGATGGCTTAAGAAGTTTCTCAATGAAGACCCCTATGGGTATTGGTGCTCGAGAAGAAGCGAGTCTAGCAATTTCATCTGCACCAGAGTTATCACTCTTTCTGATATGCATCACTTCTAGCCCTTCGAACTTTTGTTTGAGCTTTCGTACCTTGAGTAAGTAAGCCGTCATGTTGTCATCCAAGCACTGGTACTCCTTTTGAACTTGGTTTACGACTAACTGTGAGTCCCCTTTCACAATAAGTCATTTAATCCAAAGCGATGCAGCTATACGGAGCCCGTTTACCAGTCCTTCATATTCTGCAACATCATTAGAAGCTTTAAAGTCTAACTGAACAATATACCTGAGTTTATCGCCCGTTGGAGATTTGAGCACAATGCCAGCCCCCAAGCCCTGGAGCGTGAGCGATCCATCAAAAAAGAGCATCCAGTGATCTTCAACTATGTTTGGCCTTTTTTCCTCAACGCTTGTCCATTCGGTGATAAAATCTGCTAACACTCAGGATTTCACACTTGTGCGTGGTGCGTAGCTTACGTCAAACTCATTTAGTTCTACCGCCCATTGCGCAATTCGTCCAATAGCTTTCCGATTGTGTATTACATCCTTTAGCGAATATGTCGTTATGACCGTGATCTTGTGTGCTTGAAAGTAGTGCTGTAATTTCCGGGAAGACATCAAGACTACATATATCAGTTTCTGTACTTGCGGGTATCATAGCTTAGCATTGTGTAGAACCTCGCTCATGTAATAAACAAGTTTCTGGACCTTGGCCTTTTTCTCGGGACATTCCCGTTCAACTGCCAGTACTGTGCTTATAACTTGTGGGGTAGCTGCAATATACAAAAAGAGCTCTTCTTTCTCATTAGGCAGTGTAAGAATCAATGGGGAAGATAAGTAACTTTTTAAGTCTTGGAAGGCGCGTTCCACTTCTTCTGTCCACTCGAATCGGTCTTGTTTCTTCAACAACTTGAAGAAATGCATTCCACGCTCGCCCATCCTAGAAATGAACCAACTAAGAGCAGCGATGCAACATGTTAGTTTCTGAACCTCCTTAAGTGTTCGAGGTGACCGCGTCTGGTCGAGAGCCTCAATTTTGCGCGGGTTGGCCTCAATGTCACGACTTGACATTAGGAAGCCGAGAAGCTTGCCGGACAGCACACCAAATGTGCACTTTTCGGGGTTGAGCATCGTGTTATACTTCCTGAGGTTGTCGAATGTTTCCATGAGATCGTCGACCAATGTGTTTCTGGTTTCCGACTTGACTACAACATCATCGACGTATGCTTATACATTGCGCCCAATTTGGGGTTGTAGATAGTTTTGAATACATCCTTGATATGTAGCACCAGTGTTTTTTAAACCGAAAGGCATCTTTACATAGCAAAATACACCGAAGGGAGTAGGAAAAGCTATTTTCTCCTCAACCTCTAATCCCATGCTAATTTGGTGATAACCTGAATAGGCATCTAGAAAACATAGCAATTCGCAAGCCTTGTTGAGGTCGATGAAGTCGACACACATTCTCCTTCTGCCATTGTCTTTCTTAACGAGGATGGGATTCGTGAGCCATGTAGGATGATGCACTTCTCAAATGAAGCCCGCCTTTAGGAGTTTATCGACCTCCTCCTGGATGGCCCTCTTCCTATCTTCCGCAAATCTTCGCTGCTTCTACACCATAGGTTTGGCACTGGGTTTAATAGCTAGTCGATGCTCGATCACCTCCCTGGGGACCCCGGGCATATCAGACACGTTTTGGGGTGATGAGCTCAAACACGTTTTGGTTTTCCTGGTGCAAGGTGATGAGCTCGAGTTCCTATTTGGGGTGAAGATTGGCCCCAATCTTAACCGTCTTGGATGGTTCAGACGGGTTGAGGGGCATTGCCTTGACGCAACCATCGGTTTTCTTATTTTTGACATCGTCGTTGATCTTGCCTTTGGCTTTGTCGGACTCAGAAATGCTAGCAAGACTTATGAGCCTGGAGTCTTTGGCCTCGACGACACCTTGGTGCCTTTGACACTTAGAATTTGCATCCTTGGGGGTGATAGTCATATCGGGACCCTTGCGCTTGTCACCGGGTTTGGTCTTCTTTCCTCCGCTCTTCGAGGACTCGGGTTTGTCCTTGCTAGATTGAAGGTTTTTAGCATGCACCTGCGCTTCCGCTCATTTTGCGCACTTGTCGGCTAACTCAAAAGCTCTTTGACCGTACATATCTTCCGAGTAGCCATCTTTCCACATAAATCTGTGTCCTGAGCACCTCGTTTGAAGGCGATGGTTACCGACTCATCGGAGATGTCTGGGATAAAATCTCAAAGAGATTCACTGTCACATTGGTGTAGCTGGTATAGGCCGTTCTCCGTTCCTGGGTGCTCGAATATGCCTTAGAAATTGGCTATGAACTAAGCCTTAAGTTCTGCCCATGAACTGATCGAGTTGGGCAGTAAGTTTAGCAACCATGACCTTGTGGGTCCATCAAGAGCAGTTAACAGGTAATTGGCCATTACTCAATTGTCACCATCGGCCACTCGAATAACAGTGGTGTGGATCTGCAACCACTCATTGGGATTGATTTTCTCGTCATATTTTTGGATCAGGCTCGCTTTGAACTTCTCGGGCCACCGAATTGACCGAAGTTCATTCACAAAAGCCTCACAGCCTCTGTCAAACTCATCAGGAGGAGGTAGTGTGGGACTGTCATGCCTGACTCTTTGAGCAGGGGAGTCATGTCGACCTTCTCATCCTATAGATCTGTGGTCATAGTAGCGGTGATCATCTTCATGGTGTTCTTCACGGTGGTTTCAATCACCATCCATAGATCATGCTGATTGTGAGGAATACGATTCCTCAGGTCTTCCTGATTTCCGCGCCTATGGATAGGGCAGCTACAGTTTGGTCCACATTGTCATGTTCAGGCTTGACCACCTGAGCTTCCCGTCTGAGATTCCCCTACTCGAGAGCGTTCTCGCCCGTGGCTCCTCGAGCCGAGACTGTACGAACTAGGGGGTCTAGAATTGCTAGGATTATTTGCTTGAGCTACTTGGATTTGAGCTGCATCGAGTAGGGTCTTGACTTGATTGACCATAGGAGTTAGCGGATTCTCCGGATCTAACTCTGGAAGGGATCGAAGGATCAGATGCGTTCCTCGTATGTTAGTGTCTGGAGTATTAAATACGTCGTTACCAAGGCTTGGAGGCGGTTGAGCCAATGAGGCTTCATAGTGACTGTTAGGAGGGAGCTTCTCCCTTGAGCCGTGAGTCATCACGGGCAGATGCGTACCCACTAGAAGTCGCAGGGAGAGGCCAGGAGGCATCTGCTCTCCCGTGATCCGCTGGTCAAGGGTCGTGTAGGGTGCACATAAGGTTCCAGGTGCGGATGTTTCTGGTGGTAACTCGACACCAGTACCGTTGGTGGTGACAGCTATCGCTGGATCTTTGGGAATTTTTGTGTCGTGGTTGACCATGGCCTTTGGATCTACCACCATTGGGTCAACTGATGAGGGGTCATTGCTTCTAGCCATATACACGAATCAATTTGTTCGGCTGCTTTGGCTAGCGTTAGAATCTCCATCGCCACCCTCGTTGCTGTCAGTGTCCATGCAGTGGAGAACATTAGGATCCGCGGGATCCCACTTGAGATGTCCCACCTCACGGTATGCATCCACTAGTCTAGATTCAAGGGTACCGGTATGGGTCAGTCCATCTTGGCTGTCCCAACGAAAAACCATAGTTCCAAAGATGATCTCTGCGTCGATGAGAGGGGACTCGAAGTGGTCATAGAAGCCAAGTTGTCGGAGAATCCGACATAAATGTGAGCTCGAGACATGATTAATCTTGCAAAACAGAAGAAGGCCCCTACCTGGTGCGCTAACTGACTAAGATTAGTTCCTGACAATATGTCCGTAAATTGACTGAGTACCTTCGAGTGTAGGGATTAATCACAAGACGAGACAATCGATGTATACAGGTTCGGGCCTCCGATTGGAGTAATACCCTACATCCTGTGGGGGTGTTGTTGCCATATATTGATGATCTTGAGTACAAGCAATGTGGCTAAATCTATTACAGAGAGTATATCATATCTAATCTAACATAAAGCTAAAGTTGTCGAATATCTTCTCTGCTAGGGTCTTGGTGCTTGCCTCGAGTTCCTCTCCCTTCCTCCCCAACCTTTTCGCCTTATATAGGGGTGAGGTATCGACTCCTATCCAGCCGTGATCGGTAAGGAGTTGTCTTCCTTGACATCCAAGTAGATAAATCTATTTTGAGTACTAATCGTATCGAGTTAGGTAACCAATCGAAACTTTCCTGATATGTACTTCCTTGATTCCGGGTGTATCAAGCATCGCTGATTCGGTTATGTGATATATAAAGCTTCTTAATATGCGCTGTACATACCCTGTCCGTATATGATATACTCTTTATGCGCATATACTCCATAGTTAGATATTTCACACTCTTCGGCACTAAGGTTTTGCCTTCAAGATGCCAGAGGGTTTTTTTTACCTCTCCACCATGTAGGTCAGCTAGGCCTTAAAGATGGTGGAGGGTATATGCCTGTCCAGCACAGAGGCTATGCCTTCAAGATGCCGGAGCGGTATTTGCCTCTTCGCCACATAGGTTAGCTAGACTTTAAAGATGGCGGAGGGAATGTGCCTGTCTAGCACGGAGGTAGTGCCTTCAAGATGCCGGAGCGGTATTTGCCTCTCCGCCACATAGGTTAGCTAAACCTTAACGATGGCAGAGGGATATACTTCTCCTGCATGGAGGCACTTCCTTCAAGATGCCGAAGGGATTTATACCCCTCTGATATGGAGGCACTGCCTTCAAGATGCCGGAGGGTTTTTAGATGATAGGTCTTTAAGACCTCTCCACCACCGAGGCTATGCTATCAGTGAGGAGGTTTTTAAAACATCTTCGCTTTGCGGAGCTTTTTGAAATATCTCTGTTTTGCGGAGGTTTTGGAAGACTCTCCATTTTTATGGAGGTTTTGTAAGACTTTTCGTTTTTGCGGAGGTTTGGTGGAAGGCTCTCTATCTTGCGGAGGTATTGGATGGCTCTCTATTTTTGCAGAGGTTTTTGTAAGACTCTAACGTGGTCTCCGGTGTGGAGCTGGGCGTGGAGCGAGGTCTTCAGTGAATAGGTTTCTTAATCAGTACACCGGAGAGCACATTTTCCTTCACGCCACCTCCATCACCAAGTCAGCTTGGTATTGCTCTCAACTTGTTACCTCTACTAGTCCAGTTCGTAGATACTAGGCCATGAACTCATAGACACCTCCTCTGGCGCAACAGTGAGCCAGAGGGGGCCTCCGGAGAGGTTATGGGTGGAGGAGCCTTCTGCACGACAGTGGACAGAGGGTGCCTTTGGAGCGGATATGAGCCGTAGGGGCTTTCGAAGCAGCAGTGGACGAAGTGGTGCACGGAGGATGGCTGGAGTAGGAGCCCACAAGGCTGGCCCCAGGCGGAGTCAGTGAAGTGCTTGATGCCGGAGACGGAGTCCGTAAGGCCATCTGGAGCATCGTCGGAGCGCTCGGGGGTTGTTTGGGGCGGTAAAGTGTGGAGCTTCTTTGCAATGGCCGTTTGATGACAAAGGCTTGCACTCGAAGAAATGGTATGGGTCCTTGGCATGAGTCATGGTGACGAGTGCCAGACCAAACTCGCATTGGCACAGTTGTTTGCAGAGGGGCCTCCGACCAGCTTTGGAGGGTGGCCGGAGTCTCCAGCTAGGCGTGCATAGAGGGCTCCTGGCCGGTAGACGGTAGGGACTCCTTAGCTTCTCCCTGGCTAGCATGCATAGCAAACTTTGCTCGCCGGAGGGCAGCAACAGGTGACCTCACTTTTTCTTCCTATTTTTCGAGGCTTGTGTATGTGTGCTAGCTATGGTGTATATAGTGTGTATAGCTAGCTTTAGGAAAACTATGGTGTGCGGGAGGTGAAATGCTAGCCTGCGAGCCGCCCGCGCATGCGCTTCTGGTTGGGGTGAGGTGATAGGCCTAGCTAGGTGGCTATGGTGTGTGGGAATTTTTCCAGGTAGCCACACTGGTGACCGAAGTATTTTATGTGGATCATGGAGCCGATATCGTCGGGGGAGCTTTTTGAGCTCGAGCCTCAGATGTCAATGACTCTGAGGAACTTGGAAGCATGGAGGGAGCTCAAGTCACTGCACTGGATGCTGGTGTTGGGCTTGTTGCGCCCCTCCACGAAGTCATAGATGATGGAGCGCAGCTTGGGGAGAGCGTTGTTGAGATGGACGTACCTATCGGTGGTGGAGGTGAGGACGGCAAGGCTATACATGGTGGCTCTCAATGAAGCTGGCCTCTTGCACCTCATCCTGTGTGAAGATGTGCAGCCGGTCGCGCACTACCACTGTCTGCACGGTGCCTGGGGCATGGCCTCCAGAGCTCAGAGCAGGCCTCCAGAGCTATGAGCGGGCGGAGTAGGGCCTTCGGCACTCGGAGCCAGCCTCCGGAGGTCGGTTTCAAAGCCCATGCAGCAGCAGGGCAAGGTTTCGGTTTCAACTCGGAGGGTGAGCAGCGGCAACGAGATGCCCCGGAGGTTCCGGCTTCGGTTTTGGAGCCCACGCAGCAGCAGTGGTGAGGCTTCAGCTTCAGCTTGGAGGGTGAGCAACGGCGGCGTGATGCCCCAAAGGTTTCGGCTTTGGCTTTGGAGCCCACGCGGCAGCGACAGCGAGGCTTCGGCTTTGGCTCGGAGGGCGAGCAGCGGCGGTGAGATGCCCTGGAATTTTCGGCTTCGGCTTCGAAGCCCACGCAATAGCAATGGCGAGGCTTTGGCTTCGGCTTGGTGGGTGAGCAGCAGCGATGAGATGTCCCGAGGTTTCGGTTTCGGCTTCGGAGAGTATGCCCAAGTGCGGTAGTCGGAGGGGCTCTCACGCGCGGGGTGCCTGAGCGCCTGGTGGCCAAAGGGGGCCTCCTACTGGGTGCTCCATGTCCTTTGTATGATACACGTGGTCCCAAGCCACGGATCAGAAGAGCTTGGTGTCCTTCATGCATGGTTAGTCCAAGCGAGGGGTACGTAGTCTATTAGCATGTATCGCTAGCTATGAAGCTTCTGGCCTGTACACTGATCTTTCTAGACTTAAAAGGATAAGGCATCATTAAAGAAGTAGGCGCGACTGGCACCCATGCTGAGAAAGGCCACCGGCCAGAAGCAAAAGGAAGCACAACACGTTGTGGTGCACAAAGTCCTAGGTGGGAGGACAAGAAGCCTATGCTGTCCAATGGAGGAGGCGTGTACGAGACGCTATTTGCTGTCAGAGTAGTAACAGTAAGGAATTTATGACCACGATAACTTACTTAGACATGCGATACTTGCCTACAAACAGTAAAACTCATGCATGTGTTATAGTAAAAATCCTTACGTGTGTGTATATGTTATTGCCGAAACATATCATGTTAGCGCGATAAAATATGTCTAAACACCCACCATGCGTATACTGCTATAAAATATGGCGGACTTTTCTAACCCATGTCTTGGACAGACTTTAAAAGTACTGCCTCTTAAACAAAGAGTGGCTAGTAGGTAACCATTGATATATTCCAACCTCTATGGCATGGTCGAGCCTAGTGAGCTACCCACAACTGAAAGAATTAAATATTGACTGCCACCGCTGACAAGAGGTGTAGGAGTGTACATGTAAATAAATAGGTCACCTATCTCCCATACTACGAGAACAAATATCCACGGGACATGATCTGAACGCAAGGACTCTTAGCCAAGTCTTGCGGCGCATGCCCTGTCGTGGACGGTGGGTGTGTCAGGAGCCTGCACTGAATGGACACAATTTGTCCCTTTATTTTTCTTGCTTCGTGCAGAGCTTGTTAGCATGCTATTTACTGGAACTATGCACGTATGCAAATATCTACATGCAAGTGGAGTGCATACCTCTCAATAGTGAGGGGCTTGAGCGCACTTACCTTCGTACGAAGTGGTGCCCGGACCCATCGTCTCAGCCTCACATGCCAACACACTACCCACATGCTAATGCGTCATTGTTGAGGCAGCGAAGAGCAGCACACGCATTGCATCCGCTTGGGATGCGGCGGCGACTTGGTGACCGGCGGCGGCGTTAGCCTTTTGCACAATGATGGGCTCCTTCGAGCAGCACGAGTGCTCCTCCACGAGCCAATGTAAGAGCATATTCTACTCACTGCCTTCCTCTCATGGCTTTTTGTATCAGAAATCCCCACGGACGGCGCGCTGTTGGAGCAAATCTTGTCTTTCCCCGAACAGAGTATAGCGAGAGCCTCTTCTAGCGAGGAAGCTCAAGCTTAGGGATAGCAGTGAGATGAGAGGAGAGAGCGAGAGAAGGGTTGTGTTTCTTTGTCATGGGCAAAGACCTCTGTGGGTCTTAAGAACACACGAGGTTATCCAGGTTCAGGCCTCCCTTAGGATAACAGCCCTACGTCTATGTCTTCTCGTATGGTTTTTATCAACTGATTACAGAGAGTACTCGTATCTAATGAGAGGAGAAAAATCCTTCCTGGGGTCTCCGGGGTGTCTTGTCTATCTGCCCCTATTGGTCCTATTTATAGAGAGAAGAAATGGAGGAGATTACCACATGGCCTCTTAAGATATTATGGTCTCTACAGTAATGCTACAATACATCATCTAAATATGATTGGAGTGTTTCCCCAACACTGCTGTTGACACTGGATCATCCGGTGTTCACAATTTGTTTGAGCTATTAGAGCAACGACTAGTGCACAGGATTGAGGCAATAAATTCCCCTCCACTTGACCATTTGAGGGGGCTTGAGTACATAGAACCTCATATACACCTGAGAAGACATCCAAGCCACCAAAGTACTAAAAGTGATTATCTAAGGAAATTAAGCACAAGATTAGTGAGTGATTAGTGCTATTAGGTCTAGAGAGAGTTGTTGCTACGTGTTGCTGTCTAGAGGGGGATCAAGGAGTGATCCTATATTGTACGAAGTGGTACACCAGCACCGTGAGCCTTTGTGACTCATGCTTGTTGACCCACCAACTTGGTGTGGAGCGGCAGCAAGATTCTTGTGCGAGGACACAGAGACCCTTGCCTTGGTGGGTCAAACTCTGGAATGAAGATGATGGCAAGTGACCAAAAGAGAGGTTTGTGGTGAGGTCTTACCTTGGTAGCTTGGTGGCATGACCTACTTGAGACCTAGGTGGCTCAAAGGTCGTGATCGGGTGCTGTCCAGGAGCTATAACCTTGGTGGCTGCTCCAACATGGACTAGGAGTAGCATTTATGCCATTGATACCACGGGATAAAAATACATTATACTGAGTTTTCTTTCTCTACCCTCTTTACATTTCCACATTTAAATACTTGCAACTTACCTTTGTGTATTTACCTTCTAGTTTAGTTTTCTAGGATTGGCTATAGGTTGCAAACCTTTTTGAGCGGTAGAGTAGACAGAATAGATAAACCTAGAGCATATTTAAATAACAATTGATATTGGTTTATCTTGTAAAGTTTTTAGAGCCGATTAGTTTTAAGTGTCCTAATTTACCCCCTCTTTGGATGTTATTGATCCCTACAACCACTTAAAGACTACACATGTTGCTTTGTACATGTGCATTGTCATCAATGCCGTAATCCAAGGCATCAGGGGATGAATGCTTGCAGGAAAGCTAACATGCATGAGACCGCAGAGTGTCCAGGATCTCTTCAACAAAATGAAGGAATATGCAAGGTCCAAAGTGGACCATCATTGAAGGAAAAGAAAAATGGCAGCGTCAAAACCGTCAAAGACTTATCCCTCAAACAAGAACGCAAGTGCTAGCCAGCCGAAAGACAGGTCAAAGCACTTAAAGAAATACGAGGACTTAGGGTATACCTTGAAGCAAAAGGATGTCAACTAGATAGAATTCAGGTCTGAAGATGTCTCATAAGAGGGCGTCGAAGCCCAGGGCAGTGGAGTACGCGACATGCGAAGCAATAGATGTCGCGGAGACTGAGGTGGCCAAGGACGATGGGCAGCACACGACCCAAGCACAATGTATTTTGAGATACACGGCGAATGTACCAGTCATACATCTGAACATTGTCCACATATTGTAGACATGTAGGAAGGCCTCGGGAAGCATCCCTTCGACCCTGCAAGGGTAGTGCATCATGCCACATCATATAGGGCGGGCAATGCATGGCAATGTTAATAGGGCCAAGGCTAGGCTTACGGACCAAACCCTTCGGCATTTGCTTCTCAATGGTGTCCAGTGGCTTCAGCGTAGTCATATGTGCTGACACCTTCGACTCCACCAAATCAAACCTATGCTCAATCTACGGCTATTCAAGAATTGCTTCCACCTCCTCCACCAAGACCTGCAATTGAAGCTCCCCCTGAAACCAGCAGGTCAGTAAACACACTAACAAATGAGTTGAACATGGTATTAGCAATCACTGGTGGCTCTAATTAGGAGACCGAGTCCAAGAGGTAGCAAAAAGAATATGTCCAAAGAGTGAACCATGTCGGTATATGCCCTGCATTTGTCTATTCGAAATTGTCTCTTGTCCCCATCACCTTCCCCCAGGAAGATACAAGAGTCCTGGATTATCCGCATACAGATGCTTTCGTCATCGTGACAAACATTTCAAGAAAAGAAGTCCACATGATCCTAATAGATGGTGGCAGCTCGACAGACATCATCTTCACTGACGCCTTTGATAGGATGGGTCTACAATGAAGTGTCTTACATCAAGCTGGATCTCCATTGGTAGGCTTTGGTGGTAAAGCAATCAATGCTTTGGGCAAGGTAGAAATATTGGTCTCTTTCAGCGAAGGGTCACATTTTTGGATGGAAGATATTATCTTCCATGTTGTTGATATAACCTATCCATAAAATGCCATATTTGGAAGATGGGTGTTAAACAAGTTCGATGCAATACCACACCATGGTTATTTGTACATGAAGATGCCTAGTCCTAGAGGCCTTATATCGGTGCTGAGAGATCAACAAGCAGCCTGCAAAATTGAAGTGGGATACACTCTGGGCCACCGCAACGTTCATGTCATAGCAGAACCTGTGTCAAAGCCCCAGGAAGGTGAAGACCTGGTAAAGACACAACAAGTGATGAAGTCTAAGCCCGAAGGCAAGACCAAGAAAGTGCTGCTATGTCAGGATAGGCAAGAAAGAGCAGTGGTCATAGGAGTTGAATTGATAGAAGAAGCGGAGCGAAGGATGATAAAATTCCTTCACAATAACGAATATGCCATTGCATGCTCGCCGAAGGACTTGCAAGGTGTCAATAGAGATATCATTGAGCATACTTTGAACGTTGATCCAAATGTGAAGCCAAAGAAACAAAGACTTCGGAAGGCTTCACAAGAAACAAAAGATGCAGTGAAGGCTGAGGTGTAGAAGTAGCTTGATGTTGGGGTCATACGCAAAGCACTACACTCTGAGTGGTTGGCCAACCCAGTGTTAGTCAGGAAAAGCAATGGCAAATGGAGAATGTTGTTGATTTCACATACATAAATAGAGCTTGTTCGAAGGATGACTTTCCTTTGCCATGCATTGATCAGTTAGTAGACTCCACAACTGGTTGTGAAATGTTAAGCTTTCTGGATGCATATTTTGGATACCATCAGGTTTGGATGGCGAAGGAGGATGAGGCAAAAACAAGCTTCAGAACCTCCTTCAGAATATATTGTTTTGTACAGATGGCCTTTGTCCTTTGGAATGTTAGAGCTACCTTCACTAGATTAGTCCAGGTTCTATTGAAATCGCATTTGGGAAGAAAAGTATTTGCATACATCAATGAATAGTCATCAAGAGCATCAAAAAAGACAATCACTTCGATGACCTTCGAGAAACCTTTAGCAATCTACGAAGTGTGGGACTAAAGTTGAATTCTAAGAAGTGTGCATTCAGTGTGCACTCTGGGAGATTGTTTCATTTTTTGGTGTCAAAAAGGGGCATCTAAGTAAACCCAGAAAAGATACAAGCAATACTTGACATCACGGCTCCGCAAAATAGGAAGGAGGCACAATGTTTGGCTGGAAAATTGGCAGCCCTGAGCTGGTTTATTGCTAGATCTGCTGAGTGAAGTCTGCCATTTTTCGAAACCCTCAAACTCTCTGACCCTTTTAGATGGAGTGCGGAGCAATAGAATGCTTTTGATGAGCTGAAAGAGTATTTGACGAAGCTCACAACTCTAACATGCCCAGATCTGAAGGCCAAGTTATTGCTATACATAGCAGCTTCTCCTTCGGAACTAAGTGTAGTACCTGTGCAAGAAACGCAAGTCAATGAAAAGTTGTAACAATTTCTAGTGTATTATGTTTTAGATTCCTTGGCAGGGCCGAAGAGGTACTATTCTGAAATGGAAAAAATAGCATATGTAGTAGTAATAGCCTCGCAAAAGCTTCGGCATTACTTCACATCACACAAGATAATGCTGTTGACCTCTTCTACCCTTCGTGACATGTTTGAAAATTGCGAAGCCACAGGAAGAATTGGAAAATAGGCTACCGAAATAGCACCATTTACGTTGTCCTTCATCGCGCGAACAGTGATAAAATCTTAGGCCTTAGAAGAGTTTTTGGCAGATTGGACACCACAGGCCGAAGCCTGAGAAGAATTACAATTACACCCAGTCTAGATCATATATTGTGATGGAGCTTTGGGGACTTCGGTGGCTGGTGCAATGACAGTTGTTTCTTCACCTTCAAGGATGAAGCTGCGGTACGTGACCAGGCTTGATTTTTGGTTGACAAACAATGTTGTAGAGTATGAGGCAATTCTCGTTGACATTTGCAAAGCACGAGCCCTTGGCGCCTGAAGCGTGCTGGTTAAGATATACTCTTAGGTGGTCGTAGGCTAGATTGACAAAACATTCTAGGCCAGGGAGCCAGAGCTAGCTAAGTATATGGCAATTGTGCGAAGCATGGAAAAGCATTTCTTGGGATTCACTGTTAAGAGTATATCAAGAAATGACTATTCCAAGGCTGATAACCTCACCAAAGCTGCGACACAACATCTACCATTTCCTTCAGATTTTTTTATATCAGAGTTTGAAAAAACCAGCTATCGAAACCCCAGCAGGTGGCACATAGTGTCATTGTGATTGAGAGCAAAGATTGGCAGTCTTCTATAATGGCCTACCTTCGGGGTCATTACAATCCTGAAGATCAGGTGGAGGCGAAGCGTATGGTGTAGAGAGCCAAAAACTACAAGATTGTGAGGCCTGACCTATATAAGATGGGAGTTTGTGCATCGATGCTTCATTGCATATCCTAGGCATAAGGGAAATATTTTCTTAAAGAGATACATGAAGGGCAGTGTGGCTCGCACATTGGCACTCGAGCGCTTGTCAGAAAAGCATTCAGGCAAGGGTTCTACTGGCCGAAGGCAATCTTCGATGTAGGGTCCACAGTGCGAAGCTGTGCGAAATGCCAATACATGGCCAAGGGCTCAAATAGACCTTCGTTAGCAATACAACTCATCCAACTAATTTGGCCCTTATCTCTATCACACCCGGTTTTAGAAAGGGACAAAACCAAGTGTAAACCACAAGTATGCCAGGATCAAGTTTCATACATGCAGCGACTTCATCAGTGTATCACATGCAGTGTCATTATTACAACGTTTAACTTGAATAGGTAAAGAAAGACCTCAAAGTCTTAAGCAAAAGCACAAAAACTAAACACTATGAAGCTCAACCTTCCACAAGCAATTGACCGGGGAAAACGCTAGCCTAGCAATCTTCATCTCCATCGACGAAGAAGTCTGGTTCTCCTTCATTGTCTGAGCAGCGCTTGGAGGACATTTTTAAAGAAACAGCAAGTATGTGTACAACTTGTACTCTACCAGTGTGGGAAAATAAAATGCCATGTGAGCTTAAACAAAGGAACAAGCTATAACATTCTAAATTTGCATAAAAGCCAACTATGCTAACGGAGTATTATAAAAGCATCCTACTTGACTAGGTGAATCATCTATAGACCTCCAACTCCTAGAAACATTTCCACATGTTTCTCAACCATCTGAATCCCACATCAGGCTCCCAAACCAACCAAACCAAACCAAACCCATCCAACTAATCATGTGAGGATCCAAGGCTCTCATATCCGTGAGCACGGCTGATATATCAGATTTTACACTCTGTAGAGGCTGTCTTCCACACAAGTCGTGATCTTCCTTGTTGCCGTGTCCACGAAACACTTAACACACGCTAGTGGTGTGTCACCCGGAAAGTCACTACAAAGCCGTTGCAAAGGTTCACCCAGTATATGCATGCCTGCTAGGTTTCACCATCGTCAAAGTGGCATTCACACCACCCAGAAGCCCCATTTTGTGCCTTGTAGCTCCGGAAAGATTTCACCCTTCCCTTCCACTACACATCTCATACCACTAACCAAATGGTTTTGGCCTTTGCCGTCCCCACACAACCACCCTTCCGTTTGTCACGCACAAAATTGGAATCCACTAATTAATAGGCTAGGCCTGTCCCATACCAGGTCTCGTGGTTGGTACGATATTTCTTCGGTTGTCGCTCCATTAACCCGTGCTTACTTTGGTTGCTTGAGCAAACACTAAACCAATAGCATAGCCATCAACATCAATAACACTACTTTGCTCAAGGCCTAAGGTTCCATGTTACTATACCATCATTAGTATTCCCAACTCATAGTTGCATTAATTCATTAGTCATGTTTAACCATTAACCCTTCCATCCCCATATGCAAAGCTAAGCATAACTACCCATCATATCCATTGCTAACAACTAGGCGACAAGGAATTATATGGAACAGGATACTATAAGTACATAGGATTCAGAATTAACAGCATGCATGTTTGAAGTCAAGAATGCATATTTTTTTTATAAAAAAAACTGGGATCAAAATGTTCAAGGACACTTGCCTCTCCCAACTTGCTGCGCAAACTCTTCAATACTAGGTCCTGGAGATTCTCGAACTGCACCTCATCTGCTCTCCAAACACATCAGAAAAACACACAACAAAACTAACTAATAACATTACACAAAACAATAGCTAACATCTATGAAAAAGGTACTAAAAGATAGTACACATCGCTACGAACACGTGAGCACGAAAACCATATAAATCGGAGCTAAAACGAGAAAGTTAAGCTATAAACAAAATTAGGGTTAAATCTGAAAATAAAAGGACTTAATTTGAATAAAAATAGAGAGGTTAGGGGCCTTTTGCAAAAATTGAGGGACCTATTTGTAATTATGAGAAAGTTTAGTGACTAAACTGTATAAAGACAAGGGCTTTTATTTAGATATAGGGCAATGGTGGTGGGCAATTGTGGCGGGCGGCGGTGGCTTTAGGTCGCCAAAAACTGATGGGAAAAAGGGGAGGGGCTCGGTTGTTTATATAGGCGGGGCACGCAATTGCAGATAGGGCTGAGGTGGTTATGATACGGACTCGGGGAGGGAGGTGAACGACGCTCGAACTCGAGTCAGGCTCGGGCAGTGTCCGGGGTGGCTATGGGAGGAAGAAGGAGACTGGGGGGGGGGGGGGGCGCTAGCGCACGAGTGGAGGCGGATTTTTGGCCAGGGCGCCAACGGGTGGAGGGGCAGTAGCACTACTGGGCCGTGGCCTTCAGCTGACCCAGGCGGGAAGACGTGGGTGAAGGGAGGAGCGGGCTAGAGCTCAGCCCGGGAAGGAGGGAGGGGCAGTTCGTGCTCAGCCCAAGAGGGAGAAGGGAAAAACCGCCCGGGAGAAAGAAAAAGAAAGGGAAAGGAAGAAAAGGAAAAGAAAAGAAAAGGAACTTTTCTTTTTGGAAATTTTTTGCAAACTTTTCCAAAAACTTAAACGGCGTGCCTCGGGGTTTGCAAAACTTATTTTTCGCATAATAAAAACCCTAATGCAGCTATTCCGTCATGAATGCAATCAAACTTAAATATAACCTAGGTTAATTTCTTAGTTTAGAAAATAATTTCTCCCTCCTAGGGTTTTGAGACAAATACTAACACCCTATTCTAAGGAAAAGAATATTTATTACTATTTCCAAAAAGTTGAAAATTAGGGTGTTACAAACCTACCCCCATAGAAGGAATCTCGCCCTCGAGATCCGGAAGGATCGGAGAAGAGATGCGGGAACTCTGTCTTCAGATTTGGTTCTCTTTCCGATGTTGCTTCTTCTTCGGAATGGTGTTTTCACTGTACCTTGCACATACAGATCCTTCTGTTTCTGGTAACTCTCTTTGATGTCCCTAGAATTCTGACGGGATACTCCATGTAGGTGAGATCCTCTTAACCTTCTACGTCCTCTAGGGGCATCTGCTCTTCGGGAACTCGTAGACATTTCTTCAACTGTGACACGTGAAAAACATCGTGAACATCTGCCAACTGAGGCTATAGCTCCAATTGATATGCTACTTCTCCTCGCTTTTCCAACATTTTAAAAGGCCCTACAAACCTGGGTGCAAGTTTTCCTTTTACTTTAAATCTGCGAAATCCTCTTATCGGTGAAACTCGTAGATACACAAAGTCACCTGCTTCGAAGGTCAATTCATGACATCGATGATCTGCATAACTCTTCTGTCGTGATTGAGCTGTTCTTAATTTTTCCCTGATCTGTTGTACTTGTCTTTCTGCATCTCTAAGAATTTCTGGGCCAAACACTTTACCTTCACCAGTTTCATTCCAGTACAACTGTGTGATGCATTTTCTTCCATACAAAGCTTCAAACGGTGACATCTTTAAACTAGTCTGATAACTATTGTTACAGGTGAACTCTGCATAGGGAAGATTTTTATCCCAACTAGTCTTATTTCTCAAGGCACAAGCTCTTAACATATCTTCCAAAATTTGATTTACTCTTTTGGTTTGACCATCGGTCTGCGGGTGATATGCTAAACTGAAGTTTAACCAGGTATCTAAATACTCATGTAGTTTTTGCCAAAACCTGGAGGTGAACTGTCTTCCTCTATCAAACACTATCCTCTTGGGTAGTCCATGCAGACACACAATTCTGGCAATATACAGCTCAGCAAGTCTAAGGGCTCGTTTGGCAGGGCTCCAGATTCTCCCAGAAACGTTTCGGTTTCAGATTCTCCCTGGAAACGTTTCTCTGGTGAATCACCTTCAATTTTCTGAAAACGTTTGGCAGGGATTCTGGATTCAGATTCTTGAAGAAAAATGACCTGAGTGATTCTCGAAACGGGTGAAACACCATTTTGGGTGATTCTCCTCGTAGTGTTAAAAATGAGAAACGTTTCAGGTGATTCAAGGTGAAACGTTTCACGTTTTGGTGCGTTTGGCAGGGATTCTAGAGAATCACCAGAGAATCTGAAACGTTTCTTGCAACCAAACGGGGCCTAAGTCCTGTGTAGGTGGTCTTGACTGGGATGAAATGAGCAACCTTTGTCAAACAATCCACTATCACCCAAATAGAATCATATCCAGATCGAGTTTGGGGCAATCCAATAATAAAATCCATACTGATTTCTTCCCATTTCCACTCTGGTACTTTCAATGGTTGAAGCAATCCTGTGGGTCTCTGATGGCTTTGACTCTATGACATATATCACATCTTGCTACATATTCCACAATTTCTCTCTTCATTCCATACCACCAATATTGATCCTTCAGATCTTGATACATCTTGGTACTCCTGGTATGAATAGAATACGTACACTCATGTGCTTCTCGAAGTATAGTTTCCTTGATAGATTCGATATACGGAACACAGATTCGTTTCCCAAACCATACCATTCCATTCTCATCCTCGGTAAAACCTAGGGCTTTACCCTCCTTAATACGTTGCCTGATTTCCATAATCTTCTCGTCCTCA
The DNA here is from genome assembly GCF_958298935.1 of Phragmites australis. Taxonomy (NCBI): domain Eukaryota; kingdom Viridiplantae; phylum Streptophyta; class Magnoliopsida; order Poales; family Poaceae; genus Phragmites; species Phragmites australis. Next base: position 16,885,957 of record NC_084936.1, on the reverse strand, counting down.
AGTTGTCCTTTATAAATCTCTTGTTCCAAAGTCAAATCGACTTCCATTACCACGACTTCTGCGCTGTTTACCAACCCTAGATTAAGTCTCTCAAAATCTTTGCATAGCTCGGAGCGTGTGTCTTGTATGGACATTATTCGGTGATAGGTCTTTCTACTCAAAGCATCGGCAACTACATTCGCCTTTCTAGGATGATAGTTAATTCGTAAATCATAATCCTTGATAAGCTCTAACCATCTTCGCTGTCTGAGGTTGAGATCTGGCTGAGTAAAAATATACTTCAAACTCTTATGATCCGAATATATCTCACACCTTTTTCCAATCAAATAGTGTCTCCATATCTTGAGTGCGTGTACTATAGCGACTAACTCTAAATCATGTGTTGGGTAGTGTTCCTCATGCTTCCTCAATTGCCTTGATGCATAGGCTACAACATGGCCTTCTTGCATAAGCACACATCCTAATCCTTGACGAGAGGCATCACAATAAATGGAGAATGGCTTCTACGTATCTGGCATTACTAGTACTAACACAGATGTTAGTCTTTCCTTAAACTCTTCAAAACTTGCCTCACAAGAAGGAGTCCATTTAAATATTTGTCCTTTCTCAAGTAATTTGGTGATGGGCTTTGCAATCTTGGAGAAAACTTCTATGAACCGACAGTAGTAACCTGCCAAGCCAAGAAAGCTACGGATCTCAGAGACATTCTGGGGAGACTTCCAATTAAAAACATCTTCCACCTTTCTTGGGTCAACTGCTATTCCTCTGGCGGAGATGATATGACTGAGAAAAGAAACTTGATCTAACTAGAACTCACATTTGCTCAACTTAGCATACAACTGATTATCCCTAAGCTTTTGTAGAACCAATCTCAGATGTTCTGCATGTTCCTTTTTATCCCTTGAGAAAACTAGGATGTCATCAATAAATACTACTACAAACTTATCCAAATACTCCATGAACACTTTGTTCATCAGGTACATGAAGTAGGCAGGGGCGTTGGTCAATCCAAAAGACATAACCGTATACTCATATAATCCATAACGGGTGATGAAAGCGGTTTTAGGAATGTCCAAAACTCGAATCTTCAACTGATGATATCCTGAGCAAAGATCGATCTTGGAGAACACACATGCACTTCTAAGTTGATCAAATAAGTCATCGATTCTGGGAAGAGGGTACTTATTCTTGATGATCACCTCATTCAAGGCGCGATAATCTATACACATCCTTTGGGTACCATCCTTCTTGGGTACGAAAATCACTGGTGCACCCCATGGTGACGAACTAGGTCTGATATAACCTTTCTCTAACAACTCTTGCAATTGTTCCTTAAGTTCTGCTAGCTGATTAGTAGCCATTCTATACGGCCTTTTAGATATAGGAGCTGTACCAGGTACTAGTTTTATAACAAACTCAATGTCACAGTCAGGTGGCATACCTGGTAATTCTTCTGGAAAAACATCCGGGTATTCACGAATAAGTGGAATGCTCTCCATTGGTGTTCCATCGTCTTGATTAACTGTTCCCTTAGCCATTGGTGAAACTTTTGCAACGTATTCCACTTCTTTTCCTTCTTTAGCAGATAGATGAACATCTCTTCTTGCACAGTCGATAATTCCATTGAATTTGGTTAACCAATCCATTCCTAGTATGATGTCTGTCCCTTCGGATTCCAAAACTATAAGGTTTGCAAAATCTAACCCCCTTATCTTAATACTAAGGTCAGGGCATACATGCCTTGCTTTCATTTCTCCACCCAGAGAGCTAACAATCATTATATTCTTCATAAGAGATATAGGTAGATTATAGCTTGCCACATACTTGGTTGATATAAAAGAATGCAATGCTCCAGAATCAAATAACATGGTAGCGGGGTTGGAGTTGATAAGAAACATACCGATCACAACATATGAGGCATCTTGAGCTTCGTCAACTGCCACATGATTCACACGGCCTCTAGCCACATTCTGCTTTGCTTGATTCTGGGGCTGATTCCCATTGCGGTTCTGCTAGTTTGCTCCTTGGATGGGTGGATGATTTGGACGCTTATGAGGGCATTGGTAAGCAAAATGTCCCTCTACTCCACAATTGAAACAAGGTTTTCCTTTGGTGGAGGCTTGAGGGTTGTTGCTAGTGTTGTTGTTCCTTTGAGGGATCTAACTTGAATTGCGGGGCGGTTGAAAGTTGGAGCGCTAGTTCTGTCCTGCATTCCTGGATGAGCTCTAATTTGTAGACTAGGTCCTGGGTTGATTGTACTACTGACCAGAACGATTCATAGGTCTAGACTGAGAGGTGTCATAACGGGGCCTAGCATTGCTGCCTGACTGACCTGTGCGGTCCATCTTGCACTTGCGTTCAATATTGTTTCTCTTGTACTCCAGGATAAGAGCACGATCTACAAGGGCCTGGAAGTTCTTGAAATCACGAGAAGCCAAAGAATACTGCAGTCCATCATTCAGCCCTTACAAGAAACAGTCTTGCTTCTTCTCATCGGTATCTACATCTTCTGGTGCATACCAGGACAACTGGGTGAATCTAGTGACGTACTCACTCACAGTCATTCCTCCTTGCTTGAGTGATAGGAATTTCTTTCTCTTAATCTTGATAGCTCCTTGGGGTACATGATGAGCACATAAAGCATTCTTGAACTCCTGCCAGTTGATGCTATCAGGTCCTTCGTGAGCAACGACATAGGCATCCCACCAGTCTGTGGCAGGTCCCATCAGTTGGTGTGAAGCGAACAAAACCTTTTCCCTAGTGTTGCACTGAGCGACTGAGAGTTTCTTTTCAATGACCTTGAGCTAGTCATCAGCGTCCATAGGTTCAACAGCATAAGAGAAAGTAGGTGGCTTAGTCCTTTGGAATTCTCCGAGCTTGTCACGGGATTACTGTGGTAGTGCAGGGGCGGCGGCGAGGGGATTTGTAACACCCTAATTTTTCCATTTCTAAAATTTCTCAAAATTTGCTAAGTTCAAAAGGAGTTTAAATATTTTAAAAGAGAGAAAATCCTATTTTATATGAAAGAAGGTATAAATGACATAGGATATAAGTGATTATTTTGCATTCATGCTGAATTAGGCAAATAGGATTTTTATTTGATTTTTGATGAATTTATTTGAAGAGTTTTTGCCTGGATTTTTGAATTTGAATTTGGATTTAAATTTAAAGGAAAACGAAAAACGATTAAACTCTTCGCGGGCTGGATTTTCCTTTTTCCGGCCCGGCTCCTTTTCGGCCTCGGCCCAGCAGCCGCCCCAACCTCCTCTCCCACCCGGGCCGCCTCCCTGCCTCGACCCACTCCTGCGCGCCATGTCTGAGTTGATCACACTGCGCCGACGCCCTGGATGTCCCGAGCTGCTTATATAAGTAGAGCTTCCCTCCCCGAACTCATCTCATCCAGAAATCGCCAAAACCCGAGCCTTAGACGTCGAGTTCGGAGCTTGCCGAGCCGCCATTGTTGCGCGCGCCATTGCTTCAACCGAGCTCGCGGTCGCGCCGTTCCAGAGCCTCGCAGTGCATCCCGAGCCCCCCATCGCAAGCGCCTTCCCCCACAGAAGCTTTCCCTGTCATCGCCTTGGTCACTGTGCCGCCGGAGAGCCTTCTCCGACGAGATCCCGAAGCAACTGCCGCCCCCTTCCGTCGCCGATCGCCTTCCCGTGCCGCGCCGCTTTCGGTAAGCCCCAAAATGAGTTCGCCGTCTCCTTCTCGTTGTGATCCACCCCTCGTCATCATGCTCCGAGGCTGGCGACGAGGTTAGCACCTGTCTCCGGTGAAAGCGCCGCCGCTACCCTTCGGTCGCCACAGTCCCGCTCCTCTCCGGCCGCCCGATCCCTCCCCAGTCGTCGGATCCGAAGCCCACGGACGAGATTAGATCCATCTATACCCCTTCGCTGACCAACCTGAGACTGCCACGTGTTGCCACTTAACCCAGTCAGCAGCCATGCCATGTCATCCAGCCACCTCAGCCGCCACCTCAACCTCTCTGCTGATGTGTCACCCCTGTCACCATGCCACGTCAGCCAGAGCAGCCAAAACGAGTTCGCCGTCTCCTTCTCGTTGTGATCCGCCCCTTCGTATAGTCATGTTTATAATGTTTTATGCTCTCTTCGGGTACTGCAACACATGAACAAAGGGAGTCCACCACTTTTTCGAGCTCCTGCAAGTGCAATTCAGCCTCCTTTGCCCACTGGAGATATTCCTTCCTCTGGGCTTTGGCCTTCTCAGCCCTTTGGAGCAGCAAAATCCTCATCTCCTCAGTAGCTTTCTCGTGAACTTTGAATTGCTCCATGTGTCTGCGCAGGGCACGTGAAACAAGCATACCCTGTGAAGCATAAAACATTATAAACATGACTATACGAAGGGGGCTTAATAATAAGTCAAGGTACCTATGAGGTCATCAAGTCGAAGGCGTTCAAGAGGTCAGAGTCTGATTTCTGAGACATTTGTACCTCGAGCTCAGGGAGGAAAAGTTGTCGGATATGTTCTTTACGTCCTTCACCTCTTCGGAGCTCAGTTCAAACGAATCCACTCCAGTGCTTTGGCATTTATAACCCTGGCATCGCTAGAGGTGGCCAGTGACATGAGTTTTTTTTGCCTTCGCTGTGACACAGGTGCTGTAGCAAACATGGTGTAACACCCTGATTTTTAGAATTTACAACTTTTTAAAATTTTACTGTTGGGGATCATCCCCTGCCGTCCCCGCACCAAAGGGCAACTGCGAAGTTAGTTGGAGTTGGAGTCGCCGTGAGGCAACTGCCGTGTCGGCAAAATCTTCTACAACCGGTCCGGCGAAGGTGAAGACTGGTCTACCCCGACTGCCGGGCGAAGCTCCAGTCCGTGTTCCAGGCCTTCGTCTGGAGGTGGCGAAGACGGGACCAGTCCTTCACCTGGTGGTGGCGAAGACAGGATCAGGGCTTCGCTGGGAGACAGTGAAGGCAGCTCTTCAAAAGGCTAGGTGGAGAGGGCTTCGACACCCTTCGGTTGAGAAATAGCTGGATAGTGGGCCCAACTGTCATGGGTACTGTTGTGGTTATGGGACCATGCTTAATTGTACCGTATTGCCCCAGCGAAGCGTCTTCAAGGATTGCCGAAAGGAAAGTGGGTCGAAGAACTACCCAAGGTGTTATGGTCATTAAGAACAACGGTTGCAAGACCAACAGGCTACACGCCGTTCCGCCTACTATTTTGCGAAGAGGCCATGACCCCCGAAGAGTGCAAAGCTAAATCATTCAGGGTCATGCTGATACAGAACAATGCGATGAACTTTCGTCAAAAGATGCCCTCGAAGAAGTAAGATTGCAAGCCGCCAAAAACCTGGCTACTTACCAAGAAGAGACAAGAAAATGGAGAGACAAGAACGTATCTGAAAATGCCTTCGCACCAGGAGATTTGGTATTGCGAAGATTTGGTACAGCAACATCGTTTGGCAAGTTTCATAGCAAATGGGATGGCCCCTTCATAGTTAAAAGATCCTTGAGACCCGGTTCGTACCATCTGGCGAATATGGAAGGTGAAGAGCTTCCACACACCTGGAATGCAGACAACCTTCACAAGTTCTATGCTTGAGAATCGGCAGCATAGGTCTGAGACTCCAATGTAATTTTTATTTTTTATTTTTTGTTTTTTCTAATTTCTGTAATAGTCCTTGTAATTATCATGTAAGGGTACTGCACTCTTTTCCTCACAGGGGGACCCCTTCGCTAGGGGGTGAGGTTTTTAACGAGGCAGAAACCCATATGAATAAAGATAGTAGCCCCCAAAAATATTGCTTGTCTCGAGTAGCACTACCTTTCGTCGAAGTGCGTCACCTTAGAAGATTGGCGCACCAATCGACGACCATAACAAGGTGCAAAGTGTAGGCAGGAAAGCATACACTTACGACCTTCGCGGGATTATAAAAACCGCTACCAAACTTCGATAAAAGTTGGGGGCTAAGAGTGCCTGCCCCCGCAACGAAGGAAAAAACAAACCTTCGCTTAAACGGAGTATCGCCAAGCCAAATGAAAGGCAGCGAACTTCGCCAAAAGTCGGGGGCTAAGAGTGCCTGCCCCCGCAACGAAGGAAAAAGCAAACCTTCGCTTAAACTAAGTATCGCCAAGCCAAATGAAAGGAAGCGAACTTCGCCAAAAGTCGGGGGCTAAGAGTGCCTGCCCCCGCAACGAAGGAAAAAACAAACCTTCGCTTAAACGAAGTATCGCCAAGCCAAATGAAAGGCAGCGAACTTCGCCAAAAGTCGGGGGCTAAGAGTGCCTGCCCCCGCAATGAAGGAAAAAACAAACCTTCGCTTAAACGAAGTATCGCCAAGCAGAATGAAAGGCAGCGAACTTCACCAACAGTCGGGGGCTAAGAGTGCCTGCCCCCGCAACGAAGGAAAAAACAAACCTTCGCTTAAACGAAGTATCGCCAAGCCAAATGAAAGGCAGCGAACTTCGCCAAAAGTCGGGGGCTAAGAGAGCCTGCCCCCGCAATGAAGGAAAAAACAAACCTTCGCTCAAACGAAGTATCGTCAAGGCGGTCCATAGAAAGTGAACTTCGACGGAACTCGGGGGCTAAGAGTGCTTGCCCCCGCATCGAAGGAATAAACAAACCTTCGACGAAATTTTCCTAATCCAACCAAAAGACATAACACTTTGTCAAGTACAGGGGGCTCGCACTGCATACATAAATATCAACGGTGAAAACAAGTAGAAGCCGGAAAACTTCGAAAGCTAAGAATCAGACACCGATCCACCCAAAATAGGCCGAAGTTACCTGCGAGTAAAAGTCGGGGGGGGGGGGGGGGGAGACGGCGCTTCGCACGAGTAACACTAATTAAGATAACATTACCAACCCAATAGAATCGCAGGAAACTACGGTGAAAATCGGGGGATGGTTATCGTCCAGAAAGTCACCCCGGAGATTTCAACTTATGACCCGAAAAAAAAAATCCGTGCGATGTGCGATGAGAGTGTACAAAAACAACAAGCCACAGCACAAACCAGGTTTATTCCGCTTCTAAATCAATCTCTGGATCAACAAAATCCTTATACAAATGACTAAAATAAAATTGATACTCGATGCCTTCGCTAGCATGGAAACGCGATGATGGGGCCGAAGTGGCCCCAACTTGATTACAACACGTCGGCGTGGAAGATCTATCATCACTACCACTTTGCCTAGCTACTTGCGAATAGGGACCACGTCGATAACACAATTGAGGTCTCTGGGAAAACAGCTCCTCGTCTTGCGGTTCAATTTTCGGTTCAATGAGTACCGATGCACCGTCAATGTCCCCTCTCGCCGCGCGACGAAGATTTCATTCAACTCGCCGATTAACTATTGTTGAAGGACAAACAGATTTCCAAAACGCCTTCGCCCTAGCATTCATATCGTCGTACGATCTACACTTCGCATGCCAATAACGTTCCAAGTCGATATTAGCATGGCGATGGTGAAATGATTCCCAGCAAGACCAGGAAACATAAAAATTATCCCTCATCATAGTCAAAGGAACAGCTTCTTCAGCTACCTGCGCAGTGTCCGAAGCAAGGACCTGCGCAGGGAGCGCAAAAAGGTTAATATCACTTCGACATTAATACATAATGTATTACACAGCCACCGTATCACATCATTAATGACAAAACCAAAATATAAAAATGACCCTTCGCGCCAATTCATCCCACCTTCCCAGTATCTTCGGCCGCCACATTAGTCGGTTTCGACGAAGTGTCCTCCCTCGCCTTGGCCTATAAATTTCAACAATAAACACATTATTTCCACATAATAACCACTTTCATCACCTTCGACAAGAAAAAATGCAAGTTTGGTATCTGTACCCTTTGACGATTCACTTCGGCCTCTCGAAGAGCTAGCTCGTGTCCATGCTTACACCAATAATTAGTGGTGAATGAACGGGCGGTGCTCTTCGCTGACTTGGTAACAGCCGAAGTTGATAGATCCAAAGGATACTGGAAGGAGGGTCGTTGAAGGGCAGTATGATGGTCGCAACCCGTAATCTCCACAGACTGCACGAGACTCCGGGCGGCGACCATGGCGCACAAATCGCCATATAGCTGAGCGGCTGGAAGCAGGCTGCTGCTGGTCTCGTTGATCCAACCAATAAGTCCACCCAGTCCGACGAGTTCAACTGATGGAGGAGTTGCCGAGGCGCCTATACCTTCAAATGTATGGCTGATCGCTTCGCAGGCGACTACCGCCTTCGGCTCAAGCTCCCCAATGACATTAAGGGCATCTTCGTTATAAGCCTTTGCTTCACTCAGTTCAATCTGCAGCCGCTCCGCTCTTTCTCTCTCCGATGCGCACTCTGATTGCAACTCGCAAACTTGCGCTTCGGAGGATTGCAAATTCTGGTGAAGACATTTCACTTCGCTGTCAGCAATGTCCTTCGCCGCACGTAGGGCTTCAAGCTCCGCTTTAAGCCTCTCCGATCGCAATTCTGCATCCTTCGCCCGCCGCGACAACTCGCGCTTCTGGCTCTCAGCTTTCTCCGCCTGTTTTTGTAGCAGTTCAATTTGGCCCTCAGCGCTTCGGGCGCGGGCTTCGGACTTTTCTGCTTGTTTGCACTGAGCTCGGGAGAGAAGTAAGACCTGAAATTTCAACTAACAACTTAGTAAATACAAAATTTCCTTTCTTCTCATTCTAAGAAAATATACAATATACCTTCGCGATTGCCACATCGGAAACATCAATCAATTCGCTCGAAGACTTCTAACCAAGTGGGATCTCGACCTCAGGGAGAACGAAGGAACCAAAAATCCTCTTCGCATCGCTTACCTCCCCAGCACTCGGCTCAAAAGTGGGCCGCAAAGCCTCGGGAGCAAGGGCCTTCGCGTCAAGCAGCCCGCCAAGACCCATAAGGCCCTTCTCTCTCCGACGCGGCGCACTTGGCGTTGAATCTTCGCTTTCGGAAGATGAGGTCGACGACAAGGAAGGCGATGAATGCCCTGCCACCTCTACGTCGTCGCCACACTCATCATCAGGCTCCTCTGGGGCACCAGGCTCCGATGCCGCACCCGCCCCCGCCAATTCCTCGTCGTCGCTCAGGATTAATGTCGGAAGATCGACGCGTGTGCAAAACATAGATTTCAGCGCTTGGGGCTCTTGCACTCCTTCCGAACTCTCCCGACGGGTCAAGCCGCGCGAGGCAGCGGAGCCCTCCGGTGACGTTTCCGCGTGATGCTCCAACGCAGCTTCGCGTGGTTTTTTGCGCAGTGTGACAGCTTTCTTGGTATGCCTAGTTTTTGGCGATCGTTCTGAAGCCTTTCTTTTCGCTGGAGGGCAAGCGATAGGCTCTTCGCTTACTTCCACTGGTGGGGAGCCTCCCACGTTGCTCTACAGAACAGCCGAAATCTTTGGCCGCTCATCGTAACACAATCCACGGTACTGAAAGATCCTGTTTAACCTATGGTTGAGACCCTGGTCCGCGCAGAGCTACGCTTCGCCAGGGGTAACCTTCCCAACCAACATCACAGCCTTCGCCTCAACTTCGGCCACTAACAAATCTACAAACAAAGTTATCATTAAAATAACTGTTAAGCAACAAGATTTAAATCAAGTCATAGTGCACGTCCAAGAGGGTACCTGCGAAGCCCTCTACAGCAGGATGAGGACGGCAGAGCCCCTCAGGCCCTTTCTCTCCAAAGGCCGGTATACTCTAGCCACGGCTGAGGGGCCAAATCCTGGCCGCTAGAAACTCTTCGACCAGGTCATGAGTTGACAGATGTTTCGCGCACTGTGCGAAGGCTTCAAGCGTCGTTTCTTGTGATGCTTTCAACCGGACATCCGGGGCGCGATTTCGCTTTACTCCTTTGCACTTCGATACAAGGTACTCTTCGCTTTCAACCTTGTGGTAAAACCACCATTGGGTCCAGTCGCTCGGCCACTTGTTCTTGTATATGACTACGGGAGTGGACAGGTCGGCGTGATATGCGAAATTAAGGCAACCATAGTGCACTTCGCTCTGCACTCCGCGAACAAAAATGGGTTTTGGTTGATGGTGCAAGCGGTGCCCAGCGGAGAATGCCCTCGCGGAAGCCTTAACTCCCTCAGATCGGGCAGCCCAAGCGAACAGACTCATTCTGACTAAGGCATTGGGTGTTAACTGATGCAAGTACACTTCAAAGAGCTTCAACACCTTAATTACCATTTTGTCGCAGGGAAGTCGAAGGCCAGCCCTAAAGTAATGCACAAAAGCAATGGCTTCATCATCAGTGGGTTCTGGGATCTCCTGCTTCCCGGGAAGCCGGACTTTAGATACATCATTAATCAGCCCCTCCCTGACAAGGCCGGCTAATACTTCGCTATCCACCTTGGACTGTCCAATCCAATATGTCTTCGGATGCGATGATCTGTATTTTGGCACCATCGAGTTCAAAGGACCTTCAAGCGGTGCGAAGGCAACAACGGGCTAAGTCTAAGCTGTCCGAAGGACTCGAACTTACTTCGTACGAGAGCAACGACTCTAAACAAAGGCACAGTAAAAAATTTTTTTGACTGCTTCTGTACTTATAGGAGAAGTCGAGCGCGGTTAACACCACCAGCATCGAAAGCTGAACCGACGCCGGAAAACGCGCTCAGATAACTACCATGAACATTAAATGCAAAGATTTACCCCTAACGTTCAAAAAAAAAAAACCAAAAAAATTGTTTATGATAATAACAATAATAAAAGCAAGCATTGGCTACAACTAACTTCGATAGGCTGAAGGGGGACGGCGCTTAGATGTCTCAAATTCTACAGGCTCGGCCTATCGAAGATAAACCTTGCCAGTAGGGGGCTACTGTTGGGGATCATCCCCTGCCGTCCCCGCACCAAAGGGCAACTGCGAAGTTAGTTGGAGTTGGAGTCGCCGCGAGGCAACCGCCGTGTCGGCAGAATCTTCCACAACCGGTCCAGTGAAGGCGAAGACTGGTCTGCCCTGACTGCCGGGCGAAGCTCCAGTCCGTGTTCCAGGAATTCGTCTGGAGGTGGCGAAGACGGGACCAGTCCTTCGCCTGGTGGTGGTGAAGACAGGATTAGAGCTTCGCTGGGAGACGGTGAAGGCAGCTCTTCAAAAGGCTAGGCGGAGAGGGCTTCGACACCCTTCGGTTGAGAAATAGCTGGATAGTGGGCCCAACTGTCATGGGTACTGTTGTGGTTATGGGACCATGCTTAATTGTACCGTATTGCCCCCGAATATTCTGGGGATGTAGCAGGTTAGGGGGTAATACGTGTAAACCGGGCCCATGATCGCCGGGTACAGGCTATAAATAGAGCCACAGTGTAAACATGAACAGGACCCCAAGACTATTCATTTTCCAGTACACGTCACATAAAGAGCCTTCGCCAGTTCTACCCCCGAAGGCCCATCTTGTCTGGGACATCGATCCCAACATTTCCAAGATTATTGAATAGCTTCATCAGTAGAATAGGTTTAAAACCTATTTTCTTAATCAATCAATCAATATAGGTTATTATTTTGTGTGCATTGCATGCTGAGTTTTGTTAAGAGCCAGATAAATACATTAGAGTTCTTTTTCTTTTCATTCTCTTTGGTGTTTTGAGTGAAAAAGGTTTTGAAATGGTTTTTACAAAACTTAGTAGTGAATAAGTTAAGGATCTTAATGGTTGGAGTTCAAAATCCTTGAATTCATCATCTATTCAATCCTTGATCATACTTGATCATTCATTAGTTCAATTCAAATCTTATCCAAATCGTTGTTTAAAGCCAATCTCTCCTCTTTCTCAAAATTCTACCCAAATCCAAATTCAAATTCCTATTCAAAATTCTACTTCTATTCTTGTTCAACCTCATATTTTTCGTTTCCCATAAATTCACTCCAAGCACAATTCAAATTCAAACCCTATTCAAATTTCTCTGCAAAAGTTTCTTTTCTAAACCCTAGATATACCTAAAGTGTCTTTGGTCTCAATCTTGCTCAAGTCCAAACCCTTAGCCAAGTCTTCTAGATCCAACAAAGGATCCACGAAATCTTCAAATTTTCACGGAGTCCTAGACAGCCTCATTTTTCCATGAAGTTTCGGAGTTCAAAACAGCATCAAATGCAAATTTTGCAAATACCAAAGTTGTAGGTCTCGTTGAGAATTCGATTTGAACCTATGGCAGTCCCCTTTTGGATAATGAAGCTAGGAGTTATGGCCCCCGAAATTAGTGCTGTGCAGATAAGTCCGAGTTCAAACAGTTTATCTCGTCGTGAATTTTCGAAAATCTAGATGGCGTTTTCAGAAGTTCCAATGAATACCAAAGTTGTAGATATTTTCAAGTAGTACAATTTAGAGTCAAGAAATGTCCAATTTGGAGTACGAACAATGGAGATATCAGCCTCAGAATAGAGAGCTACGAAAAAGGAAACCGTAACCGACTCGAACTCGAATCCGATTCATATTTGGTTTGGACTCCACCTCAACCAGCCGCCCCTAGCCTTATAAATATGAGTTGCACGCCTTCTCCTACCCCTATTCCATGCCACCAAATGCTAGAAGTCGCTGCTGCCCTATCCGTGCGCCGCCGTTCGCGGGAGCCGCCGCCGCCATCGCCCGTGATGCGCTACCTCGTCGTCTTCTCCGCAAATCCTCCTTCCTGGACCACCAAAGCAAGGTGAGGACCCCTTATTCTCCTCCCTTACTACTGTTTTAGCATCATACTAAGTCCCTAGTCAAGCCCTAGTCCCGGCCAAAGCCCGATCGCGAACAGTCGTGCTGTAGCAGATTGGCATCGATGTTCCCGACCGACCAGAGGTCAAATCACTAAGCCCTTTAATCGGTGCATGTCCCATGATGTTTCCCACACCCTCACCAACCAGGTCGGCCAGTAGAGTAGCAAAACTACCATAAATCAAGGTCGACATACTCGTTGTCCGATTTCTGGACGCCTTCTGCACGCGCATCGGATTTGCATTCGCATTCCCCGTCAATCCGAAAGCCATATGGATGCACCAACCGCGTCATGGTATGTCCCATCAAGTCTTCTACGTGATCCTAGGAGCTCATCCATGTTTGTGCAACGACACGACCAGGATGCCATTGCCAACCACAGCATGTCACAACCATCACCAGTCTCATCTCTGCTGATCGTTCTTCCTCCCAATGGATGATCTACCCAAAAATATGCTGTAGCATTGTGTTCTCAGGATATACGAACATCTCTGTTCAAACGGTTTCTCAAATTTCATAGCCAATCTCTAGGAACGCGAGCGTCTTCGTTCCTGCATCTGTTTGCGGTCACCACCAAACCTAGCAGCAGTCATCACTATTTTGCGCTACCTTGGATGACCCCTTCCAAAGCCAACCATACCGCTGAGTTAATCTTTCCTCGTTCTACGCTATGCTTCCCGCGTTTCACTGAAACGCCACTGAAGCCCAACATCAGTGTCTGTGGCCATGTGCCCGATTGCTATCCCGATAAAACCCGAACCACCACCGCTACATAGAGTCACCTGTAGTATCCTTAACCTAGAAGCACAACCCCAACCATTTGATCATGGGTGGTCGATACTAGATCTCAGCGTATCACTTCTTTAATCCAAAATGGTACTTGCATAGCATGCCAAGTGTCACACCCGGTTTTAACGGACAAAACCAGATACGGCTTATGTGTGCCCAGGATGTTCAACACACATAAGGACGTCACAGGTGAAGTAACAAAAGCAATACTTTTATTAAATAATGTTAAACTCTTACAGCAATTGACATATATTGTCTTCTATGAAGATATCTGCAGCGGAACAAAAGCATTGGTGCCCAATAACACCGTAAGAAACTGACCGGGAGACACGCGCTCAGAACGTCACAACCTTGTCTTGATAGTCTTCAACATCTTCACTCACTGAGCAGCAGCACACATGTCGCATGGTGTAGGGAAAATAGCAAGTGTGAGCACATGACGCGCTCAACAAGTGTGGGAAAGATAATGATATGCAGGCTTATATCAAGAATAGGCTAACATATGGTATATTTGCATAAATGCGGGTAATGAAAACATATTTGGACTCAAAAGCATCAAGCAATTATTAAGTGAATGTAACCCATACAGTCTAACACTCAGCATACAAGGTTCCCCACCTTGCATACCATAACCGTCTAGTACTCCCTGTACTATATCCAAAACGACAACCATCTAGTACTCCCTGTACCAGAACCATAACCACAACCATCTAATCATGTGAGGATCCAAGTCTCTCATATCTGTGAGCATGGCTGTTATAACAGTTTTACACTCTGCAGAGGTTGTCCAGCTTTCCCCACGAGTCAGTAAATTCCATGTTGCCGTGTTGCGCAAACACTTAACACACGCCAGTGGTGTGTCGCCAAGAATCATTGTATGACACTTTCCACTAACCAGAGACTAACCCAGTATGTGTCTGCCTACTAGGTTTCACCGCCAGGCTTTACGCGAGTTCAACTCCTACCCAGAAGCCCCCTTTTGCGCTGACACAACACACACTGGATAGACTCTAATCAGTATGTCACGTCTTACCCATATCAACCTCGTGATTGGTACGTTACTTCTTGGGTTGTCGCTCCATGAACCGGTCCTTACTTAGGTTACTTGAGCAAACACTAAACCAACAAAATAACCATGATAACCATCAAAACCACTTTGCTCAAGGCCTAAGGTTCCATATTGCTAGACCATTAACACATTAACGACCATCGTTGCATATGTTCATTAGTCAAGATTATGAAACTTCTCAATATCCTAAAAGCATGGCTAAGCAATCTACCCATAAAAGACACCTAACCATAAACCATCTAGGTTACAATGGATGATAAGGGAAAATCTAGGGAAAACCCTAACATAGGTGACTACCCATCATATTGAAACTGCATGCAATTTTGTAAAACAAAACATTTAAAAATATAGGTTCAAGATGATCAAGGACACTTGCCTTTTATCCAATGCTGCTCAGTGTTGTCGAAATCTTGGTCTTGAAGTCCCTTGAACTGCTCCGAAATGTTATCAACTAATCGCGAGAACTACCGACAAACAACACAAAGGAAACACTAAGAACAACATACCAAACATCATCAAAACACTTTAAAAATACTATGGTTGGATAGGAATGATTTTAGAAACGTTTATATGCAAGAATCGCTTAAATCGGAGTTAAGATGAAAAGAGAACAGCTTTCAAGAGATGGATTAGATTGAAAAGGAAATGCTGATTTTCCGGAACTATCTTCATATGAGAAAGGCTTTATTGCACAATCACTGTGTCAGGCTTGACAACATTATTGTGCAAGATTCAAGTGTAGGGGTGACTAGACTTCGTTGACTAGACTAAGGAGAATGATGTGGTGTTGACTTGGCATGCTATGCAAGTACCACCTTGGATTAAAGAATGGATACGCTGAGATGTAGTATCGAGCGCCTATGATGGATCAAAAAGGCCGAAGGTTGCGCTTCTAGGTTAAGGATACTATTGGTGACTCTATGTAGCGGTGGTGGTTCGAGTTTCGTCGAAGATGGTGATCGGGCACGTGGCCACAAACTTCGATGTTGGCTTAGTGGTGTTTCAGTGAAACGAGGGGAGCATGGCATAGAACGTGGAAAGACTAACTCAGCGGTATGGTTGGTTTTGGAAGGGGTTATCCGAGATAGCGGCAAAACAGCGATAACTACTTCTAGGTTTGGTGGTGACCGCGAACAGATTCAGGAACGAAGACGCTCGCGTTCCCAGAGATTGGCTATGAAATTTATGAAACCGTTTGAACAAATATGTTCATATATCCCGGTGAACACAATCCTATGGCATAGTTTTGGGTAGATCATCCACTAAGAGGAAGAACGATTAGCAGAGATGAGATGGGTGATGGCTGCGACGTGCTGTGGTTGGCAATGGCGTCCTGGTCGTGTCGCTGCACAAATGTGGATGGGCTCCTAGGGTAACATAGAAGACTCTATGGGACACGCCATGATGTGGTTGGTGCATCCATACGGCTTTCGGATTGATGAGGAACGCGAATGCAAATCCGGTGCCCACGCAGAACGCATCCAGAAACTGGACAGCGGGTATGTCGACCTTGATTGCGGTATTTTGGCTGGTCTACTGGCCGACCTGGTTGGTGAGGGTGTGGGGAACATCATGGGACATGCACCGGTGAAGGGGCTGGGTGATTTGACCTCTGGTCAGTTGGGAACGTCGATACCAAGTGGCTACATTGCGGCTGTCCTGTGGCTGTCCGCGACGGCGACGACCGTGGCAGCATAGATCAGGCTTTAGTCGGGGCTAGAGCTTGGCTAGGAACTTAGTATGATGCTAAAGCAGTAGTAAGGGAGGAGAATAAGGGGTCCTCACCTTGCTTTGATGGTCGATGAATAAGGATTCGCAGAGAAGATGACGTAACGCATCACGGGCGACGGCGGCGGCGGCTCCGAGGAACGGCGGCGCTCCGGCGATGTACGGACAGGATAGCAACGACGTCTATGGCTTGGGGGCATGGAATAGGGGTAGGAGATGGCGTGCAACTCATATTTGTAGGGCTAGGGGCGGCTAGTTGAGGTGGAGTCCAAACCGAACACGAATCGGATTCGAGTTCGAGTCGGTTACGATTTCCTTTTTCACAGCTCTGTATTACGAGGATGATATCTCCATCGTCCGGACTCCAAATTGGACGTTTCTTGATTCTAAGTTATATTACTCGAAAAGATCTACAACGTTGGTAGTCATTGGAACTTCTGAAAACATCATATTGATTTCCAAAAATGCACCACAAGATAAATTATTTGAACTCAGACTTATCTGTGCAGCACTTATTTTGGGGGCCATAACTCTTAGCTCCATTATCCAAAAGAGGACTTCCATAGGTTCAAATCGAAGAACTCGAGGAGACCTACAACTTTGGTTTTGAAAAGATTTGCATTTGAGGCCATTTTGAACTCCAAAATATCATGCGAAGATGAGACTATCCAGTACTCTGCAAAAATTTACAGATTTAGTGGATCATTTGTTGGGCCATCTAGAAGACTTGGCTAAGGGTTTGGACTTTAGCAAGATTGAGCCCAAAGATATTTTAGGTATATCTAGGGTTTAGAAAAGAAACTTTTGCAGAGAAATTTAAATAGGATTTAAATTTGAATTGAGTTTGGAGTGAATTTAAGAGGAACGATAAATTGAGGTTGAACAAGAATAGGAGTAGATACGGAGTTTGAATTTGGATTTGGGTAGAATTTTGAGAAAGAGGAGAGATTGACTTTAAACAAGGATTTGGATAAGATTTGAATTGAGCTAGAGAAGGATCAATTATGATCAAGGATTGAATAGATGATGAATTCAAAGATTTTGAATTCCAACCATTAAGATCCTTAACTTATTCACTACTGAGTTTTGTAAAACCTTTTCAAAATCTTTTTCACTCAAAACAGCAAAGAGAAAGAAAAGAAAAAGAACTATAATGCATTTACCTGACTCCTAACAAAACCCAGCATGCAATGCACACAAACTAATAACCTACATTGATTGATTGATTAAGAAAATAGGTTTTAAACCTATACTACTATTGAAGCTATTCGATAATCTTGGAAAATTGTAGAAATTTGAGAAATCTAAAAATCAGGGTGTTACACCAAGTCAACACCACATCTTCTCCTTAGCCTAGTCAGCGAAGTCTAATCTGCCCTACACTTCTTGAATCTTGCACAATAATATTGTCAAGCCTGACACAGTGATTGTGCAATAAAGTTTTTTCCCATAGGAAGATAACTCCAGTAAACTAGTCTTTCCTTCCAGTCTAATCCATCTCTCAAAAGCTGTTCTCTTTTCATCTTAACTCCGATTTAGACGATTCTTGCATCTAAATATTTCTAAAATCTTCCCTATCCAATCATAGTATTTTTAAAGTGTTTTGATGATGTTTGATATGTTGTTCTTAGTATTTTCCTTTGTGTTGTTTGTCGGTAGTTCTTGCGATTAGTCGATAATATTCTGGAGCAGTTTGATGGACTTCAAGACCAAGATTTCGATAATACTGAGCAGCATTGAGAAAAAGGCAAGTGTCCTTGATCATATTGAGCCTTTTTTTTAAAACTGTTTTGTTTTACAAATTGCATGCAGTGTGTGTCAATATGATGGGTAGTTACCTATGTTAGAGTTTTCCCTAGATTTTCCCTTATCATCCCTTGGAACCTAGATGGTTTATGTTTAGGTATCTTTGGTGGGTAGATTGCTTAGCCATGCTTTTGGGATATTGGGAAGTGTCATAATCTTGACTAATGAACATATGCAACATTGGTGGTTAATTTATTAATGATCTAGAAATATGGAACCTTAGGCTTTGAGCAGAGTAGTTTTGATGGTTGTCATGGTTATGATGTTGGTTTAGTGTTTGCTAAAGTAACCTAAGTAAGAACCGGTTCGTGGAGCGACAACCCAAGAAATATCGTACCAACCACGAGACCTGGTATGGGATAGGCCTAGTCTATTAATTAGTGGATTCTAGTTTTTGTGCGTGCCAAATGGAAGAGTGGATGTGTGGGGATGGCAAAGGCCAGAACCATTTGGTTAGTGGTATGCGATGTGTAGTGAAAGGGAAGAGTGAAATCTTTCTGGAGCTACAAGGCGCAAAAGGGGGCTTCTGAATGGTGTGAATGCCACTTTGATGGCTGTGAAGCCTAGCAGGCATGCACATACTGGATGAAACTTTGTAACGGCTTTGAAGTGACTTTCCGGGCGACACACCACTTTCGTGTGTTAAGTGTCTAGCTAACACGGCAACATGGAAATCATGACTTATGGGGAAAGCTGGATAACCTCTGCAGAGTGTAAAAACTGTTATAACAGCCGTGCTCATGGTTATGAGAGACTTGGATCCTCACATGATTAGTGGCTTGTGATTATGGGTTGTGGTTATGAGTTTGATTCTATTTTTGGTTATAGTACAGGGAGTACTAGACGGTTATGGTATGCAAGGTGTGGAGCCTTGTATGCTAGGTGTTGCACTGTATGGGTTACATTCACTTAATAAATTTTTAATACTTTTTGAGTCCAAATATGTCTTCATTACTCGCATTTACACAAATATACCATGTGTTAGCCTATTCTTGATATAAGCCTGCATATCATTATTTTTTACACACTTGCTGAGCGCATCATGTGCTCACACTTGCTATTTTTTCTATACCATGCGACATGTGTGCTGCTGCTCAGTGAGTGAAGATGTTGAAAACTATCAGGATCATGTTGCGATGTTCTAGGCGCGTGTCTCCCAGGTTGTCTGTGGTGTTGTTGGGCAACAGTGCTTCTATTCCGCTGTAGATATCTTTATAGAAGACAATATATGTCAATTGCTGTAAGAGTTTAACGTTTATTCTATAAAAGTATTGCTTTTGTTACTTCATCTGTGACGTCCTTATGTGTGTTGAATATCTTGGGCACACATAAGCCGCATCTGGTTTTGGCCGTTAAAACTGGGTGTGACAGAGGTGATATCAGAGCCATACTGACCGTAGGATGTAAGCCTAGATAGAATGGTCGTGCCATAAGGTCATATTTTAAAAGCCTATTTTGAAAAACCCATCCCCGTGCTTTTCTGACCTCTCAGTTTCTCTCTCTACTTACCTATTTCAATCTATTTAGAAAAATGAATTTTCAACACTCCCCTTTTTGAATCTATTAGTTGTTGAACCATCCCAGTTACTCTGTTTGAGGAGGATGGATGTGAAGATCTCTCTTAGCGCTCCTACCTTGCGTGAAGATTTATATGATAAAGATGAAGATCCATCATGACAATGAAGATTCATCTACCATAACACTGAAGGCATGAAGATCTACCTCTGTGCCGCTCCCAGGAAAATTGACTACACCGAAAGGTCCGACGCTAGGTCATTTGTACACGCTGAAGTATTTATGTCAGAAGGAATCAGAGAAGACTACACTCACTAGAAGGTCCGGTGATGCCTAGGATGTACACACTGGAGTATTTCTAATAGAGGGTGAGAAATACCTCACCGGATGGTCTGGTGCTCAGCACTGAGCAACACCAGAGCATTTTGCATCAGGGCAGAAGGAGTTGAACTCATTGAAAGGTCCAGTGCACTGAGTTGTAGTTGTCGCATGGTATGCTGGCATATTTGTTGCAGAGAAGGTTCCAAGTGTTAGAGATTGAAGGTCAACACACTGGATCTTTTGGTGCATAGAAATTCAACATGCCGGCAATTCCTGTAGAGAAGATTTCAGTAGCTCGGTTAGGCTCAAGACAACATGCTGGATGGCCCGGTCCTTGTACCTCTATTGATGCCGGATCATCTGGTGTTCACATTTTCTGTGAGCCGTTGGGGCAACAGCTAGTTGGTGGACTTGGGGTTATAAATACCACTCCACTTGGTCATTTGAAGGGCTGGAGTCTAGAGAAGCTCACATACGCTTGAGAAGATATCCAAGCCACCAAAGTGATTAGTGCTAATAGGCCTAAAGAATGGTGTTGCTACCTAGAGAGGGGATCAAGGAGTGATCCTACATTGTACCAAGTGGTACGCCAAAACTTTGTAGTCTTGGTAACTCGCTGGCACTGTGAGCCTTGGTGGCTCATGCTTGTTGTCTCTCCGACTTGGTGTGGAACGGCAGCAACAAGCTTATACGGAGAAGTAGAGACCCTTGCCTGGTGGCTCAAGCTCCAAAGTGAAGACGACAGCAAGTGACCAGAAGAGAGACTTGGTGTGAGCTTTGCCTTTGTGGCTTGGTGGTCAAGAGCTGTGACCAGAAGAGTCTTGATGACCGGGAGTATATCCTTAGTGGAGCTCCAACATGGACTAGGGGAGGCATTCATGCCATCGATACCACGTCAGAAAAATTCCTTGTGCCCAGTTTGCTCTCTCTACCTTATTTATGTTTTCGCACTTACATACTTGCAATTTACCTTCCTATAATAGGTTGCAAACCTTTTGAACGGTAGAGTAGACACACTAGATAAATCTAGAGCACATTTAGATAGAAATTGATATAGGCTTATCTTGTGAAGTTTTTGGAACAGGATAGTTTTAAGTGTCTTAATTCATCCGCCCTCTTAAGACGTCACCGATTCCTACAATTGGTATCAGAGCCTTGTGCTCTTGATAAGCTTTCTATCTAGAGTTGTGACATCCGGGGTTAGGATGGATACCCATAGCGCTCTATACTTTGACGGCACTAATTTTCCCCGATGAAAAATTCTAATGACTTGTTTTGTTTGAACCAAGGGGTTAGATGTTTGGAGAGTCATTGAGAAAGGGATGAGGCAACGTCTCACAAACAAAGAGAGACAATGTGATGTATTAGCAAAGAGTATCCTTTTTATCATCTTTATGCGTTGATGCATTTAAACTGTGTTTATTCTCTCACCAATACACATGATATTTAGACTAGTCTCATTGAAATACATGAAGGCACGAAGGATGTGCGCAATGGGAAATATAATGTGCTAGTCTCCAAGCTCAATAACATTAAACAACTAACCCATGAAACTGCTAATGACATATACTCGCGATTGAATATTCTTGTGAATGAGATAAATGGACTAGATTTGACACAAATTGGAGACGATCAAGTGGTGAAAAGGATACTTCAAGCTCTTCTTCCAAAATACAAGTTGATAGTGTCCATCATCTACGACAAGAGTGACATCAAGAAGATGACTCCAACCTAGTAATTGGCAAGGATCACCGCCCATGAAATGACAATGAACATGGGGGTGTAAGCTTGTTCCTCATCCGATGTCAAGAACCTTTCTCTCACAAGCAAGAAAGCTCTATGTCCACACATGAAGGTGAAGATGAGGAGGTAATAGCAAGGGTCAAGTTCAAGTGATGAATATGATGGAGATGAAGATGACTAGAGCTATGAAGATGATGAACAAAGCACCTCAAGTGATAAAGAGATGGATCCCAAGGTCACCAAGCTCATCTCACAAGTGGAGAAGAACATGAAGAGAATTAGCTCCAAGATTTATTACCGAATCTCCATTGAATACATGATCAACACAATTGATCATATCAAAAAGGAGAAGAAGACCAATATCAAGAAGAGAGAGACAAGGGGAAGAGGCAAAATATTTGCAAGCATAGGAAGATGGGTAAGTGAAGATGAAGATTCAAGTGATGAGAGCCTCACCATCCACTCCTCTAAGAGAAGCTCTTGTTCAAGGTCATCATCATACAAGTCGTCATCATGCAAGCCATCATCTCACAAGTGTCTTATGGCTAAAGGTATGAAAAAGCAATATAAGTGATGGTGAATCTGATGAGGATTCTCGTTCCCGAGAAGAACTTCTTGAATTGATCAATGAGCAACAAAGGTATTTAAAGAAAAAATATAAAGAACATAAAAAATTCAATACCCTTCATGACATTCATGCCTCCTTTATGTCTAATTATAAACAATTATTAAGCAAATTTGAATTACTAAACAAGGAGCATGACGAGCCTAAGGCAAAAATTAAGTGCATTGAATCTCAACCTAATGTCCCTTTGAAGCAATCTACCTCCCTATTCAATTTCAATCCTAAGATAGATGCTTTCACTTCTTGTGATGATTTGAATGATTTATCTAGCTCACCCCTTTGCAATGAGATACGTGTTGAGATTGTTTTTGTAGAGCCATCTAATAAACTCATTGCACAAGAGAATGATGAGCTCAAGAAATAAGTGGAGAAGCTCAAAGACTTGGCAAAATTAAAGGGAAAAGAACATGTCCAACCTCCTCAAGATAACCATGGAAACACGGTGAACTAGCTTGCAGATGGGTCCACCCTGACATGGTTCATGTGCCATCAAGAAGACCACAAGTCTTTCGAATGCAACCAAGTCAAGAAGGATACCAAGGAGAAAAAGATGATGGCAAACCTCTCTAACAAAATATCTAACCTCTATACCAAGCCTAACTATAAGATCAAAATCAAGAGCAACCACTATAAGCTCAAGAAGAAGGAAAATGACAAAGTGGTTGCACATAGGGTTGGGAGAAAGGACCGGAGGTGAAACTAACCCATTCGGGTGTCTAAGGAAGTCATCACCAATATGAAGGGACCCCAATCGGTTTGGGTTCCAAATAAGACTTGAAGGCCTCGAGTTAGCATTGGGGATTTAGAGACTTAGCTCACAAGATGGAGTAAATATTCAAGCAAAGAAGTCAAGTGTACAAGTTTGGGCGCGTCGATGAAGATCGTGATCATCATATACCCAAATCTCTATCCAAAGGTAAAAGAGGTAATGGTGCTAGATGCAAAATCTTTCCAATTGATGTGCTCCTTTGCCTTATTTAGGATTGCATGTGCATATTTCAATTTATTGCAACGACTAGTGTAGTTTTTTTTTTCATATGGTAGCTTGCTTGTGTTTCTCTCACTAACCCATGAGTAACCTACAGGTTCTATTAGTCGTAAGGTCCTTTCATGGCAAGTTTCTACATTCGATATTCTATATATATTCCATGAATCCAATTTATAGGATAGATTCCCTATTGTTATCAATGACAAGTGCATATCTCTCACAAGTATTCAACACTTGTATGCACTCATTTAGTGGGAGCATATCCTATGAATTGTGATTTTGAGACTAACATGTGTTGCAAGTAATATCTTTTGTAGTCTCATGGAGTAATCTACAAGTTTTGGAGGTATGCAACACTTATTTATCAATTTATTTGTTCATTTAAGCTACCTCCACACATAATATCGCTTAAGCTTCCTATCTTGACAAATTATCTAGTTGTGCATATGTTTCTATCTTATCATATGTATGAACACATATAGGGGGGGTTTATATCATATTATGTGAATTTCATGAATTGTGATCCATGTTTTGTCATTTTAATTGGTACCATATCCTTGAATTAATCCCCTTCAATTGGTATCATTTAATTGGATCATGGTTCATGAAGCTCTCTCCTATGTGCTCTAATATTTTTCCTTGAGTTCAATATATGTTTTGTAGCCTTTTTGAAGATTGTTGACAAAGGGGGAGAATTTTGATAACCAAAGCAAGATGCAAGTTGCAAGATGGCATGTCTAGGGAGAACAAATAAGGAAGCAAGATGCTTAGAGATGCCAAGGGTGACAAAGGAAGAACTCTTGCATGGGTCGATCAAGGGAGATAGTGGCGATAGAGAAAGGGGGAGTCATAAAAAAATTGGAAGTAACTGGTAAGAACATGCATCCAAGCAAAGTGGTAAAGCTTTGTGAATTTTAAAATTAATATTATTTATTATTTGCCACTTGCTTTGGTTGTGTTGTCATCAATCACCAAAAAGGGAGAGATTGTAGCAAACATGGCCCTGTGAGGGCATGAGGGCATGTAATGTGATTTTTGTGATTAATGACAACATAGTCAATGTGACTAACATGTTTATTAAGTATATGATTTAGTAGGTCTCATGGATGCAGTACATTAAGAAGCCATCGTAGCCGGGACAAAGATTAGGTTTATTGGAGGAGTCCCAGGAAAATTGACTGCACCAGAAGGTCCAGCACTGGGTCATTTGTACACACTAGAGAATTTATGCCGGAAGGGATCAGAGAAGATTACACTCACCAGAAGGTCCGGTGATGCCCAGGATGTACACCCCAAAGTATTTCTAACAGAGGGTGAGAAATACCTCACCGGATGGTCTAGTGCTCAGCATTGAGCAACATGGCAACATTTTGCATCA
The DNA here is from genome assembly GCF_958298935.1 of Phragmites australis. Lineage (NCBI taxonomy): Eukaryota > Viridiplantae > Streptophyta > Magnoliopsida > Poales > Poaceae > Phragmites > Phragmites australis. The sequence goes on along the minus strand of NC_084936.1, from coordinate 16,861,340 downwards.
GGATAGAATGAGCTGAACTCACCGGAAGGTCCAACGCACTGAGTTGTACTCACCGGATGGTATGCACCAGAGTATTTGTTACAGAGAAGGTTCCAAGTGTTGAAGATGGAAGGACAACACATTGAATGGTCCAGCACTTAGAATTTCAACATGTTGGAGCAATCCTTGTAGAAAAGATTTTAGTGGCTCGGTCAGGCTCAAGAAAACCCAATAGATGGCCCGGCGATGAAATGAAGAACACACCGGAATGTCCAGTGTTCACAAATGGTTCTGAGTGGAGTTCCAACAGCTAGTTTCTAAGAATGTACACACCAGATGGTCCGATGCTTGCACCTCTGTTGACATCGAATCATATGGTGTTCACAGTTTCTGTGAGCCGTTGGGGAAACGACTAGTTACCATATTTGAGGCTATAAATACCCCTCCACTTGGTCATTTGAAGGGTTGGAGCCTAGAGAAGCTCACATACACTTGAGAAGACATCTAAGCCACCAAAGTACTTAAAATGATCATCCAAGGCAATTAAGCACATGATTAGATAGTGATTAGTGCTAATAGGCCTATAGAGTATTTTAGCTAGGTGTTGTTACCTAGAGAGGGGATCAAGGAATGATTCTACATTGTATCAAGTGGTATGTCGAACCTTGGAGTTTTGGTCTCGCCAGCACTGTGAGCCTTGGTGCTTCATTATTGTTGTCCCTCCGACTTGGTGTGGAGCGGCGGCAAGAAGCTTGTACGGAGACGCATAGACCCTTACCTTGCTGTCTCACACCCGATTTTATAAAGGAACAAAACCAGATGTAAACTACATATATGCTAGGGTCAAGTTTCATACAAGCAGTGACTTCATCAGTGTATCAAACACAGTGCCATTATTACAACATTTAACTTAAATAAATAGGAAGGACCTCAAGGTCTTAACCAAAGAACATTAGCCAAACACATGGAAGCTTCCATCTTCCACAGGCAATCCACCGGGGGTCCACTAGCCTAGCAGTCTTCATTTTTGTCCGTGAAGTAGTCTGGTTCTCCTTCATTATCTGAGCAGCATTTTGAATCACATTTGTATGTAAATAGTAAGCGTGAGTACATGTTGTACTCCGCAAGTGTGGGAAATAAATGACATGCAAGCTTGAATAAAGGGACAGGATATAATAGGTACAATTTGTATAAATGCCAATTATGCTAATGCAAAAGGTATAAAAGCATCCTATTTAACAATTTGAATCATCATTGAATTTCCACTTCTAGAAACATCTACACATGTTTCCCAACCACCTGAAATCCACATCAGGTTCCCAAACAGACTAACTTGATACCCATCACAAGTAACCAAGAAACATCCACTATTACCCATCACCGATAACCAACCATCCAACTGCTACCCATCGCAGGTAACAACCCACCAACCAAACCAAAACCAGAACCCAAACTAACTAATTATGTGAAGGGACCATACCGCTCTTAACTGTGAGCACGGCTGATATATCAATTTTATACTCTGCAGAGGTCATCTAACTTTACCCACGAGTTGTGATTCCTGTATGCCCATGCCATCATAGCACTTACACACTTTCAAGATGTGCGGCTAGATTTCACTACAAGGTTGTTACAAACCATCCTCCTAATAAGAATAAGCCCGTTGATGTTTCACCATCATCAAAGTGGCATCGCACCACCCAAAAGCCCCCTCTTGCACCTTGTAGCTCCAGAAAGGATAACTCTTTCCTTCCTACACTACCATTGGCTTATACTATGTTGAGGATCTATTAATTAATTAGCCAGGCTGTACCCATATAAGTCTCGTGGTTGAACTATTAATCGGGGTTACCAGTTCTACAAACCGGTCCTTAGGATACTGAGCAGACACTATCACCAACTATATTGCTTCCATGCACCTGTGCATTCCCGTACTATCCTCATCTAACCTTTTGCTCAACATCCCTATTTTCCTTGTTGCTACAACAATTACTAGTATTCCCATCTCATAGTTGTATAGTTCATTAGTCATGTTTAACCAGCAACCCAATCATACCCTTGTGCAAAGCTAATCATAAGCTACCCAACGTAACCACTACTAACAACTAGGGCAACAAGGGATATATGGCATAGGGTACTATAAGTAAATGAGATTTAGAATTAATTGCATGCATATTTGAAATAAATATCGCATTTGAAATCTAGGATCATAATGTTCAAGGACACTTGCCTCTTCCAACTTGTTGCTTAGACTCTTCAAAGACTTGGCCTTGGAGATTCTCGAACTACACCTTGTCTCTCTCTATACACATCAGAAAACACAGATAAACTATCGAAGAATAGTACACCAAACAATAGCTAACATCTTTGAAAAAGGTGCTAAAAGATAGTACACACTGCTACGATTGCGAGAGCGTGAAAATCATCTAAATCGGAGCTAGAACAAGAAAATTACGCTTAAAACAAGTTTAGGGTTAAATTTGAAAAAGAACATATTTTGAATAAAACAGAAAGGGTAGGGGCCTTTTTGTAAAAATATAGGGACCTATTTGAAAATATGGAAAAGTGGAGCGACTAAACTATAAAAAGATAGGGGGTCTTTGGTAAATACAAAAAAGTTTAGAGACTTAAGTGCAAATTGCCAATTTTCCAAATTGAAATAAATAGAAACTGACTGGGTAATTGCTCTTCTGATGTGGCTTGACACATCGGCGAAAAGGCTGAGGTGGCGACTGATGTGGACGATGATGTGGTAGACCAGCTGACTGGGATTATGAAACTTACACATGGCAATGTGCTATTGGTTGGTGAAGGGGTAAGAACCAATCTAATCTCGACTATCGGTAGGGATCGGACAGTAGAGGAGAGAGAAGATGCAACCAGCACCGGCGGCGGAGAGAAGACAGTGGCGGGAGGGGAATAGCTGTGGTGGACTAGCCAAAATTTTGTCAAGATGATGCTTTTATGGGCTATGGTCAACGCCGAGTGGTGGAACAAAAAGGATGGGGCACGGCGAACACGTTTGATGGCATACCTCAGGTGGCATGGCAAGGGAAGGAGGTCGGCAGTGGGAGGGACGGTGAAGGCTCTCAGTTCTTCATTGATGGCGATGCTCCATGACTGGGACATGAAGGTGAGCGCACCAATGCACTCAGGAGGCAGCGGCAAAGCTCGCAAGTGGGTTCGAGACAATGTGCGGTGGATTTCAGCTGGCGGCGAGTTCGATCGTGGCAGCAATGGTGGTGACAACTGGAGCTACGGTTTGGGAGCGGCTCGGTCTGGGGATAGATCGAGGAGGGGCGGACTTATATAGGTGGGGATATCATGTAGGACATTTGGATTCAGTGTGGTTCATTGGAATATGGCTCGAAGAGGTGGCGGCAGAGAGAGTCTGAAGCGGAGACAGCTGACGCGACGCAAGGAATTGAAGATGCGGCGTGAGATGCTTTCACACGGTGAAGGCAGAAGGCGAACGACAAGGGCTTTTGGAGCGCTAGAGAGATGGGCCTGGCCTTCGGCCAGCCCATGTGAGAGAGGGAAAAAGGGAGGGAGAGAATGGTCTAGCCCAAGAAACAAAGAGAGAGCTGCAAGGAAAAGAAGAAAAAGAGAAAAAAGGAAGGAGATTCGGCCCATGGAGGAAAAGAGATTTTCTTTTATGGAACATTTTCAAACTTTGCCACAAATTCAAACGGTGCTCCGAGCAATTTTTCAAAAGCTAATTTTTCACACGATAAACCCCGATACTACTACTCAGCATGAATGCAACAAACAAAATCTTAACAATCTAAATTGATTGATTGTTTGTGAAAATAGGTTTTAAACCTATTCTACTGGTGAAGCAATTCAATAGTCCTAGAAATTTTTAAAAAGTAGCAAATTTTGAAAACTAGGGTGTTACATGGTGGCTCAAGTCCTAAAGTGAAGACGATGACAAGTGACCAGAAGAGAGGCTTGGTGTGAGCCTTGCCTTTGTGGCTTGATGGTTTGAGAGCCGTGACCAGATGAGTCTTAGCGACTGGGAGCATATCCTTGGTAGAGCTCCAATATGGAATAGGGGTGGCATTCATGCTATTGATACCATGGGATAAAAATACCTAGTGCCAAGTTTGCTCTCTCTACCTTATTTACGTTTCTGCACTTACATACTTGCAATTTACCTTCCTAGAGTAGGTTGCAAACCTTTTGAACGGTAGAGTAGACACACTAGATAAACCAAGACCACATTTAGGTAGAAATTGAGATAGGCTTATCTTATGAAGTTTTTTTATCCAAATAGTTTTAAGTGTCCTAATTCACCCTTCTCTTAGGACGTCATTGATCTCTACAGGGTGCACTAAGGCATCTTCCCCCTCTTCGCTCTCCATAGCCCATCGACTTTTGGAGGAGTCAGAGTGCAAGCTAGAGGTGCTGGATAACTCGCGTCCCAGATCTACCAGGCTGGCCTCTTTGGCTGTCCCGTTGTCCTGAAGCTTGGCCTTTGGTGAGTCTTCATTATCGTCGGTGTTAAAGAGGGTAGCAAGCATAACTGGCATGGTAGTCGTGGCGCGTGGTAGGGTGGTGACGGGCAAATCTATCACATCCCTAGGAGACTCTTACCGAAGAGGTGTCGCAAGTATGGTGTTGGGACCCCCGAGGTCCTCATCATCCCAAGTGTTAACGAGGAGGTCATCCACATCTTGACAAGCAACATTCTTTGGTACACCAGTTTAGCACCTCATGTTCCTGGGAGCTAAAGGGTTCCCACCTTTCCTCTTTTCTCTACCTTCAGCTTCATCCCTCCTTTTAGCACCTCTGGTCGAGAGACTGATGGCCTTCAGTCTGTCTCCAAATGTGAGACCTCAGAGATTGAAGATTCGATTGAGCCAGCAACCAAGGGACTATTCGCTACAGGCTTGTCCTTCGGCCATGGTGACCTTTCCTAGAAGGAGGCGGGCTTCGGCCTCCACATCGGCAACTGTCATGGCTGTTTCAAAGAACAAACAAATAAGAAAGAGTAACAAATCGAAGGACAATGGAAAATGGTCCACAATACATACCAAGTTTTCCCTAAAATCAAATTGGGGGCGGTAGAGTTCTTCTGGCCCTTTCAGCCCAAACAATGGAATGGTCCACCCTTCGCTAAGCGGCTAAATGCCTACGTCGATAAACTCCTCGACAAGATCATAGGTGCTCAGATGCTTCAAACACCTCATGAAGGCTTCGAAGGCTACCCGCTGGAGGCCCCTCATCACCACATCCAGGGCACGATTAGCATTGAAATCCTAGCGCTTTGACATAATATAGTCCCTTTTCTCTACCTTCTGGTAGAACTTCCATTGTGTCTAGTCCTTTGGCCACTTGTTTTTGTAAGATAGGGCAGGTGTGGCCAAACTCACTCAATAAGTGAAGTTAGCGCAACCATAGTGGGCTATGTACTGCACATTCTCAACGAAGACCGGCTTTGATTGGTGATGGAGCTAGTGGGCAGCAATGAAGGCTCTCGCTAAAGCCTTTGCTTCTTCAGATCTCATCACCCAAGCAAAGAGGCTGAGCTGAACGATGGCATTCGGCGTCAGTTGATGGAGAAAGATCTCAAACATTTTAAGGACCCTTGCCACCATCTTGTCACAGGGCAGGCGAAGTTCAGCTCTGAAGTAGTCCACAAAGACAATCGCTTCATCGTCTATGAGCGTCGGGGTCTCCTGATCCTTAGGAAGCCTGACCTTTGATACATCGCTTATCAGGCCTTCTCTATTTAGGCCAACCAGGAATTCTGCATCGACCTTTGACTTCCCGATTCAGTTGGTCTTCGGTTTGGCCATCCTGCTTTTGAGAGCCATCGTATTAAGCTACCTTGGATTAGGTCCGAAGGGTTAAGGATGCCAAGGGTTTCGAGTACCTTCGTGCAAAGTGTAGAAAGTTGTGCGTGCAGGTTTGAAGGAAATGAGTTTGTGGTAAAAATGAAAAGTGGGGTAAGATATATATAGTGGTAAAAACGTTAAGGATAGTTGAAAAGACGTGTGTTAGGAGTTGAACCATCTCTTAAATGGCAGTTATGAACAAAAAAATGGTAATTGATATCTCGAGAACCAAACCGTCTCAGCAGAAAAAACTAGTAGTAATAGAAGAACAGACCTTTCGGGTGAGCAAGGGGGCTCCTTTGCAGAGGGTAAACCTTATAGCACGAGGCCTTTGTAGGGCCAAAGGGGACTACGTTTAGTGATACCATCTAATTCACGGGTTCAGCCCATCAAAGAGGAACCATGCCCATGGGGGCTGCTATTGGGGAATGGTCTCACAGGCCCCCTTCGGATGTTGGGTCAAAGACCTCTACGGCCACTTTACTGACAATGCTTATAGTTATCATGGTCTATTATGTCACAAGAATCCTTCGATGATCCATGTATCAGCATGGTCTATAACTAAGAGACAATTTTAGATGGAGCCTACATGGTCTATAACTAAGCATCCTTGATTCTTAGGTTTGCACATAATTTTCCATCTTGCAAGCCTATATTTTAATTTATGATCGTCGTTCTGCCTGAAAAACCTGGATCTAATATAATCCATCATTTTCAGAACCTCTCTTGGTATTTCAAAGAATGACATCACAGTCATCGGTAAACTGTTCAGCACAAAATTTATCAATATTAATCTAACCCTAGCTAACATATGTTTACCCTTCTAAGAACTCAATCATTTTCTCGAACTGTTCTACTACATTTCTCTAGTCACTATTCTAGAGTTTACGAAGGTATATGGGAATACCTAAAATCTTTAGGGGAATGGATCACTTTTACATCCAAATAGTTGTGTATATTGATCTTCAAACTCCTTTGCCTCTGCAAAATAAAATGTCTCACTTTTATGAAAATTTTATCTAAGACCAAAGAGTTGCTCAAAGACACTGTTGGAGCAAGATATCATCTTGCCCCATCAAGTACGGTGAGAGTTTCTTCTAAGGAGGAGACTCAAGCTTGGAGATGAAGTTTGAGAGGAAGGAACACCACAAATGTATTGATAGTAGAAAAATGGATCGGTCTAGGGGGAGTATCACATCGTGACTTTGTGTTTGTGTACCTCGGTTGATGAACCCATGACTCCTTTGGATACGATCAATACCGCCAATAATCCTCAAATCATACAAGGTCCAATTACAACTGCACGTGCACGATAATTAGACCACCAGGTGAACTCATCCCTTGCTATTCATACTTCCTTGGATGGATTACTACTAAATTCTTATGATATTTTATTACTTAGAAACGTGGGAGAAGCATCACAACCTTACTCGAACGTCACCCCTTGAAGGCCAAGTCTACTCGGACTCGAGGCTGAGTTCTAGTCATGGTCGTGGTCGAGGACATGGTCACGGTCGAGTCCCAGGAAAGCACGTCAGTAAAACGGGCATAACTCTCATACGAAGTCTGTTTTAGGCTTTCTTGGACTTGCTGGAAAGTTTATGTCGAGCCCTTTCCAATGGATCTATGCTCGACCAAATATTCCTTATAGTTTAGTCAGAGTCAAAGGAATAAGGTGCTACATCACCATTCTGGACCGTGTCAGGTTTTGTAATCGTGTTGAGGTCAGAGTCCAGATTGTGCATGCCTCTTTCCATGGCTGCACAAATCTAGGTTGACCCCCTCATGTCCCCCTATAAATAAATGGTAGCTGTCATAATTTAGGTTCGGATTTAGCTTAGATTATTCTGTTTTAGATAATTTCACCGTTTATCAGTTTGTTGAACCCCAAACTCGAGTACTTTATTGGTAATTAGCAATATTCAGATTGCATTTACCTGTTCTTGCTTGTGTTCTCAATTCACTTACAGAAAAAGCCTTCTTGGCGAGGTCAACTACGTCTTGGCATGGTTGATAACCATGGAGTAGTGGTGTAGTGGTTGCGAGGGTTCTCGATCTGTTCTGTTCGTAGCCTTTGGATCATCAACGTCGAAGCTCCTCCACCAATCGACTTATCATATTACCTTTCGGAAGATCGGGCAAAAGCACATCATCTGTGTCTGGTGTGTTTCCCTTTGTGTTATTAATATGAACAAGGGTTTCCGATCTTCCGAAAGGTTCTGGTAACTCTCGATTTGGTGGAAACGAGACACAAGTCGATCCGGCTTCCAAACAACACGATCCGAAACCCCGCAATCGCAGCACCACGTCTCCTCTGGTTATCAACCGGCGTTGCACGGTTGACCTCGCCAAGAAGGCTAAAATCCTTGCCTGCGAATCGAAGAACACAAGCAAGAACAAGGAAGAATGCAACCAAATTGCAGATGAATGATTAATCTCACGAGTTGGGGTCTCACAAACCGACGAAACGGCGAAACTGTTCTTGACAGAATAATCTAAGCAAAATCCAACCCTAATTAGGGCGGTGGCTACTGTATATAAAGGATTAGGGTCGGCCAAGGACCCCTGGATGCGTCCCTAATGGACTCCAACACGATACATGGCCCAACGGACCAAAAACGGTGACGCAGCACCGGGACAGATTCTGGATGCTGACTTGTTTCGACGTTTCCTGTTGACTCAGAAGGAATTTGGACCTCAAACCAACTCCATTGGTTTCCTTATGAAATTATCTTTCCAACCATATGTGAATCGTCGAAAACGGAGTCCGGATGCGTCCTGGGCGTCCGTTTTACTGCTCGCTGGTCCTGGAGGTCGAGGCTGATTCGGACTCGAGTTGGACTGGACCTCCTGCTGTTGTTGGACGTCCTAGCTGCTCCTCCACGCCTCCAAGCCTTCCTCTATGTGTCTCCTTGTCCTATCCATGATTCCTAAGCAACACATAATCATTAGGTAGTAATCTATTCTCAAAATTATATAAAGAGTTGCTTAGGAACGAGCTCACCTCTAAATTTAATTGTCGTGCGCGAGCCCTTGTGATTGGACCTTGAAAGTTCAATGGAGGATCATTGTATGTATCCGAGGGAGTGATGTCCTCATCAGTTATATTGAGCGTTCTCCTTGTGACCCGTCCCTGCCCAGATGACCACAACCCCCTATCTATAGGGTGGTACGTAGCTTAGTGTACAAGTTATCACGATGTACAAATATCTAGGACCTGACTGAATTACTGAGCCTTATCTCGGGTAACTACTTTTTACCCTGCATAGAAGATAAATATCTATCGTGGTAACTATTGTGGTGCCTGCCCCATGAGGGCTGGTCCGGTTGCCAATTGTGGCCCGGTGCTACTTTTCCGGGGGTGTCAGAACGACTTTCATCGTACTGGGGTGTCCGGATAAGCACCACTTGCGTTGGCATTAATTGCCCGTCACCTCACGTCAGGTCGGTTGCAGGTGGGTGTCCTTTCTTCCCTGATATTATCTCCAGAGACCTGCTGCATCTTTAGGCTTCGGAAGGTCGCACAGGCACAGGAGGGGTGGCCCGAAGGGGTCCACAGCCTCCGGGGGCCAGGCTTTCTGCTAAGAGTCCGGTGGCCCAAGGCTTCGGAGGGGCTTACTGTAGCTCTGAGTTTTGGGAAGGCCACGTAAGTACCGGAGAGGTGGTCCGAAGGGGCCAGCAACCTCTAGAAGTCGGGCCTCCTGTTGAGGCTCTGGAGGGACCTTTGATAGCAATCTTCAACCATTGTCCTTAGGCTGATCTATTTTCTCCCAATAGTACCCCCTCATTCTCTGCCCTAGCATTCGAAGGGGTGAGTGCATGTAGAGGAAAACCAACTCTAGCTTGGTATAGTAACAAGAAAGACCGAAGGGAATTCCCTGTCCCTAAGAAGTTTTTTGGCGAGAACCGTGGGCGTTGATGGCGAAGCTCAAGGCTGATGGTGCATTGGTGGTGGCGACATGCCCTGGGGTTTATGCTGAGGTCGGAGGTGTAGCCGGCGTCAAAGTCAAAGACCGAAGACGTATTGGTAGAGGGGGCATGCTCCGGAGCCTGTTGGAGTAGGTATATGTGGTATCAGGACCGAGGCCGGAGGGGCGTCGGTGGAGGTGATGAACTCCGGGGTCCGTGCCGAAGCCAAATTAGATTCTTCAGACTTCTTTGGTGATAGGTCTTCTTGCCATTTGAGTTTGTCAGAGTGGTGATTACGTGTGGGATCGGGGGACTCCCCACGTTTTCTAGTTTGAGGATGGTACGATGGGATGTGTCATTGGCGCGTTTTGACTAACTAATTCATGGGTCCATTTAGGGTCTTGTGCCCATGCCCTTGGCATGCGTCGAAAGGAGTCTAGGTCATTAATGTGACAGGACATTCATGTGAGAAAACAAGGCGTTGCCGTGGGATGTTGCCACGTGTCAACGGAACAACTGGGATATGGCCACGGGCCCCTGGAGGTTAATGGGGGACACCACAGAGCAACGCCGCGTTGGTTCTGCTTCATCTCCTGGGAATACATGGCTGCTTGGCCTGGATATAAAGCTGGGGTCATCCGGTTGGATTTACCACTGCCCCACGAGCGAGCACTTAACCTTGACTTTGAATATGGCATCATCTTCCTCCTCATCCTCTTCGAAGATGTTGACGATCTTGACTGCTTCTACTGGGGCTAGGCCGTATCAGCTGCCGACGGTGGCACCGGTGGCCGTTTTGCTTCTGTCCCTGTGGGGTGGATACCTGCCTGCTGCTCCTGCTCAACCCCCAGTTCAGGAAACCGCGCCTGTCGAGATCATCGATATTTTCGATGATGATGGGGAGACTGACTAGGATCTCCTGCGGAGGGAGAGCGACAAGGAGGAGCAGGCATCTGCGGAGAAGCTGACAGCTTTGGCGGCGAGGTAGGAGGCCAGGAAGAAGGGGGAGGAGGCCCCGATGGTGGCTCCTTTGGTTTCTTCTTCGTCTTCTGATAGCTCAGGGGCCGACTACTGCATCAACTTCCGTGGCGGGAGGCCGCAGATGAGGTGCATACGTCGCTCCATGCGCGGCCCCTGCCGGGACCTCTAGGAGACAAAAGGCAGCCTTCCGGGGAGCTTCTTGTGAATCTGTGGGACATCCCTGTCTTGCCGTTTGACTATGGCCTTGCTGCGGGCCATAGTTGCCTTTTGCCACCTTGTACTCTTTCTCCCCCTAGTTTGCTCTTTTGGGGACTATCTCCTCCATTGTGGCCTTTATACTATTGCTTCTTTGTACGCGTCCTCCGATGCACGAGTTGTTAATAATATAATTTGGACCATTGGGCACGATTGTATCTCTTTTTGAGCCAAAGTGTAAGGGGATCTTTCGAATAGGTGACCGCATGTCTGTGTGTCTTCGTGTTGCACTTCTTTATCCCCTTCGTAGGCCCCTAGTTAAGTTCCACCTAGTTTTGCACTCCATATATATAGACCATGCAACACTGCCGCTTCATAATAGTTCTACTTATTTTTGCACTACATTGGCGATAAGATCGAGCAGAGATTCCACGTGCACGCATGCCAAGTTAGTTTACAGTGCACAGGGAAAAAAAAAGAAGGATTTCTGGGAAGGGACTATTATTGTCGATTTCTGCAGAAAAGCACTGGAACATACAAGTCAGTCAAGCATTGAGATGGACTAAACCTCGCATCTCTCCTAATGTCTTATGATGACACGGCAGGAACAAAGTTACCCAATTTGCACTTTAATAGCAAATCATGCGCAGGAATGTTGGGCAACCCGGACCGCCCCACTCAGATCATGTGCAGGAAGGTTGCGCGACCCGGCCCGCCTCACTCAGATCATGTGCAGGAAGGAATCCTAATGGTTCGGTGGTGTTAACAATATCGAATTGATATTCTTCAGTCATCTGAAAATCAAGAAGAACTTTTTGTCGATTTTCGTTGCCGTTGGATGTGGTCGCATGCATTTTGTGCTCGATTTGACGGCGTGGATCTTGTCTACAAGGACTTAGAGATGTTTTTTTTGTTCCTAGTAATCTACATGAATGTAAAACTCAACACTTATAAAATACCTGATAAGTTTGCGACCTTGAAATTAAGATAGAGTCATTTCTCTTTTTTCCTTTGTCACCATCAATCTCGTCGGCATAATTAAAGAGGAGCTATAAAGTGTTTGCATAAGAGATGATGGGAATCCAAGCAACTGCGAGGAAGGAACATTAAAGGAACAAAGTTTGCATCCAAACACTTGTCATGTTGGGCCACAAAAAATCTAGAGTACTGATTTTTTTTCTTTCGTTTTCATTTATCTCTTTTATTATGGGAGGGTTCATCTCAAATCCGAGACACCATTTGCTCGGTTAATTTGCAGGAAAATAAAATGAGTTCATCAATATCGCATATTCATATTCCAAATAAAAAACACATTTACATTGTTAGTACATGAATGTTGGTTTTGTGGACACATGGGAACCAACCACCACTTCCTTGCACCATACATCCAACTCACGCTTGAAGATGCATGTTGGGCTCTTGGTGTACTTTGACACGTAGAACAGTGATGAGGTGTTGTTTAGAATTAATAAAAAAAATTAAATATGAATATTGTTGGGGGAAAATAGACTAGCATGAGGATAATGATTGACGATCGCTATCCAAGGTCCCTCTGGAGCCTTCGGTCTCCAAAACTTCAGCGGGAGGCTTGGCCCCCAGAGGCTGCGGACCCCTTCAGGTCACCTCTCCGGTAGTACGTGGCCTTCCGAAGACTCGAAGCTACAGCAAGTCTCTCCAGAGCCTTTGGCCTCCGGACTCTCTACAGGAGGCATGGCCCCCGGAGGCTGCAGACCCCTTCAGGCCACCCCTCCGGTGCCTATACGGCCTTCCGAAGCCTCAAGATGTAGCCAACCTCCGGAGATAATATCAGGGAAGAAAGGACACCCCCTGCAGCCAACCTGATGCGAGGTAACGGGCGATTAATACCGGTGCAAGTGGTGTTTATCTTGACACCTGAGGGCGATAAAAGTCGTCCTGACACCCCCGGCAGAGCTGCATCGGGCCGCAATTGGAAACCGGCTCACCCCTCAGAGGGTAGGCACCACAATAGTTACCATGGTAGATATTTATCTTCAATGTAGGGTAAAAAGTAGTTATCCAGGATAAGGCCCAGTAATTCGGTCAGGTACTAGATATTTGAACATCGTGATAACTTCTACACTAAGCTACGTACCACCCTATAAATAGGGGGTTATGGTCATCTGGGAAGAAGAGAGGTCACAAGGAGAACGCTCGAGGAAACACACAGGTTATATAGGTGCTCAAGCGCTAAACCATGTTGTGATACTCCCCCCAAACCGATCTATTTTTCTACTATCAATACATTTGTGGTGTTCCTTCCTCTCAAACTTCGTCTCCAACTTTAAGTCTCCTCCTTAAAAGAAACTCTCGCCATACTTGTTGAGGCAAGACGATCTCTTGCTCCAACAAATATAGTTTGAATCTTTTGAAAAAATCAACAACTCAAAAATATTATTTCCACAATTCACATAAAATATCGATCTTGTTCTTGCAAATTGTTGAATTATATTTCGCAGATTGTTGAGTCAAGTATGTTAATCATTGGATGCTTACCAAAGGTTAAAAAAAACATCTAAATTACAGTGATTAATTGACATTTCCTTTAATTTATATGTATTACAAAAATGGAAAGGATAATAATATATTGAATAAATAAAAAACTAGTTCAGCCATCTGCCCCCTATTTGAACCTATATGGGATTGGAGAAGCTGAAGAGAGGTTCAATTAGCAATGAAGGAGAGTTGAACTAGGAAACTAATTAACGTAGCTAGACCCAATGAAAATAGATGGGGTTTACATCATAAAACATTGTTCTGAATATTCAAAATGTGGGAAGTGGTGTTGGAGGTCCTTGAGATTGTACTATAGGTAGTTGTCACCCACCAATTAATGGTAGAGCATTTTTTCAATTAACAAAATGGAAAGTTTGGATTTTGTATTCATCATGCATTTGATGATAGACTTGTTCAGAATTGAAAATTATTTGTTATGTCCTTTTCAAAAGAAGGATCAAGACATTGCTGAAACAATGGGTTTGAGCATGCAACTAACATTTATCCTTCTAGTGGCAAACCCATCAATTAAGAGGATCTTTTCACTAGAGAGTATTATGAAGGCAGGTTTGTGCAACAAATTGGAATGATTGGCCCAATAGTATTGACTTGATTGTGTGTAATGCTGAGAAGTAGATATTTAGAAGCGTTACCGATGAAAAAATCATGAAATTCATACAGTTTCAGTGATATGTTTCATTATCTTCAAATCTTAATAATTATTCAAAAGTCATTATTATATCGAGGCATGTTATATATCCATGGTTCATGTACTACCTATCTATCTTTGATTTGTTCTTCGATGTGTTTTGCATTCTTCCCTTAATGTGTGGCATTGCTTTGAATAAGTGTGAGTCATAGTTTATCATGTGTTAGCATAGTCTGTCAAACACCCTTGGAATTTTTTAGCACATTTGCCACTGCATACACGCAATGCAGCATGGAGCAAAAGTGTTTAATGGTAACTTACGCGAAGCTTGCTTACCTTGAAATTAAAGCTACTATTAGGAAACTTCGCAAAAGAAGCAAGGTAGAGCCCAAAAGTGTGATCTTTGGATGACAAAAGTGTAATCTTTAAAGCACTTTGGGTGACAAAAGTCTAATCTTTAAAGGACCACAGATCATTGATAAAAGGAATCTAGACGGTTAGAGTTACTAAAATTTGGTGTGCCTGCTTAAAAGAAATAGCTTTGCTCAAACCATGTAAAGCATGGATCAACGAAGCATCTACTATAATTTCATTGTCTTCTCTTGCACTACGTGAAAAACGAATAAAGGAGACATATATAAGTGACGGGTCATCACGACCCGTCACTTATGTAGCCTCAGGTTGGGACCAAGTACTTACCCGTGACAGATAATAAATAATAGGTGACGGGTCGTAATATTACCCGTCACTTATAACATAAGTGACGGGTAATAACAAAACCCGTCACTTATGACATTTTGTCACTTCGTCATAAGTGACAGGTCACCAATGGCTAGTAATCAGTGATACGTTCGGGGTGACAGGTGCGGTACCTATCACCCATGAGGGTTATTACCCGTCACCGATAAGTTTTTTTCGTGTAGTGTTGCTTTTCAGCCCAACTTACTGATTGGAAGAAGAAGAAGAACAAGTAGCATCCAAAGAAAGAAATTATCAAAAGGTAATGAAGCGTTCATCTAGGGTATGGCTGGTTGCCTGCATATGATTTAGCTTGGCCCGTGGGATGTACATAGCAAGTGTTTGGTTACCTACATGCCACCCTAAGCCTAGCTTGCGGGATGCAAAATGGGCCTCTCAGCCAGGTTGAGCAGATACGGATATTTTGGGCGATATCTAGAGCCAGGCTCATAGGATGTAGGTTGGCACCTAGCTAGTGATATTATTGTTGTTTCAAAGTATATTTTAGTAACTTCCCTATTAACATGATTCCAGAATTAAACACATAAAGAATGACATGAGAGCCATAACAAAATATCACACACAAGAAAATGAGCATTCCAACATAGCCATGAATTTTATTACTCATGTTGAAAATGATATCAAATATGGCAACCGACAGAACATGGTGGGATAACATAAGAAACATATTCATACGTGTTAAGTTAATTAATGGGCTCCTAGTACAGGTTACGGAATTAAAGGTCATCCAATGCTACACTACATTCACCGACCAGTGTGACAGTCTCAAACACAAGTTCTACATTGAGTTCAACCAATTTAATGTTTTGTTTTACTAAGCAATTAACCTATCAAGAAAGAAAGATATTGAAAACAATATGATTGAACATAATTTAATAAGATTATTTTCTCACAGTGACAAATTGTACGTAAAACAAGGCTATAAACAGTAATTAACATAACTACAATCTAGACCTTGTTCTACACAGACACACTCATCTCACTTAGCCCACTTTCATCATCGAGCATTATACCCTCCAAACCTAGCATGCAATTTACTCCCAATAACACCACACAACATATATAGACACACGTTATGGCAAAATTGCAAGCTATACTTTAAAAGGCAACGGGAACAATCTTACTTTCCAATGAAGAAGACAAAGGCAAGTTACACAAATGTGTTGTCCAATGAAATAGAGATACCCCCTCAATGCCGAGGTTAGTAGGGTGAATGTTCTCGGATATACAATGCCACTATGTCGATAGTAGGGCACACTATGGTCAATACCGAGGAGCAGAACAAAACTGCAACAGTCACGATCCCAACACTGGGCCAGGGAGAAAGTCGCCAAACACCAGAGCACACATCACAGCAAGAATAGATCCAATGTCATACAGAGCACACAAAGAGCGCAGTTAGGAAGACAACGCAGGCATGGTGAGCACACCATGCACCACGGCACATGACAAGCATGCAAACGGAGAAGACACCGTGCATGAGAGAACATCAGTTGGAGCAACACAAAGGATTGGACGGGGTTCTCAAATGGTAGAGCTCGCATGCTGAACCAACACCACATGTAGATCATGTGCATGGGTGCAGCACAACAGAACACCAAGGAGACGGTAGCGGTGCCGACCGACATGTGAACAACGATGCACATGCCAAGCAGCACAGCAGGTGAACCAAACTTGGGTAGCTAACCACCACACCACCAGAATCCCCAAGGATGCCAAAGCGCTCAACACGACAGGGCCCAACCACAGGGGCTAGGCCAGTAGTGTCGAGGGCACCACATCACATGGAAGCTAAGGCACAGTAGTCCAACAGGTCATCGGAATCCAAGTCACCTGAGATCAGGATGTGGAGGAAAATAGATGGGAATCGAGAGATTGTGTTGCTTGAGAGAGAGAGAGAGAGAGAGAGAGAGGTCCACATATATCCGATCTGAGCTAGTCGAGGCACCAACACCATCCCAATGACCTTGCCCAGGAATTGGCCTCGACCGGCTAGGGAGGAGATGTGGGTGAGTGGCAGCACCACCCCTCCTCCTTCTGGAACCTGCAAGGAGATAAGGCATGGAGGGACTCAGACGGTCAATGAGCTGCTCAACCAGCTGGCCTTGAAGTGGCCAATTGGCTGACACCGCTAGCCTTTTTTTCTTTTAGGAATTTACTCAAATCAAAATTTGACTACATTTCAAATTCAAATTTAAAAGGGACAACCCCTCAAATTCCAAAAATCCCCACCTTTTTCTCCTTTCCAAGTTTGACAACTTATTAGGAACCCCTTAACTCTTTTAATATACTATTTTTTGGTATAGGTGCGATTACACTTGAACCTTGCCTAGCCAATGAAGCTACTACCCGCTCAAGTAGCTTGGAGGACTACACCTTGACTAACGCCTTGGTGTGGGGGCTTTCACTTCAAAGGTAGATAGTACTAGGTAGGAGGACTACACCTCTATCAAGGCAGGGCTTTATGCTCACACACTTGTATATTTTCATGAACTCACTAGAGAGTATCCCTTAACTCTCCCGCATCACGACCATGTGATCAGTTTAGATAGGTGAGTTCTCAAGAAATCATGTAGGACGATTTCCCACCTTTTGGCGATGAACTCATGAAGAGCTGACACTCAACCTACCATACAGTTGAAGCATTGTTGCTAATAAGACCTAATAAAATGAGCTTCTAGTGTCACATAACTTCATTTCCTACAACCTGATTCACAGGATCTCCGATCAAATAGGATAGGTATCCACTGGTGAAACCTTTAATAGGGTAAGAGCCCTATTCCGTTGGACGCTGTCTGGATTAGCATCCCTTCCAATCCTTTAGTGAAAGGATCAGCTATATTCCTTGTGAGATCGTGTGATGACAAATTAGTTTGATTGATGAAATTGGCAGAGCAAAGTGATTTAGCATAATGATATTTGGTTGACGTTCATGAGTTGCTAAGATATTCTTGGATAGCATAGTTGGTTTGATGTGCTATCATTAGTGGGTATGATTATGTTAGCGTGTTAGTTTTGCTTGGAGTTTACGTGGTGTTGCGTGAACTAATCTTGAGTCAAGTCAGGAAGGACTTGTGCTTGCACTTGATTGTTGTTTGATTCATGTGCAAGTATTGCTCGAAGGCGAACATGGTCGATGACGGATCAACGAACTAAGTTTAGGGAGGAACTGAGGTTTGACGACTAGGTTTAGGAGGAACTGAGGTTGTGGTGATCGAGGATGTCATGCGGGACGTTCGAGCCGAGAGACAATGCATATGGAGACAAGGCTTCACAATGGACGCAGAAGGCAATCTGATCGTGAGAGGAAGTAGAGACTAATTTGTGTTCAAGTCGGAGCAGGCACGAGGGAATCGTGTGGTGGCTGGACTTGAGACAAGAGTTAGTATCGGAGACAGACTCTAAGTTGGTTATGTATATGCATGTATGCATGAGAGATGTGCATGCATGATTACGTAAAAGTTGTTGGCTAATTAGCTTAATTAGTGGAAGTTGTTTGTCCTTTTGTGATTAGAAGAGGATAGAGACCAGATTGAATGTGACAGGGAGTTGAGTTTGATTCAATCATGTTTGTGGGTATGGCTACCCTATAAATAGAGAGAACTATTGTATTGGGCAAAAGAGCACAGAACAGGGCATCACAACGCAATAGAGAGATAGAGAAACTCAAGAGAGAGTTGTTTTGGGATTTTGTGGAAATCCGTGTTGGGTGCTTTGGAGAGGCATCTTGTAAACCCATCTATGCAATGAAAACAAAGTTTTGTAAGTTGATGAGTTGTTGATTCAGAATTTCTCTGTTCTATACTTTGCATGATCGGTTTTGGTTTTCAATTAATTTCATGTTTCTACGAAGTTTCATCTTGGTTTCATCCATCCAAAAACCTTGCTGGAATATCTAGGCTTTGATCTAAAAAAAATTCGAGTAGATTTGGTTTGATCTCGAGTAACTTTTTGTTAACTCGACTAGGTTTTGATCTACTCGATTCTGACTCACATAGTCTGCTTTGACCAAGAATAACTTTTGATCCACAAATCCAATTTACTAGATTCTTGTTGGGATAGTTTCATATTTGACTCTAGTTTCTGCATCATTTTTACTAGAGCTTGTGCAATCTGTTTCGAGTGGAATACCGAGTATAAATTGAGTTTGGATTTGAGTGAGTTAATCTTTGAATTTGATTTCCACAATCATTCACCCCCTCTGATTGGGTATTTTGCGCATATTCGATCTTACAATTGGTATCAGAGCTTTAATCCTTTCTAATTGATCTTAATCAGTAATTGGTTTTCGATGGACTTGATTTTCAGTTCTGGAAGGCGAAGATGGAGGCATACATTCAAGCACAGGGTTTTGCATTTTGGGAAAAAGTCTATAAGCTATATGTGGTCCCTGAGAATAATGAAGTGAAGGTACATAACATGTTTCATGTCGAGGCGAATAGCAAGGTAAGGAACCTGATCATCCAAGTCTTGGGAAGGAGCAACTTCAATCAAGTAATACATCTCAAATCGGTGTACGAGGTATGGAAAGCACTCTGTGATTATCATGAAGGTTCAAATACTATTAAAGAGGTACGTTAAGATTTATTTCGGAAATATTACATGTATTTTGAGATGAAGCCTGGAGAGTCACTAGATGATTTCTTTGCTCGATTTAATAAAATTCTTAGTAATTTGCGCATTGTTAATATTACATATACTGATGCTGAGAATGCACGTCAATTACTAGGAGCTTTAGATATGTCAGTGTGGGAGATGAAAGTTACATCTATTAGAGAATCTACTGTCATGAGTTCACTTACATTAGATGTATTTTATTCTAAATTTAAAACTCATGATCTAGATGTTTTTGCTACGAAGAACGTTAATAAATCAATTGCTTTGGTCTCTCAACCCAGCATGTCTCATATTTAATCTTCTTCATTAAGTTTTTCATTATCTTCTATATCTTCACAAACCGATAATCAGCTTGAGTTGATTCCTAAAGAAAATTTAGCACTACTTTCTACTTGGTTCTCTAAAGCATTGCAGAATGTGCGTATGAGCAAGAGAGGAAGTGGAGGTCCTCAAAGATGCTATGAATGTGGTGATCTCAACCACATTCATTCCAATTGTCCTAAGCTTGCAGATAAAGCATCAAAAGAGGAGAAGGAGAAAAAGAAGCGATCGTTCAATAACAAGAAGAAAAAGAGCTTTCTCAACTGCAAGGTTGTGCATCGAGTTCTATCAACGCTCGAACAAGTCAACTTGAGTGACGTTGACTCAGAGAGTAGCGAGGATGACACAACATCTAAGAGCAAGACATTGCATGATTTGACTGGATTGTGTCTCATGGCAAGCAACAAAGAAAGCTCAACAGAGGATGAACTTGACAGTGATGGTAACGAGGTATTACCTACTTATGATGATCAATCTAATGCTGTTGTTCATCTTGGTATACTCTTAGAGAAACATAACAAGAAAACTAAGAAATATAATGTTTTAATTGAATCGCTTAATTATGAAATTGCAAGACTTAATACTTTAATTCCTGATGATGATGCTTGCAAGTCATGTGACTTAATTTATTCTAAGATCACTTCTCTTAGAGATGTTCATGCTTCTACTCATGAGAAACTTAGAGAAAAAATTGAGAAAAATGAGAAATTTGCTGTGTTGAATTGCAAACATGTTAAAAATGCAAGTTTTTCAACGTCTCATTTGCATGATTCAATTTCCTGTTCTAATTGCTCAATTCTTAAATTGAAGTTGCATGATGCTAATACTAGAGTTTCTCAAATAGCCAATGACATGATTACTCATGAGGTTCTTTCATTCTCTAACTGTTGTAAACAAAATAAACCCATGATTGTTTACTTGAAAGGAACTTTAGAACTTTTTCTAAGGGAAAGAAAAATCTGAACCTCATTTTAGATTCATCTAAGTCAAGTACATGTAAACAAGGTTTAGGTTTTGATCCTTATGCTCGTTCTAAGACAAATGCACCCACTATTGTTAGAGCTCTTGGCTGTGGCAAATTTGAAACTCTTGCTGAATCTGAATCGAAGACGGTTATTTTTAAGTCTGCTGGATTTTATCCTATACAATGAATGCAAATGTTGCTTCTTCTTTAAAATCCATACATCGGGTTAAGTACACTTGCACTCATTGTGGTAGAGATGGACATTTAGTAGATTTTTTTCTTTAGTCTAGCTAAATAGCAAAAGAAAGAAAAGTATAAGGCTAGGTCTTATTTGCGAAAGGCACATGTTATCCCTTGTGAGGTTGTGGCACTTTTGTGCCTCAGATGAAATAGTCATCACCTTTTACTACTCATGTAATTCAAGTTGAACCTACTCGAGCTTCTCGAGTTAAGTCTACTCGAGCTGCTTTTGCTTCTCGAGTTGAACTCACTCGAGCTTCTTAAGTCTACTTGGGCTACTTGTGATTTGCCTACTCGTGTTGTTGGTCGAGTGACTCAGTACTGGATTCCTAAAAGCTTTATTACTAACCCTAGTACTGAGGCCTCGACATCTTCTATTTCCTTGTAGGCTTCTCAAGCGAGGAAGGAGAATATTTGGCTAGTCGATTCTGGATGCTCACGTCACATGTCCGGTGATAAAAATTGGTTGTGCTCCCTTGTACGTGATCTCATGCTGAAAGTGTTACTTTTGAAGATGTTTCTTCTACCTCAGTTGTTGTAAAAGGTACAGTACAGGTAAATGACAGGTTTGTGTTCATGGATGTTGCTTTAGTCGAGAAGTTGAAATTTAACTTGCTTTCTGTCTCACAAATGATTGATGAAGACCTTGAGGTGCGCTTTAAGAAAAATGAATGTTAAGTATTAGATACTTTAGGTGATCTGGTTTTAGAATCTCACATTTTGGAAGAGTTTTTAAGGCTGATTTTGATGCATCACCTTCTTCTAAGCTTAGATGTTTTGTTGCTAATGTTTCTAAACATATATTCTTTTGGCATCGTAGACTTGGTCATGTTGGTATAGATTATCTCACTCGAGTTAGTGGTTTAGATTTTATTCGTGGCTTGCCTAAGCTTAAAGGTGATAGCGAGTTAGTTTACTCTTCTTGTAGACATGATAAAATGCATTCAGGTTCACATCCACCTATTACCATGGTTATGACAAATGCACCCAGTCAACTTTTACACCTTGATACTGTTGGTCCTTCTAGAGTACAATCTTTTGGAGGTAAATGGTATGTGCTCGTTATTGTTGATAACTACTCTAGATATTCTTGGTTTTACTTGATGGCATCTAAGGATGAAGCTTTTGATTATTCTAGAAGTTTAATTTTTAGATTGTTTGTTGATCTCACAGGATTTTGGAGAGTGATTAGAAGTGATAATGGAACAGAATTTAAGAATTCTTCTTTTGATCATTTTTGTGCTGAGAAAGGTATTGAACATAAATTTCATCCTCTAGAGTTCCTCAACAAAATGGTGTAGTTGAAAGGAAGAATAGAACTCTGGTCGAGATGGCTAGGACCATGTTAGATGAATTTTCTTCTCCTAGAAAATTTTGGGCTGAAGCTATATCTACTGCTTGTTATGTTTCAAACCATATTTTCTTGAGATCTAAATTGGGTAAAACTTCATATGAGCTGTGGTTTGGATATAGGCCTAGTGTTTCTCACTTTCGAGTTTTTAGCTGCAAGTGCTTTGTGTTGAAATCTGAAAATTTGGATAAATTTGAGTCCAGATCAGATGGTATTTTTCTTGGATATTCTGCTCATACTCGTGGCTATCGAGTGCTTGTCTTGGAGACTAACAAAATTGTTGAAACCTGTGAGGTTACTTTTGATGAGACTAGTCCTAGAACTAGATCAAGTAATGCAGGTACAAGTATACATATTCAGGGGGAGTTCGAGAGCACTTTTGTGGATGATGATGAGGTCGATGAGGATGAGATTTTAATTCCGATGATACAATCGGCTGTAGATCCCTTGACACCTTCGATCACTTCAGCTACAGTTGGACATTCTCAAGCTACTACATCATCTATGCGTATTGAAGGAGAAGAAGAGATTGCTTCTCGAGTAACAGCTCCTTTGCATATTCAGTGGAGTCATCCACCTGATCAGATGATTGGAGATTTTCATGAGTGAGTCACACGGTCCAGGTTTATTGATTCTAATTCTCATACTCATTCATCTTTTGTTGCTTTTTTTTGAATCCAAAGACGTTTCACATGCATTAACTGACAGATCTTGGATCGATGTCATGCATGTGGAACTTGAAACTTTTGAACGCAACAAAGGATGGAAGCTTGTCGCACCTCCTCCGGGTCATACACTTATCGGTACTAAATGGGTTTTGAAAAAACAAAGTGAGGATAATGTTGTTGTTAGAAACAAAGCTAGACTTATAGCTAAAGGTTTTACACGGGTAGAAGGGCTAGATTTTGAGGAAACTTTTACTTCGGTTGCTAGACTAGAAGCCATTAGAATTAATTTAGCTTTTGCTGCATCTAAATGCTTTAGATTCTAACAAATGGATGTCAAAAGTGCTTTTCTGAATGGCTACATAAATGAAGTGATTTATATTAGGCAACCACCTGGTTTTGAAAATCCTTAATATCCAGATTATGTATACAAGTTGTCTAAAGGTTTGTATGGTTTAAAACAAGCCCCTAGAGCGTGGTATGATAGGCTTAAACTTTTTTTGCTTGAAAAGGGTTTTGAAATGGGAAAATTGGATAAGATGTTGTTTGTGCTCAAGCATGGTAATGATCAACTATTTATTCAGATTTATGTAGATGATATTATCTTTGGTTGTTCTTCTCATGCTTTGGTGTCCCAGTTTTTAGAAACGATGAGCAGAGAATTTGAAATGAGTATGATGGGTGAACTAACATACTTTTTAGGACTTCAAGTCAAACAAACCAAAGAAGGTACTTTTGTTCATCAAAGTAAGTATACACGAGACCTGCTACGACGTTTTGAGATGGAAGACAACAAGCCAATCATGAGCCCTATTGGAGCAACAATGACACTTGATCCTGATGAAGATGGTGAGCTAATTGATCAAAAAGAATATAAAAGTATGATTGGATCACTTTTGTATCTCACTGCTTCAAGGACAAACATACAATTTGTTTATGCTTGTGTGCACAATTTCAAGTTTCCCCACATGCTTCACTTCAACAAGCTGTGACAAGCTATGAAACAGATTCTAAGGTATCTTCATGGAACTCAAGATTTTGGTATTTGACTTTCTGCTTCTTCATCTATTAGCTTAAGAGCTTTTTCTGATGCTGATTTTGGAGGTTGTAGAATTGATAAAAAAAAGTACATCTGGTACATGTCATTTCTTGGGTAATGCTCTTGTTGCATGGTCTTCTAGGAAACAGTCCTCTGTTGCATAATCTACTGTTGAATTTGAATATGTAGCTGCTGCTACTTGTTGTTCACAGATTCTTTGGATAGTTGCTACACTTAAAGATTACGAGGTTAATTTAGAGAGTATTCCACTTTTCTGTGATAACACTAGTGCTATAAGTATTGCTAAAAATCCTGTGCAACAGTCTCGGACTAAACACATTGACATTAGATTTCATTTTCTTAGAGATAATGTTGAAAAAGAAAACATTGAACTTCTTCATGTGAATACTGAACACCAATTGGTAGACATTGTCACAAAACCTTTGGTTTCTTCTCGGTTTACTTTTCTTTGGAGAGAACTTGGTGTTATTCATCCTATGGGATTGTTTTGAGGTGGAGTTCTTATACCTTGGAACTTGTCGAACTTTATAAAAAATGAGAAAACAATAAAATACGATGAGCATCATATCGGATACATATGTGACTTATGAAGCCAGTGCTTATGCTACATAGGAGTTTTTGAACTTTCATATCAACATGTGTAACTGTGTAGATTTTGTCATTATTTTTTAAATCGAATGACAACTTGAATTAAATTTTATCATGGTTAAACTCTCTTGATTACTTTGATCTTTGATAAAAATGCTATACGTAAAAGAATCAAAGAAATGAAAAGGTGTTGAATAATAGTTGATAGACAAAAGATCAAGGAAGTATGCACTGTCGCACTTCTTTTTTTTGAGACTGCTTATCATTGCACTTTGATATGAACTTAGAAGAAGTCCTGTATGACCATAATCATTGTCTTAAGTTTTTTTATTGTCTTTTTGACATAAGCTTGGCATACTGATTGTCTTTTTGACATAGGCTTGGCATGGTTGGATAGAATTAGGCTGATGGTGCATATAATAGCTTGCAAAAGAATATGAGAAGTTCTTGACATTAAAATTGGCATCATGTTATATGTATTTTTAATCAAAACAATTACATACTTTTGATATTCATGTTTTTGATAGCATATAAATTGAGGATTCGAGTGATTGAGATTGAGAGACCATGCCTTGCAAATAAATAATTAATTATACTTGATAAGTTGTGCTCACACTATATTATTACATGTGTAGACAAGTTGCTGCAAGTATTCTTGATAGTGTGGTTTGGTCGAGTATTTGTTATATATGTGGATGATTTCTGATGCTCATTGAAATGATTGAAATAACAAGACTTAATTTTCTCTTTTGAATTTTTGATGAAATCATTGCCCAAGGGGGAGAGAAACTTGCTCACTTTTGGAGGGAGTTGCGAGATTTTTCTTTCTTCAAAGGATTTTTTTGACCTTTTGATTTCACTTTGCATGTGATTTCAAAATCAAATCATGTCTGTTAAAAGGTTGCCAATATTCACATGAGGGTTGCCAATGTTTTCATCAAGGGGGAGATTGTGAGATCATGTGATGAAAAATTGGTTTGATTGATAAAATTGGCAGAGAAAAATGATTTAGCATAATGATATTTGGTTGATGTTCATGAGTTGCTAAGATATGCTTGGATATCATAGTTGGTTTGATGCACTATCATTAGTTGGGTATGCTTATTTTAGTGTGTTAGTTTTGCTTGGAGTTTGCGTTGTGTTGCATGAACTGATCTTGAGTCAAGTCGGTAAGGACTTGTGCTTATACTCAACTGTTGTTTGATTCATGTGCAAGTGTTGCTCGAAGGTGAACGTGGTCGATGACGGATCAACGAACTGAGTTTAGGGAGGAACTGAGGTTCGATGACTAGGTTCAGGAGGAACTGAGGTTGTAGTGATCGAGGATGTCATGCGGGACATTTGAGCTGAGAGAACAATGCATATGGAGACAAGGCTTCGCGATGGACGCAGGAGGCGATCTGATCGTGAGAGGACATGAAGACTAATTTGTGTTCAAGTTGGAGTAGGCACGAGGGAGTCGTGTGGTGACTGGACTTGAGACAAAAGTTAGTATCAAAGATGGACTCTGAGTTGATTACGTATATGCATGTATGCATGGGAGATGTGCATGCATGATTATGTAAAAGTTGTTGGCTAATTAGCTTAATTAGTGGAAGTTGTTTGTCCTTTTGTGATTAGAAGAGGATAGACCAGATTGAATACGACAGGGAGTTGTAGTTCGAGTCGGTCACGTTTGGGCGTGTGGCTACCTTAGAAATAGAGAGATCTATTGTATTGGGCAACAGAGTGCAGAACAGGGTAGCACAATGCAGTAGAGAGATATAGAAACTCGAGAGAGAGCTGTTTTGGGATTTTGTGGGAATCCTTGTTGGATGCTTTGGACAGGCATCTTGTAAACTCATCTATGCAATGAAAACCAAGTTTCGTAAGTTGATGAGTTGCTAATTTAGAATTTTCTCTGTTCTATATTCTGCATGATCGGTTTTGGTTTTCAATTAATTTCATGTTTCTATGAAGTTTCATCTTGGTTTAATCCATCCAAAACTTTTCTAGAATATCTAGTGTTTGATCTAAAAAATTTCAAGTGGATTTGGTTTGATCTCGAGTAACTTTTTGTTAACTCGACTAGGTTTTGATCTACTCGATTCTGATTGACACAGTCTGCTTCGACCAGGAATAACTTTTGATCAACATATCCGATTTACTTGATTCTTGTTAGGTTAGTTTCTTATTTGAATCTAGTTTCCGCTGACCAAAATTGTGAGCAATCCGACCAGTAGATCTTTCTCTACATTATTTTTACTAGAGCTTGTGCAATCTGTTTCGAGTGGAATACCGAGTATAAATCGAGTTTCGATTTGGGTGAGTTAATCTTTGAATTTGGTTTTTGCAATCATTCACCCCCCTCTGATTGGGTATTTTGTGCATATTTGATCCGACATTCCTTTCAGACGTGATGCATTCCACTTCTAACTTTGATAACCACACCCTGATTATCATAGCATACTAGGACTACTAGAATTGGTTTCTCCACCACAAGGAGGCCAGACTAGAGGTCTCTTAAACACTTCGCGTCTACCACTACTGAATCTAGAGCTACTAGTTCAGCCTTCATGGTCGATTGTGTTATCAATGTCTATTTAGACGACCTCCACAACACATCCCTACTAGCTAGAGTGAAAGCATAGCCACTCGTAGCTCTCATTTCATCCAAGTCATAGATCCAATTCGCATCAATGAATCCTTCTAAGACCGCTGGATGACCGGTATTTTTAATACTAAGGTTCGTCATTCCTTTTAAGTACCTGAGTACCCTTATCAGTGCTTCCCAATGATCATCTCCTAGGTTCGACATGCAACGACTCAATCTGCATACTGCTTATGAGATGTCTTGTCTCGTCGTACTGCTTACGTACATAAGAGATCCAATTATCTGTAATTACTTAAGCTAGTCTACGTGTTCACTAGTGTGTTTGTGTAGCTTAGTGTTTAGATCATAAGGTGTGGAGAATGGTTTTGCATTCATTTGCTCGAAACAGGATAGAACCTTCTTGTAGTAAAAATACCCCTATTAGGCCATGATTGTGATTTTGGTGATTAATGATAACATAGTCAATGGGACTAACATGTTTGTCAAGAATATATGTTCGTGCTTGAATACATGAAGAAGCCACGGCAGGCGGAATAAAGTTGGACTGAATTGGAGAAGCCCAGGAGAAATGAACTCACTGGATGATCCGGTGTTCAGGGCACTGAACTCACCGGAGCATATCTGACAAAGGGAGAGCGAGGCCTGAAGACCTCACTAAAAGGTCCGGTGATAGCAAATGTGCTCACTAGAGCAATTCTTCTAGAGAACGATGTTGTTTTGAAGAATGAAGGTAAGCTGACCGGATAGTCCGGTGATGAAGGGTATAAAGCACTGGACCAATTCATGCAGAGAAGAATCCAAGCACGAAAGAATGAAGATCATCTCACCGTAATGTCCGGTGCTTGTTGTTGGAGCAAGAGTTCATCTTGCCCCAGCAAGTATGGCGAGAGTTTCTTCTAAGGAGGAGACTCAAGCTTGGAGATGAAGTTGGAGAGGAAGGAACACCACGAATATATTGATGATAGAAAAATGTATCACTCTGGGAGGAGTATCACAGTGTTCATTGTCTTGCGTGTTCTTTTTTTTTTGTGTCTGCGCCCGTGTCTGTGTCTGTGTGTCCTTTCCTAGAGGACCATAGCCTCCTATTTATAGGGCCATGCGTAGTTTGGCGTATAAATTATAATAATGTACAAATATTCGGGATCTGACTAAATTACTGGGCCTTATCCTGAGTAACTACCTTCTATCATATCGGGGAGATAAATATCCATCGTGGTAATTATCGTGGTGCCTACCCCCTAAAAGGGGCAAGCTGGTCGCCAATTGCGGCCTGGTGCCGCACTGTCAGGGGTGTCAGGATAGCCCTCATCATGCCGGGGTGTCAGAGTGGCGTCCATTGTCCTAGGCCTTTAATGCTGTTCACTTCCTTGCAGGTAAGGCACGACCGAGGCTCCCCTTTCGGCAGATCTTTCCCAAGGTCTACTGACTCACCCCGTTGCCTTCAGGAAGGTGGCCTGATCAACCCGAGGTGGGAGCCTCGGGAGGCATAAAACAGGGAGGTGAAGGCTTTGGGAAGCGGGACCCTGGAGGGCTGGGGCCTCGGGAGGCCGAAGCTTCGGAGGACCGAGGCTTTGTGAGGTCGTGTTTTGGAGGGCTTCAGGAGGTCGAGTCGGCGGAGCCAAGGGAAGGCTTCATAGGTGTGAAGGGGTACCGTGAAAGGATCTAATGATATCGGAGATCGAGCTTTTAATAGAGGGTTCAGAGATCAAGGCTCTGGTGGGATCTAGATGGTGATCTTCAACTGTTATCCTCAAGCTGGTTTATTTCCCCCCCAACATTACCCCCTCATTATCGGCCCTCGATGTTTTGGAGGGGGGAGAGGATGTAGAGAAAAAATCAACTCCAGCCTGGTATAGTATCAAGGATACCTGATTGCAATTCTCTGTCCTTTGAAGTCGCTAGAGTAAAGGTTTCTTGTGGGTTTGGACAATCCCACACGTTCGCCTGGAGGGACAAGACGTGCCACTGCCGCGTTCTGACTGGATAATGTGAGGGGTCGCTAGGGTTTTGTGCCCGCGATACTATCACGCGCCGAAAGGGGTTTGGGTTATTAATGTGCTGGGCCGTCCGAGCGAGAAAATGAGGCATTTGTCATGGAGTGCTGCCACGTGTTGGAGGAAAACCGGATATGGCCACGGCCCCCTCCCCAGATGTTTAATGGGAGGACGACGTTTGTCTCGCTTCGTCTTCCGGACCTGCGTGGCTGCGCGACCCGGGTATAAAGCCGGGGTTACCTGGTTGGAGTCTGCACAGCCCCATGAGCAAGCAGTTAACCTTGACTTGGGCATGGCATCGTCTTCCTCCTCATCCTCCTCGGAGACATCGATGATCTCGATGGATCCTTCGGGAGCCGACCTGTTTCGGTCGTTGGCAGAGGCGCCGGAGGTGAAACTGCTTCCACCTCTGCAGGGGAGGCGGTTGTCCATAGCTCCGGCCTGACCTTTGGCCGGGGAGGGCATGCCTGTCAAGATCATCGATATCTTCGATGACGACAAGGAGATCGACTAGGATCTCCTGCGAAGGGAGAGTGAGCCGGCGTCTATGGGCCCAACGGCGAAGCAAGAGGAGGCCGGGAAGGCATGGGAGAAGGCCTAATTGGTGACCTCCTCGGACTCCTCAGCGTCCTTTGACAGCTCGGGAGCCGGCTACTGTATCAGCTTTGGCAACGGTAAGCCACAGATGAGGCGCATACGCCGTCTCATGCGTGGCCCCTACCGGGACCCGTAGGAGGTGAAGGTGGTCACCGGGATGACGTACATGGTGATGCCGTGATATATCCATGTCATGACTGAACTTGGTCACCTTGTACTCTTTCTCACCTTGTTTTGCTCCGTAGAGATCTATCTTCTTTGTGGCAATTTCTGTACGATTGTTTTATTTTGTATCACCTGGATATACTGGTTGTTTAATAATATAACGTGGATCTTCAGGAACGGTCGTGTCTCCTTCCGTATCGGAACGTGAGAGTACCTTTCGAATGGGTGGCCGCATGCATGCGTGCTTTCGTGCCTCCAAACCGTACTTCTTCATCCCTTTCGAAGGTGATGGCCGGTTTTTTTGACGACCGATGGATACGTAGGGTAACTAAGGAGAACCGGGTGGAGTAGTGGCGACCTCGTCGTCCCTGGTTACTACGTACTCCTCGGCCCCAGGGCTGGTAGGGTCTTCCTCCTAATTTGTTCCAGATTTCTGACTCAAAGTCCCTTTGGAACCTTTGGAGATGAACTCCGGAGATGGTCCTTGACCCTTCGAGTTCTTTAATCACTGTCCGGGTGGACAGTGATGATGTGTTGGAGGCGCAGCTGAAGGTTAGGCGAGAAGAGGCGGTCCGCGACCCCCTCGGCCCTTAGCCGCTGCCCGGCTCAGGAGGTATTTCGTCCAGAGCCTGGCGATGACGCGTCGGAGGCAAAGCCGAAGGCCAGGTGGAAGAGGCGGTCCGCGACCCCCTCGGCCCTTAGCCATTGCCTGGCTCCGGAGGTATTCCATCCGGAGCCTAGCGATGGTGCGTCGGAGGCGAGGCCGAAGGTTAGGCGGAAGAGGCGGTCCGCGACCCCCTCGGCCCTTAGCCGCTGCCCGGCTCCGGAGGTATTCCGTCCGGAGCCTGGCGACGGCAAGCACGCAAATGAAGAAGACATCGTGCATGAGTGAACATTGGTCAAAGCAACATAGAGGATGGGACGGTATTCTCATATGTCGGAGCACCAAGCTGCACCAACACCACCTAGAGATCACGTGCATGAGAACAACACAACAGAACAACAAGGCAACAATAGCAGAACCGGGTGACATGCACACGACGACGCACAAACTAAGCAGCACTGCTAGCAAATAGAAGCCAAGTAGTCAACCACCACACCACCAGGATCCCCAAAGACGTGGCGGCACACTGAACACGACAGGACCCAACCACAGGGGCTAGGCTAGCAGCATCACATGCACCACCTCATCAGGAAGCCTAGGTGCAACGGTCGAATGGGTCGCGAGAATCCAAGTTGCCTGAGATCAGTGGGTGGAGGAAACTAGATGGGAATTGAGAGATTGTGTCGTACGTGAGAGAGAAGAGAGGAGAGGGTCCACATATATATCCGACTTGAGCCAATCGAGCTGTTGCCACTATCCCAGCAATGTTGCCCACGTATCGGCCTCAACCGGCTAGGGCAAAGCCGTGTGTGAGTGGCACCGCCACCCCTCCTCCTTTTGTAATCTACAAGGAGAAAAGGCGTGGGCTGCTCGGCAAGTCAACCTTGAAGCAGCCCATTGGCCGACACCCTGGAGATTTTCTACTTTTTTCCTTTTAGGAATTTACTCAAATCCAAATCTGACCACATTTCAAATTCCAATTTAAAAGGGATTACCCCTCAAATTCCAACAATTATTAGTACATGATTAGTTTATATTAAGTGATAGTAGTGTGTTTCGGAATTGATTAAGGCTTAATAAGACAAACTAAGGACTATTAGAATATAGTTCTATAAAATAAACATTACAGTAACACTTATGTTTTAAATTTTATCTCATGCAATATATACAACCAAACACCGTCTCTTTCATCCGGATTGAATAGATAATGTACCCAGTACCCATAGACACATAGATGGGCCTTTATCTCTCTTTACTAGGTAGCTGCCTAGATTCTATATTATTCACTTTATGACCGGATATAGCCCCATAGTCAGGTGTCATTTTTAAGGTTCCTTAAAATCCTGGGACCACCGGGACGCTGGTTTACAACTTGATTTCATTTTTTTCTTCATTGTATTTTCTCACGTTCTTACGCTATTTACTTTCAAACAATTTTAGTTCTTGAATTCTTTTGAAATAGTATCCAAAATCATCAAAACTGGCTGAAATCACAAATCTTGATGCCATTATAATCGTGGGGCTTGGAGTTCTACTCATTGTAACCTATGAAACAATACTGAGCAGTGTCAATGTGTTGTTGTAATAGAGGCTCTGCTCAATCTTATTCATGAGAAGCTTTGGATTTTGTATGGATGCAGAATTCTTTCAAGCCATAACTAAGCCACGAAGACGTCGAATTTAGCAAATGTAAATTATTTATGTTTCTTCTCCAATGAAAATCGTGTCCGTGTGGTTGGGGGTAAACTCTACGAATTATGGAAAATAGAAGGGAGCAGGAAAAGGAACAGAGCAAGCGAATCCACTTGTCTACATTATCGTCACCCTACATAAAGCGTGCAGCACCCTCTTCCTCTAGCATTTCTTCCCTGCAGTTGCTAGAAAGCGCGCGTGCGAGGACAGGACCCGAGATACCGTCCATGCCCGAGCTGCTAGAAAGGGGGAACTGGGCACCTTTCTGCTGCTGCCACAAAAAGGTAAAAGAGGAAAGATGCATTTGCTCAAATTTATCTCAGTGCTTGACTGACTTGTGAGCTATAAAGCTATCTCTCTGGCAAACTTTGTCAATAATAGTACCTTTCGAATGAACCTTTTGGAATCAAGTAATCAAAAAAGATCTGTGAATCTTCCGCTCGATCTTATCAGAAACGGAATGAAAATTCAAGTGGAAGATTAGCCAGCTGCCTTTGTTGTTGTATTTATATGTTGAACCAGAAACAGATGTAAGTTAGGGTGTACATGCTAGTGCTCAGCAGGGCAGCATATTACAACTTACAAGGAAGGCGGATAAATGGATGCTCAGCAAGGTGCCAAGAAATGTTACCCTTGGATTAGCTCAATTTCTTGTCTTCCTGGGAAATTTGGGATTGTTGTCGTTGACCAATCACAGTGCCACACTCAGTTGTTCACTGATCATTAATCTGCAGGGCGAGCTAGAGATTCCCATGCCGTCGACATCGCTTCCCTGGCCCGACAGTTGAGGGAGGAGCTGGCAACCGCGGACACTTTGCCGGTGCAACTCGCCGGCGGCTGCCCCATCATCATCGGCGAGGTTGGTGGCCTCACACGCAACGTCGACCCGGCGGAGTACGACCCGCACCATGTCTCCATCGGCCCGTACCACCGCATCAGGAACCCAGACCTTGCTAGAGACGACGAGAAGATAAGGAGCCTCGGCGTTGTCCTGTCGGCGGCGAGCGCCGGCATGACGTTGGAGGTGTACCTCGACGAGATGGCGCGCCTAGAGGGCCAAGCGAGGAGCTGCTACGCCCACACGTTTTCAATTGAAAGCAACGAGTTCGTGCGCATGTTGCTGCTCGATGGCTGCTACTTGCTCGCACGGTTCGGCGACGTCGACAGCGGACGCCACAGGAACGGCGCACCCGCGGCCAATGCCCACGCGAAGGGAGGGTGCCAGTACCACCGCAGCGGCGCGCCGTTGGTGTCGGCGCCTGGCGGAGGCGACAAGCTGGAGACTATCTCGGTGGTGCGCGACGTGTTCTACCTTGCGGAGAACCAGATTCCGTTCTTCGTCGTCAACAAGATCTACCAGCTGACCTTTTTGGACAGCGGCGTTTCAGCGGCGAACGCGATCGCGTGTGACGTCCGGGAACTCTTGCGGAGGCAGCTGTACTCGGTGGCCGCGCCGGCAGTGGCAGAGCCGCCGGGGCCAGGCAATCTTCTTCACCTGCTGCACATGCACCTGAAGCCCACTGTACACTTGTCACCCACCGGCGACAAAGTCACTGGGAAGCTGGTGGGCCGGTGGCGAACGGCGACGGAGTACCACTTTGCCGGCGTGAAGTTCAAGACCCGGTCCCTCGGTAGCAAAGAAGCACGCTGTGTCCTCGACGTGAAGCTGGACAGCGGCGGCGGCGTG
This sequence comes from Phragmites australis, assembly GCF_958298935.1. Lineage (NCBI taxonomy): Eukaryota > Viridiplantae > Streptophyta > Magnoliopsida > Poales > Poaceae > Phragmites > Phragmites australis. The sequence continues at coordinate 16,827,376 of NC_084936.1, read as the reverse complement.
TTGGAGATTCCCCGCCTGAACATCGACGCCGAGACGTGGCGGCTCCTGCGCAACCTGATGGCCCTGGAGCAGCACAACCCGGACACGGCGGGGAGCAACGTGACGGCGTACTGCGTCTTCATGTCGCAGGTGGCCTGCACGGCTATCGACGTGGACCTCTTGTCGAGGAGAGGGGTCATCGCTCACGGCCTCGGCAACCACGGCGAGGTAGCACGCTGCTTCGCCGACCTCTGCAAGGGGATTGTGTTCCGCGCGGACGACCCCGACGGCAATTACCTGATGGCGACGTGCCAGGCCCTGGAGAAGCGCTTCCGGAGCCGGCCGCGGCGGTGGATGGCGTGGCTGCGGCAGAAGTACTTCCGCAACCCGTGGCTCGCCGTCGGGCTCGCCGCGGCGGCAGTGGGGCTAGTTTGTACAGTGGTGCAAGCAGTGTACTCTGTTTTGAGTTACGTACAAGGAGCGAGGTAGGAATTCAGTGACGACTCTGGTGGAAATGAACAAGTTGTTTTTTTTTTTTTTGGGAGCATCACAGAGCTTAGCTTTCATTCATCAGGAGCGAATTACATTCGTCCTGATGCATCGAGCAAGGAAATCCGGTGTTGTGTCAGACTATACAACACGGCATTTAGAAGTAACAGCATGCTGGGCACAAAAGTGTGCAGCAAAGTTCCCTGCTCTTGGTACATAATTCAGGCTAAAATAATTAAAAGACATACTAAGCTCCTCCAGCATAACCAGGATCTCCGAACCACTTTCCTTCCTTGCATTCCAGAGGGAAAAAGGACCTGACTATCTGTTTCAACTTGTATCTTCGACAGTCCAAGTGAGACTACATGCCGTACTGCCAAAAGCTTCTGATATCAGCGCATTGGCCACCGCTGTATACCATTTACATGCACAAGCGATCAGGTGTCCAGTACCATATCTTATTACTACACCCGAGGCACCTTCAGAAGTTGCTTTACGCCGGTAGCATTACACCCGATCAGATGTGGTAGCTTTACGCCGGTAACTTCCTTTCAGCACCCTAGCACACAACGACTCTGGACGTGTCATAAGCCTCCAGCTTTGCTGTCCCAGGAAGCCCATACCACCGGGCATTTTTGGTTTAGTCATGGCCGGCCAGTTTAACTAATGAATTTTCCTATTGTCCGCATCACCACCCCAGAAATAATTGGACATATAGGTAGTCATTTGCTTGCATGTTTGCAGACTTAGCAGCTATTTTGATAAGGACTTCACGCCCAGCGCTGCTTAAATTCTTTTCACTCCATCCGCAAACGAACCCTCTTATTCTCTCAGGAGCTTTGTCAAAGGCCTCCTTTGTTGATCGGCCCACAGCCGTGGGAAGGCCGAGATACTCCTCCCCAAGAACTTCTGTATGAATACCTAGGCTTTGGTGAAAAAATTATCCTTGATCGCATCAGTACAGTTCTGGCTGAAAAACACTGCCAGCGCATTCTTCAGCATACAAGAGAGACTGTCAGCGCATAGGAGAAACAAATATGGCACTTTGCCTTCAACCCCTTGTAGGCGTGAAGAAATACGAATAATGGCCATTAACTCGAACTGACAAGGTTGCAGTCGTAACACAAGCCATCACCCTGCTGATCCAGCGTTCATGGAAGCCCATCTTCATCATAAGTTGCTCAAGATAGCGCCATTCTGAGTGATCATAAGCCTTTGCCATATCCAGTTTTAGGGCACATGCTTCTTGTTTTCCCTTTTTTCATGCAGAGATTTTATTTTTAGATAATGGAAACATTGTTTCCAGCCTCTGTACCATGCAGTGCACACAGCCTGGTTAATTATTATACGATACTGTGATAAACGAATATTGTAGGAAATAGAATAGCATAAAGATAAGACCTCTCACTACTATATAAATAGGATTATATGCCGACCTATCACTACTGGTTCTTTACGAGACGGCAGTGATGAAGTATCACTGTCGGTTCGTATCAAGGACTGGTATTAAAAGGCTATTTGAAAGGAATCGACAGTGAAACTTGATTATCACTGCCTGCTCTAGCTACGAACCGGCAATGAAACCTTGATTATCACTACTGGCTCTAGCCGCAAACCGGTAGTGATGATAGTATCACTATCGGTTCGTGACTAGAGCCGGCAGTGATAGTGGATGACAGCTTATTTTAAAAAATTCATAACGTTTTCGTACAAAGTCGGAGAAGGACAAACTTTATACCAAAATTGTAGATCTACAACTTCATAACATTTTCATTTGAAGTCATTTAGATACCTAAATAATCATTTGAAGTTTCAGGGAGAAGATGTCAAAAGGATTGCATATGCTAATGCTATCACTAGTACTTTTGTGGTGGGATGGTAAGAACGTATGGCGCATGCTGAGAGGTTTTGGGTTCGAGTGCTACGAACTGCACGCGCGCATCGTGTGACTTGCGACGGTGTTGGGTTGTCGACACCGTCGCGGGCGTGGGGGTTCCATGTGTACAAGAAAATATTTTTTTTCAATTTTTCTACCCCAAAAACATCGATACGGCGCCTGACTATCACTGTCGGCTGAAGCCTTCAACCGACAGTGATAACACCTTCACTGCCGGTCCCCAGGCCAGTAGTGATAGTCCAGAACAATCAGTCCTCGTTGCCCACTGTCAGCTCCAAAATCGACAGTGAAGAGTGTTTTGTAGCCGGTAATGAAAGGGGGTTTTGTAGTAGTGTCTATATAAAAAATGTGCCATCAAGCGTCGCACAGTCTATTATTAATTTGCCACCCATTTTTGATGAATATTTCCATTGAAACGGTTTCCTGTCATTGGCACATCCTGCTAGCAACCCTCTATCTTCCTTTTTTTTTTCTCTAGCCTTCAGTGTCTAAGCCAATATATCCCATTGAGTACCTAAAAAAAGAAATACATGTTTTGTTGTGAAAAGTAATATCATTGTGGCATAACCAAACAACCTAATATGAAGCTGCTACACAAGCATAGATGTGATTCTTTTGTTTTTGCCCCACACCCTTAAGCTAATTATCCATCATGTGCATAATGCTTATTAGTGTATTTATATCTAAGGCTATTTTCACCACTCACTAGATTGATTTAGCGAATGAACAATCAAAGAAGAGGTGTTGTATATTTTCATTGTGATTACAAAAGCAATACTTGAAATTTCCATTCCAATTCTGTTTTAGGTTATTTTTTTTGTCAGGGTGACCCCTTTTGCCAAGTACCATAGGAAGATCTTTATCTTTAAGGGAATTTTCAGTTGCCACAAAAATGTGCTAGGAAAGTAGGTGCCTTTGTTAGACATATGGAGGTACAAAGATCAGACTGAGAATCGGTCGTTTGCATGTAGGTTCTATCTAAGGACATCCTTTTGTTGAGATAGTTGTATATTTATTAGTTTGCTCACTAATATTTGTCATGATACTAGTTTATCCCCTATGATGGGTCTGCGAAAAGATATATTAAGCGGTATTGTGCTCCTCACCTCTGCGATTATGACATTTTTGTGTCTCACAATGTTGTAAAGCGACGGGTATTGTTTGCTAAGTGGAATGACATTTATCCATTTATCTCTCCAAAATCTAGTTTGTGCACCATTCTATATCTGGAATGATATCCATTTTAGGAATTGTTGTTTGACTTTCATTAGTCCTAACCAAAAGTGAGAGTCTCCTGGTTTGCCTTTTACCTTTTGTGAGAGTCTTACTTCCAAGGTACTTGTTTTTTTAACATAGTTTGCCATACCTGGTCCTCATTTAATTACTTGAATAGCCATTTGCTGAGGAGAAACTTATTTTGCGAGTAGAGGTCAATTATTCCAAGGCCTTCTTGATCCTTAGGCTGGCAGACAATGTTCCACTTCGCCAACCTATATTTTCGTTTGTTGCCCTCTTTGTACAAGAAGAATCTGGATCTTAAATGGTCCACTCTCTTGAGTACTCCTTTATAAATTTCTTCCATTTGTTGTTTCGTAGTTTGCGATGGTGCATGGGAATGCGTAAATATTTGAAGAGGTATGAGCTAGTTTCACATCCAAATAACTATGTGTACTGGCCCTCATACTCTTTTGCTTCCTCATAGCACATTATTTCGTTCTTATGAAGGTTAATCTATAGTCCATAAAGTTATTCAAAACTCCCAATAGGAGTTTCATATTCCTTGCTTGTTCCATATCGTGGTTCATGAAGATGACTATGTGGTCCGCATATTACAGAATAAACAACCCATCATCCACCAGTAATAAAACATCCTGTGGAGATAGTGAATGCACTCGTAGACCGTCAAAACATTATTAGTAATAAGGCGACCTGGAATGAAATGACTATGCTCTTCTTCAATCACACCATCAAGTATCATCCGCAGCCTGTTTGCAAGAACTGTTGAGCAGATCTTGTATATAACATTGCATAATGAGATCGGTCGATACTGTGTTAAGGATTGTGGGTTCTTAATTTTGGGAATTAAGACCAGTACCTTACGATTTACCTCTGGTGACATTTGACCTCCATTTAGAAACCCGAGAAGTGCTGATACGATTTCGTCCTTCATGACCTCCCAATGTTTTTGGAAAAAAAACAGCTGTAAATCCATCAACACCAGTGAGTTTTATTTGGACCCGTCATAAACAATACTCACGTTACTTCTTGGGCAGCTAGCTAGTAAACTCTGCACACAACATATCATTCATGACACCCTATGCCTCCCGAGGCCCCCGCCTCGGGCTGATCAGGCCGCCTTCCCGAAGATAGCGGGGTGAGTCAGCAGGCCTTAGGAAAGATCTGCCGGAAGGGGAGCACCGGTCGTGCTTTGCCTGCAAGGAAGTGACTGGCATTAAAGGCCTAGGCTAATAGATGCCGCTCTGACACCCCTGATAGTGCGGCGCTGGGCAACAATCGGCGACCTGCTCGCCCTCTTTAGGGGGCAGGCACCACGATTATTACCATGGTGGATATTTATCTCCTCGATAGGGTAGAAGGTAGTTATCCGGGATAAGGCCCAGTAATTTGGTCAGATCCTGGATATTTGTACATTATGATAACTTGTACGCCAAGCTACGCATGACCCTATAAATAGGAGGCCATGGTCTTCTAGGCAAAAGGGGAAAAGGAAGAAGGAGCAAGACAGCAAAAAAAGACACAAAAGTGAAAACACACCAAGTGACGCTGTGATAGTCATCCCAGAGTGATCCATTTTTATACCATCAATACATTCGTGGTGTTCCTTCCTCTCAAACTTCGTCTCCAAGCTTGAGTCTCCTCCTTAGCAGAAACTCTCACCGTACTTGCTGGGGCAAGATGAACTCTTGCTCCAATAGCGCGTCGTCCGTGGGGACTCGAACATAGAAGTTCTAAGAGAGGTAGGAATCTACCAGGAAAACCACCAAAGGGTCTAGCTAAAACCGCCATACCCACCGTTGCAAGTATGCAACCATATGCATGGTTGCCTCAGCTATACGCATCGTATGCATGCTCCAGCCCTGCTGCCGTGTGGGACGGTGTTCCTCCGACCTTGGCCAACTCAGAACCCTGGGTCGGTATAGGAACTCTAGATGGCGCGGAGGCCTTCCAGCCTCTACATGACGAAAACCTCACCGCCTCAAGAGAGGATGCGGCTGAAGCCACAGCCAAGCAGGCCGCCTTCCAATGGTTATGGGCGGTCCAACCCAGGAGTGCTCCCACCTGGACTTGGTCTCCAGGTATCCCCTTCGACCACACCTGGGATACCCCGAGAGAGCCAACATCTTCGGAAAGTCTGTCCACCCGGCGCCCTCCTTGGGCCCCTCAGGCGAAAGAGTGTTCCAAGGAGACAGAGGGCTTCAGGTTGTGAGGACCCCGCCAGTGCCTCCGACGTCGCCCTCGCAATGCCAACTACGCACAGGGAACTCCTAACCCACCTCATCCGGGGAGGTATAGTCAGAACCACTTCGGCCACAAAGGCCGATGCACTGGGCAGCCTTGATGGTCTCCCAAGGGGGAAGCAGACCCGGGAGAAACCACAAGCTCCAGGACACACCGCCTTCGGCAATGATCCCAATGACAACTCCAAGCTCCGGCACCCCCGGAGGCACACGGGTGCATCCTGCACGGACTAGGGCGTGGCCACAACACCAATGACTATTGCACCCTCATGACCTTTTGGGAGGAATACCTCGGAAGGCAAGAAGAATACATGGCTGTTGTCGGTGACATGGGAACCGGGGGTCCCCGAGTCCCAGGTCGGGATAGCAGAGTGCCACATGGCGCCCTCCCTCAGGGATTATCTCCCTGAGGTTCGAGAAGTCCAAGTTCTGGGAGAGGGTGCTCGGGGCCATGAACAGTGGTCCCCGAGCACCCGAGTTCCCTAATGATCCGAGAAGACCAAGTTTCGGGAGAGGGCGCTCGGAGCCATGAACAGTGGTCCCCGAGCACCCGAGTTCCCTGATGACCCGAGAAGACCAAGTTTCGGGAGAGGACGCTCGGGGCCATGAACAGTGGTCCCCGAGCACCCGAGTTCCCCGATGACAAGAGAAGTCACAGTTCAGGGAGAGGGCGCTCGGGGCCATGAACAGTGGTCCCCGAGCACCCGAGTTCCCCGAGGACCAGGAAAGGGTATATCCGGGAGAGAGTGCTCGGGGCTATGAACAGTAGTCCCCGAGAACTCACAGTTCCCCGAGGGCTTGAGAAGTCCTTCACCGATGGTCCCCACAGGGGCTCAGCAGTGAGGTGTTGATTGGTGAGAGGCTCGACGCTGCATTTAAGAGGGCGTGTGGCCTATCACTTCCAACCACTCCCCCCACGCCTGCTGTCAGTCCCTGCCAGGTGGTGTACCCTACAGGCGGTGATGGCTGACCGAGGTCCTTTATGGTGGCTGTGGTGTTCGGCCGGCTTGGCAGTACCCCGGGCACTACCGAGTCTCTGGGGTTCTCGGGTAATCCTACCACTTGAGCAAAGAGTGGTCGGGACCTCCTAGACCCCAGGGGTGGGCTATCGGTGCTCGGTCTGGTTAGTCCTCCCCCGAACACCACCAAACTATGGGGACACTTGGTCGCGTTTCGGCCTGCACGTGTCTCCGGTCTACTTGTTTGAGAGGTCGCAGGGTGGAAAGTGTTCACTGGTCGTGGTGTGCTCCGTGCTGGATTGACTTATCTCCCGAGCAAGGAAGTTCGTGTCTGTGTCTCTTAACTTAGCAGCGGCAGTGACGTGTCTTCGCCTCCGTTGGAGCCTGCGGATTAGTTTAGATTTTTTGTTTTTTGACTGTTGTAAATATGGGAGTGATCCCCTCCAGAATGGTTCCTTTGAAATATAATAGAAGCCCTTCTTTGGGATCGAAACTCCCTTGTGTTTGTCTTGATATTGTTTGCTTTGGCGTCACGGATGGCTTCCCGGGCAGCAGCCTCCTCGGTCTCGACCACTCCCTTTCGGACCGGCTCCAGCGGGAAGGCAGTGTCTCGGCTGCGGTAGCAAGCAAGAATGTTCTCGGTCACTGCCTGGGCCAGAGCACGCCCCTCCTGGGACGCCAGCTCCTGCACAGCGTTCGGAAGAGCCTCGAGGCGCTAGACAATCTCTTCAATGCCAAGGGCAACGTGGCCGATCATCTCCTTGTCCAGCTCCTGCTTGCCCACGTACACGTGCCCGAGCCCGGCTGGTGAAGGATGTCTCGCATCATCAGCTTCACGTTGGTCTGCTCGGCGATGACGGTCTTGAGCTCGTCCTTTGCGATATGCAACCGGTCCTCGAGGCTGGTACCGTCGGCTGCGCTGGCAGGGGCGCCCTTGGTGGACGGGGCCTCGGCTTGAGCTCGCTTTAGCTGCTCGGCCCAGGCCACAATGGCCTACTCTCGGGTAGCCAGGTCAGCCTCCCACTTGGCGACTAGCTCCTCCCGGACAGTGAGGACCTATGACGCTGAGGCGGCATCTGCCTCACGCCGCGCGATCTGCTCCTCCCGAGCGTCAAGGGCCACCGCCGTTATCTCAACATCGGTCTCACGCAGCTCGACCTACTCTTGCCGATGGAGAACATCGGTGCGACTGCGCTCGAGCTCATCATTCTGGCGAGCCAGGGCCACCTGGGCAGACCGTACGGCCTTCTCGCGCTTGCCGACTGCCTCCTCCCGAGACAGAAGCAGCCACTCTAGAACAAGCAGCTCCGCGGCCTGCCACCGGGAAGCCTGGTTGCGCTCGGTCGCGAGCCGCTCCATGCGGCTGGCCTTCTCCTGCGTGGCGACGGCCTCGTCGCGCGTCTCCTCCAACGCTTCCCGCTCCTCAGCCACCTCGCGCATTGATTTCTTGTAAGACGCATGGGCCGAGGCGATACGGGTTTCCAAAAGTTTGCCGACCTCTTCTAGTTGCCCCCTCTCTTCAACCAGGACAGCGCGCTCCTTGTCGAGCACAGCCCGCTCCGCCACCACGACCACTTCAAGCCGCCTGATGACCTCTCGAGCGGTTCCAAGCACCTCTTGGAGGGGTTCCAGGGCCTGGCTAGATGGTGGCCGGGGGCTGGGTCCCCTGCGAGCCCTCTCTGCAGAGGCGCTCTAGGTCCCAGATGGCTGCTGCACCGGCGCCACCCTCATCATGACCACCTCCCCCGCGGTCACTTGCTCCATCCCCGGGGTGCTCGGGGTGGGGTCGGTTGGCGCTGGCTACTCGGGACCGGCCCGGGCTCCGCCTTCCTCTTCTTCGATGGACGGCTCTGGCCCTCGGGCTGTTGTGGGCCGACCCCAGCGGCCGCCTTGGAGCCTGCCTCTGGCGGTTGGACGGTCGGGGCGCCCGCTGTTGCGCCACCGGCCAGACCCTGGCCCTCGAGCTCCCGCGCCCTAGGCCCAGCCTCCGTCCCGGACTTCGCTCTTGAAGATTGGCCGCCCCGGCCACCCTCCGTCGCACCACCCGCCGCCGACTGTTGTCGCAGAGGTGAAGGCGACGACGAGGACGATGGCTGAGGCACGTATGCCCGGGGATGCTTCCCCTTGTCCCCTTGGGCCGCCGACCTGCTGCCTGCAGTGTCCCTGCGGCTGGCCTGCTGGCTACTGCCTGCGGCGTCCCTACGGCCAGCCTGCTGCTTGCTGCTTGCGGCGTCCCTGTCGCCGGACTGCTGCCTACCGTCGGTTTGCTGCCCACTGCCTGCCTCTTCATCCACCCCGGGGATTTGTATAGTCCCGGGGTTCCGACACCCTGGATGCTCCACCAGGCACTGAGCGTCGAACTCCGGCATAGATGCTTGCAATGCCGTCCGGCCCGGGTCCGCGTAGAGCGCCAGCTCCTCTCGGGGCAGGACCGCCCGGGCGAGGTCTTCGACGCCTGTCACCACCTTTAGCAAGGTCGCCAACGCCCCCTTGTCCAGATTCCCATCCTCACCGATGTGGGTCCTCGTGATGTCGCCCGAGCCTGTGTACATCCAGGCAAAGCGGGCCCGCTCCCGCAAGGGGGCCAGACGGCGGCGCAGGTAATCGGCCACCACCATCAGCGAAGTCTGCCCCGCCCGGTGCAGGTCGTCGATGCGGTTCAGTAATGGGCGAAGGCACTCATCTTCTGTGGGGGTCGTCTCCCATGTCGGCCTGTGGGGTTCCACCGGCGTCTCAAGTAGCGTGAGGCGGTCATGGGGACTGACATCGACGTAGACCCAGTCCCGGCGCCAGTCCTCCCATTTGCTGCACAGCACTTGCGGAATGTAGAGCTCGCTGAGCCCATCCCGCAGGCGGAAGTTGCAACAGTCGGCGACGTCCACCTCGGACGACCCTTTCTTCTTCTCGGTTGCTCGCAGGACGAAGAAGTGTCAGAACAGGGCCACCGACGGCAGCACTCCCACGAACATCTCGTAGAAGTGCGCGAAGATGGCCAGGATCACAACCGAGTTTGGACTTAGGTGGACAAACTGGATGCCGAAGGTGTCCAGTACTTGAAGGAAGAAGGTCGAGAAGGGCGGCACCAGCCCGGTGGCGACGAACAACATGAAGATGACGATCCGCCCTGGCCAGCGCATGGAGGGCGGAAAGCTCGCCGGCGTCACCATCGACGCCTCCCGCTGGCCGGCGGGCACCATCAGCTTGCGGACTTTCTCCGCCTCCTCCTCATTCACAATACGGGACTCCTGCAGCACACTGTCAGAGCTCGACTTGTCCCGGCGGCTGCTTCCTGCCCTCGGCATCTTTTGGGGGGTGGGGAGTGTGCTGGAAGGAGGGCGAGAGCTCCTGAGCGCAAGGAAGAAGAAGACAGAGGCGACGATCGCAGGAATGGCGTGAGGGGCAACGGTTCGCTCCCCTCTCTTTTTATATTCTGGGGATTTCAAACAGCGCTTTTCGCCGCGCATTCTGCGAGGCGCAGTCCCCACGATCGGCGCAGTTGCCAGGCGAATCTCCCTTGATCTGTGCGGTTGCCAGGAGCACTATCCTCAATCCGCGCGGTTGCCACGCACACCTCCTGCCTCTTTATCACTCTCCTCAGAAGTCGGAAGGACACACGTCCTTTCATTTCCCCGCTTGGGCCGTACCAAAAGCTTGGGCCGGAAAGACCACCAATGCAGCGAAGTTCTAGCACCGAAGAAAAGGCCATGTGGCATCGATGCTGGGATCAGCCTCGAAGAAAAAAAGGGCCCCTTCCGCAGTCTCTGGGCCATCGCCTACCAATGGGCCCAGGGGCTGCTGTCAGTGACATGGGAACCGGGGGTCCCCGAGTCCCCAGGCTGAGACAGCAGAGTGCCACGTGGCACCCTCCCTCAGGGATTATCTCCCCGAGGTTCGAGAGGGTGCTCGGGGCCATGAACAGTGGTTCCCGAGCACCCGAGTTCCCCGATGACTCGAGAAGACCAAGTTTTAGGAGAGGGTGCTCGGGGCCATGAACAGTGGTCCCCGAGCACCCGAGTTCCCAGAAGACCAAGTTCAGGGAGAGGGCGCTCGGGGCCATGAACAGTGGTCCCTGAGCACCCGAGTTCCCGGATGACAAGAGAAGTCACAGTTCCAGGAGAGGGTGCTCGGGGCTATTAACAGTGGTCCCCGAGCAACCGAGTTCCCCAATGACCCGAGCAGGCAAGTTCCGGGAGAGGACGCTCGGGGCCATGAACAGTGGTCCCCGAGCACCCGAGTTCCCTGAGGACCAGGAAAGGGCATATCCGGGATAGAGTGCTCGGGGCTATGAACAGTAGTCCCCGAGCACTCACAATTCCCCGAGGGCCTGAGAAGTCCTTTGTCGATGGTCCCAACAGGGGCTCAGCGGTGAGGTGTCGATTGGTGAGAGGCCCGTTGCTGCATTTAAGAGGACGTGTGGCCTGTCACTTCCAACCACTCCCCCCCACACCTGCTGTCAGTCCCTGCCAGGCATGGGGGCATTTAATGCACGAGTCCCATCGCGCGTAATCCGGCGCGCCTCGGGATAATGTCCCAGGACTCGAGGCGTAATGTATGCTGCCCTGCTGTGTCAGGCTTGCTCTGACTGGGTGGGCATGTGGGACTGCTCGGTGGCTGCTCAACGGGCCCTCCCCGCTGCACCCGCTGAAAAGTGGAATGATGACGACAAGACCGGATGGGGGTGCGTTTTCAACCCTCCCCGTAACATCAAGCTACAGCCCATGATGGTTGCTTTCCATTTATGGCGCCTTGGAACTCACGCCATCTTTTTTGGGCACTCTACCGCTCCGACGGGCTATAAAAGAGGGGCGGGCTCCCCGAAGAAGAGAGATGTCTCATGACGGAACAAGTACGAATGAAGAAGAACTTCAGTAGACGAAGAACAAGGAGCATGAAGCTCTAGACTAGACAAAATCCCTTTTACACAGCAGATTCTCAGAGAAACAATCCCTGAGTATTTATAGCATACACACAGGAGTAGGGTATTACGCTCCGTGCGGCCCGAACCTGTCTAAAATCCCCCAAGCATTTATTTCCTCCTGCATCAGATCATCCCTTCCACCTGCATCTCATTTACTCCCATTTATTTCGCATACGAGGTAGATTCAGAATCATCCCCCTGGCCAAATCTCAAAGGGGGTCCCTACGGATCCCCGCTTATGGAGTTCATCCTCTGACAGCTACAAAAAGAGCGGGCAAAGGACGATGCAGGGTCCAGAGGCCTGGGGCTAACTCCCTGGTAGATCCCCGGCCCCTCAACCCTGCACCGTCGCTACCAACCCTACCAACGGTACCACAAACAACAACAAGAACTGAGTCGCGGACACGCCGTTGTCAGGCTCCGGACGGAGTACCTCCTGAGCCGCGGCTGAGGGGGTCGCGGACCACCTCTCTTGACTAACCTTCAACTACACCTCCAACATGCCATCGCCAGGCCCCGGATGGATTACCTTCGGGGTCGAGCAACGGCCAAAGGTTGAGGGGGTCAAGCACCGCCTCTCCCAGCCTAGCCACAGGCTTTGAGGCCACCAAACCTCACAATAGAGGCCTTATTCCTACAAAGGTACGCCCGCTATTAACCACAAAGTAGTTTACCTAGTGATCCGTCTTTCATACGGCTAGGTTAGAGTCTGTTGGAGGCCTCCAACCTTACTGCTAGAAGTCTTTTTTCAATAGATAGCCAATAGATAGAAGTAGTAGAACTTAAGTTACATTCTCACTTAGCATGAACAGTTATATAACCTAGTCATGTTTTATGCTACAACTAGCTTCTTATTGCCAACAATAGATTGCAAAACTTAGCTAGTATAACCATGCAAAATCCCTACACTCCCGCAGATGCATCGTGCCTAGGTCGCCTGGGGGGCGGGTCTGCCCAGGTTTCCTGGAAGGCATTGTGCGGCCTCAGAAGCGTAGTTGCCATGTATCAAGGGATTTCCTTGATAGACCGTGTTGCGGCACCACTCATAGGACATCTTCGGGTGATATGAAAAGCCCACGTACCGCAGACGTAGCATGCCTGGGTCACCTGGAAGGCAAGACTGCCTAAATTACCTGGAAGACATTGCATAGTCTCGGTAGACAGTGAGGCCCACACTTTGTGGCCGCTGCTTATGCCTAGGTCACCTGCAAGGCAGATTATGCCCAGGGTGCTCTGGAAGGTATTTGCATAGCCTCGGGTGTCGAAGCCACGCCCCGGGGGATGTCCCCAGTGACGGAGTTGAGGTGCTCCGAGGAATGCTGTCGCAAGGAATCCTCGTTACACGACATGCCTACACACCGCGGGCGTAGCATGTCTAGGTTACCTGGAAGGCAAGACTGCCTATATTTCCTCGAAGGTATTGTGTAGCCTCGATAGTGTGTAGATACTGGTTATCAAGGGACTTCCTTGGTAATGTAGTTGCGGCGCCCCCAGGGGATTTCACCGGAGGCGTGACAAGCCCACGCGCTAGTAAGCATTGCTTGCCTGAACCCAAGGTCACCTGAAAATGTTTCCCGGAGGGTAGGCTTTGCCCTGGTAGGAAGTGGAGCCCACACACCACGGGCGTAGCATGCCTAGGTCACCTCGAAGGCAAGACTGCCTAGATTTCCTAGAAGGTATTGTGTAGCCTCGATAGTATGTGGACGCCGCATATCAGGGGACTGCCCTGATGTGAGGATGCGGTACTCTGAGGAATGTTGTCGCAAGGAATCCTCTCTGCACGACATGCTTATATACCACGGGCGCCGCTTGTGCCTAGGTCACATGCAAGACAGATTATGCCCAGGGTGCCCTGGAAGGCATTGCATAGCTTCAATCATATAAATGCCACGTGCCAGGGCATATCCTTGGTAGACAGTGTTGCGGTGCACCCCAGGCGTTTCCTCGGGAGCACGACAAGCCTACACACCATGGGCGTAGCATGCCTAGGTCACCTGTAAGGCAAGACCGCCTATGTTTCTTGGAAGGTATTGCATAGCTTCGATAGTGTGTAGGACATTCGGCATTAATACATGCCAAGGAGTCTTACAAAACCTCTGGCAAAAATGGAGTCTTACAAAACCTCTAGCAAAAATGGAATCTTACAAAACCTCCGGCAAAAACAGAGAGTCTTACAAATCTAGCAAAAAACGAAAAACCCACTCGGCTGCTTCTCCAGCCACTCCCTCTGTTCTGATCTCCTCTATTGTTCTGGTCCCTCTCCCTCACATCTGCCCTCTTCCCTGCTGTGTTGTGTTGTGCTCTCTGCCAACTCAGCTGCTTCTCCCTCTCTCTCTATTCTGATCTATGCTACTGCCTTGTGCCACCTCTCTACTCCCCTCTCTCCTGCGTACCTTATCTAGGCTCTACCAGTATCTGTGCATTTTTTCATAAGGCTCTACCAGTCTTTGAGGAAGTGGTATACTGCGATCTTAGTTGAGAATTAATTCCATTGAAAGCACGATTTTGGACAACATATAGGTTGGATAAGTGATAGAGCGCGCTCTAATTGTTGAATTGTGTGCCTTTGTCTGCTTAATGATAATTTGAGCATATCTAATTAGGGTGCATGGCATAGTTTAGCACTGGATCCAATTAGATTTTTGGTTCTGAGGCTGTTTTCGTACTTGTTTTTGTTTTTGCAAATGATGAAATTGGAGACCATACATATGAGTGCAAAGGTTAACTAGGATGGTTATTACACATGCATCTTGCACATCTTTTCACTATCCCAGTCGAGCTTGCACTCTTATATAATTATCTCCATAATCTGATCCTAATGCTATTTTCATACATGTTTTACTTTTTGCAAGAAATTTGAATAGTTTTGTATTATTTAATTATGTACTATGAGTGTTGAATTATTTTTTAAGTACTATGAGTTGCAATTATGTAATCACAATATTGTCCTCTTTTATCTAAGGTGGCAAAGGGGTTGTATTATTTAATTATGTGCCTTTGTCTCGTTAATGATAACTTGAATAGTTTTGTACTATTCAATTATGTACTACGAGTCATGTACAGACATAAATGAATCATGATAATGTACTTTTTTTGTTAAATGTGGTCATATTGTATCTCTTTGCATTCTATCTATCGACTCCCTCCTAGTTAGCTACAATAACTGATAGCCTCTTTCCCTCCCTCATCGGTTTTCTCTCTATCTCCTTCCTTCTTCATATCTTTATCCGTATAGTACTCAACCGCTTATCACCATCGTATACAGAACTTTTAGGAAGAGATGACATCACCAACTGCTCGTTGCGATCATATGGAAAACACTCAAGAAGGTGGCTCCGCCGATCTAGCCTAGGTGCAGATGTGCTACCATCAAACATTGAAGAAGGTAGCCTGAGTACCTACCTCAACCTGGACCAAAAAGACACTAGTGGAGGTGATGAGGTATTTCACAAGTAGATAAATGCATATGTTGTACATATGATCGTATAGGTTCTCAATACTTTTTTTGCTTATTTGTAGATGCCTGAGCAATCCCAGGAGCGGCATTGTGTCTGTGGTCCCTCGAAGATGTCAACGGGATGATTTGTGACTACGGAGGTCTCACCAGCAGGGGAGCCAACTGTACCAGAGAGAGTTCTGGGGCCATACAAGTCAGTCTGTGGGATTGTTGTTAAGGATCACCTACCCATCAGCTATAGATTGTGGACTGGCGAACGAGGTGATCCACATGTGGTTCCTAATTCGATCAAGAACTATGTCTTGTGGACCAAGATATTAGAGAAGTTTGACTTCCATGAAGAGACATATATGAAAGTAGTTAAGGTTAAGATGCTAATGACCATAGGCCTTTCATTAAGAATTGGAAGGGCACACTGAACAAAATGTATGTGCAGAAAGGTATAACACCAGATTTCCACAAATGGCCACAACTGGAAGATCATTGGCAAGTCTTTGCGGAGTACAAGTTGTCGGAAAAAGCACAAAAGTTGAGTGAGGTGAACAAAGCAAACTCAAAGAAGAACCTCTATCCCCACAATATCGGCAGTCGTGGGTACGTGAGTATAGAACAGCAGTAGCAACAACAACTAGTTGAACTATGAGAGAGAGGTGTCATGCCTAAGATGGAGGGTTGGAGTGAACGACCAACGCGCTTCCTTCTTGGGAGGGTTGCTTCTTACTCGTTTTCTGGAAGCATATGCTTTACAACCTTCAAAGACCATGAAGTGACGCAAACTCTTGCAACAAAGCTTGCAAAAGTCAACAAGCAGTCTGTACATGGCTCTTTCAAGCTAGACAGGGATAGAGACGAGCTCACCTTGGCACTAAGAAACAAGAAGCACGGTGGTCGCACACAAGGTGCTGGGTGATGGGTTGAAGATATGGATTCCCAGGCAACGTCGATAGTTTAAAGAGTCAAAAGAGATCCCAAGCAGAGCAAGATGTAGAACTAGAGCCAAAACAAGCTAGGATGATGGAAATGTTTGAACAAGTGCTACACAAGGAGATGGAATATACAGACAAAAAGATAGCACAAGGAGTACATCAAGCCCTCATGCGTAAACGAAGTGCCATTGTGAGTGAAAAGGAATGGTTGGCGGTGTCTCCTAATGTTGCGTGCTCAAGCCCTGGTGGTCGTCGAAGTAGCTATGCGTCCACAAGAGTTCCAGGAGCTAACCCCATAACTTATCCTATGGACCTCATCACAGCGTAAACACCATGTGAACTACACATTGGTGCTAGTAATATTACCACCAAGGTGGCTTCTGGCGTGGCTTATCCCGTAGCTCCCATGAATATTTGCATGGACGTCTGATACCAGAGGGCTATGCCATGGAAGTAGATAAGGCAGCTGACCAATACTGTCATGTTGAGGTGGACTACCCTACAGAGGAGGGGGCAAACACTATAGGAAAGAACGAGCACATATTCATCACGTGGGAGAAGACCTATATAGTGTTTCCACCAGGGACAACGCCTGAGAACCTATACTCTCCACAACACCCCGGGCTGCCATCGCCTCGTAGATCTCCCTCTTGTCAGCCATCTCCTAGAAGAAGTCAACCTCCTCAGCCATCACCTCGAAGAAGTCTATCACTCAACAAGCCAACTATCAGCTCGGAAAACACGATCAGGTTCCGCAACATCCAAGCAGATGACATCATCTAAGAAGTTGGTGCCATCTAAGGTGGCAGAACCAAAGGATATCTATTCACTCACTGCTGAGGAAAACAAAAAGATTGTGGATGCCAATGTCATGTCTTGTTTCCATCCTCGCCACCTCCATCAAAGCCTATTGTGCTTGAAGAAACCATGAAATTTTCATGTATATAATCAAAGCTAAATAGACGGGGGCGGCTTCAAGTAAGCTGCTGACTGACTACAAACGTATCAGTAAGAAGCAGGCTAGGAGCAAATCAGGTCCAATCACTCAGGATGCTCCAAGCATTGGGGATTTCATGGCTTCTTCTAGATTAACAGCAGAAGAACTAGCACGGCTTACTGTGGGAGCAGATATATCAAAGTCGGATGTTATATGTCCATTTGAGTTGGGCAAACCTTTGTTCAAACCAGATATAGAAAGAAACCTTACAATTTAAATATGCTAATTACATCATTGTTACTTAGAGCAGTCTAGGAAGGGTATACATGTGTTCCCCGTAAGGTAAAGAGATGAATATTTCCTCAACGAGGATGACTACTTCTGGGTGAAGTTCAAGTGCTTGTATCAAATGTACAAGGAAGATGCCCTCGACGTAGTCATAATCAGAGTGTGGACTCTGTAAGTGACTTATGCATATAATTCATGTTATATGATTTTGTACATTGAAATTGCATGTCTAACTTCTCTCTTTCATAGAATAGAGATTCAAGCGTGCAGACAAGAATTAGATAATAAAGTAGGATTCATTGATCCTGGGCTTGTTAACTAGGAAATTATACGGTTGAATCAAGATTTCACCGAGGACTACTTATTGAAGTGTCTGCTTCACCACCAACACAAGACCTTCATACTCTTACCTTATAGCTTTGAGTAAATGTTTGTGCGCTAGGGTGTTTTCCTTTTATGGGCAACATGATTCTAGTACTAATTTGCTATGGTGACATATTCCTGGGGTTTTCATTGGATCCGTCATGCCATCCACCCAAGCTTGAGCAAGACCATTATCTTGGACTCACAAAAGAGACATAAGATGACTTACCAAGACCTCATTAGCATGCTAAACAGGAAAACTCAATCATTTAATCTTCACATCAATTGCATATAAGTTTAATTGGTATTCACATTCATGTACAGAGCATACACAAGATACTACAAAGAGTGTTTCGTATCGTCCATATAGGAAGCAGTATGATGTAAAAACTAACTTTCCAGTACGTAGGGAATATTCATGACTTGCATTTCCTACTGAAGAAAAAGGTTCAATTCATTCCAGTGACAAATCCTTTCCTCTTGAAGTGTATGGTTGCCACCCGACATGATGAGCCCATGGCTACTTCGGATATGATCAATACCACCAATAATCCTCAAATCATGTAAGGTCCAATTACAAGAGCACGTGCACGACAATTAGATCACTAGGTGAACTCGTTCCTTGTTGTTCATGTTTCCTTGGATGGATTACAACTAAATTCCTGTGATGTTTTATTGCATAGGAACATGTGAAAAGCACCATAACCATACTCGGATGTCACTCCTCGAAGGACAAGTCTACTCGGACTCAAGGTTGAGCTCTAGTCATGGTCATGGTCATGGTCATGGTCGAAGTCGTGGTTGTGGTCGAAGTCGAGTTCCAGGACAGCACGTCAGTAAAACGGGCATAACTCTCTCATACGAAGTCCATTTTAAGCAATCTTGGACATTCTGGAAAGCTTAGAATGAGCCCTTTTCAATGGATATGAGCGCCCAAATATTCCTTATAGTTTAGTCAGAGTCAAAGAAATAAGGCGCTACGTCATCGTTTTGAACCTTGCCGGGTTTTGTAATTGTGTTGGAGTCAGAGTCTAGGTTGTGCACACCTCTCTCCACGGTTGCACAACCCTAGGTCAACCTCTTCACGCTCCCTTATATATACACAGTAGCCATCGTAGTTTAGGCTTGGGTTTAGCTTAGATTATTCTGTTTAATACAGTTTCGCTGTTTATCGGTTTATTGAACCCCAAACTTGAGTGCTTCATTAGTAATTAGCAATATTCAGATTGCATCTACCTATTCTTGCTTATGTTCTCGATTCACTTGCAGAAAAAGCCTTCTTGGTGAGGTCAACCGCATCTTGGCACGGTTGATAACCATGGAGTAGTGGTATAATGGTTGCGAGGGTTCTTGATCTGCTTTGATCGGAGCCTTTGGATCATCAACGTTAAAACTCCACTAATCGACTTATCATATTACCTTCGAAAGATTGGGAAAACGCGCATCAAGTGGTATCAGAACCTTGGTTGCCCGTTAGGTAATCTTAGTTATCCCTTTTGTTTCATCGAGTTTCTTTACCCAGAGTCCAAAAAATTACCCCACAAAAAAAGGATTTAGATCTTAGTTTTTCGCTATCCAAACCACTTTGTGCCTTTCGCAATTTTGTTTTCAGTTTTCACATTGTTGAGTTTGAGTCCATCGTCGGTGTCTTGTTGCTGGTCGAGTCATCGTGTTCTAGTTTTAGCGTCAAGTCTTTGCTAATTTAGTCATCGAGTTACTCGGCTTGCCTAGTCTGCTATAGCGGAGTTTGTGTCCCACTCGAGGTCCCGACCTGTCACTCCAACCATCCCTCGGGTCCCAACCACTCACTTCGACCACTCACGAGTCACTCCGACCACCCACCAGTCACTCCGAGCACCGACCAGTCACTTCGACCACCCCTCGTGTCCCGACCACTCACTCCAACCACCCACTCGGGGTCCGACCAGTCACTCCGACCAACCACTCGGGGTCCGACCAGTCACTCCGACCATCCACTCCTTGTCCGACCAGTCACTCCGCCCACCTTCTTGGATCTAACCACTTAGTCGGAGTCATCCACCTTCTCGGATCTGAACACCATAGCCGAAACAGAAGTAGTCGAAGTTGTCCATCTTTTTATTACCTTTATACCCCTACTCTTCGAAAACAAAGTTTGTGACCCACATACCTCACTGTTCTTAGAAAAGGCAGTAGAAGAGTTTTGAGTTTGTGTCACATTTGCAAAAAAATGAAAGAAAAGAAAAGAAAGCAAGAAGCAAAGGAAAAAGAAAGAGAAGAAGCAAAGAGTGCAAAACAAAAGAGAGAGAGAATTCAAAAAAAAAGGAATCAGTTTGCATTGCGAATTTTGTTCCATTGTGGTGGTGTCTGTTACAGTTTTCGGCTTGCTTGAGCTAGTTCTAGGAACATGTTCGGGCCAGCAACTGTGACGAATACTGTTGACTTTTATTCAGCTTTACTAATTTGATTTCCATTATTGCTATTCCTTGCTACTAAATATTGCCTGTCCAAGCTACACCTTCTCTCGATCAGAACGGTTTCTCCCCTTGCAGCTACCTCACTCGCACCCGATAAGGTATCACGAACCAGCCACTGGTTGTGCCAATTGCTGTGTATGGTAAGAACACTTGCAAGAGTGTGGTAAGACACTTGAGAGTGTGTGACTCCACCTCCACCTAGTAGACGATAGGGATAATATCTTTTGTTTTCTTATATCTACTATTAACCATGGCAGGTGAAACATCGGATGCGAAAGAGTGTGTTTTGAGAGAAGAACTCACAATATTGTTGGATGATCATCGCAAACTATTAGTAACGACGTTAACAAGAAGCTTGCGGGAACCAATACCACATTGCAACGACTCAATGAAAGCATTGCAATACTCAATACACGCTTTGATTGATTGGTTAATCTGCCACTGAACAATGGTCTATTGGATCCTCATGTTGCAGCTCATGAACAAGAGGAGTCCGTTGTGGATGAAGAAATTTTGAGGCAAGAATGTGACGCCTTTGATGCATGACAACAGAATTGATTGAACTTCAACCATCAATATATGAGAGGTAATGATTTTCAGCAACATAACCCATGTGTTAATGATGATCCATTTCCTAAGGTTAAGTTTACTATACCATCTTTTGTGGGTGCTTATGATGTTTAAAAGTATTTAGATTGGGAGATAACGGTCGAACAGAAGTTTAATGCTCATTTGGTTCCTGAAGTGCATAGAGTTAGGCAAGCCACTACTGAATTTAAGGATTTTACAATCATCTGGTGGAATAGAGTTTGCATCGATGGATTGGCGCCTACGACATGGAATCCTTTAAAGGTTGCTATGCGTAACAAATTTGTTCCACCCTCTTTTAAACATGATTTGCATAAGAAATTGCAGCGCTTCAACCAAGGTAATAGATCTGTAGAAGAGTATTATCAAGAGCTATAGATTAGTATGTTGTGTTGTGATATTATTGAGGATGAAGACGCTGCAATGGCACGCTTTTATGGAGGGTTAAGGCATGAAATTCAAGATATAGTTGATTACAAAGAATACGATAGTAATCCTACATTATTCCAACTTGCGTGTTTGGTAGAAAAAGAATTGCAGGGATGACAACAGAGGCCAAGGAACAATTTTGGAAGCTTGACTTCTTCAAAATCAACATTGGGTCAAGAAAAAATAGCCCCACGTTCAGCTTCACAATCTGCTGCCCCCTTCTCGAGTAGGGCACGTTCAGCAGTACCCTCAACACCGTCACACGCTTCTGAGGTAAGCAAATCCGTAAGTGTGTAGGGTCCAGCCAAGATGTCTTCTTCGATTGCCTCTACAGGACAATTAACCGGGATTGTATACCACCGATGCAAGGGAATGGGCCACGTCATGAAGGATTTCTCAAGTTAGTGAGCATACATTGCAACAGAGGACGGTGGATATATAAGTGCTAATGATGTTGAGGATGAATATGCTCTTGTAGCTAACCTTGCAGGTAAACAGGACGAACTCGAGATGGATATCGACCATGAGGAAGAATTGAGTGCAGCTGATATGGAGAATTATAGGACACTCATTGTGCAGCGAGTGTTAAGTACTCAAATGGAACAAGCGAAACAGTTAAAATGCCATAATCTATTTCAGATGTTCCTCATAGTCAAGGACTTTCGTGTTTGAGCCATTATTGATGGAGGAAGCTGCAACAATTTGGTAAGTTCAGATTTGATCAAGAAACTTTACTTGCCGACAAAAACACATCCTCATCCATACCACATTCAGCGGTTCAACAATAGCGGTAAGGTGAAGGTAATGCAAACAGCTAGGGTGCATTTTTCTATTGGTTCATATCATGATTGTGCTGATTTCGATGTAGTTCCCATGCAAGCATGCTCTCTTTTACTAGGACGACTATGGGAGTTTGATACTGATGCAACACATCATGGTAGAAGTAATAAGTATACTCTTACGCATAAAGGAAAGAAAATAACTTTTCTACCTTTAACCCCTGCTGAAATTGTGAAATGTGAACAAGAGATAGCTGAAAATAAGAGAAAAGAGCTTGAGAATGAATCTGAAAATCAGCAAGTAGCGGAAAAAGTTTTTCCACTCAAAAAGGAGAAATCAACAACAACTTCTAAGTCCGATGGAATTAAAATGAAAGTGTGTGTTATGCTTGCACTAAATCTAACTGTGCTGAAATTTGTGATAATGAGCTATCATGCTATGCTTTGATATGCAAAAATGCTTTAGTTTCACTTGAGTATATATCTACCTCTTTGCCTCCTACTGTTGCTAACCTTTTGCAGGAGTTTATGGATGTATTTCTAGCTGAGGTACCTCGAGATTACCACCGATTCGAGTGATTGAGCATCAAATTGATTTGATTCCGGGAGCAACTTTGCCAAACCGTGCTGTATATAGGACCAATCCGGAAGAGACTAAGGAAATTCAGCGACAAGTCGAAGACCTTTTGGACTGCGGGTATGTACGAGAAAGTCTTAGCCCTTGTGCTATTCCCATTCTTTTGGTTCCTAAGAAAGATGGTAGTTGGCGTATGTGTGTTGATTGTAGAGCCATCAATAATATTACTATCAGATATCATCACCCTATCACTAGGTTAGATGACATGATTGATGAATTGAGTGGTTCTATAATTTTCACTAAACTTGACTTGTGGAGCGGATACCACCAGATTAGAATGAAACTTAGAGATGAATGGAAGACTGTATTTAAAACTAAGTTTGGTTTGTATGAATGGTTAGTAATGCCTTTTGGGTTAACTAATGCACCTAGTACTTTCATGCGATTGATGAATGATGTTTTACGTGCTTTCATTAGAAGATTTGTGGTGGTTTATTTTGATGATATCTTGATTTACAGCAAGTCACAAGAACAACACTTTGATCATTTGCATGCTGTTTTTAATGCTTTGAGAGATGCACGTTTGTTCGGTAACCTCGAAAAGTGCACCTTTTGCACGTTTGAGTTTCTTTTCTTGGCTATGTTGTTACTCCACAGGGAATAGAGGTATATGAAGCAAAAATCAAAGCCATACAGAGCTGCCTGACCCCTGAGACTGTTACTCAAGTAAGAAGCTTTCATGTTCTTGCGGGTTTCTATTGACGATTTGTGCGGGATTTCAACACCATTGCTGCTCCATTAAACGAGTTGATAAAGAAAGGAGTGATTTTCAAATGGGGACCTGCACAAGAAAAAGCATTCAATTTGTTGAAAGAGAAACTTACCCATGCTCCATTGCTCCAACTCCCTGATTTTGGTAAGACCTTTGAGCTAGAATGTGATGCTAGTGGGATCGGAATTGGAGGTGTGCTAATTCAAGAAGGTAAACCTACTGCTTATTTTAGCGAGAAATTAAGTGGGCCAAGTCTGAATTATTCCACTTATGATTAATAATTGTATGCTTTAGTTCGTGTTCTTGAAACTTGGCAATATTATCTATAGCCCAAAGAATTTGTTATACATTCTGATCATGAATCGCTGAAACATATTAGAAGTCAACTAAACTGAATAAACAACATGCTAAATGGATAGAATTTATTGAGTTGTTAACATATGTCATAAAACATAAGAAAGGAAAAGAAAATGTGACTGCTGATGCGCTTTCTAGGCATTATACCATGTTATCTCAACTTGATCATAAGATTTGTGATTTAGAGACCATTAAGGACTTATATGCTGCTGATTTAGACTTTAAAGAAGTGCTTGGACATTGTACAGAAGGGAAAGCATGGAATAAATATGTGTTGAATGACGGATTGCTCTATCGTGCTAACAAGCTATGCATTCCAACTAGCTCCGTTCATCTTTTGTTGTTGTAGGAGGCGTATGGAGGAAGATTGATGGCACATTTTAGAGCAAAAAAGACCGAAGATGTGCTGGCCACTCATTTCGTTGCACCACTTGTAATAAAGGTAAGTCTTGCTTAAATCCGCATGGCCTTTACATGCCTCTTCCTGTTCCTAGTGTACCTTTGGAGGATATTTCCATGGATTTTGTTTTAGGATTGCCTAAGACAATGAGGGGGAGGGATAACATATTTGCAGTTGTGGATCGATTCTCTAAAATGGCATATTTTATACCTTGTCACAATAGCGATGATGCTACAAATATAGCTGATTTGTTTTTCAGGGAAATCGTTCGACTACATGGAGTGCCTAATACTATTGTCTCGGATCATGACACAAAGTTTTTGAGTCACTTTTGAAGATCACTTTGGAATAAATTGGGGATAAAACTGTTGTTTTCTACTACGTGTCATCCCCAAACTTATGGTCAAACAGAGGTTGTCAACCGCACATTATCGACCATGTTGCGGGCAGTTCTAAAGAAGAATTTGAGGATGTGGGAAGAGTGTTTACCACATATTGAATTTGCTTACAATAGGTTGGTACACTCCATCACCAAGGTAAGTCCGTTCCAGGTAGTGTATGGATTTAATCCCCGTGCTCATATTGATTTACTACATTTGCCTACTTTTGAAAGACTTAATTTGGAAGCTAAGAAACGTGCTGAGTTTATTCTTAAGTTGCATGACACAACTAAAAAGAATATAGAGAGCATGACTAAAAAGTATAAGATTGCTGGAAGTAAAGGTACGAAGGAAATAAAATTTGAACCGGATGATTTAGTTTGATTGCATTTGAGGAAGGATAGGTTTCCAGAACTAAGAAAATCAAAGTTGATGTCTAGAACTGATGGACCATTTAAGATAATTGACAAAACCAATGACAATGCATACAAATTGAATCTACCTGCAGATTTTGGGGTTAGTCCCACATTTAACATTTCGATTTGAAGCCATATTTGGGAGAAGAAGATGATCTTGAGTCGAGGATGACTCCAATTCAAGAGGGGGAGGATGATGAGCCCATGGCTCCTTCGAGTACGATCAATACCACCAATAATCCTCAAATTATACAAGGTCCAATTACAAGAGCACGTGCACGATACTTAGACCACCAGGTGAACTCATTCCTTGGTATTCATGTTTTCTTGGATGGATTACTACTAAATTCTTGTGATGTTTTATTGCATAGGAACGTGGGAGAAGCACCATAACCTTACTCGAACATCACTCCTCGAAGGCTAAGTCTACTCGGACTCAAGGCTGAGCTCTAGTTGTGGTCGTGGTCGTGGTCGTGGTTGTGGTCGAAGTCGAGTTACAGGACAACACGTCAGTAAAATAGGCATAACTCTCTCATACGAAGTCCGTTTTAGGCAATCTTGAATATTCTGGAAAGCTTACGACGAGACCTTTCCAATGGATATGAGCTCAACCAAATATTACTTATAGTTTAGTCTAAGTCAAAGGAATAAGGTGCTACGTCGCTGTTTTGAACCTTGCCGGGTTTTGTAATCGTGTCGGAGTCGGAGTCTAGGTTGCGCACGCCTCTCTCTACGGTTGCACAACCCTAGGTCGACCTCCTCATGCCCCCCTATATAAACACAGTAGCCATCATAGTTTAGGATTGGGTTTAGCTTAGATTATTCTGTTTAATATAGTTTCGTTGTTTATCAGTTTGTTGAACTCCAAACTCAAGCACTTCATTGGTAATTAGCAATATTCAGATTGCATCTACCTATTCTTGCTTGTGTTCTCAATTCGCTTGCAGGAAAAGCCTTCTTGATGAGGTCAACCGTATCTTGGCACGGTTGATAACCACGGAGTAGTGGTGTAGTGGTTGCGAGGGTTCTTGATCTACTCTGATCGGAGCCATTGGATCATCAATGTCGAAACTCCACTAATCAACTTATCATATTACCTTCGGAAGATCGGGCAAACGCGCATCATGACAACACTCTCCGCGGGTTATATGTTCTTACTTTCATTCACAGATTTAGCCCTGACGGAGAGGCTATTTTGTTCAATGATCGTGATGTATGAAATTACATATTGATGCCTTCTTTTCAATTTCTATACGTGTTCAAGGACTAATTCTTTCAATTCTTCAAATACAGTGCTCCAAACAATACACAAGTTGTGCTCTTTTGATTCTTCAAGGCTTTATGCTCTTTACGATTGGTATCATTTATTATTTACCACTTGCTTTGGTTGTGTTGTCATCAATCACCCAAACAGGGGAGATTGTAGTGAAAATGACCTTATTAGGCTATGATTGGGATTTTAATGATAAATGATAACATAGTCATTGGGACTAACATGTTTGTTAAGAATATATGTTAGTAGGACTCATGGATGCAATACATCAAGAAGCCACCCAGCTGGGATAAAGATTGATTGAATTGGAAAAATTTCAGAAAGATTTGCCCCACCGGAAGGTCCGATGCAGAGAAGTTTGCACTCACTGGAGCATTGTGCACAGAGGCTAATAGCTTCATCAGATAGTCTGGTGAATAGAACATGAACTCATCGAAGTATTTTTGTTAAAGGAGGAGAAGGATAAGGACCTCACTGGATAGTTTGGTGATCTGCACAGGGTAGCATCAGATCATTTCTTGCAAAGATGAATGCAAGTGCAAAGGACTGAAGATCAACCCACCGGATGTTCGATGCTTGATTTGTGCACACTAGAGTATATCACCGGAGCATTTATTGCAAAGGCAACTGCAAGTGCTGAATAATGAAGATCAACACACCGCATAGTCGGGTGATAACAGAGATAGTTACACCAGAGCATTTCTAGGGAAAAGAAGAGAAGGTTTTACTCACTGGATGATATGGTGTGAATTGAATGAGCACCGGATGAATGCATCGAATCATTTTATATAGAGAGGTCGCAAAGGCTCAGATTGCTCAAGATAACTCACTGGAAGGTCCGGTGATGGATTTGAAGGCACACTAGATTATTCTATGTTAACAGAGGCTTTGAGTTGAAATCCAACGGCTAGTTTTTGAGGTTGGACTCACTGGATGATCTGGTGTTAGTACTACTGTTCTCACCGAATCATCCAATGTTAATAGCTTTTTTAAGCCATTGGGAAAATGGGTAGTTGGCGAGTTTGAGGCTATAAGTATCCCTTTACTCAGTCATTTGAAGATGTGGCATGCAGCAGGAGTCTAGAGGAAGCTCATATAGACTTGAGAAGACATCCAAGCCACCAAAGTGCTTAAAGTGATTATCCAAGGCCATTAAGCACAAGATTAGAGAGTGTTTAGTTTTTATAGCTAGGTGTTGTAGCTTGAATAAGAGATCAATGAATGATCCTAGATTGTACTGAGTGGTACGTCGGTGCCATATAGTCTTGGTGACTCGCTGGCATCTTGAGCCTCGGAGGCTTGTTGACCCTCTGACTTGGTGTGGAGTGGCGACAAGACATGTGTATGGGGATGAAGAGACCCTTGCCTTGATGGCTCAAGCTCCGAAGTGATCACGGCGCCAAGTGACCGAAAGAGAGGCTAGTGATGAGATCTTGTCTTTATGGCTTGGTAGCTCATCGTGTTTGAGACCTTGTCTTGGTGACTTGGTAGCTCAAGGGCTGTAACCAGAAGAGACTTGGTGACCGGGAGTATATCCTTTGTGGAGCTCCAATATGTATTATGGGTGGCATTCATACCATCGATACCACGGGATAAAAATCCGTTGTGCCGAGTTTGTATCTTTACCTTATTTACATTTTCGCATTTACATACTTGCAATTTACCTTACTAAAGTAGGTTGCAGTCCTCTTGAGTGGTAGAGTGGACACACTAGATAAACCTAGAGCACATTTAGATAAAAATTGAGATAGATTTATCTTAGGAAGTTTTTGGAGCCAATTTGGTTTATGTTTCAAAGTGTCCTAATTCACTCCCTCTTAGGACGTCACCATTTCTCACAATTGATATCAGAGCCTTGTGCTCTTGATAGGCTTAACATCCTAGAGTTGTGACGTTCAGAGTTGGAATGGATACCCATAGTGGTCCACTTTTTGATGGCACAAATTTCCCCTGTTGGAAAATTCTAATGTCTTGTTATTTACAAGCCAAGGGTCTAGATGTTTGGAGAGTCACCGAGGAAGGGATGAGACCTCACATCACCAATAAGGAGATGCAATTAGATGCATTGGCAAAGAGCATCCTTTTATCATCTTTAAATTTTGATGCATTTAATCGTGTTTATTATCTCAACAATGCACATGATATTTGGAATAGTCTCATTGAAATACATGAAGGCACAAAGGATGTGCGCAATGAGAAATATCATGTGCTTGTTACTAAGCTCAATAGCATCAAACAATTTACCCATGAAAGTGCTAATGACATCTACTCACATTTGAATATTCTTGTCAATGAGATCAAAAGGCTAGGTTTCACACCAATTGACAATGATGAAGTGGTGAGAAGAATACTTCAAGCTTTTCTTCCGAAGTATAAGTTGATAGTCTACATCATCTACGACAACAATGACATCAAGAAGATGACTCCAAGTCAAGTGCTCGGCAAGATCACCGCCCATTACACAAGTTGTCATCGCACAAGTCATGACACAAGTGCCTTATGGCCAAAGGTATAGATGCGATGTAAGTGATGATGAATCCAATGAGGATTCTCGTTCCTATGATGAACTCCTTCATTTGATCCATGAGCAACAAATGGCCCTTAAGAAACAGCCAAAGGAACTTAAGAAATTCAATGCCTTTAATGACATTCATGCTACCTTTGTTTCTAATTATGAATAATTATTGACCAAATTCAATTTGCTGAACAAGGAGCATGATCAACTTAACGCTATATTTAAGTGCATTGAATCTCAAACTAAGGTTCCTTTAGAGCAATCTAGCTATATATTTAATTTTAATCCTAAGGTAGATGCTTGCACTTCATGTGATGATTTAATTGATCTATCTAGCTCACCCCTTCGCAATGAGATATGTGTCGAGAATGTTCTTGTAGAACCATCTAATGAACTCATTTCAAAAGAAAATGATGAGCTCAAGTAAGAAGTCAAAAAAGCTCAAGAAGGACTTGGCAAGATTAAAGGATAATAACCATGTCCAACCTCCTCAAGATAACAATACTACCATGGTGAAGAAGCTTGTAGAGGGGTCCACCGTGACATGTTTCAAATGTCATCAGGAAGGCCACAAGTCCTTCCAATGCAAGCAAGTCAAGAAGGAGATCAAGGAGAAAAAGATCATGAACCTCTCAAACAAGACCTCCAACATTTATACCAAGCCCAACTAGAAGAACAAGATCAAGAGCAACCACTACAAGCTCAAGAAAAAGGTAAATGGTAAGGTGGTTGCACATATGGTTGGGAGAAAGAATTGGGGATGGAACCAACCCATTTGGGTGCCCAAGGAAGTCATCACCAACATGAAGGGGCCCCAATCGGTTTAAGTTCCAAAGAAGACTTGAAGCCCTAGGCAGCTATGGGGATTTGGAGACTTGGCTTACAAAATAAAGTGAAGGTTAAGCAAAGAAGCTAGTGTATAAGATTGAGCACTGTGATGAAGATCATGATCATCATATACCCAAATCCCTATCCCAGGGTAAAAAGGTAATGGAACTAGATGCAATATCTTTGAATTGTTGTAGCTCATTTGCCTTGTCTAGGATTACATTTGTATATTTCAATTTACTGCAATGCCTAGTATAGGTTTGCATATGGTAGGTTGCTTGTGTTTATCTCTTTCTTATGAGCAACCTACATAGTTTATTAGTTGTAGGTTCTTTTAATGGCATTAGTTTCTCAATTGGTATCTTTTATGTGCCATGAACCAATCTATAGGGTACCCTCCCCATTGTTATTAATAACAAGTGCATATGTCTCGCAAGTATTCAAACTTTGTATCACTACGTAAGAAATCATCAAAGGAGACACGTCATTAGTGACGGCTCCTCAGTACCCGTCACTAGTGCACTATTAGTGATGGGTCCAGTGTCGACCCATCACTAATCTGTGGCCCGAGCCAGGACCCGACCACGACCCATCACTAATGATGGTTCATTAGTGACGGCGAGTGAACAGCCTATCACTATAGATATTAGTGACGGGTCACATTAATCTCCGTTACTAATAATTTAGTCATTAGTGGCGGGTATATGGGGCACACTTCACTAAATGTAGCGTACACATTAGTGACGGGTCGTTATGAGACTCGTCACTAATATTAAAGTAATTAGTGATGGGTCATAGTTATTACCGTCACTAATGACTGACTCATTAGTGACGGGTGCCTTATTACCCGCCACTAATTTCTGCCACTCCTATCTACTCGACCACTCTTATCCGCCCATTTCTCTCTCTCGACCACTCTCATCTCCACTTGCGTCCGCTCGCCTCCTCCTTTTGCCACCACCACTGTTCGCACCTTGCCACCGACGCTACCGCCATCCTCCCCCTCCACCACAGCTCGACGTACGCCGCCGCCCCCCTTCTACCCGCTGGCGTTCCCCCACCGGCCACGATCAAGACCGATCATAGTAACATCTTTTATTTTTCTCCCTCATTGTTAGGCTCATAGTAACACTCATTAGGACACAACAATTTAATTGAGTTTATAGTACATTAGGCTCAATTCATATCATCCTGTCATGTAGGTGTTGAAACCGATCCTATGGCTTAAAGAGGTAATCCCTGCGATAGGTGGTACTGTACCTTTGGTGCAATCCACTCTAGATGGAAGGAATTTTGTGAAGCTAACTATCTCTTTAGACATGTGTTCAAGGGGAGAAAGTAGTGGGGATATCACTCTTAGGGCCTGTGGCAAGGCATCACTGATTTCGTTGCGTTCCGAAAAAACCGCCGTTGAAGGGTGCATGAAAGTGCTTGAGAAGCATGGGTTCTTTTTGCCTAACTACAACTATGTTTGAATAAAAGCGCTTGAGGAGGGCGAAGAGGATTTGGCTTCAATCACTGAGAGGCTTGCTCAGTTTGATGAATATGATATGGTACAGTAATATATAATCCTGTTGTTTTGATATACATGACTGTTAGCGTGTATTATTTTCATAATTTTATTTTCTTTGCTTGTAGGATATTTTTGGTGACACCTTTGCAGCAATTAGCTTTCATTCTATCTTAGATCAAGCCATGGATCATCTTGGTTCAAGCTTTTATGCCCCCGGAGTGGACTTCACTGCTGAAGGCAACTTCCAGGCTGATATAACGTTTCATTTAAGTAGAAAGAAATTATCTAATATTGGAGCAAGAGTTCGTCTTGCCCAGCAAGTACGGCGAAAGTTTCTTCTAAGGAGGAGACTCAAGCTTGGAGACAAAGTTTAAGAGAAAGGAACACCATGAATGTATTGATGGTAGAAAAAATGGATCGATCTGGGGGGAGCATCACAGCGTGACTCTGTGTTTTTTTACCTCTATGTCTTTCTGCTGTCTTGCCCTCGTTAGCCCGGGCGGCCATGGCTCCTATTTATAGGGCCATGCGTAGCTTGGCGTACAAGTTATCACAATGTACAAATATCTGGGATCTAATCGAATTACTGGGCCTTATCCCGGATAACTACTTTCTACCCTACCTGAGAGATAAATATCCATCATAGTAACTATCGTGGTGCCTGCCCCCTGAAGGAGGTGAGCTGGTCGCCAATTGCGGCTCGGCGCCGTACTCTCAGGGGTGTCAGGGTGGCCTTAAATGCACTGGGGTGTCAGGATAGCACCACTTGCACCAGCATTGATCGCCCGTCACTTCACATCAGGTCGGTGGCAGGGGGAGACATTTTTCACCCTAATATTGTCTTCGGAGGCCTGCTATATCTTAGGCTTCGGAAAGCCACCCGGACGTCTGTGGGGTGGCCCGAAGGGGTCCACAATCTCCGGGGTCAGGCCTGCTGCTGAGAGTTCGGAGGCCGAAGGCTTTGGAGGGGCCAGGCGTGGTTCCGAGTCATGGGAAGGCTTCACAGGTTACAAAGAGGTGGCACGAAGGAGCCCAATGCCTTCAGAGGTCGGGGCTTTAGCTGAGGGTCTGGATATCAAGGCTTCACAGGGACCTAGATAGTACTCTTTAACCATTATCCTTAGGCTGGTTTATTTTCCCCCAACAGCTAATAAGACCGTTTTTACCATCTATGGTAAAGCATCGGGTTGTCCATGTCAACCGAAAGAGAGTGCGCTAATGTATATCGATGAAGTACTAGTATACAATATTGTAGATTTCAACTATGTTAAATATCAGAGGTTGTGTGCTAGGGCAAATGCTCAAGTATAAAAATGTATGCATATTTGCATAAGTATGTAATGTTTGCATGTCACACCCGGTTTTAACGGCCAAAACCAAGTGCGGCTTATGTGTGCCCAGGAAGTTTAACACACATAAGGATGTCATAGGTGAAGTAACAAAATCAATACTTTATTCAATTAAACGTTCACTTCTTACAATAAAAGACTTCACCTAAGCAACCTCAAAATTAACCTAAACGACATCATCTAAACGACAGCAGCGAGACAAAAGCATTGGCGACCAATACTCCACAGGCACTGACTGGAAGACACGCTCCTTAGAACACCAGGTCGTCATCTTGGAAATCCTCAAAATCTTCCACTGAGCAGCATATGTTTTTGTAGGAGAAAGCAAGGGTTAGCACATAATGTACTCAGCAAGTGTGGGAAAATAATGACATGCAGGCTTATATCAAGAATAGGCTGACACGAGGTATTATTTGCGTAAATGCGAGTAATGAAAACACATTTGGACTCAAAAGCATTAGACAAGTATTAAATGAATGTAACCCAACAATCCATCATCTAGCATACAAGGTTCCCCACCCTGCATACCACAACTGTCTAGTACTCCCTGTACTAAGACCAAAACCAAACCATCTAGTACTCCCTGTACCAGAACCAAAACCAAACCACCATCTAATCATGTGAGGATCCAAGTCTCTCATATCCGTGAGCACGGCTGTTATAATAGTTTTATACTCTGCAGAGGTTGTCCAACTTTACCCACGAGTCAGTGAATTCCATGTTGCCGTGTTTGCAAGACACTTAACACACGCCAGTAGTGTGCCACCAAGAATCAATGTATGACACTTTCCACTAACCAGAGACTAATCCAGTGTGTGTCTGCCCACTAGGTTTCACCGCCAGGCTTTACGCAAGCAAAGCTCCTACCCAGAAGCACCCTTTTGTGCTGACCCAACGCACACTGGACAGACTCTAATCAGTATGTCACGTCTTACCCATATCATCCTCGTGGTTGGTATGTTACCTCTTGGGTTATCGCTCCACGAACCGGTCCTTACTTAGGTTACTTGAGCAAAACCTAATCCAACATCATAACCATGACAACTATCACCAACATCCGTATGCTCAAGACCTAAGGTTCCATGTTGCTAAAACATTATCATATTAACCATCATTACTGCATATGTTCATTAGTCAAAATTATGACACTTCCCAATATCCCAAAAGCAAGGCTAAGCAATCTACCCATAAAAGACTCCTAACCATAAACCATCTAGGTTCCAAGGGATGATAAGGGAATATCTAGGGAAAAACCCTGACATAGGTGACTACCCATCATATTGACAGACAATGCATGCAGTTTTGTAAAACAAAATATTTAAAAATGTAGGTTCAATATGATCAAGGACACTTGCCTTCTCCTTGCTGCTGCTCAGTGTATTCTTGCTCCTGGTCTTGCTGTTCTTCAAATTGATCCGGAACGTTATCGGCTAATCGCACAATCACCGGCAAACAAACAAACAAAATACACTAAGAATAGAGCACAAAACAAAATAACAATGAGGTAAAAACTGGCTAAAAAGAAAGAGCACTGAAAAACGAATCCATCAGCGCAAGAATCGCTTAAATCGGAGTTACAATGAAAAAGTTAGGGCTAAAACAAGTCTAGGGTTAAATCTGGAAAAAGAAAAGAGCTTATATTGAATTAATAAAAAGTTTAGGGACCTTTTTGTAAAAATAGAGGGACCTAAATGTAATTATGAAAAAGTATAGGGACCTCATTGTAAAAAGATAGGGCTCTTTTTGTTATTTCAGAAAAGTCTAGGGCTAAATTGCAAAATTACCAATTAAGGGAATTATCTGGAATTTTTGGAACTATCTTTGTACTGGAAAAGCTTGAATTGCTGACTGAGCTGGCATGGCTGACATGGCACGATGACAGGGATGACACATCAACATATATGTCGACGTGGCAAAATGAGGTGGCAAGGTATTGCTGACTGGTTTAAGTGGACAGGTGGCGGTATGGGATTGGTGCCCGAAGGGGTATAAAGGATGATCTAATCTGGGCCGTGCGGACTAGATCGGACGGCTCCGGACAGATGGATAACGACGGGGAGGGAGTTCACGGCGGAGCCAAGCTCGGGCACGGCGGCGACACGTCGGAATTGGCCGGAACGGCGCTCCGGTATGTGGATTGCGACGACGAGCGGTGGATAAGCTTCAGGAGGGAGAGAGTAACCCGTTTGAGGACTTACCGAGAGCGATTTGGCACTGGAGATGCTCGGCGACGATGAGGAGCGGCGGAGGGCTCGGGTCTTCGTCAGAGAGGGCGCTCCGGCGATCTATCAGCGGCGGCGAGGGTCGAAAAAGCTTCGGGTGGGTCACACGGTTCCGATGGTGGGCTCGGAAGGCTCCGGGATGCTCGAGATCGGCGGGGCGGCGAGCTCGTACAACGGCGGCGGCTATGGCATCGGCAGCGAGATGAATCTCGGCGAGAGGGCTCGGTTTCGACAAGTTGGCGATGGGAACGGGTCAAGGGGGATCGGGGCTAGCTATATAGGCGGGTTCAGAAAGGCGGGGTGCGCTAGGACTCCAGGGCGACGGCGTATCGATTCAGACATGGCAGCGGAGTCCGGGAGGAAGACAATTCCGACGGGCGGGCCCCATGTGGCGGCGACTTGGAGAAGGCGGCTCGACGCGGGGCGTCTTTAGCGGCGGGCGGTAGCACGGCGCTAGGCTGGCTCGGGCGCGCAGCGCGGGATGCTGGGCCGGAGCAGGGGCACGGCCCAGGCGGGAAGGGAAAGAGGGAAGCGGGCCGGCGCGGGGAAATAGGCCAGAGAGTGAGGGGAGGGAGAGGGGGTTGGGCCGGGGAAAACGGGCCGAAAAAGGAAAAAGCAGCCCGCGAGAGGTTTTAATCTTTTCCTTTTTTCTTTTGAATTCAAAATCCAAATTCAAATTCAAAATCCAGGCAAAAACTCTTCAATAAATTCATCAAAAATCAAATAAATACACTATTTGCCTAATTCAGCATGAATGCAAAATAATCACCTATATCCTATGTCATTTATATCTTATTTCATATAAAATAGGATTTTCTCTCTTTTAAAATATTTAAACTCATTTTGATCTTATCAAATATTGAGAAATTTTAGAATTGGAAAAATTAGGTGTTACAAACCTACCCCCCTTGGAATGAATCTCACCCTCGAGATTCACCTGGAGCAGAGAAGAGATGAGGAAATTCCGCTTTCAGATCTTCTTCCCTTTCCCAAGTTGCTTCATCTTCCGAGTGGTGACTCCATTGCACTTTGCACATTGGTATTATCGTGGTTGTGGTTACTCTTTCTAACCTCTCAAGAATCTTCTCGGGATATTCTACATAAGAGAGATCTTCTTGAACATCTAGTTCCTCTATAGGTAATTGCTCTTCCGGTACTCGAAGACACTTCTTCAACTGGGAAACATGAAAAACATCGTGCACATCTGACAGCTGAGGTGGTAATTCCAACTGATAAGCCACCTCTCCCTTTTTATCCAATATCTTGAAGGGTCCAATGAATCTTGGTGACAACTTTCCTTTAACCTTAAATCTACGAAGACCCCTTATAGGCGAGACCTTAAGATAGACGAAATCTCCAATTTCGAAAACCAATTCTCTTCGCCTATTATCAGCATAACTTTTCTGTCTGGATTGTGCAATCCTCAGATTTTCTCGAATCACCTGAACTTGTCTTTCTGCATCTCGTAGAACCTCTGGGCCAAAAACCTGACTCTGTCCCGTCTCATTCCAGAACAGCGGTGTTCTGCATTTCCTTCCATACAAGGCTTCAAAAGGAGACATTTGGAGGCTTGTCTGATAGCTGTTGTTATAAGAGAACTCGGCATAAGGCACACGCTCTCAGCATATCTTCCAATATTTGATTTACCCTTTTTGTTTGACCATCTGTTTGAGGATGATAGGCAGAACTAAAATTCAACTTTGTGTCCATAGACTCATGTAGCTTCTGCCACAACTTAGAGGTAAACTGAGTTCCTCTATCCGAAACAATCTTCTTTGGTATTCCATGCAAACATACTATTCTTGACATATACAACTCTGCTAGTTTAGCTCCACTAAATGTGGTTTTTACTGGAATGAAATGGGCGACCTTTGTCAAGCGATCAATCACCACCCAAATAGAGTCATATCCATTCTGGGTACGGGGCAATCCAACAATAAAATCCATACCAATCTCTTCCCACTTCCACTCAGGTATCTTCAAGGGTTGCAGTAAACCTGCTGGTCTCTGATGTTCTGCTTTGACTTTTTGACAAGTATCACACAGAGCTACGTATTCTGCAACTTCTCTTTTCATTCCATACCACCAATAACGATCCTTAAGATCATGATACATCTTGGTACTTCCAGGGTGAATGGAATATGCTGATTCGTGAGCTTCTCTCAGAATCGTCTTTTTAATATCTTCCCGGTTAGGTACGCAAACTCTCTTTTTGAACCATATTGTACCTTGACTATCCTCCGTGAAACCTGGAGCTTTATCCTCCTTAATAAAGCTGTTTAATTTCCTTGAGCTTCTCGTCCTCCAGTTGACTTTTCTGAATTTCTTGTTCAAGGGTACAATCTAATTCCATGTTGGTTGTTTCCATGTCTGCCACAAATCCAAGATTGAGCTTTTCAAACTCTTTCCATAACCCAGGTTGATTATCTTGAACCATCATCGAATTGCAGTAACCTTTCCGGCTCAAGGCGTCGGCCACAACATTTGCTTTTCCTGGGTGATAGTGAATTCCCACATCGTAATCCTTAATGAACTCCAACCATCTGCGCTGACGAAGGTTTAGATCCGGTTGAGTGAAAATATACTTCAAGCTCTTATGATCCGTGTATATTTCACATCATTTTCCAATGAGGTAATGCCTCCAAATCATCAGAGCATGAACCACAGCTGCTAGTTCTAAATTATGTGTTGGGTAGTGCTCTTCATGCTTCCTTAATTGTCTTGACGCATAAGCCATGACTCGACCTTCTTGCATAAGAACACATCCAAGTCCTTGTCGCGAAGCATCATAGTAGATGTCAAAATTCTTGCTAATATCAAGTAGTACTAGCACTGGGGCCGTAGTCAATCTCTTCTTCAATTCTTCAAAACTTGCCTGACAAGCAGGACTCCATTTAAACACCACATTCTTCTGAAGCAAAGAGGTAAGAGGTCAGGCTATCCTAGAGAACCCTTCTATGAAGCAGCGATAGTACCCTGCTAATCCAAGAAAACTTCTAATTTCTGACATGTTGGTCGGTGGTAACCAATTCAGTACATCCTTTACTTTAGTGGGGTCTATTGCTACACCTCCAGCGGTTAATATATGGCCAAGGAACGCGACTTGGTCTAACCAAAAATCACACTTGCTAAGCTTGGTATACAGCTGATGTTCTCTGAGTGTCTGTAGCACAATTCTCAAATGTCCTTCGTGTTCTTCTTTGCTTCTGGAGAAAATTAGAATATCATCAATGAACACCACCACAAACTTGTCCAAATAATCCATGAATACCTTGTTCATGAGATTCATGAAATAAGCTGGGGCATTGGTTAATCCGAATGACATAACAGTATACTCGTATAGCCCATATCGAGTACTGAAAGCAGTCTTTGGTACATCTGACGGTCGAATCTTCAACTGATAGTATCCTGATCTTAGATCAATCTTGCAGAACACTCGAGCTCCTCTCATCTGATCAAACAAATCCTCAATCCGGGGCAACGGATACTTGTTCTTAATGGTTACCTCATTAAGTGCCCTATAATCTACACACATCCTTCGGCTACCATCCTTCTTATCTACGAAAAGAACTGGGGCTCCCCAAGGTGATGCACTGTTTTTAATAAAACCTTTGCTTAACTGCTCTTGAATTTGCTTCTTTAACTCGACTAGGTCGTTAGTCGACATCCTATATGGCCTTTTTGCTATAGGGGCCGTACCAGGTACCAACTCAATTACAAACTCGACTTCTCGATCAGGTGGCATACCTGGCAATTCGTCGGGGAAGACATCGGGAAACTCAAAAACTATCTTGATCTGCTCAATGGTCGTTCCTTCAAGTATTGAGAGACCGATCCTCTGCTGCTGGTTCAGTGGCTACGAACTCCACCTTGGTACCTTCTCCATTGGTTAGGTGAATTGCCCTTTTGGCACATTCTATAACTCCGTTGAACTTGGCTAACCAATCCATTTCAAGGATTACATCTATGCCATTGGTTTCCAAAACTATAAGGTTCGCGGGGAATTCTACCCCCCTTATGCTAAGCCTCATCCTAAGACATATATACTTTGCCTTCAAATTCCCTCCAGGCGAGCTAATAAACATATTATTCTTCATCATAACCATAGGCAATCCATGTTTTGCAACATACTGAATGGTGATAAAAGAATGCGAAGCTCCACAATCAAACAAAACAGATGCAGGTCGAGAGTTAACGAGGAACATACCGTACACCACATCTTGAGCATCAATAGCCTCTTCTGCTGTGACATGGTTGACTTTCCCATGCATATAGTTTTGTTGTCCACGATTATTCTGGCTGGGGTTCTGACTTCCATTGCGTGACTGGGATGGAGTTGGAGTTGTCCTTGGTGTGTTGTTGGTTCGGGCCAGATCTTGCATCTTTTTAGGGCATTTATTCACATAGTGCCCTTCTTCTCCACAATAGAAACATCCTTTGTTCGGGCCTGGAGTTGTTGGACTGTTCTTGGTTTGAGGAGTGGCTAGTGGGGTTGATCGGGGCGTCTGATAGTTGGAGCGCTGAACAGAGTTTTGTGACTGAGTCCGGTACTGAATGTTGGAACGAAACATAGGACCTTGCGGAGACATCTGTGTAGCTCCACGGGATCGTGTGTTGCTTCCTTGTCCCTGGAATGACATCTTCCTCTTCTTCTCTTCCAGCTGGCGGCGCTTGTGCTCAACCATTAGGGCTTTGTTTACCAATGCTTGGAAATTGGGAAACTCCTGGGGTAGCAAAGCATATTCTATGGCGTCATTCTGGCCTTCCAGAAAACGTTCCTGTTTCTTCTCCTCTGTGTCCACCTCATTGGGTGCATATCTGGATAACTGAGTAAACTTGGTCAGGTATTCCCTCACAGTCATGGGTCCTTGCTTCAAACTCATGAACTCCTTCTTCTTCAGACGTACATCTCCAGAGGAAAGGTGATGGGTGCGGAAACTAGTTTTAAACTCCACCCATGTGATAGATGCAGGGTTTTCATGTGCTGCACACTAGGCTTCCCACCAGTCTAGGGCTTGACCAGTGAGTTGATGTGAGGCATAGAGAACCATCTCCCTATCATTGCACTGAGCAACGTGTAGCTTCCTATCTATATCCTTCAGCCAATCATCTGCATCCATTGGTTCCACTGCATGACTGAAGACTGGGGGTTGAGTTCGTTTGAATTCTCCGAGTCTTGACGGCTGATGCGGTTGAGGAACATGGTTTGGCTGTTGTTGTTACATATGCACCATAGTTTGAGCTAAAGCTTGCAAGATTTGAGTTTGCATAGCCATCTGCTGCTCCAAGGTTGATGGAGGGGGCGGGGGTGGATTCTGGTTGTTGTTGTTCTTCTCTTGAGTGTTAATGCTCCTCCTTGTGTTAACCATCTGGTTAGGGTTGAAGAAAAGAATAGAAGTAGATGAGCAAGTCTGGACAAGTTTAACTAAAGAAACCCATCTATATTATATTATATAGGAATAAAGATGCGTCTGTGGACAAGGTGCCAAAGCATTCCACAGCTCGCATCAGCACTCAAGCAAAAACTCCAACTTGCACACTTAGCACCATAACAACGCTCACACTTACATTATTATTACCCTTAACGATTACATCGACGCTAGGTTCTAACAAGGATAAGACTACTATGGAAAGACCACACTACTGGGACTCCTCTCTAGTGCGAGGCCCTGAGGGGGAGGAATCAACCTTCCATTCCACATATCCAGGGTATTGTTTCTTCACTCCCCTGTAGACTGGCTTCTGAGTATGTCCAAGTCCAGAAAGTATCCCCCAAAGAAGGCGCGGAAGATGTCCAGCATGAAGACCATCACTCTCATAAACGTCAGGAACAGGATCCATATTCCGAAAGGTGGGGTCATCAATCTCCTCTTCAGTTGGCACACGTGGTAGAATGGGTGGACGTCTTCCGGTTGACTTGCGGGCAGTAAGTAGCTGGCGAACCATCTAAAAAGGAAGAGATAGGATGTAAGAAATAGTCTTATGGATAGCAAGAGAAAATTTTGAGAACTATGGAAATGCTTCGATGGGATTAGACGACTAGGCAATTCCTTAGGATGACCATTCTAGCTAGGCTTGCGATCCTGCAGTCAGTATGGCTCTGATATCACCTCTGTCACACCCTGTTTTAACGGCTAAAACCAAGTGCGGCTTATGTGTGCCCAGGAAGTTTAACACACATAAGGACATCATAGGTGAAGTAACAAAAGCAATACTTTATTCAATTAAACGTTCACTTCTTACAATAAAAGACTTCACCTAAGCAACCTCAAAATTAACCTAAACGACATCATCTAAACGATGGCAACGGGACGAAAGTATTGGCGACCAATACTCCACAGGCACCGACTGGAAGACATGCTCCTTAGAACACCAGGCCGTCGTCTTGGAAATCCTCAAAATCTTCCACTGAGCAGCATATGTTTTTGTAGGAGAACCAAGGGTGAGCACATAATGTACTCAGCAAGTGTGGGAAAATAATGACATGCAGGCTTATATCAAGAATAGGTTGACACGAGGTATTATTTGCGTAAATACGAGTAATGAAAACACATTTGGACTCAAAAGTATTAGACAAGTATTAAATGAATGTAACCCAACAATCCATCATCTAGCATACAAGGTTCCCCACCCTACATACCACAACCGTCTAGTACTCCCTGTACTAAGACCAAAACCAAACCATCTAGTACTCCCTATACCAGAACCAAAACCAAACCACCATCTAATCATGTGAGGATCCAAGTCTCTCATATCCGTGAGCACGGCTGTTATAACAGTTTTACACTCTGCAGAGGTTGTCCAACTTTACCCACAAGTCAGTATAATCCATGTTGCCGTGTTTGTAAGACACTAAACACACGCCAGTAGTGTGCCACCAAGAATCACTGTATGACACTTTCCACTAACCAGAGACTAATCCAGTGTGTGTCTGCCCACTAGGTTTCACCGCCGGGCTTTACGCAAGCAAAGCTCCTACCCAAAAGCCCCGTTTTGTGCTGACCCAACGCACACTGGACAGACTCTAATCAGTATGTCACGCCTTACCCATATCAGCCTCGTGGGTTGTACGTTACTTCTTGGGTTGTCGCTCCACGAACCGGTCCTTACTTAGGTTACTTGAGCAAACACTAATCCAACGTCATAACCATGACAACTATCACCTACATCCCTATGCTCAAGACCTAAGGTTCCATGTTGCTAAAACATTATCATATTAACCATCATTACTGCATATGTTCATTAGTCAAAATTATGACACTTCCCAATATCCCAAAAACAAGGCTAAGCAATCTACCCATAAAAGACTCCTAACCATAAACCATCTAGGTTCCAAGGG
The DNA here is from genome assembly GCF_958298935.1 of Phragmites australis. NCBI lineage: Eukaryota > Viridiplantae > Streptophyta > Magnoliopsida > Poales > Poaceae > Phragmites > Phragmites australis. The sequence continues at coordinate 16,785,491 of NC_084936.1, read as the reverse complement.
ATGATAAGGGAATATCTAGGAAAAAACCCTGACATAGGTGACTACCCATCATGTTGGCAGACAATGCATGCAGTTTTGTAAAACAAAACATTTAAAAACGTTGGACACTTGCCTTCTCCTTGCTGCTGCTTAGTGTATTCTTGCTCCTGGTCTTGCTATTCTTCAAATTGATCCGGAACGTTATCGGCTAATCGCACAATCGCCGGCAAACAAATAAATAAGATACACTAAGAACAGAGCACAAAATAAAATAACAACGAGATAAAAACTAGCTAAAAAGAAAGAGCACTGAAAAACGAATCCATCGGCGCAAGAATCGCTTAAATCGGAGTTACGAGAAAAAAGTTAGGGCTAAAACAAGTCTAGGGTTAAATCTGGAAAAAGAAAAGGGCTTATATTGAATTAACAAAAAGTTTAGGGACCTTTTTGTAAAAATAGAGGGCCTAAATGTAATTATGAAAAAGTATAGGGACCTAATTGTAAAAAGAGAGGGCTCTTTTTGTTATTTTAGAAAATTCTAGGGGCTAAATTGCAAAATTACCAATTAAAGGAATTATCTGGAATTTTTGGAATTATCTTTGTACTGGAAAAGCTTGAATTGCTGACTGAGCTGGCATGGCTGACATGGCACGATGACAGGGATGACACATCAGCATATATGTCGACGTGGCAAGATGAGGTGGGAAGGTATTGCTGACTGGTTTAAGTGGACAGGTGGCGGTATGGGATTGGTGGCCGAAGGGGTATAAAGGATGATCTAATCTGGGCCGTGCGGACTAGATCGGATGGCTCAGGACAGATGGATACCGACGGGGAGGGAGTTCACGGCGGAGCCGAGCTCGGGCACGACGGCGACACGCCGGAATCGACCGGAACGGCACTCTGGTATGCGGATTGCGACGACTAGCGGCGGATAAGCTTCAGGAGGGAGACAGTAACCCGTTTGAGGACTTACCGAGAGCGATTCGGCACTGGAGACGCTCAGCGGCGACGAGGGGCGGTGGAGGGCTCGGGTCTTCGTCAGAGAGGGCGCTCCGGGGAGGGTCGGAAAAGCTTCGGGTGGGTCATGCGTTTCCGATGGTGGGCTCGGAAGGCTCCGGGATGCTCGGGATCGGTGGGGCGGTGAGCTCATACAGCGGCGGCGGCTATGGCGGCGGCAGCGAGATGAATCTCGGCGAGAGGGCTCGGTTTCGATGAGTTGGCGATGGGAACGGGTCGAGGGGGATCGGGGCTAGCTATATAGGTGAGTTCGGAAAGGCGGGGTGCGCTAGGACTCCAGGGTGATGGCTGATCGATTCGGACACGGCAGCGGAGTCCGGGAGGAAGACGATTCCGACGGGCGGGCCCCATGTGGCGGCGACTCGGAGAAGGAGGCTCGGCGCGGGGCGTCTTCAGCGGCGGGCGGCAGCACGGCGCTGGGTTGGCTCGGGCGCGCGGCACGGGGTGCTGGGCCGGAGCAGGGGCACGGCCCAGGCGGGAAGGGAAAGAGGGAAGCGGGCCGACGTGGGGAAATGGGCCAGAGAGAGAGGGGAGGGAGAGGGGGTTGGGCCGGGGAAAACGGGCCGAAAAAGGAAAAAGTAGCCCGCGAGAGGTTTTAATCTTTTTCTTTTTCTTTTGAATTCAAAATCCAAATTCAAATTCAAAATCCAGGCAAAAACTCTTCAAATAAATTCATCAAAAATCAAATAAAAATACTATTTGCCTAATTCAGCATGAATGCAAAATAATCACTTATATCCTATGTCATTTATATCTTCTTTCATATAAAATAGGTTTTTCTCTCTTTTAAAATATTTAAACTTATTTTGAACTTATCAAATATTGAGAAATTTTAGAATTGGAAAAATTAGGGTGTTACATTGCATAACTATATTGTATGACTAACTTGAGTTAAATTTAAGTTTCTGGATGTATATCTATATTCTTGAATGTGAAGATGATTGCCAAATCCTGACATTGCTTTAGGATGTCATCCATTGAAGTTCAGTTCTGTTCTGTTGAATGGGATGTTGAAGTACTCTCTGTTTGCATGCATGCCTCTATTCTGAAAGTGGATCTCTTCTTGTAGAAGTCAATAGTGACGGGTCTTAGTTTTCATCCATCAGTATTTTGTCATTAGTGATGGGTATCCTTATCACCCGTCATTAATGTTACATAATAAATGGCGGGTGTCCTTATAACACGTCACTAATGTTAAGTCATTAGTGATGGGTGTCTTTATAAACTATCACTAAATGTAGGCTTGGCGGCTCCTTGCCGAGGCCACTCATTAGTGACTAGTTGTTATGAAACCAGTCACTAATGCTACTCATTATTGATGGGTGACCTTATAACCCATCACTAATGAGTGATGTTTACTATTATTTTATTCACCGAGCAACACAAACAGACAGTGTATGTCCACTACGACTGCTCAGCAAAGGGGTGATTTTTTTTGCGATTCTGTTGAGGCCAGATCAAATCTCGGTGATTTGAAGTTGGTCTCTGTCCCTGGCCTTTGAAGGTTTGCCTCCTCCCTCTCCTCTTCCATTTGCTCATCTATGCATGATGGTTTCTAGGGTTTGAGTTGGAATCAACAATTTTGCTCTTTCTCCCAGATCTTGATATATGTGGATTATCCCCCTTAATTAGTGTACATGCATAACCTACATCTCCCATTCATGAGTGTTTGATTATAAATATGACTTGGCAACTCGTCATATTTATAAGAAGATGCTCCCGAATTGTCCACGTACTTTGGACAGTTCAAGGATATGTGGCTCGAGTAGTAGGTTTATGTGCTCTTGTCCGGTTCTAGAGAGAATTTCGGTGGCGTCTACCTACTGTTCTTCGTTGTCAAGATGTGTATTTGGAGAACAACGGGGAGGTGCTACGGAAATTTTCTCTAGAACCGTACAAGAGCATGAAAACCTACTCAGGCCACATATCCTTGAATGAGATTAGGACCTATCTCTGCCTATTAGAAATTAACTAGGATTCTTCGCTATAAATAAAATGTATCATATTTGGATGTTAATTGTTCTGTTGAATATCACTAGAACACACATACACACTTAATTTAGTTAAATTGAGTTAAAAAATTTATACTTATTCTATCTTCTTTGTCGTTTCTATATAGAATTAATATTTTTTTAATTTGTAGATGGTGGACTGAAGTTGGATGTACCTTGATTGTCGTACTTGTAACGAGTATATAAGTTAGGTGAAGTCTTCCTTGATTGTCGCGGTAGCGGATATGGAAGGTCGGGGTAAAACATCAATTTGGTGTCCATGCTGTGATTGCAAAAATGAAAAGAAGTTCCCAAAACCTGACAATGTGTACGATCACATGTTAAGGCGTGGATTCAAAGAGAGATATCATGCTTGGAACAAACGAGGAAGGCCTTAACAAAGGGGAAATGGATCAGGTCCTCCTGGACAGCTGTACAGATCAAGGAATCCCGCCAGCCGATGATATGGATGATTATCTTAGGGACGTAGACATATTAGGATTCAATGATGACTATGTTGATTTTGTGGAGAATGTGGGCCAAATGGTGTGTGATGTTGAGGGGCACAACGAGTATAGTGATGGTGAGTTTGCCAAATTCCAGGAACTGGTGCGAGACTCGAAGACACTATTTTATCCTGGCTGTAAGGAGAAATACATGCTGTTGTTTGCGGTGCTTACGTTTCTTCAATTGAAGGCAACCTATCGTTGGTCTAATAGGAGTTTCAAAGCATTATTGCATCTGCTAAAGGACATGCTACCAGAGGGGAACAATGTTCCCAAGACCATCTATGACACGAAGAAGATAGTTTGTCCTTTGGGATTGGAGGTAGAAAAAATACTTGCATGTAAGGAGGATTGTGTCCTGTTTCGTGGAGAGTATGTAGACTAGGATCAATGTCCTATTTGTGAAACCCATCGATACAAGCGTAGAAATGACAGTGGTAACGTGGAGGAAGGAAACAAGAGAAAAGGGCCTCTAGAAAGGTGATGTGGTATTTCCCTACAATTCCCCATTTAAAGTATTTCTTCTACAACAAAAAGGAGTCCCAATTGTTGTGGTGGCACAAGGAGAGTTGTAAGAATGATGCAATGATACAGGACCCCGCAGATTCAGCTTAGTGGCGAACTATTGATTCCACATTTGGATGGTTCATTGAAGAATTAAGAAATATTAGGTTTGCTATGAGCACAGATGGCATGAATCCATTCGGTAACATGAGTACCTCACATAGCACCTGGCCTATTGTACTGTTTATCTACAACCTTCCACCTTGGATTTGTAAAAAGCAAAAATACATTATGTTGTTGACCTTAATTCCTGGTCCGAAGCAACTTGGCAATGACATTGATGTGTACCTTAGGCCTCTGGTAGATGATCTTAAAGCACTCTTGTCTAAAGGCATTGAGTTCTGGAATCAGTACAAGTGAGAATACTTCACCATACATGCCATGTTGTACGTCACCATCAATGATCTGCTAGCACTTTGAAACTTGTTAGGGCAGTGTAAAAGAAAAGGTGAAGCTTGCCCCCAATGCTTAGATGACAACTAAGAGTATGTGGTTGAACGAGTCAAAGAAAACAGCGTACATGCGGCATCGGCATTTCCTTCCAAGGAACCATCGGTACCGAAAAATGAAGTCTTAGTTTGACGGCACAAGGGAGAAAGCGTCACCTCCAAGGCATTTTAGTGGGCAAGATGTGTATGATAAGGTTAAGGATATCAATGTTATCCTTGTCAAGCGAAAATGGTCCTCCATGAGTGATGAAAATGGAATGTGGAACAAGAAATCAATTCTCTGGGAGCTTGATTATTGGAAATACTTAGACGTTCATCACAGTATTGACCTCATGCACGTAGAGAAGATTATCTGCGATAGTTTCCTCGGTACAATGCTCAACATGAAGGGGAAAACAAAAGATCATGAAAATGCAAGAGCTGACCTTGAAGGAATGGGCTTAAGACTGGAGCTTCATGTCAAGGATACGAATAAAGGGAAATTCCTACCCCCATCTTCCATCACCCTATCCAAGAAGGAGAAAAAAGACTTGTTTTGGTGAAAGAGCTGAAAATGGTTGCCAGAATGAAAACTCATGATTGCTATGTGATGTTGACGCAGATGATTGCGGTTGGAATTAGAAACATGTTGCCAACTGGTGTTTAAGAGGCTATCATGAGCCTGTGCTTTTTTTTTTCAATGCAATTGGTCAGAAGGTACTCGATCCGGAAGCGCTAGGCGAGCTAGAAAAAAGACACTTCAAGACTCTATGTCTTCTCGAGATGTATTTCGTACCATCCTTTTTCGATATCATGGTCCATCTCACAGGAAACCTTATGAAGGAGATTTATTTTTCTTGGCCCTATCTTCCTGCATCAGATGTATCCATACAAGCAATTCATGGGTGTTCTCAAGTCGTACATAAGGAATTGAGCTTTTCCTGAGGGGTGCATCACGCAGGGTTACTCTAAGAGGAGGTAGTGGAGTGGTGCATTAATTGCACGACCTAGATAACCAATTGGTGTGCCTCATTCTCACCACGAGGGTAGGCTTGTAGGGCAAGGAATTCTGGGGAAACATGCAATTACTCCTGAGCCGAAGGCATACGACCAAGCTCAATAAATGAGAGAAGTGTCCCCATATATCGACGAGCACAAGCAGTTGCTTCTTCAGAAGAATCCAAGGCGAACTGAAGCTTGGCTTGCGAAGCAACATATGCAAAGGTTCAACACTTGGTTTCGAGATTGAGTCAATCAATCGAGTACTCCTACAAGTGATTTGATCAGGAAACTAGCAACAAGCCATATATACACAATTACAACATATCAAGGGTACGATATAAATGGTTACACATTTTACATGGTTCCCTAAGATCAGAAAGCACATATCAGAATAGCTGCTTATGATAACAACATGCACAGGAGCACATACTACGGTCAGATAGAGGACATCTGGGAACTGGACTACTTGGGATTCAAGGTACCCCTGCTTCGGTGCTATTGGGTACACAAAACAAAGGGCGTTATGAAAGACAAGTATGGATTCAATAGAAATAATCTCAAACTTGTCGGATACAAGGATGAACCTTTCGTACTCGCTAAACAAGTTGCCCAGGTGTTTTATGTGACTGACACGGCAGATAAGAAACTTCATATAGTTCTCGCCAGGAAAAGACAGACCGTCAGAGTTGAAAATGTGGTTGATGAGGACGAGTACAATCAATTTGATGAAAGCCCCCCTTTTGCTACTGCAATCATGCCACAAGTTGCACAAAACGAGAAGACTTCATACCTATGTTCTGACCATAATGAAGGGATCAATGTTAAGAAAGCACGAAAATGGCTGCCACATGCCAAATGATACATGAATCAATGTAACCTCAAATTTCTAATATTTGTAATATTCAATCAAGTCTGAATTTCAATGTAACCTCAAATTTGTAATATTCAGTTAAGTCTGAATTTCAATGTAACCTCGAATTTGTAATATTCAGTTAAGTCTGAATTTCAATGTAACCTCAAATTTGTAATATATGTAATATTTAGTTAAGTATGAATTTCAATGTACCCTCAAATTTGTGATATGTTTGCAGGAGAAGATGGCTGCTAAATCCTGACTTTGCTTTAGGATGCAACCAGTATACAGTAAATCCCTTAAAGGGATGAGCACATTAGTGACGGGTGAGAACTTCACGCGTCAGTAAAGATATAGATAGTGATGGGTTAATTTACGACCCATCACTAATGATCAAATCCCAGGATGGAGAGACCCGGAGTTACGGGTCATATCTGTAACCTGTCACTAATTATATGTTTACAAATAACGGTCTTGGGAACCCTAGCATCCGATTTACACATCCTAAGCTTCCAACTCGCCGCCGCACCCACCACCCTGCTCCTCTAATCAAGTATCATCTATGGCTACCAACAACAAGGACCTGGCGTCATCATCCTCTGTGCCAGCCCGTGACGACGAATACATCGATTGGGACCTCTTGATGGTGGAGGCGGAGGAGGAGTATGAGAAGGAGAAAGCGATTGCCAACGACGAGGCGATCGCTCACACCATCCATGAGGCGGAACTCATCAATGAAGCCAAGGGAATGATGGAGGCCATCATTAGTGACGAGGCCATCGCACACCTATTGGCGGAGGAGGTGGAGATGGGTGGCGACTCTGACACTGACGACGGCAAGGAGGAGGAGGAGGATGGGGAGATGGGTGGCGACTCTAACACCGATCACGAGGAGGAGGAGGAGATGGGTGGTGACTCCGACATGACCGACGATGAAGAGGAGGAGGAGGATGAGGAGATGGGTGAATCATAGTCCATTACTTACCTAGGTTTATGGTGGTAATCCAAATTTAGCAATTTGGATTTAGCACCCTTCTTCTGTAGTCCGGATGGGTTTTTTTTGTGTAATCCCGACCTTCTTTTGTAGTGATGAACATACTTATCCTAAATTAATGAAAAGGTCAGTTAATTAGAAAAGTGTGTTAAATTGAGAATGCAAGTGAGAGAATTGAGTACATTTTTCTCATCATTCGATTATCCTACTGCCAAATCCTGACTTTGCTTTAGGATGCACCTAGAACACATGTAAGTAGAGGGATGATCGCATTAGTGAGTGGTGATAATGTCACGCATCACTAAAGAGGTCATTAGTGATGGGTGAATTTACCACCCATCACTAATTACCAAGTCCCAGTAACAGGGTGGTAAATCCACCCGTCACTATGACTCGATCATTTGTGACAGGTGGTAAATTCACTAGTCACTAATGATATATTTATAAGTAACGGGAGCGAGAACCCTAGCCTCCAATTTTGCCTAAGTCTCATCATGCCTGCCACCCATTCCTCCTAACCTCCTTCTCCCGGTCATCCCCAAGGCCGCCGCTGTCTCGCTGCCATCCCCTCCCCCTCCCTGATGTCATCTTCCCCAGCGCCTTCATCCCTGACTACCCCGATGACGAGGAGCCTTCACCACCATAGCCTCCTCCCCGACGAGTACACTGACACTGAGGATCCCGCACCACCGTGCTCTGTGCCACCATCGTCCTCATCTGTTGAGATAGGCCTCCTATCGTCCCCTCCTTGCCGACGCCTACCGCCATCGTCCTCATCTGCCATTGTGAGTTACTTCTGTGCATTCTGCCATACTTTGTGTGCTGGGGAATGGAAATGGTATGTTAGATTATATTACTCGATGATGACAACGGCTAAATGAGGTTGTGTGTGACAGCGTAGTCTACTTAGGTGCGACAATATGAACTTAGCGGTTTAGCACAGATGAATTAGGTGCGCTGTAATCTTACCCATTTAACACTTACTATTGAATACTTAAACTCTACGTGTTCCTAATGTTGACCCTTGAGTTGCAATTTCTATGTAGTATTTACAGTAATATAGGAGATAGAGGGTATGTGAATCAATGGTTAGTAGTTTAGCACAACCATGTAGAATTTTGCTTTTCAATATGCATAAATATGGAGGTTGCAGTGCATGCTATTCTTGGGAATGATCTGAGAATTAAGAGTGCGTTGTCACACATACCGATGATGTGAGATAGCCAATTTGGCGTTTGGATGGCGACATCAGTCGTAACCCACTTTCTGAGAGTAAAACTTGATAACATAAACATGTTCTTGATGTTTATATGCTTGGCATATGCAATTTCCATGTTTACCTATTTTTATTCTTGCTTATGTTCAGTCCTAATACCACACATTAATTCTTATTATTGTTTATCTGCTGCTGTATATTCCTGTCACTAATGTATGCATATTGCACAACAAGTTCATGGTGGTTAAAATTAAATTTGTAAGAAAATCCCAAAAATGAATTACGTTTGCGTAACCTATTACGTCGTCTCCCATTTGGGAGTGTTTGATTATAAATATGACTTGGCAACTCATCATATTTATAAGATGATGCTCCTGAATTGTCCACATACTATGGATAGTTTGAGGATATGTGGCCTGAGTAGTAGGTTGTGCTCTTATATGGTTCTAGAGAGAGTTTCGGTGGCATCTCCCTGTTATTCTCCGGATACACACCCTCTCAGCTCGTTGTCAAGACGTGTATTTGGAGAACAGTAGGGAGGTGCTACCAAAAATTTCTCCAGAACCGTACAAGAGCATAGAAACCTACCCGGGCCACATATCCTCGAATGGGATTATGACCTATCTTTGCCTATTAGAAATTAGGTAGGATGCTTCACTTTAGATAACAAATACATCATATTTTCATAAATTCATATAAAAGTGAATATAGTTACTAAGACTTATACAATTGTATCTGCATATTCGTATCTACTAGATGTCTGCCAACGAGTCATCGGGATTCTCTGACGTAGCACAAGCTCCCAGTCACACGAAAGGCAAGGGCACAAGCAAAGTGGCGGACTGAAAAGATTACCATCATGGAAATCAATGATGATGGCATACCTATGAAGAAGAAGGCCCTGCAGATGTTGTGGAAGCTCGCATGCCTTAATGCTTGGGAGAGGGTGCCATTGACCCTTTGAAAGTTCAATGACCTCACTATGGATCAAAAGAGCGCCTTGTTCAATGATGGTGTCAATACGTTTCTGGAGTTCCCGAAGAACATGAAGGAGAAGGCCTGCAGGGCTACGATAAAAATGATCGCCAAACTTTGGAGAAGCCACAAGAGCAAGCTTGTGAACGAGTACATGGAAAAAAGAGTTGGAGCCCTTCAACAAGTACCCATATATTAAAAGAGAGGATTGGGAAGCTTTTGTGGTGTTGAAGAGCTCTGAGACATTCCAAACGGAGAGTTCAGCAAAAAAGCGACTTTGTGCAAAGAACAAGCAGAATCATAACCTGAGCACAGGCGGGTACATGGCGAAAAGGGATAAATGGCATGCGGAGGATACAAAGTTAGCCAATGAAGGCTACGAAAATCCTTGGTTGCAATTCCCGGGACAATCACAATCATATTTGCGCACGAGGGGTACGCTATCAAATAGTGGAGAAATCACCTTCAAATCTAGCAAAACCAATATAGTTGCTCAAAAGGTGAAATAAATAGCAACCTACTCCTCCAAAGGTTCATTCACCAGGGTTAGGGAACATGACATTCTCTCCACTACGCTTGGAAACCCTGAGCACCCAGGTCACATTCAAGGCATGTCCAGTTCCCAGGCCTGGAAGTTAGGCTTCCCCGAACACGTCGGGATGTATAAGAACAGCAAGAGGTCCGTCCCAATAGATGTGGAAGTATTGACCAAGTTAATCAGGGAGGTCATTTATCAAGACGTCCTGCAAGGTTTGCGGCACAGGGAGTCGTAATTCCTAGAGCACCAGTGGGTGGTAGCCCCATTACTGGACACAAGAGTAGTCAAGCCTACATTTTTGGATCCCGATACCATAGACCTTCTCGATGGGCCCACACCACGCTCGCTGGTCATAAGACCTGGAGGCTACTATATTGAGGTTGCAAAGGGCCAGGTGCATCCAAATGTCTAGGTGTTACATACGGTCCGATACGTCCTGGCTATGCCGTGGTGTTCATGGATTTTTTGTACATTCCAATGCCGTGGACACAGATTTGCCCGTCTCCCCCAATGATGAGACCAAAAAACGGAGTCAAGCTTGTCTTCAAAGGATTCAATGGGAGAGGGGGGACATCGTGGTGCACGCCGTATCTAGGAGCGATCCGCCTGGACGTTCAAGTTCCCTACCCCAACCTCAACCTCGAGATGCGCTAGTTGTGTTACCTTTGCCCACTCCGCTATCTATAGTTCAGCAACCTAAGGGCAGCCTAGAGAAGAAGAAGAAGCCTTTGCCCACTCCGCCATCTACAGGTAAGCAACCTGAGGGCAGCCTAGAGAAGAAGAAGAAGTCCAAACCAAGGTCCAAGAAGCAGCTGCCGAAGAAATCCATGTCCTGTGGTAAGGACTCAATCGCCAAGATGCGTTGGATAGGGGAAGCTTGGACTAAGGAAAACCCAAAATTCAAGCTTGGGAAGCCCTTGCTGCCGGCAGATCCACTTCGGCGAGCGGGACAACCTTGTGTTGAGTTGCATAATTACTACCTGCAAGGTTGTAGAGAGAAGAAGGTTTCCATTGTCTTATATTACCAAAACTGTCACTTCTTGACTGGGGATGGCTACTTCCTCGTGGGCTTCAATGACTTATACGACCTCTTCAACCTCGATGGCTTCGACGTGGGGTTATTGCGATGCTTTACATTGTAAGTCCTTTAAAACTAGATGTTCATTAATTATTAACATAAAATTCTCCAATCTAACTAATTTCTTATCTGTAGACACTTGATACAAGAAACAAGGAAGAAGGAGCACTTCAGATTCCTTCACCCCCAAAACTTGATGATTTCTTTGATGGAACAACAAAGGGAATTCGTTGTGGAATATGTGGCTAGGGCAATGAGCCACTTTTCGAAGAGGGACTACCTGATGGCCACCCACAACACAGGTGGTCATTGGATCTTACTGGTCATTGCCTCCATGTGGAACCTGGTCTGGTACCTCGCTTCATCAAGACTAGTGGTGGGACCTAACGGCGAACGGGGACAACGTGACTATACTTTTGTCAAATAAATCCTCAACGAGTAAGCTCTTCATGTTAGGTTACATATTGAACTTTTCAAAATTACACCAAATGTTGACTATTGGATCCCTCTTCGCATGTAGGGCTTTTGATATGTATATGTAATGTGATCCAAAGTACGATCCGAAGGAGCCCCACACACTGACACATAAGACTGTCTTCACGGTAAGTACTAGTTGACATATTTGTAAATACTCTACTACAACATTTTTTCCTTTCGAACTAACGGTTTTTCCCTCTCCAATGTCACTAATAAGCACCGGGAAACTCCTACGGATTCCATGTTGCGTGTCACATGCTGCTATTCATGGCAGCAAAGGATATGAAATCCCTAGATGTAAGATAATTGCATAGTCTTTTCATAGCTGCTTTTATTCATTACAAATATCTAATGATAAAATGATTTTCCTCACATTAATTGCATACTTTTTCCATAATGTTGGGGGGCAAATAAACCAGCCTGAGGATAATAGTTGAAGATTACCATCCAGGTCACTCTGGAGCCTTGACCTCCGGACCCTCTGTTAAAGGCTCGATCTCTGAAGTCATAAGATCCCTTCACCGTACCCCTTCGTACCTACGAAGCCTTCCCTTGGCTCAGCCAGCTCGATCTCCCGAAGCCTCCCAAAAACCTGACCTCCCGAAACCTCGGTCGCCCGAAGCAGAGGCCTCCCGAAGCCCCGGCCCTCCGAAGTCCTTGTTCCCAAAGCCTTACCTCCCGGTTCCATGCCTCCTGAGGCCCCCGCCTCGGGGTGCTTGGGCTGCCTTCCCGACGACAGCAAGGTGAGTCAGCAGGCCTTAGGAAAGATTTTCCAGAAGGGGAGCATCGGTCGTGCTTTGCCTACAAGGAAGTGATCGACACTAAAGGCCTAGGCTAATGGACGCTGCTCTGACACCCCGACATGATGGAGGCTATCCTGACACTCCTGACAGTGCGGCGCCAGGCCACAATCGATGACCGGCTCGCCGCACTCCAGGGGGCAGGCACCACGATAGTTACCACAGTGGATATTTATCTCCAACGAGCAGGTAGAAAGTAGTTATCCGAGATAAGACCCAGTAATTTGGTCAGATCCCAGATATTTGTACATTATGATAACTTGTACGCTAAGCTACGCATGGCCCTATAAATAGGAGGCCATGGTCCTCTGGGCAGGAGGAAAAAAAGATGGGTAAGACAGCAAAAAAGACACAAAGGTGAAAACGCACCAAGTCACGCTGTGATACTTCCCCCAAAGTGATCCATTTTTCTACCATCAATACATTCATGGTGTTCCTTCCTCTTAAACTTCATCTCCAAGCTTGAGTCTCCTCCTTAGAAGAAACTCTCGTCGTACTTGCTGGGGCAAGACGAACTCCGCAAAAACGGAGAGCTTTACCAAACCTCCGCACAATGGAGAGCCTGACAAAACCTCCAGCAAAACGGAGAGACTTCCGAAAACCCCCGCAACGGAGATGTTTTCCAAAAACTCCGCCGGGCTAAAAGGTTTTGAAAGGACCTAATGGTCAAAGTACCCCGGCATCTTGAAGGCTAATGCCTCTGTGCCGAAGGGATATGAAACCCGCTGGCCTCCAAAGAGCACAACACATAGATCAAAGGGGTATAAAAATCCCCCTCCCTACAGGGAAAGGTATGACCCGCGTGACTCAAACATGTATGGCAAAAGGTAAAATCATTACCCTACCATGTAATAAACGCCAACACTTCTTGGCATAGGAAACATAGTGGAACCCTTGACTGTCCATTGCAAAGACCGCAATTCATGGCAGCGGCTAAGGGCTGCGGGGGTCGCGGACCACCTCTCCCGCCTAGTCTTCGACTTCACCTCCGACACGCCGTCGCTAGGCTCCAGACAGAGTACCTCCGTAGCTGGGCAGCGGCTAAGGGCCGAGGGGGATGGCGGACCACCTCTCCCGCCTAGCCTTCGGCTTCGCCTCCGATGCGCCGTCGTGAGGCTCCGGATGAAGTACCTCCGGAGCCGGGCAACGGCTAAAGGGCCAAGGGTTTTGCGGACCACCTCTCCCATCTAGCCTTCAGCTTCACCTCTGACACGTCGTTGCCAGGCTCCAGATGGAGTACCTCCGGAGCTAGGCAGCAGCTAAGGGTCGAGAGGGTTGCGGACCACCTCTCCCTCCTAGCCTTCGACTTCGCCCCCGACGTGCTGCCGCCAGGCTTTGGACGGAGTACCTCCGGAGCCGGGCAGCGGCTAAAGGGCCGAGGGAGTCACGAACCACCTCTCCCGCCTAGCCTTTGGCTTTGCCTCAGACACGCCATCACCAGGCTCCGAACAGAGTACCTCCGGGGCTGGACAGCGCCTAAGGGCCAAGGGGGGTCGCGGACCACCTCTCCCGCCTAGCCTTCGGTTTTGCCTCCGACGCATCATCGCAAGGCTCTGAACAGGGTACCTCCAAAGCCAGGCAACAGCTAAGGGCCGAGGGGGGTCGCAGACCGCCTCTCTTGCCTAGCCTTCAGCTACGCCTCCGACACATCATCACCTTCAACCTGGGCAATCGCTAAGGAACCCGAAGGGCCAGGGACCACCACTGGAGCTCATCTCCAAAGGCCGTACTAGTGCCAGGCCCGAGGAGTACGCAATAACTGGGGATGACGAGGTCACCACTGCTCTACTCGGTTCTCCTTAGTTACCCTACGTATCTATCACCACCAAATTCCCGAGGCCATCTCTCCCCCAGAAGGAACGAAGTCAACAGTGATCTATGCGAGGGATCGGTGCCCCGGTCGTCAGAAAAACTAGTCATCGCCTTCGAAGGGGATGAAGAAGCATGGTTTGGATGCACGAAAGTACGCACGCATGCGGTCACCCATTCGAAAGATCCCCTCGCACTCCGATATGGAAGGAGACACGACCATTCCCGAAGGTCCATATTATATTATTAAATAACTGGTACATCCAGGGGACACATACCGAAGCAACAGTACAGAAATTACCACGAAGAAGATAGATCCCTACGGAGCAAAACAGAGCAAGAAAGAGTACAAGGTGACTAAGTTCAGCCATGAGATATGGATGTATCACAGCGTCACCAAGTACACCATCCCGGTGACCCCCTTCGCCTCCTACGCATGGGATGGAATATGCGCCTCATTTGCGGCCTGCCGCTACGGAAGCTAAAACAGTAGCCGGCTCCTGAGCTGTCGGAGGATGCTGAGGAGTCTGAGGAGGTCACCGGTGGGGCCTTCTCCCTCACTTTCCTGGCCTCATCTTGCTTCGTCGCCGACCCCACAGACGCCTGCTCGCTCTGCCCCCACAGGAGATCCCAGTCGAGCTCCTCATCGTCATCGGAGATATCGATGATCTCAATAGGCATGGCCTCCTTGACCAAAGTTTGGGCCGGAGTGGCGAACAACCGCCTCCCCTACAGAGATGGAACCGACGCGGCCACTGGTGCCTCTGCCGATGACCGAAACAGTCCAGCTCTGGAAGAAGCCGTCGAGATCATCGACATCTCCAAAGAGGATAAGGAGGAAGACGATGCCATACTCAAGTCAAGGTTACCTGCTTGCTCGTGGGGCTATGGAGACTCCAACTGAGTAACCCCAGCTTTATACCCGGGCCACGCAGCTACGTAGGTCCGGAAGATGAAGCAGAACCGACACCGTCGTGTCCCCCCATTGAATACCTGGGGGGCCGTGGCCATATCCGAGTTTCCTCCAACATGTGGCAGTGCTCCACGATGAATACCTCGTTTCTCACATGGACATCCTGTCACATTAATAACCCAAACCCCTGTCGACGCTCGACAGGGGCGTGGGCATAAGACCCTAAACGACCCCCCGCATTGTCCAGTCAGAACACGGCAGTGGCACATCTTATCCCAACAAGCAAATGCGTGGCATCCTCCAATCCCACACATAACCTCTACTCTAGAGACCTCAAAGGACAGAGAATTGCCATCAGGCATCCTTGATGCTATACCAGGCTAGGGTTGATTGATTTTTCCTCTGCATCCTCTCCCCCCTCCAAAACATCGGAGCCTGAGAATGAGGAGGTACTTTTGGGGGAGAAATAAACCAGCCTGAGGATAATGGTTGAAGATTACCATCCAGGTCCCTCCGGAGCCTTGATCTCCGCACCCTCTGTTAAAGGCTTGATCTCCAAAGTCATCAGATCCCTTCACGGTACCCCTTCGTACCTATGAAGCCTTCCCTTGGTTCAGCTAGCTCGATCTCCCGAAGCCTCCCAAAAACCCGACCTCCTGAAACCTCGGTCCCCCGAAGCTTCGGCCTCCTGAAGCCCCGGCCCTCCGGAGTCCTACTTCCCAAAGCCTTCACGTCCCGATTCCATGCCTCCCGAGGCCCCCTCCTCCGGCTAGTCGGGCTGCCTTCCTGAAGGCAGCAAGGTGAGTCAGCAGGCCTTAGGAAAGATCTACCGGAAGGAGAGCACCGATCATGCTTTGCCTGCAAGGGAGTGACTAGCATTAAAGGCCTAGGCTAATGGACGCCGCTCTGACACCCCAACGTGATGGAGGCTATCCTGACACCCCTGACAATGCGGCACCAGGCCGCAATCGATGACCGGCTCGCTGCACTCCAGGGGGGAAGGCACCATGATAGTTACCATGATGGATATTTATCTCCATCGATCGGGTAGAAAGTAGTTATCCGGGATAAGGCCCAGTAATTCGGTCAGATCCCAGATATTTGTACATTATGATAACTTGTACGCAAAGCTACACACGACCATATAAATAGGAGGCCATGGTCCTCTGGGCAGGAGAAAAAAAAGATGAGCAAGACAGCAAAAAAGACACAAAGGTGAAAACACACCAAGTCACGCTGTGATACTTCCCCCAGAGTGATTCATTTTTCTACCATCAATACATTCGTGGTGTTCCTTCTCTTAAACTTCGTCTCCAAGCTTGAGTCTCCTCCTTAGAAGAAACTCTCGCCGTACTTGCTGAGGTAAGATGAACTCTTGCTCCAACACATAACTACTTTCATTCAGCAGGAATTTAGCTTACCGGATGACAACATCGAGGAGTCTGCACTCTCTAACATTCGAGCACAAATTGCCTTGTTCTTAATGACTGAAGTCATCTCTTTGAAAGTTGAGTTCTATTGTAGGGAGGCAGGGCTCTGGCTTATGTAATTTGTGGTTGCACTTTCGACTTATGTAATTTGTAACTATCTCGATGTAATTTGTGGTTGCACTTTCGACTATGTAATTTGAGGTTGCACTTTTGACTTATGTAATTCGAGGTTGCACTTTCGACTTATATAATTCAAGCTCTTGATGTGGACTTATGTTGTTGTACGTTTCGAGGACTTTTGATTATGTAATTTGTGGTTGCATGTCTCCTGACTTGGTCCCTACAATGTGGGTACATATCTTGAAATGAATGATGATTATGGCATGAATGTATCTGGATGTGCCTTATTTGCAGAAGAAGACGGCTGCCAAATCCTAACATTGCTTCAGGATACAGCCAGAAAAAAGGTAAATCCCTTCGGAGGATGATAATATCAGTGACAGGTGGTAAATTTACCCATCATTGATGACCGAGTCCCAGTTATGGGTAGCTTTTCATCCCGTCTCTAGAACTCGGTCATTAGAGATGGGTTGAAAAGATACCCATCACTAATGACTCATAACACCCCGTCGCTGATGACTCAGTCGCCAGTGACGGGTTGTAGCTACCCATCACTAGTTCTAGATAATTAGTGATGGGTGGTAAATACACCTGTCACTAATGACTCATTCACTAGTGATGGGTTGTTGTTAGCACCCGTCACTAATGACAGAGTCCCAGAGACAAGTTGGAGAGCTACCCGACACTGGGGATCGATAATTAGTGATGGGTGGTGCACACACCCGTCACTAATGATGGTCACAGTGATGGGCAACAGGCTTGCTCAGGTCAAAGGAGACGTATTTTAGTGACGGGTCTAAATTATGACCCAACACTTAATCTGGTAATGGTGGTCTAAAAAAATTTCCTATCTATTGCCAGCACTAAGGTAGCATTCAATTCCCTTGAATTTTTTTAAGACTAATATGTTTTAACCATTTTTTTATCCAGAAGCTAATTTGACCTAAGTCGATGGTACATGTAAATTTGGGGAACAAATATCCATATCATATCAAACTTATTATGCATTATGTTGTTTGTTAGAAGGCATGTAAAATTGTTGTATGTTGTAGTTTGTGTAAAGAATTCTTTCGCCATAGGTCCGAAATGAACATTGATCTGTAATTCTAGCTGTGTATTCTATATTTGTTATGCATTCAAATTAGTGGTTTTGGTGTTCAAGTTATGTGATAATTGGATAAAAATAAATGGAGACCTTGGTTGTAACCAGAGATAATTCGTTAAATGAGTTTTTATTGAAAAGTTGTTGTTTGCTAAATTTTGGTTCATGTTGGCTTCAATGACGAAAACTGAATTGATTAATATCAATATGTTGAGCAAAATTTCTTCAAATGTGTGCTTTTAATATTTGCTTCTATGTTGCATGAGAGATGTTTGGTGTTTCAGATATGTTTCACACTAACCTAGCTGATAACGATGCTCTTGTTTGTATAGAAAGCAATCTCATGTTTGAGTTTCACGAAATGTTTAAATGCTTCACATGTTCCATTGTGCAAATTAATATGCTTTGATTGACACATTGTTAGTGTGCAAAATACAATTGTTTCATACAGACATGGATTTCCGTTGCAACGCACGAGCACTTAACATAAGCTTCTAGAGATGAGCAAAATTGTTTGAACAATGTGTTATTGTCTATTTTAATATTATTTCTGAATTTTCACCTACCTGCAACAAATTTGAATAGATGGAATTTTTATGTAGGAATGGCATGTACAAAATCTAGTCGCCGCCCACGGGCGTGCCCCTCGATACAAAGCCCCTCCTCTGACCAGGATCCAGCCTCAGATGATGCTCTGAAGCGAAGTGGTAGCCCGAGTACATACTTCAACTTGAATCAACCTGATGATGATGCTTTGGAGGATCCGACCACTAATAATGCACTAGTGGGTAAGTTGTTCGAAGAACCGAGGTGTGGTTGAGGACCTAGCAAGATGCCCAAGGAGCATTTTTGTCATCATGGAGGTCGATTCAGTTGGGGAGCCCATAAAACCTTTAGATGTACTTGGGTCATTTGAGACAACATGTAGTTGTCTCGTAAGGGACCATGTTGCAATCACTTATAGAACTTGGAGAGGCAAATGAGATGACAAGTGGGCTGTTCCCGATAGCATCAAGGAATTTATGTGGGGAAAGTTGTTGCAAAAGTTTGAGTATCCTGAAGGATGCAACATGGCCATAGAAAAGTATCAGACCATAGTCATAATGGGCATAATTTTTAAGAATTTTATGGGTAAATTGTACAGAGATTATCACTTGAAGGGCCGAGCACCACACTGGGACGATTATCTTATGGTAAAAGATTTTTGGAATGATTTCGTGAAGTATAGGGATTTGGAGGAAGAGAAAATGGTAAGTGAAGAAAACAAGGCCAACTCCAAGAAGAACTTATACCCCCACAGAACAGGCTCACTCGGGTACGTGAGGAAACTTGATGAGTGGGAGAATATGGAAGAAGTAAAAACCAAAAGTGGTGTCACACTTATGATGACTGAGAGTATACCACGAGCGAAGAACTACTTGTATGGGAGAGGGGTAACCCTTGCGACTCATAGAAGCTTATGCTTCAAAATAGAACGAAAACATGAAGTCACGTAAAAGAATAGAGATGCATACATCCAGTATTCATAGGGCTCTTTCGAGGCAGATAGGGAGAATGATGACAGGGCTCTTTCGAGGCAGATAGGGAGAATTATGGGCTAACCTTGGCACTGGTAAACAAGGACCACACTGGTCAAACACAAGGCAAGGCTTTGAGGCCTTAGAAGGAAGGATTCGAAGAAAACACCGACACATACAAGATACAAAAAAAAAAAGAAAATATGTCAGAATTGATGACCCTTCTAAAAGAACTTGCAGAGGAGTCACAGATGATAGAAGCCAAAATAGCAGTAGCTATTCAGCCAGCCAGACAGGAGCAATTTTTCACCGAAGATAATGCTTTGATGACGAGCCTTGGTGGTAATTGGAGTAGCTACGCATCCACGGGGATTCCATGAGAAGCCTTAATTTGTCACCCCATGGACAACATCACAGAAAGCACACAATGCAAGCTTGTCGTGCCCACCTTGGGTGTTGCCACAACGGTGGCTAGAGGGCTAGCTGAGCAATGGGTGGAAGGGACTCTCTTCAACGGCTGCCCGATACCACGTGAATACGCCAGGGTACACATGGATAGTGTAATACATGCCTACCATAAAAGTAAGTTGGATTATCCTGGAGAGGCAGGGGAAATGAGGCTCTCAAAAAACATAGGCCATGACGTCCTATGGCACAAGCACGACATAGTATTTGGTGAAGACATAGACAAGCCTGGGTTTAGTTTAGAGTTGTTGGACCCACCTAAAAGATCTCCAACTCCTCTGTCATCACCTCCATAGCCACCAAGAAGATCACATCCTCCATTGTCGCCTCCACAACCACCTAGGTGATCTCCACCTCCTCCACCGCTGCCTCCATAGCCACCAAGAAGATCTCCATCCCCTTCGTCACCACCGCCTATCCCGCTTCAGAAGCCGGTAGCACCTGCACAATCTCAAAAGTCGATGTCATCTCAAAAATCAACTTTAGCATCAAGCACCATCTAAGAAGCGGCCAGCAGCATCTAAGAAGCCGGCATCTCTTCTCCCTTATGATAAAATTGATGTGGAAGCTAGAAGGGAAATGATTGCCAGTGTTACTGCACACCTAAAACATACTGAGCCTGAGAAGAGTTCAATCAATCCAGCAACGGTCGCCAAGTTTCTTTGGAATTTGGTCGAACCTGTGGACGCACCACTACATTGCCAATGCTGAGGTAAGTGATATATATTTCCTACTTGTAACATGAGAAAATAAAACAAAGAAAAAATAAAATCAAGTTGTAAACCAAAATCTCAAAGGTCCCAACAGTACTACAGAAAGGGTCATCAGTGCCGGCTAAAAAATGCCTCAATGGCGGTTTTTGAACCGGCACTGAATACTCGACACTAATAGTCACAAACTATCAGTGCGAGTTTGTGAACCGGCACTGACAATGAGTATCGGTGCTGGTCCATAAGAAAGAACCGGCACTGATAGTCTGAGTATCAATGTGGGCTAGTATTACAAGTCGGCACTGATACGAAGACTATCAGTGTCATGAGCTGATACTAAATCTAATTGTTGCTGACAACAACACAAATAATATCACATACAGCAAGAAAAACATACATTCAAGTTTTACATGCACATATAATCTCACATACATACATAATTCATTCACATCCCATCTCATTCATGCATACATAACCATGTTCTTTCACATGACAGTTAGAATGTAGCCCGAAGGAATTTCCGATCAAGACAAGAGACTAGTGACCCTCTTCTGAGCAGAGTTGATGAGGATATATAATTAATATTATATATTCTATAAATACCGCATACCTATAAAACGTATAGGATGATAAGTCTATATCTTAATCAATATGAGGCTAGTTGTGGCCGCTATGGAGTAGGGTATGTAAATAAGACATAAGAGAAACCAATCATACTAAATAAGGAAGTTATCCCCTTTTAGGAAGGATTCCTAGTTATTCAGGAATCTAACAATCTAGGTAGATTACGCTCGGAGGAGTCCGGGTAGGTTACGCCTGAGTTTCCCCAACTATATAAAGCGGGGAGGGGCCACGCCCAAGACATCCCAAGCTCAATCAAAATCTCAAGCCAAAACAAGCCACTCGCACCTTCAGATCTTCGAAGTCGTGAACCCCCTAGCAAGTCTAGTCGGACAGAAGACCAACACCCATTAAAGATCCATGATAGAAGCAATCCCCTACTCGACTAGATCTTTAGTAGTAGATACACAGAAATCTACCTAGTTCTTAGGATTAGATCCAACTACACACCACTTTGTACTCTGTGATCCTAAGAATAATCAAGGCAAGACAAGATGTAGGGCTATTATCCAACTTGAAGGCATGAACCTGTATAAATTTGTGTCTCTCTTCGCGAAACTCTACAACGATTATGTAGATATCCCTATTTTTGTACTATAGCAATATGCAGTCATGTACAAATCCTCGACACCATGGCATTCATTTTCCACACAATATGAAACATCGAAGGGTATTATTCGCAAAGTGGGATATCATTTATATAGTTGTTTGCCCAAAACCTTATTTCGATATTTGGAATGTACCATATTTTAGAAACTGCTTTTTGGCTTTCATCAATCCTAACCAGAATTGTGAATCCCCTGGCTTACCTTCAACTTGAGTAAGGGTTTTATTTTCAAGGTATTTCTTTTGTTACACATTTTGCCAAACCCCTTCCTCGTTTATTATCTTAAAAGGCCATTTACTGAGGAGGCATTTATTTTGGGTTTGGACTTCTATTATTTCTAAGCCTCCTTGATCCTTATGTGTGCACATAATTTTCCATCTTGCAAGCTATATTTCTGTTTATGATCATCATTCTGCCAAAAAAAACTTAGATCTAATATGATCCAGCATTTTCATGACCCATCTTGGTATTTCAACGAATGACATCATAAATATCGACAGACTATTGAGCACAAATTTATCTATATTAATATGGCCCCAATTGACATATGTTTACCCTTCCAAGAACTCAATATTTCTCGAATTGTTCTACAACATTTCTCTAGTGGCTATTCCTGAGTTTACAATGGTGTATAGGAATACCTAGATATCTGAAGGGGAATGAACCACTTTTACATCCAAATAGTTGTGCATATTTGTCTTCAAACTTCTTTGGCTCTCCAAAACATAAGGTATCACTCTTATGGAAGTTTATCTTAAGTCCATAGAGCAATTCAAAGACACATAGTAGGCGCTTCATATTTCTTGCTTTCTCTTGATCATATTTCATGAATATGGTGGTGTCTTCTTCATATTGCAGTATGTACAAACCCTCATCAACTAAATGTGGTATACTGCCCCTGAAATTTGACCATCCTCTTTAATTTGCTCCCTCAATCAAAATAGCAACCATATCTACCATTATGTTGGAAAGGATAGGGGATCACCCTATCATAATCCTTTATGAGTACTCTAGAAAATGCATGCTTGAATGTGGTTGTTTCCTGTACTATCCAAAATTAAGCACATGCAAACTTAACACCGTGTCCACATCCGCCAAGCAGAATCTATTGCGGAATTGTGAGGCCACATGGCGAATAGCTCAAGACCATGAGTGTGTCATCCTTGCTTGCATATCATGCCACCGACCACTAGGGTTCTTTGTTCTTGGTGCTTTACTCGAGCCTACAATGCCAGCTAGGGTTCTTTGCGTATGGCTTCATGGTGGATGCCATCGTGAAAAGTGAGGGGTTACATGAGATGGGGCAAATTTGGATCAGTTTGGGGTTCTCTGAGGTGGGTAAATCAAGATTGGTTTGGATAGATGAGGAGAGAGCACCACTACAGAACTAGGCTTATATGCCGGCTTATCATTGCCGGTTCCTCATGGGCCGACAGTGATGGGGCATCACTGCCGGTTCATAAGTCGCGCGGGAAGAATCAGCCATCGTGGCTTATGAACCGGCAGTGATAAGGGTAATCACTGGCCACTGATGGATTGAGCCGACAGTGATACCCAACACCTTCATCACTGCCGGCTTAATGTACTGACCGGCAGTGATATATGTACATCACTGCCGGTGGATTATATGAGCCAGCAGTGATGTCCTCCTCTTCCCCACCTTCTTTTACCTCGAGCTAACAGAGCCATTTCAGAACTCTCTCACTCACAAAATCTCCTATGGCAACAATCACTTCATCCCTTCTCCCGCACTGATTCCCCCACCACTCAAGCTCAACTTTGGTCAAGAAGGAGGTCTAGATGAGCTCTCTCAAGCTATCCAAACAAAATCTCTTCTTTCCTCTCCATTTGCTCATTTTCCTTTTCTTCATTTTTTAGGGCAAAGTGAACTCTGGATTTTCCCCAATAATAAGCAAGCTTCTAGCAGGAGCCTCTTGAGCTCAAGTAAGTTGAAATCCCCAAGGTTAATCCTATATTTAGCATTTTTAACTCAAAATGTTACCTGAAAAACCAAAGTTGATCTTATCCCTATAGAGACCTAGGCAAATCTTCAAAGTTGATCCTAATGAACCATAGGAATAAATTTAGAAGTCTACAATATAGAAACTTTAGGTATGAGTATATTTATTTTTGATTTTTAATGAATTAGAAAAATTAGCCATGATATTTAGGTATGTAGCAAGATCCAATTGTATTTTTTATATTTTATTTAATTAGCAACCTCCAATATAGAAACTTTAGGTATGAGCATATTTATTTTTCAATTTTCAGGGGTTGAATAATAAAGAAAATATCTAGGGATGGCACCAACAAATACTCATCGGAATCAGGCGGCTCCTCCAACCCGGACCAATTGCCGGTAGGTAATTTATTTGTTGTTGATTGCAAAATCTTGTAGATATTTTGAATTTGGATTTACAATAATGATATAATTGTAGATGGACAGAAGATGGATTTACGATGCGAGCCGTGTGAGCGCAGAGTACAAGAATGGCGTGGAGAGTTTCCTGGTAGCAGCGCAGCGCACAAGTCAAATATACAGTCTCAATACATGTGTTGTCCATGCGTAGATTGCGAGACAAGAAGAAGTTCTCCACCACCCAGTAGATATATTCCCACATGATGCCAAGGGGCTTTATGCCTGGTTATACCCATTGGACCAAGCACGGTGAAGCTGAGATCGTACAGGAAGGGCAATACATTGGAAGAGAAGATGAAGACATGTGCACCAATATGCCGGTCGACAAATACGTCGGTATGCCACCTGCTGGAGATACGTTGGCCGATGATGATCTAGAGGAGATGTTGGCTGACGCTGACGTCAATGATCTAGAGCAGATGTTATGCGATGGGGAGGGAAACTTCACTAATGAAAGAGACTTTCAAGAGTTATAGCATATGGTAGAGGACTTTCAAACACCGTTGTTTCCGAGCTATGAGAAGAAGCACACAAAGTTGCGTACCGTGCTTTCACTGCTCCAATTGAAGGCATGCAACATGTGGTCGGATATAAGCTTCATAGAGTTGTTACTATTCTTGAAGAAATTGCTTCCAAAGGAAAATGGGTTCCCAGAAAACATGTACTAGGCCAAGCAGGCTGGGCACCCATTGGGGTTGGAAGTACGAAAAATACATGCATGTCCAAACGATTACATGTTGTATCGCGGAGAGCATGCAGACCTGCAAGCGTGCCTTGTCTGTGGTGCAGCACGGTACAAGCGTGACAGTGATGATATCGATAGTGAAGGAAAGAAGAAAAGGTGTCCCTTGAAGGTGATGTGGTATTTTCCTATAGTCCCCCGTTTGGTGCATTTATTTGTGAACAAAATGCATGCCGAACTGATGCAATGGCACGCTGATGAGCGCAAGGATGATAGAATGCTGAGACACCCCACTGTTCTACGCAGTGGAGAAACATTGATAGGAAATACAAGAAGCCCTTTGCAGAAGATGTGAGGACTATAAGATTTGGGTTGAGTACGGATGGGATGAATCCATTCGGTAACATGAGCAGTAACATAGCACTTGGCCTGTGATTCTATGTATCTACAACCTTCCTCCTTGGTTGTGTATGAAGCGGAAATACATTATGATACCTATGTTGATACCAAGGCTGAGGCAACCTGGCAACAATATCGATATCTACCTGATACCATTAATGAAAGATCTTGTAATACTGTGGATCTATGGTGTGCAGGTATGGGATGCATACAAACGAGAGAACATTACCATACGCACAATGCTGTTCGTAACAATCCAAGATTGGCCAGCCCTTGGCAACCTATTGGGCTAGACTGTCAAAGGCTACTGTGCATGCATGTATTGCTTGGATGAAACAAAGAGCTTGTGTCTGAAGAACAGGCAAAACATAATGTACCAAGGTCATCATAAATTTCTTCGCAAGGATCACCTGTACTGTAGCAATAGGAGAGCTTTTGATGGGAAAGTTGAGACTCGATCACCTCTAAAGCATTGCACTGGGAGAGAGGTATATGACATGGTGAAGGGACTTAGGGTTATTCTTGGAAAGGGATGCAGGAGTACACCGGTTACGAAATTTAATCTTAGAGCTCCTATGTTCAAAAGGAAATCTGTCTTTTATGACTTAGCATATTTGCCAGATTTGGTGGTTCGACACACAATCTATGTCATGCACATTGAGAAGAACGTGTGTGATAGCTTGATTGGTATGTCACTAGACATACTTGGTAAAACAAAGGATACACTCCAAGTACGGAAGGACCTGATATGTTTGAAACTCAAATAGGATCTACATCCCGAAGATATGGAAGAAGGCAACAAATATCTTGTCCCGCTAGCTATAATCTGAGCAAGGCAGAGAAAATTGCAATGTGCAAGTGCTTGCATGGAATCAAAGTTCCATCCGATTACTCCACCAGCATAAAAAGACTAGTAAACATGAAAGACTTAAAACTAACTAGCAAGAAGTCTCATGATTGCCATGTGATAATGATACAGATGTTTCCAATTGCAATTAGAGGTATTCTGTCGGCGAAGGTCCGAAACCCAATCATAAAGTTGTGTTCATTCTTCAACGCGATATCACAGAAGGCCATCGATCCGACCAACCTAGAAGCTGTAGGAAGACATGGTCGAGACTCTATCCCAGCTTGAGGCGTTGTTCCCTCCATCGTTTAATGATATCATGGTGCATCTCACTGTTCAAATTGTAAAAGAGATATGGATTCTTGGCCGCGTGTTTCTGCATCAGATGTACCCTTTCGAGAGGTTTATGGGAGTTATGAAGAAACATGTTCGTAACTAAAATGGCCGAAAGGCTGCATGGCAAAGGGCTGGGGAACCGAGGAGGTCATTGATTTCTGCATCGACTCCATGAATCTCAAATCGATTGGTGTGCCTGTATCTCGCCATGAGGGGAGACTACAGGGGAAAGGGAATGTAGGTGCAAACTCATTCCACACTGATGATGTCGTTTCATTCACACAAGCACATTTCACAGTTCTGCAACAATCAGTTATAGTGGACCCGTATGTCGAAGAACACCAGACCATGATGCGCACTAGAAACCTAGGGAAGTCCAATGTTTGGATCGCACGAGAGCACCGGGACCATTTTGGCACCTAGTTACATAGACAGGTGATGGATAAGCAGAATCGTTAAGCCAAAGCAGCTAAATTGTATTAATTACTATATATGAATTTGTTTTAGATGCAATTATATCTCACTTATATTATGAAAGCTTCAATTTGTAATTTAAATAAATATGTATTAGGATTTTAGGTTAACATAATATTAATAAATACAGATAGTAAAAAATCAATCGAAAACATTCGAGTAGCACAGCGGTTTGTTCTGTTTTACTTGGAGCAGATCGTGGGTTCAAGTCTCAGCGTGCGCGCAAACAAATCAAATTTTTTTTGCTCCCCGCACCAACACTGAAAGGGGTTTCACTGCCGGTGCACATATTCAACCGGCAATGAAACCACTTTTACTGCCGATGGACTTTGGGCCGGTGGACTTTGGGCCGGCAGTGAAACCCCTTTCACTGTTGGATGTCCTACTGAGCCGGCGGTGAAGGTCACCTTTCACTACCGGTGGACTTCTTCCGCCAGCAGTGAAAGTCCTCCCCCTATAATACTGCTTGACGGCTCGCACCCTCTGACACTTAGCAAATTTTTTCCCTTCCTCGCGCCCTCACCGACACAGCCGTCCCCGTCCCAGAGCCCCGACACTGCCGTCCCCATCCTGAAGCCCTGGCCTCCCCGTCTCGGAGCTCCGCCATCCTTGGATCCTGTCCTCCCTGTCCCAGAGCCCTGTCGTCCTCTCCTTCTCCGCTCCCAAGGTTAGTGACAACATCTCCCACCATCCTCCTCCTCTCCTCTCTTCTCCTCTCCTCTCCTCTCCTCTTCTTGTTCATCAGTTTCCCACAACCTCGTACTGATGTAGACCACAGGCTCTTGCTTGTACCGCAGGCCGTTGCTTGTACAGATTTCCCGAATGAATGCTTGTGTACACTTCTGCATGTTTGATGGATGTTTTGCCATAGACAGGAAGATGAAAGTCATCTCTAATAGCACATCAAATTCATGAAGTCAACTATATTTTCTTGCCTGTTGGGTGCTGGATGTGTTCATGATATTCATTGTGTGTATTGGCCTGATGGACGACTATTTGCACTATGAGTTAGATTTTGCAGCAATTTAAGAAGTATGTAGAACCATAATTTGTAAAACCAGTCCAATTTCAATAGAACAAATGCATGTGTCCTATTCCAATGCTCCGTTGTTTCTTCATAAGTGGTTAACTTGAGTGTAAGACTATTACAATGTTTAGTCTCCATTTCAATTTCCCTCATATTTATTTTAAAGCTCTATCAAACTAAGTCATGCTTGTTAATGTAAAGGATGCATCAATGTTCTCAGTCAAAAAGATCTATATGATCCTTTCAGCAATGAGAAAGTAAATATGGGATTACTTGCTTATATTGTTGTATATCCCAAGTTATGCAGTTCCTTAGGACATGACAGGAAGACAACTTCAATCAACTAGCTAACATGTTTTCTAAGTTCATTCAAAACTCAGTCATTAAAAACTGCATTATTTTCTTACTTGTTTTAGTTTTTTTGCAAATGATGAAATTAGAGAACTAGTTACCATACATATGACTGTAAAGCTCAATTGGGATGGTTATTACACATGCACCTTGCACGCCTTTTTACTATCCCAATCGAGCTTGCAGTCGTATATTTAATTATCTCTATAATCTGAGGCGGACCAATCAAATAATAGACTCTTTGTTGGATGGTGGTTGCATATGATGCTAGTGACTGTTTTATATAATTATCTTCCAATGATGATGTGAAGGAGGAGCTAGAAGCCGTGGTCCGTTAGTGCGCCCAGAGGAGGAGGATGAGAAGTTAGCCCATCAGTTGTGAGCTATGGAGGAGCAAGAAGCAGCATCCCGTAAGCGTGCCCAGGCAGAGGAGGACGACAGGGTGACCCGTCAGTATGCGGAGGAGGAGGCCGAATGCTCAAAACGTACCAGCATTCAAGAGTCTGACTTCGATGTCTTCGACACACCGGCGAGTCTAGAGCTTAGACGACGCTGCGGTCGATCAGGCGTGGCCAGATCCTCCGCTCCACCACCATCGGGCCCCCGCGTCCCCGCACGTACACACGCCGTCAGCTATCCGTGCGGAGACGCGGTCCTCATCGCAGGAGAGGTAGAGGGATACTGGACTGGCTCAACTCGACCGACTTTTTGGGTGACCTGTGAGAACTATTATGTATATATGTGTTACATGAATTAGTATGTATTAATGAAGGTACTTTTATTATTGATTTATATTACATATGTCTCATTATATGCATGTATTGAATGGGAGAGAGAGAAATCAAGGAGAGAGAGGGAGGACAGAGAGGGAAGACAGGACCGAAGTAGAAGGGGGAGACACAACACTGCCGGCTAAAGCTTTCAGCCGACAGTACTACTTAAAAATCACTGTCGACTGAAATCACCAACCGACAGTGATATCAAAAAATCACTGATATCAAAAAATCACTGCAGGCTAAATTCTTTAGTCGGCAGTGACTTATGTGGACTTGAGGCTTTTCCTGGTACCCCTCCCTTCAACTCGCATGCAAATAATGCAAAACTCCAAATTAGTACAATGACACGACTGTAGGCTATAATGCCATGCATACACACGCTAACACACCAGGCGTAAAGCACGGCACGAGCAGTAGTAACTACAGACATGTTCACTTCATACGCAGCAGCAATTCTACTTCACTGCTCCTTGTCTGTAACTCAGAACAGAGTAAACTGCTTGCACCACGGCGCAAGCTAGCCCGATGGCCGCCGCGATGACCCCGACGCCGAGCCACGGGTTGGCGAAGTACTTCTGCCCCAGCAACGCCATCCATCGCCGCGGGCGGCTCCTGAATCGCTTCTCAAGCGCCTGGCACATCGCCCGAAGGTAGTTGCGGTCGGGATCGTCTGCGTCGAACACTACCCCCTTGCAGAGGTCGGAGAACCAAGTGGAGACCTCCTTGTGGTTGCCGAGGCGGTGCACGATGACCCCTATCCTGGAGAGGAGCTCCACGTCCCCCTCGGTGCATGCCATCTGCGACATGAACACGCAGTACGCCGTGACGCTGCTCCCGGCCGCGTCTGGGTTGTGCTTCTCGAGCGCCATCAGGTTGCGAAGGATCCTGAACGTCTCGGCGTCGATGTTCAAGCAGGGGACCTCCAGCGTGTTGCCCCCACTGTCAAAGCTTACGTCGAGGATGCAGCGGGCTTTGTCGGTGATGCCGATGGGCCGACTCTTGAACTTCACGCCGACAAAGCGGTATTCCATCGCCGTGCGCCACCGGCCCACCGGCAAGCCGGTGGGTGTGGCTTCATCGCCCGTGGCTGGCGAGAGTATAGTGGGCCTCAAGTGCATGTGTAGCAGGTGCAGAAGATTGCCTGGCTCCACGACCGCTGGCGTCGCCACGGAGTACTGGTGCTTGTCGAGGATTTCCCGGACATACCCGGCGATCGGGTCCACCTCTAGAACGCCGTCGTATGAAATGGTTAGCTTGCGGATCATGTCGACGACGAAGAACGGTATCTGGTTCTCCGCGAGGTAGAACACGTCTCGCACTACCGCGACTGCCTCCGGCTCGGCGCTGCTGCGGTGGAACGCTCCCTGCACGTGGCCATTGACGGCAGGCCCACCACTCCTGCGACGTACGCCGTCGACGGTCTGGACGTCACCGAAGTGGGCGAGCACATAGCAGCCGTCGAGTAACAGCATGGTCAGGAACTCCTTGCTCTCCATGCCAAAAGTATGGGCGTAGCATCTTCTCGCGCGGCCCTCAAGGCGCGCCAGCTCCCCTAGGTAAACCTCCTCCGTCGTACTGGGGCTCGCCGCCGACATGATGGCGTCAAGACTTCTTATTTTCTCGTCGTCCCTCGCGAGGCCAGGGTTCTTGATCCGGTGGTACGGCCCAATGGAGACGTGATGCGGGTCGTACTCCGCCGGGTCGACGTTGCGGGTCGGGCCATCGACCTCGGCGATGATGATAGCGGAGACACCGTCGAGTTGTGCCGCTGAGGAGTTGGCGGCGGCTCGCTGCTCCCTCAACTCTTGGGCCAGGGAAGCGATGTCCACGGCGCGGAATTGGCCTGCTCGCTCTGCAAGTGATCAGTTAACAAGTGAGTGTGATTAGCTAACAAAAACAATTCCTAATCTACTTGGAAGACAACATAATTGAGCTGATCTGAGGAGGGCTCTGTTAGCACCTTGCTGATCTTCCATTTGTCCGAAAGTTGTTTGTCGGCTTGCCTTCCTTGGAATCTGGTAGCACTCCTGCAGCAAGCCCCCTAGTTAAGTAATAGCAAGCAATCTGCTTATGGCCCATGATAAGTTCAAGGTACGTATATATAGACCATGCAACACTGCCGCTGCATAATTGTTCCACTTAGTTTTGCACTCCATTCGCGATAAGATCGAGCAGAGATTCACGCGCACGCATGCAAAGTTAGTTTACAGTGCACAGAAAAAAAAAAAGGCTTTCTGGGAAGGGACTATTATTGGCGATCTTTGCAGAAAAGTCCTGGAGCATACAAGTTAGTCAAGCACTCAGATGGATTAAAGTTCGCATCTCTCCTACTGTCTTATGGTGATTGATGAGACGGCACGAACAAAGTTACCCAATTTGCACTTTAATAGCAATGGCTCGGAAGGTTGCGCGACCCGGACCGGACCACTCAGATCATGTGCAGGAAGGAATCCAAATGGTTCGGTGGTGTTTGTTTTTTTTTTTTTTTTTTTTTTTTTTTTTTTTTACCAAGAAAGAGAGAGTTATATTAGTTACTTAAAGGTGAGGTATAATCGCTCGTGCATCACGATGTTCTGCTCTCTGCTTATATGACAAAACACCACTCAGGCATCTTCTTCACTGCCTCCGCCCTTCTTGAATCGTGAAGTTAGATATCGATCTTTGTATTTTTGGCTTGGACAAATAATGAAGCATCATCATGCTATGTGACTTCAGGATTACTCTTGTTGGAATCCACTCTACTGTTAAGATGAGCCCATCACAGCAGACCATGGTCTCGACCTCCTCCACATTGTTAGCGTCAAAGACGCCACACCGGTGCCTCCTTCTCTAGACGAATCCATAAAAGCATCATCAACTGAAATCTTTATCCATCCCTCTTCTGGTGCTTACCAGAGATCCTTCGTTTGGTGTACATCATTCAACTGAGTTAAAGAACCACCGTACACCTCTATTTTGCCTTTACAGTCTACATGGCCCTTATGCCTGATTGCGCACAGGTACTACTATAGAAATAGGTCTATATGCCGTTCGATCACTACCAATTTTTTACGAGCTAGCAGTGATTAAATATTGATTAAATATCACTGCTAATTTGTATTAAGGACTGGTACTAAAAGGTCATTCGAAAAGAATCGGTAGAGATAGTGGATGACAGTTTATTTAAAAAAATTCATAACTTTTTCGTACAAAACCAAATAGGGACAAACTTTATACCAAAACTATAGCACTCGATGAGTTCTACAACTATGTACATCAAAACCTTTTTATTTGATGTCATTTAGATATCCGAATAATCATTTAAAGTTTTAGACAGAAGATATCAAAATGATTGCATATGCTAATGGTATCACTAGTATTTCTGTGGTGGGATGGTAAGCACATATCGCACGAGTTGAGAGTTTCCGGGTTCGAGTGTCACGAACTGCACGCGCGCGTATTTCGCGCGAAAAATCGTATGACTTCGATGGCGCGGGCATGGGGTTCCTCGGGTGCAAAAATAAAGTTTTTTAATTTTTCCGGTCCCAAAAAGATCGATCCGATTCCCGACTATCATTGCCGGCTGAAGCCTTCAGCCGATAATGATAACCTCTTCACTACCGATCCTCGGACGTTGCCTACTACTGACTCTAAAACCGATAGTAAAACCCTTTATAGATCGGTAGTAAAGGGTTTTTTTTTTTAAAGTGAGGACTCAAAAAGCCTCTAGAAACTTGACAGAACAAATGGTTCGGTGGTGTTAACCGTATGGAACTGCTATTCTTCGGTCATCTGAAAATCAAGAAGTTTATGTTGATTTTCGTTGCCGTTGGATGTCGTCGCATGCATTTTGTGTTCCATTCGACGGCGTGAATCTTGTCTACATGCACTTAGATGTTTTTTTGTTCCTAGCAATCTACCTGGATGTAGAAATCACAACTCATACAATACCTGATAAGTTTGCGACCTCAAAACTAAGATAGCGGCATTTCTCTTTTTTCCTTCCTCACTATCAACCTCATCGGCATAAAGAGGAGCTATAAAGTGTTTGTATATATAAAGATAATGGGAATCCAAGCAACTGCGAGGAAGGAATGTTAAAGGGACAAAGTTTGCATACAAACACTTACCATAAAAATCTAGAGTCATTATGTAAAAAATTATAAAAAAAATATCATAATAGTGACGACTGTTTAGTACGTGTTATTAATGATCTATTAGTGACGGGTTGAGCGACAACACGTTAGTAATATCACCCCGAGCTAGGATCCGTATCAAATCTGTTACTAATGATCTGTTATTAGTGACGGGTGAGAAAATCTTCCATCACTAATACTAATAGTCATTAGTGAAAGATCACAGAGAAAACACATATTAATAACAGGTGATAATAATATCCGTTACTAATATAAAATCATTACTGACGAACCGTCAAAACATATCAAATCTGTCCCTAATCTGAATAGAAGAGAATAAGAACCCAAAATTTTCATTCACTCAAGTATCACGTCCTCTCATCCGCTCACATCCCCACCCTAAAAAATCTCGTTCGGTCTCTTCTCTCCTCTCCCATCTCTTGCGAGGGCTGCGCACCTCCCACCCTTCACGAGCGCCTCCCACCTCCCATCCCTCCTCCCGAGCTCACGGCCGCCGCCCTCAATCGCGTCGCATCCCAACATCACCGTCCTCGATCGCAGGGCGGAGGGGCTGCAGGCTAGCGTAGAGGCGACGACGCGGTGCCAAAGCATGTGCCAGAATCGGTGCACGAGCAGCATCCGGAGACGCTCCGGGCAGAGGAGACCACGGCGAAGGGTGTGGTCACCACTGCTTCGTCGCGGCTGTTGGCGACGTCGGAGCCGAGTCCGCTCCGCCGGTTCTCCGCCGCGAGCCAAAGCGCGGCACTGGATGTAAGGTACTGCTGCTTCGTCGGTGGCCTCACCTAGGCCACGAATGACCACTCCCTCCAGTAGGTCTTCACCCCCTATGGCGAGGTCATCGACTCCAAGGCCTCTCCCCTTTCTCGTTCTGTGACTTCTCTGTATGTTGAGAGGCTAGACCTGTCTAGGGAGTGATAGATCTGTTATTTTGAGTCTGAAAAATTTGAGTGTTGACCTTCACGTGCGCGGAATATTGGTGCTCGTGCTAAATTTTGGTGCCAACAGAAGGCCGGGGTGACAGCAAGGAGGCGGTCAGGCACCTCGATCGGTGGACTACCATGGACTTTGAGGCCAGCGACGTCGGCATCGAGAAGGGCAATGGCATTGGCCAGAAGAAGCCGATGGGCATTGTCTGGCTCTTCTTGGCCTGCATAGTCTCCAGCGGCATCCAGTACGGATGGGCGTGGCAGCTCTCTGTCGTCTCTCCGTACTCTCAGGTACCATCTTTTTCTTTTCGTGTCTTCGAGCTTCTTTAATTTGTGTGTTCATGTCATCTTGTTCATTTCCTCTGATGTGGTTTGAGTTCACCCATCTTTGTTCTGTCCACGCGCCGGACCTCGTCTGCCAGATCGGCTGCGTCCACGGCATAGTCGACGCCCCCTCCTCAAACGCGAGGTGAGCCGCGCTGCCTGCCCGTCAGGTGTTTGTGTGTATGCCTATGGGCGTTGGCTACTCGACTTATTCGGGAATCGTGGTGGTGTCGCAGCTGTTTGTGGAGTACGACTACGCTGGGGAGGGGCGGCCGCGGTTCGGGCTCAGCCTGGGATTCCTCGTCGACTGCCTCAACATCTTCTCCACGCCGAGGAATGCATCCGCCGTCGAGATACATACTATCAGTTTGTAGAACTTGTCATTTTCAATTTGTAGTTTGGATACATACTATCAGTTTGTATGTATGTCGTATTTGTACATAACAGAGGAAGAATAAAACCCATTTCTAATTCCTATTTTATATATTTTTTTAAATACACATTAGTGTTCTACCCGTCACTAATGGTTACATATTAGTGATGCGTCAGATCGAGACCTGTCATTAATATGTAGTCCTTAGTAACGGATCGGGTCTAGAACCGTCACTAACAACTATATATTACTAACGGACTGAGTCTAAATCCGTCAATAATATGTATTATTAGTGATAAATTCATCACTAATGAATCTATATTAGTAACGTGAGAAGAGTGACGGGTAAAATACCTGTCACTAATAAGGGTTGTCACGTGTCACTAATGTGGATTTCTGACGTAACGAGTATTGGTCCCTTCTTTTGTTTTCGGAGTATTGGTCCTTTTGCTTTCGTTTTTGGCGGATAACTAAAATGAGTTGTTAATATTGCATATTCATATTTTAAATAAAGAACACATCTACACTGTTAGTCCGTGAATGTGGGGTTTTTGGACGCATGGGAACCAGCCACCACATCCTTTCACCGTGCGAGCCAAGTTGTGCTTGAAGATGCATGTTGGGCCCTTGGAGGTCTACTTTGACATAGAACGGTGATGAGGTGTTGTTCAAAATTAATATAAAAATTAAAATATGAATATAGTTAGTGTAACATTCTGAGTTTTAGCATTTAGAATATACCAAAATTAACTCCATTTTAAAAAAAAAATAGTTATTCAAAAGAACTTAAAAGCAAGGAAGTATATATTTGAATATATATATATATACTTGTATGTATATACTCAAATATATCAATTTGGCTAAGTTTTTCAAAGAGCATCAAATTAAATTCTAAATTAATCCTTGCAATAATTTGAATCATATGCATTTGGTTTAATTGTTTTCATAGTTCTTTGAGTGGAGATTTGAAATTGAATGTCTCTCAAATTCAAATATATTCTTAGATTCTTTTCAGCTCAAAACCAAATTGGGTTTAAATCTTTTGAATTCAAATCCTCTTCCAAAGTCAGAGTTTCAAATCCAAATATTTTTTTTGAATTAGTGCCAAATCCACTTCCAATTCCAAATCCAAATTCAAATTTCCCATTTGAATTTATCCCAAAACTTTTTCATTTTTCTTTTTCTCCCTGGCCCAATCCGCTTTCTTCACGGGCCACCTCCCCTCTCTTTTGTCTACACAGCCCAGCGAAACAGCCCAGCCAGTCAGGCTCCACCCTCGCTCTCCTCCACTGCACACAGGCCGTACTACGCATGCCAACCCAGCTCCCACGCTTGCCTGGCCAACACACAAGCCCAGGCTCCCTCACCGCTCGCTCTCTCCTCTCACCGACACATGGGACCCACGCCACCAAGTGTCTTCTCCCTCCTCCAGTGCATCGTCGTGCACTACTCTTATTCGCCATCGATTTTGGCACCATTAAGACGCCGACAACTTTTTTCGCTCTGCCCTCTCTCACTCTCTCTCTCCCTCTCTGCTCTTAGCGTGCACGCACCAAGAAGCATGACGCACAATGACTTTGGTGATCGTGGCCCGAATGGTCGACGCAAAGCTGCCACGCGCCGCGCCTTTCTCGGGCAGCGCCGCAATGTGACGAACTAAAGTCATTAATTATGTCATTAAGCATTAATGAATATTATTAGCATCATGTTTATTGTTTGAGCAAGTTTTGACATGAAATTCATATTAAACATAAACTGTTAAAATCAATATTAATTGGTGTATTGTGAAGCATCTCACAAAGTTCCTATGAAGCATAGGGCTGGAAACAATTTTAGAAATTAGTCCATGCCATGTGAAGAATATAAATGAATTTTCCCAAATTTTTGGGAATTACTTTGAAGGCATAAAAATTACCACAATTTAGAAACTCTTGCATTTTTGGAGAATTTTAATTGGAAATTGGCTTAGGCTATTGGGCTCAAACAAGTTAAAATGAATTGCACGTGAATTGTAGTTTCACACAAAAATTGTCCCATGAATTTTGGTCACCGGGAAGACCTCCAAATGGTTGAGAGAAGGAGAGATATTTTTCACCGGATAGCTACTGTTCATCACACATACCCTCTCTGCCCGCCGCTTTCTTTAACCATGGAGGCCGACCGTCGATGCCACGTTGCCGGAGAAGTCGGCCACGGCTCTGAGCCTTCGAGTGGAAGCGTTGTCACCCTTATCTCCTCCCCCTCGCTCTCTCTCTCTGCTCACCCTCTCTCTTTTCTCTCCGCCGGCCACAAGAACAGAGCAGTGCACAGCTTAGGGCTCAACCACCGCCGCAGTCTGAGCTGTTCTGCCCCAAGCCGAGCCATGAGAAGAGTGTGGGGAAATCCTCCGGTCCTCCCCGAGCCTTTCTCGCGTGAGCCCCGTCCTTTCGCCGGCCGGATTCAGGTGCAAGGGTGTTCTTCTTCGGCGCCAGCCCGCCTGTCCCGCCACCTCGCCAACGAGCCACCACGTTTGAGCTTCCTCCTCCCCAACTGGCACTATGGTGAGATTCTCCGTCCCTCGTAGAAGCTTATGCGCATGCCCGCTCGTGTTTAGCCTATCGCCGACGCGGTCGCCCGCGTAAGCTGCCGCCACCGCCGCTCGGTGCTCGTCACCAGCCCTATTCTGACCAGGCACGCTGGTCGATATCCCCCTAGATGAGTTCCCTACGCCACGGCATTGCTATGGGTGCCCTCGGCCGGGCCGCTAGGGTCGACGCTCCCCGCCGGCCGGAGCCGGCCAAGCCAGCCGGCCAGCCTTGGCGCTGTGCAACCATGCGTCGTGGCCTCTGGTCATTTTGACCAGAGTAAAGAAGGCATGGCCCCACCGGTCAAGAGAGAGGCTAGGGTTTTCCCCGGTGCAAAAGTGTTTTGGCTCATTTAATATTCAGTTAAATCAGAAATTACAAAATAGGCTTGTTGTTGCATTGTAAAATCGGCTTAAACACTCAAAAATGCATAGAAAATCGAATATTATTCCAAAAATAGTGAAACTAATTTTGTTAATCTTGTTAGTTTATGCCCTATTCAGTAAAAACACTAACACTCATGTTATTAGGGTTTAGAGGAGGAGAGAAAAGGGGGATATGCAAATCTTCAAAGACCTAGTACCAATTCAATCATCAAATCAACAAGATATTAGAGAGACTCTAGCGGAACCGGAGAAAATCACCTGCTACTGTGCGCGTAGTACTGTTTAGTAACTGTTCGGCGTGCACAATAGCTGTTCAGCTCTTATAACATATCTGAGTAATAAGTGATGGGTTATAAGATTACCCCTCACTTATTACTTGTTATAAGTGACGAGTCATATTATGACTCATCACTTATTACTGGTGCAGGGACACCTGTCACCTATGCCAAGTTATAAGTGATAGGTCGTATTATGACCCGTCACTTATGATTGGTGCAGGGAGACCCCTCACTTAGGACCAGATTATAGGTGACGGGTTTAGTCATTGCCCGTCACTTATATCATAGGTGATAGGTAATATTATGACCCATCACCTATTACCTGTTATCTGTGACGGGTCTATACTCAGTCCCGACCCGAGGCCACATAAGTGACGGGTCGTATAATGACCTGTCACTAAATTGTGTCTCCTTTGTCCATTTTTCACATAGTGTTAGTGTGTTTTAGAGTTGAATAAGGCTTAATAAAATAAACTAAGGGCTATTAGAATATAGTTATGCAAAATAAACTTCATAGAACATTTGTTTTTTAAATTTTATCTCATGCAACATGTCTTCATGTGGGCAACTGAAAGGATTGAAAGGCCCAAGAGGGGGAGGGGTGAATTGGGCACTAATTTTAAAAGCTACAACCAGATACTAGAACAAGTAGCAACTTTATCCTAGAAGAAATATAAAGAAACTATGCTAACAATCTAGAGCAAGGCAACTACACAAGCAAGCAAAGACACTAATCAAATTGTGGAATTTAAAAGCTTGCATGAAGATAAATGCTCGAAGTAAATGCGGGAAAGGAAAATAGATGGACAAGAGAACACCTAAATTTTTCCCAAGGTATCGAGGAGTTGGCACTTCCCCCCAGTCCTCGTTGGAGCATCCACTAAGGATATAGCTCCCTCTTTAGTCACCAAGACTCAAGTGCTCTCTCATGATTACCACTTCTCTAACTCCGGATTGACGGGCATCACACCAAGCACATCGCTCTTCCCGGGGCTCCCACAAGAATTCCAAGAGCTCACTGAGACACCTCCAATCACCAAAGACCAGCTAGGTGTTGCCAACCACCAAGTGTAACAAGCCAATAACTTCAGTTGACCAAGATCAAACCTAAACTACAGTTAGATGCACACTTGCTACTCTTGAAACACTAATGATATCCTTAATCTTCAATTAGGGACTTATAAATCAACTCAAGTGCTCTCTCTTGCTTCTTGATGACACACACAATGTATGAACTCCTCTGGGTCGCAAGAGAGCCGAATGAAATCGAGTGGGGAGGTATTTATATGCTAAAGGTCAAAATCTAGTCGTTGCCCAACTGCCCCATTTTTGTGTGAAAGCCAGATGGTCCAGCGTGCACTGACTTATACATGCCAGAACATCAGCGTGTATCCTTTTCAACCACTCCCAATTGCCAGCTGTCAATTAGCCGTTAAGCCTGTTAAATACTTCAGCGAAGCCTCCGGGCACACGCCAGATGATCCGATGTGTAGAACCACAAAATCCAGACTTCTAAATTCTTCTCTGCAAGAAACACTCTGGTATACACGCTGGGCCATCCGGCGTGCATATTCATCAAACACCCTACGGAAATCCGCTTTGCAAGAAATGCTCCGGCGTAGCCTCTCATGAACATCAGAACATCCGGCGTGGACTTCGAGTTTTTTTGTGCTACGTCACCACACAAAAATGCTCTAGTGTTCATAAGTCTTATATCGCCAGACCATCCGATATACTCAAGATCTTTTTACCTTATTCCATGAAATGCTCCTCAAGAGGAAGTAGTCGATCACGTCGACCACCTCATCGACCACGAACAGGAAGCCTCGACCATGTCCTCGATCGAGATGAGGAACTGTCGAACCCGTCCTAGTGTCCTTGTTGACGATCAGCACCGCAACAATTGCAGCAATGCCTCCACGGTATCCATACATACAGGGATGGAACGCCGTACTTTGGTGTGATAGCATTGTGAGCCCAACTAGGGTTTCATAGGGAGTTCAGGAAGAGGTGATGGCCAGGATTTTGGTGGCAAAATCAACTCTTGCGCCCACAACTCATGCCTCCTCTTATATAGAGTACGCTAATGGGCCTTTAATCACATTAAAGACCATCATGACTCTAAACCGTAATGGACATTCAATCATATTAAATCCCATTCGCATATCTAATCTGCATACAATATCGCCTCTAGGGCATATCACCAACACATGACTCAACAGGCATTAAGCACTTACATCTTTTTAATCATACTTATGGAGGTGTATGTCTACATTAAGAGTGAACAACAATCTCAAAGAGTGATATTCTCCTTTGTGATTTCAAAAAGTCATCTAGAGGTTTAGTGAAGATATCTGCCAATTAATCTTGTAACCTTACACCACTAAGAGAAATATCATTTTTAGCCACATGATCTCTAAGGAAGTGATGACGGATATAAATGTGCTTTGTGCGAGAGTGTTCAACAGGATTATTAGCAATTTTTACAGCACTCTCGTTATCACAAAGGAGTGGAATCTTCTCTAGATGAACACCAAAATCTAACAAGGTTTGCTTCATATAAAGGATTTGAGCACAACATGCTATGGCAGCTATGTATTCTGCTTCCAAAGTGGACAAGGCTACCAAGTTTTGCTTCTTAGAAGACCAAAAACCTATAGACTTCCCTAGCAAGTGGCACCCACCTGAAGTACTCTTACGATCCACACAACATCCGGCAAAGTCCGAATCCGAGTAACCCAAGAGTAGGAAACTAGCACCTTTAGGGTACCACAAGCCTATGCTAGGTGTATGCT
This sequence comes from Phragmites australis, assembly GCF_958298935.1. Lineage (NCBI taxonomy): Eukaryota > Viridiplantae > Streptophyta > Magnoliopsida > Poales > Poaceae > Phragmites > Phragmites australis. Next base: position 16,744,683 of record NC_084936.1, on the reverse strand, counting down.
TAAGATATCTCCAGATCCTTTTTATGGCGCTACGATGAGATTCTTTAGGACTAGCTCGAAAGCGAGCACACATGCATACACTAAATTTAATATCGGTAGGGTAAAGAAGTGACCTAATAATAGAACGGTAAAGCTTTTGATCAATCAGTTTACCTGTTTCATCCATGTCGATATGTCCATTAGTATGCATTGGAGTCTTGATTCGCTTGCTGTCATCCATCTTGAACTTCTTAAGAATGTCCTTCGTGTACTTCTCTTGATGGATGAAAATTCCTTCCTTCAATTGCTTAATTTGAAATCCAATGAAGTAGTTGAGCTCACCAATCATCGACATCTCGAAATCTCTAGACATCATGTCACCAAATTCCTTGCAAAACTCTTTGTTAGTTGAACCAAATATTATATCATCTACATAAATTTGACACATGAAAAGCTCATTGTTGATGATCTTTGTGAATACGGTAGTACCCACCCTTCCGATCTTGAATCCTTGGTTGATACGGAAGTCACGTTTGTTGCGGAAGACCCATTTGGTTCCAATCACATTCTTGCCTTGAGGCCTCTCTTCAAGAACCCAAGCTTCATAGTGGGTGAAATTATTGAGTTCTTCTTGCATTCCCATCACCCAATCCGGGTTCTTAAGAGCCTCATCTACATATGTGGGTTCCAAACAAGAGACAAACGAGTAATGTTCACAAAATTAAGCATATTGACGAGAGTGTGTTCTTACTCCCCTAGATAGACTCCCAATGATCAAGTCAATGGGATGATCCTTGGAAATATGAATTGACTTCACTTGCGGTTCTTGAGGTGTGCCTTGAGGTGGTGCAACATCTTGAGCTTCTTCTTGAGAGATATGAACATCTTGTGATGGAAGTGGTTGATCATCCTTTTCATCATCTTGATCAACTTGGATACCAAAGGGGTGTGTAGAGTGGAAGTAGAAGGTGCATCTTCATCATCCTCCTTCGACTTGATATCCCCTATTACCATCTTCTCTATCACATCTCTCAATGGTTCATCACCTACATCATCACAAGAGATACCTTGTCCTTGGGAGCCATTAGATTCATCAAACTCCACATCACATGTTTCCTCAACAAAACTGGTGGCATTATTCAATACTCGATATGCTTTGGAGTTAGATGCATAACCAATAAGAAAACCAGTATCACAATGACGGTCAAACTTTCCTAGGCATTCTCTTTTCTTGAAAATGAAGCATTTACATCCAAACACCCAGAAGTAGGAGATATTGGGTTTCCTCTCAATGAGAAGCTCGTATGATATCTTCTTCAATAGTTAGTGGAGATACAATCGATTGGATGCATGACACGCCGTGTTGATTGCTTCTGCCCAAAATTCTCCAGTGTACCATATTCATCCAACATAGCTCTTACAAGTGTGATCAATGTCTTGTTCTTCATCTCCATCACGCAATTTTGTTGAGGGGTGTAGGTTGATGAGAATTCATGCTTGATGCCTCTATCATCACAAAATTCCTCAACATGAGTATTCTTGAACTCCGTCCTATTGTCACTTCGGATCTTTATAATTGTGGCCTCAAATTCTTTTAGGAACGCTTTGTTGTCACATCCCAAGTACCATAATCGAGTGATTAAGCTTAATCATGCATCATTAGCATCATAATTAAATTTGAGGTAAAATATTTTGACACACTAGAGTACTTCGTTCTGAGTCAATTGGATAAGAGAAAGAAATTTGGGAGAGAAAAGAATAGAATTCGCTGTTAAAGTGGACTTCTTTCTCTAGCATATGGACCCCACTCGGTGGGCCAACCACCTCTCTCCCTCCCTCCTAGGCAGCATTCCCACCCACCTGCTCCCTCACTCGTGCCTCTCCCGTGCTCAACCGGCCAAAGATGCAAGGAGCTCCCCCTTTCACTCCCCTCTCAAGCTCTCTCTCCCTTTCTCCCAAGATCCGACCTCAAGAGAAGGATTTGATGTACGCATGTGGTACTCACACGACCATGAGCTCATAAGCTATCCATCCATCCAATTTATTTTTGTTTTTCCGAAAGATTCGAGTCGAATTTGATGTCTTTTGGTGTTCTTGGTTGAATCACAAGGAACACTGGAGTTCTTCGATTTTCTGTAGTTTCCTCCTTCTCCCGGCGGTCCCCAACCTCAGCAAAGCATCTTGGGTGAGTCTCCTAGGCTCCCATGGCATGAATGCATGAATTGGTTGGTTAACATCCAAGAATTTGGGGCTAGGGTTGAAGTTCATGAGTTCTTGATGTTTTGATAGCCAAGTTTTGGTCAATTTCGGCTTATGCATGTGGTCCTATACGGTAGAGGAGGTCAACATGATGCTCTAGGTACAAATTCCCACCCCAAAGGTCAACGGAATGGTCATCGGCGAGCTCACCAAGTTTCCCCGGCCGCATACAGCGGTCTAACCGTGTTTCTTAGCGGTTTGACCGCCGTTCCAGGGGTCCGACCGCACATCGGTAGTCTTTCTACGATTTTTGGTGGTCTGACCGTGACTCCCGGCGGTCTGACCGCCCCTATTGGCAGTCTGACCGCGGTCAATGCAGCAAAACCGTTTTCAGCAGAGTTTTTTGTTGGCTGAAACTTGTAAAATTTATAATAAATTCTTTGTAGCTTCAAAAATTATGAAACCAATTTGGTTGGTTTCATAATAACCTAGTCTACCTATTAAAAATGTCCTCAGCCATTAAATAATTAATTAAATTTCTGAGATTTATTGATTATGTTAAATCTTCATTAATTCACCGTTAATTCATCGCAAGCCCAAAATGGGTGAAACCAATTTTGCTAGTCTTCTTATGACTTGTTATATCTAGGAAAAATGTTTTCATACATTATAAGGAATAATTTTATGATATTTCATCATATACATTTTTGTGGCATATATATTTGCACTTCATTCATACTCATCATTGTATGTGTTCTTCTTTGTTGAATGAAGAACCGAAATGTGACACGGGTGTGAAAGAAGGTGGCAGTGAGCTCCTACATTTCTGTGAATTTTGTGCAGGGAGTGTCAGGTAAACCCAAGAGCTGCAAGGCAAGCAACTAAGCATATTGCATCTTTGTTTAATTGAATGAAGTCTAAATTTATGAACTATGCTTATGTATGTTTGCATGTGTCAAGTCAAGATTGGGTACAAGTGGGTAGATACTATGTTGAATGCATTACTTATACCTTGAATTGTTGTTCATCCTTTCCTTGTTGCCTTGAGTATGTTGTTGGTGTCAAGATTACAAGTTAAATCGAAATGCTTAACAATGCATAGGTCATTCGGTAGAAGTCGAGCAGTGAATTATTTCATCATTCGCGAGCATAGACGCTATTTACTTTTGTAATAATCACATTGTTGGATATGGATTGATGATGGTTGGATGAGTGGTGAGTATGAGACGAGATGTGGGCGGTGCTAGGGATGTTATCTGCTCTGAAGGAAAGTCCTGGGGGCAGGCCGGGAGGGGAACCCGGACACTGTAGATCGCTTGCATCGTTTAAGCACCAATCATAGATGTAGTCGGCTTTAGCACTTACTTTGCTCACCACATGCCGATCTAATGGTAAGGCGAGCCGAATACCTCGGTAGCTGTGATCATTTGGGCGTGAACATCGACAGTGTGAGCGGGCGGGCTTGTAAGAGGTGCTAGTTTGCTCTAAGAGTAGTTCTAGTACCTCCGCATCGAGCGATGCATGATCCAAATGGTTGTGGCTTATTGAAAAAGGTTGACATGAGTACCCCCTTGTATGGATCTGTGTGTTCATGCAAGCCGTATGGTCATCAAGTCATATGGGTCCAGGAGTATCCCCCTGCAGGGTGTAAAAATAGTTCTAAATGCCACGCTCTCGGTCATGAGCATACTTCTGTCCATCTGCATCGGTCCTAGAGTTTTTGCTTGTGGTTGATGGTTGGATATGTGGGAGATGGTTGAGTTTGTCTTTGTTACTCATATGTTCTTATGGTTCCAATTACTTTATGTTCAGTTGGTTTTTGCATGGTAGAATTATGTTTTGTTGGTTAAGTTAGTTGCTCACACCTATATGTCTAGGTTGCTTACCGCTTATATTTAACTTAACCTTGTGGCTTTTTCTTGCTAATGGCTAAATGCATAATCCCTGGAGTCGATCTATGTATATGTACTCTCTATGGTTTAAGTCTTGCGAGTACCTTCATACTTATGCCTGCGTTTTTAGGTACTGCTGGTGAGGAAGAGCCGGTGTTTGGCTACTTCGTGCCTGCCGTTCAGGGTGGCAGGCAAGAGTAGTTCATCCTACTCTCGGAGGTTCGTGCTTTTGGGGTGGGGCCTAAGGATATGTGGCTCCACTCTCTTTTGTTGTATATGTTTATGTTTTTGTTGCGTAGTTGTTATTGTCTTTTGTTGTAAATTGGTGTAAATGGTTACATGGCTAAAGAATTGTAACATAATATTAATTACTCGTTCTTTCTTAAGCTTGGTTGTGATGTATATATTGGAAAGGTATGTGTTCCGATCTTGGGTACAAAATACGTGCCGGGACTATCGGGATGATATTCTGGTTAATCATCGAGGTTGTGATTATGAATAATGATCATCCTGGTAATTAATTAGAATATTATTGGACGGTTCCTCATAGCGTGGCATCAGAGTTTGGTTTAATGAACTAGCCTAAACAATGCTTAGGGCCTGGGTTAGTAAAGTGTCAAATCTACTAAGCAATCCACTAAAGTTTCTTTTATGCCTCTCCATGATTAATATATATGAAACTACTATATTATGCCCCTAAGTGTAATGCATTGATGTTTATTGCGGAGAGACGCGTTTGAGAAAGAAACGTGTAGATAGGAATCGAGCATACCTTCATTTTCTATAACTCATATGCATTTTTTTCCAAGTTTAGGGTATTATGAGATCCAAGTAATGATATCTGGCTAATTTATACTAAGTTGGAATTTGATGTTCCTCTTCTATCTTGTCGTCATTAACAGGATGAGAACCCGCGGCAGTTTGGGTGAACTTCCTGAAGGTTCTAATGAGAATAACCTGACTCCACCGCCGAGCATGACGGAGGTGCTAATGCAAATTGAGCAAAACCATCAAGCTCAGACAACGCTTCTTGAAGCTCTCGTGCTAACACAGCCCCTCATGGAGGAGGTGGGGCTAGGCGCCGAGATGACTTCTCAGATTTTTTGCGAACTCAGCCGCCAACCTTCACGCGTGCTAAGGAACTGCTTGACGCTGACCATTGGCTTTGCACCATCAAGCAGAAACTCGCTCTCCTTCAATGCAAGGACCACAAGAAGGCGCTCTTCGCCGCCCATTAGCTCCAAGGCGCTGCGGGCACGTGGTGGTCCAACTACTTGACCATGCACCCTGCCAATCATCGAGTGTCTTGGGCGGAGTTCCGCCAGTTATTTCGGGATTTCTATATTCCTAAGGGTCTTATGGAGATCAAAAGAAGGGAATTCATGGACCTCAAGCAAGGAGGTAAATCAGTGATGGAGTACATGTAAGTGTTCAACCACCTTGCATAGTATGCTCAGGATGAGGTCAATACCGACGAGAGGAAACAATACCGCTTTGTCAATGGCCTCAACTCGAAGATGCAAGACCGGCTATCTGCTCATGAGTTCACCGACTCTAATAAGTTGGTGAGCACATCTCTCACGGTGGAGTTCAATCTCAAGAACCACAAGGAGGAGAGAAGCACAAGAGGGGTCCATTGCCTTCCACGGGCGGGAGATCTCAACACGCCCGCACTGAGAGTCAGCCTCCACCATCTCACGTGTCAGCACCGATTGCTCCACAACTGATGTGGTTGGTGCAGCGTCCGGCTTTCTCCGCTCCACAAGGGCAGCCTGCAAGACCCGTCGGCTCTCAAGTGAGCGTGACAGGTGGCCCCGGCTGCCCGTGCTACAATTGCGACCGTGTTGGCCACTATGCTTGAGATTGCCCATATCCGAAGCCAGGAGCTGTGGTGATCGCTCCAAAGCCACCACCTGCTCAGTCTGCACCACAGTCTTCTTAGGCCACCCACGTCTCCAAGCATGGCCGAGCACGCCACACCACTGCTGAAGAGGTTTATGAGGGCGACAACGTGCTGATGGGTACATTGCTATGCATTCAAATTCTGTCGTTGCTCCTACAGTCGTTATTTTCGATTCTGGAGCTTCTCACTATTTCGTAGCGACGAGTTATACACAGCGGCACAGGTTGAGAATCGGCACCACCCTTACGCCTTATCTTATGGATGCACCCAAAGCTAAGGTTCTTATCAAGCAATGCATGTCCAATGCATCGGTGATTATCAACGAGATACCTTTCTGTGCCAATTTGTTGGTGATGGACTCAAGAGGGATAGATGTCATATGGGGGATGAATTGGCTTACCAAGAATAAAGCTGTCATGGATTGTGCTCAGCGGACCATCATCCTTAATTATCCGTCCGGCACCCGAATTCATTTGAAGCTCAAGGCTGTTGATCCTTGCCTTTACGCTCTAAAGGTTGTCCCCACTATGGATCTGTTGAGTATTCCTGTGGTGTGTGAATTCCTAAATATCTTTCCAGATGAGTTGCCATGAATGCCACCAGACCGCGCCATGGAATTCTCTATTGACATTGTGCCCGGAGCGCCCCCAGTTTTGAGGAAGTCGTATAAGATGTCGTTAGTTGAGCTAGCTGAGTTGAAGAAGCAAATTCAGGAGTTGCTATTGAAGGGTTTCATATGTCCGAGCTCCTCACCTTGGGGATGCTCGGCACTCTTTGTGAAGAAGAAGGATGAGACTTTGCGGATGTGTGTTGATTACCATCAGTTGAATGAGGTCACAGTCAAGAACAAGTACCCGCTTTCTAGGATTGATATCCTATTTGACCAGCTAACCGGTGCCTGAGTTTTCTCAAAGATTGACTTAAGGTTGGGCTACCATCAAATTAAGGTCCTATCAGAGGATATATCAAAGATGCCTTTCTCTTCTTGTTATGGTCTTTTTGAGTTCACCGTCATGTCCTTAGGATTGACGAATGCTCTTGCGTATTTCATGTACTTGATGAACATGGTATTCATGGAGGAATTTGATAAGTTTGTCATGGTTTTCATCGATGACATTCTTATATACTCCAAGACTGAAGAAGAACATTCTTAGGCACCTACATGTTGTTCTTAGCCAACTCTGAGATCACCAACTCTATACTAAGTTCAACAAATATGAGTTTTGGCTCAAGGAGGTCGCTTTTTTGGGTCATGTCTTGTCATAGAACGGTGTTGCAGTTGATCCAAGCAAGGTGCAGGATGTGCTCAATTCCGGTTACTACCGCTGGTTCATCAAAAATTTCTCCAAAATTTCCAAGCCAATGACTGAGCTATTGAATCAGGAAAGTGTATTCGAGTGGTCAAGTGAATGTGAGTCAGCTTTCCAGACCTTGAAGAAGCTGCTCATGATTGCTCCCATTCTTGCTCAGCCTGATGTTGGCAAGAGCTTCGATGTCTATTGCGATGCTTCCCGCATGGGCCTCGGATGTGTCCTTATGCAAGAGGACAGAGTTGTCGCTTATGCCTCCCGCCAGTTGAAGCACCATGAGTAGAACTACCCAACACATGACTTAGAGCTTGCCGCAGTGGTGCACGCTCTAAAGATCTTTCACCATTACCTAATGGGAAACTTATGCCGTATCTACATGGATCACAAAAGTCTCAAATATATCTTCACTCAGGCGGATTTGAATATGAGGTAGTGAAGGTGGCTCGAGTTGATCAAAGACTATGAGATGGAAGTTCATTATCATCCCGATAAGGCGAATGTGGTTGCCGATGATTTGAGCCAAAGGGCTCATTGTCATTGTCTTAGAGTCGAGCTCGGGAATGCCACACTTTGTGATGATTTCCGCCGGCTTGGACTTGAAATGGTTTCGGATGGTTTTCTCGCCAATCTATAGATCAGATCCACTCTCCTGGATGATATCAAGGCAACTTAGAAGGGTGATAAGGGCATGGCCAAAATCCGGGAGAAAATAAAGATTGACAAGGCCGTGTGCTTTTCTGAAGATGACCAAGGTATTCTGTGGTTCGGGAACCGTTTAGTGGTTTCGAACGTTGAGGCACTAAGGAAGAAGATACTAGATGAGGCTCATGACTCATTGTTATCCATTCATCTAGGGAGCACGAAAATGTATCAAGACCTTAAGCCACGATTTTAGTGGACTCGCATGAAGCGAGAAATTGCTTGATATGTTGATGAGTGTGATGTCTGCCGGAGGGTGAAGGCCGAGCATCTCAAGCTAGCCGGTACACTTCAACCTTTACCTATTCCCTCCTGGAAGTGGGAGGAGATCGGTATGGATTTCATTACTGGATTGCTGAAGACCTCACATGGCTATGACTCAATTTGGGTCCTTGTGGATCGGTTTACGAAGTCCGCTCACTTCTTGCCCATCAAGACCACATTTTCAGTCGAGCAATATGCAGAGCTATACCTCACTCGGATTGTTTGCCTCCATAGGATTCCGAAGAAGATGATTTTTGATCGAGGCACTCAGTTCACTTCTCATTTCTGGAGGAGCCTTCATGAAGCTATGGAGACCAAGCTCTTCCATAGCACGACGTATCATCCTCAAACCGACGGTCAGAGTGAGAGGGTAAATCAGATTCTGGAGGACATGCTCCGAGCTTGTGTTCTCACTTATGGAAGAGGTGGGACATATGCTTGCCATTTGCTGAGTTTTCCTACAACAACAGTTATCAAGCGAGTATTAAGATGTTACCGTTTGAGGCTCTCTACGGCCGTAGATGCCAGACGCCATTGAATGGGTCTGAATCCGGCGAATGGGCTTTCCTAGGTCTGGATTTGGTCAAAGAGGCCGAAGAGCATGTTCTAGCTATTCGAAAGTGTCTTCTCACAGCACAATCACGACAGAAGAGCTATGCGGATTGCCGCCACCGAGACCTCGAGTTTGCAATTAGAGATTATGTGTATCTCAAGGTATCTCAACTCAAAGGGGTTCGCTGCTTCCAAGTCAGAGGGAAGCTAGCACCTCGATATGTGGAATTGTTCCAAATTGTTGCCTGGCGTGGAGAGGTGGCCTATCAATTGGACTTGCATCCGTCCCTCTCTGTCATTCACAATATCTTCCATGTTTCGCAATTGAAGAAGTGCCTTCGAGTCCCAACCGATGTCATTGATGCGGCAGTTCAAAAGTTGCAGCCAGATCTCTCTTATTGCGAGCATCCAATTCACATCCTTGATGAAGCGGAACGCAAGACTCGACGTTGCTCAACTAAGTTCCTTAAGGTTCAATGGAGTAATCACTCCAAAGGTGAAGCGATGTGGGAGCGTGAACATCGGTTTCGTGTCGATTATCCGGAGTTTTCTCCAACCTATGAGTAATGCATTGTTCCATTTCTCACAGCATGGTATCTTCTCACAGCATAGTTCCTAGCATCACCATACTCTTCCCCGACTCGCACCGAATCTCGGGACGAGATTCTTTTAAGGGGGGAGGTTTGTCATGTCCCAAATTCCACAATCGTGTGATTAAGCTTAATCATGAGTCATTAGTGTCATAATTAAGACAACCTTTTGTGGTGCAATGCCACAACACCTTTTCCTACAGGCTAAGGTCTGGTGTTCGAGTCCTGCTAAGCAGGCATTTTTTTTAGGGTTTGCATCCTAACATATGGGTCCCACAGTTAAACAGTAGAAAATCCTAAAGACGAATTTCAAACTCGAGACCGCGCATTTTGATTACAACTAGGCTAACTAACATCTTATGTCCCTATGGTGTTTGTTTGTTTTATATAAAAATTTAAATTTGATTATTTTCTGTGCAATTTTTATAAATTTGTTTGAATTTGATTCCCATAAATCCGATATATCATATTTACCGGTGGCCCCGGTAAATTTTATTTACCGGTAAAGAAAACCCTAACCTAATGTCCCCACAGACACATAGATGGGCCTTTAGCTCTCTTTCTTAGGGCCTGTTTGGCAGATGTCCCAGTACAGCTCCCAGAGTGGAATCAAGGGGCTATGCAAAATAACAGTTTTTATTTTTTAGTTCTCAGAGTGATTCCGTAGTAGTGATTCCCCAAAAAATAAACTAGATGCTGGAAGCTGAAAAAAGTAGTTTCCCCTGATTCACTTCTTACGTAGAATCACTTCCTCCCTAGAATTTTCCCTAGAGAATCACTTCTAGCCACAAAATCATTTTTCTTAAATAATCACTCTCTAGATAATTTGGATCAAGAGGAGCTATACCAAATAGGCGCCTAAATAGCTGCCTAGATTCTATATTATCCACTTTATGACATGTGTTGTAGCCCCATGGTTGGGGTGTTATTTTTAAGGTTCCTCAGAAATCCTGGGACCACTGGGATGCTGGTTTACAACTTGATTTCATTTTTTCTTCATTGTATTTTCTCACGTTCTTATGCTCGTTTACTTTCCAACAATTTTAGTTCTTGAATTCTTTTGAAATAGTATCCAAAATCATCAAAATTGGATGATATCACAAATATTGACACCAAGGGATTTTTTGTAATTGTGGGGCTTGGAGTTCTTCTCATGATAACCGATGAAACAATGCTGAACAATGTCAATGTGTCATTATATTTGAGGCTCTGCTCAATCTTATTCATGAGAAGCTTTGGATTTCGTATGGATGCAGAATTCTTTTAAGCCATAACTAAGCCACGAGGGACGTCGAATTTAGTAAATGTAAATTATTTAAGTTTCTTCTCCAATGATGATGAAGAAAGGAAGTTGGTGGCTACAATAATGCAACATTGGTGATGTAGTGGCAGTCGTGGGAAGTGAGGGTGCGACGCGGTGACTGAATGAATGGAGGGGGTGGGACGAAAGGTTATCATGGCTGAGATGTTCGCTTTTCATTGAATTTATCTTGAGGCCATCTAAGGACATCAATCTTCATCCGAAATATGAACTGAAAGTATTTGGTTCGGAATGTGAAAAAGACTTGAGTTTAGTGCTCAACTAATTAATTTGGAAAATCGTGTCCGTGGCTGGTGGTAAACACTCCGAATTATGGAAAATAGAAGGAAGAAGGAAGAAGGAAAAGGAAGAGAGAAAGTGAATCCAGTCGTCTACATTATCGTCACCCTACATGATGCGCGCAGAACGTTCTTCCTCTAGCATTTCTTCCATGTAGTTGCTCCGATTACCACCATCTCTAAGTCTCTGTATGCTCGCACTTTATTGATCCCTTTTGTGGTGATGAAGTGGATAATTTAGAAGGAAGAACGAGCAATGTCCCTTGTTTAATTTGGAGTTTGCAAGCTAATAATTCATTATGTGAATTGTGCATTTGAGTGAATTGTAGCACAACTATCATCACGCGAATTATTAGTTCCTTTTACAAAGGAGCGAGGTAGTGGATTTTCATTTTATCGTGTGGGCATATGGATTTGCTTGATCACCAAGGTTTTAGGATAATTTGACCAAATTAAGGTTAGCCCCAGCTTTTCCAGTATTTCAGCGGCTCGCGCATGCGAGGATAAAGCCCGAGACACCCCATGTCCAAGGCTCCAAGCTGGTAGAAAGGGAGAACAGGGCACCTTTGAGGTGCCGCCACAAAAGGTAAAAGAGGAAAGATGCATTTGCTCAAATCCATCTCAATGCTTGACTAACTTGTGAGCTATAAAGCTATCTTTCTGGCAAACTTTGTCAATAATAGTACCTTTCGAATGAACCTTTTGGTAATCAACTAATCAAACAAGATTTGTGAATCTTCCGCTCGATCTTATCAGGAACGGAATGCAAATTCATGTGGAAAATTATCCAGGTGCCTTTGTTGTTGTACGCATATGGCCAGTATTTATATGTTGAACCAGAAACATATGGTAGTTAGGGTTATTTGGCATAATTCCAGATGCAAGATTTATATTAGATCTAGAGTTTGTATAATAATAAAAATTGATTTAAATATTTATTTTTTATTTAAAATAAAAACTAAATAATTTAACTAAATACTCTCAATCCACCCATAATTTTAGATCGTGAATTTTTTTAAATTGGTCCAACAGAACTTTAGGGTGTCCATGCTAGTGCTCAGCAAGGCAACAGAGTACAAGGAAGGAAGGCAGATAAATGGATGCTCAGCATGGTGCCAAGAAATGTTACCCTTGGTCTTGTATTCCTGGGAAATTGGGGATTGTTGTCATTGACCAATCACAGTGCCACACACTTGTTGACTGATCATTGATTTTGTAGGGCGAGCTGGGGATTCCCATGCCGTCGACATCGCTTCCCTGGCCCGACTGCCCCATCATCATCGGCGAGGTCGGCGGCCTTACACGCAACGTCGACCCGGCGGAGTACGACCCGCACCATGTCTCCATCGGCCCGTACCACCGGATCAGGAACCCAGAACTTGCGTGGGACGATGAGAAGATAAGAAGCTTCAGCGTTGTTCTGTCGGTGGCGAGCGGCGGCATTATGTTGGAGGTGTACCTCGACCAGATGGCGCACCTAGAGGGCCAAGCGAGGATCTGCTACACCCACACGTTTTCAATTGAAAGCAATGAGTTCGTGCGCATGTTGCTGCTCGACGGTTGCTACTTGCTCTCCCGGTTCGGCGACGTCGACGGCGGACACCACAGGAACGGCGCGCCAGCGGCCAATGCCCACGCGTAGGGAGGGTGCCAGTACCATCGCAGCGGAGCGCCGTTGGCGTCGGCGGCTGGTGGAGGCGACAAGCTGGAGACTGTCTCGGTGGTGCGCGACGTATTCTACCTTGCGGAGAACCAGATTCCGTTCTTCGTCGTCGACAAGATCCAGCTCCAACCGATTCTGTTGAGCTCGCGTTCGCCGTCACCGAATCCAAATCCCAACAAAAACGCAACCGAATCCGACTCCAATGCGTCAATTCGCCCTACCTTTATATATACACGCGTCCCCCCTCCGATTCCCATCTGCGCCGCAACCCAAGCTGCCACCCAGCGCCATTGCCGCTCACCCGAGCTCATGCTGCTGCCGCTCTGGTGCCGCGGTCCGCCCTCGTCGACCGGACTGCCAGCACCGCCAGCTCGAGAGGAAGGTCGCCAATCTTTTCCCGCCACCTTCCGGCCACCGGAGCAACTCCTCGTCGACAACCCGAGCGTCTCCGTCGCCATCACCATCATCAACCTCCTTCCCGTGTTCCGCCGCCGAAGGTATGCGCCAAAATGAGTTTGTCGTTCGCCCCTCTTCCTCCCCGACCGCTCGTTGTCGCGGATCCTACCAGGCGATGAGGTTTTCGCTGTTTTCCAATGAAGTTCGAGGCGGCCCCGTCGTGTTCTCGCCACTGTCGGCCGCCCATTTTCCCCCTTTTGTTGTCGATCGTCTGATGTAGCACATGCGGTCAAGATTAGAAATACCCGATACCCCTTCGCGTTTTAAACTGTAGCCGTCTGATCTAGATCGTGCACCCCGGATTTAAATACTTTGCCCAGTCACCACCAGTGCCCAGTCAGCGCCCACCTAAACCAACCACCTCAACATCCTTGCCGACGTGTCAGGCCACATCAGCCCACCCGAGCCCAATCAGCTTGCTGATGCAATAATTAGGATTTTTAATTAAAAAATAATTTCCTTATTCTCTGAAATTAGGTAATTTTATATTTAGGCCCCAAACTTTTCTATTTCCCCAAATATGCCCCTAGTAGTACTGTATTTTTACTTTTAGCCCCCGAACTTCTATATAATTACAAATAGGACCTTGAATTTTACATATAGGTCCCTAGAACATTATGTTTTTACAATTTAGCCCTTGTACTTTTTCAAAAAAGTCCCTGTAGATTAAAACCATCACAACTTTTTCATACGAGCTCTGATTTAAGCGATTATTGCGCTCCCACGATCGTAGCAGGGAGTATTATCCGTTAGTAAATTTTTTTAGTGTGTTTTGCTATTGTTTTGTGTACTGTTCTTAGATGTTTATGTTTGTGTTATTTGTTCCGATGTGCGTGATGGCTATAGGAGACGAGCAGTGTGTAAACTTGCAGGACCAGATGTTCAAGGATTTTGAGCAACTAGCGACTGAAGGTAAGTGTCCTTGAGCATATTACATCTCTTTTAGGACTTTTATGACAATTTTTTATCCTCCTTGCATGCTTTTTTAAATTGAAATCCCATAGTTAGGGTTTTACTAGATTTTGTCTGGTTATCTTTGTCACCGTTGATGAGTCATGGGAAATGAAGGGTAGATATGCTAGTGCTGTTATGAGTGAGATAAAGGTTAATCTACACTAATGTGTATGCAACAAGAAATTAGGTATGGTAATCTTGTAGTAATATGGTATAGGGATCCCAACTGGATGGTTAGTTTGAGGTGGTGTTGCACAACAGGGTTGTGATTGTTCCTATGTGGGATCCTAAGGACCAATTTGTGAAGCCTTTTACTCGGCATAACAGCGTAACCACGAGGTCTATATGGGTATGACCTTGCAAAATAATTAGACGTCCTCCTTATTCTATACATACCAGTGGACGGTTAAGTGGCACAAGAGGGGGCCTCTGCAGTGGATGGAATCCCTATTAGCGGTGAAACCTTAGTGTGTGTGTGTATAGATTTGGAGGCGCTTTGTAAAGGCCTTGTAGTGAGACCCTGGCTCTACACCACAGAAGTGTGAAGCAAAACGAGAATCACGACTCGTGGGTAAAGTGTGCAAACTCTGCAGAGTGTAAAACTGATCGATCAACCGTGCTCACGGTTAAGAGCGGGCTTGGACTTCTTCATAATTAGTGGGGATCTTGGATGGTTTGTTTTAGGTAGTCGGGTGGTGGAACCCCGATGAGTTGGTAGCCGGATATGGGATATCTGGTGAGTCTGGTAGTCGGATGGAATCTGATGAGTTGTCCCCTTTACCGTTGGAGTCATCACACATAGTAAATAGGTTGCTATGTCTTTTGAGTCCTAGTTTAGATTGACATAGTTGCAGTTAACCTGAGTCAAGTTTTTCCTTGTCTTAAGCCTACATGTCATACTTTTTCCCACACTTGCTGAGTACTCTATATACTAACGCTTGCCTTCTCCCAAACCCTTATTGCTGCTCAGAAGGTGAAGATTTCAAAGACCTCCCGGACGATGGAGCTGAGTTCTAGGTGAAGGAAGAAGTCGACCTGAATGCCATATTCTAGGCTGGCGCTCCCCCGGACAACGCCTGTGGATGGATGGAAGACCTGCTGCCGCTGGAAGTTATCTTAGTGTTTTGTTTAAGACCTTCGGGTCCTTTTGTAATGGATATTATCGTTATTTAATGATATTGTTATGTTATCACTTATGAAGTCACTATATGTATGAAAACTTGATTCTGGCATAGATGTGGAATACATTCTGGTTTGTTCTCTTGAAAATCGGGTGTGACAGAGGTGGTATCAGAGCTGTGTTGACCGTAGGACGTAGCCTAACTAGAAATGGTCATTATAAGGACATATATTTGTTAAAAAAATCTTTTGCTCGACCAGTGTCGTTTCTGTTCTCCATTCTGTTGCTATTGTTTATAAAAATCTTTTTTTAATGGTTACTGACTCCTCCCTCTATCTCAAAATTTTAGATGGCCCGCACGAAGCATTTGCCTCGCAAGTAGGTTGGAGGTATCATTCCTGCGAGAGCTCCCTCAGAGGCTACTTGGGCGTTCCAGTCACCCACAGAATTTCACTCTTCTAGACTTCCGGCGGGAGAGTTACCTCGCAAGTTTTGGGCGATCCTCAAGGGCCTAGGCTATCAAGAGGCCCCAGTCTACAAGGGGATCAAGACATCGCTCAGTAACCACGCTACTCCTGGATAGTGGAGGTAAACATCTTCGAGAAGAACTCAGATGACGACGGAAGCAAGGTGCAAAGGATCCACCTAGCCGTCGCCCAGAGAGAGACCTTCGTGGCTGGGATCGGCGACGCAGCTCGCCAAGTACTGTCAGTCCTCTATGTAGAGTACCATGGCGTCCTTCAAACTACGCCATACCACTTCTACCCACAACGTGCGAGTGACAGCTTGGAGGTCACCTTTGCCCTCACCCACAGGGAGGGTGACACCAGACTGGTGGAGCAGGTTCGTCACCTTTGCTCCGACACCTTGAATTAGGAGCTAGACGGAGCCCTTGACGAGCTACATGACATGCACTTGAGGCTCATCGAGGCAAAGGAGAGGGTTCGCTCCCTTCAGGCGATGATGACAGACGATTCAGAAGAAGAACTGGAGGAGAGGCCTGATCCAGAGTTGCCCCGCTCTCCCTCTCGCAAGAAACTCTGCCTTGAAGCTGCTCTACAAGTTGCACCACAGGATCTTTCAGAGGGTGGCGATAGTTCCTATGTTAGCAGTTTTCCCAGTAGTAGTTTAGCGTTGTTTAGAGTCGTTTCTTGATGTAATGATTTTGCTTGTTTTCTATGCTGTGAACTGGGTGTTAGGATTGCTTTGTGTGTGTTGATGCGATGTGAAAGTTTGTCTTTTATAGTTGTATCCGTCCTCAATCTATATGAATCAGTTTTTGAGTTCTTTGTTATGCTTTATCTGTCCTTGCCCTGTTCTCGTACCCCCAATCTCATGTTCTTGCAACTGTCAGATGGTGAACACGAGGAATATGAACAATGCTGGGGCCGATAGGAACAACGCTGAAGGCGATAACCCCAATGCTCACCCCAGGATGACAATCAGGACACGTTCCCCTCCTAGAACAGGTGAACCAACCGGAACCTAGTGGACCCAATGCAGATGATGTCCATGCAGACTCAGATTCTACAGGGATTAGCGCAAGCCATGGCGAGACTTCAACAGGCACCTCTTATCAGGCACCGTCACCACCACTGCAAATGCATCCGCAGAACAAGTTAAAGGACTTCCTAAGCACCAAGCCACCTACTTTTGCGCAGGCAGTCGAGCCAATGGATGCTGAGGATTGACTCAAGACTATTGAAAGCAAGCTGTAGATCTCTCAGTGCATAGGCAGGGAAAGAGTCCTCTTCGCCTCTCACCAGCTTGTGGGACTAGCTTCAGATTAGTGGGTAGCTTACACTGCCGCCCATGATGACCCCCAAGAAATTACCTGGAGAGAATTCAAGGATAGTTTCCGCAATCACCACATGCCAGCAGGGGAAGTGAAACTGAAATGGAGAGAGTTCCTGGAATTAAAGCAAGGTCCCATGTCAGTGCGTGAATAACTTACCAAATTCACGCAGCTATCCCGCTATGCCCCAGGAGATGTGGACACGGATGAAAAGAAACAAGACTGTTTCTTGGAAGGTTTGAACCCTGGACTTCAGTACTCCCTCTCGGCCAGTGAGTACTCAAGCTTCCAGAAGCTTGTTGACAGAGCCTTGATTTTAGAGAAGACGAAGCAGAATTTAGGAGAAGAGTGCAAAAGAATGATGCAGAGTCAGTCCTCAGGAAGAAACACCCGTCCCCGCTTCAACCCACCTCCCTTAGGGCAGGTGTACCTCCAGGCAGGCTAGAACCAGCAATAGAGGGCACCCAACCAGGCTTCAGGAACCTTCAATCAGCCGAAGCAGCAGTTCCAGCAGCAACAACGCTCCAACTACCAGGCCTCACGCCCCGTGAACCAGAACCAGCAACAATAGGGTTGCACTAGCCAAGGAACCAGTACCATTGGCCCATGTTTCAGCTGTGGGAACTTTGGGCACCTTGCCAATAAGTGTCCCAGAAAGTAGTAGGGTCAGACTAACAACCAATAGTAGAATCTCCCCAGAGGTCAGCCACAGCAGTAGCCTCGTCAGAACTTCATGAGTGGGCGAGTCAACCACGTCGCGGCAGAGGATGCCCAAGACGCCCCAGATGTGGTACTTGGTATGTTTCCCGTCAACTCTCACCTTGCTACAGTTTTATTCGATTCCAGAGCAACACATTCCTTTATTTCAACTAAGTTTGCAGAAAAGTATAATTTGCCAGTAGTCGTAATGAAAAGTCGGTTGGTAGTTAGTTCTCCAGGCGGAGAAATGGAATCGAGGCATATATGCCCTAAGATAAGCCTTGCCATAGAAGGGGTAGAATTCTCTGCAAACCTTATTATCTTGAAATCTAAAGGGATAGATATCATTCTGGGAATGGATTGGTTGGCTAAATTCGATAGAGTGATAGGATGTGCCACCAAGATAGTTCAGTTAACACATACATGTGGCACCAAGGTAGAGTTCAAGGCCACAACAGAATCAAGAGGGAACATCAAGCTTAACCAGGCCAAGGCAGTGGAGGAAGTTAGAGTAGTCAGCGAATTTCCAGATGTCTTCCCCGAAGAATTGTCAGGTATGCCACCAGACCGAGACATTAAGTTTGTTATTGAATTGGTACCTACCACTGCTCCTATATATAAGAGACCATACATCATGGATGCCAATCAGTTAGCGGAGCTCAAGGAACAAATCTAAGAGCTATTAGACTAGGGGTTTATCCGCCCCAACACCTCACCCTGGGGAGCCCCGGTTATCTTTGTACCAAAGAAAGATGGAACTCAAAGAATGTGCATTGATTATTGTGCACTTAATGAGGTGACCATTAAGAATAAGTACCCCTTACCTCACATTGAAGATCTGTTTGATCAGCTGAAAGGAGCATGCGTCTTCTCCAAGGTTGAATTGCGGTTAGGTTACCATCAGCTGAAGATTCGAGCATCGGACATTCCCAAGATCGCTTTTGTCACCCGATATGGTCTGTCTGAGTTTACAGTGATGTCTTTTGGATTGACCAACACCCCAGCGTACTTCATGTACCTTATGAATAAGGTTTTTGTGGATTATCTAGACAAGTTTATGGTTGTGTTCATCGATGATATCCTGATCTTCTCGAAGGACGAGAAGGAACACGAGGAGCATTTGAGGATGGTTCTGCAGAAACTCTCAAGGAAAATCAGCTGTATGCTAAGATGAGCAAGTGTGAGTTTTGGTTGAAGGAAGTCTCCTTTCTAGGTCATATCATCTCAGCAGGAGGAGTATCCATTGACCTAGCAAAGTGAAGGAGGTCCTAAACTGGAAGCCACCGCAGACCATTTCGGAGATTCGGAGCTTTCTTGGTTTAGCTGGATACTATCATCACTTTATAGAAGGCTTCTCCAAGATCGCCAAGCCAAGGACGGATTTATTGGAGAAAGAAAAGGAATTTAAGTGGACTCTTGTTTGGGAGGCCAGCTACAATGAACTAAAGAAGAGGTTAACCACCGCCTCAGTGCTAATCATACCTGACACACATAAGCCGTTCTCAGTGTACTGCGATGCCTCACGCCAAGGTTTGGGATGTGTGCTAATGCAAGAAGGCCACATAATAGCCTACGCTTCAAGGAAATTAAGGAAGCACGAGGAGAACTACCCTACTCATGACTTAGAACTAGCTGCTGCAGTTCATGCACTCAAGATTTGGAAACACTACCTGATAGGGTAGAGATGCGAGATCTTCTCGGATTATAAAAGTCTAAAGTATATCTTCACTCAACCCGATCTCAACCTCAGACAATGTAGATGGCTGGAACTTATCAAGGATTACAATTTGGGAATCAACTATCATCTAGGAAAAGCAAATGTAGTGGCAGATGCCCTGAGCGGGAAGGCCTATGTTAGTATGATGACCTTACAGGAAAGACAGTCTGGACTATGTAAAGAGTTTGAAAAGCTTAATTTGGGCATTGTGTCTAGTGCAGATGCAGTTGTAATGGAAGTGGATTCTACTTTGGAGTAGGATATACGGAAGGGCCAACAAGAAGATGAGAAGATTTTGGAGATCAAGCAACTCTTTAAAAAGGACAAGGCTCCAGGATTTATGAAAGATGAGCAAGGAGTGGTGTGGTATAAGAAAAGAATATGTGTTCCAAATGTTAAGTCCAGTCGAGAGTCAATCTTAAGAGGAGCCCATGACTCAGCTTACTCCATTCACCTGGGAAGCACCAAGATGTACCAGGATCTCAAGGATCAATATTGGTGGTATGGGATGAAACGTGAAGTAGCGGAATATGTGGCTCTGTGTGACACATGCCAGCGAGTTAAGGCCAAACACCAGAGACCAACTGGGCTGCTTCAACCATTGAAAGTACCTGAGTGGAAATGGAAAGAAATTGGCATGGATTTTATAATGTGGTTACCTCAAACACAGTCCGGGTACGATTCTATATGGGTTGTAGTAGATCGGCTAACAAAGGTAGCTCACTTTATACCAGTCAAGGAGACATATAAGAGACAAAGGCTTGCAGAATTGTACATGTCTAGGATTGTGTGTCTGTATGGAGTACGTAAGAGGATAGTATCTGGCTGAGGTACCCAGTTTACATCATGTTTCTGACAGCGTCTACATGAGTCCATGGACACCAGATTGAACTTTAGCTCAGCATATCACCAGACTGATGGACAAATGGAAAGGACCAACAAGATTCTACAGGATATGTTGAGAGCATGTGCTTTGAAGAACGGAAAGTGTTAGGATAGGAATCTTCCCTATGAAGAGTTCTCATATAACAATAGTTACCAAGCAAGCTTAAAGATAGCCCCTTTTGAAGCACTATATGGAAGGAAGTGCAAAACCCCACTATTCTGGAATCAGACCGGAGAAAGTCAAGTGTTTGGCCCAGAAATCTTAAGGGATGAGAAAAGGCAAGTACAAGAGATTCGGAACAACTTGCGAACCATGTAGTCAAGGCAAAAGAGTTATGTGGACAATCGACATCGAGAGTTGACCTTTCAAGTTGGAGACTTTGTGTATCTCAAGGTGTCACCGATCCGAGGCCTTCGCAAATTCAAAGTCAAGGGTAAGCTAGCACCTCGATATATTGGTCCATTTAGGGTGCTAGAAAGAAGAGGAGAAGTGGCTTATCGTTTAGAATTACAACCCCAGCTCTCCGATGTGCATGATGTGTCCCATGTCTCATAGCTACAAAAATGCCTGAGAGTTCCAGAAGAACGATTATTGATGGAGGAACTGAATGTGCAAGGGAATCTCTCTTATTCAGAATATCCAGTCAAGATTCTCGAGACATCAGAGCGTGTTACCCAAAACAAGAAAGTCTGAATGTGCAAGGTGAAGTGGAAGCATGATTCAGAAGCAGAAGCCACCTAGGAGAGAGAAGATGATCTAAAAGCCGAATTTCCCGATCTCTTCTCTGATCCTTCTGAATCTCAAGGGCGAGATCCATACTAAGGGGGTTAGGTTTGTGACACCATCTTGCTGGGCCCACTGTCAGCGCTATCTTCCTCACCCCGCCGCTCCAGCATATTCCGTTGAGCTTGCGCGTGCCGTCACCCGAATCTAAATCCCAATAGAAACGTAACCGAATCCGACTCCAGCGTGTCAATTCGCCCTCCCTCTATATATACATGGCCCCCCTCTGATTCCCATCTGTGCCGCAATCCTAGACGCCGCCCAGCGCCATTGTTGCTCACCTGAGCTCGTGCAGCTGCCACTCTGGTGCCGCGCTCCGCCCTCGCCGACCGGACTGCCAGCACCGCCAGCTCGAGAGGAAGGTCGCCGACCCTTTCCCGCCGCCTTCCGCACACTGGAGCGACTCCCCGTCGATAACCTGAGCGCCTCCGTCGCCATCACCATCGTCGACCTCCTTCCCATGCTCCACCGCCAAAGGTATGCGGTAAAATGTGTTCGCCGTTCGCCCCTCTTCCTCCCCGGCCGCTCGTCATCGTGGATCATGCCCGACGACGAGGTTTTCGCTGTTTTTCGGTGAAGTCCGAGGCTGTACCGTTGTGTTCTCGTGTGCAATGTAGCGCGTGTGGTCAGAATTAGAAGTACCTGATACCCCTTCGTGTTTTCAACTGTAGCCGTCCGATCTAGATCGTACACCCCGGATTTAAATACTTTGCCCAGTCAGCACCAGTGCCCAGTCAGCGCCAACCTCAGCCACCACCTCAGCATCCTTGCCAACGTGTCAGGCCACGTCAGCCCACCCGAGCCAAGTCAGCCTGCTGATGCAATAATTAGGATTTTTAATTAAAAATAATTTCCTTATTCTCTAAAATTAGGTAATTGTACATTTAGGCCCCAAACTTTTATATTTTCACAAATATGCCCTGTTAGTACTGTATTTTTACTTTTATCCCCCCTAAAATTTTATATAATTACAAATAGGTTCTTGAATTTTACATACAGGTCCCTGGAACTTTCTATGTTTACAATTTAGCCCTTGTATTTTTTCAGTAAAGCCCCTGTAGATTAAAACCATCACAACTTTTTCATACGAGCTCCGATTTAGGTGATTCTTACGCTCCCACAATCGTAGCAACGAGTACTATCCGTTAGTAATCTTTTTAATATTTTTTGCTACTATTTGTATACTGTTATTAGATGTTTGTGTTTATGTTGTTTGTTTCCGGTGTGCGCGATGGCTATAGGAGACGAGCAGTTTGTGAACTTGCAAGACCAGATGTTTGAGGATTTTGAACAACCAGCAATTGAAGGCAAGTGTCCTTGAGCATCTTACACCTCTTTTAGGACTTTTATGATAATTATTTATCCTTCTTGCATGCTTGTCTAAATTGAAATCCCATGGTTAGAGTTTTACTAGATTTTGTTTGATTATCCTTGTCGCCATTGATGAGTCATGGGAAATAAAAGGTAAATATGCTAGTGCTGTTATGGGTGGGATAAAGGTTAATCTACACTAATGTTTATGCAACAAAAAATTGGGTATGGTAATCTTGTAGTAACATGGTATAGGGATCCTAACTGGATGGTTAGTTTGAGGTGGTGCTGCACAGTAGGGTTGTGATTGTTCCTTTATGGGATCCTAAGGATCAGTTTGTGAAGCCTGTTACCCGGCATAACAGCGCATCCACGAGGCATATATGGGTATGGCCTAGCCAAAATTAGACATCCTCCTTATTCTATACGCACGAGTGGACGGTTAAGTGGCACAAGAGTAGGCCTCTGTAGTTGATGGAATCCCTGTTAACGATAAAATATTAGTGTGCGCATATAGATTTGGAGGCGCTTTGTAAAGACCTTGTAGTGAGACCCCGGCTCTACACCCCGAAAGTGTGAAGCAAAACAGGAATCACGACTCGTGGATAAAGTGTGCAAACTCTGCAGTGTGTAAAACTGATCGATCAGCCATGCTCATAGTTAAGAGTGGGCTTGGACTTCTTTATAACTAGTGAGGATCTTAGATGGTTTGTTTTGGGTAGTCGGGTGGTGGAATCCCAATGAGTTGATAGTTGGATATGGGTTATCTGGTAAGTCTGGTAGTCAGATGGAATCCGATGAGTTATCCCCTTTACCGTTGGAGTCATCACACATAGTAAATAGGTTGCTATATCTTTTGAGTCCTAGTTTAGATTGGTATAGTTGCAGTTAACCTGAGTCAAGCTTTTTCTTATCTTAAGCCTGAATGTCATATTTTTTCCACACTTGCTGAGTACTCTATGTACTAACGCTTGCCTTCTCCCAAACCCTTATTGCTTCTCAGAAGGCGAAGATTTCGAAGACCTCCTGGACGATGGAGACGAGTTCTAGGTGAAGGAAGAGGTCGACCCGAAGGCCATATTCTAGACTGGCGCTCCCCTGAACAATGCATGTGGATGGATGTAAGACCTGCTGCCACTGAAAGTTATCTTAGTATTTTTTTAAGACCTTTGGGTTTTTTTAATAGATATTATCGTTTTTTAATGATATTGTTATGTTATCCCTTATGAAGTCACTGTATATATAAAAACTTGACTTTAACATACATGTCGAATATATCTGATTTGTTATTTAAAAATTAGGTGTGACAAAGGTACAATGGGCTTCAGTACATGTGCAGCAGGTGAAGAAGATTGCCTGGCCCCGGCGACTCTGCCACCACCGAGTACTGCTGCATGCGCAACCTGATGGCCCTGAGCAGCGCAACCCGGACACGGCGGGGAGCAACGTGACGGCGTACTGCGTCTTCATGTCGTAGGTGGCCTGCACGGCCATCGACGTGGAGCTCTTATCGAGGAGAGGGGTCATCGCCCACGGCCTCGGCAACAACGGCGAGTTAGCACGCTGCTTCGCCGACCTCTGCAAGGGGATTGTATTCCGCGCGGAGGACCCCGACGGCAACGTGCCAGGCCCTGCAGAAGCGGTCCCGGAGCCGGCCGCGGCGGTGGATGGCGTGGCTGCGGCAGAAGTGCTTCAGCAATCCGTGGCTCGCCGCGGCGGCAGTGGGGCTAGTTTGTACCGTGGTGCAAGCAGTGTACTCCGTTTTGAGTTACGGAATTCAGTGACGATTCTGGTGGGAATGAACAAGTTTCCTTTTTTCCAGAGCATCACGGAGCATAGCTTTCATTCATCACGGAGCGAACTACATTCGTCCTGGATACATGATGAGACCGTTTGGTGTCCACAACAGACCTGCTATCCATGCAACTAATTAAGGGTCATGTGTCGACCCAATTTGCTTAAACCGTTTGGTCCACATGACCCGATGGGTGTTGTGGGTCGACCCTGTCTGGGTGCTCGTATATGGTATGGCCCCTGTTAAGCTGTGAAGTTGCTGTCCAAGAGTAACGTTTCTAACATACGTTTGACGTATTCATCTCACAAAAAAGAGAGAAACCTATGCGTACATATACTAGCTCCTGCTAATATCCAATAAGATTACTAGCACCTGTTGATGTCCAAGAGTAACAGTTACAAAAGAAGATTATATGCATAAATATACTAGCTCCAGCTTATTACTAGCTCAGGTACATAAATTTGTCAATGTAACACTTACCAAATGAAAAATACTAGCTCCTGCTGATGCCCAAGAGTTCAACAACAGCTCAACAAATGGCGGGACCTCTGCAGCCATTCTGATATTTGGGGCAAGAAACCATTTTTAGACTAGCAAATGAACACACTTTTACATTTGCTTCAGATTACATGATCCCCTCACGTTAGTTCACTACATAATCGCCTCACATTAACTTTGCTCTGTCTTCAAACGGGAGATTACAACCAGAAGACGAACAACACTTCTGCTCCATATGACATGAGGAGTGAAGGCTCAAATATTAACAAAAGATATTCAACTATATGAAAAGTGACTTGTGCAGGAGCATGTTGATTTGATTTGTTCAAGAACTCTCTAGGAATAAACCATCTCACATATATTCATGTCGTTGTCTACTGAGCAATAGATTTGTTCGTTCGAGTACCAACTATCCGGTGACAACTGGACAAGAGATTCATGGGTTCAGAACGAAACAAGAAACAAGCCCTTTTCTGTGTGTAAGTTTCTTTTGACCAACTTTCAAACTTAATGGAACAGAGATACTGCCAAACCTAGCAATTTCCATGAAGGCGAAGACCTTCAGATCCTAAGTAATTGGTCAGTAATCTAAGGCTCAAATATTAACTTGAGTACCTCTTCTGCTTCAGATGACATTAGAATATGTCAGTCTGCATCTCTTTAAGCAAATTGTGAAAAATGTAAATGCCTGTGAGGCTGTGACCAAAAGTGCAAGATTCAGTACAATATATGTGACCAAAAGTGCAAG
This sequence comes from Phragmites australis, assembly GCF_958298935.1. Lineage (NCBI taxonomy): Eukaryota > Viridiplantae > Streptophyta > Magnoliopsida > Poales > Poaceae > Phragmites > Phragmites australis. Next base: position 16,719,271 of record NC_084936.1, on the reverse strand, counting down.
ATTCAGCAAGAATATGCAAATGACAGAATTGTCAAAGATGTGCTTCTCAAATCAAACTTATTGCGTGCTTCTGCTATACTGCTACTGTTAAGGAAGGACAGTTCAAACAGAATAATATGCAAGTTAAAATATATTGCTACCCAAGAAGAGAAATTTCAGAAGCAAAAACTTGAAATTAACTTGACAGTGTGCTAGAAGCGTAGCAGGTAATTCCTCACAACACCATTTGGCCAAGACTTTGCAAACCAAAATGTACTAAAGTCATAGGGATAGAACATTAAAAGAATCTGGGTAATCATGATGACGAAAATTACACATAAACATTATCCCCATGTGATAGATCGTCAATAGGGAAGCAAGTATAACAGACATGTTCTGCAAATTGGGGAAAAACTAAGCCCTAGACCAAACTAAAAGGATATGGCGCCGCTCGTCTGTTTTTGGCATAGATTCTACCAAGAAACAAGTACTAATTGACCCAACTAGTGTTTTGACCCAACAAAGAAACAGACGGGGGAAGGGAATAGAGATGCTATCACCTCTCCAATGTCGGAGTTGAAAAGGAACGTGCTACTGCTGCGCGGCCGCCGAATGGTCATTCGTGCCTTTGCCTCTGCGATTAGACTCGTTTTGCTCTGCCCTCGACGGAGCACTTATGTGACCAGAGCGGCAGCGGACGGCGGCACGATGGAGGGGGCAGCGGCGGACGGCGGCGCATCGGAGGGGTGGCGGCGGACAACGGCGCGTGTTTCTGTGAGTCGATGGTGGCAGGGTCGGTCTTTTGGTTTCGGCCCACTGTCCTTCAACCATTTCATGGGTCGGACGACTAGCCCAGAAAAAAAAAAAAAATATATATATATATATATAGACACACGTCCATTTAAAAATCAACAGGAATAAGCTATCGTTTTTCGTTCATCGGACGAAAGCAAAATATCGTCCGATGAACGGACGAGACTTTGTAGGCCTCGGCGCTCAGAGAATTCATGTCGTCTACTAAACGGGTGACACCATTATATCACCCGTTCATCTGGTGACATGTTTGTAAATTAATTTAATTTCCAGCAGAATAGATATAGTTTGGTGAAAAATATTTGTTGTGTAAATAGTTGTCCAAACGATTTTATAGAGTGGTTCATTTTTACCTTAATATATCCTTAATTTTGGTTCGATATAATTTTATCGACATTTCGTTATTTAGTTGATATAAAATTATATCATTTTTTAAAAATAATAATATTAGGAAGATAAAAAATTGAATTTATCGAACAATAGTGGTCGTGACTGCATACCTGAGGAGGGGAAGATCCCTCAAGATACGTTGCTCGAAGAGAGAGCGGGAGGAATGGCGTTCTCCCTCCTGGCTCTGGCGACCTCCTTCTTGTCTCTGGTGATCTCTCCCTGCACTGACCTCCGTGGCGATCTCCTTTGATCCTCTTCAGGAGTATCGGTCGGCGAGGGCTCATGGGTGGCCTCTCCGATCTAGATTTCAGCCCGGGGTTGGCCTTGCAACAGGTGGTTCTTTTCAGGTTTGGCTCTCCAGTTGATCTCTTGGCTTCTCCTGCCTCTCCGGCCTTCTTCTTGGTGGCATCTTTTGGCCGTTCTACCATCCGCCTGAATGCGGAATCGGTTGGTCTCATTCTTCAATCATGCTTGGGTGGCTCAGCGTTGAACTTCCATGTGGTTCATTTGGCCGGCAGCATGTTTCGGTTTTCTGTTCAATCGAAGCAAGTGGGTTTTCTCATCTACCATCTGAGAAAGGTGATTTGCAACCATTTTCATCTCTTCTTCGCTTTATGGGGTAATGGTGGTCCTGTCTGGCGTCGTGATTATCTCTCTGGATCCAAGAGCAGGAGGCCGAATGGGTGGATGTCTCTCATAAAAAAAGGAGATCATATGCAGTTGTGGTTTCTTCTTCTTCCGGCTTCCATCAGCATCAAGGTGCGGCTAAACCTTCAGTTTTTAAGCGTCTCTCCTTCCTAGCAAATTATCAGGCAAACTACTTGGATGATTCTGGATCTATGCCACTGAATTCCATTCACTCTCGGGCGAGACGTTTGGATCATCCTCGCCGGCCGGTGATCGCCGGTAACAGCGCTCCGTCGGAGGTCTCGGGATTTCTTGGCATTAATGGCATTGATGGCTCAGCGGGATCTCAGCCTTCTCTGAATCGGAATTTGAATGCTGTTACTCTGCCTAATCCTCGCCGGGTCCACAACTATTTCCATTGCTTAGCTGAAGGGCACCTGCCCGCTCTTGTTCAAATATGGTAAGGTGCCGTGTGTGCTACAATTACAGTCATATCTCCTGGAATTGCAGAGCTAAGATCAGGAAAGGATTGATTTACCGTCCTATTGCCGTGGCCAAAGAGTTCACAGCCCCGGATCCCTCGTCCAAGACAATCGAGCCTTCTTTATATCCCAAGGGAACCCTCGGAGTTTCCTCATCTTCGTCTCCAGTAGCCTCCACCAACTTCGAGCTCATAGCCGCTCCCTGCTTTCCTCCGGCAATGTCGAACTTCCCCGTTGACTACCGCCCACTGGTCCCAGCTAGCTTCTGCCTAGATGAGGTGGTGGTCAGCGAGCAAGATGCCCCCCCCCCTCCGCCCCTGCGTGCCTTCCTCGGGGCCTTGCTGGAGCGCCGTCACGAGAATGTGGTGATCGCCATCCTGGAGCCGGCGGTCTCCATGGCCGACTTTGCTGTTATGGTGGATGCCCTCTACGACTATCTGGTTAACACCCGCCACGTTCGTGTTCTCGAAGTTACTCCATCTGCTCTGGGGGCAGCCACTGTTTGTTTTGGATCCACTATGGAAAGGGAGAACATGATCAATTTTGGCACTCACTCGATACATCCCTACTCCCTGCACTTCGTGAAACATGATGAGGATGAAAATCTCAGGCGCTGTCCCCTGGATCGCTCTTGTTGGCTCATGCTGGTTGCCTTTCCCCTAGATTGCTTCGATGAATTCCTCAATGCAAAAGTTGTTGCTGGGTTTGGGGTCCTTCTGCACTGGCACAAATCTTGTGATAAATCTAAAATCGTTATCAATGTGCTGGTGGATGAAGAAAAGGCTATTCCAGTTGATGTCCTGGTCACGGTGGGGGATGAACCCTCGGCTCGGTCGTGGACCATCCCCATTGTCCGCCTACGTGAGACCGGGACGTACATCCCAGCGGACGAGGAGCCTCTGCCTATCGAGGACGCGTATCCTCTAACATTGCTTCACAAAGTCACCGGAATGCACAGTAAAATGAGCCTAGGCAAACAGTATCCTGACATTATTCTACTGTAGTAAAATACTGTAGTGATTCTACTGTTTACAGAGTCATTGTAGCAAGTAATCTGGTGCATCCATTCTAGATCTAATGGTCAAAAAAATCCAATGTCACGGCACTGTTCATCCTCTGACTCTGTCAAAGAATACGATTCCGCCTATCGAAGGCCCGGTGCACCCCATCCCTCCCTCGCCTCCTCGCTGAGTGGGCCCTCAGCCGGGTGGCTCATCGGCGAACAGCCAGTCAGCCACCGGATGGGTAGCGATGGCTACATCGGCTCGAAGGTGGGCGAACATTCTCCTACCCCACTTCACGCTCCGGCTCCGGCGCCTGCCCCGGCCCCGGCGCGGTCCCTTGCTGTTGTCCTGGCCACTGCCCTGCCAACAGCTCCGTCACCATTGGCACTGGTTACGTGCCCCGTCGCTCCAGAGATCGTCAGGGTGCCGTGGGTGCTTTGCCACCTACACCTGTAGCTCCAGAGATTGACAACGACGTCGTCATTTCTGAGTGCCCTGCGGGCGCTACCCCTCGTCGTCACGGCCGCCTGCGCAAGAACAAAGTTCCACTCGATGTCTCTCTGCTCCGCAGCAGCAAGCGGCTCAATTCAACCCTAGATGGTTTCCGCGATGCGGGGAGTGCTGCTGAGTTTGCTCCTACCACCCCAGGAGCTTCCTCTGCTGGTCCCCCACCTCATCTCTTAATGGAGAACCTTCAGGCGATTGGTCAGGGCTAGTGTCTGATGCATCCTAAGGAGGTGTTAGTTGAGGCTCTTGCGGCTGCTTCAAGTGATGAAGATGATAAATAAGCACTTTCTTAATAATGGTCTTTGCTTGGTCCTTTGCTTAATGTTGGTGCTGGTCATGTCTCTCCTAGTGAAGTGGCTGTTGTCGGGATCTCGATGTCCCTCTTGGCTCTTTTTGGTCGTAGTCCTATGTGGCTGTCTAATAAAACTAGCTACTTATGATGGTGCTTGTTTAGTTTATATCCTTTCAGTTTCCTACTTTGGGCAGCATGGATGGGGGGCTTCGAGCCTACTTTTCACTTCTCTTTCATTATGACAATTCTTCATGTTGGTTGGATATGCCCTGGCTATGTCAGTGATGGCTGGTTGCTCTTCTTCTGTGGCTTAATGGATAATTCTCAGAATTGGAAAATTCTTTCATGGAATATTCGAGGCATTAATGCTCAGCCAAAATGGAACGGTATTAGATCCAAAATTGATGAAAGTTCCTGTGGTATCCTTTGCCTGCAAGAAACCAAGCGTCAAAACTTTGATCAAGCTTATATAAGCAATTTCTGCCCAAGGATCTTCAACAAATTTTCCTTTTCCCCCTCAGTTGGGGCTTCTGGGGCCCATTTGTTAACCCACGTCTGGACACGAGTCGCAAACGTGCTCATGCAATGAGCCCCCGTGCGCGTCAACCTAGAAAAACCTAAACAATTGAGTTAACATATTGCATTGTGTACAATGAAAAGATAAGTATATTTTTACATACTTGTGTATGTTAGCAGGGCATCGTCCTAGTCAACGGGATCGGGAATGGCTGGAACTTTCCGAACTGCCGCATCACGCGATGTGGTGAGTACTCTTTGACGTAGAAGTCGTAGACAAGGGGGCACTGCATGAGCCAGTACTCCCGGTCCCATAAGCACAACATTGAAAGTCCAAGCGAAGCGCGTCGATGTATCTCCTCCGTGTACGGCCTCCACCGGACGTCGTTCACCGTCAGCTCATCGAATTGGTGAACAAAGTCTGGGCACACGCGGTGTGTCTGCACACTAAACCAAGAGGGTTGTGCATCCAACCTAAGTTAGACAGACAAAGAAAGCAAGTAAGTAATTAACAAATACGTGCAAAGTTTAGAGTTGTTACCCGCCATATGCACCACAACGATCCCATCGTCGGGCTGCCGACGCCGTCCTCAGGAAACTGGTAAGCACTGTGATCCACAAGGGGCTTGCCGATGGTGATGCACTTTTAGGACCACATTTGAAGCAGCAGGGGATACCCAGTGAAAATGGCGTTATCGTCCATCTTCGTGCATCCGTCGCATTGGCCGTTGTATGTCACTGCCTGCACAGCAAAAGGCCAGCTGTACTACGGGACCTCCCCCAGGTTGGCGTCTGCCACCTCTCTGGTGTAGGGGATCATACTCGTCGAGACCATATTCCGTGGGTCTCGGTGAACATGACCCACCCGAACAACCACAAGAGGTACGCCTCCAAGTAGGTCCTCGTCGCCTACTAGTGGTTGGATGTTGTCTGACTGTCAAAATGGAATAATTACTAACATCTTCATCCATTAGTAATGTATAGGAGATGAAAAATTAGTTCAAAACTTATGTACCACAAACTGACTGAGAATGGTCTTCGTTGGTCCGTGCTTCTTGGTCCCCGAGAAAGCCCTAAACGGGGCTAGGCCATCCCACTGTTGAACAACAGAGAAGCGTCCAAGCAGGTCGTCGCGCCATGCCACGTCAACGTCCCTAGCCCCCACAGCGGCATCCGCACAAGGTAGGCCCATCAGGAGCGAGACGTCCTAGAGCGTGGGCGCCATATCGCCGCATGGGAGGTGAAACATGTACATATCAGGACGCCACCTGTCGACAAGGGCTGCGAGCAGGGCCCAGTTGTAGCTAAACCGGGTGGCTGCCTCCGAGCCACCGACCAACGTGTCCACCTCCACCAGCCGGCATAGAGGAAGTAGCCCAACAGCACGCAACCTACAACATATCAAAGTTAGCAATGAATATTCAAAACAAGTCGTATACAATGTTAAATTGAAATTGTATAAATCTCGGGATCCAGCGCGTGTCAACCCTCATGCACTCCACCCGCACATAGGGTTGTAGTACCACAATGCGGTACGAATGATGCCTAAGGTTGAGTTGAGGGTCAAGTAGCTCGAACTGCGCCATACCTACTTGCTGCAAATTATTTACAGTATTCTAAGGAACCAAACATAGAGTAAGAAGTAACCGTCCAAAATATAACATAACATAATTGAAGGTTCAAAGCGTATACAAATATGTTAACGAAAACCAACATAACATGTTACAACCTCAAACATACGGGAAATCTCATTACTAAAATAGTTTACTACAATGAATTACAACATATAACTCGACGAAGCAGACTATCAATGGCCACGGGGACCTCTCCCATCTGCACCAGAGCTGGCAGGACCTACTTCCGTAGGGTTAACACTCGGGTCACCAACGGTGCATTTCTTGTAAATGTGACCAGTTCCGTTGCACTTGCTGCACCATTTCACGCGACGCCTAGCTTCTGCTTCGCCATATCATTACGGAGCCTCGTAGTTTGGTGCTGTCCCATCTTGTGCTTCATCTTGTAGGGATCAGGAATGAAAACACAATCGGGCTCAAGTTCCTTTGTGAAAGATCCAAAAATCTAGAAACCATAGATTACATGGTTCTAGGTGTTGAACAGAGCTTCCTTCTTGAAGTAGTTGAAGATGTATCTCCGAGTCCTCATCCCCGTCACGGCACACGCAACAATCACATGAAAACATGGCTTGTGCAATAGCATCAGCTTATAGCAGGTGCAAACGCACCTGTCATTGAAGATGATACACTCTTGGATAACTCTCTCACGCTTGCCCCCCTCCTTCCTTTCTCCCTGCATAGAACTTCGTATCTGTGCTGTGCAGTTCCCATGATCTTTACCCGGTACATCTTTGTCTTCTCTGTCTTGTCCTCTATGTACTTAGTCATCTTTGTCCCATAAATCAGACGAGCATCATTCAGCGCTGGGTGCGATATGGCATAGCGGTCCCTGAAATACTTTCACATCCCTTGAAGTATGACCTCTACAATACCCACCAGCAGTCATAATACTGTACCTAGCCCCATTTGTGTCGTAGAGCAGAGCTCACTTCTCCTTCGGCTCATTTGAAATTCACTCGCTAAACGACCTAGTAGATGACCCAATCGTCCACGTTATACCAGTTTCATTATCTGTTTGGAGGGACTCAAGAGGTACTAGTTCATCCTCTGATCCCCTCACGGGCCTCCCTACACGCTCATGTGTTTGTTTCTTCGTCAGCTCATCTAGTGTCTTCCAAAGAGCATTAAACTTCTGATGCTAGTTCAGACTGCACAACCTCTTGAACATGTTCATGAGGTTCTTGTTCTTGAATTAGAGGAAGAAGTTTGCACCCAAATGCCTCATGCACCACCTACTCTACAGATCTGGCCACACAGGTCCCATCACGCCATCGCCCGCTCTATTTTGCAGCTCCTGAATTGCTGCGAGCATTCTAGCATTCCGGTCATGTAAAAGGCACACGTTCGGTCGAGCACAAACAATTATCATCTTGACACGGTAGAGAAACCAGTACCAACTGGTGGTGTTCTCACTCTCCACAAATGCAAATGCCAACGACAGAACTTGGTTGTTCCCACCAACCCCAATAGCAGTCAGGATTTAGCCCTTATACTTCCCGGTAAGGAAAGTGTCGTCGATCCACAGGATAGGCCGACAATGCTTGAAAACTTTGATATATGCTCCTAATACGAAGAAGCATTGCTTTAGAACATACTTGCCAGGTTTGGAGAATAATACATACTTATCAATATCATAATATGACCCTAGGTTCTTTCGAGCTATGGTCTGCAGTAAGTGTGGAAGATTGTCATATGACGCTTCATAGGTCCCAAACCTCATCTCAATTGCCTTCCTCTTCACCCTTCATTCCTTGTTGTAGATGATAGTATACTTGTACTTCTCCTCAATTTGCCTAATTATGGACCCTAGTTCGTAGTTCAGGTTACTCACAATCTGGACGTACATCACATTGGTGACAAAGGCTGAGGTGATGTTCCTGTGGCTGGGCTCAACTTCATATAGGGTGCAAGTGTGCTCCACCACTATGGACACCTCCCAGTACTCAACCCACTTCCTCTTGAAATTGTGCACCGCCACGGGCAACCCTCTTTCACGCACTTGACATCATATTCCTTCTTGCTTGACTTAACAACATAAAACTGCTGACAAAACAATGTTGCCTATTGAGTCACAGCATCCTTCATCGCATGACTAGTAGGATACCTAGCACCCTCAGTCACCTCATTCTGAGTATACTCCTACGGCACCTGATTCCCCTCATTCACCACAAGTTTGTTAAAGTTGGGATTGTCCCAGTCTGTGGGAACATGACCATCATCTTCATCATCCGACATGTCATACTCAGGACATTCGTCCGCCTCACGATCATCCCGCTCAATCTATTCCATTAGAGATTTGTTTCCCTCATATGCCTCACCTATCGGTTCAGTCGGATAATCCGATGGATATCCACCATCTAGATTGACATCCTCATCATAATCCTCCTCATCACCCTCCTCCTTCGCATACCCCCACCCTCCATCTCCCCAACAACCTCCTTATTCTTCCATTACACTAGCAACATAGGAGGCCAACCTCTTTGTACAATATCTTGCAGATACCTCCTCCACACTTGATCTTCCCCGAGTGGGTACCCCTTCCAGTACACACCATCTCTCAGACGGTTACCCACAATGCTAATGATCATCTCTTGAACCTTGGGGTCTATTTTGAGCCCCCGCATCAGCCAGGCATACAAGTGTCCGACACTTTTGTGCATAGGTCTGAAGATACCATTGATAATCGACTGAAATACGGACAATACTACCCCTTCCGGACCATATAATATTTAACTGTCCCTATAAAAATCGTAAACTACAACAGGTCTGACATACCTGGCAACCATAGACAAAAACCCTAACATTATTGCGACAAAACAGAAATAATTATGTAAAACTACATCTACAATGGAAAATATATTACAAGCATAGCCCAATATGTATTCTATACTGTAACAAAATATTCCTGGATCATTATATCAAACACCTCCAAATCCTACATCTACTACCTAACTTATGACTATAATATGTCTAAATCCTACATTTAATACCTAACATATGTCTAAATACTACATCTAATTGCTAAAATATGCATACAAATAGGATCTAGTTGCTATATTATGTCTAACCCTAATTCTAAACCTAGATCTACATCTTGATCTACGTCTAGTTGTTACCTATCAGGTTTGTAAAAAAATCTTAGGTCTAACCTCGAACCTATATCAAAACCTACCAATAATGACTATCCTACCGGGTTTATAGAAAAACAAGAAAACTAACATACATCTTTATTTCAGCAGGGCTTCGCCACAAGTTTCTTCCTCCCCTCCTCTCCCCTTTCCTCTCCGCCCCTCCCTCTCCCTCAACCTCTCTTACTCCCCTCCCTCTCTCGACTGGGTGTGGTGAAATGGTGGGCTGACGCCGGCAGGGTGCGCTGGCGCTTCTTTATACCTAGAAGATCTCACCCACTAAACAGATGAGACCTTCTGGGTGGGCCCGTCCGGAGTCACATCCACGAAGATCTCGTCCATGCAGTAGGCGACATGAAGTTCTCGCCTGCTGAACGGACGAGACCTTCTCTGAGCACCGGAGCCCACAAGGTCTCGCTCATTCATCGGGCGATAGTAAGTTATTCCTGCCAATTTTTCAAATGGATGTGTAGTTTTGAATATATATATATATATATATATATATATATATATATATATATATATATATATATATATATGTATGTATGAAAACAAGTCTGTACTCCCAGGAGTACATACTCCCTACGATGATATACCGTATAAATGAACTAGATATACATAGATACTCATTCTAAGATTCTCTAATGTGAATTACATGAAAAAATTGAAAAGAAGTCCATCAATTTTAATAAATTTTGATAATACCTTCATATTTGTACATAAAATGTAATATACTAAAAAATATGTACAAACTATATAAAAAAGTATACATACCACTTGGATGATCTTATATACTCATATGCTCCATATACATACCATTTATCACATAAGATTATGTTATGAGATACGTATGTGAGAGTATATACTCCTGAGAGTACCAAATATGCTTCATATATATATATATATATATATATATATATATATATATATATATATATATATATATTTATTGTCGGACCATACCCACCCTTTAGTTACATCGAGCAAGGAAATGGAAATCCGGGATTGTGTCAGACTATACAACCCGGCATTTAGATGTGGTAGCTTTACGCCGGTAACTTGAACACTGACAAAAATAGACGCGCTCGAGGACATATGTTCAACCCAATGGTATTTGTTCGACCGCGTCAGCATCAGGTGCAGAGAACGTTTCTCTCATCAGTTCCACAATCAAAAGAGCCGTATCATCCATCAGGTCTAAACCATGGCTTCAGGCTGAGGTTGGATGGAATCCAATTATCCGTCCAAATATCCCCAGCACCGACTCTTTTGATCATTCCTTTTTCAAGAACCTTCCTACCATCCAGGATTGCAGGCAAAGTATGCGAGCTATCCCTTCTCGTTGCTTGCATAGTCATAGTGAGAGTAATATTTTCCTTTCAGCACCATGGCGCACGACTCTGGAGTCTGGACGTGTCATAAGCCTCCAGCAAAAGCCCTCTTATTCTCTCAGGAGCTTTCTCAAAGGCCTCCTTTTCTGATCGGCCCACAGCCGTAGGAAGCCCAAGAGCTTCTGTATAAATACTTGACAGCATCAGTGGTCTGAAAAACACTGCTGATTTATCTCTGTTCACAAGTTTGCCCGAACCGATGTTATACTGTTCAAGAATATCATGAATTCTATCTGCACCTCCCTGCACCCGAATTCCTCTGGATAAATACCCCAGACAAGCATTCTTCAGCGTACAAGAGAGAAACAAATATGGGCCATATTAGAAAAATCCATCTACGTGTATTGCGAAACTAACATATGTGTAGCTATATTACATACGTGGGTCTTATTTAACCGTCTGTATGTAGCTCTCTTACAGATAGAGTTGTAACTGTCTGTAACAAGCTCGATATTACAGGCACTTTTGAAGAGACGAAATCCATAATTGTCTGTGATAGAGTTTAAAATTGGTCTGAGATAACCCGTTCTAATGTAGTGAGGGATATTGAGTCACCCTATCTTAAACCTGATGATGAGTTGTATATAAGTACCGTATATGATTGTCCTATACTTATACAAATCGCTTAGGGTTTCCTAGATTCTCGAAGTATACGATTGTGTTTAGGAAAGGAATCCCTGGACCTCTGGAAACTGCCTGCAAGATCCAGATATCCCTTAAAGAGGAAGTCTATTCCTAAGTTTGTGGATGACATAATCCTACTCGCGAAGGAGTCCGAAGGCTACACGGCAACCCCGATATATATACGAAGCTAGGGGACCCAACGGAGAACAAGACATCAAGCAATACAGAAGCAACAAGCCATTTGCAATCGCGATCTACATTGACATCTCGCAAGGAGCATTCGACTAGTTTTAGATATATCTAGGCTAGCCATGACCCTCTTGTAATCTATCACAAAGATCTACAAGAATATAGGACGTAGGGCTATTATTCTTTGGGAGGTCCGAACCTGTATAAATCTCTGTTTTGTATTGCTTGATTCGATAGGAGGGAGTATCCCCTACTTATCTCACGTATTTCGTAAGATCGGTGGTTTACTAATCGTCAATAGTTGGCACGGTCCGTAGGGATCATGACCAACGACGTCAAATCTTCACCACGAAACATGTTCCCGACTCCACCCAAGTTTGCGTCAAGAACCAGCTACTCAGACGAAGGGTTCTACGAAAACTTTACCGTTTCTCCCAACAAAGATCTAATGATCGATCAGGTGGATCTAGGAGACAACCTCCCTAGTGACGAGTCCAGCGACAAGGTAAGTCGTTTCATGAATGAGTGTGCCAAGGCTTATGACATCGATGTTGAACCTCTCAATGACCAAGATGATCATGCAAGCGATGTTCACGGCAAGTTGGGATCTTCCCGATCATGCAAGCGACATTTGCTGCACGTCAGGATCTTCCCCACCCATGGCTTCCGACAACATGGATTGTCGAAGATCCTACCCAAAGGCTTCCTGACGACAGGTCCATGATGGATATGGACTCCTATTCTAGCAAAGTGTACCTCCGAGAAGTATTCACCATCGACGATAGAAATAGTGATCCATCCCACCAAGGCGATGACGCAACGAACCCACAATCTACCATTGATCTGACCGGGGGAGATAAGACTCAACCCCCACCGACGACAACACCTCGTGACCAGATCAAACACCCTACTACAAACTAAGAATCAACTACCCCGTACCACTAGCAAGGTACTAGATGTTTTAGATTTGGCACTGCTTAAAGACTCGAGGGTGTCCAGGACCTGCTCCAACAATCTCCCACGATGGGTCTCGCTACCACCAAGGGAAAGAAGTGGCTCAGCGAATTTGAGGAGCTCGTCTGACAAGCACAGGCGCATGGCGAATCCTCTCACCAAGCGCTAGTTGCTAACAAGGAAGTCTCACACCAACACTTCTCATGAGGAGTTAGATCCAGAAAGATGGAATCGCCAGAATCAAACTTACCGAGAAGGCAACAAATCTTAGTGTCACCGCAAGACTTTGTCGATCCACAACCATCCCATCTGAGGACCAGTCAACCTCTCCTTGATGACCTAGCTAGAGGTCACCCTGGTGCCATAGTCGTTTGAGTCAAGGTCGTGGCCTGTCTCCAGCCCTTATGAGTGAGGCACCCATGACTACGCATGGAGCCATCAACAAGTGCCAAGAATTCTTGACGAAGCTCAGGAGGGTCAACTAGCCAACTCGATTCAGACTCGGGTCCATCGAGAAGTTCAACGTGACTACAAACTCCATTGAGGGCCTCCAGATCTACACTATAGCTATCCAAGCGGCTGGGGGATGAGAAAGTCGTGGTCAATTACCTTCTCACATCCCTTGAAGGGCTAGGCAGGACTTGGCTGAGCAACCTACTACCTAGGACGATCTACTCAAGGGAGCAAAATTGTGACCTATTTTAGGCAAACTTTCAAGGCACAAACGTTCATCCTAGCAAGAAGAATGACCTTTTCCACGTCATTCAGTTGGAAAAGGAGGCTCTACACAAGTTTGTTCGATGCTTCTACAACACCCAGAACACCATCCCAAAGATAACTAATGCTGATGTCATCTAGGCATTTACCTGAGGGTTTAGGAGCCACCGGTGTGTGGACACCATGCCTGACTCTCAGATGATCCAAGAGATGATAGACATAACCGACAAGATGGCTAATGCTGAGGAGGCTCTTCTATTCATCAAGGACATCCAACGCCCTTAACCTGGACAAGAGGATGACTCATTGAAAAAGCACAAGAAGAAGAACTCCAAGGGAGGCAAAGGGAAGAAGCCTAAGACTAATGAAGTCATGGCAGACCTTCCCGACACGCGTCCCGACAGGCCATTTCTTCGAGTGATAACTCCGGTCTTAGGATTTTAGATATCTCTGGGTTGCTACATGAGCCTCCGAGTTGGTACCTAATCGGAGTAGGGATTTTGGGTCAACCGAGAAATATCATCCTAACTTTTCGGGATCCTAAAAAGGATGGGGAGAAGTGACTTCTCACTTGACAGCTTCTAAAATTTGAATCGATGGGGCGGAAATTTTATGTTGTGGTGAAGAGAATTTTTCATGTCAAAAGATCATGATGATATTTGGAAACTGTGCGAGCCTGTCAGGGACATGCAACAGTTTTTCTGGGATTTTGTTCCAACTGCTCCCGCTTGCATCGAAAGAGATTCTGAGCATTAAATGTGATGAGACATTGGCACAAAAAATCGTGGCCCCAAGTAATACTTGGAACAGTTATCGAGCTAGTCGGAGAATTACCAAGCACCTATTTGTCCATGCTCAACCTCTAGGGGGAGCTAATAATATACGAATTGACTCAAGCCTAGCTATGGGAGCATAAGTTTCACCAAAATCCAAACCTTCTATTTGTGTGAAGCCTTGAGCAACCAACCTTGCTTTATTTCTGGTCACGATCCCGTTCTCATCTTGTTTGTTACGGAAGACCCATTTAGTGCCAATTACATTTTGATTTGGTCTTTCCACCAACGTCCAAACTTCATTTCTCTTGAAGTTACTCAACTCTTCTTGCATGGCCATCACCCAATCCGGATCTCCAAGAGTTTCTTCTACCTTCAAAGGCTCCAAAGAGGAAACAAAAGAGTAATACTCACAAAAATTTGCAATTCTTGAGCGAGTAGTTAACTCCTTTTGTATATCACCAAGTATGTTGTCCACAGGGTGATCTCTTTGGATGCTTTGATGAACATGTGGGTGTGGCACTTGGGATTGATGTTGAATATCTTCCACTTCATCATCATCTAAGAATTTAATGGAGTCATCATGGGCTTGATTTTGGTCTCGAAGTTGATTTTCACCTTGATCTTGCATTGATGTTGATGGCTCCACTTGCATTGATGAAGATGGTTTAGCTTGATCATTTTGGGCCACTTATTGCTTTTGTGGTTCTAGAGGCTTAATTTCACCAATTGATATTTACTTGATTGCTTCGCTTGGAATTTCTTCATCACCTAATACATTAGGATCAACTTGCTCCACTTGGGAGCCGTTAGACTCATCAAATGTCACGTCCCGTGCAATTTCAACACAACCGAATGTTTTGTTAAAAACACGATAGGCATAGGCATTTGATCCATAACCAAGCATAAATCATTCATCTACGTTAGGAGAAAATTTAGAACTCTTTGCTTTCTTATTCAAAATAAAGCATTTGCTACCAAAGACTTTAAAGTATGAAACATTTGGTTTGTTATCGGTTAGGAGCTCATAAGCGGTCTTGTTCAAGATCTTGTGGAGATATAACCGGTTGATGGCATGGCATGCGGTGTTGATTGCCTTCGCCCAAAATTGATCCGACACCTTATATTCATCAAGCATTGTCCTTGACAACTCGATTAGGGTCCTATTCTTCCTCTCGACAACCCCATTTTGTTGAGGGGAGTAGGGTACCGAGAATTAGTGCTTGATCCCTTCTTCATCAAGAAACTCTTCAATTTGTATGTTCTTGAACTCGCTTCTGTTGTCGCTTCTCACCCTTTTGATCTTCACTTCTAACTCATTTTGGGCTCTTCTTACAAATTTCTTGAATATGACTTGTGTTTCACTTTTGTCATGCAAAAAGAATACCCAAGTGAAATGAGAATAGTCATCAATAATAACCAAATCATATTTGTTACCGCCAATACTTATGTAGGCGATTGGCCCAAATAAGTCCATGTGAAGAAGCTCCAATGGCCTTGTGGTCGTCATCACGTTCTTGGCGGGATGAGGTGCTCTGACTTGTTTTCCTGCTTGACAAGCACTACAAATTCTATTTTTCTCAAAAGAAACATTTGTTAGTCTTAGGATGTGTTCGCCCTTTCAAAATTTAGACAAATTCCTCATGCCAACATGGGCTAGTCGGTGATGCCAAAGTCAACCCATGCTAGACTTAGCAATCAAGTAAGTTTTAGGCTTCACTTCATCCATTGAAAAATCAACAAGATAAAGTTTACTCTTCAACTTACCGGTGAAAGCTATTGAGGCGTCTTCCCTTCTAGAAACGATCACACCCTCATTAGTAAAAAGACAATTGTAACCCATTTTACATAATTGTGACACGGATAACAAATTGTAATTAAGAGACTTGACTAACAAAATATTTGAAATAGAATGATCATTGGAAATAGCAATTTTACTTAAATCTATTACCTCTCCTTTTCCATCATTGCCAAAGATGATGTTTTCATGTGGTCCTCCATCTTCTTCAAAAGATGAGAACATACTCTTTTCTCCGGTCATGTGATTTGTACATCCACTATCGATCACCCAACTTGATCCACCGGAGGAGTATGCCTACAAAAAAAATTTATGCCTTTATTTTAGGTACTCAAATTTGTTTGGGTCCTTTAGCGTTAGTCACAAGCACCTTTAGTACCCACACATTCCTTTTGACAACTCTATCCTTTGTGCGGAGACCAACATAAAGAGCTACCACTTTACCACGGTGGTTTCTCTTAAGCATATAAGAGGTATAAAAGGTAGATTGAGAAGCATAGGGTTTTGGTTGCTTTGCTTGAGCAGTATGATCATCTTGCTTTCCTCCCTTGATGAACTTGAGGCACTCCACTCCATTCATCATCACACGGCCATTTGGCTTGCTCGTGTATTGATCAAATCCAAGCCCTCTCTTTTGCTTGTTGTCCTTGGCTTGAATGGTCTTGTATAGTGCATCATTGGATTTGTAGGTTTTGATGCACCCATACTTGACTAAAGCATTTAGCCTCTCATTTTCTTTTTGTAATACTTGCAAAGATTCAACATTAGTAGTATAAGCATTTATATCAATATTAAAGCAATGAGAGCACCCATTACTAGTCGAAGCACTAGATAGCAAGTTTGCATCATTAGAGTCGAATGAGCTACTCTTAAGGGTATCAATTTGCATTTCAAGATTTTTATAATTTTTATCCAAACTTGATAATTTCTCTTGAAGTGTAGAATTATTACTCTCAAGACTAGCAATTGAGGAATTGGCTACATCATAATCATTGGATAATTTCTCAACTTTCTCCTTCTCTTTAGCAAGGAGCTCCTCGAGTTCAAGGTTTCTCTCCTTTTCAAGGATGAACAAGTCCTCTTATCTCTCAAGGGTCTCCTCATGACTATCTATTGTATCCATTAGCTTTTTTTTATCTTAGACATGGCATTTTTGCTTAAACCTTTAAACATACTATCACAATCACTATCATAATCACTATCACTATCTAGGAGCTTGGATTGTGATTTTACCTTACGACCTTTAGCCATGAGGCACTTGGGGGAGTCATCATCATCATCACTCATTAAGAGTGATTTTATTGGTGTAGGCTCGCGGATGGCGATGGTGGCAACCCCTTCATCATTGGAGTTGGAGTCGGAATTGGAATCCCACTCCTCTCCATTGTGTGCTTGACTCGAATATTTCTTCTTGTGGGTCTTGTACTTGTCCTTCTTGAATGGCTTGCTCTTATTTTCTTCCTTGTCTTTTCCCTTCTTCTTGTTGGGACAATCGGCTATGAAGTGGCCAATTTCGCCACACTAATAGTGTCGGTGTATCAGGAACCAGGGGTCCCTGAGTCCCGAGACCGGGCCGGCCATCCGCCACGCGTCACCATCCCGCGAGGTCCGCCCTGCGAGATAAGAAGGAGCTAAGTCCCGGGAGAAGGTGCTCGGGGCCGCCGCCTCTGGTTCCCGAGCACCCCAGTTCCCCGATGATCCGCGGAGTCCAAGTACCGGGAAGGAAGTGCTCGGGAGAAAGTGCTCGGGGCTGCACGTGGCAGCCCCCGAGGACTCGGTTCCTCGAAGGTTTCCCCCAGTGCTCGGGAGAGAATGCTCGGGGCTGCACGTGGCAGCCCCCGAGGACTCGGTTCCCCGACGGTTTCCCCCAGTACTCGGGAGAGAGAGCTCAGGGCTGCACGTGGCAGCCCCCGAGGACTCGGTTCCCCGAAGGTCTCACCAGAGTGCTCGGGAGAGAGAGCTCGGGGCTGCATGTGGCAGCCCCCGAGGACTCGGTTCCCCGAAGGTCTCACCAGAGTGCTCGGGAGAGAGTGCCCAGGGCTGCACGTGGCAGCCCCCGAGGACTCGGTTCCCCGAAGGTCTCACCAGAGTGCTCGGGAGAGAGAGCTCGGGACTGCACGTGGCAGCCCCCGAGGACTCGGTTCCCCGAAGGTTCGCGCAAGATCGTTCGACGACCCAAAGGGTCCCCTTGCCGGGGTGTCAGCCAGTCAAAGACACGAATGCCGCATTTAATAGGCACGCGCGGCCTGACATCCTAACATCCTGACATTCTCAGCTGCCCACGCCCTAGTGTCAGACCCTGCCATGCTCTGGCAGGGGGGCGTGGGTCCATTTAATGCACGGGTCCCGTCCCGTTTCACCCGGGTGCCTCGGGATAACGTTGCCAGAATCGAAGCGCTCCGCCTGCCACCCTGCCCCGGCAGAAGAACAAGACAGGGTGGGCGCACCGGGCACCTCTGCGGCTGCCCGGTGGGCCCCCTTCATGGCGCCGGAGGACCTCCACAGTGGCGGGTGGTCGGATACACGCCGCAATCTTCCACCGCCCCTGTCACTTCGCCGAAGCGGAATGATGACGCCTTTCTCCGTGGCACCTTGGCACGTGCGCCCCCTCTTTCCCATTCAGGATAGGTCAAGGACGGCGCGCCTATAAAAGGAAAGGATGGAGAATACATAAAAGACGGACTCTGACGCTCACAGCTGACAGCAGACAACACACACGCTCACGACTCATCCTTGAAGAATTCCGCCTCAGATCCGGAAGCCCCCAAGAAGCACCCGAAGCCCAGATCAAAAGACGAAGAACATCACCAACAAGCTCAAGCCAAGCTAGAACAGAGAGCCTCAAGCTCTCTGTAAGCAGCTCACCCCTGTATCCAGATACATCCTTGAAGAATTCCCTTCAAGGAAAGGTATAGCACTCACACAGGAGTAGGGTGTTACGCCTCCGTGCGGCCCGAACCTGTCTAAACCCCGGTGCACCCATCTTTCTCGCACTAGGTCGATCATCTCCCACCACCAGCCACTGCATTTATTTCCGTTCCCATTTATTTCCCCGACAAGCTCGTTCAGGATCATCCCCCCGGCCGAATCTCTAAAAAGGGATCTCTCGGGATCCCTGCGACAGGAGTTCATCCTCCGACAAATAGTATGCCCTCTTAGATGTTCTCTTCTTGGGCATATCTCTCTTGTATTTGGAATAGCCACTCTTCCTCATGAATTTCTTGAATCTTTTCACAAAGAAGGCCATCTCTTCATCTTCGGAACTCTCTTCTTCACTTGAGCTTAATTCTTGAACTTGTTTGTTTTTACTTGCCTTGAATGCAACTTCCATGTTCTTGGAGGTTAAGATTTGCTTGGCATGAATATTCACTTCATTTGCTACTTCCTCCATGAGTTCATGAGCAAGTATCCTCCCGAGCACATCGCTCGGTGTGAGCCTTTTGTAATCTCTTCTTTCTCAGAGAAGTGTCACCAAAGTGGGATTTCTAGGAGCGAAAGCTCTAAGCAATCTTTTCACCACTCTGTGATCATCAATATCTTCACTTCCAAGCCCTCTTAGCTTGTTCACAAGCACCATCATCCTATCATACATGGCTTGGGGAGTTTCATGGTCTTCCATGATGAATCTTCCTAGTTTGCCCTCAAGCAACTCTATCTTGGACTCTCTGAAGCTTGTAGTGCCTTCGTGAGCAACTTGGAGAGTGTCCCAAATTTGCTTAGCCTGCTCAAGCCCATCTACTTTGTTGAACTCCTCTGGACTCAAGGCACTAAGCAGAACACTTGTAGCTTGAGCATTACAGCGCATGTTTTGCTCTTCATTTGAAGTGAGCTCTTGATCTTCATCCGGCAAGTCACAACCTGTGCAAACAATCTTCCAAATACTTGGATGAAGAGATATTAGATGTATTTTCATTTTGTGCCTCCAAGCGGCATAATGTGTACCATCAAAGAATGGTGCATGCCCGGATGGCACGGAGATGTAATTACTAGAAGAACTTAAACGATCATAATTGAAAGGTACTTCACTTCCCTTTCCCTTACCGTTACCTTCGCCGTTCTTCGACGGATCATCTTTTGGACTCTTCGGACTTCTGGATGTTGACATTTCGAATTCCTCCAAGCGGTGAAGCCTTGTAGGAGGTTAGGCTCTGATACCAATTGAATGTACTTGATGTCACCTAGAGGGGGGTGAATAGGCATTTCTGAAATTTAAAACTTAGCAGCGGATTAACAGAGTCCGGGTACTCCGGTGAAGGTCAAATACTCTGGGCGTCCAGACTATCCGTTCTTGTCCGGATTATCCGAGTTATACATGATTTTGAAATCGAAATGAATCTAAGCAAGTCTACTAGAGTCTAAGAGTTACCACAGGTTCTACTAGGAGTAAAAAGACTTTATCAACAATACCCTGCAGAAAAGGTTAAAAGGGTAAAATATCTAGCTTCATCACAACGCATGCGATGGTGTGGTGGTAAGGGGGCTACGTGTGTGAGGGGAGGTCATGGGTTCGATTCCCACTAAACGAAAAGTATAAAACAGTGAAAAATATCAAGTGACCCATGGCGAGTTATGATGGCCCCTGCGTTGGGATGACCTGTGATTTTTTTTTTGACTTTTTTCATGTCAAAAAATGCAAAAAATGTTTATCAGTCATTAGTGATGGGTCAAGATTACGACCCGTCACTTATGATAGGTCATCAGTGATGGGTTACAGTTATGACCCATCACTAATGACCTTCATAAGTGACGGGTCACTATTATGACCCGTCACTAATGTGGTCATCGGTGACAGGTTATCACCCATCATCGATGACTAGTCATCAGCGACTCGTTCGGGGTGACGGGTGCGGGACCCGTCACCTATGACGGTTATCACCCGTCATTGAAGACCTTTTTCATGTAGTGAGTGTCGAGAAACAAAATGTCATTGCTCGATTGCAGATTGGAAGTCTTTATAAACTCAGGGTCACGTGTATTGTCTTTCAAAACCCTTTGCCTTCACCCTCACATTTGATCACGGCATCCTCGTCCGCTTCTAGTTCCAAAGATGTGAGGATTTCACCAGTAGAACCACCCCCCAGCCTTGCCGCTTGGACCCATACTCCCATCACTAAAGTCTCCTCCACTAGCTCCACCTCCTTCGCCGGTGCAGTCAAATTCCTCTGTTGAGCTTGTCATCATCTCTTTTAATGAACAGATGATGGATGAGGAGGTAGTCGGGGCCCCGTTGGTGCTAAGCTGAAGAAGTTGAGTGAGACTTCCCCTATTGATCCCTTGACTTCACAGCAAGAAGAGGTGGATTGGGATCTTTTGGAGGCAGAGATACACCAGGAGTAGGCCCTTGAGGCAGAGGAGAAAAAGGAGGAGGATGCCATAGACTCCTCATCACTTTCTCCCTCCCCCTCTAATGATGATGATGATGATGGCGATGGCATAGCGGCCAACTTCTAGCTCAGCTGTTTGGTAGGAGGAACCTAAAGCATAGACTCTTCTACTAGGGTCCTCTTTTTTTTCTTTTCTTCTCCCGAGTTGTCGAAGAACTGGAACTCGGGGCTGTAATGATGCTTAGATAGCATCTTTTGGATGTAAAGTGTTCATAGCGTATCTTTTAATGACAAATACTATTGCTAAAAACCTTTGTAGAACATTAGTGCTCTTTCCTTTCCCAAGTGCCAAGTCGAGTCTTTCCTGATCGAGAAGAATGCATTTGATTGAATAGTAACCAAAGGCGATGTTTAGATCCTCTCCAGGTAGGAGAAAAAGTTATCTATGTCGGCAATTTTCTTGCACTCGGGAGTGCGAATTTATCTTCTTCTTTGTAGGCTGATGGAGGGAGGCTCGCTACTTCCCACGCCAGCACCCATCCTCGAGTCCCAAGGAACCCGAGCTCTAGAGGATGACATCTCCGAGCCCTGAGAAGCTCACCCGAGCTCTGGAGGATAATAACCCTACGTCCTATGTTATTATATTGATCTTGGAGACAGATTACAAGCAGGGTCGTTACCATACGTCCAGGGACTCCTTTCCCAGATACAACCTTATGCTCTGAGAATCCAAGAAACCCTGGGGGATTCATATACGTATAGGACAGTTTTATATGGTAGTTTTGTACTACTCATCATCAAACGACCATAGTCTCCAGTAGTGCCACGTCTTCCTGAAGGTGGTCAAGGTTAAGGTCGAGAAGACTAAGGGGAAAGCACCACATGTCATAAGCAAGAGTAGAGACTCCAGTTGCAACAATAACTCGGACCGTCTGCTTTCCAGAAGAAGACAAGGACTGTCGATCACATGTTTAGGGCCTCAACATCCTACGAATCCAAGAGGTAGTACAAGACGGTGGCCCGGGAGGTCTTAGCTGCCATCCCTAAGAGTCGCCAGGTGATCAAGTGGTCAAACGTCAAAATATCCTGCGACCAAGATGATTGTCCTGAGAACTTCATCTGGCTTGGCCGCTTCCCAATAGTGGTTGAGCCTGTTATCAACAACATCAAGGTCACCCAAGTGCTCATGGATGGAGGGAGTTCCCTGAACATCCTCTTCACAAACGCGCTTTATGAGATGTAGATCCCTTGACCTTCCATCAAGCTAGTTACTTAGGCCTTCCACGGTATATGTTGGCGAAAGAAAATGTCTTCCACGAACAAGTACGGTGAGAGCCTCCTCTAGAGAGGATATTCAAGCTTGGAGACGAAGTGGAGAGGGAGGAGTACCAAATGTGTTGATAGTAAAAAAGATTCGTCCATGGCCTGATCGCCATGGTGGCTGTATATATACTGCCATTCGAGGTGTAAGTATACAAATATGCCCTTAGAGAGATAGCGATGCAAGTTACCGCCATGCTACAGGGACTTGGGGCAAGTCGAATTACACAACCTGGGTTCAGGCAAAATACATTTCCCCCTAACTAGAAGATATTATCTACTAGGGTAAATACAGTGGTGTAGGTGACCCAGAGGATGCAATACCCGGCAGGTCGTTAATTTCTGCACGGCGCCGCACTGTCCTGAATGTCAGGATGAACTCCACTTGCACTGGGATGTCAGGGTGGCCATCACTTGCACCGGCAATAAATACCGGTCACTTCCTTGTAGGTGGAGGACAACTAGCGGGCCCCCTCTAGCTGGTCTTTTGCCAAGACCTGATAGCTCATCCTCCGGGATCTGGAGAGGCAGCCCTGTCCTTCAGAGGACAGGGGCTCCGAAGAGCCTGCCCAGGCTTCAGAGGGCAGGGGCTCCGGAGAGCCCCGGAGCTTGGAGACCTGAAGGGCCTTTGGAGATCCGTGATCCACAGGTGTAGGCTTGGCGGGGCTAGGGGCATCATGGGTCCTTAATGACAACCCCAACAGTATAGTACTCAGATCTTCAGCCATACCTGTCAACTAGATAACACTTCCCGTTACCTTTGGGAAGCCTGAAAACTTCCAAACGGAAAAGATTTTGTTCAACGTGGTCAATTTCAGTCAATTTCGAGACGGCGTACAACACCATTTTAGGACGACCAACTCTAGCCAAATTCATGGCTATCGCACACTATGCTTATCAGTGTGTGACGATTCCAGGACCCGACGAATTCATTATTGTCTAGGGCTGCACCAAGTTAGGCCTACGCTACGACAAACGGAGCCTTGACATGGCGGTACAGCATCAACCCAACAAGGAGACCAAGAACTTGAGGCCCAAAGTAGCCCAAAGTAGCCACAAAATCTAGGGTTTGTGATTGTGCGGTGAATCCTTATAATGACGCTTTTCATAGGCATGTTGTGAACACATCTATGCAATAAAGGTCAAGGTTTTGTAACTTGATGTGTTGATAATCCTGTTCCTACTCTTTGTTCTTTGTTTTGAATGTTTGTCTTTTTTTTTCAGGTGATTTCTTATTTCAACACGATTAGTCATGTTTTGATCTATCCAAAATCTCCCTAGGGCACTACCTTAGAACAGGTTATCACAGACGGATGTTAAACCCTATCACAAACGGGTTTGAGTTCCATCTCTGCAAAAGTGTATGTGATATCAAGCTTATCATATATGGGTAAAACTCCATTTGTAACATAGCTACACACAGACGGTTCTGAACAAGACCTACATTTGTAATAAGCTACACATATGTCAGTTTTGCAAGTCTCACAAAACGGATTATGCTAAAAACCCGTCTATGTGTATGAAGTGTCGCAGACAAATTTTGCTAAAAATCCGTCTGTGTAGCTCTTTCCCCCTGAGAACCCATTTTACTTCCTGGCTACCCTCACGCTATGGTGCACATCATAGGCATCACATGCAAATTAACACAAGAACATCACATGCATACATCACAGGCATCACATGCAAATTAACATAAGAACATAGTTCATAGCATAAACCTACACATAACATCAGAACATGGTTCATAACATAAACCTAGACACAACATGAATCCCTACGTCTTTGACGCCTTTGAGGATTCAAGTTCAGCAACATGCTTGCATTTTACCATAATCTCAGCAAACAAATTCTGTCATACATCTTCTCGGTGTCATCAGGATCAGGCATCATTCTGACTAACTCATTCATGCGCTAGAACTAAACAACATTGGTTCTAAACCTCTTGCACTTGTTAAATAAGAGATGATGGTTCAAATCAGACATGTAGTTCACAAAAATGTTTCCATTGTGATGAACACCAATAGAGAAATTTTCATCAAGAAATAGAAGACAAAAAAACACGGTTCACAACATAAATTGGGTCCACAGTGGTTCACTTCACAGCAACGAAGAATACATGTTCTACAAGATCGAAATCGATACCAAGCATCTTGACAGTGGAAGCAGGTATAGGAATAATCCTATCCTCGCAACGCTTGATAGTAGTGAACAAGCCATTTACACTATTGTAGATCCGGGACACATAAATACAACTCATCACAGAATGCATAGAAAATAGTGATGCATTTCAAACTCACCTCAGTGCAGCCCCAAACCTTGATTCGTCGCCTAGATCTTGATCCTCCCTCGCAAAATCAAACCCTAACAAAGAGTGGAGCATAAAAAAAAAACTATGAAGAAATTGATGAATCACTCAACAAACCGAGCAGATCGAGTACCAAACAGAGTAAAAAGCCTGAATAAAGACCTTACAGAAGGGGATCAGATCGCAATGAGGGAGAAAAAAGGTGGATGAACTTTGTCGCTTTAGTGAGGGAGATGAGCAGTTTGAGAAAGGGGGAGAGGTAGCAGGAAGAAGAGCGGTTAAATTCAAACAGTACCAAGTCTTTAACTACAGATAAATATTTATAAAAAACCATCTATGTTCATCAGCTAGACATAGATGGTTTTCATAAAAAACCATATGCGTCATAGTTACAAACAACTTTTAAGAAAACCCGTATGTGTGAACCAGACGGCTGGTCACATACACACATGTCTTAGCAATTGTCTTTAGGTATTTTATTAGTGATAGGTCCTAGGAAACCGTATGTGTTACTCTGTCTGCCTTCACTATTTCTGTGGTATTATGGAATCGAATTAGTGCTCTGGAAAGTTTTATTGGTTAATCCTTCATAATGATTGCTTAATCACGAATTAGGATTTAATGAATTCTCGTCAACATCTATTATAGTCTTCTTTCGGGGTTCATAACTTTTTATTTATAAATCTGATTGATGTAATTCTTGTTGGCTTAGTTGCACAATTGTTCCTAGATTCCGCTATTAAAATTTCAGATTAATCGGAATTACAAATCAATATGTATATCAGTCTGTCTAGAGTGGCGTTCGAGAATAAATTATATTTTAGGGTGAATTTTTTTCTAAGTTCATCTTCCTCTATCATTCACATCCCATCTAATAGCCTAGCTAGACTGAATCCCTCCTACACTAGTAGTGCAAACAATTAAACGAACTTGAGCAAATACACGAATTAAGAAACATGTAGCAGATATGTGTAGACGACTCAGCATGAATTATAGGTCATATATGGAGTAGACAATCATCCACGTAGCCCCAAAGAGATTAGCTTTTTTTTTTTTGGCATATTTCAGTGAGGTAGCTCAAACTGTTTGGCCGTCCAGATCGCGTCATCTCTTGTCAACAAAACAAGCATGATTACAAGGCGTGCGCAGTGTTTGGTAGAATTCATATAGCAAATCGCGGTGAATATTGCAAGATGATCTCTTGCATGCCATAGATATCACAGGTGAACTGAAGTTGTTCTCTCCTGTTGATTAATTATAAAAGACTGAAGTTTAACTGAATTCAGACAATGTTTCTGACACAATTAATCTCAATATCGAGCCAACATCATGCGGAAACTTCAATATATGTCCCTTTATATATGTACCTGTCAGTTAGAATTCTTGTCAACTCTTGATAAAACAAAAACTAGCCGAGCTTGTCTGCTTAGTTGAATACAATTTTGGCAATTACTGGAGCAAGCTAGCAAGGAAACCCAACCCTCCGCCTCAAGTCAAGTCATTCATTATACCTGATTCTACCTGCTCTCTTCATCCTGTTTAAGCGAAATATCGAAGAATAGTTAGCCTATAATCACAACCATATATTTTGCCTGAATTCTACGTGCTATCAACTTGACGCTCTAGGTATTAAATTTGATTTTAACTTGGAAGGTGCAAGGAAAAGATCTATATACATACTGCATCAACTCATACGGCCGTGCCATTTATTTGTCTCAAGAAAAATGAATTCTCATATATAGAGTTGTAGACCAATATGAACCTCCAGCTACTAATACTACATAAACTGGAGGAGATTTCATTAATTTGGAAGGAACAATGAAGGAAAATACATGATTATATCACTACACATGTTCTTTTTCCGTTTTATGTTCAGACTTCAGAGTCCAGAATACAGACCGAGGGTACCTGCAAAAAGTATCTAAATTAACCTAGTACATATCTGAAGCCAAATTCCATGCATTCATCTTCAATCTACTTAACTGTGTTGGGCTTGAGAAACACATTTTATCTTTTATCAGGTAAGGGTATATCTATCTGTTGAGGGATGATTTACAAAAGCTATGAACGCAGAGGATGTCCATATACGTTTCTGTCAAATACTAGGTCCTTACGTATGTAATATATAGTGGTCATAGTCACAAGTTAGAAAAAATATAATACTTAATTTGTTTATTTTTTCTTATTAGTTTGATTCATTGGGTAATGTATCTATACATGTCCAGTCACATCCTCGCAAATAAAATGGATATATAACAGTCATTTCCTGAAATATGTATATTGAAAGTTTAAAGAAGTGTTGAATTCGTTCTGTTGTTTAATTGTTTCTTACAACAAATTCAATACATGCCACATTCCTTTGTGGGCTTGTATCATGTTAATGAGTGAACACTACCAGAAAAACCCAAATGGGCTACGGTTCATCGGTGTTTCCTCAAAATGCGACCCTAATAATATTTGTTCGGTATTGACGGAAAAATAAAATTTTGAAATCTTTTATGCTTTGGAAATTTTGTCTTTGAACATCAAACTTGTTTGGCATTTGACAGGAACACGCTTTAGCCATTAAAATAATATCTTGATGTATCGGAGAAAGAAACAACTCAAAATCCCAAAGACACCACTGCTCTCTCCCCTCTCCATGTGGTTTTCCAACCGACTTCGGTTACCTGTTCGAGATCTTGACACAGTTTGGTCCAAGGTATTGTTTGTTAGTGCGAACAGTTTGGTCCAGGGTTCCAAAAACATATTTTTTACAAAAAAGTTTGTACATTTATGTAGCGTATGTACGAACCATGTACTAGCTATCAAACACATCTGAAGAATACGGTTTAGGCGGAGACCAAATTTTTTAAACGTAGAAATTTTATGGGAATTTCAGGTAAGACGCGCGCACCCATGAGTTACAATGTGTATCGCTTGAGCAAGAAACGCATGGATACATACCCGGCTGGTTGGTGACATGTGGCAGCCCGGCAAGAACCTACTCCTGCTGGAATCGTACACATGCAGAACTGACCGGAAACTGCAGGTCAACAAGTCAACAAGAAGCATCAGTCTAGTCTGCACTCTGGACTGCAAGCATTCCTGTCTTGAAGGCACCAACATCGATCATTGACTAAGAGTCTATCGATCACGTCGTCGAAACATACTGGGAAACGTCATGTATGCATGTAATTATAAATAGAACATCAGAAATGGAGGCCACACTATTGTGCCTAGAAATACTGAAACGCCATGTCACGATAAATTAATAACTTCAAAATATTTTTTCTTGAGCCAAAATACCAATACTGTCGGTGTATCAGGAACCGGGAATCCCTGAGTCCCGAGGCCAGGCCAGCCGTCCGCCACGTGTCACCCTCCCGCGAGGTCCCTCCTGCGGGATGAGGAAAATCTAAGTTCCGGGAGAAGGTGCTCGGGGCCACAGCCTCTGGTGCCCGAGCACCCCAGTTCCCCGATGACCCGCAGGGTCCAAGTACCGGGAAGAAAGTGCTCGGGGAGGTGCCCGGTCGCCCCCGAGCACCCTAGTCCCCCGATGATCAGAAGAGCTAAGTTCCGGGAGAGAGCGCTCGGGGGGTGCCCGGTCGCCCCCGAGCGCCTGGTTCCCCGAGGGTCAGTGCAAAATTGCTCGGGAGAGAGTGCTCGAGGTTGCACGTGGCAGCCCCCGAGCACTCGGTTCCCCGAAGGTTCGTGCGAGAGTGCTCGGGAGAGAGTGCTCGGGGAGGTGAACAATACCCCCGAGCACTCGGTGCCCCGACGACCCAGAAGGGCCCCCGAGGGGCCCGTCGATGAGGTGTCAACCAGTCAGAGGTCCGAGGCCGCATTTAATGGGCGTGCGCGGCCTGACATTCCCAACTGCTCCCGTCGCAGTATCAGTCCCTGCCGCTTTGGCAGAGAGGCGTAGGGCCATTAATTGCACGGGTCCCGTCCCGTATCATCCGGTGTATCTCGGGATAACGTTGCCAGGATTAAGGCGTTCCGCCTGCCGCCCTGCCGTGGCAGAGGAACAAGACATGGCGGGCACGCCGGGTGCCTCTGTGGCTGCTCGGTGGGCCCCCTCAACGACGCCTGTCGCCAGGGCGTCCACAGTGACGGGTGACCGGACGCACGCCGCGTTTTTCCACCGCCCCTATCACTTCGCCCAGAGGAAATGATGACGTCTTTCTCAGTCGTGGCGTCTTGGAACTTGTGCCCCTTCTTTCCCATTCGGGGTATGTCGTGGCTGGCGAGTGCATAAAAGGATGGGCATACAGAAAGAGGAGGACATGGAAAAATCAGACAACATCAGAAAAAGATTGATCAAAACATCGGAGGAGAGAACAGTCGGAAAAGAGACAAGCCCAAGCAGTCGACCGTGCCACTCTAGGACGAAAACGTCGCAAGCAAGCCTGAGCAGAGCTAGAACAAGGAGCCTCAAGCTCTTAGTTAGACAATATATTCTTTGAACCAGATATATTCCTGAGGGATCCCCCTCAGGGTAAGAGATTGCCTCCACACAGGAGTAGGGTATTACGCCCCCGTGCGGCCCGAACCTGTCTAAACTCCGGTGCATTTACTTCCCTTTGCACTAGGTCGATCATCCCCCAGCACCGGCCGTTGCATTTATTTCCACTTCCATTTATTTCTCCGACGAACTTATTTAGGATCATCCCCCCGGCCGAATCTCTAAAAAGGGGTCTCTCGGGATCCCTGCGACAGGAGTTAATCCTCCGACAGCTGGCGCGCCAGGTAGGGGGGAACATCCCTGAATCTGTTCGTTTGTTTTCTTCCGCAGGAAAAAATGGCCAGTGGACACCGTCTCCAGCGTTCCGGCTCCACTTCCAGTGAAGGAATGCTGCCCGATGTCCAGGAGGCCCCAGTCGCTGCTGCGTTCTAGCAACAGCCACTATATGCGCGCGCGGCTTTTCCCTCCCAAGGGGACCAGGGTGATGGGCCCAGCAGGGCCGCCGCCACCGCCGGTGCACCATCCGACCCCCAGCAGGTGGTCAAAACACCGGCCTCCAGGTCCGCCTCTGGACAGCGCCGGGTGCCACTTCGGCGTAGACTCGCCTTTAGCGAGGCCGGCCCGGGGAGCGCGCTGCTTGCGGCGCATGCTCTCCTCAGGCACCCGCCCATCCAGGCAACACCGAACACTCCGGAAGGCCGGTGGATCCAAGACGTCGTCGCCCTGGTCGGCACTGCTCGCAGCCAGGTGCTGGCCGGAAGTTCTCGCGCCACCACCCAGCGTGGCGCTGCCAGAACCAGCTCATCAACGGGCAACGTTCGCACGGGCCGGGGGGCCTCCAGGCGGAGCGCCACCCCCTGGCCGCGTTCGAAGCCCAAGACCTCCGCTTGCGTCTCAACGAGCGGAGGGGCCATGAGGATGCGCGCATCACTCTCGAGCGCCAGTGGGAAACCCGGCAGGAGGCCGAGGCAGAGGATCAGGCTTCCTCTTTCCCGGCCCACGATCGCCGGGAATCCCCGGCTCACCGGCACTCGCCACCAAGGACTACCGCCCGCTCCATGGGGTACGGCACCGGTTGCCGTGCCTTTACCACTGAGTTCCGTCGGGTCAAGTGGCCCTCCAAGTTCCGCCCCGAGCTGCCGGAGAAGTACGACGGGTCCATCGACCCCGTCGAGTTCCTCCAGATCTACACTACGGCCGTCCAAGCGGCCGGAGGCAGCGAAAAGGTGATGGCAAATTATTTCCATGTTGCCTTGAGGGGCTCTGCCCATTCTTGGCTCATGAACTTACCCCCAGGGTCTATTAGCTCCTGGGATGACCTCTGCCACCAGTTTGTGGCTAATTTTCAGGGCATATTCACGCGCCCCGGTTTGGAGTGCGACCTCCACGCCGTCAAGCAACAGGAGGGGGAGACGCTGTGGCGCTTTATTCAGCGCTTCAGCCAGGTCCGCAACACCATCCCGTGGGTAGCCCCTCACGCTGTCATCGTCGCCTTCCGGCAGGGCATCCGCGACGAGCGGATGCTCGAAAAGCTAGGTACGCACGAAATCGAGACCACTGCGGAGCTCTTCACACTGGCCGATAAGTGCGCCAAGGCGGCGGAGGCCCGGGCGTGGCATGCTCCGCGCCCCACTGTCGACCAGTCAAGTTCTTCCCGTTCTGATAGGCGGGAAAAGAAGAAGAGAAGAAAGCGCGAAGCCGCTCCTGTCGAACCGGCCCAGGGCCCCGCCCATAGGCCGGCCCAGGAGCATGACCGCCGGCAAGAACACCGGGCGGCCGCCGACAGACGGCCCGCGCTCGCAAGGGCCCCTGCCAGGGCCCCTCCTCGGGCCCCAGCCCCCGCGAGGGCCCCGGCACCACCTAGGGCACCGGCTCCCGCAAGAGCCCCGGCACCCGGCCGGGCTCCTGCTCCAGCGAGGGTCCCCTCTCCCGCGGGGCCCGAGCTAGGCAAATGGTGCCCCATACACCAGACCAGATGGCACGATCTCACAGAGTGTCGTAGGGTCAAAGGTCCCGTCGAGCAGCGCCAGAGGGAACGCGACGAGTCCCACAGGGGAGGTGATGCTGAGGCCGCCCCCGACAACGCCGAGCTCGGCTTCCAGGAGCCCGAGCATACCATCGCCTTCATCGACGGAGGCGCCTACACGCCTTCCTCGCGTCGTGGCATCAAGGTCATGCGGCGCGAGGTGTGCTCGGCAACCCCGAGCGAGGAGGCCGCCAGGCCCCTGAGGTGGTCGGATGTCCCGATCACGTTCAGCATGGCCGATCACCCCGCAAGTACTGCAGCTGTGGGGCGACTACCCCTGGTGGTGTCCCCCACCGTCTGCAATGTCAAGGTCGGCAGAGTGTGATCGATGGGGGTGCGGGCCTCAACCTCCTATCCAAGGAGGCCTTTGAAAAGCTGCAGGTGTCCTCCAGGCGCCTAAGGCCGTCGCTCCCATTCTGCGGAGTGACACCCGGGCACTCCTTGCCCCTCGAGCAGGTCGAGCTACCCGTGACCTTTGGGAATCGGGACAACTTCTGCACGGAGAACGTCCTCTTCGACGTCGCGGAGCTCCCCCTCCCCTACAACTCCATCCTCGGGCGTCCGGCGCTCGCCAAGTTCATGATGGCCGCGCATTATGCGTATCTCACGGTTAAGATGTCGGGTCCAGCAGGCCCCATCTCCGTGATTGCCGACTCCGGCAGCGCCGTCTCCCGCGCCGAGCAGTCGTACATGGCTCTGGTTTCAGCACGGGCCGAAGTCGAAGGCTGCACAGGGGGCCCGGGACCCTCTTCATCCAAATCCCGACTCGTCGCCGACGCCTCTGTTCCTACGAAGGAGGTCGTGGTGGGCGAAGGCGCTACCCAGGTCGTCCGGATCGGTAGTGATCTGGGCAGCAAATAGGAAAGCGCACTCGTCACCTTCCTCCAGGCCAACGCAGACGTGTTTGCATGGCAACCATCTGACATGCCCGGGATCCCCAGGGAGGTGATTGAGCATCACTTGGCGATGCGCCCGGACGCCCGCCCGGTGAAGCAGAAGGTCCGGCGGCAGGCGCCGGAGCGCCAGGAGTTCATCCGGGAGCAGGTCAGCAAGTTCCTTGACACCGGATTTATCCGAGAGGTCCTCCACCCCGACTGGCTGGCAAATCCAGTCATCGTCTCGAAGGCCAACGGCAAGCTCCGCATGTGTGTGGACTACACCGACCTAAATAAGGCTTGCCCTAAACATCCTTTTCCCTTGCCCCGCATTGATCAAATTGTAGATGCAACCACGGGATGCGATCTTTTATGTTTTTTAGATGCAAAATCTGGGTATCACCAGATCCGCATGGCCGTAGAGGACGAAGAAAAAACTGCTTTTACCAATCCGGTGGGGACTTACTGTTATATGCCAATGCCTTTTGGTTTGCGCAATGCTGGGTCTTCTTTCCAGCGCGCCATTCGCATTACCCTTGATTCACAGGTTGGCCGCAATGTCGAGGCCTACATCGATGATCTCGTGGTCAAGTCCCGAGACCGCGCCACCCTGCTCGAGGACCTTGCTGAGACTTTCAACAGTCTCCGCACCACCCGCCTCAAGCTCAACCCCGAGAAGTGTGTCTTCGGGGTGCCGGCGGGCAAGCTCCTCGATTTCTTGGTTTCCGGCCGAGGAATCGAGGCCAATCCAGAGAAGATCCGGGCCATCGAGCAGATGCGACCCTCGGCTCGACTCAAAGAGGTCCAGCGCCTCGCCGGCTGCATGGCGGCCCTCGGGCACTTCATCTCCAAGCTCGGGGAGCGAGGGCTCCCCCTCTTCAAGCTTCTGAAGAAGACCGGTTGTTTTGACTGGACGCCAGAGGCCGAGCAGGCCCTCCGCGATCTGAAGAAGTACCTCACCTCGCCACCCGTGCTAGTGGCTCCCTCCGAAGGTGAGCCCCTACTGCTCTACGTCTCGGCCACTCCTCAGGTCGTAAGCATGGTATTGGTGGTGGAGCGTGACGAGTGCCCGGGGCCAGGTGCTGGGTCCCAGCTCCCGGTGGCCCCCGAGCACTCACCCGTCCTCACGGCTCCCCCCGAGCAAGGGGTCGAGCCCGAGCACTTGGCTCCCCCCGAGCAAGGGGTCGAGCCCGAGCACTTGGCTCCCCCCAAGCAAGGGGTCGAGTCCGAGCACTCTGCTCCTCCCGACCAGGGAGTCGAGCCCGAGCATTCGGCCAGCCCCGACCACGCCGCCGACCCTAGGGGCTGCAGCAACCCCTAGGGTAAAGCCGCCGTCCGGGCCCGTCGGGTACAACGACCGGTGTACTTCGTCAGTGAAGTCCTCCGGGAGGCCAAAACAAGGTATCCCCAGGCTCAGAAGCTGCTCTACGCCGTGCTCATCGCTTCCCGGAAGCTACGCCACTACTTTCAAGCGCACAAGGTCTCGGTGGTTACCACGTATCCATTGGGACCCATTCTCCGGAACCGAGAAGGCACCGGGCGTGTTGTCAAGTGGGCGGTGGAGCTGGCGGAATTCGACCTGCACTTTGTCAGTTGCCAGGCGATCAAAAGCCAGGCGCTCTCCGACTTCGTGGCAGAGTGGACACCCGTCCTCGAGGTCGTCCCAGAAGAGATCTCTGCGTATCCCGGGCACGATGCGCCTGGGCACTGGGTCACGCACTTCGACGGTTCCCTCTCACTGAAAGACGCGGGGGCCGGAGTGGTTCTCACCTCCCCAACGGGTGAAGAGCTCCAGTACGTCGTGCAGTTGCAGTTCCGCGCATCCAACAACATGGCGGAATATGAAGGTCTCATCGCCGGCCTCCGAGCTGCAGTGGGGCTCGGGATTCATCGCCTCCTGGTCAAAGGGGACTCCCAACTGGTGGTCAACCAGGTATCTAAGGAGTACCAGTGCACGGATCCTCAAATGGCGGCGTACGTGGCAGCGGTCAGGAAGCTGGAGAGGCGCTTCGATGGCTTGGAGTTGCGGTACGTCCCTCGCCGCGACAACACTCTGGCCGACGAGCTCTCCCGCCTGGCTTCCTCCCGTGCGCGCATCCCTGCCGGAGTCTTTGAAGAAAGACTCACACGGCCTTCCGTCCTGCCTGCCGAACAGGACGAAGGGGAAACCTCGAACCCAATTCAGGGGACCCCGGCGGTGCCCTCAGTGGGAAGCCCCGTCACGGTGTCACCGTCCGGCGAGTGTGCTGCACTCGCTGAATGTTCTCAAGATGCCTCGTGGATGTCCGACATCCGAGGGTACTTGAAGGAAAAGTCCCTTCCCGGGGATGAGGCATCTGCCAAAAGAGTTGCTCGGCAGTCCAGACGCTATGCCATAGTAGATGGGGATCTCTACCGGTGTAGCGTAGGAGGTGTCCTCCTAAAATGCATCTCCCGGGCAAAAGGCGGCGAGCTTCTCGCTAAGATCCACGAGGGCGAGTGCGGTGGCCATTCATCGTTCCGCACGCTAGTCGGGAAGGCCTTCCGGCAAGGTTTCTACTGGCCTACAGCTCTCCAGGATGCTTCCGAGCTGGTTCGGCGCTGCAGGGCGTGCCAGTTCCACGCAAAGTAGATTCACCAGCCAGCTCAGGCTCTTCACACCATCCCCCTGTCATGGCCTTTTGTGGTCTGGGGGTTGGACATTCTGGGTCCATTCCCCCGAGCAATCGGGGGCTATGAGTACCTCTACATCGCCATCGACAAGTTCACCAAGTGGCCGGAGGCGGTCCCAGTCATCAAGATGACCAAGAACACGGTGCTCCAGTTTATCCGCGGTATCACCAGTCGCTTTGGCATCCCGAACCGGATCATCACCGACAACGGCACCCAGTTCACGAGTGCCCTGTTCGGGGACTACTGCGAAGACCTCGGCATCAAGCTCTGCTTCGCCTCCGTCGCTCATCCTCGGAGTAACGGGCAAGTTGAGCACGCCAACGCGGAGATACTGAAAGGCCTCAAAACCCGGACCTATGACGTGCTCGCCAAGCACGGGAAGGGATGGGTGGACGAGTTGCCCGCCGTGCTATGGGCTAATCGGACCACGCCAAGTCGCGCCACCGGGGAGACTCCATTCTTCCTCGTGTACGGCGCTGAGGCGGTCCTCCCCTCCGAGCTCACTCTAGGCTCCCCCAGGGTGCATGCATATTCTGAGGGTGAGCAGGAGCAGCAAAGGCGCGACGACGTTGATTACCTGGAGGAGCACCGGCGTCGTGCCGCCGTCTGGGCGGCTCGGTACCAGCAGAGTCTGCGGCGATACCACCAGCGCCATGTCCGGGCCCGGTCTCTCGAGGTGGGGGACCTAGTTCTCCGACGCGTCTAGTCGCGCGAAGGAAAGAATAAGCTGTCCCCTATGTGGGAAGGTCCCTTCACCGTGATCGGGGTCCCGCGGGAAGGTTCTTTCAGGTTGGCAGCAGAAGATGGGCAGCCGCTTCCCAACCCATGGAACATCGAGCACCTGCGTAGGTTCTACCCGTAGACTCAGGTCAACCAGGTCGGGGGCTTCTCCCCCGCCCAAGTTGACCGGGGGCTACCACTAGCTGGGTAGGTAAGTCGCCCAACCTTGTAAAATTTGTCAATTCAATGTAAACCTCAATGTGCAGTCGTATGTCAATTCCTTTTTTCTGGATTCCATATGTTTAATCTGTCTAGTGAGATGCTCGATTGTGCGAGAAAAAGTTCGCTCTCTCATTTTCCCCACTGATAAAAGAATCCCAATCGGTATGCACGCGGGCAGTTGGCTCTGACTTACGTCCGATGTGGTAGGCTGTGGTGTTCGGTGTCGTGACAGGCTCCCGGGCACTACCGAGCTCCTGGGCGCTCTGGGTAATCCTATCGCTCGAGCTCCTCGACTAGTCCGAAGCCCAGGCCCCAGGGGCGGGCTGTCGGTGCTCGGTCTGGTCTGTCATACCCAGGCGCCACCGGACCATAGGACCTCTGGGTTATGCCTCTGTCTGCTCTTGTCCACCGGTCTGGATATTCAAGAGGTCTCGGGTCGAAAACGAGAGCAGTCTATAACAAGTACCGCACCAACAGAGCGCACAAAGCAAAGAAATTCCCTATTCTCTCTTAAGTCACAGGTCGACAATCAAGAGCAGCTTGACCACGAGGGCCTCGATGCCCAGGTCGCTGATCGGCCCCAAGGGTCCTCGGGTGGTCCTACCGCTTAGGCATGAGTGGTCGAGATCACCCGACCCCGGGATCCTCATGTGCCCCTTGACGCTCGGGCGCTCCGGCTGAAGGAACCAAGTCCCCGGGCACCCCGAGCTCGGAAGCACACACCCCTCCTGGATCGGTTGGCCGAAAGGCCGACAGTTGTCCGGTGAGTGGTTAAATTCAGACAAATTTACGTTCAATAGTATTCTGTTCCCGAGTCATCCTCGGGGGCCCTCGTATTCTAATCTGCCCGGTGAGATGATCTCCTCGCGCACAAAACCCTACCGTGTGTCTACTTTTTCCTAGAACAACAGAACAGTCCGTAGAAAGGTGTACCGCATGTGCGGTAATGTCCGACCGAAGTCCTTCGTGGTGGTCGTGGTGTTCGGTCCGCTTTTAAGGACCCCGAGCACTACCGAGTCCCTGGGTGCCCTAGGTAATCCTATCACTCGAGCCACTCGAGTAGTCCGGAGCCTAGACCTCAGGGGTGGGCTGTCGGTGCTCGGTTCGGTCCATCTTAAGCCCGGGCACCACCGAACCATGGGGACTCTTGGTCACATTTTCGCCCGTGTGCGTCTCCGGTCTACTGACTGAGTGGTCGCGAGGTGAAAAAGTACTCACCGGTCATGGCGTGTTCCGTGCTGGATCGATCCATCTCCAGAGCAAGGAAGTTCGTGTCTCTGTCTTTTGACTTAGACGATCGGAACGACTTCGTTCTCGGGGACGGAAAGGTCGGGAACGGTCCGACTAAGTACTCCCCGGGGCCTCAAGGCAAAACATCGGAAGAAACACTAAGTACTCAAGAGCACTGGAGTTGCAAGCCCAAGGAAAAGCTCCCATTATATTCACAAGGAAAATACAAGCTTTTCTAAGGGATCGCTCCCGTATTTACATCCAGCCAAGACAAAAATAAAAGAAAAGGAAACTACTACAAAAGCCTAATCGGCAGCAGAGTCGGCATCGGAGTCGTCTGGGCCATCCCCGGGGGCTGGTGGCGGTGGCACTTCCCGCCTGAAGCCAGCCGCCACCTCGGCAGCGGTGCTCCGAACTGCTTCCCAGGCGGCCTCTCCCTCGGCTTTGACCACTCCTTCCCGCGCTGGCTCCAGTGGGAAGTTCGGGTCTCTGCTCCGGTAGCAGGCCAGGACGTGCTCGGCCACCGCATGGGCCAAGCCGCGTCCTTCCCGGGCGGTGAGTTCCTGGACGGCCCAGGGCAGCGCCTCGAGGCGCTCGCAGACTTGTTGAAGCCCTAGGACTTGTCGTGCGGGGCTATCACTCTTCTCGTCCGCGACGAGTCGCCCAAGGCCGGCCCTCTCCACGGCCCACCGCATCCGCCGGAGTATGTCCTCCAACATTTGCTGCAGGTTGACCCGCGAGACAAAGGCAGTCTCGAGCTTCTCCTTCGCGGCCCGCAGCTGCACCTCGAGTCCCTGGCCCCCGGCCGCGCCAGAAGAACCGTCGTCAGTTGCGGAGCCAGCGGCTTGCTTTATCTGCGCCACCAGTTCGGCCTCCGCCTCATGTTTGGCATTCTCCTCCTCCCTGGTGGCGATGGCCGCTGCCGCCGCAGCAGCCTCCCCCTCTCGACGGGTCAGCTCCCCCTCCCGGCGGGTCAGCACGTCCTCCTGGTGGGCCAGCGAGTCCTCCCGGGCGCCCAGATCCGCCACCGTGATCTCATTGTCGACCTCCTGAAGGGAGACGTCCTCCTCCCACCGGCGGATATCTTCTTAAATCTTTCGGAGGTCTTCTTCCCAACGTTGGAGGCCGACGCGCGTCTGATCGGCCTCGCCCTCTTGGCGGGTCAGCTCAGCCCGGAGCTCCTCCGCCGCCTTCTCGCTGACCGCGACCGCCTGCACTTGCCCTGCCCTGGCAAGGGCCTCGGTAGCCTGCTGCCGCGATGCCTCAACCAGGAGGGCGGCGTCTTCTCGCTCCCGCGCGGCTTCGACGCGGGCGGCCTTCAAAATCTCCCACTCCTGCGCGACCTCCGCGCGGGTATCTTCCAGAAGCTTCTCCTCCCGCGCAGCCGCCACGCGGGCCTCATCCTGGGCGCTCGCAAGCTGCGCCCTCTCCAAGACCAGCTGGGCGCGCTCTGCTTCGAGCTGCCCCTCCTTCGCGTCCACCGCCGCGCCCAACCGCCCGACCGCCACCTGGACGCCCTCGATCGCGGCCAGGAAGGGGTTGGCAGGCCAGCCGGGCGCCGGTGGAGCCCCGGTTTCCCCGCGATCCACCTCCGGGGGGTTCGGGGTCCCCAAGGGTCACCACACGATCATCCGCCCCGGGCTCGGCATGCCCGAGGTAGGTTGGACCGCCGCTGGGCACTCGGGCGACGGCCGCGTTCCTGCCTCGGCCGCCGCATCCGCCGGCCCCGGCAAGGCCGCTGCTTCCGCCACCATCCACCCCGGGCTCTGCATGCCTGGGGTAGGTTCCACCGGCGCCGAAGGTTCGGGCAACGGCTCCGTCCTCCCCTCGGATGCCGCTTCCGCCGTCCTCCCCTCGGCCGCCGCTTCCGCCGTCCTCCCCTCGGCCGCTGCGTCTGCTGGCGCCCCCGCCATCGCGGCGTTCGCCTGCCTCGGCTCGGCCGGCAGGCTTGGCTCTGGTGCCAGCGCCGGTGCTCCTTCGATCGCAGCGGCGCTCGTGGGTGGCCTGCGGGAGATAAACGAAGTTTAAAATCGAAGCCTAGTTCGGGCACAGAGCGCCCAAGAATGGGTGAAGAATGAAACTTACTCGGTCGTAGTCTCCCGGTACTGCCATTTGGCCGCCGGGAGCCTGAAGTCCGGATCCGACATTGCCGGCCCAGAATCCTCCCGTCTCCTCTTCCGCCGGGTCAGGCCCCATCCTCACAAGACGCAGTTCCAGGACCGGGAACGCCGCCGCTGCTGATGGCGACGGCGGGGAATCCGGCACTGGGATGTAGACTCGGGGGCGCTTCCCCCGATCCCCCGGCGCCGTCGCTACTACGCTCTCGGCGGTGCCATCTTCTCTGGTGCGGCGGCGCCCTCTTCTCTGGTGCGGCAGCTGTTGCCCGCAGCGGCCCCGCCACCAGCCCGTGCCGGGCTGTTCGTGGCCTCCTCGCTGGCCAACTCGTCCAACCCGGGGAGCTCGGGGGCCTCGGGGCTTCGGCTCCTCGGCCGGTCCACGAGCCCCTGGGCATCAAACTCCGGCAGCATCGCCATGATCGCCGCACGCTCGGGGTTGGCGCAGAGCGCCATCTCCGGCCACGGGAGCTCCGCCCGGCTCATGTCTACCACTCCGGTCACCACTCGGGTCATGCCCCTCAGCTCCGCTGGGCCCAGGTCCCAGCTTGCGCCGATTTGGGTCCGGGTGATATCCTCGGGCCCGGTATAGAGCCAGCACGGCCGGGCCCGCTCCCGCAGGGGCACCAGGCGAAGGCACAAGAAGTCCGCCACCACCATTACCGAGGTCAGCCTGGAGTCGCGCAGGAGCCTGATGCGCTCGAACACCAGCTCCAACCTCGCGTCCTCCGGCGGCAGCACCTCCCACGTCGACTTTCGGGGCTCCGCCGCCGCTTCTGGTAGAGCAAGGCGATCATGGGGGTCGACGTCGACGAAGAACCAGTCCCGTCGCCACTCCTCCCATTTGCTGTGCAGCACCTGGGGGATGTACTGCTCCCCCAAGCCGTCTCGCAGCCGAAGATTGCAGCACCCCGCGACGTCCGCCATAGAATACCCCCTCTTCTTCCCGGCCGACCGCAAGACAAAAAAATGCTGGAGAAGCGTCGCCGAAGGCACCACCCCCACGAACATCTCGCAGAGGTGCGCGAAGACCGCCAGCACCATGACGGAGTTGGGGCTCAAGTGCACCAGTTGGATGCCGTAGGTGTCGAGAACTTGGAGGAAGAAAGTTGAAAACGGCGGCACCAACCCCGCCACCACAAAAGAAGTGAACAAAATGATTCGCCCAGGAACGGTCATCGCCGGTGGGAAGTTCGTCGGCGTCACCACCACGGCTCCCTCCTGCCCCTCGGGGACCAGCAGCTTCCTGATTTTGGCCGCCGCCTCTTCATTCTTCAGACGAGACTCCGGCAGGACGCCGTCCGGAGTCCTGTCACGATGGCCTCCTCCGGCTCTTGGCATCTCGACGGGAGCGGAGGTTGTCTGGTGGTGGAGAGAAAGGAGGAAAAGCGCTCCGATCGCCTGAAAGGTTTCTAAGGGCTCCGGAGCACGAAGGAGACAAGAGCAAGATCGCAAGAAGGCGTAAAGAGGGGGGGGGGGTGGATCGATCCCCTCCCCCTTTTATATTTCAGAGTTCAAACGTTGCCGGCCAACGGTTCGCTCGGCGGGACGGCTTCCTTGGTCAACGCAACTACCAGGCGAATCTCCCGCCGATCGTGTGGCGTCAGCGGCTGCCAGGCGTATTTTCCTCGATCTGCACGACAGCCGCGCGTGTCGCCCGTACCATTGTCATGCCCTTCGGGAGTTGTGTGGCCACGCGTCCGCTTGTCTCCCCGGTGGGCCGTACCAGAGGCCCGGGTCTAAATGGCCAACTCTTGAAAGCCTGCCATGTGGCGTCCACGCCAGCCTCGGCCTCGTCTGCGACGAAGGGCCCATCCGCAGTCTCCGTGCCATCACCTGCCAATGGGCCCGGGGGCTACTGTCGGTGTATCAGGAACCGGGGATCCCTGAGTCCCGAGGCCAGGCCAGCCGTCCGCCACGTGTCACCCTCCCGCGAGGTCCCTCCTGCCGGATGAGGAAAATCTAAGTTCCGGGAGAAGGTGCTCGAGGCCACAGCCTCTGGTCCCCGAGCACCCCAGTTCCCCGATGACCCGCAGGGTCCATGTACTGGGAAGAAAGTACTCGGGGAGGTGCCCGGTCGCCCCCGAGCACCCTAGTCCCCCGATGATCAGAAGAGCTAAGTTCCGGAGAGAGCACTCGGGGGGTGCCCGGTCGCCCCCGAGCACCCAGTTCCCTGAGGGTCAGTGCAAAAGTGCTCGGGAGAGAGTGCTCGGGGTTGCACGTGGCAGCCCCCGAGCACTCGGTTCCCCGAAGGTTCGTGCGAGAGTGCTCGGGAGAGAGTGCTCGGGGAGGTGAACAGTACCCCCGAGCACTCGGTTCTCCGACGACCCAGAAGGGCCCTTGAGGGGCCCGCCGATGAGGTGTCAACCAGTCAGAGGTCCGAGGCCGCATTTAATGGGCGTGCGCGGCCTGACATTCCCAACTGCTCCCGCCGCAGTGTCAGTCCCTGCCATGCTTTGGCAGAGAGGCGTAGGGCCATTAATTGCACGGGTCCCGTCCCGTATCATCCGGTGTATCTCGGGATAACGTTGCCAGGATCAAGGCGTTCCGCCTGCCGCCCTGTCGTGGCAGAGGAACAAGACAGGGCGGGCACGCCGGGTGCCTCTGTGGCTGCTCGGTGGGCCACCTCAACGGCGCCCGTCACCAGGGCGTCCACAGTTACGGGTGACCGGACGTGCGCCGCGTTTTTCCACCGCCCCTGTCACTTCGCCCAGAGGAAATGATGACGCCTTTCTCAGTCGTGGCGTCTTGGAACTTGTGCCCCTTCTTTCCCGTTCGGGGTATGTCGTGGCCGGCGAGTGCATAAAAGGATGGGCATACAGAAAGAGGAGGATATGGAAAAATCAGACAACATCGGAAAAAGATTGATCAAAACATCGGAGGAGAGAACAGTCGGAAAAGAGACAAGCCCAAGCAGTCGACCGTGCCACTCTCAGACGAAAACGTCGCAAGCAAGCCTGAGCAGAGCTAGAACAAGGAGCCTCAAGCTCTTAGTTAGACAATATATTCTTGTAACCAGATATATTCCTGAGAGATCCCCCTCAGGGTAAGAGATTGCCTCCACACAGGAGTAGGGTATTACGCCCCCGTGCGGCCCGAACCTGTTTAAACTCCGGTGCATTTACTTCCCTTTGCACTAGGTCGATCATCCCCCACCACCGGCCGTTGCATTTATTTCCACTTCCATTTATTTCTCCGACGAACTTATTCAGGATCATCCCCGGCCGAATCTCTAAAAAGAGGTCTCTCGGGATCCCTGCGACAGGAGTTAATCCTCTGACAAATACCTTATACTATTCAGTAAACTACTGTTGAAGATGAAACACAGCTGAAACTTCGCAACAAATCAAGCATGATTAGAAGGCGTGCGCAGTTTTTCGTAGAATTCATATAGCAAATAGCAGTGAATATTGCAAGATGATCCCCTGCATGCCATAGATAGGTGAACTGAAGTTGTTCTCTCCTGTTGATTAATTATCAAAGACTGAAGTTTAACTGAATTCAGACAATGTTTCTGACACAATTAATCTCAATATCGAGCCAACATCATGCGGAAACTTCAATATATGTCCCTTTATATATGTACCTGTCAGTTAGCATTCTTGTCTATAGTACTCTTGATAAAACAAAAACTAGCCGAGCTTGTCTGCTTAGTTGAATACAATTTTGGCAATTACTGGAGCAAGCTAGCAAGGAAACCCACCCCTCCGCCTCAAGTCAAGTCATTCATTATACCTGATTCTACCTGCTCTCTTCATCCTGTTTGAGAGAAATATCTAAGAATAGTTAGCCTATAATCACAATAATATATTTTGCCTGAATTCTACGCGCTATCAACTTGACGCTCTAGGTATTAAATTTGATTTTAACTTGGAAGGTGCAAGGAAAAGATCTATATATACATACTGCATCAGCTCCTACGGCCGTGCCATTTATTTGTCTCAAGAAAAATAAATTATCATATATAGAGTTGTAGACCAATATGAACCTCTAGCTACTAATACTACATAAACTAGAGGAGATTTCATTAATTTGCAGGGAACCATGAAGGAAAATACATGATTATATCACTACACATGTTCTCTTTCCGTTTAATGTTCAGACTTCAGAGTTCAGACTACAGACCGATGGTGCCTACGTGTGCCACGTGGTTTCCACAAACAAATGTTAAGATTCAGTTTAAACTAACAAGATCAAACTTTTGTTAACACGTGGATCACCAACAAGTTCAAATGTTACAGGAAGGATGGATGAAAATGCATGGCTGTGGCCAGCATTAATTCATTGACTTTTGAACTATGAAACATTCGTGCAACTACGCACCTGACCGTCATTCACTTAGTTAACAGGCGTGACCAATGTTTGATATAATTCAAGTAGGAGCTAGAAGTACTATTGTTTTCTCTATAATTAGTTAAATATGTTTAATATTAATAATTTTATAAATAAATATTGAAATATACAAAATTTGTGAATCTAATTTTTTTTATTCTTTTTTGTCGTGCTTCATAAAAAAATAAAAAACAGGCGCGGTTTAGACGCGCTAATCAAACTAGTATGTCATAGTTCACAAGCAAACTGAAGTCCTTCTCTCTGCTGATAAAATAGTACATAGAA
The DNA here is from genome assembly GCF_958298935.1 of Phragmites australis. Classification (NCBI taxonomy): domain Eukaryota; kingdom Viridiplantae; phylum Streptophyta; class Magnoliopsida; order Poales; family Poaceae; genus Phragmites; species Phragmites australis. The sequence continues at coordinate 16,675,601 of NC_084936.1, read as the reverse complement.
ACTGTGTTTAGCTGAATTCAGACGATGCTTCTTACACGATTGATCAGACACATAAAAGCTTCAAACTTCAGGAAATCGTTATACCTTCCTAATGGACATTATTGTCAACGATTGATGAACAAAAAACTATATAACCGCGTGCAGACTAGCCATTCCTGTCTGATAGTTGAATCTAGTTTGGCCATTCCTCATGCTCTGGCCGCAATTCAAGGAACGAAATTAATCGATCTGCTTCTGCTACCTATTCTCTTTTTCCTCTTTGAAGGAAATATAAAGAGTAGTTAGCCTTGGATCACAATTATATATTGCCAAGATTCTACACGCTATCGACTTGACACTGTGGGTATTAAATTTCATTTGAACTTGGAAGGTGCAAAGGAAACATCTCTGCAAATACTGCTTCAACTAATCAGTTCTTACGACCATGACAACGATCTGTCCTAAGTATTTGAATTGGCATATATAGATCAATATCTGCTTCAAGGAAGTTAACATCAACTAACTGATCATCTCTCTGTATATAATCAGATACAACGTTGTTTTTAAAGAAAAAAATATAGAAACCGTATTAAGCCAATAAGATAAAAACATCCATAAAATACGAAAATAACAAATTTGTTCAATCTTGGAGTTTTACGTGAAGGATCAGGAAACAGTAATATCGATTCCTGCGTTGGTTATTAGCATAAGCATCGCATTTCATGCCCACATAATGACATAACTTCAGGATTGGATGTACCTATATTGAAAAAAGAATAGCAGCAATGGATCAAATCTGTGTGAAAAAATAAAAGAAATTATGGTTAGCATGCGAACCAATTATATTGCATACTTATTCTTGATTGAACAACTTAAACAAACGCATGCTGCGTCCAACATGCATTACGTAGTCAGGGTTCCACATGTTCATTACTTATAGAAAATTCATTCATGGTTACCTGAAGGGTTAAGCATAGCTGAGAACTAACGTCAATCGGACGCCCCACACAAAGATATAGCAAGTGAATTACATTTGGTACAAATAAATCCTGAGTTAACAGCTGGTACAAACTTTTAGTTCTCAATACCCTAATTTGAATTACACTGGATCCAGCAGAATAGAAAGTTCGTGCGAAAAATTAAAATAAATTATGGTCAACAGGGGAACCAAGTATATTGCATATTTCTCATTGATTGAACAACTGACATAAATGCACACTGGGCCCAGCAGGCATTACGTACTCACTGGGTTCAACATGCGTTACTCAGAAAGTTCATTCATGGTTACCTGAAAGGTTAAGCCGGCTGAGACCCAACACCAATCGGACGCTCCAGACAAACATATCGCAAGACAATTATTGATAAAATATCATAATTTGTATTACAAAATTGGTAAAAATTAATCTTCAATAGTAGCCATGATAAATCAGTCGCGCATGCAATTACCATGCTTCTACCATTCGTAGGCTATATATATATGGCACCTCTGAAGACACATTGGCGCCAACTCAAGCTAAACAAGCACTAGAGCAAGACAAATATCACGCATAACACGAACAATGTTCAAGTCCATGGCCTCGAAGACCACCACTTCGAAGGGTATGCCTCGATTCATATACTATCCCGATCTCATGGATGCAGTTAGGAGATCAACTGATTGAATATTGTATTGTCTGACCTCTGACGTGCTGGAAATGCAGGGGTATCTACTCCCGTACCCAGCCTGAGAGGATCAAAGGCGTCCTCTTCGGGGTATGCAGTTGATCAGGCTCATGAGCAAAAGGCATCCATTGCTGGTTAGTCCCTGATGCATGAAACTGATTAAATCATCATTTCAATCAAAACCTAGAGCTTTTGACTTTGCGAGAGTTCAATCAAGTGCATGCATTCTCCATTTGTTTTATGCGTTTCCATTTCTTTTGCGTCTTTCTTCGTCCCATTTTTTTCTTTTTGTGTGTTTCTGGTCAGCACGTATCTTGAGACTTTTTGCTCGATACATGATGTCTCCCTTGACAATTAACATGGTTCCGTTTGCTTTGTCTTGTGCGTCCATGCAGCTGCAAAAGCTAAAGGTTTGGAGACTCCTCCGCCGACCACTGGGAATGGACATACGTCGACGAACAAGTATCAGAGCGGAGACCAAAAGACGCCTGCAACAAGTATGTGAACCTAGTACATGCAACCATGTATATACTCACAGAAGCTTCATGCATTTCTCTTCATCTACATGTTGGTCTTCAGAAACATAGTGCAGCAAGCCGTGTATATAGTCACTGAAATTTGGCACGTTCATCTTCATCTATCTGCAAGTGTGATTTTGGAAACACTAACATATATATTTTCATCTTTTTAATCAGGTAAGGGTATTTCTAGGCCTGTGACTAAGGGATCTACATAAGCAATGAAGAAGAATATATGCATCTGTCTTTCAACTACTACTTACATGTGTGACTGTAAATCAATATATAGTGTAATAGTCACAAGGTAGAAAAAATATAATACTTTTATATAAATATGTTATTAGATTGCTGGATTGGTTAATGTATGTATGATAGTCATATATCCCAAAAAAATGTATATGGCCCCTTGTAAAAAAATAATGTACAGCCTCATATTGAAAACTGAAAGCAAGCTATGAATTATATTTGTTCTGTTTGCTTAATTATATTTTTTCTTACAATAATCCAATACATGCTACGTTCCTGTGTTGTGCGTTTGTATCTTGTTAATGGGTGAAGTCATTGAAGCATATATAGGAAAAAATGGTTCTAAGCATTGCACTTGGTTGGTATTTGATGGACGAACACGCTTCTCCCAAGCTCGACCTCACCTTTCTCTACTCTATCCATTTTCATCTTTGGACAACAAACGTGGCTTGAATTTTAAAACAGTTTGCTTCTTAAAAGTGCAAAAAGTTAAATGCGCTTTAGGCCAAGGGCATGCATGGATTAAGAAATAGTAGTAGTTCGTGTTAGCGATATGGTTTGCGTATCGTGGTTTATCTCTTGCCGTATCATGTTAGGTCTCTCCCTTCCTTATCTACCGGACTTTACTTCTATAAACCAGTTTGTATACAGAAGGCTAGAGCCTATATATACATGTACAAGGACCCCAAATCAATCTATCAATTGTGTGATTCCGCCCATTTTTCATGGTATCAATTTAGGTTTTATTTTCGCTTCCGCTTAACCCTAACTCATCGCCAGTTGATGAGCCACCGCTGACCATCCGATCGACTGCATCCCGGCGCCGTTTCGGCACACAGTGCCTTGTCTCGGTCGGGTTCCTCGCGTCACACCTCCTGGCTCTCTGCCAGCCTCCTGGAGATCATCATGACACCTCAAACAATGGCTCATGCCTTCTGTGAAGAGCCTGGAGCAGCAATTCCTTGACAACAAGCAGGCTCAAGCCCTGCACCTCGAGGTGGAGTTTTGCACTTTCGTCCAAGGTGCTCTACCCGTCACCGACTACTGTTGCAAGATTAAGGGCATGGCTGATGCCATCGGTGATCTTGGGGGGGGGGGGGGGGGCATTAGCGGCCGCACTCTTGTTCTCTCCATGCTACGCAGACTAAATGGACGCTTCTCACACGTGGCCACCATACTGCCCATGCAATGGCCTTTCCCTTACTCTGTCGAGACTTGGTCCATCCTTCTACTTGAAGAGCTCATGCAGAATGGTTGCCCTCAGCCTCCTTGGCCCTCCTCGCCACACCTCCTGGCTCCTCCCTGCTCCCCTCACTTTGCGGCACAAGCGGCTCTAACAGCAACACCGGTGGCTCCAACAAAAACACAGAAAGCACTAACCCCCATTCTGGTGGGTGGCCTCTTGTCCATAATCCTTGGACTGGGATGGTTCAGGTCTAGCCAAGTGTTGTTGGTGCTCTAGGTTTGCACCCTCTGCAACATCGGTTGTCCTTCGGTGTTATTCTGTAGCAGGCGCGCACACTCTCTCTGCCAAAGTGCCCTCTCTAGTGCCGGCCTTCTAGGCTTAGCCGGCACCGCCCCAGCTCGGGCCGTAACAACAACCTCCGCCAAATGCATAGCAGCAGCCAGGTGCCTCAGTGCTGTGGACTTGGAACCAGCACAGCCTTGCTAACACCTTCAACACATCAACGCTCACTCCACCTCTCATATGACGTATGACATCGGTTACCTTTTTGTTCCACTCCCACCTTCCTCCCATACTCCCTCACATATTATCGTCGGCAACAGGTCTTTGCTTCCTATTACTTCCACTGTATCGACCTCCTTCCTTGCTGCCTCCTGACCCCTTCACCTATGAAACATCCTAGTCACACCACACATAATAAAAATCTTATTTGTGTTTGTCAGTTTACTACTGATAACAACTGTTCCATTAAGTTTGACCCGTTTGACCTCTCTGTGAAGGATCTTCCCATCAAGAACGTGATTGACAGGTGCAATAGCTCCAAACATCTTTACTCGCTCAAGCCATCGGTCCCTAGTCCCCATGCCTTCGTTGCTAGCACTGCTTCCACCACACTTTGCCATCGTCGCCTTGGTATCCCCGACCATGAGTCTATGTCTCGTTTAGCTAATGTTGTTGTTATTACTTGTAATAAAACTGCACCCAAGTCTTTGTGTCATGCTTGTCCATTAGGTCGTCATGTTCATCTTCCTTTTAGTCCTTCCAGTTCTCGAGCTCTCAACAATTTTGATTTAATACACTGTGATCTTTGGACCTCACCTATCGCCTCCATGTTTGGTTACAAGTATTACCTTGTAATTCTTGATGATTGCTCACACTTTTCTTAGACTTTTGCCATTCACCTCAAATCCGAGACGCTCACCATCCTCTCCAATTTCTTCACCTATGTTGCAACGCAATTTGGGCGCACCATCAAAAGCGTTCAATGTGACAATGGGCACAAGTTTGACAACACTTCCTCCCGTCACTTCTTCCTTACTCATGGTGTTGCACTCCGCCTGTCATACCCATATACTTCTGAGTAAAACGGCAAGGCCGAACGCATCATCCGAACCACTAACAACAGCATGCATACCCTTCTATTCCAAGCCAGTATTCCACCACCATATTGGGCCAAAGCTTTATAGGCCGCTACATACCCATTAAACCGGCACCCCACCAAAACCCTCAACTTCACACACCCTTTTTTGCTCCATATAGAGTTCACCCAACCTACTCCCACCTTTGTGTTTTTGGGTTCTAGTGTTATCCTAACTTTTCATCCACTGTTGCGCATAAGCTTGCCCCACATTCAACATTGTGTGTCTTTCTTGGCTATCCCTCAGAACATAAAGATTACCGCTATCTTGACTTATAATCGAATCGGGTAATCATCTCCCGGCACATCACATTTGATGAGGCATCCTTCCCGTTTCTTGAAGTGCGATCAGTGCCCTCTCAAGGCGACTTTGATTTTTTATCGAAGATGAACTCTACCCCAATGACTGTTGGGTCACGCTGTTTTGCAGGACCTTCTACTGTGCCCACCTTTAGCGCCTGTGTAGTCTACACCAACCTCAGGCTTAGCACCTGCGCTTACCTGCCTGCGCCGGTTTTAGCCTCGGCTCTTGTGCTAGCCGTGGCCGCTCCGGTCTTAGCTGTCGCGCCCATGGTGGCCTTGGCGCTGGCCTTGTCTATGATGCCGCCTACGCCAGACTCCGTTGCGGCACCTACTGCTAGTAAGGCACCGCCCGTATTGGCCTCGGTGTTCACACTGACCTCGACACCCCCTGCTGTGCCACACGCTCCTACGACCCAACCGCTTTCCACCTCTACCGTCTCGATCGTGCCTGTCTCCAATGACCATGCCATGGTCACCAAAGGCAAGCAGGGATTTCGATAGCCAAAGCTACCTCTCTACATTCATGCTGCTGTTATGTCACCATTGCCGAAGACATTCCATACTACTTTGGTGGATGCAAATTGGCATGACGCCATGGACGCCATTCTGCAGGCAAACAGTACATGGGATCTCGTACCCCGAGCTCTGAGAGCCAACATTGTCATGGGTAAATGGGTGTTTCATCATAAGTTTCATTTTGATGGCTTGCTTGACCTCTACAAAGCTTGTTGGGTACTTCGCGGGTTCACTCAGCGTCCCGGGATTGACTTTGATGAGACCTTCAGTCTTGTGGTAAAACCTACTACTATTTGTACAATGCTCACTGTTGCTCTCTATTAGGTTGGCCCATTTATCAGCTTGATGTGAAGAATGCTTTTCTGCATGGAACTCTAACTGAGACAGTTTACTATGTGTAACCCTTCTCGACCTGAGCACGTTTGCCACCTCAACAAGTCACTATATGGTCTTAAGCAAGCACCCCAGGCTTAGTACAATCGCTTTGCTTCCTACCTGCTCTCCATCGCCTTTATGGGTGCTCGGTCAAACATGTCACTCTTCATCCTGCGGCATGACTCTGGCACTATCTACCTTTTGCTCTATGTGGATGACATAGTTCTGACGGCCACTTCTGTCTCTCTCCTTCGGCGGACTATTGAAGCCTTGAAAAAGGTGTTCTCCATGAAGGACCTTGGGCCCTTACACCACTTCTTGGGTGTGTCTGTTACTCAACAGGCGGACAATCTATTTCTCTCTTAGCGGCAATATATTCTAGATATCTTGGAGCGTGCTCATATGACGTACTACAAGCCCTGCAACACACCTGTGGACACATGCTCTAAGGTCTCCTCCCACCACGGATCACGTGTGGCCAACCCCAGCCACTACCACGACCTTAATGGTGCTCTCCAATACTTGACCTTCACCCATCTGGATATCACTTATGTAGTTCAATAGGTATGTCTTCATATGCATGATCCTCGGGAGCCCCATTATGCTCTCAACAAGCGTATTCTTTGCTATCTCTGGGGTACCATTTACTATAGCTTGTAGCTTCATCAGAACTTCATTTGCGACTTGACAGCCTACTCCGACGCCGACTGGGTGGGGTGTCCAGACACTCACCACTCTACTTTGGGCTACAACATGTTTCTTGGTGATAAACTAGTCCACCAAGAGGAAACACACGGTCTCTCATTCCAATGCTGAGGCCAAATACTGAGGAATTGCCAATGCTATCTTCGAGACATGTTGGTTCCACTAGTTACTTCAGGAGCTTCACTGTCCACTCCGACGAGCTACCATTGTTTATTGTGATAATATCAGTGTTGTCTATCTCTCGACGAATCCTGTGCAACATCAATGCACGAAGCACATGGAGATCGACTTGCATTTTGTTTTGGATCGTGTCGCTGCTGGCTCAGTACAGGTTCTTCATGTTCCTACGTCGTCGCAGTACGCTTACATCTTCACCAAAGGTCTCCCCTCACAGTCTTTGTGGCATTCAGGACCAGTCTGAACGTCTGCCCTGCTTCCGCTCCAACCGAGGGAGCCTATTAGCGATATGGTTAGCGTATCTTTGCGTATCATGGTTTATGTCTTGCCGTATCAATTTAGGTCTCTCCCTTCCTTATTTACTGGGCTTTACTTCTATAAACCAGGTTTGATACGGAAGGCTAGAGCCTATATATACATGTACAAGGACCCCAAATCAATCAATCAATTGTGTGATTCCACACATTTTCAAATCGGATGGTGAGTGTGCATGCACGAACTATGGATTAGACAATCCTCCGCATAGAGCCAAAGAGGGAGCTAGGTTAATTACATCAAAATTTCATTAAGGCAAGTTCATGCATGTGATGGATGCATGCATGGCCTGTGTGCCTTATACAAAGGGGCCATAAGAAATTCCACGCTGTGTGTATATTGATAGTTAGATCGCATGGTTTATAGATTAATTGTAGCTACACACGGCAAGGGTGATGGCCATCGATCGAGTCAAGTCTCTAATGATCAAATGAAACCCACATCCCCATCTGCTCCATACGTTCGTAGAAGCATGCAAACCCTGAACGCATAATGTGTTAATTTTAACGATGCACATAGGATTGATTGAACACTGCTTCGTCTGCTCGTGCATTAAATGGCGGAAGAACAATAAGAGAAACTTGTCAGCACTCAGCAATTAGCAAGGGTCCTATACAAAACAGATATTATTTGTCGTAGATCTCAGAGGTCTACTCATGTTCCTACTCTTTGTTCTCCGTTTTGCATGCTTTTCTTTGTGTTCAGTGGATTTCTTATTTCAACATGATTAGTCTTGGTTTGATCTATCCAAAATCTCCCTAGGGCACTACCTCAAAACAGGTTATCATAGATGGATGTTAAACCCTATCACAGACAGGTTTGGGTTCCATCTCTGTAAAAATGTCTGTGATATCGAGCTTGTCACAGATGGGTAAAACTCTGTCTGTGACATAGCTACACACAGACAAGTGTAAATAAGACATGCGTTTGCAATATAGCTACACACATCTCGATTTTTCATGTCTCACAGATGGATTTTGCTAAAAAAAAAATGTTTGTGTATATGAAGTGTCACAAACGGATTTTGCCGAAAAACCGTCTGTGTGACCCTTTACCCCTGAGAACCCATTTTACTTCTTGGCTGCCCTCACAATATGGTATATATCACATGCAAATTAACATAAGAACATCACAAACATGCATCACACAGGCATACATCGCAGGGATCAAACACAAATTAACATAAGAATATAGTTCATTACATAAAACTACATATAACATTAGAACATGGTTCAAAACATAAACCTAGACACATCATGAATCCCTAGGTCTTTGATGCTTGTGAGGATTTAGCTTCAGCAACATGCCTGTGTTTTACCACAATCTCAGGAAACAAATTATCTCCATACATCTTCTCGGTGTCATCAGACTCAGGAACCATACTAACTAACTCCTTCATGAATTAGAACCAAACAACATTGGTTCCAAACCTCTTGCTCTTGTTCAATATGAGTTGACGGATCAAATCAGACTTTTAGTTCACAAAAATGTCTCCATTGTGATCAACACCAACAGAGAAATTTCCATTAGGAATAAAAGATATAAAAACACGATTCACAACATAAATTGAGTCCACAGCTTGGTGCCCTTCACAACAGAAGAACACACATTCCATAGGACCGAAATCAAATCCAAGCATCATGACAGTGAAAGAAGGTGTAGGAACAATCTCATCTTCCCAACTCTTGATAGCAATGAACAAAGACATTTACACTATTGCAGATCTAGGACACACAAACACAACTCAACTTATAACGCATAAAAAATCGTAATGCATTTCAAGCTCACCTCAGTGCAACCCCAAACCTTGATTCATCACCTAGATGTCCATCCTCCCTCACAAAATTAAACAGTAACAAAGAGTGGAGCATCAAAACAACTCTGGAGAAATTGATGAGTCACTCAACAAATCGAGTAGATCGAGTACCAGGCAGAATAAAATCGCCCAAATAAAGACCTCAAACTCACCATTATGGAAGGGGATCAGATGACAATGAGGGAGAAAAAAGGTGGATAAACTTCGTCGCTTTAATGAGAGAGACGAGCGGTATGAAAAAGGTGGAGAGATAGTGGGAAGAAGAGAGCGGTTAAATCAAAACAGTACTGAGTCTTTAACTATAGACAAATATTTATAAAAAACCATTAGTGTTCATCAGCTAGACACAAATGCTGTTCATGAAAAACCATATGCATTATAGTTATAGACAACTTTTAAGAAAACTCGTATATGTGCTTTGGCACATCCAGACGGGTGGTCATGTTACAGATATGCCTATCTTAGCAACCATCTCTGGGTATTTTATCAATGATGGGTCCTAGGAAACCATATGTGTCACTCTGTCTACTTTCACTGTTCTGTGGTATTAGGGAATCGAATTAGTGCTCTAGAAAGTTTTATTAGTTAACCCTTAATAATGGTTGCTTAATCATGAAATTAGGGTTTAATGAATTCTCCTCACCATCTATCATAGTCTTCTTTTGGGGTTCACAACTTTATTTATAAATTTGATTGATGTTATTCTTGTTGTCTTAGTTGCACAATTGTGCCTAGATTATGTTAAAATTTCAAGTTAATCAGAGTTACAGATCTATATGTATATCAGCTTGAATAAGGGGCCGACTAATTTTCAGTCGATTGAAAACATCATTTCATTCTGTTGACGTTCGTAGCCGTCTGATCAGGATCAAACGATCCATCGATCATATTCTTCCTTAGAAAACAGGTCGACAGGCAGGACAATTGTTCACGATGATTCGTCGATTGAATCGACTTGCATGTTAAAATCTAAACCACATAAACATGTAATGGCACTAATATATTGGTTCTAAAGCTAATACACTCACTCTACACCCTCGATTTACTAGCTATTTCATCCAAACCTTCTTTCCATCTCTAATGCCTCAAGAACATGATATTGCTTTGCTAATCTTGCATTGCTGTCCACAAATTCAACTAAAACCGAGCTAAAACTTGTGATGCTATCAAGGAAACTCTAGGATACTTACCCAAAGTCCCTTTCCCAAGTTTGTAACCTTTTGTGAAGGAGAAATCGAAGGAAAAGCTCGGCGGAGAGGATGACCTAGCTGCTGAAATTTTAGAGAAAGGGAGGTGATGAATTTGAATTGGAAAACCACCAAACCTTCATGTACGTGAGCAAGAATTAGATGGATGGAGAGCTAGATAGGAAGGGAATGTCATAGAGTGACATGCAAACCTCGTTTCTTGCTCCTTGGGTGAGATTTTAGGGAAAGAATGGAGAGAGTGCTTGAGGGAGAAGAGAGGGGCTGCTGCCTTTGCTCTGTCCAGCTGAGAGAGAGAGAGAGAGAGAGAGAGAGAGAGAGAGAGAGAGAGAGAGAGAGAGAGAGAGAGAGAGAGAGAGCAAGAGAGTGAGTGAGGTGGGAGATAGGGAGGGGGTGTGGACCAGCTCAAGGTGAGCCCCACTTGTAAGAGAGACAAGCTAAAAATTGTTGCTAAACTTTTATAACAATTGATGCAACGATTAACTTCTAAGTGAGACTTAAACTAACGAAAAGTCTAACATTGGTTATTTTCAAAACGCCTAACAAAAATCAAAACACCAATTCAGATAACAAGCAATCCAAAATTCTTAATAAATATGATGATTATGATACTTAATGACATGTTTATGCTTAACGATGATTAAAGAATTGGGACGTGACATATAGCGACCAGAGGCAGACGAGCATTGGACCATGCACTTCGACAGATAGTTCACGCTAAAGGGAGCGAGGGATGGAGTGGTCCTGACCTCACCAACTGACGATCTCCTTGGTTACATAGATCAATTATATTTTCCAGCCACTAACAATATTGCGGAATACGAGGGTCTCTTGTCTAGAATGCGAGTAACCTCCGCACTTGGGATTAAACGCCTGTTAGCGATAGAGGGCTCGCTATTGGTTGTTAACCAAGTGCATAAAGAGTTTTAGTGCTTTGATTCGACAATGGCAGCGTACCTCACCAAAGTGAGAAGATTGGAGTGATGTTTTTTTGTTTCGAAGTCAAGCACGTCCCTCGCAAAGATAACTTCCTAGCCATTGAGCTGATCCGTCTAGCTTCTTCTCGTGAACCTATCTCAATCAAAATCTTTGAAGAAAGACTCACACGACCATCCATCACGGTCACGAGCCAAAGGTGAAGGAGATGTCCGCTTGGAAACGAAGCACCAGAGGCAACACCTTTGGAGGCAACAACTCCTTCGGTGCCGTCAACCTCGGGTGACCATCATGTGGTCACCTTGCTCAATTCAAGGTATGACCTAGATGGATTAGATCTCGTACTACCTTCAGAATCGAGCAATCTTTGATGATGACGCGTCAACAGAAAAGGTCTCACGGTAAGTCCGCAGATACTTCCTAGTAGAGGGACGCCTTTACCACCGGGAGAGCAACGACTTTTTACTAAAATGCATCACTCAGGAAAAGGGGAGCACAGTGCTCTCTGATATCCACAGAGACATATATGGTAGCCACGCTTCGTACCATGCTTTGGTCGGAAAAGCGTTTTGGCAAGGATTTTATTGGCCCACTGCCCTCCAAAATACTTACGAGCTGGTGAAACGGTGCGAGTCATGTCAGTACCATGACCGACGTACCAACCTACGAACCCAAGCACTGTAAACTATACCACTCTCTTGGCCTTTTGCTGTCTGGGGACTCGATATCATGGGACCGTTCCCTAAAGCCCTGGACAGTTTTGAATTTTTGTTCGTGGCAATCGACAAATTCACCAAGCGGATAGATGCCGAGCCTGTCAGGAAGATCACCGCCGCCATAGCAATTAAGTTCATATGGGGGCTGGTAGTGTGGTTTGGTAGTCCAAATCATATAATTACGGACAACATGACTCAGTTTGCCAGTAGTGCTTTCCAGGACTATTACGAAGAGATTGGGTCCAAAGTTTACTACACGGTGGTGGCACACCCACAGAGCAACAGACAAATCGAAAGGACAAATAGGATGATAATGCAAGGGATGAAAACCTGGGTCTTTGATTGGTTTAAAACTTCCCTCTTGCGTGCATAGTCGACTCTCACTCCCCCGCCTTCTCCCGTCCCCGATGGCGTCCCCGCTGCCGGGTTCATCGCCTCCACACCCGCCATGCTAAATCGGCTTCACCAGTGCCGTCGATGAGGATCCCTCGCTCTGGCCCCACCCACCAGCTGTCTATCACCTCACCGTGGCCAGTGACGTCCCGGCCGCCTCACCGCTCCCCGAGGTGTTGTGAAGAGACTCGACTATATACGGTCAAGGTTCTTCTGGCAAGGGGATAATCATAAAAAGAAATACAGACTTTCTAGATGGGATATTCTCTGCCAGTCTCGTGATTAAGGAGGATTAGGCATTACTAATCTCATGATTAAAAACATTTGCCTCCTTAGTAAATGGCTTTTTAAACTACGAAACGAGGATGGGGTCTCGCAACAACTACTAACGAATAAGTACCTTAGTACTAAAGCTCTCACCCAAGTATAAGGAAAGCAAGGAGATTCACATTTATGGTCTGGGTTGATGAAAGTTAAGGGGGCATTTCTTAAATGGGGCTCATTTCAAATACAAGATGGAACTCAACAAGATTCTGGAAGGACACGTGGATGGGAACAAAGCCACTTTAAGACCAATTCCCCTCTCTTTACAATATAGTAAGGAGAAAGCAAGACACGATAGCAGAGGTAATGAGATCAATACCTCTAGATATTTCTTTCCATAGACCCATTATTGGCAACAGATTATTCACCTGGCAGAGGTTAGTATCTAAAATAATACATGTTGACATAACAAACGAAGCATATACAATTCAATGGGGCCTACATTCCAATGGCTAATTTTCTGTATAGTCCATGTATTGCAGGATGATCCATCGATCCTACTCCTTTGTACCACGAATGCTTTGGAAGCTTAAGCTCCCATTGAAAATAAAGATATTTTTGTGGTATTTATCAAGAGGTGTAATTTTGACCAAAGATAATCTGGCCAAAAGAAATTGTAATGGGAGCCCCAAATGCACCTTTTGCAATCACAATGAGAGTATAAATCATCTATTCTTTACATGTCACTTTGCTAAGTCAATTTGACGAATTATACAGATTGCCTTAGGGATTTTCATGCCTAGGAACATGAACCATATTATGGGTGGTTGGATGAATGGCATGGGAGCTAACAAAAAGAAAATAATTCTGGCTGGGGTAGCCGTTCTATTTTGGACGATTTGGCTATGCCGCAATGATATGATCTTTAATAAAACAGCAACAACCACTTTTTTGCAGGCACTCTTCATGGGTACCTATTAGTTCAGATTTTGGAGATTGCTACAAAAGGAGGACATAAGGAAAAATATCAGACTGGTTTGCCAGAATTTGGAGGTGGTGGCTATAGTGTTTTTTTTTGTGCCAAGAATAGGTTTAGTCATAGATTATGTGCCGAACAATATCATGTAATCTCGTTACAATATTTTTCTCTTTTTGCTTCACTGTCAGCATTAATCTAGGATGATGTAATAATGTAATAAAGGTTGTATGCATCTGAAAATGCAAAAGGCCAGAACTTTATCCTTTTTCTAAAAAATGAATTATAGGTCATATATGTAGTAAAATCATCCACGTAGCCCCAAAGATTTTAGCCTTTTTTTTACATATTTCACTGAGGTAGCTCAAATGGTTTGGCTGTCCAGATCGCGTCATCTCTTGTCATGCATGCATGGCCCGTCTAGCTTATGCAAAGGAAAAAAATCTATACTGTGGTGCTACATACGTCTCCTCCTGCAGCACCATCTGAATGGCCATCATCTATCCTCAATGTGGATCTCAAAGCGTCCGCATGGAAAATTATCCTGCATGCTCATTGCTTGATATATATGATTAGCGTTGAGAGAATCTCGTCCACCACTTTGAGATTCATGTTAGGGATAGATGACAACCACTCAGACAAGATTGTAGGAGGAGACATCTGGAGCACCACTATGTAGAATTTGTTTCCTATGCAAAAGGCCAAGGGAATCCATCTAGCCCTACATTCATAGCACATAGGAATGGTTGAACCCGTATTCGGTCCGTAGATGCACATAGGAATTCGTTAGCATGTTCTTCCAAGATCGATGAGTAGGAAAGTATGAGAACACCGACAAGCTAATTAGTTAACGAACTTGCCATTCCACATATCAATCAAGGTATATACACATTTTGTCCGTTGTTGATTTCAGAGGTTTAGTCATCCAATCCACGCGCAAATGACATGATCGGAATTAAACACGGAAGTAAACATTGAAGTACCAAGTAGTAATGATTTTATCTTCTTTGTCTAAAGATTTGTCCCTCGACATCTCAGTCGATCCCTCCGCATATATAGCTCCAAAGAGGTTCGTTATAGGAAAATTCTGGTCACAGACAAGCTCATTAGGCGCCTAGCATTCGTGGCCAGATATATAGTATCCGTCTTATGCAAGGGTAATCAGTACCGTGCGTGTACCGGTAGATGACTCCACTACTACAGAACCGATCATCAGTGGTGGTTCAAAATCGCTATCAGTGGCTGTTGGAGGATTAACTCCTGTCGCAGGGATCCCGAGAGACCCCTTTTTAGAGATTCGGCTGGAGGGATGATCCTGAATAAGTTCGTTGGAGAAATGAATGAGAGTAAATGCAACGGCCGATGGTGGGGGTGATGATCTAGTGCAAAGAGAAGTAAATGCACCGGAATTTAGACAGGTTCGGGCCACACGGGGGCGTAATACCCTACTCCTGTATGGATGTAATAACTGTCCTGAGGAAGTCCCTCAAGGATGTACTGGTTACAAGAATATTGGTCTAACTAGGAGCTTGAGGCTCCTTGTTCTTGGGCAGGGACTGTCCCTTGTGCGTTGTGTTCGTCTATGGTTCCGTTCTCGCTGCTTGGGTGCTTGCGGTCTCTTGTTCCCTTCGTCCCCTTCTTCTCTTCTGTGTTGCCGGCTCTTTTAAGCACTCGCCGGCTGTGACATGCCCCGAACGGGAAGGAGGGGGGCACAAGTTCCAAGACGCCATGACTGGTAAAAGCGTCATCATTCCTTCTGGGTGAAGTGACCGGGGGGTAAAAAACGCGGCGCACGCCTGGCAACGGGCGCCGTAGAGAGGACCCACCGGGCAGCCGCAGAGCAACCCGGCGTGCCCGCCCTGTCTTGTTCCTCTGCCACAGCAGGGCGGCAGACAGAACGCCTTGATCCTGGCGATGTTATCCCGAGACACGCCGGATGATACGGGACGAGACCCATGCAATTAATAGCCCCACGTCTCTCTGCCAAAACATGGCAGGAACTGACACTGCGGCGGGGGCAGTTGGGGATGTCAGGCCACGCACGCTCATTAAATGCGGCTTCTGACCTCTAACTGATTGACACCTCATCGGTGGGTGCCTCGGGGGTCCTTCTAGATCGTCGGGGCACCGAGTGCTCGTGGGTACTGTTCACCTCCCCGAGCACTCTCTCCCGAGAATGCCTATCCTTGTCCTCGGGGTACCGAGTGCTCGGGGGCACTGTTCACCTCCCCGAGCACTCTTGCACGAACCTTCGGGGAACCGAGTGCTCGGGGGCTGCCACGTGCAACCCTGAGCACTCTCTCCCGAGCACTCTTGCCCGACCCTTCAGGGAACGGCGTGCTCGGGGGCTGCCACGTGCAGCCCCGAGCACTCTCTTCCGAGCACTCTTACGCGGATCCTCGGGGAACCGAGCGCTCGGGAGCTGCCATACACAGTCCCGAGCACTCTCTCCCGGAACTTGGCTCTTCTGATCGTCGGGGGACTAGGGCACTCGGGGGTGACCGGGCACCTCCCCGAGCACTTTCTTCCCGGTACTTAGACTCCGCGGATCATCGGGGAACGGGAGTGCTTGGAAACCACGGACTGTGGCCCCGAGCACCTTCTCCCAGGACTTGAACTTTCCTCACCCCGCGGGAGGGACCTCGCGGGATGGCGCCATGTAGCGGATGGCTGGCCTGGCCTCGGGACTCAGGGAGCCCCGGTTCTTGATATACCGACAGTGGCGGGTTTTGAACCACCACTGATTACTCGACACTGATAGCCAGTGACTATCAGTGCCGATTCTGAAACTGGCACTGAAAGCACCTATCATTATCGGTTCGTGGCTCCAACCAACATTGTTTCCATTTTCCCCAAAAAAAGAAAAAAAATATTCAAGAAACGAGCTGGCTCGATGCATCGAGCCGGAGCTACCTTCATTCTAATCTCCTCACAGCAGTGAATATTACAATTATCTAACAGAGCACAAACACAAATCGGATGCACATTGGATTCACGGACCAAATCCGATGATAAAAACACAAATCAGATGCATACAACATTTTCACAATGATTACTACGAGTCATATTAGCTCCATTTTTGTATGCTGCAGACTACCGAGCAATCGAAATCTAATCAAAGAAATTAGGCATCCAACAGAGCAATCAAAAGCTAGTACCATGCCATC
Organism: Phragmites australis; assembly: GCF_958298935.1. Taxonomy (NCBI): domain Eukaryota; kingdom Viridiplantae; phylum Streptophyta; class Magnoliopsida; order Poales; family Poaceae; genus Phragmites; species Phragmites australis. Next base: position 16,658,729 of record NC_084936.1, on the reverse strand, counting down.
TAAAAACATCGAAATAGCATGACCCGTTTGAGCTAGTACAAAATTCAAATTTTTTTGGCTCGGGAATTTCCCTACGAACCGTTTGAGCTCAATCTAGAGCATGAACAAGCAAGCAAGGCGAGCAAGAAGTAGCAGCGAGCCAGCGGCAACGGCTCAGCAGTGCAGACGTGCATGGACGTGAGTGGCTCATGGAGGACCCGACTGCCAATGGCGCGCGCAAGCTGGAGCTGGCCGCGCACCCACCGGCATCACCCCTCCCTCCGTGCGCCGTACTCGCCGGCGGCACCCTCCGCATCCGGGTCCTCCATTAGCGGTGCTAGCACCTCCCCTCCCTCATGCAGTGCCAATGCCACCGCGTTGGACACCGACCTCCGCCGCGCCCACCGGCGACAACCCACGTGCTACCTCCTCACACAGCGCCGAGAAGAAGCCCTGCTTCTTGTCTATCCACAGCCCTCATCTGCCTCTGCCCTCAGACACCCTTCTCTCTTGCCCTCATCTATCTGGCTCTCCTCTCTCCGTAGCAAGATCGGGAGCAAGTGGAGAAGAAAGAACAGGGAGAGGATAAGGGCGCGATAGGTGGGGAACGAGAGAGAGGATGGTGTGGAACGACTGGGACTTGAGGCACTTCAAGCGAACGGACGTGAGCCGCAAACAAAAAAATCGGATCCAATGAAAATTTCATGTCCAGTCTACTGTAGCAATCATCAGTAGCGGTTTATGGGTAGAACCGGCACTGATACCATAGTTCGGGTGCGGGAGGTTAAGAACTGGTAGAGATACATTTTCAGTAGCGGTTTTTGCACAATCAACACTGATGAGCTGCTATTTATAGTCTGTTCTGTATTAGTGCTCATTTGGCGTAGATGATACTTAGTTGCAGTTGCTGAAAGCAATAGTGGCAAGCCATGTCTGTCATTAACCAAGTTAGTCAACGTTCCAGCAATTGCTTTGTCATTTTCATTTCCATGTCAGATCGTATTCATGGGGAAAAATATTCATTGATCGGTATTCAAGTTACATTGCTGATCATTTTTAATTTTTAGTATACCAAGCATCGATCGAGACCATCAAACGTCTGAATAATGTGACGCGCTGCACTGACGACCCTGCTGCCTTGCGTGTGGTAGGAAGTTTTCTTCCCTGTCCTCACCTGACTGAGTCAAAAAGACCGGCCGATCCATCCTCGACTAGTCCATATACATAAGCTGTTGCTGTCTAGCTAGAAGACAATCTAACCCTTTCCGCAGGTTAACAACTGAGTAGCTGGGAATGTACGCCCGATCTTCTTTGAAAAGCGCGCACCGACAGACAGAGTAGCTAGATAGCTAGCTAGCTAGGTTGTACGGTATTCAATGGTACGGATGAGCGTTACATGTATGTACGCTACATCGGTAAGAAACACGAAAATTGGTGGGAAATTTCTAGGAGAAGCAATGGTTATATCGACTATAGCTTCAGGGAGAAGCATTGCATGCGCATACCTATACGTCGGCAACTCACAGAAGGCCGGCTTAGTGACACAAGGCAGTGGGAGCTCCGTTGGCAAGTTACCAAGGGTGATGCAAGCCGGTCGGGGATCGATCCCCGACATCCATAAATGGGCCTTCCATGAAGATCAGGCTTAGACTCTTATCTAAAAAATAAATAAATAAAAGTGACACAAGGCAGCTCGGCAGGTACATACGACTACTTATGACACAGAACAGTGAGGAGCATTTCATTTGGTGCAAAGAGATCCTTAAATGAAGTCAACATTGATCAAATCAGATGCAACGTCCATGAGATTCTACCATCCATACATAGGCAATCTATAAAGCTTGCACTACTGCACTAGTGCCTCAAACCGAATATGCATTAGCAGCATTAAGTATTGAGCACCCCCTCAAACTGAACACGAGCAAATCAAAACTCTCTCACACACACCAGCAAGAACAATGGTTGACGACTGGCTGAAAAACTCGAAGAACTCTTGCATGAAGTTAGTTAGAAGGCCAACTGATTATTGGTTATCGTCTCGCCTTCATCCAGGGATATTTAGTTCCGTGCCTTACATGAGAGGATCACAGCAAGTGCGTCCGGCGCCGTGCGAGACAGATCGTCTGGCTCATGAACAAAAGGCACCACCCTCTGCATCTACCGGTACGTAGCATGCAAAATTTTGTCTCCTTTATATGAGGAAGAGCAAATAAGTTTCCACGGGCGCGAGCGATCGATTTCAATCGACGTACGTGCGTGTATGCCACCATGCATGCATTCATGGACGTCGTTGTGCGTTTCCATTTCTTTTTGCATCTTTCCTTAACCCAACTTTTTCTCTTTTTGTGTGCGTCTCGAGATTCTGGTTGAATCTGCTTTCTTCTTTCCTTTTGCCTTTTTGAAAGTTCCGGCTGCATGCTGACTATAAGCTAATATACAAGTGTGAGTGAACTCGATCCCTTTCGACTGGAATCTGGTCCCCCGTGCGAGACACTGTTCGGTCCACTAATCTGCCCGCCTTTTTGTCCCGGTGACCTGTTAGCGAGCAGGTTGATTTGTGGTGCCCAGTCCATTTCGCAGTTGCCTCCCTAATCACCTTTAGATTCTGGACGACCGATATGAAGCGGTGTTTCTTTGTCTCCAAAAGATTCTCTCTTTTTTTCTTTTGCATCTTTGGTTTCTCTTCTTTCTTTCTCTAGGCCCATCTTATGACCATGTCTCTTGTCCGTGCGGCCATGCCCATGCCGTTGTCTTCACGAACTTCGCCTTCTTTGTCTTTCTGGAGAGTTTTTTTTTTGTTATGGATTATGTAGACTTGTTGCATAATATTAATTAATGCCTCTATCGACATGACTAATGGCCCTTAATCGTTTGCTTTGTCTTGTGCGTGCATGCAGCCCCAGTAGCTAAAGGTTTGGTGAATCCTGCGCTTGCCACTCGGAAAGGAAATATATGGAACAAGCCGCACCCGCAGCCTTACAAAAATGTCCCTGCTCAGAGGGCAGTCCCAGAAACGCAAGAAAAAAGTATCTGAATTAACCTAGTACATATCTGCAGCTCAGATTGTTGGGCTTGAGAAACACGTACTGACATATCTGTATTTTATTTTTATCAGGCAAGGGTATATCTATCTGGTGAGGGATGATCTACAAAAGCTATGCACGAAGAGGATGTCCATATACGTTTTCTGTCAAATACTAGATCCTTACGTATGTAATGTAAATATATAGTGGTCACAGTCAAAAGTTAGAGAAAATATAATACTTAGTTTGTTTATTTTAATTTGTTATTAGTTTGATACATTGATTAAGGTATGCATGTCCAGTCGCATATCCTGATATATGTATATTGAAACTTCAAAGAAGTGTTGAATTCGTTCTGTTGTTTAATTGTTTCTTACAGCAAATTCAATACATGCCACATTCCTTTGTGCGTTTGTATCATGTTAATGAGTGAACACTACAAGAGAAACCCAAATAGGATACAGTTCGTTAGTGTCAGCTCCTCAAAACGCGACACTAATAATACTTTTTGTTCGGTAATAACAGGAAAACTAAGAAAAGTAAGATCTTGAAAATTAGGATCCTTCAAGCGTTATGTTCGGGGGTTGCCATGTGGGACCCCGACGCCCTAGGCTCCGCCAGTCTGAGTCAAAGGGCCACCCGGCTTTGGTGCTCCTTTGGAGCCCCCAGGATCCGAACTCTCTACGGAGACCCAGGCCTTTGAAGCCCACGGACCGCTGGAGGCCGCTAACTCCCAGAGTCTTGGGGAGGCGATTGGCCCCCTCCAGAAAGATCAGTAAGAAAGGGGGCCCACCAGCCGCCATCGGCCTACCACGAAGTGATCGGCATTTAATGCTGGTCTAATCGATGGCCGTTCTGACACACTGGGCAGGGCCGGCGCCGTAATTGGCGACCGACTAGGCATGGCAACCACTTGCCACCACTGTTATTGCCACGGTTAGATGATGTCATTGGAGTAAGTTGAAGATTTACCTGGGCCTGAGTAATGGTACCAAGATGGCTCTAGGTCCCGGTTGTATAGTGCTAACTTGTAACTCTACCCCTGTAAGGGTATGCTTTTACCCTTACACTCTGAAAAGTAATATAAACACTAACCATAGGTACACGGTGCCAGGGGTAGATTTTTTTCGGTCACTCTAGACATTATTTTCCTCTCCACTTATTCTCCAAGCTTAAGCTACTCCAGCGATTTAGCTCTCGCGCGGACTTTGTTCATGAAAGACATATTTTCTTTCCCCAACAATTGGTGCCATCCATGGAGAAGTTTATAGAAGTACTAGGAGAGGTAGGATGCCACCAAAGAAGAAGACCACCACGGTGACGGCCGAAGCAACTAGCTCCATAGCCACGCCTATGCGAAAGTCCGCACGGTAGCCGCGGCCAAGCGCACTTTATGCCAACGCCAACCCCCCAACTTGGCGAAACAAGGGCCCACGACCACCGTCGATACGGCCGTGATCGAGGCTATGGCTGATGCTGGGGGGCCTCCTGTTTCGGAGACCCTCTAGCAGTAGTACAGTGAGAACCTCAGCTATTCATGTCGCCACAGCCAGCCAGCTGGTGCACATGGCGGCCCTTCGGGCTCAGTTGGAGGAGTTGCAGTTGGCCCTATGGGCCGCACAGCAATTTACGGACATGACCGTCGCTGCTCCCATGACAGCCGACACCGTGCTAGCCTGTGCTCCGGGGGCCAGCGAGGGTGTCGTCTTTGTTGCTCATCATCCCCAAGCACCTTCGACGGTCGGTTTGCAAGCACCAGAGCCTCTGGCCTGTCAGTGCGAGGCTCTTTTCCTAGACTCTAACTCTCCCCTTTAGGTAAGCATGTAGGTTGTGCCCTTCCCGAATGGGTTCCAGACCCCCAAGTTACCTAAGTCTAAAGGCCACTCGGACTCGGATGAGTTCGTTCGCTCGTACGCCCTCGCCATTGAGGTCAATGGAGGTGGGCAGGCCACCATGGCCAAGTGCTTCCCTCTCGCTTTGAAGGGAGTAGAACTTCGATGGCTCTAGGCGCTGGAACTCGAGGCCATTACACCTGGGCCCAGCTCTGAGACACCTTCTGCAACAGCTTCCAGGGCACCTTTGTCGAGTTGGTGATCTCCTGTTTGCTGTTAGGCAACAGCTGGACGAAACCCTTCAGGAGTATTTCCAGAGATTTTCCCAAACCAAGGCTCATATAAAAGGCATCTCAGAATCGTCGGTCATTGACGTAGCAACCCAAGGTCTAGCCTCCAGGCCCCTTGTCGAGCGACTGCACCGACATCCGGTGCAGTCGGTGAGCGCATACATGTGCAAGTTTGAGGAATATTCCTGTGCGGAGGAGAAGCAGCACTGTCGGGAAGCCATGAATGGTGCCAAGGCCCCCTACGTTGAGCCTGCAAAGCCAACCTTGCAAGCGGGATCCTCGCATGCCCTGCCACCTCCTTCGGCAAAAAGGTGCTCTAATGAGGCTGAGGGCTCCAAAGCGTGCAGATCCCAGCAATGCCCGTGGCGTGGCATCCACAACATGGACCACACGCGAGGGGCTTTGAACCCAACCCGCTTTAGGGGGCGTGGCTGAAGTCGCTTCGGCTGCTTCCCCTAGCGACAGGGCGCCCTGTGCCGGCAGTAAGAAGGGTACTGGTGCACTCTGCACGGGGCTGGACATTCCTACAATACCGAAGATTGCTGGACCCTCATAACCTTCCGAGAGGACTACCTCGAGAGGCAGGCGACGCGTACGACGGGGAATGGAATTGGAGACGAGCAGCCCAAAGGTCGTAGGCTTGTAGCGGGCCACCAGGTGGCTCACCTGGCCATGTTGACCCCTCCTCAGCTACCTCTGCCTCCTCTGCCTCTACCACATATGATGCAGCACATCAACGATGGGGACCAGGCTAGGTAAGTGGTCCTAGCCATAACGGGAAGGGGAGCCTCCGGTGGCTCCATGAAGCGGTAGTGGCGATACTACACGCGTGGGGTCAACCACATCGGGACAACTAGCATCCACCACCAAATCCCTAGACGGGCCAAAGCCCCTGTGACCTTCGCCTCTGACAATGTTGCAGGGGTGAACTTCCCCCACACTGATGCCCTAGTCATCACGGTCGACATCACTGATGTCAAAGTATGAAGTGTGCTAGTCGATGGATGAAGTTCCGCAGACCTTCTCTTCGTATATGCCTTCGACCAGCTTCATATTCCACGAGGCTGACTCACTCCCGCCCAGAGGGCCCTTCAGGGATTCAATGTTGCCCCATCAATTCCCTGGGCTAGATAGAGCTTCCAGTCACCTTCGGCGAGGGCTCCGTCGTGCAGACCAAAATGATCACCTTTGATGTTTTGGACATGCCCTATGCGTACAACGTCATCCTAGGCTGGGGCACCCTAAACAAATTAAGTGCAACCTCCCATCACAATTACCTCTGCATGAAGGCGCTCGGAACCCGGGTGAGAAACCAAGTTGAAATGTGCCTTAGTTTATATGTGATGAGTGATTGACAATATTGTTATTATGGTTTGTTGATGTGTGGATTACACGAGCATGTATATGTGTTGCAATTTTGATCATGACTAACCAATGTTGCAGAGAGAAATGGAGTTGGCGCATTTGTCTCTAAGTCCAAGAAAATTGTACACGTCGGATGATCCGGCACTTAGGATTTTGTCCACGTCGAAAGGTCTCGCATTCGGATGAGCTTCACGACAGAGCATTTCAGCTCAGAAGCAAAAGTTGAAGTACACGCCGAATTCGGCGATGAAGTGAAGAGAATGCCAGACTATTTCTTGCAGAGAGATTGCAAAATGGGTTCTGGCAAGAATGTACACGCTGGATGGTCCGGCAGTGGGCAAATGTACACACTGGAGTATTTTATCCCAGAGGTAAATACTGAAGTGCACACCGGATGATCCGGTGATGGAGTGAAGTGAACACCAGAGCTTTTCTTGCAGAGTGGTTGCAAACTGGCTCTGGTGGACTTATACTCGACGGATTATTCGCCAGAGCATTTCATGCAGAGAGGTTGCAAGATGGCCGATCTGCTAATTTGAACTCGCCGATGATCCGACACTGAGGAGGTGACAATGCTGGAACATCCGGCATTCACGATTTTTTTGAGATGTGCATTAACTGAGGATTTTGATTATGGACTAATTGATAATGAATTTGGAGATATATGTGTGCTTGTCTCATGATGTGTAGGTGATGGATGCAACTTGGCGGCCGACGGCAGGATGATCGGGGCCAAGCGGTGTGCTTGGTGTCGGACGATCAAGGAGGCTGGGCAGAATCAAGGCTGATCTTAGCTGTGCATGGGGAGATCAAGCAAAGCATGGAAGGAAGGATGAAGACAGCGTGTTGATGAAGTCAAGCGAACAGGATACAAGTGCAAGTGACAAGGTGGCTCAAGGGATCGGGAGAGGGACAGAATTGCCGACAGTCAAGATCGCAAGATGGATTACATATGTCAACATCGGGATGCTTGCTTGAGGTGAAAGCAAGTGATAGCAAGTCACACTTTGAGAAACGTGTGAGGTGGTTTCGCGGTTTGGCCTCAAAACCATGGAAGGATGGTGGGCAGGTGGCATCATTGCGAAACTTGCGTCGAGGTGAAGCTAAGTTGTGAAGGTGTCACATCCGTTCAATGGATGGAGCAAAAAATAGACCAAAATGCTCCGGTGATAGGTAGAAGGGTATTGAAAGAGTAGGCTATTTTGGGAACAAAGAAGCTTAAGGGCTAAGCTACCTCCCTGGGTCTGTAAATAGAGGGGTAGGGCTGTGTGGGAGCCTTGAACCGGCCATTTGAGTTTGTATGCTAGGGTTTTAGAGGAAAGGAGAGAGGAGTGCTTAGCCTATGTGTAGGTGAGAGCTTTTGTGAGTGAAACTACATTGTAATCTGCCTAAAAGAGTGATGACCTTTGCAAGAAATGAAGTACATGTTTCCTCCGATGCTTCTGTTCATCTCCTTTTGGTTTCCTTCTATTGGCTCCCTTGTTTTGTTGCGAGTTTTTCCTTTTTTATTGTGATTTTTGTTTTGGTTGATGAGCTATGATTTCCCAACTTGGGAAGTTGTTCTACCTGTTGCTAGAGGCATAAAATTCACATTCAGAATTGATCTTGAATTTCCTCGCCTCTAAATCACCAACTTGGAGAACATCATCATCTGGTGATCTTTTCTTTGGAGCAAAGGTTTCTTCCATCAAGTTGCTATCTTTATGTGGCGATGACTCATGGAATGAGTGTCAATAGAACCTAGGGTTCATATACTTCCATGAGAGCCATGTGTTCCATGGGAGATTTCTATAGCAACTTGATTCTCTCCGGTTTTTGCTTCCACTTTGTTTTGAGATGCGTTGGGTGACTAGAATAGGAGAAGGTCATCCGTTACCAAAGAAATTGGTGAGGCGCCTTATTCACCGCCCTCTATTCACCATTCTTGGTCCTACATAGGGACTGATCTCTGTCCACGACAACCAAGGCTTGGCTAGGCCCATCAAGCACGGACACCCTGCCCCACCCGACAGGCGCCACATGCATTCTCCTCTGAAGACACCCTGTCGACGTGCCTTCAGCACCATGGACCTCTGAAGCCACGGCTAGAGAGGGACATTAGGCATGTTCTGTTGGGTACAGGGAGCCCCGACCGGACCTTTCATATTGGGGCGGACCTCACTGCAGAGCAGGAAACCCAACTCCGAGTTGTCCTATGGGCCAACTTTGATGTTTTCGCATGGTCTTCATAGGACCACCTCGGAGTCAACCGCTGCATCATCGAGCATGCCCTCTGAGTCATCTCAGCAAGCTGATCTCCGAGTGGGTGGAGGCCACAAATGAGGAAGTCCAGAAGCTGCTAAAAGCCAACATCATCTTGTAGGTAATTCATTCTGAGTGGCTGTCGAACCCCGTCCTAGTCAAGAAGCCTAATGGGAGGTGGCGTATGTGCATCGACTTCACAGCGCTCAACAAAGCTTGCCCTAGAGACCCGTACCCCCTCCCTCGGATAGAGCAGCTAGTGGACTCCACCACCGGCTGCTAGTTGTTGAGTTTCCTAGATACATACTCCAGATACCACCAAGTGTGGATGGCCTTCAGTGTATACTGTTACATTCGGATGCCCTTCGGCCTCCGGAATGCCGAAGCCACATTCTCCCACTTGGTTCGCAAAATCTTGGAACAACAGTTAGGGCACGATGTGGAAGCCTACATTGATGACATTGTCAAAAGCAAGCTCAAAGCCAACCACATTGCTGATCTTCCAAGAAACTTTCAATAGCCTCCAGGCCACAGGCGTGCGCTCAACTCGGAGAAGCTGGAAGGTTGTCAGGGTACCTCATCTCTAGGCGAGGCATCGAGGCCAATCCCGGCAAGTTCTGTGCCATCACGAAAATGGCACATTCCACCGATGCGAAGGGGCTCCAGCGCCTGGTTGGCCACCTCGCAGCCCTCAGCCGTTCCCTCGCCAAATCCGCTGAGCACAACCTTCCATTCTTCAAGGCACTAAGGGGCTCTGAGCCATTCAGATGGACGACAGAGTGCTAGGATGTATTCGAGGCTCTCAAGACCCACCTTTCCAACCTCAAGACACTCACAATACCCCTCTAAGGCGAAAGGCTCCTCTTGTACTTACATGTCTCCACCTCTGCTGTAAGTGTCGTACTCGTGCACGAGGAGGAGAATGAACGCCGCTCTATTCAGAGGGCAGTTTACTACATTTTGGAGACCCTAGCCAGGGCGAAGATGCTTTACACCAAGCTCAAAAAGAGAGCATCCTGCAAGCTCTGGCACTACTTACTCGCCCACGACATTAAATTACCAACCTCGTACCCACTTGGAAACTTGTTCCATAATCGGGAAGGGATGGGGCTTATAGGCAAGTGGGCTGTGGAACTAGCATCCTTCGTGGTGAAGTTTGTGGTACATACGGCCATCAAGTCGTAGGTCCTGGCTGACTTCATCGCCGAATGGACTCCCCCCTCCCCTTAGGACCCCCAATGACCCTTCCCCAAGATATATGGATAATATACACTCACGGAGCTTATGGTCCAATGGCACGAGGGCCGGGGCAGTCATCCTTGGCTGGGTAGCGAGTAGCGTTCACCGCCCGCTTAGAGTTTAAGACAACCAACAACATCGCCAAGTACAAAGCCGTTCTCTTGGGGCTCTGTAAGGCTCATGCCTTAGGAGCCACTAGACTCGTCTTCGAGACAGGCTCACAAGTTATGGCCGGCCACATCGACAAGAGCTTCCAGGCTCGACATTCGGACCTATTGAAGTACCTCAAAGCCATCTGCAAAGCCGAAGGGTCCTTTCGTGGCATCTCAGTGCGAAGCATACCATGCACCGACAACCAAGAGGTCGATGCCTAGGCCAAAGCTGCCGCTGGGAATGGAGTCCTTTTGTCGGGGGCCTTCTTTGAAGTTCTCCACAAGTTAGTGGCAGGTACCTCCTACGGTGTTGCCGTCATCGTCCCACCCATTGGACTCCAAGACATGAGGGCCTCCCTCCTCTCCATCCTGAATGGAACGGAGAAGCCTGATGACCCCGTCAAGCTAAACCGTATTGAAAAGCACGCTAGGGGCTACCTCCTGGTTGACGGAGCCCTTTACAAGGTTGGAGTCTGCATCCCCTCCTCCGCTGTGTTTCCAAGGAACATGGGGCCAACCTCCTAAGAGAGATTCATGAATTACTTTGTGGTAGCCACCTCACGCTCTATGCCCTCACAGCCAAAGCACTCCACCAGGGGTTATACTGGCCCATGATCATGACCGATGCGGAGAAACTCATCCACACTTGCCAAGGATGCCAGTGGATGGGGCGCCGAAGCCTCTGCCCTCCGACTCCGCTACAACCAATCGCTCCCATCTGGCCCCTGGCACATTGGAGAATGAACTTGATCAGACCGTTCTCTCGCGCCAGTGGAAACCTCTGGTATGCAGTGGTGGCCTTGGAGTACTTCTCCAAGTGGATCAAAGCGAAGCCCCTCATGACGATTACATCCAAAAACATTCAGAAATTCTTTTGAAAAAATATCATATGCCAATTTGGCATCCCGCGATAACTTACCATCAACAACAGCACGCAGTTCATGTCACACCCGGTTTTAACGGCCAAAACTAGATGCGGCTTATGTGTGCCCAGGATGTTCAACACACATAAGGACGTCACATGTGAAGTAACAAAAGCAATACTTATATTAAATAAATGTTAAACTCTTACAGCAATTGACATATATTGTCTTCTATGAAGATATCTGCAGCGGAACAGAAGCACTGCTGCCCAACAACACCGCAGGCAACCGACCGGGAGACACGCACCTAGAACATCACAACCTCGTCTTGATAGTCTTCAACATCTTCACTCACTGAGCAGCAGCATACATGTCGCATGGTATAGGGAAAATAGCAAGTGTGAGCACATCGAGTACTCAGCAAGTGGGGGAAAGTAATGATATGCAAGCTTATATCAAGAATAGGCTAACACATGGTATATTTGCGTAATGCGAGTAATGAAAACATATTTGGACTCAAAAACATTAAGCAATTATTAAGCGAATGTAACCCAAACAGTTCAGCATCCAACATATAAGGCTCCCCACCTTGCACACCATAACCTTCTAGTACTCCCTGTACTATAACCAAAACCATCTAGTACTTCATGTACCAGAACCATAACCACAACCATCTAGTACTCCCTGTACCAGAACCATAACCATAACCATCTAGTACTCCTTATACCAGAACCATAACCACAATCATCTAATCATGTGAGGATCCAAGTCTCTCATATCCGTGAACACGGCTGTTATAACAGTTTTACACTCTGCAGAGGTTGTCTAGCTTTCCTCACAAGTCAGTGAATTACATGTTGCTGTGTTCGCGAAACACTTAACACACGCCAGTGGTGTGCCACCAAGAATCACTGTATGACACTTTCCACTAACCAGAGACTAATCCAGTATGTGTCTGCCCACTAGGTTTCACCGCCAGGCTTTACGCAAGCTAAGCTCCTACCCAGAAGCCCCCTTTTGTGCTGACACAACACACACTGGATAGACTCTAATCAGTATGTCACGTCTTACCCATATCAGCCTCGTGGTTGGTACGTTACTTCTTGGGTTGTCGCTCCACGAACCGGTCCTTACTTAGGTTACTTGAGCAAGCACTAAACCAATATCATAACCATGATAACCATCAAAACTACTTTGCTCAAGGCCTAAGGTTCCATGTTGCTAGATCATTAACAAATTAACCATCAATGTTGTATATGTTCATTAGTCAAGATCATGACACTTCTTAACATCCCAAAAGCATGGCTAAGCAATCTACCCACAAAGGACACTTAACCATAAACCATCTAGGTTCCAAGGGATGATAAGGGAAAATCTAGGGAAAACCCTAACATAGGTGACTACCCATCATATTGACACTGCATGCAATTTTGTAAAACAAAACATTTAAAAACATAGGTTAAATATGATCAAGGACACTTGCCTTTTACCCAATGCTGCTCAGTGTTGCCGAAATCTTGGTCTTGAAGTCCCTTGAACTGCTCCGGAATGTTATTGACTAATCGTGAGAACTACCAACAAACAACACAAAGCAAACACTAAGAACAACATACCAAATATCATTAAAACACTTTAAAAATACTAAAATTGGATAGGAAAGATTTTAGAAACTTTTAGACACAAGAATCGTCTAAATCGGAGTTAAGATGAGAAGAGAATAGCTTTCGAGAGATGGATTAGGCTGAAAAGGAAATGCTGATTTTCTGGAACTATCTTCCTATGGGAAAAGAGTTTATTGCCCAATCACTGTGTCAGGCTTGACAACATTATTGCACAAGATTCAAGAAGTGTAGGACAGACTAGACTTCACTGACTAGGCTAAGGAGAATGATGAGGCGCTGACTTGGCATGCTATGCAAGCACCATCTTGGATTAAAGAAGGGATACACTGAGATCTAGTATCAACCACCTATGATGGATCAAAAAGGTGGAAGGTTGCATTTCTAGGTTAAGGATATTACTGGTGACTCTATGTAGCGGTGGTGGTTCGGGTTTCATCGGAGATGGCGATCGGGCGCGTGGCCACAGACATCAATGTTGGCTTCAGTGGCGTTTCAGTGAAACGAGGGGGGCATGGTGTAGAACACGGAAAGACTAACTCAGCGGTGTGGTTGGTTTTGGAAGGGGACATCCGAGGTAGTGGAAAAACAGTGATGACTGCTTGTAGGTTTGGTAGTGACCGCGAACAGATTCAGGAACGAAGACGCTCGCATTCCCAGAGATTGGCTATGAATTTTGAGGAACCGTTTGAGCAAGGATGTTCATATAACCCGGGAACACAATGCTAGGGCATAGTTTTGGGTAGATCATCCACTGAGAGGGAGAACAATCAACGGAGATGAGATGGGTGATGGCTGCGACATACTGTGGTTGGCAATGGCGTCCTGGTCGTGTCACTGCACAAACGGGGATGGACTCCTAGGGTAACGTAGAAGACTCTATGGGACACGCCGTGACATGGTTAGTGCATCCATACGGCTTTCGGATTGACGGGGAACGCGAATGCAAATCCGGTACACGCGCAGAACGTGTCCAGAAACCGGACAGTGGGTATGTCGACCTTGATTGCGGTAGTTTGGCTGCTCTACTGGCCGAACCGGTTGGCGAGGGTGTGGGGAACATCATAGGACATGCACCGGTGAAAGGGTTTGGTGGTTTGACCTCTGGTCGGTCAGGAACATGGATGCCAATTGGCTACAGCGCGGCTGTCTCATGGCTGTCCGCGACGGCGATGACCATGGTGGCGTAGATCGGGCTTTGGCCGGGCTAGGGCTTGGCTAGCGACTTAGTATGATTCTAAAACAGTAGTAAGGGAGGAGAAGAAGGGGTCCTCACCTTGATTTGATGGTCGAGAAAGGAGGATTCACGGAGAAGACAACGTAGCGCATCACGGGCGGCAGCTCCGGCGAACGGCGGCGCTCCGACGACACACGGACACGACAGGAGCGACTTCTAGGGCTTGGGGGTGTGGAATAGAGGTAGGAGAGGGCGTGAAACTCATATATATAAGGCTAGGGATGGCTGGTTGAGGTGGAGCCCAAACCGAACATGAATCGCATTGGAGTTCGAGTCGGTTACGATTTCCTTTTTCGCAGCTCTATATTTCAAGGATCATATCTCCATTGTCTGGACTCCAAATTGGACGTTTCTTGATTCTAAATTGTATTACTCGAAACGATCTACAACTTTGGTAGTAATTGGAACTTCTGAAAATGCCATCTTGATTTCCAAAAATGCGCCATAAGATAAACTATTTGAACTCAGAACTTCTCTGTGCAGCACTGATTTCGGGGGCCATAACTCCTAGCTTCATTATCCAAAAGAGGACTTACATAGGTTCAAATTGAAGCTATCGATGAGACCTACAACTTTGGTATTTTTAAGATTTGCATTTGAGGCCGTTTTGAACTCCAAAATGTCATGCGAAGATGAGGCTGTCCAGGATTCCGCGAAAATTTGCAGATTTCGTGGATCCTTTGTTGGACCATCTAGAAGACTTGGCTAAGGGTTTGGACTTGAGCAAGATTGAGCCCAAAGACACTTTAGGTATATCTAGGGTTTAGAAAAGAAACTTATGCAAAGAAATTTGAATAGGGTTTGAATTTGAATAGAGTTTGGAGTGAATTTGAGAGAAACGAAAAAGATGAGGTTGAACAAGAATAGGACTAGATAAGGAATTTGAATTTGGATTTGGGTAGAATTTGAGAAAGAGGAGTAATTGACTTTAAACAAGGATTTGGATAAGATTTGAATTGAACTAGAGAAGGATCAGGTATGATCAAGGATTGAATAGATGATAAATTCAAAGATTTTGATTTCCAACCATTAAGATGCTTAACTTATTCACTACTGAGTTTTGTAAAACCTTTTCAAAATCGTTTTCACTCAAACCACCAAAGAGAAAGAAAAGGAAAAAGAACTCTAATGCATTTACTTAGCTCATAACAAAACTCAGCATGCAATGCCCAGAAAATAATAACCTATATTGATTGATTGATTAAGAAAATAGGTTTTAAACCTATACTACTGGTGAAGCTATTCAGTAATCTTGGAAAAAATTTAGAAATTTGAGAAATCTAAAAATCAAGATGTTACAGTTCGACTCTAGCCCATTCCGAGAGCTCTACACCGAGCTTGGCATCGAAATGTGCTTCACCGCAGTTTGTCACCCACAGTCCAATGGGCCGTCAAGTGCACCAACGGCAATATCATCTTAGGTTTAAACTGGTGCCTTGTAGGCCTCGCTAAAGGCCTATGGGTTGAAGAGATTCCAAAAGTGTTATGGTCCCTCCGCACCATGGTCACGTGCCTCACTAGGTTCACCCCCTTCCGCCTCCTATTCGACGATGAGGCTATGACTCCAACAGAAATCAAGGGGTGCTCACTCCAGGTTCAGCTACCAGAGAACACCGGAGAAAGAGAACTCTCCCTCGGTCTCGCAGAGGACACAAGCCTCCATGCTGTCCAAAACCTCAACCACTACATCGCCGAAACCAAGGCTTGATACAATCCCAAAGTAGTGTCACGAACCTTCGCACTTGGAGACCTAGTCCTTTGCTGCGCGTTGACTCTGGGAAAACTTTGGAACAAATTGAAAGGCCCTTACCTCATCCTCGAGTCCAATAGACCAAGCTCCTGTCGCTTGACAGACACAGAAGGGACCCCCACGAGCACACCTGGAATGCGGAGGCACTCAGCAGGTATTACGTGTAAACAGCTCACTCGACCTCGACGTCCACTGGCCATGGTCATGTCAAGAGCCGCTCCCTCCACCACCTCGAAGGATCACCAAAGCAGCGGAGGGTGGCTCTGGTAGCTTCCCAGCCTCCGGCCATGCTATGATGGCCCAATCCATGCAAGGTACACCCCACCCATGGCTACTCGGTGCTAGCATTAGCTGGGCTAGTTGTTGATATTTTCTACTACAATGAATTTGGTGTATGTTGAAGTTAGCTTACCTAGCTGTTGATGTTCTCTACTAGAAATGGCTACTCAGTGCTAACAATAATCGCATACCTCGAGTTATATCTCTGCACCTCGATCGCGTTGAGTCCTAACCCTCCATCACCGTGAAGGCCACTGGCCTTGGTCACATCGAGGTACAAACCCTACGTCACCGCGAAGGCCATTGGCCTCGATCGTGTCGAGGTACAAACCCTCCGCCACCGCAAAGGTCACACGCCTTGATCATGTCAAGTCCTAACCCTCTGCCACCTCAAAATCCACAGGCCTCTATCGCGTCAAGGTACAAACCCTTCGCCACCTCGAAGGCCACAAGCCTCGGTCGTCTCGAGTCCTAACCCTCCACCTCGGTCGTGTTGAGGTACAAATCCTCCACCCCCGCAAAGGCCACATGTGTTGGTCATGTCAAGTCCTAACCCTCCAGTGCCTCGAAGGCCACTAGCCTTGGTCGCGTTGAGGTACAAACCCTCTGCCTCCACAAAGGCCACATGCCTTGGTCTCATTGAGTCCTAGCCCTCTGCCACCGTGCAGGCCACTTGCCTTAGTCGCATCGAGGTACAAACCCTCTGCCACCGTGAAGGCCACAGGCCTTGGTCGCGTTGAGTCCTAACCCTCCACTACCTCAAAGGCTATAGGTCTTGGTGGCGTCGAGGTATACACCCTCTGCCACCCCGAAGGCCGTAGGCCTCGGTCGCGTCGAGGTACAAACCCGCACCTAAGGCACCTAAGTGTCCCTATAGTCGCACGCTCCGGCCGCTGATGGCCGTAACTTGCGAGGGGGACGAGAAAACAGATGCTTCCGGAGTGTCGGTACAAGCAAAATTAAAATGTGAGACAGGAAGCAAAGTAGACATATAACAATCATATTTTGTATATGAGGAGTACAAAAATTGTACCCAGCTGTGTGCCTTACAATAAATCCAGTCCTAACAAGCACGCTAAGTTGTCATGTCTTTCAGAATTACGGTGAGATGCGTAGGACTGACGCCACTCACCAGAACGACCAACCTCGCACCCATAATGGCACATGGATTGATGACGTGGGTACCCTCAGCACAAAGACCTCCTGCCAAAGATAGAGTCTCCTCGAGCCTGGGGAGACGAGGGTTCTGCTTGGAAAGGGTAGGAGTCGAAGCCCGTGAAGTCCAACTCCCCCGACGACGATGACTCCTCCACATGCTTCGTCTTTATCCAGGCCATAATGTCCACAAGGATATCTCATGGCACCATTTCAATGGGGTCCCGCAGGAGAACAAAGCGCCAAGAGTCACACGGGTCAGTGGCCTTGAAAACCCTCCATCACTCGTCTATCCCTACGGAACCTGGGCCAGCCTCCGATGTGCATGCAGAGGGGTCCTCCGGCTCCTACTCAGCCAAGATATCGTTGGCCACCTCCGGGTCCACGCGATCTTGGGAATCATGAGGTAAGACAAAGCGTTCCTACGCGCAACGAAGGTAGTGCATGCCTGGGAGGTCAAGATGCACTGGACCCATCACTAGACGTCCCATGCTTCGCCTTCCGCAGTTGCGCATCTCGCGATGGCCTTGTCGATGGACTCCTCCACAACCCGACGGGTGTCGGCAGTCTCCTGGGATCTGTGGCTACTGCTGTTTTGCCAGATCAATCTAAGATTTTGATTCCTAGTAAAAAAAAATAGAAATCGAGACTTTTCGGGTTCTATTTCTCAACCTTTCTGACTTGCTCCTAAGGAAGATGTGGCCTTCACACTCTCCCTACGTGTTGCCTCTCCCTGTAGATGACCCTCCACAGACTCTACTAGCTTCACAGCCTCCTCTAGGGCACGTCGGAGCCCTGTCGTTTCCTCCCGAGTAGTGTCTTGGGACACTGCGAGGGCCCGGTGCTACAAGCAGCCTAGTGCCTTCATTAGGAGCAATTACTGTAAAGCATAGAAGAGGAGAGATAAGATTACAGACCAAAGGTCAGGGCGAGAAAAGCCTCCCTCCAGAACATACCTGCCAGGCCGCCGCTATTAGACATGCGCCACCTCTTCCGGGGGCCTTCAAGCGAGAGATATTTTGATATCCTCTCTTCTAAGGAGAGATGAGGTTGAGGCAAAGGCGCTCAACACCTCCGGGCAGAGAGCGAAGTCATCCAGAGTTAGGGCTTTGAAGCTTAAGCCCCACTCTAGGAGTGTAGAGCCGGCCGTCACAGAAGGTCTAGCCCCCGTGCACTAGCCACGAGAGCCAGGTCATGGTCCAGCTCTCTAGGAGTGCATGCGGCTGTCGCGAGCACCTCCGGATGAGTCATTAGGTTCTCCAGGGGCACCGAGCCCTCAAGAGTGGAGGCCGAGGTCGGGTCCATTTCAGTGGCCCCTGAATACCAGGAAAACACGGAAGTCAAGATCATTGGGCACCAGCGTAGTGGGATAAAAAAAAGGGGGCGGACAATGCACTACCCGTGCACCTGTCACCGTGGTAATGGGGCCTGTGACATCCTCGTTGTTGAGGGGGGCGACAATTCCCCATGCCGCATAGTCATCAAGGGAGGCCTCACCCCCTCCCCGTATCTGGTCGTGACCAACTGGGTCCAGAGGGGCCAAAGCCCTCCCAAGGTCACCATCTCCGGACCAGGCCTCCTCCTCATTTACGCCGTCCGCGACCCCAATGTCCGTGGTAAGCCTTTGATGCTTCACTCCATCTGATTCAACCTTGGATGACTCAGCCGCCAAGCTTGCGCATGAGCCCGCTAGGCCAGACGGGTTCAAGCTCAGAGCGGGATTGCAAGGATCACAAAGGCCGCAATGCTAAAGGCCAAGCGCCCTTGCTTTCCAGTGGCCTGAGACTCCGCTGGGTCTGGCCATGCCGGGGCCGCAATTCTAAGGTGGGAGTAAATGTGGTTGTGCCACTCCTAGCATGGTCCCAATCCGCTCGGAGTGGATGGATGCACAACATCATGAATTCTGCGAGGTCACTCATCCTCAACCTCCAGGCCACCCTCCGTAGAAGCTCCACCCTCAAGGCCAGCTGAGCTTCGGGTATATCCATCGCCAGGGTCCGGACATAACGGATGTCCTAGCTGGTGGAACGGAGAGAGGACCTGGAGCCCACATCATAGTAAAACCACCCCTTTAGCCACCCAATGTACCACCTTTTGTTGATGGCCTTCGCTAGAAAAGTGCCTGCATACTCCTGTCGGAGCGGAAAATTCACGCTGCTGAAGTTGAGGGCCTTTGTCTCCCCGCCCTCCATCCGGCTCTTCCGCTGGCAGCTTGCTTCATGGATGGCGGCAAAGAGCTCCGCTTGTCCTTCACAGACATCCGTCCTCATGACCCATTTGAAGATGGCCAGACGGGCGATGACGTTTGCTAAAAGTTCGGGGAGCTCCACATGAAAATGATGGAGCACCCCTTCGAGGAGCAGCATGGCCAGAAAACCAAGGCCTGTGTTGAACAAGGCCTCAAAGACCAGGGTCTCATGACCCTGCGGTGCCGGTATCACCTCTCCCCGCGAGGCATAAGAAACAAATCTAGAGGGGATTTTCCCCTCCTTGACCATTTGGTCGAGCTCGGCCTCGGTGACGGTCGACTCCCCCAGCGCGCTTGTTTGCAAGGGGTACTTCTTGTTGGCACGGTGGAGTGCCACGCCCAGCGGCAGTTCGGGCAGCAGCGGAGGAATCGCTGCCGCCATGATTCTCGCAGACGCGAACGCAAAAGCAGCCCCACCCGCTACTGGCTCACCTGCGTTGGCGGCGGTGGCGGAAGCTGACTCCACCTGATGGGCGATGGCGTCCAAGGTCATCGATGTGGCAGCAGGGTTCCTAGAAGACGCGTGGCCCCCGGCGAGAAGCCAACTTTGCTACAGGTGCTAGAGCGAGTCATGATGTCCTTAGGGTGCAGCAAGGAGGGCACGCCGATGATGGAGGCTGGGAGTGATGGGGCCGGTGGGCGCGGGTGAGAGAGCAATGGCGAAACAGAGTAAGAGGGCGAGATAAAGACGCCGTTCGGCCAAGACTCTTGCTTTATTGAATCGGGGAGGAATTGTTGCCTCATCGAGGCTTGGGTGCATGTCTCGTCCCGTCCCTCCTCCTACTATCATGGGAAACAGAACCGCTCTCTACGACCCTCTAACGCCGAGGCACCGCGTGTCTGACTACCTCCTAGCCATGTATAATTGTACCACTAACCACAAGCTACATTTAATACCCTCTCTCACAGGTGACATTAGGTGTTTGGCCCATCCGTTGGGCCAACCCTTTGTAATGACTTGAAGAAACCGGAGGATCATGGGACACTTGGCAGCGGAGCCAAGGATCACAGGAGGCTCTGTTCTGAAAACCGCAGGGCTGGCCGCTGTGCTAGCCACCCTCGCGAGGGGCTGCTGTTGGAGGATCGCCATGTGGGACCCTTGACTCCCTAGGCTTTGCCAGCCTGAGTCCAAGGGCCACCCAACTTCGAAGCTCCTCTGGAGCCCCCGGGCTTCGGACTCACTATGGAGACCCAGGCCTCCGAAGCCCATGGACCCCTGGAGGCCGCTGATTCCTGGAGCCTTAAGGAGGCGATTGACCCCCCCCCCTCCAGAAAGGGGGCCCACTAGCCACCATCGGCCTGCCACGAAGTGACCAACATTTAATACCGGTCTAATCGATGGCCAGTCTGACACACTATATAGGGTCGGCGCTGCAATCGGTGATCGACCATGCATGGCAGCCACTTGCCGCCAATGTTACTGCCACGGTTAGATGATGTAATTGAAGTAAGTTGAAGATTTACCCGGGACTGAGCAATGTTTACTAGGCTGGCCTTAGGTCCCAATTATATAATGATAACACGTATCTCTATGCCTATAAGGATATGCTTGTACCCTTACACTCTGAAAATTAATATAAATACTAACTATGGGCGCACGGTACTAGGGGTAGATTTTTTTTAAATCACTCCAGATATTCTTTTCCTCTCCACTTCTTCTTCAAACTTGAGCCACTCTAGTAAGTTGTCTCTCGCTGCATTTTATTCATGTAAGACATATTTTCTTTCCCTAACACATTATACTTTGGAAATTTTGGCTTTGAACATCAAACTTGTTTGATATTTGACACGAGAACTCACTTTGGCCATTATTAGAATAATATCTTGATGTATTGGAGGAAAAAACAACTCAAAATCCCAAAGACACCCCTTCTCTCTCCCTTCTCCATGTTTTTTCAACCGAATTTGGTTAACTCTCCGAGATCGTCCCTGTTTGGCGAGCTCAAAATTTTTTTACACAGTTTGGTCCAAGGTATTTGTTTGTTACCGCGAACAATCGTGGATTGGCAATGTGGTATTAGAAGTCCAGGTTTCAGAAACTCACAATAATAAAGTTGGTATATTAATGTAGCGTATGTACGGACCGTGTACTTAGCTAGAAAACACATCTAGAGAACACGGTTTTATATATGCGGAGACCAAAATTTTAAAGTGTGGAAATTGTACGGGAATTTCATGGAAGACCGAGCATCCATGAGTTACACTGAGGAGGAAGCTTTATTAACCTATATTGTTGTAATAATATGATTATACTTACTCTAAGATGTTTTTTATCTCTGCATATTGAAGATGTACACAGCCTAAAAATAAAAAAGAACATAAAAAACACTAAGAGACAGAAATAGAAACAGTACAACACATAAATATTCCTTGAGATTATTAAATTTAAATCCGTAGTCTAGAACCTCAGTTAAGACCGGTGAAGAAGCCTGCTCAAGTAGTTGGCATGCCGTGTTGTAGAAGTTATATGTCGAAATTCCGGTTGGTGACATGTGGCAGGCTGGCAAGTACCTACTCCTGCTTGAATCCTACACATGCAGAACTGACTGGAAACTGCAGGACAACAAGTCAACAGGAATCATCAGACTAGTCTGTGCTCTGGACTGCGTGCAGGATGCAGCTATACATTCCTGTCTTGAAGGCACCAACATCGATCATTGACTCTTGTCTATCGATCACGTCATGGAAATATATATATAGAGAAGCGTCATGTATGCATATATTTATAAATAGAACATGAAAATATAGGCCAGAATAATGTACATAGAAATAGTGAAACGCCGTCAAGACAAATTAATTTCAAAATACTTTTGTTCTTGAGCCAAAATACCAATATCTTATATTCAGTAAACTACTGTTGAAGATGCAACACAGCTGAAACTACGCAACAAATCAAGCATTATTAGATGTCGTGCGCAGTGTTTGGTAGAATTCATATAGGAAATCACGGTGAATATTGCAAGATGATCACTGCATGCAATAGATCACAGGTGATTAACTATCAAAGACTGAAGTTTAACTGAATTCAAACAATGCTTCTGACATAATTAATCTCAGAAGAAATCAAGTTAAAATATGCTTTGTTTTACTTGTGATGAGCGATTGATATTGGAATTTATTTGGTATGATGATCTTTAGTTCTGCATGATCTTTGATGTGATTTGAATTAATTTAGAATTTCATTTGAGCATATTGCTTATGGACTAATTGGAATTGGAGTTGGAGATATGTGTTTGCTTGTCTCATGGTGTGCAGGTGATGGATGCAAGTTGGCGGTCGACTGCGGGATGATCAGGGCCAAGAGAAGTTCTTGGTGCCGGACGATCAAGCAGACCGGGTGGAGTCAAGGTGATCCTAGCTGAACACGTGGAGGTTAAGCAAATCATGGAAGACGGATGGAGACTGCATGTTGACAAAGTCAAGCGAAGAGGATGCCAGTACAAGTGACAAGGCGGCTCAAGGGATCGGGAGTGGGGGAGACTTGTCGGTGGTCAAGATTGCATGACGGAGTACACGCGTCGACATCGAAGCGCTTACTTAAGGTATAAGCAAGGCGGCGAGTCATGCTTTGAGAAGCGTTCAGACAGTTTCACGATTTTGCCTCAAAATCGTGGGAGAGTGCTTTCCTAAATAGTTTCATAGAGGAAGAGGTTTATGTCAAGCAACCCCTAGGCTTTGAGCACCTCATATACCCTCATAGAGTATATAAGTTTCAGAAAGCTTTGTATGGGCTTAAGCAGGCACCTAGGACTTAGTACGATAGGTTTAGGTCTTTCTTGTTAGGGCATGGGTATGTGATGGGGTTAGCTGATAAAACTTTGTTCACTCTCAAGCATGACAATAATTTCTTACTTGTTCAGATTTATATGGGTGATATCATTTTTTTGCTCTTCTCATGCCCTTGTGGCCAAGTTTGCAGAAACTATGAGCAGTGAGTTTAAGATGTCAATGATGGGCGAGTTCAACTTCTTCCTTGGGCTGCAAATCAAGTAATGCAAGCAAGGTACATTCGTCCACCAAACGAAGTACACCAATGATTTGCTGAATAAGTTCGATAAGCGATGCAAAGCCATTGGCGATACCAATAACTACCTCGACCATACTTGATCCAGATGAAGATGGCGAGGAAGTGGACCAGCCGGAGTACATGAGCATGATCGACTCTCTCCTGTACCTGACGGTGACAAGATCTGAGATCCACTTCATCATCTGCTTGTGTGCTCGCTTCCAGGTTTCACCGAGGACGTCTCAACGCCAAGTGGTGAAACGCATTCTGAGGTATCTCAAGCATAATCTCGAGTATGTTCTTTGGTTTTCTGCATCATCTTCGCTTTCTCTTCGAGGCTTTTCGGATGCGAATTTTGCTGGTTGTAGAATTGACAGGAAGAGTACCTCTGGTACTTGTCATTTCTTGGGTACTTCTCTTATGTGTTGTTCTTGTCACAAGTAGTCTAGCGTTGTGCAGTTTGCTACTGAAGCTGAATATGTAGCTGCTGCTAGCTGTTGCTCACAGATTTTACGGATAGTTGCTACCTTGAGGGATTTTGGGTTAGATATCAGGAATGCACCACTTTTGTGTGACAACACCAGTGCCATAAGCTTAGCCAATAACCTAGTTCAACACTCCAGAGCCAAATACATAGATGTGAGATTCCGTTTCCTGAGAGACTACAATGAGAAGGGAGACATTGAGTTGAGCTACATAGATACCCAACACCAGCTAGCCGACATCTTTACCAAGCCTCTATATGCAACAAGGTTTGTCATTCTGATGGGAGAGTTTGGTGTGTGCCATCCCTATGACATTGTGTGAGGGGGAGTTACCTTTATACATACTCTATCTTACTTTTATTGCATTTGCATTGCATAGAATTTTGTAAGATAATCATATTAGCAAGTTTCACTTATATGTTCTTTACACTTTCTTATACTAGTTATGAATTTGTGCTAAGTGTAGTGGATGTATAACAATTTGTGCAAGCTTAGGCTCTTATTGAAATATGGCATAAAATCTGTTGAGCAAACTTGTCTTTTCTAAGAATGAACTTGAAATATGAACATAATCTATTGTCACCCTTGAGTATTTACTTTAGCTTGATCAGTGCTTAAATTAGGTCTAGTCCTGTGAAAAGCTTGTGCTAGGCCGCTTTGTTCAGTTTACCGGATTGGGGGTTTTTGACCTTTGTCTATGTAAATATTTAGCCCATGATTATCTTTGGGAGAGCATGTGCTCTTTTGTGTCGCAAAGGCATAACTTGTTTTGGCTTTGTGAAAAATTACATATCTTGAATCTTATGTTGAGTTAATAAAATGAATGATCAAGTTTTGAGTTAAAATCGAATCCAATACGGTGACTTAAGGCTTCATATGGTTTGCCAAAGAAGTGAACCCATTGTTGCTTAAAACTCACTTGAGGATAGTTAAATGATCAAATGAGAAAGTTAACTTGTGCTTTTTAATATGCTAAGAATGTTCTTTTTCATGTTTTCAAACTAAGGCTTGAATTGATATGTGGGTGTTTGCATAGCCCGTCGGGTTAAAATTGGTTGCCTATTTTGAACTTGACATAGCACTAGTTTCTCTAATCTTTGCACTGATTATAAAACTGTGGATGCTTTTATGGTGACATCTTTTAGATAATTGAACAACATGATCAAAACTTGTTTCACTCCCGGTGATTGTGATATGAATCACTTTGAGCCTTTATGCGTCTTTGAGTTATATTGTTCACTTCTCATAGTGCTTTGACATCCTTAGTCCTTGCAAGTACTTTGTGATTTATATGTGAAGCTTTGTAGGCTTGTATTTCATTTGCATATCTATTGCATAGTCATGTATCCTTGATATTTGCATTGCCAAAGGGGAGAAAATATACCAAAAGATATTATGCACAAATATTCAACAAAGGGGGAGAAAATTGTTTTTATCTAGAAATGAAAGGGGGAAAATGGAAAATGTGCAATCATCAAGGAGGAGCATGAGTTTTTGGGTTTTTGAGTTTTTCTTGCTCTTTTGAGGTTTTTGGCTCGTCTTTGCCTCTCTTAGGGCTTTTGCAACCTTTCTTATGCCAAGTGACATATTTTGCTCTTTCTCGAGTTTTTGGTCACTTGGATGAGCTTATCTTGTTTTAATTTCTTCAAACCAAAATCTTTGTGCTTTGAGGGTTGTCAATACACTAATCAAGGGGGAGATTGAGAAACCAAGTTGAAATGTGTAATGATTTACTTATGATGAGTAATTAATATTGGTATTTATTTGGTTTGATGATCTTCGGTTTTGGATTAGCTTTGATGTGATTTGAATTGATTTGGGATTTCATTTGAGCATATTGATTGTGGCCTAACTGGAATTGGAGTTGGAGATATATGTTTGCTTGTCTCATGGTGTGCAGGTGATGGATACAATTTGGCGGTTGATGGCGGGATGATCGGGGCCAAGCAGAGTGCTTGGTGCCAGACGATCAAGGAGGTCGGACGGAGTCAAGGGTAATTTTAGCTAAACACGTGGAGGTCAAGCAAAACATGAAAGACGGATGGAGACAGAATGTTGACAAAGTCAAGTGAAGGGGATGTCGGTGCAAGTGACAAGGCGCCCTGAGGGATCGGAAGTGGGAGAGACTTGCCGATGGTCAGGATCGTATGACAGAGTACACACGTTGATATCGAAACGCTTGCTTAAGGTGTAAGCAAGACAGCGAGTCACGCTTTGAGAAATGTGTAGGTGGTTTCGCGATTTGGCCTCAAAACCATGTGAGGACTGGAGGAGTACGTGGCACCATCGTGAAGCTTGAGTCGAGGAAAAGCTAAGTCATGAAGGCGTCATGCCGTCCGATGAATGGAGAAGAAAATAGATCAAAATGTCCTCGGTGGTAGGTAGGAGTGTAATACAAGAGAGGGGTATTTTGGGAAAAAGTTAGTAAATTTAAGGGTCAAATTTTTTAGGCCTATAAATAGAGGAGTAAGGCTATGGGAGAGTTTGGACCGGTCACTTGAGCCTCCTTGTGCCACCTATTTGAGAGCTTAGAGCTAGGATTTTTGAGAAGAGAAGAATGAGTGCTTAGCCTATATAATAGGTGAGAGTTTTGAGAGATAAATCTTTTTAATCCATCTAAAATAGGGCTGATCTCTTTGAGTAATGAAGTTTGTGTTTTTGCATATGCTTGAATTCCCCTCCTTCTAGTTTTCCTCTATTGGTTCCCTTGTAAGTTTGCTTGTTTTTTGTTTCCGATTTTGATTTTCGTTTTGATTTTTGGGCTAAAATTTTAGCACCTTGTGAGGTTATTTTTCTTGTTGCTAGAGACATAAAATTCGCATACACATGCTTATGTGATGAGGTCTTGAATTTTCTTGCCTCTAGACAATCAACTTGGAGAATTTCGTTGCTCGGTGTTCATCTTTTCTTATTTCTTTGCAAGTTGTGATCTTTCGAGTACTAAGACACATGAATTGATCTTAAATGGAATATATGGTTCATATACCATCTGTGGAGTTGTGTTGTCTCTATTTTCTCTTGTTAAAACTTTTCTCTATTTTTTGCTTCCGTTTGAGTTTTGATGTGCGTTGGGTGATCCAAATAGGAGAAGGCCATCAATTTTGCAAGAAATTTGTTAAGGTGTCTATTCACCCCCTCTAGTCGCCAATCTCGTTCCTACATCTCAATATCGAGTCAACATAATGCAGAAATTCAACAAATGTCCCTTTATACATGTACCTGTCAGTAAGCATTCTTGTCTATAGTACTCTTGATAAAACACAAACTAGCCGGGCATGCAGACAAGCTATTCTTGTCTTCTTAGTTGAATACAATGTTGGCAATTACTCGAGCAAGCTAGCAAGTAGGGATGGCAATGGGTCGGGTCAGGACCGGGTGGAGCAAAACCACACCCGACCTGAAACCTACGAGACTTAACCTGCTCTAACTCCGAAATGCTAAACGGGTGAAAAATGAAACCCGAACCTGCACCTGTCGGGCGCTCGTCGGGTTTCGGGTGCAGTTCAGTAAGACACCGGTTGCTGCAGGAGTAGCAGCGCAGCCGCGCAGATCCTGCCACCAGCTGCCCTCACCGCCGGAGCAGTAGCTCAGATTCACCACACAGGTCCTGCCACCCTCACCGCAAGTGAGCCGGTTGCAGCAGTAGCACAGATCGCTGACGCACAGATCGGGTTATCGGGGTGGACGGGCGACGAGGCGAGGCCAGAGGGGCGGGCGGCGTTGATGGCACGACGCGTAGATCGGGTGGACAGGCGACAGGGCGAGGCCGAAGAGGTGGGCGGCGCCCACACTTGGATCGAGGTGAGGCAACAGTGGCGTGTGGTGGTGGTGCATAGCAGAGCCGCTGAAGTGTGGCAACGGCGCAGACCACTGGTGCGTGGAGGAATGGGCCAATAGGCCGATGGGCAAGCAAGGAAGCAACGGAGTCGGGGTAGGCCGGGATATAGGCGCGTGAAGGAACTGAGACTGGGGTGCTACGCTGAGTTTCGAGCGACCTGATCGGCACCCGCGGGCTAAAATGGAAACCCGAGCCCAACACGACTCTGTTTGGGTACCAGACCGACGGACCCGTGGGCAAAAAATAAAACCCGAATCCAGACCCACACCCAATCTGGTGTAAAACCCGCATTTACGCGAACACATAGGTCCAATTACCCTCTCTACTAGCAAGGAAACCCACCCCTCTGCCTCAAGTCAAATCATTCCTTATATCTGACTTTACCTGCTCTCTTCTTCCTGTTTGAGCGAAATATCGAAGAATAGATAGCCTATAATCACAACCATATATTTTGCCTGAATTCTACGCGCTATCAATTTGACGCTCTAGGTATTAATTGATTTGAACTTGGAAGGTGCAAGGAAAATATCTATGTACATATTACATCAACTCCTACGGCCGTGTTATTCATTTGTCTCAAGAAAAATGAATTATCATATATAGAGTTGTAGATCAATATGAGCCTCTAGCTACTAATACTACATAAACTGCAGGAGATTTCATTAATTTGGAGGGAACCATGAAGGAAAATACATGATTATATCAGTACACATGTTCTTTTTCCGTTTCATGTTCAGACTTCAAAGTTCAGACTACAGACCGATGGTACCTACGTGTGCCATGTGGTTTCCACACACATGTTAGGATTCAGTTTAAGCTAACAAGATGACACTTCTGTTAACACGTGGATCACCAACAAGTTCAAATGTTACAGGAAGGATGGATGAAAATTCAAGGCTGTGGCCAGCATTAATTCATTGACTTTTGAACCATGATACATTCCTGCAACTACGCATCTGACCGTCATTCACTAGTTAACAGGCGTGACCAATGTTTGGTATAATTCAAATAGGAACTAGCGGTCAATATTGCAGATGATCTCCAGCTGCATGTATGCCATAGATCACAAACAAACTGAAGTCCTTCTCTCTGCTGACAAAATAGTACGTAGAAACTGTTTTTTAACTGAATTCAGACGATGCTTCTGACACAATGGATCAGAGACTTAGAAACTTCAAACTGCAGGAAATCTTCGTTATACCTTCCTAGTCGACATTATTGTCTACAATTGATGAACAAAAAACTATATAACCGTGTGCAGACAAGCCATTCCTCTCTGATATAGTTGAATCTAGTTTGTCCATTCCTCATGCCCTGGCCCCAATTCAAGCAACGCAATTAGTCGATTTGACTATACATACTCTCTTTTTCCTGTTTTAACGAAATATAAAGAGTAGTTAGCCTTAGATCACAAACAAATATTGTCTAGATTCTACACGCTATCGACTTGACAGTGTGGGTATTAAATTTCATTTGAACTTGGAAGGTGCATGGGAAACATCTATGTAAATACTTCTTCAACTAATCAGTTCTTACGGCCATGACATCGATCTGTCCTAAGTATTTGAATTGGCATATATAGACTAATATCTGCCTCAAGGAAGTTAACATCAACTAACTGATCGTCTCTCTGTATATAATTCATGCAACTTGTTTCTTTGGGTACAGCATCACGACCTGCATATGCAGGTTCAGACTTCAGAGAATACACCTATGTGTGCCATGTCGTTTTCAGGAATAAAATATCAGGATTCAGTTTAAGCGAGCAAGATGAAACTTTCGTCAATACGCTGATGACCAACAAGAAGTTCAAGTTTTGGGTTTAATTTACAGGCAGGATGGAGGAAAATTCAAGGTTATCTCCTGCATTTATTAGTTGTCAAGCTCCTGGAACTTTCAGGTAGCTAGTATATATCCAATATTGGAGAGAGCTGCAACGATATTGGAGAGAACTGCAACATATTTCTTGATTGG
The DNA here is from genome assembly GCF_958298935.1 of Phragmites australis. Classification (NCBI taxonomy): domain Eukaryota; kingdom Viridiplantae; phylum Streptophyta; class Magnoliopsida; order Poales; family Poaceae; genus Phragmites; species Phragmites australis. Next base: position 16,629,154 of record NC_084936.1, on the reverse strand, counting down.
ACAAATAACGGAAAATCACGGAGGATATACATTAAGTATGACTTCCCCATACATATGTTGTCCTAATCTAAGGATAGTGATGATTGGAAAAGCACTTCATCATTTCTGAAAGATATATGAAAACATGCAGTAGAAACTAACAACTTAAAGCACCCTTTATGCATATAAGTTATGCTTTATTCTAGTTAAATGATTCTTTTCATGAACATGGTTTCAGATACAACGTTGTTTTTCAACAAAAAAAAAAATATAGAAACCGTATTAAGCCAACAAGATAAAAACATCCGTAAAACATCGTTTTCATGCCCACATAATGACTTGACTTCAGGATTCGATGTACCTATCTTGAAAACAGAATAGTAGCAATAGATCAAATCTGTTTGAAAAATTAAAAGAAATTATGGTTAACATGCGAACCAATTATATTGCATATTTATTCTTGATTGAACAACTTAAACAAACGCACACTGCGTCCAACAAACATTACGTAGTCAGGGTTCAACATGTGCATTACTTAGAAAATCCATTCGTGGAGCTGAGAACAAACGTCAATCGGATGCCCCACACAAACATATAGCAAGTCAATTATTCATTGAATACCCTAATTTGAATTACACATTTGGTACAAATAAATCCTCAACAAGTTTGTGTGAAAAACTAAAAAAAAAATACACACTGGATCCGGCAGAATAGCAAGTTCGTGTGAAAAAATAAAATAAATTATGGTCAACAGGGGAACAAAGTATATTGCATATTTCTCCTTGAACAACTGAAACAAATGCGGGCCCAGCAGGCATTACGTACTCACTGGGTTCAACATGCGTTACTAAGAAAGTTCATTTATGGTTACCTGAAGGATTAAGCTTAGCTGAGACCTAACACCAATCGGATGCTCCACACAAACATATGGCAAGACAATTATTGATAAAATATATCCTAAACTGAATTACAAAATTGGTAAAACTAAATCTTCAATAGTAGCAATGATAAATCAGTCCCGGATGCAATTTCCATGTGTTGGGGTCGCCATCAAGACTCCCGACGTCGATGCTCAGAGCCCGGAGCCTTCTACCATTCGTAGGCTGTATATATACGGCACCTCTGAAGACACATTGGCGCCAACTCAAGCTAAACAAGCACTAAAGCAAGACAAATATCACGCATAACACGAACAATGTTCAAGTCCAGGGCCTCGAAGACCACCACTTCTAAGGGTAAGCCTCGATTCAAATACTATCCCGATCTCATGGGTGCAGTTAGGAGCTCAACTGCTTGATTATTGTATTGCCTGACGTCCTGCAAATGCAGGGGTATCTCCTCCCGTACCCAGCCTGAGAGGATCAAAGGTGTCCTCTTCGGTGTATGCAGTTGATCAGGCTGAAGAGCAAAAGGCATCCACTGCTGGTTAGTACATGAGACTGATTAAACCATCATTTCAATCAAAGCCTAGAGCTTTTGCCTTTGCAAGCGCTCAATCAACATGCACGTACGTGCATGCATGCTATACCATTTTTTTTTTTTGCGTTTCCATTTCTTTTGCGTCTTTCTTCGTCCCATTTTTTCTTTTTGTGTGTGTCTGGTTAGCGCGTATCTTGAGACTTGTGATGGATACATGATGCCTCCCTTGACAATCGACATGGTTCCGTTTGCTTTGTCTTGTGCGTCCATGCAGCTGCAAAAGCTAAAGGTTTGGTGACTCCTCCGCCGACCACGTCGGCCAACAAGTACAAGCAGCCGTACAAACCTGTTCCAGCTCAGAGTGGAGACCAAAAGACGCCTGCAACAAGTATGTGAACCTAGGACATGCAGACATGTATATACTGAGAAGCTTTATGCATTTCTCTTCATCTACATGTTGGTCTTGAGAAACCTAGTACATCAAGCCGTGTATATAGTCACTGAAATTTTGCGCGTTCATCTTCATCTATCTGCAAGTGTGATTTTGGAAACACTGACATATATATCTGCATCTTTTTCATCAGGTAAGGGTATATCTAGGCCTGTGACCAAGTGATCTACATAAGCAATGAAGAGGAATATATGCATCTGTCTTTCAACTACTATACTTATTTGTGTGACTGTAAATCAACATATATTGTAATAGTCACAAGGTAGAAAAAATATAATACATTTATATAAATATGTTATTAGATTGCTGGATTGGTTAATGTATGTATGATATTCATATATCTGGAAATAATGTATAGCCCCTTGTAAAAAATAATGTACAGCCTCATATTGAAAGTTGAAAGCAAGCTATGAATTATATTTGTTCTGTTTGCTTAATAATATTGTTTCTTACAATAATCCAATACATGCCACGTTCCTGTGTTGTGCGCTATGTATCTTGTTAATAGAATAATGGGTGAAGTCATTGAAGCATATATAGGTAAAATTGGCTCTAAGCATTGCACTTGGTTTGGTATTTGACGGACCACGCTTCTCCCAAGCTCCATCTCACCCTCCTCTACTCTCTCCATTTTGATCTTTGGACAACAAACGTGGCTTGAATTTTAAAATAGTTTGCTTCTTAAAAGTGCAAAAAGTTAAATGCGCTTCAGGCCAGGGCATGCATGGATTAAGAAACAGTAGTAGTTCGGATGAGTGTGCATGCACGAACTATGGATTAGACAATCGCCCGCATAGAGCCAAAGAGGGAGCTAGGTTAATTATTGCGAAATTTCGTTAAGGCAAGTTCATGCATGGCCTGTGTGGCTTATGCAAAGGGGCCATCAAAAATTCCACGCCGCGCTTATATGGATAGTTATATCGCGCGTTTTGTAGATTAATTGTAGCTACACAAGGCAAGGGTGACGGCGATGGATAGTTATATTGCGCGTTTTGTAGATTAATTGTAGTTACACAAGGCAAGGGTGACGGCGATGGATTGTGTGAAGTCTCTGATGATCAAATGAAAATCAGCCCCGTCTGCTGCATACGTCCGTAGAAGCATACAAACCCTGAGCGCGTAATGTGTTAATTTTAACGATGCGCATGGGATCGACATACAGTGCTTCGTCCGCTCGTGCATGAAATGGTGGAAGAACAATGAGATGAACTTGTCAGCACTCAGCAATTAGCAAGGGTCATGTATAGATAGATATTATTTGTCGTAGATGTCGGAGGTCTACTCATCCAAGCGCAAAAAAGGCTTAAATGCACGACTTGTTAGGAGCACAGAAGAAATACTGATGCAAGCTAGCAAGGAAACCCACCCCTCCGCCTCAAGTCAAGTCATTCATTATACCTGATTCTACCTGCTCTCTTCATCCTGTTTGAGCGAAATATCTAAGAATAGTTAGCCTATAATCACAACCATATATTTTGCCTGAATTCTACGCGCTATCAACTTGACGCTCTAGGTATTAAATTTGATTTTAACTTGGAAGGTGCAAGGAAAAGATCTATATGTACATACTGCATCAACTCCTACGGCCGTGCCATTTATTTGTCTCAACAAAAATGAATTCTCATATATAGACTTGTAGACCAATATGAACCTCTAGCTACTAATACTACATAAACTGGAGGTGATTTCATTAATTTGGAGGGAACCATGAAGGAAAATACATGATTATATCACTACACATGTTCTCTTTCCGTTTAATGTTCAAACTTCAGAGTTCAGACTACAGACCGATGGTACCTACGTGTGCCATGTGGTTTCCATAAACAAATGTTAAGATTACGTTTAAACTAACAAGATAAAATTGGTTAAACTGAAGTCATTGAAGCATATATAGGTAAAATTGGTTCTAAGCATTGCACTTGGTTGGTATTTGATGGACGAACACGCTTCTCCCAAGCTCGACCTCACCCTTCTCTACTCTATCCATTTTGATCTTTGGACAACAAACGTGGCTTGAATTTTAAAACAGTTTGCTTCTTAAAAGTGCACAAAGTTAAATGCGCTTTAGGCCAGGGCATGCATGGATTAAGAAATAGTAGTAGTTCGTGTTAGCTATATGGTTTGCGTATCTTTGCGTATCGTGGTTTATCTCTTGCCGTATCATGTTAGGTCTCCCCTTTCCTTATCTACCGAACTTTACTTCAATAAACCAGTTTGGATACGGAAGGCTAGAGCCTATATATACATGTACAAGGACCCCAAATCAATCTATCAATTGTGTGATTCCGCACATTTTCATGGTATCAATTTAGATTTTATTTTCGCTTCCGCTTAACCCTAACTCATCACCAGTTGACGAGCCACTGCTGACCATCCGATCGACTGCATCCCAGCACCGTTTCGATGCATAGTGCCCTCTCTCGGCCGTGTTGCTCGCATCCTCACGCTTCACCTAACGTCCTCATGGCCCTCAACGATGATGCTGCCGCAGCTGTCGATGTCGCCGCCCTCTCGGTGAACATTCAGCCTGTCGCGGCTACCGAAGTTACTACCCTTGTTGCACTTCATGCCTAGGCAGTCGGCATCGTCAACTTTGTTGCCCTTGTTCCTGTCGTCCTTGACATCACCTCTGAGAACTACAGCAAGTGGCACGGGCTCTACCTCGTCATGCTTGGCCTTTTCGCCCTCACTAACCACACCCTCTCCGCTACTGTCCCCATCGACCAAGTGGACTGGGGCTGCATGGACTGCGTCCCCTGGATCTGCAGTCGCATCTTTGCCAACCTCCTCGAGATCATCATGACGCCTCAAACAACGGCTGTGAAGAGCCTTGAGTAGCAATTCAGTGGCAACAAGGAGGCTCGAGCCCTGCACCTCGAGGCGAACTTTCGCACTTTCGTCCAAGGTGCTCTACCCATCACCGACTACTGTTGCAAGATTAAGGGCATGGCTGATGCCCTCGGTGATCTCGGGGAGGCCATCAGTGATCACACTCTTCTTCTCTCCATGCTACGCAGACTGAACAAGTGCTTCTCGCACATGGCCACCAAACTGCCCATGCAATGGCCTTTCCCATACTTCGTCGAGACTCGGTCCATCCTTCTGCTCGAAAAGTTCATGCAGAACGGTAGCCCTCAGCCCTCCTCGCCACAGCTCCTGGCTCCTCCAAATGCGCCTCACCTGGCGGCACTGGCGGCTCTAACAACAACACTGGCGGCTCCAGCACCAACACAGAAAGCATTAACCACCGTTCTGGTGGGTAGACTCTTGTCCATAATCCCTAGACTGGGATGGTTTAGGTCTAGCCAAGCATTGTTGGTGCTCTAGGTTTACACCCTCCGCAACATCGGCTATCCTTCGGTGTGATTCTGCAGCAGGCTCTGCACGCTCTCTCTGCCGAAGTGCCCTCTCTAGTGCTGGCCTTTTGGGCTCAGCCGGCGCCGCCCCAGCTCGGGCCGTAGCAACAATCTCCGCTGAACGCATGGCAGTAGCCAGGTGCCTCGGTGTCGTGGACTTGTAACCAGCACAACCTTGCCAACGCCTTCAACAAATCAATGCTCATTCCACTAGCGTCATAGGAGTGGTACATGGATTCGGGCGCCACCTCCCATATGACGTATGACATCGGTAACCTTTCTGTTCCGCTCCGACCCTCCTCTCATACTCCCTCACATATTATCATATGGGTCTTTGCTTCCTATTACTTCCACTGGATCGACCTCCTTCCTTGCTGCCTCCTGACCCCTTCACCTACGAAACATCCTGGTCACACCACACATAATAAAAAAAATCATATTTCTATTCATTAGTTTACTACTGATAACAACTGTTCCATTGAGTTTGACCTGTTTGGCCTCTCTGTGATGGATCTTCCCACCAAAAATATGATTGCCAGGTGCAATAGCTCTAGACGTCTTTACCTGCTCAAGCCATTGGCCCATAGTCCCCATGCTTTCATTGTTGGCACCGCTTCCACCACACTTTAGCATCATCTCCTTGGTATCCCTGGCCATGAGTATCTGTCTCATTTAGCTGATGCTGTTGTTATTACTTGTAATACAATTGCACCCAAGTCTTTGTGTCATGCTTGTCCATTAGGTCATCATGTTCATCTTCCTTTTAGTCCTTCCAATTCTCGAGCTCTCAACAATTTTCATTTAATACACTGCGATCTTTGAACCTCACCTATCACCTCCATGTCTGGTTACAAGTATTATCTCGTAATTCTTGATGATTGGTCGCACTTTTCTTGGACTTTTACCATTCGTCTCAAATCTGAGACTTTCATCGTCCTCTCCAATTTCTTCTCCTATGTCACAACACAATTTGGGCGCACCATCAAAAGCGTTCAATGTGACAATAGGCCCAAGTTCAACAACGCTTCCGCCCATCACTTCTTCCTTACTCATGGCGTTGCACTCTGCATATCATGCCCATATATTTCTAAGTAAAATGGCAAGGCGGAACGCTAACAACATCATGCGTACCCTTCTATTCCAAGGCAATATTCCACCACCATATTGGACCGAAGCTTTACACGCCGCTACATACCCATTAAACCGGCACCCCACCAAAACCCTCAACTTCACCACACCCTTTTTTGCTCTATGTAGAGTGCACCCGACCTACTCCCACCTTCGTGTTTTCGGGTGCTAGTTTTATCCTAATTTTCATCCACTATTATGCATAAGCATGCCCCACATTCAACATTGTGTGTCTTTCTTGACTATACCTCGGAACATAAAGATTACCACTGTCTTGACTTATAATCGAACTGAGTAATCATCTCCCGGCATGTCACATTTGATGAGGCGTCCTTCCCATTTCCTGAAGTGAGATCGGTGCCCTCTCAAGGCGACTTTGACTTTTTATCGGCCATGGACTCTGCCCCGATGATTGTTGGGTCACGCTATTTTCCATGACCTTCTACTACACCACCTTTGGTGCCCTTGTCATCTGTGCTAGCCTCAGTCTTACCACCTGTGCTTGCCTAGCACCGTCCACATTCCTGCCTGCCCTAGCCTCAGCCTCGGCTCCTGTGCTGGCCGCAGCCGCTGCGGTCTTAGCAGCTGCGCCAATGGTGGCCCTGGCATCGGCCTTGGCTGTGGCACTGCCTGCGCCAGACTCTGTTGTGACAACTACTGCTGGATCTACACTGTCCGTACTGGCCTCGACGTTCACACTGACCTTGACACTCCCTGTTGTGCTGCACGCTCCTACAACCCAATCGCTTCCCGCCTCTACCATCCCGATCGTGCCTATCTCCAATGACAATGCCATGGTCACCAAGGGCAAGCAGGGATTTCAGCGGCAGAAGCTACCTCTCTACCTTCATGCTGCTATTATGTCACCATTGCCGAAGACATTCCATGTTGCCTTGTTGGATCCAAATTGGCGCGACACCATGGACGATGAATTTGCCACTCTCCAGGCAAACAGTACATGGGATCTCGTACCCTGAGCTCCTAGAGCTAACATTGTCACGATAAATGGGTGTTTCATCACAAGTTTCATTTTGATGGCTCGCTTGACCTCTACAAAGCTTTTTGGGTACTTCGCGGGTTCACTTAGCGTCCCGGGATTAACTTCTATGAGACCTTCAGTCCTGTGGTAAAACCTAACACTATTTGTATAGTGCTCACTATTGCTCTTTCTCAAGACTGGCCCATTCATTAGCTTGATGTGAAGAATGCTTTTTTGCATGGAACTCTGACTGAGACAGTTTACTCTGTGTAACCCTTCTGGGCCTAAGCATGTTTGCCACCTCAACAAGTCACTATATGGTCTTAAGCAGGCACCCTAGGTCTGGTACAGTCGCTTCGCTTCCTACCTACTCTCCATCGCCTTTATGGGTGCTCAGTCAGACACGTCACTCTTCATCCTGCAGTGCAACTCTGGTACTATCTACCTTCTGCTCTATGTGGATGACATAGTTCTGACTTATGCAAAGGAAAAAAGATCTATACCATGGTGTTGCAGACGTGTCATGTAGCATCATCTGGATGGCCATCATCTCTCCTCAACGTGGATCTCAAAGCGTCCGCATGGAAAATTATCTACATGCTCATTGCTTGACATATATGATTAGCGTTGAGAGAATCTCGTCCCACCACTTTGAGGTTCATGTTGGGGATAGATGATAGCCATTCAGACAGGGCTATAGGAGGAGACGTCTGCAGCACCACTATATAGAATTTGTTTTCTATGGAAAAGGCCATGGGAATCCATCTAGCCCTACATCATGGCACATAGGAACGGTTGAACTGTATTCGGTCCGCACACATGCTCATAGGAATTCGTTAGCATGTTCTTCCAAGATCAATGAGTAGGAAAGTATGAGAACACCGTGACAAACTAATTAGTTAACAAACGTGCTGTTCCACATATCAATCAAGGTATACACATATTGTCTGTTGTTGATTTCAGAGGTTTAGTTGTCCAATCCACGCGCAAACGACTTGGTCGGAATTAAACACGGAAGTAAACATTGTAGGGTCCCAAGTAGTAATGATTTTATCTTGTTTGCCTGAAGATTTGTCCCCCGACATCTTAGTCGATCCCTCCGCATATATAGCTCCAAAGAGGTTCGTTATAGGAAAATTCTGGTCACAAGCAAGCTCATTAGGCGCCTAGCATTAGTAGCCAGATATATAATATCCGCCCCAGCTACCAATGGCGCGCGCGCGAGCTGGAGCTAGCCACGCACCCACCGGCCCCACCCTCCCTCCGTGCACCGTACTTGCCAGCGGCGCCCTCCGCATCCGGGTCCTCCATGAGCGGCGCTAGCGCCTCCCCTCCCTCACGCTACACCAATGCCGCCGCATTGGACACCGGCCTCCTTCGCGCCCGCGCCGGTGACAGCCCGTGCACTACCTCCTCCCACAGTGCCAAGAAGAAACCCTGCTTCTTGTCTATCCGCAGCCCTCGTCTTCCTGTGCCCTCGGACACCCTTCTCTCTTGCCCTCATCTATCTGGCTCTCCTCTCTCCTCAGCGAGATCAGGTGCGAGTGGAGGAGAAAAAACAGGGAGAGGATAAGGGCGTGGTAGGTGGGGAACGAGAGAGAGAGGTTGGTGTGGAACGGCTGGGACTTGAGGCATTTCAAGCGAACGGACGTGAGCCACGAACAAAAAAAATTGGATCCAATGAAAATTTCATATCCAGTCTGTTGTAGCAATCATCAGTAGCGGTTTGTGGCTAGAACTGGCATTGATAGTTGGTATCAGTGCTAGTTCTTAGCAGCTCCATCATAGTTCGGGTGCGGGAGGTTAAGAACCGGTAGTGATATATTTTCAGTAGCGGTTTTTGCACAATCAACACTGATGAGCCGCTATTTATAGTCTCTTCGGTAGTGGTGCTCGTCGTAGATGATACTAGTGGCAGTTGCTAAGGCAATAGTGGCAAGCCATGTCTGTCATTAACCAAGTTAGTCAACGTTCCAGCAATTGCTTTGTCATTTTCATTTCCATGTCAGGTCGTATTCAAGGGGAAAAATATTCGTTGATCAGTATTCAAGTTACATTGCTGATCAATATTCGTTGATCAGTATCTCTTGCATGAAGTTAGAAGGTCAAGTTAATTGTAAGGTCAACTGATTATTGGTTGTCGTCCCGCCTTCATGCTGGGATATTTAGTAACGTGCCTTCCCAGAGAGAATCACTGCAAGCGCGTCCGGCGTCGTACGCAGCAGATCGTCTGGCTCATGAACAAAAGGCACCACCTACTGCATCTGCCGGTACATAGCAAGCAAAATTTTGTCTCCTTTATATAAGGAAAAGAAAATAAATATCCACTGGTGCGAGCGATCGATTTCAATTGACGTACGTGCGTGTATGGCACCATGCATGCATGCATGGACGTCGTCGGTTGTGTGTTTCCATTTCGTTTTGCATGTTTCTTTCTCCCAACTTTTTCTCTTTTTGTGTGCGCGCGTCTCGAGATTCTGATTGAATCTGCTTTCTTATTTTCCCTTTTGCCTTTTCGAAAGTTCGAGCTGCATGTTGACTATAAGCTAATATACAAGCGTGAGTGAACTCGATCCCTTTCGACTGGAATCTGGCCCCCGTGCGAGACACTGTTCGGTCCACTAATCTGCCCGCCTTTTTGTCCTGGTGACCTGTTAGCCGGCAGCCAAAATAGAAAAATAGACAACATATGTCGACGTATTTGTCAAAATAGATAACAAATCGACATATTTATAAATCTAGTACTTGTATTCGACACCTTAAATTCCGAATACCCGATTTCGATACTCGAACACCGAAAAAAGGCCAGCCCCACTAATTTTCGACATCTACGGTGCCGAATACGGCACTCTTCACAGTATTTGGCACCTCAGTGCCGAAAACTCACTATACTCGGCACCAGAGATACCAAAAATTATGAACAGTGCCGTATTCCGTACCTCAGGTGCCGAATACGGCCTCTGCCAAACACGCTCGCGAGAAGCTCTACAGTAGAAGCTAAGAAGGCATAAAAATGCAAGTTTTTTATTTAACTCACAAGTTTTTTTGGACTATAAAAATAGTCTAAAAATTCAAAATATTTTCCTAAGCAAACTAGAGATCACTAGCACTCATTTTAATTGGTTTGATCCAAAAAGTCTGAGCCAATATTTAATTAAAATTCTCCAAATAAGCCAACATTTATATTCTCCAAACGTTTTCATGTGATATTATCTTTGTAATGCTCCATTTATAATGTATTTTTATCATTTCATGTGATATTCTCTTTTTAATTCAATTTGAATAAAAATAATTCAACATGCACAAACCTTGGTTCTCATATTAATATGAAGCCTTTGTAATGCTCCATATATATTTATTTTTCATCATTTTATATTAATATTAAACCTTGTTGGAAAGAATTCTGCAAGGTATTTTGTAGTGAATTAACATTGAGAGGATACAAATTCTAATTTATTGAACCTTAATAGTTGTGAAGAACAATTATCATATAACCTGGCATAGAGGTTGCATACGCTGATAAACATTACATTTGATATGAGGTTTTTGTCGGTGCGTGAATGTACATTAACCATAAAGAGATGGCGACAAAAAATGTTGGCATGTACAGTACGCCTAACGACTAACTTAATAGTGTGCTGCTGCTAAATCTAACATGCCTTAAGGAATGAAAATAGACCGGGTTACAAAAGATGGTCTCTACTGAGTGCATCTGGGATATTTGCCCTTCCTCAGAGCATGACGGCCCGACGCCTTAGCACGATGGGCCCTCTCCTGCTTTCTTTTCCTCTCAGCCTTGGGTGAGCTTCAGCCGCGTCGCACTCTGCCGCTGCATTCCTCATGTGCTCCTCCTCCTGACGCTTAATCCGTAGTTCCTCCTGCTGTTGCTCATACTCCCAGCGTTCGTATGCTTCCCTCCTCCACCGCATACTCATTTGGACCCACTTTTCTCCATATCTAGCCATTCCATGAAGTGACAGAGAGGTGGAGGAGACTAGACAAATGAAAGAAGATGAGAGATTAGTAAGACAGTGCATGAAATCATATGAAAAGTTCCACATGAGTGACGTATGTCGCTATACCGGCGGGTACTCGTATGGTCCATGTCAAGGCTTGTCGTACTGGTAGTTGGCACATTTGAAGAAGTGTAGACCATAGGTGTAGGAGATGTCTTGGGATTCGCGAAGCCTACAAGGGTCACCACAGAAGCACATCGGCAGTTTGACCCCCTGGGGGATGAAAATCCCCCAATGTTTCTTGGGTGAGCTTGGTGGAGCTAAGGAAGACATTGTAGTTAAGAGAGATGAGAAAGGACTAGTCTATCCATGGATGAGGGTGGGGTTATTTATGGCGGTTGGGGGCTCTAGTGCATGGATTGAGTGCATGGCCTTGGCTGGGGGCTGGAGCATAGGATTCCCTGTGAAAGCTGAAAAAGTTATGGCATTGATGCTTTGTAGAGATTCCCTACGAAAGTTGTTGCTTTGTGTGGTCATTTCATTCTGCAAAAGTTTAGCATATATTCCCAGGAAAGCCGAGTCATGTAGTCACTTTGTGTCTATTGCATGACTCATGACAGAGGTGTTGTCATTTCATAGTTAAAGCTACGTCGTGTGGTCCTTCTTGTCTAAAGATTGACTCACGATAAAGGTGTTATCATTTCATAGTTAAAGCTGAGTCGTGCTGTCACTTCGTGTCTAAAGGGTGTCTCACGATAAAGATGTTATTATTTAATGCTTAAAGCTCTGTCGTGTGGTTACTTCATGTCTAAAGCCTGATTCAAGACAGAGATGCTGTGCTGGTGTCCTCTTATCACTAATGGTCATCCCTAAAGGTTGAGAATTTGTTGTAGTTGAACGGTTCATACAATCATATGGTTCATGCTAGAGCTGCAATTACTCAATGATAAATGATATTTACAGAAAGTTGAGTATACATCTGATTGCATCTAATTTGCAAAACAATGTAAAGAAAGAACATGTGGTACACAATGGAGAGTAGATTCGTTTAGTTGAAATGTAACAATGCCTAAGAAATAACTACTAAATAAAGTTATATCCCAAAATTATTTGACAAACATTAGATAAATTAAAATTAATTACAACAACAATACAATGAATAAGACATAATATGGCTGACTACTACATCATAGTGATTAGTACATGTGTCATAAAGAATTACAAGTACACCAAACAATAGCACTGCCTCCTCAACAACGACGATGACGACACACGCAGCCCCTAGGAGTGTAAGCATCTGGCGAGTGTGTGGCCCTCATCCCAGCTGCCTGCACTGGCCCCTGCCTCGTGTTCCCTTGCTCATCGTCATCGTCATCATGTCCTGATTGACCCTACCGAACGTGTATCCAGACACGCTAACTCGGCCTTGCATGTACCATGATGACAGATCCTTATATAGAAGTGTGGACGCCCCTATAACGTGCTTCGATGGAGTCCGATGTCCTGAAGACTTGCCCTGCTAATACCACTGTGAACCCCTAGGTGCCTTGGGATATTGGGGGTGCTGTCCGCTGAGGAGATCGGTGAAGCTTGAGGCCTGCATTGCAGTAGCCCAGTCAAATTCATGTGTACCGTCCAGTTAGGTGTCTGCTGCATACAGTCAACGATGTCCTCATGATGCATCAAAGGTGCAGGCGGAGGTGTCATCGTAGTATGAGAAGGTTGTGTCCACTGGGAGCCTGTGAACCCAGTGTACACTGCTCTGGCTCAGGCACTTACGTGCACTCCTCGGCCTTAGCACCAGAACGTGAAACATGATGCTCTGAAGCCGAAGGTGACACTCACAACTATGTGTGAACGGGTTTGGCACAAGCACTGGACGAGCGCCTACTGTGGGAGGTACAAGACGGGTCCATTGCTGGTATGTCATACCCCCTCCAACGCGGGTTACAACCACCTATACCATGTATAGCGAACAGGAAGCGGGACCCTCTCGTCCTCCCAAAGAGGGTTCCGATCCCTCCGCAAACTTGCTTCGCCTGCGAATGCATCGTGTACGCCTCTTCGGTCTGTATAAGATGAGGGTTATGTTAGTAATACAGAGGTTTAATTAATGAAAATCATTATAAGTATCGAATCACCTACCACAACAAGAAGAAGGTGGGCATGATTCTCGGGGAATGGTCTGGGGGCTGGTTGTACAAGTCCGTTAAGTAAGGTGGCATGCGTGCGCGGACGGTACCACGAAAGGTACTCCCAGTAGGTGCTATCATCGTATTGTCCAGTAAGAATGACAACATCCATCACAGCTAACTCCGTCCACGTCTCTCTGTGCTCGGCATTCACAGATGCCTAGTCCTGCATGCCTTCGGCCCCCTGTGCGCTGCTCCTGTATGTGACATACACAGTTATAATATATTAACATTGAACACCTAAGATAGTAATGGTACCATACAATAACACACTTATGCGCCTGACCGGCGTCTTGTGGGCAAGGTACTGGCACCACCTGTCGGTACCTGAACTGTCTCTGTACATGCTTAGGAGAATATACTTCCATGGATCCCACTCCACGAGATCTATACTAAGGACGTCCAAATCATAGATCACCCCAGAGTAGCTACTATAGTCTTGTTGCTGACTCCATCTTAGCCTAGCATGGATCCACCGATACCCCATCATAGGCCTCATGTCATCTGTAATACCATCAGAGATAGGGACTGGATAGTAGCTCTTGAGAACCCAAGGCCACCAAACCGGATGGTACTCCCAGCTCCATAGCTGTAAGAGGTGTAGGCAGCCTGTTACAAATCCTTTCTTCTTTGATTGCTGCGTTGCATCACACAATCCTTTGTAGGTGGCAGCCAGCACAATAGATCCCCAACTATAAGATGCCGGCTCATAAGGATGTGAAGCGAGCTGACTCGCTAACCATACAATATGGGGAACGACATAATCGTCTGTCATATTGTAGAACATGATGCCTCCCAGCAAGATATACAAGTACACCTCATAGTGCTGTATAACTGAATAGCACTACAATATTTGAAGTGCACTACATGAAAAATAATTACCTGCCCTCAACGTAACCCTTCCACTGTTCCTTCGTTGGTCGTGAAACTACTAATGGGGCGCCCCTGATTGGAAGCCCAGTTAGTATGGCCACGTCCCTCAATGTTGCGTCCATCTTGCCAAAAGGAAAGTGGAACGTGTGTGTCTCAGGACGCCACCAGTCGATGAGACCTGTGAGCTGTGGTTAGAGGTCTCCTGCCACCACCCACCATGGGAGCTCTGGCCATCATGAGAGCGAAAGGAAGTAAGCTTGCCTGTGCAAGTGGCTCATGGAATCGAGGGTCCAACTGCTTAATCATGTGGACACTCCGGGCTCGCAACGGAAGCAACTGCAAAAGGTATCCAATACATGTACTGAGTTTGTAGCAAATTATCTTGGCAATTAAAAAGCACATATAATCGTGGTACCTGCTGCCCTGTGAAAATCATCCGTCCCTTATGGTTCTCGTCGTACCGCTGCTAAAGAAGCTCGGGAAGACTAGCATGAGCCATGGCAATGATTTCAAGCAACATGGCTCAATAAGTAGGTGAACAACAAATATGAATATATTATAAGCTTCATGGTTCAATACGTATGTGAATAACAAAAAAGAATATACTACACTCTTCATGGTTCAGTAAGTATGTGAATAACAAATTAGAATATGTTACAAGCTTCACAGTTCAATAAACAAGTTAAAAACAAGCACCATGGTTCAATAAAATGCAACAACTCTAAAACACTACAGTTCGATAGTGCATGACAGTTTACTGCCGGGTCGGGCATGTCCTCTTGTCATGGCTAGGTTGTTTGCAAAGTTTGCACTTGCGTAGGCTATCAACAGCATTTGCTTCATCCATGTCACCTTGCATCCTCGTGGATCTAGGCCTTCCAGGATCCGTGCGTTGTGCTCGGGGATAAGGTACCCATATAGGCCCCTTGATTGCTTTGTAGCTGCTTCCGATGTTGAAGGACCGCATCTTTGGAAGTCATATGCTCCTCAAAGCATCTATCGTGAAGTACGGTGCTACGTACTATGATCCATCATTGCCGCCCATGTCCCTACAAGCAGCTAAGACATGCGAGCATGGGATATGATGCAGTTTTGGCTTATTGCATGTGCACTTCACCTCGTGAGACCCAAGTTAACATTGCTGCACAGTGTCCCCTGCGCTATACCCTGAAGCATACCTATGGCGGTACATGACCTCAAAGTCATTGTTGGGCATGTCCTAGATCCTCGTCCGATGAAAGTGTGCTTTTTTCCTCCTTCTGGATAAGATTGCCTCCACCTTAGGTACGAACCGCGTGCTGCAATTCATAGCAGCATTACCACGGTGTCAAAAGTAGTCCGTCATTCTATAGAATATGAGCTCAATGATGACACACAATGGGAGGCCCCGTACTCCCTTTAGGATATTGTTAAATGCCTCTGCTATGTTTGTTGTCATGATGGTGTACCTAACATGGGATACAAAAATTTTAGAATGCCTATTTGCATAAGATAGGGTTCAATATGATCATTGAAATTCTAAGTACTAACCTGGCACCGTGAGTTTCATGAATTAGGGCCCAACGCTTTTCTGGCTACCCTGCTATCCACTGGCTAAACATAGCACGTGAACGGCTAACAATAGTTTGTCCCCCAACCATTTGCATTCACAAATGTTCCTCCTGTTCTTGTTGATCTACCATCATCTTACGAGTGGTCTCATTTAACTCTCTCCATATCTCATTGAACTTCGCCTACTGGTTCTGCAGATACAAACCTTTGAATCTCTTTACAAGAGACTTGCTACGGTACCTTGTGTACAAGTTCGCTCCCAAGTGGCGTATGCACCACCTTCTCTCCACATCAGGCTGCAATGGAGGAGTTTGTGCTATCATGCAGCACATCCAACGTATGCAGAAGGCCCTTGTTGCAGTCTGAGATGATGCAAACTCGTTCCCTGTTGCCCACGACACGTGTCCTCAACAAAGTGAGGAACCACAGCCAGCTATCATTGTTCTCACTCTCAACCATTGCAAAGGTAAGAGGAACGATCTGATTATTTGTATCCACTACCATCACTGTCATAAGCGTACCATGGTACTTGCCACTCATAAATGTGGCATCCACGCATAGAACCGGCCTAGAATGTCTAAAAGCTTTGATGCATTGTCCAAAGGACCAGAATAACCTAATGAGGTATTGGTCAGTGGTGCTGTATGACCCATCCTCTAGCTTGATTGGCTCATCTGCCATCGCCCACTGAGTCCCTGGATTCGTCATGGCAATCTTCTCTAGTAGTCTCGGAGCATAGTTGTAAGACTCCTCGAAGCTTCCAAATAGCATCTTCAACGCCTTCTGCTTCCCTCGCCACGCGGTGTGGTAATTGATCAGCATACCCGCCTTAGTCCGCACCTCCTCCATAATGGATTTGGCGACAACCAAATGTCCGTGCCAAGAACGTTGATGAGGAGTTGGGCTATGAACCTCGCATCAATGACATGGCTTACATTCCTAATAGCCTTTTTGCTGCATGTATGTGGGGTGTGTCTACTGATCACAAAATAGTTCTCATATTTATGTGCTCCTACAAAGTAAGGACAAATCAGGTGCTTGATACACCTGACCTCATACTCCGTAGGATTAGACTGGGCGCACTTGTGGTCCCTTCATCGCGCCGTGGATGATCTCCAGCAACAGGTGAAGCAGATCCAGGACCACTCCGACGCGATGGTGACCAAGCAAGACGCCACTCCGATGTCTCTAATGGGAGTGCCACCCCAAGCTACGCACTCCGGGTCAATTGGCCACCGTGATGAACACGAACACCGGGGACCGGCATTGGGGTCGGTGACGACCCTGCTGCCAACCCCGGTCAAAGGTACGTTGTCTGGTGCCTGGTTTGGCTCTTCTCATCCCGATCTGTTCAGCGATCGACCTCCATCGCATTCCTATGCCGGTTCTAATCTGAGTGTTGGAGGCCACTTGCTGAAACTCGATTTTCCTATTTTCGAGGGGGAACAACCTCAATTCTGGAAGCGGCGGTGTGAGGATTATTTCAGAGTATACGCGATCTCTCCAGAATTCTGGGTTAAGCTGGCAACATACCACTTCGCCGGTCACGCGGCGCTCTGGTTGCAGGCTCAGAAAGAGTTCGCCTCGTGGATGGATCTTTGCTCTCGAGCGATCGACCGATTCGGCCGGGATCAATATCAAGACCTTATCAGGCAGTTTGAGATCCGACAAACTGGCCTGGTGTCCGAGTACATGACACGATTTGAACCGCTGATGAACCAGATCCTGGCGCACAATCCAGCATATGATCCAGTTTTCTTCACCACGAGGTTCGTTGATGGCCTGAAGGAAGACATCCGGCGAATTATCTTGCTGCATCGCCCAAAGGACCTGGACACTGCCTATTCTCTAGCGACGCTGCAGGAAGGCAATCACATGACTCCCTGTGCTCGATTGAGCAAGGGCGATCATGAGCTGGCGTGTCGACCAAGGACACAGCCCCAGCCCAACTTGCAGCCTCGCCCAGCCGCGGAGGGATCAGGTGATCAACGTGGGCTAGAAGGAGTTCGTGCGGTGGAGAGGCGCGCTCCAGAAGACCGACTCACTACTCTGCGAGCATATCGACGTGCTCGAGGGCTGTGCTACAAATGCGGCGAGTGTTGGGGACAAGGACATCGCTGCGCGCCCACTGTGCAACTTCACATAGTGGAGGAATTACTGGAAATGTTACAGGAGGGTGATGGAGGTGCTCAGGAAGTGCACCAGGATGACTCAAAAGAGGAGACTCTGATGTCAATCTCCAAACTGGTCACTGAAGGAGGAGAAGGGCCTAAAACATTGAGACTATGTGGACTGATTGAGGATCAAGAAGTGTTGGTGCTGGTTGACTCGGGAAACTCTCATAGCTTCATCAGTGTGCATTTGGCTGACAGACTGAAAATGAAGAAGACACCCATTCCTGCCATATCTGTTCGAGTTGCTGACGGAGGAACCTTGCAGTGCAACTATCAGTTATCCAAATGTCCTTGGTGGGTACAGGGCCACACTTTCATCACTGATTTGAGGATCCTACTACTGGGATGCTATGACATGGTGGTGGGGATGGATTGGCTGGAAGCCCACAGTCCCATAGTCCATGAGTGGGATAAGAAGAAAATTTCCTTCAGACACTGTGGACAGGTCATAACTTTGCAAGGGGTTCAGCCAATTCTCAATCATTGTGCTGGTTTGCCCATTGCACAACTGGAGAAACTACTGATCAACAATGCAGTTCAGCATGTGGTGCATTTATGCCCAATTGAGCAAGTAGCAGGGGAGGAGGTACCTGAGCAGATTCAGAGGGTTTTGGATAATCATGCTGCAATCTTTGAAGAACCAACTCAGTTACCTGCTCACAGATCTTGGGACCATCACATCCCTTTGATGCCTGGAACTAAACCAGTGACTATAAGGCCTTACAGGTATACTCCACAGCAAAAATGTGAAATTGAAAGACAAGTTAAAGAGATGCTCCAATCAGGTTTAGTCCAACCTAGTGTCAGCCCTTTCTCATCTCCTGTTCTTCTTGTAAAAAAAAGGATGGAACCTGGAGATTCTGCATAGACTATAGACACTTGAATGCCATTACCATAAAGAACAAGTATCCGTTACCCATCATAGATGAGCTGTTAGACGAGCTGGCAGGGGCCTCTTGGTTTACCAAACTTGATTTGAGGGCTGGGTATCACCAATTTAGGATGTGTGAAGAAGATGAAATGAAAATAGCTTTTCAGACTCATCATGGACATTTTGAATTCAAAGTGATGCCATATGGGCTTTGCAATGCCCCAGCCACTTTTCAGTGTGCCATGAATGAGATTCTAGGCCCTTTGCTAAGGAAGTGTGTGTTAGTATTCATTGATGATATACTTATATGTAGCTCTTCTATTTCTCAGCATGTGCAACATGTGCAACAAGTTTTTGAATTACTGCAATCCCATGGGCTGAAACTGAAGAAATCAAAATGCACATTTGCTACACAGCAAGTATCATACCTTGGACATACCATATCTTTAGCTGGAGTGACACAAGGAGATAAAATACAAGCAGTTCAGGATTGGCCCACTCCTCAATCAGTTAAGGAACTAAGAGGTTTTCTGGGTCTCGCGGGGTATTACAGGAAGTTTGTACCCAATTTTGGTCTGATTTCCAAACCATTAACTGACCTCTTGAAGAAGCACTCCCTTTTTGTTTGGACACCTTTAGCTCATGCAGCATTTACTGAGTTAAAGCTCAGACTGACAAAGGCACCTGTGCTGGCACTACCTGACTTCACAAAATCCTTTGTGGTGGAGACAGATGCCAGTGATAAAGGCATAGGGGCTGTGTTGATGCAAGACAATCATCCAATAGCCTACTTGAGCAAGGCATTATGCACCAAGAACCAAGGTTTGGCAGTGTATGAAAAGGAATGTCTTGCAATTTTGCTGGCCATTGACCACTGGCACCCATATCTGCAACAGGCCCCTTTTCTTATCAGAACAGACCACAAGAGTTTAATTCACCTCACCGAACAGAGAGTTCACACTCCAATACAACAGAGAGCATTGACCAAGCTAATGGGACTGACATACCAGATTCAATACAAACAAGGCCCAGAGAGTTCACACTCCAATACAACAGAGAGCATTGACCAAGGTAATGGGACTGACATACCAGATTCAATACAAACAAGGCCAATTTAACAAAGTAGCTGATGCATTGTCAAGAAGGCCTGAAGCTGCAGACACTGAGTTGATTTCTATATCCATCTGTCAACCAGCCTGGCTTCAAACTATTACACAGAGCTATACCTCAGATCCATTCACCAAACAAGTGTTGGAAAAACTATCAGTACCTGGTGGTTCTTATCCTGACTATGCATTAGTGGAAGGTGTCCTAAGGTTCAAGGGGAGAATCTGGGTAGGAGCAGATCAGAAAATTCAGCAGTAGTTGATCTCAACTTTGCATGCTAGTGCCCTGGGTGGCCATTCTGGTTTCTTTGCAACCTACCACAGAATTAAAAGATTATTTGCTTGGAACAATATGAAACAGCAGATCGAAACTTTTGTTCAACAATGTGTCACTTGCCAACAGGCCAAAACTGAAAGAATTGCCCCAGCAGGTCTATTATAGCCCCTGCAAATACCTGACCAACCTTGGGTTGTGGTTACTTTGGACTTCATAGAAGGGTTGCCCAGGTCAGCCAATTTTGACACCATCTTAGTAGTAGTTGATAAGTTTTCCAAATTTGCACATTTCATACCCTTAACACACCCCTTTACTGCTCTAGTTATAGCTAAGGCATATATGAACAATGTGTTTAGACTACATGGTTTACCTAAAGCAATTGTTTCAGATAGGGATAGAATCTTTACTAGCTCCCTTTGGCAAGAATTATTTAGGCTATCTAATACTCAATTACGAATGAGCTCTAGTTACCACCCCCAAAGTGATGGCCAAACCGAGAGAGTTAACCAATGCCTAGAATCTTATTTGAGATGCTCAGTGCATTCTTGTCCTCGAAATTGGTCTCACTGGCTTCCCCTAGCTGAATATTGGTACAATACCTCATATCATACATCTCTCGGCACCACCCCTTTTGAGGTGATTTTTGGTCGCAAACCTCGAGACTTTGGTCTCTTCAAATTGGCTGATGTTACTGTGCCGGACCTGGCTACCTGGCTTAAAGAGAGGGAGATCATGCAAGAATTATTGCAACATCAATTACAAAGGGCCCAAATTCGTATGAAGAACCAAGCCGATAAACATTGTACTGAACGCCAATTTGCAGTGGGGGATCAAGTCTACCTAAAGCTTCAGCCTTACATTCAATCATCTGTTGCTTCCAGACCTCACCAGAAATTGGCCTTCCGGTACTATGGTCCTTATAAAATTCTCCAACGGATTGGTACTGTGGCTTATAAACTGCAGCTGCCATCACACAGTTTGATCCATCCAGTGGTACATGTATCACAGCTCAAGAAGGCCATTTCCCCTAAAACTCCTGTCAGTTTACAACTGCCTCCGAGCATCTCTGTTTTGCAGGCTAACACAGTGCCAGACTACTTCCTTGACTGCCAGCTGATCAGGAAAGGTTCTTCCACAAGCAAGCGCATTCTGGTCAAATGGACTGGATTGCCGGAGCATCTGGCAAGCTGGGAAGATCACGTGGACCTCCTGCGACGCTTCCCTTCTTCACCGGCTTGGGGGCAAGCCGGTTTTGAACCGGAGGGGAATGTCACACCGGGCGTTGATCGAGCCTTTCAAGCTGCATGAAGACTGAAGCTCCATCCAGAATACAGAGGCGAATGGAGCAGAAGCTTTAGACAGGGGAGTGACGTATTTGGAGAATGCGTATTCGATGTATTAAGGTGCACCTTGTGTTGGTGCGTGTGCAGAAGCGGGGAACTGGCGGTGATATAAGCCAGAGAAACGCTGGTTGGAAGGATAACGTTCAACAGATGAACTCCGGCGAGGCCCAATTGGGACCTCTGGAACCCAATCTCTCTCTCTCCCACTACCAATTTCTCTTCCCTGACCCTCCTATCGGTTTCTTCTGCACCGGTTCATCGATCTGTGAGACCTGATCGTTGGCTTGTCGATCAGGTTCGTCACAGTAACCAACGCCGCTGACAACTCCAGGAACGACGACGTCCTGGCCGAGGTCCAGTTCTCTCTGGTACGCCACCGCGGCAGCAAGCCAGCAGCGTGCCCACCGTACAGCAGGAGCCACACGATCACCTTCAACGAGGGCAGGAAGGCCTTGGGCTTCCCCGCTGTTCATCAGACGGGAAGACCTTGAGAAGTCAGAGTTCCTCAAGGATGACTGCTTCGCCATCCGGTGCGACATCGCCGTCCTCGACAAGTCCGTTGACGTGGAAGAGAAGGCCGTGCAGGCGAGCGACCTGGAGATCGGAGGCTGGACATCGTCTGCGACTGCAAGGACAACTTGTGCAAGCGTTATCACCTGAGGGGCGCCCTATGGCTCAGGGAGGCGTTCGTCAAGTTTTTCTTGGGGTGTGTCCAAGTTTGAATGAATCTAGTACTCCTAGCTATTGTATTTCATCTTTGAAGAATTATTATTATTTAGTTTCACTACTCTAGGGATTATGAATTTTAGTTGGGATCAGGGTGCTATATTATATCTATAAATTACAATAATTTTCTTGATAATAAATATAGTGTGGTATTGTCCAAGATAAGCTTTGCAACTGCCTTGTTTGAAATATGCACCAAAGTCGCAGCATCCAGATCCCGTGAAAAATATATATGTTGTGTCCAGGATAATGCATCAATATTTTTATAGGAACCGACGAAAGCAACACTGTTTCATTCAAAAGAATACGAATGCCTGTAGGCGTGCAATATAATGCATACAAGCACAGTGGATAAACACTATAACAGAGAATATAGCACTAGTAGTTGTTGTAATATGGAGTGTTTTTATATGGTGAGATACTTGCATGACTAAAAACAGGAAATATATATTTAGTTTTAGTCCAATTTTAACTCTCCAGATATTTGTTGATTCATCTAATACTCCTCCCTGCAGCCCGGCCCCCTGTAAGTGAAGGCATGATACCTCTATTGTACAGACACTTATAATATCAATACAAAGATCATGGAGGATCTTGAATACACCAGTGCCTATTTCTTGCTACTTGGAGTTATGTAGCTATTATTGATCTACAAGGCAAGACAATTCCTTCTCATTTCTGCACACTCCTTTTGAGAGAAATGGCGAGAGGATCTCATATGCATGCATTTTTTTTTATTCCCGGGGAAAAGGTTTAATTGATGAAGTAGGAGGGTTACAATCTTGTAGCAATGTGCATTCACCAGTAGGGGTGTAAAACGAATCCGAATATTTTTGCTAGGTTCCCTTTCACTGTATCTGATAAGTTTTTGGGAATGAGGTAATTAAGCAAAACATTCAATATTTTGTTACAATACAAATGTGGATTGTATCCAAATTTTCTTTTGGACATGAATGCGGATGTGGTAGTGGTGCAGAAAATAAGTCTAAAAATGGATATGAATCTGGATTTATCCCTATTAGATAAAAATCCGTCAGAAAAGATCTATCAGTTTCTCGTGCTAGTTTCGTATTATGACATTTTCAAGTGTTATTAGCTTTTAGGCGGGTTTTTTTTTTTGACAAAGACTAGATTTATATATTTGAGTGATTTGTTCCTTAAAATGCTTGCGGGGGCAACTATGATTGCGTAATGCATCTTAAGTTGCATACTACTGGTTCTTGTCGCACTTTATTGTACCGCCATGTTGTGCGTATATTTTGACATGGGATTCTATTTTCCAAATACAAATACAAATGTGGTATGACCGCTATTCGATTCTTCAACCCCTGTTCACCAAGGAGCAGGCATACAGAAAATGTTCTTATTTTTTATTGTATACTAATAATAAAATAATGTACAACTGATCTATAATGTCAGGGAAATTTCATTGTCATCTGCCGAGCTCACGCGTGTCCTTGCCGGCGGCCGCCACCGGCTGCTGCTCAACAAGGGCAAGCGCGTCGTACACCGGCAGCAACACGAGGATGGCAAGCGTAGCCGCAGCGGCTATCCCCACGGCGAGGAACCCGATGAGACCGACCGTCGGAGACGTGTACCGCGGAGTGTCCCACACTGAAGTCAGGGCGAGGACCACCACCTGAACGGGCAGCGGCACGACGACGAGCGCGGCGAGCGCGTACGCCCTCGAACGCACCCGCCTATTGATGGCGACGGCGGCCACGTCCCAGCATGCGGACGCGAGCAGCGGCACGTAGACCGCGGCGAGCGCTAGGAGCAGCAGGGCGGCGTATGCCGGGTACGCACAGTGCCCGACGCCGTCCGCGGCGTGCGCGAGCTGGCCAGGGTAAGCTGCCACAGTCTCCGGCGTGGCGAGGACGAGCACGTGCGCGGTGAGGAACGGCAGGCAGGCGAGCGGCAAGGAGAGCGCGGCCCCCGGCAGCCGCGCACCGCCAACTGAGGCGCGCAGCAGCAGGAGCACGCATGCGAGCAGCCCCGGCTCGGCGATGCCGTGCGCGATGAGAGGGTACGCGAGGCACGGCATGACGTGGCGGCGTGGGCACATGACCCGGCGGAAGAACGGAAGCCGGAGCATCTCAGCGGCCGCCAGGAGCCCCGCGAAGAAGGCGAGCTGCAGACGAGGGCTTCGGAGAGAGGGACCGAGGTCGAGGATGCGGCGCAGCCTGCCCTGCCGCGCGCGCGCGTCGTAGGAGACGAGCACGAACGACACTGCGACGGCGAGCGCGGCGACGACCATAGCGAGGGCGGCGACGGCGAAGTCGGCACCTCCAGCGACGGGCGGAGGCGAAAGATTCCCGGCCTCGAGCGCCTCCGCGACCGCGACGCTGGCCTGCATTGCTTCCTAGCCCCTTCATCTCTGTTTCCGGCGTCAGCAGTGGTTTCCGGCGAGACGGCGCACTCGATCTTGCAGCTACCACGACGACAGCTTGCATTCATATCAAACTGGATGGGAACGTTGGCGTCTGCATGCATTCAGCGAGACGGCGATGAAACTCACATCTAAAGAGGTAACAGGCCCCATTGTTTCCATCTGTGTCTTGCCTAATCTCTCAGCATAAACCAGAAGCATATCCCTAACTACTTAGAAGGCAAAGCCAGCAGATCATGTGAGTTATTAGCTAATAGCACAGTGTAGAAAAGAGGCAATATTGCATGGGACACCTGGATCTTTGCTTCATTAAGCGCTGCCAGTCAACGATGACACTTGGATCCAAAAATAGCTACCTTTAGCTGTTGGAGACATCTTGCACATTTTCTTTTCATGGAAAGTCCACGTAGGCAATCGTTGCCAGACATGGCCGTCAAAATTGTCAAAAATCGGATCCTTGAGGATGCTAAAAAATGACCTCTCAGAAATCCCATGATATAATTGACAACAATGTGTATTTTCGTGTGATGTAAGGGATGAATTTAACAAGGGTGCATATCCAGTGAAAATGCTCGAGACTAGTAGATTCTCTATAAAGATATAACGCAAAGAAAAATTTAAATTTGGTATAACTATTATTTCCTTTTGATCCAAAGGTATAACTATTACTTTCAACTATTTCGTAAAAAAATGGAGAACTTACATTATTTTTCTGTGATTTTCAATTTCAATTCTTTCCCTTATTTCTATGATTTTTTCCAAACATCCGTAAATCTTGATAAATTAAGGGCTCATCGATGTTTATAAACGTGTATGCATCAAATAACCTTGGATGATTCTCTGGATTTCTTTAAACTTTTGAAGCGTAAACCAAGAAATGTATCACTCCTCTGAATCTTTGACGAGTCATATCCAAAGCCCGTTAGCCATGTTCGTTCATGTCTCGTGGCGACGATGTTTGTTCTCCTTTTCTGTTTATGTATTTTGATACTTGCAGAAACATTATCTAAGTCGTTTTTAAAACCGGACGACCGTGAGTGGCAACCATCTAGACAATGATGATGTGACGTGACCTTACATGCCTCGAGTTTGACGGGGAACACAGTAACCGCTTGCTACAGTACCATACAGAAGAGAAAATGAGAAAAGAAGAAGGAAGGCGGAGAGGAAAAGGAGAAGGGAGGTGACAAAGAAAAGGTGGAAGGAGAGGAATGCAAAGGGAAGGTTTTGCTACTCTAGGTTTTGGGGAAACTCAAGGTGAGATGAAATTCATCTTTTTCCCTGCAATTAGATTTGTGGTGATGGTTTTTAGACATGGGGATTAGAGGATTAGTGAAGGGAATAGTTGTTTGATCTCGAGTTAGGATTTTGCTGTTCGGACAGATTTTGCTACTGTTAAGTGAATAAGGTGTTTGTTATTTTGTTTGTTTGAATGGTTGCCGGGTGTTTGACTGCTTTCCTTGCTATTTGTATGTTGTTTGGTGTGTAGTGGTATTGGTGTATGAGTGTTTGAGCAGGTGGTGCTGCCCCAAAACGTGCATAGCTTGTCTTCATTTTTGGTAAAGGAAAGTGAATGAAGCGGTTGTTGTTACAACTTTAACATGTTATTTTTACTACATGCACCCATAAAATGCAGCACATATGTTTATACTTGATAATATGAAGGGCGGTAAAGTGTTGTTATAGTACTATTAAGATGGTCGAGTATGATTTTAACAATGTTAGCATGATGAGAATGTGAGGTCTTATGGTTTAGCATGGATGAGTATCTAGTAGTGATATTCACCAGGTTGTTTTTATAATGCTCATACGTGGTATATGCACTTGTAGATTATTTTTTCCTATGGTATACTTTTGTTCTACTCATGAAGATGACGTAATAATCTTTATCGGTTACATAGATAGTGGAATTTAATGCAGTGGTGATATTACTTATTTGTGGGTTTTAGTCATTTTAGCACAACCACACCTTATATCTTTTAATGGATGGAATACATGAGGATAATAATACGGGTTATGTGGAAGCTTATAGAAGTGGACATACTGATCTTTGATGGGGTAGTAAAGTAAAATTGGTAAACCATACTAAATAGAACTAAAAATGGGCTCGTTGATTAACATGTGTTTAGATGTAGGTTGTTACCTATGTTAATGTAGCATGGAAGTAGGTGTTTAATTGAAATTCATAACTCAGGGTTGTTTTATATGTCTCATAACTAGTACTAATAATGAAGTCTTGCTGTCTTATATGTGTTTAAAAACAAAATGGGTAAATCATGAGCTAGCATAACTGGAGTAATTGTCTTATTGATGTTTTGCATCGAAGCAGTTTTATTGATATGAGATCTTATAATGGGGTAGTTTGTGGCTCAAGTTGAAGTATGATTTACATGTAGCTATATGTGGAAAATCATGACTTATGTTATTTATCTTTATGTATGCTTTGTTTGTGGATGTATGTTGATGATCATGGAATATGATAAATCATTTCACACTTGAAGTATATCATTTGCATCGCATTGCATTCGAAGTTATGTCATGAATCTATGGTTGCAACCGTACTAGTACAAAATCGTATATTACCGTAATATGATGCAAATTCGTACCTTGTTGGGTATGAAGACAGTGGACATATGCATTGCACTGCATACATTTGTATTGTATTTGTAATCATTGAAGATTATTCATGTTAAAGTATTATATTGAAGTTTTTCTATGGAAGTTATTATGGGAAATGATACTTCTCACAAGTTATTATGGGAAGTGATACTTCTCAGAAGTTCACATGCAATTTGGTAACTTGTGGATTTGAAGAGAATGTGAAGTTATATGTGGATCTGTATTGCATAGCATTCACATGTATCATATTGTATTGCAGAAGCTTTTACATTTATTTTGGTTGAGATGGATCGTATACAGTTATTTAAGTAATATTATTACTTGCATATGGTGTTGGGTTATAAGTGGATGATTTTTGTAGAGTTTATATACATTGTTCCATGTGATTTCAATTTTACTCATGATGTCCTTGCTGGAGTGATCCTCACATCCTACTTATTTAAGTTTTTGAAGTTTAGATTTTCGTTTATATTGTTCATATCATGTCATATGTGATTTGTGGTACTTCAAGCATCTTATGTTGCAGTTATTTTACTATGATCACCTAATGCTCATATATGAAGAAGTGCTTCTTTGCATTTATGTAGAATGGAACTACTAAATAATGATCATATCATGTATAATCTTTGATACTTGTTCAAGTATTAAATTGAAATTTTAATAATTATGGTTTACATAACTTGTTAAAGTAGTTCACTTGCTGAAATTTTCCAATTTCACTTGCTAGCATAAAGGGAAGGAATTAGGAGCACATCATTAACTTTTGCATTACCCCCAAATCATTTAATGTTGTGCTGTACTAAAAACATAGATGATGAAGTCCTTTGCTTAATAAGAAACATAGTGATGTTAAACATGTTGTTTAGTTGCTTAATTTGACTTATTCATATCATTCAGCTGTAACAATATCATATTCTTAACGTGCTTCTATGTAGTTGCTTCCTTGTTGCTATGTTTTTCCAAGTCTATGCTGCCAAAATTTTATAGTTCGTCATTCTTGTAGCGTAGTGGGGTGGCATCCTAGGGTTTTGTGGTTCATAGGTTGTTATAACTAGATAAACTTCTATCAGTGTCGGTTTAGAACCGTCATCAACTGGCACTGCACAATTGATAGTAATAGTCTCAGAGTGTCACTGCCGGTTGTGAAACTGTCAGTGATAGCCTAGTATTACTACTGGTTTGAGCCATAAACTGATGGTGATGTCTTCATTATCACTACCAGTTTGAGACATAAACAAGTAGTGATATATCTATTATCACTACCTGTTTGAGCCAAGAACAACTAGTGATATCATCACTATCACTGCCTATCTGAGTCACAAGTTGGCAGTGATATATCCACTATCATAACTCATTTGAGCCACGAACTAGTAGTGTTACTCACACACAAAAAATAGCATATATGGTTCGCGTACAGTTTATCTTCCTTCACATACATACATAATCATCACACATTACATATTGTTGACATGCAGTTTATCATTCACATATGGTTTGATCATTTATATAAGTGCAAATTGAAAAATAGGTATTAATATGTAAAATTACATACCTTAGAATCATTTAAGAGGACTATGTCTCCGTCATCGTAGAATGTGTGTGTAGGTTGAGCCCTTTATAAAATATTTTGGTAGCTAATCCTATGTTTGGCCGAGAAAATTTCACTAAGGCAAAGGAGGGGGGGGGGGGAGGGTGCCTTCAATAGTCCTAGTATGAGCATCCTAGAAAACCTAATGCACCTTCCACCCCTTGCCCTAGTGAATCTGTCCTGCTATGATCTCTCCAAGTTTGGTGACTAATCCTAGTAGAGAAAATTTCACCAAGGTAGAGGAAGAAGGAAGTGACACGAAACATAATGCATCTTCCTCTCCAGCTGCCCAAGTGTAATCTGCCCTGATATGATTTCTTAACAGTGGCCATCAAATCAACTTTAAAACATCATTAGTAAGACCCTGTATCAGATAAAAAGAACATAAGATATGACATCTCATTGGCGCACGTAAAAAGGGCCTCATCTCAGGGGCACAAGCTATTGCGCTAAGGAATGGCAAACCATAATTATTCATATGTGCCTCAGTTTTGTTTCCAAAATGTAAATGTGATGTTATGGGTAGCAAGGTTTATGTAATTTTGCCGACCTAAACCCTAATACCACAAAACATTATATTTAAGTTAATTTGACATAAAATCATTAATGGCAAACTACATTTAGCCATCCAATATCGTCATTTTCCAAAAAGAAAAGTAGTTCAGTAAAATATAGCGCTATATTAGGAATCAATATTTTCTAGGGTTATGGTGGCCAAGGAATAACAACAAAAATTGTTCATTTGTGCCTCAGTTGTGTGTCCAAAATTTGAATGTGATTTTTTTTAGATAATGGAAGTATAACTTCTGGCCTCAGTTCATTGAGGTTGTGTAGACCACCCAAGTTCGAGTTCTGTTGGACATGAATTTTAGTGCATGTTTTCAAACAAATGGTTGTGTGCATCCTGGATGTCTTACGTCTTGTTGGTGCTAAGGCCAGAAGTTGTACTTCTATTATTTAAAAAATATTAATTTTTGGTAGCAGGATTTAGGTAATTTTGCTGACCTAAACCCTCATATCACAAAACATCACATTCAAGCTTAATTCGACATGAAATTATCATTGGCAAATTACATCTAGATATATTAGGAATAGGTTTTTTCCTACCACTACTCAACCATTCCCAAATAGAAAAAGGCACATATCGGTGTATAATTTTTCTAGGGTTTAATAATCCATTTTTGCTTAACACACATCCATGTTCTTAGACAAGTGGGGTGGACTAGGTAACAGTTGGGAATACCTTGGGGTGATGGCAATGGGGAGGGAGCCAAGGCTTCGGTGTGGAGGAGGCCAGCATCGGGGTGGATGAGAACTCAGCATCGGCTCTGAGATGTGGAGGAGGTCGGGCAGTGGAGGAAGCCAGGGAGGGCGCAGAGGGAGCCGAGTCGTCAGTGTGGTGGCTCTAAAGCAGCTAAGTGTTGAAGAAGGGCAGATAAGGACAAATATATAGGGCATCAATACTTTTATTTCTAGATCAAGTAACCAATCAACAATAATAGACTTGATTCGACAGTGTATATAGTATAAATGTGCGGGACAAGGGAATTGAGGCATCGATGATAGTCAATCACTATCGGTTTACAACTAGAACCAGCAGTGATAGTAAGAATGCATTGGGCATGGGAACTGAGGCATCAATGATAGGCCATCCCTTTTAGTTGGTAACTAGAATCTACAACAATACTATCTTAATAAAGTGAATAAAGGGTGCTTGACTTGTAGGGCTAGGAAAACCACTAGTACATTCTAAACCACTACAATGCCAACACAACCCATTCGGTTCTACAACTATGAGCTGAGGTTTATAAAACATGCAAGCAGTTCCTCATAGGTAGTGTGGTACTAAAGGATAGCAAAAGTAGCAGGTAGCGATGGGCAGTGATGTAGAGGGGGAGGTGAAATAGAGTGAATAATTGGCCCACAATGATTCCGTTCACTTGGCCCAATCGATAATGCGAATTGGTAACTAGAACCTAAAAGAAGCAATGTAAAAATTGGGAAGATAAGTAACTTAATATTAATAAATACAAATTACACCATAATCCAAAAAGATCATCACATAAACTAATTCATATATAATGCATATATATACATATAATTTCATATATAATACATATATAAAGTTCATTACACTAGTTTAAGAATTCCTCACAATGTCGAAATTGGTTGTCGGATCATCTCCCCCTCCAAAAGGCAGTCGTGGCTCACTATGGTGAAAACAACAAGGATAAAAATGAGCATTACAATGACAGAAGAAGTAGATTTGCAAAAAAAAAAAGACAAAAAGAACATAGATCTAAAAGGAAGAATGAAGCACTATGTGACAATGAAAACAAAACCATGTTCCTTTACAAACATAATCTAAGAGCTCTGATCTCACAAGTGTCAGAGTGAATTCTCACTTGTGGTGTAGAGAAAATGACAGAGGCATAAAGATTAAATAGAGGTCGTAGTTGTACCCATTCAAGTTACCAACTGGCAGTGATAGACATATGAGTGGATTCGTGCATCCCCTATCATTGTCAGTTGTTGTTACCAACCAGCAGTGATAGACTGACATGTGGATTCATGCACCCCTATCACTGTCGATTGTTGTTACCAACCGACAGTGATATCATAACTTCCCCTACCCCTTTGTTTCTTTCACACCATTAAAACTGCATGGACAACACCCCTTCACTCTCAAGCACTTTGTTTTCTTCGAACGGCCACTATAATGCTCGCCCTCCCTAGCCTCCTCATTCCATCCATGATGTAGCTCCTCCTCCGAACTAGTCATGGTAGCCAGAACTCCTCCACCACCACAACCTTTGGCCTCTGCTTCGTTCGTAGCATTGTACTCATCGAAGAAGGATGAGTCGATGCTGACCTCCTCTGATGACCGCTCCTTCTCCTCCTCTAGCGATGACTGGTCCTCCTTCCCATACCATTGTGACTAGGAGAACAACATGGGGCTCAGCCCTCCACTGAAGAATCTCCATGCACCGACAAACTCTGAGGCGTCCTCCACGGAGGAGGACAATGATAAGGAGGTAATTGGGACAAGGTCAAAAAGACGAGCTTTGAGGAGGAGAAGGAGGCCACCGTCACCTCTGGAGGTCGCGATGACCCCATCAGCGTTGATAATGATGATGACTATGAGAAGGAGTCATTTTTGTCATCAGATGATGAGCCATCGAAGAAGAAGCAGAATATATTAAAGACGTAGCTAGGGCTTGCATAGGATTAGTGCTTTTGCAATCCAGATGTTGGTTTATATGTGTAATCCAGAACTTCCAAGCTTAATTAGTTTAAAATTTGAACTTCCAAGCTCAATTAGTGTAAATTTTAAACTTCCAAGTTTGGCTAACACCGCTTGGTTATACGATCTGGAATTGGTACATCATTGCTGGTTGGTTACACGAACCAGCATTGATACATCATTGCCAGTTGGTGAAAGCAATCGGTAGCAATACACTCTTTATCACTGCCGGTCGATGCCACGAGCCGGCAGTGTGCCATGAGCCGGTAGTGATGTACCACTGCCGGTTCCAACGGATTCATTGATTTTTTGGCACATCGGTGCTACCAAAATCAACACTGGTAAGTGATCATCAATTGGGGTTTCTATTGTACTGAATCTAGATCATCTTTGTTGTCAACAAACCTATATGCATTGGAGTCATATCCAACATCAACTGCACATACCTGTTGGACCGACATACCTGTTGGACTGACATCTTCATCTTATTCGATAATATTTTGCCCTTACTTAATGATCTCATATTCATCATGATCGGTCCAACATGTATAGCTAACCTCAAAACCCCTTTAAATCAAATGTGAATGGATTTACTTTGCGGTAGAAAATTGTTTCACATTTTTGTAACAAATGCATGGACAACATATGGAGTTTCAAATGTACTCCACGACTGTTCTCAGAAAAGCAGTCACACCGTTAATGAATTCTAGTGAGCGATGATCCACATCGTACATCCATCTTCAATCCATCTACAATTAATTATAACAAACTAAATTTTAGTTAATCAATAAATGATCACAAAATATTATATTCATTATTTAAAATCTATTAAATTAATAAACATCAAATAAGAATATAATGCTAAATGATAAAAATTAATATACTAAGGGGTAAATGGGTTTAAAAGATCAATGTAACTAATCTATCTAAATTTCATAACAACAATCACAATTTAAAACTAATTTTAATAATTACTACTTGATCACACAATTTTATAAGTTATCTTAAATTCATTAAATTGATTAACAATAATTAATTATGTAATGCTACTTAAGTAGAATTACAAAAACAAATCTCTCTATGAGCTCATCCACCGTAAACGACAATTGAAATGGATCCAAACCTTAAATTGGAGCTAGATCTTGATCTAAGCAGTCTCTATACATCTACAATGAGGTAATTGAAATATATTGTCTAAATTAGAGCTCAATTGGAGCTCTAGCTCCTTAAATATCCAACACCATGAAATAATCACCTACTTTCAAAACCTAGAGTAATATAGCATGTAAACTAACTATAAATGAAATGTAGATCAAGTCACTAACCTTGGAGCACCTAGGGCATGTGAATTCCTCTAATTTTTTAAGCCTTCGAGCATCATGTCGTCACAAATGGCTGGTGCCAATAAAAAACAGAGCTTCTCTCTGTTCTACTCGAGCTTGGGGCAGGGGAGATAGACCAATATATATTGTACACTTATCGGTATTAGTTTCAGACAAAAACCAGCAATCATAAGGTATTATCACTGCTAGTTCATGCTTCAAACAAGCAATGATAAACTGTCAATCTGTAACATGAACCAACAGTGATAAGGAGGATATCACTACCGGTTCATACCAAGAACCACTTCGTTGCATGAACCGGCATGGGGAATCACTATCGGTTCATGCGGCCTCAATAATTTGTTGCGATTACGCACAAATTAACCGACAGTGATACTCTATCACTGCCAATTCTAGCCGAACCAACAGTGATATCCGGTTACGGATTAGGGTTTCTGTAGTAGGTTAGATGGTCCACTATCCAATCTATTATACTTGCGCGCTAACCGCAGCTAATTAACCAAGATAGAATTCCATGTTGTGAATCTAGCTACCTTTGAATACCAAGGATCCTTTATACCTACTGGCCTACACTCGTTGAAGCTGCAAAGTGCAAATATTCAGTTGGACGAGGCAGTTTTTCAGCAAGCTCTCATATCACTTCTCAATGGGATTGCGAACGTGCAAAATATGACTTTGCATATTGGGTGGCTATATCTAGAGGTTAATATTTGACTTATCAATATAATCTGTTCACTGACCATTGTATTTTCTCTTTCGAAAGAAATGGTTGTGCGATAACCCTTTGAAGTTTTCTTATCTCGGGAACTTACAATTGTTCAATGTTTATACATCCCAAAGAAGTTGAGGAGGTCCTTTTTTCAGTTTCGTTTCTGAAAGCCATGCCTTTTTATTGAAAAGTTGGAGGCCCATTTAAGTGACATGTTACATTTTTTATGTTTATCGGTTATGATATCCTTTTTTCCTTTGACTTCTATCCTGTTTGGTATATCTCGATTTGCTTGAAGTGTTACGTAATGTTCTCTTATTATGGTCCATGGAACCATGCCCTAAAAATTGTATAAAGTTGTTTTTATTTGTTATGCAAGTGCTATTAGACTGTTAACTCTTCGTTTGAAATCCATATTAGAAGAATATGGGAATAATATTAGAACACTTGGCAGCTACTGGCGATTAGAGAGAGAGGAGAAGGAGGCCACTAGCGTCGATGACAGCGGCAACGACGAGGCCATCATGCATGCACTGCATGAGAAACTCATGGCCAAGGATGCCGTAGCTGACGCTGCCACCAATGGCGCCCAAACTATCACGCATGCCCTGCATGAGGAGATCGTGGCCGCAGCGAATGAGGTCGCCGCCACCAACAACGAGGCTATTGCACATGCCCTCGCGACAATGAGGAGGAAGAGGCAACCAAGGAAGAGATGGCCAAGGAGGCACCAAGGGCCCCGAATATCCTGCACGGCTGGCATGCTCGTGACTCGGTAAGACCATACGAGCAAAGGGATTCCTCCTCAGCATGTGGTTAGGACGAGGATGACCACGAAGAAGATCGGGACAAGGGGGCCAGTGCCGACTCCTACTCCAATGACTTTGGCGACGATGATGATATCGGTGGCTTCGGCATCATCCCTCAGCAGGATGAAGTGCCTGCTTCTCAAGGCTTAAATTTTGTTGAATGAACTGTTACATGTGGTGACATCCATGCACTTTGCAAATTGCAACTCGATGGAAGCAAGGAGCCTTGTGTCAGCTACTTGTTCATTGCTACTGCCGTATGGTCAAATCATTTGAGCGTCTTTGCTTGTACTTGTTTAGTAAATTTCTAGCAGACCTTTCCCTTATGTTCTATGCCAAATATTAGAAGACTGTCTGCAGTAAAATACAATTTAGTAAACTCATGAATGTTCTGAGAAGAAATGTGTATATTGTATAGGTTAGTTTTGCTTCAGTTTCTCTCGACACACACATGCTCCACACTGATGAAGCCTAAAGATCATACCAGAGCAAGCAACGTACGTGCACCTTCGTTCAGTAAAATATCATAGTCATATATAGAACTTTTGCCTTTTTTTTGGACATACACCCATTTCTAGTGCTACATGCATTTTTTGACTCCCAAGGAGGAGTTAATGTATATGGTTGTCAACGAACCAAGCTCAAGCGAGTTTGCCCTATCAGGCTTGAGCTCGATAAAATATCAAGCCGAGCTCGAGCGAGCTTATGATGGTGGCCGAGCTTGGGGATGGGCTTGAGCTCGGCTCAAGTCAAGATCTTAGGCTCGAGTTCGGATCACCTAAGCTCGGTAACAGAAGAAACCTCAAGAAAGTTTCAGTAAGTCTTGCCTCCTTAGTTGGTTTTTTATGATGTGGTCACCTAGGTATGCTTGAGAATGATCTCTCCCATCCAATTCTTGCAACGTCTTGTTAGGCCTTGTAGATACATAAGGAAAGTTAATATTGTATATATTTGGTAGGGTGGCAAACTTAAATAAAAATTGCAATACTAATTAACTCGAATCTTATCGAACCTTATCAAGCTCGAGCTCGTGAGGCTCGCAAACCTTGGCACATGCCTGAGTTTGGCTCATTCTGAGATTGAGCCAAACTCGTGTAGCTCACGAGCTTCAAGCTTTTTTGATAGCCCTACACTACTATAGAAATGGTCATCAGTGTCGGCTCAAATACGCCATGAGTGGCGATTTTTGAACCGGCACTGATAGTCACGGACTATCAGTGCCAGTTTATTAATAAACCGTCACTAATACTGAGACTATCAGTGCCGGTTCATAGCAAGTAACCAGCACTGATACTCAACTATTAGTGCCCATTTTTGGTACAAGCCGACACTGATAGTCTCTGTATCAGTGCCAGTTTTTTTCTCATGAGCCAGCACTTATGCCCCTTGCCCTGTACAGAATCTAGCCGTTGCCGACAACAACACATAATATCACATACAGCAAGATAAACATGCATTCAAGTTTCACATGCACATATAATTATCTCAGCATATATAATATCATACACATACACAATTCATTCACATTTCATCTCATTCATGCATACGTAACCATATTATTTCACATGTCATTGACTAGATATCATAACTAATACAAGTTTGCAACAAAAGTTCATAATTAATAGAAATATGCAACAAAAGGGTAAGAAGCGATGTCATTCAATTTTTCTTGTTGATTGAAGACCCTAAACAACACTTTTTACCTTGAGAGGAATCAGGTAACAAACTCTGCGAGCTAATTAAAGGGACGGCTTGCAAACAACACCATTTGAAAATATGGTAACACTCAGACTCTGGAATGACTTGGTCATTGATGAACCTGTAGAGTCGTTCCTGAATTGCGTTGATTCTCTGCGGCATGAGGATACCTGTTTCTAGCTCGAGGTCCTGGAATTACAAGAATTGAAGAAATCAATCTATTTGGACATGAGTAGGAACTGAAAATTAATCATCAATATGTATACCACTTACATTAGCTTTAGTAATAGTACTATAATTATTTTTGGTCCATCCATGCATGAAGTCACATACATAGTAGCCACATAAATTGTTGCCCTGGGCCTGAAACCTACAAGGGAAGTCTGTTACGATTTTCCATTCCTTCCGGAATGGAAAGTGAAGTCATTCCTCTTGACGTAGCGCATGTACACCCTGTACGTGTGTGATTATTGAGCGTAACTAGACTTAGATCCAATCAATTCAAACTTTACTAAAAAATTAATTAAATAATTAGTTTACCATTGTAGCAAGTCTATGACGGGTTGGTATTCGGCCTCTAGATTTCTTTTCCCATCGAGGACAATGATACTGCTATAGTCAGTCTGGATGACAAAGAGGACCCAGTAAAATCTGCATACATGTCACCGTAGGTAATTAGTCCTAAGTCCTAATGTCATGATGCTCAAAAAGAGTAGTATAAACATGGAGGGAAACACGTACCCAAAGTTGTAAGGTAAAAGTATGTATTTCTTTAATTGGTACATTTGAATAATATCAAGTGCATAATCCTTGGTTGCATATGGCAGGGTGGCGACCATCATCTGGTTTATTTTCATTGGGTCGAGGAATCCTACTTCAGTGATGCCCTTTTGACCGCATGTATGTATCTACACAAGAAGTTAAGACATTCAATCTAATGGTACAAGAATTTATAATGTGAATTATACATGTAAGACACTTACAGAGTCCACAAACTAATGAGTTGAATGCCGAGGGTGTCTTGGTGGTAGAGTTGATATATTTTGTCGAAATGAATCCAGATTTCGCCGTCCCCGTGGAGGAAATCACAATGTCTGTATTGGAATGCGAACATCTCTCTACTGGCATTCGACTATTCCAAGTACTAGGCATGGAATCTCCGCATTTGGGTTGTTAGCTCCAATAGGTACTCAACCAGTTGTTCACCAAGCTTAAATTGCCATTTAGTTTGTGTCTTTTCAACCTTGGACTTGTCATAAAGTGCTTCTTTTGTTATTCCGGCACAATTAGAAAATTTCTTTCTAATTCTTCATGTTGTTCTAGCACTATTTGTTTTTTTACCTTCTTGATCGACGCCTTCCTCAACTGTTTCTTACCCATGATGCATGCGTAGTTAAATTTTAGCGGTGGGTCCACAGGTCTTGTCAAAATCTGAAGAAACTTGGCAACCGTTGTTGGATCGATAGCACTCTTCTCTGGCTCAGTACGTTTGAAGTGTGCAGTGACATCGGCACTCACTTTCCTTCTAGTTTCCTCATCAGTTAAATCATAAGGAAGAGGAGATGCCGGCTTCTTAGATGTTGATTGTCGCTTCTTAGCTGTTGCTCACTGATGTGACGAAGTCAATTCTAAGATGACATCGACTTCTAAGCTTGTGCAGGTGCTACCAGCTTCTTCAGCAGGATAGGCGGCGGCAGTGAAGGGGTTGGAGTTCTTCTTGGTGGCTGTGGAGGCGGCAGAGCTAGAGTTCTTCCGGGTGGATGTGGAGGCGGCGGTGGAGGAGGTGGAGAGCTTCTGGGTAGCTGTGGAGGCGACGATGGAGGAGGCGGAGATCCTTTGGGTGTGTCCGATGACTCCGAACTAGACCTAGACTCGGTTGTACTTCGCCAAACAATATGTCATACTTGCGCCACAGGATGTAATGACCTACATTTTTTTAGAGCCTCATTTCCCCCGCCTCCCCAGGGTAATCCAGATGCTTTTATGGTACTTATGTATTGCACTATCCATGTGTACCTTGGTGTATCCCTATGGTATCGGACGATAGTTGAAGAGGGTCCCTTCCACCCATTGCTCAGCCAGACCCCTAGCCACCATGGTGGGAACAACTAAGACTAGCACGACAAGCTTGCATGGTGTGCTTTCTGTGATGTCATCCATGGGGTGACGGATTAAGGCTTCTCCTACAAGCCCCATGGATGCGCAGCTACTCCGGGGACCACCAGGGCTCGACAACAAAGCTTATCTATGATGGCTAATAGCTTCTGCCTTGCTTGCTGCCTTGCTTGCTGCCTGGCTTGCTACATAGCTGCTTCTATTTTGGCGTCTGTCATCCGTCTCTCCTTTGCAAGTTCTTCTTTTAGCATAGCCATCATTTCTGAAATATTTTCTTTTCTGTGTTTCTTGTAAGTGTCAGCATTTTGTTCGAATCTGACCTTCCAAGGCCTCAAACCCTTGCCGCGTGCACGACCGGTGTCCTCCTTGTTTCCCAGTGCCAATGTTAGCTCATCGTTCTCCCTGTCTGCCTAGAAAAAGCCCTGGGAACACTAGGTGTGGGCATCTATAATCTTCTGCGTGACTTCGAGTTCTTGTTCATTTTTTAAGCATAAGCTTCCATCAGTCACAAGAGTCACCCCTCTCCCATATATGTAGTTCTTCGCTCGTAGAATCCACTCAGCCATCACAAGTGTGATACCGCCTTTAGTTACATCTTCTTCCATCTTCTCCCACTAGTCAAGTTTCCTAACATACCCACGCAAGCCGGTTCTGTGGGGGTATAAGTTCTTCTGGGAGTTGGCCTTGTTTGCTTCACTTATATTTTTTGCTTCCTCCAAATCCCTGTACTCCATGAAATCATACCAAAAACCTTTCACCGTCGGATAATCATCCCAGTCTGGCGTTCGACCCTTCTTGTGATTATCTCTGTACAATTTACCTTTAAAATTCTTAAAAATTTGCTCATTATGACTAGGGCATGATGCTTTGCTATAGCCATATTGCATCCTTAAGGGTAATCGAACTTTTGTGACAACTTGCCTCACATGAAATCTTTGATGCTATCAGGAACTGCCCACTTGTCACCTCGTTTTCCTCTCCAAGTTCTGTAAGTGATTGTGACATGGTCCCTTACGAGACAACCGAATGTTGTCTTGAACGGCCCGAGTAAGTGTAGAGGTTTTATGGGCTCCCCAGCTGAATCGACCTCCGTGATGACAAAATGTCCCTCATGTATCTTGCTGGGACCTTGGCCATGCCTCAGTCCTATGCAACATCAGTGGTCAGAGACGAGAGCGCATCATCAGTGTTGTCGGACCCTGCGGAGCATCAGCGTCAGGTTGATTCAAGTTGAGGTACGCACTCGGGCTTCGCTCCTGAGTATCATCTGAGATGGGATCCTGGTCATAGGAGGGGCCTTGTATGGGGGGCACATCCGTAGGTGACGACTTGATTTTGTATGTGTCATACCTACATAAAAATTTCTTCTATTCAAATTTGTTGCAACATCGACATTAGCATATATGACAACTAGCTAATACATCAAGAA
The DNA here is from genome assembly GCF_958298935.1 of Phragmites australis. Lineage (NCBI taxonomy): Eukaryota > Viridiplantae > Streptophyta > Magnoliopsida > Poales > Poaceae > Phragmites > Phragmites australis. Next base: position 16,588,830 of record NC_084936.1, on the reverse strand, counting down.
ATAGCAACTAGCAGAAAAGGTAATAGGTCCAAATCTTCTATAACATGTTCATCATTTCCCTAACTATATGTATTGTACCCATTATTCATGAATCAGCAACAAGTGATGTTCATCACAAGTGATGTTCATCATAAGTACCAACTATCGGTAAAACATCTCCTGAAAGTACATTTTAAAGTACTACCATCCCACACATCAGGTATTGATCTAGTTTTCTCATTGACCAATACATACAAATCCCAAAAAACTATAGCTAGACTAGCAGTACCAATCCAATTGTCCTCCCAAAACCTTACTTTCCTACAGTTACCTATATGCCAACTATACCCAACCTTTACAACTTGGGCTGCCCACAAGCATTATAAGTAGGACAAGTAAATAAATTTTGATTGTTAGTATTATATTTAAAGTTAATGATCTGTCTCCATGTTAGTACATATAAAGATGTGTTCACGTTTAACTATTTAGCTATTTGCGTCACCTGTTAAGATCGCAGAGTACTATCTCTCATAATCGACATTGTAAAATTCATGAGAATGCATTGCTACAAACTATTTATGCCTCACCATGCATAAAGAAACTACTATATATTACAGACAAACAATCCCAATCAGCCTAGTAGCACTACAACCGTCTATTCAGCCTCTATGCATCTCTAATTCTCCATCAAGTAGGTGAATTGATGGCCAAACCAACATGATAAACACCTGCTGATGTGAAACAGAAATAGTAGATGACTCATACTAATCTATGAAATAGGAGTCCAACCCATCCAAGCAATAGCATTGCAAAATGCCCATGCTGATCAGATGCACAATGCGGTGGACAACCTGGGCATCGATGATGACGGCGTCCCTCTCCAGGAAGAGGGTGAGATGGCTGGTCAAGGGATAGGGACGGTGGGGATGCGGTGTCAGTGACGGCGACGGGGACAACGGGGAGGCGGTGTTTGCGATGTGGACAGGGACAGCGGGGAGGCGGCGTCGGCGATGGGGACAGGGACAGCGGGGAGGCGGCGTCAGTGACGGGGATGAGGACAGCGGGGAGGCGGCATCAACAATGGGGACGGGGACGCTAGGGCTCCAAGAATGACGGCATTGGGGAGATAGCGAGAATCAGCGAGCATGCAAAGGAGGAATGGAGAGGTTGCGGCTAAGTCTGGCTTATATAGGGATAGAGTATCAGTGTCGGCTGTGGTATACAACCGGCACAGATACTAGTATCAGTGCCAGTTGTAGATAAAAGCCGATACTGATACTTGGACTATCAATGTCGGTTGTAGACCACAGTCGGCACTGATACTTGGACTATCAGTGCTGGTTGTAAAATTAAGCTGGCACGGATATTGGGGCTATTAGTGCTGGTTTTCCCTATAATTGGTACTGATATTGTTTTACTCTTTTTTTGACAAAACATTTTGTTGTGTATCTAGGTCTGTAATTTATCTAATATTAGGGTTTATATTAGATCTATAATTTGTGTAGTACTTAATCATTATTTTTTTGTAGGAACTTATTTATTGTATATTTAGGTTTGTAATTTATTGTGTACTAGGTAATTTATTTTATATTAGGTGTATGATTTGTGTAATACATCTTTGTTACTTAAGGCAATGTATATATTTATAAAAAATTAAAGTTTTTTACTTAATAGAAATTAAGGTATATTCTTAGTTAGTACGAATTAGATCTTACTTAATACAAAATAAAGAATATTCTTACTTAATACATGTCCTTGATACAAATTATAGTGAATCCTGAATTAATTATTACATCAAAGTTGCTTTCATTTAACAATTATAGCTTTGTTATGATCGCGGTGTATGTAGGTAGGTTCATCCAAGCACCATACACTCCATTGTGGCCTTTTAAAGTCTTTGCCGATAGGTTAGCAAGAGCAGGCCAATGTTGGACTGTTATGAACAGTATTGCGCGTAGGGTGAAATGCTTGCGTTTGTATTCATCCAACACCCGTATGCCATCTTTCCTATAGTACAAGGAGATCTTCAAGTAATAGTTGGATATACACATCGATATCATTGTCAAGTTGACTCAACCCACTTATCAGCAAAGGCATCATAAGGAACGTCCGCTTTATACACAACCAAGATAGAAAATTGTAGATACAGAGAGTCATGGGCCAAGTGCTATGACTATTGCTCATATTGCCGAAAGGATTCATCCCATCCGTACTTAACTGGAACCTTATATTCCTCACTTCAGCATTGAATTCCTTGTATTTTGTATCGAAGTTCCTCCATTGCATTCCATCAGCAGGGTGTCTAAGCATTACGTCTTTTTTACGCCCTTCGGCATGCTATCACATCAACTCAGTATTTGCTTTGTTGGCAAACAAACTCTTCAAACAATAGATTATAGGGAAATACCAAACCATCTTAGCGAGGGGGGGGGGCTTTTATCCTTACTCTTCTCCCCTATGCAATTGCTATCGATATCATTAACGTTGTGTTTGTACCGTGATGCACTGCAAACACGACACGCTTCCAAGATTGCATCCCTATTGTGAAACAACATGAAGTCATTTCGGCATGCATGTATTTTCTCTACTTCCAACCCCAACGGGCAGATAATCTGCTTGGCGTGGTATTTTTTAGGCAACTCGTTGCCCTCTGGAAACAAGTCCCTCAAGAATCGTAACAACTCGTTGAAGCCCTTATTAGACTAACCATTGATAGACTTCATTTGCAGCAATGTCAGCACAACATGCAGCTTGTTGTGCTCTTTCTTATAGCCCAGGAACATCGGTGTTTTATAGTCCTCTATCATGTGCTAGAACTTTTCGTGTTGCCTATCATTGGTGTAGTCTCCCTCTGCATTGCGCAACATTTTGTCTAGGTCGTCATCATCGTTGCCAACAAAAGTATCTTCGAGCGTCGACATATCGATGTCTTTGTCATCCATCATATCGTTGCCTCCGTCTTCCTCGATTGTGGGCTACTCTTTATGCACAACCTCCTCATGTTCACCATGCTCAGTCCAGTGGATATAGCCAGACATGAAACCCTTGCGAAACAAGTGTGCGTGGATCTGCTCTGTACCTGAGAACTGCTTCTCATTCTTACAATCAACGCACAGACAATATATATAGTGATCATCACGCTTGTTTTTTGGCTTTTTGTACACCACAACAGCCCTCAAAAAAGCATCCACGCCATGAAAGAACTCTGGGCCGCGACGGTCACACTTGTACATCCATGTCTGCTCCATCTACAAATTTATGATTATCATTACGTTTTAGCAATCAATAAAAAAACCTCATAACCATGCAACATTTCAAAATGCACATCTAATTTATTGAATTACATTGCATCTTGATTGCTCCATGTTAGATGGCCCATCACCTTCCGGCACTTGGTCTAGGTCGGAAGATCCACTTTCTAAATACTTCCATGTCCGCTTGCGACTAGCGGATGGATTTGCCATCCCTACAGCATAATATTCATATTCAATATGTTGATCTATTTAGAGGTGATTTTAATCTTTTTTGGATTTCTCCTTAATTAGTTATGGAATTAATAATTTACAACATGATTAATAGAATAAAGTAATTTCATTACAAAAGAGTGCATGTATTTTTAACATGTATATTACATCAATGAGAACACAACAAAATTAGTTTCACCTTTCTCCGAGCTCTAATTATTTTTCTACGCATTTTATAATCTTTCAGTCAATTAAACAGTACAAAAGATATTCATTTCATCATTTCTCTAAAATATCATACAAATAATAATGCATCGCAATGAGTATGATGATATGCAAAGAAAGATGCCCCACAAAGCATGATGACAGTGGAGATGCAATGCATCATAGCATGAGTTTGAAAGCATCAAAGATTTTTCCTTAATTTTGATTATTATTAATCATTTAATAAATCCCCGGATTAATTGAGCTTACAACAAAGCTTAATCCTAAAAAGAAAATTAATTATGTTTAACATGATTGTGAGTATTTATTATGAACAGGGCATAAACTAACAGATTAACAAAATTGGTTTCACCAATTTTGGAGTTACCAATAATTAATTCTGAATTACCTAACCTTAAACACATTTAAATAATTAAAGGGATTTCAGTACATATATCATGGCTCCTAGTATTTTGAATATGTATAGCATGATAAAAAAAGCCAAAAAAATTGATTTCACTATTATTGGAGGTATATTTAATTTCCTATGCATTTTGCAGGGTTTCAGCCGATTTAATGGTTGAACAATAATTTTATTTGGCAATTTCCGAATTAACCGATTATTAAAAGGCCTTAATTCCTTTTTCACCAGGGGCTGGCTAGCCACCGTCACTGACCGTGGGGCCGGGCTGCGCTAACTCGGGTCAAAATCCACTCGCGCTTGGAGGCGCACAGTGCTGGATGGCACTGGCGAGCTCGCCGACGGTGAACGGCAGCACGGCTCGACCAGCGAGCGGCACCATCGGCACCACCGCACTCCTGGGAACTAGCCTGAGGCACAGGTGGTCGACGGCGATGGCCGAAAGGCGGCCCGCGGCATCGAACAGCGGCGACGGTGGCTCGACGGGCAGGGAGAAACACGCCGGCGGCAAGCAACGGCAAAAATGGTCCTACCGAGAACACCTAGAGCATCTACACGAGCGTGCGGTCTCAATGGCGTGCCTAATGGCTGACGGGCCCGGCTGCAGCTCGGCCGGCGGCGAACACACACGGGCGGCGGCGGCTCGACCAACGCGAAGACCTGCGCCGGCATCGAGCAAATAGGAAAGCGACACAAGCTAAAGGAAGAGAGCAACTCAAGGAAGCTCACCACGGGCTTGGTCATGGAGGAGGAGGTCGGAGGTGATGGCACGGTGGTGTTGTGGCCAAAAAGGGCACCGACATTAAGGGGAGAAGAAGGTGCCTTTTATAGACTGTAGAGTTAATAGTGCCAACCCGTAATACGAACTGGCACTGATACTCAGTATCAGTGCCGGTTCATGGTTACCTGTCGGCACTGAAGTTGTGACGTTTCAATTCTGTAATCATGTCATTATGCATAATCATGCATCATGGGCATCATGTTTAATTGTTAAGCATATGATGAGTGATTGTTACTTTAAATGGTGGATTAATTTTGCTAAATGTTTATAAAATACCCAATGTTAGAGTTTTCTTTTAGTTAAGTCTCGCATAAACGTGGTGGGTGAATCCAATTAAAATGGGTTCATCTTTTTGTAATCGATGCGCATATGTTAATAGAAGTTTCGCAGCTGATTTGGGCTTGTCTCTCTAGCGAGTGGGACCCACTAGCCGGCCCCACCACCTCTTTCTCTCTCACTCGGCTGCAAGACCGGCAGCCCCACCCTTCAGCTCAAGCCCTCACTCATTCTCACTCTCCTCACTCCCAACCGAGCCAAGCAAGCAGCAGGAGCTGCTGCTCTCCTCTCCTCCCTCAAGCTCTCTCCCTCACCACCCAAATCCCTCCCTCAAGAGAAAAATCAAGGTATCTATGTTACACCTTGGCATTCCCCATCTCTTTATCTCTCCATACACCCAAGAATTCCACGCATGCATGAAGATTTGGAGGAGTTGCAAATCATTTTCATCACCCCTCTCTTTTCTGAAATTTCAGCAGTTTGGCCTCCTTCCCCAAGCCATTTTCCTCCGATTCTTCCCCAACCAATAGTCACAAATCTTGACAAGGACTTTGGGTAAGTTCTTTAGGTTTCCCTTGGTGAGAATGTGTGTTTGGTTCGGTTGGATTCGTGTCTAGGAGCTGTGTTCTTGAAGTGGCGGAGTACCATGTTCATTCTTGATGAAATGAAGCTCGTAGGGGAAGTTGGGTTGAGTTGAGCTAGTGTTTCGTGTTGTGGAGTGAGTAAAATAGGTCTAGAATCCATGCTTTTGTGCCATAACTTGTTTATGTGGTTTAGAATCCAACCTGCAAATCATTTCAACCAAAGTTTCTTCGCGAAGCAGCTCTCTGGAACAACCCAGAAGTTCCGGGTAAACCTAGTTAAAACCCACCCGAGAATCGTGTTGGTTAGTGTGTAACTTGAGTTTAAAACCCTTGGGCTAATGCTTATACGTGTTTATGGAGGATAGGTTTTAACATGTATGTTGAATCGACCATCGAAATCATCGCAAACTCAAGTCTGCCAGAACCCAGAAGTTCCAATCTAACCCGAAAGTTTTAGGTAATTCGAGTTGAATTTAACCGAGAGCCCTACTCAGAACCTTACCCGAAAGTTGTGACCTTAGTTCAGAACTTCCGGTTTAATCCATTTTCTTTGCAACCCGAGAGCCCTACTCGGAACCTTACCCGGAAGTTCCGGCCCAACCCAGAAGTTCCGACTTCAACCTGGAATTTCTGGATTTCTCTCAGTTTTTTTGATGTTGTTTAGATTGTAGACTTCATTGTTCCTTCTCGTGTCTTGTACTTTTGACTTGTTGTTCTGCATCCTCTATTGCTATGCATCTTGTAGCATACATCTTTGCACCTCATTCATGCTCATCATATTGCATGCCTTCTTCTTTAGTGAATGAAGGACCGGAGTGTGACGTGGGCGTGATCAAGGGCAATCCAGACTATGTGGCTATTAATTGTGAAGCTGAGCAGCAAGGCAAGCATCTAAGCATACTCTACCTAGTACTTTGGATCTTGTGAAGTCTAATATGATAAACTACGCTTTATGTATTTTTGCATGTAGTGAGTCAATGTTGGGCTTTTATGGGCAAATCCTAATTGTTGCATTGTCCTACCTTGACGTTGTTTATCTGTGATCCCTTGTAACTTGGGTTTTCAATATGTATTTGTCCAACGTAAAATGAACATGATGTGCTTAGCAAGCTTAGGTCATCAGTAGAAATCGAGCGGTGGTTCGACCATCGTTCGCGAGCTTAGGGCTTACTTTTTATTCACGAAGATAATGGTGATGGAGGGATGTGTAAGTTAGTGAGGATGAGGTGAGGTTCAAGCGGGAAATAGGGATGGCTCAAGAAGGGAGTCTCAGATGCTATAGGCCTGTTTGAATCGAATAAGCACTGACCGTTGGTGCATTTGGCTTTGGCACTTTCTGTACTTACCACATGTCAATATAATGGTAAGATAAGCCGAATACCTTATGTAGCTGTGATCTTTTGGCGTGCGAGTCTCAGGTGTTGTTGGTATAATAGGATTGTAAGGGGTATCTAGTTTGCTCGGGGAGTAGTTCTAGATGACCTCTGCATGACGAGGCGTATGTTTAAATGGTTGGGGGTTATTTAGGAAAGGTTATCACAGGTACCCCCTTGTGTGGACTGCGGGTCGCACAAGCCGAATGGTCCTCGTGTCGTGTGGGTACAAGGAGTACCCCATGCAGGTGTGTAAGATCAATTCGAACTGTCGCGCTCTCAGTTATGAGAACGCTTATGTCTATTTGCATCAATCGTAGAGTTTCCGATATGGGATAATGTCATGGTATGTAGGGGAATGATGGTGATGTTGATGTCAAGTTGAGATGGTTCTAATGGCAGATATGATATGTTGATAATCTCAGGATAGAAGGATTTTGGCTAGGTTATAGAAGCTCACACTTGAGTAAAAATCGCTTTTGCATTCTAAATTCATTTAACATTTATGGCCGATTCCTTGCTATGCATCCTCAAATGCAGTCTCCTTGGAGTCAGGTTATTATTAAGTACTCAATATGGATTAAGTCTTGTGAATACCTTCGTACTCACGCTGCTTGTTTGCTTTTAAGGTAAGGAAGAATTAGTTTTTGATTATTTCACGCCCGCCGACGTTGGTGACGGGCAAGAGTAGTGCTACCTACTCGGATGATGCCTTTTGGGGTGGTGCTTATGGGCACATGGCACTACCCACCTTTTATCATTCTTATGTTTATTCCGTTGTGTAGTGACTCTAACCCACTAAGAGATGAAATTGTCTCTTATCCTCCTAGTGTTCATTATGTAAATTATTGTGAAATTGTAGCCACTTAAAGACTTGTAATCTAATTTTATTACTCGCTCATTATTATGTCTTCATATGGGGAATATTGTTGTAAAGGTATGAGTTCCGATCTTGGGCATAAAACACATACCCGGACTACCGGAATTGGATTCTTGTTAATCATTATGGTCATGATTGTGTAGATGATCGCCCTAATGAGTAACTAGAATACAATTTGGATGGTTCCCCACAGCGTGGTACCAGAGCAAGGTTTAATGAAGTAGCCTAAAAGAATACTTAGGAGGGATTAATAAAAAAATTGTCAACCCCTCTAAGACAACCAACTAAAGTTTATCTTTGGGTCCTAAGTGTTTGCTCTATTTTATTCCTCACCATGTCTTAAAGCTTTTTGTATCCCTTCTTGTTGTTAACGTGCCTAATTTTGATCTCTAACTCATCTCTTTCTTAATGGGTTAAGGATGGCCGCTCTGGCGTTAGTGATGGCTACTCGTGCCGAGGGTGTGGAGGGTTTTCCTGCACTCCTCCATGAGATGCTTTGGCATGCAAGTTTCACCTATGCGCCGGAGTATGCGGTTTACGCTCAAGGAGTTGGGCCCGACTTGGTGGACTACTTGGCAACCGTGGACACTCGGGTGTGAATCATCGAAGGCGGGGCCAATCCCCACTACTTTGAAGCAATTGGAACTTCAGAAGAAATGGTAGTTCAAGCGGTGGCATACAAGGCGATGGTTACCCTTTGTAGTGAGTTGCCAGTTCTACACGGATGGCCTTTCATCTACTTTCCCATCTGGGGCAACTACGTCAACAACTTTGAAGATGTTCCAAATGTGGCTCCATTGAATGAGCACCGCATGGTAGAGTTGGTTTGCTCCTTGGACCAATCCTATCGTTGCGTGGTGGCTGAGCTGTGGGAAACGTGAAGGCGTTACAACCAGCTGCAACACAAGATGGAGTTGCAAGTGCGCCACGGACTGGTGAACTGCAAGGTGTTGTATGGAGAGGGCCATATGACACTGTATGGCATGGCATCCGGTGGTGCAAGGCACACGGGTACCTCGTCCCCGTGGCTGAGGCGCACGAGCATCCTTAGGATTGCAAGTGCCTCAGTTCCCTAGTGTTGAAGTCATGAGGGAAATATTGTTAGACGAATCGCAGCATCTTACGCACCCCGACTCCATTGATGATACGGGCTCTCCTCAATATCATCTCTTGGATGAATTTCCGAAGGACTTTGTCCGGGATCCATATCGCGAGTGGCTTTAAGTCGGTGCAAGTAAGAATACGTAATAGGGTATAGTGTTCTTTCGTGAACTTTTGAACGATTAAGTTAGCTATGCTATGCCCCTAAGTGTAACATATTGTTGTATGCTGCACTAGTATTGTGTTGTTTCTGCATTGTGTTGTTCTGTATTATATGGTCTTTGTGATTTATGTTGCATCGACGCAATCGACAAAAAAGGTAAGAAGGTAAGGGATGCATCCCGATGGCGGTAAATATTGGGTGCTCAACCAGTGCGAGGTAGGGGCCTGGTGTGTTCTGTACAGCGATGATACGGAAAGTGAATATGTTAGCAATAACGTATAAACATCTCCCATGCGATGGGGGTCATGGTTATCTACAATACGATGTTGGTTATGGTCGTCTACCCATGTGGCAATTATATGGGGTGTCCCGTAAGGCAATATACGGGAAGTGAATACGTTGGCAACAACGTTTGGAACGTCGGTTGTGCGGCGAGTTGCACAAGCACCGTTCGGGTGAACACTTTTTCTTTCTCGTGCGAAGGGTGATGTTTGATGCTCATTATTTTATAAATGCCTATGATCATTGTTGTATTGATGCTTGTAGGGAGTGATAAACTTGAGAAAGAAACATGTAAATAAGGATCGAGCATACTTTCATTTCTATCTATCATGATGCACACATTTACATATCGTGGGCTTTGAGCAGCGCGACCGCATTCATGTTGAATTATTCATTCCTTGTCATCCTAAATTCTTAAGTGTTGTGTCTCTTGTCTTCACTAACCGTGGGATTGACGGCAAGATGAGGACCAGCGGCAATTTGTTGGGCAATCTTCCTGAGGGTTCTAACGAGAACAATCCAGTGTCGTCTCTACCGCCGAGCATAGTTGATGTGCTGATGCAGATTGAGCAAAACCGACAAGCATAGACCACTCTTCTCGAGGCTCTCGTGCGCAATACAGCCCCTTAAGGAGGAGGAGGAGGAGCTAGGTGCCGTGATGACTACTCAGACTTTCTTCATACTAGTCCTCCCACCTTCACACGCACCGAGGATCCTCTCGACGCGGACCATTGGCTTCTCACCATTGAGCAAAAGCTCACTATCCTTTGGTGCGAGGACCATGAGAAGGCCCTCTTTGCCGCACATTAGCTCCAAGGCACGACCGGCGCATGGTGGACCAACTACCTCGCCATGCACGCTAACGATCATCACGTCTCTTGGGCGGAGTTCCGCCAAGCCTTCTGCGGCTATCACATCCCCAAGGGGAAAATGGATATCAAGAGGCGGGAGTTTCTGGACCTCAAGCAGGGTGGCAAATCTATCATGGAGTATGTGCAAGTGTTCAACCACTTGACCCAATGTGCGCTAGAATAAATCAGTACCGATGCGAGGAAGCAAGATCGCTTTATGAACAGTCTCTCCACCAAGATGCAAGACTGTCTATCAGTCATGAGTTTGCTGACTTTAACAAGTTGGTGAGCACCTCCCTCATGGTCAAACACAAGCTGAAGAATCACCAGGAGGAGAAGAAACATAAGAGGGTCCCGTTATCTTCTGTGGGCCGAAGCTATCAATGCTCGCGTATGGGAAATCAACCTCCTCCATCTCTTATGTCGACTTTGGCTGCTCCACAACCAATGTGGGTAGTGCGACATCCACACCCCTCATCGCAAGGACTAACTCTAGGGCCTGCAGAATCCCAAGGGAGTGTGACCGGTGGTCCCGTAGGCCCATGTTACAATTGTGGGCATGTCAAGCACTTCGCGCAGGAATGCCGCTTCCCGAAGCTAGGAGATGTGTGACTGCTCCAAGACTGCCACTACCGGCGTAACCCTCTCAGCAGGCATCCAAGGCTACACAAGTTCCCAAGTGTGGTTGAGTGAACCACATCACCGCCGAAGGGGCTTGAGAGGACGACAGTGTGCTCATTGGTACGCTACTCGTAAATTGCCACCCTGCAGTTTCACTTTTTAATTCTGGAGCATCTCATTCATTCATTAAGGATGGTTACGTCTTGCGTCACAATATGGTCACCAAGACTCTACCTTCTTCCTATCATATTGATGCACCCGATACCCAGTTACGAACCAATCGAGTCGTTCCTTTGACCGAGATCCTCATTGAAGAAATTTCGTTTTTTGTGAACTTGATCGTGCTTGATACTCGGTTAGTAGATGTCATCTTAGGAATGAATTTGTTGACCCAATATAATGCCCTTATAGATTGTGTATCGAGGGCTATTTCTCTCAAAAATCCAAATGGTGTGCAAATTCCCCTTCACCTTGGGGAGGGTGATCCCCATCTTTTTGCTCTGGAGGGTGCCACAACCACGAACCTCTCGGGTATCCCCGTGGTGGGAGTACCCGGATGTTTTCCGGAGGAATTTCCGGGGATGCCGCTCGACTGGGATGTTGAATTTGTTATCGAACTCACACCCAGAATGGCCCCGGTATCAAAAAGCCCTAGCGAATGCCTCCCAATGAATTAATGGAGTTGAAGAAACAATTAAAGGAATTGATTGAGAAAGGTTTCATTCGTCTGAGCTCCTCACCTTGGGGATGCCCGGCTATATTTGTTAAGAACACCTTGAGGATGTGCATTGATTATCGTCCTCTCAATGCGGTCACCATAAAAAATAAATATCCCCTTCCCCACATTGACATCTTGTTTGATCAATTGACCGGTGCTCCTTTCTTTTCCAAGATTGATCTAAGGTTGGGTTATCACCAAATAAAAATCCGATCGGAGGACATTTCTAAAACGGCCTTCTCTACTCGTTATGGACTCTATGAGTATACCGTCATGTCCTTTGGCCTAACCAATGCACCGGCATATTTCATGTATCTAATGAACACCGTGTTCATGGAAGAGCTAGATTCCTTCATCGTAATCTTCATCAATGATATCCTTGTCTATTCCAAGACAAAAATTGAACATGCCGAACATCTTCGAATCATTCTCGAAAGACTCCGTGAACATCATCTCTATGCCAAGTATAGCAAATGCGAGTTTTGGCTCAAAGAAGTTGCTTTCCTCTGTCATGTTCTTTCCGAAAATGGTGCCTTAGTCGATCCAACCAAGGTTCAAGATGTGCTCAATTGGGTGCAACCTCAAAGCATCACCGATATTCAAAGTTTTCTTGGACTTGCGAGATACTATCGTTGGTTAATTGAGAACTTCTCCAAAATTGCCAAGCCCATGACTAAACTCTTGCAAAAGGGCATGAAGTTTATATGGTCCGATGCTTGTGAGCAAGTTTTCCAAACTTTGAAGAATCTCCTCACTACCGCTCACGTCCTTACTCAACCTGATGTGAATAAGTGTTTCAATGATTATTACGATGCTTCCCGCATAGGCCTTGATTGTGTTCTCATGTAAGAGGGTCGAGTTGTTGCCTATACTTCTCGCCAATTAAAACGCCATGAGGAAAATTATCCTACTCACAATTTAGAGCTTGCAGCTGTTGTGCATGCTCTAAAAATCTGACGCCACTACCTCTTTGGAAATCTTTGTAATATCTATATTGATCACAAGAGTCTCAAGTATATCTTCACTTAAGCTGACCTGAACATGAGGCAAAGGAGATGGCTTGAATTGATCAAGGACTATGAATTGGATGTTCATTATCATCCCGGCAAAATGAACGTCGTTGTCGATGCCTTGAGCCAAAAGGCTCGATGCAATTATCTTATGGTTAAGCCCAAAAATACCACACTTTATGATGACTTTCAGAGATATGGATTTCAAATAGTCTCAGAGGGATTTCTTGCAAATCTGGAGATCAAATCCACCCTTATCGACCAAATCAAGAAAGCACAAAAAGAAGACGTTGACATGAAGAAAATCCATGACAGGATTGAGAAAGGGCAAGCTAGACGTTTTTCCGTGGATGATCAAGGTATTTTGTGGTTCGGAAGACGCCTAGTAGTTCCTAAGGTTCTTGAGCTAAGAAAGAAAATTTTGGATGAAGCTCATGACTCCTTGATGTCTATTCATCCCGGGAGCACCAAGATGTATCAAGATCTCAAGCACAAAATTTGGTGGACTCGCATGAAGCGAGAGATCGCTAGATATGTCAACGAGTGTGACATTTGCCGATTCGTAACTGATTGATTGAATTCCAAAGAAAACCTATATTTATAGGAAATTCTCGAATATTCCTTAAGAGTGAAGGTCGAACATCTCAAGCCAATTGTTATACTCCAACCCTTACCTATTCCCTTTTGGAAGTGGGAGAAAATCGGTATGGATTTCATTACCAGATTACCTAAGACCCCTCGAGGGTATGACACGATTTGGGTCATTGTGGACTGTTTGACCAAATAGCTCGTTTCCTTCATATCAAAATCACGTATTTTGTCAAGCAGTATGCGGAACTATACCTCACTCAAATTATTTGTCTTCATGGTATTCCTGTGAAGATAGTCTCCGACCGTGGTTCCATCTTTGTCTCTCATTTCTAGAAGAGCCTTCATGAAGCCATGGGGACTGAGCTTTTCCATAGCACTGCCTACCATCCCCAAACCAATGGTCAAACAGAGAGAGTAAATCAAATACATGAAGACATGTTGCGAGCTTGTGCTCTCACGTATGGAAAGCAATGGGAGAGTTGTTTGCCATTCATAGAGTTCTCATACAACAACAGCTACCAATCCAGTATCAAGATGTCGCCCTTCGAAGTTCTCTATGGAAGGAGATGCCAAACACCATTGAATTAGTCCGAGTTCGGCGAAAGAGCTTTTCTGGGTCCAGATTTAGTCAAAGAGGCTGAGGAGCATGTCCAGACCATTCGCAAGAATCTTCTCATAGCTCAATCTCGTCAGAAGAGCTATGTCGATCGCTGCCGATGTGAGCTTGTGTTCAAGATTGGAGATTTCGTTTATCTCAAGGTCTCTCCTCTCAAAGGAACTCAACATTTTGAAATAAAAGGAAAGTTGGCGCCATGTTATGTTGGCCTATTTCAGATTATTGCCCGGCGAGGCGAGGTGACCTATCAGCTGGAGCTACCTCCATCCCTCTCCTCCGTGCACAACATCTTCCATGTCTCGCAATTGAAGAAGTGTATCCGCGTTCCAACTGAAGTTGTGACAATGGGTGACCAAGATTATCAACCCGATATTTCTTATTGCCAGCATCCTATTTGCATTCTTGATGAAGCCGAACGAATGATGCGACGCAGTTCAAATAAGTTTCTCAAGGTACAATGGAGCAATCATACCAAAGATGAAGCGACATGGGAACGTGAAGATCGGCTTTCTGCCAACTATCCCGAGTTTTTCTTTGACATGTGAGTGTTGCTTTAGTTCCAATTCTCACAATGTGGTGTCTTGATGTAATCCACATCATTCCTTTACCACGCAAATCGTGAAGCTCTTAGGTTCACCATACTCTTCACCTAAGCTAACCGAATCTCAGGACGGGATTCTTTTAAGGGGGGAAGGTTTGTCAGGTCCCAATTCCGTAATCATGTCATTATGCATAATCATGCATCATGAGCATCATATTTAATTGTTAAGCATATGATGAGGATTGTTACTTTAAATGGTGGATTAATTTTTGCTAAGTGTTTTTAAAATACCCGATGTTAGAGTTTCTGTTTAGTTAAGTCTCGCATAGGCGCGGTGGGTGAATCCAATTAAAATGGGTTCATCTTGATTGTAATCGCTGCGCATAGTTCATAGAAGTTTAGGAGCTGATTTGGGCTTGTCTCTCTTGCGAGTGGGACCCACTAGCTGGCCCCACCACCTCTTTCTCTCTCAATCGGCTGCAAGACAGCAGCCCCACCCCTCAACTCACTCCCTCACTCACTCTCACTCTCCTCACTCCCAACTGAGCCAAGCAAGCAACAGGAGTTGTTGCTCTCCTCTCCTCCCTCAAGCTCTCTCCCTCTCCACACAAATCCCTCCCCCAAGAGAAAAATCAAGGTATGCATGTCACACCTTAGCATTCCCCATCTCTTTAGCTCTCCATCCACCCAAGAATTTCATGCATGCATGAAGATTTGGAGGAGTTGCAAATCATTTTCATCACCCCTCTCTTTTCTGAAATTTCAGCAGTTTGGCCTCCTTCCCCAAGCCATTTTCCTCCGATTCTTCCCCAACCGATGGTCAAAAATCTTGACAAGGACTTTTGGTAAGTTCTTTAGGTTTCCCTTGGTGAGAATGTGTGTTTGGTTCGGTTGGATTCGTGTCTAGGAGCTGTGTTCTTTAAGTGGCGGAGTACCATGTTCATTCTTGATGAAATGAAGCTCGTAGGGGAAGTTGGGTTGAGTTGAGCTAGTGATTCGTGTTGTGGAGTGAGTAAAATAGGTCTAGAATCCATGCTTTTGTGCCATTACTTGTTTATGTGGTTTAGAATCCAACTTGCAAATCATTTTGACCAAAGTTTCTTCTAGAACAACCAGGAAGTTCTGAGTAAACCTAGTTAAAACCCACCCAAGAATCGTGTTGTTTAGTGTGTAACTTGAGTCTAAAACCCTTGGGCTAATGCTTATACGCGTTTATGGGGATATGCATGTTGAATCGACCGTCGAAATCATCGCAAACTCAAGTTTGCTAAAACCCGAAAGTTCAGGTCTTCCCCGAAAGTTCCAGGTAGTTTGAGTTGAATTTAACTGAGAGCCCTACTTGGAACCTTACCCAGAAGTTCTAGCCCAACCCGAAAATTTTGACTTCAACCTGGAACTTCCGGATTTCTGTCAGTTTTCCTGATGTTGTTTAGATTGTAGACTTCGTTGTTCCTTCGCGTGTCTTGTACTTTTCACTTGTTGGTGCTACATCCTCTATTGCTATGCATCTTGTAGCATACATCTTTGCACCTCATTCATGAGCCACATTGCATGACTTCTTCTTTAGTGAACGAAGGATCGGAGTGTGACGCGAGCGTGATCGAGAGAGCTCTGGACTTTGTGGCTGTTAATTGTGAAGCTGAGCACAAGGCAAGTATCTAAGCATACTCTACCTAGTACTTTGGATCTGTGAAGTCTCATATGATAAACTACACTTTATGTATGTTTGCATGTAGTTAGTCAATGTTGGAATTTTATAGGTAGATCCTAATTGTTGCATTATCCTACCTTGACGTTGTTTATCTCTTGATCCCTTGTAACCTGGGTTGTTGATATGTATTTTTCCAACGTAAAATGAACACGATGTGCTTAGCAAGCTTTGGTCATCGATAGAAGTCGAGCGGTGGTTCGACTATCGTTCGCGAGCTTAGGGCTTACTTTTTATTCACGAAGATAATAATGATGGAGGGATGTGTAAGTTAGTGAGGATGAGGCGAGGTTCAGACGGGCAAAAGGGGAGGCTCAAGAAGGGAGTCTTGGATGCTATAGGCCTGTTTGAATCGATTAAGTACCGACCGTTGGTGTAGTTGGCTTTGGCACTTTCCGTACTTACCACATGTCGATATAATGGTAAAATAAGCCGAAAACCTTTTGTAGCTGTGATCTTTTGGCGTGCGAGTCTCGGGTGTTGTCGGTATAATAGGCTTGTAAGGGGTATCTAATTTGCTCGATGAGTAGTTCTTGATGACCTCCACATGCCAAGGTGCTTGTTCAAACGGTTGGAGCTTATTTGGGAAAGGTTGTCATGGGTACCCCTTGTGTGGACTTTAGCGGGTCACAAAAGCCGAATGGTCCTCGTGTCATATGGGTAAAAGGCGTACCACTGCAGGATCTAAGATCAATTCGAATTAACCCGCTCTCGATTATGAGCACACTTCTATCTATTTGCATCAATCATAGAGTTTCTGATATGGGATGATGTCATGGTATGTAGGGGAATGGATGGTGATGCTGATGTCAAGTTGAGATGGTTCTAATGGCAGATATGATATGTTGATAATCTCATGATAGAAGGATTTTGGCTAGGTTATATAAGCTCACACTTGAGTTCAAATCGTTTTTGCATTATAAATTTATTTAACATTTATGGTTGATTCCTTGCTACGCATCCTTAAATGCATTCTCTCTATAGTTGGGTTATTAATAAGTACTCGATATGGATTAAATCTTGCGAGTACCTTCGTACCCACGCTGCTTGTTTGTTTTTCAGATGAGGAAGAATTAGTTTTTAGTTACTTCACGCCCGTCAATATTGGCAAGGAGCAAGAGCAGTGCTACCTACTCGGAAGATGTCTTTTGGGGTGGTGCTTATGGGCACTTGGTACTACTCACCTTTTGTCGTTCTTATATATATTCCGCTGAATAGTGACTCTAACCCACTAGGAAATGAAACTGTCTCTTATCCTTTTAGTGTTCGTTATGTAAATTATTGTGAAATTGTAGCCACTTAAAGATTTGTAATCTAATTTATTACTCGCTCTTTATTATGTCTTGATATGGTGAATCATTTTGTAAAAGTATGTGTTTCGATCTTGGGTATAAAACACATACCGAGACTACCGAAATTGAATTCTTGTTAATCATCATAGTCGTGATTATGTAGATGATCGCCCTAATGATTAACTAGTATGAATACCGGTTTGTTCCAAGAGCCGGCACTGATACTAATATTACTAACGGTTCAACCTGGCTCCATCGTTGATCGAGCACGAAAAGTTATGAACCGACACTGATACTTCATCAGTGTCAATTTTATCCTAAGCGGCACTTATGGTGGCTCGAATTACTGTTTGTGTTGTAATGCTATTGACATAGGCCCCAGCATATAGTTTATTCAACAATTGTTACACCTTAGATCACAATCCGTGATGATTTTGTTGCACCCTAGAACAAATAAAGTCGTTGGCTCTCTGCGCTCGGTATGTATGCGTGGCTGGAGAGAGAGACGTTGCAGCCAATGGAACCTTACGGACCGGGTATGTGTGTATGCGCTCGGTATGTATGCGTGGCTCGGGAGGGGAGGGTCCAATGGAACCTTACGGACCGATCTCTGTCTGGAACGCGATTTGCCGCGCGGCTCCGATTCCGATCGATCCACGGCGGAAGATCAACTGAGGAGCGCTACCTAATTCGAGATTCCAATTCCAATTCGGAGGCCCGGTCCGATTCCGATTCCGATTCCGATTCGATCTGCCCGCGTGCGGTGGGTTATAAAGCCTGCTCTGCCGCCCCTCCACAGTCTACCCAGACGCCAACCCTTTCCTCGCTTTCCGCGGTCCCGTCCTCTTGGTTTGGTTCACTCCGATTGAGATCGAGCCACCGCCCGCCGGCCGAAGATCAATCGCCGGCCGGAATCTCCTCTGCAGGTTCGGTTCCGATCCCCTTCTCCCGCTGATATATTAATCCACTCGATCGGCTCGGATCGTCCTTAAGTTACCCTAACCCTCCTCCCCCGTCGCCATTGCCATGGCCGGCGGCGGAGAGCGCTCCCCGTCGCCGCCCTCGGTCGCCTCCCCCGCCAAGCGCCGCCGCTCCCCTGATGACGACCAGCCCGACACCTCCCAGAAGCGCCGCAAGGATGACGGTTTGCACATTGAGAGAAATGTTCTTCATGACAACTGGGATGATGCAGTGGGGTACTACAATTACCGGTTCGGGGAATTGCTGCATGGCCGTTATGAAATCACAGCAGCGCTTGGGAATGGTGTGTTCTCAAAAGTCGTGCGGGCAAGAGATCTTAAAGCTGGGAAAGATGATCCCGAAAAGGCTGCTATTAAAATTGTTCGCAACAATGACACGATGTACAAGGCTGGTAAGCAAGAGGTTTCAATATTGGGAAAACTTGCAAGTGCGGACCGCGGCGACAAGCGCCACTGTGTGCAGTTTATTTCCAGTTTCAGGTACCGGAACCATCTTTGCTTAGTTTTTGAATCTCTCAGTATGAATCTTCGTGAGTTACTGAAGAAATTTGGTCGTAATATCGGGCTTAAACTGACTGCGGTGAGGGCATATTCAAAGCAGCTTTTCATCGCCCTGAAGCACTTGAAGAACTGCAAAATTTTGCACTGTGATATAAAGCTGGACAATATCCTGGTGAACGAAGCTAAGAATGTGCTGAAGCTATGTGATTTTGGCAACGCTATGCTTGCTGGAATGAATGAGGTTACACCTTATCTTGTCAGCCGTTTCTATCGGGCACCCGAGATTATTCTTGGGTTGCGCTATGACCACCCGTTGGACATGTGGTCAGTTGGCTGCTGTCTATATGAGCTTTACACCGGAGAAATCTTATTCCCCGGAAAATCAAACAATGATATGCTTCGGCGTCATATGGAGTTGAAGGGCCCCTTCCCTAAGAAGATGCTTCGAAAGGGTGCCTTTACGATGCAACACTTCGACCGATATCTGAATTTTCATGCTACTGAGGAGGATCCGGTGACAAAAAAGGTTGTGAGAAGGTTAATTTTGAACATTAAACCAAAGGGCATTTGTTCTTTGTTTCCAAACTTTCCTGGAGAGGATCACAAAATGCTATCCAATTTTAAAGATCTTATTGATAAAATATTTGTTTTAAATCCAGAAAAGAGGATAACAGTAGAACAAGCACTTAGCCATCCTTTTATCACTGGTAAGTGAAAATAAGGTCCTGATTCCTCTTGACATATTTTAACTTAGCATCTACCTTGTTAAATACAATTTGGGTTACCTCTTGTCTGATCATCGGCATTTCTGTCTTGTGTCCGGGGAGCTATGAGATCAGAGTACGTGGATGAAGCATGGAACTTATGGAAGAAATGGCTATCTGCAGACCTTTCTGCGTGCACTTATGATTTGGATATGTTCTGTTGTTTGTAAGACAACGAGCCAGTTGGCATTCCATTTACATTCTTTCCTGTGGATTTACAAGATACACATTTGGATCATCTTTAATTGTCGCTTATCATTTGGATCATCTTTAATTGTCGCTTATCATTTGGATATGTCATGTTGCTTGTAAAACAACTAGCCAGATGGCATTCCATTTACATTCTTTTCTGTAGCCAGTTGGCACTTATCATTTCGATTGTCTTTATGTAATAGTGGTTATTTATTGAATGGAGAAGAGGAGAGGGATGGCGGCCATGAAGGCCGCCGGTGGCTATGGTGGGTGGTGGCTAGGGTTTGGGTGCAAGAAGGCGGCGACATGAGAGAGAGAAAGCGAGGATCGGTTAGGCGTTGAAGCCTCGATGGAAAGAAGGTTTCTTTTCTAATTCTTTCTTATATCTTTATTGATGATTTGCCTTTTATTATATAAAGAGGTTAACTTAGGCTTTAAATAATCTATTACAATTTAAAAAGATTTGAAAAATCCTAAACAGGTATAAACAGGTACTGTTTATGAGCAACTCGTGGACGATAATATGGATCCGGGCGTGCTACAGTGCCAGCGGTACTGTTTATGAGCGTGAACAGTACCTGCGAGTAGGCTTTTAGGCTAGCGGTCTTATTAAGTCATAGGCTGGAGCTTGACCCTGACACTTTGATGTCGCTTTATCTTGTTAGGGACTGTGTCTCCCTTTCCTGATTCTGTTTAATAATCGCGCTCATCCACCGAGCATTGAGTGCATGCGCAACAGACTAGCTAGATTGAATAATTGCTGGTATTGGATGAGGAATAGCAAGCAGAAGGTCTGAAATGTAGACTGTCACATCCTTCGCGGTAGCGTTAAGTAGGATTTGCAGCTGCAAAACACTTTTGCAGGGATGAAAAAGAATCGGACTATTGCACGGACCAGGGTATTGGGCTTACATGCATACTTTTGCTATTTAGATGTTTATAGCCGTATGTTCCGCTCCTCGAAATATTCCTCTGTCTATCGATTGACTTATTTTTTTTATTTTAATACTATGATAGGAGGGACTTAACCTTGTCGGATTAATATTACAGTGTCAAAATGTCGAACAATTTAGTAACCCAAGAAACAAAAACATACAATGCTCGTGGTAATCCACGAGACTGGAAGACCAAGTGTTCAATTCCAAGACCTTCGACTGGTATGTTCAAATTTCCGTGTTTTTCTTTTCTTTGGGTTCGTGCTTGGTATAGATAGGATTTTTCTTTTTCAAAAGTACGGCACAAACTCTACTGATTTTATCATAGAATAAAAGAGTTAATCTAGTCTATAATAGAAAAATCAAGTCTAAAAACCTTACAATTGTACGATTAATTAGAGAAAAAAATTGGCTAAAACCTTCTATAACAGCACAGTTTATTAGAACGAAAAACCGACGAAAACTCTGACAATGGCAAAAAACGGTCAAGACGACCATCTAGGGTGACTTACCACCACACACCTATAATCTACAAACGACGGAGCCCGACATGAGTCATCATTGTCGAACTTGTCACTAAAGCGACAAAGTAGATCCAACTTTCCACAGCAAACCTCAGCCTCTATCTCCGTGTCATCGTACCTAGACACATCAACCATAAAGGCACCCGCGAGAAAGAGCTTGTCGCATGTAATCATTGCCAAGCTTCATCGTACCCCACGATATAGCAGCTTCAACTTCACTCAACATACTCCCCTCACACATGTCAGCCATCCACTACGAAGCATGAGACAGTTCTGAGAGAGTAGAGGCCTCATCAAACGTCCTAGCCTTAGGATTAACCAGCCCTCCTAGGGGGTAGAAAGGATTTCTAATCATTGGATGGATCCTTGGATTTGATGCCATTGCTGCAGGACGTTCTGTAGACAATTTTGTCCAAACTACCACCAAAAGAGTTTGCAAGGACTAGTGTTTTTTTCATGTAGGTGGAGTTGCATGTGGTCAGCGTGCCCTCGATTGACATTTGATGGTGTCGTAGTATGCAAATGCAACAGGGAAGATTTGCACCAACACAGTGAGAAATTCATTCGTGAGGTTAATGCAATTTTTTAGAAACACCATGGCAAGGTTGTTGAAACATTGGAAATCAGGATCGAATTTGTTGACAGCCTACTAGTTCATCATCTCAATAGTCGGATTCATTTTGCTGTGTCATCACGGACAAAAGAACCTAACTTTGGATCTAAAGCCTTATAAATTTTGGGAATAGAACGACCGCTATGTGTTTCCTTTCAAACTTTTAGACAATGGAAGCATGTCAAGTCTCCAGCATATGCACCTTAACTTCGTATCTCTGAAGCCACCTTCTCAATTCAGGTTTCCCAAATCTAAGAAAGCTTCATATGCAATCAGTGTATGCCCGCACAAAGGATCTTGAACATCTGCTGTCCCATTGTTGTAATCTTGAGTGATGATCTAATGGTGGATGGTTTATTTACTGCACCAAAACACCTCATTAGTACAGTTCAAAGTCACTATAAGTGGCGAGCTTTGAACCAATACTGATTACTAGTGACTATCAGTGCCGGTTATAGAATCGGCATTGAAAATCATTATTAGTACCGGTTGGTGGCTCCAATCAGCACTGATAGTGGACTATCAGTGTCAGTTAAAGCTACCAACTAGCACTGATAGTCAGTCTTGATTCAACGTTTTCATGCCAAAAAAGTTTCAATTTTTTTTTTGACCAGAGGCTGCCCACCCGACCGCGTCTAATATTCACAAAGTCACATGATATTCACTCGCATGCGACAATCAAGACTCGAACTCAAGACTTCACAGCTTGTGCGCACGCATGACCGCTCTAACCATCTCAGCTATCGTCCGTTCGTGAATATAGTAGCAAAATAAATCATTTTGACATCTTTTGACCAAACATTTGAATGGCTATTTAGATATCTAAATGATCTCAAATAAAGAAAGTGAATAACTATAAAGTTATAGATCTCGTTGAGACCTACAATTTCATATAAAGTTTTTCCATATCTGACTTCGTGTCAAAAATTATGGATTTTTTAATGTGAGCTGTCATCGACCACCTGCAACTTTATTGTATTTATTTGAGCATTTAAATTACCTCAAATGAAAAGGTTTTCAACTACAAAGTTGTAGATCTCATCGAGATCTATAATTTTTATATAAAGTTTTTTCCCATCCGATTTCGTGTGAAAAAAGTTATGAATTTTTTAAGATGAGCTGTGATAGTAGCAATCATCAGTGGTGGTTCGTAAATAGAATTGACACTGATACGTGGCTAGAACCGGCACTGATACTGATTATCAGTACCAGTTTGTGGCTAGAACTGGCACTGATGTATCAGCGCCGATTCGTGTCTAGAACCAACACTGATACAGTCACTATCAGTGCCGGTTCCAGCCAAGAACTGACACTAATAACGATTATCAGTGTCGGTTTTTATCTCCTCAGCTATTGTTCGCACGAGGGAGTTTAAGAATCGGTACTGATACGTCTTCAGTGCATATTACTATTAAACCGACACTGATAAAACGCTATATATATATAGTGTTATGTAGTAGTGATTGTCCTATCTCCTATACTTGCACGTTGAGAGCTACAAATTGACTAAGATAAAATTCCATGCTGTGAATCTACCTTTGAATACGAAGGAGTGTATATGCCTGTTGACCTCAGCCACTCTTGGAATCTTGGAAGGTACAAAATGTATATATTAGGTTTTTAATGAGGCAAATTTTCAGCATGCTCTCACATCACTTCTCAATGGGCTTCCGAATGTGCAAATTCTGACTTTGCATATTGCGTGGCAACATCTAGAGGTAGTTTTGATGTAACATCTTTGAGGTTTCTATTTGACTTATCTAACAAACTCTGAGAAACCAAGTAGATATTATCTTGATTTTTATATGATGAGTTATTGATATAGATTAAGTTGAGTTGAGTTTGGTTTGCATAAGCATGTCTATGTATTACAATATATGATTATGATTATAACTAACTAGAGTTGTAGAAAAATGAAATTAGAGTTTTTGTCTCTAAACTTGGAAAATTGTTAACACCGGATGATCCGGTGCTTAGGAAGAAGACCACACCAAATAGTCTGGCGCTCAGGAAAATTTCACACTAGAGTATTTCAACTTAGAAGAAAAAATTCACCAGATGGTCCGATGTTAAAGTGAACTGCACACTGGAGTATTTTACAGGAGAAGTGTAATTTTTTTTAAAAAATGAGTTTGAACTCACTGGATGATCCGGTGCTCAGAAGAAGTATACATCGGATGCTTCACCGAAGCTTTTTCTACTTTGGATAGTCCAGTGATTGAAGTTGTGCACACCGGATGCTTCATCGAAGCATTTTCCAAAAGTGTTCCTTTGGCTCGATGGAGTTGTACATACCGAATGTTCCGATGCCTGTACTACTGCTAACTCTGGAACATCCAGTATTCACGATTTTTTTTATGAGCTTTCAACAAATAATTTTGATTATGAATAACTGGAAATAGAGTTGGAGAAGCTTGTATGCTTGTCTTATGATATGTAGGTGATGGGTGCAACTTGACGCTCGACGGCGGGATGATCGGGGCTAAAGTGGGGTATTTGGTGTCGGACAATCAAGAAGATTAGGTGGAGTCAAGGGTGATCCTACCTGTATACATGGATAGCAAGCAAAGCATGAGAATATGGATAAAAATGGTATGTTGACAAAGTCAAACAAAAGGGATGCGTGTAAGGCCCTAAATCCGGGATCTGCTATACCTCCTGTATCAGTTCCTAGATCAAGTAACTGATATGCACAGTATAACAGTTGCAGTATCACAGTCAAACTTCGTACATAAATATTAAGGTTCAGAGTACAAAAGGTTTACAAACCATACATTATATTACAAACCCAGCCGAATGGCCAACAAAACGCAGCGGAAAGCAAGGACCCATAGCCACAGGCAGCTAGAGTGCGAACGCGACTTCTACGACTACTCTTGATCCTCGCCTGCACCTCTGGCGAAGTCGGCATCGGCTTCCTCATCTGAATGACAGCAAGAGTGAGTACGAAAGGTATTCAGCAAGCCCTATACTACTTTAAAGTGTTGATAGATGCATAAAAGGGTAATTCAAGGATAAGGCTTTACAGTTTTAGTTAGCGCAAAGCAATTTTATGCAGGTATTCCATTGTATCATCTCTATTGACCTTAAAATAGTTTGAATAGTTTAAAAACAAGATAACAAGCTATATCTGGGGTTTTTTGGGTCCTGGGAGGGGCTACACCTTGCTCCGTAGTCCCTATCATCACATTTGCTGTACCTCTAGTACCACACAGCTCCTGATAGATTGAGCTAGTAACCTCATCACACGAACATCTAGTCCACACACTCGCTCATCAAGACACATGCACCTGGGAGTCTAGTCAAAATGGTTACTGCTGTCGCATGTTCATGACCGTAGACATGGCTATTCGAATAGGTTTACACTCTGCAGAGGTTGTACACTGTATGCACGCGATATGCTTAGCCTCCAACCGTTGTAAACAGAGGAGCGAATCATACCAAGACACTACAATCACCTTTCCTGTTGGGCTTTTCTATGAGATTTACCCCCAAGTATCAGAGGCCATGTACTGAATGCTAGTCCCCTTTTAAGCCTTTGGTCGATTCTCGAAACATTCAAACAGAGGGACAAATGATCACTTGACTACTCACTACTCTCAGCCTCCTAGTATGATACCCAACTCAGTCCAATGAAGGAAAAGTTAAGTCCTGCCCATTCAGGATGCATGGTTGCACGGGGGTGGCTAAGCATGATGGCACAATGACTCAGTCCTTAAATGGCCAGGGCGGGTATCTTCCGGCAATAAATACCACAGAGGTAACTCAAGCCCCCAAGAGCATCCTCATCCAAAGTACTACCCCACCTGCCCCTGCCAAACAGTTTTCACCTATTTTTACACATCTCCCATTATATCTCGAATGACATCAAGGATTTTAGGATTCATAATATATGAGTTAACATTGATAACAGTAAATCATCCTCTTCGAAGAGATGCATTTTAAGCGACATCTCAGGAGATGTATTCAATCCTAAGCATGCTAGATATCAAGGCGTCATCCTTCACTAATATAGATAACAACAGGTAATCCTAGGGTGATATGTATGTGTAAGGCATGGCATATATTTAATAGGATTAACTATTAAAAGTAGTTTGTAAAAGCGCAATACATAGCACATGCGATAATAAATTCAGTTTCAGTTGTTCATGTAGATTATTTGAAACCATAGGTTCAATATGATCAAGGAGATAGGACTTTCCTTCTCAGAAGTTTTCATCAAGGTCTTGGTTGTAGCCAGGATCCTCCTCGCTGCTGACGCTTCCCGTGTAGCACTCGTAGAATTCTGGCGATTCTGCAATTGTGACTACGATCACTAACTTGCTATACTAGGTAAGAATCAAATAACACCAAATGAAAAACCAAATGAACTCTAATAGATATCACACAGTGATGGATAGATAGATCTCAAATATAGATGAATTTGGGTGAAAGAATCGCCAAAATCGGATCCAGAACGGAGAAGTTATGACTCCCAAAAGAATTAATCTAAAATTAATCGAGAAAAATATGAAATGATACTATTCATGAGTGTGTGCCATATCAACAGTAATCAGGGCACATGTGAACAGTAATCGGTGGGGCAAATGGGCTTGGATGGGTTGGGCCGGGCTTGGGGTTGCACAATACCTGGCTGTACAGTGCCTGGCCCACTCGGGTTTGGGCCGGTTGATTTTGCGGGCTATGGAACTAGGCTGGCCCACTGGAGCGAGGCCCGTGGCGGCTAGGCTAGCCTGGTAGGCCAGTGGCACATGGGCGTAGGGGGAAATGGCCAGCGGCAGATCCTCACGGGTGAGCTTATCGGAGTTGGGTTTCTGCCGGGGTTCTACAACGAGATACCATTGTCGCCCACCTACACGTTACGAGGGACTCGGCTAGGGGCTCATCGACAGTGGGACGAGAGTAGAGCGGTACCAGACGGTGGCTAGAATAGACAGTGGCGGTGCAAGGAAATTGGGCAGCACCTCCGCTGCACCGGTGTGGTCAACCTGCATGGAAAAAGGGGCCTAGAGCTCCCTGGACTACATGACACGATGGTCGGACCACAGACAGAGGCATAAGGCACACCAATGGCGAGTAACAACACTATGGCAGAGCAAAAGATGACTGCACATGGCTATGCGCGAGAAGGATGCACGTGGATGGCTCCATACTAACTAGGAGGGTTCGTGAGGGGGCTAGGATGCTCACTGAGAGCAAGAACGGCGATGAGCAGGGTGGTGACCGGCGATGCGTTGAAGAGGCGGCGGCGGTGGTGGTCGGTCTCTGGCTTAGATGGCCTCACGTCGAGCTTCTGGTTGACAGAGAGCGACACAGGGATGGTGGCATCCTCCTAGAGCACCTCGGTAGCTTACGAAGGAAGAACGATGATGAATGAGGCGGCGGCGGTGGTGGTGAAATGGGAAAAGGAGGCAGGAGAGGGGTCAGAGATGTGACTTTTGTAGCCCCATGGCTCGACTTGAGGCGGTGCTAGGCTCATGACGTCGTGCAATCATTGACAAGCAGAGCGACGGTGAGGTGGCGAAGCGGCGCCCACCTCATTTCCCGTGTGCGCGAGCGCAAAAGTTGTATGGCTACAGGAGCATGGGCAGCGTGCTGTGAGGGTAGAGAGAGAAGAGAGAGAGCAAGGGAATAGGGGGATGTGGTGGTGATATTTCCTGGGGAGGGAAGGGGTGGCTTTTGCGGTGGTGAGCGGTGCGGCGCAACGTCGCGCTGGAGGAGAGGGAGACGAAGGCACAGGCGGGCACATGTATGGCTAAGCTCGCTCATGGGCGTGCGTGGGCGAGCAAGCTGACGTGCGGACGAGCAGTCCAGAGGGTCTCGCTTGCTGGGCCGAGTGTGGGATGAGGAACTGGGAAGGGAGCCAGCTGGCTAGGCCGTGCAAGAGAGAAGGAGAGGAGAAACCAGCCCGAGAAGAGAAAGAAATTAGGCCCGAGTGA
The DNA here is from genome assembly GCF_958298935.1 of Phragmites australis. NCBI lineage: Eukaryota > Viridiplantae > Streptophyta > Magnoliopsida > Poales > Poaceae > Phragmites > Phragmites australis. Next base: position 16,560,926 of record NC_084936.1, on the reverse strand, counting down.
AAAAGATAAAAGGAAATGGAAAAATGTTTTTGGAATAAATTCAAATGAGGGATTTGAATTTGTATTTGACTTTGGATTATGATGAATTCAATTTGGGATATTTGAGCTATGATTTGGACTTGGATATTGATTTTCGAAAGATGATTTGAATTCAAGGGATTTGAATTCAATTTGATTTGAGCTGAATGGAAACTAAGAGTATATTCGAATTTGAGAGACATTCAAATTCTAACCTCCACACAAAGAACCATAACATCAATAAACCAACTGCATATGCACCAATCCAATGCAGGGATTATTTTGGAAATAATTCTAGTGCATTTCGGAGTACTTAGCCAATTTAATACATATGAATATATACATAGTTATATATAGGGTGCGAGAGAGACTTGTCTGCGGTCAAGATCGCAAGATGGAGTAAATATATCATCATCAGGAAGATTACTTAGGAAGCAAGGAATCTAGGTTGCTTGGAGAGAAATAAATCTTGAAAACTAGGGGGGAAGAAAGGAATCTACAAAATTTAAGGGGTAATGAAGCTCTCAAAGGCCTATAAATAGAGGGGTGGTATGTGAGAGCCTCCCAGAGCCAGCCATTTGAGAGGATTTGAGAGTGAGTTCTAAGATTTTAGAAAAGAGAGAGAAGAGCTTAACCTATGTGTTAGGTGAGAGACTTGTATCCAAAAACACTTTGTAATCCGCCGAAAATAGGGTGTTCTTCTGCAAGTAATGAAGATTATGTTTCCTCTTATGCTTGTGTTCATCTCCTTCTAGTTTCCATCTCTTGGCTCCCTTTCATGATTGCAAGTTTTCCGTTTTTGTTGTGATTTTTGTTTTTGTTGGAGAGCTGAATTTTTCCACCATGTTGGAGTTATTCTTCTTCTTGCTAGAGGGTTAAGAATTATCTATGAGTTAGTTTTGAACTATCCCCTACCTCTATATCCATCAACTTAGATAATTTCTTCATCTGGTGCCTAATTCTTTGAATCTAAGTGTTTACCATTCAATTTGCAAGTTTTTGTGAGCTATGACACTTGGATTGGTTGGAGCTATGTTCTTTTTAGGAGAATTTCAGTGTGATTTATTTCTCTCAGTTTCTTGCTTCCGCTCTTTGATTTGAGGTGCGTTGGGTGAAAGATTAGGATAGGCCATCCAAGAATTTGGTGAGGCTCCTAATCACCCCCATCCTCTAATCGTCTTCTTCAATCCTACAATTAGTATTAGAGCTGAGTTTGATCACTAGTTGACCTTAACCGACTTCGTGATCCATATGCAATAATTGAGAGAAATGGAAAGATTTTGTTCTTTGAAGGTCGTGATTATTCATATTGGAAGGTGCGCATGAAGGCTTATCTCTTAATCCAAGGAAGTGCTATATGTGAAACTGTTGATTCCAACTATGAAATTCCTACTGCTCGTACTTCTCAGGCCCAAACTGATCAATATGATGCCAACAACAAGACTAGAAATATCTTGTTCATCTATCTAAGTCATAACGAGTTTGATAGGGTTCAGCACATTAGCACTACTAAGGATATTTGGTCCACTCTTAGTGCTTTTCATGAGGGGCACAAACCAGATTAAGGCTAGGCATCAGAGCACTTACAATTAGGAGTATCAGATATTTGTGTAAGGTCCTGAATAGCCTTTAGATGTCATGTTTGCGAGGTTTGATAGGATTGTGAGCAATCTTAGATCCACTGGGGGTTTTGCTTATTTTGATCATGAAAGTATGATTAGCTTCTTTATGCTCTTGATCGTAGCATTTGAGAAGTGAAGATATCTAGTATTGAGGAGCCATCTAGCTATGATACCCTAACTTGTGATGAACTATTTAGCAAGCTTAAATCCACAGAGATAGCCAAGGTGCCTAGGATAGGTCTAGGAAACCCTCTGTCCCAAAACATGGTATTGGTTTCAGGATATAGCAGTGGTAGTCAAGTGGTTGGTGGTTTTTCTTGTGCTAACTCTTCACTTTGTGGTTTTGCTTTCTCTTCTTTGGTTTCTATTATAGAAGAGCAGGTAGATGGACTTGATGATTAAGATATGGCATTGATCATGAAGAAATTTACCCGTTTCTACAACAACCGACGAGATCGGATGAGATGTGGTCCTTGTGCTTGCCATAAGTGTGGTGACACCACTCATTTCAAGGCGGACTACCCCAAGCTCAAGAAAAAGGAAGACCACAACCATGATAATGACAAGCACTTGAAGAACAAGAAGCCCTTCTACAAGAACCTTGACAAGATGGCCAAGGTAGCTTCACGAGCCTTTGTAGTGGCGCTCAGCGACATCGACACTTCCTCAAGCGAGGATGAGGAGCTCGGAAGAGGAGAAGCAGTCCGTGAAGAACAAGAAGAAGAACAAGGACTTTATCGGCCTATGCTTCATGGCGGGAGAGAAGGACTACCTTGAGCCTAATTCACATGAGATACAACCATCTTATGATCAGCTTTCTGTTGAGGTACATTCTTTCACTGTTGCACTGGTTAGTCAAGATAGGTTGGTTTGTACTACGGCTAGAGAGGTTAAGGAGCTCAAGTCTAAGCTAGAATGTTCCTTGTCTAAGCTTGAGTTGCTTAGGTCTAGGGCTAAGAATGAGGAAGAGGGGTGTGAAAGTTGTGTTGTAGTCATCATTGAACTTGCCGAGTTTTAGACTTTGCATGCTCAAGTTGCCAGTTGGCTTGAGATTACTGAGAAGAATCTTCTTGAGGAGTCTAGACCCACTCTTTTAGGTGCATGCAAAAATTGCCCTTTGCGTTAAGAAGTTGGAGTCTATATAAGAAAGCATTGAGTGTTCTAAGGATGTGCAGCTGAATTGTTCCACATGCATCGTCTTTAAGGAAAAACTCATCTGGGTAAGAGAGCAAGTTCAGAAGCTCATGGCTGAAAATGAGTACCTCCTTTCTCTTATGGAAAAGTGCTTAGAAGGTAAGAGCAAAATGGATTTGATTTTGGCCAAGACCAAGATGTGTGCGAATAAGGCAAGATTAGCTCTAGGTTTGGGTTTTGAGAGAGTTGCTTACAACAGTCTTGGCAAGACTGTATTCACCACATCCAGTACCCTAGAGACTGAAAAATCTAAGATCAATGCCACACGGCTTGTGCTAGAAAAGAAAAATCACATACCACAACTTAAGAAGAGAGGGATTCCACAAACACAATCCAAGAGAACTCCTCAGCACGAGTGGAACGCCCCTATGACACATTCTAGAGTGATCAGCAGGCCAGTTCCTAAAAGATACTATGTTTGCACAAACTACCAGAGAGAGGGTCACCTAGCTGGGTTCTGTTTTCGTAGGAGGAGAGATGAGCGACGTGAGTTGGAGTAAAGCACTCGGGCATGTATCGTCTTTCTTTTGGTGTACATGAGCCTTTTCCTTACCATCACTCACGGGTTTCTGAAGCTTTCCAGTTTTCTTCTGGAGGTAGTGCCCGACATAGATCATACATGATACATATGGTTTTGGTCTGCGTGTTATATGTTTTGAGTCACAGCGCTTTGGTAGCTCATGCTTTCCTCATCTTGGTACTCCCCCTAGCATGCTACATCTGATTTACATACTCCTATTTTTACTCTTTCTCCTCGAGTGCCTCGGTCCTAGATTCTCAAGAAATTTCTTACTTACCCGAGCACTGAGTACTCGAGCACTTCTTACTTTATGTAGGTGGCAGGTGGAGGCCTAGAGAACAAGTGGCTCATTGACTTTGGTTGTTCGCGCCATATGACCAGGGATGCATCATGGTTCTCCAGCCTCTCCTTGATGAAGAAATATGAGTACATCACATTCAGGGATGACAGAAAGGGTAGAGTGAAGACCATGGGTATGGTAAAGATAAGTGAGAGTTTTACTCTCAAGATGTGGCTTTGGTGGTGCATCTGGGATACAATCTATTTTCTGTATCTCAGTTGATGGATGAGGACTTGGAAGTGTGTTTCAAGCGCGATGCTTCTCGAGTTGTTGATTCCTCAGTCACTTTGGTTTGTCAGATTTCTCAAGTTGAGGGAGTTTTTGGAGCTAATTTTTCTGAGTTTTTTTTGTTGTTCTCGATGTTTGATTGCACAACCTCCTTCTGAGCTTTGGATGTGGCATAGGAGGCTAGAGCACATGAGTTTCAATTTGCTCACATGGTTGAGTAGCCTTGGCTTGATCCGAGGATTGCCCAAGCTCAAATTTGAGAAGAACCTTGTTTGCGCTCCTTGTCGATATGGCAAGATGGTTGCTGCTTCTCACCCACTAGTTAATCTGGTGATGACTAAAAAATCAGGAGAATTTCTTCATAAGGACATCGTTGGTCCACCATAGATTCGTTCGGCGGGTGAGAAGTGGTATGTACTTATCATTGTTGATGACTACTCTCGCTATTCTTAGGTCTTCTTTCTTGCAAGCAAGGATGAGTTGTATTCACTTTTGGAGCTTAGCTTTGAGATTGTTCAAAGAACTCCATGGTGCATTAAGAGCAATTCATAGTGATACTGGCACAGAGTTCAAAAACTCTCTTTTTTATTCTTTCTATCTTGAACATGGCATTGAGAATCAATTTTCTGACCCACGTGTTGCTCAGCAGAATGGCGTGGCTGAAAGGAAAAATAGAACTTTGGTTGAGATGGCTAGGACGATACTTGATAAGCATATGAATCCTAGGAAGTTCTAGGCAAAGGCAATTAGCACAGCTTGATATATCTCAAATCAGATTTTTTTTTGCGCTCGATTTTACATGTGACTTTTTATGAGTTGCGCTTTAGGAGAAAGCCAAAGGTTTCACACTTGAGAGTATTTGGCTACCGTTGCTTCATCCTAAAGCATGGCAATCTTGATAAGTTCGAGTCACGTTCTTCTGATGGGATTTTCATGGGGTATTCGATTCATGGTCATGCTTACAGAGTTTATAATCTTGACACTAACACTATTATGGAGTCCTGCGATGTGACCTTTGATGAATCAACTCCTTGTGTTAGCCATTTTCTTGAGTGTGTAGGTGATCAATAGATGAGTGAAATTATATTTGTAGATGGCGACCTCCAAGCTCTTGGTGACGATGAGGACGATCCACTACTTTCTGCTATCACACCTTCTTTCAAGCTGGCTCCTACCACTTTAACATTGACAGAGGGTCTTGCAACATCTACTTCCACTTCAGCTGTTTTTGAGTCTGCACCATGAGTGGTTGAGGGGGAGATCTTCTCACAACGCGAGGCTCCTCAATACATATAGTGGAGACATCCCCCACAGCTGATGATCAATAATCTTGGGGAAAGGGTAACAAGATCTAAATCTACTCAACATGCTCATTTAATAGATTCTACATTTGTTGCCTCTTTTGAGCCCCATGATATTGGACATGCGCTTTCTAATTCAAATTGGGTCAATACCATGCATGAAGAACTAGAGAACTTTGAGAGAAACCTAAGTTTGGGTCCTTGTAGAACCACCGCCAAATATCCATACCATAGGTACCAAATGGGTTTTCAAGAACAAGCAGGGGGGATGAGTCTGTAGCATGAAACAAAGCGAGACTTGTAGCTCAGGGTTTCACACAGATAGAGGGAATAGATTTTGGAGAGACCTTTGCACCAGTAGTTAGATTAGAAACCATTAGGATCCTCCTTGCATTTTTGGCATCCCAAGGCTTCAAGTTATATCAAAAGGATGTCAAGAGTGGTTTGCTAAATGGGTTTATAGAGGAAGATGTCTATGTCAAATAATCCCCTAGTTTTGAGCACCCTAAATACCCACATAGAGTATACAAGTTTCAAAAGGCTTTTTATGGGTTTAAGCAGGCACTTAGGGCTTAGTATGATAGGTTTAAGACCTTCTTATTAGAACATGGGTATGTGATGGGGTTGGTGGATAAAACTTTGTTTACCTTCAAGCATGGCAATTATTTCCTACTTGTTCAGATATACATTGATGATATCATTTTTTTTGGCTCTTCTCATATTCTTAGGGCCAAGTTTGCAGAAACTGTGAGCAGAGAATTCAAGATGTCGATGATGAGCGAGCTCAACTTCTTCCTTGGGCTTCAAATTAAGCAATGCATATAAGGTACATTCGTCCATCAGAAGAAGTACACAAAGGATCTGTTGAATAAGTTTGACATGAGCGATACGAAGCCTTTGGTGATACCGATGGCTACCTGACCACACTTGATCCAGATGAAGATGATGAGGCGGTAGACCAGCGGAAGTATAGGAGCATGATTGGCTCCCTCCTATACCTAATGATGACAAGACCTAATATTCACTTCGTCGTCTACTTGTGTGCTCGCTTCCAAGCATCACCAAGGACATCTCATCACGAACAGGTGAAGTGCATCTTACGGTATCTCAAGCACACCCTTGAATATGGTCTCTGATTTTCTGCATCTTCTTTGCTCTCTCATTGAGGTTTTCGGATGTATACTTTACTGGTTGTAAGATTGATAGAAAGAGTACCCAAGTACTTGTCATTTCTTGGGTACCTCTTCTCGCAAGTAGTCTAATGTTACTCAGTCCACTGCTAAAGCTGAATATGTTGCTGTGGCTAGCTGTTGTTCTTAGATCTTGTAAATGGTAGCCACTTTGAGGCATTTTGGGTTAAATTTTAAGAGTGTTCCACTTTTGTGTGACAACACCAGTGCTATAAGCTTAGTTAATAACTCAATCTAGCACTCTAGAACTAAACACATAGATGTGAGATTCCACTTTTTGTGAGACCACAATAAGAAGGGAGACATTAACCTGTGTTACATAGATGTTGAGCTTGGTTTTCATAAGCATGTCCATGTATTATAATCCATGATTATGATTATGACTAATAGGAATTGTAGAAAAATGGAATTGGAATTTTTATCTCTGAACCAGGAAAATTTTTAACACCGGATGATCCGATGCTAAAGAAGAAGACCACACTGGATGGTTCGGTGCTTAGGAAAATTTCACACTAGAGTATTTCAACTTAGAAGCAAAAAATTGAATAACTCATCGAATGGTCCAGTGTTAAAATAATGTGCACACCAGAGTGTTTTACAGGAGAAGCGCAATTTTTGAAAAACAGAGTTTGAACTCATTGGATGGTCCAGTGCTTAAAAGGAGTATACACCAGACGCTTCACCGGAGCTTTTTCCAGAAGGTTTTTTAGTGGAGAAAGGTTTTGTACATATTGAATGGTCCAATGATTGAAGTTGTGCACACCGGATGTTTCACTAGAGCATTTTCCAGAAGTCTTTATTTTGCTCCATGGAGTTGTACACATTGGGTGTTTCGATGCCTGTACTACTACTAACACCAGAACTTTCGGTATTCATGATTTTTTTGTGATGAACTTTTGACAGAGAATTTTGATTATGACTAACTAGAATTAGAGTTAGAGAAATTTGTGTGCTTATCTTATGATGTGTAGGTGATGGATGCAACTTAACAGCTGACGGCATGATGATCGGGGCTAAAGTGGGGTGCTTGGTGCCAGATAATCAAGGAGACTGGGTGGAGTCAAGGGTAATCTTAGCTGTACACGTGGATAGCAAGCAAAGCATGAGAAGGTGGATGAATATGGCGCGTTAACAAAGTCAAGCAAAAGGGATGCCGCTACAAGTGACAAGGCGGCCCAAGGGATCAGGAGTGGGAGACTTGCCAACGGTCAAGATTGTCAGACGGAGTACACGTGTCATCATCAGCAAAATTACTTGGGAAGCAAGGAATCTAGGTTGCTTGGAGAGCAATAAATCTAGAAAACTTGGGGAGCAAGAAAGGAATCTAAGAAACTTAGGGGGTAATGAAGCTCCCAAAGGCCTATAAATAGAGGGAATGGCTGTGAGAGCCTCTCAAAGCCAGCTATTTGAGAGCATTTGAGAGTGAGTTCTAGGGTTTTTGAAAAGAGGGAGGAGAGCGTAGCCTATGTGTTATGTGAGAGACCTATATCCAAAAATACCATGTAATCCGTTGAAAATAAGGCGTTCCTCGGCAAGTAATGAAGATTGTGTTTCCTCTTATGTTTGTGTTCATCTCCTTCTAGTTTTCCTTTCTTAGCTCCCTTGCATGATAGCAAGTTTTTTGTTTTTGTTGTGATTTTTGTTTTTGTTGGAGAGCTGAATTGTTCCACCGTGTTGGCGTTATTCTTCTTGTTGCTAGAGGGATAAGAATCATCTATGAGTTATTTTTGAACCATCCCCTACCTCTAGATCCATTAACTTGGAGAATTTCTTCACTTGGTGCCTAGTTCTTTGAAACTAAGTGTTTCCCCTTCAATGTGCAAGTTTTTGTGAGCCATGACACTTGAATTAGTTTTCTATGGAACCTAAGGTTCATATCCATTCATTGGAGCTAGGTTCTTTTCAGGAGAATTTCAATGTGAATTATTTCTCTCGGTTTCTTGCTTCCGCTCTTTGATTTGAGGCGTGTTGGGTGAAAGATTAGGGTAGGTCCTCCCAAAATTTGTTGAGGCTCCTATTCAACCCCCCCCCCCTTATTCACATTCCTCGGTCCTACATACTCTATTTAATGACCTTTTGTGTTTCCTCTTTCAGAAGCAATGGTTGTAGGACAATCCATTGAAGTTTTCTCATCTCAGGAACTTGTAGTTATTCATGTTTTCATATTCCAAAGATGTTGACAAGGTTCTTTATTTAGTATCGTTTCTGAGAGCCACACATTTGATTGAAAAGTTGGAGGTCCATGTAAGTGGCATGTTACATTTTTTATATTTATCTGTTATGATATCCTTTTTTGCTTTCTACCGGGTCTTGCTTCATATATCTTGAATTGTTTCAAGTGTTACAAGATATCCTCTTTTTGATAGTCCATTGTACAATGACCTAAAAATTACACAAAGTTATTTTTATTTGTATGCAAGTGTACGATTATTAGCCTATTAACTCTTCATTTTTGAGACACCAAGTTGAAATATGCCTTGGTTTACTTGTGATGAGTGATTGATATTGGTATTTATTTGATTTGATGATCTTCGGTTTTGCATGAGCTTTGATGTGATTTGAATTGATTTGGGATTTCCTTTGGTCATATTGACTATAGGCTATCTGGAATTGGAGTTGGAGATATGTGTTTGTTTATCTCATGGTGTGCAGGTAATGGATGCAATTTGGCGGTCGACAGCAGGATGATCGGGGCCTAGATGAGTGCCAAATGATCAAGGAGCCCGGGTGGAGTCAAAGGTGATCCTAGCTGAACATGTGGAGGTTAAGCAAAGTATGAAAGGCGAATGAAGATGGTGTATTGACAAAGTCAAGCAAAGGGGATGCTAGTACAACTGATAAGGTGGCAGGGGATCAGGAGCGAGAGATACTTGTCGGCAGTTAGGATTGCAAGACATAGTACACGCGTCGACATTGGAGCACTTGCTTAAAGTGTAAGGAAGTGGAGAGTCACGTTTTAAGAAGTGTGCTAAGGTTTCACGGTTTGGCCTCAAAATCGTGGGAGGACTGGAGGAGTACGTGGCACCATCACGAAGCTTACATCGAGACGAAGCTAAGTCGTGAAGGTGCCGCGGTCGTCCGATGAATCAAGAAGAAAATAGACCAAAATACCCTCGATGGTAGATAGGAGTGTACTACAAGAAAGGGGTATTTTAGGAAAAAGCTAGAAAACTTAGGGGTCAAGTTTCCTAAGCTTATAAATAGTAGGGTAGGGCTCTGGGAGGAGATGAACCAGCCATTTTAACCCTCTTGTGCCATCCATATGAGAGCCTTGTGCTAGGGTTTTAAAGGAGAGGAAGAGGAGTGCTTAGTTTATATATTAGGTGAGAGCTTTATGAGAAAAAATCTTTATAATCTACCTAAAATAGGGCTGACCTCTGCTACAATGGAGTTTATTTTTCTTCATATTTTTGTGCTCACCTCCTTCTAGTTTCTCTCTATTGGTTCCCTTGCAAGTTTGCAAGTTTTTTGGTTTCTGGATTTGATTTTCGTTTTGATTTTTGGGCTGAAATTTAGCACCTTATGAGGTCATTCTTCTTGTTGCTAGAGGCATAAAATTCACATACACACACTTATGTGATGAGGTCTTAAATTCCCTTGCCTCTAGACAATCAACTTAGAGAGTTCCGTTGCATCTTTTCTTATTTCTTTGCAAGTTATGATCTTTCGAGTGCTAAGGCACATGGATTGATCTACAATGGAACATATGGTTCATATACTATTCGTAGAGTCATGTTGCCTTGATTTTCTCTTGTTAAAACTTCTCTCTATCTTGCTTCTGCTTGAGTTTTTGAGGTGTGTTGGGTGATCCAAATAGGAGAAGGCTATCGATTTCATAAGAAATTTATTGAGGCATCTATTCACCCCCTCCCCCCTCTAGTCATCAATCTCGTTCCTATAATGGTATCAGAGCTGGTTTGATCACTTGTTGATCTTTACCGGCTTTGTGATCGGTAGGCGACAATGGAGAAAAGTGGGAAGGTTCCTCTGTTTGATGGTCGAGATTTTTTGTACTGGAATGTGCGCATGGAAGCTTATCTTCTAAGTTAAGGAAGTACAATTTAGGAAATAATCGATTCCAACTATGTGATTCCTGCTGCTCGCATGACTCAAATTCAAATCGAGCAGTATGAGGCCAACAGTAAGGTCAGAAATATTTTGTTCACAATTTTAAGTCAGAATGAGTTTAATAGAGTCCAGCACCTCTGTACTGCTTAGGAGATCTAATCTACTTTGAGTGTCTTTCAAGAATGCACTAATCAGATTAAGGCTAGACGCCAAAGCACATACAATCAAGAATATCAAATATTTGTGCAAGGTCCCGGAGACTCTTTGGATGCGATGTTTGCTCGCTTTAATGGGATTGTTACAATCTTCGATCCACTGGTGTTTTTCCCTATTCTGAACACGAGAGAGCGATCAAGCTTCTCTATGCTCTTGACCATAGCATATGGGAAGTGAATATCTCGAGCATTAAAGAGTCACCAAGTTATGACACATTGACTTGTGATGAACTCTTCAACAAGCTCAAATCCATCAAAAGAGCCAAGATGGCTCAGATAGGTCTTGGAAACCTCTTCTCTCAGAACATGGCATTGGTTTCCGGATCAAATGGTGGCAATCGATCTGGAGCTAGCTTCTCTTGTGCTAACACTTCATCGAGTGGTTTTACTTTGTCTTCTTTGGTTTCTATCACAGAGGAGTAGGTAGCACTTTGGATGATGAGGACCTTGCTCTCATTATGAAAAAGTTCACCCGCTTCTATAACAATCGCCGAGACTAGAGGAGGGGTGGTTCATGTGCCTACTTTGAGTGTGGTGATACCACCCACTTCAAGGCGGACTGCCCCAAGCTCAAGAAGAGGGAAGACCATGACCACGACCACAACAAATACAAGATGAGGAACTAGAAACCCTTCTTCAAGAACCATGACAAGATGGCTAAGAAGGTGGCCAAGGCAGCTTCTAAGGCGTTCATGGCTGCTCTCAGCAACATCGACACCTCTTCTAGCGAGGAAGAGAGCTCAGAGGAGGAGGAGCTACCAGTGAAGGACAAGAAGAAGAATAACGAGGACTTCACCAGCCTTTGCTTCATGGCGGATGAAAACAATGATAGCGACCCCGAGCTTGATCCCTATGAGGTATTACCTTCCTACGACTAGCTTTCTGTCTAAGTTGATACCTTGAATGATGCTCTCATTAGCCAGGATATGTTACTTAAGAAAGTTGTTCGTGAGTTGAAGGAGCTTAGACCTAAGTATGAGTTTGTTTCTTCTGAGCTTGCATTGCTTAGGTCTAGGTATGATGATGAGGAATGTGAAAGTTATTTGTTGGTTATGACTGAACTTGCCGAGCATCAAAATGTGCATGCTCAAGTTGCTAGTCGGCTTGAGAATGCTGAGAAGAAGCTCCTTGAGGAGGAGTCTAGGTCTACTCTCTTAGGTGCTTGCAAGAATTGCTCTTTGCTTGCAAAGAATGTTGAACTGAAAGACAAGCGTACTAAAGAGTTAGAATCTAGATAGGCAAGTGTTGGGTATTCGAAGGATGTATAGTCGCATTGTTCCACTTTCATAGTCTATTTGGACAAGCTTAGCTGGGTTAGAGGGCAAGTTTAGAAACTCTTGGATGAGAATGAGTATCTCCTTTCTCTAGTGGAGAAATACTCAAAGAGCAAGGAAAAAATGAATTTGATCTTGGCCAAGATCAAGATGTTCGCTGACAAAGCTGGTTTGGCTCTTAGGTTGGGATTTGAGAGGGTTGCTTACAATGGAGATAGTAAAACTATTTTCATCACACCTACTACCCTAGAAGCTGAGAAGTCTAAAATCAATGTCACACCACAACCCATCAAGAAGAAACCCACACCACAACCTACCAAGAAGAATCTAGCACCACAACCCAAGAAATCTCCACAGCTTAAGTTGAGAGCCCTAGTGACAGAGCCTAGAGTGATCGGCAGTCAAGTTCCTAAGAGACACTACCACTGAACCTTCTGCTAGAGAGAGGGTCACCTTGCTCGGTTTTGCTTTCGTCGTAGGAGAGAGCGGTGTGAGTGGGAGTGGAGTATCCGGGACATGTACCGCCCCTCTGTTAGTGTACATGAGCCTTTTTCTCGCTCTCGCCCACGAGTCTTAGACGCTCGTCAGTTTTCTTCCAAAGGCTTTGCCCAGCGTGGATTTTGGTCCATGTGTAAGTGGATTTGAGTCCCAGCTCTTTGGCGGACCATGTTTTCCTCGTCGTGGTTCTCACCTCAGTGTCCTAGTGTTGATCTATATTCACCTACTTTCACTACTTTAGCGTGGATGACCCAATACTGTATTCCCAAGCGATTTTTGTCTAACCCCATTACTGAGCCATCCACCTACTATTTTTCTCATATGTAGGTGGCAGGTCGAGGCCTATAGAGCAAGTGGCTCATCGACTTTGGTTGTTTGCGCCATATGACTGGAGATGCATCATGATTCTCTAGCCTCACCCCAATGAAGCGGAACGAGTGCAACACTTTTAGGGATGATCAGAAAGGAAGAGTGAAGGCCAAAGGTATGGTAAGGGTGAATGGGAGTTTCACTCTCAAAGATGTGGCTTTGGTGGAGTATATGGGATACAATCTTCTCTCTGTATCTCAGTTGCTAGATGAGGACTTGGAAGTGCGTTTTCAAAAGCGATACTTCTTGAGTTCTTGATTCTTCTAGCGCTTTGATTTGCCGAATTTCCAGAGTTGGGAGAGTTTTTGGAGCTGATCTTTCTGAGTCTCTTGGTTCTTCTTGTTGTTTGATTACACAGCCTTCTTCTGAGCTTTGGATGTGGCATAATATACTAGGGCATATGAGCTTTGATTTGCTTACTCGTTTGAGTGCACTAGGTTTGATCCGAGGATTTCCTAAACTCAAGTTTGAGAAGGATCTTGTTTGTTCTTCTTGTCGGTATGGCAAGATGGTTGCCGCTTCTTACCCATCAATCAATATGGTGATGATTGAACGACTGGGAGAACTTTTCCATATGGACATTGTTGGTCCTTTTCAGATTCGTTCAGCAGGCGAAAAGTGGTATGTTCTTGTCATTGTTGATGACTTCTCTCGCTACTCTTGGGTCTTCTTTCTTATGAGCAAGGATGAACTGTTTTCACATTTTCGGAGCTTGGCTCTGAGATTGTTCAAATAACTCTCTAGCACATTGAAAGCAATTCGTAGTGATAATAGCACCGGGCTCAAGAACTATCTCTTTGATGCTTTCTGTCTTGAGCATGGCATTGAGCATCAATTTTCTACCCCACGTATTCCTCAGCAGAATGGCATGGTTGAGAGGAAGAATCGCACTTTGGTAGAGATGGCTAGGACGATGCTCAATGAGTATAGGACTCCTAGCAAGTTTTGAGCCGAGGCCATTAGCACGGCGTGCTACATCTCCAATCGAATTTTCTTGCACTCAATCTTAAATTTAACTTCTTTTGAGTTGCGTTTTGGGAGGAAGCCGAAGATTTCGCATTTGAGAGTTTTTTGGTGTCGGTGCTTCATCCTAAAGTGTGGCAATCTTGACAAGTTCGAATCACGTTCTTTCGATGGTATTTTCTTGGGGTATTCTCTTCATGATCAATCTTACAAGGTCTTTAATCTTAACACTAACACCATCATAGAGTTCTGTGATGTGACCCTTGATGAATCAACCCCTTGTGCTAGCCCTATCTTTAAGTGTGCAGGTGACCAGGAGATGAGTGAAAGAATCTTTGTAGATGGTGACCTTCCAGCTTTCGGAGATGATGAGGATTTTCCACTACTTCCTACTACCACACTTGCTCCCGAGCTGGTTCCTGCCTCTTCTACACCGGCAGAGGGTCCTGCAGCCTCTACTTCCACTTTAGTTGCTTTCGAGCCTGCACCAGTAGTGTTTGAGGAGGATATCATCTCACAGCGCAAAGCTCCTCAACACATTCAGTGGCGACACCTTCCACAGATGATAATTGGCGATATCAATGAAAGGGTAACGATGTCCAGATCAGCTCATTATGCTCATTTCACTGATTCTGCATTTATTGCTTCCTTTGATCCCTATGATGTTGGACATGTTTTATCTGATTTGAGTTGGGTCAATGCCATGCATGAAGAGCTAGAACACTTTGAGAGAAACCAAGTTTGAGTCCTTGTAGAACCACCCTCAAATGTTCACACCATAGGCACCAAATGGGTTTTAAAAAAAAAACCAGGGGGGATGGGTCTATAGTAAGAAATAAGGCTAGATTAGTAGCTCAGAGTTTCACTCAGGTAGAGGAGATAGACTATGGAGAGACCTTTACACCAATAGTTAGGCTAGAATCCATTATGATTCTCCTTGCATTTGCAGCATCCCGAGGTTTCAAGTTGTATCAAATGGATGTCAAGAGTGCTTTCCTGATGAGTTCATAGCTCCTTTAGATACGATCAATACTATTAATATTCCTGAAATCATATACAATTACAAGAGCACGTGCACGACAATTAGACCACCAGGTGAACTCGTTTCTCGCTGTTCATGCTTCCTTGGATGGATTACTACTAAATTCTTGTGATATTTTATTGCTTAGGAATGTGGGAGAAGCACTACAACCTTACCCAGATGTCACCCCTCGAAGGCCAAGCCTACTCAGACTCGAAGCTGGGCTCTAGTCGCGGTCGTGGTCAAAGTGGTGGTAGTAGTCATGGTCGAGTCTCAGGATAACACGTCAGTAAAACAAGTATAAATCGCTCATACGAAGTCCGTTTTAGGCGATTTTGGACATTTTAGAAAGCCTACGACGAGTCCTTTCCAGTGAATATGAGCTCTACAAAATATTCCTTATAGTTCAGTTAAAGTTAAAGAAATAATATATTACACCACCGTTTTGTACCTAGTTGGGTCTTGTAATCATGTCAGGATCGGAGTCCAGGTTGTGTACGCCTCTTTCCATGGCTACACAACCCTAGATTGACTTCCTCATATCCCCCTATAAATATACAGTAGTTGTCATAGTTTAGTCTCGGGTTTAGTTTAGATTATTCTGTTTTAGATAGTTTCGCCGTTTATCGGTTTGTTGAACCCCAACTCGAGTACTTTATTGGTAATTAGCAATATTTAGATTGCATCTACCTGTTCTTGCTTGTGTTCTCGATTCGCTTGCAAGAAAAGCCTTCTTGGAGAGATCAATCACATCTTGGAACGGTTGATAACCACGGAGTAGTGGTGTGGTGGTTGCGAGGGTTCTCGATCTGTTCTGGTTAGAACCTTAGGATCATCAACATCGAAACTCCATCAATCGACTTATCACATTACCTTTGAAAGATCAGGCAAGCACACATCAAGTGATATCAGAGCCTCGGTTGCCTGTTAGGTAATCTTAGCTACCCCCTTTTGTTTCGACGAGTTCCATTATCTAGAGTCTAGAAAATTGCCCCACAAAAAAATTTATGTTTTAGTTCTTCCGCTGTCCAAACCACATTGAGTTTTTCACAATTTTGTTTTCAGTTTTCGTGTTGTTGAGTTTGAATCCATCGTTGGTGCCTTTGTTGCTAGTTGAGTCATCGTGTTCTAGTTTCTAGTGTCGAGTCTTTGCTAATTTAGTCGTCGAGTAACTCGATTTGCTCTAGTCTGCTAAAGCCGAGTTTGTGTCCCCACTTGGATTCTGATCACCCATTCGGGTTCCAACTAGTCACTCTGATCACTCACTTGAGATCCAACCACCCACTCAGGGTTCGACAAGTCAATCCGACCACCCACTCGGGTTCCGACCAGTCACTCCAACCACCCACTAGGGGTCCAGCCATCTAGTCTCCGCGATCACTTAGTCGGAGTTGCCCACCTTCTTTTTATTACCATTATACCCTTGCTCTCCGGAAAAAATTTTGTGACCCACGTACCTCACTGGTCTTAGAAAAGGTAGTAGAAGAGTTTTGAGCTTGTCACATTCGCAAAAAAAAAGTGAGAAAAGAAAAGCAAGCAAGAAGCAAAGAGTGACAAAGAAAAAAAGCAAAGAGTGCAAAAAACGAGGAGTACAAAAAAATCGAAGAAAGAGAGAATCAGTTTGCATTGCAAATTTTGTTTCATTGTGCTTGTGTCTGATATAGTTTTCGGCTTGCTTGAGCTAGTTCTGGGAACGTGTTCGGACCAGCAACTATAACGAGTACTGTGGACTTTTATTTAGCTTTTGCTAATTTGATTTCATCAATTGCTATTCCTTACCACTAAATATTACCTGTCCAAGCTACACCTTCTCTCGATCAGAACGGTATCTTCACTTGCAACTACCTCACTCGCACCCGATAAGGTATCACGAACCAGCCACCGGTTGTGCCAACTACGGTGATTGGTAAAAACACTTGCAAGAGCATGGTAAGACGCTTGAGACTATGTGACTCCACCCTGACCACCTAGTAGTTGATAGGAATAATTTATCTTTCGTTGTTTTCTATCTTCGACTTACCATGGCAGGAGAAGCACCGGATGTTGAATGATCAGCGGCAAGCTATTAATGATGACATCGATAAGAAGCTTGCGGAGACGAACACTACATTGCAACGACTTAATGATAGTATTGTCATGCTCAATACATGCTTTGATCGAGTGGTTAATTAGCCACCAAACCATGGGTGTGTGGATCCTCATGGCGCAGCCCATGAGCAAGAGGAGTCTGTCACAGATGATGAAATTTTGAGGCAAGAACAAGACGCCTTTGATGAACGATAATGGAATCGATTGAACTTCAACCGTCAAGGTATGAGAGGTAATAGTTTTCAGCAACATAACACATGTGTTAATGATGATCCATTTGCTGAGGCTAAGTTTATTATACCATCTTTTGTGAGTACTTATGATGCTGAAAAGTATTTAGATTGGAGATGACGGTCGAACCGAAGTGTAATGCTCATTTGGTTCCTGAAGTGCATAGAGTTAGACAAGCCACTAGTGAATTTAAAGATTTTGCAATCATTGGGTGGAATAGAGTTTGCATCAATGGGTTAGCGCTAACTACATGGAATGCTTTAATGGTTGTTATGCATAACAGATTTGTTTCACCCTCTTTTAAACGTGATTTGCATAAGAAATTGCAGTGCTTAAACCAAGGTGATAGATCCGTAGAAGAATATTATCAGGAGCTATAAATTAGTATGTTGCGTTGTGATATTATTGAGGATGAAGAGGCTGCAATGACACGTTTTTATGGAGAGTTAAGGCGTGAAATTTAGTACATAGTTCATTACAAAGAATACGATACTGTTTCTAGATTGCTTTAACTTGCGTGTTTGGCAGAAAAAGAATTGCAGAGATGACAATAGAGGCCAAGGAGCAATTTTGGAAGTACGACTACTTCAAAATCAACATCAGGACAAGTCAAAATAGCCTCACGTTCAACTACATGGTCTGCTGCCCCCTTCTCGAGTAGGGCACGTTTAGCAGTACCTTCGACATATCACACACTCCCGAGGTAAGCAAATTCGCAAGTGTGCAGGGTCCAGCCAAGAGCTTTTGTTGGTTGCTTCTACAGGCCTATCGACCAGGATTGTATGCCACCGATGCAAGGGAATGGGTCACATCATGAAGGATTGCCCAAGTCACCGAGCGTACATTGTAATAGAAGATGGTGGATATATAAGTGCTAGTGATGTTGAGGATGAATATGCTCTTGCAGCTAACCATGCAGCTAATGAGGATGGACGTGAGACGGATATCGACCATAAGGAAGTGTTCGATGTCACTACCATAGAGGATTATCGGATCCTCATTGTGTAGCGACAGTTAAGAACTCAAATGAGCAAGCAGAATAGCTACAACACCACAATTTGTTTCAGATGTTCCTCATAGTAAAGGATTATCTTGTTCGAGTTATTATTGATGGAGGAAGCTGCAACAACTTGGTAAGTTCAGATATGATCAAGAAGCTTACCTTGCCAACAAGAAACAATCCTCACCCTTATCATATTCAATGGTTCAACAACAGTGGTAAGGTGAAGGTAATGCAAACAGCTATGGTGCATTTTCTATTGGTTCATATCATGATTGTGCTTATTTCGATGTAGTTTCCATGCAAGCATGCTCTCTTTTGCTAGGACGACCATGGGAGTTTGATACTGATGCAACACATCATGGCAGAAATAATAAGTACACCCTTATGCATAAAGAAAAGAAAATAACTTTTCTACCTTTAACCCCTACTGAAATTGTGAAATATGAGCAAGAGATAGCTAATAATATGAGAAAAGAGTTTGAGAATGAATCTGAAAATCCACAAGTAGCGGAAAAAGTTTTTTCACCCAAAAAGGAGAAAGCAACAACAATTTCTAAGTTCGATGGAATTAGACTGAAAGGGTGTGTTATACTTGCTACTAAATCTAACTTTGCTGAAATTTATGCTAATGAGCTGCCACGCTATGCTTTGATATGCAAAGAGGCCTTAGTTTTACTAGAGAATATATCTAGCTCTTTGCCTCCTGTTATTGCTAGCCTTTTGTAAAAGTTTGTGGATGTATTTCTAGCTGAGGTACCCCTGAGATTACCACCGAGGGATTTAGCTTCAAATCGATTTGATTCCAGGAGCAACTTTGCGAAACCATGCTGCATATAGAACCAACCCAGAAGAGACTAAGAAAAATCAACGACAATTCCAAAATCTATTGGATCACGGGTACGTATGAGAAAGCCTTAGTCATTGTGTTGTTCCTGTTCTTTTGGTTCCTAAGAAAGATGGTAGTTGGCGTATGTGTGTTGATTGTAGAGCCATCAATAATATTACTATAAGATATCATCAACCTATCTCTAGGTTAGATGTTATGCTTGATGAGTTGAGTGGTTCTATAATTTTCACTATAATTGACTTGCAAAGTGGATACCACCAAATTAGGATGAAACTTGGAGATGAATGGAAAACTGCTTTTAAAACTAAGTTTGGCTTGTAAGAGTGGTTAATAATGCCTTTGAGTCTATTTTCTTGGCTATGGTGTTACTCCACAGGGAATAGAAGTGGATGAAGCAAAATCGAAGCCATAAAGAGCTGGCCAACCTATGAGACTGTTACTCAAGTGAGAACCTTTCATGTTCTTACGGGTTTCTATCAACGCTTTGTGCGGAATTTCAGCACTATTTCTGCCCTATTGAATGAATTGACGAAGAAATGAGTGGTTTTCAAATGAAGACTTGCACAAAAAGAAACATTTAAGTTGTTGAATGAGAAACTTACCTATGCTCCTTTACTCTAACTCCCTAATTTTGGTAAGACTTTTGAGCTAGAATGTGATGCTAGCAGGATTGGAATTGGAGGTGTGTTAATACAAAAAGGTAAACATGTTGCTTATTTCAGCGAGAAATTAAGTGGGCCTAGTCTGAATTATTCTACCTATGATAAAGAATTGTATGTTTTAGTTCGTGTGCTTAAAACTTGGCAACGTTATCTATGGCCCAAAGAATTTGTTATACATTATGATCATGAAACGCTTAAACATATTAGGAGTCAAGCTAAATTGAATAAACAACATGCTAAATGGGTCGAATTTATTGAGTCTTTTCCATATGTCATAAAGCATAAGAAAGGAAAGGACAATATGATTGTTGATGCGTTTTCTAGGCATTATACCACGTTATCTCAACTTGATCATAAGATTTTTGGTTTAGAGACTATTAAGGACTTATATGTTGCTGATTTAGACTTTAAAGAAGTGCTTGAACATTGTAAAGAAGGAAAAACATAGAATAAATATGTGCTGAATGAAGGATTGCTCTATCGTGCTAACAAGCTATGCATTCCAGCTACTCCATTCGTCTTTTGTTGTTACAGGAGGTGCATGGAGGAGGACTGATGGCATATTTTGGAGCAAATAAGACTGAAAATATGCTGACCGCCCACTTCTTTTGGCCAAAGATGAGACGTGACGTTGAGCGTTACGTTTTATGTTGTACCACTTGTAACAAAGCTAAGTCTCGCTTAAATGCACAGGGTCTTTATATGCCTCTTCCTGTTCCTAGTGCACCATAGGAGGATATTTCTATGAATTTTGCTTTATGACTACCTAGGACAATGAGGGGGGGATAGAGCATGACTGAAAAGTATAGAATTGCTGGAAGTAAAGGTAGGAAGGAAATAAAATTTGAACCAGGTGATTTAGTTTGGTTGCATTTGAGGAAGGATAGGTTTTCAGAACTGAGAAAATCAAAGTTGATGTCTAGAGCTGATGGACCATTTAAGATAATTGAGAAAATCAATGACAATGCATACAAATTGGATCTACCTGTATATTTTGGGGTTAGTCCACATTTAACATTTCAGATTTGAAACCCTACTTAGGAGAAGAAGAGCTTGAGTTGAGGATGACTCCAATTCAAGAGGGGGGATGATGAGCGCATGGCTCCTTCAGATACGATCAATACTATTAATATTTCTCAAATCATACAAGGTCCAATTACAAGATCACGTGCACGATAATTAGACCACTTGGTGAACTCGTTTCTCGTTGTTTATGTTTTCTTGGATGGATTACTACTAAATTCTTGTGATATTTTATTGCTTAGGAACGTGGGAGAAGCACCACAACCTTACCCGAATGTCACACCTCGAAGGCCAAGTCTACTCGGAGTCGAGGCTAAGTTCTAGTCGTGCTCGTGGTCGAAGTCGTGGTCATGGTCAAAGTTGTGGTTATGGTCATGGTCGAGTCTCAGGACAGCACGTCAGTAAAACGGGCATAACTCTCTCATACGAAGTCCGTATTAGGCGATCTTGGACATTCTGGAAAGCCTACGACGACCCCTTTCTAATGGATATGAGCTCAACCAAATATTCCTCATAGTTTAGTCAAAGTCAAAGAAATAAGATGTCGCACCACCATTTTGGACCTAGTTGGGTCTTGTAATCATGTCAGGATCAGAGTCCAGGTTGTGTACGCCTCTTTCCATGGCTGCACAACCCTAGGTCAACCTCCTCATGTCCCTCTATAAATATTCAGTAGCTGTCATAGTTTAGATTCGTGTTTAGCTTAGATTATTCTATTTTAGATAATTTAGGCATTTATCAGTTTGTTGGACCCCGACTCGATTACTTCATCAATAATTATCAATATTCAGATTGCATCTACCTATTCTTGCTTGTGTTCTTGATTCGTTTGCAGAAAAAGCCTTCTTGGTGAGTTCAACCACGTCTTGACATGATTGATAACCATGGATAGTGGTGTAGTGGTGTAGTGGTTGCGAGAGTTCTCGATCTGTTCTGGTCGGAGCCTTAGGATCATCAACCTCGAAACTTCATCAATCGACTTATCATATTACCTTCGGAAGATCGGGCAGGGGCACATTATTTCCTAAATGGTTTCATAGAGGAAGAGGTCTATATCAAGCAACCCTCAGGCTTTGAGTATCCCAAATACCCTCATAAAGTATACAAGCTTCAGAAAGCTTTGTATGGGCTTAAGCAGGCACCTAGGGCTTCATATGGTAGGCTGATATCTTTCTTGCTAGGGCATGGGTATGTGATGGGGTTAGCAGATAAAACTTTGTTCACTCTCAGGCATGGCAATGATTTCTTACTTATTTAGATTTACGTGGATGATATCATTTTTTGGGTTCTTCTCATGCACTTGTGACCAAGTTTGCAAAAACTATGAGGAAGGAGTTCAAGATATCGATGATGGGCGAGCTTAACTTCTTTCTTGGACTTAAAATCAAGCAGTGCAAGTAAGGCACCTTCGTCCACTTGACGAAGTACACCAAGGCTTTGCTGAAGAAGTTCGACATGAGCGATGCAAAGCCATTGGTGACACCTGAAGGGTTGCGGGTAGGCTACGCTAGCACAAAATAAATTTTCTCTACCGCGTTCAACCAGGAAGCCATGCGAGTAGGGGATCATGAATCGTTACCACTTGACGAGCAGTGCAGCGGAAGAAGAGTTGGAGCAGACCAATCCAACGTCGTGCGCGTCAAGTAGTCGATCGTCAACCTCGTCCCGAGCACGTCCCGAGCACCTTCCGAGTACTCGCGAGTACGTCCCGAGTAGATCAGCACTGCAATAGTAGCAGCGCCTCTACAGTATCCACACGTACAAGGATGGAATCGCCGTGCGCCGGTGTGCTAGCACCGCGCGCCCGGCTAGGGTTTCGAAGGGAGTTCGGGAATAGGAGGCGGCTAGGGTTTCTTAAAAAACTCAATGCGCCTTGGCCCCTGCCTATTCTTATATAGAGCACGCTAATGGGCCTTTAATCAACATTAAAGCCCATTATGACTCTAAACCCTAATGGTCCTTTAATCAATATTAAAGCCCATTAGCAGATCCAATCCGCAAACTCAATCGCCTCTAGGGCATATCACCAACAATCTCCCACTTGCACTAGAGTCAGTACAAGTTTTATATTCCATCCCCTTAAGTGTGTGACCCGTTAGGTTCATGTGTAAACGGCCGCTATCCGGAAACCCTTTTCCGAATTACAAGTCAATAGCGGTACCTAGCAGGACATATTGACTCCCGAATGCACACAAAGATCATATCGGCTGAACCTTGATATACTCATGCACCAATCCCTTTACCACACGATACCAGTCAAGCTCAAGGCGAGATTCGTGCCACCTTTGTGATAGCTCGACCATTCACTCGATCAAATAGTGGATTCACCATGATTAACTCTTTAATCACATTGGCATGGCCATGCACTTTCCAATCCAACTACCTCGAGGGGCCCAGAGATATCTCTCCCGTTATTTAGGAGGGGTAAATTCCATCTTGATCACTTACATCCCACGACATGTTTCATAACATACCCGAAAGCAACCTTTATAACTACCCAGTTACGGAATAGCGTTTGGAAGCCCCTAAGTGTGTTACTACACATTCTGGAATCAATGATGATCTCAGGTCAAAGGATTCTGTAGGTACACCATTTGAGATAACAACTGATGGCACATTAAAAATAACAATCCCAGCAGTATCTCAGGGTGGGTCTATCCAACATCATGTTCTCTAACATGTGTCCACATTACTGATTGATATCTCCATATCTATGATCCGTGAAACATGATCATCATTCAGTCAAATGTGCTAATCTATAAATCATTATTGTCCCACACAATGATATGAGATTAGGGACTATTTAGAATAACATCATAAAAACAAAGAGTTTCACAAACAAGTCACATACTTGCTGATCAATGTAAATGATAATTATTCATGGAACCAGATAAAAATTATCCAAAAGTACATTAGCATAGACAGAACACATTCTCTCACATGCACTAGAGTCTATCCTGCAAGTATCTAATACCCATAGAGCTCAAGTGTGCCTCATGCTTGGGCTGTGGGAGAGGCTTCGTCAACGGATCAGCAATATTCGAATCCGTGTGCACCTTGCATATCTTTACATCACCTCTATCAATAATCTCTCGAATGAGGTGATAGCGCCGAAGTATGTGCTTGGACTTCTGGTGCGACCTAGGCTCCTTGGCTTGTGCAATGGCACCACTATTGTTACAATAGAGGTCCATTGGACTGGACGCACTAGGGACCACACCCAACTCAGAAACAAATTTTCTGATCCAAACAGCCTCTTTTGCAGCTTCCGAAGCTGCGATATACTCGGCCTCCGTTGTGGAATCAGCAACCGTTTCTTGCTTGGAACTCTTCCAACTCACCGCACCTCCATTAAGGCAAAACACAAAACCAGACTGCGATCTCGAGTCGTCCTTGTCGGTTTGGAAGCTAGCATCGGTGTAACCATTTACAACGAGCTCCTCCTCACCTCCATAGACTAGGAACATATCCTTAGTTCTTCTCATGTACTTGAGGATACTCTTTACTATAGCCCAGTGACATTCACCTGGGTTCGATTGATATCTGCTCGTAACACTTAGAGCATAGGAGACATCTGGGCGTGTACAAAACATAGCATACATGATGGACCCGATAGCAGAAGCATACGGGATCGCACTCATCCTCTCGAGCTCATCAGATGTCTTAGGACATTGATTCTTGCTGAGAGTGATGCCATGTGACATTGGCAAGAAACCTTTCTTGGAATCTTGCATATTGAACCGATTCAATACCTTGTCAATGTACATGCTCTGGCTTAATCCGATTAGTCTTTTCGACCTATCTCTATAGATCTTTATGCCCAATATGTATGCTGCCTCTCCTAAATCTTTCATTGAAAAACTCTTTTGCAATGAAGATTTGACAGCATCGAGCATTGGAATATTATTTCCGATCAATAATATGTCATCCACATATAAGACCAGAAACACAAGTGCGCTCCCACTAGTCCTTTTGTAAACACAAGGCTCTTCTTCATTCTTGATGAAACCAAACCCTTTGATCACTTCATCAAAACGAAGATTCCAACTCCGAGAAGCTTGCTTTAGTCCATAGATGGACTTTTGCAGCTTGCAAATCTTCCCAGCATTTTTCGGATTGACAAAACCTTCAGGCTGTGTCATGTACACATCCTCACTTAGGTTTCCATTAAGGAAAGCCGTTTTGACATCCATTTGCCATATCTCATAGTCGAAATATGCAGCAATTGCTAGGAGAATCCGAATAGACTTTAGCATTGCGACGGGCGAAAATGTTTCATCATAATCAACACCTTGAATTTGCCTGAAACCTTTCGCCACCAATCGTGCCTTATAGATGTGAACATTTCCATCAACGTCTATCTTTTTCTTAAAAACCCATTTACACTCGATAGTTTTCACACCATCAGGTGGATCGACCAAGTTCCAAACTTGGTTTTCTCTCATGGATTCTAACTCGGATCTCATGGCTCCAAGCCATTTTTCGGAGTCTGGTCCCACCATTGCTTCCGAGTAAGTCTTAGGTTCATCATTGTCCAACAATAATATGTCGCGCTGCCCCGTGGTTAGGAACATAAACCGCTCGGGTGCACGACTGAACCTTTCCGACCGACGTGGGGCTGGTGTCTCGACAACAGGTTCTGCAACATCTTGCATACCGAGTTGTGGTTCAATAGGAGTTGAAACACTTTCAAGTGGTTCCCGAATTTCTTCGAGTTGCACCGTGCTCCCACTAACTCTCTTCGCGAGAAACTCTTTCTCAAGAAAGACACCATTCCGGGCGACAAACACTTTGCCTTCTTCCCGGTTATAGAAATAATATCCTTTGGTTTCCCTAGGATACCCCACAAAGAAGCATTTATCAGATTTGGGAGTGAGCTTATCAGACGACAAACGTTTTACATAAGCCTCACAACCCCATATCTTAAGGAAAGACAATCCGGGACGCTTCCCGGTCCATATCTCATATGGTGTCCTCTCTACAGCCTTAGATGGAACCCTGTTTAACGTGAAAGCAGCAGTTTCTATAGCGTATCCCCAGAAGGACAATGGAAGATCAGATTGGCTCATCATCGACCGGACCATGTCTAACAGAGTTCGGTTCCTCCGCTCGGACACCCCATTCCATTGTGGCGTACCCGGTGGAGTCAATTGTGGAACGATTCCACATTGCCTTAGATGATCACCAAATTCATGGCTCAAATATTCACCTCCACGATCTGATCGCAGAAATTTAATTGTCTTGCCTATATGATTTTGTACTTCATTCTGGAACTCCTTGACCTTTTCAAAGGATTCAGACTTGTGTCTCATTAGGTAGATGTAACCATATCTACTAAAGTCATCGGTGAAAGTAATGAAATACTGAAAACCACCTCTAGCTGTAGAACTCATCGGTCCACATACATCTGTATGTACTAGGGCCAATAATTCATTTGTCCTCTCACTTCGACCAGTGAAAGGCGTCTTAGTCATCTTGCCAAGTAAACAAGACTCGCATGTATCAAATGATTCGAAATCAAATGAATGTAGAAGACCATCTTTATGGAGCTTCTGCATACGCTTCTCATTTATATGACCTAATCGACAATGCCAAACAAAAGTGGGATTCAAATCATTAAGCCGAGGCTTCTTTGTATAAATGTTATAGATAGTTATATCCTCAAGATCCAATATATATAATCCATTTACTAATGGACAATTACCATAGAGCATACCATTCAAAAATATCGAACAACACTTGTTCTTTACTATGAATTCATAACCGTCTTCTTCCAAACATGAAGAAGAGATAATGTTTTTGCCCAAGGCAGGAATATAATAACAATTATTTAATTCCAAAACTAATCCTGAGGGTAGCGATAAGGAGTAAACGCCAACGGCCAACGCAGCAACTTTTGCACCATTGCCGACGCGAGCATCCAGTTCGCCTCTTGCACACTTCCTAGTCCTTTTCAGTCCCTGCAACGATTTGCAAGTATGAATCATTGATCCGGTATCAAATACCCATGAATCATCAGGACGAGTAGCAAGATTAATTTCAATAACATTTATACCTGAAGAGGAAGTCTTACTTCCCTTCTTCTTTTTGAGTTCTTCCAAGTACAATTTGCAGTTCCTCCGCCAATGACCAGTCTTATGGCAGTGGTGGCAAGTGTCAGAAGCGGCAGGGCTAGCCTTGGGCTTTCCAACAGGTTTAGGCTTAGAACTCGAGATCTCATCCGAAGTTTTAGCCTTGTCCTTGCGCTTTCTCTTCTTGCTATCCTTTTGAACCATCATCACATGACTAGAGCTCTTCTTAATGCTTTCCTCAGCAGTTTTTAGCATCCCATGCAATTCAGCCATGCTTTTCTCCATGCTGTTCATATGAAAGTTCAAAATGAACGGCTCGAAGCTCGCAGGGAGCGACTGGAGAATTACATCCGTAGCCAACTCAGGGCTAAGGGGAAAACCAAGTTTTTCCAGGCTTTCAATGTAACCAATCATTTTGATCACATGAGGACTGACTGGACTGCCTTCTTTAACCTGCA
Source organism: Phragmites australis (assembly GCF_958298935.1). NCBI lineage: Eukaryota > Viridiplantae > Streptophyta > Magnoliopsida > Poales > Poaceae > Phragmites > Phragmites australis. Next base: position 16,533,722 of record NC_084936.1, on the reverse strand, counting down.
CGCAAACAAGGACTTTGAGGTGTTGTACCTCTCGGCCCGAGCTTGGTTCTCAAACATGCCTCGGAGTCCCACAATCATATCATGGGCATCCCTGTTCTCATATTGCTTCTGAAGCTCAGAGGACATACAGGCAAGCATGAGGCAGCTAACATCCAGTGAATCGTTGGTGTGCTTCTCATAAGCCCTCCGATCCGTGGCAGGAGCATTATCAGCTGGTTCATCAGGATAGGGGACCTCTAGAACATATTCCTTTTTCTCTTGTTTGAGAACAATTCTCAGATTTCTATACCAATCAATAAAGTTTGTTCCAGAAAGCTTCTCTTTTTCAAGAATCGATCGCAAATTAAAACTGGAAGTGTTACTAGCGGCCGGTGCCATGATCTACAACAGAAAATGCAGGTTCAGCACTATGCCTATGTGAATCTTCTATTAAACAATTTAACAAAAGATACTCCACTATATGTGTTTTCCCTCTAACAACATATAGAGGATCAAGATCCATATTCAACTAAGTTCTAGTGAGCTTTGGCATCACTGCTAGAAACTTAGTGACATAGGTAAGCAACGCCTTGCTAATCACATCCATATGTGACTCTTGTTTGTTGGGTGGCATCGAATGCCCCGGCGCCCAACACCATGCCCCAAAGCCCAAAACCGTTTTGATAGCTTTATCAAGTAAACCAATACTATGCATGTGGATGTCCGACATCCACTCTAACTGGTTAAGATAAATGATGGCACCCTGCTTTGGCAGACCTACCACACAATGATCAAAACCTTTGTAGGTGCAACTATTGGAAGGGCATCAATTACTCTTGATTTTTCTGAGGGAAACTAATCTATCATGAAAATCATATCCACCACATATAAAACATGAAAGAATAGTATGACAGGAACATAAAAACATCACAGGCAATCATATTAACTGTGACATAGTATGGCCCCTTCACATGGTGATCTCCATCGCCACGGTTCCTGTCCTCCGGGTCATCATGCTTCAAATCTCCATGATCTTGTACTAGTCTATTACACCTAATAGCACTAGATAAATTACATGAGAAGAAGCATCATAAGTCGACACGCAGGCCGTTATACAATAACATGACAGCCTTGGGCTGCAATTAACCATGACTCGCAGGCCATGAAAAATTACACACATGCATCACATATCACAAGGCCATACCAGTCACAACATTCTCTGCAAAAACGAGTTAAGCGTAGAATCGAATTCTAATGTCGTGATGGGATCATGTTATTACAACAATCTATGCGTGTACGCAACGGCGGTCCCGCTGGCCGGAAATACATAGATCGCATCTATGAAATCGCTATGAAAATCTCATCGGATCGATCGTATCGAGCCAATTCCGAGTCATTCATAATGCCTCAATTTCCATTAGATCAATCCCATTGATCATCGCGTGAGGTTTTTCCAGAAACGATGACAGCACACACGACCTCGATCTGCTGTTCTCCCGACCATGTCGCGATGCACGCAGTTAGCCCCGACGGTGATTCCAGCCGGTAGGGGCAAGTCGCACGCAAAAACAGGTGGGAGATCGAGCTAATCTTTTTGGCTATGTGGTTTCATCGACTGGCATCTCATCCGATCTCTAATTCACCAACCGTGCATTGATCAATCCATCATATGAACTGATAAAAAACAATAGATCTAATCTATTTCTATCACATATCTTCTATATGTGACTGATCCAGATCAAAAACTACGCAGGATGGCTCTGATACCACTGAAGGGTTGCGGGTAGGCTACGCTAGCACAAAATAAATTTTCTCTACCGCGTTCAACCAGGAAGCCATGCGAGTAGGGGATCATGAATCGTTACCACTTGACGAGCAGTGCAGCGGAAGAAGAGTTGGAGCAGACCAATCCAACGTCGTGCGCGTCAAGTAGTCGATCGTCAACCTCGTCCCGAGCACGTCCCGAGCACCTTCCGAGTACTCGCGAGTACGTCCCGAGTAGATCAGCACTGCAATAGTAGCAGCGCCTCTACGGTATCCACACGTACAAGGATGGAATCGCCGTGCGCCGGTGTGCTAGCACCGCGCGCCCGGCTAGGGTTTCGAAGGGAGTTCGGGAATAGGAGGCGGCTAGGGTTTCTTAAAAAACTCAATGCGCCTTGGCCCCTGCCTATTCTTATATAGAGCACGCTAATGGGCCTTTAATCAACATTAAAGCCCATTATAACTCTAAACCCTAATGGTCCTTTAATCAATATTAAAGCCCATTAGCAGATCCAATCCGCAAACTCAATCGCCTCTAGGGCATATCACCAACAACACCGATGGCTACCGCGACCGTGCTTGATCCGGACGAAGATGGCGAGGAGGTGGACCAGCGGGAGTACAGGAGCATGATATGCTCCCTCCTGTACCTGACAGCAACAAGACTCAACATTCACTTCGCTATATGCTTGTGTGCTTCCTTCCAGGCTTCACGGAGGACATCTCAACACTAAGTGGTGAAACGCATTCTGAGGTATCGCACACTCTCGAGTATGGCCTTTGGTTTTCTGCATCCTCCTCACTTTCTCTTCGTGGCTTTTCGGATGCGAATTTTTCTGCTTGTAGAATTGACAAGAAGAGTACCTCTGGTACTTGTCATTTCTTTTGTACTTCTCTTATGTGTTGGTCTTCTCACAAGCAGTCTAGCGTGGAGCAGTCTACTACTGAAGTTGAATATGTAGCTCCTGCTAACTGTTGCTCACAGATTCTGTGGATGGTTGCTAGGGATTTTGGGTTAGATTTCAGGAGTGTGCCACTTTTATATGATAACACTAGTGCAATAAGCTTAGCCAATAACCCATTTCAACACTCCAGAACCAAACACATAGATATGAGATTCCACTTCATAAGAGATCATAATGAGAAGGGAGACATTGAGTTGAGCTACATAGATATCCAATACCAGCTAGCTGATATCTTGGTAACCAAGACTCTAGATGCAATAAGGTTTGACTTCCTGAGGGGAGAGCTTAGTGTGTGACATCCCTATAGCATTATGTGAGGGGGAGTTGCCTGTACATACTCTATATTATTTTTATTGCATTTGCATTGCATAACATTTTGTAAGATAATCATGTTAGCGAGTTTTACTTATATGTTCTTTGTAATTTCTTGTACTAGTTGTAAATTTGTGCTAAGTGTAGTGCATGTATAATAATTTGTGCAAGCTTAAACTTTTATTGAATGTGGCATAAAATATATTGAGCAAGCTTGTATCAACTTGGATAGTTTCGTTGCTCGATGTTCATCTTTTCCTTTTTCTTTGTAAGTTGTGATCTTTCGAGTGCTAAGACATATAAATTGATCTTAAATAGGACCTATGATTCATATGCTAAGACATATGAATTGATCTTAAATAGAACCTATGATTCATATATCATCCGTGAAGTCATGTTACCTTAATTTTTTCTTGTTAAAACTTCTCTCTATTTTGTTTTCGCGTGAGTTTTAAGATGCATTGAGTGATCCAAATAGAAGAAGGCTATCGATTTCGTAAGAAATTTTATTAAGACGTCTATTCACCCCCTCTAGTCTTTAATCTCGTTTCTACAATTAGATTGCTGCATTTTCGTAACTTCTAAGAATCCATATTAGGAGAATATGTCGGAACAATTATGCAAACACTATTCCCTAAAAAAATCAGGCATTAAATTATTGGGCCATCAAGCACATCTGTTCAGACTTACGGCATCACATGATAAATAACATAACAGGTGGACCTTATTGCTGATTGCTGGAGGATTTTCAATACCATCTTTTGCTGCAAGTCAAAACATACAAGTCACATCTGCATATATATCCATATGCATTGTATATACATATATATATATATACACGCTTGCAGTTTACAGGCTACCTTTTATGACAGGCAGGAACTTGGGCAATGTAAATATATGTAACTACTTGAAGAACTCGTGCATTACAGGATTCAAAGCGGCAAGAGAACAAGTCAAATTTCTTTTACATGTTGCCGAAAATGCCCCAGCATTGGAGGATAAAACTGAAGATACAAAGCAACAGGCATTTGAGGTACTTTGGAGGCAGCGGACCACACTTCGTGGAAGCTAAGCGGATTGCTGTAACTTCCCTGAGGTCAGTTCTCCCAGAAAATCTCAAGTTTGATGTTTTATAGTTAGACCGGTAGGACAGCTCAGTTTCATATCAAACGTACAGGTAGGTGATCGTTGTGTCACCCCTAATTCTCCCAAAAGGTTATAAATGAATGGAAGAAATGCACCCTCAGCTCCTTGTGTCGTAAATAGCACTTGTATTTAATAATAGTCCTAATGAATCAATATAAAGAGTACATTACAGGGTACACAAAAAGAACTCTAATAGCCAATATGTAAAGGACTCTACTAGTGAATACGGAAATGATAAGGATTTTGTACTCCTAATAACCCCTCAAATGCAAGGTATATGTACTAGCATTACATTTGAAAGGGTGTAACACTAAGTTCTAAATTTAGACAATATAAAACTAATACATCCAAAAATTTGTATTTTCAAAGCCGTCGTAGAGTGGAGCATTAGTAACATGTCGAATCAAGCCAAAAAGTGCAAAACAAAGCACATGACTACAATCGTGATGATAAAAAAATAACCTTGGTCAAAAATCGCAAACAAAAGCAATGATAGTAGCAAGACGACAAAAAAATTATTAGTAAAGCTACAGAAAGACCTAGAACTACTGCAGAACCCCTTCACTGACGACTCTAAAACCCCCTTCACTGCTGGTTTTTGAGCCTCTAAAACCCCCTTCACTGCTGGTTTTTGAGCCAGCAGTAGGCAACAGGCAGTGATAGTCCTCACTATCACTGTCGGTCCATTGAGCCGACAGTGAAGGGGGTTATCACTGCCGGATGAAACCTTCAGCCGGCAGTGTTTTCCCTCTACTCTCTCCTCGGTCCTCCCTCTGTCTGTCCTCTCTATAATCCCTCTCTCTCCTCGATCTCTCCATCTCTCTCTCAATACATACATACAATGATACATATATTTAGTGTAAATCAATAATAAAAACACATTTATTAATACATAATAATGAACACATATTACAAGTCAGGCATCAACAAACACACATATATACATAATAGTTCTCACAGGTCACCCCTGAGAAGTCGGTCGAGTTGAGCCAGTCCAGTATCCCTCTACCTCTCCCGCGATGAGGACCGCATCTCCGCACTGATGACTGATGGTATGTGTACATCCAGGGACGCCGGGGGGTGGCAATGGTGGTGGAGTGGAGGACCCAGCAACGCCTGATCAATCGTTGTGTCGCCTATGCTCCAGGCTCACCGGCGTGTCAAAGACATCGAAGTCTGACGCCTAAACGCCTCTATGGTTTAAGCCTTCGGCCTCCTCCGCAGCACACTAACAGGCCACCCTCTCATCCTCCTTCTCCTGGGCATGCTTACGGGACGCTACTTCTTGCTCCTCCATAGTGCACAGCTGATGGGTCAGCCTCTCATCCTCCTCCTCCTCTTGGGCATACTTCTGGGACGCTGCTTCTTGCTCCTCCACAGTACACAGTTGACAGGCCAACCTCTCATCCTCCTCCTGGGCACTCTTACCGGCCACTGCTTCTTGCTCTCCTTCGCATCATCATTGGAAAGTCATTCTGTCGAAGAGTCCTCCGATGATACCAACTTTACATCATACATAATAATTCATATCATTCATTAATAAATAGTAATTAATGTCATTCTTCAATATTGTGTCAATTGGCAAAATATAATACGTTGTCAAGCCCCTTGGTAGCCTTTCTCCTTGTTGCATACTCTCTACTAGAATGTATGGTGTGCCCGAAGGTCTCTCACACGTGGAAGACACGATTGGTTCATGAAACTCGCCATTTGTGTTGATAACATATTCTAAGAAGAACCCAGCTATCTGTTCTTGAAGGGCATGTATTTTTGCAGGTTGTAATACACTTGTACGTAGTTTGGAGAGCTATGTTTGAATAATCGAAAGAATTAGTCCTTGAACATGTGTAGAACTTGAAAAGAAGGCATCGATATGTTATTTCATATCACAAGATCATTGAATCTAACAGTGTCTCCGTCTGGGATGAATGCGTGCATGAAAGTAAGAACATAAAAACGCGTAGAGATTGTTGCCGGGTGGCTGTCTCATACACTTCAAGAGGAAAGGAATCATCAGTAGAATGAATTGAACCTTTTTATTCAGCAGGAAATGCAAGACATGAATATGGATTGTGTACTGGAAAGTCGGTTTTTACATTGTACTGCTTCCTGAATAGAAAGTGGATAACACTCCTTTTGTGGTATCTTATGTATGCCCTATACGTAAATATGAATACCAACTAAACTTAGATGCAATTGTCAAAAAATTAAATGATCGAGTTAACATGTTTAGCATGTTGATGAGGTGTTGGTAAGTCATCTTATCTCTCTTTTGTGAGTCTAAAACGATGATCGTGCTCAAGTCCAGGTGGATGACAAAGAGGATCCAATGAAAACTGCAGAATATATCACCGTAGCAAATTAGTACTAGAATCGAGTTGCCCATAAAATGAGGAAGCCCTAGCGCGCAAACACGTACTCATAGCTATAGGGAAACAGTATGAATTTCTTGTATTGGTGGTGAAGCAGACACTTCAATAAGTAGTCCTCAGTGAAGTCTGGATTCTTCGTTACAAATTTCTGGTTCATAAGCCAAGATTGATGAATCCTACTTTCTTATGTAAGTCTTGTTCGTATGCTTGGATTTCCATTCTACAAAAGAGAGAAGTTAGCTATGCAATTTCAAGATACAAGATCATATAAAGTGAATTATATGCATAAGTCACTTACATAGTCCATTCTCTGACTATAGTCACATTGAGAGCATCTTCCTTGTACAATTTATACAAGTGCAAGAATTCCAACCAGAAAAAGCCATCCCTGTGAGGAAATATTCATCTCTGTATCTTACGGGAGACAACTAAAAACCCTACCTAGACTGCTCCAAGTACCACTGATGTAATCAGCGCATTTGAGTTGTAAAGTTTCTTTCTATATCTAGTTTGACCAAAGATTTTCTCAACTCAAACGGCCATGCAACATCCAACTTTGATATATCCACTCCCACAATAAGATATACTAGTTCCTCTACTATTATTCTTGAATCAACCAAGAAGTCTGCAATGCTTGGAGCAATGATTGGACCTAGTTTGCTCTTTGCTTGCTTCTTGCTGATGCATTCGTAATCAGTCGGTGGCTTACTTGAAGCCACCCCCATCTGTTTAGCTTTGGCCATTTTCTTGAAAAATTTAAAGGCATCTTCAGGCATAACAAGCTTCAGTGGAGGTGGTGGACGATGGAAATGAGACGTGATACTAGCGTCCACAATCTTTTTGGTTCCTCAGCAATGAGTGAATACACATCCTTAGGTTCCACTAACTTCTTAGATTCCACCAACTTCTTAGATGATGTCATATGCTTGGATGTTGCAGAACCTGATCTTATTTTCTGAGCTGATGGCTAGCTTCTTGATGGTGTTGGCTTCTTAAGCAATGGACTTCTTTGAGACAATGGTTGAGGAGGTGGACTTCTTCTGGGAGATGGTTGAGGAGAGGGAGATCTTCTAGGTGACGGTGGCCTGGAGTGTAGTGGAGACTAGAGATTCTCGGGAGCTTTCCCTAGTGGAAACACTATGTAGACCTTCTCCCATGTGATGAATGTGTGTTCATTCTCTCCTATAGTGTTCACCCCCTCCTATGCAGGGTAGTCCACCTCAACATGGTGGTACTTGTCAACTGCCTCGTTTACTTTGACCACGTCGTAGCCCTCCGGTATCGAATGTCCGTGCAAATGTTCATAGGAGCCACGGGGATAAGCCACGCTGGAAGCTACCTTGATGGTAATGTTCCTAGTACTAATGTGTAGTTCACACGGTGTCCGTGCTATGATGAGGTCCACAGCATAAGTGATGGAGTCAACTCTTGTAACTCCGTGGATGCATAGCTACTCTGACAACCACCAGGGCTAGAGCACATAACATTAGGATATGCTGTCGGTTGTTCCTGTTCGCTCACAATGGCACCCAGTTCACGCATGAGGGCTTGTCATACTGCTTGTGCTATTCTTTCTTCTGTATACTCCCTCTCCTTTTTTAGCACTTGTTCAAGCATTTTCATCATCCTAGCTTGTTCTGCCTCTCATTCTATATCTCACTCTGCTTAGGATCTATTTCAACTCTTGTAACTATCGACGTCACCTATGAATCCATATTTCCAACCCATCACCCCAACCCCTCGTGTGTGACCATCGTGCTTCTTATTTCTCAGGGCCAAGGTGAGCTCGTCCCTATCCTGTCTGCCTTGAAAGAGCCTTGTCCAGACAGCTTGTGGGCTTTCGCAACCTTTTTTGCAAGATCATGTGCCACTTCTAGGTCTTTGGAGGTTGTAAAGGATAAGCTTACATCATATGAGTAAGAAGCACCTCTCTCAAGAAGGAAGTGTGTCGATCGTTCGCTCTAGTCCTGCGTCTCAGGCATGACACCTCTTTCTCATAGTTCATCTAGCTGTTATTGCCACTGCCTTTCTTTCCTCACGTACCCACGACTGCCAACTTTGTGGGGTTACATGTTCTTCTTCGAGTTTGCTTTGTTCACCTCACTGAACCTCTGTGCTTCTTCCGACAACTTGTACTCCGTAAATTCTTGCCAATGATCTTCCAATGGTGACCATTTACTGAAATCTGGTGTTGTACCTTTCTACGCATATGTTATGTTCAGTGTCCCATTCTAGTTCTTAAATGAAAGGCACATGATCATTAGCGTCTTACACTTAACTACTTCCATATATGTCTCTTCAGGGAAGTAAAACTTCTCCAATATCTTGGGCCACAAGATATCATTCTTGATCGAATCAGGAACCATGTGCAGATCACCTCATTCGTCAGTCCACAATCTGTAGCTGATGTGCACATGATCCTTAACAGCAATCCCACAAGCTGACTTGTATGGCCCTAGAACACTCTCTGGTGCAGTTGGCTCCCCTGCTGGTGAGACCTCCATGATCACAAATCGTCCTGTAGGCATCTTCGAGGGACCTCGGACATGATGTTGCTCCTAGGATTGCTCATTGACGTGACCCTTCGAAGCATCAAGCATCTGTGCATAAGTGAAAAAACTATTGAGAACCTATATGATAATATGTAGAATAGATGCATTCATCTACTTATGAATTACCTTATTGCCTTCACATGCGTCTATTTGGTCTAGGTTCAGGTAGTGGCTCGAGCTACCTTCTTCAATGTTTGACAGCTGGACTACATCTTCTATCACCTGGACTGGATCAGAGGTTGGTGATGCCATCCCTTCCTGGGAATTTTGCATACAATGACGATGAGCGGTTGAGTATTCTAAATATAAAGAGCAGAGGAAGGAGGGAGATAGAGATAAAGCTAATGAGGGAGGGAGGGAGGTTGTCGAAAGAGTGAGATAACCATGAAGGAATCGATAGATCGAATGCATACACATATAATATTGTAAATGAGTACGTTACGACCACATTTAACAAAAATTAAAATATAATTGGGGCTTGCTAATTAATTAAAAATATAATTGGAGCTTCCTATATATCTTAATTTTCTGGTTCAATTTTTTAATTCAATAAAAAAATTAAAATAAATATGTTCATACCTATGTTTCTATATTGGGGCATGCTAATTAATTTAAAAATATAATTAGAGCTTCCTATATATCTTAATTTCATAAATATTTTAAACATTAAAAATTGAAATAAATATGCTCATAACTATTGGTACTCATTAAAAAATAGTAATACATAGCAATAGTGCTAGCTTGTGCTATTGCTAATTTATTATTAAAAATAAAAAATCAATATGCTCAATAATAAAGACATCTTCCACCATAAACTACAAATTGAAGCTTCCATAATAAAAGTGAGGTATAATTGCATCTATAACAAATTCATACATAGTAATTAATATAATTTAGCTACTTTATCTTAACGATTCACCCTTCATTATGATCACGGTGTACATAGGGAGGTTCGTTGATGTCTTCCATGGGACCTAGGTCGACATCCTCTCCGAAAAGAGGTAGCGCGTTGAATTGACTGTAGTCTTTCTCATCAATAACATTCTCCACTCAGACAATCCTTCTTTTTCCTTGAAGAACCATGTGGCACTCCTTGTTAGCCAGGTTCGGGTCCTTTACATAGAAGACTTGCATAACATTATTCACAAGTATGAATGGTTCTTCTCTGTATCCAACGAGTTTTTGGTTCACTGTAGTCATACTGTACTTGTCGATCTTCACACCCCCTGAGAGTCTGATCCATTAGCTCCAGAAAAGAGGAACCTTTAACACTCCATAGTCGAGCACCTAGATCTCTACGAAATCGTAGTAGGTCTCCCTATTTCTATTGCAGTCATAGGTATTTATACGGACACCGCTATTTTGGTTGCCACTCTTATTATCCTGAGCTCTCGTATAAATGTATAGCCATTTATGTCATATCCTTGGAATGTGAGATTGTAGTTGATGGTCTGTGAGCCAACATAGTCTATTGAGTACACTCTATCTGTTTATACATCACCTATCTACGTAACCAGGTACCAAAATGATCTCAGTGCTCTCATGCGATCCAAACATCAGACTTCTTGGGTTTCTGGTGCATAGCATCTTCTAGTGTTCTTCGATATATGGGTCCTCTATAACTGATTGTTGCAAAACTGTGAAATGTGCTTGCCTGAATGAAACGGGGTCATTAGTGTGGAATGAGTTTACACTTATCGTCCCTTTCCCCTATAGCCTCCTCTCATGGCGAGATACAGGCACACCAATCGATTTGAGATTCATGTAGTCGACGCAAAAATCAATGACCTCCTTGATTCCCCGGCCCTCGGCCATGCAGCCTTCCGATCGATTTCGGTTACGAATGTATTTCTTCAAAACTCCCATAAACCTCTTGAAAGGGTATATATTATACAGAAACACGGGGCCAAGAATCCATATCTCTTTCACAATGTGAATAATGAGATGCACCATGATATCAAAAAAATGATGGAGGGAACAACACCTCAAGCTGGGATAGAGTATTGATCACGTCTTCCTGTAGCTTATCTAGCTTGGTCGAATCGATGGCCTTCTATGGTATCATGTTGAAGAACGACCACAGCTTTATGATTGGGTTTCAGACCTTCGGCGGCAGAATACCTCTAATTGCAATTGGAAGCATTTGTGTCATCATCACATGACAATCATGAGACTTCATGCCGGTTAATTTCAAACCTTTCATGTTTATTGGTCTCTTTATGTTGGCGGAGTAACCAGATGGAACTTTGATTCCACGCGAGCACTTTCACATTGCAATTTTCTCTATCTTGCTCAGACTGTAGCTAGCGGGACAAAGATATTTGTCACCTTCTTCCATATCTTCAGTATGTAGATCATGTTTGAGTTTCAAACATTTCAGGTCCTTCCATGCATGGAATGTATCCTTTGTTTTGCCAGGTATGTCTAGTAACGTACCAATAAAGCTATCACATATATTCTTCTCAATGTGCATGACATCGATTGCGTGTCGAACTACCAAATCTGGCCAATAAGATAAATCATAAAAAAACAGATTTATTTTTGAACATAGGAGCTCTAAGATTAGATCCAGAACCACTGTATTACCATGTCCCTTTCCAAGGATAACCCTAAGTCCCTTTACCATCTCATATACATGTCTCCTAGTGCAATGCTTAGGAGGTGATCGAGTCTCAACTTTCCCATCAAAAACTCTCATGTTGTTGCAATACAAGTGATACTTGCGAAGAAATTTACGATGACCTAGGTACACCATTTTTCGATTATTCTTCAGCCACAAGCTCTCTGTTTCATACAAACAATGCACGCATGCACAGTAGCCTTTGACACTTTGGCCCGATAGGTTGCCAAGGGCTGGCCAATCCTAGATTGTTATGAACAGCATTGCGCGTAGGGTGAAGTTCTTTGGTTTGTATGCATCCCATACCTACACACCATCATTCCACAGTATTATAAGATCTTTTATTAACGGTTTCAGGTAGACATCAATATTGTTGCCTGGTTGTCTCAGCCCTGGTATCAGCACTGGCATCATAATATAGTTCTGCTCTATACACAACTAAGGAGGAAGGTTGTAGATACATAGAGTCACAAGCCAAGTGCTATGACTACTACTCATGTTGTCGAATGAATTCATCCCATCCGTAATCAACCCAAATCTTATATTCCTCACATCTTCTACAAAGGGCTCCTTGTATTTTCTATCGATATTTCTCCACTACGTAGAATCAGCGGGGTGTCTCAGCATTCCATCATCCTTGCGCTCCTTGGCGTGCCACCGCATCAGTTCGGCATGCCTTTTGTTCGTAAATAAATGCTTCAAATGGGGGACTATAGGAAAATACCATATCACCTTGATGGGAGGACTTTTATTCTTTCATTCACCATTGATATCATTACGGTCACGCTTGTACCGTGATGCACCATAGACGAGACACACTTCCAAATCTGCATGCTCTCCGCGATACAACATGCAATTGTTTGGATATGCATGTATTTTTTACACCTTCAACCCTAATGGACACACAGCCTACTTGGCCTTGTACATGTTTTGTGGCTATATATTTCCCTTTGGAAGCAATTTCTGCAAGAACAGTAACAACTATGTGAAGCTTGTATATGATCACCCGTTGCTTCCCTTCAATTGTAGTAGTGAAAGCACGGTACGCAACTTTGTGTGCTCCTTCTCGCAGCTCGAGAACAACGGTATTTTAGAGTCCTCTACCATACGCTGGAACTTTTGAAACTCACTTTTATTTGGTGAAGTTCCCCTTTCCATTGCACAACATCTGCTCCAGATCATCGGCGTCGAAGTCAACGTCGGCCAATATCTCCTCTAGATCATCATCGACCAACATATCTCCGACAGGTGGCATATTGGTGTATTCATCAGGCGACATATCGGTGTATAAGTCTTTGTCTTCTCTACCAATGTATTGTCCTTTCTGTGCGATCTCAGCTTCACTGTGCTCGGTCCAACGAGTATAGCTAGGCATAAAGCCCCTTGGCATCAAGTGGGAATGTACCTGCTGGGTGGTGAAAAACTGTTTCTTGTTCTCACAATCGACGTATGGACAACACATGTATTGAGACTGTGTATTTGACTTGTGCGTCGTGGCTTGTACTAGGAAACAATTCACGTCGTTCTTGTACTCTGTGCTCAAATAGCTCGTATCGTACATCCATGTTCTATCTATCTACAATTATATCATTGTTGTAAATCCAAATTTATAACATCTAGAAGATTTTGCGATCACCGACAAATAAATTACATCATCATCTCCTACCGGCAATTGGCTCGGATTGGAGGAGTCGCCTTCTGCATGCTTTCACGCCCGCTTCCGATAAGTATTTGTTGGTTCCATCCCTAAAACATTTCTTTATTGTTCAACCCCTTATCTATGACTCATTAAGGAAATATGAAAAATAAATACGCTCATGCATAAAGTTTCTATATTAGAGCTTGCTAATTAAATAAAATATCAAAATACAATTGGATCTTGCTACATACCTAAATATCATGGCGAAATTTTCTAAGATCAACTTTGGTTTTTAAGGTAACATTTTGAGTTAAAATTTTAAATATAGGGTTTAACTTTTCAACTTACTTGAGCTCAAGAGGATCCTAGAAGCTTGTTTGCTGTTTGGGAAAAATCTAAGGTTCACTTGCCCAAAAAATGAAGAAAATGCAAATGAGCAAATGGAGAGAAAAGAAGGGATTTTATTTGGATAGCTAGAGAGAGCTTATCTAGACTTTCTTCTTGACCAAAAATAAGCTTGAGTGGTAGGAGAATAAAAGGGGGAGAATAGATGAAGTGGGTGCTGTCATGTGAGAATTTGTGAGGGAGAGAGAAAGTTCTGATCGAACTGTCTGTTAGCTCGAGCTTGGAGAAGGTAGGAAAGGAGGGCACCACTACCGACTTATTTAACTAGTCGACAGTGCTATTATACTATCACTGCCGGTTGGTAGATTAAACCAGCAGTGATGAGGAGCAGAGCATCACTGCCACCTCAATTCATCGATCAGCAGTGATGACACTTATCACTGCCAGTTCATAAATCACGATGACTGATTCTTCTTGTGCAACTTATAAACTGGCAGTGATGCTACATCACTATTGGCCTATTAAGAACTGCAGTGATAGGCCGACATATAAGCTTGGTTTTGTAATAGTGTAGATGGCACAGTTACATCAATAACAATGAAAAAAAATTATTAACAAAAAAAACCAACTGACTGATGAAAGAATATATAGACTAACACAACATCAACAAACTCAGAACAATTATAAACTCGATAGACATAGCGGAAGCAAAAGACTTAAGACTCAAAAGAAGCGAGCAGCAGCACGCAGCCCGAAAGCTAATTTTATCTAATAGAGAAGCCAAGCTAAGGCCCAATAGCAGAAGCGGAAGACAATTTGTGGCGGAAAAAAAAATCTAGTTTGGCTCTAGTACCATGTTATGAACTACTCTCTCTGATTGTAAATGTAAGTTGTTTTAGGTTTGTGCACAGAGATTAAGAAAGTAGATTAAATGACCTTGTTGCTCTTTATTTATTCTGCATTGAAAAAGATAACGCATTTATTTGTGAAAGTGGTAGTATTTATTAAATAAAGATAAAAAGGGAACAAAAGAGAAAAAATACATAAAAGTTTAAAAATGACTTATATTTAGAGAATAGGTGATAATGCTAAAACGATCTATATTTATAATTAGAGGGAGTAAAAAAGAAGGAGCATAGCATTAATGAATCGGAAGCGGCACAGGTGGTCGGAGCACGGGTGATCAATTGCGATGGTCGACGAACGAGCTGGCACCTGGCAGAGCAGTGCAAAGTCGATCTGTGCAGACCCCCTGGCGGCGAATAAAACCAGACGAAGATGGCATCCTCATGACAAGATAAGCTGATGTAGCCAATAGAGAGAACAATCAAAGACAAGATGAGCCTGGGGGCAAATCAGATCGGCTCTGGACGACAAGCCGAAGACAAAACTTAAAAAGGCAGCCTCCGTTGGAAGCGTCGGTGATGAGACGCGATCCAACGGACAGAGAACGACATGCCCCCCCCCCCCCCCTAGTTGGAGTCCGCTCCTCTTGGGGGGTAGCGAGGTGCAGTAGAATAAACACACTCCATGCAAAAAAAAATCTAGTTTGGCTCAATGGGTCTCGATGGGACAATAATAGAGTACACGAAAATAACTCTAATAATAAATACGTAAATAACTCTAGTTATAAATACATAAAGGATAAGATTGTATACTTCTAACACTTGGGAATGTTTTGGCTGATATAGTAGGCAAGAATGATCTATTTTCGTGATGTTTTTGATCATTTTTTTGGTTTTAAAACGTCATAGAAGTATTTTGACAACGGTCCATATCCCGTGAAAAATACTGCATTAGTAATAAATTCTATAAAAAATATGTAATCAAAAGAAATTAAATGTGTACTTTTTATCAGTTCAAAAGTAATGTAGAACTTCATCAATTCTCCAGAAATTTTCTAAAGCCTTTCCCTGATCTAGATTTTGGACAATGTACAACCTAAGTAAGCTAAAGGTTTACCAAAGTTGTGAAATATTTTTTATCAAATAAAAATGCCCTGAGAAGGTTTTCTGAATCTTTTTCATTTTCCAAGGCGTAATTGGCAGAATGCCTCCTCTCTCATGGTGCTTATTTAGATCAACAAAGATGACGCAGGGCTCTTCTACTCCGAGCCGGTGACAACGGAGCAGAAATCCTCTTCATCGAGTCATCGGTGAAGAAGCAAAGCTCAACTTGTCATTTGGAAGGAGGATTTGGGCGTTGGACACAGTTTCAGCTGAGGCAAAAAGTGTGCTGGCCGGAGGTGTCGGCATGACAGCGGTGGGCGAGAGTGTCAACGGGCAACGAACTTTGCAAGCAGCCAAGTGAATCTTGGAGACAGAAAGAGGGGGATTTAAATTAACACGTGGAGCCACCAAGAGTATATAACCGTAACGTGAAGTCATGTGATATAATTGCTAGACCACGAGTCGGAGGGATTGGCTTCGCAATTATCTCTAGTGACGTCAAAAACCATAAACAGCCATGGAATATTACAAAACCCATTCTAAAAGATACATTACAAATCCGCATGTTGACATCTAACAATTATACTACGGAATTACAGCTACCATCCGTGTCATGTGTAACCAATCTCCTTCGAACCCCTAAACTTTTGTCTAACAATGGTATTTCTGTCAAGAAGCCAAAATCTACCAGCGGCTACATTTGAAAGCCATATCATATACTGCACCAGGAAATTAGCTTTGGTAGGGCGATGGTCACAGCACCAGAGGTTAATGGCGAACATTGTTGGAACTCTGAGCTTGTGCTTGACTCAAAGATGTGTGGAAGGGCAAAGTCGCCATCAGCAAATGCGGTACCATCACTGGCGCCGCTGCCCCTCTGCCTATTGACTGGGCGCTCATGCTTTGGACTGAGAGTTGGAGTCGGGGGTTAGCGGTTCACTGTGAGGAAGAGGAAGAGGATCATCGTGTGAGGCACTCTTCGTGGGCTCAACACGGTTTCCATTGTCCTTGCTGAACGGTACAGCCTGAAGTGGTGATTCGGATGTTGGCACAGGTGTTGACGGGTGGGTTCTCTCAGAATCGGGCAATTGTTCACTTGAAGTGGCTCTGGAAGCTCCCGCACCAGTGATACGCTGTTGCTCTTCCATGATCTTCTGGAGATACTTGCCCTGTGCCTCAATTCGCAGCTGCAGCTGCCTTTGTACCTGCAGGGGATGTTTGTCAGCTAAGATTGCATGATGTTTCTTATTAGAAGTTTAGACTACAGCTGTGTCAGTTAAGACAATTGTGCATATTACCAAAGTTTATTGTGTATATATAAAATTAGTGCTTGTCTGCACTCCGAGAACCAAATAGACTTAATGCTCATTGTTTATACCAGTTCCCACATAGTTAATACAAACAAGTTTTTTTCTGATATCTAGTTGCTTGCAAATCAACTAAGTGTCAAAAGAGTAAAGTTATTTCTAGAATAAAAGGGTAGCCTGATCTGCTTGCATAATTCTGTGTGATTTTATCAATTTTCAGCATCCAAACAACCAAAAATTGTTATACCTATAGCCTTGTTAGTTCATCACCTATATCGTACTTGGAACATGGTGCATGGACAGCATAAATATAATAGAACGAGCTTCATACTAAAAAAGGTTATGATAGCTTTCTAGCCATCGAGGCAATAACTTATCAACATTCTAAGTCAGATGTTAATCAATGGGTTAATATTGAGTTTGAGACAGCAAAAATATTGGATTTGAAATGCATTTGTCCTTGTCCCCAAAAAACTATGAACATGCATATGCAGATATAATCGTATTTCATAGAATTGCTAATAACACAATCATAACATTAGATTATTTTAAGGCAATCAATGAATCTAATGAAATGTTCCAACACAAATTGAACCTCTTTTATTAAAAAAAAACACTCATTCCGTCAAATATCCATCAGTGAAAATAATTAATTTCTATATGAATTTAACTCGAAGATCTCGCATAGAATGAACCAATTCAATACAATTAATACAGCATTTTTGTTGAACTAATGAAATGATGTTCTGATATGAAGTTTATCTTGGCACATTTAAGTGTACCAGGCCAATCATATGTTGTCCTGTTTTAGTGTTTTTACACTCCCAATTCTCCAAGTATGACATGAGATCCTTCATGGGATAGTTTTCCACAATTTATTTCTTGTTTGGTTGATCACAAAGGAAAAGGAAAGGAAAGAAAGGACTTGAAATATCAATAGCAATGAGTATTATATCACCTACTGTGCTCCAAAGATAACTGTAGCAGCATTAGCTTACCTCTAATTGTTCATGCAACCGCTTCTGGACCTCCATCTGCAGCTTCAAAGCTTCAGATATCTGCATCCCACTGTAATATAAAACAAAATGGTAAAAATATTCACGATGAAACCAAAAAATGTGTAAGCAATGAACAGACAGAAACCAGTCTAAGGAAAAGAACTGACAGAAACCAGTGGAATAATAGATATTTCCATTTAATAAAAGTGAAACAGACAATCTATTTTCCCCAAAAAGATTAGAAAAGTGAACTAGTAAAAACCAACTGAAAGATCATACTATTTATGTGGTGATTGGTGAAGTGAACAATAACAAGGCACATGTGGCTAAAAGAATCAAATGGCTTGCGCACAAATCAGTTTACTTTTTAACTGCAGTTTTAACTTTCCAAACCTCCCAACATATATGCAACTGTGGTGCTGCATGCCAATAGACATAATGGATACCCTCAGTTGGTAGTAAGAAATCATTGCTTTCAGTCATGGAAATTCAGGTCAGCATGTGTACTGATTGAACCGTCTAGTAAATATATACCAACTAGGTAACGATGTAAAATTTCTTCTTGAAACATAAAAAACGCAACAAAATCAACACAGAAGCAGCTTGAAAGTTGAAACCGCATCTGTTTCCTTAACTAATACAAAATCCAGCGTTATTGTGTGGTGTTTCCTGCCCATACCATCAAGAATTTTGATAATGTTATAAATATCATATAATCATCAAACTGGGATTAGACTTCAGCCACTTCCTTTTCATTTTTTTTAACTACATGCGAAGCAGACTTTTCTTTTATGAAAACTCAAAGAAAGTAGAACCATTTACACTTACGAAGAACCTTCAAGTGCTGCCAGCAAATCCCCTGAATCTTTCTTTTCAGCTTTGTTGTCTACATGATGGATATGATTAGATGAACGAAAAAAATTGCAGAGCAATATTCTTCCTTAAATGTAGATGCAAGTATAAGAACATGACAAAGGTCACCTACCATCAGCTGAAGGGTCTGGAATGTACTTCGCAAGACGGTATTTCTAAATAAAGTAATAAAAAAGGAAATGATTAGGAAGAAAAGTTATAAGGAATTGAAATGGTATAGGGTCATTTTGACAAAAATAACAATTACCTGCAAGTGACTTTTCACATGGTATATTGTAAGTCCTGGCACACCCATAATTCTAAGAACTCCCTTTGGAGTGGCTCCTGTCACATTTAAAGAACTGTAAATAAACATAAAAACCTACCTAGAAGGCTAGAATTTATGCAAGTCCTTGAAAGAAGTGGTTCGATTACATTAAGAATTGATAAAGTAGTGTGTACAAAGTTCGAACCTGGTACATTTAGCTATCATTCTATCAAACAAAAGTATCATGAAAATTTTGGACCCTAGGAATGCAAACAAGAATATCAATAGCACATCTACACATTCTAAGAGGAAACAAAGCGGTACTCTCAAGTGTTTGAGTTCCAGTTTAACAGTGGGTAGTGGGGTGAACTATTGTTAAGTGCTTAAGTAAATTAGTGAATTGAAGGGTACAGTGGGGTGTAGAGTAAAGTGGCATAAGTATGTGAACTACTGTTACAGTCTTAGTTAGTATGGACTTATAGTGGAATTTATTATGGACAATGAACCATATGATTCGTGGAGCATGTGGACTGTTGCTCTGTGCATTAATGTGCTACTGTTATAATTAGCTTGTGGACTATTGTGCTGTTACCATATTTGTTTTGCTACTTACTAACTTAATACTGTAGGTTGTTGATTGGTTAGTTTAACTGGTTGATAAACTTTATCATGCACCCACGAAGAAAGAATCGGAGATAGAGGAAGATGGATCACGAATATTTGCTCACTTGGAAAATAAGTATGATGCAACTCACAAGTCTTAACCATACTATATAATCTATGAAGTTGATATGGATTGATTAGGGTAGATGGAATAGTATGAAGAAACCGGCTAGTCACCCTCCTCTCGGAGGCTCTGACTGCTCTTTAGGGTTTTTTCTTGCTTGATTACAATGGGTGATACGCCCTCCTTTATATAGGAGCCAGCCCTAACTAACAAATTTAATATGCTCCCTAGTCCTATCTCTATCTCGGCGCTACAGTAACACGCTGCTAGGCGGAGGCCAAGGCTGAAGACCGTGTTGAATCTGAATGGGCGCGAGGCTAGTCCTGTGCAGATTCTGAGCTGGAACCTTGTACGTGGCAACCTCTTCACGGATCTCCGGGAAGGCAGCCGTGTTGATGGAGATGTTAGCAGCAAACGCAGGAACGTCGATCTGCTCCATGGTGGCAACCTCCTGTAGATCCTCCTTGGAAAAAGTCGTAGCAGGTGGAGCGACGGGAGCTTCCAGCATGGCTGCGCTGGCAAAGACAGGTTGAGCGATGAGTCCTTCCACCATGGTTGTGCTGGTGGTTTGGAAGGTAGCTTCACAAGGTTGGACGTCGTAGGCGCCGTCCTCCACCGTTTGCTCCTCGCGGGAGAAAAAGTCATCGAGGTTGAGGTCCATTGTGTCTTCCACCGTCTGTTCCTCGATGAAGGACCAATCGACATAGTGCTGCATAGGAAATTCAATATAGTGTAGCTTGTGGAGGCAAGGCGCAAGACAAGCAAGAGGAACATCTTCTGGCTTAAACTCCTTAGTGGCATGATCCATGGCGTGTGAGTGGAAAAACAAGGGCTAAACAGATCAGGGCGAACAGCAGCAGCGATGGTGTGGCGCTACAGTAGCGTGATGCTGCAGTATCGCACAGGATAGCAGCAATAGTGGATTGAAGAGTAGGTGCAGGATCAAAAGGTCTATGATACCAAATGATATGGATTGAGTATGGTAGATGGAATAGCAGAAAGAGACCGGCTAGTCGCCCTCCTCTCGGAGGGTCTGACTGCTCTTTAGGGTTTCTTCCTACTTGCCTTTGATGTTACATGGCCAACCCTTTTATAGGGATGGTCTACTTGGCGCCTAAGCAACAATCTCTAATTTAAAGGAAATAAACTAATTGACACTAACCGAATCAATCTAACTTATCTCTTTCCTAACAAACCAACCTAGTAATACTAATCTAATCTCATGTGATTTCTTGCCGACTGATGTTAGGCCAAGGCCCATGCCACAACACTACACCACTCCCCGAAGCCCATGCCATATCGACAGCCTAAGGTTGCCCCATAGCAACGGAGGGACAATGGTCTTGTAGTTCTTGAAGATGCCATGGCTGGGAAGGATGAAGTCGAGTCCATTGCCCCTCCATATATGTGGACACATACCAGTACATGCATGTTTGGCTTGCCACCGACAGAAACAGCCGCCCACCTATTTGTCGCATGCTTGCCTTCGCCGTAGATGTGGTGGGGACCGACGGTGACACGTTACCGATTGGTACCGCGCGCAATGACCAAAGAGGCCGGCGTGACTTGGCCATTGGTTGAAGTACTTGCTGTCATTCCCAGTTGAGCAGCACACGTGACACACCAGCACACGCGCATGTGAGGAACCACCAGAAGTCGTGTTGTCGCCGAACCCAAACACGTTGGCCTTGGACAACGTGCCGAGCAACAATGCAGAGGGGGATGACGATGGGGTGTTGTACGATGATGTTGCTCTTGCACTCGGCGTTGAAGAAAGCGAGCACCATCTATGCTCTGTGGAGGGTGCAGTACCAGTAGAGGGAGGCCACCGGAATTCGGCGACGTGGCGGTGAGGATGGAGAGGCAACTAGCATGGCACTTGATGAAGCTCGCAGAGACCTACGGCAACACGGCGGCATTCCATGCCACATGCGACGACAAAGGGAACGACACGGCTTACAACGGTTAGTGCGCGATAGCACCCCTTTACTATGGGGTCGCCGAAGTGTTGGCCACTGAGTTGCAAGCGGGCGCAGCTGGCTGGAAGGCAGCCCCAAGCAGCGACGATGTGCGGGAGTCCGGCAGCAAAGTCGGCGTCTCGCTGGTGCGCGGAGGCAAATGCAGCAACAGAGATGGTAGGTCTCGCCATATCCACCCCGATTGTGGTCCACATGTGTGGACAACAGGCCCTCGATGAGCGGTCATGGATGCGGTGGCGACCATAAATGGTGGTGGTGATGGGGCTGTTATTAGCCCATGACTGCGTGGAACCACTCGACCCAAGCGATGAGCCATGCGTGGAATCTGCACGTGATCCCCGATGAATGGTGAGCCTCGACGGCTAGGCACGCAGCTTCCACAACCCGCACGACGATGCGCGAGGAGGTCGGTAATGACGTGACTGCGTTTGGTGCCACGCGCGACACCGAACATGGAGGCACGGCTGGCGACCTGCATGCAACAGTGGTCCTACATAGCGAGGATGCCAGGGTGGAAGCAGCAAAGAGGACGAAGACAGTGTGGTAGACACGGACGACGAACGCACCACCCCATGCGACAGTCGATGCACGGAGGGAGGAGAAACCGGCGGAGCTGCTAGCTTCTAGTGGTTGCTGGGGTGTAGTCGATGGCGTCAACGGCTGCTGCGAGGGAGGCGAAGAAGCTCGAGAGTCATCTGGCGACACAGACTATGACGGAGACGATGATGCTGGCGACACAGCCAGCAACATCAGGGGTTCGGCTGCCGCCGGTGGTGTCTCCATGTCAATGGCCGCTGTTGAGACAGGAACGAGCGGCACGAACTGGTGCGCGAAAAGATGAGATAGCGATGGTGGTGGCGGCGGGGAAGATGGCGCCGTTACTGGCGAACACTCTGAGACCAGTGTCAATGTCAGGGTTGGGGCGACGATCGGTGAAGAAGTTGTGACCAGTGCCTGTGGTGGTGCTGCAACGGTTGTAGACGATGCCGATGTCGTCGATGAGGCTGTCGTGACTAGTGTTTTTGCTGGCATAGGAGCAACTGTAGGCGGTGCCACCTCTTACAGCCCAAACCGTCAGCGAATTGCGTCCAAGTCAGCATGTCGCGATTCCATTCGATATTGCAATACCATTGATATGCTATGCCCATCAATTTGAATGTGGCTAGCCATATCTTCTCCTCGAGAGTTTGGCGGGCATGGAAGAATTGATTGCATCGGTTCAACCATGGCAACGAATCTTATTCCTGTCGAACTCCGGGATGCGGATCCAGTGCACTCCTGCGGAGGCTATGGCCATGGGTGTTGGGAATTGTCTATGACTGATGGGAAAATTTGTGGCTAGCGGTTACAGAAGTTCTAGTGGGCGAGCAAGCGCAGAATCAAAGGTCTCTGATACCAAATGATAAGGATTGATTAGGGTAGATGGAATAGCAGAAAGAAACTGGCTAGTCGCCCCCCTCTCGAAGGCTCTGACTGCTCTTTAGGGTTTCTTCTTGCTTGCCTTTGATGTTACACAGCCAACCCTTTTATAGGGATGGTCTACTTGGCGCCTAAGCAACAATCTCTAATTTAAAGGAAATAAACTAATTAACTACTAGCTAACGCAATATTCCTTACTCATTGGTCATTAATACATGTACATGCCCAATTTACATTTTTAGCATGCCCAATTTGCAGTTTTTAACATGGCATTTCATGAAAAGAACATGGAAACTATGCAATGTGTCTCCTAGTAGCAGCCCTGCCGCCTGGGCCCTGTTCGGCCACCTAGGCAGCACTGCCGTCCACATAGTGCCTAGCAATTTTTGAAACATTGGTATCGACTACTCAATATTCTGTCACTGGTGCGAACACCATGTCTAAGAGAAATATCACTCCCTTACAAGACAACATTGGCTTGACACTAAAAGTTAAAAACATCACTAGCTTTAGCTTTCTAAAGCTAAATGCATTTTCTATACAACCTGGCTTAACATTCATACAAAAGACAACACGACATAAATAAGAACTTATATGATCTAAACCTTAT
The DNA here is from genome assembly GCF_958298935.1 of Phragmites australis. Taxonomy (NCBI): domain Eukaryota; kingdom Viridiplantae; phylum Streptophyta; class Magnoliopsida; order Poales; family Poaceae; genus Phragmites; species Phragmites australis. The sequence goes on along the minus strand of NC_084936.1, from coordinate 16,509,919 downwards.
GTAAAACCAAACATTATGTACAGTTCTATTGTCTTTTTTTTTTTTTGCCAAGATGTTGTATGTACAGTTCCACGCCATAGAACAGGCGCAAGGAGATCAATCAATAGAAAGATAAAATTCTTATTAATAAGCCTTAGAAGATAATGATTAACGAGTGGCACATAGCAGAGTAGAAAACTAAAAAGGAAAAGGGGATTAAATACAAGTTGAAGCACTAAGGACATACTGTCTGGTCCACCAAGTTGAGTAACAGCCTCCACAAACCGGTCATGTAGCTCATTTGTCCAACGTAACCGTTGTCTTGCTGCCATGTTAGGGTTATTGTTCCCCCCATTGTGAGGCACCATACTACCGCCCCCTAACTCCATTTCTTCATTAGTCACAGGACTGCCTTGAGTCATACGGATGCTAGAAACTGGATTTGGCTGGTACATTGCACTTGCTCATCACCTGAAAATACAGGAAATGAGTAATCCAGGTATTACATTGTTATTTAAGAAAAGAAAAAATATGCCATATCACGATTAAAAGAAACAGAAATTGGAAATGACATTTGCATCGCATGAGTTATGGTTCGCAAGCATAGCTGGTTAGCTACCGAAATATATTCTAGGCACCGAAAACAATTTTACAGCATCTTATCATTTGGCCCTTCACCAGTTCAGTTCCACATGAAGCTGCACGTGTCTTTTGCTAACCATATTCAAATAAATGTGTGTGGCACCAAAAATCAATGTTGTTAAGTTGTCCGACTAATCGCGTTTAGTCGGCAATTACTCGTCCAGTCAGTGAGTGGGCTCCAACTCGGTGCAGCGACTCAACTGGATCGCCTAGTCGACTGGTCGTCCAGCTAGTCGACGGTTAATCACGATTAGTCGTCCAATCTAGGCGCAGACAACATGAATTATGCTTGGGAATTTCATGCTTTCAGCCCAGTACGGTGGGTTCGAGGCTTTGAGCCTAGGAGTAGCATATATATTGTAGCTCCCTCTCTTACCCTAGCCCCCAAAATTTTCCTTCTGCCGCCTGTAGCAGACCAGTGGCCGGGTCGCCGCTGCCCTTGTCTCCAGCTTCTGGTGCGACGTCTGCCTCTGCCGAGTTGCCAATTGCCCTCTGCAGTGTACTCTGCTGCTGCTGCCGCTGATCTGTTCTCTGCAGCTGCCACCGCCGGCAAGACTCCTGAGTCGATCTTCCTCCTCTTCTGGCAGTGAGTGTACCACTGCCAGTCCTCCTCTACTAATTGCTCTGCTAGTGTATGTTCAGTTCATTAATTGCTCATATGTGCTATTGCCTATTGTGCTTTGCTACTTGCTCTGCTTCTTCTAGAGTTCTAGTGCTACACTGCTTTGCTCTGCTTCTTCTAGTGCTACTGGCTGACTTGCTATGCTTCATGCTTCAGTGATGTGATGTGCTATTGTGCTCTGCTAGATTGTTACTTGCTAGTGCTCGGCTCAATCTACATTTGTGCTCTGCCTAGTGCCTCTGCTACTTGATCTTGATGCCATGCTCTGCTACTTGATGCCATGTGTATGTGCTCTGCTAGACTGCTAATTGTAGGTGTTCATGACATGTACTGATGTGTATATGTATATTTGTGATGTGTTGTGGGCTGTAGGTACACTTCCAAGAGGTACCATGGTGGAAGTGGAACAAGTTGCAGCTGCTGCTGATGCCCCAGATGTTGCTGCATCCCTAGTTGAAAAAGCCCTAGCTAGGGATCCAAAGAAAAAGGCTAAATCTCAAGACCCGGGATGGAAATATGGATTCTGGCCAGAATTAGGGAAGAAGGATTTGGTACAATGCATATTCTGCAAAAAACAAGTCCATGCAGGAATTAGAAGATTCAAGCAGCACCTTGCTGGTGGTTATGGAGATGCAGAGAAATGTCCAAAAGCAGCTGCAGTAGTTGGGAAAGAGATGCAGGCCTACTTGATAAAAAATTCAAGGACTCCCCTTCCTGTGGACTTGGAAGGGGGAGAGGATGAAGAAGGTGAAGGTGAAGTTGATGGTGGTGCTGCTATGGCTAAAGCCGACAGCATAGTAGTTGTACCGAATTCTGTGACAACTGCAAAGGCTGCAAAAAGGAAAGTTCAAGCCTTGATTACTTCTTTTGTAGTTACTGATCCACCACAGAAGTACACCAAGTCAGCGGTTTCCATGCTGCAAAAGAAACCAGAAGAAGTTGTTGCTGATAGGCATAGATCCAAGAGTTCTCAACCTACTATTGAGCAATGCACAAAGAAGAGTAAAGCCAAACAGATTGTTGATGATCATGCTGTTGATTTCTTCTATGAGAATGGCATGCGATTCAATGCCATTAATTAAAGAAGCTGGGAGATCATGCTTGAGTCCATAGAGCAATATGGTCCTGGTTACCAGTCACCTTCTTATCATGAAATAAGGAATCCATTGCTTGATAGGAGCCATAGGGCAGTGAACAAGACAATGGAATTGCGAGCTAAGCATGTGCAGTCTTGGAAGGAATATGGTTGCACAATCAAGTCCGATGGGTGGACTGACACTAGACGCCATCATCTGATCAACTTTCTTGTCAATAGTCCAGCAGGAAACTTCTTCCTAGGATCGGTGGATGCTTCAAGTGAAATAGCTGATGCACATATGTTAGCAAACTTGTTGGAGAAACAAAGGTTGGGAAGGAATATGTGGTCCAGATCGTCAAAGATAATGGATCTAAATACAAGGCAGAGGGCAGAATTTAATGGAGAGGATCCCAACTTTGTTTTGGCCCCCTTGTGCTGCCCACTGCTTGGATTTGATGCTGGAGGACATTGGGAAGATAAAGAAATTCAACATTTGCATTTATAATGCAAAGAGGGTGTGCAGATTTTATGCTTGGATTGGATGCTGGAGGACATTGAAACACAAGCAGTTGCTGAGATCAGTGCAGCTATGGATACAGCAAAGAACAGCATCAAGGAATCTTTAAAATATAAACCAGAATTACTCAAAGATGTGCTAGGCCACTTTGACAAGAGGTGGGACAACCAAATGGAGCAAAAGTTATATGGGGCAGCACTATTCTTGAATCCAGGAAAGTTTTTTTGCCATAAGGGAGAACAACAAAAGACAACCTTCAAGGCTAAGGTCAATGTTCAATGATGTGCTATGGAAGATGGTGACTGATGATGATAAACAGCAAGATAAGTAAGCAAGATGATGATTATGAGAGGTCAGAAGATGATTGCTTCTCAAAGGAATTGGCAATAAAAGACAGAGATAGAAAGAATCCTAGTAAGTATAAATAACTAAGTATGTTACCTTCAGCAATTTCTTTTCTTTGTTCTCTATGTGACAATCACTATGTTTTGTAGTTCTTTGGTGGAGTGCATATGGTGGCCTCGCATATGAGCTCCAAAGTTTAGCAAAACGAATCATTAGTCTTTGCTGTTCGGCATCCGGATGTGAGCGCAATTGGAGCGCACTTGCTCATGTAATCATTATCAGATTGGAGCATTATTTTACTTGCAGCCACTTTTGACATGTGAATTTGCATTTGTTTTTCTTTGCAGATCCATACCAAAAGGAGGAACCGGTTAGAGCACAGGAGGTTGAACAAGTTGGTGGTCGTTAGCTACAACCAGAAGATGACAAGTAGGTTTCAAAAGCTGTGTGAGCAAGGTTCTAAAAGAAAGAAATATAATCCATTGATCCTAGAGAATTTCAGTGGGAGAATGAGTGGGCTGGCATCAATTGTGAACCAGTTCATTAAGGCCATGCAGCTGATGCCAATAGCAATCTAACTTGGGGTTTGGTTGATCAAGCTAGTGGTGCATCTCAAGGTTTGAAAGGTCGTAACTTTCCTAGGGCAGCTCGTGGTGATGCTATCAAGTCTGCCAGCCAGCCTAAAGACACACAAATCGCTTATGCAAGCAAGCCTTCTGCAGCTGCAAATGAAGATATCCTTCAAGACGAAGAAATTGAAGATATCAGTGCACATGCTTTGCGAAATGATGGTGATCCCACTTTTCTGCAGCCACACAATGAAGATGAAGAAATGGAGGATGAAGATCCTGGTGGAGATGCAGCAAGGATCAGCTTTCCTGTGCTTTGGAGATGCAGCAAGGATCCCACTTTTCTGAAGTGGGAGGGGGCTTCCAATTGGATGTTGCTTTGGATGGCTGAATGCTGATATGAAATTGATGTGTTGGGCTTTTCAGCTTCTGATGTCTTAGTTATTTTACAACTCCCAGACTTTGTTCCTTTCTATTTGAGAACTTGTTTAGTTAATCATGTACTTTAACGGGCAGCACTCTTGTTTGGTGCTTTCCTGTGTGGCTGGCTGGCCACTATGCTTGCTTACTTTTTAATGGTTGCTAAATGCCAAATGGTTTATTTATCTGTTGCCTTTCTTCATATTTTTCCTGTGCTATTTACCTTATTTTACCTCTAAAACCTACTTTACATGTTTAATTGTACAGCTATTTACTTCTTTGTTATTTATGTTGCAGGTTGTTGCTACTTGCTTGCTTTCCATTTCCCGATTTATTTAATTGTGAACTTGACAAGTAAGAAAAGAAACTCAGCAACAAGTCTCGATAAGTGACCAACCTGCAACCTGATCAATTTGTTTAATTGTGCACTTGTGTTCTCCTAGTCATGTAGTAGTATATTACTAATTACTAATATAGTAATAGTGGTACATTGTATGCCTGATTGCCTGGACGACTAGACTACATAGTTGACCAATTTGTCACCGACCAGTTGGGTCTGCTCATCTGTCTAGGCGGCTAGTCGGTGCCAAGGCGACTAGACTCGACTTACCAACTTGTAAACATTATCAAAAATATAAATCTATCATTTATGCCGTAGGTCTTTGATACAAAAATCTATTTTACATGACAAGGTGGCTCTGTGGCTACACTCATGAAAAAATATGGCAAGATTTGAGCCATTCAAAATACTACCTACCATCTTGCATCTGCTACAAGCCTACAACATAGGCTATTAGGCTATACAAGAATCAATCTGCTTGCTACACCAGGTGAGAGCGCTATATTCATCAACGGACGGCAAGATGACAGATTGAGGCGATATTAATAGAGCAGCTTGACAACCAAAATTTCGAGCCCATTTCTTCAGTTTGGATATGGCTAGATAGCAAGGAAGAAGTGTGGAGGGGATTCCACAAAGCGAGCCCATTTGTTGAAGGCGCGACCCCGCGCGAGCAAGGGACGGAACCCCGCCGAATCCCTTGGCGCACGCAAGCTCACGCGCTAGATTGGACGAGGAAGAAATTAGAGCCAGCCAGACCCAATCGACCGTCCCAGCAACGCGCACGCTCGGGCTCACCAAGAAACCTAAACCCTGTGGGCGGGTTAATCCGCCGCAGTGCGGAAAGGGCCGGGTGAAGAGGGACAGGAAGGGGGAGGGGTAGCGTAGAGGAGTGGAGAGTACTAACCAGGAGCGGCGTGGTCCGACGAGAGGAGAGGGAACCGTAGTGGAGGCTGCTCGCCGCCGGGCGCTCTGTTTCTCTCTCTCTCCTCTTTCTCTCTCTAGGCGGAGGACGAAGAGGGGGGAGACGGGGTCAGGAGGCCCTTTTCTCGATTGGTCCGGGCCCAAACGGTCGAGAGGAGGGGAGGGGAGGGGGAAGGTAGTGTGGGCCCCACCATGGTTGGCACCCACGTGGAGTTAGAGACACTGAAGTTTAAGAAAGGGAAGCAAATGTGAAACCACGAAATGCTGCTGCTCAGGCTTCATTCAGCCTTAAACTCCAGGACCAGGAGAGAACTCTCTCTAACTACAGCTGGGTCGCGTTCATGTTTCCTCTCTATCTACCACGGGCAGCAGGAGCTGCCAGCGGGCAGTACATACAGTTACGGACATTTTTTTCAGTTTGAAAGAAATTGGATACTCTTTAGCTGGCCTTTGCTTGCCACGTGTCGTCGTACCACAGCTACCTAGTTTGACTTCGGAACTGTTTGTTAGAGCGCTCTAGATTTGCTCTACATGTTCATAGTGGAGCATATTTATCATTGGAGCTGAAGTTATCAGTGTGGACGTTTGGCTAACCGTTGGCTTTAGATACATGAATTAGGAGATTTATGGTGAATTGTTAGCGAGGAGGGCGTGGAGGTAGACATGGATTGGTGAGTGGGACTGCAGCAAGAGGTCGGGGAGTAGGAGGGAGGCGTGGAGCATGGGCGGGGAGGGGAGGTGGGAGAGGAGGGTGAGGGAGGTGGGGGAGTTGAGGACGATGAGGAGGCATAGGGTGGGTGGGCTATGGTTGGGAGCGACGACGAGGATAGGGGTGGGCTGCGGAGGGGGAGGGGCGAAGTTATCGAGGTCGTCGGGCATGAAGCGGGATAGCGGCGGCGCGTCGGTGACGATGGCCTCCATGGGCGCAACGCGTTCGGTGGTGGGAGTTTGGCTCTTGCTTGACTTGGTGGGGTTAACGGGCTTCTTCTTTCTTTGGAGACAAGCAGGGGCGGGTTGTAGTGCAGCTGGGGTGGCGCGCGTAGAGGGAGACGAGGGAGGTGGCGAGGCGGCCGGACATGAGGAGGCATGTGGAGGGAGGGGCAATGCTGGAGAGGGACCGGACATGGGCAGGAGGTGGAGAGATAGAACATGTTAGAACTATATATGTTTTAAATAGTAAAGATATTGTTAAATATTGTTGTGAATCTGAGTAATATTTTGGTGTAGACTGAGAAAAGTACGAGAGATAAAAGTACAGTCTAAGTTTTCCTCTCCGGCTGATTCAGAGTGCACACGCCCATCCTAGATTCGTCCAACAAATTAAGGAAAAAGTTTATTATACTGCTGTCAGTGAATTAGGAACCATGGGTTCCCGAATCCCGACGCCAGGCCAGCAATCCGCCACGTGGCGCCCTCTCGCAGAGGTCATCTCCGCGAGGTAAAAAAGACTAAGTCCCGGGAGAGGGCGCTCGGGGCCACAGTCAGTGGTCCTCGAGTACCCGGGTTCCCCGACGATCTGCGAAGACTAAAGGACCGGGAAGAAAGGGCTCGGGGAGGTGAACAGTGACCCCCCGAGCACCTAAGTCCCCCGACGACCAGGAAAACCAAGTACCGGGAGAGGTGTGCCCGAGGCTACGAGCAGTAGCCCCCCGGGCACCCGAGTACCCCGAGGACTTAGCGAAGGAAGTTCCGGGAGAGAGTGCTCGGGGCTGCGAGCAGCGGCCCCCGAGCACTCGGTTCCCCGAGAATCCGTACAATCGAGACCGGGAGAGAGTGCTCGGGGAGGTGAACAGTGACCCCCGAGCACTCGGTTCCCCGATGACCCAGGAAGCCCCTCCGTCAGTGGCCCCCACAGAGGTCCAACGATGAGGTGTCACCCAGTGAAAGGCCCGAGGCCGCATTTAAGAGCGCGCGTGGCTTGTCATCTCCAACTGCTCCCGTCACGCTCGGTGTCAGTTCCTGCCATATTCTGACAGAAGGGCGTGGGGATATTTAATGCACGAGTCCCATCTCGCACTATCTGGCGCGCCCCGGGATAGCATCGTAAGGCCCGAGGCGTTCCGTCTGCCGCGCTGCTGTGACAGGCGAACAAGACCGGGCGGGCACGCCGGGCCGCTCTGCGGCTGCCCGGTGGGCCCTCTCCACGGCGCCCGTTGCCCGCGCCATCATGACGACTGAAGACCGGGCGCGGGGCGCGTTTTTAACCCCCATCACTTCGCGTAGAGGCCATGATGACGCCCTTTCCATTTATGACGTCTTGGAACTCGTGCCCTTCCATTCGGGGTACACTACCGCCGACGGGTATTTAAAGCGGCCAGCAGCACGGACAAAAAGAAGCACAAAAATGTCTGAGAAGGAGAGTTAATTCAAGGGCGACGCTCGAACTCTCAGGCAAAGCGCATTCAAAGCCAACAGACACACATAGATCAAAGAACACCTTCGTACGAGCATAGAAACCGAAGAACAAGGAGCCCCAGGCTATAGGATAGACAGACATTCTTGTAACCAGCACATTCCTGAGAGACATTCTCAGAGCATTTATAGTATCCACACAGGAGTAGGGTGTTACGCACAGTACGACCCGAACCTGTCTAAAAACCCCCCAGCGCATTTACTCTTTTCTGCATTAGATCATTCCACCCCACTAGCCATCGCATTTACATCTATTTATTTCTCCAGCAAACATATTCAGAATCATCTCCCTGGCCGAATCTCTAAAAAGGGGTCCCTCAGGATCCCCGCGACAGGAGCTAACCCTCCAACAACTGCCCTAAAATATCATGTTTATCCGAGTTTAACCTCCTCAAGTTCCAAAATCAGGTCGCTTTACCCTTTAAGCTGGTTTGGATTGGTGGTTTTATCACCATGGATGCCATATCATCTTGTTTTGCTAATGTGACCTCCTTGTCACCCCTATTTGCTTATGTTGTCATCTTCCTCATGCAACTTTCCATCTCTCCCTCTCTCTCTTACGTGATCTCTCACTCTTATGCTGGACTAGGTCCTAGAGCAGCACCGACACGACATCAAAGATCACCAGCTTGGGGAGGCCACTAGTCGCTCTAGAAGCTCCCTCATGGCATAAATCAGCGAGGTAGTTGGTGAGGGACTGAGGCCGGGCTAACAAAATTATGCACAACCTCTCGTCCATTGCTAGCAAGCTCCGTGACAGCTACTTCTAGCACCTAAACAAACCAAAATAAACTGACAAAATCAAATAAATTGACCAAGAGAACAATCGAGACATAGATTGAGTTGGCCATGGCCATCAGCATCTTCCATGCTCATCCGCTATGGCTGCCTCCCTGCCACCCTTGCCCCCTTTCATCTGCTGATGTGCAATTCCCTCCTCGTTGCCCTCATATCCTTTGAGTCCCTAGTCCTCGCGCCGTGCATAAGGTGTGTGCCTTGCGCCACTCAATATATGACGCATTCACGCATTGTATCAATTTGCTCTTCTTGAGTGTTGTTGGTAGGATGGGATACCAGATGCATGCATGCTGGTGTGTGTTAGCGCATGTGGTTGTGAGAACACAATAGCTACATGAGAGCACGGGCGCAGGCTGAACTTAGCTGTGCGGATGCACGGAGATATGTGTCGATTTGGTAGCACACAATGCAGGTCGTCAAGAAGGCCTAAAGGATGTAGAACATGATAAGTGGCAAGGTACAGAGAGATGATATTGACATGCAAAAGGGGGCGTAGAAGATGGCCACATCAGCAAAATAAGATGACAGGGAATCCATAGTGACAAAACCACCCATCAAAACCAACTTAAGGGGTAAAGTGACCCGGTATCGGAACTTGAGGGGGGTTAAGTAAATAAAAAAAATACTTTAGAGGTTATTCATATAAATGCGATACTTTAGGTAGTAAAATAGTCTTTTCCTCCAACGAATAATACAAAAAGGTTTTGTAGTGTAGCTTCTTATACACCAGAAATATTATAGTAGCACAATTAGCACATGATGGTGTCACCGAGTACTAATGGGTTTCTCTACTATAGTGCAAATACAAATATGTATTAAGAGTTACTGCTATTTTGAGCACCAAAGTTCTCACATACCTTCCATTATCTTAGAAAAAAATAACCAATAAATTCATATATTGATTTAATTTAGAGTAAAATACATTATCGATCCTTCAACTTTTCCTACTATGTCATCTAGATCCTTAGGCCACTCTCAATGTAAGCAATATCTTAGTCTTCCACATCATTTAGACACTAGTGTAAATATAAACTCACGTCTATAAGTGGGATCGATCAATAAATATAAACATTACTTGTAGAAACTATATTCACCACAATGCATTGTTTTGCCTATGTCTTACCTCTTGGATTGTGTGCTCAAGTTCCAATGTATTTCTTAGCTATTTCTTCATGTTGTATTTTGTACTCAGCTTGTTTCTTATGGAAGACACTAGCTTCTTCTCTCTCTTACTTTAATCACTTATCATGTCATCTTTTATTCTACGTGGAGAGCTATTTAATATTTAAGACATTAGCACTGGGAGTGCCCTTAAACCAAAATATAGAGTTGTGTCCTTAAACTTAGTGCCACCTGAAGGACAAAACTTTTTCCAAATCAGCGTATAACTGTTTCCGTGGCGTGCCAATGTGTCCATCTCTCTTCCATAACTCCTCTGTCGCTAGCCAAAGCCCTGGCCATTGTCAACGAGACCGCCTCTCCTTCCACAAGCTCAGCCACAACCCTTTTATGTGCCCGGCCGATGATGTAGGCCTTCTTCCACCTCTTGACGCTCATCAAGCAAGCCCGAATCTAGCATTGCCAGCGAAGGGAGGTGGGGTGGTCGGGGGCAGCTCTACGTCCGGGCACCTGCACCGAGGTCATGCGCATATTCCAGGACGAGACACGACAAGAGTGAGGTCGCGCAAAGATCTTTGGCACGCCGAGATTGTATATGACTAGGTGTGAAAATGGCTCAAAATCAGTCGGAATAAGATTTCACTGTATTTAAAATTATATTTTTATCGAAAATGAATTTGAATATGGATAGTTTAGATACGAATATGTTCACAGATAATTTCAAAAACAAATACAAAATGAATATAAATGAAAACGAATATAAAATGAATATAGATGAAAACGAATACCACCGAAGAATATTTATCGGAACACCACTATGCTCTATTACCTAGACTCGATTCTTATTCCATTCGAAATAGTAGTACCACCAGCCGAGCAAGAAAGTTATCAACTAGGATAGATCTATCTAGACTATCTACGCACCCACTTGTAATAGGCTCAGATCAATATAAGACAAACATGACATAGGTTTATTATTCTAAGGGATGTCCGAACCTGTATAAAAACTCATCTATGATTCATTTACTCGAAGCATTCTTCATCTATTCTACAAATTTGTAAGATCGGTGGTTCACCAATCATCGACAGCTAACGTCGTTCATGGGGATCATGACAATAGGCATTGAATATTCTATACACGACATGCCATTGACTTCGCCCAAGCCCGCACCGAGGACCGGTTTCTTAGATGAGGGGTTCTACGACAACTTCACCCTCCCCTTGATGAACCGGTGATCGATTGGGTAAACTTCGATGAAAAACTATCTGTCAATGATTCTAGTGTTGGGTAAGTTGTTTCATGGATTAGTGCGCCAAGTTTGAACCATTCGGCTGCTAAGACAACCACAAATACGCTATTCACTACAAGTTGGGATCCTCTCCCACAGCTTCTGACAACATGGATTGTCGAGATAGCTACCCGGAGTAATCTAATGAAAAATCCATGATGGATCTGGACTCCTCCTGTAGCGGAGGTTACCCCCAAAAAGTCTTCACCATCGGAGACAGGGTGACGGTCTAGACAATAATGATGATAATCCCGCAAACATGCAAGTTCCCGTCACTCTGGCATCTCCTAATGGAGCAAGGGATCTGACATCTCTGGATCATCAGTAGAGGGCTAAGCGCTACAAATCCACAACGACGCATAGGCTCTTCCTTCTATAGGAGGCCCTTATGCCACCCTCACAACAAACGCATCCATGAACCCACTCAAGCTCTACAGACGATCCTCTTGTCGTGGTCTTTTGTAACTTGCAGTCTGGGTATTCTGGGCCGCTTCTTAGCAGCACCCCTTCTATAGGTGAGCATTAAAAACCCACTCCTGCGCATACTCATTTTCACCGCAGCCTTTGATTTGACATGCAATAATGACCGCGCACCTCTCTTTGCAGAGATTGGACAAGTCATAACGTCTCAACGACGCCTCGACTTCCGCCAGACGTGCCGCGCGACTGAGGCGGCCTCGCTCTCACGCCTAGTGATATTGGATATTGACAGCTCCGCTTGTACAGTGCGACCCGTTTCCATGACTATAAATACAGAGAAAACTGAGGCCGTTGGTTTTTCACCCTATCTCCTTACTTTTTTCCCTACATGCCTAGTAGAAATTGTAGAGCTTGAAGCCATGGCCTCCACTCCACCATCGTCTCCCAAGTTTGATCCAGAAAGTGAAGAGATAGGATTTCTCACCCCAAGGCCCCTCGCCATGGTTCCTCCAGGGAGTCATCATCGTTTCTTTCGACGAGGAGGAATCGATTGAAAAGCCTAAGAGGAGAAAGAACAGAACGTCCATCAGAGGTCATTGACCCTTCACCTGCCACCTCTACCATTTCCTTGACGTCGACACAAGAGTCGGCAACACAAGCCGCATAGGAGGGAGAGGAAGATGGTGGTGATCTCGATGAGGTCATCGACCAGGTCGCCGACAAGGTCTTCAGCGATGGAGCCTCCGAACCTCTAGTGGTAGAGAAAGTGCAATCGTCTTCTCCATCAACAACCGCCAGATCGCCTTCGTGCCCTGTAGAGGGTCACTCGACATCGTCAGCGCCGGTCAGCAGCTCCAGCAGGGTCTTTGCCTCGGCCACTCTCCCTGGCCCTTATGGTGGCTGGCGTCCGATCCCTGGTGCGATCAACTGCCGTCCATGGGATGAGTATAGAAGATTCCTTAACTTGTTCAAGGGGGAGTAGGACCTGCACTGTTTGCAAGGGCTAGGCGAACACTTTATGTCAACTTTGCACTAGCCACGCAGGTTAGACGAAAAAGAAAAAGTATGTAATCAAGTAGTTAACCGAATCAAATGCAATTGACTTACCTATAATTTACCTTTTCTATGAATGAAACTTTCGGAGTTGGTCGATATTCCATGAGTGCTCGAGTATCTCACCGTTTGGCGTAGATAGCTACACTGATCTAGGTCAAGTAACTTTGACCACTATATAGGGTCCTTCCCACTTGGATGATAACTTATGGCGCCTAGCCTGTTTCTGCACCTTTCGTAGAACAAAATCCTTAGCTGTGAGTTTTCTGGGCTGAATCTTTTGACTATGATACTTGTTGATACTTAGCTTGTCGAATAGATGCTCAATCACGATACTCCTCGAGAAAATTGATGTCGTCCGCTCGTAAGTGATGTTGCCCTTCCTCTGAGTAACTTTTCACTCGCGGTGATCCAAACTACAATTCAGTCGGAAGCACTGCCTCTGCTCCATAAACTAAAAAGAATGTAGTTTCACCGATGGCCCTGTTAGTCGAAGTACGAACGACCCATAGTACCGAGGGAAGTTCTTTTACCCAGCGTTTCAAGTAAGCCTTTAGCCTGTCGAAGACCTAAGTTTTGATGCCCTGTAAGACTATACCATTAACACGTTTAACTTGACCGTTACTTTGTGGGTGAGCTACTGAGGCGAAACAGTTTTTGATGCCAAATTCTTCACAGAACGAAGTGAAGATCTAGCTTCTGAATTGGCTACCATTATATGCAATTATCCAATGTGAAATACCGAATCGAATAATTGTACTCCTCATGAACTTCTTAGCCGCTTCTGCGGTTATCTTTCCCATGGGTTCAGTTTCGATCCACTTAGTGAATGTGTTGATAGCCACGAATAGGAACTTATAACTACCTTGGGCCCTTGGGAATGGTCCCAAGATATCCAAACTCCAGACAGAGAAAGGCCAAGAAATATGAATTGTTTGTAGAGCTTGGGCTAGTCGAGTGGTCTACCTTCAGAAAAATTGGCAGCTCTCGCACTTTTTGACCAGCTTGGAAGCATCCTGGAGGGCAGTCGGCCAATAGAATCTTTGGATATGGAGCAATATTTTATTGCCCTCTTCCTGTGTGATGCACTTAATAAGAATTTCGTTACTCCCCTTTCGTTAGAGCTTGCCGTTTACCAAAGCGTAGAGCCTGGACTTACGAGTAATTTTCTCAGTAGACGCATCATCACTAGGGATGTCTCGACCTTCGAGATAGGCTTGGTACGGAGCCATCCAAGTCAGTTTGCGTTTGAGTAGTGCAGCATCCGTGTCTGTGGGTTCTGCCTCACTGATTGGACCAGACTGCTGGTCGAGTTGGGCAACATCTGTTCACCGAACTGTCGGTACATATGGTTTGAGGAGTTTTTCAACAAAGACTCCTATGGGTATCGGAGCTCGGGAAGAAGCGAGTCTAGCAAGTTCATCGGCATTGGAGTTGTCACTCATCCTGATCTGCATCACTTCTAAACCTTCAAACTTCTACTTGAGCTTTTGCACCTCGTTCAAGTAAGCTGCCATGTTGTCGTCCGAGCACTAGTACTCCTTTTGTACTTGGTTTACGACTAGCTGTGAATCCCCTTTCATGAGAAGTCACTTGATTCCAAGTGATTCAGCTATGCGGAGCCTATTTACTAGTCCTTTGTATTCTGCTACATTGTTGGAAACTTTAAAATCAAATTGAACAACATACCTGAGTTCGTTGCCCGTTGGAGATTTAAGTATGATGCCAGCCCCCGAGCCTTGAAGTGTGAGTGATCCATCAAAGAACAGAGTCCAGTGGTCTTCGACCACACTTGGCCTTATTTCTTCAATGCTTGTCCATTCGACGATGAATTCCGCTAGTACTCACGATTTCACACTTGTGTGTGGCACATATCCGACATTGAACTCATTGAGCTCAAGCGCCCACTGTGCGATTCGTCCAGTAGCCTCCCTACTGCGTATGAAATCCTTCAACGGATACGTCATCACGACGGTGATCTTATGTGCTTGAAAATAGTGTTGTAGCTTTTGTGAAGACATCAAGACTGCATATAGCAACTTCTGCATTTGTGGGTATCGTAGCTTAGCATCGTGTAGGACTTTGCTCATATGGTAAAAAGGTTTCTGGACCTTTGCCTTTCTCTCGGGGCTCTCCCGTTCGACTATCCGGACGGTGCTTACAACTTATGAGGTAGCTGCAATGTATAAAAAGATCTCTTCTTTTTTGTTAGGCGGTGTAAGAATTAACAAAGACGATAAATACCTTTTAATCATGAAAGGCACGCTTCATTTCTTCAGTCCACTTGAACCGGTCGTGTTTCTTCAGCAGCTTGAAGAAATGTATTTCTTAATCGCCCATCTTAGATATGAATCGACTAAGAGTTGCAATGCATCATGTTAATTTTTGAACGTCTTTCAGTGTTTGAGGCGACTGCATCTGGTCAAGAGCTTCGATTTTATCTAGATTGGCCTCAATGCCTCAACTTGACACCAGGAACCCGAGAAGCTTACTGGACGGAACATCGAACATGCATTTTTTGGGATTAAGTATCATACGATACTTCCTAAGGGTGTCGAATGTTTCCTTGGGATCGATGATCAGTGCATCTTCGATTCTGGACTTGACTACAATATCATCGATATACGCTTCTACATTGCGTCTAATTTAGGGTTTTACACAGTTTTGAATACACCGTTGATAAGTAGCACCAACGTTTTTAAACCAAAGGCATCTTTACATAGCAGAATACACCGAAAGGAGTGGTAAAAGCAGTTGTCTCCTCATCCTCTATTCCCATGCTAATTTGGTGATACCCTGAATAGGCATCTAGAAAATATAGTAAGGCACAACCTGTCGTGGAGTCGATGATCTGGTCGATGCGAGAAAGAGGCAAAGGATCCTTGGGACAGGCTTTGTTGAGGTCGATGAAGTCGACGTACATTCTCCATTTGCCATTAGCTTTCTTGACAAGGAAGGGATTCGCTAATCATGTAGGATGACGAACCTCTCGAATAAAGCCCGCCTTTAGGAGTTTCCTGACCTCCTCTTGGATGGCTTGCTTCCTATCCTCTACAAATCTTCACTGCTTTTGCACCACGGGTTTGGAGTCGGCCTTAACAGCTAGTCGATGCTCGATCACTTCCCTAGGGACTCCGGGCATATCGAACGGTTGCCACGCAAACACGACTTAGTTTGCCCAGAGGAAAGTGATAAGCTCGAGTTTCTATTTAGGGTCGAGGTTAGCCCAAACTTTAACCATCTTGGCTGGTTCCGACAGGTCGAGGGGTATTCCCTTGACACCACCATCAATTTTTTTGTCGTCGGCGTCGTCGCTGGTCTCACCCTTTGCGGCATCGTTGGACTTGGAAGTATCAGGAAGATTTACAAGCTTGGAGTCCTTGATCTCAACGGTGGCTTAATGCTTCTAACGCTTGGAATCCACGCCCTTAGAAGTGGTTGACGCTTGACTGAGGAGTTCGACCATGTCCAGGCTCTGCTTGTCGCATTTCACTGCTGTACGTTGATCTCCCATGACAGTTATGATCCCTTTGGGACCCGGGATCTTGAGCGTTTGGTACATGTGCACCATTGCCATAAACTTTTCTAGCATTGAACGGCCAATGATCACATTGTATGTTGACTCGAAGTCCATGACATTGAAGGTAAGCTTCTCTGTACGGAAGTTGTCGGGCATGCCAAATGTAACCGACAACTAGATCTAGCCCAGGGGTATGGTTGATGAGTTAGGGGTTATGCCATGGAATGGCTCAACTCCCGCATTAAGCTTCAACCTCTAAACTCCCATCTTGTCTAGGGTCTTGGCGAAGATGAGCTTAAGCGAACTACCTCGTCCTCCCGCATGTTGAGGATAGTTGGCTGGACCACAACTGGGTATCGACCAGGGTGTAGAACTGCAGCCGGATGATCAACTTGATTGAAGGTGATCGGAACCTCCGACCACTTGAGGTATCGAGTAGGCCTAGTCAGAGCTAAATTGACCTTTCGTTCGACCGCCTTGTACCACCTCTTAGATTCATATGTGGTGGATCCTCCGAAGATGTGTGCTAGATTTTGGTTGGCCTCATGGAATTCGGGCTCGTCACCGTTAATGTTCGGCTTGGCATGTTTGTTGTTACACTCAGCAACATCGGTCATGAGCTTTTCATCGACCTTCTTTTTGATAACATAGCTTTCATCGAAGTCGTGTTGGCTGGTCTGATGGACAGGACAACACTTCCCACCACCTCGACTCAGGCCTTTGTTGTACCTAGTGTTACACGACTTGCTCCTGTCGACCACAACTATGGTCGCATGTGAACCCTTGCACTTGTCGCCGGGTTTGTTCTTCTTCCCCCCATTCTTCTTGTCCTTGCTAGATTGAGGCTTCTTGGTATGTACCTAGGCTTCCACTCTCTTTGCACACTTGTCGGCCAACTCGAAAAGCTCTTGACCATGTAGATCTTCCGAGTAGCCATCTTCTTGGGCAGGTCCGTGTCCCGGATGCCTCACTTGAAGTTGATGATGACTAACTCATCAGAGATATCCGGGATCGTATTACGCTTATCGCTGAACTGGTGAATGAAATCTCGGAGTGATTCGTCCTCACCCTGATTCAGCCGATGGAGATCGTTCTCTGTTCTTGGGCGCTCGAATGTGACTTGGAAGTTGGCTATGAATTGAGCCTTCAACTCGGCCCATGACCGGATGGAGTTAGGAGGTAGGTTTAACAACCAGGACCTGGCACATCCATCGAGCGCAGTTAGCAGATAATTAGCCATTACCTTGTTGTTGTTGCCCGCTGCTCGAATATCCATTGTATAGATCTGTAACCACTTGTTAGGGTTGATCTTCCCATCATACTTCTGGATCGGGCCCTCCTTGAACTTCTCAAGCCACCATATTGACCGAAGCTCATATACAAAAAGCTTTGCAGCCTCCATCGAATTCTTCAGGAGGAGGTGGGGGGGACTATTATGCATGTTCCTTCGAGCAGGGAAGTTACGTTGACCATCTCGTCCTAGAGATCTGCGATCGTAATAACAGCGGTCGTCCTCGCGGCGTTCCTCACAGCGGTTGTCTATCACTGTATGTAGATCATGCTGACAGTGAGGAATATGATTCCTCAGGTCTTCCTGGTTCCTGCGCCTATGGGTAGGGCAGTTACAGTTTAGCCTGCAAAGTGGTGCTCGAGCTCGATCACCTGAGCTTCCCGCCTGGGATCCCTCGACTTGGGGATGCTCGCGTTCGTGGCTTCTCGAGCCGACGTCTTGCCGGCTAGGGCACCTAGAGTTGCTAGGATTGTTCGCTCAGGAAGCTTGGATCTGGGCCGCATCGAGTAGGGTCCTGACCTGATTAACCATAGGGTTAAGGAATTCGCTGGATCCAACTCCTGAAGGGACCTTAGAATCAGTTGGGCTCCCTGGATATTAGCATCTGGAGTGCTGAAAACATCATTGCTCAGACTTGGCTGTGGTCGAGACGATGCTACTTCACGACCACTATTCTGAAGGAGCTCGTTCCTCAATGCTTAAGCTGCTGGCTATGGAGGTGTTGATGAGATTGTTCGCCTGATCTTCCGATATGTAGCGATAAGTTGGTAGGTGGAGAACTCGACGTTGATGATCCAAAGGCTTCGACCTGAACAGATCGTCTCCCTTGCAATCACTACACTACAGCTCCGTTGGTTATCAACTGTGTCGCGCGGTTGACCTCGCCAAGAAGGCTCAATCCCTACAAGTGTACCGAGAACACAAGCAAGAACGTAGAAGATACAATCTGAAATATTACGAATAGAATTCAAGCACTCGAAGTTGGGGTTCCACAAACACTTGCGGCGGCCTAGTCGGTCCGGAACAAGAGCCAAAATCTCACAATCTGTGTTTAGATCAATATCTAAGTAAAACCCAACCCTAATTGGGGTGGAGGCTACTGTATATAAGAGACTAGGGTCGGCCAAGGACCCCTGGACGCATCCCTAATGGACTCCAACACATTACACGGCCCAACGGGCCAAAAGATGGTGGCGCAGCACCCTGATAGATTCTAGACGTCCACTTGTTTCGATGATTCCTGTTGACTCAGAAAGAATTTGGACATGGGACCAGTCCCGTTGGAAAGCCTATCTCCTTAGCTTTCCAACCATGTGTAGAACGTCGAAAACGGAGTCTGTATGCATCCTGGGCGATAATTTTAGTGCAGTATGGTCTTGGACTCCGAAACAGACTCGAACTTGATTGGACCTCCACCTTGGCTTGGGCGCCCTTGCTGGTCTTCTCCCGTGTTCCTAAGTAACAATACATCACAATTATTCAATAGCATCCCATCCTTATCAAAATATAAAGGAATACTAAGGAACGAGCTCACCTCATGATTTAGTTGACGTGCACGAGCTCGTGTCAATAGACCTATTGTTGGAGGAATACTCGGTGTATGTATCCGAAAGAGTGATGTCCTCATCAGGTGTCCCCACCGGAAGTCGTCATTGAAGACCAGGAGGTACCTGACCTCCTACGATCCATTGATGGAGAGTTGTGTCAGGGACACGTAAAGCTCCAGCCGCAGATATCTCTGGTGGTATTTCACCAGCCACACCAATACCATGAGCGGCGGTTACTACTGCTGGATCCTCAGGAATTTTCGTGCCATTATTTACCACATTGTTTGGATCTACCACCATTGGATCAGCAGGTGGGATATCAGCTCCTCTAGCCATGAACACTAATCGATCTGTTCGACTGCTCTGGCTGGCGGCGGAGTCGTCGTCGCCACCCTTGTCACTATTGGTGTCCATGCACTAGAGAACATTAGGCTCCTTGGGATCCCACTCGAGATGTCCAATGGCTTGGATTCAATAATATCGGTGCGGATTAGTTCACCTTGATGGTCCCAGCGGGAGATCATAGTTCTGAATGCAATCTCTGATCCGGCTAGGGGCGATTCGAGGGTGATTGCTGTTAACCCTAAGTGGTCATAGAAGCCGACGTTGGAGAATCTGGTGCCAATGTGCACTCAAAACATAGTCGATCCTGAAAAGCAGAAGTCTCCTACCTAGCGCGTCAACTGTTGAGGATCTGTTCCTGACAATGTGTCTGGAAATAACGGGGTTGCCTTCGTGGATCCAAGATCGAACATGAAGTGAGGCACACGTTATGTATACAGGTTCGCGTCTCCGGTTGGAGCAATACCCTACGTCTTGTGTGGATGATTATGTGTATGTATTTACTCGAATACAGACGATGTGGCTAACCTATTACAAGGAGTAGATTGGATCTAGTCTAGCCTAGGGCGAATCACTGAGTTACTCCTACGCTGTAGTCTTGATGCCTGCCTTCAATAGCCGAGCGAAAGAAGAAGTCTCCCACGGGGGGTTTGGGTCCCCTCTTTATATAGGGGTGATGTACAGGCTCCTATCCAGCCGTAGTCAATAGGGAGTCCTTTTTCTTATCGTTCAAGTAGATAGATTTGTCATGGATACTAGTGTTCTCGAGTTGGGTAAGCAATCAAGGCCTTCCTAGTATAGACCTTTTGGATTCCAGGCGTATCAGATATCACAGATTCAGATCTATAATATCCAGAGTTGTTAAGTATGCTCACGGTATACCCTGTCCCTATATGATATACTTCTTATGCTTATATACCATATAGTTAGATATTGGATAAAAAACAACTGGCCAAACCATTCTAACATGATGGCCAATATTGTTCTTGTTCATATGAATTATTTTATTGTACAAGACTAATAAACTAGATTCATTAATTTTTTACATTCATGATTTAATAGTGAATTATACAGTATTAAACATGATTTGTCTCACATTTTTAGGATCAATATTCCATTTAATATACATTTTCAATTTTCTATCGAATTAACAGTTAAACCAAACAATGATTTCAGCCGCGTTTTTCATTTTCTGATTTCTTATTCCTCCGAGTACCTTTTTACACACAGCTTCACCTAACCGACGCCATGATAGTGGGCCCTATCCGGGTTGACCCAAGTCAAAATGTCAACTTGGTCAACCGGAAAGAGCTGAGCCGGCCATAGCGGCCCTGGCTGCCTCGCCGGCGGAGATTGGCAATGGGGATCGGCCAGTGGAGGGATAGAGAGGCGGTACTTCAAAGAGGTGGTTCAGTTGATGTGCTTCCCGAGCGGCGGAGGGCTCAGGCGCACGGTCGACGGTGGCAAGGTGGCACGGTGGCTCAAAAGCTCGGCGCAGTCTGGGAGGTGACAGCGCCGGCGACCTGCAGACTGGGGACGGAAGGGAGAAGGGGTCCCCAAGCTTCAGGCCCATTTGGTAGGGATCCATATTCTTCCAGAAACGTTTCAGTTCCAAATTTTCCCAAGAAATATTTCTCTGGTGAATCAGAATCACCTTTGGAAATTGTTTGGCTAGTTGACTGGATTCGGTTTCTTGAAAGAGATGATGGTGATGTTTTTTTTTTGCATGCATGCTATGTGGTAAACTAATAATTGTTGCCTGTTCAGTAAATTTCACCTGCACATGGTATCTTCACCCAAGTTAGAAACCTACCTCTTTACATCTTGTCCAACTGCTCATCCTAATGACACCAAGGTAGAGGGGATAAGCAACAAAGTGGCTAGGAACACAAAGAAAATCAGAGCACAACACAACACACGATGGCTGCCCAAGGGCTTCTAAGCCGATGTAAAATAACAGGGCGTGACGGCTGTTTAGGCGCTAGCACGGTGGAGGTTGTGGACACCTGCACAAACGGTGGCCTGGGCGGGTTGCCAGGGGAGGTGGGGCGGGGCAGCCTCCACCGGTGCCATAGGTAGGGCGATGTCGCAAGAGATTTGGAGGTTGGAGAACACTACGAAGAGTGCCTGAACTAGCTAGGCCAAGGCCCTGCGTGGTAGGCTTTTGTGCATCGAATGGCTGCGGTGGCGACAATGACGCTATGGATCATCTTAGCACCGAGCACCTCCAGGAGTGCCTCGGTGTCATCGAGGAGGTGCCTAGTGGACGGGGAGGGGCAGTTTGAGAACAAGGGGGTGTTTCTCTCGTGAAACACCCTGGTGGCCATTTTGTTGAGAATCGCCTCGAGCTCGCCCATTTTTATCACTCGGGGCCGATTTTGAGGAGAATCGCTTCCGATTCTCCTTACCAAATGATGCCCTAATCACGTCAATTGGATCTTCCAACAAGAATCATGCCAATCAAATCTTTATATCTAGAGATTATGACCCTTGAAAATAGACTGTGACAAATGGTGATTAAGAATATGATTAAACATTAATTTCATGCTTAAGCAATAATTATGAAAGCTTAACCAATGAAACTTTTTATAACTTTCACTTGATGCCCTAGGATGATTTTGGATAGATCAAACGAAGACAATTCATATTGAACCAAAAGATCCTCAAAGAACTAAAACTGGGTATGCAAATAGAAGAACGAGGAGGAAGAACCAAATCATCAACTCATCAACTTATGGAACTTGATCTTCATTGC
The DNA here is from genome assembly GCF_958298935.1 of Phragmites australis. Classification (NCBI taxonomy): domain Eukaryota; kingdom Viridiplantae; phylum Streptophyta; class Magnoliopsida; order Poales; family Poaceae; genus Phragmites; species Phragmites australis. The sequence continues at coordinate 16,487,937 of NC_084936.1, read as the reverse complement.
GTAGATGAGCTCACAAAATACATCTCCACAACATCCTTATAAGGATCTCAACTAAATCCCAAACCCTAGATGGGTTAAACTTCTCCCTCTCTCTAGAAAAGATTTCCTATCAATTATATCTCTCTATATTGACAATGCCTTCATTAGTGTCTCACCCTCTAAACCTAAACTCTAGGTTCTCCGTTGGGTCTTGGTGCCTTCCCTGGCCATGACCCCTTCTTTTCATAGTCCCCAAGCCAACCATAGCTTGGCATCATGAGCTCTAAATCGAAACCGACTCGGATCATGCCTAGTAGCCAAATTGCACCACATAGCGGTCAAACTGGTAGCACACCTGTGGTTAGAGCGTGCCTCCCGGTTGTTAAACCACCAGTATCAATAGAGACAACTCTGGCCGATAGCCCTCTAGTGGTTAGACTAGCCCTCTGGTGGTTAGACTGTGACTCCTAGTAGTCAGACTGGCAACAAGGCAGGGTGACTCTTGATTTAGTCCACTGACATATCTTCTGTGGTTAGACCGCCACCTGCTGTCACTGTGCAATCGGTCAGACCACTGACTCCATGCGTGCTTCCAATGCACGTTGTTTCCATGTGTATTGTTCTCTAGCCTAAACATTCTGCATGACATCCTTGAAGAATAGAACCTCGGGTCCTCCCTGAACCTAGTTTCGATCCCGTCATTGACCAAAAAAACCATGAAACCACATATGAGCACAAGTTCTTCCTAACTTGACTTAAGATTAGTCCATGCAACACTAATCACATGAGTGTTGCATCCATATAAAAAACAAACCAACTCTAATACTAGCATATCCAAGCAACTCATGCACATCACTTATGCCATTATGCTAAATCACTTCTTTTTTTTTTTGCCAATTTCATCACTCACCCAATTTTTCATCACATATGACCTCATGCATTTGTAGGATCTAGGATACCGAATAAAGGGGATATGCGCTTTTAAAACTAATCGCCTACCAATTAATTCTATTTGTCAAATTTAATCAATTGATCACTAAGCAAGATAAATATTATCACCCATAAGTTGATGCAAGAAAAATATTGTAACCTAGCATGGCATACAACAATTTAATTCTAGGAATGTAAATAATAAGAATGTAATTTGCATAGATATAAATTGAGTTTTAAGGGATACCGCACAAGAAGACAATGAATTTTATCCTGTGGTATTGATGATTTGCCGGCCACCCCTAATCCACGTTGAGGTGGGTTCAATCCTATAACTGATACTCTATCAAGTCTCTGATCCTCACAAAGAGAAGGACTTGTTCACTAGTCGGATTAGTCCAATAAACCACTCAGAACATCGATTTTACTAGAGTTGCACTTATTACCACTCTAGTGAGATGTGCACAAGACATCTCACAATCACCACCAGGACTCCTTCACAACCTTCTTGAAGGGCTCACTAATTTCGCCATCTCCAAGCCATCAAGGAATCGACAACCTTCAAGAATAACAAGTTGATGATGCTTGCTTAAAGTATCATTAGTACCACAAAGCTCAAACACTTAAAACTATGCACTAGGATGCTCTCACTTTCACAAAAGATGCACAACTATGAAATGTGAGGGAGAGGAGGACTCAAGGTGTTCAAGCATGAAATCTAGATGTCCAAGAGATCATCCTTGCTGTTGTTTGAGGACTATTTATAAGGTACACTTTGAATTGTAGATGTTATACATGACTTCATGGGTCTCTGAGTCCCTGACGCTCATATCGTAGTTCACATGAAGGGAGCAAAGGTTTCACCAAAATCCAAACATTCGACTTGAGTGTATCTTTATGCAACTAATCTTTCCTTGTTTCTTATAACTGCTCCATTTTCGTTTACTTTATTCCGAAAATACCCATTTTGTACAAATAACAGTATAGTCCCTTGTATTTTGTCTTTCTACCAACTCCCAAACATCATTGCGGGCAAAATTATTTAATTATTCATGCATAGTATTCACTCAATCAGGATCATTTAGTGCTTCATCTACTCGTGTAGGTTCAATAGAAGAAGCAAGCAAGTAATATTAACAAAATAAAGCAATATGAGAGTGAGTTTGAACACCCTTATTAATGTCATCCACAATTAATTTGATCAACGGGGTAATCCTTGGCAGTGGCATGATGAATCTTTGGATGAACCACTATCTATGGAAGTAGAGTTAATAACCAGTTGTGGTTGAGGTGGATCTTCCTTGTTTTCTTCATCAATGGCTTGAGCTTCATTTGAAGTAGATGGAACAACTTGAATTGAGGTAGATTGGTCATCATTTTGTTCATCTTCTTCCTTGGGCTTGATATCACCAATTGATATATTCTTGATGACCATTCTCAACCCTTCATTACATACATCATTCAAGTTTTCTTTGTCTTCTTGGGAGCCATTAGTTTCACCAAATTCAATGTCATGTGTCTTTTCAACCAATTCAGAGTTTTGGTTGTAGACACGAATGCTTTACTACTTGAAGAATAACCAAGTAAGAAACCTTCACCCTATTTACTTTGGAATTTTGATAAGCATGTATTTTCTTTAGAATATAACATTTGCATCCAAATACACAAAAGTAATAGATATTTGGTTTCCTTCTAATAAGGAGTTTTGTTCAATAATCGGTCACAATATATAGTTTATTAGATGCATGTCAAGCGGTGTTCATTGCTTTGGCTCAAAAGCTATCCAGAACATTATATTCCAAAAGCATTATTGATCATACCATATCAATTAGAGTCCGGTTCTCTCACCTACTCCATTTTGCTCCAGTGTATATTTGGCTATAAATTCATGTTTTATGCCATTTTCATCACATATGTTTTCAACATTTGAATTCTTGAATTCGGAATCATTATCACTCCTAACTTTCTTAATGTTGAGATCAAATTCATTTTTGGCTCTCTTGGCAAAGTTTTTGAATGCGTTAAATACATTGATCTTGTCATGTAGAAAGAATACCCAAGTGTATCTAGAAAAATCATCTACTATAACAGGATAATAGCTATTTCCATGAATACTGACACAGGTTATGGGTACAAAGAAATCCATATGCGATAATTCTAATGGTCTTGAGGTTGTGATAGTGCTTTTATTTGGATGAGAGCTTGCTGCCTATTTTTCGGCTTGACAAGCACTACACAATTTGTCTTTTTTGAATTTTACGTCTTTTAAGCCAACAACTAAATCATGCTTCAATAACTGATTTAGTTGATTCATTCTAACATGACTAAGCCTTCTATGCCAAAGCCAACCTTTAGATGACTTTATGAACAAACAAGTACTTAAGCTTGGGTCATTAGAAATGAACTCAACAAGGTAAAGATTTCATTGTCTAAATCCTATGAAAATGAAACTTGTGTCCTTCATGCTATATATTATAACATCAATAGGAGAGAAAGTGCATGTGGGACCAAAATCACATAATTGAGCAATGAACATTAAATTGAAATTTAAAGATTTAACTGCAAAACATTTGAGATAGCGATTTTACCAAAACCTTTAACCTTTCCTTTGCTATTGTTCCCAAAAGTAATATTGTCACATTTGGATCCATCATCACAAATTGAGGTGAACATCTTTTGGTTACTCATTTGAGATAGCGATTTTACCAAAACCTTTTACCTTTCCTTTGCTATTGTTCCCAAAAGTAATCTTGTCACATTTGGATCCATCATCACAAATTGAGGTGAACATCTTTTGGTTACTGGTCATGTGTTGAGTGTAGCCACTATTAAGCACCTAATGTTTCCTATCAGCCTTGTAGTTTACCTACAAAAGAAAGTTAGTTTCTCTTAGATACCCAAACTTTTTTGATCCTTGGTTGGTAGTTACCAAGGCATTAGGCACCCAAAGGACATTCTTTTTACCATTATTTATATAATTTTTGCTTTAACACTACCATTTGGCAATTTCTTCAGCACATAGCATGAATTGAAAGATGCATAAGAAATAACTTTGACACATGTACAATTTTTTATCATTATGCCTTCTATTTTTGCACTTTTTACAATATCCACTACCCATCACAAAAGTTATTTTGTGTGTGTGGGGGGAGGGGGGATGTATTTTTACCCTTCTTGGGATCATATCCAAGACTTTCTCTCTTAACAGAGAACTTTGACTATCCAAGATTTTTCGAATCTTGGCTTATCCTACATAGCATTTTGCCAAATTATTTGTAAATTTTTCTATATCTTATCTTAGTTTATTATTCTCATCAATAAATGAATTATTAATATAAGAGTCAAATTTAGCAAAACATGGCTTAGAAGGAAGATCATCATATGAGGTGGAAGTACTAATGCTAGAAGAACTAGACATAATACCACAAAAAAATGCCTATGCCTACGTTGGTCTTGTTGGCTTCATGAGCAATGAGAGAATCGTGAGCTTCCTTAAGCTTCTTGTGAGTACCTTTTAGATTTTCATGAGATGTCTTTAGCTCCTCATGAGATTCTTCAAGAGATTTGTGATTTATTTTTAACTCTTTAAATTTTGGTTTTTCTTTGCGCATGTAGTCAATGAGACCATTGATTAATTCAACAAAATCATCATATGAATATTCTTCATTATCATACGATATCTCCGAGAATCTCCTTTTGCTATAAGACAAAGAGGTGTGTGGAGAAGAGTGAAGGTACTTCCATCAATATCGGTAAGTCCCTTGTGTGAAGACCCTTCATCATCAAAGTCAAAATCTGAGCTAACATCCGAATCCCACTCTCTATAGTATGCTTGACCATCTTTCTTCGTCTTATAATTTTTCTTGAGTTACCTCATCTTGCCGTCATCTTCCTTCTCATCCTTCTTCGTGCAAGATTTGTCTTCATCCTTGTTCTTACAATTTGCAGTGGTGTGTCCCTTTTCACCACATTCATAGCACTTCCTTTCATCAAAGGGATTCCATTTGGATGATTGCCCCCTTTTGCTATATCATCATTGATATCTCTTTTTCTTCATAAACTTCTTGAATCTTCTTAGAAATAAGGCCATGTCTTCATAAAAATCATTTTCATCACTATCATCACAACCACTTTCATCTCTTGATGCTTGGGCTTTTAAGGCGACATTTTTCTTGTTTGCCTTGGTAACCTCACCATAGAAATCTTCTTGTGACTTCTACAAAATGTCATGAGTGTGCACTTTACTCAAGATTTTCATTGGTGTTATATTTTTCAAAATGGATATTAGAAGCAAAGTCATAATAATTTCATATTTGTTAGGTAAATCTCTAAGAAATTTATAAGAAAAATCAACATTAGACACATCCATATCAAGCCCATTGGGTTCACTTCTTATGTTGTTTAATCGATTGAAAATTTCGGAAATGCTTTCATTTGGCAACGTAGCAAATTTCTCAAGTTGCCTTTTATAGATGAAAAGCTTAGCATATTTGACCATTGTCATTCCCTCATGAACTTACTTGAGCCTTTCCCAAATTTCATGAGCGGTTTCAAGTTTACAATATAGTTAAACTCATTTTGGTCCAAAGCACTACAAAGAATATTCATGGCTTGAACATTTGCAAGAGTGTGTTCTTTATCTCTATCGGTAAGACGGTTAGAATCAATATTAGCTAGACCTTCGTTTATAATGTACCATAGTTTTCCGTCCATTTCTTTAAGATAAACAACCATTCTAGCCTTCCAATATGCATAATTAGACCCATCAAAGAAAGGTGAATTTTTCATGTTGACATAAGCATCACTAGCCATTATCCTACTTCCGGATAGTTAAATACTCACTAAAAGGGAGTCCTAGGCTCTGGTACTACTTGTAAGATCTATGATTCCAACAAGAGGGGGGTGAATAGGAGGTTTCAAAACTAATTACGTAGTAATCAATTCTTGTTACATAATTTAATCAATTGATCACTAAGTAAGATAAATATGATCACACCTAAGTTGATGTAAGACAAATATTGCAATGCTATGATGACATACAATAATTTAATTCAAGGAATGTAAATAGCAAGAATGTAATTTGTGCAGATACAAATTGAGGTTTAAGGGATATCACGCACAAGAAGACAATGAATTTTATCCCATTGTATCGAGGACTTGTCAGTCCCCCCTAATCCATGTGGAGGTGGGTTCAATCCTCTAATCGCTCCTCACAAAGAGAAGGACTTGATCTTGGACATGATTAGTCCAATGAACCACTCACAACCTCAATTTCACTAGAGTTCCACTTTACCATTCCGGTGAGGTGTGCACAAGACCTCTCACAATCACCACCGAGGCTCCTTCACAACATTCTTGAAGAGCTCACCGATTTCACCACCTTCAAGCCATCTAGGAGTTGACAACCTCCAAGAGTAACAAGTTGATGATGTTTGCTTGAAGAGTCACTAGTGCCACAAAGATCAAACACTTAAAACTATGTAGTAGAATGCTCTCGCTCTCACAAAAGATGCACAACTAAGCAATGTAAGGGAGAGGACTCAAGGTGTTCAAGTATGCAATATAGGTGTCCAAGAGATCATCCTCGCACCTGTTTGATGACTATTTTTATAATCTACACTTTGAATTGTAGCCATTATATAGGAATTCACGAGCCTCTAAGTCTGTCGGAGGATTAACTCCAGTCGCAGGGATCCCGAGAGACCCCTTTTTAGAGATTCGGCCGGGGGGATGATCCTGAATATGTTCGCCTGAGAAATAAATAGGGATGAATGCAACTGCCAGTGGTGGTGGAATGACCTAGTGCAAGAAGAAGTAAATGCACCGAAATTTAGATAGGTTCGGGCCGCACGGGGGCGTAACACCCTACTCCTGTATGGATACTATAAATGCCCTGAGGAAGTCCCTCAAGGATGTTGCTGGTTACAAGAATGTTGGTCTATCTTAGAGCCTGGGGCTCCTTGTTCTTCGGCCTGTCTCGTGCTACTCACTTCTCAGCCGTTGTTTCTCTTGTGCTGTGTTCTTGTCTATGTTTGTGTGTCCTCTCTTCTTTCCATACCATTTCGGATGTTTCCTTCTGTGCCGCTGGCTGCTTTAAATACCCACCGGCAGCAACGTGCCCCAAACGGGAGGGGGGGCACGAGTTCCAAGACACCATAAATGGAAAGGGCGTTATCATTTCCTCTAGGTGAAGTGACCGGGGGTGGAAAATGCGGCACACGCCCGGTCATCCGTCACAATAAATGTCCTGGCAACGGGTGCCGTGGAGAGGGCCCACCGGGCAGCCGCAGAGCGGCCCGGCATGCCTGCCCTGTCTTGTTCCCCTGCCACAGTAGCGCGGCAGACGGAACGCCTCGGCCCTTACGACGCTATCCTGAGACGGGCCGGATAGCGCGGGATGGGACCCGTGCAATTAATAACCCCATGCCTCTCTGCAAAAACATGGCAGGAACTGACGCTGAGCGCGGCGGGAGCAGTTGGAGGTGACAGGCCACGCACGCTCTTTAAATGTGGCCTCGGGCCTTTGACTGGCTGACACCTCATCGGTGGGCCCCACGGGGGCTTTCTGGGTCGTCGGGGTACCGAGTGCTCGGGGGTACTGTTCGCCTCCCCGAGCACTCTCTCCCGAGAATGCCCTTTCTTGTCCTCGGGGAACCGAGTGCTCGGAGGTACTGTTCACCTCCCCGAGCACTCTCTCCCGGGCACTCTTGTACGGATCCTCGCGGAACCGAGTGCTCGGGGGCTGTTGCACGCAGCCCCAAGCACTCTCTCCCGGAACTTCCTTCGGTGGGTCCTCAGGATACTTGGGTGCCCAGGGGCCACCGCTAGCGGCCCCGGGCACGTTTCTCCCGGTACTTAGCTCTCCTGGTCATCGGGGGACTAGGGTGCTCGGGGGTCACTGTACACCTTCCCGAGCACTTTCTTCCCGGTACTTAGTTTTCGTGGATCATCGGGGGACTGGGGTACTCGGGGGCCACTGACTGTGGCCCTGAGCGCCCTCTCCCGGGTCTCGATCTTTCTCACCTTGCGGGAGAGACTCCGTGGGATGGCGCCATGTGGCGGATGGCTGGCCTGGCTTCGGGATTCAAGGACCCCCGGTTTCTGATACACCGACAGCAGCCCCCGGGCCCATTGGCAGGCAATGGCCCAGAGACTGCGGATGGGCCCTTCGTCGCCAACGAGGCCGAAGCCAGTACTGACGCCACGTGGTGAGCTTTCAGATGGTGGTCCCTCCGGTTCGGGCCTTTGGTATGGCCCAACGGGGAGCCAAACGGACGCGCGTCCAAACGGCTCTCGAGGCGTGTGACAACAGGACGGGCGGCGCGTGATGACAGGGCAGGCGGCACGTGTGGCTGCCGCGCAAATCGAGGAAAATAAGCCTGGCAACTGCTGACACCGCATGACCCGTGGGAGATTCGCCTGACGGTTACGTTGATCGAGGAAACCGTCCCGCTGAGTGCACTGTGGCAGGCAATGTTTGAATTCCCCTGGGGTATAAAAGGAGGAGGGGAGCGAACCGCCCCCCTCTTTACGCCATCTTGCGATCAAGCTCTCGCCCTCTTTGCGCTCCTGAGCCCTAGACTTTCCTTAGGCGATCAGAGCACCTTCCTTTCCCCACCGTCCAGATCATCCCCCACCCTGACGAGATGCCAAGAGCAGGAGGAAGCCGCCGCGACAGGACTCCCGATGGTGTGCTGCCGGAGTCCCGCCTAGTGAACGAGGAGGCGGCGGACAGGGTTCGGAAGCTGATGGTCCCCGAGGGCCAGCGGGGGGCCTCGGTGGTGACGCCGGCGAGCTTCGAGCCGGCGACAAACCGTCCGGGGCGCATCGTCCTATTCACTTCCTTCGTGGTGGCCGGGCTGGTGCCGCCGTTCTCAACATTCTTCCTCCAGACCCTCGACACCTACGGGATCCAGTTGGTGCATCTCAGCCCCAACGCCTTCGTCATCCTGGCGGTCTTCGCCCACCTCTGCGAGATGTTCGTGGGGGTGCCACCATCGGTGATGCTCTTCCGGCACTTCTTCGTGCTGCGGTCGGCCCGGAAGAAGAGGGGCCTCTCCACCGCGGACGTCACCGGCTGCTGCAACTTCCGGCTGCGGGACGGCCTGGGGGAACAATACATTCCCCAGGTGCTGCAAAGCAAGTGGGAGGACTGGCGGCGCAATTGGTTCTACGTCGATGTCAGCCCCCACGACCGTCTGACTCTGCCGGAGATGGCGGCGGAACCCCAGAAGGTGACCTGGGAGGTGCCGCAGCAGCTGGTCCTGGAGCGCTTCGACTTCCTGCGCCAGGCCGGGCTTACTTCGGTGATGGTGGTGGCAGACTACCTGCGCCATCGCCTGGCGCCCCTGCGGGAGCGGGCCCGGCCCTGTTGGTTTTACACCGGCCCCCAGGACATCACCCAGACCCAGATCGACGAGGAGTGGGACCTGGGCAGGCCAGCACTGAAGGGCCTGCTCCGGGTGGTGATCGGGGTGGATGACCTGAGCCGGGCGGATCTCCCATGGAAGGAGATGGCGCTCTGCGTCAATCCTGACTGGGTGGCGCTACAGGTGAAGCTGCCGGAGTTCGACGCCCAGGGGCTAGTCGACTGGCCGGGGTGCCAGAACCCCGGGACTATCCAGATCCCCAGGGTGGATGAGGCGGTCGGCGAGAGGGCCGAAAGTGGCCCAGCGCGAACCGGCGGCGCGGGCACCGTGGGCGGCGGGTCGCAGGCCAGCGGCGGGGCTTCTGCAGGCACCAACCGCCACATCGGAGGAGGAGGCGCCACCGGCGGCGGGGCGGCGATGGTGCTGGAGGACCGGGGAAAGCGCCCCCGGCTCTTTATTCCTGTGCCGGAGTCCCCGCCGTCACCGTCGCCAGGCGAGGGGGGAAACCGGGACGACCAGTCGTCCAGCGCGAGGTCGTCGGCGGGGGCGGCATCTGCGATTCTGGAACCGCACTTTGGTCTGCTTGGGCCCGATTCGGCGCCCGAAGACCACTGGCGGCCCCGCAGAGCCCTCGGCGGAAGAGGAGGAGGGAAGACTACGGGCCAACACCGTGGAGCCCGGAGTACAGGATTCCGGCAGCAAGGTGGTAGTATCGTAGACCCACAGCCGTGTAAGTTTCGTCCTCCCTTCTTTCCTGGGCGTGCTTTGCCCAGACTAAATTCTGAGTTTTGATCCCATTCTTCTCTTGCAGGCCGCCTACGGGTGCCGCCGAGAGCCAAGGGCGGCTGGAGGAACCGAAGTCGGCGCCAGCCCTCGAGCCAAGCGCGCCCGAGCCGAGTGCTCCGGCGGGGCCAGGGCCGTCGATCACAGCGGCGGAACCGGGTCCGCCGAGCACGGCGACGGAACTGGGGCCGCCTAGCACGGTGGCGGAGCCTGGGCCGGCAAGCGCGGTGGCGGAGCCAGGGCCGGCGAACGTGGCGGCCGAGACAGAAATGCAGCCGCCGCCCTGCTCCGAGCCGACAACAGTGGCCGCGCCCGAGCGTCCGGCGCCGTCCGAGTCCACCCCAAGCGCACCGAGCGTGGGGCGGATGACCGCACGGCAGTTTTCGGGGACCCTGAGCCCCCCGGAGGAGGCTCACAGGGGAGCCAGCGCCCAGCCGCCGCCCAGTCAGCCCGCCGACCCTCTCCCGATCGTGCTTGGGAGCGCCCAGGAGGTGATCGGGCGGCTGGAGGCGACCGTGGCGGGGGAGATGGCGCAGCAGGAGGCGGAGCGCGTCGCTCTGGTGACGGAGAGAGCGCATCTTACCGCGGCTTGGCGCGTTTTCGACTCCCGCCTCGCCACAGCGCGCGCCGCCAACGAGGACGAACGGCACGCTATGGTGGAAGAGCAGAAGGCCTTGGAGCAGGCCCACGCGTAGGTCGCGCAGGAGCGGAAGGCTCTGGAGGACGCCCGCGCGGAGGTCGCCCAGGAGCGGGAAGACGCCGCCCGCCTGGCCGAGGCATCGCGACAGCAGGCTACCGGGGCTCTCGCCAGGGAGAGGTAGGCGCAGGAGCGGGAGGAGGCGGCCGTGAACCGCGAGGGGGCAGCAGAGGCCTTCCAGGCTGACCTAGCCCGCCAGAAGGACGAGGTCGACCGGACCCACGCTGAGCTCCAATGCTGGGGAGAGGAGCTCCAGCACGTCGAGGGGGAGCTCCAACGCCGGGAGGAGGACGTCGCGATCCGGGAGACCGACGCCGAGATAACGGCGGCGGACTTGGGCGCACGGGAGGATTTGCTGGCCCGTTGGGAGGCGGAGGCTGCCAAGGTGGCAGCGACCGCTGCTGCTAGGGAGGAGTGGGCCGCCAAGTTCGAGGCAGAGCTGGCTACCCGCGAGCAGGCCCTGTCCATCTTGGCAGGGCAGGTAAAGCTGGCTGAGGCCCAGGCGCCCAGTGCTGGCTCTGCTGGTGCGGCCGGGGGGCAGGGCCTCGAGGAGCGGCCGCGGACCGTGACGGAGGAGCTCGAGGCCGCCTCAGCCGAACGGGCCAGCCTGCAGTTGATGCTAGAGGACATCCTCCGGCGGATGCAGCGGTCCGTGAGGTTGGCCGGGCTCGGGCGACTTCTCATGGAGGAGAAGGGGGTGGGCCCCAGCCGGTTCGCCCTAGGCCTCCAGAAGGTCAACGAGCGCCTCGAGGCGCTGCCCCAGGCCGTCCAGGAACTCGCCGCCCGGGAGGGGCGTGGCTTGGCCCAGGTAGTGGCCGAACACGTCCTGGCTTGCTACCGGAGCCAGGACTTGAACTTCCCACTGGTACTAGCTCAGGAAGGGGTGGTCGAAGCCGAGGAGGAGGCTGCCTGGAAGGCAGTTCAGAGCACCGCCGCCGCGGTGGCCGCCGGCTTCACGCGGGAGGCGCCGCCGACCCCAGTCCCGAGGAGCAGCAGCGAAGGCTCCGACTCCGACTAGGCTTTTGTAGTAGTTTTTTCTTCTTCTTTTATTTTTGACTTGATGTAAATATGGGAGTGATCCCTCAGAAAAGTTGTCCTTTTTATTGAATATAATGGAAGTCTTTCTTTGGGGTCGCAACTCCGGTATTCTTCTGAGTGCTTGATGTAGTTTCTGCTGTTTTCACTTGATGCCCTGAGGAGTACTCAGTCGAACCGACCTCGACCTTTCATTCCCCGAGAACAAAATCGCCCCGACCATCCTTCTCAGCGCGTTTAGCCACCGAGCCCTCGCGAGTCCGCAACGGCTAAGTCAAAAGACAAAGGCACGAACTTCCTTGCTCGGGAGATAGATCGATCCAGCACGGAGCACGCCATGACCGGTGAACACTTCTCCACTTTGCAACCACTCAGCAAGTAGACTGGAGACACGCACAGGCGGGAATGCGACCAAGAGTCCCCACGGTTCGGTGGTGCCCGGGCTTAGGACGGACCGGACCGAGCACCGACAGCCCGTCCTTGGGGCCTAGGCTCCAGACTACTCGAGCGGCTCGAGCGATAGGATTACCGAGAACCCCAGGGACTCGGTAGTGCTCGGGGCCCTATAAGCGGACTGAACACCACGACCACCATGAAAAGACTTCAATCGTACATTACCATACGTACAGTACACCTTTCTACGGACCGTTCTGTCGTTCTAGGAAAAAGTGGACACATGGCAGGGTTTTGTACGCGATGAGACCATCTCACCGAGCAGATTAGAGTACGAGGGCCCCCGAGGACGACTCGGGAACAAAATATTACTGAATGTAAATTCGTCTAAATTTAACCACTCACCGGACAGCTGTCAGCTTTTTAGCCAACCGATCCAGAAGGGGCATGCGCTCCGAGCTCGGGGTGCCTGGGAACTTGGTTCCCACTACCGGGGCGCCCGAGCACCAGGGGGCGCATGAGGAGCCCGGGATCAGGCGATCCCGACCACTCACGCCTGAGCGGTAGGACCACCCGAGGGCCCTTAGGGCCGAGCAGTGACCTGGGCACTGAGGCCCTCGCGGTCGAGCTGCTTTGGCTTTTGATCGTCGATCTGTGATTTGAGAAAAAATAGAGAAATTCTTTGCTTGGTGCACTCTATTAGTGTGGTACTCATTATAGACTGCTCTCGTTTTCGACCCGAGACCTCTCGAATGCCCAGACCGGCGGACAAGAGTAGGCAGAGGCATAATCTAGAGGTCCTATGGTTCGGTGGCGCCCTGGTATGACAGACCAGACCGAGCACCAATAACCCGCCCCTGGGGCCTAGGCTCCGGACTACTCGAGCGCTCGAGCGATAGGATTATCCGAGAACCCCAGGGGCTTGGTAGTGCCCGGGGGACTGTCACGACACCGAACACCACAGCCTACCACAACAGACGTAAGCCAGCGGCAACTACCCGCGCGCATACCGATCAGGATTCTTTTATCAGCGCGGAAAATGAGAGAGCGAATTTTTCTCGCACAATCGAGCATCTCACTAGACAGATTAAACATATGGAATCCAGAAAAATGAAATTTTACATAAGGATTGCACATTGATATACATATTGTATTGACAATTTTTTTTACAAGGTTGGGTGACTTACCCAGTTAGTGGAAGCCCCCGGTCAACTTGGGCGGGGGGAAGCCCTCGGCCTTGTTGACCTGAGCCTGCAAGCAAGGCCATCTACGGGAAGAACTTGCGCAGGTGCTCGATGTTCCACGGGTTGGGGAGCGGCTGCCCATCTTCTGCAGCCAGCTGGAAGGAGCCTTCTCACAGGACACCGATCACGGTAAAGGGGCCTTCCCACATAGGGGATAGCTTATTCCTTCCTTCGCGCGACTGGACACGTCGGAGAACTAGATCCCCCACCTCGAGAGACCGGGCCCGGACGTGGCGCTGATGGTAGTGCCGCAGGCTTTGCTGGTAGCGGGCTACTCGGACGGCGGCACGCCGCCGGCGCTCTTCCAAATAGTCGACGTCGTCGCACCTCTGCTGCTCCTGTTCGCCTTCAGAGTAGGCATGCACCCGAGGGGAGCTTAGAGTGAGCTCGGAGGGGAGGACCGCCTCAGCGCCATACACGAGGAAGAAAGGAGTCTCCCCGGTAGCGCGACTTGGCGTGGTCCGGTTGGCCCATAGCACGGCAGGCAGCTTATCGATCCACCCTTTCCCGTGCTTTGTGAGCACGTTGTAGGTCCGGGTTTTGAGCCCCTTCAGTATCTCCGTGTTGGCGCGCTTGACCTGCCCGTTGCTCCGAGGATGAGTGACAGAGGCGAAGCAGAGCTTGATGCCAAGGTCTTCGCAGTAGTCCCCGAACGTGGCACTTGTGAACTGAGTGCCGTTGTCGGTGATGATCCGGTTCGGGACTCCAAAGCGATTGGTGATGCCACGGATAAACTGGAGCGTCGTGTTCTTGGTCACCTTGACAACTGGGACCGCCTCCGGCCATTTGGTGAACTTGTCGATGGCGACGTAGAGGTACTCATAGCCCCCGACTGCTCGGGGGAATGGACCCAGAATGTCCAGCCCCCAGACCACGAAAGGCCATGACAGGGGAATGGTGTGAAGAGCCTAAGCTGGCTGGTGAATCTGCTTTGCGTGGAACTGGCACGCTCTGCAGCGCCGGACCAGCTCGGAAGCATCCTGGAGGGCTGTAGGCCAGTAGAAACCTTGCCGGAAGGCCTTCCCGACCAACGTGGATTATTCTGCCATGTTGTTGGATGCGCGGAACTGCAGCTGCACGACGTACCAGAGTTCTTCACCCGTTGGGGAGGTGAGAACCACTCCGGCCCCCGCGCCTTTCATCGTGAGGGAACCGTCGAAATGCATAATCCAGTACCTGGGCACATCGTGCCCGGGATATGTGGAGATCTCTTCTGGGACGACCTCAGGGACAGGCGTCCACTCTGCCACGAAGTCAGAGAGCGCCTGGCTTTTGATCGCCTGGCGGCTGACAAAGTGCAGGTCGAACTCCGCCAGTTCCACCGCCCACTTGACTACACGCCCAGTGCCTTCTCAGTTCCGAAGGATGGGCCCCAGTGGGTATGTGGTAACCACTGAGACCTTGTGTGCCTGGAAGTAGTGGTGCAGTTTCCGAGAAGCAATGAGGACGGCGTAGAGCAGCTTCTAAGCCTAGGGGTACCTTGTTTTGGCCTCCCGGAGGACTTCACTGATGAAGTACACCGGTCGATGTACCTGGCGAGCCCAGATTGCGGCCTCACCCGAGGGCCTGCTACAGCCCCCAGGCTCGGCGACGTGGTCGGGGCTGACCGGGTGCTTGGGCTCTACTCCCTGGCCGGGAAGAGCCAAGTGCTCCGACTCGACTCCCTGCTCGGGGGGAGTCAAGTGCTCGGGCTCGACCCCCTGCTCGGGAGGAGCCAAGTGCTCGGGCTCGACCCCCTGCTCATGGGGAGCCAAGTGCTCGGGCTTGACCCCCTGCTCTGGGGGAGCCGCGAGGACGGGGGAGTACCCAGGGGCGGCCGGGAGCTGGGACCCAGCACCTGACCCCGTGCACTCATCGCGCTCCACCACCAGCACCATGCTTATGACCTGAGGAGTGGCCGATACGTAGAGTAGCAGTGGCTCGCCTTCGGACGGGGCCACCAGCACGGGTGGTGAGGTGAGATACTTCTTCAGATCGCAGAAGGCCTACTCGACCTCTGGTGTCCAGTCGAAACAACCGGTCTTCTTCAAAAGCTTGAAGAGGGGGAGCCCCCGCTCCCCAAGTTTGGAGATGAAACGCCCGAGGGCCGCCATGCAGCCGGCGAGACGCTGAACCTCCTTGAGTCGAGCCGGGGGTCGCATCTGCTTGATGGCCCAGATCTTCTCTGGATTGGCCTCGACCCCTCGGCTGGAAACCAAGAAACCGAGGAGCTTGCCCGCAGGTACCCCAAAGACACACTTCTCGGGGTTGAGCTTCAGGCGGGTGGTGCGGAGACTATTGAAAGTGTCGGTAAGGTCTTCGAGCAGGGTGGCGCGATCTCGGGACTTGACCATGAGATTGTCGATGTAGGCCTCGACGTTGCGGCCAACCTGCGAATCAAGGGTGATGCGGATAGCGCGCTGGAAAGAAGACCCAGCGTTGCGCAAACCAAAAGGCATCGACACATAGCAATAAGTCCCCACCGGAGTGGTAAAAGCAGTTTTTTCTTCATCCTCTACGGCCATGCGAATCTGGTGATAACCAGAGTTTGCATCTAAAAAACACAAAAGATAACATCCCGCGATTGCATCTACAATTTGATCTATGCGGGGCAAAGGAAAAGGATCTTTGGGGCAAACCTTGTTTAGATCGGTGTAGTCCACGCACATGCGGAACTTGCTGTTGGCCTTTGGGACGATAACTAGGTTTGCCAACCACTCGGGGTGGAGGACCTCTCGGATAAATCCTGCGTCAAGGAGCTTGCTGATCTGCTCCTGGATTAACTCCTGGCGCTCAGGCGCCTGCCGCCGGACCTTCTGCTTCACCGGGCGTGCGTCCGGACGCACAGCCAGGTGGTGCTCGATCACCTCCCTAGGGATCCCGGGCATATCGGATGGCTGCCATGCAAACACGTCGATGTTAGCCCGGAGGAAGGCGACGAGCGCGCTTTCCTATTTGCTGCCCAAGTCACTGCCGATTCGGACGACCTGGGAGGCGCCTTCGCCCACCACGACCTCCTTCGTAGGAACGGAGGCGTCGGCAGCAAGTCAGGGTTTGGATGTAGAGGGTCCCGGGCCCCCTGGACGACCTTCGACCTCAGCTCGGGCTGAGACCAAGGCCGAGTATAACTGCTCGGCGCAGGAGGCGGCGCTGCTGGTCTCGGCGGACACGGAGATGGGGCCCACTGGGCCCGGCATATTGATCGTGAGGTACGCGTAGTGCGTGACCACCATGAACCGAGAGAGCGCCGGGCGCCCGAGGATGGCATTGTAGGGGAGGGGGAGCTCCACGACGTCGAAGATGACGTTCTCCGTCCGGAAGTTGTCCCGGCTCCCGAATGTCATGGGCAACTCGACCTGCCCGAGGGGCAGGGAATGCCCGGGTGTCACCCCGTAAAATGGGAGCGACGGCTTTAGGCCCCTAGAGGGCACCTGCAGCTTCTCGAAAGCCTCCTTGGAGAGGAGGTTAAGGCCCGCTCCCTCGTCGATCAGCACTCTGCTGACCTTCACATTGCAGATGGTGGGGGACACTACCAGGGGTAGTCGCCCCACGCCTGCTGTACTGGCGGGGTGGTCGGCCAAGCTGAACGTGATCGGAGCGTCCGACCACTTCAGGGGCCTTATGGCCTCTTCGCTCGGGGTCGCCGAGCACATCTCACGCTGCATGGTTTTGACACTACGGTGGGAGGAGAGCGTGTACGCGCCTCTGTCGATGAAGGCAACAGTGTTCTCAGGCTCCTGGAAGCCAAGTTCTGTGTTGTTGGGGGCGGCTTCATCGTCACCACCCCCGCGGAGCTCGTCGCGGTCTCTTTGGCGCTGCTCGACGAGGCCCTTAACCGTGCAGCACTCCGTGAGGTCATGCCATCGGGTCTGGTGGATCGGGCACCACTTGCCTGGCTCGGGCCCCGTAGGAGCCGGGGCCCTTGCTGGAGCGGGAGCCCGGGCGGGGGCCGGAGCCCTTGCGGGAGCCGGAGCCCTAGGAGGGGCCCGGGTCGGGGCTCTCGTGGGCGCATGCCGTCTGTCAGCGGCCGCCCGGCGTGCTTGCCGGCGGTCGGGCTCTTGGGCCGGCCTACGGGCGAGGCCCTGGGCCGGCTCGACGGGGACGACCTCACGCCTCCTTCTCTTTTTCTTTTCCCGCCTGTCGGAGCGGGAAGGACCTGCTTGATCGGCGACAGGGTGCTCAGGGCGCGGAACGTGCCAAGCCCGAGCTTCCGCCGCCTTAGCGCACTTGTTGGCCAGCGCGAAAAGTTCCATAGTGGTCTCAACCTCGTGCGTGCCTAGCTTCTCGAGCATCCACTCATTGCGGACGCCCTGCCGGAAAGCGACGATGACAACGTGGGGGGTTATCCGCGGGATAGTGTTGCGGACCTGGCTGAAGCGCTGAATAAAGCGCCGCAGCGTTTCCCCCTCCTGCTGCTTGACGGCATGGAGGTCGCACTCCAGGCCGGGGCGCGTGAATGTGCCCTGAAAGTTAGCCACGAACTGGTGGCAAAGATCATCCCAGGAGATGATAGACCCTGGGGGTAAGTTCATAAGCCAAGAGCGGGTAGAGCCCCTCAAGGCAACATGAAAGTAGTTAGCCATCACCTTTTCACTGCCACCAGCCGCCTGGACAGCGGTGGTGTATATCTAGAGGGACTCGACGGGGTCGATGGACCCGTCGTACTTCTCTGGAAGTTCAGGGCGAAACTTGGTGGGCCATTTGACCCGGCGGAGCTCGCTAGTGAAGGCACGGCAGCCGGTGCCATACCCTGTGGCGCGGGCAGCGCCCTTGGGAGGTGAACGCTGGCGAGCCGAGGAGCCTGGTCCTCAGCTTCGACCTCGTGCTGGGTCCTCAGCTTCGGCCTCCTGCTGGGTCTCCCGCTGGCGCTCGAGAGTGACGCGCGCGTCTTCGATGCCCCTCCACTCATTGAGGTGCAAGCGGAGGTCGTGGGCTCCGGAAGCGGCCAGGGGGGCGGCGCTCCGCCTGGAGGCTACCCCTAATAGTATGACATCTATTCTTAATAATCTGGTCATTCTCTTCTGTAAGCATCAGTTGACCGGCACAAGAAAATATCATATTTTATACCTTTGCCTTGAGCTAGCCATCTTCATATGTCATCCACACTTGCATCTTCTAGCCCTTTCATTATTTCCAGGACTAACCTTTCGCATTCCTCAATTAAACGTGTTAGTCCACAAATACATGTTATCATTAAGTACCAAAACTTAACTTAGGGGACTAGATGCTTAAACATTGCATGGTATTAGTGATGATATTAGGCCTCATTTCACACATTCATGATATTAGGCCGTGATTTTGTTGTTGTCCTTGTTTCCTTTGCTCTGGAAGTATTGCTCCCTGCATTGAATGCACACCCAAGGTTTTGTTTGGATTTGTAGGAGAAATAGCCCAATTCATGGGGTTGGACTGTGGCTTTTCCAAAACTTGCTTCTGGCTACTTATGTAAAAGATGTATCCATTTGGCAACCCTGCTTTTGGGTGGCATGGCTGATGGTTTTTGAGCTAAATGAAGTATGCAATGTCTGTAATACCTAATGTATTTGTTTCTATAAATCATTTTAGTGACTATTGTTAATATTTAGGGAGAAAAAAAATATAAGGTGCATGTACATATATTTGGTATTATTGGAATATGTAAACAATTGATAATCTAAATACTATGATTTTTCAAAATATTTGTGAGTCCCAAAATATATCATGTATGTAACAACTGTTGCTTGCTTCATGAAAACAATTCATATCAAAGAAGTGCACATGATACAAGTTAAATGGTTCAACTAAAAATACAGCAAATCCACATATTCTGTTCAGTTCCACAAAGAGAACCAATTCATCTCTAAACAAGTGAGTTTCTGAACTTGTCATATCGCATCTCTGAACCAATTCATTTGGTTACTTGGATCACAGGACACACACATTCAGATAAAAATTTGTGAGAACAATGTAAGCAGAGCACACACACAACCACACATAATATTCAGATAACATAAATTTTCAGTATCTCGGTACACACATCTCCCTTTGATTTTGTTCACCATCTCAGTACAAACATCAGAAAGAAATTCTTCAATTATACCATGTTGCCCTTCTGTGAATAACAAAGTTTCTATGTGTGCACAGAGACAAGTGTTCAACAAATCAAGCACCACTCCCCTTCTCTTTTGCAGCACATCTCCATGTAATTTCTGACTGCTGCCAAATCATGTACTAGCAGATTAGAAATTTAGAATGCTAGCCAAATGAAGTGCATGATGCAACTACAATATTGACCAGTTATTATCACATCAGTAAGGTTGGATCCAAATATTAGACTTTGATGTCTTTTACCAGGGAGTTCTCTGCCACGCTCAATAATTGGACAGTCAGATGAGTCCCGCAAATATCCTCATTAGGACACCATAACCAAATGGTTGCACTATTGTTTCAGTAGAAATTTACTTACCGAAATATGAGATCTAGTTATAGTAGCTACATGATTATTATTTTTGTTTTAGAAAGCATTCTATGGAAAATAAGATGTACATGTGCTTTTTTTGAAGATTATTAATGTTTGGGCCACTATCCTTTCTGAAGATTGGTTATTAATGTTCAGAGCATGACAAAAAATGAGCCTTTTTTTTTTCTGAAGATGGGTCTTGCCATGATTAAAAATTAGCAGATTGAGCTGAACAACATTTTTTGACTTGCTATCCATTATTTTTCTGTAACATTAATAATCTTCAGAATCGATCTTTCAGGAGCTGAACAAGAATGTTTCTTGCCACTATCCTTCATCTTTCTACAACATTAATAATCATTAGAAAAAAGGCTCATGACAGATCATGGCAAGGCCCATACATTGATTTGTGCTACAAAAATGCAAAAATCCTCATAACATTCCTGAAGACCTATGCACAAGCAACTGATGTACAGAATGGAACAATAAAGGATCTCACTGAGGTGCTGCACTACACACCGATTTCAAGTATGCAACCATCAATTTCAGTAATCTATCACCACCTGAACTACTAGCATAGGGCAACAATAGTGATGTTGTAAAAGCAGAGGGGTTTTGGAGTTTGAGATTGGAGCACTTATCTATCAACCAGGGAGCAGTAATTGGTACCGGGGATCAACAGAGATGACAGGCAATGCAGCAGTAGCCCTCATTGCTTCGATGAGAAGGAGGCTTGGAGAGTGGAGACACATTCGGGTGAAGAGGGATGGATGGAGCAAGGAGGAGGTTGTGATGAATTGGCTACCGGCGAGGTGGTGGATGCTGGAAAGGTGGATTTGGGATGTGAAGGAGCAAGCAGTTGCTGGACAGGCTCAGATCTGCACTCAACAACTTAGATCTGCATCCAAAATGGGGAGGAGTGCTAGGAAGGGCGGAGTAGTCGGGGGGGGGGGGGGGTGAGTCCAGCGGCATGCGGGGGGCCCTAATCGCTCGTGGTACCCAGTCTGTTCCCCAGAGGTCGCATTGCATCGCGAGAGAGGGGGACAACACCGGTTTGAAGTATTTATGAGATGCACATTTGCAGGTAAATATGCCCAAAGTCCAAGGATAGGCTCGTTTCGTCCACCTGCAAAAGCTAGAGAAGCTCGTCTGGGCTTGCTTCTTGCTTCATATACAAAATTGGTGTTGGGGGGTCGTCATTAAGGACCCCCGACGCCCCCTGACCATCCCAGCTTGTGCCTGTGGACCGCGAGTCCCCGAAGGCCTTTTAGATCTTCGGGCTTCGTTGGAGTCCCAGACTCTCAGGGATCTAGCCTCTTGGAGACCCAGCCTCCCGGAGCTTGGGTAGGCTTCGCAAAGCGCGAGGAGTGAGTCATCAAGATTAAGAAAGATCAGCCAGTGGGGGCCCACCAACTGTCCTCCACCTACAAGAAAGCAACCAACATTTAATACCGGTGTAAGTAGGAGCCATCCTGACATCCCAGGGCAAGTGGGAACTGGCCTGACACCTTGGTAGTGCGGTGGTGCAATAGGCGACCGACTGAGCACCACGCCTTTCGGGCCACTTACACCTATGTTTTTGCCATAGTAGATAATATCTTCTGATTAGGAGTAAATGCATCCTACCCAGGCCCATGCCATGTGATTCGACTGGTCCTAGGTCCATGTGGGATAGCAATGGTTTGTATCGCTATCTCTGTAAGGGTATACTTGCATATTTACACCCTGGATGGCACTATAAATACAGACCCTTAGCAGTCAAGCCAAGGGACCAATCTTTTAACGATCAATACATTTGGTATTCCTTCCTTTCCACTTCTTCTCCAAGCTTGAGCCATCCGTGTGAGTGTGCTCTCGCCATACTTGTTCGTGGAAGACATTTTCTTTCACCAACAACGCACCATTCGTGGGGGCTCGAGCACAGAAGTACTAAGAGAGGTAGGATGCCACCCAAGAAAAAGACCACTAGGGCTATAGCACCGACGACCAACCCCTATGCACACCTGTGCGAAGGTCCGAACGACTAAGCATAGGCCGCGCCGGCGATAGCCCCACAACCTGGGGGAGCAAGGGCCCTACAGCCACCACCGGCCTAGCCACGACCCTAGCTGTGGTTGGCACTAGGGGGCCCCCTATCATGGAGGCCCGGTAGCAGTAGCATGGTAGGGGCCCCGCAGCGTCCCTAGAGGACGCAGCTAGCACCATCGCTGTGAACACCATCCGAGCTGAATAGCAATCGCACTTGGTAGCCCTCCAGACTCACCTGGAGGAGCTACAGACGGCCTTGCGAATCGAGCAGAAAACTACCCGTGGGACCACCACCGCTCCCTTAGCGGCTAACGTCGTCCCGCCCCAAGCCTTGGAGGCCAGTGAGGGCTTCGTTGACACAACCCATTACCACCAGGCACCCCCTATGGCTGTCGCACGGGTTTTGGAGCCTCAGGCCCATCGTCGTGAGGCCCCGTGACAAGACCACGACCCCCCTGTAGAGAGACCTGCAGGCCATGCCATTCCTGGAGGGATTCTGGACCCTAAAGCTACCTAAATTCCGGGGTGACTCAGACCCTGATGAATTCATCCGTTCTTACACCCTCGCAATAGAAGCCAGCGGAGGCGGTCCGACCATCATGGCTAAGTGCTTCCCCCTCACCTTGGAGGGGATAGCCATCTGATGGTTCATGGCACTAGAGCTTGAGACTGTTTATGCCTGGGCCTAAGGCTCGCGCAAGCTACCATAGCCCCCAGCGTCGAGCCAGAGAAGTCGCACTCGCTGGCATCCTCACACGCTCCTCCTCCTCCATCAGCATAAAGGGGCTCCGAGGAGGCTAATGGTTTAGAAGCCCACAAGGGACGACAACGACAGTGGCGTGGCGTCGATAACATCAACCAAGGGACATGGCCGGAGGCGCCCCGGAGCTTTTCTAGAGCAACACCACACCCAGGCTGGTACCCTGAAGAGGGACACTGGTGCACTTTGCATGGGGTAGGACGTGGGCTCAGCACCGAAGACTACTGAGCCCTCATAACCTTCCAAGAGGAATACCTCGCGAGGCAGGCAGCCCACACCATGGCAGAGGGGGCCAACAACGGGCGGCCCAAAGGGTGCAGACCAACGGCAGGCTGCCAGATTGATCCTCGCAGAACCCTTCTCAGCTGGCTCTGCCTCCATGGAGCACTACAACGGTGAGGGGGCCCAGGCCAGGCAAGTGGTCCTCGCCATAACAGGAGGAGGGAGCTTCGGCTTCTCCTCGAAATGATAGTGGTGGGACTATGCACGTGGGGTGAACCACGTCGGGGCAACCAACATCCATCGCCAGGCCTCCGGATGGGCCAACGCCCCCGTAACGTTCACCTCCGCGACTCCAACGGGGTGAAATTCCCTCATTCCGACGCCTTGGTCATCTCAGCCAACATCACCGAGGTCAAAGTCTGGAGGGTGCTGGTCGATGGAGGTAGCTCAGTGGACCTCCTTTTCATACATGCCTTCGACCAACTCTGCATTTCACGGAGCTGGCTCTCTCCAGCCCATAAGCCCCTGTAGGGGTTCAATGGGGCCCCTCTTGATGCCCTAGGCCAAATAGAGCTTCCGGTTGTCTTCGGCGAGGGCACTACAGCGTGGACTGAGGTGATCACCTTCGACGTTGTAGACGTACCCTATGCCTACAATGTCATCCTGGCCCGGGGGACCCTGAATAGATTCAGAGCTATCCCCCAACACAACTACCTCTTCCTGAGGATGCCCGGACCCGAGGGGCTAATATTCGTCTATGGCGACCAAGACTTGGCAAGGCGCATCGAGTACGGACACCCCGCTCCTCTCCATGGCCACCACATCCACACCGTGGCCCAAGAGAGCTTCGAATATGAAGCCATCCTCCTGGGCCTTAGGAACGCCCGGGTCTTAGGAGCCGCTGGAGTCATCATCAAGACCGACTCCCAAGTCATTGCTGGATACATGGACAAGAGCTTTCAAGTTTGACATCCAGACCTGACAAGATACGTTAGGGCCATTCGCAAGACCAAAGGGTCTTTCCGCAGCATATCCATACGAAGCATACCGCGAACAGACAACGGGCAGGCAGACGCCCTGGCAAAGGATGTTGCTAGAGCCGTAGACCTGCCATTAGGAGCCTTCTTTGAGACTCTCTACCAACCGGTGGCCAACTCCACCGATGAGACGGCTGCCACCGTGCTCCCTATCAAAACCCCAGACTAAAAGGCTCCCCTCTTTTTCTTCCTGAGTGGAATGGAGGAGCCGAACGACCCGATTGCACTTTGCTGCATTAAGCACTACGCCAAGGGATACCTCTTGGTTGACGATGCCCTTTATAAAGAAGGGGTCTGCTCTCCCCTCCTCTGTTGTGTCACCAAGCATGAGGGGGTCAACCTCCTCCGAGAAATTCACGAAGGCCTTTGGGCAATCATCTGGCGCCCCGTGCCCTGGCTAGCAAGGCACTCCTCCAGGGGCTCTACTGGCCCACGGTCATTCAGATGCGGAGGAGCACATTCGCACTTGCCAAGGATGCCAATGGATGGGATGTCGGAGCCACAAGCCCCCATATCCTCTGCAGTCGATCGCGCCTATCTGGCCCTAGGCTTGCTGGGGCATAGACCTCATCGGACCATTCCCCCATGCCAAGGGCAACCTTCGGTATGCAGTGGTAGCGTTGGAGTACTTCCCCAAATGGGTCGAAGTCAAGCCGCTCACGGCAATCACATCGAAGAATGTTCAGAAGTTCTTCTAGAAAAACATAATCTACTACTTTGGTGTCCTGCTACTCCGGGCCGTTCAGAGAATTCTGCGCCAACCTCAGCATCGAGCTGTGCTTCGCCACTGTCTGTCATCCTCAGTCCAACAGGGATGTCGAGCACGCCAACGGCAACATTCTCTTAGGCCTAAATCGCCATTTCATAGGCCTGGCTAGAGGCCTATGGTCGAAGAGCTACCAAAAGTTTTGTGGTCCCTCCGCACCATGGTCACACGACCCACATGATTCACCCCCTTCCGTCTCCTATACGGTGACGAGGCTACTACTCCAACTGAGATTAAAGGGCACTCACTCCGGGTGCAACAACCGTAGACTACTGGAGAAAGAGAGATCTCCATTGTCCTCGCTGAAGGCACACGGATCCATGCCGTACGGAATCTTGACCACTACATTACCGAAACCAAAGCCTGGTACAATCCCAAGGTGGCCCCTCGAAGCTTCAAAGCCGGAGACCTTGTACTCCGGCGCGCCTTAGGACCGGGAAAACTGCATAACAAATGAGAAGGCCCATACCTTGTCCTTGAGTCAAACAAACCTGGCTCCTACCATCTGGCGAACACTGAAGGAACCCCTCTGGAACACAGTTGGAACGTGGAGACTCTCCGCAAGTACAATGTGTAGAATCTCTCCCCCCCACTTCCCCCGGCAATCAACTGCCGCATCATTCAGATGCCCCTGGGCTCAAGCCTCCCGGAGGGGCCTAATCCAAGAAAGGTATGCCCTACCACGCATCTCCCCAATTCAGCATTACAGTTCACTTTCGACCTTTACATGGTTCGCTAATAGCCTTAGGTTGACGCATGCTGAGAATAGCCACCTAAGCTAGGGTTTTTTTATATATCTACTACAAATAGCTTCTTCCTCATCACAGTACATACAAAACTTAGCTAGAGTTGTACCTTGTAGACCCTCCACCATCTGGAAGGCATAGCCTCTGTGGCGGAGAGGCAGATAGCAGCAAGCATCGAAACATAAGTTATATCTTAGTTTGACATGTGCTAAGCATAGTCGTCCAACCTAGTCATAACTTATGCTGCAACTAGCTTTTCGCTGACAACAGTAGACTATCAAACTTAAGCTATACCTCTATTCAAACAGTAGCCAAGGAAACTTAGCTTAAGTTATACTTTTCCTCAAATAGTGCATAGACATCAAAACTCTCCACACGTGGAGATGTCTAAAAAAAAACCCTCCGGCATCTTGAGGGCATTGCCTCCGTGCCGGAGGGGTATAAACCCTCCGCCATCTTGGAGGCATTGCTTCTGTGGCGGAGTGGCAGAACCCTCCGGCATCTTGAAGGCATTGCCTCTATGCCGGAGGGTATAGAACCTTCGCCATCTTGAAGGCATTGCCTCTGTGGCAGAGTGGTAGAACCCTCTGGCATCTTGAAGGCATTGCCTCTGTGTCAGAGAGGTATAGACCCTCTGGCATCTTGAAGGCCTAGCTACCCTATGTTGCGGAGTGGGAGAACCCTCTAGCATCTTGAAGGCACTGCCTCCGTGCCGGAGAGGTATAGACCCTCCGGAATCTTGAAGGCATTGCCTTTGTGCCAGAGAGGTCTAGACCCTCCACCATCTTGGAGGCCTAGCTAGCCTCCATGGCGGAGGGGGAAAAACCTCCGGCATCTTGAAGGCCTAGCCTCCACGCCAAAAAGGTCCAAATTCTCTGGCATCTTGAAGGCTTAAAACCTCGGTGCCAAAGTTGTCTGACCCCTCCAGTATCTTGAAGGCCTAGCCTCTGTACTAGAAAGGCGTGACACACCGAATCACTAACCAATGAAGAGTTTCGCTCTGCTCGCACCTAACGCAACTAAGTATCCCTAAAAAAATTGAACCCCCCGGCCACTAGCAGCCGCAGAATGAGAGGGGGCCGGGTAAGGGGAGACAAACAAAGTGTCAGTACGATCAAAATTATGAAGGCAAAGAGAGAAGTTAACATAGTGAGTGTTTATTCACATACAAATACTGCACTCGGCTAGCTATCATACATTGAATCCATGCCTAACAAACATGCTAGCCTATTGCGCCTCCCCAGAGCGCTTCGGGATTTGGAGGGCACTGGATCACCATGCCTCCTCGAGGTGCCTCGGGATCTAGAGGATCGAATCGTGTAGCGGTGCACAGAGTGGTGGCATGGGTACCCCCCACGCGAAGACCTCCTATCAAAAATAGAGTCCCCTTAAGCTTGAGAAGACGGAGGTTCTGCCGATAAGGGGTACATATCAAAGGCAAAAAAGTCCAGTTCCTCTCCCTTCTTCTGCGAAGCCTCTGCAACCTGCATATCCTCTTCCTTTACTACGGCCATGACAAACTCGAGGATTTCTGAAGGCACCTTTCCGTCAGGACCTCGTGGAAGAACAAAACGCTGAGAGTCGGGCGGACCAGCGGCCTCCCAGGCTATCCACCAGTCGGCCTTCTCAACGAAACACATCTCCTAAGCAGGAGCAAAAATAGAAGCCATGGGGTCTTCCGGTTCCTCCTTAACCAAGACATTGACAGCCACGTCTGGATCCACGCGCCCTTGGGTGTCGCGAGGCAAAACAAAGCGAGCCTGCCACTGCTCCCTGGATGCTCCAGACGCACTTGACCCCTCTTCAAAAGTGACATCCTGAGAGCGGGCGAGGCCCCTTCTGGCCTCGAGTCGCCATAAATGTATGTGTAAATCCTACTCAAGTTAGCCACAGGGCACGAACATTCCAGAACAACACAAACACAAACAGCCACAAGCAGGAGGAAGACATGTCTCCATTTTGGTGAATAAGGTCAAAATACATGAAGCAGGAGAGGGCGGTCAGCAGACTAAGTGTCCAACTCCCCGCAAGAAGAGAACGAAAACAAAAAGTAGCCTACTTAGAACTACACATTCGGCCACGGAGCTTGAGAGGTGTCGCTCGCACGTGAAGACCACCCTTACGGGGTGATGACCAGAGCAGAAGGATGTCCGGATGACGATCGTACGTCTAGAGAATCTTGGCGGGTATCCTGAACCCCCACAGAAGAGCCTAGGCGGGAAGTCCCTTTGACACCCGACTTCACTCGAGCTGCCATATACTGCAGCATAGCGTCTCGGCCGAGCCTCATCCATACCCCCCCCCCCCGCGGAAGCTATCCGAGGCTGCGTGGATCTCCGCTGGAAGTGTCTCGGACCCAAAGTCATTGACCATGGAGTCCGGAATTGGCTGTCTCAACGCATCAAATTGACGGAGCCCTGCTCGGTGCAGCAACACCAGCTGGAGCTCCAAGGCAACACGTGCACTGGACCTCATGTAGGACAAGGTCCATGTAGGACGCATCAAATTGACGCTACGCTTCCATACCGCAGCATAGTGTCTTGGCCGAGCCTCGTCCATACCCCCCGGCGGAAGCTATCTGAGGCTGCGTGGATCTCCACTGGAAGTGTCTCAGACTCGAAGTCATTGACCATGGAGTCCGGAATTGGCTGTCTCAATGCATCAAATTGACGGAGCCCTACTCGGTGCAGGAACACCAGCTGGAGCACCAAGGCCACACGTGCGCTGGACCTCATGTAGGCCTCAGCAATGTTGGTCATCACCTCCGTGACAGTTTGGAGCTAACACAGCATCTGGGCCAGCGCCTCCAGGCCAGAGGGTACAGGCAGTGATTCGACTCCGAGTCTGCTCAATGCACCATGGGTGGCCCAGGCTGCCTCCGACGCGTGCTCGTATAGCACCTGGCGATCCACGTGATGTGCCTCCTCTACTGCCCGGGCCATCTCCAACGCGCCTCAAACTTCAGCCACTGTAACCCAAAGGGCCCAGGCGCTATCCTCTGTAGCCATTCGAGCCGTAGCGGCCTCCTCGAGAGACGCCTCTGTGGCTCGGAGGGCTTCGGCGGTCTTTAGTGTGGTGGCCTCAACATGTTCCTGCTGTGCTTCCTCTTCCCGCCGAAGGCCCTCCTCACGCTCGCGAAGCATTGTCTCCTCCCGTAGGCGACCCTCCACAGACTCTACCTTTTTCTTGGCCTCCTCAAGGGCCTAACGGAGCCCTGCCACCTCATCTCGAGCTTCATCATGGGTTGCAGCAAGGGCCTGGTGCCGCGCACACGCCAACATCCTCGCCAAAATTAGTTGCAACAAAACACAGCATACGAATGATAAGATGAGCTACAAAAAAAATATACAGATACCGCATCCAAGAAACTCCGGTTAACTGCCTACTTGTAGGGCTGCCGCCTCCAGGTGCGCCTCCACTTCCTCCAGAGGACCCCGGGCCACCGACTACTCAATCTCTACACTCTGAAGGAGAGACAAGGCAGAGGCGAAAGCCTTCAATGCCTCCGGGTGCAACACGAAGTCGTCCGGGGTCAGGACCTCAACGCCGCCGCCCCCTCAACTGTTACAGAGGCAGCCCTTGAAGAGGGTTCGGTGCCATCGGCACTGGTCACCAAAGCCAGGTCGTGGATCGGCTTGACATCCTGTGATGGTGAAATCACGCCTTCTGGAGTGACTATTGCAGACACCTCCAGAGGGGTCATTGATTCCTCTTGAGGCCCCGTAACCTCGGGAATGGGGACCGAGGACCCGTCTATACCCATGTCTCCTAGAAACATCAGGAAGTTACCAAAGTCAAGAATCCTTGTGCATCATCACGACAGAATAGAAGCCTATAGGGCGGGAGCTACCTTACCAATGCCTCCGGTTTCTCCAGCCGAAGGACCCGTGACCTCCTCGTCGTCAGAGAGTATCAGCACCCACCTTGCACGGAAATCTAGGGAGGCTTCACCACCTCCCCCTCCAGTCTGGCCATGGCCAGCAAGGTCTAGAAGGGCTAGTCCCTTCTCATGATCTCCTCCTCTAGGCCCCTCATCTATGGCCAAGTCGCTTGTGCTTTCAGCGCTTCCGACCTACCTTCGATGCTTCATACTGTCCAATGACCTCTCGGATGGCTCGGCCACTGAGCTGGCCTATGAGCCTTCAAAGGTTAGTGGGGGTCAAGCTCGGAGTGGGCTAGCGGGAGTCACAGAGGCCGCGGCGCAAGAAACCCCACGCCCCCACTTCCTGGCAACCTTGGGCTCCTGCAGATTGGGCCACGCTGGGGCCTCCACCCCGAGATGAAGGCATATGCAATTAAGCCACTCCCAGACCCAACCATGCTTATGCGTTGGTTCCACTCTGCGGTGGTAGCTGAGCCCAAGAACTCCTCCACAATCTCCGCCGCTCGCTCCAGCGGGAGGCAATTCTCTGAAAGGAAAAGGAGTTTCACATCTGTAGATTCAAAACTAGACAACGAAGAGGACTCACCGGGACTGTTGATGGGCCCAGAGTACACGTTTGGTTCTTCTTCCCCACCTTCCTCAAAGATATGATTCTAGTCCTCCTGGAGGGGTCGGACGCGCAACATAGTGAACTCCTCTGTGAGATCACGCATGCTCATCCTTTTGGCCACCCTTTGGAGGAGCATCAGCCACGAAGAAAACTGGGCGTCCGAGATATCAGGCACCGAGGTCTGGACGTACTTGATGTCGCAGTTTGTAGAGTAGAGGGGGATCCAAAGCCAACGTCATAGTAAAACCATCACTCTGACCACCCGGTGTACCACCGGCTGTTGTTGGCCTTCGCGGGAAATGCATCCATGTACTCCGACCGGAGCTAGAAGTTCACACTCCCGAAGCTGAGTTCTTTCATCACTCCATCCTCCGTTCGTGTCTTCGGCTGGCAACTCGCATAATGGAGGGCGGCGAAAAGGTCCGCCCTCCCTTCGCATCCCTCCGCTCGCATAGCCCACTCGAAGATGGCTAGGTGGACGATGGCGTTGGAGTGGAGCTGTGGGAGCTCCACTTAGAAGTAGCGGGGCACCCCTACAAGCAGCGACACTACTGGGAAGCCTAGACTAGCGTCGAAAAAGGCTTCGAACACCACGGCCTCATGGCCCAGAGGCTCCAGAACCTCTTCTCCCTGCGGAGCCTGGGCAACGAATCTGGAGGGGATTTTCTCCTCATGGCCTAGAGGCTCGGCGTCATCAATGGCGGATCCTCCTAGTACAGCGGTCTACTAGGGATATTTCCTGCTGGCATGGTGGAGCTCCACGCCCACCGGCGGCTTGGGCAGTGGCGGAAGAATCGACGCCACCTGGGTGTCCGCACCCCGCGCGCATCAATGGTCCCGCTCGTCACCAGCATATCGGTTCCACCCTGGCCACCAGAACTAGCCATACGGATCTCTGGGAGGCGGTGAAAGGAGCTAGGCGGTAGAGAAGATGAGAGAACAATGACCGGTGGACGCGCGCGCGTGCTAAGGCAAGGGCGACCGAAAGCAGAGGCAGATGAGAGCAAGGCACAGAAAAAAGCCACCACTTGGCCGAGACCTTCTCCTTATAAAGATAAGGGAGGAGTTATTCCCCCCTGGGGAAATGCGCGCATGCCCTGATTCCTTTGCCCATGAGCCCACAGTCATGGGAAAGAGCAACTGATCCCCCACGACTCTCCAACGACGAGGCGCCATGCACCCCACCATCACTCCACATGGCGTACCATGCACCCCACCATCACTACACACGGCGTAACCACACCATCAATCGCAGTTCGCAGTTAATGTCCCCCCTCACGTTGAACGGTTAGGTCAATTCATTTGGACTGGACCTTCCAAAGCCATTCAAGAAAAATCAAAGGACCACATGCCATTAGCTACGGAGCCAGGAACCGCCAGAGGCCCTGCTCCAAAAAACCGTTGGGCCGACCGCTCCGCTAGCCATCCTCATGAGGGGCTACTGTTGGGGGGTCATCATTAAGGACACCCGACACCCCTTGGCTCTCCCAGCTTGTGCCTATGGACCGCGGGTCCCCGAAGGCCTTTCGGTTCTCCAGACTTCGGTGGAGTCCCAAACTCCCGGGGATCCAGCCTCCCGGAGCCTAGGTAGGTTCCGTAAAGGGCGAGGAGTGAGTCATCAAGATTAGAGAAAGATCAGCCAGAGGGGGCCCACCAACCGTCCTCCACCTACAAGGAAGCGACTGGCATTTAATACCAGTGTAAGTAGGATCCATCATGACATCTCAGGGCAAGTGGGAATCGGGTTGACAACTTGGCAGTGCGGCGCCGCAATAGGCGGCAGGCTGAGCACCACACCTTTCGGGCCACTTGCACCTCTATATTTGCCATAATAGATAATATCTTTTGATTAGGAGTAAATGCATCCTACCCAGGCCCATGCTGTGCGATTCGAATGGTCCTGGATCCATGTGGGATAGCGATGGTTTGTCTATCTCTGTAAGAGTATACTTGCATATTTACACCCTGAATGCCACTATAAATACAGACCTTTGGCAGTCAAGCCAAGGAACCAAACTTTTAATGATCAGTACATTTGATGTTCCTTTCTCTCTACTTCTCCAAACTTGAGCCATTCGTGTGAGTGTGCTCTCGCCATACTTGTTTGTGGAAGATATTTTCTTCCACCAACAATTGACTTTTGAGACCGGCTTACAAAAGCGGTCCGTTTGGTTGGGCTTCCGGCTTCTGGGGGCGAGAAGCTGGAAATAAGCCCAACCAAATGGGGCCTAATCAACTATCTATCCAAACAAGCATAACTTCTTCATTAGAAAATAACTCCAATTAAAAAAGGATTAAATGGTTAGTTATTCGGGTGTGTATATTTTTTTCATGATTCAGTTTGACGGTGATGATGGTGGGTAGCAGAGATGGTTGAAAAATTTATTGTGATGAAGGCTGAGGTAATACTAGTTTATGATATTTGTAGTTTTCTTTAGTTGATCTCAAAGTGTACATCAAAGCTACAGATTTAAACACAAAGATCGCCCTTGCAGCTGTGTCTGATCAAAGATGATCATGACCATGAAGTCGATTTATCGTTACTACTTTCCTCTTGCATGCTGTCAGTATAACACCTTGTACTGCAAGATTAGTAAGAAGCACCACGAAACAACTACTGTAGATGTGAATAAATTATTTAATTCAAATGATCTGCACTACAGGAAATTAGATAAAATCTATTGTTCGTGTATCCACCTAGGATTTCATAAGTGGTCTTCATGTAGATGGCTCTCTCTTCGTTATATTTTCCTTAGGCATTATCATCAATACGAACTTGCAGATCTTATTAGTAAAGTAGGTACCAGGATCATCCGAATGGTCTTTGATTTTTAGACAGTCAAAATTCAATAAAACGAAGTTGAAAGTTGTGGTTGGGTGGAATGCACAATCAAGAGAGAAAAGTATAATATATTGCATGCAAATATATGAAAGCAGTGTTTTGATTTGACCAGCACACAACCATTTGGAAAATAAACTTTCCCAAATGTTTCAACAAGTGTGGACATAGTTTAGGCTCCACTACATGGTCCAATTTTAAATGGATTAAAATTAGTGTAAATCTCTCTCTCTCTCTCTCTCTCTCTCTCTCTCTCTCTCTCTCTCTCTCTCTCTCTCTCTCAAGCAAGTATAACTGATCTTCCGTTGTAACAGCGACTCGTTATTAAGGAGTGGGACTTGAACCCAAGACCTCAACAAACACAACAACATGCTTTACCACCAAAACACATCTATGGTAGGCAGTTAGTAGATAGTCAATGAATTGTTGCCAACACATGTACTAGTTTTGAGTCCCATGATCTACATACTAAATGAGTTATTTGTGGGTTTTTTTTTGTTTTTTAATCTATGTCTTGTCACTACTACAGAACCGGCCTTATATGTCAGCCCATCACTGCCAGTTTGTGAGCTGCGCGAGAAGAATCAGCCATCATAACTTATGAACCGGCAGTGATAAGGGTCATCACTGCCGGCCGATGGTTTGAGCCAGTAGTGATGTCTAGCTTTATTATCATTGCCAGCTGAATCCACCAACCGGCAGTACTAGTTGGACATCACTGTCAGCACAGTGGTATGAGCCGATAGAGATGTGTATATTATAAAACAGTGGCCCTTCCTCAAGCCCAAGCAAAATACCGTCCACGGTGACCTTCCTCACCCTCATCGATGCACCATCGCTTTTGAGCCCTCTCCGTCCAATTCCATTGCTCGATGAGCTTCACAGTGCCACACCTAATCTTTTGCGCACGCTAGTTCGGTCGTAGCCCATCGTTGGCCCAGTGCTCCGTGTAAGCTGGTGTTGCCGCGTCGCTTGCCTCCCTGCTGCAGCTAGCTGTCTTCCAACCGGGCCCGACCACCCCTCCCTGCCATCGCCGCACAAGAGCTGTTGGGAGCTGCACCAAGAGCTCGTCCACCACCTCCCTGAACTGAAGCCCAACCGGAGCTCCCACGCGCGCCCCTTCCTCTTCCTCGCTGGCCGCCACCGCGAGCTCGCCCACCTTGCTGATGAACTCCGGGCCGTGAGCCGCCTCTGCCCGAGCCGAATGCATGGTGAGCTTCACCGTGGTCTAGGGAACCTCGCAGCTCCCTTCCCTTCCACTCTCTCCCTCTGCAGTGCGCCACCGCCATCGGCCTAGCTCCGCCGCTCGCCATGGTCGCCGTTGGTCGTGCTTGCCGCTATACATGCCGCCGCCGAACCCTCAAATGAGTTCACCACAGTGCGTTGAGCATTTTGGTACATCTCCCCATCCAAGCTCCGCCACCTTTCGCCGCCGGCGACCGATCAAAGTCGGTCAACAACGATCGGAAAATCCAGAAAATGCCGAAAGGAATATTAGTTGTATTGATACAGCTGAAATAATCTATAAATTCCTAGAAAAATATCTAGAGCTCAAAAAAATATGAAACCAAGTTTTTTAGTTTTGTTTTGTCATGATCTACATGATAAAAATACATGGATGCATGAAATGTCCACTAAAATACCTCTATTTTATTAAATATGTAACTTGTTAATCCATAATTAAATCTTGAAATATCCAAAAATTGGTCAATCAAACATTACTAATCTTATTTTGTCATTATTTGCACAGGAAAAATATATTTCAAGCATGAAATGCTTGTTTAGCACCAATTATTTGTTAATCTTGATTAAGCCTTTTAAATTTGATTAATTTCTACAGAAATTAATAAAAATCATAAAATGTGAAATTAATTTTTTTAGGTCTTCTCTATGTATACCTTACACAGTAAAAATACATTTTGCCATGTTGAGTACTTCCCTCATGTGAGTTTGTTTGAACTACCTCATTTAATTTTGGATTTAAAAATAGCAAGCATGTAATTTGGTCAATTAAGTCGGGAAATGAACTCTAATTCATGTGATTCTTCCTCTACTGCATTCATAACCTCATGCACTACATCTCTACAAAATTCATGTCATTTGGATCACATCTCATGACATTGGGGTTGGAAGTACATAAAATACATGTATGTCCAAATGATTGCATGTTGTATCCCGGAGAGCATGCAGACTTGGAAGCGTGTCTCTTCTGTGGTGTAGCATGGTACAAGTGTGACGGTGATGATATCGATGGTGAAGGAAAGAAGATAAGGTCTCCCATCAAGGTGATGTGGAATTTTCCTATAGTTTCCTATTTGAAGCATTTATTCACAAACAAAAGGCATGCCGAATTAATGCGATGGCATGCCGAGGAGCGCGAGGATGATGGAATGCTGAGACATCCCAATGATTCTACGCAGTGGAGAAACATCAATAGGAAATACAAGAAACCCTTTGCAGAAGATGTGAGGACTATAAGATTTGGGTTGAGTACGAATGGGATGAATCAATTCGGTAACATAAGCAGTAGTCATAACACTTGGCCTGTGACTCTATGTATCTACAACCTTCCTCTTTGGTTGTGTATGAAGCAGAAGTACATTATGATGCCGATGCTGATACCAGGGTCGAGGCAACCTGGCAACGATGTTGATATCTACCTGAAACCATTAATGGAAGAGCTTGTATCGGGCCAGACTGTCAAAGGCTATTGTGTATGCGTGCATTTCTTGGATGAAATAGAGAGCTTATGGCTGAAGAATAACCAAAAAATGGTGTACCTAAGTCATCATAAATTTCTTCGCAAGGATCATCCGTACCGCAGCAACAGCAGAGCTTTTGATGGGAAAGTTGAGACTCGATCACCTCCTAAGCATCGCGCTGGGAGATAGGTATACGAGATTATCCTTGGAAAGGGATGCGGGAGTACACCAGTTCTGAAATCTAATCTTAGAGCTCCTATGTTTAAACAGAAATATGTTTTTTATGACTTAGCTGATTGGCCGGATTTGGTGGTTTGACATGCAATCGATGTCATGTACATTGAGAAGAAAATGTGTGATAGCTTGATTGGTATGTTACTAAACATACCTGGCAAAACAAAGGATACACTCCAAGCACAGAAGGACCTAAAACATTTGAAACACAGGCAGGATTTACATCCCGAAGATGTGGAAGAAGGCGACAAAAATCTTGGTGCTGCTAGCTACAGTTTGAGCAAGGCGGAGAAAATTGCAATATGCAAGTGCTTGCATGGAATCAAAGTTCTATTCGGTTACTTCACCAACATAAAGAGACTAGTAAACAAGAAGGATTTAAAATTAACTGGCATAAAGTCTCATGATTATCATGTGATGATGACACAGATGCTTCCAATTGCAATTAGAGGTATTCTGCCGCCGAAGGTCCGAAACCCAATTATAAAGCTATGTTCATTCTTCAACGCGATATCACAGAAGGTGATGTGCGTTTTCCCGATCTTCCGAAAGGTAATATGATAAGTCGATTTGGTGGAGCTTCGATGTTGATGATCCAAAGACTCTGATCAGAACAGATCAAGAACCCTCACAACCACTACACCACTACTCTGTGGTTATCAATAGTGCCAAGACGCGGTTGACCTTGCCAAGAAGGCTTTTCCTGCAAGAGAATCAAGAACACAAGCAAGAACAGGTAGATGCAATCTGAATATTGCTAATTAACAATGAAGCACTTGAATTTGGGGTTCAACAAACCGATAAACGGCGAAACTGTATTAAACAGAATAATCTAAGCTAAACCTAAGCCTAAACTACGATGGCTACTGTGTATATATAGGGGGGCGTGAGGAGGTCAACCTAGGGTTGTGCAACCATGGAGAGAGGTGTGCACAACCTAGATTCCGACTCTGACACGATTATAAACCCGGCAGGGTTCAAAATGATGATACAGCACCTTATTCCTTTGACTCTGACTAAACTATAAGGAATATCTGGTCACGCTCATATCCATTGGAAAGGGCTCATCTTAAGCTTTCCAGAATGTCTAAGATTGCCTAAAACGAACTTCGTATGAGCGAGTTATGCCCGTTTTACTGACGTGTTGTCATGGAGCTCAACTTCGACCTCGACCACGACTTTGACCATGACCACGACCACGACCATGACTAGAGCTCAGCCTTGGGTCCGAGTAGACTTGGCCTTCGAGGAGTGGCATCCGAGTAAGGTTGTGGTGCTTCTCCCATGTTCCTATGCAATAAAACATCACAAGAATTTAGAGGTAATCCATCCAAAGAAACACGAATAGCAAGGAACGAGTTTACCTGGTGGTCTAATTGTCATGCACGTGCTCTTGTAATTGGATCTTGTATGATTTGAGGATTATTGATGGTATTAATCGTATCCGAAGGAGCCATGGGCTCATCAGAAGGCCATAGATATGACCAAGCTAGATAAGCTGCATGAAGACGTGGTCAAGACTCTATCCTAGCTTGAGGCATGTTTCCCTCCATCGTTTTTTGATATCATGATGCATCTCATTGTTCACATTGTGAAAGAGATACAGATTCTTGGCCCCGTGTTTCTATATCAGATGTACCCTTTCGAGAGGTTCATGGGAGTTCTGAAGAAATATGCTCGTAACCGAAATCGACCGGAACGCTGCATGGCCGAGGGCTGGGCAACCGAGGAGGTCATTGATTTCTGCGTTGACTACATGAATCTCAAATCGATTGGTATGCCTATATCTCACTATGAGGGGAGGCTACAGGAGAAAGGGACGATAGGTACAAACTCATTCCACACTAATTACCCCATTTCATTCGTGCAAGGACATTTCCAAATTTTGCAACAATCAGTTGTAGTGAACCCATATGTCGAAGAACACCAGAAGATGCAATGCACCAAAATCCCAGGGAAGTCCGATGTTTGGATCACGTGAGAGCACCGAGATTATTTTGGCGTCTGGTTATGTAGACAAGTGATAGATAAGCAGATAGAGTGTGCTCAGTTGAATGTGTTGGCTCACAGACCGTCAACTACATTCCTCACATTCTAAGGATATGACATAAATGGCTATATATTTTATATGAGAGCTCAGGATAATAAGAGCACCAACCAAAATAGCGGTGTCTATATAGATGCCTGTGACTGCAAAGGAAATAGAGAGACCTACTACAGATTTATAGACGAGATCTGGGAGCTCAACTATGGAGTGTTAAAGGTTTCTCTTTTCTGGTGCCAATGGATCAGACTCCCAGGGGCGTGAAAATTGACAAGTACGGTATGACTACAGTGGACCAAAAACTCGTTGGATACAGAGAAGAACCATTTGTACTTGTGAAAGATGTTATACAAGTTTTCTATGTAAAGGATCCAGACTCGGCTAACAAGGACGAGCGCCATGTGGTTCTTCAAGGAAAAAGAAGGATTGTCGGAGTGAAGAATGTTGTTGACGAGGAAGACTACAATCAATTCGACGCGCTACCTCCTTTCAGAGAGGACGTCGACCTAGGTCCCATAGAAGACACCGATGAACCTCCCTATGTACGCCGTGATCATAATGAATGGTGAATTGTTAAAACAAATTAAGTAGCTTTATTTGGATATTAATGGAGGAAATAAATTACTATGTATGAATTTGTTTTAGATGCAATTATACCTTACTTATGTTAAGGAAGCTTCAATTTGTAGCTTATAGTGGAAGATGTCTTTATTATTGAGCATATTGATTTTTCATTTTTAATGAATTAGCAATAGCACAAGCACTATTGCTATGTATTACTATGTATTAATTAAGGTGTCTTTACTATTGATTTACAATATATATAGTTGTGAGCATATTTATTTTCAATTTTTAAATAATAAGATATTTATCTATGAAATTAAGATATATAGGAAGCTCCAATTATATTTTTTAATTAATTAGCAAGCTCCAACAATATTTATTTTCCATTTTTATTGAATTACAAAAGTTAACAATGAAATTTATGTATATAGCAAATTTAATTTTGGTATATAGCAAGTTCAAATTAAAAATACATTTGTATTAGGATTGGAAGTCAAAAGAATGTTAATAAATGCAGATAGTATAGTCACAATCGAATACACTGGATACACTGGAGTAGCGCAGCGGTTACTTTGTTCAGACCTGGGGCCATATGTCGCAGGTTCGACGCTTGTGCACAATTTTTTTTTGCTTCGTTGCACGCCGGGGGGGGGGGGGGTTCACTACCGGTTGACTTCATGACTTCATGGGCCGGTAGTGAATTCCCCCCTTCACTATCGGCACACCCTATGAGCTGGTAGTGAAGCGCCCCCTATATAACCGAAGCACACAAGTTGAGTGAGGTGAACAAAGCAAACTTGAAGAAGAACCTTTACCCTAACAAAGTCAATAGTCGTAGGTACGTGAGGAAAGAACGGCAGTGGCAACAAGAGCTAGATGAACTACGAGAGATAGGTGTCACACCTGAGAAAGAGATCTAGAGCGAACGATTGGTGCACTTCCTTTGTGGGAGGGGTGCTTCTTACTCGTATAATGGAAGTTTATGCTTTACAACCTTCAAAGACCACGAAGTGACGCAAACTCTTGCACAAAGGCTTGCGGAAGTCCACACGCAGTCTTCATAAGGTTCTTTCAAGCTAGATAGGGATAGAGACGAGCTCACCTTGGCCTTGGGAAACAAGGAGCACGGTGGTCGCACATGAGGCGTTGGGGTGATGGGTTGGAAATATGGATTCCCAAAGGTCGTCAATAGTTACAAGAGTCGAAAGAGATCCTAAGCAGAGCAAGATGCAGAACGAGAGGCAGAATGAGCTAGGATGATGACATGCTTGAACTTGCGCTACAACGTGAGCAAGAACACACAGACGAACAAATAAGACATGCAGTGCAGGAGGCTATCATGCATGAAAGGGACGCCATTGGGAGCAAACAGGAACATCCGGTAGCATCTCCTAATGTTGTGCACTCTAGCCCTGGTGGTCGTTAGAGTAGCTGTGCGTCTACGGGAGTTCCGGGAGCTGACTCCATTACTTATCCCGTGGACCACATCACAGCAGAGACCCCATGTGAACTACACATTGGTGCTAAGAACATTACCATCAAGATGGCTTCCAGCGCGGTTTATCCTCATGGCTCCCATGAATTTTTGCACGGATGTCTAATACCGGAGGGTTACGCCGTGGTCAAAGTAGACGAGGCAGTTGACCATTACTGTCATGTTGAGGTGGACTACACCGTAGAGGAGGGGATGAACTCTATAGGAGAGAATGAGCACACATTCATCGCATGGGAGAAGGCCTACATAGTGTTTCCACCAGAGATAGCCCCCGAGAACCTCTACTCTCCACTACACCTCGGGCCATCATCGCTTCATAGATCTCCCTCTCCTCAGCCATCTCCTAGAATAAGTCCACCTCCCCAGTCATCGCCTCGAAGAAGTCCACTCAAGAAGCCAGCACCATCAAGAAGCCAGCCATCATCTCAGAAAACATGATTAGGTTTCGCAGCATCG
Source organism: Phragmites australis (assembly GCF_958298935.1). Classification (NCBI taxonomy): domain Eukaryota; kingdom Viridiplantae; phylum Streptophyta; class Magnoliopsida; order Poales; family Poaceae; genus Phragmites; species Phragmites australis. Next base: position 16,447,703 of record NC_084936.1, on the reverse strand, counting down.
AAGTAGACGACATCATTTAAGAAGTCAGTGCCATCTAAGAAGTTGATGGAACCCATTGATGTCTATTCACTTAATACTTAGGAAACCAAAAAGATTGTGGATGCCAGTGTAATGACTCATTTTCATCCTCCGGCACCTCCACCAAAGCCTGTTGTGCCTGAATATAGCATGCAATTTTTCATAAATATAGCCAAAGTTAAACAGATGGGGGCGGCTTCAAGTAAGCCACCAACTGACTACGAACGCATTAGCAAGAAGCAGGCTAAGAGCAAATTAGGTCCAATAGTTCAGGATGCTCCAAGCATTGGGGACTTCCTGGTTAATTCAAGATTAACAGTAGAAGAACTAGCATGGCTTACTGTGGGAGCGAATATCCCAAAGTTGGATGTTACATGTTCGTTTGAGTTGAGCAAACATTTTGTCAAACCAGATATAGAAAGAAACCTTAAACTCAAATGCGTCGATTACATCAGTGGTACTTGGAGCAGTCCAGACAGGGTTTTGAGGCGTTCCCTATAAGATACATAGATGAATATTTCCTCAACGGGGACGGCTCCTTCTGGGTGAAATTCGAGTACATGTATGAACTGTACAAGGAAAATGCTATTGATGTGGCTATAGTTAGAGCGTGGACTCTGTAAGTGACATGCATATAATTCACGTTATATGATCTTGTACCTTCAAATTGCATGGCAAACTTCCCTCCTTCGTAGAATGGAGATCTATGCATACAGACAAGAATTAGATAATAAAGTAGGATTTATCGATCCTGGGCTTATCAACGAGGGACTTGTAAGGGAGAGTACAGACTTCACAGAGAACTACTTATTGAAGTGTCTGTTTCACCACCAATACAAGAAATTCATACTCTTACCCTACAGCTTTGAGTATGTGTTTGCGTGCCAGGGCGTTCTCCTTTTATAGGCAACTCGATTCTGGTACTAATTTGCTATGGTAACATATTCCTACAGTTTTCATTGGATCCTCCTTGTCATTCACCCAGGCGTGAGAAAGATCATTGTCTTGTACTCACAAAAGAGAGATAAGATGACTTACCAAGACCTCATCGATATGCTAAACAGGCAAACTCGATCATTTAATCTTCTCGTCGATTCCATCTAAGTTTAATGGTATTCATATTCACGTACAGGGCTATACAAGATACTGCAAAAGAGTGTTATCTACTTTCCATTCAGGAAGCAGTATGATGTAAAAACCGACTTTCTGGTACACAAGAAATATTCATGACTTGCATTTCCTACTAAATAAAAAGGTTCAATTCATTCCACTGACAAATCCTTTTCTCTTGAAGTGTATGAGGCAGCCACCCGGCAACAAAATCTACGGGTTCTATGTTCTTACTTTCATGCATGCATTCAGCGGAGACGGAGACGTTGTCAGGTTTAATGATGTTGAGGTATGAAATTACATATCGATGCCTTCTTTTCAATTTCTATACATATTCAAGGACTAATTCCTTCAATTCTTCAAACACAGCTCTTCAAACACCGCGCAAGTACGATACAACCTACAGAAATACATGCTATTCAAGAACAGATCGCCAGGTTCTTCATCGAATATGTTATCAACCCAAACCATGAGTTTCATGAACCGATCGTGTCGTCGACGCATGAGAGATCTTCAGATAACTTCATACCTTCTAGTAGAGAGTATGCGACAAGGAGGAAGTCTACCAAGGGGCTTGACAGCGTATATATCGCCAAATGACACTATATGAATGACATTAATTACTATGTATTAATGCAGGACATGAATTACTATGTATTAATGAAGGTATCTTTATTATTGATTTACATTAAATATGATCTCATTGTATACATGTATTAAGAGGGAGAGAGAGACGGAGAGAGGAGAGAGATAGGGAGGACAGAGAGGAGAGAGAGGGAGATATTGAAAGGGAGAGATCGACAAAGAGAGGAGATAGAGAGGAGAGGCGAGAGAGAGGTAAAACACTACCGGCTTAAGCCTACAGCCGGCAGTGATGCCCTGAGCATCATTGCCGGCCAAAATCACCAGCCGGTAGTGATACCCCGAGCATCACTGCCGGTTGAAGTCTTCAACTGGCAGTGATAACCCCCTTCACTGCTAGTCATCTGGACCGACAGTGATAGTTGGGGACTATCATTGCCCGTTACCCACTGCCGGTGCTATAACCAAAAAGGAAAGGGGTTTTAGAGCTGGCAATGATAGGGTTTTTTGGTAGTAGTGTGTGGAGTTGAACTAATCATGGCATCTGGACTTTTTCTCCAGCTTCCACATGATCCCGATCGGGTCGCACTTCGCCAGAGCTACACTAGCCAACTCGGCATCCCGTGTGATGGGCGGGCGGAACTGTGACTGATCCAGTAATTTGTCAGATCTCTTCCGTGGGCGGCATCCGTTGTCCGATGGATCTCTTCCGTGGGCGGCATCCGATATCCGATGGATCTCTGGTTTTGGGAAGTGGATCGACGCCGAGTCCAGGGATTTGCACTCCAAATACTAGTGAGATCATCCGTGCAACGCGCATTGCGGGGTTCTCAACTGATGAGATCTTACATGCCGAAGAAAGAGCCGATGTTGACTGTTCGTTGGCTAGACGCAAATTCCAATGACCTTTTTGACAAGAGCTTTGAAATTCTTTGTTGGATCCTTATTTGCCTTGACAATACTTGGGCATTAGTTTGGCTACCCTACCAAGATCCACATAAAACTTTTGCATTCGATGTAGAGTGGTGAGGATTTGAAACACTTGAGCGATTTGAGAGTAAGCTTTTTGTCAAAGAAGGATTGCTTGTAATTCTTGATATATCTGGGGAGACTATTTTCTTATATCTAAAAACTCTGGTGGTATGCTTCAAATATAAACCTCTCTTTTAACATAAGTTTTCAACTCTTGACTTTTACCTGTGGAGGAAGTAGAGAGGAGTTCGGGATGAGAAGAAACTGAGAACATGGACGATGAGATGCTACTTCTTGACTGACTTAACATGATAAATATTGGTATATGCATGTATGTGCTATGGTTGCAGGATGACTGGTGCAACGTTGATTCCTCGAAGGTAGATACGATTACTTACTCGAGGATGAGTAAGATATGATTGTGAGGGTGTTGTTAATACTAGTTATCATCACATATTTACTAATGGTTTAGTGGATATATTTATGATATTTAATCATTTATGCCACTTGGTGACTAACAATAAACATGTTTGCAAGTGTATTGTGTTCTGTGCTTGAAAATATTATTTTGCAGGAAATAGGCGCAAAACAGCACCTTCTTGATATAATGGATAAAAGCACGAAGAAAACTGTGGAGACTAGAAGACCAACCAAGAAGAAACTGGGCCCAGACGGGTCAGTTTGCCGCGTGGCAAACTCTAAGACATGGTCTGTTTTGCCCCATTTTCTCCGAGACACGTTTTCCACCGACCTAAGGCTTATAGCGCCTTCCACCATGCGGTTTGAGTTGATCTACGTCGGTTTCTTTCCACCTCCTCCAGAAAGGACTCTATCAAGCTGCCTATAAATACAAGAGCACATCCCACGGCCAGGGGGAAAATTCCACGAAAGAAAGGGCTAATTAGGATTAGACACCAGAGATAATCATCATAGGCGAAAACCAAGGTGAGGCGGCGACTCTGGCGTGGTTGCCGCACGGGAAGACTCCGGTTGCCGCACAGCAACGCTGCTGGCTTCGGGATCTGCACTCCGGCTTCCACAGTGGAGTTCCAGATATACTCCAGATCTGATATAGCCATGTGTATTCTCAAGGTATCATGGGGTAAACCTCTAATCTTTCTCTAGGTTATTGGGGATCTTGCCATGCGAACTTGTGATTCTTAATTTAATGCAGTTCTTCGCTTTATCTTGGTCTATACGATGTACACTTATTGTTGATGGAGTTGCTAGCCGTCTTTCGCAGTAGCATAGATGCAAACATGTGTTTGGTTCTATGTTTACCCATAGCATCGTTGAAGTGCTAATGCTAGATGATAATCATATTAGCCTTCGTCGTGACAGGATTGTAGCAAAAAGATATCTTCTACTTTAGTAGCAACCAGATAAGGTTAAGCTGATTGTTATGCATGCAAGTGAACCTAAACCTGTGAGAAGTTCGTTCATAATCTCTGTTCATTATCCTATCCCTTTTTCATGTGCTTCGTCCTCGTTCTACTCAAAACAGTCAACTCTCAACAACGCTTTGATTGATAGTGAAAGTTTAGCTAGATAAGCATCCCACTTGTTCCACGGTTACAAACTGCGTGCGTAACTCGCATCAACACATACTTAAAATATGTGCATAACTATGTACTTTATGTTGATAAACAATTACTAGATGGCACCTGTTGTTACCTGATTCCTTGTACCCTGGTTTATGTCGTACGAGAGGTTCGTTCCTCTTTGCTTGGTGAGCACCAAATAGGATCGTGAGTTCTTGGGCGGAAAAAGGGAAGAGGCCCAGGTCGAGACTGAATCCTACAATGGGCCATGAGCCAGTGGTTGGACCACGTCAGCTTTAACTTGGCGGCCCAATAGTTGTAGGAGCGTACACTATGAACTGGACCAAGCCTGAGGCTACCCAATGCCATAGGCCCAGATAAGCCGAAGATTATCACGAGGAATTTGTCCCTGAAGAACATCATCGTAAGGTATTTTTCCTGCGTTACTCCGTGACGTTTTATCAACTCCTGCAGTTTAGTCTTCTGCGTGTGTGGATAAGTGGACCTCGGAAATCTACTGAAAATTGTGAATTGACTCGTCTTCATTGTGGTCTTGTGTACCCCTTGCGTACAGGACACAGGCCACGCATTGATCACATGAAGGCTACCAGGATCAATCAACCTGTATCGCCTTGCCAAAATTTCAAAATAACCTCCCTCTTTGGCTCTATGCGGACGATTGCGTAACCCATATATCGTTCATGCATGCACACTCATCTACCGAACCCGAACAGCAACTATTTCTTAATCCATGCATGCCCTGGCCTAAAGCGCGTACTCCACTTTGAGGGAGCAACTATTTTAAAATTGAAGCCACGCTTGGTTGTCCATGGATCAAAATGGAGAGGGTAGACGAGTGGAGAAGGTATTTTTCTTCATGGCACCTTCTGAAGACTTTGATCTATGTGTATGTACATATAGATCTTTTCCTTGGTTGTCCATTAAGACTTTGATCTATATGTATGTACATATAGATCTTTTCCTTGCACCTTCTGAGTTCAAATCAAATTTAATGTTTAGAGCATCAAGTTAATAGCGCGTAGAATTCAGGCAAGATATATATCGTTGTGATCGAAGTCTTAACTATTCTTCGACGTCTCGTTCGAAGAGGAAGAAGATATATAGTAGGTAGAATCAATATATTAATTGAATGACGACATGACTTGGGGCAGAGGGGTGGGTTTCCGAGCTAGCTTGCTCAAATATTCAACTAATCAGACAAGAAAGCTTGTCTGCATGCGCGGCTAGTTTTTGTTTTATCAAGAGTTCAGACAAGAATGTTAACTAACAGGAATATGTAGAAACGAATATAAGTTTGAAGTTTCCACATGATGTCGACTCGATATTGAGATCGTCAGAAATATTGTCTGAATTCAGTTAAAATTCAGTGTTGGTTAATAAATCAGCAGGAGAGAACAACTTCAATTCGCCTGTGATCACATTAGACACGCTTTTTAACTATGCAAGATGGTTGCGTAGTTTCAGGAGTGTTTCATGTTCAACAGTAGTTTACTGAATTTCAGAGTTAGGTATTTTGGCTGAATTATTTATTTTGAAGTTATTAATTTGTCATCATATGACGTTTCACAATATTTTTATGTACACTACTCCCTCCATTCCGATGATGTTTCACAAAAAAAATTCCATAACGTGACCCATAGACAAGAGTCAATATGTTGGTGCCTTCAAGACAGGAGTCGTAGTTGACTTACCTTGCAGTTCCAGTCAGTTCTGTCGGTGTACATTCCAGCAGGAGTACATACTTGCCCGGCTGCCACTTGTCACCGGTGGGCCGATATGTGTATGCAGGCGTATTGGCGTACATATACTTCCATGATTCTCGCTGAAGCTATACTGGGCGTAACTCATAAATGCGCGCGTCTCTGAAAGATTCCCGTACAATTTTCAGGCTTAAGCAATTTGGTCTCCGCTCAAACCAGATTCTTCTGATGTGTGTTTGCAAGCCAATACACGTGTACAAGAACCGTCCTATCGCTTGCTTATTGTTTGTATATTTTTCTAACAATTAACATGTCCTACCATCAATTTTGTTACACTATGTAAGAAACCATCGTTAGTGACACAACATTAGTCACGACCGATCAAAACACGTCACTAATGCACTATTAGTGACAGGTTCAATGACGATCCGTCACTAATGTGTGGCCCAAGCTATGACCTGACTAAGACTCGTCACTAATAAGGGTTCATTAGTAATGGCGAGGGAACGACTCGTCACTAAAGATAGTACTAACGAGTTATCTCAAAGTCTGTCACTAATTTTGGAGTCATTAGTGACGGATAGAGAGAACATACGTCACTAAATGTAGTCTCAGACAGTTCACTGCCCGGGCCACTCATTAGTGACAGGTGCCCTTATCATCCTCACTAATGAGTGATGTTTACTGTTACTTTTTGCGCCGAGCAACTTGATCAGATAGTGTCTGTTCGTCGGCTGCTCGCCACAGGGAGGCGATGTTTTTGGTGATTCTATTGAGGACCAACCAAATCTTGGTGATTTAAAGTTGAGACTGTCCCTTAGCCTTTAAAGGTTTGCCTCCCCTTTCCTACTACTCTTGCTCATATATGATGGATTCTAGAGTTTGAGCTGGAATCAACACTTTTGCTACTTCTCCCAAATCTTAATACATGTGGATTGTCCCACTTGGCATTTGAAGGTTTGCATGCATCCTCCCTATTTCCTCCTCCTTTTGCTCCTTTTTGCTGGATTCTAAGGTTTGAGTTGGAATCAACAATTGTGCTCATTCTCCCAAATCTTGATATGTATATTGCGTAATTATGTTAATTATATTCCTAAAAGTGAATTTAGTTTGTGTCACCTACGTTTCCCATTCAAGAGTGTTCGATTATAAATATGACTTGGCAACATGTCATATTTATAAGAAGATGCTCCCGAATTATCCACGAATTTTGGATAGGTCGAGGATATGTGGTCCGATTAGGTTTATATGCTCTTGTACGGTTCTAGAGAGAATTTCGTTGGTATCTTCCTGTTGTTCTCTGGATACACACCCTCTTGGCTCGTTGTCGAGATGTGTATTTGGAGAACAGCAGGGAGATGCTGTCGAAATTTTCTCTAGAATCGTATAAGAGCATAGAAAACTACTTCGGCCACGTATCCTCGAATGGGATTATGACCTATCTTTGCTTATATAGAAATTAGGATCCTTCGCCATAGATAACATGTATCATATTTGGATGTTAATCGTTGGCTTGAATCTCACTAGAACATATGCACACATTTAATTTAGTTAAATTGAGTTAGAATTTTTATACTTATTCTAGCTCCTCTGCCATTTCTATTAACAATGAATAGTTTTTCAATTTGTTGATGGCGGAGCGAAGTTGATGTACTTTGATTGTCGTACTTGTAACGAGTATATGAGCGGGGTGAAATCTTTTATGAGTGTCGTGGTGACGGATATGGAAGGTCGGGTAAAACGACAATGTGATGTCCATGCTATGATTGCAAGGATGAGAAGAAGTTTCCAAAATCAGACAATGTGTATGATCACTTGTTAAGGCGTGGATTCAAATAGAGGTATCACATTTGAAACAAACACAGCGAGGAAGGCATTAATGAAGGGGAAATGGATCGGGTCCTCCCGGACGGTAGTATGGATCAAGGACTCCTGCCAGCCGGTGATATAGATCATTATCTCAAGGACGTAGGCATATTAGGATTCAATCATGACTACGTGGATTTGGTGGAGAATGTGGACCAAATGGTGCGCGATGTTGAGGGGCACGACGAGTATAGTGATGGTGAGTATGCCAAATTTCAGGAATTTGTGCGAGACTTGAAGACACCATTTTATCCTGACTGTAAGGAGAAATACACACTAATGTTTGTGGTCCTTACACTTCTGCAATTGAAGGCAACCTATCGTTGGTCTGATAGGAGTTTCAAAGCATTGTTGCATTTGCTAAGGGACATGCTACTAGAGGGGAACAAGATGCCCAAGATAGTCTACCACGCGAAGAAGATAATTTATCCTTTGGGATTGAAAATAGAAAAAATACATGCATGTAAGGAGGATTTTGTCATGTTTCGTAAAGAGTATGCAGACCTGGATTATTGTCCTATTTGTGGAACCCATCAATACAAGCGTAGAAATGAGAGTGACTACGGTGGCACAAGGAGGGTCGTAAGAACGACACAATGATACGGCACCCCGTAGATTCCGCTCAGTGGCAAACCATTAATTTCACATTTGATTGGTTTGCTAAAGAATTAAGAAATATTAGGTTTGCTATAAGTATAGTTGTCATGAATCCATTCAGCAACATGAGTACCTCACATAGCACATGGCCTATTTTACTGTCTATCTACAATCTTCCACCTTGGCTTTGCAAAAAGCGAAAATACATTATGTTGTTGACCTTAATTCCTGGCCCGAGACAACCTGGCAATGACATTGATGTGTACCTCAGGCCTTTGGTGGATAATCTTAAAAGACTCTGGTCTGAAGACGTTGAGGCTTGGGATCAGTACAAGCGAGAATACCTCACTCTACATGCCACGTTGTTCGTCACCATCAATGATTTGCCAGCACTTCATAACTTGTCAGGGCAGAGTAAAAGAAAAGATGAAGCTTGTCCCCAATGCTTAGATGACACTAAGAGTATGTGGTTGAACGAGTCTACGGCGTTTCCTTCCCATGAACCACCCGTACCGGAAAATGAAGTCTCGGTTTGACGGCACAAGAGAGAAAGCGTCACTTTCAAGGCATTTCAATGGGCAAGATGTCTATGATAAGGTTAAAAATATCAATGTTGTCCTTGGCAAGCGAAAACGATCTTCCACGAGTGATGAAAATGTACTATGGAACAAAAAATCAATTCTCTAGGAGTTTGATTGTTGGAAATACTTAGACGTTTGCCACTCTATTGACCTCATGCATGTAGTGAAGAATATCTGCGATAGTCTCCTCAGTACAATGCTCAACATGAAGGGGAAAAAGGCTCATAAAAACGCACGAGCTGACCTTGAAGAAATGGGCTTAAGGTCGGAACTTCATACCAATGACATGGATAAAGGAAAATTCCTACCCCCATCTTGCATCACCCTATCCAAGAAAGGAGAAAAAAGAATTTTGTGATTTTTTGCATTGTGTGAAAGTTCCCTCCGGTTACTCGTCCAACATTAGAAGATTTGTTTCGGTGAAAGAGCTAAAAATAGTTGGCGGCATGAAGACTCATGATTGCCATGTGACGTTGACACAGATGATTGCGGTTGGAATTAGAAACATATTGCCAATTGGTATTCGAGAGGCTATCATGAGCCTGTGCTTTTTCTTCAATGCAATTGGTCAGAATGTACTCAATCCGGAAGCACTAGCCGAACTAGAAAAAAGATACTATGAGACTCTATGTCTTCTCGAGATGTATTTCCTACCATCCTTTTTCGATATCATAGTCCATCTCACTACTCACCTTGTGAAGGAGATTTATTTCCTTGGCCCCTTGTTACTACATCAGATGTATCCATATGAGAGATTCATGGGCGTTCTCAAGTCGTACATAAGGAGTCGAGCTTTTCCTGAGGGTTGCATTGCGCAGGGTAACTCTACAGAGGAGGTAGTGGAGTGGTGTGTTAATTATACGGACCTAGATAACCCAATTGGTGTGCCTCATTCTTGCCACGAGGGAAGGCTCACAGGTCAAGATATTCTGAGGAAACATGCAATTACTTCTAAGCCAAAGGCATACGATTAAGCTCATTTCCTCGTGTTGCAAAAAATGAGCGAAATGTCCCTCATATAGCGATGAGCACAAGCAGTTGCTTCTTCAAGAGAATCCAGGGTAGACTGAAGCTTGTCTTGTGAAGCAATATATGCAAAGGTTCAACACTTGGCTTCGAGATCGAATAAATCAATCGAGTACTCCTACAAGTGATTTGATTAGGAAACTAACAGTGGGCCCTATACAATATAAACGGTTACATATTTTACATGGTTGCCCAATATCAGAAAAGCACATACCAGAATAGCGGTGTTCATATAGATGCTTATGATAACAACATGCATAGGAGCACATACTACGGTCAGATAGAGGAGATATGAGAACTGGATTACTTGGGATTCAAGGTACCCCTGCTTCGGTGCCGTTGGGTACATGGGATGAAGTGCGTTATGAAAGACAAGTACGAATTCACTAGCGTTAATCTCAAACATGTCGAATATAAGAACAAACCTTCTATACTCACTAAACAGGTTGCACAGGTGTTTTATGTGACTGACACGGCAAATAAGAAACTCCATGTGGTTCTCGCTGGGAAAAGACGGATTGTTAGAGTTGAAAATGTGGTTGATGAGAACGAGTACAATCAATTTGATAAAATACCCCCTTTTGCTACTGCAATCATGCAACAAGTTGCACAAAATGAAAAGATTCCATACACGCGTTCCGACCATAATGAAGGGATTTAGGTCAAGAAAGTACAAAAATGGCGAGTACATGCCAAATGACGCATGAATCAATGTAACCTCAAATTTGTAATATTTGTAATATTCAATTAAGTAAGAATTCAAGTGGATTCAAAACCCTAAGTTTGAATCTATGAATTTTTATGATTTTTTTAGAATTTTAATGAATTTTTATGAATTTTTTAGAATTTTGATGGATTTATATGAGTTTTCAGGAATTTTGTGGATTTTTGATGAATTTTCACGAATTTTCATGAATTTAGATGAATTTTACCAAATTTAGATGAATTTTCATGAATATTGTAATTAAATAGTGCATAATCATAATTTTGCAATTGTAAATAAATTCATAAAGGAAATAATTAAATTAGAAAGGAAAAAAAGAGATTCTATTCTTAAAAGAAAATATCTTAAAATCACTCTAAAAGTCATTAGTGATGGGTAGTAAACACAGTAGCGAAGGGTGACAAATATGACCAGTCACTGATGTAAAAGTCATTAGTGACGGATCATAGGTATAACCCGTCACTAATGTATTGTTTTTGGACTGGCCAAGATAACCTCTCAACGAGAAGGTGACTATAGACCAGTCATTACTTCTTCCGACAAGTTATCCTCATAGAAGTGCTCGAGATTCCGACCAGTTATCCTCATAAAAGTGCTTGAGATCCGACCAATCATTAGTGATGGATCATAGCTATAACTCGTCATTAATGACTTTTATATTAGTGATGGGTCAGAGCTATAACCCGTCACTAATGATCTGTATATATATAACGAGCCTGGGAACCCTAGCCCCCGATTTTTCCTAAGTCCCGATGCCCTCCTCTTCGTCGCCACACCCGCCACCCCTCCTCCTCGCCATCACGCCTGCGGCCCCTTCCTCCTCGCTGCCCCCGCCCCCTCCTCCTTGACATCTCCATACCAAGGCCCCCTATGCCCTCGTCATTGAGACCGCCCCCTCCCCTTCCCGGCTATCCTCGAAACACTTAACACCGTCGGCTCTAAAACCCCCTTCACTGCCGTTTTGGAGCCAGCAGAGGGCAACGGGCAGTGATAGTCCCCGACTATTACTATCGGCCTGGGGACCGGCAGTGAAGGGGTTATCACTGCCGACTGAAGGCTTCAGCCGACAGTGATTGTCGGTCCCCAATTCAACGTGTTTGTGGCAGAAAAAAGCAAAATATATATTTTTTGCGACTAGGCTTCAGCCGACAGTGATTGCCGGTCCCTGATTCAATGTGTTTCTGGCACAAAAAAAGCAAAAAGTATTTTTTTCACCAGAAGCACCCGATCGACTACCGCTCACCTACTCTCGACCAAAAACTCGAGTACCAATCACTGGTCACTCGCTATTTTTTCACGCGAGTTCCAGGACTCGAACTCACGACCTGGATTAGAAGTTTCGCGCGCATGACCTCTCTAACCATCTCACTTCTCATTCGTTCTTGAGTACAATAGCAAAATTAATCCTTTTGACCTCTTCTGATTGAGCGTTTGAATGGCTATTTGCACATCTAAATGATCCTAAATGAAAAGGCTATCAACTATAAAGTTGTACATCTCATCGAATTCTACAATGTTAATATAAAGTTTGTCTCTATCCGACTCCATATAAAAAAGTTTATGTCCAATCCATGCAGTGTTCAGTAAAACAACCATAACTTTTGCATAAAAAGTTCAATTTCGACGTTCCACCTCTACGTTCAATACTAATAAGGAGGCGCATCTGAAAAAAAAAAAAATCTTTAGACATGTACCTTTCTTGACCCAAAAAAGACTTAGAAGACCCTCGATAGAACCTCTAAAGTTTTTAGTCCAAAATTGACCTTCTCAGATTTACCTGAAATTTTTTGAGACATAGTGCTACGCAGACATTTCATTAATCCGAGTGATCAAACTCACGAAAAAAATCTTTAAATCTGTAGTTTTCAACTTTGTGACACTGTGTGTGTCTTTTTCAATGATTCCTACTAGTGTTTTACACTAGAACCAAACCAAAAGTTTGTGGTCATGTATGTGACTCCCATTCTACTAGTTTTAGATATTTATTTGTGCATCTATATGGCTTCAAATAAAAAAATAATCAACTAGAAAGTTGTAGATCTTGTTGAGAGATATAATTTTCATATAAAAATTGTCTTCATCCGACTTTGTATGAAAGTGTTATGAATTTTTTTAAGATGAGCTATCATCAACCACGGATACCTATTATCACTCCCGGTTCATAAAACGAACCAGCAGTGATACTTGACGAACTATCATTGCCGGGTCGTGGCTAGAACTGGCAGTGATAGTTCAGGTATCAATGCTGGCTGGTGCCCTCACTCGGTAGTAAAATATCACTGCCGGCTTAAGCCATCAGTAGGTAATGATGCCCTTCATTACTGCCGGTTCATAAGCCACATTCGCTGATTCTTCCCGCGCGGTTTTCGAACCGACAGTGATGCCTCATCACTGCCGGCCCATTAGCAACTTGCAGTGATGGACGGCAGTGATGGGCAGACATATAAGTTTGGTTTTGTAGTAGCGACTATATAAGTTATTTTATTTTATTGTGCTTATGTTGAATCATTTGCAGCACGTATGCAATACCTATACTTACAGTTCTTTTAAAGTTATATATGCTGGTAGTTTGGTGGGTTGTTATCTATTATTCTTTATGAATCATAGGTTATTCGAGTTGAGGTGTAGTTCTTTTTTACAAACTTTCATAGTTTTCCTATGATCATATAATGCTTAATATGAAGAAGTGGAGTTTTAAAATTGTTGTAGAGTGAAGATACTATGAATGTTGTTATCATGATGCTCTTCTGAATACTTGTTACAATATTAAATTATTATTTAATCTATTGTGGTTTAAATAGCTTGTTAAAGTAGTTTGCTTGCTGAGATTTTCTAATCTCACCCTTGCAATATTTCTCCCAGTTGTTATTCTTGAAGCTAGCATAGATAGACGGGATTAAAAGCACGTCCTGCACGTTCATGACATCACTTGACCATAAAAAGTAGTACTGTAATAATAAGTAGTAGATGTTGGAGTGGTTACTTGCCTAATCAAATAATGTCTTGAAGTTTGAACTTTGTTCTTTAATCACCTGAATATTATTAGGACGTCAATATATGTTAGCGTGCTATTTTTATACGTATCCATATCTATACATTGTTGCTTCAATGTTGCCTCCTGTTACAAAGAAGATGCTGTTGAAAATTTTCATAGTTCGGCATGCTTGTAGAGGAGCGCATTTGTGGGTCCTCGCGTGTTACAATTCGGGAGACTCTAAGATCATGCATCACGTCTCAAGAAGGACAAAGAAGGCGAAGTTTGTGCAAGCAAGGCCATGGCCATACCGCACGGACAAGAGATATCATAAAAAGGGCATAGAGAAGCAATCCTGGAAACAAAGATGCAAAAAAAAAAACTATTGGAGTCCCACCATCATTTTTCCAGAACCTAAAGTGATTTGGAAAGCAACTAGGAACTGGACTGAGCACCAGAAATCAACCGGCCGGCTCACAGGCCACCGGTACAAAAGGCGGCCAGATTCGTGGACCAAACTGAGTGTCTCGCACGGGGTGACAGTTTCCAGCTGAAAGGGAACGAGATCACTCACACTTGTAGTTTGTAGTCAGCATGCGGGTGGAACGTTCAAAAAGGCAAAAAGGGTAGCAGAAAGCAGATTCAACCAGAATCTCCAGACGCACGCAAAAAGAGTAAAAGTTCGGACAAAGAAAGATGCAAAAAAGAAATGGAAACGCACAACCCACGCCCATGCATGCATGCAAAAAGACATGCACGTACGTCGATTGAAATCGATCGCTCGCGCCAGTTTGCCACGGTTATTTGATTTTCCTTATAAAAAGGTGGCAAAAAATTTTCTTACTACTTACCAGCTGCAGAGGCAGAGGGTGCCTTTTTTTGTTCATGAGCCTGATGATCAGCTGCTGTGTATGGCGCCGTACGCGCTTGAGAGTTTCTAATTAATTCGTTCTCCAATCTCTCCAAGTTCATTTATATTTTAGTGGCCTACGTGTGTGCTCCGTCAAATACCAAACACAATCAATGTCAGAGTCAATTTGCATGAATCAACGGTCAGATGAACTAATGTGACATCCATTGAGTTGTTGCAAGAGACAATTTTTTTAGGGCTTTGTACGATACATTAAATATCAGAACGAATGCAACGTACACTTTCTTTCAAGGTTCAATACAGCAGGTTTTGTTACAAGGGGCTGTACATTATTTTCGGGGTATGACTATACACAAATATACATTACACCAGTCCATCAATCTAATAACATTACACATTTTACCAATCCATAAATCTAGTAACATAATACATTTTACCAATCCATCAATCTAGAAACATAATAAACGTATTATATTTTTTCTACCTTGTGAATTTGAGTGTATGACCGCTACATATTTACAACTACACGCGCAAGTATGTAGGAGTTGATGGACGAATCATGGAATTCTTCTGCATAGCGTGTGTAGATCCCTCAATGTTTAAAAATTAGACCCTTACCTGATGAAAACAAATTAATGCAGACATATATATAAATGTCAGTGTTTGTCAAACCTTACAAGCATGCAGATGAAGATAAATGGAGTATATATATGCTAGCTGCAGGTACTAGCTAGGTTAACATACTTTTTGCAGGCATCTTTTGGTCTCCTTTGGGAGGTTGCACATGAGTTGTGTACGGCTGCTGGAACTGGTTTGACGTTTGACCATTACTGATACCTTTAGCTTTTGCCGCTGCATGCACGCACAAGACAATAAAGCAAAACGAAATTAAAGCCAGTTGGTCATCTCCAGGGAGACATCATGCACGGAACTAAAAGTCCGAACAGATGAGTTGATGAAGTCGGTTCTTCCAAAAACAAAAAAAATTATCCAGGCTCATGCCTAATGTACTAACCAGCAGAGGATGCCTTTTGTTCATTAGCCTGATGAGAGGGATACGCCGAGGGGGCCACCTGCGATCCTTTCGGGCTAGGCAGAGTAACCCTGCATTTCAAGCGCGTCAGACAAGACAAATATTGAATAGGGTTGAGCTTCTTTCTGCATGCAAGAGGTATTTCTTAGAAAGAGGCCTACCCTTAGAAGTGGTGTTCTGCGGGGCCTTCGACCTGTTGAACATTGTTCGTGTTAATGTGTGATGATATTTGATCCTCTTGTGTTTGTGGGTGTTTAGTTTGAGCCTGTGCTAAATCTATCTTCAGATGTGCCATGTATATATAGCCTATAAGTGGTAGAATCATGGAAATTTCATCTGACTGAATAATCATGACTTCTGTCAAGGTTTTATCTGTACCAAATGTGTAATTCAAATTTTGGTATTTTTACGTATACGTCACTGTACTACACTTTCTTGTAGAGCGTCCGGTTGGCGTTGGATCTCAGCTGGTCTTAACCCTTCACATAACCCTGAATGAACATTCTGAGCAATCGTATGACGAATAACCCAGTGAGTACGTGATGCATGTTGGACCCGGTGTGCATTTATTTTACTTGTCGAATCGAAGAGAAATATGCAATATATTTGGTTGGCATGTTGACCATAATTTATTTTATTTTTTACGCAAACTTGATCCAAATGCTGCTATATTTCTAAGAAAAGTATATTCCTAAAATTATGTGGGCATGAAAAGCTATGTATGCTTATATGTGTGTGTGCATCATTGATATTTCCAAACCGAGCAAGAGATGATATTACAGTTTCCTAATCCTTCATGTAAAACTCCACTATCCGACAAGTTGGTGATTTTCATATTGTACGGATGTTTTATAGTTGCCTTAATTTTGTTTTTCTATATTTTTTGAGTTGTTAATAGTTATATATATTTAAGAAATGATGAATTTCTTTGCCAAGAATGTCCTTTTTTAAGATTAGGAAAACATTTGTACATGAAAGTCATACAAACTAAATGCATCTAATTTAAACAATTACTTGCCTTGTGTCTTGTGAGGATTTTTCTATCGATAAAACATTTGTACACGAAACATGCATATAACTTTATTAATGGTTGGCCAATGCTTACTAAGTTTTAATTTTTCAAATCAAGATACACCTTATAATATTGGACAGAGGGAGTAATATATATCCTATGTGTTTTTCGAGATTTATCCAATCAAGAAATATGTTGAAAGTAAGATTCATTTAATTGTTGCATGCGGTTCTCTCCAATTTTGTACATTAGCTACCTGTAAGTTCTGGGATCCTGACCACCAAAATGCAGGAGATAACCTAGCATTTTCCTCCATCCTACCTGTAAGTTACACCCAGAACATGAACTTGTTGGTGATCCGCGTGTTGAGGAAAGTTTCATCTTGTTCGCTTAAACTGAAACCTGATATTTTGTCTCTGAAAATGACATGGCACACACAGGTGCATCATCTGAAGTTTGAACATGCATGAAACAGATAAACAAAATGTATGCTGACAAAATCATGCATTTTCCATCATAATTCCTTTCAAATCATGGAAATCTCCCATCTAATTTATTTAATACTACAGGTTAGTATTATTCAAGCGCTTGATGCTGTTCTAAGTAAACAAGCTGCAAGGTTGTATAGAGATCAGTTGATGTTAACAGCCATGTGTTGCAGATCTTGGCCTATATCTGCTAAGTCAATTCGGTGTCATGGTCATAGGAGTCGACTAGTTGTAGTAGTATTTACATAGTCTGTTTCCCTTGCACCTTCCAAGTTTAAATCAACTTTAAGACCTACAATGTCAAAGCCGGTAGCGCGTAGAATCCAGGCAATATATGATTGTGATCAAAGCCTAACTATTTTTTATATTTCATTCAAAGAGAAAGAAGAGAGTAGGTACAATCAGATCAATTTGCATGGCTTGAATTGGGGGTGGACCGGTGGTGTTGCTAGCTAGCTTGTTCGAGAAATGGCCAAACTTTCATTCAGCTATCAGACAAGAATGGCTTCTCTCATTGTCTGCATGCGGTTTGTTTTATCAATAGTAGACAAGGCTGTTGATTTAGATTTCTTGAAGTTTGAAGTTTATGATACAGACTCCATCCTGAAATCAATTGCGTGAGAAGCATCGTCTGAATTAATGTAAAATTCAATTTCTGTCTGCTAATCAATCAGCAGATCAAAGAGAACCACTTCAGTTTGTTTATGAACCATGGCATGCGTCTGCAGATCATAATGCATCAATAAGCCCATCGCCGTGTCAATCCTCCACCACCTCGAAGGCATCATGCCTCCTTTGCGTCGAGGTACAAAACCCTCCGCCACCTCGAAGGCATCATGCTTCGGTCACGTCGAGGTCAAAATCCTGCCACCTCAAAGGTATCATGCATCTGTCACGTTGAGTTTCAAAACCCTTAGGCGTCATGTCTCGGTCGCTCCGAGATCAAAACCCTCCACCACATCGAAGGCATCATGCCTCGGTCACCAAGAGGTCAAAACCCTCCTCCAACGCGAATACATCATGCCTCAATAATATCGAGATCAAAACCCTCCGCCACCCCTAAGGCATCATGCCTCGGTCGTGTCGAGGTCAAAAACCTTCCACACACCAAAGGCATCATGCCTCAATGGCGTCGAGCTCCAAACCCTCCACCACCTCAAAGGCATCATGCCTCGATCACATCGAAGTCAAAACCCTCTGCCACCTTGAAGGCATTATGCCTCGATTGCATCGAGCTGAAAACCCTCTGCCACCTCGAAGGCATCATGACTCAGTCGCATCAAGGTTAAAACCCTTCACACTTCGAAGGCATCCTGCCTCAATTGCGTCAAGATCAAAACCCTCCCCACCTCGAAGGCATCATGCCTAGGTCACGTCGGGGTCAAAACCCTCTGCACTTCGAAGGCATCATACCTTGATAGCGTCAACGTCAAAACCCTCCGCCATCTCGAAGGCATCATGCCTCAGTCACGTCGAGGTCAAAACCCTCCGCACTTTGAAGGCATCATGCACTCCGTCGCTCAACTAGCCAACCCTTGGCGCTCTGCACGCAATGCTTCATCTGTTGTGCAGGCTTCCACCTACTCTTGCTGAGCTACGGCCACTGCAAGACGGAGATCCTGAGCTTCTCCTTCCATCACCACGTGGCTCGCGTTGGCATGGTCGATAGACGCCTCTGTGACTCGGTGGTCCTCGGTAGCCCCTCGAGCCACAGCCTCCGCCGTCTGGTGGGCTTCGACAACCTCTCGAGCTGTGGCCTCCGCACACTCCCAACGCATCCTCTCCTCCTGCAGACGACCCTTCACAGCCTCTCCACGCTTCATGGCCTCCTCCATGGCATGGTGGAGCCCTGCCACTTTGTCATGAGCTACGTCGTGGGCCACCACGAGGACCTGATGGTACGAACGCCCCAGCGCCCGCATCAAGAGAAATTGCTGCGAAGCATGTTGATGGAGAAATACAGTAAGCAGTCTAAATATCGGGACCAAGGAAGCTTCGAATAGCAGCATACCTACCAGGCCACCACTCTAGAAGCACCGCCACCTCATCTGAAGGCCTCTGAGCCACAGATAGCTCGATGTCCCCACCCCTGAGGAGGGATGAGGTAGAGGCAAAGGCTCTCAATGCCTCCAGGAGAAGTGCGAAGTCGTTTGGAGTCAAGTCCTCGAAGCTCAAGCCTCGCTCCAAGAGCATGGGGGCGGCCGCTGTGGAGGGTTTGTCTCCCTCAGATCTGGCCACAAGGGCTAGGTCCTTGTCCAGAGCGACATCCGAAGGTGGTGAAGCCATCACCTTCGGAGTGGCCACCCCAGGAACTTCCGGAGTAGTCTCTCTGTCCTCCAGGGGAGCCAGAACCTCTGGATCAGAGGCTAAGGATGGGTCGGCTGCGGTGACCCCTACACACGGGAAATACGCTGAAGTCAGGATCCTTAGGCATAAGCACGACAGAGTAAAAAGGGGAAACAATGCCTCACCCCTGGCTGTGGGCATGATATTTGAGGTTCCCGTGACGTCCTCATCGTTGGAGGGGTCAGCAATCTTCCACGCCTCGTAATCGTCAAGGGACGCCTCATGAACCCCTCCTCTTTGGCTGTGGCCAACCGTGTCTGAAAATGCTAGGTCCTATCCACGATAACCTCCTCCAGGCCGGGCCTCATCTTCGGTCGCGTCACCTGTGGCTTCAGCTCTCTCAGCAAGCCTCTGGCGCTTTGCCCCGTCTTACTCCGCCTCGGAAGATTTGGCCGTCGAACTAGCACATGAGGCTATAGGGATAGGCAGAGTTCTAGTTCAGAGCGGGATCATGAGAATTGCAGAGGACACGGTTCCCAGGGCCCCACACCCTCACTTCCTGATGACCCGAGACTCCGTAGGATCCAGCCACACCAGAACCGCCAGCCCGAGGGGAGAACAGATACGGTTGTGCCACTGACAGCTCCCAACCAGCTTCATACACTGGTCCCACTCCGTGATGGTGGGCTGGCCCAAGAATTTCTCCATGATCTTGGCTCCTTGATCCAGCAGGAGACAATTCTCTAAAAGAAAAAGATGTCTCATATCTGCAGATTCAAAGCTAGACAACGGAGAGGACACACCAGAGCTGATGGTGAGCTTGGAGTATGTGTTCGGCTTGCCCTCCTCACTGGCTCAAAGACGTGGTCCCAATCCACCTAAAGAGGCCAGATGCACAGCATCGTGAACTCCTCCACGAGGTCATGCAAGCTCATCCTCCGGGCCACCCTCCCAAGGAGCACTACCCTCGTAGTTAGCTGTGCCCTGGAGACGTCTGTACAAGGGTCCGGACATAATGGATATTCCGGTTGATAGAGCAGAGGGGGGACACGAAGCCTATGTGTAGTAGAACCACCCTTCGACCACCCGGAGTACCACCGGTCGTTGATGGGCATCGACAGGAACGCCTCCAGGTACTCCTGCCGGAGCTGGATGTTCACTCTCCTGAAACAGAGGGCCCTTATCTCTCTGTCTTCTGTCCAGGTCTTTGGTTGACAGCTCACTTTGTGGATGATGGCGAAAAGCTCTGCGTGCCCCTCGCAGCCCTCTGCCCGCATGGCCCACTCGAAGATGGCCAGGCAGGTGATAGCATTGGCCAAGAGTTGGGGGAGCTTCACATCAAAGTATCGAAGCACCCCTTCGAGGAGTGGCACGACTTGAAAGCTAAGGCCCACGTCGAAAAAGGCATCGCAAACCATGGTCGCGTGGCCCTGCGGCATTGGGACCACTTCCCCCCGTGAGGCCCGAGCGACAGACATTGAGGGGATTTTCCCCTCCTCAACCATCTGGTCTGCTGATGGTGGACACCCCCAGTGCATTGGTCTGCTGGGGATACTTCTTGATGGCATGGTAGAGCTCCACACACAGTGACGGCCCGAGCAGCGGCGGAGGAACAGATGCCTCCATGGTCCCCACCGACTAGCACACATCAATGGCCCTGCCTGCCGCCGACGTGCTCTTGCTGATGGTGGTGGATGCCGTTTCCGTGCGACGGAAGGCAGCGACCGAGGTTGGCTATGCGGTGGCAGGTTCCCCTGATTTCACGCAGCTCTCCATCGGGGAATCGGCTCTACCTCGAGCACCAGATCGAGCCATGACGATTCCTTGGAGGAGGCGAGGAGTGCTTGTCGGTGATGGAAGATGTGAGTATAGTGGTCTGTGGGTGCACTCGCACTCTGCCTTATATAATCTATGGAAGGAGTTATTGCTTCCTCAGGGCGCATGTGTACACCCCGTCCCTTCACCCACGATCATGAAGAGGCAAAACCACTCTCCTAGACCCTCCAACTCCAAGATGTGACTACACCACTAAGCGCGTGTTGCATTTAATTCCCTCTCTCGTTGGTGACGTTGGGCATTCGGCTCGATCGTTGGACCAGCACTTAAAATGACTCAAACAACCGGAGGACTGAGGAGCCCCATTGTAACGGAGCCAAGGATCGCCAGAGGCTCTGCTCTTAAAACCGTGAGGATGGCCACTCTGCTAGTCATCCACGCAAGGGATGCTGTTCGAGGGTCATCATCAAGGACCCCAGACACCCCTGACTCCTCTAGCCTAGTCCAAAGACCATCAGGCTCAGAACCCCTACGAAACCTTAGGCTCCAGAGCAACCACGGAGACCCAAGCATCCGGAGACCCCCCGGACCCCTGGAGGCTTGAGAGAGGGTGGGAGGGTCCCCTGTGCGACCAGCCGGACGTGCCCACCGGCCACGTGATCGGCCACAATGTGATTGGCATTTAATGCCAGTATAGTGGTGGCCACCCTAACACGCTGGTACAAGTGGTGGTCGCCCTGAAACGCTGGTGCAAGTGGTGGACGCCCTGACACTCGGTACATATGGTGGTAGCCCTGGCACGCCGGACAAGACTGGCACCGTAGCCGACGATCGACCAAATACTGTGGCCGCTTGTCGCAATAGTAACCACTGCGATTAGGGGACATCATCAAAGTATTCGATATTTTGATCCGGGCCTAGGGTTTATTTTACTATATTAGCCTTAGGTCCCGATGGTATAGTGAAAACTTATATCATAACCCCCGTAGGGGCATACTTGTACACTTACTCCTGAAAAATAATATAAATACAGATCATGGGCACACGGTGCCAGGGGCAGCAGATTTTGACAATCACTCCAGGCAGTCGTTTCCTCTACACTTCTCCCATAAGCTTTAGCCACTCTAGCAAGAGCTTTAGCCACTCTAGCGAGCTAGTTCTGGCCGCATCTTATTCATGGAAAACAGTTTCTTTCACCAGCAAAAACTAAGCTGTAGAAGTTAATACAAGAACATAGCCACACTAATAGCAATTTTCCTGCCGATCACCTGCTTTACACAAGAACTGAACAACACAAACTTTACTTTTGTTAGAAAGTTTTGGCAGAGGCAACTTCTTTTTTACCCATACCTTATACAATAACTAGATAACACAAAACTTGACATTTTGCGGGAGTGCTACACTCAAGCTAGTTATAGCAATCCGCTTAGCTTCCTCAAAGGGTGGTCCACTGCCTCCATATGGCCAACGTTCCTTAGATGCCTGTTGATTTGTATTTATAGTTACATTCTCCAGTGCAGGCGCATTTTCAACGACATGTAAAAGAAATTCGACTTGTCCTCTTGCTGCTTTGAATCCTGTAATGCACATGTTCTTCAAATAATTATATTTACAATGCCCAAAGTCCTGCCTGCGAGGACCCACATCTGCCAACCATAAGTGGAAGCCCGTAAACTGCAAGAGTAAACAGAATAGCGTTATTCATGGTTTACTGATTTATCTATAATATACATATATCAATACATGCATTTGAGTTCCTAGGCCATGTGAAATTAGCTGTGTGCGTGCAAACATGTGTGTTCCCTAGAAAGCATGCTAAGAAATTAGATGTTCAGAAAACTAAAGAAAGAATAGTAAATTGACCATGTGATACTACTCAGCAATTACCAATCAGGTCCATCTGTTATGTCATTCACCATTTCACTACGCCATAAATTAAGGACAACTCAAGCAACTACCATGTTAGAGGATGTTGTAATAGTGTTATAGGGGACGAATTTTTAAAGTATCTATTGAAGATAACTTAATAATTTAATGTCTAAAAACATTTTAGGGAGTAGTGTTTGGATAATTATTCCAACATATTGTCCTGATATGGATTCTTACACAAATAAGGAGTTAGCGGGCTAATAAAGACATGCACAACAAATGATAACAACTTTGTGTAACTTAGGCCATGGTACCACGGACGCTATTTGCAATTCCAGATATATGAAACAAGATCCGAGTAAAAGCAAAAAAGAATATCGTAACAAATATACATAAAAAATGTAATATGTCACTTACATGGACCTCCAACTTTTCGATGAAAGGAGTGGCCCTCAGAAACGATACTGAATAAAGAACTTTGTCAACATCTTTTGGATGTGAAAACATGAATAACTGCAAGTGCCTGAGATGAGAAAACTTCCTAGGATTATCCCACAACCATTGCTTCTGAAAGAGGAAACACAAAAGGTCACTGAATAGAGTTGATTAGATAAGTAGTCAAACCGTAACCTTAAGGATCTTACAAGAGACTACCTCAAGATGTTGCCAATGAATACGCAAAGTCAAATTTTGCACGTTCGGAAGCCCAACGAGAAGTGATGTGAGAACATGCTGAAAAACTGCCTCATTCAATTGTATATATGCATTTTGCAGCTTCGAAGAGTGGCTGAGGTCAATAGGTACAAAGGCTCCTTCGTATTGAAAGGTAGCTAGACTCACAGCATGGAATTTTATCTTGGTTAATTTGCAGCACTCAACGTGCAAGTACAGGAGATGGGACAGCGAACCATCCACCGTTAGTTCATCATTGAGATCGCATCTGTCTATCCGTAGCCACACAAGATTACAACAATGGGACAACACATGTTCAAGATCCTTATTGCTGACATGCAGTGATTGTATATGAAGCTTTCTTAGATTTGGGAAACCTCTGAACCGAGAAGGTGGCTTCAGAGATACAAAGCTAAGCTGCATATGCTGTAGACGTGATATGCTTCCATTGTCTAAAAGTTTGAAAGGAAACACATAGCGGTCGTTGTATTCCCAAAATTTTTTGGGCTTTAGATCCAAAGTTAGGTTCTTTGTTCGTGATGACATAGCAAAAGCAACCCAATCATTGAGGTGATGCACTAGTAGGCTGTCAACAAAATCGATTCTGACTTCCAATGTCTCAACCACCATGCCATGATGTTTCTGCAAAACTGCATTAACCTCATGGATGAATTTCTCAGTGTGTTGGTGCAACTCAGCCCTGTCGCATTTGCACACTGCAACACCATCGAATGTTAATCTGGGACACGCTGACCACATGCATCTCCACTCACTTGACAAAATACTAGTCCTCGCAAACTCTTTTGGTGGCAGTTTCGACACAATTGTGTACAGAACGTCCTGCAGCAATAATATCACATCCAATGGTCCATCCGAAGTTTAGGAATCCTATCTATATATACCAAGCACAAAACCCTCAAAAAGAAAAGAAAAGGAAATGAAATGAACAGAAAAGTTGAACATACCCGTGGAAGTTCTTCGAATCGAATGATTGGTCTTCCATTCTTGCTGATTGCTTCACCACGAGCATGGCAAGATCTTGTTTCTTGGCTTGTTAGATTGTTCGTCATTTCAAAGCCGTCCTATTAATTGGACAATGATACTACTTCCTGTCATGGTATCGAAATTAAACAATAAGTGGATAGACAAAGGAATAGTAGAGGAACAGAGCACATGGCCATAAGTATTTAAGCATGTTGTGTGCAATCGTCCATGTTTTTTAATCCTGCATGCAAAGTGCTTTTTAGGTGCAAATTCTACTTGACACAACCATGAATAATACAAAATTGAATACTACTTCATAACTGGTGCTAGCTATTCCTCCATCCATCCAGTAGGAGCAGAACAGAGCTAGCCAGGACGCGTGAGTCTCCAATCTCGTGAATCGGCGGCCGCTTTTCCACTCAGCGGAGGCAAGCGATTAGACAGAATAAGCAAAGGGACACGCGATCGATCGATCCCTAACAATTAAGGGTGATCCCAGCCGATCCAGTGGTTTTGTTTAATCAGCCGGAGAGGGGGGGTCGGAACCGAACCTGCTGCAGAGGAGATCCCGCCCGCCGGAGAGAGCAAAACCAGCGGGGCGAGACGGGGGAACGCTAGGTAGGCGGCGACGGCCGGCGCCGCTTTGCTTCGATTGTCGGTGTCGTCGTGCGGGTGGGGTGGGCGTTTGGCTATGAGGATTCGATTCGGTAGAAAACGGGCATGTACTTACTGTGGAGGGGCGGTCAAACACGTTTTATAGTCAGCCACACGCGGGCGGGCCGAATTCGAATTGGATCGGGCCGCCGACGGACTGGTGAAGAGTCGTTCGTCTTCCTCCGCGGACCGTTCTGAAGATACGGATCGATTGGACCCTTCCCCTTTGTAGTATTTTTTGCTCTGTTTTCATCCTTCTCGAGACCCATTCGGTTAATTTGTGACAATTGTGGAACAAATTATATATATTTATATATGTGTGATTTGAACAACATGGAAGTACGTATTTATACACAGCTGATGTGCATACAACTTTCTCTTTTTCCTTTTTTGTTTGTTTGTATGAAAAATTTTTCTCTACCATCCGTAAATTATGACGATTTAATACCAAAATTCTATGTATGATTATGATATTTTACTGAACGAAGGGGTACTTTGCTTGTTCTGGTACCATCTTCTACTGAACGAATGGTTACTTTGCTTGCTCTGGTAACATCTTATGGTAGCCCGAAGCAAAATTAAGCTATACAATATGCACGGCTCTTGTCAGAACATTCAGAAGTTCACTAAATTATATATTACTAAAGACAGTCTTCTAGTATTTACCATAGAGCATAAACGAAACACTACTGCACAAATACTCATCTCACACGGTTTCCGAACCGTCACCGAAAAATTGTCAGAGATTCTCGCAACTATCTTCCTCGGTTAACTTACTCGTGGGAGATAAATTTTTCTCTCACCGTTCGTATTGCCTACCCCTCTTTTTTTCACCGTATGGAACTCAAGACATCCTTCATGTGACCCATATCTCTTACCATTGTGCTCGCTTGCGTTACGAACAAAAACCCACTTGTATCCTATTGGTTTGATGTGAGGAGGTGTGCGGTATACTAGCCCAAAGACCTCTCTTTTGTTCAGGGACAACAGTTCAGCTGTTATTGCCTTCTGCCAGTCTTTCCAATCCGACCTTATTCTACATTCAGCGAGCGATGCAGGCTCAGGGTCATGATTTATGACTGTGGCAATTTTATTTGCGAAGTATGTGTCAACTATCATGGTTGCTCTATTCCAGGATTCCCCTGCACATAGTTTATTGCTATTTCATCATAGGCTGCACTTTCAGGTGCTTCTTCATCTTGCTCTTCATGATTTGGGGCAAGGGCCTTTAGTTTACCAGCGTCGATTTCAGCGCGCGCATTTTCGCTGGTTTCTTCCTGCGTGGGAAGATTCAAATCTGGTATGCCTACTTTCTGAGGTTCCATACCATCGCCAGGTCTCAACTGGCTCCCCTTCTTTTTCTTTTAGGGCACTTTTGTGATCGGCTGTGGTAAGCTCTCATTTCCCACTTTCGCCGGACGTCTCTGGCTATTTGGGACTTGAGTAACCAGATTTCTTGTCCTTTTATTATTTTTCGGAGCTCCTAGGACAAGATGAGGGGTACCTTCTTTTGGTACTTCCACCCTCTCCGGTGCATTGCGCGCAGGCACATGCGACTTAGTCACGCTCTTCAAATCACAAAAATGATCAGGCCGATTGTTTGCTAATTCCTGTAAGTCGATGATTTTCTGTACTTCATCATTTGCTTCACTAGTGCGAGGATCATGTGCCGCAATTCCTTCAGCCTGCCATATAATTTCCCGGCATTTCTCATCTAAGGGTTTATTTCCTTCCCCTAATGACGGAAAATTATTTTCATCAAAAATGCAGTCAGCGAAGCGGACCGTATGCAGATTTTCAGTTGCTGGTTCTATATATCGGATTATGGATGCAGTCTCATAACCGACATAGATTCCAACTTTCTGCAAAGGCCCCATAGCAGTCCGCTGTGGCGGCGGTATTGGCACATAAACCATACATCCAAAATTTGAGTAAATGAGAAATCTTCGGGATCATCCCTTGCACTAGTTGCATATGTGAATGGATGTTGTAGGATGAGGGTCTGTAATTAATGAGGGCAGCTGCATGCAAGACTGCATATCCCCAACATGTAGCAGGCAAATTACAGTGCTGCAACAACGGTCTAGCAATGAACTTTATTCTCTTGATCAGTGCTTCGGCTAGTCCAATCTGGGTGTGGACATGCGGTACAGAATGTTCAACTTTAATCCCCATGCTAGTGCAATAATCATTGAACACTTTCGAAGTAAATTCTCCAGTGTTGTCCATTTTAATGAACTTCACTCGATGATTCGGAAAATTATTCCTGATTTGTATGATCTGCGAGATCAACTTTGCAAAGGTGTGGTTACGGGTAGATAATAAACATACATGCGACCACTTCGAGGACGCGTCTATTAACACCATAAAGTACCGAAACAGGCCAGAAAGCGGCTGAATAGGACCACAGATATCCCCCTGGATTCTGTCCAGGAATGCAGGGATTTCATCCTGTACCTTCAAGACAGATGGTCTCACTATTAATTTCCCGGTAGCACATGCAGGGCATACAAAATCTTCATGATTCGGAAAATTCTTCACATTTATGCCATGACCTTGTGAGTTAGTAATTATGCTCCTCATGATTCTAAGACCAGGGTGACCTAATCTATCATGCCATAGAGAGTATAATTTCGCACTACGGAATACAGTCTTTAAGGTAGTGAACACTTCAGGTGCCCTAATACGGGTGTAGTACAAGCCACTGCTCATGGAGGGAAGTTTTTCTAATATTCTTTCTTCACTATCACGCTTAGTGATGTATAGGTACTCCCTATCATTTTCTTCACCAGTTTCTACATGGAAACCGTTAGCGCGAATGTATTTAAAAACTTAAGAGATTCCTTGTAGATTCAGGGTACAGCAATGCTTCTTCAATGTGCAAAGTAGTTCCCATAGGTAGTGTGACTGTGGCTCTTCCAGATCCAACTATGCATTTATCACTACCAGTGACATTCATCACTTTTCCAGAGCTATTTCTGATAGAATGGAAATACTTCTTTTCTCTTAAGATTGTATTTGTGGTTCCACTATCCACAATACACACTTCCTCCATGCGAGCGCCACACATATTCTATAAATAAAGCATTCAATCATTCACATGCAAGAAAGCAGCACAAAGACTAAATACTTTATATATATATTATCGAAAAATTATTTGCAGCTAAGTTCCGCTCTTCTAGAGCTTACATTTATTCAATCCTCCTAAATTCAGCAACTAACTAAATAAATGGCTAATTACTCTAATTCTAGATAGAGTCTGCGAAACATCTGGCCACTTCATCTTCAATGGCTTTGTTTTCCGCTTCATTCATTTCAGCATCTACTATAGCAGTGGAAGAGGGCAAAGTGGAGGCCTCTGCATTATCCATTGGGAGGTCTTCGACTACCAGTTCTGAAGTGTTATCAACTTCCATGAGATATGCTTTCTCTTCAGAGACTGGTGCTTTGTCCACTTCCATCCCCACTGCTATGGTGAGGTGTGCTTCTGGTTAATCCTTCTTCTTCTTCCGGTATGCTTCCACAACATGCTTAGGTGCTTTGTGAATGCGGGACTAATGGCCCCAAACACTGCACTTAAAGCATGTCTGGTTTTGCTCACCATAAGGCTTGACTTCTTTCTTTGTCTTGCCGTTATTATCACTAGGCTTGACTTTGCCTGTCACCACTTTCTTTCCTCCCTTCTCCCGCTTCTTATTGCAGATCTTGCGCGCTTTGAAAGAGAGTTGATTGACTTCTAGTTCACTACTCCTTCCTTGCGGCTGGGATAAGAAGTTCTTGTTTATGACTTCGTCATGAACTTCATTGAGTTGCAACACATCAATCAATTCTGAATACTTCTTGTAATTTTATTGACGGTGATTGCGTGCGGATTCTGCCGCATTAGGGTGGAAAGTGGAGAGAGTTTTCTCAATTTTCTCCTCTTCTGTGATCTCTTTCCCACAGAGACACAGTAGTGTGCATATACGGTGCAGCGTGGAGTTGTACTCTTTGACATGCTTAAAGTCACAGAAACGGAGCCGGACCCATTCTTGCTCTGCTAGAGGCTTGATGGTGTACTTAAGGCGCTCAAAACGCTCTTTCAGTGCGTCCCATAGTGCCTTAGCATTGGTCACTGCCATGTACTCATCCTTCAGAGTGGGAGAGAGATGATGACGGAGGAAATGAAGTGCTTGATCATTCTCATCCTCCGTGGGAACTATTACACTTCTTGTTCCCAGACCAATTGTAGCGCGGAGCCTCTTTGCTCCAAGTACGATCCGGACATCCGATGCCCAATTGAGATAGTTGCGGCCATCAGCACTCAGCTTAGCGAACTCCTTGTTTGTGATGCCGGCCATCTACATTTTTTTAATAACGCAAACATTACTACTAGTAAAGTTGCATCATGTTGCTAAATTGAATTGCTGCAATTTTCGATATTTTCTATGCTATTATGTGAATTTTACTGAATTTAAATGCATAACAGGCAATTTTGAGTAGTAAAACAATAATTAAAAGCATAGAAAACATAATAAAGGAATTAAGTACTGCATAAAAACTAAAATAAGTACTAAATTTGGATCCTGGGGGATTTTTTATGCAAAAACAGGGTTTTTGGGCAATTTTCAGAACTACCTAAAAGAAAAACCAAAAAAATGCGCTTAAATACTGAAAAATCCGAGGGTTTAAATGCAAAATCTCCTTCTTTTTTTTCTTCTTTTCTTATCCGCTGATTACTGTAGCTTCAGGCCGGCCTTATTTTTCTTTTATCTCGTAATCAGATTTACTCCCGTGCAGGTTGAGGACCGACGGGCCCCACCTCCCGCTTCCTTTCTCTCTCAGCCTCTCGAGCCTGAGCCACGGTACGGTCGTGCGCCGCCTTCGTCATGCGCTCTTCTTCCTCCCGCTTGAGACGAAGTTCCTCTTGCTGTTGCTCGTACTCCCGACGTGCGTACGCTTCCCTTCTCCACCTCATGTTCATGTCGACCCACAGCTTCTGTGAGTCATTTTGCTCATTATCGAGCCATTGAATAAAATCACAGAGCGGTGGAGGGGACTGAACAAGTGGAACAAGATGAGCGGTTAGTAAAAGAGGGTGCGTAATCGGAAGAGATGAAGCGGACATCTGTTACCGTACCGGTCGATAACCAGTTGTTGCATTGCGAGGCTTGTCATACTCGTAGTTGGCACACATGAAGAAGCGTAGTCCATAGGTGTATGAGATGTCCTGCGACTCGCAGAGCTTACAAAGGTCACCACAGAAGCACATTGGTGGTTCGAGACCTTCAGGTACGGTAGTCCCCCAATGTTTCTTTGGTGGGCTCGATGGAGCTGAGGAAGACATTGCACTTGAGAGATATGAGAAATGAGCGATGCTTCTCCGTAAGGAGGTTTGGCTACTTATAGTTGGGGGAGGCAGGAGCATTGGATTCGCTCTTAAAGAAAGGAATTAGGGCATGGGCGTAGCTGGCGGGAGGAGCATCGGATTCCATCTTGAAGAATAGGACAGTTTTGTCGTTGCCCATGGTCAGAGATTCCACGTTTATTGATACCCGTGTTGTCATTTACTGATTTGAAAAAGCTGGGTAGTGTTGTCACATTGTGTTGTCAAGTCATGGTTAAAGTTTAGTGGTGTGGTCACTTGTTCATTGAACGTGTCTGAATATGAAATGCATTTACGAAATGCTAAGTCGACCATACAAAGTGAACGTGTCTTAATACATATGAGCACATCACGAAGCGAATACGCATATGTTAGTTACAAAAAATGTAAAATGCTACTCATGCCTCCCTCGTTGCCGTCGTCCGTGCGCCCCATCGTGGTCCCGATGCCGCTGGTTAACCCTCACGTGACCCCTGGAGTAGGTGAGGGGGTCAGGTGGGCCGACGTGTCTGCTAGGCCTAGTAGGGACCACCGGTGTCGAGGGCTCGTCATGCGTGGGCTGGGTCCGAAGCGGTGCACTGGAAACCTGGGACCGCTGAAGGACGTCGTAGTCAGGTGTGCCCCCGAAGAAGTCACGGACGATGTCGTATGCGGTGTCGGGGCCAGCCTCATCCTCCTGACTAGGGTAGGAGGACTGTGAAGGCTCGGCAGACGTCCATGTGTACTGGCTGGAGGGGCCTGTGAACAAATAATCACGTTAGATACGAACAATATGGTATTGAAAGTAGTAGTAAAAAATGTATAATTGTACCTGCGTGGTACGACGGTGCAGCAGAAGAAGGCCACGCTGACGTGCCGTAGTACGTTGCGGGGGGAGGGGGGGTAGGGTGTGGGGCCGCCGAAGACGGACCGGCCTCGTCACCGAAGTAACCTGAGCATAGTTCTAACTTATTTAGCTGAAAGTACTAGAAATTAGGAAGAAGGGTTCCCGGAGTACCTGACTGTGGACGTACAGGGCTCAATCTGCGAGGCTGCGTCAAGACTTGTGCAGACGGACCTAATGAATGTTTAATAACAATAAGTACAGGATATTGATCAATAATTTTGAAAAGTATAATTTGTACCATGTTGCTCGGACCCTCCAAGACGTGATAGGAGGGGTCGTGTGGGTGCCAACACTGAAGAACGTCGGTGCACGTCTGACGGCCGAGACGACTCGGCGTGTGCACCACTCGTCCTGGGAGGCGGCCCTGCTGCATCTATGGTAGATCGGCAGGAGGTGAGTTTCAGGGCGCGCGTCGTCTTATCGAAAACCCGTCTAATGAAGCTCGCAACATCCGACGCACTTAGGTGATGCCCTTGCCGGACGCGGTCCATGGCAGCAGCTGCATCCCTATTTACATCATAAATGATATCTGTCTGCGGATACGAACAATAGTAAACAATTAAAGTATACGGTTATGTTCATTCAATATGTAGTACGGACTTCAAAAAATTACTTACTACTAAAGCGGCGTCCTCGTCCCAATGCACCGAGTATGTCTCCGTTGTCGATGCGACGTGGCCCCGGACATCATCAGGGGTGTAGGTGACACGAGTCCGCGTACGAGGTATGTACCACCGTAGGTACTCCCTAAAGTTTCCCTCGGTGTGGGGACGCGCCTCATCAACGACGTCCTGTAGCACTTGGGCCCATATTGCCACGTAAGGGGCCAAGCGGTCCGCCCAGAGGTGGCCAGCTGGCTGGCCTTTCCGTGTGTACCTACATTGAAACCACAGTAAATGTAAGGCAAACTAAACGAAGGTTGCTCAAACTAAAATTTATCAAATGTACCTGTGGACGTGCAAAGGGACTGTACGGATGGGGACGAGGGGGAATGCCTGGTGACGGCCAAACTGCCGCATGACGCGCTGCGGTGAGTACTCTTCGACGTAGATGTCGAAGACAAGGGGCACCTTGGTGAGCCAGTACTCCTCGTCATGGGTGCACAAGGGTGACAATCCCGACCCTGCACGTGTATGAACGGCCCGAACATTGTATGGCTCCCATACCACATCGTTAGGACGTAGCCTGTCAAACTGGGTACGAAAATGCTCGTACGCGCTGCGAGGCTGCTCGTGGGCCCAGTGTGGCTGAGTGACGAACATCAATACAGATATTTAGAGAGCAACATAGTACGAACGAAATTGTTAATGTAAATTACGTACCCGTCGACGACACCACAGCGAGGCCATTGTCGGCGCTTCCTCTTCCATCTCGCCGTACCACTCCTCTGGGTACGGGGAGCGATCCACCACCGGCCTACCTATGGCGAAATGCTCGTACGACCATAGCTGAAGAAGAAGTGGACACCCGGCAAAAGTGGCTAGCGCCTCCTTCTTCATGCATGCGTCGCAGAGCGCCCGATACGTCGCAGCAAGAACAGCTGATGCCCAGCTGAACTGCGGTACATCCTCTGCATGCGCGTCCGCTATCGACCGGGCGTACGGCACAAGGGTCCTCGTAACCAGGTGGCCTTGGCCACTAGTGAACATCACCCACCCAAACAACCAAAGGAGGTAGGTCTCCAAATGTCTCGAGACCGCGTATGCGTTGGCTTGTGGGTGGATGTACGTCGGCTGCATATATGACTGGTGTCAGAAATAATCATTACGACATAATTTGTTAGAAATCGATAGGTTGCATGTTACCATACCTGGAACTGTAGGATCCACTTCTTCGTTGGCCCTCGTGCATCGGCTAAGAACTCAGGCACGTACGGGGGTGCATCCTCCTTTCGCTCCACCGGCCCAAATCGCTGATGCATGTCGTTCATCCAATCAGCTTGCATATCGATCACCCCAGCCGCAGCTCCCGCGCAAGGAAGGCCTAAGAGGTAGGAGACGTCCTGCAGGGTCGGGGTCATCTCTCCGCACGGTAGGTGGAACGTATGTGTCTCCGGCCTCCAACGGTCGACCAGTGCTGCTATCAGCGACCGATCGAAGTAGAAACGACGGGCCGCAACCTCGGGGTCCTCCGTCGTGCGGGCCTCGACCAACCGGCAAAGCGGTAGGAGTCCGGCCGCGCCCAACCTATAAGTATTGCAGTACATCAATAATATGTAACAACAACAGCGAAATGATATGTAACACCATCAGCTTTTCTAAGTACTCGTGGGTCCAGCGCTCGTCTACCGTCAGCAGCTCTCCAGGGCCTCGTGGGCGAAACACTCCTAGGTCCGTCTGGTGCTCGGCGGATAAGAAGCTGCGATGCTTCTTGTCCACGGCAGGGTCCAAAAGCTCTGGGGTCGAAGGCTGAGCCATCTCTGCATTTGAAAGACATGTACATTAGTACATTGAGAAATAAATACAACAACAACAAACTTCGAATGCAAATTAACCGTACGCAAAATTAACACATATTAATACAAAGTACAAAACTAGCTGACCTACACAACAGGTGCATCACCGCCTGCACTTTTGGGACAATATTTGTAAGTGTGACCTACTTCATTGCACTGACTGCATCGGTGCATCCTAGGGCCAGCCTTGGATTCATCCATATCGTTACGAATCCGCCGAGATTGTCTTCGGCCCGGTGCGTTCTTCATCTTTCCCAAATCAGGCACATATATTCTTGAAGGCCCTGGGTTACTTGTAAAAGTGTCAACAATGCCGTAACCATACAGCTCCTGGTTCCAGGTGTTCAGTACTTGATCTTTCATGAAATATTGTGACACATATTGCCTTGGAAGCATATGGTGCTCCGCGCACGCAGCTATGACATGTGTACAAGGTTTATGGAGTAATTGTGGCTTCTGACAACTACATATGCACGTCCCAGTCCTTAGCACACACTCTTGAACATGCCGCTCACGTCTACCCCCCCTCCGACCCTTATCCCGACACAGGACACTGAACCTGTGCTCTGCTGTGCCCTCTTGATTTGCGCGATGCATGTGGGCCTTCCTATTTGGCTTCTCCATGTACTCATATAGCATCCGGCCATAAAGCATACGATTGTCCTCCATTACAACCTTAGCAGCTGCAAACCGATCAATGAAGTACTTGCAGGTGCCATGCAAAATGCCTTCTACAATTCCAACTAGTGGTAGGGACCTCATTCCTCTCATGACCTAGTTATAAACCTCTGCAAGGTTTGTAGTCATTACTCCATACCTGGCACCACCACTGTCGTACAGCAGAGCCCATTTTTCATTGGGCTCATTGCGTATCCACTGTGAAAAGCTCCTAATAGATGAGCCAGATCTCCGTACAATCTGCGGAGTATCTGTTGGGAGCCGACCGAGAGCTATTGGTTCCTCACGGTTAGGTGCGGCCTCCGCAGTTTGTTTAAGAGTCAGTTCATCAAGTCTTGCCCATAATGCATTGAACTTACGTTGTTGGTTCTGACTGCACAACTTCTTGAAGAGCTTCATTAACTCCTTGTTTTTAAACTATCTGTAGAAGTTCGCACCCATATGGCGCATGCACCACCTGCTTTTGAGATCTGGCCACTGTACTGGTACACCCCGTCGCACGCTACCGTGTTGCATATCCAGCAAAGCCTGCAACAATCCTGCATGTCTATCATGAATGAGACACACAGCTGGTCGGTCAAGAACAATTGCATGCTTCACCCGCTCTAGGAACCAATACCAGCTGTCCCCATTCTCACTCTCCACGAACGCAAACCCTAGTGGCAGCACTTGGTTGTTACCGTCGACCCCTATTGCAGACAATATCTGCCCATTGTACTTCCCAGTTAGGAATGTTCCATCGAGGCATATGATGGGTCGACAATATCTAAATGCTTTGATAGTTGCACCGAATGCAAAGAAAGCACGCTGCAACACTCTTTTTCCGCTGTACTCCACATCAGTAGAGGGGTAATGCTTGATATCATAGTAGCTGCCTGGATTTCTTGCACAAATTGTGGCTAATTGACGAGGTACATTGTGATACGAATCTTCATACGTACCGAACCTCATCTCAATAGCCTTTTGTTTCGCCCTCCATGCCTTCGCATAATTTATTGTGTACTGGAACCTTTGCTCAATAGCACGGATTATTGATCGTGGCTCATACCTTAGGTTGTCCACAATCTCTCCGTACATAACATTTGCAATGAAAGCAGAAGACAGGTTCCGATGGGCGAACTCTATTTCCTCAATATGACAATTATGTTCCTTAACTATTGAGCATTGCCAGTAGTCTGCCCATTTCCCTCTAATTGCGTGCACCCGCCAAGGGCACTCAGGAACCAAGCACTTCACATCGTACTCTCTTTTACTTGATTTAACAACCTTGAATTGCCTACGAAGAGACAACGACCAGAATTTTACAGCATCAATAACTGCCTCTTTTGTAGGGTACAGAGCACCCTGTGACACCTCATTCTCATGGTATGGCCACGGTGTCTGCTCAGCCTCGCTAACCACCAACTTCGAAAATTCTTGATCCCGCCACTCCGCAGGAACTGCAGCATTACCCTCCTCATCAGAAGAATCCCCATCGGCAAGGCCTTCCTCCAACTCTTCATCCTCCAAATCCATATCTTCAATGATGCTAGGGATGTGCTCCCCTTCATCAGCTACACCCATCGGCTCCAGGTCTGGAACATCACCAACCTCCTCTCTGGACCCTACATTAGCCGCCTCTGACTCATCTTCCACTGCCTCACTTGGTCCTGCTACTGCTTCTTCAGAGTTCACCTCATTTTGATCTTTCAGGTACGCCGCAGCTAATAAAACAAGCGGCATGCCACGTTCACAGCAT
Organism: Phragmites australis; assembly: GCF_958298935.1. Taxonomy (NCBI): domain Eukaryota; kingdom Viridiplantae; phylum Streptophyta; class Magnoliopsida; order Poales; family Poaceae; genus Phragmites; species Phragmites australis. The sequence continues at coordinate 16,411,224 of NC_084936.1, read as the reverse complement.
ATATCTACATACTGCCTCCAAGTTGATGTGGCTTCGATGGGAACAAGCTCACCAAAGTATCCATGACTAGCACGGCTCAGAACACCTTTCAACTTCAGCTCATATTGCTGCGGATCCAGTTGGAAAAACCGCATGAGCCATTTGCACACCCCCACAATAGTCCTCTCATTAGCCTTACTAAGCCCCTTCATAACATGGCGAAATCCAGAGAGATCTATACCGTTGGGACCGTACATAATTTCACCCTCACCATAATATATCTGAAAAATTAATTTATCTCCCATTCCTGGAAACACCCGCAAACATAACACATGTTAAGATAACAAACTATATTTCTGATTATCGGATAAAATAGTTTTTAAATGCTACCCTAGGTTCACAAATTATCATCTACTGTTGACTCATACGTCTGCATGTACAAGTAATATACTATAAACTATATACTACAAACAACATACTGAAAATAATATACTACAAATAATATACTACAGGTAACAAATTGAAAATAATGTACTAAAAATAATATTCTATATTCAACTATTATCATGCAATTTTCTAACTAAATTTTTCAATTTTCTAAACCCTAGATCTAACTATCTAAAATCTATATCATATACTACTACTGCACTAATTAACAACAATAAAAAGGATAAAAAGATTGACCTGAAATTTTTTTCCAAATCCGCAGCCCAAATGCAGCAGGGCTTCGCCGATCTCTCTTCCTCCCCTCTCCTCTCCTCTCTTCTCCTTTCTCTTCTCAACTTTTCTTTTTTTCCGAATTTTATGATTTTTTCTCTATTTTTCGGGGTTTTTATAGACTCCAGGGCGCGGGGGGCCGGCGCGGGGCGGCGGGCGGGAGGAGCCCTTACTGCCCCCTGAGAGGGCGGTAAGGAGCTCTACCCGCCCCCTCAGGGGGCGGTAGGCTGTGGGGCCCGGGCGGGAAGGCTTACCGCCCTCTCAGGGGGCGGTTACCACCCATACCCGCCCTCTGGGAGGGCTGTAGCCCTCTGAGAGGGCGGTGGGTGCCTACTTTTGCAAATCTTTTCGCCAAGAATCTATTTATTTAAATTTAAACTCGAAAAAATATAAAAATAAAAAAAACTCGACGGACGCATACCCCCCTCGGCGAGCTCTCCTCGACCGCGCCACGGACGGAGGCACGGAGCTGCGGGCCACGACTTGGAATCCAAACGGCGTAGTGTCACGTCGCGTCCAGCGCAAGTACGCACGCCCGTGGCTGCGACAATCCAGCGCAAGTACGCATGCCCAGGCGTGCCGCGGTGCGAGCGCGACGGGAACGTGCGCGTCCGTCCGTGCATGCTGTTATCGTCGAGATCGAAGACTACAGATGCGAATCGATCTCTTCTAATCGCTACTGTTTATGTACGAAGGGAAACAGTAGTAGCGTTTTACGTACCGAGCGATTCGTTCATTTTCAACTCTTGCGAATAATTCATGCCGCGTAGGGCATATAGGCTAGGCCAAAGACCTGCCTGTTTTTTGACGATATCGATGCAGTGCAGATCGGTCGTGGGTAGATTCCTTCCACTAGCTTGCTCTCCAACAGAGCTTCGTGCTGATAACGTGTTGAGAAACCGCTGCTACCGGGTGTAGTCCAGCGATCCCTCAAGAGAACAATTGCAAAGGGAGACACAAGCGTAGGGGAAAAGCTGTCTGTTCTTTATTGATCTGTTTTCTGTGTGTTACAATGAGGGATCTTCCCTGTATATAAAGAATCAAAACCCCTAAGAGTTGGACTCCAATCCTACTAGGATTCGAGACGGACCCACTTTCATACGTAACCTGCTAGATTTCCTAACAGTTCGTCTTCCTCCGCGGACCGTTCTGAAGATACGGTTCGATTGGACCCTTCCCCTTTGTAGTATTTTTTCTCTGTTTTCATCCTTCTCGAGACCCATTCGGTTAATTTGTGACAATTCTGGAACAAATTATATATATTTATATATGTGTGATTTGAACAACATGGAAGTACGTATTTATATACAGCTGATGTGCATACAACTTTCTCTTTTTCCTTTTTTGTTTGTTTGTGTCAAAAAAGTTTCTCTGCCATCCGTAAATTATGACGATTTAATACCAAAATTCTATGTATGATTATGATATTTTACTGAACGAAGGGGTACTTTGCTTGTTCTGGTACCTTCTTCTACTGAACGAATGGTTACTTTGCTTGCTCTGGTAACATCTTATGGTAGCCCGAAGCAAAATTAAGCTATACAATATGCACGGCTCTTGTCAGAACATTCAGAAGTTCACTAAATTATATATTACTGAAGACAGTCTTCTAGTATTTACCATAGAGCATAAACGAAACACTACTGCACAAATACTCATCTCACACGGTTTCCGAACCGTCACCGAAAAATTGTCAGAGATTCTCGCAACTATCTTCCTCGGTTAACTTACTTGTGGGAGATAAATTTTTCTCTCACCGTTCGTATTGCCTGACCCCTCTTTTTTTCACCGTATGGAACTCAAGACTTCCTTCATGTGACCCATATCTCTTACCATTGTGCTAGCTTGCGTTTGGAACAAAACAAGAGAATACATTCTTTTTAACCTTTCCGACATCAGTAAGTAACAAAATAACTGGCATACTTAAATCATTCAAATTTAGGTATTACATTTGTAAGTAAAATCATATAGTAGCGCAATGAAGCATGGTAATTTAAACGTAACTACATTTAATATAACAACTGATACTTCAATTACATAAAAGGATTAGTACATCATCCAACCTTTTTCTTACGCTACACTATGGTTGTGTTCCTAGCTGTTGGTGACTTCTACGCACACTAACTCTAACCGTAAGTGCACGGTGCCAGTTGTAGCCTTTTCCTTAGAGTATTTCAAGATCTAATCGTGTTCTAGTCACCCGGCTTATCTAAGTAGCCATCTAAACTAATCTAATTAGAGGCGACTAAACTAGACAACTAGAGGCTTCTAATTACTCTTGGCGCATGAGGTGGCTCTAATCACGGATTTATGATTTACAATGTGAACTGGTATGCTTTGGGACCATGACTCCCCACATATTTATACTCAGGTTGAAGCGGTGTAGAGGCCGAGTTGGAGCAGAATTGGAGTCCTGGCCGCCCATGGGCGCCTAGAACCGTCTGTAACGAAAATAGCCCTATTAGACCATGATTATGATTTTGATGATTAATGATAATATAGTCAATGGGACTAACATATTTATCAAGTATATGCTTTAGTAGGTCTCATATATGCAATACATAAAAAAGCCACCGTAGCCGGAATAAAGTTTAGTTGAATTGGAGAAGTCCCAGGAGATTTGTTCTCATCGGATGGTCCGATGTACTGAAGGCTGTACTCACCGGAGCATATTCAGCAAAGGAGAAAGACCTCAGTGGATAGTTTGGTGTTGAGGCTCGAGTACACACCGAAGTGTTTCTGCTTAGAAGGCAAAATGGAACAACCCATCGGATGGTCCTGTGATTAGAGAAGAGTACACACCGGATAGTCCGGTGATGTATGCTGTGTACACCAGATCATTTCCTCTAGAGAGGGTTGCAGCTATTGAAGATTGTAAATCAACTCATCGGATGGTCCGATGTTGAAGGAATACACAGTGGATAGTTACACCAGAGTATTTTACACAGAGAAGTTGGGAGAAAGAGAGGAATGAATTAGACTTATTCTATGAATTTTGATATGATAAAATGGGATGGATTTCTATACAATCTTGTAGAGCTCTTCGTAAGCTTTCCATAGAGCCCAAGATCATCAAAATCGGAGTTTGGAACGAAAAATTATGCCCAAAATACATATTATTGTTCTAATGAAATTTGCTGGTGCTAACAAAAATAGACGGTACTCACAGAGTAAAACAGTCAGGTGTTCACAGAAAGGTTGGAGCGAAGTCTAATACTTACCGGATGTTCCGGTGCTAAAAAAAGTTCACATCGGACCATTTTTCCAGAGAAGGTTGCAATAGCTTGGTTGGCTCAAGTATACACACCGGATAGTCCAATGATACACTAGAGTATCTGGTGTCACAGAGGCTTTAAGTGGAGTTCCAACGGCTAGTTTCTGTGGTTGTACTCATCGGATGATCCGGTGTTAATACTACTGTTGTCATGGAAGTACGTTTTTATACACAGCTGATGTGCATACAACTTTCTCTTTTTCCTTTTTTTTGTTTGTGTAAAGACAAAAGTTGCTCTGCCATCTGTAAATTATGACGATTTAATACCAAAATTCTATATATGATTATGATATTTTACTGAACAAAGGGGTACTTTGCTTGTTCTGGTAACATCTTTTACTAAACGAATGGTTACTTTGCTTGCTCTGGTAACATCTTAACTATAAAGGCGGGAATACATTTGGTGTCGAACACCCACATCCAACCATACAGACTTAATCCAACGCTCCTTCCGCTCCTCACCACGTTCTACCCTCCGGTCTGGGTCCTAACTGAATTCAATATTAAACAATTCAGTAATCAACAAGTCACTATATTCAGTGTCAAACAATTCAGTAATCAACAATTCAACAAAAACAGTCATCAGTAACGGGTCATAACTGTGGTCATAAGTAATAGATCACTGATGACCCTTGGCAAAAAAAGGTTAAACGGATAAAATATCCAGCTTCCTTCAGAATGCACGTGAGGGTGAGGTGGTAACGTGGATACATGCGTGAGGGTAGGTTGCTGGTTCATCCCCACAAAACACAAAGTATAAAAACCATGACTCCCCACATATTTATACTCAGGTTGAAACGGTGCAGAGGTTGAGTTGGAGCTGAGTTGTTGTCCTGGCCGCCCATAGGCGCCTGGAACCACTTGTAGCGAAAATGGCTCTATTAGGTCATGATTGTGGTTTTAGTGATTAATGACAACATAGTCAATGGGACTAACATGTTTGTAAAGTATATGCTTTAGTAGGCCACCATAGCCGGGACAAAGTTTGGTTGAATTGGAGAAGTCCTAGGAGCATTGTTATCACCGGATGGTCCGATGTACTGAAGGCAATACTCACCGGAGCATATTCAACAAAGGAGAAAGACCTCACCAGATAGTCTGGTGTTGAGGCTCGAGTACTCATTGGAGTGTTTCTGCTCAAAAGGAAAAATGGAACAACCTACCGGATGGTCCAGTGATTAGAGAAGGATACACACTAGAGCATTTTGTGCAGAGAGAGTTCAAGTGGCTCGGTTGGCTCAAAACAACTACTCACCGAATAGTCCGGTGATGTATGATGTGTACACCGAATGCATACACCGGATCATTTCCTCCAGAGAGGGTTGCAGCTATTGAAGATTGTAGATCAACTCATCGGATGGTACGGTATTGAAGGTATACACATCAGATAGTTCACCAGAGTATTTCATATAGAGAAGTTGGGATACAGAGAGGAATAAATTTGACTTGTTCTATGAATTTTGATGTGATCAAATGGGATGGATTTCTATACAATCATGTAGAGCTCTTCACAAGCTTTTCATAGAGCCCAAGATCATGAAAATCGAAGTTCAGAACAAAAAGTTATGCCAAAAATACATATTGTTGTTCTGCTAAAATTTGCCTCACCGGATGGTCTGGTGCTCACAACAAAAATAGTCCAGTGCTAACAAAAATAGACCGGTACTAACAAAATAAAATAGTCTGGTGTTCACAAAAAGTTTGGAGCGAAGTTTAATACTCACCGAATGTTCCGGTGCTCACAAAAATGTTCACACCTGACCATTTTTTCAGAGAAGGTTGCAATGGCTCGGTTGGATCAAGGATATACATCGGATAGTCCGGTGATCGACAAGAGTATTCGGTGTTCACAGAGATTTTGAGTGGAGTTCCAACGGCTAGCTTCTGAGGTTGTACTCACCGGATGATCCGATGTTAGTACTACTATTGTCACCGGATGATCTAATGTTAACCGCTTTTCTGAGCCGTTGAAAAAAAGGCTTGTTTGAGGGTTTGAGGCTATAAATATCCCTTCACTCGATCATTTAAAGGTGCTGGAGTATAGAGAATCCTATATACACTTGAGAAGACATCCAAGCCATCAAAGTGTTAAACGTGATCATCCAAGTCAATTAGCGCACCAATAGAAGAGAGATTAGTGCTTATAGGCCTAGAGAGAAGTGTTGCTAGGTGCTGCAATCTAGAGAGTGGATCAATAAGTGATCCAATCGTGTACCGAGAGATACGCTAGCACCTTGGAGTCTTGGTGATTCACGGGTAACTTGTTGACCCTTCAACTTGGTGTGGAGTGACGGTAAGAAGATTGTGTAGGGATGCGGAGGCCCTTGTCTTTGTGACTAAAGCTCTGAAATGAAGACGGCGTACAAGTGACTGGATGAGAAGTTAGTGGTGAGACCTCGCCTTGGTGTCTTGGTGACTCATCGTGCTTGAGGCCTTGTCTTGGTGACTTGGTAGCTCAAGAGCCGTGACTGGAAGTGACATGGCGGCCGGGAGCATATCCTTTGTGGAGTTCCAACGTATACTAGGGGTGGCTTGTGTGCCACTGATACCAAGGGATAAAAATCCCTTGTGCCGAGTTTGTCTCTCTACCGTATTTACGTTTCCGCATTTCATACTTGCAATTTACCTCGCTAGAGTAGGATGCAATCCTCTTGAGCGGTAGAGTAGACACATTAGATAAACCTAGAGCACATTTAGATAGAAATTGAGATTGATTTATCTTGTGAAGTTTTTGGAGCCATTAGTTTCTAAGTGTCCTAATTCACCTCCCCTCTTAGGACGTCACCGTTCTTCACAATTGGTAACAGAGCCTTGTGCTCCTGATAGGTTTAATAGTCTAGAGTTGTGATGTCCGAGGTTGGGATGGATACCCATAGCGCTCCACATTTCGACGACACTAATTTTCCCTGTTGGAAAATTCTAATGACTAGTTATTTGTAAGCTAAATGTTTAGATGTTTGGAGAGTCACTGAAGAAGGGATGAGACCATGTGTCACCAACAAGGAGAGACAATTAGATGCATTGGCAAAGAGTATCTTTTATCGTCTATATATGTTGATACATTTAATTGTATTTATTCTCTCACCAATACACATGATATTTGGACTAATCTCGTTTAAATACATGAATGCACAAAGGATTTGCATAATGAAAAATATCATGTGCTAGTAACTAAGCTTAATGTCATCAAACAACTACCCCATGAAAATACTAATGACATGTACTCACATTTGAATATTCTTGTCAAGGAGATCAATGGGCTAGGTTTGACGCCAATTGATGATGATCAAGTGGTGAGAAAAATACTTCAGTCTCTTATTCCAAGGTATAAGTTGATAGTCTCCATCATCTACGACAATAATGACATCAACAAGATAACTCCAAGTCAAGTGCTCAGCAAGATCAAGATCACCGCTCATGAGATGACCATGAACATAGGGGTGAAAGTTTCTTCCTCATCCGACACTAAGAACCTTACTCTCACAAGGAAACAAACTCAATGTCAACACATGAAGGTAAGGATGAGGAGGCAAGAGCAAGAGTCAAGCTCAAGCGAAGACGATAGTGATCAAGATGAAGAGAGCAATGAAGAGGATGATCAAAGAATATCAAGTGATGAAGAAATTGATCCCAAGATCGCCAAGCTCTTCTCAAAATTAGAGAAGAGTATGAAGAGGATCAATACAAAGATTGATCATCCAATCTCTATTGAAGACTTGGTCAACACAATTGATCATATCAAGAAGAAGAAGAAGACCAGGAACAAGAGGAAGACAAGGGGAAAAGATAGTTGGTGAATTTTTTTACTTCTTTCATGTCAAAAAAAATGCTAAAATCGTTCATCAGGGACAAGTCATAAGTGACGGGTCAAGATTACGACCCGTCACTTATGACCTCATTGGTGACGGGTCTTAACCCGTCACTTATGATTAGTTATCAGTAATGCGTTCAGGGTGATGGGTCAATCGTCATCCGCCACTTATGGCCTTTTTTCACATAGTGTTACTCACAAAAGGGTGTACCTATACCATCCATGAAGTGAAATTAATACCTAGTTTGGAGGAGTTGCAATTTTGAAGTATCGCCCATCACTATGAGTGTTACTTCGACCATCACACTAGAGTTGAGCCATATACACTATTAATACAATTTCCAAACTATCTGAAGCATCTGACACCAATCCACGAAGTGTACCAATGCCCTAACAAGACATTGGTTGGTAAGAATTTAGTGTCAAACATTCCATTATGCCTATTATATTGAGAGAAGTAGGAGTTTTCATTTAATAAAATGTTGTTTAAAAATCATACAGATACAGTCAGAGTTGTTGTGCACTAGGGTCAACTAGAGCATGGCGGTACCTACCCACACAGTAAACCATATAGATAGGTGATACTCATGGACACAAGGTACACTATTGTTTGAATAGTCAAAATTTTGTTTGCTCCTAATTTATATGGTAAAAATTAAATGTTTTTGATTTTGTAATTGTAGCTTCAATTTGATAGTTGTTGGCATTTGGTGTGAGCTCTTAGCACAGTATGTAGTGAGCTTACAATCTGTGGCAAATAATAAACATGTTATCATTGGGACCATGCGAAAATTAAACAAGAGACACAATGAGTGATTCCTTGTTGTCATTTTTAAGTAATCTGCCACAATCTGTACTTAGATAGTTGCATAGTAACTAACATAAATCACTTTATGATAGGGTGTTTGGAGACTTCAGACCACACGATATTTGCATTCAATCCAAATCACCTTCAATGTCGTGAACTACATGGTGAGTAGTTCTATAACCATATAAAATATTGTGTACATGGACATAATTACTGAAAAATAAATTATTATCTGACCCTATAGTTTGGTTAATATAAACATCTCTATTTGTATGGTGCAGCCTTCCCGCGGTTGTTTGTCAGGGGCAATAGGGACCTCAGATTCGTGAATAGATTTGTTGAGAAAAGGTGGGCATACTTGGCAACAGTGGTGTGACCTGCTGGAGACTTATGGCTACATGTTAATCTCAAAGAATAATTGTGTAACAGATAATTATAGATAGTGATAAAGATCGTAGTTTACAATTGGACATGATATTTTGTATTAGGGATTAGGGAAACATGCAGCATCAAAAGCCTCAATGAAATCCTTTGCTGCAAGAATATTTTATCTGTGAGGTCTAAAAACGTCTTGCAAATAGCTGATGTAGGACCTCAATAATCGTTTTTCGATTTCCATATTTTACTATCCCTCAACTTCTCCTGAGCATAGAATAACCGTGCAACTGCCATATTGTTCCCCTCCACAGAATTGGTGGTCTGCTGCAAATTGATGTTTATATCAGTGCTATGACGCACATAATGATGTCTACTCTATGTGCATGGTGAATATCAATTTGTGTGTGCAGAATTGGGATTAAAGCAACAGCCAGATAGGTTGCAGCTTTCTGTTTTTGGTCACTGTTATTATGCTCCTAGATCAGTGATGTGCCGCCTCTTGCGGGCTCTGGCAGGTGTCTTAGCATGTGGGGATCACGCTTGGGAACATCCAACAAGCAGCGCAAAGTCTTGACCGGCGTCCGAATTGTAGTTACTTCAGCTGCTTCATAATAGGTTGCCAATTTTGTACCTTTCAGTTTTAAAGGGATAAAGGCAAAAGGGCAAAAAATTAGTCACTGATCATGGTTTTTAATATCATGGTAGCATGGCAGAAAAGTAGTTGTTTTATTTCTGTGATTTGCATGCTACCATTGTGGTATGCTGTTTTTATTTGTGTTGCTTTACTCATCTGTCTGTAATCTTGTTTCACGGGATATCCTTGAGTTTCTCTGAAAGAGGCTTGTGTTTGCTATGAACAGAGGTTCATTGTTTTAAACAAAAATGATATATCTGAATGTCAAGAGGAAGATATAAGCAAGGTGACTGCATTGTTATCGATTGCAAGGGAAGAGGCATGTGTTCTCCTTCATCACTATAAATGGTGAGCTTGTTATCTCATCCTTTTTCCTAAAGGCAGTAGACTTAGCATTTGTAGTGGCATTTATCCACATTATTATGTTGTGTTCTAATAGACAAGCAACTCAAATCATATGCTACTCTATTTGTATAACGTCTAACATAGAGCATAATACAGCAGTATGTTATTTCTTACTTTTAACCACTTATCGAGATGCTGGTTGCCCTCTCTATTTAGTGGTGAAAATACTGTATGAAGCTTTAGATGTTCCCTCAAAATATTGTCGCATGAATGAGCATAAGATATACCATTTGCTAAACATGGATTCATGGTAGCGATTTGTTGGGTTTCCATAGGCTTGCATCTGTACAGTCGTCAAAACTGAAAACTGTTATCGCTGCAATGTGCATTCCATTATTTGAATCTACCAATTTCCCCTGTTTACAGTTGCTGGTATTCACAAACTGAGGGCAAGTCTGATAGATGTAGTTTTTAGCTTCATTTTTATTTGAAAGCTAGCAGAACGAAGAGCCAATGAAATACTGGTTCTCAATGTATACTAGTAAGTTGCATGTGCTTTGTGCGTGGAGACTTATGGTGAACATCTTCAAACCAATTCACTTAAACAAAAAAGAAAGCATCATGTAAAGCCTAATCTGCAGCCATCATTGTGTTGAGCTATAGTAAAATAGGCGATCATAAAAGTCCTACTCCATAATCCCTCAAAAGGTGGCACATATGCATTTATATAGAAACACAAGAGATGCGGTCATGAACATGGCGAAAATTTTGGTGCAAACGTGCAAACTTGCGCTGTAGATCATTCGATCCGCATCCAACAGCTCCCCGTAACTCCACCATCCCGCCATGGCTTTTTTTATAGAAAACTCCCTACGCAAATTGAAATTATCATCCCTAGATCCTCCTTCCCCGAAAAGCAGCCGTAGCCAAAATCGGCCTCCCCATTCCGAGCGCCACCAGTTAGGTCTAAGCTCCGCCAAAATTCCCCATTCCGAGTCCATGTGATAGGGTTTGTGTTCCAACAGCTCCTCCATCACATCCTTCCTCCGTTGCTCCCTCATTGGACCCTCCTCCTCCGTGGCTCCCCCTTCAGGCCTGGCTCCCCCTCGGCACCCCTGTTGGTCCCCTCCTCCGTAGCTCCCCTGTCGGCACCCGGTCCGTTACAACGTGACCCGGACAGCTGCATTGTGCGTCGGTGCGCTATGCTTCTCAACTTTGTCATCATTTGCTTCCGAGTTTGAAGCTGTAAGACTGTTTCTATTCCGATTGTAATAACTTCACAGTTGCTATTCTGCTGATTTGGTATGAAGTTACTTGACAGGTGTTATTCCATCCTCGCTTGAATGAATTTCGTGCCGGTGCTGTGAAGATTCTATGCAGGGCACTGGTCCAGATTATGATGCTATTCTGAGAGAGTTGCTATTCAGTTGGCACTGCAGAAGCTTCAAAGAATTAGCTTGTAAATTGTTTGGCTTGGTCAGCAGTGTAAATGATATTATGATATCATGATAGAGTTGCTATTCTGATAATTAGCTTGTAAATTGTTTGTGTCAAGGGTTAATCCCTGATATTGATTCTGGTGTGTACCGGTCGAAGGGCGCGTGAACTACGCTTACAGTGTATATGTGTTTGTGTGTGTGATGAACTCAAGAACACAGGAGTTATCCAGATTTAGGCTTCCTGAAGGATAACAGCCCTACGTCCTGTGTATTTGGTTATGAGTGTTTGTCCACTGGTTACAGATCAGTCTCTCCTCTTACAAGCCGGTTCCCCCTCTTTTTATATACTAGACTAGAGAGAAAGCGAACTTACAAATAGACCCCAAAAAGCAGCCGATCCATCCTAGCTAAACCTTCCACCCTTAGGCTACTATAACGTGTAGTGCATGTACCCCTTTAGCTCTGATAATGTCGTTGAGCTCGTCCCATCCGTTGGACACCTCCACACTTACCTCACCCTGGTCAGCCAGTTTGCCCTGTCCTATCATCGGTCTCGCACGCACGCCTGTGAAGCAGCCTAACACGCCTGCAAGCCCATCCCATATCGTTTAATGCAATGATACGAGGCAAGGCACCTCTGCGCCTGCCATGACCTGTCCGCCGGGGAGGAATGCCTAGGGAAGGAAAAACACTCGAGTGGAAAGCATTTAATGAGAATAGGATGGTTTGGTGAGCGCCTGTCCTGTATCACTGGTCACGAGATTCCCTAAGGGGTATGGATCTTGGTCGTGAAAGCGTAGACTGGTTGTGCGGTGGGACCCTGGTCCGCGAAAAAATCTTCTACCAATTGGAATTGGCTGGTGTGGGCCATCAGAACAGGGGACCCCCCAATTATATACACCGACAGTAGCCCACAAGCTCCCTCGCGGATGTGGTGGTCTGAGCGGTTTGCCACGTGGTCGCGGGTGGACCTGGTCGTACGACCTAGGCCCCAAGTCAACACGTGTTCACCCTGGGAGTGGCCATCAATGCAGTCTACTTTCGTGGCGGGCCCATAAAACCGCATCCTGAGGGGAGATTTTTGTAACAGCCCAAATTCTTAAAACCAGGAAAATAAAAAAAATTCAAAAGGAAATTGAAAATAGCTTTGCAAAATTAAATAAATCCCTAAGTGTGTCTGTGTGCTTTACATATATGTGAGTATGTGTGTTATGTGTGTAAATACATATATACATTGAGGGCTATTTTTCTATAAAAAGAATTTTTGTAGATATATATGTATATATTTGATTGCTTGGCTATGTGAGCTATATATGTGTAGTATATACCTTGTATGTATATATATACATGAGTATCTACATGAGGAAGAATAGAAAAGCCTTTAGAGATAAATGGACCGAAGCCCATCCCTCCCCTACTCTATTTTCCCCTCTCTGATCGGTCCATTCGACTAGACCGGCCCAGCCGAGCCAGCGCACTACTATCTCCCTCTCTTCTCTCTTTTCCGATTCAGCTCGTGCAGCAGTAGCAAGCTGACCGTCGCAGTGAAGATATCATCATGTCCGAGCTGGAGATCAACCACTCAACGAGATAGCCAAAACACCTAGAAGCTCAAGCCTGTGCCAATTTTACAAAAGCCCGAGCCAAAACCGTGAAGAACACGCAAGAGAGTCCACCGGCCGCACGAGCTCTCAATCAAATTCACGCGATTGGAGATGTGGTAGCCACCCGCCTATAAATATGCGATCCTAGAACTTCCTTAGATCATTGCACAGCTTTTGCCCAACTCACCAAGAAGAAATCGATGCCCAGAACGCATCTCCGATGAGCTCCAAAGCTTTCCGCCACCTGTCGCCATCGCCAGCCTCGCTGGAGCATCTCCGACGCCGACATGTGCCCTAGGTGAGTGCCCTGTGCCACCCCGAACCTTTTTCACCCCTCGCCGTCAAGTTATGTTCACCGAAGCACCATTCCGGCGAGCTTCCGGACATGCGCCGCCACGATGAGACGCCAACGCCCTGTGTTTGCTGGAGCCGAGCGCTAAGACATGTCAGCCGTCTGATCCGCAGCCGATGGTCTAGATTAGAAAGCCCTCATACCCTTTCACCAGCCAACCGCAGCGCACCACGTGTCTCACATAATCCCAGTCAGCCTGGCCTCGCCACATCACCTAGCCACGTCCGTGATTTTGCTTGCGTGTTATGCCATGTCAGACCTAGTGCTCAGTCAGCAGCCCAATCAGCATTTGTTTTCTTTTTAATTGTTTTAATTGCTTTGATGATATCATAATAGTTAAATATTGCGCAATAAATAGTTTTCAGTATAAAAATAATGTTGACAAATAATAATAATTAGGTAATTGATTTCTGAAAATGTTTGATAATGTTTTATAGCTTTTAATTAATTCTATTTAATAGTTTTAAAAAGTTATATAATTCAAATACATGCTAGAAAATTCCAGACAAATCCCAAAAAATCATAGATGGCTTTGGAAAAATCCTAGAAAACTCCTAGCAACATAATTTCATCTGTAGATAATCTTTTTAGTCATATTTTAGTCTTTAGAAAATCATAACTTGTCAATCGTAGCTCTGTTTTGACCCGTTCTTTCGCCGAATTGTCTGAAATAGTGTCATCTTGTGATGATGATGTTTGTTGTGTGATGTTTGGTTTGTTTTGGGTCTTGGTGTTTATGTGTTGTTGTTTTTCTACGTATGTTTCGAGTAGACACCAACGTTTTGGAGGAGCTAGAAGGTCTGTAGGATCAAGATTTTGAAGACCCAACTGAGTTCAGTGAAGGCAAGTTGTGTTCTTGATCATATTCATCCCAGTTTTTAAATGTTTTATTTTATAAACATGCATGCTAATAAATTGTTGGGAATCCCAAGTGTTAGGCTTTACCCTAGTTCTTTCCTTATCATCCTTGTCGCCATAATATGGTTTTGGGTTATAGATGGGTAGATGATGCTTAGCTTTGCTTTGGGATGGTAATCATGATTAATGCTCTATGAACTTGATTATGGTCCTATGCAACAATGATAAAATATGATGGAATAACTTTTGTAGCAACAAGGTATAGGGATTTAAGCATGTGATATGACAGGATAGAGCTCTTTTTGTAATTACAGAGAAGTTTAGGGGTTAGATTGCAAATTTACAAAATTTTGGGAATTATCAGATTTATTTTGTATAGAAAAAAATTGATTTAATGCGTAAGCGTTGATTCGGCAGACACGCCAGCACTTTTCTTGATGTGGCACTGAGGTGGTTGATGACGGGGCAAATGAGCTGGCCAGGGCGGACTAGGATTAAAAGACGACACGCGTCAGCTTCTGATTGGCCGACGAAGAGGTATTCTCCAATCTAATCTAGGCCACTGATTTTAGATCTAATGGTTCACGGTGATCGGACAACCGGGGAAGAAGGGAAGCAGCGGTGCCGAAGGTCTCACGGCGGCGGACGGCCAAAGATTTCACCAAAACCTCGTCGCCGGCCACAAGGCACAACGACGAGAGGTGGAACATGATGACAAGCTCATGGGGAATCTGTTTTGGGGATTACCAGAGGCAGTGAAGCCAAGAGGTCAGCGACGATTGGGGTGACGGAGGGCTCGAATCTTCGTCGATGAGGGTGCTCCGGTGGTCAATCGGCGACGGCGAGGCTCGGAGAAGCTTCGGCACAGGCAGGCAGTCCCTCTAGTGGCTTCGGGTGAGGCTTGGCAGCTTTGGAATAGTGAGGCGGCAAGATCGGCTAAGACAACGGTGATGGCGGCGTCGGAGCTCGAAGATTCGGCGGACTGGCTCGGAATCTAGCAGGTTTGGCTTGAGGAAAAACCGAGGGAAGGCGGGGCTTAATATAGGCGGCATGAAGGGGCTCGAGGAAGGCCAGGACTCCTTGGCAGCATCGTTTTCAACTTGAACTCGGTGGCGGCGTGATGGAGATCAACTCGGAGATGACGGATCGAGGGTACCACTGGCAGCGGCTTTGGCGTAGGCGTCTTCAACGGCGGCGCGGTGTAAGGTTGCAGCAGATGCTGCGCTGGGCCAACTCAGCTCGCAGGTGCGACCCAGGCGGGAAGAGGCAGGGAGAAACAAGCTGACGCGGGGAGATGGGCCGAAAAGAGAAGAGGGTGACCCGAAGGCATTTTAATCTTTTTCTCTTTTTCAAATCATTTTCCAAAGCTTTTGAATTCAAACCAAAGCAAACAAATTCAAACCAAAAGCCACAAACAAAAACCAAATAAAACAAAGGAAACCTAAATGCCTAAAAATAGCATGAATGCACTTAAACAAATATTTCCTATGTCAAAATTAGATTATCTTTTTATGAAAATAGCATTTTCTCTTTTGAAATCATTTAAGCTCAAAAGTAAATTCTAGCAAATTTTATAAATTGGCAAAAATTAAAAAAATTAGGGTGTTACAAACCTACCCCCCTTGGAATGAATCTCGCCCTCGAGATTCGGACAGATTGGACAAAAGGTGAAGAAACTTTGTCTTCAGGTCCTCTTCTCTTTCCCATATCGCCTCATCTTCCGAGTGGTGATTCCATTGCACTTTACACATTGGTATTATTTTAGTTCTAAGCACTCTTTCTGATCTCTCAAGAATCTGCACGGGATACTCTGTATAGGAGAGATCCTCTTGAACATCCAATTCTTCCATCGGTAACTGTTGTTCGGGCACTCAATGACACTTCTTCAACTAAGAAACATGGAAGACATCATGTACATATGAAAATTGAGGTGGTAACTCCAATTGATAGGCTACTTCTCCTCTTTTCTCCAATATCTTAAAAGGTCCAATAAATCTTGGTGACAACTTTCCCTTGACGGTGAGGGGTGAAACCTTGAGATAAACAAAATCTCAAATTTCAAACATCAATTCTCTTCGTCTATTATCCGTGTAACTTTTCTGTTTCGATTGAGCAATCCTCAGGTTCTTTCGAAAATATCTAAACTTGCTTTTCTGCATTTCATAGAACCTTTGGGCCAAAGCCTTGACTTTCCCTGGTCTCATTCCAGAACAGCAGTGTTCTACACTTTCTTCCATACAGTGCTTCAAACGGAGACATTTGAAGACTGGCCTGATAACTATTGTTATATGAGAACTCTGCATACGACAGACTCTTGTCCCAACTTTTACCGTACTTCAGAGCACAAGCTCTTAACATATCCTCTAGCATCTGATTGACTCTCTCAGTTTGACCACATGTTTGAGGGTGATAGGCGGAACTACAGTTCGGCTTCGTATCCATAGACTCATGTAGCTTTTGCCAAAACTTGGATCTAAATTATGTACCTCTATCCAGTACAATCTTCTTTGGCACTCCGTGTAAACATACTATTCTTGACATATACAACTCTGCTAGTTTGGCTCCACTGTATGTAGTCTTAACTAGGATAAAATGGGTGACTTTAGTCAATCAATCAACTATAACCCATATTGAATCATACCCTCCTTGTGTATGGGGTAAACCGACGATAAAATCCATACCAATTTCCTCCCATTTCCATTCAGGTATCTTCAAGGGTTGCAGTAACCCTGCGAGTCTCTGATGTTCTGCTTTGACCTTCTGACAAGTATCACACATGGCTACGTATTCTGCAACATCTCTCTTCATTTCATACCACCGGTAGCGATCCTTGAGATCTTAATACATCTTTGTACTTCTGGGGTGAATGGAGTATACTAAATCATGAGCTTCTTCAGAATTATCCCTTTAATATCCTTCTGGTTAGGCACACATATTCTCTTTTTGCACCACACAGTACCTTAACTATCTTCTGTAAAGTCTAGAGCTTTATCATCCTTAATAAGCTGCCTAATTTTCTTGAGCTTCTCGTCCTCCAGTTGACCCTTCCGAATTTCTTGTTCAAGAGTTCAATCTACTTCCATGGTGGTTGTTTCCATATCCGCCACAAATCCAAGGTTGAGCTTCTCAAACTCTTTCCACAACCCAGGTTGACTATCTTGAACCATCACCGAGTTACATTAACTCTTCCGGCTCAAAGCATCGGGTACTACATTGGCCTTTCCTGGATGGTAGTGAATTCCCACATCATAGTCCTCGATTAACTCTAACCATCTACGCTGACGAAGGTTTAGATCCAGTTGGGTGAATATATACTTTAAACTCTTATGATCCGTATATATCTCACACCGTTTTCCAATGAGATAATGTCTCCAAAACTTCAATGCATGAATCACAGCTGCTAATTCCAGGTCATGCGTGGGGTAGTGCTCCTCATGCTTTCTTAACTGCCTTGACGCATAGGCCAAGACTTGACCTTCTTGCATGAGAACACATCCAAGTCCTTGTCGCGAAGCATCACAGTAGATGTCAAAATTCTTGCTAATGTCTGGTAGAACTAGCATTGGGGCTGTAGTCAATCTATTCTTCAACTCTTCAAAACTTGCTTGACAAGCCGGGCTCCACTTAAAAACCACATTTTTCTGAAGCAAAGAGATAAGAGGCTGAGCTATCTCTGAGAACCCTTCTATAAAGTGGCGATAATATCCTGCTAATCAAAGGAAATTCCTGATCTCTAACACATTAGTAGGTGGTAACCAATTCAACACATCCTTTACTTTACTTGGATCTACTGCTACACCTCCAGCCATTATGATATGTCTGAGGAAAGCAACCTGATCTAACCAAAAATCACACTTACTAAGCTTGGCATACAACTGATGCTCCCTGAGTGTCTGTAACACCATTCTCAAATGCTTTTCACTCTTAGAGAAAGCCAAAATGTCATCAATGAATACTACCACAAATTTATCCAAGTAGTCCATAAATACTTTGTTCATAAGGTTCATGAAATAGGCTGGTGCATTGGTCAATCCAAAAGACATGATGGTATACTCATATAACACATATCGAGTACTGAAGGCAGTCTTGGGCACATCTGACGATCGAATCTTTAATTGATAGTATCCAGACCTTAGATCAATCTTGGAGAACACTCGGGCTCCTCTCGTGTGATCAAACAAATCCTCAATCCGGGGTAACGGATACTTGTTCTTAATGGTCACATTATTGAGTGCTCTATAATCTACACACATTCGTCGGATACCATCTTTCTTATCTATAAAAAGAAGTGGGGCCCCCGAAGGTGACGCACTTGGTCTGATAAAACCTTTATCTAACTGCTCTTGAATTTGTTTCTTTAACTCAGCTAGGTCATTAGAGGGCATTCTATATGGCCTTTTAGCTATAGGGGTTGTACCGGGTACCAATTCTTTAACAAATTCAATATCTCGATCTGGTGGCATACCTGGCAATTCATCAGGGAAAACATCGAGAAACTCGCAAACCACTCTGATCTGATCAATGGGTGCATCTTCCAATAGATTGAGAGAACAATCCTCTATTGCTGGTATGGTAGCTACGAACTCGATTTTGGTTCCATCTCCATTTGTTAGACGAACTGCCCTTCTGGCACACTCTATTACTCCATCGTACTTAGCTAACCATTCCATTCCAAAAATAACATCTATGCCCTTAGATTCCAAGACTATAAGATTTGCTGGGAAGTCTACCCCCTTTATTTTAAGTTTCATCCTAAGACACATATACTTTGTCCTCAATCCTCCTCCAGGAGAGCTAATAAGCATATTATTCTTCATCATAACCATAGGCAAACCATGCTTTGCAACATACTGGGTAGTTATGAAAGAATGCGAAGCTCCAGAATCAAACAAAACAGATGCAGGTCGGTAGTTAACGAGGAACATACCATACACCACATCCTGAGCATCGCAAGCTTCTTCTGTTGTGACATGACTGACTTTCCAATGAACGTAATTCTATTGTCCACGGTTGTTCTAACCAGGGTTCTGACTCCCACTGCGTGACTGAGCTGGGGTTGGAGTTGACCTTGGTGTGTTATTGGTTTTGGCCTGATCCTGCACCTTCTTAAGGCATTTACTCACATAGAGCCCTTCCTCTCCACAGTAGAAACATCATTTGTTTGGGCCAGGAGTAGCCGGGCTGTTCTTGACTTGAGGAGTAGCTGGTGGAGTTGAACAGGGTGTCTGATAGTTGGAGCGTTGAACAGGGACCTGCGACTGAGTCCGGTTGACAGGATCGAATGGTCAAAGAGGGCGGTGAATTGGGCGCTAATTAAAACTTCTACCGCTTTCTAAAACAAATACCAACCTTAGCCTATATAAAAGTGAATGCAACTACGTGATTTAAACTAGTACAAGGCAACTAAACAAGCAAAATAACTAAGAGAGAGAACGGTAAAGAAAGACTTGCAAGAACAAAGATACTCAAAGTAAAATGCGGAAATATAAATAGTTGGAGAAGAGAACACCAATTTTTTCCCGAGGTTTCGAGAAGTTGGCACTTCCACCTAGTCCTCGTTGGAGCATCCACCAAGGATGTAGCTCCCCCTTGAGTCACCAAGACTCAAGTGCTCCCTCTTGATTGCCCCTTCTCCATCTCTGGATTGGCGGGCATCAAACCAAGTACATCATCTCTTCCCGGGGCTCCCACAAGTCCTCCAAGAGCTCACTGAGAACACCTCCGATCACCAAGACTGTCTAGGTGTTGCCAACCACCAAGAGTAACAAGCTTCAAGCTTCACTTGACAAAGACCAAGCCTAGACAACAGCTAGATGCACACTCGTTACTCTCCAAGCACTAAAGATGTCCTTAATCTTCAATTAAGAACTTGGAATTAACACAAGTGCTCTCTCTTGCTTCTAAATGACACACCAAGTGTATGAGCTGCTACAGGGTCGCCCGAGCACATATGAGACCAAATGAGTAGGTATTTATAGGCTAAGGATCAAGAATTAGCCGTTGCCTAACAACCCAGAATTTTTCTCAATGCCGGAAGGTCCGGAGGGAATAACTCTATCCACGCCGGAATATCCGGTGCTAATACCCCTGACAGAATAGCCGTTAACTGTTCCATTAGCCGTTAAAGATCCGTCGTTTCATCCGAACTAACGCCGGATCATCCGGTGCATTGAAATCGGCCAGATGATAGATTGCAACCTTTCTGTATAAAAACATCCGGCGTTTATCCGACCATACGCTGGAACATCCGGCGTGTAGAATCACGCCGAGACTGCACTACAAAGATTGCTCCAGCGATCTCACCACTCGAACGCCGGACCATCCGGCGTGGACTTCAACAAATTTTCAACTCAGAACTCTTAGGAAATTTCTCCGGTGCTGACAACAATTTTGGCGCCGGACCATCCTGACCAAGCTTAAGAATTTTGCTGTCCTCGACCAAAATAAACTCCGGTGAGTACACTCGTCATACAGAGGATCATCCGGTGTGTTGAATTTTTGCTGAATTCATCCAATTCAAACAATTGAGTTCTAACTTCTTGGACACTCAACCAAAAGCTTGTATGAGCTACCTAGCTCTAGAGATTCACAAGTGTGCATCAACTATGTCTACTCACCTAGGTCAAGCTACAACTCTTAACCCCCCTTTATAGTACGGTCAAAAGACTAAAAAGAAATAGAACCTATACTACTCTAAGTGTCCTTCATCTCCTTGTGACACTTAGAACTAGAAGATCCTTAATCTTCAAGCACATGTCCTTTGATCGTCCATATAAGCACTTAAAGGGCCAAGAGTATCAAAGCATCATTGAGAACTAAGTTTTTTTGTTTTTCTTTGATACCGATCAAAACACATATGTTAGTCACAATGATACGGTTGTCATTATTCACTGAAACTCTTACCACTTACCTAGGGGCCTAGATGCTACAATCTCCCCCTTTTTGGTGATTGATGACAACACATACGAGAAGTAGAGATATGAAATTGAAGAGCACCCTACCAAACTATGCAATTTTTGGCATATTTCAATGAAGCAAGAGAAATTGTAGCGCTACAACGACCTGTCATGCTAGTATAAATAAGAATTATGTGCGCATGAAAATAAACACAATGTAATGACAAGTAAAACACATCCATATATAGAACCAAATAGCCTGTCATTACATCAAAAACCATAAGATCCAACAATCCGAACCTAACTACCCAAAAACTTAAGCTCCCCCTGAATCAAAACCTCACTAGACTCTCCAGCTACTCTCTCTCTACCAACTCCCCCTATCACTAGACTCTCCCCCTTTGGCATCGAAGCACCAAAAAGAGGAAACTAGGACACGACTAAGCATCCGGAGCTAGAGGAGACTGAGGACCCGACGCTGCCGAAGAAGGTGCCACGACGAACTGAGAGCCGTCGACCTCAGAGTCTGAGCTGGATGGACTGTGACCCATAGCTGCTGTCACCTAATCAATCTGATGCTGCACTGACTGAAGAGTAGCATCGGGCTCATCAAGTGCAGGCTCAGCGACTGGAGGAGGCACGACTGGCTGCTGCTGCTAGGTAACTGTCGGCTATGGAGTATCCTCGAAGCGCAGAGGACCAGTGGGCAGAGGTGAAGTCAATGACGGTAACACTAGCCTCTGAGATGTCCCGACAGGCTCTGAGAGAATTCCAGTGGCCAAAAGAGCTGAGAGTGGAAAGCTGGACTCCGGAGTACTGAGCAGACTAGTGCTGCTGCCAGGGAGGGGACTGGGGACTGGAGCTGGTGCTGGAGCTAGTGCTGGCAACTGCTGCCCTGGCTGCTGGAGCAAAAATGAGAATAACCGAGTGTTGTTCTCCCTGTCGGCCAACAGAGCCTGCTGCTGCTGCTGAAAGGCTGCATGCATGGCCTGCTGCTGCTGCTGGAGAGACTGGATAATCAGTGTCTGCTACTCCTGCTGGCGAACGAAATCAGCCTGATACTTCAACTGCCTCTCCTCCTGGGCTGCCTGCTGCTGAAGGATCATCTGCTGCTGCATCTGCTGCAAAAACTGAGAAAATTCTGAAGATTGTGCAGCAGGTGGTGGCACTGGGGGGGTCATCTCAGGTGCTGAAGGAAGAGACAGTGAAGGCTGTGCACCCTGAGTAGACCCGCCTGCCTCGTGGTCATGACGACGTGGGAGAGGCGGCAATAACTCCTGGTCCTCGGAGTCTAAGTCACTGTCAGAGACTACGTCAAAGAATGCCTGTGGTAACTCAGCCTCGGCCTCTGCAAGGGCCTCATCCTCAGCAGCATCTCTCTCTCTCCTCAGGTGGGATCTGCTCCTGAGCGTGAGCCATCGCTCGCTAACCACGACGCCTATCAGTAGGAGGAGCTGGAGCATACACCTTGAAGGACCAAGAAGACTCGTAAGCCTCAAAGAACTCTGGGGGTCTGGTGGTTTGAGCAAGCAAGAAAGATATGATATGAGCATATGGCTGCTGTCTGACCATCGTCATCCCATCGGCGATCACATCCTCGATCTCACACAGAATGAAGTCCACAATATCAAACGGCTGGTGAGTGAAGATGGATAGAATCAGCCACTGCTGAAGACTGGTGATCGACTCTGCGTTCCCAATCCTTGGTAGCAAGCTATGCCTCAGAGCATTGTGAATGACTCGCACCTCTGGTATCAGCATATCTGGCAGTCTCCGAGAACTGGGAGGGAATGTCGGCCTGAACAGAGGTCAGATCAGGTCATCCGTCGGGAAGATCCCTCCAGTCAGACCACGGTGAGGAGCACTGGCTCCTGGATAGACAATCTCGTGCAAACTCCTGTCAGACTCCTGCAGCCTCAAAGCCTCAAGAATGTCGGTCCTGTACAGCCTCTGAAACTCTCCCTGGAACATGAACTGCACAAAGGATCTGTCCTCTGCGATCTAAGCTGTAGCATAGAAGACTCTCACCCAATCCTCAACATAGTGGTCTACATCTGTCAGCAAATTTGTAAGGCCTGGAATCGAGTCAAAGTGGCGCCTCACATCTGCTCCCCCTGCGGTTATCCCCATATACCTCCAGTTGAGCGTCTTGTGAACGCTCAAGCTGACCTTCAGCTTCTGATATGAAACAAAGAAGCTCTCTTGCAGGAGGGTATGGAACCTCGGGTCTGCTCCCTCTTCTCTCTCCTCAGGAAACCACTCGTCAATAGGTACAAATCGCAGCTTCTTGACCTTTGGTGACTTGTAGGAGGTCAAGTCACGCAAACGTCTCTCTACCCGTGGCTGAGGCTCCCCTGACTGCTGCTGCTGCTGCTCCTCCTCCTCGGGCTCCGGCTCCTGACGAGCCCTCTTCCGGCAGCCTGATTGGCCAGAAGGGGTCGAGCTCACCCCTCTAGCGAAACGGGAGCGGGTGGATCGACGCACAGGAGTAGCGGTGTCTCTGATCTCAAACCCCTGCCCCTGCTGCTGCCTATTGTAGACATCCACTGCTGCATTTGCTCTCTCCCACTCCTTCTCAGTCGGAGTCCTCTTAGCCTTCTCAACAACCTTGCCCTTGCCCTTGTCAGTGCGCTCATGACCCATCTGAATAGATGAAAGATAATGACGAGATGAGCGAACGCATTGGGTTTATGAAATTTTCAAGAAAAGAGCCCCAAACATACCCTAAGCATGTAGAAGATGTGAAAATCAACAAACATGCTAGGATTAGGATTACGACACAAGGGAATTGATCAATTTGTAGAGTATTTGAGCCGAATTTTAGCAAATTGATCAAAAAGACAAGAATTTAAGGCAATATTGGATGAACTTGACGAATTTAGCAATTGAAGTTCAAAAATTATGAACATGTCCTCAATTTATGATAATTGAAAGTCAATTGTCACAAATTGCAAGAATTTGACTCGGATTTGCATGAATATAGATGATATTTGCATGAATTTGCTTGGATTTGCATGAATTTGACCAAATTTAGCACAAATCGATGAACATGTACTCAATTTATGATAATTGAAAGTCAATTGTCACAAATTGCAAGAATTTGACTCAGATTTGCATGAATATGGATGAGATTTGCATGAATTTGCTTGGATTTGCATGAATTTGACCAAATTTAGCACAAATCGATGAACATGTACTCAATTCATGACAATGAGTGGGAATACAAGCTAATGAAACAAAGTTTGCCTCAGATTGATCAAGATTTGAAAGAAATTTGAGCAAATTTAGACAAAATTGAATTGAATTGATCTAGGGTTCGGCACATTTGAGAAATTTTGATTGAAATTTGTGTTCACCACTGCTAAATGGATGTAGAGGCTGGCGGTGAGGAAGTAGCTCATCGGAGAAGTCGGCCGGCAGCGCTGGACCATGGTGGCGCGGAGAGAAAACAGAGGAGAGGCGGCAGTCGGCCGATGGAACGCTCATGTGACAGACGGGGCCCGCTCAAATTTGTGAACGCCGGAAGATCCGCTGATTTAGGAACTGAACGCCGGAAAGACACCAGATAAAAAATTCCCGAGAGCATTCAACCCAGGTCGTGAACGCCGGATAGTTCGGTGACGTGGGCACTGAACACCGGATAAACGCCGGAACAAATTTTCCAGAGAGCACTCCATACTGCCCAAAAACATCTTCTGCATGCCGGAAGTTCCTCTGAGGCATGTACTGAACACCGGACCTTCCGGTGCATATCCTTTTGAGCTCGTTTTCATTAAACTGACCAGAAGATCCGGTGATAACTTCAAGCAGACGTCGGATCATTCGGTGATAAAAAAAACTGAGCTGAACTAAAATCTCTCACTGTGTCCACATTTCAAATAACCACTCAACAAAAACACATATTTGGACCAGTTTTAGTGAAATCTTTACCCTCTCAAACACTCATTTGCAAATATATGCCAAAAGGCTTTACCATATATAATTTTTTCAAAATAGGCAACTAAGGACCAAAGAAAGAGGGAGAAAATTCCAAAGGAAATGTTTGAGTCACATTACCTATGAACTTAAAGATTAAGGCTTTAAATTCGTTAGGTCATGACTCAATAGGCATTAAGCACTTATATCAATTTAAGCACACTTATAGAGTTGTATGTTCACATCAAGAATGAACAACAAACTCAAAGAGTGATATTCTCCTTTGTGATCTCTCTACCGCCAATGCTTATGCAATGCAAGACATATGCATGAAAGTAAGCATGAGTGTATATTATGTGAATGCGAGGCATAAAATTAATCTATCTTGTCATATTACTTCCCTTCTCAAGCTTCTTCATGGTGAACCCAACAACATGCCTTGAGAAAAAACTAGAGAACCACCATCTCAAGCAAAACCCGCGTTCACCACTATCTTGAGAAGGTCAGACAAGCTCCTATCATGAATGCATCTACATGACAAGGCATCACATGACATTAGAAGCATCGATCACATTTAGTTCATTTCGCAATCTACTAAAAGTGGCGTCATCTAGAGGTTTAGTGAAGATATCCGCCAATTGATCTTCCGATCGAACACTACTAAGAGAGATATCATTATTAGCCACATGGTCTCTTAGGAAGTGATGACGGATATCAATGTGCTTTGTGCGAGAGTGTTGAACGGGATTGTTAACAATTTTTACGGCACTCTCATTATCACAAAGAAGTGGAACCTTTTCTAGATGAACACCAAAGTCTAACAAGGTTTGCTTCATATAGAGGATTTGAGCACAACATGCTCCGGCGGTAATGTATTCCGCTTCCGTTGTGGACAAGGCTACCGAGTTTTGCTTCTTAGAACTCTAAGAGACTAGGGATCGCCCTAGAAAGTGGCACCCACCCGAAGTACTCTTGCGATCCACACGGCATCCGGCAAAGTCCGAATCCGAGTATCCCAGGAGTAGGAAACTAGCGCCTTTCGGGTACCACAAGCCTATGCTAGGTGTATGCTTTAGGTATCTAAGGATTCTTTTTACCGCGCTAAGATGTGATTCCTTAGGATTAGCTTCAAAGCGAGCGCACATGCATACACTAAACATAATATCGGGCCTAGATGCGGTAAGGTAAAGGAGTGACCCAATCATAGAACAATAGAGTTTTTGGTCAATCGATTTACCCGTTTCATCCAAGTTGAGATATCCATTTGTAGGCATAGGGGTCTTGATTGGCTTGCAATCATCCATCTTAAACTTCTTGAGGATGTCCCTTGTGTACTTCTCTTGATGGATGAATGTCCCTTCCTTCAATTGCTTGATTTGAAATCCAAGGAAGTAGTTTAGCTCGCCAATCATCGACATCTCGAACTCCCTGGACATCATATCACCAAATTCCTCGCAAAACTCTTTGTTAGTTGAACCAAATATTATATCATCAACATAAATTTGACACAAGAAAAGCTCATTGTGGATGATCTTTGTGAACAATGTGGTGTCCACCCTCTCGATCTTGAATCCTTGGTTGATGAGGAAGCCACGTAGGCGTTCATACCAAGCTCGTGGGGCTTGCTTTAGTCCATAAAGCGCCTTGATCAACCTATAAACATGATTAGGATATCTAGGATCTTCGAAACCGGGGGGTTGTTCAACATAAACGAGTTCATTAATAAAGCCATTTAAGAATGCACTTTTCACATCCATTTGATAAAGCTTAATGTTATGATGTGAAGCAAATGCAAGAAGGATACGGATGGCTTCAAGCCTTTCCACGGGAGCAAATGTTTCGCCAAAATCCAAACCTTCAACTTGTGCAAAACCTTGTGAGACAAGTCTTGCCTTGTTGCGTACCACCACACCATGTTCATCTTGCTTGTTGCGGAAGACCCACTTGGTTCCAATCACATTTTTGTCTTGAGGCCTCTCTTCAAGTATCCATACCTCATTGCGAGTGAAGTTGTTAAGTTCTTCTTGCATTGCCAACACCCAATCCGGATCCTTGAGAGCCTCATCTAAATGTGTGGGTTCCGAACAAGAGATAAACGAGTAATGTTCACAAAATGAAGCACACTGACGAGAGCGAGTTTGTACTCCCCTAGACGGACTCCCAATGATCAAGTCAATCGGGTGATCCTTAGAAATGTGTGTATGCTTCACTTGTGGTTGTTGAGGTGTATCTTGTGGTGGTCCAACATCTTGAGCTTGAGCTTGAGCTTCCTCTTGAGAGATATAGACGTCATGTGAAGGAAGTGGTTCATCATCCTTGTCTTCATTTTTATCAACTTGGGGTGCCATGGAGGTGTGCGGAATTGAAGTAGAGGGTACATCTTCATCATCCTCCTTAGGCTTGATATCCCCAATTGCCATATTCTTCATTGCATCTCTCAAGGGTTCATCACCTACATCATCACAAGAAATACCATCTCCTTGGGAGCCATTAGATTCATCAAACTCCACATCACAAGTTTCTTCAACAAAACCGGTGGCATTGTTGAATACTCGATATGCTTTGGAGTTCGATGCATAGCCAACAAGAAAACCAACATCACAATGTTTTTCAAACTTGCCTAGGTGTTCCTTTTTCTTGTAGATGAAGCACTTATACCCGAACACCAGAAGTAGGAGACATTGGGTTTTCTCCCAATGAGAAGCTTGTATGGTGTCTTCTTCAATAGTCGGTGGAGGTACACTCGGTTAGATGCATGACACGCCGTATTGATTGCTTCCGCCCAAAACTTCTCCGGCGTACCATACTCATCCAACATTGCTCTTGCAAGCGTGATCAAGGTCTTGTTCTTCCTCTCCACCACTCCATTTTGTTGAGGAGTGTAGGTGGATGAAAACTCATGCTTGATGCCTTTATCATCGCAAAAATCTTCAATTTGAGTGTTCTTGAACTCCGTGCCATTGTCACTCCGGATCTTCACAAGTGTGGACTCAAACTCATTTTGAGCCCTCTTTTTGAACTTCTTGAAGATCCCAACGGTCTTGCCCTTGTCATCTAGAAAGAAAGTCCAAGTGTATCTTGTATAATCATCAACAATGACAAGACAATATAGATTATCACCAAGACTTTTGTAGGTAGTTGGTCCGAAGAGGTCCATGTGTAGAAGCTCCAAGGGTCTTGATGTAGACATCATGGACTTGTATGGATGAGAACTTGCAACTTGTTTTCCCGCTTGGCAAGCATTACACAACTTGTCCTTCTCGAAAACCACGTCCTTCAAACCAACTACCATTCCATTCTTGAATACCTTCTTGAGTTGGCTCATCCCAATGTATGCAAGTTGACGATACCAAAGCCAACCCATAGACGTCTTGGTGAAGAGGCACGTAGTCAAGCTAGCTTCATTAGAGGAAAAATCCACAAGATAGATATGTCCATGTCTAAAACCTTTAACGATTAGATCATTATGCTTCTTGCTAGTTATGACAACATCAACATCACTAAATAAGCATGTGAAGCCTAGATCACATAGTTGAGCTACGGAAAGCAAATTGAAGCTAAGCGACTCTACTAAAAGAACATTAGAAATAGAGAGATCATTTGAGATAGCTACCTTACCCAAACCTACCACATTTGCCTTAGAGTTATCACCAAAGGTGACTTTATCATGATCACCCACTTCATCTTCTAGAGAGGTGAACATCATTACATTGCCGGTCATATGTTGTGTACATCCGCTATCAAGCACCCAATGTTTTCCACCGGCTTTGTAGTTCACCTACACACATGAGATCAAGCTTTTTGTTTAGGTACCCAACCAAGTTTGGTACCTTTCATGTGAGACACAAGAGATTTAGGCACCCAAAGTTGCCTAGGAAGCTTGCCCTTAGCTTGAGTTCCAATGAATTTTGCCATGATTTTACCACTTTTAAGCTTATGCAATAGAAAATGATGATCATTAAACGTGGACTTGTATTTAGAAGGCAAAATAGGAAGGGGTTTAGTAGGAATTGGACACTCCCTCGTGTGGTGTCCGGTGACTTGACAATGTTGGCAATATGAACCAACTTCCTTGATGAAACAATTCTTGATCTCCGGTGTCTTCATGACCCTTTTTACCGGGTTAGGGAAGCATCCAAGTCCTTTCTTGTTGTAGTATAAAGCATTCTTCATGAGAATTTTCTTGTGCTTGTACTCCCCCTTAGTCAACCGGGCCACACAAGACTTGAGACTTGCAACCTCACTCTCAAGCTCTTGCTCCCTTGCATGGTTAGTCTTAGAGGATGATGTAACATCACATGAACAGGAGCATGGTATATCAAGAAGGTCATCACAAGAGGTAGATGCATTGACCTTAACTACATCAATATCAACCAATTCATTAAAGCTACGATCAATGGCATCATAAGCATACTCAAGTTCTTGGTGTTTGTATATCAAGCCATTATGCTCAAGTTTTAGCTTGTAGTTACTAGCCTCAAGAGACTTGCTAGATGCAACTACTTCATCATGTTTCTTAAGCAAATTATTGTATTTAGCAAGCAACTCATCATGACTAGAACTAAGCATAGAATTAGCATTTTCAAGAGACTTGATTTTAGCCTTTTGCCTTTTGATAATAGTAGCATAGTCATTCATTAGCTTAGATAGATCATTAGGAGAAAGACCATCATCATCACTACTATCATCTTCCTCACTACTCACCTTGTTGTTACCTTTTGCCATGAGGCACATAGGTGGTGGAGGTAGAGGTGGATCATTATTGACGATGGCGAGACCCGCGAAGTTGTTGTCTTCATTATCACTTGAATCATCACTTGAGCTTTCACCGGAGACCCATTCACCAACAATGTAGGCCTTGCATCCTCCACCCTTCTTGTTGAAGAGTTTCTTCTTCCTCTTGTCTTGATCCTTCTTCTTGTGCTTGTCCTCATCCTCAATTGCATCAAACTTCTTGGACTTGTTCTTGTTTCTCTTGTCGGGATGAGGGCAATCATATGATATGTGGCCAAGGTTACCACAATTGTAGCACTTCTTCTTGTCTCCGCCATCGAACTTGTCAAATTTCTTTGAGCGAAATTTATTCTTCTTGGGATCATAGTTGTAGCCCTTCTTTTGAAACTTAGAGATCATCCTTGTGGTTCTTCTCATGAGAAAAGCAAGCTCGGTGTCGGAGTCATCATCATCATCTTCATCATTATCATCATCTTCATCGCTTTCACTTGATGATGGAAGCTTCATCTTCTTCTTCTTCTTGTCAACCATCTTTGCTTTGAGAGCAAGGTTTTTCTTGGATGATGACTCATGATCTCCAAACAAGAATATCTCATGAGCACATATCTTTCCCACGGTAACGGTGATGGTCATGTCATTGATGTCCCTTTCATGAAGAAGAGAGATGACAATGTTGTATTGTGGCTTGGGAAGCACCATCAAGATCCTACGAATGATGTCTCCATCGGACAATTGGGTGAGTTCAAGGGAATTTATTTCTTCCACAAGCATGTTCATACGAGAATACATGTCATTGTATAATTCATTTGAAAACATCTTGAATTGATTAAGAGCATTCATAAGCACATGATATCTTTCCTCATGAATTCTCCTAGAACCCTCATGAATTTCACAAAGAGCGGTCCAAATGTCATGAGCGAATTCTTTGCTTCTAACTCTAGAGAAAACTTCTTCACTAATTCCCTCAAATATAGCATTCTTTGCCTTAGCATTCCACCTAACTTCTTGTTCGGTAAAAGGTTGATCAAACCCAACAGAGGTGGCTTGCCAACACTCGGGGGAAATAGCCTCAAGATAGCTCGCCATGCAAACTTTCCAATAGGCAAAGTTCTTTCCCTCGAACCTTGGCACGCTACTTCCGCTCCCTGGGGCCATTTCTCTAGGATTTTAATCCTATCAAGAGCACGAGGCACTGATACCAATTGAAAGGATCGAATGGCCCAACAGGGGGGTGAATTGGGCGCTAATTAAAACTTCTACCGCTTTCTAAAACAAATAACAACCTTAGCCTATATAAAAGTGAATGCAACTACGTGATATAAACTAGAACAAGGCAACTAAACAAGCAAAATAACTAAGAGAGAGAACGGTAAAGAAAGACTTGCAATAACAAAGATACTCAAAGTAAAATGCAGGAATGTAAATAGTTGGAGAAGAGAACACTAATTTTTTCCCGAGGTTTCGAGAAGTTGGCACTTCCCCCTAGTCCTCGTTGGAGCATCCACCAAGGATGTAGCTCCCACTTGAGTCACCAAGACTCAAGTACTCCCTCTTGATTGCCCCTTCTCCATCTCCGGATTGGCGGGCATCAAACCAAGTACATCATCTCTTCCCGGGGCTCCCACAAGTCCTCCAAGAGCTCACCGAGAACACCTCCGATCACCAAGACCGTCTAGGTGTTGCCAACCACCAAGAGTAACAAGCTTCAAACTTCACTTGACAAAGACCAAGCCTAGACAACAGCTAGATGCACACTCGTTACTCTCCAAGCACTAAAGATGTCCTTAATCTTCAACTAAGAACTTGGAATTAACACAAGTGCTCTCTCTTGCTTCTAAATGACACACCAAGTGTATGAGCTGCTACAGGGTCGCCCGAGCACATATGAGACCAAATGAGTAGGTATTTATAGGCCAAGGATCAAGAATTAGCCGTTACCTAACAACCCAGAATTTTTCTCAACGCCGGAAGGTCCGGAGGGAATAATTCTATCCACGTCGGAATATCCGGTGCTAATACCCCTGACAGAATAGCCGTTAACTGTTCCATTAGTCGTTAAAGGTCCGTCATTTCATCCGGACTAACGCCGGATCATCCAGCGCATTGAAATCGGCCAGATGATAGATTGCAACCTTTCTGTATAAAAACATCCGGTGTTTATCCGACCATACGCCGGACCATCCAGCGTGTAGAATCACGCCGAGACTGCACTGCAAAGATTGCTCCGGCGATCTCACCACTCGAACGCCGGACCATTCGGCATAGACTTCAACAAATTTTCAACTCAGAACTCTTAGGAAATTTCTCCGGTGCTGACAACAATTTTGGCGCCGGACCATCCTGACCAAGCTTAAGAATTTTGCTGTCCTCGACCAAAATAAACTCCGGTGAGTACACTCGTCATACAGAGGATCATCCGGTGTGTTGAATTTTCGCTGAATTCATCCAATTCAAACAATTTTGAGTTCTAACTTCTTGGACACTCAACCAAAAGCTTGTATGAGCTACCTAGCTCTAGAGATTCACAAGTGTGCATCAACTATGTCTAGACTCACCTAGGTCAAGCTACAACTCTTAACCCCCCTTTATAGTACGGTCAAAAGACTAAAAAGAAATAGAACCTATACTACTCTAAGTGTCCTTCATCTCCTTGTGACACTTAGAACTAGAAGATCCTTAATCTTCAAGCACATGTCCTTTGATCGTCCATACAAGCGCTTAAAGGGCCAAAAGTATCAAAGCATCATTGTGAACTAAGTTTTTCTTTTTCTTTGATACCGATCAAAACACATATGTTAGTCACAATGATACGGTTGTCATTAATCACCGAAACTCTTACCACTTACCTAGGGGCCTATATGCTACACTGGTACTGAATGTTGGAATGAAACATAGGGCCTGCGGACACATTTGAGTTGCCACACGGGAACGTGTGTTGCTTGCTTGTCCTTGGAAAGACATCTTCCTCTTCTTCTCATCCAACTGACGGTGCTTGTGTTCAACCATCAAAGCTTTGTTTACCATTGCTTGGAAATTGGGAAACTCTTGCGGAAGTAGAGCATACTCTATGGCATCATTCAAACCTTCCAGAAAATGTTCCTGCTTCTTCTCATATGTATCCACTTCATTAGGAGCATACTTGGACAACTGAGTAAACTTGGTCACACACTCCCTTAGAGTCATTGGTCCTTGATTCAGGCTCATGAATTCCTTCTTCTTCAAACAGACATCTCCAGATAATAGGTGATGAGTGCGGAAACTACATTTAAACTGCACAATATGCTTCCCAACAGTCTAGGGCTTGACCAACGAGTTAATGTGAGGCATAGAGAACCATCTCTCTATCATTGCACTGAGCAACATGTAGCTTCCTTTCTATATCCTTCATCCAATCATCTGCATCCATAGGTTCCACTGCATGACTGAAGACTAGGGGTTGAGTTCTTTTGAATTCTCCAAGTCTTGATGGTTGATACAGTTGAGGAACATGATTTGGTTATTGCTGCTGCATCTGCACCATGGTTTGGGCTAAAGCTTGCAAGATCTGAGTCTGCATGGCTATCTGTTGTTCCAAGGTCATTGGAAGGGGCGGGGGTAGATTCTAGTTGTTGCTGTTCTCCTCGTGGGTATTGATACTCTTCCTTGTGTTAACCATCTGATTAGGGTTGGAAAGAGGGACAGGAGTAGATAAGCAGGACTGAAAATAATTTAACTAAGGAAACCCATCTATATTAAATTATATAGATAATAAAGATGCGTCTGTGGACAAGGTGCCAAAGCATTCCACAGCTCACATCAACACTCAAATAAAAGATCCAAATCACACACTTAGCACCATAACAATTCTCACACTAGCAATATTATTATCCTTAACGATTACATCGACGCTCGACTCTGACAACGCTAAGACCATCTACGAAAAGACTATACTATTGGGACTCCTCTCTAGTACGGGATCCTGAGGGGGAGGAATCAACTGATCTATCTTCATTTATGGCGGGGGTGTTGAGACAGATCCTCTTGCGCGGGGGTGAGTGGATAGACAAGTCTTCTTCTTCATCTTCAAATTCTTTTTGGTTGGCATCATGTTCATCCTCAAGAAGTGTAGTGACGAAAGCAAGGCATTGGCGAACTTCTCCCAACTCCCATAAAGCGCAGTCTAGTTCATCTTCCAAGGCCACAGTGAGTGCAACTTGTTCACAGTGAGCACAGTCTGGTTTTCCCCAAAGGGACTCTTCACAAACGGTTTATTACTTCCACGAGTTCTTCGGGGACAGTATGCATAAGGAGATTCGACCATCTTGCTGTTATATTGATCTCGAACATGGGATGTGGCTTGACGAGCTGTATCTTGAACACCGGCGGTGAAGGTTGCTCTTGGGGCCATTGCTGAGTGAATGCCCACAACTCGACAAACCTCCAGACCTTCATCTTGGCTTAGCTCATAATCATAGATAGTGACTTCAACCTTCCATCTACATATCCAGAGTGTGGTTTCTTAACTCCCCTGTAGACTGGCTTTCGTGTATGTCCAAGTCCAGAAAGTATTCCCCATAGTAAGCGAGGAAGGTGTCCAGCGTGAAGACCATCACTTTCATAGACGTCAGGAACGGGGTCCATACTCCGTAAAGTGGGCTCATCAATCTCCTCTTCAGTTGGAACATGTTGAAGAATGGGTGGACGTCCTCTGGTTGACTTGCGGGCAATAAGCAGCCGGCGAACCATCTAAAAAGGAAGAGATGGGATATAAGAAATAACCTTATGGATAGCAAGAGACAAGTATGAGAACTAATGGAAAGGCTCTGATGGGTTTAGACGAATTAGGAA
The DNA here is from genome assembly GCF_958298935.1 of Phragmites australis. Taxonomy (NCBI): domain Eukaryota; kingdom Viridiplantae; phylum Streptophyta; class Magnoliopsida; order Poales; family Poaceae; genus Phragmites; species Phragmites australis. Next base: position 16,376,653 of record NC_084936.1, on the reverse strand, counting down.
AATCTTAGGACGACCATTCTATCTAGTCTTGTGGTCCTACAGTCAGTATGGCTTTGATACTACCTCTGTCACACCCAGTTTTAACAGACAAAACCAAGTGCAGCTTATGTGTGCCCAGAAGTTTAACACACATAAGGACGTCATAGGTGAAGTAACAAAAGCAATACTTTAACTTATAATCGTTCACTTCTTACAATAAAGACTTCACCTAAACAACTTCAAAAACTAAACGACAGCATCTAAACGACGGCAGCGGGACAAAAGCATCGGCGACCAAGCACTCCATAGGCACCGACCGGAAGACACGCTCCTAGAACGCCAGTTCGTCGTCTTGGAAATCTCCAAAGTCTTCCACTGAGCAGCATATGTTTTGTAAGAGATAGCAAGGGTGAGCACATAGAGTACTCAGCAAGTGTGGGAAAAAATGATATGCAGACTTATATCAAGAATAGTATAACGCATGGTATATTTGCATAAATGCGAGTAATAAAAACATATTTGGACTCAAAAAGTATTAAACAATTATTAAATGAATGTAACCCAATTAGTCCAACAACCTGCATACAAGGCTCCCCACCTTGTATACCACAACTGTCTAGTACTCCCTGTACTATAACCAACCATGACCAAACCCATAACCACAACCAAATAATCATGTGAGGATCCAAGTCTCTCATAACCGTGAGCACGGCTGTTATAACAATTTTTACACTCTGCCGAGGTTGTCCAGCTTTCCCCACGAATCAGTGAATTCTATGTTGCCATGTTCACGAAATAGTTAACACACGCCAGTGGTGTGCTGCCAAGAAATCAACGAACGACATTTTTCCACTAACCAGAGACTAATCCAGTATACGTTTGCCCACTAGGTTTCACCGCCAGGATTTACGCGAGTTCAACTCCTACCCAGAAGCCCCCTTTTGTGGTGACACAACACACTGGATATACTCTAACTAGTATGTCATGCCTTACCCATATTAGCCTTGTGGTTGGTACGTTACTTCTTGGGTTGTCGCTCCACGAACAGATCCTTACTTAGATTACTTGAGCAAACACTACTAACATCATAACCATGACAACCATCAAAACCACTTTGCTCAAGGCCTAAGGTTCCATATTGCTACACCATTACAAATTAACCATCATTGTTGCATATGTTCATTAGTCAAGATTATGACACTTCCCAGTATCCCCAAAAGCATGACTAAGCAATCTACTCAACAAAGACATCTAACCATAAACCATCTAGGTTCCAAGGGATGATAAGGAAAAATCTAGAGAAAACCCTAACATAGGTGACTACCCATCAGGTTGACAAACACTGCATGCAATTTGTAAAACAAAATATTTAAAAACATAGGTTCAAGATGATCAAGAATACTTGCCTTCTCCTTGCTGCTGCTCAGTGTATTCTTACTCTTGGTCTTGATGTTCCTTAACTTGATCCGGGGTGTTGTTGACTAATCGCACAATTACCGGCAAAGCACACAAATAAAATACACTAAGAACAAAACACAAAACAAAAGAACAATAAGATTAAACCTATCTAGAAAGATAGAGCACTAAAAAATGAATCTAACGACGCAAGAATCGTTTAAAACGAAGCTACGACAAAAAAGATATGCTAAAAACAAGATTAGAGTTTTCTTGAAAAAGAATAGGACTTATTTGTAAATAAAAGAAAATCTAGGGACCTTTTTATAACAATAAAAGGACCTATATATAATTTTAGAGAAGTTTAGGGATCTAATTGTAAAAAGACCAAGCTCCTTTTGTAATTATAGAGAAGTTCAGGGCTCAACAAGCTTAGGCGGTATTCCACAGAGCATGCACCTCACTCGGACGAACAAGGGTTAGGATAACCTACCCAAACTGGACGGTTGTGCCGCAGAGCGAGAAAAACTTCTTGTGGGGAACAATTAAAGCCAAATTTGACTTCCATGAAGGATGCCCCTTGGAGGACGTGGAAAGACAGGAAATAGCCAAGATGGGCAAGGCGTGGAAGACCTTCAAGAGAGAGCTGTATAAAACATATGTGAAGCAGGATCTCGTACCCAATAATATTGCTTATAGGTACTTGGCGGATCAATGGGTAGAGTTTGTGGTGAGGTGCTAGTCTGAGAAATTTTAGCAACAGAGTTAAACTAACAAAGCGCGTCAGACATGCAACACGCACCCCCACAGACTCAGCACTGGTGGGTACACATGCAAGGAGTTAGACTAGGACAAGGAGGATGAGCAGGCAGCTTGGGAGAACCGCTCCACACCATTTTCACATATCCCGAAGAGGTGGGCTCGAAACTGGTTCTGAGGAAGGGTTGGACGCTCGGCTGATGGTTCTGTCACCTTCAAGAAGCAAGAAACCGAGCAAGTGGCTCAAAGGATCCTACAACTTTTGGTAGAATCCACTTAAGGATCATTCCAGCCATCTAAAGAAAAAGACATACTAACCTCGGCTCTAGGGAACAAAGAGCACCCGGATCGCACGAGTGGCATAGGTGTTTCTGTTCCATGGAAGTTGGGATTCCCTGATGACGCCGATTCATAATGGAGCCGAAGGAGAAATAAAGCTGAGCGTGAAGCAGCATAGCGTGAATAGATAAGAATGGAGATTGTCACTGAGATCGAAGCAAGGATGAAAGAACAGATGGATATGCTTGCCGAAAGGATGGAACAATGGGTTGAGGAGTGAGTACGGGCTATGAGGTAGCAGGATGCAGCCACGACACTTGAATCTCCGCTGGCTCGACACCAGAGTAGTTGCGCATCTGCACCAGATAACGCTCTAGATAACATGTTCGATCAACATGACTTCCCTATCAGCGGATTTGATGGTGACCCCCCCCCCCCTTGTCGATGACATTCAGAAAGAGGTCCCTGGCAAGAGATACCCCATTGGCGACATAGAGGTCCCTCGTCAGTTACATTCAATAATATATGGATTTTGTACTATATATATGACAGTACATACAGTTTTAGGAATACAACCATCGATACAAATGCTTTTTATAATGGCCTCTGTTATATAGTACAGACGGCTTGAAATTGGAATCATTTGTACTGTCCCATAGTACAGACAGCTCCAATAACAAGTCGTCTGTACTGTTACTATATCACAGACAGCTCGAAACTTCGAGCCGTCTGTGATATTACATAGGACAGATGGCTCTTGTTTGGAGCTATCTCTATTATTACTATATCACATATGGTTCATAACTCCTAGCTGTCTATGATATTCCATAGTACAGACGGCTAGTGATTGGAGCCGTCTGTACAAAAGTTTTATACAGACGGTTCAAAATCCGTCTGTACAAATATGATTTGTACACACTCTTTTCCATAGATGGTTCGAAAAACTGTCCCGCATGGGTTTTCCGAACCGTCTGTAAAAATGATTTTTCCAGTAGTGTCCATGGATACAAGCGGACACGGACGACAACGGCAGCGACTGCGCCACCGCCCGTGGGGGAGTCCGGCGACGACGAGACTACCGTAGCCTTGCACTGGAGCAACAGAGAGTCCAGGAGAGACGGAGAAGCTTTGCTACATCCTCATCTTCGTCCTAGACAACTGCCACAATGGAGAGAAGAGATCGAGAGAGAGGGGTGATGGGGAACGAGAGTGAGAGAGGAGAGATAGAGAGAGAGGGGTGGTGGGGAACGAGAGAGAGAGAGAGAGAGAGAGAGAGAGAGAGAGAGAGAGAGAGAGAGAGAGAGAGAGAGAGAGAGAGAGAGAGAGAAGATCCGAGCGACAAAAATATCTAGAGCCGAACTTCAAGTTCGAGCCAAAATTAGATTGGAATAAAATTTCGGGTCCATACAGACTATCAATGCCAGTTGTGACTAGAACTGGCACTGATAGTTGGAGCCGGACGTTTGATCGAGCCAAAATTAGAATGGATCAAAAATTTCGGGTCCAGATGAACTATCAGTGCCGGTTACGACTAGAACCGGCACTAATAGTCCGTATCAGTGCCGGTTTTTAGTGGCTCCATCACTGTTCGAGTGTGGGAGGTTATGAACCGGCACTGATACATCTTCAGTGGCGGTTCTAGTACAATCGGCACTGATATGCCGCTACTTTTAACTAGTTGTGTAGTAGTGCTTTCCACTGACACTAATATACCTTAGAACAAAACCGAAACCACACAGGCAAACATGGCATGTCCTAGAAGTGCAATCCTAGCAGATACATAATCAAACAATAAGATAGGAACAAAGTTTAAAGAGGAGTTCTTTTTCTGCTTCTTGTTTTCCTTTTTTTCCCTTCTCTTCTCCCTTTTTTTTCTACTATGATGCGCCACAATAAAATAGGTGAATCATATAAGATAGTAGTAATGAAGTATGCAAGGGCGTTGGCCAAACTTCTTATCATTTTGGTTATATACTTTCAATTACAAACACATGACTTTCAGTGCCTCAGAATAGCAGCCAATGCCACTGAAGTTTCTGGATATAATTTAAGGTATTAGCAGGCACTCAATCTCCACTGTTGCTTTGGTTAACTCTCTTCACAATCACGTAATGTCTGTGGAAGAAGTTATGGCACTGAAATGAAACCTAGTATTTTAACAGAACGGTAAAATGTGACTTCCAGTGCCACAAAAAGTGAGAGTTTTGAATTCTGAGTGGCCAGGCAAACAGAAGCAACTTCATGTATGTTATAATAGCGACCTCAGGGTTTGTTATTACATTCCACGTGTGGGAATTCATCTATGTTATCTGGGATATCCACTCAGCTGTGCTTGAAATCTTACATATATTAAGAAAATATACGGACTATTAGTGCCGGTTCTAGTCGCAACCGGCACTGATAGTTCATCTAGATCCGAAATTTTTGATCCATTCTAATTTTGGTTTGATCAAACGTCCGGCTCCAACTATCAGTACCAGTTCTAGTCACAACTGGCATTGATAGTCTGTATGGACCCGGAATTTTATTCCAATCTAATTTTGGCTCCAACTTGAAGTTCGGCTCTAGATATTTTTGTCGCTTGGCTCTTCTCTCTCACACAATCTCTCTCTCTCTCTCTCTCTCTCTCTCTCTCTCTCTCTCTCTCTCTCTCTCTCTCTCTATCTATCTATCTATCTATCTATCTATCTATCTATCTATCTCTCCTCTCTCACTCTCATTCCCCATCGCTCCTCTCTCTCAATCTCTTCTCTCTATTGTGGCGGTTGTCTAGGACGAAGATGAGGATGTAGCAAAGCTTCTCCGTCTCTCATGGACTCTCTGTTTCTCCAATGCAAGGTTACGGCGGTCTCGTCATCGCCAGACTCCCCCACGAGCGGTGGCGTGGTCGCTACCGTCGTCGCCTGCGTCCGCTTGTATCCATGGACACTACTGGAAAAATCATTTTTGCAGACGGTTCGGAAACCCCATGCTGGACAGTTTTTTGAACCGTCTATGGAAAAGAGTTTGTACAAATCATATTTGTACAGATGAGTTTTGAACCGTCTGTACAAAACTTTTATACAGACGGCTCCAATCACTAGTCGTCTGTACTATGGAATATCAGAGTCATGAACCATATTTGATATAGTAATAGTAGAGACAGCTCCAAACAAGAGCCGTCTGTACTATATCACAGACGTCTCGAAGTTTCGAGCTGTCTGTGATATAGTAACAGTACAGACGACTCATTATTGGAGCTGTCTGTACTATGGGACATTACAAATGATTCCAATTTCAAGCCATCTGTACTATATAACAGAGGCCATTATAAAAAGCATTTGTACAGACGGTTGTATTCCTAAAACCGTATGTATTGTCATATATATAGTACAAAATCCATATATTACTAAATGTAACTGATGTATCAAGAACAAAATACACATAGTAGTATGTCATATACACAACAGATCATTTGCATTCAAACTCCATACACTTTGTAAATCGAACGTCTTCATTCAATATCACAAAGTCAATATTACAAAGCCTCCAAAGTCACAAAGTCATAAACTTTTCGGGATCATAAAATTCGCCGGTCTCCTTTATGATCTCCGCAAGTCTGATCTATTTTTTAATATACATTAGACTGTCCTTCACAAGATTACCTGTAGGAAATTTATACGTTTGTAGAAGAAAATTTAAGTAGTTAGGCAGAACGATGAAAAATGCATTTTAATATACTATAATTACACTAACCGGTGGATATACTGGTGGACTAGAGCCAACAATTTGCAGCATATACTGGGCAACATAGAACCCATAGAGGTTGGTGCCCTGTGGCTGCCTGTGACACTGCAAAAATTTGTGCACGGTACATTTAGTTTTATGGAATGCATATTATAAAGGTAAATTGATGTGCGACAAAGGAAGTATTACTAGGAACTGATGTTGGTAGGTCGTCGAGGGTTTATCTCACCGGGAACACCCTTGTCAACAAATCTTTCAGATCTGAATACCTCTCTAGGTCGTAGTACATCGAGTTGAGGTATATGTAGTGTTGATTGTATGTATAGATAGAAACTAACATCAAATGGTCTCGGTAGTTGTACGGTAGAAGAATAAGGTCCTTGATCCACAGAGAGCGACCATGGCCTCCCGATGTATTTCTCAACCTCCCCCAGAGACCAGGTGATTGTTGACCCACATACGACATGTGGGTCAAGGAATCCGATTCTCGGATTCTCTCTCTTGACTTCTTGAATCATAAGTCTACACATAAGAGTAATGTAGATGAATGAGCGTATCAATGAGTTAGGTGGTTTATTAAGCATAGACCATGATTAATAATATTTACAGTGTCCAGCATCTAAGTAGACCGATGTTTAGCTTGTCAAGACGATAGAGGAGGAATAAATCCTCGAAGGTCACGAGGAAGGTTCTAGCTGATTGCAGGAAATGTTGCTACTGTTACTTGGTGCTGAAACAAGTAGAAAGATGTTTCTCCTCATGGAACCTCTTCATGTATAGGTCATGGAGAATCATACTTGCCCAGCCCAATTGCTCTAATGCTTTCTTGCTCAGTAACGGCTGTCCTGCCATGTAGGTGTTTGACAGAGGTTCTTCTTCTACTTCCTTCTTGTCCTTCTGTTTGCTGGCTCTACCCTTTCCGTGAGGTGCCATTTTGGCAGACTATTGGCTAGATTTGCTGTACAATTTTTGTTGCTCATGTGGTGCAGAAGGAGATTTGACCTTCGGCGGAGCATGATGAAAAGAGAAGTCGCTATCGTCGCGTACTGGAGATAGAGGCTATGGAGGTGATGGAGAGGCAACTAGTGTTATGAACTTCTTTGGCCACTGGATGAAGGAGTGGATGGTCTCCCCAAATGTCCTGACATCATCCTCTAGGGGAATAGGAAGTGGGAGGGACGTGCAATTGTTGTACACCAAGTCCACTGACACCCTAGCGTAACCAGGTTGTAGCGGGAGTCCATGAATCGTCTATTCCCCACCACATGTAAACACCAAGCCCGTGCCAACCTCAATGATGTTATTGAAGCAAATAGTGGTGGGCAATGGGAGCTTGCACTTGGTGGCTGCCTCTATGTTGTCAATGGGGTATCTCTCGCCAGGGACCTCTTTCTGAATGTCATCGACGAGGGGGGGGGGGGTTCACCATCAAATCCGCTGATAGGGAAGTCATGTTGATCGAACATGTTATCTAGAGCATTATCTGGTGCAGATGCGCAGCTACTCTGGTGTCGAGCCAGCGGAGATTCAAGTGTCGTGGCTGCATCGTGCTACCTCATAGCCCGTACTCACTCCTCGACCCGTTGTTCCATCCTTTTTGCAAGAATATCCATCTGTTCTTTCATCCTTGCTTCGACCTCAGTGACAATCTCCATTCTCATCTGTTCACGCTATGCTGCTTCGCACTCAGATTTATTTCTCCTTCGGCTCCATTATGAATCGGCGTCATCAGGGAATCCCAACTTCCATGGAACAGAAACACCTATGCAACTCTTGCGATCCGGGTGCTCTTCGTTCCCTAGAGCCGAGGTTAGTATGTCTTTTTCTCTAAATGGCTGGAATGATCCTTAAGTGGATTCTACCAAAAGTTGCAGGATCCTTTGAGCCACTTGCTCGGTTTCTTGCTTCCTGAAGGTGACGGAACCATAAGCCGAGCGTACAGCCCTTCCTCGGAACCAGATTCGAGCCCACCTCTTCGGGATCTGTGAAAATGGTGTGGAGCAGTTCTCCCAAGCTGCTTGCTCATCCTCCTTGTCCTAGTCTAACTCCTTGCACACGTACCCACCAGTGATGAGTCTATGGGGTGCGTGTTGCATGTCTGACGCACTTTGTTAGCCTAACTCTATTGCTAAAATTTCTCAGACTAGCACCTCGCCACAAACTCTGCCCATTGATCCGCCAAGTACCCATAAGCAATATTATTTGGTACGAGATCCTGATTCACATATGTGTTATACAGCTCGCTCTTGAAGGTCTTCCACGCCTTGCCCATCTTGGCTATTGCCTGTCTTTCCACGTCCTCCAAGGGGCATCCTTCATAGAAGTCAAATTTGGCTTTAATTGTTCCCCATAAGAAGTTTTTCTCACTCTACGGCACAGCCGTCCAGTTTGGGTAGGTTATCCTAACCCTTGTCCGTCCAAGTGAGGTGCATGATCTATGGAATACCGTCTGAGCTTGTTAAGCCCTGAACTTCTCTGTAATTACAAAATGAGCTCAGTCTTTTTACAATTAGATCCCTAAACTTCTCTAAAATTATATATAGGTCATTCTATTTTTATAAAAAGGTCCCTAGACTTTCTGTTATTTACAAATAAGTGCTTTTCTTTTTCAAGATAAACTCTAATCTTATTTTTAGCATATCTTTTTCGTCGTAGCTCCATTTTAAGCGATTTTTGCGTCGTTAGATTCGTTTTTCAGAGCTCCATCTTTCTAGATAGGTTTTATCTTGTTATTCATTTCTTTTGTGGTTTGTTCTTAGTGTATTTTGTTGTGTTCTTTACTGGTAATTGTGTGCTTAGTTGACAACGCCCGGATCAATTTGAGGAACATCAAGACCAAGAGCAAGAATACACTGAGCAGCAGCAAAGAGAAGGCAAGTATCCTTGATCATCTTGAACCTATGTTTTTAAATATTCTGTTTTACAAATTGCATGCAGTGTTTGTCAACATGATAGGTAGTCACCTATGTTAGGGTTTTCTCTAGATTTTCCCTTATCATCCCTTGGAATCTAGATGGTTTATGGTTAGGTATCTTTGTTGAGTAGATTGCTTAGCCATGCTTTTGGGGATACTACGAAGTGTCATAATCTTGACTAATGAACATATGCAACAATGGTGGTTAATTTGTAATGGTGTAGCAACATGGAACCTTAGGCCTTAAGCAAAGTGGTTTTGATGGTTGTCATGGTTATGATGTTGGTAGTGTTTGCTCAAGTAACCTAAGTAAGGACCTGTTCATGGAGCGACAACCCAAGAAGTAACGTACCAACCACGAGGCTGATATGGGTAAGGCGTGACATTCTAGTTAGAGTCTATCCAGTGTGTGTTGTGTTAGCACAAAAGGGGGTTTCTGGGTAGGAGTTGAACTCGCATAAATCCTAGCAGTGAAACCTAGTGGGCAAACGTATACTGGATTAGTCTCTGGTTAGTGGAAAAATGTCATTCGTTGATTTCTTGGCGACACACCACTGGTGTGTGTTAACTATTTCGCGAACACGGAAACATGGAATTCACTGATTCGTGGGAAAAGCTGGACAACCTCTACAGAGTGTAAAAACTGTTATAACAGTCGTGCTCACGTTTATGAGAGATTTGGATCCTCACATGATTAGTTGGTTGTGGTTATGGGTTTGGTCATGGTTGATTATAGTACAAGGAGTACTAGACGGTTATGGTATGCAACGTGGGGAGCCTTGTATGCTGGGTGTTAGATTAATTAGGTTACATTCATTTAATAATTGTTTAATAATTTTTGAGTCTAAATATGTTTTCATTACTCGCATTTACGCAAATATACCATGTGTTATACTATTCTTGATATAAGCCTGCATATCATTTTTTCCCACACTTGCTGAGTACTCTATGTGCTCACCCTTGCTATCTCCTACAAAACATATGCTTCTCAATGGAAGACTTTGGAGATTTCCAAAATAACGACCTGGCGTTCTAGCAGCGTGTCTTCCGGTCGGTGCCTATGGAGTGCTTGGTCGCCGATGCTTTTGTCCCGCTGGCGTCGTTTAGATGCTGTCGTTTAGGTGAAGTCTTTATTGTAAGAAGTTAACGATTATAAGTTAAAGTACTGATTTTGTTACTTCACCTATGACGTCTTTATGTGTGTTAAACTTCTTGGACACATAAGCCGCACTTGATTTTGTCTGTTAAAACTGGGTGTGACAGAGGTGGTGTCAAAACCATACTGACCGTAGGACCACAAGACTAGATAGAATGGTCGTCCTAAGGTTTTTCCTAATTCGTCAAAACCCATCAAAGCCTTTCTATTTGTTCTCATACTTGTCTCTTGCTATCCATAAGGTTATTTCTTATATCCCATCTCTTCCTTTTTAGATGGTTCGCCAGTTGCTTACTGCCCACAAGTCAACCGGAGGACGTCCACCCATTCTTCAACGTGTTCCAACTGAAGAGGAGATTGATGAGCCCACTTTAGGAGTATGGACCCCGTTCCTGACATCTATGAAAGTGATGGTCTTCACGCTAGACACCTTCCTCGCTTACTATAGGGAATACTTTCTGGACTTGGACATACATGGAAGCCAGTCTACAGGGGAGTTAAGAAACCACACTCTGGATACGTAGAATGTAAGGTTGAAGTCACTATCTATGATTACGAGCGGAGCCAAGATGAAGGTCTGGAGGTTTGTCGAGTTGTGGACATTCACTCAGCAATGGCCCCAAGAGCAACCTTCACCGTCGGTGTTCGAGATGCAGCTTGTCAAGCCACATCACATGTTCGAGATCAATATAACAGCAAGATGGTCGAATCTCATTATGCATATTGTCCCCGAAGAATTAATGGAAGTAATGAACCGTTTGTGAAGAGTCCCTTTGGGCAAAACCCCAAGCTATGTGAACAAGTTGCACTCACGTGGCCTTGGAAGATGAACTAGATTGCGCTTTATGGGAGTTGGGAGAAGTTCGCCAATGCCTTGCTTTTGTCACTACACTTCTTGACAATGAACATGATGCCAACCAAAAAGAATCTGAAGATGAAGAAGAAGACTTGTCTATCCACTCACCCCCGCACAAGAGGATCTCTCTCAACACCCCTGCCATAAATGAAGATGGATCAGTTGATTCCTCCCCCTCAGGATCCCGTACTAGAGAAGAGTCCCAATAGTATAGTCTTTTCGTAGATGGTCTTAGCGTTGTCAAAGTTGAGCGTCGATGTAATCGTTAAGGATAATAATATTGCTAGTGTGAGAATTGTTATGATGCTAAGTGTGTGATTTCGATCTTTCATTTGAGTGTTGATGTGAGCTGTGGAATGCTTTTGCACCTTGTCCACAGACGCATCTTTATTATCTATATAATTTAATATAGATGGGATTCCTTAGTTAAATTATTTTCGATCTATAGAATTATGTTCATTGGAAAGTCAACCGTGTCACAACAGAAGAAGCTTGCGATGCTTAGGATGGGGTGTACGGTATGTTCCTTGTCAACTCCCGACCAGCATCTATTTTGTTTGATTCTGGAGCTTCACATTCTTTCATAACTACCCAATATGTTGCAAAGCATGGTTTTCCTATGGTTATGATGAAGAATAATATGCTTATTAGCTCTCCTGGAGGAGGATTGAGGGCAAAGTATATGTTTCTAAGGATGAAACTTAAAATAAGGGGGTAGACTTCCCAGCAAATCTTAGTCTTAGAATTTAAGGGCATAGATGTTATTCTTGAAATGGATTGGTTAGCCAAGTACGATGGAGTAATAGAGTGTGCCAGAAGGGCAGTTCGTCTAACAAATGGAGATGGAACCAAAATCGAGTTCGTAGCTACCATACCGGCAATAGAGGATTGTTCTCTCAATCTACTGGAAGATGCACCCATTGATCAGATCAGAGTGGTTTGCGAGTTTCCCGATGTTTTCCCTGATGAATTGCCAGGTATGCTACCTGATCGAGATATTGAATTGGTTATAGAATTGGTACCCGGTACAGCCCCTATAGCTAAAAGGCCATATAGAATGTCCCCTAATGACCTAGCTGAGTTAAAGAAACAAATTCAAGAGCAGTTAGATAAAGGTTTTATCAGACCAAGTTCGTCACCTTCGAGGGCCCTAGTTCTTTTCGTAGATAAGAAAGATGGTACCCGACAAATGTGTGTAGATTATAGAGCACTCAATGATGTGACCATTAAGAACGAGTATCCGTTACCCTGGATTGAGGATTTGTTTGATCACATGAGAGGAGCCCGAGTGTTCTCCAAGATTGATCTAAGGTCTAGATACTATCAATTAAAGACTCGATCATCAGATGTGCCCAAGACTGCCTGTAGTACTCGATATGGGTTATATGGGTATACCATCATGTCTTTTGGATTGACCAACGCACCAATCTATTTCATGAACCTTATGAACAAAGTATTTATGGACTACTTGGATAAATTTGTGGTAGTATTCATTGATGACATTTTGGTTTTCTCTAAGAGTGAGAAAGAACATGAAAAGCATTTGAGAATCGTGTTACAGACACTCAGGGAGCATCAGTTGTATGCCAAGCTTAGTAAGTGTGATTTTTGGTTAGATCAGGTTGCTTTCCTTGGACATATCATAATGGCTAGAGGTGTAGCAGTAGATTCAAGTAAAGTAAAGGATGTGTTGAATTGGTTACCACCTACCAATGTGTTAGAGATCAGGAATTTCCTTTGATTAGCAGGATATTATCGCCGCTTTATAGAAGGGTTCTCTGAGATAGCTCAGCCTCTTACCTCTTTGCTTCAGAAAAACGTGGTTTTTAAGTGGAGCCCGGCTTGTCAAGCAAGTTTTGAAGAGTTGAAGAATAGATTGACTACAGCTCTAGTACTAGTTCTACCAGACATTAGCAAGAATTTTGATATCTACTGTGATGCTTCGCGACAAGGACTTGGATGTGTTCTCATGCAAGAAGGTCAAGTCGTGGCCTATGCGTCAAGGCAGTTAAGAAAGCATGAGGAGCACTACCCCATGCATGACCTGGAATTAGCAGCTGTGGTTCATGCATTGAAGATTTGGAGACATTATCTCATTGGAAAACGGTGTGATATATGTATGGATCATAAGAGTTTAATGTATATATTCACCCATCTGGATCTAAATCTTCGTCAGCGTAGATGGTTAGAGTTAATCAAGGACTATGATGTGGGAATTCACTACCATCAGGGAAAGGCCAATGTAGTACCCGATGCTTTGAGCCGGAAGAGTTAATGTAACTCGGTGACGGTTCAAGATAGTCAACCTGGGTTGTGGAAAGAGTTAGAGAAGCTCAACCTTGAATTTGTGGCGGATATGGAAACAACCACCATGGAAGTAGATTGCACTCTTGAACAAGAAATTCGGAAGGGTCAACTGGAGGATGAGAAGCTCAAGAAAATTAGGCAGCTTATTAAGGATGATAAAGCTCTACTCTTTATAGAAGATAGTCAAGGTACTGTGTGGTTCAAAAAGAGAATCTGTGTGCCTAACCAGAAGGATATTAAAGGGATAATTCTGAAGAAGCTCATGATTTAGTATACTCCATTCACCCCGGAAGTACAAAGATGTATCAAGATCTCAAGGATCGCTACTGGTGGTATGAAATGAAGAGAGATGTTGCAAAATACGTAGCCATGTGTGATACTTGTCAGAAGGTCAAAGCAGAACATTAGAGACCCGCAGGGTTACTGCAACCCTTGAAGATACCTGAATGGAAATGGGAGGAAATTGGTATGGATTTTATCGTCGGTTTACCCCTTACACAAGGAGGGTATGATTCAATATGGGTTATAGTTGATCGATTGACTAAAGTCGCCCATTTTATCCTAGTTAAGACTACATACAGTGGAGCCAGACTAGCAGAGTTGTATATGTTAAGAATAGTATGTTTGCACAGAGTGCCAAAGAAGATTGTAGGTACACAGTTTACATCCAAGTTTTGGCAAAAGCTACATGAGTCTATGGATATGAAGCCAAACTTCAGTTCCGCCTATCACCCTCAAAAACGTGGTCAAACTGAGAGAGTCAATCAGATGCTGGAGGATATGTTAAGAGCTTGTGCTCTGAAGTACGGTAAAAGTTGGGATAAGAGTCTGCCATATGCAGAGTTCTCATATAACAATAGTTATTAGGCCAGTCTTCAAATGTCTCCGTTTGAAGTACTGTATGGAAGAAAGTGTAGACCACAGCTGTTCTGGAATGAGACCAGGGAAAGTCAAGTCTTTGGCCCAGAGGTTCTATGAAATGCAGAAAAGCAAGTTTAGATAATTTCGAAAGAACCTGAGGATTCCTCAATCAAAACTGAAAAGTTACGCGGATAACAGACGAAGAGAATTAATGTTTGAAATTAGAGATTTTGTTTATCTCAAGGTTTCACCCCTCAGAGGTCTTCGAAGAATCAAGGTCAAGGGAAAGTTGTCACCAAGATTTATTGGACCTTTTAAGATATTGGACAAAAGAGGAGAAGTAGCCTATCAATTGGAGTTACCACCTCAACTGTCAGATGTACACGATGTCTTCCATGTTTCTTAGTTGAAGAAGTGTCTTCGAGTGCCCGAAGAACAGTTACCGATGGAAGAATTGGATGTTCAAGAGGATATCTCCTATACAGAGTATCCCATGCAGATTCTTGAGAGATCAGAAAGAGTGACTAGGACCCAAATAATACCAATGTGTAAAGTGCAATGGTGTCACCACTCAGAAGATGAGGCGATGTGGGAAAGAGAAGAAGACCTGAAGACAGAGTTTCCTTATCTTTTGTCCAATCTGTCCGAATCTCGAGGGCGAGATTCATTCCAAGGGGGGGTAGGTTTGTAACACCCTAATTTTTTTAATTTTTGCCAATTTATAAAATTTGTTAGAATTTACTTTTGAGCTTAAATGATTTCAAAAGAGAAAATGCTATTTTCATTAAAAGAGAATCTAATTTTGACATAGGAAATATTTGTTTAAATGCATTCATGCTGTTTTTAGGCATTTAGGTTTCCTTTGTTTTATTTGGTTTTCGTTTGTGGCTTTTGGTTTGAATTTGTTTGCTTTGGTTTGAATTCAAAAGCTTTGGAAAATGATTTGTAAAAGAGAAAAAGATTAAAATCCCTTCGGGCCTCCCTCTTCTCTTTTCGGCCCATCTCCCCGCGCTGGCCCGTTTCTCCCGTCCTCTTCCCGCCTGGGCCACGCCTGCGAGCTGAGTCGGCCCAGCGTAGCATCTGCTGCAGCGTAGCATCGCGACGCTGTTGAAGACGCCTACGCCGAAGCCGCTTTCGCCCGAAGCTGCTGCCAGTGGTACCACCGCGTCAGATCCGTCGTCTCCGAGTTGATCTCCATCGCGCCGCCGCCGAGTCCGAGTTGAAAACGACGCTGCCAAGGAGTCCTGGCCTTCCCTGAGCCCCTTCATGCCGCCTATATTAAGCCCTGCCTTCCCTCGGTTTTTCCCCAAGACAAACCCGCTGGATTCCGATCCAGTCCGCCAAATCTTCGAGCTCCGACGCCGCCATCACCACTGTCTTGGCCGATCTTGCCGCCTCACCGTTCAAAGCCGCAAAGCCTCACCCGAAGCTACTAGAGGGACCGCCTGCCTGTGCTGAAGCTTCTCCGAGCCTCGCCATCGCCGATTGACCACCGGAACACCCTCACCAACGAAGATCTGAGCCCTTCGCCACCCCAATCGTCGCTGACCTCTTTGCTTCACTGCCTTCGGTAATCCCCAAAACGGATTCCCCATGAGCTTGTCGTCATGTTCCGCCGCTCATCATCACGCCCTGTGGCCGGCGACGAGGTTCCGGTGAAATCTTTGGCCGTCCGCCGCCGTGAGACCTTCGGCATCGCCGCTTCCCTTCTTCCCCGGTCGTCCGATCACCGTGCACCATTAGATCCGAAATCAGTGGCCTAGATTAGATTGGAGAATACCTCTTCATCGGCCAATCAGAAACTGACGTGTGTCGTCTTTTAATCCTAGTCAGCCCCGGCCAGCTCATTTGCCCCGTCATCAACCACCTCAACGCCACATCAAGAAAAGTGCTGATGTGTCTACCGAATTAGCGCTTACGCATTAAATCAATTTTTTTCAATACAAAAATAAACCTGATAATTCAAAAAAATTGGTAAATTTGCAATCTAGCCCTTGAACTTCTCTGTAATTACAAAAAGACCTCTGTCTTTTTACACTTAGGTCCCTAAACATTTCTAAAATTACATATAGGTCCTTCTATTTTTATGAAAGGATCCCTAGACTTTCTTTTATTTACAAATAAGTCCTTTTCTTTTTCAAGATAAACTCTAATATTGTTTTAGCATATCTTTTTCATCGTAGCTCCGTTTTGAGCGATTCTTGCATCGTTAGATTCATTTTTCAGAGCTCTATCTTTCTAGATAGATTTTATCTTGTTGTTCTTTTCTTTTGTGGTTTGTTCTTAGTGTATTTTGTTTGTGTGCTTTACCAGTAATTGTGTGATTAGTCGACAATGCCCCGGATCAATTTGAGGAACATCAACACCAAGAGCAAGATTACACTAAGCAGCAGCAAGGAGAAGGCAAGTATCCTTGATCATCTTGAATCTATGTTTTTAAATGTTTTGTTTTACAAATTGCATACAGTGTTTGTCAACATGATGGGTAGTCACCTATGTTAGGGTTTTCCCTAGATTTTCCCTTATCATCCCTTGGAACCTAGATGGTTTATGGTTAGGTGTCTTTGTTGAGTAGATTGCTTAGCCATGCTTTTGGGGATACTACGAAGTGTCATAATCTTGACTAATGAACATATGCAACAATGGTGGTTAATTTTTAATGGTGTAGCAACATGGAACCTTAAGCCTTGAGCAAAGTGGTTTTGATGGTTGTCATGTTTATGATGTTGGTAGTGTTTGCTCAAGTAACCTAAGTAAGGATCTGTTCATGGAGCGACAACCCAAGAACTAACGTACCAATCACGAGGCTAATATGGGTAAGGCGTGACATACTAGTTAGAATCTATCCAGTGTGTGTTGTGTCAGCACAAAAGGGGGCTTCTGGGTAGGAGTTGAACTCGCGTAAATCCTGGAGGTGAAACCGAGTGGGCAGACGTATACTGGATTAGCATCTGGTTAGTGGAAAAATGTCATTCGGTGATTTCTTGGCGGCACACCACTGGTGTGTGTTAACTGTTTTGCGAACACGGCAACATGGAATTCACTGATTCGTGGGGAATGCTGGACAACTTCTGTAGAGTGTAAAAACTGTTATAACAGCTATGCTCATTGTTATGAGAGACTTGGATCCTCACATGATTACTTGGCTGTGGTTATGGGTTTGGTCATGGATGGTTATAGTACAGGGAGTACTAGACGGTTGTGGTATGCAAGGTGGGGAGCCTTGTATGTTGGGTGTTGGACTAATTGAGTTACATTCATTTAATAATTGTTTAATACTTTTTTGAGTCCAAATATGTTTTCATTACTTGCATTTATGCAAATATACTATGTGTTAGCCTATTCTTGATATAAGCCTGCATATCATTTTTTCCCACACTTGCTGAGTACTCTATGTGCTCACCCTTGCTATCTCTTTCAAAATACATGCTGCTCAGTGGAAGACTTTGGAGATTTCCAAGACGACGACCCAGCATTCTAGGAGTGTGTCTTCCGGTAGATGCCTGTGGAGTGCTTGGTCGCCGATGCTTTTGTCCCGCTGTCGTTGTTTAGATGCTGCCGTTTAGTTTTTGAAGTTGTTTAGGTAAAGTCTTTATTGTAAGAAGTGAACGATTATAAGTTAAAGTATTGCTTTTGTTACTTCACCTATGACCTCCTTATGTGTGTTAAACTTCTTGGGCACACATAAGCAGCACTTGGTTTTGTCCGTTAAAACCGGGTGTGACATTGAGGCTGTGTTGGCACGCCTACCTCATTGACGTGAGTTATGGTGTAGTGACCCGTGGGCATTTATTTTTTGCCTCGGCTACCTTGCTTTTGCTTCTGTACCTGAGTTTCTTCTGTTTGCTCCTGAGAAGTGACCTCCGCATCTTGTTGAGCAGTAACCCCCTCTTGGTGTTGAGGAGAAGAGACTGGAGGCAGTTCAAGTTCATCTCTAGATGCCATCTTCAAAATAGGAAAATTCACATGCTTATTAGGAACTTGTTATAATGGTAGAAGATTATTCACAGTAATAGAGGAAAGAAAAGGAATCAAGGTATGTGTTTTAACTAGGTCCATCTCTTTTGTAATGTTCCACTTCCAAGTTATCAAGCTTAACTAGGTCACTTCTAGAAGTTGTATTATGGATAGGTCTCACTGAGGCTAAGGCACATCTCTCTCTCTCTCTCTCTCTCTCTCTCTCTCTCTAGTATCCAGGAGTTGTATCATGAAAAGAGGGATTCTAGCAGTTGTATTGTGAAAAGAGGAATTGTGGATTTTCCCATTATAACTAAGATGGCCTATATTCTATAGATGCATTCAATCTTCATTCATTTAGATCTTAGAAAAAAGGAAGCTAAGGTATGTTTCTTATCTATCATTCTAATTCTTTGTGCTGATTAATAATTTTACATTACAATAATGATTCCAATTCACATTTATATGTTCATTTCAGCGGTAAATATTGTTTCACAAGATAAGCCAGATGCATGACATTGCTCCTCTTTACTAAGAACAAACATTTATACACCGGAAAAGTCTTAGCCACCATGATTGTTTGAGACTTTGAGCCTATCAGGCTACCATGCAACACTAGTTGACTTGATCATATATCTCCAAAATTCTATACACATTATATGGAAATAACAGAACTGTAAAACAACAGTGACAGCAATAGACATCATGTGTACCTCAAGGAGCTGATAGTAAGCATTAAACATGTATGAAATTGCTCTCAGATTATGTATAACAATTGGCTCCAAGACATTAGATGTCCTGCCCCCTAATTGTTTTGTTGAACTCACCATCGATTGGGCTATTATCTAAGTTCTCAACTAGAAAATAGAGCCTGGACACAGTTCAAAAGATTAATGGACAGTGCTGCTGTGATCAACAAAGGGCACAAACATGAACAGACTTAGATAACTCAAACCGACAGTAGCTAAAGGAACTGAATCAGTATCAACATCATACAGAAATGAAATTAACAAGCCTCCTCTGAACCACATTAGCTCTGCACTATAAATCAAACAACAGGTAGCACTTTGGTACTCCAACTACACATGTGTATCAGTGAGGATGAACATATTAGATTATATCACCAACACAAAAGTTCAGGGCTACCGAACACAGTCTTAAATGCTATCATAGTTAGATAAAAGGATCAATCTCAATTCAACTACTCATCACAGAGCAATACCCGCAAGCAACTCACGGCGTGAAGGCCGAAGGACCACAACAAGCCAACACGGCATGAAGGCCAGTGGAACACAACTAGCCACACCTCTCCAACAAGGCACGAAGGCTGATAGACCACAACAAGCCAACACGGCATGAAGGCTGGCAGACCACAGCAAGCCAACACGGCCCGAAGGCCGGCAGACCACAACAAGACAACATGGCACGAAGGTCAGCGGAACTCACCGGGGAGTAGCATGGTCACTGGGGAGCATTCGCCGGGAGGAGGGCTGTCGGGGAGGAGGGCCATCGGGGAGGACTCACCGAGGAGGAGGGCTGAAGAGGAGCAGAACGGTCGCTGTCACCGGCCTGGAGGAGCACGAGAGGCAGCTAGGGTTTTTTGGAGAACTTGGTGTGGCACGGGTTGGACAAAACGGTATATATAGCGTCTTACGTACAAACGGTTCTATAGTAAAAGCCGTCTGTACTAATATATTACAGACGGGTTATAACTTCAACCTGTCTGTACTGATACATTAGTATAGACGGTTCTTTAGTAAAAGCCGTTTGCAAATATATTAGTATAGACTGGCTTTTACTATAGAACCGTCTGTACTATTGATTTTTCAGAATCATTAAACTTGCAAAATTCATAAATAATTCATACGTACTCCAAATGAGATGAAATTTTTTATGTAAATTAATGATTACATATGTACTATCATATGGTGTAGGTATCATTCTTGTTACTGTAACTAAAAATTTAACTTGAACATTAAACCTAAATATTAAATTGAACTAAAACTAGCAAAATTCATAAATAATTCATAGGAACTCCAAATTAATGAGATCAAATTTCTAAGAAAATTTATAACTAATTCTTTTTTACATATTACATTTCAATATGTAGGTACATAACAATCGAGTAACATCATATTGCTTTAACAATCAGCCGTTCTTTATGATCAACGCGCAGATAGCAAGCGGCCCCAGTTGGAAGTTGTTCTTTATTAAGGGTGATGCCATCTCCAAGAGGGTACTCATCAAATTGATTATACTCTTCTTCGTCCACGACATTCTCAACTCCGACAATCCTTTTTTTCCTTGAAGGACTATGTGAAGCTTTGGATTTACTGCGTCTTGCACATAAAAGACCTGGACAACTTGCTTGGCGAGTATAAATGGTTCATCTTTGTATGTAGCACATTCGAGATCGACAGTAGTCATTCCGTACTTGTCTACCTTAACACTTGAGAGTGCGACCCAACGGCACCGAAAGAGGGGAATCTTGAAATGTACATAGTCGAGTTCCCAAATCACCTCTATGTACCCATACTACGCACAGACCCCACATTTGTCCTGGAAGGCATCTATGCGCACACTATTGTTCTGTACCATGCTCTTACTATCATGTGATCTGGTATAAAAGGTGTACCCGTTTATGTCGTATGATTCAAATGTCACGACTATATGACTTGATCATCTTGCCAACCAGCTAATATTGTCCTCTGTTGAACTATTATTACTGAATCGCACTACCAACTAGTTGTTGTAGCTGCGGTTGTGTTGTTTTGTGATTCAAGCCTCCGTATGACCTAGATTCTCTTTGCGTAGCACATCCTTATGCATGTCGATATGTGGGGATACTTCAGTCATGTGTTGCAAGACCGTGAAATGAGCTTTAGATAACGTGGCAAAGTCAGCAATGATTGATTTCCTACCTATGGTCCCCTGTTCATCCAGTCTCCCCTCATGGTGAGACATGGGCACAACAATTGGTTTGAGTTGCTCCATGTAATCGATGCAGAACTCAACTACCTCTTCTGTTATGTATCCTTGGACGATGCTGCTCTCCGGACGAGATCGATTACATACATACTTCTTGAGAATTCCCATGTACCTCTCAAACAGGTACATCTGACATAGGAATTTTGGGTCGCATATCTTTATCTCTCTGACGAGGTGAACGATAACATGTACCATGATATCAAAAAATGATGGAGGAAAGTACATCTCAAGATGACACAGTGTCTTCACCACATCGGCCTATAAAACATCAAGTACTTCGGGATCGATGACCTTCTGAGAAATTGTGTTGAAGAAGTAACACAGCTTGGTGATTGTGTCTCGGAGATAGGTTGGCTGGATATTTTGGATTGCAACAGGAAGCATCTGTGTCATCAACACATGGCAATCATGGGACTTCATGCCAACTAATTTCAAATCTTGCATCAAAACAAGTTTTGAGATGTATCCGGGCTTGAGTCATCACGAATGGGGACATAGCGGTACAGCGAGTCCTTAGTTGTTGCTCCATAGTCCAGGCACACGTTGTAGAGGGCTTCACAGGCGGCATCTCATATGCCTTCTTCAAAGCTGGACCTCTTTTGTCTCTGTGGTGTAGATGTGTGCAACTCCGAACTCTCCCTTGTGTGAATGACGTCCATAGACGAAGACAGTGACGAACCATTCTGTGCGGTTGGCTTGCCTTGTTCCATTGTACATCGGCTTCTTTGGTGTCCCATGTCAGGAAGTAAGGCCCATAGAATCCTTGGCAAGATCCCTTGGCGCAGTCCGTTGGAATGGCAAACTTCGTTGAGTCTGACTCCATCTGTAGGTTTGAGCACAAGAGGAGGGTAAGTAAACATTACTAGAAGAGAGTAGGGTAAGGGGTCTTTAAGCATAGCTTTTAGTTTTTTTTTGCAATATTCCTCCTTTTTAGAGTTGACCAGCTATCTAAGGCTGCGTTCTAGGTCGATATGGCCCTGATACCACCTCTGTCGAGATCGGTTCAAGAAACAAATCAATCTCATCTATGTGCTGAGCCCAGGAATCAATCCCAACACATAGTTACTTTATTGATGATAATCATTACTATCCATACTTAATTGAATTAACCGTCTTACAAAAGTGACCTTCAAAGGTTGAAGAACAAAATAAACTGCAGCGGAACTAAACGAACTACGAAGACTCTAATCCTTAACGACTCTCCCACATGCATCATCGACGTAGAAAGCATCTTAGAACGATCCACATTCAGCATACTCCTCGATACCTTCTCCAACTAAGTGTTTGGTGATAGCAAGAGTGAGCACTTGTCGTACTCAGCAAGTTGTGAAGGAATAGTATGCATATGAAGGCTAGACAAGAATAAGGCTATATGGCTCACTTGCATAAATCAGCATTAAGTAAAAACATTTGAAAAGAAAATATAATTAAGTGCATAACAAACCACCTAAAGATTCATCCATCTTGACTTAACCAACTAACCAACACCTTAACCAAAGTTCCATCCACTAAAGCTGAGTCCCTCAATCATAGTTCCCACCACTATGATTGACCATCCTCAACTATGATTCCCACCATCACAGTTGACTCTACTAACCAAAACATCCAGTTATAATCATGATAGGTTTTTAGTGCCGCTCATGACCATGAGCACGACTGAATATTCAGTTTTAACTCTACAGAGGTTGTACATTACCCACAAGACGTACCATCCCGATTTACTAAGCATCTGTTAGCTGACCGATAACTCTTACATACTACCGAGGTGTGCGCTAGGAATCCACTACAAAGCCTTTACAATTCCCCCTCTTAGCACATGTCTACCCGCTATGGTTTCACTACCGCGTGATTCCACCTCAACAACGGAAGCCCCCTCTTGCGCCTTTAAGATCCCAAGACATCGTCCATTCAACGCTCTTCTTCCTGGTCTACACTATGCTGAGAGTAAGCAAATTACTTGACTAGGCCAGTCCCATTCCAGGCTTGTGGTTGTACTATAAACACATAAAGGTTGCCCCACGAACCGATCCTTAGATTTGAGTAAGGCTACCACTTTCCAAACCATACATCCCGTCATACCACATGCTCAAATCCCTATACCTTGTTGCTACAAAAGTTATTCGATCATATTTTATCATTGTTGCATAGGACCATAATCAAGTTCATAGAGCATTAATCATGATTACCATCCAAAGCAAGGCTAAGCATCATCTACCCATCTATAACCCAAAACCATAGTATGGCAACAAGAATGATAAGGAAATAACTAGGGTAAAGCCTAACACTTGGGATTCCCAACAATTTATTAGCATGCATGTTTATAAAACAAAACATTTAAAAACTGGGATGAATATGATCAAGAACACAACTTGCCTTCACTGAACTCAGTTGGGTCTTCAAAATCTTGATCCTGCAGACCTTCTAGCTCCTCCGAAACGTTGGTGTCTACTCGAAACATACGTAGAAAAACAACAACACATAAACACCAAGATCCAAAAAGAACCAAACATCACACAATAAACATCATCATCACAAGATGACACTATTCTGGACAATTCGGCGAAAGAACGGGTCAAAACAGAGCTACGGTTAACAAGTTATGATTTTCTAAAGATTAAAATATAACTAAAAAGATTATCTACAGATGAAATTATGTTGCTAGGAGTTTTCTAGGATTTTTCCAAAGCCATCTATGATTTTTTAGGATTTTTCTGGAATTTTCTAGCATGTATTTGAATTATATAACTTTTAGAAATCAAGTAAAAGCTATAAAACATTATTAAACATTTTTAGAAATCAATTACCTAATTATTATTATTTGTCAAAATTATTTTTATACTAAAAACTATTTATTGCGCAATATTTAACTATTATGATATCATCAAAGCAATTAAAACAATTAAAAAGAAAACAAATGCTGACTGGGTTGCTGACTGCCCTGTCTGACATGGCATAACATGCAAGCAAAATCACTGATGTGGCTAGGTGATGTGGCGAGGCCAGGCTGACTGGGATTATGTGAGACACGTGGCGCACTGCGGTTGGCTAGTGAAAGGGTATGAGGGCTTTCTAATCTAGACCATCGGCTGCGGATTAGACGGCTGACACATCTTGACGCTCGGCTCCGGCGAACACAGGGCGTTGGCATCTCTCCCGTGGCGGCGCATGTCCGGAAGCTCACCGGAATGGCGCTCCGGTGAACATACTTGACGGCGAGGGGTGAAAATGGTTCGGGGTGGCACGGGGCACTCACCTAGGGCACGTGTCGGCGTCGGAGATGCTCCAGTGAGGCTGGCGATGGCAACGGGTGGCAGAAACCTTTGGAGCTCATCGAAGATGTGTTCTGGGCATCGATTTCTTCTCGGTGAGTTGGGCAAAAGTTGCGCAATGATCTAAGGAAGCTCTAGGGTCGCATATTTATAGGCGGGTGGCTACCACATCTCCAATTGCGTGAATTTGATTGAGATCTCGTGCGGCCGTTGGACTCTCTTACGTGTTCTTCACAGTTTTGGCTCAGGCTTTTGTAAAATTGGCACAAGCTTGAGCTTCTAGGTGTTTTGGCGATCTCATTGAGTGGTTGATCTCCAGCTCAGACATGATGATATCTTCACTGCGACGGCTGGCTTGCTGCTGCTACGCGAGCTGAATAGGAAAAGAGAGAAGAGAGGGAGATAGCAGTGGGTTGGCTCGGCTGGGCTGGTCTAGTCGAATGGACCAATCAGAGAGGGGAAAATAGAGTAGGGGAGGGATGGGCTTCGGTCCATTTATCTCTAAAGGCTTTTCTATTCTTCCTCTTGTATATATATACATACAAGGTATATACTACACATATATAGCTCACATAGCCAAGCAATCAAGCAAGCAATCAAATATATACATATATATCTACAAAAATTCTTTTTATAGAAAAATAGCCCTCAATGTATATATGTATTTATGCACATAACACACATACTCACATATATGTAAAGCACACTGACACACTTAGGGATTTATTTAATTTTGCAAAGCTATTTTCAGTTTCCTTTTGAATTTTGTTTTATTTTCCTGGTTTTAAGAATTTGGGCTGTTACAAAAACCTCCCCTCGGGATGCGGTTTTATGGGCCCGCCACGAAAGTAGACTGCATTGATGGCCACTCTCAAGGTGAACTCGTGTTGACTTGAGGCCCAGGTCGTACGACCAGGTCCACTCGCGACTACGTGGCAAACCGCTCAGACCACCACATCTGCGAGGGAGCTTGTGGGCTACTGGCGGTGTATATAATTGGGGGGTCCCCTGTTTTGATGGCCCACACCAGCCAATTCCAATTGGTAGAAGATTTTTTCGCGGACTAGGGTCCCACCGCGCAACCAATCTACGCCTTCACGACCAAGACCCTTACCCCTTAGGGAATCTCGTGACCAGTGATACGGGACAGGCGCTCACCAAACCATCTTATTCTCATTAAATGCTTTCCACTCAAGTGTTTTTCCTTCCCTAGGCATTCCTCCCCGGTGGACAGGTCATGGCAGGCACAGAGGTGCCTTGCCTCGTATCATTGCATTAAACGATATGGGATGGGCTTACAGGCGTGTTAGGCTACTTCACAGGCGTGCGTGAGAGACCGATGATGAGACAGGGCAAACTGGCTGACCGGTGTGAGGTAAGTGTGAGGTGTCCAACAGATGGGACGAGCTCGATGACAATATCAGAGCTAAAGGGGTACATGCACTACATGTTATAGTAGCCTAAGGGTGGAAGGTTTAGCTAGGATGGGTCGGCTGCTTTTTGGGGTCTATTTGTAAGTTCGCCTTCTCTGTAGTCTAGTATATAAAAAGAGGGAGAACCAGCTTATAAGAGGAGAGACTGATCTGTAACCAGTGGACGAACACTCATAACCAAATACACAGGACGTAGGGCTGTTATCGTTCAGGAAGCCTGAATCTGGATAACTCCTGTGTTCTTGAGTTCATCATACACACAAACACATATACACCGTAAGCGTTGTTCACGCGCCCTTCGACCGGTACACCCCAAAATCATTATCAAGGATTAACCCTCGACACAAACAATTCACAAGCTAATTATCAGAATAGTATCAGGATATCATACTATCATTTACACTGCTGACCAAGCCAAACAATTTACAAGCTAATTCTTTGAAGCTTCTGCAGTGCCAACTAAATAGCAAGTCTCTCATAATAGCATCATAATCTGGACCAGTGCCCTGCATAGAATCTTCACAGCACCAGCACGAAATTCATTCAAGAGAGGATGGAATAACACCTATCAAGTAACTTCATACCAAGTCAGTAGAATAGCAACTGTGAAGTTATTACAATCGGAATAGAAACAGTCTTACAGCTTCAAACTCGGAAGCAAATGATGACAAAGTTGAGAAGCATAGCGCACCGACGCATAACGCAGCTGTCCGGGTCACATTGTAACGGATCGGGGGTCGATAGGGGAGCTACGGAGGAGGGGACCAACAGGGGTGCCAAGGGGGAGCCAAGCCTGACGGGGGAGCCATGGAGGAGGAGGGTCCAATGAGGGAGCAACGGAAGAAGGATGTGACAGAGGAGCTGGTGGAACGCAAACCCTATCACGTGGACTCGGAATGGGGAATTTGGGCAGAGCTTAGACCTAACTGGTGGTGCTCGGAATGGGGAGGCCGATTTTTGCTACGGCTACTTTCGGGGAAGGAGGATCTAGGGATGATAATTTCAATTTGCGTAGGGGGGTTTTCTATAAAAAAAAGCCATGGCGGGATGGTGGAGTTACAGGGAGCCGTTGGATGCGGATCAAATGGTCTACAGCGCAAGTTTTCATGTTTTCACCAAAATTTTCGCCATGTTCATGACCGCATCTCTTGTGTTTCTATATAAATGCATATGTGCCACCTTTTGAGGGATTATGGAGTAGGACTTTTATGATCGTCTATTTTACTATAGCTCAACACAATGATGGCTGCATATTAGGCTTTACATGATGCTTTCTTTTTTGTTTAAGTGAATTGGTTTGAAGATGTTCACCATAAGTCTCCACGCGCAAAGCACATGCAACTTACTAGTATACATTGAGAACCAATATTTCGTTGCCTCTTCGTTCTGCTGGCTTTCAAATAAAAATGCAGCTAAAAACTGCATCTATCAGACTTGCCCACAGTTTGTGAATACCAGCAACTGTAAACAGGGGAAATTGGTAGATTCAAATAATGGAATGCACATTGCAGCTATAACAGTTTTCAGTTTTGACTACTGTACAGATGCAAGCCTATGGAAACCCAACAAATTGCTACCATGAATCCATGTTTATTATCTTAGGCTCATTCATGCGACAATATTTTGAGGGAACATCTAAAGCTTCATACAGTATTTTCACCACTAAATAGAGGGGGCAACCAGCATCTGATAAGTGGTTAAAAGTAAGAAATAACATACTGCTGTATTATGCTCTATGTTAGACGTTATACAAATAGAGTAGTATATGATTTGAGTTGCTTGTCTATTAGAACACAACATAATAATGTGGATAAATGCCACTACAAATGCTAAGTCTACTGCCTTTAGGAAAAAGGATGAGATAACAAGCTCACCATTTATAGTGATGAAGGAGAACACATGCCTCTTCCCTTGCAATCGATAACAATGCAGTCACCTTGCTTATATCTTCCTCTTGACATTCAGATATATCATTTTTGTTTAAAACAATGAACCTCTGTTCATAGCAAACACAAGCCTCTTTCAGAGAAACTCAAGGATATCCCGTGAAACAAGATTACAGACAGATGAGTAAAGCAACACAAATAAAAACAGCATACCACAATGGTAGCATGCAAATCACAGAAATAAAACAACTACTTTTCTGCCATGCTACCATGATATTAAAAACCATGATCAGTGACTAATTTTTTGCCCTTTTGCCTTTATCCCTTTAAAACTGAAAGGTAGAAAATTGGCAACCTATTATGAAGCAGCTGAAGTAACTACAATTCGGACGCCGGTCAAGACTTTGCGCTGCTTGTTGGATGTTCCCAAGCGTGATCCCCACATGCTAAGACACCTGCCGGAGCCCGCAAGAGGCGGCACATCACTGATCTAGGAGCATAATAACAGTGACCAAAAACAGAAAGCTGCAACCTATCTGGCTGTTGCTTTAATCCCAATTCTGCACACACAAATCGATATTCACCATGCACATAGAGTAGACATCATTCTGTGCGTCATAGCACTGATATAAACATCAATTTGCAGCAGACCACCAATTCTGTGGAGGGGAACAATATGGCAGTTGCACGGTTATTCTGTGCTCAGGAGAAGTTGAGGGATAGTAAAATATGGAAATCGAAAAACGATTATTGAGGTCCTACATCAGCTATTTGCAAGACGTTTTTAGACCTCACAGATAAAATATTCTTGCAGCAAAGGATTTCATTGAGGCTTTTGATGCTGCATGTTTCCCTAATCCCTAATACAAAATATCATGTCCGATTGTAAACTACAATCTTTATCACTATCTATAATTATCTGTTACACAATTATTCTTTGAGATTAACATGTAGCCATAAGTCTCCAATGCAGGTCACACCACTGTTGCCAAGTATGCCCACCTTTTCTCAACAAATCTATTCACGAATCTGAGGTCCCTATTGCCCCTGACTAACAACCGCGGGAAGGCTGCACAATACAAATAGAGACGTTTATATTAACCAAACTATAGGGTCAGATAATAATTTATTTTTCAGTAATTATGTCCATGTACACAATATTTTATATGGTTATAGAACTACTCACCATGTAGTTCACGACATTGAAGGTGATTTGGATTGAATGCAAATATCGTGTGGTCTGAAGTCTCCAAACACCCTATCATAAAGTGATTTATGTTAGTTACTATGCAACTATCTAAGTACAGATTGTGGCAGATTACTTAAAAATGACAACAAGGAATCACTCACTGTGTCTCTTGTTTAATTTTCGCATGGTCCCAATGATAACGTGTTTATTATTTGCCACAGATTGTAAGCTCACTGCATACTGCGCTAAGAGCTCACACCAAATGCCAACAACTATCATTGAAGCTACAATTACAAAATAAAAAACATTTAATTTTATGTACAAAATTATTACCTATACCATATAAATTAGGAGCAAACAAAATTTTGACTATTCAAACAATAGTGTACCTTGTGTCCATGAGTATCACCTATCTATATGTTTTAATGTGTGGGTAGGTACCGCCATGCTCTAGTTGACCCTAGTGCACAACAACTCTGACTGTATCTGTATGATTTTTAAACACCATTTTATTAAATGAAAACTCCTACTTCTCTCAATATAATAGGCATAATGGAATGTTTGGCACTAAATTCTTACCGACCAATGTCTTGTTAGGGCATTGGTACACTTTGTGGATTGGTGTCAGATGCTTCGGATAGTTTGGAAATTGTATTAACAGTGTATATGGCTCAACTCTAGTGCGATGGTCGAAGTAACACTCATAGTGATGGGCGATACTTCAAAATTGCAACTCCTCCAAACTAGGTTTGAATTTCACTTCATGGATGGTATAGGTACACCCTTTTGCGAGAAACACTATGTGAAAAAAAGGTCATAAGTGGCGGATGATGATTGACCCATCACCCTGAACGCATCACTGATGACTAATCATAAGTGACAGGTTAGGACCCGTCACCAATGAGGTCATAAGTGTCGGTCGTAATCTTGACCCGTCACTTATGACTTGTCCCTGATGAACGATTTTAGCATTTCTTTGACACGAAAAAAGTCAAAAAAAATTAACCAACTATCTTTTCCCCTTGTCTTCCTCTTGTTCCTGATCTTCTTCTTCTTCTTGATATGATCAATTGTGTTGACCAAGTCTTCAATAGAGAGTGGATGATCAATCTTGGTATTGATCCTCTTCATATTCTTCTCTAATTTTGAGAAGAGCTTGGCGATCTTGGGATCAATTTCTTCATCACTTAATGTGCTTTGATCATCCTCTTCATTGCTCTCTTCATTTTGATCACCATCGTCTTCGCTTGAGCTTGACTCTTGCTCTTGCCTCCTCATCCTTACCTTCATGTGTTGACATTGAGTTTGTTTGCTTGTGAGAGCAAGGTTCTTAGTGTCGGATGAGGAAGAACCTTTCACACCCATGTATATGGTCATCTCATGAGCGGTAATCTTGATCTTGCTGAGCACTTGACTTGGAGTCATTTTCTTGATATCATTATTGTCGTAGATGATGAAGACTATCAATTTGTACTTTGGAATAAGAGCTTGAAGTATTCTTCTCACCACTTGATTATCATCAATTGGCGTCAAACCTAGCCCATTGATCTCCTTGACAAGAATATTCAAATGTGAGTATATGTCATTAGTATTTTCATGGGGTAGTTGTTTGATGACATTGAGCTTAGTTACTAGCACATGGTATTTTTCATTATGCAAATCATTTGTGCATTCATGTATTTAAACGAGAATAGTCCAAATATCATGTGCATTGGTGAGAGAATAAATACGATTAAATGTATCAACATATATAGACGATAAAAGATACTCTTTACCAATACATCTAATTATCTCTCCTTGTTGATGACACATGGAGGAAATGATCCAGTGTAAGCATTCGGTGTACACATCATACATCACTGGACTATCCGGTGAGTTGTTTTGAGCCAACTGAGCCACTTGAACTCTCTCTGCACAAAATGCTCTAATGTGTATCCTCCTCTGATCACCGAACCATCCGGTGGGTTATTCCATTTTGCCTTCTGAGCAGAAACACTCCGATGAGTACTCGAGCCTCAACACCAGACTATCCGGTGAGGTCTTTCTCCTTTGTTGAATATGCTCCGGTGAGTACTGCTTTCAGTACATCGGACCATCCGGTGATAACAATGCTCCTAGGACTTTAATTCAACCAAACTTTGTCCCGACTATGGTGTCTTCTTTATGTATTGCATATTTGAGATCTACTAAAGCATATACTTTACAAACATGTTAGTCCCATTGACTATGTTGTTATTAATCACTAAAACCATAATCATGACCTAATAGGGCCATTTTCGCTACAGGTGTTTCCATGCGCCTATGGGCGGCCATGACTCCAACTCAGCCTCTGCACCGTTTCAATCTGAGTATAAATATGTGGGGAGTCACGGTTTTATACTCTGTGTTTCGTGGGGATCGAACCAGCAACCTACCCTCACGCGTGTATCCACATTACCACCTCACCCTCACGTGCATTCTGAAGGAAGATGGATATTTTATCCGTTTAACCTTTTTTTGCCAAGGGTCATCAGTGACCTGTTACTTATGACCACAGTTATGACCCATTACTGATGACTGTTTTTGTTGAATTGTTGATTACTGAATTGTTTGACACTGAATATAGTGAATTGTTTAATATTGAATTCAGTTAGGACCCAGACCGGAGGGTAGAACGTGGTGAGGAGCGGAAGGAGCTTTGGATTAAGTCTATATGGTTGGATGTGGGTGTTCGACACCAAACGTATTCCCGCCTTTATAGTTTAGATGTTACCAGAGCAAACAAAGTAACCATTCATTTAGTAAAAGATGTTACCAGAACAAGCAAAGTACCCCTTTGTTTAGTAAAATATCATAATCATATATAGAATTTTGGTATTAAATCGTTATAATTTACGGATGGCAGAGCAACTTTTGTCTTTACACAAACAAACAAAAATGGAAAAAGAGAAAGTTGTATGCACATCAGCTGTGTATAAAAACGTACTTCCATGACAACAGTAGTATTAACACCGGATCATCCGGTGAGTACAACCTCAGAAACTAGCTGTTGAAACTCCACTCAAAGCCTCTGTGACACCGGATACTCCTGTGTATCACCGGACTATCCGGTGTGTATATTTGAGCCAACCGAGCCATTTCAACCTTCTCTAGAAAAATAGTCCGGTGTGAACTTTTTTTGAGCACCAGAACATCCGGTAAACATCGGACCATTCGGTGAGAACAAATCTCCTGGAACTTCTCCAATTCAACTAAACTTTATTTCGGCTACGGTGACTTCTTTATGTATTGCATATATGAGACCTACTAAAGCATATACTTGATAAATATGTTAGTCCCATTGACTATATTGTCATTAATCACCAAAATCATAATCATGGTCTAATAGGGCTATTTTCGTTACAGACGGTTCTAGGCGCCCATGGGCGGCCAGGACTCCAATTCTGCTCCAACTCGGCCTCTACACCGCTTCAACCTGAGTATAAATATGTGGGGAGTCACGGTCCTAAAGCATACCAGTTCACATTGTAAATCATAAATCCGTGATTAGTGCCACCTCATGCGCCAAGAGTAATTAGAAGCCTCTAGTTGTCTAGTTTAGTCGCCTCTAATTAGATTAGTTTAGATGGCTAATTAGATAAGCCGGGTGACTAGAACACGATTAGATCTTGAAATACTCTAAGAAAAAGGCTACAACTGGCACCGTGTACTTACGGTTAGAGTTAGTGTGCGTAGAAGTCACCAACAGCTACGAACACAATCATAGTGTAGTGTAAGAAAAAGGTTGGATGATGTACTAATCCTTCTATATAATTGAAGTATCAGTTGTTATATTAAATGTAGTTACGTTTAAATTACCATGCTTCATTGCGCTACTATATGATTTTACTTACAAATGTAATACCTAAATTTGAATGATTTAAGTATGCCAGTTATTTTGTTACTTACTGATGTCGGTAAGGTTAAAAGGAATGTATTCTCTTGTTTTCGTTCCAAACGCAAGCTAGCACAATGGTAAGAGATAGGTCACATGAAGGAAGTCTTGAGTTCCATACGGTGAAAAAAAGAGGGGGTAGGCAATAAGAACGGTGAGAGAAAAATTTATCTCCCACGAGTAAGTTAACCGAGGAAGATAGTTGCGAGAATCTCTGACAATTTTTCGGTGACGGTTCGGAAACCGTGTGAGATGAGTATTTGTGCAGTAGTGTTTCGTTTATGCTCTATGGTAAATACTAGATGACTGTCTTTAGTAATATATAATTTAGTGAACTTCTGAATGTTCTGACAAGAGCCGTGCATATTGTATAGCTTAATTTTGCTTCGGGCTACCATAAGATGTTACCAGAGCAAGCAAAGTAACCATTCGTTCAGTAGAAGATGGTACCAGAACAAGCAAAGTACCCCTTCGTTCAGTAAAATATCATAATCATACATAGAATTTTGGTATTAAATCGTCATAATTTACGGATGGTAGAGAAATTTTTTTCATACAAACAAACAAAAAAGGAAAAAGAGAAAGTTGTATGCACATCAGCTGTGTATAAATACGTACTTCCATGTTGTTCAAATCACACATATATAAATATATATAATTTGTTCCACAATTGTCACAAATTAACCGAATGGGTCTCGAGAAGGATGAAAACAGAGCAAAAAATACTACAAAGGGGAAGGGTCCAATCGATCCGTATCTTCAGAACGGTCCGCGGAGGAAGACGAACGACTCTTCACCAGTCCGTCGGCGGCCCGATCCAATTCGAATTCGGCCCGCCCGCGTGTGGCTGACTATAAAACGTGTTTGACCGCCCCTCCACAGTAAGTACATGCCCGTTTTCTACCGAATCGAATCCTCATAGCCAAACGCCCACCCCACCCGCACGACGACACCGACAATCGAAGCAAAGCGGCGCCGGCCGTCGCCGCCTACCTAGCGTTCCCCCGTCTCGCCCCGCTGGTTTTGCTCTCTCCGGCGGGCGGGATCTCCTCTGCAGCAGGTTCGGTTCCGACCCCCCCTCTCCGGCTGATTAAACAAAACCACTGGATCGGCTGGGATCACCCTTAATTGTTAGGGATCGATCGATCGCGTGTCCCTTTGCTTATTCTGTCTAATCGCTTGCCTCCGCTGAGTGGAAAAGCGGCCGCCGATTCACGAGATTGGAGACTCACGCGTCCTGGCTAGCTCTGTTCTGCTCCTACTGGATGGATGGAGGAATAGCTAGCACCAGTTATGAAGTAGTATTCAATTTTGTATTATTCATGGTTGTGTCAAGTAGAATTTGCACCTAAAAAGCACTTTGCATGCAGGATTAAAAAACATGGACGATTGCACACAACATGCTTAAATACTTATGGCCATGTGCTCTGTTCCTCTACTATTCCTTTGTCTATCCACTTATTGTTTAATTTCGATACCATGACAGGAAGTAGTATCATTGTCCAATTAATAGGACGGCTTTGAAATGACGAACAATCTAACAAGCCAAGAAACAAGATCTTGCCATGCTCGTGGTGAAGCAATCAGCAAGAATGGAAGACCAATCATTCGATTCGAAGAACTTCCACGGGTATGTTCAACTTTTCTGTTCATTTCATTTCCTTTTCTTTTCTTTTTGAGGGTTTTGTGCTTGGTATATATAGATAGGATTCCTAAACTTCGGATGGACCATTGGATGTGATATTATTGCTGCAGGACGTTCTGTACACAATTGTGTCGAAACTGCCACCAAAAGAGTTTGCGAGGACTAGTATTTTGTCAAGTGAGTGGAGATGCATGTGGTCAGCGTGTCCCAGATTAACATTCGATGGTGTTGCAGTGTGCAAATGCGACAGGGCTGAGTTGCACCAACACACTGAGAAATTCATCCATGAGGTTAATGCAGTTTTGCAGAAACATCATGGCATGGTGGTTGAGACATTGGAAGTCAGAATCGATTTTGTTGACAGCCTACTAGTGCATCACCTCAATGATTGGGTTGCTTTTGCTATGTCATCACGAACAAAGAACCTAACTTTGGATCTAAAGCCCAAAAAATTTTGGGAATACAACGACCGCTATGTGTTTCCTTTCAAACTTTTAGACAATGGAAGCATATCACGTCTACAGCATATGCAGCTTAGCTTTGTATCTCTGAAGCCACCTTCTCGGTTCAGAGGTTTCCCAAATCTAAGAAAGCTTCATATACAATCACTGCATGTCAGCAATAAGGATCTTGAACATGTGTTGTCCCATTGTTGTAATCTTGTGTGGCTACGGATAGACAGATGCGATCTCAATGATGAACTAACGGTGGATGGTTCGCTGTCCCATCTCCTGTACTTGCACGTTGAGTGCTGCAAATTAACCAAGATAAAATTCCATGCTGTGAGTCTAGCTACCTTTCAATACGAAGGAGCCTTTGTACCTATTGACCTCAGCCACTCTTCGAAGCTGCAAAATGCATATATACAATTGAATGAGGCAGTTTTTCAGCATGTTCTCACATCACTTCTCGTTGGGCTTCCGAACGTGCAAAATTTGACTTTGCGTATTCATTGGCAACATCTTGAGGTAGTCTCTTGTAAGATCCTTAAGGTTACGGTTTGACTACTTATCTAATCAACTCTATTCAGTGACCTTTTGTGTTTCCTCTTTCAGAAGCAATGGTTGTGGGATAATCCTAGGAAGTTTTCTCATCTCAGGCACTTGCAGTTATTCATGTTTTCACATCCAAAAGATGTTGACAAAGTTCTTTATTCAGTATCGTTTCTGAGGGCCACTCCTTTCATCGAAAAGTTGGAGGTCCATGTAAGTGACATATTACATTTTTTATGTATATTTGTTACGATATTCTTTTTTGCTTTTACTCGGATCTTGTTTCATATATCTGGAATTGCAAATAGCGTCCGTGGTACCATGGCCTAAGTTACACAAAGTTGTTATCATTTGTTGTGCATGTCTTTATTAGCCCGCTAACTCCTTATTTGTGTAAGAATCCATATCAGGACAATATGTTGGAATAATTATCCAAACACTACTCCCTAAAATGTTTTTAGGCATTAAATTATTAAGTTATCTTCAATAAATACTCTAAAAATTCGTCCCCTATAACACTATTACAACATCCTCTAACATTATTACAGTATTCTATACTTTTTTCATCTTCAATAACTACTCTATTTCTTATCTTCCATTACTCTCATCCCCTTTAAGCCAACATTCATCCACTATAAACAGTGTTGCACCACAAATTTGCTGCTGCCCCTAGCCATCAGCATTACTGCAGCCTACTGTAGCAGTGGAAGCCGTTTGCCGGATGCACGGATCGGCAAAGGTAGTGGCAGAGTGATGGGGTTCTTTTTGTGGTAGCTGCTTGAGTTGTCCTTAGTTTATGGAGTAGTGAAATGGTGAATGACATAACAGATGGACCTGATTGGTAATTGCTGAGTAGTATCACATGGTCAATTTACTATTCTTTCTTTAGTTTTCTGAACATCTAATTTCTTAGCATGCTTTCTAGGGAACACACATGTTTGCACGCACACAGCTAATTTCACATGGCCTAGGAACTCAAATGCATGTATTGATATATGTATATTATAGATAAATCAGTAAACCATGAATAACGCTATTCTGTTTACTCTTGCAGTTTACGGGCTTCCACTTATGGTTGGCAAATGTGGGTCCTCGCAGGCAGGACTTTGGGCATTGTAAATATAATTATTTGAAGAACATGTGCATTACAGGATTCAAAGCAGCAAGAGGACAAGTCGAATTTCTTTTACATGTCGTTGAAAATGCGCCTGCACTGGAGAATGTAACTATAAATACAAATCAACAGGCATCTAAGGAACGTTGGCCATATGGAGGCAGTGGACCACCCTTTGAGGAAGCTAAGCGGATTGCTATAACTAGCTTGAGTGTAGCACTCCCACAAAATGTCAAGTTTTGTGTTATCTAGTTATTGCATAAGGTATGGGTAAAAAAGAAGTTTCCTCTTTCAAAACTTTCTAACAAAAGTGAAGTTTGTGTTGTTCAGTTCTTGTGTAAAGCAGGTGATCGGCAGGAAAATTGCTATTAGTGTGGCTATGTTCTTGTATTAACTTCTACAGCTTAGTTTTTGTTGGTGAAAGAAACTGTTTTCCACGAATAAGATGCGGCGAGAACTAGCTCGCTAGAGTGGCTCAAGCTTATGGGAGAAGTGTAGAGGAAACGATTGCCTGGAGTGATTGTCAAAATCTGCTACCCCTGGCACCGTGTGCTCATGATCTGTGTTTATATTGTTTTTCAGGAGTAAGTGTACAAGTATGCCCCTACGGGGGTTATGATATAAGTTTTCACTATACCATCGGGACCTAAGGCTAATATAGTAAAATAAACCCTAGGCCCGGATCAAAATATCGAATACTTTGATGATGTTCCCTAATCGCAGTGGTTACTATTGCGACAAGCGGCCACAATATTTGGTCGATCGTCGGCTGCGGTGCCAGTGTTGTCCAGCGTGCCGGGGCTACCACCATATGTACCGAGTGTCAGGGCGGCCACCACTTGCACCAGCGTTTCAGGGCGACCACCACTTGTACCAGCGTGTTAGGGTGGCCACCACTATACTGGCATTAAATGCCAATCACATTGTGGCCGACCACGTGGCCAGTGGGCACGTCCGGCTAGTCGCACAGGGGAGCCTCCCGCCCTCTCTCAAGCCTCCAGGGGTCCGAGGGTCTTCGGAGGCTTGGGTCTCCGTGGCTGCTCTGGAGCCTAAGGTTTCGTAGGGGTTCTGAGCCTGATGGTCTTTGGACTAGGCTAGATGAGTCAAGGGTGTCTGGGGTCCTTGATGATGACCCTCGAACAGCATCCCTTGCAAGGATGACTAGCGGAGTGGCCATCCTCACAGTTTTAAGAGCAGAGCCTCCGGCGATCCTTGGCTCCGTTACAATCGGGCCCCTCGGTCCTCCGGTTGTTTGAGTCATTTTAAGTGCCGATCCAATGATCGAGCCCAATGCCCAACATCACCAACAATAGAGGGAATTAAATGCAACATGCTCTTAGTTGTGTAGTCACGTCTTGGAGTTGGAGGGTCTAGGAGAGTGGTTTTGCCTCTTCATGATCGTGGGTGAAGGGACGGGGCGTGCACACGCTCCCCGAGGAAGCAATAACTCCTTCCATAGATTATATAAGGTAGAGTGTGAGTGCGCCCACAGACCACTGTACTCACATCTTCCATCGCCGACAAGCACTCCTTGCCTCCTCCAAGGAATCCTCATTGCTCGATCTGGTGCTCAAGGTAGAGCCGATTCCTCGGTGGGGAGCCGTGTGACATCAGGGGAACCTGCCACCGCATCGCCAACCTCGGTCGCTACCTTTTGTCGCACATAAACGACATCCACCACCGTCAGCAAGAGCACATCGGCGGCGGGCAGGGCCATTGATGTGTGCTAGTCGGTGGGGACCATGGAGGCATCTGTTCCTCTGCCACTGGGTGTGGAGCTCTACCATGTCATCAAGAAGTATCCCCAGTAGACCAATGCACTAGGGGTGTCCACCATCAGCAGACCAGATGGTTGAGGAGGGGAAAATCCCCTCAATGTCTGTCGCTTGGGCCTCACAGGGGGGAAGTGGTCCTGATGCCGCAGGGCCACACGACCATGGTTTTCAATGCCTTTTTCAACGTGGGCCTTAGCTTTCGAGTCATGCCACTCCTCGAAGGGGTGCTTCGATACTTTGACGTGAAGCTCTCCCAACTCTTGGCCAATGCTATCACCTGCCTGGCCATCTTCGAGTGGGCCATGCGGGCAGAGGGCTGCGAGGGACACGCAGAGCTTTTTGCCATCATCCACAAAGTGAGCTGCCAACCAAAGACCCAAACAGAAGACAGAGAGATAAGGGCCCTCTGTTTCGGGAGAGTGAACATCCAGCTCCGGCAGGAGTACCTGGAGGCGTTCCTGTTGATGCCCATCAACGACCGGTGGTACTCCGGGTGGTCGAAGGGGTGGTTCTACTACATGTAGTCTTCATGTCCCCCCTCTGCTCTACCAACCGGGATATCCATTATGTCCGGACCCTTGTAGCAGACGTCTCCGGGGCACAGCTAACTGCGAGGGTAGTGCTCTTTGGGAGGGTGGCTCGGAGGATGAGCATGCATGACCTTGTGGAGGAGTTCACAATGTTGTGCATCTGGCCTCTTCGGGTGGATTGGGACCACGTCTTTGAGCCAGTGAGGAGGGCAAGCCGAACACGTACTCCGAGCTCACCATCAGCTCTGGTGAGTCCTCTCCATTGTCTAGCTTCGAATCTGCAGATGTGAGACGTCTTTTTCTTTTAGAGAATTGTCTCCTACTGGATCAAGGAGCTAAGATTATGGAGAAATTCTTGGGCCAGCCCACCGTCACGGAGTGGGACCAGTGTGTGAAGCTGGTTGGGAGCTATCAGTGGCACAACCGTATCTGTTCTCCCCTCGGGCTGGCGGTTCTGGTGTGGTCGGATCCTACGGAGTCTCGGGTCATCAGGAAGTGAGGGCGTGGGGCCCTGGGAACCGTGTCCTCTGCGATTCTCGTGATCCCGCTCTGAACTAGAACTCTGCCTATCCCTATAGCCTCATGTGCTAGTTCAACGGCCAAATCTTCCGAGGCGGAGTAAGACGGGGCAAAGCGCTAGAGGCTTGCTAAGAGCGCCGAAGCCACAGGTGACATGACCGAAGATGAGGCCCGACCTGGAGGAGGTTATCGTGGATAGGACCTAGCATTTTTAGACACGGTTGGCCACGCCCAAAGAGGAGGGGTTCATGAGGCCTCCCTTGACGATTACGAGGCGTGGAAGATTGCTGACCCCTCCAACGATGAGGACGTCACGGGAACCTCAAATATCATGCCCACAGCCAGGGGTGAGGCATTGTTTCCCCTTTTTACTCTGTCATGCTTGCGCCTAAGGATCCTAACTTCAACATATTTCCCGTGTGTAGGGGTCACCGCAGCCGACCCATCCTTAGCCTCTGATCCAGAGGTTCTGGCTCCCCTGGAGGACACAGAGACTACTTCGAAAGTTCCTGGGGTGGCCATTCCGAAGGTGATGGCTTCACCACCTTTGGACGTCGCTCTGGACCAGGACCTAGCCCTTGTGGCCAGATCTGAGGGAGACAAACCCTCCACAGCGGCCGCCCCCACGCTCTTGGAGCGAGGCTTGAACTTTGAGGACTTGACTCCAAACGACTTCGCACTTCTCCTGGAGGCATTAAGAGCCTTTGCCTTTGCCTCATCCCTCCTCAGGGGTGGGGACATCGAGCTATCTGTGGCTCAGAGGCCTTCAGATGAGGTGGCGGTGCTTCTAGAGATGGTGGCCTTGTAGGTATGCTGCTATCCGAAGCTTCCTTGGTCCTGATATTTAGACTGCTTACTGTATTTCTCCATCGATATGCTTTGCAGCAATTGCTCTTGATGCTGGCGCTGGGGCGTTCGTAGCGTCAGACCCTCGCAGTGGCCCACGACGTAGCTCATGACAAAGTGGCAGGGCTCCACCGTGCCATGGAGGAGGCCATGAAGCGTGGAGAGGCTGTGAAGGGTCGTGTGCAGGAGGAGAGGATGCGTTGGGAGTGTGCGGAGGCCATGGCTCGAGAGGTTGTCGAAGCCCACCAGGTGGCAGAGGCTGTGGCTCGAGGGGCTACCGAGGACCAACGAGTCGCAGAGGCGTCTATCGACCATGCCAACGCAAGC
The DNA here is from genome assembly GCF_958298935.1 of Phragmites australis. NCBI lineage: Eukaryota > Viridiplantae > Streptophyta > Magnoliopsida > Poales > Poaceae > Phragmites > Phragmites australis. The sequence goes on along the minus strand of NC_084936.1, from coordinate 16,336,038 downwards.
CACATGGTGATGGAAGGAGAAGCTCGGGATCTCCGTCTTGCAGTGGCCGTAGCTCAGCAAGAGTAGGTGGAAGCCTGCACAACAGATGAAGCATTGCGTGCTGAGCGCCAAGGGTTGGCTAGTTGAGCGACGGAGTGCATGATGCCTTCGAAGTGCGGAGGGTTTTGACCTCGACGTGACTGAGGCATGATGCCTTCGAGATGACGGAGGGTTTTCACGTTGATGCTATCAAGGTATGATGCCTTCGAAGTGCAGAGGGTTTTGACCTCGATGTGACCTAGGCATGATGCCTTCGAGGTGGGGAGGGTTTTGATCTTGATGTAATTGAGGTAGGATGCCTTCGAAGTGCGAAGGGTTTTGACCTCGATGTGACTGAGTCATGATGCCTTCGAGGTGGCAGAGGGTTTTCAGCTCGATGCAATCGAGGTATGATGCCTTCAAGGTGGCGGAGGGTTTTGACTTCGACGTGACCGAGGCATGATGCCTTTGAGGTGGTGGAGGGTTTGGAGCTCGACGCCATCAAGGCATGATGCCTTTGGTGTGTGGAAGGTTTTTGACCTCGACACGACCGAGGCATGATGCCTTAGGGGTGGCGGAGGGTTTTGATCTCGATATTACTGAGGCATGATGCATTCGTGGTGGAGGAGGGTTTTGACCTCTTGGTGACCGAGGCATGATGCCTTCGATGTGGTGGAGGGTTTTGACCTCGGAGCGACCGAGACATGATGCCTAAGGATTTTGAACCTCAACGCGACGGAGGCATGATACCTTCGAGGTGGCAGGATTTTGACCTCGATGTGACCAAAGCATGATGCCTTCGAGGTGGCGGAGGGTTTTGGACCTCGACGCGATGGAGGCATGATGCCTTCGAGGTGGTGGAGGGTTTTGGACCTCGACGCGATGGAGGCATGATGCCTTCGAGGTGGTGGAAGGTTTTGACCTTGATGCAACCAAGGCATGATGCCTTTAATTTGGTAGAGGGTTTTGGACCTCGACGTGATTGAGGCATGATGCCTTTGACGTGGCCGAGGGTTTTGAGCTCGACATGATCGAGGCCTGATGACTTCAAGGCGGCGGAGGGTTTTGACCTTGACAAGACCGAGGCATGATGCCTTCGAGGTGGTGGAGGATTGCCACGGTGATGGGCTTATTGATGCCATTATTGATCTGCAGACGCATGCCATGGTTCATAAACAAACTGAAGTGGTTCTCTTCGATCTGCTGATTGATTAGCAGACAGAAATTGAATTTTACATTAATTCAGACGATGCTTCTCATGCAATTGATTTCAGGATGCAGTCTGTATCATAAACTTCAAACTTCAAGAAATCTAAATCAACAGCCTTGTCTACTATTGATAAAACAAACCGCATGCAGACAATGAGAGAAGCCATTCTTGTCTGATAGCTGAATGAAAGTTTGGCCATTTCTCGAACAAGCTAGCTAGCAACACCACCGGTCCACCCCCAATTCAAGCCATGCAAATTGATCTGATTGTACCTACTATCTTCTTTCTCTTTGAATGAAATATAAAAAATAGTTAGGCTTTGATCACAATCATATATTGCCTGGATTCTACGCGCTACCGGCTTTGACATTGTAGGTCTTAAAGTTGATTTAAACTTGGAAGGTGCAAGGGAAACAGACTATGTAAATACTACTACAACTAGTCGACTCCTATGACCATGACACCGAATTGACTTAGCAGATATAGGCCAAGATCTGCAACACATGGCTGTTAACATCAACTGATCTCTATACAACCTTGCAGCTTGTTTACTTAGAACAGCATCAAGCGCTTGAATAATACTAACCTATAGTATTAAATAAATTAGATGGGAGATTTCCATGATTTGAAAGGAATTATGATGGAAAATGCATGATTTTGTCAGCATACATTTTGTTTATCTGTTTCATGCATGTTCAAACTTCAGATGATGCACCTGTGTGTGCCATGTCATTTTCAGAGACAAAATATCAGGTTTCAGTTTAAGCGAACAAGATGAAACTTTCCTCAACACGCGGATCACCAACAAGTTCATGTTCTGGGTGTAACTTACAGGTAGGATGGAGGAAAATGCTAGGTTATCTCCTGCATTTTGGTGGTCAGGATCCCAGAACTTACAGGTAGCTAATGTACAAAATTGGAGAGAACCGCATGCAACAATTAAAAGAATCTTACTTTCAACATATTTCTTGATTGGATAAATCTCGAAAAACACATAGGATATATATTACTCCCTCTGTCCAATATTATAAGGTGTATCTTGATTTGAAAAATTAAAACTTAGTAAGAATTGGCCAACCATTAATAAAGTTATATGCATGTTTCGTGTACAAATGTTTTATCGATAGAAAAATCCTCACAAGACACAAGGCAAGTAACTTTTTAAATTAGATGCATTTAGTTTGTATGACTTTCATGTACAAATGTTTTCCTAATCTTAAAAAAGGACATTCTTGGCAAAGAAATTCATCATTTCTTAAATATATATAACTATTAACAACTCAAAAAATATAGAAAAACAAAATTAAGGCAACTATAAAACATCCGTACAATATGAAAATCACCAACTTGTCGGATAGTGGAGTTTTACATGAAGGATTAGGAAACTGTAATATCATCTCTTGCTCGGTTTGGAAATATCAATGATGCACACACACATATAAGCATACATAGCTTTTCATGCCCACATAATTTTAGGAATATACTTTTCTTAGAAATATAGCAGCATTTGGATCAAGTTTGCGTAAAAAATAAAATAAATTATGGTCAACATGCCAACCAAATATATTGCATATTTCTCTTCGATTCGACAAGTAAAATAAATGCACACCGGGTCCAACATGCATCACGTACTCACTGGGTTATTCGTCATACGATTGCTCAGAATGTTCATTCAGGGTTATGTGAAGGGTTAAGACCAGCTGAGATCCAACGCCAACCGGACGCTCTACAAGAAAGTGTAGTACAGTGACGTATACGTAAAAATACCAATATTTGAATTACACATTTGGTACAAATAAAACCTTGACAGAAGTCATGATTATTCAGTCAGATGAAATTTCCATGATTCTACCACTTGTAGGCTATATATACATGGCACATCTGAAGATAGATTTAGCACAGGCTCAAACTAAACACCCACAAACACAAGAGGATCAAATATAATCACACATTAACACGAACAATGTTCAACAGGTCGAAGGCCCCGCAGAACACCACTTCTAAGGGTAGGCCTCTTTCTAAGAAATACCTCTTGCATGCAGAAAGAAGCTCAACCCTATTCAATATTTGTCTTGTCTGACGCGCTTGAAATGCAGGGTTATCTACTCTGCCTAGCCCGAAAGGATCGCAGGTGGCCCCCTCGGCGTATCCCTCTCATCAGGCTGATGAACAAAAGGCATCCTCTGCTGGTTAGTACATTAGGCATGAGCCTGGATAAAAAATTTTGTTTTTGGAAGAACCGACTTCATCAACTCATCTGTTCGGACTTTTAGTTCCATGCATGATGTCTCCCTGGAGATGACCAACTGGCTTTAATTTCGTTTTGCTTTATTGTCTTGTGCGTGCATGCAGCGGCAAAAGCTAAAGGTATCAGTAATGGTCAAACGTCAAACCAGTTCCAGCAGCCGTACACAACTCATGTGCAACCTCCCAAAGGAGACCAAAAGATGCCTGCAAAAAGTATGTTAACCTAGCTAGTACCTGCAGCTAGCATATATATACTCCATTTATCTTCATCTGCATGCTTGTAAGGTTTGACAAACACTGACATTTATATATATGTCTGCATTAATTTGTTTTCATCAGGTAAGGGTCTAATTTTTAAACATTGAGGGATCTACACACGCTATGCAGAAGAATTCCATGATTCGTCCATCAACTCCTACATACTTGCGCGTGTAGTTGTAAATATGTAGCGGTCATACACTCAAATTCACAAGGTAGAAAAAATATAATACGTTTATTATGTTTCTAGATTGATGGATTGGTAAAATGTATTATGTTACTAGATTTATGGATTGGTAAAATGTGTAATGTTATTAGATTGATGGACTGGTGTAATGTATATTTGTGTATAGTCATACCCCGAAAATAATGTACAGCCCCTTGTAACAAAACCTGCTGTATTGAACCTTGAAAGAAAGTGTACGTTGCATTCGTTCTGATATTTAATGTATCGTACAAAGCCCTAAAAAAATTGTCTCTTGCAACAACTCAATGGATGTCACATTAGTTCATCTGACCGTTGATTCATGCAAATTGACTCTGACATTGATTGTGTTTGGTATTTGACGGAGCACACACGTAGGCCACTAAAATATAAATGAACTTGGAGAGATTGGAGAACGAATTAATTAGAAACTCTCAAGTCGCGTATGCAAGCAATCTATCCCTTCCCCCATGACTCTGCTCTCTCCATTTTGATCGATGGACAGCCATATGACTCATCACCAAACTACAAATGGCTACAATGTTTTTTTAAATAATTTGTGCTCCTAGTAGTGCGACCAATTAAACGCGCTTAAGGTAATCCATGGATTAAGAAACGGCTTGGTGTAGACGACTGACCGAGCTTGAATGAATATGCATGGGCCACATATGGAGTCGACAATCCACGTATAGCCCCCCACTGAGATTAGTAGTTGTTTGCAAATTTCAGCAAGATATATATATAGAGAGAGATGGCATGGTTTTTGGCCGTCCATCATATCTCTGTAGCGTCATGTCATGCATCATGTCTGCCTTATGCAAGACGCCACCGTAAATTTCCTGAACGCGGAACCCTGAACGCGGAATATCTTAATCCATGAATGGCTGTGGCTGTGCCAATATTACAAGCTGCATGCCCATACATAGGAACGATTGAACCGTATTTCATCCGCGCATGCATGACTGCAAAAGACTGGAATTTAGTTAGCAGGTTCTTATGTCAAGATCGATCAGTATGAAAGTATGACAACAAATGCTGTTGACATGAGTGGTCAAGCTAATTAATTAACTAACTTGCTGTTCTACGTATCAATCAAGGAATAGACAAGTACACCAAGTACAGTAGAGATATTGTCCGTTGTTGATTTCAGAGGTTTCCTCGTCTACGCGCAAACGACTTGATACGAAGCATAGAAACTCCTCTGGCTTGGAGCAGTTAACGTTGAAGGGTGCCAAGTAATGATTTCATCTTCTTTATTGCCTGGAAATTTGAAGTACAGAAGATGTTCAGGAATTGCGGGGCCACGCCTCCCCGCGTTGTCTAGCTACAAGACAGTGCAACCCTTTCCACAGGCTAACGACCGAGTAGCTAGCTGGGGACGTGATCTTCTTCGAAAAGCGCGCACAGACAGACAATGGTACGGATGGACGATGCTACATGTATTAAATGCACAGGAAGAACTCGGCTAACGACTAGGAATACAGAGTTGTCATGTTCTGACAGCAGGCCTGTACGTACGTCGGTCACAAGCATGAGAATTTCAAGGAAATTTCAGGGAGAGGCACGAGTGAGATATATCGACCATAGCTTCAGGGAGAAGCATTGCATGAAGACTATACCTAGACGTAGGCAAGTCAGAGAAGGCTCAGTGACAAATGGCAGCTCGGCAGGTACACATACTACTGCATACTCCTACTATTACACAGAACAAGACGAAGCATTTCACTTGCTAAAAATGAACCTTAATAAAATTCATTATTGATCAGATCAGATGCAACTTCCATGAGTATTCTACCATCCATGTAGGAAGGCTATATAAGCAAGCACTAGCTGCCTCAAACCGACGATGCATTAACAGCAGCATTCAGCATTGAGGATCAAATATCATCACACATTAACACGAACAATGTTCAACAGGTCGAAGGCCCCGAAGAACACCACTTCTAAGGGTAGGTCTCTTTCTAAGAAATACATCTTGCATGCAGAAAGAAGGTCAACCCTATTCAATATTGTCTTGTCTAACGTGCTTGAAATGCAGGGTTATCTACTACCGTGCCTAGCCCGAAAGGATCGCAGGTGGCCCCCTCGGCGTATCCCGCTCATCAGGCTAATGAACAAAAGGCATCCCCTGCTGGTCAGTACATTAGGCATGAGCCTGGATAATTTTTTTTGTTTTTGGAAGAACCGACTTCATCAACTCATCTGTTCGGACTTTTAGTTCCGTGCATGATGTCTCCCTGGAGATGACCAACTGGCTTTAATTTCGTTTTGCTTTATTGTCTTGTGCGTGCATGCAGCGGCAAAAGCTAAAGGTATCAGTAATGGTCAAACGTCAAACCAGTTCCAGCAGCCGTACACAACTCATGTGCAACCTCCCAAAGGAGACCAAAAGATGCCTGCAAAAAGTATGTTAACCTAGCTAGTACCTGCAGCTAGCATATATATACTCCATTTATCTTCATCTGCATGCTTGTAAGGTTTGACAAACACTGACATTTATATATATGTCTGCATTAATTTGTTTTCATCAGGTAAGGGTCTAATTATTAAACGTTGAGGGATCTACAGACGCTATGCAGAAGAATTCCATGATTCGTCCATCAACTCCTACATACTTGCGCGTGTAGTTGTAAATATGTAGCGGTCATACACTCAAATTCACAAGGTAGAAAAAATATAATACGTTTATTATGTTTCTAGATTGATGGATTGGTAAAATGTATTATGTTACTAGATTTATGGATTGGTAAAATGTGTAATGTTATTAGATTGATGGACTGGTGTAATGTATATTTGTGTATAGTCATACCCCGAAAATAATGTACAGCCCCTTGTAACAAAACCTGCTGTATTGAACCTTGAAAGAAAGTGTACGTTGCATTCGTTCTGATATTTAATGTATCGTACAAAGCCCTAAAAAAATTGTCTCTTGCAACAACTCAATGGATGTCACATTAATTCATCTGACCGTTGATTCATGTTAATGAGTAAAGTCTTCTTACAACCAATATGTTATATACAGGCAAATTGACTCTGACATTGATTGTGTTTGGTATTTGACGGAGCACACACGTAGGCCGCTAAAATATAAATGAACTCGGAGTGATTGGAGAACGAATTAATTAGAAACTCTCAAGTCGCGTCTGCAAGCAATCTCTCCCTTCCCGTATGACTCTGCTCTCTCCATTTTGAACGATGGACAGCCATATGACTCATCACCAAACTACAAATGGCTACAATTTTTTTTAAATAATTTGTGCTCCTAGTGCGACCAATTAAACGCGCTTAAGGTAATCCATGGATTAAGAAACGGCTTGGTGTAGACGACTGACCGAGCTTGAATGAATATGCATGGGCCACATATGGAGTCGACAATCCACGTATAGCCCCCCACTGAGATTAGTAGTTGTTTGCAAATTTCAGCAAGATATATATATAGAGAGAGATGGCATGGTTTTTGGCCGTCCATCATATCTCTGTAGCGTCATGTCATGCATCATGTCTGCCTTATGCAAGACGCCACCGTAAATTTCCTGAACGCGGAACCCTGAACGCGGAATATCTTAATCCATGAATGGCTGTGGCTGTGCCAATATTACAAGCTGCATGCCCATACATAGGAACGATTGAACCGTATTTCATCCGCGCATGCATGACTGCAAAAGACTGGAATTTAGTTAGCAGGTTCTTCTGTCAAGATCGATCAGTATGAAACTATGACAGCAAATGCTGTTGACATGAGTGGTCAAGCTAATTAATTAACGAACTTGCTGTTCTACGCATCAATCAAGGAATAGACAAGTACACCAAGGTTCAAACTGGAGCACAGTAGAGATATTGTCCGTTGTTGATTTCAGAGGTTTCCTCGTCTACGCGCAAACGACTTGATACGAAGCATGGAAACTCCTATGGCAATATAAGGGCTTTAGCCTCTGGCTTGGAGCAGTTAACGTTGAAGGGTGCCAAGTAATGATTTCATCTTCTTTATTGCCTGGAAATTTAAAGTACAGAAGATGTTCAGGAATTGCGGGGCCAGGCCTCCCCGCGTTGTCTAGCTACAAGACAGTGCAACCCTTTCCACAGGCTAACGACCGAGTAGCTAGCTGGGGACGTGATCTTCTTCGAAAAGCGCGCACAGACAGACAATGGTACGGATGGACGATGCTACATGTATTAAATGCACAGGAAGAACTCGGCTAACGACTAGGAATACAGAGTTGTCATGTTCTGACAGCAGGCCTGTACGTACGTCGGTCACAAGCATGAGAATTTCAAGGAAATTTCAGGGAGAGGCACGAGTGAGCTATATCGACCATAGCTTCAGGGAGAAGCATTGCATGAAGACTATACCTAGACGTAGGCAAGTCAGAGAAGGCTCAGTGACAAATGGCAGCTCGGCAGGTACACATACTACTGCATACTCCTACTATTACACAGAACAAGACGAAGCATTTCACTTGCTAAAAATGAACCTTAATAGAATTCATTATTGATCAGATCAGATGCAACTTCCATGAGTATTCTACCATCCATGTAGGAAGGCTATATAAGCAAGCACTAGCTGCCTCAAACCGACGATGCATTAACAGCAGCATTCAGCATTGAGCACTGACTGCCTCAAACCAAACACGATCGAGCAAATCAAAGACCATACACACATCTCACATCAGCACGAGAAATGGTCGACGACAGGCAGAAAAACTCGAAGAACTCCTCCAAGGGTACGTGAAGCCTGAATCTTGATACATTCCGGTATTGATCTCTTTCATGGAGCTATAGTTTAGAAGGTTAGCTGATTATTGTTCGTTACCGTCTTGTCTGGCGAGCAGGGATATCTAGTGTCGTTCCTGCCCTGAAAGGACCTCAAGCGCGTACGGCGCCATACACAGCAGCTGATCATCAGGCTCATGAACAAAAAAAGGCACCCTCTGCCTCTGCAGCTGGTAAGTAGTAAGAAAATTTTTTGCCACCTTTTTATAAGGAAAATCAAATAACCGTGGCAAACTGGCGCGAGCGATCGATTTCAATCGACGTACGTGCATGTCTTTTCGCATGCATGCATGGGCGTGGGTTGTGCGTTTCCATTTCTTTTTTGCATCTTTCTTTGTCCGAACTTTTACTCTTTTTGCGTGCGTCTGGAGATTCTGGTTGAATCTGCTTTCTGCTACCCTTTTTGCCTTTTTGAACGTTCCACCCGCATGCTGACTACAAACTACAAGTGTGAGTGATCTCGTTCCCTTTCAGCTGGAAACTGTCACCCCGTGCGAGACACTCAGTTTGGTCCACGAATCTGACCGCCTTTTGTACCGGTGGCCTGTGAGCCGGCCGGTTGATTTCTGGTGCACAGTCCAGTTCCTAGTTGCCTTCCAAATCACTTTAGGTTCTGGAATAAAAATGATGGTGGGACTCCAATAGAATTTTTTTTTTTTTGCATCTTTGTTTCCAGGATTGCTTCTCTATGCCCTTTTTATGATATCTCTTGTCCGTGCTGTGTGGCCATGGCCTTGCTTGCACAAACTTCGCCTTCTTTGTCCTTCTTGAGACGTGATGCATGATCTTAGAGTCTCCCGAATTGTAACACGCAAGGATCCACAAATGCGCTCCTCTACAAACATGCCGAACTATGAAAATTTTCAGCAGCATCTCCTTTATAACAGGAGGCAACATTAAAGCAACAATATATGGATGTGGATACGTATAAAAACAGCACGCTAACATATATTGACGTCCTAATAATATTCAGGTGATTAAAGAACAAAGTTCAAACTTCAAGATATTATTTGATTAGGCAAGTAACAACTCCAACATCTACTACTTATTATTATTACAATACTACTTTTCATGGTCAAATGATGTCATGAACGTGCAGGAAGTGCTTCTAATCCCTTCTATCCATGCTAGCTTCAAGAATAACAACTGGGAGAAATATTGCAAGGGTGAGATTGAAAAATCTCAGCAAGCAAACTAGTTTAACAAGCTATTTAAACCATAATAGATTAAATAATAATTTAATATTGTAACACGTATTCAGAAGAGCATCATGATAACAACATACATAGTATCTTCATTCCATAATAGTTTTAAAACTCCACTTCTGCATGTTAAGCATCATGTGATCATAGCAAAACTATGAAAGTTTGTAAAAAAGAACTACTCCTCAACTCAAATAACCTATGATTCATAAGAAACAATAGATAACAACCCACCAAACCACCAGCATATATAACTCTAAAAGAACTGTAAGTATAGGTATTGCATGCGTGCTGCAAATGATTCAACATAAGCACAATAAAATGAAATAACTTATGTAGTCACTACTTAAAAAACCAAGTTTATATGCCAGCCCATCACTGTCGTCCATCACTGCTAGTTGCTAATGGGCCAGCAGTGATGAGGCATCACTGCCGGTTCAAAAGCCACGCGGGAAGAATCAACAAATGTGGCTTATGAACCGACAGTAATGAAGGGCATCATTGCCTATCGATGGCTTGAGCCGGCAATGATGTTTTACTGCCGAGTGAGGGCACCAGCCGGCATTGATACCTGAACTATCACTGCTAGTTCTAGCCACGACCCGGTAGTGATAGTTCGTCAAGTATCACTACTGGTTCATTTTATGAACCGGGAGTGATAATGGGTATCACTTCCAGTTCGTGTGATGAGCCGGCAGCGATAATGGATGACAACTTATCTTAAAAAATTCATAACTTTTTCATATGAAGTCGGATGGAGAAAAACTTTACATAAAAATTGTAGCCCTTAACGAGATCTATAACTTTGTAGTTGAAAACTTTTTAATTTGAGATTATTTAAATTCCCAAATAATCTTAACAAAGTTTCAACCGTGGTTGATGATAGCTCATCTTAAAAAATTCATAACGCTTTCATACAAAGTCGGATGAAGACAAACTTTATATGAAAATTATAGCTCTCGACAAGATGTACAACTTTCTAGTTGATTATTTTTTTATTTAAAGCTATATAGATACACAAATAAATATCTAAAACTAGTACAAAGGGAGTCACATACATGACCACAAACTTTTGGCCTAGTTCTAGTGTAAAACACTAGTAGGAATCATTGAAAAAGACACACACAGTGCCACAAAGTTGAAAACTGCAAACTCACTCGGATTAATGAAACGTCTGCGTAGCACTAACTTTCAGACGTAGCACTATGTCTCCAAAAAAAAATTTATACGGAGTTGGATAGAGACAAACTTTATATTAATATTGTAGAATCCGATGAGATGTTCAACTTTGTATTTGATAGCCTTTTCATTTAGGATCATTTAGATGTGCAAATAGCCATTCAAACCTCAACGTCTTCAGACCAGAGTCTTTTAAGATCATCCACCAAAGGCCTGAGGTACACATCGATGTCATTGCCAGGTTGTCTCGGGCCAGGAATTAAGGTCGACAACATAATGTATTTTCGCTTTTTGCAAAGCCAAGGTGGAAGCTTGTAGATAGACAGTAAAACAGGTCATGTGCTATGTGAGCTACTCATGTTGCTGAATGGATTCATGCTATCTATGCTTATAGAAAACCTAATATTTCTTAATTCTTTAGCAAACCAATCAAATGTGAAATTAATGGTTTGCCACTGAGCGGAATCTGCGGGGTGCCGTATCATTGTGTCATTCTTATGACCCTCCTTGTGCCACCGTAGTCACTCTCATTTCTACTCTTGTATTGATGGGTTCCACAAATAGGACAATGATCTAGGTCTGCATACTCTTCACGAAACATGACAAATTCCTCCTTACATGCATGTATTTTTTCTATTTTCAATCCCAAAGGATAAATTGTCTTCTTCGCGTGGTAGACGGTCTTGGGCATCTTGTTCCCCTCCGGTAGCATGTCCCTTAGCAAATGCAACAATGTTTTGAAACTCCTATCAGACCAACGATGGGTTGCCTTCAATTGCAGAAGTGTAAGCACCACAAACATTATCATGTATTTCTCCTTACAGCCAGGATAAAATGGTGTCTTCAAGTCTCGCACCAATTCCTGAAATTTGGCAAACTCACAATCACTATACTCGTCGTGCCCCTCAACATCGCGCACCATTTGGTCCACATTCTCCACCAAATCCACGTAGTTATGATTGAATCCTAATATGCCTACTTCCTTGAGATAATGATCTATATCACTGGCTGGCAAGAGTCCTTGATCCATACTGCCGTCCGGGAGGACCCAATCCATTTCCCCTTCATTAATGCCTTCCTCGCCGTGTTTGTTCCAAATGTAATACCTCTGTTTGAATCCACACCTTAACAAGTGATCATACACATTGTCTGGTTTTGGGAACTTCTTCTCATTCTTGCAATCATAGCATGGACATCACATTGTCGTTTTACCCCGACCTTTCATATCCGTCACCACGACACTCTTAAAAGACTTCACCCCGCTCATATACTCGTTACAAGTACGACAATCAAAGTACATCCAACTTCGCTCCGTCATCAACAAATTGAAAAAATATTCATTGTTAATAGAAACGATAGAGTAGCTAGAATAAGTATAAAAATTCTAACTCAATTTAACTAAAATTAAATGTGTGCATGTGTTCTAGTGAGATTCAAGCCAACAATTAACATCCAAATATGATACATGTTATCTATGGTGAAGGATCCTAATTTCTATATAGGCAAAGATAGGTCATAATCCTATTCGAGAATACATGGCCGAAGTAGGTTTCTATGCTCTTGTACGATTCTAGAGAAAATTTTGACATCATCTCCCTGCTGTTCTCCAAATACACGTCTCGACAACGAGCCAAGAGGGTGTGTATCCAGAGAACAACAGGGAGATGCCACCGAAATTCTCTATAGAACCGTATAAGACCACATAAACCTAATCGGACCACATATCCTCGACCTATCCAAAATTCGTGGATAATTCAGGAGTATCTTCTTATAAATATGATATGTTGCCAAGTCATATTTATAATCGAACACTCTTGAACGGGAGACGTAGGTGACGCAAACTAAATTCACTTTTAGGAATATAATTAACATAATTGCACAATATACATATCAAGATTCGGGAGAATGAGCATAATTGTTGATTCCAACTCAAACCTCAGAATCCACCAAATAGGAGCAAGAGGAGGAAATAGGGAGGATGCATGCAAACCTTCAAATGCCAAGTGGGACAATCCATATGTATCAAGATTTGAGAGAAGTAGCAAAATTGTTGATTCCAGCTCAAACTCTAGAATCCACCATATATGAGCAAGAGTAGGAGGAAAGGGGAGGCAAACCTTTAAAGACTAAGGGACAGTCCCAACATCAAATCACCGAGATTTGGTTGGTCCTCAATAGAATCGTCAAAAAAATCGCCTCCCTGTGCCGAGCAGCCAACGAACAGACACTGTCTAATCAAGTTGCTCAGCGCAAAAAGTAACAGTAAACATCACTCATTAGTGGCGTGTGTGACTGCCTGAGACTACATTTAGTGACGTATGCTCTCTCTACCCATCACTAATGACTCCATAATTAATGACAGACTTTGAGATGACTCGTCATTACTATCTTTAGTGACGAGTCGTTCCCTCGCCATCACTAATGAATCCTTATTAGTGACGAGTCTTAGTCGGGTCATAGCTTGGGCTACACATTAGTGACGAATCGTCACTAAATCTGTCACTAATAGTGTATTAGTGACACATTTATGAGTTACGCCCAGTATAGCTTCAGCGAGAATCATGGAAGTATATGTACGCCAATACGCCTGCATACACATATCGGCCCACTGGTGACAAGTGGCAGCCGGGCAAATATGTACTCCTGCTGGAATGTACACCGACAGAACTGACTGGAAACTGCAAGGTAAGTCAACTACGACTCCTGTCTTGAAGGCACCAACATATTTACTCTTGTCTATGGATCACGTCATGGAATTTTTTTTGTGAAACATCATCGGAATGGAGGGAGTAGTGTACATAAAAATATTGTGAAACGTCATATGATGGCAAATTAATAACTTCAAAATAAATAATTCAGCCAAAATACCTAACTCTGAAATTCAATAAACTACTGTTGAACATGAAACACTCCTGAAACTACGCAACCATCTTGCATAGTTAAAAAGCGTGTCTAATGTGATCACAGGCGAATTGAAGTTGTTCTCTCCTGCTGATTTATTAACCAACACTGAATTTTAACTGAATTCAGACAATATTTCTGACGATCTTAATATCGAGTCGACATCATGTGGAAACTTCAAACTTATATTCGTTTCTACATATTCCTGTTAGTTAACATTCTTGTCTGAACTCTTGATAAAAGAAAAACTAGCCGCGCATGCAGACAAGCTTTCTTGTCTGATTAGTTGAATATTTGAGCAAGCTAGCAAGGAAACCCACCCCTCTGCCCCAAGTCATGTCGTCATTCAATTAATATATTGATTCTACCTACTATATATCTTCTTCCTCTTCGAACGAGACGTCGAAGAATAGTTAAGACTTCGATCACAACGATATATATCTTGCCTGAATTCTACGCGCTATTAACTTGATGCTCTAAACATTAAATTTGATTTGAACTCAGAAGGTGCAAGGAAAAGATCTATATGTACATACATATAGATCAAAGTCTTAATGGACAACCAAGGAAAAGATCTATATGTACATACACATAGATCAAAGTCTTCAGAAGGTGCCATGAAGAAAAATACCTTCTCCACTCGTCTACCCTCTCCATTTTGATCCATGGACAACCAAGCGTGGCTTCAATTTTAAAATAGTTGCTCCCTCAAAGTGGAGTACGCGCTTTAGGCCAGGGCATGCATGGATTAAGAAATAGTTGCTGTTCGGGTTCGGTAGATGAGTGTGCATGCATGAACGATATATGGGTTACGCAATCGTCCGCATAGAGCCAAAGAGGGAGGTTATTTTGAAATTTTGGCAAGGCGATACAGGTTGATTGATCCTGGTAGCCTTCATGTGATCAATGCGTGGCCTGTGTCCTGTACGCAAGGGGTACACAAGACCACAATGAAGACGAGTCAATTCACAATTTTCAGTAGATTTCCGAGGTCCACTTATCCACACACGCAGAAGACTAAACTGCAGGAGTTGATAAAACGTCACGGAGTAACGCAGGAAAAATACCTTACGATGATGTTCTTCAGGGACAAATTCCTCGTGATAATCTTCGGCTTATCTGGGCCTATGGCATTGGGTAGCCTCAGGCTTGGTCCAGTTCATAGTGTACGCTCCTACAACTATTGGGCCGCCAAGTTAAAGCTGACGTGGTCCAACCACTGGCTCATGGCCCATTGTAGGATTCAGTCTCGACCTGGGCCTCTTCCCTTTTTCCGCCCAAGAACTCACGATCCTATTTGGTGCTCACCAAGCAAAGAGGAACGAACCTCTCGTACGACATAAACCAGGGTACAAGGAATCAGGTAACAACAGGTGCCATCTAGTAATTGTTTATCAACATAAAGTACATAGTTATGCACATATTTTAAGTATGTGTTGATGCGAGTTACGCACGCAGTTTGTAACCGTGGAACAAGTGGGATGCTTATCTAGCTAAACTTTCACTATCAATCAAAGCGTTGTTGAGAGTTGACTGTTTTGAGTAGAACGAGGACGAAGCACATGAAAAAGGGATAGGATAATGAACAGAGATTATGAACGAACTTCTCACAGGTTTAGGTTCACTTGCATGCATAACAATCAGCTTAACCTTATCTGGTTGCTACTAAAGTAGAAGATATCTTTTTGCTACAATCCTGTCACGACGAAGGCTAATATGATTATCATCTAGCATTAGCACTTCAACGATGCTATGGGTAAACATAGAACCAAACACATGTTTGCATCTATGCTACTGCGAAAGACGGCTAGCAACTCCATCAACAATAAGTGTACATCGTATAGACCAAGATAAAGCGAAGAACTGCATTAAATTAAGAATCACAAGTTCGCATGGCAAGATCCCCAATAACCTAGAGAAAGATTAGAGGTTTACCCCATGATACCTTGAGAATACACATGGCTATATCAGATCTGGAGTATATCTGGAACTCCACTGTGGAAGCCGGAGTGCAGATCCCGAAGCCAGCAGCGTTGCTGTGCGGCAACCGGAGTCTTCCCGTGCGGCAACCACGCCGGAGTCGCCGCCTCACCTTGGTTTTCGCCTATGATGATTATCTCTGGTGTCTAATCCTAATTAGCCCTTTCTTTCGTGGAATTTTCCCCCTGGCCGTGGGATGTGCTCTTGTATTTATAGGCAGCTTGATAGAGTCCTTTCTGGAGGAGGTGGAAAGAAACCGACGTAGATCAACTCAAACCGCATGGTGGAAGGCGCTATAAGCCTTAGGTCGGTGGAAAACGTGTCTCGGAGAAAATGGGGCAAAACAGACCATGTCTTAGAGTTTGCCACGCGGCAAACTGACCCGTCTGGGCCCAGTTTCTTCTTGGTTGGTCTTCTAGTCTCCACAGTTTTCTTCATGCTTTTATCCATTATATCAAGAAGGTGCTGTTTTGCGCCTATTTCCTGCAAAATAATATTTTCAAGCACATAACACAATACACTTGCAAACGTGGTTATTGTTAGTCACCAAGTGGCATAAATGATTAAATATCATAAATATATCCACTAAACCATTAGTAAATATGTGATGATAACTAGCGTTAACAACACCCTCACAATCAGATCTTACTCGTCCTCGAGTAAGTAATCGTATCTACCTTCGAGGAATCAACGTTGCACCAGTCATCCTGCAACCATAGCACATACATGCATATACCAATATTTATCATGTTAAGTCAGTCAAGAAGTAGCATCTCATCGTCCATGTTCTCAGTTTCTTCTCATCCCGAACTCCTCTCTACTTCCTCCACAGGTAAAAGTCAAGAGTTGAAAACTTATGTTAAAAGAGACGTTTATATTTGAAGCATAGCACCAGAGTTTTTAGATATAAGAAAATAGTCTCCCCGGATATATCAAGAATTACAAGCAATCCTTCTTTGACAAAAAGCTTACTCTCAAATCACTCAAGTGTTTCAAATCCTCACCACTCTACATCTAATGCAAAAGTTTTATGTGGATCTTGGTAGGGTAGCCAAACTAATGCCCAAGTATTGTCAAGACAAATAAGGATCCAACAAAGAATTTTAAAGCTCTTGCCAAAAGGTCATTGGAATTTGCATATGGCCAACGAACAGTCAACATCGGCTCCTTCTTCGGCATGTAAGATCTCATCAATTGAGAACCCCGCAATGCGCGTTGCACGGATGATCTCACTAGTATTCGGAGTGCAAATCCCTGGACTCGGCGTAGATCCACTTCCCAAAACCAGAGATCCATCGGACATCGAATGCCGCCCACGAAAGAGATCCATCGGACATCGGATGCCGCCCACGGAAGAGATCTGACAAATTGCTGGATCAGGCACAATTCCGCCCGCCCATCACACAGGATGCCGAGATGGCTAGTGTAGCTCCGACGAAGTGCGACCCGATAGGGATCACATGGAAGCCAGAGAAAAAGTCCATATGCCATGATTAGTTCAACTCCACACACTACTACCAAAAAACCCTATCACTTCCAGCTCTAAAACCCCTTTCACTGCCGGTTATAGCACCGACAGTGGGTAACGGGCAATGATAGTCCCCAACTATCACTACCGGCTCAGATGACTGGCTGTGAAGGGGGTTATCACTGCCAATTAAAGGCTTCAGCCGGTAGTGATGCCCTGTGTATCACTACAGGCTGGTGATTTTGGCCGGCAGTGATGCCTAGGACATCACTGCCAACTGTAGGCTTAAGCCGGCAGTGTTTTACCTCTCTCTCGCCTCTCCTCTCTATCTCCTCTCTCCATCAATCTCTCCCGCTCTCTCCTCTCTATCCTCCCTCTCTCTCTCTCTCCTCTCTCCGTCTCTCTCTCTCCCTCTTAATACATGCATACAATGAGACCATATTTAATGTAAATCAATAATAAAACAATGAGACCATATTTAATATAAATCAATAATAAAGACACCTTCATTAATACATAGTAATTCATGTCCTGCATTAATACATAGTAATTAATATCATTCATATGGTGTCATTTGGTGATATATACGTTGTCAAGCCCCTTGGTAGACTTCCTCCTTGTCGCATACTCTCTACTGGAAGGTATGAAGTTACCTAAAAATCTCTCATGCGTCGACGACACAATCGGTTCATGAAACTCATAGTTTGGGTTGATAACATATTCGATGAAGAACCTGGCGATCTGTTCTTGAATAGCATGTATTTCTGTAGGTTGTATCGCACTTGCGCGGTGTTTGAAGCGCTGTATTTGAAGAATCGAAAGAATTAGTCCTTGAACATGTGTAGAAATTGAAAAGAAGGCATCGATATGTAATTTCATACCTCAACATCATTAAACCTAACAACATCTCCATCTTCGCTGAATGCATGCATGAAAGTAAGAACATAGAACCCATAGATTTTGTTGCCGGGTGGCTGCCTCATACACTTCAAGAGGAAAGGATTTGTCAATGGAATGAATTGAACCTTTTTATTTACTAGGAAATGCAAGTCATGAATATTTCCTGTGTACCAGAAAGTTGGTTTTTACATCATACTGCTTTCTGAATGGAAAGTAGATAACACTCTTTTTGTAGTATCTTGTATACGCACTGTACGTGAATATTAATGCCAATTAAACTTAGATGCAATCAACGAGAAGATTAAATGATCGAGTTTACTTGTTTAGCATATCGATGAGGTCTTGGTAAGTCATCTTATCTCTCTTTTGTGAGTACAAGACAATGATCTTGCTCATGTCTGGGTGAATGACAAGGATGATCCAATGAAAACTATAGGAATATGTTACCATAGAAAATTAGTACTCGAATCGAGTTGCCCATAAAAGGAGAACGACCTGGCACGCAAACACGTACTCAAAGCTCTAGGGTAAGAGTATGAATTTCTTGTATTGGTGGTGAAGCAGACACTTCAATAAGTAATTCTCTGTGAAGTCTGTACTCTCCCTTACAAGTTCCTCGTTGATAAGCCCAGGATCGATAAATCCTACTTTATTATCTAATTCTTGTCTATATGTGCGGATCTCCATTCTATGAAAGAGGAAAGTTTGCCATGCAATTTGAAGGTACAAGATCATATAACGTGAATTATATGCATAAGTTATTTACAGAGTCCACGCTCTGACTATAGC
The DNA here is from genome assembly GCF_958298935.1 of Phragmites australis. Classification (NCBI taxonomy): domain Eukaryota; kingdom Viridiplantae; phylum Streptophyta; class Magnoliopsida; order Poales; family Poaceae; genus Phragmites; species Phragmites australis. The sequence continues at coordinate 16,316,911 of NC_084936.1, read as the reverse complement.
CACATCGATGGCATTTTCCTTGTACAATTCATACAAGTACTCGAATTTCACCCAGAAGGAGCCGTCCCCATTGAGAAAATATTCATCTATGGATCTTATGGGAAACGCCTCAAAACCCTGCCTGGACTGCTCCAAGTACCACTGATGTAATCGACGCATTTGAGTTGTAAGGTTTCTTTCTATATCTGGTCTGACCAAAGGTTTGCTCAACTCAAACGAACATGTAACATCCAACTTTGGGATATTCGCTCCTGCAGTAAGCCATGCTAGTTCTTCTACTGTTAATCTTGAATCAGCCAGGAAGTCCCCAATGCTTGGAGCATCCTGAACGATTGGACCCGATTTGCTCTTAGCCTGCTTCTTACTAATGCGTTCGTAGTCAGTTGGTGGCTTACTTGAACCCCCCCCCCATATGTTTAACTTTAGCTATATTTATGAAAAATTTCATGCTATATTCTGGCACAACAGGCTTTGGTGGAGGTGCCAGAGGATGAAAATGAGTCGTTACACTGGCATCCATAATCTTTTTGGTTTCCTAAGGATTAAGTGAATAGACATCAGTGGGTTCCATCAACTTCTTAGATGGCACTGACTTCTTAAATGATGTCGTCTGCTTCGATGCTGCGGAACCTAATCGTGTTTTCTGAGATGATGGCCGACTTCTTGATGGTGTTGTCTTCTTGAGTGGTGGACTTTTCGAGGTGATGACTGTGGAGGTGGACTTATTCTAGGAGATGGCTGAGGAGAGGGAGATCTAGGAAGAGATGACGACCCGAGGTGTAGTGGAGAGTAGAGGTTCTCAAGGGCTATCCCTGGTGGAAACACTATGTAGGCCTTCTCCCATACGATGAATGTGTGCCCATTCTCTCCTATAGAGTTCATCCCCTCCTCTACGGTGTAGTCCACCTCAACATGATGGTAATGGTCAACTGCCTCGTCTACTTTGACCACGGCGTAACCCTCTGGTATCGGACATCCGTGCAAAAATTCATGGGAGCCACGAGGATAAGCCACGCCGGAAGCCATCTTGGTGGTAATGTTCTTAGCACCAATGTGTAGTTCACATGGGGTCTCTGCTGTGATGTGGTCAATGGGATAAGTGATGGAGTCAGCTCCCGGAACTCCCGTGGACGCACAGCTACTCTAACGACCACTAGGGCTAGAGTGCGCAACATTAGGAGACACTACCGGATGTTCCTGTTTGCTCCCAATGGCATCCCGTTCATGCATGATAGCCTCATGCATTGCATGTCTTATTTTTTCGTCTGTGTGTTCCTGCTCACGTTGTAGCACAAGTTCAAGCATGTCACTATCCTAGCTCATTCTGCCTCTCGTTCTGCATCTTGCTCTGCTTGGGATCTGTTTCGACTCTTGTAATTGTTGACGGCCTTTGGGAATCCATATTTCCAACCCATCACCCCAACACCTCATGTGCGACCACCGTGCTCCTTGCTTTCCAAGGCCAAGGTGAGCTCATCCCTATCCCTATCTGGCTTGAAAGAACCTTGTGAAGACTACACGTGGGCTTCCGCAAGCCTTTTTGCAAGAGTTTGCGTCACTTCATGGTCTTTGAAGGTTGTAAAGCATAAGCTTCCATTAGATGAGTAAGAAGCACCCCTCCCACAAAGGAAGCGCACCGATCGTTCGCTCTAGCTCTCTTTCTTAGGTGTGACACCTCTCTCTCGCAGTTCATCTAGCTCTTGTTGCCACTGCCATTCTTTTCTTACGTACCCACGACTATCGACTTTGTCAGGGTAAAGGTTCTTCTTCGAGTTTTCTTTGTTCACCTCACTCAACTTCTGTGCTTCTTCAGACAACTTGTACTCCGCAAAGGCTTGTCAATGATCTTCCGGTTGTGGCCATTTGCTGAAATCTGGTGTTGTGCCTTTCTACATATAGGTTTTGTTCAGTGTGCCCTTCCAATTCTTAAATGAAATGCCCATGATCATTAGCTCCTTACGCTTAACTACTTCCATATATGTGTCTTCAGGAAACTCGAACTTCTCTAATATCTTGGGCCACAAGATGTCAGTCTTGATTGAATCAGGAATCACGTGCAGATCACCTCGTTCACCAGTCCACAATCTTTAGCTGATGGGCACGTGATCCTTAACAGCTATTTCACAAAATAACTTGTACGGCCTGAGAACTTTCTCTGGTGCAGTTGGCTCCCCAGCTGGTGAGACCTCCGTGATGACAAATCGTCCCGTGGGCATCTTCGAGGGATCTCGGATACGATGCCACTCCTGGGATTGCTCATTGTCATGACCCTCTAGAGCATCAAGCATCTACACTTAAGCAAAAAATTATTGAGAACATATACGATAATATGTACAATAGATGCATTCATCTACTTATGAATTACCTCATCGCCTCCACAGACGTCTATTTGGTCCAGGTTGAGGTAGTTCTTCGGGCTATCTTCTTCAATGTTTGACGGCGGCACTGCATCTCCTTCTGGCACCTTGAGCGGATCGGCGGTTGGTGGTACCATCCCTTCCTGAGAGTTCTGCATACGATGGCGACGAGAGGTTGAGTACTCTACATATAGAGAGCTGAGGAAGGAGGGAGATAGAGAGAAAGCCGACGAGGGAGGGAGAGAGGCTATCGAAAGAGTTAGATAACCAAGGAGTCGATAGATAGAATGCATACACATATAATATTGTAATTGAGTACATTATGACCACATTTAATAAAAAAAAGTCACATCTTATATAGCAAAATAGGCACAAATATGCACAAAGGTACTGGCAAGTGACACATTGATCTTACAAATCACATCATCTTACATAGCAAATTAATGATGATTACAACCAGAACTACGATTATGACATCTTTACACGTGAAATCACATATCTTCTCCTTATTTTTAAAGTTAGCCAATTTTAGCTTAGCTTAGATGACTTGACTATTGTATGCCCCAACAGCTTCATATTTTGATTTGTATCCTTTGTAACATGCTCATTTGAATCCATTAACTTGTGCGTGGCATGCCTCCCAACTGGAGAACACTCTACTTTGCTGACCATGATGGACAACATACCATGTCATAGCAATCCTAAATTTCAAAAAATATGCAAAAATGATTGCAGAGGCATCATGGTTGCTGATGGAAGAAAATGTAAATGCCTTTTTTTCTTTCATCAACGATTCAGTCAGGAACGACATGTAAATACATATAAGCATACATAAAGGAAAATAAATTCTACCTGCTAGTCTAGAAATAGAGCTAATTTATGATTTTATGGCTAGTCATCAAACAGTAGAAAGCAAACTCAAACCAATGTGCAGTAGCAACAAACAAAAACAAAAAATCAGTCACCACCATCATATGCAACCACCATCAAATAAAGAGTCCATTATTTGATCGATCCGCATCAGATTATGGAGATAATTATATACGACTGCAAGCTCGACTGGGATAGTGAAAAGAGGTGCAAGGTGCATGTGTAATAACCATCCTAGTCGAGCTTTGCAGTCCTATGTATGGTAAATAGTTCTCCAATTTCATCATTTGTAAAAAGTAAAACAAGTATGAAAACAGTGTAATTTTTAATACAACACATAACATGAGTAAAAAAGAAATACGGCCTCAGTGGCTCTAGCAAATGACCTTATTAGGCACGCATAATAGGGAAGATGAAGGACATTGACCACAGTTTGGACAAATCCTTCTTCTTCCACTATTATGTGAACCTAATAAAGCCACTACATTTGCTCTCAGATTATACACATTGATCTAGTTGTCTCCAAGACACTAAAGGTCATGCTCCCTAACTAGACAATCTTATTGCATCACATAGCTCTTGGAACCGATAATCTAGTTGGCTTCAGGGCTGAACTATGCCCTGCTCCCTAACTAGATCAGCTCAAATTATCTTTAACCTGACAAAGGCACACAATTCAACAATTAGGGTACACTTTGTCACCTAACTGGCCTATATGTTTTCCAAGATCGCACTTTCAATGGAATTAATTCTCAACTAAGATCGTAGTAGCCATTTCCCATAGGAAAACAATTAGAGAGACAAGAACATATAGACCCCATATAGCTTTAAAAAAACAACGATGACATTGTTGGGTTGTGAGCAAGCATGCGATGAACCAGTCCCCTGATAATGCAATCAAGAAGTACCAAATAAAATAGATGACATTTTAGTGCAATCTTTGTTGCATTACTAGCTCAGAGTCCGATTTCAAACTAATAGTTCATCATCGAGCATCTCAAATTAACAGTTCATCATCGAGTTTTCTCAATTTACTTGAAAATCAAATCAATTTGCATAGCATCCGATCTTATCAATTTGCATAGCATCTTTTCTTATAATACCGCAAGAACCAAATACGGTGTCGGGGAGATGAAACCCAACCACATCTCAATATTCCCGACCATAGATTATGAGGACATGGTGGTGTGCCTAGATCGAGGGGGAGGAGACGGAGGGGGACGGGATGGCAGGGTCATCGGCGCGAGTGACGATGATCAAGGGGGAGGAGACAGTGGTGACGGGTGCTACTCCCCGGTGAAGGCCTTGGGGAGAGGGGCGGGGACGGTGTCAGGGAGGAGGACGGGTTCGCGTCGGGGAGGAGGACAGGAACGACGTTGGGCAGGAGGATGACGAAGTAGAGGAGGGCGGGGATGGCGGGCTTGGGCTCATCGGTGCAGGCTCGTTGTCCTCTGGCGGTGTCGGTGAGGACAAGGCGGAGGCGGCGACGCTTGAGGACGGCGCGGGAGGCAATTCGGCAGAAGTGGGGAATTTTTTCTAAGTTCGGAGGGTGGAGGCGGCGCATCGGTTATATAGGGGGTGCTTCACTGCCAGCTCATAGGGTGTGCCTATAGTGAAGGGGGGAATTCACTGCCAGCCCATAACGTTAGTCGGTAGTGAAAACCCCACCTTCACTGCCGGCCCATGAAGTCAGCCGGCAGTGAACCCCCCCCCCCCCCCCCCCGCGTGTAGCAAAGAAAAAAAATTGTGCTAAGCACAAGCGTCGAACCTGCGACATGTGGCCCCAGGTCCAAACAAACTAACCGCCACGCTACTCAAGTGTATTCGATTGTGACTATACTATCTGCATTTATTAGCATTCTTTTGACTTCCAATCCTAATACATATTTATTTTAATTTGAACTTGCTGTATACCAAAATTAAATTTGCTATATACCTAAATTTCATTGTTAACTTTTGTAATTCAATAAAAATGGAAATAAATATTGTTGGAGCTTGCTAATTAATTAAAAAAATATAATTGGAGCTTCCTATATATCTTAATTTCATAGATAAATATCGTATTCTTTAAAAATTGAAAATAAATATGCTCACAACTATATATAATGTAAATCAATAGTAAGGATACCTTAATTAATACATAGTAATACATAGCAATAGTGCTTGTGCTATTGCTAATTTATTAAAAATAAAAAATCAATATGCTCAATAATAAAGACATCTTCCACTATAAACTAGAAATTGAAGCTTCCTTAACATAAGTAAGGTATAATTGCATATAAAACAAATCCATACATAGTAATTCATGTCCTTCATTAATATGCAAATAAAGCTACTTAATATGTTTTAACAATTCGCCCTTCATTATGATCATGGCGTACATAGGGAGGTTTGTCGGTGTCTTCCATAGGACCTAAGTCGACGTCCTCTCCGAAAGGAGGTAGCGTGTCGAATTAATTATAGTCTTCTTCGTCAATGACATTCTTCACTCTGACAATCCTTCTTTTTCCTCGAAGAACCACATGACGCTCGTCCTTGTTAGCCGGGTCCAGATCCTTTGCATAGAAGACTTGCATAACATCTTTCGCAAGTACGAATGGTTCTTCTCTGTGTCCAACGAGTTTTTGGTCCACTGTAGTCATACTGTACTTGTCAATCTTCACGACCCTGGGAGTCTGACCCATTGGCACCAGAAAAGAGAAACCTTTAACACTCCATAGTTGAGCTCCCAGATCTCCTCTATGAATCCGTAGTAGGTCTCCCTATTTCCATTGCAGTCACAGGCATCTATACGACATCGATATTTTGGTTGGTGCTCTTATTATCATGAGCTCTCGTATAAAATGTATAGCCATTTATGTCATATCCTTAGAATGTGAAGATTTTAGTTGACGGTCTGTGAGCCAACACATTAACTGAGCACACTCTATCTGCTTATCCATCAGTTGTCTACATAACCAAACGCCAAAATGATCTTGGTGCTCTCACGTGATCCAAACATCGGACTTCCCTGGGATTTTGGTGCATAACATCTTATGGTGTTCTTCGACATATGGGTTCACTACAACTGATTGTTGCAGAATTTTGAAATGTCCTTGCATGAATGAAATGGGGTCGTTAGTGCGGAATGAGTTTGCACCTATCGTCCCTTTCCCCTGTAACCTCCCCTCATGGTGAGATATAGGCATACCAATCGATTTGAGATTCATGTAGTCGACGCAGAAATCAATGACCTCCTCGGTTTCCCAGCCCTCGGCCATGGAGCCTTCCGGTCAATTTCGGTTAGGAGCATATTTCTTCAGAACTCCCAAGAACCTCTTGAAAGGGTACATCTGATGCAGAAATACGGGGCTAAGAATCTGTATCTCTTTTACAATGTGAAAATTGAGATGCATCATGATATCAAAAAACGATGGAGGGAAACACGCCTCAAGCTGGGATAGAGTCTCGACCACGTCTTCCTGCAGCTTATCGAGCTTGGTCAAATCGATGACCTTCTGATGAGCCTATAGCTCCTTTGGATACGATCAATACCACCAATAATCCTCAAATCATACAAGGTCCAATTACAAGCACGTGCACGACAATTAGACCACTAGGTGAACTCGTTCCTTGCTATTCGTGTTTCCTTGGATGGATAACCACTAAATTCTTGTGATGTTTTATTGAATAGGAACGTGGGAGAAGCACTACAACCTTACTCGGATGTCACTCCTCGAAGACCAAATCTACTCAGACTCAAGGTTAAGCTCTAGTCGTGGTCGTGGTAGAAATCGTGGTAGTGTCGAAGTCGTGGTCGAGGTCGAAGTTGAGCTCCAGGACAACACGTCAGTAAAACGGGCATAACTCGCTCATACGAAGTCCATTTTAGGCAATCTTGGACATTCTGGAAAGCTTACGACGAGCCCTTTCCAATGGATATGAGGTCAACCAGATATTTCTTATAGTTAAGTCAGAGTAAAAGGAATAAGGTGTTGCATCACCGTTTTGAACCCTGCCGGGTTTGTAATCGTGTCAGAGTCGGAATCCAGGTTGTGCACGCCTCTCTCCATGGTTGCACAACCCTAGGTCAACCTCCTCACACACCCCTATATATACACAGTAGCCATCGTAGTTTAGGCTTAGGTTTAGCTTAGATTATTCTATTTAATATAGTTTCGCCGTTTATCGGTTTGTTGAACCCCAAATTCGAGTGCTTCATTGGTAATTAGCAATATTCAGATTGCATCTACCTGTTCTTGCTTGTGTTCTCGATTTTATTGCAGGAAAAGCCTTCTTGGCGAGGTCAACCGCGTCTTGGCACGGTTGATAACAACGGAGTAGTGGTGTAGTGGTTGCGAGGGTTCTTGATCTGTTCCTAATCAGAGCCTTTGAATCATCAATGTCGAAGCTCCACCAAATCGACTTATCATATTACCTTTCGGAAGATCAAGCAAACGCGCATCACCTTCTGTGATATCGCGTTGAAGAATGAACATAGCTTTATAATTGGCTTTCGGCCCTTCGGCAGCATAATACCTCTAATTGCAATTGGAAGCATCTGTGTCATCATCACATGACAATCATGAGACTTCATGCCAGTTAATTTCAAATCTTTCATGTTTACTAGTCTCTTTATGTTGGCGAAGTAACCGAATGGAACTTTGATTCCATGCAAGCACTTGCACATTGCAATTTTCTCTGCCTTGCTCAGACTGTAGCTAGCAACACCAAGATTTTTGTCGCCTTCTTCCATATCTTCGGGATGTAAATCTTGTCTGAGTTTCAAATATTTTAGGTCCTTCTGTGCTTGGAGTGTATCCTTTGTTTTGCCAAGTATGTTTAGTAACATACCAATCAAGCTATCACACATTTTCTTCTGAATGTACATGACATCGATTGCATGTCAAACCACCAAATCCGGCCAATCAGCTAAGTCATAAAAAAACAGATTTCTGTTTGAACATAGGAGCTCTAAGATTAGATTTCGGAACCGGTGTCCTCCCACGTCCCTTTCCAAGTATAATCTCTTATACCTATCTCCCAGCGTGAAGCTTAGGAGGTGATCGAGTCTCAACTTTCCCATCAAAAGCTCTGCTGTTGCTGCAGTACGGGTGATCCTTGCGAAGATATTTATGATGACTTAGGTACACTATTTTTTTGCTGTTCTTCAGCCATAAGCTCTCTGTTTCATCCAATCAATACACGTATGCACAATAGCCTTTGACAGTCTGGCCCGGTACAAGATCTTCCATTAATGGTTTCAAGTAGATATCGACATCGTTGCCAGGTTGCCTCGGCCCTGGTATCAGCATCGGCATCATAATGTACTTCCGCTTCATACACAACCAAGGAGGAAGGTTGTAGATACATAGAGTCACAGGCCAAGTGTTATGACTACTGCTCATGTTATCGAATTGATTCATCCCATCTGTACTCAACCCAAATCTTATATTCCTCACATCTTCTACAAAGGACTTCTTGTATTTCCTATAGATATTTCTCCACTGCGTAGAATCAGTAGGGTGTCTCAGCATTCCATCATCCTTGTGCTCCTCAGCATGCCATCGCATCAATTCGGCATGCCTTTTGTTTGTGAATAAATGCTTCAAACAGGGAACTATAGGAAAATTCCACATCACCTTGACGGGAGATCTTTTCTTCTTTCCTTCACCATCGATATCATCACCGTCACGCTTGTACCATGCTGCACCACAAACGAGACACGCTTCCAAGTCTACATGCTCTCCGCGATGCAACATGCAATCATTTGGACATGCATGTATTTTATGTACTTCCAACCCCAATGGGCACACAACATGCTTAGCCTGGTACGTGTTTTCTAGCAGCACATTTCCCTTTGGAAGCAATTTCTTCAAAAATAGTAACAACTCTGTGAAGCTTGTATCAGACCACCCATTGCTTGTCTTCAATTGTAGCAGTGAAAGCACGATATGAAACTTTGTGTGCTCCTTCTCGCAGCCCGAGAACAGTAATGTTTTAGAGGCCTCTACCATATGCTGGAACTTTTGAAACTCTCTTTCATTGGTGAAGTTTCCCTCCCTATCGTGCAACATCTGCTCAAGATCATCATCATCGGCGTCAGCTGATATCTGCTCTAAATCATCATTCACCAACGTATCTCTGGAAGGTGACATATCGGTGTATTCATCAGTCGGCATATCGGTGCATTAGTATTCATCTTCTCTTCCAATGTATTGCCCTTCCTGTACAATCTCAGCTTCACCGTACTCGATCCAACGGGTATAGCCAGGCATAAAGTCCCTTGGCATCAAGTGGGAATGTATCTGCTAGGTGGTTGAATACTACTTCTTATTCTCGTAATCGACTCGTGGACAGCACATGTATTAAGACTGTGTATTTGACTTGTGCGCTGCAGCTGCTAGCAGGAAATACTCCACGCCGTTCTTGTACTCTGCTCTCACACGACTCGCATTGTACATCCATCTTCTATCCATCTACAATTATATCATAACTGTAAATCCAAATGCATAATATCTAGAAGATTTTGCAATCACCAACAAAAAAATTACCTCGCCATCTCCTACCGGCAATTAGCTTGGGTTGGAGGAGCCGCCTTTTGTATGCTTTCGCGTCCGCTTTCGATGAGTGTTTGTTGGTGTCATCCCTAGAAATTTTTATTATTATTCAACTCTTACATGCATGACATACATATAGCAATAACTTATCAAAATTAAATAGCACATTCACCCTCGGGATCAACCTCGTGATACTCCACGACGTCGTTCTCTAAAGAGCGATAAAGTGCAGTGAGAAATGAGAATGAATGAAATGTCGTGAGATGTGATCCAAATGACATGAAATTTGGTAGAGATGTAGTGAATGAGGTTATGAATGCAGTAGAGGAAGAATCACATGAATTGGAGTTCATTTGCCCACTTAATTAACCAAATTACATGCTTGTTGTTGTTAAATCCAAAATTAAATGAGGTAGTTCAAACAAACTCACATGAGGGAAGTACTCAACATGGCAAAAGGTATTTTTACTGTGTAAGGTATACATACAGAAGACCTAAAAAAATTAATTTCACATTTTATGATTTTTATTAATTTCTGTAGAAATTAATCAAATTTAAAAGGCTTAATGAAGATTAACAAATAATTGGTGCTAAACAAGTGTTTCATGCTTGAAATATATTTTTCCTGTACAAATCATGACAAAATAAGATTAACAATGTTTGATTGACCAATTTTGGATATTTCAAGATTTAATTATGGATTAACAAGTTACAACATATTTAATAAAATAGAGGTATTTTAGTGGACATTTCATGCATGCATGTATTTTTGTCATGTAGATCATGACAAAATAAAACTAACAAACTTGGTTTCATATTTTTTTGAGCTCTAGATATTTTTCTATAAATTATAGATTATTTCAGCTGTATCAATACAACTAATATTCCTTTCGGCATTTTCTGGATTTTCCGATCGCTGTTGACTGACTTTGATCGGTCGCCGGCGGCAAAAGGTGGCAGAGCTTGGATGGGGAGATGTACCAAAATGCTCAACGCACTATGGTGAACTCGTTTGAGGGGTCGGCGGCGGCATGTACAGCGGCAAGCACGACCAGCAGCGATCGTGGTGGGCGGCGAAGCTAGGCAGATGGTGGTGGCGCGCTGCAGAGGGAGAGAGTGGAAGGGAAGGGAGCTGCGAGGATCCCTGGACCATGGTGAAGCTCACTGTGCATTCAACTCGGGCAGAGGCGGCTCACGGCCCGGAGTTCGTCAGCAAGGTGGGTGAGCTCGCTGTGGTGGCTAGCGAGGAAGAGGAAGGGGCGCGCGTGGGAGCTCTAGTCGGGCTTCGATTCGGGGAGGTGGTGGACGAGCTCTTGGCGCAGCTCCCAACAGCTCTTGCGCGGCAATGGCGAGAATGGGTGGTCGGGCTCGGTTGGAAGATAGCTAGCTGCAGCAGGAAGGCAAGCGGCGCGGCAACACCAGCTTACACGGAGCACTAGGCGAACGATGGGCTACGACCGAACTAGCATGCGCAAAATATTAGGTGTGGCACTATGAAGCTCATCGAGCAATGGAATTGGATGGAGAGGGGTCAAAAGCGGTGGTGCGTCGGTGAGGGTGAGGAAGGTCACTGGGGACGGTATTTTGCTTGGGCTTGAGGAAGGGCCACTGTTTTATACTGTACACATCTCTGTTGGCTCATACCACTATGCTGACAATGATGTCCAACAAGCACTATCGGTTGGTGGATTTAGCCGGCAATGATACTAGAGCTGGACATCACTACTGGCTCAAACCATCGGCTGGCGGTGATGATCCTTATCACTGCCGGTTCATAAGCTATGATGGCTGATTCTTCTCGCGCAGCTCACGAACCGGCAGTGACGGGCCGGCATATAAGGCCGGTTCGTAGTAGTGACAAGACATAGATTAAAAACCAAAAAAACCCCACAAATAACTCATTTAGTATGTAGATCATGGGACTCAAAACTAGTACAGGTGTTGGCAACAATTCATTGACTATCTACTAACTGCCTACCATATATGTGTTTTGGTGGTATGACAATCTACTAACTGCCTACCATATATGTGTTTTGGTGGTAAAGCATGTGGTTGTGTTTGTTGAGGTCTTGGGTTCAAGTCCCACTCCTTAATAATGAGTCGCTGTTACAACGGAAGATCAGTTATACATGCTTGAGAGAGAGAGAGAGACTTTTACACTAATTTTAATCCATTTAAAATTGGACCATGTAGTGGAGCCTAAACTATGTCCACACTTGTTGAAACATTTGGGAAAGTTTATTTTTCAAATGGTTGTGTGCTGGTCAAATCAAAACACTGCTTTCATATATTTGCATGCACTATATTATACTTTTCTCTCTTGATTGTGCATTCCACCCAACCACAACTTTCAACTTCGTTTTATTGAATTTTGAGTGTCTAAAAATCAAAGACCATTCGGATGATCCTGGTACCAACTTTACTAACAATATCTGCAAGTTTGTATTGATGATAATGCCTAAGGAAAATATAACGAAGAGAGAGCCATCAACATGAAGACCACTTATGAAATCCTAGGTGGATACACGAACAATAGATTTTATCTAATTTCCCGTAGGCAAATCATTTGAATTAAATAATCTATTCACATCTACAGTAGTTGCTTCGTGGTGCTTCTTACTAATCTTGCAGTACAAGGTGTTATACTGACAGCATGCAAGAGGAAAGTAGTAACGATAAATCGACTTCATGGTCATGATCATCTTTGATCAGACACAGCTGCAAGGGCGATCTTTGTGTTTAAATCTGTAGCTTTGATGTACACTTTGAGATCAACTAAAGAAAACTACAAATATCATAAACTAGTATTACCTCAGCCTTCATCACAATAAATTTCTCAACCATCTCTGCTACCCACCATCATCACCGTCAAACTGAATAATGAAAAAAATATACACACCCGAATAACTAACCATTTAATCCTTTTTTTAATTGGAGTTATTTTCTAATGAAGAAGTTATGCTTGTTTGGATAGATACTTGATTAGGCCCCATTTGGTTGGACTTATTTCCGGCTTCTCGCCCCCAGAAGCCGGAAGCCCAACCAAACAGATTGCCTTTGTAAGTCGGCCTGAAAAGTCAATTGTTGGTGGAAGAAAATATCTTCCACGAACAAGTATGGCGTGAGCACACTCACATGAATGGCTCAAGTTTGGAGAAGAAGTAGAGAGGAAGGAACACCAAATGTATTGATCGTTAAAAGATTGGTCCCTTAGCTTGACTGCCAAAGGTCTGTATTTATAGTGACATTCAAGGTATAAATATGCAAGTATACCTTTACAGAGATAGCGATACAAACCATCGCTATCCCACATGGACCAAGGACCGGTCGAATTGCATGGCATGGGCCTGGGTAGGATGCATTTACTCCTAATCAAAAGATATTATCTACTATGGCAAATACAGAGGTGCAAGTGGCTCGAAAGGTGTGGTGCTCGGCCTGTCGCATATTGCAGCGTCGCATTGCCAAGTTGTCAGGACGATTCCCACTTGCCCTGAGATGTCAGGATGGCTCCTACTTACACCGGTATTAAATGCCAGTCGCTTCCTTGCAGGTGGAGGACGGTTGGTGGGCCCCCTCTGGCTGATCTTTCTCTAATCTTGATGACTCACTCCTTGGCCTTTGCGGAGCCTACCCAGACTCCAGGAGGCTGGATCCCTGGGAGTCTAGGACTCCACTGGAGCCCGAAGATCCGAAAGGCCTTCGGGGACATGAGGTCCACAAGCACAAGCTGGGAGCACCAGGGGGTGTCGGGGGTCTTTAATGACGACCCCCCAACAGTAGCCCCTCACGAGGACGGTTAGGGGAGTGGTCGGCCCCACGGTTTTTTGGAGCAAGGCCTCCAGTGGTTCCTGGCTCCGTAGCTGATGGCCTGTGGTCCTTTGTTTTTGCTTGAATGGCTTTGGAAGGTCCAGTCCAAACGAATTGACCTAACCGTTCGATGTGAGGGGGGACATTAACTGTGAACTGCGATTGATGGTGTGGTTATGCCATGTGGAGTGATGGGGGGGTGCATGGCGCCTCGTCGTTGGAGAGTCGTGTGGAGTGGTTGCGCTTTCCCATGACCATGGGCTCATGGGCGAAGGAATCAGGGCATGCGCGTGTTTCCCCAGGGGGGAATAGCTCCTCCCTTATCTTTATAAGGAGAGTGTCTCGGCCAAGTGGTGGCTTTTCTCTGCACCTTGCTCTCATCTGCCTCTGCTTTCGGCCGCCCCTGCCTTAGCACGCGCACATCCACCGGTCATTGTTCTCTCATCTTCTCTATCGCCTAGCGCCTTTCGCCGCCTCCCAGAGATCCATATGGCTAGTTCTGGTGGCCAGGGTGGAACCAATATGCTGGCGACGAGCGGGACCATTGATGCGTGCCGGGCGGCGGACACCCAGGAGCTCCACCATGCCAGCAGGAAATATCCCCAGTAGACTGTTGTACTAGGAGGATCCACCACGCTGAGCTCGACCGGATGGTCGATGAGGAGAAGATCCCCTCCAGATTCGTTGCCCAGGCTCCGCGGGGAGAAGAGGTTCCAGAGCCTCTGGACCATGAGGCCGTGGTGTTCGAGGCCTTTTTCGACGCGGGTCTAGGCTTCCCAGTAGTGTCACTGCTTGTAGGGGTGCTCCGCTACTTCTACGTGGAGCTCCCACAACTCCATGCCAATGCCATCGTCCGCCTAGCCATCTTCCAGTAGGCTATGCGAGCAGAGGGGTGCGAAGGGAGGGCAAACCTTTTCGCCACCCTCCATTATGCGAGTTGCCAACTGAAGACCCGAACGGAGGATGGAGTGACGAAGGCCCTCAGTTTTGGGAGTGTGAACCTCCAGCTCCAGCCGAAGTACATGGATGCATTTCCCGCGAAGGACAACAACAGCTGGTGGTACACCGGGTGGTCAGAGCGATGGTTTTACTATGACGTTGGCTTTGGATCCCCCCTCTGCTCTACAAATTGCGACATCAAGTACGTCCAGACCCTGGTGCCGGATATCTCGAAAGCCCAGCTTGCTTCGCGGCTGATGCTCCTTCAAAGGGTGGCCAAAAGGATGAGCATGTGTGATGTCACGGAGGAGTTCACTATGTTGTGCGTCCGACCCCTCTAGGTGGACTGGAATCATATCTTTGAGGAAGGTGGGGAAGAAGAACCAAACGTGTACTCCGGGCCCACCAACAGTCCTGGTGAGTCCTCTTCGTTATCTAGTTTTGAATCTACAGATGTGAAACGTCTTTACCTTTCAGAGAACTGCCTCCCGCTGGAGTGAGTGGCGGAGATCATGTTGGAGTTCTTGAGCCCGGCTATTGCCGCGGAGTGGAACCAACGCATAAGAATGGTTGGGGCTGGGAGTGGCATAACTGCATATGCCTTCATCTCAGGGTGGAGGCCCCAGTGTGGCCCAACCTGCAGGAGCCCAAGGTCGCCACGAAGCGGGGGTGCGGGGTTTCTTGCGCCATGGCCTTTGTGACTCCCGCTATCCCACTCCGAGCTCGGCCCCCACTAACCTCAGAAGGATCGTAGGTCGGCTTGGTGGCCGAGCCGTCCGAGAGGTCATTGGACAGTACGAAGCGTCAGAGGTGGGTTGGAAGCACCGAAAGCACAGGCGGTCTGGCCAAAGATGAGGCCCAGCCTGGAGGAGGAGATCGTGGGAAGGGACTGGCCCTTCTAGACCTTGCTGGCCATGGCCAGACTGGAGGGGGAGGTGGTGAAGCCTTCCTGGATTTCCGCGCAAGGTGGGGGATGATACTCTCTGATAATGAGGAGGTCATGGGTCCTTCGGCCGGAGAGACCGGAGGCATTGGTAAGGCAGCTCCCGCCCTGTAGGCTTCTGTTCTGTCATGATGATGCACAAGGATTCTTGACTTTGGTAACTTCCTTATGTTTCTAGGAGGCATGGGTATAGACGGGTCCTCGACCCCCATTCCTGAGGTTACGGGGCCTCAAGAGGAATCAACGACCCCTCCAGAGGTGTCCCCGATAGTCACTTCGGAGGGCGTGATTTCACAATCATTGGAAGTCGAGCTGATCCACGACCTGGCTTTGGTGACCGGTGCCAGTGGCACTGAACCCTCTTCAAGGGTTGCCTCTGTAACAGTTGAGGGGGCCCCCGGCCTTGAGGTCCTGACCCCAGACGACTTCGTGTTGCAACCGGAGGCGTTGAAGGCTTTCGCCTCGGCCTCGTCTCTCCTCCGGAGCATAGAGATTGAGCAGTTGGTGGCCCGGGGTCCTCTGGAGGAAGTGGAGGCGCGCCTGGCGGCGGCAGCCCTGCAAGTAGGTAGTTAACCGGAGTTTCGTGGATCCGGTATCTGTATATTTTTTTTAGCTCATCTTATCGTTCCTATGCTGTGTTTTGTAGCAACTATTTTGGCGAGGATGTTGGGGTGTGCTCGGCGCCAGCCGCCAGGCCCTTGCTACAGCCCATGATGAGGCACGAGATGAGGTGGCAGGGCTCCGTTAGGCCCTTGAGGAGGCCAAGAAAAAGGTAGAGTCTGTGGAGGGTCACCTGCGGGAGGAGACGATGCTTCGCGAGCGTGAGGAGGGCCTTTGGCGGGAAGAGGCAGCATAGTAGGAACATGTTGGGGCCACCACACAGTAGGCAGCACAGCCCATGATGAGGCACGAGATGAGGTGGCAGGGCTCCGTTAGGCCCTTGCGGAGGCATCTCTCGAGGAGGCCGCTACGGCTCGAATGGCTACAGAGGATAGCGCCCGGGGCCTTTGGGTTACGGTGGCTGAAGTTTGAGGCGTGTTGGAGATGGTGCAAGTAGCAGAGGAGGCACATCGCGTGGAGCGCCAGGTGCTATACGAGCACACGTCGGAGGCGGCCCGGGCCCCCATGGTGCATTGAGCGGACTCTGAGCCAAGGCACCGCATGTACCCTCCGACCTGGAGGCGCTAGCCCAGATGCCGTGTTAGCTCCAGACTACTGCGAAGGTGACAACCAACGTTGCTGAGGCCTCCATGAGGTCCAGCGCACGTGTGGCCTTGGAGCTCCAGCTAGTGTTGCTGCACCGAGCGGGGCTCCATCAATTTGATGCGTTGAGATAGCCAATTCCGGACTCCATGGTCAATGACTTCGAGTTCGAGACACTTCCAGCGAAGGTCCACGCAGCCTCGGATAGCTTCCACCAGGGGGTATGGACGAGGCTCAGCCGAGACGCTACGCTGCGGTATATGGCAGCTCGAGTGAAGCCGGGTGCCAAAGGGACTTCCCGCCTAGGCTCTTCTGTGGGGGTTCAGGATCCCCGCCAAGATTCTCTTGACGTACGACCTTCATCCGGACATCCTTCTGCTCCGGTCAACGCCCCGCAAGGGCGATCTTCACATGCGAGCGACGCCTCTCGAGCTCCGCTGCCGGAGGTGTAGTTCTAAGTAGGCTACTTTTTGTTTTCGTTCTCTTCTTGTGGGGGGTTGGACACTTAGTCTACTAACCGCCCTCTCTTGCTTCATGTTTGTGACTGTTCGTGTTTGTGTTGTTCTGGAATGCTCGTGCCATGTGGCTAACTTGAGTAGGATTTGCACATACAGGTGCGGCGACCTGAGGCCAGAAGGGGCCTCACCCACTCTCGAGATGTCACTTTCGAAGAGGGGTCAAGTGCGTCTGGAGCATCCAGGGAGTGGCGGCAGGATACCTTTGTTTTGCCTCGCAACACCCAAAAGCGCGTGGATCCGGATGTGGCCGCCGATGTCTTGGTTAAGGAGGAACCGGAGGACCCCATTGCTTCTATTTTTGCTCCTCCTTAGGAGATGTGTTTCGTTCAGAAGGACGACTGGTGGATAGCCTGGGAGGCCACTAGTCCGCCCGACTCTCAGCGTTTTGTTCTTCCACAAGGTCCTGACGAAAAGGTGCCTTCGAAAATCCTCGAGTTCGTCATGGCCGAAGTAAAGGAAGCGGATATGTAGGATGCGAAGGCTTCGTAGAATAAGGGAGAGGAGCTGGACTTTTTTGCCTTTGATACGTACCCCTTCTCGGCAGAACCTCCGTCTTCTCGAGCTCGGGGGGACTCTATTTTTGACAGGAGGTCTTCGCGTGGGGGGTACCCATGCCGCCACTTCGTGCACCGCTACACGATTTGATCCTCTAGATCCCTAGGCACCTCGAGGAGGCGTGGTGATCCAGCGTCCTCCAAATCCCGAAGCGCTCCGGGGAGGTGCAACAGGCTAGCACGTTTGTTAGTCATGGATTCAATGTATGACAGCTAGCAAAGTGCAGTATTTGTATGTGAATAAACACGAACTATGTTAACTTCTCTCTTTGCCTTTATAATTTTGATCGTACTGGCACTTTGTTTGCCTCCCCTTACCCGGCCCCCTCGCATTCTATGGCTGCTAGCGGCCGGGGGATTCGATTTTTTGAGGGATACTTAGCTGCATTAGGTGCCAGCAGAGCGGAACTCTTTGTTGGTTAGTGATTTGGTGTGTCACGCCTTTCTAGTACGGAGGCTAGGCCTTCAAGATACCAGAGGGGTCAGACAACTTTGGCACGGAGGTTTTAAGCCTTCAAGATGCCAGATGATTTGGACCTTTTTGGCACGGAGCTAGGCCTTCAAGATGCCGGAGGTTTTTCCCCCTCTGCCATGGAGGCTAGCTAGGACTTCTAGATGGTGGAGGGTCTAGAACTCTCCAGCACGGAGGCAATGCCTTCAAGATTCCGGAGGGTCTATACCTCTCCGGCATGGAGGCAGTGCCTTCAAGATGCCAGAGGGTTCTGCCACTCTGCAACGGAGGGTAGCTAGGCCTTCAAGATGCCAAAGGGTCTATACCTCTCTGACACTGAGGCAATGCCATCAAGATGCCAGAGGGTTCTGCCACTCCGTCACAGAGACAATGCCTTCAAGATGGCGGAGGTTCTATACCCTCCGGCACGAAGGCAATGCCTTCAAGACGCCGGAGGGTTCTGCCACTCTGCCACAGAGGCAATGCCTTCAAGATGGCGGAGGGTTTATACCCCTTCAGCACGGAGGCAATACCTTCAAGATGTCGGAGGGTTTTTTTAAGACATCTCCGCGTGCGGAGAGTTTCGATGTCTATGCACTATTTGAGGAAAAGTATAACTTAAGCTAATTTTTCTTGGCTACTGTTTGAATAGAGGTATAGCTTAAGTTTTATAGTCTTCTGTTGTCAGTGAAAAGCTAGTTGCAGCATAAGTTATGACTAGGTTGGATGACTATGCTTAGCACATGTCGAACTAAGATATAACTTATGTTTCGATGCTTGCTGCTATCTGCCTCTCCGCCATGGAGGCTATGCCTTTTAGATAGCAGAGGGTCTACAAGGTACAACTCTAGCTAAGTTTTGTATATACTATGATGAGGAAGTAGCTATTTGTAGTAGATATTAAAAAAACCTAGCTCAGGTGGCTATTCTCAGCATGCGTCAACCTAAGACTATTAGCGAACCATGTAAAGGTCGAAAGTGAACTGTAATGCTGAATTGGGGAGATGCGTGGTAGGGCATACCTTTCTTGGATTAGGCCGCTCCGTGAGGCTTGAGCCCGGGGGCCTCCGAATGATGCGGCAGTTGATTGCCGGGGGAAGCGGGGGGGGGGGGGGGGAGGGATTCTACACATAGTACTTGCGGAGGGTCTCCACATTCCAACTGTGTTCCAGAGGGGTTCCTTCAGTGTCTGCCAGATGGCAGGAGCTAGGTTTGTTTGACTCGAGGACAAGGTATGGGCCTTCTCATTTGTTGTGCAGTTTTCCTGAGGTTAGGGCGCGCTGGAGTACTAGGTCTCCAGCTTCGAAGCTTCAAGGGTCCACCTTGGGATTATACCAGGCCTTGGTTTTGGCAATGTAGTGGTCAAGATTCCGGACGGCATGGAGCCGTGTGCCTTCAGCGAGGTCAAGGGAGATCTCTCTTTCTCCAGTAGTCTGCGGTAGTTGCACCCGTAGTGAGCGTCCTGTAATCTCAGTTGGAGTCATAGCCTCGTCACCGTATAGGAGGCGGAATGGGGTGAATCCTGTGAATCGCGTGACCATGGTGCGGAGGGACCACAAAACATTTGGTAGCTCTTCGACCATAGGCTTCTAGCCAGGCCTATGAGACGGCGATTTAGGCCTAAGAGAATGTTACCGTTGGCGCGCTCGATGACCCTGTTGGACTGAGGATGACAGACGGCGGCGAAGCATAGCTCGATGCCGAGGTTACCCAGAATTCTCTAAACGGCTCGGAATCACGGGACATCGAAGAAGTAGATTATATTTTTCCAGAAGAACTTCTGGACATTCTTTGATGTAATTGCCGTGAGGGGCTCGGCTTCGACCCATTTGGAGAAGTACTCCAATGCTACCACTGCATACCGAAGGTTGCCCTTGGCATGGGAGAATGGTCCAATGAGGTCCATGCCCCAGCGAGCCTAGGGCCAGATGGGCGCGATCGGCTGCAGGGGATCCAGGGGCTTGTGGCTCCGACATCCCATCCATTGGAATCCTTGGCAAGTGCGGACGAGTTCCTCCGCATCTGACATGGCCGTGGGCCAGTAGAGCCCCTGGCGGAGTGCCTTGCTGGCCAGGGCGCGAGGCGCCAGATGATTGCCCCAGAGGCCTTCGTGAATTTCTCGGAGTAGGTCGACCCCCTCCTGCTTGGTGACACAACAGAGGAGGGGAGCGCAGACCCCTGCTTTATAAAGGGCATCGTCAACTAGGAGGTATCCCTTGGCGCAGTGCTCAATGCGGCAAGCGCAACCAGGTCGTTTGACTCCTCTGTTCCACTCAGGAAGAAAAAGAGGGGAGCCTTCTAGTCCGGGGTTTCGATAGGGAGCACGGTGGTGGCCATCTCATCGGGGGAGTTGGCCACCGGCTGGTAGAGGGTCTCGAAGAAGGCTCCTATTTGCAGGTCTACGGCTCTAACAACATCCTTTGCCAGGGCATCTTCCTGCCCATTGTTTGTTCGCGGTATGCTTCGTATGGATATGCCGCAGAAAGACCCTTCGGTCTTGCCAATAGCCTCGAGGTATCTTGTCAGGTCTAGATGTCAAACTTGAAAGCTCTCTTCCATGTATCCAGCAACGACTTGGGAGTCGGTCTTGATGATGACTCTGGCGGCTCCTAAGGCCCGGGTGTTCCTGAGGCCCAGGAGGACAGCTTCATATTCGAAGCTCTCTTGGGCCATGGTGTGGATGTGGTGGCCATGGAGAGGAGCGGGGTGTCCGTGCTCGATGCGCCTTGCCAAGTCTTGGTTGTCATGGACGGATATTAGCCCCTCGGGTTCGGCATCCTCAGGCAGAGGTAGTTGTGTTGGGGAACGGCTCCAAATCTGTTCAGGGTCCCCCGGCCCAGGATGGCATTGTAGGAATAGGGTACGTCTAAAACTTCGAAGGTGATCACCTCGGTCCGCGCTGCAGTGCCCTTGCCGAAGACAATGGGAAACTCTATTTGGCCTAGGGCGTCAAGAGGGGCCCCATTGAACCCCTGCAGGGGCCTATGGGCTGAAGAGAGCCAGCTCCGTGAAATGCGGAGTTGGTCGAAGGAGTGTATGAAAAGGAGGTCCCCCGAGCTACCTCCGTCAACCAGCACCCTCCAGACTTTGACCTCGGCGATGTTGGCTGAGATGACCAAGACGTCGGAATGAGGGAACTTCACCCCTTTGGAGTTGTTGGAGGTGAACGTTACGGGGGCATCGGCCCATCCGGAGGCCTAGCGATGGATGCTGGTTACCCTGACGTGGTTCACCCCACGTGCGTAGTCCCGCCACTGCTATTTCGAGGAGCACCCAAAGCTCCCTCCTCCTGTTATGGCGAGGACCACTTGCTTGGCCCGGGCCCCCTCGCCGTTGTAGTGCTCCATGGATGGTGGAAGTGGAGGAGGCAAAGGCAGCTGAGGAGGGTTCTGCGAGGCTAGGTGATCAATCTGGCGGCCCACCATTGGTCTGCGCCCTTCGGGTCACCCGCCGTTGGCCCCTCTGCCATGGTGTGGGCTACCTGCCTCGTGAGGTATTCCTCTTGGAAGGTTATGAGGGTTCGGCAGTCTTCGATGCTGAGCCCACTTCCTGCTCCATGCAAAGTGCACCAGTGTCCCTCTTCAGGGTACCGACTTAGGGTGTGGTGTCGTTCTAGAAAGGCTCCGGGGCGCCCCAGGCCATGGCCCTTAGGACGGGTTGGGTTTGGAGCCCCGCGGCCTTAGTTGATGTTGTCGATGCCACGCTGCTGTCATTGCTGTCCCTTGTGGGCTTCTAAACCATTAGCCTCCTCGGAGCCCCTTTATGCTGATGGAGGAGGAGGAGCGTGTGAGGACCCTGCCAGCGAGTGCGACTTCTTGGGCTCGACGCTGGGGGCTATGGTAGCTTGCGCGAGCCTTAGGCAGAGCTTTTCTTCCTTTGCACATGCGTATTCCTTGAATTTGCACATGAGGGACCCAACCTAGTGTACAGGGCGCCGGTTCAATCGGTCGTACAGGGGCCCTTCGGCCAGACCCTGAGTTACAGCGTTGATGACCAATGAATCCGATATGAGTCTAATCTGGGCCTTGGTTTGGGAAAACTTCATAAGTAATCCCAGAGGGTTTCGTCTGGCTATTGCCTGATGGTGAACAGGCTTTCAGAGATTACTAGCTCGACGAAGGCGCCCTAGAAATTATTGCAAAAGAGGTCTCGGAGCTAGGCCCAGGCGTAAACAGTCCCAGGCTCTAGTGCCTAGAACCATCGGATGGCTATCGCCTCCAAGACGAGGGGGAAGCACTTAGCCATGACTGTCGGTCCACCTCCACTAGCTACTATAGCGAGGGCGTAAGAACGGACGAATTCGTCAGGGTCTAAGTCACCCCAACCTGCAGGTCTCTCTGCAGGGGGGAGTCATGGTCTTGTCACGGGGCCTCACAACGATAGGCCCGAGGCTCTGAAACCCATGCGACAGCCGTAGGGGGTGCCTGGTGGTAATGGGTTGTGTCGATGAAGCCCTCGCTAGCCCCCAAGGCTTGGAGCAGGACAGCGCCAGCCGCTAAGGGAGCAGTGGTGGTCCCGCGGGTAGTTTGCTGCTCGATTCGCAGGGCCGCCTATAGCTCCTCCAGGTGAGTCTGGAGGGATACCAAGTGCGATTGCTAATCAGTCGGGATGGCGTTCACAACGATGGTACCGGCTGCGTCCTCTAGGGACACTGTGGGGTCCCTGCCATGCCGCTGCTGCCAGGCCTCCACGACAGGGGGCCCCTAGTGCCAACCACAGCTAGGGTTGTGGCCGGGTCGGTGGTGGCCGTAGGGCCCTCACTCCCCCAGGTTGTGGGGCTATCGCCAGCGTGGCCTATGCTTGGTCGTGCGGACCTTCGCACAGGCATGGCTGGGGGTTGGTCATCGATGCTACAGTCCTAGTGGTATTTTTCTTGGGTGGCATCCTACCTCTCTTAGTACTTCTGTGCTCGAGCCCCCACGGATGGCGCATTGTTGGTGGAAGGAAATGTCTTCCACGAACAAGTATGGCGAGAGCACACTCACACGGATGGCTCAAGCTTGGAGAAGAAGTGGAGAGGAAGGAATACCAAATGTATTGTCGTTAAAAGATTGGTCACTTGACTTGACTGCTAAGGGTCTGTATTTATAGTGCCATCCAGGGTGTAAATATGCAAGTATACCCTTACAAAGATAGCGATACAAACCATCGCTATCCCACATGGACCCAGGACTAGTCAAATCGCACGGCGTGGACCTGGGTAGGATGCATTTACTCCTAATCAGAAGATATTATCCACTATGGCAAATACAGAGGTGTAAGTGGCCTGAAAAACGTGGTGCTCGATTGGTCGCCTATTGCACCGCCGCACTGCCAAGGTGTCAGGCCGGTTCCCACTTGCCCTGGGATGTCAGGATGGCTCCTAGTTACACCGGTATTAAATGTGGTTGCTTCCTTGCAGGTGGAGGATGGTTGGTGGGCCCCCACTAGCTGATCTTTCTCTAATCTTGATGACTCACTCCTCTCACTTTGCGGAGCCTACCTAGGCTCTGGGAGGCTAGATCCCCGGGAGTCTGGGACTCCAATGAAGCAAGGAGATCTGAACGGCCTTCGGGGACTCGCGGTCCACAGGCATAAGCTGGGAGGGCCAGGGGGCGTTGGGGGTCCTTAATGACGACCCCCCAACACCAATTTTGTATATGAACCAAGAAGCAAGCCCAGACGAGCTTCTCTAGCTTTTGCAGGTGGACGAAACGAGGCTATCCTTGGACTTTGGGCATATTTACCTGCAAATGTGCATCTCATAAATACTTCGAACCGGTGTTGTCCCCCTCTCTCGCGATGAAATGCGACCTCTAGGGAACAAACTGGGTACCACGAGCGATTAGGGCCCCCCGCATGCCACTGGACTCACCCCCTGACTACTCCGCCCTACCTAGCACTCCTCCTCCCCATTTTGGGTGCAGATCTGAGTTGTTGAGTGCAGATCTGAGCCTGTCCAGCACCTGCTTGCTCCTTCGCATCCCAAATCCACCTTGCCAGCATCCACCACCTTGCCGATAGCCAATTCATCACAACCTCCTCCTTGCTCCATCCATCCCTCTTCTCCCAAACGTGTCTCCACTCTCCAAGCCTCCTTCTCATCGAAGCAATGAGGGCTACTGCTGCATTGCCTGTCATCTCCGTTGATCCCCGGTACCAATTGTTGCTCCCTGGTTGATAGATAAGTGCTCCAATCTTAAACCCCAAAACCCCTCTGCTTTTACAACATCACTATTGTTGCCCTATGCTAGTGGTTCAGGTGGTGATAGAATACTGAAATTGATGGTTGCATACTTGAAATCAGTGCGTAGTGCAGCTTCTCAGTGAGATCCTTCATTGTTCCATTCTATACATCAGCTGCTTGTGCATAGGCCTTCAGGAATGTTATGAGGATTTTTGCATTTTTGCAGCACAAACCAATGTATGGGCCTTGCCATGATCTGTCATGAGCCTTTTTTCTAAAGATTATTAATATTGTAGAAAAATGAAGGATAGTGTCAAGAAACATTCTTGTTCAGCTCATGAAAGATCAATTCTGAAGATTATTAATGTTACAGAAAAATAATAGATAGCAAGTCAAAAAATGTTGTTCATCTCAATCTGCTAATTTTTAATCATGGCAAGACCCATCTTAAAAAAAAGGCTTATTTTTTTATCATGATCTGAACATTAATAACCAATCTTCAGAAAGGATAGTGGCCCAAACATTAATAATCTTCAGAAAAAGCACATGTACATCTTATTTTCCATAGAATGCTCTCTGAAACAAAAATAATAATCATGTAGCTACTATAACTAGATCTCATATTTCGGTAAGTAAATTTCTACTGAAACAATATGCAACCATTTGGTTATGGTGTCCTAATGAGGATAATTGCGGGACTCATCTGACTGGCCAATTATTGAGCGTGGCAGAGAACTCCCTGGTAAAAGACATCAAAGTCTAATATTTGGATCCAACCTTACTGATGTGATAATAAATTGTAAATATTGTAGTTGCATCATGCACTTCATTTGGCTAGCATTCTAAATTTCTAATCTGCTGGTACATGATTTGGCAGCAGTCAGAAATTACATGGAGATGTGCGGCAAAAGAGAAGGGGTGTGGTGCTTGATCTGCTGAATACTTGTCTCTGTGCACGCATAGAAACTTTGTTATTCACAGAAGGGAAACATGGTATAAATGAGGAATTTCTTTCTGATGTTTGTACTGAGATGGTGAACAAAATCAAAGGGAGATGTGTGTACTGAGATACTGAAAATTTATGTTATCTGAATATTATGTGTGGTTGTGTGTGAGCTCTGCTCACATTGTTCTTAGAAATATTTATCTAAATGTGTGTGTCCTGTGATCCAAGTAACCAAATGAATTGGTTCATAGATGCGATATGACACCTAGTTCATGAATTTTCAATTTAGAATAAATCACATTTAAAGTAAATTTACTCATAATAGTAGATTCTCTAATTGATATCATTTTCATCTTCCAAATTGACGTGTCTAAAACTCCTAGTAATTGACACGCATTTTAAGCATCCGTGTATGAAATATTAAGATCACACAAATTGCTAAGAATCTTATTAAAACGAGCAAAAAAAATCATCAAGAGACTCATAATGCTTCATCTCAAATCGCATGTATTTGAGAGGAGAGAACAGAGGGATTGTACTAATCATTATGCTAAAATAATAAAGAAAGAGAGTCTCTCCCTACATCTGTGTATTCTTATGGTTGCATCTACTATTAATTATATTGATCGTGAGAGACAGAGAGAATAAGGTAGTAACTGCTGGCAACAAGGTTTCACAACAAATTCAACTCTAATATGCCAAATGGCATGGCTCATCCATCACTATTGTCACAAATTGAAAGGTGTTTTTTTTTTATATTTGGAGTATCGAACATCTTCAAAATCCGAAAAGATTTTGTACTTACTACATAAATCTTGCAGAATGAGGAGAGGACCGCCTTACCTGTCTAAGTTTGTTAGTAATCACCACCTTAATCCACTTTGTTTACGCCCTACTTCCCAATAAAACCATGCCACTACTTACTTATGGCTCTAGAGATTCTTTGTCACTCACGGCCATGGAAAGATCGGCATGGAATATGTCACATCCCAAATTTTATTCATATTCATGTTAACATACATGTCATAAGCATTCATGAGAATTGGGATGAATTATGTGCAAGTTTAAATTGGTTTGAATTCAAATTGAATTAAAAAGAGAAAATCACATCAAAAGATAAAATTCCTATAAAATGGGGCATTACAAAGGAACTCACTTTTTCACCTTATAACCTAGGGTTTAAAATAATTGCATATATTAGTATATCACATGATAAGAATATTATTAAAAAAATTCAGATTTTTGAGAATTTATTTGATGGCTAAAAATTACTAGAATGTTCAAAAGTAAGCCTTTTTGGAGAATTTTAATTCAAAATCTACTTAGGATTTTTAGGCCAATCCACTTCAAATAGATTCTTTTCGAATTATAGAGTCTCCACAAAACGTTTTAGAATTTTTGGAGCTTCGAAGGCCTCGGTGTGAACTGAGAAGAAGGAAAGAACATTTATTCCATTATGGCGAGTACTCTTCATGGACTCACTTTCTGTATCTCTCTCGTCATCTACCTGTGGACAGAACGGAGAAGTCCAATGTCACGCGACCGACGAAGCTCTGCACGCTGCCCATGCCAACCTATCTGATGCACACCTCCTCTGTTGTGGACAACCGGCCTTATCTCCTCACCCCACCGGCCCCCTCATGCTCTCTCCCTCCCCATTTCTTCATCCATCCACCGAGCGCTCGGGCCTCGTCCTCCTCTGCTTAGCCACGCCGGCACAAATCCAGCGCTGCCGAGCCCAAATCCACTCCTTGACGAGCCTCAAGGAGCGCAGAGGAGGGTAGATGGGAGCTCCCCCGAACCAATTCCAGTGCGAATCCCGCAGTTCCCCGACCGAACCGAGCTTCGCACCGTCTCTTCCCCAGCTTCGATGCACTCCACTCAGGCCTCACTGACGAGCTGCCACATCCATGACCCTTCCGGCCAAAAGAGGTCCCCGTGATCTTTCCCTGGTCGTCCTCCGCCTATAGCCCTCTCCGAATCGCCCGTGGCTCGTCGCCGGCGCGGCAGTCCATGCGAGCCGAGCGCCGCCGCGATGGGGCTCTCGCCGCGGGCCATGCCACAATCAGGCCCATCAGTCGAGCATGCCACAAACCGGTTTACCACGATTTCCTGAAGCTTGGGGACCCCTTCTCCCTTCCGTCCCCAGTCTGCAGGTCGCCGGCGCCGTCACCTCCCAGACTGCGCCGAGCTTTCGAGCCACCGCGCCGCCTTGCCACCGTCGACCGTGCGCCTGAGCCCTCAGCCGGTCGGGAAGCACACCAACTGAACCACCTCTTCGAGGTACCGCCTCTCTAGCCCTTCACTGGCCGATCCCCATTGCCAATCTCCGCCGGCGAGGTAGCCAGGGCCGCCATGGCCGGCTCAGCTCTTTCCGGTTGACCAAGTTCACATTTTGACTTGGGTCAACCTGGATAAGGCCCACTGTCATGGCGTCGGTTAGGTGAAGGTGTGTGTAAAAAGGTACTCAGAGGAATAAGAAATCAGAAAATGAAAAAGGCGGCTGAAATCATTGTTTGGTTTAACTGTTAATTCGGTAGAAAATTGAAAATGTATATTAAATGGAATATTGATCCTAAAAATGTGAGACAAATTGTGTTTAATATTTTATAATTCACTATTAAATCATGAATATCGATAATTAATGAATCTAGTTTATTAGTCTTGTACAATAAAGTAATTCATATGAACAAGAACAATATTGGCCATCATGTTAGAATGGTTTGGCCCATTGTTTTTTATTCAATATCTAACTATAGAGTATATATGTCTAAGAAGTATATCATATAAGGACATAGTATGCTATAGTATACTTAACAACTCCTGATATTATGGAACCGAATCTGCGGTATCTGATACGTCCGAAATCTAGAAGGTGTATACTAGGAAGACCTTGATTGCTTACCCAACTCGAGAAGACTAGTATACATGACAAATCTATCTACTTGGACGATAAGAAAAAAACTCTCTTTCAACTACGACTGGATAGGAGCCTGTACGTCACCCCTATATAAAGAGGGGACCTAAACCCCCCGGGGAGACTTCTTCTTTCGCTCGGCTATTGAAGGTAGGAATCAAGACCTTAGCGCAGGAGTAACTCGACGACTTTAGCCCTAAGTTAGACTAGATCCAATCTACTCCTTATAATAGGTTAGCCACATTGTATGTATTCGAGCAAATACATACACATAATCATCGACACAAGACATAGGATATTGCTCTAACCGGAGACCCAAATATGTATACATCACGTGTGCCTCGCTTCATGTTCGATCTTGGATCCACAAAGGCAACCCCGTTATTTCTGGACACATTGTTAGGAACAAATCCTCAACAGTTATCGCATTAGGTAGGAGACTTCTGCTTTTCAGGATCGACTATGTCTCGAGTGCACATTGGCACCAAATTCTCCGGCGTCGACTTCTATGACCACTTCGGGTCAACAGCGATCACCCTTGAATCGCCCCTAGCCGGATCGGAGATTGCATTCGGAACTATGATCTCTTGTGAGGACCATCAAGGTGAACTAATCCGCACCGGTATTATCGAATCCAAGCCATTGGACGCATACCGGGGGGTGGGACATCTCGAGTGGGATCCCAAGGAGCCTAATGTTCTCTAGTGCATAGACACCAACAGTGACAAGGGTGGCGACGACGACTCCGCCGCTAGACAGAGCAGCCGAACGAATCGATTAGTGTTCATGACCAGAGGAGCCGATATCCCACCTGCTGACCCAATAGTGGTAGATCCAAACGACATGGTAAACAATGGCATGGAAATTCCTGAGGATCCAGCAGCGATTACAACCGCTCATGATACCGGTGTGGCTGGCGAAATACCACCAGAGATATCTACGGCTGGAGCTTTACGTGTCCCTGACACAACTCTCCATCGACGGATTGTAGGAGGTCAGGTACCTCCTGGTCTTCAACAACAACTTTTGGTGGGGACACCTCCACCGCCAGCAGCTCCAGCATCGAGGAACGAACTCCTTCAGAAGGGGTGGTTGCGAAGTAGCATTGTCTCGACCACAGCCAAGTCTGAGCATTAATGTTTTCAGCACTCTAGATGCTAATATCCAGGGAGCCCAACTGATTCTAAGGTCCCTTCAGGAGTTGGATCCAACGAATCCCTTAACCCCTATAGTTAATCAGGTCAGGACCCTACTCGATGCGGCCCAGATCCAAGCTTCCTGAGCGAACAATCCTAGCAACTCTAGGCACCCTAGCCGACAAGGCGCCTGCTTGAGGAGCCACGAACGTGAGCATCCCCAAGTCGAGGGATCCCAAGAGGGAAGCTCAGGTGATCAAGCTCGAGCACAACTTTGCAGGCCAAACTGTAACTACCCTACCCATAGGTGCAGGAACTAGGAAGACCTAAGGAATCGTATTCCTCATTGTCGGCATGATCTACGTACAGTGATAGACAACCATTGTGAGGAACGCCACGAGGACGACCGCCGTTATTACGATCGCAGATCTCTAGGACGAGATGGTCAACGTAACTTCCCTGCTCGAAGGAACACCTCCTCCTGAAGAATTTGATGGAGGCTGCAAAGCTTTGATATACGAGCTTCGGTCAATATGGTGGCTTGAGAAGTTCAAAGAGGGCCCTACTAGAAGTATGATGGGAAGATCAACCCCAACGAGTGGTTATAGATCTATACAATGGATATTCGAGTAGCGGGTGACAACAACAAGGTAATGGCTAATTAGCTGCTAACTGCGCTCAATGGACCTGCCAGGTCCTGGTTGTTGAACCTGCCTCCTAACTCGATCCGATCATGGGCCGAGTTGAAGGCTCAGTTCATAGCCAACTTCCAAGTCACATTCGAGTACCCAAGAATAGAGAACGATCTCCATCAGCTGAACCAGGGTGAGGATGAATCACTCCGAGATTTCATTCGCCGATTTAGCGATAGGTGTAATACGATCTCGGATATCTCCGACAAGTTAGTCATTATCAACTTCAAGTGAGGCGTCCAGGACACGGATCTTCCCAGGAAGATAGCTACTCGGAAGATCTACATGGTCAAGAGCTTTTCGAGTTGGCCGACAAGTGTGCAAAGCAAGTGGAAGCCTAGGTACATATCAAGAACCCTCAATCTGGAAAGGATAAGCCCGAGTCATCAAAGAACAGGGGAAAGAAGAACAAACCCGGCGACAAGCGCAAGGGTCCACATGCGACCATTGTTGTGGTCGACAGGAGCAAGTCGCGCAACACTAGGGACAATAAAGGCCTGAGTCGAGGTGGTGGGAAGTGCTTTCCCGTCCATCAGACCAGCCAACACGACTTCAACGAATGCCATGTTATCAAAAAGAAGGTCAATGAAAAGCTCAAGGCCGCTATTGCTGAGCGTAACAACAAACAGGCCAAGCAAACGTTAATGGTGATGAGCCCGAATTCCACGAGGCCGACCAAAGTCTAGCACACATCTTTGAGGATCCACCACGCATGAATCTAAGAGGCGGTACAAGGCGGTCGAATGAAAGGTCAATTTAGCTCTGACTGGGCCTACTCGATACCTCAAGTGGTCGGAGGTTCCGATCACCTTCAATCAAGTTGATCATCCGGTTGCAGTTCTACACCCTGGTCGATACCCGGTCATGGTCCAGCCAACTATCCTCAACATCAAAGTTTCCCGAACCTTGGTCGACGGGGTTAATTCGCTTAACCTCATCTTCGCCAAGACCCTATACAAGATGAGAGTTCAGAGGTTGGAGCTTAATGCGGGAGTCAAGCCTTTCCATGGTATAACCCCCAACTCATCGACCATACCCCCAGGCTAGATCGAGTTGTCGGTTACATTTGGCATGCCCGACAACTTCCATACAGAGAAGCTTACCTTCGATGTTGTGGACTTCGAGTCAACGTACAACGTGATCATAGGCCGTCCAATGCTAGGAAAGTTTATGGCAATGGTGCACTATACGTACCAGACGCTTAAGATCCCGAGTCCCAAAGGGATCATAACTATCAGGGGAGATCAATGTGTAGCAGTGAAATGCAACAAGCAGAGCCTGGACAAGATCGAACTCCTTAGTCGAGCAGCAACCACTTCTAAGGGCGTGGATTCCAAGCGTCAGAAGCATCAAGCCACCGTTAAGATCAAGAACTCTAAGCTTGTAAGTCTTCCTGATACTTCTAAGTCCAACGATGCTGCCAAGGGTGAGACCAGCGACGGTGCCGACTACAAAAAAATTGATGGTGGTGTCAAGGGAATATCCCTCGACCTGTCTGAGCCAACCAAGACAATTAAAGTTGGGGCTAACCTTGACCCTAAATAGGAACTGAAGCTCATCACTTTCCTCCAGGCAAATCAAGATGTGTTTGCATGGCAACCGTCCGATATGCCCGAAGTCCCTAAGGAAGTGATCGAGCATCGATTAGCTGTTAAGCCCAACTCCAAACCCGTGGTGCAAAAGTAGCGAAGATTTGTGGAGGATAGGAAGCAAGCCATCCAGGAGGAGATCGGGAAACTCCTAAAGGCAGGCTTTCGAGAGGTTCGTCATCCTACATGGTTGGCGAATCCCGTCCTTATCAAGAAAGCCAATGGCAGATGGAGAATGTGTGTCGACTTCACTGACTTCAACAAAGCCTGTCCCAAGGATCCTTTCCCTCTTCCTCGCATCGACTCCACGGTAGGTTGTGTATTACTATATTTTCTAGATGCCTATTCAGGGTATTACCAAATTATCATGGGAATAGAGGCCGAGGAGAAAAATTGCTTTTACCACTCCTTTCGGTGTATTCTACTATATAAATATGCCTTTGGTTTAAAAAATGTTGGTGCTACTTATCAACGGTGTATTCAAAACTGTTTAAAACCCTAAATTGGATGCAATGTAGAAGCGTATGTTGATGATATTGTAGTCAAGTTCAGAACCGAAGATGCACTAATCATCGATCTCAAGGAAACATTCGATAGCCTTAGGAAGTATCGTATGATGCTTAATCCCAAAAAATGCACGTTCGGCGTTTCGTCCAGTAAGCTTCTCGGGTTCTTGGTGTCAAGTCTAGGCATTGAGGCCAATTCGGGCAAAATCGAAGCTCTTGATCAGATGCGGTCACCTCAAACACTGAAAGAAGTTAAAAAATTAACAGGATGCATTGCAACTCTTAGTCGATTCATCTCAAAGATGGGTGAGCGAGGGATGCATTTCTTCAAGCTGCTAAAGAAACACGACCGGTTCAAGTGGACAAAAGAAACGAACCACACCTTTCAGGATTTAAAAGGTATTTATCATCTTTGTTAATTCTTACACCGTCTAACGAACAAGAAGAGTTCTTTTTGTACATTGCAGCTACCTCACAAGTTGTAAGCACGGTTCTGGTTGTAACACCCTGAATTTTAGCATATAAAAATATAGCAAAATTTGCTCCAAATTAAAACTTTTTCTAATTATTAAACCAGTATAAAATCAAGAAAATATATGTTTGAATATGTATATACTTGTATGTGTGTATTCAAATATATTATTCTGGCTAAGTATTCCAGAAAGCATCAAGTTAGTTTCTAAATTAATCGTTGCAATGAATTGATCATATGCATTTTGGTTTATTAATTCTTATGGTTCTTTGCGTGGCGATTCGAATTGAATGCTTCTCAATTCGAATCTGCTCTGGTTCTTCTTGGCATCTCCTAATCCAAATCCTGATGCTTCCACTGCAAATCTTTTCCTAATTCGAATACCTCTATCTCAATTAATGCCAAATCCAAATTTAGATCTAAATTCAAATACTCCTATTTGAATTTAATCTCAAATATCTCAAATCCTGATTCAATCAAATCTTTGTCAAATCGTTGTCGATTTCATACCCGCATACCATTCAAATCATTCAAAAACATTCCTTTGAATCATCCAATTTCAAATCCAATCCAATTCAATTGAATCATCACGTATTCGAATTCAAAATTTGGTACATTCATTCAATCGTCATATATCTCAATTCAAATACATCAATGGGTTGGTTACACAAAATATCTCACATTCTCTCTCATCTCCCTCTCACTGAGCTCCCTTTCTCTCTGTGTTTACCATGGCACAAAAGTCCTCTCACCCTCTCACATGAAAAAAATTGAAGCGTGCGACTCAGTTATTAACTCATATTAAGAAAAAGTATAACATGCAAACACATATTTTTCTTGTGTAAAACGTATGTTAAGAGAATCTTTAAAATTGATTTCACTTTATTTAGAGTTTTATTAATTTCTCTTTGATTTTTACAAAATTCACAAGTATAAAGTGAATATGTTAAGAAACAGCACTGTAATTAACTTTTTCATATCTACTATTATTTTTTCTATGTAAATCATAGTATAAATAAGCTAATGAAAGTGGTTTCACTAATTTTTGAGGTGTGATGGGTCAGTTATGAATTAATCTAGTCGCAACATATTTACACAATCATGCTTGTTACAATAACTAGTTCATGATTTCATGTATTTTTAAAAGACATAGGATCATGTAAGAAGACTAATAAAATTAGTTTCATGATTTTTGGATTAGCAAAGAGTAAACTATGTATTTAACTTGGTTTAATAAATACAATTTCTCACAGAAAATTTTGAACTTTTTTATTAGTATAAATACTTTTATCATGTAGATCATATCACAAGAAAACCAACAAAATTTGTTTCACTTGATTTGAAGCTCAGATGAATTAGTTATTGATTTTAGAAGATTGAGATAATTTTTAGATTTTTTGTTAAACTCCACTAGAAATCGAGAAAACCTCTCGATAAATCGAGAAAATCGAGCGGTTACCGAGAAAACTGAACGGCTAAAATCGCGATTTTTATTCCAAATTTCAAATTTTGCAAAATAAATTTTCTCTTAATTTTTTTGAATTTTTAACCGATAACCACAGTTATCACGAATTTTCGATTACCACCTGAGCTCGGGTAACTTCAACCCTGCTCACATCTCTCACCCACACCACAGCCGGCCATCACCATCCCCATGCCCTGCCTGATCTTTTCACCGAGCAGGCAAAAACCGATCTTCTCTTCTTCCCTTTTGCTCCTCTCTCTCACACAAGCATTCACATACAAACAGAGCACGCACAAACCAAAGCTACCTTCTCCTCCCTCTGCTCCACCTGCACACAGACATGCATACACCGAGCTCTGCACTTGCATACAACATCACAGCATACACACAACCACACAAGCAGCAGCACCTCCACCGTACCGCACGACCGAGCTCTGGTTCGCACTGTCCGAGCTCGCACACGTCGTTCTGAAGTCGCCAACGTCGCCCTGCTCGGCCATGCGCCGCCACGGGCTCCCCGCTGAGCCACCGTGTGTGTTGTCGTCATGCGCGTTGTCACCGTGAGCTCTGACCATCTTTTCCGCAGAGCCAAACTCCACCACGGTGCCGGCCGATCTTAGCCGCGCCACGCCATGCGCTGAACCGTGCACACCGCTACCCTGCCGCTCTCGGTCGTCGTCGCCCGCGCCATCCGTCCACGGTGAGCACTCCTTTCCCTCTCTGCTTCTTCACGTGCCGCAGCCCACCCACACCGCCCCTTGCGCCGCTGGTCCGCGCTACCGCTCGGCAACGCCACCGCGACGCGTCGCGCTACATCTTTCCGCCGCGTCGTTGCACACGCACCAACGCCCGCGCCATGCCGCCTCCTGCCGTGCCGACCTGCGCCTCCCGCGCACGCCACGCCACTGGCTGCCACGCGCACCAAGCCGTCTCACCCTGGCCCGCCGCTCCCTTCCTCCCTCCGTCGGCGAGCTCCATCCCCTCCCTTCTGGCGCCGCCTCCCTCTCTCCCTCCGGTGCCCTCTCTTTCACACGACCAAGAATCGCCGCCGGCCACCTCCTCTCCCCAGTCGCTCCTCCCTCTACTTCCCTTCTCCCCGGCCGACCGCCCTCCACACTCGCCTCCCTTCGCTCTCTTTCCCTGTGAGCCACCACGCTCGGTCGAGAGCACCCCACCGCCGCAGCCCGAATCCGCAGCTCCACCGCACCGCCGCTTCTTCTCCAGCGCCACCTCCCTCCGACGAGCTCCGGCCTCAACCTACCCCCCCTGGCGTCCTCTCTCCCCTGAGCACCTCACACATGCACGGGAGAAGCCATCCAAGCCTTATCCCTTGGGCCTCACACCGACGAGTGGGCCCACTGGTTGGTCCACCGTACTGGTCCATGGTGGACCGCACACCCGAACTAGCCCCAGTCCACGAAAGTCGGGACCAAGCCCACAGCTTACGGTGTACCGTAGACCCTCCTCAAAAACACCTTCGGTTCACAGCCTCGTGGATCGAGTTCACGAAACAATGGCATTTTCCAATTTCCAGGATTTTCCTTTTTGGCAAATTTTCCAACTTCCGTAACTCATCCGTTTCAACTCTGATTTTAGCGATTCTTACGTCAATATTTCTCTAAAATCATAATCTATCTTTCGGCCAAATCTTATAATTTTTGGAGTTCATTTATTTTCTCATCCGGTAATTATTTCGTGTCGCTGCGTTTAATCTAGATTTAGATTTTATCTTTTAATAAATAAAATTGAATTTAGATAGTTCTATAAATATGTTTAAGATATAATCATATATAAGTTGCTTATATTAATCTCGCTTAAATGTAGATTAATCATCATATGAGTTAAAGGGTAGTTTTTAAATTAATCTTTTAATCAATGCTGCAATATATTGTTATTTCATATGATAGGTTATAAATTAATCTTAGTTCAATTAAGGTGATAAATTAACCAGTGTAGCGGTTAAATAAATAAGTACGTGTTAATAGAATATATTAAAATAGTTTAACATTAGCAATTAGTTAATTGAATACTCTTTTAGTAATTAATTAATTAGATTCAAATAATAGTTTAACTTAATTAATTAATTACATGCATGCTTTATGATAGCACTAAATATAGCTTAATTAGTATGGAAATTAAACAGCACTAGATAATTAAGATTAATTACTAAATAACCATATTTAATGCTATAAATTAGAATGTTTAATCCAACACTAGCACATTTAATCGTCTAGAGTTATACTTACGTATATATATATACATGCTCGCATACATATAAACGTAAGTATTACACATATATTCATACATGTACTCGTGCACTCACTTACACGTAGAAACTCTAGCTGTCGTCTTTCGGCAGTTAAACTAATAAACGCTCACCTAGTTAATCGTGATTTGTTTAGGATTTCTCTTAGGTTAATAAAATAACTAAGTTAATAGCTTAGCCTAGCTTCGCTAGATGATCCCGCTATCCTCTCTGTATTAGCTTCGCATTGCTTAGAGTTGCCGATCATCTTCCGCTAGGTTTAGCTTCCGTCGTTTTCCTCGGCCGCTCTTCTTTGCTTTGGTATTTCTTGGTTTTATTCTAGCATTCATTTGCTTAGTCGTTGTGCGCTTTTTGTCGTTAATCTGCGTAGGCTCGAAGTTAAGGTTCTAAGCAAGAACGCGAGGAATGAACTGAAGGCAAGATCTAGCGATGAAGAAGAACCTCGAAAACTCAAGAGATAAGACCAATCGTGAATTGACCCTTCAAGAAGGCAAGTCATATCTCCTTGATCATATTGAGCCTATGTTTTCAAATAATATACATGATCAGCTAAAATCGGACTTATTATTGCATGTGCTATATATTCGTTTTCTTTCAAACTACTTATAGTAGTTAATCCTATCAACACTGTCATGCCTTACATATCATCATCCAGAATACATATCACCGAAGGATTACCTGTCGTTATCTATATTAACGTCGGAAAACTCCATGATATCTAGCATGCTTAGGATTGAATACATCTCCTCAGAGATGTTGCTTTTAAAATACGTCTCCTCGGAGACATCGCTTTTAAAAACACTTCTCTTCGGAGACAAGATTTACTATTATCAATGATAACTCATATACCATAAATCCTTGGTGTCATGTGGGATATAGAGGGTGATGTGTAAAAATAGGTGAAAACTGTTTTAGCGCAGGTAGGTAGAGTAGTCCTCCGGGGAGGATGCTCTTGGGGGCTTGAGTTACATGATGGTATTCATTGCCCATGAAGATGCCTAGCTCGTCCGCTTAAGGAGTGAGTCTTGCGTCGTCATGCTTAGCCACCCCCGTGCAACCATGCGTCCTGTATGGGCAGGACTTGACTTTTCCTTCAATGGACTGAGTTAGGCATCATACCAGGAGGCTGAGAGCAACGAGCAGCCAAGGGTCTATCTGTCCCGCTCTTTGGAGGTTTAAGGGACTGGCTTATGCTTAAAAAGGGATGCTGGCCTTCGGAACATGCAGCTCTGAGACTTGGCGTGTCTTGTGGAAAGCCCGGCAGGAAAGGTATTTGGAGAGTCTCGGTATGATTCGCTCCTCTGCTAGCTACGGATGGAGGCTGAGCATATCGTGTGGGTAAAGCTGTACAACTTCTACAGAGTGTAAATCTATTCGAATAGCCGTGTCCACGGTCATGGACGTGTGAAGGTATGGTCACGCTTGAATAGACTCCAGGTGTGTGAGTCTTGATGAGTAAGTGTGTGGACTATATGTCTGTGTGATGAGGTTCCTGGCTCGATCTGCCAGAAGCTGTGTGGTACTAGAGGTACACTAGATGTGATAAAAGAGACTGCGGAGTGAGGTATAGCCCCTCCCAGGACCGAAAACCCCCAGATATCACTTGTTACCCTGGTTTTGGTTTTAACACTATTTCAACAGCTTTGCTATCAGGTTACCTTCTAATACGTTGGGGACTTGAGGTGATACTCAGTACCAACGGAAGATGCCTGCACCTTTTTACTTTTAAAACTGTTTTGACATCCTTGCTACCAGGTTACCTTCTAATACGTTGGGGACTTGAGGTAATACTCAGTACCAACAAAAGATGCTTGCAGTTATTTTTAAAAGCTTTGTTACATTTATTTCAAAAGGTTAACCATGGAGAATATAACTGGATACTTGCATAAAACCTGCTTTACGCTCAAAACTATGCTGTAAAGTCTTATCCTTGAAATATCCATTATGCATCTATCAACCCCCTTGAAGGAGTATAGGACTTGTTGAGTACCTTTCGTACTTAGTCTTGTTGCTTTCAGATTGTTGAGATGGAGATCAACCGCAACCCAGATGAAGTAAAAGAGAAGAAGTCTAAGGTTGCGTCCGCACCTATGTTGCCTGTGGCATTGGGTTTCATCATCGTTTCGCTCCGCTGCGTTGTAGGCTCTTCTGCCTGGCTGGTCTGCTGTGGATTCTTGTCCACTAGACCATCTTTTCTCTTTTCAGGTATTTATTTTACTTATTTGTATTCGAAGTATGTATTTGATATTATTTTGTTGAATTCTGTGCGTATCAGCTACTTGATCCAGGGACTGATACAGGAGGCACAGGGGAACCCGGATTCGGGGTCCTGACACTGGTAGTCGAACAAGAGAGCCACGAGAGAAAGGCCAAGGTCCAGAAACCTTTTTACCATATGAGCGAAGTCCTACACGATGCTAAGCTACGATACCCATAAGTGCAGATGTTGCTATATGCAGTCTTAATGTCTTCCCGGAAGCTACAACACTATTTTCAAGCACATAAGATCACCGTCATGACGACTTATCTGCTGAAGGATGTCATACACAATAGGGAGGCTACTGGATGAATCGCACAGTGGATGATCGAGCTCAATGAGTTCGACGTCGGATATGTACCACACAGAAGTGTGATGTCAGGAGTACTAGCGAAATTCATCGCCGAATGGACAAGCATTAAAGAGACAAGGCCAAGTGTGGTCGAAGACTTCTTCAATGGATCACTCACGCTTCAAGGCTCGTGGGCTGGCATTGTACTTAAATCTCCAACAGGCGACGAACTCAGGTAAGTTGTTCAATTTGATTTTAAAGCTTCCAACAATGTAGTAGAATACAAGGGACTAGTAAACAAGCTTCGCATAGCTGAATTACTTGGAATCAGGTGACTTCTCGTGAAAGGGGATTCACAACTAGTCGTAAACCAAGTACAAAAGGAGTACCAGTGCTCAAACGACAACATGGCAGCTTACCTAAACGAGGTGCAAAAGCTCGAGCAGAAGTTCGAAGGGTTAGAAGTGACACAGATCAAGAGGAGTGACAACTCCGATGTAGATGAACTTGCTAGACTCGCTTCTTCCTGAGCTCCGGTACCCATAGGAGTCTTTGTTGAGAAACTCCTCAAACCATATGTACCGACAGTTCGATGAACGGATGCTACCCAACTCGACCAGCAGTCTAGTCCAGTCAGAGAGGCAGAACTCGCAGACACGGATGCTGCACTACTCGAACGTGATCTAACTTAGATGGCTTCGTACCAAGCCTATCTCGAAGGTCGAGACATCCCTGGTGATGATGCGTCTGCTAAAAAAATTACTCGTAAGTCCAGGCTCTACGCTTTGGTAAACGGCAAGCTCTAACGAAAGGGGAGTAACGAAATCTTGATTAAGTGCATCACACAGGAAGAGGGCAATAAAATATTGCTCGATATC
The DNA here is from genome assembly GCF_958298935.1 of Phragmites australis. Classification (NCBI taxonomy): domain Eukaryota; kingdom Viridiplantae; phylum Streptophyta; class Magnoliopsida; order Poales; family Poaceae; genus Phragmites; species Phragmites australis. The sequence continues at coordinate 16,277,145 of NC_084936.1, read as the reverse complement.
CAAGGATTCTATTGGCTGACTACCCTCCAGGATGCTTCCAAGCTGGTCAAAAAGTGCGAGAGCTGCTAATTTTTCGGAAGGCAAACCACTCGAGTAACCCAAGCTCTACAAACAATTCCTCTTTCTTTGCCTTTCTCCATCTGGGGATTGGATATCCTGGGACCGTTCCTAAGGGTCCAATGTGGTTATAAGTTCCTATTCGTGGCTATCAACACGTTCACTAAGTGGATCGAGGCTGAACCCGTGGGAAAGATAACCACAGAAGTGGCTAAGAAGTTCATGAGGAGTACAATTACTTGATTCGGTATTTCGCATCGGATAATTACATATAACAGTAGCCAATTCAGAAGCTAGATCTTCACTTCGTTCTGTGAAGAATTTGGCATCAAAAACTATTTTGCCTCAGTAGCTCACCCACAATGTAAGGATCAAGTTGAACGTGTTAATGGTATAGTCTTACAGGGCATCAAAACTCGGGTCTTCGATAGGCTAAAGGCTTACCTGAAACGCTAGGTGAAAGAACTTCCCTCGGTACTATGGGTCATTCGTACTTTGACTAACAGGGCCACCGGTGAAACTCCATTCTTTTTAGTTTATGGAGCAAAGGCAGTGCTTCCGAATGAATTGCAGTTTGGATCACCGTGAGTGGAAAGTTACTCAAAGGGACGGCAAGAGCACTTACGAGCGGACGACATCAATTTTCTCAAGGAGTATCGTGGTCGAGCATCTATTCGACCAGTTAAGTATCAACAAGCATTGTGTAAGTATTATAGTCAAAAGATTCAGCCCAGAAAACTCACAGTTAAGGATTTTGTTCTACGAAAGGTGCAGAAACAGGGTAGGTGCCATAAGTTATCACCCAAGTGAGAAGGACCCTATATAGTTATCACCCAAGTGAGAAGTACCCTAGATCAGTGTAGCTATCTACTCCAAACGGTGAGATACTCGAGCACTCATGGAATATCGACCAACTCTGAAAGTTTCATTCATAGAAAAGGTAAATTATGGGTAAGTCAATTACATTTGATTCGATTAACTACTCGATTACAGACTTTTTCTTTTTCATCTAACCTGCGTGGCTAGTGCAAAGTTGACAGAAAGTGTTTGCCTGGCCCTTGCAAATAGTGCAGGTCCTACTCCCCTTTGAATGAGTCAAGGAATCTTCTATACTCATCCCATGGACGGCAGCTGATCGTGCCAGGGACCGGACGCAGGCCACCTTAAGGGATAGGGAGAGTGGCAAGGAAAAGACCCTACTGGAGCTGTTGACCGGTGCTGACGATGTCGAGTGACCCTCTACAGGGCACGAAGGCGATCTGGCGGTTGTCGACGGAGAAGACGATCGCACTTTCTCTACCACTGGAGGTTTGGAGGCTCCATCGTTGAAGACCTTGTCAGCGAACTAGTCGATCACCGCAACGAGATCACCACCATCTTCATCTCCCTCCTGCAGGGCTTGTGTTACCAACTCTTGTGTCAGCGTCAAGGAAACGCCAGAGGTGGCAGGTGAAGGGTCAGTGACCTCCGATGGACATTCTATTCTTTCTCCTCTTAGGCCTTTCGATTGATTCCTCCTCGTCGGAAGAAACGATGATGACTCCTGGAGGAACCATGGTGAGGGGCCTTGGGGTGAGAAATCCTATCTCTTCACTTTCTAGACCGGACTTGGGAGACGATGGTGGAGTGGAGGTCATGGCTTCAAGCTCTACAATTTCTACTGGGCATGTAGGGAGAAAGGAAGGAGACGGGGTGAAAAACCGGCCTCAGTTTTCTCTCTATTTATAGTCATGGAAACGGGTCGCACTGTACATGCAGAGCTGTCAAGATCCGATATCACTGGGTGTGAGAGCGAGGCTGCCATGGTTGCGCAGCACGTCTGGTTGAAGTTGAGGCGTCATTGAGACGTTGTGACTTGTCCAATCTCTGCAAAGAGAGGTGCACGGTCATTATTGTATGTCAAATCAAAGGCTGCGGTGAAAATGAGTATGCGTGGGAGTGGGTTTTTAATGCTCACCTATCTGGCTATTCGAATACACTCGATAACCATAACATAATCTCAACCACCCACTCGGGGGCTGGAGTCATCGAGTACGTGGTTGAGAAACGGAAGTCAATGCTTATGCTCTACTCTCCACTTGATCCAACTATCGAGTGGAGAGTTGGGAGCTACATCATACTTTTTCAGTGTTTCTTGCTTCACTTTCTGTTTCTTGGTTATCATAGCAACTTGAGATCCGGAAGCTACATCGTATAATGTCAGTGCTTATGCTCCACTTTCTACTCAAATTCAGTCATGGAACGAAGTGACAGGGGCCACGTCAAGTATATTTTAGTGCATATGCTCTACTCTCTGCCTTGATTATCACATCAAATAGAGAGTTAGGGGCTACATCGCATACTTTCGATGCTACAGCTTTACTCTTTACTCGATCTAGTCATCGAGTAGATAGTCGAGGGTTACAACACCATACACTTTCAATAACACATGTATGTTCCTTTCTACTCTTAGATCAAGTAATCTTCTCATCGATCATAGAGTCGGGGGCTACATAATAATACCATACTTTTCGTAAATTTTGTATATATCTTTTGCAAGAGTTTATCTGGCTTTGCATCAACTGATTTGGATAAGAGCCAGTAGAGGCATATGTTGGGTTGATGATGGACAACTACACCTAATAAAGCATAACGGCATAAGAGATTGTCAGACATCTCATGCCTAATGGCTAAAAAAGGTTCTGAAGTTCTAGTCGATCCCATGTGTGTCATCTGTCGAGTTCATATCCGTACGCTGGTTAAGCACGCAAGTTAGTGAAAGTTTGCAAAAGGCCATCATTATTTTCTATTTCTAGAACGTCACTTGGTCTTTTCCTTATTCTTACGGTTGTCTCAAGTGATTACTCGTGGGCCAATATTTCTAATCATTTGCCTAGTTAAGTTTTCAGATATTAACAGATACACAATCATGTAGTATCGAGAATGATTATAGCACGTAATTGTCAGATATTGCATCTACTCATGCTAATTCTATTTCATCAGCAAGGGAATAGTAGGTAGTAACATGGTAGACAAGCAAAACAATAGTACTGTTACAGACATTCCCATATCATAAACCAAGTTGCATCAAGTGTTTCGAGCTTAACGGACGGTTAGCTCGAGAGACTCCTCTCACTATCATCATCAGGAAGGCTAAGCCCTAGTGACTCAACAAAGGTAGGGACTACAGGCTCAACGCTAAGGACAAGTTTTGCTGCTTCTTCAATGGTACAGTTAAACCCCACTGTCACTACTGAAGTGTCAAGTGCAGGGTTGTAACTCTTGAGGATACCAAGCAACGTAGTGGCACTTACGGAGGCTGATTGAGTCATGCGGTCGAGTGTTTGTTCCTTCAACTCTTGGAGTGCTGAAACTGCAGCATCCCGTTCAGCAGTAGTAGCATCTCGCTCGGCGATAGCAGCATCCTGCTCGGTTTCCATGGCCTTCTGTTCGGCTCTCGTGGCGCTTGCATCATTCTTGAGTTTTTCCTAATACTTGGAATTGTCATAAATGGTTTTCATCGCATTAGAAAGAAGGGCTTCCTTGCTGTTATAGGAGGACTCGAGGACTGAGGAAGCAGATAGAAAAGTAACTTTTGTTAGTCACCTGATAATCAAATCACATACATGTGATCTGGGGGATGGACTTACGTTTTATTCTTTCCTGGCTGGCTTTAAGCTCCATCTATCAGTCGGCATAGTCGTTCTTGGCGGTAGTTGCTTGAGCACCCGTGGCCTGGAGGAGAACCTCTATTGCTGCCCAAGGGTCGTTAGTTGGGACCAATATTAAGGTTTCAACTTTCTTAGGCTACGGACCTTCTTTAGGTGTGCTCGAGGTAGGATCTTCAACTTGAGGGGCTAGAGTTGGAGCTGGACTAACAGGAGAGATCAATGCCAGATGACTGGTCGACTTGCTGGCAGTCTGGTCTTTTGCCTCCTCTAGAATAGATAGTCTATAATCAATAGAATAAGGAAAAGAGAGAAAAACTGCTAGCTAAGATTAGGACTCAGGACAAACCTTCTTGCAATCGGAAAGTATGAAATGATGCTTGACTTTTGCCTTTTAGTGGTTACTTTCTTCGTCATTGAACCAATAACCGAGGTCGGCTGCGTCGAAGAAGTGACTTGGGAGCCAGATGAAGCCAAGGCATCCGCAACCTATAAAGAAGCAGCCAACAATATTTTTTCTAGGCTTATCGAGTGGGTCCCTAAAAAGGATAACCAATTAAAGGGCGATGACTCATTGAGAGTTGCCCCTTTGGTCAAGTTATTGGATGTGCGGTCTCTCGAGGTGGCGATCGCAAGGATGCACCAGATGTCTCCTGAGGAAGGCCACCCGTGCGGACCCGGTGTCAGTAGGCATTCGCTCGATAATGGAAAAACTATCGGCTACTAGAATATTTAATTTCAGTACCAGTGGACTTCTTCGCTTGCGTTTGAGAGGGACGGGAATGATCTCTTTGATTGAAGGGACCCTTTAACCCCTTGATCAGCTGGTACTTTCCCCTTGTTACCAGAACCAATAGGGAAGGCATTGTCAAGATCAAATACCTCATTCATAAGGATATGCTCTTGATAGAAAACTGGAACCTGGGTTGAAAAAATAAATCAGATCAAAGTAAACCACAATCAGCGTTGCCTTCCTACTTAAGAAATTCCCACCTCCTATCAAGGATTCGCAAGGGAGTAGGGCAGAATGTGGCATTCTGGTGCTTCGTCGGAGAAGAGCTTGTTTAGCCGAGCAATAACATCTTGTGAAGATAGAGCTGAAATAGAAAAGAAAAATTATTCAAAAAAACGACTGCAATAACAAAAGCAGCACATTGTAAAATAAGTCTTACATCCAGCCGCGTCCTTGGAGCTATCTTTGTCTCCACTAAACTCCCATGCCAAATGCTCCCGTGCCTTCAAGAGGCTCAACCTTCGACTGATGAAGTCCTTGGCCAGATGACACCCGGCTAAGCCATACTATCTTAGCATGCCGATTTTATTGGCATAATTGGAAGTATGGTCAGATTCGCGGTGTTTCTTCGTCCAAGATGAAATCTGGTGGGGAAGGAGGCCTCTATAGACTAAGGGAGAACGGACTAGGTCGGGGTTAGAGACATAAAACCAATGTTTTTTTCATTCTCTCGACCTGGAGGAGATCAGGGGGACTGGGATATAGGATCTCTTCATTCTATTCCTCAGTTGGAAACCACATCCTCCAATACACTTATTCTCATTGATTCTTTTTAGTTGGTAAAAGTGATTTAAACTCGGCTCAATGCTAAGGAAGGCTTTCTCAAAGATGAACAAGAATACTAAGCATTGTAATGGAGTTCGAGTTCAAGTGGTGAAGTTCGATTTGGTACCAATCGAGTACACTGAGGAAAAACATAGAAGGAGGAACGTTGAATCCTTCAAGTGGAGATGAGTAATCTTGATGAAAACTACATTTCAAATGTTGGCTACAATCTTCTTCTCAAGGAGGTGGAAGCAATGCATTAAGAGACGAAGATTGAGACATGAATGTCTTTCATGATAATATTGCTAATACTTTGTTTTCTAAGAGAGGATAGGTTGACAATTCGTGTTGTACATGAGAAGATATGAAAAGGTACATTACTCATTTGCTATTTTATATAGTTTTTATTATGAAAATTCGTATTTCTCACCTTGCTACGAGTCCAAAACATTGTAGTTACAAATACATACACACCGTATAGCTCAATTATCATATAATTAGGATCAAATATGAAAAACAGTGAAAGAAAAGGTTAAATAGATATAAATATGTGCTCAGAAAAACTAGAGGTATTACGAATATTACGTAACCAAAGCAAATATTCAACCCACCTCAGAATCCAGGATGCCAAATAAGCCTCAGCTTTTGAACCCTTAACTTTTTACAATCCAATTTTTCAAAATCTACAATCTAAAAAGTGCTTTTCAGAATCCTAAACTAAAACAAACAAACCCTTAGGAGTTTGGGGGTAAAGTGAGACCAGAAAAAGTTTAGAGGTTGATAACTAAAAATCTTCAGAAAAAGTAAATCATTACATGTCTATGGAAAATGGATTTTTTTTTTCAGGAGAAAAGATCAGCCAACTCAATATTTGGTCATATATATATTGAAGTTTGGGAAAATTAAAAGTGGAGCAAAAATTAAACTGAGTTGTACACATGCCATTTGATTCCTTTAGCCACTTATTGTCTTGTGATTGTGAATTTAGTTTTATAAATAGTATGGCGTTTCAGTTGGTTTCCCCTTATCCAGTTTGCTTTTTTTTTCTTTGAAGGGGGAGGTGGGGGGAGGGGGGAGCCAGATAATCTATTTCACTTCTATGAAATGGTATCGTCATCATTATTATTACATTGGTTTATGCCAGTTACCTGCTTACACATGTTGGGTATGTATCATGATTGATATCCATTTTTTTTTTTTATTCTGTATTGCAGTGGGATGCAGATATCTGAAGCTGCAGATGGAGGTCCAGAAGCGGTTGCATGAAGGTAAGCTAATGCAGCACTAGCTCTGAACTTCTAATAAGGAACATTTACAACATGTGCAATCTTAACTGACAAACAACCCCTGCAGGTATAAAGGCAGCTGCAGCTGGGTAAGTATCTCCAGAAGATCATCAAAAAGAAGCAGCGCATCACTGGTGCTGGAGCTTCCATAGCCACGTCAAGTGAACAATTGGCCGACTCAGAGAGAACTAACCAATTGTACGGGATTTGCAGGTGGGGACTAGTCCTTCCACACCACATCTTTGAGTCAAGTATGGCCTCGGAGCTCCAGCAGTGTTCGATGCCCTATTCAGGACATTACCTAATTTTATGATGTATGTGATATGATTTTCATTTTTGGCCGTAGGTAGATTTTTGCTTCTCAACAGACTTTAAGTTGGAGGTCGTCAGATGACATGGTGGATTGCCTTAATGTTTCTAGTATTGAATTAAGATTCCAAGAATGAGTTATGTGATGTGACATTTTTCACAACCAACATGTATTATGTGGATTACCTAGTCTTTGCATTGCATCAAATAATAAACAAGTGTCCGCATGAGAAAATTCAGAATCAGATACTGGAAAGACGGTATTTTACCATGTCAGTTCCATTTCAGCAAATGGTGAGCTATTGTTTGCATGAATATGAATTGAGAAAGTTTAGAAACAGGAAGACACCAAGGACAAAGGCTAGGAGAGGATGTCCCTCAATTCCATTTCAGCAACTGATGAACTGTTGTTTGCATCAATCCAGTGATGTAAGAAAGTTTAGAAAAAGACAGACCAAATAGTTTGCAAACATGAAGCAGGAGGATACAAGGCCTAAATCTACAGAGGATCTACTGAATCGGAAATCATTATCTCATATGCAGACCCTGCATTCACCGCCAACCTAGCTCATATCTCCACAAAGATCCAACTTTCATCCACTTCCGCAGAGTGATGCAACAGTTCCTCAGCACCCTGCTCCTCGAAGATCAAACGCATATATTCTCTCTCATCATCGCTCATCTCACTCGAAAACATCACCCTGAGCTCATCCAGGTTTCTTCCCTTGGCCATCCAGGTCTCTATCAGATTTTTTGCTTCAGCTGGCGTCTTGATGGTCTGCAGATCAAAGATTTCGCCACTGAATTCTGGCCCCTCAGCAACACTATGAACCCAGCGATCGGCTGCTTATTTATGCCACTGCATTGCTGTTCCTGCTCCTGTCAGAGCCTTCCCAAGATTACTGCCCCCAGTTCTCAGCGGCTTCAGTGAAGTTGAATTAGCTGGAATGTAGGTGACAGTGTCCTCCACAATTTTCCCAGCCATCATCAGACATTCAGGGTGGTCCTTGACGTATCTGGTGACCCTGTTCAGAAGTGTCCTCCACTTGGATACCCTCGGTGTTGCCTGGATCTTCATGTCAGGTTGCGGCGCGCTCGACGGCGGCACCCAGGCCCAAACGTCTAGGGACGAATACATGACGCTGCCCACCTCACTGAAGAAGACGCCTGAATCCATCTCCACTACACTCCGCATATCTACAGCCTTCAGGGACTCACCAACAAAGAAGTAGACGACCCGGTGGTCACGGGGATGTACAAGCCCGATCCCAGCGGAGTTGCAGGTCGGCGGCGGGAAGACGTCGCACAGATGGACGGCGTAGAGGCACGACCAAGCTTGATCCACCAATATCCACGCGCTGACCGTCGGCGAACCGGTAACGCCATGAAGACGCACGTAGCACAAGTGGCCACAGGTGGGCATGACGCAGCGACGCCGTCCGATCCCGCCGGATCTTGCACCGAAGTCGTTTCCGCCACCGGGGTCAGGGAGCGAGAGGAAGCGCGGCGCGGCGCCATCAGCGATGGGGTCGATGAAGAGAAGTCCCCGCTTGAGGTCGACAAAGCTGAGTCGCCCAGCGTGCGAAATGATCACGTCCGGCTTCAACCTTGAGATGTGGTCGCGCAGGGCAGAGGAGGAGGCGCGGATCTCTTTGACGGTCCAGGACTCTGTGCGGCTGCAGAAGCAGAGCGGTCGCCGCTCCGTGGGGTGAAGTTGCAGGACCAGGTAGCCGCGGCTACCTCGGCGAGGGTCTGCGATCACCCCCATGCGGTCGCTCGTGGGGCGGAGCGGTAGAGAAATGGGGACGGCGGGGAGGGAGAAGACGTTGCGCTCCTGAAGATCACAGACGAGGAAGTACTTGTCGGCGGTGGTGTCGCCCTGCGCGCTGGAGAAGAGAACCAGGCCGGAGTCATCGATGCAGTGGACGAAGCCGAATGCCCGATGCCGACCGACCTCGGGGAGCGCGTCGCGGTACACGGTGAGGATGGAAGCGCGCGGAGGCTCGTCGAACTCGAGCGACACGTCCTTGTCGTCTCGGAGATCCTCGAGCTTCACGAACTCCACCTTGCGGCGCATGACCACCCATTTGTCATCCGCCGAGCGGGAGGGCCCCGACTCCTGGAGGCCAGAAATCACAGCCGCCATGGCCGGAGGTTTGGGGCGGGTTGCGTTTTGTTTGGGGGCGGATTCCGGAGAGGCGGAGGGGGATGGCGGGGTTTAAGGTTAGGGGAGAAGAGAGGGGACCCGCTGCTACGCCAGCTGTTGTACAACAACAGCAACACCCCAGGCGTCAGATCGTGCCGCAGGTGCCTTCGTGGCTGTACACTAACATTTCCATCCAAAATATTCCTGGGGGCTCTTTGGTTTAGTGACTGGATGTGCCAAGTTAAAATTTGATTTTATCCTGAAATTTTAGCCTCTATTTGGATTGTAGCCCAACTTTAACTATACCCAAAAAAATTGGCCATGCCCAGTTACAGTTAACTGCGGAGGTGGGCAAGATTCTGGTCAGCAAAACGGCCACCCAGGGATTTGGTTTGGCTGTGCAGCGTGATCTGCTGATGTGTCAGCTGCTGGTTGCTTCTAATAAATGCTTTGCATTTTAGATTTATGACCTTTAAACAGCCATATTTTCTAAACCATGCATTCGATTTATGGTCCATTTGAATTTTTGCGCTCTTTACTATTTAATCTATAAAACAAGACTCATATGAGCTATATTTAAAAATAAAAAAATAATAGTGACATATGGATCTACATGTCATATTAATAATTTTAGCACTATCTAAATTTGGTTTGGTCATAAATCAAACAACATCTCTATGTCCCAATTTTGACCCTATCCTAGTATTGGTCATGACCAATTTTTGGTTAGGCTCAATGGGACCGTAAACCAAACACACGCTTAGTGCCTAGGTGTGCCAAGCCAAAATTTGATTTTGCCCTGGAATTTTGGTCTCCATTTGGATTGTAGCCCAACTTTGGCCATGCCTAAACAAAATAATTGGCCATGCCTAGCTACAGTTAACTATGGAGGTGGGCAAGATACCTTGGCTGTGCATGGTGATCTGCTGATGTGTCAGGTGCCGGTTGGTTCTAATAAATGCTTTGCATTTTGGATTTATGACCATTAAACAGTCATATTTTCTAAACCATGCATTTGATTTATGATCCGTTTGAATTTTTGCACTCCTTGCGATTTAATCTACAAAACAAGACCTATGTTGACTATATTTAAAAATTAAAAAACAATAGTGATATATGGACCCATATGTCATATTAATAGTTTTAGCACTACCTAAATTTGGCTTGGTCATAAACCAAACACCATCTCATGTCCCAATTTTGGCCCTGCCCTAGTATTGGTCATGGCCAAATTTTAGTCAGGTTCACTAGGGCCGTAAACCAAACACACCCTAAGAGTCGTTTTTCGAGAGAGAAGAATTAGAAACGTCAATGCTATATGCTCTTCTTCCCAAAACGGTACTCTTAGAAATTTCTAAAAATCTTCCCTCCCTAAAAGCTGGGTACATTTCTAAAAATCTTATATCTACAAAAGGGGATCTAACGGCTATTTTGGATGGAAAAGGTGACAGGATGACATTTTACAACTCAAAGGCTTGATGTTGGGGGATGGTCTCACAGACCCCTTCAGATGTACTCGTAGACCTCTGCGGCAACTATTTACTGATTAAGTGTATGGCTATCGTGGATTTGTAATGTTGCAGGAACCCTTTGGTCTTGCCAAAGGTACCTTGCGGATGCTCAGCACTGTTGGAGCATGTACATGTGCCAGTATCGGCGGAGCCTGTGTCGAGCCTTCGAAAGGTGATCAAAAGGCTTTTGTTGGGCTTCGCCGGGGGAAACGACCGAAGGGACGCCGGAGGTGTTGTCGCAAGCGAATCATTCGGCGGGCCTTCGGAAGCCGGTCGAAGACTATCGCAAGGTGCCACGAGGAAGTCGACTGAAGGTGCCAGCAGCCATGGACCTTCAGGAGCCCAAGCGAAGGGAGGACCATCGTTGGTAACTGAAGACCGAGAAGGGCATGATTGTAAATAGGACATACATGTTTAGGATAGTACCAAAATACCCACGAATATGCTAGGAATGTGGCAGTTAGAGGGGTATTATTGTACATTATAACAGAGAACGGTCGGGTACGGCCTATAAATAGGGCGGCACTGTAATCGAAAAGATATGTGACATTAATTATAGTGCACAGTTCCCCAGCTTGTGTGTGTTTTTCACGAAGCCTTTGGATCAGTTCCGAGTTCCGAAGGCCCACCACTTTGTTCAGTTGCGCAAGTTTCCAACAGTTGGCGCTGTCCGTGAACACATTACAAAGCCATGCCACCTAAAAAGAAGACAAAGGCCACTGATGAATCAGTGGCACAGTAAACATAGCTTCCGGAGGGGTCGCAGTCACGGCCAACCCTTTGGCCGCGATGGTTCCAAGCATCACCACGTTTGAGGCAACCGAGGAAGTTCAAGAAGAAGAAAATGTTGTGGCTGTGCTGGCCAATGTAGATGGTCGGGTTCGCGAAGAGCAAGTTCACCAAGAAGATCTAGTTCACCAAGAAGATGTACATGCTTCGATGGGAAGGCTTGAAGAAGGCCTTCACACTTGTTTCAAAGTTTCGGCAGCTGCAAGAGGAAATGCCCCTCGTGTTGAGGAACATGAAACCTTCAAGCATTTTCAATACTATGAAGAAGAAGGAGAAGAAATCAAAGCAGAAAGAGCTACGCGGCTAGAAGCCGAAGACCTAGAAAGGAAAATTGCACAGAAGAAGCGTACGCTAGAGAGCTTGGTAGCAAGTCGGAAGGTGGCTTAATATCGCCACGAGCTGACGAAGCCAGAAGAACTCTGGAACAAATGCAAGAGCAAATCAACATACTGTAGCAAGAGGGCGAAGAGACATGAAACATTATCACCCCTTCGTTTGCATTTACAACACGACATGTGTCGTATCTTCGGCATAGGCCACGCACAAGCGATCTAGACTCACCGCTCTCCACCGGCTTGCAAAGCCAGCCATGGCCTTCGGGTTTCAAAATGTCGAGGGTCATGATGTTTGATGGAGAATCAAACCGGAGGGAATTCATCATGAGCTTCGAGGCAGTAGTTGAATCTACTGGTGGAGCTGATACAACGTTGGCAAAGGCCTTTGTGTTGGCAATAAAAGGGATAGCTAGATCCTGGTACTTCGCCTTACCTCCGAGGTCGATCTACTCATGGGAGCAGTTGCACGATGCCCTTTTCTGCTATTTCTAAGGAAATCAAGCTGGGTAGGTCACAGCCAGCGACCTCTTCGTAGTAAAACAACAGCCGAAAGAGTCACTAAAAGACTACATGCGCCACTTTGTACATGTGCACTATCAGACGAAGGACTTGAGCGAGGACACAATCATTAATGCCTCTATCCAGGGCATAAGAGGAGGGCTGCTGGAAAGAAACCTGACACGCAAGAGGCCGCAGAGTGTCCATGAACACTTCAACAAAATGGAGGAATACGCAAGTTCCAAGGTGGACCATCATCGAAGGAAGAGTGAAATGGCAGAGTCAAAAACATCGAAGCCCTATCCCTCAAACAAGGAAACCCAACACTGGCTAGCTGAAAGACAGGCCGAAGCACTCAAAGAAAAATGAGGCCTTTGGGTACAACTTGAAGCAAAAAGAAGTCAACCAGATAGAATCTGGACCTGATGATGTCTTGCAGGAGGTCATCGAAGCCCAAGGTGAGGGAGCCCGCAATAGTCGAAGCGGTAGAGGCTGCGGAGGTCAAGGTGGACGGGCACCCCGTGACCCAAGTACATTGTACTATGAGTTGCATGGTGAAGGTGCTGGTCATACAACCAAGCAATGCCATGATGTTGTTGCCATGAAGGAAAGCCTAGGGAAGCAACCCTTCGATCCTGCCAAGGTGCATCACGCCACACCATACAGGCCGGGCAGCACGTGGCACTTCGGCATTCGTCTCTCAATGGAGATCAATGGCTTTGATGCAGCCATATGTTCCAGCACCTTTGGCCCCATCGGACCAAACCTATGGTCAGTCGATGGCTTTTCAAGCAGCTCTCCCAACCCCTCTGCTAAGGCCTACAATCGAAGCTCCCCTAGAAACCAGTAGATTGGCGAACACAGTAACCCACAGGTTGAACGTGGTTTTGGAAATCACTAGTGGCTCTAATTGGGAAACAAAGTCCAAGAGGCAACGAAAAGAATATGTGCGAAGGATTAACCATGTCGGTGTAAACCCTTTCTACGTCCACTCAAAGTGGTCCCATGTCCTCATCACTTTCTCTCCAGATGACATGAGAGTCTTGGATTACCCTCACACATATGCCTTCATCATCGCTGCTAACATTTCAGGAAGTGAAGTCCACAAGATCCTAATAGATGGCGGAAGCTCGGCAGATATCAACTGTAAGGATCGGTGATGTCCTAAGAAGGGGTGTGAATTAGTACACTTAAAACTATTCGGCTCCAAAAACTTCACAAGATAAACATATATTAATTTCTATCTAAAGATGTGCTAGGTTTATCTAGTATGTATACTCTACCGTTCAAAAAGTTTGCAACCTACTCTAGGAAGGTAAATTGCAAGTATGTAAATGCAAAAACGTAAATAAGGTAGAAAGAGAAAACTTGGCACAAGGGGTTTTTATCCCGTGGTATCGATGGCATAAATACCACCCATAGTCCACGTTGGAGCTCCACCAAGGATATGCTATCGTTCACCAAGACTCTTCCGGTCACGGCTCTTGAGCCACAAGGCAAGGTCTCACTGCTAGCCTCTCTTTCAGTCACTTGCCACCGTCTTCACTTCGGAGCTTGAGCCACTAAGGCAAGGGTCTCCACGTCCCTGTACAAGCTTCTTGCCACCGCTCCACAGCAAGTCGGAGGGTCAACTAGTATGAGCCACCAAGGCCCACGATGCTGGTGAGTCACCAAGACTTCAAGGTGCCGACGTACCACTTGGTATACTTTAGGATCACTCCTTGATCCACTCTCTAGGCAACAACTCTCTCTAGACCTATTAGCACTAATCACTCTCTAATCTTGTGCTTAATTGCCTTGGATAATCACTTTAAACACTTTGGTGACTTGGATGTCTTCTCAAGTGTCTGTGAGCTTTTCTGGACTCCAGCACCTTCAAATGACCGAGTGGAGGAGTATTTATAGCCTCAACCCCGTGGACTAGTCGTTGCCCCAATGGCTTAACTTTACTGTATACGCCGGATGATCCGGTGTAAACAACATTGTAGTCACCGGACCATCCAACATATACATTATTTAAAAGCTAACGGTTAGAACCCCACTCAAATCCATTCTAAACACTAGATACTCATGCATTGCCTTCAACTCCATCGCCGAACCATCTGGTGTTTATACTTGAGCCAAACCGCGCCACTGAAACCTTCTCTGCAAGAAATGCTCTGGCGTATTGATCTTCAAAGCGACAACCTTCCGGTGTGTTGAACTTCATTCTTCAATGCATGCAACCATCTCTACAACAAATAGTCTGGCACAACCCTCCGGCATGTATAACTCAGAGCGTCAGACCATCCAGCGTGTAGCATCTTTGATTTTCTTCTTCTGGAAATGCTCCGGTGTGCACTATCTTCATGCACCGGACATTTCGGTGTGTACAGGTTCCATGAGCTGAAATGCTCCGGCGTGTACAAACTCCTCTGCGCCGGACCATCCGGCATGTGCAATTTCTCTGGAACTTATTCAATTCAATCAAACTTTGTCCCGGCTACGATGGCTTCTTCATGTATTGCATCCATGAGGCCTACTAAAGAACATACTTGACAAACATGTTAGTCCTATTGACTATGTTGTCATTAATCACCAAAATCACAGACATGCCCTAATAGGGTTATATTCGCTATAATCTCCCCTTTTTGGTGATTGATGACAACACAACCAAAACAAGTGGCAAATAATTCATACCAAATGTAAATGGCACAAATATAGCAATAATTTTTGTAAGAAGCACAATGCCTTACCACTTTGCCTGGATGCATGGTAAGAACAACTAAAGATACCAATTGCGAGCAAACTTGTCATTGTTCTTACTTTCACTTTGTCCCCCTTTTCTCGTGGCTCCCCCTTTTTCCATCGTCACTATCTTCCTTGATAGACCCATGCAATAGCTTCTTCTTCTCTCCCTTTGTTGACTTTGGCATACCTAGTTATTTTGCTTCCTTGCTTGTTTTTCCCTAGACATGCCATCTTGCATCTTGCTCATCTTGCTTCTTGCTTTGGTCGTCAAACTTCTCCCCCTTTGACAACAATATGAAAAAAGGCTACAAACACATGTTGAACTCAAGGAAGAGTATTAGAGCACTTGGGAGAGAGTTTTATAAATCATGATCTAATAAAATGATACCACTTGAGATATAAAAGGGTTAAGTTGATATCAATTGGAATGAAAGCACATGCATCACAATTCATGAAACTCACATAATATGGTATGAACTCCCCCTATATGTGTGCATACATATGTGAGAGTGAAATATATGCATAACTAGACAATATGTAAAGATAGGAAGTGTAAGCCATATTATACATGAAGGTAGCTTAAATGTACAAATGAGTTGACAAAGATACCAACTGAAGCCTTTAAGCATTGCATATCTCCGGGAACATGAGGATTACTCTATGAGATTACAAAAGATATAATTTGCAACACATGTTAGTCTCAAAATAACAATCCATAGGCTATGCTTCCCTTAAGTGTGTGCATACAAGTGTTGAATACTTGCGAGAGATATGCACTTGTCATTCATAACAATGGGGGTACCCTATAGGTTGATTCATGGCATATAAAAGATACCAATTGTAAAACTAATATCATATAAAGATCCTACAACTAATAAACCAAATAGGTTGCTCATGGGTTAGAAAGAAGCACAAGAAACCTTCAGATGAGCCCATGGCTCCTTCGGATACGATCAATACCACCAATAATCCTCAAATCATACAAGGTCCAATTACAAGAGCACGTGCACGACAATTATACCACCAGGTGAACTCGTTCCTTGCTGTTCATGTTTCCTTGGATGGATTACTCCTAAATTCTTGTAATGTTTTATTGCATAGGAACGTGGGAGAAGCACCATAACCTTACTCGGACGTCACTCCTCGAAAGCCAAGTCTACTTGGACTCAAGGCTGAGCTCTAGTCATGGTCGTGGTCGAAGTCGAGTTCCAGGATAGTACGTTAGTAAAACGGGCATAACTCTCTCATACGAAATCCGTTTTAGGCAATCTTGGGCATTCTGGAAAGCTTACAACGAGCCCTTTACAAAGGAATAAGGTGTTGCATCACTATTTTGAACCCTGCCAGGTTTTGTAATCGTGTCAGAGTCGAAGTCCAGGTTGTGCACGCCTCTCTCCACGGTTGTACAACCCTAGGTCAACCTCCTCACACCTCCTCTATATATACATAGTAGCCGTCGTAGTTTAGGCTTGGGTTTAGCTTAGATTATTCTGTTTAATACAGTTTCATTGTTTATCGGTTTGTTGAACCCCAAACTTGAGTGCTTCATTGGTAATTAGCAATATTCAGATTGCATCTACCTGTTCTTGCTTGTGTTCTTCATTCGCTTGCAGGAAAAGTCTTCTTGGCGAGGTCAACCACTTCTTGGTGTGGTTGATAACCATGGAGTAGTAGTGTAGTGGTTGCAAGGGTTCTTGATCTGTTCTTATCAGAGCCTTTGGATCATCAACGTCGAAGCTTCTTATCGCCACTCCACACCAAGTCGGAGGGTCAACAAGCATGAGCCACCAAGGCTCACGGTGCCAGCGAGTCACCAAGACTCCAAGATGCTGACGTACCACTTGATACACTCTAGGATTACTCCTTAATCCACTCTCTAGGTAGCAACACCTAAAAACATCTCTCTCTGGACCTATTAGTACTAATCACTCTCTAATCTTGTGCTTAATTGCCTTGGATGATCACTTTAAGCACTTTGGTGGGTTGGATGTCTTCTCAAGTGTATGTGAACTTCTCTGGACACTAGCACCTTCAAATTGCCAACTGCAGGGGTATTTGTAGCCTCAACCCCGCGGACTAGCCATTTCCCCAATGGCTCAACTTTACTGTATACACCGGATGATCCGGTGTAAACAACATTGTACTCACCAGACCATCCAGCATGTAAATCATCCAAAAACTAGCCGTTGGTACCCCATTCAAATCAATTATGAACATCGGATACTCTGGCGTTGCCTTCAACTCCATTGCTGGACCATCCGGCGTATATACTTGAGCCAGTCCGCGCCACTAAATCCTTCTCTACAAGAAATGCTCCGACGTTTTGATCTTTAGAGCGCCAGACCTTCTGATGTGTTGAACTTCATTCTTCAATACATGCAACCTTCTCTGCAACAACTACTCCGGCGCAACCCTATGACGTGTATAACTCAGAGCACTGGACCCTTCGGCGTGTAGCATCTTTGATCTTCTTCTTTTGGAAATGCTCTGGCGTGCACTATCTTCATGCACCGGACATTCCGGTGTGTAGAGTTTCCATGAGATGAAATGCTCTAGCATGTACAAACTCCTCTACGCCAGACCATCTGGTGTGTGCAATTTCTCTAGAACTTCTCCAATTCAATCAAACTTTGTCCTGGCTGTGGTGGCTTCTTCATGTATTGCATCCATGAGACCTACTAAAGCATATACTTGACAAACATGTTAGTCCCATTAACTATGTTGTCACTAATGACCAAAATCACATGCATGCCCTAATAGGCCATGTTCGCTACATCATCTTCGCCGACGCCTTCGATAGGATGGGATTGTAGTGAAGTATCTTACAACAGGCTGGATCTCCATTGCTAGGCTTCAGTGGAAAAGCAATCAATGCTTTGGGCAATGTAGATATACCGGTCTCTTTTGGCGAAGGGTCCAATTTTCGGATAGAAGATATTACCTTTGATGTCATTGATATAAGTTGTCCATACAATGCCATATTTGGAAGAGGGGTGCTAAACAAGTTCGGCGCGGTACCACACCATGGTTATCTGTGCATGAAGATGCCCGATCCCGGAGGCGTCATATCAGTGTTGGGAGATCAACAAATGGTCCGTAGAATTGATGTGGGATACACTCCAGGCCGCTGCAACATTCATGTCGTAACAGAACCTCCATCGAATCCTCAGGAAGATGAGGGCCTCATACAGACACAATGAGTGCTGAAGGCCAAACCAAGAAAGTGCGGTTGTGTCAGGATAGACCAAAAAGAGCAATGGTCATAGGATCTGAAATGGCAAAAGAAGTTGAACGAAGCATGATAGAATTTCTCCGCAACAACGAGGATGTCTTTGCTTGGACGCCGAAGGATATACAAGGTGTCAGTAGAGATATCATCGAACATACTCTGAATGTTGACCCGGACGCAAAGCCAAAGAAGCAGAGGCTTCGGAAGGCTTCCAAAGAAAGAAAAGACGTAACGAAGGCTGAGGTGTAGAAGCTGCTTGATGTCGGGGTCATACACGAAGCACTACACTCTGAGTGGTTGGTGAACCCGGTGTTAATCAAGAAAATCAACAACAAATGAAGAATGTGTGTTGATTTCATAGATCTCAACAGAGCCTGCCTGAATGATGACTTTCCTTTGCCACATATTGACCAATTGGTAGACTCCGCAGCTGGTTGTGAAATGTTAAGCTTTTTGGACGTATATTCTGGATACCATCAGATCTAGATGGCAAAGGAGGATGAGGCAAAAACAAGTTTCAGAACCTCATTTGGAATATATTGTTTTGTAAGAATGGCCTTTTGCCTTCGGAACGCCAGGACCACCTTCGCCAGATTGGCCTAGATTCTACTGAAGTCACAGTTGAGGAGAAATGTATCTGCATATGTTGATGACATAGTTATCAAGAGCAAAAAGGAATATGATCACTTGGGTGACCTTCGGGATACCTTTGCCAATCTACGAAGTGTGGGATTAAAATTGAATCCAGAGATGTGTTCATTTGGTGTGCGCATGGGAAGGTTATTGGGATTCTTGGTGTCGAAGAGAGGCATCAAAGTCCCAATACTTGATTTGAGGCTTCCACAAAGTAGAAGAGAGGCACAACACTTGGTGGGAAGATTGGCAGCTCTAAGCTAGTTCATAGCCAGGTCTGCTGAGCGAAGCCTGCCTTTCTTCAAAACTCTCAAGGGCTCAGACCCTTTTTGATGGAGTGTAGAGCAACAAAACGCTTTTGATGAGTTGAAAGAGTATTTGACGAAGCTCACAACTTTGACTAGCCCAAAACCAAAGGCCGAATTATTGCTGTACATAATGGATTTCCCTTCAGTGGTAAGTGCGGTGCTTGTGCAAGAAATGCAAGTCAACGAGAAGTTGCAACAATTTTCAGTGTACTATGTGTCGAAGGCATTGACAGGGCCGAGAGGTTATATTATGAAATGGAAAAAAATAGCATATACAGTGGTGATGGCATCGCAAAAGCTTCAACACTACTTCATAGCACACAAGATAACGGTGCCGACTTCATCACCCCTTCGTGACATGTTTGAAAATCGTGAAGCTATGGAAAGAATCAGGAAATGGGCTGTAGAGCTTGCACCATTCACGCTGACCTTTGTCACGCGGACGATGATAAAATCACAAGCCTTAGAGGAGTTTCTAGCATATTGGACACCGCTGACTGAAGGCCCAGAAGAAACACCATTAGACCTAACATGGATCATATATTGTGACAGAGCTTGGGGAGCTTCAGGTGCTGGCACAGCAGCAGTTATATCTCCGCCTTCAGGCGTGTAGCTACGATACGCAGGCAGACTTAATTTTTGATCAACAAACAATATCACAAAGTACGAAGCGGTTCTCCTTGGCCTTCGTAAGGCGCGAGCCCTTGGAGCCTGAAGGGTGCTGGTTAAGATAGACTCTCAGGTGGTAGCAAGCAAAATTGACAAAACATTTCAGGCAAAGGAGCTGGAGCTAGCTTAGTATAAGGCAGCTATGTGAAGTATGGAAAATCATTTCTTGGAGTTCATTGTCAAAGAGTATATCAAGAAATGACAATTCCGAGGCCGATGACCTCGCCAAGGCCGCGGCACAAAATCAGTCGTTCCCTCCAGACATTTTTCATCAAATTTTGAAGATACCAGCTATTGAAGCACCTCATCAGGTGGCTTGTAGTGTCACTATCATTGAGAGAAAAGATTGGCACTCCTCTATAATGGTGTACCTTCGGGATCATTACGAGCCTGAAGATCAAGTGGAGGCGAAGCGCATGGTGCAAAGTGCCAGAAACTACAATATCGTGGGGGCTAACTTGTATAAGATGGGAGTTTGTGCATGATGCTTCGATGCATATCCCAATCAGAAGGACAAATTTTGCTCAAGGAGATACACGAAGGATTTTGTGGCTCACACATTGACACTCGAGCACTTGTTGGAAAAGCATTTAGGCAGGGATTCTATTGGCTGAAGGCCATCTCCGAAGTAGAGACCACAGTCCGAAGCTGTGCAAAATGCCAATACATGGCTAAGGGCTCAAACAGACCTTCGTCAATGGTACACCTCATCTCACATATTTGGCCCTTGACTCGACGGGGGGTTGACATCATTGCACAGTTGCCAACTGCTCTAGGAACCTTCGCTATGCTGTGGTGGCGGTTGAGTACTTCTCCAAATGTATGGAGGCAGTCCCACTAGCAAGGATAACATCAAAAAATGTCCCAAAATTCTTGTGGCAAAACATCATCTGTCGCTTCGGCATTCCTCGCGATGTAACAGTTGATAATGGGACACAGTTTGATAGCAAAGGGAATCAATTTTGCGAAGATATGGGAATCAAAGTGAGCTTCACTTCAGTGCATCATCCCCAGTCAAACAGAGCTATGGAGAGCGAATGGTATCATCTTAGCTGGTGTCTCAAGTCACCTACAAGGTCTCCCAAAGGGGGAAGAGTTGCCGAAGGTATTGTGGTCAATCAGGATGACAACAACAAGACCAATGTGTTTCACACCATTTTGCTTGCTCTTCGGTGAAGAAGCTATGACTCCAGAGGAATGTAAAAACAAATCAGTTCGTGTCACAGCTGAGACAACTCAGAACGAAGAGCTAATAACAAAAGATGGACTGGAAGAAATGAGAATGCAAGCCGTGGAAAACCTGATGAAATACCAGGAGGAAACAAAAAGATGAAGGGACAAGAACATATCTCTGAAGGAGTTCATTCCGAGGGATCTGGTGCTCCGAAGGCTTCCCAATGCTTCGACTGTGGGAAAGCTTCAATGCAAGTGGGATGGACCTTTTCTGGTCAAGAGTTTGAAGAAGCCTGCTTCTTATCACTTGGCTACTCTTGAAGGAGAAGAAATTCCACATACTTGGAATGCTGACAACCTTCGCAAGTATTATGTGTAACCAAAGACAATAGGAGGGATCTTCATAGTAATAGGTGAAGCCCTTTACTTTCATGTGTTTTTACATTTAGCATTTCAATTCATGTACATGGGATGTACTGTTTTCCTCATAGAGGAACCCTTCGCAAGGGTGTGAGGTTTTTAACGAGGAAGTTACCTTTGTAAACCCGTACGATTATAAAACTTACCCCTAGAAAGCATATGCTTCGATAGAATTACTGCATAA
Source organism: Phragmites australis (assembly GCF_958298935.1). Lineage (NCBI taxonomy): Eukaryota > Viridiplantae > Streptophyta > Magnoliopsida > Poales > Poaceae > Phragmites > Phragmites australis. The sequence continues at coordinate 16,255,663 of NC_084936.1, read as the reverse complement.
TTCATCATCCAAGTGGTGCAAGCCTTTGATTGAAGGATGCACACCAATCGATGAAGCAAGGTGGGCCGCAGCTAGCCAGAGAAAAGTCAAGGTAAGGAATGTCGGTGTGCCTGACACCTTACCCATCAACTTAACAAACAGGTACACACCCACAGGAAAAAGCTGAAATGTTGCTTGACCTTAAACAGAGGAAGTGCACCTCTTGGCTAAAAACAAAAGACGAGGGCTAAGAGTGGCTACCCTTGCTCTGAAGTATCAATTAAAACTTTAGTTTATAAACAAGACGGGAACTAAGAGTGCCAGCCCCGTACCGAAGTCAAAACAGACTTTCGGAAAGATAAAAGACGAAGTGTTGCGAAACTAAGTATGGGCTAAGCACCTTCACAGGAAAAAGCTGAAGTGTTGCTAGACCTTAAACAAAGAGAGCCCACCTCTCAACTAAAGACAAAAGATGAGGGCTAAGAGTGCCTGCCCTCACTCTGAAGACTCAATTGAACCTTCGGATCATAAGGAAGATGGGAGCTAAGAATGCTAGTCCTGCACCAAAGTCAAAACACACTTTCCGAGAATTAAAAAAATGAATGGAAAAGAATATTTCCTATATGCATGTGTCGAAGTTTTACTTTCCACACACATGCATTATATCAGCGCATCGAGTCATTCATCCCCATGTATACACGCCAAAGTGTACATCGATTGTTATGTGTTTTCATTTTCTGAAAGGCAAATCACCTTTTAAGTTGGTTGTCTGAGATGCCGCGCATCTCTAGAGCTAAAAAGGAAAAAAGCTGAAGTGTTCCCAGGCCTCGAGATGAAGGCTAAATATCTATGGAGCCAAACCCAATGGGGGCTATGAGCTTTGATTTAAACAAAATTAGAACATTACTCGAGTTATTATGAGTAGTACATGAGGAAAGAAAAAAATTCAACTTTGATCGCAATTGCGATGTTAACCGCACCCTTCGGCTAGATGGTTCACGCCAAGGCAATGATCCACTAGAAATGATCAAAACACACTACAAATTTGTTGAAGCAACTTTTAGCTACAACTAAATATTCTGGTCGGAGGCACAGAGAAAAAGAACAGCAAAGAATGACAGAAGTTATTCTGCAAATTCATCGATGCCAGGATCTACAATGTCTTTGTACATTTGACTACGGGCAAATTGGAAAGCAATACCTTGACTTGCAGGAAAAGGCTTTGTCAGGTCCAGTGGAGACTCAACATAGCTATCTAAAGAAGTGTTAGCCAAAGATGCAGGCTAATGATTCTCACCTTCGGCAGATGTAACCACTTGTGATGGTTGAAGTTGTCGTCGGTAACAAAACTGCCGGAGCAAAGCAGAGTCATACGTTTCTTCAAAAGGCTCAAGCTTCATCTCGAGAGGACCTATTGGAGGGGCAAATTCTCCGTGCTATATCCTACGAATTTCCCATTAGGCCCTTCGGATCTCTAGGTCCTAAGGGCAAAACGACTCCCAAACGCTTTCGAATTAGCATTTCTTGCATCGTAGACCCTAGCCTTCACTCACAAATACTGCTCAAATTGTATGTCAGGATGGCGATGATGGAATGTTCTCAGCAAGCCCATGACATATAAAAGTTATCCCGTATCATAGTTAAGGGAACAACATCTTCGGCTACCTTCACAGAGTCCGAAAGGAGGATCTGCGCAGGAAGTGAAAACTGTCAAAATGTTTGAAGGAGAAATTAAACATTATCTTTGTGAACATCACCCGCCCAAATCTTGCCTCATTCTCATGATCTCATACCTCCCAACATCATCATTATCTTTGTGAATATCAATAAGCCCTAAGCTCGCGAACGATGGTCGAATCACCACTCGACTTCTACTGAGGACCGATGCATTGCTAAGCATTTCGGATAGCATTTAAGTTAGACAACAATAGTGTTATACTAAGGCTACAAGAATAGGGATCATCACAATTCAAGGTAGAAGTAATGCATCAGCATAGGTTCTACCCACATACTCGATACAGACTTGCTAACATGCATAACATATATAAGCGATAATTTATCAATTTAAACTCCACATGATCCAAAGTATAATTTAGAATACGCTTAGACGCTTGCCTTTGCCCAGCTTCACAATCAACAGTAATAAACTCCGGATCGCCCTCGATCACGCCCGTGTCACACCCTAGTCCTTCGTTCTCTAAAGAAGAGCGCATGCAATGTGATGAGTATGAATGAGGTGCAATAAGGTATGCTACAAGAATCATCGAAATTGAAGCGCGAAAGCTCATGGTATAAATGATGTACTTAAGGTCTGTTCAAAATGGACCTTAATTAAGCTAGCTATCAAGATTAAAAGAACTTCAACAGTTTAAACAACACTTTCGTACCAAAGTATATTTTTACTGGATAGCACTAATCATAATATGGATTCTCCAAGTGGTTTTAATTTTAGGACATTGTATTAATTAATTCTGATTTAATTAAGCTAAAACTCATTTAATTAATTAATTATCAGAAAGTATTTCTTGAGTTCCAACATTTTTAACATGTAGTTCATACTGATATAAAGCTAATGCAACTGGTCTCATGCTTTTTGAAGTTTGTATAAATTAAATATGAAATATACAAACTATCAGCAAAGTAAACAAATAAAGGAAAAATGTTTGATGAAAAGTAAATCCGGAAGTTTCGGGTTCTGACCGGAAACTCCGGATAACCCTTTTCTGTCCTGGACATCATGACAACCTGGAAGTTCCGGATGAACTTCCAGATGGCCCTTCTCTTTCTTGGTCATTGTGACAACTCGGAAGTTCCGGATTAGGCTAGAAGTTCCGGATTGAACTGGCAAGCGTGAGTTCACAACGATTTCCTTGCCAATTTAACTTGCATGTTAAAATCCATCCCACATGACCTTATGTTGGCACTAAAGTATGGATTCTAGACTTAATTTACCCACTCCACAAACACGATTCACTAGCCCTTGCTCATCCAAACATTCCCCTATGAGCTCCAAAGCAACAAGAATGAAGCGGTGTTCGCAACTACAAGATCGCAGCCCAAAAACTCGAACTTAACCAAACCAAAACATGCATTCTCACAATGGAGATCCTAGGAGACTGACCCAAGATTCTTGTCAAGGTTGGTGACCGTTGGGTGAGAAAAAAAAACGGAGGAAAAAGCTTTTGGTAGAGGGACCAATCTGCTGCTACTCCTCAACGCTCTTTGGGCTGGGCGTTGGAGAGAGAGGGAGTGAGAGCGAGGGGGTATGAGGGAGTGAGGGAGCTTCTGCTGCAGCTGAAAAGTAGAAGAGGTGGTGGGGCCACCCAGCTCATGTGGGCCCATGTGTACGTGTTCTTTTCCTGAAAACAGCAATCCTCTTTTCCTTCCTTTCTTAATTCCATAAAAGGTATTCCGGTGTTTCAAAAATTCTAAAAATTTGTGCACGGCAACTATAAAATAAGATGAACCCACTTAAATTGAATTCACTCACAAGGCCTATTTGGAAAAATGAACAAGGCTTCTCCTAATAGGGTCACTAGCATAACTCCTAGCAAATTTTAAGCCACAATTGGAAATAACAAGCACTCAACAATTGCTCAACAATTAAACATGATGCTCATGATGCATGATTACGCTTAATGACATGTCTACAATATTTGGGATGTGACAAACCTTCCCCCCCCCCCCCCCCAAAAAAAAGAATCTTGTCCCGAGATTTGGGTGAGCTTAGGGGTGAGTATGGTGAATCTAGGAGCTTCACGACTTGCGCGGTACCGGAAAGACATGGATAACATCAAGGTGCTGTAAGGAATGAAAACTAAGGCAACACTCACTCACATGTTGGAGAATAACTCGGGATAATCGACATGAAGTTGATCTTCACGTTCCCACATTGTTTCATCTTCAGAGTGATTACTCCATTGAACCTTGAGAAATTTAAATGAACTGCATCGCGTCTTTCATTCGGCTTCATAAAGAATGCGAATAGGATGCTCGTAATAGGAAAGATCGGGCTGAAGGTCTTGGTCATCCATTGTCACGACTTCGGTTAGAATGCGGAGACACTTCTTCAATTGCAAGACATGGAAGCCGTTGTGTACGACGGAGAGGGATAGAGGTAGCTCCAGTTGATAAGCCACTTCGCCCACTAGGCAATAATTTGGAAAGGGCCAACATAACAATGCACCAACTTTCCATTTATTTGAAAACGTTGCGTTCCTTTGAGAGGAGAGACTTTGAGATAGATGAAGTCTCCAATCTTGAACACAAGCTCATACCGACGACGATCGACATAGCTCTTCTAATGAGATTGAGCTATGAGAAGACACTTACGAATGGTCGGGACATGATCTTTTGCCACTTTGACCAAATCCGGGCCCAGAAAAACTCTTTCCTCAGACTCGGACCAATTCAACGGTGATCGACATCTCCTTTCATGGAGAGCTTCGGAAGGTAACATCTTAAATTGAATTCCGATGTTCCAAAAATTCTAAAAATTTCTGCATGGCAACTATAAAACAAGACGAACCCACTTAAATTGAATTCACTCACAGGGCCTATTTGGAAAAATAAACATGGTTTCTCTGAATAAGTTCACTCGCATAACTCCTAGCAAATTTTAAGCCACCATCGGAAATAACAAGCACTCAACAATTGTTCAACAATTAAACATGATACCCCTGATGCATGATTATGCTTAATGACATGTCTACGAGATTTCGGATGTGACATCTTCGACCTGAGATCATGGCGTAGAAGTCACCATACATGTGAGTTGCTTGCCAAAGACTTCCAGAAGACTTGCAATCCACCCGAGAAGACCGCCAAGGTCAACTTGGTCGAGGGTATGAGGAACAACCGAAGCACCCAGGTCTTCAAGGGTCTTGTTGATAGCTTCGCTGGCCATGGTTGCCTTTGGCTCAAGAACTTGTACTTTCTCCCAAATAGCATCACAAGAAAATTGAGTCGTCTCGAGCAACAATTTGTTAAGGCATTCATTTTGAGTCTGAAGTTCTAGCACATTGGCTTTGGACGCCTCACCGCATTGGCCAAGGGTGATCACCTCCTTTTCCAGATCTTGCGTGCTTGAGCAAAGGGTTGCCACCTCTTTTTCCAGATCTTGCGACCTTTGTTTGGCATCTCGCCCACCAGAGAAATTCTTTCTTATTGGCGTTGGCCTTTTCAGCTCTTTGTTCTAGTAGGACCCACAGCTCCTCCACCCCTTTGGCGCGACCTTTGGATTGCTCGGCATGTTTGCACAGGGCGCGCAAGATAAGCATACCCCGTAAAGTGTAAAACGGTATAAATAGAGGGTCCAAAAGATCAAGTCAAAGGGAAAGTAAATAATAACTCAAAGTACTTTTGCGGTTGTCAAGTCGAAGGCATCCAAAAGGTTGGAGGCCATTTTCTGAGACAGTTGCATCTCGAGTTCAAGAAGGATGAAGCTGTCAGATATGCTCTTCGCATCCTTCACCTCTCTGGGGCTCGGCTCAAACAAAGTCTCCTGTAGTGCTTCGGCATTGATAACCCTAGCATTGCTAGAGGTGACAAGCGACATAAGTTTTTTGCCTCTGTCGTAATGTAGGTGCGGCGAGGTATTTTCCTCCTCTTCAGTCTCCACAATCTGGAAACTTTCAGAGGAGTTGGAGTATGAGCTTGAGGTGTTGGATGACTCGTGTCCTTGGTCTGCTGGGCTGGCTCCTTCGCCAGTCTTCATGTCCCGGAGCTCGGCCTCTAGAGAATTTTTGTCATCGTCAGTGTCGAAGAGAGGGGCAATCATGACTGGCATGGTAGTTGTAGCCTGTGGTGGGGAGGCCACAGCTAGCTCTGTTGCATCCTTCGGAGGTTCTTGACGAAGAGGTGTCGTGACTATAGCGTCAAGGCCTCCGACACTCTCAGCCTTTGTTGCGCTACCGAGGAGGTCTTCCATTGCTCTGCCGCCAGCTAACTTCTTCGGTACACCGATCTTTAGCTTTTTGGTCCCTTAGGCCAGAGGATTCACATGGGCCAGAGAGCTCCCAACTTTCCTCTTTCCCTTGCCTCAGGCATCGTCCACCCCATCGGCAACTTCAGTCGATTGACTGGAAGCCTTCAGTCTATCTCCATAGCTGAGGCCTCAAAACTCGAAGACCCTGTTGAGCCAATAGCCGAGGCCTAGTTCGGCGTAAGCTTGGCCTTCAGCCACGGTAATTTTCCGAGGAGGAGGCGGGCTTTGGCTTCGACCTCTGCAACTGTTATGGCTGTTGCAAAGCACAAGTGAATAAGGAAAATTAACAAAGCGAAGACCAAGGAAAAATGAGCCAGGGTACATACCAGGTTTTCCCATGAAATCAAACAAGGGACGGCAAAGTCCTTACAGTCCTTTCGACCAAAACGATGGGATGATCCACCCTTCGCTGAATGGCCAAATGCCTGCTGCAAGAAACTCCTCGACAAGATCGTGCGGCTCAGATGCTTCAAACACCTTGTGAAGGCTTATAAGGCCTCTCGTTGGGCGCCCTTAATCACCATGTCTAGGGTGTGGTTTACCTTGTGCTCCTGGCACTTCAACACAAGGTAATCCTTGTTGTCTACCTTGTGGTAGAACCACCATTGTGTTCAATCATTCGACCATTTGGTCTTATAAGCTGCAGCAAGCTTGGCCAGACCTCCTTTGTAGGTAAAGTTCACGCAGCTGTAGTGAGCTTTGGACTACACGTTGTCAACAAAGACAGGCTTTGGTTGATGGTGAACCTAGTGGGTGGCAACGAAGGCCCTTGTTGATGCCTTCACTCCTTCTGACTTCGCTGCCCAGGCAAAGAGACTGAGCCGAATGATGGCATTTAGTGTCAGTTGATGGAGAAAAACCTCAAAATTTTTGAGGACCTTCGCCACCATCTCGTCGCATGGTAGGCGAAGTCCGTCTCTGAAATAATCTGCGAAGACAATCGCCTAATCATCTACTGGCTCTGGAGTCTCCTAATCTTTGGGTACTGGCTCTGGAGTCTCCTAATCTTTGGGAAGCCTGATCTTCAACACGTTGCTTATTAGGCCATCTCTCTTTAAATCGGCCAAAACTTCTTTGTCAACCTTTGACTTCCCAATCTAGTATGTCTTCGGCTTGCTAGACTTGCTTTTTGGAGCCATCGGGTTAGGCTATCTGGGTTTTGTTCCAAAGGGTCAAGACTACAAAGGGTTAAGAATGTCTTTCGTACAAAGCATGAAATGTTGTGCGCGTAGGTTTGAAGCAGGAGAGTTTGCGGTGAAAATGACCCACGAGGTGATATATAGTGGTAAAAATATTTAAGTCAGTTGAAGAGACATCGGTTCGAGATCCAAACCATCTCCTTTATGGCAGTTAAGACAAGAATTGTAACCACCTAAAAAATCATAACCGACGCCTTGAGATTTGAACCGTTACGAAAAAGTTAGACCCTCTGGGCATGCAAGGGGGCTCCTTGGCCGAAGGTAAACCGTAGGGCGCGAGTCCTTCGACGGGCCGAAGGGGACGACGTTCGGTGGTACCATCTAGTTCACAGGTTTGGCCCATCGAAGAAGAGCCTTGCCCATGGGGGGTTGCAGTTAGGGTATGGTCTCACAGGCCCCTTCGGATGCAAGGTTGAATGCCTCTGCGGTCACTGTTTACCGACAAAGTGTATGACTGTTGTGGATTTGTAATGTTGCAGGACCCTTCGGACATGCGAATGTACCTTGCGGACGCTCAGTGCCACCGGAGCATGTACAGGGGCCGGGATTGGCGAAGCCTATGTCGAGCCTTCGGAAGGTGATCGAAGACCTTCGTTGGGCTTCATAGAGGGAAACAATCGAAGGGACTCCGAAGGTGTCATTGCAGGCGAAGCATTCGGCGGGCCTTCGGAAGCCAGTCAAAAACTATCGCAAGGTGACACGAGGAAGTCGACTGAAGGTGCGCTGAAGGTGCCATCAGCCATAGACATTCAGGAGCCTAGGCGAAGGGAGGACCGTCGCTGGTAACTGAAGATCGAGAAGGGCATGATTGTAAATAGGACATACGTGCTTAGGATAGTACCAAAATACCCACGAATATGCTAGAAATGTGGCAGTTAAAGGTGTATTATTGTACATTATAATAGAGAACGGTTGAGTACGGCCTATAAATAGAGCGGCACTGTAATCTCAAAGACAGATGATATTAATTACAATGCATAGTTCCCCAGCTTTTATGTGTTTTCCACTAAGGCTTTAGATCACTTCCGGATTTCAAAGACCCACCATTTTATTTGGTTAATAAAGTTCCCAACACTTAAAGCCATACTGCGACGACAATTTCCAATTCATGTCTTAGTATTTTCCAGTTTCGGCTCTTTTGCGGGTACTGAGAAAATTAGGTCTTTTGTTCTAACCCCATGCCCATCAATTATTATTACCAATTGGTTTTCCCTAATAACCGTGGAAGCTGGCCCACTAGTTCGGTTCCACAAGTTAGTTTCACACGCTGGAAGTCTACGCTTGCAAGAGAAACCAGCACTCCCACCAGGAAATCAGCTCGGGTCCACCAGACCAGGTGGCCCTGGCCCCTGATGGGTTTCAACATGTTCTTTTTAATTGTATAAGGCATGCAGGTAGAGCGACTCTCTGAAATTAGGTGGACAATTTGGCATAGGACCTTCTTCGACCATGCTCACATCAAATTTTAGAGTGAACTTTACAAAAATTTAGCCCGCTGGTATTCAGCCGTGACTCACGGCAGCCAGGGGCGAAGTTATAGCTCCATACACCCTAATGCATACTTCAATATATTTTGACCTAGATGATGCACATTTTTGGAATTATGTGGTACATAAGAGATAAAATTGAATTGCTAATAACTGAGATTTTATTTTTTTTCCCTTGGTGGCAGTGCACTCGGATGGGCTACTGTAGTCTCACCCCTGGCGGCAGCATATCAGCAGACACATGAGACACCATCTAGCAGCAGTATACCACTGACTGGTAGCACGCAGCGATCCGACCTAGGTTCACTATACCCATGAGTCGACGCCCTCCGCCAAGGTCTCATTGGGATTGCTATCCACACAGGCCCAATCGAAGCTATAACCAAAGTCACGGGCTAAGTCAACCCAAAAGACTAGCCTGATGGGTGAGAGACCCTCCACCTTTTAAATTGTGCTCCTCTATCATTAATATCCGATGAGGGACTAAACCCAACACCATCATCCATCCTACCATTGCCGGCCATGGTGGGCTAATTGTCGGGACTGTTGGCATTGCTGCATTGGTCACTACGGGTACTGCCTCATCGCACAATCACGTCCTGCCCTGGTGCACTACCGCTTGGTCGCCTGGGCGCACCCCCAGCGCACATGTGCACACCGGTATCGCCATGTCTCATGGGCCTCACACGGATATCGGACCTTCATGTGAACTTTTCGCATTTCTGACTACTTGTCTTTTATATTTCTGACTACATGTCTTTGTGTAAAGTATTACTGCAGTGTGACAAAAAGAAAAATGCTGAATGTCAACAAAATTCTCTGACTGCAGATGCTCCTACACTGTATACTTTGTTGGATCAACCAAGTTTGCACCTTGGAAGCGGTTTGGAAGTCCTGGGTCATTATGTTGTTTTTCATGTGGCTGGCGATTCTCAACCACTGTTGGATGGTGGACAGATTGGCAAAACGTGTATTGCCTCATCCGGCCTGCTGCCCTCTTTGTGATCAAGTTGATAAGTTCATCCCAACATTTGTTGGTTTCTTGCATCGAGGCGAGGCAAGTTTGGTTTGTCATTCTTTAGAAGGTCGAATTGCAAGCTGTGAGTTGGTGGTTCTAGACACTCTAAGGGTTGACATGCAACATAGGAGGGGTCTTAACTCATTGATATGTTCGTTAGGTGGGAAGTTTGGAAGTATCCAAATGATTGTGTCTTCAACAGAGCTTGTCCAGGTGTGAGCTTGATAGTGCAGGCAGTGGTAGATGAAGGGGCCTTTGTGGTGTGCCAGCGGGGCTTCGGACCTTCGGAGTCTATTGGCTCCTAGGTATCCTAGGGTGTTCTTTCCTAGGTTCTTTTGGTTATTTTCCTTTTAATGTTTTGTGGCATGTATGTTCTAAGGGTCTAGATGGGTGGTGTGGTGCCCTTTCATGATCAGTATTAGGGTTAGGAAGAATGGTTGGGATAACAAACAGCCATCAGGTTTGTATGATATAGATGCGTGGTGTGGTGTTGTAACTTGTTACTCTTCTTCTTTAATGAAATGACACGTAGCTCTCCTGTACGTTCGAGAAAAAAATAGAAGAGCCACATGTTAACATATTATCTTTCTTTCATCTGCTCATTGTTTTGCCACATTTTTTTGTAAATTTTTATTGTGAAACACTGAAAGCTGCGCTTCCTATCATTTAAAATTAGGAAATAGTCCCCGGGTCCTGATATAGCCGGTGTACTCATTTACCTTGACCTCGAAAGATTTGTTTGTTCCAGATGAATGTAGGGCCTGTTTGATTCATAGCTAGAACTTATTACGGTTTGTCATATCTAAGGTTAGTCAGATTTGATTAGCTTAGGCATCTATTTGGTTCGTAGTCATTATTGTGATATGATTATCTTCGTGCTGCTATGGTCTCGCGCGTCAGTGACTAAAAAAAGTGTGGTAAAATTCTTAGTCTTACTAAAGTGTGGCGAAAATTTTGATCGACTAACCTTAGACGAGCGTGACAAAAAAGTATGATAAATAGTAACAATGTTAGTATATGAACAAAACAGATCCGTAATCTCTCAGTGTATGCTTCTGTATGTTGTCGTGCACTGCTAGCTAGTTTATCTTGATGAATCCTCAATCGATTTACAGCAGAATATAAATGCAAACGAGCAGGATATCACTTATAGGGAAGGAAAGCATGAGCAGAACACTGAGTGCTGCAGATGATATTGCTGCTCACTGTTCATGATGTTATTGCTACTAGGGACTACATAGAGCTGAATGGCCTAGTAAGCTCAGAATCCTCTGCATCAACTTATGAAAACTCAGGAAAGCAGTTTCTGAAGAGTAGTTTTATTCTGATGCATTCCTGAGGGACATTTTGAAAGACGGTTACACAACTGATGGACAACATCAAGACCGCAAGTTTAGCATAGCTGCACCTACTTAATCAGCTTATATGTCTTTTGTTTGCTCTAGAAACTTTGAGAGTGATGGGAACAATTTGAAAACCACAGAACAGTCAAACCTTGCAAGTGAGAAGTTCCACTGTAATGGACCCATTTAACAAGCCTATGAAAACTTTGGGGGTGAAAATGCCGGATTGTTCACTCTTGTATAGGCAATTACATGACAATTCAGTAATTTGCTTATAGGCTTTATGTTCTTTTTCGTTGCAGGGTTTGTTCAGATCCATGATAACAATGCCACAGTGGCGGGAACTTCAGAGTAAGACTCTGTTTGGCAGGGATCTAGATCCTGGATTTTTTGAAGCTGGTCATGTCCAGCTCCAAAAAATCTAGGATCTAGAACTGTGGATGGATTGAGGGTATTTGGTTAAATTATTTGGTTTTTATTTTAGATAAAAAAAATAAATGTTTAAACCACTTTATTTTATTATACAAACTCCAGATCCAGGATGGATATTGGATCTAGAGCTGTGCCATACAGCCCCTAAAAATCGCTATCAGGAGGCGGTATAGATCAACAATCAAGCAAGGGGGTTTGAGCCGCATGATTCTTCTATATCTTCCTCTTTCCCAAGCATGCAATCACATGAGTAGAGCTGGGCTAGCTCAACAGCTGGGGCCACTCAGTGAGCTTCTTCAGAAGTGCAACTAGGCCACGACCTAGACCGTGCCCCAAAAAGTAGCTATGCTACTCAGTGCAACTGGGTCACGACCAAGGCCATGGCCCCAGTTTCCCAAGTGGCAAATTTGCCCCTATGCAGTCATGTGAAACTAATCCATTCCAATAGTTATCGTAGGTCACATAGCAGCATCAAGTTCCTCAGAAAGTGCAGGTCAGAGGGTTAACAAAGTGTGACTTGCCATAGTTATGGCAATCAACTAAACAACTGCTTAAAAATCTATAATGTAATTAATCTTAGATGTGATAAACTTAAACGCTAACCAAACACACCCAAAACCCATGCCCGCAGGCAAATAATGCTACCCAGACCCGTGCTCATTAGGTTTTTTACCCGAGGCCACGCCAGTATATTCTATACCCGTTGCCATCTTCGTGCGACGTGCCTCCAGCCGACCCAACCCATTGGATATATCATCCAAGGGACATAACCTTCACCGATATCCTCTCAGCCACCATGTCATGTAGCTTGCCTCGCTACCTTGTCACTGATCGCAGTCCACAACATCGTCGGACAAGGATCCTCTTGACTTCACCGACTGGTGAAGGCAGGTGACTTCAAAGCGTTGTGGATCGTTGGATCGCAGATGGATAGATTAGATTATACTACAATGTACCATGAACAGTTAAATTTGGCACATCAAATAATGGAATCACTACAGTATGTTTCTACAGCATTTGAAGGCATGGTATCGTTCACCATGGCACATTTTACATAGAGAATTTTGATCCTCTCCAGCATCGTCAACGCCATGTTGCCTCCTGCTCCAGCTTGCTCACCTGCACCCAAGCTCCCCTCCCTCCTCTCCCAAGGCCACCACCTATAAGCCTGATGAGCTCATGGCTCCTTCAAATACGATCAATACTGCCAATAATCCTCAAATCATATAAGGTCCAATTACAAGAGCACGTGCACGACAATTAGACCACCAGGTGAACTTATTTCTCGCTATTCTTGTTTCCTTGGATGGATTACTACTAAATTCATGTGATATTTTATTCCTTAGAATGTGGAAGAAATACTATAACCTTACCCGGACGTCACCCCTCAAATGCCAAGTCTACTCAGACTCTAGGCTGAGCTCTAATCGAAGTCGTGGTCGAGTCTCAAGACAACACGTTAGTAAAATGGGCATAACTCTCTCATATAAAGTCCGTTTTAGGCATTTTTGGACTTGCTAGAAAGCTTATGTCGAGCCCTTTCTAATGGATCTATGCTCAACCAAATATTCCTTATAGTTTAGGTAGAGTCAAAGGAATAAGGTGTTGCGTCACCGTTCTGGATCCTATCGGGTCTTATAATTATGTCGAGGTCAGAGTTCAGGTTGTGCGTGACTCTTTCCATGGCTGCACAACTCTAGATTGACCCCCTCATATCCTCCTATAAATATACGATAGCCATCATAGTTTAGGCTCGGGTTTAGTTTAGATTATTCTGTTTTAGACAGTTTCATCGTTTATCGGTTTGTTGAACCTCAAACTCGAGTACTTTATTAGTAATTAGCAATATTTAAATTGCATCTACCTGTTCTTGCTTGTGTTCTTGACTCTCTTGCAGGAAAAGCCTTCTTGGTAAGGTCAACCGCGTCTTGGCACGGTTGATAACCACGGAATAGTGGTGTAGTGGCTGCGAGGGTTCTCGATCTATTTTGTTCGGAGCCTTTGGATCATCAACGTCGAAGCTCCATCAATCGACTTATCATATTACCTTTCGGAAGATCAGGCAAACGTGCATCAGAGCCCCCTCCTCGCAAGGCACGCAACCAAAGCTAGTGCCCTTGCCTTTAGGCCGGGAGCAACTGGAGGGCGGCGCTGGGGCTGGGCCCAAATCTGCCGGGACTCCTCGCTCCAGGGCCCTCTCGACGCCGATTTTTCTGCACAGGAGCAAGAGGATAGGAAGAAGAGTGAATCTGTCGGCGGCTGCAGCCCGGACTGCCAATGACAGCGGCGGTGGCGGCGGGAGGATGAGAGACTGGACAACGTCGGTGCTGCTGTTCGGGGTCTGGGCGGGGATCTTGTACTATGTCTTCACGCTCGTGCCCAACCAGACACCAGTACAGGATTACGGTGAATAATCCTTCACTTTTCTTCAGTAGGAATTTGCCCTCCCAGTTGCTTGCTTACTTTATGCTGTTGTGGATATGGGGTGTGTTTGGTTGTGGACCCCAAAGAGCCTAACCAAAATTTGGCCATGGCCAAAGTCAGGGCTAGGCCAAAATTTGGGCAAACTTGTAGTGTTTGGTTTGTGACCAAAGAGCAATGCCAAATTTTGGTTTGATAGTTCATGTGTGTTTGGTTTGCTGCCAAAATTTGGTCAGGCATGATTGTTGCCATTTGGCTTGATGCCAAAATAGAATAGGGTCACCTTCCCGGATTTTTTGGTGAGGCTACCCTATTCTGGTGATCATAACCTTCTTTCTGCAAGTTTCACATACAAGATAAGCATCCAGTTTAACATGGAGGTCAAAATAATCATGTAAGCCAGCTAGTCCTTGACAGGTGAGAATACCAAGTGGCCCCATCAAAAATAAACTCATCGGGCCCATTCTCCAATATCCAATTATGAGGGGCGCAGCAAACAATAACAACCTTGGGCTGTGATTTGAGCGGTCTGAACAGCTTATTACTTAGAATCTTAAAACGATTCTTGAGAGTGCTAGATGCCCACTCAACTGTTATCCTAAGTGAGGAATGCTGATGGTTGAAAAGCTCTCTTGGAAATTTTGGGTCACTGGGTCTGAGGAATTCTTGTAGGTGATAGCAAACACCACGATATGGTGGAAGTATTCCTGGCCTCACAGCATACCGAGCATCAGCCAAGTAAAATTTCCCTACAACCATACAAAAACTTGACCTAATGTCAAGTTACTATAGGGAGACCAATTGTGAAATGGGAGCGTCTAAATGCATTTAGGTATATTGAGGCCATTTGGACGAGAAAGAGCATCTTGCAAAACAAGAGAGTCGAGAGCAGATCCCTCCTACCCTGCGAGCATAGGTGAACCGAAGATCAAAGTCGACAACTGCTAATACATTTTGTGTTGGGTATGATTTGTGGCCTCTAAATCTATCCACCATTTTAGCAGGCACGCATGCTCTGATATGAGTGCCATCTAGTGCCCCCTATACATCCCTACGTTAAAGAAAAAGAGAAACACATGTCAAATTTTGGTATACTTAATTCTACTGAATAAACAATATAGTAATCATTTAATAGTTTGAATTACCTCGAAGTAGGCGTAAAATCTGTTTGGGCTGCTAGTTATCTTAACATTGTGTATCAGTAGATCTCACATAAATGAGTTCACCAGCTAACCGTGCATTGCGCGTAGCACGATATTTGAAATATCTACTCACTGTCTCATCCAATCGCCACATCTCAAACGTCTCAAACCTACAGATGAATTTGTATGATGCTGTCCAACCATCTTCAGAAACATTGCAATTTGCTCCTTTACAGAAACATGAAAGGTGTCCTCTAGTAGCCCCTTTTCCCTAAGGTGAGCACATAGCCTGTAGAACACAGCCTGACACATCCTCAACTGGCGACTGAATAGCTCCTCAACTGTTCGGGGTGAGCGACTGGACGACGTTGGTGCTGCTGTTTGGGGTCTGTATGTACTACGTCTTCCAGCTAGCGCCCAACCAGATGCCGGTACGGGATTACGGTGAATAGCCCTTTATTTTCCACCAATTGGAATTTGCCCTCTCAATTGCTTCCTTTTTTATGCTGTTGTGGATATGAATTCGAGTTCCTTTGGTACTTATCTGACGGTAGTAGTTTCTTGCTTGCATCAGTTTCGCGCATTTAGATAGTCTCTGTCTTTGGAATGCTCACTAGTGTGGCATCATCTGTTCTTGACAGTAAAATCGACTTGTCTTTATTCACTTTCCTCTTGTATGATGTCATATAACACCCTGTACTGCAAGATTAGTTAAATAAGTTATCTTGATATGCTGATAGTTATATATGCTGTGTAAATCATTAGATCCATATTTGTGCGAATAATCTAACCACAAATAAATTGAAATATGTACAGTGTATATAAGAAAGACAATTTTGTGGAACTTGTTAGATCTGCATATTCTGTGATTCTGCATTTTCTTATGTGATGCAGGTAGCCAGGACCAAGTGAGACAATCACAATCAGCTGTTTGAGTTATTTTGCAGTTCAATTGGATACGCTTCTGATATTTTGTAAAATGCCAGTTCTTGAAATCTTTATCCGTCAGTTCTGCATTCTTGAAAGTACTGATTATTCTGGTTGTTGTCATGGTTGGCTTTCTAAAATCATGCTTTCTTCTGGAAGGGTGTTGTTATAGAGACAAATAACATGCTGCATGCATAAGCTGTTATCCGTCTTGCTTTAGATCTAAACGGCATGTACTTTGGTCCATGTCTTTTCAGCTTCCGGGAAAATAATGCTAATTCATAACTTCATTCTGGTTGCAGTACAGAGACAGATACTTCTTGCAGAAACTTTTAAATCTGAAAGGTGATGATGGCTTTCGAATGAATGTTCTTGTTTCTCTATGGTACATAACGGGTCTCTGGCCTCTAGTGTATATTATGTTGCTTCTTCCTACTGGTAGAAGGTAAATGAATCTGCAAATCTCTAGTCAATGCAATATCTCATTTTATTGTATGCTAAAGTTGTGGAAAAGAAGCACATCGTGTTTCATCTGTAATCTTGCATTTTTAGTGTGTTTTGGCTCATTTATTCAGCTCAGCACTTGAAGAAAAATTTATGCGACGTTGCTTAACTAAAATGCTCCCAATTGCATTTTGTTCAAAAGATTCTGTATTCATGCTGCTCATAGGGCACACTTTGTGGCTGAATGGTAGTGCATGGGGTATGGTGTTTGAGATCATGGGTTCAAGTCCCTACTTCTCTTCTTAAAACCAATGGTTCACATTTTATCCCATTGCATTTGGAGGCACACACCACCCTTGCGTCCTATTGTCTTATAAGAAAAACAACAACAACAATAACAAGAAGCACCATGTTCATGTGCACATGTCTGCACTCACGAATCACATACATACATAGGCACGTGTATGGGCTCATTACCATTCACATTTCAGTAATTCAGTGAATTATTTTGTATCCACTTGATAGGCCTTTGTGTTACATAGTAAGCCCTACATTGTAGGTTCATGGTTCTTTGTGCCTTCTGTATATGGATGTCATATATTCTCACAAACATAAGAATAGTAGAGTACATATATTTGCCAAAGAGAAGTGAGATTACCTAATTTTGAAATGTCTACTAAATGGACGATTATCTGGAAACTTAAAACTGGACAGACCTATGTCCAAATTTAGGAGAAACTAGCATTCTTTTGCTTGTTGTAGTCATGATTTTGCTCTAGCCATTTGCTCGTGTACTAGTTTTCTTGGTCTATGAATCGAAAGAAACACAAGTATGATGCTAGCAGGTAGCAGCAATATTTCTATGGTACTGTCTTCTCTATTATTGATGTAATAGTGAAATTGCATTGCAGTTCAAAAAGCAAGATTCCTGTCTGGCCATTCCTGGTTCTTTCATGCATTGGGGGAGCATATGCTTTGATTCCATACTCTGTTCTATGGAAGCCTCCTCCACCTCCCATTGATGAAGATGAAATTGGACAATGGCCATTAAAATTTCTTGAGTCAAAGTTAACTTCAGGAGTACGTTTTTGTTTACTGTAATTTACATTCTTAAACTCTACATGGTAATTATTGACTATATTTCTTTCCAATCATGTTGCAGGTGGTGCTTTCCCTGGGCCTTGGATTGATTATATACGCAGGCAAAACTGGTGGTGACGACTGGAAGGAATTCATTCGATACTTTAGGGAGAGCAAGTTTGTAAGTTATAAATCTTTAGTGCAGAAGAGCTCCGCGGTGGACTTAATTCCCTAATAATGTTGGGGGCTTGGTTCATATGGAAGCATCGGAATGATTGTGTGTTCGAGGGAGCAGCTCTGGATACGCAGCGGCTGGAACGAGGTATCTGAGATGAGGCATCCCTTTGGTGCACTGCAGGCGTGAAGGGCCTGCCGGTCCTGATCCTGTAGCGTGTCTGTTGCCGGTAGTCTCATAGTTCAAGGGCGAGCTTTGTTGTAGTCTACTGGGACTTGTTGGCCCTAGTTTTTTTATTTTGTTCCTTCTCTGTCGCCTGCTGTTTTTTGGTTTTTTGGACCTCGGCTTTATGTTGTGAACCTCCTTTATTTCTTCTTAATATAATGACGGGCAATTCTCCTGTAGGTTCGAGAGAAAAAAAATTTGTAAGTTCTACACCATGATTCAGTCTTGAGTAAAAGAGTAATAACTAACTTCATGGCATATTCTAAAATAAATTGTTGCATATATAGCTTTCATGTTTTTACACATATCCTACATGACCTTTCAGTTTTGTCAAGTGAAGCTTGTGCTTATAATTGTTGCATTTACACCCTGTAAGAATTTTTGGCAATGGCAGACCTCATGATCTGAAGAAGTTCATTTACAAATACATTGAAAGTGGAGAAAATAGAGACGAACATGTTCAAAGTTTAAAAAGTTCAAAAAGACACCGATCTAGTTTCCTCTATCTTCTAAGATTCCGAGTGATTTCTATTGAGGAAAATATGAAATTTTAATGTTTGTGGGCCTGATTCCTTTTGTGAACTGGCTAGCCCATTTGGCTTGTTGGAGCCCAGGCCATGCGGTGGTGCTTTTGTGACTGGGGGCTCGGTTCAGCTAGGGTTTACGATGGGAAATGGATAGAGAGCAGAGAGGAAGAGAGACGGCGGTGGCCGTTGGGCGACGGTGGAGGCGTAGCCGCATCCGCGATCCCTTCGGGGATCGTAGGATGCTGGAGGGCGTCGCTGCTCTTAAATGTGGGCCGGCTCTCCCTTCTCTGTGTGCAGATTTTGAAATCCTCTCCATTCTCTTGGTTTTCTCACAGGTTTTCTCTTTCGGTGATTGGGAATTGCCTGGAGCTTGGTCTTTGGCTTGGTGATTCGAAGCTACAAGGGATCCAGTGAAGAAGCCCTTGTGTTGGTGCTTACTGGTGCCGTGTGTGCCGAGGCTCACCCGCACGCGTCAATGCGGTGCGGTGAAGCATTGTATCTCCGTCTCCCTCTCACCGGCAGCAACTGGTAGGTGATTGGATTTCTGGGACAACGGCTACAGAGTCGTGCCTTGCCTCGATTGTTTTTGCTTTTAGCTGAATTACACTATGAGTGTTTTCAGTTCACTTCCCCTTTACATCTCTCTGTTATTCTGGACGGCTTGATAGAGAAATATGCTCTGTGATGATCCTCTACATTGAAGTTGGACTAGATGTCTAAGTACAATAGGTGTTGATCTGTGTAGTTCTCTGTTTTGGATTAGCAAAGTAGTTCTGAAGGTTGTGATGTATTCATCTTTGTTCTGTTCCCGTGTTAATTGCTGTTGTTCAGAACATTGCGTATTAAGGTTGATTCCTGGACTAGGAGCTGATGTAATTGTTGGTTCAATTAATCTTATTTTGATTGAACTCTGGAAGAGCTGACTATTCAGTGGTACAGCTCTGGTTAGTGTTTGTTTCTCAAAGGGTAATCTTCCTTTCAGTTTTTCGTGTACAACAGTTTTGTCCAAGAATTAAGCTCAAATCAGAGAACATTTTTCAGTTTTGCATCTAGTTGTGATATTAGTTTCTAGCCCAGTTTATGATGTGTCAAATGGATAATTAGGAAGCAGGATATCAGTAGGCCTGTGGCCAATTGTTGAATTCATCTGAGAGCACTCTCTTTTACATCATTCCCATGCTGTTCAGTTCTTCATCTTGCCTGATGGGAGATGTCTTTGCTTCTGTACCATTGGCACTTTCATGTATATCCATGTTAAGTGTATATGTACTACTATGTTTTTACATTTTTATATGCGGGATGAAATCCTTGCTCTTATTATTGCCAATTTTACAATAGTTTCTCCTGTGGATCATGTCATAATTCGACTCCATGTCATTGCCATGTATTTCATCAAACTGTGTTTAATCACTGCAGTGTTAAGAAGCAAGATATTAGGGTGAAATTAATTTTCGTTTCTTTTTTGACCCGAATTTAATTTTCATTTCTTTTGTGTCATGTATCAGATCCATGTCACGTGCCTTGATTTCACTTTGCTCTCGGCCTTCTCACCGTTTTGGGTCTACAACGACTTGACTGCAAGACGATGGTAAGGACACAAGCACTAATGCTTAACGTTATGCAGAGAAGTTGCAAGATAAACTTTGCAGCTTGCCTGATGTAAACATAGCAAGAAAAACATGCGTCGTATGAGACTGAACTAACGTTTGCTTATTACAGGAAAAATGGTTCCTGGCTTCTGCCGCTTGCACTTATGCCTTATGTGGGGCCCTCACTGTATCTTCTACTGCGTCCATCGCTTTCTTCTCTGCTGGCAGCATCCGCTTCACCATCTGATGAAATTCAGAAATAATTGGTTTCTAACTTAGAACCAATGAAAATGTTGGTTGTGAGCAGATGACATGTGTAAAAATGTTGATCTGGCAATTGGAGTTGTCAGCCCAAATGCTACGCCTATTGCTGATCTGGAGCGAATCCACAATTTTACATGTCACTGCACTGTTCAAATTGGATGGCAGGTCTTGATATTGAAGACATTTTCAGCATCTGCGCGCCTCACAAATTTATCAGTGTTATGCTCATGAGTTATCAGCAATGTTTCAATCCACAATTAACAATCAGCATTCAGCAACGTATGTACGAAACAAACTGCTAGGATATTATACTGGTATATCTCGTTCATGTATAGAAAACTTTGCTCCTGTTACAGAAGCCAGAGTAGTGATACATAATCATGAATGGTTGGCAATAGATTTCTGGTTGCAGCCAAAGAAAGTGCTAGCATAAATACTAAATAATGCCAGTGCAACAGGTGTTTATCGTTCCGCCTTTCACTTCAAGTAGGTCTCTCCATGTGAACTAGGGATGGATTGCTCTCCCTGCTTGTATTGTATGGAACTGTGGGTTATGATTTGACCTTTCACTAACTGTTGCCTTCAAACCCTTCGCTAGGTACAGTTCAGTTAAAATGCAGTGTATAACTCCGCTACTTATAATTCAGTTAAACTGCAGTGTAATATTTTTATCATTTTCTTGAACATAGGAATTATCAAACTAGTAACGTTCAGTCCTTTCTTGAAATAATCTAATTATTAACAAACAACTAGAAACATCGATCATGCAAACAGCATAAAGTCAAGGAAAGAGACAAATTGCTTAATGAAAATAATAACAATTTTGAAGTTTATATGAATACTTCTTTAATCTGTTCTTCGGTTCAGTTTGAGCTTAATACTTCCATTTGTCTATAGAAATGCCGCTGATCAAAACCTCCCATGTCTTAAGAACTTAATCCTACCAGAGAACAATCATTTAGAGCTCAACACATCAAGTTTGCCACATCTAGTTACTTCACTCACCTATTGCGCAGCACCGTTCACGTGCATCCATGCTTCACATGGTAGCATGCATAAATAATGCATGCAGAACTTAGTGACATACACATCAGAAACTGACATCTGACAAGCCGATCAAGGGAACTGGAAGCCTGAGCTGCGGCCCCCGGAGGAGCTGGCCTCTGGCGGGCTGATGGCGACCCAGAGCAGGGAGATGGTGATGGAGATGAGGCCCGACCAGACGAAGACGATGGTGGGCGTCTTGCCCCGGCGGCCCATTAGCCCCTTGGCGAAGGGGTAGAGGTGCGCCAGCACCCAGAAGCTGAAGAAGCCACCGCCGATGAACTTGCCCCACCGCGGGTTTTCACTGTAGACGGTGCGCGCGAAGGCGAAGGCGATGGCAATGATGTTTATCATGCCGATGGTGATGGGAGGGATGAGCAGCGACGACCATTTGACCACGTAGAGGTCTGCGTAGATGTCCTCGTTCTCGTCCGCGGCCGCCTTGGCCGTCAGCGTGAAGGAGATCTCGATCCCCGCCATCACCTTCAGCAGCCCTTGCACCACCGCGTACAGGTGCGCGCTTGTCCCTGACGTCGTCATTGCATTGCATTGCCAAGATTATTGCAGTCGTATCGCAATTTTTTGGCATGTTGTCAAGTGAAGCGAGTGAGGGGAAAGGACGTGCCTGAGATGAGCCAGAACTGCTCATTGCGCCACCAGTCCTCGAGGGCGATGCCGGACCACTTGACCTCGAGGATGCCGAGGGCGACGAGGGTGATGGTGATGGTGAGGAGGTAGCAGAGGAAGGCGACGTTGAGCGTCTGCACGATGAAGAAGCCGGAGAAGAGGGAGAGCGCCGGGATGAAGCAGTAGACGAGCAGGAAGATGGAGGTAAATGGGTAGATGCCGACGTTGAGGTACGCCACCCGCTGCAGGAACATGAGCTTCCGCGACGCCAGGAACGCGTTGTTCCTCGAGAAGAAGATCTCCACCGACCCCGTCGCCCACCGCAGCACCTAATTACCATGGTATTATATTACCGATGCTCATTCATCATTTGCTTTGGGAGCTTGGGTTCACTGACCTGGTGGAGGCGGTCGGTGAGGTTGATGGGGGCGGTGCCGAGGAAGGCGTCGCGCTTGGGGATGCAGTAGACGGAGCGCCAGCCACGGTTGTGCATGCGGTAGCCGCTGACGACGTCCTCTGTTACGGAGCCATAGATCCAGCCGACGCGGTCGCCCCACTCCGTCTTGTCCTCGTACCAGCAGGAGATGACGGACACGGCCTCCGCGACGGTGGGTGGGTCGAGCGGCGGGCGTGGCACGGTGAGCGAGCCGGGGGGCCGGCCGTGCAGCACGGCTGGGTGGTCGGCGATCGGGCGCGCCTGGAACTCGGCAACGGGGATGGACGCCATCAGCGGGGACGAATTGCCGAACCGCTTGGGCACCAGCTGCGACGTGAGCTCGGCGTCGAAGTCCTCCGCCTTGAGCGACTGCGTGTCCGTCTCTGGATCCTTGAACGTGGTCACTTTTTTCTTCTTGAACAGCCAGCCGGTGTACTCGGTGGTGCGCGGCGGGTCGAAGCCGTAGAGCGCGAACCGGCGGAACATGCACCCCGTGCCCACGTACATGGGGCCCTGGAGTCCGTCGAGCGCGCGCATGTTGCCGTCGAAGAAGACGGTGTTGTTGTTGGCGTAGCGGTCGGAGGGGTCGATGCCCTCGAAGCGCTGCGGGAACTGGATGTAGGCAACGCGCTCACCGCCGCGGTCCATCATGAAGCACATGCCCTCGCGGACGGCCTGCGCGTTGTTGATGTAGTGGTCGCAGTCGAAGTTGAGTATGAAGGGCCCGTTCGACATCACGGCGGAGCACCGCACGAGTGCGTTCATGGCGCCCGCCTTCTTGTTGTGGTCGTAACCCGGCCGCTTCTCACGCGACATGTACACCAGCATCGGCAGCCGGATGTCCACGTCGCTGAAGTCGATCAGCTGCTCCTCGTCGTGCATCCCGTACAGCGGATCCGGTGACGGCGGCTTCAGCATCACCTGCCATATATGTCGAATCAGAATGGATGTCTACGGAGAGCAATTTGCTACTCCAATGCACCTGCAGAGCAAAAGGAAATGATGTGATGTCTATGCCTGCAAGATGCCGGCGTGGTTGCCCTTGGCGTGATCGGGGGCGGACACGGCCCAGGTGCCCGGCCAGTGTGTGCCGTCGGCCATCCACGTCGCCTTCTTGACCTTGGGCTGTTCGGACGGGTCGGCTCCAGTCTCGCGGAGGTGCTTGAGCATCTTCATGTCCTCCCGGGCGTTGAAGGCATCGGAGCGCCGGCGGATGGAGTCGGGGAGGCCGTTGATGCGCACCTTGAACTCATCGAACTCCCGCTTCACCTTGCGGCGGTCCTTGACAAAGTCCGATCGCCGCTTGCCCTTGGTTGGGTCGCCCTTCATGCTGAAGTAGCTGTCCGGCTGGCGGGGCTCGATGTCGTGCTTCTTGCAAAAGGGCACCCAGATGTTGGCAAAGCTCGCCGCTTCTGCCATCGCCTCGAAGGTGAGCAGCGCGCCGCCGTCGTCGGACACGTAGCATGCCAGCTTCTCCACCGGGTAGTCCACGGCCAGGATGGACAGGATGGTGGTGGCCGTGGTGAGCACCGGCTCCTTCTCTGGGTCAGCTGTTGACACGAACACGTCCAGCCCAGGCAGGTCGGACCGGCCGTGCGGGTTGGACGGTGATGGCGTCTCGAACTTCTCCTTGAGTACGGCGAGGTCCGTGCTCCGGTTGACGGGGTTCACCTTAGGGAGCATGTCGAGCAGCCAGGAGAAGGCGAACCAGAGCTCGCACACGATGGACATGCCCCAGAGCCAGAGCGCCTCCATATTGGGGTTGCGGATGCGCCACGTGAGGTAGAAGATGAGCACGAACATCCGGATCACGATGAAGATCCGGTACGGGCTGATGATGGACGTGGGCATTGGCATCTTGCGAGTGAGCGGTTTGAACGGCTTCTGTTCCGGGAGGACGCCGTCGCCGTCGAGGCCGCCTTCGTCATCCAGGTCGTCGTCGTACATGCCGCCCTTGGGCCAGAACGCGTTGCCGTAGCCGTAGGTGCCGGAACTCTCGAAGAGCCACCGGTTGTGGTCGAACTCGCCGTTCTGGTTCCGGGCGAGCAGGGACTTGTTGGTATTCATTCCGCCCGGCCCCGGCAGGTGGAGCTTCCCCGACGACACGTCGTTCGGGTCGTCCTCGGCGTACTCGCCGATCTTGTAGTGCTCCTTGCACCCCGGGCAGATGCACCCGTCCTTCTGCGCGTCAAGGTAGCAGTCGCGGCAGATCTTGAACCTGCACTCGCAGGGGTCGATGTCCTCGCCGCGCTCGTTGCGCATGACCTTGCCGTCGCAGGCGGGCATGGCGCAGCGGGAGCCCTTGGAGCCAGCCATCTGCGGGTGCGTGACCTCGGACTCGATCACCTTGTCCATGAGGTGGGCGCGCGTGACGCTGTTGAACCCGCCGGTGAAGAGCGAGTTGGACACGTACTGCTCCTCGGCCTTCATGGCAACGGACGCCGGCTCCGCACCGTCCATCATCGGCTGGTTGTCCGGCGTCGGCGGGATCTGCACGGTGTAGTTTGTGTAGTCCGCGGCCAGCTCGCCCTCCATGTCGATGTCCTCCCGGGACAGGCTCACGTACCGCCCGCTCGACGTCCGCCGCGCGAACTTCACCGTCTGCCCCGCGGACAACCCCCGGGAGCTGCCCGCCGACCCGGAGGCGCCAGGGTTCCGGATCGCCTTCTTTGGTGGCGCGTTCGACATCTTCACTCACTCCCTCGTTGGCGCTTCGTTTCCAGCTCCCGTTACGTGCATGGCTCGATCACTCGGACGGCGCCCGCCACACGCGTGTGTGCTCGTCCATGGCGAGCGGCTTGTGATGGTTTGCAAACCAAGTATAGAGGGGAGAGGGGGAAGGATATCAGGAGATGGGTGGTCGTTGCGGAGGAGACCTGGTCTCGTGCATGCGAGAAGAGCTGTCTATATTAAGGGGCAGAGAACCAGTGAGCTAGCCGGGTTTAGTGGGAAGAGCTTGTGGTGAATGAGATCGCAGTGTGTTGGTTGTCCCAGCAGGGATCAGATCCAAAAATCCAAGAATGGTGCTATATATATATAGTTTTTTAATAGTTTGTACATATTTTTTAAGTATATTATATTTCATGTATAAATATGAAGGTATTATCAAAATCTATTAAAATTGATAGACTTCTTTTCAATTTTTTCATGTAATTCACATTGGAGTATCTTAGCATCAGTATATAAGTATACTCATAGTGATAAAGAAATATATCCAGTTCATTTATATGGTGTGTATACATATATAGGAAAACTAGTCTGTACTTCTGGAGTACATACTCCCTACTATGATATACCACATAAATGAACTGGATATACTATTTTGTCACTATGAGTATACTTATATACTCATTCTACGATACTCTAATGTGAACTACATGAAAAAATAGAAAAGAAGTCTATCAATTTTATTAGATTTTAATAATACCTTTGTATTTGTACATAAAATGTAATATACTAAAAAGAGATGCTTAATCGTCTTATTTTTATGACAAAAGTAACACTTTTAACTACCTTGCCATTGTCTCTTGGTGAGGTTATCTTTTGTTAGAAAAACCCCTTTGCGAAGGTACCAAAGGATTTTTTTTATTTTTAATGGTATCTTTATCTTCCAGATTTTTTTTTCTTCTAGGTTCTTTATTATTTATAATAGCCCGGTAAAGCGATTGCACCATGAATTTTCCATTTTATTCAAATTCCATTTTCCATTTTATTCAAATTCCATTGAATTTTGTCAGGTTCTTGTGATAGATTGATGTTGATAAGATGAGGAAGCAAATCATTCCACGCTATCAATTTAGATCCGCTTAGGTCCCGTCAGAAAGCAATATTTGGTGGGAAGGATTCTAGAACGTTGATGATTGTACCTTGTTTGCTGTGAGCAATATTATATAAGCAAGGATACTAGTTACTCAGAGATGAGTTACCTAGCCAAGTATCTTCCCAAAAACTAATTTGTGAGCCATCTTTTACGATAAAGTTACCAAAGTGAAATAAATTTCATGTCACCTTCATCAATCCTACCTAGAAATGAGAATCAGCTAACATATAAAAGCGATTTTGAACCCAAGTATTTATTTTCAATAAGGTTCTGCCAACCCCATCCTCAGACACCAGTTTAAATAACCATTTTACATAGAAGTGCGATGTTATGAGCATCGAGGTATTGTATCCCTAAACCCCTCTGATCTTTAGATTGGCATAGGACACTTCATTTCACTAGACGATACTTCCTTTTGTGACTGTCGCTTTGCCAATAAAATTTGGAACGAAAGTAATCCAGTCTTTTAAGAACCCTTTGAGGAATTAGGAAGAAGAACATCATGTATGTCGGTATGCTACTGAGGACTGAGTTGAGAAGAACAAGTCTACCTCCTGATGATAAATACTTGCCATCCAACTACTCAGCCTCTTTTCAAACCTCTCATCCACTCCTTTCCAATGCGAGTTTCAAAGTTTGTGATAGTGAATTGGAATACCTAGATAGCACGTAGAAAATTCTCCTTTAGTGCATCCAATAAATTTTCATAATGATTCATGCTATCTTTCGCATCGCCAAAGCAGAACAATTCGTTCTTATGGAAGTTGATCTTTAGACCAGGTAGCTACTTGAAAGTGGCAAGCAAGAGCTTCAAATTTCTGGCCTTTTCTAGATTATGTTCCATGAAAAGTATTGTATCATAAGCATATTGGAGAATAGATAGACCCTCTTGTACAAGGTGGGGCACTATTCCCTTAACCTAACCCGCGCTTTTTGCTCTAGTGATCAGAGTTGCTAACATGTTACTGATAATGCTAAATAAAATCGGCGATAAGGGATCTCCCTAACGTAAATCTTTTTTCGTTTGGAAGTATCATCCAGTCAAGTCATTAACTTTGATTACTACACTTCCTCCGGATATGAATTATTCCACCCAAGAACATCGTTTCAGTGAGAAACCTTTCATCCGGAGGCACTGTAAGAGAAAAGGCCATTTGACTTTGTCATAGGCTTTCTCTAATTCAATTTTTAGAAGGACCCCATTTAATTTCTTTCGATGGTGTTCGTGGATAGATTCATGTAGAATTACGACCCCTTCTCTAATTCAATTTTTAGAATGACCACACATAAAAGTCATTTGGGTTGGTCCGATTATATGATCTGCTATGCTATTTATGCGATTGGTTGCCACTTTTGTAAATATTTTGAAACTAACATTCAATATGCAAATTGGCCTATATTGCTGAATGTGACTTGATTCTTTCATTTTTGGTAGAAGAATAATTTCTCCGAAGTTTAGGCTGTATAGCGGAAGATCTCCACAATGTAGCTCATGGAAAAATGTCATTAAGTCATCCTTGATCACATCTTAGAATGTCTGAAAACTCCAGCGGAAAACCATCAGGGTTGGAGGCTAGGCTTTGTTATGTTCCATTTGGAACAAAGTGTCCCAAACCTCCTTTCCCGTGAAAGGGGCTGTAAGAATTATTTTCAGCATCTAGCACTGATATATATGCCAAATGTTTTCTAAAGTTTTTGACAAATCCTCCGTTCCCTCAAAAACAAATTTTGACAAATCCTGGCACGATGGAGTGGGTGACAAAGGCCTTTATCCATCTTCGATCAATACTTTAGATTTATGAGAGGCGAGATGGATGTGATTAGGAATAGTTACACATACTCATACGCATGTGTTTGTGTGGGTGTGGCATGCAGGGGCGGAGCTCACACTACTACAGAATATGTTTTTACTGCCAGTTCCAAACTGGTTTTTACTGCCGGTTTTGGAATCGGTAGTACGCAACGAGCAGTGAAAGTCATGCCCGAATCACTGCCAGCTGCACAACCGACAGTGAAAGTGGTTCCGAGAGCCAAAAAAGGAAATGAGTCGGCTCGATTTCGAGCCAGCTCGGCTGCCGCCACGGTGTTTTCAAGCCTTCGTGCCCCCATCGTGCGAGTTCCGCCGCTGCCGCACAGACTCGAAAAAAAAATCAACACATTGAACAGATGAACCATTCCCCCCTTTGTTCACATCAAACATAAAAATCATGCATATCTGCACATATACAGATTAGGCAACAAGTAAACATGAACAGCACAATTTCTCTTGGCGAACTCATGGACTGTGTCACCATCGTTGAAGCTCCCGGTGACATGCTCACTACAAACAAAGCTCGTCGCCTCGCCGGGTAGTCCTCGAGGGGGTCCAGGATGGCAATCTTCACTCCCATTTGGCTCACCGCCTGGTAGAGCATCTTCCCCAGCTGCCCTCCCCCCAGTACCCTGACGACTGTGTTGGACACACCATGCACTGGTGGGCCACCGTGCCTGGAACACAACACAAGCATCACACGTGCGCTGGTAAAAACATGTCTCAAGTTTGGAAGTACAGAGGTCCTCACCGGAGCAACACAACCAGAGGACGTAGCCACGGAATCGCCGGCCCGCAGGTCCTCACATGCGGGCTCAAGCTCAGCGAGGATGAAGCACTCGAGGGTTAGCAACTCGAGGAGGGGGAGGAGGACGGCAAAATCCAGAGGACGGCGGACGGCGGCCGGAGAGAGAGAGAGAGAGAGAGAGAGAGAGAGAGAGAGAGAGAGAGAGAGAGAGAGAGAGAGAGAGAGAGAGAGAGAGAGAGAGAGAGAAGGCTCCGATCCACTCAGCCATAGAGAGATAAGGCGTGGAGGACCGAGGAAAATATCTTGTGAGCTAAGAGCGGACCTAAGCCAAAATTGGATTAGATAGAAATTTCGGGTCCAAAGTATCACTGCCGGTTCATAAACTATGAAGGCTGATTCTTTTCGCATGGTGTATGAACTGGTAATGATGCCCCATCACTGCCGGCCTATTAGGAACCAACAATGATGGGCCAGCATATAAGACTGGTTCTATAGTAGTGTTAGTTATTGCCAATAGGAGCCATGCCCCCATCCCCCTTTCAATGTTGCAATCCCTTGATAAATATAGTGCATATTAGGTTTAACAGCTAAATTAACTTGATAAATATAGTGTTATTTGTCCTCTATTAAGTGTTGGCCCCTCTCAATTTGAGCTCAAGCTCCGCCACTGGTGGCATGGTGTGAGTGTGCGTGGTGTTGGTTGACTGTTGAGTATGTGCATCTACCTTATACCCTTTAACAAAACATCAAAAGGGCTCGAATCTTCAAGCACATGCCAATGGTGAATGTGCCAGGGGGTGTCCCCTTGATGGTATCAAAATCTTGTTCCACATGCAGATCGACACAAGAGATGATTTCAATGCAAGAACATGGTAACCAATGATATCATATAGATCAATATTTTGTCTAGGAAATTTTGGGAGTGATAAAAGTTTATGGAGGTGCTTCAGAATAAATAGAGATTGCACATGGTGTGGTATGAGAACATAGGGATAGCCGAAGCAACCAAATAAGCAAGCTAATAATATACATGCACTACTACACAACCGTCCATAGATGACGGCTCATCACTGCCGATTGCGCAAGAATCAGCAATGCAAATGTATCACTACCGGTTCTTAATCTCTTGTGTTCGAACCATGATGGAGCCGCTAAGAACTGGCACTGATGACGGGACCTAAATTTTTGGTTCAATTCGCTTTTGGCTCATGTCCGCTCAGCCAGCTGATATTTTCTAGCCGATCATCTCTCATCTTCTCATCTCTTATCCGCTCCACCTCCTCTTTGATCCACTCATCCTTTTGCTCTCAAGTCTATGTGCTCTTATTCTCTCATCCACTCATGCTGGGGTCGCAGGTCGGTCAGGGTGGCAGGACCTGGAGTGAGGCGAGCACGGGTTGAGGATGGAGCGTGATAAGCCAACAAGCTCCCGATACAGACTCTCCCCACCGGCCTCCTCCCTTCACGGGTGGCAGCGGTGGCTAGGCAAGGGCGGAGGCAGCAAGGCATGCGTTGAGGATGGAAAGTACCGAGCTGACGATCTCCCGATGTGGCCCCTTCCCACTGGCCTCCTCTCTTCGCGGGCAGCAGCGGCAGCAAGGCATGGGTTAAGGACAAAGAGCACCGAGCCACGAGCTCCCAATGCGGCCCCTCCCCACCGGCCTCCTCCCTTCGCGGGTGGCAAGTAGGGCACAGGTGAGGTCGACCACGACGGCCTCGTCCTTGTGTTTGATTTGTTTTATTTTATTGTGAGATGAGTCGCCTTGTGTTTGATTTGTTCGATTTGATTGTGAGATGAGTCAATTTATTTGATTTGATTGTGAGATGTGTTCATATGGATGAGATGAGTTGATCTGTTCTTGATTTGAGATGAGTCGATTTGAGCATGCGGTGGCGGTGGGAGCATTGTGTCGAGCGGCAACGAGAGTGGTAGCCAAGCCGGCTCGAATTGAGCTAGCTCATTTATTCTTTTTTTGACTAGACAAATCACCTATCACTGCCGGTTAGAGCCACGAACCGGCAGTGATGAGGCCTTTCAGTGCCGGTTCCAAAACCGACATTGATAGTCACTGACTATCAGTGCTGAGTAATCAGTGGCGGTTCAATACCCATGCATGTTCTGTAGTAGTGATGCATTTGACCGAATGCGTTGTGTGCATGCAACAAAATAGCACACTGGCTTCAAATCCATTGGATCCTCAGCAATATACTTGTGAGTATCAACACACTAGAACATATCAATAACACTCTTGCATCATCAGGCGTATATCAAAGAACCTTATGTATGCCCTATATGCCACCCATTATTCATACACCATCCAAGTTTACCAACTGAACGAAGAGACAAGCTAATTCATCCTGGACAAGAAGAAAGCAAAGAGGTACCAAACCAACAACTGATACCAAAAATTTACATGGAAAACCTATGCGAAAAAACATAGGTAGCGGCCAGATGAGTAGTTCACCACAGAGATAATAAAATAAAATACAATATGCAGGAGCCAATAAGATTAGAGAGGCTCTCAAACCCTGAATAACACTCTCAAATATGTGTATTTTATGGTATTCAAACCTCTCCTCTCCTTTCGCTCACAACCTCAAGAATCGATCCTATGTGCAAATAAATAAATGGGCATATTTCTTGGAGGCCTCCTTATGTTTCATAAAATTGCAAAGAAAACTCCATTTTTATACTATAACATGCCTAAGAAATGTTTGGATGATAAATAATCCAAAATGACTCTAAACAATGAAGTGGGAGTTGCACGTCACATGGTACAAACATGGAGATTTGTCTATTCAAGCCACAAGATACTAAAAATATTTGCCTACTTTCATAGTTTCAACTAGTAGGCATGTGCAGATCAATTAAATGTGACGACTTATGCTGTCAAGATCATTAGGGTATTTTTTCTCTAAAAAAGGATAACAACTCGAAGCATTTGTTAGAGCGTGATGTTTAATTTGGGGAAAATGGTGAGGCTTGAGGAGAGAAGAGTAGAGCAATATATAGTGAAGTGGCTTATGGTAGAAGCTGTGTTGGGTGCCAAACACAGTGAAGTGGCTTATGGCAGAAGCATGTGCTTTCGCTAGAAGTGACTTCCTGTCCTTAGTCAAAATAAGTCAACTTCTGCACAATCCACAACTGTCATCCCAAATAAGGCATGTGTATCCTATCCAATTAAACTCTACAGTTGATGTTCGCTAATAGTTGTTGTAATGAAGACATCTTTTTCAACTACATAACAAATTGAAGGAGCCTAAAAACCAAGGAGATAATTTGTAGATTATTCACTATGCTTGTAAATGAAATTCTGCTGTATCACCAAATTTCCTCCATTTGGTAATCTAATGTTGTCTCCGAAGATTCAAAGAGAAATCACTCTTTGATGTGCACAAAAATGTTGGGATCTCTTTGTTTTAGAATTTGGCAAAGGTATATATGTTCAACCTATTGGTTGATAGGTCCATGATGTTCCAGCAAACAAAAAATGGTGGTGATTTATGATATGTCCATAAATGTGAGATGGTGAAAGGAAATTTGTCTGGTATTAATTTTTATCAACTAATGCTTTTGTTTACATCAAGTTAGAGCCAAAGTTCTGATGGAGAAAGTAACATGTTGGGTATTAGGACCATGTATTATGAAATCCAAATGCTCTACGTATCCTGCTCTAGTTAAGGATCTACCTAGTGCACATCATATGGATTTCAAAAAGGTACAATATTCAGAGCAACAAATTGTTTATAGTCTAATATGAGCATAATAACAATCTTATGGCACATATATTAGACCAAATACAACTCATGACATGGATGGAGACAATACCTAGCCACATATGTATAACGATAAACATATGGTTCAATATATAATACTATTATGGAAGTTCTATTCCATGTTATTTGTTGTGTTCATCTTTCCAATCATATGTATCTCAAAATGCGAGGTACATCAGCAACCTTGACCGGCTTCAAGATGTACTCCATCGCTCCTCCATCCAAGCACCTGAAAGACAAATGCATGCTAGAATTTACTTAAATATATAGTAAATGAATAACTAAAAATGATCAACTTTTTCTTCCTTTTCACTCACATTGTGATCCTTTCCGGGATGTTGTCAGAGGATACAATCACCACCGGGAGCTGCCTCAGCTTAGGTGATTTCTGAATGGAAATACATATAATTTCTATTAGTTAACACAATTTCTAAATATGTAGAGACATTTAGAGTAAATTTATAGAAACAAATGTTCTGCCAATATGAAGATTAGAATTTTTCCCATGAAATGGATCTACCTTCACTTCGATAAGCAGATCATATCCAGTCATATCAGGCATATAGTAATCCGTCACAATTATCTTCACATCATGTTCCTGTGTTCAAAATTATAAAAAGACAAATAGGTCAAGTATATTAAATAAATCACATTCACTTGAAAAGGTGAGCGAATTCTAGTAAACAATATTGAGACAAACTATATAAAGTATTTACCACATCCAAGAACTTCAGGCCTTGCTTGGGACCTTCCACTGCGGTCACTGAAAATGTCAAACAATGAATCGATTAGGTAACAACAATAGAAAAGAACGGAAACAAGGACGAGAAATGCAACTAAACAATAGCTACACACATGTTCATGCGAAATCTCTTAACTGCATATAGTTTTTTATAGAGTAAAACTTCTTATTGATGCTACAGTTCATGTTGGACCTTATTCAAAACCCCCAAAAAAAATTACTCATAGCATTACATAAGAATACAAGTGCTATGCTATGCACCTTAATTCACTATTATGTATCAACATTCTCCATGGACAAAAAATTGCATACATGTAAAAAAAGGGAGGGGGCAAAAAAGTTGAACTATACAACAATGAAAACTTTCTTAACGATAAAAGTGGAGATTTACAACACCTCTTATATTAGAACGTTTTAAGGCCATAGAAACAACACAACGATCAACAAGGGAATTATCAACCACAAGCACATGAGGAGAAGCATCAATTGTGACCTTCTCCACACTAGTCCCTTTTGGATCATTTCCATCTTAGAGGTCGACATCGCAAATCTTTGGTCTATAAGTGTTCATATTACAATGATGCGTTAGAAGATGCAACAATAGACCACTTTATATAGTACCATGAGCCAATGCTGGTGATATGATAAAGATATGGAATCATTGAAAAAAAATTCAAGATATGGCTTTCATACATTGCAACGTGTCGAGTGTGCATATTGATTCAATATTTACATATGCCATCTTTTGTTGATTCGACAGAATATATAATAGATACGCCAATTTATAGTTATGTTATTTTTTTCTCAGTATATCTATAGTGAACTGTAAATTGTTTTATAAAATATAAAACCTTTCATTTTGCATGATATTATTCTAGCACCTCCAGCAAGAAATAAATATGGCGGTGCCTTTGACTAGCATGGTATAGGAGCTTTGTCAGATTGAGTAGGAGTTGCATCACTGGGGCTGCCCTGACGTACCAGTAGATAGGGATTGCAATGGGCACAAAACCCGTAGGTGAGGCTATGCAAACCCATGTCCGCGAGCTAATTTCTAAATCCGTGCCCGCACCTATTACCCACCACGGGTAAGAAGTGAAACCCAGGCCTATCACCCGTAGGAACTATATACCCATGGGCATGCCTGTATGCCCGACAGCGACATAAGAGGCTCCTCATATGTGTAACAACCCATTTTCAAAACACAAAAGAAATAAAAACTTTTATAAAGAAAACCAAAACTTTTGCAAAGCTAAATAAGGCCATGTTTATTTCCTGCTTCTGCTTCTGCTACTGGCAGAAGCCAGAAGTCAGAACAAATGGGGTTCTAGAGCGTCAGAAGCCTGCTTCTGAGAAAAATGAACTAAAGCTGAAAAGCTCATTAAGATATGCTTTTTCTGAGAAGCTATGTGCTGAGAAGCCAAAAATTTATTGTAGAAGCCAATAGCCTATTTCCAAAAGCAGTTTTTTAGACAAGCCAAAAGCACAGCTTTTCAGAAAAACTCAAAAACAGAAGCTCAAACAAACAAACCCTAAGTCCTGAGTATATGTATGTGTATACATGCATATATGTATGTGTGTGTGTATATATATACACATATGAGTATGGACATATATATAGGAGGGACTATTTCCTTATATAAAATATATAAGTATAAGGGAATATATTGTATGTGTGTGTGTATATATATATATATATGTATATTGAAACATAGTGTGAAAACTTTATTTTTTTTTGCACTTTTCAAACATAAAAAAGTATTTTCTTTATTTTACTGTATGAAAAATCTAGTTTTCACTGATTAGAAGTGTGAAACATTCATGTGCGAAAACAAGATTTCGCTGATTGAATGTGCGGTAGTGGGTTATTTTTGTAATTTTTTGAATTTATACAATATTTAAGGAATTTCCGTATAAAAAGGTCATATTAAAAAAAAGCTGCCTGCAGCGCCTACTGCGCCACAGCAGCAACAAGCCAGCCACAGTACACAGCAAAACAAGCACACAGTGCCAAACAAGCACACAGTGCGCCTCTCTTTTCTTTATTCCAACGCAACGCGCGCACACGTATGCATGCATCGTGGAACAAATCTTCCTACACCATCGCATCACGTAATCTTCCGCACCATAGACCGTGTCACATAATGTAATTTATCCCTATCACATTATAGCTGGTATAACTTGGGTGTACGCCTCATGATGATCATATGTGATGTAAATAATAAGAGAAAGAAAAGTACAAATGATGAGACTTCTTCAAAACTGTAATATTATTGTTTAGACTATATTTTAAGTAAAACAATATAGCGATTCATTAAAAAAGAGATTCTTCATCCTTTAAACTTTCTTAACTCTTACCACTCGATAGATTGCAATAAAGGTAAATATATTTAAGCAAATTAAGAAGAGAGTCAATCGAAGCACATGACTTTAAGGTAATTCATACATATATTTCTAGTCCGTTCATGTGATATCGGTGGATAGTTTTGATTTTCTTTTATTATCATTACTAATGATTCCTCCTGCTATGGCTATATCTTCTCCATTAATGATCGATATAAGTCTCTCGATAAATTTAAGATATTCAAGACTGAGTTAAAAAATTAGCACAATTTAGAGATTAAAGTAGTGAGATTGGATCGAGTGGAAGAGTATTATGAGAGACATGCTCCTTACAAGCAAATTCATGATCCCTTTGCCAGATTTCTTTAGAAAAATAGCATAGTAGCCTAATATTCTATACCTGGTGAATCTCAGCCAAATAAAGTAGATGAGCGACATAACCACACACTTATGGATATAATGCGGAGTATACTTAGCTATTCTAGTTTACCAATTTGATTGTGGATAGAAGCACTTAAAACAGTCGCGCACAGACTAAATTGGGTTCCCAAAACTCCTTATGAATTATGGACTAGGAGGAAACCGAACTTAAAGTACTTACACGGGTGGGGTGGTCCTACTGAAGCTAAAGTTTTTAGTTCGTATATTAGGAAATGAAATCCTAAGACAATCGGTTGTCACTTTATTAGATATTCCGAGAGATCTAAGTGGTGTCACTTTTACTATCTAGATATGATCACTAAGTTCGTAGAAACCGGGAGCTGGAGCCTAGGGAAATTTATCTCAAAGAGAAGTGGGTTTACTTACATCGTCGCTCATCCAAGAGACTTATGTTCCTCTGCCCTAGGAGGTTGCACCTTCAATAAAAAATAATGTTAGTAAACCCCTATTAATGTCTATGAAATTCCTAATGATGAACCTAACGATGAGCATCGGCAATCCCCTGCAGTACCCAATCCTGCAGTACCTAATGAAATAATCAGGAGATCACAACGTAACAAGAGACCTGCCATCTCGATCTATTATGCTATTTACATGAATGAAGATGTTAATAATATAGGAAAGGCAGAAGATCCCAACTTATATAAAGAGGTCATGATGAGTAAGCATTCATCTAAGTGGCTTAATGCCATGAAGGATGAATTAAAATCTATGAGCACTAATGATGTATGGGATCTAATAGAAAATTCGGAGGAAGCCAAAATATTAGATTGTAAATGGGTCTATAAAACCAAACACGATTCTAAGGCAAACATCCAAAGGCTCAAAGCAAGGCTTTTAGTAAAAGGTTTCTCACAAAGAGAAGGCATTGATTATAATGATATTTTTTTCTCCTGTATCAACTAAAGATTTATTTATAATTATTATGACGCTTGTGGATTATTATGATTTAGAGCTGCATCAATGGACATCAAAATAACACTCTTTAATGGTGATTTGGAAGAAAATATTTGCATGACTTAACTGGAAGGTTTTGTCATGGAAGGCAAGAAAAACATAGGATGTCGACATTGAGGAGTGATATCTAAAATAAACGTCTATGCAATGGTATCTGAAGTTTATGGTCTAAAACAAGCGTCTATGCGGCGGTATCTTAAGTTTGATAAAGTCATTAGAAGTTTTAGCTTTAAAGAAAAATAACTTGATAATTGCATTTATGTAAAGTTCAAAGTTGGAAATTCATCATCTTAGTTCTTATGTGGATGATATCTCATTGGCCAGCAATGATAAGGATGTGTTGTTTGAGATCAAGAGATTTTTTTTCCACTAATTTTGATATAAAGGATCTTGATAAAGCTTCTTACATTCTTCGCATTGAGATTCACCGAGATAGGTTCAAATGAATATTAGGCTTGTCTCAAAAGGCATACATAGATAGAGTATTAAAGAAATACATTGTGCATAAATCTTTGCCTCGTCTTCTCCTATTGTTAAGGGCGATAAGTTTAGGACATTTCAATGTTCGAGGAACCAGTATGAAGCTGGTCAGATGAAGTCGATTCTTTATGCGTCGGTTGTCAGAAGTATGATATATGCTCAAGTATGTACGAGCCCTGATTTAGGTTTTGTGGCTGAGATGCTTGGCAGATATCAGTCAAATCCAGGATCGGGCCACTGGAAAGCTGTTAAAAAAGTCCTTCGATATTTTGCAAGGCACTAAGCACTACATGCTCATATTTAGAAAATTTGATAACTATGAAGTTGTTAGTTATTCGAATGCAAACTTTGCGGGGTGTATGGATACTAAGAAATCCACGTCATATTATATCTTCACCCTCGCTGGAAGAGCTATCTTATGGAAAAGCTCCAAACAGACATTTACGGTGTCATCAACGATGCAAGCTGAGTTTGTAGCATGTTATAAAGCTACCGGGCAAGCTGTGTGGCTAAAGAACTTTATCCCGAGATCAAGAGTGGTAGACAACATTTTAAAACCACTCACGTTATATTGCGATAATCAACCTATAGTTTTGTATACGAATAACAATAAATTGGGTGGTGCTCTCAAACATATCGACTTTAAATATCATGTTTTGAAAGATAGAATTCAGGATTAAACCATCAATATCAAGCATATAAGTACTAAGTCAATACTTGTGGATCTGCTTACTAAAAGCTTACCACCTAATATCTTTCGTGATCATGTTGCCGGTATGGGGTTATTGGAAAGCCTATTATTTTAGATAAGAGGATCATAAAGCAAACCAACTCGAATTAAGCATAACAAATATCTATTTTAAGATAAATAGTGCACTATAGGTACTGAGGTTTTAGTAGCATTTTATTGGCTACTGTAATACTTTGTCTTGGTGTGTTGTTTCATTAAAAGTTGGCTTATGATGTTAGCCTTACAATTAAGGAGGAGAATATTGGTGTTTAATCTCAGCCACCTAATCCTAACTGAAAACAAAAAGAAAGGGGGCCACGTTCCTATGTGTTTTGATCGGAAGCGCAACCAACCAATAAACTTGTTGCTGTCTCGTCTAATGCTACACTATAAATAGGGAGAGCCAACACCTCATGAGATAACATTTCCCGTGAGCTTTTAGCCTTCCTTGCACATATCCAAACCCTAGCGATCATTAGTTGTGTAGCAATGGGGCGAAGGCCATCGCCACGTCGTCCACGACCACCACACCGATCTACTTCACCGCGCCAGCGACCCCATTTCCATCACCAGACCAACGGTCTTCACCAACAAGTACATCTACATCGTCTCTGCTCCAAGCCGCCGTCAAGCTCTAATGGCCTCATCAGGATCAGGTTTATCATACTTGCACATTAGACTGTGTTTATAATCTAAGGCTAATCTTAATGTGCTTAGACTCAAATTAGTGCCAATACGTGTAAAACACTATGGAGGAGCAAATGTTTTCTTAAGATATTTTCTACTTGTAGGGAGATATCTGATGCACAAGCATCATTTGATGAACATATGTGCAAGATTTTAGTTTGTGTATCAACTTAGTATGAAATGTTCTGAACATATTGCACATGTGTGTTTATATTTACATATAAAATTTCAAGAAATTGCGATGGTGGTGGACCGCTGATTGGGACGGCGATGGTGGTGGGGGTGTCGAGGTTGGAGTGGTTAGTGGTGGCGACGATCGAGGGCGGCGGATCCGGCGACGGTGGCACCGCCGGAGCCGATTGGGGAGGCGGTGGCAGTGGGGGAGCGCTAGGAGGAGGGGTGCCAGGAAGCGATATCAGCGGAGGAGGGAGAGGGGCAGTGGAGGAGGGTGAGCCGCGCCGGCACTGGAGAATGGAGCGGTGGGTGCAGTGCGTGGGAGGTGCAGCGTTTGGATCCGACTGAGGGAGGGGCGATGGAGGAGGGAGGGGCAGCGTAGGTGAGCGGGCCGTGTTGGCGCAGGAGACGACACCAATGAGGCGGCGGGGTGGCAGTGTGTGGGGCGGGGCGGAGCAGCAGAGGCGGCGGGGGCGGAAGTGAGGGAGGTTAGGGTAGGGGCGGAAGTGAGTGAGTATATATGTATAAATCTAGGACTAATCTGGAGCGTCTGATCAAGATCGAAGGGTCTAAAATTTGATAGATTTTAGATGTCTAAATTTGTCATTAGATAAGTAGAGACTCCCAAATTTCAAATGAAGATTCATTTCACGTGAAGATTAGCATAAATGAGGAATTTCTGAAAAATGATAATAATAATGTTAATGTTCGGAGCAAACTTATCAGGTTTTGTTTGTACTAACATACATCGAGTTTGGACTTCAAACTTCAAAGGATAACATATAAAACACGCTACAGACTATGTCTACAACTCTTTTTTTTTTTTGCAAAATATGATGATTCAATAAATTGTGCATATGTGAATCGAATAGTGCTTGTGTGCGAGGTATTCAGCCTTTACTAAATAGATAGTGAGCACAAAGGGTACGTGGGGAAACAAAAATCACCATTTCAATCTATGTAAAAACATCAGGCGGAATACAAGGCACACATCCTTTGCTTTGAGGGATTCCCGGATAAATCAGTACGGAAGAAAATGATATAGGTGTTGTCTTTTATCTATCTATTATCTTAGTAAATGGTAAAAAAAAAAAGAAGCATTCATGTTTAACCTTAAGGGCTCGAAAACCTCACGTTAATTGTAGAAAAAAAGAAAAGATATATACCTAATAATTGAGATTATTTGGTATAGATATCAACAATTAGAAGTTTTGCATCTATTTCATCTCCGATCAGGTCCCTGATTTTCAATTGGAGCAGAACTCTGTAAATAAGTTTTCTTCTAATTGAAAGCAGAGCTTCTGCCACGTTCTAGAAAAGAAAAGATTGCTAGACGGTGGAGGCATAACCATGCAATGCCAAGCATGCCCCTATCCGATGCAATCCTACTACTTAAACACAACTTGAGTAAAAAGTTGCTCAATTGATTACCTGCCCGCTTGCTAGCGCGATCTGAATGCCATTCTTCGGTTGCTGATTTCTTATTTGATTCTGAGCCATCTAGCGATTTCCGCCGCAACAAACAGGGGCAGATTCAATAGCCTCCTACCGGTTGGCACACTTGGCAACCCCTAGCCTCCCTACGGGCTGGCACCTCAGAAGCTTTTTAAGACCATCTCCAACTATATTCTCTTTATTATATTTTCTTTTCGATTCTTTTTCTCGTTCTCATTCCTTTTATTTTCTCTCATCTCCAACAGCTTCCCTTCGAGAGGAATCGCAAAGGGAAAGGAGTTGTAATCCCGTCCTGGAGGGAATGATCTGAAAATCTCATCGTGACGAAAACCGTGAAGGGAAACCGTTGGAGCGCTGAAAAGAACGAAAATCCTATCGTGAAGAGGTTTTAATCTCTGAAAAGAAATCGTTGAAGATGGTCTACCACCTCCCCCTAATTTTTGGGCTATGATGAGGGAACACCTCTTTCTGAGGTAGAAGAAATAATTAGCCTGTCCTAAATGTCTATCCTAAGTCCGCCACTAGCAACAAATATGTCCAGACACTCTGTTCTCTAATTCGGTACTCTTGGCCTCGCGCGCGTGTATGACTGAATGCTTCGCCCCTGTCGTCCGCCCCGTCTGCCGGGCATACGTGCGGAATTTGATTCAGCCTTTGAACTTCTGGTGAGTGCATATATTGAGATCCTACCCTATTCAAATGGGCGCAAATCTTCTGATTGTTGGTATCTATACCAGATTAACCTCAATCGTTAGGTAAAAAAAAAATAGAAGCATTCATGCTTAACCTTAAGGGCTCGAAATCCTCACGTTAATGTTAGAAAAAAGAAAAGATATATACCTAACAATTGAGATTATTTGGTATATATATAAAAAATTAAAAGTTTTGCATCTATTTCATCTCAGATCAAGTCCCTAGCCCCTTATTGGATTATGATCTGAATTTTTTTTTTACCATACAAGAGATGTTTTTGATCTATGTTCCGAAACAGTTCAAATTAGACTCGAGTCGTATATGTCTACTCCTATAAATATATCTTGTAAACTGTCAAGAGAGCTATGACACTTATTGTAATCCGCTGTATTGTACACATCTCTGATATAGTAAAAATCACTAATTAGCGTCCGTAGTTTTTTTGGTAAAGGTTTTTCACGTAAAAATCATCTCGTGTTCGATCCTATCATGCTTGATTTTTTACAATTAGTACCAGAGTCAGATGGGATCTATACGAGAAACACACGAGTACGAGAAAAAAAATAGATCAGTTTCTTCCGACATCCTCGTCACCGTTGGTCAGGGATTCGTCAAATTCGCGGCGCTCTCCGCCTGATCGAGCAACCGCCGTCGCCATCCATTCTTCCTTCGTGCGATTTGACATCGCGCACATCTGTCGGCCTAGGTCTTCATGTGCGTACGGTGGAACAGTGACGGGCGCTCGGCGCCGGATCAATTCCTGAGGCGGCCTCTCGAAGTCTGCCGATTGCTTGCGCCTGTCCCATCGTTTCACGCGTCCACCAGAGAGAAGCCAACCGATTCACCTTGAAGCCATCGAATCAAAGAAACAAAGAGAGGATCAAGTCCCAAGGACACCTGGCCTGCTCTCTCACTTGAAAAGCCAAAACTTGTGATTCTGCTACGTGCACACCGGATATTGCCTAGAAGAGTTCACTAGCTTCTTTGCAAATCGGCTACAGTGTTCCTTTTTGCTAGAGTTACACAGCAGTATACCTAGACCACTGCAGATTATTTTTTCTTCTGGTATTTCTTCGCCATGGCTTCTTTGAAATATGATATTCTACTGTTAGACCGAGATACAAGATTTTCTCTATAGCTAGTAAAGATATGGGTTGTTCTTGCGCATACTGATCTGGATGATGCGCTTGATAATTTTAGTAATAAAGATCAAAAGTCTTGGTCCGATGAAGAAAAGAGAAAGGAATGTAAGGCTTTGTCACAAATTCATCTTCATTTATCAAATAATATTTTACAGGAGGTTTTATAGGACAAAACTACTACTGTTTTATGGCTAAAGCTAGAATTGATCTGTATGTTAAAGGATCTGATCAGCAAAATACATCTGAAGATGAAGCTGTTCACGCACAAATTACAAGAGGGTGATTATGTGTTGAATCATCTTTCGGTCTTTAAGAAGATCATTGCTGACCTACAATCCATGGAGGTAAAATATGATGATGAGGACTTGAGTCTTATTCTTTTGTGCTTATTGTCCAGTTCTTTTGCAAACTTCAGAGATATCATATTATACAGTTATGATACACTAACTTTGAAAGAAGTCTATAAGACATTGCATGCCAAGAAAAAGATGAAACAGATGGTGTCTACTGATGGCTCGACTTCCAATGGAGAAGGTTTGATTGTGCGTGGCAGGACAAAGGAAAAGAATTCGTATAATAGCCAAAGAGGTAGAAGTTCGAACGGTTATAGGTGTCGTTCGAAGTCTAGAGGCAAGGAAAAATTCTGCAGGTATTACAAGAAAGATAATCATGATATATCTGAATGTTACACGTTGAAGAATAAAGAAAAGAGGAAAGGTAAATCTAATTAAGAAGGTAAAGTTTTTGTTGCTACTTTCGATAATAGTTATGATGAAGAGACTCTCGTTACTTTTGCTGGATGTGCTAGTAGTGGTGATGAATGGATTATTGACTCTACTGCATCTTTCCATATATGCATACATAGAAATTGGTTTACCACTTATAATTCTGTTCAAGATGCTGGTTCTGTTAGGATGGGTGATGACAACTCACGTCCAATTGTTGGAATTGGATCAATTATGATAAAGATGCATGATGGTATTATTAGAACCTTGACAGATGTGAGGCATGTTCCAGGTATGAAAAGGAATCTAATATCTTTGAGTACTCTTGATAATAAAGGGTATGATTGGTCAGGTGAAGATGGTATTTTGAAGATGAAAAAAAGGTTCTCTTATTGTAATGAAAGGTGATTTTAAATCTACCAATTTATATAATCTCCAAGGTACTACAATCACATGTTATGCCGCTGTGAGTTCACATTCATTATCATATTCTGATGCTACTAATCTATGACATATACATCTTGGGCATATGAGTGAACTTGGTTTGGTA
Organism: Phragmites australis; assembly: GCF_958298935.1. Taxonomy (NCBI): domain Eukaryota; kingdom Viridiplantae; phylum Streptophyta; class Magnoliopsida; order Poales; family Poaceae; genus Phragmites; species Phragmites australis. The sequence continues at coordinate 16,212,044 of NC_084936.1, read as the reverse complement.
GAATTGAGCAAGAGAGGTCTTCTTGACGGACATAGCATCGGCAAGCTGAAATTTTGTGAGCATTGTATTTTTGGCAAGCATAAGAGGGTGAAATTCAACACTTCGGTTCATATAACAGAAGGTATTCTTGATTATGTGCATTCTGATTTATGGGGATCATCTCGTAAGCTTTCGCTAGGTGGTTCTCGTTATATGTTAACTATTATTGATGATTACTCTAGGAGAGTTTGGTCTTATTTCTTGAAGCATTTAAAGTATTTAAAGAGTGGAAGTTTATGGTTGAAAGGTAAACTAAAAAGAAGGTAAAGAAACTTCGCACTGATAATGAGATGGAATTTTGTTTTGATGAATTTGATTTATATTGTAAGTCTGAAGGTATTGTGAGGCACTATACTATTCCTGGTACTCCACAACAAAACAGTGTAGCTGAGCGTATGAACTGACTATTATCTTGAGGGCTCGTTGTATGTTGTCTAATGCAGGTATGCATAAGCGTTTTTGGGTTGAAGTCATTTCCACTGCTTGCTATCTTATTAATCGATCACCAAACATTGCCATTGATAAGGAAACTCCAATTGAGGTATAATCTGGTTCTCCAGCTGATTATTCAGAATTGAGAGTTTTCGGTTGTCCTGAGCCTAGAGCTATTAAGTGTATCTTTCTTGGTTATAAATCTGGTGTTAAAGGTTATAAATTATGGAATCCTGCAACACAAAAGGTGGTGATCAGTAGGAATATTGTTTTTAATGAATCTGCTATGTTATCTAATGCTTCTGTTCAGAGTCAGTAGAGTTCTAGCGTGTAGGTGGAGCATTTTATTAATACAGAAAGTACACCAAATGTTGTTGTCCAAGATGCACCTATTGCTGAAAATTTATTTATTGACCGTGATTCGTCTAGTGTTTCACCTTCTTCTCCCGTTGTGCAGCCTACACAATATGCTATTGCAGTTGGCAGGTCTAGAAGACAAATTAATCCACCCAAGAGGTTAATTGAGGAGTGTAATATTATTGCATATGTTTTGAGTTGTGCAGAAGAAGTTGAAGGTAATGCAGAACCTTCTAATTATAATAAGGCTATTATTTTTCTGATTGCAATAATTGGATGACTGCAATGCAAGATGAAATAGAGTCATTTGAAAAGAATGTTACTTGGGATTTAGTCAAATTGCCAAAAGAGAAGAAGCCTGTTCGTTGCAAATGGATTTTCAAAAAAAATGAGAGTATTTCTCCTAATGAAGCAGCAAGGTATAAAGTAAGGCTGATTGCTAAAGATTATAGCCAGATTCCAGATGAAGATATTTATAGGATCAACTTAAAGGTTTTGTTATTCCTGGAAAAGAAGACCTTGTCTATAAATTAAAGAAATCTCTTTCTAGTTTGAAGCAATCCCCTAGATAGTGGTACAAGAGATTCATGGCTAATCCTGGCAAAGAGCATTGAAAAGTTGTTCAGTGGATTTTCAGATATCTACATAGTACTTCTAATGCTTGTTTGCAGTTTGGAAAATCTGGAGATGAATTTGTTGGTTTTGTTGAGTCAGATTATGCTGGTGATTTGGACAAGAGGAGATCTCTCACAGGTTATGTTTTCACCATTGATGGTTGTGCTATTAGTTGGAAGACTTGTTTGTAGGCCACTGTTGCTTTATCAACTACTAAAGCTGAATATATGGCTATTTCTGAAGCATGCAAAGAAGCTGTTTGGCTAAGAGGTTTGTACACTGAGCTTTGTGGAGATAATTCTTATATTAATATTTTCTATGATAGTCAGAGTGCTATTTACCTTACAAAGGATAAGATATTTCATAAAAGAACAAATCATATTGATGTGAGGTATCATTATATTTGAGATGTCATTGCTCAAGGTGATATTAAAATACGTAAGATTAGCACTCATGATAATCCTGTTGATATGATGACAAAACCAGTTTCTGCTACTAAATTTGAGCTATGCTCAGTTTAGTTGGTGTTACAGTTTGAGTCGTGGAGATTTTTGGCGTCGGTGATATTTATTATTGAAGGAAGTTCATTGATGATTCTTTATTTGCTATAAGATGAAATTCGTTTTAAGGTGAAGTTTGTTGGATTGATCCGAATTTTTACTGGGCCATACAAAAGACGTCTTCGACCTATATTCCGGAACAGTCTGTATTGGACTCGAATTGTATGTGTTCATCCCTATAAATATATCTTGTATTTGATTTAGCGTTTAACCTTCTTGTGGGTGTATATATTGAGATCCTATCCAGTTCAAATAGCGCAAATCTTATGATTGTTGATATCTATACCAGATTAATCTAAATCGTTAGCTACATGTCTTTTTTTTACAATTAGTAAGATTTACGAGCGCTTAAGGTTCAACGTGAAGGCTTCTTCTTATGATTGTTGATATCTATACTAGATTAATCTAAATCGTTAGTCAATTAACGTAAGATTTACGAGCGCTTAAGGTTCAACGTGAAGGCTTCTTTTTTATGATAATAGATTGAGTCTCTAAAGATGGACATTAGCAAGATTAAACTAAACAAATAAGAAGACAACTCCAACTTTTCTCAATGATCGGAGGCCGCTTTCCAGTGACAGCATCCTCCGCCCGCAGCCACACCAAACCGACACCAACCCAACCCACAGAAAAAGCATGACGGAAACAAGCAAACACCGCCGATGGGCGGGCACGGGCACCGCAGCGCAGGTCGAGAGTGGAGTGGACTGTCGACTCCCTCCCTGTGCCTGACAAACAAAACCAACAGCCGGACTGGCCAAACCGCCGGCGCCGCGGCCTGCCGCCTGCTGCAACGCATGCCTGGGTTCGGGGTTCCCCCTGTATCTCTCGCTCTTATCCCCACCTCGTTTTCTGCCTCTACAAGACAGCGACTACCACTTCACCAGAAAGTCAAGAACTGCACCGAGCAGAGTGAGCTACTCGCTCTGATAGGAAGCATCCGTGACCAAAGATCAAGAAGAGAGGAGGATACTCAGAGAAGGCGAAGGAGATGAACGCGGATTTTGGGTCGCCCAAGGAGCTCGCGGGGGGGCTGCAGCAGCGGAGGGCCCTCTACCAGCCCCGCCTCCCGCCATGCCTCCGGGTGATTCATTTCATCATCTCCTCCCTGATCGTCTCTCTGTGTCATCTACTTCCACCCTTGTACACGCCTCGGCTAACGAATTAGTACTTAGTCGCAGCCAAATCTTCTATAAGAATTCATTTTGACTGCAATCTGTAGTTGCTGTTCTTGGCACGGTTCTGAATTTTTCATGAACTTGGGGTTCATGGGTTTTTCTGATTGATGAGCTCATCGAAGCATCGATTTTGACCGAATTCGTTCTCCCGCAGGGGCCGACGGTGAGGGCGGAGTACGGCGACGCAACCACCACCATTGACCCCACCTGCGCCCACGTCGTCGCGCAGGCCTTCCCGCGCACCTTCGGCCAGCCGCTCGTCAGCTTCATTGCGCCGGCTGACGCCGGCACCGGCGCCGTCGAGGAGCGCCCCCCAATCAGGTCAACCTCAGGGACTCCGGATTTAATTAACCATGCGCAGCCCAAGATTGCGTGAGGCTTAGCTTCATTTGATTGCTGCAGGGTGGGCGTGGTGTTCTCCGGGAGGCAGTCGCCCGGAGGGCACAACGTGGTCTGGGGACTCCATGACGCTATCAAAGCTTACAATCCCAAGAGTGTGCTGTACGGATTTGTTGGTAATTGTCCCACCAATTTCTTGATATTATCGATACGGTCACTGAACCGATAGTAATCTGTTATTTCCATGAGGGATTGGGTCTTTGTTTCATCGATTGCTACGAGCATCTAGATACAACACTTTCGGACATAATTTGGCCTCTAAAAGAACTGAACGAATTTTGATGTTTACGATAACAGTAGTAATTTTTGCTTCTTACAGGTGGCACCCAGGGACTATTTGCAAACAAGACATTGGAGATCACAGACGATGTTCTTGCTTCATACAAGAACCAGGGTTGGTGTATTTGTTGTCCCCTGATTCTTGCCATGTTTCTCTTATTCTCAATACTGACACATAATTTGTTTGCTCTATTGAAGGTGGCTTCGATTTGCTCGGTAGGAGTATCGATCAGATCCGATCAACTAAGCAAGTGAATGCTGCAATGACAACATGCCACAGTCTGAACTTAGATGGGCTGGTCATTATTGGAGGTAATAATCAATATAAGCAAATGAAATTGCTCACCAAAAGGCCACTATAATTCTATAAATGGTTTGTCTATTGTTTTGAATTAATTTGCACATACCACAAGTGGTCATTGTTCAGTTCTGAAACGAATTGACATACTGAGCACGTTGTTGCTGGTCATCATGATAATGTGCATACCATTTTGACTTCTGTTAACATGTTGTCAAAACGCAGTACATGTTAAATAGTAATACTTACCAGATATTTTCTTTTAGTACAATAAGCATTTAATTCTTTTAATATTGTTCTTACTCCGCCTCCAGGAGTGACCTCCAATTCAGATGCTGCACAGCTTGCAGAGACCCTTGTCCAGAATAACTTTAAGACCAAGGTACAAGCGTGTATTAGTCTGAACTGTAATTTTAAATGCTCATATTGTTCGAGTGCACCAGAAATATCTAAGAAGCCAAAGCTTCCATTAAATAGGTTGTTGGTGTACCTGTTTCATTGAATGGTGATCTCAAGAACCAGTTTGTTGAAACAACCGTCGGATTTGATACAGTGTGCAAGGTAAAAAGAAAAGTCTACTAGCAATTTTGCATAATAGGTCGACCCTGAAGGGACATGGAACCAAATATGATGTACCGCTGTCAATCTGTCACTCATGTCATTTGTATGGAAACTACGTTTCAGGTAAATTCTCAGCTTGTAAGCAATGTTTGCCTTGATGCAATTTCGGCCGGAAAGGTAATTATCCTATCATGCATTCAGATTAGTTTGTGGAGCAAGCTGCAATCGTAATTACTTGCCAATAAAGCACCATTTGGCTGATGTGCTCTTTTTTTCTTTCCATATCAGTACTACTATTTCGTTCGTCTGATGGGTCGAAAAGCATCTCATGTTGCCTTTGAATGTGCACTTCAATCACACCCAAACATGGTATTATTTGATCAAACTCGTGGCCACAACTCTACTGTAAAAAAAGAGAGTGAAGAACAGCATCAACATCCTTTTGTTTGACTTCTCTGTGCAGCTCATCTTAGGAGAAGAGGTGGCATTGTCAAAACTCACATTGATGGAACTTATAAACAAGATATGTGATGGAGTACAAGCAAGGGCAGAATTAGGTTTGGTTCTTTGATTTTTGTGTTTGCTGCAATTAGTAGAAAAAAATTGTGGCTTTTGTTGAGGTAAATTTTGTAGATTTCCAAGGTATTAGGACATTGTGATAAATCATAAACTAATACCCTGTGTATCCATCTTCAGGGAAATACCATGGTGTGCTCGTTATTCCTGAAGGACTAATAGAAAGCATTCCGGAAATGTATGCTCTTATTCAGGTATGGTTGTTCTGGCTACCTGGTAAGGTGAACACATTATTTCACTTCCATCTTATTGGTTTCTTTTCAAATATTCCAGGAAATCAGTATCCTTCACAACAACAATCTTCCTGTGGAGGAGATGCCATCACAACTGTCTCCCTGGGCAGCTGCTCTGTTCCAGTTCTTGCCACCCTTCATCAGAAGAGAGGTTTTGCATTTCTAGCAAAGTTGTTCTTTCTTAATATTTATGAAATTAAGATAAACTAAGGTCTAAAGATTTGTAATATTTTCATCCAGCTGCTCCTCCACCAAGAATCAGATAACTCTGCGCAGTTGTCCCAGGTTTGTGTTCTGGGTGCTCATTTAACTACTCATCGAAACTTATTGAATGCAATTATTGGTGTTATATCCTTTTTGTTTTCAGATTGACACTGAACAACTGCTAGCTCATTTAGTGGAAGCAGAAATGATAAAGAGAACAGTAAGTTTCATTATGTCACTTTTTTATTCGTTTTCATCTCTGAATCTGTCCATGCTGATTGTGTTGTTTGATTATCAGAAAGAAGGAAGATACAAGGGAAGGAAGTTCAGTTCTGTCTGTCATTTCTTCGGATATCAGGCTCGAGGATCTCTACCGTCAATTTTTGACTGCGACTATGCTTATGTAAGGATTATATCACTACATCTTAGAAATTTGAATGCCCTGATGCTTATATGGAAATCCTGTTTTTGAGCATCTTAGACTCTTGGACATATCTCCATGCATATGATAGCAGCTGGATTGACTGGGTACATGGCAACTGTGGCTAATCTGAAGGACCCTTTAGACAAATGGAGATGTGCTGCTGCTCCCCTAACTGTAAGATCGTCATTCATGATGCCTTTTTCCCTGTAACTTTCTTGTTAGACTTGGTATAGAAGTACATCTTCAAAAGAGGGCCTCTACTTTCACATTTCCTGCATACAAAATCTTGATCCCCTGCCAATAACTGGTCTGGCAATGAGAAAATCCTCTGCCCATACTTATTTTTTAACTATAGTGAACTGTATTAGCTTTTTCAGATGCACAAAGAGTACTATTTGTTATGATATCATTACTGACCCAGTAGCACTATTTGGTTGTCACTACTAGGCGATGATGAGTGTCAAGAGGCATTTACGTGGCCCTGGAGCAATCCCTATAGGAAAGCCCGCCATTCACCCTTCTCCAATTGACCTGAAAGGGAAGGCTTACGAGTAAGTCCACGCCATTCAGAGTTTGAATGCTTCATTCCTGCTCCTTTGATGCCTTAAGGCAACATTCCAATATCACAGCAAAGATAAACATTTAGCATATTCCGTAAGCTATTATGCTTGTTTATTCTTTCAAATTCGATATCGACAAAAAGCATTTGCACATTGTGTCGATGAGTTATGACATCATCAATAATTGAAGACCAAAAATTAAAAGAAACATGACACTTTGTGCTCCAAATGGAATTTGGCAAGAAGTAATGCTCAGTTTCTCCCTAACAATGTTCTAACAAGCAGTGGGCATTGAGCGAGCAGCGCTTAGTGCTTATGTATCATTTTAAACAGATCATCTATTTACATATAGCAGACAAAAAAACAATATGTTCAATCCAAATTTTAGATACATAGTTCAGTTTTTGTATTCTACCCAATAGAGTTCATTTCTAAATACAATGTGGCAGCAAAAATATATTTTGAAGTTGCTTAATACAATAAAACAAGAAAATATCAAAGAATATCGGATACATGATATGCATTGGTTGACCACTTGACTGTTTATGTTGGTGCTTATATGAACTAAAGTACTGAACTGTTTCTTGTATCACTCAGATTGCTACGGGAGAAAGCTTCGAGCTTTCTCCTCGACGACTTCTACAGGACTCCGGGAGGCATTCAATTCGAAGGGCCTGGTTCAGATGCAAAGCCCATCACACTGACCATTGAAAACCAAGACTACATGGGCGACATTGAGATACTGAAAGACTGTCTCAGCAAGGTTCGCTCATTAAACCCAGTTCTTTTCATCTGCCTCGGTATATAGTTTCAGGTAAAATCTGTCCAAGAAACAAACCATGACAAAGTGTATTAATCTACTCTCAGGTGAGGACCATGGTGAAGCCCGGTTGCTCGCGGGAGGTCCTAAAGGCGGCGATCAGCTCCATGGTCTCGGTGACGGAAGTGCTGACGGTGATGTCCCATCCCCTCAATGCTGAGCTGCCTCTCTACCATTTCAATTGAGCGAGGAAAGTCTCCTTGGGTCCGAGTTGTTGTCGAATGCATACAGTTTCTGTAATAACAGCAGATTTTGGCTTTGTGGACTGCCGGTATTTGGTAGCTTCCTTCTTTTGTTTTTCCTTCCTCTGAGTGAGAAGCGCTGGAGTTCATGCCAATAAAACATTGGAACAGTGGTTAATTCTGAATCTGTAGTCGCTTGCAGTTTTAGCGCGAGATCATATGATAGTCTTATGGCGTTTTGGAAATTGAAGTGGAAACCTGCACTATTTTTCTTTTTCATTTTGAGTCACAGGACTGCGGATTTTTCAGATAATTTTCGGTTACCATCATCAGGGTTCTGAAAAACCGTCTACTAAATGCTTCAAGGTGTTAAACTAGAGTTTCAGAAGGTACTTGGTGAAAGGAAATAGGGAAAAATGCAAAAAAAAAAAAAATCTTAAAAGTTAAGTCTGATTTTGAGATTTCCTCTAGAAGTTGTTTTGTTGTAAAAACCTTCCAAAAATCAGTCTGTTTTGAGATTACCTTTTTGCATTTTTTTCATATATATATATATATACAACAAAATAACTTCTAGAGAAAATCTCAAAATTAGACTTAACTTTTAGGATTTTTTTTTTTTGCATTTTTTCCTATTTTCTTTCACCAAGTACCTTCTGAAACTGTAGCTCAACACCTTGAAGCATTTAGTAGACGGTTTTTCAGAACCCTGATGATGGTAACCCAAAATTATCTTAAAAAATCCGGAGGAACCATGCGTTATGTTTGTTGTGCATATTTATTTTGATATTCTCTGATAACATAGAAAATGAGAACGTAATATTTGGGCTTCTACGGTTGGATATAATTCCCGACTAGGTAGGCCTCTATAAGTATAACTCAATTTAGCTGTAGAACACTTCTACCAGAAAAGTTTTATTTAGTCAGGGAAGATTCTCAACTAGGAAGAATATCTTTTGCCATGAACCATTCCCAACTAGGTGAGTTCTAGTATAGTTGGATCCTCGACTATGTATAATCCAATTGTCTTCTTCTGAGCAGAGTTGGTGGACTAGCTAATGAGATTTTGATAATTAATAATTAAGGATATATATATATATATATATGGAAATAGTGGAAGAAATAGTGTGCAAAACTATAAATAAAAGTGTTATACTACACCTAGGTGTAATATAATATTCTACACCCCAAGCCAGCCAACCTCTAGTTTGGTCCAACCCAACCCCCTCCAACTTGACCTAGTCACCATCCCGCCCGACCCAACCACGTTCGCCTCCTCCCACCAACGCCGACATCACAACCCAGTGACCCCCTCCTCTCGGGTGGCCTGACGACCCTCCCCGGCAGTGGTTTCCTCTAGCGACCCTGGTCCTCACCCGTGGTGGTTTCCTCCGTCAAGCCCAGTCCTCTACCCGCGGCGGTTTCCTTTGAAAACCGAGGTCCCCTCCCGCATGCGTCTAGAGACAGCATACTTCCGCATGGGCGATAATGGGGCTATGAGCTCCATCATCAGGAAGATGAAGGAGATCCTCGATGATCTCTTCTCCCTTCCCAACACTCCGCTTCTCTTCCAAGGTACCTTACTTCAGCGCATGCTCCAATCCCAATGAGGAATTAGGTGGCATATCCCCTTTGTGCCAACCCCAATTCCCTTCCTTTTCTAGGAGGATCAATCTTCTGTACCGGTGACTGTGCTCGAATGGTAACATGTTGGACTGGTTCCGCCTCTCCAACCCCATGTGAACTCACAAGAACATCCCCTCCACAGACATCTGTCGAATATCTAACTATAGGGTATATGCGCATAAGGAGTATATCATATACAGACAGGATATATATGACGCATATTCGGTAGCTCCAGATATCACACCGAATCAGCGATACCTGATACACCCGAAATCAAGGAAGTACATACCGAGAAGGTTTAGATTGGTTACCCAAACCGATACGACCTATATTCAAAACAGATTTATCTACTTGGACGTCAAAGAAGACAACTCCCTATCAACTACGGCTGGATAGGACTCAGTACCTCACCTCTATATAAGGTGAAAAGACTGGGAGGAAGGGAGAACGAGCAACACGAAAGACAACAACAAAGGAGTTACTCAACCACTTTAGCCCTAGGATAGATTAGATCCAATCAACTCCTTGTAATAGTCTTAGCCACATTGCTTGTACTTGAGATCATCAATACAAGGCAGCAACACCCCCATAGGACGTAGGGTATTACTCCAATCGGAGGTCCGAACCTGTATACATCATTTTGTCTCGCTTCGTGATTAATCCCTACCCTTAAAGGTATCCAGTCAATTTATGGACATATTATCGGGAACTAATCTTCGACAGTTGGTGTGCCAGGTAGGGGTCTTCTTCTGTTTTATAGGATTAATCATGTCTCAGACCTACTCTTGCGTCGGATTTTCCGACACCGGCTTCTACGACTGCTTCGAGTCGACTGCAGACATCTTCGAATCCCCTTCCGTCGACTCGGAAATCATCTTCGGAACTATGGTTTTCTGTTGGGACGATCAAGGTGGACTGATCCACACTGGTACCCTCGAGTCCATACCATTGGATGCGTACCGCGAGGTGGGACATCTCGAGTGGGATCCTGCGGAGCCTAATATTCTCCACTGCATGGACACCGACAGCGACGAGGGCGGCGACGGTGACTCTGACGCTAGCCAGAGCAGCCGAACAGATCGATTCCTATTTATGGCTAGAGGCGATGATCCCCCATCGGCTGAACGAATGGCAGTAGATCGAAACACCGTGGTCAATAACGGCGCAGAAATCCTTGGAGTTCCAGCGATTGCAGTCGATACCGACAATTAGGTGGACATCCGCATCCAAAACCGTATGTGCATCCGACACGGTCCTCCACAGGCAGACCACGGGAAGGCACATGCCTCCTGGCCTCTCCCGACAACTTCCGGTGGGTGTACCTACACCCGCGACAGCCCACGGCTTAAGGGACAAGCTCCCTCCGAACAGTCATCGTGAGGCTTCATCGGCTCGACCGCAACCGAGCCTCGGTAGCGACATATTTAGTACTCCAGATGCTAACGTGCAAGGAGCTCATCTGATTCTCAGATCCCTTCTAGAATTGGATCCAACGAATCCACTAACTCTCATGGTCAATCAAGTCAAGATCCTACTCGATGCAGCTCAGAACCAAGTCGCTCGAGCAAACAATCCTTGTAACTCCAGGCCCCCCAATCGGAAATATCCTGGTTCGAGGAGCCACAGGCTAGAACGCTCTCGAGTAGGAGAATCACAGACGGGAAGCTTAGGTGGTCGAGCCCAAAAAATGTCTTGTGGGCCAAACTGTAGCTACCCTGTCCATCAGGAAGATCTGAGGAACCGTATTCCAGTGATCTACGTATGGAGATCAAAAACCGCTGTGAGAAACTCCGTGAAGACGATCGCCGCTACTACATCCGTAGATCTACAGGATGAGATGGTCGATATGATTCCCCCACTCAAAGAGACAGGCGTGGCAGTCCTCCATCACCTCCTCTTGAAGAGTTCGACTGGGGCTATGAGGCTTTCGTACACGAACTCCGGTCCATTCGGTGGCCCAAAAATTTCAAAGCGGGCCCGATCCAAAAATATGATGGGAAGATCAATCCCAACAAGTGGTTGCAGATCTACACCACCGTAATTTGAGCAGTCGGCGGTAACAATCGAGTAATGGCCAATTACCTATTAACTACCCTTGATGGACCTGCAAGGTCCTGGTTTATAAACTTGCCACCCAACTCGATTCGTTCATGTGCAGAACTCAAGACTCAGATCATAGCCAACTTCCAAGGCACATTCGAGTGCCCAGACAACATGTTTGTCGCCTCTATAGCTGAGTCATCCTTGCCACATTCGACTTGCCCTGGTCAAGGCCCGTGACAGCCACACTTCCCACAGCCAGGCCCATCGACGGGTTGGCCATGGACTTAACATGCATGGTCATGCATGGCCCTATAGTAGCAGTCATACAATGCGTCGAGAGCCGCTCCTCCCTGCAGGCACAAATTTCCAGCAGTAGCCCGAGGGACCAGCGGACATCACCTAACACCATAATCAGCGAGGACAAGTCAACGACCAACAGTCCCTCGCCCAACCACTCACCCTCCTCATCATCAGCAACAGCACAACCACCTGCGGCCTTGTGGTTACGAATCTCCCGCAGCACCTCCAACAACCAACGGCCTTCCGCTCAAGGCGATTGCGTGGCCAACAGTCATGTGCTAGGCCACACACACTCCTCACCAGTAGCAACACGGCCATGTGTGACACTGCAGTCAGGAATCATCCACAGCACCTCGGACGACTAGCTAGCATTCGTGCGGGGCAAATGAGCGACTAGCAGATCCACGCCAGGCTGCCCCCACCCCACCAGGAAGCACACCAACATGTGCCCCCTCTGGCCCTATCACGGGCGAGTGCGCTATCGGCTGTGTGTCCGACAATATGCCACCCACACCTTCTGTCAGTACCAAGGAGACCCCCTGCTCCTGCAAAAGAAAAGGACATACCAGCTTGTACCACAAAATTTGTGGTGTAATCTGTACACTCAATAGCATCCTCCGACGACTCGTCATTGATCTCTTCCACAAGCGCTAAGTTGTTCTCATCATTGTTTGTGATCTCTGCATCCTCATCTTCAGTAATCACCTTATTAGCTATGCTCATGAGAAGCTCATCCACGACCTTGTCCATTATACTGTTAGCCATGGATTGAATTTTCGCATTCAGAGTCTCTTGTTTAGGCAACTCTTCCTGCATATCATTATCTGCAGCAGGTTGTCCATTGGATGGTTCACTTGATGTACTCCTCTGATTGTCATTGCTCTTGGGCCTCTTGTTTTCATGGTCATCAAGCCCTTTCTCTTCCTCTTTTTGCTGGGTATCTTCATCATGGCCTTCTCCTTCATTAGGATGAACACCTGACTTATCAGTTGGCATCACCTTATCAATCTTAAAGAAAATTTCATATATCGCATCATCCACTGCAATATCTATGGCATCTTGTATCTTGTTGACATCAGTCACTGCCACACAAACGAGAACCGCCCCTGTCCTTTTAAGATAAACCATATCTACCTTTTGGGTCGCACCTAGAATTGAGCCTGCAGCCCAGAGTGGCAAATAAGACCGTATTTCATATGGAACTCCATACACATCGACCCAAACATGTTGTAAATACTGGCATGCTTCAATTTTCTAGTTCCATTCCTCAATTATCATAACCCCCTCCTCATTGTTAGTCCTAATTTCCTTGATAGCCACCATACGCTGCAACTCGACATGGCAAGGAAAAAGAACAATATATGCCCCATTACCATGCTCTTGTACCATCCATGGCCATTTGACTGGGATCAGCCATGACATTTCGGTTTTAATCAGATCAGCCAGTACATTGCCTTCCTTGATATGGATCAGGGCTATCACAGTTACTTTCTTGTGAATTTTGACTGTACCATCATAGGGGATTTGGAAGAAACCGAGACTATCATTGGCAAATCCGTAAAAAGTCGTTGTCGGCTTGGAAACACGCAACAGAGGGCATTGAGAGGTGAAATGTTCCTCCTTGCATATCTGATAGCATAAGATAATCTTTTTCTCTTCACTCTAACTTCCCTTTATCATCAGGGACGACATTCAAATCAATGTCAAGTCCACCTTTACTTGTTGGGGCATCAGATTGCTCGAGCTCATATTGATTGAATAATGAACTAAGCTCAAATAGCTCACGAGCCTTGAGCTTTTTTAACGGCACAACTTTCACTGTACCACTGGTACAGAAGCCTGGAACCACCCAATCGGAGCAACTTCTACATCCTGGGTACCACAACAGACGTACAATGCACGCACCATGCATTTAAACCATCTGATGTATTTATGAGCTTCCATCTAAATGATTTCAATGTTGGATCCGTAGTTGTTCTCAAATGGTTGATGTTCTTATCATTGGTAACTCGCGTGGGTCTATAATTCACTCAATGTCTAGTCTTCCATAGTAACATGAATTTGTTATTTAAAGTAAAGTCGGATGCACTCACGCACACACACTACATTCACACCCATGTGGTCCTATAATTCACTCAATGCCTAGTCATCCATAGTAACATGAATTTCTTTTTAAGTACAAGTCGGATGCACTCACGCACGCACACTACACTCACACCTATGTGAGTGCGTTCTAGCACACCTCTAAATAGTTGAAGGGTGTAAAGTGGACTTATTCCATTTTAATATGAGTCCAATATGTTGACACTACATAGCGCAAGCTAAGCCTACTCCAATTGAGCTCACTTGTTTTCTATAAGGAGTGCGACTAAGATTGGTCAAGCTACATTGAACTCGACTCATTTGCAGTGGTAAAATGAAAAGCATCCAGGACATGAGGGCTACCAATAACTTCAATATTGTACATTTATATTCTAGAATTCTACATGTTGTTTATATTTGGTAGCTAAAAATATATATGCTTATTCGTTTCCATATGCACTGGTATGTTCATTCGAGTGCACAAAGGTAAATGAACTTCTATGTACAAGAAAGTTTTACCATATAGATGTGTCATGTATTAAACAGTTCATGTGACATTATGGTTACGTGACATGCAACCGAGTTGAAGTGGGAACAAATATTCTCTGAAAAATAGAAAGATCTTGGGAACTTATCTTAACAACAAACAGAAGATATCACGCGTTGCAGCACCAGAACAAATGTTCCCTCCAAGTCGTTAGCGCCCATATTTTTACTCCCGCCAAACTGAGGTTAGTACACAGGTATAAAAGCCATTTCTAATCTCCTGTTTGCCGTAACCTAGCCGCATAACCATTTACATCCATCACTAATCACTCCATTCATAGTGCTATAGGCAAAACACTTTACCATTCAGAAGGGTTGGGGAGGGTTTCCTAATCCATCTATGTTCCTTCTCCACCATCGCCACCCGACAGAACCAATCTATAGACACGGCCTCCACAATCCATACTCCTCTATCCACCACCTGATTTTTGGTCAACACATCATCGCCAGATTATGCACTGGCACTGGAGGCGGCGCTGGCGCACTGCTCTCCTCTGTTCTATATGATTTATTTGCATGTGTCTATCTATTTGTTCTACATTCTTTAATCCATGTCTTTTAACATGTTTTTGGTGGTCGTCCCATTCGTTAATCTATTTGAGATTTTTGATCTATTGGCCACAATGTATACCACTGATTTCTTACTTCTCTGTTTCTACTTGTTTCCTCTTTCGTACGCTAAAATGGCACCCCAAGTTCGCCAATCTACTGAGCAGATGGAGATCTCAGGTGTTGCATGTGATCTTGCAATTGATCTCACCATGGATGGAGGACAAGGAAGCGTTGCTGCAGAACATAACCCCAGAGGTTCCACGATTTTACATTTTCATTATATTGCCATATGGTTTTGATAATCTGTATAAGTCCACTTTTCATATGAATCATCGTTCTGGACCTCATTTCTGAATTAGGCCGTAACCAACAAGAAAGAGAGGTCGAGGTGTAACCATCAATTGTGAAAAACTTGCAAAGCTAAGGGCAAATGGGATACCACTAGACATTCACTTTGCTCAACAGTTCGGCAAAGTGTGGTAGGCATGCTAGTGTATTCAAAAGTGAGGTCACTGTTTGTATCGGGCAAGAGGCTCCGTTTAGGGTCATGAAGTGGAAAGACATGGACAATGCCTTCCCTGGAGCCATAGCTGCAACATGGAATTTCCTGAGGGTCGGTACTTTCTTCGTCACATTATTCCTTATGGATCTTTTTTTCCTTGGTTGATCTAACAAGTTACTTTTATGATCCGGGATAAATTTCCTGAGATTTCTATGGACGACTGCGCACATGTGATTGCACAAGTTGCGTGTCAGTACAATGTGCGACGCCACAGGTTGTACAAGACCTACTGCACAACAGAGCAACGTCCACCTGATGTTTCACCGTGGCAATGGTTGATTGACAACCTATGGAGCAATGAGAAGTTCCAGGTACATATTAAGTTGTTCATCTAAAACAATCAATTAAGCATTCACATTTCATTATTCAACAGAAAAGGAGTAGACAGAACTCCCAAAACAGAGCACAGCAAGAGATGAAGTCACTCGTTGGAACAAAGTCTATAGTTCAAATAGCATATGATCTGGTTAGATTACTACTCATTGCTTTCATGTAACTGTTGTTAACCAAATTTTTAATATGTTTCCTTTTAGTATTGCAAAATTTACTTGATATGCTCATCACATAATTGTAGAGAAACCCGGCGACCGGCGAGTGGCCTAGTGCTATGGATGTCTGGAGGGCAATCTACCAAAAGCTGAAACAGAGAAAGAAAATATCTCAGCAGCTCCGGTGCCGTTAGTTGAGCACTTTGCATTAGTACTGGGTAGGAAACCAAACCACTCATGTGGTGTTGGTGTAGCTGCAGTAAACCAAGGGGCTCAAGAAAGGTACAACCTTCATGCCCAAGCTGAGACTGCCCGGCAACATGCTGATAATGCACAACAACATGCTGATAATGCACAACAACATGCTGCTGCTTTGGAAGGAGAAGTCCAAAGGCTGACTCAAGCAAATATGCAATTACGTGATGAGCTGGAGTCTCAACGTGAGGAGCTGGCCTCTCAAAGGAGGACTTTTGAAGCACAGAATGTGGACATGGAGCGCTTGGTGGACCAGAAACTTGAGGAGAGGATGAACTCATATTTTGCACGCATGGCCACTACTGGTCATGTTTCTTTTTCTCGAGGCTCCACACATCCACCAGCCAACCAAGTAAGATGACCATAATAAGTATTATTTAGTATTTGTTGATCACTACAGTATTCAAATCATTAACATGGAATTTGTTATTTTAAAAATTTGCAGGATGTCACAAATTGAGAAGAATTGACGTCAAGGAGTAAAACTACGAAGTTTGGTTCATTTAAGAGAGCATCCTGGAGTAAGCAACATTTCCCTTCATTGGTGGATTTAGTTATCACTTAGAGTTAGTTTTTTAGGAAAAGAGTTAAGTTATGTTTTAGGGATTCGTTTTACTTTAGGTGTGGTGTTCTGTAACTGAGCGCATTGTTTTCTTTCATTCAAACATGGATTGCTCAGCTAAGTTTTAGGAACCCCTATTAGATTAGGTGCAGGTCTCGATGTGTGAGCACAATGCTATCTTTCATTGAACAAAGTGTGTTCAAAAATGAATATTTAATATATTGTTCATTTGTTATTCAGCTTCTAATTAATTATTATATTGCTCCGCTTCCACATTTTTGCATTGGTTTGTCACCGAAACACATTTTTTCGCGCCAACAATTCTATCACACATATAACATTTTTCACTGGAGAAAAGCTACAGTGACAAAACTAGTTATCACTACTTTTTTTTTGACACTAATGTGGCCCTTAATTAGTGTAAAGTATTGTCACATGTAACTGTCCGGCAATAATTATGAGTGGAAAAATGTTGCCACAAACAACATATCATTTTGCCACAATAAATTATATTACTTGTGCACACATCTCATCACCATTGAAAAAATATTGTCACAGAAAAACACTTGCCTATGAGATATTTTTTGTCACAAGAAGATGTACATTTGTAATGATAGAATTCATCATTATTAATAAAAAGAATAGTGATGTTTATCTCGCCACTAATTATTACCGGTTAGTGAGAAATAATTTTATCACTAGAAGCATAAAAATGTGATGAATATAATGTCACTAATTTAACTCAGAGTTGTGATAGTAAGTCTTCACTAAAGTAGTGGTCAATAGTGATGATGTTATTATCACAAAAGTAAATAATATTTGTGGCAAAAGAAATTTCATCACTATGTTTTTAGTGACGCCAATATTAGTGATGACACTATGATGACCCGAATTTCATCACAAGGTGGGAATAGTGATAAAAAAAAGGACTTATAGTGATGAATTTTGTCATCACAAAAGGTTGGTCCCTTATAGTGACATCATACTCCTTCCTGCTGGACTTGACAACCCTAAACTATTTCTGAAGAGATGTCACCTATTGAACCACAACATCCTTGACAGCCTAGCTGCTAGGGTACTTAAGCCCCTAACACACCTGTTCTCATTGTACTCTCACGGCACATGATAGCCCTCACTCACCACTAGGTTTGCAAAATCTACATTATTCCAATCTGTAGGGACATGAACATCATCTGAGATGTCATCCTCAGAAGTTTCCTTGTCCTCCCGATTCTCATGTCCCATCTAATCAATTAAACCAAGGATGAGCTATCCCTTGTCTGCCTCACTAATTAGTTCCATCGGATTGGTTGAGGACAGTCCAACATCTGGTTCTTCCACCTCATGTATCACCATTTTGTCACCCTCCTCCATAGCACCTCCACCCTACAACTCCCCAACTCTCTCCCGGTACCTCGAGTGCACAAGCAACATAGGTGGCCAACCTCTATCCTTTGCTCGCTCCAGGTACCTCCTCCAAACCGAAGTATCAGTTAGCTGGAACACATCCCAGTAAACATCGTCAGTTCCATGGTCAACTACAACACTAAGGTCGTGTTTGTTTGAGCTTCTGCTTTTGAGCTTCTCTGAAAAGCAGTGCTTTTGGCTTTTCTGAAAAGCTGCTTTTAGAAATAGGTTATTGGCTTCTACAATAAATTTTTGGCTTCTCAGCACATAGCTTCTCAGAGAAGCACATCTCAGCGAGCTTCTCAGCTTTAGTTCATTTTCCTCAGAAACAGGCTTCTGGCTTCTCCAGAAGCCACTTCTCCAGAACCTCGTTTGTTCTGGCTTCTGGCTTCTGGCTTCTACCAGTAGCAGAAGCAGTTTCAGAAGCAGCAAACAAACACAGCCTAACAGTCACTTATTGGAAGGGTGACATGTAGCTTGTCGCCCTTCCAACAGGAGACAGGAGTCTAGATCTCCAATTTTTCAAAATTGATGCATATATTTGCAATTATTTAATTTTAAAATATAAATTCGCCAAAACCCCACCTTACCTTGCCAGGCCCGCTAACCATGCCTCCTTTCTTCTACCCGCCTCCTATTTACCTTCTGGGCGGGCCTACTTTCTCTTCCCCCTAGGGTTGTCCTGTCTCTCTCTGTCTTTGGACCGAAGCCTGGCATCGCGCGCACACCACTATCTTTCTGGGCCACAACCGAACTAGGCCTCCCACACCCTTCTATTTCTCACTGCAGTGAAGTCTCGCACATCATTCTTCTTTAACCTACGCTCAGACTCCTTTTTTCTCTCAGACTCCAACGCCATCATGACTCCTCGCGCCCAAATTAGCTTTGGTCACCAACCCAAAACCTTCCCGAAGCTAGCAAACAAACTCGTGAAGATCTCCACAACCAATTGAAGGCCCTATCTCCAAGCTTTGCATGTTTAAACAGCAAAATCGACTTGGCATAGAACTCACCACCGCCAAACCCTACCCCAAGCTCTAGCTTGCCCCCCTACACTTCCCTATCTATAAATAGATGGCCCTATATCCTCCCCAAGGCAGACCAAGTCTTTTCCCCACCTTTTCGTGCAGCATCCACAGAGCACCTCGACATCTAGATCCTACCTAGGTGAGTTCGTCGTCGACACCCCTTGTTGTTCTGCTACTCGCTGGAGTCCCTAGGCCACCATAGCATGATTTTGACCGACTCCAGCCGAGCGCTGCTGCACACCGAGCTTGGCCACCGTGAGAATCCACTGGGAACCGAGGGGATGAACCACAACCGTCCGATCTTGAGTCTATGGTTATGTTTAGATTTAAAACATACCCCTTTGGTTAAGTCATCTTAGCCGTCAGATATAAAATCAAGAGTCCAGATTTAATTAAACATAACAGAAAGTTTAATCAGAGTGAGCACCACATCATCACCACCTCATCAGACATGTTACCCATCTAATCCGATGTATCAGCTATTCAGCAGCCAGTCAGCAATTCTTTTCCTTTTTATTTAATTCTTTTGTTGATGTCATGTTGACGCTATAAATAGGTTTTTCTTCAAAAAAATTATGTTAATTCAAAAAATCATAATACCTTTGCTGACATTACAAATTTTGTTTTTCCTTTAGAAAATAATTCCAGAAAAACCATAAAAAGAATATTCCTTTGGAATATTATGTTCCATTTTCTTTTTTATGATTTAACCTTCTGGGAGCCCATTCTCATCTGTTTTAACTCCATATTGAATTATTCTTTTGCTATAACTCATCTAAAATTATAATCTATTCAAATCTACAAATTTTGAGATTTTCATATTTCATTTGAATTTATTTGAATTTTGGTATTTATTTGGATTTTTTTGCACATTTTCGCGAGTAGATGCCAACGTTCTGGAAGAATTTGAGGGACTTCATGACCAAAAATTTGAAGAACCAAGCAAGTTGTCCTTGATCATTTTGTACCTACTTTTTAAATGTCTTTGTTTATAAATATGCATTGTTAATAATTTATTGGGAATCCCATATTAAGGGTTTATCCTAGATTTTCCTTGTCGCCATGGGTTTTGGTGGGAATAATGGATGGGTAGATATTGCCAATACTACAAAAAAAAGATCATTTGTGCCCCCGTCCCCCTTTCACTACTGGTTCAAAAATAACCAAAAACTGGCAGTAATAGCCAGTCTGGCAAAAACCGATAGTGATAATCAAGTATCAATGCCGGTTCAATTAAAAAATTAGCAGTGATACTTGATTATCACTGCCAATTCATTATATTAACTGGCAGTGATAATAAAATGCAGCCCATCTTTATGAATTCATAAATTTTTCATGCAGGGTTGTATGAAGACAAACTTTATATGAAAATTGTAGCACTCGACGAGATCTCTAATTTTGTAATTGAGAAATTTTTATTTGAAGCCATATAGATACCCAAATAATCATCGACTATCAACAGAAAAACCACGCACTTGACCACAAAGTAAATTGCTGGATCTAATGTAATACTAGTAGGAATGACTGAAAAAGCCACACAGGGCCACAAAGTTGAAAATTGTAACTTCAAAGATTTTTATCGCAAGTTTGATTACTCAAATTGATAAAACATCTGTGCAACACTGACATTCAGATGTAACACTATGTCTCCAAAAAAAATTAGGCAAATTGGAGAAGGTCAATTTTCGATCAAAAACTTCAGATGTTCTCTCGAGGGTCTTCCGAGCCTTTTTTTTGGGATCAATAAGGTACAGGTGGAAACACCTCTATATTTTCCAAATGCGCCTCCTTGTTAGCTTTGAAAGTATAGGTCGATCATCGAAATCAGACTCCAATTGCAAAAGTTATGGCTGTTTTACCGAATAATGCACAGATTGAAGATAAACTTTTTCATACAGACTCGGATGAAGGCAAATTTTATATGAAATTGTAGCACTTGACGAGATGTAGAACTTTGTAGTTGATAATTTCCATTTAAAACCATCTATATGCCCAAATAACCATTCAAAAATTTGAGTAAGAAAGGTCAAAAGAATAAATTATCCCATAGCCATTAGGTAAGACTGTGAGGTGAGATGGTAAGAAAGCTTCGCACAAGGGGGAGGTCGTGGGTTCGATTCTCACAAACTGCATGGGTGCGTAAATTGCTATATTCACGACTTTGACTCCAACAGAAGCTACGGGGACCGTCACAAATAAAAAAAGCCACGGGGGTTCGTTCGTCGAGTGAAAAAAAATGGTTTCAAAAACATCGGACATGGGACCGAATATCATTGCTGGTTTGTAACACAACCCGGTAGTGATAACTCTATTACTGTTAGTTTCAAAACCGATAGGGATACTACCCAGTATCACTACCGCTTATTCACTGTCAATTTTGGAACCAGCAGTGATGCTGTTTTTGAACCGGCGGTGATGACATTTTCTGTAGTAGTGTGCTCAGCCTTGCTTTGGGATAGTTGTGGGAATAAGTGTTTAATTACATGTGATAATGGCTTTATGCAACAATGATAAAATTTGAGGATAAATTTGGTCAGGAACATGGAACTTATGATTTGGGCAAGTGGTCAGTGGAGACCGGTGCAGGTTGCACAAGATCTTGGTTGGTGGTAGTCATGCTCAAGTCAATTAAGGACTGGAGGACCGGTTCATGGTACGATCAGACTAAGATTTACAGTACAACCACTATCCAAGTTATGCACGTGTCCTAGCTTATTAAATAACCCTCCTAACATAGTGTAGGCTAGATGGTGGTATAGAAATGGAAGGGTGTACTTTCTAAAACTATATGGTGCAAGAGGGGACTTCTGGAGTGGATATTTATAATCCTATAACGGTGAAACCTTAGCAGGTAGACACGTGTTAGGAGATACTTTATAACGGCCTTGTAGTGTACTCCTAGCCGCACATCATAGGAAGTATGTAAGTATTGGCAAACACGGGCAAAATGGAAAAACACAACTTATGGGTAAAATATATAACCTCTACAGAGTGTAAAACTGATTGATCAATTGTGCTCACGATCAAGAGCAGCCAGAAATGCCACACATGATTAGAACTTAATGGTAAACTGATTGGGTAAGCAAGGTGGTGGGAAATATGGTTAGGTTGGTTGGAACCCTAGTTGGGAAAGGTGGTTGGAACCTTTGGGCCTGGATAGGTGGTTGGAACATGTGGTTAAGATGGTGGGAATCTTGGTCTTTATTAATTGAGTTAACTTAATTAACTACTGCTTTTACTTGTTTACAAATAGGTTGTGCTTTTCTGCAAATAAACCTTGTTAAGCCTTATTCTTTTATTAAGCCTTCATATGCATACTTTACCACAATTTGCGGAGTTGCTACATCCAAAGCATGCTCAGTTGGTAAAGACATTAAGGACTACATTGAAGATGGTATGTTCTAGGATGCATTTTCAATCGATTGCCTGTGGGGATTGCCTTGAAGCAATCGAAGACTTATTTGAGTTTTTTTGCTATTTTACCTTATTTTGACCCAAGAAGGTCCCATTTGTAGGACTATGAATATTATCGTTAAATAAAGGATATTGTTGTGTTATTCATCTATGATGTCACTATGGGTATGAGATTGATTCATGACTTTACACATAGAAGAGGTCAGACTGTTTGTTTGGTCCGGTCTGAAGACCTCCGAAATACAACAGTTTGAAACACGACAAAATTTCATGATTCATATAGGAATTGAATTAAATTGTTTCATGTGAAATTTATATGGAATTATTACCTTCCAGACAGGGCCTTTCTACTGTTCTTTCATCACTTAGTTCGCTTCTCTCTTTGTTTCTCTTCATTTCTTGTCACGTCAGAGATGCTCTGAGCATGTGGGTTCAGTTCAAATCTGCAGGGAACAAAGACCTATGGGCCTTCATATGTAGTGTAGCGCACGGTCTCCACTGGCTCAACAAATGAGAATACGGAAGGAGAAGATGCCCCCTGGTGTTTCAACAAATGAGAATACGGAAGGGGTAGATTTGGTGGGTTCCTTGCCTCCCAACCACTGAACCGTGAGGACCACTCCACTGCACTCAACAACAGTATAGCATGATAAATTACACAAGCCGAAGAAATATCTAAAATCCAAGCAAGTAATTTTGATTGCCACAACACCTGAAGAACAGTTGCCACTACGACATTATATCCTACAACATTAAGGAGGAAACGAACAAAAAAAAAAAAGGTGCCTTGAATGACTTCCTTTATTGCTTTCATGATCTCCAACACGCAGCAGATTATGCATGTAACCAGGTGCTGATGCTCGTCAATGACACTCCACCGCATACCGCGCATCTACCTGCAGGGCAGCCCAAACAGAATCAGTTGCTGTCGAGAAAATTGTCAACATCTAAAAGTAGTGGGCAACATTATATGATATCCAAACAAGCAAGCTTGCAGATTCCAGCAAGAATGTTGCAATTCAACCTGTTTGGTTTACTAAGTTTCAGAAATGTTTCATAGTTTTCGTAGAGAAGCTTTACAAACTGCAGAAGTATGTGCAGAAGAGGGGAATAACTTACTTCATATAACAGTGCCGCTAGGGAGTAAAGCATCCTTAATCACAGTGACGATTCCACTTTTGATGAAATACCCATCGGTCTCCCTTGCAGCTTCTTGAACATTGTCGACATTTATTATCTACAAAATCAATGAGTCATGTGAGGAAGATCACTACCAAAGACGATGTGTGGTACAGAAGCTTATGTAATGCAGTGTTCCTGTTTGATTTTATTAAGCACAAGTTGAGGACTCTTCACATGATCGAACTAACTCTTCTGGTCATGACAGGTTGAGAGCAAACAAATGCAAAAGCAGGTCTATCAAAGAATGGCAATAATTGGCGGCAGGAAAACAAATGGATCTGGACAATGCAGGTGTTTCTGGCTTCTGAGTGGACCTGAACGCCATATGCTTGTTCTTAACTGCTTATGCATATGACAAGGGCTGCAAAGAGCACAGTGATATTTTGCTCTGCATTTTCAGTTTTTATTTTTAAATTTTTACAACAGAAAAGTGATATACAACTTGCTGACAGCTTTTTCTTGTGGAAAACAGAACTTCAGTTTAATTCGCTCAGTTAAATATAGTAAAGGGCAAACTGAAGATTTGTGTAGTCAAAGATAAGTGTATATCACAGTCTTATTATTAAATAAGCTATCTTCCATGCAAAATGATGAAACATTATGCAAGTCTATTCGTATTTCAACTTAATGTTTTTAAAAAGAAAAATGAAGAAATGGACAGGAGAAATGAAACATCCAGTATGTGATTTCACAAGGAAAAACAACAGAGACCAATAGATGCTTGACCGTAGGTATATCAGTTTGGAATACCTTCACATTGTCTCCAATTCGTGCATTCTTGTCAATGATTGCTCTTCTGATGTGTGAATTCTTCCCAATACCAATGGGAATGCCACCTTTTTCACCTAGGAGTTTTTTGTCAACTTCAGTCTAGCAAAATAGAACACAAATGAAAGGATGAGTTCTCTTGTTGTCTGACAGCAGCATATTACACATTTTCACTTGCATATGTTTTACCTCATAGTAGTCAGCACCCATTAGTAAAGTGTCCTCTATGATTGCACCTTCAGATATGCAAGACCTGAGTCCAACCACTGAATGGTGTATCTTGCAGTTCTGCACGCATAAAAAGCAAGACAAAGAGGATTTATTAGTTGTAGTATAAGAAATTACTCCTTCCAGTCACAAGTGTCATTTTGGGTTGCGTCCAGTCAACCGTTCCAAACATTGGTTACAAATTACTTTTTATGTATTGAGTTTAGATATTTGAAGTGGTGGAAGCTCAGGGGGGAAGCGGCTCAAGCTTTCAAGGAGAGGGTAATTAAGGAGGGCTCTTGGGAGGAAGGAGGTGATGCAAACAATATGTGGATAAAGATGGCGACTTGCATTCGGAAGGTGGCTTCCGAGGAGTTTGGGGTGACGAGGGGAAGTAGAAGCGAAGCGAAAGATACCTGGTGGTGGAACGAGGATGTCCAGAAGGCTATCAAGGAGAAGAAAGAATGTTTCAAATGCCTACACTTGGACAGGAGTGTTGACAACGTAGAGAAGTACAAGGTGACGAAGAAGACCGCAAAGCGAGCAGTGAGTGAAGCAAGAGGTCGGGCGTATGAGGACCTCTACCAGCGGTTAAACACGAAGGAAGGGGAAAGGGACATCTATAAGATGGCCAAGATCCGTGAGAGGAAGACGAGGGATGTCAACCAAGTCAAATGCATCAAGGATGGGACAGATCGACTTCTGGTGAAGGAAGATGAGATTAAGAATAGATGGCGAGAGTACTTCGACCAGCTGTTCAATGGAGGAGGTGAGAGCTCTTCCATTGAGCTGGACGACTCCTTTGATGATGCCAACAGGCGTTTTGTACGAAGGATTCAGGAGTTTGAGGTCAAGGAGGCTTTAAAAAGGATGAAAGGAGGCAAGGCAATGGGCCCTGATGGTATCCCTATTGAGGTGTGGAGATGCCTTGGAGACATAGCAATTGTATGGCTAACTAAGCTTTTCAACCTCATTTTTTGGGCAAACAAGATGCCCGAAGAATGGAGGCGGAGTATATTAGTACCAATCTTCAAGAATAAGGGGGATATTCAAAGTAGTACTAATTACCGTGGGATTAAACTGATGAGCCATACGATGAAGCTATGGGAGAGAGTCATTGAACACCGCTTACGAAGAATGACAAGCGTGACCAAAAATCAGTTTGGTTTCATGCCTGGGAGGTCGACCATGGAAGCTATCTTCTTGGTACGACAACTTATGGAGAGATACAGGGAGCAAAAGAAGGACTTGCATATGGTGTTCATTGACTTAGAGAAGACCTACGATAAGATACCGCGGAATGTTATGTGATGGGCCTTGGAGAAGCACAAAGTCCCAACAAAGTATATTACCCTTATCAAGAATATGTACGATAATGTTGTGACAAGTGTTCGGACAAGCGATGGGGACACCAATGATTTTCCAATTAGAATAGGACTACACCAAGGGTCAGCTTTGAGCCCTTATCTTTTTGCTTTGGTGATGGATGAGGTCACAAGGGATATACAAGGTGATATCCCATGGTGTATGCTCTTTGTAGATGATGTGGTGCTAGTCGACGATAGTCGGACGGGGGTAAATGAAAAGTTGGAGCTGTGGAGACAGACCTTGGAGTCGAAGGGTTTTAGGCTTAGTAGAACTAAAACTGAGTACATAAGGTGCGATTTTAGTACTACTAGGCACGAGGAGGATGAGGTTTGCCTTGACGGGCAGGTGATACCTCAGAAGGATACCTTTCGATATTTGGGGTCGATGCTGCAGAAGGATGGTGAAATCGATGAAGATGTGAGCCATTGAATCAAAGCCGGATGGATGAAGTGGCGCCAAGCTTCCGGCGTCCTCTGCGACAAGAGAGTACCACAGAAGCTAAAAGGCAGGTTCTATAGGACGGCAATTAGACCTGCGATGTTGTATGACGCAGAATGTTGGCCAACTAAAAGGCGACATGTCCAACGGTTGAGTGTAGCGGAGATGCGCATGCTGAGATGGATGTGTGGCCACACAAGAAAGGATCGGGTTCGGAATGATGACATACGTGATAGAGTTGGTGTAGCACCAATTGAAGAGAAGCTTGTCCAACATCGTTTGAGATGGTTTGGGCATATACAACGCAGGCCCTCAGAAGCGCCTGTACATAGCGGAAGAATAAAACGTGCGGATAATGTCAAGAGAGGTCAAGGTAGACCAAACTTGACATGAGAGGAGTCTGTAAAGAGGGATCTGAAAGACTGGAATATCACCAAAGAACTAGCCATGGACAGGGGTGCGTGGAAGTTAGCTATCCACGTGCCAGAGCCATGACTAGACTTGCAAGATCTTATGGGTTTCATCTCTAACCTACCCCAACTTGTTTGGGACTAAAAGACTTTGTTGTTGTTGTTGTACGGGTAGATTTGTCTCAAAAAGTACTTTCATAATAGTGTATTTTTGCTATGTTTTATAAATATATTATAACAAAACGTAGAAGTCAAAGTTGTGTTTTGGGGACTGTGTCGATGTCCAAAAACGGCACTTATTTGTGACTGGAGGGAGTACTTTGGAGCTATGGTGAAACGAAACACTATAAGCAATAAAGTGTAGCAAACCAAGAGCTCAACTAAAACACTACTTACTTTAATAACACACCCTTCACCAATAACACTGTCTGTCACATCAGCATCAAGAACCTTTGAAGGTGGCAAGTGTCGAGGTTGTGTATAAATTGGAGCAGAACGGTCATAGAAGCTGCATTAAGATTGAAGGCATACATTAAATCAAAAGGGAGAAACTGAATTTCTAAGACTTCACATGCATAAATCTTCATAATCTTTGGCTGCAGCAATGTGAAAAGTTAAAGCATACCTGAAATCCGGTATTGGCTTCTTGGTTATTCCCAAATTTGCATTATAGAATGCCTCAATGGTACCAATATCTTCCCAGTAACCATCATACAAGTAAGCTTGTACCTGCAAAAAAAAAAATACAGCCTCTTAAGCACTGCCACCTTCTAACCTAACACCTAATCTCTTCCCAGCCTGCCTAATCGGTAATCAGGTGCTCAGGGCCACCACCCGCCTGCCTAGTGTCTAGCTCTTTTTAGAACACTGTTCTTAAGTAGCTCTGAATGCACATGAACTATGATTGTACGTCAATGAAAGTGAAAAGAAAAAAGAGAATTTATTAGAGTAACAACGTATGGCATGATGGAATTTCCGTGAAAGAAGGTCAAATGCTATATAATAATACAAAAGGTGGCATCAATAAACTGAAGAAACCAAACAGCTAGCAATTCAATGAACTTTGCATACCCTCTTTCCAATGCTCGTTGCACCTGGAATAACCTCACTTCCGAAGTCATTGGCTCCAGGAAATTGTTCGCGGAGGAGCTGAAGCATTACATCTTTGCTAAAAACATAGATACCCATGCTAGCAATATAAGGCATCTCCTTTGCCCTCACATCATCAAGGCCAAGTATGGTGGTGTCAACCTACATCAACCATGCAGCAACATTATGTAAAGGCATTTTAAAGAATAATATTTTAGGCATACTAAATGATAGTTCACAATTGTATATCTCAAATTAGCAGGCACAGCATTAGTAGTACCATCATTGCTTTCAACTGCTCTCCTTTTGGTTTCTCCGCAAACTCAATTATCCTCCCTTCTTCATTGATTTTCATAAGGCCAAATGCAGTTGCACGTTTCTCATCCATTGGTAGGGCGGCAACAGTGATATCAGCATCTGTTTCTCTGTGTGCCTGAATAAACTTTTCATAGTCCATCCGGTACAGGTGATCACCGGCAAGAATTATAAACTCCATCACATTGTGCTCCTCAAATAGCCACAAGTACTGCCTTACAGCGTCTGCAGTACCCTGAGGTAAAAAAAATAAACAAGAAAATCAGTACTCTACATAAGCTAGCAAAGGACCCTAGCAAAACTTCCTGTAGATAAGCATGCATTTGACTGAGACATGATAGCAAACTTCAAAATCATCTTAAGTAAACAATTGGAATGACCTCTGTTGTCTGCAGGATACAAATTTGAAGGTAATACAAAGGATAAATAAAATAACACTACAGATTAGGGAGCTGACTGGAGTATGAAATGTAGATAATTGAGATTATGGTGTTTAATGTGCTAGTTATTTTAGGGGAAGAAACATCATTGTATACCCATATAATAGATTACAGCAAAAGTAAAATTTTGGCCTTAACTATGTGATACAATTATCTTGCAAAGTTTTGCATATGCAGTTGAAAATATTTATGTTCATCCACTTATACTCATATCAACCCTATGAAATTCACTGCAGAATGAGCAGAACTGCATCCTTTTTCTCTCAATTCAGTCTCAGAATGAAGTAGAACATTAGAGAACAAAGCAATGGGAATCTCTGATGTGCCTGATATAGAAATGGCACATTTCACATTAGAGAAAATAAGAGACACGCAACATTGATTGGGATACCTGAAACCAGTTAGGATTATCTGGGCTCTGTTGTGCGGCAAGGACTTCGACAAATCCTTCATTCTTGTAACCTCCAATGTTGCTCCCATAGGCTCTCGAGAGGTGACGGTTGAGAGAAGCCGAGTTGAACTGAGTCAGCACATAGATCTTCGATATGTTGCTGTTCAGACAATTGCTGACAGGGATATCAATAAGCCTGTAGTTGGCACCCAATGGCACGGCAGGCTTGGCGCGCTTCTTCGTGAGGGGGTACAATCTAGTCCCGGCACCACCTCCAAGAATGATTCCAAGAACACTCTGAACCAACAAAAGAAGAGCATTAATTTAACATAGCAAATTTAATTTAATAGTAAATAAACTGATCAGAAATGACAGATGGACAGTTCTAGCATTCAATTCCTTTAGCACTACCCAGGAACTAACAACATATCAGAACAGCCAATGATTGAAAAACAGAGACCATTCAAGGATCATGATAAATGCACTATTTAAATTTAATTTCTACATTGAAACATATGAGAACGAAAAATGATTAAACTAGAAAGAATGGTACATCGATCATGTTTGCATTGCCCAATTGTATAAGACCCTCTCGCCCTTCCTGATCAATTTCTTATTGGCTCCAAGGAATCAATATCAATCACATGAGTCTCACAACAACTAACTAATATCCTACAATTGCCACATTGACTGGAACCAGTATGAATAAATAAATAATCAGCAACCATGAAAACGTCCATATGGAAACGCAACACGACAATCCCAACCGCATCTAGATCAGCGACGTGGCGATAAGTAAAAAAAAAAACAATCTTTTGCACATGTCCCGATTTCCCATCAGGGAAAGACGAATGCGCCCCAAGGCACGACGGGTCAGAGCAGGCGACAACAGGCAGGCGCGACAAGAAAACGCATTTCCGTGCAGGAGACGGGCGTACCGTGCTGGCATCGGGGTCGAGGCAGGTCTGGGAGCTCTTGGAATCGGACACCGCACGCGGGGAGAAGACGAACGGGCGCCGCGCCGGCGCCGATGAGGAAGCCAACCCGCGGGACCGCCGGCCGTGGCGCGGCGGCGCGCGGAGGAGGTGGAAGGAGTCGCCGGAGGTGGACGGGGAGGCGGGAGCGTGGTGGTGCCTGGGGATCATGGCCTTGGACGACGGGGAGGCGATGGCGGCCATTGCCATTGCGCGGTGAGGAGGGAGGCGGACTCGGGTCGGCTCGGCTCACGACTCACGAGCTTCCTGTGCCGTGGCGAGGGATCGGGGAGTGAGGCCACACACTGACAGAGTGACAGATGGTCTGATAGGGAGTGGTGTGGGTGGCCTCGTGTGGCTGTGCGAATTTAGCTCATCCTTTAGTACTAGATCTTTTTAAATTTCTTTTTTACCCTTTTGTAGAGAGAGAATAGGAGAGAGAGAGGGAGAGACAATGGATTGTCTGCATTGTGTGCAGGTACAAACCTCTGGAACGGCCACGATGTCCTCCCGGGGGCACAATGGGGTGACAAGGGAAAGGGATTCTAGCTTTGCTACCTAGTTGATGCCTTCATGACAAGTACAAGTATAAACCGGTGCAATGCAAGCCTTCGGTCAGAATTCGAAAAATCTAGTACTTACAACTGAACAATAGAAGAGGTTATTAGGAGGATAAGAGTTTCTAAGATTAGATTGTCGAAGATTAGTTTATAATAATATATCTGTAATTAAATTAGGTATTTTTGAGATCAGGGATCGGGTAGAAAACAAGATATGCGATGTATACAGGTTCAGACTCTCAGAGAGGAGTAATACCCTACGTCTTGTGTGAATGATATCGTATATAGATTGTCTCGAGTATAAGCAATGTGATTAAACCTATTATAATGGAGTAGATCGGATCTAAACTAATTTATGATTGAAGTTGCCGAGTATCTTTAAAGTTAAGGTATTGATACTTGCGTCGAGTTCTGTAGGTTTGAATCTATTATAGGTTGTTCTCCGTTGGGGGTCTAGGTTCCTGTCTTATATAGGGATCCTGGCACCATCCTAAGCCTACCGTAGTTCATAGTGAGTCTTCCGTCTTGTTGACCAAGGCAAGGCAGCCGAATCCAGTTTAGAAACTAGTCGTACTCGAGTTGATTAACTCGACAGAGACCTTCTTAGTATAGGCTTTCGTAATCTCCGAGTATACCGAATCCCGCATATTCGGATCCGTAATATCCGGAGTTATCCATCAGGTATATGATGTATCTTATCCGTGTATGTTGTACTCTTATGCACATATATGCTATAGTTAAATATTCGACAAAGATGACATCAAAATATCGTGCAACATGATTACCAAAGCCATAATAGATTTTTAGCGCAGAATGTAAGCTTAGAACATGTTGCTTTTTGTAGTTGGCATCTTTCACGGTACTTGATCATCCTGATATGTTTTAGTAGGAATTCTAGGATAACACAATTCATGCCTAAAAAAGGCTGAACATGGATGCATAACGCATCTAGATAAATAATTCATCTAGTAGCTACTAATTTACAATTATTTTTGACATTTAGAGATGAAAATGGTACTTAGTATCTAAGAAGATCATAACATTAAAGTTTAACTTACCTCATTAACAATTGGATTGCGGATTGTATGCTTTGATGAGCTTCTAGGATCATCTGCAGTGGTTTTATCACGCTTTGGAACTTGTTGCTCGGTGATAATATTGGATGGTGAAGGAAACCCTTTAGATGCCAAAGGCACATCCATGGTTGCAAGTTACAAAGTAAGATCGGGGGAATAGGGAATGGAAAATTATTGGTATGTTTTGTGCATTCACTGTGGAAGTGTTATGTGGTATATCTTTCTAATTTATAAGTGATAGTCTGTATGTTCGTTTATAAAAGATATTATTTCTTTGCTTGACGAAATTAGTTTGCTAGGGCGAGGTGCAACAAGCTGTAAAGTTTGAAGTCTTTGTCATACTAAGTGTAGCTTTTTGGATGTATAAGACATGATATCATTTCTTAACGTGTAGGAATTAATTTGTTTGAAAAGTGTAGCATGCATACAAATTACAGCTGTGGGATTTGTTCTTATGCAAAATATGCTATTGGAAAAGGTTGAATTGTTGGTTTTAAATAGTGAGGTTGTTGTGGTACACTCCACGAAAAAGACAGGAACAAATTGTAAGCATGTTAAGATGTTACGATAGAAGACGTATGCAAAACACATGGCAACAAACAATGCATGATTATTGTTAAGCAATATATGCCATCAAAGATGCTTTTTAGTTAGGCTTGAAATTTTCTCATGCTTTCCAAAATTAGTTCATACTTTCCACGTAGAATAGAAAATCCATAACAAACCATTGGATGTCATAGAATTTGATACCATATGAGGAAAATTCAGTACGCATGCCAGATCGAACTGGTCATGTGAAGCAAGAAAAGTGCTACAACTATAACTATTTTTGGTCTTTAGTAGTGAAGCATTTGGATGTATCTCTCGGTGTGTAAGCCACTAGTAAACTTGGAGAGTGATTTTGCAATGAACAAATCATTTTCAAAGTTGTGTGATTAGAAGATATGTAATCTTTTTTTAGTTACAAGACATGTATTGTAGGATATAAAATAACAAGGAACATTTAACAACACATATTCCAAGGACAACGAGTTGTCTTAAACTTTTATATCACATAAACGAGAAAAGAAAATAAATATCTCTTTAAATAGTTTTATATCTATCTAAAAAAATTTGATACACAATATATCTCAAACATCTATACTCTATTGTAACAAAACCCCAGACACTTCAACCTTCATATAGACTGTGTGCAAAACCAGTGCCGCCTACAATTTTGCCGTTTGGTGGATCTGACGTAGCGAGCTGGATCTTGGGTACTCACACTGCTCACGTGTCAAAAGGTGCACACGTGACGCGCTGCCACTCGCGAAGCCGCAGAGTTGCCCTCGTGAGCGATGCACGGGCGAGGGACCGCGCGGCGGATGATTGCAGTTGATTTCGACGGTGGAGAGCCGTCGAGAAGCCAGAAGCTGCCGTCTGTTCACTTGTTCAAGGAATATGCTCGTAGCGCTAATATGATGCCTCATTGTGATCGCTCATGATTCAGTCTATGGCATTTGAATGCAGAAATAGGTATAGATGTATCTTGATCAACTCTAGTTTAACTTAATTTACTCTTATTAATTAATTAAATTAAACTAGAGTAGATCAATATATATATATACATGTCTATCCCTATTTGAATAAAAGAATTCCTAGTTGAAATACATATTTCACTCTTAACCAGCGAATCTCTCTCTCTGAAAAATAACGACACAACCCCTACCTAAGCCACATGTCTATAGAGAAGCGGTTAGAATTTTTGTCCGGCAGACCGGCACGTAGGTACAGCGTTCGAGTTCCCAGCCGTGAATGACCCTGAACATCGACTATTATATACTAATAATAATAAAGTGCCTGGATCCGTGAATACTCGGACCCCCTGCTACTGTAGTAGTGAACCTATGTATGTATACATATATATGTATAGGTATATATGTATACATATACATATATATGTATTTATATATATGTAATTTTTTTTCGAAATTTTTTAGAAAAATATCAAAATGAATATTAGTTACATTAATAAACAACTGAAAAAAATTCTAAAATGCAAAGAAAATATCTAAAACTCAGAAAAATATGAAACTAAATTTTAGGTAGTATTACTTCCACCTACATGTTAAAACTATGTGCATACATAAAAGTACTATTATTTTCTATATAATTAATTAAATATGTTTAATATTAATAATTTTATAAATAAATATTGAAATGTACAAAATTTGTGAATTTAATTTTTTAGTCTTCTTTTATCGTGCTTTACACAGCAAAATAAAAACGAGCGTGACGTAGACGCGCCAATCAGACTAGTTAATCTCAAAGGTGGCAACAAAGGAACCAACTTGTATTAGCAACATATGGCGTGTTGATCGACGCATATATACAGCCGATCATCCAGATAAATGACAACAGCTGCTTACTAGATAATAATAACAGAAAGGGATCTCACCAAACTTTTCGTTAGCGCACGACTGCATGTAACCGTCAGTGACCTGTTAATTCTTAACTTAGCTCTAGTTTGTTAGCAGTTAAATAGTTACGGCTGAACGCCTCCTGCACATGTATAAATATTGTACCCAATGATCAATACAATTGTGTGTTGCATCAATCTCCTTTCTATACTCTTACACAGATAAATAATAATATCCTCTGCATTAAGATCACACAAAAGCCCTATTACTGTCAGTTGCACACGACCAACCTGTGGAGCTATACAAGCCTATAAAAATCGCATAGCACATCCCCCCCCCCCCCTAGCACACTAAACAACCACAACCACAGCTTTGGTTCTCTCACCACACACAACTGCAACATATACTTCAGAGTTAAGACACCAAATCAGGTCTCACATAACAGATGTCTTCTCTTCAGAAAAGAAGTCAAAGGCAACCGCAACCACCATGGTTTAACCGCGAGTCTTGGCCCTCTTCATGCCCCCCATGTTGTTGTGAAATGGGGAGAGTGATCCAGACTTTTGTGAGCTGTCATCTCTGAGCGTGCCATTGAGCATAGCAAGCTCGCGAAGCTGCTGCTTCTTGAAGAAGTCCATTGATTCGTCCTGGCAACATTTGGTAATATAAACATAAGTTGAAAAAAATTATCTAAACCAGAACATGCTGATCAAGACCAAATGGTTGAAACTGAAAATGAAAGTTCTATTAGAAAATATGAAGCAAAGGTTTCATACCACAGGTTTAAGCATATTGTTGAGAATTTCTCGGGCTTGCATAAGACGGATATCGACGATCTCAGCTGGCAGCTCAGCTTCTATCAAAAGGTGGAGAGGTTCATTAAGGTGTTCATATCCTGCTTTTCCCCTCATCAATTCTTCCTGCAAGTTTTGAAAGCAATAAGCCAATAACTTGGTGTGATCTCAACAGGCAAACAACAGTAGCTGGACAAGATACCAAAGACTGGACATTTCTGAAGCATAAATTGAGCAAAGAAACCATAATATAAAAGAAAGTTAACTAAAGCAAAACTAATATCCAAGGACTTGTCATATACACTATTGTGATATAACATAATTCAAGTTTTCTGACAACTGCAGTATAACTTTTTCTCCCAGTCGAGAAGCTTTGAAACTGACCGTATCTGACATTAGAGAGTCATTCATTACAGTGAAGTAATAGTTAAAGCTCATAAAAGGATGCTAAATTTGGCAATATCCAATAATTATTTGATTATGTACAGAATAGCCTTATGGTAGTATCACCACAGTACCTCTTATAGGTAAAGCAACACATAGATGAATGTCCATGAAACATTAGCGTTCTGATTACGGAGTAAGTCTTGCTCCGAAGAGGAAAAGGATCGTGAATTTGAGACAAGGAAACAAGACAGGGTGTGGTAACTTATGAATTTACAATGAGAATATCAACAGCGAAATAACAAGTCACAGGCAAAGTTATAAATCAAGATGAAACATTACCCGAGCAGCATCCTTTATGCTGCTGCGGCCTCTAATAAGGACACGACAGTCGGTATTTGCCTCAACTTGTTTAAGAGAATTTCCCCTTGGACCAAGTAGTCGACCCACAAAGTTGAACTGTAAAGCACAATGCTACAATCAAACAAAAATCATCTGAAGTGAATTAAGGGGAATAAGAGATGGAAGCAACATCTTACATTAGGGTATTTCTCCACAGGAATGTCCATTCTCATTGTTTTCTTCACGATGAAACCTGAGTTGCCCTGTGGATTGAGCCAATTTCTAGATGGAGGATGGAACATGCCCGACCCCTGAAACAACAAAATATGGCCCCGTGAGAATAAACTGATTGAAACAAGAATATTCTAACTAAACATGATGCAGAATCCTTCATTTGAGAACCAGCGAGAAAAAATGGAGTGTGCACTGTAATCTCACCAGGTACAGTATTTCATGTTGAACTCACTTTCATATTCACACCAAATCTAAGATGAAACCGTACCTAAACTATCAATACTTCAGCAACTTGGCACTAACTGCCCAAATTCCAACTTTTAAAATTGTTTAAGGAACTGAAGCATATTTTGCAATGAGAACAAAGCCAGACTATGAACTATTCTACAATGCAAGCTACATTTTCAAATAATCTACCATGGAATTTTCCATCTGATCAATTTTAGCTCAGCTAGATTTCACCAGTGGTCCCCTAAGTCATGTCCTTCCTATAAAAACTAAAAGATGTTCACTGACTGTAAGCCCTTCCTCTAAATTAACCATATGCTTGAAGTCAATGAGTATGAAACAAGTGTGTGGCTATTTGAGAAGTTAATATGACATCAGTCATCAACTTCGGGGCATTTGGTTCAGACAAAAATGGGATAAGAATATATCCCTACAGGAGACAGCACACTGTTGTTAACAGCCTGGTGAACAAAGACATTACAGGGTATTCACTACTGATAAATGTCAACAAAAAGAGACCAACCGGTCTGTTCATTTAGATATTTCATATTCACCACAATTCCCATAAGAACAAACAGTAATAGTTACGTCAATGGTCAGTAATCGTACTTCAGATGGAATTGCTGGCGCCCAACCATTCATTTCAATAGGCCTTCCATTTGGTATTGCTCCTCCATTTATAAGGGGGCTACCATGTTGATACCCAGGTTGATCTAAAACAGGAATCCCCAAGAGTGTAGATACATGCAATATTTCTGCTCACAGTTTGGAACACCAAGGATAACATGTACCAATAAGTTAGCATTACACATTGAAACAGATAAGTCACAAGTCGATGGACAAGCACATCAACTTGAATCCAACATTTTTAAATTTCAGTTAAATTAATGAAATGTGCACATTTAAATTTCCTGAGCAGCCTTGGCCTGTACAGGCCAGGATTAGCGTTAGCTACCTAGAAGCAATCAAGGCACAACATTATTGGCTCAGGAAACTAATTCTGGGTCTGATCCCAGTACTAGCTGAAGGGGAAGAAAATAGAAGTCATGGCTCTAAAACCCAAGTTTTACCCTTCAATAATCAACAATTTGAAGTTTATTTTACCCAAAACTAACAGCTATGCTATTCCTTGACAAAGGAAAAGCACGGAAATAACTAAAGAAATTAAGAGGAACAAGTTAAATAATAATAAAGCATAGAAAGATGTTAGGAGCCTTTTCTATGTATCTATATGTAGATTTCTCTCTATGTTGTGTACCACAATAGGTAGCTATTCTTTTGTGAAGTTTCTTACAGCACATACAGTTGAGATGAAATTCAAACGACAAATATCCTACGAAATTGCAGCATCAGACTTGGATTCATAATCTGCAAGAGTTTGTGTCGAGACCGGTCTAAGAAACAAATCAATCTCATCTATGTGCTAAACCCAAGAATCCATCCCAACACATAGTGATTTTATTGATAATCATTACAATATCCATTCCTTCATCGAATAAATTGTTTTACACGAATGACCTTCAAGGGTCGAAGAACCAAATAAAACTCTGCAGCGGATCTTAAGCGTAGCCTTAATTTCCACCGATAACTCCACACGGAAAATCGATGTAGAACACCTTCCTAGAATACATCCTCCACGAAATCTTCCAATTCTTGCCCAACTAAGTGTTTGGTGATAGCAAATGTGAGCACATGTCATACTCAGCAAGTTGTGAAGGAATAGTATGCATATGAAGACTTTAACAAGAATAAGGCTAAATGGCTCTTTCGCATAAAACAACATTTAAGTAAAAACATTTGAAAAGCAATAGTAATTAAGTAAATGACTATAAATAATCAACCACCTCAAGGTTCCATCCATTCTGACTTAACCAACTAACCACCTCAACCAAGGTTTTAACCACCAAGGTTGAACACCCAACACCTTAACCATGGCTCCCACCGCTAAAGTTGAACTACTGACAAACCACCTCAACCATGATTCCCTCCATCGTGATTTACCCACTCCTCAACTATAGCTCCCACCACCAGAGTTGACCAGACTAACCTAAACACCAAGTTATAATCATGGTGGGTTTTCCATGCCGCTCGTGACCGTGAGCACGGCTGAATATTCACTTTTAACTCCGCAGAAGTTGTACTTTACCCACAAGTCGTGATTTGATCACCCGCAAGCAGGTGACTAAAGTCTCCATTTTGCCCATGTTCGCGAGACACTTACACACCTCTGAGGTGTGTGAGGTGTGTGGTTAGGAGATCACTACAAAATCTTTACAAAGCCCCTCTCAACATATGTTTACCCGCTAAGGTTTCATCGCCGTGTGATTCCATCTTAAGAACAGAAGCCCCCTCTTGCGCCTTTCGGATGCCAAGACTTTTCGTCCATTCACCCCTCTTCTGCCTAGTCTACACTATGCTGAGAGTAAAGCAAATTAATTAGCTAAGCCCATCTCATACCAGGCTTGTGGTTATACTATAAACACAGAAAGGTCACCCCACGAACCGGTCCTTAGATTTGAGCAAGACTACTACTTTCCCATCACATACCAATCTCATCATACCACTTGCTCAAATTCCTATTTCATATTGCTACAAAAATTATTCCATCATATTTTATCATTGTTGCATATGACTATTATCAAGTTCGTAGAGCAATTATCATGATCACCACCCCAAAGCAAAACTAAGCATCATCTACCCTTCTATAATCTAAAACCATACTATGGTGACAAGGATGACAAGAGAAAACTAGTGTAAAGCCTAACATTTAGGATTCCTAACAAATCATTAGCATGCAGGTTTATAAAACAAATATTTGTAAAAATGGGATAAATATGATCAAGAACACAACTTGTCTTCACTCGACTCAGTTGGGTCTTCAGCGAAGCCTTAGTCTTGAAGTCCTTCTAGCTCCTCTAGAACGTTAGCGTCTACTCGTGAACATAAGCGAAAAGGTAACACATAAACACCAAGACCAAAAAGAACCAAATATCACACAACAAACATCACCACATACAAGATCACGCTTTTCCGGACAATCCGACAAAAGAACAAGTCAAGACAAAGCTACAGTTGACAAGTTATGATTTTTCAAAGATTAAAACAAAACTAAAAAGATTAACTACATATGAAATTATGTTGCTAGGAATTTTTTAGTGTTTTTCCAAAGTCATCTATGATTTTCTAGGATTTTTATGGAATTTATTAACATTTACTTTAATTATTAAGCTATATAAAAACATTAAACATAACTAAATAACATTATCAAACCTTACTAAAACTATTTCAAATTTTATCATGTTTATGAAATTATTTTTATTCTAGAAAACATTATTTAAACCATAGGAAGAAAACAGTAAACAGAATTAACAAACATTTATTTGAATTATGGAACATAAAACAAAAACACTATAAGCATCATGAAAACTATTTTACAAAAGCTTATCCTAATTTTAGAATCTTTTTTATTGTGAAGAATATATTTTGTTGGAATTATTCGACTAAGGGAACATTATATAGAATTATAAAACTATATATGAAACTATTAAACAGAATAAACCTATAAAACATTATTAGAAAATTAATTTCCTATTTATTGTTATTTTTAGAATTATTTTTGCACTGAAAAACAATTTATTGCACAATATTTCAGTATTATGACATCAGCACACAATTAAAACAATTAAAGGAAAAGAAATTGCTGAGTGGGCTCTGTTTGCTGACGTGGCACGACACATAAGAAAAAACGCTAACATGGCCTGCTGACTCGGCTTGCTGATGTGGCAAGGGCTGATTGGGAATATGAAGTGACACGTGGCGCTTCCTGATTAGCTAGCGAAGGGGTATGTTTTGATTTAATCCTGGCCGTTCAGATTGGATCGAACGGCCACAGATGTTTGGCTCACTTCTACTCAGCGGCGGAGACGACTCCTGCAACGGCGCATCGCCGGGATCCAACCGGATCGGCACTCTGGTGGCCTAAGGTCGACGCCAGGCGGCGGAAAAGAAACACAAGAGGACGGCGAGCTCACCTAGGGGTTCACGATGACGGGAATGGCGGCGAGACGAGCCAGTGACGAGAGATGGCGGCGGCGGCTCTCGGGACTTGGCGGAACTGGTGCTCCAGTGGACGGAAAACGAAGGCGAGGGCAGAGGAAGCTTTTCGGGGTCTTGGCGGCGCTCTAGGATGCTTCGGTGATGGCGATGTGGCACAAGAGCGACAAGTCAGTGAGTTTAACTGAGGAGCACCAATGGCGGCTTGGCATCGGGCTTGGGTGCTATGGCGTCAATTTCTTGACGAAAAGCTGGGGAAAAAGCTCGGGATGCTCCTTGTAGTAGGGCGTAAGGGCGACTATATATAGGCGGGGAGGGGATAGAGATAGAGTATGAGCTCGGTTTGAATCCATGGCGATGGTGTCTCGTGTCCGATGCGGTTTCCTCGTTAAAACCCAAGGCCCTTGGAGATAAGACCGGGATTCTTGCCTATTCATAGCTGGCGAGCTTCTAGAAGATCTTCCCCATCGTATGCACGTCGGACTTGCTCCTCAGCCCGTGGTTGGCTCGGGTTTCCTTGGCGGCGCAACTCAGCAGCGTGAGAGCAAGGAGGGAGGGAGAAAGGCTAGAGGTAGGGGACGAGCGGGCGGCTGGGCTGGCGAGGTGGGCTGCGGCCCAGAGAAAGAGAGGAGAGGGAGAGAGGGAGACGGTGACGGGTTGGGCTGGATCGGGCCAAAAACAGAGAGAAAAGAGAAAGAGAGGAGGTGGGCTTCGGCCTATACAACCAAAAAGGCTTTTTTCTTTTTCTATTATATTTCCTCTCATGTGTATACACATGTATATATATATACCTACAGCGTATATCCCACATATACTTATATTAGCTCACATAATCAAGCAATCAAACAATCAATCAAGTAAATAATCAACTAATATATACACACATATATATGGATATTCTTTTATAAGAAAAATAGCCCTCAATGTATATATGTATTTATACATATAGCACACATACTCACATATGTGTATATGCATGAAAGTACACATACACACTTAGGATTTTATTTAGTTTTTGCAAACCCTTTTATTTTCTTTGAAAAAGTTTTTAATTTTCTTGGTTTTAAGAATTTGGGCTGTTACAGTTCGAATTTGAACATTGGTCGTTGCTAAAGTAATCAGGTGCATCAATAGTTGAGCTACAACTAATTCCCAGTCACAGCACATGGAACCACACTAGGACGTGGATTTTTGAAGTTAAGTGCATCTACACCCATTATGGATCCAAGAAGTTCCACGCTTCAGAAAATTCTCCAAAAAATTGTACATGTAAATCATGCCAAATTATGCAAACCTGCACAAATATTTTCATTTGTGCATCTCTAGTCTATTTTGCACAATGCATAAGTAAATGAACATATTTTCGTACAAATGTAGCAGGTGTGCATGATCTGGCATGGCGTACATGTACGGATTTTTGGAGAATCTTTGAAGTGTGGAAGTTCATCTGCCTATAATGAGTGTAGATGAACTTAAGTCCATAAAAGAATTTGCCCTAAAACAGATGCTTTTCTGAAAGCTGTTCTTTCTATCTACAACTCTCACTTGAGAAACTAGGTATATATTTGTATGTCCATAGTGGTATTAATATTATTACAAAGGCACAAGAAAGGCATCTTTGCATAATAATTACCCACATTTTCCTTCATCTAAGATAGGTGCACATATAGTAATTGTTCACTCGGGAAAATAACTATGCCTTTATGCAGGTAGACAAGAAGGCCTAAATTTAGTGGATGTGTTATTAATGATTCACCTTGATTCAACAACCGGGATGTGCATGGAAGAACTGGCATGAAAGGGGCAAGCTTTTGCTTCTCGGCGAGCAATTCTGCAATGTACCTGCAAAGATAACAACCAGAAATCTGTGAGCACACACATATATATACTAATGGAAAGTGATTACTTGCGAGCCTGCCAACTAAGCTGTTATATTTAAACATGGGTGGAGATCCCTTGGAATTAGCTTAAGTGGAATTTAGTGGATCTATCTGTTCAATCTACATATTGATTTGGAACCTAGCACTCATGAACCGCGATCCAGCTCAACCAAAGTGGTGAAGCACAGAATAATGGCCTTTGCTCTCACGTTCCATTCTTTACTTTCAGTCTGACAGCACTACTCGATTGTGATCACGATCCATCAACCAAGCATGAATAACCGATTTCAACTACAATCGACTAAGCCCACACAGAAATCGGCTGAAATCACAAGGATCAATTCCCTACTTACTGCAGTAACTCAGTTCTTACCAATTCCCCCAAAAGAAAAGAGAACGCACGTGTTATAATAAAAATATATATATCTAGAACCAACATCCTATCCTAATATCAACACCAACGCAGCCATCAAAGCCTAAACTTCGTAGCAAAGTGCAAAAATCTTTAAGATCCAGAAGTAAATATACAAGCGCCCTATTCCCCAGTCTATAATCACACCTAGACATGGCAGAAAACCAACCTGACGACCACAGTTGAGACTCCATTTCGCATATAGCTCTAGTCTTAAGTAGAAAGGGAAAATCCACTTGAATCGCAATCATCAAAATCCACTCGAATCGTGACCATCAGAAGTCTTTAGCTCAACGAAAAGTCAATCACATCCCGAGTTTTGACAAACCACAGTCCACAGACCATCAGAAATCTTTAGCTCAACGAACAGTCAATCACATCCCGAGTCCTAAAAACCACACAGAGTTCGCCAATCGACTCCAAGATCAAATATTTTCAACCACGGAACCACCGATCAGACCCCGATCGCGGTACAAGAACAAAGAAATCGCCGCGATGAGCAAAAGGAAGGAGAGAATCAGAGGGGATAGAGGTGAGGGCTCAGGCGTCTGGGCGTACTTCTCAGGGTCGGCGAGGGGGAGGTGAGGGGAGAGCGGGCCCGTGGAGGGCGACAGGGAGTAGTCCATGTAGCGGCCGCCGGAAGACATGGCCGCCGCCGGAGTGTAGTAGGATCTATCAGAAAGAGGAAGAGAGCAGGAGCAGATTTTTTTTTTTCACGAGGAAAGCCTGCGAAATGCTGATTGGTAAAGTATCTCAGGGGCATATGCTCATGTATGAATGTATGATCGGAGAGTTCAGCAAAATTAGGGATGTAAGTAAACTGTGATCTTTGTTGGCTGGTTCCTAGTTCGTACTTCGTGTATTTTTTTCTTATCTCAAGGGGCACATGATCGTGTACACGATCAATTTAGCGGATCTTTTTATATTTTTATATAAAAAATTGTAAATATATGTGTCTATCGTTGCTACGTGGACATATCATCTATTGAATAAGTGACAAGTTATCCTTCGTCGGAAGGGTGACTGGAGGTATCGATGCCACGATGGTTGATATGTTGACCTGTCGTCCATTGAACGAGTGGCAATGTGAGGAATCGTTCAAACAGTATTCTAATTAATTATCAGGGGATCATTATTTATAACAATTAACCAGAATCTCGTTCCAGTAATCCCGGCACGTGTTTAGTACCCAAGAATTGGAACACATACCTCCAACATAGTACATCACAACATATCTTAATAAAGAGTAAGTAATAAACATTTATATTACAAATATTAAGCATGCAACTGATTCCAACAATTTATAACAAAAACGAGTTAGGAGGAGACAAAAACCCATCAACTCCTAACTATCCAAAGATCTACGCAGCGGAAAAAATAAACTAGACAACAAAAGAGAGTGGAGCCACATGTCCTTAGGCTCCACTCCAAAAGCTCGAGTTTCGGAGTAGGATGCACTACTCCTGCCTGCCACCCTGATCAGCAGGCATAAAGTAACCGAACA
This sequence comes from Phragmites australis, assembly GCF_958298935.1. Lineage (NCBI taxonomy): Eukaryota > Viridiplantae > Streptophyta > Magnoliopsida > Poales > Poaceae > Phragmites > Phragmites australis. The sequence goes on along the minus strand of NC_084936.1, from coordinate 16,168,017 downwards.
CCATCCCTTCCTCAGCAGCCGGAGTACCTGCATCAACTTAAGGGCAACACCTTGAGTATGAAGGTACTCGCAATACTTACACAATATGGGTATATAATATCCTGACTCCAAGGATTATGCATTGAGCTGTTAGCAAGAATATAAACATGCGGTTAAGTTAATTAAAGCGGTAAGCAATGTAGACATATGTGTGAGCAACTAACTTAATCAACATATATAAAATTACCCTGCAACTACCAACTGATCATATGAAACTGTAACCATAATAGTATCAATGTATAACAAGTGACATCTCGACCACCTCCCACATATCCGAACCACAAACCACATATCCGAACCATCATCCACAAGTGAGAACTCTACGACGATACAAATGAAACCATAGCATACTCATGACCGAGAGCGCAGTAGTTCGAACTGTTTTTACACCTTGCAGGGGATACTCCTAAGCCCACATGACTCGGGGACCATACGGCTTGTGCCACCCGCTAAAGTGCACATAAGGGGTACTTGTGTCAACCTTTCCCAACCAGTCACAACCGTATGCGGCATGCATCACTCGGCGTAGCGGTACTAGAACTACTCTCGGAGCAAACTAGTACCACTTACAAGCCCGCCCGCTCACACCATCGATATTCATGCCCTACAAAGCCACAGTTGCGAAGGTATTCGGCTCATCTTACTATTAGATCGGCATGTGATGAGTAAGATAAGTACTAAAGCCAACTGTACCGATGGACGGCCTTAAACGATGCAAGCGGCCTACAGTGTTCGGGTTCCCTTCCCGAACTACCCTCGAACTTTCCTTAAGGGCAGATGACACCCCTAACACCGCCCACATCTCGTCTCGTACTCGCCACTCAACCAACCATAACAACCTCAACCATGTATTTGTGCAACAAAAGTAAATCCTATACTCACGAACAACGGAAACGTCATCATTCGACTTCTACCGAAAGACCTAAGCATGGCTAAGTATATAAGTCGAACTTGTACCTAGATATAACATCATCTCAAAGCTACAAGGAACATGGATGAACAAGTCAACGAGGTAGAAGAATGCAATTGGCGTAGGTTCTACCCATTTGTTCCTGACATCGACTCCCTATACATGCAAACCTATACATAAGCATAATTTATCAATATTTAGACTTCATTCAATTCAACTGATAGGGTGCAATATATTAGATGCTTGCCATACTGTTCAGGTGGCTGCCCAAAGTTTCCCTCGCTATCCTGGATCACCGACTCGACGTTCTCTAAAAAGAATAACGCGTGCAATGCCATGAGTATGAATAAAGTGCAACAATGCATACCACAATGCTTAACAACATTCTAGAAGTATAAGATATACGAATCAATGCAATACTAAATAATCTAAACGAAAATCGAAAAATAACATCCATCCGGAGTATCCGGGCTCGAACCCTCCGGGTAACCTTCCGGAAGAGGTGCTCGGTTACTACTTTTTATTTGACTAGCCTGAAGTATCCGGGTGAATTCGGATTATCCGGGACAGCCTCCGAGAAAGGCTCTCGGTTAGCATTATTTTAACTTGACTCAGAACCTCTGGGTTGGTCTGGACTATCCGGGATAAACCGGACACTCCGAGTGAGGTTTCGAACGAAGCTCTCGGCTACACGATCACATAAATACCCGGAATCTCCGAGTTTGCCCGGATAATCCGAGCGATACAGACTTGGTTTCTCCATAATTTTTCCATTTGACTCATTTTACAAATCTGTGCTACACAAACGTGTACATGCCCTATCCAAAGGATCCTAAACCAAACTCATACCCTAAACCCTAACCAATTTTGAACACAATTCGTCGGACAAATTCTGCTGAACCTGGAGTATCCGGGTGAGTCCGGGGTATCCAAATTAGCCAGAAAAGCTGTTCTCGAGTGGATTTTTGGTCGATTCGAGTTACGATATTTTTCAAGTCTAAAGTGAACATGTTAGGGATAGCCTAAGGGTACTCGAACTTGTTCATTAACTACCCACATGACTCTAGAACTCAGATTCGACCAAAACTCCATTTTTGCTCAAAAAGCTCAAGAATGCCAAGAACTTTGAGAACTACTCGATTCTTCCATGAAAACGAAAATGGATTGGATAGATGAGTAGCTTATGAGCTAGAGAATGCAATGGTACCACATGCATACCTTGAATCCTCCACTTAAGCTCGAATTTTGGGAAGAAAGGGAGAAAGAGAGCTTGAGCTTGAGTGAGAGGGGGAGGGAGAGCTGTAGCTATGCTGCACTTGGTGAGGACGTGGTGGAGTGAGGGAGGAGAGAGAGGGCAGGTGGGTTGCTGCCCACTTGAGAGAGAGAGTGGGTGAGGAGTGGGATCACATGTGAGGCCCACATGTTAGAAATAATAGGTATTTCCAATGTTTTTTTTTATTATTTTCTCTCCTAATTTTCTTCTTATCCCAATGATTATTAATGAAGTGTATTTGCGCTTCGGATTACCATTACGCAAATTCTAAGCACAATGCTTAAGAAGCATAATTTTACTTAAATGCGTGATTAAGAAATTGGGACGTGACAGACAAGTACTTGTCGCTTATTCAATGGGCGACATGTTTTAGCCACGGTATGTAGAGAGAATTTGGGAACACAAGAACACCATGTACTGCTACAGAGAGAAAGAGAGAGATAGAGTGCAATAATGACAGATCAAGCAGGAAGCGCATAGAGCTAGCCTGATTTCTTGCCGCCTGGCCTCTATCGCCATTTCGAAGGGTGACAAGTTCGTGGCAGCCTGGTCACCCAATCCGAGGGTTCTGACTCATCCTGTTGTCCGTTGAACGAGAGACAGGTTCTACCACTCAGACATGTTACTCGTTGAAAAGGTGACAGGTTCATGTCGCCCTTCGAACGCATATATTTGCAAATTTTGAATTAGAAAATATATAAATAAAGCATTTGATTTGATATCAAAATTTACTAAGGCAGACATCTTATAATAGCAACTTCCCACCGAGGTGCTCTCCCAACCCCATCTCCCGTTTCGCTATTGGTTCGGACCTTTCCCTCCCCGGCTCTCCAATCAACATAACGAATAGTCGATGCAAACACAAGTAGACACAGATGTATAGAGTCTCTCTTTCTTTCATTATCAGAATATTGAACACAAATCTCTTACATCTCCTCTCATATACATATTCCTACTGGGAATCCAGGTTTAGGTATGAAGCCTATCTAACTTGACTTCCAAGTCAAGTAGGTTATGGAAGCTAATCCTAACGGAAATCTTAACAGTTCGGCTGTCTACCAGCAAATGTGACGATTTTTTTCCTCGTAGCCAATTGCACCTTTATAACTACATTTTGTATTTAAAAAAATAACATTTTGTATTATTTTCTGTCCAGTCACGAAGTCGAGAGGATGGGGTTTAATAATCCGGGATCATCCTGGAGAGGCAATTTGCGTCAGAAGTTGCCGGACTGAACACCTCATCGATGCTTTTTCAGGCAGAGATTGTAGCATGTCTGCAAGGGGTGAAAACAACTATGGAGTTCAGTATGGGAAATATTGTGGTGGGAAACATATGCCTTCAGAGGGTTAAGCAAGCAGTGATGTCGGCAGCCTTTGATCTATCATCGGCAGGTGGTCTGGTGTATGAACTAAAGAACTTAGTCCATCTCAATTTTATAAATTCTAGTGTTGAGTTTAAGTTTAGAAACTGTAACAAAGTAGCGCATGTCCTAGCTTCGCGAGGCTAATCCAATCAGGGCCGTTCCAAACATTTTAGGGTCCCTAGGGCGTGGCAAATAATAGGGGCTCTTAGAGCATCCACGGTGTAGACAAATGCATTCATCATATCACGTCCATGTCACACCAATGTTAAATTAATTTTTTCCTACTACAATGTTTGACATCGCTAGCCTTCCTTGTAGGTGGGAGATAAACAATAAAAAAAAAAAATCCTCAGCTGCCTTCTCCCATCCTGCTCCGGCCATCTTTTTTATGCCGGCGACTGCTACCGACTCCTCTGCGTGAATCGAGATCATCTGACGTCGAAGTTATCGTGATATCGTTGCTGATATGTAGATCTGACCTCACATGTCAGCCACGACGCACCACGTCAGAGGATCCTAATCCCCACCGTGTCCCCTCTACCGATTCCTCGCCATCACATCCTTCCTCTCAAATCATCAATTTCAGCCACAATTTCTCTCAAATCCAATAGCACATTAATTATATTAATAAGTATCAGTAGACTATACCAAGACACTAAAGACAAAACATTTCAAGAGAAAACTACGTTAGCCAAAGCACGATTTATAGGCCAGTGGCAAAACCTCTAAAGGTGAAGTAAGCCGGCCAGAGGTTCGACTTTCGTACCCATGGTCTCCAATAAAGATCATGCAATGGGAGGCGACGTTAAAAAAAAGCACCGTTAAAAAAAAGAGCCATGGTAAATCATCTATCACCTACCAAACAAAACAAGAGGGCCACGAACATCTGACCAAAATTTGCAATTCCAATTGCCTTCTTTAATCCTCTCAGACCTAATGTTCTTTGTAACAAAAAGAAAAGGATGTTAATACCAAAACTCAAGATTGTATTTGAGATTCGACTACTAGAGACTTGGAGGGGTATTTAACAGAGAAACAAACAAGACAAAAAAGGAGAAACTTACAGGTATGCAGTGGCGATTTCAAGTAGAGTCGTTGAAAAGCCAAAGGAATTGAAGGTAAATTGCCTAGTAATCCACGAAATCGTGCTCTTTTACTCTAAGTGCCGCGACTTGGGAAAGAGCATGATTAAGCATGGCAGGTGGGCAATAGGCGGCAACTGCGGGGGAGCGACCAGCGAACAACCCTTCACTAGCGGCGCGTGCGGACTGCAGTGTGTGTGTATATATATATATATAGTCTACCTACCGGATTGTAATTGATACACATTCTGATTGTAAATGTAGGTCGTTTTAACTTCATCAACTATTCTCTAAATATAAGTTATTCTTGAACTTCTATGCATTTTTTTCTCTTTTGTTCCCTTCTTACTCTTGTTTAATAAATGCTACAACTCTCACAAATAAATACGTTATCTTTTTCAATGCAGAATAAATAAAGTGCAACAAGGTCATTTGATCTACTTTCTTAATTTCTGTACACAAGTCTAAAACGACCTACATTTACAATCGATGGAGTATTTCTTAGTTGTAACTAGAGTGATGCAACAGTAAACTACAATACGCTAGACGCAGAATAGACTTCCCGTGTGTGTCTATATATTTATAAAATTACATTCATGTTTCAAAATTTAGCACGAATAAACTACCATCGCACGTTCATAAGGTGAGAGCAAGGTCTCGTTCCATGAACGGGCGACACCTTAACATAGTTGGTCGTTAACGTGGTACAGACGATGTCGCCCGTCCATGAGGTGAGACCTTGCTCTCACGCGGTGAACAAACGACACTTTGGTCTTGCCCAATCATATGGCAGCAACAAGATGTGGTCCATTGAACGCGAGACGTATTGTTGTGCCCTAAATCAATTTTGTTTGTGGCAGAATAAGCGTTCGTGCACCACTATTTTTTATTGATTCGTCCAATACCATTAGATGTTTGTGCAATTTTTTGAATACCCAGAGTTGACGGAAACGGAAGGTTGAACACGTTAATTTTAATAGGAACTGCGACGCTCGAGGTGGCATGTATGGTACACGATCAAATATGTACCATGTCTAAACCTAACATGCCTTAGGGAATATAAATAACAGGATTACAACATCTGGTCTACAAAGTGCAATGTGGGTACTTTCTCTTTCTCGCCGCTTCTGGTCCTACCTCACACATCCGACGTGCCCTCTTGCGCTTCCTCTCCCTCTTCGCCTCACAGGCATCTGCCATCATACGGTTATACTCCTTCCTCATCTTATGCTCCTCCTTCTGAATATGCTTGCATGTAGACTCCCTCCTCTCGTCGGCTTCCATCTCATGGAAGCATCTCCAAGTGGCACGATGCTGAGTGTGAAGGAGGAACACATCCGCTTTCGACTGCTCAATATTCAGCCGCTGTAAGAAGTTACATAATGGTGGTGGCGACTGCAAGGAAGACCAAAAATATTAAGTCGTAATTCTTAGTTGTTTTTGGAGTAATTTGACTAAAAGTTATTACCTGGCGGTGAGAGTCAATATTGGTGCTTCCCTGAGGTGAATCATACTCGTAGTTGCAGCATATGAAGAACCTCCTTCCGTAGGTGTAGGATAACTCAGAGGACTTCGTCACCCTACAAAAGTCTCCACATCAGCAGATGGCCACTTCGACCCCATCAGGTGTAGATCCAGTATGCATTTTTTGGGAAAAGGATCATACACTATTTTCGTCGGAGTTGTGGAGGTTGATGCTAGTGGTTTGGTTCTATGTGTGGCCATGAGGTCATATATTTATACAGTGGATTTGTGCTGGCGCATGGACTAAGTTCACAGAAATTGGCTCTGGAAAAGCAATTGATTTTGTAGTAAGAATTGGTCATATCAACTGAAAAGGTTACTTCTGAAAATGCTACTTTTGGAAAGCTTACTTCTAAAAAGACTATATTTGAAAAGGTACGTCTGAAAAGGCTACTTTTGAAAAGGGTAGTTTTGAAAAAGCTACTTCTGAAAAGGGCAGGTTTGAAAAGGCTAGGTCTGAAAATGGAGTACATGTTTACAAATGTGACCAGTTTTAGTACAAGCCATCAATTTTATTATCACATCTACATATCTCGGGTAATACAAAGTTAACGGTAATATTACATTGATGCGGATAGGAAACCCCTTCTACTGGCTGGACCGGGACGTCTCCCCCTTTGTTGACATGCTGCTTCATGCTTAACCTCTTCTTACCGGTGCAAGAGTGCTTCACGTCTTTGAAGCTCGGCCTCCTGCCTCCTTAGATTGTCCTGTTGGAGACGGTGTTCCTCCTCATGCCTTTGAAGTTCATCTGCCTATTGCTTACGTTCTTGTTCTCGGTGTTGACGTTCTTATTGGTGCTCGTGCCGTGCCTCCTGCTGCAGCTGTGCTTTCTCCATCCTAATCTCGTGCTCATGTTTGGTTCCAGGCTCTCTGATGTAGCCGCCACTGTATGGTGTCCTGACAAGGTCAATCCATCCCTTGAAACGACAAGGCTTAGGATAATAAACCCGAAGTTGGTATTGATATACTCAATGTATAGTTGGGAGGTGTGGACGAAGGCAAAGAGACAGAGATGCATCATGAAATCATCATCAAGCTCTGGACACATGAAGAACCTTCTACCAAAAGTCTCGACCTCGAAGGATGTCGGCATTCGAGCTCGATCGCCACACCTACACAATGGACGCTCGTGCCATTGTGGCAGTCCCATCGGGTGGTTCCTCTAGGAATCCACGATGACCTGTTTGAGGTGGCAAGATTAGGCAATTATGAAGCGAAAGGATGGATTCTGCGATACCAAAAAAAAGTTGCAGTATGCGAAATCCTTTCGGATGAAAAGACAAGTTTTATATGGCGCAACGATCTCTTGCGCATGTTTTATATGCTCTCACCTGGTGCGCTAAGTAAGTCAGCGGTTTCGGTGGAATGATCTCTTGCGCATGTCGCTTAGCAGGTGGTGGAGTGACATAGTCATCCTGGGAGGCATGTGTCCCCTTAACTGGCGAGCCAGGTAGTTGCAACGCATCGAGCTCGTCACTCTGTCTGAAGATGTAGGAGTACCCAAGGACCTGAGTACCGTCCCTGATGAGCATCTTCATGTAGCTACCCTCCACCTATACGTCCCCGAGATCGTCGATCTCTGCACATCGAAGAACGAAGAGAACATGTTAGCACCGATAAAAGCGTGATATCTATAACAATTGTTTATTCATGAAGCGAATGTCATACCTGAGGCAGGGACGCGAGAAGTCGAAGGACCTGGGTCCACGGAGGAAGGTTGTGTTGACCAGCTGGCAGCGTACAAGTGGTCATTGGCACCGGTGAATGCTGGCCTCGACGCTGTGATGCTGTAGTGAGGGTCACCGGCGCCGAAGAAAGAATGCCTAGCCCAAGTGCCACTGTAGTGCGGATCACCGCCCCTAGCGAAGGATTGCTTTGCCGAGATGTCGCCATAGTAGGGGTTAGGAGTTGGGGTGAAAGACGGCCTCGACGGCTCGGTGACGAAGGTCGGACATACCGGTGGGTATGACAGGGAGGTGAATGTGGCTGAGGGGCGTGGCAGTAGAGGAGTCGGCGCTCGTGGCCCCATCACAATGTCTGAGGACGACCTATAGCTGAATGACCTAATCACCTTATACACCTGTCGGTAGATTCAGCCTAAGTCTACGCTCACCTCGGCCCAGGGGACCTTGAGGCCACTGTCGATCCGCTTCTGGGTCGTTCGTGCCTCAACCTCAACTTGGTACATTATGTTCCTCTGCAAACAAAAGTTTCATTTGATTAGATATTTTTTTACCTAGAATTGTAGTGAATGACTAGTTGCGTACTATTGTACGTACCTCAAGTGAACGTGCCTGGTCCCTGTGCATCGAGTACGTGTCACGGACATTCGCCACGTGTTGTAGAGGCTTGATTAGTGTGTATGTGACCCGGATCTGCGTCCGAGAGCCACAAACTAGGACAGGTACTCCGCGTACTCCTCCTCATAGTGCAGCCAATCCTCATTCACAACGTCCTCAATAGCTTGGTCCCATTTTTAGACCCACGACTGCACATGTGCTGCAAAAATGCTCGTGCTATGAGCCCCCTTACACGTCAACCTACACAAACATAAGCACATGACAAAAGGAGCAGCAATGGCGGACATGTACATATAATTACAACATGCAAGTGTGATCCACCACAATCGACACCTCCCAATATTCAACCCACTTCCTATTGAAGCCTTGCACCCGCCATGGGCAACCCTCATTCACGCACTTGACATCATATTTCTTTCTGCTTGACTTGATAACATAAAACTGCTGTCGAAACGATGTCGCTCATTGAGTCATATCATCCTTCATGATCTGACTGATAGGATACCTAGCCCCCTCGGTCACCTTATTCTGCTTATATTTACATGACATCTGATTTCCCTCATTCACCACCATGTTGTTAAAGTTGGGATTATTCCAGTCCGCGGGAACAGGAACATCTTCCTCATCATCTGACATGTCATACTCAGAAGCTTCATCAGCCTCAAGATCATCCTTCTCCATCTGTTCAATTAGAGAAGAGATTCGTTCCCCCTCATCTATCTCACCAATAGGCTCAGTCAAATCATCTGATGAAGGTGCAGCATCCGGATCACCATCCTCATTACCCTCTCTCTTATCATACTCATCCTTATCACCCTCCTCCTCCGCGTACTTCCCACCCTGCATCTCCCCAACTCCTTACTTATTCTTCAATTACAAAGCAACATAGGTGACCAATCTCTTTCCACTATATCCTACAGGTACATCCTCCATACTTGATTTTTCCTAAACAGTACACCTTCCAATACACATTATCTCTCATACGGTTATCCACAATGCTAATATTCATCTCTAGAACCATAAAATTCAGAAAAAAAGAAAAGTTGAGAAGAGAGAGGAGAAGAGAAGGAGAGGAGAGGGGAGGAAGAGAGATCGGCGAAGCCCTGCTGCATTTGGGCTGCGGATTTGGAAAAAAATTTCAGGTCAATCTTTTTATCCTTTTTATTGTTGTTAATTAGTGCAGTAGTAGTATATGACATAGATTTTAGATATTTAGATCTAGGGTTTAGAAAATTGTAAAATTTAGTTAGAAAATTGCACGATAATAGTTGAATATAGAATATTATTTTTAGTATATTATTTTCAATTTGTTACCTGTAGTATATTATTTGTAGTATATTATTTTCAGTATGTTGTTTGTAGTATATAGTTTATAGTATATTACTTGTACATGCGGACGTATGAGTCAACAGTAGATGATAATTTGCGAACCTAGGGTAGCATTTAAAAACTATTTTATCCGATAATCAGAAATATAGTTTGTTGTCTTAACATGTGTTATGTTTGCGGGTGTTTCCAGGAATGGGAGATAAATTAATTTTTCAGATATATTATGGTGAGGGTGAAATTATGTACGGTCCCAACGGTGTAGATCTCTCTGGATTTCGCCATGTTATGAAGGGGCTTAGTAAGGCTAATGAGAGGACTATTGTGGGGGTGTGCAAATGGCTCATGTGGTTTTTCCAACTGGATCCGCAGCAATATGAGCTGAAGTTGAAAGGTGTTCTGAGCCGTGCTAGTCATGAATACTTTGGTGAGCTTGTTCCCATCGAAGCCACATCAACTTGGAGGCAGTATGTAGATATATGCTGTGAACGTGGCATGCCGCTTGTTTTATTAGCTGCGGCGTACCTGAAAGATCAAAATGAGGTGAACTCTGAAGAAGCAGTAGCAGGACCAAGTGAGGCAGTGGAAGATGAGTCAGAGGCGGCTAATGTAGGGTCCAGAGAGGAGGTTGGTGATGTTCCAGACCTGCAGCCGATGGGTGTAGCTGATGAAGGGGAGCACATCCCTAGCATCATTGAAGATATGGATTTGGAGGATGAAGAGTTGGAGGAAGGCCTTGCCGAGGGGGATTCTTTTGATGAGGAGGGTAATGCTGCAGTTCCTGCAGAGTGGCAGGATCAAGAATTTTCGAAGTTGGTGGTTAGCGAGGCTGACCAGACACCGTGGCCATACCATGAGAATGAGGTGTCATAGGGTGCTATGTACCCTACAAAAGAGGCAGTTATTGATGCTGTGAAATTCTGATCGTTGTCTCTTCGTAGGCAATTCAAGGTTGTTAAATCAAGTAAAAGAGAGTACGATGTGAAGTGCTTGGTTCCTGAGTGCCCTTGGCGGGTGCACGCATTTAGAGGCAAATGGGCAGACTACTGGCAATGCTCAATAGTTAAGGAACATAATTGTCATATTGAGGAAATATAGTTCGCCCATCGGAACCTGTCTTCTGCTTTCATTGCAAATGTTATGTACGGAGAGATTGTGGACAACCTAAGGTATGAGCCACGATCAATAATCCGTGCTATTGAGCAAATGTTCCAGTACACAATAAATTATGCAAAGGCATGGAGGGCGAAATAAAAGGCTATTGAGATTAGGTTCGGTACATATGAAGATTCGTATCACAATCTACCTCGTCAATTAGCCACAATTTGTGCAAGAAATCCAGGCAGCTACTATGATATCAAGCATTACCCCTCTACTGATGTGGAGTACAACGGAAAAAGAGTGTTGCAGCGTGCTTTCTTTGCATTCGGTGCAACTATCAAAGCATTTAGATATTGCCGACCCATCATATGCCTAGATGGAACATTCCTAACTAGGAAGTACAAAGGGCAGATATTGTCTGCAATAGGGGTCGACGGTAACAACCAAGTGCTGCCACTAGGGTTTGCGTTCGTGGAGAGTGAGAATGGGGACAACTGGTATTGGTTCCTAGAGCGGGTGAAGCATGCAATTGTTCTTGACCGACCAGATGTGTGCCTCATTTATGATAGACATGCAGGATTGTTGCAGGCTTTGCTGGATATGCAACACGGTAGCGTGCGACGGGGTGTACCAGTACAGTGGCCAGATCTCAAAAGCAGGTGGTGCATGCGCCATATGGGTGCGAACTTCTACAGACAGTTTAAAAACAAAGAGTTAATGAAGCTCTTCAAGAAGTTGTGCAGTCAGAACCAACAACGTAAGTTCAATGCATTATGGACAAGACTTGATGAACTGACTCTTAAACAAACTGCGGAGGCCGCACCTAACCGTGAGGAACCAATAGCTCTCGGTCGGCTCCCAACCGATACTCCGCAGATTGTACGGAGATCTGGCTCATCTATTAGGAGCTTTTCACAGTGGATACGCAATGAGCCCAATGAAAAATGGGCTCTGCTGTACGACAGTGGTGGTGCCAGGTATGGAGTAATGACTACAAACCTTGCAGAGGTTTATAACTGGGTCATGCGAGGAAGGAGGTCCCTACCACTAGTTGGAATTGTAGAAGGCATTTTGCATGGCACCTGCAAGTACTTCATTGATCGGTTTGCAGCTGCTAAGGTTGTAATGGAGGACAATCGTATGCTTTATGGCCGGATGCTATGTGAGTACATGGAAAAGGCAAATAGGAAGGCCCACATGCATCGCGCAAATCAAGAGGGCACAGCAGAGCACAGGTTCAGTGTCCTGTGTCGGGATAAGGGTCGGAGGGGGGGTAGACGTGAGCGGCATGTTCAAGAGTGTGTGCTAAGGAGTGGGACATGCATATGTAGTTGTCAGAAGCCACAATTACTCTACAAACCTTGTACACATGTCATAGCTGCTTGCGCGGAGCACCATATGCTTCCAAGGCAATATGTGTCACAATATTTCATGAAAGATCAAGTACTGAACACCTGGAACCAGGAGCTGTATGGTTACGGCATTGTTGACACTTTTACAAGTAACCTAGGGCCTTCAAGAATATATGTGCCTGATTTGGGAAAGATGAAGACCGCACCGGGCCAAAGACAATCTCGGCGGATTCGTAACGATATGGATGAATCCGAGGCTGGCCCTAGGATTAAGCGATGCAGTCAGTGCAATGAAGTAGGTCACACTTACAAATATTGTCCCAAAAGTGCAGGCGGTGATGCACCTGTTGTCTAGGTCAGCTAGTTTTGTACCATTTTAATATGTGTTAATTTCGCGTACGGTTAATTTGCATTCGAAGTATGTTGTTCTTGTATTTATTTCTCAATGTATTAATGTACATGTCTTTCAAATGCAGAGATGGCTCAGCCTTCGACCCCAGAGCTTTTGGACCCTGCCGTGGACAAGAAGCATCGCAGCTTCTTATCCGCCGAGCACAAGAAGGACCTAGGAGTGTTTCGCCCACGAGGCCCTAGAGAGCTGCTGACGGTAGACGAGCGCTGGACCCACAGGTACTTAGAAAAGCTGATGGTGTTACATATCATTTCGCTGCTGTTGTTATATATTATTGATGTACTGCAATACTTATAGGTTGGGAGCGGCCGGACTCCTACCGGTTTGCCGGTTGGTCGAGGCCCGATCGACGGAGAACCCCGAGGTTGCGGCCCGTCGTTTCTACTTCGATCGGTCGCTGATAGCAGCACTGGTCAACCGTTGGAGGCCGGAGACACATACGTTCCACCTACCGTGCGGAGAGATGACCCCGACCCTGCAGGACGTCTCCTACCTCTTAGGCCTTTCTTGCGCGGGAGCTGCGGTTGGGGTGATCGATATGCAGGCCGACTGGATGAACGATACGTCAGCGATTTGGGTCGGTGGAGCGAAAGGCGGATGCACCCCCTACGTGACTGAGTTCTTATCCGATGCACGAGGGCCAACGAAGAAGTGGATCCTACAATTCCAGGTATGGTAACATGCAACCTATCGATTTCTAACAAACTATGTCGTAATGATTATTTCTGACACCAGTCATATATGCAGCCGGCGTACATCCACCCACAAGCCAACGCATACGCGGTCTCGAGAAATTTGGAGGCCTACCTCCTTTGGTTGTTTGGGTGGGTGATGTTCACTAGTGGCCAAGGCCACCTCGTTACGAGGACTCTTGTGCCGTACGCCCGGTCGATAGCGGACGCGCATGCAGAGGATGTACCGCAGTTCAGCTGGGCATCAGCTGTTCTTGCTGCGACGTATCGGGCGCTCTGCGACGCATGCATGAAGAAGGAGGCGCTAGCCACTTTTGCCGGGTGTCCACTTCTTTTTCAGCTATGGTCGTACGAGCATTTTGCCATAGGTAGGCCGGTGGTGGATCGCTCGTCGTACCCAGAGGAGTGGTACGGCGAGATGGAAGAGGACGCGCCGACAATGGCCTCGCTGTGGTGTCGTCGACGGGTACGTAATTTACATTAACAGTTTCGTTCGTACTATGTTACTCTCTAAATAACTGTATTGATGTTTATCACTCAGCCACACTGGGCCCACGAGCAGCCTCACAGCACGTACGAGCATTTTCGTACCCAGTTTGACAGGCTACGTCCTAACGATGTGGTATGGGAGCCATACAACGTTCGGTTCGTTCATACACGTGCAGGGTCGGGATTGTCACCCTTGTGCACCCGTGACAAGGAGTACTGGCTCACCAAGGCTCCCCTTGTCTTCGACATCTACGTCGAAGAGTACTCACCGCAGCGCGTCATGCGGCAGTTTGGCCGTCACCAGGCATTCCCGCTCGTCCCCATCCGTACAGTCCCCTTGCACGTCCACAGGTACATTTGATAAATTTTAGTTTGAGCAACCTTCGTTTCAGTTTGTCTTACATTTACCGTGGTTTCAATGCAGGTACACGCGGAAAGGCCAGCCAACTGGCCACCTCTGGGCGGACCGCTTGGCCCCTTACGTGGCAACATGGGCCCAAGCGCTACACGACGTCGTTGATGAGGCGCGTCCCCACACCGAGGGAAACTTTAGGGAGTACCTACGGTGGTACGTACCTCGTACGCGGACTCGTGTCACCTACACCCCTGATGATGTCCGGGCCCACGTCGCATCGACAACGGAGACATACCCGGTGCATTGGGACGAGGACGCCGCTTTAGCAGTAAGTCATTTTTTGAAGTCCGTACTACATATTGAATGAACATAACCGTATACTTTAATTGTTCACTATTGTTCGTATCCGCAGACAGATATCATTTATGATGTAAATAGGGATGCAACTACTTCCATGGACCGCGTCCAGCAAGGGCATCACCTAAGTGCGTCGGATGTTGCGAGCTTCATTAGACGGGTTTTCGATAAGACGACGCGCGCCCTGAAACTCACCTCCTGCCGATCTACCACAGATGTAGCAGGGCCGCCTCCCAGGACGAGTGGTGTACACGCCGAGTCATCTCGGCCGTCAGACGTGCACCGACGTTCTTCAGTGTCGGCACCCACACGACCCCTTCTATCACGTCTTGGAGGGTCCGAGCAACATGGTATGAATTATACTTTTGAAAATTATTGATCAATATCCTTTACTTATTGTTATTAAACATTCATTAGGTCCGTCTGCACAAGTCTCGACGCAGCCTCGCAGATTGAGCCCTGTACGTCCACAGTCAGGTACTCCGGGAACCCTTCTTCCTAATTTCTAGTACTTTCAGCAAAATAAGTTACAACTGTGCTCAGATTACTTCGGTGATGAGGCCAGTCCGTCTTCGGCGGCCTCACACCCTACCCCCCCGCAACGTACTACGGCACGTCAGCGTGGCCTTCTTCTGCTGCACCGTCGTACCACGCAGGTACAATTATACATTTTTTACTACTACTTTCAATACCATATTGTTCGTATCTAACGTGACTATTTGTTCACAGGCTCTTCCAGCCAGTACACATGGACGCCTGCCGAGCCTTCACAGTCCTCCTACCCTAGTCAGGAGGATGAGGCTGGCCCCGACACCGCATACGACATCGTCCGTGACTTCTTCGGGGGCACATCTGACTACAACATCCTTCAGCGGTCCCAGGTTTCCAGTGCACCGCTTCGGATCCAGCCCACGCACGACGAGCCCTCGACACCGGTGGTCCCTACTAGGCCTACCAGACACGTCGGCCCACCTGACCCCCTCACCTACTCCAGGGGTCACGTGAGGGTTAACCAGCGGCATCGGGACCATGATGGGGCGCACGGACGACGGCAACGAGGGAGGCATGAGTAACATTTTACATTTTTTGTAACTAACATATGCGTATTCACTTCGTGATGTGCTCATATGTATTAAGACACGTTCACTTTGTATGGTCGACTTAGCATTTCGTAAATGTATTTCATATTCAGACACGTTCAATGAATGAACAAGTGACCACACCACTAAACTTTAACCATGACTTGACAACACATGCCTCCTGCCGCAGGCTTTAAACAAGATGTGACAACACTACCCAGCTTTTTCAAATCAGTAAATGACAACACGGGTACCAATAAACGTGGAATCTCTGACCATGGGCAACGACAAAACTGTCACATTCTTCAAAATGGAATCCGATGCTCCTCCCGCCAGCTACGCCCATGCCCTAATTCCTTTCTTTAAGGGCGAATCAAATGCTCCTGCCTCCCCCAACTATAAGTAGCCAAACCTCCTTACGGAGAAGCATCGCTCATTTCTCATATCTCTCAAGTGCAATGTCTTCCTCAGCTCCATCGAGCCCACCAAAGAAACATTGGGGGACTACCGTACCTGAAGGTCTCGAACCACCAATGTGCTTCTGTGGTGACCTTTGTAAGCTCCGCGAGTCGCAGGACATCTCATAGACCTATGGACTACGTTTCTTCATGTGTGCCAACTACGAGTATGACAAGCCTCGCAATGCAACAACTGGTTATCGACCGGTACGGTAACAGATGTCCGCCTCATCTCTTCCGATTACGCACCCTCTTTTACTAACCGCTCATCTTGTTCCATTTGTTCAGTCCCCTCCACCGCTTTGTGATTTTATTCAGTGGCTCGACAATGAGCAAAATGACTCACAGAAGCTGTGGATCGACATGAACATGAGGTGGAGAAGGGAAGCGTACGCACGTCGGGAGTACGAGCAACAGCAAGAGGAACTTCGTCTCAAGCGGGAGGAAGAAGAGCGCATAAGGAAGGCGGCGCACGACCGTACCGTGGCTCAGGCTCGAGAGGCTGAGAGGGAACGGAAGCGGGAGAGAGCCCGCCGTGCTAAGGCGGCAGGTCCCGATGCCCTCCAAAAGGGAAAGTATCCTAGATGCACGCAGTAGAGAGTACCTAATATAACCCGACATACTTTCCTTCCATAAGGCATGTTATGATTAGGATCGGCGCACTAATAAGGTCTAAGTACGAACCGTACATGCCACATTTGTTTCCTCATCGTGTCGTCGCGGTTACAGTGTATTGTAATGTTTTCACCATGTGTTCAATACTATGTTTGTCCTCGTTCGCACCCCATACCCACGTAAAATGCTGCAACTACTAATTACTGATTTTTTCCTCCCGTTATTACATAACCTACTCCAAATTTAATTTCTTAATTTCCTTACACCCCTTCTTTTTTTTTCTTCAATTACAAAAATAATACATTTTATAGGATAAAATGGAAAAAAATTAATTTCACATGAAAAAAGCCCCTAACCGCCCTCTCAGAGGGCGGCTAGGGGCTAACTAGGGGCTAACCGCCCCCGGGGCCTGAGAGGGCGGTTAGCCCCTCTTGCCGCCCTCTGAGGGGGCGGTTAGGCCTACCGCCCTCTCAGGGGGCGGTTAGCACCCGTACCCGCCCTCTGAGAGGGCTACAGCTCTCTGAGAGGGCGGTGGGCGTCTACTTTTGCAAATCTTTTCGCCGGGAATCTATTTATTTAAATTTAAACTCGAAAAAATATAAAAATAAAAAAAACTCGTGATTTTGTCACCGGAGCATATACTCGAATGGTGGCGTTGATGACAATGGCTAGCTCTAGCTTTCAGGAGTTTTTTTTTATATTTTTAACTTAAAATATTAAACAAATAGACTCATGTAGAAATATTTTACAATGGATATATTTTCAACGGCTAAATTTTTTATATGTTTGAATATTTTTTAAATTTAAATTAAATTAAAAGAAGAATATCACATAAAATGATAAAAATAAATATAAATAGAGCATTAGAAAGTAACTCACTTTTTCATCATATTACCTAGGGCTAAAAATAATTTTAGAAATTAGTCAATTATATAAGAAAAATATTAGTGATTTTTTCATATGTTTGAAAATTTATTTGAGATCCTAACAATTATTAGAAGTTATAAAAGTAGTATTTTTTTGAGAATTTTAATTTAAATTTTACGTAGGCTTTTTAGATTAATCCAATTAAAATAGGTTACAATAGATTATAAAACATGTACAAAAGTGCTAGAATTTTTAGAGCAATAAAAGATTACTATTTTAAATAAAACACATAAGAGATGAAACGAGAGTCATAAATAGTAATTTTGACAAATAATGTAAATTCGGGGGCTAACCGTCCTTTGAAGTTTTCAAGGACTGTAAGCGCCCACGCGTCTAATCGTTTTATGAAAAGATGGTAAACATCTATTTTTATAAATTTTTTTACACAATCTATTTATTTAATATTTTAAGTTAGAAAATATAAAAATAAAAAAAGCTCAGCTTCCGGCGCTACCGCGTCCGTGAGCGCCCGTCCGTGAGCGCGGCCGATCGAATCTCGCCTCAGAAAGAACGAGAAAACAAACAAACACGACCTCTAATCATCACTTCCGAGTTCCGAAAGCAGCAAAAGGGTGGAGGGGAAGGAAGGCAGCCAACAGAAAAAAAAAGCTTTTGGAGGAGCAGCCGCCCCCAAAAGCGCAGGCGAGGAGATGTTCCCCGGCCTGATCCACCGCCTCCCGGACACCGCCGACGCCGACGCGATGCGCGGGCACGGCGGCGGCCCGAGCGTGGTGCTGACGGCCGACCCCAAGCCCAGGCTCCGCTGGACGGCCGACCTCCACGACCGGTTCGTCGACGCAGTCGCCCAGCTCGGCGGCCCCGAGAGTGAGCAGCTACCTTTGCTTCCGGTCTCCCCCCACACTCTCATGCTTCATTTCCCCCTTTGCTTTCTTCGTGACTTGGCTGCGTCGCCAGATTTGTTACCAGTAGTGTCATGTCGGATTTGAGCACGTTGACAAACGGTGCGTGCCTTTCGTGTAGGAAATTTGAGACCTGGCTTAGTTGACTCGAGGTTTGACTTCAATTCAATGTGCGGCTCCCAGGTCACCAGATGGTTAAACTATTATAGTGTTATTCTGGTTTCGGATCAATCTGAAAGTAACTGACTGTTTAGTCGATTTCCTTCTAAGAAAAAAGTGTATACAGCTTACTTTTTTTGGGGCATCTTTAATAAGAACTTGAGGCTGGTGAGCTGCGTATTCATGTTTTTGCAGATGTACTTTATGATTACTCTGTGATGGCGTGCTATCTTGTCGATGCACTTTTGTAAAAATTTTTTTTGTCTTTTTTAACTGTTCCATTCATGGCCGTGTCTAAGTTATATTTTTGAAAGATATTGAGTGTTTAAGTTTTCTGTACTGGATGCTGCTTTTAGTTGGATCAAAAAACTTGGTGGCTTTTTCGGAATGGGGTAGTTTTCGCTTATCATGGCGGTCTTTAATGTTCAGGATAGAGAGATCAAATCCCAGAAAATCAACAGTAGACCCACTTAAACGTGTATTAACGGCTTAATGTCTTCATGGACAACATTTCATCTAAAGCTAAGCACTTTGTTGTGAGTGGACTATGTAGTCTAAAGCTAAGCACTTTGGTGTGAGTGGACTATGTAGTTTAACAGATAACTGATAGCCTCAACTTGATCATATTGTTACTGGCTGATTTGAAAACTAGTGTTTTCTCTTCTCTTTGAGATTCACCTTTCTCTTTTATTAATTTGAGATTAGCTTGCATCTTAGTATACTGTGTGGTCTCCAGAATCAGATTATTGTAATTATTCTTTAGTTGATAATAAGTATTTTTATTATCCTTTAGTCATCACAAATCTCTGCTCTTGACCTAATTCCCTATCAGAAACATGTGATTGTTTTCTGTTCTTTCAGAAGTTTTTAGTGATCCTTTTAGCCATTACATCATGTTATCTTCTTCTTTGTCATTTTCTACCTATAAATTTGTTTGCTTCTCTCCTCTGTGCTATGTCTGCTGTAGTGCTATCACCTTTCCTTGCACTTTTGTTTCTAGCTGTTTGGGTAAGAATTTTAAATGTGTGGTTTGCTGCTTGTTACTTTGTTGTCATTCATTGGATAAGTGTAATTAACAAAATCTTGAGGCTTTGCTTGATCAATTTTTGATTTTTTATGTATGTCATTTTGTCTTTACTGTTCCCAAGTGATCGATGGAGTTCTGTAAATGTCAATGTCTGTAGATAATTTGACTTTCAATAGTTGGTGAGGAATACACAAAATGACTGACATGAACTGACTTCATTGCATTTTTTATGGTTTTGATTGAGGTGCTAGAAATGTATAAATGTCACACATGAGTGCAATCACTTTATCACCGAAAAAAACTCTGGCTTGTGTGCACACCTTTCTCCGTTAACTACTATTATTAGACTACTCAAAATTACTACTATGCCAGATGCCATTGTTAGGTTGCATGTATTGGTAATCTTAGTTTGACATTTTGACGACAACATACCATTGTTAGACTGATTGTAATATCAATCCTGCAGAAGCGACACCAAAAACTATCATGAAGACAATGGGTGTGAAGGGCCTCACCCTTTTTCACTTGAAAAGTCATCTTCAGGTGCGTGCAGTGGTTCATACATCTATCTCGTGCAGTTTCAGAAGTGCAAGTACATTCTTAAGTTTACCTTTTATTTGTACTTACCAGAAATACCGATTGGGAAGGCAGTCCGGCAAAGAGTTGACGGAGCAATCGAAAGATGGTAAGTTACATAAAACTAATGGTGATATTTTGAACTGGCATGCCACACTATTCCTTGCTGTGTGTGCTTCATACTAATATTAGCATTCTTGAGGCAATAGAATGGAAGAGAAGTGTCTATTTTGTTATACAACTTCCTTTCTGTAGTCAAGACTGTTGAATACTCATACCCCTTTGAATTGCATACTTGTCTTGTGTCATGTTGTGCGCTATGACATTCGTAACAACGGCATCATATTTGTTATTGAAGATTTGGTTTTTAGGTAATTAGTATCCTAGTACTGGAGACATGTGTTCTTATTAAGTGGGATCATTCTCTTCCATCTCTGTACCATACTTGTGAAATACCCGTGTATCCCTATGGATAAAAAAATTCATATTACTCAGCATGTTGGCATTGTCACAGCATCGCCCTGCGATGTTCTGTTAGCTCTATCCTGGCCTGAATAGTGCCTCCATCACAATGCTCAGCCTACACCATGTCCTCGGTATGCCCATCAAAGATTCACTGTGGGACATGTCACTCATCTGCTATCATGCTTGGCTTGCTTCACACCCTCAGTCCTGCCACCATTCCTGGCCTGATTCCCCATTCTTGCTTAATACGCAATTTGTAGTTGTAAATGCAGTGATCCTTCTCACTATTTGTGGACAACTCAAGGACTAGGAAGATGAATACAAAAAAGAGGGCTGGAGAAAAAGCAGAAAGGCAAATCTGGCGAGTTCTCTCCTATTTCTCTTTGATCGTCCAAGGTCTCAGTAGAAATGTAGTCAAGACTACTTTTGCTCCACCTTTCCTCTTTCATCCAGTACTTTGCTCTTTGTCTTTATCTAAGGCTAATTTATTTCAATTGTCCACTTTTAACTGATATCTAGTCAAAAGCATTGAAAATGCTTAGAGCAGGCTTTCAGAACTTTACCTTTGAAAGCAAACCCTCTAATCTGAAGTTGCTTTGGTCGCGTTATTTTGGATAATTGTGACAAAAATCTGCGAAATCAAACTGATCGCTTCAAGTTTCAACACTTTGACTTTTTTTTAAGGAAATAGTCTTTGATCTCAAGACTATTCACTGGATTATTTGTAGCTCATCTTGATTATGAGATTGGAGATTTCAACCTGCATTGAAGAGAATAACAGATTAATGTATATCTTTTTTGTGTAATAAAATTGTAAATTATTTCCGTTGTTTGTTATAACTACAAACTATCCCAGAACTTTGAAACACATCTGATAGATCACTTATGTTACACAGATTTGAGTGGTATGGTTTCTGAAACTTAGTTTTATCAGTCTGCAATCTATGTTGCTGTTCGTGTCATAATCTTTTTATTTTCTGTCTTGACTTTGTTCACAAAATGGTTTCTATACAACTCAGCTTCAGAAGATGAGTAACAGAGTTTGCGTTATCCAATCCTTTTCTTGTACTCCCTCCCCTTGGTCATAATTTTCTACTAACATTGTTAGCATTCAACATGTTGGTTGTGGTGAAGCTCAACAACTGCTGGCATTTGACCCAAAGTTCATGTTTTAAAAAAAAAAAACTGTTTTGACCTAGTTTTGTGGTATTATTGTCAAAAAATCTTACATATCTTGTATGAGATTGCACTGTTAGTACTAAAAAGTTGTTTGAACATTCTTTGCATATGAGCTCATGAGTTCTGTGTATATTTATTTGTTAGTGTCAGCATAACACTGTAAAGTTCTGTTGCATATCCAACTGACATCTGGTGCCTTCTCTCACAATTGCAGCTTCTTATCTGATGGAGGCTCAAAGTGGAACAAATTTATCTCCTGGAGTTCCTACTCCAGATTTGAAAGAGTAAGCCTCATCAGCTACAGATCCAGAACATTAGTTTGTACTTGTTAGCCCAATGTGTGTTATTAAGGACTTTTATGTTGCTTTTGATATCTAGAGAAATTACATGGTACAATTACTTTCATGTAGGAGTCAAGAAGTCAAAGAAGCACTGAGAGCACAAATGGAAGTGCAACGAAGATTGCATGAACAAGTGGAGGTAACTATTTTTTTTTCCAACGTAGAGTGACTATTTCATACCCCCGGCTAACCTAGGCTAACCGCAGAAGTCTTTTTCTTTTCTTTTTTTCTATTTTTTTCTTGGGAACACATCCTTTTTTGTCCAACCTGCACTCTCTTTTTGAGTTCATGCGTTTTAACCACTGTGTCGCAAACACATCCCTTGTCCTTTCCTGATATCATTTAACTCCACTGTGACCTCAGCATGTTGAATAATGAGGAGATAACAATTCACCTAATACTGTTTTTACCTCATAAGTTGAGTGATACGTTTGTTATTCCAACTTCCTACCTATATGGAACTTGCAGTAGTTTTCCCATGCTTGGGTGCTTCCTAGTTAAGAGGGAGTATCATACTTTGTCTGTCCACTGATCTTGTCACGAACAAACTGTGTTGTGAGTTAGTTAACTGAAAACAGTGGATTGTAGGCTTAAAGCAACCTTCCCCCATGCAAAATAGACCAAATGAACTCTTTCTAGGTGCCAATATGATGTCTAATACTATTGGCTGTTCTCTTTTGGAAATCCATGCCTCAGGTTAGCCGTTCAGTGAATCAATTATGCGAACTTGAGTTACTTTGTCCACCTGCCCTTCTTTAAGCTCATTTGAAACTGAATATAGCTTCCTAATATTTTGTTACGGTATTTTTTTTTCATTTATCAGGTTCAGAAGCATATGCAGATCCGAATGGAGGCGAACCAGAAGTACATCGACACAATACTAGAGAAGGCATTCAAGATAGTATCTGAGCAACTGAGTGGCATGAGCATATCTGACCATGACCTGTCAGATCCATCCTCTGCCGGGATCATGTGTAGCCCTGCAGATCCCTTGAGCTCCTCAGTTTTCCATCAGCTCTCCGTCTTCCCTGGGGGCAAAGCCCTTCCATCTGATGCCGTCGATGGGCATCTGTTCTTCGAGAAGCCACCTGAACTCAAGCGCAAGTTACGTTGAGATATATCATCAGCCACGTGCAAATGCATGACTTGGTTACATTATGGAAAAACCAGAGGAATTTCGTCTAATATCTGCTGGGTGCAGTCGTTGTCATCCTCTTGCAACTGTAGCACATATATGAAGAACAAGATTAAGTTGTTCTATTTCGGCCAATCTAGACTGACCAATGTTAATATCTAATGTCTAGTAGACTAGATCAAGTAATTCACTTGATGTCTAAACTGTTGTAGAATTCAGAGTTCTAACATCTCGTTCAACGCACTTTGATTATTTGTGGAAATGTGCCACTGCAAAGATCAGCTTATTTGTGCATATTTCACCAATAATTTATCGCTGCTGGAGTTCTGTACATGTGGGAAGCATAGTATCACAGCTCTCGTCATCTTTTGATATGGTGGAGATGGATCGAGAGGCATCGGATTTTGCCATTCGTGGTGATCAGAATTGATACTTCGCTAGTATACAACCAAAACATGGGGATGCCATGGCGATCTTATGTAATTTTAGGCATTCGGATTTTGACCAAGGTAATGTTCATATTTCGCCCCAGTTTTAGAGTTAGCTGAACATCGAGATG
Organism: Phragmites australis; assembly: GCF_958298935.1. NCBI lineage: Eukaryota > Viridiplantae > Streptophyta > Magnoliopsida > Poales > Poaceae > Phragmites > Phragmites australis. The sequence goes on along the minus strand of NC_084936.1, from coordinate 16,144,056 downwards.
GTAGTTTCCCTTGGGAGCTGGTGTAGACTAAAAAGTTTGACAAAAAAATGTGGTGTAAAGTTGTTTAAGGAAGATGGAGCTCAAAAACCCAGAATTGAAATTGCATTTGGGATCAGCAATGTCCTGTCTCTTACTCGTCAAGTGCATCGGGTAGAAAACAGGGGAAATTATTGCAATTTGAAAGATATTAAAATCATATCCATGAAAATTTGATGCAGTGCACGAATCCGAAGACCCTCTGACCGAGGCAGTCGGCGAGGCATGCGGAAAAGCGTCCAAGTTGGGTGAGACTTGATCGCCGTCGGGGTGGTCGTCTCCACCGGCGAGCAGAGGAAGTCGGTACAGGACAACCCAGACTAGATCCACCGAAGGCGATGGGCCTGATACGTGGCCGTGGCTGTGCCGTGTGCGACTGCGACATGACCCCATCCAGAAGCAATTTCTTCTGGTTCGTCTTCTTCCATCTGTCCATCTTTCTCCTTGTTCTCCTCTAGATCCAGTCGCAGCTCCATCACGGCCAGAAGAAGCATGCATGGATGTCATGCAGCTGCAGCCGTGTAGTATCACCACACGGTTCTTCTCGATTACCTTCCCTGCTTGATAGTGCTGCCTTCCTGTTCTGCCCCAGCGTTCCCCCTCCTTGCGGACCAGCAGTGCAACGGAGCAGCAGCTTCCCTCTGCAGGTCCGGAAGCAGCATGCAGCAAGGGGAAAACAGCGCCAGCTGAACAATTCCGCTTTGCTTCTAAAAATCATAACAATGACAATAATGCCACTTCACCTTACCGAAAACACTAGGTGCATAATTAGGGGAAAGCCAAGAGAGCAGATCACTAGACCCACAAATCGCAAATTACAGAAATGTATTGTATAGGTAAATTATTATTCCAAAATCATCACATGTCACGCCATCTTATTCCCTCTATGAAAAATCGGTAGCTCAAAGGTAACTCAAATCAGATTCTCAAAGAACAGCACTTATACCATCATCACACAAATCTACAAAATCTCTAGCACTGAGACAAAAGCCTTCCGTAGCAGCACTACTCATATCCACAAGAGATAATGCTAATTCCTATAGAACAGAATTGGCACATTGAATCGTATCCTAAATTTTCTAAGAGAAACTCATTGATGTTAGCAAAAGAAGTCCACATTGATTAGCATATACCAGTTTCACATTTTGTTATCAGCAGACTAAGGTCCTGTGTGCTTTGGCTTCGGCTTCAGCTTTTAGGGCAAAAGCAAACAAACACCATGCTTTAAAACCCAGCTTCTCCGGAAGCAAAAACTCAGAAAAGCTCAGGTAAATTAGCAATATACTATCATGGAAGGAGAAATTACGAGTGCCTAATATGCTGGCTGAATCTTCTTCTAATTATTTTGACACATTAACGACTTCAAATGAAAAAAAGCCTCAACTTCAAATTGTAAATTTCGTCAAGAGCTATAATTCTTATATAATAATTGTCTTCAAGCGGCTCCGTACGAAAAGGTTACAAGCTCTAGAAGACATGCTCGAATAGTCGTCGGATAGTCTTAAGGTATATCTAGTTTTATTCTTGGATGTTTGATATCCGACGGATATCTGTCTTCCTACATCTGAATCCGATATCCGATACAACTATTTGACTCCAACTTCAATATCCAAAAAAAATTCTTGGATATTCGATTTGTCACTCTGAAATGCTATTCGAACCCCTTTGGACGATCGGCTGGTCGGGAAATATCCATCTCGTTTGCACCCCTAGTGGTTACCACAATCCCATAGAGTTCACAGCATATTATCCACTACTACCACCAGATAAATACCTCGACCAATTTTCTCATTTCCCCTCCCACCGACCATTCGACGCTCCTCTCCTCCCTGACTGAGGAACTCCGAACCCAACTGTGTGGAGATGGCTAGGGTTTTCACCTGCCCCCGCTGCCGATCTTCCTCAATGGTGCGCCACATTGGCCTGAAAAAAGCTTTGAAACAATTAAGCACTAGGGTTCATCTTCAAGCATTTTTTGTGCGCATTCGTTACTCTTGGAGATTAAGGTCTCCTAGATGGCTAGGAGTCACTCACGAGCCACCGATTCACTTGTGGTGTGTCGTGAGAAGGTTGTGAAGGACGGATTTCGCCTTCGCAAGAGAAGAAATACCAAAGGATACCGAGGAGTGCTTTGTGCAACCTCGAGAGAAACAGGGTTGAAAGAGACTCGTCTCAAGTGTGATTGAGCCCCTCAACGGAGACGTAGGACCCCCTCAAGGATCTGAACTTCGAGATCAAATTCGATGTGTCTCCACTTTTGGTTGTTTCTCACCTTTATGTGATTTTGAGCAATTACCTTTCTATCTTGATTTATACTTTGTGCCAGCTTGTTCTACCTTAAATTACCCTGCTTCATCTAGCATTTTGTAGTTTAATTCATCATTGCTCGTAGATCTAGCTAGGGTTCAAGTTCAACAACATCAGAAGTTCCGATTATATCAATTAGAACTTCCGGTCTCATCGGAATATCCGGTCACTTAGATTGGAACATCCGACCAGCTTCTGCGGTTCTGTTTTATTTTTGAAAAGCACCTATTCACCCCCCCTCTAGGCCACTATCTCGATCCTTCAAAAGCCGACCAGCTCGCCCGCCCCTCCTGCCAATAGAAGCCCGCCCGCCCGTGCCTCCACTCCCTCCAGCCGGCAGCCACCCCGCCTGCGCTCATCCTTCCCCTCATTTTTCCCCATGGTATGGGCTTGTTCCCCACTGATTTCCTCATCTTTTGGGGGCTACCATGGTAAGGGAAGTGATATGGTAGTGTTGCAGCGAGGAGAGAAGGCCGGGAGGTGCTGCGGTGAAGGAAGTGGAAGGGGATCGTCGATCGGGTTGCTGCTCAGTTGGTTGCCACTGTGATTTCCTTGTTTCCAGTGAGTTCCCCCTTGTGCAACTGAGGTTAGGGTTTAGCCCCATCTTTTCCCGCTGTTGTAGTAGCATTGTAGCGCATAGATCATCGACTGGGAGGTTAGGGAACCCGTTGCCATGTGTTTTCAGGGTTTCTGCGCGCTATCGTTCGGGGCAGTTCTGCTGTTCAGTGTGTTTGCTCTATCTAATTTTTTTCCTGCGAAAGTGATCAACTAGAAAGTTGTAGATAAATCTGAAACCTAGATTATGTATAAATTTCAGAATTTTTGGATGTGTAGTTTGAGAGTAATCTATGTTAGATGCCTGCTGTGTTGTTGTGTCAGGTTTTTGTAGACAGCTCTGTTCGAGGTTAGTTTCAGTGACCCTAGAGATTTTTATGATTTTTCTCGTAATTACGAAAGTTGTAGATAATGGGAATTTTTTCATCTGCTGTCAAACTTTGAGAATTTTTGGAGTAGAATTCTGTCAGTTGTGGCCTGAGGATGGGTGATGGTCTGGAAACAGAAAGATGCTATGTTCTCTGTTTTCCGTTGTGTTTACGCCCAGTTGCAGTAGGAATTAAAATGTGGCATCTCCACGGAAGTTGTAGCTTTCATTCTGTAATTTTCAGAAATACTATTATTTGCTATCAGATCCTATGTAGATGAAAAGATACGAAAAAGAGAAGCTACATTGCTGCAGTTAACCAAGCGTGACGTTCGCTGTTTCGCGTGTTTATTGGGTTGGCATGTAGGAGCCCTTTTCCTACTGTATGTATATACTCAAGTATTTTTTATTGTAGAATATTATTATTCTTGCTCATGTATTTTTTATTTTTCAGAATATTATTATACTTGCTCATGTTATCGCAATTTTACCTTTTATACATACATGCTATTCAGTTCTTTTTTTACGCATGATATTCAATGCTTATCTTTCGAAATGTTATTAAATCATTGTAAGATCATGCTTATCTTTCGAAATGTTATTAAATGTTATTAAATCCATTTTTTCTTTGATGATGAGATTTAGGAAATTAAAACTACATTGGTAAGAAAATCCTAAAAATGAATTTAGTTTGCATCACTCCCGTTCGAGAGTGTTTGATTATAAATATGACTTAACAGCATATCATATTTATAAGAAGATGTTCTCGAATTGTTCACGAATTTTGGATAGTTCGAGGATATGTGGCCTGAGTAGGTTTCTTTACTCTTGTACGGTTCTAGAGAGAATTTCAGTGGCATCTCCGTATTGTTCTCCGGATACACATCCTTTTAGCTCGTTGTCGAGACATGTATTTGGAGAACAGCGGGAAGATGCTGCCAAAATTTTCTCTAGAATCGTATAAGAGTATAGAAATCTACTCGGACCACATATCCTCGAATGGGATTATGACCTATCTTTGCCTATGTAGAAATTAGAATCCTTCACCATAGATAAGATGTGTCATATTTGGATGCTAATTTATATTTATAATAAAATCCTAAAAGTGAATATAGTTACTAATATTTGGATGTCAATTATATCTACTCTGTCATTTCTATTAGATGTCTGCTAATGAGTCTTCATCAAGATCCTTTGATGAAGGACAATCTCCCAGTCAGATGTCTGCACAAGCAGATGCCAGTGGTGCTTGAGTAGCTTATAGATGTTGCCTAGGGAGAAGAAGGCCCTGCAGAGGTTGCCAGTGGGCCATAACAGAAATCAATGATGACGACTTGCCTATGGAGAAGAAGGCCCTGTAGAGGTTGCGGAAGCTCATAGGCCTTAATGCTCGGGAGAGGGTGTCATTGATCTTTTTAAAGTTTGATGACCTCACCGTAGATCAAAAGAACGCCTTGTTCAATGATAGCGTCAATACGTTTCTGAAGTTCTTGGAGAACATGAAGGTGAAAGGGTTCAAGGTAGCTATGAAAATGATAACCAAACTTTGGAGAAGCCACAAGAGTAAGCTTGTGAACGAGTATATGGCAAAATGGTTGGAACTCTTCAACAAGTACCTATATATGAAAAGGGAGGATTGTGAAGCTTTTGTGGCGTTGAAGAGCTCAGATGCGTTCCAAAAGAAGAGTTCAGAAAAGAAGCAGCTTCGAGCAAAGAACAAGCAGAACCACAATCTGGGCACAATCGGGTATGTGGGGAAAAGGGAAAAATGGCAAGCGAAGGACGAAAAATTAGCCAACGAAGACCGCGATAATCCATGGTTGCAATCGTATTTGCGAGTGAGGGGTAAGCTGTTAGAAAGCGGAGAAATCACCTTCAAAAGCTATGAAACCTAGCCAGATGCTGAAAAGGTGAAAGAAATAGGAGTCCAATTTACTGAAGGTTTATTCACCGGGGTCAGGAAATATGACCAGCTCTCCACGGCGCTGGGAAACCCTGAGCACCCAGGTCATGTGCGAGGCGTGTCCAGTTCCTAGGGCTGGTATATAGGCTTCCCCTAACACATCGGGATGTACAAGAAGACGAAGAGGTTGGGTACAATCAATTTGCAAGCATTGACCCAGACAATCACGGAGAACGTTTATCAAGATCTCCTACAAAGGTTTGCGGCACAGGGAGTCATAATTCCAAGTGCACCAGCGGTTGATAGCCCCATTGCTGGACTGAAGAGTAGTCAAGCCCCCATCGAACAACTTGCCTTCTGTCCATCTATTGAGGCAGATACGATATACCTTCTCGATGGGCCCACGCCATGCTCACTGGTTAAGACTTAGTGCGTACCAAATTGTGGTTGCAAAAGCCTAGATGCATCCAGAGGTCCAAGTGTTACATACGGTCTCGGCACGTCCTAGCTATGTCGTGGTCTTCGTGGATTTTGTACATGACAATGCCATGGACACAGATTTGTCCATCCCCCCTCCTAATGATGAGATCCAAAAACTAGGTCAAGCTAATCTTCAAAGGATCCAATAGAAGAAGGGGTCATCTTAGTGTACCCAGAACCATCTAGGATCCATCACTTGGGATGTTCAAGTGCACCGCGTTCCCTACCCAAACCTCAACCTCGAGATGAGCCAGCTGTGTCACCTTTGCCAACTCCACCATCTCTAGCTAGGCATCCTGTGGCCAGCCAAAGAAGAAGAAGAAGAAGTCAAAGCTAGGGTCCAAGAAGCAGCTACTGAAGAAGTCCAAGCCACCTGGTAAGGACTCAATCATCGAGAAGCACAAGATAGGAGCAGCTTGGGCTAAGGCTAACCCAAAATTCTAGCTTGGGAAGCCCTTGCTGCTGGCAGATACAACTTGGAGGGTGGGACAACATTATGTCGAGTTGTATAATTACTACCTGCAAGGTTGTAGAGTGAGGAAGACTTCCATTGTCATCCAATACCAAAATCATCACTTCTTGAATGGGGACGGCTACTTCATTGCGGGCTTCAACGACTTATACAACCTCTTCAACCTCGATGCCCTGGACGTGGGGTTATTACAATGCTTCACATTGTAAGCTCTTTCAAACTAGACGTTCATTAATTGTTACCACTAATTCTCCAATCTAACTAACTTCTTATCCATAGACACTTGGTGTAAAAAACTAGTAAGAAGGAGCCCTTCGGATGCCTTGAACCCCAAATTATGATGGTTTTGATGATGGAACAAGATAGGGAATTCGGTGTGGGATATGTAGCTAGGGTAATGAGCCACTTTTCAAAGAAGGACTACTTGATGGCTGCCCATAACACTGGTGGCCATTGGATCTTACTGGTTATTACCCCCAAGTGGAACTTTATCTGGTACCTCGATTCAGCAAGACCAGTAGTAGGACCTAACGGTGAATGGGGAGAACGTGACTATACTTTAGTCAAAAGAATCATCGACGAGTAAGTTCTTCATGACTTAGGTTACATATTGGACTTTTCAAACTATTTTCTAAATGTTCACTAATGGACCCCTCTTTGCTTGTAGGGCTTTTGACATGTATATTCGCTGTGATCCAAAATATGATCCCAAGGAGCCCCGCACACTGACACATAAGACCACCTTCATAGTAAATTCTAGCAGATATATTTGCAAATACTCTATTACTCCTATTTTTTTTCTTTCGAACTGATGATTTTTTCCACTCCAGTGCCACCAACAAACACCGGGCAACGCTAGCGGCTTCTACGTTGTGCATCACATGCTGCTAACCATTGCAACAAAGGATATGAAATCCCCAGATGTAACATAATTGCATAACTTTTTTCATAACTACTTTATTCATTACTAATATCTGATGATAAAATGATTTTACTTAAGCTAATTGAATAGTTTTTTCATAACTTCTTCCATTCAGCAGGAATACAGCTTCTCGGACGTCAACATCGAGGATGCTGCACTCTTCCACATTCGAGGAAGGATCACCTCATTCATAATGACCGAAGTCATCTCTTAGAAAGGTGAATTCCATTGTAGGGACCAAACATATTGAATCTTATGTAATTTATGGTTCTATTTTAGACTTATGTATTTGTACTATCTTGATGTGTTAGTGAACTAAAACAAGAAAGGTGACTTATGTAATTTGTGATCTCGATGTTACCCTGTGTAAACTTGAGTGATCTCGATGTTTTATCTCGATGTGGATATGAATGGTTATTATGTTTGCAGGAGAAGATGACTGCCAAATACTGACTTTGCTTCAAGATGCAGCCAGAAAACAAGGAAAACCCTGGGGGATATGTAGCCAGAAAACAAGGAAAACTCATTAGTGACGAGTGAACATATTACACATCACTAAAGAAGATCATCAGTGATGGGGTTCTAGTAAAAACCTGTCACTGGTGAACGTCATTAGTGACGGGTGGCTGTACACAAATATCACTGATGGCAGAACATTAGTGACGGGGTGGAAAGCCACCCATCACTAATGACGTTCACCAGTGATGGGTCATAGGTCTCATTAGTGATAGGCCTTAGTACACAAACATCACTGATGGTAGAATATTAGTGACGGGGTGAAAATCCACCCGTCACTAATGACAGTCACCGGTAACGGGTCACAGTCCTCATCAGGCCATAGCAGACACATGTCAGTGACTGTTCTTAGTTATGACCTGTCATTGGTGACCATCATTAGTGACGGGTCCTCACCCATCACTAATGATGTTTATCACCCGTCACTAATGAGATGTTCTGAAGTAGTGGTATATGATGTTTTGCTTTGCTTTGGGATGGTGATCATGATAATTGCTCTACGAAATATGATAACGGTCCTATGCAACAATGATAAAAGATGATGGTATAGTTTTTGTAGAAACATGATCTTTTCATTGGACCGGTGTCCTATGCAACAATGATAAAATATGATGGTATGGTATGGTCTTTTCCTTGGACCGGTCTCGACAGTCCCCTGTAGTGACCAATCATGCGATAGCTAATGAACCCATTAGGAGATCACAACGGGATAGGAGATCTGCCATCTCGAATGATTATGTAGTTCACATGAATGAAGATGTTAATGATATAGGGAATGCAGATGATCCCAACTCATATAAGGAAGCCATAATGAGTGAACATTCACCTGAGTGGCTTGATGCCATGAAGGATGAATTAAAGTCTATGAGCACTAATGATGTATTTGACTTAGTAGAAAATCCCGACGGAACCAAAATAGTAGGCTGTAAGTGGGTTTACAAAACCAAACATAACTCTAAGGGAAACATCAAAAGGTTCAAAGCAAGGCTTACAGCAAAAGACTTCTCTTCAAGAGAAGGGATTGACTATAATGATACTTTTTCACCTGTCTCAACTGAAGATTCGTTTAGAATTGTTATGGCACTTGTGGCTCATTATGATTTAGAGCGGCAATAGATGGATGTTAAGATGACATTGTTTAATGGTGACTTGGACGAATATATTTATATGGCTCAACCGGAAGGTTTTGTCTTGGAAGGCAAGGAACATATGGGATGTCAACTTAAGAAATCAATTTATTGACGAAATCAAGCATCTAGGCAGTGGTATCCTTAGTTTGATAAGGTCATCAGAAATTATGGCTTTAAGGAAAATGAATTAAATAACTGAATTTATGTTAAGTTTAATGGGGGTAAATTCACCATCTTACTACTTTATATTGATATCTTATTGGCCAGTAGCGATAAGGATATGATGTGAGACCAAGAGATTTTATTTCTCTAATTTTGATATGATTGATCTTGGTAGAACATCTTACGTTCTTGGCATTGAGATTCACCGAGATAGGTCCAAAAGAGTATTAGGATTGTCACAAAAGACATACATTGACATAGTATTGAAGAAATATAATATGCATAAGTGCTCTAGATCACCTACTCCTATCGTGAATGGCGATAAGTTTGGGACATTCATGTGAGGAACTGTCCAAACAGTATTCTAATTAATCACTAAGTCGATCAATGACGAGATCATGACTTCAACGATTAAACAGAATACCGCTCCAGTAGTCCCGGCACGTGTTTTGTGCCCAAGGATCGAAACACATGCCTTCCAATATGTACATCATAACATAGCTTAATAAAGAGAGAGTAATAAACATTTATATTACAAGTATTAAGCATGCAACCGATTTCAACAATTTACAACAAAAGCGAGCTAGGAGGAGATAAAACCCTTCAACTCCGAACCACAAAAGAACTACGCAACAGAAAGTTAAACTTATAAATAACAAAAGAGAACAGCGCCACATGCCCTTAGGTACCATCTCAAAAATGCCACTTTCAGAGTAGGATGCACTACTCCTGCCTGCCACCAAGATCGGCAGGCACGAAGTAGCAAAAAATAGCCTCTTCCTCAGCAGTAGGAGTATTTGAAAGCATAGGCATGAGTACGAAGGTACTCGCAAGACTTAAACCATATAGAGCATATATACATAGCTCGACTCCGAGGATTATGCATTGATCATTAGCAAGGATGAGCCACATGTTAGGTAAAACATATGCACTAAGCATCCTAACATATGTGTGAGCGACTGAAACTTAACCAAAACATATAAAGACTACCCTGTAACTAACAGCTGAACAAGTCTAACTGTAACCAACATGTGTATCAATAAGTAACAAGAACCAACATCACCATCTCCCACATACAGAACCACAAACCATACTCGCAACTCTACTATCGATGCAGATGGACAGAAGCATGCTCATGACCGAGAGCACGGCAGTTCAAACTGTTTATACACCCTATAGGGGGATACTCCTGGACCCACACGACACGAGGATCATTCAGTTTGTGCCACCAGCCAAAGTGCACACAAGGGGGTACTCGTGATAATCTTTCCCAACCAGCCCCAACCATTTGGATCATGCATTGCTGACGCGGCGGCACTAGAACTACTCCTGGAGCAAACTAGTACCGCTACAAGCCCACCCGCTCACATCGTCGATGTCCACGCCCAAAAAGCCACAACTGCGAAGGTATTCGGCTCGCCTTACCATTAGATTGGCATATGGTGAGTAAGGTAAGTGCTAAAGCCAACAACACCGACGATCAGTGCTTAACCAGCGTAAAGCGGTCTACGGTGTCTGGTTTCCTCTATCGACCTACCTAGGGGAACTCCACATCCAGGCAGGACAAAACACCTCCTAGCACCGCCTACACCTTGTCTCATACTCACCACTCATACAACCATCTCAACCTCAACAAGTGTATGTAATCATAAGAAGGTCCTATGCTCGTGAACAACGGGATGCGCCGTCATTCGACTTCTACCGAATGATCTAAGCATGGCTAAGCATATAAGTCGAACTCATACCTAGACATTGATAACATCTCAAGGCTATAAGGAATGTAAATACACAAGTATTCAAAGTATAAGAATGCAATCGGCATAGGTTCTACCCATTGGTACCCGACACTGACTTACTAAACATGCATACATACATAAGCATATTTCATCAATTTTAGACTTATCCAATTACACAAGATGGCTCACTAAACAAGCTGAAAACATTTTTCCTAGATAGAACAAGTCATGAGCCTCATCAAGAATCTTCTTCCTCAGTGCTTCGACCCTTAGAACCACTAGTCGGTTCCCAAACCACAGAATGCTCTGATCATCTTCAGAAAAGCATACGGCCTTGCCGATCTTCATCTTCTCCCAGATTCGGGCCATGCCCTTATCATCCTTTTGAGCTGCTTTGATATCATCCAGGAGAGTGAATTTGATCTCCAAATTGGCAAGGAAGCCATCCGGAACCATTTTTGAGCCCAAGCTGGCGAAAATCATCATGAAGTGTGGCATTCCCGGGCTCGACTCTAAGGCAATGATAATGCGCCTTCCGGCTTAGTGCATCGGCGACCACATTCGCTTTGCCTAGATGATAATGAACCTCCAGTTCATAATCTTTGATCACCTCGAGCTATCTTCGCTACCTCATATTCAGATCGGCTTGAGTGAAAATGTACTTCAAACTCTTGTGATCCGTATAGATACAGCACAAGTTCCCTATCAGATAATGACGCCAGATCTTCAGAGCATGCACGACTACAGCTAGCTCTAAGTCATGTGTCGGATAATTCTCCTTGTGGCGCTTCAACTGTCGTGAGGCATAAGTGACAACCCTGCCTTCTTGCATAAGGACACATCCGAGGCCCATGCGAAAAGCATCGCAATAGACATCGAAATCCTTGCTCATATCTAGCTGAGCGAGAACTGGAGCGGTCGTGAGCAACTTCTTCAAAGTCTGGAAAGCGGACTCACACTCACTTGACCACTCGAACTTGTTGCCTTGCTTCAGTAACTCGGTCATTGGCTTGGCAACCTTGGAGAAATTCTCGATGAACCGGCGGTAATAGCCCGCAAGTCCGAGAAAACTACGGATGTCCGTGACATTCTTGGATTGTACCCATTTAAGCACATCTTGCACCTTACTTGGGTCAACTGCAACACCGTTTTCTGACAGAACATAACCCAGAAAAGCTACCTCCCTGAGCGAGAACTCACACTTCCTGAACTTAGCATAAAGCTGATGAACTCTAAGTCGGCCAAGAACAATACGAAGGTGCTCTACATGCTCTGCATCAGTCTTGGAGTATATGAGAATGTCGTCGATGAAAACCATGACAAACTTATCCAATTCCTCCATGAACACTGTGTTCATCAAATACATGAGGAATGCTGACGCATTCATCAATCCGAAGGACATGACGGTGAATTCATATAGCCTGTAGCGGGTCGAGAAAGTCATCTTTGGATTATCCTCCGGTTGGACCTTGATTTGATGATAGCCCAGTCTCAAGTCGATCTTCGAGAAGACTCGAGCTCCGGTCAGTTGATCAAACAGAATATCAATCTTAGGAAGATGATATTTGTTCTTGATAGTGACCTTATTCAACAGACGATAATCGACACACATCCTCAAAGTGTCATCCTTCTTCTTCACAAAGAGTGCCGAGCATCCCCAAGGTGAGGAACTTGGGCGAATGAACCCCTTCTCTAGCAACTCCTTCAACTGCTTCTTTAGTTCCACCAATTCGTTTGGCGGCATCCTAGAAGACCTTTTTGATATTGGAGCCACTCCTGGCAGGAGATCAATAGATAACTCCACTGCTCGGTCGGGTGACATTCCTGGCAATTCATTCAAAAAGACATCCAACAATTCCCACACCACAGGAATACTTAACAGTTATATGGTGGGGACAGCCTTCAAAGCAAAGAGACAAGACTTAACACCCTCAAGCTTCAATTGAATACGGGTGCCGGATGGACCATTTAGAATAATTGTCCGCCGAGCACAATCTAAGACTGTCTTATTCTTGGTGAGCCACTTCATCCCTAATATGATGTCTATCCCCTTCGAGTCCATCACTAACCAATTCACACCAAAAGACATCCCATTGATGATTACCGAGGTGTTGGGCACGCATTGTTTAATAAGGACCTTGGCACCAGGTGCATCTATAAGAGGGCGTAGGGGTGGTGCTGATTGTCAACCCATGACGCCGAGTATAACTTGCCTCTATGAAGCAGTGAGAGGCTCCAGAATAAAAAAGAACAACTACTGGAGCTATGACAGAATGTGAATGCACAAGCAATGTACCCATCAGGATGGTGTAACTCTCGTGAACGTCCTCAGTGGTGGTGTGGCGTGCTCGGCCACGCTTGGGGACGTGGGTTGCCTGAGAAGACTGAGGTGCAGACTGAGCCGGTGGTGGCCTTGGAGCGGTCACCACGGCTCCCGGCTTCGGATATGGGCAATCCCGAGTATAGTGGCCGACACGGCCGCAGTTGTAGCACGGGTCACCGGAGCCACCGGTCACGCTCACTTGAGAGCTGACAAGTTTTGCTGTCTGCCCTTATGGAGTGGAGAAAGCTGGACGATGCACAATCCACATCGGACATGGAGCAGCCAAAGTCGATACGTGAGATGGTGGAGGCTGACTCTCCGTACGGGCACGTTGTGAGCTCCCGCCCATGGAAGGCGACGGATCCCTTTTTCTCTTCTTCTTCTCCGCCTAGTGGTTCTTGAGCTTGAACTCCACCGTGAGAGATGTGCTCACCAACTTGTTGAAGTTAGTGAACTCATACGCCAACAGCCAGTCTTGCATTTTGGTGTTGGGGCCGTTGATAAAGCGGTATTGCTTCCACTCATCAGTGTTGATCTCATCTTGAGCATACTGTGCAAGGTGGTTGAACTCCTGCATGTACTCCATGATGATTCTGCCTCCTTGCTTGAGGTCTATAAACTCCCTTCTTTTGATCTCCATAAGACCCTTAGGAATATGGAAATCCCAAAATACCTGGCGGAACTCCGCCCAAGACACCTGATGATTGGTGGGGTGCTTGACCAAGTAATTAGACCACCACGCGCTCGCCGGGCCTTGAAGCTGATGGGTGATGAAGAGCGCCTTCTCGTGATCCTCACATCTGAGGAGAGCAAGCTTCTGCTCGATCGTCTGGAGCCAGTGGTCGGCGTCCAGAGGATCCTCAGCCCACATGAAGGTAGGCGGCTGAGTCCGCAAGAAATCTGAAAAATCATCTCAGCGCCCGGCTCCACCTCCTCCATAAGGAGCCGTGTTACGCACGAGAGCCTCTAGAAGTGTCGTGTTGGCCTGGCGGTTCTGCTCAATTTGCATGAGCACTTCCGCCATGCTCGGTGGTGGAGGAGGGTTGTTCTCATTAGAACCCTTGGGGTCATCTGATTCGTGACGAGTTCTCACCATACTGTACCGACAAAACGAAAAGGGAAACGTCAAATTCCGACATAGCCTAAAAGCATTCACCGAATATCATCTACTAGACTCCCATACTAACATATGTACGGAAAATGCATGCATATGCAATATGAAAATGATGACATGCTCGATCCTATCTACTGTTTCTTTCTCAAGCACTCCTCACTGTAACAAACCTCAAGAGTCACATGTAGTTATACTTAGGGGCATAATATTGCATTTTCATACATATTGATTATGAAGAGGCATAAACAAAACTTAGTGAGTTGTTTAGGTGAAGTTGACCACTTACTAAACAACGTTCTAAATTATATTTAGGCTGCACAACCCTAGGTTGACCCCCTCATGTCCTCCCTATAAATATATAGTAGCCATCATAGTTTAGGCTCGGGTTTAGCTTAGATTATTCTATTTTAGACAGTTTCACCGTTTATCGGTTTGTTGACCTCAAACTCGAGTACTTCATTGGTAATTAGCAATACTCAGATTGCATCTACCTGTTCTTGCTTGTGTTCTCGATTCGCTTGCAGAAAAACCTTCTTGGCGAGGTCAATCGTGTCTTGGCACAGTTAATAACCACGGAGTAGTGGTGTAGTGGTTGCGAGGGTTCTTGATCTATTTTGTTTGGAGCCTTTGGATCATCAACGTAGAAGCTCCACCAATCGACTTATTATATTACCTTTTGGAAGATTGGGCAAACGCACATCACTCCTCCTCTGACGAACTCGACCTGGACTTCTTCTCCTTTGGCTCATCGACAAAAAAGTCCTACACCTCATCCTCGGAGGAGGACCCCTCAGAGTCACCGGAGTCCGAGGTCATCAGTGCCTAGTCCATTGACCACGCCGGCAGCGCCTCCTCTTCCTTTGACGACAGCACAGGTGTGGGAAGCATGGCCGGAAAAGACAGCGATGGATCCATCGCACAGTGTTGGCGGAGGCGGTGGAAGCGGATAGGGTGAGAGCAAGCAAGAGAGCGAGACAATCGAGTGTGAGAGTTTATCGAGTGTGAAAGCAACATTTAAAGGCACTGGGAGAAGCTGAGCAGGCGGGCGCGTGAAGTCGAGCAGGGATTTTTTTTATATCACTGTTGATCATTAAAGACACGTCTTTTTTATATCACCGGTTCATGTTATGAACTGGAAGTGATAATTTGAACATCACTGCTGGTTTGTAACAAGAACTGGCAGTGAACCGGCAGTGATGATGTATCACTACCAGTTCATGTTACTAACTGGCAATGTTAATCATTATCACTGTCGTTCTTGCTGGCTCGGCTTTTTATGTATGCCCGGAGCTTTTGAACTGGCAGTGATATATTATCACTACCGGTTATTTTTTAATCGACAGTGAAGAGGGGGCGCGGATGACCCTTTCTGTAGTAGTGAGAACTTTATCCTGGGACTTAGAGTGATAGACCACATTTCTAAATTACTTGCCTTATATTGCGATAATCAACAAACAATTTTCTATATGAGTAACAACAAGTCAAGTGGTGCTGCCAAACACATTGATATTGATTATCATGTTTTGAAAGATAGAATCCAGGATCAAACAATTAGTGTCAAATATTTAAGTGCTAAGTCAATGCTTACAGATTCGATTTGTGTCAAACATTTAAGTACTAAGTCAATGCTTGCGGATTTGCTTACTAAAGGCTTAACACCTAATACTTTTTGAGATCACGTTGCTGGCATGAGTTTATTTGAAAGCCTATGATTTTGGATAAGAGGATCACAAAACAAACCAACTCCCATTAAAAATAATGAATATTCAATTCGAGATGGAATACTTCATTATAGGTAATGGGGGTTTTAGTGGCATTTTTATTGGCCATTGAAACACATTACCTTGGTGTGTTATTTTGTTGAGAGTAGACTTATGATGTTAGTCTTACGATTAAGGGGGGAGAGTGCTGGTTATGATCTCAGCTACGAAAAAAGAGGTCGAGTCCTAAGGGGTCACGCCCTAGCGCCACGACCGGAGACGCCAACCAAACTTGGTTGCGGTCCCGGGTTGATCAATGTAACATAAAAATAGGGGGGAACCAGCACTTCGCGGGATATGCTAATTCCCATGAGGTCAACCTCTACCCCGAACACTTAAACCCTAATACCGATCATCTTGTGCACTGGATCAACGTGAAGGCCACCGCCACTGCATCGACTACAACAACACCCGGTGCCGATGACTATGTCGACGCCGATCACGGACTTCACAATGCTCTGTCATGCGTATTGGTTCCTATCGCGGTTCTACACCGATGGAGCTAACATGCCCTAATGGCATCGACCGGCTTAGGTCAATAATTATGCTTTCTCTTTAAGGGTGTTCAATTACTAGGGCTAGAATTCATGTTAATTAGATTAAAGATAAGATGTAACATCATCTCCTCCTCCAAAATATGCTCCTATAGCACCCTCTTGTAGCAGGATGAAGGAGCATCCCGAGTAGCCACTGTTCATAGCACATTTGCTCTGTCTGAACAATGGCTGCTCAGAGAACAAGCTGTTACTAAATATGATAGGTATTATCCTAGTTGGTTTGTATTATCAACTAACTAGGATAATGCACCGTATTATTCCAGTCAGTTATTTTTATCAACAGATTGGGAGAATATCTTTTCAACTGACTAAGATAATCTAGAGGCCCGTGGAGTTCAAAATCTACTGGGATAACTTTTTTCATATGCAATGTTTGCAAACCGACTATGATGACTGATTTTTGAACCTACTGCGATTTTGGTTTTTTAGCCATGTGCGGTTTTAGGAGTTTGGAGTGTGATGAAGATAACATCGTAGCAGGATTCGGAGAGGATAACGGTAAGTCTATCTAGGACCTTCTGCCCACTGTTGAGCCCTTCATCGGCTGGGTTTTTTTTTTTTTTTTTTTTTTTTGCTAACCAAAAGTCACCCACCATGTTAGAGTGCTCTGTTTTTGTCCTAAAATTGCACCGGAGGGGTGGCGCGACACGATTTTACTTTGGACCAGGTTCCTGGTTGCCACTATTGATTAACCGGCCGCTTGTATCATCAATCAAAACTCTTCCATAAATCCTCAAACACACATTAAAAAAGAAACTCGATCGGAGATGGGGAACAGATTGCTGCACTATCCTTTCAAGCACGAGGACATAATCCGTGGAGGCGAAATAAAAAGGAAAAAGTCGACGTAGGTCTTATTAGTGCCGCTTTTCCTTTTCCCCCAGAAGCTTCATCTGCACTTGGTTGTTCCATACGCTCGCGTACTTCTGCAGGAAATACAATAGCTCATGATTCTGAGTCCGGTGTGCGCGTGTCATATATGGTGTGTATCATTCCTCTCATACTTTTTTTAAAACACCAGTGTAACTCACAAACACACACTCACATCACCACATACATGTACTCACACAACGCCTATTGAAGACCGGGAATACGAAACTTAGAAATTGATGAAACCACCACAGGCGCCTCGCTATCGACGAGAACATCGTCTATCACTGAAAAAAAATTCACCTCGATAAGACACATAAGAAACAAATTAAACCTAAAGTTTAATTCCTGATAAGCTACACTTGGTTCTCAACAGCTCCCGTACCTGCTGCCGGCTGGTATATAGTACAAGCAATTAATAGTGACTATCAGTGTCGGTTCTTATCTCCTTAGCTATTTTTCACGCGCGGGAGTTTAAGAACTGGCATTGATATGTTTTCAGTGCCGATTACTGTCGAACCAGCGTTGATAGGGCGTTACATATGTAGTGTTCTGTAGTAGTGCAATCTCGTAAGGCATGCTGATATTTCATATACATAAGGGGTTTATAGCATGCTTATGTGACAGTTTTGCACATGCGGAGGAGAAAGACATGAGAAAAAGAGAGGAATGAACTTGCAATAGTTCAACTCTATACGTTCTCCAAGGAGAGAGATAGTAAATGAAGAAGAGTGAAATAAAAACTCTTATACACAGGTTAATCTAATAAGTGTTTTTAGTGTTATCTCTAAATGACATGCCAAGATCTTAGAGACAATATATAGTGGGCTCTATTATGATTAAGGTATGTTTGTTTGACATCGATTCTATATATTGAACCGGCAGTGCATGATTATTGAAAAGGAGCCATGTTCACATGGGCAAGACAACAGCAGCGATCACATGCATGCATGCAGGGCTTGCGTTGACCTTGGAGTCTGTACTGGTCAATGCCATCCTTCGACGCAAAAGGAGGGGGGACAAGCAAATAAGGGTTGTTTTGGGTTGTGTTTAATTAATTATTTTAAACTTTAGCTACAAATTACTTATTATGTATTGAATTTTGATATTTGAAAATGACACAAGTAGATTTGTTTCGAAAAGCATTTTCATGACAGTATACTTTTGTTATATTTTATCAATATATTATAACAAAAGGTAGTAGACAAAGTTGTATTTTGGAGACCGTATCGATATCCAAAATGACATTTATTTCGGACTGAAGGGAGTAGGTGCATATGGATATTTAACATAAACTAGACTTATATGGGCATGGGTTCATTAGTGGTAGAATGTTTAGTCACATATTGCTTATATATGTAAAAGGGATCTCTATTTCTCCACCCGCGTATAAGGAAAAGTGGATTCTTAAGTTGTATACACAATCATCAATAAAGTGGAGCAGCACCGCACTATTTTTTATGTCTTGTGTTTGTTGTTTTTTTACATACATTATTGTTTGATTAGTGCATGATAATATGATTATTACTACATCACATACATCGTCGATCATGATCAAACCTGCATACTATATATATACAGATATGTATGGAGCTACAAACATTGAATGAGAAGACACTGGCCCCGTTGCTGTTAATAGTTAATTATTGAATAAAACATGATAAATTACATATTGCAAGTAGTAGCAGATATTAAAAATGTACGGTTAATATATTACATGCTTAGATAAAAAGAATATATGAAATATAGCGACATGAAGTTCGAAGCAATGGTGGACTGATGCTTTGCACAATGTCATGATGCGCTATGGCGATGTGTACATGAAAGGCTTAACCACCATACTTTGTACAAAATATAATTTTAATATTGTATCTCCTTTTTTTAGAGAAGTCTAATATTTTTCATAGAGGTGAGTTTAATCTGCTAAGATTGATTTAACTTATTCCTAAGATGAAAGAAGCTAATAACATAAGAGGAAATCACCTGTGCAGGTGGCCAGAATTGAGAAAAATAACTATGAATAGCTTGTCCATACATGAATGCTGGTTGAGTGTAACTATTTAGCTACAATCAATGAGAACAGGGGTTGGCTCTAAATAGTTTCAGGACATTTTTATCAACATTAGTGCCTACATAAACAACATATTTGTTTGTCGATTAATGCTCTCTATAGTACTAACTGTCCCTTAGTATTTTTGTTTGTTACTATTAACTATATTTAGTTGACCCTGCTACAAACACCAAGTCAAAAGCCTCCGAGTGAAGTATTGAAAGTTCTGGGTTTTTTTTTGGACCAAAATTTATGATTTGAGTGCTGGAACATGCGACCGGACTTTTCTCTGGTTGGAATTCGATATTCTTATGTTTCTTAGATATGCATGCAATCACTATCAAATCATCGAAGAGGGTACCCCACAATCTTGTTCCTCTTGTGAATATAGGAAAGGATAATTATCACTATCATGTTAGTGAGCTGAGAAGGAGGAGAATGATAACTTCGCTAGCAATTGAACAACACCCTCTTTTATCTTGAAGGTTCCTTTGATCTGAGTGCCGGAACATGCGATCGGCCTTCTGTGGTACCACTCTTTTCTCTGGTTGGAATTCTATTTACTTAAGTTTCTTAGATATGCACACAATCACTATCAAATCACCGAAGAGCCTACCCCACGATGTTGTTTTTCTTATGAATATAAGAAAGGATAATTATCTCTATCATGTTAGTGAGCTGAGAAGGAGAATGATGATAACTTTGTTAGCACTCGAACAATTCCCTCTTTTTATCTTGAAGATTCCTGGTTGAGTTATGACCTTGTCTAGGTGAATATGGTACTAAGAAACCTAGAAGTATTTCCCTTTCCACAACACCGAGGCTTCCTTTTCTTCGGCTTTTGACATGTGTGTCATAGCATCATCAGGCCTTCTACTCGCTACCGTATCGCTTAACTCTTGAACTTTTAATTTTATTTATATTTACATGATTTCATAAGCATTTGTATAAATTTTTTGCATGTTTGAATTGGTTTGAACTATAATTTAATTAAGAAGAGAAAATCACATGAAATGATAAAAATCACAAGGTTAACCCAGAATCAACGGTAAGCGTGCATTTCATGATTGATCTTTTATTTTGCTGTACAGAGCATGACAAACTAAGTTTATCAAATTTTGCTTCACAATTTTTTTAGATATTTCATAATTTCATTATGGAATTAACAAATTACAGCATAAAAATTTCAGTATACATTTCATGTATGCAAGTTTTTTTATCATCTATACAACAGTAATACAAACTCAACAAAATTGGTTTCATATTTTTCTGAACTCTAATAATTTTTATATGAATTTTAGAAGTTTTCAGCTGAATTGAACAATAGAACAATTATTGTTTTCTGCATTTCTTGATTATTTCCAAAATCCATAATCCCTAAATCGGCAGGGGGAACGGCGTTGATCGAATTTTGACCTTTTCGCCGGTGATGAACGGCGGCGAGGTTCGGCCGAGGAGTGGTACCAATAGATCCAGCGCGTTGTTGCGAACCCATCTGAGGGGTCGCCGGAGACATACACGGTGGCAACCTCAGCTAGCGGCGGCAATGGCGGACGGCGGCGTGCGGGTTGACGGTGACGGCGCTCTACGGAGGGAGAGGGGCGAAGGGAAGGGGGCAGCGAGCTTCCCTAGGCCACAGTGAAACTCATCGTGGTCTCGGCTCAGGCAGTGGTGCCTCCTGGCAGCCGGTCTGCATGCAGATCGACGAAGAGGTGTGGGCGGCCGGCGAGGAAGAAGAAGGAGGCGCTGCTGGAGGAGCTCGGGTCGCCTTCGTCTCGGGGAGGTCGTGGGTGGGGTACTGGCACCACTCCTCGACTGGATCCAGCGGCAGGCGGGCGAGGAGGACGGCGAGCTCGGCTCGGCTCGGCGGCGCTGCTGTGCGGATCAATCCAAATCTCCATCCGACGGCTGGTAATCACGGACCAATCGGAGGCCGAGAAATCATGCCGATTTAGAATATAAGAGATTGAATTCTCCATGTCCAGAACCTCAACCGTTAAAAAAGTCCATCTCTTTCTTCATATACCAGCAAGCACGATGCTCAAGAACTAGTTTAGTGGCAACGCAACTCAATGGATGGTCGGAGCCCGCATTCCGATCCATGGAATTATGCATGTACGTAGCTATTACTCCACCTGGACCCTATCACTCTTCTACGTGTTAACTCAAGCATAATGTCAACATTTGTCTCTCTTGTTTCTTTCTCCTTGCATGATCAAATCCAGTAGGGCCAACAATATATGTACATAAATATTCTCCGGCCTTAGTTTTCAACTACTGCGCGTAGCTTAGGGAGCACGAAGTGATAGTGTAGGGCCGGGAGTCTGCTGTGCTGAATGCCGAAAGAGCTCTCCTTTGATGCTAGTCTAAGCAACCCTTTTCCTCTGCACAAGTTAACATGAGAAGTGTTCTACTTTTGCCACTTCAGTACTTCTCCTTTATACTCGAAGTCAGAACGATCAATTCCACGCTAGCTAAAGAGAGGTACGAGACATGCATGCAGATCATTCCTTTACACAGGAACAATTCCAGACTCACGTACAGACGCTTGTAAGTCCTAACATCACATTTGTTTTCTTTCACATGGTGCATAAATTCATCCGATGTCCTCTAATTTTGCTAGTTTTGGGGGCAAATCTTTCTGCCAAAAAATATTTTGATTGTTGCTGCTACCTGTTACATAACCGAACACCTAGTTCTTTTCAGCAGATTGTGAAACAAACTGCTTGTTACATACAACTCTGACCAATCATTTTACCCTCTCAATTATATTTTTGACATTGGACTAACATCTACTTTTGATCTTCCTTGTGAATAGTGAGAATGAGATCCAATCCAATCATGATGGTGTTTTCTGCGGCAGCATTCGGGTTTTTCATCGGCATTTCTTTCCCTGTACAAATCACACCGAAGGTACTCCTATGGAGCTTTAGTGATGCAAACTCCACCTTCGGTTGCAGCGACATACTTGTCAGAGTTTGGGCACCATTTGGACACAACATTTCAACTGTGGAGGGGGCTCCCATCCTGCAGTCAAATGCCACTACAGAGGTACGTGAATGATTCAACTGCACGCCGAAATGCTTCGTCCATGGTTCGATATTCAGTGTGTCCATGATGAAACTGAAAGTATGCAGTTATATATATGCATTGGACTGTCCATATATGATATCCTTACCTTTTTTCTTATCATGTGCTATCGAAGATTCATGCACCGGTAAAGCCGAAAGGCGCAGAGAGGCTACCACCGAAAATCGTAGTTCGAGAGTCTGATCTTCACCTGCGCCGGCTGTGGGGAAACCCGCGTGAGGTATCTTATCCTCACTCATAACCTTCCGTTTATAGCTCTGAACCTTGCTGAACTGAGATGCCTTTTGAGTGCTAGTAGTTTGTTTTGTATGGCTGATTAAACTTGGGGGATTAATGAGCAGGACATGCCCACTCGCAAGTACCTTTTGGTGCTGACAATAGGGTACAATGAGAAAGCCAATGTCAACGCGACTGTTCACAAGGTGAAAAGTTAATAACTGAGCAGGAGTTAATATGTTTCCTGATTTTGGTAATTCAGTAAACTGAATAAGATCATTAAACCGTCCTTGCGTGTAATATATGCAAGCAGTTCTCGAACAATTTCGACGTAGTGCTGTTCCACTACGACGGGCAGACGACGGAGTGGGACGAGTTCGAGTGGTCCAAGCAGGCCGTTCATGTCAGCGCCAGGGGGCAGACCAAATGGTGAGGATCGGAGCAGCTATTGGTGCATGCAACTGCCCAAAAGCTCATCCATCTAGAAATTTCTCTATTTCGGCCTCTACATAAGACATACACCAAACAATTTATTATTATAGAGTTTCAATCATAGATTGGAAAGAGAAATACCAACAAATAGCATTGTTTAATAAGTTTAAACACGCATGAAAGAAACTCAAGCACAAAGCCTTCTAGTAAACATCTACCCATAGTTTGTAAAGACCTCCATGAAAGTGGTCTCCATAATGCGGCATGTCCACTTCATTCTCTCCCTCACCCCCTCTTTTTTAGCAAAGACTAGAAATGGATCCAGTAGTTTCTCAGAAGATAACTTGCATGTAAGAATTTGTTTTTGTCTTATCAAAGACAATATCATTTCTACTTAGCCATATAGCCTAACGAATAGCACTTGTCTCAACCAAAATTTGTGGTCTCCTTTTTGAATCAATATTTTGCAGCCAAGTTCCAAACAACTGGGTAACATTTCTAGGTGGTTCGTTCAATATCGAAAGCAACCTGAATTGACCTCCAAATGAACTTAGCAAATTAGCAATAAAAAACCAAATGTTAGAATACTGCTTAGTTAACCTCCTTTTTGGTAAACATTTTTTTGAGCATAGCATTTTCCACGTCTATTACTTGAGGTACCCTCTTTTTGGGTAAACTATCAATGTCTTGATTCTGGATACCTGAAGCTGATGAATAATAGGTGGTATGCGAAGAGGTTCATGCACCCCAGCATTGTGGCGCCGTATGAGTACATCTTCCTCTGGGACGAGGACCTCGGCGTTGAGACCTTCGACGCCGAGGAGTACCTGAAGATTGTGAAGAAGCACGGGCTGGAGATATCGCAGCCGGGCCTGGACACCACCAGGGGGCCGAAGCCGTTCTTCGGCATCACCGTCAGAAGGAATGGCAGCGAGATGCATAAGTAAGTATTATGTAGCTACTATATTATTTGAGGATTCATAGATGGAAGCTGCTGATCAGTCCATTGGTCCAACTCAAATTTGCTCGGCGATCGATCGAATTGGCCACGCCCGGACATGAAATGTATGCAGGTCGACGACGTTAGGTAGCACTGCAGGGAAGTGCACCAGCCGGCTGTGCAGCGGGTTCGTGGAGGTGATGGCGCCCGTCTTCAGCAGGGAGGCATGGACGTGCGTCTGGCACATGATCCAGAACGACCTGGTACATGGCCATGGTCTCGACCTGAATTTCTGGAGATGCGTCGACGTAAGCATTCGTCTCGTGCATGTGCTGCTCGTGGCTAGCTGTTGGTTGCCTAAACTATTAACCTCTAAAAAAAAAGAACCAAATGGGGTCGTTGCGTACGTCCGTGCAGGAGCCTGAGGAGCAGATCGGCGTGGTGGACGCGCAGTACGTGGCGCATCACGCGGTGGTGACGCTGGGGAGCAAGGGAGGAAGCCGCAGCAACGTGACAGCCCGGCAGAAGGTCGAGTTCCGTATCTTCGGCGACAGAATGCGCAATGCGCAAAGGGCCCAGGAAGCAAGTCTTCTTGCACCACCGGCTGCCGCCTCCAGATCGTAATCATCATAGTCATCATCCGTCAACTAAATTTTTCTCTCTTTTGTCTTCTGCTTAAATTCACTAGGGGCTCCCTTTATTCATTTGAACCCAGGGTAATCTCAACTAGTGGACAATTTTCTTAAAAAATCCGGTTCTTGTTTAGGCCAAATGCACCATTGCCTGCTATCCGGTCCCTGTTTAGATGTTACCACAAGTGAATTGCATTTCTTCTATGGTCTTGATCTTGTCGGGGTTAACCTCAATTCCGTGATATGACACCAGGTACCCCAGCAACTTTCCTGCATCGACTCCAAACACGCATTTTTCTAGATTAAGCATGACCTGGTGCTTGAGCAAATTCCTGAAGCTCTCTTGCAAGTCAGAGATAAGATCTTCCTTCTTTTTAGTCTTGATAACAAGATCATCAACATAGGTTTCGACATTTCAGCAAATCTGGTCGTAAAGGGTTATTTGCATACCATGCTAATAGGTAGCGCCGGTGTTCTTCAATCCGATGGGTATCTGTACGTAACAGAATACTCTGGGAGGAATTATAAAGGAGATTTTCTCCTCATCCTCGAGATGCATACTAATCTAGTGATATCTAGAGTAGGCATCGAGAAGGCTTAGATAGTCGCATCCGAAGGTGTAATTGATTATCTGATCTATTCGAGATAGAGTGAAGGCGTCCTTGGGGCAGGCTTTGTTTGTATCGGTGAAATCCATACACCTGCACCATTTGTCGTTTGACTTTTTAACCATGACAGGATTAGCGAGCCACTCGGGATGTTCCACTTCTCTGATGAACCCTACCTTAGTGAGCCTTCTAATTTTCTCCTTGATTGCTTCCTTCCGGTCGGGCACGAACCATTGGAGTTTCTGTTTGATCGGCTTGGCATCAGGCCCGATAGCCAGTTTGTGCTCAATCACCTCCTTAAGGATGATGGGCATATCAAACGGCTACCATGCAAACACGTCGGCATTTGCTTGGAGGAAGGTGACGAGCGTGAGTTCCTATTTAGGATCTAGGTTAGAGCCGATTCAAACGATCTGTAGGAAAGGTTTTGACTTTGTATTGAGACTTCACATCCGCCTTAGGCCTCGAGTTCTTAGTCTCCTTGTCGGGTTGATGCTGAGCCATCATATCAAGACTCGGCTTGTCGCAATGGAGGCTTGTTTTGGGGCAATCTATAACGGTAATGACTCCCTCGGGCCCTAGGATCTTCACGTACTGGTAAGCATAGTGCGCGGTAGCCATGAACTTGACTAGAGTTGGTCATCTTAAAATCAACCACATTGAATATAATCTTCTCTATCTGGAAGTTATCATGCTTCCCAAAGGTGATGGAATGCGATATTTGGCCGATAGGTGTGACCAAAGATCCAGATACTAAGCCGTGGAAGGCTTGAGTAACCGACTTGATGGCAAATTGGGAAATCTACATCGTATCGAGTGCGCCTGAGAAGAGGACATTTAGATAACTTCCTCCATAGACAAGCACTCGGGAGAACTTGCAGTTGTTAATCATAGGCTCGACTACTTTTGGAAAGCGGCCTGGCCGTACGAAGTTTTCTGGGAAATCATCTTGGCCGAAAGATATTTCAACATTCGACCACTTAACGGCCTAATGACCCTTGGGGACAGCAGCTAAGACTTATCGGGCCATCGTCTTGTAATGCCGTTTGGACTCGTAGGGCATGAAGTCGCTGAACAAGTGGTCAACAATTCTCTCCCTCGACTGGTAGGACATCAAGTCTGAGTCGTCCTCACTGCTACTAGAGCTGGAGTCACTACTCTAGGGTGTGACCTAGGTCTTCTTATCTTTGGCCTTACCGACCTTGGCATTGATCAGCTTCTTCCAATTGCAACATTGATGGAGATCGTGACCATCGGTTTGGTGGAAGTCATACCAAGGCATGCCACTACGTTCACCGGTGCCTACCACAACATTCACTGGTGCCTGGCTAGTGGCCCTTGCCTCTAGACAAGCCAGGACGTTTGTAGGGAAGATCTGTCAAAACTTTGTCAGTTTTAGTTTACTTGCCCTTACTTTGTTTGGAGTTCTTCTTGCTCTTGCTCATTGCTGGGTCATCATCTAGTCTGGGCTGGGGGCGCTTAATGCCCTGATCCCTTTTCTTGATGAACAGGAGTGCCTATTCGGTGTTAGTCACCTTGTCAATAATCCTCATGAGCTCCTTTACCATCTCAGGCTCCTTTCTGGCGACGTCTTCGACGCATCATCAGCTCCTAACCCCTCAGGTAAATGCTTGAATGATGTCATAATTGTTTATCTTTAAGATGGTATTCTGGGTGTTGCTTAAGTGGTGGACGAACTCACGCAAGGTTTTTGTCTCCATCTGTATGACACGGAAGAGGTCATTTTTCGTATCGAGGTGAACGTAAGTACCTTGGAAGTTGGCTCAGAACAAATCGCAGAGTTGCTCCCACAAGTATATCATCCATGATGATAGATTAGTTAGCCAAGTCCTGGCCGACCCTTCAAAGGCCGTGGGGAGGAAATTTGTCATAACCTTTTCGTCCCCACCAACTCCTTGGATGGCCATAGTGTAGATCTAGAGGAACTCAACAAGATTGGTTTTCCCAGTGTACTTCTCGATCGACCCTGGCCGGAGTCTAGTCAGCCAGTTCACCCTCTGTAGATCTAGAGAGAAAGCCTAGCATCCGTTGCTAGCACCCTATTAGTTCAAGTAGTTGCGGGTGTTCTACCTACTAGGGTCAAAGGTCGGCTATAGCTTCTACCTGAACGACGCTGGAATGTCCTCCAGTTAGGCAGTTGAGGAGCAGTCTACTGTTCCTCGGGTGTCTTCGAACGTCCTTGCAGCTCAATTACTTCGCGTAGATCGTTTATAGGGCGGTTCTTTATCGGCGAGGACATGCGACGACTAGGCACTCAGTTATCTTCCCAGACTATCTTGTTCTGGGGATTACATCTTTCCTGATCTAAATCTTCACAGGAAGGATCAGTGCAAGACTTCCCCGGATTAGAACTATTCACGGATGTGGCTGGATGAGAGTTCTCATCCTAGAGGATAGCTTCTCTAGCTAGGCCGATCATCGAGTTGATCCAGTCTTTGATGCCAGGGGTAACCAGATCTGTAGTGGGGGTTGTTGGAGGACCTCATGTAGAAGGAGGAGCCTCTGAGCTGCCGTAGATCTGAAATGTTGAGTTCCCTATTGATGATCATGGGACGCGAGATCTCAGACCCTGTTTGGATTTGGGACCACAGGAGTTGTCATCGTAGGCTGGCTGGCGTCTCCCACAGCCGGACGAGCTGGGTCACGCGTGTTTGCAGGATCATTATCATTGTGATTGAACGGAGCATCGTCTCTGATGGAGAAGACTTCTTGGCAATAATCTCCAGTGGAGGAGTCCAGAGCCATCATGGACTTGTCATCGAAGGAATTCTCCGGATAGGTATTTTGACAGTCCATGTTGTCAGAAGCCACAGGGGAGGATCCTGACTTGCGGCAAACATCAATTGCGCGATCGTCTTGGTCACCAAATGGTTCAAATTTGATGCCAAAATCTTTGGCACACTGATCCATAAAATGACTTATCTCATCGCCAGTAAGGTTGTAGTCGAGGTCCACCTAGTCAACCGTCGGTTTGTTGTCGGTCGTGAGGGTAAAGTTATCGTAGAAACCATCGTCCGAGAAGCTGGTCCTTGGTAAAGGCCGGATTCCTCCGCGGCGGCGAGCTCAGGCCGTCCGGCGTCGGAGCGTACTCTGAGTGATCAAGCGTACGTGCTTTCAGGCTAGTGTAGTGTGTACGATGCGCCGATGCACACGTGGCAGGACGACCGGACAGAAACTTGATCAGATCTTCTATATGAATATATTGTACTACAAGCTTTCATATCATGAGAAGCCTTATTAACTCTCATCGTTACATCAACGATATAACCGTATAAGGGTTTTTTTTTCTAATCTCTATATAACAAAGACGCACACAATCTAGATATAGAACACACTAAAGATACACATATAAAAGATAAAGTATAGCCGAACAAGTTAGAATCAAGGTGTGGAGTCTAGATTGTCATCCAAATCAGTTAAAAAACTCATTGGCCACTCTCTCTAAGTGTGTGTATGGCGAAGTAACTAACTCACGATGCTTTTGCCGCTATAGCATAGATCACAAACATAACCAGTGTGTATAAGTAAAAATAATTTGCAAAGGATATAAGGATTTTCTCTTGTTAAAGACAATATCATTCCTGCATAGCCAAATAACCAACAAAAAGTGGCCGCCACCGCCAGTACATTTGCTTTCAAATTTTTACTAAGACTATGAAGTCAATTCCCAAACATATTTGGTGCGCTTCACGGTTGATAAAGATTTAGGGCTACTTGGACTATAAACCATGTAGAACGTGCAAATCAGCAATCAAAGGAGGTGCTTAATTGTCTCCGTTTTGTGACAAAAGCAATACTTCTTATGCCTACCTATTATCTTTTACTTAGGTTATGTTTTGTCAGTAAAACTCCTTTGCGTATATACCAGAGGAAAATTTTAATTTTTAGTAGTATTTTTAGTTTCTACAATTGACTTTTCTAGATCGGCTTAGCACCTTGCACCGGTGCTTTATAGAGAGAATTAACTGAGAACTTTCCAGATTGATTTAAACTCCATCTGATGATGGGTGGTATAAAACTGCCGTATTCAGATTCCTTAGGATTTTCTAAATTCTCGGGTCCTATCTCTGTGCCCGGGAAGAGAATCTCTAGACATATAGGAATTATCCGTAGGTACCCAGAATATCTTGTAAATAGTGAAGTACCTAGAATATCCGTAGGTACCCAGAATATCTTGTAAATAGTGAAGTTTATCTCTAAGAATGGTAAGGAAGGAGTTCAGAGGTGACATGATGACCCCCCTATATATACGGAGCTAGGAGAGGAGGTGGGGGGGGGGGGGGATATGCCAATTGAAGTTCATTCAATCCATTCAAGCCTACAGAAGTCTTGAGCCCTCACGTTTGATCCGTTCCTGTCATCACCAAGAAAGGGAAAAAATGAGGACCTGTCTGCACGGGCGGTTTGGATCCAGCTCCTTCAAATTTAGTTCAAAATTATCTGAGAGGAAGGAAATAAACTCAAGGACGTAAACTATAAGAAGTTCACCTCATCTCCGTTGTATAAATTTTTTTACTACCTGATGGAGACGAGTGTTGCTTCAATGTAAGTCTGCAAGAAATGTGACCTGAACTCGTCGTCGTACAAGAACCTGCCTGACGGATCAGGCTCGTGACCAGCTCCTGAGAGATGACAAGAAGCTTGTTTGTTAGTGGCGTATGCACAGCTGGCAAAATTATGCCAAATCATTAAGAAATCAACCAGATCGATCGGTCAATCTGGATAATTAGTTTAGTAGTTCACCGTTCTCGTAGATCACAACTGGAGGATTTCCGTACTTGGATTGCAGATGATCCAGCATTTTCCTCAGAGCCCATGGGGCCTCGTGATTTTGCATCCCAAGGCCATGCTGTCCGATTTCGACCATAAATTTTCAGTTAATCATGCAGAGAAAAAAATATATAGATATATATATATATATATTTCTGATAATCTGAGAAGATGCATATCACTTAAGCGTACCTTGTTCCTTGAGCTCTGAAATGGAACTGCACAATTTTTTTTGGAAAAGAAGAGCTGAATTAAGTCACTGAGACACAAGCTTTGATTCCATAAATTTTCTAAATCTGTTCCTTTCCTTGGCCATTATATCATGGATGTAGCACAGGGTTCTTAGTTCTTACTGGTGATAAATTTCACAGCCGCGTCGCCGGTGTAATCTCTCAGCCCTTGTTTTAGCTGGCTAAGATCTGCCTCAACAAACAGCGCACCATAGTGGTTGATGCCCACGAAATCGAAAGACCCGCGCACTTTCGCTGACTCTTGAGCCGTCAATGCCGGCAGCCTGGACCCGGCGTTCCTCCTCATCACCGGCGGATAGTCTCCGTGCACCAGAGGGTGCATGAACCTACCAACAAAGCATGGACGCATGACCCAAAATGAGTTCAGCCGTAGACTCACCATGTGTAGATGATTTGCGAATATCGTGTTCAAGATACGAGGAGTTGGTAGAGCAGGATTAACAACCATCCGACTGAGAAATCATTCATCCTCGCAGCAGCCGCCACATCCTTGGGTTTCCGAGTCGCTGGCTCGAACCAGAAGGCCAGCAAAGCGAGCCCAATCTGTCCTCCTTGCACAGCCTGAGAACCACAACCGCACCGTATGAGACCCAAGCCATTCGCCAACAATTTACAATGAGAATTTCCACTTCATTGTGGACGCGTATAGTTAATAACTTAACCTGGTACTTGTCTCTGTAGAGGGACACGGCGGAGGCGTGCGCGAGCAGGAGGTGGTGGCCGACGACGTACGGCTCCGTCGTGGAGTTGCCTCCGGCACAGGCGACGCCAAACGGGGAGGAGCACCGCCGCGGCGGGAGCGAGCCGAGGTCGTACCCGCCGAGCGGCTCGATGTTGGGCTCGTTCACGGTGGTCCAGCGCTTCACCCTGTCGCCGAAGCTCCTGAAGCACACCTCAGCGTACGCCGTGAAATCGTCGCTGCATCCATCACCATCATCACCGGTCAAGTCACTACGTCAGCTCTGTTACTGTATGGGGTGATCAAGGCTCAAGACTAGTGTAGCACATGAATCTAGGGCTGAGGAGCCCATTGTACTCGTCTTGAAGAGCCTGAGGAAGATCGAAATGATATATCGTTGCGTGCGGCTGTATCCCTGCGATCGACAACCCAAAAATGGACGCCGATCATAGTTTTGCAACCGGAAAATTAGCAGCACACATAACTGGGAAAACAACATATATATATAGAGAGAGAGAGAGCAGCAGTAGTTCAGTCAATCAAGAACGCTACAAGTGTAAAACGGTCTTACTTAATTACTTACCGTAGCTGAGGAGCTCGTCAATTAGATTGTTGTAGTAGTCCAACCCCTTCGGGTTCACAGCTCCTCGCCCATCTACAGCGTAAACAATTTCATTGAGAATTTTTTTAGATAACAAACATAGAACTTCCGATCTTTATATTATTAGGACGTTCAGAATGTACATAACTATTTTTTTTAAATAGACACTTAAATTTACTTCGAGTAGTTCTCGAACTAGGCATAGACCATGGGTGATTACTGATTTGTCATGGTGCACTACCGGGAATAAGCCTCGACCAGGCAATGGAGAATCTGTAGGAATCCAGTCCCATCTCGTGCATCAGCTTCACATCCTCCTGCGATCGAACGGGAAATGAAATGAGTCTCGATCAGCAAGAACACAGAGGGGGGGGGGGGGGTCTACTAGTGTCAGAGTTGAGAAACATGCCTTGTACTTGTGATATTGATCGGCAGTCACATCTGCGGTAGCATGGTCGAAAGCATAGCCTCCACGAAAAAAAAAGAGTGCTTGTTAGAATTGACCGGTACTTAAGAGGAGGTGAATGTGCGCATTTTTTATTTTAGTTTCTTAAAAACTAATATTTTAAAAATAACTTATAAGACACTAAATTTTAAGAACCAGTCTCTTTTATCACACTAAAGTACGTAGCATGATTCATCGTATGGTCACATCAATATATGTGATGTGACAAAAAAAAAGTCATGTGACAAGGTGTTAGAGCGGGACATCAGAATGGCTACCTTGGTCACACCATATGTATTGGTGTGGTCACGTGATGAGTCATGCCATGTATTTTTGTATGATAAAAAAACTAGTTTCTAAAATTTTAATATCTCACGTGTTATTTTAAAATATTAGTTTAAAAAGGTTAAAATAAAAAAATCGCGTGAATGTGCCAACACATACACCATGAGAGGAGCAAAATCTTGACGCGTTGCAAAAGCAAAGCTCAGCACCTCCGTGCGCGAATGTGTCCCAGATGCTCGGCTTCTTCCCATCCTCTGCCCATGCGCCTTCCACCTGCGCAAAATTTGAACAACACCATGTCTGTACTCGCAAGTGTATGTAAGACACAGAACTAACATCACAAATTCACAATTAAATGCTACTGCTCGAGTTGCGAACACTAATACCTATAGGCTGCAAGCAACGTACGAGCAAATAATTCGGAATTAGGCGTCACTTGTGAATTCTAGTGATACTAAACAAAGGATTTTGTCATATTGTATTTCTATTCCGTGTAACCTCATATATATGGCTATATATTATATGAAACCAAAGGCAGTCACGTGTGATGTGCTACCGCCAAATCTCTCTCTTTCGGTTCTCATGGTGAATATATTCCTTTCCTAAACCCTAATTTCACCGCTCCTTTACTCGCCGCCGTCGCCAACCTCCCACGCCCCACGCCAACCCGTCTCTCCTCGGCCTCCCTCCATTGCGCTGAACGGCACCACCTCCGACGGCACCAACGTCACCGTCAATACGAGTGTTGCCTCCCTCCTCGGTGATAAACACCATGAACATGTCATCCATCATGACACACGTTCCAGTAGTTCTATTTACAAGGCTTCGAACTAGATCAAATGGTTGACCTACTTCAAGGTCTTGATTGCAAGTTCGACCTCCTCTCTCACATCAATGGCTCTGTCCTGGCAACTCCAACAATGCTACTTGGGCTCATGCGGACAGCATCATGCTAACCTAGATGTACAGCTCCATCTACAAGGACATCCTCGATGTTATCCCTAAGTCGGATCAGCCAGCGCGCAACCTATGGACGGGCATTCAAGCCCTCTTGTGTGACAACTAGGACGCTTGCACCATCTACCTTAGCTAATAGTTTCACTCCCTCGATGTAGGACGATCTCTCCATCACAGACTCAGCGTCTCCACAGTCTCAAGACCACGTGTAAATCCTTGATTGCTTAGGTGATAAGTCATAACGTGTAAATCCATGATTGCTTAGGAGGTTGTTTCGATAGATATTCCCTGGATTTATCTCCTTACATGTATATGGAGATTTCTATCTCCGTTATCATATTTCAATTACGGTTTTTTCCAGTTGTGAATAAAATGAGCGAAATTCAGGGTTTTTGTTCCAAGTTCCAAAAAAGTTGGCTCCCAACAAGGGATTGAACCGAGGAGTCCTCACCGTCCTTTGCACGGGAGGTAGCTTACTACAAAGCTAGGGACTATTAGTTTCCTTGTTGTGGGGCCTTCAACTCTTTCTTCACTCACAAAATTAAGATAAATCCAAACTTAGTGAGACGAATTTCGTGAAATTTCGGTGAAATTTTGGCCAAACTGAAGGCAATGGTATAATCGCGTAGAAATGTGTCCGTGCGCATAAACCGTTAAGCGTTAACAGGGAAAAAGTTATGCATCAGTGTGCATGCAGTCGGTACCTGGTAAGCCGACGATCCGGCGCCGAAGACGAAGCCCTCCGGAAAATCGTACCGTGTGATCGCTCCCGCCGCCCTGGCGAGGCCCCTCAGCGACAGGACGAAGAGAAGCAGGGCAACACTGAGCCGTGAACTGCCGGTGCTCTGCTCCATCGTCGCCGTGTTCTCTGTTCTGCTTCTCCCTGCTCCCGCTTATGAACAGACAACGCAGGCGCGACGCGTGCGAGATGGAAATTTCTCGGGGCCTGCCAAAGCGACACGTCCCGGCGTCAGCTTTGGCACGTCACCTTTGTTCCGCCGCTAACGGAAAATATAAGGGCAACCCATCGAAAATAATCCCTCTTCTCTTTATGCTATTTCAGACAACGAATTTTCTTATCTACCATGAGTTTTATCTTCCATTTTTTCCATGCCACTCGGTTAACCTTTCTATCGACCGTCAAAATTCACTGTTTATAGTACTATTTTGGCACAGTAGTTTTAGGTTTCTTTAAAATCAGTGATCTTCTATATCTCTAAAACCCTAAAACTTTTTATTTGTGTTCCATAATACATATATAACCTATTTTAATTAGATTTAAAAAACCTATGTAGAATTCAAACTAAAATTCTTTAAAAAAATTTACATTTATAATTTCTAACAATTGTTAGGGTCTCAAATAAAATCCTAAAAATCTGAAAAAAAAATCACTAATATTCTTCTTATGTGATAGAATAATTTCTAAAATTATTTTCAGCCTTACATTATATGGTAAAAAAAATGAGTTCATTTGAATTTCATATAAATAGAGCATTACAAACGAACTCACTTTCCACCATACAACCTAGGGCTGAAAATAATTTTAGAAATTAGTTTATCATATAATAAGAATATTAGTGAATTTTCCTACGAACCATATGTTATACTGCCTTTGTATTCTTTTTTTGCAGGTACTCTATCGTTCGTTGGGCATACGGTGTACGTATTGTTGTACAGTTATTAACAGCAGCAGCATGCCTCTTCTGGTAGTAACCAATAATGGCATACAACATTCCCTCAATGATTGCAAACCTCTGCTATATTGGTAGTCATGACGCCATACCTACCAAAAAATATCTAAACAAACAAGTATCAACTTTCAAATATACTAACGCATACTACACATATTTGATAAAGACGTAGCCCAGTACACGAACCTAGCACCTCCATTGTTATAGAGTAAGGACCACTTCTCCTTTGGTTTTGCCTCAATCCGGTATCATAGAGTAAGGACCACTTCAGGTTATTTGCATCAACACCAATTACAGTGAGAATCTAACATTTGTACTTCCTAGTCAAGAATGTATCATCCACTCAAACACAAAGGATGACAATGCTGGAAAGACTGAATACACTGACCTAAAGAAGAAAAAAAAGCTTGTCAAAAAATCCTAGGCTGGTTTTTATCAAGTTCAGTGTCCTTAAAAGCAGTGTATATGATAGGGTTTCTGACCTTCAGAATTTCAAGCACGCGGAGTAGGTTGCAATAATAAGCCTCATATGTACCTCGCCGCTTCTCCAAGGCTTTCTGCTTTGCACACCAAGCCTTTTGATAAGTAATCTCATATTTGAACTATCGTAATATTGATCGTTGGATGAACGAGCATTCCATGTCCCTCTTCTGAATAATCTCAATGAACAATTCATTTGCAACTAGTGCAGCAGTGAGGTTGTGGTGCTTTCGATCAATATTTTCCATTATACAATTGTGCTGAACCACTCTAGGCTACCTAACGGGTCGAATACTTCAGCTTGTATGCATGAACACAAAAGCCGCATCCAGAAATTCTGCACTTGACACTATACTTTTTTATGTTTGAGACAGCAACAAATACCTCTCTGTGTGATGTCATTGCCACCGTGCCACTGCATCCTTCATTTCATACCGATTGGGGAGCACCTGATTTAGGTGAAGCATACTTGAACCATATTCCCAAGGGGAGTCATGGTTCTCCATAACTTGCATCCTTGCTTTATCAGGCAAGTTTCATTCTTCTAGGATGACAGTATTAGAGTAGTCATAGTCTTCATTATCCTCATTATTACCATCATCTTCATCTACATTTACAGATTTCAATAAAGATTCTTCCTCATGAATTACATTACGGTCCACGTTCTCGAGCTTAACAATAATTTCTTCAATTTCCTCCCCTACATCAGCCTGACCCTACTCAACCTCTGCCACCTGCCTATACACAATAACCTCTGCCTCAGTTGTCTGCCTTTGTTCAACTTCTTCCGTCGACACTACATGCTCGCGCGTATCCTCTTCTTCTACTGGTGTTGCTGCACTGCTACTATTGTCCGCTTCTCTTGGATATGGTTGCACCAGGATATTGAACTCAGCCCGATGCCGTCTGCACCACTCCAACCATTTCAACCACTTTTCGTCTGATACACCAGCTTTAACTCCCAAAATACTAGATTTAACGTATGAGTCCACATGCATTGCATCGTAACAGAATAAATATGGGGGTCAAGTTGAAAGTATTGGGTGAACCATATTTTTATCTTCTTTATCCTTGTACTCTCACGGTTTGGGTGCTTAAGGATGGTAAATAGAAAATTACTCAAATCTACACCAGATGGACCATTACGGATTTGACCATTTTCATATAGTACTCTAAGATTTATAGGGTTTGATATAACTATCACTTAAAAAAATATATCAATTAGATTACTAACTTATTATCCCTATTAATTAGAAATGAAAATAAATTACATTCATACAATACGACTAACTTAAAATTAATTGATGTAATGGCCATGTGATCCACCGTTTCTATCCTAAAATGTGAAGTACTATAGTATTAGTTGCCTAAAATCTAATCAATATTACAGTCCTAAATCTAAATAGGGGATAACATTATTAAATAAATATATTACTAGCAACAACAAATTGAATATATTTAATTCTCAAGAACTTATTAATTAATATCATTTGATATTAGGTCTTGCAAATTTTCAAATACATAATGTTCATTGAATTTTAAATTTTAACATAAATACTTCGGTGATGCATTGCTTTTTGGATGCTCTCTTTGTTTTATTGTTTTCTGTTGCAAACCACTGGTCCTAAGTCAAAATAATTCAATAAATATCATATTTTAGTGTAAAGCACATATTATTACAATCCAATAATATAATCCTACATACATCATCTTAACTAGAGTACCGAGATCTAATATTTGTACGCACATATATTTTATTTTCTTAACATAATACACAAAATAACCTAATACAAATATTTTTACCTAAAATCAACATCAAAAAAATTATTTTTCTAATCCTTAATTAAATCTACATACAGATAAAACAATAGTCATACATCTAAAAACAAAATTTTAAAAAAATTACCTTACTCTTCTTCCTCCTCCTCCCCTTCTCCATCCTCCTCTTCCCTCCTTCTCCTTCCTCCTCCTCCTTCTCCCTCCTCTCTTTTTCCTCTTTTCTCTTCTCTCTTCTCCTCTCTGCTTGCGCGGTCGCTCTCTGCTCATGCCGTCATGCCTAGGCAGCGAAATGAGATGAGTTCACAGATGCGAACGCAGGGGTGAGGGTCAGGGGGCATGGAATTTTCGGCCACCCATTTGCCGAAAATTAATTTTTCGTCTACGGTTTGGCGACAATTAGTTTCCGTTCAATGGTTTGGCGAAAGTAACCTCAAAACTACCATTGGGGACTCCTAGCATACCACCGAGGACACATCACCTATTTTCGTCATATGGTTTGGCAAAAATAGTATTTTCACCGTATGGTAGGACGAAAATTTGTTTTCGCCAAACCATTAGACGAATATGTATTATTTTTGAAATTTCTTTATTTTTGGTATTATTTCTGTAATATACGTAAAAAAAGTAATATTAAAAAAAATTCTCCAGTAGAGATATAATGAAGTTAACTTATCTAGTGAAAGAAAAAAACTCGTGACCATATTATTTCATCTTTGATGGCATAATGAAATCAAAGTTTTCCTCCTTAAATATCTCCTTCCACAAATTGCAGATTATATCATTAACCTTCTTAGTTAGCTTCATTCTGCAAATGGTCTTCCTGATTCCTGATGCATGTCCATCTCCTTGCTATAGACGATCAGGAATTGACTCTTTTTCTGTATATGCATAAAATGTTTCTTTAAGCAAAGTGTCTATCTAGCAAATATGGTAGCTACTTCTGAACAACATAGATTACTAATACATGAACAACGTGATAATATGAAGTGTTGACAGCTGGCAAATAAGACAAATTAATAAACATAATTTAGTTTTATCCAAATATAAAACCTGTCCACCTATGCAATTTATTCTTCTTTACAACCTCAACTTTCAAATGGAACATCTGCATCTCTTAGCTGGGAAATTGAGAACCATGGTGCCTCAGTTTATCTTCTTTTGTCATGGAGCCTCAATTTTTTAGAAGAACAAAATCAAAAGGATTCCATTACCAAGTTGAACAGTGGGCTGTCAAACAAAAAGTTTTAGGCATAACCTTATATAATAACCCTATAACAATCTAAAACACAGAACACCATTTTACATCAAGAAAAGAATAAACGAACAGAATCCACCAAACGGTTGTAGTATTATTAGTTTTAAAATTGGTTGTAATGTTACGAATTCAGGGATTAAGCAATACTCGCTCCATGCTTTTATCAAGGCAAACAACAAACCAAACGGTCCTCTCCCAGCTATTTACTCAACAATTGCAAAGGAGTACATATTGCTGGGACAAGACAATGGTATTCCAGGTTGACTAAAAATGTGGGTCCAAGGGGTTATTGTTTCTTAGACACAAATTTAAGAAAAGGAACATGGTCATGGACTCAGGTTGATGAGAAAGCTAGAAAAGATCAATCACTGGCTAAGAAATAGAAAGAAAGGGGAAGAAAGGATGAGATAGGCTGCCGTTTGGTGGCCCATCCTAGACACTTCGATGAATATGCAAGTATGCAACTACTTATATGCCAGAGTTTTTTTTAATAATGGAATTAACATCTCAACCTCACCATTACGTGATGCATACAACCCTTATTACAAAATTGAAGACAACTTTTCAAAGCCACATGACGCAACACAAACATCGCATTCTGTTGCTACATAAACACAGTATGTGTACACAGAATTTTCACCATATATAGGATTTCGCCACCTCATGATTCTTTTTGTTACTATTTGCCCCCTTCATGAAAATTTCCTGCTTCGGCCCCTGTCTGCAGCAGGTACCGCAAAACAAGTTTACAACTTTTTCCTTGCCGTCTGAGTTTCAAGAAGACATCTCAACTTCTGATGAAAATGTTACCAACGGTTCACAAGCACTTTGACTCAGTGATCGAAACTGGACCGGCCACCGTGGTTGCCGAATCCTAAGTCGGGTCACTGTCAAGATCGACTCGTCATCTGTCTTTCACGTGTCATTTAGCCTTACCTGCATTAACACAACGCAGCGATGACTGATCAGGCACCTCAGCTTCGTTAATAAACTACGCAACATGGGTGGCCCCTCCCTCCCTACAGCTAACGTTCCTATAACCTAACCTCCCCAGGCGCTACTCTTCTTTACGAGAATCATATTTTCATCCCAAATGTTTCTCTCCCCTTTCTCACTCAATTTCTTGTTCGTCCCCTTTACGCCAAAATGCCTAGTTTTCCAGGTCCTCCTTCCTTCTTCCCTGGTGAGGTTAGGGGAGGGGTTTCTCTAGCGAGATTAGGGTTAGTGATTGGGGTTGGGTTGGGAACGGTGGGCTTAAAGGGATGCCATGGCAGTAGGCTTGTCCGGTGGTGGTGGCGGATGCGGGGGCAGGGTGGCAGGGATGCTATCGATTGTGAGAAGCAAATGACCGCTGATTGGGGGGTGTCAGGGTGGGGGCATCACGGTGACAGCCCATCGAAACTAAGTTAGCGCGGTGGCGGTTGACAATGGCGGAGCCAAGTTAGCGCAGTGGCGGGAGCTGCTGAAGATGTGAGCAGTAGGACGGGGCGGGGGACAACCGCGATGGAGAAGCTCACCAGCGTGCGGATCAGGAGCAGGAAGCAAAAAAGGGATGAGAAAGAAAGAGATGGATTGTTGGATAAGAGGAGGGGAAGATCCAATGGACCCATAACATAGTGATACCCTTCTTTATATTTTCAGTTAGGAGAAAGAAGGAAAACTAGAGGAAGGAAGAGAATGACAGTTGGAACAAGAGGAGGGGGAGATCCAATGGACTTAAAAAATAGCTAGACCCATCTTTATATTTTGGGCAAATTTCTTATTTGTCATAAAAAATAATCCCTCTTCCCTCTATGCCACTCAAAAAATGAATTTCCTTATCTGCCGTCGATTTTATCTTTCATTCCTACCATGCAACTATGTTAACCTTTCTGGTTGCTACTGTTTACCGATACTATTCACAAACGCAATGGTCTTGTGTTTCTCAAAAAATCCTAGAATTTTTTTATATTTTCCATAATCCATATGCAACCCATTTTAATTAGATTCACCCAAAAAGTCAATGTAGAATTTAAACTAAAATTCTCTAAAAAAATACTACTTTTATAACTTCTAACAATTGTTAGGATCTCAAATAAAATCCTACATAGACGTCAATGAGCACCGTTTTGAGATAACCCTGAGATCAAAAGGAGTGAGGAGCAATACCAGAATTGTCACTCATAAGGTGAACCTAGGCCAAATTTTCAATAGATGGTGCGAATGCTCCTATAACAAACCGAAGGTTTTACATGTCTCATGTTCTCATTTGTTAGCTGCATTATCACAAGTGGGTGTAGAAAGCTCAGTATATGTGTCACAATTTTACTTGAAGGGAAATGTGGTGCTAACTTGGACTAAAGACTTCTGTGGATTCAGTGCGCGTGGTAACTTTACAGTTTATGATAGAGATATACCGATATGTCTGCCCCCTATAATGTTGCTTAGACACTCCCATAGAAAAGGTGGTCACTGAGCAGTTCGACCATCTGAGGGCTGATATGGTTGTTTGAGAGCCGTACACCACCGACTTGGTGCTGGGATGATCCACTGGCCGTGGGATCTTTGAATTGTGCTTCAGAGACTTGGCGTTTTGGATGGTGAGGAAAAAACTGGTATTTGACGTATTCATCGAAGACTATGTTGTCCACCGCATGATGCGCCAGTTTGGACGGTGCCAGGAGGTCCCGGTCCCGCTGGGAGACCGTGTACCTACTACCATACATACGTGAGTTCTAATGTCACATACCTCATTTTATTATGTGCATTGCATTTCTCTAATTGACACTCCATTGTAGGTTGTTGACGAAGGGGCCACCAAGGAGCATGGGTGACCTGACCATCAAGATGCAGCCCTGGGTGTAGCAGTGGGGCCACGTTCTTGCAGACGTGATCGAGTTTGGTGCGTCTTACGATGACTACAATTACCAGCAGTACCTGTAGTGGTACTGTCGGAGGATTAACTCCTGTTGCAGGGATCCCGAGAGACCCTTTTTAGATATTCGGCCGGGGGATGATCCTGAATAAGTTCGTCGGAGAAATGAATGAGAGTAAATGCAACGGCCAGTGGTGCTCGGGGTGATGATCTACTGCAAAGAGAAGTAAATGCACCGGAATTTAGACAGGTTCGGGCCGCACGGAGGCGTAATACCCTACTCCTGTATGGATGTAATGACTGTCCTGAGAAAGTCCCTCAAGGATGTTGCTGGTTACAAGAGTATTTGTCTAACTAAGAGCTTAGGGCTCCTTGTTCTTGGGCAGGGACTATGCTTTGAGTTGGTCTATGGTTCGATTCTTGGTGCTTCTGTGTTCGATGCTTGCGGTCTCTTGCTCGATTGCTTGTTCGCTCGTTGGGTTGTTGGGTGGTTTGTTGGATGTATCCTTCTCTTCTGTGCTGCCGGCTCTTTTAAGCACTCGCCGGCTGCGACATGCCCCGAACGGGAAAGAGGGGGCACTAGTTCCAAGACGCCACGACTAGAAAAGGCGTCATCATTTCTTCTGGGTGAAGTGACCGGGGGTGGAAAACGCGACGCACGCCCAGTCACTTGTCACCATAAACGCCCTGGCAACGGGCGCCGTAGAGAGGGCCCACCGGGCAGCCGCAGAGCAACCCGGCGTGCCCGCCCTGTCTTGTTCCTCTGCCACAGCAGGGCGGCAGACGGAACGTCTTGATCCTGGCGATGTTATCCTGAGACACACCGGATGATACGGGACGGGACCCGTGCAATTAATGGCCCCACGCCTCTCTGCCAAAACATGGCAGGAACTGACACTGAGACGGGAGCAGTTGGGGATGTCAGGCCACGCACGCTCATTGAATGCGGCCTCGGACCCCTGACGGATTGACACCCCATCGGCGGGTGCCTCGGGGGTCTTTCTGAGTCGTCGGGGCACCGAGTGCTCGGGGGTACTGTTCACCTCCCCGAGCACTCTCTCCCGAGAATGCCTATCCTTGCCCTCGGGGTACTGGGTGCTCGGGGGTACTGTTCACCTCCCCGAGCACTCTCTTCCGAGCACTCTTGCATGAACCTTCGGGGAACCGAGTGCTCGGGGGCTGCCACATGCAACCCCAAGCACTCTCTCCCGAGCAATTTTGCATAGATCTTTCGGGAAACCGAGAGCTCGAGGGCTGCCACGTGCAGCCCCGAGCACTCCCTCCCGAGCACTTTCACACTGACCCTCGGGGAACCGAGCGCTCGGGGGCTGCCGCACGCAGTCCCCGAGCACTCTCTCCCGGAACTTAGCTCTTCTGATCGTCGGGGGACTAGGGTGCTCGGGGGTGACCGGGCACTTCCCCGAGCACTTTCTTCCCGGAACTTAGACTTTACGGATCATCGGGGAACTGGGATGCTCGGGGACCAGTGACTGTGGCCCCGAGCACCTTCTCCCGGGACTTGAACTTTCCTCACCCCGCAGGAGGGACCTCGCGGGATGGCGATACGTGACGGATTTTCGGCCTGGCCTCGGGACTCAGGGACCCCCGGTTCCTGATAC
The DNA here is from genome assembly GCF_958298935.1 of Phragmites australis. Lineage (NCBI taxonomy): Eukaryota > Viridiplantae > Streptophyta > Magnoliopsida > Poales > Poaceae > Phragmites > Phragmites australis. The sequence goes on along the minus strand of NC_084936.1, from coordinate 16,101,191 downwards.
ACCGACAGTAGCCCCCGGGCCCATTGGCAAGTGATGGCACAGAGACTACGGATGGGCCCTTTGTCGCGAACGAGGCCGAGGCTGGCGTGGACGCCACATGGCAAGCTTTCAAGAGGTGGCCCTTTAGATCCGGGCCTCTGGTACGACCCAACGGGGAGACGAGTGGACGCGCGTCCACACAACTCCCGAAGGGCATGACAACGGGATGGGTGGCACGTGCGGCTGCCGCGCAGATCGAGGAAAATACGCCTGGCAGCCGCTGACGCTGCACGACCAGTGGGAGATTCGCCTGGTGGTTGCGTCGACCGAGGAAACCGTCCCGCCGAGTGCGTCGTTGGCAGGAGACGTTTGAATTCTCTGAGATATAAGAGGGGGAGGGGATCGATCCACCCCCCTCTTTACGCCCTCTTACGATCTTGCTCTTGTTTCCCTCGCGCTCCTGAGCCCTTAGAATCCCTTAGGCGATCAGAGCGCTTCTCTCTCTTCCTCTCCACCACCCAGACAACCTCCCCTTCCGACGAGATGCTGAGAGCCGGGGGAAGCTGCCGCGACAAGACTCCGGACAACGTGCTGCCGGAGTCTCGCTTGAAGAATGAGGAGGCGGCGGAGAAGGTCAGGAAGCTGCTGATCCCCGAGGGCCAGCAGGGGGCCTCGGTGGTGACGCCGGTGAACTTCCCACCGGCGACGACCATCCCCGGGCGCATCGTCTTGTTCACGTCCTTCGTGGCGGCGGGACTGGTGCCGCCGTTCTCGACATTCTTGCTCCAAGTCCTCGACACCTACAGCGTGCAGTTGGTGCATCTGAGCCCCAACTCCGTCGTTGTGCTGGCGGTGTTCGTGCATCTATGCAAGATGTTCGTGGGAGTGGCGCTTTCGGTGAATGCTTCTTCGACATTTCTTCATCCTGCGATCGGCCGGGAAGAAGAGGGGGTACTCCACGGCGGACGTCGCGGGGTGCTGCAATCTTCGGCCGCGAGACGGCATGGGGGAGCGGTACATCCCCAGGTGCTGCGAAGCAAATGGGAGGAGTGGCGGCGGGACTGGTTCTTCGTCGATGTCGACCCCCATGACCGTCTCGCCCTACCGGAGGTGGCGGCGGAGCCCCAGAAGTCGATGTGGGAGGCGCCGCCGCTGGAGGACGCGAGGTTGGAGCCGGTGTTCGAGCGCATCAGATTCCTGCGCGACGCCGGGTTGACCTCGGTAATGGTGGTGGTGGACTTCCTGCGTCGCCGCCTGGCGCCCCTGCGGGAGCGGGCCCGGCCATGCTAGCTCTACACCGGGCCCGAAGACATCACCCAGACCCAAATCGGCGCAAGCTGGGACCTAGGCCTGGCAGAGCTGAGGGGCATGATCCGGGTGGTGACCGGCGTGGAGGACACGAGCCGGGCGGAGCTCCCGTGGCCGCAAATGGCACTCTGCGCCAACCCTGAGCGCACAACGATCCAGGCAAGGCTGCCGGAGTTCGACGCCCAGGGGCTCGTCGACCGGCCGAGGAGCCGGAGCCCCGAGTCCCCCGAGCTCCCTGGGCTGGATGAGGCGGCCAGCGAGGGGGGCGCGAGCAGCCCGGTGTGGACCGGTGGCCCGGGCGCCGCGAGCGGCGAGCCGCAGGCCAACGGTAGGGCCGCTGCGGGCAGCAGCCGTTGCACCGAAGGAGGAGGCACCGACAACGACGGAGCGGTGGCGGCGCCGGAAGACCGGGGGAAGCGCCCCCGGCTCTACATCCCCGTGCCGGAGTCCCCACCGTCGCCTTCGGCGGTGGCGGCGTTCCCGGTGCTGGAGCCGCGCCTCGTAAGGATGGGGCCTGCCCCGGCGCCCGGAGACCGCGCAGCGGCCCCGCCGAGCCCCCGACGGAAGAGGGTGAGGGAGGACTCCGGGCCGGCGCCATCGGGCCCGGAGTTTAGGATCCCGGCGGCCAAGTGGCAATACCGAGGGGCCAGGACCACGTAAGTTTTGCCTTTTATTCCTTCTTGGGCGTGCTTGCCCGAACTAAAATTTGATTTTGATTTTTTATTCTTCTCCCGCAGGCCGCCTTCGGGCGCCACCGAGGTTCGAGAAGCGCCGGCGCTGGCACTAGCACCCGAGCCAAGCCAGCCGGCGGAGCCAGGGCAGGCAGACGCGGCGATGGAGGCGGGGACGGAGGAAGCGGCGACCGTGTCAGGGCCAGCAGACGCGGCGGCAGAGGCAGGGACGGCAGAAGCAGCGGCCGAGGCGGTGACGCAGCCGTCGCCCGAGCGTGCCGAGCCCAGGGCGGATGATGGCGTTGCAAGTTTCGGGGTCCCCGACTCCCCCAGAGGAGGCTCGCGGGGAACCCAGCGCCCAACCGGCGCCCGGCCAGCCTGCCGACCCCCTCCCGGTGGCGATCGAGAGCGTCCGGGCGGCGGTCGAGCGGCTGGGCGCGGCGGTGGACGTGGAGGTGGCACAGCTCGAGGCAGAGCGCGCCAGGCTGGACACGGAGAGGGCGCGGCTTACGACGGCCTGGCGCTCCTTCGAAGCTCGGCTCGTCGCGGCGCGCGCCACCAACAAGGAAGAGCAGAGCGCCATGGATGAGGCCCGCGTGGTGGCCGCGAGGGAGCAGAAGCTCTTGGAGGATACCCGCGCGGAGATTGCGCGGGAGCGGGAAATTTTGAAGAGCGCCCGCGCAGAAGTCGCGCGGGAGCGAGAAGACGCCGCCCGCCTGGCTGAGGCGTCGCAGCAGCAGGCTGCCGAGGCCCTTGCCAGGGAGAGGCGGGCACAGGAGCGAGAGGAGGCGGTCGCAAACCGCGAGTGGGCGGCGGAGACCCACGAAGCTGACCTGACCCTTCGGGAGAGCGAGGTCGACCGGGCTCACGCCGACTTCCAGCGTTGGGCAGCGGAGCTCCAGAATACCGAAGGGGATCTCCGACACTGGGAGGAGGACATCGCCATTCGGGAGTTCGACACCGAGATTACAGCGGCGGACCTGGGCGCCCAGGAGGACTTGCTAACCCGTCGGGAGGGTGAGGCTGCTGAGGCGGCAGCTGCCGCCGCTGCCAAGGAGGAGCAGAACGCTAAGCACGAGGCGGAACTGACCGCCCGCGAGCGGGCTCTGTCCGAACTGGTGGCGCAGGAGAAGCAAGCCGTCGGCCCTGCGCCCGACACGGGCTCTTCTGGCGCGGCCCGGGGCCAGGGACTCGAGGAGCAGCTGCGGATCGCGAAGGAGAAGCTCGAGGCTGCCTTTGTCTCGCGGGTCAACCTGCAGCAGATGTTGGAGGACATCCTCCCGCGGATGCCGCGGGCCGTGGCGAGGGCCGGCCTTGGGCGACTCGTCGTGGATGAGAAAGGCGACGCCCCCGGATGACACGTCCTGGGACTCCAGCAAGTCTGCGAGCGCCTCGAGGCGCTGCCCTGAGCCATCCAGGAGCTTGCCTCACGGGAAGGACACGGCTTGGCCCAAGCGGTGGCCAAGCACGTCCTGGCCTGCTACCGGAGCAGAGACTCGAACTTCCCGCTGGAGCCAACTCGGGAAGGAGTAGTCAAAGCCGAGGGAGAGGCCGCCCGGGAAGCGGTTCGGAGCACTGCCGCCGAGGTGGCGGCCGGCTTCACGCGGGAAGCGCAGCCGCCGCCAGCCCCCGGGGGAAGCCGTGACGACTCCGACACCGACTCAGATGCTGATTCCGATTAGGCTTTTTGTAGCTTCTTCTTCTTTCATTTGTTTTTGACTTGATGTAAATACGGGAGTGATCCCTTAGAAACGCTTGTATTCCCCTTGTAAATATAATGGAAGCTTTTCTTTGGGCTCGCAACTCCGATATTCTCGAGTACTTAGTGCTTTTTCTGATGTTTTGCCTTGATGCCCTGGGGAGTACTTAGTCGGTCCGACCCCGACCTTTCCATCCCCGAGAATGAGGTCGTCCCGATCATCCTACACGGCGCGTTAGCTCCCGAGCCCTCGCGAGTCCGCATCGACTAAGTCAAGAGACAAAGACACGAACTTCCTTGCTCGGGAGATAGATCGATCCAGCACGGAACACGCCGTGACCGGTGGACACTTTTCCATCTTGCGACCACTCAGTCAGCAGACCGGAGACACGTGCGGGCGGGAATGCGACCAAGAATCCTCATGGTTCGGTGGTGCCCGGGCTTAAGATGGAACGGACCGAGCACCAACAGCCTGCCCCTGAGGCCTAGGCTCCGGACTACTCAAGCGGCTCGAGCGATAGGATTACCCAGGGCACCCAGGGACTCGGTAGTGTTCGGGGCCCTAAAAGCGGACCGAACACCACGACCACCATGAAAGACTTCGATCGGATATTACCGCACGTACGGTACACCTTTCTACGGACCGTTCTGTCGTTCTAGGAAAAAGTGGACGCACAGTAGGGTTTTGTGCGCGAGGAGACCATCTCACCGGGCAGATTAGAATGCGAGGGCCCCCGAGGATGACTCGGGAACAAAATATTATTGAACGTAAATTCGCCTGAATTTAACCACTCACCGAACAGCTGTCGGTCTTTCAGCCAATCGATCCAGGAGGGACGTGCGCTCCGAGCTCGGGGTGCCCGGGGACTTGGTTCCCTCAGCCGGGGCGCCCGAGCATCAAGGGGCGCGCGAGGAGCCCGGGGTCGGGTGATCTCGACCACTCATGCTTAAGTGGTAGGACCACCCGAGGACCCTTCGGGCCGAGCAGCGACCTAGGCACCGAGACCCTCGCGGTCGAGCTGCCTTTGCTTTGATTGTCGATCTGTGACTTAAGAGAGAAAGGAGAAAATCCTTGTTTGGTGCGCTCTGTTAGTGCAGTACTTGTTATAGACTGCTCTCATTTTCGACCCGAGACCTCTCGAATACCCGGACCGGCGGACAAGAGCAGGCAGAGGCATAACCCAGAGGTCCTACGGTTCGGTGGCGCCCGGGTATGACAGACCAGACCGAGCACCGACAGCCCGCTCCTGGGGCCTGGGCTCCGGACTACTCGAGCGGCTCAAGCGATAGGATTACCCAGAGCACCCAGGAACTCGGTGGTGCCCGGAGATTTGCCACGACACCGAACGCCACAGCCTACCACATCGGACGTAAGTCAGCGGCAGCTGCCCGCGCGCATACCGATCGGGATTCTTTTATCAGCGGGGAAAATGAGAGAGCGAACTTTTCTCGCACAATCGAGCATCTCACCAGACAGATTAAATATATGGAATCCAGAAAAATGAAATTGACACACGATTGTATTTCAACATTCATACTGAATTGATAATTTTTACAAGGTTGGGTGACTTACCCAGCTAGTGGTAGCCCCCGATCAACTTGGGCGGGGGGGGGGGAGCCCCCGGCCTGGTTGACCAGAGCCGCGAGCATGGCCATCTACGAGTAGAACTTGCGCAGGTGCTCGATATTCCACGAGTTGGGGAGCGGTTGCCCGTCTTCTGCCGCCAACCTGAAAGAACCTTCTCGCAGGACCCCGATCACGGTGAAGGGACCCTCCCACAGGGGATAGCTTATTCTTTCCTTCGCGTGACTGGACGCGTCGGAGAACTAGGTCCCCCACCTCGAACGACCGTGCCCAGACGTGGCGCTGATGGTAGCGCCGCAGACTTTGCTGGTAACGGGCCGCCCAGGCGGCGGCACGCCGCCGACGCTCCTCCAAGTAGTCGATGTCGTCGCGCCTCTGCTGCTCCTGCTTGCCTTCAGAATAGGCATGCACCCGAGGGGAGCCTAGGGTGAGCTCGGAGGGGAGAACCGCCTCAGCGCCGTACACGAGGAAGAATGGAGTCTCCCCGGTGGCGTGGCTTGGCGTGGTCTAATTAGCCCATAGCATGGCGGGCAGCTCGTCCACCCATCCCTTCCCGTGCTTTGCGAGCACGTCATAGGTCCGAGTTTTGAGGCCCTTCAGTATCTCCGCATTGGCGTGCTCAACTTGCCCGTTACTCCGAGGATGAGCGACTGAGGCGAAGCAGAGCTTGATGCCGAGGTCTTCGCAGTAGTCCCCGAACAAGGCACTCGTGAACTGGGTGCCGTTGTCGGTGATGATCCAGTTCGGGACACCAAAGCGACTGGTGATGCCACGGATAAACTGGAGCACCGTGTTCTTGGTCACCTTGATGACTGGGACTGCCTCCGGCCACTTGGTGAACTTGTCGATGGCGACGTAGAGGTACTCATAGCCCCCGATTGCTCGGGGGAATGGACCCAGAATGTCCAACCCCCAGACCGCAAAAGGCCATGACAGAGGGATGGTGTGAAGAGCCTGAGCTGGCTGGTGAATCTGCTTTGCATGGAACTGGCATGCTCTGCAGCGCCGAACCAGCTCGGAAGCATCCTGGAGGGCTGTAGGCCAGTAGAAACCTTGCCGGAAGGCCTTTCCGACCAGCATGCGGAACGATGAATGGCCACCGCACTCGCCCTCGTGGATCTCAGCGAGGAGCTCGCCGCCTTCTGCCCGGGAGATGCATTTCAGGAGCATACCGCCTGCGCTACGCCGGTAGAGATCCCCATCTACTATGGCATAGCGTTTGGACTGCCGAGCAACTCTTTCGGCAGACGCCTCATCCCCGGGAAGAAACTTTTCCTTCAAGTACCCTCGGATGTCGTCCATCCACGAGGCATCTTGAGAACATTCAGCAAGTGCAGCGCACTCGCCGGACGGCGGCACCCTGACGGGGCTTCCCACTGAGGGCGCCGTCGGGGTCCCCTGAATTAAGTTTGAGGTTTCCCCTTCGTCCTGTTCGGCAGGCAGGACGGAAGGCCATGTGAGTCTTTCTTCAAAGACTCCGGCAGGGACGCACGCACGGGAAGAGGCCAGGCGGGAGAGCTCATTGGCCAGAGTGTTGTCGTGGCGAGGGATGTACCGCAACTCCAGGCCATCGAAGCGCCTCTCCAGCTTCCTGACTGCTGCCACATACGCCGCCATTTGAGGATCCGTGCACTGGTACTCTTTGGATACCTGGTTGATCACCAGCTGGGAGTCTCCCTTGACCAGGAGGCGACAAATCCCGAGGCTCACCGCGGCTCGGAGGCTAGCGACGAGACCTTCATATTCCGCCATGTTGTTGGATGCGCGGAACTGCAGCTGCACAACGTACCGGAGTTCTTCACCCGTTGGGGAGGTGAGAACCACTTCGGCCCCCGCGCCTTTCAGCGAGAGGGAACCGTCGAAGTGCATGATCCAGTACTCGGGCGCATTGTGCCCGGGATATGCAGAAGTCTCTTCTGGGACGACCTCGGGAACAGGTGTCCACTCCGCCACGAAGTCAGAGAGCGCCTGGCTTTTGATCGCCTAGCGACTGACAAAGTGTAGGTCGAATTCCGCCAGCTCCACCGCCCACTTGACAACACGTCCGGTGCCTTCTCGGTTCCGGAGGATGGGTCCAAGTGGATACGTGGTAACCACCGAGACCTTGTGCGCTTGAAAGTAGTGGCGCAGCTTCCGAGAAGCGATGAGCACGGCGTAGAGCAGCTTCTGAGCCTGAGGGTACCTTGTTTTGGCCTCCCGGAGGACTTCACTGACGAAGTACACTGGTCATTATACCCGGCGGGCCCGGACGGCGCCGTCACCCGAGGGGCGGTCGCAGCCCCAAGGCTCGGTGGCGTGGTCGGGGCTGACCGGGTGCTCGGGCTCTACTCCCTGGTCGGGAGGAGCCGAGTGCTCGGGCTCGACCCCCTGCCTGGGGGGAGCCAAGAGCTCGGGCTCGACCCCCTGCTCGGGGGGAGCCACGAGGGTGGGTGAGTGCCCAGGGGCGGCCGGGAGCTGGGACCCAGCACCTGGTCCCGCGCACTCGTCGCGCTCCACCACCAGCACCATGCTTACGACCTGAGGAGTGGCTGATACGTAAAGTAGCAGGGGCTCGCCTTTGGAGGGAGCCACCAGCACGGGTGGTGAGGTGAGGTACTTCTTCAAATCGCGGAAGGCCTGCTCGGCCTCCGACGTCCAGTCAAAACGACTGGTCTTCTTCAGAAGCTTGAAGAGGGGGAGCCCCCGCTCCCCAAGTTTGGAGATGAAGCGCCCGAGGGCCGCCATGCAACCGGCGAGACGCTGGACCTCCTTGAGTCGAGCCGGGGGTCGCATCTGCTCGATGGCCCGGATCTTCTCTGGATTGGCCTCGATCCCTCGGCTGGAAACCAAGAAACCGAGGAGCTTGCCCGTGGGTACCCCGAAGATACACTTCTCGAGGTTGAGCTTTAGGCAGGTAGTGCGGAGACTGTTGAGAGTCTCAGCAAGGTCATCGAGCAGGGTGGCGCGGTCTCGGGACTTGACCACGATATCGTCGATGTAGACCTCGATGTTGCGGCCAACCTGCAAATCAAGGGTGATACGAATAGCGCGCTGGAAAGAAGACCCAGCATTGCGCAAACCAAAAGGCATTGACATATAACAATAAGTCCCCACCGGGGTGGTAAAAGCCGTTTTTTCTTCATCCTCTACCGCCATGCGAATCTGGTGATACCCAGAGTTTGCATCTAAAAAACACAAAAGATCACATCCCGCGGTTGCATCTACAATTTGATTTATGCGGGGGTAAGGGAAAAGGATCCTTAGGGCAAGCCTTATTTAGGTCGGTGTAGTCCACACACATGCGGAGCTTGCCGTTGGCCTTCGGGACGATAACTGGATTCGCCAGCCATTCGGGGTGGAGGACTTCTCGGATAAATCCGGCGTCGAGGAGCTTGCTGACCTGCTCCCGGATGAACTCCTGGCACTCGGGCGCCTGGCGCCGGACTTTTTGCTTCACCGGGCGTGCGTCCGGGCGCACAGCCAAGTGGTGCTCAATCACCTCCCTAGGGATCCCGGGCATGTCGGACGGTTGCCAGGCAAACACGTCGGCGTTAGCCCGGAGGAAGGTGACGAGCGCGCTTTCCTATTTGCCGTCCAGGTCGCCACCGATGCGAACGACCTGGGAGGCGCCTTCACCCACCACGACCTCCTTCGTAGGAACAGAGGCGTCGGCGGCGAGTCGGGGTTTGGATGAAGAGGGTCCCGGGGCCCCTGTGCAGCCTTCGACCTCGGCCTGGGCTGAGACCAAAGCCATGTACAACTGCTCGGCGCAGGAAACGGCACCGCCGGAGTCTGCAGTCACGGAGATGGGGCCTGCTGGGCCCGGCATCTTGACCGTGAGATACGCGTAGTGCGCAGCCACCATGAATTTAGCGAGTGCCGGACGTCCGAGGATGGCGTTGTAGGGGAGGGGGAGCTCCGCGACGTCGAAAAGGACGTTTTCCGTGCGGAAGTTGTCCCGACTCCCGAAGGTTACGGGTAGCTCGACCTGCCCGAGGGGCAGGGAGTGCCTGGGTGTCACTCCGCAGAACGGAAGCGACGGCTTTAGGCGCCTGGAGGACACCTGCAGCTTTTCGAATGCCTCCTTGGAGAGGAGGTTGAGGCCTGCACCCCCATCGATCAGCACCCTGCCGACCTTGACATTGCAGATGGTGGGGGACACTACCAAAGGCAGTCGCCCCATGCCTGCAGTACTGGAGGGGTGGTCGGCTATACTGAACGTGATCAGAGCGTCCGACCACCTCAGGGGCCTGGCGGCCTCTTCGCTCGGGGTTGCCGAGCATACCTCGCGCCGCATGGTCTTGATGCCACGCCGCGAGGAAGGCGTGTAAGCGCCTCCGTCGATGAAGGCGACGGTATGCTCGGGTTCCTGGAAGCCGAGCTCGGCGTTGCCGGGGGCGGCCTCAGCGTCGCCTCCCTCGCGGGACTCGTCGCGCTCCCGCTGGCGCTGCTCGACAAGGCCTTTGACCGTACGACACTCCGTGAGATCGTGCCATCTGGTCTGGTGGATGGGGCACCATTTACCTGGCTCAGGCCCCGCGGGAGCGGGGGCCCTCGCTGGAGCAGGAGCCCAGGCGGGAGCCGGGGCTCTTGCGGGAGCTGGTGCCCTTGTATGTGTCAGGGCCCTCGCGGGAGCTGGGACCTGAAGAGGGGCCCTGGCCGGGGCCCTCACGGGCGCGGGCCGTCTGTCGACGGCCGCCTGGCGTTCTTGCCGGCGGTCGGGCTCTTGGGCCGGCCTATGGGTGCGGCCCTAGGCCGGTTCGACAGGAGCGGCCTCGTGCTTTCTTCTCTTTTTCTTTTCCCGCCTGTCAGAGCGGAAAGAACTTGGCTGGTCGGCGGCGGGGCGTGGAGCATGCCACGCCGGGGCCTCCGCCGCCTTGGCGCACTTGTCGGCCAATGCGAAGAGCTCCGCAGTGGTCTCGATTTCGTGCGTACCTAGCTTTTCAAGCATCCGCTCGTCGCGGACGCCCTGCCGGAAGGCGACGATGACAGCGTGGGGGGCTATCCGTGGGATGGTGTTGCGGACCTAGCTGAAGCGCTGAATAAAGCACCGCAGCGTCTCCCCCTCCTGTTGCTTGACGGCGTGGAGGTCGCACTCCAAGCCGGGGCGCGTGAACGTGCCCTGAAAATTAACCACAAACTGGTGGCAGAGGTCATCCCAGGAGCTAATAGATCCTGAGGGTAAGTTCATGAGCCAAGAACGGGCGGAGCCCCTCAAGGAAACATGGAAATAATTTGCCATCACCTTTTCACTGCCTCCGGCCGCCTGGACGGCCAGCTGTCGGAGGATTAACTCCTGTCACAGGGATCCCGAGAGACCCCTTTTTAGTGATTCAGCCGGGGGGATGATCCTGAATAAGTTCGTCGGAGAAATGAATGAGAGTAAATGCAACGGCCGGTGGTGCTCGGGGTGATGATCTAGTGCAAAGAGAAGTAAATGCACCGAAATTTAGACAGGTTCGGGCCGCACGGAGGCGTAATACCCTACTCCTGTATAGATGTAATGACTGTCCTGAGAAAGTCCCTTAAGGATGTTGCTGGTTACAAGAGTATTTGTCTAACTAAGAGCTTGGGGCTCCTTGTTCTTGGGCAGGGACTATGCTTTGAGTTGGTCTATGGTTCGATTCTTGGTGCTTCTGTGTTCGATGCTTGCGGTCTCTTGCTCGATTGCTTGTTCGCTCGTTGGGTTGTTGGGTGGTTTGTTGGATGTATCCTTCTCTTCTGTGCTGCCGGCTCTTTTAAGCACTCGCCGGCTGCGACATGCCCCGAACGGGAAAGAGGGGGCACTAGTTCTAAGACGCCACGACTAGAAAAGGCGTCATCATTTCTTCTGGGTGAAGTGACCGGGGGATGGAAAACGCGACGCACGCCCGGTCACTTGTCACCATAAACGCCCTGGCAACGAGCGCCGTAGAGAGGGCCCACCGGGCAGCCGCAGAGCAACCCGGCGTGCCCGCCCTATCTTGTTCCTCTGCCACAGCAGGGCGGCAGACGGAACGCCTTGATCCTGGCGATGTTATCCCGAGACACACCGGATGATACGGGACGGGACCCGTGCAATTAATGGCCCCACGCCTCTCTGCCAAAACATGGCAGGAACTGACACTGAGACGGGAGCAGTTGGGGATGTCAGGCCACGCACGCTCATTGAATGCGGCATCGGACCCTGACGGATTGACACCCCATCGGCGGGTGCCTCGGGGGTCTTTCTGAGTCGTCGGGGCACCGAGTGCTCGGGGGTACTGTTCACCTCCCCGAGCACTCTCTCCCGAGAATGCCTATCCTTGCCCTCGGGGTACCGGGTGCTCGGGGGTACTGTTCACCTCCCCAAGCACTCTTGCACGAACCTTCGGGGAACCGAGTGCTCGGGGGCTGCCACATGCAACCCCGAGCACTCTCTCCCGAGCACTTTTGCATAGATCTTTCGGGGAACGGAGAGCTCGGGGGCTTCCACGTGCAGCCTCGAGCACTCCCTCCCGAGCACTTTCACACTGACCCTCGGGGAACCGAGCGCTCGGGGGCTGCCGCACGCAGTCCCCGAGCACTCTCTCCCGGAATTTAGCTCTTTTGATCGTCGGGGGACTAGGGTGCTCGGGGGTGACCGAGCACTTCCCCGAGCACTTTCTTCCCGGAACTTAGACTTTACGGATCATTGGGGAACTGGGATGCTCGGGGACCAGTGACTGTGGCCCCGAGCACCTTCTCCCGGGACTTGAACTTTCCTCACCCCGCAGGAGGGACCTCGCGGGATGGCGATACGTGGCGGATGGCCGGCCTGGCCTCGGGACTCAGGGACCCCCGGTTCCTGATACACCGACAGGTACACTACACAGACTCGCACACGTCTTCTTCATGTCGTGGACCCCCACATCGTCCCTCTGCTAGCATTGTTGCTCTGTACCCAGGACATGCAGGAGTGGCGCTACACCTTGTGGTATGTGAAATGTTCAAATTCTTACAACTTTTTACATTCACATTACTACTAGTGCTAATGATTACTCATCTACCGCAGTTCGACGTCGCGAGAGAGATTCACGAGGAGGCAATGAGTTCAACTACGAGACTGCGCGAGCAAGGCACATGTCATATGGCGATTGAAGATATCATTGAAACGTTCTCCCGTTTTTCTGCCAAGGCCCGACGTATCGTAGAGTGAACATCGTGCGGCAGCCCGACGTTGTTGTACGCGAGCTGTCGGTCGTGCGTTCCACGCAGAGGCCCCCATGACCTTCCTTCGCCTTCGGCCACCAGCAATATGCTAGTCCTCAATCTTCGCTCCCTGATCAGATAATTTTTTTACTCTAAGAATTTTTTATTTAGTCTGAGAAATTTTTATTTTGTTGAAAATTATGTCATATTATAGATATGTCAAATGCTATAAGTCTTAGAGTAAAATAAATATTTTGTACGTAATTTTTTGTTTGTAATATTATTGTACATTTACGTAATCTTAGCAATATATTGTTTTAGATCTATGTAAGATTAATTAACTTGCTATTTTATTCAATACAATTATTTTAGGCCATAATTATGTTAAACGCTAGAAATCTTAGAGTTTTCTTTTCAAATTGTCAAATCCATAACAGTCCATATTGTGTCGATTTGAGTAATTGTGCAGACAGGAGGCTCTGGATGGGCCGCCCCCTAGTTCACAGGAGGCTCTGGATGGGCTGCCCCTCAATTCATAGGAGGCTCTGTATTAGCCGCCCCCCAGTTCACATGAGGCCCTAGATGTACCGGGCATGGCTACGATACTCCTCAGCCTTCACAACTCTCCATGTAGGAGGCTCTGGTTTTGCCACGCCTGTGTGTATTCCTACGCCAGGTATGTCACGACTCATTATTCCATAATATTTGATTTATTACGCATTCTCCGCCAATACTCACTTATTTCTGCACGAGATAAATGCAGGTTTTATCCGCATCGATATAACCACACAGATTTTTGGGGGTATGTCGCACTCAAGCGGGAACCCATTCTTTGACTATGTAGGGGCCTCAAAAGTGCTGGGCTCATCACAGTTGTACGGTGCACCTCTTCCCACTCAGACTACGCGGAAGGAAGCAGAAGGTAGCTATGGTCCCTAGTTGCCCAGACATGAGCGTCACACGCCTGATTGGTACACACCTTCCGCCTACGAGCATTCTCGGGAGGAGGTGGAGGCTGATGTTCCAGCGTCAGCACGTAGGCGAAAGCGTGCCAGAGGCAGGGCCTAGGGAAGGGGTCAAGAGTAGTCTGTGTTGCTTTTATGCTTAATAAATGTTATTTGTTCAGCTTTCCATTTCATTAGTTCAGACTGCTAGTTTATGAAGTAATTTAGTTACTATGATGTTACTATCTTATAATGCTACTATCTTATTTTGCTATCTTATTCTACTATGTTACTATGGTGGAAACACCCGATGGGAATATCTGGATGAGAAACCTTCATCTTCTTCACCAACCCAGTAGATATTTTCTTGTACCCAGTAATCTTCTTTCCATAAGCCATGCTTCGTTTAACGATGGAGTACTGCATTCCATTGTATCTTGTCGAAGATTGTGTACTAGTTGGGTACAAGTCGGTGCATATTGTCTTACGTACTGTAGTCACATACACGTAATAAATGCTTATGATGACCCTTATATGTGATGTATTTTACTTTCTACAATAAAATGGCCGGAATTTATCATTCTACCAATACGTTTTTCTAAGCTCAATGATTTCATTGGATTCCCTGCCTTACATGCAGAGACAATAATAACTACTTGCTGAACTTTTGCAGAACGAAATAACCACACTAAGCAACAACTTTCACAACCCATTGATCATAAATAACCCAATTCTCATCAATGGATAGATCACTCCTTCCTCAGCTCTCTCAATTGCAATGTCTTCCTCGGCTCCATCAAGCCCACCCAAAAAATATTGGGGGATTTTTATCCCCAGGGGGTTGAACTGCCGATGTACTTCTGTGGCGACTCTTGTAAGCTTTGCGAGTCTCAGGACATATCCTATATATATGGCCTACACTTATTCATGTGTGCCAACTACTAGTACAACAAGTCTCTACATGGACTGTATGAGTACTCACCGGTATAACGACATAAATCACTCATGTAACACTTTCCATATGATTTCATATATTATCTTACTAATCTCCCCCTCTTATTTCATTTGTCCGATCTCCTCCACCTACCCGTGACTTTATGGAATGGCTCGATATGGAGCAAATATTCTAGATGCACTCGGTAGAGAGCATCTATTGTAACCTGATATATTTTCTTTCCCTAAGGCATATTAGGTTTAGCAGTAGCATAATATTAGTTTACTCTTTAGGCGTACCATACATACCAATGTTTGTTGTCGTTAGCTCTTTATGGTTAGAGTCAATTCACGCTACAACAAAAAACCCCATGTCACATATAATATTCATTAGCGTATATAACATCCGTACCGGATTATATACTACTTATGCTTTACAACTACTATTGTAGCCTCTCATATAATTTTTATAAGCTACGTCCCATTGTCAGACAAGCGATTCTACGATTTATTTTACATCTTTCTATTTCGTATAAGAAATAAGTTCAATCGTAAAATAAAAAAGTAATATAATATTTTGTCGACAGAAGAAAAAATTTCAACCATTCCAACGTAGGAGATGGGGTACACGTTGAGCTCACGGGGATTTTTTGTTTAACTTTTTGACGAAAATAAGTTTTCCGTCAATGGTTTGGCAAAAATTAATTTTTCATGTACTTTTTTACGACAATTAATTTTCATCCAATGATTTGGCAAAAATAGCCTCGAAGCTGACATCAGGGACCCTAAACTGCCACCTGGGACACGTCACCTATTTTCGCTATACATTAGGGTGAAAACTTGTTTACGGCAAACTGTTGGATTAATAGTATTATTTTTGAAATTTCTTTATTTTTGGTATTATTTCTGTAATATCCGTAAAAAAAAGTAATATTAAAAAAATCCTCAACTGGACTTGCACATATACATATTTCAATATGCTACTTTCAATCTGTATTTAATTTCACAAAATGCAATTTAAAGATCTATAATTGATGTATATTTATTAGAACTATTACTGTTAAAAGTCACTGACTTCATGTTCCAAATAAATTATGACACACCACTATTAAAACCATTTTATTCCTACTGAAATTACACAGTTTAAGCAAATGTCGATCATAAAAAACTAATTCAATGCACAAACAACCTACACCTAGCTGTTTAGTACTAGCCAAGTGTTTGTATATTATAACAAAAATAAAAATATTAAACATGATAAATACAAACTTAAGTTATAAAAATGTAGATGAGTTGTGAGAATATCTGAACAAATACATCAAGAAAGCCGGAGGACAAAGATGGATGACAATAGTAGATAAATTATTTGGATGACAATAGTAGATAAATTATTTGAATTTAAAAAGGTTTTATTATACAGGAGAAGAGTAGGATAAAAAAGTGATACAGGAAAACAGCAGAGGTTAAGGAAAACATGAATGTCTAGTTTGTAACATCGTACATCTACTGGCACCCACAAGCTAGAGACCTTACAGTGCAATTTACTCTATATTCTGTATGTGATAACTGCCCTCGATATAGTTGGTATTTTTGTTGATCACCGCAATTCAATACAAGGATTAGCAATAAAACAACCTTTATTGACACACCAGCAACCATACAAATGGGAACTTAGATGCTGCTCATGTACTTCTCACATAAAAATTTCAAAACTTGCCTTGATGAAACAGTTAGACCACAAATAACCCTAACACTGGTTTTGTATTGCTTCAAGAAAAACAGTTCTACACTAAAAGCAAATAACTCCAAGGCGTGCTTACATAATTCGGCTCAGTAGACGCATAATAGAAATGGAAAACACGATCTCTATTTAAGCAGTCTTTGGCTTGGGCTTGAGTCTCTTCAGTTGTGAGTACAGAAAAACTCCAGCCAGTGCAATCGCAGTACCTACACACAAAGCAGGCAAGTGACAAGTTAACAGAAGAATGCAACCCATAAGAAACGGAGAGAAAAACTGGAAGTAGCAAACTTACCGATAGAGTTGATAGGAGAAACAGGTGTCCTGAAGAACATAACTGATGTTACAATGACCACAACACGCTTAACACAGTTGCCCACAGAATGAGTAACAGGGGACACCCTCGCGAGAATCATGTACGATACCTTCAACAAAATCCAGCAAGAGAAATAATCAGACACAGAAGAATCAACGAATTAGCCTTGCATCACACATGTTAGCTAAGCATGCATGCAAAGAAAGAATACATCAAATGTCCTGCATTCAGGATCATTGAATCATACAATCGTTCTTCCCCCCTAATTACAGGAGTTACTTTTACTAACACAGGTCACCATGAGTCTACGATCATGTCAAGGTTGTCTATACACCCTGCAGATACATGTGCCATGATAGTGTAGTGTCCCATTGTCACTTGCAGGGGAAATATGCTATTATACTAACTAAAATAACTCTACACTTATCGATCAATTGTATGCAAAACACTAGTAACACTAAAGCATTCATTAACATTGAAAATGTGAAGCAGCTTTGTGGTATTATCAATTAGAACTCAGAAATGATTCTTGAAAAAGAAAATGGAACTCAGAACTTTCTCTAACTCAAAATCGGCAGTCTCGTAAAATAGCTCCTGTTTGCAAAACACTAGTAACACTAAAGCATTCATTAACATTGAAAATGTGAAGCAGCTTTGTGGTATTATCAATTAGAACTCAGAAATGATTCTTGAAAAAGAAAATGGAACTCAGAACTTTCTCTAACTCAAAATCGGCAGTCTCGTAAAATAGCTCCTGTTTCGATTGCAGAAATGATTCTTGAAAAAGAAAATGGAACTCAGAACTCTCTAACTCGATATTGGCAGTCTCATAAAATAGCTCCTGTTTTGACTAGGGTGTTTCATTGAAAAACTTGGGATCTAGTCCAAATGAGAACAAAATACAAATCGTTGCAATGAAGATGCTACTCATGCAAATAACCCCTTTGGGTACCTCACAAGCATGCACAGTTAGCTGTGTACAACGAAATGAAGTGTCAAGAAACAATGATGCAAAATGCAAAACAAAATTAGTTCTGCCGATTTTATGAGAGCAATGAGGATAAAATTGGATTGAATGGCTACTATCAAACTTAACAGCTCCACCATTAGCAGTTTGGTTTCCGGAGACTGTAAATGCAGCAGAGTACGGGCTTAAGTCAGGAAAGACCAAGAAACAATTAGTTCGTCATGCCATTTGCAAGAACTACTGCAAGGTACATAAAAAAAACTCCTATGGGACTAGCAATATGAATGCCACTGAGCTTTGCATAAAACTGACACACCAAATAAATAACAAACTGCACTCTCCAACTCAAGATATGAATATACCATTGTAGTACATGGCAAAGTAACTTGATGACTAACCTGTTGGTATGCGTGGAAACAAAGTGCAGCAATCAGAGACCTTGTAAGTACCTGTTTTACATTCAGACCCTGCATTCACATGAAGGCAGACAGAATTTACATTGATGGTTATGGAAGCAATCTTTTCTCTGTAAGTATTTTTCTCTTTTGTGTGCTGACAGCAAACGATAAATTTGAACATTGTTACACTCACAGCAGATTGCAAAAATGTAGGAGTGATTTTGATGCCTTCTGTTAGGAAGGCTACAGGGGCCAATAGGAAAAATGACATCACTGTAATGATCGAGAAGAGATTAATGTTGTCCAGAGATTCCTGCTCAATGGGAAAAAATGAAGTGGATTAGGAATCAGAGAAAGCATTGCACAATGATGAAGATGACAAATAAAACAAGCTAATGCAAGTCCATAAATAAAACAATCTTTAAGATGCAAATCTACATATCTCAGTTACCTCTTTCTTAACCATAAGCTTCTTGCTCAGTACATTCCGAGACTGGAAGGTAACATTTGAAGCCATTGCACTCCAAAAACCGATCCTGTTGTCATCAAATTGCCACCAAGTAATAAATTAAATAGCTGAGCTCAGAGCTATTCAAGAGTAAGAATTTTGAAATAGCATGATGATGTTTACATTCTGGGTAGATAAGTTTTTAAACCAGCTAAGAGCTATCCTAACATTTTTCTTTTAGGCATAATAGTATACCACAATTAGTTTTTGAAAATAATGAAACTGCATTTGTACAGGTGACTAGATCATCAGGTACCCTAATTTTCAGCAACTAAAATTCTTCCATATCCAGATGGGCTCATTGAGTAATCGAGAATATAAAATGGGATACTGCAAAATTAACTTTGAGTGCAAACTTCCTAAATCCTCATGTCAGCTGTTGGATAAGTTTTGGATGAACAGAATTCAGAAGGATGCAAGAGTCATGTATGTGGACATGCTGCGAGTAACCCACCACAGATCAAGGAATAACATCAGTTGTCTGAACCATACTTTGTTGGGTTCATGGTATGCCACTTCACAAAAGTAATGTTTATTGGGGGTATACCTCTTCGGTTCCCGAGCCTGAGACATGGTTCAAAAATCCAGTAATTTGGGTACGATGACTCATAGTACTCATATTGGATATGATCTCACTCGAGCTACACGGATAACTTATTAACATCTAGTCACATGCGTGCAACACTAAATAGCCAGAGATCACAAAATAAAAGGAAAAACAAGGAATGTTGAAGAAAGTTAGACTCATGGCTGGCTCAAGCCGAACAAGCAGAGCATCAAGCCAAACACCTATTTATCATCCCATTGTTCCTGACTTCCCATCACATATTCTTCAATCTGATACGCCAATTGCCTTCTCATCCTCCCTCCATGCCCCCTCTACCTCTCCTAATGTTTTCCTGACCAGCTGATGCCTTCCCAGCTCATGCTGCACTGTCCGTCTGTCCCCATTCCCAACCACCAGGTGCAGCAACACTGCCATTCTCACCGACAGCATCCCATTTATGGTGGAGAAAAGCAAGTACAGGAGTCAGCAGCAGGTCACCGACATTTCTTCCTCACCCCTCCAGGTTTTACTTGCCATCAGGGCCACCAATTTGCTCAAACCAGAATGTGTTCACTAGAGACCTAAATCACACACCGCAAACCAGATCGTGCAAAACAAATTGACAGCATGCAGTGGTACCATACGAATTCGGTAACTATGAATCGGATCCCTCCTCTCATCCCTTTGAATTTGGTTCATCCAGCTCATCCAACGGCTCATGTGAAGAGTTAGCAAGTAATCACCCAAAAATGGCTTTGGATGAGGTACTTCCCCTTCTTATCAGTTGTAGATATTTTACTTCACATTTTTGCTAGATGATATGCCCTAATCTGAATATTGCATAGCTATAAATTGTATAAAAACTAAAATACTATTGTTAAATACATCAATAGCCCCATTCGAGTTCAAGTATATGGCCAAGAAATGAGATAAATGAGAAACAGAATAGCAGAAGAAGCTTAAAGGCAGAAAGCGTTAGACGCAAGCTCTGATCCTCTAAAGTTCAGTTTGCCAAAGCTTAGATTTGAACGATAGTGCATGTTACATACCAGTTAAAGGAAGCCTCAGTAAGAGATGCCAATGCCACACCACCAACAATTGGAAGAAGAGATAGTACAACCCAAACAGTAGGTAACTGCCACGCCATTCAGTTATTGTAAGTTAAACAAGTCTCTCAGATATTTAAATGTATTTTTGGTGTAACATTTGTACAGGAATAAAAATTACCTCGCCAAGGAAAATTGCCGATAGAAGAACTGAAAAGAAAGGTTCCATAGCCTTGATGGTATGCGTAAATGACACTGCAACCCTCCCAAGGCTCAAGTTTGTGAAAAGGTTGCCCATGGTATGGACCATAGCCAGAGGAAGGATGGCTACAAGCTTAAGAAAAAAAACAACATACGGTAAACAGATGCTCTATGTCAATTCTATATAAAATCACAAATCCAACTAAAAAACGTAAAGTTTGTCACAAAATGTTAAAACTCTACCTGTGGACCAGAAATCTTTGGTCGCTTAAGAATACCAGTGATCCACATGAACAAAGCAACCACAGTCCCAACAGCAAACTGAACTGTCGTAATGTTTATTGGGTATGGGAAAACCTTGAGGACCTGTCACATATTGTAGCAGCAAGAGGAAGTTGCAATTTATCTTCAGGCAAACTCAATATAAATCTATCATATTCTTTCAGGAAAAACAAGGGCTCTAAGCTAGCTCCTAATAATCACAAAATATGTACATTGAACATCAGTTCTGCATGCTCAACAAAACAAATCTGGGGAAGAGTGTTATCGAACATTGGAAACTTAGCAGCAAGATTCTCTATAAATGGCAGCAGTGGAGCCAGGGCAGAGTAAACTAGCAGAGTGAACGTGGAATGAAAAAGACACTCAGGGGAGTAACCAGTATTACTATTACCAAATGGTCGTTAGGCAGAATATTGGAACCAGACTATTGAACTTAAGCAAGGCTAATATAAAATTGATATATAAATTTGCATCTTGTTTTCAGATGAAGACAATAAGTATTTGGTTCTTAACAACGATGTGACATTTGAACTCCCGAAGAACTAAAGTTTTTGGAACCATTATTCCGGATCATCTTAGATCTCAAAATAAAATCGGATCATAATATTGCTCGACCTAAGTTTGAAGAACCAAAACTTAAAGTGTCCATCGATATTCCGAAGTTTTCAATTTTTCAAGTCATTTGCCGCATCTTCAACTAAAAATAGATCTGTTTGCCAGGAATTTCATGTAAAACATTTAGTATAGATAAAAATTCAACAAAGTGTAATCTTAGCAATCCAATCTAAAAAAACGAATATACCACAGCCGCATAGCTACCTTGCACGAAATAATAACCCCTACAGTAGCCTTAAACCATATTTAACTGCAGGAAACTTCAGCATACCAAGAGCAGAAAAGAAACTCTACTTCATCACTACAATTAACGGCACCTTTCCATGTATACACTTTTAGCAAAATAAGGCCCAAACGAGCAACACGATATCGCATCCATTTATACACTTTTAGCAACTAAATGCCACTTACAACAAACACTATCATCCTATCGAAAGAAACCCGAAATTCAATCTAAAACAATCAAAGTCATTCATTCTTGCTGAGCACACGGAAAGAGATTTAAAATTGCCAAACAAAAGAAACAGGAAAAAGGCAACCAAATGCTACCATCTCAGGCTCATCATTTCAAGCACCAGCAAATCGATCTGAAAATCCTCTCACCCAACACTAAAGAGTAAAAATCCCATCACCCACGCACGTGGAACCGCATCCGCTCACCTGCTTGTTGTAGATGTTGAAGTAGATGTTGAAGAGGTACCAGAGCCCGAAAAGCGCGCCGAGCTGCAGCGTCTTCACGAGCCCGCCTTCCTCCTCCGGCTTGGCGGGCGCTGCGTCCCCGGCCGCGCTGCACGCCACCTGGCGCAGGCGGACCCGGCTTTCCCGATCCGGCGACATCGGAAGCAGCCCAGGCCCGAAGGGGCGCGGTCTCACGGCGCCGCATCGGGTGGAAGCGGCGGAGGCGGAGGAGGAGACGCGGAGCAGGCGGGCCGGGAGGAGGGGCCGGCTAGGGTTTGGGCTCTGGAGCGGCCGGGTGGGGCATGGCCGGAAGGCCGCGGCGCTCTGCATCTCGAGGAGGATCTAGAAGGAGGAACGGGCCGCTTCCAGAACCTTCGCGGGGGAAGGGAGCTGGAGAGCGGTGGAGTGGTCGAGGTGGCGGCGGCGAGGAGCAGTGCGGGGGTTTGGTGAGATTTTAGCAGCGAGCGCGAGATGAGCTGGCAGGCTCCGGTTGTTGGGGATCTGGTTCACTGACGCGTGGGACCCCGAGGTGACGGTGTGGTCTCGGTTGGTGAGGAACGGGACGGGAATCGAATACAGAATGCGTCGATGACACGTGGCGTTGAACGGTGAGGCCGGTCCAGTCCAAGGACAACCCCGACGCGTTCGTGCTCCCGTGGAACCCATGAGAAGGTTTACAAATTTGTTTGGTGAAAGAAAATCGAGATTTGGTGGTTATCCAAAAATCGAAGTTATCATAATAATCGTTTAAAATTTGATAAAAAATTATACAAATTCAATTTGACAAATTTACAAATTGGTGTTAAAAATCAGTCGAATTGGACCGTCGGTTACCGAGCGAATTGGATCGGTAACTGAGCGGTTTCTACGACTTATCGATCGATTTTGATGATAACTGAACTAATCGAAATCCGAGCGTTTTTTTATGATAACCGATTGAATTTTGGCGGTTATCGGACACATTATTTGAATTTTATGAAGTTCAAAGAAAATAAAAAATCATTAAAATAACAAAAAAAAGTCAAAAAAAATAGAAACAAATATGGTATGAGATTTGCTATATTTATTTAATCATGTTATCTACTCCTTGCATATATCATACATATGGAAAAAAATTTGTAAAAAATTAGGAAAAATTTTGGCATGACCTTTGCTATATTTTAGGCATTTCTAAAGAAACAAATAGATACTAAAAGCAATACGAGCATGACCATATAATTATTTCATCGAATATATGCATACATTACGTAAGTAGCACTTAAATTAATAAATTTATTGAATTTGTCCATAAAAAAGCTAGAAACACAATCATATGCTATCCATCAATACTTACTAAAGTGATGATCGATATTTAAAATGTAGTTTGCATAGTATTCACACACATGCAACCTACGAGATGGAAAAAATTAGTACAATACCATGGTATTAGATAAATTAGTTGCAGAAAGTTAATTAGCATCACCTTCAGTACCACCAGCTTCTAACAGGGGTGATTAAATTCGGTTTTATTGTACTCCTCAGTGAACATGAGCATTATCCGTCGTCTAGATAGTAACTCTGCCTTAAACTATGTCTAACTTTGTCCCATCTATACAGAAGTGGTTAACTGTTGTCCTTGCAATATAGTATAAAACTCGTAATCTTGTCACTTATAGGCCTACTGAATAGGAGTCTCTGACTAAGCATCGAGGACATGATAGTCGTACGGATACGATCTAGAACTATTTTTCATACCATAGTTATTAAAATAGCTCGCACTATATGGAACAACTCATTCTATAGAAAATTTATAGGAATTCTAGAGGTTCAATCTTTTGTTCCAAAAGGTTCTATAGGAAGTTCTTCATGGAAAAACAGGTTGCGCCCCAGGTTTCCCACGCTTGGCTCTTCACCAACCCATTAGCATCGAGGTCAGCGGTAGCGCTAGAGTTGATATACATGTTGTAGTACACAAATGCGATGTGCAAGTTGCATGACACGTGTGGTGCCATGGACGCGTACAACACCCTGAGTCGCGCCATGCGCACCTCGTCATCCTCGCGTGGCCTATCAGGTGACGCCGTACTGGACATTGTACAAGTTGCCAGCGCGGTGCGGGAACGGCATGTCCACATGGGCCATGGCGCTACCGTAGGTATCTAGGATCACGTATCCCGCCGGTCCGACGGCTAGGTACCGAAGGATCGCCGCCATGGCATCCTACGAGATGGGCCGTTGCACGTAGTCCGATTTGTTCTCACCATAGTGCTTGTCTTGGAGTCCGAGCTAGTGAGCTCTGCCACCGAGCTCAGCAGAGCAAACTACGATGTCGACTCAACCTAGCTCACATCTCCGACACAATAGTGGAACCAACATTTTCAAATTAGATGTACATAACTAAAAAAAATTATTGATAATCATAACTATTAAAAAATGATAAAATCCTCAGATAACTTTTTGATAACTCCTTAAATAATTGCATTGTTGGACATGTATTATGACCTCCAAAAGGATAGCAAAGCTCTGTTTTAATGTTCTCCCTGTATGCCTCGCTTTCTTCTACTAATAAGCGTGTATATATAACACATGTAATTAATAATGTTACGACGAGAGTATATACATAAAGTCAGCTCCTCGACAATGGAAGCTCATCTCCGTGCTTTTCCCTGCAGCTGTTGCAGATCCTGAGAACACAAGCTCATTCTTGTGAAAAGAGCAGCTTAACTACAGGAAAGTGTCCGAATTGGACTGAATTAGCTGATACACAATCTAAATTACTTCTAAAAAAGTTTGTAAGCTGCATTGCATTCCTTGCTTAAAGCTTGTGTTCCCATAAGCAGCAATCGCTACTATAAGTCCCCCCCCCCCTCCCTTATATTGATCATGGATAAGTTCCGAATGGCCGCTTGATCTGGCTATTCAATTGAGGATGGCTTTTTTACTCAAACTTGAAGACAGCTGAAAGGTAGGCCTCTATCATATTTTAACTGTGCGGAACTCAGATTTCCTACAACGGTCAACCTGAAACACTAATACACTATGATACAGAGGTTATGACAGAACAATCATGAAAAAACTATTACAAAAGCTAGATATAATGGAATGGGGTCTCCTTAACGGAGAAAAATGAAATAATACAGGCAGCTAAGTGCACAAGCTAAAACCAAAAGAAGCCCAATACACAAGCTCGGTATGTGTTTATTTTATGTGCAGCTGCTTTTAAATATTCAGAGGCGAGGTAATTTGTTGTATAAGAACTCCAAATAATGAAACAACATGAGAGGACACACAACGAAGATGGTGTCTTGACAGAAGAGCCACTTCTACCCTGTAAATCTTCTAGAAGCTCCGAAACTGAAGTATTTGCTTTCTCGGTCCGAAACAGAATCTACACGGCGACTTCAAGTACCTGCAGGACAACACCATATGGTCATCAAGGCTTGGAAATTTTATAGCTTGCTATAACATGTGAGTATGTGACAATCAAGAACTGCATATGGGAAAACTGAGACAAGCATCATAACTCTGAAAAAGAAAATGTAACAGCAGGCACAATAAAAACAGCTACTCAGCAGTGCACACATGAAAAGACAAGCATGTGAGATAGCCTGCTGTTGCTCAACATTTCAACAATCAAACATGGTAATGCAGTGACGGGAAGGGTACTAACCCCATAAAAAACCACAAATAGATAATTAAGGACCAACTAAAAAACCTTGTTCTCTATTATACTGTCTCAAGAACTCAACATGTATATCTTTCTCAATCTGCATAATCTGTTGCATCCTTTCATAATAACTACCTTTGTCACATAGCAAAAATAAGCAGATCAAATTCAGTAGAGCTCATAAATTGATTTTCAGTTCTAGGGTGAAAAATTAAATAATGAATGATCAGTACATATTGTGTATACACACGTACCTTTGAGGCGTAGCCATCGGCGCATCAATTCATGGGCAAGAATGGAGCCTGTTAGTAGCCTGCAATAGCGTGGAGAATGTTTATGATTTCACACGTGTGCACTGGATATAGAATAAATGTCGACGAACTGCATTATTTGAATCGGGCACATAAATTTACTGACCTTGGGAGGCCATATAGGACAAGTATTGCAGTGACTTACATCTCCAAGTCAGCTTTTGTGGCTGAGTTATCATGTCAAGTAACCTGTTTCCTCCAATTCTGGGCCTCATAAGTATCTGTACAAATCAAAATGAAGGGGGTAAAAAAAAAACGAAGTGGTAGTAGCCTGAATTTTTTAAGTAGCTATTTTCAGTTCATCGCAACCAAATCACCGATAAGACTATCTCGTTATAACCATCCTAGAAACTGTCCTAGCTTCAAGAATCTATTATATATATATTAAAGGTCCTAGATTTGGAGCGATTTCAGGCAAGCTACTGTAGCTATTGTTTATGTAGGTTGCACATATGTGTACATACATATATATGAATATATATATATATGCGTATATGTATACGTATAGTATGTGTATGTACACATAATTTTTTTGCGAAATTCCAGAAAAATAGTGAAAGTAATAATAGTTATATTGATAAATCAGCTCAAACAATCTAAAATGCATAGGAAAATATCTAAAACTTAAAAAAATATGAAACAAATTTATTTAAGTTCGTATTACTGTCATCTACATGTTAATATTATGTGCATGCATGAAAGTATCACTGTTTTCTTCATAATTAAATGAATGTGTTAAATATTGATAAATTCATAAATAAATATTGAGATGGCCAAAATTGGTGAATCCAATTATTTTAGTCTTCTTTTGTCATGTCCTGTGTAAAAAAAAGGGCTCAACGTAGACGCGCCAATCCGCCTAGTTATTCTTACACTGCTCATAGTATGCTCCTATGACAGACAGAGGCTTCTTGTTTCAGGCATATGGTGAGAACCCTGCAAAAATGCGGATGCAATGATCGTTAACATTTCCGAAGGCTTATAATGCTGCAGATAAGCCGAAAGATAAACTCACTTTGCTCTCTCCTTCCATGGCTTCGTTAAGCGCTTGTCGTTCAACCAAGAGCATGGGTATTTGAAATGTGCAAACATACCAACTGTGGCTCTTCACTTCCTAATAAAGCCAATCAAATTGAAGCATATAGTCTGCAGAAATAGAAAGCATGCATATTAGTCAGTGAGGGAAAAGTTTAGAAGAAAATAATCTTTCATATCTGCAACAAAGAAGCTTCACATTGTTTCTTTGTCCTCTCATTTCCCCTTCCTCTTATTCTTCCATAGACTTTAGGACATCAGTTAATATAAAAGAAAAATAATTGACAGAACCAAAAATTTCAAAATAGAATAATCCAAGATGGGCATAATCTGACAACCAAACCATGAAGACACAAATGACCTCTGCAAAAGTCACCCTTGAGCATATCATCACATGAGGTTGTGAGTACAGTATTTCGGTGCTATCCCCTAGCTAGCTAGCTAATTGAAGGTAAGCTAGTACTCCTATTACTTACTGTATTTGAAAGATAAAAAAGGAATTAATGATCAAAACATTCGGGGAACAATAGAATATAAATGTATATATACCACACCATATTACACAATATTTTTCCTTCATCATCTGTAAGGTTATTCCCTAATATAACTTGTTTTATCGTTCCAAGACGTCTCTGTACATAATGTTTCTTGTGCTTTTTCCTATCAGATCTATGTCTTTATTTGGCTTCACTAAAATCCGTATCGTCTACCTTGACACTCCCCTTGACAACGCAACATAAAGCTGGCCATGTGAGAATACAGGCTCGGGAAGGTAAATACCATCATCTGGGATGGTTTGTCCTTATGCTTTGTTTATGGTAATTGCAAAGCTGAGGTGGAGTGGGAATTGTTTCCTCTTGAATTTGAAAGAAAGTGAAATGTCCTCTGAGGGAGACAAAGGGATCCTAGGTATGAACACTCTCTTTCTAGTATGTTGGTCTCCAACAATCTCAGCGTCAATTGCGTTATCCTGGAACGCCCTAATCATCAGTCTTGTTCCATTGCACAGGCCGTTGCAAGGATCGAGATTCCGTAGCAGAA
Source organism: Phragmites australis (assembly GCF_958298935.1). Lineage (NCBI taxonomy): Eukaryota > Viridiplantae > Streptophyta > Magnoliopsida > Poales > Poaceae > Phragmites > Phragmites australis. The sequence continues at coordinate 16,073,615 of NC_084936.1, read as the reverse complement.
TCACAGGGCAGTTCATTTTGACTTTCAGCACATGTGGGGGCAAGCCATTTGGTGTAAGTGAGTTTAGAAAGTCGATCAGATAGTGATTGTGTGTATCATCCTCGATTGAGTCAAAGCTATGGTACACCTTTTCTTGGCCTGGAAGCATATCAATCATCTTTGCATTCAAGTCATCCACATGCTCATTCTTGGTCGAAAGAATAGCACATGTGCTCATGTAAACTTGTGATCTAATTTTCCTGTAGTGATGGGAAAACATGTTCAATCAGCTTCTTAATTGATTCCTTTATGTCAATGTAACCAATCACAATGTCATTAGAGAGGTGTACATAATCATCACCAATTATCTCCTCAGTTCCATTACCAATTCTAGGGAGGTAATCAGAGAACCAAGGGTCAATCTGTGCCCTCATGTTGTGTGTGAGGTATATCTTCCTTATACTGTCCTGTTGGAGCAGGAGATCGTCTTGCTCCAGCAAGTATGACGAGAGATTCTTCTAAGGAGGAGGCTCAAGCTTGGAGATAAAGTTTGAGAGGAAGGAACATCACAAATGTATTGATAGTAAAAATATGGACCGGGCTAGGGGGAGTATCACAAGAAGACTTTGTGATTGCGCTCCTTCCATGCTGCATTGAGCGTGCTCCTTGTGACCTCCCTTTTCTAGCTGACCACGACCCCCTATTTATAGGGTGGTACGTAGCTTAGTGTGCAAGTTATCACGATGTACAAATATCTAAGACCTGACCAAATTACTAGGTTTTATCCTGGATAACTACTTTTTACCCTGCATAGAGCATAAATATCTACCATAGTAACTATTGTAGTGCCTACCCTCTGAGAGGTGAGCCGGTTGCCAATTGCGACCTGACGCCTCACTGCCGGGGGTGTTCGGACGACTCTCATTGCGCTAGGTGCAGGATAAGCACCACTTGCACTGGTATTAATCGCTCGTCTCCTTACGTCGGGTTGGCTGTAGGGGGTGTCCTTTTCTTCTGATATTATCTCCAGAGGCCGACTGCATCTTTAGGCTTCGGAAGGCCGCATGGGCACTGGAGGGGTGGCCCGAAGGGGTCCGCAGCCTCTGAGGGCCAGGCCTCCTACTGAGAGTCTGAAGGCCAAAGGCTCTAGAGAGACTTGCTATAGCTTTGAGTATTCAGAAGGCCACGTATGTGCTGTAGAGATGGTCCGAAGGGGTCCGCAGCTTCTGAGGGCCAGGCCTCCTGCTGAGAGTCTGGAGGCCGAAAGCTTCGGAGGGACCTTTGATAGCGATCGTCAACCATTATCCTCAGGCTGGTCTATTTTCCCCCAATAGTACCCTCTCATTCTCTAGCCTCGACGTTTGGAGGGGTGAGAGGATGTAGAGGAAAACCAACTCCAGCCTGGGCTTATAACAAGAATGCCCGAAGGCCATTCCCTATCCCTGAGGAGTTTTTTTGGTGAAAACTGCGGGCATCAATGGCGAAGCTCAAAGATGATGACGCATTGATGGTGCGGCATACCCTGGGGTTATGCTGAGGTCGGAGGTGCAGCCGGCATCGAAGTCGACGACGAGGTCGATGATGCGGCTGAGGCGGCGAAGTCGACAACGGGGATGTAGGAGGCAGCCCGTTACCCCCTCAATAGTAGATGCAGAAGCGAAGTCATCGGCGAAGCTGAGGGGCGTAACAGAGGTGAAGCCGATGATGAGGCTACGGGAGGCAGCCCGTTACCCCCTCAGTGGTAGATGCCAGAAGTGGAGTCATCGGCGAAGCTAAGGGGCGTAAAGGATGCAACCCATTCGGAGCCGATGATGAGGCTGTGGGAGGCAGCCTGTTACCCCCTCAGTGGTATATGCCGGAAGCGGAGTCATCGGCGAAGCTGAGGGGCGTGAAGGAGGCAACCTGTTTGGAGCCGACGACGGGGCCGTGGAAGGCAGCCCGTTACCCCTTCAGCAGTAGATGCCGGAAGTGGAGTCATCGGCGAAGCAAAGGAGCGTAACAGAGGCGGAGCCATCCGGAGCCCCCGGCAGTGGAAGCCAGAGGCGAAGTCGATGGCGAGGCCGAGGGGAGTAGGATGCCACCCCCTCAGCGTTAAGCGCGGCGGGGCTCGTTGGAGGTTGGACTGTCCGGAGCCTAGTGTCGTGAGACGGAGATGGAGTGGACAACGCGGTAGTGGAAGGCAGCCTGTTACCCCCTAAGCGGTAGATGTCAGAAATGGAGTCATCGGTGAAGCAAAGGGGCGTAACGGAGGTGAAGCCATCCGGAGCCCCCGGCGGTGGAAGCTGGAGATGGAGTCGACGACGGTGCTGCAGGAGGCAGCTCGTTACCACCTCAGCGATAGAGGCCGGAAGTGGAGTCATCGGCGAAGTTGAGGGCGTGACAGAGGTGGATCCGTCCGGAGCCCCCAGTGATGGAAGCCAGAGTCAAAGTCGATGGTGAGGTCGAGGGGAGCAGGATGCCACCCCCTCAGCGTTAAGTGCAGTGGGGCTCGTCGGAGGCTGGACCGTCCGGAGCCTGGCGTCATGAGCTAGAGATGGAGTCGACAACGAGGCCACGGAAGGCAGCCTGTTACCCCCTTAGCGGTAGATGCTAGAAGTGGAGTCATCGGCGAAGCTGAGGATCGTAACAGAGACAGAGCCATCCGGAGCTCCCTACGGTGGAAGCTGGAGACAGAGTCGATGATGGTGCTCTAGGAGGCAACTCGTTACCCCCTGAGCGGTAGATGCCGGAAGTGGAGTTGTCGGCAAAGCTGAGGGCATGACGGAAGTGGATCCGTCTGGAGCCCCCAGCGATGGAACCCAGAGGCAAAGTCAATGGCGAGGCCGAAAGAGCAGGACGCCACCCCCTCAGCGTTAAGCATGGTGGGGCTCGTTGGAGGCTGGACTATCCAAAGCCTGGTGTCATGAGCCGGAGATGGAGTCGACGACGGGGCCGCGGAAGGCAGCCCGTTACCCCCTTAACGGTAGATTCTGGAAGTGGAGTCATCGGCGAAACTGAGCGACGTAGCGGAGGCGGAGCCATCTGAAGCCCCCGACGGTGGAAGCCAGAGACGGAGTCGACGATGGTGCTGCGGGTGGCAGCCCGTTACCCCCTAAGAGGTAGATACTGGAAGTGGAGTTGTCGGCGATGCTGAGGGTGTGATGGAGGCGGAGCCGTCCGGAGCCTGCGTACTCCGAGTCCCACTCATGTTTGTTAGAATTTCCGCTCCTGCATTGTGCTTGTAATTGTCTAGAGAATAATTACCTCTCTGGCACGGAGGCTTTGACTTGAAAATGCTGGAGGGTTTTCTACCCCTCCGGCACGGAGGCTTTGCCTTCAAGATGTCGGAGGGTTTTACTTTTGAACATAATGTGCTTTGACAGGGAATAGCAAAATTTTGCAACCTGTGCATGATCGACCGAGCCTTTTGGCTCCCTGACTCCCCAGCCCCCCTCGCGCCTTTTGGCCGCGAGCGGGTGGAGGACGCTTTCTATTAGCGCTATTGTCATGACCTTAGCCAAGGCAAGGAAGCTTCTAGGACGGTTGTACCACTTGTAAGCATATGTATATGTACGCAAGTATGTAGGTACGTATGATCTATGAGTGTATATATGTATGATGTATGAATGTATGTATGTATGATGTGTGCATATGTATGAATAAGTGGACCACACATTTTTTGTGCGTAGAGTGGTCCACACATTTTTATGCGTAAAGTGGCCCACATATTTTTATGAGTGGCCCACATATTTTTATGCATAGAGTGTCCCACGCATTTTTATGCGTAGAGTGTTATACCTCTTTGGCGCGGAAGCTATTACCTTTAAGATGCATGATGATTTCTTTACCCTTCCGCCACGGAGGCTTGCTAGGCCTTAAGGATGACGGACGGAATATGCCTGTCTAGCACAGAGGCTTACGCCATCACTATGCCGGAGCGGTCTTTGCATATCCGCCACGTAGGTTAGCTAGACCTTAAAGATGGCGGACGGAATATGCCTGTCTAGCATGGAGGCTTACGCCATCACTATGCTAGAGCGGTCTTTGCCTATTCACCATGTAGGTTAGCTAGACCTTAAAGATGGCGGGCGGAATATACCTGTCTAGCACGGAGGCTTACGCCCTCACTATGCCAGAGCGGTCTTTGCCTATCCGCCACGTAGGTTAGCTAGATCTTAAAGATGGTGGACGGAATTACTTATCTAGCATGAAGGCACTGCCTTCAAGATGCCGGAGGTACTGTACGATAGGTTTTTAAGACCTCTCCACCACCGAGGCTGCGCCATCGGTGAGGAGGTTTTAGAACATCTCCGTTTTGCGAAGGTTTTCAAAACATCTCCGTTTTGTGGAGGTTTTTCAAGACACTTCCGTCTGGCACCAAGCTCATCGAGGGCAGCCCCTGAAGCAGAGTTGGGCTGGAGTCCGACCTCCGATGTAGCCTCCTGCGAGGATACGGGTGCGGTGGACCGGAGCGCGAGCGTACGCGTATGTGCACGCGAGGGTCGACGTGTGCGATCTTGTATGCACGCATGTAGCAGCAGCGCGCCATAGAACGTGCATGGTTGCATGCATGCATGCTTGGCCACCAGTAATCATACGTCCTTGGGTGGCTGCAGGCCGGCAGCGGTAGGGCGCGTATGGAGATGCAGTCCTCAACGTATGAACGATCTCCTGGCTGGCCGGCTGGCCCTGGCCTCCCACATGAGGTGGGAGCGGAGCCCGGCTGCCAGCGTGGAGAGCAGCCAGGGTATGCCTCTGAAGTGGATGGCAGCCGGAGGCCAGCCCCTGACACTGATGTGGGCGTAGAGGTGAGCTCTGGTGCGTATCCTGGCCTTCGGAGGAGCTCGTCCTTCGTGGAAGGTGGCAACACGTTCATGCGCTCTTGGCCGTAGGTTCTAGCCTTCGCTTGCATGCCTTTGGAGGCCTCTGGAGCTTTTGCCTGGGCCATAACTAGCCACTACTATGTCCCGCCTCTTGCGTACATAGTTGCCTTGGCTAGTCCCAGGAGAAAGCATGGAAGGATTTTTGGCGAGGTGCGTGGCGGGGTCCCTGTCATGCGAAGTTCGGCGGGGTACATGGTGAGCGCGGACGTCTTGCTGATGAGCAGGAAGACGTCGAGGATGCCGTGTGTGTGGTGCCGTTGACTCCCGTATAGGCCGTCGTAGTAGTATTGTTGTCACACCTAGTTTTAACGACCAAAACCAGATGCGGCTTATGTGTGCCCAGAATATTCAACACACATAAGGACGTCACAGATGAAGTAACAAAATCAATTCTTCTATTAAATAAACGTTAAACTCTTACAGCAATTGATATATATTGTCTTCTATGAAGATATCTAAAGCGAAATAGAAGCACTGGTGCCCAATAACACCGCAGGCAACCGACCGGGAGACACGCGCCTAGAACGTCACAACCTCATCTTGATAGTCTTCAACATCTTCACTCACTAAGCAGCAGCACACATGTCGTATGGCATAGAAAAAATAGCAAGTGTGAGCACATGACGCGCTCAGTAAGTGTGGGAAAGATAATGATATGCAGGCTTATATCAAGAATAGGCTAACACAGTGTATATTTGCGTAAATACGAGTAATGAAAAGATATTTGGACTCAAAAGCATTAAACAATTATTAAGTGAATGTAACCCATACAGTCCAACATCCAGCATACAAGCCTCCTCACCTTGCATACCATAACCGTCTAGTACTCCCTGTACTATAACCAAAACCACAACCAAATCCATAACCACAACCCATAATCACAACCCACTAATCATGTGAGGATCCAAATCTCTCATAACCATGAGCACGGTTGTTATAACAGTTTTTACACTCTGCAGAGGTTGTACAACTTTCCCACGAGTCGTGATTTCATCACATGCAAGCAGATGACTAAAGTCTCCATGTTGCAATGCCGGCCAAGCACTATACACACGCCAGTGTGTGTTGCCAGGAGATCACTACGAAGCCTTTACAAAGAATCCTTCCAGTATGTGTCACCAACACTCCAGGTTTCACCGCAAGGTTCTACCACCTAGAAGCCCCCTCTTGTACCATGTGGTTTCTGAGAATTACCTTCCCTCATCCACGCCTCCCATTTAACCCACACAATACTGGAAGAACCCTATTTAATCAGCTAAGCCTACCCATATCAGTCTCGTGTTTGTACGGAACATCTCGAGTTGTCGCTCCACGAACTAATTCTTACTTAGGTTACTTGAGCAAACGCTAAACCAACATCATAACCATGACTACTATCACCAACATCCCTATACTCAAGGCCTAAGGTTCCATGTTGCTAGACCATTAACAATTTAACCACCATTGTTGCATATGTTCATTAGTCAAGCTTATGACACTTCCCAGTATCCCAAAGCATGGCTAAGTAATCTATCCAACAAAAATACCTAACCATAAACCATCTAGGTTCCAAGGGTTGATAAGGGAAAATCTAGGGAAAACCCTAACATATGTGACTACCCATTATATTGACAGACATTGCATGTAATTTATAAAATAAAATATTTAAAAACATAGGTTCAAGATGATCAAAAACACTTGCTTTTTACCCAATGCTGCTCAGTGTTGTCAAAATCTTGGTCTTGAAGTCCCTCGAACTGCTCCGGAACGTTATCGACTAATCGCGAGAACTACCGACAAACAACACAAAGGAAAACACTAAGAACAACATACCAAACATCATCAAAACCCTTTAAAAATACTATGGTTGGATATGGATGATTTTAGAAATATTTATATGCAAGAATCGCCTAAATCAGAGTTAAGATGAAAAGAGAACAACTTTCGAGAGATGGATTAGACTGGAAAGGAAATGCTAATTTTTCAGAACTATCTTCCTATGAGAAAGGCTTTATTGCACAATCACTGTGTCAGACTTGACAACATTATTGCGCAAGATTCAAGAAGTGTAGGGCAGACCAGACTTTGCTGACTAGGCTAAAGAGAATGATGTGACCCTGACTTGGCATGCTATGCAAGTACTATGTTGGATTAAAGAAGGGATACACGGAGATCTAGTCTCGACCACCTATGATGGATCAAAAAGGCCGAAGGTTACGCTTCTAGGTTAAGGATACTACTGGTGACTCTATGTAGCGGTGGTGGTTCGGGTTTCGTCGAAGACATCGATCGAACACGTGGCCACTGACATTGATGTCGGGCTTCAGTGGTGTTTCAGTGAAATGAGGGAAGCATAGCGTAGAACGCGGAAAGACTAACTTAGCGGCATAGTTGGTTTTGGAAGGGTTCATCCAAGGTAGCGGCAAAACAGCGATGACTGCTGCTAGGTTTGGTGGTGACCGCGAACAGATGCAGGAACGAAGACGCTCGCGTTCCAGGAGATTGGCTATGAAATTTGAGAAACCGTTTGAACAAAGATGTTTGTATATCCCGGGAACACAATGCTACGACATAGTTTTAGGTAGATCATCCACTGAGAGGATGAACGATCAGCAAAGATGAGACGGGTGATGGCTGCGAGGTGCTATGGTTGGCAATGGCGTCCTGATTGTGTCGCTGCACAAACGGGGATGGGCTCCTAGGATCACGTAGAAGACTCGATGGGACACGCCGTGACGTGGTTGGTGCATCCATAAGGCTTTCGGATTGACGGGGAACACGTATGCAAATCTGGTGCGCGCGTAAAATGCATCCAGAAACCAGACAGCGGGTATGTCGACCTTGATTTCGATAGTTTGGCTACTCTACTGGCCGACCTGGTTGGTGAGGGTGTGGGGAAATCATGGGACATGCACCGGTGAAAGGACTTGGTGATTTGACCTCTGGTCGGTCGGGAACGTAGATGCCAATAGGCTACAACGCAGTTGTCCGCGATGACGACGACCGTGGCGGCATAGATCGGGCTTTAGTCGAGGCTAGGGCTTGGCTAGAGACTTAGTATGATAATAAAACAGTAGTAAGGAAGGAGAAGAAGGGGTCCTCACCTTGCTTTGATGGTCGAGGAAGGAGGATTCGCGGAGAAGACGACGAGATAGCGCATCACGGGGGGGTGGCGGTGACGGCGGCTCCGGCAAACAGCGGCACACGGACAAGGCAGCAGTGACTTCTAGGGTTTGTGGCATAGAATAGGGGTAGGAGAGGGCGTGTAACTTGTATTTATAGGGCTAGTGGTGGCTGGTTGAGGTGGAGTCCAAGCCGAACACAAATCAGATTCGAGTTCGAGTCGGTTACGGTTTCCTTTTTCGCCGCTTTCTATTCCGAGGATGATATCTCCATCGTACGGACTCCAAATTGGACGATTCTTGATTCTAAATGTAGTACTCGAAAAGATCTACAACTTTGGTAGTCATTGGAACCTCTGAAAATACCATCTTGATTTCCAAAAATGCACCACAAGATAAACTGTTTGAACTCGGACTTATCTCCGCAGCACTGATTTTGGGGGCCATAACTCCTAGCTCCATTATCCAAAAGGGGACTTCCATAGGTTCAAATCCAAGCTCTCGACGAGACCTACAACTTTAGTGCTGTCTAGATTTGCATTTGAGGCCTACCTCAAATCCGGCGGTGAGCTCGGACGGCGACGCACGGTCGGAGAAGGGTGAAAAAGCTCATCGCGGGTTCCGAGCTTCGACGGTGAGCGACGGAGGACAGTGTATGGGTGATGGCAAGTCTGTTTAATGGCTTGGACAGAGTCGGGGTTGCTCAGGGTGTCCTGGCGGCATCAAGCTTCAACGACGAGGCTTTGTCGGTGGCTAGAGCTCCGTGCAGTGGTCGAAATTCAATGGGAATCAGCGGACCGCGATGAGATGAGGTCGGTGAACACGGGCATGGACTTGGATGGCATCGGGGAGTGACGGAGCGGGCTGGTGACGGTGAGGCAGCTTGGAGGCGATGGAAGTTCAGCATGGCTCTTAGGCGGCGCTTGCGCACAAGTGAGCTAGGGGAAACCCTGCTGGGATGCTTGTGATGCTTGAGGGGGGGGGTATGAGGGCTATTTATACACGTGGAGGTGAGGTCGCGCGGGGCTTGGTTTTGGTCGCTGGCGGCAATCTCGTGGGTACGTTTCCAAATTCCGGCTTCGAATCTTCATGTGATTAGCTCCCTTTCCTTCTTCTCGCTTGGCCTTTCCATGTACACGGGCGCAGGGTCTTCTCCTTCTGTTTCTCGACGTCGATTTGGCACGCATTTGCCGAGCAGGTTGGATTCGGTGCAGAGAGAGGGGAAAGGAAGGAGGCGAGAGGTGGGAGGCGAGACCAGCTTGGGCATGTGTGAGAGAGGCACGGGTCAGGCGGCTAGGCCAACGTAGCTTCAGCCTAGGAGGCGGGCGTACGGAAAGAGAGGGAGAGGGAGGGGGAAAACAAGCTAGGCTGGGAGAGAGGACGGGTGGGCAGGTGAGGCTGAGAGAGAGATGGGGCTTGGGCCGGACCGAGAGAGAGGGAGAGAAAGAGAGGGAAGGGGAGCCCAGGTGGGATTTTCTTCTTTTTCTTTTTATTTGATTCATTTTCTTTCCTCCTTTCTTTATTCCTTTTATTTCCTTGCAAAAAAATTTGGGTACAAGATTTTGGGTCGTTACACAGGTGGTGGCCATGGTGGAAATAACATCCATGCATATAGGCTGCACATATTTGCCTTGCATGTGTATAAGCCTTGTGCCAAATACACGCTCCAGCAACCATGGTACTGACGCACATCTGATTCATTGAGCTCATGCAAATGTTCTTCCAATACCCAGAGTTGGTAGATGAAAATGTAGTAGCCACTAATTTGCGCACCACCACACTTCAGCTGCGCTACATCAGTTCTCGGGCCATCTGGCAACCCATATACACAGCCTCATCTTCTTACCAATTGAACACCCAATCCATAAGCAATTTGTTTCTAAGAAATATCACTTTCTCATGTGCTCCACTGAATTTCTGCAATACTTGCTGGAACCACTGTTTAGCAAGAGAATTTCTGCTCAGTAGCCTGAGTTCTAGAAATTGTAGCTGCGGGCCATTGATCAACTGCCAACTGATCCTAAAAGCAAGATCCCACCATGTATAATCATGTGGTAGTGACTTAATTGCATTCATATCAAGCACAACGATTTATGTCCTCATTTTGAACCTTTCCATGGTGATGAAGGACTGGTACACTACAACACTTCGGGTACACAGTAGCCATAGAATCTGTGCAACAAAATTATTAGGCAACGCCACCACTATGTGTTTATCCTCAACATAACAAATTACTCTTGCAGCCATTGAGAGGACAATGATTACTAAATTTCTCCAAGAGAGTGTTGTTCTGTAAACCCAGAAAATCACAAACCATGAACACCAAACAAGCTCTACAACCAGCCCCGGAGGATAGCACTATCTAGGCAAGCACAACCTTACTACTGTCAGCGTACAACCTATCACCCAATGGTTGCACATACTGCAAGTTTGTCCCGAATCCACCGGTACAAGACAATACCCCACCAGAGAACCACATCAAATTCTCAATGAAAGAGATCAGAGTGTGGAGTTGAATAGAGATTATGTAACCAGGAGGGGCTTCTGGGAGCTCACCAAATAAACGTAGCAGCATTGTTTCTCCATGAGCACAATCTGTGGCACCGGATTTGAATTCCATCTCGCTGATTATTTCTTCCTTACTACAATCATTCTCAATGACTTGACCACTCCACCATACAGCCAAAAAATCATCCGTAATCGCAATCACAACTATACTAGCAGGTAGTGGCCAAGATTGCCGTGGCAGTAATCCAACTTGACTGTTGATGAAAGAGGGCCATGGTGGTGACCTCAACTCGTGCCCGTTTCCTGCAGGAACCACTCGCATACATAGTGACCCGAGTGACAACCACAACACTGGCATGTCCTTGGTTGACCTTTTGTCGAACACATCACACTAGCAATCATATGACAAACAGAGAAGAACACCTTGGAAAGCGCTGGCTGCATGCAAGCTGAAGCTCAGTACCTTGTTAGGTGCTGTAGGAAGGAGGGCACACTCTTGTAAGCACATAGTGTCTGCAGGTAGGAACAAGATGCCAGGATCGAAGATGAGCGAAGAGCCACTGTCCATGGACGGCTTCCAGACAGCACGCGATGGATCTGGAGAACACAATTGTGAGGGCGGAGAGTCCAAGAGCAACCAAGCCTTGCGGAATGCCACTGCAATTGCCCATGGAGGCCATGGTGGCAGCCTAAATGCACACACAGGGATGCCAGGCATGTAGTAGTAGTACCTCTCTGCCACAAGCACAATGATGACGATGTTGGTGACACCGATGTCGCAGACATCCAGGTGAGGAGCGACGTCGGGGTAGCCACATCGAGGCCGTGGCCGAGACCCGGTGTCGAGCACTTGGTGAGCATCACCCTTGGGAGGCTGGTGGCAACAACATGGGTGACGAGGTGGTAGAGGTGATGACGCGCTGGTCCGGTGTAACCCCAACGAGATCCTTTGTGGCGGCCGTAGGCACCCTAGCGTGGACGGTCACCGGTATAGCAACAACTGGTGAGCAGGATGATTATCGGCTATGTCGAATGTTGGTGGGTATGACGGAGGCTGGACCCATGTTTGGAACATCCACAGACATCGGCTTGTCTTCAAGGCATTCTGTCGAACACCTTGCTGGCATGTTGGCAGAGAGGCCTCCATCTGCCTTGGCCTCAGCAGCAACCACGGCGCGGTCGGTAGTAGCGATGAGGGAGGTCGGCGGTGCCGGGCATCGAGGCCACTGGGGACTTCACAGCGGTAGCCATGCCCACCAACTCCGCCAAAATCGCCGCGCTGGAGGCCTACAATGCCGCCAACGTCTTAGTGATCTCCGCCATGTGCTTCTCCATCTTCGCGTCGCTCAGATTCACCTTGGAGTGTGAGGCCACCGGGATTGAAGGCTCTGATGACAGATTGTTACGTTCCAATTTGATCAACTCCCAAGTTAGAACAAGCACACTAGGGGTTCTTCAATAACTGAATCAGATACACATGTATTTGGTGAACTGAGGGGTAGCGAAATGGAGAGAAGGGGCTAAGTACACATGAATTAGAGGTATAGTAGGGGATTGGAGCAGCAGTAGCAGATGTCGGGGAACAAGAAGCAAAGCTCGATGGAGGACGAGCCGTTCAGTAGTTTTCTGTTCGATCCTTCTGTAGCTGCTCTTCCTTCCTTTTTATAGCCCTTTTTATAGCGCAAGTTTCGTTTGAAGTCCGAAATATGGAGGTCATCAAATTTCCGATATTCATGATATTTGAAAAATTCAATCAAAATTTGGTGAGAATTCGATCAAATTTACTTAGTCAAACTAGTTTGACCACGGCAAAAATGTAAATAGGGTATTTAGTAAGCAAACGATTTCATCGATTAATCGTCCGATTTCATCGGTATTCGACTACATTTTCCGAACCACTTGATTTCCTTTGATAATTGCTCAACTTTTTATCAAAAATCATTCGATTTTATTGAATTTCAGTAATGTTAAAAACCATAAAAATAGTTTAATCTTGTAAAATCGATAACTAATTCGTCTGAGTTTCAAATCAAGCGAAACAAATTTTGTTGGTTTCCTTGTAATAGGATCCACACAATAAAAATACTTATAATAATAAAAAGTTAAATATTTTGTATGTGAAAATATATTTGTTAAACCTAGTTAAATACATAGTTAATTCTTTGCTAATCCAAAAATTATGAAATCAATTTTATTAGTCTTCTTACATGATCCTATGTCTTATTAAAATACATAAACTCATGAAATAGTGAAATAGTTATTGTAACATGCAAGATTGTGTAAATGTGTTGCAAATAGATTAATTCATAACTAGCCCATCACACCTCCAAAATTAGTGTAATTACTTTTATTAGTTTACTTATACTATGCTTTATGTAGAAAAAATAATGGTAGACATGAAAATATTAATTATAGTGTTGTTTCTTAATATGTTCACTTTATGTTTGTGAACTTTATAAAAGTTATGGAGAAATAAATAAAACTATAAATAAAGTGAAACTATTTTTTATAGATTTTCTTAAGGTACACTCTACCCACAAAAATATGTCTTTTATTTTTTTGAATTTTTTGAATTCAAATTCGAAAGCCGATCAAATTCAGAATTTGTACGAACTGAATTGACCGATTTGCACAAATATCGACCGATTTTTAATGAATTTTTGAACCCTGTTGTAGCGTGTCCTTCCCACACAGCTTAGTCTAGGGCCTGCCCATTTGCTCCGCTCGGCTCCACGGCCCACATACGTGGCACCCGAACCTGTCGCCGGATACATGGGCACCCACGCCGACCGTTGAGCACGATCTAGCGGTGAATGCTAGAGAAGAGAAGGTCGATGAATTCGATGACGACCACGGCATAGTAAACCTCACCAAGCATTGCGCCGGTTCGGCGCCCCCCCCCCCCCACACCGTAGCCAACGCGGCGTCAACTCATACCGTGTTCAGGTTCATCAGGTCGACATGGAGGCGTCTTCTCTACCTTAACTAGCCTTGCAAACAGAGGAAAGTTCTAAGAGCTAGCAGAGTAATCTTCAAGTTAACGGAGAGAGGTCAATTATACAAGCTTAACGAGTTGAAGCGCAGTTCACTCTTCTTCCATAATGTGCAACATATAGTCTAATCCCTTCAGCTATCAGACAATCAATACAATACTTAGAACGGAGTTCATGACTACCACAAATATGTCATATGTGTGCCATTGGTCGAACTTGTGGGCTTTTGTTCTCACGTCATCCATTCAAGTTGCAGCTACCCACCATCCACTTTTGCTATTGGTGGCTTGGTATACTTCAAAGAGGCAAGCCTCTCGTTTCTTATGTAACTACTATAAAAACTATTTTTAAGACATCTAAATTTTATTTCTACAGGTGGTTTATATGACAAATCATCTAAATAGTAGGCTATAGCCTTGTGTAGTTTTGGGCCGCTTTTCATAGGCGATTCTGTGGAAATAGCTCAATTTCTACAAACGGTTGACAAAAGAAACCGCCCGTGGAAATGAACCAGTTCATTATCACAGGCGGTTCACATAAGTAACCACATGTGATAATCTTTCCATAAACAGTGTCTCCTAGTGGGGAGTTCCATTCAGATAGAGAGCTCGCTGTGTCCGAACAGTAGAGCTCAAAGGCGGGCGCAGATTTTGAAAACAGGGGAATATTTTGTTTTTGAATTCCTTAGAAGAGCCATCTAAGGTAAGTGTATTTTATCCCTAGTTAGCATCTTTTTGAAGTTTAGATTTAGATTTAAGGTTTAATTAGGGTTTAGATGTGATTTAGAGATGTTCATGGTTCTAACCATTTAGATCATCGAATTAGCTAAAATTTGTGGCCAATATTGATACAATTGTGTAGATTCACATTATTCTAGTATTATATTTAAAAAAATATAGCTAGAATTTAATGTTTTTTTAGCTTCTATGAAGTTTTATCATGAATGAGGATTTTTTGGATAGATCTAGATCTATAAATCTAGAGGGAGAGGGAGAGAGAGTAATGAATTCACGTTATTTTGAGCCATAAATTTGTATCAATGTAGATTTAATTATGTAGATATATTATAATCATATCAAGCCCATTTTTCTGTTTTTTTAAAATCTTTTTTATTCTGATTTTCTAATTAATTAATTAATTAATCTAATTTGTGATTGAAGTTAAAGATGGATAAAGCATGGATGTATGACACGTCAAGATATGGAGAAATATATATCAAATGACTCTATACTTTTTATTGAAGCCGCCAAGGAGGACGCTTTAACTAAGAAGATAAAGGAAATATACTGTCTATGTTCTAACTGCAAGAACGAGCAATTGTGGGACAAATAAAGCGTAATCAAATCACACTTGATCTTGAGAGGTTTTATCAGGGATTACACATGTTGGTCCAATCATGGCGAACAATGTATGTGCGAACCAAACGACGACATCGTTGTTGATCAAGTGGATGATGATGAGGGAGTCGAAGGCGACACTAATGTTATGATGGATGATGATACTGATTTTGATTTGGAGAAAATGTTGTGCAACGTAGAACTGCATGTTTTAAGGGACATAAGAAGTTTAGATAATTTTGAGGTGTTACAGAAGGCATCGAAGGAACTTTTGTATTAGGAATCGAAAGGTTGTGATAAGGAGTTTCCGGTGTTGCATTCGATGCTTGAACTTCTAAGGTTGAAGACTAGTAATGGATGAACCGACAAGAGTTTCTCAGATTTGTTGAGTCTCTTGGCAAACATGCTTCCGAAACCTAACTCCTTGCCGACCACTACTTATCAGGCGAAGAAGCTTATCTGTCCATTGCCATTGGATGTGCAAAAAATTCATGCGTGTCCGAACCACTTTATCTTCTACCGTAAAGAGTATAAAGCCTTGGATAGATGCCCAGTGTGCAATGCGAGTCAGTACAAGAGGAATGATGATTGTGAGGACGAAGATGCTTCTGCCAATGCGAACAAGAAGACGAGTAATGCTGGTCATGACGAAGAAGACACTTCTTCCAATGCGGAGAAGAATAGAAGAAGTCCTGCTATGCTGATGTGGTACCTGCCAGCGATCTCCTGCTTGCAGCATTTGTATTCGAACTGTAGGGACTCTGAACTGATGAATTGGTATTTCGATAAGCACAAGAAGGATTGAACTAAGCTTCAACACCCCACTGATGCTAGCCAATGGAGAAAGTTATGCCATGTATCCAGATTTCGCTAAAGAACCAAAGAATGTAAGGCTCGCATTGAGTACCGATGGAATGAATCCTTTCGGTGATATGAGCACCTCACATAGCACTTGGTCAATGGTCCTGGCCATCTATAAAACTTCCTCCATGGCTATGCATGAAGCGGAAGTACCTTATGCTGTCCATTCTTATCCAAGGACCGAAACAATATGGCAACAATATAGATGTGTTTCTGGAACCATTGATGGAAGATATGGCAAAACTATGGAACGATAGCGTCCGGGTGTGGGATGAATTCTGACAACAGTACTTCATGCTGAAAGCCATGATTTTTGTTACGATTAGTGATTATCCCACTCTTTTTCCCTATCGGAATATGTTAAAGGGAAGCAAGGATGTGTAGTGTGTTTGGATGAAACCGCGTCTGTGTACCTTCCATACTCACAGAAGGTAGTGTACACGTGACACCGACAGTTCTTACTTAAAACTCACAGATACCGCAAGATGAAGAAATATTTTGATAATACGATTGAGCAAGGTACTGGTCTAAAACCTCGTAGCGGGGCACTAGTGTTTGAAATGGTCAAGAGCATTAATGTTATTTTTAGGAAGTCACCTGTCGGTGACATGGGAACCAGGGGTCCCCGAGTCCCGAGACCAGAACAGCAGAGTGCCACGTGGCGCCCTCCCTCGGGGGTTATCTCCCCGGGGTTCGAGAAGACCAAGTTCCGGGAGAGGGTGCTCGGGGCTATGAACAGTGGTCCTCAAGTACCCGAGTTCCCCGATGACGAAAGAAGTCAGTTCCGGGAGAGAGTGCTCGGGGCCGTGAACAGTGGTCCCCGAGCACTCGGTTCCCCGAGGACCCGAGCAGTCAAGTTCTGGGAGAGAGTGCTCGGGGCTATGAACAGTGGTCCCTAAGCACTCGGTTCCCCGAGGACCAAGAGAGGGTATATCCGGGAGAGAGTGCTTGGGGCTGTGAACAGTGGCCCCCGAGCACTCATAGTTCCCCAAGGGCCTGAGAAGTCCTTCGCCGGTGGCCCTCACAGAGGCTCAACGGTGAGGTGTCAACTGGTGAGAGGTTCGGTGCTGTATTTAAGAGGGCACGTGGCCTGTCACTTCCAACCACTCCCCCCTACGCTTACTGTCAGTCCCTGCCACAGTCTAGCAGGGAGGCGTGGGGACATTTAATGCACGGGTCCCATCGCGTGTCATCCGGCGCGCCTCGGGATAATGTCGCAGGACTCGAGGCACATTGCCTGCCGCCCTGCTGTGTCAGGCCTGCTCTGACCGGGTGGGCATGCGGGGCTTCTCGGTGGCTGCCCGGTGGGCCCTCCCCGCGGCACTCGCCGAAAAGCAGAATGGTGACAAACAAGACCGGATTGGGGCGCATTTTCAACCCTCCCCGTCACCTCGCGCAGAAGCACATGATGGTTGCTTTCCATTTATGGCACCTTGGAACCCATGCCATCCTTTCTGGGCACGCTACCGCCCTGACGGGTATATAAGCGGGGCGAGCTCCCCGGAGAAGAGAGACCGAAACACAGAACACATCGAAGAGTCTCGGAGAACACAAGACATAGAAGACAGAGGCTTGGATCAACCGAAGAATAAGGAGCACGAAGCTCTAGACTTAGACACACATTCTTGTAACACAGCAGATCCTAAGAGAGACATTCTTAGAGCATTTATAGCATACACACAGGAGTAGGGTGTTACGCTCAGTGCGGTCCGAACCTGTCTAAAAATCCCCTGAGCATTTACTCCTTCCTGTATCCGATCATTCCACCCCACCTGCATCTCATTTACTCCCATTTATTTCACCTACGAAGCGGGTTCAGAATCCCCCCCCCAGCCGAATCTCAAAGGGGGTCCCTCCGGATCCCCGCTTGAGGAGTTCACCCTCCGACACCACTGAAGGGTAAAAAGAGGAAGAAAAGTGAGACACCGACCGACATGCTGTGATAGAAGATGCTGATTTTCTGTAAGTATTTGCCCTACTGGAAGGACTTGGACGTTCGCCACAACATCGATGTCATGCACGTTGAGAAAAATGTGTGTGATAGCATCGTTGGCCTCTTACTGGACATACCGAGCAAGCTTCTTTTCCAGCAAGAAAACGTATTGTTCTAAAGGATGGATCAAGTCAAGTAAGGACTTGGTGCATTTTAAAATCCGGCTAGAGCTACACCCCAAAGACAGATCAAATGAGAAACATTATCTTCTCGCGGCTAGCTACTCTCTGACACCTGAGGAGAAAAAGGTACTATGTAAGTGCTTACGTGGGGTGGGAGTCCCGACTGGTTACTCATCCAATATTAAGAAGCTAGTCTCGATGAAAGATTTGAAGCTAATCGGCATGAAATCTTACGATTATCATGTGTTGATGATGCAAATGCTCCCTATTGTAATCAAGGGTATCAATCCAGGATACATAAAGGTGGTCATCACACGGTTGTGTCACTTCTTCAATGCAATTGCTTAGAAGGTGATCGATGCTTAAAAACTAGGTGCACTACATAGTTACTTAGTAGAGACTCTATGCCAACTTAAGATGTGCTTTCCTCCATCCTTTTTTGATGTCATGGTACACATCTTGGTTCACATTGCGAATGAGATAATTGTATCGGGCCCTGTATTCTTACATCAGATGTATGTGTTTGAGCGGTACATGGGCGTTCTCAAAGGTTATGTATGAAATCATGCTCACCCAGAGGGGTCCATGATCGATGGCTACAATATCGAGGAAGTCGTTGAGTGTTGCATCGATTACATAAAAGATGCTAAACCGATTTGTGTACCTGTATATCAGAATGAGGGGAGGTTGTCTGGGAGAGGGACCTTAAAGAAAAAAAAAATCATTGATCATGATTACAAAGCAGTGGAATATGCACATTTCACCATCTTGGAGCACCTCTAGATTGTGGCGTCGTATGTCGAGCAACACTTGAATGAGCTTCACACAGAAAATCAAGGCCGCTCATATGATTGGATCTTGAAAGAGCACAAGTGTCGCTTCACCACATGGTTCAAGAACCCAAACGTTCTAGATGGTAAATCCATAGATAAAAAAAGTGAAAATGTTGGCTTGTGGTCCATCAAGTTTAGTTATATCATGGCAAGTGTGATGAGGACATCACTCTTTTGGATACACACACACTGAGTATTCCCCCAACAATAGGTCCATTGACACGAGCTCGTGCACGTCAACTAAATCATGAGGTGAGCTCGTTCCTTAGTGTTCCTTTATATTTTGATGAGGATGGGATGCTACTGAATAATTGTGATATATTGCTACTTAGGAACACGGGAGAAGAACAGCAAGGGCGCCCAAGCCAAGGTGGAGGTCCAATCCAGTTCGAGTCCGTTTCGGAGTCCAGGACCAGTCCGCACTAAAATCGTCGCCCAGGACGCATACGGACTCCGTTTCTGACGTTCTGCACATGGTTGGAAAGCTAAGGAGATAATCTTTCCAACGGGACTGGTCCCATGTCCAAATTCTTTCTGAGTCAACGGGAATCATCAAAACAAGTGGATGTCCAGAATCTGTCAGGGTGCTGCGCCACCATCTTTTTGGCCGTTGGCCCGTGTATCGTGTTGGAGTCCATTAGGGACACGTCCAGGGGTCCTTGGCCGACCCTAATCCTTTATATACAGTAGCCGCCGCCCTAATTAGAGTTGGGTTTTGCTTAGACATTGATCTACACACAGTTGTGAGATTTTCGCTCTTGTTCTGGACCGACTAGGCCGCCGCAAGTGTTTGTGGAACCCCGACTTCGAGTGCTTGAATTCAATTTGCAATATTTCAGATTGCATCTTCTACGTTTTTGCTTGTGTTCTCGGTACGCTTGCAGGGATTGAGCCTTCTTGGCGAGGTCAACCGTGCGACACGGTTGATAACCATAGGAGCTGTGGTGTAGTGATTGCAAGGGAGACGATCTGTTCGGGTCGAAGCCTTTGGATCATCAACGTCGAGTTCTCCACCCACCGACTTATCACTACCTATCGGAAGATCAGGCCAACATTACTCATCAAAGTGTATGACATTAATGGGTACACATTTTATGCCAAAAAAAGTACAAGAAGAATACTACCCAAAATAGCGGTATTCAGATAGAAGCCTATGAATAAACAAGGGAAAAGATCACCTATTATGGGTTAATAGATAAAATTAGGGAACTCAACTATGGAGTGAATCTACAGATTCCCATCTTTTAGTGCAAATGGGTCACACACCCAAATAGCATGACGGTGGACAACTACGGGTTCACAACTATCGACCTCAGCATTGTATGCCACAAAGATGACCTGTGGGTACTCGCTGATCATGTCACACAAGTTTTCTATATAATTGACCCCACAATGAAAAGAAGTAAGTAGTTGTTGCCAGAAAACAAAGACTTGTTAGAGTTGAGAATGTGGAGGATGAGGAAGAATACAATCAGTTCGACGACGTTCTGCCTTTCAGAGTTCCAGAAAAGATCAAATTTGTATAAACAACCCTCGATAGATCTGTGATGCCCTACATGCGCCTTGATGGTGTAGGAAAAACAGTTCAAGGCAAATAGTGCTATGTTATGTAAATTATTTTCCAATATGACAGAACCTAAAACTTGTATAAATTTAGGATAAGCTTTAATTTATACCGAGGATTTGTAAGCATGATGTAAGAATATGCTTTAATTTATATCGAGGGCATGTGTGGAGTAATAATATGATTTAATTTATATTTAGGGCATGTACTAACTAAGAAACTTAATATGTAATAGAAGAATATTTCCTAAAAAATAAAAAAATAATCAGTGTCAGTTCTAAATAGAAATCGGCACTGATACGTTTCCACAGGCGGTTGACCTAAAAAACCGCCTATGGAAATGCATTTCTAAAAGTGCATCTAGGCCCTCCTACGTGGGTTTTGGATAATTAATGATAAACTATTAAGGGACTAATGAGTTTATTTAGGTTATGAACAGGTTTTAGTCCCATTAATGTGTTAAAAGGCATTGGCATCCCTCAAAAAGAAAAGAGAAGCGATACATAGTTACTCAATAGATTTAAATTTATTTTTTTGAATTTGAGTTTAGGTGTGCCGTGCTATCAAGAGGGATGCGTATAAATTGACTTGAAGATATCTCAGTGCTCAAAGTAACCTTTTGGACCAAAGATGAGATACACAAAGCACCCCACCAAAACCAGGAAGTTCTATGTTTTGAGTTTGTACCCAGATGTTCCGAGCTGAATCGAATACTCTAGGTTGCTGGAGTTTTCGTGCTCAGCTCCGGGCAGGGGTGCTCGGTTTGGCATTTGTAGTCCAACCCGGAGTCTCCGGATTGGACCAGATACTCTAGGATCTGGTGTTCTGTCCGAACTCTCCGAGTGGGGTTCTGGCCAAGGCTTTCAGTTTTGCGTTCAAGTGCCAACTTGGAGTCTTCGGGTTGAACCCAGATACTCTCGGTTAGTACAAAAGGTACTGACGGCTAGTTTGTGGGGGTTGGGTTTAAATAGTCACTCACCCCCTCCTTCATTTGATGCTAAACTAACTCGAGAAAAAGCATTCAAAGTCTCTTTAGAGCCCTTCCACTCATCTAGTGCATTAAATCTTGCAAGAATTTGAGAGTTGAGCTGGGAATGTGAGATTGAGTGCTAGTGAGCATAATTTCATCCTTTGAGCACTTCAGTTCGTCATCAAGCCATCAATTCACGTTCATTACTCTTGGAGCTCCGAGCTCCTAGATGTTTAGGCGTCACCCGGAGAGCAACTAAGCTTGTGGAGTGCCTCAGGAAGTTTGTGAAGGTCATCCCCAGCTCCGCAAGGGAAGAGGAAAGTTGAGTGAGCCTTGAGCTCGACCTTTGTGATCGCTCGGTGAGGATAAGGGTTGAAAGAGATCCGACTCTTTGTGAGCACCTTAATGGAGACGTAGGATCGTTGGATCTGAATTTCGAGAAACAAATTCATGTCTTCTTGCTTACTTTGTTGTTCTAGTTGATTTTGGGCGATTTGACCCGATCTACAAGATTGTGTGTTTCTAGCTGCAGGTGATCTGTTGAAAAGCTTACATACATCCTTAGAAAATTGTGGTAACCCTAGATT
Source organism: Phragmites australis (assembly GCF_958298935.1). Taxonomy (NCBI): domain Eukaryota; kingdom Viridiplantae; phylum Streptophyta; class Magnoliopsida; order Poales; family Poaceae; genus Phragmites; species Phragmites australis. Next base: position 16,051,905 of record NC_084936.1, on the reverse strand, counting down.
CAACTAGACTTGCTTAGGTTCTTAATATTTTTTCTTTTCCTGTTCCAGCCGGACTATACAGGTGAGCCTAGAACCTCCGGACACGGAGTCTCCGGTTTGACCCAGAGTATCTGGATTCTATAATCCGTTGCAAAGTTTTAATTTTTAGGAAATACCTATTCACCCCTCTAGGCGACATCACGTACATTCAATTGGTATCAGAGCCTAACCTCCTACAAGGCTTCACCGCTTGGAGGATTTGAAGATGTAACACCCTAAATTTTCCAGTTTTGCAATAGTTTAAAATTTTGCTACAATTAAATAGGAGTTGTAGATTTTGTTCAATTTAGAAGGAAATTACTTTATAAATTTAATATTCCATAGGTTATATCTATATTTGATGCATTCATGCTGCAGTAGTTGCAATAGACTTTTATGAGTGAAAAATGTTTGCAAAAAGTTTGCTAGAAGAACGCTCGTTTTAAATATCTTATGAAAATGGTTCAGAAATAAAATGAAAAACATTTCCTAAATTCCTAACCTAACCGGGCTAATTTCCTTCCCAAAGCCTGGCCCAAGATCCACCTCTCTCCCTCCCTATCTCCCCTCCTGGGCCATCCTTTCCCTCCCTCTCCCGATTGGGCCCGGCCCGGCCACTTCCCCCTCTTGCGCGCTCTGGGCTGAGCCAGCCTGCCCTGCGTCCAAGCCGACCATCTCCCACGCCGAGCCGCTTCCCTGTCCCACCCCGTCTCTCTACCACGTGGGCCCGAGTCGGCTGCTTTGCCCAGCTCCCTTTCTTCCTCCTCTCTCCGTTGATTCTGCCCCCAAATCCCATCGGGGATTCAAAATTTGATTGCCTCCCCTAGCCGTTTCTCGCCAAATCATTGCCACACCCGCGATCCTCGCCTCTCCTTTACACGTTGCATGAAACCACCCGGGTCCCCCTCCCCTCTTTCCTTCTCTTTTACTCCGAATTATTGCATGCGGTCGCCGGTTTGGAAATGGCTCTCCCCGAGCTCCCTTCTCCCTATTTGAGCCCATCAAGAGCACCGTGCGCCTGTTCTCCACCTTGTGCAATTGCTCTTGCCCTATCTCCCTCACTTTTGCACTGTTGCTATGCTTCTTTGTCCCCGCCTCCAATGAGAGCCCTGCCACCACATTCTTCTCGGCAACCAAGCTATCTTTGACCCCGTTTATACTCCGGATGCCTGTTGTTGAAGTCATAGGTTAAGTTTGCTTAGTGCCATTAACCAGTGTCTAGCCTTTCCTTAACTTAAACCCCATATCATGCTTTCCTACACTTGCGAGGTACATTATGCTACTCACACCCGTTGTCCCTTTCTTGCATAAGCCGTCAATGAAGCTGCATCCTTTGATAAAGACGACATCGACCAAAGTTCCTATTCTAGGCTGGTGAGCCCCCGGTTGACACCTGTGGAAGATTGAAGACCCTCTAGCGCTATATTTTACCTTTTCTGCTATGCTTTTCTTCTAGACCATCGGGTCCTTTTGTAATAAGTTATGGTAATATTGTAATCGTGGCACTGTGATGATACACTGATGATGTAACGCATGTATAAAACTTGATCATAGCATATATGTGGTTGTACTGGTTTTGTTCCTTTAAAACCGGGTGTTACAAAAGTGGTATCAGAGCCATGTTGACCATATGACGTAGCATAGATAAAATGGATGTGTTAAGGACTTATGTTTGTACAAACTACTTTTGTAAAATTATTTCCCTTTTAGTTTTTCCTCTCTATGTCTATTGCTCTTTATAAAATTATTACTAATTTTCTATCTTCTTAAAAAAATTTAAATGGCCCGCACGAAGATTATCCCGCGCAAGCGTGTGTTGGTTCCTAATCAGGAGATCCCCGCTGGTGCTGTCTGGGTGCACTAACCCCATGCCGAGTTCTACTCCGACAGACAGCTTAGTGGCTACTTCACCCGCATGCTGTGGTACCTACTTCAGGGTCCAGCCTACCACGACGCTCCACTCTACAAGGGAGTTAGAGTTCCGCTCAGAGGCCGTGGTTACTCCTGATCAGTGGAGGTGATCATGTTCGAGAAGCCCACTAACGACGGACTTTGCCAGGTTCACCATGTTCACTCCGCTATCACCCTCAGAGCTACGTTTGAGGCTGAGATCTAGGACGCTGCCCATTAGACTCTAGCTATTCTCTGCAGGGAGAACAAATATACCCTCTACCTCACTAAGTTAAGCAAGTTCCCGCATGGACCGTCCAGTAGTCTGGAGGTCATCTTCGCGCCTATCAACAACAGGCCAGATGGATGTCTGAGAGAGCAGGTCTGCTTCACTGCCGCCCTGTACGCTGAGCTCGATAGAGCCCTCGACGAGCTAGAGGATATGAATCAGCTTCACGCGGAGCAGGAGCAGAGCATCCGCGAGTTGTAGATTCTGCTGGAGGACCATGACTAGTTCCCCGAGGAGGCACTCGAGGAACCCGTGGCTGCACCACCCCATTCCTCGTCGTGCAAGAGGCTTCGTCTAACAGATGCAGTAGGTCCATTAGGCGCAGCAGGTGAGGAGTAGTGTCGAGCTAGGAGGATGTCCTTAGCTGAATAAATCGTTTATCCCCATGTGTTCTAGTTGTCATGTGTCATCTGTTCTAGTGTGTGGTTGAGGCTTGTGTCTGTAGTGTTAACCTTGTCATGAGTTGAATCTTTGCTTGAGTGTTGGTGTAATATGGGGGTTCTTCCTCTACATTGCATCAGTTAATAATATAATAATGGTTGGGGAGTCCCTTCTTTCTCTTGTGATATATCTATTCTTGTCTTGTTTTTTCACCCTTGCTTTTCTCTTATATTCCCCGCTCTTACATTGGCTACCAACAAATGGTGAAAATCAGGCATGGCAACACCAACAACGACAACAACAACACCACCAATGCCAACCAGCATGATCTTCCACCCCTGCCCCCTCTGATGGATGCTAACCAAGTGATGACCATTCTCTAAGGCCTAGTGCAGGCTATTAACTAGCAACCCCAAGTCTAGCAAGCATCGCCGCAGCAGCCGCAGTCCAGGCTCTAAACTTTCTTGAGTACTGAGCCACCCACCTTCTCATATGAGTTGAACTTATAGAGGCTGATGACTGGTTAAAGACCATTGAGAGCAAACTGCAGATAGCTCAGTGTACCAAAAGGGAAAGAGTTCCCTTCGCCTCTCACTAGCTTATTAGGCCAGCACAAGAATGGTGGATAGCATACACTGCCGCTCATGAGGATCCCCAAGAGATCACATGGGCAGAGTTTTGGAACAGCTTCCGTGCACACCATGTCCGTGCAGGAGAAGTAAAGCTGAAGTGGAAGGAGTTCTTCAGTTTGAAACAAGGACCTATGTCAGTAAGAGAGTACCTTACCAAAATCACCCAGCTCTCTCGCTATGCTCCCAATGATGTTGATACTGACGAGAAGAAGCATGACTGTTTCCTAGAGGGTCCTAACACAGGATTACAGTATGCCCTCTCGGCCAATAAGTACGCTAGTTTCTAGAAACTGGTAGACAAAGCTTTCATCATGGAGAAGAAGTGACATAATCTGGAAGAAGAACGCAAGCGCAGCTTGCAAGGTCAGTCTTCAGGCAGCAACACATGTCCCCATTTCAATTCCACTGCCACAGGTCCTATGTTCCGCCATGGAGGACATAATCAGCAATAAAGGCCACCGCAGAAGATGCTCAATCATATTGCATGTGTGTACAAGCCGCTAGTGTAGCAGCAGCAGTCGCATCCTAACTACCACCAGTAATGACCCAATAACAACAACCAACCCCAACAACAGAATCACCCAGATCAAGGATTAGACAACATTGGCCCGTGTTTCTGCTGTGAAAACTTCGGGCACCTTGCCAACGAGTGTCACAAGAAGCAGCAAGGCCAAGCACAGCCTTAGGGCAACAATCAGCAGCAGCAGCCCCAACATAATGCTATGGATGGTCAAGTCAATCACATTGTCATGGAAGAATCCCAGAATGCTCCTTATGTAATGCTGGGTATGTTTTCTGCAAACTCTCACCCTGCTACAGTTTTGTTTGATTCTGGTGCTACGCATTCATTCGTACCATATCAGTTTGTGAATACATATAAATTGCCAAGAGCATTGATAAAAAATCGAGTGCTAGTTAGTTCTCCTAGAGGAGAAATGGAATCAAGGCATGTATGCCCTAAAATAAATATATGCATAAGGGGGGGGGGGGTAGACTTTCTTGCCAACCTTATCATTCTAGAATCCAAGGGAATTGATATCATACTGGGAATGGACTGGTTGACCAAGCACAATGGAATCATTAGATGTGCTACCAAGTCAGCACAGTTGACACACACAGATGGAACCAACGTGGAATTCCAAGCCACAACAGAGTCAGCTATCAATGCCAATCTTAACAAGGCCAATGCAATGGAAGATAGCAAAGTGGTCAGTAAATTTCCAGATGTCTTCCTGGAGGATTTGCTAGGTATGCCGGATCATGAAATTGAGTTCGTCATTGAGTTAGTACCTGGAATAACCCCTACATATAAGAGACCATATAGAATGAATGCCAATCAGTTGACTGAGCTCGAGGAGAAAATCCAAAAGCTACTAGAAAAAGGGTTTATCCACCCCAGTTCTTCGCCTTGGGGAGCCCCAGTTATCTTCATACCGAAGATGGATGGAACATAAAGGATGTGTATAGATTATCGAGCCCTTAATGAAGTAATAATCAAGAACAAGTATCCTCTACCTCGCATTGAAGATCTCTTTCACTAGTTGAAAGGAGCATGTGTGTTCTCCAAGATCGATCTTTGGTCTGGATATCATTAGTTGAAGATTTGCACCTCAGATATTCCAAAGACCGTGTTTGTTAGTCGGTATGGTCTATACGAGTACACAGTAATGTTTTTCGGGTTGACTAATTCTCCAGCCTACTTTACGTATCTGATGAACAAGGTCTTCATGGAGTATTTGGACAAGTTTTCGTGGTATTTATTGATGACATCCTGGTTTACTCCAAGAATGAGGAAGAGCACGAGGAACATCTAAGGATGGTATTGCAAAAGCTCAGAGAGAACCAGTCGTATGCTAAGTTGAGCAAGTGTGAATTCTGGTTGAAGGAAGTAGGTCACATTATATCAGAAGGAGGTATATCTATGGACCCATCCAAAGTGAGGGATGTTCTGAACTGGAAACCACCGTAGAATATTTTAGAGATCCGTAGTTTCTTGGGTGTAGCTGGTTACTATCGTCGGTTCATCGAAGGTTTCTCCAAGATAGCGAAGCCAATGACAGATTTGCTAGAGAAAGGAGTAGAGTTTGAGTGGACAGCCGCTCGAGAAGCTAGTTTCACTGAGTTGAAGAAAATATTAACCTCAACACCGATATTGATCATGCCAGACACTCAGCAGTCATTTTCTGTGTCGAGTTGACATAACCCAGAGTCTTCGAGTCTACCCAGATACTCTAGATTCTGTCACTCAACCCGGAGGTTACGAGTTCCCATCCGGGTGACCCTTCTCGGGTTAGTTCTAAATCCCAACCCGAAGTCTCTGAGTCCACCCGGATACTCCGGGTAATCATGTCTTTAACCTGAGCCCGAGGAGTTACCCCTTCATTCTATCTTTTTTGCCTTCTCTTTCATCCTCCCACCATGGTGACCTCCTCTCCAGTGATCTAGGGCTTTCACTATGGGATTTCCATGTTCTTCACCTTTTGAACTCATCTCTTGGTCAAATTCTCCGGCCCTCCCTTTGGATCGACTTCAGGATCATCGATTGGTGCTCAAGGTAAAACTAAAAACTATTTCTTCCCAATCTCTCAATGCCATATCGTAGAGTCAATTCCCTTTGGTGAAGATGCTCCTTATCTATCCTAGAATCATATATCTTAAGTTTTTGCAAATGTATTGGCCAAATCCCTCAAACCCTAAGATTTGCCCCGGAGTCAGGCAACTCGGAGCAGTCATAAGTGTCAGGTGTAGCGAAAATGGCACTATTAGGCCATGATTGTGATTTTAGTGATTAATGACAATATAGTCATTGGGACTAACATGTTTGTCAAGTATATGCTTTAGTAGGTCTCATAGATGCAATACATAAAGAAGTCACCGCAACTAGGAGAAAGATTGACTGAATTGGAGAAGTCCTAGGAGAATTGTTCTCACCAGATGGTCCAATGCTCTCTATGTTGAACTCATCGGAGCATCTCTGATAAAAGGGGAGAGAAGGTTGAAGAATTTATCAGATAGTCTGTTGCTCAGTAAGGTGTAGCACCAGAGTTTTATCTACAGAGAAGAGCAGAACTGAAGAAGCCACCAGATAGTTTGGTGTTGGTGAAGAAGGTGCACACCAGAGTATTTTGGCTCGGGGTAGAAGAAGTTGAACTCACCGAACGGTTTGATGATATGGGGAAGATATACACTGAAGCATTTTTTGCAGAGGTGATTCCAAGTGTCGAAGAATGAGGGTGAACTGACTGGATGGTACGGTGTCAAGAAGAAGTGCACCGGAGTCTTACACCGGAGCAATTTACACAGAGAGGTTTCAAAGACTTGGATGGCTCAAATGTACTCTCCGGATAGTCCGGTGATAGAGATGAAGTATACACCAGAGTGTCTGGTGTTCACAGAGGTTTTGAGTGGGGTTTCAACAGCTAGTTTCTAAAGATGTACTCACCGGAAGATCTAGTGTTAGTACTACTATTTTTACCGGATTATTCGGTGTTAACAGTTTTTCTGAACCGTTGGGAAAATGGCTAGTTGGTGGGTTTGACGCTATAAATACCCATCCACTCAGTCATTTGAAGGAGTGGCATACTACTATAGTCTAGTGAAATAAAGGTACACTTGAGAAGACATCGAAGCCACCAAAGTGCTTAAAGTGGTAATCCAAGATGATTAAGCACAATATTATTGAGTGATTAGTGCTTATAGGGCTAGAGTGAGTGGTAGCTAGGTGTTGCAGCTTGAAGAAATAATCAATGAGTGATCCTATCTTATATCATGTGGTATGCTAGCGCCTTGGAGTCTTGGTGACTCACCGTCAACTAGAGCCAGAGTTGCTTAAATTTGTTGACCCTTCGATTTGGTGTGGAGCGGCAGCAAGACACATGTACGGGGATGTGAAGATCCTTGCCTTGGTGACTCAAGCTCTAAAGTGATCACGATGGTAAGTGACTGGAAGAGATGCTTGTTGTGAGACCTTATCTTGGTGGCTTGGTGGCTTATCCGGCTTGAGGTCTTGGTGGCTCAAAAGCCGTAACCGTGTGCTGTCTGAGAGCATATCTTTGGTGGAACTCTAACATAGACTAGATGTGGTATTTATGCCATCGATACAACAGGATAAAAATTTATTGTGTCGAGTTTGCTTTCTCTACCGTCTTTACGTTTCCGCATTTACATTCTTACAATCTACCTTTATGCATTTACTTTTCTAAGTAGTTTGTTAAGATTGGCTATAGGTTGCAAACTTTTTAAGCGATAGAATAGATACACTAGACAAATCTAAAATATATTTATATAGAAATTAATATAAATTTATCTTGTAAAGTTTTTAGAGCTAATTAAATTAGTTTTTAAGTGTCCTAATTTATCCATTCTTATGATATTATCGATCCTTACAACAGGTCATAGTATGATCTATTACTAAAGGTTATTTAGTGATGGGTCAGAACCTGTTATCTCTGTAATATCTTTTTTGTCTGTTTTTTATGTAATAGATAACACACAGATTGAAGGCGTGACGCGCATCTGGGGTGGCCTGTGAGGCACGTTGTATCTGTTTCGTTTTGCTTTATATTCTCAATAAAACTCAGAAAAACGCTGCCAGTTGCAGCAAAAAAGGATTATAGTCTCTCTGTTCACTCTGTTCTTGTCTGGCAACGAAGTAGACCCCCGACGCTCGAGTGAATTCTGACAGCGGATAGCCTCAACGCGGGCGGTTCTACCAAGCTCTATTAGAGATAGATACTGCACTTATGTTGTTCTTTAGCTAGGAAAAAAAGTACTGTACCTTACTTAAAATTATTGGGTCTAGGTGACTCGGTTGTAAACGTTTAGGGAGTTACAGCGCGTTTCACTTTTATTCCATAATGTGCAACTTTTAGTCCAATCCCTTTAATAATCAACCAATCTTCCACCTATGCTGTTCGAATGTTGGTAACTTGGCACACTTCACGGGGCAATCGGTAGTCTCTATTGTCTTCTTCGTTGCTGATATGTTGGCTTTGTTTTTTACTTGTAATTTCAGTCCCGCTACTAATAAAAATTCATTTTGTACAATACTAACTTCTTTTTTCTAATAACATCATCTTATTATTATGTGGAAATGTCGCCAAGAATATCTTATAACGTACTTTAGGCTTTATATACAAGTGATAAAGAGATATGAAAAATAATACTTGGATGCTATGAGCCAAGGACGTAGTGTAAAGGTGTTGATAACAAAAATGCAAGGTCTCACTTGCATATTTTTTTGGCGATGGATATCACAGCTGCGTGTGTATATAAATATATTCTATTTAACTCACAATGTGTTAAATAAGTATTCAACGCGCTGCCTAGCGTCACCAGTCCGACCCAATCGAAAAAAGAGGAAAATTTTGATCCCACTTCCAGAAAAACAGGAACTCCGACCCCGCTCGCACATGCCGAATCAGAAAATGGGCCATCCTACTATCCTTTAAATAGCGGTATCATCCCATTCGCCCTTTCGACCTATCCGTTACTTTGGTAGTGAGCCACAAACACATAGAAAACCTTAGTCCCGATCTCTTCGCAATAGTCTCAGAAAGCACTATTGGCGAACTAAGTTCCATTATCTGTGATTATGCGGTTCGGACTACCAAATCATACTACCAACCCTCATATGAACTTAATCACGGCAGTGGCGGTGATCTTCCTGATGGACTCGACCTCGATCCACTTAGTGAATTTGTCGATTGCCACGAACAGGAACTCAAAACCGCCTGGGACTTCAGGGAATGGTCCCACGATATCGAGCCCTCAGACAACAAAAGACCAAAGAGTGATATGGTTTGCAGTGTCTGGGTTGGTATTTCGGTCATGGTACTGACACAACTCGCACCGCTTCACCAGCTCGCAAGCATCCTAGAGGGCAGTTGACCAATATAATCCTTACCGGAACGCTTTTTTAACCAGGGTGCGGTATGAAGCATGGCTACCACATATGCCTTTGTGGATATCAGAGAGTATTGTGCTTCCCTCTTTCTAAGTGATGCATTTCAATAAAAGGTTGTTGCTCCCTCGACGGTAGAGGCGTTCCTGTACCAGGGAGTATCTGCGGGTTTGCTGTGAGATCTTTTGCACGGACACATCATTGTTAGAGACTGCTCAATTCTGAAGGTAGTCCAAGATCTGATCCATCCAGGTCGTACCCGAATCGAGTAGGACGACCATATGATGGCCGCCCGAGGTCGATGACACTGAAGGAGGTGTTGCCTCCAAATGTGTTGCCTCGGGTGCTCCGTTTTTGAGCGAAGCATCCCCTTCACCTTGGCCCAAGACTGTGGTGGATGGTTGTGAGAGTCTTTCTTCAAAGACTCTACTCGGGACAGATTCACGAGAAGAAGCTAGGCGGCCAGCTCATCGGCTAGGAAGTTGTCCTTGTGAGGGACGTGCTTGACCTCAAAGCCGATGAAGCGTTGCTCTAGTCTTCTCACTTCGGCAAGGTATGTTGCCATTGTCCAGACAAAAAGCCCCATGTTCAGTAGTGTTATTAGTGGCTGGAAAATATAATTGAACTACGTACCTGAGGATGTCGCCGGTAGGTGAGGTTATAACCACTCCAGCCCCGACTCCCTTCAGTGTCAACGATCTGTCAAAGTGCATGATCCAATGTTTGTCTGCCTCTAGTCGTTGTACCTGCTCGGGCTTGAAAGATGACCACTCAGCTACAAAATTGGTCAGCGCTTAGGACTTGATAGATGTTTGGGGGATGAACTGGAGATTGAATCCCTCGATTTCTACTGCCCACTTTGATGTTCTTCATGGCGCATCTCTATTATGCATATTTTCCTAATAGGGAACGAGGAAATCACCTTGATTCTATGAGCCTGAAAGTAGTGTCTGAGCTTGCGAGAGGCCATTAGGATGGCGTATAGCAGTTTCTGAGCCTGTGGGTACTGAGCCTTTGTGTCGTGCAGGACCCCACTAACGTAATACACTGGTCGCTAGAGACCTTCCCGCTCAACGACCAAGACCGTGCTCGCGACTTGTGGTGTTGAGGCAGCATAGAGCAAAAGCTCCTAGTCGGGTCTAGATGTGTTTGGTATGGGAGGGGAGGAGAGGTACCTTTTGAGCTCTTGGAATGCCGCCTCTACCTCCGGTGTCCACTAGAAGTGGTAGCTTTTCTTTAGGAGATTGAGGTGTGGTAGTCCCTTCTCTTCTAGCCTTGAGATGAACCTGCTCAGAGCAGCAATGCATCATGTTACTTTCTGAACCTCCTTTAACCTAGTCGGAGATCTCATCTGGTCGATGGCCCTGATCTTGTCAGGATTCGCCTCTATCCCTCAATGAGATATGAGGAATCCGAGCAACTTCCTTAACGGAACCCCGAACGTACACTTCTCCGAGTTCAACTTTATGTGGTACTTCCGGAGATTGTCGAACGTTTCTTGAAGGTCTACAACCAGGTAGGTTTTGGTCCTGCTTTTGACAACCACATCATCCATGTATGCCTTGACATTTCTTCCGAGCTGTGGTCGAAGAATGAGTTAAATACACCGTTGATAAGTGGCACCAACGCTTTTTAAGCCAAAATATATTTTTACATAGCAAAAGACCCCAAAGGGTGTAACAAAAGCCATATTTTCCTCATCTTCCCTAAACATACTAATCTGATGGTACCCTGATCGAGCATCTAAGAAATATAAGAGATCGCCGCTGGTCGTTGAGTCAACTAGCTGGTCGATTCGGTGAAGAGGGAAAAGGTCCTTTGGGCACGCCTTCTTAAGGTCGGTGAAGTCGATGCACATTCTCCACTTGCCATTGTGCTTCCAGACCATGATTGGGTTAGCCAGTCATTCTAGGTACTGCACCTCCTAGATGAAGCCTGCTTCCAAGAGCTTGTCGATCTCCTGACGAAGCGCTTGCTTCCGATCGGCTGCGAATCGACGCGCTTTTTTGCTTTACTGGTTGTGCGTCTGGTCACACAAATAACTTGTGCTTGATCACATCCCTAGGGACTTCGGGCATATCAGACAAACTCCATGAAAAGACGTCTGCGTTCGTCCGGAGGAAGGTGATGAGCGTGAGTCACTATTTGGGGTCCAGTGCGGCCCCTATCTGGAATGACTTGGTCGAGTTGGTGTCATCCAAGTTCACTGCCTTGAGCTGATCATCTGGGATGACGAGGACATGGACCTTTACTGGTCGCCCGCTGGGTTTAGCGGTCACGAGTTGCGATCTGGGAGTCAGCTCGACCATGTTGAGGCCACTCTTGTCGCAATGCAGGGTCGTTTTGGTGTTGCCAATAATAATGATGGCCGCTATTGGTCCATGGATTTTGATCACTTGATATGTGTAGTGGGAAATGGCCATGAACTGGGCCATCACTGATCGTTCGAGGATCGTGTTATACACGGTCCCGAAGTCGGCCATATCAAACAGGACCCTTTTGGTTCTGAAGTTTTCCAGCGAACCGAAGTTAACGGACAACTTGATTTGCCCTAGAGGTTTAGCCAAGGAGCCCGGGGTGATCCCGAAGAAGGGTAGAGATAGCCTTAATGAGCTCCTCAGAATCTGTAGGGCGTCCAGTGCGACGGCAAAGAGGAGGTTGATCGAGCTCCCCTCGTCGATGAGTACTCGGCCCAGCCGGATGTTTTGCACCATGGGTTCTACCACGATGGAGTAGCGACCAGGACGTCTGACGCATGCGGGGTGGTCGGCCTGGCTGAAAGTGAACGAGACCTCTGACCAGTTTAGGCGCGGGCTCGGGTCTGATGCGGTCGCCCACACCTCCTGGACCACCGACTTGTATTCCCTGTTAGAGGAATATGTCGCGGTGCCTTTGAAGATGTGGTGGACCATGTGATTGCCTTGCAGTATCCCAATGTTGACTGGTCGGGGGCGGCCCTGTCCTCATCATCCTTGTCATGCTTGTGCTTGCGCTCCCTGAGCTCCTGGTCAATGATGCCTCGAACGACCTTACACTAAGTCAGGTCATGGGTGTCTATACGGTGGATTGGGCACTAGCCTCAACCCTTTTTCCCATCTTTCTTCTCGAAGCGCCGGCATGCTAGGCTGGTTTGCTCGACCACCAAGACCTCGGGAGGTACGGCCTTGTGCTTGCTCTTCTTGTCCTTCCGACCAATCCCTCTGGAAGAGGCGGGTTGGTCAGAAGCAAGTCATGGCCTGGCATCGATCTGCTGCTCTTGGGCCTCGGCGGCTTGCGCGCACTTGTTCGTGAGCTCGAAGAGCTCAGTTGTGCTTTGGATTACCCAGGTGGCCAGCTTCTCGACCATTTTCTAGTCTTTGACCCCCCACTTGAACGCTATGATCATAGATTCTCTCGCGATCCTTGGAATGGTGTTCCAGCGTTTAGTGAAACGTCGTATGAAGTCTCGTAGCGACTCTCCTTGTCACTGCCAAACCTAATATAGGTCGTTCTCGACCCTTGGTCGGGCGTAGGTCCCCTGGAAGTTGATGACTAACTGGTCGCACATGTCCTCCTAGGAGTAAACGGACCAGTGAGGAAGGTTCATCAGTCAGGACCGGACGAAACTGGTCAAGAAGGTAGGGAAGTAGTTGTCCATGACCTTCCCATGGCCTCCCCCAGCCTGCACCATGGTGGTGTAGATTTGCAGGAACGGGTTGGTCGAGCCGTCATACTTCTCACCTAGGACCGGTCGGAACTTGTCCAGCTGGTGCACCTCTTGTAACCGAGTGGATAGGACGTTGCACCCTGTCCCATAATGGGGAGCCACTCGTTGTTGGGTGGTGGCATGCGCCCGGGGGGAGAGATGGTGGTCTCGGGGTCCCGGTGATGATGTGGATCCGTCCAATGCTCCCTGTAGGGGAAGGCGTGCAGTAGGTTTGCTTGCGCCCTTCCTACTGGTACCTAGCCTCATCCTCCTGCTCTTTAGTGGTCACTTGGCTTTTGATCAAGTCACGGAGTTCATGTTGACGTAGAGAGTCACACAGGTTGGAAGGTTGGCTGTCTTGATGTGGCGGTGGTCCACGAGTACCCCTTGTGGTTGAGGGAGCACGAGACTTATTCCACCGCAGGCCCTGCCGTGACCCTCACCAGCCTTTTCGATGGATGCAGTGCATGTTGACACGGTCTGGTGTTGGGCGGTCTTGGCCAGGAGGGTGAGATCACGCAGCCACGATGCCATAGGTGAGCCCTCCGGTATAAGTACTGGTGGGTGGCTAAGGAGCACTCGCAGGTTATGTAGGTTCTGCGTTGGTGTCATGGTCTTGTAGTCGAGACGCTAGGCGCAGAGTGGTGATAAGTCACGACAGGGGGGGGGGGGGAGCCCCCGACGCTTAGGCTGCACGATGGCTTAGTCAATAATGCCACAGTAGACTGCGCCCTGTGTAGGGGCTCCTCAGCACAACAGTGGGGATGCGAGGGCTGTCTCGAAGCACCTACCTATCTGGCGCTGGACGGGTTTCCCTCTAGGTGTATAGCCGGGGGTTCGCCATTGGCGCTTGGGACATGAGGGCCTCCAGTGCCCGCTGCTGCATGGTCCTCCATGCATACCTCATGTTGGGAGCTCCCGAACTCCGGTTCGGTGTCCCATGCCTGGAGCACATTGGGTTCATCCGAGTGATACCCCATGATTACCTCGCGGTGGCTGGGGTTCTCGGAACGGGACTTAGGGAAACAAGGAGTTATATAGGTTCAGGTATTCCGGAGGATAATAGCCCTATGTCCTGTGTGTTGTGTTATAGAGGATCTTAATTGGTTACCAAGATAGTTCTAACTAGCTGTCAGACTTGATCTCCCTTTTCTTACAAATAGGGTACTCATCCCTTTATATAGTAGGGAGCATGAGAACTTACATATGGGTCTAAACAGAAGACTCTGCTCATCATAATATCTAACCCAAGTCGTCATTACGGAGGATTGTCCCCGACCACTTGCTTGATCGGCCTGCTGACAACGTCCCTTCTGTCGTATGACACTGCGTCGACCAGCAACAGTTCCACCCCGTAACATTTAATGCTACGAGACGGGATAAGTTCCCTCTGCGTCGTCCATGACTTCGTCCATTGGAGTTGGCGCCTGGGGAAGGAAAACACTTGAGTTGATATAAATAAATACGATTGGACAAGTTGTGTTAGATCCAACCCTGGGACCAGTGATGCTGGTCATGGGTTTATGTGATGGTGTAGGGAGACTTGTCGCATATGCATTCTACTGATCATGGGAATCATACCCTGGTTGCGTGACCGATCAGTTTTAGGAAATATACGCCTCTAGCCATTATATCTCTCATGAGACCCATTTACCAGGGTACCCCTTTACTCAATACACCAACAATATTACTTTCTGAGATGTATATACTACTTTCTGATACATATATATATTTCAGAAATGAATATATATCTTAAAAAGTAGTATATACATATAAAAAGTAGTATAGACATACAGAAAGTAGTATATACATCTCGTAAAATAGTATATACTTCAATTATAACATGATCAACTATGAATCGAGCTAGTATGTCGGAGGATTAACTCCTGTCGCAGGGATCCCGAGAGACCCCTTTTTAGAGATTCGGTCGGGGGGATGATCCTGAATAAGTTCGTCGGAGAAATAAATGGAAGTGGAAGTAAATGCAACGGCCGGTGGTGGGGGATGATCGACCTAGTGCAAAGGGAAATAAATGCACCGGAGTTTAGACAGGTTCGGGCCGCACGGGGGCGTAATACCCTACTCCTGTATGGATGCAATAACTGTCCTGAGGGAGATCCCTCGAGGATGTATCTGGTTACAAGAATGTTGTGTCTAACTAAGAGCTTGAGGCTCCTTGTTCTTGAGTAGGGACTACAGTTTGGTTCTTCTGTGCTCGATGCTTACGGTCTCTTCTTCGTTGGTCGCGGCCCTTTCTTTTCTTGCCTGTTCTCTTCTGGGTGCCCACTCTTTTATGCACTCGCTGGCTACGACATGCCCCGAACGGGAAGGAGGGGGCACAAGTTCCAAGACGCCACGACTGAGAAAGGTGTCATCATTTCCTCTGGACGAAGTGACCGGGGAGGTGGAAAACACGGTGCACGCCCGGTCACTTGTCACCATAAACGTCCTGGCAACGGGCGCCGTTGAGAGGGCCCACCGGGCAGCCACAGAGCCACCCGACGTGCCCGCCCTGTCTTGTTCCTCTGCCACAGTAGGGCGGCAGGCGGAATGCCTTGATCCTGGCAATGTTATCCCGAAACACACCGGATGATACGGGACGGGACCCGTGCAATTAATAGCCCCACGCCCCTCTGCCAAAGCATGGCAGGAATTGACGCTGCGGCGGGAGCAGTTGGATGTGTCAGGCCACACGCGCTCATTTAATGCGGCCTTGGACCTCTGACGGGCGGACACCTCATCGGTGGGCCCCTCGGGGGCCTCTCTGGGTCGTCGGGGAACCGAGTACTCGGGGGTACTGTTCACCTCCCCGGGCACTCTCTCCCAGGAATGCCTATCTTTGTCTTCGGGGTACCGGGTGCTCGGGGGTACTGTTCACCTCCCCGAGCACTCTCTCCCGAGAATGCTTATCCCTGTACGAACCTTCGGGGAACCGAAAGCCCGGGGGCTGCCACGTGCAACCCCGAGCACTCTCTCCCGAGCACTTTTGCACAGATCTTTCGGGGAACCGAGAGCTCGGGGACTGCGGCGCACAGTCCCCGAGCACTCTCTCCCGAGTACTCTCACACTGGCCCTCGGGGAACCGTTCGCTCGGGGGCTGCTGCGCACAGTCCCCGAGCACTCTCTTCCCGGTACTTAGACTCTGTGGGTCATCGGGGAACTGGGGTGCTCAGGGACTAGGGACTGTGGCCCCAAGCACTTTTTCCCAGAACTTAGACTTTCCTCGCTTCGCAAGAGGGACCTCGTGGGATGATGACACTTGGCGGATGACTGGCCTGGCTTCGGGACTCAGGGACCCCCGGTTCCTGATACACTGATATAGTAGTATACACTAGTTTTTCTCTTTATATATACTGTATATATATTATGTTCCTATGTTAAACTTTAGTGTGTGTATATATGTATATAGCAAAATTTCTGATTTCGAAAATAACAACATCTGAGGGCGTCCCACCAGTTTACCAAAACAAAAATTATGTACGTTTGTGAATTAACACTAAAATATTAAAACCTACTATATGTTAACACCACAATATGTTAGCATTTTTTCATAGGTGCACAACATCACCCCGACTTAAAAAGATTGGTATATTAGAAACACAACGCACTTTTGAGACGTTTAAATTATGGGTCGTGCTATTCTTTGATTGTTTGTTTTTTGACGTTATAAACCGTCCGTTTTGCATCTGACGGATGTCCAGTTTTCTTCTTCCTCCCGTATTAGCTGTTTTGTTTCCTTACCCCGCACAACCACTTGCTCCACGTGACTCGCTCCCTCACCCCATCTCTCCTCCCGCCCATAGTCTACTGCTATACTAACCATTCCATCTTTCTCGCCCCCTGCCAACCTCTCTCATCGCTTGCCTACAATCCATGACACCAGTACCACCACTGTCGCCTCACCACATGGCCCATTATCCGTCTAACTGCCGCTCCAACATCTCTTTAATCTAAGGTCAGCGGTGGAAAAAAAAACTCTTAAACCCTAACCCTTTTCCTAAACTCATTGACGGCCGTCGCGCGTCCGTTCAACACCGATAGGGAGCGTGAAACACCCCTTGCCTCCTCTAGCCCCCCCCCCCCCCCAACCCACCCAAATCGAAGTCGAAATGGCGGCCTCCGGCGAGGGCGCGTCGCTTCAGTCCCCGGCGGGCGGCGACGACGGGCGCCGCCGCCGCGTAAGCTACTTCTATGAGCCCACGATCGGCGACTACTACTACGGGCAGGGCCACCCGATGAAGCCCCACCGCATCCGCATGGCGCACTCGCTGGTGGTCCACTACGGCCTCCACCGCCTCCTCGAGCTCTCCCGCCCCTACCCGGCCTCCGAGGCCGACATCCGCCGCTTCCACTCCGACGACTACGTCGCCTTCCTCGCCTCCGCCACGGGGAACCCGGGCGTCCTCGACGCGCGCGCCATCAAGCGGTTCAACGTCGGCGAGGACTGCCCCGTCTTCGACGGGCTCTTCCCCTTCTGCCAGGCCTCCGCGGGCGGAAGCATTGGGGCCGCCGTCAAGCTCAACCGCGGCGACGCCGACATCACCGTCAACTGGGCGGGCGGGCTCCACCACGCTAAGAAGGGTGAGGCCTCCGGGTTCTGCTACGTCAACGACATCGTGCTCGCCATCCTCGAGCTCCTCAAGTTCCACAGGGTATGCGTACTTGTATAGTCCGTATTTACCTTTTATCTACACTTAATTGTTTGGAGTTTGGATGCTTGGGTTGTTCAACTGTTCTATCATCAGAAGAGAGGGTTTATTGGATTCTAGATTTAGATGCGAATTTTTAATGGTTTGTGATTGATGGATGCGATTGTTTGGGGCATTGATGTTGGGGCTTTTTTTGTGCGTGGAGGAGTAAGGCCCTAATCGGTAGTCCCAAGGGATTGGAGATTGCTTCGAGTTTCACAGGGGCAAAAGAAATTCGCTAGTCTTGGTGCCCAATTCAGTGACTACTGTGATTGTAGGGACTGGATGACTGGTGTGCGAAAGTAACCCATGGGATAGTTTTCATGCTATTTGTTTGCTGCCACTGAAGCTTGGATTTTCGAGGAACTGTGTGAAATGGTGCATTTCTGGAATTTGTGTTGTGCAGGGTTGTTGTAATTGTAGATGTTTATGGCTTTATGCTACTAGTAAGTGCCTGTTATACGTGTGCAACTGTGCATATTTAACCTGGACCACTATCTTTGTGTATTTTTAGATTGACTATGTCATAAAGTACTTGTGAAGTTATCTAGAAAAATAGTTTCAGTTCATTGTAACTTTATTTGGCTCTACAAACATGTTATGATGGAAATGAAGAGTCAAAGTTGCATTCAATACCTTTCTAATATCCAAAACAACAGTTTCCTGTGCCCAGGGAGAATAATTTCTACTTCTTTTGCTGAAACTAGCTTTAATTTTACATACCTGCCGAATTTGTGCCTAATGTAAACCAAGTCAGATCGCATGCTATAATCTGTTCATATGATGGCTTCTCCTTCATAGGGTGACAGATTTATGTGTGGACTTGATACTTTTGGACTTGGAAGCACTAAATTTGGTAAACAGATGTATGTTACAGATGTAATAAAAAGGTGAATATGGTCTTATGGGGATCTATTTCTATCAATCAGAAAGATTTATTTGGTGATGTGAATTGACTTGGATATCATTGACATTCCTTGGATTGATGTAGTTGATTTTGGTCGATGTATATGCATGGATTTTCTTTCGGGTATGTAGTATTGCTGGCAAGAGGATGTTTCCAAAGTGTCAGCTAGATGAATTTCTTGTATATGCTTATTTATTTTCCATTTTAAACTTTAGGAACTAAGCTGGTAATTAGTTTTTTAGTTTAATTATACGTCAGTTCATTGTTTTCTTATAAATACATAATTCATCCAGTTTGCTGCCAGTGTGACTGCTATCAATTGATTACTTGAATCTGCTTAGGAAAATGTTTCCTGATGAACATCCTCACTATTTATGCATCTTCTTCAAGTAATGTTGTAGATAAAGTACTATTATAATAGAAGAGGTTCAGGACACACTCTTTAGTTAAAGCAATTTTCAATAATTAGGTCTGCTATGCTTTATCGTGCGTGTTTCTTGTCAACCATTACTTCAGTATATGAAATACTTTAGCATTCATGCATGCTATGCCACATTGTAGTTTGGCTATATAATTCTGATGGCTATCATTTTCCTGTTCCAGCGTGTGCTATATGTAGACATTGATGTCCACCATGGAGATGGTGTGGAGGAAGCTTTCTTCACTACGAACCGAGTCATGACGGTTTCCTTTCACAAGTATGGGGATTTTTTCCCTGGTACTGGACATATCACTGATGTTGGAGCAGGCGAAGGGAAACACTATGCTCTGAATGTTCCCCTGAGTGATGGTATTGATGATGCCACCTTCCGTGATCTGTTCCAATGCATCATTAAAAAAGTGATGGAGGTTTATCAGCCAGATGTGGTTGTCCTCCAATGTGGGGCTGACTCTTTGGCTGGAGACAGGTTGGGTTGCTTCAACCTGTCTGTGAAGGGTCATGCAGACTGCCTCCGTTTCCTTAGGTCGTACAATGTTCCTATGATGGTTTTAGGTGGTGGAGGGTACACCATTAGAAATGTTGCACGCTGCTGGGCCTACGAGGTGTTACTTATATCTCTTATTCCAACTATAGCTGGTTGCAGTTGTTTGAGAGTATATCAGCGCTGATAGAATTGGGTTGTTGCAATGCAGACTGCAGTTGCTGTTGGAGTTGAACCTGATAACAAGTTGCCTTACAATGATTACTATGAGTACTTTGGCCCTGATTATACTCTTCATATACTACCAAAATGTGTGGAGAACCTTAATACTACAAAAGACTTGGAGAACATAAAGTAAGTGAACTATTTGTATTCAATATGACATTTTTTTTTCTGCAACTTGTTCCAGAAGCTTCGGTGTTGAGCACTCGTGATGAAACGATGATCTGTGTTTTTTTTTTTTAAGAATTTCATTTTGAATTCAGAGTTCCCTTTTTCTATATATACATAACTCATCTGTGCTATTAATGCATCATTGCTATAAAATGGTGGAATTTCTCCACGCCTTCACACCTTTTGAGAATTTTCCTTTCTTCCATTGTATGGATTGATTTTACTTTTATTCGTTCCCATGTTCTCTCAGTTCTTTCTCAATGTTGCATCGTTAGGAAACCTACATTTGACACTTTTGCACTTTATGCCTAGCATACATTTCCCACTGCTGCTTGTCCCTAACTGCAGAGGATAACTGATCTATGCAAATATTCAGGAGTATGATATTGGAGCATCTCTCAAAGATAGAACATGTTCCCAGCACTCAGTTCCATGACAGGCCGTCAGATCCTGAAGCTCCAAAGGAGGTTTCTCTCATTCCATTGTCACTTTCTTGTTTTGATTCGCTCTCTTGCTTTTTATGCATACCCATTTGAGAATTTGCTTTGTAGAAAGAGGAGGACATAGACAAGAGGCCACCTCAGCGCAGCAGATTATGGAGCGGAGGAGCTTATGATTCTGATACAGAGGATCCTGACAACTTGAAAAGTGAGAGTAATGACTTAACTGCCAACTCGCACATGAAGGTTTGCCCTTCTGCTCATCTGTGCAGTATTTCTTGGTTTCCAGAATTGCTAGTTGTTAGTGGACACCGTTACTTGCAACGACCATTCTCTGTTATTGATATGAAACTCCCAAGTGGTAACTGTGTCAAGAATATATAGCGATGGCCCAAAAAGTAGCATTTTGAGCTTCGGCAATACTCATAATTGTGATCAGCACTCCTTCCAGAAAACCGTGTCATCTAAGCTCGAAAGTTCAACGCTGTTGGTGCAGGATGAATCAAATGATGATTTGTAGAAGAGCCCCCGAGTTGCTGAGTTCTCTGCGCTCATGATCGTAGACATGCATGCTGACGAGCGGGGGAAGCATTTGAATACGCACTAATTATCTGCCCCCTGACCGTTTGTTAAACATTGATTGTTTTGTCAGCATCAAACTTTCCTGCATGTCCGCATCAAACAATGATTGTTGGTTAATCCAATGTTGCTATAATGTGTCCGACCCGCGTTGTTCATGTGCTTGACCACCTGCAAGTATGGTTTCTGCTGGAGAAAAATATGGCATGCCTGAAGGACTCATGCATTTTTAACTTTTGTATCGACATGCCAAAGGATGGTTCTTTAGTGAAATGGTAATGGCGTTTACCTCTTGAAAATTTTGTCCTTTTGGCAGGACAACCCCAGCTTCCCATCGCAAGCTGGAACGTAGCAGAGCAGGCTATCAGCTGCTGGAACTTGACAGCAATCTATAGTGCGGTTTGGGATATAGCTAATGCATAACTACATATGAGTAATACGAATCCATAGTCAGTATTGCCTATCTTTTTTAATGGTTTGAGGAGTCGAAATGTGTATTTTTCCCCCCATCGTTGTAGTATTTCAACAAGAGACAAATGGCTACATATGACTACCTCATTTAGTATTTGCTATATTTACAAGACTTCATTCATTGTTAATTGGTATTGGTCCTCAAGGTTAGCTGATGAGAGACTTATTATTTACTGAGATAGTACGAGATGCAACTTTGGGTAGAAAGATAGAGACACATTGTACCTTTTGAATAACTATGCACGAGCATACAAACATACAAGCCAAGTTGTAGTAGGCCATGGACCGACGCACACCCACATGTTTTAGTTGATGACTGACAGGTAGTTAAATATCAGCACCATTGAACTATTAGGCATGTATATAATGCATACTAAAACAACTCATTGCATTGTCTAGGGTATTTGTCTATAATAGTTTCATAAGTACTCGTGCAATGTTAAAGACATTGCACAACTGTCTATGCAATGCTACACACTGTAACAAGTTGCCTTATAAACCGTATGTAGAATAATAGACAATATTTTTTCTCTCCTCCACGTCACCCGAAATCTTACGTGACACTCAGCTGATGTAAACCCATTCTATGTCCCCGCCCTTGATGCATTATCGTCTAAAAATGGAAAAAAAAAACCCCCTCGGAGGATACAAGAACAAGAGTAACACACATGACCATTAATTCCATAAACGTAAGTTCACGCGTTTAATTTGTAACCTCCATGTTAAATTGCCTAGCTTAAGGGCGAGCAATAGGCAAAGAGACGTACATGCATTCCCGGAACACCCAAAGCCAAGCCAAGCCAAGATGAACAAAACTCCACACCCGGCCGGTTTCAACCGCCTGCTGTGTGCCGCCGTCGCCATTGCCGTCGCCGCCGCCATCCTCTCCCCTCTGCCGGTGACCGCCTACAAACGACAACCACATCCACAGGTGACCCTTAAGCCGAGGCCAGAAGCGGCCAACGACGCGCCCAAGGACTGCTTCATCACGGACAAGAACGGCCGGAAGTGGCCGTGCTCCCGCGTCAACAACCCGGCGGCGAAGCAGACGTCGTTCGAGTGCCCGGTCGAGAACCGCCTGGGCGCCCAGATGAACCTCTACTGCGACGACGAGATAATGGATTACATCGTGGGGCCGGGCGAGACCGAGTACCAGAGCTACGCCAGCGTCTTCGACCCGGCGCCGCCGCCCATCAAATTCACGGTGGAGCGGACCAGCCCGAAGGTGACCTGCCAATGGTGGTGCGCGGGGAACAGCATGAGCGGGGTCGTGGTGTGGGACGAGCAGTGGCCCGAGGCGTGGTCGTGCCGGAAGGACGGCGGCGACGGGCAGTGCAGGCTCGTGTTCGAGAGTACCAGGGAGGTGGTCCTCGTGACGCGGGCCGGGAGGAGGGTGCTCGGCGACGTCGCCGTGAAGGAGTGCAGCAAGAACTGGGGGGGTTACGGCGGGTGGCTGCCATTTGGCCTCGGGTGCACCTACCCCAAGCACGACCACCCATATTACGGCACCGTTAACTAAGAGCTAGCTAGCTAGCTCCTGGACGACAACGCGTGATCGATGATCGACAAGGGTAACCCATCGAGGTGATGAACAGATAGATGTTTATATATACATGCATATATGAGGACGTATTTCGTAAAGCCCACATTGCCATGCCGATGAATATATTTAATAGTCGTCGCTCTGATTCCGAGTTAACCAAACTGCTCAACATTTCATAGTTTTATGATGGTGGTGAGTCGAAATTTTCATCATCAGATCAACGCTCCAATAGCTGAAGCACACGCCTCCAAATACATATATTGTAAATAATGGCCAAATTTAAAGTACTTCGATCTACAACGCACCGATCGTTGGATGGTTAGCAAAAACGTTTAGGGATTGCATTGGTTAGATAAAACTTAGAAAGCAACAAAGCAGGAGTACCAACGAACGGCAAAAAGAGCTATCTGACTATGATGCCCAATATATCTTCAAGTACTCTGGCATTCGTATATAGCTCGCCAAGGTTGAAAAGCACAGACTGCAATCCGCAAAGCATGCAGTCCAGTCTTCCCTTTCAATCGCACCGGATACACAATCAGTTATCTCCACAAAACGAAGGGTTGAATTTGTTTGCGAGGAAAGATCTTGAATTCCCTCCAAACAAGGGGAAGACACTACTACAAAAACACACGTATTAAACTCCTTATCTCGGACGTTTACTCCGGACCGTTTGATATAATTGTTACAAATAGACATTTAGCATGTGATCAATTAGCACACTAACTGTTTTCAGTTATTGAACCAAAGGGCAACCATTCACTATTGAATGGATATGTTCATGCCCTTTGAACATGTATATATATATATGTGTAAAACAGCAATCAATAAACAGAGACTACTCACTCTCAAACTCTCTCAAATCACTCTCAATACGTCATCAACACTTAGAATCATCCAAAAGAGCATTTGGCCATTACACAGCAACAAGAAAAAGAAGAAAAAGGGCCAACCGGCCTCACCAACAGAGAAGGCACGAAGGTCTCTCCCAGAACAAGGTACAAGACAGGAGATGGCTTCACCTTCATCCACCAATGGAGACATTCTTCGCTGTTTGATGGACTTGGAGGCGGCAGTTCTACGGCACATCTCGCCGTTTGGCCAACGGCGTGCCCGTCGCCGTCGCCGTCGCCGCACACGTCGTCCTCGCCGTCATGGCCACAACCACGACCTTCTAAGGGCTCAAGCAGCCCCTGCCCCTGCCGGCCCTCCACCGACCATGGCAGCACGCAGCGGTGCTGCATCTCTCTTCAACACCACACTGGAGATGGCATTCGAGGAGGAGGAAGATCTAGAGGAGCGCGTGTTGTACTCTCCAGAGTACACTCCGCTGTCTTCCTCCATTCTAGTGCCACCCATTGGCACTTCCACGGACATGGCCAACGTGGTTCCTCCCACTGTGGTGGCAGAAACCACGGAAGGCCACCGCCGCGACTGGATTTTCCGTGTTCGGCGCGGCAGAAGCCTCCCGGGAACAATGGTGGACTACATTCCTGCCTCTTCTTCCCAGGGCATCGATTTGAACACACCTGCCTTCATCGACTCCAGCATTGAAGTTGTGGAAGTCCTCTTAGAGGATCCATCCACCACGGTCTCGATGGCCGCTGCGCCGTTCATCCAAATAACCGACTCCTCTTCATCAACTGCCGGCTCCACAGTGGCTAAACCAACTGCGCCGCTCGGTCGCACCCTTCGTCGCTTCGCCACTGCAGCGGCTAACCGCCGTCCGGGCCTCTGCCCGGGGTCATGGGCCCTTGCGGCCTCCGACCTCCCCTCCGGGGGGTTCTAAATGCGCCCAGGCGCGTGCGCGTGCAAGGGGGAAATGGGTGTAGCACCCCTTGGCCGGCGATCCCCCTCTGCACGATGTACGGCCGGCGAACTGGCAGTTCGGCCCCTTTGCACGGTGACACCCCGCCGAGCCGACTCCTTGGCTGGCGGCCTGAACTCCGGCGGCTCGGAGACCCTCCTGGTGGCTCGGTCCGACTAGCCCTCGGCTCGGTGATCCCACCGGCGGCCCAGCCCCTCTGCTCCGACGGCTGACCGCTGCTCCGCCCGGCGGCTCGGCCACCAGCTCCAAGGCCAGCAGCCCGCCCGACCCCTCTGCTCCGGCGGCTCGACCGACCGCTGCTCCACCCGGCTGCTCGGCCACCCGCTCCAAGGCCGGCAGCCCGCCCGACCCCTCTGCTCCGGTGGCTCAACCGACCGCTACTCCGCCCGATGCCTCGGCCGACCCGCTCCAAGGCCAGCAGCCTGCCCGACCCCTCTGCTCCAGCAGCTCGACCGACCGCCGCTCCGCCCGGTGGCTTGGCCGACCCGCTCCAAGGCCAGCAGCCCGCACGGCCCCTCGGCCGACCGCTGCTCCATCTGCCGGCTCGGCTTCACGGTGTCACCGGAGCCCAACGGCGACTCGGTCGCCCGACCGCAGCTGGCGACCGCAGCCCTCTTCCCCTGCCGACAGTCCCACATGAAGGCCGGCGCGACTCCCAAGACACCTGACGGCGACGGCGGCTCCCAAGGCCGGTTAGGGTTTGGAAAACCCTAACCGGCCACTATATATACTGCGCAACAGGAAGGTGGGAGGGGGCTCTACGGGCTAGGCCGAAAGGCCAAAAAGGCCTCAGCCCAAGTTTTCTCAGCCCATCAGTCAAAAATATTGAAAAAAATTGGCTTTTTCACAAAAAAACCCCTCAGGCTTTCAGCATTTTATAGCCAATTTCAGTATTTAGTTTTACAGTTCTGTAAAATCACGTTATAGCCCCTGTCTTTTAGCTATAATTGTATTTTGTTCTTTTTATGTTGTAAATATATACGTTCCAGTCCTTGTATTCTCTGGAAATCTTATATGTTACATGCATTTTACCATAATGCATTCAAATTACATATATATATGTTTACAACTTAGTTTTTGATATAGCAATTATTTTTCATATAAAATTCATATTATTACAAAATATGTGATTACCTCTTCACTTGATATAACACTATACACCTTTTAAGGTGATTACCCTAATTCATACTTCATATTGGCCATACACAAGGTAGTATCTATATACTACTGAGGGATCTACACTATATTTACATATAGTGACTATCCTCAACGTGCGTACCCAATGTGTATATGAATTAAAGAAGGTCTACACCAATTTTGGTGATTACCTATATAGTGTTAACACAAGATTTGAATAACACAAATTAGTAGAAAATATGGCATCTACTGAATAGTTACAGATTATGCCCCCACTACTCAAAGGTTTTCATCATTTTGATGACTACCTTCAAAGTGTTATCAATATAATTTGAGGTCTACACTATCTAACTCAAGTATTACCTTAACTTTACAATTTTACACTATTACAACATCACCATGATTATTTAATTTACCTGATATGTAAATTCATTCAATCATTGGTCAACTTGTAGGACAAAATATTCAATATTGAGTTCGACAGACTCGAGTTAGATGGCAAAAACTATCTAACATGGGCAATGGACATGAAGATAAGTCTATCATCACGCGGACTTATGACGGCAATAAATCCTCCTCAAGAGGGAGACCCGCCACTTCAAGATCAAATCAAGTATGGAGCTTTATACTACATAAGGCACCATTTACATCCAGATTTAAAATCTGAATACTTAATGGATGAAAATCCACATGATCTATAGAATTCACTCAAAGAGCGATATGAACAGCAAAAGGCAGTAATACTACCTGATGCACAACGCGAATGGACCACCATTCGCCTCTAGGACTTTAAGTCCATTGGAGAATACAATCATGCTGTTCACAAAATCTGCTCAAGATTGCTTTTTTGTGACAAAGCTCCCATCGATGTGGAGAAAATAGAAAAAACTTTGTCTATAATGATTCCTGCCCATAGAGTATTGCAACAACAATACCGTGTTAGAAACTATCAGCACTATTCTGAATTAATTCATACTTTACTTCAGGCTGAAAAGCATGATGAACTTCTTTTAAAGAATCATCACCAGCGCCCTACTGGCACTGCACCTTTACCTGAAGTAAATTCAAATGTTCAGAATACAAAGAGGTTCGACAGCAACAAACGCTGTCCAAAGAACTTCAAAGGCAGGCACAACCACATAAAGAAGCAGAAATTCCATAGAAATAACAAGGGGAAGAGCATTTTTAATAACAAAGATAAATCTGATATTTGTCGTAAATGTAGTTGCTACAGTCACACAACTAAGAAATGCCACACCCCAAAACACTTGGTTGATCTTTACCTAAAGTCCGTTGGACAAAGCCGACCAACTCAAGGTAAAAGATTTGAAGCTCATTTCAATCTTCAACCTGACACCACCAGGACGACAAGTTGTTCCCAAAATGTTCATCCAGAACTGAACAACGACATCACTCTTCAAGAGCAAGGGGACCATGAGAGCATGGACAATATGCTAGTGGAATTTTCTTCCAATGACTTATTTGGAGACTTCGATTAGGCTCTTAATTAATTAGATATTATTAATATCTATGTGTTACATAGTGTTGTAATAGGTTGTTGTCATACTATTGTATCAACACATTGATACTCAATAAAGTTGTATGTATTCTATATATATCTATGAAGAATTTCACATTCTCTATTTTTATATATATAGATGATTACGGGAGACAATCCAAATGAAGAGGAGATGTGCTTAGTGGATAGTTGTACCACTAACTCTATACTAAGGGAAACTAAATATTTCCAAACTCTGAAAAAGAGTCAAGGAAATGTTTTGATGATCGCAGGGCGCGATGCTATGATTGTTGGCTCTGGTCGCGCCATAATCACTCTCCCTATGGGTACTCAAATCACAATCGAAGATGCACTCTTGTATCCCGATTCAACACGTACCCTACTAAGTTATAGAGATATCCATCAAAATGGTTTCCATATTGAAACCCATGATGACAACAAAGAGGAATATCTCCTCATTACAAAAAATAACAGATATGCAAAACAAATACTAAAAAAATTCCCTCTTTATTCTCACGATTGTACTATATATACATCAAGCCCGTACCACATGTTGCGTACAAGGTAATTTTTCAAAATGTTGACACATTCCAAATATGGCATGATCACCTAGGTCATCCCAGTGTTAGAATGATGCGAAAAATTATCTGCAATTCAATTGGTCATGACATAAATACTGCCAAATTCCCACAACCATCGGATTTTGTGTGCACCGCATGTGACACAGGGAAATTAATTTTAAGATCCTCTTATATTAAAATTAGAGCTGAACCACTCAAATTCCTTGAACGCATTTAAGGTGATATATGTGGTCCTATCCAACCATTAACTGGACCATTCAGGTACTTCATGATTCTCATTGATGCATCTACACGATGGTCACATGTGTGTCTATTGTCCACACGAAACCATGCTTTTTCCAAAATTATTGCTCAAATTATTAAATTACGAGCACATTATCCTGAACATAGGATACAATCCATTCGAATGGACAATGCGGCTGAATTTACCTCACATGCCTTCAATGATTATTGTATGGCCCTAAGAATTCAAGTCCAGTATTCAGTACCTTACGCCATACTTAAAATGGTTTGGCCGAATCTCTTATCAAGAGAATCAAGCTCATTGCAAGACCACTATTACATAATTGCAACCTACCAACTTCATGTTGGGGTCACACAGTCTTACACGCTGCTGACTTAATTCAATTGCGACCAACTGCATATCACACTGCTTCTCCACTGCAGTTAGTACATGGAAATCCCCCAAGCATTTCCCATCTGCGAAAGTTCGGTTGCGCTGTATACGTACCGATCTCACCACCACAGCATACATCAATGGGCCCACACAAGAAATTAGGGATCTATGTAGGGTATAACTCTCCGTCGATCATAAAATACCTAGAACCCCTAACAGGGGACCTTCTTATAGCCCATTACGCTGACTGTATATTTTATGAGGAACATTTCCCAGCATTAGGGGGAGATTTCAAGTACCAGAAAGAATGCCAGGAAATCAATTGGAATGCCACAGACATTTCCTACACAGATCCACGTACTCAAGAATCTGAACTCCAAGTTCAGAGAATTATAAATTTGCAAAATATTGCAAATACCCTGCCAGATGCATTTACTGACAATAAAGGTGTCACTAAATCCTATATTCCTGCTAGGAATGTGCCGGAAAGAGTGGAGGTACCAAATAAAACCACTCAAACCCCAAATCAAAATAAGAGGGGGAGAAGTACGGACACAAAAGATAAAGCTTCTTGCAAGCTACCGCGGAAACAGAGGAATCCTTTGTGCCGGAAAGAGTGGAGGTACCAAATAAAACCACTCAAACCCCAAATCAAAATAAGAGGGGGAGAAGTACGGACACAAAAGATAAAGCTTCTTGCAAGCTACCGGGGAAACAGAGGAATCCTTCCTCCAAATCAGTAAATGCAAATCAACGTCAAGTTGAAAGACACCCAAAACCCATGGATACTAAACATCCAGTGGATGCTCAACATCCAGATCCCAGCTCAACGGTGAACACAAATACTGATGCTAGGAAATCAGAACACCCAGACTCAATAACAATGGGAAATCACAATGAGTCAGAAAGGGTAGATGAAATTTCCATCAACTATATTGATTCTGGAGAATCATTTGACAGAAAGACTACAATTGTTGACACATACTTCTCCTCAAAGATTGCAAACGATCTTCTCAATGATCCAGATCCAAAGACCATGGCAGAGTGCCGTAAGCGCTCGGACTGGACACAATGGAAGAATGCAATCCAGGAAGAATTACACTCGCTCTCCAAAAGAGAGGTATTCACATCAGTGATACCTACTCCTCGTAACATTTTTTCTGTGGGATACAAGTGGGTTTTCGTCCGCAAACGGAATGAAAACAACGAGGTGGTGAGATATAAAGCAAGGTTTGTAGCACAAGGGTTCACGCAGAGACCCAGCATTGATTTCAATAAGACTTATTCTCCAGTAATGAATGGAATCACGTTCCGATATTTAATTTCATTGGCAGTTCAAAATAATCTATCTATGCAATTGATGGATATAGTGACCGCATACCTTTATGGGTCTCTTGATTCGGATATATACATGAAAGTCCCAGAACAACTTAACATTCTGAATCCAAACGCAAACCGCAACATGTACTGTGTAAAACTTAAAAAATCATTATATGGTTTAAAACAGTCGAGAAGAATGTGGTACAACCGACTAAAAGAATTCCTTTTACAAAAAGGGTATTCCAACAATGATGATTGCCCATGTGTCTTCATAAAGAAATCCTCAATAGGATTTTGTATTATCTCTGTATATATTGATGATCTAAATATCATTGGAAATACAGAAGATATAGATGAAGCTCGCAATCATCTAAAGACGGAATTTGAAATGAAGGATTTGGGTAAAACCAAATTTTGCTTGGGAATACAACTCGAGCATTATCCTTCAGGTATTTTATTACACCAAGCCCATATACCCAGAAAATATTGGAGAAATTCAATATGGAAAAATCATATCCTTCAAAGACTCCCATGGTTGTTCGATCTTTTGATATGGAAAAGGATCCATTTAGACCAAGGGTTGAAGGAGAAGAGATACTGGGACCCGAAGTTCCTTATCTCAGTGCCATTGGAGCGCTTATGTATCTTGCAAATTGCCCCAGGCCTGATATCGCATTTGTAGTAAACTTACTAGCTAGGTATAGCGCTACTCCAACTAAACGTCATTGGACAGGAGTCAAGAATATCTTACGATATCTCCAAGGCACTATAGATCTTGGTCTTCTCTTTAAAAGAAATCAAGATATGGATATGAATGGATACACTGACGCTGGTTACTTATCAGATCCCCATAATGCCAGGTCGCAAACAGGCTTTGTGTTCTTAAATGGTGGAACAACCATTTCATGGAAGTCTTCAAAACAGACTCTAGTGGCTACATCCACTAATCATTCTGAAATAATCGCATTATATGAAGCATCACGTGAATGCGTATGGCTTCGCAGAATGATTAATCACATACAACAATCATGTGGTATTGGATCTATTCAATCACCAACAATTATCTATGAAGATAATTCTGCATGCATTGCTCAAATGCAAACATGTTACATAAAGAGCAATATAACTAAACATATTGCTCCTAAAATGTTCTACCCTCATGAATTACAAAATAATGGGGAATAGAAATCTTACAAGTCAAGTCATGTGATAACCTCGCTGATTTGTTCACCAAGTCCTTACCAACTTCTACATTCCAAAAATATGTTAATGGAATTGGTATGCGACGGCTACGAGATTTGCAAGGTTTAGGGGGAGATTGATCCCTGAATAGATAACCTGTTCTATTGCACTCTTTTCTTTTATGAGTTTTTTCCCTTTACGGTTTCTCATATAAGGTTTTTAATGAGGCAATATCTACTTTGTTCCTCCCATTTTTCTAAAATGGTTTTCGGAGGTTTTAAATATGGTCTAAAGATCATAATCATTGCTCTCTAAGTTCATCAATGAGTTTTCTCATTTGAACTTACAATGAAGCAATAATTGATATATACCATATCATTTTCTCCTTATATTTTTCCATTGGGTTTAAAGGAGTTTTAATGGTATATCAACAAATAACATATTATTTCTCCTCATATTTTTCCCACAGAGTTTTTAGAGGAGTTTTCAACAAGAAGTTTACACACAAGATAATTGATCAAGGGGGAGTGTTACAAATAGACATTTAGCATGTGATCAATTAGCACACTAACTGTTTTCAGTTATTGAACCAAAGGGCAACCATTCACTATTGAATGGATATGTTCATGCCCTTTGAATATGTATATATATGTGTAAAACAGCAATCAATAAACAGAGACTACTCACTCTTAAACTCTCTCAAATCACTCTCAATAATAATTTAGCTGTGAAGAGTCAGAACCGGTGGCCCTCTCGAATGAGGCAGACGGTACCAAGACGACTGGAACCGTCTGATATAAGTGCTCATTTTAGACGGTTCCAATCCGAAACTGTCTGGGATACTATCTCAAATGGCTGACAGCTGCAACCGTTAGAGCTATCTATATTATCTTTCACAGCTCTATCGAATATTTAATTATAGGGTATATACGTATAAGGAATATATTATATATCAATAGGGTATAAACAACACATATTAAGAAGCTTTGTATATCACGGAACCGAATCAGCGGTACCTGATACACCCGGAATCACGAAAGTACATATCAGGAAGGTTTCGATTAGTTACCTAACTCGATACGGTTAGTACTCAAAACAGATTTATCCGTCTGGGGCTTGGATATCTTGGGACCGTTCCTAAGGGCCAAGGTGGTTACAAGTTCCTATTCGTGGCTATTAACACGTTCACCAAGTGGATAGAGGCCGAACACGCAGGGAAAATAACCGCAAAAGCGGCCAAGAAGTTCATGAGGAGCATAATTACTCGATTTGGCATTCCACACATCTGATAATTACGGATAACGGTAGCCAGTTCAGAAATGGAACCTTTATTGCGTTCTACAAAGAATTTGGCATTAAGACTTGTTTCGCCTCAATAGCTCACCCCCAGAGTAATGGTCAAGTTGAGCATGCTAATGGTATAGTCTTGCAGGGTATCAAAACTCAGGTCTTCGACAGGATAAAGGCTTACTCGAAATGCTGGGTAAAAGAGCTTCCCTCGGTACTATAGGCCGTTCGTACGTCGACTAATAGGGCCCCCAGTGAAACTCCTTTCTTCTTGGTTTTTGGAGCGGAAGCGGTGCTCCCGACTGAGTTGCAGTTTGGATCACCTCGAGTAGAAAGTTACTCTAAAGAAGGGCAGGAGCACTTACAAGAAGATGACATAAATTTACTCGAGGAGTACCGAGATCGTGCATCTATTCGAGCAGCTAAGTATCAGCAGGCTTTGCGTAGATATCAAAGCCAAAAAATTTAACCTAAGAAACTCGCTGTTGGGGACCTCGTCCTACGGAAGGTCCAGAAACAGGCCCAGCGCTACATGTTATCGCCTAAGTGGGAAGGACCTTACATAGTACTCGAGGTCACTTAACTTGGGTTGGTAAGGCTATCTACTCCAAATGGCGAGATACTCGAGCATTCGTGGAACATCGACCAACTCTGAAAGTTTTATTCATAGAAAAGGTAGGTTACAGGTAAGTCGATTACATTTGATTCGGTTGGCTACTCGATTATGTAGTTTTTCTCGTTCATGCTAATCCGTGTGGCTAGTGCAAAATTGATAGAAAGGATCAGCTTAGATCTTTCAAAAAAACCTTATTCGCCCTTAAACTAGTCGTGGAACCTTTTAGACTCCTCCCTCGGGCAGCAGCTGATCATTCCACGGATCGGTCGCCGACCAGCATAAGGACCAGGGAATGTGGCCGAGGAGAAGACCTTGCTAGAGCTTCTGGCCGACGCCGGTGATGCCGAGTGGTCTTTTGCGTGGTGCGAGGGCGATCTGGCGGTTGTTGACGGAGGAGACGACCGCGCCTCCCTGGCCGGTGATGACCTGAAGGCTCCACCACCGAAGACCTCGATGGCAGCTTGGTCGATGATCTGATCGAGATCACCACCATCCTCAATCCTCCCTCGTGCGGAGCGCTGCGCCATCTAGCTTGAAGCATAGGTCTTGATGTAATGGCAAACGCGCTGAATGAGCGGACGACGATTATTTGTGATGGGTGTTTCTTCCCTCTTTTTCTTAGGCCTACCACTCGAGTCCTCTTCATCAGAGGGAACGATGATGATTTTAGGAGGGGCCATGGCGAGAGGCCTAGGGGAAAGGACTTTGGGGATTAGTTCACGAGGTGGAGATGGAGTGGAGGCCATGGCCTAAAGCTCCACAAATCCTAGAAGGCAATGGGCAAAGGAAACAAAGAGGGGTGATATGAAAGGCAGACGACTTCGAGTCCCCTCTATTTATAGCAGGGGGAATAGGTCTTACTGTATAAATGTAGTCGTCAGGATCCGAAACAATAGCGTCGCCTCGGGCGCGTAGCGTGTTCGGCGAAGTCAAGATGTCATTATGGCTTGTCTCATCTCTGCAAAGAGGGATGAGCGGTCATTATGATGCGTCAAATCAAAATTGCAATGAAAACGAGCACAAACGAGAGTGGGTTTTTAATGCCAACCTACCTGGCGGTTCGAGCTCACTCGATATTCACATCGTAGTTAAAACAATAATGCTCGGGGGCTTGTACTCTCGAGTATTCAGTCGAGGATGGTGTGTCCTTGAATATGCTCCACTCTTTGTCTTGATTTGCCACATCAAACAGAGAGTTAGGGTCTACATCGCATACCTTCGATGCTAGAACTTTACTCTTTGTTCCACTACATTGTCGACCAACGGTACAGGTATGTCCTTTTTTACTCTCTGATCGAGTAATTTCTTCCTCGACCATAGAGTCGGGGGCTACATCATAATGCCATGTTTTTTTGCAAAATTTTATCTGGCTCTGCGTTGATCACATTGAATAGAACCAACGAAGATATGTGATGGGTCGATGATGGACAATTATACTTGAGGAGGCATAACGGCATAGAGATTGTCATACATCTCACGTCTAACAGCCAAAAGGGTTCTGAAGTCCTAGTCTGCCTCGTGTGTGCTCTTGATTGAGTTCATGTTTATGTGTTGATTGAATGCGCAAGTTGATAAAAGTTTGCAGAAAATCCGATATGCTCTAAGCTCTATATTAGTCTTTTTCCTTACTATTACAGTCTTCTCGAGTACTCAAGGGCCACACATCTAATGACTTGTCTAGCTATGATTTTAGGTATCACAGATATACCATTAATAGATCTCGAGAATAATGATAGCACACTCTGATAGGTTTTGCATCTATTCGTGCTAAAATCTATTTCATAGATAAGAAAATAGTAGTGGTAGCATACTAGATAAGCTATCAGCAACCCCTCCAGTACAATTATCAAACAAGAAGAAGCCTATTACATATTTAAGGGAAAAGCTTAGGAGATATCCACCTACAAGAACGCCACTTAAAATTCCCTTCAAGGAATTTGACCGTCCTAGAAACAACACCGGGGTGCAAAATCTCGAGCACCGAGTATTCATCTCGATTGTAAGCTGGACTTGTCCAACGGAAGCCTTGAGTTCGACCAGGGTTGGTAATCCCTGGTACTGGAGGGACAGCCTCAGAAGTCAAGCCCAATAGAACTATTTTGTCCTTCATCCAGGGGATAACTTTCCAGTCGAGAGGCTCCCACATATCATCATTAAAAGCATGAATGGAAACAGGCGTCTGAGCATTATGTTCAGTAGGATCATCAATTTGGTCACCCCAAGATTTCAAGAAAAACACGCGAGTCTCATCTAAGATAAGTCGAGTGCCCCCCAGACCAGGCTGCCAGAGTTTGAACTTTGGCATCGACTTTTCCAATGCCACAATGACTCCAGATGGATCCCTTGAAGCAACCCCATCTAGGAAATCAGCAATGCGCCACCAGAATTTGCTACTGGAGATTTGGAACCAGCGCAGTGGACCATCGATAAGAAGCACATGCACACCCTTTGTCATCTGAAGATGAAAACATGACATCCTTGGGCAAACGATGGCGAATAGTTTCCCGTCCTTTCGCACCACACATCCCTCCAGGCTTACCCAAAATGCATCATAAGAGAGTGGCGGAAGATCGGAGAACCATCCTGTCACTGGGTTGATTACTCTGCCCTTGATCTGGCGCCCTCGCTCGATGACGATCAAGAGCCCGCTTGAGGCCCCGACTATCTCCCATCTGTTACCGACTAAACCTCGGAAACAAAGATCGAAAATTGCTTCACTCCCCAGACAATGCATCCTGATCAAGCCATCATTGTGCACAAATGGTCCTTTCAAGATCCATGGTGCAAACTTTACCACCCTGTGCACTTCACGCCAAGAAGTGCAGACGCAGCGGAAGAAAGCGAAATTCTCCAGGTGCAGCAACATGTTGGAGATATATCTAGTACTCCCAATGGCAAAGCAACACAATCGGGATTCTCGGCCATGAGACTTAGGGAGGACAACGAAAATCCTTGAACAAAAGTAGATGATGCCGAAAAGCTTTGAAGAGGAGATCTAAAGGCAAGGTTTTGGCAAAGACGAAAAAGATGAAGGTCTCCGAGTAGAACGCGAGCAATGGTGGATGAGGTCGAAGGGCAGGGTTGCAATGGATGTCACAAGAGTAGCACGATAGAGCTTTCTACTCAGAGAAATAGGCCCTGCCTCAAGGTATGACACGAAAGACATTTCCGCTTCAAAAAAGGAAGATTTACTGTCTCTTTGACAACAACGCCCGTTTTTACCATGTTTCGACTGGCGCAAAAAGTGGTATGACGACGACGTGAGAATCATTGCACCCCCTTCTATCCGCATTAAATGCGTCTACACCCATCGTTTCAAATTTCGAAAGGTTTTTTTAACTCTACTCGGAGTGGGGTGTCGATCAGTTGAGTTCTTTAGTCTTTTCCTTCAAGTCTCGAGTGCTGTTAGCTGCAGGGCGCTCGACACGACTGAGTTTTTACTCGATACTCAAGGAAGGACCCACCTATGCTCAATTCTTTCGATCATGAGATTGATCCACTTTACTCGACCAAGCTTAAACTTGGCGGTACTCGAGTGGATACTTATGAAAACCTTTCCTTCTGAGTAGAGTTAGGGGGCTACTGTCGAATATCTAACTATAGGGTATATGCGCATAAGGAATATATCATATACAAACAGGGTATGTACAACACATATTAAGAAGCTTTAGATATCACAGAACCGAATCAGCGGTACCTGATACACTCAGAATCACGGAAGTACATATCTTGAAGGTTTCGATTAGTTACCTAAGTTGATACAGTTAGTACTCAAAACAGATTTATCTACTTGGACATTAAGGAAGACAACTACCTATCGATCACGGCTGGATAGGAGTCGGTACCCCACCCCTATATAAGGCGAAAAGGCTAGGGGGAAGGAAAGAACAACACACAAGGAAAACAGAGGAAGAGAGAACTCGAGGCAAGCACCAAGACCCTAGCAGAGAAGGTACTCGGTGACCTTAGCTTTAGATTAGATCAGATCTGATATACTCTCTGTAATAGATTTAACCACATTGCTTGTACTCGAGATCATTAATATACAATAACAACATCCCCACAAGACGTAGGATATTATTCCATTCGAAGGCCCGAACCTGTATACATCGATTGT
Organism: Phragmites australis; assembly: GCF_958298935.1. NCBI lineage: Eukaryota > Viridiplantae > Streptophyta > Magnoliopsida > Poales > Poaceae > Phragmites > Phragmites australis. The sequence continues at coordinate 16,014,961 of NC_084936.1, read as the reverse complement.
CCCGTCTTGTGATTAATCCCTGTACTCGAAGTTACCCAGTCAATTTACGGATATATTATCAGAAACTAATCTTCGATAAGCTCCAATTTAGACCCGTCTAGAATAATTTCCCACCATTAGAGCTGTAGCCAAGACCGTCATTCTTTAGTTTGTTTGAAACTGAACTGTGCCGACTGGGCTGCTGCTCTGGAGGTGGTGGCTGGGCAACACCTCCTAGAGGTGGCGGTGGCGATTTTGATCGAATTGCTCCAATAGTTCATGCATGGGACGTCCATTTGTCATGATTCCTTTGGTGATACGACAAATTGACAATGGAAGAGAGCATCTAAGCACAGGTCCCATAGAAATCTATGATCTTAGTAAATGTTAAAAAAGGAGCTTCCACGTTTAACCTTAAGGGCTAGAAAATCTCACGTTAATTGTAGAAAAAAGAAAAGATGTATGCCTAATGATTGAGATTAATTTGGTATAGATATCAACAATTATAAGATTTTCACCTATTAGAATAGGAGAGGAAATAGAAAGTACTAGAGTCCTATCTGATGCTAAATCTAATCTAAAGGATCTCAATATATGCACCCACGAGAAGGTTAAAAGAGGAGGTTAAAGTCTAAATCAAATTCCGCACTTACGTCCAGCCGCACGGTGCATCGCAACTGCAGGCGTCGATGACCAGACTTTAAATCTAAATTGATATATTGTCCCATCCTTAATTAGGTTCTGTGAGTCCATTCCAGAGACAACCACGATTCAAGAGACAAGGTCCCTCCGCTAAATCCGGCTTGCTCAGTGCCTCTTTGACTCTTAAATAACAAACTTATTCCCATCAAGTTCTTAAGCATATGAACATATCAGACCTCCCTGTGTTCCACATCGAAGACTCTAGATGTTGCAATGTTTTCATGGCTTTTAATGATCACTGGAGTGCAGAGTAGACTCTCGATGATCGCCACTTATATAAAGGACATGAGCTTGGTAGCAATGTTAGTCATTGAAAGAAAGTCGTCATAAGAGATTTATTTGTAACGAATTCAGTATATGCTGATATCCAGTGTAACTCATCACAATGTCTCTAGCCTCCAAGCGATTCAGTGGACATGTTGATATATGGTTATAAACTAGCATGCCAAATTAACTAGAAATTAAGTTAGCAAGAGGGGCCATTTCTCCAACTTCTTCTGTGGATTTTGGACAGTTTGAAAAAAATCAAGTTCTAACTAAACCAAACAAGGGATATAGGTCCAAGCCACAAGGGCTTAACTGTGGCTAGAATAACCAAATATTTTATATCCCTCAAATTCCTAGCCCTAGGCACTCATTTGCATCAGTGGCCCACCTACTAGTATGTATGGGCTAGGGCATCCCCAGTGGCGCCAAGTATTTTATAACCCTTAAATTTCTAACCAAGGTCCTCATTTGCTTCAGTAGCATTTACGAAGTATGTATGGGGCATCCCTAGTGACGTCAAATATTTAATGAACCTCAAATTCCTAGCTAAGGCATTCACTTCTTCAGTAGATCCTACTAATATGTATGGGCATCTTTAGTGACATCAAATATTTAATAACCCTCAACTTTGTAGTCCAAGGCATTCATTGCTTCATCACTAGACTATCTAGTAGTATGTATGAGGCATCCTTGTGACGTCAAATATTTTATAGCCCACAAATTCCTATGCCAATACATTAATTTGCTTCAATAGCCGATCTACTTAGTACTTGGTCTCCGCAAAGTCGTAAGACCATGTATGGGAGCTGACGCCTGCCCAGTGCCAGAAGGTCCGGGCATCCCTAATGACACGACTCCTACTTAATATGAAAAATCTCCTACACCATGCTAGTCAAGAGCGTGACCGTATTTATTTCTTGCTTGAGGTGCTAGAATAATATCATGCAAAATGAAAGGTTTTATGTATTAATAAAAAGTGTATGGTTCACTATAGATATACTGAGGAAAAAATAATGTAACTATAAATTTTTGCATCTATTATATACTTTGTTGAATCAATCAAATAGGGGAAATGTAAATATTGAATCAATAAAAAGATATGCACATACCACACGTTGCGACATATGAAATCTATATCTTGATTTTCATTGATTTCATATCTTTAGCATATCACCAGTATTGGTGCATGTTACTATATAAAGTGGTATACTATCTAACACAACATTGTACTAGGAACACTTATAGATCAAAGGCTTGTGATGTCAACCTCTAAGGATGGAAATAATCATAAAGGACCTAGTGTGGTCACCGTTGATGCTTCTCCTCATGTGCTTGTGGTTGATGATTCCCTTGTTGATCGTTGTGTTGTTTCCATGGCCTTAAAATGCTCTAATGTACGAGGTGTGGTAATCTCTACTTTTATTGTTAAGATCAAAGTCTTCAGTCTCATAGAGTTCAACATTTTTTGCCCTTTTTTTACATGTATGCAATTTTTTTGGCCATGGAGAAAGTTGATACATATTAGCGACTTAAGGTGTATATCATAGCACTTGTATTCTTCTGAAATGCTACTGGTAACTGTTTTTGGTAGTGAATCAAGTCCAACATGAACTGTAGCATCAATAATAAGTTTCACTCTATAAAAATCTATATGCACTTAAAGATCTCGCATGAAAGTATCATTCTTTCTGTAGCTGTTGTTTAGTTCCATTCCCCATCCTTGTTTCCGTTCTTTTCTATTGTTGTTACCTAATCAACTCATTGTTTCACTTTTTTAGTGACTGCAGTGGAAGGTCCCAAGCAAGCCCTTAAGTTCTTGGATGTGGTAAATAGTTTTTATAGTTTGTCTCAATATTGTTTACTAAAATTCTCTTACCATTTCAAGTGATTGTGACTTATTTACCATGCTTAATCTATTTGTCTTTTTATAACTTCGGACACAGGAACATGATGTGAAGATGATTGTGACAGATTACTGTATGCCATATATGATTGGCTATGATCTGCTTATGGAAGTGAAGGTAGATATATTTCATGGAAAAAAAAATCTAATATTCATAGTGGCAGAACATATTATGTTGATATCGCAAATTTACTATAATGTCTCTAAATATTTAGAAAATATGTTAACTAATAGCAATTACATTTGTTTCCATTCAGAAATCACCCAAGCTGAGGCACCTCCCAGTGGTGATTGTATCCTCGGATAACATCCCTGAAAGGATCAAAATGTGAGTGAAAGGAAGAACAAGTGGATCATTTTTTAGTTATTTATTTACTATTAAGGTACTCAAATTCTATCATGATTTTTTTCTTGCAGGTGCTTGGATGGAGGAGCAATGGAGTACATCCTGAAGCCTGTCAAAGTTGCTGATGTACCTCGCATTTTGAGCTACATATGATTGGAAAGATGAACACAATAAATAACATGGAGTAGAAATTCCATAATAGGATTATCTATTGACTCATATCTTTATCTTTATTCAAATGTGGCTCTGTATTGTCTCTGACCATGTCATGAGTTTGTATTTAGTATAATTGATGTGCTATAATACTGTTGTTATGCACATACCGAACTATAAGTAATTCGTTGTTCTGAATAATGTACCTTTTTAGAATCCATGTTATATGATGTCCTCTCATCTTCACCCTGCTCCATCCATGTTATTAGTAATATTTGGTCTACTTGATGTGCTATAAGACTGTTGTTATGCTCATCCCGAGCTATAAGTAATTTATAGTTCTGAATATTGTACCTTTGTGGAATCCATATGATATCCTCTAATATTGTTACCGTGTGCACTAGTGAGATCGATCCTTAACTAGAGCAGGATACATACATAGAGCATCTGGATTTCATAATGCACGGTCCTAATACCCACCATGTTACTTCCTCCATCATAACCTTGTTCTCTAACTTGATTTAAACTAAAACATAAGTCTGCAAATAGAGAATGAATGCATGCAAAACTTGAGACAAGCTGTGGATGTCTCCTTCACATTAATAACACTGCCCAATTTTTGGTTCACCATCTCACATTTATGGACATATCACAAATCACCACCATTTTTAGTTTACACAAACATCATGGACCCATCAACCAATAGGTTGAACATATATATCTCCTCCAATTTCTAAAAAAGAGAGAACCCAAAATTTTGTGCAAATAAAGGAGTGATTTCTCTTTGAATCTTCAGAGACAACATTTGATTACCAAGTGGAGGAAATTTAGTATATACAACATAATTCCATTTACAAGCGTAGTGCATGATCTATGAATCATCTCCTTGGTTTTTAGACACCTTCAATTTGTTATGTAGTTGAAAAAGATGTCTTCCAGGCAACAACTATTAGTGAACATCAATTGCAGAGTTTAATTTGATAGGATACACATGCCTTATTTGGGATGACGGTTGCAACTTGTGCAAAAGCTGACTTATTTTGACCAAGGGCAGGAAGCCACTTCTAGCGAAAGCCCATGCTTATTTTTTGGCGCTCAACACAGCTTCTACCATAAGCCACTTCACTGTGTATTGCTCTACTATTCTCTCCTCAAGCCTCACGATTTTCCTCAAATTAAACATCATGCTCTAATAACTAACGCTACTTATTATCCTTTTTCAGTGACAATACTAGATATTATGCATTGATTTTATTTTTTTGGCCTGGCTACTAGTGCGACACAGTAGGGGTTTTCCCCTGACAGCCATAGACTCCTAGCACCATAAATAGGGGATCCCTCAAATGTCCCATGCATCAAAGGTCTCAAGGACCACTATGTAAGAAACCACCATTAATTACACCGCATTAGTGATAGTCGACTAGAACACATCACTAATGCACTATTAGTGATGGTTCAAGTGACGACATGTTACTAATGCACTATTAGTGACGGTTCAAGTGACGATACGTCACTAATGTATGGCTCGGGATAGGACCTAGCCATCACCCGTCACTAATGAGGGGTCATTTGTGACGGCGAGGGAATGACCCATCACTAAAGATAGTAGTGACAGGTCACCTCAAAGCTCATCACTAATGATGCAGTCATTAGTGATGGGTAGAGAGAGAAAACGTCATTAAATCACCACATGAAAAACAGACAAAGGAGGCATGATTTAGTGATGGGTCCTTCTACGACCCGTCACTTATATAGCCTCGTGCTCGGATCGGACCTTGACCCTTCACTGATAATAGATTATCAGTGACGGGTAATAATGTAACTCATCACTTATCACATTGGTGACAGGTCATAAATACACCCATTACTTATGACCTGGTCATAAGTGACGGGTCTCCATGCACCAGTTATAACTGACAGGTCGTCACACGACCCGTCACTTATGACTTGGCATAGGTGACGGGTCTCCCTAAGCCAGTCATATGTGACAGGTTATATTGCGACCCATCATTTATGATATGTCATAAGTGAAGAGTAATCTTATGACCCATCACTGATGACTTAGCTCTGTTATAAGAGTTGGCCAGCTACTGTGCATGCTCAACAGTTACAGGACTCAACAGTAATGCACACACAGTAGATCTGGCGATTATTTTTGGTCCCACTAGAGAATCTCTAATATATTGTCGATTTGAAGTTTGAATTATTGCTAGGTCTTTGAAGGTTTTCATCTCCCCCTTTCCTCCTTCTCTAACCCCTATTTGGTAGATTTTTTGTGCTTTGAGTTGTAATCGATAATTTTGCATCTTTATCCAAAATTTTTGTACAACTGAGTTGTATTTATGTTATATTTGATATTAGATTTTTGGATCTACCGCGAGATGCCACATATCTAGTGTTATTGTATGGAATTTTTAATCACATACTTAATCACGCAATTAAGGTAATTGTTAATGAAGAATGAATGTTTTTACATTGTAGATGGTAGATAGAAGTTGGATGTACCTTGAGATCCGAACTTGTCCGGAGTACCTGGGTGGGGTGAAGTATTTTATGAGTGCTGCTTTGGTGGATATGAAATATCATGGTAAAACGGCAATGTATTGTCCATGTCACGATTGCAGGAATGATAAGAAGTTCCCAAAACCAGACAATGTCCATGCACACTTAGTCATACATGGATTTAAAGAGAATTATATATGTTGGAACAAATATGGCAAAGAAGGCCTTAACAAAGAAGAGATGGATTGGGGCTTCCATGCCGGCAGTGTGGATCAAGGACTTACACCTGGTGATATGGATTATGATCTCAGGGACAAGGACATATTAGGTTTCAATGATAATGATCTTGAGGATTTTGTGGAGAATGTGGACCATATGGTGTGGGATGTTGAGTGACATGTCGAGTATAATACTAGTGATTTTGCTAAATTCCATGAATTTGTGCGAGATTCCAAGGCGCCTCTTTATCCTAACTGTAAGGAGAAGTACACGCGGCTATTTGGGGACCTAAAACTTCTATAGCTGAAGGCAACCCATGGTTAGAGTGACAAGAGTTTTGAAGTATTGCTGGATCTGCAAAGGGATATGCTACCTATCGATGTAAAGAATATGTGGTGGGCCCCTGTTCTGTGGGCCCAAACCAGCAAGGCCCTGCTGGTAGTAGATATTGTCAAAAGCTGAATCTAGCACACACATCTAGCAGGGCTTGTGCGACTAGTCTCCTGATCAGAAGGAAACCCTACGACCAGCCCTTACTGGTCGTGGAGCAGGTATTCACTTAACCAGTCTAATCTCATTTAATGCTACCCACTCAAGTATTTTCCTTCCCTAGACACCTCCTTTTAGCAAATAAAATCATGGCCAGCGCAATGGTGCAGTGGCCCGTCCCATAGCAATTAATGCTACGGGACGGCCCTGCAGGTGGATGCGACAGTCTCGCAAGTGAGCGTGATGACATGCGGCTGATGGGACAGGACGCGCAAGATGACCAGGCAGACCGAGCATTCCCACTTTCCATAATGATTGCCTCATAGTATGGGTTTTGTAGGAATGGGTCTGCCTTAGTTCTGACACGTACTGTTTATACATACGCCTCTCCTCCTACTATATAAAGGAGGGAGAACCAGGTTTGTAAAGGACAAAACCCTTTTTTAACCAAGTTGATCCCTATCATAAGAAAATACACGAGACGTAGGGCTGTTATCCCACGGAGGTCTCAACCTGTATAACACCTTGTGTTCTTGAGTTCATCATCATCATCACACACACTCGTAAGAAACGTTGATCACACTCCCGTAGACCGGTATACCCTAGACACATTATCAGGGATTAACCCTCAATAGTTAGCGCGCCAGGTAGGGGTGCACGTTTTTGCATTTCCGTAAGTGTCGATAACCTGATTGGCCTACCCATGGCTGGATCCACGACGAACGATGAGTTCCATTCCGAGGACCCTGGACAACATGAGGTGTTCATCATGGGATATGACCCAGATGAGCTTGGTGTGCTCCAAGCTTGGGATACCGAAATGGAGTTCGAGGACTTTGAAACTGATGAGCCCATGGCTCATTCGGATACGATCAATACTGTCACGTCCCGAAATCTGTAGTTGTGTATTTAATATTAAACATGCATCAATAGCTTCATATTTGAATTTCGATCGCTTCCAATCGCTAGATTGAAATTTGAGCTGCGCTTCTATGATCAGATGCTCCTAAGGATTTTAATCACAACATAAAAATTTCTTGGATTTTGCAGCTCAATTGCACCTCAATTTGGATTAATGAAGTGAGAGAAAATAAAATTGGAGAGATAATTGAATTAGAAGCAAAATCGGACTTTTTCTCTAACTTGTGGGGCCCACATGAGGGAAATCTCTCTCTCTCTCTCACGCAAAAGGGGGCAGCCCACCCTCTCTCTCTCTCCTCCCTCACTCCCCACATGCTCCTCTCTCTCTCCCTTTTCCGCTTGGTTCCCACCACTACAAGCGAAGCCGAGGTACGTATGTGGTACCCACACGACCACACGCTCGAGAGCTACTCATCCATCCAATTCGTTTTTGTTTTCACGAAGGATTCGAGCCAGTTTTGATCGTTTTAGGTGTTCTAGGTTGAAACACTTGAAGCACCAGAGTTCTTCTTTGTCCCGAGCATTTCGCTTCTTCCCGAAGGTCGCAAAGTGGGGCAAAAGCATCCTTGGTGAGTCCTTTAGGCTTCCCATGGCATGAACGCGCATTTGGATGATCGATTTTGGATTTGGATTGATTTTTGTGAAATCAATGCATTCTTGAGCATTAGGAGCGAATTATAGATTTGGTTGAGATTTGATTTAGAAATTGAGTTGCTAGGTGGTTAGTTAAGTTCTAGTCTCTCTAAACTCTCCCAAACATATCCCCCTTTGTAGTGGAAAAGATCACAAATCGATTTGGTAAAGTTTCCCCTCAAATAGGAGTAGTTCTGGAAAGTCCGGAACCTCTAGAAAATTGTCCGGAGGTTCTTCAGTCCGGAAACCTCCGCAAAAAAGTGCAGATAGTCCACAAAAGTGTGGAGGTTCCACATAAAAGTGCGGAGGGTCCGCAGTTACTGTTCATGAGGCGCGTAGAGGCTTGTAAAATTCATAATTAGTTCATCCGAACTCCAAATGATGTGAGACCAGTTGCGTTAGCTTCGTATGAGTATGAACTACGTGTTAAAAGTGTTGGAACTCCATAAAATACTTTTGATAATTGATTAGTTAATTAAATATGATTCTGCTTGTTTAAATCACCAATAATCAATACCACATCCGAAAATTGTGAAACCACTTGCGCAATTCATGTTTTGCGCATCTTATGGCATTCATTGTTCCATTTCATCCATACTCATGGCATTGCATGCGTTATTTTTTTTAGAGAACGCCGATTCGACGATCTCGACGAGAGAGGGCGGTTCGGTGGCACCCCACCATTCTGATCCAGGGCAGCAAGGCAAGCAACTAACATATTTCACCCATGTCAAATTTGGAAGTCTCAATTGATGAATATGCTTATGTATGTATGCATGTGTCGGGTACCCTTGGGTAGAACCTATGCCGATTGCATCTTTCTACCTTGGTCAATTGTTCAAGTAATTTCCTTGTAGCCTAGAGATGGTGTTATGTCTAGGTACGAGGACGATATACATGCTTAGCAATGCTTAGGTCTTTCGGTAGAAGTCGAACGACGGCGTTCTCCGTTGTTCGCGAGAATAGGATCTGCCTTGGTGGAAATTCCAGGGAGCAGGTCGGGAGAGGAAACCCGAGCACCATAGACCGCTTGCATCGTTTAAGGCCGATCGTCGGGTTGTTGGCTTTAGCACTTACCTTACCCACCACATGCCGATCTAATGGTAAGGCGAGCCGAATACCTTCGCAGCTGTGGCTTTGTGACCGTGAACATCGATGGTGTGAGCAGGTAGGCTTGTAAGCGGTACTAATTTGCTCCAGGAGTAGTTCTAGTATCATCGCGCTGAGCGATGCATGCCCCACACGGTTGGGGCTTGTTGGGAAAGGTTGTCATGGGTACCCCCTTGTGTGCATTTTAGCGGGTGGCACAAGCCGTATGGTTCTCGTGTCATGTGGGTCCAGAAGTATCCCCCTGCAGGGTGTATAAACAGTTTGAACTGCCGCGCTCTCGGTCATGAGCATGCTATTGTTTCATCTGCACCCGGTCGTAGAGTTCTCGTTGTGGTTTGTGGATGGTGGCATGAGGTTGATGGTTGGGCATGTGATTATGGTCTGGGTATGGTGATTGGTGGTTGGTGGTTCGAGTTGGCACTTGTTCACATTGATATACTTGTTGTTACATTTACATATGCTCAGTTGTTGGTTATGGAAGGGTAGTTTCACATAAGTTGGTTAAGTCAGTTGCTCACACCTATGTCTAGGATGCTTACCGCTTAATTAACTTAAACGCATGTTTAATCCTTGCTACTAGCTAATGCATGATCCTTGGAGTCGAGGTATGTATATGTGCTCTATATTGTGTAAGACTTGCGAGTACCTTCGTACTCAAGGTGCTGCCCTTAAGTTGATGCAGGTTCGCAAGTCGGCGAGGAAGAGGCAGTGTTTGGCTACTTTGTGCCTGCCGATCAGGGTGGCGGGCAGGAGTAGCACACTCTACTCCGAACTCAGTTTTAGTCGTCGAGTTACTTGGCTTGCCTAGTCTGCTATAGCCGAGTTTGTGTCCCACTCGGGGTCCCGGCCAGTCACTCCGACCACCCCTAGGGTCCCGACCACTCACTCCGACTACTCACTCGGGGTCCCGACCAGTCACTCGGGGTCCGACCAGTCACTCCGACCATCCACTCATTGTCCAACCAGTCACTCCGCCCACCTTCTCAGATCCGACCACTTAGTCGGAGTTGTCCACCTTCTTGGATCCGACTACCATAGCCGAAACAGAGGTAGCCAAAATTATTTTTATTACCTTTATACCCCTACTCTCCGAAAAAAAAAGTTTGTGACCCACATACTTCACTGGTCTTAGAAAAGGCAGTAGAAGAGTTTTGAGTTTGTGTCACATTCGCAAAAAAAAAGCAGAAGAAGCAAAGAGTGCAAAAAAAAAAGAAGAGAGAGAATTAAAAAAAGGAATCAGTTTGAATTGTGAATTTTGTCCTATTGTGCTGGTGTCTGTTATAATTTTCGGCTTGCTTGAGCTAGTTCTAGGAACGTGTTCGGGCCAGCAACTGAGACGAGTACTGTGGACTTTTATTCAGCTTTGCTAATCTAATTTCAATTATTGCTATTCCTTGCTACTAAATATTGCATATCCAAGCCACACCTTCTCTCGATCAGAACGGTTTCTCCCCTTGCAACTACCTCACTCGCACCCGATAAGGTATCACGAACCAGCTGTGCCAACTGTTGTGTATGGTAAGAACACTTGCAAGAGCGTGGTAACACGCTTGAGAGTGTGTGACTCCACCTCCATCACCTAGTAGTCGAAAGGGATAATATCTTTTGTTATCTTCTGTCTACTACTAACCATGGCAGGTGAAACATCGGATGCGAAAGAGTGTGCTTTGAGAGAAGAACTCACAATGTTGTTGGATGATCATCGGCAAACTATTAGTAACGACATTGACAAGAAGCTTGCGGGAACCAATAACACATCGCAATGACTCAATGAAAGCATTGCCATACTCAATACACGCTTTGATCAATTGGTTAATCTGCCACCGAACAATGGTCGACTGGGTCCTCATGTTACAGCTCATAAACAAGAGGAGTTTGTCGCATAAAGAAATTTTGAGGCAAGAAAGTGACGCCTTTGATGCACGACAACGGAATCGATTGAACTTCAACCATCAAGGTATGAGAGGTAATGATTTTTAGCAACATAACCCACGTGTTAATGATGATCCTTTTGCTGAGGTTAAGTTTACTATACCATCTTTTGCGGATGCTTATGATGCTGAAAAGTATTTAGATTGGGAGATGACGGTCGAACAGAAGTTTAATGCTCATTTGGTTCCTGAAGTCCATAGAATTAGGCAAGCCACTAGTGAATTTAAAGATTTTGCAATCATCTGGTGGAATAGAGTTTGCATCGATGGATTATTACCTACGACATGGAATGCTTTAAAGGTTGCTATACCTAACAGATTTGTTCCACCCTCTTTTAAACGTGATTTGTGTAAGAAATTGCAGCGCTTAAACCAAGGTGATAGATCCGTAGAAGAATATTATCAGGAGCTACAAATTAGTATGTTGCGTTGTGATATTATTGAGGATGAAGAGGCTGCAATGGCACACTTTTATGGAGGGTTAAGGCGTGAAATTCAGGACATAGTTGATTACAAAGAATACGATAGTGTTTCTAGATTGTTTTAACTTGCGTGTTTGGCAGAAAAAGAATTGCAGGGACGACAACAGAGGCCAAGGAACAATTTTGGAAGCTCGACTTCTTCAAAGTTAATGCCAGGTCAAGACAAAACAGCCCCACGTTCAACCCCCACATTTGTTGCCCCCTTCTCGAGTAGGGCACGTTCAGCAGTACCCTCAACACTGTCACACATTCCTGAGGTAAGAAAATTCGTAAGTGTGCAGGGTCCAGCCAAGAGCTCTTCTTCGGTTGCCTCTATAGGCCAATCGACCGAGATTGTATGCCACCGATGCAAGGAAATGGACCACATCATGAAGGATTGTCCAAGTCAGCGAGCATACATTGCAATAGAGGACGGTGGATATGTAAGTGCTAATGATGTTGAGGATGAATATGCTTTTGCAGCTAACCTTACAGGTAAAGAGGACGAACTCGAGACGGATATCGACCATGAGGAAGAATTGAGTGCATCTGCTACGGAGAATTATAGGACACTCATTGTGCAGCGAGTGTTAAGTACTCAAATGAAGCAAGCGGAACAGTTACAACACTATAATCTATTTCAGATGTTCCTCATAGTCAAGGACTTTCGTGTTCGAGTCATTATTGATGGAGGAAGCTGCAACAATCTAGTAAGTTCATATTTGATTAAGAAACTTTCCTTGCCGACAAGAACACATCCTCATCCATACCACATCCAGTGGTTCAACAATAGCGGTAAGGTGAAGGTAATACAAACAGCTAGGGTGTATTTTTCTATTGGTTCATACCATGATTGTGCTGATTTCGATGTAATTCCCATGCAAGCATGCTCTCTTTTGCTAGGACGACCATGGGAATTTGATACTGATGCAACACATCATGGTAGAAGTAATAAGTACACTCTTATGCATAAAGGAAAGAAAATAACTTTTCTACCTTTAACCCTTGCTGAAATTGTGAAATGTGAACAAAAGATAGCTGAAAATAAGAGAAAAAGAACTTGAGAATGAATCTGAAAATCAGCAAGTAGCGGAAAAAGTTTTTCCACCCAAAAAGGAGAAAGCAACAACAACTTCTAAGTCCGATGGAATTAAACTGGAAGGGTGTGTTATGCTTGCCACTAAATCTGACCTTGCTGAAATTTATGATAATGAGCTACCATGCTATGTTTTGATATGCAAAGATGCTTTAGTTTCACTTGAGGATATATCTACCTCTTTGCCTCCTGCTGTTGCTAACCTTTTGCAGGAGTTTGTGGATGTATTTCCAGCTGAGGTACCCCCGGGATTACCACATATTCGAGGGATTGAGCATCAAATTGATTTGATTCCGGGAGCAACATTGCCAAACCGTGCTACATATTGGACCAATCCGGAGGAGACTACGGAAATTCAGTGACAAGTCCAAGACCTTTTGGACCGTGGGTATGTACGAGATAGTCTTAGCCTTTTTGTTGTTCCTGTTCTTTTGGTTCCTAAGAAAGATGGTAGTTGGCGTATGTGTGTTGATTATAGAGCCATCAATAATATTACTATCCGATATCGTCACCCTATCCCTAGGTTAGATGACATGCTTGATGAATTGAGTAGTTCTATAATTTTCACTAAAATTGACTTGCGAAGCGGATACCACCAGATTAGAATGAAACTTGGAGATGAATGGAAGACTGCATTTAAAACTAAGTTTAGTTTGTATGAATGGTTAGTAATGTCTTTTGGTTTAACTAATGCACCTAGTACTTTCATGCGATTGATGAACGAAGTTTTACGTGCTTTAATTGGAAGATTTGTGGTGGTTTATTTTGATGATATCTTGATTTCCAGCAAGTCCCAAGAACAACAATTTGATCATTTACGTGCTATTTTTAATGCTTTGAGAGATGCACGTTTGTTTGGTAACCTCAAAAAGTGCACCTTTTTCATGGATTGAGTTTCTTTTCTTAGCTATGTTGTTACTTCACAGGGAATAGAGGTGGATGAAGCAAAAATTGAAGCCATAAAGAGCTAGCCGACCACTGAGACTGTTACTCAAGTAAGAAGCTTTCATGGTCTTGCGGGTTTCTATCGATGATTTGTGCGAGATTTCAGCACCATTGTTGCTCCATTAAACGAGTTGTTGAAAGGAGTAATTTTCAAAAGGGGACCTGCACAAGGAAAAGCATTCAAGTTGTTGAAAGTGAAACTTACTCATGCTCCATTGTTCCAACTTCCTGATTTTGGTAAGACCTTTGAACTAGAATGTGATTCAAGTGGGATTGGAATTGGAGGTGTGCTAATTCAAGAAGGTAAACCTGTTGCTTATTTCAGCGAGAAATTAAGTGGGCTAAGTTTGAATTATTCCACTTATGATAAAGAATTGTATGCTATACTTCGTGTTCTTGAAACTTGGCAACATTATCTATGGCCTAAAGAATTTGTTATAGATTTTGATCATGAATCGCTGTAACATATTAGAAGTCAAGCTAAACTGAATAAACGACATGCTAAATGGATTGAATTTATTGAGTCGTTTCCATATGTCATAAAACATAAGAAAGCAAAAGACAATGTGATTGCTGATGCGCTTTCTAGACGTTATACCATGTTATCTCAACTTGATCATAAGATTTTTGGTTTAGAGACTATTAAGGACTTATATGGTGCTGATTTATACTTTAAAGAAGTGCTTGAATATTGTACAGAAGGGAAAGCATGGAATAAATATGTGCTGAATGACGGATTGCTCTATCGTGCTAACAAGCTATGCATTCCAGCTAGCTCTGTTCATCTTTTGTTGTTGCAGGAGGCATATGGAGGAGGATTGATGGCGCATTTTGGAGCAAAGAAGACTGAAGATGTGCTGGCCACTCATTTTTTTGGCCAAATATGAGACGTGGCGTCGAGCGCTACGTGTCACGTTGCACCACTTACAATAAAGCTAAGTCTCGCTTAAATCTACATGGCCTTTACATGCCTATTCCTGTTTCTAGTGTACCTTGGGAGGATATTTCCATGAATTTTGTTTTAGGATTGCCTAAGACAATGAAGGGGAGGGATAGCATATTTGTAGTTGTGGATCGATTCTCTAAAATGGCATATTTTATACCTTGTCACAAGAGCGATGATGCTACAAACATAGCTGATTTGTTTTTCAGGGAAATCGTTCGACTACATGGAGTGCCTAATACTATCGTCTCGGATCATGACACAAAGTTTTTGAGTCACTTTTGGAGATCACTTTGGAATAAATTGGGAACAAAGCTGCTGTTTTCTACTACATGTCATCCCCAAACTAATGGTCAAACAGAGGTTGTCAACCGCACATTATCGATCATGTTGCGGGCAGTTCTAAAGAGGAATTTGAGGATGTGGGAAGAGTGTTTACCACATATTAAATTTGCTTACAATAGGTCAGTACACTCCACCACCAAGGTAAGTCCGTTCCAGGTAGTGTATGGATTTAATCCCCATGCTCCTATTGATTTACTACCTTTGCCTACTTTTGAAAGACTTAATTTAGATGCTAAGAAATGTGCTGAGTTTATTCTTAAGTTGCATGATACAACTAAAAAGAATATAGAGAGCATGACTGAAAAGTATAAGATTGCTGGAAGTAAAGGTAGGTAGGAAGGAAATAAAATTTGAACCGGGTGATTTAGTTTGGTTGCATTTGAGGAAGGATAGGTTTCCAGAACTAAGAAAATCAAAGTTGATGTCTAGAGCTGATGGACCACTTAAGATAATTGAGAAAATCAATGACAATGCATACAAATTGGACCTACCTGCAGATTTTGGGGTTAGTCCCACGTTTAACATTTCAGATTTGAAGCCATATTTGGGAGAAGAAGATGAGTTTGAGTTGAGGACGACTCCAATTCAAGAGCATGAGCATGATGAGCCCATGGCTCCTTTGGATATGATCAATACCACCAATAATCCTAAAATCACACAAGGTCATATTACAAGAGCATGTGCATGACAAATAGACCACCAGGTGAACTCGTTCCTCACGGTTTATGTTTTCTTAAATGGATTACTACTAAATTCTTGTGATGTTTTATTGCATAGGAACATGGGAGAAGATCCACAACCTTACTCGAATGACATCCCGAAGCCTCGGTCCTCCGAAGCTTGGGCCTCCCGAAGCCCTGGCCCTCCAGGGTCCTGCTTCCCAAGGCCTTCACATCCCGGTTCTATGCCTCCAGAAGCCCCCGCCTTGGGCTGCTTGGACCGCCTTCCCAATGGCAGCAGGGTGAGTCAGTAGGCCTTAGGAAAGATCTGTTGGAAGGGGAGTACCGATCATGCTTTGCCTGCAAGGAAGTGACCGGCATTAAAGGCCTAGGCTAATGGACGCCGCTCTGACACCCTGGCGTGATGGAGGCTATCCTGACACCCCTGACAGTGCGGCTTCGGGTCGCAATCGGCGACCGGCTCGCCCCCTTTAGCCCCCTTTAGGGGGCAGGCACCACGATAATTACCATGGTGGATATTTATCTCCCCAATAGGGTAGAAGGTAGTTATCCAGGATACCCAGTAATTTGGTCAGATCCTGGATATTTGTACATTATGATAACTTGTACGCCAACCTATGCACGACCTTACAAATAGGAGGACATGGTCCTCTGGGCAAGGGGAGAACAAGCAAGATAGAAAAAAAAGACACAAAGATGAAAACACACTAAGTCATGCTGTGATACTCCTCCCAGAGCGATACATTTTTCTACCATCAATACATTGACGGTGTTCCTTCCTCTTAAACTTCGTCTCTAAGTTTGAGTCTCCTCCTTAGAAGAAACTCTCGCTGTACTTGCTGGGGCAAGACAAACTCTTGCTCCAACAGTGCGCCGTCCATGGGGACTCAAACATAGAAGTGCTAAGAGAGGTAGGAATCCACTAGGAAAACCACCAAAGGGTTAGCTAAAACCGCCATACCCACCGATGCAAGCATGCAACCATATGCATGGCTGCCTCAGCCATACGCACCGTATGCATGCTCCAGGCCCACTGCTATGTGGGACAGCGTTCCTTTGACCTTGGCCAACTCGGAACCCTGGGTCGGTACAGGAACTCCAGACGGCACAGGGGCCTTCCAGCCTCTGCACGACTGTCGGTGGATGAACACCACGAGCAGGGATCCTGAGGGACCCCATTGAGATTCGGCCGGGGAGCTGGTCCTGGAACTACCTCGTATGTGAGATTAATGCGAGTGAGACTTAGGCGGGATGGATCGTCGTTGGCTAGTAGAAATGAATGCACCAAGAATTAGACAGGTTCAGGCCGCACAGAGGCGTAATACCCTACTCCTGTGTGTCCAGTATGTTATCAATGTTCCTCTCCTTTTGTTTTTCCTATCTCTTTCACCCTCCCTTTTCCAAAGTGCTCCCCCCTCCTTTTATCTACCGGGGGGAGGCCATTCAGGGAATGCCCAGAATGAGGGCACAAGTTCCCGTAAACAATAAATAGAAAGTGACCATCATTGGTCTACAATTGATGTTACAGAGGGTTGAAAATACATCCCAAAGACGGTTCCATTGGTCTTCGCGTTCTAGCTTTAGCAGGCGTAGGGGCGCCCACTGGCCACCTTCTGAGTACTCTCTCATGCCCGTTTGGTCAGAGTAAGTCTGACGCGGTTTGATGTAACAGGGCGATAAGCGATAAGCCTCAAGCCCATCAAAGATATCTTCAAGCTATCTTTCTTCATGGGCCCTGCGAGGGGACATGTGATGGGACCCGCCGTATTAATTGTGCCCACGCCTTCCTGCCAGGTGGCGGCAGGGACTGGCGTATTCAGTACGGTAGGCGTGGGGGACAGTGGTTGGATGTGACCGTCCACGCTCCCCATTAAATGCGGCATCGGGCCTCCCACCGACCAACACCTCATCGTGGAGTCCCTACGGGGTCCACTGGCATGGGGCTTGCTGGGTGCTTGGGGCTCTCTGGGTGCTCGGGGACCAACTGTTCTTGGCCCCGAGTACCCACTCTCGGACCTTGCTTCCCTCGGGTGCTCGGGGCTCTCTGGTTGCTCGGGGACCACCTGTTCTTGACCCTGAGCACCAACTCCCGGACCATGCCTCCCTCGGGTCCTCGGGGAGGTGGTCCCCGAGGGAAGGTGCCATGTGGCACCACGTTGTCCTGACCTCGGGACTCGGGAACCCCCGGATCCCATATCACCGACAGCAGCCCCCGGGCCCACCGGTAGGCAATGGACTAGAGATTGAGGGTGGGGACCTATTTCTTCAAGGCCGATCACAACATTGGTGCCACGTGGCTTTCTGTCGTCCGGTGCCGAAATCTTTGCGGGCCTTGCAATTTTTAGGCGCAGGCTCTTGGTATAACCCAAGGAGGAGCCGAAAGGGCGCGCGCCGTTTCGACTTTGCAGGAAGGCGATGATGAGGCGGGAGATGCCCAGGCTTCTGCGTGGACCGAGGAAAATATGCCTCACTTATTGCGCCGAGGAATAAGGCATTTGAAATCCCAGCGATAAAAAAAGGGGAGAGGCAACGGACCGTCGCCTTCCTTAATCGCCATTCCTGCCTTCACCATTCTTGAGCATTGGAAGCCTCTCTTCAGCCTTAAGTGCACCTTGACTCCAGCCACTTCCAGCGCATTCCCCACCCCTGAAAATGCTAAGGGTAGGAGGCGGCCATCGGGGAGCGTCGAACTAGGAGGGCGCGGAGAAGGTGCGGAAGCTTATGGTCCCCGTTGGCCAGCGGGGAGCGTCGGTGGTGATGCCGGCCACCCATCCGCCCACCCCACGTGGGCCCGGGTAGATCGTCATCTTCGCCTCTTTCATGGCTACTGGTCTAGTGCCGCTGTTTTCGACATTCTTCATGCAGGTGCTAGACACCTACGGTGTCCAGTTGGCCTACCTAAGCCCGAACTAGGTGGTGATCCTGGTGGTCTTCGCCCACCTCTGCGAGATGTTCGTAGGGGTGCCACCATCTGTGGCGCTGTTCCAGCACTTCTTCATCCTTCGGGCAGTCGAGAAGAAGAAAGGGTCGGACGATGTGGAGGTCGTGGGCTGCTGCAACTTTCGCCTGAGGGAGGGTGTCGGTGATGCCTACATCTAGGAGGTGCTACGCGGCAAGTGGGACGACTGGCACCAAGACTGGGTCTACATCGATGTCAGCCCCCATGACCACCTTTTGCTACCTCGGTCGCCGACGGAGCCGAACAAGCGGGTCTGGGAGTCCGCTCCTGCGGAGGATGCCCGCCTGCGCCCAGTGCTGAACCGCATTGAAGATCTACGCCTGGCAGGGCTCACCTCACTGATGGTGGTCGCTAACTTCCTGCGCTGTCGGTTAGCCCCCCTGAGGGAACGCGTCCATCCCGCCTGGATGTACACCGGGTCTCGCGATGTGACGAGGACGTGTATAGGCGATGGCGGGAACCTCGATGAGGGGGCCATGGTGGCACTGCTCAAGGTGATAACCGGCGTTGACGACCTCGCCCAGGCGGTCCTACCACGTGAAGACCTGGCGCTCTGTTCGGACCGGGCCGGACGGCTCTGCAGGAGTCGATGCCGATCTTCGACGCCCAGGCGCTGGTGGACCACACGGGGCGCCGAGACCCCGGGGCACTGCACATTCCTGGGGTGGACGACGACGGAGGGCGAGGCGCTGCGGCAGATGGTGGCAGATTGCCGAGCCATCACCTTCGTCATCCCCGCGCCGAGACCCTCGACCGATGGCCAGCGGCCGAATTAGCCAGCCCTCGGGAGCAGGTCCCGGGGTGGATGCTGGGACCAGTTCACAATGACTCGAGGGCCAGAGCCCACCTTGGAAGAGGAGAAGGCCGGAGCCTAGGCTGAAGGCCCCCGAGTTCCAAATCCCGCAGTCCCGATGGTGGTACCGCGGGCCAAAAACCATGTAAGCCCCTTTTTTTCTTCGAGCTTGTTTTGCCCGTGTCTTGGCTGTGTGTTGATCTCTTCCTGTTCCAGGCCGCCCAAGGGCTCTTCAGGAAGCCGAGCGTCTCCTGAGCAACCGAGGCCTCCCCCCGGCCCTGAACTGAGAGGCCAGGTCGGCTCTGCCCTGAGCACTCTGACTGGGGAGGAGCTACCGGCTTCAGGGGAGGCCGTCGTGACAAGGGTGGCACTGGCGCGGCCGTTGTTGGGGTCCCCGAGCGCCTCTGTTGAAAAAGCGCGGAGGGAATCCAGCTCTCAGCCATCGCCTGGTCAGGCCCCGGAACCCCTCCCCTAGGTGCTGGGGAGTGCTCGGTAGGTCTTTGGGTGGCTTGAGGTGGCCATCGCGGTGGAGAGGGCCGAGCTCGAAGAGGAGCGCGCCGCCCTTGTTGACGAAAGGGGTCATCTGGAGGAGGCCCGCAAGCTCATAGCGTTGAAGGAGCGTGCCGGTGAGCTAGCCACTCGTGAGGAGCAGCTTGCCTTGCACGAGCAGGAGGTTGCCTCACGGGAGGAGGCTGTCGGCAAGAGGGAGGAAGCCTAGCTATCCGCCAAGCCCAAGATCTTGAACACAGCCGCACCAACGTTCTCTGCCGGGAGGAGCAGGTTGCGCTACGTGAGATGGACGCTGACCTGGTGTTGTGAGCGCTTGTCGCTCGGGAGGAGAGCCTCGCCAACCGGAAGGCACGCATGACTGCCCGAGAGCAAGCCATCGAGGCCTGGGCCGTGCAAATAGAGTGGGCCCGCACCGAGGTGGCTGCCCAACTCCAGAAGCCACGGGCCGCGAAGGATGTCCCTGCCAGCAGCAAAGGTCTTGAAGCTCGGCAGAAGAAAGTCGAGGAGGATCTTAATGCTGTCCGCGAAGAGCGGACACATGTTAAGGCGATGATGCAGGACATCTTTCGGCAGGTGCGGGGCTCCGTGGAGGTGGCCGGGCTCAGGTCCGTGAGGGTGGGTTCCCAACGGCTGGATACGCTAGGTCATCTTGCCCTCGGGTTCTCAGAGATACCTCGACGCCTCGAGGCTCTCCCCACCGCGGTCCAGGAACTGGCGACCCGGGAGGGGCGCGCGCTAGCCTATGGTGTGGCCGAGCACGTTCTCGCCTGCTACCGCAGCTGAGACCCCGCCTTCTCACTGGAGCCAGCGTGGCAGGGCATGGTTGAGGCGGAGGAAGCCGCCGCTCAGGCAGCCGTCCGCGAAGTTGCCACCGAAGTGGCGGAATTTTTTGTGTGGGAGCCAGGCCTAGGCAGCGATAGCGGTGATGACACCTGATCTCCCCCGTAGCACTGTAGGGTTTATCATTTTTTTAATGTTGCAATTTTGGAAGTAATTCCCTGTTGATTGGCTCCCTTTAGTATAGTAGAAGCTGTCCTTGGAATCGTACTCCGTTTTGTACTTCTCCTTCCTTGATTTTGTTTGTACTGACACCCGGGGTGGCACTGACCAGGCTGAGCACCGGTAGTTTACTCCCGAGAACAAGGTTGCCCCGGCCACTCATGCTCAAGCAGCAGGACTACCTGAGACCCTCGGGGGTTCGGCAGTGCTCGGGGTACTCAGCTCCCGAGCATCCAGCCCCTAAGCTCGCGCGTAGGATCCTGTGCTCGAGGCACGCGGCCCCCAGACGATTGCGGGTACGTGGCTGCTGAGTCAAATAGACACAAACTCTTTTGCTCGGGAAGTGAGTCCACTTGGCACGGTACCCACCGCGACTTGTGAACGCTTTTTGTCTCGCGACCTCTCAAACAAATAGACCGTAGACACGCACATGCGGAGATGAAACCCAGAGTCCCCATGGTTCGGTGGTGTCCGGGGTAGGACTGACCAGGCTGAGCACCGATAGCCTGACTCCGGGGACTAGGTGGTCCCGACCACTCATGCTCGAGCGGTAGGACTACCTGAGAACCCAGAGTCTCGGTAGTGCTCGGGGTACTGCCATGCCAGCCGGGCACCACAGCCCACCATAAAGGATTTAGGTCAGCGATCGCCACCTTTGCGGTACACCGACTACCGTTTGTCTTTGTCGTTCCAGAAAAGCAAATACGAGGGCAGGGTTTTGCGCGTGAGGAGATCGCCTCACCGAGCAGATTAGCACAAGAAGGTTCCGAGAATAACTCGGGAACAATAGTTATTACGTATGTATGAACAAAAATTCATATGACCTTTTTATGAAAATACCCCAAGTAGTAACTTACCGAGTTGGTGTCAGCCGACCAGGTCAGGAAAGGGTGGATGCCCCAGTTGTCAGGACACCCGAGAACGTGGATTCCCTTGTGCAGAGCGCTTTAGCCCCCAGGTCGTCCTTTTAGCATCCGAGCACTTCCCGGGGGCTAGGTGGTCCTGACCACTCATGCCCGAGTGGTAGGATTACCCGAGGACCCCAGAGGCTCGGCGGCACCCTGGGTACTGATGCCTGGTGCTCGGGTCGCTTGGTTCTTGAGCATTTCCCTGCAAGCTCAAATGGGCAAGGTTTCTTTGCTTGGTGCGCTTTGTCAGTGCGGTACTCATTATAGCTTGCTCTCATTTTTGACCCGCGACCTCTCGAATGCCCGGACCGGTGAAGTGCACAGACGGAGATACGACCAAGAGGTCCCATGGTTCGGTGGTGTACGGGCCCGGACTAACCAAGCCGAGCACCGATAGCCCACCCCCGGGGACTAGGTGGTCCCGACTACTCATGCTCGAGCGGTAGAACCACCCAAGAACTCCAGAGGCTCAGTAGTGCTCGGGGTATTGCCACAGCAGCCAGGCACCACAGCCTACCACAAAAGGACTTAGGTCAGTGATCGCAGCCTATGCCGCATACCGACTGGCATCTGTTTTTTGTCAGTGGGAAAACGAGAGAGAGCGTGTTTTTTGCGCGCGAGTTGAGCATCTCACCAAGTAGATTAACGCATGGATTCCAGAGGAAAACTCGGAACAAGAGCAATATAGGAGTATATTAATGATTCATACATATGTGACGAATTTAAAAAGCAAGTGATAACTTACATGGTTGGTATCAGCCCCCGGCCAACTTGGGCAGGGGAAAGAACCCTGGCCTAGTTGGCCGGAGCACAGACACGCTTACCTATGGATAAAATTTGCGAAGGTGCTCGATGTTCCATGCATTCAAGAGAGGCTGCCCGTCCTCTGTGGCCAATCGAAATGAGCCTTGTCGTGGGGTACTGGTCACGTTGAAGGGGCCTTCCCACATGGGGGAGAGCTTGTTCTTTCCTTCGCGCGTCTGAGCGCGTCAGAGAACCAAATCCCCAACCTCGAGCAACCTTTCCCGGACACAGCTCTGATGGTAGCGCCTCAAGCTCTGCTGATATCTGGCGGCTCGGATGGCAGGTCATCGCCGATGCTCTTCCAAGTACTCGACGTTGTCGCATCTTCGCTGTTCTTGTCCACCCTCCGAGTATGCATTCACCCAAGGCGAGCCGAGCGTAAGCTCGGAGGGGAGGACAGCTTCAGCGCCGTAGACGAGGAAGAAAGGCGTCTCCCCGGTGGCTCGGCTTGGCGTTGTCCGGTTGGCCCAGAACATAGCGGGTAGCTCATCGATACACCCTCTCCCATGCTTTGCAAGCACGTCGAAGGTCCGAGTCTTGAGCTCCTTCAGTATATCGGCATTCGCGCGCTCTACTTGTCCGTTGCTATGGGGATGAGCAATAGAGGCAAAGCAAAGCTTGATCCCGAGGTCCTCGCAGTATTCCCCGAACAGGGCACTTGTGAACTGGGTACCATTGTCGGTGATGATCCTGTTCAGGACGCCGAAGTGACTTGTGATGCCGTGGATAAATTGGACCACTGTGTTTTTGTTGACCTTGATTATTGGTACCGCCTCCGGCCACTTGGTGAACTTGTTGATAGCGATGTACAGGTACTCATAGTCCCCGACTGGTCAATGGACCCAAGATATCCAGCCCCCAGACCGTGAAGGGCCAAGACAGGGGGATGGTATGCAGAGCCTGAGCTGGCTGATGAATCTGCTTTGCATAGAACTGGCACGCCCTGCAGCACCGAACCAGCTCGGAAGCGTCCAGGAGGGCTATTGGCCAGTAGAAACCTTGCTGAAAGGCCTTCCCAACTAGCATGTGGAACGATGCATGGCCACCGCACTCGCCCTCGTGGATCTCAGTGAGGAGCTCACTGCCTTCTTTTCGGGTGATGCATTTCAGGAGGACACCGTCCGTGCCGCGCCGGAAGAGATCCCCATCTACTAAGGCATAGCATTTGGACTGTCGTGCAATCCTCTCTGCAGAGGCGTCGTCCTTAGGAATGATGTTTTCTTTCAAGTACCCTCGGATCTCGTCGATCCACGAGGGTTCCTGAGGACTACTGGCAAGTGCAACGCACTCACCGGGCGGCGGCACCTTGACGGGACCTCCCACTGAAGGTGCGGCCTGGGTCCCCTCGGCTGAGCCCGAGGGTTCCCCTTCATCCTGGTCGGCAGGCAGGACAGATGGCTTTCTTCAAAGGTTCCGGCCGGGACGAGCGCCCGAGCGGAAGCCAGGCGGGAGAGGTCATCGGCCACGGTGTTGTCGCGGCGGGGTACATGCTGCAGCTCCAGGCTGTCGAAGTGCCGCTCCAGTCTCCTGACTTCTGCCACGTACACCGCCACCTGAGGGTCTGCGCACTGGTATTCTTTTGATACTTGGTTCACTACCAGTTGGGAGTCACCTTTGACAAGCAGCCGTCGGATCCCAAGACCCACCACTGCTCGAAGTCCAGCGATGAGGCCTTCGTATTCTGCCATGTTGTTTGTTGCTCGAAAATGCAGCTGCACGACATACTGGAGTACTTCACCTGTCGGGGAGGTGAGCACCACTCCAACCCCGCGCCCTTCAGCGTGAGGGAGCCGTCAAAGTGCATGACCCAGTACTCGGGTCCGTCTTGCCTGGGGTACGCGAACAATTCTTCATCGTCGATCTCAGGGACCGGCGTCCACTCCGCCACGAAGTCATACAACGCCTGGCTTTTGATCACGTGGCGACTAATGAAGTGCAGATCGAATTCCGCGAGCTCGACCACCCACTTGACGATACGCCCGGTACCTTCTCAGTTCCACAGGATCGGTCCTAGTGGGTATGTGGTCAGCATCGAGACATTGTGCGCCTGGAAGTAGTGTCGCAGCTTCCTGGAAGCGATAAGCTCTGCGTAGAGCATCTTCTGTGCTTGAGGGTATCTCGTCTTGGCATCCCAGAAGACTTCACTGATGAAGTACAGCGGTCGCTGTATCCGGTGGCCTCCGACTGCGGCCTCGCTTGAGGCCTTGCCACAACCCCGAGCTCAAAGCAGAGTTCGGAGGCTGCTGAGGTCTCGGGCTCAAACCCCTGGTCGGGACTGGTCCCGCATCTTGGAGGCTGCTCGAGGGCGGCCGGGAGCTCGGACCCAGCACTTTGCCCTGGGCTCATCACGCTCCACCACCAGCACCATGCTCACGACCTGAGGAGTGGCCGATATGTAGAGCAATAGAGGTTCGCCCTCACCGGGGGCCACCAATACGGGTGGTGAGGTGTGGTACTTTTTTAAGTCTTGGAAGGCCTATTCGACCTCCAGTGGCCAGTCGAAACGACCTGTCTTCTTCAACAATTTGAAGAGTGGGAGCCCCCGCTCCCCGAGCTTAGAGATGAAGCGCCCCAAGGCTGCCATGCATCCAGCGAGACGCTGTACTTCTTTGAGCTAAGCTAGGGGACGCATCTGCTCGATGGCCCGGATCTTCTCGGGATTGGCCTCAATTCCGCGACTGGAGACCAAGAAGCCGAGGAGTTTACCCGCGGGTACCCTGAATACGCACTTCTCGGGATTGAGCTTTAGGCGTGTGCTGTGGAGAATGTTGAACGTCTCGGCCAAGTCTTCGAGCAGGGTGGCCCGTTCCTGGGACTTGACCACGATGTCATCGATATACGCTTTGATGTTGCGACCACCCTGCGTGTTAAGGGTAATGCGGACAGCTCGCTGGAACGAAGTTCCAGCGTTGCGCAAGCCAAAGGGCATAGACACATAGCAATATGTCCCCACAGGGGAAATAAAAGAAGTTTTTTCTTCATCTTGTTTAGCCATGCGAATTTGGTGATAGCCCGAGTTTGCATCAAGAGACCTCAAAAGATCGCACCCCGCAGTGGAGTCGACAATCTGGTCTATGCGAGGCAAAGGGAAAGGGTCTTTTGGGAATGCCTTATTAAGGTCGATGTAGTCGACGCACATCCTCAGCCTGCCGTTGGCCTTTGGGACGACGACGGGGTTTGCCAGCCACTCCGGGTGAAAGACTTTTCGGATGAAGCCGGCATCAAGGAGTTTGTTGACTTGCTCCCGAATGAACTCTTGGCACTTAGGTGCTTGTCGACAAACCTTCTGCCTCATGGTCCGTGCGTCTTGGCGCACGACAAGG
The DNA here is from genome assembly GCF_958298935.1 of Phragmites australis. NCBI lineage: Eukaryota > Viridiplantae > Streptophyta > Magnoliopsida > Poales > Poaceae > Phragmites > Phragmites australis. Next base: position 15,989,040 of record NC_084936.1, on the reverse strand, counting down.
TGGTGCTCGATCACCTCCCTAGGGATCCCGGGCATATCCGACGGCTGCCATGCAAACACATCAACGTTAGCCCAGAGAAAGGCGACGAGCGCGCTTTCCTATTTGGTGTCCAGGTCACCACCGATTCTGGTGACCTTAGGCGGGTCTTCGCCTAGCGCGACCTCCTTCGTGGGGACGGATGCATCAGCGGCGAGTCGTGACTTGGACGAAGAGGGTCCCGGACCCCCTGGGTGTCTTTCGACCTTGGCGCGAGCGAAGGCCAAGGCCGAGTACAGCTGCTCGGTGCAGGAGACGGCGCTGCCGGTTTCGGCGGGCATGGAGATGGGGCCGGCTGGGCCCGTCATCTTCACAGTGAGGTAGGCGTAGTGTGTTGCCACCACAAACCTGGAGAGTGTCGGGCGCTCGAGGATCGCATTGTAGGGGAGAGGGACCTCCGCAACGTCGAAGACCACGTTCTCCGTCCGGAAGTTGTCCTAGCTCCCGAAGGTAATGGGCAACTCGACCTGCCAGAGGGGGAGGGTGTACCTGGTGTCACCCCATAGAAAGGGAGGGACGGCTTCAAACACGTCGGAGGCATTTGTAGCTTGTTGAATGCCTCTTGGGACAGGAGGTTCAGGCCTGCACCCCCGTCAATCAACACTCGGCTAACCTTTACATTGCAGATGGTGGGGGATACCACCAGAGGCAGTCGCCCCACCCCCGCAGTACTCACGGGGTGGTCCGCCTGGCTAAAGGTGATCGGGGTCTCCGACCACTTGAAGGGCCTTGTGGCCGCCGCGCTCGGGGTTGCCGAGCACACCTCATGCCGCATTGTTTTGACACAGCAGCGAGAGGAGGGCGTGTACGCGTCCCCATCGATGAAGGCAACGGTGTGCTCGGGATCTTCATTTCCGGGGGTGCCTTTGTTGTCGTCACCCTTACGGCGCTCCTCACGCTCCTTCTGGCGCTGCTCCACGAGACCCTTCATTGACCGGCACTCAGTGAGGTCGTGCCAGTTGGTCTGGTGGATTTTGCACCATTTCCCTGCCTCTGGCCTCGCGGGAGCGGGCTTTTTCTCGCCTGCCGCTCGGCATGTCGGCCTGCGTGTGGCGCCTTTCGTCGGCAGGACAAGGGCAGCGTCGCGTTTTTTCCTCTTCTTCTTTTCCCACTTATTGGAGCGGGAAGGACTTGTTTTGTCAGCTGCGGGTTGCTCAAGGCGCGGACCGTGCCATGCCCGAGCTTCCGCCACCTTGGTGAACTTATCGGCCAGCATGAAAAGCTCCGCGGTGGTCTCGACCTCGTAAGTGCCTAGCTTCTCGAGCATCCACTCGTCGCGGATGCCCTACCGGAAGGCGACGATGATAGCGTGGGGGTGATCTGCGGGATGGTATTGCGGACCTGGCTGAAGCGCTGTATGAAACGCCTCAGCGTCTCTCCCTCCCGCTGCTTGACTGCATGGAGGTCGCACTCCAGGCTAGGGCGCACAAAGGTGCCCTGAAAGTTTGCCACAAACTGGTGGCACAGATCATCCCAGGCGCAAATAGAGCCTGGGGGTAAGTTCATGAGCCAAGAGCGGGCAAAGCCGCTCAGGGCCACGTGAAAGTAATTTGTCATCACCTTTTCGTCCCCCCCCCCGCTGCTTGGACGGCGGTGGTGTAGAGCTGGAGGAACTCGACGGGGTCGATGGAACCGTCATACTTCTCCGGTAGTTCGGGCTGGAACTTTGTGGGCCAGTTGACCTGGCGGAGCTCGCCGGTGAATGCTCGGTAGCCCGTGCCATATACCTCGGCGCTGACTGTGCCCCTAGGGGGTGAACGCCGACGCGCCGGGGGAACCCGGCGGTGGTGTGTAACACCCTGAGTATTGAATAGCTTCACTAGTAGTATAGGTTTAAAACCTATTTTCTTAATCAATCAATCAATATAGGTTATTATTTTCTGTGCATTGCATGCTGAGTTTTGTTAGGAGCCAGGTAAATATTAAAGTTCTTTTTCCTTTTCTTTCTCTTTGGTGTTTTGAGTGAAAAAGATTTTGAAAAGGTTTTTACAAAACTCAGTAGTGAATAAGTTAAGGATCTTAATGGTTGGAATTCAAAGTCTTTGAATTCATCATCTATTCAATCCTTGATCATACATGAACCTTTTCCAGGTCAATTCAAATCTTATCCAAATTCTTGTTTAAAGTCAATATCTCCTCTTTCTCAAATTCTACCCAAATCCAAAATCAAATTCCTTATCTACTCCTATTCTTGTTCAGCCTCATTTTTCGTTTCTCTTAAATTCACTCCGAACACAATTAAAATTCAAATCCTATTCAAATTTCTCTGCAAAAGTTTCTTTTCTAAACCCTAGATATACCTAAAATGTCTTTGAGCTCAATCTTGCTCAAGTCCAAACCCTTAGCCAAGTCCTCTAGATGACCCAACAAAGGATCCACGAAATCTGCAAATTTTAGCGGAGTCCTAGACAGCCTCATCTTCTCATGACGTTTTGGAGTTTAAAACGATCTCAAATGCAAATCTTGACAATACCAAAGTTGTAGGTCTCGTCGAGAGCTTCGATTTGTTCCTATGGAAGTCCTCTTTTGGATAATGAAGGTAGGAGTTATGGCCCCCGAAATCAGTGCTGCGCAGAGAAGTTCGAGTTCAAACAGTTTATCTTATGGCACATTTTTGGAAATAAAGCTGGCGTTTTCAGAAGTTCCAATGACTACAAAAGTTCTAGATCTTTTTGATTTCTACAATTTAGAATCAAGAAACGTCCAATTTGGAGTCCGGACGATGGAGATATTATCCTCGGAATACAGAGCTACGAAAAAGGAAATCGTAACTGACTCGAACTCGAATTCGATTTGTGTTCGGTTTGGACTCCACCTCAACCAGCCGCCCCTAGCCCTATATATATGAGTTGCACGCCCTCTCGTACCCCTATTCCATACCCCCAAGCCCTAGAACTCGTTGTTGCCATGTCCGTGCGTCGCCGGAGCGCCGCCGTTTGCTGGAGCCGCCGCCGCCCGTGATACGCTACATCGTCTTCTCCGTGAATCCTCCTTCCTCGGCCATCAAAGCAAGGTGAGGACCCCTTCTTCTCCTCCCTTACTACTGTTTTAGCATCATACTAAGTCCCTAGCCAAGCCCTAGCCCCGGCCAAAGCCCGATCTACGTCGCCACGGTCGTCGCCATCGCGGACAGCCGCGGGACAGCCGCGCTGTAGCTGATTGGCATCAATGTTCCTGATGGACCAGAGGTCAAATCACCAAGCCCTTTCACCGGTGCATGTCCCAAGATGTTCCCTACTCCCTCACCAACCAGGTTGGCCAATAGAGCAAGGTGGGGAGCCTTGTATGCTGAGTGTTGGACTGTATGGGTTACATTCACTTAATAATTGTTTAATACTTTTGAGTCCAAATATGTTTTCATTACTCGCATTTACGCAAATATACCATGCGTTAGCCTATTCTTGATATAAGCCTGCATATCATTACTTTCCCCCACTTGCTGAGTACTCTATGTGCTCACACTTGCTATTTTTTCTATACCATGCGATATGTATGATGCTGCTCAGTGAGTGAAGATGTTGAAGACTATCAAGATGAGGTTATGACGTTCTAGGCGCGTGTCTTCCGGTCAGTTGCCTGCGGTGTTGTTGGGCACCAGTGCTTCTGTTCCGCTGCAGATATCTTCATAGAAGACAATATATGTCAATTGCTGTAAGAGTTTAACGTTTATTCTATAAAAGTATTGCTTTTTATACTTCACCTGTGACGTCCTTATGTGTGTTGAACATCCTGGGCACACATAAACCGCATCTGGTTTTGGCAGTTAAAACCGGGTGTGACATCGTGGGCTGGCATAGAGGAAGCTTGGTCCTCCACCGCCTCAGCCTCATGACGGGACTCCCGACGGTGCTCGAGGGTGACATGCGCATCCTGAATGGCCCTCCGCTCATTAATGTGCAAGCGGAGGTCTTGAGCTCCCGTCGTGATCAGGGGGGCGGCACTTCGTTTGGAGCCCCCCTGGCCGGCTCTACCGCCACCCGAAGATGCTCCAGCCTTAGTTGTACCATAGAGGGAGGTGGTACGGGAACTCTGGGCAAGTACTCACCGATGAGCCATGCCCACCAAGTCGGCTACCTCCCGTAGCCCACGGCCCTCTGGCGTTTCTCCCGCTGCCTGGACAGGCGGGTGCCTAAGGAGTGCTTGCGCTGCAAGCAGGGCACTCCGAGGGCTAGCATCGCCAAAGTTGAGTTTGCATCGTATCGGCGCTCGGTGTTGTCCGGATGTCGATCTTGCGGCAGGGACGATCGCTGTTTGCTGCGGGTTCAGCGGCCCGCTCGCGGCGGTCGTGGCCCTACTAGGCCCAGCGCAATTTTCCCTGACGCAAGGAGGTGCCGTATGAGCCGGCTGTCGACGCTGCTGAGGACGAGCAGGAGCCAGGGCCCCCTGGGCCACGTTTTCCATCTCCTCGTTCGAGTCCGAATCAACGTGCTGACAACGATGTCCACCCACCATTTTTTCTGCAAAAAATGAGGTGGATTCAGGGATACAACCCCCCTACATAGCGTGCCAGCTGTCGGTGGATGAACACCATGAGCAGGGATCCTGAGGGACCCCCTTTGAGATTCGGCCGGGGGGCTGGTCCTGGAACTACCATGTATGTGAGATTAATGCGAGTGGGACTTAGGTGGGATGGATCGCCGTCGGCTAGTAGAAATGAATGCACCAAGAATTAGACAAATTCAGGCCGCACGGAGGCGTAATATCCTACTCATGTGTGTCCAGTATGTTCTCAATGTTCCTCTCCTTTCATTTTTCCTATCTCTTTCACCCTCCCTTTTCCAAAGTGCTCCCCCCTTTTATCTACCGGGGGAGGCCATTCAGGGAATGCCCAGAACGAGGGCACAAGTTCCCGTAAATAATAAATGGAAAGTGACCATCATTGGTCTACAGTTGATGTTACAGAGGGTTGAAAATACATCCCTCATACGGTTCCATCGGTATTCGCGTTCCAGCTTAAGCAGGCGCAGGGCCGCCCACCAGCCAGCTTCTGAGTACTCTCTCATGCCCGTTTGGTAAGAGTAAGTCTGACGCGGTCTAATGTAACAAGGCGATAAGCGATAAGCCTCAAGCCTATCAAAGATATCTTCAAGCTGTCTTTCTTCATGGGCCCCGCGAGGGGACATGCGATGGGCCTCTCCATATTAATTGTGCCCACGCCTTCCAGCCAGGCGGCGGCAGGGACTGGCATATTCAGTACGGCAGGCGTGGGGGAGAGTGGTTGGATGTGATTGTCCACGCTCCCCATTAAATGCAGCATCGGGCCTCCCACCGGCATGGGGCTTGCCGGGTGCTCGGGGCTCTCTAGGTGCTCGGGGACCAACTGTTCTTGTCCCCGAGTACCCACTCCCGAACTGTTCTTGACCTCAAGCACCCACTCTCGGACCATGCCTCCCTCGGGTCCTCGGGGAGGTGGTCCCCGAGGGAAGGCGCCATGTGGCACCACGCTGTCCTGGCCTCGGGACTCGGGAACCCCCGGATCCCATATCACTGACAATGACGAAGACCTCACCACCTCAGGAGAAGATGCGACTGAAGCCACGGCCAAGCAAACCGCCTTCCAATGGTTTTGGACGATCCAACCTAGGAGTGCTCCCACTTGGACTTGGTCCCTAGGTATTCCCTTCGACCACACCTGGGATACCCCGAGCGAGCCAACATCTTCGGAAAGTCTATCCACCTAGCGCCCTCCTTGGGCCCCTTAGGCAAAAGAGGGTTCCAAGGAGACAGAGGGCTCAGGGGTGCGCGAACCCCGCCAGCACCTCCAATGCCACCCTCGCAACGTCAACCATGCACAGGGAACCCCTAGCCCACCTCGTCCGGGGAGGCATAGTCAGAACCACTTCAGCCCCAAAGTACGGTGCATCGGGTAGCCTCGATGGTCTCCCAAGGGGAAAGCAGACCCGGGGGAAAACCATAGGCTCCGAGACACACCACCTTCGGCAACGACCCCAATGACAACTCCAAGCTCCGATGCCCCAGGAGGCACACGGGTGCATCCTGCATGGACCGGGGCGCGGCCACAACACCAACGTCTGTTGCACCCTCATGACCTTATGGGAGGAATACCTCGGAAGGCAAGCAGAATACATGACCACAGAAAGAGCGGACGAAGGACGACGCATGGTCCGGAGGCTTGGGGCTAACTCCCTGGAAAATCCATGGCCCCTCAACCCTGTACCGTCGCCACCAACCCTACCAACGGTACCACAGCCAGCAACAAGAACCGAGTCGCGGACATGCCGTCGCCAGGCTCCGGACGGAGTACCTTCGGAGACCGTCCAGAGCCGAGCATCGGCTTAGGGCCGAGGGGGTCGCGGACCACCTCTCCCGACTAACCTTCGACTATGCCTCCAACATGCCGTCGCCAGGCCCCGGATGGATTACCTCCGGGGCCGGGCAATGGCTAAAGATTGAGGGGGTCAAGCATCGCATCTCCCAGCCTAGCCACAGGCTTCAAGGCCACCAAACCTTGCAATAGAGGCCTTATTCCTACAAAGGTACGCCCGCTATTAACCACCAAGTAATTTACCTAGTGATCCGTCTTTCATACGGCCAGGTTAGAGTCTGTTGGAGGCCTCCAACCTAACTGCTAGAAGTCTTTTTTTAATAGATAGCCACTAGGTAGAAGTGGTAGAACCTAAGTTACATTCTCACTTAGCATGAACAGTTATATAACCTAGCTATGTTTTATGCTACAACTAGCTTGTTATTTCCAACAGTAGACTGCAAAACTTAGCTAGTATAACCATGCAAAATCCCTACACTCCTGCAGATGCATCGTGCCTAGGTCTCCTGGGGGGCGGGTCTGCCCAGGTTTCCTTTAAGGCATTGTGCGGCCTCGGAAGTGTAGTTGCCACATATCAAGGGATTTCCTTGATATACCGTGTTGCGGTGCCACCCATAGGACATTTTTGGGTGGCGTGACAAGCCCACATACTGCGAACGTAGCATGCCTAGGTCACCTGGAAGGCAAGACTGCGTAGATTTCCTGGAAGGCATTGCGCAGTCTCGGTAGACAGTGAGGCCCACACATCGTGGGCGCCGCTTATGCCTTGGTCACCTGCAAGGCAGATTATGCCCAGGGTGCCCTGGAAGGCATTTGCATAGCCTCGGGTGTCGAAGCCACGCCCCGAGGATGTCCCCGGTGGTGGAGTTGCGGTGCTCCGAGGAATGCTGTCGCAAGGAATCCTGGTTGCACGTCATGCCTACACACCACGAGTGTAGCATGCCTAGGTCACCTAGAAGGCAAGACTGCCTAGATTTCCTGGAAGGTATTGTGTAGCCTCGACAGTGTGTAGATGTCGGTTATCAAGGGACTTCCTTGGTAATGTAGTTACGGTGCCCCCGGGGGATTTCTCCGGAGGCATGACAAGCCCACGCACCAGTAAGCATCGCTTGCCTAAACCCAAGGTCACCTGAAAAGGTTTTCCGGAGGGTAGGCCATGCCCTGGTAGGAAGTGGAGCCCACACACCGCGGGCATAGCATGCCTAGGTCACCTGGAAGGCAAGACTGCCTAGGTTTCCTGGAAGGTATTATGTAGCCTCGATAGTGTGTAGGATCTTCGGCATTAATACATGCCAAGGAGTCTTACAAAACCTCCGACAAAAACAGAGAACCTTACAAAAACCTCCGACAAAAACGGAGAGTCTTACAAAACCTTCGGCAAAAACGGAGAACCTTACAAAAATCTCTGACAAAAACGGAGGGTCTTAAAAAACCTGCGACAAAACCGAGAGTCTTACAAAACCTCCGGCAAAAACGGAGAACTTTACAAAACCTCCGAAAAAAACAGATAGCTTTACCAAACCTCCGGTAAAAACGGAGAGCTTTACCCAACCTCTGACAAAAACAGAGAGCTTTACCAAACCTCCGGTAAAAATGGAGAGCTTTACCCAACTTCTGTTAAAAATGGGGAGTTTTACCAAACCTCCAGCAAAAACGGAGAGCTTTACCAAAGCTCCAACAAAAAGGGAGAGCTTTACCAAACCTCCGGTAAAAACGGAGAGCTTTACCCAACCTCCGATAAAAATGGGGAGCCTTACCAAACCTCCGATAAAGACGAAGAGCTTTACCAAACCCCTAGCAAAAACGGAGAGTTTTACCAAACCTCCGCACAACGAAGAGCCTTACAAAACCTCCGGCAAAACGGAGAGACTTCCAAAAAACCCCCGCAATGGAGATGTTTTCTAGAAACTCCGCCGGGCGAAAAGGTTTTGAAAAGAACTAACGGGAAAAGTACCCCGACATCTTGAAGGCTAATTCCTCTGTGCCGAAGGGATAAGAAACCCGCTGGCCTCCAAAGAGCACCGTACACAGATCAAAGGGGTATCAAGATCCCCTCCCTACAGGGAAAGGTATGACCCATGTGACTCAAACACGTATGGTAAAAGGTAAAATAATTACCCTACCATGTCCTTTAAAAACACATTTCATATGTCATTTTATGAGTGCTATACTAACATTTAATAAAAGCCCACGCTTCCTGGCACGGGAAACATAGTGGAACCCTCAACTGTCCATTGCAGAGACCGCAATTCATGGTAGCGGCTAAGGGCCGAGGGAGTCGCGGAGCACCACTCCCGCCTCACCTTCGGCTTCGCCTTCGACGTGTCATCGCCAGGATCCAGATAGAGTACCTCCAAAGCCGGGCAGCGGCTAAGGGCCAAAGGGGTTGTGGACCACCTCTCCCACCTGGCCTTTCGGCTTCACCTCCGACGCACCGTCGCCAGGCTCCGGATGGAGTATCTCTGAAGCCGGGCAGCGGCTAAGGGCCGAGGGGGTCACGGACCACCTCTCCCGCCTAGTCTTCGGCTTCGCCTCCAAAGCACCATCGCTAGGCTCCAGACGAACTACCTCTGGAGCCGGGCAATGACTAAGGGCTGAGGGGGTCACGGACCACCTCTCCCGCCTGGCCTTCGGCTTCACCTCCAACGCACCATCGCCAGGCTCCAAACGGAGTACCTCCGAAGCTGGGCAGCGGCTAAGGGCCGAGGGGGTCGCGGACCACCTCTCCCGCTTAGTCGTCGGCTTTGCCTCAAACACGCCGTCGCCAGGCTTCGGACGGAGTACCTCCGGACCCGGGCAGTGTCTAAGGGCTAAGGGGGTCGCAGACCATCTCTCCTGCCTGGCCTTCGGCTTCACCTCTGACACGCTTTGCCAGTCTCCGGACGGAGTACCTCTGGAGCCGGACAGCGGCTAAGGACCGAAGGGGGTCACGGACCACCTCTCTTTCCTAGCCTTCAGCCTGGGCAGTCGCTAAGGAACCCGAAGGTTCAAGGACCAGCTCTCGGGCTCATCTACAAAGGTTCTAGATGGACTCCGCTGAGTCAGAAATCTAAAACAAATTAGGAAAAAGGCCCTACCAATCCCGGGCTCGAGGAGTAACTGGGGACGACGAGGTCGCCACTGCTCCACCCGGTTCTCCTTAGTTACCCTACGTATCCATCACCACCAGATTTTTGAGGCCACCTCTCCCTTAGATGGAACAAAATTAGCGATGATCCAAGTGAAGGCTCGGTGCCCCGGTCTTTAGAAAAACTAGCCTTCGCCTTCGAAGGGGACGAAGAAGAACAGTTTGGAGGCACGAAAGCACGCGCGCATGCAGTCACCCGTTCAATAGATCCCCTCGCACTCCGATACGGAAGGAGACACAACCGTTCCCAAAGGTCCACATTACATTATTAAACAAACCAGTACATCCAGGGGACACACACTAAAGCAATAGTACAGAAATTGCCACGAAGAAGATAGATCCCTATGGAGCAAAACAGGGCGAGAAAGAGTACAAGGTGACTAAGTTCAGCCATGACATGGATATATCACAGCGTCACCAAGTACGCCATCCCAGTGACGGCCTTCACCTCCTACGGGTCCCGACAGGGGTCACACATGGGACGGCGTATGCGTCTCATCTGCGGCCTGCCGCTATGAAAGCCGATACAATAGCTGTCTCCTGAGCTGTCGGAGGATGCTGAGGACTCCAAGGAGGTCACCTGCGGGGCCTTCTCCCTCGCCTTTCCAGCCTCCTCCTACTTCACCGCAGGCCCATAGATGTCGACTCACTCTCCCTTCGCTGGAGATCCCAGTCGATCTCCTCATCGTCATCAGAGATATCGATGATCTCGACGGGCAACTGCCTCCCCTGCAGAGATGGAAGCGGCATGGCCACCGGCGCCTCTGCCAACGACCGAAACGGTCCGGCTCCCAAAGAAGCCATCGAGATCATCGACATCTCAGAAGTGGATGAGGAGGAAGACGATGCCATACTCAAATCAAGGTTTGATATTTGTACATTATGATAACTTGTACACCAGGCAATGCATGGCCCTATAGATAGGAGGCCATGGTCCTCTGGGCAAGGGGAGAACTAGCAAGACAGCAAAAAAAAAAGACACAAAGGTGAAAACACAACAAGTCACGCTGTGATACTCCTCCCAGAGTGATACCTTTTTCTACCATCAATACATTCATGGTGTTCCTTCCTCTTAAACTTCGTCTCCAATCTTAAATCTCCTCCTTAGAAGAAACTCTTGCCGTACTTGCTGGGGCAAGATGAACTCTTGCTCCAACAGTTGATAACCACGGAGTAGTATTGTAGTGGTTGCGAGGGTTCTTAATCTGTTCTGATCGGAGCCTTTTGATCATCAACGTCGAAACTCCACTAATCAACTTATCATATTACCTTCAGAAGATTGGGCAAATGCGCATCGGAAACCCAACACGAAGTCTGCATGGCAGCCCATGCAGCAGGGAATGGTGGAGGTTCTCGTACCCCGGGCACCGGCGGTAACCCCTAGTCCATACTCCTAGAGGGAAACCCGCCTGGTGCCAGACACAGAGGTGCTCCGATACAGTCCCAAAAACTACAACACCACCTAGAGGAGCGCCTGCTGAGGGAGCAGTCCTTGAGGGCATCATCGTCTAGGCCTTCACATCGCACGAATGTTGGGGGCTCCCTCCCTCATGATATTTCATCGCTCCACAATCAGCAGCTTGACTTAGAGGCCATGACACCCGCAAAAAACCTACATACCATATAGATGCTTCTTAGTCACCCGCTTGAGGTCGTACTAGAGGGTTCGCTGGTGGCACCATGACTGCACAACTTCGCTCTCCTGGCAGAAACCGCACAATGCCAAGTTACGGTGGCAAAGACCGCACCCATTTTTAGGACTGATGACGACCATGGTCGCCAGGAATCACAGTAGGCCCATTGACAGGATAAATCACGTGCCCCCACTATAACGAGGGGGTACTAGGAGAACCTCGTTGCATTGGGATAGCCAAACCCCTGACTTGTGTGACTCTGTTCACCAAAGTGACCTCCGCAGCATAATCAAGGGCCAGAGGGCTAATCGAGAGCAGGAGGACCGCATCCGACAGGGGCAGACAAGGGCAAGCGGCCCTACCACTTGCCTTCCCCTCGCAAAGAGGCGTCAGATTCCTCCATCTAGTCACTAGAACCTCATGATCGTTGCCTCTCTCCCTGAGCATGTGTGGCCGCCCATCAGCTGGTGGCTCCCCATTATGGGATAGGGTGCAATGTCTTATCGACCTGGTTGCGAGAGGTTCATTGGCTAGACAAGTTTTAACCGATCCTAATAGAAAAATATGATGGCTCTTCAAAATCAGAGGAATTCCTACAGATCTACACCACCATAGTGCAGGCCAGGGGTGGCAACGGGAAGGTCATGGTGAACTATTTCCCGACCGTGTTGATTGGCTCAGCTCGGTCCTAGCTTATGAACCTCCCTCGTGGGTCGGTTCAATCATGGGAGGACTTAGGCGACCAGTTTGTCACCAACTTCCAAGGGACCTATGCCCGACTAGGGTTCAAGGATGACCTATACCAAATTAGGTAGTGATAGGATGAGTCGCTATGAGACTTCATCCAATGTTTCACCGAATGCTGAAACACCATTCCAAAGATCATGGGTGAATCCGTGGTCATCGCCTTCTGGACAGGGGTTAGAGACTAGAAGATGGTCGAAAAGTTAGCCACCAAGCAAACTTGGAGCATCACTGTGCTCTTTGAGCTCCCAAATAAGTGCATGGAGACAGCTGAGGCCTGAGAGCGCCTGAGCGGCATGAAGCTGTAGCTGACCTCCGACTGACCCGCCTCTTCCAAAGGGATCAGCAGAAAGGAAGAACTTCAAGAGTAGGTCGACAAGCTTTTGGAAGCAGGCTTTATCCATGAGGTACAATATCTATATAATGGTTGGCTAACCCAATCATGGTCTAGAAACACAATGGTAAGTGGAGGATGTGCGTCGACTTCACCAACCTCAATAAGGCATGCCTGAAGGTTCTCTTCCCTTTGCCCCAGATCGATCAGTTTGTTGACTCAACGGCTAGCAGTGATCTTCTAAGCTTCTCAGGTGCATTCTTAGGGTACCATCAAATTTCCATGTGTAGGGTAGATGAGGAGAAGATTGCTTTTGTAACACCTTTTGGGGTCTTTTGTTATGTAAAAATGTCTTTTGGTCTGAAAAGTGTCGGTGCCACATACCAACGTTGCATTCAGCTTGTTCTCCAACTATGGCTCGGTAGAAATGTCGAGGCATACATTAATGTTGTGGTTGTGAAAAGTAGAACCATGGATGACCTAGTCGAGGACCACCAAGAAATGTTCGATAACCTTCGGAAGTACTGCATGAAATTAAACCCAGAGAAGTGTATGTTTGGAGTCCCATCAAGGAAGTTGCTCGGGTTCCTCATATCCGGTCGAGGAATAGAGGAAAATATTGACAAGATCAGAGCCATCAACCAGATGAAATCCCCCACCAGGTTAAAGGAAGTCCAGAAACTAATAGGATGCGCGACAGCTTTGAGCAGGTTCATCTCGAGGCTAGGAGAGAAGCGGCTACCACTCTTCAAGCTCCTGAAGAAATGCAACCACTTCTTGTGGATGATAGAAGCAGAGACGACCTTCCAGGAACTCAAAAGGTACCTTTCTTCCCCTCCTGTACTGACCACTCCTCGACTAGACAAGGAGCTCTTTCTCTATGTTATAGCTACCCCATAGGTTACGAGCGAGGTCCTGGTCGTCTAACGAGAAGGATTTTAGCGACCAGTATACTACATCAGTGAGGTCCTACACAACATGAAAGCAAGATACCTACAGGCTTAGAAGCTGCTATACGCCATACTAATGGCCTCTCGCAAGCTCAGACACTACTTCGCCCACAAAATCAAGGTAATCTCCTCGCTTCCCATTAGAGAAATACTCCACAATAGGGATGCTGTAGGAAGAACAACAAAGTGGGCAGTAGAGCCTGGGAAGTTCGATATTCAATTCGTTCCCTGAATGGCTATCAAGTCCCAGACACTGGCTGATTTTGTAGCCGAGTGGTCATCCTTTGAACTTGAACTGGAATAGTGACCAGAGGCAAATCAGCACTGGACCATGCACTTTGATGGATCCTTCACGTTGAAGGGAGCGGGGGGCTGGAGTGGTCTTGACCTCACCAATTGGTGACATCCTCATGTACATAGTTCAATTATGTTTTTTGGCCACTAACAATGTTACAGAATACGAGGGCCTCTTGTCCAGAATGCGAGCAGCCTCCACACTTGGGATAAAATGCCTGTTAGCGATAGGGGACTCTCTACTTGTCATAAAGCAAGTGCAAAAGGCATTCCAGTGCACTAAGCTGACAATGATAGAATACCTCATGGAAGTGAGAAGACTAGAATGACGCTTTATCGGTTTCGAGATCAAGCATGTCCCTCGCAAGGATAACTTCCTAGCTGATGAGCTGGCCCGTCTAGCTTCTTCCTGCAAAACTATCTTAGTCAGAGTCTTTGAAGAAAGACTCACATGACCATCCATTGCTACCCCATAGGCCGCATGTGAAAGGGATGCTCCGATTGAAAATAGAGCACCAGAGGCAACACCTTTGAAGGCAATGCCTCCTTCGGTGCCATCGACCTCGGGTGGCAATCATGTGGTTGCCTTGATTCATTTGGGTACGACCTGGATGGATCAAATCTTGGAATACCTTCATTCGGGTATGATGTGTCAGCAAAAAGGGTCACACGGCAAGCCCACAGATACTCCCTAGTAGAGGGATGCCTTTACCGCCGAGGGAGCAATGACCTTTTACTGAAATGCATCACTCAAGAAGAGGGAGCACATCGCTCTCTAATATCCATGGAGGAATATGTGGCCGCCATGCTTCGTACCACACTCTGATCAGAAAAGTGTTCTATTGGCCAACGACCCTTCAGGATGCTCGCGAGCTGGTGAAGCAAGTCATGTCAGTACCATAGCCGACATACCAATCTACTAGCCCAAGCACTACAAACCATACCACTCTCTTGACCTTTCACTGTCTGGGGGCTCGATATCATGGGATCGTTCCCTAAAGCCCTAGGAGGTTTTGTATTCCTGTTTGTGGAAATCGACAAATTCACTAAGTGGATCGAGACTGAGCCTGTCAAGAAGATCACCACCACAGCTACAATCAAATTCATATGAGGGTTGGTAGTGTAGTTTGGCAGTCCAAACCGCAAAATTACAGACAATGAGACTCAGTTCACCAGTAGCTCTTTCCGAGACTACGATGAAGAGATCGGGACCAAAATTTACTATGCATCAATGGCACACCCTTAAATCAATGGACAGGTCAAATGGCCAAATGGGATGATATTGCAGGAGTTCAAGACATGGGTCTTTGATTTGCTTAAGAGCTATTCAAGACACTGGATGGATGAACTACTCACAGTACTCTGGTCGTTGAGAACGACTCCCAACAGGGCCACACCCGAAACCCCTTTCTTCCTGGTCTTTGGCGCGGAGGCAATGCTCCCCTACGAAATTGCCCTTCAATCTCCTCGAGTGACCAACTACTCAGACGATGATGCAGTGGAGCGATGAGAGGATGACATAAACCCGATCGAAGAGTTGCACGATCGTGCTCTAATTTGAGCAGCCCGATATCAGCAAAGGCTTACGCGGTACCATGACCACACGGTGCGGGAACAGACACTGGTCATAGGTGACCTCATCCCTAGGCAGGTCCAGAATAAGGCAAGCCAAAATAAGCTTTCCCCCAAGTGGGAGGGACCCTACAAGGTGGTCGATGTCACCTGGCCTAGTGCGGTCAAGTTAGCCATGGAAGATGGCCATGAATTGCATAACTTTTGGAACATAGCCCAGTTGTGCAAGTTCTATGTCTAGCGCTGCTCGAAGATGGGCCTGTTTTCTTATTTTACAGGATCTTCTAGATGAGCGTGGAACATGGCTTGTAAGTTTTTTCAATTCAAAAAATCAGATTGTTTTCCTATTTTGCAGGATCTTCCGGACGAGCGGGGAACATGACATGTAAGTTTTTCCAATTCTAAAAATTAGACTCTCTATCATTCAAGGTATCGACCTGAATAGAAAGCTGGTCGTAGGAATCTGATACCTCAGAAGAATCAAGCTCAGGATCGTTGTCGTTATCATCCACCATGAAGTAGAGGCCAATGAAGTCCTTGTTCTTCTTCTTGTTCTTCATGGGTAGCTCCTCCTCCGAGCTCTCCTTCGAGCTTGAGAAAGTGTCGACGTCGCTGAGCGCTGTCACAAAAACTCGAGATGCCGCCTTGGCCGCCTGCTTGGCCAACTTGTCATAGTTCTTGAAGAAGGGCTTCTTGTTCTTATTGTTCTTGTTGTGGTCATGGCCACGATCTTCCTTCTTCTTGAGCTTTGTGCAACCAACCTTGAAATGAGTGGTATCACCACATTCATAATAAGCCTAAGAGTCACCTCTCCTCTAGTCTCTTCTTTTGTTTTAAAAGCAGGTGAACTTCTTCACGATCAATGCAAGATCCTCATCATCAAGTGTGTTCACCTGTTCCTCTATGATAGAAACCAAAGAGGACAAAACAAAGCCACTGGGTGAAGGGTTAGCACAAGAAAAGCCAACTCCAGCCTGATTACCACCACTAGGTCTTGAAACTAATGCTATGTTCTCAGACAGGTGGTTTCCTAAGCCTATCCTAGCTGTCTTGGCTATCTGAGCTTGCTGAAGAGTTCATCATAATTAAATGTGTCATAACTAGATGACTCCTCAATGCTTGAGATCTTCACTTCCCATATGCTACGGTAAAGAGCATAGAGAAGCTTGATTGTTCTCTCATGATCAGAGTAGGGCAAAACACCGATGGATCTGAGATTGCTAACAATTCCATCAAATGTAGCAAACATAGCATCCAAAGATTCTCCAGGTCCTTGCACAAACATTTGATATTCTTGATTGTATCTGTTCTGATGTCGTGCCTTGATTTAGTTAGTGTCCTCACGAAAGACACTAAGAGTAGTCTAAATCTCACAGGCAGTATAGATGTGTTGGACTCTGTCAAACTCATTACGACTCAGGCCTGTGAACAATATATTTCTAGCCTTGTTGTTGACTTCATATTATTCGATTTGGACCTAAGTAGTACGAGCAACAGGGATCTCATAGTTATAGTACACAATATCACATATTGCACTTCCTTGGCTCAAGAGATAAGCCTTTATGCGTACCTTCCAATAAGAAAAGTCATGAACTTCAAAGAGCGGAATCTTCCCATATCTCTCTATTGTCGTCTACGGATCACAAAACTGGTTAGAGTTAACAAGTGATCAAACCGGCTCTGATACCAATTGTTGGACCGAGAATGACGACTAGAGGGGCGGGGGTGAATAGGTGTCTCACAAATTTCTTATGAAATTGATGACCTTCTCCTATTTAGATCACCCAATGCACCTCAAAACTTAAACGGAAACAAAACAGAGATAAACTTAGTTGCTATAGAAGTTTCTGAGAAAGAGCATGCAACTCATGGGTATAGATGAATACTAGGTTCTATATGCACTCATCCCATGGGTCATCACCACAAAAGATAGCAATTTTGATAGAAGAAAAACTTAGACCCAAATAAGAGAGCACCTGAAGAAGAAACTCTCCCAGTTGATGATTTAGAAGCAAAGGAATTCAAGACCCACTTCTATATATTCGTATGTGAATTTTATGCCTCTAGCAACAAGAAGAAAAACTTCTCAAGGTGAGAAAATTTTAGCCTTCAACCAAAAATGAAAATCACAACCAAAAAGAAAAAACTCACAACAAAGCAAGGGAGCCAATAGAAAGAGACTAGAAGGAGATGAACACAAGCATCGGAAGAAACAATCTTTTCATTTTTTGCGAAGGACAACCCTCTTTTCGACAGATTACAAGATGTTTTTCTTACAAAAAGCTCTCACCTATTACAAAGGCTAAGCTCTAATTTCCTCTCCTCTAAAACCTATCTCTCAAGGTTCAAATGGCTGACTCAAATCTCTCACACAGTCCTATCCCTCTATTTATAGGCCTAGAGAGGTAGCTTAGCCTTTAAGCTTTCTTATTCCCAAAATACCCCTCTCTTCCAATAGCCTCCTACCTACCACCGGGGTATTTTGGTCTATTTTTTGCTCCATCCATCGAGCAATTGTGATGCCTTCATGACTTAGCTTTGCCTCGACACAAGCTTCACGATGATGTCATGTTCCCTCCACCCTTCCACGGTTTTGAGATCAAACTGCGAAACTGCCTCGCACGCTTCTCGAATCATGACTTGCTACCACTTGCTTGCACCTCAAGCAAGCATCCTGATATCAATGCATGTACTACATCTTGCGATCTTGACCACCGACAAGTCTCTCCTGCTTCTAATCTCTCCAGGTCGCCTTGTCACTTGCACCGGCATCCCCTTTGCTTGACTTCATCAACATGTCGTCTTCATCCTCCCTTTCATGCTTTGCCTAACCTCCATGTCCACAACTAGGATCACCCTTGACTTCGCCCAGTCTTCTCAATTGTCTGACACCAAGCATCCATTTGGCCCCGATCATCCCGCCGTCGGCCACCAAGTTACATCCATCACCTGCACAACACAAGATAAGGAAACACATATCTCCAAACCATCTCCAGTTAGTTCGAAATCGAAATCCTCAACTTAAGACACATCCTAGAAAAAAATCGTGAATGTCGGATGATCCGGTGTCCACACATCTTAAGCGCTGGACCATCTGGCATGTTCAACTCCCTAGACCTGCCGTCTGGAATCCTCTCTGCATGAAATAGTCCGGCGTACATAATTTCTCATCACTAGACCATTCGACGAGTTCATCTCCACAAGACAACCATTTTGCAACCTCTCTGCAACAAATGGTCAGGTGTATTCTCCGGCGTTCATATCTTCCATCGCCGGACTATCCGGCGCATGAAAGTTCACCAGAGCTGATTTGCAACCTCTCTGCAAGAAATGCTCCGGTGTTCACTGTGCCCATCATTGGACTATCCAACGTGTACTTCAACCTTTTCTTCTGAGTTAAATTTCTTTGACGTATAGTCTTCCCAGGAGCTAGATCATCCGGTGTGTACAAAATTTGCAGCACTGGATCATCCGGCGTATACAAATTTCTTGGACTCAGAGACAAAAACGCCAACTCCATTTCCTCTGCAACTTTGGTTAGTCATGATCATAATTGCAGTACATATATACATGCTTTTGCAATCCAACAATCATCAAACCAAATTCACAACCTTATCAATCACTCATCACATATAAACCAAGACACATTTCAACTTGGTTTCTCAAATTCACAAATCAAACAGTTACAAAAGCAGATTTGTGGTAATTTGAGAAAAAAACAGAGCTATATCAATCAACCGGTACCCATCTCCATGGAGGTTAGTTCTTGTGGTGCCGTTCTCCATGACATTTTAGCTAGTCGCTGGGCTCCTCAAATCCACCAGCGACGGCGACATGCATACTCCCCGTCTCTACCAATCTCTCTCTCTACATGTGGTCCAAAAATTGACTTTTTTTTAAGAAAAGGAGGGCTTCAAGCCCTATATTGATGACATCAAAAGATCAGCACATTAGAGCAGACAAACCCCTATGAGGGCCAAACCAACATCCAAAAAACCAAAAATACATTGAAAGCAAATGGATGCTTTGACTTTGATGTGATGTCTAGAGGTCTCTCGAGATGATGCACATCGCACACCCTACATCTGTCAGTAACCGGAAAGAGACCGCCGAAGAAACCCGCCACTGATACTAAGCCAAAAAGGAAGGTCCAATATAACCATTGAAAATCCGCATGCCAGAAACCAAGAAACCTACTTCACCTCTTGGTAGGATACAATCTGCGCCCCAATTCCCTCTAGATGCAGGAACCGCATCCCAAAGGAATATCTTGTGCTACCAGACCTTGGAAGATAGCACCGACAACAAAGGTAATAAATAACATTTGTAGCGGCCGCTATCGCAGTAGCATACCCCTATCGCTACTGTGTTGAGGTAGTGGGCCGAAAGTAGCAAGCTGTAACTATTGTAGCTAGCCGTAAAATCACTTACCGGGCCGCAAAATCGCTTGTCAGGCCATAATAATAGGCCATTAACTTATGCGGCATACAACCTGTTAATTTGTGCAAAACCTAGCACTCAAATGTCTTCCCAGCATTAACGGTGAGGAGCTGCTGCCACACGCCCATGCTCTAGACCTCCAATCCAGTGCTCATGGCCGCCGCTTGCCAGCGCCACTCGCGTGGCCGCGCTCACGCCACCGTCTGAGGCTTCGAACTGCTGGCTGCTGCATTGGAAAAAAGGCTGCAGGTCTGTAGCCCACCAGGAACTCCCTGGCCATTGCCTGTCAACGTCAGGTGTCGCGCCATCCAGACTTAATCTATTTTGTGACTCTTGTCATCTTGTGTCTTATAATGAGATATTGATGTTTGTTTCGTCTTTTAAGTTATATGTTCGTATTGATTTATCACTTTTTTTTTTTTACTATTTTACTATCTCGTATGTCAAGTATCATGATCTATACTCAAAATTGTGAGTATTTTTAAGATTTCGTTATGGGAACTGAGTTCGCAATGACCCCTACAATCAAGAATCTGCTACCTGACTTCAATCCACTACCACCCATTATCTGCCATTTATTAGCTTGCCGAGAAACCAGACGGAGTTCCCGGCACTGCCGTGGATGAGCAATCCAAATAGTGACCCTGGAAAAAAGCCAAGCACAGTAGCCCCAGAGAAGGAGCTCATGCTACGGAAGACATACCACTCTCTGACTCCGCCGAATCCACCAACACCAGTTTTGATGGCTAGGGCCGATCCGAGATCCTCACCGAAGATGCCAGGAAGAAATTTATTCCCATACATGCCTTAGTCGCAGACTCCGCCGCCATAGGGATCCTGAAGCTCTGTTGTCAGTAAACGGATGGTGAGCTCTGTAGATAGGTTGCTGGTTGATTAACTGCTAGTTTATTCTTAGGTCTAATTAGCCGTCCACGATGATACAAAAGGGCTAAAAGTAAAGAAAACCGAATGGTATATAGGCTCAACAAAATAGAGTCTAACAGAGGCAGATTGCACAAAACTGGATCCTGTGGCCTTGGTAGAAGAAACTGAAATAGTTTTAATCCTGATGCATGTACTCTATAGCATCAGAATTTTAATCCTGAATCCTGGTGCTCTATGTTTCTACATGCTACCTTTTGTCCCTGTACAAAAGATTTTTTGGGGGATTTATTGATGTTCCATGATCCATGTTCAACTCTATTTTGCTCCATTGTCAAGCCTCCTTTTTCTCTCCTAGATCTGTGTCCGCTTAATCCTGATTATAACTGGTTTAATATCCCTATGTGTTTCTAAAACAAATAAAGGAGAAACGTTATTTTGATTTTCCTTTAATTTATCAAAAGCTACCCAAGCTTCAACTTCTTACACTGATCCATAAAATAAAAACCTACAGAAAGCTACGAAAAGAAAAGCTTTGATCCAAACTAAAGAGAATCCGCCTTCCGTATGAAGGGAGAGATAGAGGAGGTGATGGTGAAAAGAGTTCTACTTATGTTTATAAGAAAGAAATTTATTCCCTCATGTTTTAATATTGAGTTTGATCATTTGAAAATGATGAGTAAATTCGACTAAAAATGGTTTTATAGTATTACAATTTTGTTATGTTTATAAATACATTCACTAGAAATTAGTGGTAGTACTCTTTTTTTTTCTTGAGGAAGTGCCTTACAAATAGATAATCCCAACCTGGTTCTATTTAGTTTGATGTTATTACGGCTTGGCGACTTGCAATGATGCAGCTATGTGTCACGTTATTCTCTTCTCTTTATCTATGCTACCCCGATTTATGAACCGTTTTGCTAAATAAGAGGACTACTGTTTAGAAGCAATTTGAAGTTTTTGCCATTATATGTGCCAGTAGTCATGTATTTTTTTTTCCTATTGAATGTTGATCTGATGGAGGAAAAAATGGACTCGTTCGGTCGTCCTTACATAGAAAAATTTAGGTTATTGCTAACTAGTAGTTAACCACCAGATCAATATCTAGTGGTTATTTTTCTTTTGGCCTTCCACCTAACACCACACGGGCCACGTTCCTTTTCATACTTCTCCCCTCCTCTCACGTCGGCCTTACTCTTCTGTAACAGCCTAAATTTAAATTAATTTAAAATTTATTTTTATACAAAAGAAAGTAAATAAAAAATTAAAAAAAACCTACAATATTTATATAAAAAGGTTTCTAAATTTTTTATTGCATTTGTTTGAATATAAGTCGCTTGATTTATAGTGTATATTAAATAATATATATAATATTTATATACATGTATGTATGTGTATATAAAGAAATACAAGAAATAGGAAATAGAAAAGGAAAAGAGAAAAGGAAAAAACCATAGACTTACCTTGGGTCCACACTCGAGTTTTTTTATTTTTATATTTTTTATAACTAATATTTAAATAAATAGACTCCTAATGTAAAGATTTGCACAAATAAACATCTACAACTCCCTAAAAGGGCGACAGCTCTTTCAGAGGACGGTAATGATACCACGGTGGTAGCGCGTGCCACCCCTTACCATCCTCTCAGAGTGCGGGTAGGGCCCTCCCCCACCCTCGCGGCCGTACCACCCCTTACCGCCCTCTAAGAAGGCGGTTAACCTCTTGCCGCCCTCTCAGGGGGCGGTTAGCCTCCGACCCCACCCCCTTCCACCAGTATAAAAACAATGAAAATCAATCAAAATAGTCATTTAAATATAGAAAAAAGAAAGAGCGAGGGAGGAGAGGAGAGGAGAGGAGAGGAGAGGGAGGCAGCCTAGCAAGCTCTATTGTTTTTGATCTGCGGATTTTAGATTTCGGTTTCTGGTAATTTTTTAGACTTATATTTTTATTAGTAATTAAAGTACCACTAGGTCTAGGGTTTAGCGAGGTAACAATAGTTATATTATGTGAGACCTAGGGTTTAGAAAGGTAGGATATACTGTCTTTTGTAGTATATTGTAAAGATCAATTTCAATATGGTAGGATAGCCATCAGATGCATAGTAGTTTTTAGTGTATGATAGTTTTGATTATCTAGATTTTATAGAATAATGATGTAAGTAATAATTATAGCTAATTAGAAATTTTATTAAATAGAAGGATGGTTAGTTAGTTTAAATTGGTTAGTTTGCTTAGGAGCAATATTAAATATACGTATTGTTAGGTGATCATCGGTGTCGGTAATTTTGTTAGAGTTTCGATAATCAGAAGTATAGTTTTTCGGTATTAACATTGGATATATTTTTAGATGTTTCCAGAGATGTGCGATAAATTATATTTTTAGATATATTATGGTGAAGGTCAAATTAGTTATGGTTCTAACGGTGTAGATCTCTCTGGGTTTCAGCATGTCATCAAGGTACTTAGTAGAGTCAATGAGAGGACCATAGAGGGCGTGTGCAAGTGGCTGATGCGCCAGTTTTAACCGGATCCCCAGCAACATGAGCTTAAGCTGAGAGATATGCTAAGCTGTGCTACTCAGGGGTATTTTGGGGAGCTCGTCTTAATTAATGCGACATTTACTTGGAGGCAGTACATAGATATATCATGTGAACGTGGTCTCCCATTTGTGCTGCTAGTTGAGGCGTTACAAAAGGATCCAACAGAGATAAACTTTGCGGAAGCAGTAGCAAGAACAAGTCAGGTAGTGGTGGATGAAGCAGACCCAACAACTGTGAGGGATGAGCAAGATGTTGGGGATGTGCATGAGATGCAACCAAAGGGTATAGCCGATGAGGGAGAGCACATCCATCGCATAATTGAAGAGATAGAGATGGAGGATAAAGAGCTGGAGGAAGCCATTGCCGATGAGGATTCATCCGACGAGGAGGGAAATGCTCATGTTCCTGCGGAGTGGATGAATCAGAAATTTTCAAAGCTAGTGGTGAGTGAGGGTCATCAGACACCTTGGAAATATCATGAGAACGAGGTGTCCTAGGGTGCTATATACCCTAGTAAGGAGACTGTTACTGATGTAGTGAAATTCTGATCGATGTCTCTTTGGAGGCAGTTGAAGGTTGTGAAGTCGAGCAAAAGGGAGTATGATGTCAAGTGTTTTTTGCCTGATTGTTCGTGGCGGGTGCACGCATTCAGGGGGAAATGGGTTGACTACTGGGAGTGTTCAATAGTTAGGGAGCATAATTGTCACATTGAGGAAATAGAGTTCTCCCACCGAAACTTATCATCTACTTTTGTTGTCAATGTTATGTACAGAGAGATTGTGGATATCCTAAAGTATGAGCCACGATCAATAATCTGTGCTATTATGGAAAGTTCCCAGCACACAATAAACTACGCCAAGGTATAGAGGACGAAATAAAATGCTATTGAGATGAGGTTTGGGACATACAAAGATTCATATGACAATCTACCACTTCAACTAGCCATAATATGTGTGAGAAACCCTGTAAGTTACTTTGACATCAAGCATTACCCCTCGATTGATGTGAAGTATAGAGGGAAGTGAGTATTGCAACATGCTTTCTTTGCATTTACGGCAACTGTCAAGGCATTTAGGCACTGTCGACCCATCATTTGCTTGGACATGACGTTCCTCCCTGGGAAGTATAAAGGACATATATTGTCTACAATTAGGGTAGACAGGAACAACCAAGTCATGCCACTGGGGTTTGCCTTCGTGGAGAGTGAGAATGGGGAGAGCTGGTATTGATTCCTTGAGCGGGTGAAGCATGCTATTGTTCTAGACCGGCCTGATATATGTTTGATTCATGATAGACATGCAGGACTGTTGCAGGCTTTGCTAGATATGCAATACGGTAATGTTCGATGGTGTGTAAGAGCAAAGTGGCCTGACTTGAAGAGCAGGTGGTGCATGAGGCATATGGGTGCAAATTTTTACAGACAGTTAAAAAACAAGGACTTGATGAATCTTTTCAAGAAATTGTGCAGCCAAAACCAGCAGAGAAAGTTCAATGTCCTATGGGCAAGACTAGATGAATTAACCATGAAGCAGATAGCTGAGCTAGGAGACACAAGAGATGACCCGATTGCTCTTGGACCCATCCTAACAGATACTCCCTATATAGTAAGGAGGTTAGGGTCAGTTGTCAGGAACTTTTCGCCATGCATACAAAATGAGTCAAGAGAGAAATAGGTATTGATGTATGACATTAAAGGGGCAATGTATGGGATAATGACAACTAATCCTGCTAATATCTACAACTGGGTCATACGGGGTACAAGGTCCCTCCTACTTGTTGGAATTATTGAAGGTATTATGCATGGGACTTGCAGATATTTCATTGATCGCTACGCAGCTTTTTCAAAGGCAATGGAAGATAACCGTATGTTGTATGGATCGATGCTATGTGAGTACATGAAGAATGTCATAAAGAAGGCACATATGCACCGTGCCAATCAGGAAGGAACTGTGGAGCACAGATTCAGTGTCTTGTGCCGTGATAAGGGTCGTAGGGGTGACAGACGTGAGCGCTATGTGCACTAGTGCGTGCTTAGGATTGGAACATGTAACACCCTAAATTTCAACTTTTGCAATAATTTAAAATTTTGCTAGAACTTAAATAGGTGTTTGCAATTTTGGTTCAATAGAGAAATTAATTTCTAAATTTAAATTGACCTAAGTTAAATGTTTGTTTCATTCAAGTCGTTGTAGATGCAATAAGGTTTTATTGCAAGGAAAAAGTTTGCAAAATCTCGCTAGAAATCGCTCGTTTAAACCCCTTTTGAAAAGTGTTGAAAATCAAATTGGAAAAGGTTATCAAAAAAATTTCTTCGTCTATTTTACTTTGAGGCGAATTCCTAATTGTTGAAGCGGAGCATAGTGCGGCGCCGAGCGAGAAAGGTCTCTTTTTTCGGTTTATTCACTGATCTGAAATGAAACTTAGCACTTGTTAAAATGCCTCATTTCATTTCAATATCGCCAGAACTTTACCTTCCTTGTCATTTTAAATGGTTGGGTGCAAACCCGCATTTCGAAAAAGAACTACTAATCCTTAACTTTTCGAGGAATCCTTCATCAGTGGTTGTGAATGACTGACTTTTTCAATCCTTTCGACCTTGGTCCGTAGGCTGGGGCTAGGCGTTCGCAGAATCAGTCTATCCGAACCGCAGACGCACTTTTCAGATCAAGAAAAACAACAGTTCCACAGATATCTCCTGTGCTTTTCTATTTGAAACACTAGGGCGCTAAGAAAAGTGAATTTCCTGAAATTCCAGGGTAATCGCGCCCTTTACTCTATCAAGCTATTGGAATTGGCTGGAACTTTCTATACCAAAAAGGGGGATATGTCCGACCAAAGATTTTACCCACCCCCCCCCCCTCGGTGACCGAATCACGGTGCATGTTCGTGCGTAGAAATAACGTCATGGTAATTATTGCCATCGGGAGTGCCTTCGAGCCATTTCTTTTCTTCCCCAGCCCAACCCCTCTCCCCCTCCCTTCTTTTCTCTTCTGAGCGGGCCACCGACCACCTTCTCCCTGCGCGGCCCATGTCAGTCGAGCCGGCCTCCAAGCCTGCTGAGCCGCCCCCTCCCCGCCCCTTGTCGCTATCAGGTGGGACCGGCACGAGCCGAGCCACTTCGCTCGAGCCACCTTCCACCTCCTGCCGCCCGGTCACCCGAGCGCCCCCTATTGACAATGCCCGTTTCAATTGACGCCCCCACGACATAACTCCCCAATTAGTGCACACCTCCGTGATCCTCTCCCTTCCCCCTCTTGATTTCAGCCATTTCCCCCTTTGATTGCTCGCTAATCCATTGAAAACTGAAGCTTTAATGGATTTACACCTGCCGGCCATTTCTCCCAAATCCGGCCGTCCCTCTCCCTCCCTCGGCTATTTAAGCCCACCCTCGCCTTCCTTGCGCCGTTCCGCACCCAAAGAACCCGTTTCCCCTCTCTCTTGCGCATGGATTTGAGCTCGTCGCCATCGCCACCATTGTCACCGGTGAGAAGCTCGCTGCCGCCCCAATTTTGGCCGTGTCGAACCCCTTTTGATCTCGTTCTTCGCTCTTTCGGTGTCGTAGATCCCTGTGCGATGAACCCCGATGCTGTTTGGAGCCTTTCTCGTCGCCGTCGGCCTTCGCACCGAGTTCCAAGCGCCACGGGCCTTCTTCTCCATCGTCGGCCGCCTTCGGGTGTCCCTCCGCCACTGCCGCCTCCTGTTAATGCCACCGGCCATAGCCCCTTTAAAATCCGGCCGTTGGATCCAAATCCGGCGGTCTTGATCACATACCCCTTGGATTATGATGTTCGGTCCACCGTGGACCCGTGGAGTGGCCATAAGGTCGTGGTCCATGGGCTGCATGCACCTATTCCTTGGCTTTTCCAATCTTTATTGCATCATAATTCCAATTTTTAAGTATAAAAATCAATTCGGTATTTCTTTGAAATTCAAGTAAAAATTGCAGATTAGTCCCTGGAACTTCAAAAGCTCAATACTTTTTGCTCGTACCTCCGATTTAGTTGATTTTCACGTCCAGATGTTCGTAGCGGTGTGTAGAATCTTTTTATAGGGTTTTTTATCTAGATTTAGCACTATTTGGTATACTATTCTTAGGTTTTCCTTTGTGTGTGCTTTTTTCGGTTTGTCGATTAGGAGCTGAGCAATTCGGCAATCTCCAAGACCAAGCTTTCGAGGATTTTGAGTAGCACTCTATCGAAGGCAAGTGTTCTTGAGCATTTTGTCCCTGTTTTAGGATTTGCAGGTGTAGTTTTTATCCTTCAACATGCATGCTTGTCTAAATATGAAATCCCATGTTAGGGTTTATTAGTTCTGATTGAATATTCCTTGTCGCCATTGTTTAGCCATGAGATAAAATGGGTAGATGTACACCTATCTTAGGCACAAAACACATGATTATGTAAATGATCGACTTAGTGATTAACTAGAATATTATTTGGATGGTTCCTCATAATTTTAGTTCATTTTCTTCTCCATTCATCGGACGGCCACGACGCCTTTACAACTTAGTTTCACGATGGTGACACGTACTCCTCTAGTCCTCCCACGATTTTGAGGGCAAACCACGAAATCCTAGCACGCTTCTCAAAGCGTGACTAGCCACCACTTGATTCCACCTGAAGCAAGCACTTCGATGATGACGCGTGTCCTCCGTCTTGTGATCTTAACCATCGGTAAATCTCTTCTACTCCCGATCCCTCAGGCCGCCTTGTCACTTGTACCGGTATCCCCTTCGCTTAACTTTATTAACACGTCATCTCCATCCTCTGTTTTATGCTTTGCTTGACCTTCATGTTTAGAGCTAGAATCACCCTTGACTCCGTCTGGCCCTCCATGATCATCCAACACCAAGCATCTGCTTAGCCCCGATCATTTACCATCGACCGCCAAGTTGCATCCGTCACCTCCTTCACATCTCGAAACAAGCAAACACATTTCCCTCTACTCTTGAACACCGAACCATCTAGTGAGTGTAACACTATCTGTTCCAGGAAAATTTTGCTCTCTATACGAAAAGGTCCGGTGAAAGCTTCCGATGATCTCATGTCCATCACCGGATAATCCGGTGTGTGACCGAATCACCTTTCTACAACGTCTCTGCAACAAAGGTCCCGTGCATTCTCCGATGTTCACAATCTTAGCACCGGATTATCCGGCGTACATAATCAAACTTTGCACCAAAAATCTCCTCTCTGTAGAAAATACTCCGGCCCTCTCAAAGTCTATCACCCTGGACCATTCGGTGTGTGCTTTCATTTCTGCTTCAGCACTGAAAATGCTCTGGTGCTACCCTCTAGTGTAACCACCACACTCACCAGACCTTCCGGTGCATTGATCTCCAATTTTGCCCGAAAAATTGCTCTCTAGAAGAAATAGTCCGGTGAGTATACACTGTCCACACTAGAATTTCCGGTGAACACCGGAACATCTGATGTTCACACCGAAACTTCCGGTGTGTGTAATTTTTCTACGTACAGAAAAGAATTCACCAATTTCAAACACCGCCAACTTGAGTCAGACATGAACAAGAACCAGCATCCACAAACACATACTAACCAAGTTTAAGACACAACAACTGTTGTCAATATCTCGTCACATGCAAACTAAGGAACTTCTCCACTTGATTTCTCAATATATTTTGTTGTTTAATATGTTTGTTGGAATCTGGTGGCTGTGATGAAAATGTGGCTACATATTTAGTTAAGTCATATCAAAGGTAAATTTATAGTCTTCTCATTCTTTGTAGATTTTGTTAAGTTGAACTGTAAGTGTCTTTGATTTCACTTTTCCATTCTGTTTAGGTAGATTTTGTACTATTTTTTTTTCCAAATCCAACCATTGATTGCTTTGATTTTTTTGTCTTATCTTTCTGGTTATGTTTTATGTATGTTATTCCTTTTCATATTGGTCTTTTAGTAGATGTCTTTTTCTCCTAGTGATTACTCAACCTAACCATAGTGATGAGCAGTGTTGGCCTGATCTTCCAATAGGTAGCGATAAGTCGGTGGGTGAAGAACTCGACGTTGATGATCCAAAGGCTTCGACCCGAACAGATCGTCTCCCTTGCAATCACTACACACACAGCTCCGATGGTTATCAACCGTGTCGCGCGGTTGACCTCGCCAAGAAGGCTCAATCCCTGCAAGCGTACCGAGAACACAAGCAAGAATGTAGAAGATGCAATCTGAAATATTGCGAATAGAATTCAAGCACTCGAAGTTGGGGTTCCACAAACACTTGCGGCGGCCTAGTCGGTCCGGAACAAGAGTGAAAATCTCACAATCTGTGTGTAGATCAATATCTAAGCAAAACCCAACCCTAATTAGGGTGGTGGCTACTGTATATAAAAGACTAGGGTCGGCCAAGGACCTCTGGACGCGTCCCTAATGGATTCCAACATGTTACACGGCCCAACGCCCAAAAGATGGTGGCGCAGCACCCTGATAGATTCTAGACGTCTACTTTTTTCGACGATTCCTGTTGACTCAGAAAGAATTTGGACATGGGACCAGTCCTGTTGGAAAGCTTATCTCCTTAGCTTTCCAACCATGTGTAGAACGTCGAAAACGGAGTCCGTATGCGTCCTGGGCGACGATTTTAGTGCGAGCTGGTCCTGGACTCCGAAACGGACTCGAACTTGATTGGACATCCACCTTGGCTTGGGCGCCCTTGCTGTTCTTCTCCCGTGTTCCTAAGTAACAATACATCACAATTATTCAGTAGCATCCCATCCTTATCAAAATATAAAGGAACACTAAGGAACGAGCTCACCTCATGATTTAGTTGACGTGCACGAGCTCGTGTTAATAGACCTATTGTTGAAGAAATACTTGATGTGTGTATCCGAAAGAGTGATGTTCTTATCACATAGGCTTTTGTTTGATGTGCAGGTTTTAAATGACCAGCGTCACAAGAGCAACAAGAAGAAACGAGATCAAGTTGAGTTTCGTGTCTTTTCCCCTTAAATTATAGCATGTAAATATTTATGTTTGAATCTTCAGCGTATGAGTGTTGTTGTCTCTGTTTGCCTCTGTCATGAACTGATCGACTATTTATTCAAGTGATAAAAAGAGAAATTTTCGTTCCTTATTAGAGATGCAATGTAGACTCTCCTGCTTGGGTCTTTAAACTTGTTTGGACCTATCAATCACGCACACGTATCCTCTATAGAACTGCACCGTCACCGATGTATAGGCCTAAGCTATACATGGTGCATTATGGCAGAGGATCCTGCTCCATCAATCACTGGACAAACAGAGAGATCATACCTTGATGTCACAGTAAACAAAAGTTCAGAACAGGCAAGAGATTGTAGACAACTCAGAGAAAGGACAACCGTCATGTCAAATCTGAACGTTGGTCTATACTGATCACACGGTTAAAAAAGTGACTGAAAACATAAATTGTTTAGCTGACAAACAAAAAAATGACTGAAGTACAAGCAGTTTGTCCTTGTTGCTTTGGAAAAAAACTGACTTCAATTATTAAGAGAAGTAATAAACTTTTGCCGGGTGGTCAAACTGACGTGTCAATAATCTATTGGCTAAAAATATGAATGTAATCACAAAGAAATTTAGCTAACTGTCAAGTAGACAATCCCGTCCGCTATACTTAGCTAGAAGCACAATAGCTTCTAATATTTTCGCTATTTTCCCTGTCTCCATTGTCCTCCATATGAACCAACGGGCCCAAACAACAAGCTAATTTTGAAGTCTGACTTTATTAGAAGTCCTGAATGTATCTCTTATAAGCTTGAAGTATGAGAAATATAGTAGGACACCTCATCTTCCTTTTTCCCAGCCAACATTCATATTTGTTACTGATCAAATACTTTCCTTTAATAATATTATGGCTTACTATATATAACTTAGTGTATTTTAAAGTAGCATGGTTTTATAATTTCTTCAAATATACAAATCTTTTTCCATTTTACTCTCTTTGTGGGTTTTTTCCCTCCAAAGAATGTTAACAAGTCTATGTGACAGTGCGTGAAATGCAGAAGAGAAAACGCCCATGTTGCAAATACATTAGCTGAAAGCGCCTAATTAAAATTTTAGTTCTAGATAGCTAAGTTGAATAAAATTAATTAGTAGAATGACTCAAATAAATCTACTAAATTGGACTTGAAAGCTTGGTCAAAAACTAAACTGTTCAGATACTCGAATAAACAAATAAAAATTAGATTTTCAGCTTGGTTCATAGTCCAGGTGCTTATAATGCAATTTTTGTCAAAGCTGATATATATAGTGCAGTACTTATTTTACATGTGGAACACGTACAATAATGTATGAATAGTATAAATTAAGGAACTTGAAAGTATCTCTGGCAGCTTCTTGCAGGATCCATAACTGGAATTGAGAAGCTCTCATTAATTCAATTCTATGCAAACTACATACACAAAATTATTACTTCAAATTGCACGGAAGGGAAAGCACTACTCACTACTCTGTACCCCTTGTTTCATGGCAATGCTCTACTTCATACTTGAGTTGGCAGCTCAGATGTGGTGGACTTTCCTACCGAGGCCATGTGATTTCAGAAGAGGTCCAAGTTGCTTCATCATCAAAGACTTCTGCCGGAAAAAAATCTAGCGGCTTAGGGGCAGATATAGTCTTCTTGTTGCTCAGCATCAGGACTACATCTGACATAGAGGGCCGGTCTGCCGGATCCGTTTGAACACACAGTAGTGCTATCTGTATGCATCTTGTTATGTCGGTAGTTTCAGCTCCATTACGCAATGATGGATCTATAAGCTCCAATGATCTCCCGGCCTCCCACAAATGCCAAGCCTACAGAAGAACTCTCATGAAAATATATGCAATAACATGGTACTGCCTTTCAACTGTAGGGAGTTTCAAGTTTCTGGTGGTACAAATTTCTTGCGTATCTTAGCCAACTAAAGCAACACAGCAGATTGTTTTTTCTAAGATAATGGAAGTATAACTCCCGATCTCTACAAACAAGATGCCCAGTATGCATACAGCTATTTTTTTTAAAAATAGACACTCAGATTCACATCCAAGATAACTCAAACTTAGATGGTTTAGATAGTCTAGGCATACATCCACACCCTCAATTAAGCTTGACTCAGTTCCTAACGCAGCAGATTGTTGTAGATAAGTTTATTTGTTGTCACAATTTTTGTTTTGTTGAATGGGTACTGTAGTGAATCCACAAGTCCAGCATTATTGGCTGCCAAGTTTTTCCATCTTCATAGACAACTTTCTATCCCTATAAGCCATGCTAATCACTCCCACTTAACTCTCCCACTCTTTGTATTAAAGAAAGAAGTCACAGTTCAATTACAGGTACTCCCTCAATAAGGGAGAGGACAGCGAAAGCGCGCGCACACGCCTATATTAGATTAACATACATGCCACTTAAAAATGCCCTAGGTTTACAGTTGTTGCCACCTCTCTAGGTCCCATTCCTTCCTCACCTCTTATGTTGTTGCCGGCGGCGAGAAAGAGAAGGGACTTGGTCTTTGTAGATCTAGTGGTTAATTGCTTGTCTCCAAATAATTTGTGTGGTGGTGACTTGGGGCTTTAGTCCGCTTCTTCTATGGCTTTGTTGCTGGATCTAGTGGGATCCACTACAGAGGTTGCGATGCTCAGTTTCTTTGTCTCGTATGCATATATGTCTCCAAGCCTCAAAGTTCCTAGGCTGTCGGATGTTAGTTCCCCCAGGTTGGGGTTTTGTTCTAGGTCACCGGTTTTTTATCCTATGGTGCCATACGTGTTTTCTAGGTTGCCAGTTAAGCTGGCTCTGATGACGACGCTAGATTCAATTGTTGCCAGATCGAAGAAGGTGACAACCGATTTTCTTTCAAAGATCTTCAACCTCTTGGCTACTCGTCTTGCAGTGAGAGAGGGGCATCGCATTCTAGTTGTGGTCTTTTGCAGTGAACTAATGTGTGGTGTCCCTTTGATGGCTTGGTCAACTGTTGTTGTACCCGTTCCTAGTGCTATCCTCCACCAAGCTTTGGCTCGGCGATCATGATCGCCAAAACATTCAGGATCTGGAGAAAGTCATGTAGGTTTTTCTTTGTAATTTTTTCTTTTACAGGATCATTTTCATAAGACCCAGGAGCTAATTTTTGTGCCCATCTTACTATTTAGGGCTTCCAACTACTTTGTGAGAAAAAACATACATGCCACTTAAACAGAGAAAGCACGACCACACCAAAGAAATAGAGCTCTCCAAAATGAAAGCCATGTACCCAGTGCAACCAAAAGTAGAGAGGCATGGGGCTGATTCATACTATCCCCAAAAACCCACCACCCCCTTCCCCTTTTTCCCTAGAATGAATTCTCCCCTCGGGGAGTCTTACCATCCCTTACAGAGCTTACTCTATTCATCTGTACCACCTAACAGAGATTCTTTCATGGCCTTTTGTTTAAGATGAGTAAGGGCTTAGCCTTTCATGGCTTGACAGGAGAAACGGCCCCTTCTTCCCAAACTACCCCACCCCGTCTACCGCCGCTCCCCCCGGCCACCCCTCTCTGCCGCTTCTCCCCCTTCACAGTCGCCTCCACATACCTAGGGCTCATCCTTCATGGTAGCCTCCACCTCAGCTGGATTCGGATGCCTCCGCCTGCCACCACCCCTCTCCCTCACTCCCTCTATCTTATTGAGGAAAATATAAATTTCAATGTTTTCTTGAGCCCTTTCTCTGCTGGACCGGCTGGCCCATCTGTCTATGTGGTTTCCAGGCCCATTCGGTGCTGGACAAAAAAAGTTGGGCATTGGTCGACTAGGGCAAGAGATGGAAAAAGGAGAGAGCAGGGAGAGAGAGGGAGCTGGTGGCAGCTGGAGGTTGTAACGGCAGCGCAATCTCTCAGCGATTCCTTCGGGAGTTGTTGGGGTGGAAGGGTGGATGCCTCCATATCTAGGCCAGCTCCCTCTCCTTGTTGAAGGCAGAGGAAACATCTCTTGTTTTCTCTTGATTCCTCACTCCTTTCTCTTTGAGTTTGACTGTCATCTCTGACTTGGAGTCGAGTGAATCTTGTGCTCCAGTTTTGGTGCTTCAATGCTTGAAGTGGGGGAGTGAAGGAGTTCCTATGTTGGTGCTTATTGGAGCTGTGATTGACGAGGCTCGCCCGCACGCGCCGACGGTGAGGTGAGGCTTTGTAGCTCCGTCTTCCTTGTCAGCGGCAACAACGGCGAATAGGATTTCTGGGACAGCAGCTTCTTTATAGTGCCTTGCCTCGATTGATTTTGCTTTCAGGCGAATCTCATTGTGAGTATTTCAGTTTCACAATTCTTTTTTCCCTCTCTGTTAATCTAGACGGATTGGTTGGATGAAAAATGCTCTGTGATGATTAATATACATTGAAATTTGTTTTGTGATCTGAGAGCATATTAGTTTCAGACCTGTGTAGTTCTTTAGTCTAATTTTGTTGTTGTTTTCTGTACGAGTGATGTTGTTGGTCCTCTTTGGTTAGTTGTGATCTGTACTACATGCTTTCATTATCCAGAGAAGTCAGTGAATGAGTGGTAGAGCTTCTGCTCTGTGGTTGTTCTGATTATTGCTGTGATCTGATTTCATTCTCTGAGTTTCTATACATTGGAATAGAATAGCAGCACTGTCACATTAAATTTCATTCTAGAGTTGGTATACAGGTTCCGAACGAAGGCTTAGATTCATCCCAATCTTTGATGTGTACCTCACAATAATTAGGGGGCAGCACCTTATGCATCCTGGGGCCATTTGTTGCAGAAAATCTGAGAGCCCGTTTATCAAAATTTCATTCTTGTTGTTCAGATTAGCAAGTACACATGATTACTGCAATTATCTTCTATAATCTGCTGTAATCTCTTTTAACATTATGTGTAGTGGAGAGTTAGTGGTTTGCTCTTGTTCTCTTATTTTTGGGATATTAATATACATGCTCATTTTATCGCAATATGTACAACATATCTCAGCCTCTCTCTTCCAGAGCCAAGTCCAACTAGCACCACTGACACCTTATCCTCTCAGGTGACTGATAAGTGGGCCTAGCTCTCTCTGCCTCTCTCTCTAACGTCATTAAAATCATTAAAATCAACTAAAACACTTTAAAATGCATAGTAAAAAGAATATAGCTCCAACAATTATAAAACTAGTTTTGTTGGTTCTATTTTGACATGCCCTACATGTTAAAATTACTAGTAACCATGAAGTACTCACTAAAAACAAAAAAGAAGCAAATCAAGACAAGGGTAAATTAGTCAATTGCACCACCATCCTCTCATTCAAGAAACCAAATCTAGCCAGATACTAAACGATTTCCCAATGTGATTCTGATTCACCAAAAAAACATTTTCAAAATAAATTTGAAACAAAAATATTTTAAAAAAATCTAAATCCATACCAAATAATCCCTAAGCAAAATCCTATTATGCCATCCATTGCAGCAGAGCCATTTCTCGGTGTACTACTGACATGGGCCTATTGTATGTGATTTCTTGTGGCAGGGTATAAGTGGGCCTGGCCCTCCCGGAGTTGCGTTATCGGAGTCGAGCCAGAGTCGACATGCCTTGTCTGCCCACCTCTTTCCAATGGATCTATCCCAGCCACAGGGCTGTAAGCTCCTTTGTCCCTAGCAAACAGCTGCCAGACTGTTTTTCAGATCGTCCTTCGGCCATCTCATCAAACGTGAAGTTGTCTCTGACAATTAGACCATCTATATATGTGCAAAATAAGTAGGGGAGTTGAACCGGTTTACGGAGAAGGAAGTAGGATTGTCATTATTATTCAATGTATGTGCAATAACAACGGGTGGAACTCAAGACACCAAAATAATCATAAAGAACTATGAGGGAAAATGAAACATTAGAAATTCTCTCATTGAACGTGAGAAAGAGAGAATTTATACTTGTAAACCATACCACATACTAATCAAATATTATTTTGGCATGACCATATTATAATGGTGTAGATTATTAATTACAGATTTTATAGTTGCAAACCATACCACGCACTAACCAAATGTTTGCTTAGCCAGTTTCAATTAAAAAAACTTGCTTAGCCTTTTCTTTTCCATCCAGGGCTCATAGACTACGGTAAATACGGTGGTCTAAAGGACACTCACAATTCCGAATCTAGGAGAAAGAAAGAAACACTACTACAGAAATAGTTTTCAAAAGCAAGTTGTAATCTATTTATAGAGATATTTAGCCACCCGTCTCTGATCGAAGGTCTATAAAAATAAATAATTTCTAAAAGAAAAAAACACATGAAAATCAATTACTAAAGGAGATTCACTTAAGTAATCGCGTTTCAGACGGTCTCAGGTAGTCGGTCCCCGATTCGATGTTTTTTGGTTCAAATTTTTTTCCCGACCAGGCACCCCCCGCGGCCACCCCATCGCAAGTCACAAGATTTTCACGTGAAATACTCACCCGTGCGGTTCATGGCACTCGAATCCGGGATCTCTCAGCTCGCACTACTACAAAAATTATTTTTAGAGACGGGTGATAACTTATTTTTACAGGCGTTTAGTGCATCCGCCTATGATCGAAGGCCTGTAGAAATGAATAATTTTCACAGGCGCAAAAGTGACCGCCTGTGGAAATCTATTATCACAGGCGGTTCACTTAAGGAACCGTCTGTGAAAATAGGTTTTCACAGGCGGTTCCTTAAGCGGACCACCTGTGAAAATTGATTTCCACAGGCGGTTCCTTAAGCGGACCGCCTGTGATAGTCGGTCACTCAATCGATATTTTTTAATCGAAAAAAGAAAAAAAAATTTAGACCGACCAGGAACCTCACGCGGTCGCGACGTCGCAAGTCATAAGTCACGCGTTTTTTCGCGCGAAATACACACGCTACGTGGATTTTGGCACTCGAACTCGAAACCTGTCAGGTCGCGCGATGCCTCCCCACCATCACACCAGAGAACGACTACTGAACATTGAGCCTATATAATTCTTTTGATATCTGCAATCCAAAACTTTAAATGCTTATTTGGGCATCTAAATGACCTCAAATGAAAAACTTTTCAACTACAAAGTTATAGATCTTGTCGAGGGCTATAATGTTCATATAAACTTTATCCTCATCCGACCTCATATGAAAAAGTTATGAATTTTTGAAGATAAACTATCATACATTTTTACAAGCGGTTCCTTATGTGAACCGCCTGTAAAAATGACATATGAACATTGTAGCCCTAGACAAGATCTACAACTTTGTAGTTGAAAAGTTTTTCATTTGAGGTCATTTAGGTGCCCAAATAATTATTTAAAACTTCAAATAATTATTTAGATATCTAAATGACTTCAAATAAAAAACCTTTCAACTACAAAGTTGTAGATCTCATCGAGAGCTACAATTTTTATATAGATATTTTTCTCATCCGACTTCATATACAAAAGTTATGAATTTTTTAATGAATGATCATTTTTAGAGGCGGTTCACATAAGGAATCGTCTGTGAAAATGATCATTTTTACAGGCGGTTCCTTATATGAACCGCCTGTGATAATAGATTATTATCACAGGTGGTTCACATAAGGAACCACCTGCAAAAATATATTTCCACAGGCGGTCCATAACTATAGGAGGCCCTCGCCAATTATTCAGGCGGTTTTTCAAATAAACCGCCTGTAAAAAATAAGTATCTCGAAAAATAGTTTTTATAGTAGTGTCGTGTGATACATTCTTATCATCCCATTACAGAAGTACTAGTGATACTAATAGCACATGCAATCATTTTGATATCTTCTGTCTTTAACTTCAAACGATTATTTGAACATATAAATGATTTCAAATGAAAAGATTTTTTTAAATTGCTACAATTTTTTTTAATAAAGTTTATCCTCATCTAACTTCGTATGAAAAAGTTATAAATTTTTTAAGATAAATTATCATTCATTACCAAAAATAGTTCATATAAGTAACCATATGTAATAATCATCCTATTTTCAAATACGGTTCACATAAAGGAGCTACATCTGGGAAAGATATTTTACACAAGCGGGTCACATAAGGAACCGTCTGTGGTAATCTTCCTATTTACAAAGACGATTTATATAATAAACCACATCTAAAAATTACCTTTTACATAGGTGGTTCATATAAAAAATCACCTCTAAAAATATACCAATTTGTTTCCACACGGTCCGAAACCGTAGAAAACCGCGTCAACTACTCAGTCAATTTGTCATATAAGCCATCTCTGAAAAGACACCCTAAGTATCCTAAAAAATAATTTTTTTAAGTAATGAAAGCAATCTATGATGCCAAAGTCACTTCTCATTTACTCGTGCATGTTGATGGCGTCCGTCCGCGGTGCACACTGATGAACATTATGAGTGAAGAAATAGCAATAGTTTATAAGGATTCTTTTTATTTTTAGCCTAGAAGTGGTGCTTACTATGGGGGGGGGGGGGTGTCGGTTGGACCGTTGTCAGGTGTATAGGTGCTATAACCAAGCTGATTACCAAAGTAGTAACGGTGCATGCAGTATTGTTTGGTCAGAGTCACAAAAGTGTGAAAACTAGCAGTGTGATTAACTAGACAGTAAGAATTGTGTTACAAACTTGCAGATATCTTGTTTGGTATCTTAATGTCTTTCATATTTCTAATGCAATTTAAATTTTAACACAATCATGAATTAATCCATCTTGTAGCATCATATCAATCTACACTTGATGGCTATCAGTAGTTTAATTAAAATTTGGCAAGCTTCAAAACAATGGTCATGGAAAAAATCGAAGTTTGCATGGATAGTGTTCTTTAGTATATTCACTCTCTAGCACCTTCACTATTTCAATCATCTAGGTAAGTCCATAGAAGTAGTAAAAATAGTTTAGAAAGACATGTATAGCTTCCACCATATTATATTAGCGAAAAAATGCCTATTGAAATTTAAATGCCAACTGCACAGATGCGGCTAATCCCTAGCAGATATTTCTTAGCAGTCTGTCATTTTGTGGAGTCCACGTTTGCAATGGCTTTTCTTTTTGTAAACGCATGGCTTTTTTAGTTGTGTAGCATAAAAAAGCTAACAATCCAAACACCACATAACTGTTAAAACATATTCAAAATTGATAAGGAATATGCTTCTTTTTCCAACGTTTTTCTTGCAGCACATATTTTGATAGAAATATAAATTCGGATCTTTACTTACATGCTGAGGTAAAGTCATAAGCTGATCATCTTGTAGATAGGCACCATGGGGTTTCTTTGCAGAAATGGCCTCAAGAAGAATGACACCGTAGGCATACACATCAGCCTTGGTAGATAAAATACCACAAACAACTTCAGGAGCCATATAACCTCTGAAATGTTGAAATAAATCAAAGCATTAGCATAGAAGAAAGCAATGGATGTGATTAATGTCATGACGTGTTCTCCATGAATTCCACAAGGTCTTACAATGTTCCGTCTACAATTCTCGTGTCGTATGATCCTGGGCATAATAACATTTTGGCTATACCAAAATCATTTATCTTAGCATTCATATTGGAATCCAGAAGAATGTTGCTAGGCTTCAAATCCTTGTGCACAATGCATAGCTCATGCGTGTGCAGATAAAGAACGCCCTGGGCTATCCCTTCCATTATATGGAAGCGCGACATCCAGTCAAGCGATGCCGTTCTTGTCACATCTGCAACATGGGTATCATTATAAGGAACACACTCTGAACATTGGTCCATGAATGAACTATACAAAATCTGAGCAAGACATACCAAAGATAATTTTGTCCAAGCTCCCGTTGGGCATGTACTCATAGACCAAAACATTCTCCCCTCGTCCGGTGCAGCGTCCCAGAAGCTTGATTATATTTGTGTGCTGAAGCTTCTCAACAACTTGAAATTCATTGTCATACTGAGAAGCTGCACTTCTTGTATTGTTAGTATATATTTTGATCGCGACCTCAAGTCCGTCACCTATATGAGCCTGGAAAGCTAAGTTCAAATGATCATCCATTGATATGACAAGTTCTGCATATATTCAGTACTTACAAAAGACCTCAACCATGCGACAGATCATGTATAGTTAAACCTGCTCGATGTGCAGTCTGCATTCTGCAGCCTACCAGGCTACCACCATCGCATATGCACTTTTGTGTAAGTAGCATAGATACAGTATCTTTCTGAACCAATGAAAATATCAACTGGTTTTAGGGACGGGGTGGCTGGTAAATATAGTTATCAGGTCAGTATTTTATATCGAGTACCGGTAGTGAAACTACATGTTTCTCTGAATAGTGCGCTACTATCATGATCGGTTATTAACAGTGACTGCGGCAGCAAACTCATGAAATCAAATGCTACTTTACAGATTGATGCAAATACGTGAATGTTGATGATATCTTGATTGACCATAGTTTTGAAGTAGACATCAAGGTCATGGACCAAAAAGTATACAAAAGGCACAATTATATAAGCAACTTATGTAAAACTAGAAAATTAATTAATTAAAAACGCTACTACTTCCTCTCTATAAGTTGACCGATAAAACTGTTTTGATATTGTGACATCAAATAAGTAATCTTAAAATGACCATTTCTTAATCCTAATAATCAACCCAAAGCTCTAGAAATATATCTTAGAGAATGGCAATTTTAAGGCTTCATGGTCAGTTTTAGTTGTCTACGGGTAGTTTGGAGCTTTTCAGTAGTTTCACGCTGGGCATTACCCTTTATGCACAAATTGAGGATTTGCCACTTCAATGAAGTTTCTAATGACATGGCACGCAAAACTCCATCGCACTTAAAAAAATGGCTTGGACTTCTTTTTTGTGAAATGGGGGAGTAAATTACTCCAATTACAAAAGAGTGTCATTTTGAACATCGACGCAGTCATCAACAAACTAGTTTGACCACTAATTATTAGTACAAAATCTATTAAAGCATAGAAAAGTTGTAATATTATGAAACTACTTTTTCAAGATGAATCAAAATATTCAAAAATATATTGATGGTCAAAGTTTAAATATATGGACTGCATGCAACCTAAAACAACATTATTTTGTGACTAGAGGGGGCATTAACGGCATGAACAAATAGTATTGCTTCCTCTCCTGAAGCGCACCAATAAAATAATTTTTAATGTTGAACTAAAAAACAGTAATCTGAAACACAACTAGTTCTCAATGCTAATGATTTACTATTTAACAAAAGAATTTTAGAACACAAAAAATGTTCCATGCTTTGATTTCTAGGAAAGAAGTCAATTTCATAATGAGACATAAGTTAAGAGATTATAGCATTCTACATCACAAGAAATAGGACATATATCATGAGAACATGTAGTTTACGTACACTACCTTGTAAATAGCAGACCAATCACTAAATCCAATTATATTTTCAGATGAGAAATTATTCGCAGCAGCCTTCAGTAAATCATAAGCCAAAAGCTCTGTGAAAGGTACACAGAATTGTTAATGAAGCGACGTAGAAGAATGATTTCTCAAAGTACATGAGCCTAAGTGATTATTGTCAACATTCATGGGCGTAGATGAACAATTTCTAAAAATTGAAAAAACTTAGGCTTCAAACATGAACTGGGAAGCACCAAGACATACATGAATAATCTATTATATGATCAGAGGTGCACTTTACAAACAATTTATCCACATACTTTCCAAAATTTCTGTTTATGTTTCATGCTACTAAACTAGATTTATGTAAATTACCTGCTCTTTGAAGTTCCTCGAACTCAAAAATCTCTGTTATAGTTTGACTGCTTTCCAACTGAAACCCCCCTAAGGCACTTCCTTCGTTCCTGAAAGTACAAAATGGCTACACCATTACCCAAATAGCCCAAGAAAAGGGATACAGAATGAGCCTTCACTATCGGCTCCAAAACACCCATCACTATCAGTTTTGAAACTAGCAGTGGGCACCGGCTGAAGGCTTCAGCCGATAGTGAAGCCAATTGCCACTGTCGGCTGGAGGCTTCAATCGGTAATAATAGTCGATCCTCGAATAGACAATTTTTGACCTGAAAACATGATTTTTTTTTACTTAACCAGGCACCCCCCCCCCCCCTCCCGTGTCCGCGCTCGCGCCGTCGCAAGTCACGCGATTTTCTCCCCTATTATGCTCACGTGTAGTTCGTGGCACTCAAACTCGGGACCTCTCAGCTCGCACAATACGTCATTACCATCCCACCACAGAATTACTAATGATAACAATAGTATATGCAATCATTTTGATCTCTTTTGTCTGAAACTTCAAATAATTATTTGGATATCTAAATGACTTCAAATAAAAAAGTTTTCAACAAAAAAGTTGTAGATCTCATCGATTGCTATAATTTTCATATAAAGTTTGTTTCCATCCAACTTCGTATAAAAAAGTTATAATTTTTTTAAAATAAATTATCATCTATTATCACTGTCGATTCGAACCGGTAGTGAAACTTGATGAACTATCACTATCGGTTCTAGCCACAAACCGATATTGATAGTTAAGTTTCATTGTCGATTTATAAGAAGTACCGACAGTAATAGTATCAATGTCGATCCGGTTCATAGCTAGAACCAATAATGATAGTCAAATATCAGTGCCGATTCTTTTCAAATAAACTTTTAGTGCCGATTCTTGATATAAACCGACAGTGATACTCTAATACTACCAGCTCATAAAGAACCGACAGTAATAGACTAGCATATAAGACCTATTTTGTAGTAGTGATCTCATTGTTGTCCTCTTGCTTTGAGTCGAATCACATGTTTTGAATGCATGAATAGGAAAATAAATGAATTGAGGTGGTATGTTTAGTAAGATCCTTGGAAATTGTAGAAGTAAGAACTTGTTTAAATATACTTCATGGAAAAAGTACATAAATTTGTAGAGAGAAGAGTGGGAAGTGAATGAAAAGTTTTCATGATGTCAAACCTCATGTTAGATCC
The DNA here is from genome assembly GCF_958298935.1 of Phragmites australis. Classification (NCBI taxonomy): domain Eukaryota; kingdom Viridiplantae; phylum Streptophyta; class Magnoliopsida; order Poales; family Poaceae; genus Phragmites; species Phragmites australis. The sequence continues at coordinate 15,946,354 of NC_084936.1, read as the reverse complement.
CTCCAGCATTCTTATGGACGGAACCATATCATAGGAATTTCATGTGGATACGGAGATTTAGTTCATTTATACCAAAGATTCACTAGGAATTTTCCTGTAGGACCAATTCCTATGAAGTTGCTCCAAAATTCCTACATCCCAACGGCCTTGAAGACACAATTTGGATCTGAACGTTTTAAAAAGACAAATGAAAAGCTTCTTAAATTTCAATTTATGTTCAAACATACCTAACATTTGATAATTGATGAAGTCTAATTTTGATGACATTTAAATGATATGGACCATCGTATGAAACAGCACGTTACTTCGCAAAGAGAGCTTGTGTGTATCATTATACATGTACGCTGTTGAATGTAACCCCTGAGTTTACCGACATAGTTTGACAGGGCTGTACTCCTATATATAAGGGGTGCATAGCTTGAGATCATACAAAAAAGAAAGAAGAAGTGCCCCTTGCAAAATCTAGCATGTGGCTTCTTTGTGCTTGGATCCAAGTCTAGGTGATCATAAGCTGAAGACGAACAAAAGGAATTGTATTTTCTATTGAAGAAAATTATTAATCTTGATATTGTTGAACATTTCTAGATATGTCAATTATCTGGCGACATTCCTTTTCCGTCTTCCCTTATTCTTCCGATGGAACCTGTGCAGCATGTTAGAGATACATATTGCGTCTATGTAATATCCCCATGTTACAAGAGGTTTTATGTATATATACTAGCATATAGCCTCCATAGAATACAAAATGATATTCCTAGCATTGTACTAGAGCTAGTTTTTTTAGGACGTAGCAACTTGTCCCAACCTTAGTCCACCATCTAGCTTTCTCTCTCCCTGCCGTCTTCTCTCTCCTTCACCATCGACAAAGCTGGTTGGACCGGTCCGATCCCCAGCCGACCCCCTCTTCCCTGACAGGATCCAATCCTCCCCAGTCCGCGCCACTCTCCCGTGGCTGTCGTCAAGCGCATCTGCAGATTGCTTCGTCGGTGTTCCATCGCGCACATCTACAGCTGCATGCATTCCACCATGTTCTAGTCCGAAGTCGGCCTCCTTCGCGCATCGTTGCACAATCGAGATCCGCCTGGAGTGCACTATCTCCACCACTGTCGCTCGAGACTGCATCACAACTTGGTAGCCTCTACCTGAATGTACGAGATGTCGCCTAGAGGGGGGGTGAATAAGCGTTTCCTAAAATTTATAAATTTGCAGCGAATTAAACTATCTGGATAATCCAGGTTACCTGGATACTCTGGGTCAAGAGGTTCTGGGTTCTGCCAGGATAGTCCGGATGAAACAGAAAAACGAAGCCTATGAAATGCTAAGTAAATCTATTTGATGTCACATGGTGCCACAAGTTCCAAAGGATGTATGAAAGCTATTCAAAGAATCACCTGCAGCTAAAAACACACAAACACGTAAATCGAGGAAGATCGTCCAAAAACAACTAGAACAACAAAGAAATCAAATGAGACACGAATTTCTTTCCCGAAGTTCGGATCAAATGATTTGACGTCTCCATTGAGGTGCTCAAAAAGAGCCGGGTCTCTCTCAACCCTTATCTTCACCGAGCAATCACGAAGATCGAGCTTGGGGCTTACTCAACTTTTCTCTTTCTTTGCGGAGGCAAGGTTGACCTTCACAAACTTTCGGATGCACTCCATAAGCTTGGGTGCTCACCAGGTGACGCCTAGCCGTTTAGGAGCTTCAAGCTCCAAAAGTAAAGAACGCGAGTTGATGGCTTGATAAAGACCTCAAGTGCTCAAACAATGGAATTTTGATCATTAGCACTCAATCACACTTTTCAAATCCCAACTCTCAAATCCTTGAAAGATTTAATGCTCTAGATGAGTGGGAGGGCTTTAAAGTAGCTTTAAGTGCTTTTTTCTCGAGTTAGTTCAGCAGCAAATGAAGGAGGGGGTATTTAAACCCAGCCCCCGAAAACTAGCTATTACAATACATTTTGTACTGACTCAGAGTATCCGGGTTAACCCGGAGATTCCAGATCCCAACAATTTTTTAAAACATCCGGTGTTCGTGGGGTGATATGTGTCTCTGATATTTGATCTAGAAGAGTTATTTGAGCACTAAGACAACTTCAAGCCAATACAAACGCAACCCTCTTGATAGTACGGCACATCTATACTCAAGTTCGAAAATAAAATAAATTTAAATCTATTGAGTAAATATATGCCGCTTCTCCTTTTCTTTTTGAGGGACGCCAACGTCATTTTACTTCTTCAAAGGGACTAATATCTGTCCAAAACCTCATTAAACTCATTAGTCCATTAATCATTTGTCATCAATTATCCCAAACCTATATATGGGGTCTAGATGCACTTGCACTACTCCGGATCGTTGCACACCACCCCTCCACCAGCACTCATCGGGACTCGCTCGCCATCGCACGCCGCCGCCCAAGTAGACCCCACTCTGTTTGGTAACCACGTGCTCTCAATCTCAAGTAGCCACAATTTTGAAAAAAAAATAGGTACCATGTCTTCTTCATCAACACCATTTCAGTTCCTCGCTGATCGATGATTTTTTATGATGTCAACTATCATGATTTTACAAAGCATATGCACATTCACATGCGTGGACTTCGTCTTTGGGGTGTTCTCTCTGGCGACATTTCTTGTTTGCTATCACACTGCCTATGACAAGGTTGTCTCATCTACTAGGATGCCATGGAGCCATACCAAGATTAGTTATCTAATTATGCTCAGTGGATGGATGATGATGTTCGTGTAGCGTCCATTCTAGTTGCTAGCGTCGTGCCCTGGTTCTCCTTTGAGATTGTTGAGTTTTCTAGTTTCTTTTAGATATGGACTCATCTTCGTCAGAACTATGAGCCTTCTAGGGACGCTCTCTACCTGTTTGTTGTTCGCTAGGAGCAGTCTCTTTATTAGCATGATGCAGCCTCCTCTAGTGGTGGTGGCCGCCCTCTCTACACCTATTGTAAAAAGGAGGGCCATGTTGAGACGAACTGCTATAGTAAGAAGAAGCATCTTCGACATCCCTCTGGTGTTTTTACCAAGATTACCTCTTCGATTGACACTCAGCAAGAGGTTGTAGCATTGCTTCAACTCCTGGTTGCTACATCTGCCTCCTCACCAACAAGTTCTATTGTCTCTACTACTCCCTCTTTTGGCACTGAGAGACCACATTTTGCATAGTCAAATACCTCATCTTGGATTCTTGACTCAGGGGTACTTTCTAATTCTTCCAATCTATCTCACTTAATCCTCTTGTTTCTGCTCTTCATGTCATTACCACTGATGGTACTTCTCTTTCTATTACTAGTCGGGCACCATTTGCACTTCTTCTTTTACTATTCCATCTATTGCTCATGCTCCCCAACTCACCATGCAACTCATGTCCAGTGGTCAGCTTACTGATCATGATTGTCACATTATTCTAGACTCTGATTCTTGATGTGTTCAAGACTAGCACACTGGAGCTCTTGTCGGTACTAGCTCTCTGAACCATGATTCCCAATGTCTATGGGAGCTTGACTGGCTTCATCTTCCTTCCACTACAGCCGCTGGTCTTTCTGCTTCCTCCACTACTGGCTCATTCCAGTAGTGGCATCATCATCTTGGCCATGTATGTGGGTCGCGTTTGTCTTCCTTAGTTCGTTGTGGTCTTCTAGGGTCTGTCTTACGAGATATGTCTTTAAACTGTTAGGCTGTAAGCTTGGTAAATAGATTCAGCTACCTTATCCTCATAGTGAGTCAGTGTGTGAACGTCATTTTGATCTTATTTATTCTAATGTTTGGGGTCTGTCTCCATTTGTTTCGAAAGGGGGTCACAACTGCTATATTATCTTTATAGATGCTTTTTCTCGCCACATTTGGACTAACTTTATATCTTCTCGTAGAGAGGTATTATCTATATATAAGCATTTTACCACTATGATTCGCACTCAGTTTGACACTCTCATTTGTGTTTTTCAAGCTGATTATGCTAGCAAATTTTTTTCTGGGCACCTTCATACTTTTCTTGTTGACCATGGCATGTTGTCCCAATTCTCCTGTCCTAGCGCTCATGCTTAGAATGATATTGAATGCAAGCATTGTCATCTTCTTGAGACACCTCACGTGCTTATGATTGCCTCTTCTGTCCCACCTTATTTTTGAGCTGAGGTGCTCTCCATTGCCAATTACTTAGTTAACATCCAAGTTTCTTCTGCTATCAAGGGCGGGATTCCTTTTGAGCGTCTATATGGGCGTATTTCTGACCACTCATGTCTTCACCTTTTTTTGTGTTTGTTACGTTCTCCTCGCTCCTTGTGAGCGTACCAAACTGATTGCTTAATCTGTTAAGTGTGTTTTTCTATGCTACAGTGCAGAGCATAAGGATTATTGGTGTTGGGATCCTGTTGCTCATCCCTTCTATCCTCATACCTCCTCTTCCACTTCTTCAGCTTCCTTGGTTGAACCATTGTCTTTTATCACTTTTCCTTCCACAACCATCATTGTTTCGTCTTCTTTTCTCCGGCAACTATTGGTACCCTCTCCTATTGCATCTTTTTTAGTGCCTCCCTCCCTCTTGGCCTACACCTCACCAGATCCTCCTCCTTTTGCACTGTTGCACCTTTTCCTTTCCACTACACTCGTCATTCACATGCTGTCTCACATCATGTTCTGTCTCCTTCTGATGAGTTATCTCCTTCTGGATATTTATATCCTCTATCTTCTCCTCACTATTCCCTCTATGATCGCCAGTCAATAAGGCCTCTTGATCAATTTGGTTTTGCTAGTACAGTTCATGTAGAGTCATCTTCATACCGTGGTGTTGTTGTTCATCATTAATGGCAGCATGTGATGTCAAAGGAGCATAGGTGTGAGTGCACTTGCATGTGGGATCTTGTTCCTCTTCTCTCACGTGTTCATCCCATCATGTGTAAGTGGGTCTATAATATTAAGACCCACTTTAATGATTCTTTTGAGTGCTAAAAGACTCATCTTGTCATCCGTGGTTTTTAGCAGGAGCATGATCATGGCTACGATGAGACTTTTGCACCTATGATTCACATGACCATAGTTCACATTCTTCTTGTTGTGGCTTCCGTGTGCCAGTGGTCTATTTCTCAGCTTGATGTCAAGAATTTCTTTCTTAATGGTGAGCTATGTGAGAAGGTATACATGCACCCACCGCAAGGGTATTCTGTTGTTGACGGCATAGTTTGTCATCTCCGTCACTCTCTTTATGGCCTTAAGCAAGCCCCTCGTGACTAGTTTGAGCGCTTTTCGTATGTGACCGTTATTGCTGGTTTTTCCGCCAGTGCTCAAGATCTTGTGCTCTTTGTTCACACTTCGTCTCATGGCTAGACTATTGTTCTCTTGTATGCTAATGATATGATCATTACAAGTGATGATTCTGAGTATATTGCATTTATGAAGGCTCGTCTCAAAGAGTAGTTTCTTATGACTGATCTGAGTGCTCTTCGTTATTTCCTTGGGATTGAGATTTCTTCTACATTTGAGGGTTTGTTTCATCCCAAGAGAAGTATATTTAGGATCTTCTTGATCGTGCTTCTCTCACTTATGAGCACACTATTGAGATTGTCGTGGAGCTTAATCTTCCTCTTTAGTCCATATATTATGAGCATCTTGCAAATTCCACACGCTGCAGTCATCTTGTTGGGAGTCTTGTTTATCTTGGTGTCACTCGTCGTGACATTTGTCATGCAACGCATATCATCAGTCAGTTCATTTCTGCTCCCGCTGAACTCTACTACAACTATCTTCTTCATTTTTGCACTATCTTTGTAGGACTATCTCTCGCCATCTTTTCTTTCCATGTTCCTGCTCTTTACGACTTTGTGCATACTCTCATGCTAATTGTGCTAGTGATCCCTCTGATCACTGGTCTTTTTCTACCTACTGTGTTTTTTCTTTGTAGTTCTCTCATTGCTTTGAAGACTAAAAAGCAGACGAGACTTTCCTGTTCTAGTGCAGAGGCTGAGTTGCAAGCCATAGCTTTGTTGATAGCGGAGCTCAGTTGATTACGGTGGTTACTTGAGAATTTTGGTGTTTCATCTCCTGCATCTACTTCTCTTTTCTCCAACAGTACAGGTGCTATCAGTATTGCTTAAGACCCATGAAGCATGAGCTCACCAAGCATATTAGTGTTGATGCTTATTACACACAGACACAAGTACGAGATGAGGTTATTGATCTTCAGTATTGTCGGAGGATTAACTCCTGTCGCAGGGATCCCGAGAGACCCCTTTTTAGAGATTCGGCGGGGGGGATGATCCTGAATAAGTTCGTCGGAGAAATAAATGGAAGTGGAAGTAGATGCAACGGTCGGTGGTGGGGGATGATCGACCTAGTGCAAAGGGAAGTAAATGCACCGGAGTTTAGACAGGTTCGAGCCGCACGGGGGCGTAATACCCTACTCCTGTATGGATGCAATAACTGTCCTGAGGGAGATCCCTCAAGGATGTAGCTGGTTACAAGAATATTGTGTCTAACTAAGAGCTTGAGGCTCCTTGTTCTTGGGCAGGGACTACGGTTTTTTCTTGGTGCTTCTGTGCTCGATGCTTACGGTCTCTTCTTCGTTGGTCGCGGCACGGTTGACTGCTTGGGCTTTGATTGATTGATCCCTCGTTCTCTTCTGTGTGCTGACTCTTTTATGCACTCGCCGGCTGCGATATGCCCCGAACGGGAAGGAGGGGGCACAAGTTCCAAGACGCCATGACTGGGAAATGCGTCATCATTTCCTCTAGGCGAAGTGACCGAGGAGGTGGAAAACACGGCGCACGCCCGGTCACTTGTCACCATAAACGCCTTGGCAACGGGTGCCATTGAGAGGGCCCACCGGGCAGCCACAGAACTACCCGGTGTGCCCGCCCTGTCTTGTTCCTCTGCCACGGCAGGGCGGCAGGCGGAATGCCTTGATCCTGCGATGTTATCCCGAGACACACCGGATGATACGGGACGGGACCCGTGCAATTAATAGCCCCATGCCTCTCTGCCAAAATGTGGCAGGAACTGACACTGCGGCGGGAGCAGTTGGGAATGTCAGGCCGCGCACGCTCATTAAATACGGCCTCAGGCCTCTGACTGATTGACACCTCATTGGTGGGCCCCTCAGGGGCCTTTTTGGGTCGTCGGGGCACCGAGCGCTCGGGGGTACTGTTCACCTCCCCGAGCACTCTCTCCCGAGAATGCTTATCCTTGCCCTCGGGGCACCGGGTGCTCGGGGGCACTGGTTACCCCCCCCCCCCCCCCGAGGACTCTCTCCCGAGCACTCGCGCACGAACCTTCGGGGAACCGAGTGCTCGGGGGTTGCCACGAGCAACCCCGAGCACTCTCTCCCGAGCACTTTTGCACAGACCTTTCGGGGAACCGAGAGCCCGGGGGCTGCCACGCGTAGCCCTGAGCACTCTCTCCCGAGCATTCTCTCACTGGCCCTCGGGGAACCGTGCGCTCGGGGACTGCTGCACGCAGTCCCCGAGCACTCTCTCCCGGAACTTAGCTCTTCTGATCGTCGGGGGACTAGGGTGCTCGGGGGTGACCGGGCACCTCCCCGAGCACTTTCTTCCCGGTACTTAGACTCTGTGGGTCATCGGGAACTGGGGTGCTCGGGGACCAGGGACTGTGGCCCTGAGCACCTTCTCCCGGAACTTAGACTTTGCGGGTCATCGGGGAATTGGGGTGCTCGGGGACCAGGGACTGTGGCCCCGAGCACCTTCTCTCGGAACTTAGACTTTCCTCACCTCGCAAGAGGGACCTCGCAGGGTGGTGACATGTGGCGGACGGCTGGCCTGGCCTCGGGACTCAGGGACCCCCGGTTCCTGATACACCGACAAGTATGTTCCTTCATAGCTTCAGTTGGCTGACTTCTTCACGAAGGTACAGACAGGAGCTCAGCATAGGTTCTATATCTCCAAAGTCAGTATGGTTGACCCACCATAAGTTTGAAGGGGTGTTAGAGATATATAATGACTCTGTGTAATATCCCTGTGTTATAAGGGGTTTAATGTATATTGTTTACCTATATCTCTGTGTAATATCCTTGTAGTCAAATCTGTAGTGGGGGTTGTCGGAGGGCTTCTTATAGAAGTAGGAGCCCAATGCTTCAAATCTGCAGATCTGAAGCATTGGGTTCCTTGTTGATGATTGGGAGATGTAAGATCCACGATCCCGTTGGAATTTTGGACTGGATAGTTGTCGCCAGTGGGGGGTGATTGTTATTCCCTACTACCGGATCAGCGAGATTTCAAGGATTTGCGTGATTATCATCATGATTGGATGGACCAGCAACCTCGTCTCCAATGACGAAGACTTCTCAGGGGTAATCTCTTATATAGGAGTCCAGATCCATCATGGATTTGTCATCGAAGGAGACCTTCGGGTAGGTACTTTGACAATCCATGTTGTGGGAAGCCGCGGGGGAAGATCTGACTTGCGACAAATGTCGCTTGCTCGATCGTCTTAGTCACTAGGCGATTGGAGCTCAATACCATAGTCTCTGGAACATTGATCCATAAAACGACTTACCTCATCACTGGAGTTGTTGCCAGTAAGGTCATCGCCTAGATCCATCCGATCGACCACGGGGTCCTTGTCAGTTAAGAGGGTAAAGTTGCTGTAGAACACCTCGTTCGAGAAGCCGGTTCTTGATGCAGACTTAGATGGAGTCGGCAACATGTTATGTGATGAGGATTCGGCATCTTTGATCATAATCTCCACGGACAATGTCAACTATCAATGATTTTTGAACCGCCGATCTTACGAATACGTTAATGAAGTAGGGGATATTCGTTGTAGCCAAATCGTATACCGAAACATAGAGATTTATACATGTTTAGGCTTCCCGAATGATAATAGTCATACGTCTTGTTGTCTTGTATTGCTTTTCGAGAAAAATTACAGGAGGTCTTGGCTAGACTAGATGGATCTAAACCTAGTCAAGGGCTCCTTGCGTGTAGTCTGAGCAAGATATCAATGTAGATCGCAAATACAAAAGGCTTGGGACTCATGGTGCGCTTGAGGCTTCTATATGCTTGGGTGATGGGCTTGTGTCTTGTCCTCCGCAGGGTCTCTTGGCTCCATACATATATGGGGATTGCCTATGGACTCCTTTCTGAGTAGGATTCTATTATCCTTAGAGATAAACTTTCATGTGTTACGAGATACCCTACTATATGCACGTAGTTTCCATACTATCTAGGGAATCCTTTTCCAGGCACGGATGTATGCTCCGAGAATACAGGAAACCCAGGGGATCTGGATACGTATAAATTACTAATATAAGGTAGTCTTATACTACCCATCGTCACATGTATATATATTGGCATGTGCCCTATGTGGAATACAAGTTGTTATTCCTAACAGATACTTGGTACAAGTATTAACACAACAATTTGTGTCTAGAACCATGTTTCCTCTTTCCTTATTGTATAATCTAGACTAAATATACAAATGCAGGGTTTTTGTTGATATGTAAAGCAGATAAATATGTTGCAAACATCTGACCTAGCATCAAGTTCCAAATGGCTGGTAGGTAGACCTGGCACCACCTCTGGCACCTGAAATAGGAGTCCAATTGATGTTAAGCACCCAAAATCAAGAGAATCAAGAGGAAGACCATAATGTTCTTACTGCATAAGAGCTCATAACCCTCCCCATGAAAAAAGGGAGCTCACAACATATTAGCCAGACAACTCCCTAGTGAACCAATCGAGTCGGCAGTTCTTTTTTAAAATGTACAAAGTATAAAGCCAAAAGAAAAGAATATTGGAAGAGTTAAGTTTTATCAGGGATTAGTTTGAGAAGGGGAAGAGACTTGTGGTGGCAAGTGAAATCGAATCTTTTGCTAAAGAGGAGATTCTTAAACAGCTGACAAATTTTTGCTTACACCGGGACATAGCCCACTGTCTCTTGGCCCAGTTACGTACTTCCCAGTCATTTGGGCCAGTGATCCCCACTGTCACTTGCTGACTAGCGGAGCGCCAGTGACACTACTTCTAGCTCATCTATCTCTAGTGAGGACAATAGATCATAAGGGTAGCCAAGGAGAGAGCATGCAAGTCCAAATATCATTAGTTATGTTTTAGTAATGATAATGATGTCTAAATGTTTAGGAAGTTATCTTTCATTATCCATAGTGATCACATTCGTTAGGAAGGTAGAGATCCTACTATATTAAGGGGGTCAAGTAGCCACCACTATGAAAAGGATACCCATGTCTCGGTTATGATTAAGCAAAGAATGAAACTAGTCTCTCCCTCAGCCAACGACGCTCGCCTTTCCTCTCGGCTGTGATCTAACTTCTAAGCCCGTAACAGGTTCACAACCTTATGTCACTTGTTCAAATTAAGAAAAATCTTAGTGACAATTCCAATTGAATAATCGATCCACGCCCTGTTGGTGGGAGTCAAATTGTAGTCTTTGGCCAAAAAGATGAGGTTCCATACAGTTCGAATATGCAACAGTACATGAGCTCTAAGTCTCAACTACTAAATATTCCAGTGTCCCACACCCCCACATTTTTCCCTCTAAACAATGAAAGAGATGATTTTAGTGCCCCAACGTCTCATCCAAAATTTAGAAGTCTGTATCTTTTAAACCGGATATCCTGGTCTATTTTGGCTAGGAGTGTGCAAGCGTGTGTGCTTGATTTTGACAAAGGAGGGGCATCGAGAGATTTGGAGGGCTCACATATGGACCCATCCTTTTCTTTTATTGGATCACACGTTTGATGCTGCCTAGCTGATGTGTTCAGTGTTAGGGCATATATGTCAACAAATTTTGGACAAGCAGGTGCCACATCTGTGAAACCTCGACGTTTAAGACAATGGAGTGTCTTACACCAGTTTTGAGAGCTAAGGCGAAAGCTGAGAGGTTTGGAATTGATAGGTGCTTTACTCAGGCAATAGCAACAGTACAAATTACTTATTCGTTTTTCTTCTTGAGTTTTGAAAAGCAAGTGGGAGTGGTATTTCATAAAGAAAACTAATTTGAATTTTCAAAAAAAAAGGACTGATCTTACTATCCTAACTTTATTCGGGTAGAAATCAAATGAGATTTTAGGTTCCAGCCATCGAGGCTGCAGCTAGCACACAACCGAGAGGAATATTCCGTGCCATGTCTCTACGACTCTCCGTGTGGATCTCAATTCAGTCAACTTTAGTTAGTAATAATGGTATTAACCGATCCTGTACCAAAATAAATTGGTATTTACTAATACCGTATGACAAAAATCTACCATATTAACTGAACAAATAATACCGTATTAACCGAGGTATCGTATGCACCGAACCGAAAACGAAAACACCTAACATCTAGTTTCTTTCCTTCCTTTCCTCACTCCTTCCTCAAATTCAAATAACTTCCTCAAATTAGTCATATGGGGGAACTTGCAGCTGTTCCAGGTGATTTTCAGCTGTTCCAATTTAACGTCCAATGACTTGCAGCTGTTTCAGGTGATTTTCTATTTTTTCCCCAATAAATGTTTTTGTTGCTGAGAAAGCAAAGATTAAGTTCGATCACCTGCTGGGAGTTATCATGACCTGAAGGAAGCAGCATGTTGTAAATCCTATCCAGGCGGATGGTGATGTCGATGTGGCTGACGACGGGGAAGACGAGGAGGTACGAGTCGATCTCGCCCTGCACGTCCCGGAACTGCTCCGCCTGCCTCCCGGCCATGATGAACCCGTACGCGGCGCCGCGCTCCTGGCAGGACTCCACGAGCTCGTACGCGCGCCGGAGCACGCCGCCCAGCCCGTCTAGCGCCCTCCTCACCTCCGGCCGCCGCATCGTCTCCGACCCTTGCTGCACCAGCTGCAGCAGGTCCGCCACCATCATCACGTGGCGCGCGAGGGACCGGCACTCCTTCCTGTTCCGCCGCGCCGTGCGCACGGCGTGCAGGATCGCCGAGATGAGCCCCGCGGCGTCCGCGCCGACCAGCTGCGCGACGGTGGCGGCCGGCGCGAGGGCATTCCACAGCGCCATCTCGCCTCGATTTACTCCGCGAAACTACTGGTGTGAGTTTCCCGTGTCCGAAAGTCAGGCAGGATGTCCAGCCACTAGCTAGCTACATGGCTTTTGCGACGTCTAAATTTGAAGCTTCCGTCGCATTTCCCTCCGGGAGCAGACACGGTGGTAGACCATGACTTTTGCAAGTCATTTCCTTAGTGCAGTAACCCTCGCTGCATTTGCGATTCCAAAGGAATTTCACAGAAATTTACGTGTATATTATTAACTCCCGTGGGAATAACAAGTTTTTTCTGTGCTCCAAATAAAGTTTTAGGCCTCTTTGGATTGTAAGATTTGCATAGAAATTTTATACGAAATTCTTTTGCCGTACAGGAGGGAGGTCCCAACTGTGACTTTCATTAAAAAGTCAAAAGTCTATTTATGCACAAGCAAAAAAGAGTAGAATATATCTTGCCCTATACATGATTAAAACTCAGTCTTGAGTCCTCTCTGTCATATAGTGATTGCCAGCTGTTCTCCATTGAAAATGATGTTGTTTCTATGGTTCTAGAGGCACCACCATGCAACCATGACATTTTCTTTATATAACAGCTTCTCCTTTTATCTCTCCTTGGTTCCTCAAACATATTTGACCCTGAGAGCGTCAGATCGCAATTGAACTGCAGTAAACTGACTAAACTGACAAGAAAAGAATAGATGAAAATGGTCTCATCCATGTGGTCATTGCAGAAAGCACAATCATAAGATTCCACAAATAAGTTTTTCCTACGCAGGATGTTTCTTTTCTTTAGACAGTTCGAAATAAGAAGACATAAAAACTTTCTGGTTTGCTCTGCAACATGACTTCCTATAAATATCCTTTGAAACAAAATAATAGAGTTGTCAAATTCTTTTGGAGATTGTATTCCTATGCCTCAACTAGTTGTACCACTCGTGCGTTGTTGCCGTTTGGTTGGTGAGTATTGTTGAGTACCAACAATAAAGATAGGACAAATCAAACGGAAGAACTATCGAAGTCACATAATTTTGCATTTATGTTTTTAGGAGGACTGTTTGGGCCTTTACAGTATGGATTATGCATAGAGCTATTTTGTTTGTCACCCTTGGGAAAGAAACCAAATGTTGCCAAACCAAACCGAGGGTTTAAAAATGTAGCACTCGAAAATTAGGTAAGGCCACAAAAAATTAGTATCACCAACAAAATCTAAAATCACATGCATGCATGTAATCCAAGGTTAAACTAATTGTGCGCTAATTCGCCAAAAATTTCCATGGCCTCAATACAAACAATTCTACTTTCATGAGATTTTGGCCTCACCTAAACTTTTGCCATGCTAAAACTATGGATTAACTCTTTTCTAGCATAATTTAAATATTCCCATCAATTTTTTAATATAACATGTAATTTAATTTGCTACAGATGAGGTATTTGAGTCAAGAAAAGTAGGGTAATTAGCCAACCCTGCACACACATGATGTATCTTGCATCCTAACTTGGAATAACATTAGTTCTTTGGCAGTGGAGTTCCCCTAAGAGCCTAGCTCATGACACCGGCCAAATACTTGGAAAACTATCGGTTACTTCGGTAGTTTAGCTCACATCAGCATGCAGTTCCACAAAATCAGTCACCATTTCTATGGGTTAATATGTGAAAACTGAAATAGTGACACACTCCTAATATAAATAGTGCATACACTTGTATTGCTGTATAATTTAACGCGTAACCAGTGTCATGTTACCATGGAATTAAACTAATTATCAAAATTAGTTATGAATAATCTTGTATTGAACATACATCGGGGGATTTGATATTCTTTGCTCGGAGCGTGAGGAGCATGTTCCACGCAATATAGAATCCACAGGTGTTGCCCGGTGGTTGGTGGTGGCACTACTGAAAAGAAACTTTACTGTTAGATGAAAAAAGAAAAAAACAGTAACAGAGAATATTTGGTATTTTGTTTGGTAGCACTTACCATGTACCCGGTCTTGTGTGTCAACCTACGACCGGCTTTCGCGTCGTAGTCAGGTTGTGCTCGAAGGTACTTGTCGAAAGCCCTGCATAAAGAGGGATCGATTATGGAGCCTTTAAATGTTAGAAAAGTTTAATATGTGAACTAAGACAGGTAGAACTTACGTGTCAAGGAGTTGTTTTACAACGCTGTAATCACACGATCTAAGTTTGCCTTTTGCAGATGTTGGTCTTGACGAGTTGACGTAGAATACCAAGTCCCACTCGAGGCAAATGTTAAGTAAGATCTAATGACCACCGGTGTTGTGGGCGCCCATTAGGTACTTTACTTTTGAGTATTGTTGCATTGCCCTGGCCACATGATTCATAGCGTAATCGGGGTGAAGTTGGATGACCGATATTGTAACGGCCTCAGGGTCAAGAAATGCTACGGGATCCTTGTTCTTCCTTGTTTCTTTCATCAAGTGTCTACAGATAAGGACACGGTTAGATTCAAGTCTTAATAGTATTAATTAATCCAGTATCATGGGACTTACAATGTGAAGACCTGTAATAATGATACATCCAGGCCATCAAGGTTGAAGAGGTCATATAAGTCATTAAAACCCACAATGAAATAGCCATCTTTATCACTTAAGAAGTGTCGTCGTTTGTACTGTACGACTATGGACTGATCATTGCTGTCTCTACAAGCCTGTACGTAATAATTATGCAGGTCGATACATGCTTTTCCCGCCCTTGCTAGCTCATCTACCGTCATCAAGGGCTTCCCATATTTGAATTTTGTGTTGGCATGAGTCCACACTAGTGCAATGTCCTTGGACTTCTTCATCAGTACAATGGACTTCGACTTCGCCGGTATAATGGCCTTTGACATCTCCGGAAGGGGCTTCTTAGAGTCTTTCTTCTAGACCTCCTTTTCCTTCTTCTTTTTTTGGGCTCTCTGGGGGAGACGGTATTGGGTCTGGAAGCGAGGCTGTCAGATGCGGAGGAGAATGCAGTGAAGCTGGCTTCTCTGGGGGAGGAGAAGGCAGTGAAGCTGCCTTCTCAGGAGGTGACAGGCGCGGCGGCGGTGCACTTGGAGCTCATCCAGACTGGGATGAACTGGAGACCACGATGTCACCTCTCTTCCACTGGATTCTTTGATGAAGAGCTTCACCGAGAGTTATGATTTCCTCATTGGGGGGGACCTCCAACACGTGATCAGTGGCATTGCTATGTACCATGTTTCCAGGGTACTCCAGATACTCCATGACAACATTATTGAACAAGTCCCTCTTCGCTTCGTCACTGAGGTCATTGAACTTAGTCGTTATCGGCACCCTCTCCCGAGCAATGAGCCCTGCGACCCTCCGAAATCTTTTCAGGGCCTTTTCATCCGTAGGCAGCCCATCAGCATCGATTCCTATGATGATAACCTTGTCTGTCGGCCACTGTGTTTGTGTCCTTGGCTTTCGGGCACGTGCAACACTACCAGTTGTCTGGCTTGGAGACTGTGTTGCCGCCATCTAGAGAGAAAAAACGGGAGTTGACATAAACAAAGAATATTCCTCCATTCAACAAGTATAACTCACTCATATCAATACCTCTTCGGCTGGATTGTATTCTTCATCACTTGCCCGACGTTGGCTCTCCCGATTCGGTGACAGTTCAGGGCTCGAGCTGTGATATTGGCTTTCGCTGCTGCTGGAGGAGGACATCGGGTGCGGGCTTAGGCTCCTATCCACCCCATCTTGTGTCGAGGCGGCCTCTAGTGCTAGCATCCTCTGTGCTTTTGGTTTTTTAGGGGTGACAATCCTCTTCTTCCCCATGGTTTCTTAGAGGAAAGAAAATGAATCAAGGTTAACGATTATGATCCAAATTTCACCATTGGCTCCAACTAATACCTAACGAACCTTATCATGCAACTAACATATATAAGTAACCGAAAAGTAACACTAATGGTAGATATACCAACAGTCCATCAATATCCCATTTCTTAAGTCACAAAAGCATATATAGGCTTTTTTTTGGGCAAGGAACTTTGAGGATCAAATAACATACACTAAAATGCCATTGCTGATCCGATCTAGAATTGGAGAAGGCATTAAATTTTAATTTTGAAATAAACCATAACAATTTTCCAACTAGTGTCTGTCGGAGAGTGAACTCCTGTCGCAGGGATCCCGAGAGACCCCTTTTTAGAGATTCGGCCGGGGGGATGATCCTGGAAAAGCTTGTGTGGGAAATAAGCGGGAACGGAAATAAATGCGATGGCTAGTGGGAGACGATCACCCTAATGCAAGGAAAAGTGGGTATGCCGGGTTTTAGACAGGTTCGGGCCGCACGGAGGCGTAACACCCTACTCCTGTATGAGCGCTATATTTATCCTTGAAGGGGATTCTTCAAGGAGGTATCTGGTTCTAAGGGGAGAACTGTTTACAAAGTGCTTGAGGCTCTTATGTTCTAGCTTAACTTGAGCTGGTTCGAGTGTCTGTCGATCTATCTTTGGCCTGGTTCGCCGGAGATTGTTGGTTGTCTGGTCTCTTGGTCGTCTTGTGGTCGGGGGCTGTTGCTCTCTTTCTTTTAGTGTTCTCCATCCTTTCCTTTTATAGGCGCGTCGACCTCAACATATCCTGAATGGGAAAGAGGGGACGCGAATGCCAAGGTGCCACGGAGAAAAAGGCGTAATCATTTCATCTTGGCGAAGTGACAGGGGCGGTGGAGAAATGCGGCGCGCATTCGACCACCAGCCGCTGCGGAAGCCTCCGGGCGCCATAAAAGGGGCCCACCGGGCAGCCTCAGAGGTGCCCGGTGCGCCCACCCCGTCTTGTCCTTCTGACAGGGCGGGGTGGCTGACGGAGCGCTTCGATCCTGGCAACGTTATCCCGAGGCACCCGGATGAAATGGGACGGGACCCGTGCATTTAATGGACCCACGCCTCCCCCCCTGCCAGTACATGGTAGGGTCTGACACTGGGGCGTGGGCAGCTGAGAATGTCAGGATGTCAGGATGTCAGGCCGCGCGTGCCTATTAAATGCGGCATTGGGCCTTTGACTGGATGACACCCTGACGACGGGACCCTTCGGGTCGTCGAATGATCTTGCGCGAACCTTCGGGGCACCGAGTCCTCGGGGGCCGCCACGTGCAGCCCCGAGCACTCTCTCTCGAGCACTTCGGTGGGACCTTCGGGGAACCGAGTCCTCGGGGGCTGCCACGTGCAGCCCCGAGCACTCTCTCCCGAGCACTTCGGTGGGACCTTCGGGGAACCGAGTCCTCGGGGGCTGCCACGTGCAGCCCCGAGCACTCTCTCCCGAGCACTTCGGTGGGACCTTCGGGGAACCGAGTCCTCGGGGGCTGCCACGTGCAGCCCTGAGCACTCTCTCCTGAGCACTTCGGTGGGACCTTCGGGGAACCGAGTCCTCGGGGGCTGCCACGTGCAGCCCCGAGCACTCTCTCCCGAGCACTTCGGTGGGACCTTCGGGGAACCGAGTCCTCGGGGGCTGGCGCGTGCAGCCCCGAGCACTCTCTCCCGAGCACTTCGGTGGGACCTTCGGGGAACCGAGTCCTCGGGGGCTGGCGCGTGCAGCCCCGAGCACTCTCTCCCGAGCATCTGCGGATCATCGGGGAACTAGGGTGCTCGGGAACCAGAGGCGGCGGCCCCAAACACCTTCTCCCGGGACTTAGCGTCTTCCTACCTTGCAGGGTGGTGACATGTGGCGGATGGCCGGCCGGGTCTCGGGACTTAGGGACCCCTGGTTCTGAATACACCGACAGTAGCCCCCGGGCCCGTTGGTAGCCGACGGGATGGAGACTACGAATGGGCCCTTCGTCGCGACCGAGGCCGAGGCTGGTGCGGACGCCATGTGGCAAACTCTTGAGAGATGGCCCTTGCGGAAAAAATGAGTAGACGCGTGTCCTCACAACTTCCGAAGGGTATGATGACCATATGGGCGGCACGCGCGATTGCCGCGCAGATCGAGGAAAATACGCCTGGCAGCCGCTGACATCGCGCGATCGGCGGGGGATTCGCCTGGCAGTTGCGTCGATCGAGGCGACGCTTCGCCGAGCGAACCGTCTTGGGCGGCAGTTTTTGAATTTTGAGCTATAAAAAGGGGGAATGGATCGGACCGTTCCCCTTTTTTACGCTCTCTCGCACTTGCGCTCCTACCTTCTTTGTGCTCCGAAGCCCTCAGGAAACTCCCAGGCGACCGGAGCATTCTCCCTTCTCTCTCTTTTCACCACCAAAAAACATCCCCCATCTTGCCGAGATGACGAGGGTTGGAGGAGGACGCCGGGACAAGACTTCAGACAGCATCTTGCCGGAGTCTCGTCTGAGGAACGAGGAGGCGGCGGATAAGATTAGGAAGCTGTTGGTACCGGAGGGTCAGGAAGGAGCTGCGGTGGTGAGGCCGGCGACTCTGACGCCGGCAACGACCGTCCCTGGGCGGACCGTCCTGTTCACTTCTTTCGTGGCGGCGGGGTTGGTGCCGCCGTTCTTCGCCTTCTTCCTGCAAGTGCTGGAGACGTACGGCATTCAACTGGTGCACCTAAGCCCCAATTCTGTCGTGGCGTTGGCGGTCTTCGCGCATCTCTGCGAAATGTTCGTGGGGGTGATGCCGTCGGCGATGCTGCTTCGCCATTTCTTCGTTCTCCGGCCGGTGGGGAAGAAGAGGGGGCACTCCACGGCGGACGTCGCGGGGTGCTGCAACCTTCGGCTCCGGGAAGGCCTGGGGGATCATTACATTCCCCAGGTGCTGCGCAGCAAGTGGGAGGAGTGGCGGCGGGACTGGTTCTTCGTCGACATCGACCCCCACGAGCGCCTCGAATTGCCAGAGAGGGCGGCGGAACCTCGGCGATCGATGTGGGAGGCGCCGCCGCCAGAAGACGCGAGGCTGAAGCCGGTGCTGGAGCGCATCTTGGAGCTGCGCGAGTCCGGGCTGACCTCCGTCAGGGTGGTCGTGGATTTTCTGCGCCGTCGGTTGGCGCCCTTGCGAGAGCGGGCCCGACCAAGCTGGTTCTACACCGGGCCGGAGGACATCACCAGGACCCAGATTGGCGCGAGATGGGATCTGGGGCAGGCGGAGCTGCGAGGGATGACCCGAGTGATCACCGGGACGGAGGACATGAGCCGGGCGGAGCTCCCGTGGCCGGAGATGGCGCTCTGCGCCAATCCCAACCGGGTGGCCATCATGAGGCGGCTGCCGGAGTTTGACGCCCAGGGGCCCGTGGACCGGCCAAGAAGCCGGAGTCCCGAGGCCTCCGAACTCCCCGGGCTGGAGGAACTGCTTGGCGAGGAGGTCGCTGGTGGCTCGGCACGGGCCAGTGAAGGGGTCGCCGCTGGCGGCAGCCGCCGTGCCAGAGAGGAGGGCGCCACTGAAGTCGTTGAGGAGTTGGCGCCGGGAGACCGGGGAAAGCGTCCCCGGGCCTTGATCCTAGTGCCGGACTCTCCGCCGTCGCCGACGGCAGCGGCGGCATTTCCGGTGCTGGAGCCGCGCCTGGTGCGGATGGGGCCTGCATCGGCGCCCGCGACCCGCACGGCGGAGACCGAGACCCGTGCGGCGGCACCCGAGGCCCGCACGATGGCACCCGTACCCCGCGCAGCGGCTCAGCCGAGCCCCCAACGGAAGAGGCAGCGGGAGGAGTCAAGACCGACAGCGCCGGATCCGGACATCAAGCTCCCAGCGGCCAAATGGCGGTATCGGTGAGTCTTCTTGCCTGCTTTTCCATGGGCATTTCCGGCCCGAACTGAGTTTTGACAACTTTCACTTGTCTCCCGTAGGCCGGTTGCAGGCGCTGCTGTGACGGAGAGAGAGCAGGCGCCGGGGCCAGAGCCGAGCCTGCCCGCTGCGACGGCGGAGGCCGGCATAGGAACGGTGGAGGTGCCAATTGACGTGGCGGCCCCTGGGAGAGAGGCGGAGGCGGCGGCCGAGAGAAGGGCGCCGGCGGAACCTACCCCGGGCGCGGAGAGCCCGGGGCGGATAATGGTGGAGGTGGATGTTTTGCCGGGGCCGGCGGACAGGGCGGCCGATGCGGGAATGCGGCCGCCGTCCGAGACCTTGGCTTTGGCGGAGACTACCCCGGGGAGGCAGAGCCCGGGGTGGATGGCGGCGCAAGGCCCGGCGGAGAGCTCGGCCCCCCTGGAGGCATCCCGCGGAGAAGCCTGGGCCCCCCAGTGCCCGGCCGGCCTGCCGATCCCTTCCTGGCCGCCATTAAAGGCGTCCAAGTAGCAGTCGGGCAGCTGGGCGTAGTGGTGAAGGCCAAGGAGGGGGAGCTCGAAGCCGAGCGCGCCCGCCTGGTACTGGAGAAGGCGCAGCTGGCGGGCGCCCAGGAGGAGGCCCGTGCGGCAGCCGCGCGGGAGCAGAAGCTCCTAGAAGACATCCGCGCGGAAGCCGCGCGGGAACGAGAAACTCTGAAGACCGCGCGGGCAGAAGCCGCGCGGGAACGAGAAGACGCCGCCCGCTTGGCTGAGGCGTCGAGGCAGCAAGCTGTCGAGGCCCTTGCCAGGATGGGGCAGGCGCAGGAGAGGGAGGTGGCGGTCGCTGCCCGGGAGCAGGCCGCGGAGGAGCGGCAAGCCTAGCTGGCCCGCCGGGAGGGCGCGGCCGAGAAGGCGCGCGCCGACCTCCAGCGCTGGGAAGACGATCTCCAGAAGATCAGAGAAGAATTCAAGCGCTGGGAGGAGGACGTCTCCATCCGGGAAGTGGACAACGAGCTATCGGCGTCCGGTCTTGGTGCCCGGGAGGATTCGGTGGCCCAGCAGGAGGATGTGCTAGCCCGGCGGTAGAATGAGCTGAGTCGCCGAGAAGGCGAATTGAGTCGCCGAGAGGGCGAAGCCGCTGCCGCGGCGGCCGCCGCGGCCACCAGGGCGGAGGAGAATGCGAGGCACGAGGCGGAACTAGCCGCCCGTGAACGCGCCTTGTCCGAGATGGTGGCCAAGGCGAAACAGGCTGCCGCCCTTGCCGCAGCTGGCGGTTCTTCCGGTCCGGCCGGGGACCAGGGACTCGAGGCACAGCTGCGGGCCGCCAAGGAGAAAATCGAGACTGCCTTTGTCTCGCGGGTCAACCTCGAGCATATGCTGGAGGACATACTCCGGCGGATGCGACGGGCCGTGGAGAAGGGTGGTCTCGGACGGCTTGTCGACGACAAGAAGGGAGACGGCCCCGCACGACAAGTGTTGGGGCTGCAGCAGGTCTGCGAGCGCTTCGAGACCCTGCCCTGGGCAGTCCAGGAACTTGCTGCCCGGGAGGGGCGTGGCTTGGCACATGTCGTGGCCGAGCACGTCCTGGCCTGCTACCGAAGCAGGGACCCGAACTTCCCATTGGAGCCGGCGTGGGAGGGAGTGGTCGAGGCTGAGGAGGAGGCCGCCCGGGCAGCGGTCCGGAGTATCGCCTCCATGGTGGCGGCCGGCTTCAGGCGAGAGGTGCCGCCGCCGCCAGCCCCCGGGGACGACTCGGAGGATTCAGCCGACGCCTCTGCCGCCGACTAGGCCTTCTGTGCCCTCTTTTCTTTTGCCGTCTCAATGGATGTAAATATTAGGAGTGAACCCTTAGAAAACGCCTTGTATATGTCTTGTGAATATAATGGCAGCTTTTCCTTGGGCTCGCAACTCCAATTTCTCTGTGTGTTTGATGTTTCTTCTGGTGCTCTGCCTGGAAGTCCCGGGGAGTACTCAGTCGGGCCGTTCCCGACCTTCCCATCCCCGAGAAATGAAGTTGTTCCGATCGCTGACGTTGGCGCAGCCAGCCCTCAAGCTCTCGCGAGTCCGCACTGCCTAGGTTTAAGAAACGAAGACACAGACTCCCTTGCCCGGGAGATAGATCGATCCTGCTCGGAACACGCCGTGCCTAATGAACACTTTTTTACTTTGCGACCACTCAGTTAGTAGAAGGGAGACGTGTGCGGGCGAGAATGTGACCAAAAGTCCTCGCGGTCCGGTGGTGCCCGGGCTTGAAACGGGCCGGACCGAGCACTGACAGCCTGCCCCCGAGACCTGAGCTCCGGAATACCCGAGTGGCTCGAGCGATAGGATTACCCAGGGTACCCGAGGACTCGGTAGTGCTCGGGGTCCTTAAAAGCGGACCGAACACCACGACCACCACGAAGGGCTTCGGTCAGACATTATCGCAAGCACGCTACTCTTTTCTGCAAACCGCTCTGTCGTTCTGGGAAAAAGTAGACACGCGGCAGGGTTTTTTGCGTGCGAGGAGACCACCTCACCGGACAGATTAAGGCGCGAGAGCCCCCGAGAATGACTCGGGAAAAAAAAAGATTTACTGAAAGTAGATTTGTCTGAATATAACCACTCACCGGACAGCTGTCGGCCTTCCGGCCCACCGATCCAGGAGGGATGTGCTTCCGAGCTCGGGTGCCCGGGAACCCGATTCTTTCAACGGAGCGCCCGAGCGCCCAGAGGCCTACGAGGCTCCTAAGGTCGGGTGATCTCGACCACCCAAGCCTAAGCGGTAGGACCACCCGAGGACCCTTAGGGCCGACCAGAGACCGGGGCATTGAAGCCCTCGCGGCCGAGCTGCTCGTGATCGCCAGCCTGTGAATTAAGAGAAAAATAGGATTTCTTTGCCTGGTGCGCTCTGCCAGTGCGGTACTTGTTATAGACTACTCTTGCTTTCGACCCGAGACCTCTCGAACACCCAAATCGGCTGACAAGAGCGGGCAGAGGCATAACCCAGAGGTCCTATGGTTTGGTGGCGCCCGGGTATGACAGACTAGACCGAGCACCGACAGCCCGCCCCGGGGGCCCGAGCTCCAGACTACTCGAGAAGCTCGAGCGATGGGATTACCCGGAGCACCCCGAAACTCGGTAGTGCCCGGGAGCCTGTCACGACACCGAACACCACAGCCTACCATGGCGGACGTAAGTCAGCGGCGACTGCTCGCATGCATACCGATCGGGATTCTTTTGTCAGCGGGGAAAAAGAAAGAGCGAACTTTTTCTCGCACAACCGAGCTCCTCACCAGACAGATTAAACATACGGAATCCAGAAAAAGTATTTTGACATAGCGATTGCTTATTGAAAAACTTAATGTGCAATATTTACAAGGTTGGGCGACAGCGACTTACCCCACGGGGCGAAGCCTTCAGACTGCTCGGGCGGGGAGAAGCCCCCGGCCTTGCTAACCTGAACCGCGAGCACGACCATCTACGGGTAGAAGCGTCGAAGATGCTCGATGTTCCATGGATTTGGGAGTGGCTGTCCTTCCTCCGTCGCCAACCTGAAAGAACCTGCCCGGGGGACCGCGATCACGGTGAAGGGACCTTCCCACACAGGGGACAACTTATTCATTCCTTCGCGCGACTGGATGCGTCGGAGAACTAGGTCCCCCACCTCGAGAGACCGGGCCCGGACATGGCGCAGATGATAACGCCGCAGACTCTGCTGGTACCGAGCCGCTCGGACAGCAGCACGCCGCCGGCGCTCTTCCAGGTAGTCCACGTCGTCGCGCCTTTGATGCTCCTGCTCACCCTCAGAGTATGCATGCACTCGAGGGGAGCCCAGAGTGAGCTCGGAGGGGAGGACTGCTTCGGCGCCGTAGACGAGGAAGAAAGGAGTCTCCCCGGTGGCGCGGATTGGCGTAGTCCGATTGGCCCACAGCACGGTTGGCAGCTCGTCTACCCATCCCTTCCCGTGCTTAGCGAGCACGTTATAGGTCCGGGTTTTGAGGCCCTTCAGAATTTCCGCGTTGGCGCGCTCGACCTGCCCGTTACTCCGAGGATGAGCGACGGAAGCGAAGCAAAGCTTGATGCCGAGATCTTCGCAATAGTCCCCGAATAAGGCACTAGTGAACTGGGTGCCGTTGTCGGTGATGATCCGATTGGGGACACCAAAGCGGCTAGTGATGCCGCGGATAAACTGGAGCGCCGTGTTTTTGGTCACCTTGATGACTGGGACCGCCTCCGGCCACTTAGTGAATTTGTCGATAGCGACATATAGGTATGCATAGCCCCCGACTGCTCGGGGGAATGGACCCAGAATGTCCAAACCCCAGACCGCGAAAGGCCATGACAGGGGAATGGTATGGAGAGCCTGAGCTGGCTGGTGAATCTGCTTTGCATGGAACTGGCACGCCCTGCAGCGCCGAACCAGCTCGGAAGCATCCTGGAGAGCTGTAGGCCAGTAGAAACCTTGCCGGAAGGCTTTCCCGACCAGCGTGCGGAACGATGAATGGCCACCGCACTCGCCCTTGTGGACCTCAGCGAGAAGATCGCCGCCTTCTGCCCGAGAGATGCATTTCAGGAGGACACCTCCTGCGCTACGTCGGTAGAGATCCCCATCTACTATGGCATAGCGTTTGGACTGCCGAGCAACCCTTTCGGCAGACGCCTCATCCCCAGGTAGGAACTTTTCTTTCAAGTACCCTCGGATGTCAGACATCCACGAGGCATCTTGAGAACATTCGGCGAGCACAGCGCACTCGCCGGACGGCGGCGCCCTGACGGGGCTTCCCACTGAGGGCACCGCCGGGGTCCCCTGAATTGAGTTCGAGGTTTCCCCTTCATCCTGTTCGGCAGGCAGGACGGAAGGCCGTGCGAGTCTTTCTTCAAAGACTCCGGCAGGGGCGCGCGCACGTGAGGAGGCCAGGCGAGAGAGCTCGTCGGCCGGAGCATTGTCGCGGCGAGGGATATGCCGTAATTCGAGGCCGTCGAAGCGTCTCTCGAGCTTTCTGACTGCATCCACGTACGCTGCCATTTGAGGATCCGTGCACTGGTACTCCTTGGAAACCTGGTTGACAACCAGCTGGGAGTCCCCTTTGACCAGGAGGCGACGAATCCCGAGCCCCACCGTAGCCGGAGGCCGGCGATGAGACCTTCATACTCCGCCATGTTGTTGGATGCGCGGAACTGCAACTGTACGACGTACCGGAGCTCTTCACCCGTTGGGGAGGTGAGAACCACTCCGGCCCCTGCGCCTTTCAGCGAGAGGGAGCCATCGAAGTGCATAACCCAGTACCCGGGCGCGTCGTGCCCAGGATAGGCAGAGATCTCTTCTGGGATGACGCAGGGGACGGGCGTCCATTCTGCCAAGAAGTCGGAGAGTGCCTGGCTTTTGATTGCCTGGCGACAGACGAAGTGTAGGTCGAACTCCGCCAACTCAACCGCCCATTTTACAACGCGCCCGGTGCCCTCCCGGTTCCAGAGAATGGGTCCCAGTGGATAAGTGGTAACCACCGAGATCTTGTGCGCCTGGAAGTAGTGGCGCAGCTTCCGGGAGGCGACGAGCACGGCATAGAGTAGCTTCTGCGCCTGGGGATACCTTGTCTTGGCCTCCCGGAGGACCTCGCTGACGAAGTACACCGGTCGCTGTACCCGGCGGGCCCGGATGGTGGCCCCACCCGGGGGGCTGCCACAGCCCCTAGGGTCGGCGGTATGGTCGGGGCTGGCCGGGCACTCGGGCTCGATTCCTTGGCTGGGAAGAGCAGTGTGTTCGGGCTCGACCCCTTGCCCAGGGGGAGCCGCGAGGATAAGTGAACGGTCGGGGGCCTCTGGGAGCTGGGACCCAGCACCCGGCCCCGAACATTCGTCGCGCTCCACCACCAGCACTATGCTCACGACCTGTGGAGTGGCCGAAACATAAAGTAGTAGGGGCTCACCTTGGGAGGGAGCCACCAAAACGGGTGGCGAGGTAAGGTACTTCTTTAAGTCGCGGAAGGCCTGCTCGGCTTCCGACGTCCAGTCAAAACGACCGGATTTCTTCAAAAGCTTGAAGAGGGGGAGCCCTCGCTCCCCGAGCTTGGAGATGAAGCGCAAGAGGGCTGCCATGCAGCCGGCGAGGCGCTGGACCTCCTTGAGTCGAACCGGGGGTCGCATCTGCTCGATGGCCCGGATCTTCTCCGGATTGGCCTCGATTCCTCGGCCAGAGACCAAGAAACCAAGGAGCTTGCCCGCCGGCACCCCGAAGACACATTTCTCCGGGTTGAGCTTGAGGCGGGTAGAGCGGAGACTGTTGAAAGTCTCGGCAAGGTCCTCGAGCAGGGTGGCGCGGTCTCGGGTTTTGACCACGAGATCGTCGATGTAAGCCTCGACGTTGCGGCCAACCTGCGAGTTAAGAGTGATACGAATGACGCGCTGGAAGGATGATCCAGCGTTGCGCAGGCCGAAAGGCATTGACATGTAGCAATAAGTCCCCACCGGGGTAGTAAAAGCAGTTTTTTCCTCGTCCCCTACGGCCATGCGAATCTGGTGATACCCAGAGTTTGCATCTAGGAAGCACAAAAGATCACATCCCGCAGTTGAATCTACGATTTGATCAATGCGAGGTAAGGGGAAGGGATCTTTAGGACAAGCCTTGTTAAGGTCAGTGTAGTCCACGCACATGCGAAGCTTGCCGTTGGCCTTCGGGACGATGACTGGGTTTGCTAGCTAGTCGGGGTGGAGGACTTCTCGGATGAATCCGGCGTCGAGGAGCTTGCGGACCTGCTCGCGGATAAACTCCTGGCGCTCTGGCGCCTGCCGCCGGACCTTCTGCTTCACTGGGCGGGCGTCCGGACGCACAGCCAAGTGATGCTCGATCACCTCCCTAGGGATCCCGGGCATGTCGAACGGTTGCCAGGCAAACACGTCCACGTTAGCCCGGAGGAAGGCGACGAGCGCGCTTTCCTATTTGCTGCCCAGGTCGCTGCCGATACGGACAACCTGGGTAGCGTCTTCGCCCACCTCGACCTCCTTCGTTGGAACAGAGGTGTCGGCGGCGAGTCGGGGTCTGGATGAAGAGGGTCCCGGGCCCCCTGAAGAGCCATCAACCTCGGCCTGCGCTGAGACCAGAGCCATGTATGATTGTTCGGCGCAGGAGACAGCGCCGCCGGAGTCGGCGATCACGGAGATAGAGCCTGCGGGGCCGGGCATCTTAACCGTAAGGTATGCATAATGCACGGCCATCATAAACTTGGCGAGCGCCGGACGCCCGAGGATGGCGTTGTAGGGGAGAGGGAGCTCCGCGACATCGAAGAGGACGCACTCCGTGCGAAAGTTGTCCCGGCTCCCGAACGTGACAGGCAACTCAACCTGCCCGAGGGGCAGGGAGTGCCCGGGGGTTACTCCACAGAAGGGGAGTGACGGCTTTAGGCGTCGGGAGGATACTTGCAGCTTCTCAAAAACCTCTTTGGAAAGGAGGTTGAGGCCGGCGCCACCGTCGATCAGCACTCTGCCGACCTTGACATTGCAGACAGTGGGGGATACTACCAAAGGTAGCCGTCCCACGGCTGCAGTACTGGAGGGGTGATCAGCCATGCTGAACGTGATCAGAGCATCCGACCACCTTAGGGGTCTTGTGGCCTCCTCGCTCGGGGTTGCCGAGCATACTTCGCGTCGCATGACCTTGATGCCACGGCGCAAGCAGGGTGTGTAAGCGCCCCCGTTGATGAAGGCGACGGTATGCTCGGGCTCCTGGAAGCCGAGCTCGGCGTTGTTGGGGACGACCTCGGCATCGCCTCCTCCGCGGGACTCGTCGCGCTCCCTCTGGCGCTGCTCTACGAGTCCTTTGACCGTACGACACTCCGTGAGGTCGTGCCATCTGGTCAGGTGTATGGGACACCATTTACCTGGCTCGGGCCCCGCGGGAGCGGGGGCCCTCGCTGGAGCAGGAGCTCGGCCAGGGGCCGGGGCTCTTGCTGGAGCTGGCGCCCTAGCCGGTGCCGGGGCCCTCGCGGGCACAGAGGCCCGAGGAGGAGCCCGAGCAGGGGACCTGACGGGGCGCCGATCGACACCCGGCCGTCGCTCTTGCCGGTGATTGGGCTCTTGCGGCTCTCTGTGAGCGGAGACTTGGGCTAGCTCAACGGGAGCGGCCTCGCTCTTCCTTCTCTTTTTCTTTTCCCGCTTATCAGAGCGGGAAGAACTTGGCTGATCGGAAGCGGGGCGAGGAGCATGCCACGCCCTGGCCTCCGCAGCCTTGGCGCACTTATCGGCCAGTGCGAAAAGTTCCGCAGGGGTCTCGATCTCGTGCGTACCTAGCTTCTCGAGCATCCGCTCATCACGGACACCCTACCGGAAAGCAACAATAACAGCATGGGGGGCCACTCGCGGAATAGTGTTGCGAACCTGGCTGAAACGCTGTATAAATCGCCGTAGCGTCTCCCCTTCCTGCTGTTGGACGGCGTGGAGGTCGCACTCCAAACTGGGACGTGCGAACGTGCCCTGAAAGTTGGCCACGAATTGGTGGCACAGGTCATCCCAGGAGCCGATAGATCCTGGGGGTAAGTTCATAAGCCAAGAGCGGGCGGAACCCCTCAAGGCAACATGAAAATAGTTTACCATCACCTTTTCGCTGCCTCCGGCAGCTTGGACGGCCGTCGTGTAGATCTGGAGGAACTCGACGGGGTCGATGGACCCGTCGTACTTCTCCGGCAGCTCGGGGCGGAACTTGGAAGGCCACCTCACCCGGCGGAGCTCGGTGGTGAAGGCACGGCAACCGGTGCCGTACCCCGCAGCACGAGCAGGGGTTCTCGGTGGCGAGAAGCGGCGAGCCGGGGATCCCCGGTGGTCGTGGGCCGGGAGAGAGGAAGCCTGGTCCTCTGCCCCAACCCTCTGCCGGGTCTCCCGCTGACGTTCGAGAGTGACTCGGGCATCTTCGTGGCCCCTCCGATCGTCAAGGTGCAAACGAAGGTCCCGGGCTTCGGACATGGCCAGGGGGACGGCGTTCCGCCTGGAGACCCCTCGGCCCGTGCGGGTGTTGCCCGCTGAGGAGCCGGCTCTGGCGGCACCGTGCTGAGAAGTGGTGCGAGGACTCCCGGCCTGCACCTGGCGACGAGCAGTGCCGACCAAAGCGACGACATCTTGCATCCACCGGCCTTCCGGAGTGTTTGGCGTGGCCTGAACGGGCGGGTGTCTGAGGAGAGCATGTGCTGCAAGCAACGCGCTCCCTGGGCTGGCCTCACTGAAAGCGAGCCTGCGCCGAGGCGGCACCCGACGTGGTCCAGAGGCGGACCTGGCGGCCGGGGTCCCGACCACCTGCTGGGGGTCGGAAAGTACGTCGGCAGCGGCGGCGGCGCTGATGGGCCCAGCGCCTTGATCCCCTTGGGCGGGAAAAACCGCGCGCGTGGATGGCGGCTGCCGTGGGCACGCAGCAGCGACGGGGCTTTCTCGGTCGTGGGGCAGCGCTCCGTTACTGGAAGTGGAGCCGGAACGCTGGAGACGGTGCCCACCGGCCATCTTTTCCTGTGGAAAAAAAAGTGAAACAAACAATCCAGGGATATTCCCCCCTACCTGGCGCGCCAGCTGTCGGAGAGTGAACTCCTGTCGCAGGGATCCCGAGAGACCCCTTTTTAGAGATTCGGCCGGGGGGATGATCCTGGAAAAGCTTGTGTGGGAAATAAGCGGGAACGGAAATAAATGCGATGGCTAGTGGGAGACGATCACCCTAATGCAAGGAAAAGTGGGTACGCCGGGTTTTAGACAGGTTCGGGCCGCACGGAGGCGTAACACCCTACTCCTGTATGAGCGCTATATTTATCCTTGAAGGGGATTCTTCAAGGAGGTATCTGGTTCTAAGGGGAGAACTGTTTACAAAGTGCTTGAGGCTCTTATGTTCTAGCTTAACTTGAGCTGGTTCGAGTGTCTGTCGATCTATCTTTGGCCTGGTTCACCGGAGATTGTTGGTGGTCTGGTCTCTTGGTCGTCTTGTGGTCGGGGGCTGTTGCTCTCTTTCTTTTAGTGTTCTCCATCCTTTCCTTTTATAGGCGCGTCGACCTCAACATATCCTGAATGGGAAAGAGGGGACGCGAATGCCAAGGTGCCACGGAGAAAAAGGCGTAATCATTTCATCTTGGCGAAGTGACAGGGGCGGTGGAGAAATGCGGCGCGCATTCGACCACCAGCCGCTGCGGAAGCCTCCGGGCGCCATAAAAGGGGCCCACCGGGCAGCCTCAGAGGTGCCCGGTGCGCCCACCCCGTCTTGTCCTTCTGACAGGGCGGGGTGGCTGACGGAGCGCTTCGATCCTGGCAACGTTATCCCGAGGCACCCGGATGAAACGGGACGGGACCCGTGCATTTAATGGACCCACGCCTCCCCCCCCTGCCAGTACATGGCAGGGTCTGACACTGGGGCGTGGGCAGCTGAGAATGTCAGGATGTCAGGATGTCAGGCCGCGCGTGCCTATTAAATGCGGCATTGGGCCTTTGACTGGATGACACCCTGACGACGGGACCCTTCGGGTCGTCGAATGATCTTGCGCGAACCTTCGGGGCACCGAGTCCTCGGGGGCCGCCACGTGCAGCCCCGAGCACTCTCTCCCGAGCACTTCGGTGGGACCTTCGGGGAACCGAGTCCTCGGGGGCTGCCACGTGCAGCCCCGAGCACTCTCTCCCGAGCACTTCGGTGGGACCTTCGGGGAACCGAGTCCTCGGGGGCTGCCACGTGCAGCCCCGAGCACTTCGGTGGGACCTTCGGGGAACCGAGTCCTCGGGGGCTGCCACGTGCAGCCCCGAGCACTCTCTCCCGAGCACTTCGGTGGGACCTTCGGGGAACCGAGTCCTCGGGGGCTGCCACGTGCAGCCCCGAGCACTCTCTCCCGAGCACTTCGGTGGGACCTTCGGGGAACCGAGTCCTCGGGGGCTGCCACGTGCAGCCCCGAGCACTCTCTCCCGAGCACTTCGGTGGGACCTTCGGGGAACCGAGTCCTCGGGGGCTACCACGTGCAGCCCCGAGCACTCTCTCCCGAGCACTTCGGTGGAACCTTTGGGGAACCGAGTCCTCGGGGGCTGGCGTGTGCAGCCCCGAGCACTCTCTCCCGAGCATCTGCGGATCATCGGGGAACTAGGGTGCTCGGGAACCAGAGGCGGCGGCCCCAAACACCTTCTCCCGGGACTTAGCGTCTTCCTACCTTGCAGGGTGGTGACATGTGGCGGATGGCCGGCCGGGTCTCGGGACTTAGGGACCCCTGGTTCTGAATACACCGACAGTAGCCCCCGGGCCCGTTGGTAGCCGACGGGATGGAGACTACGAATGGGCCCTTCGTCGCGACCGAGGCCGAGGCTGGTGCGGACGCCATGTGGCAAACTCTTGAGAGATGGCCCTTGCGGAAAAAATGAGTAGACGCGTGTCCTCACAACTTCCGAAGGGTATGATGACCATATGGGCGGCACGCGCGGTTGCCGCGCAGATCGAGGAAAATACGCCTGGCAGCCGCTGACATCGCGCGATCGGCGGGGGATTCGCCTGGCAGTTGCGTCGATCGAGGCGACGCTTCGCCGAGCGAACCGTCTTGGGCGGCAGTTTTTGAATTTTGAGCTATAAAAAGGGGGAATGGATCAGACCGTTCCCCTTTTTTACGCTCTCTCGCACTTGCGCTCCTGCCTTCTTTGTGCTCCGAAGCCCTCAGGAAACTCCCAGGCGACCGGAGCATTCTCCCTTCTCTCTCTTTTCACCACCAAAAAACATCCCCCATCTTGCCGAGATGACGAGGGTTGGAGGAGGACGCCGGGACAAGACTTCGGATAGCATCTTGCCGGAGTCTCGTCTGAGGAACGAGGAGGCGGCGGATAAGATTAGGAAGCTGCTGGTACCGGAGGGTCAGGAAGGAGCTGCGGTGGTGAGGCCGGCGACTCTGACGCCGGCAACGACCGTCAAGATCATGTTATGAATCATCAAATGTGTGTGTGTGTGTGTGTGTGTGTGTGTGTGTGTGTGTGTGTGTGTGTGTGTGTGTGTGTGTGTGTGTGTGTGTGTGTGTGTGTGTGTGTGTGTGTGTGTGTGTGTGTATTTACATACACTAGCTGTAATTTGTAAAAAATGGTCAGTTATAACATGTTAGTTGGGTTCTCTCTGTTGGACAATACCATTCATGCAAGAAATGCTTTAACCCTTAATTATCTCATGAAATAACAATATGATTCTCAAAGGGAGAAAGAGAAGGGGGAATTGATGCATGAAGTACAACAACAACATACCAAGATTATCGGCCTCTACCCATGTTTTTTTCCCAATTACAAGGTAACATACGTACAATGCTGCTAAGTATGTACATCATACTCATATGTCTATGAATACATTCCTATCACATGTCTAAAAATAATAACATATACGTAAATATATAATCGGTACTGTTCAATATTGTTTTCTCAAGGATAGTGAAATCCTATGGACCATCTCCTCTTTGTGCACCATCAGAACCGCAAGAAATGAACTGCATGAACTGAACCGCATGAATTGAACTGAGCACCATCTCCGTCTCCTTATGCATCACACCTTGTGACTCCTCTCTATCTCCTAGAACCGAACTGCATGCAGCGAGGAGAGGGCGCAAACCTTAAAGACGGAGACGAGGTCGATGTTTCCTTCCCAGGAAACACCCGTACTCAAAGAAAACAGTGTAACCTATGCTTTGCAAACTAATCAGTTTGAGTTGGCCATATACTCACTGATATATGGGATTAGACTGATGTTTAATTCAGATATCTCTCAAATTTAAACATTGCCTTCTGTTAACAATAAAATGTGTAATTGTCAAATAGATATTTTGGAGGAAGCTAAAGGATTGAAGTTGATCTATATTTAGTTACAAAGGTCGTTTAAGCCAGATAAATTAAAAATGTAAAAGCCATTTCAAGTTTGTGATGTAAGCCTAGGCCTCGGTAGTCATAAAAGCCTAGGCCTCCTAATGGAAGGGGCTTCTCCCACATACCCACCAACAAGCTATAGCCTACTAAAGAAAGAAAAAAAAACATGTATAAGCCCAAACGATATATAGGACTGACTAACAAGAGTCTACAAGTAGAAGCATATAATTCCAATTTTGATAACCACATTTACATTTGGATAAGATTTTTATTATTTAATCAACACATCAAGAAGATGATCTCTAGTTATTTGCGAGAACAACTGGGATCAAATCTCCGAGTAGTCGATAGATACAAACTAAACAACACGGGCAAGAAAGGAAATGCATTGGAATACCCACGGGGGGCGACGGCCTGACGGTGCGTGGCGACAGTGACGGGTCGATGGCGACAGGGCGACAGCGACGGGTCGATGGCAACGGGTGGACGGCGACGGCTCGTGACGAAGAGTGGAGGATGACGGCGACGGCGAACCCTAGCTTTGCGCAGGCAAAAAGATTTAGGCAAAACGAGAATGCGTGCACGGGGACTAGCTAGGATTATATAAAAAAAGTCATAGGTGACGGGTGATAATATTGCCCGTCACCTTTTACTTCGACTCGGCCTGTACATATCAATCATAGGTGACGGGTGATAATATTACCCGTCACTTATTGTAAGTAAAAGGTGACAGGTAAAGGTGACGGGTTATAATATTACCCGTCACCTTTTACTTCGACTCGGCTCGTATATGTAAGTGATAGGTGACGGGTTATAAATGTCAACCATCACTTATTGTGTGTAAAAGGTGACAGGTTATTAATATCACTCGTCACCTTTTACTTCGACTCGGCCTGTATATACAAGTGATAGGTGACGGTTTATAAATGTCATCCGTCACTTATTTACTGTAAAAGGTGATGGATTATTAATATAACCCGTCACCTATTGGAAGTAAAAAATTAAAATTTTACATTAATATTAAAAATTTAAATTTGACATTAATATTACAAATTCAAATAACTTTGAAACTTAAAATTCAATTTTGACATTAACATTAACAATTCAAATAACTTAAAAGTCAAATTTGATATTAATATTACAAATTTGACATTAATATTACAAATTTGTCATTAATATTACAAATTTCACACTGAAATTCAAATTCATCGTTTTCGTGCTTTCTTGACATGGATCCCTTCGTTATGATCGGGGCGGATGTATGGAGTTTCCTCGATCGGCGAAAGGCGTGGCATGACTACAGTAGCAAAAGGGGGGATTTCATCGAATTGATTGAACTCCTCCTCATCAACGACGTTTACAACTCCGACGATGCATCTTTTCCCAACGAGAACCACATAGCGTTTCTTCTTTGTTGTGTCAGTCACATAAAAGACTTGGCGAACATCTTTAGCGAGTACGAAGGTTTCAGGCTTGTATCCGACATGTGTGAGATCAACTCTAGTGAACCCATACTTGTCATTAGTGATGCCCTTTTCCCCACGTACCCAACGGCACCGAAACAGGGCTACCTTAAATCTCAAGTAGTTTAGCTCCCAGATCTCCTCTATTTGACCGTAGTATGTGCCCCTCTGCATGTCGTTGTCATAAGCTTCTATATGGATACCACTGTTCTAGTATATGCTCTTCTCATCTTGGGCAACTGTGTAAAATGTGTATCCGTTTATATCGTACCCTTGATATGTCATAATTGTGTATATAGGGCCCGATGCTAGTTTTTTATTAGAGCACTTGTAAGAGTACTTGATTGTCTTATTCGATCTCGGAACCAAGTCGTAAACCTTTGCATATGTTGCCTCGCAACTCAAGCTTCAGTCTGCCCTGGATTCTCTTCAAGTAGCATCTGCTTGTGCTCATCGACATATCAACACACTTCGTTCATTTGTTGCAGCACGAGGAAATGAGCTTGGTCGTAAGCCTTCGGATCATGAGTTATTGCCATCTTTCAGAGAACTCCCACACCTGCGAGCCTCCCCTCATGGCGAGACTTAGGAACGCCAATTGGGTTATTTGAGTCAATGTAATTAACACACCACTCCAATGCCTCCTCTGTCGCGTAACCCTGCACGATGCATCCCTCAGGAAAGGCTCGGTTCCTTACGTATGACTTGAGAATGCCCATATATCTCTCGTATGGAAACATGTGATGCAGGAACACGGGGCCAAGGTAGTGTATCTCCTTCACGAGGTGAGTAGTGAGATGTACCATGATATCAAAAAATGATGGTGGAAAATACACCTCAAGAATACATAGAGTCTCAAAGTCTCTTCTTTCTAGCTCCTCCAGCGAGTTTGGATCGAGCACCTTTTGTTCAATTGTATTGAAGAAAAAGCACAGGCTTAGGATAGCCTCACGAACCTTTATTGGGAGGATGTTCCTAATTCCTACCGCAAGCAGTGACGTGTAACACCCTAATTTTTTTTCTCTAATTCCAATTTTTTCTTAATAGTTATTAAAGTTCAAATGAATTTAATTATTTTATTTTAAAAGAGAGAAAACCCTATTTTATAGGAAAGAAAAAGAAAATGATATAGGATATAAGTGAATATTTTGCATTCATGCTGAATTAGGCAAATAGTATTTTATTTGAATTCTTGATGAAATTATTTGAAGAGATTTTGCCTGGATTTTTGAATTTGAAATTGGATTTGAATTCTTAAGAAAAGAAAAAGGTTAAAACCTCTCTCGGGCTGTCCCTTGCTTTTTCGGCCCAACATCTCAGCCCCGGCCCAGCTGCCCGGCCTTCCTTCCCGCCTCGGCCGCGCCCCTGCTCTGGCCCAGCCACCCGCGCCGTGCACCCGCGCGCCAGCCGAAGACGCCTGCGCAGACTCCGTCTTCCCCTGTGCCGCCGCCAGGTGGGACCGCCGGTCGGACCCGTCGTCTCCGAGAAGGACTCCGCCGCGCCGCCGAATCCGAGCGAGAAACCGACGCCGCCTTAGAGTCCTGCGCTGCCCCGTGACCTCCGAGCCGCCTATATATATGCCCGCCCCCTCCCCGAACTCATCTCATCTGCAAATCGCCGAAACCCAAGCCCTAATCGTCGAATTTGAAGCTCGCCGAGCCGCCATCGCCGCCGCTTCGTCCGCCCTCGCCGCCACGCCGTTCCAAAGCCAAACCACGCAGCACGAGCCCACCATTGCACGCACCTACCCTTGCTGAAGCTTTCCCCGCCGTCGCCTTGACCC
Source organism: Phragmites australis (assembly GCF_958298935.1). NCBI lineage: Eukaryota > Viridiplantae > Streptophyta > Magnoliopsida > Poales > Poaceae > Phragmites > Phragmites australis. The sequence continues at coordinate 15,910,703 of NC_084936.1, read as the reverse complement.
CTGCGTCGTCAGAGCACCCTCTCCGACGAGTTCCCGAGGCAGCCGCCGCCCCTTCCGTCGTCGATCGCCTTTCTGTGCCGCCAAGCCCAAGGTAAGCCTCAAAACGGATTCCCCGCGCTTCCCTGAACCTTTTGCGCCGCTCGTCGTCGCCGCCGGCGAGCCTTAGCCGATTCCGGCGAGATATCCGGCCGTGCACCGCCGTGAACCCCTCAGCGCCGCCCTGTTCTTCCCCTCCGACCGCCCGATCTTCTCCGTGCCGTCGGATCTGTCCTCAACGATCGAGATTAGATCTAAATCGTACCCCTTCAGCAACCAATAGCGTAGCGCCACGTGTTTACTCTTAAACCCAGTCAGCTATATTGCCCCGTCACCCTGCCACCTCAGCTGCCATCTCAGCCCTTTTGCCTATGTGTCCAACCAGTCAGCAGCCACGTCATAAAGGAGGTTTTTCAATCTAAAAATAATTCCTGATAAATCCTTTAATTGGTAATTTTGCAATTTAGCCCCTAAACTTTTCTGAAATAACAAAAGAGCCCTGTCTTTTTACAGTTAGGTCCTTATACTTTTTCATAATTACATTTTGGTCCCTCTGTTTTTACAAAAAGGTCCCTGGACTTTCTGATAATTCAATTTAAGTCCTTTTCCTTTTTCCAGATTTAACCCTAGACTTGTTTTAGCCCTAACTTTTCCATCGTAACTCCGATTTAAGCGATTCTTGCGTCGATGGATTCGTTTTTCAGTGCTCTTTCTTGTTAGCAAGTTTTTATCTTGTTGTTCTTTTGCTTTATGCTCTATTCTTAGTGTATCTTGTTTGCTTGTTTGCCGATAATTGTGCGATTAGCCGATAACGTCCCGGATCAATTTGAAGAACATCAAGACCAGGAGCAAGAATACACTGAGCAGCAGCAAGGAGAAGGCAAGTGTCCTTGATCATATTGAACCTATATTTTTAAATATTTTGTTTTACAAAACTGCATGCAATGTTTGTCAATATGATGGGTAGTCACCTATGTTAGGGTTTTTCCCTAGATATTCCCTTATCATCCCTTGGAACCTAGATGGTTTATGGTTAGGAGTCTTTTATGAGTAGATTGCTTAGCATTGCTTTTGGGATATTGGGAAGTGTTATAATTTTGACTAATGAACATATGCAGTAATGATGATTAATATGATAATGTTTTAGCAACATGGAACCTTAGGCCTTGAGCAAAGTGGTTTTGATGATTATCATGGTTATGATGCTGGTTTAGTGTTTGCTCAAGTAACCTAAGTAAGGACCGGTTCGTGGAGCGACAACCCAAGAAGTAACGTACCAACCACGAGGCTGATATGGGTAAAGTGTGACATACTGATTAGAGTCTGTCCAGTGTGCGTTGGGTCAGCACAAAAGGGGGCTTCTGGGTAGGAGCTGTTGCTTGCGTAAAGCCTGGCGGTGAAACCTAGTGTGCAGACATGCACAGGATTAGTCTCTGGTTAGTGGAAAGTGTCATACAGTGATTCTTGGCGACACACCACTGGCGTGTGTTAAGTGTCTTGCAAATACGGTAACATGGAATTCACTGACTCGTGGGTAAAGTTGGACAACCTCTGCAGAGTGTAAAACTGTTATAACAGCCGTGCTCACGGATATGAGAGACTTGGATCCTCACATGATTAGGTGGTGGTTTGGTTTTGATTCTGGTACAGGGAGTACTAGATGTTGTGGTCTTGGTCTTAGTGCGGGGAGCACAAGACAGTTGTGGTATGCAGGGTGGGGAGCCTTGTATGCTAGTTGATGGATTGTTGGGTTACATTCATTTAATATATGTCTAATGCTTTTGAGTCCAAATGTGTTTTTTTTCATTACTCGCATTTACGCAAATAATACCTTGTGTTAGCCTATTCTTGATATAAGCCTGCATGTCATTATTTTCCCACACTTGCTGAGTACATTATGTGCTCGCCCTTGCTTTCTCCTACCAAAAACATATGCTGCTCAGTGGAAGACTTTGAGGATTTCCAAGACGACGACCTGATGTTCTAAGGAGCGTATCTTCCAGTCGGTGCCTATGGAGTCTTGGTCGCCAATGCTTTCATTCCGCTGCCGTCGTTTAGATGATGTCGTTTAGGTTAAATTTTGAGTTTTGCTTAGGTAAAGTCTTTTATTGTAAGAGGTGAACGTTTAAATAAATAAAGTATTGCTTTTGTTACTTCACCTAAGACGTCCTTATGTGTGTTAAACTTCCTGAGCACACATAAGCCGCACTTGGTTTTGGCCGTTAAAACCGGGTGTGACATGACGTCATCATCACATGGCAATCATGGAACTTCATCATAGCGAAATTCATTTTTAGCTCTTTCACCGAGACAAGTCTTGCAATGTTGGATGAGTAACCGAAGGGAACTTTCACACTGTGCAAGAACTCGCAGAATTCTTTTTTCTCCTTCTTGGAGAGAGTGATAGCTGCTGGGGGTAGGTGTTTTCCTTTGTCCATATCTTATGCATGGAGCTCTAGCCTTAAGCCTATTTCTTCAAGGTCAGCTCGTGCGTTCTCATAATCCTTTCCTTTTCCCTTCATTTGGAGCAATGTACCGATCAGACTCTCGCAGATATTCTTCTTTACATGCATGTTGTCGATAGAGTGACGAACATCTAATTATTTCCAATACTCTAGCTCGAATAGTATTGATTTATTGTTCCACATTCCTAACTGTTCATCATCTTTAGAGGATTGATTTCGCTAGCCAAGGACAACATTGATATTCTTAACCTGATTGTGGACATCTTCCCCGCTAAAATGCCTCGGAGGTAACGCTTTCTCCCTTGTGCCATCAAACTGCTTGTCCATGTTTCGGTACGGGTGTTTCTTGGGAAGGAAACGTCGATGCCGCATGTACACTATTTTCTTTGAGTTGTTCAACCTCAAACTGCATGTGTCATCTAAGCAATGGGGGCAGGCTTCACCTTTTCTTTTACTCTGACCTGACAAGTTACGAAGTGCTGGCAGATCATTGATGGTGACGAACAACATGGCGTGCAAGGTAAAGTACTCTTACTTGTACTGATCCCAAACCTCGACACCTTTCGACCAGAGTTTCATAAGATCATCGACTAAAGGCCTGAGGTACACATCTATATCGTTGTCAGGTTGTTACGATCCTGATATCAAGATCAACAACATAATGTATTTCCGCTTGTTACAAAGCCAGGGTGGAAGGTTGTAGATCTACAATACAATAGGCCAGGTGCTATGTGAGGTACTCATATTACCGAATGGATTCATGCCATCCGTGCTCATAGCAAACCTAAGATTTCTCAATTCTTCGACGAACCAACCAAATGTGGAATCAACGATTCGCCATTGAGCGGAATCTGTCGGGTGTTGTATCATTGTGTCGTTCTTACGACCCTCCTTATGCCAACGCACCAATTGGGCTTCCTTTCTGTTGGCAAACAGATGCTTCAAACGGGGAATTACAGGAAAATACCACACCACCTTCCTAGGACCACCTTTACTTTTCTTGCTTTCTTCCCCGTCACCATCGTCATTTCTACGCTTATATCGATGGGTTTCACACACGGGGCATTGATCCAGCTCTGTATACTCTCCACGAAACAAGATACAATCCTGCTTATATGTATGTATTTTTTTTCTATTTCCAATCCTAAAGGACAAATTATCTTCTTCGTGTCGTAGACGCCCTCGGGCACCAAGTTCCCCTCCGGTAGCATGTCCCTTGGCAGATCCAGCAATGCTTCAAAACTCTTGTCAGTCCAACCATGGGTTGCCTTCAGCTGTAGAAGCTTTAGGTTCCCAAAGATCCATGTGTACTTCTCCTTACAGTTGGGATAAAGGGGCATTTTGGAATCCCGCACAGATTCCTGGAATTTAGCAAACTCACCATTATTATACTCGTCATGCCGCTCAACATCCCACACCATCTGGTCTATATTCTCCACAAAATCCTCGAGATCATTATCGTTCAAACCTAATATGTCCTCATCCCTAAGATCATGATCCATTTCATCGAGTGTAAGTCTTTGATCCACACTGTTGGCATAGAGGGCCCGATCCATCTCTCCCTCGTTAAGGCCTTCTTCACCATGTTTGTTCCAACATGTATAATTCTCTTTAAATCCACGCATGACCAAGTGTGCATGGATATTGTCTGGTTTCGGGAACTTCTTTTCATTCCTGCAGTCGCTACATGGACAAAACATTGTCGTTATACCACGATCTTTCATATCCGCCAAGGCAGTACTCATGAAATGCTTCACCCCGCTCAGGTACTCCGTACAAGTCCGGGTCTCGAGGTACATCCAACTTCTGTCCGTCATCTACAATTAATGTAAAAACATTCATTCTTCATTAATAATGACCTTAATTTTGTGGTTAAGCACACGATTAAAATCTCCAACAAATACACTAGATCTGTGGCATCTCGCGGTAGATCGACCAAACCTAATACCAAATATAACATAAATACAACTCACTTGTACTAATATTTTGGATAAAGATGGAAAATGACCGATTATAACTCAAAGCACAATAAATCTACCAAATATGGATTAGAGGAGAAGGAAAGGGGGAGATACAAACCTTCAAAGACCTAGCACCAATTCAAACTTCAAATTAACAAAATATTAGAGAGTCTCTAGTGAAACCGAAGAAAATCACCAGAACTATCGCGCGGTACTGTTGACTACTGTTCGGCCCGCACAGTGGCTGCCAACTAGCTTTATATAACAGTTGTAAGTAATAAGTGACGGGTGATATAGTAACGGGTGATATTACGACCCGTCACTTATTACTGGACCAGGGAGATCCGTCACCTATGCCACGTCATAAGTGACGGGTTGTACCATGACCCGTCACTTATGACTGGTGCCGGGAGAACCGTCACTTATGACAAGGTTATAGGTGACGGTTTTAATCGTCACCCGTCACTTATGACTAGTGCCGGGAGAACCATCACTTATGACTAGGTTATAGGTGACGGTTTTAATCGTTACCCGTCACTTATGTTATAGGTGCCCGTCACCTATTACATGTTATAAGTGACGGGTATACACCCGGTCCCGACAAAAGGCGACATAAGTGACGGATACTGTAATGACCCATCACTAAATTGTGTCTCATTTGTCTGTTTTTCATGTAGTGGATTCAGATCCTGAATTTTTTTGGAGTTGGTCATACCTAGCTTTAAAAAATCCAGAATCTGGAACTGTGGATCGATTGAGGGTATTTGGTTGAGTCATCTGGATTTCATTTTGGAGAAAAAATAAATATTTAAACCACTTTATTTTATTATACAAACTCCAGATTCAGCATGGATCTCGGATCTAGGGTTGTGCCAGACAAGGCCTAATTCAAATACATCTAGTTCTGAAAAGTCATGGTAATATGTAAGGAACTATTCAAACAGTATTCCAATTAGTCACTAAATCGATCATTTTCTTAATCACGACTCTCATGACTAATCAGAATACCATTTCGATAGTCCCGAACGTGTTTTTTCTCCAAGATCAGAACACATGCCTTTCCAATGTATAACATTACAACACAGTTTAATAAAGAGCAAGTAACTAACATTAGATTACAAGTTCTTAAGCATTTACCAAGTTATTACAATCTACAGCAAAAGAGAACTATGAGAAGATAAAAATCAACTTAACTCCTAATCAACAAAAGAAACTATGTAGAAGACTAAAGACTATACAACAAAAAAAGGATGGAGAAATATGTCCTTAGACTACATCATAAAAGCACAACCTCCGAGCAGTTGCCTACGCATGTCTGCCACCACCCTCGGCAGGCGTGAAGTAGCCAAAAACCAACTCCTCCTCGTCGGTAGCACCTAAAAGAGCAGCATGAGTACGAAGGTACTCATAAGACTTAATCCATAATGGTTACTTATAAATAACCTGACTCTAAAAATTATACATTGGAATGTTAGCAAGAATGCGATCATATGGTTAAGTAAATTCATATGCGAAAGCAAATTTGACATAAACATGTGTGAGCATCAATACTTGACCAACACAACTATCTAACCCATAAACTTCAACTAAACTTATACGTAAATGGAACCATAGCAATAATATCTGTAAAAGAAACCATCTCATCATCTCAACCATACCAACCCACATTTGTAACTCTACGACTACTGCAAATAGACAAAAGCATGCTCATGACTGAGAGCACAGTATTTCAAAATATTTTTACACCCTGTAAGGGGGTAGAACTTTACCCACATGGCTTGAGGAGCATACGGCCTGAGTGACCACATAGGTCTATCTAAGGGGTAGTCATGTCAACCTTTCTCAATAAGCCCCGACCATTTGAATCGTGCATCGCTCAGTGCAAAGACCACTTAGGTTAACTCCCGGAGCAACCACAAGTATCTCTACAAACCCACCCGCTTACACCGTCGATGCTCAAACCCAAATGATCAGAGCTACAGAGGTATTCGGCTTATCTTACCATTAGATCAACATGTGGTAAGTACGATAAGTGCTAGAGCCAACTGTAATAACAATAGGTGCTTAAGTGACGCAAGCAATCTATGGTGTCCGGGTTTCTCTCCCGAACCACCCCGAGGAACTCCACATCGGAGCAGAAAACACCCCTAACACCGCCCACATCTCACCTCATCCTCACTACTCAACCAACCAACATCATCTACTCAACCTTGTTATTATTGTGATAATAATTAAACCTATAGCTCGCGAACGGGGATTGAGCCACCGCTCGACTTCTACAAAGGAATCTATGCATGACTAAGCATTTTGGTTAACCTTAAATTAGACCATCATCAAATTAAACCACGGCTACAAGGATATGGATTTTCAATAACTCAAGACGGGGATGTAATGCGTCAACATAGGTTCTACCCATCCAAACCCGACATCGACTCAAAACATGCATACTATACATAAAGCATATTTTATCACATTAGACACATATTGATTAAAGTACTAGGAGTATGTTTATATGGTTGCCTTGCTGCTCAGGTGACCATCTAATGCTACCCGTGCAACACTCACAGAAATTGGGGACATTGACGTTGCCTTCAACCGTGCCAGCATCACGCACTGGTTCTTCGTTCACTATAGAAGAATGTGTGCAATAGTGAGCATAAAAGAAGTGCAACAATGTATACTATAATATGCACAACAACTAGCTAAAAGTGTTAGACATGCGAAAGAACAACGGCTTTATGATCTAACAAATTCAGAGAATTAACAAGAGGCTGGAGACTCCAGGCCAAACCCCGAACACTCTGGGCTACATAGTCTCTGGACTTTTCTCCGGACTCTCTGGATTTCTGTAGATAATGTGCTATTCCGAAGTCTTCGAACTTTTCTTTGAACTCTTTGGATTTTTGCAGAGAATGTATTGTTACGGAGTCTTTGGACTTTTCTCTAGACTCTATGAATTTCTGGAGAAAATTTGTTCGTGTCGTTTTCTCGATCGATCCGACTTGCATGTTGAATCTATACTACATAGACATGCATATACACTATACAAAGGGTTCTAGACTCAATTTGCACCCTAAACCCTAACAACTTTTGAGAACAAATCATCGGGGTTTCACTAGATTATCCGAACTTAAATCCGAAGTCTCCAGATTTTCCAGAGAAGCTTCTCCGAGGGAGAAAACTTGACTGATTTGATTTGTGTAACACCCAGATTTTCAATTTCTCAAATTCTTAAAATGAATTAATTGAGGTCCAAAAAAATAGAATAGGATAAAACCTAATTTCTAAAACAAAATTCAAAATTTGACTTGGGTTATATTTTGTTTGAATGCATTCATGAAAAAATAGGCATTCTAGGGTTTATTGGGGTTTTGTTGGGTTTCATTTGGCTTGGTTTATTTTTCCTTAGTTTGATTTGGAGAAGCATAGAATAGAAAAGGAAAACCAAAAACTCTACCCAGGCTGCCCTTTTCTCCCTTCAGCCCAGCCGCCTCCTGGCCTGCCTCATCCCTCCCCTCCTCTTCGCTTGGACCTCGACAAAGCCAGCGCCCGCTCAGCCCAACCGGCCAAGCCGCAGACCATGGCCCTGCACCTGTCGCCTCTCCCTCCCGAACGCGCCTTCCCCCATGCTTCTTTCACCCCGAGCCACCGACATGTGGACCCCACATGTCGGGCCTGTCTCCAACCTCTAGTCAGATTCCGACTCGAGGTCGAACACGTGCCGACCACCGCATTCCGTCCAAATCCGAGCATAACCCAAACCAAAGACCTTCTAGAAACTTGCCCAATCAAATCCCTAGGATCCCCTCTATCTCTTACCGGCCCTATCCCCAACTAACCGCGTTTAAAAAAGGAAAACAGAGCTCGTTTTGTGCCTGCCATCGCCGAACCCTAATCGGACTCGCCTCGGTCTCCTCGAGCTCCCCCGCATATAAATAGATGCATAGGCATCCTCCCCAGAGCGCACCGCAAGTTTTCCCTAACTCCTCGATGAGTTTCCGACGACGGAGAGCCTCTCACCAAAGCGCCGCCGTTCGAAGCCATCGACGCATGAAGCCGAGCTGCTTCGGTGCTCTGCCACCCTTGCCAACGCCCTAGGTGAGTTCCCCGTGCTCCCTTCTCCATGAACTACCACTCGCCAGAGTCCCCAGCCTGCCGGAGCGCCGTTCTGGTGATATCCCAGCCGCACGCCACCGCACCCGAAACCCCTCCACCGTCCCTGCTCTTGCCGCCGGCCACCAACCTCCCTGCTCCCTCTCTCACCATCGGATTTAGATCCAAGGGCTGAGTTTAGATCATACCCCTTCGGGTTATGATCGGTCTGCCGTGGACATGGACCATAGTCAGAGGTTCGGTCCACGGGTCCATAGTGCCGGTTCATCGAATGGTAGAGGTGCTGACATCATCTTTTCACAATAATTAGGATTTTCTAATATAGAAATAAATCCAATAATTACGAATTTCATGGTAATTTTGCAAAAAAAACCCTCGTTTAGTAAAACCATCATAACTTTTTCGCCGTAGCTCCATTTTAAGCGATTCTTGCACTGTTAGATTCGTTTTGTAGAGGTCTATCTTTCTAGTCAGATTTTGTCTTGTTGTTCTTTTGTTTTGTGCTCCATTCCTAGTGTGTTTTATTTGTGTGCTTTGTCAGTAATTGTGTGATTAGACGTCAACACCCCAGGTCAGTTTGAGGAGCATCAAGATCAAGAGCTATAGTTCATTGAGTAAAAACAAAGAGAAGGCAAGTGTTTTTGATCATCTTGAACCTATGTTTTTAAATTTTTTTTGTTTTATAAAATTGCATGCGATATCTGTCAACTTGATGGGTAGTCACTTATGTTAGGGTTTACCAAGTACTTCATTTACATTCCTTGAAGCCTAAGTGGTAGTTAATATGGGTCTTTTGGGTAAAATTGCTTAGCCATGGTGTCGGGATATTGGAAGTGTCATATAACTGATTAATGGACATATGCAACTATGATGATAAACATAACATAGCAACATGGAACTTAGGACTTTGGCAAAGAGATGGTTTTGTTAATGTTGGTGGGCTTGCGGATACGTTATAAGCATAATGATAGGTTCTGGATGTCCTTTCACATTTGCTACGGTTCTGGATGTCCGTTAACATTTGTATAGGTTTTGTATGTCCTTTAACATTTGATGGTTATTACCCGGTTGGATAGTCTTTGCCCAAGTGTAGACAAGTGAAACATATGTAATCTTATTAAGGACCGGTTCAAGGAGCAACAACCCAAGAAATACTGTTGAAACACGAGGCCAATATGGGTAAAGCTTAGCATATCAGTTAGACACATGGCTCGCATTCGTTGGGGTACTAGGACCTAATTGATGGACCATACTTCGTAGTGATCTCCTGGTGGCACACTATTGGTGTGTGTTAAGTGTCTTGCAAACCTGACAACATGGATGTCATGACTTGTGGCTAAAAGTTGGGCAACCTCTTTAGAGTATAAAACTGTTATAACAGTCGTGTTCGCGGTTATGAGAGGCTTGGATTCTCACATGATTAGTTGGTTATGGGTATGGTTTGGTGTTGGTTATTTGGTTATGGTTTGCAAGGTGATTGTTCTCAGATAATAATGGTTTGGGTCATATGGGCATAATCACTTAATAACTTCTTAAAGCTTTTCAATCACATTACTATTTTCTTTACTCGCATTTATGCAAATATACCTTGTGCCAGCCTACTTTTGTTATAATCTTGCATATCATTATTTTCTTTCCTCCACTTCCTGAATTCTCCATGTGCTCACCCTTGCTATCTCCTCTAATATATATATTGCTCAGTGGAAGACTTTCAAGACGATGACCTGGAGTATTAGGAGTATGTTCCTGAGTCGATGCCTGTGGAGTTGCTGTGGTCGTCGATACTTTCATTTTGCTGTCATCGTTTAGAAGCTATAGTTTGGTTAGTAGAGTTGTTTAGGTGAAGTCTTTGTGTAAGAGTTAAACGGTTGTAAGTTAAAGTATTGTTTTTGTTACTTCACCTATGATATTTTTATATGTGTTAAACTTCCTGGGCACATATAAGCTGCATTTGGTTTTGTCCATTTAAATCGGGTGTGACAGGGGTGGTATCAGAGTCATACTGACTGTAGGACCATAAGCCTAGTTAGAATGGTCGTTTTAAGGTTATCCCTAGTTCGTCTAATCCTATAGAAGTTTTTCTTAGTTCTCTTACTTGCCTCTTGCTATCTTTTAAGGCTAGTTCTTATATTCTATCTTCTCCTTTATAGGTTGTTCACCAACTACTCACTGCTCGCAAGTCAACTAGAGGACGTCCACCCATTCTTCAATGTGTTCCAACCGAAGAGGAGATTGATGATCCCACTTTATGCAATATGGATCTCGTTTCCGATGTCTATAAGAGTGATGGTCTTGATGCTAGACACCTTTCTCGCTTGCTATGGGAAATACTTTATGGACTTGGACATTCAAGGAAGCCAATCTACCGAGGAGACAAGAAGCAGAGAACTGGATATGTAGAATGGAAGGTAGAAGTCACCATCTATGACTATGAGCGAAGCGAAGATGAAAGCATGGATGTTCATCGACTTGTGGGCATTCACTCTGCAATGTCCCCAAGAGCAACCTTCACTGATTGAGTTCGAGATGCAGCACGTGCGTCCGTGATCAATACAACAGCAAGATGGTTGACTCTCCCTATGCCTACTGCCCTCGAAGGACGAAGTGATGAGCCGATCATGAAGCACACTTTGGAGAAAACCCCAAGCTACGTGCACAAGTGGCGCTGACTATAGCCTTGGAAGATGAGCTGGATTGTGCCCTATGGGAGCTGGTTGATGTTCGTCATCACCTCGCTTTTGTCACTTTACTTCTTAAGGATGAACAATGTGCAATCAAGAAGAACCTGAAGAGGATGAAGAAGAAACCAAGTCTATCCACTCACATCCACACAAGAGGATCAGCCTCAACGCCCCTACCATAGAAGAAGAAGGATCAAGCGAGTCTTTCTCAGGATCCCACACTAGAGAGGAGTCCTAATAGTATAGTCTTTTAGTAGATCCTCTTAGTGTCGTTAGAGTTGAGCGTCGATGTAATCGTTAAGGATAATAATGCTAGTGTGAGAATTGTTATGGTGCCAAGTGTGTGATTTGGATCTTTTGTTTGAGTGTCGTGTGAGTTGTGGAATGTTTTGGCACCTTATCCACAGTCATATCTTTAATATATCATATAATATAATATAGTTGGGTTCCATTAGTTAAATCTTTTCCAAACTTTCTTATCTTCTCCTATCTTTCTTTCCAACCCTGATCAGATGGCTAACATAAGAAGGAGTCTTGGTGGTTACAACGAGTATGATATCAACAACCAGAATTCACCCTCGCCTCCTCCAATGACTATGGAACAATAGACGGCTATACAAACCCAAATCTTGCAAGCTTTAGCCCAAACGATGGTGTAGATGCAGCAATAGTAGCCAAATCATGTTCCTCAACCCCATCAACCATCAAGACTTGGAGAATTCAAGAGAACTCAGCCCCTAGTCTTCAGTCATGCAGTAGCACCTATGGATGCAGATGATTGGCTGAAGAATATAGAAAAGAAGCTACAAGTTGCACAATGCACTGACAGAGAAATGGTTCTTTATGCCTCGCACCAACTCGCCGGTCAAGCCTTGGACTGATGGGAAGCATACCATGCCGCGCATGACAACCCTTCAACTATCACATGGATGGAATTCAAAGCCAGTTTCCGCACTCACCATGTGTCATCAAGGGATGTTCATCTAAAGAAGAAGGAATTCATGAGCTTGAAGTAAAGATCAATGTCTGTAAGAGAGTATGTGACCAAGTGCACCCAATTGTCTAGGTACGCACCAAGTGAAGTTGGCATAGATGAGAAGAGGCAGGAACGCTTTTTGGAAGGTCTGAATGATGCTATTGAATATGCCCTACTACCTCAGGAGTTTGCTAATTTCCAAGCTCTAGTGAACTTTAGTGGTAAAACACAAGCATCGCCAGCTAGATGAAAAGAAAAGGAAGATTACATTCCAAGGGCAAGGAAGCAATGCACGTCCTCGTGTGACAACTCAAGCACCTCAGCAAGGTCCCATGTTCCGTTCCAACAATCAGTACAGGACACAGTCTCAAGAACATGTCCAGCGCTCCAACTTTCAAACACCCCATTCTACTCCACCAGCCACTCCTCGAGTCAAGAATAGCCCAACTACTCCTGCCTCAAGTAAAGCATGTTTCCACTATGGATAAGAAGGACACTTTGTGATTAGATATCCCAAGAAGTTTCCAAATCAGGTCAACACCAACACTCCAAAGCCTACTCAGTTTCAATCCAAAGCACACAATGGAAATCAGACCCTCGCTTATAATAACTGTGGACAACAGAACTTCATCCATGGGAAGATCTATCATGTCATCGCAGAAGAAGCTCAAGATGCCCAGGATGTGGTATACGATATGTTCTTTGTCAACTCTCAGCATGCATCAGTTTTGTTTGATTATGGAGCTTCACATTCCTTCATAGCTACTCAGTATGTTGTAAAGCATGGTTTTCCTATGGTTGTGGTGAAACACCATATGCTTATTAGTTCTCCTGGGAGAGATTTGAAGGCACAGTATATGTATCGTAGAATGAGTCTTAAAATAAGAAGGGTAGACTTTCTGGCAAATCTTATAGTCATGGAATCTAAAAGCATAGATGTGATCTTTCGAATGGATTGGTTAGCCAAGTTTGATGGAGTTATAGAGTGTGCTAGAAGGGTAGTCCACTTAACCAATGAAAATGGAACTAAAGTTGAGTTTGTAGACACTGTCCCAGCAGTAGAAGAATGTTCCCTCAACTCACTTGAAGGTACACCTATTGAGCAGATCAGAGTTGTTTGTGAGTTTCCCGATGTTTTCCTCGATGAATTGCTAGGTATGCCACCATATCGAGAAATTAAGTTTGTCATTGAATTGGTACCCGGTACGGCCCCTATAGCTAAAAGTCCATATAGAATGTCTGCTAATGACCTAGCTAAGTTAAAGAAGCAAATCCAATAATAGTTGGGTAAAGGTTTTATTAGAACAAGTACGTCACCATGGGGAGCCCCAGTTCTTTTCGTGGATAAGAAGGATGATACTCAAAGAATGTGTGTAGACTACAGAGCGCTCAGTGATGTGACCATTAAAAATAAGTACCTATTACCCCAGATTGAGAATTTGTTTGATCAGATGAGAGGAGCCCGAGTGTTCTCCAAGATTAATCTAAGGTCTGGATATTATCAGTTGAAGATTCGATCGTCAGATATACCCAAGACCGCCTCCAGTACTCGATATGGACTATATGAGTGTACTGTTATGTCTTTTGGATTGACCAATGCACTAGCTTATTTCACAAATCACATAAATAAGGTATTTATGGATTATCTGGACAAGTTTGCAGTGGTGTTCAATGATGATATTCCAATTTTCTATATGAGTGAAGAAGAACACGAAGAACATTTGAGAATTGTGCTACAGACACTCAGAGAGCATCAGCTGTATACCAAGCTTAGCAAGTTTGATTTTTGGTTTGATCAAGTCACTTTTCTCGGCCATATCATAACAGCTGGAGGTGTAGCAGTAGATCCAAGCAAAGTGAAGGATGTATTGAATTGATTACCACCTACCAATGTGTCAAAGATCCGAAGTTTCCTTGGTTTAGTAGGATATTATTATCGCCGTTTCATAGAAGGATTCTCTAAGTAGCTCAACCTCTTACATCTTTGCTACAGAAAAATGTGGTTTTTAAATGGAGCCCAGCTTGTCAAGCAAGTTTTGAAGAATTGAAGAGGAGATTGACTATAGCCCTAGTTCTAGTTCTACCAGTAAGAACTTTGATATCTACTGTGATGCTTCGTGACAAGGATTTGGATGTGTTCTTATGCAAGGATGTCAAGTTGTAGCCTATGCGTCAAGGCAACTAAGGAAGCATGAGGAGCATTATCCTACGTATGACCTGGAATTAACAGTTGTGGTTCATGCATTAAAGATTTGGATACACTACCTCATTGGAAAACGGTGTGAGATATATACAGATCATAAGAGTTTGAAATATATATTCGCCCAATCAGATCTAAGCCCTCGTCAGCGCTGATGGCTAGAGTTAACCAAGGATTATGACATTGGAATTCATTATCACCTAGGAAGGGTTAATGCAGTAGTTGATGCCTTGAGTCAAAAGAGTTACTACAACTCAATGATGGTTAAAGAAGGGCAACCTAAGTTATGGAAAGAATTTGAGAAGCTCAACCTTGATTTGTGGCAGATTTGGAAGCAATTACCATGGAAGTTGATTGTACACTTGAACAAGACATTCGTAAGGGTCAACATGAAGATGAAAAGATCAAAGAAATCAAGCAGCTTATCAAAGATGATAAAGCACCAGGGTTTACTGAGGATAGTCAAGGTACTGTATGATTAAAGAAGAGAATTTGTGTGCCAAATCAGAAGGCCACTAAAGAGTTGATTCTAAGGGAAGCTCATGATTTAGCGTATTCCATTCACCCTGGAAGCACGAAGATGTATCAAGATCTCAAGGATCGCTACTTGTGGTATAGAATGAAGAGTGATGTAGCAGAGTATGTAGCTTTGTGTGATATTTGCCAGAAAGTTAAGGCAGAACATCAGAGACCAACAAGATTGCTACAACCTTTAAACATACCTAAATGGAAATAGGAGGAAATTGGTATGGATTTCATTATCGGATTACCCTGTACGCAAGGAGGATATGATTCAATATGGGTATAGTTGATCGCCTGACTAAAGTCGCTCACTTTATCCCGGTTACGACTACATATAGTGATGCCAGACTAGCGGAGTTGTATATGTCAAGAATAGTGTATTTGCACGGTGTGCCGAAGAAGATTGTCTCGGATAGAGGAACTCAATTTACTTCCAAGTTTTGGCAGAAGCTACATGAGTCCATGGACACGAACCTGAATTTTAGTTCTGCATATCACCCCCAAACAAATGGTCAGACTGAGAGAGTAAAACAGATACTCGAGGATATGTTAAGAGCTTGTGCACTAAAGTATGGTAAAAGTTGGGATAAGAGTTTGCCATCTGCAGAGTTCTCGTACAACAATAGCTATCAGACAAGTCTTCAAATGTCTCCGTTTGAAGCCTTATATGGAAGAAAGTGTAGAACACCGTTGTTCTGGAATGAGACTAGTGAAAGTCAAGTTTTTGAACCAGAAGTTCTACGAGATGCAGAAAAACAAGTTTAGATATTCGAGAGAACATAAGGATTGCTCAATCAAGACAAAATAGTTATGCTAACAAAAGACGAAGAGAATTGGTTTTTGAAATTGGAGATTTCATCTATCTCAAGGTTTCACCCATAAAAGGTCTTTGTAGATTTAAGGTCGAAGGAAAGTTATCACCAAGATTCATTGTACCCTTCAAGATACTAGATAAAAGAAGAGAAGAAGCTTATCAGTTGGAGTTACCGCCTCAGCTGGCAAATGTGCATGATGTCTTTCATGTGTAGTTGAAGAAGTGTCTTTGAGTGCCCGAAGAACAGTTACCAATGGAAGAGTTGGATGTTCAAAAAGATCTCTCCTATACAAAGTATCTAGTAAAGATCATAAAGGGTTACCAGAACCAAAGTGATACCAATGTCCAAAGTGCAGTAGAGTCACCACTTAGAGGATGAACCAACATGGGAAAGAGAAGAAGATTTAAAGTCAAAGTTTCCTTATCTTATCTCCGATCTGTCCGAATTTCGAGGGCGAGATTCATTCCAAAAGGGTAGGTTTGTAACACTCTGATTTTCAATTTCTCAAATTCTTAAAATTTTCCTAGAATTAATTAAGGTCCAAACAAATAGAATAGGATAAAACCTAATTTCTAAAACCAAATTCAAATTTTGACTTAGGTTATATTTTGTTTGAATGCATTCATGCAGAAATAGGCATTCTAGGTTTATTTGGTTTTTGTTTGGTTTCATTTGCTTGGTTTGTTTTTGCCTTAGTTTGATTTGGAGAAGCATAGAATAGAAAAGGAAAACAAAAAACTCTACCCAAGCTGCCCTTTTCTCCCTTTGACCTAGCCGCCTCCTGGCCTACCCCATCTGTCCCCTCCTCTCTGCTTGGGCCTCGGCCCAGCTAGCGTCCGCTCAGCCTATCCGGCCAAGCCACAACCCACGCCTCGCACGCCTGCCGCCTGTCCCTCCCAAACGCGCCTTCCGCCGTGCCACTTTCACCCCGAGCCACCGACATGTGGACCCCACATGTCGGGTCCGTCTCCTACCTCTAGTCGGATTCTGACTTGAGCTCGAACACGTGCAAGCCACTGCATCCCATCCAAATCCAAGCCTAACCCGAACCAAAGACCTTCTAGAAACTTGCCCAGTCAAATCCCCGGGATCCCCTCTATCTCTTACCAGCCCTATCCCCAATGAATCGCGTTTAAACAAGAAAAACCGAGCTCATTTTGTGCCCACCACCGCCGAACCCTACTAGGACTCGCCCCGGTCTCCTCGAGCTCCCCCGCCTATAAATAGATGCCTAGGCATCCTCCCCGGAGCATACCACAAGTTTTCCCTAACTCCTTGATGAGTTTCCAACGGCGGAGAGCCTCTCATTGAAGCCCCACCGTCCGAAGCCATCACCGCATGTCGCCAGCCGCTCCGGTGCTCCGCCACCCTTACCGACGCCCTAGGTGAGTTCCTCGTGCTCCCCTCTCCGTGAACCGCTGCTCGCTGGAGTCCCCAGCCCGTCGGAGCGTCGTTCCAGTGAAATCCCGACCGTGCACCACCGCACTTGAAACACCTCCGCCGTCCCTGCTCTTGTCGTCGGTCACCAACCTCCCTACTCCCTCTCTCACCGTCGGATTTAGATCCAAGGTCTGAGTTTAGATCATACCCCTTTGGGTTATGATCGGTCTGCTGTGGACATGGACCATAGTCAGAGGTCCGATCCACAGGTCCATAGCGCCGGTTCATCGAATGGTAGAGGTGCTGACATCATATTTTCACAATAATTAGGATTTTCTAGTATAGAAATAAATCTAATAATTCCGAAATTCATGGTAATTTTGCAAAAAAGCCCTCATTTAGTAAAACCATCATAACTTTTTCATCGTAGCTCCCATTTAAGCGATTCTTGCGCCGTTAGATTTGTTTTGTAGAGGTCTATCTTTCTAATCAGATTTTGTATTGTTGTTTTTTCGTTTTGTGCTCCATTTTTAGTGTGTTTTGTATGTATGCTTTATCGGTAATTATGTGATTAGACGTCAACGCCCCAGGTCAGTTTGAGGAGCATCAAGATCAAGAGCTAGAGTTCACTGAGCAACAACAAAGAGAAGGCAAGTGTCTTTGATCATCTTGAACCTATGTTTTTAAATATTTTTGTTTTATAAAATTGCATGTGATGTCTGTCAACTTGATGGGTAGTCACCTATGTTAGGGTTTACCTAGTTCTTCATTTATATTCTTTGAAGCCTAAGTGGTAGTTAATATGTGTCTTTTGGGTAAAATTGTTTAGCCATACTATCGGGGTATTGTAAGTGTCATTGTCGGAGGGTGAACTCCTCAAGCGGGGATACGGAGGGACCCCCTTTGAGATTCGACGGGGGGGATGATTCTGAATCCGCTTCGTAGGTGAAATAAATGGGAGTGAATGAGATGCGAGTGGAATGGAACGATCGGATGCAGGAAGTAGTAAATGTTCAGGGGATTTTTAGACAGGTTCGGGCCGCACTGAGCGTAACACCCTACTCCTGTGTGTATGCTATAAATGCTCTCAGAATGTCTCTCTGAGTATCTGCTGGGTTACAAGAATATTTGTCTAAGTCTAGAGCTGCGTGCTCCTTGTCCTTCGCTTGATCTAAGCTTCGGTCTTGCGTTCTTCGAGACTTGTCCTCAGCTCAGCTTGAACCCAACTTGTACTGAACTGGACCTGCTCTTAACCACCTCACTTTCTCTGGGGAGCCCACGCAGCTTATATACCCGCCGGGGTGGTAGCGTGCCCAAGAAGGATGGCGCGAGTTCCAAGGTGCCATAAATGGAAAGCAACCATCATGAGCTGCTGCGCGAGGTGACGGGGAGGGTTGAAAATGCGCCCCCGTCAGGTCTTGTTCGTCATCATGCCGCTTTTCAACGGGCGCCGCGGGGAGGGCCCACCGGGCAGCCACCGAGCAGCCCAGCGTGCCCGCCCGGTCAGAGGAAGCCTGACACAGCAGGGCGGCAGGCGGGGCGCCTCGGGCTTTACGACGTTATCCCGAGGCGCGTCGGATGACGCGCGATGGGACCCGTGCATTAAATGTCCCCACGCCTCCCTGCCAGGCCGTGGCAGGGACTGACAGCAAGCGTGGGGGGAGCAGTTGGAAATGACAGGCCACGCGCCCTTTTAAATGCAGTATCGGGCCTCTCACCAGTTGACATCTCACCGCTGAGCCTCTGTGGGGGCCACCGGCGAAGGACTTCTCAGGCCCTCGGGGAACCGAGTGCTTAAGGGCCACTGTTCACAGCCCCGAGCACTCTCTCCCGGACACGCCCTTTCTTGGTCCTCGGGGAACCGAGTGTTCAGGGGCCATTGTTCACAGCCCCGAGCACTCTCTCCCGGGTTTAACTGTTTGGGTCCTCGGGGAACCGAGTGCTCGGGGACCACTGTTCACGGTCACGAGCACTCTCTCCCGGAACTGGCTGATCGGGTCCTCGGGGAACCGAGTGCTCGGGGGCCACTGTTTGCGGCCCCGGGCACTCTCTCCCGGAACTTGGCTTTTCTCATCATCGGGGAACTTGGGTGCTCGGGGGCCACTATTCATAGCCCCGAGCACTCTCTTCCCAGTACTTAGTCTTCTCGGGTCATCGGGGAACCCGGGCACTCGGGGACCACCGTTCGTGGCCCCGAGCACCCTCTCCCAGGACTTGATCTTCTCGGACCTCGGGGAGATAACCCCCGAGGGAGGACGCCACGTGGCACTCTGCTGTTCTGGCCTCGGGACTCGGGGACCCCCGGTTCCTGTGTCACCGACAGTCATATAACTGATTAATGGACATATGCAACTATGATGATAAACATGACATAGCAACATGGAACATAGGACTTAGGCAAAGAGATGGTTTTGTTAATATTGGTGGGCTTGTGGATATGTTTTAAGCATAATGATAGGTTCTGGATGTCGTTTAACATTTGCTACGGTTCTGGATGTCTGTTAACATTTGTATAGGTTCTGTATGTCCTTTAACATTTGATGGTTATTACTCGGTTGGATAGTCTTTGCCCAAGTGTAAACAAGTGAAAACACGTGTAACCTGATTAAGGATCGGTTCGTGGAGCGACAACCCAAGAAATACCGTTGAAACACGAGACCGATATGGGTAAGGCTTAGCATATCAGTTAGACACCTGGCTCATATTAGTTGGGGTACCAGGACCTAATTGATGGACCATGCTTCATAGTGATCTCCCGACGGCACATCATTGGCGTGTTTTAAATGTCTTGCAAATATGGCAACATGGATGTCATGACTCGTTGCTAAAAGTTGGACAACCTCTGCAGATTATAAAACTATTATAACAGCAGTGCCCGCGGTTATGGAAGACTTGGATCCTCACATGATTAGTTGGTTATGGGTATGGACGTATGGTTTGGTGTTGGTTAGTTGGTTATGGTTTGCAAGGTGATTGTTCTCGGATAATAATGGTTTGGGTCATATGGGCATAATCACTTAATAACTTCTTAAAGCTTTTCAATTATATTACTGTTTTCTTTACTCATATTTATGCAACTATACCATGTGTTAGGCTACTTTTGTTGTAAGCCTGCATATCATTATTTTCTTTCCCCCACTTGCTGGGTACTCCATGTTCTCACCTTTACTATCTCCCCCAATATATATGTGGCTTAGTGGAAGACTTTCAAGACTTTCAAGATGATGACCCGGAGTACTAGGAGTGTGTTCCCCAGTCGGTGCCTGTGGAGTTGCTGTGGTCGCCGATGCTTTCGTTCCACTGCTGTCGTTTAGAAGCTATAGTTTGGTTAGTAGAGTTGTTTAGATGAAATTTTTGTGTAAAAGTTAAACAATTGTAACTTAAAGTATTACTTTTGTTACTTCATCTATGATGTTTTTATATGTGTTAAACTTTCTGGGTACACATAAGCTGTACTTGATTTTGTCCATTAAAATCGGGTGTGACAATTTACGAGTCTCTCCAAACCAAAGAGAAATATATTTGAGATAGTTCGTAGAGTTTAGAACTCAGTCACCGATCTAACAACACCTCCCCTGTCATGCCTCTGATGGCACAGCTCCATCCTCTGCTATTGTTTTACTTTGAGATTTTAAATTCTAGGTATGAATGCCTACTTGTTTGCTAATGTAAGCTTTTCCACAAACTAGTACTTGAGATGATGTTCAAGGTATGGATGCTCTTTGCCATTAAAATTGCTAGTGTGGACTCTTCTAATCCGCTTGATGTTACTCATGTTCATAAAAGTGCGCACACACAAATATAATGATAGAAGCCTAATTTGACTCCATATTTAAATCTAAACATAATTTTCAATTTGATTTCTAGTAAGGATTGTTATACATGCAAATAAAAATTCGGCTTGAATCAAATTTTAGACAATGCAATTCCCTTTTTAACATGGATTGGAATCACTGGAATCAATTTTAATTCATGGACCCAAACATGACTAAATTTATATGCATTATGTAATGGGTTATTCTTGACTTTATAATGTGTAATAGACAACCATATTTTTTATGGTCTAGTTTAGTTGTTAGCTCGCCACATAGCAAGTCCCCATCCTCTATTTATTTAACATAAATATCTTCCCTCTAGAAACTTGTAAATACTGAATATAAGATAATTGTCGTTCTAACCTTACAATACTGAGAATATTAAAGAGTAGTGCAAAAGTGCGGAAACATAAATATCTTCCCTCTTTGTATGGTAAATATTAAAGAGTAGTGCAAAAGTGCGGAAACAGGAATTTAAATGTAGGTGTAGACACAACCATTTTTCATCCTTGTATTGGCACAATTCAAAGAAAATGTCAAAACATCATACATTTATACCAGTATGTCTTCTGCAAATAAATGTATAAAAATATGTTCACATGTACATTGTATAAAAGAAAGAGATAATGCTTATCTTTTGTTCAAAGAAGTATTATCTCTTTTTTTGATGCACATATGAAAAATACTTATGTACATTTTTTTTGCAAATTATATATGTTTAGCACAACGCAAATTATACATGTTTTTGCATAATCAATGGGTCTATGGACACGTATGTGTAGATAACCTACATCGTGCAGAACTGCCAAATCATACAAGTTATATGGTCCAAAGTGCCAAATTACTTTTTTTTTGGCAGAACAGTCTAATAAAAGTGAAAACGGAAAAGTAGAGGGACCAGAGCAGAAAATGGGTAGGGTTAAGCAGGGTTTTCAGGCCTGCTAGGCTCACAAGTCTCCTCTAATGCCACTATATGCTCGCTTCGTTGCCATGAGTAGCATCGCCGTCACAAGCCCCCACCCGGGCGCCGCCTTCGCCGCCCGCCTTCGCCGCCGCCGCCATCAACCCGCCGCCTCCAACAGGTCGTTCCTCTCCTCCTCGCTCCTACCCGTCCCCTCCCCTCCCTCTGGCGTCTCCACTACGCAGTATCTCACCGGTTTCCTCGAATCTCCACGCTGCCGGAGTCCCCGGTTCAATCCCTCTCCATTTTCGTCTCTCATGTCCTCGGATAAATCCCCCTTGTGGATTTCTGCGTGTTGAGACTGTACAGCTCGCTCGTCTATCGCGCAAGGCGCCAGTTCCCATTTGTCACCTTTTTTTTTTCCCGCTTGAGATGCTGAAGTTGTTAATTTTTTTATTATTCTTTCTCCACCTAGATATTGTTAAAAAATGTGTTTCTGATTGGTAATTGGACAGGGATTGGATTTCTCAGCGTTGTTGGCGATGCGAGAAAACTCAAGACCGCTCCATCGGGAGCTCTCTAAGGTTGGGGTGGTGTTATTTCCAGCTTGATGTTTTGTTTGGTAGCCGTTAGGATTTGCCAAATTTTAATAATGTTCCCTTTTCTACTGTTATTCTTTTCAGGATCAGCCACCTTTCAGGAATGTTGCACAGAGGTGTCTCAAGGAATTTGTTAACGCCAGCTGCTGGTAGTATTACCTCTTGTCTTGCTTGGCCACTGTTTTGACTTGTCCACCTTCAGGAAATGTAGATGTTAGCAATTAGCACTACCATTTGTTGGGCAATCCTTTTAGTTTAAGATTTCTGTGACAAAAGGACCACTTCCCCCTGTATTGAAAGCAAACATGTTAGATACAGTTGGAGAAATAGAAGATAAGCTGGGGTTACAAGCTTTCTAACTATCACATTACAGAAGACTAACCAAACTGAGCAGAGCAACCATCTGGAAACACAAACACGGCATTAAGATATTCTTGCTCAGAGTCACATATCAATAACATATTACAATTCAAGTTGTTCACTTCTTGCAATGCAGTCAAATTCCTTTTAATGAAACCGTCTACCTGCGTCATTATAGATATTATTAGGATGTTACAAGTTTCTTTTGACTAGACTATTACAGGGTTGCCTTCCATTGTTTTTTATATAAACGTGCTAAACTATTTAGTTTTATATAATTGTATTGCATCCCAGGTTTCGATTCATGTACTGTTAGGTTATTGGTGTTGCTAGCCTGTAGCCATTAATTTAACATCTTTTCACAAAACTTTTTTGTGTCTTTGTTTATTCCTGACTTTATATGCATCTATATTATGTTATTTCTTCTCAGCTGTGTCAGTTGAGCAAGCTGAAGCTACTGCTGACCTTCCAAAAGGTGACATGTGGTCGGTGCATAAGTTTGGCGGGACATGCATGGGGACCTCTCAGAGAATTCAGAATGTTGCTGACATAGTCCTTTGTGATCCTTCTGAAAGGAAACTGGTAGTTGTATCCGCAATGTCTAAAGTCACCGACATGATGTACAATCTTGTAAACAAGGCTCAGTCGAGGGATGATTCTTACATTAATGCATTAGATGAAGTTTTTGAAAAGCATATGGCAACAGCAAAGGACTTGCTGGAAGGAGAGGACCTTGCAAGATTCTTGTCCCAGTTACACGCAGACATCAGTAACCTAAAAGCAATGCTTCGTGCCATATATATAGGTTCAAGCTATTACATCAATGTCCTTCAAGTTCCTATTTTCTTTTATGTGATATGCCCTGCTTTACAAATAAAGGTCTCTTTGATCTTCTTTTCACTTATGGATAATTGATGCATAGTACTGTTGTGCTAAATGCAAATTGATTACCTAATTACTACTCTTAGCTTCTGTTAAGGATAACGTTTGATAATAGTGATAGCTTCATTTGCTGAGATATGGTACATTTCTTTCTTTTTTTGCAGCTGGGCATGTAACGGAGTCTTTCTCTGATTTTGTTGTTGGGCATGGAGAGCTATGGTCTGCTCAAATGTTGTCATATGCTATAAAGAAGGTACAAATTGAAACTTTGGAGAAAAATAAGCTGGAGAAACTACATGTCACTAAATTACTATTCTCTCTGTAGAACATTATGCCTATATAACCTCCTTAAACTAGCAGATGTCTCAATAACTGTTACCTGTTGTAACTTCATTTGTACTGTGAAGGACCACCTAAATCACATTCACAGCTGACTTTAGTAGTATGCAACTTTCCTCTTGGGATATTAATGTTTTATACCCTTTTCTGGGCATTATTGTGCATGAAAATTTGAAATATAAAATATTTGTCACAGGCTCATAGAGGCTTATTTAAGCTTATCTAGAACATTATTGTTAAAGAAGTGCTTACTTAGTCCACTTAAATGCTGCGATACGACCAATTAACTAAGCATATGTTCTTAGATTAGGTCCCTCTGAATTTTCAACCAAACTCTGCCTCTGACTCGAACAAAGGCTTATAAATGCATCACCAGAAAGTATGTACTTTCAGGTGCTTTCATCTGTTTGTGATTTTTAGTACTAAATTCATGCAAAGTCACTTACACTATACGCAACTGACAACATTGGATCCTAAAAGTGGAATGTGTTGAGCAATTGCTTCATGGCTATTGCTTTCTTGTTCCATAATTACAAACAACGTGGTAGTAGAACTGTATAAATTTCACACACAAAATATAACTTTGCTTCTACAATGTATTTGATAAGTTTTTGCATCTAAAACAGTGACTTATGCCGAAATATCTTACCATGTGCAGTCTGGAACACCTTGCAGTTGGATGGATACAAGAGAAGTTCTAGTTGTAAACCCTACAGGATCCAACCAGGTAGATCCTGACTATTTGGAATCTGAAAAACGACTTGAAAAATGGTTTGCTCGACGTCCAGCTGAGACAATAATTGCTACTGGGTTCATTGCAAGTACACCTGATAACATCCCGACAACCTTGAAAAGAGATGGAAGTGATTTTTCTGCAGCCATAATTGGTTCCCTTGTTAAGGCTCGTCAGGTGACCATCTGGACTGATGTTGATGGGGTATTTAGTGCAGATCCCAGAAAAGGTAATCCTATCTTGATTGACTTCTTTATTTTTTTAACTTGAAATGATTAGTAATTTTTAGCTTGTCATATCAAATGATACTCCCTCCGATTGCAAATGTTGGTCGTTTTATACTTATGCACAAGGATTAAGAAAGTAGATCCAATGACCTTGTTGCCCCTTATTTATTCTGCATTGGAAAAGATAACTCATTTATTTGTGAGAGTGATAGCATTTATTAAACAAGGGCAAGAAGGGAAAAAAAAGAAAAAAGTGCATAGAAGTTTGAGAATGACTTATATTTAGAGAATAGTTGAGGAGGCTAAAATGACCTACATTTGCAATCAGAGGGAGTAACATATATGATATGCATACATGACATGTTGAACACATGCAAAGGTTTATGCCTCCACTATGAGCTAGTATTCTTGTAGAAAATAAAAAATAAGTGCAGGAACTAAGTTGGGAGTTTAGCACTCGACAAGAGAAACATAGTGTAAAGAATGTTGTTGAGCTTAGCTTTTCACATGCTTAATGCGGCTACCAAATCAGAACGATGCCTTGTTGTATATTAGTAATTAATGGAATAACAAATCTGCAGGCTTCATTGTTATAACAGCGCCATTTTTACTATATATCTGATGATAGCATCTGATTAATGCAGTTAGTGAGGCTGTGATCTTAAGCACATTATCGTATCAGGAGGCATGGGAAATGGTAATTTCTATACTTTCTGGGTTTCTTCCATTGATATCACGGTTTTGCAATTATATGATTGATAATTTAAGGAGCCAATATACATGAGAGAAGTGTCTAGTGTAAGCTAGGTTTTTTCCTCACTTAACAATGCTTCATCAGCTTAAAGGCTGCCATGGAGCTTGGTTTTCTGTTTGCTCACTGCTCAGGCTTTCATGAGAGGCTTTTGTGCACAAATAACTATTATGTACGGTGCTACAGTATCCTTTTCAGTATCTTGTAAATTGCCCTGACTAATTTTTTTCTTTTGTGTGCAGTCGTATTTTGGGGCAAATGTCTTGCATCCACGTACCATTATACCTGTGATGAAATACAATATCCCCATTGTTATAAGGAATATATTCAATATTTCTGCCCCTGGAACCATGATCTGCCAGCAGCCTGCGAATGAAAATTGTGATCTGGAGGCTTGTGTCAAAGCATTTGCAACTATAGATAAATTGGCTCTTGTTAATGTTGAAGGGTAAGTCTGTGATAAATGTAGACCATAACTCTTTCAGTATGCTGTCTGTGATGATCTTTACTAACTTCCAGAAGAACTTTTTGTGCCCTTTTCTACTCACAAAAATACAATTAACTATCTAATATCATCTCAACGTGAATTTCAACTTATCATGCTGTTATGTGCAGACCTCGCAAGGTTAGCATAGGATAACAGAAGGATCACGTAGCACATCCAGTTGCTCGAAATGTTTATAATTTTTAGTTACTTATATTTCCTGAACACTACTTTAATCCTTTGTTCAGGACGGGAATGGCTGGTGTCCCAGGCACGGCAAGTGCCATATTTGGTGCTGTGAAGGATGTTGGAGCAAATGTTATCATGATATCTCAGGTATATGTTGTGTTGTCATCTTTATCTTCCTACTATGAAGCTTCTTCCTGACTGCAACATATCTTCAGGCTAGCAGTGAACACTCTGTATGCTTTGCTGTTCCTGAAAAGGAAGTTGCATCAGTATCTGCAGCCTTGCATGTTAGGTTCCGTGAAGCATTGGCAGCAGGGAGGCTATCTAAGGTATATTCATTAATCTTGATGATTGTTTCTCTGTGTTGTTGCACTAAGGTATATTTGTATCTTGTTGGTTATTTTGTTGCGGATCTTTAGAATAATATTTACCTTGAGAAAAATTAGAGATCCTTTAGATCAACATGCATGAACTGCACTAGCCTAAATAAATTCTGCTTAAATTCCAAATTTTAGTATGTTGGTGCCATTTCTAATGTTTAAAATGTCAATCGTGGATCATAAATCATGTGAAAAAGGTGTCTTAATAGATAGCCTGACTGTCGGGAAAGCATGCAAATTCATATTTGTAGTAGTTTACTGGTTATATTTGTTAGAGATAGATTAGTCTGATGGTGTCAGCTGTATTGAGAGTCTTCATGGAAACTTCTATACTATAAAGAATTGAGGCCATGCTAGAAGTAACATTTTTGATAAACAGGAAAGCTATACACTGCAAAAGACCCGCAGAAGGTTCTAATATGGTCATAATGAACATAACTGTGCTAATAGAGTCCAGGCTGACCATAGTTTACTAGACAGTAGTTCCGTGCTTGTTTTTTCCTTTTGGTTCATGCTGTAGTTATTTAGTGTGGTATAGCGTCTCCAGATGCGAATTCAATCTTGATTTGCTTAGTTTCTATTTCACAGGTTGAAGTCATTCATAATTGTAGCATCCTTGCTGCTGTTGGATTGAGGATGGCAAGTACACCTGGAGTCAGTGCGACCCTTTTTGATGCCCTTGCTAAGGTATTCTACATTCTAAATTTGGTACCTGAGGTATTTTTAATGGGATCAGGTGTTAATACACCCTAGAATAATGGATCCAGGCAAATATTAATGTAAGAGCCATAGCTCAAGGTTGCAGTGAGTACAACATTACTGTTGTATTGAAGCAAGAAGACTGTGTACGGGCTCTGAGAGCTGCCCACTCAAGGTTCTTCCTCTCCAAAACCACATTGGCTGTTGGAATTATAGGTCCTGGGTTGATTGGTCGCACACTGCTTAACCAGCTGAAGGATCAGGTATATAAAATCAAATATAGCCTTGTGTTTCCATATTGCATGAAAAAAGTGCATTGTTAAAGAATGTAAAAATTTGGCATTTGTAGCACTATTATCTTGACATTTATGTCACTGTTTAGGTTTATGTCAATAATTATCTGGTGTTATGTTGTATGCTCCATGTTTTTGAATGTTTAAACTTTAGAATTTGGGAGAAGCTAGTCATCATGTACCTACTATTGAAAAACTAGTCACTATTAAAAGCACCATTCACCTCCTCCATGTCTTCCTTGTGTCCACTCATACTGCTCGTCTCCACTATGCACCATTGCCCCTGCTGTGGGCCATCATTGTCTTAGTGGTGTCACTGAACGGTCACTTCCATTGCAAGATCTGGGGTTGGGGAATGGTATGGCATGAAGACACTCTGCATACTACACGATGAGCAATAGTGCCTGATTTCTGTCGCACTCATCATGCGGTGTAACTTCTAGTTATAGTTCCATATTTTTGCTGTCAGAGGTGACGCCACTTACAACTGCTGTGTTTCCACCTAGTTTAATTTACTTACACGGTGTACAATGTTTCTTAAACTTCATTTTCAGTTTTTCACTAGTATACTAGATTTGCAGTGAATCATTAAAAAGGTTTCGTTAGGTCAATTTCTTTATCTTTCGTGCAAAAGCAGTATATCATGTGCCGTTTCCTCATTACACTTTGTCTAAACTATTCTGCAGGCTGCTGTTCTCAAGGAAAATATGAATATTGAATTGCGTGTCATGGGAATAACTGGTTCAAGGACAATGCTTTTGAGTGATATGTAAGTATATTAAGTGCTGTTTTCCTTTTCTTGTCATTTTACATTTGCAGCTCTACTTTTATCTGAACTGAATAGATTTATTAAGTTGGTGATTATTCTTGTCTTATGAGAATTCATCTATAAAGATCTACTGAGAGGGGCAGTATATGCATGAACTTTTCTGTTAAATTGTACAGTTGCCAAATTTTTATTGATGACAATAGCATACGCACTTGCTATGTTTGGTTGCCTTGGCTTGCCAAACAATCCCGTTCAACGCTGTTTGTTTTGTTAATGATTCTGATGTATGATATTTTCTCGATTCTTATGTATGTTCTTTCTGTAGAGGAATAGATTTGACCCAGTGGAAAGAGAAGCTACAAATTGAAGCAGAACCAGCCAATCTTGACAAGTTTGTTCATCACATATCTGAGAATCACTTCTTCCCTAACAGAGTTTTGGTGGATTGTACAGCAGACACAAGTGTTGCATCTCACTATTATGATTGGCTAAAGAAAGGAATCCATGTCATCACTCCAAACAAGAAAGCAAATTCAGGGCCACTTGACAGGGTAATTATTTTGTTGGCTATATACATATCTTTTTTTTTTTAAATGAAAATGTGCCCCTCTGTTCTGTATTTGGTTGATAGTCGTTTGGTTTGGCCATTAAATGATTACAGGCTATCAGAACATTAAACAGATTACCAATTAGACTGGCATCACCAGTAGCGGTGCTAGATGGAAACATAAGTGAGGGCCAACCAATGGCCAGTTAACAATTAGAATCATAGACATATTGATTACAACTGTTAGTGAAGCAAGTTCTGAAGGGTTCATTGTAGAAAGTAGCACTTTTAAAAAAAAAAAAAAAAGTAACACTGACTAAGCTATGATCTTGTGCAAAGTTAACCTTTATTTTTGGTACCGATTTCCTAGTTGCAGAACCGTATATCTGAAATAAAACTCACTCAACTGGTGGCAAGACTTTCAATGTATAGAGAGAACTATTGCCACTAGTTCACTGGATTGCTCAAATTGATAGGAGTTTCCAAATACATTAGAATAAATATACGAAAAAGGCAAAAACTGTAATTTAGCCTCTAGGAAACATGATACTGTGTAATGAATGTGAAAAAGCACTTAGTTACCCACCTTTGGCCTCCATGACGCACCCGCCACTAAGCACCACTTAACATGAATTTGGTAAGAATTCATACACAATGTTAGTACAGTTGAAACTACTATGTTTGCTACATTCTATGCTGTTGGTTTCTTTATTGACTAACAATTGTATTTCCCGGTCATGCAGTATCTGAAACTTAGAACTCTTCAACGTGCATCATATACTCATTACTTCTATGAAGCCACTGTTGGTGCCGGCCTCCCTATCATTAGCACTCTGCGGGGTCTCCTAGAGACAGGTGACAAGATATTGCGTATTGAAGGGATTTTCAGGTCAGTGTGGGCTTCAGATGAAATGGTGGCATACTCTTTCGATATTTTATATGATATAACAGATCCTTAGTGAAGTATGAACACAGGGAAATAATTTGATCACACAGGTTTTTTTAATGGATTCACAGTGATTTTTCCTGATAACATATTTTGTTTACTGTTTGTTCAGTTGCTGTTGAATCTGTACAGGCTGCACGTACCATACATTTCAGTTCAGTTCTTCAGTATGTTATTGCCATTAACATGTTCAACTAAATTGCAGTGGAACGTTGAGTTATATTTTTAACAACTTTGAAGGAGCAAGGACCTTCAGTGATGTTGTCGCTGAAGCAAAATCAGCTGGATACACTGAGCCCGATCCAAGAGATGATCTATCTGGTACTGATGTTGCCAGAAAGGTATTGATTATTTTCTTTCTAAGTTTGTAGACCGTAAAATTTGCACTTGTTATGTTGGATACCCAACAATGTGCTTAATCTGGCTCCTTACGGTTTCGAGTCTCATTTTTATTAGAATAATATTATACTTTAGAAGTTTTGGGATGGAAGAAAGGGGTGAACTACCTTTTTCTGATTTAGACTTTGTTCTGATATACAGACAACCTAAACCCTCATCTAGGCTCCACATTTCTCCACCAGGATCCTGTTTTTATCTTCATATGTTTTCCTATACTCCAATTCCTATAATCGGGGAATTTAATCATATCATGCTTTTCACTAGCCCAAAATAAATCTCCCACTTGAGCTTTTATGTTCATCTTTTAGGGAAGCGATTGCATTATCATTACCTCTTGAAGCTAATGATGTATCACTCTAGATAATACCACATGGTTTTTTTAGGTTTTCCAAAACATTTTTTATATGTCTACAATCTACAATGTGCTTCTCAATTGTACCTCCTTTCTCTTGTATCCTTTTCAAGTTGTTGATCATTAATTTTTTTAAACGATCAATGCTAATAAATAACTTGTGTTGAGAATGAGGTTCATTGTTTCTTTATTCAACTTCTTATTATTTATTGCAATTACTCATACTGTGGGCAGGTCATAATTCTTGCGAGGGAATCTGGTTTGAGGCTTGAGCTTTCTGATATTCCTGTAAGGAGTCTTGTGCCGGAGGCACTGAGAGTAAGTTTTGGCCCTTCTTGACAAGTAACATCTATGTTTTGTTATTAATACTTTTTCTAATTGGAATTTTTAATGCAGTCATGTACATCAGCCGATGAATACATGCAAAAGCTACCGTCCTTTGACCAGGACTGGGCAAGAGAGCGGAAAGATGCTGACGAAGCTGCAGAAGTGAGTTGTCTCTCTCATTTCTTTTATGAAAAGGTCAAGAGTAGGAACTAGGAAAAAACTTGTCCATCTTGGATACTTGGTTTCCACTTGCATAGCGCTACACCTTAAACCACTCAGGGTGGCTGCTCGTTAGTGATTGACAGAAGGTTAGGGTGACCTTAAACCAAGAGTACAGAAGGTTGGTGTAGGATTTTTTTTGGTTGAAAGTATTTGCAATTTGAGCAGCCAAAATAAAGGATTAACGTTGACATATGATCACTCAGTGCAAATCTTTCAGCAAATATCGGACTGATCTTTGTCACTTACTCTGGTACATGTTATTACAATCTCCAGATATGTTACCAAATTCTAATAAGTTACCGAACCATTTATGCATTAAGGTTTTGCGGTATGTTGGAGTCGTGGATGTGCTCAACAAGAAGGGGCAGGTAGAGTTGCGGCGATACAAGAGGGACCACCCATTTGCGCAGCTATCTGGTTCCGACAACATCATAGCCTTCACCACATCGAGATACAAGGAGCAACCGCTGATTGTGCGAGGCCCGGGAGCTGGTGCAGAAGTGACCGCTGGAGGTGTCTTCAGCGACATACTACGGCTGGCTTCTTACCTTGGCGCTCCCTCGTAGGTTTTGAAGGTTGATGGATGACTAGTCATGCGAGTTGGCTTAGCATTCCTGCTCCCCTGATTTTTGAGTGTTTGGAATAACAGCATGGAAATAAGTGTATGTTCCTAGAGCACTAGGTAGGGGTTGGGTTTGTTAGCAGCTCGTATTGGGGGAATAAAGAAACAATCCAACTTTCTTGCTTATTGCAACAATGTTTCCTCCTGCCTCCAGGTTTGTTTCGATGATGACAATAACAAATTTAATGAGACGAAACGACAATTAAATGAAAGATTAGCTTGATCAGGAATGCATTCATGATGTTGTCACTGTATTGGTGTCACCATAAACATAGATCTCAGGTAAACTTGATTAGACTAACTTGAATAATTAGAGCATTTTTGGTTGTTGAGTAGTGATTATGCCTAGTTACAGTCCATTTGAACAAACTTGTAAGGCCAATTGTGTCGCTGCGCAGAGATGGCATACTGAGCTGCAGGAACTCTGTAATTTGAGCGACATCCCTGAACCAATACCTATGCTGAACCCAAATGCTAGGCCTGATAGTAATTGGAGTGACATCCGCCGCGCTTTTATCACAGACCTGGAGCACAAGAATAGTGATCATACTAGAATGGAAGCAAGATCCCTGAAGCAATACCAACAATGAAACCAAATGCTAGACCTATGCTGAGTCCAGTTGGAGAGACGAGAGGCACTTGCCCATCAGCAAAATCTTCTCCTCCGCTGTCAACCCGACTGCAGGGAGGCAAGTACACGCCGGAGGGGCCCGAGTTGTTTTCATAGCGGAGATTACGAGCCCCGCCTGCTCAGCTAACTGCATTGGTATTGCGCCAGTGAAGTAGTTGCTATTTAGCTCAAGCCAGATGAGGTGGTTGCAGCTGCCGAGTTCTTCTGGGATTGGGCCAGGGAGTGGATTCATGTAAAGCTGCAATATGGCAAGCTTGTCTCCGATGATTCTAACTCAGGACCTCATGCCAATGACCCAACCTTACCAACTGAGCTAGCTTGTGTTTCATACCAAGGTTTTATGATATATTATTCCTAACCTGTTACTTACATTCGCTTAGCGTCAAAATTTAAAGACAAGAACAAGTTTAAATAATACATTCACTTCAAAATTTAAATGAAGCACCTAGGTGCACAAAGAGAAGAGAAATTAAACACAACAATACTTTAAAGTACATATGAGGCATGTAGGTGCATATTTACATAGTAAGTGCAATTAAACACAAGAGAAGTTAAATTAAGAACTGATCTTTTCGTTATATACAAAAGAAGATTAGTACATGATAATTACATTTTATCATATCACAACTACACTATCATAGCTACATATCCTAGCCTTCTTTGTCAACGTCGATGGTGCATCAGCTACTTGATCTTTTCATGAATTTACATAAGAAAGATCAGTTACTACAAAAGATTTGGATTACACAAAATTCTCCATCCAGTTCACAAAAGGTTGCTAAATTTGGATTAGCATGCACACCTACTAATCCTACTCTAGCCTACATCTCTTCGCCGGTCTACCACCAAGGGCGACAGTGTGGTTGACGACGAAGGTTCCAGAGTCATCGCCCTTGCCCTCACTGCCGTCATCACCATCTGCCTCATTGTCCTCCTCCTCCTCGGCCTCGGTATCACCCTCAGCTTTGCTGTCATCCTCCTCCTCGGCCTCGCCATTGTCACCCTCGCCCTTGCCGTTGTCGACCTCCCCCTCGCCAGCATCACCCTAGCACTCAGCCGCACACTTAGTGCCGGCATCGCCCTCAACACCAAAATCGTTGTCACTGCTAGCCTCCTCCTTCGGCTCCGAGTTGCTACCGACCTCCTCTTCCATGGCGAGGTTGCCCTCCTCCTCCTATTCACCATCTTCTTCTTCCTCTTCGTCCTATTCGCTGGAGTCTGTATCCTCCTCCTTCGAGCTCGGTGGTGGTGGAGATCCCTCCCACCAAAGGTCCCTTGAGGTGGTCATTGCCGACCTCCTCCTCATCGATGGAGATGCCGCCTCCTCCTCCACCAATGACTCCTTCGAGGGACAACTAATTGGCGACCACAATGGACCCACGTGTAGAGGAGAGAGCAGAGAGGGCACCAGTGGTGATGGAGGAGTGGCCATAGGAGTGATGGCGAAGTTCACAGAGGCCAGATTTAGAGGAGAGAGGAGGAATGCAGGTGGATTTGGGGCTTTTTAGGGAGGAGAGAGGTCGGAGCTGGCTAGCTGGTGGGGACTAGAGTCGGCGCAGGAGACAAAAAACATGTACTTCCAACAAGTGGTTGGGGGAACTATTTGTGATAAGTATCGCCCCTTGGTATCCCCCACGCTTCCAGAATATTCCACACTATTTTGATTTGGAACTGTCCCTGATATTTTCCCAGACGGTTTCACACTGAACAATTAGAGATACTTGATTATCTTTGACGGCTCTAGCCATATGGCTTGTCTGAGATGGCTTGCAACTGGGACCATGTGAGACAAGTCATACGGCTAGAGCTATCAGAGATAATCAAGTATCTCTCATAGTTCCAGTGTGAAACTATTACTAAAAATATCAGGGATGGTTCCAAATTAGAACCGTGTGGAATATTTTGGAAGCGTGGGGATACCAAGGGGCGAAACTTATCATGCACGGTTCCCCGACCACCTGTTATCTCACATGGTTCTAGAGACACCGTGGGAGACAAGATGTCTCATAGGATTGTTTGCGTGGTTTTTTTTAGATAAGAGAATTATATTTTATCTAGATAATGAAAAGATCCCGGCCTCTGCCCCCACAGGGACATATAATCGTAGCTTATTGCAAATATTCAGCACAACAATGCAAACAGCACACAAACCATGATGTGGATCAAACAAAGTTAACAAAAGACCAACGTAGTTCGAATCAAACAAATGATTAGAAGCAAATCCTATTGCTAAATCTCCATCTATGGTTGGCAAAATTCTACATAATTGTCACTTTCAAAGTACAGCATGCATTACGCATCTCTTCTTTGTCCGCCTCACACCTCTGTAGTAGTGCCCAAAACCTGAGCCAGTATGTTCCTTTGTAGAGTACCTGCATATAAGATTTCAGCGGCGTTTTGTCAAAAACCATATCATTTATACTAATCCATAATGCCCAGCAAAGAGCAGTTGCTCCCACCAACAAATGCCCCTTTAGTTTTTTCCCCACCCCGGTAAGCCAATCACCAAACATATTATCTATGCTCCTGGGTGGTTCTAAATTAAAGTAAACATGAAACGTTCTCCAAAGAAACTTAGCAAACTAATAATAAAAAAAGAAATATTGGATAGTTTCATTACTGCTACAAAAACATCATTTCACACTACCATTCCAGTTTCTTCTTACTAAGTTACCTTTGGTTAGGATAACCCCTTTCTTTAGGTACCACATGAATATTTTGATCTTAAGTGGCAGCTTCAATTTCCAAAGTACCCTATTCGCATTTATATTTCCATTGTTTATTAGCATTTGATACATAGATTGAATCAAAAATTGCCCGTTCTGGTGTAGATTCCATCTAAATATATCATGACTATCATTGAGTTCCACATTTGCCACTCTTGCTACTAAATGATGCCATTTCAATAGCTTATTCTCTTCTAATGCTTTATGAAAAGAGACATTCAAAGGAACATTGCTCATAACTGTAGCCACAGATGCATTTTTCTGGTATACAATATTGTAAAGCGATGTGTATTGCTCCCTAAAAGTTCAGTTGCCAAACCACTTATCTTCCCAAAAACGAATTTGATTACCATTATTAGTTATAAAGTTACCCAAACTTAGAAATTGGTCTTTAACCTTCATAAGGCCAGACCAAAATTGTGAGTCTCCTGGTTTATACTCAACTTGAGAAATGGTTTGATTCTTTAAATACTTGTTTTTTTTAGTAAATCCTACCACACTCCCTCCTCATTAATCAGCTTAAACAACCATTTACTTAGCAAACATCTATTATATAAATCTATACTCTGAATCCCTAGCCCTCCTTGGTCTTTTGGTTGACATAAAATACTCCACCGAATTGATGAGGACCATTCTACCACCAACAGATATATGCTTGCCCTTCTAGCTATTTAACTTCTTTTCAAACATTTCCTCTACTATTTTCCCATCTTTATTACTTAGCTTCTTGTGATGCATAGGGATGCCTAAGTACCTAAAGGGATACTTTCCCATTCCACACCCAAATAAAAGAGAGTATTGTTGGTCATATTCCTTAGCCTATCCATAACAAAATAACTCACTCTTATAAAAATTAATTTTGAGCCTAGACAATTGCTCAAAATCACATAACAAAAGCTTCATGTTTTTTGCCTGTTCAATATCGTGGTCCATAAAAATGATTGTGTCATCTGCGTATTGTAATATGGATAAACCCCCATCCACAAGATGCAGTACAACCCCCTTAGTCTATCCATTATCTTTCGATCGTGTTATGAATATTGCTAACATGTCCACTATTATGTTAAATAAAATATGTGACAATGGATCTTCTTGCATCAATCCTTTCTTCGTTTGAAAATTGGGACCTACTTAATCATTGATCTTTATTCCCACACTCCCTCTTTGGATGATGGTGTCAATCCAATTGCACCACTTGAGTGAGAAACCATTCATCCTTATGGTTTGTTGAATAAAAGGCCATTTGATCTTGTCATAAGTTTCTTTTAAAATCAAGTTTCAGTATTACTCCATTTTGTTTCTTCTTATGCATTTCATGTATTGTTTTGTGAAATATTACTACCTCTTCCATAATATTTCTTCCTAGCATGAAAGTTGTTTGTGTTGACGTATTACTTGTTGAGCCACTTCAGAAATTCTGTTCATGACTACTTTAGTAAATACTTTAAAGCTCACATTTAATAAGCATATATGTCTATACTGTTGGATTTTTGTGGCTTCCTTGCTTTTGGGTAGTAAAATGATTTCCCAAAATTTAGGCTATGTAGGGTAATGTAGTATTATGGAAATCATGAAATAAGGCCATCAAATCATCTTTAATTATCTCCCAAAAAACTTGATAAAATTTGGCTGGTAAACCATTCGGCCCTGGTGCCTTATTATGTTCCATCTAGAATATCGCTTCTCGTACTTCCTTTTCTAAGAAAATCTCTATTAGCATTTCATTTTTCAGATCAGTGACATGTGGGATATCATCCCTTGGAGTCTCATCCATTTTAAAATGGTTACTCTCCATGGGGCCAAAAAGACCCTTATAATATGAGGTTATATATTTTTTTTAGATTTTCCTTCCCACGTAAGGTTCCCTCATCCTGTTGTAACTGAAAAATTGTCATCTTACGGTATTTACCATTTGCAACTAGTAAAAAATATTTAGTATTTGAATCTCCTTTGAGTAATTCCATCACTTTTGATCTTTGGAACCATTTAACTTCCTCTTCCCTAAGTAATTGGGTTAACCTTGCATTTAGGCAGTGCTTTAAGTTGGATTCGTTTGGTGATAAAATTGTTCACTCCGCTTTTCTGTCTAATTCTCCCAACTTACTCAAAAGCTCCTCCTTTTTCTTATATGCTCCATTACTATTTTTAGCCCAACCTCTTAGGAATTGTCGCAATCTACGTAATTTTGCTTGCCATTTCTCTATTAGGGATCTTTCATGTGTTTCACTCCTCCATACATCCGCTACTAACTAAAAAAAGTCCTCTAGCAATAACCAGCTTAGTTCAAACTTGAACAGAGGTAGGTTTGTAAACTGAGTTTCTTCCCCTGTATTAAGTAGTAAAGGTGTATGATATGATATTTCTCTATTTAGAGCTTAAGCAGATGAGAGTGGAAATTTCAACTCCCATTCAATGCTTATTAGAATCCTATCAACTTTCTGGTATGTTAGGTTTTCCAAATTGTTTGTCCACGTGTATTGTCTGTCTGTCATCTCCAATTCTCTAAGATTTAGACCATTGATAATTAAATTAAATAAGAAACGCCACATGTCATCATAATTATTATTATTCTTTTTATGTGGTCCTCTTATTATATTAAAGTCACCACCTCTTAAGATAGATACGGTTTCATTACTTATACATGTGGACTAATTCTGATAGGAAATAATCTTTAAATTCTGGTTATGCTGGTCGTGTCTGGATGTTGTTGACTGGCAGCCGCAGCACACGGACGGTGGATATGTTACTGATGACAGTAACTACAAAGTTTCGAGACAGCTGGTTGTCGCCGAGGTCGAGCAACTCAAGTGATGTGCATTTTGCAAATCTCCGTGGCATTCTTCCGGTCAGCTGGTTGCTTGACAAGTCCAGTTCAATCAATGTGTTACATAACTGGCTTATATTAACTGGCACGAACGCCATGGGCAGTGTCCCGTTCAAGGCGTCTGACGACAAGTCCACATGCGCCAGCGCGCATGGTGCCACGGGCCTTAACATTGTTGCTGAGGCTCTGGAGCTCGGACAGCTCGACGAGGCCTTCGTTCCAGGCTGGGGCGACCGGCGAGCGACAAGAGACGCCGGCCGTGTGGGTCGACAGCCACGGACGCAGGCACACTTCAAGGCAAGCAGCGCCGCGGCCTCACCCTCGGTATAAATATGCCTTGAATCAGCATAGGAGCAAACGGCCATATATGAAATACTGCGATGCAGTTTTATCAGTGTGACTGTATCTAAGGTAGAGATGGAGCACTGCTCTTACAAATATTTCTAAGACTGTTCGGCGACACCCTCCTACGTCTTATAACCGAGAGATCAAGAGATTAAACACCTAAGATCCATACAATAAGGTCACTGATAAGTACCTTTTTTTTGCGAGTACACTAACAAGTACGTGGTACAACTTTTCTTGCAAAAAAGAAAAAGAAAAAACTGTCAGGCTAGATGTCAAATTGTGCCCGTTAGCCCCTGGATGTCTATGGCTACCGTACATTGCTACTATCCACTGATCGGCCTCTAACATATTCGCTTCTCCAGCTCAACTGCTCTTGGACCGTTGGTTGATTCTTGTACCAAAACCTACCCTTCACGTGTAATTTTTTTTACCCCTTTCAAAAACGTATTTAACAAATGGACCCCTAGAAAACGTTCTCTGAACCCTTCGCACGTTACTATGACTTTAGCGTAGTAGGTCCATTTTTAATCGCCTGTTGATTTGGCGCCGTGTATTTGGCACGTAGTATGTTCCTTGTTGGGCTGGCTGACGTGGCAAAGCTCAGGGCCAGATACTTTAGCATTGTAGTTAAGTGGCACATTGCCGTAGGTTTTGGCGCGGTGGCCTGGCACTTAGCTGTGGGCCCACTTCCTCCCTTGGTCTCATCCCTGTCACTTTCTCCCCACCCAAGCACAAGCACAGCCCGCAAGAACAAAGCCGCCTCTCTCTTCCCTATCCTCTCCTCAAAATCCATCAAATCTGCATGGATTGATCATGCTCGTTTTTTGTGGTGGAATCGGATCTGCAAGGTAATCTCATTCTGTTCTCTCAATCTTGGCCAATAGAAATGCTTGTTGTGTTGTGATTTGGAGGGTGCCCTAAAAGCTAGGGTTTGTTGCAATGTAATTCAGCTTTTGCCAAATTTATGGTTCTATTTAGTTGATCAGTACTCTATGTATTCAATGTTTGTGGAAGTAGCCCGGACAAGTTTCGATTTGTTGGAGTTCAAGTATGGCATGGTTGAACGCATATAGGTCATGGTGATATACAAGTATTTTTTTAAATATGTTTGTAGACTTGTGATTGGTAATGAATTACTGGTAATATTATTATCGTATTTAAATAATATAACTTGTGGGATTATATTTATGTGGGCATAAATTAATTTCGAAAATCTTAGTATATACATGACATTCCATCTGTGCATATGGTCGTATGTTTAATGTAGCTGAATAGATGGTGCTTATGTGATGTTGCATGAATATAGATGGCTATATTTGTGAGGTTGAACCATGGAGGTAGAGTAATGAGAATCGATAATTATAGTGTGCAATTTGTTGGCATGCGAGAGGAGGTGTTGCTTCTTGGTGAAACTCCATCTTTGTCTATTTTGGATGTCTGAATGAAAGAGCGGTTGAGATGGACGGAACAAGGGGTTGATGTTTCCTTTGAGGGGAGGATCGACGTTGGTTCGTCGAATGGACCTCGCATCAAGATGAAGCCCCCAATAGGCTACGATAGTGAATGGAAAGCTTATGTAAAAATTGTGATGGACTCAAAAGTAAGAGTTATGGACTTGATTGTGCGGAAGTTGGTGAGGGATCCCGCCCTGACGGCTATGCTTTCCAATCTTAACATCTCTTCATTACGTGATGGGCTTGAAGAGGTTGCTCCTTCACAACAATGTGAAGTGGAAGTAACCCTAACATCGCAAGAAAGTATTTTTGACTGCCACAGAACTGTTGCTGATGTTGATAAAGTTCCACAGGTGGTTCCAGATGTTGCAGAAGTTTCAGATGCACCAATTGCTGATGATGTTGCTCATATGCTTCCTAATGATTTAGTTGGAGTTAGCATCGCAACTGACCAAGTGGATGTAGATGTTTTGGTGACAACTAGACATACGAGGATGAGAGAGCTGTACACTTGGATGACAACCGACCGGTGGTGCAATTGTCCTCTAGGGAGATTGAAGCCTTGAGGATGTTGGTCACATATCGTGATCCCCTTGTGCTTCTTTAGGGATCTTAGCCAAACGCATAATGCAGTGGTGGATGCGGAGCATGAAGGCAATGGTGCCCCTTCAATTGATTCAATTAATATCGGGGAATACAACTTTTGGTCAAGTGAGTCAATTAATTCATGTGTAATATCCTTCCTTCTTTGTAACACACTCAAATTTATGAGGTACACATATCCAACTCACAAAACAAGAAATGAAATAACAAATCAAGCTTCATATAACGCAACACTTCATAATTGACATACTGCAATGACCATAATTAAAGGTTCCGAGGAAATTACGCACATGTTTGACATCAAGTTACACCAAATGGGCCACATGCTAATCCTTGTTGTCATCAAATAGCAACTCATCATTATCATCTTTGGGTACAACTAATTTGCCACAAGTCCCTTCATCGTTTTCATTTGCACCTCTTTAGCCGCTTCCTCTTGAACCTTGCACCTCCTATTGTACCAATCCATAACCTCACTGTGTGACTTGAACTTTAGGTCAAACAGTCGAGGTAACCATGAAATGATTCCTCTACTATATGACCTCAACAGGCACTCCACGTTCACAATTAGGAATGGGAAAGAGGGAGGCACCGGGACATCCAACTCTTTTATGGTGGGATAGTTTCTGTTGTCCCTCCTCT
The DNA here is from genome assembly GCF_958298935.1 of Phragmites australis. Classification (NCBI taxonomy): domain Eukaryota; kingdom Viridiplantae; phylum Streptophyta; class Magnoliopsida; order Poales; family Poaceae; genus Phragmites; species Phragmites australis. Next base: position 15,869,490 of record NC_084936.1, on the reverse strand, counting down.
GAGGCACTCTCGTGATGCTCAATGCCATCTCAACGCTGCAAATTGAACCATACATATTTTTCTAAAAAACACAAAATTCACATGCCCTAAAGATAACATATAGGCAATGTAAAAAGCAAAGTCATCTACAAAGCACGCACAATTAAATCATCTACAATTACCATTCACTCCATCATTAAATTCCAAGTTCAATAATTAAATCATTGACAACCACTACAAATCGATAGAGCGCATATATGAATTGTAAAGGCTACCAAAACAACTAAGGAAATCCTTCCAACATTGCATACATCAAAGACCTAGTAACTTGTTTCAAGTAATTAATCAATCTAAAACCGTTGCAATCCCAAGCCTAAGTGCTCACCTCAAACCTAGGGTTTCCTACAATACCAACATTATCTCTCAAATCCAATTAGTAGAAATGAAGGGAGGGAGGAGTACCTTGATCCATTGAGTCATCGTGAAAACCCCTTCGAACAAATTGGATTTGAGGGAAATGGGAGGGGGTGGTGAGGGTAGAGAGGAGAAGCTTGGGTTCTATTCTTGCGCTTCTGTTTGGCTTGGGTGGGGAAAGTGAGAGGGAGGAGAATGGGGGAAGAAGCGGGCCTGCTTCTATGTCCCAGGAAACGGCGTCGAAGGTGGTGGTGCAGTGCCATATAGCTATGCCACCAAATGGTACGGCACCATATTCTGCCATGTGATCCGGCACCTACAACACACATCCTACATGGCAATATACATGAACCAAATCAGGTGGCACCTTAGAATGGTACTACAACGCCAAAGGTCATGGCGTCGTGCTAACAGTCTATTTTTTACAACATTTTCTAGAAGGTCCATTTATAAAATATGTTTTTGAAAATAGCCAAAAAAATAAAAATTCCACTCTCTTCACACTGGACGAGACAAAAGCGAGTGTTGTCGAGTAGAGAGAGAAGTACCGGTCAATAAAGTCGCCGCCAAACCCAACGAGGTCAACAAAATCGATGGAGGATCATTGCTAAGCATCCACCTACCTAGCCTCCTTTCAGAGGTATAGAAAGGTTGGAGGTTGCCGTGTTTCTGTCCACTCTTTTCTGCATACATACATATGAGTAATGGTGCTCGTATGATACAATACGAATTTGCAGTAGACATGTGATCTAAAGGAACTGGATTGAGTTTGGCCCTTGAAAATGTTGTGCATTATTGTCAGGTTATTATCCTTAAAAAAAGAGGAGCCCCATTCTCGAAAAGAAAATGACGAGCCATTCGTGCACCCGAATCTACGCCGTTGCTTGCCACCGATTGACTGTCGCCTTGCTCGATGGTGACATTAATTTGGACCAATTTCGCAAGGCACTGCTCTCGAAATTATGCATGTAAAAAGTTTTTTGCTCGCAAGCTATTGCAATCCTTAAGGCACGCTTTCTAAAACCCAACAAGACTTGAGAAAACAATGGTTGTCCTTGCAGTTTTGTCCCTCGTGGGCCATCAAACATGTACGCATGCGTATGATTGTAGTTGGTTTTCTCTATATTAGAGAGAGAGGATAGTTCACTCTCATAACCATGGACAGTCACAACAAAATTTAGGCAAAGGGCGGATACATGAAATTAAATTGTTGTCATCACTATCATACACTATTATAGAAACCATAATTAGTGCCCATTTAGAACCACCATTAGAGTCGGTTTCTAAATCGGCACTGCATAATCGGCAATGATAGTCTGGGATTATCACCACCAATTTTTGAACTGGCAGTTAGATCTCATCTATTACTACTGGTTTGATGCATGAACCGATAGTGATATCACCGTACTATCACTACATGTTAATGATATTAACCATCAGTGATAGTGGTGATATCACTGTTGATTTGTGGCTCAAACCAACAGCGATAATTCTATAGCTCCTAAAAAAACAACATATATGCTTCACATACAATTATCATATATCACGTCATATATAAATAATCATCACATATCACATATGGTTCGTATACATTCAGTCATCATCGCATATCACATATAGTGCGAATATAGTCATCATCATACATCACCATATAGTTCACATATAGGCTGAGAGGAAGGAGGGTGTGACTCCAGTAATCCAATAGTCCACCCCCTGCCATACTAAAATTTTGCCCTGCTACGATCTCTCACAAGCCCATGCGAGTTATTGTGCACTTTACTCATATAACATCATTTACTATGCACATTAAATCCTCTAAAATTCAACTAAAATTATCTCATTATGGGGGAGGAGGCAAGCGTCCATGTCATGGAGGCCGCATAAGCCCGGGGCGACAGCCAAGGCTTTAGGACAGAGGAGGCTAGGGAGGACATGACGACATCAATGTCGTGAAGGCCTATTGTAGTGAAGGGGTTTGGGATGAAGGAGGCCAAGGAGTGTTTAGGGTTTAGGCCTATGAGGTCAGAGAGGGCTAAGTATTGAAGAAGGAGCTAAGAAGGATGGTTATATATGACAGCGAAACTAGCACTATCGGATCAAGTAAGCAATCCGTAGTGATATATATATATATACTAGCAGTGTCGATTCACAATTACAACTTGCCGTGATAGTATGAAAGCATGGGGCACGAGAACCGAGGTGTCGGTGATGATTTATCACTATCGGTTTGTAATCAAAATCGGTTGTTATACTATAAACATAAGTACAACTAAAAATTACAAATAACTAGTAGTTAGCTTAATATTAAGTACAAACCACATACTAACATAATACATGAAAATGTTCATTAAACAAAAGTTATATAATACATATATATAAAAGTACATTACAACAATTTAAACAACCCTCCTGATGATTAAATTGTGCTCAATATCCTCTGCCTCATCGTAGATGCTGATGTGGCTCACAATGATGAAGTAGACATTGTCTTCATCAACAGTCACTACAACAGAATGAGTCATCCGTACCCCCTTTTCACTGCCAGTTTTAAATAACCAATAGTGATAAGGTATCACTGCAGGATCACAAGCTACAATGGTCGATCAATCATTGAGCAATTAAGAACCAACAGTGATACCCACTATTACTGTCACTTTGTGTTACAAACCGACAGTGATACACCAATGTCGGTTGGTTTCATGGATCAACAAAGATACTTTTGTTATCACTACCGGTTGGTTCATAGAATCAGCAATGATGAAGCCCTATCAATTGGTATCATGGTCCGGGAATGATATTTATTTATCACTACCGGTTGGTGCCTAGAACCGACAATGATGTGTTACAATATATAATCACCTGTCCGACCCCAAGCCCAAGCAAAACAGAGAGGAGCTCTATTTTTCTTGGTGGCGGCTTTTTGTGGTGACCTTGCATGGCGAGGCTTCAAAATTTGGAGGAATCCATGTGAGCTAGGTTCTCTAAGGTTAGTAAGATCATCTACATTTTATTTGTACCTATATTTACTTGCTAGGTTGCTCTAGATTTTGAAAATCGGTGTTTGTTCCATGATGATGAATTTTGAAGGAGCTAGAGCTAGCTCCAATTAACTTAGTGAATTTAAGATAATCAATTTTAGGTATATATATTCGAGGTATGAATTTAATTATCATTATTTAGAATTATATTCTATTTTAAGGATAATAATTAATTACATGGATAGTTATTTCAAATTAATTCAATGGATTTATAATAATTAATAAAATTACAGATGGATCGAATATGGATGTACTATGCTCTCCGTAGCAGCTTAGAGTTTTTTAATGATATGAAAGCTTTTTTGAGCATTGCCGCCATGTACAAGTCAAATAATTGTGATGACTATATATGTTGTCCATGCACTGATGGCAATAATGAGAAGCAATTTTCAAGCATAGAGCAGATCCGTACACACTTGTTTCGGAAGGGTTTCAATTCTGGATATACCCTTTAGACAAAACACAGTGAAGATGAGGAGATTGAACATGAAGGGCAACCCACTATTAAAGAAGACAGATGCAACGATATGATGGCTAATGAAGACAATGATATGCTACAGGGATATAATTGTCTTTGGTCCACGATGATAAATATGGCATAGATTAGATGATAAAGATAGCATAGATCAGATGTTGTGCTATGGGGAAGGGGACTTCACCAGTGAGAGACAATATCAAAAGTTTAAGTGCATGGTAGATGACTCTAAAATACCCTTATTCCTGAACTATAAGGATGAGCACACAAAGCTGCATACGGTGCTGACACTGCTGCAATTGAATGCTAGCAATGTTGGTTGGATAAGAGCTTCAATGAGTTGTTACAATTTTTGGGTGACTTGCTACCAAAGGGGAATGTGTTGTCTGAAACCATGTACCAGGCCAAGAAGGTTATATGCATGTCCAAATGACTGCATACTGTATCACAAAGATTTTGTAGCATTGGATGCATGTCCAATGTGTGGAGCAGCATGGTACAAGCGACACAACAATAATGATGACATGGGGGCTAACAGTAAGAAGAAAAGACCCCCACTAAGGTGGTTTGATATTAAAGAAACCACATAGTGCAACCTTCCCGTGGTCTTGGCTTGGCCATGCGTGGAAGCTGGGGATCTATTCAATGATCTCCCGATACCGCTGGGATACGCCAGGGTCCAAGTGGATAGCGTACTTCCCATGTACTGTAAAATGGACATGCATATCCCTAGATAGATGGGGCACAAGAAACTGGGAGCAAATATAGGTAGTATTGTCCTGTGGCGCAAGCGCTACATATTGTTTGAAGAAGAAGAGTTGGACTCCCGCTTCATCCAGAGGATCTTTGACTCCTTAGTTGTCTCCATGCTTATCTCCAACTCTTCTGCTACCAGCACCTACACCAACAAGATGTCCGAGTCCTCCACCACCAGCACCTACACCACTTAGAAGTTTGAGTCCTCCGTCGTCAGCACCTACACCGTCTAAGAAGTTGATTTCATCTTAGAAATTGCTTTCATCTAAGAAATTGCTTTCATCTCACAAGCTGGCACCACCATAGAAGTCGACACCACCTCGGTAGTCAGAACAAACTCTTTTGAAATTGATGCAAATAGTGAAGACCAGTGTAATTGCACACTTCAAACTTATTGATCCTAAGAAGAGGGATCCAGTCAATCCTTTAATGCAGAAGTTTTTCATGTCCATAGCAAAATAAAAACAGACATGGCCACCGGATCCAAAGCCTAAATCAGATTATGAGCGTATTAGGGATAACCCTTACCTGAAGAAGCGGGCAATCCAACAGGTTCTTGCAGAAGCTGGACTAACAAAATACCATGTTACAGTTGAGTCCCAAATTGACACTACAGATCTTGGATGGATGTTTTAGGTAGGCAAACCGTTAGTCAAGCCAGATGTGATGGACAACCTATCCTATCAAATGTGAAAATTCCATTAGTGGTACATGATGGAGTCAAGCAAGGGTAGAGCAATGTTTGACACTAGAGTAAAAACATTAAGATTTCCTCAACGGTGATGACATATTGTGGCAGGAATTCAAGGAAATCTATAACGTATACCAGCAAGATGCCCTCTATGTGTCTATCATGAGTTGTTGGACACTGTAAGTGTCTTATATGTATAACTCACGGTTTACATTCTTCTACCATTTAATTGCATTTCTAACTTATTTGTTATGTAGCATGGAAGTACAGAAATACATGAAAGAGTGCATTTATAAAATAGGATTCCTTGACCCAACACAAGTCAATGTGATGTACTTTTACCCAACAACATTATGCACAACTTGATGTTAGGACTAATTAGCTATATGTGTGTGTGTGTAGGTATCACTGGATATTGGATCCTCCTTGTCATCCATCTAGACGTTAGCAAGATCGTTGTATTGGACTCACAAAGAAGACCACAAATACAATTTCAACCTGTCATAGACTTGCTAAACAGGTAAAGTCGATCATTTCGTTATTCGCTCTAGTAATATTCTATTCGTTTGAATTTAAGTATAATAATACTATTCATAATCACACACAAAGCATACACATGATACTGTATGATGAGTGTTCAATACCGTCCATACGCGATGGAGTTTGATGTCCGAACCAACTTTCCGGTAGATACGAAATATTCACATCTCCAATCCCTACTAAATGACTAGTTCCATGCCACTAATGTTTCATATTTTTTTCAATGTAACAGGCAAGAATCGGGCAACAATTTATATGCCTTCTATGTATGTTAGTTTATGCACACATTCACCAGAGACACGGTGCTCCAAGATGATGCAAAGTTGTGTAAATACATATTGATGTTAGCTTCTCAATTTCTCTATGTGTTCTGTAAAATTGATTTCTTTAATTCTTCTAATGACAACTAATCAACTTGAATACAAGTAAACTCCTGCAACATCACCACGACGCAATTCAAGAACAACTTGTCAGGTTCATCAATGATGAAGTGATAAGTCCAAAATGTGAGTTTTATGAGCCGACACATAAAGCACTTCCTTCAATGAACACTCGGGACTTACCGAGTTCAATAACTTCAGGTAGCAAGAGATGTTGAACTGCTTATTTTAAACATGATATAAATTGTTTTGAATGACATGTGAATTGTGTATATATATGTGATTTGTGAATGAAATGTGTCGAGCTAGAAAGATCTGTGATGAATTGTGTTTGCATATATGCATGTGTATATGTGCTATTTTCTGAATATTTGATGTGTTTTGTTGTTGACAATAGCCAGATTTGGGGGTCGTTACTGCCAGTTTATTATATGAACCAGCAATGATAATCTAATTATAACTATCAATTTATTACATGAACCGACATTGATAGTTGAGTTATCAATGTTATTCATACCATGAACCGGCAGTGGTACTTACTATCACTACTAGTTCCAGAGCTGACAGTGATGATCATGATCCAGATTATAACTATCAATGTATTACATGAACCGACATTTCTGCTGGTTAAAAAACCAACAATAAAGTAGTTTTTGAACTGACAGTGATGAGAGGCTATGTAGTAGTGAGTGTGCATATGATGATGCAAATACTCTGCATCTCGGCGTTTTGTGTGGAGAACATAGCAATTGTTGTTGCGAGGATCAAGGGCAACCCAAAAGGCGTCGTTGCGTCCCATGATGTTTCGGAGAGCAACAGCTACAGTCACCCACCGACTTCATGTTGGATGAACCTGGTGTTCGGAAACAATGAGCAATCATTTCAACGAGTCTAGAACGAAATCTAGATTACGAGCAACCATCTGGCTGACCCTAAACCTCCTTCTAGGCAAGGCGGCCATCGAAATGAGAAGAGTAGATTTGGAAATAATAACACAAATATAAAATGAAGAACTATAACTTTTTTAAGACAAAATGAACAAAGATCTAAGGAAGAACGAAGCACTAGATGATGAAAAGAAAACAGTGCCCTTCGTACTTTAGTGAATAAAGTAAGGAAGAACAAAGAACTCTGCGCTCACTAGTGTAGAGTGAATTCTCACTTGTGGCGTAGAAAACAGTGGCATGAGGATTAAATAGAGGTTGTAGCTGTACCGGATCAAGTTACCAGCCTGTAGTGATAAACCGATGCCTCGATTCCCATGCCAGACGCAATGATACTGCTTCCATTTGGAGTTAACAACCAACAATGATACACCAATGCATCAATTCGCATGCCCCTATAGCTATTGTAGGACATTCTGTTTTGCGTTAACCACTTCACTCCAACATGTAACCACCGAGGACCTTAGGGTCCTCTTGCATGAGCAGCGTCAAATGTATCTCAACGTGTGTGAACTGACCAACCATCCTTTTGTGCTAGGTTTCTCTAGGAGGCAAAGAATAATAGTGATGTTGCCCGACCAATATGCATCCCACATTCAGGTTTGTCATTTTTTATTTGATCATAATAGTTATCTTTTTTCCATTGATTCGAATGCTCCTCTTTTGCGTTAGGCGTTCCTAGAAGACGCACAGTTGATCAACAAAGAAATCACAAACTTCTTGGTGATATATATGCTCTTTGGTGGGGGTGTGATGTCCGGTTCGCGTAGAACAAAATGACATTCAACGAACCTAAGGGGTACAAGGGTGTCCTCTACTACTCAACCACAAATTGATGAGAACGATGAGGATGACGATTTCATACCCCCAATGACTCGACGTTCTAGCAGCAATACAGGAGAAGGTTCAAGGAGCATTGCAAGAGGACGTTCACGCACCACACCAAGATGGCATACAACCGACAAGGAAATAGGATGTGCTACTATCGTGATAGCTCAAGACGACGATTTCATGCCACAATGACCCCTCCCTCCGAGGCCTCCATCTCAAGAGGACATTGATGACCTTGAAAACGATGGTGGATTTGCTGGTACTCATCCTTACAACTTCGCATCACCACCTCGGAGACGATAACCATCTTACCCTGATAGCATTGACTGGCACAACTGGTATTTTTTCACTAATTTACGTCGCCACTTTCCTCCACTATCTTCAAATGATCTAGGTATTCAATATCTATCCACTAAGAACTATGCAAATGCCAGCCTTGACTATTTCTTTTGTTTACATTTCCGTTTCATTAGTTCAGTTCGATGGGTATATGGTTATTGTCTTATATTAACATACTATGTTATGAACTGTTTATGAACTTTATGTCTAATCAATGTGATGGTAAGTTTATTATATTAATGTACTATCCAAGCATAATTCTATCTAATATATGAAAAGTATTACTTAGAAAGCTACTTATACATGAAGTGACACACGACAGAGTTTTAAGCATGAAATGACAACACATCTATCGTGAGTCTGGCTTTAGACACGAAGTGACCACACGACTCAACTTTAACCATGAAATGGTAACACCTCTATCCTGACGCAGACTGTAGACATGAAATGACCACACGTCAGAGCTTTAATCATAAATTAAATGATAACACCTCCATCCTGACACAGGGAATCTCTATGTAGCATCAATGCCGTAACTTTTCTATCTTTCACAGGGAATCCTATGCTATAGCCTCCAGCCAAGCTCATGTACTCAATCCATGCAGCAGGCCCCAACCACCATAAATAACCTCCACCCTCATCCATGGATAGACTACTCATTCCTCAGCTCTCTTAACTGCAATGTCTTCCTTAGCTCCACCAACCCTACCCAATAAACATTGAGAAATTTTCATCCCCTAGGGGGTCAAACCGCCGATGTGCTTCTGTGCCGGCCCTTATAGACTTCGCGAGTCCCAGGACAACTCCTACACCTATAGCCTACACTTCTTCATGTGTGCCAACTACCAATACGATAAGCCTCAACATGGACCGTATAAGTACCCACCAGTATAGCGACATAGATCATTCATGTGGCACTCCTCATACGATTTTATGCACTGTCTTACTAATCTCACATCTTATTTTATTTGTTCAGTCTCCTCCACCTATCAGTGAATTTATGGAATGGCTCGATATAGAGCAAAATGAAGACCAGAAATAGTGGGTCAATATGAGCATGCGGTGGAAGAGGGGAGCGTACAAACATCGGGAGTACAGGAAGCTACAGGAGGAATTACGACTGAAGTGGTAGGAGGAAGAGCGCATGAGGAAGGCAGCAGAAGAGCTCACCGCGGCTCAAGCAAGCGAAGCAGAGAGGGCAAAGTAGCGAGAGAGGGCCCGTCGCGCTAAGGCGGGTAGCTCCGATGCCCTGAGAAAGGGTAAATCTCCTAGGTGCACTCAGTAGAGAACATCTACTGTAACCTAACATATTTTTCATTCACTGAGGCATGTTAGGATTAGCAGCGACATGCTATTAGGTTAGTCTTTAGGCGTACCGTACATGCCAATATTTGTTGTCGTCATGTCTTTGTGGTTATGGTCCATTTGCGCAGCAACGACAAACCTCATGTCGCATGGCTCTATTTATTTAAATAATGATTATAAAAAAATAAAAAAACTCCGGTTTTGGCTAAGATGTTGATTGCTTTACTGCATTTTTGTTTAGTAGAATAGGATTGGACCCTACTGATTGCATACCAATAATTTATAAGAATAGTGACCAAGAGAAGGAAAACAAGTTACTGAAGAAAATCTAGCCAATTTACAATGTAGGTTGATACTTATATTTTGTCCTATGCATAACCATGGCAAATTCTTTCTTGAGAGTTCTTTTGTGAAGAAAAACAATTATTGGCCCCATATGTACATCGACTTGTCAGCTCTTTCCTCAAGTTGCTCCAAAATGGCCTGAAAATTATGAAGTTGCTCAAAAGGCTGGACTGATAAAGCTAGATGGAAGAGGTCATGTAACTGATTTGTCGAAGAAGTTGGGAAACCGTGATGTTATCCATCTTAGCATAAGAGTGTAACTCAAGGAACTCAATCTTGAGCAATTGACCATTCCATATATTATGCCAAAGCAGGGTTAATTTCCATCCCTCGCCATTGAGGCTGCAACGTTTGAATTTGAGATTATCTCTCCACCAAAAAAAAAAACCACATTTAGCTTTGCGGGCAGTTTCCCATTTTGATAATATTCCCTCCTAGACTGTTTGGCTTGCAAACCATTTTCCAAGCTGCACGAAGTTGCTTTTTTAAGATTTATATCTAATCCCCTCCAAAGACAATATTTTCCGTACTTATCAATTTGTTTGACATGGGATGGATAGGATTACTACTAAAAAGGGGATGGATGGGATTAGTGAGACTAGATTTGGGTTGTTGACTGGGTGAATTCGGTTGGATAGATATGAGGTTAGGCCTCTAGCCTTGTATTACGACAAAGTAACCATCTTCCTATATTAACCACTGAATTAATACACTTTGGACAAGAAAATTGAATTGAAATTTTGCACAAACATTGCAATAGTGTGCTTGCAAACATTTCCAATACACACTTAAAACAAGGTTGATCTGATAGCGTAGAGGGTTGTGTGCATCTCATGATGCAAAAGCCGAACATTTTCTTCATTATCTGAACAAAAGATATGATTGCATAAAATTTTAAAAATATCTGAATGAATAAAATCTGCTCCGATTGTATATATCTATACTGAGAGGTCAAATCTGAGACAACAGAAGTACATACATGTGAGCTGCACATACAGTTGTCCTGAATTCCTAATGTTAAGAAACTGAATGCATGTCTTGGGACCTGCCATGCGCAGTCTGTATCTTTGTCGGTCACTGTGAAGTCAGGGATGGGGCTGCACTGCTGAATAATTGTCACATTGTGAGATAAGAAAGCAGTGACAAGTAGGGTCTGTCCTTTTCATTCGACATAACAAAATGGAAGTTCAGTCACAACAGTACGACATTGTGAGATAAGAAACCATTGTTTCTTCCCAATGCTTGATAAAATACACCAATTTCTGGCGCCTCCAGAGTTGTAATTGCACAACACTGCAAACTACTGGGGATTGGAGAAGGTCCAAAGAAAAATTATGTCAATTACAAACCTGTTTTGCTCAAAGTAATGAAATTGTCAAATTCCTATGGATTGCAGTCCTATGCCTCAGTTGCATCGGAATACAAACATGAGCTCAAACATCATGATTTGGGATTCAATGCGCACTCCCTTTATGGTCTCACTTAGTTCCTCCAAAACTATTGTTTCCTGCAAACAATCGAAACGCATCACCTCTAACATTCATGTATTTTGAAATCCTATAGGATTCAATAGTACTATGTATTCCATTCATACATATTTCCTATTTTTATGTTTTTAACCACCTGCCTCCAAAAGAGGCCCTGACGGTTAGTTACAGGCGTTAGTTACTCCACTGTGACAAGCAAAATCCTCAAATTGCAGAGTTGAGGTTTTCAACCCTCTCTGAATCACTGAGATGGAAGTGGAATTTCCATGACTTGTATAACTTTCCAACATCCCACAACTCTTAGGCAACGAACACACTAGTGCGCATGTTCTCAAGAGGTATATCTGTACCACCTACTTTCCACAATTCTACCTTTACTAACTATATTGCCGTCCATCCTACTTCCTCTGTATTGTTCCAGTTTTATCGGTAACATCCTACATCCTCTTTGTTAGCAAGAAAAATGGACAAACCCTCTTTGAGTTACAAGAGAAAAGATGAAAAATGGAACATTCTTCGAGCTAATCTTAACTCCGAAATGCACGGACTGCACTACACTCATCGACTGTTTTATTTTTAAAATAATGAAAGTACAACTCCCAGCCTCTACACCATAACCTCTAGGATGCACACAACCATTCATCGATTGTCTTATGCATATCGTTTGCCGCAACTGTACTCTTAGGAGTCTCAACCCCTTGATGAAGTGTATTGTTAATTCAGCAGTCATGACTATTAGGCACAAAATCGCCGTCTCTGCATGATGAAAGAATAAATAGTGAGATCAACGATGCGGTGAAAAAAGACCAATCAAGTTCAAAGATAAAAAGGGGAAGTAGCTGGTCTTACACGTAGCTTTGACCTAACCACTTCCTCTAGCGACTCTGCAATTTCCAGTTGCTTCATCACCGTAGCTTGCAGCACCTGAACAAGGGAAGGGGAATTTTAATTTTCACATGTGATTGGTAGAAACATTTAGATACTTCTTTGGACGGTTTGAATTCAAGGATGCATAAGAATGTTTTCTCTTAAAAAAGGAATTTAGGTGCTTTGTCCTTCGCAAAAGAAAATCTCAAGTTATCCTAAAAATGCTTTTCTATAATCTTATTGGGCTTGTTGAATTCCAATACTACTGAGGGTTACATTTCGCCAGGAACTGATTTTTTTAATTGTCGTGTGGATTCCTATAGTTAATCCTTCCCATGCAATCCCATAAGAAGATAAGCTCATAAACTTAACGGAGACTGACCTTCTTTGTCCGCTCCAGATCAGATTCAATACACTTTATCCTATCCCATGACTCCAATAGGGAGCGCTCCTTCTCCATGGGGATCTCTGGGGGCTTGCTGCCCAGCTCATCGACCTTCCCTTCGAGCCTCTGAAGGCGCTCGATGACAGGACTAATGTGGTCCACATTGAAAGTTTCTACCGCTGGATGATCGTCTGAAGGCGGTTCCCGTTCAGCTGGAGGAAGCGGATTGTTGACCCTCATTTCCTGCTGACCATATACTATGTGGAAGAAGGCAAAAACTTTGACAATCATAGCCAAGAGTAATCGGACAAATCTATAGAAGTTTCCTTCATCCAAATCCTCCTCAGGTACAACTGGACCTTGTCTACTAATTGAGAAACCTACATAGAGCAAAGATGTATGAATAGGAGTTCTCCAAAGTATGAAGTCAAAAGAATAAATACAACAGCATCTCCTGTCATTATGCATGGGGATACACAGGACGCTATCCTAGGTAATCAAGAACATCAACAATGCTGGCAGCTCTACACCCAACATATTGTCTAGCTGGCTGTTGAGGTCTCTTTCTACATTTACATATAATCATTCCATGACAAAGAAAAGCAAACTAGCATGTCAGATGTGTACTCGTCCTCACTATTTGCACTGTATCAGTCCCCAACTCAAAAGATAGGGTTCTTTCTTTTAAGAATTACTGAAGTAAACAAAGATTTCTGGGGACAGGAAACAAATATCAGCATTGTTGTTAACATAATTTGACCATACAGAAGACAATTATATACCTGGCATGTGCGGTGCTGTGCCCAAAGGCTGAGCTCGAGTTCTTACTTCTGAAGCACTGCTTTTGTCGGACATTGATCCTCCTCGACCATAATCAACCGTTTTGTCCACCACAACAAAGTGATCGTCGCAACTGTAGTAAGCTGCAGAGTCTCGTGCTCTGATCTGCATCTGTGTAAAAGATAAGCTTAAGTACATATGCAAAATAATTGTGCAAGGACATTGTTAAAATTCGTTGTTGGGATGAAAAGTCTCACTTCTTCACGAACTGGAGCTAAACGACTACACCCCACTGCGGTTCTCATCATAGGAGAACCTAGATCATCAACATCTGATCCTGACTCAACTGTTGACGTGTCACTATTTCTACCCTGTCATTCGAAAGAAGGAAAAGGATACAGAATTATAATTAGTTGCCCAAATGAATGTCATTGATGGAGCAGAAGGGCTCACTCATATTAAAGAAACTAACAACATTATAGTATATAAATGGTTGAGGGTGTAGAATTTGCCTTCAACAGATGTAGCCTAGCAAATGAACTCTTCCTTTGCTCAATCTCAGATAAGCGTCTGGTATGTCTTATAAATTTTGCTTCCCTGTTATGTACGAGCTACAAGCAGCCACCCAAAATAATACAATTGTCAGTTGGGGCTTGGACATGCTGTTGTATAGTTATGTATAACATATATCAAGACAACGGTAGTATTATACTGAAACTACCTCAAAAAGATTATCTTTTCAAAAACCTTCCTTGCACTAGATGGAGGAGATTCTATCGAATAGTATGCTCAACTGAGAATCACATCATGCGTGTGTTTGACCAGCATATAAAGAGAATGTTCTGAATGATAATTAAACTCTTTGTTTCAAAGGGAAAAACACCCCTCTAAATTTTAACTATGTTTGCCCACCCAAAGATGTATGGAAGATAATGTATATTATATCTTTGCCACATAAAAATAGCTTAAATCATAATTCGTTAGAAAATAGAAACTCATAGAGCAACCTCAATTCGAAGCACAGATATGGCCATATGGGTATATGGTTAGGAAATAAATCAATGTAAGTTACCTTCATAATGTTTGGATCATTCCATGGACCTTTGTTAGACTTGAGACATCCTCCCTCAGCAGCACAAGTGCATATTCCCCCCAAAAAATCAGGAAGTTGGCTATAAATAGCAAAAGAAAGTGCACTCAACCCAATCTACTTGGACATAATCATTATGATACAAAAAAAAGTATGCTTATATGGTTATAGATAGAAAGCATACCTTGCATCTATTACTTCAAGAAGCTTGTTCTGAAACTTTGTTCCCAAAACCTACAATTGAGACTCCATGAAAATCTATACCACTTATTTGGACAAAAGCAGGAAAAGAAGAAGCTCCAGAGATCATTTATGCTCACATGTATCTTTGAGGCAGTTTTAGGGTCAAGAAAGCCTTTCACCGAATTCCAGAGTAGCTTGAAACCACTACCAGCGTTCACAACAAACATCTGATGCAGTGTCTGAGCATATAAATAAAGTGTTACCCAATCTGGTACCAAGTATTGATCAAGAGAAGCAACAAAGTTAGACATACCTCAGGATAATAGTCACTGTCTATCTTCTGCATTCTACTTAGCATATCTCTTGCTGTTTTGCTGAAATTCTTCAAACCCTGCAACATGATTGATGATCAACAGCGGGAATATTGTAGGAATCTAGTTTTTACTCAAACTATGTTTGCTTGCAAACAAAATTTTGACTAAGCTAATCTTCCATATAGAGATAAAATCCTTTTGATATCAGAAGAATCATCATACCACGCCATCGACATCTAGTATAGTGGTTGTAGAATCAATATGCCTTTTCGCTGCAATGGAGCAAGCAGGAAACCTGTCCCTGAAGGCTCTCTCAAACTCTTGCACGTGATACTTCATGTAGCGGTCAACCGTAGTAATGTGCATCAGTTTGTTTGGTTCCACTTTCCCTAGTCTCTCTATGTATACTGGTCTTCCCTGCCTGTCAACTCCATGGTATCCCTGAGGATAATAGCATAGTACCTCATCTAGCTCTTCAAAATTGAAGTCCTGCAAGATTCAGTTGCAAAAACCATACATATGATTTATAATTTCTATGAATAGTAAAAACGGATTTGAACTCAGAGATGCAACTATGCAACTAAAGACATAGTACCATTTATCACTTGTACCTTAAGAACGGCTACTTTAAGATGGTAAATTGCATTTCCTACACTAAGACTAAGCAACCTATGAACCAATAGAAAATCTCAGCCAGAATTATATGGCCATAGAGTTATTGTATCAAGTATCAACTAACCCAGAAACATTAGCCTCACCTCTAGTATTGTATCTGTTCCAAACTCTTTCCTCCACTGGAGCATCTCAGCCCACATTTGGATAGCCTTCTCGGTGTCAAATTTCCTAGCCTTCAAAAACCTGCAGATATTTGTCAAAAATGTGGAATTGTGGAGATGCATCTGTTAGAGGCTTACTGCAAAAAAAATGGTTCAAGAGCTACCCATGCTTTGGTGGCTTTCAATGTATACAGTTTTCATAGGGCACCAACCTCAGCAACAAGTGATAATCATTATGCTTGTCAGGTAGCAAGTTCCTGTTGAAAAGCTCTTGCTGGAAGGTAAAGACGGCACGCTCCTCTTCCTCATCCCTGACATCTTCGATTGTGAAGGAAGAGGCCCGATGCTCTACCTTTCTTTTTCCCCTCTTCTTGAGTGAATGTGTGAGCTTGTTTGATGCATTCAGCGCCTTCTTCTTCAGCGACCCAATGGATAGCCTCCTTCGCTCATCCTCAGAATTCTCCACATCTGACCTCCGTTCTTTCCTGTCATCCAACGTGAACAGCCCTTCCATGCTCGCTGACCGGCGCCGCACTTCATAAATAACAAGAGAATGCAAATTAAATGAATGAACAATAGTTGCTGCACAATACTTCCAAGACGAGAGATATGTATGCATAAGTTAAAGAAGCTGGACCATACCTGACATTTTGCAGGAAGCAGAAAATTGGATTTGAAGGTTCCGTAGTTATGTGTAAACAGAACAACAACTGGCGGCTACCAAAGATTATAATATTCTCGCCTCCATTCGCACAAATAGCCCTGGAATGGAGTAGAGATTGAGTAAAGGATCATGAAAATATGCCGGCCAGACTTGAGAGTGCAAAACAAGCTTCCGTTTTCTTTGCAAGAAGAAGACTTTATTGGTCTCAGACAATCTGATGCAAATGCTAATGGTCTTTGGTAAAAACGGGAGGGAGAACTTTGAAGGCACCGCATTTGATTTGCAGTTACCAGGGCATTGCAGACAAACGGAATTTCCCCATTAAAGAAGAATAAAACGCCCCGCATTGTAGACCGTGGTATGGTAACCATCCCTGAGTAACTAAAACTACAGATTAAAGAGCCATGAAAATACGTGCTCAGCAAAAGGGCAGACAACTCGTGTGCTTTATAGTTCGGGATGCAGAGAAGGCAGGTCAAAAAAGTAATTTTGACGAGGTGTCAGTAGGTGACCATGAAAAAAAACAAGAGTAAATAGAAGACGATTTAATACCAAGAAATAACGAAATGGCCTCAAAACGTGCTTGGTTAACAAAAGACTTTGGTGATGTTTAGTGGTGCTTAATTTCCATGGAAGAACAATCAGATAGTAAAGGCAACCAAGCACTAGTTCTCTCTCATCACTCACAAGAAGCCGTGTATACTCTGCCGTACTTGGCCTGCCAGGTTGCAGTTGCAGAAAAAGAAGTGTGGTCAACAAGCAGCCTTTGACCAGAGGGCAGAGCTAATCACAGCAATTGCTCAGAGAGATCAAATCATGTTAATGAAAATAATCATTGACGAGCGATACGCGTTTGTGGCCCTGATGAAATCTAACTGGCTGTTTGAAGCTAGAGGAACAATTACAAATACGACTAAATTTCAATGGTTCTGGCTGGGTAGAGGTCAACCACTCATCTTAGCACATGAACTGTGTAACAGTACCGAACACGATTAATTTTGCTGACCAAAAAGACATTATTTTCTGGGGCAACACGATCAGTAATCCGCAAAGAAACCAAACAAAATGCTGTGAAATGCAGCAGAACCAAACGTATTTACCCCGAATGTACTAATTCTAGATTGCAAAAGGCTGACATTGCCGGTTCACCTAAACCGAAATGATTTCCTGAAAAAGTGCCATTCCTATACGAGATTATGTAATTCCTAACATTTGAAGAACAAAAAAAAGAATATGATCCTGTGGACTTTGCAGGGAAACCCAAACAAACAAATCGCTACTCCGCAATTAAATGTAGAAAAAACAGAGATCCAATAATCAACAATATCTTTCCTCAATTAAGTCCGCCGAAGATCGAACAGATTGCAGGATTCCGGCAAGACTTGGGTCGGGAAATGAGACCTAAAAGGTTCAGGGAGAATCCGTGGGAGGCACCCTTGGATAAAATTTGGTAAAATTTCAATGCATCCGGCCGTCCCGGGATTCGGATTACAAACACACACAAAATCGATTTTCGACGCGATTTCAACACTTGACAGAAGCAGCCATAGCCAAATCAAACAAACAGAGCACCGGTTGGCAGCTCACGCGATCCAGACGAGAATTTTTAGCATCGAAAAGGCAACCACCGAAAAGACAGAAACGAAGCGAACACGCCCGCTCGAAGCAAAATTCACCACCAACCAAAACAGATTCGCTCAAAGGAACCAACGAATGGAACAATTCCCATCCCAGTTCTTGAAAAGGAAACACACATATACACACACAAACAAAGAAGAAAAAGCAAGGAGAAGGACACCGCCGGAAAGAACAGGAGAAACAACAAAGAGAAAGGTCACCTCCTGGATCAAATTCCGCGCCCGGCGACCCCGATTCCTGGACCGCAGTGCCCTTCCCCCAAGACACCAAAGACAATCCCGTTCGGATCCTTCCTCCTCCTCCGGCTAGAAACCCAGAGAGAGAGAGAGAGAGAGAGAGAGAGAGAGCCTGTAGGATGATGGGAGAAGAAAGTAAGGAAGGAGGAAGAGAGCAGGGTGTAACTCCGATTGATTGTCTATTCTTTCCTCGGCGTTGGCTGTTCCGCTAACTAAACCAACCCCATCCCTGCCGCGCTGCGCCTAATTATATACAGCCACAGCCAAGCCCCCTGCCTCTGCCTGCCTCCTCATCACTGGTCCGATCCATGGGAGAAGCTTCTGCTCCTTGGCTGCGCTTGGTTCAGCTCCGGTGATATTGGGGTCATGCGAGGGTGTTCGTGTGAAAGCTTTGCTTGGCATTTGGTTGTTGGTCTTCCGGTTCTAGCCATGGGACCTACCTGCTTTGGCTCCGCAATTGCTCTGGGGCCCGCCATGGAATAAAGTTCATGGCATGCTTTGCCTTGGATTGATGTCCTGCTGGCTCCTTCGTTTATTAGTTTATTTTTCTTTGCCCAAACCTGTCGACAGTCAGTTGGCAAGTGGTAACCGGTTCCTCTGACCTAGTTATTTTTAGGTCACGTCCAAGTCGGGAGGAACGTTCGATGAAGATCCAACGGTTGTGCTCGCTCGGTCATTGCTCGGGGCTCGTTTGCGCGCTGGTTGAGGCTAGTTCGCGTGGGTTGGCTCGACCTGGGCTGAGCTGCTAGCTAACTGCTACAGTAAAAAGCTAGATAAATTATGTATGCAAGTCAGAACTAGTGCATTCACAATCTTGTAAAAATTATATAAAAATAATTACAACTCAAAAAAATGTGAAATAAATTTTGTTAGTTTTGTATTCATCAGTCCTACATGTTAAAAATATGTGGGCTCATGAAAATGTTAAAAATTATGAAACAAATATTCAAATTTGTATGAATGATGTATTTTTTAAATTTTATTTATGGATTTTTATTTTTCAAAATGAATTACAAGTCCAATCGAATGTTAAACAACTGAGGGCACTCAAAGGCATTTGTGATATTTCTTCACTGCATTATATTGCTCTCAAAATTCCAAACAATATCAAAATAGTCATGAAATTTTTTGGAAAAAAAAAGTATGTTTTAGAGGATGCTATAATCTATCTCTCCAAAAAATTTCAACTCAAACCAATACTTTACAATAAAAAACAAAAAAACAAATTTTATTATACACAATTTGACCATATCGATATTGTTTGAGATAGGGCACCCAAACAGCATGGTTATACGAAACATTCAGTCACAGCTATCCAAATAGCATGGCTATCCATGTCATCACACTGTGTACAATAAAATTTATCTTTTTTATTTTTTATTGTAAAAGTATTGGTTTGAGTTGAATTTTTTTGGAGAAATAGATTATAGCATCCTCTACTATATACTTTTTTTTTCAAAAAAATTCATGACTTTTTCGATATTGTTTAGAATTTTGAGAGAAATATAACGCAGTGAAGAAATGTCACAAATACCTTTAGGTGCCCTGAGTAACATTTGATTGGACTTGTAATTTATTTTGAAATATAAAAGTTCATAAAGAAATTTAAAAGATACATCATTCATACAAATTTGAATATTTGTTTCATGATTTTTAACATTTTCATGAGCGCACATTTTTTTAACATGTAGGACCGATGAATACAAAACTAACAAAATTTATTTGACATTTTTCTGAGCTGTAATTATTTTATTATGATTTTTACAAGATTGTGAATGCACTAGTTCTAACTTGTATATCTAGTTTATCTAGCTTTTTACTGTAGCAGCTAGCAGCAAGTACTCATGAGACCTCAGCCCAGGCCAAGCCAACTCGCGCGAATGAGCTCCAACCAGCACCCGACCACGCGCGAACGAGCCCCAAGCAGCGACCGAGCTAGCGTAGTCGTTGGATCCTCGTCGGACGTTTCTCCCGTCTTCAACGTCCCTCTAATGTAAAAATAACTATGTCAGAGGAACCAGTTCCTGACAAGAGAGGGTGGTTTTTGACGGCTCATTCTTGTTGTTGCCCGAGGATTTGTACAACTCATTGTATTTGTGCGTAGTATATTCTTTCTTCATCGATACCAATGGCGGGTTCAGAATTTTCAACTTAGATGTACATATTCGTCACACTCGTATTCGCATGCGCAACCTCGTGCACCTCACCTCGCTCGTGCCTGCGTCACTGCGCCCCGCCTAGCTTCAGCCCGCGCCCATGCCACACCACGACCCCCGCATCACCACCGCCCTCCATATTAGGAATACAGTTGTCACATAGTCACAAACAATCTCAGCCTCTTAGGAATTAACGCACTCACCCATATGGTCGTCACTTGTGCCTCGAGGATGCCTGGGCCGCTATGGGTGGCCACGTGGGAAGTGGGTCATGGGTTGTGATGGAGTTAACACCAGTCAGATCGTGACGAACGGCGTGGACCGTAGTCGTCAGGCACACCTACAGAACATGACACTAGCTAAGTGTTCATGCGTTGCAACAAAACATAAACATTAGATATGATAACATCAAGCATAAACTAAAAGTATAGAGATGTAGATGCGACATAGGAGCGCCGCTTAATAAATACGTTATGAGTGATATCATAGTTTGATTTTAGATGGGATCCAAAGAGAGAGTAGGAGATTATCCGTTAATTTATCTCCTAATTTTTTTAGTTATTTTTATTAGTAAAATAGGTCTTATAACCGTACTCATTATTGAGGTAGGAAAGTTAGAGGATAAGAGTGGATAGTAAAAGTGGGTAAATTATTTGAAATTTAGGGGTTTTTATTTGATGGAAGGAGAGTAAAGAAAAGAGATGATGCAGAAACCAACTCATGTTTGATATAGTTGACGTATAGAAAAAAATTACATAAAATTTTAGATGTACATATGTACACTCTTGTTCGTTAGTAGGCCCGCCAATGATCGCTACAATGTTTTGTCTTGTTATAACCAGTCACAGGGTTTGTAGGGTTGAGTGCTTAGATTCAAAAGTTGTAATCTGAAACATATTACTAAAAGGTTGTGCATTATAACCAGCCACAGGGTTTATAGGGTTGAGTGCTTAGATTCAAAAGTTGTAATCTGAAACCCATTACTAAAAGGTTGTACATTATGCCAGTTAGATTTTCACAATACAGCGTATTTGTCATATGGTGAATAATATCTATGATGAAAAGCCAGTTGTAAGTTTATCTGTACAAATGGTCGAACTGGACAAGATTCGATATCTACGTATATAATACAATCATCAAGAGTTTGTTGGTCTTAATTGTAGCACCAACAGAGACAGGGAGAGACGCGAGACGTCACGCATTGCAGAACGTAGAGGATATGTTTTCGTGCATCTCACAACTGTAGGATAACCACTCTCTGCTTCCACTCCACAAATCCGGCATACATCATATTTGGCAAGTGTTCTCCAACGACAATCCACCTGAGTGGCCAAACCATTGCGCACTAGATGCCATACAAACACCTTGACTTTCTGTGGAATGTTAGTAGACCATATAGTGTTCGATATCTTACGACTATCGTAAGCATTATTGCTACCTCGTCCCTGATCTTGTGTTGTCATAACTTGACTCAATGCAAGTTTATAGGCACTACACATTGTAAACATCACCAAAATCATCGTGATCACATTGCGACATAACCTCCCTAAAATCAAGCATCTGACGTTCAGCACGCTTAGAAGCCGAGAAATGTTCAAAAAACCACATTGCTCATTAAAATCCCATGTCATCAGAACTTGGTTGCTTCTCTATATGTCCCACATCAAAGGTCTATCTGAACCCTAGGTTCCCCATAAACAAATGTCGCTCTCCATTGTACATCTTGAGGATCCTCCCTGATAATCGCATCAATATGATGAAGATCCATGGACAGCAAGTCCACCCCTGTACCTTCCTCCCAAAATAACGCAAGACCACCACCCTTGCCTTCTACATCAAAAGTAAAATATTTTTTCAGCCTGATCATCCATCTCAACTTCTTTACCCTCTCCTCATTTTGTCTTGCTTCAGATAGAAATACCACCCTAGGCTTGTGAGTTTGCACAAGGCAAACCAACTCTTGAATTGTTCAGGATCACCCCAAACCCCGGCAGTTCTAGCTTATAATATTCATTGCCGCTAACAGGTCTCACCATGTGGTCTTGTCTGGTTTTCTATCTTGTGAGAAATAACAAAATTGCTTGTCACATGCTCTTCGATCACATCCTCCATCTTTTTCCATTTGCCTTCCACAATCTCCATCTTCGCTCTCTCCCCTTTCTCTACAATTTCATCTTCATCTCCTTCCATCCTTCTCTTCTTCTCTGATATGTTTTTCTTCTCCAATATAACATTGTCACTGATGGCTCGTGGTATTCTCTTGAAAGTACGCAACTTATTTTTCTTCTTTTGCTCCTCTCCCATAGCCACCAACACATGTTGATCAACATGCATAGGTTGCATGTTACTATTCACATCGATCCCCCCCATCTCTCATCTCGTTCTCTATATCCCCTCTTCCCTCAATAGTTCTACACTACTAGCTTTCCCTCCTTTCTTCTCTACCAAAGTCTGAACTTCAAGTGACTTATTTCTATCCTCCACCCTATTCTTCACATCTAGGAAAAGAACTTGCTTTGCTTTTTCACCATTAACTATTTATTTGAGCACTTGTAACAAGCTATCCTTTTCATCTTCCTCACCCTTCGACCTCAAAACTTCACTACAATTCAACACATCTTTTCGCCATGTAGGACCATTGACGATGAATAATTAATAGTTACCATATATAGGCACCCCAAGATTTCCCGTAATTCTTAGGGGATACCTTTATCTGCAGGAAAGGGATCCTTAAAAGAAAACTACTCTTAGGTACCCAAGGCGTCTCGTATCTGCGAAAGTTTATCTCTAAGAATGGCAAGGACGAGTCTAGAGGATAAGCAACACCCCCATATATATACAGAGCCAGAGGATCCTGCGAAGGACAAGCCCAAACAAGTCATCAGAGGATCCTACGAAGGACAAGCCCAAACAAGTCATCAGAGGATTCCACAAGTAAGACAAGCCAACAAAAGCCAAGAGGAAGTCACCGACTAGGTTTAGATCCATCTAGGCCAGCCACACCCCCATTGTAACAAGATCATATCAATACAGGACAAACGCACTACCATAGAAACAATGAAAGCATACATAATATCACAAACGGTTTCCTTCGATCCATCACTGATAACAATACATAGAGACGGTTACCAAGGAGACTTGTCTGTAACATGACCTCCCGTCTAGGTGTGCCAGAACTCACAGATGGCTTTTGGAAATCCGTCTGTGTATATGACAAATGCACATACAGTTTGGAGGAAAACCCGTCTATGTGTTTGGGCACAAGACACAGATGGTGTTGAGAAAAACCCGTCTGTGAAATGATCAAAAATGGGTTTTTATCTAAAACTGTATGTGTATTCGAACACATGTCACAGACAGTATCTTCTAAGATCCATCTATAGTTAAAGACCCGGATAACTGTTCAAATGTGACATCTCGCTTCCCACTACCCCACTAAAGCGACAATAAGTTCAAGAGACCGCTCATCTCCCTCACTCTCCTCATGAAACCACTCATCTCCCTCGCTCTCACGCTCTATTCTCCAAGTGCCAGTTTGATTCGATCTGTGCAATGTAGTGTAGTGTAGTTGTAGTGTGTAGTATAGGGTAAGGGTTTGATTCGATTTGTGTGTAGTGTAGTGTAGTACGTAGTTAACTTGTAGTGTTTGATTCATGGTTTGCTTCGGTATGTGTGTAATGTTGTTGTGTGCATTGCAGATCTGCATACAATGCTTGGATCACTTTTCAGTACTATCAAGTGTTGGGAGGATAGGGTCGTTCCTATGCCTGCTTCGACGGTTTAGATGCTTGGCGTCAATTTTGGTCATGTGGAGCATATGTTCTTCGCTACTGTGAAGGGCGACACCATGAACCGGGTTTATGTTCTGAATCGCATTCTTTTGTCTTTTATTCCTGATGGAAATTTCTTTATTAGCGTTCATCACAATGGATATCTTGTCGTGAACTGCAAGACTCCGTTGAAACGTCATCTCTTACATAACTAAGGCAAGAGATTTGGAACCAATATTGTTTAATTCTGGTACATCCAAGAGTTAGTCAGGATAGAGCCTAATCCAGATGACGATGAGGTGTTGTATGAATGTATGAAGACAATTCTTTTGCTTATGCTTTGAGGATGCCAAAACGCAAGCATCGTTATTTTTCTGATATTGGTCAGTCATCCTCGAAGGCGGTCAAAGGATCTAAATATATTGTGTACAATGTGCTGCTGATGGGGTTTAATTTACTTTTGGTATTGGTGTAAATTCTAAACAATGTGCTTCTAATGGGGTCTAATTACTTTTAGTTTACTTTTGCTTATGCCTACTGTGGGTTCTGAACAATGTGCTGCCGCATGCTGAGACAATGTGTTATTATGTGTTATATGTGTGTTATATATATATCTATGTGATGTTCTTATGTATATACTTATGATGTTCTTATGGGTGTGATGTATATTTTTATGTGATGTTTCTAAGGTTCAAATATATACCATGTCTGTGTCGAAATTGTGAAGAGTAATTCTGGACAGATAGCAATTCTGAAGATAGAATGTGTTTTGCAGTGTGTCATAAGACATAGACGAGTTTCTTACAACAACTGCCATAAGTCACAAATGGTTACCTACGTAAAACTATCTGTGAGCTTTTCAGATAGAGGCGCGTGTTTTTCAGATGGTAACCAATGTTGTCATAGACGGTGCCTTCTAAATCCATCTGTAGTCTTTACCCGGATAAATTTGACCCTTCACCTCCCATAAAGAGATGAGAGGTTCAAGGGACACCGCTCGTCTCCCTCACTTGCACAACCACTCGTCCTCACCCTCGTCTCCCTCACTTGTGCAAACCGCTCATCGCCGACCGCTAGTCTCCAAATCATTCGCTCTCCTTTGACAAAGGTACATTCAACATTGATCCATCTTCGCTAGTCTCTGGCTGAATCTCAGTGGTGTAATGTAGTGTACGGTAGCTAGGTAGTGTACGGTAGGGTATATGTTTGATTCGACATCTACGGTAGTGTATGGTAGCTAGGGTCGCAGATCTGCATATAGAATGGCTTCTTGGGTAGTATCTTGGATTGTTTCATGTTGTTCTTGGCAAATGATGATCTTGGATAGTTTCATGTTGTTCGCCCTCCCTGCAATGGAGTGTAAAAGACACTTAATGCGGTAATGGCACTTAGTAGCTTGTGTACTCCATTGCAGGAGAGTGGATTGCTTTTGCTGCTGCATTATGTTCCTATCTGATGCTATTATTGTTTGCTTCATTAAGTATTTTTTATTTGACAATTTAACTTTTATTTCTAAGATGTTTTCGGTTTTGACGGCATGACAGAAACATAAGTTGGAGATAATGGAGTATTGTTTGCATTATTCAGCAGTTTATATCAAGTTAGAGAATGGTAGCACATACATAAACATGGGCTTTACCAGGTTGTTTTACCAATTAGTGAACAACAATACTTCTTACATATTGTTATTACTGTCTTGCAGGATAATGGCTAAGTCCAGCATCATTCATCAAGATCTTCACTTCCTACAATAGCCTTAAGATAGTAAGTATATATCTACTCCTTCATCACAAAGCCTACATAACATTCTATTAAAACTTATAATGTTTTCTCGCATGCATTCCCTTCTAAATTTACAGATTCCTTCAAAGGAGATATTCCACGCTTTGTTAAGGTTACCTCAAGGAGCGGCGATATTTTTCATGTGTACCTGACACAACAATGTAGGACATTGGTTCTTAGGAATGGATGGATGGTATTTGTAAATGGCCACAAGCTCGAACTAGAAGATACATTGCTCTTTTAATACAAGAGACCTGATGACTTCAGCGTACTGGTATTTGACAAGGATGGGTCTGAGAAGCTTTTCCCGACCTATGTTTAGCAACCTCCACCATCACCTCCTGACATAGAGTCTTCCGACCATTCAAAAAATACCATTGAATAAGGTACGTATACCTTATACAGTCTGTGTTTCATACGAAGTGTAAAGTGTCCTTATTAGACCAATAGGGTACATATGCCCTTAGCACAACTCTAAACTCCAGGAAGATGGTTACAATGCAGACGTGTATCGAGCACAAATTCTCTCATGTGCCCTCTACGTTTGTGCTATTCAAAAAAGCAACCTGCATATAAACAATTGTTGCTTGGTGAGTACAAACCTTTTCACAATGCAACTGCATGTCTAATTGCACAACTAACAAAACCTCAATATACATGGACAAAATATCTCTGCAGAATACGCCACTATCTATTTACCATTCAATGAGAGAACTATGATTTTGAAACACAACGATGTTCAATGGGTTGTTGAGTGTTAGGTCAGAGGAAAGTGTAGGTCCAAAAGGTTGGTCAAAGGATGAAAAGCATTCGCAGACAACAATGGTCTAACCATAGGAGATCTTTGCATGCTCGAGCTCCAAGGTTATGATAGCAATGTTATGATTGTTCACATAACATGTAGTCAGGTACATAAAGTTGATAATAGCTTCTTAAAAGTTTGTTCAATTATACCCATGTAATACATGTCCTATGCATTTCTAAAGCAGCGCCAAGTACAAAGCACGAAGGACATCCTAGTGTGTTGTCTTCTTCCAGCCCTGACATGCCATCTTCTTCTAGACCTGACATGACATATTCTTCTAGAGCAAGGGTTTATATAATTAATTATCATCATATTGTAACCTCCACACCATATTATGTCTATCGTCGAACTTATGTTATGTACTATCTGTCGTCGAACTGTGTAATATCATATTATAACCTCTTTTGAACTGTGTAATATCAGTACACTAGGTTTATGTAATATATTTAGCATATTAATGAGATTATTTAATGTCCAGAAAGCAGCCTGGGAGCAAAATGGCAGCTGGTGGGGAGGAACACAAAGTCAGTTTTTAAAGAAATCCATCTGTGCAATTTGACTGAAAGGCAGCCTGTCTCATGTGACATAGATGGTTTCTTACAACAACCGTATGTTACTCTCTTTTGGTCATAGATAGATTGTTAACAACAACCATCTATCAAGGGTTAATCCTAGAAAAAGATTCCGGGATGTACCAGTTGATGGGTGCGTGAACGATGCTTACGGTGTGTGTGTGTTTGTGATGAACTCAAGAACACAGGGATTATCCAGTTTCATGCCTCTCGAAGGATAACAACCCTACATCATGTGTATTTTGTTATCAGAGTTTGTGAACTGGTTACCGATAAGTTTTTCTTGACCCCTTCTTCCCCCTTTACAAACTAGGTCATTCTCTCTTTATATACTAGATAGAAGAAGAACTTACAAGTGGGCCCTTTTTTGCTTACCCATACCTTAGATAAAACTTCCACCCCTAGGCCACTTAAAATAGGTGGCGCACTTACCCCTTCTGTTCTGGTGAAGCTACTAAGCCCAACCCATCCACTGGACACCTCCACGCCTATGTCACCCCGGTCAGCCGATCTGCCCTGTCCCATCACTGGTCTTGCACGCGCACCTGTGAAGCAGTCTGACATGTCTGCGAGCCCGTCCCACAACGTTTAAAGCTATGGGACGGGGCATGGCACCACTGCGTCAGCCACGACCTGTTCACTGGGGAGGAGTGCCTAGGGAATGAAAACACTTGAATGGAATGCATTTAATGAGAATAGTCTGGTTTGATGAGTACCTGTCCCATGACCAGCGATGGCTGATCGCGGGAATCCCTTATGCGGTAAGGATCCTGGTTGTGAAGATGCAGATTGGTAGCTCAGTGGGACCCTGGTCCAGGAAAGAACCTTCTACCAACTGGTATTGGCTGGTGTGGGCCTATAGAATAGAGGACCCCCCCCCCCCCCGGTATTCTATACACTGATAGTAGCTCGTAAGCTCCCTCACAAATGTGGTGGTCTGAGTGGTTTGTCGCGTCGTCACGGATGGACCTGGTCGCACCACTTAAATCTCAGGTTAACACAAGTTCACCCAGGGAGTGGCCATCGCCACAGTCCAGTTTTGTAGCGGGTCCACAAAATTGCATCCCGAGGGAAGGTTATAAACTTCCTGAGAGAGAGAGAGAGAGAGAGAGAGAGAAACATCGTAGGAGAGAGAGACATTCATTTGCGTCGGACCTCAGAGAATTTTGGCCCCCAAAGCACGGCCTTTCAAATTTTGAGATGGTTGAGCTTCGTGCGACGGTTGGGATATCGCACTGGCCCTATAAATTAGAAAGCCAACGCTTGCCCATGAATCCCTTCACCATCCTCCATAGCCTCCAAGCCCTTGCGCTCAGAGTCCATCGTCTCCATCTCCACTTATGTTTCCACAACCACCTCTGTCGCGGCGCCGCACAGCGGTAAAGAGCTAGATTTTCCTAAGTCCAAGTGCATGGCAGTGAAACTGAAGCAAATGTATGACAACCATCTGCTCCCTCGCTGCCTTTCTTTGATGTACCGTCCGAGGGAGGACGCACCCGCTCCTCGTAAGGGGGAGATCGTGTTGTTTGCCTCTTTCTTTTTGGCTAGCCTTGTGCTATCGTTTTCTGAATTCTTCACCACCGTCATCTTCTTCTATGATATCTTCCACCTCCACCTCAATCCCAATTCCATCATCATGATGTGCGTCTTTGCTCACATGTGCGAGAACTTCATAAGGGTCAAGCCATGCAACAATCTCTTTAGGTTTTTTTTTACATGGCCAGGTTGCAGACCGGACCAGCCACCAGGAGCTATGGATTTTGCCTTCGCGACAACATTGCAGGCTTCTATCTTGAGATGGGCATTAAGTAGTTATGGTCGAGCTGGAGAGAAGAATGGTTCTACCTCAAGACGGAGTATTCCTTGGACAAGATCTACGTGCTGAACAGACCGGCACAGGTCCTCGAGAACTGGGGGAACTCCCCCGCATCCATCCTGGAGATGTTGAGCCTCGTAGTTTGGATCAAAAACCTTGCGAATGCCGGGCTGACAGTATCAGATGTTGCCCATGACTTCATCAAGCGCCGGTTGTGCCCTTTGCGGAAAAGTGCACGTCCAGCATATATGTACACCGGGAGTGATGACGTCACCAGGGAGAGCTCTTTAGGTAACATCGCCAAAGCTTCCATGGCGCTTTTTGTTTATTTGTGTGGTGTCTTAAGTATCCCTCTTATGCAAATCTCTCTAACAATTCCGTCAAGTCGCGGGTCAAATTCCTCATGGCGGTAGCCCCGAGGAAGGATGGCCCACCACGAGGCACTTCTCCATTGTGCGACCTCTCTCCGTAGAGAGGGCTCGGCTCAGATTGGTATGTTTGGCCTTTTCTTAGAACTTTCATCGTCAAGTCTTCTCCTAGGTTAGGGTTCCATGGTTTGCGTCACCGCAGGATCTTCTCGAGGTCGATGTCTTGCGTCCAATAATTGACGAAATCATAGAGATCACCCGAGAAGTTGATCTCGCTGCCAGCATGCCTTCTCTGCCACCCAACGCTGCCCCGGGCGGCCACCCATATGGTCGTGATGTCGGCCCAGCTAGTTGAGAAGGCGACCAGAGTACCCAGAGTCGGGCAGCGGCCGCGAGTGGCGGTTCTGTGAGCGGTGTCGGTTTGTAGAGGGCCGACCAGCATCACCCCGACCAGACGCGCTCTGACCAGGTGCGCTCCGACCAGCCTCGCTCCAACCAGGCCGAGAGCGGTTAGGCCACCGCTGGCCCAACACCGATGCAAGGGGGGAAGAGACTAGTGGAGGGCTCGTCTACTGTGGAGACACCCAAACGTGCTCGCGGAATGCCGAGCCCCAACGGCTCGACTGTTGGACTGTCCTCCCCGACTAGCCAACCCAATGGCTTTATGAGGTTCAGGCTTGTGCTCAGCACTATGCTGCCACGGTAAGGTTTTCGGTTAGGCGCAGATACCTCGAGTTTTCTTTCTTTCCCTAATTTCGTAAATCTATTATCGCCGCAGGTCTTCGACCCCACCCATGGCCTTGGTTGTAATTCCTTCACCATTACCTCAGCAACATGTTCTGTCCCCCTCGGCCCGCGGCAGCTCTGACCTCGAGGGCAAAGATCATGGCTCCCGCACTGCTGAGCTGGTCGCGGAGCCCCTTCCGGCTGCCGACCTGCTCTCCCTGGCCACCTGCTTCTCAACCTCTATGCACAAGTTGATTGATGATAAGGAAGCGGCTGTCAACAGGTGAACTAAACTAGAGAGGCAGCTGGCTGAAGAAAAGGAGGTGCGGCTCGCGATCCAGCAGAAATGTGGTGAGCTCCAACGAGAAAAAGCCGCACTTGCCACCGAACACACCCAGCTCAGGGAGGACGAGAGCACCACTCGTAGCATTATCCAAGATGATTTTAAGGCATTTAAGGAGCCCTTGAGGAGCCTCGATCTGGAGATCATCGAGTCGAAGGACCCGCGCACAGGCCATGCCTGGGCCTATGCTACTAAGGTTCTCTCAAAAAAGTTTTTTGATCTCCCAGGTATATTGGCGGCGAGGGGTGCCTTGGATGTGGCGCAAGCGGTGAGGGATGCGGTGGGGTACGTACTCTGGTGCTATCACAAGCGCAATCCCAACTTGAACCTCGACCTCATTCGAGAGAGGGTTACGGTAGCCGAGGAGAGACCGCATGAGGAGTGTCAAAGGGTGGTGGACTATGTGGGATCCATCTTTGGGGTGGAGGCTACCAAGGAGTAAATATAAAATTGTAATTTAGGTTTTGTATTATGTTTGGTTGAAAGTTTTTTATTTCTCTGATGAGTTTTGTTGTTGTCGCCCTGATCGTAGAAGCCCTGAAATGACTGAAACTCCGTCCCGCTCTGAGCCCCCGATCACACCTACCGACAACGCCCATGACCAGTGCCAGTTGGAAGTGGCGTGACTAGAACTGGTTGACCCACCTGCTCACCCCAAACCCCTGACAATGCTTATTGAAGATTCCGTTGACCGGCATATCCGGGAAGCGGTGGACAAGTGTGAGCTAGGATTTGTGGTCGAGCGGGAGAACCTACAGGGTGATCTTCGAGGTGTGTCAGTCCTCCCACTAATTAGCCACGCGTTAGTCCTAGGCTAGCCGAGTGAGACCCGATCAGTTGGCTTCTGAGTGATTTGCGACCTGTTTCATTGACCATCTTGTCGGAAGGAGCTGCTTGCAACGTGGAGAGACCTAGAGCAGATGGCCAAAGAAAGTGACTAGCGGAGGAAATATTTCTATGATCACCTCAGCCGAGCTTTTACACCCTTCGACTCACAGTTGTGGTCCACTAGTGTTCAGATTTGCCCAACGCCTAGAGGCACCGTGATTGGTCACGTCGATTGGTTTTTGGCAGCCTTCGAGGAGGTGAGTGGCCTTGAGGACAGGCTACGTGTGACAGTGGGCGACCACTTGCTGGATGTCGGAGCCATCGACGCATGTCTTGCCCTAGCTTGCATCCACAAGCACCTTCTGGATACAGACCTCATCACGGTAGTCTCCAAAGGCTTTGCCAGCACCACAAAGACCACCGAAGGGCTCCATGACCTCGTAGACCCATATCTGCCCGTTATTCGCTCCCTTCTTTGGTCTATCAGGTTCGATCCACTACCATATGTTTTTAGGTCTCTTGGGTACTGAATAGACTATTTAGATCCAGCCCAGCCCCCGGGAGCTGCCCAGGTGATCGCTTTGTAATGAAAGGATCAGTCTTCTTGTAAATTTTTCCTGTGTTCAAGTGATAAGTAGGTTCAAGGTGCTCGCTAGCAAGGTTCAAGGTGCTTTGGATGGCCCTTAGCACGATGAGCCCTTCGAAGGCGACCAGCGCTCAACCCAGTATAGGACTTGTGGTCATCATCCCTCGGACGCCTATGCCTTCTACGTTGTGCGAGTAGAAATTTTGACTCTCACCCCAACAATATGATAGATCATGTAGGACAAAACATGTACACTACACAAAAACAAACTATAGATCCTAAAAGCTCTAGCCTTAGGCCGTCTGGTTGGCCACAAAACTACCGACCAGGAGGTCAAGCCTAGGAATTGGAAAAACTTACCATTTGGTGAGATCGTTCATATCCGGGTTATCCTGCAAAACAGAGTCTGTTTTTGAATTTAAAAAAACTTACAAGCCATGTTCCACGCTCGTCCAGAAGATCCTACCAAAAAAAATAGGCTCATCTTTGAGCAGCCTTACACATAGAAATCATGTTCCGCGAGTTTGTGTAATTTTTGGCCGATCTTTGTCCACGTCGGCCGTGCCAGGTCAGGAAAAGCATACCACTTTGCAGGACCCCTCCCCCTCGAGGAAGAGTTTGTCACGACCTACCCTATTCTTGAACTCGTCTAAGGTCGAGGTCGTCTACGACTAGTGTCTGCTTCTGTACCTTGTGGTCGCAGTAGCACTTGAGGTTGTGTTGGTATCGGGCTACCTAAATTTTGAGCATGTTCGTGCGACTCTTTGCTTAGGTTCGTATCGTCCTCTCACCACGCCTCTGGGTCATCGCACGAGTAGTCAGTTGTACGAGGCGATGTGCATTCTCCGACTGGCGAATTGAGTCATGTTTGATCGTAATTATGCGGTTTGGATGGTCAAATCATGCTACCACTACTCATATGAACTTAATCGTTGTTGGGGTGGAGAATTCCTGACAGGCTTGGCCTCGATCCCCTTAGTGAATTTGCCTACTGCCATGAACAGGAATTCAAGATCTCTTGGAGCTTTTAGGGAACGATCCCATGATAACGAGCTCCCAGACAGTAAAAGGATAAGAGAGTGGTATGTTTTGATGTGCTTAGGCAGGTAGTTTGGCATATCGGTCTTGGTTCTGACATGACCCGCACCGTTTCACCAACTTACAAGCAACATGGAGGGTTGTGGGCCAATAGAATCCTTACCGGAACGCTTCCCCAACCAGAGTAAGATATGAAGCGCAGCCACCACATATGCCTCTAAGGATGTCAGGGAACGTTGTGCTCCCCCTTCCTGAGTGATGTATTTCAGTAAAAGGTCATTGCTCCTTTGGAGATAGAGGCGTCCCTCTACCCAGGAGTATTTTTGGTCCCACCACGTGACCCTTTCTGCTGACACATCATCATCAGGGGCTGCTTTATTCTGAAGGTAATCCAAGATCCAATCCATCCATGTCATACCCGAATCGAACAGGGCGACCACATGATGGCCACCTGAAATTGATGACACCAAAGGAGGCATTGCCTCCAAAGGTGTTGCCTCTGGTGCTCCGTTTCCAAGCGGAGCATCCCTTCCACATTGGCCCAAGGCCATGGTGGGTGGTCATGTGAATCTTTTTTCAAAGACTCTGACCGGGACATGTACGCAAGAAAAGACTAGACGAGCCAGCTCATCGGCTAGTAAATTGTCCTTACGAGGGACGTGCTAGACTTCAAAACCGAAGAAGCATCGCTCTAGCTTTCCCACTTCGGAGAGGTATGTTGCCATCATTTGGTCCGAGCACAGGAAACCCTCCGCACCCAGTTTACGGCCAGTAGCGAGTCCCTCATCGCTAGTTGGCGTCTTACCCCCCGTACGGATGCTGCTCGTATTCAAGATAAGAGGCCCTCATACTCTACAACAATGTTTGGTGGCCTAAAAATTTAATTGAAACGTGTACTTGAAGGTGTCGCTGGCGTGTGGGGTCGAGATAGCTCCAGCCCCCAGTCCAATCAACGTGCATGACCTATCGACATGTGTGGTCCTGCGCCTGTTCATCTCTGGTCACAGAAAACCCTCACTGCTCGACGACCAGTACTGCTCCCGTAACCTGTGGGGGTAGCTGCAAACAGGGCAATGACTCCTCATCTAGTCGAGGAGTGGTCATTACAGGAGGACAAAAAAGGTCACGTGTTGAGATTCTAGAAGGTTGCCCCCATTCCTGGTATCTGTCGAAGGTAGTCGTTCTTTCTTTTATGAACTTGAAGAGTGAAAGACCCTTTTTCCTGTCCTCGAGATGACCCTACCCAAAATGCCATACACCTGATTAGTTTCAGGGTACCCTCTTACCTGTTTGGGGATTTTGCCTGGCTGATGGCTCCGGATCACGCTGTAGAGGTCGCGTTGGTGCAAGAGAAACAAAACGTACAAGCCTACAAACGGTCTACCGGACGGTGCTATAACCGCTGGGGCAGTCTTTCCTAGGGCCCACGGCCTGAAGCCTACCACCAATACTCTAAACATGCGGGCCTCTTACGCCCCCCATTTCATGGTTAGGCTCTTCTGGGTCATACCTAATAGCGATTACTTCACGACGGCCGTCGACTAAGAAGTATTCACATGGTATGCAGATTCTGTGTCGATGTCATGACCTCATAGTCGAGCTGCCAAGCACAGAGTGGAGACATATCAAGAGGGGGGGAGTCCCGGCATTTGTGCGGCATGACGGCCTTGGTGACGATGCTGCCAAAGACTGTGTCCTTTGTGGCAGCTCCTCCGAACGACACTGTGGTGGTTGGGGCTGTGCCAGAGCGTCCTCATATCCGACGCCAGTCCGGTTCCCCTCTGGGCGCATGGCCTGGGGATCATCACTGGTACTCGAAACACAAGAGCCTACACTGCCCCCTGTTGCATGTGCTGTCATGCAAACTTTTCGTTGGGCCTCGGAGCCTTCGGGCTCCGATTTAGTGCCCCATAACTGGAGCACCCTAGGCTCATTTGGGTCGTATCCCATGACGAATACCTCGTGGTGACCAGGGTCCTCAGAACAGGACTCCGTGGTTGCCGTGGATCCGACCATGGGTAGCCAAATCTAATCTCCAATACCTTCCAAAACTCAAAAATACACACTCTAGCTGGCGCGCCAACTGTTGAGGGTTAATCCTAGACAATGATTCCAGGATGTATCGGTCGATGGGCACGTGAACGACGCTTGCGGTATGCGTGTGTTTGTGATGGACTCAAGAACATAGGGATTATTCAGGTTCAGGCCTTCCAAAGGATAACAGCTCTACATCCTGTGTTTTTTATTATCAGAGTTTGCGAACTGGTTCTTGATGAGTTTTTCTTGACCCCTCCTTCTCCCTTTATAAATCGGGTCCTCTTCTTTTTATATACTAGAGAGAAGGAGAACTTATAAGTGATCCCTTTTCCGCTGACCCATACCTTAGCTAAACCTTCCACCCCTATGCCACTTAAAATAGGCAGCACATGTTCCCCTTTTTGTTATGGTGAAGCTGCCGAGCCCAACCCATTCACTAGGCACCTCCACGCCTATGGCACCCCGGTCAGTCGGTCCGCCCCGTCCCATCACCGGTCTCGCACATGCGCCTGTGAAGCAGTCTGACATGCCTACGAGCTCGTCCCGTAATGTTTAAAGCTATGGGATAGGGCATGGCACCACTGCGCCGGTCACGACCTGTCCACTGGGGAGAAGTGTCTAGGAAATAAAAACACTTGAGTGGAATACATTTAATGAGAATAGTCTAGTTTGATGAGTACATGTCCCGTGACCAGCCATATACGGTATGGATCATGGTCGCGAAGATACAAACTGGTCGCTCAGTGGGACCCTGGTCCGAGAAAGAACCTTCTGCCAACTGGTATTGGCTGGTGTAGGCCCATAGAACAAGGACCCCTATTCTATACACCGACACCGTCTGAGATGTGTCCCACATATAAATGGTTCCTTAACAAAAACTGACTATAAGACGTCCAGAGCTGACACGTGTTCAGCTATATTACAAACGGAGTTCTTATATAGAATCATCTGTGTGGAGCAATGCTACAGACGGAGTGATACCCGTCTGTAATCAGATCGAGATCACAAACACTTTTGCAGAAACGGAATCCAAACACGTCTGTTACAAGGTTTAAGAACCGTATGTGATAACCTGATCTGAGGTAGTGACACGACATAGGATTATTATCCTTAGGGAGGTCCGAATCTGTCTAAAAACCTGTGTGTTCCCCTTATGATTCATCTGATCAAGACATTCCCTAATTCTTCAATAAATTCGTTAGATCGACGGTTTAACAATCATCGACAACCATCACTACCGTAGTCTAAATTTCCCCGGTTTCTGGCTCCACTGAAACCACCACGGTTACTCAACTATTTGATCTCCAGGGTGTATTATATCTTGATTCATAAAACCAGCAATCAGATCGATCCACTGACGATGCTTTTGTAGGATATATCTCAGCTTCTTGCTAAATTGTTGCACTTCTTCTGGATTTAGCTTGACATCACAAAGCTTGTCCATGTGACCAATGATGCCACGCGTATAACAAAAATCAGGCAAGAATTCATAAGTCAAAGAGCACAGCTTTTTTCTCTCCTCTCCTGCCCCACATGCACTGTAACACCTCTCATGAGTGGTTTGCATATATCCATCCGCACCTTCACCCTTAGAAATCGACCTATGGCTGTATCGTCATCTTCTGTATCCACATGAATTCAATCTGATTTCCAATAGCCTCCCCCGTTTCTTTATTCATCATCCCCAGAGGTAGATTAGAGACACGCACCGACACTAGGATATATGAAAACTCCATCTCATCTATGGTTTTGGTGCCATCAAAATCTGCCATGATCACAAGGTCTTTTGAGAACATCCATGGTCCTTCATCAAGAGCACGTCGCTTACAAGAAGGTTGTAGGAACTTGAACAAGAAAAAAAATTCTCACAAATCCTTGCAATCCACCCCTTTGATCGGGCACCAGATATTTCCCAGTGCATATGCCAAAGCCTCCGCATATACAAATTTCTCAGCCATCACCTTCCCGATTGCTTGATGACCCATCGGCCTCGCCTTCTCCCCCTGTTTCTGCTTCCGAAAGTCACAGCTATTGCAAAAGATGAAGGACCAAAAACACAAGACACCAGCAACAAAATCCTAGGTTAGCAAGTTTAGGCTTGGCTCCTTTCTGGAGAAATTTAACATGGACACAAACGTGGGATCGGACGTGTACTCAAATTCCAATCTCAAAGTGAGATCAAAACAGACTTGGAGGAAGAGAGATGAGGGAGAAGACGGAAGAGAGTCGGAACCAAAATGAGATCAAAACAGGTTCAAAGAGAGATATGAAATATAACGAGAGAGCATGCGTAAAACATTCTTTGGTACGCTTCTTTTTATTTTCTTTTCTTTTTTTGGTTCTTTCGGCAGGATTGCGGTGGGCAGGCTTTGGCGGGTGGGAGGGAGCGGCTTTTGAGGTGGCTGTCGTGTCGGGATCCGGCAGAGCAGCAGTAGCAGGAGGAGCGCAAGGGTGTGGCCCACCAGCCATGGGCTAGCTCCTCCCGATCGACGTCGAGCTGATACCTAATCGGAACCCCTCGCACCATATCTACGCGACCACGGCAACCACTCCGGTGTCTTGTCCACGTAGGACCACCAGGATGCGGGCGTAGCTGAAGACGTTTCGCTCGATGCACGTCCGCAGCAGCGGTAGGGTGGTGGAATGGACCTGTCCTGTGAAATACCACTCGAATGGCATGTTGTGAGTTGATCCCAAAATTAAATTTTGGAGGGTTTCTGTCATGCTGAAAAGATCTATGTAGCCTGCTCAGAGCATACGGTAAAATTATGATAGTGTCGACGCCTTTAAATAAACCGCCCATTTTGGTGAACATACTTTTGCAAGCATACCTGTGTCGACGCCTCCGTTAGACATCGGTATTTATTTAAAATAGGGTATATGATTATCAACTATGTGTATTAAAGAGGAGAAAATACGAGATTTTATAGATTTAGGTATCTTTTAGGATAAAAATCCTACGTCATATATTATCTTAATTAATCTCAAAACAAGAAAATTATAATGAAGATGTGTCTAGATCTAATCCTATGAATCTTGATAAGTTCTCTCATATTCTAAATCCTGAAGCTTTTTTAGAATAAATCTGATAGTTGTTTAAATATGTTGTGGGTCTCAAATGAGTTTTTTCTGCTGCTATCCAACCTTTATATATTGCTCTTGTTTAGCTCTCCTTCTTACTTTTCTTTGTGATCTCTCCCCTTTTTTATGTACCCATTCCTTCTTATATAGTCGAGTTAAGAAGGCGTATCCTACTTGGATTCTCGAGCGTAAGCTGAGGCCAGCTCTTAGATTTAGTGGCCAAGGGCGAAACTAAAACAGGGGCTCTCATTGAATATAAACATCAAAATATTTATATATCAATTACAAATACAATATTCTGGGTATTAAAAATTTATCAAGGTCTCCTTTCAGTGACTCTATCAACTCTTCAACTTGTTTCTTTTTTTCTTTCCTTTTTTTGCTACTAGATAAATACTTTCTAGATACTATGTTATCACACAATGATAATTGGGTACAAATAATCTTAAAAATTGAATTAAAAAGTCATCAATAGTTGACAACTAGTGCAAAACTGTAAAAGAATTAAATCAAATAAATAAAATCATCCAGTTATGGATTAGCCATTGATTCGATTAAGCATAGAGATCATGCCTGCTGGCGATCAGGAGGAGAAGAGTGGAGGAGAACGGGTGAACAATAGCTTACCACAATCGAGGTTGAGAATTATGCCTTCGTCAATTTTGGACGATCGATCTTGAGTTTCAGGAGGAGGAGGATCAAGTGAGCTGATGCAGACATGTTGTTTTGAACGGAGACACAGAGAGGTTGAGAGGAGGGGAACGAGTGAAGATCGTGATCGCTGCTTTGTTAATTTGAAAATGATTCATCATCCATAATTTGACTGGGTTAGGTTACTAGGTAACATAATATTGGATCTTAAGCTATTTGTAGATTTGAAGACTCACTTGAACTTAGTTGCTACTTACTAGCAGGTTGTGCAGTGTACAGATTTGGGCTGAATTGGTAGATAATAGGACATGTATACTTGATTGGGGGCCTTGGATTTCAGGAGCCCTGTAACATCCCAATTTTGGCCAAATCAGTTTCAAAATGTGATTCAAATAAATTCTTCCAAAACAATTCAAAAACCATTAAGTCTTTCTCTATCCAAAATCTCAAAACTCTTGTCACCTCTCTTGGGCTCAGACTCTCTCAGCCGGCCCATCACCCTTTTTCTTTTTCTTTTCCTTTTTCCACCCGGCCGGCCCGCTTCTCTTGGCTCGGCCTGCCCTTTTCCTCTTCCCTGGGCCGCCCATCCCTCCCCGGCCCGTGTAACCCTCTTCTTCCTGGCGACCGCACACCAGTACGCGCCGCGCTGGAGCTCGTCTGCCGAACCGCACACTGGTGACCCCCCTTCCTCTCTGCCGCACAACGCGCGCCCACGTCGCCGTGCCGTCCTCTCGTTTTCCCCCTGCTCTAGCCCGTCACATCCCCGCGGTACGTTCGGCGACCGAGCCCAGGGAAGCCGGCCACCGGTACGCCGCCGTGTCGATCTCTCGCCCTTGACCCCCTCTGCCTCCATGACAGCACGTTCGCGCACGCGTGTACGAAGTCTGCCGCGCCAAACCACTCACCTACGGCCGCCATTACGCTGCCTGTACCGAGCTCGGCTAAGCCATCCTTGCCGCCGTGCTGTTGCCGGCGAAGCCCACCTCTCCTCTCGCCTATAAATGGCCGCCCGAGCTCCGCCTCTCTCCACCGCAACCTCCCAGGCACCTTGAGGCAAGCCTCTCTTCTTTCCTACCCTCCCTCACCCCCGCTAATCTCTCTCTCTCTCTCTCTCTCTCTCTCTCTCTCTCTCTCTCTCTCTCTCTCTCTCTCTCTCTCCACCGAGCCGAGCCCCTATCGATCTCCTCGACCGAGCCCTCTACCATCACCATTGTTGGCCGTCAAGCACCACGTGCCCTACCGCCGCCCTCGAACACACTTTCCACCCCCTCCCATGCACTCACCAAGCCACCCACCGAGCTACCCGAGCCGCTCACATGGTAGCACGCCACCAACCGCCTCCACTCCCTTCCTCGCCCGGTTCAACGCAAAAATGTATTCCCCTTTCCCCCCTCTCTCTCCCGGTGTTCCCACCGCCGTAAGAGACGGCCGGGAAGGCCAATCCGGCCATTCTCCGGCAAGACCGCCGCTGTGTCCCGGCAAATAGACGGCGGCGCCACCCATGAATCGCTCGGACAAGGCGTCGATCGCCCCTG
This sequence comes from Phragmites australis, assembly GCF_958298935.1. Lineage (NCBI taxonomy): Eukaryota > Viridiplantae > Streptophyta > Magnoliopsida > Poales > Poaceae > Phragmites > Phragmites australis. Next base: position 15,828,939 of record NC_084936.1, on the reverse strand, counting down.
GGCCGGCATTAGGCTGCCATGGCCGAAAGGCCTACCTCGGCCCGGCGTCACTTCGGCCCAATGGCCAGCCAAGCCAAGCCCAGCAAGCCAAAAGCTAAGCCCAGTAAACATTGCAGCACAGTAACTCTTCCAATTTTTCCAGAATACCAGATTTCGGTGGAATATCCCAGGAATATTCCCCCTTTTTCTCTTTTTCCCAAATCAAACCCCGGCGAACTTCCAAAGCCCATAAATTCCTCGTTCCAACTCCGATTTCGACAATTCATCCACCAATATTCTCCTAAATTTGAGTTCTATCTATTCATACCATTTTCATATTTATCTAAAATTTATTTATATATTTTATTTATTTAATTGTGTGCTTGCCTTGTTGTATGTCGCGTTTAGAAGCCAGAGAGTTCGTCGAGGAGGAGGAGGGAGTGCCAGGAACCCAGGAGTTCGAGCAGGACCCCCTCGAGGACTTCAACGAAGGCAAGTCTCAATCCATTTCTCTTTGACCATATTGAACCCGGTTTTATCAACACCTCCCGTAGCAGCCGTTTACTTCAATAAAATGCATGTAGTATTACTAGTGGGCATAATTTAAACTGTTGATCTAGCTATGACCTAAAGTAGCATAGCCAACCATCGGTGTCCATCCTGTGAGATTAATCTTGGTAAACCTAGGATCTCGCCATGGCTACCTTACTTATGCCTACGCGATCACCTTATAATAGCATGCTTAGGAACGATAGCCTCTACCATGATTTCATGCTTAATCACATCTAGCTTTTAAAAAGGTATAAAACTTGGTGTTGGTGTTGTGTGGTTTATGGATGGGTAAAACCTTGTTAGATGATAATAACAAATGCTTGAGTTGGGGTTAGAATCGGGGCAAATCTGAGTTCTTTCGGGAATATCTAGGGAGTCGGGGTGCTGTCGATATGACAGGCTTCGGGAGGAGTGCTGCCCGTGGAGCAGACTCCATGTGGAGGTGTTTGCCCTGGTTCGTTTAAGGACCGAGTTGATGTGACATCCTACCTAGTCGATACAGTACAACCACTCGACCCTGTATGGGCAGGGCTTAGTCTAATTCCCCCAGCTAGTCTACTACCGTCTGGAGGCAGTTGTGCAGCGGGAAACCATGGAGCAGGTGCAGGCGGTGCAGGCTTGGCGACCCGGTTGGAGGCCTAGCTTAAGGTCATGAACCCCTGGTTAACTCCCGTAGGCGGCTAGTGTGATAATGCTGTTGTGGGTAATGACTTTGTTGAGTCGCGCCTCCACAGCGGTGGATTGTTGTCGAGCTCAGCTTGTGGGTAAAGTGTACAACTCTGCAGAGGTAAAGCTATTCGAATAGCCGTGTCCGCGGTCATGGACGAACTGTGGTTCGGTCACAGCAACTAGCGTGGGTTGCGTGCGTGTTCCTTGTGAGTGAGTGGGCTGGGTATGCCCTATTTTGGAATATAGGTCCGGCCCTGTGCCGTGGGTTGCCGGGGACAGAGTGTCCAGCAACAATAAAATTTGGACAACCATTTTTATTACCGATGTCGTTTACATAAACTGCTTTACATAAATTGAACCATGCATGTGTACAACTTAGCTTTCTGCAAAAATTTAACCATACAGCTTATTCCTTGTCATCTACTTATGCATGTATTCGTAACCCCTGCCGTAGGGCAAGGGTTGGGACTTGTTGAGTACTCTTGTACTCACCCTTGCTTGTGCTTTCAGAGGACGACCCGGACTTCACCGAGGCAGACGGTGAGGCTAACGAGTAGGCCCGGTCGCGTCCGCACCCGAGTTGCTTGTGGAGTGGCGTGTTTGTCATGCTGTCTCTGCTGTGTACTCTGTTGTCTTGGACCCTTTCTCTAATGCTCTTAAGCTTAGTTTTGTACGTGTTGCTAGGATGGTGGATTATGCTCACTGTCCCTCGTGTTGTATGGCATTGATAATACCTGTTGTAAGACTCTTATTTACCAGCAACTGATCCAGGGACTGGTATAATAATGGTTTTAAGCACCGGGGATAACCTGGGGCGCTTCAAGCCCTGGGCGGTCGCCCCGCCCACCCTGCCCTAGGGCCGGTCCTAGCATAAGCTTCCTAGATTGTATTATCTAGATGATTCTTTTCTAATTCAATGATATAGAATATGATGAATTGTCTGTAATATCTCTATATTTTTTATTTACTTCATGTTGATTATTAAATTTATCCTACAAAGTGATGAATATATGTACGATGATACTTCATCCTCATAATATATTATATTTTAATATTTCTTTACTTATTGATTATCAAATTCTCATCATCAACGAGGTAGGACCAACGCTACACGCTGACTGGGTGCCCCAACCTCCACATAAAAACATTGGTAGCCACGGAAAGAGTCAGAGCAGCCTGCAGAGGTAGCGGTTGCCTCATCTGACAGAAGCAAAAGCACTCATTCGAGCACGCGTTGTGGCGAGCGATGGACCCCAACATGCGCTTTTGCTTAGGACACCCATTAGTCCGGACGACCAACCTCTAGTTACCAAAATGGCAGCGCCGGGCCGAAGCGAGGAAGGTGACGGTTGGTTTCGTCCGGCCTGATCCGATCGACGAGGGGGGAGGGGGCTTGAGGAAGGGGACGGAGGGGCTTGTGGAGGGCGGTGATTCTAGATCTAATGGGATATGTTACTTTTGTTTTCGTTTGCTTATCATCGTTAATTTATTGTAGTAATTTTGAGTGTTAGTAATTTTTTTTAGAAAAACACAATGTCAAAATTACTACAGTAAATCAATGATAACAAGTAAATGAAAATGGAGATGAGAGCTAAAAACAATGATGACGGAAAGTGGACCAACAACCACTACGGAAGCAGGCTCAGCATCCACTTGTACATACAGATTTTATCTCTCTTGTATGAAAACTATACCGCTTGTACAGACAGCTCTGCATCCGCTATGGGTGGCCGACAACCACACCGAAAACCGCATGAAGATTATTCTACGATACTGACCAGTAGAGCCGTCTGTATGAGCGGATGCAGAGCCTGCTTCTGTTCAGCCAGGATGAGAAGTGAAGCTTAAATCAGCCAGGATTAAACCATATATTTGTATTCGCTTATGTAGATGGGAATAATAAATACAGATAACTAAAGAAGTTTTTTCTTGAGATTATATGTACCCATTTATACAGACGGAAGAATTCAAATAACCAAAAGAACTTAGAAGATTGTGAGCCTGAACCATGTCTTGGATGATTTATGCATACATGATGGACGAAGCTATCATTATTGGACGCCCTGAGTGAACTGAGCAACAGGCTTCTCAATTCGAGCCATGGTTGCCCAAGACTGACAAAAAAAATCAATAACACGATCTAAAAAAGATAAAATAAATATAGCCAAAAACATCACCCACCTTGGCCCACAGTGGAGCCTGCATGCCCTGGCGTCGAAAGAGCGGGTATAGCGGAATGCTGTAAGAAAAGGCGACAGACGATTTGTTTATCCCCCTGGGGTGGCAATTTCCAGGCGCATGTTCTGTGCATTAGTTGCTTTTTGGACCCTCATTTTCTTAATTTTGCAGCGAAACAATGAGGGGAAGCCTAGTTGCTCCCAACACGGAGATTTCAGTATTTGGCATTAAATTCGCGCGTCTTTAGGATTTACCACTCATACATTATAATAATATATGAGATCACTCTAAGTCAATAGCAGTGGGTATGACGACAATTCAGAAATTTATGCGATTTTAATGGTAAATACTAAAATTTCCCTCCACTTTATTGCTTTAAGCGATTGTTAATGCAATCGTGTTGCAGTTCAGGAACTCTTTACGGATAAACGAAATTTTCTCTTTTTTTAGAACGCAAGGTTTAAAAAATACGGAGATAGTAAAAATACAGGATTAGAATAACCTAGCTCTTTGAATCCTTATAAATAAAAATAGTAGGAATGACCATTTGGATGGAGTGCAGAAAAACATATAAATCAAGAGAAAGATAGACATAAAAGGATTTTTTTCAAGAGGTTGAACCTCATGATAGAAATCATCTAAAATTCCTATAGAACAAGGCATTCCATTGGAATCCTAGATGTTCAATCCTTTGTTTTAAAAGGCTCCTTAGGAAGTTTTCCTATACCATTCAAATCGTATGAAATTCCAACATTTTTCCTGTCCCAATCGGTGGTACTCGTCATGTTATCAGCTTGTTAATTAAAAAACAGTTTCCCTCTATTTCATTATATAATCATCGATCTCTTCGACACCATGTCAAAAGGCAACTATAGGGATATTCGGTGAAAAATTTAGAGGACCGTGTGACCTCTCAATACCACGAACAACAGTGTTATTAACCAGAGATCCAAAGCCATGCGAAACAGGAATTAAGCAGCGAAGTTAATTAAGTAGTACTTTTGTACCAGCAAACATGCCAAGATATCTTTTTTCCAAAGGACGCCAAGCGGCTGATATTATAGTAGAAGAAGAAAATTGATCTAGTTTATGAGACAAACTGAGTTTGAAAACTAAACAAATGAAGCACGGTTTATGAGCATAAAACCGACTGACGACCCCGAGACGATAATATAACTTCTAATCAACAAAAGACATCCAACCAAAAGACGCAACCAAGCAAACTGACGAGTCCAATCTAACTCAATTCGTACGCTAACCAACCAACCAGCTAGCCCCTCAACTCAACTGAGTTGGCGGAGCCATGCTCCCATGCCGCACCTCTTCTCACCAACAGGCCAAAAACGTGTCGCTTCAGAAGAGCATGCATCGAACAATTGCAGCAGTCGAGAAGTGCCGATCAAGAAGGAAAGTCGTCACCAACTAGAGGACATGGGGGGCAACCTACAAAAGAAATGGGCAGACACCGAAGAGTGCGGTGGGCATATGAGGTGATGCCTTTAGGAAAGAAGCGACGATGACACCATCGTCGCTCGAGCGGAGAGTCGGTCAGGGTTTTCACCCAGAGGATCCGCAAGGGAAGAGGAGTCGCTCTAATGACGCTTTAAGGAAGGAGATGGCGCCCAAGGACGCTAACGTCATTGGCACCGGTACGCAACCGGGCAAGGCTTTTGCCTGCGACTCCTTCGCTCTAATGTCCATGTAAGATGGCAAAAGCCAAGCAAGTCCACATCAGGGTCCAACAACTAGCAGACCTCGAAGCCGCATCATCCCAACACCTCCCCTAAGTCGAAGACCCCGCAACCCCAATAGGTGCCCCACAAAGGAGGGGAGAAGCCGGGAGCAGCCCAGGTTGAGGGGATGGGTGAAAGTGCATCTAAGCCCCATATGTGGGTTTTGGATAATTGATGACAAATGATTAAGGGACTAATGAGTGTAATGAGGTTATGAACAGGTATTAGTCCCATTGAAGAAGTTAAATGATGTTGGCATCGCTCAAAAACAAAAGAGAAGCGGCACATAGTTACTCAATAGATTTAAATTGATTTTATTCTTGAATTTGAGCATAGGTGTGTCGTACTATCAAAAGGGATACATTTAGATTGACTTGAAGATATCTCAGTGCTCAAAGGGATGCGTTTAGATTAGCTTGAATATATCTTAGTGCTCAAAGTACCCATTTAGACCAAAGATGAGAGACATAAATCACCCCATAAACACTGAAAAGTTCTAAGTCTGTCTGTGCCCGGATGCTCTGGGCTAACCAGGTTGCCAGAGTCTCCAAGTTTAGCTCTGGCAGGGGTGCTTGGTTTTGTTTTTTAAGCCAATCGAGATGCTCCAGGCTGACCCAGATGTTCCGGGTTGCTGGAGTCTCCGGACTTTTCTCCGAGTAACGGTGCTCGGTTAAGGTCTATTTGTTTTACCTGAAGGTTCCAGGTTGATCTGGATGTTCCAGGTTCTGGTGTTTCATCTGGACCCTCCGAGTTGTGTTCCGGCCAAAGGTTCTCGATTATGCGTTCAAGAGCCAATCTGAAGGTTCCAGGTTGAACCCATAGTATCTGGGTTATGCCAGAAAAGTCTGTAACAGCTAGTTTTTAGGAGTGGGTATAAATACCCCCTCACCCCTCCCTTCATTTGCTCCTGAACTACCTTGAGACAAAAGCATTCATAGCCCTTCAATAGCTCTCTCCACTCCTCTAGTGCTTTAATTCTTGCAAGGATTTGAGAGTTGGGTGTGAGAGAAAGAGATTGAGTGCAAGCGAGCCAAATTCAAATCTTGAGCATTTGAGTTCATCATCAAGCTGTCGATTCATGTTCATTACTCTTGGAGCCTGGAGCTCCTAGATGGCTAGGTATCACCTGGAGAGCACCTAAGCTTGTGGAGTACCCCGGGAAGTTTGTGACGGTTATCCTCACCTCCGCAAGGGAATAGGAATACTTGAGTAAGCCCAAGCTCGATCTTCGTGGTTGCTTGGTGAGGAATAGGGTTAAAAGAGACCCAACTCTTTGTGAACACCTCATCAGAGACGTATGATCTTTGGATCCGAACCTTAGGAAACAAATATGTGTCTTCTTTGCTTTCTCGAGTTCATACTTGTTCTAGTTGGTATTTTGGGCGATTTGCCCCTATCTATGTGTTTGTGAGTTTGTGGCTGCATGTATTTGGTGGAAAAGTCTATAGAAAACCTTTGGAACCTGTGCTAATGTTTAGAACTAACTAAACTTGCTTAGGTGTTCTTAGTTTTCAATTTCGTGTTCCAGACGGACTATCCGGGTTGAGCTCAGGACCTCCAGAACCCGGAAGTTCCGGATTGAACCCAGAGTATTCAGATTATGTTAATCCGCTGCGAAGTTTTTTTTTTAGGAAACGACCTGTTCACCCCCCTCTAGGCGACTTCTAGTCTTCGAATATGCTTGAGTCAAGGACGAGTCCAATTCAAGAGGGGGGGATGATGAGCCCATAGCTCCTTTGGATACGATCAATACCACCAATAATCCTCAAACTATATAAGGTCTAATTACAAGAGCACGTGCACGACAATTAGACCACCAGATGAACTCGTTCCTTGCTGTTCATGCTTCTTTGATTAATTACTAATAAATTCTTGTGATGTTTTATTGCTTAAGGATGTGGGAGAAGTACCACAACCTTACCCGAACGGCACCCCTCAAAGGCCAAGTCTACTCAGACTCGAGGCTGAGCTCTAGTCATGGTCATGATCGAAGTCATGGTCGTGGTCAAGTTGCAGGACAGCACGTCAGTAAAACGGGCATAACTCTCTCATACGAAGTCCGTTTTAGAAAATCTTGGACATTCTGGAAAGCTTACGAAGAGCCCTTTCCAATAGATATGATCTTTACCAAATTATCCTTATAGGTTAGCTAGAGTCAAAGAAATAAGGTGCTGCACCACCGTTTTAGACCTAGTTGGGTCTTGTTATCGTGTTGGGGTCGGAGTCTAGGTTGTGTACGCCTCTTTTGATGGCTGCATAACCCTAGGTCAACCTTCTCACGTACCCCATATATATACACAGTAGCTGTAATAGTTTAGGCTCAGGTTTTGCTTAGATTATTATATTTTATACAGTTTCGCCACTTGTTAGGTTTGTGGAACCCCAACTCAAGCACTTTATTGGTAATTAGCAATATTCAGATCGCATCTACCTATTCTTGCTTGTGTTCTCAATTCGCTTACAGGAAAAGCCCTCTTGGTGAGGTCAACAGCGTCTTGGCACGGTTGATAATCACGTAGTAGTGGTATAGTGGTTGCGAGGGTTCTCGATCTGTTCTGTTCAGGGCCTTTAGATCATCAATGTCGAAACTCCACCAATCGACTTATCATATTACCTTTTGTAAGATCGGGAAAAACACGTATCACCCCTTCGTTCCAATCTATTCATCTCCTCTCCCATCCTCTCACCATAGAGACTCCCATTCAGCGATCTAGATGATTCACCATCTGTCGGTGAATCAGAAACCAGGGGTCCCCAAATCCCGAGGCCAGGCCAGCAATCCGCCACGTGGCGCCCTCCCGCGGGGATCATCTCCGCGAGGTACGAAAAGACTAAGTCCCGGGAGAGGGCGCTCGGGGCCCTGAATAGTGGTCCCCGAGTACCCGGGTTCCCCGATGATCTACGAAGACTAAGTGACCAGAAAAGCCGAGTACCGGGAAGGGTGTGCTCGGGGCCGCGAACAGTGGCCCCCGAGCACCCGAGTACCTCGAGGACCCAAGGAAGGTAATTCCGGGAGAGAGTGCTCGGGGCTGCAAACAGTGGCCCCCGAGCACTCGGTTCCCCGAGGATCCGAACAGTCAATTCCAGGAGAGAGTGCTCGGGGCCGTGAACAGTGGCCCCCGAGCACTCGGTTCCCCGAGGACCAAGAGAGGGCGTTTCCGGGAGAGAGTGCTCGGGGAGGTGAACAGTGACCCCCAAGCACTCGGTTCCCCGACGGCCCAAGAAGTCCTTCGTCGATGGCCCCCACAGGGGTCTAGCGGTGAAAGTGTCAGCCTGTGAAAGACTCGATACCGCATTTAAGAGGGTGCGTGGCCTGTCACCTCCAACTGCTCCTGCCACGCTCGGTGTCAATCCCTGCCACATTCTGGTAGAAGAGCATGGGGACATTTAATGCATGGGTCCCATCCCACGTCATCCGGCGCGCCTCGGGATAGCATCGCAAGGCCCGAGGCGCCCCGCCTGCCACCCTGCTGTGTCAGACGAACAAGACCGGGCGGGCACACCAGGCTACTTTGTGACTGCCCGGTGGGCCCTCTCTACGGCGCCCATTGCCAGCGCCATCATGACGACCGAAGACAGGGCGGGGAGCGCGTTTTCAACCCCCCGTCACTTCGCGCTGGCGAGCCCATGATGACTGCCTTTCCATTTATGGTGCCTTGAAACTCGTGCCCCTCCTTCGGGGCACGCTACCGCTGGCGAGTATTTAAGGGAGCCAGCGGGCACGGACAAAAAGAAGAGGCTGGTAGGCTAAAAGGCTCGGATACACATTCTCAAAGGCTGAAGAACATCTTTGTACAAGCATAGAAGCTGGGACCACCGAAGAATAAAGAGCCCAAAGCTCTAGGATAGACAAACATTCCTGTAACCAGCAACATTCCTGAGAGACATTCTCAGGGCATTTATAGCATCCACACAGGAGTAAGGTATTACGCTCAGTGCGATCCGAACCTATCTAAAAATCCATCCAGTGCATTTACTGTATCCTGCATTTGATCCTTCCATCCCACCTGCCATCGCATTCACACCCATTTATTTCTCCCGCAAACATATTCAGAATCATCCCCCCGATCGAATCTCAAAAAGGGGTCGCTCCGGATCCCTGCGATAGGAGTTCACCCTCCGACACCGTTGGATTTCCAAGTTCCTCACCAAGTGAACTCATCCCTTGGTCGGATTCTCCGATCATCCTTCCGAATCAACTCTGGGTGCTTTGGTTGATCTCAAGGTATACCTAAGGACTGTTTTCTTCTGATCTCTCAAAGCCTACCTCTAGAGTCGATTCCCTTTGGTGAAGATGCTCCATATCCCTCCTAGAATCATATTTCATAAGGTTTTTCAAATGCATTGGATAAATCTTTCATACCCTAAGTTTTTGCCCCAGAATCAGGCAACCCGGAGGTTCTGGGTTGAACCTAGAGGCTCCAGGTTGGCCAGCAACGGCCATCTAGATCTTGTTGTTCAATTCTAATTATTGCGCAATGTTTTCCCTATCTCAAGCATGTCATCCATATCTATCTTAGGGAAGATCAAGATGGGTCATGAGAAGGTTGGTGATCCTAAAACCTATCCAAGGAGGACAAAGGCTCGATTTTATCCGCAAGCTAAAAGCGATGTTCCTCCACAGCAGGTTGAATCTGAGGGCAGCGGTAGTGGTAGTGGTGGTCGCTGTCGCATGGTTGTTCGCAAGGTTCCCTTGTCTCGGTCGAATGGCATTCAGATTGATGAGATAGACCAAACTACTAATGTGCCTCATGGGACTACTTTGCCACCTAGAAGAACAAAGATGGTAGCAAGCAGAGGCAAAGGCAAGGCTATGGCATGCGTATCCAGAGCACATGATGATGAGATTGATGAGGATGTGGGACAAGAAGAAGAAAGAACAAGTGTGCCACCTTTAAAGCTTCGTAAACCCCACAACACTTTTTCTCATATAGATGGGGTGGGGAGAAGAGTGATAGATTACACGAACAAGTCTGGCAAGATCAAAAAGGAAAGATATGAAGATCCTTTTGAATATGAGAAAAATGTGGTGGATCATCACTTTTGGAATGATTTTCAAGCAAATTTCTGTGAAAGCGTGATCCTCAAGAAGAAGTTGGTCACTCCTATGAAATGGATCGATTGGGACTATATGGCAAACAAAAATGATCCTACCTTCAATGAGGTCATAGCAGCGTGTGAGGAAAAAAGAATCAAGTATGTCATGGGTTTGAAATGTGATTGGTGTGATGAGATGATAGGCCAATTCTATGCCACACTCCACTATGATCATGAGAAAAACCAAACAATGCACTGGATGATTAAAGGAGAAAGATACAAGATCAAGTATAGAAATTTTGGTCATTTGTTTGGATTCGATGTCTGTGACACTAGCAAGACCAAGATCCATGTTGGGCAACAACTCTCCTTTGAAGAAATGGACTTTATGTATGAGAATCATGGTGAAGTGACTTTTGGCACAACTAAAAGCATGAGGCCATTCTACAAATGCCTCAACTTCTTGTTACGTGCTACCTTAGCTCCCAAAGTGACGATTCCACTACTGTTCAAGGAAACACAACTTACTTGCTAGGATGTCTAATGAGAGTGATCCTTTTAGTGTTGTGGACTTTCTTTGGGAAGAAATACACACAACATCTCACACACCTTGCAAAAGTTGTGCATATGCTCCATATATCATGTTTATGATCGAGAAAGTCACAAAGAAGAATTTCTTCAAAGAATTAAAGCATGAGGCTCATAGGGTAAAGTTGGTAAGCTCAAAATCAACTTCTTCTATGCCACCTTCCCCTCCAAGGACAACACCTAGCACAGCACAAAGAGCAGCACCGAGGTGAAGTTCTTCCTCTCGTGACTCACCTTCCTTTATCAAGAATACTCTCAAGGCAATATTCAATGTGTGCATCCACAATGCCGTAAAGATCAAGAAGCACAAGGACAAGACAAACTTGAGGTTGATAAAGATTGAGGAGAGGCAAAAGACAATTCATGCATATTTATGAATTGAGCCTCCTTGCTCTCTTGTGGCCTCCGAAGAAGAAGTGAGTGAGCTCAAGGCTTTTGAGAACCCTTGGGCTTGGGATGATGAAGCTCAAGCTGCTGCCGAGGGTGACGGAACTTCTCATGCTCAAGTTGAGACGGAAGAGACCAAGGAAGAAGAAGAGGACTTGGGTGGTGCCAAGGACAGCTCACATGATGATGATGATAGTGGAAATGGAGATGAAGATAAGGACTACGTGAGCAGCGACTAGATCTATATCCTTCAGGTTCTCTTTCTTTTTTGTGACTTGATGCCAAAGGGGGAGATATATATTTGTGTCAGCTGTCTGTTTTTCCTGAACCCAGAGTATCCGGATTGACCCGGAGGTTCTGGGTTCTATAGGCATATCTGTCTCCTTTATCAGTTTAAATCATGTTTCCATTGTTGGACATGTAAAACTATTGTAATGTATGATGACTATTAGTGATGTGCTTGTTGTCGAACTTTAAATTTGTAAGAACTTAAGTTATTAGTGTGAGATCTTTATGACATTCTATGGTGTAATATTTGTTTTTCTCTTTCTTTATGTGATATACTATGTCATACGTATCATGTTTATCATGTTCACTCACACTCTTTGCACCCACACGAATGCTAAGATATAGGGGGAGCTCTCGTAATTTTTTTAAAATATGTGCATTTGATATCAAAATTAAATTTTAATCAATCTACGCATTTAGGGGGAGCTCACCATATACCTTAGGATTCAAAATCTTTAATTTAATTATCTTTTGTAAGCTTTAATCGTGTTGTCGTCAATCACCAAAAAGAGATAGATTGAAAGTGCATCTAGGCCCCCTATATGGGTTTTGGATAATTGATGACAAACGATTAGGGTACTAATGAGTTCAATAAGATTATGAACAGGTATTAGTCCCATTAAAGAAGTTAAGTGATGTTGACGTCCCTCAAAAAGAAAACAGAATTGGCACGTAGTTACTCAATAGATTTAAATTAATTTTATTTTTGAATTTATGTATACGTGTGTCATACTATCAAGAGGGATGTATTTAGATTAACTTGAAGATATCTTAGTGCTCAAAGTACCTATTTAGACCAAAGATGAGAGACACAAATCACCCCACGAACATTGGAAAGTTCTAAGTCTGTTTGTGCCCGGATGTTCTGGGCTGACCCAGATACTTCGGGTTGCTGGAATCTCCAAGTTTAGCGCTGGCAGGGGTGCTCGGTTTTGTTTTTTAAACCAATCCAGATGCTCCGGGCTGCTGGAGTCTCCGAACTTTGCTCTGAGCAAGAGTGCTCCATTAGGGTCTATTTGTTTTACCGGGTTGATCCAGATGTTTCGGGTTTTGGTGTTTCATCTGGACCTTTTGTGACAGCTCAAATGGTTTGAGCATGTCATTAAGCATCATAAGCATCATTAGCATCATTTTTAATTGTTTTGAGCAATTATTAACATGCAATTTCAATTACATAAATTGTGAAAATTAATGTTAAGTGGTGCTTTGTGAAGCAACTCATAATATTGCTATAAAACATAAGGCTAGAAACAATTTTAGAAATTAGTCCATGATAAGTGAGGAATATTAGTGATTTTTCCCAAATTTTTGGGAATGGTTTTGAAGGTATAAAAATTACCACAAGTTAGAAAAGCTTGCATTTTTGGAGAATTTTAATTGGAGATTGGGTCAGGCTATTGGGGTCAAACAAGTTAAAATGGATTGCACATAAATTATAGTTTCACAAAAAATTTATCCCATAGTTTTTGGACCAAGGGAAAGCTTTCGTTTGGTTCACATAAGTGTAGTGGATATTTTTGCTTCGACTATCACTGTTCATCGGCCCCACCCATCATCCTCTCTCTCTCTCTCTCTCTCTCTCTCACCGCCGGCTTTGTTGACTTCTGCGGCCGACCATGTTGCCGAAAAGCTGGGCCACAACACCGAAGCGGCCAGAGGCATGGGATGTCGCCCTTATCCCTCCCTGCTCCCCCTCCCCCTCGCTTATCCATTTGCCAGCCGAGCTCAAGCACTGGGAGCAGAGTAGCAGAGTAGAGCAGAGCATAGGGCTGTACCGACACCAAATTCGCCGCGCTCGAGCGCAAATCCATCGAGACCGAGTCGCGAGGAGCACACGGGAGGGTCGTCGAAGCCCTCTCCGCCCGATTCCCATGCGAATCCCTCTGTTTCTTGGCTGTATTTTGGTGCACCGCACCTTCTTCCTCGTCTTAGGCGCACCCACTCTGCACCTCACCATCGACCCGCTACCGCACAACTCTTCCCGGCAAACCAAAAGCTTGGTGAGCTCCCTTGTGCCCCCATAAAGCTTTTGCGTGCGTTGTTTCGTCCTTGGCCCGACTCCGGCGCGCGGTTCCGCATGAGCCACCCACCGTTGCCGCCCCTACACTCATCTCTAGCCGAGCTGCAGCCAGGCTCATCAGCCGAGAGGTGCGCCGCTAGATCTGCATGCTCACGTAGGGGTCCTCGCCGGCACATTTTCACCGTCGTTCGCCACCGACATGCGGAACTGAGTCGTCGCCGTCATGTTTCCATCGCTGGCCATCCTCCGGTCATCGCCGCTGGCCCTGTATGCATCAGTCAGGACCACATGCACGCGCTGGTGCCACTGGTGCCCTTGGCTGGCCGAGCTTAGAGGCCGTTCGCCGCTAGCGAGTTCACCAGTGCCGCCCGGCACTGTGCAGCTCCAGCCAGCTCAGTTTGACCGGAGTCAGCGCACCTGGGCCCGCGGTCAGCCTCTGTGGCTAGCGTCCCCCAGGTGTAAAAAGGATTCCAGCCGTTAAATATTCGGTTTAAATCGGATTTTGCAAAATAGAATTAGTTTTGCATTGATAAATTGGTTGAAACACTGAAAAATGCATAGAAAATTGAATGTTGCTCCAAAAATTATGAAACCAATTTTGTTAGCTTTGTTTTATTATGCTCTACATGTTAAAAATATTAGTAGTCATGCATTATGTGCTGAGATTTAATGGTTTAATGGAATATGTTTAAGCTTCATTAATTCATAACTAAATATTGGTAACTCCAAAATTGATGAAATCAATTTTGTTAATCTGGTTAATTTATGCCCTATTCAGTAAAAATGCTCACACTCATGTTAAACATAGTCATCTTTCTATTTAGGGTTAAGCTTGGTGTTAAGCTTAATAAATCCATAAATTGTTAGATAATTAACAATAATCCAAGTGAAGAAAATCTTGAGGCTTTAAACTCATGGAATAATGCATGTCATCTCCACTATTGCCATACGCTATGGAGCATCCGTCATTGCACGTCATTCATGCTAATCATTGCATGCGTTCTTCAGTAGTGAACAAAGGTCCAGAGCGTGACGCGAGTGTGATCGAGGGCGACACCGAGGCACACCACTTGTGCGAGTTCTATGTAGGCAGTACCAAGCAGACCTTGGAGCATGAAGGCAAGCATTTAAGCATATTGCACCCTTTGTTCAAATTAAATGGAGTCTAAAATTGATAAATTATGTTTTTTTGTATGTTTGCATGTGTTGAGTCCAGTGTGAGGTTGATATGTGTAGAACCTATATTGATGCATTATCTCTACCTTGATTTATTGATAAATCCTTATCCTTGTAGCCTTGATGATATAGTTGGTGTCTAGCTTCAAGAGTTTTTTGAAATACTTAGCAATGCTTAGGTCCTCGGTAGAAGCCAAGCGACGGTACTGCCGTTGTTCGTGAGCCTAGGGCTTAATCATTGTTCACAGGTACAAAGATGAGGTTGAGATGGATGGTTGAGATGTGAGATTGAGACGAGTACCCCCTTGTGTGTACTTTTGTGAGTAGCATAAGCCGAATGGTCCTCAAGTCGTGTGGGCAAAGTTGTACCCCCTGCAGGGTGTGAAAACATTTTGAAATGCCGCGCTCTCGGTCATGGGTATGCTATTGTTTCATTTGTATCAGTCGTAGAGTTTACGACTGTGGGATAAGGTTATGGTATGATGGAAATAGTTGGTGTATATTGTTGATGAGATACTATGGTTCCTATATATACATGTTCAAGTTGTGGATTACACGGTAGAAATGTTTTTTTTAGTTAATTATAGATGCTCACACATATGTGTCTAGGTTGCTTACCGCATATATTTTACTTAACCTTGTGGCCTACTCTTGCTAACAGCTCAATGCATAATCCTTAGAGTCGAGCTATGTATATGTGTTCTATATGGTTTAAGTCTTGCGAGTGCCTTCGTACTCATGCCTGCACTTTTAGGTTCTGCTGGTGAGGATGAGGCGGTGTTTGGCTACTTCGTGCTCGCCAATGCAGGTGGTGGGCAAGAGTAGTTCATCCTACTCTAGTGAGGCGTAGCTTTTGGGGTGGAGCCTAAGGGCATATGACTCCACTCTCCTTTTGTTGTTGTTAAGGTTTTAATCTTCTGCTGCGTAGTTTCTCTTTGTGTAAGCGGTTGCAAATGGTTGCATGCTTAAGAGCTTGTAATATAACTTTAATTACTCGCTCTTTCTTTGCTATGTTGTGATGTACATGTTGGAAAGGCATGTGTTCCGATTTTGAGCATAAAACACGAGTTAGAACTACCAGGATGGTATTCTGGTTAATTATTGAGACTGTGATTATGAATAATGATTCTCCTGATGATTAATTAGAATACTGCCTTCGAGTTGAGTTTTGGTCATGGGTTCTCGGTTACACATTTAAGTGCCAACTCGGAGGGAGTTGAGCCTAGAGTATCCGAGTTAGACAAGAAAAGCCCATAATGGCTAGTTTGTGGCAGGTGTGTATAAATACCGCCTCTCTTCATTTGTTGCTAAACTACCTTGAGACAAAAGCATTCATAGCCCTTCAATAACTCTCACCACTCCTTTAGTGCTTTAATTCTTACAAGGATTTGAGAGTTGGGTGTGAGAGCAAGATATTGAGTGCAAGTGAGCTAAATTCAAATCTTAAGCACTTGAGTTCATCATCAAGCCGTCAATTCACGTTCATTACTTTTAGAGCTTAGAGCTCCTAGACAGCTAGGCGTCACTCAGAGAGCACCCAAGCTTGTGGAGTACCCCGAGAAGTTTGTGAAGGTCATCCTCGCCTCCGCAAGAGAAGAGGAACACTTGAGTAAGCCCAAGCTCGATCTCCGTGGTCGCTTGGTGAGGAATAGGATTGAAAGAGACCCAGCTCTTTGTGAGCACCTCAACGGAGACGTAGGATCATTGGATCCAAACTTTGGGAAACAAATTCATGTCTCATTTGCTTTCTCGAGTTCATACTTGTTCTAGTTAGTATTTTGGGAGATTTGCCCAGATCTATGTGTTTGTGAGTTTGTGGCTGGAGGTATTTGGTGGAAAAGTCTCTAGGAAACCTTTGGAACCTGTGGTGACGTTTAGAATAAACTAGACTTGCTTAGGTTTCTTAGTTTTCAATTTCGTGTTCCAACCGGACTATCCGGGTCGAGCTCAGAACCTTCAGAACCCGAAAGTTCCAGATTAAACCAGGAGTATCCGGATTCAATTAATCCGCTGTGAAGTTTTATTTTTTAGGGAACGCCTATTCACCCCTCTCTAAGCGACATCTAGTACATTCAGTGGGTAGGGAGAGAGTGGAGCAATGCAGCCGCTAGGACGTCGGCAATGCCGGCCCACATCAAGGCTAGCAACGATAGCCCCCAGGGCTCAGATCCTTAGTCGCTCCGGTGAAACCAGAGCAGCCCAGGCCGAGCAAAGGGAGGAGGCAGGCGTTTGCGAAGAGACCCAGGCCACATCGGAGCGCAGTGGTATCACAAACTCCCACCACCCAACCGCCAAACACTGCACCAAGGAGACCCACAGACGAGTAGGAGGAAGCCCGCGGGAGGAGCAGTGTCCAACGATGGGCGACGAGAGACGGAGCCAGCCTCCCTGCCAACGGCTCTGAGCCGCTGACGTGAAGCTACCTGGGGGAGAGGGTAGGGGAAACAAGACTAGTGGACAAGGTGGGAGGACAGCTGAGCTGCCAACCGACAGCGATGCCCCGGAGCCCCCTTGGCCACAAAGGTCGCAATCCACCCCGCCGAGGCTGCCGGTCGAGCTAGCCGACCTAGGGGCGGCTAGCCAGCATCGGTGGAGCCCGAACCTGGACCCCAAAGGGTGGATCCACCACCGTCGTGAGCAGATTGGGCCCTAGGACGCCTGGATCCGCCTGGCTGGAGACGCGGAAGCCCGGATTTTACCACGACGGAGTAAAGCCGGTGTGGGGAAGGAGAGGAAAGGAGGGAGCTCGGGGGAGAGAAGAAACCACGGAGGCTTAGCACTTGGGGCCACCGCCACCGTTGTTGGCCGACGGTAGCGACGGAGCCAGTAGGGAGCGGCCTTAACGGACGGGGTCTGTGTCACCTCCGAGGGAGCGATGCGAGAGCCAAAAGGACCGGGCAAATGGTCTTATGCCAAGGTATCTTAATTTGTGAGATTTTGAGGCAATGTTATTCTCATCAGCAGTCTTAACCGAAACAATTGATTTTATGGGTTGCAACAATTTTGCAGGAGCAGAACAAGTGCTTTGTTTACTTGCTTTTACTAGCTACCTAGGTAGTTGTGCCTTGTGGACTTCAAATGAGTAATTAAGCTAGAGCAACCAGAACAGATTTAGGCCATCTGTGTAGATACGCCCGTTTAAGTTTTAACACAAGTGCATCTTAATTCGACCCGTTGGTACGTACGCAGTGTACAAAATGCCTAATAATGCGGCTGACATACACCAATCAAGTAGGTAATTATGCTGTTAAATTGTATTACCTCGTGTGTACATTGTACCACTACTCATATGCGATTCGAAACTCGAGCACACACATAATCTTTAGAGAGAAAAATAGATGTAGTTTGAGGGTTTTGCGTGAAACTTTTTTAGCGATGTTTTAATATTTATTTTTTGAATCCATCCATGCAATAAAGATTAAATTTCATAAGTTTTTCTTCACGTTCTTTGTTTTATCTCTCGGTGTTGATTTCCAGTGGATTTTTTGTTTGTCGCAATTTATCTTAGTTTAATTCATTTAAAATCATCCTAGAGCATCAAGATAACATCCTAAAAATTTTTATTGGTCAAATTTTTATAATTCTTGCATAATCATGAATTTAGCGTTTGATATGTTTTGTCAGTCTATCATAATCTACTTGCAAATTTCATATCTTTAGATCAATAGATCTGATTCTTATTGTAATAGTTTTGCATGATTTTCTAGTTTCTACCGTAAATATTTGAGGGCAATCCAACGGTTGGATCTTTCTGGACATTACTTTTAGTGACGTGATAATAGTTTGTCCTGAACTGATTTCAAGATTAAATTGAATATTTTATTAGAATAATTTAAATTTTGAATTTAACTTTCGCAATCATTCACCACCTCTGTTTGGATATTTTGTGCGTAATCGATCCGGCAATTACCATTGCTAGTGCCTAGCATATATAGTGGGATTTTGAGGCTAATTACCATCAACAGTCTTAAACTATTAATTATGGATTGCAACAATTCGAGAAGTACAAGTGCTTTGTTTACTTGCTTCTACTAGCAACCTAGGTGTTTGTGACTTGTGGACTTTGAATGGGTAATTAAGCTAGAGCAACAAAATTTGAAGCCAAGGTTCGGACTAACTTCAAGCCAGTTGTGGTCGCTGCGCATTTTGGCCACTGAACACACGCAACATGTTTATGTATTTTCATTCACATGCTTTAATCCCGAGGGAAAGATGAGTACCCGAAATAAACCGAGTACGATTTGCACATTTAATTTGTTGTTATTTACTTGCTTCTTCTAGCTACCCAGGTGGTTGTGACTTGTGGACTTTGAATAAGTGCACCTTTAAGCAACCGGTTGGTACTACACTTACGTATGCAGAGTGTAGTATACTATTGCTTAATATATGGATCGGATCGGAGCAGACACACAGAGGGCATTATGCCGTCAAATGCTACAAAGAGTATACGTAGCATGTATGCACTTGTTCACACATCGAGAATAATATGATTCGAAACTCAGTACACACACGCCGTTGGTGGTTTAGATCGCTAATTTAATTATGAGGGAAATGTGAGCACCCGTATTCATAAGCACAAGGTTCGTTCAGGCTCGGCAGTCAAACAAAAATGTAAGAATTCGCTAATTAAATTAAACAAGAATGGGCCAGAGTCTATTATAATGTATTAATTACTTTGTGAACTTGCATGTGATGTACTAGTATTTCGTCTAGGGCTTGAAAGAAAAGAAAAGAAAAGAACAAGAGATGTGACGGAAATGTGGCGTATCTGCAAGTTGCTTAGCCGGCTTAATTCTATGATTCGAAATGGAGTGTTGCTCATGCGAACTACTGTTGTTGGCATGTCACATTTGTGGTTGTTCAAACATTCGACATTTCTTTTTTTGCGGAGAACCAGTGAAAGATAAATAAAGATGAAGGCGCCTCAGGTCATGAAACAAGAAAGGCAGGCGTGCTCCCGTGGCTACTCGGATGGCGCGGCCAACACACAGGAAACAAGAACGGCAGGCCGGCCGGCGACGACGGGCGCTGTTCACCGCGCAGCTGCCGCCGCAGTGGGCGTCCGTCGTCACCAGAAAAGACCAGACCAGACTGCTTTTAATGGATTCTTTCCTGCCTTCGCATGAGCTAGCATGGCGGCATATTTGATGTGATATGTATATTCCGCGTGCTTTGCTTGGGGTTCTTTCTGATCGAGGCCCTGCATGCTTTGCTTTTCATGGAAAAGGAAAGGGACAGGCGAGCCGAAAAGAAATGTCATAGAGGAGCCTAGGAAGGGGAGGGTTGGGGGATGGAAATTGTATAAGGCCCGCTCTTAGGTAATCCGCGTGAGACCTTCATTCGCGTCCTTCACACCACGATCGGACAGCGCGCGTGTGGGCTGCACACGGGAGACACGTGTCGAGCAGCGACGAGGGTCTCCGCGGAGGACCCATCCTTAAACAATTTCCTTCCAGGGTTGGGTTGCCCACTGTCTTTTGCCATGGACCATGGACACGTCACGCGGGAATCGAGGAACAAAATGGAACGACGGCGCTCTAGCAATGGTCGTCTCAAAGGACTCGGTGGTTTCTTCTGCTCCATTGTTTTGGTTGTCACCGTATCCCATAACGAATGCTAGCTTTTTTTCACCTCCACAAGTTGGGTGTTGCCTAGGTTCGTTATACGCTACCTTTTTTTTATTCTTTCAAAGGAAATCCATGGAAGCTCGTTATTTTAATTACTCTTGTATTATAGTCCAAACTAGCGTTAGAAGTCACTTGTTTCTTGGATTTTTGTTATCTAAAATATACTCCCTAAGCAAGCAGGCGAATATTAATTCTAGCCTCACGCACAATCAATCATGAAGAGCAATAGCATCACTAATCATGATTTAGCGCTGATTAGCATTGAACTACAACAGTAAATAAAAATGATCCCGAACCTTTTACTAAGGCTAATAAGCTATCTCCAAACACTACCACAGGACTGGTCATCTGCGTCGGATCATCAATACTGGTTAGATTAAAACTGGTACTGATATAATTATTATTGTCGGTTCATAAAAAAATTAGTATCAGTGATAGTTTTAAAAAAATAACTAGCACTACTATCAGTACCGGTTTTTAATTTGAACTGGCACTAATAATAGGATCGAACCCGAATTTAATTAAATCGGCTTCCAACTCACCTCGTGTCGGTCACGGCTCAACCTTATCCTCTTCCCCGCACCATCATCCCCTCTCTCCCTCAGACCCTCACCTCCTCTCTCTCTCTCTCACTAAGACCCTCACCAGCAACTCCATCACGGCTCGACCTTATCTCTTCCCCGCCGTCCTCCTCCTCCACCAGCCTCCTCCTCCTTCCCCACCAGCCTCTCTCCCCCTCATTCCCTCACTGGCAACTCCGCCCCTTGCGAGATCCACAGCGGGATCCGGCCATGGATCTCCCTAGGGTCAGAGATCCACACTGGCTCCTCAACGAGGTGGTGCCACCGTGGCTCGTGCTCGGCCTGCTCAAGGGGTACGTCGGCCTCAGCAGCGCCATCCTCGCGCAAATCTACCTCACATCTATGGCGGTGGTGACGAAAAGTCACTCGTGCTGCTCATTGTCTGGCTCCTCGCCGCCATCTCCAATCGTGTTCCTCGGCACCATCCGTGTCATGAGGAGTGTGCGGTGGCCTTTATGCCCCGCGTGTTCTGTGACGGCGTCGAGCCGAGCGGACGGGTGGGGGGCGATAGATGAGCCGGCGCGTGTACTTTTTTTTCTCTTGGGAATCACCTTCAAATGCAAAGCCGGTACTGAAGGGTTCTTTAGAGTCAGCACTAAAGGACTTTTCTGTTGTAGTGAAGTTTAATTTGTACATCTATTCTATTATTTGATTCATTTGTTTTGTTTCCAAATGGTTTGTTCCTCATCATGTGAGATCATGAGGACCAATCCGATGCATGGTCGGGGCAGATCTCTCGGGAATATTATATGCAAGAATAATGAACTTGATAATCGATCCACTCACATCGAAATGTAAGCATGCAGCTATCTTCCTCATCTTCCTCCTCCCCAAATAAACCTCCAAAAAAGAACAGCGGAATCGGAGGGTCAAATCATCACCAAATAAAAGTAGCACAATGTTCACATCTTACCATGTGCACCCTGCAAAGTTTATTCCATGTTATGCAACTAACAACTTACTGCTATGATTTACCCTCTTTCCTTTTTTCCGTACTCAGAACATATAAAATTTGATGTCCTATTGCGTTTGTGGTTTGAATTCAATTATTTATACTTGGGACGTTTGGTGGCTTTTTCGGAGAGAATAGTTTCTTGCTGTCTCTCGGCGGTGGCCGATCCTTTTTTTTATTACATGCTGGCTACTTTCTCCTATTTAATATGAGTAATTACACACGTGTAGAATCAATTTAAGATATAGCACTATATGGAAGGTAAATATTGTATATTTAGATATAGAAGATAAATAATAAGAGATTGAATGTATTTTTAAAATGTATGAAAAATAAATATTAGACGTCTAGATATAAAGTAATTAATATGATATTAAATGTAATTTTAGAATGAGTAAAGTAGAGAATCTTTGCACGGTGACGTTTGATCAACTTGGGTGAACGGTGAAGATCGTTTAGTTCTATCATAACTTGTGCATTTTATAGAAGTATAGATAATCAGCAGCTATCCTATTTTTTTTAATTCTTTATATTAACTGGCGTTCAGAAATAACGACGACGATGACTCTGCTCTTTAGGCCTATTTGGAACAAAGAAACGTTTTCCAACTCCTGCAGAAATTATATCGACCATTTCCTATAAAATTCCTGCACTCCAAATAGGACCATAGTGCTCAAGTGGATTTGCCAGTAACTCAGGGCTTTTAATCGTGTTTCGCAATCAGACTCCTAATCCAGTGCACTAAATTCGTGTACAAGGAAAATATTAATTATGAAATCTCCACCAACTAAAGCAAAGATTTGGGGGTGTTCAAAGCTAATAAATGCCTTCTGAAGTGTTGATAGTATAAAATCAGTACAATGCACATCGAAAGTCAGTTATATTTTTTAGTATCAAAGATTCCCCTCCTCATCATTTTAGAAGATATAAAAAACAACTCTCACTGGTTAGCAACAAACATACTGCTAACTGGTAAGCAAATCTAAGATCATAATCAATAGTTAGTGAATAACTAAATATCGATACATACATATCTTAACCATTTATGCTCAATGTAGGTTCAGTATTTGCATTATGTCAGAATTAATATTCGTTTTTCTACAACATTGTTTATCGCTAAGCTATTTAAAATGTGATCCATCCTTTTGCCTCTTACCTACTAAAAGTCGCATCTGTCATAGAAAAGGATATTCTCTTCAATTTTGCATTCTTTTTTTCTAAAAAAACCAAGAAATATGCTACTTAAAGGGAAGTGCTTCTGTACTCCCCGAAAAGAGAAATTAGGAGTTTAAGATGGTTAAATGTAGAGCTGCAAGTGATGTAAGATGTGTGTAATCTGAGTGATCTAGTAAAATTGATAGTTCATGTACTCTTGATGAGACCTTATAATTCGATCCAATTAGTGATGCCTAAAACTGTTTTCCTTGTTCATCTTAGGACGATCACCCTTTGCCGATAATGCTTGAACTCGAAGCAATATACGTTTTCTAACTTCACAGAGTAAGTAGAAGATTAATACAGTTTCATGAGACTGTTTCACCTCGACTAAATTATTCTCTATTACTATATAAGTGCTTAATTTTTTGCTTACGGGAAAAGTCATCGCATTAGTAGGAAAATGATTCGGAAACCCTATGCGGAACATTTTTTTTAACCGTATGTGGAAAAGAGTTTGTACAAATTAGATTTGTACAGACAGCTCGTTACTGTAACCATATGTATAAATGATTTGTACAAATGGTTCATTATTGGAACCGTCTATACTAAACTTTTTGGAGCTAAAAAAATCTAATTTTTTTCTAACCACACCAGCCCCTATATTAGCATATAGGTGCGACCGCAAGTCACACGATTTTTCACACGAAATACCATGAGTGTATTTTCTAGGAGTCAAACCCGCAACCTCTAAACTCGCGCGAACCTTCTTACTGTTTCACCTATCGTTCATTCTGACCATTGTGTGAAAATAATTTATATAAGATATACACTAAAAATGAGTGAGACACTAGAACCGTCTGTACTGTTTTTTAGACGGTTCTAATTTGTAACTGTCTGTATTATTACTGTTAATAGTACAGACGGTTCTAATTTGGAACTGTCAATTAAAAAAAACAGTACAAACAGTTATAATTTGTAACCGTTTATATTGTAGCGTCTCGTTTTGTTGCAACTATTCGTTACTATTTTATCAAACGGTTCTAGTTTAGAGTCATCTGTTGTACCTTTATATATATATATATATGTGGTTTTATAGATCCGTCTGTACAGGAGCTTTCTATTAAATAGATTATGTAGCAGCCTCTTTTAGCTGTTGAATAGTTTAATCAAGTACACTACACGTACTTCTAATCCAAACTAGTACGAGAAGTCACTTGGTTTGTCAGCATAGTGTTGTCCTCGACCTTTAGGTCGACTTACGAAAAAATGATCAAGCCTCAACAGGCGTAGGCTAACATTGTAGCCTCGCTCACAATTATCAAGCAATAGCATCACTAATCATGACTGAGCTAACACGGTAGTTCAGCAACGATTACTAGATATTTAAACTAAACTACAGCACTTATAATGCGCCCAATCCTTTGACTAAAGCTAAATGATTGTTCAATTTGTATGCCTATTTTGTACTAGATTCATTTCTTGTGTTTCTGAATGATTAATTGTTCTTTTTTTTCTTGGGCCGAATGATTATGTTCATTTGAGATCATGAGAATCAATCCAATGCATGCATAATCAGAGGCAAATCTCTCTGAAATATTATACACAAGAATCATGAACTTATAATCTATTCGCTTACATTAGATTTTTTCCAAGTGCACACGAACATTATACCAAAACACCTTATCAGTGTCGGTTTAAAATCGTCATCAGTGACGGATTTTAAACCGACACCGATTACTCGACACTGATAGTCATTTACTATCAGTGCCGGGTATAAAACCGGTATTGAAAATTATTATCAGTGTTGGTTGGTGACTCTAACCGGCATTCAACATATTTCGAACCGAAAAAAGTTTCAAAATTTTTTTTCGCGACCAGAGGCACCCGATCAGAGGCTGCCCTCCCGACCACACCCAATATTCGCAAAGTCACGTGATATTCACTCGCATATGGTAACAAAGACTCGAACTCAAAGACCTCGTAGCATGTGCGTACGTATGACCCCTTTAACCATCTCAGCTATCGTCTGTTCGTGAGTATACAAACAAAATAAATCATTTTATATCTTCTGATCGAACATTTGAATATCTATTTGGATATTTAAATAATCTCAAATAAAAAATTGATCAACTACAAAGTTGTAGATCTCGTCGAGAGCTACAATTTTCATATAAAGTTTTTCCCCATCCGATTTCGTGTGAAAAAGTTATGAATTTGTTAATGTGAGCTGTCATCAACAACTGCTGCAACTTTATTATAATTATTTGGGCATTTAAATGACCTCGAATTAAAAAGTTTTCAACTACAAAGTTGTAGATATCATCGAGAGCTATAATTTTCATGTAAAGTTTTTCCTCATCCGACTTAGTGTGAAAAAGTTATGAATTTTTTAAGATGAGCCGTGACAGTAACAATTATTAATACCGGTTCGTAACTAAAACCGACACTGATGCTAGAATTGGCACTGATACAGTAAGTGTCAGTACCGGTTCGTGGCTGGAACCGACACTAATGTATCAGTGCCGATTCTAACCAAGAACCGGCACTGATAGTGAGTATCGGTTCTTATCTTCTCAGCTATTTTTCACGCGCGGGGTTTAAGAATTGGCACTAAACATCTTCAATATCGATTACTATCACTGACACTGATAGTGCACTGTATATGTAGTGTTATGCAGGAGTGGAACTCACCAAGAACAGCCCAGATCCTGCACAAAATTCAACTTACTAAACACTAAATATTCTATTAGACAGAGGGATCACTAAATATTCTATTGGGCAGAGATCAGAATATTTTACTGTTAGCAGCATTGTTTCAACATGTCCATATCTTTCTCCATTTGAAAGAAAGCTCCAAAGAAAATCAACACCAGATAAAGTATCACAATGTTGAGCTCTTACCATGTGCCTCCTGCAAAGTTTATTCCATGTTCGGCAACCAACAACTCACCGCTATGATTAAGGTGACATGACATCCCAACTTTTTAGTTGGTCAAAATAATATTAGATTTACTATGCTTTTTTTGACGCTCAGAACATGTAAAATTAGAAGGTCCTATTAGATTTGTGGTCTAAATTCTCTAAACTTGTACCACAGAAATATGGCCTGGGATAGTCCGCTCTTTATATTAGACCCTATTTGGAAGAAATGTTTTCCAGCCCTTGCGGGAATTAAACAGTTTCCTGTAAAATATATACCTACATTGCAAACAGTCTCAGTGTTCAAGTGGATTTCCCAGTACTCGTTTTTCACAATTCGTGCTCCTAATCTGGTGCGATAAATTCATGTTCAAGGACAATATTAATTGTCAAATCGCCACCAGTTAAAGCAAATATTTCGGTATTCAAATCTAAGACCATCTTAATCATATTCTGTTCATTTCGTTTCCTTTCTGATTCATTTTCCCGTTTTCGTTCCCATTCCCTTTATTTTCTCTTATCTCCAACAGCTTCCCTTCAAGAGGAATCGTGAAGGAAAAGGAAAGAGAATCCCATCCTGAAAGGAATGACCTTGGAATCCCTTCATGATGGGAACCATGAAGGGAAATCGTTGAAGCGCTGAAAGGAACGAAAATCACGTCGTGAATGGATTCTGACCCCTGAAGGGAAACCGTTAGAGATAGTCTAAAATCATCTCCAACCATATTCCCTTCATTTCGTTCCCTTCACGATTCCTTTCCCCATTCTCATTCTCTTTATTTTCTCTTATCTCCAACAGCTTCCCTTCGAGGGGAATCACGAAGAGAAAGTAGAGAGAATCTCGTCCTAAAAGGAACGACCTTGAGAATCTCTTCGTGACGGGAACTATGAAGGAAAATTGTTAGAGTGCTGAAGGAAACAAAAATCCCTTCACGATGGGATTTTCGTCCCCGAAGAAAAACCCTGGGAGATGGCCTTAGGGTTTATCGTACAAAGCCAATACAATACACAGCGAAAGTCAATTATATCCGCACTTTTTTAGAATCAAATATTCTCCTGCTCGTCATTTTTTTATTAGGAATAGTAATTTTTATTCAATAGTAGTTTACGAAGACTGATATTATAAGTATACGAGGGAGTATATGATAAGGAGTTTAGTAACTTAACCTGTACATAATGAATAAAGACTATATATTTCTAACATTCTCTCAAATACAAGACGTATGTAATAGCGTCGCATTTGAAATATGAAGCACATGAGTAGCGGTCATATATTCCTAACACCCCTTCAAATACAAGGAGTAACTTAGACTAATACATCAAAATATGTCGCTTCAAAATCGTCATAGAGTGAAGTCTTGGTAATCCTATCGAATCAAGCTGAAAAAGTATAATATGAAACGCATGAGTAGAGTCGTCATGATAATAACAAAGAATGCTCTTGGTCAAGAATTTCAACAAAGCAACGATGAGTAGCAAGACAACAAACGAAAATTATCACTAGAACTATGGAAAGACCAAGATAACACAAAAATACCCTAGACCAAGATGATGAGTAATAAGACAACAAACGAAGTTGTGTCTAAAGGTGCGGAAAGATCTAGATGGCTAAGTTGCATCAATAACGACGAGAAAGATTAGCTAAATAAAGACATAATTTAGCTAACCACAAAAGAAATGGACGAAGGAATATGTGAACTCGCACGGTATAGACGGACTCAAAGAGAGACTGAAACTTGGATGGACACAGTGGAAAAGCAAGACTAAACCTAAATGCGATGATAGAATAATTCTAATACGAGACTAAGACGCACAGTCTAATGACGTCACCATCACATAGTGACTAGCACAATAGCAGCAGCGACAACAAAAGTTAGCAAGCAACGGCGCATAGCAGACTATATCAGACTATAAACTAGCAACGACGGTGGAAGCTTCATAACTAGCAAGGGCACAGCATCCAGATCAACGGTGATTTCATCAAGTAGGAGCACCTTGTAGGGATAAAGAAGACCCATGCAGATTTGTACCCTGCGGCGCTGTCCATCTGAAACTTTATGCATGCGCCATTGCAGATCAATGTCCAGCAGATCAATCAACTTCTCTCGCCTAACAGGATCAACCCCGTCAACTCCAAAAATCATGTGCTCAGCAGAGAAGTCACCTTGCAGTGGAACATCGATCGCCAGCTGAGCCAATAGTCCAACTCCAAGAACCACCCAAGTATGAAAGGTCACCATTGCACACGAGCTGATCCTGAAAGAGTAGATTGTTTGGGAGAATTCCACGATGTGATTTATATTGATGCTCTAGGCATATTTATAATACAATGTACAACAAACCCTAGGAGGTTAGCTTGATACGCAAGTAATACATGTACAAGGTGTATATGAGTATTCCAAAACATTCATTGGCGCCGATGAAGAGGCAGCAGGAGCCAGGGGCAGCAAATCCGGCCGGGGTGGGCCTGACACAAGAAGGGGCCAGCGCGGGAGGGAGCCGAGCCGAGGTGGCCCAGCACAGGAGGGGGAGGCCGCGTGCAGGAAGCAGGCACGGGAGGTCGGCGGTGACGACGTAGCAGGCCAACAGAGGCGGAGCATCCGTGAGAGGGCAAGTTGGACGGCAGCCGAGGGCGGGAGGCAACCGATAAGAGGCGGCCAAGGAGAACAAGGATGGCAACGACCAGATCCAAACGACGGATCCCCATGTCGGGCCACGGGGACGATGAACGGTGGGGATGGAGGCTGACGGAGGACCCAATGGTGTGCGAGAAGGAGCTGGGAACCCAGTAGCGAGCCAGGTGGTGGATCCGGCTGCAACACCTGCTGCTCAGCTTGGAAGCAACCAATGCTCGGGAGAGAGGCGGGCGGCACATGGGGATCCGACGGGCTAGGAGAACGGCGGCATTGGAGAGGAGAAGAACGCCAAGAGAGAGAAAGAGAGCCAGCTGACGAGAGGGAGCCGGCGATGGGTTGGATCTACAGGATGAGTTGCAGCGTTCTAAGAAAATCCTAGCTTTAATACTATATTAAGAATAACAACTTCTATTCAATGATAACCCATGAGAGCAATATATAGAGTATATGAGAAAATACATAATAAAAACTCTAGTAAACTAACCTAAACGTAATGGATAAAGACTCGAGGCTACAAAAGTGACGAGTTATTCTACGATCTGTCATTAAATCGTATTTCCTTTGTCTGTTTTCATGTAGTGACACTAGGAAGGAAAAGAACTGTTCTAATTGGTTAGCAACAAACATACTGCTAACGGCATATCAATGTAACGTCCTAATCATTGGTTAGTGAATAATTAACTCAAGATCGACACATATATGTCTTAACTGCTTTTATTCAGTGATACACGCAGTATTTTCCGTATGTTATGATTACGGTTCTTTTTTTTTGCAACATTATTTCCAGTGAAGTCATTTCAAATGTGATCCATCTACTGAAAATCACATCTGTCACCAAACGGATGGCAATCCCTTCACATTCATTAACATAAAAAATGGTGAATAATGGTACTTAACGAGAAGTGCTACTTTGCTGGCCGAAAAAGGGAGTATAGATTTAAGCTAGTTAAATGGCAGTCGACAAGTGGTTTTGCGATCATTAGTAGCACTGCAAATGATTTAAGATGTTTAATTTAGGGGGGGGGGGGGGTACTCTACTCACACTTGTCCTTTTGAGCTCAAGAAACAGGGACCATGTACTCTTGATGAACCTTTGAAGTCGATCCAATTAGTGATGCCTACAAGGTAGGATTTCTATGTTCACCTTAGGACCATCAGCCTTTGCCGTTTTGCTTGAACCAGAAGCAAATGGAAGCTTTAGAAGCAACAAAAGGGTGGTTCAAGGAAGCACAATTACCGCGCACTTTATGTGCACATGGGAAGCACACAATTAGAAAGTACATTCTTTTGGGCAAGTTATGCTTGGAGTTGTTTTGGCTCTACCTAATTAAATTGTTGTTTGCACAAATATAGTTACTGATAAGAGAATCTATGGAGACGCAACGTGGCTGATAGGATGCATGGTAGGTGGCTAGGCGCATCATATGGATTGAAAATAATGGTTATAGTTGTTTGCACCTTTGCAGAATTTCAGTTAACCAAATAATATAAGTCTCTATTATTGCAAGTTTACGCTTATTGAACTTAGTGATTAGACGGCTAACAACATGATTGTGACTTTCGATTTCTTTCCGCCTAAAAGGAGGAAACAAAAAAAGGCCTTGTGATTTCCTTTTGGTGTATGATGCATGCATTGGGTCAGCAATTGCTCAATTTGTGCAGTTCTATTATATAGAAAGAAACTTGATCATAGAAAGAAGACGCTCTTGGGAGAAAGAAATACCGACCCGGGAGTACTCAGATTTAAGTCTAGGTGAGCGATGCCTTAACTGGAGGCTCTACCAACTATATAGTTGTATTATGATAGTGTTATTATGTTCACTGCATTCCTAAAGTATCTGAGATACAGTTTGTGGGACTTCCTAATATACTACCCCAAATTAATGTGTACGCATCTGAATTTTTTTATGAGCCCCTTTCAAGAACATGCTGTTCTTGTTGATCCTAATAAAGTTTTCACTTCACCCCCAATATTTCTTTGGAAGAACGTAAATCAAGAAGCTACGAAGATCCTATTGGCTGAAATCAGCACAACAACCGGTACAAGATTTGGTCTGGACAAATTTTTACATGCTCCCAATTGTAGATCATTGGGACGAGATCCAAATCTGTAAACAAAGTTGAATCAAGAAAAGGGATCAAGCAACGCATGATGCAATAATTTGACACTGCTATATCAAATGGCTGTCAACTAAGGATCGATTCATTCCCATGCACTTAAGCACATAATCGCCATATCTTTAACATCTTTTTCATGCCGCGATATTCATTACAGAAATATCACAAACTTCACTTGAGGAAGAGAAGATATATGCGAAGCATACGTGTCCGTTTAAATAACTGCCTCAGATATAGTTGGTATCTTCTAAACAATTGCAGAGAATGAAATGATTGCCGGCCAGAACTATCAAAAGGCCTCCAATTTACACTATGCAAACAGGCGGTCCTAGGCAACTCATACTGTCCCTGGGTACGAGTCCAAAAAACACTCATCAGCTCAAAAACCCTTTGGTTCGCACCCTCCAACTAAAAAACAAGTGACGTGGACAGTCATTCAGAGAATCTATGCCCAGGGGTTCATGAGTGATTTTCAGACTCAAGCAATAGTTTATGCGCTAACTCCCAATTTCTCTTTATTTTGATGTCTTACCATCTGAATGCAGATCAATCCGTTGAAACTGTAAACAAGTTTTTAGATTTGCAATTGAGTTATGCAGCTTTGCAGGTCTCAGAATGCATGACTAGCTTGCTTTGAGAAAGCTAATATTATTCCACCCAATTCAATCTGTTAGCTTTTGAGAAAATTTCACTGTAAAGTCCTAACTGATTGGTTGGCATCTGTAAAAAGATACAACCCTGGGAAAATATGAGAACCCAAGTAAATTCTTGGGGAACCAAGATATCTAACTTAAACGAAGAGGAACCTTCACGTATATCTCATTTGGTCCATCTCTGCTTGAAATCTATGCAGTGCGAGCCACAGCTTCTGACCCATCAGCCGCTTCAGCTCTGCCAAGCACAAAATCTGTGGTTAATAGTTGATTATGAGTACACAAAATGCAAAGAAGATTTGAGGATGAGCTAATCAATAAACTTCTGTTGGGAAATTGGTATACAAAAAAAAGTTGCAAATCCTTTTTCCATAAATAATTGATGACAGAAACAAAATATATGTTTTTCCATAAACAACAAACAACATCATTTTCATATAGTGGCATAGTTCATATGCTGCAAAGGACATTGATGCCGATATGCACACCATCAAGAGGTTACATAACCAAAATCACCATCCTACCCACCAACCACTCAGATCAATCCAACAACAAACCACTAGTTGATAGAGGTGGCATGGGGCCAAATATATTGTACCTCTCAATTCCTTCTCCAACTTCCATCCTGATAAAATTACCAATTGTTACTTTAGAACCAACCTCCTTTGACAAATCATTCAGCACGGTCTGAAAAGAATGACACCAGGAAGTAAATCTATTAGAGACAAACAATTCAGAGCAGCACATCATCAAAAAGGATAAGATTCTATCGATTTACCTTAATGTTTGTGCTGTCATTGAGAACATATTTTTGCTCCATGAGCACAACTTCTTCGAAGTACTTCCTCAATCGACCTTCAACCATTTTATCCATAGCCATTTGGGATTTTCCTGAACTTTCAGCCTAACATGTTACAAGACGCTACGTCATTTCATTTCTAATGAAACTTGACACAAACAAGGTGATCTTCGTATGAAAGATATATGTAGTCCATGTGTTTAGAGGAAAATGAACCATAAACAGATATTCTTATTTAACTCATGGAAAATAAGCAGTGCCAATTCTATATAGAACTTCTAAAACTGGATCACACAGTGTTTTCAGATATTAATCTATGTCCAGAAAACCATCCTATCAGAATCATACTACCTTCCATTCCATGATATCTCATCTCTGAAATCTGACAAAGTCTTGCTTACAGAAGAAATATATGCTGTCTTGTAAACTGTACTTCCAACCTATAGCAGATCCACATGCCTCCTATTTCTTTTAATCCAAACAACTTAGGACAATACATGTATTTTCTTATTTATTATTAGGCATCTCATGTTTCTCAATGATTGAACTGTTCTCTCATGATAGCAACAGAGTATGATTGTACTCCTATGGCAGATCCCAATGCATCCTGTTTCTTTTAATTCTAATGAGCTACAGAAATGCATACATTTGCTAATGTATTTTTTTGTAACGGTCACAGTGTCACTCTATTCTTTCTTAATCATTTTGTTTGTTATGTCAAGATAGCAACAAGCCAATCGCACGCTTATAGTTCAAGTTGTGATGTTTGGTTGCAGGCCACATTTTTGTGGCTGCAAAGTGGTAAACTTGGGCAACATGCGGGACAGGGTGCTAAGAAAGTGTGGCATGCCAAAGTTGTTGCAGCGAACCAAGCACTGCCTAAGAAAGTCAAATATGCCTAACTTGAGTGTGGCAAAGTTTCCTTATGAATCAAACATGCTGGAGGAAGTAGTATTTATAAAATAAAGTACCTGAGTTTGGAGTATTTCACGTTCATTTTCCACAGCTGCAGCAGAAACCAGTTCTT
Source organism: Phragmites australis (assembly GCF_958298935.1). Taxonomy (NCBI): domain Eukaryota; kingdom Viridiplantae; phylum Streptophyta; class Magnoliopsida; order Poales; family Poaceae; genus Phragmites; species Phragmites australis. The sequence goes on along the minus strand of NC_084936.1, from coordinate 15,795,862 downwards.
TTGATAAGAATAATGGCTTTGCTGCAACAATATGCATCGCAATAGATGGCCCAACTCTCTTGAGTGCACCAAGGAGAGCACTGCTATTTTCTGCTTCTAGTGTGACTAATCCAGCTATACGACCCAAACCTGAAGCAAAAAAGGAATGCTCAGTGAACTAAATAAGCAAATGCACCATTATTGTTGAAAAAAGGAAAGAAACAGATGTTATTATTTTTAGGAGACAACTGAAAAGGGCGTGTTAACAGGTATTAAATTAATAACATGAGCCAGCTCAGCAGAAGAAACAGCAATTAGGTCTAATATAATATAATTATTGTATTATCAGGAGTAATCAAACAAGCACTTTCCTGAATGTCATTTTTCTCTTTTTTTCTCTAAGAGAAAAAAGTGTACTGCTAGTTGAACATTCAAGAGAGTAGTTGTGTTGAAATTGTAATTTGCCAGGAGTGTGAAACCATGGTTGCATTATTCTTGATAAAATTCAAAGAGCTGTGGTTTCGTTGTCTGCTCACCTGGATGAGGACAGGTATGCATATAAGATGAAACAACACCATGAGCAGTTGTGGACAACATGAAACCTCTTCTGAGTTTTACATTCTCCCCAACCATGGCAGCAACTTCTGTAACAGCACTTTGGACAGTTGTTTCCCCACTGAGCTTAGGATGATCGAGATTGATAGACATGTTCTGCAAAGTTGGAGAAACATATAGTTTCTAAGAAATGGCCGAAACCACAATAGCTGCAACAGAAGTAAAACAGGCAGTGCATGGAACTACAATACGATAAGCATGTACAGATGTACTAATCGGCAATAGCTGCAACAGAAGTAAAACAGGAAACCAACCAAAAAAAACCCATAAATCAATCCCCCCATTTCACATGCATGCACACTTCATAGTTGATACCAATACCTCTATAATTAACTCAGATGGTCAAGACAAAAGAATAGACCTACATTCAGTCACCTGATCACCATGATTATTTAGCAATGCTAGAAGTAGCATCAGCTTTATTATGGCAATTCTTCCAGGTGTTGCGAACCCTCTCATGTTCCACCTTAACAAATTCTCCTTTGTTGCATTATTATATGCTATCAATTGCAATCTCAAATTTATCATGGCAACTATTTGATTCGATCCTGCGAGAGGTGGGTTGGAAGAACACACATGCGAGCACACACTGGATAGGAGTTTTTCTCGCTGCTAACAATTTCTGATGTTTTAGTTCATCCAAAACATACATCCGGGGGGTTCAGCCCATTACATAGGCACCAAACCGACATACTACGGCAGCCCTCGCACCATCTCATGGCGCGCTAGCCACCAAAGTGTGTCGAAGCTTATGTGGTCGTAGCGCGCTACAAGACAAATGGGACAAGCAACGTCGAGGCGCAGGATGTACAGCCTGTTGCACCTGCGAAGAACTTTAGCGAGGAGGCGACGCTGGCGGTCCCAGATCCCCAAGATGCCGTCCTCGATTAGCACCTTGGAGCCGCCCTCGTCCAGCTGACCCACGCTGATGATGTTGTTCTTCAGCCATGGGATGAAGTAGACGCCGAAAAGCGCCTTGTGCTCTCCGATATTCCCAACGAATAGGATGGTACCACAGCCGCGGATGTCAACGACCAAGCTATCTCCGAAACGGACAGAGCCCATCACACCTCGATCGAGCTTCGCAAAGACATCGTGGCAACCCGTCATGTGGTTAGTGGCGCCGGTGTCGAAGTACCAACCCTCCAAGTAGTCGTTGTCGTCGCTGGCACCAAGGTGGACTTGCGTCCGCGGCTCGTTGAGGTGGACGTAGCTTGGCGGTAGCTCCTGCGCATCACTGAGAGCACACCTGCGCCATCAGGAGTGCAGGCTCGTCTTCTTCCTCCTCGCCCTAGGCTAAATGCGCCTTCTTAGGCGATCGGCAGTCCTTGGCCCAGTGGCCATAACAAACGCAATTGCGGCAATTGTCGTGGGAGAGATCGCGCGCGGCCTCCTTGCCATTAGAGCCGCTGCCTTCCCCTTTCTTCTGCAGTGCTCGCGCACAGAGACAGGTTGTCGCTGCCCGAGGACCCTTCACCCTACTTCTGCTCCTTGCACACGAGCCATTGCTCCTCGGTGAGGAGCTTTCTGCCGACAACAGGGGATTCTTTTGGATCGTCTCGATCCTTCGCCGCCTTTAGCCTCCAATCACTTCCTCCAGCGTGAGTCAAGAGATAGAGAAGAGTCTCAATGGACAGAGCAATCTGCAAAAATCTCATGGGGACTACTCGCAGATATTTTACTACCACCTTATGTTCTTCAATCATTTCTCTGAGCGTGACGAGGTTGGTGACGAGGCGGAGTCGCATCACGAAATCATCGATCGTCTCCCCGTCACAGAACGAAATTACCTTGAATTCCTTCCAGAGTTGATGTGCCGAGGCCTTGCGGACGGGTTTTCACTGCTCATGAAGGTCATGCTAGAGGCTTGCTGGCTCTGGTACCAATTGTTGGATTCGATCCTGCGAGAGATAGGTTTGAAGAACACACACGCGATCACACACTGGACAGGAGTTTTTCTCACTGCTAACAGCTTCTGATGTTTTAGTTCATCCAAAACATACATCCAGGGGGTTCGGCCCATTATATAGGCGCCGAACCGACATATTGTTGCTACAGTAGCCGACATATTGTTCCTACAGTAACCAGCATACTATTCCTACAGTAACCAGCACACTGTTGCAAACCAACAAAGCACAAGGATTAAACCAACAACAACTCTTGTTAGCTTCCATTCTACAATTTATGTTACTACTGCATATCAATCTCAACATATTCATCTGTGCTACAAGTCACATGTACCTGGTTGAACCATTCTATTTTTTCCATTTTATTCAGTCAATACAAAATTATGATCAAAACTACCATTAATGCCTCTATCAAATCATCAAATTGATTCCATAATACATGAAAATCTGACGCCCATGGGACATAAATCCTAATAGGTCTCTACAGAACAAAAGTTTAATTGAAAAGCCTGTTTAAATGGAATCTAACTCAATATGGATCTTGATCAAACTCAAATGTAATGGTTCAGAGTTCAGATAAGGACGAATCCAAATCAATTACAGGTAGAGTTAGCAGATCTTTTTGTGAACTACACAATACTATTATAGCTAAATTCAAGCAATGGAACTGCTCTGCAGCGTTAGAACATAAGAATCAGACTGTCATGGTGGGGCTGCAGTACCAAAGGAGACCCATGATGCGAAAGTGGGAGCGCCCGACTCAGCTATCGCACCAACAGCCCCACCGGCGCCATCTCCAGTTGGTTAGTAGGTCTATCCAGTTATTGGGGTTGTCCAATCAATGTGTTATCTTTTTGTTTCAGATTAGATACATTTGTTTGGGAGCCACTCTGTAAAAGGGCCAGGTGTCATTCATCAAAATCAAGCAATAAAAAGCCCCCTCCCTCCTCTAGTCCTCTTGCGCCCCAGCGCATCCCTCCATGGCCATGGCACCACCTGGCCGCCAAGGTCCAGGAGCTTGTCCACCCGTACAACAAGACCACAACCTTCACCACCAAAACCCAAGCCTCAACACAGACCAAGAAATGGAAGATATCCATATTCTCACCCACATAGATGGCTCTTCAATTAATATAGGTGTGATTCTTTTTTATGTGCTTGAAACAAACTTATTTTTCAATCACCATCCTAGGCCCTTGGATCAACACCAACCACCTACGTGGTTGGTGTTGATCCAAGGGCCTAGGATGGTGATTGAAAAAATAAGTTAGTTTTTCAAGCACTTGAAAAATAGCAAAACTGATTAACATATGGGCAGTGCCATACCTCCAAATATTCAGGACCAAAAGGCAAAGACAATTCACCAGAACCCTGAGCAGATAAAGCCATCTTGGCAAATGATGAAGCCTGCATAGTGAATTAAATTGGAAAATATAAATAAATGAAAGCTGAAGATCTTGCACATGCATGTGAGCACAGATGATTAATAGAAGCATAAAATTAACTAAGATATGGTGCTGTGAACAATGGAATGCAAAAAATATTAACAAGCCAAAAGATAACATAGCTAGGACAGAGAACTTAACACATGCTATTGCTACAGAATGTGAAATTGATATACGTACAAACTGATTAAGAGATGTGTAGAAAATTCCTTCTTAAGCTTAATCAACACAATCTACATGATATACCTACACCTCTAAATATGTAATACATATTGTTCTTAGCATATCCAGCAAAAAGGAGTCTTGAATGACATCAGAAAGCCAAAACACCCTCAACGAAGGAAAACAATAAGCAAAGTATGCAATAGAAAAGGGTCTGGGGAATAGCAGACAATATGGTGAAGAAACAACACACAATTCAATGAGTTAACAGAATAAAAAATGAGGCATGAAAAATCTTCTTTGTGTATAAAGTGTGCCAGCAAAGGATGGAAATGCCAAGCTGCACTAGTAGTTGGCATTTGACAACCACCGCAAGAGACCAGCATTTACTTCTCAAGTGATGAACAAATGATCTTTGTTTGCTAAATAGCAACAAATTGAATTTCCCAATCACGATGTACTCATCTTGAAGATATGAATCTAAAAGAACCTTGCCTCTAAATTGCTAGTGCAATTTCAAATGCAACTTGCTTTTTGTGTGAAATTCTTCAAAAGAAACCAACAAAGCAGCTCAGCTGCTTATTTTAAGATAAAAGTGGTGTTGGGAATGAAACCAACCAGATATTGGAAAACATCATTTCTTGCTACGAAATCAGTTTCACAGTTAAGCTCAACCACAGCAGCTCTTTTCTCATCTTGTGCAATAGCTAGCAAACCTTCAGCAGCAGTCCGTGAAGACTTTTTGGCAGCAAGAACCACACCTCTCTTACGCAGGTCCTTCTGTGCAGCCTCTGAAAGAAATTAAAAAAAAAACTCAAATAGGAAAGTGAAAAATGAACAAAGATGCCAACTAAATTATGATTCCTCAGTGAGAAAAGAAGAGCTAACCAATATCCCAGTTGCAGCTAACTAAGGAAGCCTTGACATCTTTAATTGGAGCACTCGTTCTTTCTCGGAGTTGTTTAATAAGGCTCATTTGCTCTGAAGCAGGCACTTCAGAGCTGAATCTCCGAAGAAACATGCCATTTTGGGGAACATGATTGCCCAATAGATGAGTCTGGAATGCTGAAGAAGAGTATCCCTGAGCAGCTTGTTGTTGAGCTCGAAACAGAAGCCCCATTATGGGCCTTCTAACACCTTGACCCCAAGCCATTGTCAGAATTTACTGCAGCATGGCAAATGCAATAATTATTCAGTAACCTAAACAATCAGTGAACACCACAACAGTGCAATTTACTTTCAGATAAAATATTAATTCATTCTTTGCACAACCCTCTTATTACAGCCATGGATGCATTTCCACTAGGCACAGAGCACGGAAAGGTTTGGATTCGATTGCACAGAATGGAGAAGAATGAACAATTCAAATGAAAGTGAACTCAATGAATCAAAGCAAGTTAGGGCCTACGAACAGAAGAAATGGCATTTATTACCTACATGCCAAATCAAAGGTTACACAGATGTACTAATTTATATACGGTTCACTATAAAGATTCCAAGATCTAGAAACAGCAGGAGTGAGTCTGGAATGGTAATAGGGGGTGGTGGGCGTGGATAGAGGTCACGATGCCATACCCGCTGTGCACTTTCTGCCCATGGGCATGGCCACCACCTGCAACAGGCAAAGGATCGTTGCCCATGCTCATTGTCCCTGAGTGCCCGTTGCCTGGCAGAACAAACATTCTGCCCCTTCTGGGCTACAGGGCTATACATTGATCTACTAATGGGCTTGCGTTCTGGGCTGAGCACCTGCCAATCCGGCATGCCCAACATTGGGCTGTCTGGATTGGAACATAAGATTTGCCAGCCAAGCTAGGCAATTCCCATAGGTAGGGTAAAGAATTTGCGGTTAGCGCGCTTTAAGATTTAGGCGTGCTACCTATTCGATGATTGCATGTGTGTATTCTTCCTCCCCTCCTTGTCATCTCCCAAGATAAGACGTGGCAGCGATGACACGAGTCTTCTCTGGTGATGTATTCCAACCAGGTTTGGTTTGGGATTTGGGCACCGGGAGGCTCTACGGTTGTGGCCTACCGCGATGGTGGAGGATCGCCAGTTGGCTGAGGTTGGCAATGGAGGTGAGTTGCACGATAGGTTAGAGGGAGGCGATCGCGGAGCCACTAGAGACGAAGGAAGATGAGCGGAGGGAGGGGGGGCATCACACCAGAGATGAAGAAGAAAGAAGGAAGAGGAGAAGGCTCGGCTATGGAGGGAGGAGTGGTGATGGATGTGGTCGTCGGCAAGCTAGGGATGATGACGGTGAGGCGGTAGGGAGGCGAAGCGCGAAATGGTAATGGGGTCGGAGGCAGCATGATGGGAAAAAGAGAGGAGATGGGCATGGTAATGGAACCCACTAGGGTTTGTTCCTGATCCTTCGATGAGAGTTGGAGATAACTTCGATTTGGGGTGGATTCGACGTTGGCTGTCCGACTACAACGACCACAAGGGGCTGCGCCTTAGCAACAGGTGCACCGTCTCCGTTGATGATGTTCTTGCCGTGCCAAGAACACCGCTGCTCCTGCTAGCAATCGAGAACAAGCAAGAACAAGATGAACAAGCAAATAACTCACGGAATGAAATCCAAAGGATTGATCTGAATCACAAGTTGGGGTCTTGAATCAAGCAAATCGGGTGGTCTGATCGACACACGCGTTTACAAGGAAGTAGCAGTAGCTAACTTGCATCTAAACAAAACCCAACCTTGCTCCTGGCGGCTGGAGGTTCTATTTATAGGTAGAAGGCAGCCAGGAGGCGTGGGGTGAAGAAACCCTAACACAAGATGGGCTCCTAGTGGGCTGAACTAGATACAAGGACCTCAGCCCAAGACTGGAGGTCTAAACGTCTTCTGGTCGATTCTGAGCAGCTCCGGTGGAGTTTTGCAATGAGTTTGGATCCATTTAAAAGTAGACTTCAAGATCTTTCCAACAAGTACTCATGGGCCTCAAACAACCTTCGGAGTCAAGAAATATGGACCAAGCAATTTGGGCGAGCCTGGTTGTCCGAACTTGATGTCCGAACCTAATGTGCAAACTTCTGCAGCTTGAAGATCTTGATGTAATGGAACCCACTAGGGTTTGTTCCTGATCCTTCGATGAGAGTTGGGGATAACTTCGATTGGGGTGGATTCGACGTTGGCTGTCCGACTACAACGACCACAAGAGGCTGCGCCTTAGCAACAGGTACACCGTCTCCGTTGGTGATGTTCTTACCGTGCCAAGAACACCGCTGCTCCTGCTAGCAATCGAGAACAAGCAAGAACAAGATGAACAAGCAAATAACTCACAGAATGAAATCCAAAGGATTGATCTGAATCACAAGTTGGGATTTTGTTTAGATGCAAGTTAGCTACTGCTACTTCCTTGTAAACGCGTGTGTTGATCAGACCACCCGATTTGCTTGAGTTGCCTGCAGATTTTAGGGTCAGCCACACATTTAACATTGCAGATTTGAAACCATATTTGGGAGAGGAAGATAACCTCGAGTCGAGGACGACTCAACTGCAAGAAGGGGAGGATGATGAGGACATCCCTTCCAACGATACAACTACACCTACTGCACAACAAGGACCAATGACAAGAGCTCGGGCACGACAACTCAATTATCAGGCAAAGTCGTTCCTCGCTTTGAAAATGAGTTCTTCTTTGAATGGGGTACTACTAAAGTCTTGTGATGATTTTCTTATGCCTAGGAACATGGGAGAAGAACCAGATGACTCAAGTGTGGACGTCCACTTCAGACATCAAGATCTTCAAGCTGCAGAAGTTTGCACATCAGGTTCGGACATCAAGTTCGGACAGCCAGGCTGGCCCAAATTGCTTGGCCCATATTTCTTGACTCCGAAGGTTGTTTGAGGCCCATGAGTACTTGTTGGAAAGATCTTGAAGTCTACTTTCAAATGGATCCAACCTCATTGCAAAACTCCACCGGAGCTGCTCAGAATCGACCAGAAGACGTTTAGACCTCCAGTCTTGGGCTGAGGTCCTTGTATCTAGTTCAGCCCACTAAGGGCCCATCTTATGTTAGGGTTTCTTCACCCCACGCCTCCTGGCTGCCTTCTACTTATAAATAGAACCTCCAGCCGCCAGGAGCAAGGTTGAGTTTTGTTTAGATGCAAGTTAGCTACTACTACTTCCTTATAAACGCGTGTCGATCAGACCACCCGATTTGCTTGATTCAAGACCCCAACTTGTGATTCAGATCAATCCTTTGGATTTCATTCCGTGAGTTATTTGCTTGTTCATCTTGTTCTTGCTTGTTCTCGATTGCTAGCAGGAGCAGCGGTGTTCTTGGCACGGCAAGAACATCATCAACGGAGACGGTGCACCTGTTGCTAAGGCGCAGCCCCTTGTGGTCGTTGTAGTCGGACAGCCAACGTCGAATCCACCCCAAATCGAAGTTATCTCCAACTCTCATCGAAGGATCAGGAACAAACCCTAGTGGGTTCCATTATGTGGTATCAGAGCGAGGAACGACTTTACCTGATAATTGAGTTGTCGTGCCCGAGCTTTTGTCATTGGTCCTTGTTGTGCAGTAGGTGTAGTTGTATCGTTAGGAGGGATGTCCTCATCACATGGGCTAAGGGTGGCAACATGTCGAGAACGCACCCAACCCGAAACCTGAAACACCAAACCCGACACGGCCCCGAAATTCATATCAAGTGCAAAACCACCCCCAACCCTGGCCTCAGCGAGGACCCAAGACCCGCCAAGGGACCCGAAACCCGATGTATCTACAGTTGTGGCTTTTCTCCGGAAGTTTCTACAGGAACATATAGTTCATTATATATAGGATGATGCTTGATAAATCCGAAGATGCTTGACAAATCCGACACAATAGATTTCACATAAGCTCATCAATACAACAGGTAACAAAGTAAACAAATTGAAAGAAGTGACATATGCATTGGGGTTTTAGCATATAATCACGAATTCATGATGATACCAGTGAACAAAACTGTCCTCTCCTGGAAGTCTTGTGAAAGAGATGGTCCATTTCTTTAGAGTGCAGTCACGAAAATCTAAAAATTTAAGCAGCAATTCAACAGCACAATATAGCACCCATCTTCTGCCATCTTGAACCACTCGACTAAACCTATTCACGCAAATATAGACCGGCAGAGGGCATAGCATAATGAGTACTCTTAAAACATCGATCATAAGCATCAACATTGCAATAGAACAATTAAACAGCACAATAGTAGCAGCAGTAATTACACATCTAGCAGCACCACAACCAAGATGATAGAAAAGCGCAAATCTGCTTGAGCGAGATCGGGAACTCGAGTTTCCCGAACACCTCCGGGACGCACATGATCTTACCGTTGGATCAGGACGAGCCGCAGCCGCCGTCTTAGGAGGCGCCGTCGTAGCCTCATAGGAGTGACCGCCACCCACCGATAACTAGGGGAGGGGTGGGATCGAGACGCCGAGCCGCCGGGAGACAGTGCAGGAGTAGCCGAGTAGGGATATAGAGTTTGCTCTTTGCTGCTTTAATGGTTTCTAAAGAGTAAGGATGGAATGGGCCAGTGACGCAATCAGTTTCTTTGCTAGCAACCTCGTGGGCCTTCGACCTTATTGGACACTTGGGTTACATTCAGGGCTAGTGGGGCATCCGTGGGTGCAGATTGCTTCCTGACCTGGATCCGACTCAAATCGGCCCCGACCCGACGGTCCGATAGGGTGATTTCTACACTCGAATCTGCCCCTGCCAGGTTTGAAACTCGCGAGACCTCGACCCAACCTGGACCACTATCATCCTTAGTATGGGTAGAATTCATGCGGGCTTTGGGTCTGCACTAACCATAAGCTCAGTTTAGTCAGAGCTACCTACAGAGGCTCCCGCCATGCTATGCCCATAATTCATATATCTAGGGCGCGCTATCCATAGATTTAGGGTGTGTTTGGTTCAAGGGCAAGGTTGGATCGGATAAGGCCATCTCTATTTTTTTTTTTTTGGATGGGATGATCCAATTTTCTATTTAGTTTGTTTGGTGGGATTGTCCAATTTTGAGAAAAAAAATTATTTGTCATCAGAAGATAAGGTAATTGCCTCTGTGTCATCCCACAAAATGAACTTCCTTATTTGACATTGCTTCTAATTTTCATTTCTTCCTCCCCACTACCGTCTATTTGACCCATATAAAAGACACATTTGTCTTTGGAGAGGAGGACGATAGCCTCGAGCGTGGCTGCCGGCCACGAACAGAGGTGGGGTCATAGTGCCAGTGTGGACGGCCATGATGGGTATGCAGTCCCCGCGCAGCCGTCCTCCTCGCCCTCAGCACCTTCCCCTTCCACCCACTCTTGTTTCTGAGAGGGGTATAGACTCGAGCCACGCCACCGTTCACCGCCGGTAGCCGCACATGATGCCATTGTCCTCCTCCCTGAGGGTAAATGTGCCTTTTTTATGGGTTAAATGGTCGTCATTGCTGAGGAAGGACCATCGGTCGGGGCCAATTTGAGTTGGATCCGGAGCCGAGGCACAATCTAAACCCACGGATGCCCCCACTAGCCCTGAATGCAGCCCAAGTGCCCAATAAGGTCGAAGGCTCACGGGGCTGCTAGCAAAGAAACTGATCGCGTGACTGGCTCATTCCATCCTTACTCTTTAGAAACCATCAACGTAGCAAAGAGCAAACCCTACGTCCCTACTCGAGTACTCCTGCAATCCTCATCTCCTCAGCCAGCGGCTCAGCGTCTCAATCCCACCCCTCCCCCAACCATCGACGGATGGCGGCTCGACGTCTCAATCCCACCCCCTCCCCCAGCCATCGACGAATGGTGGCCACTCCTACGAGGCTACGACAACGCCTCCTAAGACGGTGGTTGCGGCTCGTCCTGATCCAACAGTCCAGACGTCCAGCAGTAAGATCATGCGCGTCCTGAAGGTGTCCAGGAAACTCACATTCCCGATCTCGCTCACGCAGATTAACATTTTTCTATCATTCTGGTTGTGGTGCTACTAGATGTGTAATTTCTGCTGCTACTGTTGTGCCGTTCAATTGTTCTAGTGGTCTAGGCGTCCAGCGGTAAGTTCTTGCGCGTCCCGAATGCGTCTGAGAAACTCACGTTCCCGATCTCGCTCAAGCAAATTCGCACTTTTCTATCATCCTGATTGTGGTGCTGCTAGATGTGTAATTGTTGCTGCTATTGTTGTGTTGTTCAATTGTTCCATTGCAGTGTTGATGCTTAAAATCGATATTTTAAGAGTACTCATCATGTTATGCCCTCTGTTGATCTGTACTTGCGTGAATAGGTTTAGTCTAATGGCTCAGGATGGCGAAAGATGGGCGCTATATTTGCCTACTATTAAATTGCTACTTAAGTTTTTAGATTTCTATGACTACACTCTGAAGAAACGGACCGTCTCTTTCACAAGACTTCCAGAAGAGGACAGTTTTCAGGAATTTGTGATTATATGCTGAAACCCCAATGCATGTCACTTCCTTCAATTTGTTTTCTTTGTTACCTACTGTATTGATGAGCTTATGTAAAGTATATTGTGTCAGATTTGTCAAGTATCATCCTATATATGATGAACTATACATTTTTGTAGAAACTTTAAGAGAAAAGTCACAACAAAGAAACATCGGGTTTCGGGTCTCTCGTCGGGTCTTGGATCCCCGCTGGGACCAGGGCTGGGGGTGGTTTTGCACCTGATATGAATTTTGGGACCGGGTCGGGTTTGGCATCTCAGGATTCGGATCGAGTGCGTTCTCGCTCCATCCGTCCCCAACCCTTAGCCCATACCCATCTCCTCTCTTTTTCCCATCATGCCGCCTCCGACCCCATCACCACTCCGCGCTCCGCCTCCCTACCACCTCACTCCAAAGCCAACGACCACATCCATCGCCACTCCTCCCTCCCTCCATAGCCGAGCATTCTCCTCTTCTTTCTTCTTCATCGCTGGTGTGTGCCCCCTCCCCCCGCCCATCCTTTAAAGTCTAGGAACAACTAGCAGATCACAGATTCAACACGAATTTAACAGAAGGTGCCAATCACAGATTCACAGAGAATATGAGAGGGATGAAGGGAGGGAGGGAACGGGACGGACCGACGGAGGCCCTGTGCTGGCCGCTGGCGTGCTGGTCGGAGGCAGTGCGCCCGTGCGGCCGTGCTGGTCGGAGACTCGGAGGCCGTGCGCCCCAGCCGGCGCCCGTGCGGCCGTGCCCTTGTCCCTGGAGGCTGTGCGCCCGTGCGCGGTGAGCCGGCGACCTGGACGGCTGCGTCACTGCGTGCGGCGTGCCTGCGTCCCTGCGTCGGCTGGACAGCTGGAGCCTGGAGAGCGGCGGCGGAGTGGCGGGCTGGAGGCTGAGGAATGAGTGGTGGCGGGCTGGCGGCCGGATCTGGAGAGGGGCGGCGGAGTGGAGGACTGGAGACTGAATCTGGAGAGCAGTCGAGCAGAGCCGCAGTGGAGTGCTGGACGCCGGACGGCTGGAGGTTAGGGTTACGGATGCACTCCCTCCGTTTTTTTTTATATGACGCCGTAGTTACGAGGAGAAGAGTTTTAATATACGACGCTGCAGCTGCGAGAAAATGACGTCTTCCATCTTTGCCCGTCCTCAAGACCCAGCGCTCTCCCGACGGCGGTGCTCTCCTCGTCGGTGTAAATGGTCGTGTCCCCCTCGTCCGTGCATGCGGCTATGCCATTCTTGTCAGTGCTCGTGGCCAAATCCTTTCCAACGATGCTCACCATCTTTGTCCCGAACTCCCCCAGGATACACCCTTTTTCTATCAGTGTCTCCTTCGCACCGTGACAGTTGTGACGAACCATCAGTTAGGTCTCTGTTGCCCATGGGATCCGGCATCCCTCGGCCTCCCAAACGGTCCCACCGGCAATGGTGGTGACCAGATTTGAGACGAGATAGATCTGAAGGTTGTGGGGAAAGAGGTGGTGGTGCCGTGGGTGCGCACTGGTGACTGTTCGATCGGCTTCGAGGTGTTTGGGCGGTGACGCCACCACTCGTCACATGTGACCAAAAATAGGGGAGGGGCGGGGTGTAACCCTAGCCAGTCTCCCCACCTGGCCACGCCTTGGCTGGCCGCACTAGGTTGCGATATGTTGGGCCAACCAGCAAGTCACGCTGGCCATCAGGCCACATCTCTTCGGCCATCGGGGTATGAGTTATGGTAGCACGGAATCTTCATAGGAAACATGGAGGCATGAGTCGCGCACGTCACGAAATCTTCACAGAAATAAAGAACAAAAGAGTCAATTCACACATTCCTTATTTTTGTCAACCTTGTTTGAAATGTGGTATAAAAAATACGAAGAGAGTATATATATATATGGTTTAATTAGGCTTTAGGCAGATCAGTACATAGGTCGAGGGCCATAGAGCCCCACAGGGAAACCCATCCCGCTCCTGCCCAGTTTGCGGCGGGCCCCGTGAGGACTGGGGATAACTCGGCCACTCGTAATCTAGGGGCCAAACACCAGGTGGAGGCCAAAAATCTGGACAAGATGATTCTATCCGCCTGTACCATGAAACGGGGGTGGTATTGGCTGAGGACTGTGGACGTGTGTCAGCGCATGACCATGGGTGGTCGGATGATTTAGTTTGCATCTCGAACTTAAAAACACATTTTACTCTCAAACTGTTAGTTTATTTTTGAATCTATTTGAACCATCTTGTTATTTAGAATTAATATAACAAAATGGGAACCAATATGGATAATTTTTCTTTTTTGACATTTTTTAAAATCCAACATTTTGAATGTACTAGTTCAATATTGTTGGGAAAAATGTTGAACCGGTTTTTCCAAAATGTTGGACCGGGTTTCACAAAATATTGAACCAAATATTTTTAAATATTAAAGGAATACAGGAAGATAAAAATATAATTTTAGTAAATCATGAATTAATTACTATGATTAACAAAATTAAAAAAGGCAAGGAAAAAACCTGGTTTTATAGGCCGGCCCACTTTTGATGATGAGCTGATGGTGGGCTGCACTACCCATGAGCAAGTGTAGAGGGCGCTGAGGTCCCAGCTATGAAGTGTCTGCTACAAAATTTTATATAGAATGCATTTGTGGCATTCATGCGAATTTTGGTTTTGGAATTGCAGTTGCTGTACCCGGGATTGTGCCAATCAGATGTGACGCCAGGCTCGTACAAGATCGAGGAGGTAACGGATTTTTTGATTTGGTGTTGTTTCTAAGTCGTTTCCTTTGGTTTGGCTCTGAAGGTGCGGTTGTGTTCCTGCAGAGGTGATTGGTGCTTCGGTGCAGCTTCATGGAAGGGGGCTTTCAGATGTTCTGATCTACTCTGATTTCGTTTCTTCTGATGGCTAACACGTCTGTTTCGTAAGTGTTTTGTTTTGGGTGGATTGGAGGAAGTTTTGGTGGAATTTCCTGTGATTATGTATTAGGGCGTGGATGGGAATCAGTTTAGCTTTTTCAATTTGATCACTGGCCTTGTAGGATTGTCAATTGTATAAAGGGTTATGATCCTTAGGTGGGGAATTGCGTTGTTTTGTACATGGTTTAATCTACGAAGGAATTTAGTTGTTGAATTTTCATTGTTTTTATTCTGACGCTGAGGTGTTATGATGCTCCTGTGCGTGTTTGAGTTCCCTTGATGATGATTGCTTACTTGTTAAATTTGCCTTCCAACTTTGAGGAAAACTTACATTGCTTTGCATAGGAAGAAGCTTGTCCGAATTTTTTTTTACAATATTTCTTCCTTGTTTTCGCATTGAAGGGTCCTAAGTGTTGGAATGTGGCCCATTTAAAGTCCATTCATGAGAATGCAAAGCAAGAAGGTTTAGTCATGTATTGTCAGGCAAGGGGATATAGATCAACTTAAATACTTGAGTTTTCTGGTCTCTTTGAAATAGAGAAAATGAGAAAGAGAGAGTATACTTTGCTATATTCACACGCACACGCGCGCGCGTATTCACGTATTTTTCGCGTGAATATCCGCGTGACTTGTGACTTGTGACGTGCGGCCGTGGCGTGGCAGCACAAAATTGCAATCCCTTTTTAATTGTGATCAATGTCATAATCAGCCATTTTAATCGCGATCAATGCCTTAATTCTGAGGGTAATTGGTCAGTTATAGAGGCAGCAATTGTGGGTATTTTATGAGAGAAAATAGCTCCAAGAGGGTAGCCATTTCTATATAAATCCTGGAGAAGTCCAGGCTTTTGAGGACACATCTCTCTGCTCCATATTTTTTTCTCCACCCATCCAGATCACTGTCTTGTGTGCTGTGCTACTGGATCTCGTCGGCCCTTCTCCTTGCCGTGCACAAGGTTGGAGGATGAGCGGTATCTCCGAGCCTCTGCCATCGTGAAGCCCGCACGAGGGACGGCAATAAGATTTCTGGGCAGCGCACCTGTGCGACCGCTCTGCACTGCTTCATCTACGATCTGCACGGCAGCGAATCGACACATCGTCAACTTCATCCCTTCATTAATCCGAATGTGAGTTCTTGATGAAACTGATGGATTTTTTGTACTGTTGCTTGCTGCTAAGGTTAGAAGTATGTTCATCTGTTATAGATTGTGAAATATGCCTTTGTATAGAATTTGGAATTAGATTTTTACGCATATTACCAACACTAAGGAGACAGATTTAGTGAGGGTTAATTTTAACTGAAGAGCATGCATGATTGCTCAATAGTTCTGCTTCATAAGTCAAAAGTTGGTGAGGAAGTAAGTTCTCATATATAACTGCCTTTTAGTTTTATAAAGTTTAATGGTTTTCTATGATGATTGTTGTGGAGTTCTCATTTTTAAGTCTGATATTGACCCCATATTTGAAATAACTGCATTTGGAATATTTCTTCCATTGTTCTATATCTTGATTCAGCTTATTGGCCCATTAAGTTACTCCATTTAGTTTATAAGAAGGAAATGCTTCAGCTTGGAGTGGTTGTAAACTCATCTTAATACGTGCTGATGCGCAATTCTGCTGTGTATGGTCGGAAAGGAAAACATACTGTGTTTTCCCCGATTTGTCTGCTCGTTTTGCAAGGTTGCAACCTGATTTCAGGTTTTGAGCTCTCCCTAAAAGTGTGATTTGGTAGAACTTCTAGCATGATGAAGCTCACCCTCAATCTAGACCTTTCTACCCTGTAGGCCCAGTAGTTTGGATTAAGTAGTCTTTTAGCGTTCGCACTTCTATTCCGTTGCATAAATTGTTTGTCGTTGCTTTGATGTCTGACTAACTGCAATTTCCAAGTGCTTGCTGATCTTGGGTGCTCATGGCAGCGAGAATCCAGAACTTTTTTTGTGGAGATTAATTTTCAATGTGATGGACTTCTATACAACAGAACTGCGTACAGATTATTGAGCTATTTAGCTTTGTCGATCAATATTATCCAGTACCTTCCATATTATTAAGTAATCACACCATCATCTCTCTGTTTCTCTATCTTAGATTGTTCAAATGTTATATTTCATCATTCGTTTGTTTAGCACTACATAAATGTCGAGTAACATTGGAGTTTCTCATTTTATTTCATGCCAAATTGCCAATTATTGAGTTGTGAGATCGTTACAATAGAGAAAAACTCCTATATCCATTGATGTATGCAATAGCTTCCGTATATGCTTAATATCATTTTATGCAATTTTTGTTTCCGTTGTAACACACAGACACTCAACTAGTAACATAACAAAAGCTCAATAGATCATACATAATACACATGAACTTGCAAGAATGAGCCACCAGTGGAGAAACAAAGAGATCATTCATTATGTATAGAAAAACAGTACTGAACAGCAGGAAGAAATAAAGTATTGCTCTTAGATATTCACTATAGTTAGCCCCAGAACAACTAGGTTATGCTCCCTAACATATCAGTGATTACGTTCTTGGACTAGATAATGAGATCACATCTAGAATCAGAACATGACTATCATCCTCTGAAACATAACAAGCATCCCTAAACAATGCTACAACTTAATTCAGGATTATATAAAGTAAAACAAAATCTGTGCAAACTGAAGTAAACCGAGTTGTAGACCAACAAAATGAGTAGAAAGTAAGCTATATAATTCTATAGCTCCAACAGCACTTAATCCAAGGATACAAGCTAATAGACAGTTCACAAATACTTTCCAAAAATCGGCATACATGGTCAGACCAAAAGATCACGAATCGCAAGATTCATGCACTGCCTAGAACAGCAATCTAATCAGAGGATTACTCAAGTTTTGTCTAGTGTACTCAACTATCTAGCCCAATTTCAGTTCATGTCATCATCATCATCGAGCAATAAAGCATAATCACCCACACTGTTCAAATCAAAAGGGAGATAAAAACTCACAAAGAGAGGCAAGGCACAACTCGAAGGTCACAATCCCAGAAATCTTATCGCCCGTCGTTGCCACCAATGAAGAGTAAGACGAAGATACAATACACTACCACACTGTGACAACACGTGTGGGCGAGCCTCGACTACGCAGCTCCGGACACTGCCAGCTTTTCCTTCACAGCACCGAGCATACCGGTGATTCCACACTGCAAGATTCATGCACTGCCTAGAACAACAATCTAATCAGAGGATTACTCAAGTTTTGTCTAGTGTACTCAACTATCTAGCCCAATTTCAGTTCATGTCGTCATCATCATCGAGCAATAAAGCATAATCACCCACACTGTTCAGATCAAAAGGGAGATAAAAACTCATAGAGAGAGGCAAGGCACGACTCGAAGGTCACAATCCCAGAAATCCTATCGCCTGTCATTGCCATCGATGAGGAGTAAGACAAAGATACAATGCCCTACCACACTGTGACAGCACGTGTGGGCGAGCCTCGACTACGCAGCTCCAGACACCGCCAGCTTTTCCTTCACAGCACCGAGCACACCGATGATTCCACACCGCAAGAGTCATGCACTGCCTAGAACAGCAGTCTAATCAGAGGATTACTCAAGTTTTGTCTAGTGTACTCAACTATCTAGCCCAATTTCAATTCATGTCATCATCATCATCGAGCAATAAAGCATAATCACCCACACTGTTCAGATCAAAAGGGAGATAAAAACTCATAGAGAGAGACAAGGCACGACTCGAAGGTCACAATCCCATAAATCTTATCGCCTGTCATTGCCATCGATGAGGAGTAAGACGAAGATACAATGCCCTACCACACTGTGACAGCACGTGTGGGCGAGCCTCGACTACGCAGCTCCGGATACCGCCAGCTTTTCCTTCACAGCACCGAGCACACCGATGATTCCACACCGCAAGATTCATGCACTACCTAGAATAGCAATCTAATCAGAGTATTACTCAAGTTTTGTCTAGTGTACTCAACTATCTAGCCCAATTTCGGTTCATGTCATCATCATCATCGAGCAATAAAGCATAATCACCCACACTGTTCAGATCAAAAGGGAGATAAAAACTCATAGAGAGAGGCAAGGCACGACTCGAAGGTCACAATCCCAGAAATCCTATCGCCTGTCATTGCCATCGATGAGGAGTAAGACAAAGATACAATGTCCTACCGCACTGTGACAGCACGTGTGGGCGAGCCTCGACTACGCAGCTCCGAACACCGCCAGCTTTTCCTTCACAGCACCGAGCACACCAACCAAACATGAGTAGACCTCGAGCTCAAAATCACTGGTTCAACCCAAAAAGGAACCAAGAGGGAAATTTGTGATTCAATATGTTCTCTCCGAGAGGAGAGAAGAGGGAGTTGATAAAGGGGAGGCCCACACACGTGCATGTTGAGGCCGAGGGTTTTCATCTCCTAATCGTGTGCGCCCATGGCGGATCCGGCAGCCAGAGACCCCATGGACGCCTGCAAGAATCGAACTCGACCGTTCCACCGCTGTCGCCCAGCACAAGCGTAGGATCTCCCAAACCTCATCCTTAAGGGTGGCAATTTCCCTCGTCGAGTTGGGTCCCTGCGGGTTTCAGACCCGACGGGGGCGGGTTCGGGTGTAAAAAAAACCCCGCGAAGCTATCGGGTCGGGTTCGGGTTCGGGTCTGTTTTTTCACCCATGGGTGTCACCCGAAAGCCCGCCCACCCAGTACCCATGCCCGCCCCGCCCCGCTCTGCCCGCTCGCCCCGCCCCGCTCCGCCCCACCCCGCTCGCCCGCCCCACCGCGCCCGCCCGCCCTGCCCCGACCCGTCGCCGTCACACTACCGGGTTCGGGTTGCCCCGTCGGTTTCAGGTCCCCGTCGGGGCTGGGGGCGGGGGTGGTTTTGTGCCTGATATTGATTTTGAGTTTGGATCGGGTTTGACAAGTCGGGTTTCGGATTCGAATCCGTTCCAGCAAAACCCGATGGGGGCAGACCCGTTGCCATCCCTACTCATGCTCATCTGGTCCTCCCTCTTGAACCCTAGCATCTGGCAGCTCTTTTGCTGAGTGACCACGGGCCTGGGCGAACCAAAGGAGAGAAGGCTTGGCCTACTGCTCCATTCAACCCACAAAGAGTTTCCTCACATTAAAATTTCTAAAATTTACAAACACTACCCCGACAGTGCCTACGTCGTCGTGTCCTCCACCACGAGGGCAACCTCCTCATGGAGCAACTCCACGTGCTCGTCATCTTCACATTCGCCGACGGCAGCACGACGGGTGACTTTGACGTGCACGTCAGCTGGGCGCACCACAAGTTCAGACAAGAAGGTGCAACCAGCTGCGGCTTCGCGGAGTTCGTCCGGTAGCAAGACTTGCCGGACTCGATCGGGCCGCCTCCGCGACGACCGCCTCGTCCTCGAGTTCGTTGTGCGCCTCGTTGAGGACGGCGAGGCGCTACGTGCTCTGGCCCCACCACCCTCGTGCCTGTAGCGCGACCTCTGGTACATGCTGGAGGACGGGCCGGGCGCCGACGTCACGCTTGTCCCAGGGGGACAGTGCTTCCGGGCGCACCGGTGTGCCTGCCGTGTGATGCTCATGCTTCGCGCGCAGCTCTACGGGTCGATGCGAGACGCCCAGCAGGTCATCCAGTTGCCCGACGACATCGCTCTCGAGGTGTTCATGGTCGTGACGCCCTTCATCTACGGCGACGCCCTGCCAAGGTGGGCACGACAAGGCGACGGACACGTGCATGGCGCAGCAGCTGCTCGCCGCAGTCGACCTGTTTGCGTCGTTGGGTCTCATCTTTTTTGTGGTGGTTCCTGCCTCCGTCCATTTTTATTTGTCGTGATAAGCATCAAGTCAATGATACTACATAAAATTTATTCTTTCTAGTCATAAATACATATTGTTTTAATAAAGCGTGGTCTCCAATAAATAACTTAGATTATTTTCTATTAGAACTAGCATAGTGTGCATTCATTACAACGGTTCTCAAATATTACACCAAATATTTATTTCATAATAACAACAATAACACATGTTCTATGAGCTAATTTATGTCAACCAACGTCTAAATGACTCATATTTCGTACTTAAAAAATATTTAAGTGTTAGCGATAAGAGGGTATACCCTCAGTTTTTATTAAAAAAATCCATAGAGTCAGGCAACCATATACACCAAGGAATAAAAGACTTCATATTACAGACCATCTACGAGAACTAACCAAACTCAAAACAAAAGCATATTTCACTATCCCGTGAAATGATTTACCAGAAGTAGTTCATCCAAATCCATCACCATTCCACGCAGTTGTTAAGCTCCCCTTGCAGCTCGCTCCGAGGATATGTAGGCTTTCTTGACTATGAGTTTGAGGTCAGTGAGGACCTGCACTACCTCCAACAGTAACCCATGCTTATTGGCGCTGTCGACCTGTACCATTCAAACAAAAACCTATTCAACAAAAAAAAAGAAAATATACGTAAAGGTTCAAATTATATTATTAAACAAAACGTGCATTCAGAGGACACATACAAAGAATCAAACAGTACAAAAGGCCATTGCAGAGGAGACAAACCCCGAGAAAGCAAACCAGGGGGGAGAAAGAGTACAAGGTGGCAAAAGACAACTATGACCCGCGGTAGAGCCATAGTCGAACGACAAAATAGGGATGTCCATGAAGCACCCCCAAAGGCCACCTTTGCCTCCTACGGATCCCGACAGGGGCCGCGTATGAAGCGGCGTATGCACCTCATCCGCGGCCTGCTACCATGGAAGCTGATGCGGTGGACGACCCCCAAGCTGTCAGAATACGAGGAAGAAATCGAAGGGGCCACCGTTGGGTCCTCCTCCCGCTTCTTCCCGGTCGTCACCGCCAAAGTCTGCTCCTCCTCGTCAGTCTCCCTCCGCAGGAGATCCTAGTTGATCTCTGCATCGTCGTTAGAAATATCAATGATCTCGACAGGCATGGTCTCCCGAACCGGGGGTTGGGTAGGAGCAATAGGTAGCTGTCCACCCTATAGGGACAGAAGCTGGACGGCCACCAGCGGCACCATTGGTGGCCGAAATAGCCCAGCCCCAGTAGAAGCAGTTGAGATCATCGATGTTTCCGAAGAGAATGGGGAGCAAGATGATGCCATATTCAAAAGTCAAGTTAAGTGCTCGCTCGTAGGGCGGTGATAGATCCAGCCGGATGACCCCCGCTTTATACCCGGGCCAAGCAGTCACGTATGCCCAGGAAAAGAAGCAGAACCAACACGCGTCGCTCCACGGTGTCTCTCATTAATGTCTGGGGGCCCGTGGCCATATCCCGGTCGTTCCACCGACACATGGCAACATCCCACGGCAATGCTCATTTTCTTGCATGAATGCCCCATCACATTAATGACCTAGACTCCTTTCGGCGCCTGCTAGGGGCGTGGGCATAAGACCGTAGATGAACCCACACATTTTCCAGTCAGAAATGCGCCAGTGACACATCCCATCCTCAAACTAGCAAACGTGGAGATTCCCCGATCCCACACGTAATCCTCCCACTCTGACAAACTCAAATGGCGAGAAGACCCATCACCAAAAAAATCTAAAGAATCTAAATCGGCCTTGGCACTGACCCCAGAGTGCATCACCTCCACCGATGCCCCTCCGGCCTCGAGTCCCGATACCGCATACTCCAACTCTAACAGGCTCTGGAACATACCTCCTCTGCTGATACGTCTTCGGTCTCCGACTTCGACTTCAACGCCAGCTGCACCTCCAACCTCAGCATAACCGCAGGGTGTGCCGCCATCACCAATGCACCGTCAGCATTGAGCCTCACCGTCAATGCCCATAGTTCCCACCGCATTACTCCTTGGGGATAGGGAATGGCCTTCGGGCATTCTTGTTACAAACCCAGGCTGGACTGGTTTTCCTCTACATCCTCTCACCCCTCCAAACATCGAGGCCAGAGAATGAAGGGGTATTGTTAGGGGAAAAATAGATCAGCCTGAGAATAATGGTTGACGATCGCTATCAAAGGTCCCTTCAGAGCTTTCGGCCTCCAGACTCAGCAGGAGACCTTACCCCTAGAGGCTGCGGACCCCTTCGGGCCACCTCTCCAGCACGTACGTGGCCCTTCAAAGACTTGAAGTTACAGCAAATCCCTCCAGAGCCTTCGGCCTCATCCCCGCAGGCTGCGGACCCCTTCGGGCCGCCCCTCCGGTGCTCATGCGGCCTTTCGAAGCCTAAAGACGCAGCCGGCCTCCGGAGATAATATCAGGGAAGAAAGAACACCCCTCTGCAGCTGACCTGATGCGAGGTGACGACCGATTAATGCCGGTGCAAGTTGTGCTTATCCTGACATCCCAACACGATGCAAGTCGTCCTGACACCCCCGCCAGAGCAGCGCCGGTCTGTAATTGGCAATCAGCTCACCCCTCAGGGGGGCAGGCACCAAAAAAGTTACCACGGGGGTCGTGGTCACCTGGAAGAAGAGGTCGGAAGGAACACGCTCAAGATAGCACGGAGAAGCACAATCACAAGTCTTCCTGTGGTACTCGTCCTAGTCCAGTTCATATTTTTATTGTCAATACATTTGTGATGTTCCTTCATTTCAAACTTCATCTCCAAGCTTGAATCTCCTCTTAGAAGAAACTCTCACCGTACTTGCTGGGACAAGATGATCTCTTACACCAACAATATGAAATGCACTTTTGTGATGCGTTTGCTATTAGTCGATCAAGCAAGGATCGATAGCTGCTCCAGTGTTAAGTAGATGCTTTTCTGTTTTTCAGACTAGACAGTACCGAACCAGGCCAGGTTGATGCTCCTCGTTTATTTATTTTAATGAAGGGGCTTAATTATTGCTACTGATTCCACCATAGAGCACAGCCGGCAAATGGTGCCAGAGTCGGGCGCTGGTTTTCTCCCACCGAGCTTACCAACCGAGCAAGCACTCGTTCGCAATTGATGCTCCTCGTTATGCTGCTATCGTGCTTCCCAACTGATCATTCAGCTCTACTGTTGAATCGAGGCGGTCATTCTCCACCCCGTGATCATTGATATTTTCCAAGTGCTATGTGCCATCTTCATCTTCATCATCATCATCATCATCATCATATATATATATATATATAATATATATATATATATATATATATATATATATATATATATATTGTCCCCACCATATCTCAAAAAACAAGACTGAATATGAATCCTAGAGTCGAATGTGAACACGGGATGACGGATATGAATATACTGGTACGAATATTCCGGACAACTGCTTTCAGCACAGACTCAACGAGTACACAAATCCATGAGAGAAAAAAGCGCGGCAACTTGCAATGACCATCTGGGTGCGGCAAGACCTATGAAAGTAAGTATGAATGAAGAAACCTTCAGCCAATCATTCAAAGAGAAGACCTCTGTCCCTCTGTCAGCTGCATCTTCTCCCTGTGAACCTTGATTCTGTATCCTTGGCAGGAACTCATTGAAGCCATGGACGAGATCGGGGGGCCCATCGAGCAGGAACTTCACGCGGCTGACCACGGCGTCGGTGCCGATGCTGCGAGAGACAACTACACCAAGCAAGAATCTGCTCGACGATCCATCATGCACCCCGTGATACCATGTTAACTGAGATACGAATGCCACCGCTGCTACTTGATCCACTCGACCCCCTAATACCATGATGAACGAAAAGATGGAAGCCACCACTGCTGCTGCATCTCTTCCTGCATCTATGGTGTCTAGTGTTGGTTGGCCCACGGCGCCGAGGCAGCCATTGAAGCCACCGCGCAAAGCGTGCAAGGATCGTGCGTTACCGACCTCCCGCGTTTGAACTCGCCCAGGACCGCGAGGAACTGCTCGTACTTGTCGCGCTCGGCGAGGAACTCGCGCTTCACGGGCATCACGAGCAGGAGCGCGTAGTCGGTGGTCATCTTCACCTCCGGCGGCTGGACCGGCCTAAAAAAATTCTGAAGTTCTAGTCGATGTTACGTGTGTCCTCTGTTGAAATTTATGTTCGAACGCTAGTTAAACACATAAGTCAACAGAAGTTTACAAAAGACATCATGTATTCTATTTCTAGTTTTGCACTAGTCTTTTCATTATTATTACGGTATTCTCGAATGTTCATTCGAGGGCCGCATAAATAATGGCTTGTTTAGTTGAGTTTCTAGATATCAATGGATATTTGGTTAACAAGTCAATTTCGAGGATGATTCTAACATTTGCTAGCTAGTTTTACATCTACTAATACCAACTCTATTTTATCGATAAGGAAATAGCAAGCAGAAGTATATTACAAAACAATAACAGTGCTTACAAAAATCCTCAAATTACTGATCAAGCTCTAAATGTTCTGAGTCAGGAACTGCGGACCATCTGTCAGAAGGACTACCTTCGCTCTCATAGTCTGACAGGTTGAGCCCTAAAGATTCGATGAAGGCAGGAATTAGAGTTTCGATGCTTTCCATAATCTTTGCTGCCTCATTTGTAGAGCATCCGAAACCCGCTGTCACCATTGAGGTGCTAAGACTTGGATCGTAACTCTTGAGGAGACCAAGTATCGTTTTGGCGCCGATGGAAGCCAACTGGGTCATGTGGTCAAGGGTCTACTCCCTCAACTCTTGGAGGGTCACGACTGCAATATCCCAACTGGTGATCACGACGTCTCGATCAGCCTCTATTTTCTTGATTCTCGACCATTGCATCTTGATGTCACGTCCCAAAATCTGTAATTGCATAATTAAGTATAAATATGCCTCTTAAGTATTATGTTTAATTTTGCGCGATTTTATTGTGTAACTATAAAGCAATTCGTTTAAAATCATTTGGATAAGAGAAAGAAAATTTGGGAGAGAAAATAATAGAAATCGCATTGAAAATATCTCCTTTCTCTAACATGAGGGCCTCACAAGTGGCCCCACCATCCCAACCACTCAAATGGGCAGCCCCACCTGCCCTCTCTCTCCTCCCTCACTCCCCACACCCCCACCCATGCAGCACACAGTAGCTACAGCTCCTACCCCTCTCACTCCACTCCCAAGCTCTCTCACTCTCCCTTGGATTTCTCTCTCTAGGAGCAAGGTCAAGGTATGCATGTGGTACTATTGCATTCTCTAGCTCATGAGCTACTCATCTATCCAATTTATTTTTGTTTTCGTAGAATAATCGAGTAGTTCTTGAAGTTCTTGAGCTTTTTGGAGCAAAAATGGAGTTTTAGACAAATTTGAGCTATAGAATCGTGTTGCTAGTTGATGAGTGAGTTCTAGGACCATTGGACTATCCCTAACATGTTCCCTTTAGTCTTGGAGAAGATCGCAACTCGAATCGACCAAAAATCCATTCGAGAACAGCTTTTCTGGGCTGACCCAGATACTCCGGCCTCACCCTGATACTCCGGGTTCAGCAGAAATTGTTCGTCGAATTGTATTCAAAATTTGTTAGGGTTTAGGGTGCAAGATGGGTTTAGAATCCTTTGTATAGGGCATATACACGTTTGTGTAGTACAGATTTGTAAAGTGAGTCAAATCAACCGAGGGAAAAGTTGTGGAAGAACCTAAGTCTGCCTCACCTGGAAAATCCGGGTAAACCCGGAGACTCTGGGTAGTTGCGTTAACGATTAACCGAGAGCCTCTCCCGAAGCTTCACCCGGAGTGTCCGGCACAGCCCGGATAGTCCGGACCATCCTGGAGGTTCCGGGTTAAGTCAGAATAGTGGCTAACCGAGTAATATGAACAAGGGTTCCCGATCTTCCGAAAGGTTCTGGTAACTCTCGATTTGGTGGAAACGAGACACAAGTCGATCCGGCTTCCGAACAACACGATCCGAAACCCCGCAATCGCAGCACCACGTCTTCTCTGGTTATCAACCGGCGTTGCACGGTTGACCTTGCCAAGAAGGCTAAAGTCCTTGCCTGCGAATCGAAGAACACAAGCAAGAACAAGAAAGAATGCAACCAAATTGCAGATGAATGATTAATCTCACGAGTTAGGGTCTCACAAACCGACGAAACGGCGAAACTGTTCTTGACAGAATAATCTAAGCAAAACCCGCCCTAACGAGAGCGGCGGCGGCTGATAATAAGGGTCTAAGGGTCGTCACACCCCCTGGTCACGCCCCCCTAATGGGCTCAACGACGATACACGGCCCAACGGACCAAAAACGGTGACGCAGCACCGGGACAGATTCTGGACGCTGACTTGTTTCGACGTTTCCCGTTGACTCAGAAGGAATTTGGACCTCAAACCAACGCCATTGGTTTCCTTATGAAATTATCTTTCCAACCATATGTGAATCGTCAAAAACGGAGTTCGGATGCGTCCTGGGCATCCGTTTTACTGCTCGCTGGTCCTGGAGGTCGAGACTGATTCGGACTCGAGTTGGACTAGACCTCTTGCTGTTGTTGGACGTCCTAGCTGCTCCTCCACGCCTCCAAGCCTTCCTCTATGCGTCTCCTTGTCCTCTCCATGATTCCTAAGCAACACATAATCATTTGGTAGTAATCTATTCTCAAAATTATATAAAGAGTTGCTTAGGAACGAGCTCACCTCTAAATTTAATTGTCGTGCGCGAGCTCTTGTGATTGGACCTTGAAAGTTCAATGGAGGATCATTGTATGTATCCGAGGGAGTGATGTCCTCATCATCCTCCCCCTCTTGAATTGGAGTCGTCCTCGACTCAAGCTCATCATCGGCTCCCAAGTAAGGTTTCAAATCTGCAATGTTAAAAGAAGGACTAACCCCGAACTTGGGTGGCAACTCAAGTTTATATGTATTATCATTTATTTTCTCAATTATCTTATAAGGACCAGCAGCTCTTGGCATTAATTTAGACTTACGCAGCTCTGGAAATCTATCTTTTCTTAAATGTAAACCACACTAAATCACCCGGTTCAAGTTTGACTTCTTTCCTACCTTCACTACCAGCAATTCTATACTTTTTATTCATCTTTTCGATATTTATTTTAGTTGTTTCATGCAACTTACGAATAAAATCAGCACGTGCACTAGCATCACTATGTGTTCTTTCAGTGGTAGGTAAAGGCAAAAGATCAATAAGAGCGCGAGGGTTAAAACCATACACTACCTGAAAAGTACTTACCTTGGTGGTAGAATGTGTTGCCCGATTATAAACAAACTCCACGTGGGGCAAACATTCTTCCCACATCTTCAAATTTTTCTTAAAAATAGCTCTCAACATGGTACCCAAAGTGCGGTTCACTACCTCCGTTTGGCCATCAGTTTGTGGGTGGCAAGTAGTAGAAAACAATAGTTTTGTACCCAACTTATTCCATAGAGTGCGCCAAAAGTGACTCAAAAATTTAGCGTCACGATCTGAAACAATAGTAGAAGGCATACCATGCAAGCGAACAATCTCTTTGAAAAAGAGGTCAGCAATATAAACGGCATCATCACTTTTATGACAAGGTATAAAATGTGCCATCTTAGAAAAACGATCCACAACAACAAAAATGCTATCCCTCCCCCTCTTAGTCCTAGGCAATCCCAAAACAAAGTCCATCGAAATATCTGCCCAATGAATAGAAGGAACAGGAAGAGGCATATACAAACCATGTAGATTCAAGCGAGACTTAGCCTTTTGACATGTGGTACAGCGTGCCACGAACCGCTCAACATCTCTCCTCATCTTTGGCCAAAAGAAATGTGTGGCCAACATATCTTCCGTCTTCTTAGCACCAAAATGTCCCATCAATCCTCCTCCATGTGCTTCCTGCAACAACAAAAGACGAACGGAACCAACTGGAATGCATAGACGGTTAGCTCTAAACACAAATCCATCATTGATCACAAACTTGTTCCACGTACGTCCCTCTTTACAGTTCAGCAATACATCTTTAAAATCAGGATCAAGCACATATTGTTCTTTTATTGAGTCAAGTACAAAAATTCTATAATCAAGTTGGGACAACAAAGCATATCGTCTAGACAAAGCATCAGCAATTATATTATCCTTCCCTTTCTTGTGTTTGATAACATAAGGAAAAGATTCAATAAATTCAACCCACTTAGCATGTCTACGATTCAGATTATTTTGAGAACGAAGATACTTAAGCGATTCATGATCTGAATGTATAACAAATTCTTTAGGCCACAAATAATGACGCTACGTCTCTAAAGAACGTACAAGTGCATACAATTCCTTATCATACGTAGAGTAATTAAGAACAGGGCCATGCAATTTTTCGCTAAAGTATGCAACGGGCTTACCTTCTTGCATCAAAACACCTCCAATGCCAACTCCACTAGCATCACATTCTAGCTCAAAGGTCTTAACAAAATTTGGAAGTTGCAGCAATGGCGCGTGCGTAAGCTTGTCCTTCAAAGTGTCAAAGGACTCCTCTTGTGCCTTACCCCAATGGAACACCACACCTTTTCTTTGTCAACTCGTGTAAGGGGGCAGCAATGGCGCTGAAATCCTTCACGAAACAACGATAAAAACCTGCAAGTCCAAGAAAACTTCTCACCTGTTTGATGGTTTGGGGCACCGGCCAACTCTTTATGGCTTCAATTTTCATCTCATCCACCTCAATTCCCAGTGGAGTAATAACATAGCCAAGAAAAGAGACTCGATCCGTGCAAAAGATGCACTTCTCAAGGTTACCAAATAAACATGCATCACGTAAAGCATTAAAAACAGCACGTAAGTGATCCATATGTTCATCCAAAGACTTGCTATAAATCAATATATCATCAAAGTAAACCACCACAAATCGTCCAATAAAAGCTCTTAAAACCTCATTCATCAAACGCATGAAAGTGCTAGGTGCATTAGTTAAACCAAAAGGCATTACTAACCACTCATATAATCCGAATTTTGTTTTGAAAGCTGTTTTCCATTCATCTCCAAGTTTCATTCTAATTTGGTGGTAACCACTACGCAAGTCGATCTTTGTAAAAATTACAGAGCCACACAACTCATCAAGCATATCATCAAGTCTAGGAATAGGATGGCGATATCGAATAGTAATGTTATTGATGGCTTTACAATCAACACACATACGCCAAGTACCATCTTTCTTAGGAACCAAAATCACAGGAACAGCACAAGGACTAAGGCTCTCACGTACATACCCGCGGTCCAAAAGCTCTTGGACTTGCCGCTGAATTTCCTTAGTCTCCTCGGGATTGGTTCGATACGCAGCACGATTTGGCAATGTTGCTCCCGGGATCAAATCGATTTGATGCTCTATCCCTCTCATAGGTGGCAGTCCCGGGGGTATCTCAGCTGGAAAAACATCCTCATACTCCTACAAAAGGTTAGTGGCAGCAGGAGGTATCGAACTAATAACATCATCAAGCGAATACAAAACTCGTTTGCAAATCAAGGTGTAGCAAATATCATTATTAGAAATTTCAGCAAGGTCACTTTTTAGTGCAAGCATAACACCACCCTTCAATTTTATGCCCTCTACTTTAGAACTAGGTGCAGACTTATCCTTTTTAGGTGGGTAAAGAGAATTAGCAACTTGCTGATTTTCAGATTTAGTATCACGCAAATTAGCAGCTCGCTCTTTATCAGCTTGTACAATTTCAGCAGGGGTCATAGGAACCAAAGTAATTTTCTTTCCTTTATGCATAAAAGTATATGTATTACTTCTACCATGGTGTATAGCATCATTATCAAATTCCCAAGGTCAACCCAATAAAAGTGAGCAAGCTTCCATAGGTACCACATCACAGTCAACATAATCAGCATAGGAACCAATGAAAAAAGAAACTCTGCAAGTTTGTGTTACCTTAGCTTTTCCAGCATCATTAAACCACTGAAGGTTATATGGATGGGGGTGTTGGCGTGTGGTCAAGCCAAGCTTCTTGACCAAATCTGAACTCACCAAATTATTACAACTACCTCCATCGATGATGACACGTGCTCGCCGATTTTGGATGACGAAGAAAATCTGGAACAAGTTATGGCGTTGCAGCTTCTCTGGTTGTTGTATCTTTGTGCTGAGCGCCCGCTGCACAATGATGCTCCTATAGGTCGCTGTGTCATCACTGCCCAAGATTTTGTTGCTCTCCTCAACAACTGGTTCTTCTTCTTCCTTAATGTCAGAGGCGCTGATGTACCCATCTTCCGTTGCAATGTATGCCCGCTGACTTGGGCAATCCTTCTGCACATGACCGAATCCATGGCAGCGACGGCACTGAATGCCAGAGGTGCGTCCCGTTGATGCAACAGAGGAAGCACTCTTGGAAGGTCCCTGCAAAACAGAATTTTTACCTGAGCCTGAAAGTCGTGTAGTGACCGGATTTGGTGCCGTAGCTGCTTGTTGCTTGCTCGCTGGTGAGGGAGCCCTGTAAGTGGATGGTTTGGACAGCCCCAAGGATGGTCCTGTGCGCGGCGTGTATGTGGTGTTGGCCTTGTACTTGCCACTTAATATGAACAAGGGTTCCCGAAAAAGAAGGTATAGTAAATTTAACCTTAGCATAAGGATCTTCAGGAGCTCGATTATACATACCTCGATGGTGGTGGTGATGTGGAACGCCACCCATACCTGTGGTGTTAGTGCGAAGACGACGCCGTAATCTGTTTTGCAATGTCGCCGCTGGATCAACATTACCATCGTCATCATACAACTCATCACCGGTGTTGCTTCCATTCACATCTTCGTTGTGCACAGGACGGTTTTCCAAAGCATTTACCCTGTCGGTGAGCTCGGATAACCGTTTGTCCACCCGCTCAACCGCATTTGCGAGTTTCATCTCAATTATCGCTTCAGTGACAGCCTTGATGACTGTCTCCTTCATCTCCTTCTGAGCATTGTCTACAACAGCTTGTAGCTGCTCTTGGCTGACACACTCCTTGAAGTCCTTTGGCGTTTTATCTCCATCAACTGACATTGTGGAAACAAACACAACAACAAACAGTGAAGGTTATCCCTAATAATCGTACTACAAAGGTGGAGTGGTGCCTCTCAATCAAGTTCAGCAAAGGTAGACACCTTACCAAGCTCTTACCAGGGTTCTTACCAGCAAAGCAAAGGATACCTGGAAGGCGTGCGAGCGATTGCAGGGATGCAAACCAGTGCTGTCCAGAAGAATCTGTGGAGCTTGGAAGGCACTCAAAGAGAACAAATATGTATATGTGGAACACAAATCAGAAACAGATAGTAATGCTGAATTATAGTCCCAAGTACTTGTTCTCGTTGCTGGCCTAAAGTGTTGCAAGTACCAAGTATGTGTGATAAACAAGGTGGAGAAACAAGTATGATGGATAGCATGTGCAACAGAAACAAAGAACTAAACAGCACACGCTAACACAGCTCACTTTGCCCTTCTCTATGTGCTCCTCTAGATATTGTTCCTCTTTTGCCCCTCTCTCTTTTCTATTTTTTTGGGCTGTCGTTGTTTTTTTGGGAAAATTCAACTTTTTCTTTTTATTTTTTTGATATTTTTTTTCACTTAGGAGCACACAAGAGGGAACCACGGAAAATTTGAGCTTAAACAAGTGAAAGACGTAGCCTGTAGAATTTTCTGAAGTTCAGCCGGAAAATGAGAAAAATATTTGGAAATTGAAAACTCAAACTTCGGAGGCGAATTTGAGAGTTCTGATTTCGCCGCACCCGGCAAAGCCGGGGACGAACGGATCCAAAACGCCGTTTCGATGCGAAAAACTCTGTGACTTTTCTGAAAACGGAGTTCGTACGCGAAAGTTATGCCCGATTTGAGAAACGACTCCGAATTAGAGGACAAAACGGGAAGAAAGTGGGGAAAATATGTGACGGAGGCTAGGGTTTGATGGAAACGGTGGGGGAAAACACACGAACTGGACTCTAACAAGACCTAACCAGCAACAAGACCTTGACCAGGACACAAACTCAACACGACGGACTCTGAAACTGAAATATGCAAAAGCTAAAGGCGCGGAAGGGTTGTAGGACAGGAAAAAAAAAATAGCAGTGGACTATGGAACGAAGGCGAAAACACTCGAAACTAAGGGTAGATATGAACCTGACGGTATACCTGAAGCTCTGATACCACTTAATATGAACAAGGGTTCCCGATCTTCCGAAAGGTTCTGCTAACTCTCGATTTGGTGGAAACGAGACACAAGTCGATCCGGCTTCCAAACAACACGATCCGAAACCCCGCAATCGCAGCACCACGTCTCCTCTGGTTATCAACCGGCGTTGCACGGTTGACCTCGCCAAGAAGGCTAAAGTCCTTGCCTGCGAATCGAAGAACACAAGCAAGAACAAGAAAGAATGCAACCAAATTGCAGATGAATGATTAATCTCACGAGTTGGGGTCTCACAAACCGATGAAATGGTGAAACTGTTCTTGACAGAATAATCTAAGCAAAATCCGCCCTAACGAGAGCGGCGGCGGCTGATAATAAGGGTCTAAGGGTCGTCACACCCCCTGGTCACGCCCCCCTAATGGGCTCAACGACGATACACGGCCCAACGGACCAAAAACGGTGACGCAGCACCGGGACAGATTCTGGATGCTGATTTGTTTCGACGTTTTCCGTTGACTCAGAAGGAATTTGGACCTCAAACCAACGCCATTGGTTTCCTTATGAAATTATCTTTCCAACCATATGTGAATCGCCGAAAACGGAGTCCGGATGCGTCCTGGGCGTCCGTTTTACTGCTCGCTGGTCCTGGAGGTCGAGACTGATTCGGACTCGAGTTGGACTAGACCTCCTGCTGTTGTTGGACGTCCTAGCTGCTCCTCCACGCCTCCAAGCCTTCCTCTATGCGTCTCCTTGTCCTCTCCATGATTCCTAAGCAACACATAATCATTAGGTAGTAATCTATTCTCAAAATTATATAAAGAGTTGCTTAGGAACGAGCTCACCTCTAAATTTAATTGTCGTGCGCGAGCTCTTGTGATTGGACCTTAAAAGTTCAATGGAGGATCATTGTATGTATCCGAGGGAGTGATGTCCTCATCACCGAGCACCTTCACCGGAGGATGGCCCGGAGGCTCTGGAACCCGGATATTTCGGAATCACCCAGATACTCCGGGTCAGACAGTAAAAAGGCAATAACCGAGCGCCTCTTCCGGAGATTCACCCGGAGGGTCCAAACTCAGGTACTCCGGACCAACCCGGATACTCCGGGTGGCTGTTGTTTTTCAGATTTCATTTAGATCGTTTAGCTTGGCATTGATTCGCATGTCTTGTACTTCTAGCATGTTGTTAAACATTGTGGCATATCTTGTTGCATTCATTCATGCTCATCATTGCATGCGCTCTTCTTTAGTGAACAAGGAGCTGGAGCGGGAAATGACCGTGGTCGAAGACGACTCCAATCTTTCGAATTTCTGTGAGTGTTGCGTGGGTAATTATAGGCAGCCACCTGAGTAGCAAGGCAAGCAACTAAGCATATTGCACCTTTGTTCAATTGAATGAAGTCTCAAATTCATAAACTATGCTTATGTATGTTTGCATGTGTTGAGTCGGAATCGGGTACAAGTGGGTAGATCATATGTTGAATGCATTACTTCTACCTTGAATTATTGTTCATCCTTTCCTTGTTGCCTTGAGTATGTTGTTGGTGTCTAGATTACAAGTTAAATCGAAATGCTTAGAAATGCATAGGTCATTCGGTAGAAGTCGAGTGGTGAATGTTTTCATCGTTTGCGAACATAGGCATTATTTACTTTTGTAATGATCACAATATTGGATATGGGTTGATGATGGTTGTATGAGTGGTGAGTATGAGACGAGACGTGGGCAGTGCTAGGAGGTGTTTATCCTACCCGGATGTGGAGTTCTCCTGGGTAGGTCGAGAGAGGAAACCGGACACCGGAGACCACTTGCGTCGTTTAAGCATCGATCGTCGATGTAGTCGGCTTTAGCACTTACCGTACTCACCACATGCCGATCTAATGGTAAGGTGAGCCGAATACCTTTGTAGCTGTGGTCATTTGGGACCTGAACATTGACGGTGTGAGCGGACGGGCTTGTAGTGGTACTAGTTTGCTCCGGGAGTAGTTCTAGTACCGCCGCGCCGCGCCAAGCGATGCATGTTTCAAATGATCGGGACTTATTAGGAAAGGTTGACATGAGTACCCCTTGTATGGATCTGTGTGGTCATGTAAGCCGTATGGTCCTCAAGTCGTGTCGGTCCAGGAGTATCCCCCTGCAGGGTGTAAAAATATTTCAAAATGCCGCGCTCTCGATCATAGAGTTTTCGCTTGTGCTGATGATTGGATATGTGGAAGATGGATGAGTTAGTCTTTGTTACGTGTATTTTCATAATGGTTTCAATTATTTATGTTCAATTGGTTATGGCAGGTGTCGGTGTATCAGGAACCGGGGGTCCCCGAATCCCGAGGCCAGGCTAGCCATCCGCCACATGGCGCCATCTCGCGAGGTCTCTCTTGTAGGATGACAAAAGGTCAAGTCCCGGGAGAAGGTGCTCGGGGCCACAGTCGGTGGCCCCCGAGTACCCCAGTTCCCCGATGATCCACAGAATCCAAGAACCGGGAAGAAAATGCTCGGGGAGGTGTACGGTCACCCCCAAGCACCCTAGTCCCCCGACGATCAGGAGAGCTAAGTTCCGGGAGAGAGTGCTCGGGGTTGCGTGCGGCAGCCCCCGAGCACTCGGTTCCCCGAGGATCCATACAAGAGTGCTCGGGAGAGAGTGCTCGGGGCTGCATGCGGCAGCCCCCGAGCACTCGGTTCCCCGAGGGTCCGTACAAGAGTGCTCGGGAGAGAGTGCTCGGGGAGGTGAACAGTACCCCCGAGCACTCGGCACCCCGAGGACAAGGAAAGGCATTCTCGGGAGAGAGTGCTCGGGGATGTGAACAGTACCCCCGAGCACTCGGTACCCCGACGACCCAGAAAGACCCCTGAGGGGCCTACCGATGAGGTGTCAACCAGTCAAAGGCCCGAGGCTGCATTTAATGAGTGTGCGTGGCCTGTCGCCTCCAACTTCTCCCGCCACGCTCAGCATTAGTTCCTACCATGTTTTGGCAGAGAGGCGTGGGGTTATTAATTGCACGGGTCCCGTCCCGTGCCATCCGGCTTGTCTCGGGATAATGTTGTAAGGACCAAGACGTTCCGTCTGCCGCGTTGCTGTGGCAGGGGAACAAGACAGGGCGGGCACGCCGGGTTGCTCTACGGCTGCCCGGTGGGCCCTCTCCACGACGCCTGTTGCCAGGGCATTTATGGTGACGGATGACCGGGCCCCCACCACCGGCCGTTGCATTCATTCCCATTTATTTCTCCGACGAACGTATTCAGGATCATCCCCCTGGCCGAATCTCTAAAAAGGGGTCTCTCGGGATCCCTGCGACTGGAGTTAATCCTCCGATAACTGGTGCGCTAGGTAGGGGGGAAGCATCCCTGAATCTGTTTGTTTGTTTTCTTCCACAGAAAAAATGGCCGGTGGTCACCGCTTCCAACGTTCCGGCTCCAGTTCCAGTGGGGAAATGCAGCCCCTCGCACAGGAGGCCCTAGCTGCTGCTGCGTCCCAGCAGCAGCCGCGATCCGCACGCGCGGCGTTCCCCTCCCAAGGGGACCTGGGCGCTGGTCCCAGCAGGGCCGCCGCCGCCATCGCCGGTGCACCATCCGACCCCCAACCGGTGGTCGAAACTCCTGCCGCCAGGTCCGCATCTGGACAACGCCGGGCGCCTCTCCGGCGTAGGCTCGCCTTCGGCGAGGCCAGCCCCGGGAGCGCGCTGCTTGCAGCGCACGCTCTCCTCAGGCATCCGCTCCGCGCCCCGAGCGCCCCGCCGCCGATCAACCAAGTTCTTCCTGCTCCGACAGGCAGGAAAAGAAAAAGAGAAGGAGGCGCGAGGCTGCCCCTGTCGAGCCGGCCTAGGGCCCCGCCCATAGGCCGGCCCAAGAGCCCAACCGCCGGCAAGGACGCCGAGCGGCCGTCGACAGACGGCCTGCACCCGCGAGAGCCCCGGCCAGGGCCCCTCCTAGGGCTCTGTCTCCCGCAAGGGCTCCGGCCCCCGCCCGGGATCCTGCTCCAGCAAGGGCCCCCGCTCCTGCGGGGCCCGAGCCAGGCAAATGGTGCCCAATCCACCAGACCAGATGGCATGACCTCACGGAGTGCCGTACGGTCAAGGGCCTCGTCGAGCAGCACCAAAGGGAGCGCGACGAGTCCCGCGGGGGAGGCGACATTGAGGTCGCCCCCGGCAACGCAGAGCTCGGCTTTCAGGAGCCCGAGCACACTGTCGCCTTCATCGACGGAGGCGCCTATACGCCTTCCTCGCGGCGCAGCATCAAGACCATACGGCGAGAGGTATGCTCGGCAACCCGGAGCGAAGAGGCCACAAGGCCCCTGAGATGGTCGGACGCTCCGATCACGTTCAGTATAACCGATCACACCGCCAGTACTGCAGGCGTGGGGTGACTACCCTTAGTAGTGTCCCCCACCATCTGCAATGTAAGGGTCGGCAGGGTGCTGATCGACGGGGGTGCAGGCCTCAACCTTCTCTCCAAGGAGGCCTTCGAGAAGCTGCAGGTGCCCTCCAGGCGCCTAAAACCGTCGCTTCTGTTCTCCGGGGTGACACTCGGGCACTCCCTGCCCCTCGGGCAGGTCGAGCTGCCCATGACCTTCGGGAGTCGGGATAACTTCCGCACGGAGAACGTCCTCTTCGATATCGTGGAGCTCCCCCTCCCCTACAACGCCATCCTCGGGCGTCCGGCGCTCACAAAGTTCATGATGGCTGCGCACTATGCGTATCTCACGGTCAAGATGCCAGGCCTAGCAGGCCCCATCTCCGTGACCGCTGACTCCGGCGGTGCCGTCTCCTGCGCCGAGTAGTCATACCTGGCCATGGTCTCAGCTTAGGCCGAGGTCGAAGGCTGTCCAGGGGGCCCGGGACCCTCTTCATCCAAACCCCGACTCGCCGCCGACGCCTTCGTTCCTACAAAGGAGGTCGTGGTGGACGAAGACGCCTCCTAGGTCATCCGGATCGGCGGTGACCTGGACGGCAAATAGGAAAGCGCGCTCATCACCTTCCTCCGGGCTAACGCCGACGTGTTTGCTTGGCAACCGTCCGACATGCCCGGGATCCCTAGGGAGGTGATCGAGCACCACTTGGCTGTGCGTCCGGACGCACGCCCGGTGAAGCAGAAGGTCCGGCGGCAGGCGCCCGAGCGTCAGGAATTCATCCGGGAGCAGGTCAGCAAGCTCCTTAACACCGGATTTATCCGAGAAGTCCTCCACCCCGAGTGGCTGGCGAATCCAGTTATCGTCCCGAAGGCCAACGACAAGCTCCACATGTGCATGGACTACACCGATCTAAACAAAGCTTGCCCTAAAGATCCTTTTCCTTTGCCCCGCATAGATCAAATTGTAGATGCAACCGCGGGATGTGATCTTTTGTATTTTTTAGATGCAAACTCTGGTTATCACCAGATTCGCATGGCCGTAGAGGATGAAGAAAAAACTACTTTCACAACCCCAGTGGGGACTTATTGCTATATGTCGATGCCTTTTGGTTTGCGCAACGCTGGATCTTCTTTCCAGCACGCTATTCGCATCACCCTTGATTCGCAGGTTGGCCGCAACGTCGAGGCTTACATCGATGATCTCGTGGTCAAATCCCGAGACCGCGCCACCCTGCTCGAAGACCTTGCCGAGACTTTCAATAGTCTCCGCACTACCCGCCTGAAGCTCAACCCCGAGAAGTGTGTCTTTGGGGTACCTGCGGGCAAGCTTCTCGGTTTCTTGGTTTCCAGCCGAGGGATCGAGGCCAATCCAGAGAAGATCCAGGCCATCTAGCAGATGCGACCCCCGGCTCGACTCTAGGAGGTTCAGCATCTCGCCGGCTGCATGACGGCCCTCGGGCGCTTCATCTCCAAACTTGGGGAGCGGGGGCTCCCCCTCTTCAAGCTTCTGAAGAAGACCGGTCATTTCGACTGGACGCCAGAGGCTGAGCAGGCCTTCCACAATCTGAAGAAGTATCTCACCTCACCACCCGTACTGGTGGCTCCGTCCGAAGGCGAGCCACTGCTACTCTACGTATCGGCCACTCCTCAGGTCATAAGCATGGTGCTGGTGGTGGAGCGCGATGAGTGCGCGGGGCCAGGTGCTGGGTCCCAGCTCCCGGCCACCCCCTGGCACTCCCCCGTCCTCGCGGCTCCCCTCGAGCAGGGGGTCGAGCCCGAGCACTTGGCTCCCCCCGAGCAGCTCCTCCCGACCAGGGAGTAGAGCCCGAGCACCCGGTCAGCCCCGACCACATCGCCGAACCTGGGGGCTGTAGCAGGCCCTCGGGCGAGAACCTGGCTCAGAAGCTACTCTACGCCGTGCTCATCGCTTCCCGGAAGCTGCGCCATCAGGGTGCCGCCATCCAGCAAGTACGTTGCGCTTGCTGAATGTTCTCAAGATGCCTCGTGGATGGACGACATCCGAGGGTACTTGAAGGAAAAGTTCCTCCTCGGGGATGAGGCGTCTGCCGAAAGAGTTGCTCGGCAGTCCAAACGCTATGCCATAGTAGATGGGGATCTCTACCGGCGTAGCGCAGGCAGTATTCTCCTGAAATGCATCTCCCGGGCAGAAGGCGACCAGCTTCTCGCTGAGATCCACGAGGGCGAGTGCGGTGGCCATGCATCGTTCCGCACGCTGGTCGGGAAGGCCTTCCGGCAAGGTTTCTACTCGCCTACAGCTCTCCAGGATGCTTTCGAGCTGGTTCGGTGCTGCAGAGCGTGCCAGTTCCATGCAAAGCAGATTCACCAGCCAGCTCAGGCTCTTCACACCATCCCCCTGTCATGGCCTTTCGCGGTCTGGGGGCTGGACATTCTGGGTCCATTCCCGTGAGCAACCGGGGGCTATGAGTACCTCTACGTCGCCATCGACAAGTTCACCAAGTGGCCGGAGGCGGTCCCAATCATCAAGGTGACCAAGAACACGGCGCTCCAGTTCATCCGCGGTATCACCAGTCGCTTTGGTGTCCTGAACCGAATCATCACTGACAACGGCACTCAGTTCACAAGTGCCCTGTTCGGGGACTACTGCGAAGACCTCGGCATCAAGCTCTGCTTCGCCTCCGTCGCTCATCCTCGGAGCAATGGGCAGGTCGAGCGCGCCAACGCAGAGATACTGTAGGGCTCAAAACCCGGACCTACTACGTGCTCGCAAAGTACAGAAAGGGGTGGGTCGACGAGCTGCCTGCCGTGCTATGGGCCAACCGGACCACGCCAAGCCGCGCTACCGAGGAGACTCCTTTCTTCCTCGTGTACGGTGCTGAGGCAGTCCTCCCCTCCGAGCTCACTCTGGCTCCCCTCGGGTGCATGCCTACTCTGAAGGCGAACCGGAGCAGCAGAGGCACGACGACGTTGACTATTTGGAGGAGCGCCGGCGGCGTGCCGCCGTCCGGGCAGCTTGCTACTAGCAAAGCCTGCGGCGCTACCACCAGCGCCACGTCCGGGCCCGGTCTCTCGAGGTGGGGGATCTAGTTCTCCGATGCGTCCAGTCACGCGAAGGAAGGAATAAGCTGTCCCCTATGTGGGAAGGCCCCTTTACCGCGAGAAGGCTCCTTCCGGCTGGCTGCAGAAGACGGGCAACCGCTCCCCAACCCGTGGAGCATCGAGCACCTGCGCAAGTTCTACCCGTAGATGGCCATGCTCGCGGCTCAGGTCAACCAGGCCAGGGGCTTCCCCCCCCACCCAAGTTGACTGGGGGCTACCACTAACTGGGTAAGTCACCCAACCTTGTAAAAAAATTCTCAATACAGTATGAATGTTAATGTGCAATCATATGTCAATTTCATTTTTCTGGACTCCATATGTTTAATTTGTCTGGTGAGATGCTCGATTGTGCGAGAAAAGTTCACTCTCTCTTTTTCCCCGCTGATAAGAGAATCCCGATCGGTATGCGCGTGGGCAGTTGCCGCTGGCTTACGTCTGTTGTGGTAGGCTGTGGCGTTCGGTGTCGTGGTAGGCTCCCGGGCACTACCGAGTCCCTAGGGTTCTCGGGTAATCTTATCGCTCGAGCTGCTTGAGTAGTCCGGAGCCTAGGCCCCAGGGGTGGGCTGTCGGTGCCCGGTCCGGTCTGTCATACCCGGGCGCCACCGAACCATAGGACCTCTGGGTTATGCCTCTGTCTGCTCTTGTCCGCCGATCTGGGTATTCGAGAGGTCTCGGGTAAAAAACGAGAGCAGTCTATAATGAGTACCGCACTAACAGAGCGCACCAAGCAAAGAATTTCTCTATTTTTTGTCAAGTCACATGTCGACAATTAAGTGCAAAAGCAGCTCGACAGCGAGGGCCTCAGTGCCTAGGTCGCTGCTCGGCCCCAAGGGTCCTCGAGTGGTCCTACCGCTCAAGTGTGAGTGGTCGAGATCGCCTGACCCCAGGCTCCTCATGCGCCCCTTGATGCTCGGGCGCCCCGGCTGTGGGAACCAAGTCCCCGGGCACCCCGAGCTCGGAGCGCATGCCCCTCCTGGATCGGTTGGCCGAAAAGCTGATAGCTGTCCAGTGAGTGGTTAAATTCAAACGAATTTACATTCAATAATATTTTGTTCCCGAGTCGTCCTCGGGGGCCCTCGTATTCTAATCTGCCCGGTGAGATGGTCTCCTCGCGCACAAAACCCTACCGCGTGTCCACTTTTTCCTAGAACGACAGAACGATCCATAGAAAGGTGTACCGTACGTGCGGTAATGTCCGATCGAAGTCTTTCATGGTGGTCGTGGTGTTCAGTCTGCTTTTAGGGCTCCGAGCACTACCGAGTCCCTGGGCGCCCTGGGTAATCCTATCCCTCGAGCTGCTCGAGTAGTCCGGAGCCTAGGCCTCAGGGGTGGGCTGTCGGTGCTCGGTCCGGTCCGTCCTAAGCCCGGGCACCACCGAACCATGGGGACTCTTGGTCGCATTCTCGCCTGCGCATGTCTCCAGTCTGCTGACTGAGTGGTCGCAAGGTGGAAAAGTGTTCACCGGTCATGGCGTGCTCCGTGCTAGATCGATCTATCTCCCGAGCAAGGAAGTTCATGCCTTTGTCTTTTGACATAGCCGTTGTGGACTCGCGAGGGCTCGGGGGCTGAACGCACCGAGAAGGACGGTCGGGGCGACTTCGTTCTCGGGGAAGGAAAGGTCGGGGTCGGTCCGATTGAGTACTCCTCAGGGCATCAGGAGAAAACATCAGAAACTACACTAAGCACTCAGAGGAATACTGGAGTTGCGACCCCAAAGGAAGGCTTCCATTATATTCACAAAGAAGGATAGCTGATCTGAGGGATCACTCCCATATTTACATCAAGTCAAAAAGAAAAGAAGAAGAAAAAACTACTACAAAAGCCTAGTCGGAGTCGGAGTCGGAGTCGGAGCCTTCGTTGCCGCTCCTCGGGACTGGGGGCGGCGGCACCTCCCGCTTGAAACCAGCCACCACCGCGGTGGCAATGCTCTGAACTGCCTCCCAGGCGGCCTCCTCCTCGGCTTCAACCACCCCTTCCTGAGCCGGCTCTAGTGGGAAATTCGGGTCTCGACTCCGGTAGCAAGCCAGGACGTGTTCGGCCACTGCTTGGGCCAAGCCACGCCCCTCCCAGGCGGCGAGTTCCTAGACAGCCCAGGGCAGCGCCTCGAGGCACTCGTAGACCTGCTGGAAGCCTAGGGCGTACCGGCCAGGGCCTCCCCCCTTCTTCTCCATGATAAGTTGCCCGAGTCCAGCCGCCGCCATGGACCACTGCATCCGCCGGAGGGTGTCCTCCAGCATCAGCTGCAGGCTGGCCCGTGCTACCGAGGTGACCTCGAGCTCCTCCTTCGCGAGCCGCAGCTGCTCCTTGAGCCCCTGGCCCCCGACCGCGCCAGTAGAGCCGGCGCTGAGTGCATGGCCCACGGCCAGCTTTACCTGCCCTGCCAGGACGGACAGGGCCTGCTCGCGGGCGGCCAGCTTCGCCTTGGACTTGGCGATCCGCTCCTCCTTAGCAGCAGCCACCGCCGCCACCTCGGTAGCCTCCGCCTCCCGGCGGGCCAGCAGATCCTCCCGAACGCCCAAGTCCGCCGCCGTTATCACGGCATCCGTCTCCCGGATTGCGACGTCCTCCTCCCAGCATTGGAGATCCCCCTCGACATGCTGGAGTTCCTCTGCCCAGTACTGGAGGTCAGCACGGGTCCGGTCGACTTCGCCTCTTTGGCGAGCTAGGTCAGCCTGGAAGGCCTCTGCCGCTCTCTCGTGGTTCACCGCCGCATCCTCCCGCTCCTGCGCCTGCCTCTCCCTAGCAAGGGCCTCGGCAGCCTGCTGCCGCGATGCCTCGGCAAGGCAGGCGGCGTCTTCCCGCTCCCGCATGACCTCCGCGCGGGTGTCCTCCAGAGCCTTCCGCTCCCGCGCGACCTCTGCGCGGGCCTCCTCCATGGCGCGCCGCTCATCCTCGATGGCGGCGCGCGCAGCGGCGAGCTGTGCTCTTTCCGTGGCCAGAGCGACGTGCTCCGCCTCTCGCCGCGCCATCTCCTCCGCTACGGCCGCCTCCAGCCGCCCGATCACCTCCTGGGCGCTCCCAAGCACGACCGGGAGAGGTTCAGCGGGTTGGCTGGGCGGCGGCTGGGCGCTAGGTCCCCTGCGAGCCTCCCCCGGGGGGCGCGAGGTCCCCGAAAGCTGCCACGCGGTCACCTACCATGCGCTCTGCGTGCTTGGGGCGGGCTCAGACGGCACCGGACGCTCGGGCGGCAGCTGCGTCTCTGTCTCGGCCGCCGCATCCGCCGGCCCCTTCTCGACCGCCGCATCCGCCGGCCCCAGCTCCGCTGCCGCATCCGCTGGCTCCGGCTCCGCCGTCATGTCCGTCGGCCCCGTCTCTGCCACCGCGTCCGTCGGCCCTGACTCTGCCACCGCGTCCGTCGGCCCCGTCTCCGCCGCCGCGCTTGCCAGCCCCGGCTCCGCCGGTGCACTCGGCTCGGGCGTGCTCGGCTCGGGGGCTGGCGCTGGCCTCGGCGCCTCCGGCCACCCCTGGCTCTCAGCATCGCCCGTAGGCGGCCTGGAGGAGAAGAACAAGATCAAAATCCAGAACTTAGTCCGGGCAAAGCACACCCAAGAAAGAATGAAGGAAGAAACTTACGTGTTTGTGGGTCTTCGATACTGCCATCTTGCTACCGGAATCCTGAACTCCGGGCTCGATGGCGCTGGCCTGGAGTCCTCCCTCCTTCTCTTCCGTCGGGGGTTCTGTAGGGCCGTCGCGTGGTCTCCGGGCACCGGATCGGGCCCAAGCAGACCAAAGTGTGGTTCCAGAACCGCAGATGCCGCCCTCGCCGACGGCCCCGCGCTGGACG
This sequence comes from Phragmites australis, assembly GCF_958298935.1. NCBI lineage: Eukaryota > Viridiplantae > Streptophyta > Magnoliopsida > Poales > Poaceae > Phragmites > Phragmites australis. The sequence continues at coordinate 15,752,314 of NC_084936.1, read as the reverse complement.
GCTGGCCGTCCCGACTTCCCCCCTCGCCTAGCAACAGTGACGGCGGGGACTCCGGCACAGGAATAAAGAGCCGGGGGCGCTTCCCCCGGTCCTCCGACGCCGGCGCCGCCCCACTGCCAGCGGTGCCTCCTCCTCCGGTGCGGCGGCTGCTGCCCGCAGCAGCCCCACTGTTGGCCTACAGCACACCGCTCGCGGTGCCCGGGCCACCAGTCTGCGCCGGACCGCTTGCGGCCTCCTCGCCGGCCGCCTCATCCAACCCGGGGATATCGGTGGTCTCGGGACTCCGGCGCCTCGGCCGGTCGACCAACCCCTAGGTGTCGAACTCCGGCAGCTTCTCCTGGATCGCCACCCGCTCAGGATTGGCGCAGAGCGCCATTTCTTTCCACGGGAGCTCCGCCCGGCTCAGCTCATCCACCCCGGTCACCACCCGGAGCATGCCCCTCAACTCCGCCGTGCCCAGGTCCCAGTCCTCGCCGATCTGTGTCTGGGTGATGTCCTCAGGGCCGGTGTAGAGCCAGCAAGGCCGGGCCCGCTCCCGCAGGGGCGCCAAGCGGCGGTGCAGGAACCCGATGCGCTCCAAGACCGGCCGAGAGTGCTCGGGGATGTGAACAGTACCCCCGAGCACTCGGTACCCCGACGACCCAGAAAGACCCCCGAGGGGCCTACCGATGAGGTGTCAACCAGTCAAAGGCCCAAGGCTGCATTTAATGAGCGTGCGTGGCCTGTCGCCTCCAACTGCTCCCGTCGCACTCAGCGTCAGTTCCTGCCATGTTTTGGCAGAGAGGCGTGGGGTTATTAATTGCACGGGTTCCGTCCCGTGCCATCCGGCTTGTCTCAAGATAACGTCGTAAGGACCAAGGCGTTCCGTCTGCCGCGCTGCTGTGGCAGGGGAACAAGACAGGGCGGGCACGCTGGGTTGCTCTGCGACTGCCCGGTGGGCCCTCTCCACGACGCCCATTGCCAGGGCATTTATGGTGACGGATGACCGGGCGTGCGACGCATTTTCCACCCTCGGTCACTTCGCCCAGAGGAAATGATGATGCCCGTTCCATTTATGGCGTCTCGGAACTCGTGCCCCCTCCTTCCGTTCGGGGCATGTCACGGCCGGCGGGTACTTAAAGCAGCCAGCGGCACAAACGGAGTACAGGAGACGAAGAATAGAAAAACAGAGAGAAGTGAAAAGAGCATAGCTAAAGAAGACGGTTAGAGGTAACGGATAGACAAGAACACAGCGCAAGAGAACACTGTGAGGAAGGCTGAGCCCAGTTCCAGCCGAAGAACAAGGAGCCCCAAACTCTTAGATAGACCAACATTCTTGTAACCAGCAACATCCTTGAGGGACTTTCTCAGGACAGTTATAGCATCCATACAGGAGTAGGGTATTACACCCCCGTGCGGCCCGAACTTGTCTAAATTCCGGTGCATTTACTTCTTCTTGCACCAGGTCAACACCCCCACCACCGGCCGTTGCATTCATTCCCATTTATTTCTCCGACGAACGTATTCAGGATCATCCCCCGGCCGAATCTCTAAAAAGGGGTCTCTCGGGATCCCTGCGACTGGAGTTAATCCTCCGACAGCAGGATAGAGTTATGTTGTTGTTGGTTAAGTTAGTTGCTCACACATATGTGTCCAGGTTGCTTACTGCTCATGTTTAACTTAACCATGTGGCTTTTCTGTGCTAATGGCTCAATGCATAATCCTTGGAGTCGAGCTATGTATATGTGCTCTATATGGTTTAAGTCTTGCGAGTACCTTCGTACTCATGCCTGTGTTTTCAGGTGTTGCTGGTGAGGAAGAACTGATGTTTGGCTACTTCGTGCCTGCCGATCAGGGTGGCGGGCAAGAGTAGTGCATCCTACTCTCGGAGGTCGTGCTTTTGGGGTGGAGTCTAGGGGCATGTGGCTCTACTCTCTTTTGTTGTATAGGTTTATGTTTCCGCTGCGTAGATGTTGTTGCCTTTTGTTGTAAATTATTGGAAATAGTTGTATGCTTAAGATCTTGTAATATAAATGTTAATTACTTGCTATTTCTTAAGCTATGTTGTGCTGCTAAATGTTGGAAGGCATGTGTTTTGATCTTAGGTACAAAATACGTGCCGGGACTACCGGGATGAAATTCCGTTTAATCATCGATGTTGTGATTATGAATAATGATCCTACTGGTGATTAATTAGAATATTATTTGGACAGTTCCTCACACTTGATCAACCTCTGCCTTCTTCAAGGGGTCAATTGACTGAAGCTAGGATTTGACTGTTGTCGCTTGGTCATAAATTTCCTTGATACGAGACTTCATTGTCGCCCAGAGATCGACGACAAAGGAAGCTTGCAGAAGTTCCAGGTTCGTTGAGCTTCGAGCTTGATGCGGGAACAGTTGCAAAAAGTTGTTCTAGTTGAGGAGGCGGTGGCGGGGCAACTGTGGGAGAAGGACCTAGTTGGATGACCAAACCACCTTCGACTTGTTTCTTTGACTTCTCCAGAATCGGCAAGCTGCAAGAAAAGGGATCAGGAACGGAATAGAGAGTTGTAGATTAGTATAAATGTTTAGATATAACCTTTTGGCAACTAGGATAAGTGGCATGATGATGATGTGTGAATCTCTGCATGCTCATCTGTATTCTACGTGCATTAAATGCTAATATACTCGTTGTTTCAAACTTTGAAAAGTTTTTTTTAACTCTACTCAGAGACAAACATTGAGAAGTCGATATTACTGGCCCTTATCAAGTCTTGAGTGCAGATAACAACAGGGCGCTCGATCCAAAAGTGTTTCCACTCGATACTCGAAATAGAGCATCCTCTTGTTTGATTCTTTCGACTGCGAGTTCGATCTACCTTACTCGACCAAGCTTGGACTTGGCAAAACTCGAGTAGGCGCTTGCAGAAATCCTCCCTGCTGAGTAAAGTTAAGGGGCTTCTGTCGAATATTTAACTATGGAGTATATACACATAAGGAGTATACCATATACGATTGGGTTAACCGCTAGTGCGCGAGTTTGAGGCTATAAATACCCCTCCACTCAGTCATTTGAGGTAGCTAGAGTCCTGAGAAGTTCATGCACACATGAGAAGACATCCAAGCCACTAAATTGCTTAAAGTGATCATTCAAGGCGATTAAACACACTATCAGAGAGTGATTAGTGCTTATAGGCCTAGAGAGTGTGTTGCTAGGTGATTGCTGCCTAGAGATTAGATCAAGGAGTGATCCAAGCTTGTATCTCTTGGTACGTCAGCACCTTGGAGTCTTGATGACTCACCGGCAAGCTTGTTGACCCTCCGACTTGATGTGGAGCGGCGGCAAGGCGATTGTGCAGGGATACGGATACCTTTTCCTTTGTGGCTCAAGCTCCAAAGTGATCACAGCGGTAAGGGACCGGAAGAGATGCTTGTGATGAGGCCTTGCCTTGGTGGCTTGGTGGCTGATCCAGGTGCTATCTAGGAGCATATCTTTGGCGGAGCTCTAACATGAACTAGAAGTGGTATTTATACCATCGATACCACGGGATAAAAATCCTTATATCGAGTTTTCTCTCTCTACCTTCTTTATGCTTCCGTATTTACATTCTTGCAATTTACCTTCCTAGATAGGTTGCAAGCTCTTTTGTTTGGTAGAATACTAGATAAATCTAGAGCACATTTAGATAGAAATTGATATAGGTTTATCTTGGGTAGTTTTTGGAGCCGGAATAGGTTCTAAGTATCCTAATTCACCCATTCTTAGTACGTCACCGATCCCTACAATTAGTATCAGAACTAAGGCTCACATCTAGCTCTTCAATTTGTGTTAGAGATTCACACCTTTCACAAGGTTTCACCCATTTAAGTGGCATTTAAGACTTAGTCTTATTGTGATTGGTTAGGCTTCACCGCCTAGTGATTTGTGACGTTCGGAGTTGGGATGGATTCTCATAGTGCTCTACTTTTTTATGACACAAACTTCTCTCAGTGGAAAATTTTAATGACTTGTTATTTGCAAGCGCGAGGGTTAGGCATTTGGAGAGTCACTGAGGAAGGGATGAAGCAACGCATCACCAACAAGGAGAGACAATTAGATGCATTGGCAAAGAGTATCCTTTTATCATCTATATATGTTGATGCATTTAATCATGTTTATTCTCTCACCATTGCACATAATATTTGGACTAGTCTCATTGAAATACATGAAGGCACAAAGGATGTACGCAGTGAGAAATATCATATGTTTGTTACTAAGCCTAATGGTATCAAGCAACTACCACATGAAAGTGCTAATGACATGTACTCACGTTTGAATATTCTTGTCAATTAGATCAATGGGTTAGGTTTAACGCCAATTGAAGATGATCAAGTGGTGAGAAGAATACTTCAAGCTTTTCTTTCAAAGTACAAGTTGATAGTCTCCATCATGTACGACAACAATGACATCAAGAAGATGACTCCAAGTCAAGTGCTCGGTAAGATCACCGCCTATGAGATAACAATGAACATGAGGGTGAAAGCTTCTTCCTCATTTAACACCAAGAACCTTACTCTCACAAGCAAACAAGCTCAATACCAACAAGTAAAGGCAAGAATGAGAAGATAAGAGCAAAAGTCAAGCTCAAGTTAAGATGATGGAGATGAAGATGAAGGGAGCTTTGAAGAAGATGAGCAAAGGACCTCAAGCAATGAAAAGATGGATCCTGAAGTCGTCAAACTCATCTCACAAGTGGAGAAGAACATTAAAAAGACCAATCTCAAGATTTATCACCCAATCTCCATGAAGAACATAATTGATCATATCAAGAAGGAGAAGAAAAAGAAGACTAAGAACAAGAGGAAGACAAGGGGAAGAGCCAAAGCATTCATAAATATAGGAAGATGGGTGAGTGACAATAAAGAGTCAAGCTTAAGTGATGAGAACCTCACCATCCTCCCCTCTAAGAGGAGCTCTTCCTCATAGTCATCATCACACAAGTCATCGCGCAATTCATCACACAGGTGCCTCATGGTCAAAGATATGAATAGCGATGTAAGTGATAATGAATCCAATGAGGATTCTCCCTCCTATGATGAACTCCTTCATTTGATCAATGAGCAACAAAAAGCCCTTAAGAAATAATCTAAAGAGCTTAAGAAATTCAATGCACTTAATGATATTCATGCTACTTTTGTTTCTAATTATGAATAATTATTATGAAAATTTAATTTGCTAAACAAAGAGCATGAATAGCTTAAGGCTAGAATTGAGTGCATTGAATCTCAAACTAAGGACCATTTGAAGCAATCTACCTCTGTATTTAATTTCAATTCTAAGGTAGATGCTTCTACTTCTTGTAATGATTTAATTTCTTTACCTAGCTCATCTTTTTGTAATGATGATTTGTGTTGAGAATATTATTGTAGAATCATCTAACAACTTCATTGCACAAGAGAATTATGAGCTTAAACAAGAAGTAGAGAAACTAATGAAGGACTTGGCTAGACTAAATGGCAAAGAATATGTCTAACCTCCTCAAGATAACCGTGCTACTATAGTGAAGAATCTTACAGAGGAATTCACCGTGACATGCTTCAAATGTCATCAAGAAGGCCACAAGTCCTTCTAATGCAAACAAGCCAAGGAGACAAAGGAGAAGAAGATGACGATGAACCTCTCTAACATGACCTCTAACCTCTACACTAAGCCTAACTACAAGATCAAGACCAATAACAACCACTACAAGCTCAAGAAAAAAGATAATGACAAGGTGGTTACACACATGGTTGGGAGAAAGAATTGGAGGTATAACCAAACCATTTGAGTACCCAAGGAAATCATTACCAACATGAAGGAGCTCCAATCGGTTTGGGTTAAAAAAAACTTGAATCCTAAGGCAGCTATAGGGATTTGGAAACTTGGCTTATAAGATGGAGTGAAGATTCAAGCAAAAAAGCCAAACGTACAAGATGGGCGTGTTGATGAAGATTATAATCATCACATACCCAAATCCCTATCCAAAGATAAAAGAGGTAATGAATCTAGATGCAAAATCATCTCATTTGATGTAGCTCATTTACCTCGTCTAGGATTGTATATGCTTATTTCAATTTATTGCAATGCCTAGTGTATGTTTTCATATGGTAGGTTGCTCGTATTTATCTCTAAACCATGAACAACCTACATGATTTATTAGTTGTAGGTCACTTACGTGGCACTAGTTTTACATTTGGTATCTTTTATGTGTCATAATCCAATCTATAGGATAAATTCCTATTGTTATCTATAACAAGTGTATATGCCTCACATGTATTGAACACTTGTATGCACACATTTAGGGGGAGTATATTCTATAGGTTATGATTTTGAGACTAGCATGTATTGCAAGTTATATCTTTTGTAGTCTCATAGAGCAATCTACAAGTCCCACAGGTATGCAATGCTTAAACGCTTTAATTGATATCATTGTCAAATCTTTTATTCATTTAAGCAACCTCCATGCATAATATAGCTTAAACTTCCTATCTTGATATATTGTCTAGTTGTACATATGTTTCTTTTTCATCATATATATGCACACATATGGGGAGAATTTAAATTATATTATGTGAGTTTCATAAATATTGATCAATGTACTTTCATAGCCTACAATTGGTATCCTTTTAATTGGATCATGATTTGTAAAGCTCTCTCTCTCATGTGCTCTAATATTTTTCCCTTTAAGTTCAACATGTGCGTATAACCTTTTTGGGAGATTATTGATAAATGGGGAGAATTTTGATGACTATAGCAAGATGCAAGTTTGCGAGATAAACAATATGAATGAGATAGTAGAAACTAGCAAGATGTTTAGGAATGTCGAAATTGACAAAGGAGAAAAAGAAGAAGAAGCTCTTGCATGGGTCGATCAAGGGAGATGGTGGTGATGAAGAAAGGGGGAGCCACAATAAAAAAAGACTAAGTGGTAAGAACATGCATCTAAGAAATGTGGTAAGATTTTATGCTCGTCTATGATCTTTACATTTTCTATCATTTATTATTTGCCACTTGCTATAGGATAGATCCCTATTTATCATCAATCACAGAAAAGGGGAGATTGTAACGAAAATGATACTATTAGACCATGATTGTGATTTTTTATTAATTATAACATAGTTAATGAAACTAACATATTTGTCAAGAATATATGTTAGTAGGTCTCTTAGATGCAATACATGAAGAAGCCACCGTAGCCGGGATAGAGTTGGACTGAATTGGAGAAGTCTTAGCAAGATTTGTCTTACCGGATAATCCGGTGCTCTGGGTGTTGAACTCACCAAGACATTTCTACCAGAGAAAGTTGCAGCCATTGAAGTTGAAGATCGAAGCACCAGATGGTCTGGTGATTAATGTGTTGCACACACTTGACAAAAAACAGTGCAAAGAGACAGAAGGAGCTCAACACACCGAAAGGTCTGGTGTATATGTTATATACACCAGAGGCTTAACACCTGACTAATTTGCACAGAGAGGGTGCCAAGTGTTAAAGAACGAAGTTCAAGGCACCGGATGGTCTGATGATGGATGCTGTGTACACCAGAGTATTATTTTCAAAAAGGGTTGCATTGGTTCGGTTGGCTGAAGTCAACTCACCGCATAGTCCGGTGATGAAGTGATGTGCACCAAATGCTTTCACCGAAGCAATTTACAAAGAGAAGAAGTAAAGGCTCGGATGGCTCAAGATAACTGACCGTATAGTCTGGTGATGGATGAAGTATACACCGGAGTGTCTGGTGTTCACAGAGGCTTGAGTGGGGTTCCAACGGCTAGTTTGTGAGAGTGTACTCACTGAATAATTTAGTGTTAGTATTATTGTTCTCACCGGATCATCTGGTGTTAACAACTTTTCTGAGTCATTGGGTTAACGGCTAGTGCACTGGTTTGAGGCTATAAATACCCCTTCACTCAGCCATTTGAGGTATCTGGAGTCCTGAGAAGTTCATACCACATGAGAAGACATCCAAGACATCAACGTGCTTAAAGGAATCATTCAAGATGACTAAGCACACCATTAGAGAGTGATTAGTGCTTATAGGTCTAGAGAGTATGTTGCTAGATGATTGCTGCCTAGAGATTAGGTCAAAGAGTGATCCAAGATTGTACCTCTTGGTACGTCGGTACCTTAGAGTCTTAGTGACTCACCAGCAAGCTTGTTGACCCTCTGACTTGGTGTGGAGTGACGGCAAGACAATTGTGTAGGGACACGGAGATCCTTACTTTTGTGGCTGAAGCTCTGAAGTGATCATAACGGCAAGAGACCGAAAGAGAGGCTTGTGGTGAGACCTTGCCTTGGTGGCTCAGCTGGATTGAGATATTGTCTTTATGACTTGGTAGCTCAATAGTCATGACCGGGTGCCATCTGGGAGTATATCCTTGGTGGAGCTCCAACGTGGACTAAGGGTGGCATTTATGCCATCGATACCACAGAATAAAAATTCTTATACCAAGTTTGCTCTCTCTACCTTATTTATGTTTCCGCATTTACATTCTTGTAATTTACCTTCCTAGATAGATTGCAAGCTCTTTTGTTTGGTAGAGTAGGCACACTAGATAAACCTAGATCACATTTAGAGAGAAATTGATATAGGTTTATATTGGGTTGTTTTTGGAGCCGAATAGATTCTAAGTGTCCTAATTCACCCCCCTCTTAGGACGTCACCGATCCCTATAGAGGCATGAACCTGTATACATCGTGTGTGCCCCGCTTCATGTTTGATTTCTGATCCATGAAGGTAACCCCGTTATTTTCCGAACACATTGTCACGAACAAATCCTTAACAAGACCTAGAACAGAGAATGTAGCTAAGCAAATTAATTGTGGTTTTTTTTCCCGTCAAATCAACAGGAAGCAAGAGCGCACCTGAATTTGTCATATCCATCGAAGCCATCCCAATTGGTGTCAGACATCAGGGGACCCTTGACTGGGGTCCTGAGCTTCGCGTAGACAAAACTCAACTTTGAATGCCTCGGTCCACTCCCCGGTGAGCAAGCGAACGTCCAACATCGTCAGCAGAGCAACCAAGGGGAGGGCTTCGGTGAGTACGAGCAGCTTAGCAATGGCGGCAGAAGAGAGTTAAGGTAGCCAGTCGATGCCACTCGTCCCGACCGCTAGGGTAGCATGCATGGTGATGGGCGGTTGCAGGTAGTGTGAGTAGAAAGCTAGTGGGATAGAGGAGAGCCCACCCACCTCAGCCAATTGCCATGCCAGAAGGATGTGAGGGTGCCATCTCGCAGTTGGACAATCATCAGGGAGTGGTAGGTGGGGATGAGCTTTTTCATTGCACGCCAACACTGTGTATCCATCGTGGCATGCCCCCCGTCATACCAGTAGAGGATCCAATTGCCCACAAGTCCCGATCGCCAAAGAGGAGCCTATGAATGTTCTTGATCAGGAATTCAGGAGGCATCGATTCTAGACGATCAATCCCTTGATCCTGAGTCCGCCGTCATCCTAAGGTCAGCTCGCCATCTTCCAGGTGACCTGGTAGTCACTGCCACTGCATTTTGTCGCTCTTTTCTAGAACATACCCTTTTGTGGCTTGTCAATCTTCTCAATCGTCACCTTGGGTAGGAGGAGCACCGACATGGCATACATGGGCACGATCGAGAGCACCACATCGATTAAGGTCTGGCAACCAACCAACGAAAGCAAACACATGCACCACCCTGGGATGCAACACTCCAGCCGGATGACAAGCCCATCAAGAACCATTGACAGAATCTTGGTGTTAGACAATGGAAGACCACGATAGCTTTGGGGGTGACGGAAAACATGTAACTATTTATTATATATTTGCGATAAATATGGAATATCCATAACGGATATCCACAATATACGTATCCTTTACTCATTTCGGTAGATGTTGTAACCGCCATGGGGTAAATAAGGCATGTGACAAATATTTGATGCATAATCATATCCGATACGGAGATTACCCCCATGACGGAAAGTGTCTCCTAGATATTTGGGAGAGTTACAATCCAGATAGGTTACGCTCGAAGGAGTCCGAGTAGAATAGTACAGCCTTGCCTCGACTATAAAAGGAGAGGGGGTTATATGCAAGGCACGCCAATCAACACCCGAGACAAAGTACCAACCATGGCTCCTGTTCGCTATGAATTGCAAACACATACAACACAACCATGCATGCATCACAGCAATTCCCATGACCTTGCGTACGCCCGCGCTTTCCCACTACACACTTGATCGTATACCTGCAACCTCGACTTCTTGTGTACTGTTCTTTAGCTCAAATGTCCCACATGACATCCTTGATCGCTAGAACCTGAGTTCCTCCCTGAATCTAGTTATGATCCTGTCATCGACCATGTTAGCCCTCAAGATACACATGCACATGAAGAAAACACGAAAACACATACGAGCACAAGTTCTTTCCAACTTAACTCAAGATTAGTCCATAGAATAACCAACTAATTAGATAGGGCCTAGCCAATAAGAGAGCGCCAGACAACAAAAAGGTTGAAGGAAGTTCTGGAAGAAAAAATATATGATACTTTTCTAGTTGTAGGTAAGTGCTCTCTGAACTGTGCAATAAGGTCACCCATAACCTCTTCTACCTTGCGCATACTTACACTCTCCCTTCATGGATTCTCAAGATCCCCGTCTCATTTATTGAAGGTGAAGAGAAAGTGTAAGATTATGTGTGATAAAAAAATGGTTTAGTGATGAAATTGGCAAAACAAAGTGATTTAGCATTATGACATAGGTGATGTATATGTGTTGTTAATATATTTATTGGATATGCTCTTGGTAGCATAGTAATATCGATGATTTTGATATATGCAATACACTCGTTTGAATGAACATATGAGATTATTCGTGTAGTAAAAGATCATGCAAAAGGGCAAAACATCAAATAATTTGTTTAGTGCTACAACACCCAAACTAATTTCAAATTTAGCTCTTCTACCCTATGGACCCTACTTTATCCTACTAAGGACTTATTTGGTAGAATTTCGCTGTGCGAATCCACAATGGAGCAGATCCGGAGCATCCTTTTGGTAGCTCCACCGATCTTCACTACGAGGACTTAAACTCTATCAAGTTGGTTGCTCCACAAAAGCTTGGAGTCTCGGTGTTAGGGCTCTGGCTAGATTTGAGGTGGAGTTGGTAGCTAAAACCTTTGATCTATGCTTAAAAATTGGAAAAATTGCAAAATCCTACATTTCGAATACCCACATACATCTCAATTCCTTACACTCTATAACCTGTAGGTTTTATATGTTTTTAAATTCCCCTATGTACATTGACTGATCAACATAGTTGTCATGTGGCCTCCAAACGTGGCTCGACTCGTCTAACATAGTATTTAGAGGTGCTAGAGATGTTCCAAGCGTAAAAAATTATAGAGAAGTTCACCGAGTGGAAGAATCATAAAGGACATCAGTGGCAATCAAGTTTAGGGAAGATGGGAGAATCTTGGCGATTGTCGTACCAAACTTCGAGAAAACTCGTAGGTGAGTTTGTCTTGGCAAGTCAAGCACTGTCGGTCAACATGCACATATGAGTATTTAAAAATATACAAAATTTATAGGCGTTAGACCGTAAGAAATTAACATGCAGTTAGATATTTGTAAACCCTCTGACTTGCAAGTGGGGTTTTGTAATTTTTGTTAAAACTGTCGAACTGTAGCACCATGTCATTACCTCACAATGTCAAAGCGAAATGAATCCGCTTCTTCGCGAAGTACACGGACAACCGTAATGCGTATTCACTTCAGGGGATACGTATACTCGTTAGCCCATCAATCCCAACCTCCCTTCCCCCGCGACTTTTGGCTCTGCTCCCTCGTGTTCTTCCCTCCTTCGCCTCGTTTCAAACCCTAGAGCCCCTCCTCCTCCCAACACCCCTAACCCTAGCCCCTCTAATCTGCCCCCCTCTCTCCCTCCACCCTCCCCGCGGTCACCACCACCTCCTCCGCTCTCCGCCGCACCCCGCGCCGCCCGCGCTCGCGCCCTAGTGACCCCACCGCGCCTCGGGTGGCTGTGGAGGCGCTGGTGTGTTTGGGGGGATTGGGTGAGGGCCTGAGGGGATGGTGTGGCAGCCATGAGTCGGTCCTCGTTCCGGCCGCGGCCGGTAGACATCCACAAGAGGCTCCCCATCGTGAAGTCATCGCGGGAGTTTGAGGACGATGACCCCACATTCACACTCCGGGCCGCCCCTCCCCTATTTCGTCACTCTGCACCGGAACCCGCGGCTGATGGCGAGGTAATGCACGATCAGAAAGTTATGATTCTTTGTAATTTTGGTGGAATGGTTTAGAGACTCGTTGTAATGTGCTGCCTGAAATGGATAAAATTTGAGACGTGTTTGGTCTGTCATTGGCTTAAACCTTGTTCCCTTATAAATTGGGTTGTCGGGAGCACTTCAGTAACAGAGTGCTCATCCCTTGCTTGTTGACCAGAGGGATCCCTTCGTGACAGCCTCTAAGGTTCGCACTTCGCAGTTATCAAAGTTGACAAAGTGGCCCTACTAAACTTCAAGATATATCACCAAAGTGAGTCAGAGAACTTGTAAATGTCGAACTCAAACTGCTTTCCACCTATTATCTAGATATGCTATTTTGGTATTATGTGCTACTGATTGTAAAATCGATTAGGGAGCTTATCAGGACAGATTTGAAAATTGTCTGGTATACTCAGCATGTGATTCTGTGCAAAGTGTAAACTCTGTATGCCCAAAAAGATACCCTTTGCTTCGCCATGTAAGTGGACATCAAGATAAGAAGTGAAGGTTTGGTATACTTAAATATGTTGTTGAGACCTGGATTAAGCTTATCTTGCTGACTTCTGTAAGCTTAATGATCTGCATTCTTGCTTAGGCAATCATATAACCTGATTATTTGGGGCTTACGTTATATAAAAGCTGGCCTGTTAGTTAAGCCCTGAAAGATGTGGATAAACTCAGAATATGAATATCTCCACAGTTATAAGATTCATAAGTTGTCATGTGAAGGCTAAAATTCTGAAATGGGAGCTGAACTTAAAAGTTAAAGAGAAAAATAAGCTAGTTGATTGTGATGAATGTAACCAAGGACAACCGAGAGATAGCTCGGTTGGTAGAGCCTCTAGTTAAGAGGCTGCCCACCCAGGCTCGAACCCAGATGCTCGTAGGTCATGTGAGTACCTCCCTAAGGGGTTCGGTACTCCCCTCTCTTAAGACAAAGCCAGGGGACGTCTTCTCCCCAATGACTGAGTTTTTTTTTTAATATCTCCAAGCAAGTCAGTGTGAGTGGAAGAGCCTTGGGCCTCAAAGTCGTAGAGAAACAGCTTTACAAAACTTTTTTTTTTCATACCTGATATCAAGCTGTAAGGGACTGTTACGCAGTTTGGCAGACATGATCATATCTCTGCTTTGCAGGCACATCCAGCATCCAGCAAGAAGAATGCCCATGAAATACCCACTCCCCAGTATGACGCTGTTGATACATATGAAAGGGACTATACTTGTACCTTCGCACAACCTGCAACATACATACGTGGAAGAGGAGGTTTATTTTTTGTTATTCCAGCGGTTGAAATTACATAATATATCTCTTCAGTGGTTGTATTTCTTAACTACTGCTTGCAGCCAGAGCTGAGATTGGTGATTTTGTTGAGTATGACCTGGATAATGAAGATGAAGACTGGCTTGAAAATTATAACAATGAGCGAAAAAATATGAACCCTGAAAAGTAAGGAATAAACTGCAGAGCTAGATGTATTATCATATTGTATATACGTGATCTTTTGCTTGTTATTACTCCATACGTTATTGGAATATATAATAAAAATCTCAAGATTAATTTCTTGTAGAGAGATGCTTATCTTTTCTCAACTATGGAGCATTACCAATGTCCCAATTGATGAAGTTTATAATACTATTTTGAAGTTCAAAGTGCACCTCTTCTGTGGTTATTGTTACATGCACTTGTTGACTGTAATCAACTTAGTTCAAGTTGAACTTGCTGTCTCCAGCTTAGAAAAAAATATAATAATTGCATCCTTGGATGTAAAGTAACTGTAGTCTTTACGAAAGAAATGGTAGGTATCATTTGGTTCATTTAAAATGTCGTTACATGTTACAGGTTGGAGGTCCTCCTATTCAAGCTGGAAATTTTGGACAACAAAGCTCGAGAAAGAGCAGGCATCATAACACCCACCATTATTGGACCAGTACCAGTCAAGTTGCAGCTTGATTCTGCCATGGCGGTAATAATTTCATGTAAAAAAGTACAATTGCCCCATTGAACTCTTGCTTTGTCAAATATCAATCCTAAATTCTTCCTAATGTCAGAGAAACTTTCATGATCAGTCCCACTTTCAATTTTTCTATTTTCGGATTTCTAAGCTTAGTCGGTGGGTCCCATGTCTTTAGTTTTGAAAATTAGGTCACATGACTTTCAAAATCCATTTAAAATTCCTCCTCAACCACTATTGAAAACTTGCCATCATGGCATTTTATTTGCGCAGGTACTGTTCACAGGGTTATGTTCGCGCATAGTTAACTAACTGATGATGAATTTGCAAATTAATAAAAAAGAATTGTTATTTATATTTTTGATAGAAATATTTTTTACTATACTAATTACTGTTAGATTGATTTGATTACTTGGGATGTTTATCTTCAGTTAGTTTGTTTCCTGGAGTAAGAGATTATTTCCTAGGGGTCAAGTAAATCATCCCTGTGAAAGGATTAGCATTGTATCTTCTTTAATCAAGCAAAGATGAAATATCAAAGCCTCCTAGCATGTAAAATCTTTGTCATCCTTGCCTCTTTTGGCTTGCTGTTGTCCTTCTATTCGTTCCCATTTGGTGCCCTCCATCTAGCATCGTTCTACTTCAAGTCGTTTCTGTATGGCCTCTCTCTGAGAGATGGGTACCCCCATTATGAACTAGGTCCATAGTATATGTGGTCTCCAAGCCAACACCATGGCTCATGTTGCCAAGTTGTCCCTAACAGACAACTTGAGTCTCTAGGGCTGGGGTTTGCAAAACCATGAGTAAAATGTTTATGCTTGGAAAAGGAATTATTGTGCGTCGCGTTCTTGAGTTCTGTTCAAGATCTGTGAAGGGTAAAGTGTGTGATTCGATCTTGCGAGAGGTGGATTGTAAGAACACACACGTGAGCACACACTGAACACATGAGTTTTCTCGTTGCTAACAGCTTCTGATTTATTTAGAAATAATATTAGTGTAATCCTAGTGTGTAGGTTAATCTTTTTTGCTGTAGCAACAGTATGCTGACTTGTAACAGTAGGTCGTTTTGTGCCCATATATATTGGGCTGACCCACTTGGTAGTATGGTTTAGATGTTTCTAAATACATCAGAAGCTGTTAGTAGCGAGAAAACTCCTGTGTCTAGTATGTGCTCGCGTGTGTGTTCTTTCAACCCAACTCTCGCAGGATCGAATCGAACGATTGGTACCAGAGCCAGGGTTGATCAATTCCGGCGATGTTAGCTCCTACGAGTGGTGCAGCTTTGAGTCCCCCTCGGCACCTCAATCGCTGTCACTCCCCATCGCCGCCACCACGACGATTGCGACACCGAGATGTTGGTGGACGCGATGTGGTCGTCCAGCGTGTGGTCAAGGAGCTTGGCGGCGCGTCGTACCCGATCCTTACACGGAGTAACTACGCCGACTGGAGCCTACTCATGAAGGTCATGCTGCAGGCTCACAGCCTCTGGGACACAGTGGAGTTTGGCGATGTGGATTTTCAGGAAGATCGCATGGCACTGGAGGCCATCCTTCGCACCGTGCCCTAGGAGATGATCGGCACGATCGCTGTCAAAACGAGTGCCAAGCAGGCCTGTGATGGCATCAAATCGATGCGCGTCGACAACAATCGCGTCCTCAAGGCCTCAGTGTAACAGCTGCGGAAGGAATTCGAGGCAATTTTGTTCCGTGACAGGGAGACGATCGATAATTTCGCGATGCGTCTCTCCGACCTCGTCACCAACCTCGCCACGCTCGGAGAAATGATGGAAGAACAGAAGGTGGTAGAGAAATATCTGCGGGTAGTCCTCAAGAGATTTTTGCAGATTGTTCTGTCCATTGAGACTCTTCTCGATCTCTCAACGTTCACGCTGAAGAAAGTGACTGGGAGGTTAAAGGCGGTGGAGGATCGTCTCGATCCAGAAGAATCCCTAGCTGTCGGCAGAAAGCTCCTCAGCGAGGAGCAATGGCTCGCGCGCATGAAGGAGCGAGAGCAGGGCAAAGGGTCCTCAGGCAACAGCAATGCTCGTTGTCGTGCGCGCGCACTGCGAAAGAAAGGGGGAGGCGGCGGCTCCAGTGGCAAGGAGGTCGCGCGTGATTTCTCCCACGACAAGCACTGGGCCAAGCACTGCCGATTGCCCAAGAAAGAGCATGCTTATTTGGCCTGGGGCGAGGAGGAAGAAGATGAGCCTGCGCTCCTGATGACGCACATGTGCACTCTCAATGATGCTCAGGAGCCATCGCCAAGTCATGTCCACCTCGACGAGCTACGCACACAAGTCCACCTTAGTGCTAGCGATGACGGCGACCACCTAGAGGGCTGGTACTTAGACACCGGTGCCACCAACAACATGACTGGTCGCCATGATGTCTTCGCGAAGCTCGATCAAGGTGTGGTGGGCTCCGTCCGTTTTGGAGATGGCTCGGTGGTCGACATCTGCGGTTGTGGTACCATCCTGTTCGCCGGGAAGAACGGAGAGCACAAGGCGCTCTCCGACGTCTACTTCATCCCATGGTTGAAGAACAACATCATCAGCGTGGGCCAGTTCGACGAGGGTGGCTCCAAGGTGCTGATCGAGGATTGCATTTTGTGGATCTGGGACCGCCAGTGCCATCTCTTTGCCAAAGTTCATTGCAGGCGCAACTGGCTGTACATCCTGTGCCTTGACGTTGCCTGTCCCATCTGTCTCGCGACGCACCACGATGAGAATGCCTAGCGGTGGCACGCGCGCTATGGCCACATAAGATTCGATGCACTTCGATGGCTGGCGCGCCATGAGATGGTGCGAGGCCTGTCGCAGCTGGAGCACGTCGAGCATCTGTGCGACACGTGCGTCACCACAGAGCACCGCCGAGCTCTGTTCCCGTCATAGGCCAAGTATCGGGTGAAAGAGCGTCTTGACCTTGTCCATGGAGATTTTTGCGGTCGCATCATGTCGGCGACACCAGGTGGACTTCGTTTCTTCGTGTTGATGGTGGACGACGCCAGCCGCTATATGTGGCTGACGCTCCTGGTTGCGAAGAGCAATGCGGAGGTGGCGATCAAGTCGATCCAGGCAGAGGCAGAGGTGGAGAGTGGTCGGAAGCTCCGTGTCCTCCGCATCGACAACGACGGAGAATTCACGTCCAAGAATTCACGCACCACTGCGCGGATCGCGGCATCCAGCAACACTTCTTCACGCCGTACAACCCACAACATAATGGCATGGTGGAGATGCGCAATCAGTCGATCGTCGTGATAGCGCGCGCATTCCTGAAATAGAGGGACATGCCGACGAAGTTTATGGGAGAGGTGGTAAGCACCGCCGTCTTCCTGCTCAATCGCGCATCGACGAAAAGCTTGGATGGCATAACACAAAACGGCCGAAAGTCAACGGTGAACTTATTGCTCACATTCGGCTATCTGGCATACGTCAAGGAGGCACGATTGCATCTGCGGAAGCTTGATGACAGGAGCACGCTCTGTGTCTTCATCAGCTATGAGCGTTGCGCGAAGGTGTACCACCTCTACGACCTGAGCACCAAGCGCGTCCGCGTGTCGCGAGATGTGATCTTCAACGAGGATGCTAGATGGAGCTAGGAGGCAGATGCAGCTGGGAGCGTGGCTTCATTGAGTGACTTCGCTGTGGAGTTCATGGTGAGTCAAGTTCATCTCCCAGCGGCTGACGGGCCCATCTCAACCGGAGGAGGAACACCGGCAGTGGAACCACTTGCACCAAGTCTAGCAGCGGCCGATGTGTCACCTAGAATGTCAAGCGGCGAACCTACCTGGGAGGCAGACTTCGTCACGCCATCATCGAATGATAGCGCCAGGCTCGACGCACACCACGGTGATAGTCTAATATGCTACCGCATCGTTGATAAGCTGCTCTGCAGTGGGGGAGCTCTGGCGGGATACGATACCCGCATCCTAGATGATGCCGAGTTGCACCTAGCGACCGCAGGAGAGCTGAGCTCATTCGTGGAACGTGACGCGGTGTGACAAGCAGCGATGCTGGAAGAGATGAAGTCCGTTGAGGAAAACGAGACATGGACGCTAGTGGAGCTGCTGCGTGGACACCGTCTAATCGGGCTCAAATGGGTGTTTAAGCTCAAGAAAGACGAAGTCGGGGTTGTGATCAAGCATAAAGCCCGCCTCGTCGCCAAGGGATATGTGTAACAGCTAGGCGTGGACTTCGACGAGATATTCACACCTGTTGCTTGTCTAGAGTCCGTGCGCTTGCTGCTGGCGCTAGCTGCCCAAGAGGAATGGCTAGTCCATCACATGGATGTGAAATCGACCTTTCTCAACGGCGAATTGGAGGAGAAAGTGTATGTTGCACAGCCGCGGGGGGTCGTCTTCGCTGGAGATGAGCACAAAGTCCTGCGACTGTGGAAGGCGCTCTGCGACCTGTGACAAGCACCGCGTGTATGGAACACGAAGCTCGACATCACTTTGAGGGCTCTCGGCTTCAAGCAGAGCACGCACAAACACGCGATGTACTGGCGTGGCCATGGCAACACACTATTGCTCCTTGGGGTCTATGTGGATGATCTTATCATCACGGGATTGGCAAAGGGGGAGATTGATCGATTCAAGGTGGAGATGAAGACTCAATTCAGGATGAGCGACCTCGGTTTGTTCTCCTTCTACCTTGGGATCGAGGTCCAGCAGAGCAGTAGCGGCGGCGGCATCATGCTGTGCCAATCGCAATACGCCCCTCGAATCCTAGAGATGGCGGGGATGAAAGACTGCAATCCTGCTCACACCCCGATGGAGGAACGACTGAAGCTTAGCCGCGAGAGCGCGACGGCAGAAGTGGACGCGACGGAGTACAAGAGGCTTGTCAGAAGCCTCCGCTACCTCATCCACACGCGACCGGATCTCGCCTTTAGCGTCGGGTTTGTGAGCCGTTTCATGGAGCGGCCAACTTAGGAGCATATGACGGCCGTGAAGAGAATCCTGTGCTATGTTGCAGGGACGATCAACTACGATTGCTGCTACGGGAAAGCAAAGGAGAGACGACTGGTTGGCTACAGCGACAGCGACCTCGTCAGCGACATTGATATGTGAAAGAGCACTTCTGGCGCTTTGTTCTTCTACGGCGACAACCTGGTGAGTTGTCATTCTCTCAAATAGAGGGTAGTGGCTCTGTTGTCCTGTGAAGCAGAGTATGTCGCTGCCACCACTGCAGCTACACAAGGTGTTTGACTAGCTCGATTGCTCGGCGACTTCAAAGGGAAGCCTTTCGACACTGTGGAGCTCAAGGTTGACAACCAATCAACTCTAGCACTGAGTAAGAGCCTTGTGTTCCATGAGCGCAACAAGCACATCGATGAGAGCTACCACTTCATCAGGGAGTGCTTGGACAACAGGAGTGTCTATGCAGACTTCATTGGCATTAAGGACCAGCTTGCAGACATCTTAACAAAGGCATTAGCGCGAGTTCGATTTTAGGATCTTAGAGCTAAGACTGGAATAGTCTAAATTAAACTGAAGCAAACACAATAGGTCAATTTTGTGCCTATATATATTGGGCTGACCCCCCCCCCCCTGATAGTATGGTTTAGATGTTTTCTAAATACATTAGAAGTTGTTAGCAGCGAGAAAACTCCTACGTCTAGTGTGTGCTCGCTTGCGTGTGTTTTTCCAACCCACCTCTCGTAGGATCGAATCCAACAAAGTGGAGAATCACTGCTACTATTTTGTAACTGAAATTCACATTTATTTCAATACTAGCTTCTGCTTACAAGGTGTTTCTAATCCAGGCTTTGCAGTACTTATCTGTCCACTATGTCGTGTTCCAAGCTGTATATAACTACTGGAAATCAAAGGTACATTCGATCTTTAGAATATATTGCTTATGTCATGTGTCCTGTGCACTGCATCCCATGTCTTATTTTGTCATGGTTTGCATCTCTCCCAACTCTGTACTTTCTATTGGCATCTGTCTTATGTTCGGAAACTCTCTTGGAGAGTATCCTTTTTGTTTCATTGGGAACAAACTATTTTCTTGATGTGTTAATGTTATTCATTGTACTTACTGTTGACTTTTTTTTGTCAGAGAGAGCGGTGGCAAAAGCCTATTTTGCGGCATTTGCAGGTGAGCACAATTTCTTTTGGTACCTTGTGTAGCATAATTTTCCACGCATTTTTTATTGTACTACTTTAGATTTTGAACTTTGTTTTGCCTTATATGGAGTATCTTGGATTTTGAGGTGCATGATTTCGGGTGTGTTTGGCGTGCAGTAGCTTGATAATGTGCTTTTCAGACATTTTGCTTTACTATCTTTTGGAAATTAACTAACTGGAAGCTCTGTTTTAGAACCAAAATAGAAATATAATAGGAAATTTGGAAAATATTGGCAGATTTCCTGTGACTACTCTGATAGTTTCTATAAGAGACTGTCAATTGGATCCCTTGTGTAGTTCCATTATACACCATCCGTGTATTATAATATCTTTCCACTTTTACATCAGTAAACCAAAGCACACTTCTATAAGAAGGGAACTAACTGGAGAACATTGGTTCTTCACTATTTATGTGCAGCTTCTCTGTGCATTACTTTCTATTTTTATTATGGCAATGAGAGGAACAATTGATACAAGTGGTAGGATAGCTTCTCCCACCGAAAAGAGGCTTTGATCTAACCATGGTAAAAGCCCTTTGCTGAATTCTTCTTGCTTGTTTCCAATGATGCGCGGCTGCCCCTTTGTATAGAGAGGGGAAATTACAATCCAAATCCAACTCCAAATCCTAACTCAACTAATCTATCTCTAGCTGAATTGGAAACTAATCAAACTCTATCTCCTAATCAATCCAAATTATCTCCTGCCCATAACAACTAGATAACTTGCCTAAACCAACTTGACTCTTTCCATAATAATTTTAGTGTTTGGAGTTTCTTTAATTACAATCAAGTCAGAAAGAAAAACTTAATGTCCTTTCTTAGTCATGGTGTTCTTTGTAATGTTATTCTGTTCTTTTTTTTTTCTAATCGATTGTGATAAAGTAGAAAGGAATTGCCAGTCTCTTTGTCCATGCTTTTGTTTTCTGGGTTACACAACTTCTGGAGTAACTTTAATTGTTTTTTTGTAAAGCCTGCTCCACCAGCGAGTGATACAAATCCATACAATGTCTTCAGACCAAGAGAGAAGGCATATCGTCTTCACACAAGAAGGGTGAGTGTTAGGAAACAGATATGATCATTAATAACCTTCTCTGGTTCAGTTTGAGTTGTTAAAAACTACAAAAGCTTCTATGAAAATATCTGCCTACTACGATGTATTTCTTGTGTATACTTACATTCTCATTATTGATTACATTATTTTTCAGATGCAACGTCGAGAAAATAATGTACAATCATTCGAAAAGCTCTGCCTGGTAAGCACAAAGACAATAATTACGTTTTTGTGGTGGTTTTGTTTGCTGAAGTGCATATTGGTTATGTGCTTGATTACTTCAAATGTCTAGCCAAGGATTTGGTATCATGTTATTCTGTTTTTGCTTATTGAGTCTCTTTCTTCATGTGCATATTTTCGGATGTAATTTCAGAAAAACTTAATTTGATGATAACTACATGTTATCTTCAAAATGGGAATTATGGTATCTTTGGATTTTGCGTTTTGCTTTTGTGGCGTTTATAGTGCACACGCTGACTTATGCGTGGTAATAACGGTTTAACTGTCCTATAGTGCGTGCAATAGTACTGTATATAGGACAATCTTTGGTTTGGCTTTTTGTATGTACAATGATTGGCAAGTAATGCTCATGTAATGATTTGCTTGCATTTGTATGCTTTGAAACTCAAACAGGTTAGGCGAAACCTAGAGCAAGCTAAGGTGCTAATGGAGGCTTTGATTAAGGTATGCTCATGCGTGAAATGATCTTAAGATTCTGTCACAAGAAAATAACACACTCCAAAACTAATTGTTTGCTTTTACAGAGGGAAGAGAAGAAACGTGATGCCATGGAGTGTGAGGTCCACCTTCGACGTATACAAATGAAATACAAGGTAGAAAATAACATATGCTAACTCCCTAGTTGGTTCTTATTCTTACCTGCAAGCATGAACTCCTAACTCGAGTTTTACATGTTGAAGAAAGACGAATTTAATTGAACTTGCGAACTTGATCTGGGACTTAAATCCTTATTGACTAGATTCAAAATAGGATGCTTTATTGATTATTTATTTGGGAAAAGCATGGTTAGGATATCTGTCTCGTAATCTTGCTGGCACCATTATTATTCTTTATCCTCCCAAAGTATTATGATGGAACTATTGTGTAGTTGAAAAGAGCGATACTATAGCTTCTGCTCCTAGTAAGGTGGTACAATTTTACCAGGGCCAACTGTTCGTGATTAGTAGTATCTGAGTTGTGCCCAGTTTCTGTGGAGCAGCCACATTTTCGATTGATTATTGCCATGTTCAATTAGCGTGCCGCCAAAGTGCCACCTTCTGTTGTCATTTTCATGAAGCATGCTAAAGATGAATGGATAATTCTTTGGTAAAGAATGGTGCAAAAAATCTTTGCCAGTGACTTTTTACTTCTATTCAACCTCGCACTTCAATGCTCTGTTTAGCTTTGCTAGCTTACTTTTACATGAATTGCTATGACACGAGTGAAGTTTGTTCTAAGTTCCAACACTAAGACTACTGATCGCACGTTGGTGGTTTAGGATTGATTTAGGGATGTCGGTGTGGTTATTTTTTGTCAATATGCTTGGCACATTTGCAGTTTCTATTGTGGGATAAGAATAACAAATATTCTTGCATGGTTATCTGGCAGTAGTTTCTAAATTTCATAATTACTTTCCTGAGCCAATTAATTTTAGTTTTTCTGTACTCTAGCTCTTGAATTGGGTTTATCCCCAACGAAATCATTTGGAAATCACTAGACTTGTTATGAGCACATGCTAGGTTAAGAATACTGGAAACATAAATTTTGTTTGGACGCCCAGTAATCTCTAGTTAATCCTTGCTCCAATAGTTTGGAATCGCACTATCATTTTATTATCTCCCATAATTACATTAAATTAATTCCTTCAGCATGAAGCGCAACTTCTTGATGATGGGATTGCACTATCAGGCCGCCAGCAAGTTTCCAGTCAGTTTGGATCGAGTGACGATGATTATGCTGACTCAGATGATACAACTACTGAGCAACCATTTGTACAACCAATTGCTTTTCACCTTCGGTTCCCTGATAACAAAGTATCAGTCATTCCGTCTGTACGTTTAAAGCATGAGCGTGAGCTGAAGAGAAGACTACAGCACACTGCCTGGTTCTTCAAAAGGGTATGCTATTTTTCATTCTTTTAAACATCAGTTGTGCCCTGAAAAAGACCTCTATCCTTTCTTCGTGCATGTTTAAGAAACCTTCCAGTTGAGTTCACAACGTAACCAATGTGACAGGATTGCAATTATTTTCTTTAGTAGTTACAATTATATTTGAAAGATGATCAGATTCCTGAAATGCAGGATCCTGAGGAACCGGTAATGTTATTCACAAGGCCATTGAATCCTGATAAGTTGGAGATGGCCGGTATCAGATCACAACCAGATCCACCTATTGATAGCGGTGCCACTGCACCGCCATTCTGGTGCCAAGGCAGGATCGGGCGAGGTGGCCGGATCATCTTTGACCGTTGGAATCCTCTCCTTCAAGTTCCAATTGGTCAACAGGCCTCCCAGTTTCTACAATACAATCATTGACTCCCAGTACTAGAAGGATGAAGCAATGTGTTTGTTGTTGTTATGTATGTCACCGGTTCAACTGGCGAGAGAGAACGGCTTGAGCAGCTGTTTCTCCATGAGCCAGATTGGCCCTCCAGGATGCTCTATTTTCTGCAGCAGGGAAGGGTTTATTTAGGTATTGTTTGGTTGCTCGTATGAAGATGATCTTGTATGGGATGGTTCGGTTAGATAAGATAATTCTAGATAGACTGGTACAGGTCTAATGTTTGTTGACTGTATATAATAATACATATTTCTGGTTATATGAAATGAGACGATTTTGTATAAGCTTTTGTTTGGATGCTTGAATCTGTGGAGTGAGGTTACCTCCTCTCTACTTGGGGTGATCTTACCTTCTATGTACATGCATTTTACTCTTAGCTTGATTAATACATGTCTGTTGGCGCAGATAATGGGGGAGTTCATCATACACGTAACAAATTTACTTCTTCCAAATCTATTTTTGTCACACTGTTCTATATTTCTGGTACTTGTTTCTAGTTTTTTTTCTCTCTCTTTCTTCCTTTGAGTGAGGGAACACCAGTTGTTACCAGACTGATTTATCTCTTATTTCTTTTCAAAGCAGGCATCATTTTTTGAGTTTCTCCAAACTTACCTGCAGAAGGCAGGGCGTATTAAAAAAACAACCTGCACCTAACTTAAATATTGCTATGATATGAAGATGATTGCTCTTAGGTAAAGCAACCTGCACCTAACTGAAATATCGAGGGCGTCTGTTCAACCAGATCTGAAACTGATCATCCCCAAAACTGCTTTGACAAGAGTAGCAGTCTTAAAAAAAAACTTGACAAAAGTAGCAAGAAGCATTTCCCTTCCAATTTCTACGGCAAATATTGCAGGCTAAAAATCACTATCCTGATCAATGAAACATTATTCACTTGCAGAGACCCATGTACATTCATCATACTGACTGATCATCACAACCAGGGCCGGCTTGGGGGGGGGGGGGGGGGTCGGGGTCGAGCGGGGCGGCCGACCCGGGCCTCCAAAACGCAGAGGCCCCATATGTATATGTATACTGTGTATATTAGCCTAAAAGAAAACTGAAAAAATTAGATATGTGCGATTTATATTTAATAATAGGGCCCTATTTTTAATCTCACCCCGGGCCACCGAAATGTCAGGACCGGGCCTGACGGCATTCATGACCAAATCAGCTGCATGTGCTCCCGCATCCATTGCGCGCCCAGCTCCGCATCCTTCACGACGTTTCGTCACCCATAACGAAAAAAAGCTTGGCCACTCGCGCGTGTAGCTCCCAGAGCACCATGAAAATTTTGGCCGAAGCCATGGCGCCCATGAAAGATTTTTGATTTCATCCATGGCGCCCAGAAAATTGGAGTATAAAGAGAAGATGAGTTGGCAAATTTGATCCACAGAACCACTCGCCCCTCCTTTCGGTCTACATGGCGAATTTGGATTTAAACAATCCGATAAACTTTGAGGAGATCGACGCGTACAAGGGTCCAGTCATCGACTTAAACGTCGATCTGATGTGCGATGATGCTAGCGGTGAAGGTGTATTTGTACCCATACAGCAGCTTAGATTCAAGTTCATTGCTTTAATTTGACCGATGGTTCTCACTACTCCTTCCTTGCATGAACAGATGGAGAAGCCCAAAGTGCTGTTGCCGGCGAGGTTCACGGCGTCCATGCGCATAGAGAAGAGGCCGGTGCTAGTTTTGTCGCAAGTCGGGGGCAAGTCGGTGCTGGTGTTCACGCGGGCCAAGTGCGCGCTAGGCTCGGGCTCGTCGGACGCGGCCGTGGCGCTGGTTTTCACGCAGGCAGCAGGCACGCCGGTGTTGGTGTTCACACCGGTAGCGGGCGCGGCAGGCTCGGACTCACCGGACGCGGCCGTGGCGCTGGTTTTGATGCAGGCAGCGGGCACGCCGGTAAGTTTGTTTATTGTACTGTTGTTTTCTGAACATGCTCAAATACACAAAAAAAAAAGTTTGATTACATGCTCAAAAGTTGATTATTGTACATTTGTAGATCAATGTGGCAATGTCAGTAGAAATAAACAGCACACCGATGAAGATAAACAGGCTATATATGCCTTGCTCCTGCATAGAACTTCCTTTGGCGTATTGAAGCGTGGAGTGACTGTGGCCGTAGCTGCTGAAATTGGTGTGCCTTTGAGAACTGTACAAAGGATATGGAAGAATGGAAAGGATGGGGGGGTACTAGGAGTGGTGAGCAAGAAGCCAAATAATTGTGGCCACAAGAGAATTGGTTTCAATCCCGAAACCATTAAGGAGATACCGTTGCATAAGAGGACTACTCTTAAAGATATGGCGTGTGAGATGCATATGTCGAAGACCACATTGTTCAGGCGGTTGAAAGAGGGAAAGTTTAGGCGGCACACAAATGCAATCAAATTCACGCTAACAGCTGAAAACAAGAAAGCTAGGGTTCGGTTTTGTCTGAACATGTTAGAGCCCATTAGCTTGCCGCACGAACCAACTTTTCAGGGAATGTATAACATCATCTACATAGATGAGAAATGGTTTTATCGGACGAAGCAGACACAGAAATGCTATTTGGCGCTTAACGAGGAGGACCCAGAAAGAACCACACAAAGTAAGAACTTCATAGAAAAGGTCATGTTTTTGGCGGCAGTTGCGAGGCCTAGGTTTGACATGGATGGTAACATGACCTACGATGGAAAAATAGGCATATTTCCTTTCACTTTTGTGGAGCCGGCTCAGAGGTCGAGTGCGAACAGGCCTCGTGGTACATTGGTAACCAAGGTGTTGCCATCAGTCACCAAAGGTGTTAGTCGTGATTACATCGTGAACAAATTGTTGTTGGCTATCAAGGAGAAGTGGCTCGTGGAGGAACATGGTACCCCTATATTCATACAATAGGATAATGCAAAGATGCACATTGTAGTCAATGATCCAGAGTTTGTTCAGGCGGCCTCATCTGATGGGTTTGCCATTCGGTTAATGTTGTAGCCGCTGAACTCTCCCGACCTAAATATACTAGACCTTGGTTTTTTTGCGGCACTACAAGCATTGTTCCAAAAGTCATGTCCAAGTGGTATAGAGGACATCGTTGCGAAGGTATTACAAGCGTTCGACGAGTATCCGATCGAGAGGAGCAATCGCATTTTCCTCGCACATCAATCTTGCATGAGAGAGATTATCCGGCTAAAAGGAGGGCAACACTACTAGGTTCCACGCTTGAGGAAGCAATTTTTAGAGAGGCATGGTGAACTTCCGATTAGGTTGAAATGCGATGCATCCATTGTAAACCAGGCAGTAGAGTTCCTCAGTTAATTTTATCAATGTTAAATCCATGCATTGTTTAACCTTGTTTAATTTTATCAATGGAATTGCATAGGATTTGTGGAGGATTGAAATTCATATGGAAATAATTTTGGCGTTTATCAATGTTTAACATTGTCAACCAGGCAGCAGGCAGCAGGCAAAAGTGCACCGTGAGCAACCAAAAGAGCACCGTTACCAGGAAGCATCTTCAGGCAATCAGAGAGGCACCGAGCTCGCTGTCACCCTGGCAATCAGAGATGCACCTCTTATCCATACACATGTACCAAATGAAAATGAATTAACCAAGGCAGAATAGTTTGTCCATACAAGTACTAGTCCATGGATAAACTCACAGCAAACATTTCTTCGATACAAGCTGCATTAGTTCATCGATACAACGATGGCACCAAAATTTTTAACATGTCACCAATTACCTTGTTCTCTGAATCGGGCAGCAGTGAGTCACACATAAATCCGTCGCCCAGTGTATCCGGTGCGACTTTGTCCAGCAGAAACTGTTTGCCATCTTGCCCATCGACCAGCCCGTGGCCGCGCTCGTCGCCTTGCCCGTGGCCACGCTCGTCGACTAGCTCGTGGCCTACGCGCACTAGCCACCGTCTGCTGTAGACAAATCGAGGTGCACACAGGTCCTCGTCCTCGACCCCTTCGTCGCTGTCGTCTGAGCCCTAGTCATCACCCTCGTAACCGCTCCCATGGCCATCCTCGTCCTCGACGTCGTCCTCATCAAAGAAATTAGAGATGTACTCCATAAACTCCTCCTCGGTGAGATTCGTCAGCCAATCCGAACCACGCGTGCAAACCACAACGTCAGCGCCGACGCCATGGCCGACCTCGCTGCCGCCCTCGTTGTTTTTCCCGGCCGCCAAGCACACCAAAACACCAGTGCGGACACCATGGTCGAGCTCGCCGTCGCCCTGACTGCTGTTCCCGGCCGCCACGAGCATCAAATCTTCAGCCCGAACGCCATGGACTAGCTCGCCGTTGCCATGGCTGCTTTTCCCGGCCGCCACGCACAACACATCTTCAGCGCGGACGCCACGGCCGAGCTCACCGACGCCGTGGCTGTTATTCCCGGGCGCCGTCTCTCTAGTCGCCATGCAGGCGTCCTCGCTGTTGGGCGATGAATGGAGAAGAGCAAGCAACAACGTGGAGAGCCAGGGGCTGGTGAGAAACGAGTATATGCATGGAAGCGTCGGAATTAAGAGAAGAGTAATGACTACATAGTATGAGGGGTCACATGAGTTAAACCTTAGAGGGTATCCTTGGAAGTTTTATCACCAAAAGTCTTAGGCGCCATCTAATATGAAATCTCCATGCAAAAGTTATACACCAGTTAATATGGAACGGAGGAAGTATATGTTATGAGGAGTCTTATGGAAGGATATTGGTATGGATTAAAATTAAAGTTTGTATAAATAATATATCTTTTGTAATTTAATTATATATTTTCGTATTTTACAAATAAACTATAAATTCGATCGAATGAGAAACGTGTCACGAAATAAAGCATCATGACAGCTAAGAATATTTCAGACTTTTGATATGCACAAACAGTAATCCAACTCACTAAATTCAAGTTACCAAACAACCCTCAATTTTTAGATTCTCAATTCAACTTTTCACTATCTAAAATTCAAAAACTATATTTTAAACAAACAAACTCTAATAAAACTCTTCTTGCACGACACGTCCAGGAACCACATAGCCAAAAGGACGCAAACACCCTTCAATGCGTAGCAGTCAGCGCAGGGTATAACGGTCTTTTGAATAAATATCCCCTTCCCTCTCCGAGAGGCCAAAACCCTTCCAGACCCTTCCTTCTGCCTGTGGCTCCTCCCTCAAACCTTCTCGCCGCAAATCAATTGTTTCTCCTCCTCGTCTCTCGCCTCTATTCCGACCGACCGACCTGCCGACCGAATAAGATGGCGGCCGCGCGCATCCTCGCGCGAATCTCCAGGCAGGGCATCGCTTCCGCGGCGGCGGGGGCGGCCAGGTGGCGGCCTGAGGCGGCGTCGCTCCTTGAGGCGTCCGCGCTGGCGGCGGCGGAGCCCTGTGCTTCGATCAAGGTGGGGTTTCTTGTCTCCGTGCCAAAAACTTGATCTTGGGTAGCGGTGAGTGTGGAGTGATTCACGAACGGTCGGATTTTGAGGGTTTATTCGAGGTAGTTCTTCGGGGGAGGCTGGTTGTCCGGTTGTTGCCTTGAAGGTTTGTGGAGTTCGTTCTCTTGTTGAGAGATTAGGGTTTATAGAGTAATTTGCTTTGATGAAATTGAGGTTTTATGCGATTTCTAGGTGTATTGAGGCGCTCACTCGGTATCCCGCGGAGAAATTGGAGGAAGTTTTTACTTTTCTAGGGTTTAACGCTTTAATTTCATACATATGAATTACACCTCTGGATTGCCGGGACCGGGATGTTTCCCTGCATCAATCGGACGGTCAAAGATGGCGCCGGCTGGATACGAATTTAACTGGCGGCGTCTGAATACCAATTTTCGTTTTGTTTTGTTTGTCATGCATTGTTAAATAAACTTAGTTAGTTTACAAGCAGGTCATTCCTTTGTTGAATCAGCCAGCGCGATACTCAACATTGACATTTCAAAGGTTTGGGTTTTCAACTTCTGCCTCTCAACAAGATGATAAGGAGGCAAACAAACACACAGATGATGGAGGTAATAAAAGTGCCGGGCCGAATACTGAAGCTTCAACTGAAGCCAATAACACACCTGAAACAGAGAAAGCACATGAAGCAGGTTCACAAGATTCTGTATCCCAATGTAACAGGAGGGGGAGAGCTGCTAAACGAACTGCATTTTCTGATTCAGATTCGGAGGACCTAGACCTATCAAAGGAGGACCTTGTGAAGCTACTTCTTGAGAAAGATGAATCACTGAAGTCTAAAGATCAGGAGGTTAAAGAAATGAAGGACAAGGTTCTACGCAGCTATGCAGAGATGGAGAACGTCATTGCCAGAACAAAGCGTGAATCTGAAAACTCCAAGAAGTATGCAATACAGGTGCGTGTTTCATATCTCCTGGCTTAATTTGGAGGTTATTTGTTTTTTGGATGTATATTACTTTGCATTATCCCAGAAAGTTCGCTTTTACCTGATAGTTCATATATGCAGAGCTTCTCCAAGAGCTTGTTAGATGTTGCGGACAATTTGTCTCGGGCATCATCTGTTGTCAAGGAAAGTTTCTCGAAGATAGATACACCTAATGATTCTGATGAAGCTGTGGTGCTACTAAAAACCCTATTAGAGGGTGTTGAGATGACTGAGAAGCAACTTGGAGAGGTGTTTCATCTCTAATTTCGCTTGTATCAATCATAATAATTACGAATTATGCTGTCTGCTTCGAATATCAGTATTTCTTTTGATAAACATTTCTTGCAATCTCGCATGCATGCATAAATCTTCTCCTTTCTGCTTCTCTCTTTCTAATACTCCCTCTCGCATGCATGGATACATACAATTGGAGACAATCCTAGATCTGACACTAATAAGTAATGTGTGCAGGTCTTCAAGAAGTTTGGAGTTGAGAAATTTGATCCTCTAAATGAGAAATTTGATCCAAATAGTCACTATGCACTTTTCCAAATTCCCGATCCTTCAAAACAGTCGGGGACTATTGCTGCTGTTGTGAAGGTATGCATTTCTAATTTTTTTTGTTTCTTTCTCTCGAAATTGTTGAGACTCAAGTGGGTTGTCCTTGCACTGTTGATGGATTTGTGTTTGCCTGGGATACTATCTTACAGTTAAGTTGATGAATTATTTTTTTTCATCTTTTCTTAATATAATTTGACAGTGTATGTGGAGAAGCTTGCCTCACAAATAGCAGGAATGTAGAGTTTAAAAAAATCAGTTATGAAAGTTTAACGCTTAGAATACAGCTATTGCTTGAAAACCTGTTGGTCTGATAGAGCTATATATTTATCAGCATATATCATCTTAGTCGGTGTTTATAGTTAGTTGCCTTCCTTGTAGGCTAAAAGGGTTATAAAGAATCACTTTTCTGTATTGAACAAGTATGATACAGACTTATATTCATACATACAGGATGAAGTAGAAAAATAGTAATAATAGCTTCACATAGTTTTCATCGTTAAAAAAAAGTCAAGTACAAATAGTAAAGTAGTGACATTATAGCTATATATTTACCAGCATCTATCTGCTTAGTCGGTGCGAATAGTTTATAGTTTGTTGCCTTCCTTGTAGACTGAAAGGTTATAGAATCTAGCTTTTCTATATTGAACAAGTAGGATACAGTCTTATTTTCATACATACAGGATGAAGTAGAAAAATGGTAAGAATAGCTTCACATAGTTTTCATCGTTAAAAAAAGTTATATAGAGAGTAAAGTAGGGACGTTAGAAGGTAGAAACAACTGGAGAAAACTACTAGGTCCCTGAACTGCATCCTAGGAATAGCTCTTTTAATGTTTAGTAAATGGCACCATATATACAAAAACGGTGAATATTAGGGTAATCTTACATTTTGTTAAGAGATGAATACCTTGGCAACTTCTATTTCTCCTTTGTGGATCACACTTTGCTCCATGATTCACTATTTCTATTATGCACCATCTGTTAGGAAACTTCATCCTAACCCTATTTGGACTATGATTTTAACCCGGTAAGGTTTGCAAAGCTATTAGCCATAATTTGGTATGTTATTGACTTAGTTTAGGGCTAGGTGGATATATGTGAAAATGCACGCCCTAAGGGGCCTGTGCAGCCTTAGAGGCCATTGAAGTGCACTTTAAGTATATACTTGAATTTTGCGCTCTCAAGGAACTGATGGGATTCTCAACTGTCCAAGAGTGATGAACCTTTGGATAACATTACTCTGAAAATCCCTTAACAATACTGTGAAAGTACAGTTTTGAGACCTACTTGAGGCACCAGTGTTTTTCCACCCTCTGACAATGTATTTTGCATGGCAGTCTTACTAACGGTTCATGCTATTTTTCAGGTTGGCTACATGTTACATGATCGTGTCCTCCGTCCTGCTGAAGTTGGTGTCACTGAAGGTGGTCCAACTGAAGAAGAGCCGGAGGAGAAATCTAGCAAGTCGGAATAAACTCGGGATCAATGACTGCCCTTTTTTGCTTGGATAAGCATACATCATAGGTTATGTTTCCTCCAGGAGATTTGTAATACAAATCGCCATTTTTGTAGTGGTGAGCATGTTCTACGAGCCTGTTTGTTCAAGAAGTTAGTCCAGAGATTTGTCGTTTTTGACCCATTCAGTAATAAAAACATGATTGTAGCTCATGTACGTCCCTGAAATTGTGCCCAAGAAGAGTACATGCGGCATGAACAGGAATACTGACATGAGCATGGCATGCCATGCTCATGCAGGTTTGTGTTTCGCTGAAACGTTCCTATTCGGACGGAGTATGATATGATATTGATTTATGATCTGATCGGCAGAGCTTTAACTTTAAGTGATGTTTCGATTATGGGTTTAGACTGTTTTTAATAGATATTCTAAAAATTTATTTTATATAATAATATTATAACACCCTTTAATATTAGTATAATATTCTTTATTTTTTCATCTTTAAAAGTTATCCTATTTATTATTCTTCTTTTTTCATGACCACATTCATCCTACGTGGATGCAAATATAAGAGAATCAACAAATTACGAGTATATCATTCTCTTTTCATAACACTGTAGCACGGGAAAAAGTCAATGCTGGAGAGGTTTGTTGGTAGGCTTGATTAGCAAAAGTCGGTATAGTGTTATGATATAGTATTTTGTGGTAACTGTTAGAGTTGCCCTTAAGAAATGTTGTCCGGGTTACCTTTAATTCAATATTTGAATTTGTGGATTGGGAAATGAGCTTGGTTTGGAAATGAGTTTTGGGCAGTCTATTTACCACTGTTTCAAACCCAAGGCAGGTGAATTTACAAAATTATCTCTATTAATCCAAATAAACCTTCCATAACTTACCTTTGGTAGAGGTATTTTTGTCATTTAGCTGTACATATTCTAAAACCAAACTCAGTGCATGACAAACAATAGATTGGGTTAAAATCTCATATCTCATTTTAAAACCCACGTGTCCTTATCCCACACCATATCCTTTTTCCCTTTCCCACTCACCATCCAAACCCCATCTAAAAATTCTTGGAGCTAAGTATTTCAAACTCTAAAAATTCGTAAGCTAAAGTTATAAGTACACTGAGAGAGTATTTAGGTGAGCTATATTATTTTTATTTTAGACTAAGAATAGATACTTAAATTACTTTAATTTAGTATACAAACTTCAGATCTAAGGTGGAGCTGATGAGCTATTGTGCCGAATGATGTAGGTGACCAGCCTATATATGGCTTCTTGAAATGACCAACCTATGAAAAAAGGGGATACTGAATGTCAAACTATCTTGCTTACCTTGTCATTCTGATATATCTTTGAAGATTTTACGAAATGTAAGTAAAATTGGGCCTGGCGGATAAAGAGCCGATATGTTTGCAATGACAAATAAAAAATTATTTATAATGAAATATCAGCCCAAAAAGCTTCAACAACTTTCAATTCATAATATAAGCTCGTTGCAAGATAACAAAAATATTAGTTTAAACTAAAAAGCCTGAAGTGTACAGTAATAGGCATGTCAAGCAATATCCCATAACTAAGTGGATACCCCGCGCGCTACTGCAGAACTTTCAAAGATGGCATTAAAGAAATGGGTCTTGATAGCTACAAAAGCTCATAATTAGAAAGTTGTATAATTGATACGCAATGGATTTAATAAATTGTCCCCCATATGATTATAAGCGGTCATATAAACAGAAAAGAGATATGATACATAATTTGAGAAGGTACATATAGTTGTCATGTTACAATATAAATACAATAAGAAAAAAATGTAAGTTGATATCCACAACCTGTCAGGAAACATGATACTAATGTATATAATGATGAATACCACATGCAACAAAAAGATTAAGACAATGAGTAACTTAACTGACAACAAACTTAACAACCGCTTGATTTAAAGATGATAAAACAAACCTAATAAACGCAGGCTAGTACTTGTTGCTTACCTCCAAGATCCTGAAACCCTAAAAACAAATTGATAGCTAGGCACTGGGGAATAGTTTCCCAAAGTTCATCCAGAAAACATGACTGCATAGATGGATATTATAGCTTGAAATGATTAATTCATAACTGAACTCTTTTTAGTTACGCGGATAGTACCTACATTGAGCTCAATGGTCCATAGCATGAGCCCACCAAACCATTGAGTAATGAAAAGGGAAAACAGAAATTTATCAATGGCAAATTGAAAGGTTAGGAGAATGTACATCTCATAAACAATTCTAGATGGCTCCTCCCGCTCTCCCTCCCACTATCATGCTCCTACCCTCACCTTTACCCTCTTCTCCTCCCCAACACCCGTCCCTCACCCTCACCACCTCCCCTGCCCCTCCTCATATGGCTTCTAAGTTTGTGCTCTGTCAAGATGGCTGGCGATCGGACTCCTTCACCGTCGGTTTTCTATCCTTCACTAGGAAGCGTTTCCAGTTGAAGGTCCTGCAACTTCTCAGCTTGTCGGTACACCACCCTTCTTCCTCTGTGAATGGCAGTTTCTTCCTCCTTGCTGTGTTTCGCCAGTTCACTTTCCATCTTTCAGAATCTTCTGTGAGTCTTGCTCTTCACTCAATCCTTGGGGATCCCTTGTGGGCTTCCATGTTAAGTTTGAATTGGATAGGCACTTTAGGTTCTCAATTGCCTTCAAGGATGTGGGTTTTATGGTCTATGACCTCCGAAGAGTTATATCTAAAAGCTTTAATATTTATTTCCATATGTGGCGTGATGGTGGTCCAGACTAGAGACGGGAAGAGAAACTTTGGAGGGCTAAGGAGGAGATGTAATGGATCAATATTTCCCATTCGAAAAGAAAGAAGAAATCCAGTTCTCTCCCTCTTAAGTGTGTTTCTTTTGCTAAGAGTTCGATTCTTCCCTCATCCATCAAGAAATCAACCCCGCCTGAGCTCCCTGCTTGCATCCAGATCGGTGCCTTTTCTTGCCCTCTTCCTTCGCAAGCGAGTTCTTGCCTTAGTTCTCTATCCCCTGCTTGCCAACGTTCATTCGGCTCAAACTTGTTTTTTTTTCTTCAAATTTGGAGTCATCCTCTTGCCATGGTTTTTTGGTCACCCATCCTAGCCCTGTCCATGCTAGCCCTCCCATAGGGGTTAGCTTGTGGCAGGGCCTTCGGTCCTCCTCGTCGGCAATGCATAGGGTTGCAGCATGTCTTTTCACCCACGAACTCCCCTCATGTCTGACTCGACGAACATGAGCGGTGGGCTGCTTTGCCTGAGGTCTCTCTGGGATGTCCTAGGAAATGATCAAGCCATTGAGTACCTTTCTGCTACAAGGAGTGTGGTTGAGGTCAGGCCATCGCGGTTTTTATCTGCTTCCAGTCACTTCTTCAATTGCCTGGGCCTGGGCCACATGGTTAGAGAATGTACGGAGCAAACCAGATGCAAAGCCTGCTTCAGATATGGCCATATGGCGAAAGAATGCTTTACATCTTGGAGTGTTCAACTATCCAAATTGGTTCCTAAAGGGACTTCCACCCTCACTGTTCCTGATTAGAGCGGTTCTAGGACTTGTGCCCCTTCGCCTACCTCTACCCCTTCCACTTCAACTACTCCGAGAGGAAAAACCCCACCCCCCTTTCCTTCGGAACCATCACCACCACATTCTCGCCATCTCCCTTACGATCGTATTCTATGTCTCACACCCTCTTCCTGCAGTGCTTTAGCAGTCGCTGAAGGAAGGCCAATGGAGAACTTCCCCGTTGATCCTCTTTGGTTCATCCCTCCGGAGATGATGGTCGAGGAAGCAGGAGATGAAAGGCTAGCTTGGGCTTCGGGCTCCTTGGTTGGTAACCCCCTTAAGAAACATGAAGAGTGGGCGATTACAGTAGCCATTGATGATGATATTGATGTTAGTAACTACAATGTGTTCATGCATCAAATCCGCAGTTGCTTAGTCGATGATAGACATATACATGTTAAGTTCTGTTTCCTGCATCCTCATTGGGTTGGTCTCTTTCAAATGAGGGATGTTTTTGAACATGATAGAGCCATTAGTGATATCTTTCATGTTATTGATGGATTTAGAATTAGGTTCATCAACCATGATGCTGCAAGAAACTTTAGGAATTCTCCTTATGCTAGAGTGGGTTGGTTCTTGCTTCTTGGCTATCCTCTGGACTACTTGAACTTGAACTATCTTGATCAAACATGTGCTCTTTTTGGAAAGTTGATCCATTGGCACTCGAACATCAGAAACAAGGTGTATGTGTTGGTGAAGTGCTTGTTTGACAATGTGGACAATGTGCCCAGAAGTTTGGTGATCAAGCAGGGGTTTGAGTGGGGAGGGACTGGCCGCTCCAAGACAATTCCTGTATACCTGCTCAATAATAGTTTTGCTGATCTGCAGCCCTAGGATGAAGACGACTACCCCCGGCAATAGAAACCCACATCCTTTTCACAATGTTCCGCTGTCAGGAGTGGCTTTGAATCTGGGGAATCAGGCGACCTAGCAATGGTAGCATGAGGAAGGTGACCTGGCCTGGGATCTTCAGGCCCAACAGGCTGGGATGGGTGCTAGCAGCCAAAACTGGTCACCAAACCTTATGATTATTAAAGCTCTGCAAACTTTGCAGGCCCAGCATTTGCATTCTCTTGTCTCTGGCGCTGTGGATGAAGAGATTGGTTCCTCCTCTTCTTCAGTTAATCAGATAGTCCAGTAGGGAGGAGGTCCTGACATGCAACTCGTGGTTTATCAGCATGGCTTTGGTGCGCCACCCTCTCCAGATGAACTCAACCATTTTTAGAACATGATGATCTCCTTCATGAATGAGTCCTTCCGAAGGATCCTTGAGGTGGCTAATTAACTCTATCAACTTTGTGTCTATCCTGCTCAGTACCCTCCCTATTTTGTCATAGAGAAGTCTGGACAGCACAAGTTCTGGTTGGAGCAGCTTGTGGACCCCCTCATGTTGGCCAGAGGCTTTGAATCCCTAGTGCAGTCCAACCTTCTTTCTGCCCTACAGGTCAAGATGGAAGTTTCCCAGTCATGTCCAATCGTGTTCCTGCCGGCTCCACAAAGTTCTTATTCAGTTGGTACAGTTCCGCTTCTTTAGGAATAGCACCTAGAGAGATCAACTCCTCTCCTTCTCACCTGGTATGATGAAGATCATCAGGGTAGTAGAATGCAACAAGTCCTTCTCCATTCTAAGATGGAAGCCAATGCGGCTTCCATGCTCAAAATAAAGAAGCACATCACCAGGACGTACAACAGGAAGAAGAAAGGCTTACAATCCTAAGGAGGCTCAACTAACAACCTGAAGCTCAAAATCTCCAAAAAGAAAAAGAAGAAGACAAGTACCCCCTTGTGACTAGGAACCTACGAAGGAGCTAGAGAAACAGTTCAAAATTGTTAGGTTACAAATCTGCTTCGAAGGACTCTATCAAGATGGCCACTAAAAGAACTGCAAGGGTGAGCAATAATCTTAACAGCTTAGCTTTGATGATGGGTAATGTTCCTCCACTTAATGAATTCCATGGTCTTTCAAAATTTCCCTCCCAAGATGATGTTGATTCGTTCACTAACCAAATCCTGGTGTATCTGTCTCTACCATCTAGAAAGTGGCAGTAGAGGAGTGCGACCTACCTCCTGAGGAGGTGACCACGAGCAGCTCTTGGAGACAAGGATGGACTCACCCTCGGAGAGCTTGCTCCCTTTAGCTATTTCTCAGACTTTTGTTTAATGGATACTCAATACTTAAAGTGGTTTGGGCAGTGGGGTAAAACTTCTGTGATGATGGTTATATTTTGGATGTACACTAGTTGTCTAGACTGTGATGCACTTTGTTACTACTATGTTGGTTCTTCCTCCAATCTGAAGGAGGGGGTGAGCCTTCTCAGCTTCATTTGTTTGTGGCTTCCCCCTGGTCTCTCTACGGGATGGATTTGACCTTCTTTCTTTGTATTGGTATAAACAATAGTTTTGTTCTAGGGAGAATAGAGTATGTCATCTGAAAATCCTAGGTCTGTGGCCTAAGATTTTAAATCCTCTCATCGGTATGAATTTTCATGAGTAACCTCAAGCGAAATTAGAATGTTTTGAATTGGAACATCAGATGTCTCAATGCAGAATCCAAATGGTTGGCTTTAAGAGCCAAAATTGAGGAAAACTCCTGCTCTATCTTCTGTATTCAGGAAACAAAGATGGAAATAATTGATCACTCAACTTTAAAGAAGTTTGCCCCTAAAAGGTTTAATAAATTTGCTTTTGTCCCTTCGACTGGAGCTTCTGGGGGCTTGCTAGTAGCTTGGGTTGGTGCTCAATTTGTTGGGAATGTTATTTTCTCAGCTTCTTTTGCTCTGACGGTGGCTTTCACTTCTATCCTCAATGGCGATCATTGGTTCCTCATGAATGTCTACGACTTGTCCAATGGTCCTAATAGAATTGATTTCCTTAGTAGCCTAAATGATCTCAACATTGAGGAAGAGGAGAACTAGATGATCATTGGACATTTTAACCTCTATAGATCCTTGGATGACTGCAACAAGCCAGAGGAATATTGGCTGACATTGAGACTTTCAATGAGGTTATTGGTAATCAGGGGCTCTTGGAAATTCCTCTGAAAGGGAGAAAATTTACTTATAGTAACATACAACAAGACCCTATTCTTGAACAACTGGATTGGTGTTTTACCTCAATTAACTGGATTGTGGTTTTCTCTAATACACTTCTCCTTCCCCTTTAAAAGCCTATTTCTGACCATATTCCCTATTTTGTTCAAATTGGAACAAACATCCCAAGGGCAAAGATCTTCAGGTTTGAGAATTTTTGGGCTGACTAGCCTGACTTTATGGAGATAGTGAATAGCATTTGGCAAGCCCCCATCAGGGAAATGAATAGTGCTAAAAGAGTGACAACAAACTTCAAAGTTCTGAGAAGGGTGCTTAAGAGATGGAGTAAAAGCCTCTCTCAACTAAACCTCCTGATTATTAAATGCAATGAGGTCCTA
This sequence comes from Phragmites australis, assembly GCF_958298935.1. Taxonomy (NCBI): domain Eukaryota; kingdom Viridiplantae; phylum Streptophyta; class Magnoliopsida; order Poales; family Poaceae; genus Phragmites; species Phragmites australis. The sequence continues at coordinate 15,713,028 of NC_084936.1, read as the reverse complement.
CATGTGTTAGATAATATTAAAGAGATTAGACCTCTTTTCATTAAGGAAAAGAACTTCAAAATGATTCTTAAAAAAAAAATCTTAAAGCTCTTGCAGTGTAAGAATGAATACTGGAGAAAAAACTACTCTATTAGATGGGTGAAATTTGATGATGAAAGCACTAAATTTTTTCATGCAGCAACCACTGAAAGGTTTAGGAAAAACACCATCACTATTCTTGAATCTCATGAGGGAAGACTTGTTAGCAACCATGAGGACAAGGCTGCAGTGTTATATAGTGCCTCCAAGGCCAGAATGGTCTCCTCAGGCAATCAAAAGATGTGGTTCAATTTGAATGACCTGGTCCAATCCTTTGACCACCTTGAAAGTCTCTCTGATCCTTTTACCAGGTTGGAAATTGACAGAGTTATCAAGGAAATGCCTTCAGATAAATCCCTAGGGCTAGATGGGTTCAATGGCCTTTTCTTTAAGAAATGTTGGTTAGCTATCAAAGAGGATTTCTACTCCCTCTGTGAGGATTTCTATCAAAGCTCCATTGATCTGCAGTCGATAAACAACTCTTTTATCACTTTAATACCAAAAAACAACAACCTAGTTGCAGTCTAAAACTATAGGCCTATTTCCCTTCTCAATACAAGTTTGAAGTTGATTACTAAACTCTTGGCCAACAGATTGCAGAGAGTTATCATTCCCCTAATCAACAAAAACCAATATGGCTTCATAAAAACTAGAACCACCCAAGATTGCCTTGCCTGGGCCTATGAATACCTTCACCAATGCCACCATTTAAAAAAAGAGCTTGTAATCCTGAAGCTTGACTTTGAAAAAGCTTTTGATACAGTTGAGCATAGTACTATTCTTCTCATGCTCACCCAATTAGGGTTCAGTCCGAGATGGATCAGATGGATGCAAACTATCCTGAACTTTGGTTCTTCAGTTGTGCTTCTCAATGGAGTGCCAGAGAAGTTCTTTAATTGTAGAAGAGGAGTTAGTCAAGGGGACCCTCTTTCACCTCTTCTATTTGTGCTTGCAGCAGATCTTCTCTAGTGCATCATCAACAAGGCTCAAACAAGCGGAATTCTCTCCATTCCGGTTCAGATTTCAGTAGATCAAGACTTTCCCATTACCCAATATGCAGATGATACTTTGCTTTTCTTGAATGGCTCCCAAAAAGAACTTTTTTGCTTGAAGGTGATTCTAAACTCTTTCACTACCTCTACGGGCCTCAAGGTAAACTTTGACAAATCCTGTCTTGTTCCTATCAATGTTAGCCAACAAAAGGTTGTGCAGCTAGCTGGGGTATTTGGTTGTTCAATTGGCAAGCTATCCTTCACCTATCTTGGTCTTCCCTTGGGCACAACTCGTCCAAAAATTGAGGATCATACTCCCCTCATGAATAATATTGAAAGAAGACTTTCTACAGTTTCCAACTTTCTAACAATGATAGAAAGGCTTGAAATGGTTAACTCAATGTTGTTAGCAATTTCAACCTACTCTATGTGTACTCTCAAATTACCCTATGGGGTTATCCAAAATATTGACAAAGCAATAATGCAATGTTTGTGGCGTGGCTCCGATATAAATGCTTCGAAAAAACCTTTGGTGGCTTGGGAAAAGGTCTGCAGACAAAAAAAAAGAGGTTTAGGGGTGATCAATTTACAACTCCAAAACGAAGCTCTCCTCCTAAAGCATCTTCACAAATTCTATAACAAGCAAGATCTTCATTGTATATAGCTCATATGGAATACCTATTATACCAACCATTTTGTGCCTCATGTTGCCATTTGACAAGGGCTCCTTTTGGTGGCGAGATATCCTTAAGTTTGTATAGCACTATCGGGGAATTTCTCATTGTAGGCCACGTAAGGGCCAAACGGCTATGCTTTGGATGAACCTATGGGATGACCACCTAATGAAGGATCAGGTGCCTAGATTGTTCTCTTATGCCAAGAATGAATTTATCTTTGTGGCCGCTGATAGGTAAGACATGTCCATCCAGAAGCATTTCCATGTTCCTCTCTCTGAGCAAGCTTTCCAGGAGCTTACAGTATTGCACACAAGGTTGATCTATCATTAGAATCATTTAGGACAGAATGATGAATGGCTCTACATTTGGGGCTCTGATTCATATTCAGCCAAAAAGTTTTACAACTTTCCTTTCAGGAGCATACAACCCCCAAAAGCTTTACGCTAGATTTGGAAGTCTACTTGTAGCAAGAAACTCAAAGTGTTTGCATGGCTTCTATTAATGGACAGGCTCAATACAAGGAACATCCTTAAAAGGAAGAGGCTGGAGATTAAAGAAAACAACTACAGCTACATTCTATGCACCACCAACGCCGAAGAAACCACCTTTCATCTCTTTTTCACATGTCCCTTCGCCATCAATTGATGGATATCCATCTAGAGGCACTGGGACTTCGAGTTGCCGTTCTTCAAAATGATGCAGAAGGCAAGCACAGGATTTTCAGCAACCATTCTTCATGGACACTTTCATCATTATGACCTGGAGCATCTGGAAACAACAAAACAACCTCATTTTTAGGAATTTTAGGCCTTATTTTCTTGGTTGGAAAGAATACTTCGCCTCAAAATTTTCTCTTACAGTTAAATAGGGTCAATGAGCCTTTGTATTCCTTGATGTCTTCCTAGCTTTCTTCTTACATGTACTTCTCCCTCTTCTTCTCCTTCTTGGCCCCCCTCCTATACATTCGCTGAGCTTCTTTTTTTCCCTTTCTGTCTTCTTTTTATTTAATAATAATATTAGGACCTTTAAAAAAACAAATCTATTACACACCACCAAATATGGACTAAATGATATATACAATGCAAGATAAAAGTTGGCTTCTATGGACAAAATCTAAAATGATAAAAAGCAATCCAAATCAGCACGATCTGTCTGTACGATTGAGCAGGTGTCCATGCCCTGAATTTGATCTTCATGTTAAAAAAATAAAATAAAAACAACATAAACAAAGGAACAAGTTGAGAGCTGCAAGAAAAAAGATTGCTGTCAGTCAATCTGCAGAATAACTTCAGATATGCAAAATTGGTATGAAATAGAGCACAAAATGGTAACATATGATGTGCTGAGAATAATGCTTGTGATAACTCAAGGTATAGCATATTGTTTTACACTCAGATACCGGTGAGAAAAATGCAAATGAATCATGAAAGAGATTGCACAGCTCAAATATCTTGTCTAATAACTAAAATTTCTACGTAAAGATCCAGTAAAAGTACAGTATAAACCTGTCCAGTTAACACCTTGGCCGAGGTAAAAGTACATTATATACCGACTGCAGCCCATATCACTACTATCGACTATGTTGGCAAACAATGGAAATAGAGAGGCAAACAATGGAATAAAGCATGAAAGGAAATGCCAATCGGTATATAATATGGGAGCTTAGAAGTGGAAAGCGTACCAGTTGAATTGTCCATTGGGAAGGAAACAGAGCAAATTGATGCAATCCCAAATATTATAGAAAATTAATAATCAAGTTAAAGAGCAACGAATGTTTCAAAATTTACAGGAGTCAGGAGATGGACGATGACAATCCTACCATGCAGATGTAATTATAGAGATGTGTTGGGACGGAGGGGTAACACAGCGAATGAATAACACCTGCTTGATTGCTGGGCTTGGGGACGTTTGCCGGTGGCTCGTCGGAAGAAGTAGAGCACATTACACCGGTCAACGATACGAAAAGGATCCAGCCAGGAGGTAGCCATAGGAGACAACCATGTGGAACAAGAGAGGAATGGGAAGAGATCCAACAAAGCCATAGGAGATTAATGCAGTGTTTGGTTGGTTGTATTAAGTTGAATTTAATGGGATCGTTCTTCATGGATGGGATGATTCTGGATGAGATGATAAAAATAGTATGTTTGGTTAGATGTACGGAACAATACATTAAAGTGTTTGATTAGATGTATAGATTGCACGTATAAATAGGTTAAGTTGCTAAAAAGATAAACATGTCTATTTATAACTTATTTTTTTATAATATGATAATTTTATACTTATAATTATCAATAAATTATTCTAATTAGTACTAATATTTACTAATCATAATTAATTATAACTTAACATGTGACTATTCATCACTAATTACCCACAATGATACTTAATTATAGATAATAACATCTAATTATAACTAATACATAGTTAATAATTCTTAATTATCACTAAGTATAATTATAGGAGCTAACAGAGCCTGCACGAGGTCATTTGACCAATTTTTTCGTATGGAATGATTCAAGATCTTAATAAAATATTCTTAGAATCTATATTACCCTATCCTAAACGAGTTGATATCATTCATCCCAACCAAACACATGTATATCAATATATCCCACATTATCGCATACATGTACTATCCTGTACAGGAAACCAAACGCAACCTAAAAGGAGGCCAAAGCCTAATCCTTGAGATTCCCACGCTCTGCAATTCTTCATTGAAAGAATGCTTGCCGCTGGTTCAGATTGGAGGAACCGAGGGGTTTAGAAATTAGAAACTTACCAAGAAGGTGTCGGTTGCTTACCGCAGTAGTTTTATAGCAATTAATGATTGTTAGTGGCCTCCATGAAGAATATATATATACACACACATGGCACTTATGTGCCGGTGGACTTCTTATTTTTTATAGCAGTGAGGGCACCCAACGACCTTTTTTAGTAGCATTCAACAGCCATGCAAGTATCAAAAATCATATTTTCTATGATATTCAATGCCCTGTTCTTGAGTCATTGCAGAACCTGCTTTGGGATGATTTTCATCCATGTAAAGTTTCTTGTGTGTGAATGAAAATCCAATGTTTATCAAAAAAAAAAAAAACAGCCATGCAAGTATTGAATTTTGTCAATTCAAAAAAAGCAGAGTTTTGCTGCATATATAATTGAATGTTCCTATCTAGGCAACATATGTATTGAATTATTTTTGTATGCTTCTGCCAAATAAGCTGGCTGGTGTCCTGCACAGCAGTAAATGGTCAAATATCACTATCCGAAATTTCAAATTTGCCAACGTCAATCAGCTTGTAATAAAGTATTTTCTGTGTATCCGGTTCTTCAATCCTTGGTTTCAGTTGGCCCGAACGATCCTGAGTTTCACAGTGAAGTAGTGTGTTCTGAGGACAAATTTCCGATTCTGAATATCACCAGGCAATTAAATCATTATATGTTTGGCAATGAATGTAAACACTTCACACTGCTGTAGGTCCTGTAATCGATTTTGTTGAATTGTCTCTACAATGACAATGTAACTCGCCACAAGGCAAATAGTAAAGAATCCAAGAAAGAAATGAAGCAGCTGGTTACATTCTCATCTCAAGGTCAGGGGTTACGGATTTCCTCTTGAATCTATTTTCTGTGTGCGGGTTCTTGGCCGCTCCGTGTTGCTCTCCTGTATCACCTTCATTATCACCGTCTGGGTCTTTCAAACCTAAATTCAAATTTAGGTCTGTTCCACCACCATTTTTGCCAGAATCTCGAGCATCCTCATCTGATGCCTGAAATAAGACAGTATATGAAAAAACATTTACAAGCCGTATAATTGACAGGTTGGGATGTGGGAGCTGTTTACTTAAGTTTTTTTAAAAAAAAAAAAACTATTTCGCATGCATGCATTCGATAGAACTTCACTGGAATTTCAAAGCACATATCCCTTGTAAATACTCCCATTTCAAATGGATGTGGCATGTTTCACGAATAGTAAGAGACCTTTATCATCTCTTTTTTTTTTTTTTTAATTGAGACGGCCAGCACTTCTATCTGATCATGGAAGGCAAAAGTCATAACAAGTGATCACAAAGCAAGATCAAGTAAACATGAAATCACCCAGGAGTTTTCTAGTCTTATTTAGGTCTTCTGGGTGTCAAAAGATTGAACAGTGAACAAGAAGATAGGCACCAACAACATAATCAGTGAATTAATGCTACTTCTACCAAGGAATATGGTATATGGAACTAAAACTTATACCAACTTTTTGAACATCATGATTGGCACTGGGGGATTGCCATTTGAAATAAATGTTTATACTTCAGACAATGGATGGCAGAAGGGAAATTTTTCAAACGATAAACAACCTGATGCTTGGGGATGCAAAACCATGTGCATTGGTAAGGAAAATTGGCAGCAACTTTGTGTGCATGAAGACACCAATGAACAAGATAATAAGAAACACAAAGAACAAAGGCTGCCATGTACTGTAAAATGGCATTGATGAGGAATAGATAGGGCAAAAGAAATTAGAAATTAGTAAAGTACTGAAGTCAACTATTGCAAATTAATGGTGATGTCACAGTTGAAGGATCTTGTTACCTGAGATTCATCCATAGGTGTATCATTGATATCAGTCTTTCCATTTGATGGCTCTGATGACAGATCTTCATCATTAGCCTTATTCTCATCATCAGATTTGGCAGATTCTTGCTTTTGCTCTTCAACTACAGAAACCTGTAACGTGAAGAGATTTGGTAAATATCCATTGAAAAGATATACAAGCAAACAGTGAAAAGCCAGTTGTTCCAGAGGATAAATGATGCACAAACAGCGAACTTCTCTGCAAATTCCAGTAGATGGAGACTAATGAGTAGTCCTTGTGCTTTCAATGGAAAAAAAGCTCCGATATAGTTTACTTCAATTTTTGGCTACATCGAGAAATCACAAATATTTGAACATATAAGCAAATAGCACACCATAGTCCTGTATAACTAGACAAGGAGTGAAAGCATCAAATCATTAGAGATCGTATCAGCCATGGTCAAATAGAGTAACGCCAAATAAAGTTAGATAGAACAGTCGCAAGAGCTAGATAGCCAGCTAGGAGCCATGTAAATGCAGTAATATATTAAGCTGAGCCTGATATGAAATATAGGTTACACAGTTCACATGCAGTACATAATTATCCATAATCTGTGAACTAACCTAAACCACTGGCAAACAGACGTTTCTACCCAGAAACTAATATTCAAATATCAGGTCTTCAAAAGAATTGTATGTTCTTTAGTGGTCAAAGAAAGAGATGGGTAAATATTTTACCGAATGATCCACTAACAAACAATTAGGATGTAGCACAGATCTGCTTGAATTAGTTCACAGTAGCTATCCTTTTTGTCCATACGCTTACTTAGCTTAGCCTACTAAATTCCAAGCTAAATTAGATCATGGCCACAAATTACTGCAGGAAATCGATCAAATCAATACTAGCAGAAATAACCAAAAGTTCAAGACAGGTTTACTACCAGTAAAAGTCCTAAACCCCAACCTAAGTATACTAACAGAACACACAATTACCCAAATCTCAAAAAGCAGCTCAACTATTTTAGCATTCTCCAACATATTCGGGGATCAGAAATTCACATAAGTTTCAACCAAACCATCCCTAATAACTGACGCCAACACATAATTCCCGTAATCTAAACATTAACTATGGAATCCGAGGGCTTCACCCGAACGAGAAGATCCAAATATTTCCAATCTTAACGCCAACAGGCCGACCAAAAGAAGCTAACAATCAAATCCTGATACCAATTACCAGCTCGAGCCCACCAAATCCCAAGAAATCGACCGATCCAAGCTCAACAATTATCATTAAGAGTCCTCACCGGCACGTATCGCCGCCGCCTCGTGGCCGTCTCTGCTCCCGCCGCCTGCTCCCCGTCTCCTCCCCCGTTGGCGCCGTTCATGGGGGTCCACTTGAACAGGAGTAGACTATTCCCGCGGGATTCGCTTCCCGAGCCGGTCCCGGTGGACGACGCCGCCCCGCCGTTGGCGGCGGCGGCGGCGACGACGACGGGGACCCACTCCTTGCGCCACTTCCTAACGGGCCCGGTGAACGTCGTCGCGGGCCCATAGCGCGCCGAGGTTCGTCCCAGCCGTGCCCCCACGCCCTCCATGGCTGCGAATTCCCGTGACGGCGGCGGCGTTATTCTCCGGTGAGGCGGGTGCGGGCGCGGGCAATGGTAAAGAAGCGAGATCTAACACGGAAGAGGCGTGATATGTTTAATTGCTTTTTGCCGTTTGGCTGACAGGTGGGACCGATTTGCAGGCACCGACCGGCGGTCCGTGCGTGGGTGCAGCACGGGACGGAGCCGGGAGTTTTGCCGTCACGTGCGCGATCCCAGGCCTCAGTTTGCCTGGTGACGGCGTTGATTTACAGTGGGAACACGAGAAAATCAAACTCTTCTAGCACGCTGGAAAATCAAACTCTAAGGAGATGTTTGGAAGGTCTATAACACCTGTAAAATAGAGTTTGGACTCTCGTGTGTGCATAAGTCTGCAGCGTCCCCGCTTCTCGTGCTAGAAGTCATCATTTTCTTTTCGTTCCCACGTGTCCAATCTCAGTCGATTGCATCTATGCAATATCGTGAAAGAGAAGGAAATAAACAAATTTTATACATAGCCTAATATTAAAAAAGGAAAAGAATTAAAATTGTAGAATGGCAAATAAATCTAGAGGCAACGCTGTAGGTGGTACAAAGTCTAAAGTTTGGATGACAAATCTACTAAGCCTACTCTTTACTGTAGCACAAATCCAAATTCCTCAACCTCTTTCTCCACCGCAGCTCCGCTCCGATCTGATTCTCGTTACAATGTGGTGCTCAAAACTAAATAGGTTCATTTTAAGGATTAGTTGAAATTTGACAATGTCCCAAGCAACCAAGTCTCCATCGTCGTCCCCAGATCTGACTTTCCAACGACCTCGCCGCCCTGCAGTCACTGCTTCACTACCAACCTGCCTCTTCTTCTGCGTCTTTTTTTTCCACTCCCTATTTCTTTGTGTTTAGCTAGATGCTGAAAGTACTTCCACCCGTTCACCGTTTTACCCAAACAGCGTTTACAAGGGAAAGAAATTACAAGGGTTTTGTTGTGCATTGACAAATACACCTGGAACTTATTTACAGGTCCAAAAATTTAAAAGGCGTCCAATCAGGGCCTAAGGGAAGTTTGTAGTCAGGTTTGCGAGCTGTTCCAATTTTGGTGTTTGGTGGCAAAGGAATTTGTGACTTATAAATCTCGTTCTGAACATAATCTACTTCCAATTTTAGTGTTTTGTAGAAAAGGAATTTGTGACCGGGGTTGGGATCTATCTATTCTGTGTTGGGATCGATCGATTCGGAGGGGCACCCCTTTCAAAAGTGGGCTGTTTTGTTTTAGTTGTCTCTAGTTTTGGCACAAATGGGTTTTCAATTCAATTCCAGCTAAACTTAACAACTAAACACCCCAAATAAATTGTACCCAATTCGATGAGGAGATTCATACACTTGGATAAAGAGTGAAAATGTCTTTTAACCCATCCATGGCATTTTTGTGAGTTGCTTTGAAATTGGAGGTAAAAAAGGATGGCCTTTGAAAAGGATTCGATACTTATGCCATGGTCCTCCTTGTTTTCAGTTTTTGATAAAAACATTTAATGACCTGTTTGCAAAGTATTCAAAGCTAAAGGTATTTTTGCAAAGTAATTTAAAATAATGAGAAGAGAAAAATAAGTTTTTAAATGCCTTAATTGCTAAATTGTGCCCCTATGAAGACTGTTACAATACAAAAATTATATGGAATTCATCTGGTTCAAACCCCTTGCCTTCTACAACAAAATTGCATGCTCTTGAGTTTGCAGACATTTATTAAAAATTCCTTTTAATAATTTTCTCATTTGTTGCATGAATGCATATAATAATATAAGAAATGGTAAGCGTGAAGAAAAGGTTTTGGTTCCTTTTAGGACATCTCTAACGGTTATAGCTAGTTGCTAGCTACAGTGCCTACATGTTACATTCACATTAACAATAGATTGCACAAAGGACAACCACCCCAATGGTCCTCCAACGGCGGCTTCATGCAACACTACCCATGCGTGACCGCCTCCAACCGCAGCACAAGCTCCGAGCGATCTATGACATCGGACGCTCTCCCCCTCATGCGTGCCCTCTCTGCTGGTCGAATCCAAGCAGTCCTCGTCGGATCCGTTCGACGAGGTGATGGAGCACCCTCGGACGAGCACCACCGCAGCCACCTCAACACTATTCGATGCCATCCCCCACCCTCATCAACGATGACGACAATGTGGTTGAAGCAGGAGGATCAGGCATAGTTGGTGCGCCTGCCACCTCGTCAATTGGGTGGCCGTCGTCGAGCTCCTCCTCAAGCTAGAAGGCGGACAAGCAAGATGACGTTGGGGCTATTGCTCTCCTCAGCATCGCCCTCGCCCACCACCGTTGCTGTTTCAGCGTTCCCTCCTTGCCCATATCACCCGCCACTCCCTATCGCCGTTGGAGAGAAAGAGGATACCAACACGGGTGGACCCTGCGAGCGAGCCTCGAGGCGCGTAATTTGCTAGCGACTTCTGCGGTGGTAGTACTTGTGTCTCCGTTCCCTTTCTCTCCTCCATCGAAGACCAAAAATTGATGTGGCAGCTTTGTCACACCCAGTTTTAAGACCAAACTGAATGCAAACTACATATATGCCAGTATCAAGTTACATACACGTAGTGACATCATAAGTGAGTAGCTGACACAATATTCATTATTACAATGTCACTTTATTACAGAAAGCAAAGTGATTCTAAACGATTTATTAAAACTATCTCATGGTGATATCCTAAGCACGAGATCCAGTGGCTGGACCATCAACTGACTGGTCAGCATCCCCTGAAGACTCTGAGCTAGAAGGGTTACTACGGCGCAGCCTCTTGCGAGAGGGCGAGTGAACGGACTGGTCCTCAGAGTCTCAAGAGCTGAACATCCCATTAAGGCTCTTCTGCATCTCCCTGATTAGTGCTTCTGCATCCCGAAGATGCTCGCGTGTGCCCTGAAGCTCATCCAAAGCCTCATCCATGTCCTCATGCAGTGTCGTAGCCAGTAGCACCTGTTCATGAACCACACCACTCTCCTTATGCGTGGTTGACTTCACCTTGATGTCCCTACTCTCACGCTCCCGACGGGGAAAGTAGTCGTAGGTAGTCCCTCTCAAGGTGCTCCTGTGGCGCTCATAGACGTGAGCCAGTGCCTGCCTCACTGCGTCTCAGATCCCTGCTTAGAAGCTTGCCTGGACTGCCATTGCCTTGTGAATTCCCACGATCTCATAGTTGTCGTTGCCTTCTGGAGAACAGTAGATGCACAACTCAACAGTCCACTCCTCACGTTCTGGACGAGGTTGACAAAGACCGTGGTACACGGGCGCCTTGGAGTACCCCAGACACTGCAACATCTCCACCAACATCATCGGCGCCTTCCCTGCATCCAATCCATCAGAGTGGTACAGCTTCTTGTCTTTATACTGGGGAATAGTGACTACACGGCTAGGTCCAGCTGAAGTGTTAGGTGCAAAGGTGGCAAGGGCACGGGGAGGAATATAGCCGTTGGTGGCCTTGCGAGCACTCTACCTGGTGTGGGCCATCTACAGGCTGAAAACAAGAGAGTATTAGTAAAACATTTTCAATAAAACAATAGACAGAAGCACAAGGGTAAACAAAATTTTTGCAAATATAGTTTTTTATAAATTAAACCCTTAACACGCGACCATTTCTATCTAGGATTGCATCCTTCGGTCAATATGGCTCTTATACCACTTCTGTCACATTCGGTTTTAAGACCAAACCGAATGTAAACTACATGTATGTCAGGATCAAGTTAAATACACATACTAACGTAATAAGCGAGTAGCAGACACAATATCTATTATTACAATATTACTTTATTACATCAATGACCCAAGGGTCTAAAAGAAGATTACAAAGCAGCGGAAATAAACTTAGCATGACGCCCAACTCCACAGGCAATCGACCGAAAAGTCGCCTGCCTAGAACTTAGCACCATCTTCTGGGAAGTCCTCGCAGTCTTTACCTTATGAGCAGCAACAAGATTAAGGGGAGAGAGCAAGTGTGAGTATATGGAATTTCTCAGAAAGTGTGGGAAAAATATGACATGTGGGCTAAAATTCAAGATAGGCTTAACTCAAGGGTTTATTTGCATAAATGCTATTTCAGTAGTAAAACAATTATAAAAGCAACATCTTTCTATGTGAAATTCTTTAAGACTAGAGCTAAGGTTCCGACCACCTTGCTCTACAACCGAGGTTCTAACCACCTCTAAACAAAGCTAATTTGAATCACAGTTCCCACCACTGTGATCCACCAGATCCAACCCAAAACCAATCCGAGAACCACCCGACTAATCATGTGAGGAGTCCATGCTGCTCATGACCATGAGCACGGCTCATATATTAGTTTTCACTATGCAGAGGTCGTACACTTTACCCATAAGACATGTCCTCCTTTTTTCCTGTGTCGATCAAACACTTGCACACTTCCGAGGTGTGCGGCTAGGATTCTACTGCAAAGCCTTTCCAACGCCTCTCTCAGCATGTGTTGATCCATTGAGGTTTCACCGCTGTACATAAGTGGAGTGCACCCTCCACCCTAGAAGCCCCCTCTTGTGCCTTGCGGTTCCAGGAAGTACAGATCAAAATCCAAAAATCGATGGAATTACACCGGATGCTCCTGCCAAAACATTGACTTAGCACCCTTCCATCCCTGTACCACCAAATGATCTTCACCATGCTGAGAGGATAGCGAATTACTCGGCTAGGTCCGTCCCATACTAGGCTTGTGGTTGTACTATTGTTATGGGTGGTCACTCCACAAACCAGTCCTTAACATGGTCTGGGCAAGACTATCATCAACCCAACAACAGGGTAGTAACCAATTATCAAAAGCCAACAATTCTACCTAGAACACATCCACAGGCCAACCAACATGCCAACTTGCCCAAACCCTACTTTCCAGGTCTAAACATTTTACCAAAGTCCATCATTATACACTAAAACATATTTTCCTATGCTACCCAAGAATAAGCACATCTAAGCATTTTCTACTCAGACCATGACAACCAGACTATGGCTATAAAGAAGGGTATGGAAAACCGGTAAACCCTAACCATGAGATAACACATATTTGATAAGCATGCAATTTATAACACAAATATTTTCCAAAAGTAGGTGAGGTACTCGAAATCTCCGAAGTCTTGATCCTGGATACTCTCGAACGCCTCAGGAACAAACTCCTGTAGCATCTAGGCCCCTAGGTAAGTGGTAAGTGTTTCGGTAATTAATGACAACCGTATCGTTGTGTCTAACAATTTGTTTTGAAGGCAATCAAAATTTAATTCGCAATGATATTTGGGTATGCTTGGTCCCTAAAGCAATATGGACGATCAAAGGACATGCGCATCAAGATTAAGGATTTTCTAGTTCTAAGTATCACAAAGGAGATGAAGGACACTTAGAGTAGTATATGTCTCCTTTTCTTAGTCATTTGACCGTACTATAAAGAGGGGCTACGAGTAGTAGCTTGATCTAGTTGAGTCTAGACGTGGTTTGATGCACACTCATGAAATTCTAGTACTAGGTAGCTCATAGAAGCCCATGGTTGAGATGTCGAGAAGTTAGAGCTCAAGAAAGTTTGAATTGGATGAGCTCAGAAAAAGTTTAACTCACTGGATGATCCGAAGTCCGAAGAAGGAACCCACCAGAGCTTTATTTGTTTAGCAAGACAAAAAGTAGTTGAATACACAGGATGATCCGATGTATAAGTTGATGGATCACCAGGTGATTATTTTTTGCTAACACATGTCCAAAAATACCGGATGGTCTGGTGTTAGTGTGGTGAAATCACCGGACTAATTTCAGCAGAAGTGAACTTGCTCAGGAAATGAAGTTGAACTCACCAGATGATCCGGTGATGGAAGTGTGGAATCACCAGACTAAGTTTTCCAGAGGCAAATTGAAGATGGTATACTCACTGGATGGTCCGGTGAGTTGATTGAAGACTACACCAGAGTAATATTTCCAGAGAGGGGTGTTTCGGGTGTTGTAAATTGGAACTATTCACTGGATGGTCTGGTGAGAGTCATATATGGACACCAGAGCATTTTCTCCAGAGGAGCCTTTGATGGCAGAAGCAGCACAACCAATCGTAGCGTGGTTACCGTCCGATTCGGCGCTACCCGGTCTCATGCCAGCCACATCGATATCTGATTGGAGGGAGAGAGCAAGCGGGGAGGAGGAAAGTCGGTTGAAGGAGGGTGTCGGTGTGGCGACAACATGGGGAGGCACGATGGCGGTGGGGAGGGATGGGGGCAGCTGCGGGGAGGGGAGGAGTTGGGTAGGCAGGCAGTGTGGGATGAGTCGGGCGTGGGGAGTGGAACGAGAGCGAAACACGGAGGCGGGCGAGTGGGCGCGATCGGATGGCGATCGTGCGTGTGGCTGGAGCGGACCATGGGTGAAGATACATACGCTAGGTTTTTTTTAAGAGTAGAGACATGTAGTAGATATAGAGATAGAGATACAAATAGATGAGTGTTCGTATTTTATATGTTAAATGTAGGAGCGAGTGAGAGATGTGGGAGTATATGAGATCTATACGTGTGAAGCTGTGAAAGCATGTGAGACTCATGCGGGAGGGCACGGGAGGCCACGCACTACGGAAGGAAAATTGCAAACTTTTTAATTAGGAGAGAAGATATTTGAAGTAAATCTCATTCTGAACATAGGTCCTGTTTAGCATAACTTATTGCTGATTTCTACTTTTCAGAAGCTATAAGCTGAAATAAACAGGCTGGCTTATTGCTAACTTGTGAAAAGTTGAAAAACTGATTTTTGATGAAATAAACTAAAAGTTGATAAGCTAGATTTGAGCGGCTTGTCTGAAAATTTGATGTGTTAAGAATTTAAAAGTTTCTCGTAAAAGCCAATAATTTTTGGCATAAGTTATAAACAGCTTTCAGCAAAAGTCGCTTTTTAATAAAAGCTCAGAAATTTCAGGTATGCTAAACTGGACCATAATCACGGACTATAGGAGTTGCATTCCACTGGAGGTAACGGTATATATGATCCGAGGAAGTTACAACAAAACAAAAATAGTCAACTTCAAGTACGTCATGATGTTTGGAAAAAGCTACATCCTAATTCGGTTTTCACTCAAATATAAGAAGCTAGAATTCTAAAACCAAAAAAATATTCAACAAGCGGACATCGTATGTTACATACACACGATGACAAATCTATGAATCTCCAACATGTCAAGCACTTCCCTTGGAAATGTTTCATGTGTCAACAATCAAGGAAACATCATAATTAATTAACTAAAAGAAAAGGTTGTGAGAATTGCACCAAACTATGTGTTAGTCGAGATTATCTCATGGGATGATCAATCTAAATTACACCTCTTGAGGATAAGGCAATGGCTGTCATATGAAATTGCAAGTTCATCAACTATATATAGCTAGTATTACTGTCACCAAAAACATGAGGACAGAGAGATAGAACTAATGTTCCAATGTAAGCTGAGACAAAACCACTTGTCTTCAGCGAGGAGCACTATATACTTACAAATTCGTTTGCATTGACCCTCTACTGCTGCCTTGCAACGTGTTACATACTTACTTTTGTGTTTCATTAACGTACATCTGGTTCCTGCCTTGCTGATCCTCATATTTTTCCCACCTTTACTCATTTCATTCGAGATGTATCCTGCTCCCAAATGTTCTTCACCATTTTGGTTTCTTTCATCCTGACACTCATCCTCCCTAGCTTTCATATGCTCCTAGATTTTTAGAAAATGGATAACATTCTAGCTTTTTACATCTGAGATGCATACAACCACCATCATTATTACAATGTTTTGGCTAAAAGCAAGTAACAATAAAGAGATAAAGCATGGTAAAAAGCATCATGGAGCATCTAGTTTGTAACTACATCGCCACCCACGCTTTGCGAAGAGTTCCATTGCCACTACCTCCAGAGTATGGCACACCTTCAATACATCTCTTCCATTTGACCCTCCTTTTATATTAGTTTCCAGAACCTTAGCCAGTAGATTCTCCTGAAAATTGCCTGCATAAATGACATATTTGTTTTTTTTATTAAACACAATATCAAATGGCGGCTACGCCAACCAAGGTTCTTTTATTTCTCTTTGTTCCAACCTCCCGTAACTAATTGCTCACCATATGAGCTATATTCTAGATCTATTAATATCCAAACCTATTATGACAATATGCCAGATGGTCTTGGCTAGGGACATTAAAAAAAAGAGATGATGTATGTTTTCATTATGATTGCAAAAGCAACACTTTAGACTACCATCTCAATTTCTTTGAGCCAAATTATCTTTGATCAAAATAATTGCACAACCTATATACCATAGAAATATCTTTATCTTTAAAGGGAGTTTCAGTTGCCATAGTCACTTGTGGGAATTCATAATGGGTTGATTCATCATTTGCTTATACATGGATTGAACTGAAAATAATCCATTTCCCTTTAGAGCCCATTTGAACGTATCTCTCTCATTAGATAGATTTGTGTGAACTAATTGCAAAGTTAAATTTTGCTATTCAATTAGTTTATCACCCACAATTGGTCATCGGAAAGATAAATTAAGAGGTATACTTCTCATTACTTCCGCGATTGTGGTCTGCTTCTGCCTCGCAACATTATACAGAGATGAGAATTGCATGCTTAATAGACTATTGCCTAACTAAGTATCATTCCAGAATCGAGTCTGGCTCCCATCCTATACCTGAACGTTTGAGGAATTCTTTTTTGATCTTCATAAGACCAGATCAGAAATGTGAATCATCTGGTTTGCTCTGGGCTTGTGTGAGCGCTTTGGAACCTAGATACTTGTTTCTGAGCAGTTGTGGCCAAACCCTGTCCTCATTAATGAGCTGAAAAAGCCATTTGCTGAGGAGGCATATATTCTTAACCGAGTGGTTAGTAATAACCAATCCACCCTGGTCCTTTGGTTGGCAAAGAATATCCCATCATGCTAATTTGTATTTTTTTCTTGTGATTATCACCTTGCCAAAAGAATCTAGACCATAGATAATCCAATCTCTTCAGGAAAACACATAGAAGGAGTTTCATATTCTTTGTCTGCTCTATATTATGGTCCATAAATATGATAGTGTCATCAGCGTATTGCTGTATTGATAGTCCATCATCTACCAAATGTGGAACCACTTAGGTTATTTGGCCATCACTTTTGTCTCTTGATATTAATGTTGCCAGCATATTTGCTACAATATTAAAAAGAATAGGGGAAAGAGGGTCTCCTTGTCTCAGTCCTTTGTTCGTTTGGAAGTAGGGGCAAACCTCATCATTTATCTTGATTCCTACATGACCTCCGGAAATAAAGCTTTGGATCCACCCACACCATTATGTCAAGAAACCCTTCATTCGTATGGATTGTTGTATGAAGGATCATTTAATCTTATCATAGGCTTTCTCGAAGTCCATTTTCAAGATTATACCATTTTGCTTCTTTCTATGTAATTCATGGATGATTTCATGTAAAATTATTACTCCCTCCATTATATTTTGACCTGGCATAAAAGCGGTCCCTGTGGGCCTTATTTATTTTTTCTGCCACCGTACCTATTTTGTTAGTGCCAACTTTGGTGAATATCTTAAATCTAACATTTAGCAGACAAATGAGACAACACTCTAGAATTTTCAGTGCTTCTCTTTTTTTTGGGTAAGTGTTATGATCAATTTGAGGAACATCAAGACCAGGAGCAAGAATACACTGAGAAGCAATAAGGAGAAGGCAAGTGTCTTTGATCATCTTGAACCTATATTTTTAAATATTTTATTTTACAAATTGTATACAGTGTCTATCAATATGATGGGTAGTCACCTATGTTAGGGTTTTTCCTAGATTTTTCCTTTATCATCCCTTGGAATCTAGATGGTTTATGGTTAGGTGTCTTTGTTGAGTAGATTGCTTAGCCATGCTTTTGAGGATACTGGGAAGTGTCATAATCTTGACTAATGAACATATGCAACAATGGTGGTTAATTTGTTAATGGTGTAGTAACATGGAACCTTAGACCTTGAGCAAAGTGGTTTTGATAGTTGTCATGGTTATGATGTTGGTAGTGTTTGCTCAAGTAACCTAAGTAAGGACCTGTTCGTGGAGCAACAACCCAAGAAGTAATGTACCAACCACGAGGCTGATATGGGTAAGGTGTGACATACTAGTTAGAGTCTATCAATGTGTGTTGTGTCAGCACAAAAGGGGGCTTTTGGGTAGGAGTTGAACTCGTGTAAATCCTGGCGGTGAAATCTAGTGGGCAGACGTATACTGGATTAGTCTCTAGTTAGTGGAAAAATATCATTCGGTGATTTCTTGGCGGCACACCACTGGCGTGTTTTAAGTGTTTCACGAACACAGCAACATGGAATTCACTGACTCGGGGGGGGGGGGGGAAGTTTTACAATCTTTGCAGAGTGTAAAAACTGTTATAACAGCCGTGCTTACGGTTATGAGAGACTTGGATCCTCACATGATTAGTAGGTTGTAGTTATGGGTTTGGTCATGGTTGGTTATAGTACAGGGAGTACTAGACGGTTGTGGTATGCAAGGTGGGGATCCTTGTATGCTGAGTGTTAGACTATTTGGGTTATATTCACTTAATAATTATTTAATACTTTTTGAGTCCAAATATGTTTTCATTGCTCGCATTTACGCAAATATACCATGTGTTATATATTTTTGATATGAGCCTGCATATCATTACTTTCCCACACTTGCTGAGTACTCTATGTGCTCACCCTTGCTATCTTCTACAAAACATATGCTGCTCCGTGGAAGATTTTGGAGATTTCCAAGACGACGACCTGGCATTCTAGGAGCGTGTCTTCGGTGTCTGTGGAGTGCTTGGTCACCGATGTTTTCGTCCCGCTGCCGTCGTTTAGATGCTATCGTTTAGCTTTTGAAGTTGTTTAGGTGAAATCTTTATTGTAAGAAGTGAACGATTATTAGTTAAATTTTTGCTTTTGTTACTTCACCTATGACGTCCTTGTGTGTGTTAAACTCTCGGGGCACACATAAGCTGCATTTGGTTTTGTCTATTAAAACCGGGTGTGACAGAGATGGTATCAGAGCCATACTGACTATAGGACCGTAAGTCTAGATAGAATGGTCGTCCTACAGTTTTTCCTAGTTCGTCTAAACCCATCAGAGCCTTTCCATTAGTTCTCACACTTGTCTCTTGCTATCCATAAGGTTATTTCTTATATCCCATCTCTTCCTTTTTAGATGGTTCGCCAACTGCTTACTGCCCGCAAGTCAACCGGAGGACGTCCACCCATTCTTCAACGTGTTCCAACTGAAGAGGAGATTGATGACCCCACTTTTCAGAGTATGGACCCCGTTCCCAACGTCTATAAAAGTGATGGTCTTCATGCTGGACACCTTCCTCGCTTACTGTGGGGAATACTTTCTGAACTTGGACATACATAGAAGCCAGTCTACAAGGGAGTTAAGAAACAACACTCTAGATATGTAGAATGGAAGGTTGAAGTCACTATCTATGACTACGAGCGAAGCCAAGATGAAGGTCTGGAGGTTCGTCGAGTTGTGGGCATTCACTCAGCAATGGCCCCCAAGAGCAACCTTCCGCCAGTGTTCGAGATGCAGCTCGTGAAGCCATATCCCGTGTTTGAGATCAATATAACAGCAAGATGGTCGACTCTCCTTATGCATACTGTCTCTGTAGAACTCGTGGAAGTAATGAACCGTTCGTGAAGAGTCCCTTTGGAGAAAACCCCAAGCTACGTGAACAAGTTGCACTCACTGTGGCCTTGGAAGATGAACTAGACTGTGCTTTATGGGAGTTGGGAGAAGTTCGCCAATGCCTTGATTTCGTCACTACACTTCTTGAGGATGAACATGATGCCAACCAAAAAGAATCTGAAGATGAAGAAGAAGACTTGTCTATCCACTCACCCTTGCGCAAGAGGAATTGTCTCAACACCCCTGCCATAAATGAAGATGGATCAGTTGATTCTTCCCCCTCAGGATCCCGTACTAGAGAGGAGTCCTAATAGTATAGTCATTTTGTAGATGGTCTTAGCGTTGTTAGAGTCGAGCATCGATGTAATCATTAAGGATAATAATATTGCTAGTGTGACAATTGTTATGGTGCTAAGTGTGTGATTTGGATATTTTGTTTGAGCGTCGATGTGAGCTGTGGAATGCTTTGGCACCTTGTCCACAAACGCATCTTTATTATCTATATAATGTAATATAGATGGGTTTCCTTAGTTAAATTATTTCCAGTCTCGCTTATCTACTCCTGTCCCTCTTTCCAACCTTAATCATATGGTTAACACAAGGAGGAGTATCAATACCCACGAGGAGAACAACAGCAACCAGAATCCACCCCCGCCCCCTACAATGACCTTGGAACAACAGATGGCTATGCAGACTCAGATCTTGCAAGCTATAGCCTAAACCATGGTGTAGATGCAGCAACATCAACCAAATCATGTTCCTCAACCGCATCAACTATCGAGACTTGGAGAATTCAAAAGAAGTCAACCCCCAGTCTTCAGTCATGCAGTGGAACCTATGGATGCAGATGATTGGCTAGAGGATATAGAAAGGAAGATACAGGTTGATCAGTGCAATCATAGAGAGATGGTTCTCTATGCCTCATATCAACACGCTGGTCAAGCCGTAGACTGGTGGGAAGCATACTGTGCCGCACATGAAAATCCAGCAGCTATCACTTGGATGGAGTTTAAATTATGTTTCTATACTCATCACCTGTCATCATGAGATGTCTATCTGAAGAAAAAGGAATTCATGAGCTTGAGGCAAGAACCAATGATTGTAAGGGAGTATGTGACCAAGTTTACTCAGTTGTCCAGGTATGCTCCTAATGAAGTGGATACAGATGAGAAGAAGCAGGAACATTTTCTGGAAGGTCTGAATGATGCCATAGAGTATGCTCTACTCCCGCAAGAGTTTCCCAATTTCCAAGCAATGGTAAACAAAACTTTGATGGTTGAACACAAGCACCGTCAGCTGAATGAGAAGAAGAGGAAGATGTTTTTCCAAGGACAATGAAGTAACACATGTTCCCGTGTGGCAACCCAAATGTCTCCGCAAGGCCCTATGTTCCATTCCAACATTTAGTACCAGACTCATTCACAAGTCCCTGTTCAGCGCTCCAACTATCAGACACCCCGTTCAACTCCACCAGCTACTCCTCAAGTCAAGAACAACCCAGCTACTCCTGGCCCAAACAAAGGATATTTCTACTATGGAGAGTAAGGGCATTATGTGAGTAAATGCCTTAAGAAGGTGCAGGATTAGGTCAAAACCAATAACACACCAAGGTCAACTCCAGCCCCAGCTCAGTCACGCAGTGGGAGTCAGAACCCCGGTTAGAACAACCGTGGACAACAAAATTACTTTCATGGGAAAGTCAACCATGTCATAGCAGAAGAAGCTCGCGATGCTCAGAATGTGGTGTATGGTATGTTCCTCGTAAACTCCTAACCTGCATCTGTTTTGTTTGATTCTGGAGCTTCGCATTCTTTCATAACTACTCAGTATGTTGCAAAGCATGGTTTGCCTATGGTTATGATGAAGAATAATATGCTTATTAGCTCTCCTGGAGGAGGATTGAAGGCAAAGTATATGTGTCTTAGGATGAAACTTAAAATAAGGGGGTAGACTTCCCAGCAAATCTTATAGTCTTTGAATCTAAGGGCATAGTTGTTATTCTTGGAATGGATTGGTTAGCCAAGTACGATGGAGTAATAAAGTGTGCCAGAAGGGAAGTTTGTCTAACAAATGAAGATGGAACCAAAGTCGAGTTGGTAGCTACCATACCGGTAATAGAGGATTGTTCTCTCAACCTACTGGAAGATGCACCCATTGATCAGATCAGAGTGGTTTGCGAGTTTCCTGATGTTTTCCCTAATGAATTGCAAGGTATGCCACCAGATTGAGATATTGAGTTTGTTATAGAATTGGTACCCGGTACGGCCCCTATAGCCAAAAGGCCATATAGAATATCTGCTAATGACCTAGCCGAGTTAAAGAAACAAATTCAAGAGCAGTTAGATAAAGGTTTTATTAAACCAAGTGTGTCACCTTGGAGAGCCCTAGTTCTTTTCATAGATAAGAAAGATGGTACCCGACGAATGTGTGTAGATTATAGATCACTCAATGATGTGACCATTAAGAACAAGTATCTGTTACCTAGGATTGAGGATTTATTTGATCAGATGAGAGGAGCCCGAGTATTCTCTAAGATTGATCTAAGGTTTGGATACTATCAATTAAAGATTCGATCGTCAGATGTGCCTAAGACTGCCTTCAGTACTCGATATAGGTTATATGCGTATACCGTCATGTCTTTTGGATTGACCAATGCACTAGTCTACTTCATGAACCTTATGAACAAAGTATTTATGGAGTACTTGGATAAATTTGTTGTAGTATTCATTAATGACATTTTGGTTTTCTCTAAGAGTGAGGAAGAACATGAAGAGCATTTGAGAATGGTGTTACAGACACTCAGTGATATGACCACGCCATCAAGCAACATGTTACAACCTCCAATTCAAGCTACACCAACTTAAGTACCACCTACATCGACACCAGCCCAAGTCTTTGATGGACCGATTACACGTAGTCGAGCAAAGAAGCTACAACAAGAGGTGAACATGCTACTTTATGAAGTTCATCTTAATATTAATCAGAAGTATATACTGCCTAAGTCGTGCATGTTGCTATTGCTCAGGTTCACCAAGGAGGATGGCAAGAACACACAAGGCGATGACTACAGAGAAGAACCACACTCGAACCAGGCTAGTCCTGCAGAACAGTCGGAAAGAAACATTCATAACTTTTGATTTCCAAAGGATATGAAGGTGAATGAGCACATTTTGGAAAGATTATTAAGTCTAGTTTTCAATGCCACCAGGGCCGAGTACTTTGGAATTTCCAATGCTGAGTTTCGACTGGATTAGTGAAGACTGGTCAGAAAGTCAACAGTCATCCTGATGTTCAAGTTCCTGTATAAAAATGTACCACTCTAGAAAGTTTCGTGGTGCATGCTGCACATGGTGTGAAAGCTTATCAAGTTATCTTTCCAACGCAACCAATAGCACATCATTTGGACTTTCCAAGATGGAGTTATTGCCAAAACACTGAAGACTGCGCAGAAGACCAACAGCCACGCGGGAACTACTCAGAGACTCTTTTCGTGGAAGCCTATTCACATAGTCTATCTTTTTATTTTCTTTTCGTGTTTATACCTATCTAGGAGGGCTGTTCCTAGTATAAATACCCCATTGCTTCATAGCAAACACAGACTTTTTGATCATCGAAATACAGAACCCCTTTGTTCAGCTGTGTGCTAACAAATATTGAGAGTGATCTCTACCTCTTTGCTCTTGTGATTTCCTTCGCGGGATTACAGAAGCGGTGGCTTCATCCGCTCCCAATTGGTGCTCCTACTCCCTTCAAGGTTCACCTTGATTGATTGTAGGCTGTGTTGGTTGGTACTTTGAGAGTGTGGTTGGGCGAATCCTCGATTCAGGTTGCCGGTTAAAGGTGGTGGTTGGCTTCGAGTTTTATTTGCCAGGTTGCACTAGTTATCGCTGCTCGCAGCAAGTTATCTTGGCTTCTTTGAAGCTAGTTATCTGGTGATTGATCCTACGTCGTGAAGATCAGGACATCGTGACGTATCATCTGGTATTAGAGCTTTCGTTCCCACGGTAGGATTCTTTACCCTTAGCTACATATATTTTTGTTTCGTCCTATCCACAAAAAAAAGCCTAAAAAAAAATATTTGGCCATAGCCCTTTGTTTCAATCTGTTATTTTAGTGAGTTTTGTTAAGTTTCAGTCCATTAGAGTCTTTGTTTTAGTTGCTGATCATATCATCCTTTGCGTATCCTTTGAGCCTCTTTCATATATCTGAAAATCCCTAAAAAATAAAATCTATAGCCAACATCATCCTTCGCGTAAACTTTGATCCTATCAAGTTATAGCTTCTGGTTGTGTTTTGTTCTATCATAAAGTGTGCAAGTGTTATAGCTGATCCTTGTGTTTAGTTCTATAAAAAAAAAGAAAAAAAGCGTGTCAAAAAAAAAAAAGGGGAAGAAAGAAAAGTTGCAAAAAAGAAGAAGAAAGAATTGAGAAAGATTGTGAAAGAATAGTTGGAGATCAGTTTGTTTATGTGCACGTGCTGAAAGTTTATCACATCAAAGTTGTGCAACCAGTTGGCTATTCGTGTTTGGTGCAAAATTTTGGTTGGGTTTGATCGCAACACTTGCATCCCAATCATATTCCTTGTTTGCATCAACTCTGAAATTTCTTTGCGCGTGAGTGTGATCCATTTATATCTTTCATATCTTGTGGTCAGCACTAGGCAGAGTACTTCTAGTTTGGATTATTATTTAACTTTACAACAACTAGAATTCAGATTGCATTCCTTGTGTACCACTCCCCACCAAGCTCCACATACAAGCCATCGTAATCGGTACTCTGGTCTTGTATTCGCCTAACCATCACTTTCTTTTACCACCACACGTTGTTTTTCCTGTAACCCGCAGGGACTTCATAAGAGCTTCGGTTGGTAAGAGAGGTGAGGTTGTGAGAGCTACCAAATTTTTATAATTCCACAAATACCTATTGTCCGTGTTTAGCTAACTTTACAGGAAGATGGGTGGAATTGAGGTAGAAGATTGTGTTACTATGGCACAATTTAATGAACTAAAGCAAAGCATTGAAGATAAGCAAGATAGGTTGACACAAGATCTTCAGGCCCTTATGGCTGAAATCAGAGTACGTCGCCAACCTCATGATGGTGCAAGCAACCATGGTGAAGATGGGGAAGAAAGTGAAGGAGGAGCTGCTGCTAGAAGAGCAAGAGAACATGAAAGAAGGAACCGAGGTGCTGCACATGGTAGAGGAAGAGGACGAGGTCGAAGAAATGATGACAATGATGAATCTGAAGATGTGGATGATGATAACCATTCACAATATCGTTTTGGTCGCCGACGTCATAGAGGAGGCAACCATGAGAAGAGGTTCGGAAAGCTGAAATTTACCATGCCAAAATTTGATGGCGGGTCTGATCCTGAAGCTTATTTCACTTGGGAGTTGAAAGTGGACAAGATCTTTCGCCTGCATAATTATTCAGAGGAGAAGAAATTAGCAATGGCATCTCTTGAGTTTGATGGATATGCTCTGATATGGTGGGAACAACTTCTCCGTGATCGTGAAGAAGATGGAGAAAATCCTATTGCTACTTGGGATGAGAATTCGTTTTGTGCCGAAGCACTATCGGCGTGATCTTTTTGATAAATTGCAGAATCTGAAGCAAGGAAGTTTCTCTGTTGAAGAGTATTATAAAGAGATGGAGAAGGCTATGATTAGAGCCAATGTGTATGAAGATGAAGAGCAAACTATTGCACGTTTTATGGCTGGTCTACATCGCAATATTCAGCGCATTGTTGAGTTTCAGCCATACCGTCATCTTATTGATTTGGTACATCAAGCAACCAAAGCTGAACGCCAACTGCAGCAAGATGCTAAGAATAGCAAGTCCTTGTCATATGGCACGAGGACTATGTCAGGAGGAAGCAAGTCAATCTCAAGGTTTGCTGCTGCACCCTCATCGGTGAAAAACTCAAGTGGAGGCATACGTTCTAATGTTCAAGGTGTTTTTAGTGGGAAGAACACTGCTGCCCCAAGCATGAGTTCTAAACCTGCAGCATCCACCTCTACTTCAGTGGGTTCTACAGCCAAGAGTAGTGGGATTCAGTGCTTCAAGTTTTGAGGCCGTGGGCACGTAATTAAGGAGTGTCCAAATAATCGTGTGATCATTGTGAATGATAATGGAGAATTTGAATCAGCTAGTGAAGAGGAAGTTGAGGAAGAGTATGTTGATGAAGCCCATGAAGAAGAGGAACATACCAGGTGTGAATTTGAGCAAGGCACTGCTCTTGTGGTGGCTCAAATCTTGAGTGTTCAGATGAAGGAAGCTGAAATTGGACATCGACATAATCTTTTTCAAACCAGAGCTAAAGTGCAAGATAAAGTAGTCAAGGTGATCATTAATGGCGGGAGCTGCCATAATCTTGGTAGTCGTGAGATGGTTGACAAGCTTGGTTTGAAACTACAGCGGCATCCTCATCCATACCATGTCCAATGGTTGAATGATTCGGGAGATATCAAGATTGGATATAAAGTAAAAGTTCCATTCAAAATTGGTGAATATGTTGACACAATGGAGTGTGATGTGGCACCCATGTCTGTGTGCCACATGCTGCTTGGAAGACCTTGGCAATATGATCGATATACTCAGCATTGTGGGAGAACAAATCAGTACACACTAGATTTGAAAGGGAAGAAGTTTGTACTCAAGCCTATGACACCTCAACAAATCATGGCTGAGCACTTACAAAAGAAATCTGAAATTAGTCCAGCAAGTAAAGGAGGAGAAGAGCAAAAGAAATTGAGTGCCATCCCCAATTCGGTGAGTGAGTGCCACAAGCCAAATTTGAGGGATAAAAAGAAAGGAGAGGGAGAGCATCTAGTTATGCTAGCCACAAAATCTGAGCTGAGAGAAGTGAGGAACAACCCAGATCAAGTGCTCTTTGTACTTGTGTGCAAAGACATTCTAATTTCACCTAACGATATCACCTCTCTTCCGAGTGTTGTGTCTCATCTTTTGCAGGACTATGAAGATGTTTTTCCAAAAGAAACACCGGCTGGACTACCTCCAATTCGTGGGATTGAGCATCAAATCGATCTTATTCCAGGGGTTGCACTCCCTAACCGTCCACCATACCGAACCAATCCTGAAGAAACGAAGGAGATACAAAGGCAAGTACAAGAACTTCTTGATAAAGGTTTTGTTCGAGAAAGCTTAAGTCCTTGTGCTGTTCCCGTGATATTAGTACCTAAAAGGGATGGTTCTTGGAGGATGTGTGTTGACTGTAGAGCTATAAATAATATCACTATTCGCTATCGTCATCCTATTCCACGGTTAGATGATATGCTTGATGAATTGAGTGGTTCCATAATATTTACTAAAATTGATTTGAGAAGTGGTTACCATCAAATAAGAATGAAAACTGGAGACGAATGGAAAACTGCATTTAAAACTAAATTTGGGCTGTATGAATGGTTAGTTATGCCATTTGGTTTGACTAATGCTCCTAGTACTTTCATGATATTAATGAACCATGTCCTGAGAGCTTTCATTGGAAAATTTGTTGTTGTCTACTTTGATGATATCCTAATCTACAGCAAGTCTTTTCAAGAGCATGTGAATCACATTCGCCAAGTCTTGGATGAGCTTAGAAAGGAGAAATTATTTGCTAATCTTGAGAAGTGCAGTTTTTGCACAGACCATGTTGTGTTTCTTGGCTTTGTTGTTTCAGGAAAAGGAATACAAGTGGATGAATCAAAGGTGAAAGCCATCAAGGATTGGCCAACTCCTATGAATGTAAGTCAAGTAAGAAGTTTTCATGGCCTTGCTGGTTTTTATAGGAGATTTGTGAGATAATTCAGTACCATAGCTGCTCCTTTGAATGAATTAACAAAGAAAGGGGTTGATTTTAAGTGGGAGAACTCACAGGAAAATGCTTTTCAAGAATTAAAGAAACGTTTGACTGAAGCACCGTTACTTGTTCTTCCTGATTTCACAAAAACTTTTGAAGTAGAATGTGATGCTAGTGGGATTGGCATAGGAGGAGTTTTAATGCAACAAGGAAAACCAGTAGCATATTTTAGTGAAAAACTGGGAGGTGCTCAATTGAATTATTCTGTATATGATAAAGAATTGTATGCTTTGGTGCGTGTGCTTGAAACATGGCAACACTACTTATGGCCAAAAGAGTTTGTTATTCATTCCGATCATGAAGCTTTAAAATACTTGAAAGGACAAGCTAAGCTGAACCGTCGCCATGCCAAATGGGTTGAGTTCATTGAAATATTTCCATACATTGTGAAATACAAGAAAGGTAAGGACAATGTGGTTGCCGATGCCTTGTCCCGAAAGAGTGTGTTGCTGAATCAACTCGAAGTGAAGGTGTTGGGTCTTGAAAGTTTGAAAGGTATGTATAATGATGATCCTGAATTTTCAGAACCATATAATCATTGTAAAGATGGAAAAGGTTGGGAAAAATATCACATACATGATGGATTTCTGTTTAGAGCTAACAAGCTTTGTGTTCCAAATTCTTCGGTTAGATTGCTTTTGTTACAGGAATCACATTGAGGTGGATTAACAGGTCATTTTGGACAAAAGAAAACTTACGAACTGCTAAGTGATAATTTCTATTGGCCCAAGATGAGGAGAGATGTCATCAGATTTGTGGAGTGTTGCGTCACCTGTCACAAAGCTAAGTCAAAACTAAATCCTCATGGCTTATACACTCCTTTACCTGCTCCTAATATCCCTTGGGAAGACATAAGCATGGATTTTATTTTGGGGTTACCTAGAACTCAGAGAGGAAAGGATTCTATTTTTGTTGTGGTTGATAGATTTTCAAAGATGGCTCATTTTATCCCTTGCAACAAGAGCGACGATGCTTCACATATTGCTAATTTATTTTTCAGGGAAATTGTGAGGCTACATGGAATGCCTAGGACCATTGTGTCTGATCGTGATGTCAAGTTCGTGAGCTATTTTTGGAAAACGTTATGAGCCAAACTTGGGACCAAGCTGTTGTTTTCAACAACTTGTCACCCTCAAACCGATGGGCAAACCGAAGTGGTGAATCGCACATTGTCAATGTTGCTGCGAACCATGGTGAAAAAGAACTTGAAGATTTGGGAGGATTGCTTGCCACACGTGGAGTTTGCTTATAACAGGACATTGCACTCTACCACTAACTTGTGTCCTTTTGAAATTGTATATGGTTTCAAACCTATTGCTCCGATAGATTTGTTGCCCCTTCCATTGCAAGAGAGAACCAACATGGAAGCCTCCAAGCGTGCTGCATATGTAAAGAAGATACATGAGAAGACTAAGGAAGCAATTGAACTAAAGGCAGAGCGCAAGGCTGCAAGTCTGAACAAACATAGGAAGAAAGTGATATTCGAACCAGGGGACTTAGTGTGGATACATTTGCGCAAGGATCGCTTTTCTGATAAGCGCAAATCCAAATTGTTGCCTCGAGGAGATGGTCCATTTCGTGTTCTTGCAAAGATCAATGATAATGCATACAAGATAGATCTTCCAGCAAGTTATGGCGTGAGCAACACCTTCAATGTGGCTGACCTATTACCATTCACAAGTGAAGACGCTTCAGAGTCGAGGACGACTCCTTTTCAAGGGGGGGAGGATGATATGACCACGCCATCAAGCAACATGTTACAACCTCCAATTCAAGCTACACCAACTCAAGTACCACCTACATCGACACCAGCCCAAGTCTTTGATGGACCGATTACACGTAGTCGAGCAAAGAAGCTACAACAAGAGGTGAACGCGCTACTTTATGAAGTTCATCTTAATATTAATCAGAAGTATATACTGCCTAAGTCGTGCACGTTGCTATTGCTCAGGTTCACCAAGGAGGATGGCAAGAACACATAAGGCGATGACTACAGAGAAGAACCACACTCGAACCAGGCCAGTCCTGCAGAACAGTCGGAAAGAAACATTCATAACTTTTGATTTCCAAAGGCTATGAAGGTGAATGAGCACATTTTGGAAAGCTTATTAAGTCTAGTTTTCAATGCCACCAGGGCCGAGTACTTTGGAATTTCCAATGCTGAGTTTCGACTGGATTAGTGAAGACTGGTCAGAAAGTCAACAGTCATCCTGATGTTCAAGTTCCCGTATAAAACTTTACCACTATAGAAAGTTTCATGGTGCATGCTGCACATGGTGTGAAAGCTTATCAAGTTAGCTTTCCAACGCAACCAACAGCACATCATTTGGACTTTCCAAGATGGAGTTATTGCCAAAACACTGAAGACTGCGCAGAAGACCAACAGCCACGCGGGAACTACTCAGAGACTTTTTTCGTGGAAGCCTATTCACATAGTCTATCTTTTTATTTTCTTTTCGTGTTTATACCTATCTAGGAGGGCTGTTCCTAGTATAAATACCCCATTGCTTCATAGCAAACGCAGACTTTTTGATCATCGAAATATAGAACCCCTTTGTTCAGCTGTGTGCTAACAAATATTGAGAGTGATCTCTACCTCTTTGCTCTTGTGATTTCCTTCGCGGGATTACAGAAGCGGCGGCTTCATCCGCTCCCAATTGGTGCTCCTACTCCCTTCAAGGTTCGCCTTGATTGATTGTAGGCTGTGTTGGTTGGTACTTTGAGAGTGTGGTTGGGCGAATCCTCGATTCAGGTTGCCGGTTAAAGACGGTGGTTGGCTTCGAGTTTTATTTGTTAGGTTGCAATAGTTATCGCTGCTCGCAGCAAGTTATCTTGGCTTCTTTGAAGCTAGTTATCTGGTGATTGATCCTACGTTGTGAAGATCGGGACATCGTGACGTATCACTCAGGGAGCATCAATTGTATGCCAAGCTTAGTAAGTGTGATTTTTGGTTAGATCAAGTTGCTTTCCTCGGACATATCATAACGGCTGGAGGTGTAAGCAGTAGATCCAAGTAAAGTAAAGGATGTGTTGAATTGGTTACCACCTACCAATGTTTCAGAGATTAGGAGTTTCCTTGGATTAGCAGGATATTATTGCTGCTTTATAGAAAGGTTTTCTAAGATAGCTCAGCCTCTTACCTCTTTGCTTCAGAAGAACGTGGTTTTGAAGTGAAGCCCGGCTTGTCAAGCAAGTTTTGAAGAGCTGAACAATAGATTGACTACAGCCCTAGTGCTAGTTCTACCAGACATTAGCAAGAATTTCGATATCTACTGTGATGCTTCGTGACAAGGACTTGGATGTGTTCTCATGCAAGAAGATCAAGTCGTGGCCTATGTGTCAAGGCAGTTAATGAAGCATGGGGAGCACTATCCTACGCATGACCTAGAATTAGCAGCTGTGGTTCATGTATTGAAGATTTGAAGACATTATCTTGTTGGAAAACGGTGTGAGATATATACAGATCATAAGAGTTTAAAGTATATCTTCACCCAACTGGATCTAAACCTTCGTCAGCATAGATGGTTAGAGTTAATAAAGGACTATGATGTGGGAATTCACTACCATCCAGAAAAGGCTAATGTAGTAGCTGATGCTTTGAGCCGGAAGAGTTACTGTAACTCGGTGACGGTTCAAGATAGTCAACCTGGGTTATGGAAAGAGTTTGAAAACATCAACCTTGGATTTGTGGTGGATATGGAAACAACCACCATGGAAGTAGATTGCACTCTTGAACAAGAAGTTCGGAAAGGTCAACTGGAGGATGAGAGGCTCAAGGAAATTAGGTAGCTTATTAAGGATGATAAAGCTCCAGACTTTACAGAAGATAGTCAAGGTACTGTGTGGTTAAAAAAGAGAATCTGTGTGCCTAACCAGAAGGATATTAAAGGGATAATTCTGAGAGAAGCTCATGATTCAGCATACTCCATTCACCCCAGAAGTACAAAGATGTATCAAGATCTCAAGAATTGCTACTGGTGGTATGGAATGAAGACAGATGTTGCAGAATACGTAGCCATGCGTGATACTTGCCAGAAGGTCAAAGCAAAACATCAGAGACCAGCAGGGTTACTGCAACCCTTGAAGATACCTGAATGGAAATGGGAGGAAATTGGTATGGATTTTATCGTCGGTTTACCCCGTACACAAGGAGGGTATGATTCAATATGGGTTTTAGTTGATCGATTGACTAAAGTCGCCCATTTTATCCCAGTTAAGACTACATACAGTTGAGCCAGACTGGCAGAGTTGTATATGTCAAGAATAGTATGTTTGCATGGAGTGCCAAAGAAGATTGTATCAGATAGAGGTACAAAGTTTACATCCAAGTTTTGGCAAAAGCTACATGGGTCTATGGATACGAAGCTGAATTCAGTTCCACCTCTCACCCTCAAACAGATGGTCAAACTGAGAGAGTCAATCAGATACTGGAGGATATGTTAAGAGCTTGTGCTCTAAAGTATGGTAAAAGTTGGGATAAGAGTCTGTTGTATGCAGAGTTCTCATACAACAATAGTTATCAGGCCAATCTTCAAATGCCTCCGTTTGAAGCATTGTATGGAAGAAAGTGTAGAACACCGCTGTTATTGAATGAGACCGGTGAAAGTCAAGTCTTTGGCCGAGAGGTTCTACAAAATGCAGAAAAGCAAGTTCAGATAATTCGAGAGAACCTGAGCATTTCCCAATCGAGATAGAAAAGTTACGCGGATAACAGACGAAGAGAATCAATATTTGAAATTAGAGATTTTGTTTATCTCAAGGTTTCACCCCTCAGAGGTCTTTGAAGATTCAAGGTCAAGGGAAAGTTGTCACCAAGATTTATTAGACCTTTTAAGATATTGGACAAAAGAGGAGAAGTAGCATATCAATTGGAGTTACCACCTCAACTGTCAGATGTACATGATGTCTTCCATGTTTCTCAGTTGAAGAAGTATCTTCGAGTGCCCAAAGAACAATTACCGATGGAAGAATTGGATGTTTAGAGGATCTCTCCTATACAGAGTATCCCGTGCAGATTCTTGAGAGATCAGAAAGAGCGACTAGAACCAAAATAATACCAATGTGTAAAGTGCAATGGAGTCACCACTCGGAAGATTGAGGCGACATGGGAAAGAGAAGAAGACCTGAAGACAGAGTTTCCTCATCTTTTCTCCAATCTGTCTGAATCTCGAGGGCGAGATTCATTCCAAGGGGGTTAGGTTTGTAACACCCTAATTTTTCAATTTTTGCCAATTTTTAAAATTTTCTAGAATTTAGTTTTTGAGCTTAAATGATTTCAAAAAGAGAAAATGTTATTTTTCAAAAAAAGATAATCTAATTTTGACATAGGAAATATTTGTTTAAGTACATTCACACTGTTTTTAGGCATTTAGGTTTCCTTTGTTTTATTTGGTTTTCATTTGTGGCTTTTGGTTTGAATTTGTTTTCTTTGGTTTGAATGTAAAAGCTTTGGAAAATGATTTGAAAAAAAAGAAAAAGATTAAAACTCAACTCGGGTTGTCTCCTCTCCGTTCAGCCCACTCCCTCCCGCGTCGGCCCGGTCTGCCCCGCATCCTGTCGCTCCTTTAGGCCACGTCACGCGCTCGAGCTGGCCCGTTAGCCTCGTGCGCCCGCCCGTCCGAGAAAACGCCTGGTCGAACCCCGCCTTCGCACTGTGTCATTGACCAGTGGGGCCTGTCTGTCAGCTTCATCATCCGCAAGACGGACTCGGCCGCGCCGCCGCGTCCGAGTCGGATTTTCGTCGTCGCTTTGTGCCCTAGCCCTCCCTGAGCCCTCCTATATAAAGGCTGTGACCCCCTCGATCTTTCCCCCAACCCAATCTTGCTGAGTTCAGAGTAAACCACCGAGATCCACAACTCCTCGCCGCCGCCACCATTGCCACTAGGTCAAGCTCGCCGCCGCGCCGCTCCGAAGCTTGTCACCGCCATCCGAAGCCTCCATCAGAACCACGTGCTCGCGTTGAAGCCTCTCTGCTGTTCACCGTCGTCGTTTGGTCACCGGAGCTTTGCCGCCGTCGAGATCTTGTGAGCTTCGTCGCCCTTTTTCATCATTGACTGCCTTCCGGTGTCTTTCTGCCCTCGGTAAGACTTCCATCGCATTCCCCGTGTGTGTCTAGCCGTGTTCCACCGCTTGCTGGAGCACCTAGATCGCCGGAGCGCCGTTCCGGCGAGTTCCGACGAGTCTGCCGCTACGGAGCCCTCGACGTTGTCGTTCCGTGCTCCACCCCGGCCGCCGCTCGCTTTGCGCCATTAGATCTAGATCCTACGGCCTACATTAGATCTAAAACATACCGGTTCAGCACCCAACCAGAAGCCGATGCGTGTCCTCTTTAACCTAGAGCCCAGTCAGCCGTCCATGTGTGCGCCACCTCAACGCTTTTTGCTGATGTGTTAGCCACATGACACCCAGTCAGCATGCCACGCAATAAATAAAGTTTTCTAATACAAAAATAATTCCAAATATTCCTGGAAATTGGTAATTTTGCAATTAAGACCATGTATTTTTCTATAATCACAAAAGAGCCCTATCTTTTTACACTTAGGTCCCTAAACTTTTCCAAAATTTCAAATAGGTCCCTCTATTTTACAAAAAGGTCCCTAAAACTTTATGTTAATTACAATTAAGACCTAATCTTTTTTTAGCATATCTTTTTCGTTGTAGCTCTGTTTGAAGCGATTCTTGCGTCGTTAGATTCGTTTTTCAGAGTTCTATCTTTCTAGATAGGTTTTATCTTATTATTCTTTTGTTTTGTGTTTTGTTCTTAGTGTATTTTGTCTGTGTCCTTGGCCGATAATTGTGCGATTAGTCGACAACTCCCCGGATCAATTTGAGGAACATCAAGACCAGGAGCAAGAATAAATTGAGTAGCAGCAAAGAGAAGGTAAGTGTCCTTGATCATCTTGAACCTATATTTTTAAATGTTTTGTTTTACAAATTGCATACAGTATCTGTCAATATGATAGGTAGTCACCTATGTTAGGGTTTTACCTAGATTTTTCCCTTATCATCTCTTGAAACCTAGATGGTTTATGGTTAGGTGTCTTTGTTGACTAGATTGCTTAGCCATGCTTTGGGGATACTAGAACGTGTCATAATCTTGACTAATGAACATATGCAACAATGGTGGTTAATTTGTTAATGGTGTAGCAACATGGAACCTTAGGCCTTGAGCAAAGTGGTTTTGATAGTTGTCATGGTTATGATGTTGGTAGTGTTTGCTCAAGTAACCTAAGTAAGGACCTGTTCGTGGAGCAACAACCCAAGAAGTAATGTACCAACCACGAGGCTGATATGGGTAAGGTGTGACATACTAGTTAGAGTCTATCAGTGTGTGTTGTGTCGGCACAAAAGGGGGTTTCTGGGTAGGAGTTGAACTCGTGTAGATCCTGGCGGTGAAATCTAGTGGGCAGACGTATACTGGATTAGTCTCTAGTTAGTGGAAAAATGTCATTCGGTGATTTCTTGGCAGCACACCACTGGCATGTGTTAATTGTTTCATGAACACGGTAACATGGAAATCACTGACTCGTGGGGAAAGTTGGACAATCTCTGTAGAGTGTAAAAACTGTTGTAACAGCCATGCTCACGGTTATGAGTGACTTGGATCCTCACATGATTAGTGGGTTGTGGTTATGGGTTTGGTCATGGTTGGTTATAGTACAGGGAGTACTAGATAGTTGTGGTATGCAAGGTGGGGAGCCTTGTATGCGGAGTGTTGGACTATTTGGGTTACATTCACTTAATAATTGTTTAATACCTTTTGAGTCCAAATATGTTTTCATTGCTCGCATTTAGGCAAATATACCATGTGTTAGTCTATTCTTGATATGAGCCTGCATATCATTACTTTCCCACACTTGCTGAGTACTCTATGTGCTCACCCCTGCTATCTCCTACGAAACATATGCTGCTTAGTGGAAGACTTTGGAGATTTTCAAGACGACAACCTGGCAAGCATGTGTATTATGGGAGATAGCAAGGGTGAGCACATGGAGTACTCAGCAAGTGTGGGAATATAATGATATGTATGCTTACAACAAGAATAGGCTAACACATGGTATATTTGCATAAATACAAGTAATGAAAAGATATTTGAACTCAGAAAGCATTAAACAATTATTAAGTGAATGTAACCCATACAGTCCAACTCCCAAGGCTCCCCACCTTGCACTCCATAACTCTCTAGTACTCCCTGTACTATAACCAACCATAACCACAATCCATAATCTTGTGAGGATCCAAGTCTCCCATAACCGCGGGCACAACTGTTATAACAGTTTTTAACACTGCAGAGGTTGTCCAGTTTCCCCCACGACTCAGTGAATTCCATGTTGCCATGTTCGCGAAACACTTAACATACGCTAGTGGTGTGCCGCCAAGAAATCACTAAATGACATTTTTCCACTAACTAGAGCCTAATCCAGTATGCATCTGCCCACTAGGTTTCACCGCCAGGGTTTACGCGAGTCCAACTCCTACCCAGAAGCCCCGTTTTGTGCTCACACAACACACACTAGATAGACTCTAACTAGTACGTCACGCCTTACCCATATCAGTCTTGTGGTTGGTCCGTTACTTCTTGTGTTGTCACTCCACGAACCGGTCCTTACTTAGGTTACTTGAGCAAACACTATACCAACGTCATAACCATGAAAACCATCAAATCCACTTTGCTCAAAGCCTAAGGTTCCATGTTGCTAGACCATTAACAATTTAACCACCATTGTTGCATATGTTCATTAGTCAAGATTATGACACTTCCCAGTATCCCAAAAGCATGGCTAAGCAATCTACCCATCAAAAATACCTAACCATAAACCATCTAGGTTCCAAGGGATGATAAGGAAAAATCTAGGGAAAATACTAACATAGGGGACTACCTATCATATTGACAGACACTGCATGCAATTTGTAAAACATAGGTTCAAGGACACTTGCCTTCTCCTTGCTACTGCTCAGTGTACTCTTGCTCCTAGTCTTGACGTTTCTCAAATTGATCCGAGACGCTGTCGGCTAATCGCATAATTATCGGGAAAGCACACAAACAAAATACACTAAGAACATAGCACAAAACAAAAGAACAACAAGACAAAACCTATCTAAAAAGATAGAGCTTAGAGAAACGAATTTAGCGGCGCAGGAATCACTTAAAACGGAGCTACGACGAAAAAGATACACTAAAAACTAGATTAGGGTTTATTTTATAAAAGAAAAGGACTAATTTGTTACTAACAGAAAGTTTTGGACGCTTTTGTAAAAATAGAGGGACCTATATGTAATTTTGGAAAAGTTTAGGAAACTAAGTGTAAAAAGATAGGGCTCCTTTTGCAATTATAGAAAAGTTAGGGGTCTATTTGCAAAATTGCCAATTTCTGGGAATTATTAAATTTATTTTTGTATTGAAAAACCATATTTAATGCGTGGCTGCTGACTGTGCAACACGTGGCTGACAGGTGTGCTGGGTGGCTGAGGTGGTAGCTGAATTGGCATGCTGACAGGGCAGGTGAGGTGGCAAAGGCTGATTGGGTTAAGTGGTTGCCACGTGGTAGCACAGGATTGGACACCGAAGGGGTACGCAGGAATCTAATCTAAGCCGATAGCTCGAGATCGGATGGTGTAGATCAGAGGGTGTGGTCGAAGGGGATCGGGATGGCGGCGTCGAGGGGTTCAAGGCAGTGGATGTTCGAAGATCTCACCGGAACCTCGTCGCTGGCCACAGGGTGCGACGGCGAGCGGTGAAACACGATGACAAGCTCACGGGGAATCCGTTTTGGGGCTTACCGAGGGCAGTGAAGCACTGGAAGGGGGTCGGCAACGATTGGGGTGGCGGAGGCTTGGATCTTGGTCAGCGAGGGTGCTCCGGTGGTCGATTGGCGACAGCCAGGGTCGGAGAAGCTTCAGCACAGGCATGCGGTTCTTCCGGTGGCTTTGGGTGAGGCTTGGCGGCTTCGAAATGGTGAGGCGGCGAGGTCGACCAAAAAGGCGGTGATGGCGGTTCGGTAAGCTTCGGATCTCAGCGGATTGCCCGGGATTCAATGACTTCGGTTTGGGAAAAACACGAGGGGAGGCAGGGCTTTATATAGGCGGCATGAGAGGTCTCGGGGAGGGCTGACTTCAACTCAGACTTGGCGTCGGCACTGCGGAGACTAACTCAGAGACAACGGATCTGACGCGGGGGTCCCACTTGGCAGCAGCTCAGGCAAAAATGGCTTCAGCGCAGGCGTCTTGAACTACGGGTGCGGCGCTGGGCTGCTGCTGCTACTGTGCTAGGCCGGTGCGCTTGGGCGCGGCCAAGGCAGGAAGAGGGCACCCTACTGGGGTTGGGCCAGAGAGGTAGGTGGGAGAGAGGGAAGGGCGGCCCAGGAAGGGTTTTAACCTTTTTCTTTTTTTCACATTATTTTCAAAAGCTTTTGAATTCAAATCAAAGCAAGCAAATTCAAATCAAAAGCCACAAATGAAAACCAAATAAAACAAAGGAAACCCTAAATGCCTAATAGCAGCATGAATGCACGTTAACAAATATTTCCTATGTCAAATTAGATCCCTTTTTATAAAATAGCATTTAATATTTTGAAATTGTTTAAGCTCAAAAATAAATTCTAGCAAATTTTATAAATTTGTAAAAAAGAAAATTAGGGCGTTACACAGAAGCAATTGACCGGGGGATCCACCAGTCTAGCAATCTTCATCTTCATCGATGTAGAAATCTAGCTCTCCTTCAATGTCTAAATTGTCTAAGCAGCGGTTTGATGCACATTTGGATGGAAATAGCAAGTGTGAGTACATAACGTACTCCGCAAGTGTGGGAAATATATGACATGCAAGCTTGATTAAAGGAATAGGTTATAACAGGTAAATTTGCATAAATGCCAACTATGCTATCGTAAAAAGAGTTATAAAAGCATCCTCTTTAACTATGTGATTCATCACTAGACTTTCAACTCCGAGGAATATCTCCATCACAGGTAACCAAGAACCATCCACTGACATTTACCCTTCACAGGTAACCAACCAAAACAACTAAATCAAACCAACTAATCATGTGAGGATCCAAGTCTCTCATTACCGTGAGCACGACTGAAATATCAGATTGTACAATTTGCAGAGGTTGTCTAGCTTTCCCCACGAGTCGTGATTTCCTTGTGTGCCGTGTTGCGCTAACACTTAACACACACTACTGGTGTGTCGCTCAGGGATAACTACAAGGCTGTTACAAAGCATCCTCCCAACAAGAATAATCCCGCTAAGGTTTCACCACAGTCAAAGTGGAGTCACACCACCGAGAAGCCCCCTCATAAGCCTTGTAGTTCTGAAAAGAATCACTCTTCCCTTCCACTATACCACCAGTGGCTCATTCTATGCTGAGGATCCGCTAATTACTAAGCCAGGCTGTACCCATATAAGCCTCGTGGATGGACGATAATTCTTGAGTTGTCACTCCATGAACTGGTTCTTAGGACACCGAGCAAACTCTACCACCCACCAAAGTGTTTCACACACTTGTGCCTTACGCACCATCATCAATCAACCTTCTGCTCGACATCCCTAAGTTTCATGTATTCACACAAGTTACGATAATTCCCACTCATAGTTGCATAGTTCATTAATCATGTTTAACTGATAACCCATCCATATCCTTGTGCAAAGCTAAACATAAACTACCCATAAACCATTACTGACAGCTAGGCGACAAGGAATATATGGAACATGGTACTGTAAGTAAATGGGATTCAAAATTAATAGCATGCATGTTTGAAATAAAGAACACATTCGAAAACTAGGATCAAAATGTTCAAGGACACTTGCCTCTTCCAACTTGCTGCTCAGACTCTTCAAAGGCTTGGTCCTGGAGATTCTTGAACTGCTCTTCATCTGCACTCGGAACACAACAGAAAAGCACAAATAAAAGTAGCTAAGAATAGTACACCAAACAATTGTTAACATCTATAAAAAGGGCACTAAAAGATAGTACATGCTGCTATGAACGCGAGAGCGCAAGAATCACATAAAATGGAGCTAAAATGAGAAAGTTATGCTAAAAACAAGTTTAGAATCTGAAAAGAAAAGGACTTGATTTGAATAAAACAGAAAGGTTAGGGGCCTTTTTGTAAAATTAGAGGGGCCTTTTGGGTTTAAGATGTAAAAAGATAGGGGTGTTTTGGTAAATTTAGAAAAGTCCAGGGGCTTTATTGCAAAATCGGCTACTTTCCCGAATTAAAACAAATAGAAGCTAACTATATAAAGGCTTTGCTGATGTGGCATGACACATGGGAAGATATTGCTGATGTAGCCGGTCGATGAGGGCGATGACGTGGCTCTAGCGGCTGACTGGATTAAAGTGGCCACGTGTCATCATGTGGTTGGCTCGTCGAAGGGGTATGCAAGATCTAATTGTGGCCTTCCATCTCGGATCCGACGGCTTAAAGATGGGGGAGGGGATTAACTAGCTGACGGTAGGGAGAAGGTGGCGGCGGGAGGGGAATTGCAGCGATGGACTCGCCAGATGTCACACCCGGTTTTAACGGCCAAAACCAGATGCGGCTTATGTGTGCCCAGGATGTTCAACACACATAAGGACGTCATAGGTGAAGTAACAAAAGCAATACTTTTATAAAATAAATGTTAAACCTTACAGCAATTGACATATATTATCTTCTATGAAGATATCTGCAGCGGAACAGAAGCACTGGTGCCCAACAACACCGCAGGCAACTGACCGGGAGACACGCACCTAGAACGTCACAATCTCGTCTTGATAGTCTTCAATATCTTCACTCACTGAGCAGCAGCATACATGTCGTATGGTATAGGAAAAATAGCAACTGTGAGCACATAGAGTACTCAGCAAGTGGGGGAAAGTAATGATATGTAGGCTTATATCAAGAATAGGCTAACACATGGTATATTTGCATAAATGCGAGTAATGAAAACACATTTGGACTCAAAAGCTTTAAGCAGTTATTAAATGAATGTAACCCAAACAATTCAGCATCCAGCATACAAGGCTCCCCACCTTGCACACCATAACCGTCTAGTACTCCATGTACTACAACCAAAACCACAACCATCTAGTACTCCCTGTACCAGAACCATAACCACAACCATCTAGTACTCCCCGTACCAGAACCATAACCACAACCCACTAATCATGTGAGGATCCAAGTCTCTCATATCCGTGAGCACGGCTGTTATAACAGTTTTACACTCTGTAGAGGTTGTCCAGCTTTCCCCACGAGTCAGTGAATTCCATGTTGCCGTATTCACGAAACACTTAACACACACCAGTGGTGTGCTGCCAAGAATCACTGTATGACACTTTCCACTAACTAGAGACTAATCCAGTATGTGTCTGCCCACTAGGTTTCACCACCAGGCTTTACGCAAGCTAAGCTCCTACCCAGAAGCCCCCTTTTGTGCTGACCCAACACACACTGGATAGACTCTAATCAGTATGTCACGCCTTACCCATATCAGCCTCGTGGTTGGTACGTTACTTCTTGGGTTGTCGCTCCACGAACCGGTCCTTACTTAGGTTACTTGAGCAAACACTAAACCAACATCATAACCATGACCACTATCACCGACATCCCTATGCTCAAGGACTAAGGTTCCATGTTGCTAGATCACTAACAAATTAACCATCAATGTTGTATATGTTCACTAGTCAAGATTATGACACTTCTTAACATCCCAAAAGCATGGCTAAGCAATCTACCCATAAAAGACACCTGACTATAAACCATCTAGGTTCCAAGAGATGATAAGGGAAAATCTAGGGAAAACCCTAACATAGGTGACTACCCATTATATTGACAGACATTGCATGCAATTTTGTAAAACAAAATATTTAAAAACATAGGTTCAATATGATCAAGGACACTTGCCTATTTCCCAATGCTGCTTAGTGTTCTCGAAATCTTGGTCTTGAAATCCCTCGAACTTCTCTGGAACGTTATCGACTAATCGCGAGAACTACCGATAAATAACACAAACAAAACACTAAGAACAACATACCAACATCATCAAAACACTTTAAAAAAAATACTATGGTTGGATAGGTATGATTTCAGAAATATTTAGACGCAAGAATCGCCTAAATCGGAATTAAGATGAAAAGAGAACAACTTTCGAGAGATGGATTAGGCTGAACAAGGAAATGCTGATTTTTCAGAATTATCTTCCTATGGGAAAGACATTATTGCACAATCACTGTGTTAGGCTTGACAACATCATTGCGCAAGATTCAAGAAGTGTAGGGCAGATCATTCTTCGCTGACTAGGCTAAGAAGAATGATGTGGCACTGACTTGGCATGCTATGCAAGTACCATCTTGGATTAAAGAAGGCATACACTGAGATCTAGTATCCACCACCTATGATGGATCAAAAAGGTCGAAGATTGCGCTTCTAGGTTAGGGAATCTACTGGTGACTCTATGTAGTGGTGATGGTTCGGGTTTCGTTGGAGATGGCGATCGGGCATGTGGCTACAGACATCGATGTCGGCTTTAGTGGTATTTTAGTGAAACGAGGGAAGCATGGCGTAGAACGCGGAAAGGCAAACTCAGCGGTATGGTTGGTTTTGGAAGGGGTCATCCAAGGTAGCGGTAAAACAGCGATGCCTGCTTCTAGGTTTGGTGGTGACCGCGAACAGATGCAGGAACAAAGATGCTCGCGTTCCAGGAGATTGGTTATGAAATTTGAGAAACCGTTTGAACAAGGATGTTCATATATGCTGGGAACACAATGCTATGGCATATTTTTGGGTAGATCATCCACTGAGAGGAAGAACAATCTACGGAGATGAGACGGGTGATGGCTGCGACATGCTATGGTTGGCAATAGCGTCCTGGTCGTGTCGCTGCACAACGGGGATGGACTCCTAGGGTAACGTAGAAGACTCGATGGGACATGCCGTGATGTGGTTGGTGCATCGATACAACTTTCAGATTGACAGGGGACGCAAATGCAAATCCGGTGCGCGTGCAAAACGGGTCCAGAAACCGGACAACGGGTATATCGACCTTGATTGCGGTAGTTTGGCTACTCTACTAGCCGAACCGGTTGGTGAGGGCATGGGAAACATCATGGGACATGCACCAGCGAAATGGCTTGGTGATTTGACCTCTGGTCGGTCGGGAACATTGATGCCAATCGGCTACAGCGCGGCTGTCTCGCAGCTGTCCGTGACGGCGTCGACTGTGGCGGCGTAGATCGGGCTTTGTCCGGGGCTCGGGCTTGGCTAGGAACTTAGTATGATGCTAAAACAGTAGTAAGGGAGGAGAAGAAGGGGTCCTCACCTTGCTTTGATGGTGGAAGAAGGAGAATTCGCGGAGAAGATGACGTAGCGCATCACGGGCGACGGCGGCGGCGGCTCTGGCGACGTACGGACAGGGAAGCAGCGACTACTAGGGCTTGGGGGCATGGAATAGAGGTAGGAGAGGGCGTGCAACTCATATATATAGGGCTAGGGGAGGCTGGTTGAGGTGGAGTCCAAACCGAACACGAATTGGATTTGAGTTCGAGTCGGTTACGGTTTTCTTTTTCGTAGCTCTGTATTCTGAGGATGATATCTCCATCGTCCGGACTCCAAATTGGACATTTATTGATTCTAAATTGTAGTACTCGAAAAGATATACAACTTTGGTAGTAATTGGAACTTCTGAAAACGTCATATTGATTTCCAAAAATGCGTCACAAGATAAACTGTTTGAACTCAGATTTCTCTGCGCAACACTGATTTCGGAGGTCATAACTCCTAGCTCCATTATCCAAAAGAGGACTTCCATAGGTTCAAAACGAAGCTCTCAGCAACTACATTCGCCTTTCCGGGATGATAGTTAATTCCCAAGTCATAATCCTTGATAAGCTCTAACCATCTACACTGCCTGAGGTTGAGATCTGGCTGAGTGAAAATATACTTCAAACTCTTGTGATCCTAATAGATCTCACATCTCTTTCCAATCAAATAGTGCCTCCAAATCTTGAGTGCATGAATTGCGGCAGGTAACTCCAAATCATGTGTCGGGTAGTGTTCCTCATGCTTCCTCAATTGCCTTGATGCATAGGCTACAACATGGCCTTCTTGCATAAGAGAACATCCTAATCCTTGGTGAGAGGCGTCACAATATATGGAGAATGGCTTCTGTGTATCTGGCATGACCAGTACTAGCGCAAATGTTAATCTTTTCTTCAACTCTTCAAAACTTGCCTCACAAGCAGGGGTCCATTTAAATGTTTTACCCTTCTCAAGTAACTCAGTGATATGCTTTGCAATCTTGGAGAAATCTTCTATAAAATGATGGTAGTAACCAGCTAATCCAAGGAAACTACGGATCTCAGAGATATTCTGGGGAGACATCCAATTAAAAACGTCCTCTACCTTACTTGGATCAACTGCTATTCCTCCGGCGGAGATGACATGACCGAGGAAAGAAACTTGGTCTAGCCAAACCTCACATTTGCTCAGCTTAGCATACAACTGATTGTCCCTAAGTATTTGTAGAACCAATCTCAGATGGTCTACGTGTTGCTCTTCATCCTTTGAGAAAACTAGGATGTCGTCTATAAAGACTACCACAAACTTATCCAAATACTCCAGGAATACCTTGTTCATCAAATACATGAAGTAGGCAGGGCATTGGTCAATTCGAAAGACATGACCGTATACTCATAT
The DNA here is from genome assembly GCF_958298935.1 of Phragmites australis. Taxonomy (NCBI): domain Eukaryota; kingdom Viridiplantae; phylum Streptophyta; class Magnoliopsida; order Poales; family Poaceae; genus Phragmites; species Phragmites australis. The sequence continues at coordinate 15,668,911 of NC_084936.1, read as the reverse complement.
AATCCATAACGGGTGACGAAAGCGCTCTTAGGAATGTCGGATGCTTGAATCTTCAACTGATGATAACCTGAGTGAAGATCAATCTTGGAGAATACACACGCACCTCTAAGCTGATCAAACAAGTCATCGATCCTAGAAGGAGGGTATTTATTCTTGATGGTCACCTCATTCAAGGCTTGATAATTTATACACATCCTTTGGGTACCGTCCTTCTTGGGTATGAATATTACTAGCTCACCCCATGGTGACGAACTAGGTCAGATATAACCTTTATCTAACAACTCTTGCAATTGTTCCTTAAGTTCCACTAGCTGATTAGCAGCCATTCTATATAACCTTTTAGATATAGGAGCTGTACCAGGTACAAGTTCTATAACATACTTGATGTCGCAGTCAGGTGGCATACCTGGCAAATCTTCTGGAAAAACATTAGGATAATCTCAAATAACTGGAATGCTCTCGATTGGGGTTCCATCATCTTGATTGATTGTTCCTTTGATTGCTGGTGGTACTTCAGCAATGTATTCCACTTCATTTCCTTCTTTAGAAGTCAGGCGAATAGCTTTTCTCACAGAGTCAATAATTCCATTGAATTTTCCTAACCAATCCATTCCAAGAATGACATCTATCCCTTATGATTCCAAAACGATAAGGTTTGCCGGAAATTCTACCCCCCTTATTCTAATACTAAGGTTAGGGCATACATGCATTTCTTTCATTTCTCCACCTGGGGAGCTAACAACCATTCTATGCTTCATAAGAGTTATAGGTAGAGTGTATCTTGCCACATACTTGGTTAATATAAATGAATCGGATGCTCCAGAATCAAATAATACTATAGCAGGGTTGGAGTTGATGAGAAACATACAGATAACGAGATCAGTTGCATCTTTAGCTTCATCAACTGCCACCTGGTTCACATGGCCTCTAGCAACATTCTGCTTCGCATGATTCTGGGGATGACTCCCATTGCGGTTCCGCTGCTGGATTGATCCTTGGGCGGGTGGTTGACATTGACGCTTCTGAGGACACTTATAGGCAAAGTGTCCTTCTACTCCACATTGGAAACAAGGTTTGCCTTTGGTTGAAACTTGAGTGTTGTTACCGGCGTTGTTGTTCCTTTGACAGGTATGAATTGAAGTGTGAGGCACCGGAATATTGGAGCACGGGTACTGTCCCGCATTCCTGGATAGTTCTTATTTGTATACTGTGTTCTGGGTTGGTTGTACTGCTGACCAGAACAATTCATAGATCTTAACTAAGACGAATCATAACGGGGCTTGGTGTTGCTGCTCGACTGACATGGGTGGTCCATCTTATGCTTGCGCTCGATCCTGTTTCTCTTGTGCTCTAAGATGATGGCGCGATCTACAAGGGCCTGGAAGTTCTTGAAATCATGAGAAGCCAGAGAATACTGTAGTCCATCATTCATACCTTCTAAGAAATAATCTTTCTTCTTCTCGTTTGTATCCATGTCTTCTGGTGCGTACTGGGACAACTGAGTGAATATAGTGACATACTCACTCACAGTCATTCCTCCTTGCTTGAGTGATAGGAATTCCTTATTTTATTTTATTTTGATTGCTCCTTGGGGAACATGATGAGCACGGAAAGCAATCTTGAACTCCTGCTAGTTGATTCTATCAGGTTCTTCATGAGCAACGACATAGGCTTCCCACCAGTCTGCGGCAGGTCCCATCAGCTGGTGTGAAGCGAACAAAATCTTCTCCCTGGTGTTGCACTAAGCGACTGAAGTGGTATGGACCAGGGTGTTACAACTGTCAAACTTAAGCTATATCTCTCTTAAAACAGTAGACAACAAAACTTAGTTTAAGTTATGCCCTTGCTCAAATAGTACACATCAATGAAAACCCTACACACCTGCAGGCACAGCATGCCTAGGTCACCTGGAAGGCATAGCATAGCGTCGGTGTGGACCCTCTGGCATCTCTAAGGTCTAGCCTACATGCCGAAGCGGTATGGACCCGCTGGCGTCTTGAAGGCACAGCCTTCGTGCTGGTGAAGACATGGACCCTCCGACATCTTTAAGGCCTAGCCTATGTGTTGGAGCTGTATGGACCCTTCGGCATCTAAGCCTAGCCTACGTGCTGGAGCAGTATTGTAACACCCTACTTTTTAGAATTTTATAACTTTTAAATTTTTTTCAACATTAGTAAGTAGTTTCACCAGTAGAGTGGATTAAAACCAATTTTCATAAACAAGCAAGCAACTGAGGTTTTTTTTCCTTGTGCATTGCATGTTGGATTTTGCTAGGATCCAGATTGTCACGTCCAAAAATTGTAATAATGTAATTAAGTCTAATTATGTGTCATTAGGGTCATGACTAATTTTGGGACAATTAACTTTGGAATGCTAGTGCAATTCGTTTAAAGTCAATCGGATGAGAGAAGGTCATTCAGGAGAGAAAAGAATAGAAATCGCATTGGAAATGTCTTGTTTCTCTAACATGTGGACCCCACCAGAGTGGGCCAACCACCCCTCTCTCTCCCTCATGGGCAGGAGCTGCCCCACCCACCCCTCTCTCTCTCACTCCCGTGCTCCCAACTGGCCCAAGGAGCAGAGAGCTCCCTCTCTCCCTCCCTCTCTCAAGCACTCTCTCTCTCTCCCCAAAATCCGACCTCAAGAGAAGGATTTGAGGTAAGCATGTGGTACTCATGTGATCATAAGCTCATAAGCTACCCATCCATCTAATTCTTTTTCGTTTTCCCGGAAGATTGAAGCTTGTTTTGACTCGTTTTGGTGTTCTTGGTTGACGAACGAGGAGCACTGGCGTTCTTCCTCTTTCCGAGCATTTCCACCATCCCTCGACGGTCACCAACTTCTACAAGCACTGTGGGTAAGTCCCTTAGGCTTTCCATATCAAGAATACATGATTTGGTTGGTCAATTTTGAGTTTGGAGCTAAAATTGTGAGTTCTTGAATTCTTGAGATTTGGAGCTAAAATAAGGATTTGGGTGAGATTTGTGTTAGGAATCGTGTTGCAAGGTTGGTGAGTGAGTTCTAGACTCTATGAACTATCTCAAACATGTCCCCCTTTTTGTTTGGAGATGCTCGCAAATCAAATCGACCGAGAAATCCCCTCGAAGCAGCCTCTCTGGACAATCCGGATAGTCCGGGTAAACCTAGAGAAACCCCATTGAATTGTCCTCAGGAACCATGGCGGTTTAGGGTACAAATCGAGTCTAGAACCACTTGTGTAGTACATATGCATGTTTATGTAGGATGGATTTAACATGCAAGTCGATTTGGCCGAGGAAAATCATCGCAAAATTCTAAGTCTACCCAACCCGAATACTCCAGGTGCCATCCGAAGGTTCCGGGTTAGTCGGGCTAAATTAGCCAAGGACCCTCGTCCGGAACCTAACCCAGATAATCCACCCAACCTGGATAGTCTGGATTAACCCGGAGGGTTCGGGTATTTCGTGGTGGTTTTAACCAAGCATCTTACTCGGATCCTCACCCAGAGTGTTTGGCCTAACACGGAGTATCCGGACTCGACCCGAAGGTTCTGAGTTAATTAAAAAATGGCTAACCGAGAACCCAGCCTAGAGGATAGCCCGGAGGTTCCGTAACCTGGAGTCTCCGAGTTCAACCCGGAGTCTCCGGCTTCCTGTTACTTTTCCGGCATTGTTTACATCTCAAGTTTCGTTATTCCTCTGTATGTCTTACACATTTAGCTTATTGTTATGCATGTTGTAGCATACATTGTGCATTTCATTCATGCTCATCATTACATACGTTCTTCTTTAATAAATGACGAACCAGAGCGTGTCGAGACCGTGGTTTAAGGCGATGCTGATCTACCAGAATTCTATGAGTGTTGCGTAGGTAGCATTAGGTGGTCACCTGAGCAGTAAGGCAAGCATCTAAGCATACTTCTCCTAATAATTTGGATCTCGTATGATATAACTTGATAAATATGCTTTACGTTTGTTATGCATAAGTTCGAGTTGTTGTTGGGTTTGGTATGGGTAGAACCTATGTTGATGCACTACTTTCCCCGTCTTGAGTGATGGAATTCCATATCCTTGTAGCTGGGCTTTAACTTGATGATGTCTAACTCAAAGGTTAATCGAATTGCTTAGCCATGTTTAGTTTCTTTAGTAGAAGTCGAGTGGTGAAATGTTTCATCGTTCGTGAGCATAGGTCTAATTACTTACACTAAGATCACAATGATGAGTTGGTGGTATTGGATGGATGAGTGGTAAGGATGAGTCGAGATGTGGGCGGTGTTTGGGGTGTTTCTCCTGCCTGGATGTGGAGTTCCCCTGGGTAGGTTGGGAGAGAAATACGGATACCATAGACCGCTTGCATCATTTAAGTACCGATCGTTGTTGTAGTTGGCTTTAGCACTTTATGTGCTTACTACATGTTGCATATGGGAACGATAAGCCGATTACCCTTGTACCTATTGCTTTTTGGTGTGTAGGTCGATGGTGTCGGGCATGAGGCCGTTTGGGGTATCCAGTTTGTTCCGGGAGTAGTTCTGGATGACCCCTGCACCTATCGGCGCATAATCAAACAGTCGGGGCTTATTGGAAAAGGTTGACATGAGTACCCCCTTGTATGGACCAGTGTGGTCAGGCAAGCTGTGTAGGTAAAGGAGTACCCCCCTACAGGGTGTAAAAACATTTTAAAATGCCGCGCTCTTGGTCATGAGCATGCTTTTATCCATTTGCAATCGTCATAAAGTTACGAATGTGGATTGGTATGGTTGAGATGTTGAGATGGTTCGTCACAGATGTTACTACCATGGTTCCATTTTCGTTATGTTCAGTCGATGTTTGTGGGCTATTTTATTACTTTGGTCTAGTATCGATGCTCACACATGTTTATGTGAAATTTCCCTTTTGCACATAAATTTACTTAACCATGTGGCTGTATTCTTGCTAACATCCAAATGCATAATCCTTAGAGTCAGTCTATTTATGCATGCCCATTATGGAGTAAGTCTTGCGAGTACCTTCGTACTCACGCTGCTTTTCAGGTGTTACCATCGAGGAGGAGTTGGTCTTTGATTACTTTACGCCCATTGCTGCGAGTGGCAGGAATGAGTAGTGCATCCTACTCTTGGAGGTCGTGTTTTTGTGATGGAGACTAAGGGCATATGGTTCCATCCTTCTTTTGTTGTATGGTTTTTAGTTTTCCGCTGTGTAGTTTTTTTTTGTTGGTTAGGAGTTGAGCAAGTTTTAGTCTCCTCCTATCTCTCTTTTGTCGTAAGATGTAATAAGTTTGTGCATGCTTAAGAACTTGTAATATAATGTTAATTACTCACTCTTTCTTAAGTTTTGTTGTTTCATGCTGGAAAGGCATGTGGTCAGATCTTGGGCATAAAACATGTGTCGGGACTACTGGAGTGGTATACTGATTAATCGTTGAAGTCGTGATTAAGAAAATGATTGACTTAATGATTAATTAGAATACTGTTTGGATGGTTTCTCACACAGATAAATGCATTAGAGTTCTTTTTATTTTTTCCTTTCTCTTTGGTGTTTCGAGTGAAAAAGATTTTGAAAAGATTTGTATAAAATAGAATAATGACTCTTAATGGATGGAATTCAAAATCATCATCTATTCAATCCTTGATCACATCTGATCCTTCTCTAGCTCAATTCAAATCTTAACTAAAACCTTTATTAAAGTTAATCTTTTCTTTTCCTCAAATCCTGTCCACAATTCAAATCCAAATTTCTTATCTACTATTCCTACTTAAACTCATTTTCCCTTCCTCTATCATCTTCCTGATCCAATCTCCAACCTAGGCCCAAGCCGACCTCACCCCGCCGCCCACCAATGCTGATTCCCCTCTCCCCTCTCTCTGCTTGCAGGCCCCATTGCTTAGGATCATCTTCTCCCTCGGGAAATGTCCTTCCTCTTCCTCGCCCGAACTCGGAGACAAGGCCCAACAATCTCACCCGGTTTCAACCAAAATCAAGAGAAGTAAATGTCCGAACGTTTCAAACCGAAACCGCAGTGATTCCCAAAATCAATTTGCATCCATGTCAACATCCACCCCACTATCCACGAGACCGCCATGTCACCCATTTAGCTTATGTGTCAGCGCAGTCAGTAGTGCCCAGTCGGTGCCATCTCATAGTCTAGTCTTCTCAAGAAGTTTCAGAGTTTAAGATGACATGAAATACAAATCTTGACACTACAAAAGTTTTAGGCCTCGTCGAGAGCTTCGATTTGCACCTATGGAAGTCCCCATTTGGATTATGGAGCTAGGAGTTATAGCCCTAAAAAACAGTGCTGCATAGATAAGCCTGAGTTCAAATAGTTTATCTTGTGATGTATTTTTGGAAATTAAGACGGTGTTTTCAGAAGGTCAAATGAATACCAAAGCTATATATCTTTTCGAGTAATATAAGATAGAGTCCAAAAACATCCATTTTGGAGTTCGGACGATGGCGAAATCATCCTCAAACATGAGCCATCCATTTCGTCTTCCACCCAGTCTATTTCGTCTTCCACCTTCGGCCATTTCCCATTCACACTTTGTGGCCAGCCGCACCCAAGCTATAAATAGGAGCTGCACACCCTCCCAATCCCCCTAAATCATAGCCACAACTGCTTCCCTGCCTGTGCGCCACCGCCGCTGCCATTCACTATTGTGCTGACGAGTCGTCGCCCATGGAGGAGCCGCCCCATCATCCCACCACCGTTGATGATATGTCTAGGCTATAATGTGTTGTCAAAACCACCGAGGATCCTCTCCACACCCCTTCCCCACTGGACTTCACCGTCATGCTGCCGGTGCCACATGCCGCCGCCGCTAGTGTCCTCGTCGTCTCCACGAATCCTTCTTCCCCAATCCTCACAGCAAGGTTAGGACCCCAGACCAGCCCCTTCCTCTTCTTTTTTACCCTGTATGAATGCCATTTTTGAGCCCTAACCCCCAGCCCGGCTAAAGCCTGATCTACACCGCCACGGTCATCGCCATCACGGACAGCTGGACCATCACAGATGGCATCGGCGTTACTCGGCCTACCAGAGGTCGGATCACCATACTCTGTGTCCAGAACATGCCCTAGGATGTTCTCCATGCCCTCACAAAATAGGTCGGCCAATAGAGCACACACGCCACTAAGATCAAGGTCGCCATGCCCGCTATTTGTTGTCTGATCGCGTTCTGCACGCAGACCGGGTTTTGCATTTGTGTTCCCCGTTGATCAAATGCTGTATGGATGAACCGATAGCATCACAGTGTGTTACATCACATATTCTACACAGACACATGAGGGTTCCCTCGGATCTGCAGCGACACCACCAGGAACGTGATCCCAACTTCCAATGTCATTGCACAATCTTGCCAAAGTTCCAACCGATCGATCTCCTTCTCATGTGAAGTTCTATCCAAACCTCTGCCCTAGCATTGTGTTCCTGATAAATATGAAGCTCATTGTTCAAGTACGTTTTGTTGAATTCATAATCTATCTTCGGCAACACGCGCGTCCTCTTCGCTGTGTCTGTTTTGCCGCTACCTTAGAACCTTTACCAACAATACCATGGAGCTTTCCTTCTTGCTTTCTATGCTGTGCTTCCCTCATTTTGTTGAAACACCACCGCATCCCAGCGTCTACGTCAGCGACTACCACCATCGAACTGAACTGCCACTGTTGTGATTCTCGTTGGCTGCATTCCTCGTGTGCTAGTTCTGCACCCCTCCTGGACAAGGGTCTGTACCCATGCACTCCACCGGTGTGTCCTCTCCTCGGCCCCGTTATCTCCACCCCTTTTCCTATCTCCCTTTCTACAACCGTGTGTGCCATCCATGGCCGAAAAGACCGCACACGCTGCCCCTCCCTCGGCCTATAAAAGGCACCACCGGCCTTGCCACATCTATCACACCCGGTTTTAGAAAGGGACAAAACCAAATGTAAACCACATGTATGCTAGGATCAAGTTTCATACATGCAGCGACTTCATCAGTGTATCATACGCAGTGTCATTATTACAACGTTTAACTAGAATAAATAAAGAGACCACAAAGCCTTAAACAAAAGCACACAACTAAACTCCGCGAAACTCCAACTTCCGCAGGCAATTGACCGAGGGAAACGCAGCCTAGTAGTCTTCATCTTCGTCAACGAAGAAATCTGGATCTCCTTCAATGTCTGAGCAGCGCTTGGAGGACATTTGGGTAAAAACAACAAGTGTGAGTACAACTAGTACTCCGCAAATGTGGGAAGATAAAATGCCATGCGAGCTTAAACAAGGAACAAGCTGTACCAGTTAAAGTTTTGCATAAAAGCCAACTATACTAACGAAGTATTATGAAAGCATCCTACTTATCTAGGTGATTCATCAGCAGACCTCCAACTCCTAGAAACATCTCCACATATTTCCCATCCACCTGAATCCCACATCAGGCTCCCAATAGACCAAAACAACCCAAACCCATTCGGCTAATCATGTGAGGATCCAAGTCTCTCATAACCGTGAACATGGCTGATATATCAGATTTTACACTCTGCAGAGGTTGTCCAGCTTTCCTCACAAGTTGTGATTTTCCTTGTTGCCGTGTTCGCAAAACACTTAACAGACAGCAGTGGTGTGTTGCCCGGAAAGTCACTACAAAGCCATTACAAAGTTTCATCTAGTATGTGCATGCCTGCTAGGTTTCACCACCGTCAAAGTGGCATTCACACCACCCAGAAGCCCCCTTTTGCGCCTTGTAGCTCCAAAAAGTTTTCATCCTTCCCTTCCACTACACATCTCATACCACTAACCAAATGGTTCTGGCCTTTGCTATTCCCACACATCCACTCTTTCGTTTGGCACGCACAAAAACTAGAATCCACTAATTAATAGGCTAGGCCTGTACCATACTAGGTCTCGTGGTTGGTACAATATATCTTGGGTTGTCGCTACACGAACCGGTCTTTACTTAGGTTACTTGAGCAAACACTAAAACAACATCATAACTTCATCATCATCGACCCAACTTTGCTCAAGACCTAAGGTTCCATGTTGCTAATGCCACCATTAATATTCCCAACTCATAGTTGCATTAATTTGTTAATCATGTTTAACCCTTAACTCTTCCATCCCCTTGTGGAAAGCTAAGCATGACTACCCATCATATCCTCTACTAATAGCATGGCGACAAGGAATTATACGGAACAGGATACTATAAGTACATAGGATTCAGGATTAATAGCATGCATGTTTGAAATAAAAGAACGCATTTTAAATAAACTGGGATCAAAATGTTCAAGGACACTTGCCTCTCCCAACTTACTGCTCAGACTCTTTAAAAACTTGGTGCTGAAGATTCTCGAACTGCTCTTCGTCTGCTCTCGAAACATAGCAGAAAAATATACAACAAAACTAACTAAGAACAGTACACCAAACAATAGCTAACATCTATGAAAAAGGTACTACAAGATAGTACACGTCACAAAGAACACGCGAGCGCGAGAACCATCTAAATCGGAGCTAAATCGAGAAAGTTATGCTATAAACAAGATTAGGGTTAAATCTGAAAATAAAAAGGGCTTAGTTTAAATAAAAACTGAGAGGTTAGGAGCCCTTTTGCAATAATTGAGGGACCTATTTGTAATTAAGAAAATGTTCAGAGGCTAATCTGCATAACTACAGGGGCTTTTATTTAAATACAGGAAAGTCCATGAGCTTATTTGCAAAATTGCCATTACTCCTGAATTAAATCAAATAGAAAATATGACTGGATAAGGTGTGCTGACATGCCACTGCCACGTGGGCTAAATTGATGAGGTGGCCGGCTTATGCAAGCGATGATGTGGCCTGACTTGCTGACTAGGATTAAGCGGCCACGTGGCAGCATGCGATTGGACGCCAAAAGGGTATGCAAAGCTTTTAATCATGGCCATCCAAAACAGATCTAACAGTTGTTGGTGGGGGGGAGGCTTAGTTGACCAGCTCCAGAGATGAAAGCGGCGGCGAACAGCTCGGCGCGGCGGCGTTGTCGCTGGAGAGATGGCGAACCTCGTCGCCGGGCACGGGGGTCAACGGCGAGCGGCGGCGGAGGGAGAAATGGACAAGGGAAATCCTTTTTAGCGCTTACCTCGAGCGGCGGGGCACCGAAAGGTAGTCGGCGGTGGGGTAGACGGCGATGGTCTCGGGTGAGCTACGGGGAGGGAGCTCCGGTGGCCAAAACTCGCCAGTGAAAACACTGGCGGGCGCGGTAGGCGGTGGAGATGCTCAGGTGCGGCTCAGCTACGGCAATCGGGCGATGGATTTCGCCGGGGTGGAGTTGGGCCGAGCAGCTATGGTGACGGCGGAGGAGCTCAAGACAGCATGGATTTTAGATGGGAAACCGAGGGTGCTCGGGTGCTTATACAGGCGGGCACGCGGTTGCGGATAACCTTGAGTTGGTTGGGATTCAGACTCGGGGGAGGAGGGGAAGGCGCGCGACGCATGGAGATGTTCGAGTCCAGTTTGGTTGCGTTTGGGGTGGCTACGGGAGGAAGAAGGAGACCAGGGGGGCGCTATTGAGCGGGCGGAGGCGGAAACCGGCCAGGCGCCAACAGCCGAAGGGCTGCGCTGCTGGGCTGCGGCCTTCGGCCGGCCCAGGTGGGAGATGGCTGGCGCTCGGCCTAGAAACAAGGGAGACCAACCGGCTCAGCCCAAAAGGATGGTTTGATTGGGCTGCCAAGGAAAAGAAAAAGGAGAGGAAAAGAAAAGGAAAGAAAGGAAGCCCAAGGAAGAGAAAAAAACTTTTCTTTTAGGAAAAATTTTGCAACATTTTCCAAAAACTTAAATGGCACATCTCGAGGTTTTCAAAACTTATTTTTTGCACAGTAAAAACCCTAATGCAGCTATTTCAGCATGAAAGCAATCAAACTATAATATAGCCTAGGTTCATTTTTCTAGCTTTTAGAAAATAATTTCTTTCTCCTAAGATTTTGAGGCAAAGAATAACACCCTATTCTAAGGAAAAGGATATTTATTACTATTTCCAAAAAGTTGAAAAACTAGGGTGTTACAACATCCTACACACAACTTTCTCGTCTCTCTCCTACATTGAATTGCTTCCCCATCCCCGCACCAACACCCTTCTTCAACTCTGGCGAAATCGCCACCGTGCCCGATTGCCATCTCCGATGAAACCTGAGCCACTGCTGCTACGCAGAATCGCTGGCAATATCCAAAAAATTGAAAAACTAGGGTGTTACAAATCTACCCCCCTTAGAAGGAATCTCGCCCTCGAGATTCGGAAGGATTGGAGAAATGATGTTTCCACTGCACCTTGCACATATGGATCCTTCGATTCCTGGTGATTCTCTCTGACGTCTCTAGAATCTTGATGGGATACTCCATGTAGGTGAGATCTTCTCCAACTTCTACTTTCTCTAGGGCCATTTGCTCTTTAGGCACTCGTAGGCATTTCTTTAGCTGAGATACGTGAAAAACATTGTGAACATTTGCCAACTGAGGTGGTAGCTCCAATTGATACGCTACTTCTTCATGTTTTTCCAACACCTTAAAAGGTCCGATAAATCTGGGTGCAAGTTTTCCTTTGACTTTAAATTTGCAAAAACCTCTGAACAGTGAAACCCGAAGGTATACAAAATTACCTACTTCAAAAGTCAACTCACGACATCGATGATCAGCATAACTTTTCTGTTGTGTTTAAGCTGTTCTCAAATTTTCCCTGATCTACTGAACTTGCCTGCCTCTCTCAGAATTTATGGGCCAAACACTTGACTTTCGTCAGTCTCATTCTAGTATAATGGTGTCCTACATTTTCTTCCATACAACGCTTCAAACGGTGACATCTTCAAACTAGTCTGATAACTATTGTTGTAGGAGAACTCTGCATAGGAAAGATTTTGTCCAAACTAGTCTTATTTTTCAAGGCACAAGCTCTTAACATATCTTCCAAAATTTGATTTACTCTCTCGGTTTGACCATCGGTCTACGGGTGATATGCTGAACTGAAGTTTAACCGGGTATCCAATGACTCATGTAGTTTTTGCCAAAACCTGGAGGTGAACTGGCTTTCTCTATCAGACACTGTCCTCTTGGGTACTCCATACAAACACACAATTCTAGTAATATACAGCTCAACAAGTCTAGGTCCTGTGTAGGTGGTCTTGACTGGGATGAAATGAGCAACCTTTGTCAAACGATCCGCTATAACCCAAATAGAATCATATCTAGATTGAGTTCGGGGCAATCCAATGATAAAATCGATACTGATTTCCCATTTCAACTCTGGTATTTTCAAGGGTTGAAGCAATCCTGTGGGTCTCTGATGTTTAGTTTTGACTCTCTGACATATATCACATCTTGCTACATATTCTGCAATTTCTCTCTTCATTCGATACCACCAATATCGATCCTTAAGATCTTGATACATCCTGATGCTCTCGGGATGAATAGAATACGCAGACTCATGCACTTATCAAAGTATAGTTTCCTTGATAGATTTGATATTCGGAACACAGATTCGTTTCCCAAACCATACCGTTCCATTCTCTTCCTTGGTGAAACCTAGGGCTTTACCCTCCTTAATGCGCTGCCTGATTTCCATAATCTTCTCATCCTCGAGTTATCCTTTACGATTCTCTTGTTCCAATGTCAAATCGACTTCCATTACCACAGCTTTGGCGTTGTTTACCAAACCGTGATTAAGTCTCTCAAAATCTTTGCATACCTCAGGTCGTCTGTCTTGTATGGTCATTATTCTGAGATAAGTCTTTCTATTCAAAGCATCGGCAACTACATTCGCCTTTTCAGGGATGATAGTTAATTCCCAAATCATAATCCTTGATAAGCTCTAACCATCTTGACTGCCTGAGGTTGAGATCTAGCTGAGTAAAGATATACTTCAAACTCTTATGATCCGAATATATCTCACACCTTTTTTGAATCAAATAGTGTCTCCATATCTTGAGTGCATGCACCACGATGGCTAACTCTAAATCATGTATTGGGTAGTGTTCCTCATGCTTCCTCAATTGCCTTGATGCATAGGCTACAACATGGCCTTCTTGCATAAGCACACATCCTAATCCTTAACGAGAGGCATCACAATAAATGGAGAGCGTCTTCTGTGTATCTGGCATGACTAGTACTGGGGAAAATGTTAGTCTTTTCTTCAACTCTTCAAAACTTGCCTCACAATCAGGGGTCCATTTAAATGTTTGACCTTTCTCAAGTAATTTTGTGATGGGCTTTGCAATCTTGGAGAAATCTTCTATGAACCGGCGGTAGTAACCTGCCAGTCCAAGGAAACTACGGATCTTGGAGACATTCTAGGGAGACTTCCAATTCAAAATGTCTTCCACCTTTCTTGGGTCAACTGCTATTCTTCCGGCGGAGATGATATGACCGAGATAAGAAACTTGATCTAGCCAGAACTCACATTTGCTCAACTTAGCATATAACTGATTATCCCTAAGGTTCTGTTGAACAAATCTCAAATGTTCTGCATGTTCCTCTTTATTCCTTGGGAAAACTAGGATGTCATCAATAAAAGCTACCACAAACTTATCCAAGTACTCCATGAACACCTTGTTCATCAGATACATGAAGTAGGCAGGGGCGTTGGTCAATCCAAAAGACATAATCGTATACTCATATAATCCATAACGGGTGATGAAAGCGGTTTTAGGAATGTTTGATGCTTGAATCTTCAACTGATGATATCATGAGAGAAGATCGATCTTGGAGAACACATATGCACCTCTAAGCTGATCAAATAAGTCATCGATCCTGGGAAGAGGGTACTTATTCTTGATGGTCACCTCATTCAAGGTTCGATAATCCATACACATCTTTGGGTACCATCCTTCTTGGGTATGAAAATCACTGGTGCACCCTATGATGATGAACTAGGTCGGATAGAACCTTTTTCTAACGACTCTTGCAATCGTTCCTTAAGTTCAGCTAGCTAGTTATCAGCCATCCTATACGGCCTTTTAGGTATAGGAGCTGTACTAGGTACTAGTTCTATAACAAACTTGATGTCACGGTCAGGTGGCATACCTGGCAAATCTTCTGGAAAAACATCCGAATATTTGCAAATAACTGGAATGCTCTCCATTGGGGTTCCATCAGCTTGATTGACTATTCCTCTAGCCATTGGTGATACTTCTGCAACGTATTCCACTTCTTTTCCTTCTTTAGCAGACAGACGAACGACTCTTCTTGCACAGTCGATAATTCCATTGAGTTTGGTTAACCAATCCATTCCTAGTATGATATCTATCCTTTCAGATTCCAAAACGGTAAGGCTTGACAGAAAATCTACCCCCCCTCATCTTAATACTAATGTTAGGGCATACATGCCTTGCTTTCATTTCTCTACCCAGAGAGCTAACAATCATTCTTTTTTTTTATAAGAGATATAGGTAAATTGTAGCTTGCCACATACTTGGTTGAAATAAAAGAATCAAATAACACAGTAGCGGGGTTGGAGTTTATAAGAAACATACCGATCACAACATCTGAGGTATCTTGAGCTTCGTCAACTGCCACATGATTCACATAGCCTCTAGCAACATTCTGCTTTGCTTGATTCTGGGGCTAATTCCCATTGCGGTTCTGCTAGTTTGCTCCTTGGGTGGGTGGATGATTTAGACGCTTATGAGGGCATTGGAAAGCAAAATGTCCCTCTACTCCACAATTGAAACAAGGTTTTCCTTTGGCAGAGGCTTGAGTGTTGTTGCCAGTGTTGTTGTTCCTTTGAGGGATCTGACTTGAAATACTAGGCGTTTGAAAGTTGGAGCGCTGGTTCTGTCCTGCATTCCTGGATGAGCTCTAATTTGTAGACTGGGTTCTGGGTTGATTGTACTACTGACCAGAACGATTCATAGATCCAGACTGAGAGGTGTCATAACAGGGCCTGGTGTGGCTACCTGACTGACCTAGGCGGTCCATCTTGCGCTTGCGCTCAATATTGTTTCTCTTGTGCTCCAGGATAAGAGCACGATCTACAAGGGCTTGGAAGCTCTTGAAATCATGAGAAGCCAGAGAATACTGCAGGCCATCATTCAGTCCTTCCAAGAAACAGTCTTGCTTCTTCTCATCGGTATCTACATCTTCTGGTGCGTACGAGGACAACTGGGTGAATCTAGTGACGTACTCACTCACAATCATTCCTCCTTGCTTGAGTGATAGGAATTCCTTTCTCTTAATCTTGATAGCTCCTTAGGGTACATGATGAGCATGAAAAGCATTCTTGAACTCCTACCAGTTGATGCTGTCAGGTTCTTCATGAGCAGCGACATAGGTGTCCCACTAGTCTTCGCAGGTTCCATTAGCTGGTGTGTAGCGAACAAAACCTTTTGCCTCATGTTGCACTGAGCGATTGAGAGTTTCTTCTCGATGACCTTGAGCCAGTCATCAGCGTCCATAGGTTCAACAGCGTAAGAGAAGGTAGGTGGCTAGTCCTTTGGAATTCTCTGAGCTTGTCACGGGATTGTTGTGGTGGTGTAGGGGTCCGAGGGGATTCTGCTGCATTTGGGCCATGGTCCGAGCCACTCCTTGTAGAATCTGAGTTTGCACTGCCAGAAGCTGCTCGAGGGATGGCTGCGGCGGTGGGGAGGGATTGTCATTGTCTTGTCCATCATAAGCATTGCCATTAGTGTTGGCACGGTTCCTTAGGTTCACCATCTGAGATAAGTGCAGGAAGATGAGGAAACAAGGGAAATATGAAGAACAACTGAAGCAAAATAGTGATACAACTCGAGGCAAGTAGCGGCGGAGGACGAGGCTGGCTCGGACTCGACCGGAGGTGAGAGACAGCGCGGGGCCCACCGGTCAACGGTGCAGGAGAGGAGGCGGAATTTAGTCAGGCGCCTTCGCGCGAGATTGTTGGGCCTAGCCATCGGCCGGCCCAGGCGGGGAGGTAGGCGAGGAATTGGGCTGCTCAACGTTGGCCCAAGCGGGGAGGTGGGGTGAAAGGGAAATAGCGACGTGGGCTCGACCCAGGAAGGAGAAGGGAGCGGGCCACTCGGAAAATGAGGGAAAAAGAGAAGAGGAGGAGAGATTCGGCCCAGGAGGGAATTTTGGATTTCCTTTGAAAGAAACCTTTTCAAATCTTTTCCAAAATTAAACGACGCACCTCGAGGTTTTCTAAAATTCATTTCCACACATAAAACTCTAATGGATCTACTTCAGCATGAATGCAACAAAACAATATAACCTAGATTGATTATTTTATTTATAAATTAGACTTTTCTCCTAGGGTTTTTTTAACACTAAACTTAACACCTCTAATTGTAATAACAAAAATTATTTACTATTTCCAAAAAATTGAAAAATTAGGGTGTTACACGGAGGTGAAGCCGAAGGCAAGGCAGGAGAGGTGGTCCTTGAACCCCTTGGCCCTTAGCCGTTGCTTGGCTCTGGAGGTAATCCGCCCGGAGCCTCGCGATGGTGTGTCGGAGGTGAAGCCGAAGGCTAGGCGGGAGAGGTGGTCCTCGACACCCTCGACCCTTAGCTGCTGCCCGGTGCCGGAGGTAATCCGCATGGAGGTTGGCAATGCGTGTCAGAGGCGAAGCCGAAGGCCAGATGGGAGAGGTGGTCCTCGACCCCCTCGGCCCTTAGCCGCTGCCAGGCTCCGGAGGTAATCCGCCCGGAGCCTGGCGATGGCGTGTCGGAGGTGAAGCCAAAGGCCAGATGGGAGAGGTGGTTCTCGACCCCCTAGGCCCTTAGCCATTGCTCGGCTCCTACAATAACAAGTTGGGGATTCCATACTATTCTCCATGCCATGCAGAGTGGGCTTTTACTTAATGTTAGCAAGATCTTCATAAAGGACGTATGAATCGTGTCTTTAGATGAGACTGCAGGGTAATGACTTTGCTTGTTACCATACATGTTTGAGTCATGTGGGCCATACCTCTTCCGGCGGGGAGGGGGATTTATACCCCTTTGGTCTGTTGGCTGTGCCTGTTGGAGGTTAGTGGGCTTCACACCCCTCTGGTATGGAGGCGCTTGCCTTCAATATACTGAGGGATTTTGTCCAATAGGTTTTTTAGAACCTCTCCATCTGGTGAAGGTTTTTGGAAGACATTCCCGCTTGCGAGGGTTTTCGGGAGTCTCTCCGTCTTGCGGAGGTTTTGGGAGTCTCTCCATTTTAGCAGAGGTTTTGCAAGACTATCCATTGTTGGCGGAGGTTTTTGTAAGACTCTCCACCTTGTGGAGGTTTTCGGAAGTCTCTCTGTTTTTGCCGGAGGCTTTGTAAGTTTCTCCATTTTTGCTGGAGCTTTCGTAGGGCTCTTCGTTTTTGTCATAGGATTTGTAGGGCTTTCTGTTTTTGCCGGAAGTTTTGTAGGTTTCAACGTTTTTGCTGGAGGTTTTTGCAGTACTCTCTGTTTTCGTCAGAGGTTTTGTAGGATTCTCCGTTTTTGCCAGAGGTTTTGTAAATTTCTCTGTTTTTGCCACAGGTTTTTGTAGGACTCTCCATTTTCGCCGGAGGTTTTGTTGGACTCTCTATTTTTGCCAGAGGTTTTTGGAGGACTCTCTATTTTTGCCGGAGGTTTTTGGAGGACTCTCCAGTTTTGCCGGAGGTTTTGGAGGACTCTCCATTTTTGTTGGAGGTTTTGGAGGACTCTCTGTTTTTACTGGAGGTTTTTGGAGGACTCTCCATTTTTTACGGAGGTTTTGGATGACTCTTCGTTTTTATCGAAGGTTTTGGAGGACTCTCCGTTTTTGTCAGAGGTTTTGTAGGACTCTTCGTTTTTGCCGGAGGTTTTGGAGGACCTTGCGTTTTTTGTCGGAGGTTTTGTATCCCCTTAGGCATTTATTAACACCGAAGGCTCTACACACTATCGGAGCTACGGAATACCTTCTAGGAGACCTAGGCACTCTTGCCTTCCAGGTGACCTAGGCATGCTACGCCCGCGATGTGTAGGCTTGTCGTGCTCCCGAGGAAACGCCCTGGGTGCACCGCAACACTGTCCACCAAGGGTGTGCCTTGGCACGTGGAATTTATACGACCGAAGCTATGCAATACCTTCCAGTAAACCTAGGCTTGATGCCATCGCGGTGACCTAGGCATGCTGCGCTCACGGTATATAAGCATGTCATGCAATGAGGATTCCTTGCGACAGTATTCCTCAGAGCACCGCATCCTCACATCAAGGTCATCCCTTGATATGCGGCGTCCACACTTCAGAGGCTATGCAATGCCTTCCAGGACACCCTGGCATAATCTGCCCTCTGGGTGACCTAGGCATGCTATGCTATTGTAGGTGTGTGGGCTCCACTGCCTACCAGGGCAAAGCCTACTCTCCGGGAAACCTTTTCAGGTGACTTTAGGTTTAGGCAAGCAATGGTTATAGGTGCGTGGGCGTGTCACGCCTCCCAAATAAATCCTTCGGGGGCGTCGCAACTACATTACCCAAGAAGTCCCTTGATAACTGGCATCTACACACTATCGAGGCTATGCAACGCCTTCCAGGAAACCTAGGCTTGATACCTGCGCGGTGACCTTGGCCTGATGTGCCTGCGATATGTAGGCATGTCGTGCAATGAGGATTCCTTGGAATAGCATTCCTCAGAGCATCGCATCACCACCCCCGAGGACATCCCCCGGGGCATGGCTTCGACACTACCAAGGCTATTCAATGCCTTCCAGGACACCCTGGAAAAATCTGCCCTCTGAGTGACCTAGGCATGCGATGCAACTGCAGGTGTGGGTTTTGCATAGTTACGTACTAGTTAAGTTTTGCAGTCTACTATTGACAATAAGCAGCTAATTGCAGTATAAGACATAGCTAGGTCATACGACTATTCATAACTCATGTCAAATGAAGATGTAACTTAAGTTCTACTACTTGCTACTAAACAGGGACGTAATCTAGATTTACCATTTCTACCTAATGGCTATCTGTTGTAAAACCTTCTAGCAGTAAGGTTGGAGGCTTCCAACATATTTTTATCGTACTGTATGAAAGATAGACCAGCTAGGTAAACTATCTGTAGGTAATAGTGGGCGTACCTTTGCTAGAATAAGGCCTCTATTATGAGGCTTGAAGGCCTCAAAGCCTACGGCTAGGCTAGGAGAGGTGGTCCTCGACCCCCTCGGCCCCTAGCCATTGCCCGGTTCCGGAGCCTGACGATAGCGTATGCTGAAGGTGGAGCCAAAGGCTAGTCGGGAGAGGTGACCCTCAACCCCCTCGGCCCTTTGCCTTTGCCCGGTTCCGGAGGTAATCCGCTCGGAGCTTAGCGACAATGTTCTCCGACTCAGTCCTCATCGCTGGGATATTGCACCATCGGTAGCGGAGTTGATGGCGATGGAGCATGGTCGGAGGGCCAGGGATCTACCCGGGAGTTTTCTCCAGGCTTATGACCCCAGTGTTGTCCTTCGCTGGTTCTCTCTGTGGCCAGGTATCCTGCTTGTCTTTCGAGGTACTCCTCCCGAAAGGTCGTGAGGGTTTGGCAGTCGTTGGTGTTGTGGCCGCGCCCTAGTCCATGCAGGATACACCCGTATGCCTCTGGGGGTACTGTGCTTGTGGTTGACATTGAGGTCACTACCGGGGGCCACGTGCCCCGGAGCCTGTGGTTTCCCCAGGTCCTCCTTTCCTTTGGGCAGACCATCGGGGTCCGATTGCACCTCCCTAGACGAGCTGGGCTCGGGGTTCCCCACACATGATTGGCATCACGAGGGCTACGTCGGAGGTGCTAACGGGTCTGCACACTCCGGAGCATTACGCCACTTCAAAACCTTCTTTTGCCAGAGGGGTCCGAGGTGCATGCTGGGTGGACAGATTCTCCGAAGGTGTTGGCTTGCCCGGGGCATCCCAAGTGTGTCGAAGGAGATACCTTGGGACCAATTCTAGGCAGGAACAATTTGGGGTTCGACCACCTAGAACCACTGGAAGGCGACCTGCTTGGCTGTGACCTCATCCGCGACCTCTTCTGTTGCAGCGAGGTCATCGCCATGTAGAGGCTGGAAGGGCTCCGTGCCATCTGGAGTTTTCGTACTGACCCAAGGTTCTGGGTTGGTCAAGGCTGGAGGAACGCCATCCCATATGGAAGCGGGGCTAGAGGGTATACGTGATGTGCACGGTTGAGACGGCCACTAATATGGTTGTATGGTTGCAACAGTGGATATGGTGGCTAGCGCGTTGGTGGTTTTTTTGGTGGATTCGTCCCTCTCTTTGGCACTTCTGTGTTTGGGTCCCTACTGTTGAAACAAGAGTTGGTCTTCTCCCAGCAAGTACAGCGAGAGTTTCTTCTAAGGAGGAGACTCAAGCTTGGAGATGAAGTTTGAGAGGAACACCACAAATGCATTGATAGTAAAAATATGGACTGCGCTAGGGAAAGTATCACAGGAAGACTTTGTGATTATGTTCCTCCGTGCTGTATTGAGCAGGCTCCTTCTTTTTCTTTTTTCCAGGTGACTACGATCCCCAATTTATAAGGTAGTACGTAGCTTAGTGTACAAGTTATCACGATGTACAAATATCTAGGACCTGGCTGAATTACTGGGCCTTATCTTGGATAACTACCTTTTAGCCTACATACAAGATAAATATCTACCGTGGTAACTATTTTGGTGCCTGCAACCTAAGGGGTGAGCCGGTTGCCAATTACGGCCCGGTGCCGCTCTGCTGGGGGGGTCAGGACGACTTGCATCATGCTGGGGTGTCAGGATAAGCACCACTTGGACTGGCATTAATTGCCCATCACCTCACGTTACGTCGGCTGCAGGGGGGTGTCCTTTATTCCTTGATATTATCTCCGGAGGATGGCTACATCTTTAGGCTTTGGAAGGCTACATGGGCACCGGTCAGGTGGACCGAAGGGGTCTGCAGTCCTCGGGGATAAGGCCTCCTGCTGAGTTCGGAGGCCGAAGGCTCTGGATGGACTTGCTGTAGCTTCGAGTCTTCGGAAGGCCATGTACGTGTCGGAGAGGTGGCTCCAAGGGTTCGCTGCCTCTGGAGATAAGGCCTTCTGCTAAGTCCGAAGGCCGAAGGCTCTAGAGGGACATTTGATAGCGATCGTCAACCATTATCCTTAGGCTGATCTATTTTCTCCCAACAATAATCTTGCTGGGAATCCCAAAGGATAGGATCTACCTTAGAATTCCATATCTTCCTTGTCACCAGGAATTATGTTGGTTATGGAAAGGGTAGACATGCTTAGCTAAGCTTTGGGAGTCTTTGGGAGAAATATAATTGTTCAATGAAATGTGTTAATGATTTTATGCAACTAAGATAAAAGTGGCGATAACTTATGTGGCAACTTGGAACTAGGACTTGAGCAAGTGGTTGGTTGAGACCGTTGTGGGATTGCATTGTGTGGATTGGTGGTAGTCTTGCTCGAGTCATAAGGACCGGTTTGTGGAGCAATCACCCAGGTTAAACAGTACAACCACAAGCCTGTTATATGATGGGCCTAGCTGAGTAATTTGTTTTCTCTCAGTATGGTGAAGATCATTTGGTGCTACGGGGACGGAAGGGTTACTTTCTGAAACCATAAGGCGCAAAAGGGGGCTTCTGGGGTGGAGGGGTACTCCAGTTATGTACGGTGGTGAAACCTTAGCAGATTGACACGTGAAAAGAAGGCGATGGAAAGGTTTTGCAGTGGAATCCTGGCCACACACCTTGAAAGTGTGTAAGTGTTTGATCGACATGGGTAAAAAGGAGGACACGTCTTGTGCGTAAAGTGCACAACCTCTACAGAGTGAAAACTGGTATATCAGCTGTACTCACGGTTATGAGTGGCCTAGACCCTAACATGATTAGAAACAACTTGATGGTCTTGTATGGTCAATCACGGTGGTGGGAACTATGTTTGAGGTAGTAGTTTGGTTGGGTGGTCAGAACTCGAGGTTAAGTCGAGATGGTTGGAATCTTGAGGTTATGAAATATTGTTCATTTAATCTAATTACTCGCTTTTGAACTACTAATTACTCTTGTGTATACCTTCAAATGCATTTTACCACAACTTGCAGAGTACGAGACGTACTCACACTTGCTATAAACATCACACTCAGTCGGGGAAGATATTGAAGTCTTCATGGAAGATGGTGCACTCTGGGGAGTGTTCTCTGTCGATTGCATTTGAAGTTGCCCAGAAGGTGGAAGGCTACGCTTAGTTCTGCTGCATCGATGGTCCCTTTTTGTTAGAATGAAGGTACGTTTAATATAATGATATCGTTCTATTATCTCATCGATTATGTCATTGTATGTATGTGTACACTGATCCTGGCATAGATATAGTTTACATTCGGTTTGAGCTTAAAATCAGGTGTGACAAGAATGGACCCACCAGCATCTTGAAGGTGTAGCCTCCGTGCCAGTGAAGACATGGACCCTCCAGCATCTTTAAGGCTTAGACTACGTGCCAGAGCGGTATGGATCCACAGGAATATTTAAGGTATAGCCTCCGTGTCGGTGAGGACATGGACCCTCTGGTATCTTTAAGTCCTAGCCTATGTGCCGGAGCGGTATGGACCCACCGGCATCTTGAAGGCATAACCTCCGTGCCGGCGAGGACATGAACCATCCGGCATCTCTAAGGCCTAGCCTATGTGCCAGAGAGGTACATGGCATCACCCCCTGGCATCTTGAAGGCCTAGCCTCCAAGCCGGAGAGGTCTAACACCTTATGCTCAAAAAAATACGCAGGTCACACCAAACCTCTAGCCAACATAGAATTTAGTTTTTCTCCCAACCAACGCAACTAAGTACCCCTAATACATCGCACCCTCCAACCTCTAACGGCTGCATAGTGAGAGGTGGCCGGGAAAGGGGAGAAAAAAGAAGCGTTGATGCGACCAAAATTGTAAGGCAAAAGGTGACGTCAGCATAGTACAATTTTATTCACACATATTCATACATCATACATACATACATAAATATGCACATACATTCAAACATCATACATATATACATACTGTTGGGTAACGGGTTGGCTACGGTAGCCTAAAAAAAATTTTTTTTTACCGCATTCACCCAGGAAATCATGCGAGTAGGAGATCAAAGATCGTTACCACTTGACGCATACTGCAACAGAAGAAGAGTTGGAGTAGACCGATCCAACATCGTGCTAATTAAAATCTTCGAATAGCTTCTCAATCAGGTCTGCAAACAGCCTCGCATAGGTGGTCACACTCCTCGACCAACTCTGAGCAGGTAGTCATGCTCCTCGACTAGTTCCGAGTAGGTGGTCGTGCTCCTCGATCAGTTCCTTGACTAGCCACTGAGCAGATCTGTCGCATTCTCAACTAGCTCCGAGTGGTTGCGTCAAGCTTCATGACCAGCGTTGAGCAAGTATATCGACCAGCCGAGTAGGTCCTCAACCAGCCGAGCAGTAGTGTTAAGATCTACACGCCAAGGAGATCAGCACTGCAATAGCAGCAACGCCTCTATGGTATCCACATATACTAGGCAGAATCACCGAGCGTCGATGTGCTAGCACCGCACGCACTGCTAGAGTTTTAGGAAATTGTGTGGAGGGTTGCAGCTAGGTTTTTGGAGTGGCTCTTCCTCATCGACGCCCTACCCCACGCCTCTCCTTATATAGAGCTCGCTAATGGATCCTACGTTGGAAGCCCTTTAGGACTCAAACACCTCATGGATCATAATCCAATCAAACCCATGTACGTATCCAATTCGCATGTTTTGTTCCAACCTATTAAGTGTGGGACCTGTTAGGTTCCTGTACAAACGACTACGACTCAAAAACCCATTCCAAACCGAAGTCAAATACCAGTCCCTAGCAGGACATGTTGACTCCCGAGTATACACAAAGATCATATCAGCTGAACCTTAATATACACATGCACTGATCCCTTTGCTTCACGATACCAGTCAAGCTCAAGGCAAGATATGTGCCACCCTTGTGATAGCCCTACTATTCACTCCATCAAGTAGTTGATTCATCATGATTAACTCTTTAATCAGATTAGCATGGTCATGCACTTTCTCAATCCAACTACCTCGAGGGGCCTAGAGATATCTCTCCCGCTATCAAGGTGGGGCAAATTTTATCTTGATCGCTCACACCCCACAACATGTTTCATGACAAACCCAAAAACTACCTTTATGACTATCCAGTTACGAAATAGCGTTTGGCAACTCTAAAGTATGTCATTACACATTCTGGGAATCAATGACAATCTCAAGTCTAAGGATCCTGCAGGTTCACCATCTGAGATAATAACTAATGGCACATCGTAAATAACAATCCCAGCAGTATCTAAAAGTGGGTCTATTCAACATCATGTTCTCCAACATGAATGTCCACATTATTGATTCATTATCCCTATACCTATGATCCATGAAACATGATCATCAATCAATACATGTGCTGGTCTTATGAATCCCAATGATATGTGACTTGGGACCAAATTAGAATAACATCATGATATAAAAAAAAGATCTCCACGAACAAGTCACATACTTGCTAATCAATGTAAATAATAGTCATTCTTGGAATAACACATTATTCAAAAGTACATGAATATAGACGTGTGATACAATCATCTCTATAATTGCCTCTAGGGCATATCATCTTCACATACATACTTACATGTACACATACATAAATACATACCCGCGTACATATACATATACTCACATGTGGTATAACCGCCCTAGGAACTTATCGCCCAGAGGGGGTAGTAGACTGCCCTCCTCCGCAGCTTCATTGTTCCGTCTTTGCCTCACGATGCCAACATCTGGATAACCTTGCTTCCATCAAGCCTCACTGCGTCCATCGCTGAGGGGGTATAAGATTACCCCCTCAGTCGGGTCATCGATTTCGTTTCCAGCTCACGCCGCTAGGTTTCGGATGGCCTTGCCTCCATCAAGCCTTGCTGCGTCCGCCGCTGAGGGGATAGAAGACTACCCCCTTCCGCTGCTTCGTTGACTCCATCTCTAGCTCACGCCTCCAGGCTCCGGACGGCCCTGCCTCCATCAAGCCTCACCACATCCACCGCTGAGGGGGTAGAAGACTTCCCTCCTCGACCGTGTTGTCGACTCCATCTCTAGCTCAAGCCGCCAGGCTCTGGACAGACCTTCCTCCATCAATCCTCACCACGTCCACCGTTGAGGGGGTAGTAGACTACCCCCCTTGGCCGTGTCATTGACTCCGTTTCCAGCTCACACCACCAGGCTCTGGCCCTGCCTCTGTCAAGCCTTACCTCATGCACCGTTGAGGGGGTAGCAGACTGCCCCTCGGCCACTATGTCGACTTCGTCTCTAGCTCATGCCGCCAGACTCTGATTGGCCCTGCCTCTATCTAGCCTCACCATGTCCACCACTGAGGGGGTAGCAGACTACCCCCTCGGCCACTTCATCGACTCCATCTCTAGCTCATGCCGCCAGGCTCTAGACAACCCTGCTTCCGTCAAGCCTCACCGCATCCACTGCTGAGTGGGTAGCAGACTACCCCCCTTGGCCGCTTCATCAACTCCGTCTCTAGCTCATGCCGCTATGCTACGGATGGCCCTGCCTCCATCCAGCCTTGCCATGTCCACCGCTGAGGCGGTAGCAGATTGCCTACCTCGGTCGCTTCATCGACTCCATCTTCGGCTCACATCCCCAGGATCTAGATGGCCCTGCCTCCATCAAGCCTCATCATGTCCACCACTGAAGGGGTAGCTGACTGCCCCTTCGGCTGCTTCATTGACTCCATCTCCAGCTCACACCGCCAGGCTCCCGACGGCCCTACCTCCGTTCAGCCTCACTGCATCCACTGCTGAGGGGTTAGCAGATTGCCCCCTCAGCCTCACCACATCACTCTAGCTGGCCTCGCCTCCATCGAGTATCACCACAAGGCTACAGAGCATGTCACCTCTATCAGACCTTGTTGCCGCCGCCTGTAGCCATTGCCGAAAGGTTTTATAAGGATGAGAAGCTATTTGGGACATCTTGACCCTGAGGTGGGGCTGGAGCTAGTTCTCTAATCATCCGCTCGCCACTCAGAACCTCGAAGCCAGCGGATGAGGGGGTATGGTTGGGGGAACACTCTAGCTTGGAGATATTTAGATGACGCACTATGGTATTACTATAGCTATCATAGTATATTAGCCACCATGTGGAATGTAAAGGGGTGAAATGCCCAGAATAACCCTCTGTATATATGATTGTAACATAATATCTTAGTGGCCGGCTGGTAATTTTCCCTGTCCATTCTCTCTATAAATAAGCCCTCAAAGGATAGGAGAGGGAGACCCTAGAGGTTTTCCCCTATTACAAAAGGTTCCACAGACAACTTCTCTCTCCACTCTCTCCTTTTGGCTCAATGCATAGCTCCAAGCTTGAGCATCCTCCTATGAGCGGGGCTCTTGCCGTATTTATCGGGGCACGTCTTCATGCTCTAACAGTCAATGACTCATCACATATAAACCAAGGTACATATCCACTTGGTTTCTCACTTTCCATGTTGGAGAAGTAATATTCCGGGTATACTCTTACATGCCGTATTTACCCATGGAAGTTGTAGAAACCCCCATACTGGTACCTAACATGTGAGTGACCATATATTCGTATGTCTGTATTGATTCCATGTGGGTATCTATAATTAGTATCCGACAATTCTAATATTGAAGTGTGTTAAGTTAAGTTCTATATTTGATGATTACTCCCAATATGATTAATGCTTGTTATCTCAGATAGGGCACCCGAATAACTTGATATAGGGTTCATGTAATAACCCTGATCCATAGGAACAATCGCTCTCTGTGATGATGAACCACAATCTTTCTAAGGGACAAATTAGGGAGATAAAGGAGATTCCCACAGTCCAAGGAATCACATGTTTCCATGAACCTTAATGTGATGGCCTGATTTATATCTTGAGAAATCAAGTTGAGATGTGCCTTGGTTTATGCTTTGTGATGAGTGATTGACAATGTGTGGCTTTGGTTGAGTGCTTGTTTGATTGCCAATCCATAGGTATGTACTACGATGATAATCTTGACTAACCAAAGTTGCAAGGAATTGGAGTTAGTTCGATGCAGAAGGTTTTCACTCATCAGACAATTCGGTGTGTGGGTTTTTGATCTCACTGGATAGTCCGGTGTATGACTGATATGAGCACCGGACTAGATTCTATAGAGAAGGTCTTCTGACGCCAACATTTGAATCAAGCGACAGATGGTCCGATGTGTGCACGGGTAAGCACTAGACTAATATTTCCAGAGAGGCTGAAATGTGTGCCTGGAGTAGAAGAGCTCACCGGATGCTCCGGTGAGTGGAATGTGATCACCGGAGGACAACACCAAATTAATTCCTACAGAGAAGGTTTTTGATGCCAAATTTGAAGTGAGCACTGGATTGTCCAGTGTAGGAAAAAGGTGATCACCGGACTAATATTTACAGAGAGGTTGCAAAACTTGGTTCCAGTGGGGATGTACCCACCGAATAGTCTAGTGTGTGCTCAAGTGATCACAGGACTATATTCTCAAGAGAGGGGTGCAAATGCAAAGCATGGAATAGTTGAACTCACCAGATTTTTCGGTGATGAGCAAGGAGGCACACCAGATAGAGTTTTCCAGAGAGGGATTTTTCTTGGTGGAAAATGGAGATGTATTCACCGGATGCTCCAATGTTCAAATGATGAACACACCAAAACAACCAGTGTTCATATTATGGGTCACGTCTGTTCTTCTCAATTGGGATTTGATTTGGACTAACATGTGGTGATATTACTTGGCTCTGGAGATACATGTTTGCTTGTCTATTGATGTGCAGGAGTTGGATA
The DNA here is from genome assembly GCF_958298935.1 of Phragmites australis. Taxonomy (NCBI): domain Eukaryota; kingdom Viridiplantae; phylum Streptophyta; class Magnoliopsida; order Poales; family Poaceae; genus Phragmites; species Phragmites australis. The sequence goes on along the minus strand of NC_084936.1, from coordinate 15,641,234 downwards.
AAACTTGACGGACGATAGCGGATGATCGGGGCCAAGTGGGGTGCTTGGTGCCGGACTATCAAGGAAGCCGGGTGGAGTCAAGGGTGATCCTAGCTGCTGCACACATGAAGATCAAGCAAGGCATGGGATGAAGGTTGATGAAGACGGTGTGTTGACAAAGTCAAACGAAAGGGATGCCGGTGCAAGTGACAAGGTGGCCCGAGGGATCGGGAGTGGGAGAGACTTGTCGACGGTCAAGATCGCAAGACGGAGGACATGCGTCAACATCGGGATGCTTGCTTGAGGGCAAGTCAAGCAGTGACAAGTCACCCTTTGAGAAAGTCATCAGTAATATCTTGTCGATGATCATTCAACACCATTGTCAGTTCTTCCCTCAAAACACACCCCTGTGCATCCACTGCTTCTCCTGCCATGGTTAGTCGAAGATAGAAAACAACGAAAGATAAATTATCCTTATCGACTACTAGGTAGTGGAGGTGGAGTTACACACTCTCAAGTGTCTTACCACGCTATTGCAACTTTTCTTACCAAACACAGCAGTTGGCACAACTGATGACTGGTTATACCTTATCGGGTGCGAGTGAGGTAGTTGCAAGGGGAGAAACTGTTCAGATCGAGAGATGGTATAGCTTGGACAGGCAATATTTAGTAGCAAGGAATAGCAATAATTGAAATTAGATTAGCAAAGCTGAATAAAAGTCAACAGTACTCGTCATAGTTGCTGGCCCTAACACGTTCCTAGAACTAGCTCATGCAAGCCGAAACCTACATCAGACACAAGCAGAATGGAACAAAATGCGCAATGCAAACCTGATATATATATATATATATATATATAATTCTAACTCTTTTTTTTTTGCACTCTTTGCTTGTTCTTTTTTTGGCACTCTTTGCTTCTTGCTTTCTTTACTTTTCTTTCTTTTTTTGTGAATGTGACAAAAACTCAAAACTCTTCTACTTCCTTTCCTAAGATCAGTGAGGTACGTGGGTCAGAATTTTTTTTCGGAGAGCAAGGGTATAAAGGTAATAAAAAGATACTCTCTCTCTTTGAACTTTGGCTACCTCTATTTCAGCTATGGTGGTCGGATCTGAGAAGGTGGGTGATTCTGACTAGGTGGTCGGACTGACTGGTCGGGACACCAAGTGGGTTGTCGGAGTGCTTGGTCGGACCTCGAGTGGGTGGTCGGGACGACTAGTGATCGAACCCGAGTAAATGGTTGAAGTGACTAGTGGTCGAACCTAAGTAGATGGTCGACTCGACTTGGTCGAACTCGAGTAGATAGTTGAAGCGACTAGTGGTCGAACACGAATTGAAGGTCGACTTGACTAGTAGTCAAACTCAAGTAGATAGCTAAAGCATCTAGTGGTCGAACACGAGTAAATAGTTGACTCGACTAGTGGTCGAACTCGAGTTGGTTGAAGCGACTAGTGGTCGAACACGACTTGATGGTCGACTCGATTAGTGGTCGAACTTAAGTAGATGGTTAAAGAGATTAGTGGTCGAACAAGAGTTGATGGTCGACTCGACTAGAGACACAATCTCGGCTATTGCAGACAAGGGCAGGTTGACATACACGATGACTAAACAGCAAGACTTGACACTAGAAGCTAGATCACGATGACTTGACCAGCAACAAAGACACCGACAATGGACTCAAACTCAACAATGTGAATACTGAAAACAAAATTGCGAAGGCACAAAGTGATTTGGACAACGGAAAATCTAAGATCTAAATATTTTTATGGGGTAATTTTTTGGACTCTAGGTAATAGAAAATGATGAAACAAAGGGGATAACTGAGATTACCTAACAGGCAACCGAGGCTCTGATACAACTTGATGCGTGTTTGCCCAATTTTTCGAAGGTAATATGATAAGTCGATTGGTGGAATTTCGATGTTGATGATCCAAAGGCTCTGACCAAGACAGGTCGAGAATCCTCGCAACCACTACACCACTACTCAGTGGTTATCAACCGTGCCAATACGCAGTTGACCTCGCCAAGAACGTTTTTCCTGTACGCGAATCGAGAACACAAGCAAGAATAGGTAGATGCAATCTAAATGTTGCTAATTACCAATGAAGTGCTCGAGTTGTGGTTCCACAAACTTTCACACCCTCATTTTCACTTTTCTCAATTTTCTAAAATTTTCCAAGATTAGAAGTTAGATTGAATAATTAGAATAGGAAAAAGCCTACTTTCTAAATTTAAATTCAAATTTAAATTAGGATTATTATTGGTTGGATGCATTCATGCTAGAGTTAGGCATTTAGGGTTTTTGTTTGGCTTTGTTTGCTTTAGAATAGAAATTGGCAAAGCATAGAAATAGAAATGGAAAAGAAAAGAGAAAACCTAAACTTACCCAGCCCGATTCCATCTCCCAACCTGCTCTTCCTTTCCCCCCTCTCCTTTGGTTCGGCCCGACCCGAGTGCGCCGGCCCGCTTTATCCAGCCCGAGCTGGTGCCGCAGCCCACCTCCACCTCCCTCCATCGAAAGCGCTCTGCACCATTTTTGCCTTCCCTCCAAGCAGCTGCTGCATGGGCCCCACATGTTAGGATCATCTCCTACCTCAAGTCGGAGACCGGTGCCATCGTGAGACCGAGCCACTGTATGAATCCGCGCCCAACCCGAGCCAAATATCATCTAGAAGCTCGCCAATCGTGATCCGTGTGATCCCCACATTCGGTTGTTGCCCTATCCCCAAGAGTACCGCAATTTAAATAGGGGGATTGAGTTCAAATCCGAGTCGTCGCCGCTGTGTCCAAATCGAACTTGACCCGGCCACCCCGAGCCTTCCCGCCCATAAATAGGAGCTCCTACGCCCTCCGTAGAACCGGTCGCTTCTTTTCCCCAACTCGCCGACTTGATTCTGACATCGTATCACCTCAACGCCGGAGCTCCACCATCTACAGCCGCATCCACTCATCACCGGACCGCTCCTGTGCTTCGCCGCCCCTACAGAAGCTTTAGGTGAGTTCGCTGAGCCCCCATAGCCATGTTCCGCCGCTCATCGATGCTGTTGGCGAGTCAGAGCGCTAATTTGTTGAGAAGTCTGGTAGTGCGCCACCGTGCCTGCACCAGCGCCGCCATCCCGTTCACCTCCAACCGCCCGATCAATCCTTGGCCGTCCGATTAGCAACATGTGGTCTAGATTAAAACAAAGGACACCCCATCATCCGCCTATGCCGTGCTACCACGTGTCGCCTAGTCAACCATCCAGTTAGCACCCATGCATTAAATTGGTGTTTTCTAATACAAAAATAATTCTGAGAAATTCTGGGAATTGGTAATTTTGCAATTTAGTCCTTGAACTTTTCTGTTTTTAAATAAAAGCCCTATCTTTTTATAGATCAATCACTAAACTTTTATATATTTACAAATAGGTCTCTCAGTTTTCACGAAAGGTCCCTAAAAGTTTTTTTAATTACACATTAGTATTTTTCTTTTTCAAATTAAACCATAAAACTATTTTTAGCTATCTTTTCCGTTGTAACTCTGTTTTAAGCGATTCTTGCACCGTTAGATTTGTTTCTCTCAGCTCTATCTTTCTAGATAGGCTTTGTCTTGTTGATCTTTTATTTTGTGCTTTGTTCTTAGTGTCTTTATTTATATGCTTTGTCGGTAATTGTGTGATTAGTTGACAACGCCCCAGAGCAACTTGAAGAACATCAAGACCAGGAGCAAGAGTACACTGAGCAGCAGCAAGGAGAAGGCAAGTGTCCTTGATCATTTTGAACTTATGATTTAAATTGTTTTATTTTACAAAATTGCATGCAGTATTTGTCAATGTGATGGGTAGTCACTTGTGTTAGGGTTTTTCCTAGTTTTTCCTTTATCATCCCTTGCTACCTAGATGGTTTATGCTTAGGTGTCTTTTGTGGGTAGATTGCTTAGCGATGCTTTTGGATACTGGGAAGTGTCATAATCTTGACTAATGAACATATGCAACAATGGTGGTTAACTTGTTAATGGTTTAGCAACATGGAATCTTAGGCCTTGAGCATAGGGATGTTGGTGATAGTGGTCATGATTATGTGGTTGGTTTAGTGTTTGCTCTAGTGACCTAAGTAAGAACCGGTTCGTGGAGCGACAACCCAAGAAGTTCCGTACAGACATGAGACTGATATGGGTAGGCTTAGCCGATTAATTAGGGTTCTTCCAGTGTTTTGTGGGCCAGATGGGAGGTGTGGATGAGGGAAGTTAATTCCCAGAAATCACAGGGCGCAAGAGGGGGCTTCAAGGTGGCAGCACCTGGCGGTGAAACCTGGAGTGTTGGTGACACATACTGGGAGGATTATTTGTAAAGGCTTTGTAGTAATCTCCTGGCAACACACCACTGGTGTGTGTATAGTGCTTAGCCAGCATTGCAACATGGAGACTTTAGTCATCTGCTTGCAGGTGATGAAATCATGACTCGTGGGAAAGTTGTACAACATCTGCAGAGTGTAAAATCTGATATATCAGTCATGCCCTCAATTATGGGAGACTCGGATCCTCACATGATTAGTTGGTTGTGGGTTGGTTATGGTATGGTGGTGGAATGAGAATGTTTATGGTCGTGGTTTTGGTTCTAGTACAGGGAGTACTAGGTTGTTGTAGTTTACAAGGTGGGGAGCTTTGTAAGGTAGTTGTTTGGTGGTTTGGGTTACATTCACTTAACGACTTCTTAATGCTTTCTAATTATTTTACTATTTTATTTACTCGCATTTATGCAAATATACCATGTGTCAGCCTATTCTTGATATAAGCCTGCATGTTATTACTTTACCACACTTGCTGAGTACTCAATATGCTCACTCTTGCTATCTCCCACAATACATATGCTGCTCAGTGGAGGACTTTCAAGACTTTCAAGACAACGACTTGGTGTTCTAAGAGTGTGTCTTTCGGTCGGTGCCTGTGGAGTGCTTGGTCGCCGATGCTTTCGTCCCACTGCCATTGTTTAGTTTGTTGTCGTTTAGCTAATAGAGTTGTTTAGGTGAAATCTATTTTGTAAATGTTGAATGTTTGTAAGTTAAAGTATTGATTTTGTTACTTCACCTATGATGTCCTTATGTGTGTTAAACTTCCTAAGCACACATAAGCCGCACTTGGTTTTGTCCGTTAAAATCGGGTGTGACACAAACCGAACAAGCGGTGAAACTGTATAAAACAGAATAATCTAGGCAAAACCCGATCCTAAACTATGATGGATACTGTGTATATATAGGGGGAACATGAGGAGATCAACCTAGGGTTGTGCAACCATGAAAAGAGTCATGCACAACCTGGACTCCGACCTCAGCACGATTACAAGACCCAACTAGGTACAAAATGGTGGCGTAGCACCTTATTTCTTTTACTCTGACTAAACTATAAGGAATATTTGGTTGAGCTCATATCCATTGGAAAGAACTCATCGTAAGCTTTCCAGAATATCCAAGATTGCCTAAAACGGACTTCGTATGAGAGACTTATGCCCGTTTTACTGACGTGTTGTCCTGCAACTCGACCACGACCACAACTTCAACCATGACCACGACTAGAGCTCAGCCTCGAGTCTGAGTAAACTTGGCCTTAGAGGGTTGACATCCGGGTAAGGTTGTGTTGCTCCTCCCACTTTCCTAAGCAATAAAACATCACAAGAATTTAGTAGAAATCCATCGAAGGAAGCATGAACAATGAGAAACGAGTTTACTTGGTGGTCTAATTGTCGTGCACGTGCTCTTATAATTGGACTTTGTATGATTTGAGGATTATTGGTGGTATTGATAGTATCCGAATGAGCCATGGGCTCATCAGGGACTCAAGAGATACTGGTTCATCCTCTGGTCTGCTCATGGGCTTCCCTGTACGCTCATGTGTTTGCTTCTTCGTCAACTCATCCAGTGTCTTCCAAAGAGCATCAAACTTCTGCTACTGGTTTTGACTGCACAACCTCTTGAACATGTTCATGAGGTTCTTGTTGTTGAATTGGCGAAAGAAGTTTGTACCCAAATGCACCACCTACTCTGCAGATCTAACCACACAGGTCCAATCAAACCATCATCTGTTCCATTTTATAGATCCTTAATTACCGCAAGCATCCCAGCATACCGGTCACATATAAGACACACATTCGACCGAGCACCAACAATTATCAATATCACATGGTACACAAACCAATACCAACTACTGCTGCTCTCACTCTCCATAAATACAAGTACCAAATGTAGAACTTGGTTATTCCCATCAACCCCAATAGCTGTTAGGATCTGTCTCGTGTACTTGCTGGTAAGAAAAGTATCGTTGATGCACATGATAGGCCGACAATGCTTGAAAGCTTTGATACATGCTCCTAATGCGAAGAAAGATCACTTCAAGATGTACTTGCCAGGTTTGAACAACAATGAGTGCTTATCAATGTCGTAATATGTCCTTGGGTTCCTTCGAGTAATGGTCTATAGCAAATGTGGCAGATTATCATATGACGCTTTGTAGGTCCCGAACCTCATCTCAATTGCCTTCCTCTTTGCCCTCCATGCCTTGTGTAGCTAATAGTGTACTTATACTCCTCCTCAATTTGCCTAATTATGGACCCTGGTTCATAGTTCAGGTTGTTCATAATCTGGACGTACATCACGTCGGCGACAAAGGCTGAGGTGATGTTCCTGTGGCTGGGCTCGAGTTCGTCCATCATGTAAATGTGGTCAACCACAATCGACACCTCCCAATAGTCAACCCACTTCTCCTTAAAATCGTGCACCCGTACGGGCAACCCACCTTCATGCACTTGACATAATATTCCTTTTTGCTTGACTTCAGAATATAAAACTATTGTTAAAGTGATGTCTCCCATTTTCATGGCCTGACTGGTAGGATACTTAACACCTTGGGTCACCTAATTCTGCGTATACTCCTAGGCTACCTGATTCCCCTCATTCACCATAAGATTATTGAAGTTGGGATTGTTCGAGTCAGCGGGAACGGGAGCATTGTCCTCATCATCTGAGATGTCATACTCAGGGGATTCATTAGCCTGAAGATCATGCTGCTCCATCTGTTCAATTAGAAGAGGGATAAGTTCCCCCACGTGTGCCTCACCGGTCGGTTCAATCAGATACTTTGATGAATGTGCACCATCCGGATTGACATCATCCTCATACTCTTCCTCATCACCCTCCACCTCTGCGTATTCCCCACCCTGCATCTACCCCACTGCATGCTTATTCTTCTATTGCACATGCAACATTGGAGGCCAATCTCTATGCACAACATCCTGCAGGCACCTCTTCCATACTGAATCTTCCCAGAGCGGGTATACCTCCCAGTACATACTATCTCTCACTCGATTGCTCACAATGCTAATGGTCATCTCTTGAACCTCGGGGTTTATTTTGAAACCTTGCATCAACTAGGCGTATAAGTGTCCAACATTTTTGTGCATGGGTCTCGAGATACCCTTGTCCATTGAGTGAAATATGGACAGAACTACCCCTTCTGGATAATATAATATTTAACTATCCCCATAAAAAATTCTAAGCTGCTACATATCCGACATACCTGGCAACCATCGACAAAAACAGTAACATTGTTGCTGCAGAACAGAAATAATTACGTAAAACTACATCTACAATAAAAAATTGATTACAAACATAGCCTAACATGTAATCAATACTGTAATAAAATATTCCCAAATCACTACATCCAACACCTCTAAATTATACATATATCAAACAAATTATTACTACAATATATCCAAATCATACATCTATTACCTAACATATGTCTAAATATAGCTAATTGCTAAAAATTGCATATAAAAAGGATCTAATTGCTAAACTTATCTAACCCTAATTCTAAAACTAGATCTACATTCTAACCTTCATCTAGTGGCTATCCTACTAGATTTATAAAAAAATCTAGATCTACCATCTAACCTTTGTCAAAACCTAGAACTAGTGGCTATCCTACCCGGTTTGTAAAAAAATCAGAGAAAAAATATATCTCTTTCCTCCGGCAGGGCTTCGCTGCACAATTTCCCCCTCTCCCATCCCCTCCTCTCCTCTCCTCTCCTCTCCTCTCCTCTTGGTTGTATTGGTGTGAAATGAGCGGCTGACGTCAGTAGGACTAGCGTGGACGAATTAAATACTCAAAAGATCTCGCCCATTCAACGGGCGAGTTCTTTTGTGTGGGTTCACCTGGTGCCGTAGCCACGGAGGTCTCGCCCATTTAGCAGGCAAGACCAAGTTCTCGCCCATTGAACAGGCAAGATGTTTCTCTCTCCGGTTATTAAATGCATTGAGCGCCGAAGCCCACAAGTTCTTGCCCGTTCAACAGGTGAGATCTTGTTCTCGCCCGTTGAACAGGCAACAGTAGCCTACACATGCAATTTTTTTAAACAGATCTTGAAAATATTAAACAAAAAATATATAAAAAATCGCTATAGCTTGCTATATAGTTGTGTTCACTGGTGAGAGAGGCATCGAATTGGTAACAGAGCAGTGTTATCTTCTTCCTATCATTACAATTCCTCATCCTGTCTCCAATTCTATGCTTCGATCCCCAAATTCTATTCCCCTAATACTATCCCAATTCTTCACCCTATCCTACCTGCTACATTTGACCAGGGATCACATACCTTCTATGGGAAAGCTAGATCCTCAAGTAATTAAGTGTATATTTGTAGGCTACTTATCTCGACCAAAAGTATACATGTGCTGGTGCCTTAGTAAACTACGAATATGGATGAGAAACTTTTGGAATCTGAGCCCTATTATGTGAAGAAGACTGATGCGAGTTCTTTATTTCAACGTCACCATCCAAACGGAAATGAGGATGATCAAGAGACGGTGAATGATATAGTTGTAATATGTAAGAAGGAAAACAATCAACCAAGGGCTAAGGGACTGTCTAAGGGTCAATTCCATATCCTTTAAAGAATTCCGAGGTGGGTGAAAGGAGAACAGGGAGGCACTCAAGGGAGGCAATAAAAGAGTACTCTGTGGGTTTATACCAGGGAAATGCAACAAGTGAAGGCATTCAAGTTCCCTGTGTTCTTTTGTCATTGTGTGCTTCCTTAGTGCTTCCTTGATTAAAGCATTCATAAGATGGATTTAGAATCTTGACAAGATGCACTAATCTTTTTCCAAAAAATAGGACATGGGCTTTAAGGAATGAGAGAAGCAGTACATGAAGCTAGACGGATGAGTTGACACTACTGTGCACCCACCATTGCACCCTGGGAATGTTCTTGATGCACTATAACGAGCCAGAGGCAGCACAGCCGGTACCTATAATGCAAAGAAGCAAGCTTGCCCTCTGCCTTAAGGAACGAAAGGAGAACAGAAGGACGTTCATCTTTTGTCAAAAGACATTGTTCGTACGTTTTCTTTTCCGTATTTGCTTTCGCTTATAGGCACCCATGCTCCTTCTGACTGCTTTTCACTGTGTTTTCTACAGCATTATTTCACAATATAATTTCCCTCTCTGCTTGGCCGCAGTCTCCTCCTCCCCTAAGCAACGCAGAGGATGCGAATGCCCCAGACAACATCACCCAGGCTCCATCACTGCTCCTACCACTACGTGACATTCGGGAGCTGCAAGCACGGGATGAACTGCATATCCCACCACCCTCCGAAGCTTTCTGAACCAGAACGGCGTGCCCCTGCCGGCGACCAGCAGGAACAGGTGCCGGAGTACCCGCAGCGACACGGGGAGCCCGACTGCTCCCACTACGTCAAGTTCGGCAGCTGCAAGTACGGGATGAACTGCATATTCAACCACCCTCCGAACCCCTCCGTAGCTTTACGGCAAGCCCACGAGAAGCAGGAGCCGGAGCCGGAGTACCCACGGCGCCCTGGGGAGCCCGACTGCTCCCACTACGTCAAGTTCGGCAGCTGCAAGCACGGGATGAGCTGCATATTCAACCACCCTCCGAACCCCTTTGGATGGCAACGGCAGTGGCACGCCCTTGCCAGCGACAAGCCGGAGCAGGAGACGGAGTACCCGCAGCGCCCCGGGGAGCCCGACTGCTCCTACTACGTCAAGTTCGGGAGCTGCAAGCATGGGATGAACTGCAGGTTCAACCATCCTCTCCGCAAGCCGGTGATGGTAAGTACGTTTGTCTTCGCAGGAACGTAATTATTCTTTATGATACGTACAACCTGTTGCTTTTTTTGCAACTATGAGTACGATGACTTTGTTTTACTCTTGTTTTAACTTGGTGTTTGAAGTCTTCTGTTTCTGTTTTTCACTAATTAATGGACAGGAGTACACTATATGTATGTGCCTTTAATATTGCTGAACTTATGGAACAACTCATTAATCTATTTTTTTTTTGCGGGAACAACTCATTAATCTTTGATAGATACCAATCTTTGTTCAAAGTTTGCAATATATTCAGTGAGGGTGCAGATTAAAAATCTTGTAGATTTAGCTTCTGTCCATTATTTATTTTGAACTGAATGATGGATGGTAACGTGCAAGCCCAAATATTTTCTGTACTATTTTTCTCACTTCCCCAGAAGGCATCAGATATTTCAAGAAAAAAAATATGACCATTCCTTACCTTTACAAATCGATACATTATGTTGTTTAGAGAATTCTGATTTTTAATACGAAATGTTTTTCAGCATTTTCCTGGGAGAGCATGCAACTGCAACCACCACGAAGTTGAGAAAGTGAAACTGAACTCTCTTGGGCTTCCACTTCGTCGAGTAAGTATTTCCGGTTCATCTAGTTTATTTTTTTGTCCACTAAAAATTTGACATGATAATTGTTCGATAGGGCTTCCTTCTTCGTCTTTTCCTTGCATTGTAAACATATTAGTTCTTTAACGAATTACAATTTTGTTGGTTTAAACCTAATGCATTTTATCTAGCAGGGGACAGGACTGTGTTCATACTACATGCGTACTGGAATCTGCAAATTCGGCACTAACTGCAAGTTTGACCACCCAGATCCTGAACTAGAACATGAGAATTGGGATGCTATTCAAGGATCCTCTCAGCAGAACTTGTACTCTTTGCTTGACCGTGAAGAATTGCATGAGCAACCTGTTCCCTTCATGGTAGTGCATTTTGGTTTCTGGGCTGTCCAATTATTTCTGTGAGCAACAGATGATAACTATGGTTTCCGTACTTCTATGCTATGCTGACTTTGACGTAATTCACTGCAGCTTCGAGACTCGCCTGTTGAGCGAGTCCGTTACACTAGGAACCAACTTCTTCAGCTGCGCGAGGTATTTGTTCTTTGCTACTTATTTACTTACTGTTTATCTGGCGGCTTATTTCGTCATATGAAATTAATTCCTGTAAGTGACATTTGCTTAGCATATCGTGCTGATTTTATTTTAAAGTTTTTCTATAGGACTGAGATTAGCAACTAAGTGAGTGAATATGCGCCTTAATAATATTTTTTAAAACCGATAGCTTTCTGCTATTTGATCACTTAACGCACCTCAAAACCTTAGCGAAAGCAAAAACACTGGAGAGACTATTTAAAAAGGGAAATTTTGAGATAACATGACTCCAAGGATGATATATGATCTATATGTTGCATTCAAGAACATTTTATGTGTTTTTTACGCATAAAAGCTTGTAACTTTGAATCAATATAAGTTATGTAGAGAAGAAAACTCCCAAGTTGATGGAATAGATGCAAGAAAATTCAATACCCACTTGTACACATAATTATGCGAATTTTATGCCTCTAACAACAAGGAAAATGATTTCACAAGGAGCAGAAGTTTTAACCAAAAAATCAAAACGAAAATAGCATCCAAAAGAAAAAACTTGCAACAAAATAGAGAACCAATAGAAAGAGACTAGAAAGAGATGAAGTCGAATACGGAAAGAAACTTGTACTTCATTTAAATAAGAGATCAACCCTATTCTACATAGATTACAAAGTAGTTTCCTCTCAAAAAAAGCTCTAATATATTAGAGAGGCTAAACGTATCATATTCTCTCCTTTAAAATCCTACTCTCAAGCATTTGTGGCTGGCTCACCCCCTCCCTACAAATTTTACAATCTATGTATTATTTCAATATATGTATTAATAGAATTTATAGTATTCTTATAGAATAAGAAAAAAATAAAGATAATAAACTATGGATTCTTTCTTTCTCTTCCATTCTTACTTTCCATATTAAAGTGTAGTTTTCTTACTTAAATTTAATAATATTAATCTGATATGCCCATTGGTGTTCCAAAAGTAACTTACCGGATTTCCGGAGATGACAAAGCAACTTGGGTTGACTTATACAACGTTGTGTACCCTCTATTTATAGGTCTCAAGAGTTTCCTTGGATGCTAAGTTTCTTTGCTCCTAAAATACCCCTCGCTTACAATGGCCTCCTACCTACCACAGGGATATTTTGGTATATATTTTGCTCCGTCTATTGAATGGTTATAACACCTTCACAACTTAGCTTCACCTCGACGCCAGCTTCACAATTATGCCACATGCATTCACACTTCCATAGTTTTGAGGCTAAATCATGAAACTGCGTCGCACGCTTCTGAATGCGTGACTCACAGATGCTTCCTTTGACCTCAAGCAAGCATCCCGATGTCGATGTTCACCGTCTTGAGATCTTGACCATTGGTAGGCCTCTCCCACTCCCGATCCCTTAGACTGCCTTATCACTTGCATCGGCATCCCATTTGCTTGACTTTGTCAATATTCTACCTTCATCATTCCTTCCATGTTATGCTTGATCTCCATATGCACAGCTAGGATCAACCTTAACTCCGATTGGCCTCCTCGATCGTTTGGTATGAAGCACCGCTTGGCTCCGATCTTTCCACCGTCGGTCATCAAGTTGCATCCATCACCTACACATTATTTACGCAAGCATGTATCTCTAACAACATGCAAACACCACCTGAAGTTAGTCCACATTGAAATCCCTGCAGAAATAGCAAGTCGCAACAAAAATGTGAACACTGGATGGTCTACACTCACGCAATTACAAGCACCGGATCATTCGGTCTGTACTCTCCCTTTGGCTTTGGAGTCCCTCTGAAAAATGCTCCAGCAATACACCGGTGTTCAGTCATGCCCATCACCGAACCTTCCGATAAGTACATCTTCACCAGACCATGATCTTGCAACATCTCTATTAAATGGTCTGGTGTATCCTCTGGTGTTCACTCTACTCTCACCAAACTGTCCGGTGAGTACATCTCCATAGGAACCCAATTTACGTCCTTCTCTGGAAAAATTAGTCCGGTGTGTATATTCCTTTATCACCGAAATATCTGGTGCAACATTTAAATGTTGCCGCTAGGCATGAATGCTCTGGTGTGTCCTTCCATAGAGCATCGGACTATGAGGTCAGAATAACTTTCCTCACACCAAATTGTCTGGTGAGCACATTTTTCATGGACTCTGAAATAGACAAGTCCAACTACAAAGTTGGTTAGTTTCAAACAAAAACAAACCAAAGAAAACATCATACCAAATCAACCTCATTGTCAATCACTCATCACACATGAACTAAGGCACATATCTACTTGGTTTCACAATCTCTCCCTTGATGAGTGCATGGAGAACATTACATAAAACAAAGAATGGTTTGAAGAAGGCACAAGAAATTCATCCAAGGGACCAAAAAACTCGAGAAAGAGCAAACCATGTCACTTGGCATAAGAAGGATTGAAAAAGCTCAAAAAAAGAAGAGAGGCAAGCGAAAAAACCTTAAAATCTCAGATGCATATGCTCCATACTCTCCCTTGATGAATGTACAATTTTCATTATGAATTTTCTCCCCCTTTCATTCTGCAAGATTCTTCTTTATAGATTAATACATATTTTCTCCCCCTTTGGCATTGCAAACATCAAGGACAAAATTCCTCCTCCTTTGATATAAAATGCAAGCCTACGAAACTTTTTATATAGATCACAAAGCATTTCTAAGGACTAGAGATGTCAAAGCACTATGAGGAGTAAGCAATATAACTCAAGGGCGCACAAAGGCTCAAGGTAATTCCATGTCATAAGCACTGGGAATGAAGCACGTTTTGATCATGTTGCTCCAAAAGATGTCACCACAAGAGCATCCACAGTTTCATTATCAGTGTAAAGATTAGAGAAACTAGTGCTATGTCAAGTTCAAACTAAGTAACAAAGTTCAACTTGATGGGTTATGCGAACACCCACATATCAATCCAAGCCTTAGTTTGACAAAATGAAGAAGAACATTCTTAATACAGAAGACACAAGTTAGCTTTATCATTCTTAGTACATTAGAAGGCACAAGTTAGATTAAAGAAACTAGTGCTATGTCAAGTTCAAACTAAGCAACAAAGTTCAACCTGATAGGTTATGCAAACACTCACATATCAATCCAAGCCTTAGTTTGACAAAATGAAGAAGAACATTCTTAGTACATCAGAAGGCACAAGTTGGCTTTATAATTTGATCATTTAACTAACCTTAAGTAAACTTAAGCAACCATGGGTTCACTTCTTTGGCAAACAACATGAAGCTTGAAGCCACCATATTGGATTCAATTTTAGCTCAAAACTTGATCATTCATTTTATTAACTCAGCATAGGATTTAAGATATGCAATTTTTCATAAAGCCAAAACAAATTATACCTTTGCGACACAAAAGAGCACATGCTCTCCTAAGGGTTAATTATGGGCTAAACATTTAAACAGACAAAAGTCAAAGACCCCAATTTGCTGAACTGAACAAAGCGCCCTAGCACAAGCTATTTACAGAACTAGCCCTAATTTAAGCACTGATCAAGCTAAAGTAAATACTTAAGGTGACATGTGATTAGATTCATATATCAACTTTTGTTCTTAGAAAATTCAAGCTTGCTCAACAGATTTTATGCCATGTCTCAAAAAGAGTCTAAGCTTGCACAAATTGTTATACATCCACTCCACTTAGCACAAATTCAAAACTAGTACAAGAAAATACAATGAACATACAAGTGAAGCTCAACTACTATTATTATCTTACAAAATGCTATACGATGCTAATGCAGCAAAAGTAAGATATAGTATATACAATGGTAACTCTGTCACACCCCAGGCTCTCCCCTTAAATAGGCTAATCTGGTTGCATCAAGAGGCTTAGTGAAAATGTCAGCTAGCTGGTGTTGGGTATCTATGTAGCTCAACTCAATGTCTCCCTTCTCATTGTGATCTCTCTCAAGAAGTGAAATCTCACATCTATGTGTTTGGTTCTGGAGTGTTGAACGGGGTTATTGGCGAGGCTTATGGCACTGGTGTTGTCACACAGAAGTGGCACACTCTTGAAATCTAACCCATAGTCCCTCAATGTAGCAATCATCTATAAAATTTGTGAGCAACAACTAGCAGTAGCTACATATTTTGCTTCAGCAGTAGACTGCGCAACGCTAGACTGCTTGTGAGAAGACCAACACATAAGAGAAGTACCTAAGAAATGACAGGTACCGAAGGTACTTTTCCTATCAATTCTACAACCAGTAAAATCTGCATCCGAAAAACCTCAAAGAGAGAGAAGAAAATGCAGAAAACCAAAGACCATACACAAGAGTGTGCTTGAGGTATCTAAGTATGCGCTTCACCGCTTGGCGGTAAGACGACCTTGGTGAAGCTTGGAAGTGGGCACACAAGCAAACAGCAAAGTGGATGTTGAGTCTTGTCGTCGTCAGGTACAGAAGGGAGCTAATCATGCTATTGTACTCTAGCTGGTCCACCTCCTCTCCATCTTCGTCCGGATCAAGCATGATCGTGGTAGCCATCGGTGTCGCCAAGGGCTTCGCATCACTCATGTTAAACTTCTTCAGGAAGCCCTTGGTGTACTTCGTCTAGTGGACAAATATACCTTGCTTGCATTGCTTGACATGCAGCCCAAGGAAGAAGTTAAGCTCGCCCATCATCCACATCTCGAATTTCCTACTCATAGTTTCTATAAACTTGGCTACAAGTATATAAGAAGAACCACCAAAAATGATATCATCCACGTAAATCTAAACAAATAGGAAATCAACGCCATGCCTAAGAGTGAACAAAGTTTTATCTACTGATCCCATCTCATACCCATGATCTAGTAAGAAAGACTTAAGTCTATCATACCAAGTCCTAGGTACTTGCTTAAGCCCATACAAAGCTTTTTTGAAGCTTGTACACTCTTTTTGGGTATTTGGGTTGCTCAAAATCGGGGGTTGCTTGATATAAACATCTTCTTCAATGAAACTATTTAGGAAGGCACTTTTGACATCAATTTGATACAATTTGAACCAATTGGATGCTGCAAATGTAAGGAGGATCCTAATGGCTTCTAGCCTAGCTACCGCTATAAAGGTTTCTCTAAAGTATATCCCCTCGATTTGAGTGAAACCTTGAGGCACAAGTCTAGCCTTATTTCTCACTATAGACCCTGTTTGGTTTTGAAAACCCATTTTGTGCCTATGGTGTGAACATTATATGGTGTCTCTACAAGGACCCAAACTTGTTTTCTCTCAAAGCTTTCTAATTCCTCATTCATAGCATTGACCCAATTTGAATCAGATAAAGCATGTCCAGCATCATGGGACTCAAAGGAAGCAACGAATGCAGAATCAGTAAAGTGAGCATGAGAAACATATTTAGACCGCGTTACCCTTTCATTGATGTCGTCAATCATCATCTATGGAGGCTATAGGAACTGAATGTGTTGAAGAGTTTCGCGCTATGAGATGATCTCCCCCTCAAATATTGCCGGTGCAGGCTCGAAAGTAGTTAAAGTGAAAGTAGAGGCTGCAGAACCCTCTGCCAGTATAGAAGAGACAGGAATCAGCTCGGGTGCAAGTGTGGTAGTAGAAAGTAGTGGATCATCCTGGTTATCCCCAAGAGCTGGAAGGTCACCATCTACAAAGATGCTTTCGCTCATCTCATGATCACCTGCACACTCAAGAACAGGGCTAGCACAAGTGGTTGACTCATCAGAGGTCACATCACAGGATTCCATAATAGTGTTACTATCAAGATTAAGAACACTGTAAGAATGACCATGAAGTGAATACCTCAAGAAAATACCATCGGAACAACAAGACTTGAACTTGTTAAGATTGTCATGCTTTAGGATGACGCAGCGACAACCAAAAACTTTCAAATGAGAAACCTTCGGCTTCCTCCCAAAACACAACTCATAAGATGTCAAATTCAAGATCGAATGCAACAAACTCTGATTTGAGATGTAGCACACTGTGCTAATGGCATCAGCCCAAAACTTTCTAGGAGTCCTATCCTCATCGAGCATCATCCTAGCTATCTCCACCAAAGTGCGATTCTTCCTCTCAACCATGCCATTCTATTGAGAAACACACGGGGTATAAAATTAATGCTCAATGCCATGCTCAAGACAAAAAGCATCAAAGAGATAGTTCTTGAACTCGGTGCCATTATCGCTATGAATTGCTTTCAATGAACCAAGAATTCTTTGAACAGTCTCAAAGCCAAGCTCCGAAAGTGTGGGAACACTTCATCCCTTCTCAGAAGAAAGAATACATAAGAGTAGCGAGAGAAGTCATAAAAAATGACAAGAACATAGCACTTTCCACCGGCCAAACGAACCCAGGAAGGACCAACAGTGTCCATATGGAGGAGTTTTCCTGATCGTTCAGTAATCACTAGATTGACTGGTGGGTGAGCAGCAGCAACCATCTTGCCATACTGACAAGGAGCACAAACAAGGTTCTACTCAAACTTGAGCTTGGGCAATCCTCGGATCAAGCCTAGGGCACTCAAACGAGTAAGCAAATCAAAGCTCATATGCCCTAGTCTCCTATGCAACATCCAAAACTCAGAAGAAGGTTGAGCAATTAAACAATGAGAAGAACCAAGAGACTAAAAAAATCAGCTCTAAAAACTCGCAACTCTGGAAATCCAACAAGTCAAAGTGCCAAAAGAATCAAGAACTCGAGAGGTATTGCGTTTGAAATGCACTTCCAAGTCCTCATCCAACAATTGAGATACAGAGAGAAGGTTGTCTCCCAGATGTTCCACCAAAGCCACATCCTTGAGAGTGAAATACTCATTCACTCTTACCATATCTTTAGCTTTCACCCTTCCTTTCCAATCATCTCCAAATGTGATGTACTCATGTCACTTCATAGGAGTGAGGCTGGAGAACCATGATGAATCTCTAGTCATATGGCATGAACAACCGGAGTCAATGAGCCACTTGTTCTCTAGGCCTCTGCCTGCCTCACATGCGAGAAGAATAGTAGGTGGATGGCTTCGTATTAGGGTTAGTCATAAACTTCTTGGGAATACAGTATTGGGTCATCCGTCCTAAAGCAATAAAAGTAGGTGCATTTAAATTAACATTAGCACACTGGGGCGAGAACCATGAAGAGGAAATCATGGTCCACCAAAACGCTAGAATTCAAAGCCTCTTACATGTGGAGAAAACCATATGAATCATGGTAAACTCCATGCCGGGCAAAACCTCTAGGAAGAGACTGAAAATTGTCTAAAACTCATGGTAGAAGCTAGGAAAGGGCTCATGTACACCAACAGAGGGGCGATATATATCCCTGGTGCTCCACTCCCACTCACGCCTCTCATCTCTCCTATGGCAAAAGCAAAACCCAACAAGATGACCCCCTCTCTAGTAGTAGGTGTAGTGGAAGCGTCTCTCGAGAACTTGACTGCCAGTCACTCTAGGCTCTCTCACAAGTGTCCTCATCTTAGGATGTTGAGTTCTCTTGGGTTGTGGTGTGGGTTTCTTCTTTGTAGGTCAAAAGCGAGTGGAAACAGTAGCGTAGAGCCACCAACCGATGATTCAACACCTGTGAAGAAGTCGTTGTCACCCAGTGCCTTGCCACTAACATAGGACGAGGCCTACGATGTGGCACCACCACCACCACTTCCACTTGGGCATCTGGTCCCCATGATCAGGACCTCGTCTGGGTCCACATCTCGAACACCCACATTCTCGACTTCCGTGTCGGGCTGCACATGCTTGGGGAGCTTCATGGTTTACGATGGCCACCACTATGGTTTACGACTAGTCAAAAAGAAGATGGAGTAAAAAAACAAGAAGGTTCAGAGACTTACTGACAAGATCCTCTCTTGGGCATTGACCTTCATTTCTATGATGGGGACTAGGACATTCGAGCATCTAGACTTAGGGGCTAAGTTGAATAGCAACCTGGTCCTTTGGTCCACCATGTTCGGTAGAAGCTCTGTGAAAAACAACAAACAAATATGGCTCGTAAGATGTAAGCCTACAACTTCCTGAATAGCTACTCAGTATCGAATCGGTACCTATGTCACCTTCTCGGGCTGGGTCCATCTCAGCCGTGAACTATGAAGCAACAGAGATCCTCAACTTCAGAGGGCTCATGTGGCGCTTGATGAAATTCCTGGTGATGTCGTATGCCATCAACCCTTCTTCTTCAGATACCAAATCTTGTCAATGTGGGTTCAGTAAATGGCGGTCTCCATCGGCTCCTCTGATCATACATCCCTCTTCAATGGAGCTAGGACCTAGCAAGGAAGTCCTAGTGGGTCAGGTTGGCAGTAGAACTAGTTCTTGTGCCACTCTGACCAGGAACTCTTGGTGGTGAAATTAGTATACTCCTCCATCTTTACCTCCCAGAGGCGAAATCCAGTGCTACCGATGACCTTGCCCAAGAACCCCTTCAAGAGGTAGAAATAAATAAATGGATCGAGGGATAGGTGCATGCCCAAGAAGGCCTTGCATAGATGTGCGAAAACCCTAAGCATGACAATGGAGTTGGGGTAAAGGTGGATGAGTTCAAGGCCATACAAAAACAAGCACCTCAAGGATAGAGCTGGAAGGAGGATAGCAACCGTAGTGAAAGAAATCGAGGAAAACTACAGTCCAGGTGGTATTTGGACTTGGGATCATCTGCCCCGCCCCCTGTGCACAAGCAATTAGAGCCTGAGAGGGGATTATCTCATCATGCTCTGCCTCTACCAAGGCCTCCTCTGTAATATCGGACTCTTGCCAGGCTGAGATCGTGCTTGCTAATAATAAATCCTATCTTCCCCGTCCTTTCACAAGAATGAGATGATATTTTTTTAGGCAGCTCAGAAATCCTACTCAGATGGAATACTTCTCGAGGACTTACTTGTGAACTTAGAGGCATTCGGAACCCCAAATAGATGATCTGAGGACCCCGAGAATCCGGTTGGATGTGCCATCCTAATCAGGAACCCGAGTCTTACTAGATGATACAGTCAAACAAAATGCTTATCTTTGCTCACCAAGTATTTTACCCATCGAAGCTTCATTTCATGTACTGGTGGGGGGCTTGACGATGACTAGTATGTAACTACCATATCCGGATACCCCAGAGTTTCCTATCATTCTCGGGGAAAATCTCTATCTCTGGGAAAGGGATCCCTAGATTAATAGAAACAACCCATAGGCACCCAGGATATCGTATAAATAGGGAAGTTTATCACCCAGAATAGGAAGAAACACTCCAAAGGACATACGATACTCCCCTATATATATATATATATATACGGAGCCTAGGGACCCTGCAGAGAACATGTCAATATGAGAGGAAACTGAGATTGAAGCCATTACACATAAGGAAGCCGCTCGACTAGGTCACATCCACCTAAGCTAACCATGCACCCCCTTGTAACAGTCTCAAATATCAATACAAGACAAACAGGACATATGGCTCTCTATTTGTTCCCTTGATTCATATACTCGAAGCATTCCCCATATCTTTTATAAATTTGTAAGATCGGTGGTCATCAATCGTTGACACTAAGAAATGTTCCTTTTCGCGAAGGTATTTGTTCACTTGAACACTTTATGATGGTAATTTTCAAGTTGCGCATGATTTGCGATGGCAGTGTACAAATTTATTCTAAAACAACAATGTGGCTCAATACACTACTACAGAAACCCACTTCACTGCCGGCTCTAAAACCCTCTTCACTGCCAGTTTTGGAGCCAGAAGTGGGTAAAGGGCAGTGATAGTCGAGGACTATCACTGCTGGCTCCGTGGACCAATAGTGAAAGGGGTTATCACTACCGGTCGAAGGATTCGGCCGACAGCGATGCCCTGGGTATCACTGTTGGCTGGTGGTTGCAGTTGGCAGTGATTCTCAAGGCATCACTGCAGGCTGAAAGCTTCAGTCGGTAGTGTTGTGCCTCCCCCTTCTACTTTGGCGCTGTCCTCCCTATTTCTCCTCGGTCTCTCCGTCTCTCTCCCACTCAATACATGCATCCAATAAGACATAAGTAATGTTAATCAATAATAAAGACACATTCATTAATATATAGTAATTCATGTCACACATATATACATAATAGTTCTCACAGATCACCCCCGAAAAGTCAGTCGACACATATGCAAAATAGGCATAAAGGTACTAACAATTGACATATTTGTCTTACAAGTCACATCATCTTACATAGCAAAATAATGATGATTACAACGAGAACTAGGATTATAACATATTTACACATGACATCACACTGTTTCTTATTTTTGAAGTTAGCTAATTTTAGCTCGGCTTAGATGATTTGACTGTCGTATGCCGCAACAGCTTCATTTTTGGACTTGTATCCTTTGTAACATGCTCCTTTCAATCCATGAACTTGTGTATAGCATTCCTCCCAACTGGAGAACACTCCACTTTGCCGGTCACGATGGACAACATACCATGTCACAGCAGTCCTAAATTTAAGATAATAGGCATAAATGATATACTGGGTAGTGCTTTTCATACAAACTCATCATGACAGTACATTGATCAATACTAAAATAAGCATAGCATCAGTATCTATACATTAGGGTGTGTAAGAAGAAAAGCAACAAATGAAAACAAAAATTAGTCACCAGCATCAGATGCAACCACCATCCAGCAAAGAGTCTATTATTTGATTGATCCATATCAGATTATGGAGATAATTATATATGACTACAAGCTCTACTGCGATAGTGAAAAGATGTGCAAGGTGCATGTGTAATAACCATCCCAGTCGAGATTTGCGGTCATATGTATGGTAAATAGTTCTCCAATTTCATCATTTGCAAAAAAAGTAAAACAAATATGAAAACAGTGCAATTTTTTAATACAAGACATAACAAGAGTTGAACTATGCCAGGGCTGAACAACATACCATGTCATAGTAGTCCTAAATTTCAGAGAATATGCAAAAATAATAAACTATACAAACCATACTAACACCAAAAAATATTACTGTGAAGAAAAGATAGTGTTCATGTTACATTACAGCACAGTGGCTTAAGCAAATGGCCTTATTAGGACTTCAGTACTTGAGAAGAATGCTAGCTTTCTCTCCGAACAGGTAATCAGTACTAAAGTCTTAGAAGTAATAAAGAAATACGACCTTGAGCCATATCATCATCACCACTATTTTATTGTATTTCAAAAGAAATATTTGCTTTGATCTCCGTAGAGAGCATGGCCTTATTAGGACTTCAATAATTTGCCCCAAGGTCCTCCACTGTCCTATCATATCAATGTACAGACCTACACCTCTGGTAAATAACATTTGAGCTTAACAAAAAAATTCAAGCTCCAATTGCTGAGATTTCAGTGAATACATCATAGTCAGGGCAATGTTTCCGAGATTTCAGCTAGCAAATAGAACCTAATCTAGTTCTTCAAAATTTAAGATATCATCATGGACATGGCTACTATGCCAACAAAGTGCACAAACTATGAACAGAACAAATAAGAAAGTGCTGAGGTAGGAGAACTGAATATCAGTTTGTAAAATGACTGCTCAGAGAATCTAACATAATAATTTACCAAGTATCATGTATATTAGACAGACTTTGAATTCATAGTAGCACACATCTAGGGATCAATTTAACATGTATTGCACTAGATAGCCAAACAACATTGATTTTTTAGTGTATAGGTACATAACCGAACATACAACAAGTAACATCCAGGTCTATGCTAGTGTACTCAGAAATCAAACTTAGTCTCAGTGCATTCTTTCATCACAGAGCATAAAACACATGTAAACTGCTGTCCAGATTAACAGAGTAGGGAGGGAGGTGATGATAAAGTTTACCTTTGCTCTATCGGTCAGTGAGGCGGGCAGGCGTAGTCGACGGCGGCATGAGCGGGATAGGGGACGTCGGCGTCCGTAGATGGCGGCGTCCGTAGATGGCGGCCTCCGGGACGACAGCATTGGGGAGGATGCGGCAGGGAGGAGGCGACGGGAGACGTCTCGGCGCGGAGGGCACAGGCTGGGAATTTTTTTCTAAGTGTCAGAGGGCGCAGCTGTCGAGCCATTTTATCGGGGAGTGCTTTCACTGCCGGCTCAATATGAGCACCGACAGTGAAAGAGTACCTTCATTGCCAGCTCAATAGGACGACCTGCAGTGAAACTACTTTCACTACCAGCCCAATAAGTCCATTGGCAGTGAAAGTAGTTTCACTACCAGTCCAATATGTATACCGGCAGTGAAACCTCTTTCACTGTTGGTATCACAGGGTGCAAAAAAATTTGTTTTAGTTTCACGCGCGTGCCCAGAGAATCGAACCCATGACCTGCACCGAGTAAGAATGAACAAACCGCTGGGCTTCTCAAGAGTTTTCGATTGAGTTTATACTATCTATATTTATTAACATTCTGTTGACCTAAAATTCTAATGCATATTTATTTAAATTTGATAGAGTACCTTCACTGCCGGCTCAATAGGACGACCGACAGTAAAACTACTTTCATTGCCGACTTAATAAGTCCACCAGCAGTGAAACTCCTTTCACTATTGGTACCACGGGGTGCAAAAACTTGTTTTAGTTTCGCGCGTGCACAGAGAAATTTAAGCTTCCATAACAAAAGTGAGGTATAATTGCATCTAAAATAAACTCATACATAGTAATTAATACAATTTAGCTACTTTGTCTTAACGATTCGCCCTTCATTATAATCACATTACATAGGGAGGTTCGTTGGTGTCTTCCATAGGACCTAGGTTTGTACTATTTATAAGGTGGGGAAGAAGAGGATATCGCTGCCGGATCATATAATGTGCCAGCAGTGATGTAGACATATCACTGCCAGTCAATAGATTAAGTCGGCAGTGATAAGGTGTGGGTGCATCGTTGCTGGCTCAATCCATCAGCCGGTAATGATGACCCTTATCACTGCCGGTAAATAAGCCACAATAACTAATTCTTCCCGCGTGGCTTATCAGTCGGCAGTGATGCTTCATCACTGTCGGCCCATGAGGAACCGGCAGTGATGGACCGGCATATAAGCCCAGTTCTGTAGCAGTGATAGAATTCATATCATTTTAGTTGTTGGATTTATGAAATGAATTGATGTAGCGGTCATATTTATTAGTAAACTTTTTCTTCTTTTCTCATATTCCTATCTTACCTCGAATTGGAGGGACAACAAAACAAGTATATGGGTAATTGAACAATATGTGTAATAAGAATTAAAGATATGAAAGTGGAAGCAATATATCTAGCCTACATAATAGTTTCATGGGTGATAGCATTTTTAATATTTGTCTTTGTCAAATGTGAGGAAAGAGAAATGATTTTGTATTTGAGCAACTCGTTCTTTTGTTTTATGTGTTGACTCCTTTGTGCTATCTGAATTATGTAAAACATGCTTTATTTTAGTGTAATCTTCCCTTGCATAACAAATTGGTCTTCATTGGGATGATATATGATTCCCTATAGAGGAGAACATGACGCTCCTTTTTGGTTGCGGATATGTATGGTTCCCTGAGAGGTGCAGCACAATGTATTTTTATCTATCAATAACTGTTACTATTTTGTATTTATATCCAAACATTTGTTTAATTCATTGTATGAACATTTTAATTCTCTTCCTGAATGTAACATCTTTTCACATTTACATGTTTCAATTATAAGGCTTCACAAATTGTTGATGTACCTAAAGACATCTTGGAACTCAAGAAAGACATTGATGTAGAACTTCTTGATGAAGATCATAGTCGGGCTCACAATGACTGGAATGTGAGAACTCTTCCTTTTTTTAAGAGGCCGCCTTATTTCATTTCGTTTCTACTGATCTAATTTTCATTTGTGTTACCAGGTGTTATCTGTCACAGTTTGACCATTGCAGTTTTTCTTTTCTTTACTATAGCTGTTTTTCATGTTGGTCAGGTACAAACTCAGTCATATAATCGCTATGATCCAGCAGACAGCCGTGAATGGTGTTCACGTTCTCCACAAACTCAGTCATACAAACGCTATGATATAGCAGACAGCCGTGAATGGCGTTTACGTTCTGCACAAACTCCTGTGGCTGTTAGTGAAGAGAAATCTTGGAACAACATCCCTGAAGCGGAAGAATCCAATGATTCAAGCGGGAAGCAAGAACAACTTTACAAGCATGGTCAATTGTGCTTCCAGCTTGAATCTAAAGCTCAGGTACCCTTACGACAAAAGCGTCAATATTTGTGCTATCAGAACCTTGACTGAGCTTCCTTGTTCTGTAGAGTTTTGTCATCATATATTTGTTGGATTGGTGCAGACTAGTGGGGGAGGGGGGGGGGTTTGGTAATGAATAGGCACTTTCAAATTTCAAATTCAAAAAATAGCAGAAGCAAAGCACTCGAAAAACCAAGTTAGCAGGGCTTAGAACTCTTGTTATGGCAGTTGGTTCAGCTAGACAACGTTTTGTGCTTGGCCAGGAAGGTCTGCCACCTATTCGTGAAAATCTGCAATCCTTTTTAGCATACAAAAATCAACATGACAAGAAGAGAGTACTGACACAATTATTGGTTCATAGCTCCATGTCCCTTGACATTTGAGCTTTTTTTACCATCCATGCAGACGTACCAAGAGGTATCACTAATTATAAGAGGGATGTACCAAAAAATGGTAGCTAAGGTACCAAATTTTAGTATCTCCCAAGTTATATTTTTGGTACTACTTCTCAAGGACCATGAAAAAACTCTTGATAAATCATATAAAAGTTGAGAGAACTACGTAAAAAACAGACAAATAAGACACAAAATGAGTGACAGGTCATAATATAACCTGTCACTTATGATAAAAATGACATATCATAGTTGTGACCTGTCACTTATGACTTATCATAAGTGACGGGTCACAGTTATGACCCGTCACCTATAACTTTTGGTAATGAAGGTTAAAAGGATAATATATCCGGTTTCTATCACAAGCACGCGATAGTTGAGGTGGTAAGGGAGGCGCACGTGAGGCTCTGGGCACGGGTTTGAGTCCCGCGAAATGCACAGACCAAAATATGCTTGAGAATGATGTGTATTGTGCATATGCGATGGGCCTTGTATTAGGGTGGCTCTCAAGTGAATTTTTTTTGACTTTTTTCATGTCTAAAAACACGAAACATATTCATCAGTCATAAATGATGAGTCATTGTTACGCCCCGTCACTTATGTTCAGTTATAGATGACGGATCAAAGAGAAGACCCATCACCTATGATATTCATTGGTGACAGGTATATACCCGTCACTCATGACGACTTATCAGTGATGCGTTTAGAGTGATTGGTGCGGGACCTGTCACTCATGAGTGTTATCACCCGTCACCTATGTCCCCTTTTCACATTGTGGAGCTTTATTAGTTTTACTCCAAGATCGATAAAAACGTGGTTGAGACAAAAAAAAATAAAATAGGATCGACTCATGAGATGGATCATAACCGGATCATATAAGATGAATTCTCACATATCAACACTCCAATAGCTTTGAATACTTCAAAACTTTTGCCTTATTGGCTAGCTGCTGAAGCAAAAAAATGGTCACATATCACATTGTTCAGGTACATATGCAGTTTTTAGGACCCTTCATTTGGGAATACCAGAAAATTGAAAGCCATTGGGGCAAGATTACATGCTGTATGAAAAAATGACAGGCTCAGATCTCTCATGACATCAGTCACGTACACCAACTCCAGTTCCTTGTCTTCATTACCTTAGGGTTCTCGCAATACCCTTGGCATTTGCGCATCTGCACGACCTCACAAGCTCAGCTGTGCCTGAACTGTGTTACTCTTTGGTCATCTTGTTGCCGCTGGCCTGTATTTCCTTCAGAACACCTACAAACGATAGACAAAAATCTATCATGTAGCACCGCATGATACAAAAAATAACTCATAACTAGAATAAATGGACATGTATGAATAAATAAAATCTGATGTGTCAGCATAAAATAATTTGTTGTATCAAATTTATGAGACATGTGAACTACATGAAAAAACCTTCAATCATGGGTGATAACCGTCATGGTTGACGGGTCTCGCACCCGTCATCCCAGACGCGAGTTAGGACTCATTACTTATGAGATCATTAATGATGGATCGTAACCATAATTAGTTACTAATAAAGATCATAAGTGACGGGTCATAACCATGACCCGTCACTTATGACTTGCACGGGTTGTAATCTTAACCCATCACTAATAACTGATGAACATTTTTTATATTTTTTGACACGAAAAAAGCCAAAAAAATATTTTTTTTCATCTAAACCATCCCAACGCAAGCTCATCGCCACTCGCCACGGTTCACTAGCTATTTTCCACACTATTTTTATAATCTGTGTTTTGTGGGAATCGAACCTGGGACCTCCCCTCACGCGTGTAGCCACCTTGACCTGATGAGTCATCATTAGTGACAGGTCACAACTTGACCCGTTGTGACCCGTCACCGATGAGTCATCATTAGTGATGGGTCACAACTATAACCTGTTATTATTATCATCAGTAATGGATCATGTGACAATCCGTCACTAATTTCGTATCTCCTTTGTCTGTTTTTCACGTAGTGATGATTATTTTAATTTTTTAAAAGCAGCTCAAATTAACTCTTCCATGTTGCCAAGTTACTCAGCATTAGCATGTTACGCTCACATATGTGCCAACAAGTACATAGTTTTCGGCAAGTCCCGAACCGTCTGGAATGGAACATATGTGAGCTTGATTTCTGAGGTATTTTTCCATGAAACCTGGTTCTTTATATTATTTTGGGTGTGTATATGCACACAAATTGATTTTTTTCTAAAAGAAAAACTCCAAATTGGGTTCAAATCAGCTGTCGAAATTAACCGTAGTGTATGAGCTCCATGTCATCCCAATATTTTATCCGAAATGTATGTAAAAACCTTAAGTACAATTCATTGCTCAATAAAATTCTGTAACTTTATATGGATGACAACAAGCAAGGAAAACTAGACTGGATTCCTTTTACCAATAAAGTTTTTTATGATATTTGTGACGATGAGGTTTCAGCTGGAAATCGACCTACCAACCATTCGAATGTATACAACTTATGTGCCAAATCCAATAAAAAAATCGTGAGCAATTCAAAAAATCAGGTGGGAGTTTTGAAGAAATACTTCCGCATTGAAGACAGTAATAGTGAGCATGGGATGGATCTAAAAACAATATCTGCAGTGGAAAAATATGAAGGCATAAATTCGTTTTCATCTATAGATTTACTGAGCCATGCTATCCTTACAATTGTTTTTCAGGCCATGATGGATTGCGAGAAGTGTCGCTTTACACCACTAGAGAATGTCCATGTGCCAAATATAATGTTTGAGGATATGCTGGATTCAAGTTCAACAGCGCCTGAAGCTAATTTGGCAATCAATACTACTATTGGAAGCAAGCAAGATTCCCGTGATGCAAGCATTATTGGCACAAATGATAAGGATGTTCTTAAGAAATCTGAAGAGGCAATGTTAAGAAAATCTTCTAATCAAGAACCAAATTCAACGAAGCCTGAGAAAAATTACATGCATGAAGAATTCAATCATCCAGTTGACTTTGGTGATAATGTGAGCCCAAGCAATTCTTCGGCATTATTGAGGATTAATCAAGTCGGATGCAGTATTTCCGAGATTATGGAGTTAGTTATTGAAGCTGGAGCTGTGGAGGGCAGTGATGAACATTTTATTGCTACCCAATTATTTATTACACCAGAATATAGGGAAATGTTTCTGACTCATACTACTACTCAAGGAAGACTTGGGTGGCTTAAAAAGATGTGCCAATTGAAGAAATAACTATAGGGTCTTCGTTCAAGTGTGCCTACTTCTACCCTAAAAGATGTTGATGAGACCATTTAAAAGTGATGTATTCATTAATGCTACTTAATTTTATTTGCTTGGTAATTTATGATGTAGCTTATCAACCCACATTTATGTTTGATTTTGTTTGATATATTGAGATCTTATCCTTTGATTTGTGTTGCTAAAGAGGGTGTGTTGGTATCCTTATCTACTGTGACTTGCCATATGTGGTATATTCAATAGTATTGTGGTATTGCTACTATTTATCTTAAGAGGCGAGACTTAACTAAGGGTAATGTTCCAGAAGTTGCTGGAGATATCTGAAATTTCACCTCTTAATGACAATAGTGCATCTCTCAGGGTGTAGTGGTGGGTGCACAGTGCTGTGAATTGGTCCATCTAGCTTCAAGTACTGCTTCTCTCATTTGTTAAAGCCCCTGCCCAAATTTTTGGGAAAAAAGAATAGTGCATCTTGTCAAGATTCTAAATCCATCTTATTAATCCTTTAACAATGGAAGCACACAATCACATAAGAACACAGAGAACTTGGAGCTGCAGGGAGTTGTTGCTCCACTTGTTGTATTTCCCTTGCTAGTATAAACCCGTAGAGTACTCTCTTATTGCCTCACTTGAGTGCCTCCGAATAACCAACAACTTCAAAGTTATTAGATTTTTTAAATATGAGCATATAATGCTTAGTGAATTGCAAATAGCGAAGGGCTTCCCAGTGGTCCAGTCCTAGATTTGACTTATTTTTGTCAAGCATCTCGGTTACGAAAGCTATGTCAGGGTGCATATATACTTGAGCATGCACAATACTTCAGACGGCTGAAACATAAGGAATTGACTTTATCTGATCAAATTCATATTAGTTCCTCTGATATTGAAATGTCCCCAACTTATCGCCCTTAACAATAGGAGCAGGCGAGGCAGAGCACTTATGCATATTGTATTTCTTCAGTACTTTGTCGATGTATGCCTTTTGAGGCAGAGCACTTAAGCTTCACCGAGATCCTTCATATTAATATTAGAGAAAATAAATCTCTTGATCTCAAACAACATATCCTTATTACTGCTAGCCAATAAGATAGCATCCACATAAAGAACTAAGATGCTGAATTTTGCCCCTTAAGCTTTACATAAATACAACTATCAACTTTATTTTCCTTCAAGCCAAAATTTCTAATGACTTTATCAAACTTGAGATACCACTGCCTAGACGCTTGCTTTAGACCATAAATTGATTTCTTAAGGCGACATAACATATGTTCCTTGCCTTCCCCGACAAAACCTTATGGTTGAGACATGTGAACATTTTCTTCCAAGTCACCTTTAAGGAATGTCATCTTGACATCCATCTGATGTAGCTCTAAATCATAATGAGCCACAAGCGTCATAATAATTCTAAAAGAATATTCTCTTTATGAGAAGCCTTTTCCTACGAACCTCACTTTGAACCTTTTCATATTTCCCTTAGAGTCAAGCTTTGTTTTGTAGACCCATTGATAGCCTACTATTTTGGCTCCATCGGGAATTTCTACTAGGTCTCATACATCATTATCACTCAGACTTTAATTTATCCTTTATAGCATTAAGCCACTCAGGCGAATTCTTAGTCATCCTGGCCTCTTTATACGAGTTGGGATCTTCTGCCTTCCCTATGTCATTAACATCCTCATTCATATAGATAACATAATCATTCAAGATGACAGGTCTCCTATCACATTGTGATCTCATGATCAATTCATTAGGCATTATAGGACCAGGAATGGGTACTGCAAGGGACTACTGAGGCTAATCATTAGGTACATCATTAAGAATTTCAGAGATCTCAGCAGGGGGTGCACTGACATTATTTTCTACTAAAGTGCAACCACCTGGGGCACATGAACGTATGTCTCTTGTATCAGCAGTGCAGGAAGATAAACCCGCTTCTCCTCAAGAACAAATCCCCTGTGCTCCAGATCCACGTTCTCAAAAAACACAGTGTGTCTTGTTTCTATAAACTTAGTGATCCTATCTGACAGTAAAAGCTAAACCCCTTTGATATTCCAGAATATCCATTAAAGTGATAACTAACTATCTTAGAATCTAATTTCCTAATATGTTGATTAAATACTTTAGTTTTTAGCATGACATCTCCACTCGTGTAGGTACTTCAAAGTGGGCTTCCTCCCAATCCATAATTCATAAGGTGTTTTTGGGACTAATTTACTAGAAAACCGATTAAGAATGTGTGCGATAGTCTTAAGTGCCTCCATCCACAATCCAACTGGTAAACTAGAATAGCTGAGCATACTTCACACTATGTCCATAAGTGTACGGTTGCATTGTTCATCTACCCCATTCTGCTGAGGTTCACCGGGTGTAGAATATTGACCTACTATGCTATTTTCCTTAAGGAATCTGGCTTATACCATTTTTCTGAAAGAATCTAGCAAAGGGACCAGGAATTTTCCCATAAGTGGCATGCCTCCCATAATACTCTCCCCCTCGATCCGATCTCACTACTTTAATCTTTAGGTTATGCTTATTTTCTACCTCAACCTTAGATATCTTGAATTTATTGAGAGACTCTGATCGATCCTTAATGGGGTAGATATAGCCGCAATGGAAGAAATCATTAATGAAGGTAATGAATGAATCAAAATCATCCACTGATGTCACACGAAAAGGACCACAACTGTTTGTATGAATTAATTCTAAGAGTCATGTGCTCCATTCTTTATTTTCTTAACGTATTTCCCTTTAATGCAACCTATGCAGTAGTCAATGTCGAAGAAGTCTAAGGGTTGAGGAATCTCTTCCATAATGATATGCTCCATTCCCCCATCGAAATATGGCCTAAACGACAATGCCACAGTTTCGAGGAAGTCTCATCATTTACATTTCTCTTCCTCTTGTTATTTACATCATAGAATTCAAAGATATAGAGGATTCATTTAGAGGAAGCATACAAAGTTTGTTTTATCAGATAGAAAGACTTGTCCGAATTAAACTTAAAAATGCACTTATTGTCTCCAACTACTACAAGGATTCATATGTATTGCAACGAATTTCTTGCAACAAATGATAAATCATTGCAATAAATCTTACCACCATTCCATTACAATAACTCTTCCTAATGCCACAATTCATAGTCATTTATTTGTTATGCAATTCATTGTAATACATTTATTTTATTGCAACGGATATTTAGATCTAGCAATATTGGGACCATTTTACCACAATGGATTTCTGTTGCAAAGACTAAAAAAATTGTTGCTATAAAACTTTGCTATTGCTAAAACCCACTAGTCCATTGCAATAGCTTTTCCCTAATGCCACAATTCATAATCCTCGTATTTGTTATGCGATTCACTGCATTACATTTATCTTTCTCATTGCATGAATCTTATAGCACACTTGTTACGTATATTTGTCTCATTTGGATTATAGAACTTGCTGCCACTACAGGGGAAACACTCTTTTGCAAGAGCCCAAATTGTTGTGGTAGACCTAAAATTGTTGCAAAAAGTAACTTTTGCAACAAAATAAATCATGGTGAAAGTCCGAGTTGATCGTTGCAATAAATCGTGTGGTAATAAGTTATTGCAACAATTTAAAAATTGTTGTAATATGACACAATATCGCAACAATTTTACGATGCTTCTGCAACATCTAATTCGGTTGTAATAAATATGTATCTCCAAGATATATCTCTATTGCATTATGATACTATTGCTACGGCTGAAATTCGTGGGGACGACATTCTAACGCCACGATTGGTGATTCGTTGTGATAGAATCTTAACACAACAATTATAGATTTGTGGCGATAGAATCTTAATACAATGGTTGTTGATCCATGGTGATAGAATAATAATGCAACATTTATTTATCCGTGGCAATAGAGTACTAACGCAACGGTTGGTGATCCATCGCGATAGAATACTAATGGAATGTTTATTTATCTGTGGCGATAGAGTACAAGCGCAATGGTCCCACATGCGTGGCAATAGAGCACTAATGCAACGGACGTACATCCGTGGCGATAGAGCACTAATGCAATAGTCGTCCATCCGTGGCGATAGAGCACTAATGCAATGGACATACATCCATGGTGATATAGTACTAATGCAATGGTCATCCATCCGTAGCGATAGAGTACTAACACAATGGTTGCCCATCCATAGTGATAGAACACTAATGCAACGGTTGCCCATCCATAGCGATAGAACACTAACACACCAGTCGTCCATCCGTGACGATAGAGCACTAATGCAATGGTCGTCCATCCGTGGCGATTACTATTGCCACAGCCACACCATCGTCGCAATATTTTATTGCAACAAAATATAACTATTTGCATTAAAATTGTATATTTGAATGGATATAGTTTTGGATTTCCAATAACATGCACAAATAAATAAAACCTCACACAAGCAACAAGTTCTATATTTAAAATGAGACAAATATCCATAACAAGTGTGCAACAAGATTGACACAATGAGTAAGAGTAAAGTCTTGATACAAATAACTGGAGAATGGAATGAAAACAAATATGAAACGAAAAATATTTGACATGTCCCAATTTGAAAGCTATCTTCTAGTAAATCTGAATCTCCTTGGTCTAGTCCACTCCTATGCTCCACATAGTTATATGGTCTCATCCTGCAAAGGAATCACTCAGATATTTATAATTAATATACATGATACATGTGTCAAAAACTGCCACAGATTGTCACAAAATTGAACCATAGCCTGACATTAAACCTCTTAAGAGAGTTAATTTTGTTGATGCAAATTGAGTATCAGAAATTGAAAGCAATAACATGATTGATTCTGACATTTTGTAGCGATAAGAACTTATGAGAGCTGACTTCATCCAGGATCCTTCTGGATTACAATTCACATCTACTAGTCATAAAACATTATTGTGTGCTCTGTGTTGTAGAGTTCTGTATTGTGCCTCAAGAAAATACATTTTTTCCATGATTTATGAACTTAAGCGCTTCTGGAGTGAGAGCCAATCTACTAATGTACACTGTTTCCAGGTTTTACATTCCACTATATTCCAGATTGTACAGGTCTTCTCAAATTTGAATGGAATAGTGGGTCGTGGCAATAGCGAAGTTCTATTGCAACAATTTTTGTTAGTACTTACAACAGGAATCCATTGTGGCAAAATGGTCCTGATATTTCTACGATCTAAATATTCGTTGCAATAAAATAAATGTATTACAACGAATTACAGATGGGCAACCGTTGTGTTAGTACGTCTGTTACGTTAGTGCTCTATTGCCATTGATGGGCGACCGTTGTGTTAGTGCTCTATAACCACAAATGTACATCTATTGCATTAGTCCTGTATGGCCACGCGTGTGACCGTTGCATTAGTACTCTATCACCACGGATAAATAACCTTGGCATTAGTCTTCTATCACCAAGGATCACCAACCGTTGTGTTAGTATTCTATTGCTATGGATCTACAACCATTGCATTAAGATCCTATTGCCACAAATCTATAATCGTCGAGTTAAGATTCTATCACCATGAATCACCAATCGTGGCGTTAGGATATTGTCCCCATGAATTTCAGTATCAGTACCGGTTCATAACTTGCCGCGCTCGATCAACGATTGAGCCTTATTGAACCAGAACTGATACTCAGTATCAGTGCCAGTTCTTGGAAAAAACTGGCACTGATATTTCAGTGCCGGCTGGTAACTATAAGTCAGCACTGATACTGCGTATTAGTGCCAGTTCATATTATGAGCTGACACCAATAACTCTACATTCCATAAAAGCATCTTCTTCTCCCTCTAACACCGGCGCCCCTTTCTGCCACCTCATCGCCGCGCCATCACCATGGACCCCCTCCTCCATGACTGAGCCCCGTGGTGAGGTTCCCAGTCCCCCGTTGAGTCTAGTGCGCGTGCCCGTTTCCTTTGAACCCATCATTGGCGCGCATTTCCGCGGTGGTCGAGTCACCACCCCCTTTGCTCTCTGCCGCCGACCGAGCAGCGACTGGGCCCCTCGGCTAAAAGGCACACCATTGTGTTTGCCGACCCATGTAGGTACCGTAGGTGGTCTCATCTAGGCCACTTGAGCCGTCGTTTAGCCACCGGCATGCCTTACCAATCCGCCATGGCCACCGTGCCCTCCGTGCTCGCCGCCGGCTGCCTCCCAGCCAGCTCCCTGTCGGGTGCCTTCGTGCCTCGCGGTGTCATTGTAGGTGCTCTCAGCCAAGCTGATGTGGCCACCGCTCACCACTGGCGAGGGCTAGCCAGTCGGTCGGCCAACTCCGCTCAGGGCCGCTGCGTCCATGCGCGAGCCAGTGGGCTAGCTGGCTAGTCAACTTTAGGGCTATTTTTATATTTGGTTAAATCAGAAAATGCAAAAGTGATTTATTTATATGCTATTAAATTGGCTGAAAGCTTGCAAAATGTGTAGAAAAATGAATACAGCTCCAAAAATTGTGAAACCACTTTTGTTAGCTTTATATGATCATGATCTACATATTAAAAATACTAGGAGCCATGAAAAATGTACTAAAATCCCTTTAATTTTTTAAAAGTGTTTAATTTTAGGTAATTTAGAATTAATTATTGGTAAGTCCATAATTGGTGAAACCAATTTTGTTAATCTTGTTAGTTTATACCCTGTTCATTAAAAATACTCACCATAATGTTAAACATAATTAATTTTCTTTTTTGGATTAAGCTACTTTTATCATTGAAAGTATGTGATTATGTCATTGTTACCTAGATCTCTAAATTTCTAGTAGTGATTTAAGGAAAAAATGTTAAAATCACCTCTAAATAGATTTCTATCTCTAATTTTTTAGTAGTGAATTAGTAAAAAGGATTAAAATCACCTCTAAATAGATTAACATATTGAATATGAATATTGTGCTGTAGGGATGGCAAATCCACCTGCTAGTCGCAAGCGGACGTGGCAATATTTAGAAGGTGGGTCCTTTGTCCGAGACCAAGTGCCGAAAGGTGATGGGCCATCTAACATGGAGCAATCAAGATGCGAGGTAATTCAATAAATTAGATGTGTATTTTGAAATATTGCTTGGTTATCATTTCATTAGTTTTTTATTGATTGCTAAAACGTAATGATAATCATAAATTTACAGATGGACCAGACATGGATGTACAAGTCTGACTGTTGCGACCCAGAGTTCTTTCATGGCATGGATGCTATTTTGAGGGTTGTCGTGATGTATAGAAAGGCAAAAAACAAGCGTGATGATCACTATATATGATATCCGTGCGTTGATTACAAGAATGAGAAGCAGTTCTCAGGCATAGAGTAGATCCGTGCACACTTGTTTCGCAGGGGTTTCAAGTCTGACTATATCCGCTGGACCGAGCACGATGAACATGAGGAGGTTGTGCGTGAAGAGCAGCCCATAGTCAAGGAAGACGGAAGTAACGATATAATAGCTGACAAAGACATCGATATGTTAGCATTCGAAGATACCTTTGTCGGCAACGATGATGATGACCTAGCCGAAATGTTGCTCAATGCAGAGGGTGACTTCACCAGTGATAGGCAACACAAAAAGTTCCAGCGTATGATGGAGGACTATAAAGCACTGGTGTTCCCGGGCTATAAGAAAGAGCACAACAAGTTGCATGTTATGCTGTCATTGCTGCAAATGAAGTCTAGCAATAGTTGTCTGATAAGGGCTTCAATGAGTTGTTATGATTCTTGAGGGACTTGCTTCCAGAGGGCAACCAATTTCCTAAAAACACGTACCACTCGTTGGGGTTGAAAGTGGAGAAAATAGATGCATGTCGAAATGACTTCATGTTGTTTAACAACGGGGATGTAGACTTGGAAGCGTGTCGCATTTGTGATGCATGACGGTACAAGAGCAACATTGATGATATTGATAGTGATGACGTAGGGGAGAAGAGTAAGGATAAAAGACCCCCCGCTAAGATGGTTTGGTATTTCCCTATAATCTCCCATCTCAAGCGATTGTTTACCAACAAAGCGAATGCCGAGTTGATGCAATGGCACGCCGAAGGGCGCAAGAAAGACGATGGAATGCAATGGAGGAACTTTGATATAAAATACAAGGAATTCAAAGCTAAAGTGAGGAATATAAGGTTTGGGTTGAGTATGGATGGGATGAATCCTTTTAACAACATGAGCAATAGTCATAACACTTAGCCCGTGACTCTTTGTATCTACAACCTTCCATCTTGGTAGTGTATGAAGCGGACGTTCATTATGATGCCTTTGCTAATCAGTGGGCCGAATCAACCATGCAACGATATCGATGTGTATCTCCAACCATTGCTTGAAGATCTTCATGTACTTTGGAAAGATGGCGTAAGGGTGTGGGATGAATACAAACGCGAGCATTTCACCCTACGACCAATGCTGTTTGTAACGATCAAAGATTGGTCTTCTCTTGCTAACCGATCAGTAAAGACTTTTAAAAGGCTACAATGGATGTGTATGGTGCTTCGATGAAACAGGGGGGGGGGGTTGTGGCTGAAGAACTGTAAGAAAATTGTCTACATGGGTCACCGTAAGTTTCTGCGCCCAGATCACCCGTACCACACGAATAAAAGAGCTTTTGACGGGACAGTGGAGGCTCATCAAGCTCTAAAGGTTCAAACTGGGGAGTATATATGTAAGATGGTAAAGAATCTTAGAGTTTTCCTTGGAAACGGGAAAGGCAATACAAAATTCCAAGCTAGAAAACTCGCTCCTATGTTTAAGAAGAGATCATTTTTTTGGAACTTACCTTATTGGAAGCACTTGATGGTCTGGCATGCAATCGACATCATGCATATGGAGAAGAATGTGTTTGACAACTTGATTGGTAACTTACTAGACATACCTGGCAAAACAAAATATACACTCAATGCATGGTTGGACCTGGAAGATATGAAGCTAAGGAAAATTCTGCATCCTCAAATCCTAGGAAATGGGGCAAACGAACTTTCCACGGCTTGCTACACCTTGAGCAAGGAAGAGAAGATCAGCCTATGTAGTTGCTTGCATGGAATCAAAGTTCCGACTGGTTACACCTCCAATGTAAAGAGATTAGTAAACATGAAAAATTTAAAGTTAGTTGGCATGAAGTCTCATGATTGTCACATGATGATGATACAGTTGCTTGCTATTGTAATTAGAGGTATTCTGCTGGATAAGGTCCAAGACCCAATTATAAAGTTGTATTCATTTTTCAACACAATTTTACAGAAGGCCATCGATCCGAGCAAACTAACAAAACTTTAGGAAGATGTGATCCATACTATATGCCAGCTTGAGAGTATTTTCCCTCCATCATTTTTTGACATAATTCCCCATCTCATTGTTCATATAGTGCATGAGATAAAGTACCTTGGTCTCGTGTTTCTGCATTAGATGTATCCTTTCGAAAGGTTCAAGTTAGTTTTGAAGAAATATGTTCAAAACCAAGGTCGGCTAGAAGGTTGCATGGCCCAAGGTTGGGGAACGAAGGAGGTCATTGAGTTCGCCATCAACTACATGGACCTAAAAGCAATTGGTAAGCCTGTATCTCACCATAAGGGAAGGCTTAAGGGGAAAGGGACGCTAGGTCATAATACAGTCCGTTCCAACAATTATGTTTCATTCACCTAAGCACATTTCGCCGCAATTTTGCAACAATCAATTGTAGTAGACCCGTATGTCAATAAGCATGTGCAAATGCTACGGTCCACAAATCCAACAAAGTCAGAGGATTGGATTGCAAGAGCGCACATATATAATTTCATCAGTTGGTTACACAAAAACATGATGGATGAAGATACAGATGATGCACTATTGGAAATACTGGCTAATGGGCCGTCAACTACGATTCATACATACAAAGCATACAACATTAACGGCTATACATTTTATACAAGAGCACAAGACAACAAGAGCACTAACCAAAATAGCGGTGTCTGTATTGATTCCTACGACCGCGGTGGTAACAGGGAGACCTACTATGGATTCATAGTGGAGATTTGGGAGCTTCAATATGGAGAACAGTTGAAGGTCCTCCTATTTTGGTGCCAATTGGTCAGACTCCAAGGAGGAGTGAATATCGATAAGTACGGTATGACTACCGTTAACCTCAAACTTGTCAGATACAGAGAACAACCATTCATGCTTGCAAAAGATGTTACTCAAGTCTTCTATGTAAAGGACACAGACCCAGTTAACAAGGAGGAATGCCATGTGGTTCTATGAGGGAAAAGAAAGATTGTCAGTGATGAGGACATCTTCGACAAGGAAGACTACAATCAACTCAACAACTTGCCACCTTTTGGAGAGAATGTCAACTTGCCTTGCACTGACGACCCTGAGGAACCTACCTTCATACGCCGTGATCATAATGCAGCTATAATCGTTAAATGAAAGCAGCTTTGATGTAATAATTAATTCAAGATTCACTGTAATTTGTATCAAGGACATGTAGTAAGTAAGAATATGTTATAATTTGTATTAGGTAAATTTTTTGCAGCTATCATTTATATTTTAATTAGCTAATGTATGATAGTTATAGATGTAATTTGTATCTACTAAGAATATGCCTTAATTTCTATTAAGTAAAAAGCTTTAATTACCTAATATACAATAAATTACAAACCTAGATATACAACAAAATGTTTTTTTAAAAAAGGAAAAAAACTATCAGTGCCAGTTGGGTTATACAACTGGCACTGATTCTAGTATCAGTGCCAGTTGTAGACCACTGTCGGCACTGATAGTCCAATATGAATGCTGGCTGTAGACCACAACCGACACTGATAGTCCAACTTTCAATGCCGGTTGGGTGATACAACCGACACTGATACTCTATCCCTATATAAGGAAGAGTTGGTCATAGCCTCTCCATTCCTCCATTGCACGCCTGCCGATTCCTGCTGTGTAACCAACGCTACCATCCCCGGAGCCAACACCGCCTCCCTGTCGTTGTCCCTATGCCCGTCACTGTACTGGGAGCCCCGTCATGCTGATCCCTATCGCCATCCCTGGAGCCGATACCGCCTCCCCACTGTTGCCATCCCCGGAAGCTGTCTTCCTAAAACCCAAGCCCCCATTACCCCACCCTTATGCTACCGCCTATTCACCTGTTGAGAAGTCACCCACGCTACTAATTCCCCATAGCTACCAACGGAGCTGATGCCAACACCATCCCTGTTGTCGACACCACCTCCCCGTTTTCCTCGTCCTCGTCGTCCACAAAGCTGCCACCATCCCCGTTGCCCACAGATCCGACGCTCTACTGCTGCTCTGCTGCTGGTGGTATCAGGTTGAGCTGGTAGGGCAGATGAAGAGGGGATCTGGTGGCATTTGGGATTATGATTTTTCTCGGCATTGGGGAATGGTTGATGCTACGATGTAGGGGGATCTAGTTGTGTTCTGTTGATCATAGTGCATTTGCTTGAGGGGATCTAGTGGCTTGCATGTGGTAGTGTTTGGTGCATACACGTAATAATCTAGGACATATGATTGTTATCCTATTAATTTCCTTGGTGATTTGTGTGCCTTTTGTAGTTTACCAGTTTCAGTTTGAACCATCAGGTGACTATCAATAGGATGGGCTAGCAAATCCATTGCTTTCTAAATGTTTCAATCACTAGATGTTGCTATAGGTCAACAAGTTGTTTGTTCCTTGTTATAGTTCAGGTCATCTGATAATTTGTTGGAAATGTCATGTACAATAGCTAGTAGAAATTTTTGTTTTGCATTTTATCAATATCCTGTATTGATTTTGGGTTATGTAAACCAGCTTGTTTATGTAGTGAAAATAAGTGGAAAAAGTTAGCAGCAGTACTACTACTTGCTTGTTCTGATGAGCCAAGATCCAAATTAGTGATGTCTTGTAGTATCTGATGTGTCGAAGATGCCATCTGTAGAACAAAATTAGTGATGGTTATTCATGTTTGTTTAATAGCACTTCTCTATAGAACTCTATAAGATTTCAACTTTCTTTGTTTCAGCATGGTAGCAATAGTTACTTGATTTGTTCAAGTGGTAGCAACAGTTATATAGAAATTCACATTTCACTCTATTTTCTTCTCAGGCTAGCAAGAAAAACTGAATATTGGATTCCTCGCATATGTAGTAGTTTCAGTTGTCCACTTGTATGCCTTTAGAAATTAAGTACACTGATTGATTATTACTCGACTAGTCCACTTGTATGCCTTTAGATATGAAACTTAGTGAAAATTTATTTACATGTGAGCAATTAATGTGCCAGACATTGCATTTTTTTTCCTTAGTTACATTGATATCTGTGATGTTTACCAAATTTTTATCTAACATTGAGGACTCGATGTATTTGATTGTTGGAGTAGCTTCATTTGTCGAAATGAGTTGGTTCTTGTTCTATTTACTTCATAACTCAGTACCCAATCTCCATACCAAATTTCATGCTCATTGGTTTATATTTCATGTCATGACCATCATTCTCTTACATTGCACCATTTCATTCTTTTAGAGACCGACGAACCGGAGAGCGTTGATCCCATGCATATGATTGAATCCGAGCTGCTCATTGATGATTTGTGTGATCAAGGCAAGCATCTATGCATACTCAACCTATTATGTTTATGTGTCTTTCAAATTGGAGAGCTATATGTAATTGTATGCTTCTTTTGGATGGTTGTAGAACAATGACTGATGGATGGGCATGGACCATCGAAAAGATCGATGATATAGTTAT
This sequence comes from Phragmites australis, assembly GCF_958298935.1. Lineage (NCBI taxonomy): Eukaryota > Viridiplantae > Streptophyta > Magnoliopsida > Poales > Poaceae > Phragmites > Phragmites australis. Next base: position 15,599,570 of record NC_084936.1, on the reverse strand, counting down.
AGACCTAAGAAAGATAGCTAACAAAAGCCTTGATCCATGTTCATGCAAGTGCTCTATGGATGCAAACCGGCTTGTACTCCAACTTGAGGAGGTAGTGAGGAGCCTTCAGAAGTTGGTCATTCATTCGGCTGAGTTGCTAGACCGTCAAGATGTTTGCCACCTTGAGAGCGATGATACACATTCTAGCGTGGACCCAAACTACGTTGTTCCTTATGATGCGTAATTTGAATGTAGGGTTTGGTGTGTTGCTTGCATTGAAACTGTAGGGTTTACTATCTCACTTTTTGCATTGGAAATATTGTTCAAGTATTAATTAGTTTTATGCTATCTTGGATCATGATGAGGTTACCTGTACTCGATGTATGTTGATGTTTCCATTTAAAATTATGTACACTAGAGTATCTTTTAGATACAGAGATGACATTTGTTTGTATCAATTATGTACACTGGAGTATCTTTTGTTGTACAGAAATCTTGCTTATGCTCTGAGTATCTTGTGTTCTAATGACAGGAACAAATTGTATATTCCATTTCACCAAAGAATTTGATATACTGATACTTTTGAATCTGGTATACTGATATTGTATTTATCTCTTGGGCATATTGTATTTGATGCATTTAAGCATAATCTGCTAGTTGCTATTTCTTGATATATTCGCTAGCTATCATGTATGCTAATGTCGATGTTGCAAGAAATTTGAATAGATTGAATTTTTATGTATGAATGGCTTGTAGAAAATCAAGTCACCGTCTACAGATGTGCCCCCCGATACAAGGCCTCTCCTCTAACCAGGATCCAGTTGAGGATGATGATCAGGAGGGAAGCCTGAGTGCATACCTCAACCTGAATCAACCTAACGCTGATGCTCCAGAGGGTCCGACCATTGATGCTATGCCGGATGGTCCGACCACTAATGCTCCAAAGGGTCCGACCACTAATGCTCCAAAGGGTCCGACCACTAATGCTCCGAAGGGTCCAACCACTAATGTTGTGTCGGATGGTCAGTCATCTGAAGGACTGAGGCGTGGCCGAGGTCCCAGCAAGATGCTTGAAGGCTGTTTTGTTATCATGGAGGTCGATTCAGCCTGGGAGCCCATAAAACCTCTACACATACTCGGATTGTTCAAGACAGCATGCAGGTGTCTCATAAGGGACTACATCACAATCACTTACAGAACTTGGAGAGGCAAATGAGGTGACAAGTGGGCGGTTCCCGATAGCATCAAGGATTTCATGTGGGGCAAGTTTTCGCAAAAGTTTGAGTACCCTGAAGGATGCAACATGGCCATAGCAAAGAATCAGGCCCTAGTCATAATGGGCAGTCTTTTTAATAATTTTAAGGGTAAATTATATAGAGATTATCACTTGAAGGGTCGAACGTCGGACTAGGATGATTATGCTATAGTGAAAGATTTTTGGAATAATTTTGTGGAGTACAGGGATTCGACGGAAGCAAAAAAGATAAGTAAAGCAAACAAGGCCAACTCCCAGAAGAACTTATACCCCCACAGAACTGGCTCACGTGAGTACGTTAGGAAACTTGACCAGTGGGAGAAGATGAAAGAAGATGTAACTAAAAGCGGTGTCACACCTATGACGACTGAGTGGATTCCATGAGCGAAGAACTACATGTATGGTAGAGGGGTGACTCTTGCGACTGATGGAAGCTTATGCTTCAAAAGCGAACGAGAACTTGAAATCACACAGAAGATTAGAGATGCCCATGCCCAGTGTTCTCAGGGCTCTTTCCAGGCAGACAGGGAGAACAACGAGCTAACATTGGGATTAGGAAACAAGGAGCACACTGTTCGTACATGTGGCAAGGGTTTGAGGCCTTGAAAGGTCGGCTTCAAACAAAACACCGACACTTACAAGAAACAAAGAAAATAAAATATTTCAGAAATGATGGCCATGCTAAAAGAAGAACTTGCAGAGGAGAGACGGATGACAGACGCCAAAATAGAAGTAGCTATGTAGCAAACCACGCAGCAAGCAAGGCGGGTGCTGTTAGCCATCACAGATAATGCTTTGGTGCCTAGCCCTGGTGGTCCCCAAAACAGCTGCGTGTCCATGGGGCTTCCAAGAGAAGCCTTAATCTGACACCCCAAGGATGAAATCACATAAATCACACCATGCAAGCTTGTCATCACAGTCTTGGGTGTTCCCACAACGGTGGCTAGGGGTCTGGCTGAGCAATGGGTGGAAGGGACCCTCTTCAACAGTCGTCTAATACCACAGGGATATGCCAGGGTACACATCGACAGTGTAATACATAAGTACCGTAAAAGCAAGCTAGATTACCCTGGAGAGATGGGGGGAATGAGGCTATCAGAAAGCATAGGCCATTACATCCTGTGGTGCAAGAGAGACATATTGTTTGGCAAAGACAAAGACGAGTCTGACTCTAGTTCGAAGTCGTCAGACGGACCCAAAGGATCTCCGTCTCCTCCATCGTTGTCTCCACAGCCACCCAGAAGATCTCCACCTCCTCCGCCGTCGCCTCCACAATCACCCAGAAGATCTTCGCCTCTACCGCCACCTCCACAGCCACCAAGAAGATGTCCAACCCCTTTGCCGCCACCGCCTATCCCGCTACGAAAGCCGATAGCACCTGCACAAAGCTTAGAAGTCGATGTCATCTCAGAAATTGACTTCGTCACAGTAGGGAGCAGCAGCTAAGAAGTGGCAGTCAGCATCTAAGAAGTTGGCATCTCCTGTACCTTATGATTTAACTAAGGAGGAAACTACAAGGAAAGTGAGCGCCGATGTCACTGCACACTTCAAACGTACTGAGCCAGAGAGGAGTGATGTTGATCCAGCAATGGTCACCAAGTTTCTTCAGACTTTGACAAGACCTGTGGACCCACCACTAAAATCTAACTATGCGCGTATCCCTGGGTAAAAATCAGTTGAGGAAGACGTCAATCGAGAAGGTGAAAAAATAAAAAGCGCTAGAACAATAGGAAGAATTAGAAAGGAACTTTCTAATTGATGCTAGATTGACAAAAGAAGCACTTTATGATGAGTCCAAGATTGAAAAGGCGAAAACAATTTGGGAATTTAAGCTTGGTGAACCACTGGTCGAGTCCCTATCAGAGCTAACAACTCAAATGCGGAGATTCCATGCTTGGTACTTGGAACAATCAAAGGCCAATAGAGAAATATTCGCATTCAAATGCAGACATTGTGATTTCCTCCACGGGGACGGCGAAATCAGGATTCATTTCGATGAAATGTATCAATTGTACCACCAAGTTTGTGGATTCATAAGTTTGTGGACTCTGTAAGTTTCTTACATGTACATTCACAATATGTATTCTTGTACCATTAGATTTAATGTCTTAACTTCTTGTGTATGTAGAATAGCGATATATACATGCGGTCAAAAGGTAATCACTGAAGTAGGATTCCTCGACCCAATGAAAATTAGCCAGACGATGGTCGCCACCCAACCACAGTTAACCGAGGATTATGTACTTGAATTTTTTATTTAAATGTACCAATTAAAGAGATACATACTTCTACATTACTACTTTAGGTACGTATTTCTCTCTATGTTTGTACTACTCTTTTTGAGCATCACGGCGTTAGGACTTAGGACTAATTACCTATGGTGAAATATGTGCAGATTTCACTTGGTCCTCTTTGTCATCCAGACTAACTATAGCAGTATCGTTATCCTCGACAAGAAAAGAAATCCAGTAGCCGAATACCAACCCGTCGTAGACTTGCTACAAAGGTAAATTAATCATTCATTAACATTTTAGTAAACTTCGAATTGATTGAATCTAAGTCTAGTTACGATCAATAATCACACACGTACAAGGTATACGTGTGCTACGTCAAGAGGAAAGGACATCACTTTCCATTCTAAAAGGAATGGAAAATTGTAGCAGACTTTCCTTGTAGGTTTCAGACCCAGGGCAACAATTTATATGGCTACTATGTATATGACTTAATGCATGGATGCACCGAAAACAATTGTAGTTCATTCTCAAAGCTGAGATAAGTGGTATAGATATTGATGATAATTTTCAGTTTCTTCTTGTGTTCAAATAGATTGATTTCTTCAATTCTGGTAATTATAGGACCTCCATCTGGAAACAAGTATCCTCACACCGCAGAGAATCAACGCAATTCAGGAACAACTCTGTGGGTTCATCAATGACCAAGTCATTCCTAAATCTAGGTGGTACCATATTTTCAAATGGTGTTGTTCGCAAGCTATCCATTCAATTACCCCATGGAGTTTGTTACCTGATTCTTCTCAAGGCAAAAAGCATAGTTTAGGGTTTTCGGTCAACAAGAACAATTGAATTACATCGCTTCTTACCCTTTTATTGTATACTTATGTTAATTATGAACTTTTGTTGCAAACTTGTATTAGTTATGATCTGTAGTCAATGATATGTGAAATAGCATGGTTATGTATGCATGAATGAGATGAGATGAGAATGATTTGTGTATGTGTGTGATATTATATGTGCTGAGATGATTATATGTGCATGTGATGTATGTGACATTATTTGTGTTGTTATCAGCAAAGGCTAGATGTTGTATAGGGGGGAGAGGCCATTAGTACCGGCTCATTTCAAAAAACTAGCACTAATACCGAGACTATCAGTGCTGGTTTGTACCAAAAACTAACATTAATAGTTGATTATCAGTGCCGGTTACTTGTTATGAATCGGCGCCGATAGTCTTAGTATCAGTGCTGATTTTTATATATGAACTGGCATTGATACTAATTATTAGTGCCGGTTCAAAAATCGACACTGATAGTCCTTAACTATCAGTACTGAGTAATCAGTGCCGGTTCAAAAATCGTCACTAATAGCGTTTTTTAGCCGGCACTGATGACTATTTTTGTGGTAGTGATAATACAATGCAGATATATTGTGGCGATACATATTTATTACAATCAAATTAGATGTTGCAGAATTATTGTAAACATTTTGCAATATTGTGCCATATTACCATGGTTTTTAAATTGTTGTAATAACTTATTACCACACCATTCGTTGCAATAATTAGCTCAGACTTTCACCACGATTTATTTCGTTACAAAAAAGTTGTTTTTTCAACGATTTTAGACCTATCGCAACAATTTGGGCACATTGCAAAAGAGTGTTTCCCTTTATTGAATATTACAATAAAAATCATCATCATTTAACATCGAAACTGAAATAAGCCTAAGAGTGAATCCACTATCAAAAACTAAGAAAAATGATCTAACGCTTCAATTTCAGTTTTCTTTCCGTTAATCACTCAAAACTTCAATTTCAGCTTTCTTCCCTTGGTACCTCCGGCGCGACAGACTGACCCGCACCATGTGGAGTCAAGGGCGGTGCCGCACCAGGTACAGGGAGCTGTGGTAGTCGGTTGCTGACCCACCAGCCACAACACCTAGAGGTCCAACCAGCCGCCCATTGCCGATTGTCTTGGCCGGCAAACTGGAGGCAGCGCCGTCGTGAGGATTGACGCTAGGATTGTGGGAACTGTTAGAAGTAACCTTGTCGTAGGCGTGTGTTAGAGTCAAGTTGTTTAGTCTATAGCTAAGGTTTTAGCTCAGGTTCATAGTCTGTTCATCAGTTAGCGTTAGAGTCTGTTGTCACGTATTTTCCTGTCTTTTGTCAGGTGTTTTTAGAGACCGCTGCGTCAGGATTGAAGCGCCAAAATGTGGTCTGTGTCGTGCGGTTGCATCGCGACAAGGCTGGGCGTAATGGACGGATTCTCTGGGCATACCCACGCGTGGACATGATTGCATCATGGCCAGAAGAATCGAGGCGTCGTGTGTCTCTATTTTCCGTAAGAAATAAAAGGGGAGAAGATAACAGAAAAGCGCAGGTGTTCTTCAGGTGTTCGCGTGTGTTTGTGTGATAATCCTGAGCTCGATTAGACGAATTGCAACAACAGGAACCACCACGGCATGGACGGGCACCGCTACATTGGAAGCCCTAGCCGTGCGTCCAATTTCCTTTGTCGTTTGCATGCCCTTCTTGGGTGCCAGCCCTACCACCCGCGAAGCGTGCGGCCTGGTGTGCCACCTCAGCTGGCTGGAGAGTCATCCCATCGGATTTATTGCTGGTTGCGTGGGTAGTCGAGGAAGAAGAGCCAGCCTCCTGAGTTGCAGAAGAAGGTGGCCAGCTCTATTTTGCCCAGAGGTAGTGGTCTGGAGCAAATTGTTGGAGGCTTGGAACACCCCTTGAGCCGCCTAGCCCTGGAGCACCTGTTGGGGCAGCACCACATGCTGCGAGGAGCCGTTCTTCTTCGATGTCTGCTGCAAGATACTATGATGGATTTGAGGATGACGAAGGGAATCATCTTGGGTTTGGCAGGGTGACCGCGATGCGGCGAAGCGTCCCGTCCGATCACCTTAAATCAGGGAGAGCCTCACATTTCCCTGCTACTGGGCGTTGCGCCCACTTGCATGTACTCGGAAGATTTGTATTGTTTTCGTTATCGGAAGATTTGTATTGTTTTCGTTAGCGGTTGTGGATTTCATTTTTTGTTTTTTTACCGGTTTCGTTTCCCTGTTGGTCCTGTTCACTTACGTGGTCTAGAAGATCAAACTTATCTTCATCAAAATCCCTGTCCATTGGCGCTAGAGGGTTGGACGGGCCAACATCCACCTGAAAGCTCGGATCCTAGCGGGTGAAAGTAATGTTATACCCCACAAGGCCAAAAGCAATATCAATTTGAACTTGAAGTAGGGATGCATACATCATGGTGACCAGCACTTGCACAATACATTGCTGACGAAGGCATTGGATATCAATCTCCCAAGGAGCTCAAACCACTGTGCCCAAGGCCCATAAAGTACTGTGGTGGCGAAAGACTGAAGGAATGCCCGAAATGTGTATCCAGACCTATTTGAGGTGATAGGAAGACAACGGCTCATAGGCTGATCTCCATTCTCCAATTGGTAGGGCGACACCATGATCTTTTAGTCAGAACTCGATATATGTCATCTTGCGTAGCTCATCCTCATTCGAGAAGGCCACAAGAAAACTGTCGACTCCGTGCGGAACCACTTCCCAACTCCAATTTGACTGGATGTGTTGTTGTGACTCGCTTTTTACAACCTTAACCACTAGATGACCGCCTGAGACAGTGATAATGGTAGTTGGGGTGGAGGAAGTTTAAACACCCTTATAGTTTGATTCTGGTACCTGGAAAAAATCCAAAGTGTCCATGCCGTGTCAGCGCCGCCTTCGGAGGAAAAGAACCGGAGAATGGCATCTCCCTTGGTGAAGTTGACCTAGAGCAAACAGCATGACCAAGACGTTGTGCGATTACCTCAATGATGCACTTCACTAGAAAGAGGCCATGGTTGGAATCTGCACTGTGGTTAAATGTGTTGGCCATGTCACCTTCTATGTCTCCCAGTATGGCCTTAGCATGTAGGACCTCGTCCTCTAATAATCCTTCCTCCATCACTACTTGCATGAATTCCAAAGTAGATGGGGAGGGTACTGGCGAGGCAGGGGCACTGAGGTGCCTCTCACTACTACAGAACCCCACATAATAGTCGTCACATTCAGTGCCGGTTCAAAGGAACCGGTACTGAAAGTGGTATCACTGCCAGTTCTAAAACTCCCGCCCGCGATCGAGGGCCTAGAGTTAAGAACCGACACTGATAGTGGTGTTTCAGTGCCGGTTCCTCTTTAAACCGGCACTGATAATATCCTACAGTATATATAGCCCATCTTCTTCCCCGTCTTGACCCAGAACAGAGCCGTCGCCGCCGCAGCCCATTGTTACAGTGCCTCCTTGCCATTTTTTTTGACGATTCAAGGTTTTTTTTTTTTGCGTGCGAACCTTCAAAATTTGGAGGAGTCAATTGTTTTAAGGTTAGTGAGATGATCTATATTTCATTTTTGGATAGATTACTTGGTAGATTGCTCTAGGGTTGATGATGGATGGTGCTTGTTCCATGGTTATGGATTTAGAGATGTAGTTGAGATAATTTAGGTAAAGTTTGCAACTTTGTCGTTGTTAGATGTATAGAGATGATCTACATTTGATTCTTAGTTGGATTTTAGTAGCTAGATTGCTCTAGGTTTGAATTTAGGTGGTTGTTAGTTGGTGTTGAAATTTGGAATGAGCAAGAGCTCAAATATCCATATAAATTAGAGAAATGTCGCAATTTTATCATTGTAGATGATTTAATGAGTAGATTAAAAGTCACATGTAAATAGAGTTGGGTGCCTACATTAAAATGTAGGGATAATTGCAAATTTGCCACTTGTTGAACCGTTATTGCCATTCAAAAATTACAAAAATACCGCTAGAACTATTGTTCGAGTGGCATCCAAAGAATAAAAAATCAGGGAGGTATTTGCAAAATGTCCCAAAAATCTAGCTCTAATTTTCTAGTATGTGGATTGCGTATATTTTTAAAGTCATGAATTTTAGTAATAATCTAGTGGATTTCCTCTGTTAATCAACGTAGTGAATTTAACATGTACAGTTGATAAAATACTGTGTTGTGGGGATGGCACGTCCACCCACGGGTCACAATCGGACTCGGCAGCCTTTGGAAGGTGGGTCCCCCGACCCGACCCAAGTACCGGAAGGAGATGGACCCTCAAATAGGGACCAATCAGGATGCGAGGTAATTCGATGAATATGTTCTAGATTTTGAAATGTTTAATGATTATAAGTCCAATGTGTTTAATTATAATGATTTGCAGATGGACCGATCATGGATGTACAAGGAACGAGAGTCAGAGTTCATTGTTGGCATCGAGGCTTTTTTGAGGGCTACCGCGGCGTACAAGAAGCCAAAAGGAAGCGTGACGAGCACTATATATGCTGTCTGTGTGTTGACTGCAAGAATGAAAAGCAGTTTTCAAACATAGAGCAGATCCGTGCACACTTGATTCGCAGGGGTTTCAAGGCTGGCTACACCCGTTGGAATGAGCATGGTGAACTTGCAGATGTTGGGCGTGAAGGGCAACCAACAGTTGAAGGAGACGGAGGCAACGATCAGATGGCTAACGAAGACTTCGATATGTCGGCATTTGAAGATACTTTTGTCGAGAACGATGATTGGGACACTTTTGTTGGCAACAATGAAGAAGGCATAGAACAAATGTTGCGCGATGGGGAGGGGGACTTCACCGGTGAAAGACAACATCAAAAGTACCAGCATATGATAGAGGACTCTAAAACACCAGTTTACCCGAACTGTAAAGATGAGCACAGCAAGTTGCATGTGGTGCTGACACTGATGCAAATGAAGGCTAGCAATGGTTGGGCCGATAAGGGCTTCAATGAATTGTTAGAATTCTTGAGGGAATTGCTTCCAGAGGGGAACGTGTTGCCCGAAAACACGTACCATGCCAATCAGGTTGTCTGCCCGTTGGGATTGGAAGTAGAGAAAATACATGCATGTGGAAATGACTGCATGTTGTTCCGTGACGAGGATGCAGACTTGGAAGCGTGTCGCGTTTGCAATGCACCACGGTACAAGAGCAACGTTGATGATATCGAGAACGATGGCGTGGGGGTGAAGAGAAAGAAGAAAGGACCCCCCGTTAAGGTGGCTTGGTATTTCCCTATAATCCCCCGTTTGAAGCGATTGTTTGCTAACAGAGCGAATGCCAAGATGATGCGATAGCACGCCGAACAACGCAAGAAAGATGGAATGCTTAGACACCCTGCTGATGGCATGCAATGGAGGAGATTCAATTCGAAATGCAAGGAATTCAGAGATGAAGTGAGGAATATAAGGTTCGGGATGAGCACGGATGGGATGAATCCTTTCGGTAACACGAGAAGTACTCATAGCACTTGGCACGTGACTCTCTGTATCTACAACCTTCCACCTTGGATGTGCATGAAGCGGAAGTACCTTATGATGCCTCTGCTGATTAGTGGGCCGAATCAACCAGGCAACAATATCGATGTGTACCTCAAACCATTGGTGGAAGATCTTCTTGTACTGTGGAAAGATGGCATACGGGTATGGGATGAGTACAGACGCGAGAATTTCACCCTGCGCGCGATGCTGTTCGTGATGATCTCAGATTGGCCTGCTCTTGGTAACCTATCAGGGCAGACTGTAAAAGGGTACAATGGATGTGTTCAGTGCTTGGAGGAAACGGAGGGGCGGTGGCTGAAAAACAACCGAAAAATGATCTTCATGGGTCACCGTAGGTTCCTCCGTCCAAATCACCCATACCACAAGAATAAAAAAGCTTTTGACAGGACAGTGGAGCTTCGTCAATCTCTGAAGATTCGCAGTGGAGAATAGGTATTTAAGATGGTTAAGACACTTAGAGTTGTACTTAGAAAGGGGCTAGGCAGTACAAAAATGCAGGCTGGGCAAAATGCTCCTGCCGGTGTATCAGGAACCGGGGGTCCCCGAATCCCGAGGCCAGGCCAGCCATCCGCCACATGGCACCATCCCGCGAGGTCTCTCCTGTAGGATGAGAAAAGGTCAAGTCCCGGGAGAAGGTGCTCGGGGCCACAGTCGGTGGCCTCCGAGTACCCCGGTTCCCCGATGATCCACGGAATTCAAGTACCGGGAAGAAAGTGCTCGGGGAGGTGTACGGTCACCCCTGAGCACCCTAGTCTCCCGACGATCAGAAGAGCTAAGTTCCAGGAGAGAGTGCTCGGGGCTGCGCGCGGTGGCCCCCGAGCACTCGGTTCCCCGAGGATCCGTACAAGAGTGCTCGGGAGAGAGTGCTCAGGGAGGTGAACAGTACCCCCGAGCACTCAGCACCCCGAGGACAAGGAAAGGCATTCCCGGGGGAGAGTGCTCGGGGATGTGAACAGTACCCCCGAGCACTCGGTACCCCGACGACCCAGAAAGACCCCCGAGAGGCCTACCGATGAGGTGTCAACCAGTCAGAGGCCCGAAGCTGCATTTAATGAGCGTGCGTGACCTGACGCCTCCAACTGCTCCCGCCGCGCTCAGCGTCAGTCCCTGCCATTTTTGGCAGGGAGGCGTGGGGTTATTAATTACACGGGTCCCGTCCCGTGCCATCCGGCTTGTCTCAGGATAATATCGTAATGATCAAGGCGTTCCGTCTGCCGTGCTGCTGTGGCAGGGGAACAAGACAGGGCGGGCACGCCGGGTTGCTCTGCGGCTGCCCGGTGGGCCCTCTCCACGGCTCCCGTTGCCAGGGCATTTATGGTGACGGGTGACCGGGCGTGCAACGCATTTTCCACCCCTGGTCACTTCGCCCAGAGGAAATGATGATGCCCTTTCTATTTATGGCATCTCGGAACTCGAGCCCCCTCCTTCCATTCGGGGCATGTCGCGGCCGGCGAGTACTTAAAGCAGCCGGCGACACAGAAGCAAGGGGCGGAGGCAGGAAAAAAGACAAGAGACGAAGAATAGCAAAACAGAGACCAAGAGCCGACACGAAGAACACAGCGCAAGAGAAACACTGTGAGGAAGGCTGAGCCCGGTTCCAGCCGAAGAACAAGGAGCCCCAAGCTCTTAGATAGATCAATATTCTTGTAACCAGCAACATCCTTGAGGGACTTCCTCAGGACAGTTATAGCATCCATACAGGAGTAGGGTATTACGCCCCCGTGCGGCCCGAACCTGTCTAAATTCCGGTGCATTTACATCTTCTTGCACTAGGTCAACACCCCCACCACCGGCCGTTGCATTCATTCCCATTTATTTCTCTGACGAACTTATTCAGGATCATCCCCCCGGCTGAATCTCTAAAAAGGGGTCTCTCGGGATCCCTGTGACTGGAGTTAATCCTCCGATAGCTGGCACGCCAGGTAGGGGGGAAGCATCCCTGAATCTGTTTGTTTGTTTTCTTTCACAGAAAAAATGGCCGGTGGTCACCGCCTCCAGCGTTTCGGCTCCAGTTCCAGTGGGGAAATGCAGCCCCTCGCACAGGAGGCCCTAGCCGCTGCTGCGTCCCAGCAGCAGCCGCGGTCTGCACTCGCGGCGTTCCCCTCCCAAGGGGACCAGGGCGCTGGGCCCAGCCGGGCCGCCGCCGCCGCTGCCGGTGCACCATCCGACCCCCAGCTGGTGGTCGAGACTCCGGCCGCCAGGTCCGCATCTGGACAGCGTCGGGCGCCTCTCCGGCGTAGGCTCGCTTTCGGCGAGGCCAGCCCCGGGAGCGCGCTGCTTGCGGCGCATGCTCTGCTCAGGCATCCGCCTGTCCAGGCGACGGCGGAAACCCCGGAGGGCCGCTGGCTCCAAGAAGTCGCTGCCCTGGTCGGCACTGCTCGCCGCCAGGTGCTGGCCGAGAGTTCTCGCGCCACCACCCAGTGTGGCGCCGCCAGAACCGGCCCATCGTCAGGTAACATTCGCATAGGCCGGGGGGCCTCCAGGCGGAGCGCCGCCCCCCTGGCTGCCTCCGGAGCCCAGGACCTTCGCTTATGTCTCAACGAGAGGAGGGGCCTCGAAGATGTGCATGTCACTCTCGAGCGCCAGCGGGAGACCCGGCATGAGGCCGAAGCTGAGGACCAGGTTTCCTCTTTGCCGGTCTATGATCGCCAGGATTCCCCGGCTCGCCGGCGTTCACCGCCAAGGAACGCCACCCGCGCCACAGGGTGCTGCACCAGCTGTCGTGCCTTCACTAGCGAGCTCCACCGGGTCAAATGGCCCTCCAAGTTCCGCCCCGAGCTGCTGGAGAAGTACGACGGGTCCATCGACCCCGTTGAGTTCCTCCAGATATACACTACGGCCATTTAGGCGGCCGGTGGTAGTGAGAAGGTGATAGCTAATTATTTCCATGTCGCCTTGAGGGGCTCTGCCCGTTCTTGGCTCATGAACTTACCCCCAGGGTCTATTAGCTCCTGGGATGATCTTTACCACCAGTTCGTGGCTAATTTTCTGGGCACGTTCACGCGCCCCGGCTTGGAGTGCGACCTCCACACCGTCAAGCAGCAGGAGGGGGAGACGCTACAGCACTTTATTCAGCGCTTCAGCCAGGTCCGCAACACTATCCCGCGGATAGCCCCCCACGCTGTTATCGTCGCCTTCCGTGCTGGTGGCTCCGTCCGAAGGCGAGCCACTGCTACTTTACGTCTCGGCCACTCCTCAGGTCGTAAGCATGGTGCTGGTGGTAGAGCGCGACGAGTGCGCAGGGCCAGGTGCTGGGTCCCAGCTCCCGGCCGCCCCCGGGCACTCCCCCGTCCTCGCGGCTCCCCCCGAGCAAGGGGTCGAGCCCGAGCACTTGGCTCCCCCCGAGCAGGGGGTAGAGCCCGAGCACACGGCTCCTCCTGACCAGGGAATGGAGGCCGAGCACCTGGCCAGCCCCGACCACGTCGCCGAGCCTTGGGGCTGTAACAGCCCCTCGGGTGAGGCCGTGGTCCAGGCCCGCCGGGTACAGCGATCGGTGTACTTCATCAGTGAAGTCCTCCGGGAGGCTAAAACAAGGTACCCCCAGGCTCAGAAGCTGCTCTACGCCGTGCTCGTCGCTTCCTGGAAGCTGCGCCACTACTTCCAAGCGCACAGGGTCTCGGTGGTTACCACGTACCCACTGGGACCTATCCTCCGGAACCGAGAAGGCACTGGGCGTGTAGTCAAATGGGCGGTGGAGCTGGTGGAGTTCGACCTGCACTTTGTCAATCGCCAGGCGATCAAAAGCCAGGCACTCTCTGACTTCGTGGCAGAATGGACACCCGTCCCTGAGGTCGTCCCAGAAGAGATCTCTGCATATCCCGGGCATGATGCACCGAGGTACTGGATCATGCATTTCGACGGTTCCCTCTCGCTAAAAGGCACGGGGGGCGGAGTGGTTCTCACCTCCCCAACGGGTGAAGAACTCCGGTACGTCGTGCAGCTGCAGTTCCGCGCATCCAACAACATGGCGGAATATGAGGGTCTCATCGCTGGCCTCTGAGCCACGGTGGGCCTCGGGATTCGTCGCCTCCTGGTCAAGGGAGACTCCCAGCTGGTGGTCAACCAGGTATCCAAAGAGTACCAATGCACGGATCCTCAAATGGCGGCATACGTGGCGGCAGTCAGGAAGCAGGAGAAGCGGTTCGACGGCCTGGAGCTGCGGTACATCCCTCGCTGTGACAACGCTCTGGCCGACGACCTCTCCCGCCTGGCCTCCTCCCGTGCGCGCGTCCCTGCCGGAGTCTTTGAAGAAAGATTCACACGGCTTTCCGTCCTGCCTGCCGAACAGGGCGAAGGGGAAACCTCGAACTCAATTCAGGGGACCCCGGCGGCGCCCTCAGTGGGAAGCCCCATCAGGGTGCCGCCATCCGGCGAGTGCGCTCTGCTTACTGAATGTTCTCAAGATGCCTCGTGGATGGATGACATCCGAGGGTACTTGAAGGAAAAGTTCCTCCCCAGGGATGAGGCGTCTGCTGAAAGAGTTGCTCGGCAGTCCAAATGCTATGCCATAGTAGATGGGGATCTCTACCGGCGTAGCGCAGGCGGTATTCTCCTGAAATGCATCTCCCAGGCAGAAGGCGGTGAGCTTCTCGCTGAGATCCATGAGGGCGAGTGCGGTGGCCATGCATCGTTCCGCACGCTGGTCGGGAAGGCCTTCCGGCAAGGTTTCTACTGGCCTACAACTCTCCAGAATGCTTTCGAGCTGGTTCGGCGCTGCAGAGCATGCCAATTCCATGCAAAGCAGATTCACCAGCCAGCCCAGGCTCTTCACACCATCCCCCTGTCATGGCCTTTCGCGGTCTGGGGGCTGGACATTCTGGGTCCATTTCCCCGAGCAATCGGGGGCTATGAGTACCTCTACGTCGCCATCGACAAATTCACCAAGTGGCCAGAGGCGGTCCCAGTCACCAAGGTGACCAAGAACACGGCGCTCCAATTCATCCGCGGTATCACCAGTCGCTTTGGTGTCCCGAACCGGATCATCACCGACAACGGCACCCAGTTCACAAGTGCCCTGTTCGGGGACTACTGCGAAGACCTCGGCATCAAGCTCTGCTTCACCTTCGTCGCTCATCCTCGGAGCAATGGGCAGGTTGAGCACGCCAACGCAGAGATACTAAAGGGGCTCAAAACCCGGACCTACGACGTGCTCGCAAAGCACGGGAAGGGGTGGGTCGATGAGCTGCCTGCCGTGCTATGGGCCAATCGGATCACACCAAGCCGCGCTACCGGGGAGACTCCTTTCTTCCTCGTGTACGGTGCTGAGGCGGTCCTCCCCTCCGAGCTCACTCTAGGCTCCCCTCGGGTGCATGCCTACTCCGTAGGCGAACAGGAGTGGCAGAGGTGCGACAACGTCGACTACTTGGAGGAGCGCCGGCGGCGTGCCGCCGTCCGGGCAGCCCGCTACCAGCAAAGTCTGCGGTGCTACCATCAGCGCCACGTCCGGGCCCGGTCTCTCGAGGTGGGGGATCTAGTTCTCCGACGTGTCCAGTCGCGCGAAGGAAGGAATAAGCTGTCCCCTATGTGGGAAGGCCCCTTCACCGTGATTGGTGTCCCGCGAGAAGGCTCCTTCCCGCTGGCTGCAGAAGACGGGCAATCGCTCCCCAACCTGTGGAACATCGAGCACCTGTGCAAGTTCTACCCGTAGATGGCCATGCTCGCGGCTCAGGTCAACTAGGCCGGGGGCTTCCCCCCCCCCAAGTTGACCGGAGGCTACCACTAGCTGGGTAAGTCACCCAACCTTGTAAAAAATTGTCAATACAGTATGAATGTTAATGTGCAATCATGTGTCAATTTCGTTTTTTCTGGACTCCATATGTTTAATCTGTCTGGTGAGATGCTCGATTGTGCGAGAAAAGTTCGCTCTCTCTCTTTTTCCCCGCTGATAAAAGAATCCCGATCGGTATGCGCGCAGGCAGTTGCTGCTGGCTTACGTCTGTTGTGGTAGGCTGTGGTGTTCGGTGTCGTGGCAGGCTCCCGGGCACTACCGAGCCCATGGGGTTCTCGGGTAATCCTATCGCTCGAGCTGCTCGAGTCGTCCGGAGCCTAGGCCCCAGGGGCGGGCTGTCGGTGCTCGGTCTGGTCTGTCATACCCGGGTGCCACCGAACCATAGGACCTCTAGGTTATGCCTCTGTCTGCTCTTGTCCACCGATCTGGGTATTTGAGAGGTCTCGGGTCGAAAACGAGAGCAGTCTATGATGAGTACCGCACTAACAGAGCGCACCAAGCAAAGAATTTCTCCATTTTCTCTTAAGTCACAGATCGACAATCAAACCAAGAGCAGCTCGACCGCGAGGGCCTCAGTGCCTAGGTCGCTGCCCGGCCCCAAGGGTCCTCGGGTGGTCCTACCGCTTAAGCGTGAGTGGTCGAGATCGCCTGGCCCCGGGCTTCTCACGCGCCCCCTGGTGCTCGGGCGCCCCGACCGTGGGAACCAAGTTCCTAGGCACCCCGAGCTCGGAGCGCATGCCCCTCCTGGATCAGTTGGCCGAAAGGCTGATAGCTGTCTGGTGAGTGGTTAAATTCAGATGAATTTACATTCAATAATATTTTGTTCCCGAGTCGTCCTCGGGGGCCCTCGTATTTTAATCTGCCCAGTGAGATGGTCTCCTCACGCACAAAACCCTACCGCATCCTAGAACGACAGAACGGTCCATAGAAAGGTGTACCGTACGTGCGGGGATGTCCGATCGAAGTCTTTCATGGTGGTCGTGGTGTTCGGCCCGCTTTTAGGGCCCCGAGCACTACCGAGTCCCTGGGCGCCCTGGGTAATCCTATCGCTCGAGCTGCTCGAGTAGTCCAAAGCCTAGGCCTCAGGGGCGGGCTGTCGGTGCTCGGTCCGGTCCGTCCTAAGCCCAGGCACCACCGAACCATGGGGACTCTTGGTCACATTCCCGCCCGCGCGCGTCTCCAGTCTGCTGACTAAGTGGTCGCAAGGTGGAAAAGTGTTCGCCGGTCATGGCGTGCTCCGTGCTGGATCGATCTATCTCCCGAGCAAGGAAGTTCATGCCTTTGTCTTTTGACTTAGCCGTTGCGGACTCGCGAGGGCTCGGGGGCTGAACGCACCAAGAAGGACGATCGGGACGACTTCGTTCTTGGGGAGGGAAAGGTCGGGGTCGATCCGACTGAGTACTCCTCAGGGCATCAAGTGAAAACAGCGGAAACTACACTAAGCACTCAAGAATACTGGAGTTGCGACCCCAAAGGAAGGCTTCCATTATATTCACAAAGAAGGATAGCTGGTCTGAGGGATCACTCCCATATTTACATCAAGTCCAAAAAGAAAAGAAGAAGAAAAAACTACTACAAAAGCCTAGTCGGAGTCGGAGTCGGAGCCTTCGCGGCCGCTCCTCGGGACTGGGGGCGGCGGCACCTCCCGCTTGAAACTGGCCGCCACCGCGGTGGCGGTGCTCCGAACTGCCTCCTGGGCGGCCTCCTCCTCGGCTTCAACCACCCCTTCCTGAGCCAGCTCAAGCGGGAAGTTCGGGTCTCGGCTCGGATAGCAAGCCAGGACGTGTTTGGCCACTGCTTGGGCCAAGCCACGCCCCTCCCGGGTGGCGAGTTCCTGGATGGCCCAGGGCAGCGCCTTGAGGCGCTCGCAGACCTGCTGGAAGCCTAGGGCGTATCGGCCATGGCCTCCACCCTTCGTCTCCATGATGAGTTGCCCAAGTCCGGCCGCTGCCACGGACCGCTGCATCCGCTGGAGGGTGTCCTCCAGCATCAGCTGCAGGCTGGCCCGTGCGACCGAGGCGGCCTCGAGCTCCTCCTTCGTGATCCACAGCCGTTCCTCGAGCCCCTGGCCCCTGACTGCGCCAGAAGAATCGGCGCCGGGTGCATGGCCCGCGGCCAGCTTTACCTGCCCTGCCAGGACGGACAGGGCCTGCTCGCGGGGGGCCAGCTCTGCCTTAGACTTGGCGATCCGCTCCTCCCTAGCAGCAGCGGCCGTCGCCGCCTCGGCAGCCTCCACCTCCTGGCGGGCCAAAAGGTCCTCCCGGGCGCCCAAGTCCGCCGCCGTTATCTCGGAGTCGGTCTCCCGGATCGTGACGTCCTCCTCCCGGCGTTGGAGATCCCCATCGACGTCCTGGGGTTCCTCCGCCCAGTGCTGGAGCTCGGCGCGGGTTCAGTCGACTTCGCCTTTCTGGTGAGCTAGGTCGGCCTGGAGGGCCCCGGCTGCCCTCTCACGGTTCCCCGCCGCCTCCTCCCGCTCCTGTGCCTGCCTCTCCCTGGCAAGGGCCTTGGCAGCCTGCTGCCGCGACGCCTCGGCCAGGCGGGCGGTGTCTTCCCGCTCCCGCGCAACCTCCACGTGGGTGTCCTCCAGAACCTTCCGCTCCCGCGCGACCTCCGCGCGGGCCTCCTCCAAGGCCTTCCGGCCCTCCTCCGTGGCGCGCCGCTCGTCCTCATTGGCGGCGCGCACCGCGGCGAGCTGCGCTCTTTCCGCGGCCAGAGCGGCGCGCTCCGCCTCTCGCTGTACCATCTCCTCCGCTACGGCCGCCTCCAGCCGCCCGATCACCTCCCGGGCACTCCCCAGCACGACCGGGAGAGGTTCGGCGGTTGGCTGGGCAGCGGCTGGGCGCTGGGTCCCCTGCGAGCCTCTCCCGGGGGGCTCAGGGTCCCCGAAAACTGCCACGCGGTCACCCGCCCCGCGCTCGGCACGCTTGGGGCGGGCTCGAACGGCGGCTGCATCTCTATCTCGGCCGCCGCATTCGCCGGCCCCTTCTCGACCGCCGCGTCCGCCGGCTCCGGCGCCGCCGCCGTGTCCGTCGGCTCCGACTCCGCCGCTGCGTCCGTCGGCCCCAGCACCGCCACCGTGTCTGCTGGCCCCGTCTCCACTGCCGCTCTTGCCAGCCCCGGCTCCGCCGGTGTGCTTGGCTCGGGGGCTTGCGCCGGCCTCGTTGCCTCCAGCCGCCCCTGGCCCTCAGCGGCGCCCGTAGGCGGCCTGCAGGAGAAGAACAAGATCAAAATCTAGAACTTAGTTCAGGCAAAGCACACCCAAGAAAGAATGAAGGACGAAACTTACGCGGTTGTGGGTCTTCGGTACTACCATCTTGCTGCCAGAATCCTGAACTCCGGGCTCGATGGAGCTGGCCCGGAGTCCTCCCACCTTCTCTTCTGCCAGGGATTCTGCGGGGTCACCGCGTGGTCTCCGGGCACCGGATCGGGCCCAAGCAGGCCAAAGTGCGGTTCCAGAACCGCAGATGCCGCCCCCGCCGACGGCCCCGCACTGGGCGGCTGGCCGTCCCGGCTCCCCCCCTCGCCTGGTGATGGTGACGGCGGGGACTCCGGCACAGGAGTGAAGAGCCGGGGGCGCTTCCCCCGTTCCTCCGGCACCGGCGCCACCCCGCTGCCGGCAGTGCCTCCTCCTCCGGTGCGGCGGCTGCTGCCCTCAGCAGCCCCACTGCTGGCCTGCGGCTCGCCGCTCGCGACGCCCAGGCCGCCAGTCCTCACCGGACTGCTTGCGGCCTCCTCGTCGGCCGCCTCATCCAACCCAGGGATCTCAACGGCCTCAGGACTATGGAGCCTCGGCCGGTCGACCAACCCCTGGGAGTCGAACTCCGGCAGCTTCGCCTGGATCGCCACACGCTCAGGATTGGTGCAGAGCGCCATTTCTTTCCACGGGAGCTCCGCTCGGCTCATCTCATCCACCCCGGTCACCACCCGGAGCATGCCCTTCAACTCCGTCGTGCCCAGGTCCTAGTCCTCGCCGATCTGGGTCCGGGTGATGTCCTCAGGGCCGGTGTAGAGCCAGCAAGACCGGGCCCGCTCCCGCAGGGGCGCTAGGCGGCGGCGCAGGAAGTCCGCCACCACCATCACCGAGGTGAGCCCAGCGTCGCGCAGGAACCCGATGCGCTCCAAGACTGGCTCCTGCCGCGCGTCCGTCGGCGCCGGTACCTCCCAAGTCGCCTTCTGGGGCTCCGCCGCCACCTCCGGCAGGGTGAGACGGTCGTGGGGGTCGACGTCGACGTAGAACCAATCGTGCCGCCATTCCTCCCACTTGCTTCGCAGCACCTGGGGGATGTATCGCTCCCCTAGGCCATCCCGCAGCCGGAAGCTGCAGCATCCCGCGACGTCCGCGGTGAAGAAACCCCTCTTCTACCCGGCAGATCGCAGCGCGAAGAAATGCCGGAAGAGTGTCACCGATGGTGGCACTCCCATGAACATCTCGCAGAAGTGCGCGAAGACCACCAGGATGACGACCGAATTGGGGCTCAGGTGCACCAGCTGAATCCCGTAGGTGTCAAGAATTTCAAGAACATGGAAAACGGCGGCACCAACCCGGCCGCCACAAAAGAGGTGAACAGGACGATGCGCCCCGGGCGGGTCGTCGCCGGCGGGAAGCTTGCCGGCGTCACCACCAGGGCCCCCTGCTGGCCCTCAGGGACCAACAACTTCCTGATCTTCCCCGCCGCTTCTTCATTCGACAGGCGAGACTCCAGCAGCACGCCATCTGGAGTCCTATCACGGCGTCTTCCCCCAGCTCTCGGCATTTCGTCGGGGAGGGAGATGGTCTGGAAGGTGGAGAAGGAGATGTGCTCTGATGCCTAGGGAGGTTCTAAGGGCTCAGGAGCGTGAAAAAAGCAAGGGCTGGATCACGAGATGGCGTAAAGAGGAGGGCGGTTTGCTCCCCTCCTCCTTTTATACCTCAGGGAATTCAAATGTCTCCTGCCACGGCACACTTGGCCGGACAGTTTCCTCGATCGCCGTAACCGCCAGGTGAGTCTCCCACAGGTCGTGCGGTGTCAGCGGTTGCCAGGCGTATTTTCCTCGATCTGCGCGGCTCCCGTGCGTGCCGCCTGCTCTGACATCACGCACCGCCTGTCTCGTTGTCATGCCCTTCGGGAGTTGTGTGGATGCGTGTCCATTCAGCTCCCCGTTGGGCCGTACCGAAGGCCCGGACCAAAGGGACCACCCGCAATCTCTGGGCCATTGCCTGCCAATGGGCCCGGGGGCTACTGTCGGTGTATCAGGAACCGGAGGTCCCTGAATCCCGAGGCCAGGCCAGCCATCTGCCACATGGCACCATCCTGCGAGGTCTTTCCTGTAGGATGAGAAAAGGTCAAGTCCCGGGAGAAGGTGCTCGGGGCCACAGTCGGTGGCCCCCCGAGTGCCCCGGTTCCCCAATGATCCACGGAATCCAAGTACCGGGAAGAAAGTGCTCGGGGAGGTGTACGGTCACCCCCGAGCACCTTAGTCCCCCGACAATCAGAAGAGCTAAGTTCCGGGAGAGAGTGCTCGGGGCTGCGCGCGGCGGCCCCCGAGCACTCGGTTCCCCGAGGATCCGTACAAGAGTGCTCGGGAGAGAGTGCTCGGGGAGGTGAACAGTACCCCCGAGCACTCGGCACCCCGAGGACAAGGAAAGGCATTCCCGGGGGAGAGTGCTCGGGGATGTGAACAGTACCCCCGAGCACTCGGTACCCCAACGACCCAGAAAGACCCCCGAGGGGCCTACCGATGAGGTGTCAACCAGTCAGAGGCCCGAGGCCGCATTTAATGAGCGTGCATGGCCTGAAGCCTCCAACTGCTCCCGCCGTGCTCAGCGTCAGTCCCTGCCATGTTTTGGCAGGGAGGCGTGGGGTTATTAATTGCAAAGGTCCCGTCCCGTGCCATCCGGCTTATCTTGGGATAACGTCGTAAGGATCAAGACGTTCCGTCTGCCGCGCTGCTGTGGCAGGAAAACAAGACAGGGCGGGCACGCCGGGTTGCTCTGCGGTTGCCCGGTGGGCCCTCTCCACGGCGCCCATTGCCAGGGCATTTATGGTGACGGGTGACCGGGCGTGCAATGCATTTTCCACCCCCGGTCACTTCGCCCAGAGGAAATGATGACGCCCTTTCCATTTATGGCGTCTCGGAACTCGAGCCCCCTCCTTCCATTCGGGGCATGTCGTGGCCGGCGAGTACTTAAAGCAGCCGGTGGCACAGAAGCAAGGGGCGGAGGCAGGAAAAAAGACAAGAGACGAAGAATAGCCAAACAGAGACCAAGAGCCGACACGAAGAACACAGTGCAAGAGAAACACTGTGAGGAAGGCTGAGCCCGGTTCCAGCCGAAGAACAAGGAGCCCCAAGCTCTTAGATAGATCAATATTCTTGTAACCAGTAACATCCTTGAGAGACTTCCTCAAGACAGTTATAGCATCCATACAGGAGTAGGGTATTACGCCCCCGTGCGGCCCGAACCTGTCTAAATTCCGGTACATTTACATCTTCTTGCACTAGGTCAACACCCCCACCACCGGCCGTTGCATTCATTCCCATTTATTTCTCCGACGAACTTATTCAGGATCACCCCCCTGGCCGAATCTCTAAAAAGGGGTCTCTCGGGATCCCTACGACTGGAGTTAATCCTCCGACAGCTCCCAGGTGGAAAAAGATGTCAATATTTTGGTTGCTTCCTTATTGAAAGTATCTTTTGGTCTGACACGCAATCGACGTCATGCACATGGAGAAGAATGTGTTTGATAGCTTGATTGGTACCTTACTAGACATACCTGGCAAAACAAAAGATACACTAAATGCATGGGTGGACCTAGAAGAAATGAACCTCAGGACGGACCTACACTACATACAATTAGACAACGGCAAAAAGAAACTTCCCACAGCTTGCTACACTATGAGCAAGGAAGAGAAGATCCGCCTGTGTGGTTGCTTACATGATGTCAAAGTTCCGACCGGTTACTCCTCCACATCAGGAGCTTTGTAAACATGAAAGATACGAAGTTAGTTGGCATGAAGTCTCATGATTGTCACGTGATGATGACGCAGATGCTTCCACTTGCAATTCAAGATATTCTGCTGGAGAAGGTTCGAGACCCAATCATTAAGCTGTGTTCGTTCTTCAACGCAATTTCACAGAAGGTCATTGATCCGAACAAACTAGCAAAGGTGCAGGAAGACGTGGTCCATACTATATGTCAGTTTGAGACTATTTTCCCTCTGACATTTTTTTTATATAATGCCCCATCTAATTGTTCACATTGTGGGTGAGATAAAGAGCCTTGGCCCCGTGTTTCTGCATCAGATGTATACTTTCGAAAGGTTCATGGGGGTTCTGAAGAAATATGTTCGTAATCGAGGTCGGCCGGAAGGTTGCATTGCTTAAGGGTGGAATACGGAGGAGGTCATTGAATTTTGCATTGACTATATGAAACTGAACGCGATTGGTATGCCTATATCTCGCTATGAGGGGAGGCTAAAGGGGAAAGGGACGATAGGTCATACTGCAATCCATATCAAAGATCGTGCTTCATTCACTCAAGCACACTTCGCAGTTCTGCAATAGGCAGTTGTAGTGATCCCGTATGACAAAATGCACGTGAGCATGCTACGCTCCACAAATCCAATGAAGTCAGATGATTGGATCGCAAGAGAGCACAGAGATAATTTTGGTAATTGGTTACGTCAACACATGATGGGTAAGGATACCGATGATGTTCTGTTGGAACTACTGGCAAATGGCCCGTCAACTACGATTCACACATTCCAAGCATACGAGACAACAAGCACAAGACAACAAGAGCACTAACCAAAATAGCGGTGTCTGTATTGATGTCTATGACCGCGCTGGCAACAGGGAGACCTCCTATGGGTTCATAGAGGAGATTTGGGAACTTGAATATGGCGAGTTGATGGTCCCTCTGTTTCGGTGCCAATGGGTCAGACTCCCAGGGGGAGTCAAGGTCGACAAGTACGGTATGACTACCGTGGACCTCAAACTCATCGGATACAGAGAACAACCATTCGTGCTTACCAACGATGTTGCACAAGTCTTCTATGTAAAGGACCCGGACCCAGCTAACAAGGAGGAGCGTCACGTGGTTCTTCAAGGAAAAAGAAAGATCGTCGGTGTTGAGGATATTGTCGACGACGAAGACTGCGACAAATTCGAAGACCTGCCTCCTTTTGGAGAGAATGTCAAACTGCCTCTCATTGATGACACTGCGGAAGCTACCTACATACGCCGCGACCATAACAAAGCATTAATCGTTTAGTGAAAGCAGCTTTCATGTATTTGGTGAAATTTGTATAATATTTAGGTTAAGCTTTATTTTGTATCAAGGACATATATCAATGATGTAATAATATGCTTTAATTTATATCGAGTGCATATAGATTTTAAAAGGCCTAAACATTTTTTGAAATTTTCTAGAATTATTTTTCAACATAAAACAAGTTAAAAAGATTTTATAAAATTTATTTACATTTTTCTAGAATTAAAACTAATTTTAGATGCAACAAAGCATATTCAAGCATCTATTTTGTCAAACAAAACATTTTTAAATATTATAAGTATTAATTTGGATTTTCTAAAACTATTTTCTAGATTACAATATTATTTTATAATATTAAAACTATTTATTATACTTCCAGAGAATTTAACAATAAAAGAATATTTACTGGGAAAACTAGTATCAGTGCCGGTTGTACATATAACCGGCATTGATACTAGTATCAGTACCAGTTACTAACTACAACCAGCACTAATACTAGTATCAGTGCCAGTTAGAAACTAGAACCGGCACTGATACGTCTCCTATATTTGTCTCCAACACTTAGCCGCAACCTTGTTCCTCTTTTCACCTTAGCGTCGCCTTCTCATTCGCTTCAGTCACCCTAGCCCTGACGCACCGCCACCTCCTCCCGACGCCACCCCGACGCGCTGCCGCCTCCTCCCGATGCCGCCCCGACGCGTCGCCGCCTCCTCCCGACGCCGATTCGTCCCCAGAGCCCTCGCCGCCGTCACCCCCCACGAAGGAGGAGCCGTCGCCGCCCCTAACGCCGACGCCGAGGACCACCTCTCCTGCTATCCTCCATCCCCTTCAAGCCCAACGAGTAAGCACCATCCCGTCCTTGCATCTTATTGCCTTACCGCGAAATCGGTTTGGGGGGATCGGGGCAGGCTGTAATCTTGCAATCCGTTCACAACCTTTCTAATGCTTGATGAGCGTAGCAACTGCCAACCACATGTCGGATACAAGCCCCTAGATGACGGTTCACAGCTAGTTTCCTGCAAAACTACATCTTATTCCATGCATCCATGGAGAGGTACGGCAATGGGATTCCTGTTGTTAGTCGAGTCTATTTGTTAACGGCTGGCTCTCGAATTTTGTAGCTTACTTTGTTGATGCAAATAAGATGGTATGCAATAGTAGTATTTTTTGAAATGATGGTGCTAGTGCATGCTTACAGCCAACTTTTCTAGATGTACAATGGAGTTTCCATACAATTATATGCGCATTTATATTGATGTTACACTACCAAGTGGAAAGCATTAATCAAACGAAGTCATTCATCATTACCAAGTTTTTATTGGGACGTAGGAAGCAATGCAAATCAGTTTCATTTTCTGTTGAAGCATCAATCAGCCCTATTATGTTGTCTAGCGCCTTAGCCTGTCGATTAGTGGCGACATTCTACAGCACTTTAGTGATATGATTGGAAGGCACAATTATCTACTGAACTTATTATTGAATGACTTGCTATTTCTCTTTCAAGCTTCAGTATTAGATAATAACTCTTTTTTTTTTGGAAAATGTAATGGTAGTATTTCTTACTTCATATTGTCCTTTATTGGACGGTGTTATTGGGGTCCACATATTTCTTCACCCAGTTAGATCCATATGTTTTATATCTCTATTTTTATATCTGTATTTTTTCTATACATTCTTGGGTGGCATGTAATCAAATAATTTTCTTGTCTGAAGGATTTAATTTGTCTACTAAATGTACCCACCTGAAATTTTGGCTCAAAAAATTTGGAGCCGCATTTTTACATGGGAATTTTGAGGATTTGACTGTTGTTCTTTGGCACTTAAGGAATTTCTACTTGGTTTCTCACTGACATATGGATCGTAGGGGCCTTGTGTTAGTGAGACAACGGAGTGGCAAATCTTCCATTTTTTTCTG
The DNA here is from genome assembly GCF_958298935.1 of Phragmites australis. NCBI lineage: Eukaryota > Viridiplantae > Streptophyta > Magnoliopsida > Poales > Poaceae > Phragmites > Phragmites australis. The sequence continues at coordinate 15,573,845 of NC_084936.1, read as the reverse complement.
TGTTGATATGCATAGTGTATTAAAAGTCGAAGTACATGCTCATAGTCCCTAATTTATCCTACTTTATACATTGCCTCATCATTTACAGGTCCATGAAAATTCTTCCATGCAGTTTTTTTTTTGGAAAAAGTCCATTTTACTCCCTCGAACTATCACGTTTGTCCAGATAACTCCATGAACTTTTAAACCGTCCATTTTACTCCCCCGAACTATCAATACCGTCCATTTTACCCCCTGGAGTGGTTTTTCTCGGTGGTTTTGATGACGTGGCAGCGGTTTCGCCACGTGGCAGTCCCAGTCAGCATGCTGACATCAGCGTTGTGCAGTAATTGATTTTTTTTTTAAAAATAATTCATGAGAATAGATTATTCCGAAAAATAGGTTTTATGTTCAGAAAAAAATCCAAAAAATATAAAATGATTTAGATAAATGTTTTAATATGTTTTTAGCTCTGTTTTTATTTCTGTAAATATTATTTAATGTTTTTCTAGTGTAAAAATTATTCTAAAAATGTTAGAATAAATGTTTTAATTTAGAAAATAGTTTTAGAAAATATATATTAATTCTGATAAAGTTTAAAAATATTTTCTTTGATAAAATAAATGCTTTTAATATGTTTTGTTGTATATTAAATTAGTTTTAATTCTAGAAAAATTAGGTTTAATTTCAGAAAAATCGTTTGTAGTTTTCGTGTCCCATTTGGACACATTTTGATCACATTTGGCCATATTTTAGTCATATTTGGGCACATTTTGGTCATATTTGGGCACATTTTTAGCACATTTGGACATATTTTGGTCACATATTTGCATATTTGGCCATATTTTGGACATATTTAAGTACATTTTGGTACATTTTGGTCACATTTGGGCACATTTTAGGCATATTTGGCCACATTTGGACACATTTTAGCCATATTTATGTACATTTTGGGTATATTTTGGGCACATTTGAACACATTTTGAGCATATTTTGGGCACATTTGGACAAAATATGATCAAACGTGCCCAAATATAACAAAATGTACTTAAATATGTCCAAAATATGGCCAAATGTGCAAATATGTGACCAAAATATGTCCAAATGTGCTAAAAATGTGCCCAAATATGACCAAAATATGCCCAAATATGGCCAAATGTGATCAAAATGTGTCCAAATGGGACACAAAAACTACAAACGATTTTTCTGGAATTAAACCTAATTTTTCTAGAATTAAAACTAATTTAATATACAACAAAACATATTAAAAGCATTTATTTTATCAAAGAAAATATTTTTAAACTTTATCAGAATTAATCTATATTTTCTAAAACTATTTTCTAAATTAAAACATTTATTCTAACATTTTTAGAATAATTTTTACACTAGAAAAACATTAAATAATATTTACAGAAATAAAAACAGAGCTAAAAACATATTAAAACATTTATCTAAATTATTTTATATTTTTTGGATTTTTTTCTGAACATAAAACCTATTTTTCGGAATAATCTATTCTCATGAATTATTTTTCTAAAGAAAAATCGAATTACTGCGCAACGCTGATGTCAGCATGCTGACTGGGACTGCCACGTGGCGAAACCGCTGCCACGTCATCAAAACCACCGAGAAAAACCACTCCAGGGGGTAAAATGGACGGTATTGATAGTTCGGGGGAGTAAAATGGACGGTTTAAAAGTTTATGGGGTTATCTGGACAAACGTGATAGTTTGAGGGAGTAAAATGGACTTTTTCCTTTTTAAAAAAAAAAAATCTTGTTTGGTTCTCACCTCAGCTAATGCCATTGCAAGAAGCACGTCATGAACATAAGGTTTAGAATCAGGGCGTCGTAGAGCTGCCTGACCGATATCCAAAACTAGCTTCTCTTCTCCGACCTGCAAGAACACTTCAGCATCTTATTATGTTTTAACTGAAAGCGAGTGGCTATTTAGAAAAACAACCTGCAGTATACAGGGTGGATATTCCAAAATGGTGAGTTCTTGAAGGTTAAATTAGTATGACGTAAATTTTGATTTTGTTGGCACTTGATCAAAACATTTTTCTCCTTGTCCATATTCTAGAATCATGAAACTAGGTTCGTTTTACTGAATATTCATCTCTGTGCTTGCACGTCCAAATAGAATTCTGATCTCTGTGCTTTGTATATATAGCTTTGTCATTGACTCTAATATGTGCCTTTCATTTGAATATATAGCTTTGTATATATAGCAAGTCATTGATTCTAATATGTGCATTTCATTTGAATATATAGCTTTGTCATTGATTCTAATATGTGCCCTTCATTTGAATATATAGCTTTGTATATATAGCTTTGAATATAGCTTTGCATATATAGCTTTGTCATAATTTGGTATGTCATATGTGTTTTCCTATCCGTTTTGGATGGTTGTAGAACAATGACTGATGGTTGGGCGTGGACCATCGAAAAGATCGATGATATAGTTGTAGACCTAAGGAAGATGGCTAACGAAAGCTTCGATCCCTGTTCGTGCAAGTGCTCCATGGATGCGAACCGGCTTGTACTCCAACTTGAGGAGGTAGTGAGCAAGCTTCGAAAGTTGTCCATTCAATCGGCCGAGGTGCTGGACCATCAAGATGTTGGCCACCTTGAGGGTGATGATGTGGATTCTAGCGTGGACCCGAACGACGTGGTTCCTTATGACTACATTGAGGGCGGTGATGTTGGCCACATTGAGGGCGATGAGTACTAGTGGTTGCCGAGTGATGATAGCAACGAGTAGTTTGAATGTATAATGCTTGTATGGACCTGATTATTACATGTTCTGTACTCTGGCTATGAACACTTGCATAACTGAAACTGATGTATGTTGTACTTATGGATCTGATCAATATGTTGTACTTTTGCATTTCTGTGTGCCTTATGCCCTTGCATTTTACGTCCATTTCTCCTCATTTCTTCTATGTTTCAGTATAGCATTCAGTTTTAGATTATCTCTAAATCAAGTGCTTCTTGTGTCTAAAATGTTGATGTAGGAATGACACGTACGAAATCAAACCGCCGTGCACGACCCCGTCCTGCCCCCCCTCCGATACAAGGTCCCTCAGGTCTGGCCCCAGCCTCAGTACATGATGAGCCTGCAAACATGGAGCCGGACCAGACATGGAGCTGTAGCCCGTGGTCGTACTTGAACATGGAGCGGTTTGAGTTGGAGACAGCCGCTGAGGCTACGCAGGGCACGGCTGAAGGTGATGCTCCGGAGGGTGACGAGATGACATGAGAAGAGAGGAGTGGACGAGGTCCCAGCAGGATGCCCGAGGGACGTTTCATCATCGCGGAGGTCAATGCAGTCGGGGAGCCCACGAGACCAAAAGTTGTTCTGGACCATGTCGTAGTCACATACAGAAGTTGGAGAGGTAGACGGGATGACGCGTGGGTGGTTCCCGAAAACATCAAGGATCTTATGTGGGGCAAGTTGTTGGCAAAGTTTGAGTTCCCTGAAGGATGCAGCATGGCCAAAGTGAAGAGTTGTGCCCTATCAACAATGGCCATCGCGTTCAAGAATTTCAAGGGTAAGCTGTGGAGAAATTATGGCTTGGTGGGCCGGACACCAAAATGGGACCATTATCCGACAGTTCAACCATTCTGGAATGATTTCATACAGCACAAGCGGTTAGAGAAAGCACAACGACTAAGTGAGATCAACAAAGCCAACTCCCAGAAGAACGTGTACCCCCACAGAACTGGCTCATGTGGGTACGTGAGGAAATACGACGAGTGGGATGAGATGGAAGAACAGGTAACCCGTAGTGGTGCCACACCTCAGACGGCCCCCTGGATTGAACGAGCGAAGCACTATCTGTACGCGAGAGGGGTGACCTTGGCGGCAGATGGCAATCTGAACTTCAAAAGTGACAGAGAACAGGAAGTGATGCAGAGAATTGCAGATGCCCACGCCCAGTCTTCCCAAGGCTCTTTCAGGCTGGATAGGGAGAACGACTAGCTAACCTTGGCAGTGGGAACCAAAGAGCACCCAGGTCACACCAGAGGCAAGGGTGTGGTGCCCTGGAAAGAGGGATTCCCAGAATCCGCCAAAAGTTATAGGAGTCGAAAGAGAAGGAGAGAAGAGCTGGAAGAGTTGCTGGCTGTAGTGCGACAAGAACTTGTGCAAGAGCGTCAGATGACTAACGCCAAAATCAGAGAAATCAAAGAATCATTTCAACAAGGAATCAGGCAGCAGTAAGGCGAAGAAAATGTTGTGAGCCCTGGTGGTCGTCAGAGTAGCTGCGCGTCATCGGGGTTTGGAGAAGAAGAATTAGCCCGTTTCCCTGTGGACAACATCACATAAAGCAAGGTGTGCAAGCTTGTCGTGCCCACCATGAACATTACCATCATGGTGGCTATGGGGCAGGTCGACCAATGCGTCGAAGGGGCTCTCTTCAACGATCTCCCGATACCACGGGGATACGCAAAGGTCCACGTGGATTCTGTGCAAAAGCCGTACCGTAAGCTTGACATGGATTACCCTGGAGAGAAAGGTTCCAAGAGGCTCGGATCAAACATGGGTGGCTTCGTTCTGTGGCACAAGCGCTACATATTGTTTGAAGATGAGACAGACGAGTCGTCTGATGCGGAGTCGGACCCAGCACACAGAAGAGATCCAACTCCTCCACGGTCGCCACCAGTGCCATCATCACCAGGAAGAGATCCAACTCCTCCACTGTTGTCGCCATTGCCACCGTTACCGAGAAGAGAGCCGACTCCTCCCCCACGCAACTCGCCAACAAGAGAGTCAACTCCTCCCCCTCCAAAGTCAGCAACAATGCCACCAAGGGAGCCAATACCTCCCCCTCCGAAGTCAGCACCAGTGCCTCCAAGAGACCCGACTCCTCCTCCTCCGAAGTCAGCAACAGTGCCACCAAAATTGCCAACTCCTCCTTTGAAGTTGACAACACGCTCTTAGTCTAAGAAGGTGGCAGCACCTGAGAAGTTGCCTTATGAAATAACTCCAGAGGAAAACAGAGCGATAGTGAACGCCGAAGTCAAGAAATTATTTAAACAGCAAGAGCCTGAGAAGAAAAAACCACTCACTACAGAAATGAAAAAGTTTCTCTTGACGCTAAGTGAACATGCTGTGGCTAAGTGTCAATCAGACTATGAGCGTATCAAAGGAAAGAAATCCTTGAGGCAGGCTTCTATCGACCAGGTACGGGAAGAACAACAACTAGAAAGATTCCTTAAGGATGCCAATATGACAAGAGAGCAATTTTTTAATGAGTTCATGGCACCCAAAGCAGCCGAGAGATGGCAATTTATGCTGTGCGAACTGTTGGTAGCGCCGGACAAGTGGGCCAAACTGAAATATCAACTTCGGAAATTTCATGCGTGGTACATGAATGAGTTGAAGGAGGGTAGGGAAAGTTTCGAGGCCAGAGTCAAGGAACAAGATCTCCTCCACGGGGACGACAGTATTTTTATATTCTTCAAGGAAATATATCAACTGTACCAGCATGATGCCCTCAACGTGTCTATCTTGAGTTGTTAGACTCGGTTAGTGTCGTATACATATAATTCACAATATACATTTCTGTACTATTGTATTGAATCTCTTAAATTATTCCTTGTGTAGAACAGAGGTACAAAGATGCAGGAAGGAGTGCATCATGCATGTGGGATTCATTGACCCACATCTTGTCAACCAGACAATGATGAAATCTGCCGACCTAAAAAAAACCGAGGACTATGTATTGAAGTGTCTTCTGGAGTTACAATTGAACAAATACATACTTTTACCCTACCACTGGGGGTACGTGTTTCTACTCTTTTTGAGCAATACATCGTTAGAAATTAGGGCCAACTAACTTATGGTGACCTACGTGCAGTTTTCACTGGATCCTCCTTGTCATCCTGTCAGATATTAGCAAGATCTTTATTTTTGACTCACAAAATAATCCGAAAGAAACCTACCAACCCGTCATTGACTTGCTACAAAGGTAAAAAACCGACCATTTCGTTACTGCTCTTGTAATATTTGATTTGATTGAATCTAAGTCTACTTATGGTAATAATCACACACATACAGAGTGTACCCACGATACACCAAGAAGAGCGTTAGATACAGGCCATACACGAAAGAATGGACAATCCATAAATAAGGGCAGAGTTTAGACCCATCGGTTCACAAGAAATCTTAAACTCCATAAGATTATTGCAATGAAACTTGATATGTATGCGGTGTATATATATATTGTGACGAGACTTGATATTTTATAAATAAAATTTATATGTGCTTGTGTATATATGCTGTGATGAAACTTGATATGTATGCGTGTCTATTGCCAGCAACGCCCAAAATTTGAAAATCGCACGGTACTAGTGGCAACCGCCACGTTTAAAAAAAAAAAGGCAGGAAACACCTATCAGTGCCGGTTGGTAACAAACAACCGGCACTGATAGCACCCCTATCAGTATCGGTTGGTAATACTAACCGACACTGATAGGTGCACTATCAGTGTCGGTTCTCATTTCGAACCGACACTAATAGTGATTTTCAGTGCCGGTTCCATACCCGACATTGATAGTCACTGACTATCAGTGCTGATTAATCAGTGCCGGTTCAGAAACCGACAGTGATCACGTTTTTAAACCGGCATTGATCACCTGTTCTGCAGTAGTGTCTTCCTTGGAGTACTGGGAACCAAAGCCGCCATGCATCACCAAAGAAGAATTTTAACCTCTATGCCACGAGTCTCGCTTTGCGTGACCAATACACTAGCACTACTACAAAACCTATTTTCCGAGACACCTAGGATTGATTTGTACAGGCGGTTCGTAGGAAAAACCGCTTGAGAAAGTGGCTGCGGCCCCGTGCGGCCGAGGACCACCTGTGAAAAGTAATTTCCACAGGCGGTTCCTTACGTGGACCGCCTGTGGAAATGGATCTCATTTCCACAGGCGGTCAACGTAAGGAACCGCCTGTGGAAATGGAGAATTTACACAGGCGGTTCCTTACGTGGACCGCCTGTGGAAATGGATCCATTTCCACAGGCGGTCCACGTAAGGAACCGCCTGTGGAAATTACTTTTCACAGGCGGTTTATTAAGTCGACCGCCTATGAAAATACTCCATAAATACTGCATCTTCTCGGCCAGCTCCATTCAGACAGACTTACTGTTCGAAACAGTAAGCATTTACTGTGGCGACCGATTTGGAAAATAGGGGGGGGGGGGAGGTTTTGTTTTTGATTTCCTTGGAGGAGCCAAATAAGGTATGTATATCTCATCCCTAGATTGCATTTTTTTGAAGTTTAAATTTAGATTTAAGGCTAAATTAGAGTTTCAATGTGATCTAGAGATGCTCATGGTTCTTGCTATTTTGATCATCAAATTAGCTCAAATTTGTTGCAATATTGATTTAATTGTGTAGTTTCACATGATTCTAGTATTATATTTTAAAATTGTAGCTAGAATGTGATGTTTAGCCTTAGGAGGTTTCATCATGCATGAATGAGGATATTTTCTCTAGATCTAGATCTAGATCTAGATCTAGGGGAGAGGGAGAGGGAGAGGGAGAGAGAGAGAGAGTAATGAATTCACATTATTTTGAGTCATAAATTTACGTTAATGTAGATTCAATTGCGTAGACATATTATAATCATAATAATCTTTTTAATTATGATTTTCAAATAAATTATTTAATTAATTAATGTACCTAATTTTGTGGTTGAAGTTAAAGATGGACAGAGCATGGATGTATGATGCGCCAAGATATGGAGAAATATACATCAAAGGACTCTCTGTTTTTATTGAAGCCGCAGAGAAGGATGCTTTAATTAAGAAGACAAAGGAAATGTACTGTCCATGTTCTGACTGCAAGAACCAAAAATTGTGGGACAAATCAAGTGTAATCAAATCGCACTTGATCTTGAGGTGTTTTGTTGAGAATTACAAATGTTGGTCCAATCACAGCGAACAACGTACAAGAAAATCAAACCAGGACATCGCTGCTAATCAAGTAGATGGTGATGATGAGGGAGCAGTCGGAGCCGACAATGATTTTATGATGGATGATGAACCCGATGTTGATCTGGATGATGATGCTGACTTTGATCTGGAGGAAATGCTGCGCCACGCTGAACCGCATGTTTTAAGGGACACGAGAGGTTTAGATAATTTCGAGGCATTAAAAAAGGCATCGAACGAACTTTTGTATGAGGAATCGAAGGGCTGTGATAAGGAGTTCACGGTGTTGCATTCGGTCCTTGAACTTCTAAGGTTGAAGGCCAGCAATGGATGGTCCGACAAGAGTTTCTCGGATCTGTTGTCTCTTGGCAAACATGCTTCCGAAGCCTAACTCCTTGCCCACCACCACTTATCTAGCGAAGAAGCTTATCTTCCCGTTGTCATTGGATGTGCAAAAAATACACGCGTGTCCGAACCATTGTATCCTGTACCGTAAAGAGTACGAAGTCTTGGATAGATGTCCAGTGTGCAATGCGAGTCGGTACAAGAGGAATGATGATTGCGAGGACGAAGTTGCTTCCGCCAACACGAAGAAGAAGAAAAGTAATGCTGGTCGTGACGAAGTTGCTTCCGCCAACACGAAGAAGAAGAAATCATGCGATGGTGATGTGGTACCTACCAGTGATACCCCACTTGCAGTGCCTGTACTCGAACCCTAGGGACTCTGAACTGATGCGTTGGCATTTCGATAAGCGCAAGAAGGATGGAACTAAGCTTCGACACCCCGCAGATGCTAGGCAATGGAGAAAGTTCGATGCCATGTATCCAGAGTTCGCTGAAGAATCAAGGAATGTAAGGTTCGCGTTGAGTACGGACGGAATGAATCCTTTCGGTGACATGAGCACCTCACATAGCACTTGGCCAGTGGTCCTTGCCATCTACAACCTTCCTCCATGGCTATGCATGAAGCGGAAGTACCTTATGCTGTCCACTCTTATCTAAGGACCGAAACAACCAGACAACGATATAGATGTGTTTCTGGAACCATTGATGGAAGATATGGTGAAACTGTGGAACGAGGGGGTCCGGGTATGGGATGAATTCCGACGACAGTACTTCACGCTGAAAGCAATGATTTTGGTTACCATCAATGATTATCCCGCCCTTTTTAACCTATCTGGACAGGTTAAAGGGAAGCAAGGATGTGCAGTGTGCTTGGATGAAACCGCATCTGTGTACCTTCCGTACTCACAGAAGGTAGTGTACACCCGCCACCGACGGTTCTTACTCAGAACTCACAGATACCGCAATATGAAGAAACATTTTGACAACACGGTTGAGGAAGATACTGGCCCGAAACCTCGCAGCAGGGCACGAGTGTTTGAAATGGTCAATAGCATCAAGGTTGTTTTTGGGAAGCCGCCGAAGGGTACAAAGAAGAAGAAAAGTAAGACGCCGACTAGCACGCTGTGGAAGAAGATGCTAATTTTCTTTAAGTATTTGCCCTACTGGAAGGACTTGGACGTCCGTCACAGCATCGATGTGATGCACGTTGAGAAGAATGTGTGTGATAGCATCATTGGCCTCTTACTGGACATACCAGGCAAGACAAAGGATGGAATCAAGTCACGTAAGAACTTGGTGCATTTTGAAATTAGGCCAGAGCTACACCCTGAAGACAGACCAAATGGAAAACATTATCTTCCACCGGCTAGCTACTCTCTGACACCTGAGGAGAAAAAGGCACTGTGCAAGTGCTTACGTGGGGTGGGAGTCCCGACTGACTACTCATCCAACATTAAGAACCTAGTCTCAATGAAAGATTTGAAGCTAATCGGCATGAAGTCCCACGATTGTTATGTGATGATGATGCAGATGCTCCCTATTGCAATAAGAGGTATCAAGCCGAGATACATTAAGGTGGTCATCACACGGTTGTGTCACTTCTTCAACGCAATTGCTCAGAAGGTGATCGATGCTGAAAAACTGGGTGCTCTACATAGTTCGTTGGTAGAGACTCTGTGCCAACTTGAGATGTGCTTCCCTCCATCCTTTTTCGATATCATGGTACACCTCTTGGTTCACATTGTGAATAAGATAATTGCGCTGGGCCCCGTATTCTTACATCAGATGTATGCGTTTGAGCGGTACATGGGCATTCTGAAGGGCTATGTACGGAATCGTGCTCACCCAGAGGGTTCAATGAACGAGGGCTACAGTACCGAGGAAGTCGTTGAGTGTTGCATCGATTACATAAAAGATTCTAATCCCATTGGTATACCTATATCTCGACATGAGGGGAGGTTGTCTTGGAGAGGGACCAAAGGAAAGAAAAGATTCGTCGATCATGATTACAAAGCAGTGGAAGAAGCACATTTCACCATATTGCAGCAGATCCAGTTAGTGGCGCCGTACGTCGAGCAACACCTAAAGGAGCTGTACACAAAAAATCAAGGCCGCTCGTATGATTAAATCTTGAAAGAGCACAAGCGTCGCTTCACCACATGGTTCAAGAACCAAAACCTTCCGGACGGTGAATCTCTAGATAAAAAAAATGTTAAAATGTTGGCCTGTGGCCCATCAAGTTTAGTTACGTCATGGCAAGCGTATGACATTAATGGGTACACGTTTTATACCAAAGCAAAAGATAACAAGAGCACGACCCAAAACAGCGGAGTTCGAACAGAAGCCTATGACACAACAGGGGAAAAGGTCACCTACTATGGGTTCGTAGAAGAAATCTGGAAACTCGACTATGGAGTGAATCTACAGATTCCCATCTTTCAGTGCAAATGGGTCAAACACCCAAATGGCGTGGCGGTGGACAACTACGGCTTCACAATTGTCGACCTCAGCATTGTAGGCCACAAAGATGACCCGTGGGTACTCGCTGATCACGTCGCACAAGTTTTCTATATAATCGACCCCGCAAATGAAAAGAAGCACGTAGTTGTTGCCGGAAAACAAAGAATTGTCAGAGTCGAGAATGTGGAGGATGCGGAAGAATACAATCAGTTCGATAACGTGCCGCCTTTTGGAGATCCAGAAAAGATCAAACTTGTAGAAGCAACCCTCGATAGATCTGTGATGCCGTACATGCGTCTGCATGGTGTAGGGAAAACAGTTCAAGGCAAATAATGCAATGTTATGCGATATTTTTCTAATGTGATAGAACCCTTAAATTTGTATACAATTAGGATAAGCTTTAATTTGTATTATGGACTTGTATGCATTTAAGATGCTTCAATATGTAATAGATTATTTAAGATGCTTTAGTACGTAATAGAACATTTAAGATGCTTTAATATGTAATAGAATAGTATTTCCCAAACTAGCAAAAAAAAAACATTCAACAAGTTTCCATAGGCGGTTGACTTAAGAAACCGCCTGTGAAAATGGATTTTCACAGGCGGTTCACCTAATGAACCGCCTGTGGAAATGATCCATTTCCACAGGCGGTTCCTTAGGTGAACCGCCTGTGAAAATCCATTTCCACAGGCGGTTCACCTAAGGAACCGCCTGTGAAAATGATTTCCACAGGCGGTTCCTTAGGTGAACCGCCTGTGAAAATCCATTTCCACAGGCGGTTCACCTAAGGAACCGCCTGTGAAAATGATTTCCACAGGCGGTTTCTTAAGTCAACCGCCTGTGGAAATCGTTCCTACTTATATAACCGCGCGCGGCCCCGAAAACCCTAGTGCTTTCAGAAAACTTCGACCTCGCCGTCAAGCTGTCCTTCCATCCCCCTACCGCGCTCTCTGTTTCCGCCGAGTGTGACCACGCCGAGGAGCTGCCGAGGTTGGCAGGGCCGACAAGGAGCCGCTGCTGCCACAGCCGGTGGAGGGCCGACTGCGCCGAGGAGGAGCCGTCGCCGCCGCCGCTGCCGCCGAGTACGACAGCGCCGAGGAGGAGCCTCCGCCGCTGAGGTCCACAGCACCGAGGAGGAGCCGCCGCCGCCGGTGAGTAGTTCCATGTCCCCCTCCCGGCCGAGCCATCGTAGTCGGTTCTCCGATCGGCCGTGTGTCCCCCCCCCCCTTCTCTGTGATGCCGGCCATCGTGTCGTGGTGCAGCGCCGCCGGTGAGTACGTCCTTTTCCCCCTCCCGGCCGAGCCGTCGTAGTTGGTTCTCCGGCCGGCCATGTTTCCCCCCCCCTTCTCTGTGATGCCGGCCATCGTGCCGTGGTGCCGTGTACTGCAGATTTGTTCCTTGTATTGGTGAGGTGAACCCACTGCAAAGTTGTCAAAATTGATGCTTCAAAGACATTGTACATTTCCATTTCTAAAAATTTTCTTATATGGGAGTGGTAGCTCTTTCATCGATCTTTCGTGTCATGCATGAACCTATATATCTAGAGTGATTTTGTATGTGTACTATCTCTTGCGTGTCTTCCTAGAACGCTTTCAGTCAAAATTTTAAAACTTTAACCATTCTGTAAATAAAAAGTACTTACTTTTGGTTGAATATGAAAATCAATAGATCCATCATCAATCATATATACTCCATTGCCATTATTATAATTTTATTTACCTATGATAACACATGCTTAATTAGAAAATGTAATGGTAAAACTTGTGCACCAGATTTTTTAAGATGCCCTACACGACAGACAAATCACACATGAGGTAGTATTGATTACCACTTATTAATATTTATTGTGCTCTATTTTGGCAACTCTTAATTTTTTTTATCAATTAGTTCCACCCATACATTATAGAAATCGAATATGAATGAAATTGAATATGAACAATTGATTCTGATATACTTTATTGATATTCACCATCTAGCTTATGTGTAATGCTAACTAATTCGCTGCATCTTTGTGGTTTAGGGACATTGTCACTAAAATTATTTTTTGTTGGCGATTTGCTTTTGGGGAAATTGGTCACCCTCATGAAAATTCCCTAGTCTGTTTGTGTTTAGAGGTAAAAAAAAGAGATTAGCTGCGAACATGTTAGTTAATTCGACCTAATAGCTACTCTCTCTCTCACACACACACTGGAGTTCATGTGGAAGGAAAACCATGTTGAAGGTTATGCTAGAATATGCAAATGAGCCACATTTTTCTTTATGAGGTAATAGAATATGCTGCATAGCATACTGATGCCTAAAGTAGGAAAGTGGGCACATAGATTCCAAGGAAAAGAACATGGAATTTCAATGTATGCGAATGAATTTCAATGTATGCGAATGAATCCATGCATGCTTATCTCCTTTATGTCATCTAGACGGATATATTGGACTAATGAATAGGATGAGTTAATTACTACGCTAGTTAGTTACTATTACCTTCATTCTTTTTTGCTTGTTGTTTTGAACATGGATATAGTTTCCAATATATGCCTTTGACTATTACTTTTTCTAAACTACATCTATTTGAGAACTAAGGGAGTATTAGAACCTAACCAAAATGGCAGAACTAATATGTTGTAACAATATATTATGTGTGCCAATCATTGGAAGGTGTCATCTTAGAAATTTTCATCAAGCATGGATGGAGATATATATAGTACAATAGGTCGTGCAATGCATGATAATAATTCAAACATGGAGATATATATAGTTTTATTGAATGCATCACTGCCCCACCTAATATTAACTACTTTGCTATAAGATTCATATTTTTTTAGAAAGAAAGAGCAATACCAAAATGTATAAAACATCACCTCCTTGAATATTTTGTACAAAGATTTATTGGAGTGGTGAGACATATTGCAATTGTATTAGATGTATTCTTTTCTTGTAGTAGTTGTAGGCATATAGCATGATTAAATTAAAACTAGTCTTTATTGTGCTTGTAATGCTTTGTTAATTATTTTTATATGATGGCTTAACAAATCACATACAAAATGTTGAAATCGGCTGTATAGTTTTATTGAATGCATCACTGCCCAGCATTTTTCAGTACACTTAACCTTGTACATATGCGAATAACATGTTAATACCCTGTACCACTATTGTGTGTGTTTCTAATATTTTTAACCTTTCGTTTGTCCCTAACATATAGTCCCTAGTAGGGATCAACAGAGAGAGACCAAATTAAGTTCGGTAGCCCATTTCCCAGGCTAGTTGTTGCCCATGTAGAATAGCCAAAAGTTAAGTGCATAAAGTGCTATTGTAGCCAATCTTTTCTATAAATGGCACCACCCGTCTCGCAAACTTCACGTAGAAGCTTCCTTTCCCGTGTTATAGAGCAAATCCTTGTTCAAAAGCTTAATCTACCACAATGGTGATCACCAGAAGGAAGACCCTCATTCTTTACTTCAGGTTTCTAGACTTTGACATTGCGGCGTTCGAATAATCCAATATTGTCATTCTCTGCTCTCTAATTTCCATGCTTTTCTTGTGTTCTATGATACTCCATTTTCCATTTTACACTACTACTAAATTCCCCTTTTTTTCGTACTAGTATACATGTTAGCTTTTTCTGGACAATAATAATCCAGCGGTCGATTCAGTACTATGGGGCAGAAGAGGACAGTAACCCCGAAGAAACCAGAAGCAACCAGGATGTCGGATGTTGCAACAGAGGTCTCCCCGGCACAGAGGACGCTCGCAATAGAGGCCTCCCCGGCACAGAGGTCGGATAGGGATCCAAGCCCACACCAACCGTCCTCCTCCGACAGCAGCAAAAGCTCGGGCTCGTATCACAGCCCGAGCCCTGTTCCATGCGAGCGGGAGATCCGTCGTCGGGAAAGTGACAACGAGTACGATCCCGCCGAAGAGGTATTTAGTTGAGTCAATGCATTTCATACTTGTTACATGGAGGAATATCTTCTGTTGATGTCAACTCTCATTTATTTTCTCTCTAGAGGGTGAGGGTGCCAAGATCTTCACGTTGATCATCTGCGCCACAACATTCTGCGCCACAACCCACCGCTACATCTGTGCCCAAAACTGCGGGTCCCTCTGGGCCGACGCTGAAACGAAGAAGGGGTGAGCGTAGCAGGAACAAGTTGTCGTCCGGCATTTTTACAATAACACAGGTCGGAGTTGAAGGGGAGCCTATTGCACCTCGTGAGGCCTGCGCCAAATTCCGCAACGGTTGCGGATTCCTTGTTAAGGAGTACGTCCCAATCACTGTAACTGATTGGCGATTGGTGTCGGATGAGACGAAGGATTTTCTATGGGCAACATTGCAGAGAACCATCCGATTCCCCTCGGGAACAGAGGAAGCAGCCAAACAGAATGCATTGAAAACTATGGGAAAAAGTCTCCAGGGTTGGAAGAGTGAGCTCAACAAGGAATTCATGAAGAAGAATCTGGTACCCTTTAATAAATACCGAAAAATTACACCAGAGCAATGGGCAGAGTTTGTTAGGCAGAAGACCACACCTGATGCCATCAAACTGGGTGAATCGTTCAAGCAACTTGCGAAGAAGAATAAGCACCACCATCACCTGGGCACTTCTGGGTACGCCCCCAAAATTCCTGAGTGGAGGAGGCAAGAGGAAGAGGCTGCCCGGGTTGGGAAACCCAACCCTTTAGAAAATTGTGACGAGCGAAGCAGGAACTGGGTCTATGCTCGATCACAACGAACCGAGTCTGGGGACTTAGCCTTCAATAGCCCCGAGACCATGGAGGTGACCCAGACCATCCAAGGGCTTGCTAACGAAGGGTCTATAGAGGCTAACAGGGAGAATGACCTACTTACCAAAGCCCTGGGGAACAAGGAACACCCGGGTCGCACTCGAGGCATCGGATCAAAAGTGGGCTGGAAGCATGGGTTCCCAAACGATGCGGGCCAGTACAAGACACGAACTAGATATAAGGAGACCCTAGAGGAACAGATACAAGAACAGGTTAAGGTCGAATTCATGAAGATGTGGAATGAAAAGGAGAAGGAAAGGGCGGCATTAATGCTGATAGAGCAACCAACCAGCCTAGGATTTCGGAGCAGCGTCGGGTCCACACATTTCGATAGCCAGAGATATCCTGTGGATGAAATCAAAGAGGCTACCCCTTGCATTCTTCATGTTCCGGTCGGCAAGGGAGACTTCACTGTCGAGGCTGCCACTGGCCAGGCCATTCCAGGCCGTGTGTTTCACAGTCAAGATATTCCGGTCAGTTACGCCAAGTTACAAGTGGACTCGGTGCAACCGATTTTCAGAAAGTACAAGCTCGAAATCAGCTATTGGAAACTTCATTTTGTGGCCCAGACGGGATATCATAGTAAGCTATCCGAAGTCACAATCGCCAGCGTCCCGCCTGTCCCAGGGCCCTGCATCTCTGCCTCAGGCACCGCTGCCCCATAGCCAACCCACTCCGCCTCAGGCACCTCAGCCCCAGAGCCAACCGACTCCGCCTCAGGCACCTCAGCCCCCGTGCCAACCCACTCCGCCTCAGGCACCTTCGCCCCCGCGCCTGGTATCTCTGCCGCAGGCAACTTCGCATCGTGCTTCACCGTCTACAACTCAGGCACCTCCGCCTCCAGTGTCTCTAACTCCGGCGTCTCCGCCTCCTGCACATCCATCACCTGAGCATCGGAGAGTTCCTACAATGATTACCCCGTATGAGAAGATTGAGCTACCTGATCCGATGAAGAGGTGGCTTCTGTCCTCGTCAAAACCAAAGGCATCATCCGCACAGGAATCTCCAGCGAAGGGCAATCTCACGAAAGAGATCGTCAAAGCATTAAGTACGTCACAGATAGATTTTGTGCCTACACTGGATGTTCCCGAAAAATATGAGCATGTCAAGCCATTTCTGCCATCATTTCAACTCCAGGAAGGTCCGTGAGAGATGAGGAAATTCCACGAATGGTACATGAGGGCATGTCGCGCGGGCCTCTCCATAATCACTGCTTCTGTCCCCGCTAACGTTTATCTAAGCGGAGACAACTACCTCATGTTGGATTTCAAGGACATGCACGCTGTGTTCCGCCTTGACAAACTTGACATCAATCTCATAAGCGTCTTGTGCCTATAAGTGCCAACAATCTATCTCTACGTTTATAAGTGTACCAATATATGTTATAGAAGCTAATGACTATTAATTTGTTCTGTAGGATGCAATAACGATGCAGATAAGTTAAAGAGGCATGTCGGATTCCTTGATCCGCAACGAATTTCCCAACCAAACATGATCGTGAACATAAGGACTGATGACCCTAGGATTAAGGGGAAGAGTAAAAAGGATAAAGCACGGGTCATAAAAGAAGCAACCAAAACAAAAAGGGTCCAAATGTCAACCTACGTAGGAAGGGCTATGCTTGAAATGCAGGACAAGGACTGCATCTTCGCTCCCTACAACTTTAAGTAAGTGTGATACGTTATGAATCTAACATAATTGTTCAACTTAGTTGATTGATCAAGAATCTAACAGAAGTATTCATGTAGCGATCACTACATTTGTATAATGCTGATGCCGAAGTCGAGCAGACTCGTGGTCCTTGACTCTGCCGATTTCCAACAAAAATCCTACTAAGATTTCATTGATATTATACAGAGGTAAAGGAAGTCTCCCATACTTAAAATTCTTATACATTATTTATGAATTGATAATTACTTGTTGGTATTTGAATAGGGCCTACAAGTGGTACGTAATGAAAGGTGGGATACACGATACGGACAGGCCGGATGCGATGACAGTCCGTACACATTTTTTGGTACTAACACAACTTCTAATTCTTGTATTCCACTATTAATGACGAATATTTTTATTGAACTAACGAATACGTTGCATTTTTTTAAGTGCCACAAGCAAGGTTTCAATACCGTTCTTTGTGGATACTATGTTTGCGAATTTCTTAGGATAAACGGGAGGTACACAACGAACCCTGAGGACGTAAGTCACCATTGCGCCTGCACATTCTTATTTGGTTATGTTTCCGTTGTTAGTAGTGTTTTAACTCTTTTAGTGTGTTTTCAAACCAGGCAAGGATGATTCAATGTGCGAACCAAGCTCTCACCGATAAAGAAATCCAAAACGTCCAACGTGACATGTGCCGGTTTATTATGCACGAAGTCATCCACAAGAACGGTAGATTTTTGATCGCGGAGGCGAATTAGCTAGCCATCTGAGACTTTGTATGTGGGACAGCGACTCTTAGCTATATAGGCTTGTGATGTTGTAAATACTGTTTTGTAAATATTGCTGTACTTGTGTTAAATGTTGAAATATGTGATGTTATTCATATTGTTATTGAAACTGTGTGAAATCTGGATGGAATAAAATATATTCTATTTATTTTTTTTGAAATAAATACGTACCACAGGCGGTTCTCCTACGGAACCGCCTGTGCAAATCTTTATATCACAGGCGGCAGCTAATGTGGACCCCGCCTGTGGAAATCTATTTCCGCAGGCGGTTGACATATGGAACCGCCTGTGGAAATAGATTTCCACAGGTGGTTTGTTAAGATAACCGCCTGTGGGAATCCATTTCCACAGGCGGTCACTTTTGCGCCTGTGAAAATCGTTGATTCCACAGGCCTTCTGTCAGAGACGGGTGCGCCAAACGCTTGTGAAAAGGCTTTTTCACCCGCCTGTACAGTATCGTTTTATAGTAGTGTAGCGTCCATTTCGGCAAGGAGGCTTGAGCTTTCACCACTATAGCGGTGATAGAGAATCATATGTTTGCCACATTCCAGATTACAGATCGGGAATTGGCCTCCCGATCCATAGTGAACAAAACAGGGAGGTGGGGGATGGCCCTAGACAAATTTCTGCCACCACCAGGAGAGCCCAACGGTGGCAAGCCACGATGACGGAGCAGTAGGCGATTCAACATCGCCTCCCAAATTGCCGCTGGATTTTCTGCTGGATTCAAAATGTTCTGTCTTGCTATATGATCAGTACCTTGTTTTTGTTCTTATATGTTACAACTAGTAGCAGTAGTATTTTAGTCTAGTGGTGCTATTTTTCTCCTTGCATGTTCAAATCGAAGGATTGAGGCCGACGCCGTCTGACAACGCTCGGTCTACCCTCGATGTTGGCTTCGTCCTTCCTAGTAGCTGTAGTTTCAGCTTCATAGCTGACCGTCCTTGATCTCACTACCCCTTGAGGTGTAGATTTGGGTACTCAAGCTTCTATCCCTGCAGCTTCCCTTTCTTTTTTCTTTATTTTCCCATGTGGAGGCTACCCGTTATGGTGCTTGTAGTGTTAAGTATCTTCACCTGGTAGCTATGTTCGATCCGGGTGAGATTCTTGCTGTTTGTCTTTGGCTGGTGTTTTCACTACTAGTTTGTTATGCTTGTTTGCTATCCGTTGTGTTGTGCTGCCCGATCCTGTGCGCCAGGTTCTAGTGATTAAAGAGGCAAGTCTTCGGATGGGATCTTGTCTCGGTGGCTTGAATATGGCCCATACGGCCTTGACCACCCACCGACAGTGAGGTTTAAGTCGGCCATCACCAAGATCTCTGGCAACCCCAACTCCTCTACCTCGACCGTGGAGACCTTCAAGAGATGGCGTCCTTTTCTTCTAGAAGCTGTTTTACTGATGCACCCATGCCAATGTTAGTCACTCATCACATATAAACCAAGGATCATTTCAACTTGGCCTCTCAATCTCCTCCTTGATGAGTGAATTGACAATTCTCAAAGCACAAAGATTTTGGTTTGAAGAAATTACAACAAAAAAAACTCATCCAAGTGACCAAAAATTAAGGAAAGAGCAAAAAGATGTCACTTAGCATAAGAAAGATTGCATGCTCAAAAACTCACCCTTGACGAATGCACCGATAAAAATTGTCTACTCGTTTCATTATGCAAGATTGTTCTTTGAGGCTTAGTACATATTTTCTCCCCTTTGGCAATGCAAACATCAAGGATAAAACACCATGCAATGCATGAACATGCAATCCTATTGAGCTTCCATAGTACACCACACATGATTTACGACTGTTAGAAATGTCAAAGGGCTATGGAAAGTAGAATGTGGATCTCACAATTGCACAAAAGCTAAAAAAAAATAGTAACACAAGAGCATGAAGCTACACAAGCTAAACCTGAAGAATTGTTAGTGCATTTAAGTTCACATGGCTGAATCATGGTAAAAGCAACCACCACATAAGCATCCACTCATGCTGAGGCAATACAAGCAGTAAGAACTAGCAAACTTCAATCTCAAACTAGGCAAATAGGCATTCATGATATTAGGTTTTGCAAACACTCACATATGAAACCAGGACTTAGTTAGATCAAGTGATTAAAAATTAAACATTTAGTCACAGTTCTTTGTAATTCATTTTATCCTCGAGTTGCTTCTTATCCAAGCGAAGTGTCGCACGACTGGGTACGGAAAACACCTCGAGGAATTAAGACAACCATATTGGATCACATCTTAGCACAAGAAGCTTGATTGCTCAAGATTATTCAAATTTCACAAATTATCAAGTTTTCATGAGATCAAGTCAAGTAGTGTCTTTGTGACACAAAGAACACAAGTTCCCCCAAGGTTTTATCATGAGCTAAACATTTGACAAAGACAGAAAATATAATGCAATATTCCCCAATTCACTATCTTGAACCAAGAAACTTAGAGCAAGATATTTATCAAACTAGGCTTAACACAAGTATTGACTAAGCCAAAGCAATTACAAATATGGTGATCAAGAATATAGCATTTCATAGTCTACATGATTCATAAAATTGGCAAATGTCATCTTTAGAAAAGTTAGCTTGCTTGAAATGATTCATGTCAAAGCATCAAGAGAAACCTAAGTTTAAAAGTTAGCTCTACACAACTACTCAACTGAGTCCAAATTCAAGACTAACAACTGAAAATGCTAACGACATTCAGTCAAAGCTCAACTACAATGATTATCTTACAAAATGCTATGCAATGCTAATGCAATAAAAATAAGATAAAGTATGTACAATGGCAACTCCCTGTCACAGAATGCCATAAGGTTGACACACTCCTAGCTCTCCCCTCAAAAAAGTAAACCTGGTTGCATCTAGAGGTTTGGTAAAGATATCCGAAAGCTTGTGTTGGGTATCTATGTATGTCAAGTCAATATCTCTCTTCTCATTGTAGTCTCGTAAGAAATGGAATCTCACATCTATGTGTTTGGTTCTGGAGTGTTAGACTAGATTATTGGCTAAGCTTATAGAACTAGTGTTGTCACACAAAAATAGAACACTCTTGAAGTCTAACCCAAAATCTCTCAAAGTAGCAACCATCCACAAAATCTAAGAACAGCAACTAGCGACAGCAATATATTCAGCTTCGGTACTTGACAAACACTAGACTGTTTGCGAGAAGACCAACAAACAAGAGAGGTACCCAAGAAATGACAAGTACTGAGGTACTCTTTCTATAAATCCTACAACTAGAAAAGTTAGCATCTGAAAAATCTCAAAGAGAAAGCGAAGATGATGCAGAAAACCAAAGACCATACTCAAGAGTGTGTTTGAGATACCCCAAGATGCGCTTCACCATTTGGCGATGAAATGTTCTTAGTGATGCTTGAAAGCGAGCACACAAGCAGTCGACAAAGTGGATGTTGGATCTTGTCGTTGTCATGTACAGGAGGAAGCCAATCATGCTCTTGTACTCCCACTGATCTACTGCCATGCTATTTTCATCTTGATCAAGCACGGTTGAGGTAGCCATCAGTGTTGCCAAGGGCTTTGCATCGCTTATGTCAAACTTCTTCAGCAGATCCTTGTTGTACTTTGTGTGGTGGACGAATGTACCTTTCTTGCATTACTTGATTTGAAGCCCAAGGAAAAAGTTAAGCTCACCCCTCATCGACATCTCGAATTCTCTACTCATAGTTTCTGCAAACTTGGCCACAAGTGCATGAGAAGAGCCACCAAAAATGCTATCATCCACGTATATATGAACAAGTAGAAAATCATTGCCATGCTTAAAGGTAAACAAAGTTTTATATACCAACCCTATCACATACCCATGCTCTAACAAGAAGGACTTAGCCTATCATATCATGCCCTAGGCGCCTGTTTAAGCCCATATAAAGCCTTCTAAAGTTTGTATACTCTATGTGGGTATTTTAGGTACTTAAAACAAGGGGGTTGCTTGGAATAGACCTCTTCCCCTATAAACCTATTTAGGAAAGCATTCTTAACATCCATTTGATACAATTTTAAACCTTTGGATGCCAAAAATGCAAGGAGTATCCTAATAGCTTCTAATCTAGCTACTGGTGCAAAGGTCTCTCTAAAGTCTATCTCCACTATTTAAGTGAAATCCTGGGCCATAACTCTAACCTTGTTTCTAACTACAGACCCATTCTCCCCTTGCTTGTTCTTCAAAACCCATTTGGTGCCTATGGTATGAATATTTGGGGGTGGTTCTACAAGGACCCATCTATGAAATGAGCATGTTGAGTAAATTTTAGATCTTGTCACCCTTTCACCAATATCACTGATCATCGACTGTGGCGGATGTATTTCCTGAATGTGTTGAGGATGTCTCCCGTTGTGAGAAGATCTCCCCTCAAACATTATTGGTGTAGGTTCAAAAGTAGCTAAAGTGGAAGTAGAGGCTGCAAGACCCTCTGCCATTGTCGAAAAGGCAGGAGCCAGCTCGAAAGTAGGTGTGATGGCAAGAAGTAGTGGATCATCCTCATCATCACTGAGAGCTGGAAGGTCACCATCTACAAAGATGCTCATCATCATCTCTTGATCACCTACACACTCAAGAATAGGGCAAGCACAAGGGGTTGATTCATCAAAAGTCACATCACAAGACTCCATGATGGTGTTAGTATCAAGATTATAAACCCTGTAAGAATGACCATGAAGCGAATAACCCAAGAAAATACCATTGGAAGAATGCGACTCGTACTTATCAAGATTTCTACGCTTTAGGATGAAGCAACGAGAACCAAAAACTCTCAAGTGAGAAACCTTTGGCTTCCTCTAAAAGAGCAACTCATAAGAAGTCACATTCAAAACTGAGCGTGCGAGCGCAAGAAAATCCGATTTCAGATATAACAAGCTGTGCTAATAGCCTCTGCCAAAAACTTCCTAGGAGTCCTATGCTCATCAAGCATCACCCTAGCCATCTCAACAAAGGTTTTATTCTTCCTCTAAATCACGTCATTCTGCTGAGGAACACGTGGGGCAGAAAATTGATACTTAATGCCATGTTCAAAGTATTAAAGAGATAGTTCTTGAACTTAGTGCCATTATCACTACAAATTGCTTTCAATGTACAAGGGAGTTCCTTAAACAATTTCAAATCTAAGCTCCAAAAGTGTGAGAATACTTTATCCTTCCTTAAAAGAAAGAATAGCTAAGAATAGCAAGATTAGTCATCAACAATGACAAATACATACCACCTCCCACCTGCCGAACGGACTTAGGATGGACCAACAGTGTCCATATGAAAAAGTTCTCCCGGTCGTTCAGTTATCACCAGATTAACTAGTGAGTGAGAGGCGAAAATCATCTTGCCTTGCCGACAAGGAGCACAAACAAGGTTCTTCTCAAACTTGAGCTTGGGCAATTCTCGGATCAAGCCAAGGCTACTCAATCGAGAAAGCAAATCAAAACTCATGTGCCCTAGCCTCATATGCTCGTGCTCTCTCCAAATTCTAGTTGTTGTAATTGATAGAGCTAGGAATCATTGCCTTTAGAGAGGAATGGACATCAATGCAAAAAGTAAACCTCTAGTGTCTTGGAGTAAAGTAAATCAAAAGAGGGGATTGGAGTTATCAATCTCCAGACTCAAAATTCAGCTCTTTTAGTTAAACATTTGGACAAATTTTACAATCAGAGGGATCTTCCTTGGGTCAAGTTGCTTTGGATGTCACATTACACAGACCCTATGCCTCCGCATGCCGCTGTTAGTGTTGGCTCTTTTTGGTGGAAGGATATTCTTAAGCTTTGTGATTTGTTCACAGGTATTCTTCATGCACAATTGGTAATGGTACACCAGTCCTTTTTTGGAGTGATGTTTGGAATGGCCAGCTTCTCCATAGCATTTATCCAATACTTTTTTCTTATGCAAAGAATAAAAAGATTTCAGTCAAAGTCTTTCTCAATAGCAACAAAATCCATGAACAGTTTTACATTCCTCTTTTTGAACAAGCTTATATGGAATACCAAAGTTTACAAGATTGGACAAACAATATTCAACTTATGGATTCTCAAACAGATGTATGGAGTTACATTTGGGGTTCTAACACATACTCATCTCAAAAGTTTTACATTCAACTTTTTAGATGTCTGCAACATCCTTAGCCTCTTCTTTGGATTCGGAAATCTAGATGTTCTAACAAACTCAAGGTCTTCTCTTCGCTTCTCTTGGTGGACAAACTCAACACAAGAAATATTCTAAAAAGGAAAAATTTTAAGGTCAACAATAACAACTACAATTGTGTTCTTTGTGACCTCCAGACTGAAGAAACTGCCTTTCATCTGTTCTTTGGCTGCTTCTTCAGTAATTGTTGTTGGGAAGTCATTGATATCAATTGGGATCATAGCCTTCCATTCCTTGACATGATCTATAAGGCTAAACAAGAGTTCAACCAACCTTTCTTCAAGGAAATGTTCATCATTGCTCTTTGGAATATTTAGCAGTAGCAAAATGGCTTTATCTTCAAGGATCAACTTCCTAGCCCTTCTTCTTGAAAGATTGGCTTTTTAGAGGAATCTCATTTACAATCTTTTAGATTCAAGGACCCTCTTTAATCTGTTTTCCTTCTCTGGCAAGAACTTCTCTCATTCTAGTTTGTCTCTTCTTCTTAATCCTCTGGGATCTCTTTTAGTTTTTGCCCCTCTGTACAATGCTTTGTTCATGTTATAGTTTTATACTAAAATTTCAGAAGGGGTCACCCCTACTGTTTCCAATTAAACGAAAGTGAACTGCCATGTGATTCTGCTACGGAATCTCGATCCTCACAATGGCCTATGCAATAGAACAAGGCTGATGATTAGGGTGTTCTAGGATAACACAATTGACGCCGAGATTGTTGGAGGCCAACATGCTAGAAAGAGGGTGTTCATACCTAGGATCCCTTTGTACCCTCGGAGGACATTTCACTTCCTTTCAAATTCAAGAGAAAACAATTCCTAATCTGTCTCAGCTTTGTAATTACCATAAACAAAGAACAAGGACCATCCTAAATGTTGGTATTTACCTTTTTGAGCCTATATTCTCACATGGCTACCTTTTTGTTGTGTTGTCAAGGGGAGTGTCAAGGCAGATGATACGGGTTTTAGCGAAGCCAAATAAAGACATAGATCTGACAAGAAAAAGCACAAAAAAAAACATTGTGTACAGGGACATCTTTGAACGATGAAACATGTTTATTAGGTAATAACCGCACAGATCAAGAAGGAAAAATATTATGTAATATGGTGTGGTATATGTTGGCGCAAGAAGATATCTTGCACGAACAAGTGCGGCAAGAGCTCACTCACAGGAGTGGCTCAAGCTTGGAGAAGAAGTGGAGAGGGAGGAACACCAAAAATGTTGATAGTAAAAAGGACCAGTCCCTTGGCCTGATGGCCAAGGGTCTGTATTTATAGGGCCATTCAGGGTGTAGATGTACAGGTATGCCCTTACAGCGATACAAATATCGCAATACATCAGGGTCCTAGAGCCGGTTGGATCACACAGCATGGGTCTAGGTGGGATACCTTTGCCCCTAATTTAGAAGATATTATCTAGTATGGTGATACAGTGGTGCAAGTGGCCCTAAAGGTGTGGTATTCTGCCAGTCGCCTATTACGGCGTCACACTGCCAAGATGTCAGGATGGCCTCTACTTGTGCTGGGGATGTCAGGATGGCCTCAACTTGCATCAGATTAAATGTAAGTCACTTTCTTGCAGGTGGAGGATGGCTGCTGGGACCCTCTGATTGATCTTTCTCCAAGGTCTGATGGCCCCTCCCTCCAGTTGATCTTTCTCCAAGGTCTCATGGCCCCTCCCTCCTGGTGATCTTTCTCCAAGGTCTGATGGCCCCTCCCTCTGGGCTCCGGGGAGCCTACCTAGGCTCTCGGACATGGGGGCCACTGAGAGGTCAGGGCTCGAGAGACTAGGGCTCTAGGAGACTGGGGCTCTGGGAGACTGGGGCTCTGGGAGGCTGGGTGTATAAACCCAAAATCCTAAAACTAAGAAGATAAAAACTTTTTCAAAAGAAATTAAAAAGAGTTTTGCAAAATTAAATAAATTCCTAACTGTGTATGTGTGCTTTATACATATATGCATATATGTGGATATGTGTTCTGTGTATAAATACATGTATTCATTGAGGGCTATTTTCCTATAAAAGAATATATATGCATATATTTTTATTGCTTGATTATGTGAGCTAAAGTATTTTATAGGTAGTATATACACTGTATATATAATTATACAAGTGTATATACATGAGAAAAATTAGAGAAGAAATAGAAAAGCTTTTGAGCTAAGCCCATCTCCCTTCTCTCCCTTTCTCAGTTTCAGCTCAACCCGCCAACATCTATCCCCTCCTCTTTCTTTATCTGGGCTGCAGCCCACTTCTTTTGCCTGGCCTGCCGAGCTCATCCCCTACCTCCAGCCTCTGCTCCCTCTCCCAGCTCTCTCATGCGCCGTTGTGCTGCGCCATCAAAGGAATCTGAGCTAGCCACGGGCCAAGAAGAAAATCTGGTGCGCATATGATGGAGAGGGTGTTCTAGAAGGTACCAACTGCGGATAAGAAAGAATCATGGCCGAGGACGCCATATCTCCAATCGGAATCGAGCTCAAATTGGAGTTTGAGTTGTTGATGCCGCCGTTTAAATCGAACCCGAGCCGCCCACAAACTCTATCTCCTCCAGGTATAAATAGCACCCAAAACCCCTCCCCTATAGCATCCCAGAGAATGTCGTCGGTTTAGAGACGAGAATCACCGAGAGAAGCTTGTTTGTTGCTGCGTCAGTGAGGGGACCACCACTATCGATCTCGCACGCCGAAGCTCGATCGCTGCCTCCGAAGAGTTCTCTAACACCGCAGGAGCACAAGGAAGCTTCCTGAAGCAATCTCGAACATCGTTCGCCACTGGACTACTGTCTACAACACCGACCAAGGAGAATCAACGCTATGCACTGTCGCTCGCCTCTCTAGAGCCTCTCTGACATCGATGTGTCCCCTTGGTATGATCCCCGTGCCACCCTGATCCTTTTCAGCCGCTCACTGTCGAGTTTAGATCGCTAGAGCACCATTCCGATGCTGTTCTGGTGTTGCGCCACCATGGAAGCCATCGTTGCTGCCTCTATTCAGTTGGAGATGAGAGCCGGTGCATGTGAGCTGTCCGATCCAAGACCAAGAGCCGAGATTAGAAGCCCTCATACCCCTTCACCGGCCAATCCGAGCGCGATACGTGTCAACTCATAAACCTAGTTAGCCGGTCTGCCACCGCACCTTGCCACATCGGATGCCACGTCGGCGGATTCCCTAGCGTTTCATGCCTTCTCAGCAAAGGATGCCCAGTCAACATTCTTGTTTTTCTTTTTAATTGTTTATTGCTATGATGATGTCATAAAGCCTAAATATTGCGCAATAAGTAGTTCAGTGTAAAAAATTCCTAAAAAGTAATAATAAATAGGATTAATTTCTAACAATGTTTTATAGGTTTATTTAATTCTATTTAATAGTTTTAAATAGTTTTATAATTCAAATAAATGCTAGAAAATCTAGAAAAATCACAGAAAATCATAGATGGCTTTGGAAAATCCTAGAAAATTCCTAGCAACATAATTTAATCTGTAGATAATCTTTTTAGTCAACCGTAGCACCGTTCTGACCCGTTCTTTCACCGTATAGTCCAAAATAGTGTAATCTTGTGATGATGATGTTTGTTGTATGATGTTTGGTTCTTTTTGGATCTTGGTGTTTATGTTTTGTTATTTTTCTGCGTATATTGCGAGTAGACGCCAATGTTCAGGAGGAGCTAAAAGGTCTACGGGATCAAGATTTTGAGGACCCAACTAAGCTCACTGAAAGCAAGTTGTGTTCTTTATCATTTTTATCCTAATTTTAAAAATATTTTGTTTTATAAATATGCATGCTAATAAATTGTTGGGAATCCCAAGTGTTTTGTTTTACCCTAGTTTTTCCCTTATCATCCTTGTCACCATAGTATAGTTTTGGGTTATAGAGGGATACATGATGCTTAGCTTTGCTTTGGATGGTAATCGTGATAATTGTTCCACGAACTGGATACTGGTCCTATGCAACAATGATAAAATATGATGGAATAATTTTTACAGCAACATGGTATAGGGATTTGAGCAGGTGGTATGATGAGATGTATGGTTGGGAAAGTGGTAATCTTGCTCAAATTTAAGTACCGGTTCGTGGGGTGACCTTTCTATGTTTATAGTACAACCACAAGCCTAGAATGGGACGGGCCTAGCCAAGTAATTTGCTTACTCTCAGCATAGTATGGACCAGGTAGAAGAGCGGTGAATGGACGATGTATTGGAATCCAAAAGGCGCAAGAGGGGCTTTTGTTGTTGAGGTGGAATCATGTGGCAGTGAAACCTTAGCGCGTAGATATGTGCTGAGAGGGGGCAATGTAAAGGATTTGTAGTGGATTCCTAACGCATACCTCGGTAGTGTGTAAGAGTTATCCGTCGGTCAATGGATGCTCGGCTGAATGGGATGATACATCTTGTGGGTGTTGGGGGGAAATAGACCAGCCTAAGGATAATGATTGGCGATCGCTATCATCAAAGGTCCCTCCAGAGCCTTCGGCATATGGACTCGGTAGGAGGCCCCATCCCCGGAGGCTACGAATCCCTTCGGGCCACCTCTCCATCTCGTACAGGCCATCCGAAGACTCAGAGCTACAGTAAGTACCCCTAGGGCCTTCGGTCTTCGAACTCAACAGCAGGCCTTATCCCCAGGGCCTACGGACCCCTTCGGGCCGCCCCTCTAGTGCCCATGCGGCATTCCGAAGCCTAAAGGCGCGACCGGCTTCCGGAGATAATATCAGGGATGAAAGAAAACCCCCCTCTGCCGCCGACCTGACATGAGGTGACGAGCGATAAATACTGGTGCAAGTGGTTCTTATCCTGACACCCCCCGCAGAGCAGCACCGGGCAGTAATTGGCAACCGACTTACCCCTCAGGGGCCAAGCACCAAAATAGTTACCACGGTAGATATTTATCTTCTATATAGGGTAAAAAGTAGTTATCCAGGATAAGACCCAGTAATTCGGCCAAGTCCTAGATATTTGTACATCGTGATAACCTGTACACTAAGCTACGTACTGCCTTATAAATAGGGGGTTAGGGTCACCTAGAAAAGGAGGTCAAGAAAAAGAGCCTGCTCAAGACAGCACAGAAGAGCAGTATCACAAAGTTTTCCTGTGATACTCCCCTTAGCCCGATCCATACTTTTACTATCAATACATTTGTGGTTGTCTTTACTCTCATACTTTGTCTTCAAGCTTGAGTCTCCTCCTTAGAAGAAACTCTCACCGTATTTGCTAGAGCAAGACGATCTCTTGATCCAACTATGGGTAAAGTACAACCTCTGTAGAGTTAAAACTGAATATACAACCGTGCTCACGGTCATGAGCGGCACTGAGAACCTATCATGATTATAACTGGATATTTTGGTTAGTCGGGTCAACTTTAATGGTGGGAATCATAGTTGAGGGTGGTCAATCATAGTGGTGGAAACTTTGATTGAGGGTTCAAACCTTAGTGGATGGAACTTTGGTTGAGGTGTTGGTCAGTTGGTTAAGTCAAGATGGATGGAATCTTGAGGTGGTTTGTTATTCACT
Source organism: Phragmites australis (assembly GCF_958298935.1). Lineage (NCBI taxonomy): Eukaryota > Viridiplantae > Streptophyta > Magnoliopsida > Poales > Poaceae > Phragmites > Phragmites australis. The sequence continues at coordinate 15,544,258 of NC_084936.1, read as the reverse complement.
TAATTATTATTGCTTTTCGAATGTTTTTACTTAAACGCTAATTTATGCTAGAGAGCCATATTAGTCTTATTCTTATAAAGCCTTCATATGCATACTATTTCCTTCTCAACTTGCTGAGTATGACAAGTGCTCACTCTTGCTATCACCAAACACTCAGTTCCAGAGGCATCAAGAAGTACGCTGAAGATGGATCGTTCTAAGATGCTTTCTACGTCGTTGATGCTTGCGGAAGAGTTGTAAAGGATTACAGTCTTCATAGTTCGTTTAGTTCCATTGCAGTTTATCTAGTTCTTCGACATTTGAAGGTCACTTTTTGTAAGACAGTTAATTCGATTAAGTATGAATCTTGTAATGATTATAATCAATGAAGTCACTATATGTTGGGATTGATTCCTGGGCTTAGCACATAGATAAGATTGGTTTGGTTCTTGAACCGGTCTCGACACTGGGGCTCTGGGAGGCCATGGCTCCAGGAGGCTGGGGCTTTGGAAGGCTAGGACTCCGAGAGGCTATTGAGACCTAGGACGTCGGGCGTCCATAGAGACAACCCCCACCTCCCCGGAGGATGGCTAGTAAGTTGTTTGTTTTAATTGCACATTGGAGCGATAACGTGATTGTTCACAGTTTTGATGGGTATTCTGTTTGGCCCTCCCTATTCACTATAGTTACAATTTTATTCAAGATCATGTCGAAGGATACCTTACATTACCAGGCAAAATAAAGACACTACACCAAAACACCTCATCAGTGTCGGTTCAAAATAGCCATCAGTGACGGGTTTTGAACCGATACTAATTACTCTGATAGTCACTAACTATCAATGCCGGGTATGGAACTGGCACTGAAAATAACTATCAGTGCCGGTTGGTGGCTCCAATCGGTATGGATAGTCAGTCTCGATTCAACGTTTTTCAGGCAAAAAAAGTTTCAAAATTTTTTTTTCGCGACAAGAGGCACCCGACCAGAGGCTGTCGACCTGACCGCGCCCAATATTCGCAAAGTCACGTGATATTCGCTCACATGCGGCAACAAAGACTCCAACTCAAGACCTCACAGGCTGTGCGCACGAATGACCCCTCGAACTATCTCAGCTATCATCCGTTCGTGAGTATAGTAGCAAAATAAATCTTTTTGACATCTTCTGACCGAACGTTTAAATAGCTATTTGGATATCTAAAAGATCTCAAATAAAAAACTGATCTAAAAGAGCTACAATTTTCATATAAAATTTTTCCCCATCCAACTTCGTGTGAAAAAGTTATGAATTTTTAATCTAAGCTGTCATCGACCACTGCTGCAACTTTATTATAATAATTTGGGCATTTAAATGACCTTAAATTAAAAGGTTTTTAACTACATAGTTGTAGATCTCATCGAGAGCTATAATTTTCATATAAAGTTTTTCCCCATCCGACTTCGTGTAAAAAAGGTATGAATTTTTTAAGATGAGTTGTGAGAGTAGCAATCATCAGTGGCAATTCGTAACTAGAACCGGTACTGATACTGATACTGATTATCAGTGCCGGTTCGTGGCTAGAACCGGCACTGATACTGATTAACAGTGCTGATTCGTGTCTAGAATCAGTACTGATACAGTCACTATCAGTGCCGGTTCATAGTGACTATCAGTGCCGGTTCTTATCTTCTCAGGTGTTGTTCACGCGTGGGAGTTTAAGAACCGACACTGATACATCTTCAGTATCGATTACTATTGAACTGGCATTGATGAGACGCTATATATGTGGTGTTCTATAGTAATGAGACCTACTTTCACTACTACAAAACCTATTTTCCTAGACACCTACTGAGAAAGTGACTGCGGCCCCGTGCGGCTGAGGACTACCTGTGAAAAGTAATTTCCACAGGCGGTTCCTTATGTGCACCGCCTATGAAAATGGATGTCATTTGCACAGGCGGTGCACATTAGAAACCGCCTGTGTAAATTAGTTTCCACAGGCGGTTTCTTATGTCGACCGCCTGTGCAAATAGTCCATAAATGCTCCTTCTTCTCGGCCAGCTCCATTCAGACAGGTTCGAAACAGTAAGCATTTACTGTGGCGACCGATTTGGAAAATAGGTGGGGAAGGTTTTGTTTTTGATTTCCTTGGAGAAGCCAAATAAGGTATGTATATCTCATCCCTAGCTTACATTTTTTGAAGTTTAGATTTAGATTTAAGGCTAAATTAGAGTTTCAATGTGATCTAGAGATGCTCATGGTTCTTGCCATTTAGATCATCAAATTAGCTCAAATTTGTTGCAATATTGATTTAATTGTGTAGGTTCACATGATTCTAGTATTATATTTTAAAAATGTAGCTAGAATGTGATGTTTTTTTAGCCTTAGGAGGTTTCATCATGAATGGGGATTTTTTCTCTAGATCTAGATCTAGATCTAGGGAGAGGGAGTAATGAATTCACATTATTTTGAGTCATAAATTTACGTTAATGTAGATTCAATTGCGTAGACATATTATAATCATAACAAGCCCATGTTTTCCTTTTGTAAAAAAAATCTTTTTAATTCTGATTTTCATGGTTGAAGTTAAAGATGGACAAAGAATGGATGTATGATGCGCCAAGACATGGAGAAATATACATCAAAGGACTCTTTGTTTTTATTGAAGCCGCAGAGAATGACGCTTTAACTAAGAAGAAAAAGGAAATATATTGTCCATGTTCTGACTGCAAGAACCAGAAATTGTGGGACAAATCAAGTATAATCAAATCACACTTGATCTTGAGAGGTTTTGTTGAGGATTACAAATGTTGGTCCAATCACGGCGAACCACGTACAAGCAAACCAGACCAGGACATCGCTGCTGATCAAATAGATGGTGATGATGAGGGAGCAGTCGAAGGCGACACTGATGTTATGATGGATGATGATGCCGATTTTGATCTGGATGATGATGCTGACTTTGATCTGGAGGAAATGCTGCGCCACGCAGAACCGCATGTTTTAAGGGACACGAGAGGTTTAGATAATTTCGAGGCGTTACAAAAGGCATCAAAGGAACTTTTGTATGAGGAATCGAAGGGCTGTGATAAGGAGTTTACGGTTTTGCATTCGGTGCTTGAACTTCTAAGGTTGAAGGCCAGCAATGGATGGTCCGACAAGAGTTTCTCGGATCTGTTGAGTCTCTTGGCAAACATGCTTCCGAAGCCTAACTCCTTGCCCACCACCACTTATCTGGTGAAGAAGCTTATCTGCCCGTTGTCATTGGATGTGCAAAAAATACACGCGTGTTCAAACCACTGTATCCTCTACCGTAAAGAGTACGAAGCCTTGGATAGATGTCCAGTGTGCAATGCGAGTCGGTACAAGAGGAATGATGATTGTGAGGACGAAGATGCTTCCGCCAACATGAAGAAGAAGAAGAGTAATGCTGGTCGTGATGAAGAAGACACTTCTTCCAACGCGGAAAAGAAGAGAAGAAGTCATGCGATGGTGATGTGATACCTACCAGTGATACCCCGCTTGCAGCGCCTGTACTCGAACCCTAGGGACTCTGAACTGATGCGTTGGCATTTCGATAAGCGCAAGAAGGATGGAACTAAGCTTCGACACCCCGCTGATACTAGGCAATGGAGAAAGTTCGATGCCATGTATCCAGAGTTCGCTGAAGAACCAAGGAATGTAAGGTTCGCATTGAGTACCGACGGAATGAATCCTTTCGGTGACATGAGCACCTCACATAGCACTTGGCCAGTGGTCCTGGCCATCTACAACCTTCCTCCATGGCTATGCATGAAGCGGAAGTACCTTATGCTGTCCATTCTTATCCAAGGACCAAAACAACCGGGCAACGATGTAGATGTGTTTCTGGAACCATTGATGGAAGATATGGTGAAACTGTGGAACGAGGGGGTCCGGGTGTGGGATGAGTTCCGACGATAGTACTTCACGCTGAAAGCAATGATTTTTATTACCATCAATGATTATCCCACCCTTTTTAACCTATCGGGACAGGTTAAAGGGAAGCAAGGATGTGCAGGGTGCTTGGATGAAACCGCGTCTGTGTACCTTCCGTACTCACAGAAGGTAGTGTACACGCGACACCGACGGTTCTTACTCGGAACTCACAGATACCGCAATATGAAGAAACATTTTGACAACACGGTTGAGAAAGATACTAGCCCGAAACCTCGCAGCGGGGCATGAGTGTTTCAAATGGTCAGTAGCATCAAGGTTGTTTTTGGGAAGCCGCCGAAGGGTAAAAAGAGGAAGAAAAGTGAGACGCTGACCAGCACGCTGTGGAAGAAGATGCCAATTTTCTTTAAGTATTTTCCCCGCTGGAAGGACTTGGACGTCCGTCACAGCATCGATATCATGCACGTTGAGAAGAATGTGTCTGATAGCATCCTTGGCCTCTTACTGGACATACCAGGCAAGACAAAGGATGAAATCAAGTCACGTAAGGACTTGGTGCATTTTGAAATTAGGCCAGAGCTACACCCTGAAGACAGACCAAATGGGAAACATTATCTTCCGCCGGCTAGCTACTCTCTGACACTTGAGGAGAAAAAGGCACTGTGCAAGTGCTTACGTGGGGTGAGAGTCCCGACTGGCTACTCATCCAACATTAAGAACCTAGTCTCGATGAAAGATTTAAAGCTAATCAGCATGAAGTCTCATGATTGTCATGTGATGATGACGTAGATGCTCCCTATTGCAATCAGGGGTATCAAGCCAAGATACATAAAGGTGACCATCACACGGTTGTGTCACTTCTTCAACGCAATTGCTCAGAAGGTGATCGATGCTGAAAAACTTGGTGCTCTACATAGTTACTTGGTAGAGACTTTGTGCCAACTTGAGATGTGCTTCCCTCCATCCTTTTTCGATATCATGGTACACCTCTTGGTTCACATCGTGAATGAGATAATTGCGTTGGGCCCTGTATTCTTACATCAAATGTATGCATTTGAGTGGTACATGGGCATTCTCAAGGCTATGTACGGAATCGTGCTCACCCAGAGGGTTCCATGATCAAGGGCTACAGTACCGAGGAAGTTGTTGAGTGTTGCATCGATTACATAAAAGATTCTAATCCGATTGGTGTACCTGTATCTCGACATGAGGGAAGGTTGTCTCGGAGAGGGACCAAAGGAAAGAAAAGATTCAGCGATCATGATTACAAAGCAATGGAAGAAGCACATTTCACCATCTTGCAGTAGATCCAGTTAGTGGCGCCGTACATCGAGCAACACCTAAATGAGCTCTACACAAAAAATCAAGGCCACTCGTATGGTTGGATCTTGAAAGAGCACAAGCGTCGCTTCACCACATGGTTCAAGAACCAAAACCTTCTGGATGGTGAATCTGTAGATTAAAAAAATGTGAAAATTTTAGCTTGTGGCCCATCAAGTTTAGTTACGTCATGGCAAGCGTATGACATTAATGGGTACACGTTTTATACCAAAGCAAAAGACAAGAAGAGCACGACCCAAAACAGCGGCGTTCGAACAGAAGCCTATGACACAACAGGGGAAAAGGTCACCTACTATGGGTTCGTAGAAGAAATCTGGGAACTCGACTATGGAGTGAATCTGCAGATCCCCATCTTTGAGTGCAAATGGGTCAAACACCCAAATGGCGTGGCGGTGGACAACTACGGCTTCACAATTGTCAACCTTAGCATTGTAGGCCACAAAGATGACCTATGGGTACTCGCTGATCACGTCGCACAAGTTTTCTATATAATCAACCCCGCGAATGAAAAGAAGCACGTAGTTGTTGCCAGAAAACAAAGAATTGTCGGAGTCGAGAATGTGGAGGATGAGGAAGAATACAATCAGTTCGACGACGTGCCGCCTTTTGGAGATCCAGAAAAGATCAAACTTGTAGAAGCAACCCTCGATAGATCTGTGATGCCGTACATGCGTCTGGATGGTGTAGGGAAAACAGTTCAAGGCAAATAGTGCCATGTTATGCGAATTATTTTCCAATGTGACAGAACCCTGAAATTTGTATACAATTAGGATAAGCTTTAATTTGTATTAAGGACTTGTATGCATTTAAGATGCTTTAATATGTAATAGAATAGTATTTCCCAAACAAGGGCCTCTGTGCCGGGGAGGCCTCTATTGCTACATCTGACATCCTGCTTGCTTCTGGTTTCTTAGGGGTTACTGTCCTCTTCTGCCCCATGGTACTTACTCGACCACTGGATTATTGTTTCCTAGAAAAAACTAACAAGTATGCAGGAGGTCGGATAGGGGCCCAAGCCCACACCAGCCGTCCTCCTTCGACAGCAGCAAAGCTTGGGCTCGTATCATAGCTTGAGCCCTGTTCTGTGCGATCGGGAGATCCGACGTCGGGAAAGTGACAACGAGTACGATCCCGCCGAAGAGGTATTTAGTTGAGTCAATGCATTTTATACTTCTTAAATGGAGGAATATCTTCTATTCATGTCAACTCTCCTTTTTTTTCTCTCTAGAGGGTGAGAGTGCAAAGATCTTTGTGTCGATCATCTGTGCCACAACATTCTGCGCCACAACCCACCGCTACATCTATGCCTGAAACTTCGGGTCCCTTTGGGCCGACGTTGAAACAAAGAAGGGGCAAGCGTAGCAGAAACAAGTTGCCGCCCGGCATTTATACAATAACACAGGTCGGTGTTGAAGGGGAGCCTGTTGCACCTCGTGAGGCCTGCGCCAAATCCTGCAACAGTTGCGGATTCCTTGTCAAGGGGTAAGTCCCAATCACTGTAACTGATTGGCGGTCGGTGTCGGATGAGACGAAGGAGTTCTTGTGGGCAACATTGCATAGAACCATCCGATTCCCCTCGGGAACAGAGGAAGCAGCCAAACAGAATGCATTGAAAACTATGGCAAAGAGCTTCCGGGGCTGGAAGAGTGAGCTCAATAAGGAATTCGTGAAGAAGAATCTGGTACCCTTTAATAAATACGGAAAGATTACGTCAGAGCAATGGGCAGAGTTTGTTACGCAGAAGACCACACCTAATGCCATCAAACTGGGTGAATCGTTCAAGCACCTTGCGAAGAAGAACAAGCACCACCATCACCTAGGCTCGTCTGGGTACGCCCCCAAAATTCCTGAGTGGAGGAGGCAAGAAGAAGAGGTTGCCTGAGCTGAGAAACCCAACCCTTTAGAAAATTGTGACGAGCGAAGTAGGAACTGGGTCCATGCTCGGTCACAACGAACCGAGTCTGGGGACATAGCCTTCAATAGCCCCGAGACCATGGAGGTGACCCAGACCATCCAAGGGCTTGCTAAGGATGGGTCTCTAGAGCCCGACAGGGAGAATGACCTGCTTACCAAGGCCCTGGGGAACAAGGAACACCCGGGTCGCACTCGAGGCATCGGATCAAAAGTGGGCTGGAAGCATGGGTTCCCAGACGCTGCGGGCTAGCATAAGACCCGTAATAGATATAAGAAGACCCTAGAGGAACAAATACAAGAATAGGTTGAGGTCAAATTCATGAAGATGTGGAATGAAAATGAGAAGGAAAGGGCGGCATTAATGCTGATAGAGCAACCAACCAGCCCAGGATTTCGGAGTAGCGTCGGGTCCACTCGATAGCCAGAGATATCCTGTGGATGAAATCACAGAGGCTACCCCTTGCATTCTTCATGTTCCAGTCGGCAATGGAGACTTCACTGTCAAGGCTACCACTGGCTAGGCCATTCCAGGCCGTGTGTTTCGTAGTCAAGATATTCTGGCCGGTTATGCCAAGGTACAAGTGGACTCGGTGCAGCCGATTTTCATGAAGTACAAGCTTGAAATCAGCACACCTGAGGGTATTGAGATTCTCGATGAGGTTGTTGGCAACTTCATTCTGTGGCCTAGATGGGATATCATATTCAGCTGTCAGAAGTCACAATCGCCAGCGTCACACCTGTCCCAGCGCCCAGCATCTCTACCTCAGGCACCTCTGCCCTAGAGCCAACCCACTCCGACTCTGGCACCTCTGCCCCAGAGCCAACCCACTCCGCCTCAGGCACCTCTATCCCAGAGCCAACCCAGTCTGCCTCAGGCACCTCAGCCCCCGCACCAACCCTCTCCGCCTGAGGCACCGTCGCCCCCGCGCCCGGTATCTCCACCTCAGGCAACTTCGCATCGTGCTTCACCGTCTACAACTCCGGCACCTCTGCCTCCAGCGTCTTCGCCTCCGGCATCTCCGCCTCCGGCACATCCATCACCTGAGCATCGGAGAGTTCCTACAATGATTACCCCATATGAGAAGATTGATCTACCTGATCCGATGAAGAGGTGGCTTATGTCCTCGTCAAAACCAAAGGCATCATCCGCTCAGGAATCTCCAGTGAAGGGCGATCTCACAAAAGAGATCGTCAAAGCATTAAGTACCTCACAGATAGATTTCGTGCCTACACTGGATGTTCCCGAGAAATAGGAGCATGGCATGCCATTTCTGCCATCGTTTCAACTCCAAGAAGGTCCGTGGGAGATGAGGAAGTTCCACGAATGGTACATGAGGGCATGTCACGCGGGGCTCTCCGTAATCACTGCTTCTGTCCCCGCTATCGTTTATCTAAGCGGAGATAACTACCTCATGTTGGATTTTAAGGACATACACGCTTTGTTCTGCCTCGACAACTTGACATCAATCTCATAAGCGTGTGGTGCCTGTAAGTGTCAACAATCTACCCCTACGTTCATATATGTACCAATATATGCTATAGAAGCTAATGACTATTGACTTGTTCTGTAGATGCAATTTAATGATGCGGAAAAGTTAAAGAGGCCTGTCGGATTCATTGATCCGCAACGAATTTCCCAGTCCAACATGGTCATGAACATAAGGACTGATGACCCTAGGATTAAAGGGGAAGAGTAAAAAGGATAAAGCACGGGTCATAAAAGAAGCAACCAAAACAAAAAGGCTCGAAATGTTAACCTACATAGGAAGGGCTATGCTAGAAATGCAGAACAAGGGCTGCATCTTCGCTCCCTACAAATTTAAGTAAGTGTGATACGTTATGAATCTAACATAAGTGTTCGACTTAGTTGATTGATCAAGAATCTAACATAAGTATTCATGTAGCGATCACTATATTTGTATAATGCTGATGCCGAAGTCGAGTAGACTCGTGGTCCTTGACTCTGCCGATTTCTAACAAAAATCCTACCAAGATTTCATTGACGTTATACAGAGGTAAAGGAAATCCCCCATACTTAAAATTCTTATACATTATTTATGAATTGATAATTACTTGTTGGCATTCGAATAGGGCCTACAAGTGGTACGTAACGAAAGGTGGGATACAAGATGCGGACAAGTCGGATGCGTTGACGGTCTGTACACACTTTCCGGTAATAACACAACTTCTAATTCTTGTATCCCACTATTAATGACGAAGAGTTTTATTGAACTAACGAATATATTGCGTTTTTATTTTTAGTGCCACAAGCAAGGTTTCAATAGCGTTCTTTGTGGATACTATGTTTGCCAATTTCTTAGGATAAACGGGAGATACACAACGAACCCTGAGGACGTAAGTCATCATTGCGCCTGCACATTCTTATTTGGTTATGCTTCCGTTGTCAGTAGTGTTTTAACTCTTTTAGTTGTGTTTTCAAACCAGGCAAGGATGATCCAATGTGCCAACCAAGCTCTCACCGATAAAGAAATCCAAAACGTCCAACGTGACATGTGCCGGTTTATTATGCACGAAGTCATCCACAAGAACGGAAGATTCTTTGATCACGGAGGTGAATTAGCTAGCCATCCGAGACTTTGTGTGTGGGAGAGCGACTCTTAGCTATATAGGCTTGTGATGTTGTGAATATTATTGTACTTGTGTTAAATATTGAAATATGTGATGCTATTCATATTGTTATTGAAACTGTGTGAAATCTGGATGGAATAAAATATATTCTAATTATTTTTTTTGAAAGAAATGCATATCACAGGCGGTTCTCTTACGGAACCGCCTGTGGAAATCTTTATATCTAAGGCGGCAGCTAATGCGTACCGCCTGTGAAAATCGATTTTCACAGGCGGTTGACATAAAGAACCGCCTCTGGAAATCTATTTCCACAGGCTTCTTAAGCCAACCGCCTGTGGAAATAGATTTCCACAGGCGGTTGACATTAGGAACCGCCTGTGAAAATCGTTTTCCACAGGCGATTCTTTATGTGGACCGCCTGTGGAAATCGATTTCCACAGGCGGTCACTTTTGCGCCTGTGGAAATCGTTTTCCACAGGCCTTCAGTCGCAGACGGGTGCGCTAAACGCCTGTGAAAAGACGTTTCTACCTGCCTGTACAGTATCGTTCTGTACTACTATTTCATTATAGGATGCATGTCGAAGGTTGATGATGACATGCACGTGAGCATCGGAAAATCTCCTTGTGAGAACTTTATGCCCTTTTTTGTGCCGAACTTAGAAGCCAAGTGATCATAATGTTCAAAGCTCTCACTTGCTCGTCAATGATCAGGAGCAATGTCCATTCTTTATACATAAAAGTACGAGCCAAGGTGTGAATATGTTTCACAGATGACAAGTTCTGGCAAAATGTCTTTGCATCATTGCATGTGAAAAGGTCTTGGCAATGTATTATTTGTAACGTTGAAAAGATTTTGTCCAAACATGTATTGAAGCCCAGAGTATATATTGGATTCATGAAATCTGGACCTGTCCTATCTGAATGGATAAAACCCCTTTCTCTTATTGTTTTCTAACAATTCATGGCAGATGACAAAGCGCTATGAACTGGACTTCAGAGAGAAGGCAGGAAGGATGGGGTACAAGGTGCAGACATCAGTGAAGAACTTCCCGATGTACTGCTGGCGCCGATGTAATGGTGTATGCTAACGGCTACGCTCCCGCTTTGCTGTTGATTGCGAGCGTGAAGTATATCAGTATCGTCGTACCCACGCTCTACCTGTTAGGACAAACAATATCTGGTCAGACTTTGATATTGTCAGTAGTAAAACACAAAGGCAAATGTACCCCCAATAGCTTTCCTTCAGTTTTATAGATGCTACTGTTGATATGTGGATGTGATACATGTCAACAGACAAAACTGTCTGTTGGTACATTCAGCTTACATGTTGGGTCATGCATTCTGACTAATAAATCCAGTTAGACCGAAATCGAAGTTGTGCACCAAATATTGAGGCAGACTAAAATGACCACTAATGATAAGAAAACACATCAGGTTCTTCAAGTGCAATTGATCTGCACAGAGTACGGGCAATATGCTGGAAGCTGGACAAGTGAGACTATTAGATATCAGATACATGAGATCAGGCATTTTCTTTGTGTACATTAACCACATGAGTATTCATCCCATGAAAGAGGGTATTTATGGCATGTAATCTATGCAACTAATCTCAGACCAACCAAGGAAGAATAACCACCGACAGAATAGCATGACATCACAAAGAAGAAGCCACTTACAGCGTTGCAAAGAAGAGAAGAATTTTATGAGGGTTAATAGATGTGAATCGGTTAAATATTTTGCTCCTGCGTTCCCCAGAATCAACAAGAACAGGTGTGCAGGGAGTACAAAATGGAGCAACCAGAGACTTGTTCTGAACCAGGGCCTGCTCCAATTGAGATGGCACAACTGTGGAGAATCATATTCAGGAAAAGCATAAGCACCAATAGTTGCAGCTGTTGCATACAATCTCACTACGTGAAAAACAGATAAAGAGACATGAAATTAATGACGAATCGTAATATGACACGTCGCTTATGATAATAGTGATGGGTCGTAATCTGTCACTTATTATCAGTCATAAGTGACAGGTTATTCTATGCCAGTCATAAGTGACGGGTCAGGTCAAGTTGTGACCCGTCATTAATGACCAACTCATCAGTGACGAGTTATCCTAGAGAGTCATTAGTGATAGGTCAAGTTGTGACCCATCACTAATGACCAGTTTGATGAAACAGAGCAGATGAAGAATTTTAATTAATCAATCACTAGATGTATTAGTCAATTAGTTTCCTATCATAACTTAATTTTTTTCATATATAGTAAATATGTACATAGCATGAGGCTACGATTTTTTTTCTCACCTCAGCAGCACTAGAATAGGAAGTATTGTATATTTCTGCTCAAGTTTGATGTAAGGGGTGGTGGACATGGACACAAACACTCATTCCAAAAACGGTGTAGAAACTTCAGAGGGAGAGAACTCAATCTTCTAGGCTATTTTTGACCTCAAAAAATTCGCCAAACTCGATAAAGTGAGGGAGAAACGGATGTAACTTTTTCTATAGATATTCATATAATCGAAAAACGTTGAAATCAGAGTCTGTATGAAAAAGTTTTATCTATTTTACCAAATGTCACTCTAAGTCACCTATCAAATTACAATCGAGCAAAAAAGCAGTCATAAGTGATGGGTCATAACCGTGACGCGTTACTTATGACATTCGGTAAAAAAAATATTAAAAGGATAAAAATAATTTGGCAAAAAATGGTCATAAGTGATGGGTCATGGTTATGACCCATCACTTATGACCTTTGGTAAAAAAATATTAAAAGGATAAAATATCCGGTTTCTTTTAGAATGCACACGAGGGTGCGGTGGTAAGGAGGTTGTGCGTGTGAGGGGAGGTTGTGGGTTCGATTCCTATAGAATACAGAGTTTAAAAATAGTGTGAAAATAGCATGTGACACGTGGCGAGTGGTGACGACCACTGCGTTGGGATAGCTCGGGTGAAAAATTATTTTTTGACTTTTTTCGTGTCCAAAAAACACAAAAAGCATTAATAAGTGATGGGTCATAACTGTGACTTTTTAAAAGTGACAGGTCACTTATGACCCATCACTTATGACCTTCATTAGTGGTGGGCTAAGTTGTGACCTGTCACAATGATCTCCCTTATGACCACTACTACAGAACTGGTCAAAAGTAGCGGCACATTAGTGCTGGTTGTACAGTAACCGCCACTGAAGATGTATCAGTGCCAGTTCTTAACCTCCCGCGACCGAACAGTGATGGAGCCACTATCAGTCCATATCAGTGCTGGTTCGTGTTATAAACTGGCGTTAATACAAACGATTAGTGTTGGTTCTAGTCACAACTAGCACTGATAGTTCATTTGGTCCTGAAATTTTAATCCATTCTAATTTTGGCTCGACCAAACATCTGGCTCCAATTATCATTGCCGGTTATAGTCACAATTTGCACTAATAGTCTCTATGAATCTGAAATTTTATTTCAATCTGATTTTGGCTCAATCAAGCCCAGCTCATCCAGATATTTTTCTCTGCTCAAGTCTGGCAGTCTCTCTCTCTCTCTCTCTCTCTCTCTCTCTCTCTCTCTCGTTCCCCACCGCCCCTCTCAGATCTTGATCTCTCCTCTCTTTCTCGTAGTTCATCCCATCGCCGGCCTTGTCCCCTCTCCATCTCCTTCTCCCTCCCACCGCTGGCCCCTCCCCATCCCTCATGGCTGGTCATCGCGTGGGACGGCGGGATCCAGCTCGCCGGCGGCCGGATTCAGCTCGGGAGCGTTAGGATCCAGCATGGAGACTGCTGTCGACCACGTGCTGGAGGACCCCCTAAGCACCGAGCATGGAGGCTAGAGGTCTAGGCCGCATCGGGCATCCGCCGTGCTGAGGTTCATGGCATAGGACGTGGGCATCCACCATCGACCACATCGCCATGCTGAGGTTCCACCTCGGCGTCCAACGCGCACTACAGTCCCAGCCATGGCGACTAGCGAGGGCTCTAGTGGGTAGCCACCACCTCCCAAAGGTCCTGCGTGTGGAGGCCAGAGGTACAACACACAGAGGCTGGAGCTCCACAGGCACGGCGATGACCCAAGCACCCTCCAAGTCCAGCATGCATGATATTCGTCGAGTTGATTTGTTCTTTTGTTGTGTTCTTTAGTTGAGATGAGATGTGATGAGTACTGCATGCATGCATCGTCCAGTTCACACATTGACCATTAAATGATCTTGAATTGAGATGCAGGAGATGAGTACTGAAATGTTCTTGACTTATGATCTTGAGTTGAGATGCATGAGATTAGTACTGAAATGTTCAAACTAACATGAATGAGATGGACGAGATGACTCAATTTGAGAATGCTACGGTGGCGGCGGCAGCAGGAGCACGACGGCGGTGGCAGTGGCTGGAGTGGCAGCCGAGCTGGCTCGTTTATTTTTTTTGCTTGGGAACCTATTTTAGTGCCAGTTCTAGACCCGCCACTGATAGTTAGTGACTATCAATACCGAGTAAAGAGTGCCGACTGAAGCCATTTTTCAACCAACACTCTTTATGACTTTTTGCAGTAGTGGACTAGTCATCAATGACACGTTGGGGTGACCGGTGCGAAACTCGTCACCCATGACGGTTATCACCCATCCCTTATGACCCTTTTTGACGTAGTATCTGAAGTAGACTAGCTAAACAAGAAATGAAAAATACAGAATTTTTATTCACGAATTTGAAACCTATTTTAAAAGCAGGATAAGTTAGTTCGTTTGGTAGCCATAAGATAGACATAAAACTTGTTTTAGCGTAGGTGGACCAAGCCAATATTATGCTGGCTAAACGTATAGCTGTAGATGGAATTAGGTAGATCTCAGACTGAAGGCTAGGATATAGACATATAGTCAAAAGCAATAGATCTTCTAGATGAAAATACAAGTTATCTTACTTAGGAAATAGATGCGCTGGCAAACAGGATGATGCTAGATACAGTGAAAAAATGACCAAGATCAGCAGGTGTAGGACAAAGATTTTGATCTTTGATCTAGAGAAAACACATGCTTGGATTTAAGGTGCACATAATTAACCAATGCCACCGGTCCCCAGTCATCAGCGCCTCCTTCAATCTTCAGGCGACTCCATCCCCTGCACGAGTTTGTAGCTAACACTGATTCCCCATGAGGAAATCGGAGACGGAGAAGGGAATATGATCATCTAGAAGGACTCAAATGGAATCTTGAGGATATGCACAACCGATTAGATGCTCTATCCAAAACCGAACCCCTTTCAAATATAGAAGCCGATGCGGATAAAACTCACCGCCATCAAACCATAAAACGAATCGATCTTTGTCCCTACCTCATCCCCGAGTATAAATAGATGGCCCATCCTTCCCAAGGGCTTCTCCCCACCCCAGCGCCTTAGAACCCTCACCCGAGAGCCACCCCGACGCCGCCCGTAGCTTGCCTAAACCTCTCACCGTCACCACGCTGCTGAGGAGTCATCCGACGCCAAAGACCGTATCAATCGAGTTCTTTGTCACCCATAGGTCGTGTTCTGCCGCTCGTCGGAGAAGATCACGCTGTGGAACGTGATTTCGATGAAGTCTGGTGAGGAGCTGCCACAGGGAAGCTCGCCGACACTTGTTGTCCAGTCGGTGAACAAGGAGGAGAGCCACAGCCGTTTGATAATCATCATGTGTCCTAGATTAGTTCATCGGACTTAGGTGAGCAGGTGGAGAACAATAAGCATGACCTGATATACAATTTAAACACATCTATACTAATCTGTATTACACGTGAATTATACAAAAAAAATAAATTTCTTTAACATATTTGCAAAGTGAGTCTGAACCATGATGGCTGTATTTCATTGCATAGTTGATGTGCTATGTTTGAAGATGAGTAACATATAATTAAGTTCAGTGTGCCAAAAGGACCAAAATCATATATAACATTTTTATATATAAAATTACAGTTTCAGTGCAATGGTTAAAAATAGGAATTGTGGTATCTACAAGATGAAAATTAGGTTGGGAGTGTTAAAAGTGTGATATACAGTATTCTCTTAACGTAGAATGATTGTATGAGTTCTTGATCTGCAGGAAATGCAGATACAAACTTGTTAATTTTCTTGGTCAAGATAGAATTAGTTGATAAAATCATCTTAACCTGAGAAGTTTGCCACACTAAAGATATGAAACTTACCTGCCATGAATCGTAGGCTGCCACTACTACAAAACTGACCTTATATGCTGGCCCATCACTGCCGGTTCCTAATGGGCCGGCAGTGATGGGGCATCACTGCCGGTTCATAAGTCGCGCGGGAAGAATCAGCCGTCTTGGCTTATGAACTGGCAGTAATAAGGGTCATCACTGTCGGTCAATAGATTGAGCTGGCAGTGATGCACTGCTCCCTCATCACTGCAGGCTTAATCCACCGACCGGCAGTGATAGCATAACATCATTGCCGGCTGGTTAAATGAGCCGGGAATGATGTCCTGGCTATATAAAAGTCGCCCTCTCCTTCCGCAAGCTCGAGGACAACAAAGAGGAGCTCTGTTCTTGCTCGGTGGCTGCCATTTTTGCTCACCAGGATCTTAGTGGCTTCAAAATTTTGAGAAATCCTCATGCACTAGGTGTTCCAAGGTGTGTAACTTCCTCTCTAATCCATTTCTATTTGAATTTTATTTGCTAAATTGCTCTAGATTTTGAAATGATGGAGATAAACCTATGGCCATGATGTTTTGAGACAATGTAGATGCAATTATACCTCATTATGATATGGAAGCTTCAATTCTGGTGGAAAGTTTCTTTATTATTGATTTACATTAGCTATATGTATGAACATATTTATTTTTGGTTTTTAATGAATTAGAAAATTTAGCCATGATATTAATGTATATAGCAAACACCAATTATATATTTTATATCTTAATTAATTAGCAAGCTCCAATATAGAAACTTTAGGTATGAGCATACTTATGGTTGATTTTTAGTGAATTAGAAAAATTAGCCATGATATTTAGGTATGTAGAAAGCTCCAATTATATTTTTTCTATTTTAATTAATTATTATGTTCTTAATATGGAAACTTTAGGTATGAGCGTATTTATTTTTAATGAATTAGAAAAACATTTCATGATATTTAGGTATTAGTAAAGTACAATTATATTTATGTATGAGCGTATTTATTTTTGATGTTTACTTAATGAGTCATAGATAAGGTGTTGAATAATAAAGAAAATTTCTAGGGATGGCACCAACAAATACTTAGTGCTGTAATTGAAGGCAAGCAACAGGTGGTCTGATACAAGCTTCACATAGTTGTTACTGTTCTTGAAGAAATTGCTTTCAAAGGAAAATGTGCTACCAAGAAACATGTACTAGGCCAAGCAGGTTGGGTGCCCATTGTGGTTGGAAGTACAGAAAATACATGCATGTCCAAATGATTGCATGTTGTATCACGGAGAGCATGTAGACATGCAAGCGTGTCTCGTCTGTGGTGCAGCACGGTACAAGCGTGACGGTGATAATATCGATGGTGAAGGAAAGAAGAAAAGGCGTCCCGTGAAGGTGATGTGGTATTTTCCTATAGTCCCCCGTTTGGAGTGTTTATTTGCGAACAAAAGGCATGCCGAACTGATGCGATGGCACGCCGATGAGCGCAAGGATGATAGAATGCTGAGACACCTTGCTGATTCTACGTAGTGGAGAAACATCGATAGGAAATACAAGAATCCCTTTGCTGAAGATGTGAGGAATATAACATTTGGGTTGAGTACGGATGGGATGAATCCATTCGGCAATATGAGCAGTAGTCATAGCACTTGGCCTATGACTCTATGTATCTACAACCTTCCTCACCGTTGTTGATACCAGGGCCGAGGCAAGCTGGCAACGATATCGATATCTACCTGAAACCATTAATGAAAGATCTTGTAATACTATGGAACGATGGTGCGCAGGTATGGGATGCATACAAATGAGAGAACTTCACCCTACGCGCAATGTTGTTCGTAACAATCCAAGATTGGCTAGCCCTTGGCAACCTATCGGGCCAGACTGTCAAAGGCTACTGTGCATGCATGCATTGCTTGGATGAAACAAAGATCTTGTGGCTGAAGAACAGCCGAAAAATGGTGTACTTAGGTCATCATAAATTTCTTCGCAAGGATCACCCGTACCGCAGAAACAGTCCTTTTGATGGGAAAGTTGAGACTCGATCACCTCCTAACCATCGCACTGGGAGATAGGTATATGAGATGGTAAATGGACTTAGGGTTATCCTTGGAAAGGGACGCTGGAGCACACTGGTTCCGAAATATAATCTTAGAGCTCCTATGTTCAAAATGAAATCTGTCTTTTGTGACTTAGCATATTGACCAGATTTGGTGGTTTGACACGCAATCGATGTCATGCACATTGAGAAGAACGTGTGTGATAGCTTGATTGGTACATTACTAGACATACCAGGTTAAATAAAGGATACACTCCAAGTACCGAAGGACCATATTGATTATTTATTATTGACCATATTGATTTTTGATTTTAGGTATATACAAAAATTAATTTTGGTATATAGCAAGTTCAAATTTAAATAAATATGTATTAGGTCTGCTTTGTCAACTTAATGTTAATAAATATAGATAGTACAAACTCAATCGAAATCACCTGAGTAGCTCAGTGATTTGTTCAGTCTTGGTTGGTGTAGGGCTTGGGTTCGAGTCTCTGTGCGTGCATGCGAAGCTAAAACAAATTTTTTATACCCCGCGGTACCAATAGTGAAAGGGGTTTCACTGCAGGTGGATATATTGGGCCGGTAGTGAAACTACTTTCACTGTCGGTGTACTTATTGAGCCGACAGTGAAAGTAGTTTCACTGTCGGTTGTCCTAGTGAGTCGGTAGTGAAGGTACCATTTCACTACCAGTGGTCATATTGAGCCGACACTGAAAGTCCTCACCTATAAAATACCTCCACGCCTCGTGCCCTTTGACACTTAGAAATTTTTTCCCGTTCCCTATGTCGTCCACCAAAATGCCTCCCGAAGCTGAGGAGCCCACACCACCGGAGTTCCACGAGCCCGTGTCATCCTCCTCAACACCGTCGTCCTCCTCCCCGCCGCCGTCGCCGTCCTCCTGCCCGGTGCCATTCCCATCCTCCTCGACGCCATCATCCTCCTCCCCGCTGCGGTCATCATCCTCCTCCCCAGCGCCATTCTCATCCTCCTCGATGCCGTTCCCTATCCTCCCTAACGCCAACGTCCTCCTCCCCGACGCCGACCCCATCCTCAGTCCCCAACACCGCCTTCCTCGGAGTTGCCTGCCTCTACGCCGCCGCCCCGTCCCCGAGGCCACGTTCATCCACGCGGTTGTCCCCGTCGCTGTCGTCCTCGAGCTCCAATACATCATCATGGTGAGTACTCCACTGCTCACCATCTCCCTCCACCTCCCAGACGATGTTTGTGGTTGCTACGAAGTGATAGGTACATTGAGGTTAATGGTTGATTTGGTAATTGAGTTCTGGTTTCACCATTGGGTGGTTTAGTCAATTGAAATTGAGCCGAGTGAGCTCGGTTCTAGTGTTTAGAACTTTGGTGCTCAGGCAATCGATTGGTGGTGGTGCTGTTTTGGTGGAGGTGCTGTGTTGGAGGTGCTTATTAACTATATTGATTTTGCCTTCAGCCGAATTGCACTGTGAGTATTTCAGTTTTCTCCTCCCTTTCATTTCTGCTCTCTGGACGGCTTGGTGATATGCTCTGTGATGATCAAATGGAACACTGAGGTTAGGTTAGATGTCTAAGTGCAATAGGTGCTAAATCTGTTTGTTCTCTATTGTTGGATTGGCATAGATTGCCCTGATAGTAGTGGTGCATTCCATTGTTCATTCCCTGTGCTTATTTTTGGTAGTCTGTTCATTGCCAGTTAGGCTTGATTCCTGGACTAGGAGGTGCTTTATTTGTCAATTCAATTAATCTTGTTTTGATTGAATTCTGGAAGAGCAGGAAAACCTTTGGTACTGCTCTGATATTTTGCTACTTGGTTAGTGTTTGTTTCTCAAAGAGTAATCCTCTCCCTGTCAGCTTTTATATCTAGCAGCTTTGTCCAGGAAGAAAGCTCAATTTCAAACAATATTTTTTTAGTTTTACATCTAGTTGTAATCTTAGCTTCTAGCCTAGCTTGTGATGTGTCAAATGGACAATTAGGGAGCAGGATATCGTAGTCCTGGGCCATTTGTTATATTTATCTGAGAGAAATTTTATTCAATCATCCATAAGTTGTTCAGTTCATTATCTTGCTTGATGGGAGGTGGTTTTGCTTCTATACTTATGGTACTTACGTGTATGTTCATGTTCAGTGTATATGAACTACTTTGTTTCTTGATTTTTATATTCAGGTGGTCCTCAAGCATATTTTGCAATCGCAAATGATGAAAGGAGATAACTATTTACCATACATATGACTGCAAAGCTCTACTAGTTTGGTTATTACACATGCACCTTGCATGTCTTTTCACTCTCCCAGTCGAGCTTGCAATCGTATATAATTATCTCCACAATCTGAAGTGGATCAATCAAATTATAGACTCTTTGTTGGATGGTGGATGCATATGATGGTGGTGAATGATTTTTGTTTTTATTTATTGCTTTTCTTCTTACACCCTAATATATAGATACTGATGCTATGCTTATTTTCGTACTGATCAATGCACCCTAATGTATAGACAACCTCTCTCCCTCCCTCGTCAGCTTTATCTCTACCTCCCTCCTTTCTCAGCTCTCTATATGTATACTACTCAACCGCTCATTGTCATCGCATGCAGAACTTCCAGGAAGGAATGGCACCACCAACCACCGATCCGGCTCAGGTGCCAGAAGGAGATGTAGTGCCGCCGTCAAACATTGAAGAAGGTAGCCCGAGCCACTACCTCAACCTGGAACAAATAGGCGCATGTGGAGTCGTTGAAGTAATTCATAATTAGATGAATGCATCTCTTCTACATATTATCGTATAGGTTCCCAATAGTTTTTTTGAATCTGCGCAGATGCTTGATGCTCCGGAGGGTCACGACAATGAGCAATCCCAGGCATGGCATCGTGTCCGAGATCCCTCGAAGATCCCTACTAGGCGATTAGTGATCACAGAGGTCTCTCCAGCAGGGGAGCCAACTACACCTGAGAGAGTTCTGGGGCCATACAAGTCAATTTGTAGGATTGCTGTTAAGGATCACGTGCCCATCAGCTACAAATTGTGGACTGGCGAACGAGGTGATCCGCATGTGGTTCCTGATTCGATCAAGAATGACATCTTGTGGCCCAAGATATTAGAGAAGTCGGACTTCCCTGAAGAGATAGATACGGAAGTAGTTAAGCGTAAGATGCTAATGATCATGGGCCTTTCATTTAAGAACTGGAAGGGCACACTGAACAGAACATATGTGCAGAAAGGTACAATGCCAGATTTTCGCTAGTGGTTGCAACTGGAAGATCATTGGAAAATCTTTGCGGAGTACAAGTCATCGGAAGAAGCACAGAGGTTGAGTGCGGTGAACAAAGCAAACTCAAAGAAGAACCTCTACCCCCACAAAGTCAGTAGCCGTGGGTACATGAGGAAAGAATGGCAGTGACAACAACAACTAGATCAACTGTGAGAGGGAGGTGTCGCACCTGAGACAGAGGACTGGAACGATCGATCGACTCACTTCCTTCTTCGGAGGGGTGCTTCTTACTTGTTTGATGGAAGCTTATGCTTTACAACCTCGAAAGATCAGGAAGTGATGCAAACGTTTGCAAAAAAGCTTGTGGAAGCCCACGAGCAGTCTGCAAAAGGCTCTTTCAAGCCAAACAGGGATAGGGACGAGCTCACTTTAGCCCTAGGAAACAAGGAGCACGGTGATAGCACATGAGGCATTGGGGTGATGGGTTGGAAATATGGATTCCCCGACAAAGTCGATAGTTACAAGATCCAAAAGAGATCCCAAGCAGAGCGAGATGCAAAACAAGAGGCAGAACAAGCTAGGATGATGGAAATGCTTGAACAAGTACTAAAAAAGGAGATGGAACATACAGAAGAAAAAATAGCACAAGCAGTAGCACAAGCCCTCATGCGTGAATGAGGCACCATTGTGAGCCAACAGGAATGGCCGACAACATCTCCTGAGGTTGTGCGCTCTAGCCCCGGTGATCGTCGAAGTAGCTGTGCGTCCACGGGAGTTCTGGGAGCTAACTCCATCACTTGTCTCGTGGACCTCATCACAACACGGACACCGTGTGAACTACACATTGGTTCTAGGAACATTACCATCAAGGTGGCTTCCAGCGTGGCTTATCACCGTGGATCCCATGAACATTTCCATGGACGTCTGATACCGGAGGGCTATGCTGCGGTCGAAGTAGATGAGGCAGTTGACTAGTACCGCCATGTTGAGGTGGACTACCCCGCAGAGGAGGGGGCGAACACTATAGGAGAGAACGAGCACACATTCATCGCCTGGGAGAAGGTCTACATAGTGTTTCCACCAGGGACAGCTCCCGAGACTCTCTACTCTCCACTACACCCTGGTCCGTCGTCGCTTCAAAGATCTCCCTCTCCTCAGCCATCTCCCAAAAGAAGTCCACCTCCTCAGCCATCGCCTCGAAGAAGTTTATCGCTCAAGAAGCCAGCACCATCAAGAAGCTAGCCATCAGCTCACGGAAAACAAGATCTGGTTCTGCAACATTTAAGTAGACGACATCATCTAAGGAGTCTGTGGCATCTAAGAAGTTGGCGGAACCCAAGGATGTCTATTCACTCACTGCTGAGGAAACAAAAGAAGTTGTGGACGTCAATGTCACGTCTCATTTCCATCCTCCACCACCTCCATCGAAGCCTATTGTGCCTGAAGATACCTTGAATTTTTTCATGAAAATGCCCAAAGCTAAACAGACCGGGTCGGCTTCAAGTAAACCGCCGACTGACTATGAATGCATTAGCAAGATGCAGGCCAAGAACAAACCATGCCCAATCATTAAGGATGCTCCAAGCATTGCGGACTTCCTGGCTTCTTCTAGATTAATAGCAGAAGAACTAGCACGACTTACTGTGGGAATGGATATATCAAAGTCGGATGTTATATGGCCGTTTGAGTTGGGTAAACCTTTGGTCAAACCAGATATGGAAAGGAACCTTACAACTCAAATGTGTCGATTACATCAATAGTACATGGAGCAGTCCAGGCAGGGTTTTCAGGCGTTCCCTGTAAGATACAAAGAAGAATATTTCCTCAACGGGGAAGGCTTCTTTTGGATGGAATTCTTGCACTTGTATGAACTATACAAGGAAGATGCCCTCAATGTGGCTATAGTCAGAGCGTGGACTCTGTGAGTGACTTATGTATATAATTCACGTTATATGATCTTGCACCTTGTAATTGCATAGCTAACTTCTCTCTTTCGTGGAATGAAGATACAAGCATACAAGCAACACTTAGATAAGAAAGTAGGATTCATCGATCCTAGCCTTGTGAACCAGAAACTTGTAATGAAGAATCCAGACTTCACCGAGGCCTACTTATTAAAGTGTCTGCTTCACCACTAATATAAGAAATTCATACTCTTACCCTACAGCTATGAGTATGTGTTTGCGTGCAAGTGCGTCCTCATTTTATGAGCAACTTAATTGTAGTACTAATTTGCTATGGTGACATATTCTGCAGTTTTCATTAGATCCTCTTTGTCATCCACCTAGACTTGAGCAAGATCATTGTGTTGGACTCAACAAAGAGAGATCAGACGACTTACCAACACCTCATCAGCATGCTAAATAGGTTAACTCGATTATTTAATCTTCTTGACGATTGCATCTAAGTTTTATTGGTATTCATATTCACGTATAGGGTGTACAGAAGATACCGCAAGAAGAGTGTTATCCAGTTTCCATTCAGGAAGGAGTATGCTGTAAAAACCAACTTTCCGATACACAATACATATTCATGTCTTGCATTTCCTACTGAATAAAAAGGGTCAATTCATTCCATTGTTGAATCCTTTCCTCTTGAAGTGTATGAGGCAGCCACCCGGCAACAATCTCTGCGCATTTTATGTTCTTACTTTCATGCACGCATTCAGCCTAGAGGAAGACGCTGTTTGGTTTATTGACCTTGAGGTATGAAATAACATATCAATTCCTTATTTTCAATTTCTACACGTATTCAAGGACTAATTCTTTCGATTCTTCAAACGTAGTGCTCCAAACTACGCACAAGTGTGTTACAACCTACCGAAATATATGACCTTCAAGAACAGATGGCCGGGTTCTTATTGGAACATTTTATCAACCCAAATGGCGAGTTTCATGAACTGATCATGCCGTCCACACGTGCGAGACCTTCAGATGACACCTTACCTTCAAGCAGAGAGTATGCGACAAGGAGGAAGGCTACCAAGGGGCTTGACAATGTATTCTATTTTTGCAATTCAGACAATATTAATGAATGACATTACCAGTTCTACGATATACCACCGGTGTGTCAATGACATGTGGGACGAGGTCCCACTTGTCATCCTCACAATGGATGTCATATCGTAGAACCCACACTTATTGAGTTGTAAATCGTAGATTTTTCCATTTATTAATGAATTATATAAATTACTATGTATGATGCGAAGTTGGTATCGTCAGATGATTCTTGGACACAATGGCCTTCCAATGATGATACAAAGGAGGAGCAAAAAGCGGCGTCTCGTAACATGCCCAAGAGGAGGAGGATGAGAGGCTAGCCCATGAGCTGTGCACTACGGAGGTGCAAGAAGCAGTATCCCATAAATGCGCCCAGGAGGTGGAAGACGAGAGGGTGGCCCGTTACTGTGTTGCGGAGGAGGCCGAAGGTTCAAAACCTAAAGGAGTTCAGACGTCAGACTTCGATGTCTTTGACATGCCAGCGAGCCTGGAGCATAGGCGACGCTGCGGTAGATCATGCGTTCTTGGGTCGTCCGCTCCACCACCATCGGCCCCCTGACGTCCTCGGACGTACTCATGCCATCAATCGTCAGTGCAGGGACGTCATCGCGGGAGAGGTAGAGGGATACTGGACTAGCTCAACTCAACCGACTTTTCATGGGGTGACTTGTAATATTGTGTGTTTGTCGATGCCTGACTTGTAATATGTGTTCATTACTATGTATTAATGAAGGTATTTTTATTATTGATTTATAGTAAATATATGCATCATTGTATGCATGTATTGAGAGAGAGACGGAGAGATTGAGGAGAGAGAGAGGACAGAGAGGAGGACCGTGGAGAGGGGAGAGGGAAAACATTGCCGGCTCAAACCTTCGGCCGCCAATGATACTCAAGACATCACTGCCGGCCGAAGGATACAGCCAGCAGTGATAACCCCCTTCACTGCCGGTCCACCGAGCTAGCACTGATAGAACTCGACTATCACTGCCTGTTGCCCACTGCTAGCTCCAAAATCGAAAGTGAAGGGGTTTTTGGAGCCGGCAGTGAAGGGGTTTTCTGTAGTATTGAATAATGATGCCTATATAACTGCAAGGAATTATTGTACCCATAAGTGTCATCTATAGAAATGCTCCAAATGAAAATACTCCTTGATGCTAGTTACTGATCTCTTTGAGTAATTATATGCAAAGTTTTGAACTTTCAGTTTGAGCAAAGATGTGATTTTAGTATTATATGCTTTAATTAATTAAAACAATTGTTTTGTTTTGCTTATACCAACCACCCTTTTTGTCAGGCCTTGGAAGTCATTTTCAGAATAAGTGGTCATCTCAAAAGTGTGGTAGCACTATGGGCACTTTGGGTACAAAGATTAACATGTACCAGACTAGTAGCCGTAATTCAAGAAAGTTCAAGAAAGTGTGACTATATGAAGCTTTTGTAATTACAATTCTAGAGTTTTATATGAACCTCTAAGATTGGCACTATAAGAGCTTGCAATACTTATAAGTTAGCATATAACTGATGTATCATGTGCATGTGAAAAATGCAGTTTTTGTGATCATGGCTAGATTGTGCTGGCTTGGACTGATACTTTCTCTTTCTTTTTATGAATCAAACTATAGAAGTTTTACATGCCGTAGTTTGTATTGGTTACAGCCATGCTTTATTTTGGTCTTCTAATGGGACATCTAATTGCATGAATCACAGATTTTCCTTTGGTTCTATAAGTTTTGTTTCACATGTTATTTGTCTAGGTAGTAAATTAGACAAGAGCGCAAACTATCAAATCTTCTAACCTAGGTTCAATACTTCTTTTGGACTTGTTCACAGAATGATTGAGTATTACAGATCATATAATTATATGTTCCACTTAATAAACATATTTAAAATCAACAAACATAAACATCATTGACTTAGTGTAACTCAATGGGACTTCTGGTGATTGAAACAAAATTCTCATTAAATTTAAGAATTGAATGTAGCACTAGTTTGAGAATGGAATAAGCATAGTTTTGAAAGTAGATATAATATGCATAGTTTTGTTTATGGAACAAAGATCATAATCAGTAAGAAAGCAGATAGAATAATCAATATACTCTGAGATGATGGAAACTCAGCAGAAGTAACTTTTATACATGGCCATTCGAATGCGAGTAGGAGTAGGACTCTATCAGAGGATTAATCAGTAGGTGCAACATCATATTGACAATAAACATACCAAATGAGTAGATGCTTATAAAGTTTCTGCCTTTTAAGTTTGATTAGCATAGAAAATTAGTTATAAACTTATAATATTTTTAGAATTTTTATATAGGAATGACACATACAAAATCCAACCATCGTGTATGGCCCTATCTCGTCCCCCATCTGATATAAGGCCCCTCCTCAGATCCGGATCTAGCCTTGGTACAAGATGAGTCTGCAAACATGGAGCTGGACCATACAAGAGGTGGTAGCCCGAGTGCGTACCTCAACATGTATCAGTTTGAATTAGAGATAGTCACTGATGCTGCGTAGGGCACGACTGAAGATGATGAGTCCGGATGGTCAGGTCGATCTTGATGGTGATGCTCTAGAGGGTGAGACGTTCGGAGAAGATAGGAGTGGATGAGGACCTAGCAGGGTGCCCGAGGGACGTTTCATGATCACAGAGGTCAATTCAGTCAGGGAGCCCACGAGACCTAAAGTTCTTTTGGGGCCGTTCAAGATAGCAATCGGGTGTCTCATGAGGGACCATGTTGCAGTAACATATAGAAGTTGGAGAGGCAGCCGAGATGACAGGTGGGAGGTTCCTGATAACATCAAGGATCTTATGTGGGGCAAGTTGGTGGCAAAGTTTAAATACTCTGAAGGATGTAACATGGCCAAAGCGAAGAGTCATGCCATATCAACAATGGCCATCATGTTTAGGAATTTCAAGGGTAAGCTAGGAAGAAATTATTACTTGGTGGGCCGGACACTGAAATGGGATGATTATCTCATGGTGGAACCATTTTGAATCGATTTCATAGAGCATAAGCGGTCAGAGGAAGAACAACGACTAAGTGAGGTAAACAAGGCCAACTCCCATAAGAATTTGTACCCCCACAGAACTGGCTCGCATGGGTACATGAGAAAATATGATGAGTGGGAAGAGATGGAAGAACAAGTAATCCGCAGTGGCTCCAAACCTCAGACAGCTAACTGGATTGAACGAGCGAAGCACTACTTGTACGCGAGAGGGGTGACTTTGTCGACAGATGGTAGCCTAATCTTCAAAAGCGACAGAACAGGAAGTGACTCAAAGAATTGCAGATGCCCAAGCCCAGTCTTTCCAAGGCTCTTTCAGGCTAGAAAGGTAGAAAGACTAGCTAACCTTGGCACTGGGAACCAAGGAGCACCCAGGTCGCAGCAGAGGCAAGGGGGTGATGCCTTGGTAAGTGGGATTCCCAGAAGCCACCGAAAGTTATAGAGTCAGAAGTGAAGGAGAGAACAATTGGAAGAGTTGCTGGCTTTAGTACAATAAGAACTTGTGCAAGGGCGACAGAAGACGGACGCCAAAATCAAAGAAGCATTTCAGGAAGGAAATAGGTAGCAGCAAGCCAATGATAATGTTGAGAGCTCTGGTGGTCGTCGGAGCAGCTGTGTGTCTATGGGGTTTGTAGAAGAATAATTGGCCCATTACCCCATGGACGACATCATAGAAAGTAAAGTGTGCAAGCTTTTTGGGCGCACCTTGAACATTACCACCACTGTGGCTATGGGGCAGGTCGACCAATGCATGGAATGGGCTCTCTTCAATGATCTCTCGATACCGTGGGATACGCCAAGGTCCACTTGGAATCCATGTGACATGGATCACCCAGCATAGACAGATTACAAGAGGCTTAGATCAAATATAGGTGGCTTCGTTCTGTGGCACAAGCACTACATAGTATTTGAATAAGAGACAGATGAGTCGTTTGATGCGGAGTCGGACCCACCACATAGGAGATCTCCAACTCCTCCACGGTCGCCACTGTCACCAAGAAGATCTCCAACTCCTCCCTCACAGAAGTCACCACCAAGAGAGAGCCAACTCCTCCCCCTCTGAAGTCAGCACCACTGCAACTAAGAGAGCCAACTCCTCCCCCTCCGAAGTTAGCACCACTGCAACAAGGGAGCTAACTCCTCCAGTTCCGAAGTTAGCACCACCGCCACTAAGAGAGCCTACTCCTCCCCCTCCGAAGTTGACAACATGTGCACAGTCTAAGAATTTGATTTCATCTCAGAAGTCAGCTTCATCCGAGAAGCAAAGGGCACCTAAGAAGGTGACATCACCTGAGAAGTTGCCTTATGAACAAACTAAAGAGGAAATCAGAGTGATAGTGAACGCCAGTGTCAAGAAATGGATGCAAAATCCATAGCCTGAGAAGAAAATTCCAATGTGTGCAGAAACGTAGAAGTTTTTCTTGAATATGGCCACACCTATTGAGCCTAAGCATAAATCAGACTACGCGCGCATGAAAAGCAAGAAATACTTGAAAGAGTCCTCTATTGAACACGTACTACAAGAACAAAATTTTGAAAGGTTTCTTGAAGATGCCAAAATGACAAGAAAGCAATTTCTAGACGAGTCCTTGGCACCAAAAGCAACCGAGAGATGGCAATTTAAGCTGGGTGAACTGTTGGTCACGCCAAGCATGTGGGACAAACTAACATTTCTACTTCAAAAATTCCATGCATGGTACATGAAGGAGTCGAGGGAGGGTAGAGAAATGTTTGAGGCAAGGTACACGGATCGAGATTCCCTCCACGGGGATGGTACTATTTTTATATTATTTGAGGAAATGTAACGAGTGTACGAGCAAGATACCGTCGATATATCTATATTGAGTTCTTGGACTCTGTAAGTGTCGTATCTGTATAACTAACAATATACATTTTTGTACCATTGGATTGAATGTCTGAACTCATTCCTTGTGTAGATTGAAGGTACAAAGATGCAGGACACAAGGCATCCAGCAAGTGGGATTCATCAACCTACATCATGTAAACCCGATAATGATCGAATCCGATCAAAAAAAAAACCAAGGACTATGCATTAAAGTGTATTTTGGAGCTACAATTGAAGAAATATATACTTTCACCCTACCACTTTGGGTATGTGTTTTCCTCCATGATTGTTCTACTCTTTTTTAGCAATGCATCATTAGAAATTAGGACCAACTAACCTACGGTGATCTATGTGCAGTTATCACTAGATACTCCTTATCATCCAGCCAGATATTAGTAGGATCGTTGTCTATGATTCACAAAATAATCCAAAAGAAAACCTACCAATCTGCCATTGACTTGCTATAAAGGTAAAATCTGACCATTTTGTTATTGCTCTTGTAATATTTGACTTGATTGAATCTAAGTCTACTTACGGTAATAATCACACACATGCAGAGTGTTAGACACCGGCCATTCACGAAAGAATGGATAGCCTGACATGACTTTTCTTGTAGGAAGCAGGGTTTGGGCAATAATATATGTGGTTTTTATGTAATAGAATTTATGCACGGATTTAACGGAGATGTGCCGCTCCCAATGGCCGATGTTGAGGTAGGTCCCAATGGCCGATGTTGAGGTAGGTGGAACACATATTGATGACTAATTTTCAGGTCGGATATGTGTTTATAAGGATTCATTTATTCAATTCTTGAAATTACAGCTCCTCAAGTTGTTCAGAGATCGTCTCATACTTATTGAAATCAACGCACTTCAAGAACATCTCGTCAAGTTCATCAATGACCAAATTATCAGTCCAACCAGCGAATTCCATCAAATTGGCACCTCTCTCTTGTTACCTTCATCCAATAAGAAAGGGTAGAATTCAGAACCTTCGATTAACAAGAAACCTTAAACTCTTTATTTTTGTTGGAATGAACTTGATATGTATACGGTATATATATACTATGACGAGACATGGTATTTTATGACTTAAATTTATATGTGCTTATGTGTATATGCTGCGATGAAACTTCACATCTCGTGAATTAAATTTATATGTGTGACTAAAAATATACCGTATACTATTGGCAACGGTAGCCAAAATTTAAAAATAGGCACGGTATTGGCATTAAATGTCAGATTTTAAAAAGGACGGAAAACACCTATCAGTACCGGTTGGATCCATAAACCGACATTAATAGTAATTTTCACTGCCGGTTTTATACCCGATACTGATACACAGTGACTGTCAGTACCAATTATGATGATTTTAAACGACCACCGATGAGAGTTTCTGTAATAGTGGTCTCGGGCAGGTGTAGATACAAATGCGTGTGCGTGTTATGTGGGACTGCATATGTACCTACGCACTGGAGGTGGCTTTCGCTCTCTATCCTAGTACGTGTAGGGCACAAACACGCTTAAATGAGTCGTGTGTGCATTCTCCATGCATTTCTGAAAAAGTAATGAATTAAATTATTTAGAAAGCGGTGAGTAAATTTGCTAGTACCATCACAAACAACTACAAGTTTTTTTAAGAAGGCAACATGGCCTGAAGGGCCTACGAACTCTGCATTAAGTGGTCATAGTACTTTACAAAAATAACCAGGAGAAAATATGAAATTACATCATGCTTGTTCGCCACAAAGGCCTTTTTTGACGGTTACATCGAGGATGTTGGAGTAGGTCTACGAAAACCTTTTGTTCAGCTCGCTGAAGATGAAGTGAGTGGCTGGTGCATACCTTTTAGTAGAGATCGATGGGTGGTGTTGCTCAAAATGAGCCTCCTGGCAGCCAACAAAATAATGATGCTTGATTTTGTTGCGTGGCGTAGGCGCAACAGCATGCACCTGGCAATCGCTAAATGGAGAGAGCATTACCAATTTTAGGGTCTCCCATAAGGAGTTCGATATATAGTGCCACTGATGAGTACGGGCACGGACTGTTGTGTTGATTGATATGGTGAAATAGAAGTGTGGAAGAACTAATTGAAACACCGTATGAAGAGTTTCATAAAAATGGGAGAGAATACATGGCGGGAAGAAAGGCCAACCCACCGGCAGGTAAGGAGATAAACTCCAAAGCTACAGTGGGAAACATTTTATTTAAACTGCAGGAGGGGAAGGGGTAGAGTACTTTACTGGCACCAATATAGGAGCAAATCGCTACCATGAAAGAGACGATGATGAACGGCAGTGTTGCTCAGGAAAACTTTAACTATACACAGAAAAAGATCGAAACAAGAACTGTCACTGCTACGAAAAGGCATATCAGTGCCATTGAAAAATAGATTTATTTTCAGTTTTTCAACCGGCACTTTTTAATTGGCATTAATAGTCAATGACTATCAGTGTCGAGCCTGGAACTAGTACTGAAAGTTCTTTTCAGTGCTGGTTCGTGCTTCCAACCGGCACTGAAAAGGTTTCCTGAGCAAAAAAATAAATAAGCATGTTCTTCACTCGTGATTTTTGCACAACCGACACTAATAAAACATTACTTATGATTTATTCTATAGTAGTATGGTCCTTAAAGGAATGGGTCCCTCACTCCTCACCAATGCGTGCAGCAAGCTGAAGAAGAAGGGAACGGGCCGATCTGACTAGAGTGCGAACAACTAACATGTGTAATGTAGAGAGGGGAAGGAGGTTTATGATCTGACTTCATCTACACTTAGCATCCCAAAGTTGAAGACCACCATCGTGATGATGTGCACCGTAAAATGCCATGGTAAATGGATAAACTCGGAGGAATGTTGTTGCCATAACAATTTTGGTCGAAAGGGTATGATCATGACTTCTAAAACTGTTTTGACTCAACACAAAAAAAGCCTAATTCAATTTCTATCTAAATGTGCTTTAGACATTTCTAGTGTGTCTAACGTAATACACGAACAAGTATGACGAGAGCCTCTTCTAGAGAGGAGACTCAAGCTTGGAGATAAAGTGGAGCGGGAGGAATATTAAATATGTTGATAGTAAAAAAGATTGGTCCCTAGCCTGATGGCCATAGGGCTATATTTATAGTGCCTTTCAGGGTGTAAGTATACAAATATGCCCTTATAGAGATAACGATGCAAGTTACCGCTACGCTACAGGGACTTGGGGCAAGTGAATTACATAGCCTGGTTTCAAGTAGAATATATTTACCCATAATAGGAAGATATTATCTACTAGGGTAAATACAATGGTGTAGGTGACCCGAGGGTACGATACTCGGCTGGTCATCAATTGCGGCATGGCACCGTACTGTCCCGAATGTCAGGATGACCTCCACTTTCACTGGGATGTCAGGGTGGTCATCACTTCCACTGGCATTAAATACCGGTCACTTCCTTGCAGGCGGAGGATGGCTCGTTGGCCCCCTCTAGCTAATTTTTCTCCAAGGCTTGATAACCCACTCCCTGGGCTTCGGGGACTAGGGCTCCGGGAGGCTGGGGCTCTAGAGAGCTCTAGAGCCTGGAGACTCGAGAGACCTTCGGGGATCCACGGTTCATAGGCTAGGCTGATGGGGCCAGGGGCATCGGGGGTCCATAAAGATGGCCCCCACAATCCCTTCTAGAGATCGACAACGACCCCTTTCTCGAGAGGCAGTAGCCAGAGGGGTTCACGGTCTTTGGAAGCCAGACTTCTGGAGAGGATCTGGAGCCCTGGCTTCGGAGGAGCTCTTGATGGCAACCCTCTAGTAATGTCTACAGGATGGGGTATTTCCCCCAACAGTACCCCCTCATCCGCTGGTACAAGGTATGGAGGGACAAGCGGATAAAGAAAGAACTAGCTCCAGCTCAGCATCATAGTTAGTATATCATAATATAGCTTGTCACCATTCAGAAGTCTCTTAGTGGTGACTGTGAGTGATGATGGTGAAGCTTGATGGCGACGGCGTAATCTGGAGGAAACTGCATGGTTGACAGGTACGCTGAAGGAGGGAGTCCATGACCCCTCAAAGGTTTACCGCGATAGGGCCTGACGGAGTCAATACGCTCCGGGGCCTATGCGAAGTAAGCCCTTCAGCTCTGTTGATGGTGAGTCCTTTGGCTGCTTGCACTATCATGGTGGAGGTTGTGTGTAGCAGTGAGGTATTCTCCTTGTTTTTTGGTTTAAGTAATGGATGACGTGCGGTGATGGTAGTGTGTCTCATGGGGTAATGCACAGGTTCTCCTAGGGTCCTGTGCCCATGACCCTTGCATGTGACGAAAGATGATTGAGCCATAAGTGCGACAAGATGTGAGCACAAAAAACCAGGGTGCCACCACAAGATGTCACCACGTGGACGCGGATTTACTCGGGTGTGGCTGCGGGCACCCCAGAGGAGTAATTGGGAGTACCACGAAACGATGCCTGTAACGATTCCATTTTCCTCCCCTGGCGTGTGCAAGAAATTGGCCTGGCTATAAAAGCCTGGGGTTCACCTAGTTGATCCTTCACCACTATGTAAGGGAGTGCCTCTTCTTGGCTTGAGTATGGTTTCGATTGGCTCATCGCTTTGGACGCGTGCATCAGTTCTGCCTGCTATGGTGCCTCCAGGGCCGTGCGGTCCCACAGGCATGTTTGCAAGGTTAGAGCCGATGGCCATCATTCTTCCATCCTTGCGGAGGGAGCCCCCTCCCCCTGCCACTTTTTCTCGGTCCCCAATCCGACCAACCGCTCCAGTCGAGATTATCGATATTTCTGATGATGAATGGGAGGCTGATTGGGATCTTCGGGCGAAGGAGGTTGACATGGAGGAGAAGGTGGAAGCGGAGAAGGATGCATCCCAGGCAAAGAAGAAAAAGGCCAAGGAGGAGGGAAAGAAGGCTATGGAGGAGTTCTCTTCATCCTTGTCCTCGTCCTCATCCTCTGACGGCTCGGGGGTAGGCTACTATATCAGCTTCCGTAGCGATTGGTCGTAGATGAAGCGGATACATCACTTCATGCACTGCTACTTGGGCTTGTAGTTTCCTTGATAGTCACCTTGTTCTCTTTCTCCCCCTGGTTTGCTCTCTTAAGGTTTGTTTCCTTGTCTGTCACCTTGTACTCTTTCTCTACCTAGTTTGCTCTCTCGGCGTTTGTTTCCTTGTTTGTCACTTATTTGTCGATGCTTCTTTTGTGTACACATATGCCTCCATGTCTCACATAAGCCTTCCGTGTCTTTGTGTACACCTAAGCCTCCATGTCTCACCCTTCCTGACCCCCCCATACGCTGTGATTTTCTAGCAGGCGGAGGGTGGGATGGTAGGTATGACTATAGGGTACTAGGTGCGACTAGAGCGTTGAAGTCTCACACAAGTTTAGGCCTAAACACCACAGCAAGTTCTATTAAGGTGCGGAGGATTTGGATCCTGACGCTTTTGGCGGAGGACATGGACCTTCTCATTCCTAGCGTCTGAGTGGGCAGCCGCTTGTGAGGGCATGAGACGAGTTTTTTGACAGAGGTGAGGAAGTCTTGGAGCCTAGTGACGATGGACAGAGGCAAGGCAAATGATTAAGGCCGAGAGGGGTAGTTTGTGGCCCGCTCAGCCCTGGCTGTTGCTAGGTTGCAGCATGATATGAATATTCTTTTGTCCGATGCCGGTATAGACTCCTTTCCAAATTTATTTCGGATTTCCAATTCAAGGAAATTTATTCAGAGCCGGGCAGTAGCTGTGGCCCTAGGAGGTAGTGCGCGGCCCCTTAGACGTGGCAAGTCTCTGGAGGTGGGGACATCTGGAGCCCAACGGTGGTAACCCGAGGTGACGCTGATGACTAAGCCGAGAGAGGCACTACGTGACCCTCTTTGCCCTTCGCCATAATGAGGCTTTGGAGGTAGAGCCATCCGGAGCCCGACGACGATGGTCGGAGGTGATGCCGAGGGCTAGGCCAAGTGAGGCAGGCCGTGACCCGCTTGGCCCTTAGCCACAATGAGGCTCCGGAGGTGAAGCCATTCGAAGCCCAGCAGAGATGGCCGGAGCTGACGATGAGGGCTAGGCTGAGGGAGGCAGCTCATGACCCACTCAGCCCTTAGATGCGACGAGGCTCCAAAGGTATAGCCATCCAGAGCTCAATGATGATGGCCTGAGATGACGTTAGGGAGGCAGTTTGTGACCCCATCGGCCCTTAGCCGGGATGAGGCTCCAGAGGTGGAGCCAGCCAGAGCCGACAGCGATGGTCGGAGATGACACCAAGGTCTAGGATGAGGGAGGCAGTCCGCGACCCCCCTTAGCCCTTAACCGTGATGAGGCACCAGGGGCGAAGCCATCTGGAGCCCGGCGGCGATGGCCGAAGATGATGCTGAGGGCAAGGCCGAGGGAGGTAGGCCGCGACCCCCTCGGCCCTTTGCCGTGCAAGGCTTTGGAGGTGGAGCCATCTGGAGCCCGACGGTGAAGGCCGAAGATGACACCGAGGGCTATGCCAAGGAGGCAGCTCACGACCCCCTTAGCCTTTAGCCCGAAGCTCGGCAACGATGGTCGGAAATGACACCGAGGGCTAGGCCGATGGAGGCAGTCCACAACCGCTTCGGACCTTAGCCATGACGAGGCTCTGGAGGCAGAGCCATTCGGAGACCAGCAACGATGGTCGGAGATGATATTGAGGGCTAGGTCGAGGGAGTCAGCTCACGACCCCCTCGGCCCTTAGCCAATATGAAGCTCCGAAGGCGGAGAAATCTAGAGCCTGATGGCAATGGCCAGAGAAGACTCCGAGGACTAGGTTGAGGGAAGTAATTCATGACCCCCTTGGCCCTTAGCTGGGATGAGGCTTCAGAGGTGGAGCCATCTGGAGCCTAACGGCGATGGCCGGAGATGACGCCAAGGGCTAGGCGAGGCAGGCAGTCTGTGACCCCCTCGGCCCTTAGCCGCGATGAGGCTCCAAAGGTGAAGCCATCCGGATCCCAACGGCGAAGGCCAGAGATGATGCTAAGGGCTAGGCCAAGGGAGGTAGCTAGCGGCCCCCTCACCCCTTATTCGAGATGAGGCTCTAGTGGCGGAGCCATCCAGAGCCCAACGACGATGGCCGAAGATGATGCCGAGGGATAGATTGAGGGAGGTAGTCCACGACCCTCTCAGACCTTAGCCGCGACGAGGCTCTAAAGGTGGAGCCATCCAGAGCCTGGCGACGATGGACGAAGATGACTCCAAGGACTAGGCTGAGGGAAGTAGCTTGTGACCCCTCGGCCCTTAGCTCGGATGAGGCTCCAGAGGCGGAGCTGTCCGGAGCCTAGCGGTGATGGCTGAAGATGACACCGAGGGCTGGCAGAGCGAGGCAGTTCATGACCCCCTCGGCCCTTAGCTGGGATGAGGCTCCGGAGGTGGAGACATCCAAAGCCTGGTGGTGATGGCCGTAGATGACATCAAGGGCTAGGCTGAGGAAGGTAGTCTGCAACTCCTCGGCCCTTAGCCACAATGAGGATCTTGAGGGGGAGCCATTCAGAGCTCGGAGATGACTCCGAAGGCTAGGCCGAGGGTGGTAGCTCGCGACCCCATCGGCCCTTAACCGGTATGAGGCTTTGGAGGTGGAGCCATCTAGAGCCATGCAACGATGGCTGGAGTTGACGACGAGGGCTAGGCCGAGGGAGGCAGTCCGCAACCTCCTCAGGCTTTCTAGCGGCGAGCAAATAGAGGGCGTGCATTGCACCTTTTATGTAGTGTGCATTGCACGGAGCGTCATTCCCCAGACCCCCTTGCATCTTATGGTCGCGAGCAGGCGGGGGGTGTGTTTCGCACCTTTGTGTAGTGTCTATTGCACGGAATGTCATTCCCCTAACCCCCTTGTGTCTTGTGGTCGTGAGCAGGTGTGGGTGTGTTTTTCCAGGAGGCTTAGGTGGGGCCTCCTACATCGAGGGCCTGCTGGACTCTGGTATGGCTAAGGTTGTTGGTGCAGCTTAGTCATCATCGCTGGTGTATTGTATAATCGGTGGCAGAGTAGGGGAGGTAGAGCAGCCCAAGGGGGCTCGATAAGGTCCGGAAATCTACTCTGGCATGTTCCCATTTTATGACCCCTAGATTGTCTATCGCCAACTTTTTCCCTTGCTAGGTGTTCTGCTTGCCTTCTGATATACTCCTCCTGGAAAGTAACGAGGGTTTGGTAGCCATGTGTATTGTCGGCACGCCCATCCCCGTGCAGGATGCAATGGGACCCTTCTGGTGACACCGGAGCCTACGGTCGGCGCCCTCGGCTCCGGTGGGATTTGTGCGCACGTGAGGCTGTAGTCTCCCTGGAACCCGCTCCCATCAGGGGAGGCTGAGGAGGTTGCCGAGTGACCAGGCTCTTGGAGAACATGGGCTCCATGAAGTTGCCTTGGACGTCGTTACAGGAGGCATATGGGGGCAGCAGGAACCAGGCACGAGTGCCCTTGGGCTCGAGCGTCCAGAACCACTGGAGGGCATTCTATTTGGCTACGGCCTTGGTCGCAACCTCCTGGGGTGTCACGAAGTCCTCACCGTGCCACTGCCGGATGGCCTCCATGCCGGTTTGGACCTCCATGCCAACCCAAGCTATTGGGTCTGCGTTGGCTGGAGGGTCACCGTTCTGCCCAACTATGAACCTAGTGGGGGCACATCGTGTTCTTGCTACTGCCATGCATACCTCTGCATGGGTGCGGCGATGGAAATGGCTATTTGGGTTAGCGCCTTGGCGGTTTTTGGTGGTGTCCTACCTCCCTTTGTACTTCTATATTCAGATCCCCACAGACGATGCGCTGTTGGCGGACGAAAATATCTTTCACAAACAAGTACAACGAGAGCCTCTTCTAGAGAGGAGACTCAAGCTTGGATACAAAGTGGAAAGGGAGGAATATCAAATGTGTTGATAGTAAAAAAGATTTGTCCCCGGCCTGATGACCATGGGGCTGTATTTATAGTGCCATTCGGGGTGTAAGTATACAAATATGCCCTTACAGACATAGCGATGCAAGTTACCACCATGCAACAGGGACTTGGAAAGTGAATTACATAGCCTGGGTTCAGGCAGAATACATTTACCCCTAAAAGGAAGATATTATCTACTATAGCAAATATAGTGGTGTAGGTGACCTAGAGGGTGCGATACTCAGCTGGTCGTCAGTTGCAGCATGGTGCCACACTGACCTGAATGTCAAGATGACCTCCACTTGCACTAGGTTGTCAGGGTGGTCACCACTTGCACCGGCATTGAAAATCGGTCACTTTCTTGCAGGAGGAGGATGGCTCATGGGCCCCGTCTAGCTGATTTTTCTCCAAGGCTTGATAACCCACTCCCTAGGATTCGGAGGCTAGGGCTTCGGGAGGCTAGGGCTCTGGAGAGTTCCAGAGCCCAAAGACCCGAGAGGCCTTCTGGGACCTAAGGGGCCTTTGGAGATATAAGGTTCACAGGTGTAGGCTAACAGGGCAATGGGTGTCGGGGGTTCATAAAGATGGCCCTCACAATCCCTTACGGAGACCGACAACTACCCCTGTCTCGAGAAGCAGTGGCCGGAGGGGTTCACAATCTTTGGAAGCCAGACTTCCAGTTGAGGATTCGAAGCCCAAGGGCTTTGGAGGACCTCTTGATGGTGACCCTTTAGTAATGTCTGCAGGCTAGGGTATTTCCCCCCAACAGCATCAAAGTTTTGCATCTTAGGTTCCAATCTTAACAACTACATATGGTAATTCTGGAAAGGTAAATGTGAAAGAAAAATGGTGCAATGTGTAAATATGGAACGCAAATGAGTTAGATAGAGAAAATTCAGTGTGAGAACTTTTTCCCAATGTATAAAAGAGTTGCCACTCTTTTCTAGTCACATTGGAGCTCGCTATATCTATGCTTGTGGGCCACACAAAAGAACTTTAATAGAGTCTCCACATACGTCTTGAATTGGGTAGCACTTCACCAATCTGGTGTGCTGTGGGGGAACACTCCAAATAATATTTTAGGTAATCACCAAGTCGATCATTTATATAATTATGACTTTAACGATTAACCAGAATATCATTCCAGTAGTCCCAACACGTATTTTGTGCCCAAGATCGGAACATATGCCTTTCCAACATAAGCAATCATAACCAAGCTTAATAAAGAGCAAGTAATTAAATCATATTAAAAGTTCTTAACCATTTACAAGTTTAACAATTTACAGCAAAAGAGATCTAGGTGGATACTAAAACTGATCAACTCCTAACCAAAAGAGAGACTACACGATGGAAACAAAAGCTAAAGACGGAAAAATATGGGTGAAGCCATATGCCCTTAGGCTTCACCCTAAAAGCGCGACCTCCAAGTAGTTGCCTACTCATTTCTCACCGCTAGCATCGGCGGGCGTGAAGTAGCCAAACACCGCTTTTTCCTCACCTGCAAAACATGTAGAGCAGCTGAGTATGAAGGTACTCGCAAGACTTAATCAATATAGGGTACATATAAATAACCCAACTCCAAGGATTATGCATTAGACCATTAGCAAGGAAAAAGGCCACAAGGTTGATTAGAACATATGCGCCCGCAACCTAGACACATCGAAACATAACCAACATACCCTTCCAAACCTATAACTATCAACCTGCACATGAATGTAAGTGGAACTATAGTAATACATCAATAGCTAGGCATCAACATTACCCAATATACCATCCAGACCACCATCCCACATTCGTAACTCTACGACCAATGCAAATGGACAGAAGCAGGCTCATGACCGAGAGCGTGGCAATTCAAATTGTTTTTACACCCTGCAGGGGGTGCTCCTTTACCTACATGACTCGAGGACTATGCGGCTCACGTGTCCACATAGTCCCACGCGAGGGGGTATTCTTGTCAACCTTTCCTAATAAACCCCAACCATTTGATCATGCACCAATAGGTGTGGGGGTCATCTAGAACTACTCTCGGAGCAAACTATATACCCCTACAAGTCCGCTCGCTCACACCATCGACTCGCACATTAAAAGGTCACAGCTACAAAGGTATTTGGTTTATCATTCCCATATGCGACATGTAGTAAGCACGGAAAGTGCTAAAGCCAACTACACCGATGGACGGTGCTTAACCGATGCAAACTGGTCTGTGGTGACTGGGCTCCTCTCCCGAACTACCCTGAGGAACTCCTCCAAAGCAGAAGACACCCCTAACATTGCTCACATCTCATCTCATCCGCACATCTTATCCAACCATCAACATCATAATCAATATTCATGAAAATAAGTATCCCTAAGCTCGTGAATAATGGATGCACTATCGCTCGACTTCTACCGAGGACGTATGCATTGCTAAACATTTCGAATAACTTTCAAGTTAGACATCAACAATGTTATCAAGGCTACTAGGATATGGATCATCAAATAACCAAGGTAGGACAATGCATTGCATAGGTTCTACCCATATAAGCCCGACATTGACTCATTGAATATGCAAACTTACATAAAACATAGTTTATCAATTTTAGACTCCACAATTCAAATCAAAAGGCGCAATATGCTTAGATGATTTCCTTGCTACTCTGCGGTTTGCCTGATACTTCTCACACAACACTCGCAAAACTCCAGAAGGTTGGCGTCGCCTTCACTCGCTTGGACCAGCGGCGTAACGCCCTCTAAACGAATCAAAATGCAATGCATAAACAAACGAATGATGGAAAAAATGCACAAATGATGCATGCTTGAATTATAATAGAGTGCCGAGCTTCAAAAACATTTGCAAAAGACCGCTAAGTGATTAGGGTTTCGAAGTTTGAGATCCCGGACAAGGTAACCTAAGTATATCTAGTTTTAAGAGGCTAGTAGTCAGACTGAGATAGAGGTGGTGGTCTGACTGGCAACTAGTGGAGAGTTTTGGCCTCTGACGATCTGACCATAAGCATGGTGGCGGTCAGACCACCCACCAATAGGCAGACCGGTCCAAGTGGCAGTCAGACTCATGTATAAGTTTTTAACTCGGATTCCCCTATCCCAACTGGCAGTCAGATTGGCCCTAGCGGCGGTCAGACCGCTAGGCCTTGCTGGTAGCACCTTTGCGGGGTCACCGTCAAGGATTCCGGTGAAACCTTTGACAATGAAGGGTACTAAAATACTCTATAGGACTAGTGGAGTGCTTCTAAAGTGATTTGGTCATCATTCACCGAGCTAAAATCAAAAATACCCCATGGATTGGATCTAGGCTAGGTTGAACTTGGGCCTAAAACAACACGAGGATCGAATCGAGCTCGAAAACAATGGGGAAACGGTTTGGGATAGTTCACCTCAGCTTATGAAAGCTTTCTATTGGATTGGAATGCTTCATTGAGGCTCCAATTTGTGGATCAGCTCCTGGAGTGGGG
The DNA here is from genome assembly GCF_958298935.1 of Phragmites australis. Classification (NCBI taxonomy): domain Eukaryota; kingdom Viridiplantae; phylum Streptophyta; class Magnoliopsida; order Poales; family Poaceae; genus Phragmites; species Phragmites australis. Next base: position 15,502,990 of record NC_084936.1, on the reverse strand, counting down.
GTGAACCTTGCGGTCGATGAAGGGGTCTTCGGTGAGGGAGAAGAGAAGGGAAACTTGGGAAAGTCCTCCGGAAAGCCTTCGAATGTGACGAGTAGAGCTCTCTTTTTCTCTCTAGGGTCGGGTGGAGAGAGGGAGAGTGAGAGAAAAGTGAGAGGAAGAGAGCAAAAGGAAGTGATCGATCCACTTAACCTGAGCATCTGTGTGCTGGCGGTCAGACCGTGAGCTCGGGTGGTCAGACCATGGGAAATCCGCATGGCAGTCCATGTGGTAGCGCACTTAGCAGTCAGACCGCAGGTGACACTGGTCAGACCGCAAGGGGTTCTTTTGCTGAAATTTTCCAAAGTCTCCCCTCATCATCCTCCTTCTATTCTTTTCCTTCAAGGTATGTAGGGATTCTCCAAAGTGCTCTAAACCATATCTAAGGTATTTGAGACATGTTTAACCAGTTTTTGATAGACAAACACATGCAAGCACATGCAATGATGATTATGCATGCCTAATTACGTAATTAGCATTTTGGGACATGACATGTGTCATGGTCCAACCACTCACAAGCTCCATGACCACTCCACAACAACCATTTGGAGGTACATGCATGACTCCCCACCACCAAGACATCTAGGTGTTGGCAAGAACCAAGAGTAAAAACTATGAATCACTCACTTGATCCAACTATAGGCTAATCACATAGCTATGATGCAGACTAGACCTAAGCTACTACTAATCTAGTCTTTAATCTTGCACTAATTGCCTTGAACTTCAATGATATGATCCAAGTACTCCACTACCTATCCACTATGTGTCTATGCCTTCCAAGTGAAGTGGGAAACCTCAAATGGCTGGTTGGGTTGGGTATTTATAGCCTTAATATAAAAACTAGTAGTTGGAGTGGAATCTTGTTGATATCTCCATTTTCCAGAACATCTAGTCCCCTCATCAGAACATCCCATATGGTGCTCCAACATTGAATATATTTGATCGTTGGACCCACCAGAACTTACAGTTCTATGACCGGAATATCTAATCCATGTGGACACCGAAACATACAGTCTTAACATCCGTTCATATGACCATAACTTCTTGTCAATGCAATCTTCGGGAACTTTTCCAATTCAAGCTACTTGAGTCATTCTAGCTTCTTTTCTTCGATGTCTTGGGTCTTTCTCTGGTCTATTAGAGCTAGCCAACCCTAGTGTACTCACCACTAGTCAACTAGGCTAAACATATTATACCAAGTTATTAAATCCAAACCTCTCTTTATAGTATAGCCAAAGGAAAATAAAACTATCTACACTTGTTATGTTCCTGGCACCATGATCGCTTGTTCTTCATGAAGCTCTTCCTTAACCTTGAATAGCATGAGGTGATTGGTTCCCCAAGTCCATCGTCTAACACATATGACACTAAAACCATGTATTCTAGTAAACCATGTTAGTCCTATTTATCATGTTGACATTAATCACCAAAATTACTTGTACTCTAAACTAGGGCCATTGATCTTACATTTTTCCTCTTGAATTTTCTTTTTCTTTCTTATGGCTGGCCCCACATGGCGGTGAATGGGGAGAATGAGGTTGCTTCTGTGTTGTTCCCATTGAACAACATTGGTAAGGGAACACCATGAATCTATTTGAGCTCACCAATCTAAGTTGTCCCTGAGCTCACCAATCCATGGATGCCGTCCCACACCATGCTGATAAAAAATCATCCACGTCACATAGGGTTGATATATCCTTCCTCCGTAATCCTGAAAGTAATTTGATATTTGTGATAGCATAATGTGAAAATTGAACTTCATCTTCTTTGACTCCATCAACCATCACCTCCATAGCTAACCATAGCTCTGATGCTATGACTGCCCAAGTAGTTTGCACCACTACATGTGCAGGGGCAAGGTTGAAAAGTGGGGGAAGAGCAGGGCCCATGGTGGAAGAAGGATGATACTCGCAGCTTCCCCATCACCCATTGGCCGCCATATTCAAAGGAAACTCTGACCCCCTTCAAGCATTCTAAAACATGATGGCAAGCTTGCAATGGTTGAAGAGCATCTACATTATAGGGTTGGTGCAAAAGTCTTCCTAGAGAATGCTTACATTTCTAGCATTTTGAAACATGATGGTGAGCTTGCAATGGACAAAATGGATCCTAGCCATGACATCATCAATAAAAGGTGGATAATTATCTAGAGCATGACATGGTAACGATGGATACCATATCTATTAATTTTATGTTAATATATATGTGGCTTATGCTTACGACAAATGTTTGCTTTAGGTATTCATTCCAATTAACATCACACGATACCATTGGTACGTAGCAATTGTGAACGCCCAAAAATGCGAGATACATGTTCTCGACTCGCTAGGGCCTACAATGGACCGCAACAACCTCATTCTTACCGTGAGTATTTATAACTTCAATACTCCATTTCCGTTATAACATGATAAGACTGTTTTGTTATTATCTTTCCTCTGATGCTATTGTTTCCATTTAACAGATAAGTGGATTGGAGAAATAAATAAATATTGCATCACAATTGAAAGATCTTAAATACCACAAGTGGCAGAACTTTAGTGTTGGAACATGGCCTACTATAGAGAAATTCCCAGAGGCAATGCAGACTAACGGGTACACTAAAACATTCTTGCTTGCTGAAATAATTACCTTTCATTGATTGATTAAATTAAATTAATATCTGTATGAAGTTTCTGCAATATGTAGCATCTCTTATGGTCTGTTCATGCTAAACTTCATGGAGTATTGGATAGGAGATACACTATCTGATAGTGTGACTCGTGTATTTTAAGCTTGATCATAAAGGTTTGCAACATGTTTAATTAATTATGTTATATTTAGATAACATGTTAATTTTAATTACAATTTTGTAGCGTGATATGATGAATTTCAAACTAAAACTAACAGCAATTTTGTTGGACAAACAACTAAACACGAGGAAAGAACATTCATATTCCAAACATGGCAGCAAAGAAGAAAAAAGTTCAGATGATGTTGTGATTGTAGAAAGTCCTGCCAAGCATGGCAAATCTTTGAAGGCATCACATCAAACTGAAGATGAATCATTAATATGTGTTACTCCCATTGTCATCATGCCCAGAAATGCATTTGAGTTAATAGGTGAGCTTTACAAATTTATCATGTCTATGGACCATGCTAAGACTTTGGAATACATCTATCTAATTACATATAATATGTAGTGTTTATATATATTATTCTTATTTGTTATTGTACCTAATGCAATACATTATTTTATAGGAAAGAATGGATTCAGAGCTCTAAGCCTTAACCAATTAGCTTAAGCCTAAACAAGGTCCATGAAATAATGGATGTGCAAAAGCCTATTGACAAAGATTGTTTCAACATGGGTGTGAGGATGTTCGCTTGTGACGAGATCAACCTGTTAATGGACACCCAATATCCCTACAAGGACCTTTAGTTCTAAGTACGATATAATATATTCATCTAATCATCCTGTTTGCACTTAATCTTATGAGCTCTCTTATTTATCATAGTTGTTGCATGAATTCGATGAGAACCAAAACGTAAAAGGAAGCATGATGTCCAATTGTTGGCAAAAACATTTGATACATGGCTTTGGATCGAGTACAATATTTCACAGTGCAAGTTGGTATGTTTTATCATATTCCGCTGTTTATTTGTTTCAAGGTTTAGTTTCTCTTGACAATAGTGACTATTGTTTGCAAATTCTATTGTTGATATGTCAGCACGGGCATTTCATACTAATTGCATTCAACATGGTGGCTAGAAGTGTATCAGTTTTGGATCCACTGCCTATACCAGATTGGTTTCAAGGACACGAACCCATATTGCACTATCTGTTGAAAACTCTCAAAATTTCTAATAAATTGAATCTAGCTCTAGAAGTAGCAAACCCCCTGTGGATTGACGACATATGTGATTGGCGTTATACAATACCAATTTGTGTTTCAAAGATAAAAGATTGGTAAATTTCTTACAACATTGGTTCTATCAATTAGATTATCCATATAGATGTAACAATTTATTCTTCTGGAGGTTCGACTCGCGGTTCTTTGTTATTAACTTTATGCACACATGGAACGGAAAACAACTACAACCACTATCGGTAAATTAGGAACCGGGGGACCCCGAATCCTGAGGCTAGGCCAGCAATCCGCCACGTGGCGCCATCCCGTGGGGTCACCTCCTCGAGGTAAAGAAGACTAAGTCCCAGGAGAGGGCGCTCGGGGCCACAGTCAGTGGTCCCCGAGTACCCGGGTTCCCCGATAAACTACGAAGACTAAGTGACCGGGAAGAAAGTGCTCGGGGAGGTGAACAGCGACCCCCGAGCACCCAAGTCCCCCGACGACTAGGAGAACCGAGTACCGGGAGAGGTGTGCCCGGGGCTGCGAGCAGTAGCCCCCCGGGCACCTGAGTGCCCCGAGGATTCAACGAAGGAAGTTTCGGGAGAGAGTGCTCGGGGCTGCGAGCAGCGGCCCCCTAGCACTCGGTTCCCCGAGGATCCGTACAGTCAAGACTGGGAGAGAGTGCTCGGGCCGTGAACAGTGGCCCCCGAGCATTCGGTTCCCCGAGGACCAAGAAAGGGCGTTCTCGGGAGAGAGTGCTCGGGGAGGTGAACAGTGACTCCCGAGCACTCGGTTCCCCGACGAGCCAGGAAGCCCCTCCGTCAGTGACCCCCACAGGGGTCCAGCGATGAGGTGTCAGTAGGTGAAAGGCCCAAGGCTGCATTTAAGAGAGCACATGGCCTGTCACCTCCAACTGCTCCCACCATGCTCGGTGTCAGTTCCTGCCATATTCTGGCAGAAGGGCGTGGGGACATTAAATGCACGGGTCTCATCCCGTGCCATCCGGCGCACCTCGGGATAACGTTGAAAGGCCCGAGGTGTTCCGTCTGCCGCGCTGCTGTGGCAGGCGAACAAAGACAACGCGGGCACGCCGGGCTGCTTTGTGGCTGCCCGGTGGGCCCTCTCCACGGCGCCCTTTGCCAATGCCATCATGACGACTGATGACCGGGCGCGGGGCGCATTTTCAACCCCCGTCACTTCGCACAGAGGCTATGATGACGTCCTTTCCATTTATGATGCCTCGGAAGTCGTGCCCTCCCATTCGGGGCATGCTACTGTCAGCGGGTATTTAAAGCAGCCGGTAGCACGGACAAAGACAAGCGAAGTAAGTTGAAGCACTCAGGCTGAAAGAACTTGGCAAGCTCTGCACGGTTGAAGGAGTTAAGGAAGTAGAGAAGATCGAGAAGTCCAAGAGCACCCAAAAGCCAACAGATACACACAGACCGAAGAATAATGAGCCCCAGGTTCTAGGATAGACAAACATTCTTGTAACTAGCACATTCCTGAGAGACATTCTCAGGACATTTATAGCATCCACACAGGAGTAGGGTGTTACGCCTCCGTGTGGCCCGAACCTGTCTAAACCCCAGTGCATTTACTTCATTCCGCACCAGATCATTCCACCCCACGAGCCATCGCATTCATATCCATTTATTTCTCCGGCAAACATATTCAGAATCATCCCCCCGGCCGAATCTCTAAAAAGGGGTCCCTCAGGATCCCTGCGACAGGAGTTAACCCTCCGACAACCACCGATTTGCATCGTGAGTGTTCTCAACGGCATTGTGGTTTACATTAAGCAATTGACCATCGGGTTATGCACTTTTTTTGACAATTACTATGAAATATAATGCGCTTACAGGATGTGCATGAACTAACAAAGAAGTTCTTGGTTAACCTACTGAAATGTAATGGGAATGAATCTAAAGACAACATCCCTAAAGTTGTACAAGAATTTGTTAAACGGATCAGATAGTGCATCATTTTGGAATGAGAGATTAGTTGTGCTATTATTTTTGCTCATGACTAATTGTGCCTCTTATTTTTCTCCTTTACCTATGTTTTTGCTCATGGTTATATACAATTGTAATTTGTGACCATAAACTTATACACCGTATTTTGTTTTAAATTTCGACTCTCACTGCAATGTTACTGATTTCTTGCATGTGCACACTTACTAGTATAAAGGGAGGGAGGGGGTATGTATAGGAGGGGATATGGTCTTATTCTAGACCAGGCAAGTCGCTCATGATATACAAGCATACGTCGCTTCTGATTCCACCGAAGGAAGTCTAAGCCCAAGGAGCCCGAAGAAACTCATCGAGTAGCCTTAGGTTCAGATCTAGATAGAACCCATTGTAATATGTGATCTTTAGATAATACAATCCAACACCAAATAGGACATAGGGCTCTTACCCACCTAGGAGCTTGAGCCTGCATATAGTGGTATCCGTGCGCTTGCGGATTTAGTAGGCATAAGAACCGCCAACACTTGTTACGTACCACCGCAGAAAGCAGTTGGTTGCTTGGCATGGCACAGAATCTTCAATATATGATTTTGTCAAGTCTTGTCTAGTTTTCTAATAGGGTAAAACTGGGTGCACAAGGTACCCTGCAGCCATTGGAAGTTCCATCTTCATCTTGGTAGGTCATTTCCTTGGATTTTGTTGAAGGATTACCTCGACCAGGGATTGCAAATTGCATTCTCAGTACGCGCATGTCATTCCCTTGTGCCATCACTTCACTTCTGCTCAGATTGCCTGTGTTTTCATGGATCATGTGTACAAACTACACGCCATGCCTAAGGCCATCATCTACGATCGAGATTGGGCATTCACAAGACGTTTTTGGCAAAAATTGTTCACTTTGGTAGGCGTCTAGTTTTGCATGAGTATCATGTATCACCCGTAATCTGATGGTCAAATGAAGTGTGTGAATTAGTGCATGGAAACCTTCATCGATGCTTTTGTGCAAGCGTGTTAGTCGAAATGGAATCAATCAGTGGTTGGCCCTGGTAGAATTCTGGTAGAACACCAGTTTTCATTCTTCTTTCGGGCGTTCATCATTGGAGACCATGAATGGCCATGCTCCATGGATTTTGGAGTTTTCTTCAGCTGCTTCTCATATCTCAGATTTACTGAATGGCTCCATGAGCACTCATTCATGACTGAACTGATCAAGCAGCATCTATATGTGCACAGTGAAGCATCAGGCCGACAAGTGCCTCTCCGAATGCCCATTTCATGTTGGTGACCATGTTTTTCTGAAAATGCAGCCTTATGTGCAATCCTCCTTTTGTGCAATCTTCTTTATTTGAACTTCATGATCCAAACATAAATGAGGATGACCAAGAGGTGGCGAATGATATAGTCATAACATGTAAGAAGGAAAACAATTAACCAAGGGCAACGGGAACCGTTAAAGGGTCAGTTCCATGTCCTTTGAAAATTCCTAGGTGGGTGAAAGGAGAACACGGAGGCACTCGAGTGAGGCAATAAGCGAGTACTCTATGGGTTTATACTAGGGGAAATGCAACAAGTGGAGGCACTCAAGTTCCTTGTGTTCTTTTGTGATTGGTGCTTCCTTGATTAAAGCATTCATAAGATGGATTTAGAATCTTGACAAGATGCACTAATCTCTTTCCCCAAAAAACAGGACATGGGCTTTAAGGAATGAGAGAAGCGGTACATGAAGCTAGATGGATGAGTTGATACTACTATGCACCCACCATTGCACCTTGGGAATGTTCTTGATGCACTATTGTCATTAATAAGTGAAATTTCAGATATCAACAACAACATCTATGACCCAAGCCACTATATACTCTATATACTCTATATAAATATCCACGAGGCTCAATACAAAGCCCCATCAATTATCGCACTATATTAATCCTTGTACACTATCATCTTTGTAGATGATGGGCGACAATAGATTGCAGTAGTTGTGTTAGTCCTGCAGCTGTGGAAATAGTGATGGTGGTGTGGCTGAAGGAAATTTGCTACGGATGATGGACCCATGGAGGGATCTGGCAATGGCGGAGCCTTGACCAAGTTCGAAGGCACTGAGCAAGACTGGGTTTTTCTTATCCGCATCTTGGATCTCTACGGCGTACAATCATTTTTGTTAGCAACGATGCCACAATTCCTACGATAAAAATAACTACAGGTACAATGTCATCCCCTTGTGCATCATGGTGCTGCAGGTGGAGCGAAGTTGAGGCACAACAACTACAGGTACAACGCGATCCCCTTTGTGCATCATGGGGCTGCAGGTGGAGTGAAGTTGAGGCACACGGAGGGGAAGGATATAATGTGATTATGGATGGTTGAGGAAATGGCAAAAGCCATTTGGATCAAACGTAGGAAGTGGTGACAACGGGGTGGGTAGTGCAGGGAGAGGAAGCATAGGCAATGGCGTGGGGTGAGAAAGGGAGGAGTGAGGGAGGAGGTGGCAGCGCTCGAGGAGGGATGGCTTGGGAGGTAGTGCAGGGTTCCCAGGAGAGATGGGGGAAGAGGTGGTAGCGGTGAGAGTTGGATTAGGGGATGTGACCTAGGGAGAGAGAATGATGGTGCAAATTGAGGGCCGGGGAAGCTATGATAGTGGCTGGGGGATGTTGATGTAACGGCTGAAATTAGATGGAAATTGAAATATGATTGCTCCTGTTTTTCCATGTGCTTTATTCAGACAAATATACCTAACATGTGTGCGTTGCAACACTCGCTATTTGTTTTGTAGCAGAAGAGAAAATATTGGCCAATCAGACCTTGCAGCATGACGCAGGACTGCTAATTTTCCAGGTGCTTTATCAAGACAAATATACCAAACATGTATGTTGCAACGCTCACTATTTCTTTTGTAGTAGAAGAGAAAATATCGGCCCATCAGACCTTGCAGCATGACGCGGGATTGCTCTTCATCTCTCCCTTTCCCTTTTCTTTGCATGGACCAACGAGCCATAGGCAGTACAGCCGGTACCTATAATGCAAAGAAGCAAGCTTGCCCTCTGCCTTAAGGAAAGAAAGGAGAACAGAAGCACGCTCATCTTTTGTCAAAAGACATTGTTCGTACGTTTTCTTTTCCCCATTTACTTTCTCTTATAGGCACCCATGCTCCTTCTGACTGCTTTTCACTGTGTTTTTCTACAGCATTATTTCACAATATAATTTCCCTCTCTGCTTGGCCGCACTCTCCTCCTCCCCTAAGCAACGCAGAGGATGCGAATCCCCCAGACAACATCACCCAGGCTCCATCACTGCTCCTACCACTACGTGACATTCGGGAGCTGCAAGCACGGGATGAACTGCATATCCCACCACCCTCCGAAGCTCTCTGAACCAGAACGGCGTTACCCTGCCGGCGACCAGCAGGAGCAGGTGCCAGAGTACCCGCAGCGACACGGGGAGCCCGACTGCTCCCACTACGTCAAGTTTGGCAGCTGCAAGTACGGGATGAACTGCATGTTCAACCACCCTCCGAACCCCTCTGTAGCCTTACGCCAAGCCCACGAGAAGCAGGAGCCGGAGTACCCACGGCGCCCTGGGGAGCCCGACTGCTCCCACTACGTCAAGTTCGGCAGCTGCAAATACGGGATAAACTGCATATTCAACCACCCTCCAAACCCCTCTGGATGGCAGGAGACGGAGTACCCGCAACGCCCCGGGGAGCCCGACTGCTCCTACTACGTCAAGTTCGGGAGCTGCAAGCATGGGATGAACTGCAGATTCAACCATCCTCTCCGCAAGCTGGTGATGGTAAGTACGTTTGTCTTTGCACGAACGTAATTATTCTTTGAGAGAAAACTGGAAGAAGAAGAAAATAGATTAGAACTGTGCAGCCAAAACAGCTCGCATGACCTTCATATATATAACGCAAAAATAGACACCAAAAACCAAGACGTGATCAGTTACAAATTACATGCATAGAGAGATAGAATGAAACAAACAAACGAAACAAACGAATATATGTTTCTATCTATACACGTTAATACCCTCCCTCAATCTCATACTGGTAGCACCATGTTGAGATTGCGACGCAGTGAAGCAAAGGAAGGAGCAAGTAGGGCTTTGGTGAAAATATCTGCCGTCTGATCACCGGAGGAGATAAATTGCACCTCCAATGTCTTCTGCGCGACTAGTTCTCGTACGAAGTGAAAATCAACTTCGATATGTTTGGTACGCGCATGAAAGATTGGGTTTGCTGACAAGTATGTAATACCCAAGTTATCGCACCAAAGGATCGGTGGACACGGCTGATAGATCTTCTGCTCTCCAAGCAACGATTGTATCCACACTGTTTCTGCAGTGGTGTTGGCCAAAGCCTTATATTCCGACTCAGTGCTTGAACGTGACACAGTGGGTTGTTTCTTTGAGCTCTAGGAAATGAGGTTGGATCCAAAAAAAACAGCGAAACCACCGGTGGACCGCCTATCATCCAATGAACCTGCCCAGTCCGCATTCGTGAATGTGCTGATGAGGGTGGATGCCGACTTCTTGATTTCCAGTCCTAGTGCAGATATCTAAGTATCCTCTTTACTGCTGTTAAATGCACTTTGGTTGGCGTCTCCAGGAACTGGCATACCTTGTTTACCGAAAAAGCAATATCGGGTCTCGTCAAAATAAGATATTGAAGAGCCCCAACAATGCTTCGGTATTTTGTCACCTCACTAGCTGATCGATAGCTGATCTCCGGCATCCTTAGTGAGTTTATCTGCCACTGCCATTGGAGTGACAGAGGGTTTGCAATCCATCATATTTGCCCGTTTCAGCAGATCCTCAATATACTTCTGTTGAGTTAGAATAATCCGGTCTTGCTTCTGTGTAACCTCAATACCAAGAAAGAAGTGTAATTCACCTAGGTCTTTAATGGCAAAATCTTGCTTGAGCTGAGCCAACAATTTGTTAGTTGCTTCAGGAGAGGAGCTGGCAACATTAATGCCATCCACATATATAAGCATGTAGATTGTGACTTCTTGTGTTTGGTAGACAAACAGAGATGTATCAACCTTGGACACCATGAAACCGAGTTCTTGCAGCTTGGAACTCAGTCGTGCATACCTCTTGGTGCTTGTTTCAATCCATATAATGCCTTGTCCAACTTGCACAAATAATACAGCTTGCCACAGTCTGCATACCCTGGCGGTTGTCTCATGAACACCTCTTCTTCTAGTACCCCATGCAAGAATGCATTCTGAACATCAAGTTGGCATAATGACCACCCCTTGGATACTGCAATTCAGAGAATAAGGCGTACTATCACAAATTTAACCATTGGACTGAACGTGTCTTCATAATTAATGCCATATTGTTGCTTGAATCCTTTTGCCACAAGCCATGCTTTATAGCGATCAATAGTGTCATCTACCTTCTTTTTTACCTTGAACACCCACTTGCAATCTATCACATTCACCCCCTTCCGTGGTGGAACAAGGTGCCATGTTGCATTCTTGAGAAGAGCACTGAACTCCTGATCCATGGCTTGCTTCCAAGCAGGATGCCGCATAGCTTCAATGTGATCAGCCGGCTCAACAGAGCAAAGAAAAGCCCGCTTATTTGCCGGATAGAACACAGTACCATCTATCAAGGTCTTGGGAACACGTATGTTATCTTTGAGTCGTGTCCTCATGGCATGTTGATTCGGCTGCTGTAGTTGTTGTTCTGCACCTTCCAGTGGCAACTCATTAGTGGGAATGAGTCCAGCTGCTGATTGCAACGAGGCAGATGCTGGCTAAGTTGACGTGATGCTAGCAGCACCAACAGAAGTCATCTGTCCGCCGGAGGAGTGAGCAGGTCCAGGAGAATCAACTGGGCTCGCATCAGCGTCTGCAGGCAACTGCACACCACCAGTTGATGGCAAATCATCTATAGCTGCTACGTCTGTAGATTTGCAGTAGCCATGTTATGGCAAATTGGAGGTTTGATAGTACCAATATCCACGTGGTCATGAGGAATAGTTAGAGAAGGTAAAAGAATAGATTGTTCAGTAAAGCTTGATGACATAGGAGACTCAGGTGGTAGTTTGGAAAAGGGAAAATTATGCTCATCAAACACTACGTCTCACGAGATATAAACACAACCAGAGGGAATATGAATGTATTTGTATTCCTTGTGCATGCCGCTATACCCTAGAAAAACACACTGCATAGAGTGAAATTGTAGTTTGTGTTGATTGTATGGATGTAAATGAGGCCAACATGCGCAGCCAAAGGTGTGAAGAAGGGTATAGTCAGGCAAAACACCGAAGAGTTTATGCATGGGCGTGTCGTTCTGAATGACCCGACTAGGGAGACGGTTGATGAGATAACATGATGTGAGGAAAGCCTCATCCCAAAATTTTAGGGGCAAATTGGCTTGGGAAAGAAGGGTTAAACCCATCTCGACAATGTGACGATGTTTGCGTTCAACGGCTCCGTTTTGTTGATGAGTGTGTGGGCAAGAGACATGATGTTCAATGCCTATATCTTGAAAGAAGTTATTTAACTTTCGGTATTCACCGCCCAATCAATCTAGACACAAAGAATTTTCTTGTTCAATAGTCGTTCAACATGACCTTGAAAACGAAGAAATATTTGAAAGACTTCAGATTTATTTTGAAGGAGGAAGAGCCATGTAAACTTGCTGAAATCATCAATGAATGAAACATAGTATTTATAAACTCCTGAAGAGATGTGGGCAGGACCCCAAACATCTGAATAAACAAGTTCTAAAGGACATGAAGAAATAGAAGTCGATCGTGGGAATGGAAGTTGATGACTCGTTCCTTGTTGACAGGCATTACAAACTGGATGTGTAGGCTATCTAACAGAAGAGACTAAATTATTCGAATGCAAAACATGTTGAAGGACTAAAGACGACGGATGACCCAGCCAACAATGCCAATCCTCATGGGAGACTTTGACACTGGAAAAGGCCTGTTTATTCTTGGGGACGATAGGGTAGAGACCACCTTCACATGCACCTCGAAGAAGAATTCTCCTCGTGACCCGATCCTTCACAACAAAATGGTTCGGATGGAATTCAAGAAAAGCATTATTGTTAGTGGCTAAACAATGGACGGAGAGCAAGTTTTTGGTTACTTGGGGCACATGTAGAATATTACGAAGTTTTAATGGTCAAGACAGAGTTTCAAGGAGTGAATGACCACGATGGACAATGGGCAAACCTGAGCCATTGGCGGTGTTGACTTGTTCTTTGCCGTTGTAGCGCTCATGGGTGGTTAGCTTGTCAAGCTATCCTGTGATGTGGTCGGTGGCGCCGGTGTTGGTATACCAGTTGGGGTCAATCGTGTAAGAAGGTGCTACAGATGCTAGTGCAACCATCTTCGTCTCCTCCTCTTGATACGAATGATCAAAACGGTGGTAGCACTTGAGTGCCACGTGACCCATCTTGGCATGTAAGCCTAGCCATGTAGTTGCCATTCTGTTGGCCACCCTGATTGTTGCATGCGAGCTGAGTAGCAGATTGCCCACGGCCGCGACCTCCCTTGCCGCTGTACCAAGGGCCCTTGTCACACGACACAAAGTTCGCCGAGGCTCCCGAGTGTTGCAGATGGGCTTCATTGTGTTCCTTGCGCAACTCATAGCTGATGAGGTGTGAATAGAGATCTCCCAGTGTCAAGGCATCGACCCTCATTGTTACAGAAGTAACAACAGGGTCATAGTCAGATTCAAAGCCGCTCAGGATGTAGGTTGCGACTTCTTCGTCCTGCATTGGATGGCCAGAGGAGGCCAAGGTGTCAGCCATAAGCTTCATGCGGTTGAAATACTCATACATGGACAAGCTCTTCTTGCGGAAGTTCGCCATCTCCATTTAGATCTGCATGACCCGAGCCTTGGATTGTGTGGAGAACATTTTCTCCAAAGCCTCACAAACTTGATGTGCTGTACTCATCAGCAGCACTTGGGCAAGCACGTCCTCAGATAGGGACGAGAGAAGGACACTGAGGACCATCTGATCCTGCAGAATCCAAATCTGGTATGCCGGGTTCGGCACTTGCGTCGTCTCCGTCTCCGTGGTCTGCGCTATCATCAGCGGCGGCGTAGTGATCGATCCGTCGATATAGCCGAGCAGCTGCTGTCCTCGGAGGTACGGCAGGAGCTGCGCTTTCCAGAGAAGATAGTTCTTCCCGGTGAGTTTCACGTTGACAAGATGAGAGAACGATGGCATCGGCAGAACAGCCATTGTAGGAGTCATGGCGGACGCAGCAGCGATCGTGGTCGAGGTAGAACTTGTTGTCATCTCGTTGGAGTTATAATGGCTCTGTTACCATGAGAGAAAACTGGAAGAAAAAGAAAATAGACTAGAACTGCGCAGCCAAAACAGCTCGCATGACCTTCATATATATAGCGCATAAACAGACGCCGAAAACCAAGGCGTGATCAGTTACAGATTACATGCATAGAGAGATAGAAAGAAACAAACAAACGAAACAAACGAATATATGTTTCTATCTATACACAAATCTATTTCTATCTATACACGTTAATATTCTTTATGATAAGTACAACCTGTTGCTTTTTTTGCAACTATGAGTACGATGACTTTGTTTTACTCTTGTTTTAACTTGGTGTTTGAAGTCTTCTGTTTCTGTTTTTCTCTAATTAATGGACAGGAGTACACTATATGTATGTGCCTTTAATATTGCTGAACTTATGGAACAACTCATTAATCTTTTTTTTTCTTTTGCGGGAACAACTCATTAATCTTTGACAGATACCAATCTTTGTTCAAAGTTTGCAATATATTCAGTGAGGGTGAAGATTAAAAATCTTGTAGATTTAGCTTCTGTCCATTATTTATTTTGAACTGAATGATGGATGGTAACGTGCAAGCCCAAATATTTTCTTCACTCTTTTTCTCACTTCCCCAGAAGCATCAGATATTTCAAGACAAAATATGACCATTCCTTACCTTTACAAATTAATACATTATGTTGTTTAGAGAATTCTGATTTTTAATACGAAATGTTTTTCAGCATTTTCCTGGGAGAGCATGCAACTGCAACCACCACGAAGTTGAGAAAGTGAAACTGAACTTTCTTGGGCTTCCACTTCGTCGAGTAAGTATTTCCGGTTCATCTAGTTTATTTTTTTGTCCACTAAAAATTTGACATGATAATTGTTCGATAGGGCTTCCTTCTTCGTATTTTCCTTGCATTGTAAACATATTAGTTCTTTAACGAATTACAATTTTGTTGGTGAAAACCTAATGCATTTTATCTAGCAGGGGACAGGACTGTGTTCATACTACATGCGTACTGGAATCTGCAAATTCGGCACTAACTGCAAGTTTGACCACCCAGATCCTGAACTAGAACAAGAGAATTGGGATGCTATTCAAGGATCCTCTCAACAGAACTTTTACTCGGTGCTTGACCGTGAAGAATTGCATGAGCAACCTGTTCCCTTCATGGTAGTGCATTTTGGTTTCTGGGCTGTCCAATTATTTCTGTGAGCAACAGATGATAACTATGGTTTCCGTACTTCTATGCTATGCTGACTTTGACGTAATTCACTGCAGCTTCGAGACTCGCCTGTTGAGCGAGTCCGTTACACTAGGAACCAACTTCTTCAGCTGCGCGAGGTATTTGTTCTTTGCTACTTATTTACTTACTGTTTATCTGGCTGCTTATTTCGTCATATGAAATTAATTCCTGTAAGTGACATTTGGTTAGCATATCGTGCTGATTTTATTTTAAATTCTTGTGGGAATAGACCAGATAAAAACTCCGGCCTAGGACCCCATGCCCAGGCCGGGCGCTAGAAGCCTGGCTGGTCTAGAAATTTGAAATGGCAATATAGAAATTAAACATCTTGTCGTGCTGGGCACGGTTTATTTCAGGCTCCGGAGGTGCTGACTAGCCCTGGCCCGTTACGCTTATCGGGCCTTATTGGGATAGGCTAGTAAGTTTTCTCTGGTCTATATGAACTACTAATATTAGAGCGATGTCATTCGCTCTCATCTGCCAGCGTTCATGCCCCATTCAGAGGTTGGTATCACATTTTTCAGTCTAGGCATGGTCATGGCTAGGTGCCCCCGGGATTAGTCTCGGGCAGGTGTGGATACAAATACATGTGTGGTAAGTGGGACTGCATATGTATTTGCGTACCGGAGGTCGAGGGCCTTCCGCTCTCTATCCTCCCGTAAGGAGTTAGATATATAATAATGGGAAGATAGGCCAATCCGCCGGCAGGTAAGGAGATAAACTCCAAAGCCACAGCAGGAAACATTTAATTGAAACTACTCGAAGGGGAGGGGTAGAGTACTTTACTGGCACCGATATGGAGCCAAAAGCCGCCATGAAAGAGACAATGATAAACGGCAGCGCTACTCAAGAAAATTTCACCTATACACAGAAAGAGGCCGAAAAAGGAACTGTTCCTTAAAGGAATGAGTCCCTCACATGTCACCAATGCTAGCAGCAAGCCGGAGAAGAAGGGGATGGGCCTGATCTGGCCAGAGTGCAAACAACTAACCTGTGTAATGTAAAGAGGGGAAGGAGGTCTGAGAGCTTCGGCTTTATCTACACATAGCATCCCAAAGTTGAAGGACACCATCATGATGATGTGCATCATAAAATGCCACGGTAAATGGATAAATTCTGGAGAATGTTGTTGCCATAACAATTTTTGTGGAAAGGGTGTGAATTGTGAAATGACCATTTTTCCCACATTCTTTCTGTAAGGGCCAAGATGCCCTGATGGGATGAAACAGGATTTCTAAAACTATTTCGACTCTAAAAAAATGCCTAATTCAATTTCCATCTAAATATGCTCTAGGTATTTCTAGTTGTCTAACGTAACGTAACAAGTTTTGCATCTTAGGTTTCAATCTTAACGACTACATATGATAATTTTAGAAAAGTAAATATGAAAGATAAATGATGCAGTGTGTAAATATGGAACGCAAATGAGTTAGACACAGCAAATTTGATGCGATAACTTTTTCCTGAGGTATCGAAGAGTTGCCACTCTTTGCTAGTCCACATTGGAGCACGATCTCTATGCATGTGGACTTTCTCCGTCTCCTTTGCCACACAAAAGAACTTTGATAGAGTCACCACATATATCTTGACTAGGGTAGCACTTCACCAATTTGGTGTGATGTGCTCCAACCACTTACAAGCTCCATGGCCGCTTCACAACCACCGTTTGGAGGGACATGTAGGACTCCCTGCTGCCAAGACATCTAGGTGTTGGCAAGAATCAAGAGTAAAAACTATAATCACTCACTTGATACAACTATAGGCAAATCACATAGCTATGATGCACATTAGATCTAATATTACGTGAAAAATAGATAAATGAGACATAAAATTAGTAAGGGGTTATAACATGACCCGTCTCTTATGATAAGAGTAACGGGTTGTAGTTGTGACCCATCACTAGTGACGGGTTGTAGTTGTGACCCGTCACTAATAACTACTCAGGAGTGACGGATTATCCTAGGCCGGTCATTAGTGATAGGTCAAGTTTGTGACCCGTCACTAATGACTAACTTATCAGTAACGGATCATCCTAAAGTAATTATTAGTGATGGGTCAAGTTGTGACCTATCACTAATCACCACTTGAGCAAAAGACTTTTAAAGTAATTACAAATCCTGATCTAAACATTTTCGATAATATTATTTTGGCCACGCATATGTTGATGATTAATTCCACCTTTCGTGTTGCAAAAATAAGATGTGGAGTAGAGTGCAACCCCTAGACAGCAAAAGCCAAATTCTTATGGAAAGAAAAAGCAAATTAAAGGCACAATAATTATATATATATATATATATATATATATATATATATATATTGCAAAGTGGAGAAAACATGTATGCATGATTATTAGGATGAGAAAACCCAATCTGTTCATGCCCAATCAATCAAAGCATATGTGCTTGCTTCTCCAAATTTCAAGCGTGAGAACAAGCTTGATATATAGTTATATTTTTTATTTATTTTTTTCTCACCTCAATAGCACTAGAACCAGAACCAGTGCATATTTCTACACAAGTTTGATGTATGGGGTGGCGGCTATGGATACGAACACATGTTTTGAAAATGATGTAAAAACTTCAGGGACCAAGAACTCAATCTTCCAGGTCAAATTTGGCCTAAAAAAATTGCTAAACCTAACAAGATCGGAGAGAAATGGATGTAACTTTTTCTGTAGATATTCGTAAGTAAAAAAAAACCATCAAAATTGGAGTTCATATGCAAAAGTTATGCCTAATTTACTGAAGGATTTCCGGGTCACTTATCAAATTGCGATAGTTTGCATGAAGAAATATTAATACAAATTTGGACAAAGAAAAATTTTATATGTAAATTATAACAAGTCACTTATCAAATTTTATATATAAATATTAATACAAATTTATATGTAAATATTAATACAAATTTTATATGTAAATTAAAAAAATAATTCATTAGTGATAGGTCAGGATTACGTTCCGTCACTAATAATTCAAAAGTGACGGGTCAAGGTTCTGATCCATTACTTATGACCTTCAGTATACAAGCTAAAAGGATAAAATATCCAATGTCTATCATAACCACAGGATAGGTGAGATGGTAAGGGGATATGCGTGTGAGAGGGAGATCGCAGGTTCGATAACCACGGAATGCAAAGACTGAAAATAGTGATAAAAATAGCAAGTGACCCATGGCAAATTGCGATGGGCGTGCGTTGGGATGGCTCGTATGATTTTTTTTTTGCCTTTTGTGTCAAAAAATACGAAAAACGTTCATCAGTCATTAGTAATGGGTCAAGATTATGACCCATCACTTATGATAAGTCATAAGTGACGGGTCGTAACCCTTCACTAATAACTAGTCATCAGTGACGCGTTTATAGTAACGAGTGCAGGAGTTGTCACCTATAATGGTTATCACCCATCACTAAACCTTGCCCTGGAACCCCTTCAAGAGGTAGAAATACTTGGATAGGTCGAGGGACAGGCGCATGCTTGGGAAGGCCTCGCATAGATGTGTGAAAACACTAAGCATGACAATGGAGTTGGTGTTGAGGTGGATGAGTTCAAGGCCATAGAAAGCAAGCACCTTAAGGAGAAAGCTTGAAGAGGTAAAGCGGAAACCGCAGCGGAAGAAATCAAGGAAAACTATGGTCCAGGTGGTCTTTGGACTTGGGATCCTCTGCCCCGCCATCGGTGTGCAAGCGATTAGAGCCCGTCACGTTCTCTATCTTCATTCAACCTATGGCACTGGAAAAATCGTAGGTGGAAGGTTTGTGGGGGTTTTTTTTTTTTGGAGGCAAACGAAAGCGAGAGAGGGACAAAGAGATAATGGCACTACTACAAAAAATGTCATCACCATGGGTTCAAAAATGGTATCACTGTTGATGATGCCATTTTTTAACCAGTTGTGAATAAGTGGCAGTGATACTAGGTACTATCACTACCAGTTTTGGAACTGATAGTAATAAAGATATCACTGTTGGTTGGTGTTACAAGTCAACAGTGATAATCAATCCCAAATGCAATGTTTTTGGGACCAAATTTTTTTTTCACTCGACGAACGAACCCCTATGGCCCTGCGGCTTTTCTGACCTATGATGGACCCCCCGTGACTTCTGTGGTGTCAATTCATTGAATATAGCAATTTACATACCTGAGTAGTTTGTGGGAGTCGAACCCGTGACCTCACCTTTTTGCTCAAATTTTTAGAGGATTATTTGGGCATATCGATTGATTTAAATGAAAAATTTATCAACTAAAAAGTTTTACATCAAATTGAGAGTTACAATTTTTATATAAAGTTTGTCTGCAGTCGATTTTGTATGTCAAAGTTTCTCTCAAATCTATACATTGTTCGCTAAAACAGCCATAACTTTTGCATACAGAGTCTAATTTCAACGTTCGATCTCTACTTTTGAAGCTAATGAGGAGGTGCTTCTTAAAAAAAAATACACGTGTTTACACTTGTGCATTTCTTGACCCCAAAAAATCTCAGAAGACCTTCGATAGGACCTCTAAAGTTTTTAGTTGAAAATTGACCTTCTCCAATTTGCTCGAAAATTTTTAGAGATATAATGCTACATCTGAAAGTCAATGTTGTGTAGATGTTTCATCAATCTAAGTTACCAAACTAATGATAAAAATCTTTGAAGTTGCACTATTTAACTGTGTGGCCCTGTGTGTGACTTTTTCAATCATTCCTACTAGTGTAACACCAGATCCAACAATTTACTTTATGGTTCAATTTATGATTTTCCTTGACATTTTTTAGATGATTATTTGGGCATCTATATTGCTTCAAATAAATATGTCAACCACTACAAAGTTGTAGATCTCGTCAAGTGCTACAATTTTTATATAAAGTTTATCTCCATCTGACTAAGTCTGTAAAAGTTATGAATTTTCAAACATGGGCTGCATTTTAGTATCACTATTGGTTAATAATGAACCAACAGTGATAATCAAGTATCACTATAGTTTTTAATCAAACCAAGATTGATACTTGATTATCACTGCCTGTTTTTACCGGATGGACTATTACTGCTAATGTTTAGTAAGAACCGACAGTGATACATTATCGCTGTCGGTTATTTCGAACCAGCAGTGAAAATGGGGCACGAATGACCTGTCCTGTAGTAGTGCGGGAGGAAAACGACGACAGGAGGGGGTGGGGATGAACATTGCATGGGCTCCCTTTCTCACTTTATGCGGGGTGGCAGACCTCATAAATTGCTCCTCAACTGACGTTGTGGCATGATTCAAGGCCACGATCTCTTGCTTTATCGTCATATCTCATTTAATGCCCGATGCATGCAGGAGTAGTAACCCAGGGACCCGGTGCACTACACCACCATGCACGTGCGTTTTTCCTAGTGTAATCATGATCTCCTATCAGGTAAAAGATTCTAATCACTACCCGAAATCTCCACTGTGACAGTCCAACTAGCAATAAATCCTATCGTCCTTATCCTTTCGAAAGAATGGGATGATATTTTTTCGGGCAACTCAAAAATTCTGCTCAGATGGAATACCTTCTTGAGGACTCACTTGAGAACTTGGAAGCACTCAGAACCCCGAATAGATGATCTGAGGACCGAGATCCCAGTTGAACGTGCCATCCTAATTAGAAACCTGAGTCTTACTCGATGACACGGTCAGACAAAATGCTTATCTTTGCTGACCAAGTATTTTACCTATCGAAGCCTCATTTCACGTACTGGTGGGGGGCTTGATGATGACTAGTATGTAGCTACTATATCCGGATACCCTAGGGTTTTCCGTCACTCTCGGGGCAAATCTCTATCTCTGGGAAAGAGATCTCTAGATGAATAGAAATTGCACATAGGCACCTGGATATCTTGTAAACAACGAAGTTTATCTTCAAGAACGGAAAAAAAGACTCCAGAGGATGTAGTTTTGATGGTAAATTGGGTCGGGGAGAGCTCCAAACTACAGTGGGAAAGACCGAGTATACACCAACCATACTTTGGAGTGATAAGGAGATCCTAACTAACTAAATCAGGCATCTGATACTATGCTGAAAAGTCCCGTTTGGTCACTTTTCAAAAGAAGGATGCACCGCTATTTTATCATCACATCTGGCATTGCTTGATATGGAACAAATTTATTCTAAAACAACAATGTGGCTTCATAGAATTCATATCATTTTAGTTTTTGGATTTATGAAATGAATTAATGTAGCGGTAATATTTATTAGTACACATTTTCTTCTTTTCTCATATTCCTACCTTACCTCGAATTGGAGGGACAACAAAACAAGTATATGGATAATTGAACAATATGTGCAATAAGAATTAATGATTTGAAAGTGGAATTGCAATCTAGCCTACACTCGTAACAGTTTCGTGGGTGATAGCATTTTTTATATGTCTTTGTTAAATGTGAGGAAAGAGAAATGATTTTTTATTTGAACAACTTGTTCCTTTATTTTATGTGTTTATTCCTTTGTGCTATCTGAATTATGGAAAACGTGCTTTATTTTAGTGTAATGTTCCCTTGCATAACATATTGTCCTTCATTGGGATGATATATGATTCCCTATAGAGGAGAACATGACGCTCCTTTTTGGTTGCAGATATGTATGTTTCCCTGAGAGGTGCAGCACAATGTATTCTTATCTATCAATAACTGTTATTACTATTTTGTATTTATATCCAAACATTTGTTTAATTCATTGTATGAACATTTTAATTCTCTTCCTGAATATAATGTGCCATCTTTTCACATTTACATGTTTCAATTATAAGGCTTCACAAATTGTTGATGTACCTAAGGTCATCTTGGAACTCAAGAAAGACATTGATGTAGAACTTCATGATGAAGATCATAGTTGGGCTTACAATGACTGGAATGTGAGAACTCTTCCTTTTTTATCAGAGGCCATCTTATTTCATTTCGTTTGTACTGCTCTAATTTTCATTTGTGTTACCATGTGTTGTCTGTCACAGTTTGACCATTGCAGTTTTTCTTTTCTTTACTATAACAGTTTTTTATGTTGGTTAGGTACAAACTCAGTCATACAATCGCTACGATCTGGCAGACAGCCGTGAATGGCGTTCACATTCTCCACAAACTCAGTCATATAAATGCTATGATCTAGCAGACAGATGTGAATGGCGTTTACGTTCTGCACAAACTCCTGTGGCTGTTAGTGAAGAGAAATCTTGGAACAACATCCGTGAAGAAGAAGAATCCAATGATTCAAGCGGGAAGCAAGAACAACTTTACAAGCATGGTCAATTGTGCTTCCAGTTTGAATCTAATAATCAGGTACTCTTACCATAAAAGCGTCCATATTATTGCTATCAGAAGCTTGACTGAGCTTTCTTGTTCTCTAGAGTTTTGTCATCATATATTTGTAGGATTGGTACCGACTAGTAGGGGAGTGGGGTTTGGTAATGAATAGGCACTTTCAAATTTTCTACGCTCTCAATTGGTGTTCTTAAACTCTGGCTCGTAGAGCTATGGACATGGAACTCAAAGTCTAGAACCTAAATTCAAAAGATAGCAGAAGCAAAGCACTCGAAAACCAAGTTAGTAGGGATTAAAACTCTTGTTATGGCAGTTGGTTCAGCTAGACAACATTTTGTGTTTCGCCAGGAAGGTCTGCCCCCTATTCGTGAAAATCTGCAATCCTTTTTAGCATAAAAAAATCTGACAAGAAGAGAATACTTACAAAATTATTGGTTCATAGCTTCATGTCCCTTGAAATTTGAGCTTTTCTTTTTACCATCCATGCAGAGGTAACAAGAGGTATCACTAGTTATAACGGGGATGTACCAAAAAATGGTAGCTTAATTAGTACCAAATTTTGGACCTCCCAAGTTATAACTTTGGTACTACCTCTCAAGGACCATGAAAAAGCTCTTGATAAATCATATAAAAAAAACTTGATCCTGCAGGGAGAGATGTCCCTTAGGCATTTCTATTAAAGGTCGAGAAACCCCCCGAACACGGCACCTCTACCTACACGCTCAATTACGATTGGGAGAGTATGCAACGAGGCGCATAGGTGAGGGGGATTTTTTGTGAGAACCGGGCTTTGAGGCTAGGCCGGTCGCTCCACAACTGGAGGCGTTACCGCCACGCTGCCCGTGTTCTCAGATAAATCATATAAAAGTTGGGAGCTTTATTAGTTTTACTCCAAGATCCATAAACAATGGGGTTGAGACTCAAAAATTAGGATTCACTCATGAGATGGACCACAACCGGATCATATAAGATGAATTCTCACATGCCATCCCTCTAAAAGCTTTGAATACTTCAAAACTTTTGCCTTATTGGCAAGCTGCTGAAGCAAAAAAATGGTCACAGATCACATTGTTCAGGTACATAGGCAGTTTTTAGGACCCTTCAATTGGGAATACGAGAAAATTGAAAGCCATTGGTGCAAGATTACGGCCCGTATGAAAAAATGACAGGCTGATGGGATGGATCCTAAAAAGAATATCTGCAGTGGAAAAATATGAAGGCATATATTCGTTTTCACCTATAGCTTTACTGAACCATGTTATCCTTACAAATTTTTTTCAGCCAATGTTGGATTGCGAGAAGTTTCGCTTTACACCACTAGAGAATGTCCATGTGCCAAATATAATGTTTGAGAATATGCTGGATTCAAGTTCAACAGCGCCTGAAGCTAATTTGGCTATCAATACTACTAATGGAAGCAAGCAAGGTTCCCGTGATGCAAGCATTATTGGCACAAATGATAAGGATGTTCATAAGAAATCTGAAGAGGCAATGTTAAGTAAATCTTCTAATCAAGAACCAAATTCAACGAAGCCTGAGAAAAATTACATGCACGAAGAATTCAATCATCTGGTTGACCTTGGTGATAATGTGAGCCCAAGCAATTCTTCGGCATTATTGAGGATCAATCGAGTCGGATGCAGTATTTCCGAGATTATGGAGTTAGTTATTGAAGCTGGAGCTGAGGAAGGCAGTGATGAACATTTCATTGCTACCCAATTATTTATTAGATCAGAATATAGGGAAATGTTTCTTACTCATACTACTAAAGGAAGACTTGGGTGGCTTAAAAGGATGTGCCAATTGAAGAAACAACTATAGGCTCTTCGTGCAAGTGTGCCTACTTCTACCCTAAAAGAAGTTGATGAGACCATTTAAAAGTGATGTATTCAATAATGCTACTTAATTTTTTTCTTGGTAATTTATGATGTAGCTTATCAACCCACCTTTATGTTTGATTTTGTTTGATGCATTGAGCTCTTACGCTTTGATTTGTGTTGCTAAAGAGGGTGTGTTGATATCCTTTCATTGTCCCCATTGCCTACGCCTGATTGCTTTCCTTCTTTCGATAAAGGAAGCTTTATTGTCTCTCAATGTCATATCATGATGATACAGACCAAAAGTACACTTTCAACCTCTGTATAGCTAAGATGCAAATGGTGCAACAAAACAAAAATCAAAAGGAAAAAACAAACTATTGGTTTTTGGTGGAGGAGCCTCAATCCGTAGCCTAGACTAACATCCAAACTGGGTAAAAAGCTCCCTGACCACCCGCTCGAAGTGCATGCATGCCATCGTGTCTGGGTCCTCCTCCTCCCGCAGAACAGACCATGTCTGGAGCCAATATGTACATGTATAGATAACCTGCAAAGGAGAAAAGTTCATCTTCTTGTTAAAGATAATGTTATTTCTGCAAATCCATAACGGCTAACAAAAGGTTGCCGCAACCACCATGATTTTGTCTTTCCATTGTTTACTAATACAACGTAGCCAAGTTCCGAATTGATTTGGATACTATGCGGTTGGTAAAGATTCGAAGCTACTTGGACGATAAACATGCAAATCTGGCGAAACAACAGTAAGAAAAGAGAAGCTTAATTGTCTCATTTTCATCACAAAAGAAACACTTCCGACTTTGTTGCCATTGTCTTTAAGCTAGATTCTCTTTTGTTAAAAGAACACCTCTACGGAGGTACCATAGAAAGATTTTAATTTTTAGAGGTGTTTTTATTTCCACAGTTGCTTGTTCATTGCTAGCATTAATTTTGCTATGAATGAGAGCGTGATATAGAAAGTTGTCACAAATTTTCCCAACTAGGTCAAATTCCATCGAAACTCATCACGTTCTTGAGACATATTAATATGGATAAGACGTATTAATTCGTTCCATGCTACCAGTTTATGTCCAATCAGATCCTTATGGAACGATACATCCAGAGGGAAGGACCATAGCACTTTGGCAACTAAGTCATTCTTGTGTCTTGCAATGGAGTATAGGCTTGTGTATTGATCTCTTAATGACGAGTTTCCTAACTAGCGGTCTTCCTAGAACCGGATTTGAGATCCATACCTTAGGATGAAAGAACCAAAACAAAAGAAATCATGTTTCACTTTCATGAGACCAGCTCAAAAGTGGGAATCACCTGGTTTCCAATTGGCTTGGGATAGTGGTTTGGAACCTAGATATTTATTTCTTAGTAATTATTACCAGATCCCTTCTTTGGTTTCTAGTTTAAAAAGCCACTTGAAGCAAGGCCGTATTTTGAACATCTATGTGTCGAATCCCTAAACCACCCTGATATAACGCACATGACACTCCATTTCGCAAGACGATACTTTTTTTTACACTATCGCTTTGCTAGTAGAATTTGGGGCATAAGTAGTCAAGTCTCTTTAGTATGCCTCGTGGAATAAGGAAAAAAGACATCATGTATGTAGGAAGATTACTCAGAACTGAATTAAGAAGGACAAGCCTACCTCCTATTGATAGAAGCTTGCCTATCCAACTACTCAATCTCTTTTCGATTGTACCTTCATCTTGTTCTGGGTAGTAAATATGATTGGAAATATTTCATAGTACTATCACCCTAGAGAATATCATTCACTTTTGCTCCTTGGTACCATTTTATCTCCTCTTCATGGAGGAGTTTAACCAGTTTCTCATTAGCCTATTTTTTTTGCTCCATTTCTTGATCCGTCAACCCTCGTGTCTAGTTTATCAATGATTTCCAAGTGGTTTTTCCTCTCATGTTTGTATGCACCAGCGGTGTTCGCTGCCCAGCCTTTGAGATTACGTCTCAGCGAGCGAGTTGAGTTTATGTGTCCACCGTTGCATGTGTCTTTGGTCTGTGGATGGTCGATTCCACACCTCTGAGACGTGTTTTGTGAATCCCTCATGATTTAACCAGCCAAACTCAAACTTGAAAGGGTTGCGACCCACTCAAGTGAATGAGTCTTCGATGTCTAAGAGGATAGGAACATGGTCCAATAAAGTCATCCGTTTAAGAGCCGAAACTGTGACCAATGGATATTTCGTTTCCCACTCTATGGTAATTAATGCTCGACCCAACTTCTCGAATGTTGGTATCAGTTGGTTGTCGACCTTAGAGTTCGATTTGTCTGAGATCCAAACTATCAATGACTGCATTGAATAGGAAAGGCCATATGTTTTGGAACCTGTCATTATTTTTTCCCTATCGAAACCTTAATATATTGAAATCGTCTCCAATCAACAATGGGAATGGATTATCACGACATGCATTGACAAGTTCTTTGAGGAAGGTAGCTTTGTGATCAGCTTGAGCCTATCCATACACAGCCATAAGGCTCCATTTGAGCTTGTCAACTTTATTTTGAAGATGGAATTTAACCAAAAATTCCCCATCAGAATTGTGGTTAACATTAATAGAAGCCAAGTTGATTCCTAAAAAGATACCCCTGGACCTACCATGAGGAGGTAACACAATGCCACATAATGTCCATACCCCTGGATAGGCGGTTAAGGAACCCTATGTCAACGGCATGCTTTCTTGTTTCTAAGAGAGCAATAAAATTAAGAAGGTAGTCCAAAACATAATCGAAAATAAAATCTGAATTTAGCAAAGTTACTAAGACTTCTACTATTCCAAAACAAGTCTTTCATCGAACACCATTGGATTTTTTTTGTTTTCTTGACTTTTTTGGCC
This sequence comes from Phragmites australis, assembly GCF_958298935.1. Classification (NCBI taxonomy): domain Eukaryota; kingdom Viridiplantae; phylum Streptophyta; class Magnoliopsida; order Poales; family Poaceae; genus Phragmites; species Phragmites australis. The sequence goes on along the minus strand of NC_084936.1, from coordinate 15,475,708 downwards.
AATTGACCATGCACGGCCTTTTTTCTTATAGGATTGTGATTTGGATTTTTGAGGGGTAGCCTTTAGGTTGGATAGTATGCTTCCAAGCTCCACCTCATCCATATCCTCCTTGGAAATCTCTTGAATTAGATGAGATAGAAAAGAACCATTCCTGGCGGTATCCATATCAGCCGCACTTATCTCCGGTTTGCTTTGTTTCGAGATTTTACTGATTGGCATCGTTTTATCTACTATCATGTGTTTAATCGCACTGATAGAGAGTTCTATTTCTGCCTCATTATGTCCCATAGAAACTCCTAAAGCACTACAATTAGAAACAATGCGAGAGTTATCAATACACAGAAGAGAAAGGATTGGTGATGTACCTGGCATAGCCGCATAAGATGCCATATCCAGACGTGGGAGCTTGCTCGAGGCACCCGCTGATCTGCCATTTGCCGGTGCGTTCAGTTTCTTGTTGGCCACCCGTCGTGTCGCTAGCTCCATTGAATCCCCTTCGGTCACTGCTGGAGTCTTGTTTAATGGTGCAGCCGAGTGAAGATCTTTTGTCTTGGCCGGCAAACCGGAGGCAGCGCCTTCGTGAGGATTGATGCTCTGCTTGGGTGCAGGAACCACCGTGGCAAGGATGGGCACCGCTACGTCAGCCGCCCTAGCTGTGCACCTGATTTCCTTTGTCGTTTGCACACCCTTCTTGGGTGCCAGCCCTGCTGCCGCATTTTCAGAAGCCGCCTCGCCTGCTGCACCCGCCTAGCGCCCAGCCTGGTGTGCCACCTCAGCTGGCTGGAGAGTCATCCTATCGGATTTCTTGTTGCTTGTGCAGGTAGTCGAGGAAGAAGAGACAGCCTCGCCTCCTGAGTTGCAGAAGAAGGCGGCTGGCTCTATTTTGTCCCAGAGGTGATGGTATAGGGTGAAGTGTTGGAGGCTTGGAACACCCCCTTGAGCCAGCTGGCTCTGGAGCACCTGTTGGGGCAGCACCACATGCTGCAAGGCGTCGTTCTTCTTTTGTAGGACTGAGAACGATGACTAGAGAAAGTGAATAGGTGTCATGAGCTCATGTTTCCTTTGGATATGATTAATACCGCTAATAATTCTCAAATCATACAAGGTCCAATTATAAGAGCACGTGTACGATAATTATACCATCAGGTAACTCGTTTCTCGCTGTTCATTTTCCTTTGATGTATTACTACTAAATTTTTGTCATATTTAATTGCTTAGGAACGTAGGAGAAGCACTACAATCTTATCCAGATGTCACCCCTTGAAGGCCAAGTCTACTTGGACTCAAGGCTGAGCTCTACTTGAAGTCGTGGACATGGTCGTAGTTGAGTCTCAAGACAGCATGTCAGTAAATCGAACATAACTCTCTCATACGAAGTCTGTTTTAGGCGTTCTTGGACTTGCTGGAAAGCTTATGTCGAGCCCTTTACAATGGATCTATACTTCACCAAATATTCCTTATAGTTTAGTCAGAGTCAAAGGAATAAGGTGTTGCGTCACCGTTCTGGACCCTGTCCGGTTTTGTAATCATGTCGAGGTCAGAGTTCATGTTGTGCACGCCTCTTTCCACGGCTACACAACCATATGTTGACCATTTCATGTTCCCCTATAAATATACGGTAGCTGTAATAGTTTAGTCTTGGATTTAGCTTAGAATATTCTGTTTTAGCCAGTTTTGCCGTTTATCGGTTTGTTGAACCCCAACTCAAGCACTTCATTAGTAATTAGCAATATTCAGATTACATCTACTTGTTCTTGTTTGTATTCTTGATTCGCTTGCAGGAAAAGCCTTCTTGGCGAGATCAACTACGTCTCGGCACGGTTGATAACCATGGAGTAGTGGTGTAGTGGTTGCGAGGGTTCTCGATCTGTTCTGGTCAGAACCTTTGGATCATCAATGTTGAAACTCCACCAATCGACTTATCATATTACCTTCGGAAGATTGGGCAAATGCACATCAAGGAATCTCAACAATTTCTTTTAAAAAAGATAGCATTCTTCTATTTTGTCACCTAAAGCACCTAAAAAATTGAACATCAAATTTTGATTCCGAGAGCAACTTTGCCAAATCGTGCTGCATATCGGACCAACCCGGAAGAGACTAAGGAAATTCAACAACAAGTCCAAGACCTTTTGGACCGCGGGTATGTCCGAGAAAGTCTTAGCCCTTGTGTTGTTCATGTTCTTTTGGTTCCTAAGAAAGACAGTAGATGGTGTATGTGTGTTGATTGTAGAGCCATCAATAATATTACTATAAGATATCGTCACCCTATCTCTAGGTTAGATGATATACTTGATGAGTTGAGTGGTTCTATAATTTTCACTAAAATTGACTTGTGAAGTGGATACCACCAAATTAGGATGAAACTTGGAGATGAATGGAAGACTGCGTTTAAAATTAAGTTTGGCTTGTATGAGTGGTTAGCAATGCCTTTTGGGTTAACTAATGCACCTAGTACTTTCATGCAATTTATGAATGAAGTTTTACATTCTTTCATTGGAAGATTTGTGGTAGTATACTTTGATGATATCTTGATTTATAGTCAGTCACATGAGTCACACTTTGATCATCTACATGCTGTTTTTAACGCTTTGAGAGATGCACGCTTTTTTTAACCTCGAAAAGTGCATCTTTTACATGGATCGAGTTTCTTTTTTTGGCTATGTTGTTACTCCACAGAGAATAGAGGTGGATGAAGCAAAAATTGAAGTCATAAAGAGCTCGCCAACCCTTGAGACTGTTACTCAAGTGAGAAGCTTTCATAGTCTTGCGATTCTTCAGCACCATTGCTGCCCCATTGAATGAATTGACAAAGAAATGAGTGATTTTTAAATGGGGACCTACACAAGAAAGAGCATTCAAATTATTGAAAGAGATACTTACCCATGCTCCTTTACTCCAACTCCCTGATTTTGGTAAGACCTTTGAACTAAAGTATGATGCTAGCAGGATTGGAATTGGAGATGTGTTAATTCAAGAAGGTAAACCTGTTACTTATTTCAGCGAGAAATTAAGTGGGCCAAGTCTGAATTATACTTATGATAAAGAATTGTATGCTTTAGTTCGTATGCTTGAAAATTGGCAACATTATCTATGGTCCAAAAAATTTGTTATACATTCTGATTATGAATCGCTGAAACATATTAGAAGTCAAGCTAAATTGAATAATGACATGCTAAATGGGTCGAATTTATTGTGTCTTTTCTATATGTCATAAAACATAAGAAAGGAAAGGACAATGTGATTGCTGATGCACTTTCTAGGCGTTATACCATGTTATCTCAACTTGATCATAAGATTTTTGGTTTAGAGACCAATAAGGACTTATATGCTACTGATTTAGATTTTAAAGAAGTGCTTGAACATTGTAAAGAAGGGAAAACAAGAAATAAATATGTGTTGAATGAAGGATTGCTCTATCGTGCTAACAAGCTATGCATCCCAGCTAGCTCCGTTCGTCTTTTGTTGTTACAGGAGGCACATAGAGGAGGATTGATGGCACATTTTGGAGCAAAGAAGACTGAAGATGTGCTGGCCATCCACTTCTTTTGGCCAAAGATGAGATGAGATATCGAACGCTACATGTCCTGATGCACCACTTGCAATAAAGCTAAGTCTCACTTGAATCCATATGATCTTTACATGCCTCTTTCAGTTCCTAGTGCACTATGGAAGGATATTTCTATGGATTTTGTTTTAGGACTGCCTAGGATAATGAGGGGGAGGGATAGCATATTTGTAGTTATGGATAGATTTTCTAAAATATCACATTTTATACCTTGTCACAAGAGCGATGATGTTACAAACATAGCTGATTTATTTTTTAGAGAAATCATTCAATTACATGGAGTGCCTAATACTATCATCTCGAATCCTGACACAAAGTTTTTGAGTCACTTTTGGACATCACTTTGGAATAAATTAGGGACGAAGCTGCTGTTTTCTACTACGTGTCATCCCCAGACCAACGGTCAAATAGAGATTGTCAACCATACATTATCGACCATGTTACAGGCTGTTCTAAAGAAAAGTTTGAGGATGTGGGAAGAGTGTTTACCGCATATTGAATATTCTTACAATAGGTCATTACACTCCACCACCAAGGTAAATCTGTTCTAGGTAGTGTATAGATTTAATTCCCGTGGTCCTATTGATTTACTACCTTTGTCTACTTTTGAAAAACTTAATTTAGATGCTAAGAAAGTTGCTGAATTTATTCTTAAGTTGCATGAAACAACTAAAAAGAATGTAGAGAGCATGACTGAAAAGTATAGGATTGTTGGAAGTAAAGGTAGGAAGGAAATAAAAATTGAACCGGGTGATTTAGTTTGGTTGCATTTGAGGAAGGATAGGTTTCCAGAACTAAGAAAATCAAAGTTGATGTCTAGAGCTGATCGACCATTTAAGATAATTGAGATAATCAACGACAATGCATACAAATTGGACCTACTTGTAAATTTTGGGGTTAGTCCTACATTTAACATTTCAGATTTGAAGTCCTACTTGGGAGAAGAAGACGAGCTTGAGTCGAGGATGACTCCAATTCAAGAAGGGGAGGATGATGATCCCATAACTCCTTCAGGTACAATCAATACCGCAAATAATCCTCAAATTATACAAGGTCCAATTACAAGAGCACGTGCATGACAATTAGACCACCAGGTGAACTCGTTTCTCGCTGTTCATGTTTCCTTGGATGAATTACTACTAAATTCTTGTGATATTTTATTGCTTAGGAATGTGGGAGAAACACTATAACCTTATCCGGATGTCACCCCTCGAAAGCCAAGTCTACTCGGACTCGAGACTGAGCTCTAGTCGAAGTCATGGACGTGGTCGAAGTCGTGGTCGTGGTTGAGTCTCAAGACAGCATATAAGTAAAATGGGCATAACTCTCTCATATAAAGTCTGTATTAGACGTTCTTGGACTTGCTGGAAAGCTTATGTCGAGCCCTTTACAATGGATCTATGTTCAACCAAATATTCCTTATAGTTTAGTCAAAGTCAAAGGAATAAGGTGCTGCATCACCATTCTGGACCCTGTCGAGTTTTGTAATCATGTCGAGGTCGGAGTCCAGGTTGTGCACACATCTTTCCACGGCTACACAACCCTAGGTTGACCCCCTCATGTCCCCCTATTAATATACGGTAGCCATCATAGTTTAGACTGAGGATTAGCTTAGATTATTCTGTTTTAGGCAGTTTCACTGTTTATCAGTTTGTTGAACCCTAACTCGAGCACTTCATTGGTAATTAGTAATATTCAGATTGCATCTACTTGTTCTTTCTTGCGTTCTCAATTCGCTTGCAGGAAAAGCCTTCTTGGCGAGGTCAACCATGTCTTGGCACGGTTGATAACCACAGAGAAGTGGTGTAGTGGTTGCGAGGGTTCTTGATCTGTATCTGTCGGAGCCTTTGGATCATCAACATAGAAACTCCACCAATCGACTTATCATGTTACCTTTAGAAGATCGGGCAAACGCGCATCAAGGCATCTCAACAATTTCTTTTAAAAAAGATAGCATTCTTCTATTTTGTCACCTAAAGCACCTAAAAAATGGATCATAACAAAGTTCAATTCTTGACACAAAAAGCATAGCAGAAACAGAAAAACCCGAAAGTTTCGAGTTGGACAAAATAGTGATTCAAAAAATCAACAAACATGAAAATCTAATCAATGGTGGATCTCATGATTAGAATTGAACACTAGATTCCACAACATACTAATCTATGACTTATCTCCACATAAGGCTTGGATCTTAAGAAGGAACACACAAATATCAAAAAATGATGAATACCGGATGAAGAGAGTCTCCAAGTTGATAGATAAGAGGCAAAGGAATTCAATACCCAATTAGGTACCTTAGCACCTGAATTTTATGCCTCTAGCAATGAGAAGAATACAAACATGAGACACTACAGATACCCTCATTAGTATCGGTTCAAAATCGTCATTAGTGGTGGGTTTTGAACTGAAACTAATTACTCGGCACTGATAGTCACGGACTATCGGTGTCGGGTATGGTACTGGCACTGTAAATCATTATCAGTGACAATTTGTTTTTACCAACCAACACTGATAGGTATATCCCACCCTTTTCAAAATATGGCGGTTGCCGCCAATACCGTGGCATTTTCAAATTTTGGCTGTTGCCGGCAATAATATATGGTATATTTATAGACATACACATATAAATTTAATTTGCGAGACATCAAGTTTTATCAGCATATATACACAAGCACATATAAATTTCATTTCTAAAACATTAATTCTCGTCAGAGTATATATAAACCACATACATGTGAGGTTTCATTACAACAATAAAAAAGAGTTTAAGGTTTCTTGCTAATCGAAGGTTCTAAACTCTACTTTTTCTTGTTGGATGAAGGTAACGAGAGAGAGGAGCCAAATTCATGGAACTCGCCCGTTGGACTGATGACTTGGTCATTGATGAACCCGATAAGTTGTTCTTGAAGTGCGTTAATTTCAATGGCCATGAGTCTATCTCTCGACAACACGAGGAGCTGTAATTTCAAGAATTGAATAAATCAATCCTTATGAACACGTGTTGGACCTGAAAAGTAGTCATCAAGATGTATGTTGCATACCTCAGCATCTACCACCTGGTATCACACGTCTCTGTTGAATCCGTGCATGAATTCCATTACATAAAAACCACATGAATTATTGCTCGGGCCCTGCTTCCTATAAGGAAAGTCATGTCGGATAATCCATTCTTTCGCGAATGGCCGGTGTCTAACACTCTTCTTAATGTAGCGCAGGTACACTCTGCATTTGTATGAATATTACCATAAGTAGACTTAGATTCAATCAAGTCAAATATTACAAGAGCAATAACGAAATGGTTGGTTTTTACCTTTGCAGCAAGTCAATGATGGGTGGGTAGGTTTCTTTTGGATTATTTTGTGAGTCGAAGACAACTATCTTGCTAATGTCTGGCTGGATGACAAGGAGGATCTAGTGATAACTGCACATAGGTCACCATCCAAATTTCTAACTATGTATCGCTCAAAAAGAGTAGAACATTCATGAAGGGAAACACATACCCAAAGTGGTAGGGCAAAAATATGTATTTCTTCAATTGTAGCCCCATAATACACTTCAATGCATAGTCCTCAGTTCCTTTTGGATCGGATTGCATCATTGTCGGGTCTACATAATGTGGGTCGATGAATCCCACATGGTAGATGCCCTATGTACTAGACCTTTGTACCTCCATTCTACATAAGTAATAAGTTAAGACATCAAATCCAATGGTACATGAATGTATACTGTGAATTATATGTATATGATACTTTGAGGCCATCTTGCTGGTACAGTTGATACATTTCCTCAAATAATATATAAATAGAGCCATCCCTGTGGAGGAAATCTTGATACTCGTATCTGGCCTCGAACATTTCTCTATCATCCTACGACTCCTTCATGTACCACGCATGGAATTTTCGAAGTTGATATATCAGTTTGTCCCACACGTTTGGCGCGACCAAGAGTTTGCCCAACTTAAATTGCCATCTCTCGACTACTTTTGGTACCAGAGAATCATTTAGAAATTGCTCTTTTGTCATTTTACCATCTTCAAGAAATCCTTCTAAATTTTGTTCTTATCGTATCAGTTCGATAGAAGACTCCTTCAAGTATTTCTTGCTTTTGATGCAAGCGTAGTCTGATTTACTCTTACGCTGAATATGTTTGGCCATCTTCAAGAAAAACTTCTGTGTTTCTGCATGAATTGGTATTTTCTTCTCAGGTTCTAGTTTTTCAAAAAATTTCTTGACACTAGCATCCACTATCGCTCTGGTTTCCTCTGGTGTTTGTTCATAAGGCAACTTCTCAAGTGCTGCCACCTTCTTAGGTGCCCTTTTCTTCTAGGATGAAGCCAAATTTTGAGATGAACTCAAATTCTTAGGCTATGCAGTTGTTGTCAACTTCGGAGGGGGAGGAGTTGCCTCTCTTGGTGGTGCTGCTGCTGACTTCGGAGGTGGAGAAGTTAGCTATGTTGGTGGCACTGGTGCTGACTTCTGGGGTGTAACACCCTAATTTTTTCTCTAATTCCAAATTTTTTGTTAATGGTTATTAAGGTTCAAATGAATTTAATTATTTTATTCTTAAAGAGAGAAAACCCAATTTTATAGGAAAGAAAAGAAAATGACATAGGATATAAGTGAAAATTTTGCATTCATGCTGAATTAGGCAAATAGTATTTTATTTGAATTCTCGATGAACTTATTTGAAGAGATTTTGTCTGGATTTTTGAATTTGAAATTTGATTTGAATTCTATAGAAAAGATAAAGGTTAAATCTTCCCTCGAGCTGTTTCTTGCTGATTCGGCCCAACATCTCAGCTCGGCCCATCTGCCCGGATTTCCCTCCCGCCCGGGTCCGCGCCCCTGCTCCGACCCAGCCACCCGCGCCGTGCTCTCGCGCGCCAGCCGAAGACGCCTGCGCAGTCTCCGTTTTCCCCTGTGCCGCCGCCAGCTGGGGCCCGCCGGTCGGATCCGTCGTCTCCGAGAAGGACTCCGCTGCGCCGCCGAATCCGAGCGAGAAGCCGACGCCGCCTTAAGAGTCCTGCGCTGTCCCGTGACCACCGAGCCGCCTATATATATGCCCGCCCCCTCCCCGAACTCATCCCATCTGCAAATCGCCGAAAACCGAGCCCTAATTGTCGGATTCGAAGCTCGCCAAGCCGCCATCGCCGCCGCTTCGTCCGCCCTCGCCGCTACGCCGTTCCAGAGCCAAACCACGCAACCCGAGCCCACCATTGCATGCGCCTGCCCTTGCTGAAGCTTTTCCCGCCGTCGCCTTGACCCCTGCGTCGCCGGAGCACCCTCTCCGACGAGTTCCCGAGGCAGCCGCCGCCCCTTCCGTCGTCGATCGCTTTCCTGTGCCGCCAAGCCCGAGGTAAGCCCCAAAACGGATTCCCCGCGCTTCCCTGAACGTTTTACGCCGCTCATCATCGTCGCCGGCGAACCCTAGCCGATTCCGGCGAGATATCCGGCCGTGCGCCGCCGTGAATCCCTCAGCGCCGCCCTGTCCTTCCCCTCCGGCCGCCCGATCTTCCCCGTGTCGTCGGATCTATCCTCAACGATCGAGATTAGATCTAAATCATACCCCTTCAGCAACCAGTAGCGTAGTGCCACGTGTTTACTCTTTAACCCAGTCAGCTGTATTGCCCCGTCACCCTGCCACCTCAGCTGCCAACTCATCCCTTTTGCCTATGTGTCCAACCAGTCAGCAGCCACGTCATAAAGGAGGTTTTTCAATCTGAAAATAATTCCTGATAAATCCTTTAATTGGTAAATTTTGCAATTTAGCCCCTGAAATTTTCTGAAATAACAAAAGAGCCCTGTCTTTTTACAGTTGGGTCCTTATACTTTTTCATAATTACATTTTGGTCCCTCTGTTTTTACAAAAAGGTCCCTGGACTTTCTGATAATTCAATTTAAGTCCTTTTTCTTTTTCCAGATTTAACCCTAGACTTGTTTTAGCCCTAACTTTTCCATCGTAACTCCGATTTAAGCGATTCTTGCGTTGATGGATTCGTTTTTCAGTGCTCTTTCTTGTTAGCAAGTTTTTATCTCGTTGTTCTTTTGCTTTATGCTTTGTTCTTAGTGTATCTTGTTTGCTTGTTTGCCGGTAATTGTGCGATTAGCCAACAACGTCCCGGATCAATTTGAAGAACATCAAGACCAGGAGCAAGAATACACTGAGCAGCAGCAAGGAGAAGGCAAGTGTCCTTGATCATATTGAACCTATGTTTTTAAATGTTTTGTTTTACAAAATTGCATGCAGTGTCAATATGATGGGTAGTCGCCTATGTTAGGGTTTTCCCTAGATTTTCCCTTATCATCCCTTGTAACCTATATGGTTTATGGTTAGTAGTCTTTTATGGGTAGATTGCTTAGCCTTGCTTTTGGGATATTGGGAAGTGTCATAATTTTGACTAATGAACATATGCAGTAATGATGATTAATATGATAATGTTTTAGCAACATGGAACCTTAGGTCTTGAGCATAGGGATGTTGGTGATGGTTGTCATGGTTATGATGTTGGATTAGTGTTTGCTCAAGTAACCTAAGTAAGGACCGGTTCGTGGAGCGACAATCCAAGAAGTAACGTACCAACCACGAGGCTGATATGGGTAAAGTGTGACATACTGATTAGAGTCTGTCCAGTGTGCGTTGGGTCAGCACAAAAGGGGGCTTCTGGGTAGGAGCTGTTGCTTCCGTAAAGCCTGGCGGTGAAACCTAGTGGGCAGACATGCACTGGATTAGTCTCTGGTTAGTGGAAAGTGTCATACAGTGATTCTTGGCGGCACACCACTGGTGTGTGTTAAGTGTCTTGCAAACACGGCAACATGGAATTCACTGACTCGTGGGTAAAGTTGGACAACCTCTACAGAGTGTAAAACTGTTATAACAGCCGTGCTCACGGATATGAGAGACTTCGATCCTCACATGATTAGATGGTGGTTTGGTTTTGATTCTGGTACAGGGAGTACTAGATGTTGTGGTCTTGGTCTTAGTGCGGGGAGCACAAGACAGATGTGGTATGCAGGGTGGGGAGCCTTGTATGCTAGTTGATAGATTGTTGGGTTACATTCATGTAATATATGTCTAATGCTTTTTGAGTCCAAATGTGATATTTTTCATTACTCGCATTTACGCAAATAATAACTTGTGTTAGCCTATTCTTGATATAAGCCTGCATGTCATTATTTTCCCACACTTGCTGAGTACATTATGTGCTCACCCTTGCTTTCTCCTACCAAAAAACATATGCTGCTCAGTGGAAGACTTTGAGGATTTCCAAGACGACGACCTGGTGTTCTAAGGAGCGTATCTTCCAGTCGATGCCTATGGAGTCTTGGTCGCCAATGCTTTCATTCCGCTGCCGTCGTTTAAATGATGTCGTTTAGGTTAAATTTTGAGTTTTGCTTAGGTAAAGTCTTTTATTGTAAGAGGTGAACGTTTAAATAAATAAAGTATTGCTTTTGTTACTTCACCTATGACGTCCTTATGTGTGTTAAACTTCCTGGGCACACATAAGCTGCACTTGGTTTTGGCCGTTAAAACCGGGTGTGACATGGGGGGAGGGGAGTTGGTTCCCTTGGTGGCGACTTGCGTAAGGGAGGAGTTGGCTCTCTTCTAGGTGATGGTGGCAGTCGCGGTGACCGTAGAGGAGTTGGCTCTCTTCTTTGTGACGGTGGCGGTGGTGGCGACCATGGAGGAGTCAGAGAAATTCTGTGTGGTGGGTCTGACTCTGCATCAGACAACTCATCTGTCTCATCTTCAAACAATATGGGCGTGTTTGGATTCCCTGCTCTGCTCGTGCATGCACCGACAGATGCAGTTGCCCGCTCCGCTCCGCTGTTTGGATGCCTACACCGGTGGGAAACGCTGCATCCATCGGTGCAAATGCACCCGCCCAGCCAATCTAGCGGGAAACAATGGATTCGGCTGTTTTTCTCGGGCTTGGCCGATGGGATGCAGCGAATTAGCGCTAATGATGAATAATTAGTTAATATTAGCTCATATTAGTACATTTTAAATTAGATTAAGGTTTAATATGATAAATTAAGTACAATAGAATGTATTTATGCAAAATAAACATCATGTTAACACTTATTTTTTTTATTTCAATCTCATGCAACATATATTCATACGGGCAACTAAACACAATCTCTTCTCAGCCAGATTGAGTACATACAGCCAACCAAACAGACCCTACTATATCTTCCCAGCCTATCTCAACTTAGCCTGCATGTGCCATACGAGCTAGGCTAAGGACGTTCGGGCAACCAAACACACACTATGTAGCGCTTGGGCCACAGAACGAAGCCACCCACGTTTGATCCGAGCCTCTAGGAACCCGTCTCTCCGGGGTAATCCATGTCAATCTTACATACCCCCGTGGTTGCACAGAGTCTACGTGGACCTTGGTGAGTCCACGTGGACCTTGTCGTATCCCCGTGGTATCAGAAGATCGTTGAAGAGAGCTGCTTCCACACATTGGTCGACCTGCCCCATAGCCACCGTGGTGGTAATGTTCAAGGTGGCCACGACAAGCTTGCACACTTTGCTTTCTGTGATGTGGTCCATGGGATAATGGGCCGATTCTTCTTCTGCAAACTCCACGGATGCGCAGCTGCTCCGATGACCACCAGGGCTGACAACATTTCCTTACCGAAGTGCTTCTTTGATTTTTGCATTTGTCATTTGATGCTCTTATACAAGTTCTTGTGGTACTAAAGCCATCAAATCTTCCAGTTCTTCTCTCCTTCTCTTCTGACTCCTGTAACTTTGGGTGACTTCTGGGAATCCCTCTTTCTAAGGCACCACACCCTTGCCTCTGGTGCGACCTGGGTGCTCCTTGGTTCTTAGTGCCAAGGTTAGTTGGTCTTTCTCCCTTCCTGGACTGAAAGAGCCTTGGGAAGACTGGGTGTGGGCATCTGCAATTCTTTGCATCACTCCCTATTCTCTATCGCTTTCGAAGATTAGGCTGCCATCAGCTGACAAAGTCACCCCTCTTGCGTATAGATAGTGCTTCACTCATTTAATCCAGTCAACCATCTGTGGTGTGGCACCATTATGGGTAACTTGTTCTTCCGTCTCTTCCCACTCGTCATATTTCCTCACGTACGCACGCGAGCCAGTTCTGTGGGGGTACATGTTCTTGTGGGAGTTAGCCTAATTTACCTCACTTAGTTATTGTGTTTCCTCTGATCGCCTATACTCTATGAAATTATTCCAAAATGGTTCCACATTGGATAATCATCCCATTTTGGTATCCGACCCACCAAATAATAATTTCTCCACAGCTTACCCTCTAAATTCTTGAACGTGATGGCCATTGTTGATAGGGCACGGCGCTTCGCTTTGGCCATGTTGCATCCTTTAGGGTATTCAAACTTCGCCACCAACTTACCCCACATAAGATCCTTGATGTTATTGGGAACCACCCACAAGTCATCTCATTTGCCTCTCCAACTTCTATATGTGATTGCAGCATGGTCCCTCACTAGACACCCGATTGCTATTTTGAACGGCCTCAGAACAATTTTAGGTCTCATGGGCTCCCCGACTGAATTGACCTTCGTGATGATGAAACATCCCTCAAGCATCCTGCTAGGACCTTGTCCACTCCTCTCTTCTTCTGTCATGTCATCACCCTCCGGAGCATCAGCATCAGGATCGATCTGAACCTCCAGAGCATCATCTTCGGCCCTGCCCTACGCAACCTCAGTGGCTATCTCCAACTCAAACTGATCCATATTCAGGTACGCACTCGGGCTATCGCTTCCCGTCTGGTCCAGCTCCATGTTTGCAGGCTCATCTTGTACCGAGGCTGGAGCCGGATCTGAAGTGGGGTCTTGTATCGGAGGGGGGATGGGACGGGGTTGTGTGTGGCGATTGGATTTTGTACGTGCCATTCCAACATAAAAATTTTAGACACAAAAAGCACTTGATTTAGAGTTAAAATTAATGAGATATGTAATTGAATTATTGTCACAATATATGCATCGATTAACATTTAGAAAAGGCCAAGTAAAACATGTAGATGGTTAGTAAGTCGTTGACTTGCTCATGGACATGTGCTAGCTTGCTAGGTAGCTATATTTGTCTACATATTGACATTGATGAAAAATTTGATGGAAGAAGACCCCAATCCCAAAGAAAAGGACGCTTCCGATTTTATTATTAAGTTATATATCATAATAGCTCATGACATATAACGATGCTAGACATTGAACAATCATGCTATCATGTCTCATAAGTAAAAAACATAATATGTACAATGCTACACATAATAGAGACATTGAAGATTTGAATCATTGTTACACATAATATGTACACGACTTCACCTTACACAATCTGAACTAATTTAGCGAAGCAGACAACAACTATATAGCCACAAAAAAAAAATTCAAATTCACATTCAATTTGTCCTTAGAGATACATCAAGCATTGTTCAACTCCCCACCTCTCTTCAGCTGTTTTTAGTTTCTGGATGCAGGTGTTCTTCACTCACGGAACTGAATGCAAGTGTTCTTCACTTTCTGAGCACCAACACTGCAATGCACAAATATAAAAACTAGGAAGGTCCACAAATATTCTCAAATGAAAGAACAAAAAAAACAATCATCAAATTTTTCTTTGTAGAATAGAAATTCTGTGTAGAATAGAAATTCTATACCATGGGAGAGTTTGTGAGGGAGAGAAAGCAAGAACTGGTATGTTAGCTTGACCTAGAAGAAGGTGGGGTTAAGTACAAAGTTGATTTTCTTTTTCTGCAATTAACAAATACCATTCATTTTATCCCAATTAAGGTAGCTAGGCTTCACCAAAATTCATGAAAATTTAGTAGAAGGTAGGAACTCCTTTATCTCATCGGATATTTTCAGTAGAATATGCAAGAATGATTACTGAAAGCATCCTATATAGGATCTAGTAGACTTGGATTTTTCACAACAAATAAGCAACTTTTGATTGAATTGGCTCATAGCATATGCAGATTTGAATTTTTCACAAACTTTTTGGAATTTGAAACAAAAAAATGAATGTAGTGAATAGAAATTGGATCAAAACAACTCAATAAGGAACAACATGCAAGTTTATTATACGACTTAATTGAACATGGACGGCTCGAGGTGGACGGAATAAAGTTCCCTTTGCTTTTGCATAATGGCTAGGTTCAGACGATTGCTTCAAGTGCTTATTTGCTGAAGGCATGTATTTCAGTAAGCACTAGCACATGTGTTTGTTTGTACGAACAAGCATTCTTGTAAGGTTATGCACATATGTACTGTATCAGGTTGCCCCCAATGAACAAATACCGAACTAACATAGTGATACTAGGAATAGCTGTAAACCAATACAGAACTAACTAGAAAGGAAATAGTAATAGCAATAGTAGATTGATTTCAGTATTCTAGGAATAGTAGTAAACCAATACAAAGCAAAGGTCCTACATGGCAAGATAACAATAGCAAAGAATTAGGGCTAGCAGATACAAGTTGTACAAAATTTCAAAAACATGCTTTTCACCGGTAGACCAAACCAACCGGCTAGCAGCTGCAAATTCAGAGAACAATTTACCTAACTAGCATCTTAGTGGTCGAACTGCTACAATAATTTTCTCCACAAATTCTGAAGACTTCATAATCTCTAGACCACTCAATCAGAGAAAATATCTAGCCTTTCACTGCTAGCATCACACATAATACATAGTCATATAGAATCTCACACTACCATTCTCTAACCATAATGGAACTCAGAAGACAAAATTTCAGAGAACAATTAATTGTATTTGGAACAATTCTCTAACCACATCTAGAAGCATATCAACATTCAAAGGAATACAAGAATATATACACACCTCAGGGCGGCTGCCTGGAGGAGTCAGGACGATGGTGGTGGCCTTGGCCGATTTGGTGGCCCCACTCCATGCCGACTCGCCTAACACCAGTAGAGGGGCAGAGGGGGAAGGGGACGGCGATGACTATGAGTAGGGAGTGGCTTCGGCGGTCGGCTGCGGGGAGGAGTCGGTGCGTCGGGGGAGGAGCAGTAACACATCGGGAGGAGTTGGTGGTCGAGGAGGTGGCGATGGAGGAGGTCGAGGAGGAGATGTCGGGAGGAGGCGGTGGTCAAGGAGGCGACGGTCGAGGATGCGGTAGTCGAAGAGGCAGCGGTCGGGGAGGTGGTGGTGCGATCAGGGAGGACATCGGGAGGAGGCGGCGCGATCAGGGAGGAGGCATCGAGAGGAGGCAGTGGCTGGGGAGGAGGCAGCGCAGTCGGGGAGGAGGCAGCAATCGAGGAGGCGGCGGTCAGGGAGGAGCGGCGCTCAGGGATGAGGAGCGTCGGGAGGAGGAGGAGCAGGCTGAAATGGTGAATGGAGCAAACGAGGAGAGTGGCTAAGTGTTGGTATATATATGTACATAAGCAATAATGCCGGTTCTAGTTGGTAACTGACACTAATAAATGTATTAATGCCAGTTCTATTTACTAACCGGCATTGATATGTGGAGTATCAATGCCGATTACTATTAGAACTGGCATTGATAAATATTTTTCCATGGAAATATTCTTCTATTGTTAAATTCAGCTAAAAACTTTAAAAATACATAGAAAAAATTAGAGTTGAGAAAAATATAAAACCAAATTTGTTGAGTTTGTATTACTGTCTCCTACATGATAAAAATACTTGCATACATGAAATGTGCATTGAATTATCTTTATTTCATTAATAAGTCTGTAATTTGTTAATTCTGTCATGAAATTATGAAATATCCATGCCCAAAAATAAACATGTGAAACCAATTATATTAAACTTAATTTTTTATACTATTTACATAAAAATTAACGTTAACCACTTATTCTTGGTTAACTTTGTGAACTTTAGCTCTTCATTTAATTTTCTCCTTTTAATCCAATTTGAATTCTAATCAATTCACAAAAGTTCGATCGCATGGGGCGGCACTCAGATCAGAACATTCAAAAAGTTACTCTTAACCATACATGTCCTCGATACAAATACATGAAAGTTGCTTTCATTAAATGATTAATGCTTCGTTATGGTCACAGCGTATGTAGGTAGCTTCCTTAGTGTCATCAATGCGAGGAAGTTCGACATTCTCTCCAAAAGTAGGCATGTCATCAAATTTGTCGCATTCTTCTTCATCGATAACATCCTCAACACCAACAATCTTTCTTTTTCCTTGAAAAACCACGTGACGCTCCTCCTTGATAGTTGGGCCCAGTTCCTTTACATAGGAGACTTGTGCAACATCCTTGGCAAGCACGAATGATTGTTCTCCGTATCCGACGAGTTTGAGGTCCATGGTAGTCATACCGTACTTGTTGACCTTGACTCCCCCTGGGAGCCTAACCCATTTGCATCGAAACAGAGGGACCATCAACTTGCCATATTCAAGCTCCCAAATCTCCTCTAGCGCGGTCATAAGAATCAATACGAACACCGCTATTTTGATTAGTGCTCTTATTGTCTTTTGCTCTCGTATAAAGTGTATAGGCATTGATATCATATGCTTGGAATGTATGAATCGTAGTTGACGGGCCATTAGCCAGCAGTTGTGACAAAGCATCATCAGTATCCTTACCCATCATGTGTTGACGTGACCAATTACCGA
The DNA here is from genome assembly GCF_958298935.1 of Phragmites australis. Classification (NCBI taxonomy): domain Eukaryota; kingdom Viridiplantae; phylum Streptophyta; class Magnoliopsida; order Poales; family Poaceae; genus Phragmites; species Phragmites australis. Next base: position 15,458,536 of record NC_084936.1, on the reverse strand, counting down.
AATTATCTCTGTGCTCTCTTGCGATCAAATCATCTGACTTCGTTTGACTTGTGGAGCGTAACATACTCACGTGCATATTGACATACGGGCTCACTACAAGTGATTATTGCAGAACTGCAAAGTGTGCTTGAGTGAATGAAACACAATCTTTGATATGGATTGAAGTATGACCTATCGTCCCTTTCCCCTTTAGCCTCCCCTCATAGCGAGATATAGGCATACCAATCGTGTTTAGTTTCATGTAGTCAATGCAAAACTCAATGACCTCCTTCGTCCTCCACCCTTGGGCAATGAACCCTTTTGGGCAACCTTGGTTACGAACATATTTCTTCAAAACCCCCCATGAACCTTTCAAAAGGATACATCTCATGCAGAAACATAGGGCCAAGGCTCTTTATCTCACCCACAATGTGAACAATTAGATGGGGCATGATATCAAAAAATGTCAGATGAAAAATAGTCTCAAACTAACATATAGTATGGACCACGTCTTCCGGCAGCTTTGCCAGTTTGTTTGGATCAATGACCTTCTATGAAATTGTATTGAAGAACGACCACAACTTTATGATTGGGTCTCGAACCTTATCTGGCAAAATACCTCTAATTGCAACTGGAAGCATTTGCGTCATCATCACGTGACAATCATGAGATTTCATGCCAACTAACTTCTTATCTTTCATGTTTGCTAAGCCCCTGATGTTAGAGGAGTAACCAGTTAGAACTTTGACATCACGCAAGCAACCACACATACGGATCTTCTCTTCCTTGCTCATAGTATAGCAAGCTATGGGAACTTCCTTTTTGCCATTGTCTAATTGTATGTAATGTAGGTCCTTCCTTAGGTTCATTTCTCTCAGGTCCAGCCGTGCATTTAGTATAGTATCTTTTGTTTTCCCAGATATGTGTAATAAGGTACGAATCAAGATTAAACACATTCTTCTCCACGTGTATGACCTCAATTGCGTGTCGGACCATAAGATACTTCCAATAAGGCAGCAACAAAAATATTGATATCTTTTTCCACATAAGAGCATGTTGCCTAGCCGGGATTTTTGTACTGTCTGGCCCTTTTCCAAGTATAACTCTAAGTATCTTTACCATCTTAAATACTTGTTCTCCAGTGTGAATCTTCGGAGCTTGATGATACTCCATTGTCCCACCAAAAGCTCTTTTATTCTTGCGGTATGGGTGATCTGGATGAAGAAACCTACAGTGACCTATGAAGATCATTTTCTGACTATTCATTAACCACTGTCCCCCCATTTCCTCTAAGCACTGAACACATCCATTGTACCCTTTTATAGTCTGCCCTGATAGGTTACCAAGAGCGAGCCAATCTGAGATCGTTACGAATAGCATTACATGCAGGGTGAAATTCTCACATCTACACTCATCCCATACACGTACGCCATCTTTCCGTAATACAAGAAGATCTTCAGCCAATGGTTTGAGGTACACATCGATATTGTTGCCTGGTTGATTCAGCCCACTAATAAGCAAAGGCATAATAAGGTACTTCGACTTCATGCACATCCAAGGTGGAAGGTTGTAGATACAGAGAGTCATGAGCTAAGGGCTATGATTACTTCTTGTGTTGCTGAAAGGATTCATCCCATCCGTACTCAACCTGAACCTTATATTCCTCAATTCATCTCTGAATTTCTTGTATTTTGAATCGAATCTCCTCCATTGCATGCCATCAGCAGGGTGTTTAAGCATTCCATCTTTCTTGCGCTGTTCAGCATGCCATCACATCAACTCGGCATTCACTTTGTTAGCAAACAATCACTTCAAATGGGGGATTATAGGGAAATACCAGACCACCTTAACGGGGGGGTCTTTTGTTCTTTCTCTTCACCCCCACGCCATCGCTCTCAATATCATCAACGTTGCTCCTGTACCGTGGTGCATTGTAAATGTGACATGCTTCCAAGTCTTCATCCTCGCCGTGAAACAACATACAGTCGTTTACATGAATGTATTTTCTCTATTTCCAATCCCAACGGGCAGACAACCTACATGGCATGGTACATATTTTTGGACAACACATTCCCCCTTGGAAATAATTCCCTTAAGAATTTTAACAATTCATTGAAGCCCTTATCATCCTAACCATTGCTAGCCTTCATTTGCATCAGTGTCAGCACCACATGCAACTTGCTGTGCTCATCTTTACAGTTCGGTTAAATTGGTGTTTTAGAGTCCTCTACCATGCGCTAGAACTTTTGATGTTGTCTTGCACTAGTGAATTCCCCCTCCCCATCGTGCAACATTTGCTCTAAGCCATCTTCATTGTTGCCAACAAAAGTGTCCCCTCCATCGTTCTCGACAAAAGTATCTTCAAATGCTGACATATCGAAGTCTTCGTTAGCTATCATATCGTTGCTTATGTCTGCTTCGACTGTTGGTTTCCCTTCACGCCCAATATCTTCAAATTCACCGTGCTCAATCCAACGGGATAGCCAGCCTTGAAACCCTTGCGAATCAAGTGTGCACGGATCTACTCTATGTTTGAAAACTCTTCTCGTTCTTGTAGTCGACACATTGACAACATATATAGTGATCAGCACACTTCTTTTTTGGCTTCTTATACATCTATGACCGGTGCATCTACAAATCATTATAATTAAACACATTCAATTTATAATCATTAAACATTTCAAAATCTAGAACAAATTCATTGAATTACCTCGCATCCTGATTGGTCCCTATTTGAGGGCCCATCTCCTTCTGATACTTGGGCCTGGTTGGGGGACTCGCCTTCCAAAGGTTGCCATGTCCGATTGCGACCTGTGGGTGGATATGCCATTCCTACAACACAGTATTCTATCAATTGTGTTACATTCACTACTTTCATTTATGAATAGAGGAAATCCACTGGATTATTATATAAGTTCAAAACTTCAAAAATATACGCAAACCACATATTGGAAAATTGGAGCTAGATGTTAGGAGAATTTACAAATACCTCCCTAATTTTTATTATTTGCAAGGATGCCACTCGAATGACAGTTCTAGTGGTATTTTTGTAAATTTTTAATTGCAATAACAGTTCAAGTAGTGGAAAATTTGTAATTGTCCATAGATTTTAATGTATGCACCCACATCTATTTAAATGTGACTATTAAACTACTCCTTAAATCATCTACAATGACAAAATAGTGATCTTTCTCTAATTTATATCATATTGGAGCTCTTGCTCATTCTAAAATTCAACACTAAGGAACAACCACCCAAATTCAAATCTAGAGCAATATAGCAACTAAATCTAACTAAGAATCAAATGTAGATCATCTCTATACATTTAACAATGGCAAAGTTGCAAACTTTTCCTAAATTAGATCTCAATTGCATCTCTAAATCCATAACCATAGAACAAGCACCAACCATCAACCCTAGAGCAATCTACCAAGTAAATCTATCTAAAAAATAAATATAGATCATCTTATTAACCTTAGAGCACTTAACTCCTCCAAATCTTGAATCCTTCAATCGTAGAGATGGCAAAAATAGTGAACGGCGCTGTTCTAGTGGGCTTGCGACAGCTCTGGTCACGCTTGGGGGGGGGGGGGCTCTGGTCACGCTTGGGGAGAGGGGAGGCTTTATACTGTAGCACCCCATTAGTGCCAGTTGGTATATCGAACTGGCATTGATAGTGTCTATCAATGTCATTCTTAACTCCTCAACGATTGTTCGTGCGCGGGAATTCAAGAACCAGCACTGATACATTAACAGTAAATGTTACAGTTGAACTGGCACTGATGGAGCGCTACATATGTTGTGTTTTGTAGTAGTGAGAAGAAAAATAAACTTCACTACTTCCAAAGGTCAGGTCTATTTTAGGAAGATTACAAAGATTTATCCTCACAAGGCTCTCACCTATTACATAGGCTAAACGCTCATCTTCCTCTCCTTTAAAACCCTAGCACAAGACTTTCATATGGATAGCTCAATGAGCTCAAGTGGCTGGTTCCACTTCTCCCATAGTCCTACCCCTCTATTTATAGGCCTAGGTTCCTTGACCCCTGAGTTTTCTACCCTTTTCCCAAAATACCCTTCTCTTGTAGTACACTCCTACCTACAACCAAGGGTATTTTAGTCCATTTTCTCCTCCATCCATCAGACGGCCGTGAAGCCTTCATAACTTAGCTTTACCTCAATACAAGCTTCGCGATGATGCCATGTGCACTTCCATCCTTCCCACAGTTTTGAGGCCATACTGCAAAACCGCCTCGCATGCTTCTCAAAGCATGACTCACCGCCACTTGCTCACACCTTGTACAAGCACTCCGATGTCGACGCGTGTACTCCGTCTTGTGATCTAGACCACTGGCAAGTCTATCTCTCTCCCGATCCCTTGAGCCACCTTGTCACTTGCACCGATATCTCTTTCGCTTGACTTTATCAACATGTAGTCTTCATCCGCCTTCCATGTTTTGCTTGACCTCCACGTGTACAACTAGGATCATCCTTGACTCCGCTCAGCCTTCTTGATCATCCGATACCAAGCGCCCCATTTAGCCCCGATTATCTCGCAATCGACCGACAAGTTGCATCATCACCTACACATCATGAGACAAGCAACCACATTTCTCCAACTCCATTTTTCTCTTCAACTTTGTTAGTCGTGATCATAATTGCAATACATAGACATGTCCATGTAATCCCAAAATCATTAAACAACATCAACAGTCTTGCCAATCACTCATCACATATAAATCAAGGCACATTTCAACTTGGTTTCTCAATCTCCCCCTTGATAAGTGCATTGATAACACTCAAGGCACAAAGATTTTGAATTGAAGAAATTTAACAATAGAAGCTCATCCAAGTGACCAAAAACTCAAGAAAGAGCAAAAACATGTCACTAGGCATAAGAAAGATTGCAAAAAGCCCGAAGAAAAGAGAAGCAAACCAAAGACGCAATGTCAGAGGATTAACTCCTGTCGCAGGGATCCCGAGAGACCCCTTTTTAGAGATTCGGCTGGGGGGATGATCCTGAATAAGTTCGTCGGAGAAATAAATGGAGTGAAAGTAAATGCAACGGCCGGTGGTGGGGGATGATGACCTAGCGCAAAGAGAAGTAAATGCACCAGAATTTGGACAGGTTCGGGCCGCACGGGGGCGTAATACCCTACTCCTGTATGGATGTAATAACTGTCCTGAGGAAGTCCCTCAAGGATGTTGCTGGTTACAAGGATATTTGACTAACTAAGAGCTTGATGCTCCTTGTTCTTGGGTAGGGACTGTGGTTCGGTTCTTGAGGCTTCTGTGTTCGATGCTTCGATTGTTGCCCTCTCTCGGTTGTCTATCAATGGCTCGTGCGGTTCCTCTTCTTTGTGCGCTCTCTGGGCTGGGCTCGGGTTTCTCTTCTTCGTGCGCTCAGTGTCTCGGCTGGCCCTCTTCTCTTCTGTGCCGCCGGCTCTTTTAAGCACCTACCGGCCGAGTCATGCCCCGAACGGGAAGGAGGGGGCATGAGTTCCAAGACGCTGTGACTGGGAAAGGCATCATCATTTCTTCTGGGTGAAGTGACCGGGGGTGGAAAAAACGACGCACGCCTGGTCACCTGTCACCATATACGCCCTGGCAACGGGCGCTGTGGAGAGGGCCCACCGGGCAGCCTCGGAGCAGCCCGGCGTGCCTGCCCTGTCTTGTTCCTCTGCCACAGCAGGGCGGTAGACAGAACGCCTTGACCCTTGCGATGTTATCCCGAGACACGCCGGATGATACGGGACGGGACCCGTGCAATTAATAGCCCCACGCCTCTTTGCCAAAACATGGCAGGAACTAACACCGCGGCAGGAGCAGTTGGGGATGTCAGGCCACGCACGGTCATTAAATGCGGCCTCATACCTCTGACTGAATGACACCTCATCGGCGGGTCCCTCGGGGGTCTTTCTGGATCGTCGGGGAACCGAGTGCTCGGGGGTACTATTTACCTCCCCGAGCACTCTCTCCCGAGCACTCTTGCTCGAATCTTCGGGGAACCGAGCACACAGGGGCTGCCACGTGCAACCCCGAGCACTCTTCTACAAATCTTTTGGGGAACCGAGAGCTCGGGGGCTGCCACGTGCAGCCCCGATCACTCTCTCCCGAGCACTTTCATACGGACCCTCGGGGAACCGAGCGCTCGGGAGCTGCCGCACGCAGTCCCCGAGCACTCTCTCCTGGAACTTATCTCTTCTGATCGTCAGGGGACTAGGGTGCTCGGGGGTGATCGGGCACCTCCCCGAGCACTTTCTTCCCGGTACTTAGACTCTGCGGATCATTGGGGAACTGGGGTGCTCGGGGACCACGGACTGTGACCCCGGGCACCTTCTCCCGGGACCTGAGTTTTTCTCATTCTACAGGAGGGACTTCGCGGGATGGCGCCAGGTGGCGGATGGCTGGCCTAGCCTCGGGACTCAGGGACCCCCGGTTCTTGATACACCGACACGCAATAAAGCTCAATAAAAGCACAAATGCCCCCCCCCCCCCCCCCTCGATGAATGCACATTTTTCACATATTTTCTCCCCCTTCCATCATGCAAGATTCTTCTTTGTGGATTAATGTATATTTTTCTCCCCATTTGGCAATGCAAACATCGAAGACAAAATACTATGCAAAACATGAATATGCAATACTAATGAGCTTTCACAAGTATACCACAAACCATTTGCAAATGCTAGAAATGTCAAAGGGCTATGAACAGTAGAAGTGTTATAAGAAGATGAAGCTATACAAGCTAAACTGAAGAATTATTGGCGCATTTAAGTTCACATAGCCGAATTATATTAAAAGTGACCACCACATAAGCATCCACTCATGCCGAGGCAATACAAGCATTAAGAACTAGCTAACTTCAATCTCAAACTAGACAAACAAGTATTCATGATAATAGACTTTACAAACACTCACATATAAAATCAAGACTTAGTTAGATCGAGTGATTAAAAGATGTAACATTGAGGTATATTCTTTTGTTTTTCTTTTTGTCCTTAAGTTGTCTCTTATCCAAGCAAAGTATCGCGCAACTGGGTACGACAAATACTTCGAGGTTTCAAGGCAACCGTACTGGATTATATTTTAGTACAGGAAACTTGATTTCTCAATATTATTCAAATTTGCACACATTATCAAGTTTTCGCATAATCAAATCAAGTAGTGCCTTTGCGACTTAAGGAACACATATTCCCCCAACGTTCTATCATGAGCTAAACATTTGACAAAGACAGAAAACATAGTACAATGTTCCCTAATCCACTATCTTGAACCAAAAAGCCAAGAAGAAGATATTCATCAAACTAGCCTTAACAAAAGCATTGATTATGCCAAAGCAATTACGAACATAGTGATCAAGAATGTAGCATTTTATAGTCTACATGATTCATAAAATTGCCAAATTTCATCTGAAGAAAGGAAGCTTACTTGAAATGTTTCATATCAAAGCATCAAGAGGAGCCTAAGATTAAAAGCTTGCTCCATATAACTACTCAACTTAGTCTAAATTTAAGTCTAGCAGCAGAAAATGCTAAAGACATACAAGTCAAAGCTCAACTACTATGATTATCTTACAAGATTATATGCAATACAAATGCAACAAAAGTAAGATAGAGTATGTACAACTGCAATTTCCCCTCACACAATGCCATAGGGATGGCACACTCCAAGCTCTTTCCTTAAATAGCCAAATATTATTGCATCTAGATGCTTGGTGAAAATGTCAGCTAGCTAATGTTGGGTAACTATGTAGCTCAACCCAATGTCTCCCTTCTCATTGTGATCTCTCAAGAAGTGGAATCTAACATCTATGTGTTGGTTCTGGAGTGTTGAACTGGGTTATTGGCAAAGCTTATGGCACTGGCATTGTCATACAAAAGTGGCATACTCCTGAAATCCAACCAAAAATCCCTCAAGGTAGCAACCATCCATAAAATCTGAGAACAACAGCTAGTGGTAGCAACATATTCAGCTTCGGCAGTTGACTGTGTAACACTAGACTGTTTGCTAGAAGACCAACAAACAAGAGAGGTACCCAAGAAATGACATGTATCGGAGGTACCTTCCTATCAATTCTATAACCAGCAGAATACGCATCCGAAAAACCACAAAGAGAAAGATAAGAAGAAGCAAAATACCAAAGATCATACTCGAGAGTGTGCTTGAGATACCTTAGAATACATTTCACCGCTTGGCGGTGAGACGTCTTGAGTGATGCATGGAAGCGAGCACACAAGCAGATGACGAAGTGAATGTCGGATCTTATTGCTGTCAGGTACAGGAGGGAGCTAATCATGCTCTTGTACTCTCGTTGGTCCACCTCCTCACCATCCTCATCTGGATCAAGCACGGTCGAGGTAGCCATCGGTATCGCTAAGGGCTTAGCATCTCTCATGTCGAACTTCTTCAACAAATCCCTGTTGTACTTCGTCTGGTGGACAAAGGTACTTTACTTGCATTACTTGATTTGCAGTCCAAGGAAGAAATTGAGCTTGTCCATCATCGACATCTTGAACTTCCTACTCATAGTTTTTCAAACTTGGCCACAAGTGCATGAGAAGAACTTACCTTTCGAAGGGATGACTTCTGTCATTATGAATGAGGCAATCCATCCTCAAACGTTGAAGAGTGCAGACTCCTCGATGTTGTCGTCTGGTATGCTGAATTCCTGCTAAATAAAAATACTAATAGAAAAGGTATGCAATTAGCTTGAGCAAAATCATTTTACTATCAAATATTAAATGAATGAAAGTAGTTATGAAAAGATTATACACAATTATCTTACCTCTGAGGATTTCATATCATTTGCTGCCATGGCTAGCATCATGTGATGCACAACGTGGAAGCCGCAGGCATTGCCCAGTGGTTATTGGTGGCATTGGAGAAAAAATAAACCATCAGTTCCAAAGAAAAAGATGTAGTAGTAGAGTATTTGCAAATATGTCTGCTGGCACTTACCATGAAGACAATATTATGTGTCAGTGTGCGGGGCTCATTCGGATCGTACTTTGGATCACAACGCATATACATGTCAAAAGCCCTACATGCAAAGAGGGATCCATTAGTCAACATTTGGAAAAAGTTTGAAAAGTTCAATATGTAACCTAAGTCATGAAGAACTTACTCGTTGACGATTTGTTTGACCAAAGTATAGTCATATACTCCCTGTTCACCATTATGTCCTACTATTGGTCTTGCTGAATTGAGGTACCAGACCAAGTTCCACTTGGGGGCAATGACTAGTAAGATCCAATGGCCACCTGTGTTGTGGGCAGCTATCAGGTAGTCCTTCTTCTAAAAGTAGCTCATTTCGCTAGCCACATATCCTAAAACGGATTCCCTATCTTGTTCCATCATAGAAATCATCATAATTTGGGGGTTAAGGAATCCAAAGGGCTCCTTCTTCCTCATTTCTTGCACTAAGTGTCTACAGATAAGAAGTTAGTTAGATTGGAGAATTTACGGTAATAATTAATGAGCATCTAGTTTGAAAGGGCTTATAATGTAAAGCATCGCAGTAACCCCACGTCTAGGCAATTGAGGTTAAAGAGTCATATAAGTTATTGAAGCCCACAAGGAAGTCACCGTCCCCATTCAAGAAGTGACAATTTTGCTACTGGATGACAATGGAACTCTTCTTCACTATCCAACCTTGCAGGTAGTACTTATGCAACTCGAAACAAGGTTGTCCCACCCTCTGAAGTGGATCTGCCATCAGCAAGGGCTTCCTAAGCTGGAATTTTGGGTTAGACTTAGTCCAAGCTACTTCTTGGACCCTGGCTTGGACTTCTTCTTCTTCTCTAGGCTGCCCTTAGGTTCCATAGCTGGAGATGGCGGAGTGGGCAAAGGTAACACAGTTGGCACATCTCGAGGCTGAGGTTGGGGTAGCGAACTTGGTGCACTTGAGCACCTAGACAGGTCGCTCCTAGATGGTTCTGTGTGGACCAAGATGCCCCCCTCTTCTATTGGATCCTTTGAAGATGAGCTTCACCTAGTTTTTGGATCTCATCATTGAGGGGGACGAGCAGATCTATGTCCACGACATTGGCATGTACAAAATCCATGAAGACCACGGTATAACCAGGATGTATTGGGACAATATGTATCACCTGGACCTCTAGATGCACCTGACCCTTTGCAACCTCAAGTTGGTAGTCACCAGGTCTTATGACCAGCGAGCATGGCGTGGGCCCATCGAGAAGGTCTATAGTATCCGGCTCCATGGCTGGAGAGAAGACTGGTTGTTCGACCTCCCTAGAGGCTTGACTACTCCTGTGTCCAGCAATGGGTCTATCATCTACTAGTGTACTAGGAATTATGACTCCTTGTGATGAAAACCTTTGCAGAAGGTCTTGATAAATACTCTCTATGATTGACTAGGTCAATGCTTACACATCGATTGGACCCGACCTCTTCCTCTTCTTATACATCCCCACGTGTTCGGGGAAGCCTAACTTTCAACCATGGAAACTGGACACGCCTCGCACGCAACCTAGGTGCTCAGGGTTTCCCAACGCAGTGGAGTGCTCGTCATGTTCCCTGACCACGTTGAATGAACCTTCGGTTTATTGGGTTGCTAGCTATTTCTTTTACCTTTTTAGCGACTGCCTCGGTTTCGCAGGATTTGAAGGTGGTTTCTCCACTATCTAACGGCTTACCCCTAGCTCGCAAATATGATTACAATCATCCCGGGAATTATAATCAAGGATTATCGCGGTCTTTGTTGGCAAACTTTTCATTCTCTGCTTGCCATTTATCCCTTTTCCCCACGTACCCGCCTGTACCTAGGTTGTGATTCTACTTGTGGCAGGTGTCGAGGAGGAGGGGGTGGCGACAACTGTGGGTGATGGTAGATGACGGTGATGGGTGCCCTAAGGTCAGTGAAGGCGGATTGAGGTGGTGCTCCCTCAGGTCGGCGATGACGGATGGGGGCAGTGGCCTCCCTCAGATCGGTGATGGCATGTATGGGCGTCAGGCTCCCTCGGGTCGGCGACGATGGGTGAGGGCGGTGGTCTCCCTTAGGCCGATGACGGCAGATGGGGGTGGTGGGCTCCTTCGGATCGGCAATGATGGATGGGGGGTGGCAGGTTCCCTCAGGATGGCAACGATGAGGACAAAGGGGAGGGCAAGATGGAGGCATCGGCGAGGAGGGGAAGGGCGAGGACTTCAGCAAATTTGGGCTAGGGATCTGGCAACCATTTATATAGCCGGTCATTAGTGACGAGTTATATCCGTGACCCATCACTAATGACTAAGTCATTAGTGACGGGTCATAGTTTTCACAAGTCACTAATGACTAAGTCATTAGTGATGCACATTAGTGATCTAGATATGACAAGTGGGCTTAACAAAATTTTCGAATGCTGGATGATCCGCTGATGACAAGAAAGAACGCTGGACTAAAGTCCTGGAGGATGTGAAAAAGAGCCGTTTTGAAGATATGGGTGCCAGATCAATTTGATGTTTGTTAGGCGAGACAGGAGATCATTCCATTTTATTTGTTTAGGGCCAATCAGGTCCCTTCTAAAGTTGATGTTTGGTGGGAAAGCCTGCAAAACTGTAGCCATCGTGTCTTTTTTGTTTTGTACTATGTTATAAAGTTCTGGGTATTAGTTTTTTTAACACCGAGTTACCCAACCAATTGTCTTCACAAAATCTGATTTCCATCCCATGTTTAACATTAAAGGAGTCATATCGGAAAAGGGTCTGCTTTACTTTCATTAAATGAGACCAAAAGTGGGAATCACCTGGTTTCCCTTCCACTTGACTAAGTGGTTTAGATCCTAGATATCTGTTTCCAAGGAGGTCTTGCCACCCCCCCCCCCCCTCTTCAATGAGTAGTTTGTACAACAATTTGCAGAGGAGAGTAGTATTTTGGATATATAGGTCCAGAATACTAAAACTCCCCTGTTCTTTGGGTTGGCACAGGATTTTCAATTTATCATGTCGGTATTTCTTTTTATGACTATCACTTTTCTAGTAAAATCTAGATCGAAAGTAGTCAAGTCTTGTTAGAACGCCTCTTGGAATTAAGAAAAAGGACAACATGTGTGCTGGAAGACTGCTCATAACCGAGTTAAGAAGTACGAGTCTTCCCCCCACTGTCAAGTATTTACCTTTCCAGTTGCTTAGTCTTTTTTTCTTTTCAAAATGTTCCTCTACTACTTTCCAGTTCGAGTTTCTTAGCTTATGATAATGTATCGGGATCCCTAGATATCGCAAAGGTAACTCACTTTTAGGAACCAAAGATATCCATATATTGATAATCATGATCCTTCGCCATGCCAAAGAAGAATAATTCACTTTTGTGAAAGTTTATTTTTAGGCAAGAGTTGTTCAAAGGCACAAAAAAAAAGCTTTAAGTTTGTTTCTTTTTCAAGATCATGGTCCATAAAAAGGATTGTGTCATTGAATATTGAAGGATTGAAAGCCCATTATCTACTATGTGGGGCACAATACCATCAATTTGACCAGTGTTTTTAGCTCTCTCAATTAAAACTACTAACATGTTTGGGACAATGTTAAACACAATCGGGGCGAGGGGGTCTCCTTGTCATAAGCTTTTTTTTTGTTCAGAAATACCGACCGGTTTCTTCATTGACCTTAATTGCTACACTTCCCCTAGTAATGAAAGTTTCTATCCATGAGCACCATTTAGGTGAGAAACCTTTCATACATAGGGTTTCTAGCAAAAATGGACACTTCACTTTGTCGTTGCCTTCTTGAAATCCTACTAAGAACCCCTTTTATCTTTTTTCTATGGAGTTCATGCATGATCTCATGCAGTATGACTACTCCTTCTAGAATGTTACGGCCATGCATGAATGCAGTTTGTGTTTTTCAGATGTAGGATCGTGAATGGCGACTAGAGAGTGGGTGAATAGGACCCTCAACCAATTTCTTTTGAAACGGATGGCCTTCCCCTATTTTATCACCCAGCGCACCTCAAAAACATTGAATGGAAGCAAGAAACTAAGAGAAACAAATCACGGCGAAAAACTCTTGATGGAACCATGACTTTCATGGATGTATATGAACACTAGGTTGCATTAAAACTCATTCCAAGACTCATAGCGACAAAAAACATTGCAACTAGAGGAAGAACCACATAGAACCAAGAATCAAGTCACCGGGTGAAGAAGTTCTTCAAGTTGATAGATCTAAAGGCAAGGGAGATTCAAGACCATTCTGAAAGTGAATTTTATACCTCTAGCAACATGAAGAACAACTTCGAGGTGATGGAAAAATCAGCGCTTAACCATAAACGAAAATTTGCACCGAAAACCAAAAAAACTCGTAGCAAAACAATGGAGCCAATAGAAGGACGCTAGAAGGAGATGAACACAAGCATAAAGAGCAATATGATCTTCATTACTTGTAGAGGACAACCCTCTTATCGGCAGATTACAAAAGTATTTTGCTCACAAAAGCTCTCACCTAATACATAGGCTAAGCACTCCTCTCACCTTTCTAAACCCTAGCTTATTACTCTCAAATGGCTATCTCAAGCCTCTCCCACGGCCCTACTCCTCGATTTATAGGTGTGGGGAGGTTCCTTAGCCCTTAAGTTTCCTTGTTCCCAAAATACCCTTCACTTCCAATACACTCCTACCTACCACTGAGGTATTTTGGTCCAAACTCTTCTCCATCCATCGAACAGCCATGGCTCCTTCATAACTTAGCTTTACCTTGACACAAGCTTCGCGATATTGCCACGTGCACTCCATCCTTCCATAGTTTTAAAGCCAACCGTGAAACCACCTTGCACGCTTCTCAATGCATGACTCACCGCCACTTGCTTACGCCTTAAGGAAGCATCCCGATTTCAACACGTGTACTCCGTCTTGCGATCTTAACCGTAGGTAAATGTCTCCCGCTCCTGATCCCTCGGGCTGCCTTGTCACTTGCACCAGTATCCCTTTCGCTTGACTTTGTTAACACGTCATCTTCATTCATCTTCTCAAACACCACTTGTCCTCCATGTGTACAGCAAGAATCACCCTTGACTCTGCCCGGCCTCCTCAATCATCCAGCACTAAGCACCCCATTTAGCCCTGATCATCCCAACGTTGACCGACAAGTTGCATCTTTTACCTACACATCATGAGATAAGCAAACACGTATGTCCAACTCCATAGATAAGCACAAAATCCAATTAGCCATCATCAAAATCCCTGTTGAAACACATCACACAGAAAAATGAACAAGAGATGATCCGGTGTTACCACCAGTACAAGCACCAGACTATCTAGCATGTACATTTCTCTTTTAATATAAAGACCTCCTGGAAAAGCTCTGGTGAAGCCTCTGGTGTGTACATTGTCCATAACCGGACAATTCGGTGTGTACAACCGCACTAGACATCCCATTTTGCAACCTCTCTAGAACAAATACTCCAGTGTAGCCTCCAGTAAAGATGTCCAAATGGGCCGTGCCCACTGGACCGGCCCGAGGCACGGCACTGTAGGCATGGCCTAGGCACAGCACGGCCCGAGTCAAGATGGGCCGGGCCGGCACGGCACAAGGCCACGGGCCTTGCCTGGGTCGAGCGCGCGGCACGACACGGCCCGGGCACGTGACGGCCGAGCACGGCACGGCCGGCCCATCACGGCACGGCCCACCGCGCCAGCTTGGCACGCAGCAACCCACGGCACGGACCAGCGTGCGGGGCACGGCCCGGCCGGCATGCGGGGGCACGACGGGCACGCGAGGCCGGCGAGGGCACGCGGGTTAACGGGTTAAACGGGCCGGGTGTTAACCCGATATATTTGAATTTATAGTCGTTTTGTGACAGTTTGAGCTCCAAAAAATTCGAAAAAATTGCAAAAATCACCATTTTTTGCCTATAAATAGAGGAGCATCCTGCCCTTCCATTCCACACCTGCAACACCATTTTCTCTCTTGTTTCCTCCTCTCATTCTTGTCTCAAAGTTCTTGAGAATTAGCAATAATTTGGCAAAATTAGTTTGAATTGTTGAAAAAAATCCGAGCAATTCCAAAACCGTCATCCTGCTGACTTGTTGTCTTGAAGTTGAAGAAATCTTGGTGATTTTTTTCATCCTTGTTGAGTCTTATTTTATTATTAGTTTTATTACTTGATTATTTCTAACTCGGAATATTTGCAAATTTTGTAGTGTCATTCGACATTGGTCATGGATGCCGGTGATCATGATACATCCATAGATCATGATTTTTTTCTGCAAAGACTCACAGGGGACTACAGCCCCTTTGATACCAGTGCTGCAGGTGATGATGGACCCGACGGTGAACCTCCGGTTGGTTCACATGCAGGTGATGCAGCAGCAATTCCATCGTCAGGCTCTACAAGTGCACACACATTAGCAAGCACCGGGTCTAAAAGATCAAGAGCCGGTACTTCTGAAGTTTGGCAAGACTTTGAAAAGTTCTACAAAGAGGAAGATGGGGTAAGTGTCAGGTTTGCTAGGTGAACAAGGCACTTGAAGAGGCATGCCACAAGTTGCAAGTGAAAGAGTGGAGCAGCCATGAAGCAGACGGTGTTGCAGTACAACCCCGACAGCTCTGTTCTGTCATTGGGAGTACGACTCTGCCAATGCTCGAAAAGAGCTATGTCGCTTCATTGCAAGAGCGGATCTACCACTCAATATTGGTGAGTCTACTGCATTTGAAGATTACATTAAGCAAGCTTATAATCCTAGGTTCACGCATGTTTCTAGACAGACAACTAGTAGAGATATGGTAAAATACTACAATATGTGTCGTAGCAAGCTTAAAGAAATGTTGCAAACATGTACATTTTCAGTTGCTTTGACCTCGGACATATGGGCAGGTAGGGCTAGAGAGGATTATCTTAGTATGGTTGCTCATTTTGTTAATAATGATTGGGAATTAGAAAAGAGAATAATAGGTTTTCGGCTGATTGACAACGCGCATACCCTTGAAAATATTGCTGAAAAAATATCTCAAGTAGTTGCAGACTTTGGTCTCATGAATAAAATATTTTCTATCACTTTAGATAATGCCGCTGCAAGTTCTAGAGCAATGGATATTCTTACTCCGTTGTTTAGTACCTATGCTGAATCTTTCTTGTTACATCAATGTTGTGCTTGTCATATTATCAATCTTATAGTAAAATCCGGTTTGAAAATGTTGTTGTAATACCTTGATAATTTATGTACTGCAATATCTTTTGTGAACTCCTCTAACCAACGAATTGCAGCATATAAAAAGTATTGTGTTGCAATGGGTGTGCGTCCACGTAAGTTTGTTGTGGACATGCCGGTAAGATGGAACTCTACTTTCTTGATGCTTAAAAATATTATACCATATAAGAGCACATTTGGTGTGTTTATTCATACACATTACCATCAGCATGGGGGTCAAACTTTACTCACGAAAGCGCATTGGTATGTTGCTGAAAGGATACTTGAGTTTCTTGAATTTTTTTATGATTCAACTGTGAGTTTATCAGGAGTTTATTATCCACCTCTTTTTTCCTTTGCTAGAAAGGTTTTTAATAAGGCAACCTATCAATAAAGCTCATTTTTAGAATTAATCATGTGTCCCTATTATTTCTAAGTTTTTTATTTTATTCATGTTTTTTCTTTATTTTTTTTAAATAACCCCCACGGCCCCACCCCCACCCACCTCTCGTCTTGGCCTATAAATACCATCTCAAACTCCATGTGATCTCATCGCCCACCCATCTCTCTTTTCCTAGTTGCTAGACAAGTAGCCAGTAGCCACTTCACATCAAGAAATCAATTCCATATTTCAATTAATGGATCAAGACGCCGAGAACTCGCGTGCATGGTCATGCGTGTGGCAACATTTTGAAAAGGTCTTTAGAGAAATTAACGGGGAACAGGTAAGATTTGCTAAATGTAATATATGCAGCAATGAATTAGGTGCTAGATCTCCAAATGAAATGGAACACTTGAGGAAGCATATTAAATATTGCAAGCAAAATTCTGGGGTTTCTAATGGAACCATGTAATTTTCGGAGCATAATCATAGGTTCTACACTTTTTTCCTTCTAGTAGAAAGGTTTTTAATGAGGCAACCAATCAATAAAGCTCTTATTTATTTATTTTCTATATTTTTATTGATTTTTGGAATTTTTTAGCTATTATTTTTATTTTTTCCTATTTTCGGAGTGCTGGCGGGCCGAGCGTGCCTCCATCGTGCCGGCCGGACCTGTCGTGCCTCCACCGTATCGACTTGGTCCGTCGTGCCTCCACCATGCCGGTCGGACCCGTCGTGCCGACCGTGCCATGGACCGGCCCGCCACGGCACGGTGAAATCTGGGTTGTGCCGTGGGCCAACGACTCGGCACGCGGGCCAGCACGGCATGGCCCGTTACAGTAAATGGGTCTATCGGGCCGTGCCGTTTTCGGGACGTGCCGAGCTGGGCCCATGTCGGGCCGGCCCGATTGGCCCATTTGGAAATCTTTGGCCTCCAGTGTACACACAACTCATCACCGAACCATCCGGTGTGTGAAACAACAACAGACATACTTTGCAACCTTCCTGGAACAAATGGTCGAGTGAACCATCTGGTGATCACATTGCTCATCACCGAACCACCCGGTGTACACTTCAAATTTTGCTTCTGCATTGAAATGCTCCAACGTGAAACCTTCTGAACACTATACCATCCGGTGATTATTTTTCATAACACCAGATCATCCGGTGAGGCAAATTTTCCTAGACTCAGAGACAAAGATGCCATGTCTATTTTTTCTGCAACTTTGGTTTGTCATGATCATAATTGCAACACATAAACATGCTCATGCAGTCCCATAAATCATCAAACCATAACAACAACCTTGTCAATCACTCATCACATATAAACTAAGGCATATTTTAACTTGGTTTCTCAATCTCCTCCTTGATGAGTGCATTGACAACTCTGAAAGCACAAATATTTTGGTTTGAAGAATTCTCAACAAGAGAAGCTCATCCAAGTGACCAAAAGCTAAAGAAAGAACAAACCAAGGTCACTTGGCATAAGAAGATTGCATAAGCCCAAAGAGAAGCTAAGACAAGGCAAAAATGCAAAAACTCCCCCTTTATGAATGCACATTTTTCATTACGCAAGGTTGTTCTTTGTGATGTAGTGCATATTTTCTCCCTAAAAGCATAGTGATATTTTATCCCCCTTTGGCAATGCAAACATCAAGGACAAAATACCATGCAAAGCATGAACCCACAAACCTAATGAGCTTCCACAAGTATATCACAAAGCATTTGCAAAAGCTAGAGACATCAAAGGGCTATGGAGAGTGGATTGTGGAGCTCACAATCGCATAGAGGCTCTAAAAGAGACAGTGACATAAGAGCATAAAGCTTTACAAGCTAAGCCTAAATAATTGTTGGCACATTTAAGTTCACATAGCCGAATCATGTTAAAAGTGACCACCACGTAAGCATCCACTTGTGTCAAGGTGATACAAGCACTAAGAACTAGCAAACTTCAATCTCGAACTAGGCATACAAGTATTCATGACAGCAGGCTTTGCAAACGCTCACATATGAAACCAAGACTGAATTAGATCAAGTGATTAAGAATAGAACATTTAGGCACAATTCTTTGTAATTCATTTTATCCTCAAGTTGCCTCTTGTCGAAGCGAAGTGCCGCACGACTGGGTATGGCAAACACCTCAACTTAGTCCAAATTCAAGACTAGCATCTAAAAATGCCAAATACGTACAAGTCAAAGGTCAACTACTATGATTATCTCTTGATGAAACCATGACTCTCATGGATGTATATGAAGACTAGGTTCCATTAAAACTCATTCCAAGAGTCATAGCCATAAAAAGATTACAACTTGAGGAGGAACCACTTAGAACAAAATATCAAGTCACCGGGTGAAGAAGTTCTTCAAGTTGAGAGATCTAGAGGTGAGCAAGATTCAAGACCATTCTAAAAGTGAATTTTATGCCTCTAGCAACACGAAGAACAACTTTGACGTGATGGAAAAATCAGCTCTTAAGCAAAAAAAAAAAAATTGCACCGAAAACTGAAAAACTCGTAGTAAAACAATGGAGCCAATAGAAGGAGACTAGAAGAAGATGCACACAAGCATAAAGAGCAACATGATCTTCATTACTTGCACAGGATAGCCCTCTTATCGGTAGATTACAAAAGTATTTTGCTCAATAAAACTCTCACCTAAGTACATAGGCTAAGCACTCTTCTCACCTTTCCAAACCCTAGCTTATAACTCTAAAATGGCTAGCTCAAGCCTCTTCTACAACCCTACCCCCTATTTATAGGGAGGTTCCTTAGGCCTTAAGTTTTCTTGTTCCCAAAATACCCTTCACTTCCAATGCACTCCTACCTACCACCAAGGCATTTTGGTCCAAACTCTTCTCCATCCATCGAACGGCCATGGCTCCTTCACAACTTAGCTTCACCTCGATGCAAGCTTTGCGATGATGCCAAGTGCACTCCATCCTTCCACGGTTTTAAGGCCAAACCGCGAAACCACCTTTCACGCTTCTCAAAGAGTGACTCATCACCCCTTGCTTACACCTTAAGGAAGTGTGATCTTGACCGCTGGTAAGTCTCTCTAGCTCCCAATCCCTCAGGCCACCTTTTTCACTTATACCGGGATCCCTTTCGCTTGACTTTGTCAACACATCATCTTCATCCGTCTTCTCACACTCCACTTGCCCTCCATGTGTACAACAAGGATCACCCTTTGTTGGAGCAAGAGATCGTCTTACCCCCAGCAAGTACAGTGAGAGTTTCTTCTAAGGAGGAGACTCAAGCTTGGAGACAAAGTTTGAGAGGAAGGAACACCATAAATGTATTGATACTAGAAAATATGGATCAGTCTGGGGGGAGTATCACAGCGTGATTTTGTGTTTGGGCACCTCCGTGTCCTGTGTTTGCTTTGAGCGTTCTTCTTGTGACCTCTCTCCTCCCCAGATGACCACAACCCCCTATTTATAGGGTGGTATGTAGCTTAGTGTATAAGTTATCACGATGTACAAATATCTAGGATCTGACCGAATTACTGGGCTTCATACTGGATAACTACTTTTTACCTTGCATGATAAATGTCTACCATAGTAACTACTGTGGTGCCTACACCCTGAGGGGTGAGCCGGTCGCCAATTGTGACCTGGCACCACGGTGTCAGGGGTGTCAGGATAACCTCCATTGTACTGGTGTGTCAGGACGCCGTCCACTAGCCTAGATATTCAACGCCGGTCACTTCTTTGCAAGCAAAGGATGACCGGCGTTTCCCTTCTGGCCGATCTTTCTTGAGGCTTGATGACTAACTCCGTAGCATCTGGGAAGCCAGTCCGAGCCCCGAAGATGGGGGCTCCGGGGGAGGCATGGCTCCAGGAGATGGAGGCTTCGGGAGGCATGGTTCCGAGAGATGGAGGCTACGGGAGGCATGGCTCCTGGAGATGGAGACTTCAGGATGCTTGGCTCTGGGAGATGGAGGCTTCGGGAGGCATGGCCCCGGAAGATGGAGGCTTCAGGAGGCATGGCTCCATGGGCATGGGCTGGCTGAGTCATGGGGTCATCAGGGGTCCTTAACAGCGACCCCTAACAGAAGCCCCTCACAAGGGAGGCCAGCGGAGCGGTCGGGCCTGCGGTTCTTTCGGAGCAGAGCCTCTGGCAATCCCTGGCTTTGCTGTTGATGTTCATGGTCCCTAGTATCGCTTGGCTTGTCTAGAGGACTCAATCCACTTGATCTAGACTGTCCATTTGATGACGTTGGTGATAAGGGGCATTTAATGCGCCCTGTGAAGAAAGGCACGATTACGTCTTGTCAGGCGGACATGGGACGCGTGGTGTCTTGTAGTTGGGGGTCGCAGGGGGCGGTTCCGCTCCACCATGATTGTGGCCTGGTAGGCAAACGGACAGGGCATTCACCTGCTTTTCTAGGGGAGGTAATCTCTCCCTTATCTTTATAAGCAGAAGGATTACCCTGAGCGGCCTTTTTGCCTACGCCTCATTCTCGTCTGCCCTTTGCATCCAGTTGTTCTTGCTTTGCACGTGCATCCATCGGTTGCTGTTCTTCTTTCTTCTTGCCATCCAGTGCCTTCCGCCATCCTACTGCGATCCGTAAGGCTAGCTTGAGTGCCCTGGACAGAGCTGGAACTCAGGCGGCAAGCGAAGCTGCTAGTTCAGTCGCAACAGGGGGCCCTCAGGTGGTGTTGGTTCCTCCATTGTTGATGGGGCCGTCGCCAGGGGTGGAGCTCCCCCAACAGACCACCGTGCTAGGAGTGTCTGCTATCAATGATGGGGATCTTGACCAGATGGTTAGGGAAGGGAAGATTCGCTCTAGAGCCATGGCTTGGTCCCCGCTCGACGAGGAGGTCTCGGAGCCTCTAACCCATGAGGTTATGGTGTTCGAGGCTTTCTTCAAAGCTGGCGTAGGTTTTTCGTCGGTGCCGCTGCTCGAGGAGGTGTTGTGCCACTACTACGAGGAGCTCCCACAGCTCCATGCCAATGCCATCGCCCGCCTGGCCACCTTCGAGTGGCCCATACAGGCCGAGCGATGTGAAGGGAGGGCAGATTTCTTTGCGGCCCTCCACTTTGCCAGCTATCACCCGAAGGTGATCAAGGGCGATGGGACGAAGAGGCCCCTTAGCTTTGGCAATGTTAACTTCCAGATACGGCCGCAGTATCGCAATGCCTTCCCGGTGAAGGCTATTAATGGCCGGTGGTATAACGACTGGTTACAGCGATGGTTTTACTATGACATAGGCTTCTTAACCTCCCTTCGCTCCACAAAATGGGATATCACGTATGTCCTGGAGCTGGAGACGGGAATCACAAATGACTAGTTCGCTCCACGACTGGCCCTTCTTCGGAGGGTGGCTAAAAAGATGAGCATGCATGACCTCGTGGAGGAGTTCACCATGTTGCGTATTCGGCCCCTTCAGATGGGCAGGGACTACGCCTTCAAGCAAGGTGTGGAAGAGTGGCCAAAGGTGCACTCTGGCCCCCTCGTCAGCTCTGGTGAGTCCTCTTTGTTTGTATGGTTTTCGAATCATACATGTGAGCCTCCTTTTTCTTTCAGAGAGCTTCCTTCCACTGGAGTGTGCGGTGGAGATCGCGTAGGTGACCCTGGGCCCACCTACTCACGCGGAGAGGGAGCGGCGGGTGGCTTTGACACAAAGCTGGGAGTGGTACAACCGCGTTTGCTTTTATCTTGGACTGGAGGCTCCAACATGGCGAGATCCGTCAGAGCGTAAGGCTGCTAGGAAACAAGCGCGCGCCGCTCCTGTGATCTGTGTGAGGCCACTCCAGGCCCGACGACCTTCTGTCTTTGAAGGTTTGCATACCGGCTCAATGGCTGAGTCGTCCGAGGTGCCGCTGGCCCGTAGAAAGAATCAGAGGCAGGTCGGGAGCGCGGGTGACCTGTCCGGAGGTGAGGGTCAGCTTGGTGGTTGTGACCGGGGGAAGGACCTGGCCTCTTTGGATATTGCCAGCCATGGCCAAAGCCAGAGAGGAGGCATGGCCTCCGTGGAATATGATTTTGGGTTTGTTGGTTCAGACGTTGAGGACATTACGGGCCGTTCTATGAGAGGTTTTGAGGGACTTGGTGAGGCATTGTTGCTTCGTTTGCTATATCCTGTTTTGGTCGTGCACCAGGATCTTGATTTGTGTTTCTTGGTATTTTGCAGTGACCATCGAGGTGGATGTGTCTTCGTCTCCTCCCCAGAGGCTTCGAAGCCCAGGCAGGGGTCGGGGACTCCTTCGGAGGTGCCCCTAAAGGCCACCTCGTGGTACGTGGCCTTGTTTCTGTGGAGCCCCGAGTCGGCTTGTGACTTGGCCCTAGCGGCCGGTGCTGGGGGCACTGTGCCCTCCGTCGGGGCTCCCTTCGCGGCAACTGAGGGGGGCCCTGGCCTCGTGGTCTTAACTTTGGACAACTTTTCACTGCACCTGGAGGCGTCAAGGGCCTTCGTTGAGGCCTCCTCCCTTCTCTGGAGTGGAGAGGTCGAGCGATCATTGGCCCAACGTCCTTTGGAGGAAGTGGAGACATGTCTGGTAGCGGTGGCCCTGCAGGTCAGTAGTTTTAGTCATAATTTGCCGGGTTCGGAGTTGGGTCCTGAGTAGCTCATCTGGTCCTTTTTCTACTTCTATTGTGCCTCGTAGCAAGTAATTTTGATGAGGGCACCGGGACATGGGGGGCGTCAGGCCTTTGCCATGGCTCGTGACGAGGTTGAAGGCCTTCGTCAGGACTTGGAGGAGGCCCAGAAGCAGGTGGAGTCTTTAGAAGGTCGCCTTAAGGGGGAGACGACGCTATGCAAGTGTGAGGAGGGTCTCCAGTGGGAGGAGGTTTTGAAGCGAGAGGGTGCAGAGGTTGAGGCGCGGAAGGCTATTGAAGATCTCTAGGAGGCGAGGGAGTCCGCCGATGCAGCCAACGGAGCCCGTGTGTTAGCCGAAGGTGATGTTGAGACCTTTCAGGCTGCGGTGGGTGAGGTGGAGCGAGAGCTAAAGGAGGCTCAGGCATCGGAGGTGGCACTACACTTGGAGTGCTAGCAGATAGCTGCTCTTGCGTCGGACATCGCCCAGATCAACTCTGATGATATGAGCGGTCTTGGGGCCAGGTGTCCGCCACTACCCTCCGACTCAGAGGCGTCAGTTATGCCGCTTTTCTGGCTTTGATCTGCTGCGAAGGTCATGGTTAGAGCCACGGAGACCTACATGAGGTCCACCGCAAGTGTGGCTGCGGTGCTCCAGCTGACCCTGCTGCACCGAGCGAGGGTTGGTCCCTTCAAGGTACTAGAGCAGCAGGTACCAGACTCCGTGATCGAGGGTTTTCAGGCAGAGGCACCTCTGGTGGAGATTCTTGTGGCTCTGGAGAACTTCCGTCATAACTTATGGGCGTGGCATGGCCGGAGCAAGACGTTGTGCTATATGGCAGGTCAGGTGACTCCAGGCGCCCCGGGGTGTCTTTGTTGGGTTCTTCATCAGGAGGTTCGGTCCTTTATCCAGAGCCTGCTAACGCACCGCGGCCCTCTGAAGGCTTTTCGCTTTGCACTGTTGCTCTGCGGGAGCAGTCTCCGCGTATGGATGCCCCGAAGGTGTAGCTCTATCATAGGCTCTCTGTTTTTTTTTTTGGCTTTCTTTTCTTTCTGAAGGGGGTCAAAGTATTAGTATGTTAACTACCCCCTTCAATTTTATGTACTTGGGCTTTTCCTTATTTAATAGAGCCATGTCTGTCTTCATGTGGTTCGCCAAAGTTGTTCTGGAATGTTCGTTCCTTTGAGGCTAACTGGAGTCCGATCTGTGTATATAGGTGCGGTGGCCCGAAGCCGGAGGGGACCTTGCTCGTATCTAGGATGGTGCCTCCGGGGAGGGATCAAGTGCGTCCAGAGTGTCTGGGGCTATTCCGTCCATCCGACGGTGTTGTCGTTTTGTTATGCCCCGCGATTCTGAGGGACGCGTGGATCCGAAGGTGGCCGTCAATGTCTTCGTCAAGATCAAGCTAGAGGGCCCCCTTGCATCTGCTTCAGATGTCTATTTTGTTGTAGAGGACGACTGGTGTGCAGCCTGAACAGCCCGGGAGGTTGCCGACTCATGCTTCTTCCAATGCCTTGTCCACCCCCGGGATTTTGATGGAAGGGTGCCTTCGAAAATCCTTGAGCCTATTCTGGCCGAGGTGAAGATGGAGGTGGTACAGGCTGCTGAGTCCCAACTGGAGGAGCAGGGGGAAGAGCTGGATTTCTCGGCCTTCGACTTGTATCCCTTCCCAGCGGATCCTTCACTTTTCCAAGGTCAAGGGGGCTTCATTTTAGGCAGTAGCTCCCTCAATGGAGGGGATTCGTGTCGACCCCCTGTGCGCAGTTACCGGGGTCAATTCTCCAGGTCCCGCGGCATTTCTAGGAGGCGTGCCGGTCAAGTGCCATCATCCTCCTGTAGTACTTCAGGGAGGCGTAACAGGCTAGCAAGTTTGTTTGGCATAGATTCGATGTACAGTGGTTAGCTGAATGCAAACTCTTTGTATGTATTGTATGAATAAACTTGCGTTTGTGTTAGCTTTGTTTTTTGGCATTTATAATTTATCGTATCGATGCTTCATTATCGTATCAATGCTTCGCCTGTGCCCTCTATCCCAGCCCCTTCACATTCTGCGGGTGTTAGCTGTCGCAGGGTGCAAGATCCAAGGGGTACTGCATTGCATTAGGCGTGAGTAGGGAAGAACATATCATTTACTAACGTTTCTATGTGTGACGCCTTGTAGTACGGAGGCTAGGCCTTCAAGATACCAGAGGGGTCAGCTGATTTTGGCACGTAGGCTTTTAGTCTTCAAGGTGCTGGAGGATCCTTACTTTGTATGAATCCTTTTTGGCACGGAGGCTAGGCCTTCAAGATGCTGGGGAGGTTATCCCTCCGCCACGTAGGTCATCCAGGCCTTAAAGATTACAGAGGATCTTATGCCTATCCGGCACGGAGGCAATGCCTTCAAGATGCCAGAGCGGTCTGTGCCTCTCTACCACGTAGGTTAGCTAGACCTTTAGACCTTAAAGATGGCGGAGGGATATATGCTTGTCTAGCACGGATGCTAAGCCTTCAAGATGCTGGAGCGGTCTTTGCCTCTCCGCCAAGTAGGTCAGCCATACCTTAAAGATGGTGGAGGGATATACTTCTCCGGTATGGAGGCATTGCCTTCAAGATCCCGGAGGTTTTTACCTCTCCGGCACAGAGGTAATGCCTTCAACATGCCAGAGGGTCTTCATAGGTTATGTGTGGGGTTGTTTTGTAGGGTAAGGGCGTTTTTTTAGGAGGTAATACCTCTAGGTTTGGTGGATATTTGTGGGTGTGTAAACCTATTGTTTTTTGTTGTTCTGGATCCTCGCAGAGGACTAAGGCTGGGGTTGTCTACACATAGTATTTGTGGAGGGTCTCTGTGTTCCAACTGTGTTTGAGGGGGGTCCCTTCTGTATCAGCCAGGCGGTAGGAGCCGAGCCTGTTAGACTTGAGGAATGGTATGGGCCCTCCCATTTTTTGCGTAGTTTTCCCGGAGCTAGGGCACGTCGAAGTACTAGGTCGCCAGGCTCCAAGCTTCGTGGTGCAACCTTAGGATCTTACGAGGCCTTGGTTTTCTTGATGTAGTGATCGAGATTTTGGATGGCATGGAGCCACGTGCCTTGGTGAGATCGAGGGAGAGCTCTCTTTCTCTGGTAGTTTGTGGAAGTTGCACCCTGAGTGAGCATCCCTTGATCTCGGTGGGGGTCATGGCCTTGTCTCCATATAGGAGGCGGAAGGGGGTGAACCCGGTGGCTCGTGTGACAGTGGTGCGTGAGGACCATAAAACCTTAGGATGTTGCCGTTGGCCCGTTCGACGGCCCCGTTGGACTGAGGATGTTGAACTATGGTGAAGCATAATTCGATGCTAAGGTTGTCGCAGAATTGCCTAAAAGGCCTGGAGTCGAATTGCATGTCGTTGTCGACTGTGAGCTATTGTGGAACGCCAAAGTGGCAAATTATGTTCTTCCAGAAGAATTTATGGACATTTTTTGATGTGATCTTCGTGAGGGGCTCGTCCTCGACCCGTTTGGAGAAGTATTCCAATGATACCACCACGTACTGAAGGTTGCCTTTGGCACGGGGGAATTGTTCGATGAGGTCCATGCCCCAATGAGCCAAGGGCCAGACGGGAGCGATTGGTTGTAGGGGAGCACGGGCCGGTGCCTTTGGTGTCCCATCCACTTTTATCCTTGGCAGGAGTGGACGAGGTCTGCTGCATCTGACATGATTGTAGGCCAATGGAGCCCCTGGCGAAGTGCCTTGCCGACTAGGGCATGAGGCACCAAATGATTGCCGCAAAGGCCTTCATGTATCTCCCGGAGGAGGTTGGCCCCTTCTTGTCTGGTAATGCAGCGAATGAGGGGAGCGCAAACACCAGTCTTGGAAAGGGCACCTTCTATGAGATGGTAGCACCTAGTGCGATGCTGAATGCGGCGAAGCGCGATCGGGTCTTCTGGCTCTTCTGTTCCAGTGAGGAAGGATAAGAGGGGAGCTCTCCAGTCGGTGGTTTCGATGGGGAGGATGGTGGCGGCCGTCTCGTTAAGGGTTTTAGCAGCCGGTTGGTGTAGAGTTTTGAGGAAGGCGCCCAATGGTGGGTCTTTGCCCGTGGTGGCAGGTTTTGCTAAGGGATCTACCTGGCTGTTGTCCATTCGCGGTATGCTCCATATTGATACACCGCAGAAGTGTGCTTCGGCCTTGCGGATGGCTTTGTATTCGGCTATGTTGTTGGTCGTCTTGAAATCCAGGCGAGCAGTGAATTGGACTTGCTGGCCTGTGGGGGAGATGAGGACTGCACCGGCTCTAGCACTGTCAGTATAGATAGTCCAGATGTCTTGGGGAGGCGTAGCGGCGGGTTCAACGGGCGTTGGAGTCCATTCGGCAATAAAGTCTACCAAGATTTAGGATTTGATGGCGGTGCGGGCCACAAACCTTACCACGAAGGGGGCTAGTTCTACTGCCCATTTGTCAATGCGTCCCGTCGTCTCCCGATGGCCTCACGCAAGGGAGGTTGGGAGCTTGCGTGAGGCCATCAGCAGGGCGTATGCTATCTTTTTGAGCTCGGTGTAGCATGTCTTGGCTCCTGCTAAGGCCTCCAAGACATAGTATACAACCCTTTGAGTAGAGTGACTGTCACTTTTCTCCTCCCTTACCAGGGCGGTGCTGATAGTAGAGGTAGAGACGAACAAGTATAAGAGCAGCCCTTTGCCGGGGAGGGGCATCACGAGTGTTTTGAGATAGGAAAGGTGGGCCTTGGGGGCCTCGAATGCTGCCTAACACGCCAGAGTCCAGTTGAATTGTTTGGAGCCCCTCAGCATTTTGAAGAAGGGGAGGCTGTGCTCAGTAGATTTGCCGAGGAAGCGGCTGAGGGCTGTGAGGCAGCCGACCAAGCGTTGTACTTCCTTTGGATTGGTGGGAGGTGAAATTTCTGTGATGGCATGAACCTTGCCTGGATTGACCTCAATACCTCTTTGGGAGACGAAATATCCCAGCATCTTTCCAGCCTTAGCGCCGAATACACACTTCTCCGGGTTCAGCCGCACGCCTGCAACCTGGAGGCTATTAAATGTTTCTTGCAGGTCGGCCACATGGTTGTCTTTGAGCTGGCTTTTTACCACGATATCATCCACGTGGGCTTCAGCATTGTGGCCCAGTTGCTGCTATAGTACTTTGTGCACTAGGCGAGAGAAGATGGCCCCAGCATTCTGAAGATCGAAGGGCATCCAGACATAACAGTATACACTGAAGGGTGTAATGAAGCTGGTCTTGCTCTCATCCTCCAACGCCATCCACACCTGGTGGTACCCAAAGTAGGCGTCCAGGAAACTTAGCAACTCGCAGCCGGCGGTGGAATCCACTAGCTAGTCGATTCGAGGAAGGGGGTATGGATCCCAAGGGCATACTTTGTTCAACGATGTGAAATCGATGCACATACGCCACTTTCTACTGTGTTTCTTGACCAGGACGGCGTTGGAGAGCCAATTGGAGTGGATGACCTCTCGGATACACCGGCCCTTAGTAGCTTCTGGGCCTCCTCTTTTTTGGCTTCTGCCTGCTCTGGGGACAGCTTGCGAAGCCCCTAGCATACGAGCCTAGCCTTCGAGTCGACCTAAAGAGAGTGTTCGATAATGGAGCGGTTGACTCCTGGGAGATCCTGCGGGGACCATGCGAATGTGTCGAGGTTACCCCGTAGGACGGTTAGAAGCTAGGCTACCTGCCCGGAGGTGAGGTCCGCCCCTATTTGGAAGGTCCGGTCGGGTTGTTTGGATGTACAGTGACACGCTTTATGTCCCCCTCCGGTTGTGGCCTTGTAGGGCAGCAATGCCCGGGATGCGCCGACGGGGGGTCCTCGGAGCCCTCCTGGGTCACGGCATGGATGTGGTGGCTGGGGAGGAGAGCAGAGTGCTCGTACTCGATGCGCCTAGCCAGGTCTTGGTTGCCATGGATGGTTATTAGCCCCTGGGGTCCATGCATCTTCAAGCAGAGCTAATAGTGTTGGGGTAGAGCTCCGAATCTGTTCAGAGTTTCTCGTCCCAGAATGGCATTGTAGGCGTAAGGTACGTCCACAACGTCGAAGGTGATTACTTCGGTCCGTGCTATAGAGCCCTCGCCGATGATGCTCGGGTGTTCTATCTGGCCTAGGGCGTTGATGGGGGCCCCATTGAATCCTTGGAGGGGTCTGTGGCCAGGTGAGAGACGGCTTCGTGGAATTTGGAGCAGGTCGAAGGCATGTATGAAGAAGAGGTCCACCAAGCTACCTCCGTCGATCAATATTCCCCGGACCTCGACTTCGGCGATGTTGGCTGAGATGACCAGGGCATCAGAGTGGGGAAATTTCACCCCTTTGGAATCATCACTAGTGAATGTCACGGGAGCGTCGGCACATTCGTAGGCCTGCCGATGGATGCTGGTTTCTCCAATGTGGTGCACACCACGTGCATAGTCTTGCCGCTGCCATTTTGAAGTGCAGCCAGTGCTCCCTCCGCCAGTTATAGTGAGGATGATTTGTCTACCCCGTGTCCCTTCGTTGTTGTAGCGTTCTGTGAATGATTAGGGTCGAGAAGGTAGGGCCATCTACAGAGGGTTCTCCAAGGCCAGATGATCGACCCACCGGCTAGCCGATGGCCTGCGATCTTCGAATCACTCCTTGGTGGCCCCCTTAGTCAAGATGAAGGCTGCCTGCCTCCTGAGGTACTCTTCTTGAAAGGTGGTGAGGGTCCAGCAATTGTCAGTGTTATGTCCTCGTCATGTGCCATGTAGAGTGCACCAGGATTCCTCCTCGGAACACTGGTTCCGAGCGCGGCTTCGCTCTGGGAGGGGGCGTGTGATGATCCTGCATGTGAGTGTGATTTCTCAAGGTTGACACGTGAAGTTTCGGCTCGCGCATATTCCTCGAACTTGCTCATGAGGACTTTCACTATGCGTATTGGACGCCAGTTCAGCTGATCGTATAGGGTGCCTTCGACCAGGCCCTGGGTCGTGGCATCGATGACCAAAGAGTCCGATATGCCCTTAATCTGGGCCTTGGTCTGGGAGAACCTTCGGAAGTAATCGCAGAGGGTTTCGTTCGGCTCCTACCTGATAGTGAACAGGCTTCCAGAGGTTACTAGCTCGATAAAGGTGCCCTGGAAGTTGCTGCGGAAGAGGTCTCGGAGTTGGGACAAGTCCTGAATGTAGCTAGGGTCCAGTGCCCAGAACCAGCGTATGGCCACCCCTTCTAAGGAGAGAGGGAAGCATTTAGCCATGGTGGCCAGTCCGCCCCCGATGGCCTCTATGGCGAGGGCATAGGGACGGATGAACTCATTAGGGTCCAAATCGCCCTTGAACTTAAGTAGCTTTGAGGTCCGAAAGCCCTATTTGTAGGGTGGTATGTAGCTTAGTATACAAGTTATTATGATATACAAATATCTAGGATCTGACCGAATTACTGGACCTTATCCCGGATAACTACTTTTTACCTTACATAGAAAATAAATATCTACCATAGTAACTATTGTGATGCCTGCACCCTGAGGGGTAAGCCGGTCGCTAATTGCAGCCCAGCACCATGTTGTCAGGGGTGTCAGGATAACCTCCATTGTACTGGGGTGTCCTTCACTCCGCCTGACCTCCTTAATTGTTCAGCACCAAGTACCCATTTAGCCCCGATCATTCTGCCGTCAGTCGACAAGTTGCATCCATTACCTACATATCATGAGACAAGAAAACATGTATCTCCAACTACATAGATAAGCACAAAGTCCAGTTAGCCATCGTCGCAATCCCTGTTGAAACACATCACATAGAAAACATGAACACTAGATGATCTGGTGTTACCACCAGTACAAGCACCGGACCATCTGGTATGTACATTTCTCTTCTACTATGAAGACCTCCTAGAAAACCCTCCAATGAATCATCTGGTGTGTACACTATCCATAACCAGGCCATCCGATGTGTGCAACTGCACCAGACATCCCATGTTGCAACCTCTCTTGAACAAATACTCTGGTGTAGCCTACCGTGTATACACTTCTCATCATTGGACCATCCGGTGTGTGAAACAGCACCAGACATGCTTTGCAACCTCCTTAGAACAAATGGTCCAGTGAAGCATCTGGTGTTCACATTGCTCATATCACCGGACCACCCGGTGTACACATAATTTTTTTTCTTCTGCATTGAAATGAAACCTTCTAAACACTGGACCATCTGATGAGTTCACTTTTCTTAACACCAGATCATCTGGTGAGGCAAATTTTTCTGGACTCAGAGACAAAGATGACAACTCTATTTTTTCTACAACTTTAGTTAGTCATGATCGTAATTGCAATACATAAACATGCTCATGCAACCAAAATAACAACCTTGTCAATCACTCATCACATATAAACTAAGGCACATTTCAACTTGGTTTCTCAGTAGCTATCGACGAGCTCCACGTGGGGAAGTGTAGGTTTTTGGCCACCGTACGCCTCATATTCAGGCCAATGAATCTTCATCTGAAGCTGGTGTTCCATTAGTCGAGGGTGCCCCAAAAGAGTGTGGGCTACGATGATGTCCCAACAAAACCAGTATACCAAAATACCTCATCAGTGCCGGTTCAAAATCGTCATCAGTGACGGGTTTTGAACCGACACAGATTACTCGGCACTGATAGTCACTGACTATCAGTGCCGGGTATGGAACCGGTACTGAAAATCACTATCAGTGCAGGTTGGTGGCTCCGACCGTCACTGATAGTCAGTCTCGATTCAACGTTTTTCGGGTCGAAAAAGTTTCAAATTTTTTTTTTACCAGAGGCTGCGCACCCGACCACACCCAATATTCGTAAAGTCACATGATATTCGCTCGCATATAGCAACAAAGACTCAAACTCAAGACCTCACAACCTGTGTGTACGTATGATCCCTCTAACCATCTCAGCTATCATCTGTTGGTGAGTATAGAAGCAAAATAAATCATTTTGACATCTTCTGACAGAACATTTAAATAGCTATTTGGATATCTAAATGATCTCAAATAAAAAAGTGATAAACTACAAAGTTGTAGATATCTTCGAGAGCTACAATTTTCATATAAAGTTTTTCCCCATCCGACTTCGTGTGAAAAAGTTATGAATTTGTTAATGTGAGCTGTCATCGATAACTCCTGCAACTTTATTATAATTATTTGAGCATTTAAATGACCTCAAATTAAAAAGGTTTCAACTATAAAGTGGTAGATCTCATCGAGAACTATAATTTTCATATAAAATTTTTCCCTATCTGACTTCGTGTGAAAAAATTATGAATTTTTTAAGATAAGATGTGACAGTATTAATTATCAGTGTCGGTTCGTGTCTAGAACCGGCACTGATACACCTTCAGTACCAATTACTATCGAATCGACACTGATAGAGTATTATATTATATGGTGTTATATATATATATATATATATATATATATATATATATATATATATATATATATATATATGGTGTTATGTAGTAGTGAAATCGAGCAGCCCTTTGCACCCTGCTTTCCCATCCGAGCCGACTATGCAAGGAGCCGGACCCTGTGGAATTCCTTTACCTCAGACGCATGCCACACCTGCGGATAAGCGGTGTGGCCGAGAGTCTCCGGTGCTATCGATTGCCATGTCCCTGCAGCATCCGAGCGGTTCTCACCTAGGTGTTTGGAAGTCTATGCAACGTCTACCGATGGCGCGGCCTGGGCAGCTGCCGCGTCCCAATGCATGGCTATCTCTAGCACCTGACCAGCAGCCGCATACAGAGGCACTATTGTAGTTTGAAGCCTCTCTCTGCAGGCTCCCACAGAGCCGCGAGCGCAAGAAGACATCCTATGCGAAGTGTCGATGCCTGAACAGCTCGCTACATGAGAGAGCAGGGCGCAGCCGATCGGGGCCACTACGAGATACGACCCGGTGTGTTTGGTTGTCTCCCAGGCCTGTGAAAGTCCTTTTAATGTTTGTCGAAGGCACGACTAGAGCAGCGACAGTGCCCCAGTACTCTGCAACCACCGGCAAGACAACATCTACCACCATCTAGACGCCCTCACCCTCACCTACGGGAGCAGACAAAGGCACGACCGGTTTCTGTAGCACCTCCCTGCAGTAGGCCATGGCGTTTCCTTGCGAGACCGCAACACCCGATCCCTACGCAACCAAGGAGCCACCAACATTAGGCATTTCCCTAGCTGGGTAGCTGCCGCTCAGAGGACCATGTCCACCAGGATTGCCACCCGATGACAAAGTGCCTGTGCGCAGGTGTGGTGTTATCACATCACTGTGACCACTAAAGCCATCGAATCTGGAAGGCGTATGATCTAGTCCTGCTACCGCAGCTCCTATCTCTAGAACCAGGGCCTGCAAAGGAGTCGCATGCTGCGTGGCCCCAGCATTGGTAAGGGCATGACTCCTCGACGCCTACTAAAGGGCATGACTGCAATGAGTCGGGACCCAGCGTCAGCGCCCTCAAGGCGAGAATTGTCCAAAACCCCATGTGACCTGTCTAAGTTGAATAGTCCACTTGCATTGAGTAAACTTCTTTGTATTCTACTAATTATTTCTAACATTGGTGTTTTTTTAGTTCTTGTTGAATTGTTCGTCATGATGATCTTGATTGTCCTTTTCATTGGACAAGTCATCCTCATCAAAATCATGGTCTGAGCTTGGGGGCAGGGACCTGGTACATCTTGGACCTTGAAACCAGGATCTTCCAGAGTGAAGGTAATGTCATAACCTGCTAAGCTGAACATGACGTCTGATCTGAGAAGGAGAACTTTAGTGTCCAACACTGCGACTTGAAGATGAACGATGCCTTTCAGATGAAGACACTGCATATCTATTTCTTGCGGGGCATCTATAATTGTGCCAATAGCCCAAATTCCCAGATGCTGTCAGAGGACCGATGGAATACCTGAAATATGCACCCACAAATTATCCAAATTAAAAGAGGGGACAGGTTCATCCGTCACCACCCATTCACATATCGAAATACGTGCACCATGGGCTCTAAAGTGGAAATCGATATCAACCATCTTGTGAAGCTCCTCCATTGATGGGAAAGCCACAAGAACCTTATTGTCCCCATACAGATTCTCTTACCAGTTTCAGTCTAAAAGGGTGAGATATTGTAACTTAGATTGTACAATATCAACCGTTAGTTTTGCACTTGAGATTTTTACTGAAGTCGTAGGTCCGGCTGATGGAACAATGTGCTGGCCAATGAGATGTGGGATTTGTAGGAACCCTAGCTTACTTTTTCCAAAATCGAAGAGAGAAGCATTCGGCTAGGGAAATTTGACAATAGGGCATCTTACCGGTAGATTATCATCTTTCTTATCACATATGACGCAATAGAGCGCCGCTGCACACATGTCTTGCGTGTGACCCTTTGTTTTGCACCTGAAGCAATAGGGTGTTCTTGGCACTTTTGGCTTTGGATCTTTTTGTTGGGCAGCCGACTATAAAGAGTGAAAGTTTGATGATGGAGGATGATAAGGTCCCTGGTTTGAATGTTGGGAATTTGACCTGGGGCATCGACCATGCCCACGACCTTGGTCGCCAGCTCTATGCCCAGGTCCCACCCCTCACCCTCCAATCTGTTGCCTTCTTTGGTCTGCACCCTGGGGATGTCCCATTCTTTGATGCACATTAAACCTGCAATGAGAGCCGGCTTCACCAAAGGATTGGAAGACTGACACGTGCTTGCCGGCCCACCAACTTGGGGGTCACCTCCGGTACCCGTCTTTTTTGTGTTAGTTAAGCTGAAGGTAGCTCTGGCAGCTCAAGAACTGAAGCCACCATGCCTAGTGGCTCCTACTTTCTGAGGGCCAAAGGCCATGGAGAAAGGGGTGCCGGAGTGACGCCTAGCACCCCCTTGAACTTGCGCCTGGCCTGGAGCCCAGATCCTCTTCCCTTGAGTTAGCGACTCTAGAGCTGCCACCTGACATGAGAGCTTCAGCTTATTAGCAGCGATCGCAAGATGGCAGCCTACAGCGACTGTTATTAATGGGTCCAATGCCACCACCTATGGAAAGAGAGGAATTGAGCTCCTGGATGGATGTAACACCCCCAATTTCAATTTTTTGCAATAGATTAAAATTTTGTTAGAAGTTAATAGGAGTTACAATTTTGTTCAATAGAAAGAAATTAATTTCTAAATTTAATTTGGCCATAGGTTATATAAGTTTGATGCATTCATGCCGTCATAGTTGCAATAGGTTTTTATGCGTGGTAAAAAAAATTTGCAAAAATTCGCTAGAAGTCGCTTAAAACTCCTTTTGAAATTTGTTCAAAATCTAAAAAGAAAAGCATTTTCAAAATTGGAAAACTCTCCTTGGGCCGAATCTCCTTCCCGGGCCCACTTCCTCCTCCCTCCCCTCTCTCCTTTCCCACACCCGAGTGGGCTGCCTCCCTTCCCCAGCGCTGGGCCGCGGCCCCGAGCTGGCCTACCTCAGCGTCGAGTTGCCCCCTCCCGTCTCTCTCCCTACCAGTGGGCCCGGCTGGAGCCGCTGAGCCACGCCGCAGCCAAGGCGCGCCCCAAGCTGGCTGCCCTTCTTCCACCTCCCGCCGACGGCCGAAACGCCACAAAATCGCACGTCGTTTCAAAATCACCACCATCCTACACCATTAATCATCGATTAAAGTGCGTGGTCGAGATCCCCGCCCCTCCATCACTCAATCCTAACCATTTCCCCCCTCATTTAACCCTCTCAAATGCAAAAACCGCTGCATTTATTCCCATTTGGGCCACCGGCCATTTCTCTTCGAATCCGGCCGATTGCCTTCCCATCTCGTGTATATAAGCCTCCCTCCTCCTTCCTTGCGATGTTCCGCACCCATTTCACACACTTCCCCCTCGTTTTTCTCCATCACCGGTGAGAGCTCCCCGCCACCACAATTCTCTGTGTTTGAGCCGTCTTTGATCCTTTTTCTTCCCTCTTCGGCTTCAAAGGGACACCGATGGTAATATGAACAAGGGTTCCCGATCTTCCGAAAGGTTCTGGTAACTCTCGATTTGGTGGAAACGAGACACAAGTCGATCCGGCTTCCGAACAACACGATCCGAAACCCCGCAATCGCAGCACCACGTCTCCTCTGGTTATCAACCGGCGTTGCACGGTTGACCTCGCCAAGAAGGCTAAAATCCTTGCCTGCGAATCGAAGAACACAAGCAAGAACAAGGAAGAATGCAACCAAATTGCAGATGAATGATTAATCTCACGAGTTGGGGTCTCACAAACCGACGAAACGGCGAAACTGTTCTTGACAGAATAATCTAAGCAAAACCCAATCCTAATTAGGGTGGCGGCTACTGTATATAAAGGATTAGGGTCGGCCAAGGACCCCTGGACGCGTCCCTAATGGACTCCAACACGATACATGGCCCAACGGACCAAAAACGGTGACGCAGCACCGGGACAGATTCTGGATGCTGACTTGTTTCGACGTTTCCTGTTGACTCAGAAGGAATTTGGACCTCAAACCAACTCCATTGGTTTCCTTATGAAATTATCTTTCCAACCATATGTGAATCGTCGAAAACGGAGTCCGGATGCGTCCTGGGCGTCCGTTTTACTGCTCGCTGGTCCTGGAGGTCGAGGCTGATTCGGATTCGAGTTGGACTGGACCTCCTGCTGTTGTTGGACGTCCTAGCTGCTCCTCCACGCCTCCAAGCCTTCCTCTATGTGTCTCCTTGTCCTCTCCATGATTCCTAAGCAACACATAATCATTAGGTAGTAATCTATTCTCAAAATTATATAAAGAGTTGCTTAGGAACGAGCTCACCTCTAAATTTAATTGTCGTGCGCGAGCCCTTGTGATTGGACCTTGAAAGTTCAATGGAGGATCATTGTATGTATCCGAGGGAGTGATGTCCTCATCATCCTCCCCCTCTTGAATTGGAGTCGTCCTCGACTCAAGCTCATCATCGGCTCCCAAGTAAGGTTTCAAATCTGCAATGTTAAAAGAAGGACTAACCCCGAACTCTGGTGGCAACTCAAGTTTATATACATTATCATTTATTTTCTCAATTATCTTATAAGGACCAGTACCTCTTGGCATTAATTTAGACTTACGCAGCTCTGGAAACCTATCTTTTCTTAAATGTAACCACACTAAATCACCCGGTTCAAGTTTGACTTCTTTCCTACCTTCACTACCAGCAATTCTATACTTTTCATTCATCTTTTCGATATTTATTTTAGTTGTTTCATGCAACTTATGAATAAAATCAGCACGTGCACTAGCATCACTATGTGTTCTTTCAGTGGTAGATAAAGGCAAAAGATCAATAGGAACGCGAGGGGTAAAACCATATACTACCTGAAAAGGACTTACCTTGGTGGTAGAATGTATTGCCCGATTATAAGCAAACTCCACGTGGGGCAAACATTCTTCCCACATCTTCAAATTTTTCTTCAAAATAGCTCTCAACATGGTACCAAAGTGCAGTTCACTACCTCCGTTTGGCCATCAGTTTGTGGGTGGCAAGTAGTAGAAAACAATAGTTTTGTACCCAACTTATTCCATAGAGTGCGCCAAAAGTGACTCAAAAATTTAGCGTCGCGATCTGAAACAATAGTAGAAGGCATACCATGCAAGCGAACAATCTCTTTGAAAAAGAGGTCAGCAATATAAACGGCATCATCACTTTTATGACAAGGTATAAAATGTGCCATCTTAGAAAAACGATCCACAACAACAAAAATGCTATCCCTCCCCCTCTTAATCCTAGGCAATCCCAAAACAAAGTCCATCGAAATATCTTCCCAAGGAATAGAAGGAACAGGAAGAGGCATATACAAACCATGTGGATTCAAGCGAGACTTAGCCTTTTGACATGTGGTACAGCGTGCCACGAACCGCTCAACATCTCTCCTCATCTTTGGCCAAAAGAAATGTGTGGCCAACGTATCCTCCGTCTTCTTAGCACCAAAATGTCCCATCAATCCTACTCCATGTGCTTCCTGCAACAACAAAAGACGAACGGAACCAACTGGAATGCATAGACGGTTAGCTCTAAACACAAATCCATCATTGATCACAAACTTGTTCCACGTACGTCCCTCTTTACAGTTCAGCAATACATCTTTAAAATCAGGATCAAGTACATATTGTTCTTTTATTGAGTCAAGTCCAAAAATTCTATAATCAAGTTGGGACAACAAAGCATATCGTCTAGACAAAGTATCAGCAATTATATTATCCTTCCCTTTCTTGTGTTTGATAACATAAGGAAAAGATTAAATAAATTCAACCCACTTAGCATGTCTACGATTCAGATTATGTTGAGAACGAAGATACTTAAGCGATTCATGATCTGAATGTATAACAAATTCTTTAGGCCACAAATAATGACGCCACGTCTCTAAAGAACGTACAAGTGCATACAATTCCTTATCATACGTAGAGTAATTAAGAACAGGGCCATGCAATTTTTCGCTAAAGTATGCAACGGGCTTACCTTCTTGCATCAAAACACCTCCAATGCCAACTCCACTAGCATCACATTCTAGCTCAAAGGTCTTACCAAAATTTGGAAGTTGCAGCAATGGCGCGTGCGTAAGCTTGTCCTTCAAAGTGTCAAAGGACTCCTCTTGTGCCTTACCCCAATGGAACACCACACCTTTCTTTGTCAACTCGTGTAAGGGGGCAGCAATGGCGCTGAAATCCTTCACGAAACGACGATAAAAACCTACAAGTCCAAGAAAACTTCTCACCTGTTTGATGGTTTGGGGCACCGGCCAACTCTTTATGGCTTCAATTTTCATCTCATCCACCTCAATTCCCTGTGGAGTAATAACATAGCTAAGAAAAGAGACTCGATCCGTGCAAAAGATGCACTTCTCAAGGTTACCAAATAAACGTGCATCACGTAAAGCATTAAAAACAGCACGTAAGTGATCCATATGTTCATCCAAAGACTTGCTATAAATCAATATATCATCAAAGTAAACCACCACAAATCGTCCAATAAAAGCTCTTAAAACCTCATTCATCAAACGCATGAAAGTGCTAGGTGCATTAGTTAAACCAAAAGGCATTACTAACCACTCATATAATCCGAATTTAGTTTTGAAAGCTGTTTTCCATTCATCTCCAAGTTTCATTCTAATTTGGTGGTAACCACTACGCAAGTCGATCTTTGTAAAAATTACAGAGCCACACAACTCATCAAGCATATCATCAAGTCTAGGAATAGGATGGCGATATCGAATAGTAATGTTATTGATGGCTCTACAATCAACACACATACGCCAAGTACCATCTTTCTTAGAAACCAAAATCACAGGAACAGCACAAGGACTAAGGCTCTCACGTACATACCCGCGGTCCAAAAGCTCTTGGACTTGCCGATGAATTTCCTTAGTCTCCTCGGGATTGGCTCGATACGCAGCACGATTTGGCAATGTTGCTCCCGGGATCAAATCGATTTGATGCTCTATCCCTCTCATAGGTGGTAGTCCCGGGGGTATCTCAGCTGGGAAAACATCCTCATACTCCTGCAAAAGGTTAGTGGCAGCAGGAGGTATCGAACTAATAACATCATCAAGCGAATACAAAACTCGTTTGCAAACCAAGGTGTAGCAAATATCATTATTAGAAATTTCAGCAAGGTCACTTTTTAGTGCAAGCATAACACCACCCTTCAATTTTATGCCCTCTACCTTAGAACTAGGTGCAGACTTATCCTTTTTAGGTGGGTAAAGAGAATTAGCAACTTGCTGATTTTCAGATTTAGTATCACGCAAATTAGCAGCTCGTTTTTTATCAGCTTGTACAATTTCAGCAGGGGTCATAGGAACCAAAGTAATTTTCTTTCCTTTATGCATAAAAGTATATGTATTACTTCTACCATGGTGTATAGCATCATTATCAAATTCCCAAGGTCGACCCAATAAAAGTGAGCAAGCTTCCATAGGTACCACATCACAGTCAACATAATCAGCATAGGAACCAATGGAAAAAGAAACTCTGCAAGTTTGTGTTACCTTAGCTTTTCCAGCATCATTAAACCACTAAAGGTTATATGGATGGGGGTGTTGGCGTGTGGTCAAGCCAAGCTTCTTGACCAAATCTGAACTCACCAAATTATTACAACTACCTCCATCGATGATGACTCGCCGATTTTGGATGACGAAGAAAATCTGGAACAAGTTATGGCGTTGCAGCTTCTCTGGTTGTTGTACCTTTGTGCTGAGCGCCCGCTGCACAATGATGCTCCTATAGGTCGCTGTGTCATCACTGCCCAAGATTTCGTTGCTCTCCTCAACAACTGGTTCTTCTTCTTCTTCTTCCTCAATGTTAGAGGCGCTGATGTACCCATCTTCCGTTGCAATGTATGCCCGCTGACTTGGGCAATCCTTCTGCACATGACCGAATCCATGGCAGCGACGGCACTGAATACCAGAGGTGCGTCCCGTTGATGCAACAGAGGAAGCACTCTTGGAAGGTCCCTGCAAAACAGAATTTTTACCTGAGCCTGAAGGTCGTGTAGTGACCGGATTTGGTGCCGTAGCTGCTTGTTGCTTGCTCGCTGGTGAGGGAGCCCTATAAGTGGATGGTTTGGACAGCCCAAGGGATGGTCCTGTGCGCGGCGTGTATGTGGTGCTGGCCTTGTACTTGCCCTGCTGCTCACGCCCCTGCAACTCCTTCTCTGCAAGCATAGCAAACTGAAACAACTGGTTGACATTGTTAAATTCTTTATAATCAATAATATCCTGGATTTCACGTCTCAAACCCGAATAAAATCGACAAATAGAATCTTCGTTTCCCTCTACTATGCCACAACGCATCAAGCCCTTTTGAAGCTCACCATAATAATCCTGCACAGATTTATCTCCCTATTCTAAGCGCATCAATTTCTTACGCAGGTCTCTATGATAAGATGGGGGAACAAATCTATCACGCATAGCAACCTTAAGCTCTTCCCATGTACGAGGTGTGGCACCATCTGCAGCTAAACCAGTCCACCAAATAATAGCAAAATCTTTAAACTCACTAGTGGCTTGTCTAACTCTATGTTGTTCAGGAACTTGGTGGACACTAAATTTTTGCTCTACTGTCATCTCCCAATCAAGATATCCCTCAGCATCATAATGTCCCGAAAAAGAAGGTATAGTAAATTTAACCTTAGCATAAGGATCTTCAGGAGCTCGATTATACATACCTCGATGGTGGTGGTGATGTGGAACGCCACCCATACCTGTGGTGTTAGTGCGAAGACGACGCCGTAATCTGTTTTGCAATATCGCCGCTGGATCAACATTAACATCGTCATCATACAACTCATCACCGGTGTTGCTTCCATTCACATCTTCGTTGTGCACAGGACGGTTTTCCAACGCATTTACCCTGTCGGTGAGCTCAGATAACCGTTTGTCCACCCGCTCAACCGCGTTTGCGAGTTTCATCTCAATTATCGCTTCAGTGACAGCCTTGATGACTGTCTCCTTCATCTCCTTCTGAGCATTGTCTACAACAGCTTGTAGCTGCTCTTGGCTGACACACTCCTTGAAGTCCTTTGGCGTTTTATCTCCTTCAACTGACATTGTGGAAAAAAAACACAACAACAAACAGTGAAGGTTATCCCTAATAATTGTACTACAAAGGTGGAGTGGTGCCTCTCAATCAAGATCAGCAAAGGTAGACACCTTACCAAGCTCTTACCAGGGTTCTTACCAGCAAAGCAAAGGATACCTGGAAGGCGTGCGAGCGATTGCAGGGATGCAAACCAGTGCTGTCCAGAAGAATCTGTGGAGCTTGGAAGGCACACAAAGAGAACAAATATGTATATGTGGAACACAAATCAGAAACAGATAGTAATGCTGAATTATAGTCCCAAGTACTTGTTCTCGTTGCTGGCCTAAAGTGTTGCAAGTACCAAGTATGTGTGATAAACAAGGTGGAGAAACAAGTATGATGGATAGCAAGAGCAACAGAAACAAAGAACTAAACAGCACACACTAACACAGCTCACTTTGCCCTTCTCTATGTGCTCCTCTAGATATTGTTCCTCTTTTACCCCTCTCTTTTTTCTATTTTTTTGGGCTGTCGTTGTTTTTTTGGGAAAATTCGACTTTTTCTTTTTATTTTTTTGATATTTTTTTTTCACTTAGGAGCACACAAGAGGGAACCACAGAAAATTTGAGCTTAAACAAGTGAAAGACGTGGCCTGTAGAATTTTCTGAAGTTCAGCCGGAAAATGAGAAAAATATTTGGAAATTGAAAACTCAAACTTCGGAGGCGAATTTGGGAATTCTGATTTCGCCGAACCCGACAAAGCGGGGACGAACGGATCCGAAACGCCGTTTCGATGCGAAAAACTCTGTGACTTTTCTGAAAACGGAGTTCGTACGCGAAAGTTATGCCCGATTTGAGAAATGACTCCGAATTAGAGGACAAAACGGAAAGAAAGTGGGGAAAATATGCGACGGAGGCTAGGGTTTGATGGAAACGGTGGGGGAAAACACACGAAATGGACTCTAACACGACCTAACCAGCAACAAGACCTTGACCAGGACACAAACTCAACACGACGAACTCTGAAACTGAAATATGCAAAAGCTAAAGGCGCGGAAGGGTTGTAGGACAGGAAAAAAAAACGATATGGCAGTGGACTATGGAACGAAGGCGAAAACACTCGAAACTAAGGGTAGATATGAACCTGACGGTATACCTGAAGCTCTGAATACCACTTAATATGAACAAGGGTTCCCGATCTTCCGAAAGGTTCTGGTAACTCTCGATTTGGTGGAAACGAGACACAAGTCGATCCGGCTTCCGAACAACACGATCCGAAACCCCGCAATCGCAGCACCACGTCTCCTCTGGTTATCAACCGGCGTTGCACGGTTGACCTCGCCAAGAAGGCTAAAATCCTTGCCTGCGAATCGAAGAACACAAGCAAGAACAAGGAAGAATGCAACCAAATTGCAGATGAATGATTAATCTCACGAGTTGGGGTCTCACAAACCGACGAAACGGCGAAACTGTTCTTGACAGAATAATCTAAGCAAAACCCAATCCTAATTAGGGTGGCGGCTACTGTATATAAAGGATTAGGGTCGGCCAAGGACCCCTGGACGCGTCCCTAATGGACTCCAACACGATACATGGCCCAACAGACCAAAAACGGTGACGCAGCACCGGGACAGATTCTGGACGCTGACTTGTTTCGACGTTTCCTGTTGACTCAGAAGGAATTTGGACCTCAAACCAACTCCATTGGTTTCCTTATGAAATTATCTTTCCAACCATATGTGAATCGTCGAAAACGGAGTCCGGATGCGTCCTGGGCGTCCGTTTTACTGCTCGCTGGTCCTGGAGGTCGTGGCTGATTCGGATTCGAGTTGGACTGGACCTCCTGCTGTTGTTGGACGTCCTAGCTGCTCCTCCACGCCTCCAAGCCTTCCTCTATGTGTCTCCTTGTCCTCTCCATGATTCCTAAGCAACACATAATCATTAGGTAGTAATCTATTCTCAAAATTATATAAAGAGTTGCTTAGGAACGAGCTCACCTCTAAATTTAATTGTCGTGCGCGAGCCCTTGTGATTGGACCTTGAAAGTTCAATGGAGGATCATTGTATGTATCCGAGGGAGTGATGTCCTCATCAGATGGACTTTTGGTCGCTTCTCGGTGTCGCCTGACCCCTGGAGCGACGCCCGCACCGTTTCGAGCTCCACCGATTGCCTCTCATTGTCGCCGGCCACCCACCACCCCTCTCCGCCGTCAAGAAGCTCATGGTTAGACTCCCCATGTGTTTCTCTCTCTTTTGCGAGTCCTCCCGTCGAGTTCCGTGGCTGGTTGCGCACTCTTGCGCAACTATGGCGAGGTCTCGACCGCGTGCCACCATCGGCCGGCCGTCACCTGTGTTCGCGATGCCCGATCCGAGCTCCTTTGA
Source organism: Phragmites australis (assembly GCF_958298935.1). Classification (NCBI taxonomy): domain Eukaryota; kingdom Viridiplantae; phylum Streptophyta; class Magnoliopsida; order Poales; family Poaceae; genus Phragmites; species Phragmites australis. The sequence continues at coordinate 15,414,678 of NC_084936.1, read as the reverse complement.
TTCCCGATCGACGCATGTGGAAGATGGAAGCCCCTCTGGCGTTGGAGATCTCTTTTGTTCCACTGTGTTTTTGTTTAGACCCTCGGGTTCTTTTGTAATAAGTTAAATACTGTTGTAATAATGGCACTGTGATGATACACTAATGATGTAGCAAATGTATGGAAACTTGATCCTAGCATACATGTGTTGTGCCCGGTTTTGTTCCTTTAAAACTGGTTGTTACAGAAGTGGTATAAGAGCCGTATTGACCATAGAATGCAGCCTAGATAGAAAGGACGTGCAAAGGACCTATATTTGTACAAACTATTTTTTTAAAATTGTTTCCCTTTCAGTTTTTCCTTTCTCTATCTATTGCTCTTTATAAAATTGTTACTAATTTTTTTGTCTTTTTCAACATTTTAGATGGCCCGCACGAAGATCACCCCGCACAAGCGTATGCTGGTTCCTGAGCTAGAGGTCGCCGCTGGTGCTGTCTGGGCGCACCAACCCCCTGCTGAGTTCTACTGAGACGGACAGCTCGCTGGCTACTTCGCCCGCACGTTGTGGTACCTGCTTCAGGGTCCGGGCTACCATGACGCTCCACTCTACAAGGGAGTCAGAGTTCCGCATGGAGGCCGTGGTTATTCTGGTCAGTGGAGGTGACCATGTTCGAGAAGTGCACCGACAACGGTCTTCACCAAGTTCATCGAGTCCACACCGTCGTCGCTCTTAGAGCTACCTTCGATGTTAGGATCAAGGACGCCGCCCGCCAGGCTCTGGCTGTTCTCTGCTGGGAGAACAGACAAGACCTCTGCCTCACTCAGTTTGGGAAGTTCTTGTAATACCCGTTCGGCTGCCTGGAGGTCATCTTCGCGCCCGTCAACAACGAGCCAGATCTCCGACTGAGAGAGCAGGTCCGCCTAACCACTACCTTGTATGCCGAGCTCGACAGAGCGCTCAACGAGCTGGAGGATATGCATCAGCGTCATGCATAGTAGGAGCAGAGCATCCGCGAGCTGCAGATTCTGTTGGAGGACCCCGACCAGTTCCTCGAGGAGGCTCCCGTGGCACCCGTGGCTGCACCGCCCCATTCCCCTCCACGCAAGAAGCTTCATCTGGCAGACGCAACAGGTCATTTAGGCACAACAGGTGAGGAGTAGAGTCGAGCTAGGAGAATGTCCCTAGTTGAATAAGTCATTTAATCTCATGCGTTCTAGTTTTCTTGTGTCGTTTGTGCTAGTGTGAGCTTGCGCTTGAGTCTGTAGTGTAAACCTTGTAATGAGTTGAATCTTTGCTTGAGTGTTGGTGTGATATGTAGTGTAAACCTTGTAATGAGTTGGATCTTTGCTTGAGTGTTGGTGTGATGTGAGGGTTTTCCCTCTACATTGCATCAGTTAATATTATAATAATAGTTGGGAGTCCCTTTCCTTCTTTCGTGTTGTATCTGTTCTTTTCTGTTCTTGTCTTATTTATCCGCCCTTGCTTTTCCCTTATGTTCCCCACTCGTGCCTTGGTTACCAACACTTGGTGAACACCAGGCATGGCAGGAATAACAATGAAAACGTCAACAACACCAACGCCAACCAGCATGATCTTCCACCTCCGCCACCTCTCATGGATGCCAACCAAGTGATGACTATTCTCTAAGGTTTGGTTCAAGCTATCAATCAGTAACCCTAAGTTCAGCAAGCACCACCGTAGCAGCCATAGTCCAGGCTCAGAACGTTCTTGAGCACTCAGCCACCCACCTTCTCTCAGGTAGTGGAGCCCATGGAGGCTGATGACTGGCTGAAGACCATAGAAAGCAAGCTGTAGATAGCTCAGTGTAATGAAAGGGAGAAAGTTCTTTTCGCATCTCATCAATTGATTGGTCTAGCTCAAGAATGGTGGACAGCTTACACTGTCGCTCATGAGGATCCCCAGGAAATCACTTGGGCAGAGTTCTGGAATAACTTCTATGCACACCATGTCCCCATCAGTGAAGTGAAGTTGAAGAGGAGGGAGTTCCTCAGTCTGAAGCAAGGACCCATGTCAGTAAGGGAATACCTCACCAAGTTCACCCAGCTCTCCAGCTATGCCCCCAGTGATGTAGATACTAATGAAAAGAAACAAGATTGCTTCCTGGAGGGTCTCAACGTTGGCTTACAGTATGCCTTCTCAGCCAACGAGTACCCTAGTTTCTAGAAGCTGGTGGACAGAGCATTCATCATGGAGAAGAAACGTCAGAACCTGGGAGAAGAGCGCAAGCGCAGTCTCTAGGGTCAGTCTTCTAGTAGCAACACCCATCTCCGTTTCATCCCTCCTGCCACCGGTCCTATGTTCTGCCATGGAGGGCAGAATCAGCAATAGAGGCCACCATAGAAGATGCCTAATCAGGTTGCAGGGTCGTACAAGCCACCAGTGCAGCCAGTGCCGTAGCAACAGCAGCAGTCTGGCCCCAACCACCAACAGCAGCAACTCAACAACAACCAGCCCCAGCAACAAAATTGCACCGGTCAAGGATCGGGCAACATTGGGCAATGTTTCAGTTGTGGCAACTTCGGACACCTGGCCAATAAGTGCCCCAAGAAGCAGCAAGGCCAAGCATAGGCCTAGAGCAACAATTAGTAGCAGCAGCCCTGACATAATGCAATGCACGGTTGCGTCAATCATGTTGCAGTGGAGGAAGCCCAAGATGCTCCTAACATAGTGCTAGGTATGTTTTCTGCCAACTCTCACCCTGCTACAGTATTGTTTGATTATGGTGCTACGCATTCTTTCATATCATCTTAGTTTGTGAATGCAATTAAATTGCCAAGGGCATTAATGAAAAAATGGGTGCTAGTTAGTTCTCCTGGAGGAGAAATGGAATCAAGGCATGTATGCCCTAAAATAAGTATATGCATAAGGGGGGTAGACTTTCTTGCAAACCTCATCATTCTGGAATTCAAGGGAATTGATATCATACTAGGAATGGACTGGTTGACCAAGTACAATGGAGTCATTGGATGCGCCACAAAGTTAGTACAATTGAAACCTCACAGATGGAACAGGGTGAAATTTCAAGCCACAACAGAGTCAGCAATGCATTGGAAGATAGCAGAGTGGTCGGTGAATTTCCAGACGTCTTCCCAGAGGATTTACCAGGTATGTCATCTGATCACGAGATTGAGTTCATCATTGAATTAGTACCTGGAATGGCTCCTATATACAAGAGGCCATATAGAATGGATGCCAATCAGTTGGTTGAGTTCAAGGAGCAAATCCAAGAGCTACTAAACAAAGGGTTTATCCACCCCAGTTGTTCGCCCTGGGAAGCCCCAGTACTCTTCGTACCGAAGAAGGATGGAATCCAAAGGGTGTGTATAGATTATCAAGCCCTGAATGAAGTAACAATCAAGAACAAGTATCCTCTACCCTGCATTGAAGATTTGTTTAATCAGTTGAAAGGAGCATGTGTGTTCTCCAAGGTTGATCTTCGGTCTGGGTATCATCAACTGAAGATTCGTGCCTCGGATATTCCAAAGACAGCATTCGTTACTCGGTATGGTCTATACAAGTACACAGTAATGTCTTTCGGGTTCACCAATGCCCCAGCTTACTTCATGTATCTAATGAACAAGGTCTTCATGGAGTATTTGGATAAGTTTGTCGTGGTATTTATTGACGACATCCTAGTTTACTCCAAGAACAAGAAAGAGCACGAGGAACACCTAAGAATGTTATTGCAGAAGCTCAGAGAAAACCAACTGTATGCAAAACTGAGCAAATGTGAGTTTTGGTTCAAGGAAGTTCCCTTTCTTAGTCACATTATTTCAGCAGGAGGTGTGTCTATGGATCCATCCTAAGTAATGCATGTTCTGATCTGGAAACCACACAATTCGAAGATCCACAGTTTATTGGGTCTAGAAGGATACTATCGTCGGTTTATAGAAGGTTTCTCCAAGATAGCAAAGCCAATGACAGAACTGCTAAAGAAAGGAGCAGATTTCAAGTGGACAGCCGCTCGAGAAATTAGTTTTAATGAGTTAAAGAAAAGGCTGACCTCAGCTCCAGTTTTGATCATGCCAGATACTCAGAAGCCATTTTCTGTGTATTGCGATCCATCTCGTCAAGGTTTGGGTTGTGTGCTCATGCACGAGGGTCATGTTGTAGCATACGCCTCTAGGTAGTTAAGGAAGTATGAATAGCATGATTCGGAGCTAGCCGCAGTAGTCTATGCCCTCAAGATCTGGAGACATTATCTGATAGGCCAAAGATGTGAGATCTATTTAGATCATAAGAGCTTGAAGTATATCTTCACTCAACCGGATCTTAATCTCAGACAACACAGGTGGTTAGAGCTCATCAAGGACTACAATTTGGGAATCAACTATCACCCAAGAAAGGCAAATGTAGTGGTTGATGCCTTGAGCAAAAAATTTTATGTCAATGCTATAACTCTTCAAGAAATGGGTCCCGAGCTATGCAAGGAGTACGAGAAGTTGAATCTGGGAATGGTGTGTAACACTGAGGTAGTTGTAATGGAAATAGACTCAATGCTTGATCAAGATATAAAGAAGGGTCAGCTTGAGGATGAAAAGATTTTGGAAATCAAGCAGCTCATCAAAGTTGGCAAAGCCCCAGATTTCATTGAAGATGAGCAAGGTACATTGTGGTACAAGCACAAGATATGTGTTTCGGACATAAAGGCTATTTGGGATACAATCTTAAAAGAAGCTCATAGTTCAGCATATTCCATTCACCCAGGGAGTACCAAGATGTATCAGGATCTTAAAGATCAGTATTGGTGGTACGGAATGAAACGTGCGGTAGCAGAATATGTGGCTTTGTGTGATATCTATCAGGAAGTCAAAGCTAAGCATCAGAGGCCAGTAGGTCTGCTACAGCCATTGAAAGTACCTGAATGGAAGTGGGAACAAATCAGCATGGACTTCATAGTGGGTTTACCTCAAACTCAATTAGGATACGATTCCATATGTGTTGTAGTTGACCGATTGACAAAAGTAGCTCACTTCATTCTAGTCAAAGAATCTTATCGAAGTCCGAAAGTAGCTGAGTTGTATATGTCCAGGATTGTGTGTCTGCATGGAGTACCCAAGATAATTGTATCTAATTGGGGTAGTCAGCTTACCACACGGTTCTGACAATGCCTACATGAATCTATAGATACAAGGTTGAATTTTAGCTCAGCATATCACCCATAAACTGTTGGACAGATAAAAAGAGTAAATCAAATCCTTGAAGACATGTTGAGGGTATGTGCATTAAGGAATGATAATAGTTGGGACAAGAATCTTCCGTATGCGTAGAATTCTCGTACAATAACAGTTATCAAGCTAGTTTCAAGATGTCTCCTTTTGAAGCCTTATATGGAAGGAAGTGTAGAATCCCATTGTTCTGGAACCAGATCGGGGAAAGCCAAGTTCTCAGTCCAGAAGTTCTGAGAGAAGCAGAAAAACAAGTGCAAGAGATCAGAGATAATCTGAAGACTGCTCAATCAAGACAAAAGAGTTATGCAAATAATCGAAGTCAAGAACTGACTTTTGAAGTAGGAGACTTCATGTATCTCAAGGTATCACCGATCAGAGGTTTACGCAGATTCAAGGTCAAAGGAAAGCTTTCACCTCAGTTTATTGGTCTGTATAAGATATTGGGAATACGAGGAGAAGTAGCTTACCAGCTTGAGTTACCACCTCAACTCTCAGGAGTACATAATGTTTTCCATGCGTCACAGTTGAAAAAGTGCTTGAGAGTTCCCAAAGAACAAGTACCAGTGGAAGAACTAGATGTGCGAGAAGATCTCTCTTACTCTGAATATCCGGTCAAGATTCTCGACATGTTAGAACGGGTTACCCGGAAGAGGCAATTCCGTATGTGCAAAGTGCAGTGAAAGCATCACTCCGAAGAGAAAGCAATTTGGAAAAGAGAAGATGATCTGAAAGCAGAGTTTCCCCATCTCTTCTTCGATCCTTCTGAATCTCGAGGGTGAGATTCAACCTAAGGGGGGTAGGTTTGTAACACCCTAAATTTCAATTTTTTGCAATAGATTAAAATTTTGTTAGAAGTTAATAGGAGTTGCAATTTTGTTCAATAGAAATAAATTAATTTCTAAATTTAATTTGTCCATAGGTTATGTAAGTTTGATGCATTCATGTCATCATACATGCAATAGGTTTTTATGCGTGGTAAAATTTTGCAAAACTTCACTAGAAGTCGATCGTTTAAAATTCCTTTTGAAATTTGTTCAAAATATAAAAAGAAAAACATTTTCAAAATTGGAGAACTCCCCAGCCCACTTCCTCCTCCCTCCTCTCTCTCCTTTCCCCCACTCGAGCGGGCTGCCTCCCTTTCCTTGCGCTGGGCCGCGCCCTCGAGCCGACCTGCCTCAGCGCCGAGCCGCCCCCTCACGTCTCTCTCTCTCTCTCTCTCTCTCTCTCTCTCTCTCTCTCTCTGCCAACGAGCCCGGCTGGAGCCATTGAGCCGCCCACCAAGCTGGCTGCCCTTCTTCCACCTCCCGCCGCTGGCCGAAACGCCCCAAAATCTTGCACCATTTCAAAATTGTTGCCCTCCCGTGCCATTAATCATAGATTAAAGTGCGTGGCCGAGATCCCCGCCCCTCCATCACTCAATCCCGACCGTTTCCCACTCGTTTAACCCTCTCAAATGTGGAAACCACTGTATTTATTCCCATTTTGGCCATCAGCCATTTCTCTTTGAATCCGGCCAATTGCCTTCCCCTCTCGAGTATATAAGCCTCCCTCCTCCTTCCTTGCGATGTTCCACACCCATTTCACCTGCTTCCCCCTCATATTTCGCTCGAAATCAACCTCAACGCCGTCGTCTTCTCTATCACCAGTGAGAGCTCCCCGCCGCCGCAATTCTCTATGTTCGAGCCGTCTTTGACCCTTTCTCTTCCCTCTTCAGCTTCGTAGGGACACCGGTATACTTCCTGGCCACTTCTCAGCGTCGCGTGACCCCCAAAGTGACGCCCACACCATGTCCAAGCTCTGCCAATTGCCTCTCATCGTCACGGGTCACCCACCGCCCCTCTCCACCATCAAGAAGCTCGTGGTGAGACTCCCTGTTCGCTTCTCTCTCTTTTGCGAGTCCTCCAGTCGAGTTCTGTGGCCGGTTGCGCACTCTTGCACAACTCTGGCGAGGTCTCGGCTGCGCGCCGCCGTCGGTCGGCCGTCACCCTTGTTCTTGCCGCCTGGTCCGAGCTCCTTTGATTCCCGGTCGACGCTTGTGGAAGATGGAAGCTCCTCTGGCATTGAAGATCTCTTTTGTTCCTCTGTGTTTTCATTTAGACCATCGAGTCCTTTTGTAATAAGTTAAATACTGTTGTTATAATGGCACTGTGATGATATAGTGATGATGTAGCATATGTATGAGAACTTGATCCTAGCGTACATGTGTTGTGCCCGGTTTTCTTCCATTAAAATTGGGTGTTACAATGGATCAAAACCTGCCAAAGATGTCCTATCAACTCTTTCCAAATGAGTGGCTTAGGCTTCCATTCACCAGGACACCAGTACCCACTGAAATTGGAATTTGAGAAGCTACCTTATTTGCATCCTTGATTGGAGGGGAAACCGAATTGGAAATCAGCGGGTGGTGCACAGGCAAGTAGGCCATTGACTGGCGATTATGAACCTCAGCTTCAAGGGCATCTGATAAGGTAACTGGTTTTGATGATCATGATGATGAACGGATTTTCCTTCCCAGCCAGAATGATCACCCTCGATCCTTGGACCTGCGGTCACTAATGATTGCATTGCCCAGAGTGGTCGAAGGCGAAGTCCTAGGCTTGGGCAGGGGTCTCTTCCATGACTTTTGCTGGGTCTTTGTGACCGATGAAGATGGCGAGCGAGATGGGTAGTACATGCCTCATGCTTAGAAATGACGTCAGAGTAGATGTTGATCTACTGAGCAATATCATCCACTATTCATCTAGCCAACAAACAGTCGACATCGGCTCCTTCTTTGGCACATAAGATCTCATCAGTTGAGAACCCTGTGATGTGTGCTACATGGATGAACTTGTATTCGGAGTGCAAATCTCTAGACTTGGTGTCGATCCACTTCCTATGACTGGAGATCCATCAAACATTGGATGCCGCCCATGGAAGAGATCTAACAAATTATCGAATCAGGCACAGTTCCGTGCACCCATCACGCAGGATGCCGAGACGGCTTATGTAGCTCCGGTGAAGTGTGGCTAGAACAGGATCGCATGGAAGCTAGACGAACAGTTGGAGTCGCTTTGGGAATAGCCTCCTTGAAATATGGAATTCAAAATTCAAAAACCGCAATTATAGATGTTCTGTGAGGGGAAGGAGATAATGTGATTATGGATGGCTGAGGAAATGGCAAGAGCCATATGGGTCAAATGTAGGAAGTGGCAACAACGGGGTGGGTAGTGCAGGGAGGGGAAGCATAGGCAATGGTGCAGGAGGTAGGGGTGGCAATGGCATGGGGTGAGAAAGGGAGGAGTGAGGAAGGAGGTGGCGGCGGTAGGTGGCACTTAAGAATGAATGGCTTTTGAGTTATTCTAGAGTTCCTATGCGAGATGGAGGAAGAGGTGGCAGTGGCGAGAGTTGGACTAGGGGATGTGACCTGTGACCTAGGGAGAGAGAAGGATGGTGCAAATTGAGGGCTGGGGAAGCTATGATAGTAGCTGGCGAGGAGGAGGGAATGTAAAACTAACTACCAAAATGAGATGAAAATTAAAATCGGACTGCTCCTATTTTTTCAGGTGCTTTATCGAGACAAATATACCTAACCTGTACATTGCAACGCTCACAATTTCTTTTGTAGTAGAAGAGAAAATATCGGCTAATGAGACCTTGCAGCATTATGTGGGACTGCGCTTCGTCTCCCCCTTTCCCCTTTGTTTGCATGGACCAACGAGCCAGCGGCAGCACAGCCGGTACCTATAATGCAAAGAAGCAAGCTTGCCCTCTGCCCTAAGGAAAGAAAGCAGAACAGAAGGACGTTCATCTTTCGTCAAAAGACCTAGTTCGTACGTTTTCTTTTCCCCATTGTCAAAAGGCACCCATGCTCCTTCTGACTGCTTTTCACTGTGTTTTTCTATAGCATTATTTCACAATATAATTTCCCTCTCTGCTTGGCCGCACTCTCCTCCCCTAAGCAACGCAGAGGATGCGAATCACCCAGACAACATCACCCAGGCTCCATCACTGCTCCTACCACTACGTGACATTCGGGAGCTGCAAGCACGGGATGAACTGCATATCCTACCACCCTCCGAAGCTCTCTGAACCAGAACGGCGTGCCCCTTCCGGCGACCAGCAGGAACAGGTGCTGGAGTACCCGCAGCGACACGGGGAGCCCGACTGCTCCTACTACGTCAAGTTCGGCAGCTGCAAGTACGGGATGAACTGCATGTTCAACCACCCTCCGAACCCCTCCGTAGCTTTACTTCAAGCCCACGAGAAGCAGGAGCCGGAGCCGGAGTACCCACGGCGCCCTGGGGAGCCCGACTGCTCCCACTACGTCAAGTTCGGCAGCTGCAAGTACGGGATGAACTGCATATTCAACCACCCTCCGAACCCCTCTGGATGGCAACGGCAGTGGCATGCCCGTGCCGGCGACAAGCCGGAGCAGGAGACGGAGTACCCGCAGCGCCCCGGGGAGCCCGACTGCTCCTACTACGTCAAGTTCGGGAGCTGCAAGCATGGAATGAACTGCAGGTTCAACCATCCTCTCCGCAAGCTGGTGATGGTAAGTACGTTTGTCTTCGCACGAACGTAATTATTCTTTATGATAAGTACAACCTGTTGCTTTTTTTGCAATTATGTGTACGATGACTTTGTTTTACTCTTGTTGTAACTTGGTGTTTGAAATCTGCCGTTGCTGTTTTTGTCTAATTAGTGGGCAAGAGTACACTCTATGTATGAATATTGCTGAACTTATGGAACAACACATTAATCTTTGATAAATACCAATCTTTGTTCACAATGACTGGAATGTGAGCACTTCCTTTTTTTCAGAGGCCATCTTATTTTATTTCGTTTGTACTGCTATAATTTTCATTTGTGTTACCAGGTGTTATCTGTCACAGTTTGACATTCCAGTTTTTCTTTTCTTTACTATAACAATTTTGCATGTTGGTTAGGTACAAACTCAGTCATACAATCGCTATGATCTGGCGGACAGCCGTGAATGGCGTTCACATTCTCCACGAACTCAGTCATACAATCGCTATGATCGGGCAGACAGCCGTGAATGGCGTTCACGTTCTCCACAAACTCAGTCATACAAACGCTATGATCTGGCAGACAGCCGTGAATGGCGTTTACGTTCTGCACAAACTCCTGTGGCTGTTAGTGAAGAGAAATCTTCGAACAACATCCATGAAGCAGAAGAATCCAATGATTCAAGCGGGAAGCAAGAACAACTTTACAAGCATGGTCAATTGTGCTTCCAGCTTGAATCTAAAGCTCAGGTACCCTTACGACAAAAGCGTCAATATTTGTGCTATCAGAAGCTTCACTAGCTTTCTTGTTCTGTAGAGTTCTGTCATCATATATTTGTTGGATTGGTGTCCACTAGCGGGGGAGGGGGTTTGGTAACGAATAGGTACATTCAAATTTTCTTCGCTCTTAAGTGGTCTTCTTAAACTCTAGCATTGACCTCCATCTCTACGATGGGGACTGGGACGATCGAGTGTCTGGATGGTCCTTTGGTCTACCACCTTCGGTCTAGATGGTCCTTTGGTCTACCACCTTCGGCAGAAGCTCTATGAAAAACAACAAACAAAGACAACTTGTAAGAGGCAAGCCTACTACTTCCCGAAGAGCTACTCGATATCGATATCGAATTGGTACCTATCTCACCTTCTTGGGTCGGGTCCATCTCAGTCGCAAACTACCAAGCGCAAGAGATCCTCAACATCAGAGGGCTCAGGTGGCACTTGATGAAATCTATGGTGATGTCGTACACCGTCAACCCCTTCTCCTTCAGATACTGGACCTTGTTAATGAGGGTCCGATGGATGGCGGTCTCCTTTGGCTCCTCTGTCCATGCAAGCCCTTGTCAATAGAGTTAGGCCCGCAACCTTGCCCTGGAACCCCGTTAAGAGGTAAAAATACCTAAAGAGGTTGACGGATGGGTGCATGCCCAGGAAAGCCTTGCACAGATGTGCAAAAATACTAAGCATGATAATAGAGTTGGGGTTGAGATGGATGAGTTCAAGGCCATAGAAAGCAAGCATCTCAAGGAGAAAGCTGGAAGTGGGAAAGCGGAAACTGCAGCAGAAGAAATCAAGAAAAACAAGGATCCATGTGATGTTTGGACTTGGGATTATCTGCCCCACCACCAGTGCGCAAGTGATTAGGGCACGAGAGGGGATTACCTCATCATGCTCCGCCTTTTTAAAGATCGGTGACGTCCTAAGAAGGGGTGAATTAGGATACTTAAAACTATTCGGCTCCAAAAACTTCACAATAGAAATCTATATCAATTTCTATCAATATGCTCTAGGTTTATCTAGTGTACTTACTCTACCATTCAAAACGATTGCAACCTACTGTAGGAAGGTAAATTGCAAATATGTAAATACGAAAATGTAAATAATATAGAGAAAGCAAACATGGCACAAGGGATTTTTATCCCATAGTGTCAATGGCATGAATACCACACCTAATCCACGTTAGAGCTCCACCAAGGATATGCTCCCGGTCGCTAAGACTATTCTAGTCACGGCTCTAAAGCCACAAAAGCAAGGCTCATACCAAGCCTCTCTTCCGATCACTTATTGTCGTTTTCACTTCGGAGCTTGAGCCACTAAGACAAAGGTCTCCGCGTCCCTATACAAACTTCTTGCTGTCACTTTACACCAAGTCGAAGGGTCAACAAGCTTGAGCCACTAAGGCCCAAGGTGCCAGCGAGTCACCAAGACTCCAAGGTGCCGACGAGTCATCAAGACTCTAATTTGCTGGTGTACCTCAAGGTACATGGTAGGAACTCCCTGATCCACTCTCTAGGTAGCAACAACATCTAGCAACAACTCTCTTTAGGTCTATTAGTACTAATCACTCTCTAATTTTGTACTTAATTGCCTCATATGATCACTTTAAGCACTTTGATGGCTTAGATATCTTCTCAGGTGTATATGAGGTTATCTAGACTCTAGCCACTTCAAATGATTGAGTGAGTGGGTATTTATAGCCTCAAACACATAGACTAGCTATTGCCCCAACAGCTCACCATTTTTGTATACGCTAGATGATCCGGTGTAAACAGATTGCACTCACCGGAACATCCGGCGTGTACACCTTCTAAAAACTAGCCATTGGAACCCCACTCAAACCATCTGTGAACACCGGATGTTCTGACGTGTTCACCAGCTTCATCGCCGGACTATCCGGCGTGTACACTTGAGCCAAACCGTGACACTTCTCTCTGTGCAAAATACTCCAGTGTTGCCTTGTTTCATCACCGGACCATCTGGCGTGTTCAACCACACCAAACTGGACTTTGACATCTTCTCTGCAACAAATACTCTGGCGAAGCCTCCGACGTGCATACCATCAAGCACCGGACCGTCTGGTGTGTGTCTTCTTTGAACTTCAACTCTAGAATGCTCAAGCGTGCACATCTTCATATCACTGGATCATTCAGTGTAATCAAAATAGCCAGACAGAAATACTCCGATGTTCAAAACTCTTTTTCGTCGAACCTTCCGACATTAATAAAATTCCAAGGACTTGTCCATTTCAAGCGATCTTTGTCCCACCTGCAGCGACTTCTTCATGTATTGCATCCATGAGATCTACTAAAGCATATACTTGACATACATGTTAATCTCATTAACTATATTATCACTAATCACCAAAATCATATACATGCCCTAAAGTAAATTCTACAATCTCCCTAAGGGTATATTTTCTACAATCTCCCCTTTTTTTGGATTGATGATAACATAACTAAAGCAATTGGCAAATAATAAATGATACCAATTGTAAAGAGCATAAAGTGTTACCAGATTGCTTGGATGCAAGTTCTTACCACTTGGTCCCCATTTGTTGTGGTTCCCTATTTCTCCAATGCCACTATCTCCGATCCCTTGATCGACCCATGCAAGAGCTTCTTCATTTGCGCGATCTCGATACCATTTACAACCTTGTGGAGAAACCACTTGTGTCCTTGATACTACTTGTGGATGTCTTGAAATCCTTGGGCACTTCTTGCATCTTCTTCTCCCCCTTTGCATCCATAAGCTTCATGCTACTTACTTTGGTCGTCAAACTTCTCTCCCTTTGTTAACAATCTCAAAAAGGGTTATAAACACATGTTAAACTCCTAGAAGAACGTTAGAGCACATGGGAGAGAGCTTCATAAATCATGATCCAATAAATAATACCAATTGACGGATTTTAAAACAAGAATATGGTACCAATAGAGATGAAAGCATATGGATCACAACACATGAAACTCACATAATATGATTTAAACTCCTATATGTGTGCACACTTATGATGAGACTTAAACATATGCGCAACTAGACAATATGAGAGATAGAAAGTTTAAGCCATATTATGCACGGATATAGCTTAAATGAACAAATGAATTGATAATAATACCAATTGAAGCCTTTAAGCATTACATACATCCGAGGACTTGAGGATCACTCTATGAGACTACAAAAATATAACTTGCAACACATGTTAGTCTTGAAATCACAACTCATAGGCTATACACCCCCTAATTGTGTGCATACAAGTGTTGAATACTTGTGAAAGAAATACACTTGTTATTGATAACAGTGGGAAATTTATCCTATAGATTGGACTCATAGCACATAAAGGATATCAATTGAAGAACTATGCCATGAAAGGAACCTACAACTAATAAAACATGTAGATTGCTCATGGGTTAGAGAGAAGCACAAGGAACATACCATATGATAAACCTACACTAGGTGTTGCAATGAATAACAATAATTGTAAGCAATCCTTGGCAAGGAAAATAAGCTAGATACAAAACAAAATGTATGAACAAGAATCTAGCTACCATTACCTCTTTTATATTTGGATGGATGATTATAATATTCATCAATGCGCTCAATCTTGTACACTTGGCTTCTTTGCTTGAACCTTCACTTTATCCTGTTAGCCAAGTCTTCAAATCCCCCGAAGACTCATGGACTTCAAGTCTTTTTTGGAACTCAAACTGATTGAAACCCCTTCATGTTGGTGATGACTTTCTTGGGTACCCAAATGGATTAGTTTCACCTTCGGTCCTTTCTCCCAACCATATGTGCAACCATTTTGCCATTATCCTTCTTCTTGAGCTTGTAGTGGTTGATCTTGATCTTGATCTTATAGTTGGGCTTGGTGTAGAGGTTGGAGGTTTTGCTGGAGAGGTTTGTCATCTTCTTCTTCTCCTTGATCTCTTTCTTGATTTAGTTGCATTGGAAAGACTTATCGCCTTTTTGATGGCACTTGAAGCATGTCACGATGGACCCCTCTGCAAGCTTGTTCACCATGTTGATACAGTTATCTTGAAGAGGTTGGACATGTTCTTTGCCCTTTAATCTCGCCAAGTCCTTCATGAGCCTTTTTCATTCTTGCTTGAGCTCATAATTTTCTTGTGCAATGAGTTTGTTAGATAGTTCTACAACAATATTCTCAACACATGTCTCATTGCAAAGGGGTGAGCTAGATAAATCAATTAAATCATCACAAGTGGTGGAAGCATCTACCTTAAAATTTAAATTAAAGAGAGACATAGATTGCTTCAAATGGACCTTAGATTGAGATTCAACGCTCTCAAATTTTGCCTTAAGCTCTTCATGTTCATTCTTTAGCAATTCGAATTTGCTCAGTAATTGTTTATAATTAGACACAAAGGTAGTATGAACTTCATTTAGGCATTGAATTTCTTTAGTCCTTTAGCTTGTTTCTTTAAGGCTCTTTGTTGCTCATTGATAAAATTAAGAAGTTCTTCTTGGGAGGGCGAATCCTCATCGGATTCATCACCACTTACATCGCTTTACATACCTTTGTCCATAAGACACTTATGTAACTTGTGTGACGACTTTACTGATGCGGACATTGAGGAAAAGCTTTTTTTTATGAGTGGATGGTGATGCTCTCATCACTTGAGCTTGAATCATCTTCACTCATCCATCTTCCTATACTTGCGTAAACTTTGCCTTTTCCCCTTGTCTCCCTCTTGTTCTTGATCTTCTTCTCCTTCTTGATATGATCAATTATGTTGACTAAGTCTTTCATGAAGATTTGATGATCAATCTTAACCTTAATCCTCTTGATGTTCTTCTCTACTTGTGAGATGAGACCATGGGATCAATCTCTTCATCACTTGATTACCATCATCTTCGATTGAGCTTAACTCTTGCTCTTGCATCCTCATCTTCGCCTTCATATCTGGCATGGAGCTTGCTTGCTTGCTTGTGACAGCAAAGTTCTTGGCGTCGGATGAGGAAGAAGCTTCAACCCCATGTTCATGGTCATCTCATGGGCAATGATCTTACTGAGCACTTAATATGGAGTCATCTTCTTGATATCGTTGTTGTTATAGATGATGGAGACTATCAACTTGTACTTTGGAAGATGAGCTTAAACATGTCATTAGCACTTTTATAGAAAAGTTGTTTGATGCCATTGAGTTTAGTAACTAACACATAATATTTTTCATTGTACACATCCTTTGTGCCTTCATATATTTTAATGAGACTAGTTCAAATATCATGTGCATTGGTGAGAGAATAAACATGATTAAATGCATTAACATTTAAGGATGATAAAAGGATACTCTTCGCCAATGCATCAGATTGTCTCTCCTTGTTGGTGACGCATTGTCTCATCCCCTTCTCGGTGACTCTTCAAACATCTAAACTTCAGGCTTGCAAATAATAAAATATTAGAATTTTCCAATGGGAAAAGTAAGTGTCGTCAAAATGTGAAGCATTATGGGTATCCATCCCAACCCCGGACATTACAACTCAAGACGATTAAACCTATCAAGAGAACAAGGCTCTGATACTACTTGTAAGGATCAGTGACATCCTAAGAGGGAGGTAAATTAGGATACTTAAAACTACTCAGCTTAAAAAACTTAACAAGAAAAATATATATCAATTTTTATCTAAATATACTCTAGGTTTATCTAGTGTATATACTCTACCATTCAAAAGGATTACAACCTACTCTAGAAAGTTAAATTGCAAATATCTAAATGTGGAAACGTATATAAGGTAGAGAGAGTAAACTCGACACAATGGATTTTAATCCCGTAGTATCGATGGCATGAACGCCACCCCTAGTCTATGTTGGAGGTCCACCAAGGATATGCTCTCGATCGCCAAGACTACTTCGGTCAGAGCTCTTGAGCCATCAAGCCACAAAGGCAAGGCTCATGCCAAGCCCCTCTTCTGGTCACTTATCACCGTCTTCACTTCGGCGCTTGAGCCACTAAGTCAAGGGTCTCCACGTCCCTGTACAAATTTCTTGTTGCTACTCCACATCAAGTTAGAGGGTCAACAAGCTTGAGCCACCAAGGCCCAATGTGCCGGTGAGTCACCAAGACTCCAAGGTACCAGCGTACCTCTAGTTACACGGTAGGATCACTCCTTGATCCACTCTCTAGGCAACAACACCTAGCAACAAGTCTCTTTAGGCCTATTAGCACTAATCCCTCTCTAATTTTGTGCTTAATTGCCTTAGATGATCAGTTTTAACATTTTGATGGATTCAATGTCTTCTTAGGTGTGTATGAGGTTCTCTATACTCTAGCCACTTTGAATGATTGAGTGGGTGGGTATTTATAGGCTCAAACCCATGGATTAGCTGTTGCCCCCAATGACTCACCTTTTCTGTATACGCCGAATGATCCGATGTAAACAGATTATACTCACCGGAACATCTGGCGTGTACACCTTCCAAAAACTAGCCGAATGATCTGATGTTTTGGCATGTTCATCAGCTTCATCACCGGACCATCCGACATGTAAACTTGAGCCAAACCGTGCCACTTCTCTCTTTGCAAAATACTCCGGCGTTGCCTTACTTCATCGCCAAACCATCCGGCGTGTTCAACCATGCCAAATTGGACTTTGACATCAATACTCTGACGAAGCCTCTGGCATGCATAGCATCAAGCACCGGATCATCCGGTGTGTGTCTTCCTTGAACTTTAACTCAGGAATGCTCAGGCATGCACATCTTCATATCATCAAATCATCCGGCATATTCAAAATAGCTAGACATAAATACTCCGGTGTTCACAACTCTTCTGTGCCAGACCTTCCAACATTAACAAAATTCCTGTGACTTATCCAATTCAAGCGATCATTGTTCCGGATATAGCGGCTTCTTTATGTATTGCATCCATGAGATCTACTAAAGTATATACTTGACACACATGTTAGTCCTATTGAATATGTTGTCATTAGTCACCAAAATTACATGCATGCCCTAAAGTAAATTCTACAATCTCCCTAAGGGTATGTTTCCTACAGCCTTGACCAAGGCTTCCTTTGAAATAAATCCTATCTTCACTAGCCTTTCGCAAGAATGGGACGATATTTTTTCAAGCAACTTAGAAATCCTGCTCGGATGGAATACCTTCTCGAGTACTTGCTTGAGAACTTGGAGGCATTTCGAACCCCAAATAGATATTCTGAAGACCCTGAGAACCCAGTTGGATGTGCCATCTTAATTGGGGACCTGAGTCTTACCTGATGACGCGGTCTAACAAAATGCTTATCTTTGCTGACCAAGTGTTTTACCCATTGAAGCCTCATTTCACATATTGGTGGGAGGCTTGACAATGACTAATTGCAACTACCATATCTGGATACTCCAGCGTTTATGTTATTCTCGGGGTAAATCTCTATCTCCAGGAAAGTGATCTCTAGATGAATGGAAACAACATGTATGCACCTAGGATATCTTATAAACTGCTAAGTTTATCTCCAAGAAAAGGAGGAAAGACTTCAAAGGACGTACGATACTCCTCTCATACGGAGCCTAGGGACTATGCGGAGGACACGTCATTATGAGAGGCAACTGAGATTGAAGCCATTACACGCAAGGAAGTCGTCCGACTAGGTTAGATCTATCTAGACTAACCACGCACCCCCCTTGTATAAGTCTCAAAGATTAATACAAGACAAACTGGACATAGAGCTATTATCCTAATGGAGGCCTGAACCTGTATAAAACCTCCTATGTGTTCATCTACTCGAAGCATCCTCCATGCATCTCTTTTACAAATTTGTAAGATCGGCGGTTCACCAATCATCGACACCAAGAAAGTATCCATTTTGCAATGGTATTTGTCAACTTGAACACTTTATAATGGTAATTTTCAAGTTGCGTATGATTGCGATGGCAGTGTACAAATTTATTCTAAAACAACAATGTGGCTCAATATAATTCATATCATTTTAGTTGTTGGATTTATGAAATGAATTAATGTAGCGGTCATATTTATTAGTAATCATTTTCTTCTTTTCTCATATTCCTACCTCACCTCAAATTGGAGGGACAACAAAACAAGTACATGGGTAATTGAACAATATGTGCAATAAGAATTAAAGATTTGAAAGTGGAACTACCCTCGTAACAGTTTCATGGGTGATAGCATTTTTTATATTTGCCTTTGTTAAATGTGAGGAAAGAGAAATGATTTTGTATTTGAACAATTAACTTGTTCCTTTATTTTATGTGTTGATTCCTTTGTGCTATCTGAATTATGGAAAACGTGCTTTATTTTAGTGTAATCTTCCCTTGCATAACAAATTGGTCTTCACTGGGATGATATATGATTCCCTATAGAAGAGAACATGACACTCCTTTTTGGTTGCAGATATGTATGTTTCCCTGAGAGGTGCAGCACAATGTATTTTTATCTATCAATAACTGTTACTATTTTGTATTTATATCAAAACTTTTGTTTAATTCATTGTATGAACATTTTAATTCTCTTCCTACATGTTTCAATTATAAGGCTTCACAAACTGTTGATGTACCTGAGGACATCTTGGAACTCAAGAAAGACATTGATGTAGAACTTCATGATGAAGATCATAGATGGGCTCACAATGACTGGAATGTGAGAACTCTTCCTTTTTATCAGAGACCATCTTACGTTGTCTGTCACAGTTTGACCATTGCAGTTTTTATTTTCTTTACTATAACAGTTTTTCATGTTGGTTAGGTACAAACTAAGTCGTACAATCGCTATGATCTGGCAGACAGCCGTGAATGGCGTTCACGTTCTCCACAAACTCAGTCATATAAACGCTATGATCTAGCAGACCGCCGTGAATGGCGTTTACGTTCTGCACAAACACCTGCGGCTGTAAGGGAAGAGAAATCTTGGAATAACATCTGTGAAGCAGAAGAATCCAATGATTCAAGCGGGAAGCAAGAACAACTTTACAAGCATGGTCAATTGTGCTTCCAGTTTGAATCTAATGCTCAGGTACCCTTACCATAAAAACGTCCATATTTTTGCTATCAGAAGCTTCACTGAGCTTTCTTGTTCTGTAGAGTTTTGTCATCGTATATTTGTTGGATTGGTGCCGACTAGTTGGGGAGGGAGGTTTGGTAATGAATAGGCACTTTCAAATTTTCTCCGCTCCCAAGTGGTCTTCTTAAACTCTGGCTCATATAGCTATGGACAAGGAACTCAAAGTCTAGAACCCAAATTAAAAAAATAGCAGAAGCAAAGCACTCGAAAAACCAAGTTAGGAGGGCTTAAAACTCTTGTTATGTCAGGTGTTCAGCTAGACAACATTTTTGTGTTTCGCCAGGAAGGTCTGCCACCTATTCGTGAAAATATGCAACCCATTTTAGCATAAAAAATCATCATGACGAGAAGAGAGTACTTATACAATTATTGGTTGGTTCATAGCTCCATGTCCCTTGACATTTGAGCTTTTTTTTTTTTACCTTCCATGAGTACCAAGAGGTATCACTAATTATAACAGGGATGTGCCAAAAAACGGTAGCTTAGGTACCAAATTTTGGTATCTCCCAAGTTATAATTTTGGTACTACCTCTCAAGGACAATGAAAAAGCTCTGGATAAATCATATAAAAGTTGGGAGCTTTATTAGTTTTACTCCAAGATCAATAAAAACGGGGTTGAGACTAAAAAATTAGGATTGACTCATGAGATGGATCACAACCGGATCATATAAGATGAATTCTCACATGCCATCCCTCTAAAAGCTTTGAATACTTCAAAACTTTTGCCTTATTGGCAAGCTGCTGAAGCAAAAAAATGGTCACAGATCACATTGTTCAGATACATACGCAGTTTTTAGGACCCTTCAATTGGGAATACCAGAAAATTGAAAGCCATTGGTGCAAGATTACAGGCTGTATGAAAAAATGACAGGCTCAGATCTCTCAGGACATCAGTCACACCAACTCCAGTCCCTTGTCTTCATTACCATAGGATTCTCGCATTAGGCCATCTCCAGCAGAATCTGCATTTTTGAAGATCCGGCTGCTACAGTGATTTGCGGGGTACTGTAGCAGCACTGTAGCAACACTGTAGCAACACTGTAGCAGTACTGTTCACAGAGGCTGACAGCGGGTCCGGAGAGAGAAAAAGAGGAGTAGAAGGTAGAAAATAAGGTAGCTGCTGGAGATGAAAAAATAAGAGATGCTGTAATAGTGATATGGGATGCTGTAATAGTATTTTAGAGGATGAAAATTTGAGGTAGCTGCTGGAGATGGCCTTACCCGGGGCACTTGCCCATCTGCACGACCTCACAAGGCCCACAGCTCTACCTGAACTATTTATTACTCTTTGGTCATCTTGTTGCCGCTGGCCTATATTTCCTTCAAAACACCTACACACCATAGACAAAAACTATCATGTAGCACCGCATAATACAAAAATAACTCATAACTAGAATAAATGGACAACATGTATGAATAAATAAAATCTGATGTGTCAGCATCAAACCATTTGTTGGTCAAATTTATGAGACACATGATTTTTTTTCTATTTTTAAAAGCAGCTCAAATTAACTCTTCCATGTTGCCAAGTTACTCATCATTAGCATGTTACGCTCACATATGTGCCAACAAGTACATAGTTTTCGCTCGAACTAATATGAAATCCAATTTCACACCAAATCCTGCACCGTCTAGAATGGAACATCTCTGGGCGTTGACTGAATCTGTTGATAGTGAGCTTGATTTCTGAGGTATTTTTCCATGAAACCTGGTTCTTCATATTATTTTGGGTGTGTATATGCACACAAAATTGTTTTTTTTTTCTAAAAGAAAAACTCCACATTGAGTTCAAATCAGCTGTTCGAAATTAACCAGTGTGTATGAGCTCCATGGCATCCCAATATTTTATCCAAAATGTATATAAAAACCTTAAGTACAATTCATTGCTCAATAAAATTGTGTAACTTTATATGGATGAGAACAAGCAAGGAAAACTACACTGGATTCCTTTTGCCAATAAAGTTTTTTATGATATTTGTGACAATGAGGTTCAGATATTTGTGACAATGAGGTTTCAGCTGGAAATCGACCTACCAACCATTCGAATGTCATGGGGTATACAACTTATGTGCCAAATTCAATAAAAAAATCATGAGCAATACAAAAAATCAGGTGGGAGTTTTGAAGAAATACCTTCTACATTGAAGGAAGTAATAGTGAGCAAAATTGGTTGGATGGATCCTAAAAAAAATATCTGCAGTGGAAAAATATGAATGCATAAATTCGTTTTCATCTATAGCTTTACTGAGCCATGTTATCCTTACAATTTTTTTTCAGGCAATGATGGATTGCGAGAAGTTTCGCTTTACACCACTAGAGAATGTCCATGTGCCAAATATAATGTTTGAGGATATGCTGGATTCAAGTTCAACAGCGCCTGAAGCTAATTTGGCAATCAATACTACTATTGGAAGCAAGCAAGATTCCCGAGATGCAAGCTTTATTGGCACAAATGATAAGGATGTTCGTAAGAAATCTGAAGAGGCAATGTTAAGAAAATCTTCTAATCAAGAACCAAATTCAACGAAGCCCGAGAAAAATTACATGCATCAAGAATTCAATCATCCAGTTGACTTTGGTGATAATGTGAGCCCAAGAAATTCTTCGGCATTATTGAGGATCAATCAAGTCGGATGCAGTATTTCCGAGATTATGGAGTTAGTTATTGAAGCTGGAGCTGTGGAGGGCAGTGATGAACATTTTATTGCTACCCAATTATTTATTAGACCAGAATATAGGGAAATGTTTCTTACTCATACTACTAAAGGAAGACATGTGTGGCTTAAAAGGATGTGCCAATTGAAGAAATAACTATAGGATCTTCGTTCAACTGTACCTACTTCTACCCTAAAAGAAGTTGATGAGACCATCTAAAAGTGATGTATTCATTAATGCTACTTAATTTTATTTGCTTGGTAATTTATGATGCGGCTTATCAACCGACCTTTATGTTTGGTTTTGTTTGATGCATTGAGCTCTTACCCTTTGATTTGTGTTGCTAAAGAGGGTGTGTTGATATCCTTATTTACCGTGACTTGCCATATGTGGTATATTCAATAGTGTTGTGGTATTGATAAATAATTTTATTTGCTTGGTAATTTATGATTCAGCTTATCAACCGACCTTTATGTTTGGTTTTTTATGATGCATTGAGCTCTTACCCTTTGATTTGTGTTGCTAAAGAGGGTGTGTTGATATCCTTATTTACCGTGACTTGCCATATGTGGTATATTCAATATGTTATAAATAGCACTTGTATTCAACATAGGGGCTCTAGGCCCAAATATATACATGTACAGGTGGGGGCAAATATGCAGGAAACCCCTTATACAATGAGGAAAATACAAATACACATATACATCTAACACCCCCCCCCCCACAAACTCAGGGTGGATCAAGAACACTGAGTTTGGAGAGATAAAACCTGTGCTGAGCTCTCGTCTGTGCCTTCGTGAAGAAATCTGCCAACTGAAGCTCTGAAGGCATATACCGAAGAGCAATCACATCATCCTGTACCTGTGCTCGTGTATAAGAAGCATCAACACCAATATGCTTAGTGAGCTCATGCTTCACCGGATCATGAGCAATACTGATAGCACCTGTACTGTCAGACAAAAGAGGAGTCGGTATAGTAACAGAAACACCAAAATCCTCAAACAACCACCGTAGCCAAGTAACCTCTGCTGTCACAAGAGCCATAGCTCACAACTCAGCCTCTGCACTCGAACGAGAAACTGCTGTCTGCTTCTTAGTCTTCCAAGCAATGAGGGAACCACCAAGAAAAACATAATAGCCAGAAAGAGAATGACGATCAGAGGAATCACTAGCCCAAGTAGCATCTGAATAGGCCTGAAGGTGTAAAGAGCTGGAGCACGGAAAGAACAGACGATGAGAGATAGTCCCATGAAGATAACGCAGAACCCGAAGAAGATGACTATAGTGGAGCTGAGTGGGAGCTAAAACAAACTGACTGAGGATATGTACAGAGTACGAAATGTCAGGACGAGTAACACCAAGATACACAAGACTCCCTACAATGTGATGATAGCGTGTGGGGTCAGAAAGAGGCTCACCATCGGTGGCACGAAGATGAACATTAAGCTCCATGGGAGTCTCAACAGTACGCTGGTCAGTGAGAGAAGCACGATCAAGAAGTTCCTGAATGTACTTTTCTTGGGACAGATAGAAGCCCTCAGGCGTGGAAGAAACCTCAATTCTAAGGAAGTAATGAAGAGGACCTAGATCAGACATGAGAAACTGCTCACTGAGGCGTGCCTTCACAAAGGCAATGTACTGAGAATCATCTCCAGTAATGATCATATCATCAACATAAAGAAGGAGAAGTGTCCGACCACGAGACGAAGTGTGGACAAAAAGCGCCGGATCATGAGCACTGGCAGAAAAACCAGCAGCACTAACGATAGAAGCAAAGCGCTGAAACCAAGCACGAGGAGCTTGCTTAAGCCCATAAAGAGAGCGACGAAGGCGACAAACCATACCCTCAGGGACGGAATACCCAGGCGGAGGCTGCATATACACCTCCTCACGCAGCTCGCCATTAAGAAAGGCATTCTTGACATCAAGCTGAGAGATGGACCACGCACGAACAGAGGCCACAGCAAGAAGAGTGCGAACAGTGGTCATGTGAGCCACAGGAGCAAAGGTCTCATCATAGTCACGACCATGCTCCTGCTGAAAACCACGCGCCACAAGGCGAGCCTTGTAATGCTCAAGAGAACCATCAGATCGGGTCTTAACCTTGTAAACCCACTTGCACGTGATAGGACGAACATGTGCAGGAAGGGAAACAAGATCCCACATGCCAGTGCGCTCAAGAGCAGCAATCTCCTCTGCCATCGCATACTGCCATTCCTGATGATGAATAGCATCGCGGTAAGAGGTCGGCTCGGAAAGAACAGTGCTAGCAACAAACCGGTCTGGAGGTCGAATCGACCGACGATCACGAAGGGCATAGTGGTGAGACTCAGGAGAAGAATCCTCTGCAGAAGATGACTCACCAGAAGAAGACACATCAGACAAAGATGCATTAGGAGAAGGTGGCACATCAGAGGAAGGCATAGCAGAGGATGGATCTGCAACACGTCGGTCACGTGTGTAGAACTATGTCACAGGCGGCTTATGATCATAGATAGTACCAACTGGAGCCTGAGAAGAAGGCTCCAAAGACGGCACCACAGAAGGATCAGAAGAAGAGGGCACCAAGCATGAGGACTAAGCAGTGACAATAGGAGTATCAGGAAAAGTCAGGAAAGAAAGTGGCTCAACTACAGATGCATGAGAAGCATCTGAAGAAGGACGAGGATAGAAAGGACGAGACTCATCAAAAGTAACATCCCGAGAGATCCTAATCCGACGTCCAATAGGACCCCAACAACGATACCCCTTATGTTCAGCATATATCCCAGAAAGACACACTCAACAGACTGAGCGGTCAGCTTGGTGCGCTCTCAAGGTGCAAGGAGCACATAGCACACACAACCAAAAAGATGAAGGCTGGGGTAGTCAGGCGTCTTCCCACAAAGATGCTCATATGGAATCCCACCATGAAGAGCTGATGAAGGCTGGATGTTAGTCAAATAAGTGGCAGTAGAGGCAGCATCAGCCCAAAAATGAGGTGGAACAGAAGAGGCAATCATAAGAGCACGAGCAGTCTCAAGAAGATGACGATGCTTGCGCTTAGCAACACCGTTCTGAGCATGAGCACCAGGACAAGAGAATTGGGTAAGAGTGCCATGCTCCGAAAGAAACTGGTGAAGGGCTCCAGAAAGGTACTCCCCAGCAGAGTCAGCACGAAAAATCCTAATGGCAGTGTCAAACTGAGTACGAACCATGGTGGCAAATGTCTTATAGATAGATAAAGCCTCACTACGATGTGTCATGAAATAAACCCATGTATGGCGAGAAAACTCATCTATAAAAAGTATATAGTATCGATGGTCCCCTTTCGAAACGAAGGGAGCCGGACCCCATACATCAGAATGAACAAGATCAAAAGGACGCTTCGACACTGACTCACTAGAATGATAGGGAAGCTGAATCTACTTACCTAGCCTACATCCTTGACACTGATCCAACGATACATCACCAGAGACGGATCCCAAAAGACCACGACGAACTAATGTAGACAGACGCGAACCACAAAGATGGCCCAAACAATGATGCCACTGAGCAAAGGACGATGAAGACGAAACAGCAGAAGCAGAGCCCACGAGACTGGTAGAGGCAGCGGAAGGAAGACGAAGCCAGTCAAGCTCCTAAAGGCGCTGAGAATCACGTCGACGAGGGCTAGTACCAACCAGGAGACCCGTGCTATGATCCTGAACACAACAAGAGTCAGAGTCGAGAATGACACGACAACCATGATCAGTGAGCTGGCCAGCTGAGATAAGCTGCATGGTCAGTTTGGGAACATAAGAAACAGCAGGAACATGAAAAGAGTCGGACAAAAGAGTGCCTCGTCCTGCAACAGAAAGGGGTGATCCATCTGCAGTATGAACAGTGATAGGGATAGATGGAGTACTAATGGAAGAAAGATTGGTACGATCATGAGTCATATGAAAAGATGCACCAGAATCAAGAATCCATGGAAAAGTACCTAGAGCGGAAGTGGAAAGTGGTCCCTCAGTGGAAGACTGAGAAGCAGCAGCAGCAAGATTTGACGGTGCAGAGGCCGGAGTAATAGAACCAACAACTCCAGGAGGTGTAGAGGCAGCAAGGCGACGAAGCAACATGAGGATCTCCTGTGTCTCAGAACCAGCAGAACCCCTCTGAGAACCTCCAGTACCAGGACTACTAGCACTACTGCCACCCTGTGAAGTACGACCACCACGACGACCCTGAGCCTTCTTCTTCATGTAACAATAATCCTCCACATGTCCATCCTTATCACAATACTTGCAATGAAGACTGCCACTCCCTCCAACCCTAGAAGAGGGCACCATTGAAGAAGGCGCCGCGGGCGGAGGAGGAGGCGAACGAACAGCCAAGGCAGAAGGAGACTGTAGCAGGCCTGCAGTACGAAGACATGTCTCTTCATTATGAATAGCAGCAAGAGCATCCATCAGAGACACACATGGCTGACGAGCAAGCAGCTGAGCATGAAGTAGCTCAAACTCAGCACGAAGACGGGTCAAGAAGTCATATGTATGCCGTACAAACAAAGCATTCTTCTGACCCCTGCAGGACTCACAAGTGGCAACTGACAACTGAGGACTAAGAGAATCAAGCTGACGCCACACAGCAGACATATGTGCATAGAACTCCTCAACTGTGGCATCACCCTGCTGTAACAGCTGCTCCTGGCGTAAAGCATCAATATACAATGACTGACCAGATGGCTCATAAAGATCATGAAGAGAAGTCCACATCTGATGTGAAAAGTCAAAGTAAACAATATCTGCAGCAAGACACTCCTCCATACTGGCAACAAGAATAGAGGCAGCACGAGCATCCTCATCCAACCAAGTCCTGTATGCAACAAAATCTGTATCATAAGCTAACAGATTATCATCATAAGAGGCAAGCAGCTGCGCCTTGTCATCCTCTGAAGCATTCTCGGGAATCACTGGCTGAATAGGGCATACAGGCTTGGGTGAACATGGCAGATCACCAGTAAGAAAATACCAAAGACGAAGACCCTTCATGTGCCACATCATCCGTGGCACCCAGTCGCGATAATTAGTGCCATTGAAAAGCACCGGACATCGCGGAACCTGGAGACCACCTGACAAAGGAGCTGAAGACGACATCCTGAAGCAAAACACCTGTCGACAGTAAGAGCGCAAGTGAAAAGCGGCGAGCGACGGCAAGTGAGCAGAATAGAAGCGGCGGCGGCGGCAGTAGTTTTTTTTTTAATCACACTACCTTTCCAGAGCCAAGCAAGATAAGCTGGCGAAGACTGTAGCAGCAGAGAGCTACGTACAGCCAAAACAGGAGAGAAAAGGTAGGTCTTTTTTTTTACACTACTGGGAAAATGCTACTGCTCTTCCTTCTTCTGGGTGCTCACGACTCTGTTGAACAAAGCAAAACAGAGGCACCGAGAGAGAGAGAGAGAGAGAGAGGAGCAGCACAGACCCCGGTGCGGTCCCGACGGCAGTGGAGGCGGGTCCCCGGTGCGGTCCCGACGGCGGTGGAGGTGGGTTCCGGTGACCTAGTGGCGGAGGGCAAGACCCCGACTGCGGACCCCGAAGCCCGACGAACCCCGACGGCGGCGGGTCCCGATGGCAGACCCCGGCGGCGGCGGAAATCCGGCAGCGACGGACCCCGACATCGGCGGATTCCAACGGGGGCGAGGCGAGGTCGGCGGCGGGGGACCCCGTCGGTGGGGAGAGGTCCAGCAGCGGCACGAATCCGGCGGCGGTGGGACTGACGAGTTCGGCGGCGGCGCGAATCCGGTGGCGACGGGACGGACTCCGACGGTGACGGCTGGAACGACGGCGAGCAGAACCCGGCGACGCTAGAACGACGACGAGAAGATCTGGCGGAACAGTAGCAGATCCGGCAGAACAGTAGCGGATCCCTCTATTCAGAACAAAGAACAGACGGTGGTGGTGGTAGGCACGCAAGTGCAACGTGCGGTGGAAAAAAAATCGACCAGGGAGAGAGAGAACAAACCCTAACCCTAGTTTTTGGCTCCAGATACCATGTTATGAATAGCACTTGTATTCAACATAGGGGCTCTAGGCCCAAATATATACATGTACAGGTGGGGGCAAATATGCAGGAAACCCCTTATACAATGGGGAAAATACAAATACACATATACATCTAACACAATAGTGTTGTGGTATTTCTACTATTTATCTTAAGGTTGAGACTTAACTAAGGGTGATGTTGAAGAAGTTGCTGGAGATATCTGAAATTTCACTTGCTAATGACAATAGTGCATCAGTAACACTCTCAGGGTGTAGTGGTGGGAGCAGAGTGCTGTGAATTCGCCCATGCATCTAGCTTCAAGTACTGCTTCTCTCATTTGTTTAAGCCCCTGTCCAAATTTTTGGGAAAAAAGAATAGTGCATCTTGCCAAGATTCTATGAAAGCTTTAACCAAGGAAGCACACAACCACAAAACAACACAGAGAACTTGGCGCTTCAGGCAGTTGTTGCTCCACTTGTTTCAGTTCCCCTAGTATAAACCTGCAAGTGCTCTCTTATTGCCTCACTTGAGTGCCTTCGAATAACCAATAATTTCAAGGTTTCAGATTTTCTAAATATAAGCATATAGTGCTTAGTGCCTTGCAAAGAGCAAAGGGATTTCTTAACGGCCTCCTAGTGGTCCGGTCCCAGATTTGATTGATATCTACCAAGCATCCCAGTTATAAAAATATTTCAGGGCGCGTACATACTTGCGTGTACATACTTGAGCATACATAATGCTTCCGACAGCTGAAGGATAAATAATTGACTTCATCTAATTAGCTTCATATTGGTTCCTCGAACATTGAAATATCCCAAACTTATCGCCCTTAACAATAGGAGCTGGTGAGGCAGAGCACTTATACATATTGTATTTCTTTAGTACTTTTTTATGTATGCCTTTTGAGACAAACCTAATACTCATTTCGAGCAATTCGTGGAATCTCAATGCCAAGAATGTAATAAGCTTCACCAAGATCATTCATATCAAAATTAGAGGAAAAAAATCTCTTGGTCTCAAATAGCATATCCTTATCGCTGCTGGTAAATAAGATATCATCCAAATTGTTGGAAACTTGTGTAACCGAACAAAGTGGTGCGCCTTCAGAATCTTGAAGTGATCCGAAGGTTGGATGGAAACACCCCAAAGTGGGGAACTGTTCACTGATATTAATTTCACCCATCTATTCGGTTACAACATCATCCTATTTATAGGTTGTACACATTCATTCTTTGTTACTGATTACAATATTGCCCCTTTAACTGCCACATTCTGGGCATATTTGTGGTTATTTTGCTACTATGCTAAGTACACCTGGCTTATTAACAATCTTGCCCTTCGTCGTCTTCAGTTGTCAGTAATGGTCCCCCCTTCACTTGGGCTCCTGAAGGTCTACATTCGGTGGCACCTTCGGCTTCCCTTCGGTCATCCTCCTTGCGATGCCTAGCGAAGGTCCTTGGCTGGCCCCCAAAGGCTCGATGTTGGATTCGCCTGTGACATAGTCTCCGGCGTCTCTTTTGTCGACTTCCTCGCACCATTGTGCGAAGGGCTTCTATTGACATCCAAAGACCTGACCTATGCTTCGTCACTCTAGGCTGTTGGAAATGCTTTAGCGGTGCCGAATATCTGAAGAGTACCTTCAGAGTGTTGAAGATTCTTTGTAACATGATAGATCCACGACAACCGTAAACTTTGTTAGTAAACAGTGGTCACAGAGGTCTTTAACAAAAGACCTGAAGGGGGCCTGTGAGACCATTCCCCACAACAGCCCCCCACAGGCAAGGCTCCACTTCGATGGGTTGAACATGTGGATTAGATGGTATCACGAAACGCCGTCTCCTTTGGCACGTCAAAGGACTTGTGGTACACAATTCACCTTCAGCAAAAGAGCCCCCCTTTCCTACCCGAAGGGTCTGACTTTCTACTACTAACAGTTTCCTGGTGAGACGGTTGTATCTCGAGGAGTCGGTTACTATTATTTTTTCTTAACTGCCAATAAAGAGACGATTCAAATCCCAATAGACATCTTTTCAAATGCCCTCAATGTTTTGGTCGCTATATATATTTCACCCGGCGGTTCACTTTTACTTCTCGCTGCCTTAAAGCC
The DNA here is from genome assembly GCF_958298935.1 of Phragmites australis. Lineage (NCBI taxonomy): Eukaryota > Viridiplantae > Streptophyta > Magnoliopsida > Poales > Poaceae > Phragmites > Phragmites australis. The sequence continues at coordinate 15,384,430 of NC_084936.1, read as the reverse complement.
CGCTCACACAGCTCTCTATGCTTTAACCAAAGCTACTCGCAATCTTTCGCAACTCTTCGGACTTAACCCGAGGTTGCTCGGGCCGATGGTTTTGAAAGGCAAGATTGGCAAGCCAAAGATCTACTGGATCAGGAGATCAAAGGTCGATGATGAAGTTATGGTTGGTATAAAGAAAGAAGGCCTGCCAAGTGATGTATCGAAGATTAGGCTTCTGAAGGACCAGGAAACCCTGACGCCACAGAAGATAATGAGGCGATTGTCTTCGCAGACTACTTTAGTGATAGACTTCGCCTACCCTGCGATGAGATGGTGGCGAAAGTCCTTAAAATTTTTGAGGTTTTTCTCCTTCTAATTTCCATTTTTATTTTGTTATCTCTTTCATGTTGGTGATATGTAATTAGTAAAGTCATACGAAGGAGCTCTTTATTTTTGGGAAAAAAATATAGCTAAATTTCCAGTATATATCTTGACTACCGAGTCCTACAGATGTGTCAAATTGGCTTTTGATAATTTGAACCTCTCTCACTCACACACATCAGTGATGATTTATATAACTGATAAGCTACACCTCTCCTAGTGTTTGACCAAATCACCTTCTAGCGGTGTAATAGTGTCAATGTCAAGGAGTTGGTATCCAATGGACAAACGAGCAATGATGCCACGTGCTTTAGGTGCGGTGCTTTATTTTATATATACGACTGACAGATCAGCTGCAGCCGTGGTACTGTTGTAACTTTAGGTGTGGTGCTTTATCTTGTGTCGAATCAATTAATGCTCCAGTACAATTTCAATGTACCTCCAGTAGAAGATAGGTGTCCTATTGATAATATATGCGGTTAAAATTAATTTACTTTAAATAACAGCGTTATGATGAATATTTAGGTAGGCCACACAGAAGTGGTATTAGTATGCTCATATTACAACATTATTAGGTTTACAAACATGTTACGTACTATTTTGTTTCCTTGAATATTATTTCTTAGACTATGATATAAGTAGCAACAGGCACAAAACCTGTGGATAGGGATTATATAAATTCATACTCGCGAGCTAATTTCTAAACTATCGTCCGAATCTATTACCCACCACGGATAAGAAATATCATCTATGTCCACCACCCATGCGTATCACATACCCACGGAGCACACCCGTATACCTGCGGACAAGGGTGAACCACGAGGTGGGTGGACGGGAGCGAACAATGAGGTCAGCGGACTAAGGTGGACAAACGTGAGGTGGGTGGATGGGGTGTTTGCCGACTGGGGTGTGTGTGGTGGCTAGGCTAGGTGTGGGTTGGAATGAGATGAGAGAATGAGAGACTCAAGTAGTAAGGACTCTAGTTTATATACTATTAAATGATTTGGGTCTACATGTTAGATACGTGGAGTGAATACACTGGCGAAACGGGCACGGATAAGACTTATTCCTGACTTCAACAGGTGCTTTGCTATTGCATTATAGAAGAAAGCATGGATTATTTACATCAGGAGGCCTGACTGCTGACTTGGTGACAAGCGAACTCAAAGCTTACAATAACTGAATGTTTACTACTACTAGTCCAGATAGGCCATTACTACTACATTGTTATGCCTCTAGTTCTCATCTCCTTTGCGTAGTACCTCCACGTCCTGTTATATCAGGTTTGACAATTGATTCTCCATGAGAGATTTCCCTTGAACTATTCTCCGACACCTTTCTTTCCAGATGTTCCAAACAACATATGTTTCTTTCCAGATGTTCCAAGCAACATATGTGACCACCTGCACTCTTTCCTAAATATGCATCATGTCGACCGCTCCTATCTTTCATGTCCACCATCTCTGAAGTTTTGTTTATTGTGCCCCATGTCGTATTCCTTGTAGGCAGGAGTATCTTGCCGCTTGGTTCCAGATTGTGCCTAAGTAGGTGCAATTGGCAACCAAGAGACCAACTAGCGAAACAACATTAGCAAGAAGCAAAACACCCATTCAGCGGCATTGTATCAAACACCTTCTATGCGCCAAACAGATAAAGCAACAATCATGGGGAGGGCAGCATATACCTCGAGGGCCTGGTAGTGTTTTGGTGTCCCTTGCAGAGTGCCTTGATGACATGTTGGAGCTCGACCGCGTGGATCAGTTGGTGGAGGGGATCCTGTATTGACGTCGGGGACATGACGACAACATGGGAGTCTCGAGGTCCTCAAGACGCTTGCGACAATGGTGGAGATGAGGGATCATGGTGTGGGAGAGGTGAATTGTGTCGGTGGGGAAGAAGCGGTGGGGGAGGAGGTGATGAGGAGGGAGGGGTGGGGGAAGGGAGGCGCTGCACAGACCGAGCTGAGGTACTAGAGCTAGGAGATCCATGGGAGGGCTTTGCTTGTTGGTGGAGCTGCGCCTGGTCGATAGAGCCACGATGTGCCTCCTCAATCCGAACCGAGCCATGGCTACACTGATTGGCGGCGTCACTTTGAGATCTTGAGCAAGGTATCGTGCTTGCATACATGGTGCATTGTTTTTTTCAGATATTAGAGTAGGGATGGCAATGGGCATATTTTATCCACATGCCCGCAGGTAAAAACCCTAATAGGCGTGGGTTTATAATGTATTTTTTGCCCATATATTTGGGTGCGGTTTTGATGTTAAACCCAATGGGTAGAGAATGTAATCGACTTACCTATAATCTACCTTTTCTATGAATAAAACTTTCAGAGCTGGTCGATGTTCCATGAGTGCTCGAGTATCTCACCGTTCGGAGTAGATAGCCGTACTGATCCAGGTCGAGTGACTTTGACTACTATGTAAGGTCCTTCCCACTTAGGTGATAACTTGTGGCGTCAGGCCTGTTTATGCACCTTTCGTAGGATGAGGTCCCCAGCAGTGTGTTCTCTGGGTTGAATTCTCTGGCTTTGATATCTACGCAGGGCCTGCTGATACTTAGCCGCTCGAATAGATGCTCGATCTTGGTACTCCTCAAGTAAATTTATGTCATCCGCTTGTAGTTGCTCCTGCCCTTCTTCAGAGTAACTTTCCACTCGAGGTGATCCAAACTGCAACTCAGTCAAAAGCATCACTTCCGCTCCATAAACCAAGAAAAATGGAGTTTCACTAGTAACTCTATTGGTCGAAGTACAAACAGCCCATAGTACTGAGGAAAGTTCTTTCACCCAACATTTCAAGTAGACTTTTAGCCTATCGAAGACCCGAGTTTTGATGCCCTGTAAAACTATTCCATTAGCATGGTTCGACTTGACCGTTACTTTGTGGGTGAGCTACTGAGGTGAAACGAGTTTTGACACTGAATTCTGCACAGAACGCAATAAAGGTCTTGCTTCTGAACTGGCTACTGTTATCTGTAATTATCCGATGCGGAATGCTGAATCGAGTAATTATGCTCCTCATGAACTTTTTGGCTACTTCTGCGGTTATCTTTCCTATGGGTTCGGTCTCTATCCACTTGGTGAACATATCCATAGCCACAAATAGGAACTTGTAACCGCCTTGGTCCCTTGGGAACGGTCCCAGGATGTCCAAGCCCTAGATAGAGGAAGGTCAAGAAAGAGGAATTGTTTGCAAATCTTGGGCTAGTCTAATGGTCTCCCTTCCAAAAAATTGGCAGCTCTCGTACTTTTTGACCAGCTTGGAAGTATCTGGAGGGTAGTCGGCCAATAGAATCCCTGGCGAAAAACTTTTCCGACCAAGGTGCAAGAAGACGCATGATTACCACACATGCCTCTATGGATATCAAGCAGTATTTTACTACCCTCTTTCTGAGTGATGCACTTCATCAAGATTCCGTTACTCCCCTTTTGGTGAGCTTGCCGTTTACCGAAATGTAGAGCTTGGATTTATGAGTAATTTTCTCTGCAGATGCATCATCATCAGGGATGTCTCGACCCTCGAGATAGGCTTAGTATCCAAGTCGGGTGGCGTTCGAGTAGTGCAGCATCTGTGTCTGCGGGTTCTACCTCGCTGACATGGCCAAACTACTGGTCGGGTTGGGCAGCATCCATTCGTTGAACTATCAGGATAGATGGTTTAAGGAGTTTCTCAATGAAGACTCCTACGGGTACCGATGCTCGAGAAGAAACGAGTCTAGCAAGTTCATCCGCACCAGAGTTATCACTCCTTTTGATATGCGTCACTTCTAGCCCTTGAAACTTTTGCTCAAGCTTTTGTACCTCAAGTAAATAAGCCGCCATGTTGTCGTCTGAGCAACGGTAATCCTTTTGAACTTGGTTCACGACTAGCTATGAGTCCTCTTTCACAAGAAGTCGTTTAATTCCAAGAGACGCAGCTATGCGGAGTCCGTTTACTAGTCCTTCATATTCTGCAACATTGTTAGAGGCTTTAAAATCTAATTGAACAACGTACCTGAGTTCGTCGCCCGTTGGAGTTTGAGTATAACGCTAGCCCCCACTCCCTGGAGCGTGAGGGATCTATCAAAGAAGAGCGTCCAGTGATCTTCGACCATATTTAGCCTTGCTTCTTCAACACTTGTCCATTCAGTGGTGAAGTCAACTAACAATCCGGATTTCACGCTCGTGCATGGTGCATAGCTTACATCGAACTCGTTTAGTTCTGTCGCCCATTGCGCGATTTGTCCAGTAGCTTCCCGATTACGTATTAGCGGATACACCGTCATGACGGTAATCCTGTGCGCTTGAAAGTAGTGCTATAATTTCTGGGAAGACATCAAGACTGCATATATCAGCTTCTGTACTTGCGGGTATCGTAGCTTTGCATCGTGTAGAACCTCGCTCACGTAGTAAATAGGTTTCTGGACCTTGGCCTTTCTCTCAGGACATTCTCGTTCGACCACAGTACCGTGCTTACAACTTGTGGGGTAGCTGCAATATACAAAAAGAGCTCCTCTTTTTCGTGAGGTGATGTAAGGATTAATAGAGACGATAAGTACCTTTTTAAGTCCCGGAAGGCATGCTCCACTTCTTCCTTCCACTCGAACTGATCTTGTTTCTTCAACAGCTTAAAGAAAGGCATCCCTCCCTCGCCCATCTTAGAAATGAATCGACTAAGAGCAGCAACGCAAACTGTTAGTTTCTGGACCTCTTTTAGTGTTCGAGGTGATCGCATCTGGTCGAGAGCCTCCATTTTGCGCGGGTTGGCCTCAATGCCTCGACTTGATACCAAGAAGCCGAGAAGCTTACCGGACGGCATGCCAAACATGCACTTTTCGGGGTTGAGCATCATGCGATACTTCCTAAGGTTGTCGAATGTTTCTTTGAAATCACCAACCAATGCGCTTCCGGCTTTTGATTTGACTACAACATCATCGACGTACGCTTCTACATTGCGCCCAATTTGGGGTTGCAAATAGTTTTGAATACACCTTTGATACGTAGCACCAGCATTTTTTAAACCGAAAGGCATCTTAACATAACAAAATACACCGAAAGGAGTAGTAAAAGCAGTTTTCTCCTCATCCTCTGATCCCATGCTAATTTGGTGATACCCCAAATAGGCATCTAGAAAACATAACAATTCACAGTCTGTCGTAGAGTCGACGATCTGGTCGACGCGGGAGAGGAAAAAGATCCTTGGGGCAAGCCTTGTTGAGGTCGATGAAGTCGACGCACATTCTCCATCTGTCATTGGCCTTCTTGACGAGGACGGGATTCGCAAGCTATGTAGGATGACACACTTCTCGAAGCCCACCTTCAGGAGCTTATCGACCTCCTCCTAGATGGCCCGCTTCCTATCTTTTGCAAATCTTTGCTGCTTCTGCACCATAGGTTTGGCATCGGGTTTAACAGCCAGTCTATGCTCGATCACCTCCCTGGGAACCCTAGACATATCGGACAATTGCCATGCAAACATGTCTTGGTTTGCTTCGAGGAAGGTGACGAACTCGAGTTCCGATTTGGGATTGAGGTTGGCCCCAACCTTAACCGTCTTGGATGGTTCAGACGGGTCGAGGGACATTGCCTTGACACAATCATCGGTCCTTTTGTTACTGATGCCATCATGGGTCTTACCTTGGCGTCGTCGGATTTTGTAGCGCCAGCAAGACTTATGAGCCTGGAGTCTATGGCCTCGACAACACCTTGCTACCTTTGACACTTAGAACTTGTGTCCTTAGGAGAGATGGCCGCTCGACTGAAGTGTTCGACCATATCTAGGCTTTGCTTATCGCATTTGACCGCTGCACGTTGATCTCCTTTAACCGTAATGGCCCTGTTGGGACCCGGGATCTTAAGCGCTTGGTGGGCATAGTGAACCACTGCCATGAACTTGCCCACAACATCAAAGGTCAGCTTTTTTGTACGGAAGTTGTTGGGCGTACCAAACGTGACCGGCAGCTCGATCTGGCTGAGAGGCATGGTTGATGAATTAGGAGTTATACCGTGGAAAGGCAAGACTCCAGCTTTAAAGTCCGACCTCTTGATCCCCATCTTGTCCAAGGCTTTGGAGAAAATGAGGTTGAGTAAACAACCGCCATCGACCAGAGTTCTGGAAACCTTGATGTTGAGTATGGTCGGCTGAACTATGACCAGTTATTGACGAGGATGTGGTACCATAGCCAGATGGTCAGTTTGATCAAAGGTGGTCGGCTGTTCAAACCAATTGAGATACCGAGTGTCACGTCCCAAATTTCATAATCGCGTGATTAAGCTTAATCATGCATCATTAGCGTCATAATTAATTTCGAGGTAAATTATTTTGGCGTACTAGAGCACTTCGATTGAAATCAATTGGATGAGAGAGAAAAAATTCGGGAGAGAAAAGAATTAAATTCGCGATTAAAATGGACCTCTTTCTCTCTAACATGTGGGACCCACTGGGCCCCACACCTCCTCCACTCTAAAAGGGCAGCCCACCTACCCTCTCTCTCTCCTCCTCACTCTCCCTCACGTCCCCACCCGAGCGCCATCTACCTCTCACTCCCCTCTCAAGCATTCTCTCCCTTTCTCCCTCAAATCTGCGCTCTAGGAGCCGAATCAAGGTGAGCATGTGGTACCATTCCGATCACGAGCTCATAAGTGTCACACCCGATTTTAACGGCCAAAACCAAGTGCGGCTTATGTGTGCCCAGGAAGTTTAACACACATAAGGACGTCATAGGTGAAGTAACAAAAGCAATACTTTATTTAATTAAACGTTCACCTCTTACAATAAAAGACTTTACCTAAGCAATCTCAAAATTAACCTAAACGACATCATCTAAACGACGGCAGTGAGACGAAAGCATTGGCGACCAAAACTCCACAGGCACCGACTGGAAGACACGCTCCTTAGAACACCAGGTCGTCGTCTTGGAAATCCTCAAAGTCTTCCACTGAGCAGCATATATTTTTGTAGGAGAAAGCAAGGATGAGCACATAATGTACTCAGCAAGTGTGGGAAAACAATGGCATGCAGACTTATATCAAGAATAGGCTGACATAAGGTATTATTTGCGTAAATGCGAGTAATGAAAACACATTTGGACTCAAAAGCATTAGTCAAGAATTAAATGAATGTAACCCAACAATCCATCATCTAGCATACAAGGTTCCCCACCCTGCATACCACAACCGTCTAGTACTCCCTGTACTAAGACTAAAACCACACCATCTAGTACTCCCTATACCAGGACCAAACCAAACCACCATCTAATCATGTGAGGATCCAAGTCTCTCATATCCATGAGCACGGCTGTTATAACAGTTTTACACTCTACAGAGGTTGTCCAACTTTACCCACGAGTCAGTGAATTCCATGTTGCCGTGTTTACAAGACACTTAACACACGTCAGTGGTGTGCTGCCAAGAATCACTCTATGACACTAATCAGTATGTCACGCCTTACCCATATCAGCCTCATGGTTGGTACGTTACTTCTTGAGTTGTCGCTCCATGAACCGGTCCTTACTTAGGTTACTTGAGTAAACACTAATCCAACGTCATAACCATGACAACTATCACCAACATCCCTATGCTCAAGATCAAAGGTTCCATGTTGCTAAAACATCATCTTATTAACCATCATTACTGCATATGTTCATTAGTCAAAATTATGACACTTCCCAAAATCCCAAAAGCAAGGCTAAGCAATCTATCCATAAAAGACTCCTAACCATAAACCATCTAGGTTCCAAGGGATGATAAGGGAATATTTAGGGAAAAACCCTAACATAGGTGACTACCCATCATATTGACAGATATTGCATGCAGTTTTGTAAAACAAAACATTTAAAAATATAGGTTCAATATGATCAAGGACACTTGCCTTCTCCTTGCTGCTACTCAGTGTATTCTTGCTCCTGGTCTTGATGTTCTTCAAATTGATCCGGAACGTTATCGGCTAATCGCACAATCACCGGCAAATAAACAAACAAGATACACTAAGAACAGAGCACAAAACAAAAGAACAACGAGATAAAAACTAGCTAAAAAGAAAGAACACTGAAAAATAAATCCATCGGCGCAAGAATCGCTTAAATCGGAGTTACGATGAAAAAGTTAGGGCTAAAACAAGTCTAGGGTTAAATCTGGAAAAAGAAAAGGGCCTAAATTGAATTAACAGAAAGTTCAGGGACCTTTTTTGTAAAAATAGAGGGACCTAAATGTAAATATGAAAAAGCATAGGGACCTAACTGCAAAAAGACAGGGCTCTTTTTGTTATTTCAGAAAAGTTTAGGGGCTAAATTACAAAATTACCAATTAAAGAAATTATCAGATTTATTTTTATACTGAAAAAGATTTGAATTACTGACTTGGTAGCTCTGGCTGACGTGGCATGGTGACAGGGATGACACATCAGCATATATGATGACGTGGCATGATGAGGTGGCAAGGTATTGCTGACTGGTTTAAGTGGACAGGTGGCGGCATGGGATTGGTGGCCGAAGGGGTATGAAGGGTGATCTAATCTGGGCCGTGCGGACTAGATCGGACGGCTCAGGACAGATGGATACCGACGGGGAGGGAGTTCACGGCGGAGCCGAGCTCGGGCACGGCGGCGACACGCCGGAGACAAGCACTAACCTCGTCGCCGGCCTCGGATCACGACGACAAGCGGCGGAACACGACAAGAAGGTAACGGCGATCTCGTTTTGGAGCTTACCGAGGGCGGCGCGACACGGGAAGGTGGTCGGCGACGGAAGGGGGCGGCGGCTGCTTCGGGAACTCGTCGGAGAGGGTGCTCCGGCGATCAATCAGCAGTGGTGAGGGCTGGAAAAGCTTCGGTGGGGTCACGTGGTTCCGATGGTGGGCTCGGAAGGCTCCAGGATGCTCGGGATCGGCGGGGCAGCGAGCTCGTGCAGAGGCGGCGGCTGTGGCGTCGGCAGTGAGATGAATCTCGGCGAGAAGGCTCGGTTTCGACAAGTTGGCGATGGGAACTGGTCAAGGGGGATCGGGCTAGCTATATAGGCGGGTTCGGAAGGGTGAGGTGTGCTAGGACTCCAGGGCAACGTGGATCGACTCGGACATGGCGGCGGGGAGATGCATTCGAGCTCAAATCCGCTATTTCCTTAGAGATAAGGCCAGCTAAAGATAGAGGGGATCCCGGGAATTTGATTTGACTGCTTTCTAGAAGTTCTCGGGTTCGGTTTGGGCTCGGATTCGAACGGAAATCGATGGCCGGCACGTTCCCGTGTCTGCGTCGGAATCCGACTGAGGAGGAAGAAGGTTCTGACATGCGGGGCCCGCATGTCAGCGGCTCGGGCGAGTGGTTCGGCGCGCAAGCTGGCGCGCGGAGATGGGCCGAGGCAAGCGGCCCGGGTGGGAGGGGAAGTCGGCGGCGACTGGGCCGAAGCCGAGGAGAAGCTGGGCCGAAAAGGGAAAAGGCAGCCCGGTAGAGGTTTTATTATTTTTCTTTTTCCTATGAATTCAAAATCCAAATTCAAATTCAAAATCCAGGCAAAAACTCTTCAAATAAATTCATCAAAAATCAAATAAAATACTACTTGCCTAATTCAGCATGAATGCAAAATATTCACTTATATCCTATGTCATTCATATCTTCTTTCATATAAAATAGGGTTTTCTCTCTTTAAAAAATATTTAAACTCATTTTGAACTTTAACAAATATTGAGAAATTTTAGAATTGGAAAAATTAGGGTGTTACAATAAGCTATCCATCCCTCCAATTCATTTTCATTTTCCTGGAGGATTTGAGTCGAATTTGATGTCTCTTGGTGTTTAGGGTGGAAACGTGAAGAACATCGGGTTTTTCATCTTCCGAGCCTTTCCTCCTTCAACCAACGGTCCTCAAGCTCGGCAAAACATTTTGGGTGAGTCTCCTAGGCTCCCATGGCATGGATGCGCGAATTGGTTGGTCGAAATCCAAGAATTTGGAGTTAGGGTTGAAGTTCATGAGTTCTTGATGTTTTGGTAGCAATAGTTGAGTTTTGGTCGATTTCGGCGTATGCGTGTGATCCTATGCGGTAGAGGAGGTCAAGGTGATGTTCTAGGTCCAAATCCCCACCCCAAAGGTCACTGGAATCATCGTCGGCGAGCTCGCCAAGTTTCCCCGGCTGTATACAGCGATCTGACTGCCAGCTCAGGCCGGTCAGACCGCCAGTGGCCAAAACCCTCTATACGCGGGTGGTCTGACCGCATTTTTGGCGGTCTGACCGCGACTCTAGGCGGTCTGACCGCCCATATGCCTGCGGTCTGACCGCTGTCAGCTGTTTCAGCATAGTTTTCTATTAGTTGAAACTTGTAAAATTCATAATAAATTCTTTGTAACTCCAAAAATTATGAAACCAATTTTTTTTTCATAATAAACTATTCTATCTATTAAAAATATCCCCAACCATTAAATGTTGAATTAAATTTCTGAGATTAATTAATTAGGTTAAAGCTTCATTAATTCACCAATAATGAGTGAATCCAATTTTGCTAGTTTTCTTATGACTTGTTCTAGCTAGAAACAATATTTTAATGCATTTTAAAGCATATCTTTATGGTATTTCATCTTGTGCATATTGTGGCATGCATTGTTGCACTTTATTGCATGCGTTATTCTTTTTAGAGAATGTCGAGCCGATGATCCAGGAGAGTGACGGAAACTTTGGATAGCCACCTAAATAGCAAGGCAAGCATCTAACATAATGCACCCTGTTAGTTGAATTGAATGAACTCTAAATATTGATAAGTTATGCTTATGTATAGGTTTGCATATATAGGGAGTCGATGTCGGGAACAAATGGGTAGAACCTACGCCAATTGCATTCTTCTATCTCGATGACTTGTTCATCTATGTTCCTTGTAGCTTTGAGATGATGTTATGTCTAGGTACAAGTTCGACTTATATGCTTAGCCATGCTTAGGTCTTTCGGTAGAAGTCGAACAACGGTGTTTTCCGTTGTTCGCGAGCATAGGATTTACTTTTATCGCAAAAATACATGGTTGATGTTATTATTGTTGGTTGAGTGGTGAGTATGAGATGAGATGTAGGCGGTGTTAGGGATGTCATCTGCCCTCAAGGAAAGTCCAGGGGCAATTCGGGAAGGGAATCCGGACACTGTAGGCCGCTTGCATCGTTTAAGACCGTCCGTCGGTACAGTTGGCTTTAGCACTTATCTTACTCACCACATGCCGATCTAATGGTAAGGCAAGCCGAATAGCTTCGCAGTTGTGGCTTTGTGGGGCCTAAACATCGACGGTGTGAGCGGGCAAGCTTGTAAGTGGTACTAGTTTGCTCCAGGAGTAGTTCTAGTACCGCCGCGCCGAGCGATGCATGCCACACACGGTTGGGACTGGTTGGGAAAGGTTGACATGGGTACCCCCTTGTGTGCACTTTAGCGGGTGGCACAAGCCGTATGGTCCCCTAGTCATGTGGGTCCAGTAGTATCTCCCTGCAGGGTCTAAAAACAGTTCAAATTGCCGCACTCTCGGTCATGAGCATGCTATGGTTTCATTTGTATCAGTCGTAGAGTTCTTGCTTGTGGATGATTGTTCAGATATATGGTTTGTGGTTCGGATATGTGGGAGGTGGTTGAGATGGCACTTGTTATACATTGATACTATTGTGGTTACAGTTTCATATGATCAGTTGGTAGTTGTAGGGTAATTTCATATATGTTGGTTAAGTTAGTTTCTCACACATATGTTTAGGTTGCTTACCGCTTTAATTAACTTAACTGCATGTTTATATTCTTGCTAACAGCTCAATGCATAATCTTTGGAGTCGGGATATTATATACCCATATTGTGTAAGTCTTGTGAGTACCTTCGTACTCAGGGTGCTGCCCTTAAGTTGATGCAGGTACTCCGGCTGCTGAGGGAGAGGCGGTGTTCGACTACTTTGTGCCTGCCGATCAGGGTGGTGGGCAGGAGTAGTGCATCCTACTACGAAGCTCGAGCTTTTGGAGTGGAGCCTAAGGGTGTGTGGCTCCACTCTCTTTTGTTGTATAGTTTATTCTTTCCACTGCGTAGATCTTTGGATAGTTAGGAGTTGGGAGTTTTTTGTCTCCTCCTAACTCGCTTTTGTTATAAATTATTGGAATCAGTTGCATGCTTAATTTTTGCAATATAAATGTTTATTACTTGCTCTTTATTGAGCTATGTTGTGATGTACTATGTTGGAGGCATGTGTTTCGATCCTTTGGCACAAAACACATGCCGGGACTACCGAAACAGGATTCTGGTTCATCATTGAGGTTGGATTATGAACAATGATCCTCCTGATGATTAATTAGAATACTGTTTGGACTGTTCTGCACACCGATTAGGCCCAGTTAGAGTCAGGTTAACTTCTCGCTCGACCGCCTTGTATTGTCTCTTAGACTCATACGCAGTGGATCCTCTGAAGATGTGCGCCAAGCTGTGGTCAGCCTCGTGGAACTGGGGCTCGTCACCCTCAACATTAGGCTTAACCTGCTTACTACCATGCTCAGCATTTGCCTTAATCTTCTCATCAAGTTTCTTCTTGAAGACAAAGCACTCATCAAAGTCGTGCTGGTTGCTCTGATGGATGGGACACCACTTTCCACCACCTCGGCTAAGGCCTTTGTTGTCCCTAGTGTTGCACGATTTGCTCCCATCGACCGCGGCTATAGTCGTATCGGGACCCTTATGCTTGTCAATGGGTTTGTTCTTCTTCCCTTCGTTCTTCGAGGACTCGGGTCTGTCCTTGCCAGATTGGAGTTTTTTAGCGCGTAACTACGCTTCCTCTAATTTCGCGCACTTATCGGCCAACTCGAAAAACTCTTTGACCGTGCGGATCTTCCTAGTAGCCATCTTTCCACGTAAGTCTATGTCCTGAACACCTCGTTTGAAGGCGAAAATTACTGATCCATCTGAGATGTTCGGGATTATGTTACGCTTGTTGCTGAACCTATGAATGAAATCTCAAAGAGATTCATTGTCGCCTTGGTGCAGCTGGTGGAGGTTGTTCTCGGTTCCTGGCCATTCAAATGTGCCCTGGAAGTTGGCTATAAACTGAGCCTTGAGTTCTACCCACGAACGAATCGAATTGGGCGGCAAGTTTAGCAACCAATACCTTGCGGGTCCATCAAGGGCAGTTAACAGATAATTGGCTATTACTTGATTGTCACCGCCAGCTGCTCGAATTACGGTGGTGTAGATCTGCAACCACTTGTTGGGATTGATCTTCCCGTCGTATTTTTGGATTGGGTCCGCTTTGATGTTCTCAAGCCACCAAATCGACCGGAGTTCATGTACGAAAGCCTCGTAGCCCCTGTCGAACTCTTCAGGAGGAGGTGGTGGAGGACTGTTACGCCTCTCTCTCCGAGAAGGGGAGCCATATCGACCAACTCATCCTGTAGATCTGCAGTCGTAGTAGCGGCGATCGTCTTCACGGAGTTCCTCACGGTGGTTTTCGATCGCCATACATAGATCAAAGCTTCCCATCTGGGATTCCCCTACTCGAGAGCGTTCTCACACGTGGCTCCTCGAGCTAGGACAGTTCCGACTGGGGGGCCTGGAGTTGCGGGGATTGTTTGCTCAAGCGACTTGGTTTTGAGCCGCATCGAGTAGGATCTTGACTTGATTAACCATGGGAGTTAGTGGATTTGCCGAATCCAATTTTGGAAGGATTCTGAGAATCAGATGAGCTCCTTGCACGTTAGCATCTGGAGTACTGAATATGTCGCTACCGAGGCTCGGTTGCGGTCGAGCTGATGAAGCCTCACGATGACTATTCGGGGGGATCTTGTCCCTTAAGCTGTGGGCTATCGCGAGCGTAGGTACACCCACTGGAAGTTGTCGGGAGAGGCCAGAAGGCATTTGCCGTCTTGTGGTCCGCCGGTGGAGGGCCGTGTCAGGTGTACATACAGCTCCAGATGCAGATGTTTCAAGTGGTAACTCAGCGTCAGTACCGTCGGCATCGACTGCTATGGCTGGATCTCCAAGGATTTTCGTGCCATTATTGACCACAACATTTGGATTTACTGCCAATGGGTCAGCCGATGGGGGGTCATCGCCTCTAGCCATAAACAAAAATTGATCTGTTCGGCTGCTCTAGCTAGCGTTAGATTCACCGTCGCCACCCTCGTCGCTGTCGATGTCCATCCAGTAGAGAACATTAGGCCCCGCGGGATCCCACTCGAGATGTCCCACCTCACGGTACGCATCCAATGGTATGGAGTCGAGGGTACCGGTGTGGATCAGTCCACCTTGATCGTCCCAACAGAAAACCATAGTTTCGAAGATGATTTTCGAATCGATGGAAGGGGACTCGAAGATGTCCACCGTCGACTCAAAGCAGTCGTAGAAGCTGGTGTTGTAAAATCCGACGCAAGAGTCCTAAGACATGATTAATCCTACAAAACCGAAGAAGGCCCCTACATGACGCGCCAACTGTCGAAGATTAGTTCCCGACAATATATCTGTAAATTGACTGGGTATCTTCGAGAGTAGGGATGAATCACGAAGAGAGACAAAACGATGTATACAGGTTCGGATATCTGATTGAGTAATACCCTAGCCCTGTGGGGGTGTTGTTGTCTTGTATTGATGATCTCAAGTACAAGCAAGGTGGCTAAGACTTACAAGGAGTTGATTGGATCTAATTTATCCTAGGGCTAAAGTCATCGAGTAACTCCTCTATTGTTGCCTTTCGTGTTGCTCGTAGTTCCTTGTTCGTGTGTTCCCGTTCTAGTTGTCTCCTCCCCCAGCCTTTCCGCCTTATATAGGAGTGAGGTACCGACTCCTATCCAGCCGTAGTCGATAGTGAGTTGTTTTTCTTGACGTCTAAGTAGATATACCTGTTTTAAATACAGATCATATTAGTTTGGGTAACCAATCTAATCCTTCTCAGTATGTATTTTCTTGATTCTGGGTGTATCAGATATCACTGATTCGGTTCCGTAATATCTGGAGCTACCGAATATGCGTCGTATATACCTTGTCTATATATGATGTACTCTTTATACGCATATCATAGTTAAATACTCGACACCGATCTTCCTAGCATACGAGTTATATATCTCATATGCATTGGCCTCTCATAGTAGCAGCGCATGGATCACGATCCCATCACTTGTAGCAGTAGAGGGCACGATCTCGACGACCGTGGCCGGCTTGGCAATCGACAACGACAGTGACGGATGCTGTGCAAAACTAGGGAAGCGGTAGTTGGAGCCGGTCGCCTGGAACGAATCTTGGAGACACTCACTGGTATTTGGTGTCTTTTGCTTTGAGATTTTGGGTAAGGACACGCGGCACTATCGGACGCACGTACATGGTGCATGTAATTTTTTTTCCTAATATCCGTCCTTATACGCACTAGCCCAAAATCTATATCTGATATATTACGAGATACAGCACAAACTTGCACAGGATCAAGAAACTTCGCAGATAAATCTCAAATTGGCGGCAGTGAAACAATTACGATGAGGAATGATTTGGTGAAGGGAATGAGGTGTGCTCATGTATTCGTCATCCTTCTTGTCGCGATGTGGAGTCACGGCTAATAAACCAATCTGGCAACTAGGTGTTTGCATTGGCTTTTATCCTCCTTTTGTTGATTGTTTACTTCCATCAAAATTAGTGGAACATAATTCACAAACAAGATGCATTTTTCTTCGCTTGTACTAATCACACCAAAGCCGCATGTCCCAAGAAACCTGCGTGGAAACTAAAATCTCTCGTAAGTTAATCCGACACAATTTTTTGATAAGTAGTGAACATCTCTCAGAAAGGGAAAGTGTTTTCAAATGTTTACATCTTTCACATCTACCGCCTATCATTTTGCACACTTGCATCATAAGCCTCCATCACCATCCAACT
This sequence comes from Phragmites australis, assembly GCF_958298935.1. Lineage (NCBI taxonomy): Eukaryota > Viridiplantae > Streptophyta > Magnoliopsida > Poales > Poaceae > Phragmites > Phragmites australis. The sequence continues at coordinate 15,368,252 of NC_084936.1, read as the reverse complement.
TCAACCTCGCCAAGTTTTCTTTGTAGTCAAATCTCGTTTGTACATTTGCACTTATGCTCATCCTGAAAGATAAATTACAAATGACTCCAACCAGGTTTATTTGCCATGACACCGTCACACAACGTTGAGGAAATATAAGAATGGAAGTACAAAGATTGCATTCCCATAATAGTGCTTCTTTGTAAGATTGCATTGAGATAATATTGATTTTCATTTTCTTTCAACGAGGTGAGGTTTTATTTTTTTATATACGGGTGCAACAGAAACATGCAGAGCTGCATCAAATTGAAAAATGACATTTTATTCGCGTGTGTATAATAAATTCCTTTCATTTCGGTTATTTTGGTTCACAAAAAGTTGGTTTATCGGTCTAATCTTTCCGTCCTTGATAATGTTCAAATTGCTTATTCTTAGAGTAAGTGTAATGTCCTTTAAAAATTAATTCCTTAGAGGGGAAAACCTGTAAAAGGGCCGATTTGTCCTATTCAATATGATCACATAGAACAATCCTTTTATTCTAAAGAATAAAAAATAGAGCAATATTTTAAAAAAAATATCGGTGATCAGGACCAGCTGACACGGTCACAAGAAGAAGCTATCCACCATAAAAGCCAAATCCCAAGCTGCTGCTCCTCCAAATCTGCAAGAAAACCCACCGCCACCATTGCAGGAACCTCAAAAAGATCAAGTCTTTCGCCATTCCATCATCCTGGTGATCGAAATGGAGCTCCCAATCCTGCTTTAATCAGAGCCAACAGGCCTCCCAAAATAGGGCTCGAAAAGGGGGAAACAAGGAGACCTTCCATTTTTAGCCGTTGCTGCAGCTTGTCGTCGCTGATGCTGCTCCCAATCTGAGCGGCCGTCGGTGTTGCCTTCGCCTCTCGGGTTCTTGCAGCTGCAGGTTTCCCAACCCTTTATCCACAGGAGCAGCACCGGCCGATCCGCTCGTCTTCTTCGTTCTTGAGCGAGGAATCAGCTTAAGTAAGAAAGATCCGTGAGGGTTCTTGCTGTCGGCAGGTGATTTGATCTCTCTTCTCCTAGTTGCGTTGTTTCGCGAGTACTTGGTCCTGATTGCTGGCCGTTTGATTCGAAATGTGATTAATTTCTTGGTTTTCCTTTTAAATGGTTGTAGGGGTCAATGATTAGGAAGGAAACCGAGAACGGAGAAACACCAAGAAATAGAGGAATGGAGATTTCGGAGTAGATTGATAGATTAGGAAATAGATTTTTCTGAGGAAAAATATTAGCGGGTAGATTGGTGAGGAAGAACATGTTTGGGACCCAGACCAGGGATGTGGAAGGTGATTTCAACCCGAGGAGGAGGACATTGTGGAACACCCCTACCGCATCGATGCCCACCACCACCCACACCATCAGGTACAACACAGCCAAGAAGGGCCTGTTCAACGCGCACCACTTGTCGGTGAAGTTCGAGGACCTTTACGGATTCATGGTGGAGGGCAATGTGGACGATGTCAATGTGCTGAACGAGGTGAGGGAGAGGATCAGGGGTCAAGGGAGGGTGTGGTGGGCGCTGGAGGCGAGCAAGGGGGCAAACTGGTACCTCCAGCCGAAGATATCCTCCAATGCAGGTGAGGGGGTAATCAGCGTGACATCGCTCAAGCTGTCGGTGCTCACGAATACGATTACGCTGAGAAGGTTGATCAGGAAGGGTGTGCCGCCGGTGCTGAGACCAAAGGTGTGGCTGTCTGTGTCTGGGGCAGCCAAGAAGCGGTCAACAGTGCCGGAGACGTACTACGATGAGCTGATCCGGGCAACAGAGGGGAAGTCCACGCCAGCCACAAGGCAAATCGACCATGTGAGTTTTGTAAAGTTGTTAAGGATTTGTTATCTACAGATTGAGGCATTTTTTTATCTTATAACTTGTAGAATCCATGTTGCTCTAGAGTAAAGGTGAACGATTTGGTGAATGCTTTATAATCAATGTTCAATAAATGTTTAAAGTAAAAAAAATGACTCTTTCAGATTGTAATTTATGTTGGTATATCTTGCATGTTATCACTAGTTTACTATATTCTGCCAGGAAATTAACTCCATTAAAAAATCTAAAGAGACTGCATTAACACAAATTTTACCTTAAGTACAAGTGTGAGTGATTTCATTATATCCTTTCCTATTTCTGTAAAATGGTGTAGATAATGGTACTGATGGTGAAGTGTTTTTACAGGATCTTCCTCGCACTTTCCCTTGCCATCCTTGGTTGAACAGTGAGGAAGGCCAGGCATCTCTTCGACGAGTACTTGTGGGGTATTCGTTCCGTGATTCAGAAGTTGGATATTGCCAGGTTAGCATAATGTCAAGTTCTTAAAATCTGATTATATCAGCAGGCACCTCCATTACTAACTGCATCTACTGCAGGGTCTAAATTATGTAGCTGCGCTCTTGTTGCTCGTGATGAAGACAGAGGAAGATGCATTTTGGATGCTCTCTGTACTCCTGGAAAATGTACTTGTCAGCGATTGCTATACTGACACTCTTTCCGGATGCCATGTTGAGCAGAGGGTGTTCAAAGATCTCCTAGCTAAGAAATGCCCAAGGTATTTTTTTGCCCTTTATGTTTATAATATGCCACCAATAACCAACAAATGATCCAAGCAGAAAACATCATTGCCAACTATATTGTATCGGTCAATTGATGTAGGATTGCTGCTCATCTTGAAGCAATGGGCTTTGATGTTTCACTTGTTGCTACAGAATGGTTCTTGTGCCTCTTCTCAAAGAGCTTGCCGTCAGAGGTCAGACAACAGTTCTATCAGTATCAATGTTTACCCAGTCCATGTATGATTTGCCCAAACTTATTTGAAGTCCTTTTCACACTTCTTGTCATTGCTGTGACAGACAACCCTTCGGGTGTGGGATGTTTTATTCAATGAAGGAGCAAAGGTTTTGTTCCATGTTGCTCTGGCAATTTTCAAGGTATATGCTCATGAAGTCTCCCATGCTTGAATCTCTAGCCTACATCGGTTCAAGAATACTTTCTGTTTCATTCATATTACTTTGTTTTTCTTATGCTCTCCAAATTTGCAGATGCGAGAAGATGATCTACTATGCATCCAACATATCGGTGATGTGATTGATATTTTGCAAACAACCACTCATCATATATATGACCCTGATGAACTCCTCACGGTAAATTTTCCCTCTTCCCTGTCATATTCATAACCTTTTTTATTTATTTTTTACCAACATGTTAGGTGTAGGCAGTGATACATATTGCTTACTCATCTATGCAAATATCATATCGTACTAGTTAAAATATTTAAAAGTAATAGAAACAAAATGGGTTGCTGGGGAAACCACAATAACGTGGTAATCAGTAACTCTAGAAATGCCCTGTACAATTTATCTTGTAGATGTCGTGCATGCCTTGAAGCACTCTTTTACCAAACACTAGTTGATGATTTTTTTTACCCTTCATTGTCCAGTTCGCATTTGATAAGATTGGTTCAATGACGGCAAACACGATCACAAAGGAAAGGAAGAAACAGGAGACAGTTGTCATGGCTGAGCTTGATCAAAGAATCAGACGGCTGAGTTCACTCAAGATGGATGGATAGTGTTCAAAATATGAGCTGGAAAGTTGTAGTCTTGTAGGTTTGAAAAGGTGAATGACACAGCGAGTCGACACCTTGTCAGATAGCGCTTCAATGAGCGAAAATCATGGACTACCAGAAGATGCGGGAAGATTCGAAAGTGCATTGTGGGTTTGTTTTTGACTTCAGACTTCAAGATACGGCCATGGTTTCTCTTATGGTTGAAATTTGTATAGATTTGATTTTGAAGTCTTTTTTGGCAATGAGGCCAAACAAGGGTGTGCTTTTGAAGGGTGCTTGCTGCATTTCCTTTTCTTGTAAATTACTACAGAGATGAAATGGAGCTCATAAAGTCCCGTTTTCACTTGATACCAACAGATAAGTGATTTTCACGCGGCACGACACAATTCAGCAACACAAAAGGGTAAAGGGATTATTAACGTGAAAGGAATCACGAGATCTAATGCATTAGAAACCTTGCGGAAAAATAACGCATAAAGGCGTTTCTGTTCTTCCAGACAAGGCAATTGCAGTTACTGAAGATACCTTGGATGCAGTGGTGCACTAGGACAATACCATGATAATCACCGAATTCTAAATTAAGGATATTAGTGCCGGACACGCCCTGATCAATGTTGCTCTGTGATGCCGATTTGTAGCATCGTGGTGCAGTGATACGTTGTGTTGCACCGAAATACTGAAATCTAAAAATCCACGTTATTTTTATGTCATTGTTGCACTGCACCCATTGCTGAATCAAAACAAAACAGAAAATGGCGACACTGTTTTCCAATGTGCATTTCTATTTTAGTACAAAATCGCAATGGCGCAAATAAGATAATCAGACTTTGATGTCTAAAATCAAGGTGGAAGAATCCGATTGCATACTTCATCAGATCCTTCTTTTTATCTTGACTTTTCTCCATTGACTAGTGGCTCTGCACTAATACGTTGTGCTATCCAACACTTCTGAAATTATGTAAAAAATATTAGTCTTCGTTGATCTAGCCTTATATGCTTTTAACAATCTACAATACATAACTCATTTAGTTTTTTATTATATGAGACAGAATCTCATTTAGCATTATTTTACTATCCAGGAACTAACAAATATACTTGTTTTGCTAAAAACCATGGTAATTAAAATGAACTCAATATAACTCAAATTTACAAGTAGGGCCCATGTAAAATCCGTACTGTAGATACAATACGAATGGGGATGGGAAAGCATCAAAGCGCTATTGCGGAAATGGCCTATAGCTACCGCTGACCAGTACCAAAAATAGCCCATCCACTTGTTCACAACAAAATTATATTTGCAAGAGAAAATAGTACGTACAATTAGCCCTAGAAAGTTAGCTATTCCATGGATTAAGCTCAAGATTACAATGACGAACCGCAAATGGAATAACTAATCAGCATCTTCATTCATATACATTAACCTTTTAATTTGAGCATCCTTAGGGTTATCTCTTAGCTTCATGATTATATTACATCTGCCGACGCAAGCATTGAGTTAGAGCATGATCCTATGGAAATTTCAAAGGTCCAGTCACTAGCCAAGCCAGCCACCATAGGAGCCCTGGTGTGGGTATGGATACTGCTGCTGGGAAGCAATGTTCAAAGGATCAGGTGCCATATCCCTTCTATTGTCAGGAACATTGTATGGGCCTGTAGTATAGTTTGTTTCATGAAGCCGCAGAGTATACTTATCCATAGTGGACCTCCCTGTCGAACCCAAAGATGAAATTCCATATGAGGAATTAAGAGCAGACTGAAACTCTGAAGATCCAGTGTATCCACTTGTATGTGTACTCTGCCGTCCATACATTCTTATTTGTGCTCGAATATCATTGGCAGGGGGGTTCATGGCTGTTCCGGGATGATCGTCCCCTATGTGTCCACCGTACATTCTTATCTGTGCTCGAGTATCAGTGGCAGTTGTCGCTGATAGAGTATGATCGTCCCTAATGCGTCCATCATTCATTCTCGCATCCTCCACATCTCTACCAGCAACTGCATTCCTTTGAGCAGAACCAGTATTTTCCATGCTGTAATCCATTGAGCAATCTTCTAAGTTCTGGTTCCTGTAAAAGCTGACACCACTTCCACCAGATGCTGCACTGTATAAACTACTATTTGCACCACCAGCATAACCCCCTGGCAATTCTTTGAGATCAGGACTGTGCATCCTCAAGCCAGCACCAACATTATCAGTGGAAAAAGCAACGTGCTTTTCTACAGATGCAACTCCATATCCAGCAACATTTCTAATACAGTTCTCATAGGGTACCCTCTCAAAGGGAGGTGGGCAGGGCTCCGGTAGAGGACCATTGAAATAATTATCGGGATGCGCCATCCTCTCAGAGGGATATTCACTTGCCATTGGGGAATTGCTCCTTGATTTGTACTGAAAATTCCTGCAGTCTGAGGGTGAGATGCTCATGTATGAATCTGCTTTCATAGCACCACCTGTTTTCTCTGGTTTCATTGTCCTTCTAGAGCTATTTGAGACTATTTCTTCTCTGCTGTCATAGTAACGACTGATTTTGAAGCCAGAATGAGCATCTCTCTCTTCATGAAGAAAACCACTTTGATTTGCTCGACATGTATCACTTTTTTTCAAAGTAACCTTTGTTTCCTCATATGAAACCTCTACCTGCTTTTCTGGAGGGAATTCGTTAAATTTTTCTGCTTTCCCAACAAAGTTTGTGTTTTCAATCATGTAGGTTTCATTCCCATTTCCAAATCTGTTGTTCTGCTCACAAGGGACTTCACTATGATTCTGTGTAGGGAAATCACCCAAAATATAATCCACTTCTATTCTGGAGGGATTCAATGTAGTGTGACCATGCTCCTCAGCTATTCTCCTGTGCTTCTGCGTCCAATCAGGACGGCTCCACAAATACAGTGGGGGTGGGGATACATTCCATTGGTCCATTTGTTTGTCAGTCACATCCAACGAACCAGGCAAATAGAATGACTGCAACACATAAATAAGTCAACTACTTCATCAAGCAGGAGAGCAGTTGTTCCATGGATAAGTTCCATACCTTCCCAGAAAGACTTCCAGTATCCTCCCAAACCAAATCATAAGGTTGTCGCTTTTGATCCAACCTGATAATGTCCAGCATACAGGTCAAATATAAACAAGGGGAAACGAAGTGACAATATAAATATGTCTATACGCTATGTTTTACAAAAACGATCCCCATTACCTTTCAGTTTCCTTTGGAACAATTAGTATAATGAGCTTCGGCTTGAAGGTGAGCGCCTTGTCAATGAATTTGTTTGCAAGCGTTGCTTTTAATCCAAAAGGAGGATTAAGGCCCATGATCTACACAATATAATTTAAATGACTACTTGTTAAATATACAACATGTACCTTTCTTAAAGTAAAGAAATGTTTTTTGAAAAAAAAATCAGCAGTGCTATATGTCCCAAAAAGATATTACAGTAGGCTTCCTCCAAAGGCCCCATGTAATAAAACAATATGTAGTCTCTTATGGGAAATATTTTGAAGCACGCAATCTGAACTCATTAACAGCATCATTTTAGGAGCATTTTTCATCCAGATCTCACTGTTCTATTGAAATACTTTATATTCACGCATATAGAATCAAGAGAAGATGAGAAAGAACGAAGTGACAAAAGGATCTAACAATAAACGCCTCGAGCACTTATTCCGCGAATGCATGATAGTCAATCACATTGCCAGTTACTTCTTGTCATGTTTCGAAAATGGACTCAAGTAGCACTAGGCATTAGGTAGTGCCTTGCCGCCCTGATTATGGGGTAATTGGCACGTCTAGGCAATATCCCGCCTAGGCGGGACCTAGGAGGTCCAAGGTTGTCCAAATTTACTATTTTTGCTATGATAGCTAATTGATGGAGCGTGTAATGGTCCGAGGACCAGGATAAGGGTGAGATGACGAGATTGCTCTCGTCGATGCCAGGCTTAGTACATGGAGCTTCTGCCTCATACACTCTAGGGATGGGGGTAGGCCCAATCTTCAGGAGATTCTAATCATGCCGGACCAACTTTTGTATTTGCTTTATTCATGAATAGCTAGGACGAATGGACAGCCTTTATAGCTTGAGGCACCAGCCAACAAATCAAACGGGATACAAATCCAAACAGACTAGGACTCTGTATCTTGCGTAATACTGACCAGATAACTTGCCTAATCCTAGGAGATAACATGCTGGTATGATTCCTAATAAACCATAGCTAAATACAACAACTAATTAATCTCTTTCCTTCCATCTATCTTGTGGCCACGGGAACTGTTGCTGCATGCTGCCCACAGGACCCAAAATCCATAACATTACACTGCTCATCGAAGACAGCTCGACCTCGAGCTGTGGCTGTGGCCAAGGCCATAGCCCTAGCTAGGCCCACGCCGACGAAAGTACAAGGGTCCATGCAGTTCTTGAAGACATCCACGTTTTGAAGGTTGGAAACTAGCACACGGCATATCTATGCATGTGTACAATTAGCTCATTTGACTTGTCTAGAATTGCATAACCATATTTCAATTAATTACAATGCCTAGTGTAAGTTTTCATATGGTAAGTTGATTGTATTTCTCTCTTTCTTATGAACAACCTATATAGTTTATTAGTAGTAGATTTTTTTTTTTGCACTAGTTTCACAATTAGTATCTTTTATGTACCATGAATCAATCTATAGAGTATCATTCTCATTATTATTAATAACAAGTGCATATATCTCGCAAGTATTCAAAACTTGTATACATACATTTAAGGGGAGTATATCCTATAGGCTGTGATTTTAAAACTAACATGTATTGTTAGATGTATCTTTTGTAATCTCATGGAAAAATCAACACGTCCTTAGAGGTATACAATACTTAAAGGCTTCAATTGGTATCATTATCAATTCATTTCTACATTTAAACTACCTCCATGTATGATATGACTTAAATTTCTTACATCTACTTATTGTTTAGATGTGCATATATTGCTACATTCCTACTAGTGGTATACATACTGGCTCTCATTATATGTATGCACATATAAAGGAAGAGTTTAGATTATATCATGTGAGTTTTATAAATTATAATCCTTGTTTGTCTTTTTCAATTAATTTCAATGCCTCGTATCCTTACAATTGGTATATCATTTCATGAAGCTCTCTCATGTGCTCTAACGTTTTTCCTTGAGTTCAACATATGTTTGTAGCCCTTTTTAAGATTGTTGACAAAGGAAAAGAAGTTTGATGACTAATGCAAGAAACAGGATACAAGATATCTAGGAATGCCGAAGTTGACAAAAGAAGAGTAGAAGATACAAGAAGCAACATGAGACGCCGAGGTTGACAAAGGGGAGAAGCTCTTGTATGGATCGATCAAGGGAGATAGTGACAATAAAGAAAGGAGACACAACATAAGAGAGCTAAATGGTAAGAACATGCATCCAACCAATGTAGTAAGGCTTTGTGCTCTTTACGATTTGTATCATTTATTATTTGCCACTTGCTTTGGTTGTGTTGCCATCAATCACCAAAAGGGGGAAATTGTAGCGAAAATGACATTATTAGGCCATGATTGTGATTCTAGTGATTAATGACAACATAGTCATTGGGATCAACTTGTTTGCCAAGAATATATGTTAGTAGATCTCATGGATACAATACATCAAAAAATCACCGCAGCCGGAACAAAGTTTGATCGAATTGAAGAAGTTCCAAGAGAATTGATCTCACCGGATGATCCGATGTTTGAGGGTTGAACTCACAAGAATATTTTGTCCAAAGACAAAGTGAAGGTTGATGACTAAACCCATCAGAAGGTCTGGTGCTCTGAGGATGAATACACCAGAGCATTTTACACAGGGAGGCTGGAAATGCTCGGATGTCTCAAGATAACTCACCGGAAGGTCCGGTGATGGATTCTCTGGCACACCAGAGTGTCCAGTGCTCACAGAGACATTGGGTGGAGCTCCAATGACTAATTTTTGAGGTTGTACTCACCGGATGATACAGTGTTAGTATTACTATTCTCACCGAATCATCCGGTGTTAACAGCTTTTCTAAGCCATTGAAAAAACAGCTAGATGTTTGAGGCTATAATTGCCCTTCCACCCAGTTATTTGAAGGTGTGACATGCTGCTGGAGTCTTAAAAAAAACTTATATACACTTGAGAAGATATCCAAATCACCAAAGTGCTTAAAGTAATTATCCAAGGTAATTAAGCACAAGATTAGAGAGTGTTTAGTACTTATAGACCTAGAATGAGTTGTAGCTAGGTGTTGCCATCTCTAGTCCATGTTGTACCGAGAGGTACGTTGGTACCTTGGAGTCTTGATAACTCGCCAGCATCTTGAGCCTTAGTAGCTTAAGCTTGTTGATCCTCCGACTTTGTGTGAAACGACGACAAGATACGTGTATGGAAACGCGGAGACTCTTGCTTTGGTGGCTCAAGCTCCGAAGTGATCACAACGGGAAGTGACCGGAAGAGAGACTAATGGTGAGATCTTACCTTGGTGGCTTGTGACTCATCGTGCTTGATATCTTATCTTAGTAACTTGGTAGCTCAAGAGCCGTGACTGGAAGAGAATTGACTACTAGGAGTATATCTTTTGTAGAGCTCCAACATGGACTAGAGATAGCATTCATACCATCAATACCACGGGATAAAAATCCCTTATGCTGAGTTTGCCTCTCCACCTTACTTACATTTCCGCATTTACATTCTTGCAATTTACCTTGTTAGGATAAGTTACAATCCTCTTAAACGGTAAAGTAAACACTAGATAAATTTATAGCACATTTAGATAGAAATTGAGATAGATTTATCTTATGAAGTTTTTAGAGCCATTAGTTTCTAAGTATCCTAATTCACCCCTCCCACTTTTAGGAGATCACCGTTCTTCATAGTTCACACAAGCTATCAAATTTGGAATTATCCATAGCTTTAATTAGGGTGGAAAGATCCATACTAATTTAGATCCATGTGGCAGTTCCTTTGGACGCACAGTCATCCAGTCCCTCTTTTCAAAACCGATAGAGTTCTGCAAAAATGCCATACTTACTATGTCAGATCCCATGTTGAAAATCAAATTATAAATGATAGGCATAATTGTTCTGAGTGAGCATGCTGATAAATCATGAAAAGTGATAATAAGAGAAGTCCAGTAAGGGCAGTTCTCACAGGTGACATAATACATCCCAGGATATCACGAATTGCAATGCATCGCATCAATCAGCTCAGTCACAAGTGATGCAACTCGGTTGAAATGAATCCACTAAATTTTGCAGTTAGTACCTCCTATGGAGATAGATTTAATATATTTATCAAACTCAAAAAAGATTAAAAGGAATGACCGTGTTAATTTGAAGATCTGTAGTAACAATGAGAATTTTTAAAAAAAATATAGAAGCCAAAATTTAGGAGTTGGGCTAGGTAATGACTTGAAACCGGACTGAATCCAGCTTATACTCTCAAGCATTACAGCCTAACCAAAAAAATATACTTATTCTATAGTCTAACACAACCCAGATTATAGAATACTATTAAAGCATTTCAACGTTAGAGCACAAGTTTCTGCTGGGTTCAATCAATTTCACCTGTTTCTGACCTAGCAAAATTGTTGAGTAATATCATCTAATTTGTGCTAAGTGGTATAAATTTACCACTGGGTTTACCCATTTCAGACCATAGATAACACAGTTGGAGTAATCTACGGACCTACTCTACCAACATATCAAAAGTTCAACAAATGAAGAAACATTGCTACTGGACCACTGTTTTCTGAACCCACTATTGAGCCACCCCCTGACTGGCTCTAGTCATGTAATTGCAAAAAGTATAAATGAATTTTCAAAGGGTTCTTTAGTAAAGCATGGTAATATATAAAGGAATAAAGGACTCCATAGTTTACCGATTTTACCTTTGGTCGAATAACATCATAATTCTTGAAGTTGCATTTTTTGCCAACTTTATCAAGCTTTTCTTTCATAAATTGACTGAAGTCATTTAGACCACAAGAGAAATCCACAATCTGGTACAATAGAAATTGAAGTACTGAGTGAACAACAACAACAACAAAAACCTTCATGTTCCAAGCTACTCAGTTTAAGTACCAAATAACAAATAAAAAATATAACAGAAACCAAAGATGCCTATGCTATTACAATAATTGTAAACATTTACGTATAAATGAGGTGAGCCCTGCAAATTTAACAAGACGAAGTCCTTGCTGAGTTGGTCCATTGCCAACAGTAATCAGTAGGTTTTCATCAATTTCTAAAAAACTCACTATATGCTACACTGCTTTACATTTGTGATTTACAGACTACCTACTTTAGTTAATGATTTACGACATGTCAATGCAAGCATGTGTGCCTTTAGGGCTACAGGATGAACATACCGTGTCACCAGGTTGAACATACCAATGAAGTTTATCAACAATCTGCATTAAGAAAGGCAGAAATTCATGACATACAACAACATGCAAGTACGAAGCAGGTTAAAACAACAAAAGAACGTTAAGAAAGACTAAAATGAAAATACTCAAGGACATGAAAGTGATAAGAAGTTTCTGTTTGCTTTACCTACAGAACCCGCTGGAGCCCGAATACAGCCAGGCAACTGTTATTAACATGCCATAGATCAGTGTTCATAAGGCCTCGCCTAGTCATCGCCTAGGCAATAAGGCGCTCGCCAAGGGGCAAGGCGTTGCCTATGCCTAGCCAAAAGAGGGTGGGAGAGAGGGAAGGAGGGAGCACAGAGGAGAGGAAGAGCAGGAGGAAAACCAGTAGGTGGTGCGGCTCGCCCTCCGCCTTCCCCATCCTCGCCGGCTCCTGTGAGGTGGCCGGCGCAGCTCTGGATAGAAGTAGAGGATACTCAACTGTGGCAGCAGCGATCTGGAAGGTTGTGGCAGATGGTGCTCCATCTGGATAGAAGTAGAGGAAGGGGACGATTCAGGGCTGACGGGGCTCGTCACTCATCGCAGGGCTGGTGGCGTTGGGGGACTGTGGAGGCAGCGTGCAGCAGAGGGCATCAGGAGACTAGGGCACATGAGAGGGGAGGGGAGGGGAGGGGAGGGGTTGTTTTATGGGCCGTTGACTTCGACTGGGCTTTAGTAGGCTAGTGGGCTAACTGCTTGTTGTGGTTGTGGCCGATTGATGCTCATATTTTCCTTTTTTTTTCTCTAATATATATGTGCAAGTATGGTGTTGGCCTCACCCACCTTACTGCCTCGCCTTAAGCGCCTAGGCAATAAGAAGGGGTGGGTTGCTCCGTCTCACCTGAACACCTTAAGAACACTAGCATAGTTGCATTTGCATGGACCCACACTTTAAACTAAAACATACATAGATGCTGGGAGGATTATTAATAATGAGCCTGCACAAAATACAAAACTTTCAACCGGAATGAAATTTTCACAATGTATACTCAATCCGAAAGCCTTCTTTAAAAACTGAAACTCAATCCAAGAGTCTTTGAAAAGGATGGTGTGAAACAAGCTTAACTAGACATATGAAAAGTGCTTCTATTGAATGCACACATTCACTCGTAGAATATTATTGAATGAAATTTGCAAATTGGTGTATTCCATTATTTACCGCCAAGCTAGTAGTCCCCTGTTAGCGCAGACCTCAAGGAGTATGTGAGACAGGGCAGGGAGGGCAAGACCATGGTCACAATAGCCACCTCAATAAATACATACATTTTGGGAATGTGCACTCTGGGGTTTTTTTTCCTATCTTTGACTTGAATCAAGCATCTAATATTGCCTTACGAAAGCAGTAATAACCAAAGTACTTTCATTTTGGACAATACCAATGTACAAACCAACATATATTTGAGAATCAAAGTGTAAAAAGGTCCCCACTTATCATGCAATCTCAAAATAAGCTTCGAATATAAATATACCTCAATGAGCTTCTCCTTCTTTGTAAAATGCCGACCAAAAGAAGTGTAGCGCATGCCATGAATGAAAGGTGCAAGATACACTCTGAGCTTATTCTGGTAAGAGAACATTATAACCAATTAGAAGATTTGATCAGTACAATAGGCAGCGAAAGTTACAATAAGTTGTAACTCATGAGACTTGCACTGGCCAGCTACTGTTAAATCTAGAGATATATACCCATCAATCACAAACTATGATGTTCCTTTCTTTTAATGGTATCCCGGAGGCAACTGTGACTATTATTTCTTATCACAACATATTTGTAAAAGTATTATGAAATTATTTCTTATGACAGAACGATACATATTGTTTCAGCGTAAGCAATCCAAATACTTTTACTATATTATCTGATCAAAGATCAAAAGAAGTTTCACTACATGTTTCATATGAGAATAGGTCTTTTACACCCGTATGATAACAGTTTGTGAGCAGGGGAGTAGCTACTGAAAGTGTTTGATGCAACATAAATGTCACAGTAACTCATTGTTTGCTCCCTGTAATGCCTAAATCCATCAAAAAAATTATTTGGACACCACAATTATTATGCTTAGAAACTCAAAAAGGTTAACACAAACCTATTGTTGGCTTACTCTTTCATAAGTTATTTCATTGAATGATGGAAATGCATGAAAATTAATATATGTATGCTACATCTGATCCAGAAAGGGAAAAAAATCCTCAAAGAGAGCATGGAAATTATTGACTAAAAATAACTACTATCAAAAGATATATAAAGTGCTTAGTATCTACATACATTCCACCGTGTTAACTGCCGCAAAACATCAGGTTCACATACTGCTTTAGCATCATCAACGGTGCCTCCATTTTCCAGTTTTTGTAAAGCAGCTTGTACAGCCTACAAAAGTCATAGATCGATACATGAAGAATGACTATCAATGGATATTCTAGTTAGGAGTCTTCCACTGCTTGAATTTTTGGAAGTACCTGAACAGAGCGCTCAAGCTTGCCCCATACAATGATTTTATCAATATGCCTGCCAGAGGATGCATAAGTTGAAGGAATGGCACATCGTCGAGAGATATTGTCCAATGTCAAGGAAGAGACCTCCTTTTCTACCAAAGCTATCACCCTATCATACAATAACAAATATCATGACCGACACCAGGAGTCTGAAATGTTTTATTATAGTTTATATCAATGTGAATACATCATTATTAGCAGTGCAATTGCAAATGATCCTCAATATGTTATGTCGCAAATGTTTTGTGTTGAATACTCTACCGCAAACTTCCTCCACTCTCGTAATTCCAGTTAAAACAGCAACAGATTCAGAAATGGCCTCAATTCCTTGATCATCTTGGTATGGGAGATTTGGAAACACTGCAACGATTGCATCTTCAACAATGCTGCTACGAGTGTATCCTTGGTGATGCAGACAGTAGAAGAAGGAGCCCTATGGTGCACAACCGGGGCTCAGGGCCTCTGGGGCCTTATCTAGGGCTTGTGTCCTTTTTTTTTGTCGTCCTTTTCGCCTGTGTGGCGCGTATGCGTGCTGTGACCTAGTGTGTGTGGCTTTTTGCGTGTGTTGTGTGTGTGGTGTTGCACATTTGGTACTCTTTCTTTTTAATGAAATGACAAGAAGCTCTCCTGCATCGTTCGGGAAAAAATAGATTCAGAAATCATAAAAGGGAAAACTTTCTCGTATTTTGTTGCCTGAGAAAAAAGAGAATTGGCAGGTTCCACTTTAGGAAAGACAACACTTTCCCCTTTTATTTCATGTATATACCCTATTACCCTTGTAGCCAACAAATCCTAGATTAGAGGTGTTAATGAGCTAATTCACACAATTAAGATGTGCAAGTGGTGTATTTGTGAAAAATATAAGCACACATAGGAATCAATTATACATGGGAACCAAATAAAGATAAAAACATCTGAAAAAATAAACCAACCACAGGTACTCTCACTTATTTTTCCATCATATGATAATTGTATAGTAGATCCTAGAAAAACAGGCTCGGCCAGACACAAACCGAAAGGCTTAGAACTATATGTATGGTGTAGCACCGGGCCTGGGTAGAAATATCAAACTCATGGGGTCGCCGAATTACTTTCATTTTTACTTGGTGTTAAGGGGAGGCAGCCTAAACTTAGCAGTCTATTGGAGCGAATTTGTGGTCTGGACAAATCCAGAAGCTTTTTTGCTGATACACGGAAGGGGAAAGAGGCTTGAATTGTTGGATTATGTCAACTATCTAAAGGAGATTTCACGAGCTAGCCATCCCAATAATTTAACCAACATATTCTCTTCGAAAAGAAAAGAACATATTCTGATGTTTTGCTATGATAATTTCTTTGTACAAGAAACGGTGGACCTAAGTTACTCACCTCTTCTCAGTTTCACTATCAACAACAGGAAATGAGCTCTGGGGCGTTTTCCCTATTGCCAGTGACTTCGCAGGTTGTTTTGGACTGCTTACAACAGCAGCACACTCGACTAGAGACTCTTCGGGCCGCATCATCTCTTTGAGGCACTTTGTTTTTTTCTTCTCAGGTTCAAAAACAGGTTGTTCAAATGAACTTTTTATACTAACCCTTCTTGAAGATTTCTGCCTAGGTTCATCAACGTACAAGTCATCAAAAGTCCGCCTTTTCTTCTCTGCCAGTTCTTTGACTTTCTTCTTTACAGAATCCACTGGTTTTGCAATACGCGGAAATTTTAAATGGTTTCTGGATGGTGTTCCAATATCAAGGTCCATATCATGGTCCCTGTAATGGTAAATTATATGTTAGTATTTATAAGCAACTATGGCAGAAATTTGACGACAAAGCAGTTATGGCAGTTAAGAGCAATTATGGCAGAAATTTGACAAGAAAGCAGTTTTCATGTGCAATTAGGACAGAAAGTTTGACGAGCATGTTTACATACAAGCAGTAGATCAAAATTCTCTTTGAAAGTTCCCAAGCCCGGGTTATGATGCCCTCCTCATCAATGTCTTCAAAGGAAATTTCCCTGTGAAATAATTTCAACTATCAGATGGAGTACACTGTTTTATGTTACTAAATAATAAATTGAGCGAGAGACCAAACAATACAAATAACACCTTGGCAAACATTTTCTGTGGTAGGATCTTGGGCAACGTCTGCAAACAGCAAATTGCAGCGGCTCCTGAGTCCTGTCCTCTAGGCCTTTACATTGAAAGCACCAATGCACAGGGCATGTAAATGAAAACCCAACCACAATATTTTTCTCCAATTCCGAGGCTTCATTCCTGTTGTTAGGGTGAAGCAGTTGTGCAACACACTTGGGGTGGTAAAAGTGCCCACATGTTGCATTATTACAAGGAAACACCTAAAGAACAATGCAAATGTCAGAGGCTTAAAAAAAGAATCTGAATCCAGTAAGATACACAGAATAAAGGACATATGTGGAAAAATATAGGCATCTCATCAGCTTGCATGTTCGTATCCAGGCTAGAACAGTTCCATTGCGCAATACCATTTAGCATTTAAAACTTCTAAAATTGCAAGAAGATATTTCACATTTTATAGTGTAAAGGTGTAGTGCCCTAGTTCAATTAGAGAAGAAGTGAGCAATAAATGCAAGGTGCATACTAAACAGACATAAGACACTCTTGCACCTGAGCGGGTGTTAGAAGCATTAACACCAATATGCCTGGTGAGCTCATGATTCACCGTCACAAGCAAAGCTAATAGTGCTTGTGTTGGACCCAGAATAGTAATACCAAGGACAGCAAGGAGCCACGGCCCACCACAAGTAGGTAATCTCAGCAGCTACCAATGTCATATCAACTCAGCCTCAGCAGTCTAATGGGATACAGCCGTCTGCTTCTTAGGCTTCCAAGCAATAAGAAAGGAACAAATGAAAACAATAGGTAGAAAGAGGTCGACAGTACAAGGGACAACTAGCCCAGGTCATGTCAGAATACACCTAAAACTGCAGCAAACTAGAGCAAGGAAAGAATAGATGACAAGATGGTTCCACGCGGACAGTGAAGGAGTGGACTTCAAGAAGATGACAAGTAAATAACAGTAGGTGCAACAACAAAATGACCGATGGATGTGAACAGGTTAACTAAAAGGTTGCAACAAAACGCCACCAGCTATAACCAGATTATGAAAACCTCAAGTGCTTGCTTGGTGCCTATTGATGACAACTAACCTTATCAACTTAATAAAAGAGTAACATGATGCAGTACTTATAATAAAGGATATGAACAAGATCAGTATGTTCCTGGTTGATGCTTCTATGATGATAACTACCCTTTTCGACTTCAAAGGAAGATAGTTGTAGTATGCTCATAATGCCTTCTGTTTTATGATGCCAAATACCTTCACATTTGGTCCATCTGAAGGCTCCAACTCTCCACAGACAAAACACTGGTGCTGCTTATACTTGCAATTCTTGCACAGGAAATTTTTTATTGCCTACAGTGAATCACAAATAGATATTTGAAAAACAGGGGAAAAGAAGAAACAGCAATGGAGTCGAGTGCTCTTTGCCAGCCAAAGCTCAAAATTACCTTGACTTCTGCCTTTGTGTACCCTAAGGTTGCACAATAAGAATCTTCTCCATCTCCTATTTTTGCATGGAAAGATCTCATGCACGAACCTTCACAGCTACAAGAAATAGAAATATCATGCAAATAAGAGAAGAGTAGAAAATTGTCGCAAATATTGTACAGTCCGTCCCTCGGGAAAGGTGAATTTTACATGTAACTGATTAAATACAGAGAAGAAAGGTAACAATACTTCATATTCATGGTATCTGACAAAAATACCCTTAGTATAATGGGAAACAAGAAGGAATCGCACATATAATATTTCACATACACAACAGCTGCAACAATATCGATCAAATAGCATGATGGCTGAATGCTAATGAACTACAATCTACTATTATCAACTGACTAAGAAGGAAAAGTGCAAGGCATAAAAGATAGAATCACTGAAAAAACATGAACATCCTGACCAACACAAAGCATAGGACAAATAAGCATGAAATAGAAGCATAAATGCAATTCTGTGGGTGAGGTTGCTACAGACGAAAGAAGCATTGTATTAATATATTGGGAAAAGCAGAACATATGCACACTAATTAACAAATTTAAATGTGGTATTCTCAAACTGGGAGGCACACAAAAATACTGGAAGTGAAATAAACTCAACTGTACAAAAGTGGAACCCTCATTCAATTAAAACGAACATTTGGTACAGCTGATGCAGTCGTTGTCTCTATGTAGTTCCTAAACATATGTTGTCCGTGGAGAAAGAAGCTTCTTTTCATTTCTTTTAACTTATTTCTTTTAGTTATAACTGCAGTCACAGGATTAACACATAAGCCCACAGACAATATAATGATATAGTTTTTTTTCTACACCTAATCATAACAAATCCTGACAGAAAGTGTGGATGCCCAATTTGTCACCCATAACACTAACATTTCGTATTTTTAGTGCCAGCTCGATCTTGACTAACTGATCATTTTCTCACTTTACAAGAACAGAAGAACTCTTCCTACACACAACTCATTCGAATGCATATAGAAATTGTGAACTATTAGCTCATCATGCGGACGAATTTAGTTACAATCTGTCATCTTGGGTCTAAGCAGAAATGGGTGATATTGGCAACTGCTATTAGTAACGAAATCATGCATCTTGACCTACAATAATGCATAGGACCATCAACTCAGCAAAGTCAAACAGTTGATGTATGCAGGCATTATATGTAAGCAAACATAAGGAGGAACAACCATATGTTCCTCTGACAGAAGCCTGAAAGATCATGAAGTGCAACGAGTTATTAATAGTCTTGCACGACATACATCTGGTTACTACTAGTATGGTTGAAACAAGCCCATAAGCACCTAATTAACCTAAACATCCACGCATTTCTCTCTTTAGAGGGGAATACAAATAATTCTGCCAAAATAGAAAAGTGCTTACAGTAAGAGCTCCCCTCCGTTGTCACAGATAGCACAAACTGAATCAAACAAATCTTCGTTTTCCTCATCCTCTTCATCATCATCGTTACTGAGCTCATGCTTACTGTCATCTTCAACCATGTCCTCTCTTTCCTTATCATCAGCAATGAACATATGTTTAACTTCCAGATCATCTGAACCAACCTAATTGAAATTCGAAAGGAAAAAGAAACAAAGATGAAATGCATGGTTTCAATTCTTAGAAGTACCAAAATGGAAATAGTCTAAGCTACCTTGTCGATCTTCTCCATAGTTTTCTCTTTAAAAAATAGTTGTAAAGTCTGAAAATTCAAAATTTTAAGTCATCACGAAACACAATCTTGCAAGTACTAGCAATCAATAATAAATAATACTGGAAGAGATACACTATGCTAATATTATAAAATTGGTAAATGTTGCAGCAAAGACATGTTTTTTTAGCAAATCAAATAATTCAATCTTAGATTATTATAAAACAAAGTCTAAGATCATGACTTAAGCTGATATTACTCTTTCTCATAACAATTGAATCACCAATACAAAAACAAATAATGTTAGCTTTCTGGTATCACAATGGCAAGCTAAATAGATTCAAGAGTTAAGGTGTGCGACCAAACAATACAACAGCAGCAGCAGCAGCCTTTGTCCCAAGCAAGTTGGGGTAGGCTAGAGATGAAACCCACAAGATCCAACTAAAAAAATGATGTGAAAACAATGATGATAATAAAGTTACTAGTAATGCAAAAAATAAAAAAGATGATGTGCAACCAAACAATATCTAACAAAAATGCAAAAAAAAAAAATGAGGGTAGAGGAGAAGTGATAAAATTCAACAGCATGCCAAACAAGGGCAAAGGGTTGACAGTGATCCTGAGATAAGACCTATTACGATGGTAAAGCAAAGTAAATCCGACAATATGCAACAGCCTGATAAAATTGATTCCTTCTGTTCAAGATAACAGTACCTTGCAATCGTACCAGACTTTTCCTTTGTACAAGTGTACAAGAATCTACCAGTACATATTCAGGACTAAAAACACTGAAATTTGTAGACAACCCCAATAATCCCAACTAGCTTATAACAAGAATAAGAAGAATATCGTACCTGTGATTTTGCAATAGCCGGGTCTCTCTCGGCAAACAATTTAATTAGCCATACATGATTCCTAAAGTCATCCTCTAAGGGCCTAACCTCATATTTACTGTGACACAGAAAGGAACACTTTTAGAATCTTTTTTTTTTTTTTTGCGAATAGCACTTTTAGAATCTTAATAGATTTATAATCACCACAAGCATAAAAGAAGGCAAAGAAAACAAAAGACTTAGTACGTACTCGAAAACTCCGCGGAGGTGATCCCACATTTCCTCCTCAGAGACCGTGGGGCTCCTCCTGACAAAGTGAAGCATCTCCACGGTGACCAGCACAGACCGGACAGTCTCCTCGTAGCTCGACCTCGGCTTGAGCAGGACGATCCAGCTCCCCTCCGTAGAGAGCGCCGTGATCTCAGGCGACTCGCCGTCGAGGCCGAGCTTCCAGGCCACCACCTGCTTGTAGACCTTCTGGAGGCCGCCGTCGGCGATCCCGCGCAGGTACACGTCCTTCTTAAAGGAAGGGACCTCCTCGGCCGCGTCGAACTGGAACGGCAGGACGTCGAAGGGGACGGGTGCGTCGTCGTCGTCGACGAAGTAGTAGTTCTCCACCGCCGTCAGCCGGGGCTCCACGTCGTCCTCGTCCGACATCATCACTGCCGTACACTTCCAATCTGAAATCGGAAAAACGAAATACATCAGGCGCGTGGTAAGGGCTAAAGTAGATCTTCATCTACAATCCCGGAAGAAATTCTCCAAATAGAAGGGGAATTCGCCCAGAATAGTCCCCAAGTGGAATGCGAGTCGACCAGATGGCACTCAATCGAGAAATTTCCAGGAAATGAGCACCAACTCAAGAATTACATTTAGAGAGGATCAACAGCTGAATTCTAACCCTGGAAAAAAATTGCAAATGTTACCCCCGAATTCGCAGCGAAACCCCCCAAAAATCCCCGAAAAATGGAGCAAGAACAGGACGCCAGAAAAGGGATCAAGCTTAATCCCGGGGGAACAGGCGGCAAGAGGATGGAAATCACGAGAACTGAACGAACCCTAGGAGGCGGAAGCGTTTCTCGCCGTGGCTCGCCGCGCAGGAGAGGGGGCGGGTGGTCGGCCGCCGCTTTTATGGGAGAGAGTTCATGTGCAAATGACGTGGCGGTTTTTCCGTTTGGGGGAGTGATTCGTGACAAATCGTTCGTGCTTTTCGATAGAACACGTGCTGGTTGGAGTGGGCTGACTGGGCTTTCGACCCAGCCGGTGCTTAAGCAAATGGGCTGGGTCGGGCTGGAAAAGTGGGCCGCAGGGGTTGCAAGTAGACCAGGGTATGTGCCGGGCTAAGGCTGGGCCCAAAAAAACATGATTCATTTCGATTTTTTATTTATATATGTTTAAATTTAAAAATTACACGCCATTTTAAAATTTTGCTAAAATAGGCTACTCCCACACATTCATTTGGCGAGAAGACCTTCCAGCACTTCCAACATGCGAGAGGCCTAAAATTTTGAAAAATATTGTGTTTCCAATACTCTCAACGTTCAAAACACTATCAGAATAGTTATTAAAAATTCTAAAGTAAATGTGTGGTGCAAAGGATGATATCATATAGCACTCCACAAATATTCAGGCAAAAGTATAACATCTAAGATAATAAAAAAATGATAAATTTTAGCATCATTAAAATTTGTCTTTTTTCTGTTTCTTATTGTGCAAGTAATTGTTTTAGTTGAAATTTTCTTGAGCCCTGGATTGTAGCATCTTCTACACCACAAATTTGTTTCAGATTTTTTTTATGACTCAGCATTAGAACGTGTTTTTTTTTATTTTTAAATCTCCCATCCGTTGGATGGGTTGGAAGTTCTTCTCGCTCACTAAACGGCGGCATGAGCCTATTTTTTGCAAATGTGCAAAATGGTCACATAGTTTTTGTAATTTTTAATTAAAAAATTATAATAAAAAGAGGTCATTCATTTCAAACCTAAAAAGGTATGCCAAGACCCACATAGAGAAGGTCATCGAGCCACACAAAGAGGGACCAAGCTCGAGCCGCGCGCCTTCCTCTGATGTGAGGAGGAAGAAGGTGTTGTGCACCGTGGGTCCCGTACATCAGCGACTGAATAAGGGAGATAGAGGAGGAGGTTTGGGCTAGATTTGTGAGATGGGATCTGGTTGTGATCAATATGGGCTGAAGCTGGGCTTTGCAAAGGAGAAGGAGGAGATTGTTGAGTTGAAGCTGGGTTTTTTTTATTTATTTTTAAAATTATAGAAATATATGATCATTTTAGAAATTTGCAAAAATATATGCTTCTCGCCCGTTCAATAGGCGGGAAATACATATCGTACATCCACTCGCGCGGTAAGTTTGAAAATCACCCATCCACCAGGTGATACGTTTAAAAATCATAAGTGTTCCAATGCACTCAACCCTTAAAATACTATCAAAATAATCAGAAAATTGTGGTGTACAGAATGCTATCATGTAGCGCTCCATAAAATTTTAACTCAACAATTACTTGTACAATAAGAAAAAAAGGATAAATTATGAAAATGGTAGTTTTATATTTTAGGAGTTTTGAATTACAGATAAGAAGTCTAAGCTACTATTACTATCAAGTTAAATTTGAGCCACATTTATCAAAAGTTTTAATTTGGTCTGGTTATCATGACAAGATCACATCAATAAAAATATGGGGTGTTACAAAACAACCCGTTTTTGGCTTCCATGCAGTGTATTTGCATGGGACTGGATCGATGGCTGAGTTTCATATGGCTAATTTGGTTCAAAAACAGTGATGACAAGGCACCACATGAGATTATCATCGGCGGAAGCGAGCCACTTTGGCACTGTTTGATCTCGGAATCACCATGGATGAATTGAATTGGATCTCAAATCTGAATCTAGATGGAAATGGAAATCGGACCCGATTCAGTGTTCTTGTTTGGTTAGCAAGAAAATCATCGAAATGAAAACTGGATCAAATCATTTTTGGTGGTTGTTTGGTTGTAAACTTTGAAAAACCCGAATCCAAATGGCATGAACATACCGTCTCTCGTAGGATCTCCCGTGTTCATCGAGCTCTTCCGACCCCCACGTCGATTTGTTGTAGCGTTGGTTTGTGTATTAGACTTTGCTGCAAATTTTTTTAATGTCTGAGTACTTTCTTTGCGAACACCGGAGCATTATTTGAATGCCAGAGTATTTTCTTTGTGAACGCCGGAATATCCGGTGTGCATATTTTTAGCCGACTAGTATTTCATATTTCGGGCATAACTTTTCGCTTCAAACTCCGATTTTGATGATTTTGGACTCTATGAAAAGCTTGTGAAATGCTCTATATGATTATCGAGAAATCTCTTTGTTCCGGCTTCGGTGACTTCTTTTTTGTTTCATCTATGAGATCTACTAAAGCATATACTTGACAAATATATTAGTCTCATTGACTATGTTATCATTAATCACTAAAATCACATACATATCCTAAGAGGATCATATTCACTATAATCTCCTTCTTTTAGTGATTAATGATAACACAACCAAAGCAAAACAGAAATCATAAATGATATCGATTGTAAAGGATACAAGGTATTACCTCTTTGCTCGGATGTATGGTAAGAACAACCAATTGATACCAAATGTAAGGTAAAGATCTCATCTTGTCCTACCTTATTTTTACCTTCACTTTGTCCCCCTTTTGTTGTGGCCGTCATAAAGATAATTCTCCTCCTTGCTATATCGCCACTATATTTGGTCACCAAAATTCTCCCCCTTTTATCAACATTCTCAAAAAGACTACAAACACATGTTGAACTCAAGGGAAAATATTAGAACACATGGGAGAAATTTTCATGAACTATGATCCAATAAAATGATACCAATTGTTTTAATTGGGTTGAAATGATCTATGTGGATACCATTTGAACTGAAAACACATGGATCACAATTAATAAAATCACATATTATGTGCATACATATGATAAGGGTGAAACATATGTACAACTTAGACAATATGAAGAGATATAAAGTTTAAGCCATTATGCATGGAGGTATCTTAAATGTATGAATGAATTGACATTGATACTAATTGATGAATAAGTATTGCATGCATCTGGGACTTATAGATTACTCTATGAGACTACAAAAGATATTACTTTTAACACATGTTAGTCTCAAAATCACAACCCATAGGATATGCTCCTCCTAAATGAGTACATAGAAGTGTTGAATACTTGTGAAAGATATGCACTTGTCATTCATAACAGCAGGGAATTTATCCTATACATTGGTGTTAAGGGTTAGTCCCTGACTATGATTCCAGGGTGTACCGGTCGATGGACGCGTGAACAATGCTTGCGGTGTGCATATGTTTGTGATGAACTCAAGAACACAGGGGTTATCTAGGTTCAGGCCTCCCGAAGAATAATAACCCTACGTCCTGTGTATTTTGTTATCAGTGTTTGTGAACTGGTTACAGATGAGTCCCTTCAATGCTAGACCCGTTCTCCTTTTTATATATAAGAGAAGGGGAACTTACAAGTGGACCCTTTTTCGTTGATCCATACCTAGCTAAACCTTGCACCCTTAGACTATTATAAAGGGTGGCGCATGTGCCCCTTTTGCTCTGATCAAGTTGCCGAGCCCATCCCATCCGCTGGACACCTCCATGCCCACCTCACCTCGATCAGCCAGTCTGCCCTGTCCCATCATCGGTCTCGCACGTGCGCTTGTGAAGTAGACTAACACGCCTGTGAGCCCATTCCGTAACGTTTAATGCTACAGCATGGGGCATGGCACCTTTGCGCTGGCCACGACCTGTTCGCTGAGGAGGAGTGCCAAAGGAAGGAAAACACTTGAGTGAAAAGCATTTAATGAGAATAGACTAATTTGGTGAGTACATGTCTTGCAACCACCGAAGGCTGGTCGTTGGATTCCCTTAAGGGGTAAGGATCCTGGTTGCGAAGGCGCTGACTAGTCGTGTAGTGGAATCCTGGTCTGGGGAAAAAATCTTCTAACAACTAATATTGGTTGGTGTGGGCCCTGAAAGTGCCTAGAGCGGGGTGAATAGGCTTTTCTGAAAATTAAAACTGAAAGAGCGGATTAAAACTGCCGGATACTCCAGTGAAGGTCAGATACTCCGGTTTGGTCCGAAGTATTCGGTCTAGTCCGGAGTCTCCGGTCTATACAGGAAATAAAGAACAGCTGTGAATTAAAGTGAGCAGCTAGAATCTAAAGGTATGGCTATGTCTACTAGTTATCACAGAGCTAAAACAACAGTTAATACTAGCAAGATAATCACTAAGGCAACGTATATGTAAATTCACAAATTCACACGATTAAGTAAATCACACAAATATGAACGCGAGAGATTTATCCCGAAGTCTGGCCACCTCATAAAGAAGTGCCTACGTCTCCGTTGAGGAGCTCACAAAGAGCCAGGTCTTTTCCAACCTTATCCTCTTCTAGTGACCGCAAAGATCAAGCTAGAATTCCCTTACTCAATTTGAAGTCAATTACAAACTTCCCGTGGCACTCTACAAAGATTGGGTGCTCTACGGGCGACGCCTTGCCGTCTAGAAGCACAAAGATTCAAGAGTAAAGATCACAGCGAATGCTCGAGGATGAACTAAATGCTCAAGTGGCTTAATCTCACTCCAAACCCAAACTCACTAAATTTTGCAAACTTTGCACTAGAGGTGGTTGGAGGGACTTTGAATGCTCTTAAAATGCTCAAAGAGTCTAGAGTTCACCAGCAACAGCAAGCATTTAATGCCACGGATTGTGGGAGTATTTATAGCCCTCTCTCAAAAACTAGCCATTACTGTTCTGTCAGACCTGACCGGAGTATCCGGTGAACACCGAAGTATCCGGCCCCAAATCCAAAAACGGCGTCAGAACGGTCACAGAATGTGTCAGAACTAGCCGTTACAATTCTGTTAAGTTACCGGAGTCTCCGGTGAACACCGGAGTCTCCGGTCCTGATAGGGCTTTCGAAAAGACTAAGTCCGGAGACTTGCCGGACCCTCCGGCCTCTCCAGGTACCGGAGTATCCGGTGAACACCGGAGACTTCAGTGTTTCTATCAAAAAGAATAAATGCTAATTGAGACACCCCTGCCGGAGTCTCTCTCGGAAACTCCGGTTAAAACATTTTCTCCTACCGGAGTATCCGGTGAACACCGGAGACTCTGGTCGTTTTCAATAAAAATAAAGACTTAACTGATTGACCTCTGGCAGAGTCTCCCTCAGAGACTCCGGCCATAAAACTCACCAACTATCGGAGTATCCGGTGAACACCGGAGACTCCGGTCTTTTTCAACAAAAATAAATCGGAACCGAGCACCCTCTGCCGGAGTCTACCTCGGAGACTCCGGACTAAATACTGAGTACCGGAGTATCCGGTGAACACCGGAGACTCCAGACTCAGTTTTTTGCAAAACTAACCTGGTGTCCGTGGGTGAGTGTGTCTCTCAACTTATTGGTTCTAAAGGATATCTTGAGCATTGAGACACTAATCAAGCAATCAAATTCAACCCTCTTAATAGAGCGGCTATCCTAGACTCAATCTCAAAAATAAAAGAATTTAAATCCTATTGAGTACTCCTAGTTTCTTCTCTTCTCTTTTCAACGGGCGTCAAACGTCATATGTCTTCTCAATTAAGACTTAAACCTGTTCATGACTTAGATAAACATATTAGATCCTTAATCGTTTTGTCATCAATACGCCAAAACCCACTTAGGGGGCCTAGATGCACTTTCAATCTCTCCCTTTTTGGTGATTGATGACAACACGATTAAAGCTTACAAATAGATATTTAAAACAGAATTTTGAATTCTAAAAGATATGGTGAGCTCCCTCTAAATGTGTGCATTGATTTAAGATTGAGTTACACTCAAATGCACATATTCAAGATTTAAATTTGCAAGAGCTCCACCTATATCCTAGGATCCGTGGGATGCAATATTAAGTAAATAAGATGCATATGGCAAGATATGAATCACACTTAATTTAAGAAAAACGACAAGCATCACACTAACATAAAAGTCTTACAAATTCAAATAGAGCACATAGTTCATCACACAAACAATAGAGTCCAAATGTCCAACAATGATGAAACAAAGTCCAAAGCTAGAAAAGAAAGAAACTAAGGAAACTACGAATTGGATAACTCTCTCTCCCCCTTTGGCATCAA
The DNA here is from genome assembly GCF_958298935.1 of Phragmites australis. Classification (NCBI taxonomy): domain Eukaryota; kingdom Viridiplantae; phylum Streptophyta; class Magnoliopsida; order Poales; family Poaceae; genus Phragmites; species Phragmites australis. The sequence goes on along the minus strand of NC_084936.1, from coordinate 15,340,535 downwards.
GTACCAAAAAGAGAGAGAACCTAATCGCTGCTGGCTTCTTCATCGTTATCGGCGTCATCATCATCATCTTCATCATCACTTCCATCATTGTCGTTGCCAAGAACGACGTCGGAGGAGTCATCTTGAGCTTGAGCTTGAGAGCTCTCTGCAGCTGCTTGGGCTTCATCATACCATGCCCATGGATTTTCAAATTCAACCAGTGCACTTTCCGCTTCATCCAAAGCGATGAGTGAACAAGGTGGCTGAAGGTTCATAGAGGCGTACATAGCTTTCTGACGCTTCTCCATTTTATTCAAACGAACACCTTGCTCCTTAATCTGTGTAGCATTATGAGTGCACACTCTAAAAATGGCTTTGAGAGTACTTTTGATAAAAGATGACCCTCGAGGCAAACTTCCTTGAGCTTGGTGGAGCATGAGGAGGTGATGGCGAGGGGGATGGAGCTCGGATGTTAAGGGGTCTAATCCGATAGGGTTCATACTTTATCTCCTTCACAAAGGTTTTCTTGATACTCTCTCAATGATAGACATGATATAGGGAGCGTATCCACAACTCTTGATGAGCGATTTGGGTGTGAACACAATTTCTTCCCAAAGAAAATACGCCACACTGAAGGGAGCATGATCATTGGACATGGTGGCGAGGAGATTCCTAGAGATGCTCTGCACAGTTGTCGCATCCCCGCTCTTTGGTGCCAAAGTGAGTCGAAACAAGGAGTTTAAGCAACGGTAGAATGGTCTCATTCCTGTAAGTTTTCCAAACTCGACTCATCCATGGTTAAGATACAAGAACCCAAGCTCTTCCAAAGTAAGTTGATTCTCGTTATGGATTTGATCCTTGGATGTGTCTCGAGTATCAAAATGAAAATGATGAGCAAATCCTCTGAAACTTATTTTGTACTTGACTCCCTCTGTCATCCAATGCATAAAGGGATTCTCCGATCCCTTGAACCACACGGTGGCATAAAATTATGCGATGACTTCCTCGCACCAATCATACTTGAATGCCATTATGTTCTTGACTTTCTTGCTCTCACATGCTGCGATGACTTCATTGGACACGAGATCATTTTTCTGAGCCATGTAACTCCAATCAATCCACTGCATATGTGTAATTGGCTTCTTCTTTGCTAAGATCACCGTTTCATAAAAATCTGCTTGGAAGTTATTCCAAAAGCGATGATCCGTGACGTTCTTCTCATAGTCATACGGGTTGTTCAATCTTTCATTGACCACCCTGGATACATGCCTCATATAATTCATCGTTTGTTTTGGAGTGTCAAAGATAGTGGCAGTCCTTAGTGGTCTATGGAGTTTCAAAGGTCCAATTACTTCATCAGCTTCCTCTTCTTCCTCATCTTCCTCGGACTCAGAACTGTTTTCCGTGGCGATGCCTTTGCCTCTCTCTTCTCGAGAAGGAATCCCACCTCTTCCCCTTCCTGCTGTCACCCGGGCTACACCTTTTCCACGACCACTTTCGCGGCCTCTCATTGCTTGACTCTTGGTCCGACACAGAGTGACAACATCTCTTTGATAATCTTCAGCAAATGTCCCTTCTTCTATGTGAATTCCTCTTCTTGTGGCCACTTTGCGGATTCTCTCACTGCTTGCATGCCCACTCCCACTATCCTCTGAGTGGGCCGGTGCTCTCGCCTCTTGAGCATGAGGATCACTCTTTTGTTTCTTCTTCCTCTCAAAGGTGTGACCCTTTACAAAGTAATCTCCGGCCATAGCAAATTACCTGAGAGAGATAGAAGGAATAGGAGGATATGAGGGAACACTAATGAAAAGAATGCTGCTAAAAATCAGGCAGACACCGGAGTATTCGGTGAACACCGGATACTCCGGTCAGCTCGAGAAATCCCCCAAAACCTAGGGTTTTGGAAGATTCGGCCGATAAGAGTTGAATCTGTTTTAGGGATAAGTTCTATGGAGTATATGGAACTATTCTACCAAGGGAAATCGATCCTAGACAAGGGCATTGATAGATCGGGAAGATTTTGGAAAAAGTACCTTTTGGAGCAAAATACTTCGGGGATTTTGATGAATAGAGTTTTCCGAAGATTCCTGCCTTGAATCCAAGTGAGGAACTATGAAAATCTTGAAGCTCCTTGGTTGTTCCTCAAAAATTGCCAGAGAGAGTAAGTTTGGGATAGAGGAGTTGAGAATAGATGAGTATGAGGAACTGTTCGGGAAAGGGGTTATATAAGAAATCTGGAGACACCGGAGACTCCGGTCCTGACATTTTACCGGAGACTTCGGTGAAGATCGGACTATCCGGTAACTGGAACCTGGACATGAATCAGCTGAAAAGAGAACAGTGTCAGGTCCGGATACTCCGGTGTACACCGGACATTCCGGCCCCTGGAACTATTACAGAATAGATTGAAGGCTGAAATTGGGGAGGAATTTTTCAGGAGAAAACCGTTGGACATAAAGGACTAATTTGCTAAATGTGATCAGCCAACAAGCATCATTACATAACTATGATCACAAATTGCAAATTATGATCGAGAGATCAAAGAACCAAATAATTTTGAGCAAATCACTCAAACATGCAGTTTTCGCAAACTCCTAGCTAAGAAAGCTACAAATCTACAACAAGCAAGTGTATGCAACAGTTCAAGCCACGTTTCGAGAATCTAGGATATTTAATTCACTTCTCAACTCGCAAAACCTTTGCTCGTCTAGTGGCTTAGTGAGGATATCGGCTAGTTGTCTTTCGGTTCTCACATGGCAAATATCGATATCCCCTTTTGTTGCATGGTCTCATAAGAAATGATGTCTAATGTCTATGTGCTTGGTTCTTGAGTGTTGTACGGGATTGTTGGCTATTTTGATGGCACTCTTATTATCACACAAAAGTGGAATTTTGGATGTTTTGTGGCCATAATCTCTTAGTGTTTGCCTCATCCATAGGAGTTGAGCACAACAAGCTCCCGCGGCAACATATTCGGCTTCGGCAGTAGATAGGGCTACGGAGTTTTGTTTCTTAGACGACCAAGACACTAAGGACCTACCCAAGAATTGGCAAGTTCCCGAAATGCTTTTTCTATCTACTTTGCAACCGGTATAGTCGGAATCCGAATCGCTGATAACGTCGAAGGATGACCCTTTAGGATACCATAAGCCAAGGTAAGGTGTATGAACTAAATATCGAAGAATCCTCTTAACGGCCATTAAATGACATTCTTTTGGAGCGGCTTGAAATCTTGCACACATGCACACACTAAGCATGATATCGGGCCTAGATGCACAAAGATAAAGCAAAGACCCTATCATGGAGCGATATACCTTTTGATCCACGCTTTTGCCTTTTCCATTGAGATCAAGATGTCTATTAGTTTGCATTGGTGTCTTGATCGGTTTAGCATTCTCCATCTCAAACTTCTTGAGCATGTCTTTGATATACTTTGTTTGGCAATTACAGGTTCCTTCCTTGAGTTGTTTGTTTTGAAATTCGAGAAAGAACTTCAATTCCCCCATCATAGACATCTCAAATCTCTTTGTCATAATCCTACTAAAATCTTCACAAAATTGTTGATTAGTAAAACCAAATATAATATCATCGACAAGAGGATTGTGCGGGGACGCAGAGGCCCTTGTCTTTATGACTAAAGCTTCGAAGTGAAGACAACGTTCAAGTGACAGGAAGAGAGGTTAGTGGTGAGACCTCACCTCAGTGGCTTGGTGGCTCATCGTGCTAGAGGCCTTGTCTTGGTGACTTGGTATCTCAAGAGCCATGACCGGAAGAGACTTGGCGACCGGGAGCATATCCTTTGTGGAGCTCCAACGTGGAGTAGGTGACTTGTGTGCCACCGATACCACGAGATAAAAATCTCTCGTACTAAGTTTGTCTCTCTACCTCATTTACGTTTCTGCATTTACTTACTTGCAATTTACCTTGCAATTCTCTTAAATGGTAGAGTAGACACACTAGATGAGCCTACAACACATTTAGATAAAAATTGAGATAGACTTATCCTGTGAAACTTTTGGAGCCAATAGTTTTTAAGTGTCCTAATTCACCCCCCTCTTAGGACGTCCTCGATTCCCTTCAGCGGCCCGCTCGGGTAGGGGAAAGGAGAGAGGGGAGGGGGGGGGGAAGTGGGCCGGGGAGAAAAGATTCGGCCCAAGAGCATTTTTTTTCTAATTTTGGAAATCCTTTTCTTTTTAGATTTTGCTTCAAATTCAAAAGGGGTTCTAAACGAGCGACTTCTAGGGAATCTTTGCAAACTTTTTCCACATATAAAAACCTATTGCAACTACGACGGTATGAACGCATCAAACATATATAACCTATGTCAAATTTAAATTTAGAAGTTAATTTCTTTCTATTGATTAAAATTTTACAACTCCTATTTAAATTCTAGCAAATTTTAAACTATTTCAAAAATTAAAAATTTTAGGGTATAACAATGATATAGTTGGTGTTGGGGGATGATCTCCCATACCCCTTCGGATGGCAATTCGAAGTACGCCGGTGGTTGAGCACTGATAAATATTGTAGTTGTGTTTCAGGAAGTGCAGGCGAATGCTCTAGCGGGCCTTCGGTTGGAGGCTGAAGGTCGATCCACGACGCCATCTTCCATCATAGAAGAAGGCTCTGGCAGGCCTTCGGTCGGAGGCTGAAGGTCGATCCACGATGCCATCTGTCAGCATAGGCGAAGGCTCTGGTGTGCCTTCGGTCGGAGGCCGAAGGTCGACCCATGACACTGGGGGTCAGGATAGGCGAAGATCCTGGTGAACCTTCGGGTGGAGACCGAAGGGTGACCCACGGTGCAGTGTCGGGACTGGCTGAAGGTGCCTAGTGGGCATCGAAGTCCATGTAGTCACTCAGGGTATAGTTGTAATTATGCAGATGTACTTGATGGTACCATAATACCCTCGAATATGCCAGGAATGTGGCAGTTGGGGGTGAAACTGTAAATCCTAGCGTGGAGTGGTTGAGTATGGGCTATAAATAGGGTAGTGCTGTAACTGAGATGACACAGGAATTAAGATTATTTCACCCTCTAAACACGTGTCACACTCTAAAGCCTTCGGCTTCTCCTCTAGGAGAAGGCCTTCCGTGTCACACCCTTTGCATCGTTTAAGGCCGTCCATCGGTGCAGTTGGCTCTAGCACATTCTGCACCCACCGCATGATGATCTAACGGTAAGGTAAGCCGATTATCATATGCCGTGCCGACACTTGCCTTGTGGCTCTATGACGTGTAAGACAAAAAGAAAAGGAGAAGCAAGGTGTCGGGAGCCAGAACATGGCCGGGACTTGCTCGCGGTAACCCTGGTGCCATAGGGGCATTGCAAGTGGTGGTTTCGAGTATGAAAAAGGTTGACACGAGTACCCTCTTGTGTGTACTTTCGCGAGTAGCACAAGCTGAATGGTCCTCGAGTCATGTGGGTAAAGTTGTACCTCCCTACAGGGTGTAAAAACATTTCAAAATGCTGAGCTCTTTGTCATGAGCATGCTTCTGTTCATTTGCATCGGTCGTAGAGTTTACGAATGTGGGATAAGGTTATGGTATGATGGAAATGGTCGATGGATATTGTTGATGAGATACTATGGTTCCTACACATACATGCTCAAGTTGTGGTTGTAGGGTACAGTAGTTCGTCGATTAAGTACAGATGCTTACACCTAGGTGTCCAAGTTTCTTACCGCATATGTTTTACTTAACCCTGTGGTCTTACTCTTGCTAATAGCTCAATGCATGATCCTTGGAGTTGGGCGATTTATATGTGCCCTATATGGATTAAGTCTTGTGAGTACATTCGTACTCACGCTGCTCTTTCAGATTCTGCTGGTGAGGTAAGTGTGGTGTTTGGCTACTTCGTGCCCACCAATGCAGGTGGTGGACAAGAGTAGTACATCCTACTCTGGTGAGGCGTAACTTTTGGGGTGGAGCCTAAGAGTATATGGCTCCACTCTCCTTTTGTTGTTGTTAAGATTTTAATCTTCCGCCGTAGTTTCTCTTTGTGTAAACTGTTGCAAATGGTTGCATGCTTAAAAACTTGTATTATAACTTTAATTACTCACTCTTTCTTAAGCTATGTTGTGGTATACATGTTGGAAAGGCACGTAATCTGATCTTAGGCACAAAACACGTGCCGGGACTACCAGGATGGTATTCTGGTTAATCACTGATGTCGTGATTGTGAATAATGATCCTCCTAATTATTAATTAGAATACTGTTTGAATGGTTCCTCACAACCACGACACTTGAATCTACACCGGCTCAGCTCCAAAATTGTTGTGCATCTTCATCAGATAACGATCTAGATTACATGCTCGATCAACATGACTTCCCTATCGGCATATTTGAAGGTGCCCCCCTCTCAGCGATGACATAACAAAAGAGGTCCCTAGCGAGAGATACCTCGTCGATGACATAGAGGTGGCCACCAAGTGTAAACTCTTACTACCCACCACTGTTTACTCCGATAACATCATTGAGGTTGGCACGGGCTTGGCGTTCCCATGTGGCGGGGAACAAACAATCCACGGACTCTCGCTAGAGCCTAGTTACACTAGGGTGTCAGTGGATATGGTATACAAGAATTGCACGCTCCTCCCACTTCCTAATCCCCTATAGGATGATGTTAGGAAACTTGGGGAGACCGTCCACTCCTTCATCTAGTGGCCGAAGAAGTTTATAACACTGGTTGCCTCTCCACCACCTCCGTAGCCTCTATCTCCAGTACGCGACAGCAGCGACTTCTCTTTTCGTCATGCTTTATCGAAGGTCAAATCTCCTTCTACACCACATGAGCAATAACAATTGTATAGCAGAACTTGCCAATAGTCTGCCAAAACGGCACCTCTCAGAAACGCAGAGCCAGCAAACAGAAGGACAAGAGCAAGGATGTAGAAGAAGAACCTCTATCAAACACCTACATGGTAGGCCAGCCGTTACTGAGCACGAAAGCGTTAGAGAAATTGGGCTGGGCAAGTATGATTCTGCACGACCAATACATGAAGAGGTTCCATGAGGAGAAACATCTTTCTCCTTGTTTCAGCGCCAAGTACCAGCGGCAACATTTTCTGAACCAGCTGGATCCTTTCTCATGACCTTCGAGGATTTATTCCTCCTCTACCGTCTTGACAAGCTGATAGTCTGAGTATTAGTGCCGACTAGTGTGACAAGCCGACATTGATACTTCTGTAAGAACAAATAAATTATGAATTCAATAATACAACATTCAAAATACGATTTCAAATTTGTATTCAAAAATGTGTAGGCGTTCATCATAGAAAGATACACTAGTAGAAAAATGATTTGTACAGACGGTTCGGAAACCCCATGCGGGACACTTTGTGAACCGTCTGTGAAAAAGAGTTTGTACAAATCAGATTTGTACATACAGTTTTTGAACCGTCTGTACAAATTATTTGTACAGACAGCTCGTTATTGGAACTGTTTGTACTAAGTTTCTTGAAGCTAAAAAATCTGAAAAAAAAATTTCTACCCACACCAGCCCCTTATATTATTATGTAGGCGCGGTCGCAAGTCACACGATTTTTCATGCGAAATACCACGAGTGCATTTTCTAAGAGGCAAACCCGCAATCTCTAACCTAGCACGAACCTTCCTTACCGTCTCACCTATTGTTCATTGCTGACCATTATTTGAAAATAATCTATATAAGATTTACACTCAAAATGAGTAAGACACTATTAGTACATACAGTTCTAAAATTAGAACCATATGTACTATTCCTTTTTATTACAAACGGTTCTAATTTGGAACTGTCTATACTATTACTATCAATAGTACAAATGGTTCTAATTTGAAATCGTCTGTACAAAAAGGAACAGTACAGAATAGAACCGTCTGTACTATTAGTATAGACGGTGTAGTTTGTAACCATCTGTACTGCAGCGCCCCGCTTTGTTGCAACTGCTCGTTGCCATTTTCTCATACAGTCCTAGTTTGGAGCCATCTGTGGTACCCTTTGTACAGGCAACTCCATAGATCTGTCTATACAGGGGCATCCCACTAAATGGATTTTGTAGTAGTGATATATGCAAATGGATCACAAATAACTCGTCCACATCCACACATAATCATGTGTTCATCAACATCCATACATAAATATTATCATAGTTCACATCATAGGTTAAACACATTTTTAATGAACTAATCCTTAATTCTACGGTGCGCATCGAATCATATAGTCTTCATACTTGACATCTATCAACTCCATATATCTCATCCAAATGGCGTAGTGCATAAACGAGCACATTATCTCGAGCAAGAAAGGGCAGATCCATCACAGTTCCATAAACATTGAAACCTCATTCACCGAACTCCACGTAAGCTGATACCTGCCTTCACGAATTCTCCTGACTTTCGAGCCAATCATTGTGAAACCTAGCCGCTCCATGACATAACATAAGAGTGAACCCAAGCTAACATCCAAATGCATCCTGTTGTTCTAGTAAAAATTCGACAGGCAAAGAGCATAAATATGGAGAGAAAATTTGATAATATATAAAACAATACTATAGACTAAAATTCATGGCACCAACCATGTCAAGTGTATGTAACCACGGCAGACTGATAGTCATTGAAGCCACATCCTTCACATTCCGCTTAAGTGCTTTCAATTTGAAATAGCTGCAGTCAAGTAAAATATACTCAACTTGATCCTCAATCTCTTGCAAAACCGCTACCACCACGTTTTTTTTTAGCCACATGGATCTCAGGTGATTGGATGCCAAAAACAATAATATTGATAGATTCTTCATTTACCAACATCTGAAAACTAATTGATATTTTCCTTGTACCAATATCACCTATAGTGATAGTCATAACAAGTTGTGTACAACCCTCTATGTGGGCAATCATTCCATTTAACCAAACCAGAGGAAGAATCACCTATATCAATACATGCATATCTTTAACAACTACACAATTTTCAATTATCTATTATCCAACAAAAATAGATGCAAGCTATACCATTTTGATCATTCCTGAGGGCGCCGAGGAGGGCGGGGCATCGAGTTCGTAGAGGAATATGCCGGGAGGACAGGGGGGCACCACGCGGCGGGATGTAAACGCTACTTCGGATGCATCCATGATACCTACTAGATCCACATGAAATCTACAAAGAGTAAGATATATGTAAACCAACAAATTTTACTTCTCTGGAAGCCGACCCTAGGGCACGAGCTACCAGCGGCCCTCGGCCGTGGGCCTAACCAAGGAGGGGTGGAGCGGGCCTGGAGCATGGGGGTGGGCATTTTGGGCTGTGCAGCACTGCCATGGTGTGACGACGCGGCTACGGCTACACGTGCGTTGACCAAGCGGAGAGCGGTAGCACATAGGGAGTGAGAAAGGAGTGACAACGCTCACTGACGTCGGGGATGGTGGGGAGGCGACGTTAACGATGGGGACGAGGACGGGGATGGCGGGGCTCCGGGGACGAGGATGGCGGGGCTCTGGGTATGGTGACGGGGCTAGGGACGACGACGGGGATGAGGATGGCAATGTTGTGGAGAAAGTAGGGCTCTGAGGACAGCGACATCGAGGAGACAATGGATTCAGTAGACGCACAAGGGATTAAGAGGATGTGGCTAAGTCTTCATATATGTAGGGATCGAGTATCAGTGTCGGCTCATAATACAAACTGGTACTGATACTTAGTATCAGTGCCGGCTCATAATACAAACTGGTACTGATACTCAGTATCAATGTGAACTCATAGTTACCTGTCGACACTGATGAATCAGTGCCAGTTTGTTCCAAGAACCGGCACTGTTACTGAGTAGTGGTACCGGTTCCACCTTCTCAATTGATGATCGAGCACGGGATGGTATGAACCAGCATTGATACTTCATAAGTGCTGGTTCTATCCTAGCCGACACTGATAATCTGGCTCGGATAACTATTTGTGTTGCAGTGTTGCCATCGTCGTCATTATAATCATCATCATTGTCATTGCTAATTGCACGGCCTCATCACTGTTAATGATTTGCACTTCGGTGCCAGTAGTCTTGGGCTATTTTAAATCAAAAGTAAAAGAAACCCAACAACGAAATCTTTTTTCAGCCGTTGAAGTGCATGACCTAGTACCCGGGCCCATCTTGCCCGGGTTATGCGAAAATTTCTTCATTGTTGATCTCGGGGACCGGTGTCCACTCCGCCACAAAGTCGGACAAAGCCTGGCTCTTGATTGCCTGACGGCTGATGAAGTGCAGATTAAACTCTGCCAGCTTTACTGCCCACTTGACGACACGCCCAGTGCCTTCTCGATTCCGGAGGATCGGCCCCAGTGGGTATGTGGTTACCACTGAGACCTTGTGCACCTGGAAGTAGTGGCGCAGCTTCCTGGAAGCGATGAGCACGGTATAGAGCATCTTCTGGGCTTGAGGGTATCTTGTCTTGGCGTCTCAGAGAACTTCACTGACGAAGTACACCGGTCGCTGTACACAGCGGGCCCGGACAACAGCCTCGCCCGAGGGTTTGACACAGCCCCCGAGCTCGGCGCAGCAGTCGGGGCCGGCCGGGCTCTCGAGCTCGACTCCCTGGTCGGGAGGAGCCAAGGTCTCGAGCTCGACTCCCTGGTCGGGAGGAGCTGTGGTCTCGGGCTCGACTCCCTGCTTGGGAAGAGCCCCGAGAACTGAAGGCTGCTCGGGGGCGGTTGGGAGCTCGGACCCAGCACCTTGCCTCGAGCACTCGTCACGCTCCACCATCAGTACCATGCTCACGACCTGAGGAGTGGCCGAGACGTAGAGCAATAAAGGCTCACCCTCGGAGGGGGCCACCAGTACGGGCGGTGAGGTGAGGTATTTCTTCAAGTCTTGGAAGGCCTGCTCGGCCTCCGGTGTCCAGTCGAAATGACCGATCTTCTTCAGCAGCTTGAAGAGTGGGAGCCCTCGCTCCCCGAGCTTGGAGATGAAGCGCTCCAGGGCCACCATGCAGCCAGCGAGACGCTGGACTTCCTTGAGTCGAGCCGGGGGACGCATCTGTTCGATGGCCCGGATCTTCTCCGGATTGGCCTCGATTCCTTGGGTGGAAACCAAGAAACCGAGGAGCTTGCCCGTGGGTACCCCGAAGATGCACTTCTCGGGGTTGAGCTTCAGGCGGGTAGTGCGGAGACTATTGAAAATCTCGGCTAAGTCCTCCAGCATGGTGGCGCAGTCTCAGAATTTGACCACGAGATCGTCGATATAAGCTTCGACATTATGGTCAACCTGCGAATCAAGGGTCATGCGCACGGCCCGCTAGAAAGACGACCCAGCGTTGCGCAAACCAAAAGGCATTGAGACATAGCAGTAGGTCCCCACCGGGGTAGTAAAAGATGTTTTTTCCTTGTCCTGTTTGGCCATGCGAATTTGGTGATAACCCGAATTTGCATCTAAAAAACACAAAAGATCGCATCCCGCAGTGAAATTTGATCTATACGGGGTAAAGGAAAAGGATCTTTCGGGCAAGCCTTGTTCAGGTCGATGTAGTCGACATACATGCGTAGCTTGCCGTTGGCCTTCAGGACGATGACTGGGTTTGCCAACCACTCTGGGTGGAGGACCTCTCAGATGAAGTCGACGTCGAGGAGCTTGCTGACTTTCTCCCGGATGAACTCCTGGTGCTCAGGCGCTTGTCACCGGACCTTCTGCCTCACTGGCCGTGCGTCTGGTTGCACAGACAGGTGGTGCTCGATCACCTCCCTAGGGATCCCGGGCATATCGGACGGCTGCCATGCAAACACGTCGACGTTAGCCCGGAGGAAGGCGACGAGCGTGCTTTCCTATTTGTCGCCCAGGTCACCGCCGATCCAGATGACCTGGGACAAGTCTTCACCCACCACGACCACCTTCGTGGGGATGGAGGCATCGGCGGCGAGTCGGGGTTTGGATGAAGAGGGTCCCGGGCCCCCTGGGTGTCCTTCGACCTCAGCCCGAGCATGGACCAAGGCCGAGTAGAGCTGCTCAGCGCAGGAGACGGCGCTGTTGATCTCGGCGGGCACGGAGATGGGGCCTGCGGGGCCCGACATCTTGACCGTGAGGTAGGCGTAGTGCGTGACAACCATGAACCGGGTGAGCGCCGGGCGCCCGAGTATGGCGTTGTAGGGCAGGGGGACTTCTGTGACGTCGAAGACGACGTTCTCCATCCGGAAATTGTCCCGACTCCCGAAAGTGGCGGGCAGCTTGACCTGCCCAAGGGGTAGGGTGTGCCCAGGTGTCACCCCGTAGAAGGGGAGCGACGGCTTTAGACGCCTAGAAGTCACCTGCAGCTTCTTGAAGGCCTCCTAGGACAGGAGGTTTAGGCCTGCACCCCCATCGATCAGCACCCTGCGGACCTTTACATTGCAGATGATGGGGGACACTACCAGAGGTAGTCGCCCCATGCCTGCAGTACTCGTGGGGTGGTCCGCCACACTGAAGGTGATCGGGGTCTCCGACCACTTCAGAGGCCTTGCGGCCCCAGTGCTCGGGGTAGCCGAGCACACCTCACGCCACATTGTCTTGATGCAGCGACGAGAGGAGGGTGTGTACGCGCCTCCGTCGATGAAGGTGACAGTGTGCTCGGGTTCTTGGAACCCGAGCTCTTGGTTTTCGGGGGCGGCACTGTCGTCGCGGCCCCTGCGACGCTCCTCATGCTCCTTCTGGCGCCGCTCGACGAGCCCTTTGACCGACCGGCACTCAGTGAGGTCGTGCCAGTCAGTTTGGTGGATCTCGCACCACTTTCCTGGCTCGGGCCTCACGGGAGCGGGCACCCTCGCGAGAGAAAGAGCCCTCGCAGGAGCGGGCTTCCTGTCGACGGTTGCCCAGCGTGCCGGCCTGGAGGCAGGGCACTCCGCCGGCACGACAGGGGCAGCGTCATGCCTCCCTCTCTTTTTCTTTTCCCGCCTGTTGAAGCGGGAAAAACCTGGTTGGTCAGCAATGGGTTGCTCAGGGCGCGGGACATGCCACGCCCGAGCTTCCGCCGCCTTTGCGCACTTGTCGACCAACGCGAACAGCTCCGCAGTGGTTTCGACCTTGTGCGTACCTAGCTTTTCAAGCATCCGCTCATCATGGATGCCCTGCCAAAATGCGACGATGATGTCATGGGGGGTTATCCGCGGGATGGTGTTGTGGACCTAGCTGAAGCGCTGTATGAAGTGCCTCAGCGTCTCCCACTCCTGTTGCTTGACAGCATAGAGGTCGCACTCCAAGCCGAGGCGTGTGAAGGTGCCCTGAAAATTGGCCACGAACTGGTGGCAGAGATCATCCCAGGAACTAATAGATCCCGGGGTAAGTTCATAAGCTAGGAGCGGGCAGAGCCCCTCAAGGCTACATGGAAGTAATTGGCCGTAACCTTTTCACTGCCACCTGCCGCTTGAATGGCGGTGGTGTAGATCTGGAGGAACTCGACGGCGTCGATGGACCCGTCGTACTTCTTCGGTAGTTCCGGCCTGAACTTCGTGGGCCAGTTGACCCGACGGAGCTCGTTGGTGAATGCACGGCAGCCTGTGCCATATCCCGCGGCGCAAGCAGCGCCCTTGGGAGGCGAACATCAATGTGCCGGGGAGCCCCGACGGTCACGGGGCGGCACAAAGGAAGCCTGGTCCTCTGCCTAGGCCTCGTGCCGGGACTCTCGGTGGCGCTCAAGGGTGACGAGCGCATTCTTGACGGCCCTCCACTCATTGAGGTGTAAACGAAGTTCTTGAGCTCCTGTTGTGGCCAGGGGGCGGCACTCCGCTAGAGGCCCCCGACCGGTTCTGCCGCCACCCGAGGATGGACCGGCCTTGGTTGCGACACGGTGGGAGGTGGCACGGGAGCTTTCGGCCAGCATTTGCCGGTGAGCTTTGACCACAAGGTGGCCACCTCCTGCAGCCAACGGCCTTTTGGGGTTTCCCCCGCTGCCTAGACAGGCGGGTGCCTGAGGAGTGCTTGCGCCGCAAACAACGCACTCCTAGGGCTGGTGTCACCAAAGGTGAGCCAGCGCCGTAACGGTGCCCAGCGCTGTCCGGACATAGATCTCACGGCAGGGGCGTCCGCCGCTTGCTGAGGGTTAGGCGGCCCAACTGCAACGGTGGTGGCGGCCCTGCTGGGCCCAGAGCCGTTGTTCCCATGGGAGGGGAGCGCCGTATGGGCGGACCGCTGCTGCTGTTGAGGAGCAGCAGAAACTGGGGCCTCCTAAGCGATGGGCTCCACTTCTTCGCTGGAGTTGGAGCCGGTGCGTTGGAAACGATGTCCACCTTCCATCTTTTCTGAAGAAAACAAAGCGGACTCAGAGATGCAAGCCCCCTACCTGGCGCGTCAGCTGTCGGAAGTTGAACTCCACAAGTGGGGATCCGGAGGGACCCCTTTTGAGATTCGGCCGGGGGGATGATTCTGAATCTACCTCGTACGTGAAATAAATGAGAGTAAATAAGATGCAGGTGGGATGGATGATTGGATGCTAGAGGAAATAAATGCTCAGGGGATTTTAGACAGGCTCGGGCCGCACGGAGCGTAATACCCTACTCCTGTGTGTATGCTATAAATGCTCTGGAAATGCCTCTCTGAGGATCTCTTTGTGTTACAAGGATTTCTATCTAAGTCTAGAGCTTCGTGTGCCTTGTTCTTCGTCTGTTGGGCTTCTTCCACTTCTGTCTTCCAGAGCCTCCTCTTCTCCGGGGACCCGCCCCTTCTTATACCCCGTCGGGGCAGCCTAGCGTGCCCAGAAAGGAGGGCGCGAGTTCCAAGGCGCCATAAATGGAAAGCAACCATCATGGACTGCAGCTTTACGTTACGGGGGGGGGGGTTGAAAACGTGCCCCCGTCCGGTCTTGTCGTCATCATCCCGCTTTTCAGCAGGTGCAGCAGGGAGGGCCCACCGGGCAGCCACCGAGCAGCCTCGCGTGCCCGCCCGGTCAGAGAAAACCTAACACAGCATGGCGGCAGGCGATATGCCTCGAGCCCTGCGATGATATCCCGAGGCGCGACGGGACCCGCTGTATTAAATGTCCCCACGCCTCCCTGCCAGGTGGTGGCAAGGACTGACAGCAGGTGTGGGGGGAGTGGTTGGAAGTGACAGGCCACACTCCCTCTTAAATGCAGCATCGGGCCTCTCACCAATTGACACCTCACCGCTGAGCCCTTTTAGGGACCACCGGCGAAGGACTTCTCAGGTCCTCGGGGAACTGTGAGTGCTCGGGGACTACTGTTCATAGCCCCGAGCACTTTCTCCCGGATATGCCTTTTCTTGGTCCTCGGGGAACTCGGGCACTCGGGGACCACTTTTCATGGCCCCGAGCGCCCTCTCCCAGAACTGTGTCTGCTCGGGTCATCGGGGAACTTGGGTACTCGGGAACCACTGTTCATGGCTCCGAGCGCCCTCTCCTGAAACTTGTACTTCTCGGGTCCTCGGAGAAACTCGGGTACTCGGGTACTCGAGGACCACTGTCTATGGCCTCGAGCACCATCTCCCGGAACTTGGTCTTCTCAGACCTCGGGGAGACAATCCCCGAAGGAGGGTGCCACGTGGCACTCTGCTGTCCCGGTCTCGGGACTCGGGACCCCTGGGTCCCATGTCACCGACAGGTTTAAAAAAATATAGTTAACAAGTATGTTTTTCTAGCCTCATAAAATTAAGAGAAATACCCGGCAGAATAAAAAAGAATGCAAGTTTGTTTATGAATGAATTGTAAACGTGTACCTGTAGTAGAGTTGGTCATTCGGTATGTTCACCATATTTGGTAAATATGGCTTGATATCGATAATTTCTACATAATCTGAAAATACCACATTTGCTAAAGTAAACGCGGATTTTGAAACTTGAGACAACCCACATCCATTGCCATATGTCTGCGCAGTTCCAGCTTGTGTAGCATTTACTATGAGCTATAAGCCAATTAGGCAACACCGAACGAACCAACAGGAGCGATAGGAAATAACTAAGAGACAAGACAGATTACAGAACTGCATAATTACCGGTTATATTCTATTAAAAACATACCAACTGTATAATACTATATAAAATATAAGTTGGTTCTCGTGTCATCTCTTCTCTTATTCTCTTTTTATCTAATAAAAACCCTTAAAATTTAAATAATTTACCTATTTTTATCATCCACCCTCAATTCTCTAGCCTCCTTGCCTCGTTAACAACTACGGATATGAGACCCATTTTACTAATAAAAATAAATAAAGACATTACAAGAGAAATTAGCAGATGATTTTATCCTCTTTTTTGAATCCCATCTGAAATCCAACTACGATATCGCTCATGACATATTCGTTCAGTGACGCTCTCATGAGACATCCACATCTACATACATTTAGTCTGTGCTTGATAATATAGGATCTAAGATACCGATTAGAGGAGGGTGAATAGATGGTTTAAAAACTAATTGCCAAACGATCAATAAAACATATGAAAAAAACTCGATATCACTAGAGCAAGATAAAATAATCACAACTATGTCGAATAAGGAGAATGTTTGCAATCCTAGATTGACATAAAACAATTCAATTTCTAAGAAAATAATGCCTTTACAGGATAGCACAAAGAGAGATAAAGATTTTATCCTGTGGTACCGATGGCTCGCCGATCACCTCTAATCTGCGTTCAGGTGAGTTGAAGTCACTAACCACTCCTCTATCAAGTCACTGATTTTCATATTGAGATGGACTTGATTTGCACCGGATTAGTATAATGAACTACTTAATACCTCTTTTCACTAGAGTTACAATTTACCTCTCCAGTAAGGTATGCACAATACCGTTCACAATTACCATTCTAGCATGAATTCATTACCATTTTAGATGGATTTTTCCATTTCTCTCAAAGTGAATTCATCATTCTAGCATAAAATGCAAGTTTGAGGAGAGTAACAGCTATAGATGATTCAAGCAAATGAACATCAGTCCTTCTTAATAGTACGACATCTTTCTTCTCTAATCACCTTATGACTGGCAAAAGAAAAATGCCCTACTTTATATATTTACCTTGAGCTAGCCATCATCCAATGCATTACATATGCTTCATCTAGCTCATTCATTTTCACAGGGACTAACCTTTTTACATCTCAAACAAACAAGTTAGTCCACAAGTAAAAATTGTCATTAATTACCAAAACACGCATTAGGGGCTTAGATCCTTTAATCTTCCATTTTTGATAATTGATGACAACCATAATAAGAAGTGATGTGATTTTAGTTTTGAGTCCACTTTTAGTACAAAGCATAAGGAAGACTCGGGGTGAGTTTCAATAGCAAATAATTCATAGGTATGAGATTAAGTAAAGATAAATGCTATCAAACCGTAAGATATAAGGTAATCTCCCCCTGCACATGTGCCTAAATGACTAGAAATGAGACCAAAGCACAATTTAAGAATTGATTAAAATTTTGGTGGAGTTTACCTTACATTCTTGGATCCAAGGAAAAAGAGATATTATCAATAAATCCATAATTTTGCACATGACATGAAATAATTCTTCAAGGCATCCAACAACATTATTAGAACAAAATACTAGAGATGAATCAAAATAGATAAGCAAACCAACGTAGTTCATTACATTACAATGCCATAAGTTCTAGATCAACATAAATATTACATAAGTGATAGTTCAAAGTAGTTCACACAAGCTACCAATCAACCCAAAAGAACCATACAAGTAGTAAGGTGAGACACAAGAGAAAAACAAATAAGAACAAGTCTTATCCTTACATAGCTAAGATGAAATAGCAAGAAAGGGCTCTGTTGTTTGTGCTGGTGGTCAGACCAGCACAACCCGCGGTTTGACCGAGACTAGCGTAGCAGATCCAATTTGATGGATTTTAAAGGAATTCAAATATTTGACCAATGAAACTTTGAGAAAATTCTATTCAAGATGCTAGCAACCCAATCCATCCATTTTTCACTTAAATCCATGCCTCAAATTTAGATCACATCTGCTAAACCCTAAGAGCATAGAACACCTAAATCCATAGGAAACAAGAAAATACCGAGAGGACATAATGGAGGAGTCGACGGTGAGACCAGGGATACTCTTGGTTAGACCGAAGATGAAAGAGAGCACTCCCCCTTGAGATGGCACCATGCTCACATTAAGAGAGAGAGAGAGGGAGGGAGAGAGAGCTATCAGTTTGGGATAGATGGGGACCAAAGGAAGGAGAAGGGAAATAAAAGGATTATGTCCCACATAGTACAGACGCTGGTGATCAGACTGGTAGAAGTCGTGGTCAGACCGCTGGCATCAGAAGACTCAGAAACATCTCTATATAAATATGGCGTTAGACCGCTGGAAGAAGATATTCCAGAAATTTGGAGAGAACTTGAGACAAGATTTGGATTTTTTTTTTAAACAATTCTAATTGGATGGTTTTTTATAACTCCACTAGCAACTCAAATCAAGCATAACCATAGGAGAGTGCATCAACTTGGCATGATCATGAGAGAATCATATAGGAGAAATATGAGCATATAAGTCATGATATGATGCTAGAAAAGCAAAATGCACAAACACCATGTGTCCATTATTTTAAATAATATTTGAGAAGTCAATGGCATTGTGCTTATTCCTTGATGTGCAAAAACGACTCTCATCAAGTGATTTGGTGAAGATATCCACAAATTGATTTTCAGTCCTTACACTATCTAGTAGAATATCACCTTTGCTCACATGATCTCTAAGAAAATGATGGCGAATATCTATGTGTTTGGTTCTTGAGTGTTGAAACTGGGCTTGTGGCTATTTCATAGCACTCTCATTATCACACAAAAGAGGCACAATTTTGAATTTTATCCCATAATCTAATAATGTTTGTCTTATCCATAGAAATTGTGTACAACAACTACCCATAGAAACATATTTCGCTCGCTATTGAATTTTATTTCTTGGATGACCATGAAATTAGCAACCTACCTAGAAATTGGAAGCTCCCGAAGGTGTTTTTTCTATCTACTTGCAATCCGCATAATTAAAATCTAAATATCCAATTAAGTCAAACTTAGCACATTTGGATACCAAAGCCCTATACTAGGAGAGTATTTCAAATATCTCAAAATACGCTTAACAGCCATTAAGTGGCATTCTTTAGGAGAAGATTGAAACCTTGCACACATGCACACACTAAACATGGTATCGAGCCTAGATGCAGTAAGGTAAAACAAACTACCTATGATTGATCTATAAAGCTTTAAATCTACCAATTTACCTCCTTCATCAACATCAAGATGTCTATTTGTTGTCATAAGAGTTTTGATTGGCTTTGAATCTTCCATGCCAAATCTCTTGAGTAAATCCTTGATATATTTACTTTGGCTTATGAAAGTCCCATTTCTGAGTTGCTTCACTTGAAGACCAAGGAAGAAACACAATTCTATTATTATTGATATTTCAAATTCCCTAGATATCATTTCTTCAAATTTCTCGTAAAAATCTTAGTTAGTAGATCCAAATATGATATCATCACCATAAATTTAGCATACAAAGAAATCACTTACAATAGATTTCATGAACAATGTAGTATCAACTTTCCTAACTTTGAAGCATTTTGAAACAATAAAATCTCTAAGTTTCTCATACCACGCACGTGAGGCTTGTTTAAAACTATAGAGAGCTTGTACACATGATTATACCTTTTAGGATCTTCAAAACTGGGAGTTTGCTTAACAAAGATAAGTTCATTAATTTTACCATTTAATAAAGTATTCTTCACATCCATTTGATATAATTAATATTATGAGATGAAGCAAAATCAAACAAGATTATAATAGCCTCAAGTCTAGCTACGGGAGCAAAGGTTTCACCAAACAAATCTTCAACTTGAGTGTATCCATGTGCAACCAATCTTGTTTTGTTTTTCACAACCACTCCATCTTCATCTTGCTTGTTTTGAAAGACCCATTTTGTATCAATAACATCATGGTTCCTTGAATTTGGTCTTTCCACCAACTCCTATACATCATTGCGGGTGAAGTTATTTAATTCTTCATGCATTGCATTGACCCAATCCGGATCACCAAGTCCTTCTTCTACACGTGTTGGCTCAATAGAAGAAACAAACGAGTAATGTTCACAAAATGAAGCAATACAAGAATGAGTTTGGACACCCTTACTAAGATCTCATACAATTTGATCGACGGGATGATCTTTGGCAATGGTATGATGAATCTTTGGATGAACCACCAATTCTTGTGATGTAGTGGGAGTGGAATTTGTTGTTGTAGAGGTTCATCTTCCTTGTCTTCTTCATCAATTTCTTGAGCTTGATCATTTGTAGTATAAGTTGATGGAATAACTCTAGTTGAGGTCGATGGATCATCATATTATTCATCTTCTTCCTTTCGCTTGATATCTCCAATTGACATATTCTTGATAGCCCTTCACAAGCCCTTGTTTCCTACATCGTCTAAATTTTTCTGCTCTTCTTGAGAGCCATTAGTTTCATCAAATCTAACATCATGTGTCTCTTCAATCAAACCAGAATTTTGGTTGTAGACACGATAAGTTTTACTATCAGAATAATAACCAAGTAATAAACATTCATCGCATTTACTTTGAAATTTTGATAATCAGGTACCTTTTTTTAGAATGTAGGATTTGCATCCAAATACCCGAAAATATGAAATGCTTGGTTTTCTTCCAATAAAAAGCTCATATGGAGTTATCTTCAAAAATCAGTGACAGTATAATCTATTTGTTGCATGGAAAGTGGTGTTGATAGCTTCAGCCCAAAAAATATCTGAGACATTATATTCCGAAAGCATTGATCTTATCATATTAATTAGAATTTGATTCTTCCTTTCAGCTACTTTATTTTGCTCTAGAGTATACTTGGTCGAGAATTCATGCTTGATTCCCTTCTCATCACAAAATCTTCAACTTTTGTATTCTTGAATTCAGAGCCATTTTCATTTCTCACCTTCTTGACCTTGAACTCAAATTCGTTTTCAGCCCTCTTAATAAAGCTTTTGAAGGTGTTAAATATAATGATATTATCATGTAAAAAGAATATCCAAGTATATCTAGAAAAAATCATCAATAATGACAAGATAAGATAATAATTATTAAATCCAATACTTATGTATGTTACTAGACCAAATGAATCCAGATGTAATAATTCCAGTGATTTTGAGGTTGACATGGTGCTCTTGTTTGGATGTGAATTTTCCTCTTGCTTTTGGGCTTGACAAGCACTACATAACTTGCTCTTCTCAAATTTCACATCCTTCAAGCCAATCACTAGATCATGTTTCGTCAAACGATTTAATTGATTCATACCAATATGATCAAACCTTCTATGCCAAAGCCAACATTTGGATGACTTTCGTTTGCTATTATCTCCAAATATGATCATATCATATTCCGATCCATCATTTCTAATATATGTGAACATCCTTTGATTTCCAGTCATATGTTGAATGCACTCACTATCTAGCACCCAATATCTCCTACCGGCCTTGTAGTCCAACTATAAAATAAAGTTAAGCTCTTTTAGGTATCCAAACTTGTTTGGGTCCTTGGATGTTAGTTACCAAGACTTTATACACCCAAATGGTATTCTTCTTAGCACCAATTATAGGAGTGCCAACAAATCTTGCTTTCACACTACCATTTGAGAGTCTCTTAAGAAACATAGCATGAATCAAAAGATGCATATGAATTAACTTTAGTACTCTTGCAATCTTTTTCAATATTCTTATTTTTCTTTCATTTTGCACAATAACCGCTACCCTTCAAAAAAGTGGTTTTGTGATGGATAAAAGCTTTCTTACCCTTCTTGATAACATATCCAAAACCTTTCTTCTTAATGGAGAATCTTTAACTATCCTAGATTTTTCTAATCTTGGATTCTCCAACATAACATCTTGCCAAGTCATTGGTTAGTTTTTGAATCTCTTCCTTTAACTCATTGTTTTCATCAACAAGAAAATAATCATTGTAAGAAAGAACTTTAAGATAAGATGGCAAACTAAGTAAAGCATCATGAGAGGTAGATGTACTCATAAGAGATAAATTAGACATGTCATCAATAATATTGCAAGAAATACTCATATCTACCTTGGTTTTGTTGGCTTCATGAGCAATGAGAGAGTCATGAGCTTCCTTAAAAATATTATGAGTTTCTTTTAGACACTCATGAGTTGTCTTTAGCTACTTATAGGATTCCTGAAGAGAAGTGCATTTTCTCTTCAACTCCTTAAACCTTAATCTCTCTTTGCTCATGTAGTCATCAAAATAATTTGTCAACTGAATAAGATCATCATATGAATATTCATCTTCATCACATGATACCTTAGTGTCACCTTTTGCCATGAGACGGAGAAGAATGAAGGTGCCACTTTGATGGCTACACCATCAAGACCATTTTGAGATGGCTTTTCTTCATCGAAATCAGAGTTTGAGCTTGCATCTAGATCCCATTCTACATAGCATGCTTGGTCATCTTTCTTCTTCTTGTAGAATTTCTTGAAGATTTTGTCGTCATTTTTCTTCTTTTTCCTGTTATATTTCTCTTGTTCTTTGTTCTTGCAATTCGTGGTAATGTGTCTCTTTCACCACACTCAAAACACCTTCTTTCTTCAAAGGGGTTCCTTTTTTATTATTGTCCATTTTTGCTATATCCATCTTGATATTTTTTCTTCTTAAAAATTAATTGAATCTCTTCACAATTAGAGCCATGTCTTCATCATCACTCTCTTCATGATCACTTTTATCTCTTGATGCTTGAGCCTTCAATGCAACATTTCTATTCTTTGCTTTGGTAGCATCATCATGAAGATCTTCTTATGACTTCTTAAAAATATCATGAGTGAAAATTTCCATTGGAGTTGTATTCTTCAAATTTGATCTCCATTGGAGTTGTATTCTTCAAATTTGATCTCACAAGGAAATTCACAATAGTATCATATTTGCTAGGTAAAGCTCTAAGAAATTATGAGAAAAATGAGCATTGGATACATCCATACCAAGCCCCTTGATCTCATTTACTATGGTGTTCGAACAATTGAATATTTCGGTAATGCTTTTGATTGGTAACATAACAAATTTCTAAAGTTGCCCTTTGTAGACAAATTTTTTTTTTTTTTGCATCATTGACCATGATTATCCCTTCATGAATCTTCTTGAGCCTTTCCTAAATTTCATGAGCGATCTCAAGTTTGCAAATGCAGTTGAACTCATTAAGATCCAAAGCAATATAGAGAACATTCATAGCTTGAGCATTAGCAAAACTATTTTCTCTATCTTTAATGATAAGATTATTAGGATCAATAATAGCACAATCTTTATCTACAATGTCTCATAGCTTACCACCCATAGCCTTAAGATAAACGGTCATTTTAACCTTCCAATATGCCTTCAAAGAACGATGGAATCCCCACATTGACATTAGTGTAACTAGCCATAATCCTACTCCGAGATGGTTAAATCTGATATAAAAGGAGTCCTAGGCTCTGATAATATTTTTAGAATCTAGGATAGCGACTAGAGTGGGTGAATAGGCGATTTAAAAACTAACTAGTTAAATACCCGTGCGTTGCAACGGGAATCGAAAATTTTCACAAGATAATACAGATGACCGAAACATATTCCAAAATAACATAACGAAGTCCTTGTTCTTTTTGTCTGAATTCAGATGATTAAAAAATAAGTTTGATAGCTAAATACCTGTGTATTGCAACAGGAATAAAAAAAATCACGATAATACAGATGACCGAAACATATTCCAAAATAACATAACAATATTCTTGTTATTTTTGTCTGCATAGTTAGCTGCTCGTGCGTTGCCACATACGCCAAAAATTTGCGAGCTGGTATTGTCTCGTCTAGTCATCAGACTAAGTACTCAAGGCATGCAAAACAAGCTGATACTTGCGCGCGGGGCCTGGTAATTTCTTCTCCTAGAAAATATGCATATTTTACAATTAACTTTTCAAAACAAATATGATAAATAATCATTTACTACAGTAGAGACAGGGTTTGTTATATTATTAGAACGTAACGCTTGAGGGAAGAAAAAGAACAAATAACAGGACATTTGATTGGCAAAAAAATTAAACCGAAAAAAGCAAATCACCAACACACTTGAGTAATTTATATGGAACTATCTAGTTATATAGCCACATGATAAATAACAAAATCGCTTTTAGATAGAACTTGCAACTTGGATTCTAAATACAACTATGACTCAACTTTGAATACAAATAAATAAGTCCATATAAATATATTTATTTTCACAACTATCTCTTTCAAATCGTGTTGCCCATGATGCAGCTAAGATATTCTCATACACCTGCACATATTACATATCGACGTGAATTCCCATCGTACGTTAATAGACTGATCAAGAAATACCTCCTCAGTGCTTGGCCATCATGCACATGCATCATATATAAATGTAAATATATCTCATATGTAAAGTATAGTATTGTAACTTGAAATGTACATACAATGGTGCAACAAAGTAATATGCTCACCATGTAGATTAACGTGTATAGCTTTTTACCATTCCATGCGTACATGAATTGCAAAACGAAATAACCAGATAAATACCTACGGCAGAATGAATTGTAAATTGTGTTAGATAAACATACTTATTACTTATTGTTTATAGTGACGTTCAAAGCAAGTTACCCATATATATTCATTAGAGTACCAGTGTGGAGTATATGTTGCCATCTATAAACATCGTCGTTCCAGCCAGGGCGTGCTACTCTCATGGCAAACATATAGTACTTGGAAATATGAATTATTTTAGGTGTGTACTGCTTGTATGGCATATCTTTACATCAATGTGGAATAGGATTTGAGTCAAGTACGATCAGAGTTCTATCCTGATCGAACACAAAAAGCAAGAATATGTTAATTTGTGCAAATGACATAAGAATCTGCAAAAAGGTAGACATTAGGATAGCGAAAACAATGGCACCAATGGACAAAGGGAAGCATTCTTACAAATTTGCAACGTGAGACATCATAGTTCATAAAAGGCTAGCTTTCTAACGATATGGCCAACTCTTGAACATCGAGTTCTTTTCTATACTTTGGGTCTCGTCCAAAATCAGACGTTTGGGAGAAAACAAAGATAGTAAGGTGCCCGTGTATTACTACGACATCCATATTTCGAACATGTACTCTATTATTACAATAGCATGAAAGTAGTCTTGGCTAAGCATCCGTGTTTTTAGTACAATCTTTTCTTCCTTCAATTTTGATGTAATAATATATGACCAAAATACACTCCATATAAGCAAGTCTTTATATTTGTATTACTCATCTATCATTATTAGAACCAGCATCCTAGATCCTCAAGCCTTGTCCTCTTTCGTCTTGACTTCTCTGACAGGTGAGGTAGTGTATATATCTTCCTAAACAGAAATTATAATTAGTCATTAGGCATTGAGTATGAATATTTTAGCTGATGGGTTGCATCTTCCAAAACAAAAATTATAATTAGTCATTAGGCATTGAGTATGAACATTTTAGCTGATGGGTTGCATCAAACAAACAATCAAACACTCTTTGCCTCATTTTTAACCATCTGGAACAATCAAGAAGTATCATATATGGTCTCTAACATCTACAAGACTCAACCCGGTCTCATTTCTCAAACCAACTCTCCTCATCTAAGTCCTAATGTAATGGCAGTCTTCTAGTTGGGATATAATTACAGAACACACCAGGGCATCAGTGGGTAAGCACAACAAAATATAGTGCATTAACACTTAACAGGCAAGTCATCCAGTATAGGATGTGTCAAAAGTAATGCAATATCTAGCATATAAAACTAAGATGTGTACAGGAAGGTAGGACGCATTGTATATATGATGCAAAAGCACTACTTGTCTTAAGATATTATTGGTCCAGACCAATGATTCATTTCTCTGCCAAGTAGAAGAGGAAGGGAACTGAGCGTTACTTTTTTGTAATATATATATATATATGTATATATATATATGTATATATATATATATATGTATATGTATATATACATATATATATATATATCTGCATTTTATTTGTAGTACATGGCTTGCTGCTCGATGTGAGGCTACTCCGGATACAACTCTCATGACTGGTGGCTTATTTCGATCACCAACGTTCGTGCTGCCATACATAGAGAAGGTGTTCAACAGAAATCTGAGCAAGGCACAGCCTCCAAAAGACTTGGAGCGTACAAACCTAGGTTCGTGCTCAGAATCAGTAATTTGTGTATGCCAGTTTATTATTCACTGTTCTTCAAAGCAAAAATAATTAGAAAAATGCCATCTAAAGGTAAAGCATCGCATCTGGGGATTATATCACTCAAAAGGAACTTCTGAATGCAAGGTTTCTTGCCAGTGTTTTCTCAAGTCAAGCATTAAAGGTGTTACTTGTAGATTAAGCTGAAGGCCATATGATAAAAAAGAAGAAAGAGGAAAGGTAACCATTAAAGTTCAGGATCTTGAGGTGTAAAGTTTAAAAATACTAAACAGAATAGGAAACAGACCTTATCTCATACGGCTTCCCATCAGGAGGTTTCTGAAGACGAATGTCATCCATAATTGAAAAATAGGAGTGGAAAAGCAAGTCTTTCACATCCGTGACTACAGTACAACTTCCAGTGATAGTACTCCATGTTCTATCCTGCAATTAGGAATAGCAAGCAATGTCTTCAAGAAATTCTAACAAACCAACATGGAGATAAACATATAACTAATAAATTGATCATCAAAAGAAAAATCTACCACAAAACAATGAACAAACAGCTTTTCTTTGCTTTCTCCAATTGCACTGAATGTGGCCATTATGGGCGCTAGAAAACCATATACTAATCCAGAAAGGACGCTTCCTGGGATGCCAACTATCAACCATAGGATCAAGATTGCAGTAGCAACAATAAGAAGCAGAAGCTTTACTACAGGTCCCACCAGCTTAGTTCTGCCTTCGAGAAAAGGAGGATGCAAAATGTGAGCACTTTGGTTAGTAATTTGATTAACTTGCCAAAAATAGAATGCAGAACATGCACACTGTACCTGATAATGCAGTAGTATGTCCAAATCAGATGCATGGGCCATAAGCCTAGAATTAGTGCAGATAATCCAATTGCCATGATAAGACATGCCCAAGGGCACAACAAAACACCTGGGATAGAAAATAATGTGAAATGAGGAGTGCATATCATGTCAGAGTTTAAAATGAATAGATAGTTAGCTGACCATATAGCATTGCATTTTTGGAATCTACATATGTCAATATTCTGTGTCATTCCATCATTCATCTGCAAAACATTAATTCCATGGATCACAGCTATTTGCGATACTGGCTGTGGTAAATTAGTACATAACAAAATTTGCATTAATAAACCAGAAACAGGACATTGAACTAAAACCTAAG
Organism: Phragmites australis; assembly: GCF_958298935.1. Lineage (NCBI taxonomy): Eukaryota > Viridiplantae > Streptophyta > Magnoliopsida > Poales > Poaceae > Phragmites > Phragmites australis. Next base: position 15,313,237 of record NC_084936.1, on the reverse strand, counting down.
TTTGAGGAATTTGATAAATTCTTATAAAAAAGAGAAAATTACATATTCTGTGATTAGCCTTCAACAATGCCGTGCCAGTTCTAAGCAAATCCAGCCCAGGATTTTCCAAGTCGAAAAATATACATAATTAGCCATTAAATCAACATAGTTAATTGAAAGCACGTTGACCATCGGTTCATCACCTAACTTCTTGTATTGCAAATTGATCATTCAAATCAAGTCGAAGCAGTTTGGTCCTAGCATAACTAAAATTAGGACAACACGCCAATTATTTAAACAGGTCCTAACTAAAATTCTCCCAAGAAAAGAGAGGAAATGATGAATCAATCATTCCCTCTACAAGCATAATAGGAAATCAAGAGAAGAAACCGCTTAAAAGCAAGAAAATGTCACAGTTGCACACATAACCCTCCCAGTTTAACACGCTTGTGCAGTGGGATGCTAAGCTGCCGCGCGAGCATACCCAGCGGGTTGGCGTGGATGCCGGTGATGACGCTGTCGCCGAGCTCGACGACGGCCTTGTCCTCGCCGAGGCGGGATGTGTAGACGCGGCCGCCGGGGTGCGAACGACCCTCGAAGACAAGCACGCGGAGGCCGAAGCGGAGGAGCTGGCGCGCGGCAGGGATCCCGGCGCGACCCGTGCCGCCGACGAGGACGAAGGCTGTTGCAGCGCCCTGAGGCGGGGTGTCCAGGGGCGGGGCGGTGGGGAAGGCGGCGGACACGCCGAAGTTGATGTGGCCCTCGCGGACGAGGAGCCCGTGGGCCGCGGCGACGAGGTGGTCGTAGGTGGCGGCCACGGTCTCGAGCACGCGCACGCGGGGGAGCGGCGCGCTCGGGTCGGCGCGCCAGGAGGCGAGGATGTGATTGCGAACGACAATGTAGTCGTTGGGCGCGTCGGCGATGGGGGCCGGGAGGAGGGGCCGCTCCTCTGGCCGAAGCTCGTCGATGGGGAACCCGAGAGATAGCACGATGAGCGCCTCCGTCTCCGTCTCCCACTGCCGTTCCTCGGCCGAGAGGCATCGCAGCCGGCGGATGCGCCGTGACGGGAGAGAGTAGCGAGGGAGGTCGGGAGATGGGGGCCAAACGAGAGGAGTCAAGAGATGGCGGGCGAACGAACGACGCAGATGATTTATGCGATGGACGGCGACGCTTCGTGCGGGCTAGCGGGCGCGATCGGACGGGCGATGCTGCGTCGGCCGTCCGGCTGTGGCAGACGGACGAATTCATTTGGTTCTTTTTAAGTAGTAGAGATTGTCAAGCAATCAATAAAACATGTAAAAAATAACTAGAGATCACGAGAGAAAGATAAAACAACCACAACTATGTCGAATAAGGAGAAGGTTTGCAATCCTAGGTGACATGAAATAATTCAATTTGTAGGAAAGTAAATGCCTTTAGAAGACAAATATTTTATCCCGTGGTATCGATGACTTGCCGATCACCTCTAATCCATGTTGATATGAGTTCAAGTCACTAATTGCTCCTTTATCAAGTCACCATTTTTCACATCGAGATGGACTTTATTTGAGCCAGATTAGTATAATGAACTACTTAGTACCTCTTTTCACTAGAGTTGCACTTTATCTCTCCAGCAAGGTGGGCACAATACCTTTCATAATCACCATTGGTGCTTCTTCACAGTCTTCTTTGAAGAGCTCACCGATTTGATCACCTTCAAGCCATCTAGGAGTCGGCAAACTCCAAGATTAACAAATCAATGATGCTTGCTTGAAGAATCACTAGTGCCACAAAGCTCAAACGCTTAACTCAATGCACTAGAATGATCTCACTCTTCACAAAGATGCACAAAAGAGCAAAGAGAGGTGAGGGGACTCGGTTCAAGAGTATGAAATCCAAATGAGCAAGAGAGTCTCGTTGAACCAGCAAGGGGACTATATATAGGCTACTTGTCGAAATATAGCCATTGCACAAAGCCTGACACCTCTGAGTCCCTAGGGTCCGACTGCCACTAGCCCAACAACTATGTCAGAGCATTAAACGCTCTGATTCTGAACATCATTTGAACTAGTGGCCAGACCGCCGCTGGCCATGGTAAGACCACGAGCCAGAACAGAGACTTCAAATTCTCCGTTCGCTATGATAGTCAGACCGGCACTGTCGACAAGTTAGACCGCGAACCAGACCAGAGACTTCAAACTCTTTATTTGCTATGGCGGTTAGACCGGTAGTGTCTACAGTTAGACTGCGAGCTAGAATAGAGACTTCAAACTCTCTGTTCCCTATAGCGGTTAGACCAGTAGGCCCAACGGTCAGACCGTCAGACCATATTACATGGTAAGTCACAATAACCTTACCCTTGCACAAAAGCAATCAGACAGCCGATCCCTAGCGATCAGACCGCCAGTCACACATAACTCACAAAGGGCTATGTTTTCTATTTCTCTCTAAATGAATTCATAATTCTAGCATGAAATGCAAGTTTGAGCAAAGTGGCAACTATAGATGATTCAGGCGAATAAACATCAATCTCTCTTAATAGTACATCATCTAATATTATCAAATCCGGTCATTTTCTTCTCTAATCACCTTATGATCGGCAAAAGAAAAATATCATACTTTATACCTTTACCTTGAGCTAGCCATCATCCAATGCATTATATGTGCTTCATCTAGCTCATCTATTTTCATAGGTACTAGCATTATTACATCTCAAACAACCAAGTTAGTCTACAAGTAAAAGCTATTATTAATTACTAAAACACACATTATGAGCTTAGACGCTTCAGTTACCGCGCCTAATATTTTTATTTTTTTTGCTACCGTGGTACTTATCTAGTTAGACTTAAGAGTATCTTCAATGTATAGGACATGTTCGGGCTAATAGTGGTGACCCATTAAACTTGTGGAAAGTACCGCAATGCTTAACATTAAAAGAGACCCTAAGGTGGATCCCACATCACATAGAAAATATGCACCCAACCATACATCCTCTTGCACAGGTTCTCTCTCCCCGCCTCCCACCATCCATCCGGGATATAGACAATGAGAATTATGGAGCTGTTTGGTTATGGGCCAAAGGGAGTCAATCCAAAATTTGGTCGTGCCTTAAAATTTTGGTCTCTGTTTGGTTTGAGGTAAAATTTGATAATTTTTCTATAATATTTCTGGGCAAATCTCAGGCGACCAAAGCGTCCGCCAAAATTTTTGGCTAATCAAATTTTTACTTGACCTCAAACCAAATGCTATTTTAACAGCTAAAATTTAGCACTACCATGATTTAACCTCTAACCAAATTTTGACTTGGTCTGTTGGGAAAAAAACCAAACAGCCGATATATCTCTATTTCTTATGGTCAAACCACAAGCACATGGTCGAGACTCCTCGAACAACCATCACAATGATTTTGGACGATCCAAACTTGCCCCCTAATCCTTAGTGCACTTTCTTGTTTTCCATTGGGCCTCTGAATAGTCCATGTCCAACGTCAGAAAGGTTTTCAGGTAAGAGTTTTCCTATGCAGAGGAGAGGAGCGAAAATTTATATACTATTTGGTAGTCAGTCAATAACGCACTTTAAGTCACATGAAGACATTAACCACTATTACAAGCGAATCCATATTACGTTTAGAGAGCATGATACAACTAGCCCATTAGACTAGCCCGTGGGCACCGGTGGATTGATTCTTTATGGGAACGAATATCTTTGTTTCTTCTTGTTTGCTAGATTTGGTTTCCATCTTATTTTTACTAGAAAAATAGACTCACTTGGAATACCAAATTCCAAGGTTTGGTTTTCTCAGCATTTGTGCACCACGTAGCGATGTGAACTGTTTATTTGTAGCTTAGAAACGGAATTGTGTAGTGTTGTAATTTTAGAAGAAAAAAAAAATGCCGCTCATGCCTCACGTGAGCACTGTTGCCAGCCCCATTATTCTCTGGATTTAACTAATTCTCAGGGCATGTTTTGTCCAATCTTTTCCACTAGCTAGCTATACCAAGCAAGGCTGTGCATGAAAACCTTTTTAGTCGAGAACCAATTTGGCTCTCCCTCGGTAGCAAGGAAATACTTGCCAACCTAGCACAAATTCAATCCAAGCAAGAGAGCCAAACATGCTTTCTTGTTCACTTACCTTGCCAGGCGATGCTAGCAAGAGGCCAGTAAGTTCTAACCTTGCTAGGCATTGCTAACAAGAGGTTAGTAAGTTCTGCAAGTGAACACAACAAAAAGGAAGATGCACAGGGCATGTTAAGTTCACAGCCCAAACAGAAAACGAGAGAACAAGATCATGGTGACACAATTTAATTTGCTCGAGTGGCTTGGACACTATTCATTTCTAAAATCCACCCGAAGTGGGTGGGACATTAATCTCCTGCGAATATCTGATAACCGATACAGAGCGAACAATGTAAAAACTGACATCATATGCATTTTGGTTCAATAGAGCACATCACTAAGAATCAAACAGGAAAAAATGTACAAGCTTCACCTGTCACCACTCTTCAGTGAACAATCTAATGCGACCGGTCCAGAAAGCCAAGAAACCTGCCTCGCGAAGAATAGCTAGCAACTGGATCAATGTCCATTGCCTCATATCCACCATACTCATAGTGATCATATAGGTCATAGTAGATATTGGGCGAACTGTTCCAGTCCATTGTGTAGTCTACATATTCTGATCTTCTTGGACAGCGAGGGGGACTATGCCTTCTATTGGTACCATATTCAGGTATTCTTGGGAATGGAGGAAGATCTGGATTTCTTGGAGGGAAAGGGAGACTATGCCTTTTACTCTTACCATAATCAGGTCTTCTCGGATATGGAGGAGAAGCACAACTTCTACTAGTTCTATATTGATCATACTCGAGATCGTGCGAATTGTTCCAGTCCATTGTGTGGTTTACCTCCAGTGTTCTTGGACGGAAAGGGGAACTATGCCTTCGACTAGAAACATATTCAGGACCTCTCGGACTGAACCTTCTAGCAATACCATGTTCTTCTCTGCTCAGGTATGGAGGACTGTGCCTTCGACCAGTACCAAAATCAGCAGGAGAAACCGCTGACTCCCGGGGACTCCACGGCCTCCTATCAACATAATCATTGCAAGAAAAATTAACATGGCGCTGTTGTTCATATGTGCGTCTGTTGTTGGTTCCATGATAACTGTCACGGTGGTCCATTCTTTGCCCTTCCGGTGAATAGTTCCTTGATCTCTTTTGAGCATTTCTCCACACAGATGAGTTAGATGAATTTGCTCTAATATTATGCATTGTCTCTTCTCTTCTATTTGATCATGTCCTCTCTCTGGACTTGTATTTAGAAGTCTCTCCTGCTGCATTCTCATCGTTACTCTGTGGACCGTTGTGTCCACTACTTTTTAACCTGCAATCCAGAACTTTATCTTCATAACGAGCTTCTTTTCCATCTATTTGATTGTATTTTCTGTTATTATCCAAGTCCGCTTTGTTAATACCAGTAGCCTTTTCCTTGTGTTCAATTCTCTTTCTCAACTTTTCACCTACAGTATCTATTTCTATGACTTTAGGATTATCATTGCACTGCGAACTATTTTGCTTCTCTTGGCAAGCATAGCTTTCATTAACTTCTCGGTCTTCACCACATCCATATTCTGACTGAGTATCTGTTCTGTTTGCAATAGTTGCCTTATCCACACGTACAACATGAAGTTGCTTTTCTGTAGGGTGGTCATCAATATTATCTAGTGTCACCACACCATTCCCTGAACCAGATTTGCTGTAATTCCTAGCTATCTTCCGTTTTTCTGATCTTGAATCTTGTTCGCACGTACTTTTCCCTATTCGATTTTCTCTCCTGGAGATCTCTTCTGTTTGTCCTGATATCGAGTTATGTCCATATGCATTCTCTCCTCGTTCCATGCCCATCCCTTTTCCTGATTTTAGTTTGCTTCCATCCTCTTCAGCATGTTTCTCCACAAAGAGGTTGTCGAGCACAGCATTCTGCTCATGATTTTCATGGGAGGTGTCTTTGTTGGGGGCACCACTTTCTTCTCCTGAATAATGCTCTGATGTTTTATCTCTTTCGCTGACATATTTATCCCCTTTAGTTCTGTCCCATTCAGCATTCTTGTCTACAAGAGAGTTCTCCGGCAAGATGTCCTGCAGGTTGACATAAAATGTGTTTCTCAACAAGATGTTACAGCTATCATGTCATTTTCACAGGATGAGCATAGCTAACTTGGCCTCGTGGGCCACATAATCTAAGGTCGGCATGTGACACATTAACTTTTATATATCTATGGCTTAACGGAATAAAATGTATGGTTGCCGATATTTTCAACTCCCTCAAATTTATTAAGATCGAGTATCATAAGGCATTTTGAAGACACAACAAGACACAAATATCCATAATTAACAGTAATAACTGTACAGTTCAGGCTACCATGGCTTATGAGTAGAGCATGTCCCAAGGACCTATACAATTCATACTCTAGTAACAAACAGCTTACTGTGAAGCTAGGTTGCATGTGCCAATGAAGCTTATCAGCAATCTAGAACGCAAAATGAGCCATAATATGACAAAAGCTTCAGTACTAACTGACAAAAGGACCATAATTCATAAGCCACAGGATATTACCTTTTTCCTAAATTGGGTTGACAAGGTCAAGTCAGACCAAGACCAAATGAAATGTGCACTGTTAAGGCTATTCATCAAATATTGTGCTCCTCTGCTGCCTAGATTGTTCCAAAATGATTTTATGTATACTAGCTGACTCATAAATTACTAAAGGTCAAAATGGGAGTGCAGATTCATAAGTTCTTATGGGAGTGAAGATTGCATACATGCCCACTAGGACTTTTCAATTTGCACATTTACCATCACAAAAAAACTAGTTCTCGCTGTACCGCTACAAAGGTGACAAATTGGGTTGACAAGGGTCAACAAGTCAGACCAGGACCAAATGAAATGTGCATTGTTAAGGCTATTCATCAAATATTGTGCTCCTCTGCTGCCAGCCGTTACTGTGGTACACACCACAGTTGTTTATTGTTGAGGACCGCAGTTCCAGCACTACGATAACATGGCACAAACCATGGCCAAACAGATGTTTTACTTTTGGGCTTACAACTTACAAGGTAGGTTTATGACATTAACCATCCACAAAAAATGCAATTAAGATGAAGCTAAGTTGCAAAGTGATTTTTTTAGCATAAACGCTTAAGCAGCAACAGGCTAGCTTAACGAAGCAACTTGGAAGAGAGGACTTACAGGCTTCCACACATGAATAGGGAAGCCCAAGTTTTATCCTTCATTCATTTAGTTTAAGATTACATCCAATGCACCAACATGGCTTGGAGTATGGAGTCGTTTGGATGCACCATTCTCAGCTACCAGTGTATGGAAAAATGTGAAATAGCATATAGGGCCAAACAAGCAAAAACAAGCTAATCATCATAAGCTTATTGACTATTAAAGGATAGCTAAGTTTGGCTATGAATGGTCTGATTCTACAAACTCGTAACAAAATGTGAGTACTTTATAGCCTATTATGATAGTTTAAGCACCTGTTAATCCGTAAATACAGCCTCACAATACTGAAGTTATAAAGCAAAAGTAATTATTAGATGTAGAACCAAGTTACAACATATGAGTGTTTATAGGCTTTAGGCTATCTGCCGTAGTTTGAAGTACCTGAACAGAAGGACCATAAATGCCCTTAGTTGATGGCATAACACGCTTCCTAGCAATATCATGGGATCTCCCTGAGGATGTTTCCTTATTGTCCTTACTCGTAACCCTGAAATGAGAAAAAAAAAAGATCCCAGCCACTTGTGAGGAACATTTTTGTAGCACACTGCCTCTTGCACTATGCTACAACAAATTGATTAAGGACAAACCCAAAATGAAGTGCAAAAGAAATCATAATGTGGCTTTCAGTAGTTACAAATACTGGCTATACCAAATAGCTTAAGAATCTAAACTTTTTGAAGATAATCTGTATATTCTAGTGGGCAATAGTTCAAACAAATTAGAACAGAATCAGTGAGGCACCTGTCTTCCGCTTGTCTGCCCACAACACAGGATGAGCTCATTCGTACTCTAGTTCCTGTAACAAATGGTGATGTGCCAAATTGCTTTTCCTGCCCTTTTACAGCTTCTAGACCACTTAGACTAGAGTCATCCCCAACCACAGATGGTTCAAATTGAAGGTCCTCTTTCAAGCACTTTGTTGTACGCACAGGGTTTAGGACCATATGTTCTGACAAGCTATCCACAACTGCAGTACCAACCATAGATGGTCCAAATTGTAGATCCTCTTTCAAGCGCTTTGCTGCACACTGAGATTCTAGAACAATGCACAGCGATGAGTTATTCACAACTACACTATGGGTTTTCTTGCTTTCTTCTATAAATAGCCTGTTTGTCTTGGTAGATTTTGTTGAACTTTGATCAGTATTGTTTCTCCTTTTGCCAGTCATCCTGTCTTCGTTCTTACCAAGATCTCTTGATTTGCTACCTTCTGGAATAGCTGGGAATTTTATATGATTCCTTCTGGCTGTTCCAGTAGCCTTGTCAATTTTATGGTTCCTGGGAGATTTTAATAGAAGTTAATAGCTCTGAGAAGAAAGTGAAGAGAAATGTTGGGAAACAAACCAAGAATTACTTACAGGCAGTAAATCAGAAGTGTTCCGGAAAGCTTCCAAGCACGTTTGTTGACATTGTTGTCCTTTGTATTCAAGGAAAATTCCCTGAGATACAAAATTAGATGACATAAGGACATGAGAACAAACAACAGTGCAAGCTAAATAAGCCAAGAGGCCAATCTGGATGCTACAGAGCACCTTGGCAGACAATCTCTGTGATATGCCATTGGACAACGTCTACACACCGCAAGCTTAAGTGCTCTTTGAGTTTTGTCCTCCATGTGTTTGCATTTGAAACACCAATGTATAGGGCATGTAAATGACATCCCTGCCAAAATCCTTCTCTCCAATTCACAAGCTCCATCAGTGGCATCAGGCTCTAATAATTGCGCAATGCATTTCGGGTGGTAAAAATGTCCACAAGATGCGTTATTGCATTGAAACACCTAACACAATGTACACTCCGGATTAGAAGGACTAGAAGATGTATTAGCAAGTAAGAAACTCAAATAGCAGAACAACTTTAATAATCAGCATTTGACAAAGTTTTTTGTCGGCTTTTGTCCCTGCAGCAGTTAGGCATTCTCTGTGCCATGTGGAAAGGGTGCTAAAATTCAAAAACATAAAATAGGAAGTTGAATGAAAAATGAATTTACTACAGTGAGCATAGTAGTCACCAAATAAAATAGGTTAATACCTTAGCATTTGGCCCATCGGATGGCCCAAGCTCTCCACATTTGAAACATTGGTGTTGCTTATATTTGCAGTTTTCACATAAATAAATATCAATTCTCTGTAAATATGAAAATATGACATGTTACCCATTCAAGCCAATAAAATGACAAAGCTGCAGCACCAGTGAGTAAAAACTTTGAAAATCTACCTTTACTTGTGCAGATGTGTAACCAAGAGTTTCACATTTAGATTCTCTACCATCTTCCATTGTGGGATGGAAGGACCTCTTGCATGAACCTTCACAGCTGCATCAAATCATTGCAAGAATCAAAGTATGTAACCAAACCAATTCAACCAATCAACAAGAGATTCTGCATAGGAAGTTTTATATGCTAACACAAAATTAATGCTCCGTGGAAATAAGGAAGATATCTCATTCGATACTTGTAAGGCATGAAGAAAGTGATATCAAAAGTTAAAAAGGAAGATAAGTTTTCACTCCCGTTGTTAGTAAGAGTATGCATAATTGAACACAAATGGTGAAATAAAAGATATTGTCAGGTTCAAATCTGCATGAAAAACACTTGAATTCCAAAAAATATAGCATAGCACAGGAGCTATTGTTTAAAATGCTACAAAGAGGGGCTTATAGCGATGGTGAATCATGTGGCGACTTTTCATCTTGTGACCCTATTCTTGACTCTTCACGAAGCGTCACGAAGGAAAATCGTGGCACTTAAAAGTGTCTCTAGGAAAAACAAAACCCTCTAAATGTATTTTTGCTTATAGTGCAGTTACCATCATTAAGGACTTGAGAACCCAAATGCCATTGTAAAGAGCATGTAAGTTGCAAAATACCATGAATAAGGGTTATTTAGTGCTAATGGGGATATGAGTATATGACACCCGAGAATTCTGTTCATCCAATGGAACCGATTAGACGTATCAGACGTGTAGCGCGGTGTGTATGGGTGTTGCTCCTGAGTCCCTATCTGATCTGCCCCGGGATCTAGGGGGACGGCATGCCACACATCAACAAACATGAATGTAAAACCCAAGATGTCGTGTTGAATAATTTTCAAGAAGGATACATTCAAAATATAAATGAGATCGTGTGGTGTCTTTCAACTAGACATGTCACAAGAATCAGTATACATGACATTTCTATGGGCTATGACAATATTTTTGCTGTAGAGCAATCTAATCAAAGCTCTCCACTCCACGTCACACATATAAAACCTTCATTGATGTATCACTCATGTAGAAGTTTACCACTTACTCATCCCTATGATTCACCTCCCATAGTTCATTAAAACTTTCCGATCCAATCTTTTTGTTAAGTGATAAGTGCTAAAGCTGTCTTACAAGCAACATTCCATCAGCAAATTGCCTCACTCATCCCAAAAGAAAACCCTTATTCATGACATTTCTATGGTATATTCATCTTGGATGAAGTACCTTGGTCACCTCACATGTATACTTCCTATTAGTGAAATCTATTTAGTTTTTTCTACCAACACAAATAAAAGAGTGTACTTTTTTGTTAAAAAAAAGCACGCATTGACACGACATTACCATTGTCCAATTAGTGTTTGATGTTCTTAGAAAGACCCAAGTGGTTTTGCAATAAGTCAATGAATATGATATGGAACATTAAATAAGCCAAGGTTTACAACTTCAAGGTTTGTAAAACATAACATCATGATTATGAAGGTGTCACTTAGCCATTGAGGTGCCTAGGGGAAGCCACCACACTTGTTGTCTTGCCTTGCTCTAGCATTGCGTCATTTAGGTGTCACAATAGACCTGTTTAGTGTCGCTAGGGGCAAGGCAGACACCTTAAGGAAGTTATTGGTAGGAGATTGAAGAGAAAGAGAGCATGAGTGATAAAAGAGAAGGATAGGGGAAAAAATCTAAAAGGCAAGATGACTACAGAAAGGTGGAGCGTGATTGAAAAAATAAATAGGAGAGGGAAAGGGAGCTCAAAATTTTTCTAATCTACGATACCCGTTGTTGTCCACCTCTCTTCTGGTCCGATACTTCAATGCCATCTTCGTGTACAACTCGCCGATGACAATCGTGGTCAAATTGAATCTTTGTGAGAAGATTTAAGAGAGAGAAGATGCTAGGATTAGGGTTTGAGACTTAAAAGGTTTAAGTGATAGGGAGTTGTTGGTAACTAGGATGACTTTGTGGACTCGGTTAGGCTACATTCCCTTTTCTTTGCTATCATTTTCTTATTTTTCCCCTTTACCATTTAACCTTATTTCCCTTTAGCGTTAACCTCCTCATGCTTTTGTTCGTGGTCACTATGGCATTGCCTCGGGCGTGCAAGGCGTTGCCTAGGTGTCCAAGCGGTTACTAGGCACTTTGCCTCACCTTAACACCATGATAACCTTGATCATGACGCAAATTAAAATTAGAGCACAAGCAAAAAAATTGAATAAAGGGCAAAAGAAAAATACTAATCTAATTTGTTGAAGTCAATCAAGGGTTGATGTGCACTTACCTAAGCAAATCTCCTCCATCATCACAAATCGCACATATTTGATCAGTGCCATCATCATCATTAGTGTCATCACCACTACTATCATCGTCGCTATCAACTTCGTTGTAGTCATTGTCATCATCATTTTTGCTTGCACACCGCTCATCACTGATGAAGACTTGCGCTTTGGTACCCATGGTCTTCAAAATAGGCTAAATCAAAAGAAAAGTGAAAAACACGGAAATATCATACATTAAACTTTTAAAATAGAATGTTAAAGCATGGGGAGATTTAGTAACAAGAGAAGCGCATACTAGTCATTCAAACTATCAAGGTCATCTAATTTAACCTTAGACCTCTAAGCCATCTAACTTTCCCATAATTTAATCTTAAACCACCAAATCATCCAACTTTAACCTGTAAACTATCAAAGCTTGTTTGAATAAGCCCACACTGGTTATTTCACCATATTCGATGCAAACTGTTATGACTAGCACTTGTATTATATTGAATAGCCCCAAAAGAAATAGAGTACATGAGTGCGCAACAGAAAATGACTACTAATGAATTTGTATCCTATAACACATAAAAAATTCTATACTCTTAACACCCCGCCTCAAATGTAAGTCGTATGCAATAGTGTTAGATTTGAAAGAATAGACACTAAGTTCTAAACTTAGACAATATAAAATTGATACATCCAAAATCTGTCGAATCAACCGAAAAAGTGCAAAACGAAGCACATGAGTAGTCATGGTTATGACTACAAAAGAATGACCTTGATCAAGAATCGTATACAAAGCAATGACGAACAGCAAGACGATAAACGAAGTAGTCACTAAAGCTAAAAAAGATCTAGATGGCACTGCTACATCAATAACAATAGGAAAATATTAGCGAAACAAAAACAAATTTTGGCTAACAACAAAAGAAATAAGTAGATTGACAAAGGAATATGTGGACTCACACAAAATAGAACTCAATGAGAGACTTCAACGTGTACTCAGCGGAAGTAAAGACTAAAGAAAAATAGAGATACTAGCAACGAAGATGAAAGTAACAATACTAGGAAAAGCAGCGGAAGCACGCGGAAATACCAAGTAGCAAAACTAGCACAACATGGACACAAACAAAAGCCTTGCAGCGATCACCATCAAGAACTAACATGTATAGGCTCCAGCCCAAAATCAACGGTCCCAAATAGCACAGAGATGAAGCCCAAAGCAAAGTCATATCCAGAAGAGAGCACTACCCCATGTGATGATGAAAGGCCACCAAGAGCATAGAGTTGCAGCATCTGTTGATGAGGAAGGCCCTCTGTGGCCATACAGATAGACAGCGATGAAGACAAGCGACGAGCAATGCTAAGGCACAAGTTGAGCAGAGGTATGTAGCCCAACGATGGCCTAGTGCAAATGATGTGATGGCGGCAACCACGAACGACGGTTGAAGACAAGACCATCTGTGAGAGGATTCGACAACGGGTGGCTCCGATGGCGAGATTCGGTTGGCGGCGCTAGATGAAGCACGGCTACAGGATCCAGCAACAACGCCGACGCATGACGAGGCCCTGGTTGCTGAAGGAGATCCCAACGGCCGACAGACCAACAACAGATGCAGCGACATGCAGATCCACACCTAAGAGATCAGATGGCGGCGACCTGAAGAGCCAGCGACGGAGGTGATCTAAAGAGCGACAGCAATCAGGAGAAGAGGTTCGCAACGATGGCCACCAGATCCGAACGTCTGACGACAAAATCGAACAACCTTGAAGGCAGCCCTCGAGCAGACGACTGCAGATTCGATCCAAATCCTCAACGGCTGTGGAGTTGTAGATGACAAGATCCTAATCCTCGAGCAGACAACAAGAGCAAAACAAATCCCGATGATGGAGATCAGCAGCGTGAACGAGAAACTGGCGACGTGCGCAAGACAAAGAGAATTGCGACGGCAACAATTTGGTGGCATGCAGACAATCCAAACGAGGATCGATTAGGCGGACAGCGACTCAGCAGCTTCCTTTATGTGGTGGTGACATAAAAACAAAGATATGTAGAACCAGACAGAAGGACGAGGCCGCCCCCAGGAGTTGAGCTTGCTCCCCCGGGGGGGGGGGGCAGGACCATATCCGACCATGGTGGCTGCTAAAGGAGAAAACCCTAACCTTGGCTCCGGTAACATGTTATGAATAGCACCTCTGTTGAATAACCCCAAGGGCAATATATAGAGTACATGAGTGTGTAATAGAAAAAGACTACTAATGAATACATATCTAACATGTAAAGGACTCTATATTCCTAACATCATTGAAGTTTCATGTCGGTAGCTCATATCATGCCTTTCACGTTTATGCCTAAATCATATTGGGCGCTGTTATTAGTGAAGTTGTTAGACCATAATTTTGTTGGCATAGCCACGTGAGTATATGTGGTTGCAGCGGTTAAGACTTAAGATTGCAAAGCATCGTTGATAAATGCAAGAACCCTTCACCCACAAGTAGATGGCCTTATTGATTGTCGTACTCTAAATTCTCATATGGCGAGAAGATAATAAATTTTGACATGTGCTAACCATGGTTTAGAAGGATATTGGGCACTCCCAACCTTAGTTGCATAGTTATTACAACGGTGCGGCGTGGCGATGTCATACACACATTATAGTTAGGATATTAGGAAATTATATTGGCAATGTAAATGTTAGCTTCGGGGACATTTGGTTCCAAAAGGGTTAGTAAAGTTTGATTGCCTCGGAACGCTCAACTTTTTAAAAAGTGGGACTAAAATTAAGAGCTTTGTCCAACGCTTGCACGAATATTGGATGTTGCGTCCGACTTGTGGAGTCCCATGCCTAAAGAAATAAAATTGCAGGTGATGACGTGTGCCATTATCATCCATATGACTCAACTCCCATCTCCTCAAGTCCCAACCACCTCCATCTCCTCTCTCCAACTATCTCCATAGATTGAAGCTCTTGCTTTCTCCCTTAAATTAGGCTCTCGCCTTCATATTTGAGCTCATTCCTTCTCCATGTTCTAACGACCATGGCCAGGAGCTCAACTCCTATTTCTTCTCTCCTCCCTACCCAATTAGGTTATGCATGGAGGGCATGCACATGGCTTGGTGGCAGAAGCGCAGGGAAAGCACGCGCCCGGCTTGATGGCAGGCCGAGTAGATAGCAAACGGGCAAGCGGATGGCGTCATAGGCATGGCGGCTCAGCTTTGACCCGCGTGTATTGTGCCCGCCACACCACGTCCCCACAACAGCACCACAGGGACGCTCCACCTATATGGCAGGCGCCATATACTTCCACGTCGTGGCATCACCATGGAGAGGAGCAATCCAACGCCACGATACTATATCGACGCCCTCATAAAGGATGATAAAGGTGTACATATTGCAGCTAAATACACAAGGCAACAAGCACCAACTACTAGAAGGAGAAAGTAACATCTACTCAACCTCCCAGCTGGTGCAACACAAAGTAGCAGGCCACTTGCAAGTTTAGTTGCAAGGGAAGGTAGCTACGTTAGACTCTAAACAACCACCTCGCCAACACAAAAGTAAAGCAAAGGATGCTTGAATGACTAGATGTCACATACCCGAGGGATCTCAGCACACAAATCACACACGCCAAGCCCTCCAATCAACTCAATTTGGGAACTCACAGCCAACAAGTCACCACGCAATCTGGGGAACAATAGAGAAGGGGTTACAGACCCGGTACAATGGAGAAGACAGGTCAAAAGAACAGTAGGAGACTGGGAATGGTGAACAGCAAGGGAGGGAAATCAGAGAAGAGAAGCCTGGAGAGAAGAAGACCAAAGGAGGAAGAAAGGAAGTAATATGTCTGCTCTTCGTTGGTCCCAGTTGCTCAGCGTTTCCTCCTTTTGCAACATCCTCCCTGAGTCTTGGGGCCTACCTATCATTACCGGTTACCTGACATCCCCCCCGCCTTGAAATTCGGCTTGCCCTCAAATTGATATTGCGATAAACTCCTGAAGCCTAATATCACTGCTTGCGATCTGCATCTGTATCACGATGCTCCTAAGCACCATCTAGATCACGATGCTCCCGATTACCGTACTTCCACTGCTTCGTGCTCCACCATGCGTGCTGCTGCTATTAGCCATAGCCATAACTTGGTTGTGCCTTCCTCTATCAAACACAAACGAGCCCCTCGAGCAAATGGTGCGTGCTTGCACCTCCATTTTGTCGAACCTACCCGGCCCTACCATCGGATCAGGAAACAGTGGTGGCAACCGATTGGAGCGCCACAGCTAAGGCAGAGGCTAGCAACCAGGAGGCGACGGCCATGGCGCCTACAAATGTTGGAGTAAAGGCCCAGAGCCGTGGCACGGGGAAGACCAAAGCGTCGCGGCGCGCGGCAAAGTTGCCTCGAAGTGGCTGAGGTCTTTCGCCAAACACCTTGTAAGCGTGGCTACCTGGTGCACATCCCGCTCAGTGACAAACTCCTTGTCCGCTAAGAGCAGCACGACGCCTCCCTCGAAGTAGCTAAGGCCTTCCGTCGAAGGGTTGACGAGTGCTTGTCCACGGGGATCGAGGGCCGTGACAAGGACAAGGTAGTTACTCTCCATGCTAAAGACGTCAGGCTGGTAGGGGCCATTGCGGCCAGACACGAGCCCAACGGCATCAAGCTCGCCTTGGCCACCGTCGCCGCTCGAGAGGGCGCACAGTCCTCCATCCTCGCGCGCAACCTGGTTCACCTTGAGGAAGCGTGCGCCACCTTCAGGGCCGTCACTAGGCATGACATCCACATCCATGCGACTGGCGTGCAGAACATCGACGCCGTGGCGCAGGCACTCGTGAAGGCCGACCCCGCCAACGTCCTGGTCCACGTCCACAGCGTGTTCGCGCCGCAAAGGCTCGAGAGGCAGGTCGTGGAGGGGGTCAAGCGGATGGTCGACCTCCACCACAGAGGAGGTAGCACCAACCCCGTTGATTCGGTACAGCTTCTCATGCATCTGGCGGAGCATCGCCTCCATCCTCGCCATGGAAGCCGAGAGATCAAAATCCTCGCCCATGGCTTGCTCGGCATAGTCTGAGAGAGGTGATGGCAACGGTGAGGTTGTGGTGATGGCTCTGATACCAATTGTCATGTACCCGAAGAATCTCTGCGCACAAATCACACACACCAAGCACTCTAATTGACTCAATTCGGGAACTCACAACCAACAAGCCACCACACGGTCTGGGGAACAATAGATAAGGGGTTACAAACCAGGTACAATGGAGAAGACAGGGCAGAAGAATAGCAGGAGACTGGGAATGGAGAACAACAAGGGTAGGGAATCAGAGAAGAGAAGCCCAGGGAGGAGGAAGATCGGAGGAGGAAGAAAGGAAGTAATCTGTCTGTTCTTCGTTGGTCCCAGTCTCGGTGTTTCCTCCTTTTGTAGCATCCTCCCTGAGTCTTAGGGCCCACCTATCATTACCAGGTACCTGATACTAGATGACATGATGATGAGTTCAATAAAGGAGTGGTGGTACAACATGACATGATGATGGTCCAACAAGTAACGAGCCTAACAGGTGTTTGCCTTGATGAAGATGGATGAAGTTGGAAAAGAGAGAAAGGAGGGGATGGTTCCCACCATCTTTTGGCTAGTCCAATAGTACCATGAATATAGTTGTATGGCGCCGAATGTTGACCAACTAAAAAACGACATGTACAGCAATTAAGTGTAGTAGAGATGCGTATGTTGCAATGGATTTATGGTCATACAAGAAAGGATCGGATCTGAAATAATGATATACATGATAGGACAAAAGTAGCATCAATTGAACAAAAGCTTGTCCAGCATCGATTGAAATGGTTGGTTTAAGCATACCCAACGAAGGGCACCAGAGTCACCTACGCATAGCATGATACTAAGGCGCGCTAATAATCTGAAGAGATGTAGGAGTCGACCAAATTTAACATGGGATGAGTCTGTAAAGAGACTTGGATGAATAGAATATCCCCAAAGAACTATATATGGATAGAAACTCGTGGAAGTTAGCAATCCACGTGCCAAAATCATAACTTATGCATTAGTCTCCTTACCGTTATTAGTGTTGCTATTTTTTACTAATACATTATTATTGTTGTTGTTTTATCATCATCTTTTTAGTTGGATTTTGTCGATTTTATCTTTAGCCTACCCCAAATTTCTGGGGACAAAGGCTTTGTGGTTGTTATTGTACTAGTAACATGAATATACTTCCGATTGATATGTTATACAAAGCGGACATTTGCCTACAATGCACTTCAGTTATTTGTTCCAAATTTTTATAATTAAAGGGCGTGCAAAAGAGGGAAATCGGTGTTAAAAAGGTAATACAATGTCACGATAAAAAAGAGGATTTGGAAGAACATAAATTTGTCAATTTTCCAAGGGAATTATAGATCTAACCAACATATTAGCATCTTTGCATACCTTATTGATCTTCTTGAAGTTATTCTTAATAAACCTTTGTATAATCTGCATTTACCAAAAAAGAAAGAATATAATGGAAAACAACCCATCTAATTAGTGTTAAAACTCTATAGGTCTACGTCACTTAAGGTAACAAAGAATTCACAAATAGAGTTCCATGTAAAAGATGGGAGTCACAACACAAGTTTATCAAGATTGATGTTAACTTGATATAAGTTAACTATTGTCTCTCAAAGCCAAGACATGGTACAAACACCTCAAAACTTCTAATTGGTGCTATGTGTCAATCTACCACAAGTTGTGGCCATCCGACCTCCCTTTTTTGTCAATCCACACAAAAAAGCCCACCTACACATACTACCAAGGGAACGAAGAATGCAAGCGTAGTTGTACATCTTATACAATATATTCACTGCAATTTATTCCCTTCATTCGGAATGGTATGACATTTTAGAATGAGTGGTCAAACTTCTAGGCTGCTAATTTGTCCAAAAAAAGGTAAGATTTGTTACATGAAAATAGTACCATTAGATTTCTTATGGGAAGAACATTTCAAATATTATAGTTTTGTATTTTTACTAGCATTATGGATGGAAAATAATGATTGAAGTTGTTTATTGAAGACCATGTATCATCCAAAGAAATGGGATAGGGTAGTAAATCATACCTTTGACTCCATCAATGTTTGATCCCTCTCTATGAACAACTTGATCAAGGGTTGGTGCTTTATCAAGTCGTCCAACACGGGCTCAGTATCATATTTACTACAAAAGACAAACAAATCATTATGAGCATTTAATTTGCTAGGGAAAGTCAAACAAAAGGCACATAGATGGAATACTCGAAAACTTCATGAAGGTGATCCCAAAGGTGACGCCAACAACTTCTCTTGTCTCTTTTTCTAACAAAGTGGATCATTTGCACCGTGATCAATATTGATCGAACGAACTTCTCATAACATTTTCGTGGCTTCAATAGTCTTATCCACTTATGTTCACTAGAAAGCACATAGATGTTGGGTTGCTCAAGGTCAAGTCTTAAGCTCCAACCCACCACCTTCCTGTATATATGAAGGCTTTTATCCGCAAATCCACGTAAGTATACGTTCTCAATGTCATAATCCGCCACTTCATTATTCTCACCAAACTGGAAAGGCAGGATATTGAAACAAATAGGCTTCTCTTCACCATCCTCAAAATAGTACTCGTTGACATCCTCGAATTGTGGATCCACTCCATCATCTTCATCGAACATTATGGACCACACTTGTTTGATTCTATTAAGGAAAACAAATATCATTTCTTCGAACACCAGGCAAGCAACAAACCAAAATTAATCTCTTTTTAAGATGAAAAAAGACAGTAACAAATCATATGTCAAGGAATATCATAGAGGATGTCCTCATTACTACTAAAGTTTATGCATGAAATATACTAAACAAAAATAGGTTAAGAAAAACAAATAAAAGGAGGAAAAACTTGTTTTGTAGCATCGAAAGATCACTTCTTTGGCTAAATACAATCAACTCGTTCCAGTTCACTTCAATACAATTGAAGCTCTCTTTGTTCCATTATTTATTACTCCCTCCAGTCATAATTCATGTCGTTTTGGAAATATTCGGTCAAATTTTCAAAACTTTAACTAACAATAGCTTTCAAAAATATTTGGTTTATAAACTTTAAAATTATATGCATAGATTTGTCTTGAAAAATCTTTCGTAATATCACAAATTCAATGGATTTTATAAATATATTCTAATAGAAAATAGTGGATCGTGTCTTATCCAAATCGACATGTATTATGACCGGAGGAAGTACTAAGTTACTTTAAATGGTATATACCTTCAACTTAAGCTTCATTGTTCTTGTTTTAAGATCTCACAACCCTTCATCCCTATTGCAACACTATCCCACCATCATCTCCATTGCCTGTTGTGGAGGCAATTCACCATTGCCTCCACTGTCGTCCCTTCCAGCAAGCTCCTTTCCACTATCGTCCCTTCCGGCAAGCTCCTTTCCACTATCGTCCCTTCTGGCAAGCTCTTCTCCACTGTCTCTAAACCCTTCCACATATATGATCGTTTCACCTCCTCCTCCACGTCCTTCTAACTTGTGGGCGATGAAAGTTCAGCAAACATCATGGTTGACCAAAGTGGGCTCATCACTAAGGATCATGATCTAGTCGATTTTGATGTAGTCTAGCCTTTCACCATCATTAAGATTTTGGTGGTTGTCCCATTTCTTAGCTACCGCCAATAGTCTAGCATTCTAACTTGCCTTGTGATGTTTCTCGTCAGGCTTGGGACAAACTAGTGAGTAAAACTATTTTTGGTCTGACTCGATAGATTTGGTCAAAGTTCCCATGGGGCAATTTTTACCATTTTATCTTTTTTAATCGAATTCAAGAATATATGCAAAGAAGGTAAAATTATTGACATAATAATACATAATGATAGAAGATCCAACTTCAATGGCGTAGCCAAAGTGGTGATCTTTCTCTGCTTCAAAACTAACTTCCCATAAAGGAGGTGAATAAATGAATTGGTGGATGAAAGAACAAATCTTGCCTACAATAGTGCCCACAAGAGTATCCGTTTACATGCATAATTTAGCCTAGAATTATCACTCCACCTCAACAAAGATGGAACACAAAATGAACATTAAAAATACTTACTGTCAATGCGACCAAATAATATGATTTTGCAGAAAAAAATAAAAAAAAAAGAAACGATTTTTTTTGCATAGAACAAACATTAAGACTAATTGCAGTAAACTATAACCAGGGAACTACCGAAACACTCGCTTCCTAACTAAAATATCTAGGCAATCAGCTAGAAAAGAGTACTAACAGAGCAGCAATTTCACAAAAAATTAACACAAAATTTCAGCTAGTCTCACAATCACAGATCACATGATGAATATTTAACATTTCAACCAATTCAGCAGCCACTACAGATTACATCTAAGGATTTCAACAACTAATACAAAAATCTGCTAGAACCTTCTGATTTCCAGTAAAATTCCTAGACCAACTCGAACAAACTACTTGATAAAGAGGGGAGCAAGTACTTTTAGGAGTTCAATGTTAGATGTGATCCTATGTGGCCCGCATATGCAGGCCAAAGCACGGAGCACCAAAGGAAATTACTCCTCAAGAAAAATGTCATAAAGGCAGTCGAGAAAGAACCCCAATACGGAACCCTTAGAAAAACTACAAGAACACGTTTGAACTTTTTTATTCGAAATAAAGTATCAGGAATCCGACACCAGAAATCTTTCAAACGACACGTATTTGCGCAAGAATAGTGCCCAAAGCTAGCAGCAGAAGCGCCAAAATGCCCATAAAATTAATCTTGTATTTGCGCACCAAAGTCCAAATATTTTTTTTTTCGAGCCAAGAAAGCCCAAATATTGTGCTTCGAACTTTAGGACAGATAAATAGTAATGACAATAAAAATCTTCTGCGGTTACCTAACTCCTAATTAAAGCATTACAAATTTTTGGAAGAGAATCAAAAGAGATGCACGGGAACGAACCGGATAAGGATCTCAAGCTGCTCTTGAGCAAAATCGCAAGTACTTGAGGAAACACATCGAACCTTTGTGGAGAGAAAACTCAAATACTCAAAAAATTAGTGAACATTTGTGGCCAGCGTATACACGTATGTAAAATGGCACCAAAGTTGCCCTCTTTTATTCAGCAACAGTAAAGGACGAAACGCTGATACGTGATCCTGCAAGAACCCTAGAAAAATCCCAATAATACGTCTAGAGAAACAGGAGTATGATCCTCTCGAATTAGAAACTAGGGGGAAAAGGTTTACCTTCCAATCCAAAGAACAGAAAAACATAAATTCGCCCAAAAAAACTTTCTAGAGAGAAATTCGGCAAGAATCTCACAACGAACATGCTCCGCCTACAATGCGCTGACGCGCCGCCGCTGAACCAAAACCGCACCTTGCTCTAAGCAAAACCCCCCAAAACCCCACCGCCGCCACGAACAGGGCGCGAGAAGGAACCGCAGCATTGCAAGATGAACCGAGGTGGGGGATGAGAATAGAGTTCGCTGCAAGAATCGTACCTCAAGCTCGAAGCAGAACCGGTTCTTGGATCTTCCCCTTCCCGATAGCAGAACCCAGGAGGTGAAAGAGAAGGAGAGTTTGCCCAGTGCCGCCACTCTGTATCTAGCGGCGCGGCCGTGCGTCCCGGGACTTCCGCTTGCCGTTGCTCTACGTGAGACGTCAGATCGATCCATCGGACGGTGGAGGAAGAGACGAGGAAAAGCAGCGGACGGGAAAAGGAAACTAGGAAGATCCGTCTGGCTGGTTTCTCGCATAGATCAGATAATTTGGTTGTGATCGGATCTTGTAACTCCCTTACCGGCGCTAATAAAATTGGTTCATCTTCATTGGTTGGAGCGGATTTCTGAAGATATTTCAGACTGATTTTATTGGAATTACAGTAAAAAGTAGATTCCATATGAAACCAAAAGCCCAACTCGAGCAAGAAATAGGTCAGTGTTATTACGAAGGAACAGTAGAAATCACATAAATATCATGTCAGACCAAAGTTAATAAAATATTAATTATTATAACAAAGCAAAAGTTTACTCTACTCCCTGAAATATCGTGTTAGTCCACTCAAACCCTGAAATAGTTTCTGGTCCATTTAACGGTGCCCTAAGCTTTTAGGGACCATTACTTGCTTTACGATTATTTGACCCCAAAAAAACAGTTAGCACTAATGCCCGTGAGTGATCAATTTCCACCTCAAGATGGTTGAACTAACTCGTATATGTATCATCTCATCTAGATTGTGAGTTTATCTCTGTTTGGATCGTTGAACTGAACGAACTCGTGCAGGACCGATTGATGCAGAATTGCAGATTCTAAGTATATTTATCTAATCTAAGATCCTGAACGA
The DNA here is from genome assembly GCF_958298935.1 of Phragmites australis. Classification (NCBI taxonomy): domain Eukaryota; kingdom Viridiplantae; phylum Streptophyta; class Magnoliopsida; order Poales; family Poaceae; genus Phragmites; species Phragmites australis. The sequence goes on along the minus strand of NC_084936.1, from coordinate 15,290,137 downwards.
GCTAGTTCGCGGAAATCGGCCGAACGACGCTTGTCTAGGACGAACTCGTCCCTGTAAACAGTATGTATTTTTTTACATGTTTGTCTGATGCTTTCCTAATTAAAATAGTGGTCTTTTGTTATAAAAAATTATAGAATTTTTTATACATATACCATAATATATATGTAACATATTTTAATTGAATTCACATAAAAATTCTGTGTAAAATTAAAACTAAAATTCTCAAAAACAAACTACTTTTATAATTTCTAACTATTGTTAGGGTCTCAAATGAATACCAAAAATCTGGAAAAAAATCATTAATATTCTTCTTATATGGTAAACTAATTTTTAGAAATATTTATAGCCCTAACTTATATGGTGAAAAAATAAGTTCCTTTATAATATTATATTTATATATATTTTTTACATTTTATACCACTCATCCAAGATAAACCCATTCAGCTAATCGAACAGAATCTTATATCAAGTTATCTCATTTCATATAGCCAACTAAATGCATTCTTATACCAACTCATTTAAGATCATCCCATCTAAGTCCCATCACATCTAGTATGATCCCATTCTACTCAATTTTGGTTAACCAATTGAACGTTACTTTAGATCCTCTCTTTCTTGAAAGCTAGCTTTCTGAAAAGTTTATGTCATCTCTAATAGAAACCGCAAAATTTCATCCTCTAAAATACTATTACAGCATCTCCTATCACTATTGCAGCAGCCCTCATTCCCTCCATCTCCAACAGAAACTCTATATATCATCCCCTATCTTCTCTTTCCTATATTAAAATATTTTGTGCCCAACCGCCGTAGCAGCATCTGGTTTCACTGGTTCCCGTTGCAACAGCCAATGGTTGGCACGGTAAAATTTAGTGGTTTGAAATAATTGAATTTGTTCGGAAAAAATAAATATTTGTTCGGCATATTTGTTGTCAGAGCTAATTGTTGTCGCCCTTGCAACTACGCAGGAAAAAAAGGTTATTTGCAACGTATGCAACGGTTGCGACTTGGACGATAATTTAGCTTACAGAGGAAGGAAGAAGCAATCTTGCTGTAGAAGCCTCACGAGTAGTGGCTTGTAGGGGAAGGAAATGTGGTGGATTCCTTCAGAAGGCTCTGCACCTCACTATATATATGAGGCTCGGGTACTCTCATTTGTAAGCCACGAAATGGATCCTCGTTCAGCCTGGAAGTAGTACCTGAGAGACCTGTGTTTCTCCAATGATTCTTCCGATAAGGAAGATGATTTGGTCTTAGCTACTCTTAGCGCTTGGCATGCAGACGGGGAGGCATCACACCGAGGGCCGTAGGTCGGTTCAGTGCCAGGTCATCGACGTATCCACCAGAATCGGCTGAAGGGCCACAATAGGTTGTACAACGACTACTTTGCGGACCCCGCGGTGTACCTCGACTACATTTTCCATCACAGGTAAACTTGTAAATAGCGGTTGTCGTGTGTAAGTGTTATGTAGAGAAGGTGTGTGAGGTAGTAATGCTCGGTGTTCGTGCAGGTTCAGGATGAAACGTGAGCTATACTCGAAGATTGTCTAGGCGGTTGAGGAGCATGACCCGTGGTTCCAGCAAAGGAGGAGCGCTGCAGGCGAGCTGGGCTATCCTCCTTGCAAAAAGTTACCGCGGCATTCCGTATGCTAGCATACGATGCGCCTGCAGATTCTCTTGATGAGTGCCTCCAGCTAGGGGAGAGCATGAGGCGGTTTGTGCGTGCTATCGTCGAGATTTTCGGCGATGGGTACCTCCATGCTCCGAACGAGGAGGACACTGCTCGCTTGCTTGCTATGAACCAGCGAAGAGGGTTCCCTGGGATGCTGGGAAGCATTGACTGCATGCATTGGAGGTGGAAGAACTGTCCGACGGCGTGGTCGAGTTCTTTCACCGGCCATGTGAACGCACCGACGATCATTCTAGAGGAAGTGGCTTCGCAGGACCTATAGATTTGGCATGCCTTCTTTGGAATGTCAGGTTCTTTAAACGACATCAACGTGCTGCACCGTTCACATCTCCTCGACAACCTTGCCGTCGGCGAGGCACCCAAGGTACAATACTCCATTAATGGACACCATTCCACAATGGGGTATTACCTTGCAGACGGCATCTATCCGGAGTGGGCTACGTTCGTGAAGCCCATACAATCTCTTGTTGGGAGGAAGCGGCAGCACTTCATGGTCCAACAGGCGACAGTCCGAAAGGATGTCGAGCGGGCCTTCGGAGTCTTGTAGGCCCGGTTTCCCATAGTGCGGGGAGCAGCAAGGTTCTGGGATCAGGAGACCCTCAATGACATCATGACCGCCTGCATTATCATGCACAACATGATAATCGAAGATGAGAGACCGGAGGGGGAAGTCGAACACGTGTACGAGGGTGCTGGTGAGGAAGTGGTGCCGTCGCACGCCGTAATCCCCCCCCCCCCCACTCGAAGCATTTATGCAAAGGTATGGTGAAATTAGAAGCAGGCCGGGTCATCTGCAACTCCGTGACGACATTGTTGAGCATCTTTGGCAACTCCACGGAGGACAGTAGTATGCACCTCTAGTAGTTCGATCAATTATATGGTACGTAGTATGTCCTAAGGAGGTATGTCATATGTACGTGCGTATTATGGCAGTGCGTGTTATGTTTGGTGATGGAATGGATCGTGCTTCTTGTGTGTGTAAGCAATTGTACTCAATGCATGGTAGTCTTTATGCTTCGCAGTACAAAGATAGCCGGAGGTAGAAATGTAACAACAATGTAATCTGGGAATGGTAGGTTCTTTGAACGGCACAACATAATACGAAAAAAATAACAAATTGCAAACCAAATCTGCGCAGACCGCGGTTCACAGACTCAACTTGACATTATACATCAGCTCCTACGCACAAAGTTCGGAGTCTTGCATACCAATGAACCATACGGTACTTCAAACACAAATAAAGCTCAACATGTCTTATACAATCATGCAATATACATGAGGATGTCCGTTAAATGCAGGAAAACTGGAATCTCAAACTTAGTTGAACCAAGTTGACAATTTAGCCGGATGGGCCAGATGCAGCACGGCGAGCTGCAATAATGCTTTGCTGGAGGCTCTTGTAGTAGGACTGCTGGTCCTCATCCATCTATGAAAGGTCCATGTTCATTATCTCCCTCTCCTCCTTTACCTTTTCCCTCTCCTCCTTGACCTTTTCCAATTGTACATGCTCCTTCTCTAGCCTCAGCCTCTGCTGCTCTATTCGCATCATCTCAGCAAATCTCTCAGCCCTCTCCTTCTCAACCTTCTCCTTCATGGCTATCTGGTGGTCAAAAATCTCAATCATCGGCCCATATGCTGAGTTTGAGGACGAAGAACCGCGAGCTACCTCCTTAGAGCGGTTGCAGCCTGGTGGGCGTTTCGGCCGTGTGCCGCCACTGGAAGGCCCTGTGGCTACACCGTTGGGTTCGTTCACCCCGGGACAAGACTCGACGTGCTGCGTCGATGCGGGGCTGCCGACGGCGGACGTCTTCTGCTTCTTGCGGGAGGCCTCGGATTGCCACTTCGGATGATACCGCAACTCCACCCAACAAGGCAGCAACGTGAACTCCTTCTTTTCCACGGATTGGAACATCTGACATGTCGCCGCGATCTGAAACACAAACAACTCGATACTTATTGGACACTGCACTCATACAATGGCGTGTAGCTACATGAACAATAGAAAATAAATGTACCGTGTCCGGCTTGGTCATCCCACTCCTCCTATTACTGAGGGCCTTAGCATAATGGCCGCAGAACCTCTGCACCATCCCGTTGATGAAGGTCCACCTCCCCTGCAGAGACTTCTTTTTGCGGGTGGAATAAAAGTCTTTGTGCTTGTGGAAAAAGGTCTCGATCCTCTGCCAGAAAGCCCCTATACTCTGGTTACTTCCCACCATAGGATCCATACTCACGTTCAGCCATGCCTTCACAAGATGAAGGTCCTCCTGCATGGTGTAACTGCATCCACGGTCACCTGCAGCTGGCACCTCTCCCGGTCCCTCGGGTTGCTGCTCTTCTACCACATGCGGCTGTGTCCCGAAGATGTCTTCCTGGGTTGGTGACACAACGTCAACCCAAGGAATCTCATCGTCATCACCACGTAGGAACAGGGCGTACTCCATAGAGTCCCTTCAAACCATTAGAAAGGCGATGAAATACAACAAAGCAGTATGACAGGTAACCGATGAACACGGCAATATGGTGCACAAAATTATAAGCCATTCAAACATTATGAACAGAACGAGGAATATGTGTTATCGAGGTACCCTTACATTATTTGCGAGTAACGGAGTACAACACCACCAACTAGTTCAGGAACTAGACTCGACAATTGTCGAACAATTACCCTACATCATAGTACATACCGTACCAAACTATAGCCTCCAAGAGCAATCGAATTCTACGGACAAGGCGTCAACCGAGTCGCCGCACAGTAGGTCATCCGAATCGGCACACAATATGTCATCGGGGCTCCAGTCAACAGGAACAACGTCGTCGTCGTCAACATCCTTTGAGCAGGATGCTTCAGCTTCGACATTAGCGCCGTGACAAACATGGTTGCCCACGCCGCCGCCCCTCAAAGCATCTTCAACTTGGAACACGAGCTGCTCTAAGTCCCCCACTATGTTGTCGACCACAAGCAGTCTCTGTTCAACTCCACGTCAGCCGGGGTGTTATCCGTACTCAAATTGTCCTTCACCACGTTCTTCAACGCGGTGGCCATCTCTTGCACATGGTCCTGCATTTTTGACACAAGAGCGGCAAGCGATGCGGCGTCCATCTACAAGCACGGACAGGGATGCCTAAACTGAGGAACTAAATTTCAGCTCAAAGTGTACACTGCTTAAGCATTTCGGGAAAAATACATGTACACACAATACTACACAGTAATATGTTTCTCCAGCCTTAAGCAAAAAAGGCGAGTAATACCACAACTAATAAGAAGATGTCACACCTCTTATTAAACTGCCATGTTTTACACCTCTTAGTGTTACAAGATAAGGAACTATGCATCTATGGATCTTGTCTGGTTTGACATGTAATAGCCTATGCTTAGGGTTGGCGACAATGATACTGAGCAGTAGACAATGTTTTTCATTATATCAAATCTGGTTTGGGGGCTTAGGATAAGGAATAGAGCAACATCAGTGCAGCAGAACAAAGATTGGATATTCTATTTAGGACTTATGAATCAGGATTCATTACTCATGACTTCATATTTCATTGTTGCACAAAACAATTACAGGCAAGAAGGAGCTGTTGTTCATTGCATGCCATTTCAATTGATACAACTAATAACTAGTGCAATAGTATGTCCTAAAGAACACTCAATCACACAAGCTGTATCAATTATGGTTGTGTCCAAAGTTCATGCCTAAATTTCTGTTATCAAACTCTATGCACCTAGGTCACCCCACAACATTCATTCATAGTTTTTTCACGTTTTGCAGACCTACAAGGTGCACTCACATGGACTACAAGCTCACAATCACCTTGCCACAATTCTGTCGACAAGTTCATCACATTCCTTCGAACCCTAACTCCACACTAATTGACAATCCATTTGACAACCCACGGAGGAACCTAATTTCAGCTCAAAGATTGCATATTGAACAAGCATCATGCATTGATAATCGTAGATCTACCAAATAAATAAGGCACATTAGTATCAAACCAAAATCTTAACCTCTGGTTCTTGAAGCCGGAAGAGACATTTGGGCATACACTAGCAACTACATGGATGTAGCACGCCAAATCGCCAAATCAGACCCGTTGGCCGGCGAGATTTAGCGACTAAATGAGGCACATTCGTATGAAACCAAGTAAATCACTCCAGCTGGTGAGCAGGCCATGCTCACATAGCAACCAATCCCTAAATCAGTCCCGCCGTCGATCGGAACAGTTACTCTGGCAACCAATCCCTAAATCAGCATCCAATCCCTAAATCAGTCCCGGCGGGACGGCCGCTGGGGGCTAGTTGTCGGCCACGGCGAGGCTCGGCATGGCAGGCAGAGTTAGGTGGCAAGGCGAGGTGAAGGAGGAGGACAGATGGACCTAGCGTTGGCGACGACTAGAACGCGCTACCACTCGGGGAAGGGAAGGGATCTGAGATCGGAGTACGTACCACAAGCTTGGGGACGACCTCGCTCCGGCTACTGCCGCCGAGCACACGGACGGTGGGGAAGATTCCAGCGTGGTCGCCAGATCTGCGTCGCACGGGTCGTCCGCCACGAGGGACGATGTGGAGTCTCCCGGGTTCCCCGATGGTGCTCGCTTCCACCGGACTCCGAAGCCGTCTGACTCGCCGCCGCACGGGCTCGCCAGCTCAACTTCCGCCACTCCGCAGGAACAACCGACGCTTCTCCACTCCGCTGGCGCACAGGGATGAGGACGCCGCATCGCGCCGCAACTTTGCCAACGCCGCGCGCCTCCACGCATCCCTGTTCCGCTCGATACCGAGTCTGTTGGAGTGAGTTGCAACAGGCTTCTGCTATAAATCGCACGCTACAGTACTTTGCGGCGCGGAAACGAACTCCGTTGGAGTCGGGCTTACTCAGGGTGAGTTTGGCTCTACGTATGGTGTTTATAGGGATGCATCGTATAGTCTAGTTAAATGGAAGCAGTTTAAGTGGAGTCATATTTGTTGAAAAAAATATATTTTATTAATTGTATCTATTTGTATAAGCTAAGCTGAGTATCTATCTGTTTGATCGAATCTAAGGCAGAATGAGTAGATGCAAGAGTAGATATTGTGATTGGTTAATCGTATGAAGCTGATTTTGTGACACTAACAGTGGATCCACATGTATGAGCGGATACAACAGACTGCATCCGTTGAGCTAGGCTGCAGAATTGAGCTTCACTCTCGGGTCAGACTAAAAGCATATATTTATATCTATTGGACTAGGCTAGAACAGTGAATACGAACAACCAAACACGTTTTTTCTCTGAGATTATACGTATTTATCGAGACAGACTAGATAAATTCAGACAACAAACACGATCTTACTTGAGGTGGTGGCCTGAAATAGTCATAATTTTGAAAGCAAGAAGTAGTTACTAGATATTATACCACTATTTAGAATGTAATTGATTGCCCACATGTATGGTTGCCCATATGCATCATATACAAAGACCAAGAGAAAATATACAAAGACCAAAAGAAAAAGCAGGTTGTATGGAGCCATATTGATTGAAAAAACGGTGTTACTTTGGTTGTATTTGTCTGAACAGGTTAACTGACTTTCTATTAATTGACTGAATTTGAATTCACATGAGTGAATGCTAGAGTTAAGATTCTAATTGATTACTCGTATAAAAATATTTTATAATACTGATAAATAGATTTATGTACTAAACAAATATAAAAACTTACGTCCTTCAAACCAGACTACGGATATACATACGGCCCGCCGAACCGAGATGCATTGGTTCGGATAACAATCACTTTCTGAGGGAGAAGCATTAGATTAGACTTATTTCTAAGATCGTTGAAAAGTTGCTGTGCAAATAAATCTTCCTGTCTCCGAGACCTGGCATGCTGTGCGTCGTTCGGCGCGCGGCTCAATGTAGCCACAAGGGATGGGACTTGACGAGCAGGGGCGCAGGACGAAGCGGTACAGTGGCCCTTGACTGCAGCACTCGATGTGTTGCAGCTGCAAGGTCAGGGCAGGCAGTCACAACAATCAACACGGCAACACCCGGCAGCGACACGACGGGAGACTGCAGCGCAGCAGCAGGTCTCGACCGTCTATCCAGCGCCGGAACATTCGTGGGGAATTTCTTTTTCTTACTACACCTAGCTCAACTGCTATATACTTGTCATGCTTTAGCTTTATGCCGATGAGAGTTGTATAAGACGATTAGATGAGCATGCGACCAATTGAGGGCTAAAATCTAAAAATAGTCAAAATACACGACTCAACCTATGGGATTTTATTTATCAAAATAAATAATATGTTATTATATTTGTAAATATAATATGTGTATTTAGCATATTATTTATCAAAAATTGATTTTTATACGTCGTTCATCGAAAAGGGGGCCGCGAGTATTCTGCACCTCATGGCACTGTGCGCCATATTAGGCATATGAGATACCAGAAACAGTTGTATTTGATAAATAAGGTGCCGTATTCAACATTTTATACGACGAATACGGCCAGAACCCGTGTGTCGTGCTTTCGAGGTGTGCCACATTTGTTGTCCCCACCTATGAAAAGTAGCTATCCCACGTGCTTCTCCCACGTGGGTCGTCGCATGTGAAAAACTTTTAGCCAGCGCTATAAAATAAGGTTGCCATCAGTTAAGAAGCAACAGCGCGAGACGAGGAGAGGATGAGCAGCAAGAGAGAAGCAACAGCTTGAGTTAAACACTTTGAGAGCGCTCCCTTTAGTTATAATAAGTACTTAGGTTACGTATTTAATCAGTACTTACATAAGTCATAATAATTAAAGTAAGTAGATTGGTTAATCCATCTAATTATATATTTTTAATTATATTAATTTGATAAATTAGAGTATTTAGATTATTTGCTTAGTTTAATTATATGAAATTGATTAGTTAGTGTAATTAGATTATTTACTTAGTTTCATAATATAAATTTCATTAATAAGTGTAATTAGATTATTCTCTTAGTATAATTATATGAATATCATTAACCACCATAATTAGAGTTATAGATGTATATGAGTACAAATTAGAGTATGTACTTAATTTAATAAGAGTTATTAGATGTATATGATTAATCAATTGATTAGTTTAATTTAATTTATTTGTTTAATTAGCATAATCACCTAGGTTAAGTAGAGTAATATGATTAATCAAATTATTTAAATAGGGTGAGTACTGTGAATTTATTTAATGGTTATCAAATAATTATGACACATATCTTTAAATATTAATTATGATTTTAATAGATGTTTATATTTTATTAATTATTTCAAGATTCATGCTGTTTAATATTTATGTAATAGTTATACAGTAAATATTTATTATTATTTTTTAATGTTTATGAAATATTTAATCACAATAGTTGTATATTAATACTTAGTTAATGTTTATGAAATATTTTAATTCAATGTTAAATGTTAATTATTACATTTGAATTTAATACTGATGATTTAATTAGGATTGTTAAATACTTAAATATTTAGCATTGATAAGTAATGTACTATTTAATTTGTATTATTAATTTACTTATTATTTATTGCGTGGCACCAATGCTGTGATCGGTCTCGAAGAAAACGGGCCCCATTCGCAGTCTTTGGGCCATCGCTTGCCGATGGGCCCGGGGGCTGCTGTCAGTGATATGGGAACCAGAGGTTCCCGAGTTCCGAGGCCAGGACAACACAGTACCACATGGCGCCATCCCTGAGGGCTCGAGAAAAGCCAGATCCAGGAGGGGGTGCTCGGGGCCAAAGACAGTTGGTCCCTAAGTACCCAGAGTTCCCTGAGGACCCGAGAAGAGCCAAGTCCGGGAGGGGGTGCTCAGGGCCAAGAACAGTTGGTCTCCGAGTACCCAGAGTTCTACGAGGACCCAAGAAGAACCAAGTCCAGGAGGAGGTGGTCAGGGCCAAGAATAGTTGGTCCCCAAGTATCCAAAGTTCCCTGAGGATCCGAGAAGAGTTAGATCCGGGAGGGGTGCTCGGGGTCAAGAACAGTTGGTCCCCGAGTACCCAGAGTTCCCTGATGATCTAAGAAGCCTCTTGCCTGTGGACCCCGCAAGAGCTCCACGTACGAGGTAGATCCAAAATTAGCCCCTCGACCGAATCTCAAAGGGGGTCTCTCAGGATCCTAGCTTGCGGTGTTCATCCACCAACACTAACATAAGAGTTATAAAAGCATCTTATTTAACTAGCTGATTCATCATGTTATTACCAACATCTAGAAACTTCTCCATATGTTTCTTAACTACATGAAATTCACATCAGATTTCCAACCCAACCACCTTGATACCCATCGTTTATAACCAAGGACCATCCACTATTACCCATCACAGGTAACCAACCATCCAACTGCTACACAGCACAGATAACGAACCACCCAACAGCTACCCATCACAGGTAACAACCATCCAACTACTACCCATCACAGATAACAAACCATCAACCAAACCAAAACCAAAACTCAAACCAACTAAACATGTGAAGGGACCTCGCCAACTTTACCCATGAGTCGTGATTCTCGTATGCCCGTGCTATCATAACACTTACACACTTCCAAGGTGTGCAGCTCAGTTTCACTACAAGGCTGTTACAAAACATCATTCTAACAAGAATACGTCTGCTAAGGTTTCACCGTTGTAAAAGTGGTATCGCACCACCCAGAAGCCCCCTCTTGCGTCATGTAGCTCCATAAAGAATCACTCTTTCCTTCCTACGCCACCCTTGGCTAATACTACATTGAGGATCTGCTAATTAGTTAGTCTGGCCGTACCCATATAAGCTTCATGGTTAAACTGTTAATTGGGGTTACCCATTCCAGGAACCGATCCTTAGGATACTGAGCAGACACTACCACCAACCATAGTGCTTTCACGCACATGTGCATTCCCACACCATCCTCATCTAACCTTCTGCTCAACATCCCTATGTTCCATGTTGCTACAATAATTACTAGAATTCTCAACTCATAGAGCATTAGTCATGTTTAACCAACAACCTAACCATATCCTTATGCAAGGCTAAGCATAAGCTACCCAACATAACCGCTACTGACAATTAGGGCGACAATGGATATATGGAACAAAGTGCTATAAGTAAATAGGATTCAGAATTAACAGCATGCCTATTTGAAATAAAGAACACATTTGAAAAACTAGGATCAGAATATTCAAGGACACTTGCCTCCTTCCAATGTGATACTCAGTGTTGTCAAAATCTTGATCTTGAAATCTCTCGAACTGTTCAGGAACGTTATCGACTAATCACGGGAATTACTGATAAATAACACAAAGGAAACACTAAGAACAGTATACCAAGCATCATCAAAATACTTTAAAAATACTATGGTTGGATAGGTTATGATTTAAAAAAAAATTAGACATAAGAAATGCCTATATCGAAGTTAGGATGAAGGAGAATGACTTTTGAGAGATGAATTATACTAAAAAGAAAAGGCTGATTACCAGAATTATCTTATTGGAGGAAAAAATTTTATTGTGCAATCATTGTGTCAGGTTTGACAACGTCATTGCACAAGGTTCAAGAAGTATAGGGCTGATTAGACTTCGCTGACTAGGCTAAGGAGATGATTTGGCGCTGACTTGACATGCCATGCAAGCGCCGCCTTGGGTTAAAGAAGATATATGTTGAGGTCTAGTCTCGACCACCCATGATGGATCAATTGGTCAAGGATGCGTTGCTGGGTTAAGTATACTGCTGGTGACTCTGTGTAGCAGCAACAGAGGCTCGGGTTTTATCGAAGATGGTGATCAGGCGCATGGCCACTAACATCAACGATGTGCTTCGGTGGCGTTTAAGCAAAACGAGGGAAGGATGACGTAGAATGTGGAAAGGCTAACTCAGAGGTAGTTCGCTGCACAACCAGCGAAGGGCTCCTAGTTCACATATAAGACTCCATGGAACACTTCATGACGCAGTTGGCACATACATACATCTTGTGGATCTACAGGGAACACGAATGCAAATGTGTGTGCAGAATGCGATCAGACACCGGACATCAGCATTGCGACAACTATCCTGGTGGCATTGAGGCTCTACTGGTCAACCTATTTTGTGGAGTAGTTAAGGGCTACTAGGGGCACACTTTGGTGAAAGGTAATCGCAATTGGTGCAATATTGGGACGGGAACGCCGATGCCAATCGATGGCTGCGTGGCTGTCCGTGATAGCAACGGTTGTGGAGACGCAGCGAGGGCTTCGTGGGGACTAAGGCTTGGCTAGTGACTTACTATAATGGTAAAATAGGGTTAAAGGAGGATAAGGAGGAGCATGGGCTAGTATTACCTTGTTTCAACGGTCGGGGAGGAGGTCATCGAGATAGTGCACGGTAATGGCAATTGTGCTATTGAAATTCAAGCTCGTGTTTCTATTGCGTCGTTGCAAATCTGAGTGATTCCTCTAGTGGACATGTAGAAGACTTTGTGGAACACACGGTGAAATGGTCAGTGCGTCAAAATAGCTTCTGTATGGATGAAAACACGGACAGTACCTTCGATACCCGTGTTGGACGCGCCCAGACATATGGCAGCAGCACAGAAACGTAGATGCCGATGACGTCGATGCTCAGTTGGATGATCTGATAGGTGGGATTGTGGAGGACAACTAGGGGAATGTTGTGGTAAAAGATCTCGATGATTGGAGCTTTGGATCATCCGGAACGGCAATGCCAATCTACGGACACGTTGTTGGCCGCGAGAACAACGATTACGGCGGCACGACATTTTCAAAGGGGAGGTGTGGCTAGGGTTTCAAGAGGGCTAGACACATGTGGAAGCTTTTATATATAGGAAGTCGTGAGGAAGAGATAAGAGCGGTCGGAGTTCGTGTACGACAGGACCTAGAGTTCGAGTTGAATTTCAAGTCGGTTACGATTGTCTTTCTCACAGCTCTATAGTACGATGACAATATCTCCACCTTCTGAACTTCAAATTAGATGTTTCTAGACTCTATCTTATAGTACTCGAAAAGATTTACAACTTTGGTATTCATTGGAGCTTCTGAAAACATCAGCTTAAATTCCAAAAATGCGACACAAGATAAACTATTTGAATTTAAATTTATCGGTGTAGCACTGATTTCGGAGGTCATAACTCCCAGTTCCATTATCAAAAGGGGACTTATATAGGTTAAAATCGAAGCTCTCGATGAGACCTGCAATTTGAGACCGTTTTGAACTCCAAAACCGCGTGGGAAGATGAGGTTGTCTAGAAACTCCGCAAATATTTACATATTTCATGGATATTTTTGTTATGCCTTCTAGAAGACTTATGTACTGGCCAAGAGCTTGGGCTTTGGCAATATTGGGTATAAGGGAACTTTAGGCATATCTAGAGTTTTAGAATAGAAATTTTTACAGAGAAATTTGAATAGAGTTTGAATTTGAATTGAGCATGGAGTGAATTTTGAGAGGAAGGAAAGATGAGGTTAAATAAGAATGAGAGTAGATAAGGAATTCGAATTTGGATTTGGATATGATTTAAAGAGAAGAAAATATTGACTTTAAATAAAGATTTGAATAAGATTTAAATGGAACTAGAGAATGATTAAGTATGATCAAGGATTAAATAGATGATGAATTTAGGGATTTTGAGTTTCAGCCATTAAGATCCTTAACTTATTCCCTAATGAGTTTTGTAAAAACCCTTTAAAAATATTTTCACTTAAAACAACAACAAAAAAAACTCTAATGTATTTACTTGGATCCTAGCAAAATCCAACATGCAATGCATAAGAAATAACGACCTGTGTTGTTTGGTTGTTTATAAAAAGAGATTTTAAATTACTTTACTAGTGGAACTACTAACTAATGTTGAATTTTTTAAAAAACTTATAAAACTCTATAAAGTATGATGTTACAATAATTAAGGATCTATTTATTTAAGCTTGTGCAACAGCTATTGGAGCAATTGCTACAAGCCTCCTCCCTAACTGCGGAGGCGGCTTTGGCCGGCCTTCACCTTCGGTTGACGCTACCGATCTTCCTTAATGGTGCTTCGCACCCTCGACTACATGTCCTTACTCCAGGAGCCCTAGCTACCACATATCAGCGCCGCCCCGTGCATCCTCGCTCCTCCAACAATGGTGCCGTCGCAATTCCCCCAACATGGTGCCCATCCACAGCTCTTCAGTCGTAGATCCTTCGAGGGTGGTGCTGTCACGGCTCCCTTGGCTGCCGTACACTGCCTGACGCCATCTACTCCGTCCCCCACGAGACACGGTCAGATCTGGCCATGGCACCCCAAGATCTGGATTGATTCATGGCGGTAGATTGTTGCTCATGTGCTCTTTTAGTCGATTTGTTCATATGATTATTGATTCGAGTGGACACAAAAAAATTGTGTTGTAATTTGTATGCACAAAAAATTCGTGTGGGCAATCTATAAGTGTGGTGCAATTGCTATTACAATGAAATCTCTTTCATGGGTATATAGATGCAGGAAGAAAAATAAGTGAATGCTGTAGAAACATTTATGAGTGCTAGTTGCTGAATTCTGAAAGCAAGAGACTGTAACTTGCTATTCTCTATGCTGCAGATGAAAAAGAAATCTCCCCTAAATTCCATGTTAAGTCTGTATTGCAAGTCCTTAATTTTGCAATATACCATTAGGAATTAACTCATATGGATTGTAGCTTTTGATCCATGATGCTGCTGCTGCTACCAGCTGATGGTTAAGCATAATTCTTCAATATAAATAGTCGATGCTTGAGCTAAATTTTGACGACAGTCAACTAATAAATTAATATATTACTAGTATCATTCTTCATAAAAAAATTGAAACAACCATTAAAAAGATCACAACATATTTTGTGACTCAAATGTATTTTAGAAAATTACAATATATGAATTATCTACTATTTACATGTTCCAATAATATCACATTACAATATTACATACATCCCCCCCCCCCCAAATATTAATAATAGTCATTAAAATAGTTTACAAAAATAAATACATTTACTCTAAACAGTAAAGGGCATTACAAACATTACATACTTTGAATTATGTTTATATATAGAAACGATTCTCTGATGAATTAAAATCACATTTGAAATCGTTTAGCTAGCTGTTAAATTCAGATTCTTCAAGGAGAAGATGGTAGTGCAATTGACTAATGTACCATTATCTTGATGTGCCTTTTTTTTTTTGCAATAACAGCATCCGAAATGAGTGCTAACGAAATACATACTTCCAAAAAGATCTGTACCATAATTTTGGTTAATATCCTACAATTCCAAAAATTATTTGTACCAAAATTTCTGAAATAAATTTATGCCTAACCGTGACTAGTCGTAACCCTAACTACCACTGTGAATTCCATACTCATTTCTCCCTCCTCACCCATTCCCTCCTGCCGCCTCCACTCTGCTCTCCTTCTCACCCATGCCATCTCCCTCTCTTCTTCCTCATAAAAGCATAGCAGCAGCATCAAATCCAAGCCACCAGTTTCTCTCACTTCTCTCTCTCCGTTTATGCGTTCCATTCAGTGCTCAGGGCGCGATCCATGATCAGCAGCATCCCCGTGTCATGCGTCCTGTGCCGCCGCATGGATGGCGAGGACATAGGCGACGTGTTCTGGGCAGCCACGCCCCGCCTCTACTACTTTTCCCATCAGTAGCGGTCCCCGCGTCTGCCGCTGCCCCCCTCCCGCCGCGCGGCGTTCGCCTTTGCCAAAGCCAAAGCTGTGCATCCCATGCCTTCCTCCCGTGATTCTGAGCGGCACAAGTTGGTGAATACTGAGGAAGTATAGGGGAGGTGCAAAAAATAAGGGTGGTTCTAACGGTGAAACTGGCTAGAGGCCGTTTCACACGTCTAGTACAAAATCTTGTAACTGATCACTCAGCATTAGTGTAGCAGAGGGGAGCACTCAGCACTTAACCATTTTGTTACTCAACTGATGAACGGGGCAGACGACAAAGGCGATGGGTGAGTGACTGGATCACCAGTGAGGGTGGAGTGGAGATAGCAAGACGTAGGAGATTCGGACGAGAGGCGGCGACGAGTGAAGGGCTAGGAAAGGGGCAAGACAGCGGCAGGTGAAGGGTCATGTGAGGGTGGGCGGAGGGCAATCGTCTTGTCGACTGTTGTGCCCACCACGGAGTGAGACACTGCCTCAGCCAAATCCACACCACAGTAATATGGCGGACACCATACTTGCCGAAGTTGTGGCATCAGTGCGGGGATGTTGGATTTTCCGTCACACTGCTATAGCGTCGCTGCACCGATGTCTTAACAACTATGGTAACATTCTTCTTAGCTTACACTATCGACTAGCAATTTAGTACATATACAGCGAGATGCTTACGAGGGCCACAAGTTAGACATCCAATATGCTTTGCTTAGCTTCACACGAGGTTCATTTGAGCACCATCACAATACGAAAGAAGTGAGGAGAATGTGGTTGTATATGTAAAAACAAATGAAAAACAATTGGTCAACGAAATAAATGACAGAAAGTAAGTGCAAGCAAGGTTTATGTCTTGCAAAATAAATTACTTCAGGAAGCGCTTAGTTTTGACATAGTTGCCTTTTCTATTTTCAGATAGTCTTAAAAAACCCAACCAAGATCCGAGATTACCATCAGTCTTTCTGAGTCCTACTTCCTTGCTACTGGTACTTTTCGAACAAGAATCACAATACAATGAAATTTAACAATCTCCAGGCTCACCATGAGATCAAAGTAAATTCCATTTACAGGTACTACCGTACAAAGGACCATCTCTGCTCCTCTTTCATTGCCACTTTAAAAATAAATAATATATCACTGTCGGTTCATAAGCTGAACTGACAAATTTAACCATTAGCCGTTAAGAACCGACATTAATAGTTAATATCATTACCAATTCGTAGCTAGAACCAATAGTAATACGTCACTCCCGATTCCTATTACGAATCAATAGTGTCAACTATCACTGCCGGTTCAAAAGCTCACCGACAAAGTAATAATTGAGCCAATAAGAACCGACAGTGATCATCCTTATCTTTGCCAACTCGCATTCCAAACCGATAGTGATAAGGATTATCAATACCAGTTCATATGCTCACCAACGGAGTAATAATTGAGCGAATCATATGCTCACCAACGGAGTAATAATTGAGTGACTACGAACCGACAGTATTAATTATTATCTCTGTCGATTCGCATTCCAAACTAGCAGTGATAATGCTTTTATAAATCCTGAGCCTGTCTCCCTCGGTCTACACCGCATCTTACTTCGCTCCTAATCTCCAGAAGCCGCTTCCAAGGGGTACTGTCAGTCGAAGTGGTGCGATGATCACTATCGTCACTGTGTCTGCCTCTACCACTTGTGCATAACTTCCATGTCCTCCAAGCTCATTGCCGTCTCCTGAGCACGAGCCACCTTGCGATCGCCCTCGTTTCCCCGTGCCACCTTGCAACCGCCGTCCCGAGTCCGAAGCTGCTCCTAAGAGGTAGTGACGGTCCAAGTGGTGTGATGGTCACCATCGCCATTTGCAGCTAGCTCTACCCCTTGAGTCTAGCTTCCACATCTTACGTGCTCGTCGACGTCTCGCCAACCTCGTTGTCTCCTAAGCCCATCGCCCTGTCTCCCGTAGCCCTATCTCTCCATCCCCCGAGCCTGTTGCCCCATCTCCCGAGCCCGTCTCCCCTTCTCCTCGTCTCCACAACTAAATGAGTGGCAAGTTAAGTAGCTAAATTATGGCAATAAGCAGATCTAAATAAGAGGCAGCAAATATATTTACTTCAAGATGATTGTATTTTTGTAATTCATTTAGATGTATTATTATCACTCAGATAGCACACAATGTAAAACAGATGGCGCAAAACGGCTGATCCATGAGCTCTTCGACATATGGTACAATACTACAAGCCTATATCCCAAACTAAAGAGCTCCTAATATAGCAGCTTTGTAACATCCGTTCCTATTTATCTAAGTTTGAGATGTAAAATACTCTATCACGAATATTTCGGTATAAAATCTTTATCTAAGTTAACTTAGATAGATCCCCGTATTAAAGAGTTGACGGTAGAATATTTTTGCACACGTGGATATTATCACTGCCGATTCTCGGCTTGAACATGCAATGATACTTACCATCCCTGCCGGTTATAAACCGGCTGTGATAATCCGTTCCAAAACGGATAATAATGCCAGTTTTTTATTGACATTGATAGATTGTTTTGTAGCAGTGAGGACCTAATTAAATTCCGCAGAAAACAAATTTCCGAAGGCAATATTAGAGAAGGCTAGTAAAGTATCAGGTGATGACCAGTAGAATGAGTAGTCACTTAAGCAAACTAGAGTCACATTGTTGCACAGCAGAAATTACCAGAGTCTAGAACCGAGGTTATTAACAGTAACACAGTCAGATCACCATGCTGTGAAGGGTCACGCTGGCTTAGGGAGGTCGTCAACAGCCATCCTATAGTGATATACCTATTCTACCTGGTAGAAATCAGGCTGCCGCCCGTGCGGTCTCAGGCACTGGAACGCCACGCCAAAGGCAACCCGATCTCTGCATCGGGCAGCCTCCACAGGATCCCCAGAGTGAAGCTGCGCACCGATGCACACCGGGTGGTAGAAGCGACCGCAGGTGGCGTGGCTGCATCGAAAGACCTGAATGAAACACACATCATATGTAGTCAGGAAACTTTCAGGTTTCAAGCAGAGGTTGCAGCACTGGTATTAATAAGCTGATAAACTAGATTGATGCAAACTAAGCGGAAACAGATCAGCTCATCGCAGGTTGATGTTATGTAGTAGCATTGTAGCAACATGATATTCTTTAGATTTACACGGTGACTGCCACTTTGAGGAAATAGTAAACAGTAATTAATATATGCCAAATATTTCTCATGGTACTGGTAAAGAATATTGGAAACTGAAGTCTGAGTCAGATGCCCTCAACATCGTCAAATAATGGATGATGTATACGGCATTTTTTTTTTAATGCAGGAATCTTCTAAATGGAATGCAGTAATTTTAATCATGCAAGTATTTTTCGCTCTAAATGCAAGCAGATGAATTTCTTTATCACACATAACAAAAGAGACGTTTACATGATTATCTGCGGTGCACTGTATAAACGATGTGATGTCTACAGAAGTGGATCACATATCTGTTCAGTGCCCTCAGCCATTACCACACTTGGCCTGAGATTAACAGATATTTTCAGTAACACACTATTTCAAGTTTTCTGAATGCAAGCATACCTGAGCGTTGACTGCATCTGACGATCCCAACACACCACAACCAGCACACTGGTGTTGCCTGTTTGTGCAGTTCGTGCAGAAAAAATGTTGCATAGCCTAAATTGGTATTACAAAAAACACCAGATTATGTCATCATCTATTACAGTAAGTCAGGAAAAAGAACTGATGTTGCGCCTAGAAACTGAACTGATAAACAATCACCTCTACTTGTGCTGTGGTAAAGCCAAGTGTTGCGCAGCCCGAATATCCATCATCTTCTCTCGTTGCATGGAATGACCTCAAGCATGGCCCCTCACAGCTTAGAAAACACAAATAAACCAAGAAGGATTGAAAAAGGGCAGAAAAAAATGTAGGAGATCCATTGCAGTGATCCGCAGATAGCAAAGTTTATGAACCGCTGATGAATGAAGTAAAGCATCAGCCTTTTAAACGACAATGGCATGATTACTGATCAGAATATGATGCCTAAATTGTATGCAAAGGGATGAACAAGAACAACATGCGGAACTTATGCATAACAGATCCATTGCAGAAATAAAACAGAACAATAAGATTTTCCGAATTTATATACCTCCAACGAATTTATAAATAATCATGGGAACAAATTATAACAACCTCGAAGAGGAAAGATTCACACTTTTCTGCATGTAGATCCACAACGGAACTAGTGACTTTGCATGTTCTTGTTTCTTGATTGTGGTTAAAACAACATTCATGGCCAGCTAAAAGAAGAAGAAAAATTACAGCAGCACTTACCAGAGTAATAGGCCACCGTCACCACACAGCGCGCACACATCGTCATTCAATTCATCGAATAGATCATTGTCGCTGTCCGTACCGACTTCTCCGTCTCCAAGGTGCACTGGATCCATTACTGGATCGATCACCACTCCTTCTGATGCCTCAACACCGCCCCCTTCCATGGCTGCTGCTTGATCCGAAGGGAGGCGGCAGCAGAACTGCGGAAGAGGGGTTTGTGCTGCGCGCGGAGGACGTAGACGAGCGGCGGAGGACGGGGGGGCGCCGCTGCCGGCCCGCGCTGCTAGGGTTCTCGTATGCTGTGAGCCTATGAAGGCGGTTTCGAGCTAGGGGGTTTGTATTAAAGGGGGAGGAGCGGCTCGGCAACGGGAGCTGGGCTTAGCCCGCTGCAAAATGGAATCCACTACACGGCGGCGCCGATTCGGCCCAGACCCAAAGATCGGAAAGCCTGATTTTTTTTCCCCAATTTTAGCAGAAATAGGGGACCGATTTTGGAGTTTTTTTTATATTTGTTCATTAAAAATTTAAATAAATAGATTCCTCGTGAAAAAAATTACAAAACTAAACACCTACCGCTCTCTTATGAGACGGTTAGAGGACGGTAAGCAGTCCTATAGACCCCTACCACCCTTTCATGGGGCGGGTAGTCTTACAACCCTTAAGGTATAAACAGTAAATGTCTGTGAACAGTATTCTGAAGTTCAATTTCCCTTCGTACCTTCTCTATTCAAAACAGTGATATTCTGTTGCTCCAAAAATTCTAAAACTTTTTGTACGTGTTCCATAATTCATGTGCGACCTATTTTAATTGAATTCACCTAAAAATCCTTTGTAGAATTTAAACTAAAATTCTCCAAAAAAGACTACATTTATAAATTTTAGCAATTGTTAGGGCCTCAAATAAATTTCTAAAAATCTGGTAAAATTCACTAATATTCTTCTTATGTGATGTGATAATTTATAAAATTATTTTTAGCACTAGTTTTATATATGTTTGAATACAAATTAAGTTAAAAGAAGAATATCACATGAAATTATAAAAATATATATAAATGGTGCATTACAAAGGAATCTACTTTTTATCATATAATCTAGGGCTAAAAATAATTTTAGAAATTATCACATCACATAATAAGAATATTAGTTAATTTTACCAGATTTTTAGAAATTTATTTGAGGCCCTAACAATTGCTAGAAGTTATAAAAGTAGCCTTATTTGGAGCATTTTAGTTTAAATTCTACATAGGATTTTTGGGTGAATTCAATTAAAATGGGTTGCACATGGATTATGTAACACGTACAAAAAGTTGTAGGATTTTTGGAGCAAAAAAACATCACTATTTTGAATAGAGAAGGTAGGAGAGAAATTGAACTTCAGAGTACTGTTCATAGACATTTACTGTTTATATGATGTAGCTTACCCCTTCAGAGGGCTGTAAGCCTACCTGCCCTATGAATGGGCGGTAAGAGTATGTGAGACTACTTACCGCCTTCTCAGGGAGCGGTAAGGGACTAATCGCCCCATGAGAGGACGGTAAGCGTCTAGTTTTACAATTTTTTTCACGAGGAATCTATTTATTTAAATTTTTAATCAAAAAAATAAAAAAATAAAAAAAGCTCGATCGATTTTGTGGGTGTAATAGTTAAAAGGATGCCCCCCACGGGTGAACCCATGTTGCCACATGTCAGTCGGTAGATAGATATCCTTAAGACTATGATTTTATCTTGCGACTAGAATAGGACTCTGTCGACCATGATAAGGGTATACCTCCTTTGGAGACACATAAGGTGAATTTGTTCTTTATTATTCATATTTTCTTTGTAAAAAATAATATACTATTAAATTTTTATATTGTTTAGTGCTTAGGAATATGGAAGATGTATTACAAGCTCATCTAGACGTAATTATTTGAGTGCCAAGTCTACTCGAATAATAAGTTGAGCTCAAGTCGGATTCCAAATTCGGTTCGAAATCTTAGGACAACACGTCAGTAAAATAGGCATAACTCTCGCATACGGAGTCTAATTGAAGCGATCATGAACTTGATGAAAAGCTTATGACGCAATCTTTATAATAGATCCAGCCTTGACCAAATATTCCTTATAGTTTAGTCAGAGTCGAAAGAATAAGGTGTCACATCACCTTTTTGGCCCTTCTCAGGTCATGTAATCGTATCAAGGTCGGAGTCCAGGTTGTGTATGCCACTTTTTATGGCTGCACAACCCTAGGTTGACTTTCTCATGCCCCCTATATATACACAGTAGTTGTCATAGTTTTAGGCTTGGGTTTGCTTAGATTATTCTATTTTAGATAATTTCACCGTTTATCGGTTTATAGAATCCCAAACTCGAGCACTTCATTGGTAATTGACAATATTCAGATTGCATCTACCTGGTCTTGTTTGTGTTCTCGATTCGCTTGCAGGAAAAGCCTTCTTGGCGAGGTCAACCGCGTCTTGGCACGGTTGATAACCACGAAGTAGTGGTATAGTGGTTGCGAGGGTTGTCGATAAGTTCTGGTCAGAGCCTTTGGATCATCAACGTCGAAACTTCACCAAATCGACTCATCATATTACATTCGGAAGATCGGGAAAACCACCTTAATTGGTATTAGAGCTTCGGTTGCCCGTTAGGTAATCTCAATTAGCCCTTTTGTTTCGTCGTGTTCCATTTCCTAGAGTCTAGAAATTACCTTAAAAAAAGATTTAGATCTTAGTTTTTCACTATCTAAACCATTTTGTGCTCTTCATAATTTTGTTTAGAGTTTGAGTCCATCGTCAGTGTCTTTGTTGCTGTTCGAGTCATCGTGTTCTAGTTTCTAGTGTCGAGTCTTTGTTAATTTAGTCGTCGAGTATCCCGTCCTGACCATGTTTGCTATAGCCAAGATTGTGTCTCTAGTCGAGTTGACTATCAACTTTTGTTTGACCACTAGTGGTTTCAACTATCTACTTGAGTTCGACCACTAGCCGAGTTGACCATCTACTCGGGTTCGACCACTAGTCGTTTTGACCATCTATTCGGGTTCGATCACTAGTTATTTGACCACCTCCTCGGATTCGACCATATAGTCAGATTTGACCACCTAGTCAGATTCGACTATCCACTCGATTTCGCCTCCACAACCTAGTCAAAGTCTATCTATTTTTGGCTACACTTAGAAACCCCCACATACCCTTCATATCGAGCATTGTTTGACAAAGTTCGAGTAACAACTGCTTAGCCAAAACAGAGCAAGCCAAAGTTTAGAGAGAGAGAGAGAGTATATTTTTATTACCTTTATACCCCTACTCTTCGGAAAAAGTTTGTGAGTCATATACCTCACTGGTCCTAGAAAATGTAGTAGAGGAATTTTGAGTTTGTGTCACATTCGCAAAAAAAATCAGGAAAAAAAGAGGAAAGAAAGAAGAAAGCAAGAAGCAAAGATTGCCAAAAAAAGAGAGTACAAAAAAAGGAGAGAGAAAATTAAGGTTTGCATTCCGAATTTTGTTCCATTACACCTATGTCTGTTATAGTCTTTAGCTTGCTTGAGCTAGTTCTAGAAACGCGTTCGGGTCAACAACTGTGACAAGTACCGTGATCTTTTATTCAGCTTTGTAAATCTAATTTCATTAATTGCTATTCTTTGCTACTAAATATTGTCTCTCCAAGCTACACCTTCTCTTGATCAGAACAGATCTGCCCTTTCAACCGCCACACTTGCACCCGATAATGTATCACGAACCAGCCACTGTTGTTCCAATTGCTGTAATTGGTAAGAACACTTGTAAGAGTGGTAAGACGCTTGAGAGTGCGTGACTCACCTTCACCTCCACCACCTAGTAGTCGGTAGGGACAATATATATATTTGTTGTCTCATGTTTGCTACTAACCATGACAGGTGAAGCATCGAAACACAAGATTATATTTTGAGGGAAGAACTCATAATGGTGTTGGATGAACACCGCCATGCTATTAATAACTACATCGATAAGAAGCTTGTGGAAACATATACTACACTACAACGACTCAAGGATAGTATTACAATGCTTAATGCATGCTTTGATAGGTTAGCTAATCAGCCACTGGACAATGGGCTTGAAGATCCTCATGGTGCAGCCCATGTGCAAGAGGAGTCCGTTGCGGATGATGAAATTTTGGGGCAAGAACAAGACGTCTTTCATGTACGACAAAAAATTGATTGAACTTCAACCGTCAAGGTATGAGAGGTAAGAATTTTCATCAACATAACCCACGTGTTAATGATGACCAATTTACTAAGGTTAAGTTTACTGTAGCATCTTTTGCAGGTGTTTATGATGCTAAAAAGTATTTAGATTTAGAGATGACAGTCGAACAGAAGTTTAATGCTCATTTGGTTCCTATAGTGCATAGAGTTAGGCAAGCCATTAGTGAATTTAAAGACTTTGCAATCATCTAGTGGAATAGAGTATGCATCGACGGATTAGCACCTACTACATAGAATGCTTTAAAAGTTGCTATGTGTAACAGATTTGTTTCACCTTGTTTTAAACATAACTTGCATAAGAAATTGCAGTAGTTAAACTAAGGCAATAAATCTGTAGAATAATATTGTTAAGAGAACAAGGACAACAAAACCATTGTTGTGAACAGGAGGAAAGAAGTTCTTCATATTTGTACAAAACCGAGGATGGCTTTGCTTCAAGGGGGAGAGAATGATACGACCATTAAGTCATCAGTTACTTCTGTTTGCCCATCTGAAAGTCAGCAGGGTTGTGTGTCACGTCCTAAATTCCGTAATCGTGTGATTAAGCTTAATCATGCATTATAAGTGTCATAATTAAATTCAAGGTAAATTATTTTGGCACACTAGAGCACTTCGTTCTGAGTCATTTGGATGAGAGAAAGAAATTTGGGAGAGAAAAGAATAGAAATAGCAGTTAAAATGGACTCTTTCTCTAGCATGTGGGCCCCACATGTGGGCCAACCACCCTAACCACCCCTTTGCCAGCACCACCTGCCCCTCCCTCAGCTCACTCTCTCCCTCACTGTGCTCCCCACTGGCCACAACAACAGGGAGCTCCCCCTTTCACTCTCTCTCTCAAGCTCCCTCTCTCTTTCTCCCCCAAAATCCGACCTCAAGACTAGGAATCGAGGTATGCATGTGGTACTCACGCGTTCCTTAGCTCCTAAGCTTCTCATCCATCCAATTCATTTTTGTTTTCCTGGAAGATTCGAGCTTGTTTTGACTCATTTTTGGTGTTTAGGGTTGAAACAAGAGGAACATCGGATTTCTTCCCCTCCCGAGTGTTTCACTCAGCTTCCTTCATCACCCGACGGTCCACAACCTCCACAAGCACCGTGGGTAAGTCCCTTAGGCTTTCCTCGGCATGGATTCGTGATTTGGTTGGTCGATTTTGTGATAGAGTGAAGTTCATGAGTTCTTGAGGTTTTGGACCAAATAAAGGATTTGAGGAGATTTGAGTTAGGAATCATGTTGCTAGGTTGATGAGTGAATTCTATACTCTCTAAACTATCTCAAACATGTCTCTCTTTGGATTGAAGAAGCTCGCAAATTAAATCGGCCATTTTTCCCCACGAAGAACAATTGTATGCAAAGTCCGGAGACTCCGAAAATTTTTGCGGAGTCTCCGCAGAAATTCGTGAAGGCTCTGCATTTACTGTTCATCAGGCGAGTTAAGGCTTGTAAAATTCATAATAAATTCTCCATAGCTCTAAAAATTATGAAACCAATTTGGTTTCATAATAACCTCCTCTACCTATTAAAAATATCCCCAGCCATTAAATGATTAGTTAACTTTTTGAGATGAATTAATTAGGTTAAGGCTTCATTAATTCACCATTAATTCTTTGCAAGTACAAAATTGGTGAATCCAATTTTTCTAGTCTTCTTATGACTTGTTCTAGCTAGGAGAAAGGTTTTCATGCATTATAACGCATGATTTCATGGCATTTCATCATTTGCTTGTTGCGGTGTATTCTTTTCTTTAGTGATCATCGTATCGGAGAGTGACGGGTTTACGCGGGAAGGTTTTGTGGTTGATCTTGTTTTGAAGAAGAGCAGCAATGCAAGCATCTAAGCATACTCTACCTACTACTTTGGATCTCGTATGATATAATTTGATAAATTATACCATATGTATGTTTGCATAATTAGAGTTCCAGAGTCGGATGATATGGGTAGAACCTATGTTGATTTGCATTGCCTCTACCTTGAATTATTGTTGATCCATGTCCTTGTACCCTGGGTTTAATACTATGTTGTGTAACTTAAAAGTGATACAAGATGCTTAGCAATGCATTAGGTCATCGGTAGAAGTTGAGCGGTGAAATGTTTCATCGTTGGCGAGCATAGGCTTTAATTACTGTCACAAATTATAATATTGTTGGGTTGATGATGTTGGTTGGATGAGTTGTGAGTATGAGGCGAGATGTGAGCGGTGTTAGGGGTATCTTCTGCTCCGTAGGAGTTCCTCGGGGTAATTCGGGAGAGGAGCCCGGATGCCGTAGACCGTTTGCATCGTTTAAGGCCGTCCGTCGGTGCAGTTGACTTTATCACTTTTCCGTACTTACCATATGTCGCATATGGGAACGATAAGCCAAGTAGCGTAATTCACCATGTTCATTTGACTCATGCACCTGGGATGTGAGCAAGGGCTTGTAGAGGCACCTAAGATCCGCCAGTAAGATGTCAGACGCTTGGGGTCTTAGGTGGCCTCCATATACATCGGGCATGGGCACAAAGGTTCGGGGTGGGTACGTGAAAGGCTGATACGTGAATCATCACTCGCAATAGATGGGTTGTGTGGGTGGTGGTCTCGTATCATGTGAGTCCAGGAGTACTCTCCTATAGGGTGTAAAATCAATTCGAATTGCCGTGCTCTGGCTATCGAGAAAGCTTCTATTCATTTGCATCGGTCGTAGAGTCACGAATATGGGATGATATGTGGTGGTTTGGTATGTTGGGACATGGCGGTTATGGTTCTGTCTTACACTTATGTTTATATTGGTTCCAATTACATTTAGGTTCTAGATGTTGTCTATACGATAGTTTTGGTTTAGGTACTCTAGAGTAGATGCTCACATGTTTATGTCAAAAGGTTGCATTTCGCATATGAAATTACTTAACCTTGTGGCATTTTTCCTTGGTAATGGCTCAATGCATAATCCTTAGAGTCGGTCTATTTATATGTGACCTATATGGATTGTCTTGTGAGTACCTTCGTACTCAGCTACTCTACAGGTTTTGCAGGTGAGGAGGAGTCATGTTTGGCTACTTCGTATTTGCTGATGTTGGTGGCAGGAAAGAGCAGTGCATCCTACTCTCTTGTGGTGTGCTTTTGGGTGGAGGCTAAGGGCATATAGCTCTGCCTAGTTTTTGTGTTGATAGGTTTTATTCCACTGCATAGTTTATCTTTTGATGTAAACTGTTGTATACCATGATACTTAAGAACTTATAATATAATGTTAATTACCTGCTCTCTCTTAAGCTTTGTTGTGATGTGTACGTTGGAAATGCATGTGTCCCGATCTTGGGCACAAAACACGTGCCGGGATACCGGGATGGTATTCTAGTTAATCGTCAAGGTTGTGATTATGTTTAATGATCCTCCTGATGATTAATTAGAATAGTGTTTGGACGGCTCCTCGCAGCGTGGCATCAAAGCTTGGTTTAAGGAAGTAGCCTAAACAACGTCCTAAGCATTATTTAGTATGTGTGTCAAACCCACTAAGCAATCCAGTAAAGTTTATTTTCCTACCTCCTTATGTTAATATGTATGAACTTGCTATATTATGACCCTAAGTGTAATGCATTGTATGAGCGGCGCTTATGTCCCTTGTGCGGCGAGATGCGCAAGCACTATTCGCGCAAATGCTTTTGTTGCTCATTTTGCACCATATCGTTAGACATGCGTTTTCCTTGTCGAAATCTAATTTGAATTTTTGCCCAAACTGCGGATTCTCCGCTAAAGTATGAGGATACTCCGCATTTTTGCGGACACTTCGAAGATTTTTGCGGACTCTCCACACTTGAAAGAATCTGAAAATGCGGTATTAGGGGTCCAAGCGATTGATATCCGGCTAATGCTACTATGCTATGTCAGAGGTTGACCTTTTCCATTTTCATCTTATCGTGGAAACATGATGAGAACTCGCCTTAGTGCCCATAAAGACAATCCAGAGGGTTCGAATACCCGTGATGGAGAGCCACCCCCACCATCACCTATGGCAGAGATGTTGGACCTTCTTAAGGTTATTGCTCAGAACACGGCACATCCTGTTGGAGGTGGAGCCGACCTGATGAGCCCATGGCTCCTTCGGATACGATCAATACCACCAATAATCCTCAAATTATATAAGGTCCAATTATAAGAGCACATGCACGACAATTAGACCACTAGTGAACTCGTTCCTTGCTGTTCATATTTCCTTGGATGGATTACTACTAAATTCTTGTGATGTTTTATTGCATAGAAACGTGGGAGAAGCACCACAACCTTACTCAGATGTCACTCCTTGAAGGTCAAGTCTACTCAGACTCAAGGCTGAGCTCTAGTTGTGGTCGTGGTCGTGGTCGAAGTCATGGTCGAATTCGAGTTCCAGGACAACATGTCAGTAAAACGGGTATAACTCTCTCATACGAAGTCTGTTTTAGGCAATCTTGGATATTCTGGAAAGCTTACGACGAGCCCTTTCCAATGGATATGAGCTTGATCAATATTCCTTATAATTTAGTCAGAGTCAAAGGAATAAGGTGCTGCATCACCGTTCTGAACCCTGCCGGGTTTTGTAATCCTGTTGGAGTCGGAGTCCAGGTTGTGCACGCCTCTCTCCATGATTGCACAACCCTAGGTCAACCTCCTCACGCCCCCTATATATACATAGTAGCCATTGTAGTTTAGACTTGGGTTTAGCTTAGATTATTCTATTTAATACAGTTTCGCCGTTTATCAGTTTGTTAAACCCCAAATTCGAGTGCTTCATTGGTAATTAGCAATATTCAAATTGCATCTACCTGTTCTTGCTTGTGTTCTCGATTCACTTGCAGGAAAAGCTTTCTTGGTGAGGTCAATCACGTCTTGGCATGGTTGATAACCACGGAGTAGTGGTGTAGTGGTTGCGAGGGTTCTTGATCTGTTCTGATTGGAGCCTTTGGATCATTAACGTCGAAACTCCACTAATCGACTTATCATATTACCTTTGGAAGATCGGGTAAATGCGCATCACGACCCGCATGGAGGCTTCTTTGAGTTTCTCTGCACTCAACCTCCTATTTCATCTGCACTGAAGATCCTAGTGATGCCGATGATTGGCTTCGCACCATTGAGCAAAAGCTTGCTCTGGTGCGACGTGGCGACCATGACAAGGTTCGGTATGCCACCCATCAGCTTCAAGGCTTCGCCGGGGCATGGTGGCAGAGCTACCTCACCATGCAAGCCCCTAGCCATCTCATCACTTGGGCGGAGTTCCAATCGGCTGTCCATACTTTTCACATCCCTAAGGGTGTGAGGGACATCAAGAAGAATGAGTTCCTAAACCTAAAGCAAGGATACAAAGCAGTGATGGATTATGTGCAAGAGTTCAATTCTTTAGCTCAGTATGCGCCGGAATATGTCTCCACCAACAAGTAAAGGCAAGAGTGCTTTATGGATGGACTGTCGACGAAAATGCAAAAGAGACTCTCCACCCATAGCTTTGATGATTTCAACATGTTGGTGAGCAAGTCGGTTATGGCGGAATACAAGTTGAAGAAGCATCAAGATGAGAAGAAGCACAAGAGGGAGGAACAGCTTTCCGATGAAGACAACAGACTATATGTGGGCGTGGGACAATCGCTAGTGTCTCATGCAACAGTCGTAACACCTCCACAATCTATGTGCTTGACCCATTCTTCTCAGTCTCAAGAAGCCACCCAGAAGCAAAGGAACAACTCAAGACGTGGAAAAAGGAGGTGTGCTTTAATTGCGGCCAGTTTGGGCACTTTGCCCAAGTTTGTCCCCATGCAAAGCAATATGGTGTGGTAAATAGCCCAATTATTCCATCACCTCTTGGTTCACAAAAGACCCCAGCTCTGAAGCAGGGGAATATTAACATCGCCACCATTGAGGATGCCCAGAAGGAGATTGATGTGCTTACGCTCCCCATCAACTCTCACCCAATGATAGTGCTCTTTGATTCTGGAGCGTCTCATTGCTTTGTCCAACGGAGTTGTGCCATGACCCATGCCTTTCCCATACAATCATGACTACTCCCTATATCATATCATCAACCGATGCAAAGATGCTCGCGAAGGATATAGTTTGACATGCTCGGATTCTCATAAATGGGGTAGCCTTCCAAGCTAATTTGATTGTGATGGATGCGATGGGCTTGGATGTTATCTTAGGGATAAATTGGTTGACCCAAAATGATGTGGTCATCAAGTGTGCACCGAGGTCCATTTCTCTTGCAAGTCCTTCTGATGGTCGTGTCACCTTATGCCTTGACGAGAGTGGTCCACATCTTTGTGCAATGAATGTTGCTGTCTCCGCAGATCTTGCTCATATTCCCATGGTGTGTGATTACCCGGATGTCTTTCCAGATGAGTTACTAGGAACGCCACCTGATCGGGAAGTTGAGTTCGCCATTGAGCTTGTTCCTGGAATAACTCCAATATTCAAGCGTTCCTACCAGATGCCGCCAAATGAGTTAGCAGAGCTGAAGAAGCAAATTCAAGAGTTACTAGCAAAGGGTTTCATTCATCCGAGCTCCTCACCTTGGGGATGCCCGACGCGCTTTGTGAAGAAGAAGCATCAGTCTTTGAGGATGTGTGCTGATTACCGTCCGTTGAATGCGGTCACTATCAAGAACAAGTACCCGCTCCCTTGGATTGATATTCTTTTCGGTCAGTTGATCGGTGCTTAGGTATTCTCCAAAAATTGATTTGAGGTTGGGCTACCATCAGATAAAAATCCGACCAAAGGACATTCCAAAGACAACTTTCTCTTCTTGCTATGGACTGTATGAGTTCACGGTTATGTCCTTCGGCCTAACCAATGCACCGGCATATTTCATGTACTTGATGAATATAGTTTTCATGGAAGAGCTTGGCCAGTTTGTCGTGATTTTCATCGACGACATTCTCATTTACTCCAAGACCGAAGAAGAACATGCTAGTCATCTCCATATCGTTCTTGAGAGACTTAGGGAACATCGCCTCTATGCCAAACTCAGCAAGTGTGATTTCTGGCTAAAGGAAGTCTCTTTTCTCGGACATGTTCTTTTTGAAGGTGGCGTCGCCATTGACCCGAGTAAGGTGCATGATGTACTCAATTGGGTGCAACCCTAGAGTGTCACCGACATCCGGAGCTTTCTCGGACTTATAGGTTATTACCGCCGGTTCATCAAGAATTTCTCCAAGATTGCAAAGCTGATTACAGAGTTTTTGAAGAAGAATGTCAAATTTGAGTGGTCTGATAAGTGTGAAGCGGCTTTCCAGACTTTGAAGTCCCTCCTCACTACAGCTCCAATTCTAGCACAATCGGATATTCACAAGAGCTTTGATGTATATTGCGATGCCTCTCACATCGGGTTCGGTTGTGTTCTTATGCAAGAGGGCCGAGTGGTTTCTTATGCTTCATGCCAATTGAAGCTACATGAGGAGAACTACCCTACTCACGATCGGGAGCTTGTAGCAGTTGTACATGCCCTGAACATCTGGCGGCACTATCTCCTCGGGAATGTGTGCAACGTCTATACCGATCACAAGAGCCTCAAATACATTTTCACTCAAGCTAACCTCAACATGAGGCAAAGAAGATGGCTAGAGCTGATTAAGGACTATGAGTTGGAGGTCCACTATCATCCAGGCAAGGCTAACATCGTTGCCGACGCCTTGAGCCAGAAAGCCCAGTGCAACTGCCTTATGGTCTCGCCGGGGGATTCCACCCTTTGTAATGAATTCTAGAGGCTTGGACTAGAAATGGTCTCGGAAGGTTTTCTTGCTAACCTAGAGATTAAATCTTTCCTCCTCGACCAAATCAAGGAGGCTCAGAAGGAGGATAGAGGCATGGAGAGGATTCGGGGTAAGCTCAGTGAAGGACAAGCCAAGTGCTTCACTCTTGATGATGAGGGTATTCTGTGGTTCGGGAAGAGACTAGTGGTTCCTAAAAACCCGAAACTGAGAAAGAAGATACTAGATGAAGCTCTTGACTCATTGCTATCTATTCACTTGGGAAGTACCAAGATGTATCAGGATTTGAAGCAAAGATTTTGGTGGACTCGCATGAAGCGGGAAATTGCCCGTTATGTATCCGAGTGTGACGTTTGCTGAATGGTGAAAGCCGAACATCTCAAGACGGCTGGTATGCTTCAGCCTTTACCCATTCCTTCCTGGAAGTGGGAGGAGCTCGGAATGGATTTCATTACCGGTTTGCCGAAGACCTCACACAGTTATGACTCGATTTGGGTCATTGTAGACCGATTGACCAAGTCGGCTCATTTTCTTCCTGTCAAGACCACATATTCATTCAAGCAATATACGGAGTTGTACCTCACAAAGTTTGCCTTCATGGGATTCTAAAGAAGATCGTTTCTGATCGAGGCACTCAATTCACCTCTCACTTTCGGAGAAGCCTGCATGAGGCCATGGGAACCGAGTTGTTCCATAGCACAACGTTCCATCCACAAACTGACGGATAAACCGAGAGGGTGAATCAGATTTTGGAATATATGTTGTGGGCTTGTGTTCTCAGCTATGGGAAGAAGTGGGAGATTTGCTTGCCGTTTGCGGAGTTCTACAATAACAGTTACCATGCCAACATCCAAATGGCTCCATCTGAAGTTCTTTATGGAAGGAGGTGTATTACCCCATTGAATTGGTCTGAGTCCGGTGAGAGGGTTTTCTTAGGCCCAAAATTGGTCAAGGAGGCAGAAAATCATGTCAAGACTATTCGCCAGTGTCTCCTCATGGCTCAGTCCCAATAGAAAAGCTATGCAGATCATCGTCGACGAGAGCTAGTTTTCACTGTTGGAGATTATGTCTATCTCAAAGTGTCGCCTCTCAAAGGGGTTTGACACTTTCAAGTCAAAGGAAAGCTAGCACCTCGATATGTGGGACTGTTCTGGATCATTGCTCAGCATGAAGAGGTGGCCTATCAATTGGACTTGCCTCCGTCCCTCTTCGCCGTTCATAATGTGTTCCACGTGTCGCAAAAGAAGTGCCTTCGAGTTCTGACTGAAGTCATTGAAGTGGCGAATCAAGAGTTGCAACCAGACCTCTCTTATTGCGAGCGTCCAATTCACATTCTTGATGAAGCGGAACGCATGACTCGACGTCACTTAACTAAGTTTCTCAAGGTTCAATGGAGTAATCACTCCGAAGATGAGGTGACATGGGAGCGAGAGGATTGGCTTTATGTTGATTATCCTGAGTTTTTCTGCAACCTGTGAGTAATGCATTAAATATTATTTCTCACAGCATAGTATCTTCTTGCAGCATGGCTCCTAGAGTCACCGTACTCTCCCCAACTCGAAAAGAATCTTGGGACGAGATTCTTTTAGGGGGGGGGGGAGGTTTGTTAGGTCCCAAATTCCGTAATCATGTGATTAAGCTTAATCATGCATCATAAGTGCCATAATTAAATTCATGGTAAATTATTTTGGCACACTAGAGTACTTCGTTCTGAGTCATTTGGATGAGAGAAAGAAATTTGGGAGAGAAAAGAATAGAAATCGCAATTAAAATGAACTCTTTCTCTAGCCTGTGGGCCCCACATGTGGGCCAACCACCCCTTGGGTATCACCACTTGCCCCTCCCTTAGCTCACTCTCTCTCTCTCACCATGCTCCCCACCGACCACAACAGTAGGGAGCTCCCCCTCTCATTGTCTCTGAAGCTCCCTATCTCTTTCTCCCCCAAAATCTGACCTCAAGACTTGGATCGAGGTATGCATGTGGTACTCACACGTTTCTTAGCTCCTAAGCTTGTCATCCATCCAATTCATTTCTGTTTTGCCGGAAGATTCGGGCCAGTTTTGACTCGTTTTGGTGTTCAGGGTTGAAACAAGAGGAACACCAGATTTCTTCCCCTCCTAAGCGTTTCACTCTGTTTCCTTCATCACCCAACGGTCCTCAACCCCCACAAGCACTGTGGGTAAGTCCCTTAGGCTTCCCTCAGCATGAATTCGTGATTTGGTTGGTCAATTTCGTGATGGAGTGAAGTTCATGAGTTCTTGAGGTTTTGGATCAAATTAAAGGATTTGGGGAGATTTGAGTTAGGAATCATGTTGCTAGGTTAATGAGTGAATTCTATACTCTCTAAACTATCTCAGACATGTCTCTCGTTGGATTGGATTTGAAGAAGAGCAACAAGGCAAGCATCTAAGCATACTCTACCTACTACTTTGGATCTCGTATGATATAATTTGATAAATTATACCGTATGTATGTTTGCATAATTAGAGTTCCAAAGTCGGGTGATATGGGTAGAACCTATGTTGATTTGCATTTCCTCTACCTCGAATTATTGTTGATCCATGTCCTTGTACCCTGGGTTTAATACTATGTTGTCTAACTTAAAAGTGATACGAGATGCTTAGCAATGCATTTGGTCATCGGTAGAAGTCGAGCGGTGAAATGTTTCATCATTTGCGAGCATAGGCTTTAATTACTGTCACAAATTATAATATTGTTGTGTTGATGATGTTGGTTGGATGAGTTGTGAGTATGAGGCGAGATGCGAGTGGTGTTAGGGGTATCTTCTACCCCAGAGGAGTTCCTCGGGGTAGTTCGGGAGAGGACCCCGGATCCTGTAGGCCGTTTGCATCGTTTAAGGCCGTCTGTCGGTGACACAGGAACCAGGGGTCCTCGAGTCCCAAGGCCAGATTAGCAGTTTGCCACGTGGTGCCCTCCCGTGGGATCACCTCCACGAGGTACGAGAATACTAGGTCCCAGGAGAGGGTGCTCGGGGCAATGAACAGTGGTCTCCGAGTACCCAAGTTCCCCGATGACCCAGGGAGGCCAAGTGCCGGGAAGGGAGTCCTCAGGGCTGTGAACAGTGGCCCCCAGGCACTCAAGTCCCCCGACGACCAGAAAAGCCATGTATCGGGAAGGGGGTGCTCGGGGCTGCGAACAGTGGCCCCCGAGCACCCGAGTACCCCAAGGACCCAAGGGAAGTCAGTTCCGGGAGAGAGTGTTTGGGGCCGTGAACAGTGGCCCCCGAGCACTCGGTTCCCTGAGAACCAAGAAAGGGCATATCCGGGAGAGAGTGCTCGGGGCTATGAATAGTAGCCCCCGAGCACTTGGTTCCCCGAGGGCCTCAGAAGTCCTTCGCCAGTGACCCCCATAGAGGTCCAGCGATGAGGTGTCAACCAGTGAAAGGCCCGATGCTGCATTTAAGAGGGCACATGGCCTGTCACCTCCAATTGCTCCTCCACGCTTGCTGCCAGTCCCTGCCACGGCCTGGAAGGAAGGCGTGGGGACATTTAATGCACAGGTCCCATCGTGGGACATTCGGCGCGCCTCGGGATAACATCGTGAGTCCCAAGGTGACCCGCCTGCCGCCCTGCTGTGTCAGACTCGCTCTGACCAGGTGGGCACGCCAGGCTGCTCGGTGGCTGCCCGGTGGGACCTCATTGCGGCGCCCGTTGAAGAACGGCATGATGACGAACAAGACCGGACAGGGGCGCATTTTCAACCCTCCCCGTCACTTCGTGCAGCAGCCCATGATAGTTGCTTTCCATTTATGGTGCCTCAGAACTCGCGCCCTCCCTTTCTAGCCTGCCACCTGCGGCGTCCCCGCCACCGGTCCTCCGCGCGCCGCCTGTCTCCTCGTCTACCCCGGAAATCTGGATAGTCCCGCGGTTCCGACTCCCCGGTCGGTCGACCAGACCCTGGGCGTCGAACTCGGGCAGTGTCGCTTGCAGCGCCACCCGGCCCGGGTCCGCGCAGAGCGCCAATTGCTCCCCTGGCAGAACCGCCCGGGTGAGGTCTTCCACGCCGGTCACCACCCGCAGCAGAGCTGCCAGCGCCCCCTCGTCCAGGTTCCCGTCCTCACTGATCTAGGTCCTGGTGATATCGTGGGGGC
Organism: Phragmites australis; assembly: GCF_958298935.1. NCBI lineage: Eukaryota > Viridiplantae > Streptophyta > Magnoliopsida > Poales > Poaceae > Phragmites > Phragmites australis. Next base: position 15,254,448 of record NC_084936.1, on the reverse strand, counting down.
CCGCGTGCATCCAGCTGGGGCGGGCCCGCTCCCGCAGGGGCACCAGGTAGCGGCGCAGATAGTCCACCACCACCATCACCGACGTCAACCCCGCCCGGCGCAGGTCATCGATGCGGTTCAGTATGGGCTGCATCCTCGCATCTTCCGCCGGGGCCGCGGCCTAGATTGACCTCCGGGAGCGTGAGGCGGTCGTGGGGACTGACGTCGATGTAGACCCAGTCGCGCCGCTAGTCGTTCCACTTGCTCCGCAGTATCTACGAGATGTATAGCTCCGCCAGCCCATCCCGTAGCCGGAAGTTGCAGCAGCCGACGACGTCCGTGGTGGAGGAGCCTCGCTTCTTCCCCACCGGCCGCAGGATGAAGAAATGGCGTAACAGCGCCACCGACGGCGGCACTCCCATGAACGTCTCACAGAAGTGCGCGAATATCGCAGGATGACCACCGAGTTCGGACTCAGGTGGATCAACTAGATGCCGAACGTGTCCAAGATCTGGAGGAAGAATGTCGAGAACAGCGGCACCAGCCCGGCCGCCACGAAGGAGAAGAAGAGGACGATGCAGTCCGGCCGGTCCGTGATGGGTTGGAAGCTCACCGGCCTCACCACCGAGGCCTCTCGCTGGCCTTCGAGCACCATCAGCTTGCAGACCTTCTCTGCCCCCTTCTCATTGACGATCCGTGACTCCGGCAGCACGCTGTCCGACTCCTTGTCACGGCGGCTGCTTCCTGCCTTCGGCATTTTGTCGGTGGTGGGGAGTGTGCTGGAACAGGTGGGGAAGGAGAGCGCTGTGGGCCGGAGAAAGAGAGAGAGCTCTCGAGCGCAAGGAAGAAGAAGAAGGCAAGAGACATGATCGCAAGGATGGCGTAAAGGGGCAATGGTTCGCTCCCCTCTCCCTTTTATATCCTAGGGATTTCAAACGACGCCTGCCGCGGTGCATTCGGCGATATGAATTTCCTCGTTTAGTGCGGGCTCCAGGCGAATCTCCCTCGATCTGCACGGTTGCCAGGCGCACTATCCTCGATTTGCGTGATTGCCACGCCCGCCGCCCGCCTAGTTATCACGCGTCTCGGGAGTCGGTTGGACACGCGTCCGTTCTGGTCCCCGCTGGGCCGTACCAGAAGCCTGGGCCAGAGAGACCAGCGCCTGAAAATAATTCATGTGGCTTCGGTGCTGGGATTGGCCTCAATGAAGACGAGGGCCCCATCCGCAGTCTCTGAGCCATCGCCTGTCGATGGGCCCGGGGGCTACTGTCGGTGACACCGGAACCAGGGGTCCCTGGTCCCGAGGCCAAATCAGTAGTTTGCCACGTGGCGCCCTCCCACAGGATCAACTCTGCGAGGTACGAGAAGACTAGGTCCCGTGAGAGGGTGCTCGGGGCCATGAATAGTGGTCCCAGGGTACCCGAGTTCCCCGATGACCCAGGGAGGGTCAAGTGCCGGGAAGGGAGTGCTCGGGGCTGTGAACAGTGGCCCACGGGCACTCAAGTCCCCCGACGACCAGAAAAGCAAAGTACTAGGAAGAGGGTGCTTGGGGCTGCGAACAGTGGCCCCCGAGCACCTGAGTACCCCAAGGACCCAAGGGAAGTCAGTTCCGGGAGAGAGTGCTCGGGGCCATGAACAGTGGCCCCCGAGCACTCGGTTCCCCGAGGACCCGAACAGTCAGTTCCGGGAGAGAGTGCTCGGGGCTGTGAACAGTAGCCCCCAAGAACTCTGTTCCCCGAGAACCAAGAAAGGGCATATCCGGGAGAGAGTGCTCGGGGCTGTAAACAACGGCCCCCGAGCACTCGGTTCCCCGACGGCCTCAGAAGTCCTTCGCCGATGGCCCCCACAGAGGTCCAGCGGTGAGGTGTCAACCAGTGAAAGGTCCGACGCTGCATTTAAGTGGGCGCGTGGCCTGTCACCTCCAACTGCTCCTCCACGCTTGCTGTCAGTCCCTGCCACGGCCTGACAGGGAGGCATGGGGATATTTAATGCACAGGTCCCATCGCGGGACATCCGCCCTACTGTGTCAGACTCGCTCTGATCGGGCGGGCACGCGAGGCTGCTCGGTGGCTGCCCGGTGGGCCCTCCCTGCGGCGCCCGTTGAAGAACGGCATGATGACGAACAAGACCGGACGGGGGCGCGTTTTCAACCCTCCCAGTCACTTCGCGTAGCAGCCCGTGATGGTTGCTTTCCATTTATGGCGTCTCAGAACTCGTGCCCTCCCTTTCTGGGCACACTACCGCCCCGGCGGGAATTTAAGGCGGGGCAGGTTCCCCGGAGAAAGAGAACCCAGTTGACACGGAGCAACCGCCAGGATAAGTTGAAGCACAGAAGCTCAGATCACCGAAGAACAAGGAGCCCGAAGCTCTAGGCTCAGATCACCGAAGAACAACCAGCAACATCTCTGAGAGACATTCTCAGAGCATTTATAGCATACACACAGGAGTAGGGTGTTACTCTCAATACGGTCTGAACCTGTCTAAAAACCTCCTGTGCATTTATTACCTTCTGCATCCAATCATTCCATTCCACCTGCATCGCATTTACGCCCATTTATTTCACTCGCAAAATAGATTCAGAATCATCCCCCCGACCGAATCTCAAAGGGGGTCCCTCCGGATCCCTGCTTGATGAGTTCACCCTCCGATAGCTGGCACGCCAGGTAGGGGGGTTGCATCCCTGATTTTTTTTGTTCGTCCTGCAGAAAAAATGGCAGGTGGACATCATCTCCGACGCACCGGCTCCAGCTCCAGTGAAGAAATGGAGCCCCTCGCACAGGAGGCCCCAGTCTCTGCTGCTCCTCAGCAGCAGCCCCGGTCTGTGTGCACGGCGCTCCTCTCTCACAGGGACCATGGCGCTGGGCCCAGCAAGGCCGCCGCCACTGTTGCAAGCGCACCGCCTAACCCTCAGTAAGCGGTAGAAACTCCTGTCGCGAGGTCCACGTCTGGACAGCGCCGGGCGCCGTTACGGCGCAGGCTCACCTTCGGCGATGCCAGTCCTGGGAGCGCGCTGCTTGCAGCGCAAGCTCTCCTCAGGCACCCGTCAGTCCAGGCGACGGGGGAAACCCCAGAAGGCTGCTGGCTCCAGGAGGTGGTTGCTCTGGTGGGCACGGCTCACCGTCAGGTGTTGGACGAAAGCTCCCGGGCTACCTCCCACCGCGGCGCAACCAAGGCCGGTCCATCCTCAGGTGGCGGCCGAACTGGCCAGGGGGCCTCCAAGCGGAGTGCCGTCCCCCTGGTCACTACCGGAGCTCAGGACCTCCGCTTGCATCTCAACGAGCGGAGGGCCGTCGAAGATGCGCGTGTTAACCTCGAGTGCCAACGGGAGTCTCGGCACGAGGCCGAGGCAGAGGACCATTCCTCCTCTATGCCGGCCCACGACCGCCGGGGTTCCTCAGCTCGTCGGGGTTCCTCAGCTCGTCGGCGTTCACCTCCCAAGGGCGCTGCCCGCGCAGCGGGGTACAGCACATGCTACCGCGCCTTCACCAGCGAGCTCCGCCGGGTCAACTGGCCCACCAAGTTCCGGCCAGAACTGCCGGAGAAGTACGATGGTTCCATCGACCCCGTCGAGTTCCTCCAAATCTACACCACCGCTGTCCAAGCGGCGGCGGCAGTGAAAAGGTGATGGCCAATTATTTCTATGTAGCCTTGAGGTGCTCTGCCCGTTCTTGGCTTATGAACTTACCCCCAGGATCCATCGGCTCCTGGGATGACCTCTGCCACTAATTTGTGGCTAATTTTCAGTTTACGTTCACGCGCCCCGGCCTGGAGTGCGACCTCCATGCGGTAAAACAGCAGGAGGGAGAGATGTTGCGGCGCTTCAATAGCGCTTCAGCCAGGTCCGCAACACCATCCCACGGATAACCCCCCACGCCATTATCGTCGCGTTCCGGTAGGGTGTCCGCGATGAGCGGATGCTTGAAAAGCTGGGCACGCACGAAGTCAAGACCACCGCGGAACTCTTCACATTGGCCGACAAGTGCGCCAAGGCGGCGGAGGCTCAGGCATGGCACGTTCTGCGCCCTGAGCAACCCGCTGCCGATCAACCTGGTCCTTCCCACTCTGACAGGCGGGAAAAGAAAAGGGGAAGAAGGCGCGAGGCTGTCCGTGTCATGCCGGCTCAGGGCCCTACCCATAGGCCAGCCGAGGAGCTTGACCGCCGGCCGGCGCGCCGGGCGGCCGCCGACAGAAGACCCGCACCCGCAAGGGCTCCGGCTCCCGCGAGGGTTCCTGCTCCCGCGAGTGATTTTGCTCCCGCAAGGGCCCCCGCTCTTGCGAGGCCCGTGCTGGGGAAGTGGTGCCAGATCCACCAGACCGAGTGGCATGACCTCACGGAGTGCCGCAAGGTCAAAGGACTCATCGAGCGGCGCTAGAAGGACCGCGAGGAGCGCCAAAGGGACGACGACGACAGAGCCGCCCCCGACAACCAAGAGCTCGGGTTCCAGGAGCCTGAACACACTGTTGCCTTCATTGATGGAGGCGCGTATACGCCCTCCTCCCACCGCTATGTCAAGACCATGCAGCGCGAGGTGTGCTCGGCGACCCCGAGCACGGATGCCGCAAGGCCCCTGAAGTGGTCGGACTCCCTGATCACGTTTAGCCTGGCCGACCATCCCGCGAGTACTTCAGGCGTGGGGCGACTACCCCTAGTAGTGTCCCCCACCATCTACAACATAAAGGTCAGCAGAGTGTTGATCGACGGGGGTGCAGGCCTGAACCTCCTCTCCCGGGAGGCCTTCGGGAAGCTGCAGGTGCCTTCCAGGTGCCTAAAGCAGTCGCTCCCCTTCTACGGGGGGACGCCCGGGCACACCCTGCCCCTCGGGCAGGTCGAGTTGCCCGTGAAATTCGGGAGCCAGGACAATTTCCGGATGGAGAACATCATCTTCGATGTCGCGGAAGTCCCCCTCCCCTACAACGCCATCCTCGGGCGCCCGGCGCTCGCTCGGTTCATGGTGGTTACACACTATGCTTACCTAAGGTTAAGATGCCGGGCCCAGCTGGCCCCATCTCCGTGCCCACCGAAACCGGCAGCGCCGCCTCCTGCACCGAGCAGCTATACTCGGCCTTGGTCTCTGCTAGGGCCGAGGTCGAAGGACACCCAAGGGGCCTGAAACCCTCTTCATGCAAACCTCGACTCGCCGCCGACGCCTCCGTTCCTACGAAGGAGGTCGTGGTGGGCGAAGACGCTTCCCAGATCGTCCGAATCGGCGGTGACCTGGGCGGCAAATAGGAAAGCGCGCTCATCGCCTTCCTCCAGGCTAACGTCGACGTGTTTGCATGGTAGCCGTCCCATATGCCCAGGATCCCTAGGGAGGTGATCGAGCACCACCTTGCTGTGCGCCTGGATGCATGGCCGGTGAGATAGAAAGTCCGACGACAGGCTCCCGAGTGCCAGGAGTTCATCCGGGAGCAAGTAAGCAAGCTCCTCAACGCCAGCTTCATCCGAGAAGTCCTCCACCCTGAGTGGCTGGCAAACCCAGTCATCGTCCCGAAGGCCAACGGCAAGCTCTGCATGTGCGTCGACTACATCGACTTAAACAAGGCTTGCCCAAAAGATCCTTTTCCTTTACCCCGCATAGATCAGATTGTAGATGCAACCGCGAGGTGCGATCTTTTATGTTTTTTAGATGCAAATTCTGGTTACCACCAAATCCGCATGGCCATAGAGGATGAAGAAAAAACTTCTTTTACCACTCCAGTGGGGACTTATTGTTATGTGACAATGCCATTTGATTTGCGTAATGCTGGGTCATCTTTCCAGCGCGCTGTGCGTATTACCCTTGATTCGCAGGTTGGCCACAACGTCAAGGCTTACATCAACGATCTCGTGGTCAAATCCCGAGACCGCGCCACCTTGCTGGAAGATCTGGCCGAGATTTTCAACAGTCTCCGCGCTACCCATTTAAAGCTCAACACCGAGAAGTGTGTCTTCAGGGGTGCCCGCGGGCAAGCTCCTCGGTTTCTTGGTCTTTAGTCGAGGAATCGAGGTCAACCCTGAAAAGATCCCCGGATTGACTCAAGGAAGTTCAGCGCCTCACCGGCTGCATGGCGGCCCTCGGGCGCTTCATCTCCAAGCTCGGGGAGCGAGGACTCCCCCCTCTTCAAACTCCTTAAGAAGACCGGTCGCTTCGACTGGACGCCGGAGGCCGAGCAGGCCTTCCACGACTTGAAGAAGTACCTCAACTCACCACCCGTACTGGTAGCCCCCTTCGAGGGCGAGCCTTTATTGCTCTACGTCTCGGCCACACCTCAGGTCGTGAGCATGGTACTGGTGGTGGAGCGTGATGAGTGCTCGGGGCAAGGTGCTGGGTCCCAGCTCCCGGTCGCCCCTGAGCAGTCTCCAGTTCTCGCGGCTCCTCCCGAGCAGGGAGTCAAGCCTGAGCACCTGGCTCCTCCCGAGCAGGGAGTCAAGCCCGAGCACTTGGCTCTTCCCGACCAGGGAGTCGAGCCCAAGCACTCGGCCGGCCCCAACCACGCCGCTGAGCTCAGGGGCTGTGACAAGCCCTCGGGTGAAGGCACAGTCCGGGCCCGCCGTGTACAGCGACCGGTGTACTTCGTCAGTGAAGTCCTCCGAGACACTAAGACGAGATATCCCTAAGCCCAGAAGCTGCTCTATACTGTGCTCGTCGCTTCCCGGAAGCTGCGCCACTACTTCCAGGCGCACAAGGTCTCGGTGGTTACCACATATCCGCTGGGGCCAATCCTCCGGAACCGAGAAGGCACTGGGCGCATCGTCAAGTGGGCAGTGGAGCTGGCGGAGTTCGATCTGCACTTTGTCAGCCGCCAGGCAATCAAAAGCCAAGCGCTCTCTGACTTTGTGGCAGAGTGGACGCCCATCCCCGAGATCGACCATGAAGATATTTGTGCATATCCCGGGCACGATGCGCCCGGGTACTGGGTTATACACTTCGACAGATCCCTCACGCTGAAAGGCACGGGGGCTGGCTGGAGTGGTTCTCACCTCCCCAACGGGTGAAGAGCTCTGGTACGTCGTGCAGCTGCATTTCCGAGCAACCAATAATATGGCGCAATATGAGGGCCTCATCGCTGGCCTCCGAGCCGCGGTGGGCCTTGGGATTCGTCGCCTGCTGGTCAATGGAGACTCCCAGCTGGTGGTCAACCAAGTGTCCAAGGAATACCAGTGAACGGATCCTCAGATGGCGACGTACGTGGCAGAAGTCAGGAGGCTGGAGAGGCACTTCGACGGCCTGGAGTTGCGGTACATATCTCGCCGCGACAACGCTCTGGCCGATGACCTTTCTCGCCTGGCCTCTTCCCGTGCACGCGTCCTTGCCGGAGCCTTTGAAGAAAGGCTCACACGGCCTTCCATCCTGCCTGCCGACCAGGATGAAGGGGAACCCTCGAGCCTTATTGAGGGAACCCAGGCGGCGCCCTCAGTGGGGAACCCCATCAGGGTGCCGCCGCCCGATGAGTGCGCTGCGCTTGCCGGTGGTTCTCAAGATGCCTCGTGGATCGACGAGATCCGAGGGTACTTGAAAGAAAATATCCTCCCCGAGGATGATGCCTCTGCGGAGAGGATTGCACAGCAGTCCAAACGCTATGCCATAGTAGACGGGGGTCTCTACCGGTGCGGCACGGATGGTGTCCTCCTGAAATGCATCACCCGTGCAAAAGGCGGTGAGCTTCTCACTGAGATCCACAAGGGCGAATGCGGTGGCCATGCATCGTTCCGCACGCTGGTCGGGAAGGCCTTCTGGCAAGGTTTCTACTGGCCTACAGCTCTCCAGGACGCTTCCGAGTTGGTTCGGCGCTGCAAGGCGTGCCAGTTCCACGCAAAGCAGATTCACCAACTAGCTCAGGCTCTTCACACCATCCCCCTATCATGGCCCTTCACGGTCTGGGGGCTGGACATCCTGGGTTCATTCCCCCGAGCAATCGGGGGCTATGAGTACCTCTACATCGCCATCGACAAGTTCACCAAGTGGCCGGAGGCGGTTCCATTCATCAAGGTTACCAAGAACACGGCGCTTTAGTTCATCCGCGGTATCACAAGTCGCTTCGGTGTCTCGAACAAGATCATCACCGACAATGGCACTCAGTTTACAAGTGCACTGTTTGGGGACTACTGCAAGGACCTCGGCATCATGCTCTGCTTTGCCTCTGTCGCTCATCCTCGGAGCAACGGGCAGGTCGAGCGTGCCAATGCTGAGATACTGAAGGGGCTCAAAACCCGGACATACGACGTGCTCGCAAAGCACGGGCCAGGCCGCCAACCCGTAGGGTTGAGGCACCAAGCCAAGCCGCATCGGGTCCGGGCACCAAGTCGGGCCGCGCCGTTGGGGAGGCCGCACCTGGGAGGCTGCCACCGTCATGTGGGAGGCCGTCGCTGCTTGGAAGCCAGCCGCCGCGTGGGTGGCCACCACCGTCGCCTGGTAGGATGCTGTCGTCATGTGGGAGCTAGCCGCCGCCATTGCTGCCTGGGAGCCCGTCCCTGCCTCTTGGGAGGCCACCGCTGAGTGGGAGACCTGCCGCCGCCTAGGAGGCCAGAGAGGGGACGGTGGAGATGGGCCGGCGTCGCCTGGATCTGGCTGAAGAAGGGGATGGCGTCGCTAGATCTAGGATGAGAGTGGGGGTTGTGGGTGGGGAGCACACGGGGGGTAGGTGTGGGGGCGGGTGGATTGGGGGTAATTCAATGGCAATAGTGGATAATAACAATCAAACCCTGATGGGTATTATGGTCTTTTTCATGAATCAGAAGCTGCAGAAAGCTCTTCCGGACCAGATTATGGGATTTTAACAATATGAAGGACTAGATTTTGGAAGTTGGGGCCAAAAGCTAGCCGTTTGTTTTCACTTTAGATTATAGAAGCTGCTTTCCACAATTTAAAGTGGAAATAAAAAAGCCCACAACCTGATTCCATATTGTGAATTATGGATTGTAGAATCATCTTATTTATTTTAGATTCTTATTTTAGAAGGTACAATCCACGACTAAAATCAGGAACAAATAGAACCTAAGTCATCCCCACACCCACCAATCCATCACGTGGGTGCCCATTGGAAAGGAAACCAGTAGATAAGATTTTTTAGGCATACGAATATAGAATTTGTAAGGCCTATTAGTAAATTTTGGCAACATGGCAGGTACATATGTTCAGTTTACCTGACTCTAACTACGGGATTATACCATAGAATCATAGTACAGATAACATGGTCGTAGAGTATATAATGCAAAAAATCAAATTAGCATAACTGTTTCTAGAAAGTTATCAACAAAAAACAAGAACATCATTGGTTGGCATCAAAAAAGGAACAAGGAGGCTTAAATGGTTGGTCGAATTGTTGGATTATGATCCGAATTCTTGTTGGGTCACACAAGGGATGTCTTCGGCTCACGTTTCGGAACAGTCCGTATTAGACTCGAGTCGTATGTGTTCACCCTTATAAATATATCTTGTAAGCTGCAAGGAGAGTTGAGATACTCATTGTAATTCACTGCATTGTACACATCTCTGATATAGTGAAGATCGTCGATTGGCGCCCGTGGTTTTTCCCGTAAGGGTTTTTCACATAAAAATCGTGTCTCGTGTTCGATCCTGTCATACTTAATTTTTAACAAGTGGTACCAAAGCCGGATTGAATGTACACAAGATTAAAAAAAAAATAGATCGGTTTCTTTTCTTTGGGCTGCTGACAGAAGTTTCAGCGTACGAGTAGATGAAAGCCCATGAGTAGACATAAGCCAGCGAGTAGTAAAATCGTTGATTTGTTTTTATTCCACCGAACTTCCTACTCCACCCGACAGGTTTCTTCTCTCCTCAATATAGATTTTTTAATCAGCGTACACAACCGGCCGTGCAGATCACATCTGTCTTTTTTTGCGATTTTGCTACGTGCACCCGAGGAAAGTTACCAGAAGATTGGTTTCTAGTTTGATTGCTGCACGTACACGAAGTGTACAGGATTTCTGCAGTTTATTACTTCGTGTACACATGACTGTACCAGACTTTTGTTGCTGATTATTCTTCGTCATGACTTTTTTAAAGTATGATATTCCGCTGCTAGACCGAGATACAATGTTTTCTCTATGGCAAGTAAAGATGCATACTATTCTTGCGCATACTGATTTGGATGATGCTCTTGATAATTTTGGGAACAATGATCAAAAGTCTTGGTCTGATGAAGAAAAGATAAAGGATCGTAAAACTTTGTCACAAATTCATCTTCATTTATCAAATAATATTTTGCAGGAGGTTTTGTAGGAGAAATCGCTACTGCTCTATGGTTAAAGCTAGAATCAATCTGCATGTCAAAGGATCTGTCCAGCAAAATGCATCTGAAGATGAAGTTGTTCATGCACACATTACAAGAGGGTGATTCTATGTTAAATCATCTCTCATTCTTTAAGGAGATCATTGCTGACCTACAATCCATAGAGGTAAAATATGATCCGGAGGACTTGAGTCTTATTCTTTTATGCTCATTGCCCAGTTCTTTTGCAAACTTCAGAGATATCATATTATACAGTCATGATACACTAACTTTGAAAGAAATTTATGAGGCTTTGCATGCTAAGGAAAAGATGAAACAGATGGTGTCTTCTGATGGCTCTACTTCTAATGGAGAAGGTTTGATTATACGTGGCAGGACAAAAGAAAAGAATTCGCATAATAGCCAAAGAGATAAAAGTTCAAATGGTTACAGGGGTCATTCCAAGTCCAGAGGTAAAGAAAAATTCTGTAGGTATTGCAAGAAAAATAATCATGATATATCTGAATGTTACAAGTTGAAGAATAAAGAAAAGAGAAAAGTTAAATCTAATGAAGAAGGTAAAGCTTCTGTTGCTGCTTCTGATAATAGTTCTGATGGAGAGATTCTCGTTGCTTTTGCTGGATGTACTAGTAGTGGTGATGAATGGATTATTGACTCTGCTGCGTCTTTCCATATATGCATACATAGAGATTGGTTCACCACTTATAATTCTGATCAAGATGCTGGTTCTGTTAGGATGCGTTATGACAACATACGTCCAATTATTGGAATTGGATCAATTATGATAAAGATGCATGATGGCATTGTTAGAACCTTAACAGATGTGAGGCACGTTCCAGATATGAAAAGGAATCTTATATCTTTGAGTACTCTTGATAATAAAGGGTATTATTGGTCAGGTGGAGATGGTATTTTAAAGGTGAAAAAAAGGTTCCCTTATTGTAATGAAAGGTGATTTAAAATCTACCAATTTATATCATCTCCGAGGCACTACAATCACAGGTGATGCCGCTGTAAGATCACATTCATTATCAGATTCTGATGCTACTAATCTATGGCATATGCGTCTTGGGTATATGAGTGAACTTTGTTTGGCAGAATTGAGCAAGAGAGGTTTTCTTGATGGACATAGCATAGGCAAGCTGAAATTTAGTAAGCATTGCATTTTTGGCAAGCATAAGAGGGTGAAATTCAACACTTCGGTTCATACAATAGAAGATATTCTTGATTATGTGCATTCTGATTTATGGGGACCATTTCGTAGGCCTTTGCTAGGTGGTTCTTGTTATATGTTAACTATTATTGATGATTACTTGAGAAGAGTTTGGCCTTATTTCTTGAAGCATAAATCAGAAGCATTTAAAGAGTGAAAGGTTATGGTTGAAAGACAAACCGAAAAGAAGGTAAAGAAGCTTCGCACTAATAATGGGATAGAATTCTGTTCTGATGAATTTGATTCATATTGTAAGTCTAAAGGCATTGTGAGGCACTACACTGTTCCTGGTACTCTACAACAAAACGGTGTAGCTGAGCGTATGAACATAATTATCATCTTGAGGGCCCGTTGCATGTTGTCTAATGCAGGTATGCATAGGCATTTTTGGGCTGAAGCCGTTTCTACTGCTTGCTATCTTATTAATCGATCACCAAACATTATCATTGATAAGAGAACTCTAATTGAGGTATGGTCTGGTTCTCTAGCTAATTATTCAGAATTAAGAGTTTTCGGTTGTCCTGCTTATACTCACGTTGATAATGGTAAATTGGAGTCTAGAGCTATTAAGTGCATCTTTCTTGGTTATAAATCTGGTGTTAAAGGTTATAAATTGTGGAATCCTGCAATACAAAAGGTGGTGATTAGTAGGAATGCTGTCTTTAATGAATCTTCTATGTTGCCTAATGCTCCTGTTCAGAGTCAGCAGAGTTCTAGCGTGCAGGTGGAGCATTTTATTAATGAAAAAATACACCAGATGCTGCTGTCCAAGATGTACCTATTGCTGAAAATTTATTTATTGACCATGATTTGTCTAGTGTTCCAACTTTTTCTCGCGTTGTGCAACCTACATAATATTCTATTGCAGTTGACAGGCCTAGACAACAAATTAATCTACCCAAGAGATTAATTAAGGAGTGTAATATTGTTACCTATGCTTTGAGTTATGCAAAAGAAGTTGAAGGTAATGTAGAACCTTCTAATTATAATGAGGCTATTACTTTTTCTGATTGCAATAATTGGATGACTGCAATGCAGATGAAATGGAGTCACTTGAAAAGAATGGTACTTGGGATTTAGTCAAATTGCCAAAAGAAAAGAAGCATGTTCGTTGTAAGTGGATTTTTAAAAGAAATGAGGGTATTTCTTCTAATGAAGCAGCAAGGTATAAAGCAAGGTTGGTTGCTAAAGGTTATAGCCAGATTCTAGGTATTGATTATAATGATGTCTTGTCTCCTGTTGTGAAGCATAGTTCTATTCGCACTTTACTCAGTATTGTTGCTATGCGTGATTATGCACTTGAGAAATTAGATGTTAAAACTGTATTTTTACATTGGGAGTTAGATGAAGATATTTATATGGATCAACCCAAATGTTTTATTATTCCTGGAAAAGAAGACCTTGTTTGTAAATTAAATAAATCTCTTTATGGTTTGAAGCAATCCCCTAGACAGTGGTACAAGAGGTTTGACTCCTTTATGCTCTCTCATGGTTTTAAACGTTCTGATTATGATAGTTGTATCTATTTGAAGATTGTTAATGGTTCAACTATTTATTTGCTTCTCTATATCGATGATATGTTAATTGCTGCAAAGGATAAATAAAAAATAGCCAAATTGAAATCACAATTGAGTAGTGAATTTGAGATGAAGGATTTTGGTGCAGCAAAGAAAATTCTTGGGATGGAGATCATTAGAGATAGGAAAGTTGGCAAATTATATCTTGGTCAATAAGGCTATATTGAGAAAGTCCTTCGTCGTTTTAATATGCATGATGCAAAACCAGTGAGTACTTCGTTAGCTGCACATTTCAAATTATCTTTAGCGTTATGTCCTGAGTCGGATTATGAAGTTGAGTACATGTCTAGCATTACATATTCAAGTGCAGTTGGTTCACTTATGTATGGCATGGTCTGTTCTCGTCCTGATTTATCTTATGCATTAAGTGTTGTTAGTAGATTCATGACTAATCCTCCTGGCAAAGAGCATTGGAAAGCTATTCAGTGGATTTTCAGATATCTGCGTAGTACTTATAATGCTTGTTTGCAGTTTGGGAAATCTAGAGATGTACTTGTTGGTTATATTGACTCAGATTATACTGGTGATTTGGACAAGAGGAGATCTCTCACAGGTTATGTTTTCACTATTAATGGTTGTGCTGTTAGTTGAAAAGCATGTTTGCAGGCTACTGTTGCTTTATCAACTACTGAAGCTGAATATATGGCTATTTCTGAAGCATTTAAAAAAGCTATTTGGTTAAGAGGTTTGTACACTGAGCTTTGTGGAGATAATTCTTGTATTAATATTTTCTGTGATAGTCAGAGTGCTATTTGCCTTACAAAGGATCAGATGTTTCATGAAACACATTGATGTGAGGTATCATTATATTCGAGATGTCATTGCTCAAGGTGATATTAAAATATGCAAAATAAGCACTCATGATAATCCTGCTGATATGATGACAAAGCCAGTTTCTGCTACTAAATTTGAGTTATGCTCAAGTTTAGTTGGTGTTATAGTTTGAGTCCTAAAGACTTTTGGCATCGGTGATATTTATTATTGAAGGAAGTTCATTGATGATTCTTTATTTGCTACAAGATGGAATTCGTCTCAAGGTGGAGTTTGTTGGATTATGATCCAAATTCTTGTTGAGCCATACAAGGGACGTCTTTGGCCCACGTTCCGGAACAGTCCGTATTAGACTCGAGTCGTATGTGTCCACCTTTATAAATATATCTTGTAAGCTGCAAGGAGAGTTAAGATGCTCATTGTAATTCCTTGCATTGTACAGATCCCTGATATAGTGAAGATCACCGATTGATACCCGTGGTTTTTTCCCACATGAGTTTTTCACGTAAAAATCGTGTCTCGTGTTCGATCCTATCATACTTAATTTCTAACACGCATAACCTGCTACTAGGTCGGCCCAAAAGTGCTATCCAGTGTGAAGTTCAGAACTGAAAGAAGAAAGTCAAATTGACACTCTTGACAAAAAAGAAGAAGTGAAACTCAAGGTATGACTGCTGAAGATAGTCATCTTAAGATACTACTAGAACAGCACCTCAACACACTTGGAGATAGTCATCTTAAGGGCTGTGTGCATCTTGGTGGTGCAGAGGTCAAGAGCAAACCTTTATACGGTTGTATTTTCTTGTTATAACGATAAGATAATAAAACTTTCTTTATCGAAAAAAAACACATCTCACTCGTGAAACTTAACATCCATCAAAGCACCAATCAATATACATGTCACTGGGGTGGATCACACCAGTGTAATCATGAGAAGATTTACAAATAGCAAATATGTGAATAATATTGTTCTTGTAACGCCCTACTCATACCATGTGCATCTCATCACTTTGATGACGCCTTCCTCTTTCGATAGATACCAACTACTTCGGCTCTTTGAAATGGATGTTTACCTCTGCAAGCTTATGATATCATGAGGAATTCAAGAGATGGAACCTCATCCGTTGTCATTTCCTTTTTCCTTTATGAAAGGCAAGCATCGTTTTCACATAGCATGCTTGCATTATTCTTCTTTGTTGAGCGAGAGATCGACATGATGGAGGTTCATGTGATTTACCATTTTTGCACATATATGAACAGCCGTAAAAAGTTATAACATAGTTACCCAGGCAAAAAACTATAATATAGTTGATTATGCTAAATGATGTGATTCAGCTTATGGTGAAAAGGCAACTTAAAACTCAATATATACTAGTTAAATGCTCGTGTGTTGCAATAGGAGCCAAAAAAAGCACGAGATAATATTCTTGACTTGGTAAAGCTAATGCAAAATGGCACCATACAACCTACCAGCAGCAAGTTCAAATGCATCATGAAAGAGCGTATGTTTCAACAAAAAATGCATTATGTATTTTTATGTCTCAATGTAATCTCAATACAAAATAATTGTGAAGTCAAAGCAAATACAAACCGACACTTTCTATTCCTCACTAAGCTATGAACATGCATCAGCTTCCAGGAACAAAAACGCAACTTCAAGACTAATCAGGAGACCTTGATGAGCCGCGATAGGAAAAGATGTTTCACGGTCAGGTATTTTTAACTTTAGGCTCCTTGATTATTAAAAGAGGAAAATTGTGAGTGTGGAACCAACATTGATAAATCAAATAGAAAAAACATTAAGGTTCTCGTATCCAGGATTATTAAATCAAAATCACACTTATTATTTACACTATTAATAAGTGTCTCTTAAAAAATAAAAAAATCAAATCAAAGGAGCTACACCGCTGGATCCAAAATACAAAATCAATACACACGATCTCAAATGCCAAACAAATAGTCTATAGAAACATAAAACTCATAACACCCAGAAACATTGAGCCACCAAAATCCATGTTAGTTGAATGCCGATGCGATTCTACAGGCAAAAATAAAATCACCAAACACAGTGCATTATAAGTTATTAGATATTTTATCAGCATGGAGTTATATTTGCTGAAGCATGACCTGTATATACACATGTGGGTCTAGAACTTGATTTCAGTCTTATGCACAATATCAGACTTGGAGGCATTGCAAACATTAAAAAGAAAAATAGGTCCCCTTTACAAACACAAGGTATATGATTTTAAATCTCTATACTTTGAACCTAACTAAACTTTGTCAAATTTTTATTGTTTGATCATGAGTTAACCTGAATTCCACTTTGGTTCCCCATGGACTGATGAATGCCATGATGTCCGTCACGTCAAATCATATAGCATGGATGTGTACGATGGAGCAAATAAACATTATTGATGCTACCTCCTTCTTGGCATGGCCAAAAAGAATAGAGAAATTGAAGAACAATTAGCAAGATTAGTGTCTTGGTAGATAAATAACTCATACATGGCTGCTTAGTGTCCTAGACATTTCATCAAGCTCCTAAAATAAAGAGATAATGCTAATGCATAATCAACCAGAAAAAAATGGTTGCCAATCAATAACAACTGACCTTTTGGTGCAAAAAGCAAAATTGAGAGTGTGACATCAAATATCACGCATCTACTACTATGTATGATGTGTTTTCTACACTGTGATACAAATTCTGCAACTCACCAATAAGAGAAGGCAAGGTAGCACTTGCTTCAAGAATATGCAGAAAAAGAGAAAGGAACATGGTAACTCAAGTTCGGTGATTCAAGAAAATTTACAATGATGACACACATATATTTGCAAGTTTTCTCATTATATGGACTGATTGATTTCTTATTCTCTTCTCGTTTATAACATTTCACCAAGATTACTTCATTAACCCACCCAATAATGAAATTCAATTACTTCATTAACCCACCCAATAATGAAATTCAAGGCAACTCTATTTAAAAACAAACCAGTGAAAGCTAATATTTTCATATCTATGGGATCATGAAGCAATTGTGTTAAAAATGTGCAAACCAATGATAATTAAAACAGATGTGAAGACTTTATCATAAAATTAGAAATTTAGTTAGCTAATGCGCACTATCAAACCAAGGGACTTAATCTTCAATTATGGAATTAAATTGCCTAGCTAGAGATGGAAAACAACGATCTCCCACAAATCTTAAGGCAAGACCACCAGCTACTAATGTGGATGTGAGCACGACATCCTAATACTAAACAAATGACCCGGTTATTGATTTTAGTTCAAAAGGTCTATATTTAACCACTTACGGTTACTGGCCTTTCCTACCCAATGGTCATAAAATATGCTAGAAAGTCAATGAAACATGCTAGAGAGTGAGAGAGCGACCAAAATGTTAAGAAGGGTTATGCATATGCACCTCTTTAGTACAAAACAATTATGGTGAAAATAAGATCCTAGTAGACAAAGAAATGGAATTGAAGAAAATTATTTTAATCATAGTTATATGTACCTTTAGGTGATTCCTCCCTCACAAACCACACCAAGAACTACTCTAAGACTCCTTAGTATAATCGATTACCTGATTTTATCCTCCTTGTTGTACTGAAGAGCACATTGGATAATCCTATTTGCTATCCTAACGACAACACCTCAAATGATTAAAAGAACATGGGTTAGGCATTCATCGAACAAGAGAAAGACAAGGAACCTTGAGTCAGGGACGACCAGCTATAGCCATCCAACAAGAATGTCAAGGCTAGCAGTTCAATTAGCGATTTGGTTCAAGAACAGCATGCATGACACACGTGTTGGTTAGGAACCACGCCGACACGGGGTACATGAGGAGGACAAGAACCTAGGGTGTGTACGCGATGGAAAAGAGACCCTCGACAACGAGGCGCCATCCCTGGAGGTGTGCAGTGACATCGATAGTGCGGAGCATGGATAGGACGAGGAAGCCTTGGAGGCAAATGTAGAACCTGGTTAGGAGGATTGGGCTCGCCCCAGGCGCTACGGCAACGATGTCGGTATCAATCCGCCCTACCGCCACCTACCTCCGCACGACATGCAGCGGCCATAAATAGTGCCATGGAGGTGGTGCCCATGAGTTTTCCTGTGGCACGATGAGCCTTGAGTAGTGTCATCGAGGCAGACGGTGAGGTGGAGCGGCACCTCGCGGTCGAGCATGTCGTGGTGGTCGATGACGGCTGAGACGACCTTGGTGCATGCATCCTCGGTGATGGAGTCCGCTTCCGTCCGAATCTCCTTGGGCAACCGAGCCTATTTGAGTGCGTCCAGCACGTAGCGTAGGGTGGTGTGGACACATCACCTCTGCTCCATCAGAGATCGGCTATCGTAGCGCACAACATCTATAGCCAGAACCAATAGGTGGATCTCCGATCCTAAGTAGAGGTGGCATCGCATAGGCGTGGCCATGGACTCCGACGGAGTGAAGTAGGAACTGACAGTTGCATGGCCATCACGGCCCTCGACATCTGTGGCCAAGATTTGAAGGAGGACGCATAGCAGCCAGACCCCAGTGGGGCTGCGGCCTAGGATCCATGCCACCATGAGCGACGGCGTCGCAGTCACCACAACTGACGTGCTTCTTCGACCTCCTCCCCGCCGCAAGTTGAGATGGCTATTGCTGGTTGGGCGGCATGAGGAGGAGTGACGGATGTGAGCAAGGCCAGACGGATGCATTGCTGCGCTGCACAAACGGGGTCAAGAGTGAGGCAGGCTCCTTTAGATCCAGCGCCAATGATGATTGAGGAGGCACTGCCAATGGGCTTATTCAGATCCAGTGCTGGCGGTGACTGTGGTGTAGTCGTTGTGCGCCGTCGCCACCAACAATGGCTCCCGGTGGTACAAGGGCCGTGCTGAGGGGGACAGGGAGAGCGGGCGGTGGCCTATGATAGAGGAAAGAAGTGGAAGGTGTAGGGGCTCGAAGGTGCAGGGGTGCGGCGACCACCGCGGATCCGGAGAGCGTGATAGACGGTGTGGAGATTCGACCTTGGGCTGATTTGAGAGGGGAACGGGGCTGCCTGGCGATGGAGGGAAGGGGAGGGGGTGCGGCGGACGTTGTGGTTAGGCTGGATCTGAGAGGGGAACGGGCGAGGGAAAGGGAGTGGAGATTGACGAAGGAGGCGGTTGCGTGAGGGATTGGAGCAGAGGAGGGTGAGAGGGGGGTGGGCAGCGACGATGCGGCGTCGTGGCTGAGAATGCGAATTGCACGAACGGGGACGGGTGGGAGCAGAACGAGAATAGGGAGTGAAACGGGAATGTTGTGCAGAACAGAAAATACATTAGGTTCTTTTTAAGTAGTCTAGATACCATGACTCATTCTCACAGTCTACAGCTATATATGTTCTTTTTTTTTCAAGGAACTACGGTAGGCACGTAGCCGACCAGAACTTTTATTAATGGATAAGAGTATCACGTCTGTAATTTATAAAAATTAGGGATAGAGGAGCGCGAATATATATGTTCTTGAGGCATTATTACTATATGTAGCTATTTAATGCAGAAGGTTAGGTGTCTCTGCTAGCATTACTGCACGTACAACAGATAGAGGTACTGTACTGTTTCTTGGATATATATATATATATATATATATATACATATACACACACACAAGCTTTCGCAATATGAAGATACCAATGCTCTCGTTATATTGGAAGGTGAAGATGGTTGGCAAATCCAGAGTCTTGTACAAGTGCATATGCAGTCACTACCTCATCGATAAATTGCTTCTTGCTGTTGTAAAGCCAAGGCAAATTGAGTATGAGAGCAGTACATCACATACGTGATATGTACCAAGAGTGGGAGGCGTCAGGAATGCAAACTGTATGCTGGCCTCACGGTCACATTCCCAATACTTACTGAATAGCTACGACTGCGCCATGGTAGCCGCCAGACACTTGCCAAGTCCCATCCTGTGCCGGTCGCATACATGCACTCAAATTCGGTGTGGTTACGGAACGAGGCCTCTTTGTATTGTAGTTCAGCCTATAACGTGCTTGTTGAGTTCCGAAGTTAAAATTTTATGACCCTAGATTACCTATTAAATAAAAATAGAACAGGATTAGTCTCCACCTCGGATTTGCTTTGAAGTTTTAGTTGCCATATTTTTAGGCTTCAGTGTTGCTGTTTCATGGAGGTGTTTTGATGGTCTTCTAGAGTCTAGACCTTATGATCGCATCTCTTATTGGCTTTGGGTTAGCCATGCAGTGCTTTGATGAAGTGTTGCTCTGTTTTGGCAAATGCGGGGCAGGATATCAATTGAAAAGAAATCGCCATGAGGCCTTCTTGATGTGTTGTTTGTCATTATTATTTCTTCTTATATGCGATGCCGCCTAGTCTTCTCCTCCTAGGTTGATCGAGTTTCTTATTAAGTCTGAATAAAAAAACACAAAATTCCCCCCTCTCAGTTAATTAATTTTGTATGTTTTTCTTCGATCGTGAGTGAGAAGTGTTTTTACTCAGACTTAATTAACGACAGCCCACTCACGAAGATGCTGACATACAGTTTCTTCGATATTTGTTTTGAATTGTTGTTACATCTCCCGAGATCAACAGTGCAAAGCAAGAGATGGTTTTCCTCTGAAATTTGTCCCCGTGAATTATGCTCCACCACCTGCATGCTGAAGACCCATGCACATCTAGCCTTAGTGAAAAGAACTGCGCAAGTGACTGAAGACTTCAGCCCTCTAGTCTTGTATTCAGCTATCCTCCTCCACATTGATCAAGGCAATTTGGTTTGTTCTTGATTTATGAATGATTCAGAAACCACCTAAACGTTTTATTGCCCTGCTCAAATGTAGTTTCAACTAAAACGGGCACAGGAGAAACAGAGGATCCTCTGCCGTCAATCTCATGAGGGAAGCTGGTACTCTAAATTTGCCGAATTACTGTAGCAGACGCAACACTGTAGCAGCACTGTTTATAAAAGCTGACTGTGAGTCCGGAGGGAGGAGAAGAGTAGTAGAAGGTAGGAAATAGGGTAGCTGTTAGAGATGAAAAAAAATAAGGGATGTTGTAATAGTGTTATAGAGGACGAAATTTTAAGTATCTGCTGGAGATGACCTGATACACGTTAATTGGTTAGGTACGCCATCCATCAGCTCTGATCTAAACATCTTCAACCCAGTTTGTAGCACTATGTCTGATCGGATCATTGAATTAATCATCGCACATTTGTATCTCCCAAGTAAAGAGAAACTAAAGGATGTATGCAATCTTCAGTGATCAATTTGCTCGCAGGTAGAAAAGTAAAGAGAAAGATCTAGATCAGGATGATCACTACAATCTAGTCCAAAACTACAAGTAATCACACACCTCGTGCACAAAGTCAGGAGACCAGCTTTCCCACTTTCTCAAATTGAATACTGTTGTTCTGAGTTTTCAGTTTCAGGAACGCTAGATCTCGTTAACTTTTGCTCCGGCCATTGTTTCAAATGCAAACTTTGCTGATGGCTTTTAAGGTTTGAAAATGAATGAGTGCATGTGAGGCAGGGAAATACAGAAGTACCATACTCCATACAGGTTCACAACTCATGTGCAAGTGATTCAACAACCATATGGGGCGCTTTAACAAATGCAGCGCAAATATTTCAAGGAGTCTTCAGTTCCTGGAGTGGTGCATGCAAGCATGCATGGACATTGCCAGTAGTAACAGTCACAAGTCCATGCTTATACTTGGTCAGTTCAGGTATGCACATAAGTAAAAGCTATTCTGAATAGACCAGGATTTACAATGACTCCCTCCCTTTATCAGCGCTTGAGGCAGTGAGCTCTATGCTTTCTGGTCTGGTCAATATCTCTTCTCTTATGAATGACTTACCAACCACCCGCAAATTCTATTTAAGTCCTGGAGGGACATGCTGCATATGGACTTTCATCACTGTTTAAACTCAAACAGGCAGAGTGTGCATTTTTCTGTAATTGATTTTCCCACAAAAAATCAACAGAGCATGTCATCAAGCATTTCCATAGTGTATGATAATGGTCAGGAACGAAAACCCATCGTTGTGCAGAAATAAAGAAGCAACACTGTATTTGTTTCTTGTTCGATTCTGTGAATCGTTGCTTGGCCCCATCATTCGGTGATAATATAATGTGTTCAATTTAAGTATGACAAGTGAGAAGATTTTTATTCCAGAATTCATATATAACCGCTACAATTGGATTGGAAACACAAGTTGAGTGCTGAGACCGCACTTGTTGCACTAACCTAGGCTACATTGCTTTCGTTTGAGGCTTTGAGCATCAGAGGAAATGACAACTTCCATGGGAATTCTTCAACATGCCAGAGTCAATCCACTGCCTCCCGCCCATCCACACAACTCTTTATGTTTATGAATGACTCACCAGCCTCCCGCAGTTCCTATTCAGAGCCCAGAGGGACGTGCGCATTTAACTCTAACGGATAGAGTAGCATGGGATCCTCTTCCCTGAATTTTACTTGATGCATGTTGGTAACTTGGAGAACCGAGCAATTGCTCGATTGACCTCCAGTTTAGAGTCGTCCAATCATACTCAAATCCGGGTGCTCGCAGGTCATGTAAGTATTACTTAAACGGTTCAGTACTCCCCTCTCTTAAGACAAAGCCATAAAGACATCTTATTTATATGGTCGAATTTTTTTTTTATGTTGGTTACTTGTCCTATCTGTCAGTCCCAAACTGAATTAACACCTACAATCCTTAAAGCAGTTTGTAACACTATATCCAGCGGCACCAATTAATGGTCGATCACATGCCACTGATGTCTTACTGACATGTGAGCCTAATGTCAGCCTCGAGTGACATGTGGTAGAACATGGATTTATAAAGTGACATGTGGTACGTTTCAAGCTAAAAGATTACATGCATTGTTTACTAATTATTTTTCCTGCAAATTAAAAAAGTTGAAAATCTAAATTAAAAAAGACCGTTAACTCTAGTCTCCAGCCTTCTTTGGAGCTTAAGTAATTTTAAAGGAAAAGGAATTGAAAAAGGGGGTGGAGTAATACTATTTCTGTAAAATTTCAGTGTTCTAAACATGCACTCAAGGTGCAACCAGCAATGGCAGTTTTCCGGTAGGGTTCAGGTAAAAAGGTGGAGCTGAAACATAGGATTAGCGAGCAATACAAGCGGAAGGTCCAGCAAAGAGCTTCGGATTGTTCTGCATTCAGCTTCAGACTGTTCTGCATTCAGCAAAGAGCAAACATAGTACCTCTAAGATCAGTTGTTCTGCGTTCAGCTTCAGATTGAGTGGAGCATAGAGCTTCGGTGGAGTTTTAAGGTCTTTCTTTTCTCGATATATAACACTAGTTCATCTCCAACTTGGACTCCGGTTCCTCCTATCCCAATTAGATGCGTATTTCACTGCATGTCACCTCATTCTTCTAACCTTTTCCTCCGACAATTTTGTTTCAAATGTGAACTTTTCTGCTAGCTTTAAGGTAGAAGAAATACCCAAGCACATTATTTATCAGTGCAAAAGAAGTGGAGGGATTAAATACACATTTAGGGGCTTTTACAAATGTGGGTCACTTCTAGCTAGGAGCCATCGTTACAACTTACAAGAGTAGCTGAATGGTTAGTGCGTGCATATATGTTGGGGCACTTGGAGGTTGGCATGTATGGGGTGAAAATTGATTTCGAATGGAACGTGAAGTGGTCATTTTGATAGTGTACGCAACTCTGCAAAAAGAAAGAAATATGTTGTAGTACAACAGTTTGGAACAGCGCAATACTTGCAAAAACGAGTGCTAGAGAAAACATGAACCAAATCTTGAGTACTATATAGTAGAAATTAAAAATCTTTATCCAGTTTATAAAAGCGTATGTTTTATCTCATTTATTGATCAGTTCTTTAATTAGGGAAAAAATTAAAAATCTTTGTCCAAGCACAAACCTATACAAAAGCAGATAATAAGCCCAATATAACACGTAGCCTACAAAGAAAGAGATTTTTTATGAGCATCTCAATTATACAGAGGTCGGGAGTGTACTCTTAGATCAAAGGCTTGACCTTGCTATATAGAAAACACCACAATTCATGTTGGATGAACCACCATACATATAGAACGCTAACATGGAATGATAAAAGTAACCTCTACAGAAGAAATTCAAACAAAACAACCTCTACCAACAAGTAGCTCTAAACTTCTAGCTAGATAAGAAATTTAAGCCAACTAGACCCACACCAAACAGAGTAGTCCAAAAAAACACCAAAAGTCGAAACCACTGGACTGGAAAGTGTCTGGACTATCTGAAAGTGCATGTAGACCCCTTATGTGGGTTTTGATGATTGATGACAAGCGATCAAGGACTAATATGTTCAGTGAGTATTTGAATAGGTAAACGTCCCAATGATGAAAGCTAAACGACGTTGGTGATCCCCAAAAATGAAGAAAGAAGACGGCGGTTGAATATTCCTAGGGTTATATCATTTTATTTTAATTGAGTACAGGAATGCCATACTATTAAGAGGGATGCAATGTTGGAAGCTTTGCCATGAACTTAAGTGCTCAAAGTTTATCTTTAGAATAAGAGACATAATTCACAACACAGACACAATTGAAAATGTTCTGAGTCGATCGAAAGTTCCGGTTGGTTCAATCAGAAGTTCCAATACTAGTTAGAATGACCGGTGTGTTAGAATTTTAGGCTCTCGGGTTTCTGGTCTCAAATTAATCGGAAGTTCCGATGTTGAGATCGGAAGTTCCGATCTAAGTCAGATAGTCCAATCCCCTTAAACCCTGGGTTCTCAGTTTGGAGTTGCGTTGCTAACCGGAAGTTTCGATGTGTATAGTTGGAAGTTTCGATGTGTGTATTTCTCTAGTTTTGGTTTGGGTTGAGCAAGTTGATGTTGTTACTTTGCACTGATCAAAAATTTCGATCTGAATATTGGAAGTTCCAATGTGGGCTGGATAAGTGCAAAACGCCTAGTTTTTGGGGTACCCTATAAATACCCCCTGACCCTCACCTCTCCGGGCTGCTGATTCTTTGAAAAAGAAAAACCTCTCTAGAGCCCCAAAAGAGCACCTCTCCTCTCCCATGCTTTGTGTTTCATCTAGTGAAAATGAATTTGAGTTCATCTTTGAGCACTAAGATTCATCTCCAAGTGTTCTTCGTGTGTATTTGTTACTCTCGGAGGTTGAGGTATCCTAGACGGCTAAGAGTCACACACGAGTCCCAATTGATTGTGGTGTACCGTGAGAAGTTTGTAAAGGCCAGATTTCACCTCTGAAAGGGAAGGAATACCAAGTGGAGCCGAGGAGTGCTTTTTGCAACCTCGGGAGAAAAATGGTTGAAAAAGATCCGACTCAAGTGTGACCGAGCCCCTCAACAGAAACATATGATCCCCTTAAGGATCCGAACTTCGGGAACAAATCCATCATGTCTCCACTCTTGGTTGTTTCTCTCATCTTTAGTGATTTCGAGCAATTCACTTATTATCTTGAACTAGACTTTGTATTTGTAAGTTTTATCTTAAATTGAGTAGCATCATACTCTGAAGCATCTTGCACTTCATAGTTTATCTTATTCTTGCTCATAGATCTAGCTAAGTTTGAAAATCAGGCATATCGGAAGTTTTGATCATTTACATCGGAACTACCGGTGTCAGTTGGGATATCTGATATTTTATATCGGAACATCCGATCCATTTTCACTGTGTTGTGCTATTTTAATATTTTTGAAAAAAAAAGCCTTTTCACCCCCTTCTAGGCCGGTATCTCGATCCTTCACTATCCAATTCTTGCTGGTAGCCTTGCAACCAAGTGCTGTTGCTAATGTACATCCACCTCCACCTTGATCTTCTGTATCATTTCCTCTAGCTTCGCACGATCAGACGCCTTAGCAAGCATTTTCCACTACATCATGAAAGGAGATCTTCTTGTAGATGATAGCCTGAGGGGAGGGGCATATTTTATTTTGAAAAACAAAATCATTGCACACTAGCCAAAGAGTCCAACAAACATCACGTAAAAGAAAAATTAGAAGCAAATTCTCTCTAGAATTCCTACTTCCAAGAACCATCTCTCTTAAAACCCGAAGAGAGTCTAGCACTGAAAGTTAGTGAAAAGCATCTCTACAGATACACCAAACAAATTGTGCAATAAGACACTGAAACATAATGTGATCTGTAGTCTTTCTAAGACCACATAGCTTACACTATTCACTACCCTTCTAATTCTTCTTAATCAACTAACTGCAGAAGGAATCCTGTTTTTGTATAAAGACCAGAGGAAAATTCTAATCTTCAAAGGTAGCTTACTATCCCAGATCTCCATCATGCTCTCATCTCTAACCCTGGGAGTGTACTCTTATGCGGTAGTATCTCCTTAATATGATGATAAGAGTCAATAAAGTTTCTTTTATCAAAACACAAATAGATGAATCTAAAATCAGGTTCAGATTTTTCTTTCCCTTAAAAAACATTCTAAAGTTCCTTTCAAGTAATCAACCTGTTTAGAAAAAGCTCGGCACTTATCACAAGCAACACTCATGGGTTTCTTTTGTTTACGACAGTTAGAGCATGAAAGAACCTCATGAGTAATCATGTCATTAGCTATTTGAGAAACTCTAATATTAGCATTATGCAACTTCAATTCAAGAATTGAGCAATTAGAACAGGAAATTGAATCATGCAAATCAGACATTGAACAACTTGCATTTTTAACAAGTTTAAAATTTAACACAACAAGTTTCTCATTTTTCTTAGTTCCTTCTCTAAGTTTCCCAAGAGTAGAAGCATTAACATTTCTAAGAGAAGTGAGCTCAGAATAAATTAAGTCACATGACTTGTAAGCATCATCATCAGGAATTAAAGTCTTAAGTCTTGCAATTTCAAAATTAAGCGATTCAATTAAAACATCATATTTCTTAATTTTCTTGTTACGTTTCTCTAAGAGTGTACCAAGACAAATAACAACATTAGATAGATCATCATAATTAGGTAATACCTCGTTACCATCACTGTCAAGTTCATCCTCCGTTGAGCTTTCTTTGTTGCTTGCCAGGAGACACAATCCAGTCAAATCACGCAGTGTATTGCTCTTAGATGTTGTGTCATCCTCGCTGCTCATTGAATCAACATCACTCAAGTTGACTTGTTCGAGCGCTAAAAGAACTCAAGGCACAACCTTGCGGTTGAGAAAGCTCTTTTTCTTCTTGTTCTCTTCTGATGCTTTATCCTTCTCCTCTTCTGATGCTTCTTTTTCTCCTTCTCCTCTTCTGATGCTTTATCTCCAAGCTTAGGACAATTGGAACGAATGTGGTTGAGATCACCACATTCATAGCATCTTTGAGGATCTCCACTTCCTTTCTTTCTCATACGCACATTCTGCAATGCTTTAGAGAACCGAGTAGAAAGTAGTGCTAAATCATCTTTAGGAATCAACTCAAGCTGATAATCGATTAGTGAAGATATAGACGATAATGAAAAACATGAAGAAGAAGATTCAATATGAGACATGCTGGGTTGAGAGACCAAAGCAATTGATTTATCAACGTTCTTCCTAGCAAAAATATCTAGCTCATGAGTTCTCAATTTAGAATAAAGTACATCTAATGTAAGTGAACTCATGACAGTAGATTCTTTAATAGATGTAACATTCATCTCTCACACTGACATATCTAAGGCTCCTAGTAATTCACGTGCATTCTCAGCATTAATATATGTAATATTTACAGCACGCAAATTACTAAGAATTTTATTATACCGAGCAAAGAAATCATCTAGTGACTCACCAGACTTCATCTCAAAACACATGTAGTCTTTCTTAAATAAATCTTGACGTACCTCTTTTATAGTATTTGAACCTTCATGATAATCACAAAGTGCTTTCCATACCTCGTATGCCAATTTGAGATGTATTACTCGATCGAAGTCGCTCCTTCCCAAGTCTTGGATGATCAGGTTCCTTGCCTTGCTGTTCACCTCGACATGGGACATGTTTTGTGCTGTCACTGCATTATTCTCAGGGACAAGATATGGCTTGTATATCTTTTCCCAGATTGCAAAGCCCTGTGCTTGAATATAGGCCAACATCTTCACCTTCCATAACTAAAAATCAACTCCATCGGAAACACAAGATTTTGTAGAATACATATTTTAAAGCCATGTTTCTAATTACCGATTAAGATCAATTAAAAAGGATTAAGGCTCTGATACCAATTGTAGGATCCAATATGCGCAAAATACCCAATCGAAGGGGTGTGAATGATTGCGGAAACTAAATTCAAAGATTAACTCACTCAAAATGAATTTCGATTTAAACTCGGTATTCCACTCAAAATATATTGTACACGCTCTAGTAAAAATGATGTATAGAAAGATCTACTGGTCAGATTGCTCTCAAATTTGCTTAGAAGAAACTAGATTCAAATACAAAACTAACCCAACAAGTATCGAGTAAATTGGATATGTGGATCAAAAAAATTTCCTGGTCGAAGCAGACTGTGTCAACCTGTATCGAGTAGATCAAAACCTAGTCGAGTTAACAAAAAGCTACTCGATAACAAACCAAATCCACTCGAAATTTTCTTAGATCAAACACCAGATATTCTAGCAAGATTTTGGATGGATTAAACTAAGATGAAACTTCATAGACACATGAAATTAACTGATAACTAAAATCGAGCATATAGAATATAAAACAGAGAGAAAATTTTGAATCAGCAACTCATCAACTTACGAAATTTGATTTTCATTGCATAAATGACTTTACAAAATGTCTCTCCAAAGCATCCAACAAGGATTTCCACGAAATCCCAAAACAGCTCTCTCTCGAGTTTCTGTGTTGCCCTATTTTGCGCTCCTCCTACCCAAAACAACAGACCTTTCTATTTATAGGGTAGCCACACGTACAAACGTAACTGAATCGAACTAAAATTCCCTATTATATTCAATCTGGTCTCTATCCTCCTCTATTCACAAGAGGAAAAATAACTTTCGCTAATTAATCTAATTAGCCAACAACTCTTATGTAATCATGCATGCACATCTCCCATTCATACATGCATATACGTAACCAATTCAGAGTCCATCTCTGACACTAACTCTTGTCTCAAGTCCAGCCACCACACGACTCCCTCGTGCCTGCTCCGACTTGAACACGAATTAGTCTTCACGTCCTCTCAGGATCAGATCGCCTCCAGCGTCCATTGCGAAGCCTTGTCTCCATATGCATTATTTTCTTTGCTTGAACGTCCCGCATGACATCCTCGATCACCACGACCTCAGTTCCTTCTGAACCTAGTCGCCGAAACTCAGTTCCCCCCTGAACTTAGTTCGTCGATCCGTCATTGACCATGTTCACCTTTGAGCAACACCTGCACATGAATCAACCAACAATCGAGTACGAGCACAAGTCCTTCCTGACTTGACTCAAGATCAGTTCACGCAGCACCACGCAAACTCCAAGCAAAACCAACACGCTAACAGAAGCATACCCAACTAATGATAGTGCATCAAACCAACTATGCTATCCAAGCATATCTTAGCAACTCATGAACATCAACCAAATGCCATTATTCTAAATCACTTTGCTCTGGAATTTCATCAATCAAACCAATTTTTCATTGCATGATCTCACAGCTTGACTGGTATCATGAGGCGAAGGGATCGATGCATGTGTATATCAAGGTTCAGCCGATATGATCTTTTATGTATACTCGGGAGTCAACATGTCCTGCTATTGATTTCAGTTTGGAAAGTGTTTCCAGTCGTAGCCGTTTGTACATGAACCTAACGGGTCATACATTTAATGGGTTGGAACAAAACATGCGAATTGGATTCGTATATGGGTTTTAATTGGATTGTGATCCATGAGAAGTTAGAGTCCTAAAGGGCTTCTAACGTGGGAGCCCATTGGCGACCTCTATATAAGGAGAGGCGTGGGTAGGGTGTGCACAGGTTGAGCCACTCCAAAACCCTAGCTGCAGCCTTCCACACGATCTCCAAAAAAACCTAGCCTCGCGTGTGGTGCTAGCACATCGGCGTTCGACATTTCTACCTAGTACGTGTGGATACCGTAGAGGTGCTACTTCTATTGCGGCGCTGATCTTCTCGGCAAGTTGAACTCCACTTGTTTGGGTTGGTCGAGGAGCACGACCACCTGCTCAAAGTTGGTTGAGGAGCACGACCACCTGTTCAGGTTGGTCTAGGAGCACGACACCTGCTCAGAGTTAGTCGAAGAGCACGACCACCTACTCGGAGTTGGTCGAGGAGCACGACCACCTATGTGGGGCTGGTCGTGGATCTGATCGAGAAGCTGCTTGAGGAGTTTGACGCACACGACGTTTAATCGGTCTACTCCAACTCTTCTTCCGCTGCACTGTGCGTCGAGCGGTAATGATCTATGATTTTCTACTAGCATAATTTCCTGGGTGAATGCGGTAGAAATTTTTTATTTTAGGCTAGTGTAGCCTGCCCATTCCACAATTGTTATGCCTTGCAGCCCTTGTCGCTGAGCCACCGAGGAGGTGAGGAGGACGAGAGCCCTTATGGCCCTATTGCCGGTGGCCATGGAGTTCCAACTCGGCCGGCAGCAGCCGCTCCCCTTGGCAGTGAGCTACAATTGGCAATTGATATGGGCTCGGCGGATTATGGTGACTGGTGAGCTGCGAGCCACAATTGGGGATTGATCTGGCACTGCCCTACTTCCCACCTAGGGATGCCATGATGGGGAATTGCCAAATTGGGGATCGGCTGATCGGGAAATTCATTGTGCGCTGTGGTTGATCGGGTAATTGCCGAGTTTGGCTCAATGGGTTGTAGGGCGCATGATGCTGGAGGGTGATGTGGGCCTTTTCTTAGTTGGTCGTGGGCTGCTCAACAGTACAAAAAAAGGGGCCAAAATTACAGGGTAGTCCTGGGTCTACCCGGACTACCCTATAGCTCTATCCATGGTGCCAGTGGCGGGCAAGCACACACATGCGCACCGTGTCGTGCATCGGCAGGAGCGATAACACGTGGTGGAGGACGCCCTCTGGGAGGCCACTGATGTGGTCGACCCCGCTCACCATGGACCGCATGTAGCTATGGCTCAGCATTCTATCGAATAGGTGACATGTGTCCTAGCTGCAAGACACCGAAAGAAAAGCTGCATGAATACAGAAGCCAGATAGAGTGAATGGGGAAGGGAAGCCAGAGAGATAAAAAGGGTGGCGTGGAGCTGCTCACCTAAGCCACCATGTGGCCTCCATCGGCCACCGCTTTCCTCACTGTCAACAACAATGGGGAGGGAGAGGAGAGAAGGCTCACTTGTCTCTGGCAGTAGACGTTGGGCAACATCAAGAGCAACTAGAGGGAACAATCGGCGGCGGCGGAGTTGGCGCAAGCACAGAAGGGGAGCAGAGCGATTCATTCAGGTGATAGAGTTTAGAACATTGGCCTAGTGGCAGTTGTGCGTAATTTCTGGTAAACTCGAGTGGGAGGTTGGAAGGAGATCAACCCATTTCTCTAAGAAACCGGAGGCCAACTTTTTCTCTATTTTGGGCCAAAAATGAGAAACGTTTCACACCGAACCGTTTGTTCGGCCTTGGGCCGATTCTCATGAGAAAGAAATGCCCTCATTTCTCCAAACCGAACGGCCCCTGAACGTCAAGTTAATCCGCCTAAGGCCTCGTTTGCTAGGCCATGGATTGGAGTGGATTGAGGCCAGTCCCGGCCTGTTAGGGAACCAAACCCACGAGTGGATCAAATCCCCGTTGCGGGTCAAATGTGCATTTAGCTGGCCGGTGGACTGGGATGACCCACGTCCCAGCCACGCCAATCCAAGGGAAACTAAAAATCCTCACTCGACGCCGGGAACGTGATGACTTGCTTCGCATCACGCGCCAAGCCCTAGTTACGCATCGCTCATCCGCTCGCCTCCTCAATCTGACGATGCCCTACTCGACTCCGGTGGTTGTTGCTTGACTACGGTTGCTGCTGCTGCTCGACTACGGCGGTGTTGGTGCAAGAGTTCGTCCTGCCCCAGCAAATATGGCGAGAGTTTCTTCTAAGGAGGAGACTCAAGCTTGAAGACGAAGTTTAAGAGGAAGGAACACCACGAATGTATTGATGGTAGAAAACATAGATCACTCTGGGAGGAGTATCACACGTGACTTGGTGTGTTTTCACCTCTTTGTCTTTTTCACTGTCTTGCCCGTCCATTAGCCCAGGCGACCATGGCCCCTATTTATAGGGCTGTGCATAGCTTGGCGTACAAGTTATCATAATGTACAGATATCTGGGATCTGACCGATTTACTAGGTCTTATCCTGGATAACTACTTTCTATCCTATCTGAGAGATAAATATCTATCGTGGTAATTATCGTGGTGCCTGCCCCATGAAGGGGGTGAGCGGGTCGCCAAATGCGGCCTGACGCCACACTGTAGGGGTGTCAGGATAGCCTCTATTATGCCAGGGTGTCAGAGCGGCGTCCACTAGCCTAGGCATTTAATGCGGGTCACCTCCTTGCAGGCAAAGTACGACCGGTGCTCCCCCTCTTGCAGATCTTTCCTGAGGCCTGATGACTCACCCAGTGGCCTCCGGAAAGCTGGCCCGAGCAGCGGGAGGTTGAGGCTTCGGGGGACCGAGCCTTTGGGAGGCTCCGGAAGGCCGGGGCTTCAGGAGGCTGAGGCTTCGAGAGACCGAGCCTTTGGGAGGCTGAGCCTTCGGGAGACAGGACTCCGGAAGGCCAGGGCTTCAGGAGGCCGAGGCTTCAGGAGACTGAGCTTTTGGGAAGCTGAGCCTTTGGAAGGCCAGGCTGGTTAAGCCAAGAGGCTGTCGGGGGTCCTTAACTACGACCCCCAACAAGCGGCTCTCTAATCCGGCAGCTGCTACTCAACTGCGGTGGGGGGATTCACCGGTGGTGAGGTCGGCTCCAGGAGGGGGCAAGATCATTGGCTACTTCATCCTCGCTTGCATGGTCGTCTCCTTCGATGGATCCCTCTCTGGCTACGATCTCAAAGTCCCCAGTGAGTATTTCTACTACCTTTCTCGTGCTTGTTTTACTCTGTTTCTGCCATGTATGTTGCTTGCTCGTTTGATTGAACTGGATTTTTCTCATATGCAAAATGATTTGATCCAAAATGTCGTGTTATCTAGTGAGTACTTCTTGTAAAATGTTTTGGAAAACATTGTAGAAAATACAGGGGAATATTTTGGTAAGAATTTTGTAGATGATCTCTATCATCGTTAGTGCTTTGCATAAAAAAAGAGCCGATTATTTTGACCAAAAATTGCAAGGAAAAGGAAATGGCTATTATGATGTCTATATTTCTTATCATATGTAGAAGGAAACAAAATTGCCTTCCTACTACGCTCTGTAGGCAGTTATGGCTCGTGGTTGTAGCTATGCTGTCCACTAGAACCAAGAACTATACTATGTTTATTCCTGTTGACGGACAAATTCAGTGCAAAAATGAATACCTGTTTAGGTCTTTGATTTTTTTTTAAACTTGAAAAGAACTTTACATGCTCTCTTGACGATGACTACTGGATAATTATTGTATCTAGGCACCCTAGGATTTCCCACAATTCTCTTGGCATTTCTCCATCTCTGAAAATAAGATCCCTAGATGAAAGAAAATTACTCGTAGAAACCCATGATATCCCTAAAAATGGAAGTTTATCTCTAAGAACGAGAAGAAGGACTCTAGAGAATGTACGACTCTCCCTCTATATATAGGGAGCCTAGGGTCCCTGCGGAGGACAAGTGGAACAAGTCATTAGAGACCATTACAAGTCGCACAAGCTAAAAGACACCACAAGCCGAGCAAGGAAGTCACTGACTAGGATAGACCTATCTAGGATAGCCACGTACCCTCTTATTCATGCTAGATCAATACTACAACACAAATAGGACATAGGGTTATTATCCTAAGGGATGCCCGAACCTGTCTAAAAACCCCTCTAAGTGTTCCTTTGATTCATTTGCTCAATGCATCCCCCATCTATTCTACAAGTGTGTAAGATCGGCAGTTCACCAATCATTGATAACTAGCGTCGTGCGTGGGGATCATGACAATAGGCGTTGAAGATTCTACACAGAACATGCCGTTGACTTTGCCCAAGCCTGCATCGAGGACTGGTTTATCGACTTAGGGGTTCTACGACAACTTCACCCCTCCCACCAATGAACTGGCAATCGATCGGATGAATTTCGACAAAGATATTTCCGACAACAATTCTAGCGATGAGGTAAGTTGCTTTATAGATCAATGCACCAAGGATTATGATATCGAGTTCGGGCTGCCAAGACAATTGTGAATGCCCAATTCACCACAAGTTGGGATCTTCCCCCAACAACTTTCGACAACATAGATTATCAAGACACCTATCTGGAGCAATTCAATGACAAATCCATGATAGATTTGGACACCTCTAGTGGATGTTATCCCCGAAAAGTCTTCGCCATCGAAGATGGGGGTGATGGTATGGACAATTGTGATGACGACCCTACCAACACGTAGGTCCCTCCCGCTCCTGGTCCAAGTGATAGCTAGCAATAGCTGAGCACGCCGCCCCCAAATCCTGAACTGCAGCGACACGTAGAGTTTACAATCTCCCGATCATCAGCATGGGGCTCAACGCTTTAGATTTACGACAAATTAGAGGCTCCTCCTTCTACAAGAAGCCCTCAAGCGTCCTTCGACTATAGATCTAACAACGCCTGCTGGTAAAGGCTACATAAACTTGGAGATCGACATGATGAAAAATGAATTCCCATATAGCCCTAGCCAGGAACACCTCTAATTGGGGGAGATCGCATAATGTCCCGCCACAAGAAGTACCAGATTCAGAGAGGCGTAATCCTCGGAATAAAGCATCCCAAGACGACAACCGAGTAGCTAACCATTGTAGGACCTCATCAGTCAAAGGTCATCCAATCAACAACTCACGCTAGGTTATCGAAGAGCAGAGACTCCTGAGGACACCCCTCAATGATCGGATTGGGGGACTTCCCAATACCATTAAAGCCGGGGCCGCTCCCCAACCCCCATGGGTAAAACATGTGAGGCTGCTGAAAACAAGCAGGGCGTCATCAACAGATGCCTTGCCTTTTCTCTGAATCTACGAAATGTAAGTTGGCCGGCTAGGTTCGCCTCAGGTCTATTGAGAAGTACAATGGGAGCACGAATAAAGTTGAGTTCCTCCATATATATACCACGAACATCCAAGTGGCTGGTGGGGATGAGAAGGTAATGGTGAATTACCTCCCCACAGCTCTTGAAGGGGCAGCTAGGACATGTTTGATGAACCTACCCTGGGGATAATCTACTCGTGGGAGCAACTTTGCGACGTGTTCCAAGTTAACTTCTAGGGTATGTAAGTTCACCCCGGCACAAAAAATGATCTCAACCACTGCGAGCAGATGGAGAACGAAACCTTGCTTGAGTTCGTACATCACTTCAACAACATCCAGAACACCATTCCCAAGATCATCAACTACGATGTCATCCAAGAGTTCACTCAGGGGGTTAAGAGCTGGAGATGTGTTGATGACATCGCTAGAAAAGAGCCTGAGACAGTCAAAGAACTCATGAGGAGCGTCGATTAGTCCAGTAAAGCCAAAGATGCACTTCTCTCCATCAAGGAGAATACCCAAGGCATCAAGCATCCTCAACTTGAGCTCAACAGCGACAAGGTCAAGAGCAAGCGTAAGAAGAACATGAAGGGAGGTAAGGGCAAGAAAGCTAAATCTGATGCAATTTTTTGCAGATCTGTCTGACATCCACCCTGACAAGCACTTTGGTTCTTCACAGGGCAAAAGCTTTACACCAGGTACTGGTGAACGCGACAGTAAGCCTTGGTGTGGTCTTCATCAGACCGATAACTGCAGCCTCCACAAGGGATACCTCTGGAAGAAGATGATCAAGGTGGAGGTCGAGACAATAGCCAAAGGAAAGAAGATCAAGGTCACGGCCTAGAGTAGGGACTCCAGCTCCAGCAGTACTGAGGATGACACAAACCTGATGTCTTTTCAGCCAAATGAGAGGACAGACGACCACATGTTCAGTGCTTCTGCCTCCGAGTCCAAGCAGCAGTACAAGAGGACTACCCTGAGAACTTCCTACGATCAGGCCACTTCCCGATAGTGGTCGAGCCTACAATCAACAACTGTAGGGTCACCCGAGTACTTATCGATGGAGGGAGTTCCCTGAACATCCTCTTCGTAGGCACACTCAAAGGGATGTAGATCTTCTTATCTACCATCAAGCCGGTTACACAAGCCTT
Source organism: Phragmites australis (assembly GCF_958298935.1). NCBI lineage: Eukaryota > Viridiplantae > Streptophyta > Magnoliopsida > Poales > Poaceae > Phragmites > Phragmites australis. The sequence goes on along the minus strand of NC_084936.1, from coordinate 15,218,445 downwards.
TCACAGTATAGTACCCAAATCTTCAGCTACTCCCATTGGCCAGATATCGCTCCCTGTCACCTTCGGGAAGCATGACAACTTTTAGATAGAAAAAATTATGTTCAACGTGGTCAACTTCAAAACAACGCCATCTTGGAACGATCGATCTTGGCCAAATTCATGGTCATCGAGTATTATGCTTACTAGTGCGTGAAGATCCTAGGACCCAGGGGAGTCATTACTATCTAGGGCTGCCCAAAAGTAGGCCTATGCTGCAACAAACAAAGTCTAGACATGGCCACATGGCACCAACCCGACAAGGAGATGAAAAACTCGAGGCCTAAGGCGGTCGTGAAGTCCCACAGCGAAGTCCAAGCAGTTTCTTTGGACCCGGCAGAGCCCTCCAAGACTGTTCGGATCGACTCTAACCTAGATCCCAAATAGGAACTCGCGCTCATCATCTTTCTCCAAGCAAACGATGATGTGTTCACATGGCAACCGTCTGACATGCCCAGTATCACCAGAGAGGTGATTGAGCATAAACTAGCTATCTGACCTAATGCAAAGCCAGTAAAGCATAAACTCCAGCGGTTCGCGCCTGACAGGAAGGAAGCCATCAAAGAGGAAATCAAAAGGCTCACCAAAACAGAATTTATTCAAGAGGAGGATCATCTCGAATGGCATGCCAACCCCATCATGGTCAACAAATGAAACAACAAGTGGCTAATGTGTGTTAACTTCACCGGTCTCAACAAAGTCTGCCCTAAGGATGCTTTCACTCTACCATGAATAGATCAGATAGTCAACTCCACCTCTGTCTATGACTATTTAAGCCTCATCCATGCCTATTCCGATTATCACCAAATTAGCATGCATCTAGAAGATGAGGAGAAAACCTCCTTCATCACTCCATTTGGAGTCTATTGCTATGTCAAGATGCCCTTCGGATTGAAGAATGCTAGTGCCACATACCAACGAGGAATGCAAATAATACTCCATGAAAAGATCGGCCAGGATATTGAGGCCTACATTGACGATCTCGTCATCAAACCAAAAAGAAGGGATATCTCATCTCCGATCTACAAGAGATGTTCAAGAACCTGTGCTAGAATCGAGTCGTGCTGAACCCGGAGAAGTGCGCATTTAGAGTCGATGCGGGGAAGATACTCAGTTACTTAGTGTGATACCGGGGGACCGAAGTCAATCTCAAGAAAATCAAAGCCATCAAAGAGATGCAACCCCCAGGTCAGTGCGAGAAATTCAAACACTAACTGGGTGAATGGCAGCCTTCAGCCGTTTTGGGGTTGTTTGGTTATGTGCCTCGGCATGCCAGGCCAAAATTTGGCCCAGCCCTGTTGTTTTGGCTCTCATTTGGATTGCAGCCCATGTTTGGCCAGCCAATAAAAATTTGGCATCGCGCAATACAAAACTAGACAAACCATCGGTCATTTGCAAGGCAAGCAAATCGGGCGCCAACATTTTGGCTTGGCTGCATGTTATTACCTGATGAGATGTCGGCATTTGATTAGGAATGATAAATGCACATTTTGGTTTGGTTTTAAGTTTTAACGATTATATATCCTAAACCGGGTATCGAATTGATGATCCATTTTTATCATTGTATTCATTGTAATTAAATCTTCAAATCAAGACCTATCTTGACTATGTTTTAGAGCTTAAAAAATTAGTGACATGTAGGGTCCACGTGTCATACTTATATGTCTTGGCAAACTTTGGCATGGCAGCAATCCAAACACCATTTTCCTCCCAATTTTGTCATTTCCCTAGCTTTGGCTTGGTCATGAACCAAACATCATTTTTCAACCTTGATTTTGACATCGCCCCAACTTTGGGTTAGGCTAATATTTGGTCTGGCTTTCTGGGGTCAAGATCCAAATAGGCCCTTTATCTCCCAACTCAGAGATCAAGGACTTCCCTTCTTCAAGTTGCTATCAACCCTGAAGAGGTCCATATTCGGACTTCCCTTCTTCAAGCTGCTATCAACCCTGAAGATTGGTGGGGGGAGGGGGGCTTGATGATGACTACTGGATAATTACCATATCTGGGCACCCCGGGGTTTCCCGCAATTCTCGGCGTACATCTCTATCTCTGGGGAAGGGATCCTTGGATGAAAGGAAATTACTTGTAGGAACCTAATGTATCCCATAAAAAGGGAAGTTTATCTCCATGGACGGGAAGAAACACTTGAGATGATGTACGGCGTCGTCGCCCGACTGGAGCGCCACCGGCCGCATGATGCGGAGGGGTGTAGGGGGTGGGAAGAGCATAAAGGAGGGAGGCCGACTAAAAGCAAGGGGTCAGCTGAAGGGAAGAAATAAAGAAAGAAGAAAAGAAAGAAGAAGAGGAAAGAAGAAAATAGAAGGAAGAAGAAGAAAGGAGGAGGAGGAGGAGGAGGAGGAGGAGGAGGAGGAGGAGGAGGAGGAGAAGGAGGAGGAGGAGAAGAAGAAGAAGAAGAAGAGGAGGAGGAGGAGGAGGAGGAGGAGGAGGAAGAGGGAGAAGAAAGGGAATTTCCGCGAGTTCATCGAATGTCACCATTGATTCACGATCTTGCTATAAAGGTAATCTCTTTGTGGTCCTTAGATGCATGTCTATAGTTGAGATCGGTCATTTCTATTATCAGATTAATGTTTTGGTCAACCTGATATGTGCAATGACTTTAATTTGAAAGTTGAGGTTCAACCGATGTCGAATTAAAAAATAAGCCAAATGAAGGTCGTAGATCTTGTCGATATCCTTCCAATTGTGTTGGTCTTGTTCGTGTTGGTTGAGCGAACTACGAGTATTTGATAAATGGAGTCTTTGTCCGATGTGCTTTAGCTCAGGCTTTTATTTCGGTTCTTTGGACCTCGACCAATCTATAGGAATATCCTGCCCATCGCCGCGCTTCTCAAGTGGTAGATGTTGCTCCATCGTTTTTGTGATCACCTTCTATGCGGGGTTTTTAGGCTTAGGAGCATGTCTCCTTTTGCTTTTATTGTTGCGGCGTTTTGGTGCTAATTTATGCACTTGTTCAGGTGGTGCCGCTTAGGAACACATCTAGCTCCCACCTTCGTCATCGATGAAGGCAAGTAAATGTAGCGGATGGCTACGTTTTAATTGTTATTTGGTACCCTCTATTTTTTTTAATTGCTACACTCACTAATAAGTTATTAAATGAAATGTGAAACGTTCTTTACTTTCTACCTTCTGGAGATAGGATGTTTTCCCTGGATTATGAGGCAAAGGAAGTAAGATATGTCTTTTTTCTTACAATTATTCTTATTCCTCGTATGCATAGCATGACATATATATATATATCTATGTTGGAAGTTATGTCTTTTGATTATGCATGAGCTTGACGTCTTAATATTTAATTTTCCAAAGTTTTCTTGAATCTTGAATTAAGAAGTGAATGAAGCAAGATACGTCGCTTTGGAGTTATTCTTTATCGTAGTATGATGTTCTTGAAGTTATGCATATCTTGAAAAGTTATGTTATTGGCTATGCACGAAGCATGTTCTACATATGCATCTCATGCATTGGAAGTTATATCGCCGTCTTATGGCCGTGACTTTACCGATATAGCACTATATATTACTAGAGAAGGGGTGCAGTGCACACCCTTACGTTGCCTGTGAAGGGGTAAGGATGAGAAAGAGTATGGCATATGCATGCATATGCATTGACATGAATGTCTTTACTTTAGTTACTTCGATGTCATTCTTATATTGCACGGAAAGTCTTTAATACCATTTTAGATAATAATGGTATAGTACATCATAGCTAGTGGATGATATTATGGTGTTAGTCTTAATCATGTTTCTAGATGTTGATAACCTATTTAGTTTCTAATTTTATCTATTAAAAATGATTGCTCAATCAACTATAGCTAAATAGCTTGTTAAAGCAATTCACCTACTGAGATTTTTGAATCTCACCATTGCTATCTTTCCAGGTGCAACTTGAGGTTATGGTGAGCATGCACGATGGGTAGTTCCACAACATTTGTACGATCACCTCTATATTTTGTTTAGACTTGTTGTGTTTTCAGTGGGCAATTCTTAGTCTTTTGATGTATGTTTGATCTATTGTGGCTTGAATGTATGATCGAGGCGTATTCCACTTGCTAGGATGCTCATTATTGCTAGTGTAATGTTATATATTTCTCTCTGTGTGGTGAGTGATTAGTTATACCTCCGGTTACAAGGGAGGTGTTGTCGAATTTTTCTTTAACATTCGATGATCCTATAGGTTGTTTTTAGTAGCACTTCAAGTTTGCGGTGGTGCCCAGGGTGTTACAGTTGATATCAAAGCTTAGGCTTTAGGTCCTTGGTAATTAAATGTTAAACCTGACACATTTGCACATGTAGGATGGGTTTGGGTTGCATCCCATTGCATATGACTCGTTTATCTCTACTCGTCTTTGTTTATTGCTTTAAATAAGTGTTGACATTACTTTGCTTGACTCTTTATGTGTATATCTTGGTGTTTGGTCATTGGTACGTTGTTAAGGTGTTGTAGTTGTCTCTGTTAGAGTGGTGAGGATGTTGAGAGGTTGAAGTCATTGGCGTTGCCTGTACGACCTGATAAGCTTCAGAGGACCAGTAGCATGTCTGTTGTGTGGCAATGCAGATGGGTTGAATGGAGGGCCCCCATGATGCCTTTTTCTGCACTACTAGGTGAGGTTGACCGAGTGTTATGTTTTCGATCCAATCATCCACACACGAAGCGAGTATTTTAGGTACGGGATAGATTGTCCCCCATGCTATGTACCCTAACTATTCATTCTTTGGATGTTGGAGTGGTGGATCGATGTAGCCTTACCATAAAAGACAGAGTAATGGTGTTTTTAGCCTAAAGCTTAGAATGGTGTAGGGATTTTCCTTGTGGAGTCAAGATGGTTTTTTGCCTACCGGTGACGCGATGAGGACTAGACCTGAGTGGGGTTCCAAAAGGTTCTTTGAGTCATTTTGCTGAGGGTTGTAAACTAGTCGTTGATGTTGTTGGGACCTACAGTTTAAGCATGAGGGTTTGTACTTTCGTATCTCTTTCTTTTGGTTTGAAGCGTCTCTTTGTAGTTGGAATGGCAATGCAGGGTCTTGTGTGGTTGCTTTCTATGCTCGTAAAAGGCTACGTTGTGGTTTGAGCGGTCGTTCTCAAGATAGCCTGGGTGAAGTAGTTTGTTGGATCTAGGAGTAGGAGTCTACCGTTTGCGTCGGTGGTCTTACACCTGTTCTGTGGTGTTATATATTTGAAGTGCTGAAAGTTTGTTTCTGCAAGGCCCATACAAAGTTGTTGGTCAATTTGTGAAGCATTTTTCTCATGCTTGCCTGGCAAACCTTGCCTTGTTTGATGTGAAGATTCATCTTCTTGGAAGGAGGAAGCAAAGTTTATACCTAGCTCATAGGCGCATTGGTGTTGTTTAGGTTTTGCCGCAAAGGTTGTGGCCTATAGCAACATGGTGGGATGCTAAGTTGATTTGTTGTTGTTAAGCGTTGGTGGTTGAGCACAATGAGTTTTTGCTCGTCAAGCGGATCCCAAAGTTTAGGGTTGCCTGAACCTTTCCTGGCCAAGTAGCCATAGGTGTAGCTAAGAGCTCGTTGTATCGTTCCCTTGAGTGGTTCTTCGTGTGTGGTGTGAGATAAGGCTTTCTTCGTTGTTGGCTCTCGTGGAGCGAGTGGAGTTGAAGAAGTTATTGGCTAGTTCCTAGCTTGAGATTTTTTTCAGCAGTGGACTGGATCTTTGTTGGCTACTCTAGCTCTTTCTCGAAGATGTAGTTTTGACTGGGAGACGTCTGGGTAGGTTGCGTGGTGGAAGTTTATCCCTATAGGGAGCAAGTACCTGCTATCACATAAAGCAATACTTTGGGGTGCTTGGTTCCTATGTCATCAATGCATGTTCCAAAAATGGCTTATAGTTGGGTTTATCCAAACCCTGGTTTGAAGGAAGAGTGTTGAAAAGGTGGAGTTCACCCTAGAGTTTGAGTGGTGAGTTTAGAGATATGTTCGGAAGCTAGTGAGTGCTCCCCCTTTTAAGGGAGTGTTGCGGAAGAGGATGACCTATGTTGAGGTTGGCCTTTGTGGTTTTGGTGTTGTCCAGAAGGTCGTATGCACTCTAGGGACCCGAAGAGGAGTGTGGTATGCTGGTGCTTGAACTATTGATTGTGAGCCGAGGTTGCGGAGATTGTTTCCTAACTTGCCTTTGTAAAGCAACTATTCTTGAGTTGGAATGACATATTTGAGGTTGCAGAAGGCATGTCTTCATCCCTATGCATGGTCTTTTTGTAGTGGTTGTCTTGTCTGTCCTATTTTGCGGAGGTTGTGTTGTTGATACGATGTTAGTTTAAAGAGGCCATGGTGTGTTTCTGATAGTATGGCAGGCATGCGAGTGTGAGCAAGATGAGCAGTTCTCTATTATACCAGTCTGGCATGTTTCTGGGTGTGCGACCAGCACAACCTAGAAATTGGTCTGGCTCTCTCTCGATGGAGGTTTTCCAGTGTTTGGGTTGGAGTGGGCAAGTCTAAACTTGCGCCCTAAAGGATGAGCTATTGGGTATTTAGAACTTTTGAGTTGGGAAGTGGTTGCGGACTCCTGGTTGTCCTTTCTAGACTCGATGGTGCACCGACATAAGAGTGACCAACCGAAGGTTCATGCCTTAAGGATGCGATTGAATCTTAAGTACGTGAAACCCTACTCATGTTTTTTTAGTTAGTAGTTTTGGTGGTAGAAGATAAATGTTGATGTTCCCTTAGTCCTAAACCATAAAGGTGTGTGGTTGAGGCAAAGAAAGTCATTTGTTTTTATCGGGGTTTTACTTAAGTTTGTGGTGTTAGCTGAGCAAAAGTTTTTTAGTGCAATTGGCATTCATCGGAGAGGGTGTTCCTAGTCAGCTAATGCCTTGATTTCAGAGCTTGTAAAAGAGAGCGCCACTTGACTTGCTAATGCCTTGATTTCGGAGCTTGTAAAAGAGAGCGCCACTTGACTTGCTAGTTTAATACCAATGAAGATGTTGTGGGTTCTTGGATTCGTTTTCTCTTTTAAGAGTGTGAAGGAAGCGGGATGACATGATCATCTTCTTCAAGATGTCAGAAGGCGGGTTTTGAAAGGTGGTTCTTTTGAGCTTCATCCTAACCATAGTAAGCTATGTGTTTTAACATGCTTATTGGTGTCACGGTAGATTGATGTGAAGAACGGTATCCTTTTGTAGGATCACCGTAGGATAAAGAGAAGACATGAGGTTCTTCTTAGCTTTGTAGCAGTTGGTGGTTTTTGTCAGTAGCTTTAGGCTGAGCTTAAATAGCCTACAGGTCTGTTGCAGCCATTTGAGGTTCTGTGGTGGAGTTAAAGCATTTTTGTGGAAGTCTGAGTGGTTGGCTTGTCTCGCTTGGTAGGAGGGCGAGATGTCTTTTGGATTGTGGTAAATGGGCTTGCTAAGTCCATGTTTTCTTTTCATTGAAGATGACCAATTTGATGTAGGTTGTGTCCCACTTTTGGCAAAGCTTACAGAATGCTTTGGGCACGAAGCTCACTCTTAGTACACCTTTTCATCCTCAGATAGATGGTCAGTCAGTGAATTCATTCAGACATTACAAGACATGTTACATGCATGTATTTTTTTTTCTGGGAAGGGCAGTTGGGAGGACTATCTAGCTTTGAATGAGTTTCCCTATAACAACAGTTATTAGGCGAGTACTAAATTGGCTCCTTTGTGGCTTGGTATGGTTGGAAGTGTGTTTCTCCTCTTTGGTGGGATGTTGTGGGTGAGAGGACTTTGCTTGGTCCAGACTTTGTTCAGCAAAGCACATAAAAGGTGCATGAGTTTTGTTAGAATCTATTGGTCGCTCAAAGCTTACAGAAGAGTTATGCAAGTGTTAGGCGTCGTGATCTGGAGTTTGCTATTGGGGATCACATGCTTCTCAGGGTGTCACCGACAAAGGGCATTGTTTGTTTTGGTACCACTGGAAGTTCAACCCGAGATCTGTAGTTGTTAGACTCAATGAAAGGGGTGCGCAATATGTTCCATGTCTCTATGCTACAGAAGTATCTCCATAACCTTGAGCATAAGAACGAGATGGAGTTCATCACCGTGGAGCAGGAATTGACCGTGGAGTGTTGTTCAATGTGCCATCATTGGACTTGTCTGAGCGAGTCATGAGATCCTTTGGTTGAATCAGTCTGAGCGTGAGGCAATGTGGGAACTGGAGGATGAGACGCGAAAGAAGTGTCCCAAGCTCTTCGATGCTGGTGAGTGCTAATTGTGGTTTATCATCGTATTTTTGCTATGTCATCCTTTCCTTTCGTAGGTTTGGAGTGGGTAGATTCAGGGATGAATCCTTTTAAGGAGGGGATAATGTAATACCCGAAAATACAAAATTCAATTATTGACCGTAGGACCCGCGAGGAGTACAAAATTTGACCTTTTGAACCATTGCTTGGGTGGATGATCGGAGACCATGTATACGTAGATCTTATTGAGACGATTCCGTTTTGCTATCTAATGTCCCGTTTGGGCACTCGGTGAGTCTGGGGAGAGCCCAATGAATCTAGAACATTGGATAAAAAGAAAAAACAGAGGATAAGGTGGGGGATCAGTCACGATCCCAATCCCCACTCGACCACCCCATTCGCCAAGACTGCCATCGCCGCAGCCCACTGACACCACCGCCGTGATCGAGCCTGATGCCATCCCAGTTGTCTGCCACTGGGACTGGCCACCGCCGCATTGTGCCACCTACACTTGTTGTCACCCAGCCAGAGGGTGCAGGGGGTGTAGGGGGCAGGAAGACAGAGAGGAGGGGGCCGGTTGCAAGCAAGGGGCCGGCTAAAGGGAAGAAAGAAAGAAAGAAAGAAAGAAGAAAATAAAGAAGAAAATAAAGAAGAAGAAGAAGAAGGAGGAGGAGGAGGAGGAGGAGGAGGAGGAGGAGGAGGAGGGAGAACGGGAATTTCTGTGAGTTCACCGGATTTCGCCGTTGATTCATGATCTTGCTGCAAAGGTGATCTCTCCGCAGTCCTTAGACGCTTGTGTATAGTTGAGATCAGTCATTTCTGTTGTCAGATTAGTGTTTTGGTCTACCTGATGTATGAGGCGACTTTAATTTAAAAATTGAGGTTTAACTGATGTTGAATTCAACCATCAGCCAAAATTAAGGTCGTAGGTCTTGTCAATATCCTTCCGATTGCGTTGGTCCTGTTCGTGTTGGTTGAGCGAATTACGAGTAATTGATAAATAGAGTTGTTGTCCAATGTTCTTTACCTTGGGCTTTTATTTTGGTTCTTCAGACCTTGACCTATCTAAAGGAAGATCCCGCCCGTCATTGTTCTTATAAAGTGGTAGATGTTGCTGTGTCATTTTCGCAATTGCCTTCTATGCAAGGTTTTTATGCTTAGGAGCGTGTCTTCTTTTGCTTTTATTATTGTGGAATTTTGGTGCTAATTTATGCACTTATTTATGTAGCGCTACTTCGGAACGCATCTAGTTCCCGCCTTCGTCGTCAGTGAAGGCAAGTGAATGTAGCGGATGGCTCCGCTTTAACTTGTTATTTGGTTACCTATGTTTTTTTAATTACCACACTCACTAATAAGTTATTAAATGAAATGTGAAAGTGTTATTTACTTTATGCCTTCTGGAGATAGGATGTTTTCCCTAGATTATGAGGTAAAGGAAGTAAGATATGTCTTTCTTCTTACAATTGTTCTTATTCCTAGTATGCATAGCATGACACACACACACACACATATATATATATATATATATATATATATATATATATATATATATATGTGTGTGTGTGTGTGTGTGTGTGTGTGTGTGTGTGTGTGTGTGTGTGTGTGTGTGTGTGTGTTGGAAGTTATGTCTTTTCATTATGCATGAGCTTGATGCCTTAATATTTACTTTTCCGAAGTTTACTTGAATCTTGAATTAAGAAGTGAACGAAGCGAGATACGTCGCTTTGCAGTTATTCTTTATCATAGTATGCAGTTCTTGAAGTATTATTTATGTCTTGGAAGTTATGTTGTTGGCTATGCATGGAGCATGTTATACATATACACCTCATGCATTGAAAGTTATGTTGTCGTGTTATAGTCGCTACCGTACTGGTACAGGATTGTATGTTACCCGAGAAGAGGTACGGTGTACATCCTTATATTGCCCATAGAGGGGTAAGGGTGAGGAAGAGCATGACATATGCATTCACATGAATGTCTTTACTTTAGTTGCTTCAATATCATTCTTATATTGCACTGAAGTCTTTAATACTGTTTTTGATGATAATGGTATAGTGAAGCATAACTAGCAGAAGGTATTATGGCATTGTTGTTTTGTCAGTCTTAACCATGTTTCCAGATGTTGATAACCTATTCAGATTCTAATTTTGTCTATTAAAGATGATTTTTCAATCAACTATAGCTAAATAGTTTGTTAAAGCAATGCACCTGGTGAGATTTTCAAATCTCACCCTTGCTATCTTTCTAGGTTCAACTTGAGGTGATGACGAGCATTCAGGATGGGTGGTTGCACGGCGTTTGTACGATCACCTCTATCTTTTGTTTATACTTGTGTTTTAGTGGGCAATTCTTAGTCTTTTAATGTATGCTTGATCTATTGTGGCTCGAATATATGATGAGGCATATTCCTCTTGCTAGGATGCTCATTATTGCCCCTCTATATGGTGAGTGGTCAGTTATGCCTCCAATTACAAATGAGGTGCTGTCGAATTTTTCTTTTAAGATTCGGCGATCATGTAGGTTGTTTTTAGTAGCATTTCGGGCTTGTGGTGGTCACTTAGGTGTTACAAGAACTGCACTATTTTCCCCTGTTCTTTATCGTGTTTCATATTTTTATTATGAGGAAACAAAGTGTAATAAACCATCTACTGACTCCATATGCATGCTTTAGCACACTTGATTGCTAATGATCTGTATTCGAGTGTAATTCTAAAATTTTGAGCATCCCCAAAAGTATAATCTGAAAGAGTGATCCCATCATTCACATACTGTGATTATTGTTTTTCTGGCTACAGGCTGATCAATAATTATGCCTTTGATCAATTAAGGTTACTAATCGTACTGCTACTAGAAGTTAGCCGATGGTTGTTCTGTTCTTGATTTCTTTCACCATCTGACTAGGGAGTTTCTGAATTTGGGAGGATATATGGAGTGTGTGTACAGATGTACTCAATCTAACTTGTGATTCATAGGAGCAATCCAAGATCTCTGTTTAGTTGGTACTTGGTACGCAAGATTGTCTGAATTCAACTTGTTTTGCTTGGTAGGTAGTCTAGTTTTCATTTCATTACGACAGTTAGATGGAGAGGACATGTAAAGAAGATTAAGTTTAGCTGTAGCAAACTAGCCATTTGGAGAACGAGAAACTTCCTATGGCATTAGAAAGTTTCAGCACTGCCGATTGCTTTTTGAAAATGCACCCGTCCATGCCATTTTTGAACTAATTTTATCTGTCAGACCATGATGGGACTGTGCAAAACCCCTGACGGTCGTTTTCAAAAGAGTAAATTTTATAAAACTACATATATTTTGATAAAATTATCGTAAAACTACAAATTTAAACAATAGTTTCACAAAACTACATATTTAATACCAACTTTATCACAAAACTAATACTTTGGTAAAATTATCGCAAAACTACAGATTTAAGTAATAATTTCACAAAACTACAGATTTAGTATTGATTTTATCGCAAAACTACAAATTTCAGAGGAGTTGTTCCCAGCCCTGTTACCATGACGATCGGGCTCTGCTTGCAGTCTCACAACAGCTGTCAGCTCATGAAACGTATCGTCTAGGACTTCATATGACTGCAAGCGGGGACCATTCATCAGGTAACAAGTCTGTGATATAATCTATAGTTTTATGATAAAATCGATGTTAAATCTATAGTTTTGTGAAATTAAACCTTAAATCTGTAATTTTGCCATTTACGATAATTTTACCAAAGTATCTGTAGTTTCATGAGCTCCCGGACGGTCTGTTATATGAGCTGACAACCGTTGTGAGATTGCAAGCGAGGTTCGGTCGTTATGGTAATGGGCTAAGAATAACTACTCTAGAATCTGTAGTTTTACGATAAAATTGACGCTAAATTTATAGTTTTGTGAAATTATTACTTAAATATGTAGTTTTTCGATAATTTTACCAAAGATATGTAGTTTTGTGATAATTTTACCAAAAATATGTAGTTTTGTGATAAAACTAGCACTAAATCTGTAGTTTTGTAAAACTATTGCTTAAATATGTAGTTTTTGATAATTTTATCAAAGAATCTATAATTTTACAAAATTTACTCTTTTCAAAAAGCACAACTGTAAGGTACCATTTTAGAAATCAGCAAAATTCTCAACTGCATAAAAAAATTTATCTTTGGAGAGACATTACATGTCACTTATGGTACATCAGCAATTGTACCCACAAATAGTGGATAGCAGCATACACACAAATAGTTTGTAGAAATTTTGTTTACAACCATCTTGTTTTCCTAAAGATCATGGTGTAGAGTTTGTCAATAGCTAGAACTCATCTATTGCTGCCTTCTTTTCTGAATTTATGGGTTTGGTGACAAGTTCTTGATGTCATTGGAAAATTAGTGTTTGGCAACATACAAAGGAATGAATAGTGTTTTCCTTCTTGTGTACTTTAGTTCAGAAATGCAAACTTGTGTTGTGCCACACTTCAGTTTATTTTGAGAATGCTTGCTTTGTCTTCTAAAATGTGAAATGTAGCATTTGCACAGTTCTACTTGCAGCTCTACAATTTATGCAGTGGCTCTCTTCTTGAGCATGTTACTTATTTGTAGATAGTTTTTCCTTCTAGTTTTATACTATTACTAACAATGATTACTTCTTGTATGGTTTCTACCTAAAAGAGCTGTTATTTTTTAGAAAAATGTGTAATCAGATCATGTTTGATTGCAGTGGATGATCAATTGATTTCTCCACGACGTTTCAGGAACAACTCATACAGTAGATGAAGATGGGTCAGTACTCTGGTGACCACCTCGCACATGGCGTAGTAGCAATTTGATGGTCTTAGAAAGCTTCATAGTTTTTTTTTTTGTCTTTCAGCTATAAAAAACTTTCAGAAAATAATAAAACCAATAGTGGTGGATTTGAATGGCTGTTCAATTTTGGTCTGATATGTTTTGAGCTCTAAAATTGTTTATATATGTGATTGTTAACAAGTCAAGACAGTCCAATGTGTTTCTACCGTAGTGCAGTTATTGATGAATCATGTAGTTCAGAATAAACTAGGCATAGTAATCATGTAGTTCAGAATAAACTAGGCATAGTGTTTAAAACTTTTAATATTTTTCTACATTTTTTGGTCACGTGTATCCCGAAATGGCAATCAAACAAGAGATTAATCTTTGACAAGTGGGAGGAGATTGGATAGTGGGAGGGGATCAACTCAATCCCCCTTAGTTTATTTCTCCATGGGGTTAACTAAACGAGCTCCGGATTCAACTAGGCTGGCCTCGTAAGGACAAAGTATGTCTCTTAGCGATGAGCAGAAAGTATGTCTCTTAGCGATGAGCAGAATCAGCCCAGCATTGTCTTGCTAACCTCAAATTTTAAGGGTATTTAAAATTTAAGGTATTTAATTGAGCACGCCCCTGTTTGTAAATCCTGATGCCTGAAGACTAAGAGAAGCTGAATATGTTGTATGCCATCAGCTAATCTCTATTATATAAAACATGAGTTAGATCTTACGTTATTTATTCTTATACTCTCCTCCTATATAGTAAAACATCTAAAATTTGAATAATTTACTCACTTTTATTATCTACCATTATTCTTCATCCTCCCTGTTTCGTTACTAGCTACGGATATAGGACCCGTTTTATTAATGAATATAAATTAAAAATAAAAAGAAAAATTAGCGGATAATCTATTCCTTATATTTTGAATTCTATCTAAAATCAAACTACGACATCTTTCCTGACATATTCATCTAGCAACACTCCTATGATACATTTACATCTATATACTTAAATTTGTAACTGATATCAGTACACTTAATATTTATATTTTCGTTACCCACATGCCATTAGCAGTTCTCTTGAAATCGACAGTTTCGGTCACCACCCCTGTTGAATTGAATTATTGATTTTAGGGGCGGATTCACCTCAACCCGTTGCAGCTCAGCCATCCATCCACCTCTGCTCTGCTCTGCTCTGCTCTGGCACACCACCCTCACCAATCCCTCTCGGGCGGCATGGCCGCCGCCCTCACCCTCGCCGCTGCCCCGCTCCTCCTCCGCGCCTCACGTTTCGCGCCGTGGGCCGCGCCGGTGCCCCGCCGCCGTCGGCTCCTCTCCGGGCCTCCCACCGCCGGAGAGCCCCCTCCCTCGGCCCCGAAGCTGGCCGACCCCCCGGGCGTGTGGGCGCCGGTACCCTCGCTGCCGTGGAGTGCCGCGGAGGCGGAGATCCTCCGCGACGTCGACCCCGTCGTCCAGCTCATCAAGGATATCCTCCACTCCGACAGGTGGGCCCCTTTCTCGGTCCACCCCTCCCCAGTTGCAGTTGCAGTTGCAGTGAACTTGGATGAAAATGCATCTGCCCAAATCGAGACCTCCTTCTTGCCTTCTAACAAAACTGCGTGCGTTCGAGCAGATACGGAGACGGCGAATGCCTCTGCCCAAAGGACGAAGATGTCGTCGTGGAGAAGCTCCTCGCGTACCATCCACACGCGCAGGACAAGATAGGCTGTGGGCTTGATGCTATAATGGTGAGTGAGCCACTACTACCACCTATTGTTGATTTTGTGTTGAAAACATGGAATTATAAATGGCACGCCTTAGAGACTTACCTAAATCTTAACAAAATGATTGACATTGTTGCAAATCTACTACTTCTTGTACAATACTAGTTATTTTCTTTTTGGGTCTGTTTTCTTTCAGTTGCTTGGTTTGGCCTTAGATTATATGATTTGTGCTGCCGCTTATCAGACTGTGGTTGACACAGTCGACTAGTCATCTCACTGTTGAAAACTTTGTCATGTGTGTAGGGGTATAACCTACTCTAGGTGCAGGAAGAAGGTGGCCAAGGGCGCCGTATCTTCGGTGGACCTGGCCTAGAGTCAAGTTAGTTAAGTTTAGATTGAGTTTGTTAAAGATTTTATCGTCAGTTAGGTGGAAAGTTATCTTTAGGTGGAGTCTAAGTCAAGTTCGTTAAGGGCGGCATTAAGCCGCGTTGATTGAATCGCAGTCTCCTTCAACCCTGCTTGCTAGTGTGGTAGCCGACCACAGCTCATAAGCCGTGCCGAAAAGGTCTAGGGCCACATCCATTGCTCACCACGGTTATCTTTTGCTATCTAATCCTCCTTCAAATATCCCAATTCATGACAATTTGGTATTACATTCCTGCATCGATTACATCATATGCTACCAAGGCTATTTGCTGACATTTTGATCAGATCAAATCAATAATAGTAGTAGTAATAACCAATATGTTATTCCAGCTTATGATAAGCCAATTGAATTCCGGTTCATAAATGGTTCTTAATTTTATCCATTCAACTCAATCATTAGAACTATGAGAACTGCAAAACTATATAAAAAGAGAACTGGTTGGGTATGCTCATTTGCCCGTATGAGCAGTAACTCCCTCACTTCTGTAGACTCAGCCTCTGCCCATGGGAAGTGCTCACATAAACTCGTTATGTAAGACGAGATAAAACCCGTTTCTAAAATGGGTTTTTATGAGGGCATCCTAAAATGAATTGGATTGATTCTATATTAAAATTCATCTTCCTTCCAGGTTCAAGCGATACTGTGTATTGGCATTGGCATTTATATCATAGTGGGGACATAGTCATTGCCATTGTACGACAATAATGATTACATGATTGCTTCCATGGAGTGGATGCATTTTCTCAGCCAAAATATTTTTTTGCTTATAGTTTACTGTATTATGAAGCTTTTGTACTGGATCTGAAGAGCTGGGGGAGTAAATTCTATCTTATGCGAAATTACTCTAGAATATAATAGGTTTAGGACACTTTACACATACTTTATATATGGTATCCTTGACGGCAAAATCCAAGTTTATACTTATAATTCAAAACTGTAAATGAAATTGATTCTCTAACTTGGATCGTCTTTCAAGGTTGATAGGCACCCTGAGTTCAGGAAGTCAAGATGCCTTTTTGTTGTTCGCACGGATGGTGTTTGGATTGATTTCTCATACCAGAAGTGCCTCCGTGCATACATCCGAGAAAAGTATCCGTCCCATGCTGAGAGATTTATACGAGAACATTTCAAGCGAACATGAAGGAAACTGTAATCAGTTATACAATGGTATTTATGAGTTTCAGAATAGCTTCTGTAAATTATTGAGCCTCAGGGTCTGTTGGTTTGTTTCTCACTTCCTAGTTTGCATGTATAACCGAAATATGTAGAGCATGGGCACATTAACATAGAAACCTTTGCATTTTATCAAGGAATGCATGCAAGGTTAAATGGTTCAGAGGAGCTGATGTGAATAGGTGATTGTAGACGTATATAAGCTCCTAATAATTCAGAAACGGCAGAGTCCACAAAATGCTTCAGAAGCAGCCGATATGATGAGGCACTTTGTCATAGGAAATTACTATTGAACCTAACAGTCTTGTAAACCCTTGCAAGGCACCTTTTGCAACACATACCAATGCAACCGCGACGTTTATTCGAACTTTGAGCAACACAAATATGCATTGCTAAAGGGGTGTTCTTCTTGTATACCCTTAATATCAGCTTTTTTGGAATTTGTTAATCCAATCTTTAGTTACTTTCTTATGTTATGAGTTACTTTGAAATCTGCACCGAAATTAGTTTTACCTTGTGTTCTGGACGGTTTGAATTCTAATGAACTTGAGAGCTATCATGTTTCCTCATTTAAAACTAGCTTATGTTGCTACACAGAGCATTCTAATGATTGAACTGTCTTTTGGACTGTTTTGTGGATCCTTAATAAAGAAAGCATAGGGGTTGTTGCCCTTGGTTCAAACACATAATATGAACATACTTTTGCCTTTTATTTAATTCCAGTGCACTTTCTGAATTATTTATACATAAAGGAAATACATTATGTCCTCTTATAACTTATAAGCTCTTAACAGCACTCTATAGATAGAAGATCAGAATGGTTGGTGAATCTGTGACGTTAGATTTGTGTACATACAACGATACACTTAGCTTCACTGCATTGCTGATAAATAGCATGCTTCCTCAGCTCGTGTCTTTCTAATATATATATGTAATGCCGAGGGCAAAGTTCAAATCGAAACCTAATGTAGGGTGGAAGAAGAGAGGAAGATGCATTCAGAACGGGAGGTATCACGAATGGAAACTAAAGATGGAGAGGCGTGGATGTGGAGACTGCAGACCGGATAAGCGCAGTCCATAGCGGAACTGTAGAATCAAGTGATATGTTCAGCGACATCTAAGAAATGGTGCAGGAAGAAGTGCACAAATAACGAAACAATTTGTAAATTGAACCTCGATATGCTTTGGTTTTCCGGGATTTGGGTTGCTTCAATTGCACTACAGCATATTTCTTCAGATAAAATTGTTCGGCTTATGTATGAGCTAATTAGGTTTCAGCTCAAGTGTTCTTAAAGGGTCAACAAGGCGTGCTGGGGGTGGCAAGGTATCATGTCGCCAGCGGCGGGCCTAACATTTTAATAATAAATGTACATAGCTAAAAAAATTAGATCATAAAGAGCTAATTGGGTTTTGAGATAATGGAGTGTGGTAGGGACTAGTACGAAAATGATTAAGTGAGTATGAATGATTTGTTGAGGTAGAATATAGCACGTAATTTTGAAATTTTAACAATTATTGACATCTACAACTATTACATATGATATGTAGTCAATTTTTTTTTAAAATAATTTAGGTATACATGTGTACACACATGTCCTAACTTAGGCCCACCACTACACGTCGCAATAGAGAGGGAGTAGGGGAGGCCGCGGCAACAACATGGGGAAGGGAGGTAATATCAGGGAAGGAAGATGGACGATAAACACGATGGAGGATGACAAACTGATGAACATCAGAAGATAGATAGATCAAAGGCAAAAGTATAAATTCAGGGTATTTTTCTTTGTGCCGGTCTTGATGGTTAATGGAGAAAAGACTAGATTACTATAGTATAATGTCGTATTATTAAGAGAGATTAATGAGTATTTACTTAATATATAAATTCAAAATTTCTCAAACTTGCTTTGCATATTAGAGGAAAAATTTCTCATGAGTTAGAGAATCCCATTGTATGAGTTAATTAGCGAAGTTGCCAAGTGGTCAGACCATTTTCTAGCTGGTCACACCACTTTTTGTCCAGTAAGTTCCCGTTGGACCTCTTTCTAGTAAGGTCACACCACTTTTCATCCCGCTTTCAGGGGTGATCAGACCGTTTTCATCGAAAGGAACCAAAAATCGGTACAGCAGTTTTGATTTCGGTCTGACTGGTTTACACTGACATGTACATTTCGAAGGCAACGATAACATTTGGGGATAGCATGTAAATACACCATGTCCACCATATTTGGTTTTATATTTTTATCAGATTCAGAATAAATACGGAGATTCTCAAATATAAATACGGAGTGAATATGAATCAAAATGAATATGATCATGGATATATTTTTTAGAACAAGAAAATCTCTTAAATTATTCATCCGATCGACACAAAAATACACAAATACTTAAGATTATAAGTTCAACGATACTTAGATATAGGGATAGACCTACGGATCTAGCACGGGTTAATAGATAGCACCTCTCAAACCCATATAGCACTCCCTCTCCTCAAAGTGGCAAAGCCTAGTCCATCTGTGCAAGTCTACTCCCTGCTCTGCTCTGTGCCCGACTGCCCGTGCAAGTCTGCCACCGCCTCACCCACCAGCGAGCATGTTGCCACCCGTCGCCCACCTGTGTCCCTTCCGTTGTAGGCGGCACCCTCCTCGGATCTCGATGTTGGTTGGCGGTGGGCTGTCTTGGCAGCTCCCTACCTCCCTCCCTTGGTGGCACTGTCCCGCAGGTTGCAGCCTGCGCCGTCGGCACACCACGCCTGTGCCCTAAGGCAGTGAGGTTCCCTTCTTAGCGCTGGCCTTGCAAACTCCCTTCTGGCCCTCCGCTAGTCCACCCTTCCGCCCTCCGCCCCGAGCCCCTGGTCAGCACCACCCCTGCAGGCTCCCGCTCCCCTCTGGCCCTCTACAGCTCTACTGATCTATATTGATTCAGGACTTTCATGTTGCACACATTAACTCATGAGTCATGATTCATTCACGTACTATTTTGCTCAGCATCCCGTTGATGATATTTGGTATGATTTAAATCAACTATGGAATTAGTGTGTGATTGTGTTTGTGAAATGTGAATGCTCTTATGCTCTAATTCTAATATAGTCTCATAATTTTAATGCTTAGAAATTAGCATCCTCTTTGTTGAGATCCTGGGTCCGCCACTGTCGATGGTGCCGTGGTGCGGCGTCTGCCTTGATGCAACAGCTCAGTAGTTGTAGTGTACTATACAGTTCACAGTTGAGCGGTTGCAGTCTGTACTGTTGTGCTGTAGAGAACAGAAAACAGGCAATGCCGTAGTGGAGTAGAGATAATTTGTTTAATTGCAAATCAATTATAATATAACTTGAAACTAATCAATTATAATATAATCTGAAACTCTAATAGTTTGTTTAATCAGATATTTGGTGATATTGTAGGGATTTAAAGATTCTCGAATCTGGTGAGTGTCTTAGACCATCTTTAATAGCTTTTCTTCGCGAGTCTCGTTTCTTTTATAAAAGGATTCTCGTTTTCTTTAGCGGTCTAACAATTTCCCTTAATGATTTACTTTACGAAGGGATTCTCTCTTCTATTTCCTCACCTTGAGATTCTCTTTTATTTATCTTCACGAATACCTTTAAAAAGAAGCTATTAAAGATGAGAGAAAATAAAAGATATAAGAATGAAAAGGATAATCAGAAGAGAAACGAAATGAAAAAAAATGGATTGGAGATGGTCTTACAGCTTGATGCCTGAGTGCGCCACTGTGGTCTGAGCACTTGATGCTTGAACTGACTGCTCGTCTGAATTGTCTGAATGTAGTCCGAGCTCTTGATGCCTGCGTCTCTTGTCTAGTTGTCTGAATATTGTAGAGATTTATCTGATATTCTGATTATATGATGTTGTACAGATTTAGAGATCGAGAAACATTTTTAAAAGATGTCTAGAAACGTTTAATAACTAAAGAAAGCGATGTTGAGCAAAAGAGAGTATGTATTTAGCTAAATATGGATGATATTGCTATTGATCTGGGCTACCAAAGCCAATTGAGCAAAAGAGAGCACGTGGAATGTTTTGTTTTTACTAT
The DNA here is from genome assembly GCF_958298935.1 of Phragmites australis. Lineage (NCBI taxonomy): Eukaryota > Viridiplantae > Streptophyta > Magnoliopsida > Poales > Poaceae > Phragmites > Phragmites australis. Next base: position 15,198,099 of record NC_084936.1, on the reverse strand, counting down.
TTATATTTTGATCAATTGTCTAAGTATTTTATCTAAGTACAGTACAATTTTTTATATACTTTATCTATTTTTATTGGTGACATTGTATTTTTGGTAGCACATCTTTAAATTGAAAACCGATAAAAAAAAACTTGATTAAAAATTAGCCCCCTTTGGTTTGAATCATGAGTCCGTCGCTGCTTAGATGTTTAAAAGTACAAATTGAGTGACCAACCTCCACATTGCCATTCTTCTGTTTCCTCCCAAATGTCCTCCACCTCCACATCCTCATCAATATCCCAGTTCTCTTGTTCCTACAGGTTTTAGTTCAATAAAATCTAATATGGTAAAAATGGAGCGGCCAGCTTCCACGTTATCATGATTCCATTTCTTCCGAAAAGTCCTCCATCTCCACGTCCGTATGTGTGCATGTGTGAATGTATCACGAAACAAACTTATCTTTTTTATAATATGGGCTAGTTTTGTGATAATTTAGGCAAAGTTTGTGTATTTTTTTGAAAAAATATTTTTGCTACAATTTTAACCAAAATAATTGTAGTTATCTAAATTTACTCATACAAATGCTTTCATGTACATAGGCTGAGCAGTCCAGCTTATAAGGCCCTCCGTAGCGGTGGAGCAATGACTGATTTTTTTGTTGGGTCCAAGTAGATCGATAAGCATTGAGCACCTCATCTCACAGCGGGTGCCGCCGCTCATGGGTCCCACCAAGAAAATAAAAATGATATATCCTCTTCTTCTCCCCGAACAAGCCTTCCATTTCTCTCACCGCCTCTCCTGAGCTCACACTGCATGCAGCTGAAAAAGGACGAGCGCTGCAGCTTCAATCTAGCTACCAGGCGCCGGCGAGGTTGCCGATGGGGTCGTACGCGATGAAGGATATTCGTTACTATCTGTATTATATCTGTAAAATATATAAGTTACGATAAACCTATTCTACCTTCATCGTCCATCTAAATTTATCAAACGATCACTATTTAAAATTAAATCTTATTCCTTATTTAAAAATATATTTAATCTCCTATTATTTATGTGGTATAAACATTCATACCAGTTTACTTACCTAAAAATAAATTATTTTCATGTCATAAAACTTGCTTTTGATCAACTTAGGTGTAGTTTTATTTATCTTGTATCTTGCTTAGCGACCAATAGTTTTTAATTCCGCAATTAGAATCAGTTTTATAGCTCAGAGTTTTTAGAACTGTCTATTCACCTCTTTTTTATCAATATTCTTGATCCTACGTAGTGTCCTTTAACAACAGTAACGGTTATAAAATATGATAATTGGAATTTGATGGATACGATAATTCGGGTAGCACAATTTTTGGAGCATGTTTTTACAATGCTTATTTTCTCACCAAGTCTCTATATGTACTAATCCATTTGGCCATTTCAAGGTTGTTGAAGCAAAGGAAGTTCATACACATATATTGTAGAGTTTTAGTCACCACTTTGAAACTATTTAAGATCAAAGTAATTAGGCATAAGATTAAGGATTAATTATTACTAGTTAGGCCTATGTTAACAGGAGTTATTGTATCATATTTGCTATCGATTCAATTGACATGTTCTCATTGTTCTATCATGATTGCTACTTGGCGTCTACCTATAACCCCATTTTGTAATATGTTGTGTTTGTATCTGGTTGTGATAAATTGTAGGAATACACTCGAAATTTGACACAATGCGGAGATTATGGCTAAAGCTACAAGATTAGAGTAAAGGAGGAGATGTCCCATGGTTAGCAACAACATATGAGCTGATCCAGACCCGCATGGAGAAATTGGGCCACTTTTAGCCCAGCCCAGCATGGTGCCACAGTGGTGCACGGCGCAGAGACTAGCATGGGCTTCTCAGGTCATCTTGCAAAGGTGGTTCACCCTAACTTGAAGCTTCCAGAGCCCTGCGACTTTATCCACCTTTCCAAGAAAGGATCTCGTTTGGCAGACGATAAATGGAGGACCTTACCCCACGGTGACAACATCGAGAATTTTTGTGGAGAATAGGTCAAATTATGGTCAGACACAACAAACCTCCGCCCTCAGTGAAACTGAAGGCGACCCCGTGAAGGACAGAGTAGTGCCACCCGACATAACCCTTGGTTTTCGCGCAACACCATTACTTTGGCGGCAGGCTAAGCATCTCCCTTTGCGAGGATTTTTGATTCCCAACACATCTAGACATGTATTCGCAAGGTATTATGGGGGTAATATCTATGTTATTCTCTAGGGTTGTCGGGGATTTTTCCATGTAAACTCTGAGATGATTTTGATTATCTATTTGATCTATTTAGTCAACGTGATGTGTGCTTAATTGTTGTATATGTGACGCTTAGATCCATCTTTATTGACAACATCTTGATAATGCGCTTATAGATGATCTTGGCATAATCTACTACATGACGTGAAACTAGGAAGACCTCTTCATTTGTGACATAGCCACTAATTAATCGTACTTAACATATCTTGATCTAATCTTTGTATGCAAGTGAATCTTACCCTAGAGAAGACCGCCTCTCATAACCTTTCATGGCCCTAAAAGCTCTTTATGTGAATCTCTAATTTACTTCACTTCATAATCAATCATCATCCTTGTTGGTAGTAATACTTAGATAGCTAATACTTGAGGCATACTTACTCCTTGAGATCGATAAATATGGGAATACTCTAAGGAAAAAACTACACTAACTCATGCACTTGCGGTTAAATAAATTGTGAGTGTATCTAGTGTCAATAAGCTTTTCTAGCGCTGTTACTAGGGAACAAGCCATTTCTTCATTTCAGCATATCCAGTGACAATGTGTGTCGTGGAGATTTTAGATATTGTTAGAGACGTAGACTGCTATGTGAATGTTTTAATTTCTTATAAATCTTGTTTTAATCAGCTGAATAAGTTTTTCAACGTTGAAGTTACTGAAAACTATTTGAGGCCATCAATTAGAGGTCATCATTGTCACATGAAAGATTGAATGGTCTAGCCACTATATGCATTGAAGTTAGTGACGACTTTGTCTTTAGAAATATCAGAATAAATTTCTCAATATGATCACTCTATTAATAACTTATTGGACATGGGGTATATACTATATTCGATGATGACTATTGGATGACTGCCATATCCAGACACCCCAGGGTTTTCTGTGATTCTCGGAGCATATCTCTATCTTTGGGAAGGGAGTCCCTAGATAAATGAAAACTACCTATAGGTACCCATAGTATCCCTTAAACAGGGAAGTTTATCATGAAGGAAGAAAAACCCTTCTAGGCAGATAGTCGGGGGGGGGGGGGGGGGGGCTTAACAAATACTTGGTACTGGAAATTGAAAATGGCATATTGTGTACATTCTAAAAACCAATTCTAACAAGAAGGAAAGGGTCATTATGTTGCGAACACGGGGTTACAAAAAAGCTCTTTATCGCCTTCCACGAGTGACTGGGCACTATGACACCTTCCACTCAAGCGGATCTAAGGTTAGCCACAATAAGTGCTATGACTAGTCACTAACACGTCCTGAACTAATCGAAGGAAGAAGTCAGCAAGGAGATCATGATATGATGTCGAATGCATCCAACACCGAGTACTCCCACCAATGTGAAAAGTGTTCGAGATAACAAATCCTGACAAGTTTAACAAAGCTACCAAGTTCTTTATAAAAGTCTATAGGATAAAAAGTCTACCATGTGGACCCATTGCGTACAGGAAAGCCATGGCCGGCTCAGTCACCTCCTCCACCTTCTGAGCCGATGACTAGTCTAACTCCTCACCGAAGCCATCATGGAGAATATCGATGTTGATGTTCAGGTAGTAGGCCTTCAATATGGCCAGCATAAAGGCGACTGCTTGCTCCGCACTATGCCTAGCTTAGCTTGAGAGGTGCTCAGCCACTTTCCCCTAGAGCCCCATGTTAGGGGGAAAATAAGCCAGCCTGAGGATAACAGTTGAAGATCACCATCCCGGTCCCTCTGAACCCTCTGCTAGAAGCTCAATCTTTGATATCATCAGATCCTTTCACGGTACCCCTTCGCACCTACAAAGCCTTCCCTTGGCTCCGCCGGTTCAACCCCCTGAAGCTTTCCAAAACACGGCCTCTCGAAGCCTCAGTCCTCCAAAGCTTCGGCCTCCCAAAGTCCCGACCCTCCGGGGTCCTGCTTCCCAACGCCTTCACCTCCCTGTTCTGTGCCTCCCAAGGCCCTCGCCTCGGGATGATCAGGCCACCTTCCTGAAGGTAGCAGGGTGAGTCAACAGGCTCTGCGAAGATCTGTCGGAAGGGGAGCACCGGTCGTGCTTTGCCTACCAGGAAGTGACTGGCATTAAAGGCCTAGGCTAATGGGCGTCACTCTGGCACACTGGTGTGATGAGGGTTATCCTGACACCCCTGATAGTGCTGCGCCGGGGCACAATTGGCGACCGGCTCGCCCCCTTCAGGGGGCAGGCACTATGATAATTACCACGGTGGATATTTATCTTCCGACAGGATAGAAGGTAGTTATCCGGGATAAGGTTCAGTAATTTAGCTGGATCCCGAATATTTATACATTATGATAACTTGTATGCTAAGCTACGTATGGCCCTATAAATAGGAGGCCATGGTCCTCCCCGAGGGGGGACCCAACAGAACGGCAAAAACAGAAACACACTACAGCGAATACTGTGAACTCCCCTCCCAGGGTGACACATCTTTCTATCATCAATATATTTGTGATGTTCCTTCCTCTCAAACTTCATCTCTAAGCTTGAGTGTCCTCCTTAGAAGAAACTCTTGCTGTATTTGCTGGGGCAAGATGAACTCTTGCTCCAACAGCGCGCCGTCCATGGGGACCTGAACACAGAAGTGCTAAGAGAGGTAGGAATCTACCAGGAAAACCACCAAAGAATCGGCTAAAGCCGCCATACCCACCATTGCGAGCATGCAACCCTAGGCATGGCTACCTCAGCCATATGCACCGTATGCATGCTCCAGCCCCGATGTCGTATGGGACGGCGTTCCTCCGACCTTGGCCAACTCAGACCCCTGGGTTGGTACAGGAACCCCAGATGGCAAGGAGGCCTTCCCGCTTTTGCGCGACGAAGACCTCACCGCCTCAGGAGAGGACACTGCTGAAGCGACAGCCAAGCAGGCTGCCTTCAAATGGTTCTGGGCGGTCCAACCCAAGAGTGCTCCTAACTGGGCGTGGTCCCCAGGCGTCCCCTTCGACCAAACCTAGGATACCCCGAGCGAGCCAACATCTTCGGAAAGTCTGTCCACTCAGTGCCCTCCTTGGGCCCCTCAGGTGAAAGAGGGTTCCAAGGAGACAAAGGGCTCAGGGGTGCGCGGACCCCGCCAGCGCCTCCGGTGCCGCAACACCATCCGCGCACAAAAAACCCTAAGCCCACCTCATCCGGTGAGGCATAGTCAGAATCACTTCGGCTCTAAAAGCCGGTTCACCGGGCAGCCCCGATGGTCTCCCAAAGAGAAAGGAGCCCCTGAGGAGACCATCGACCCTCGGACACACCGCCTTTGACCGCGACCCTGACGACAACTCTAAGCTCCAGCGCCTCCGGAGGCACACGGGTTGCATCTTGCACAGACCAGAGCACGGCCAGGACACCAACGACTGCCGCACCCTCATGACCTTCCGGGAGGAATACCTCGAAAGGCAAGCAGAATACCTGGTCGAAGAAGGAGCGGGCGAGGGACGACGTAGGGTTCGGAGGCCTAGGGCAAACTCCCAGGAAAATCCCCAGCCCCTCAACCCTGCACCATCACTACCAACCCTACTACCAATGGTACCACATCCAGCTACAAGAACTGAGTTGGGGACACACCATTGCCAGGCTCCGGATGAAATACCTTTGGAGCTGGGTGGCGGCTAAGGGCCGAGGGGGTCACAGACCCTCTCTTTCTCCTGACCTTCGGCTTCACCTCCAACATGCCGTCGCCAGGCTCCGGGCAGTTTACCTCTGAGGCCGGGCAACAGCTAAAAGGCTGAGGGGGTCAAGCACCGCCTCTCCGGTCCTAGCCATAGGCTTCAAAGTCACCAAGTCTCACAATAGAGACCTTATTCCTACAAAAGTACGCCCCATGTTAAAAACTACCAAATAGTTTACCTAGTGATCCGTCTTTCATACGGCAAGGTTAGAGCCTGTTGAAAGCCTCCGACCTTAATGCTAGGAAGTCTTTTTCAATAGATAGCCACTAGGTAGAAGCAGTAGAATTTAAGTTACATTTTCACTTATCATGAATAGTTATATCACTTAGCTTTGTTTTACACTACAAATAGCTTCTTACTGCCAACAGTAGACTGCAAAACTTAGCTAGTATAACCATGCAAAATCCCTACACTCTCGCAAATGCATCATGCCTAGGTCACCTGGGGGGCGGGTCTGCTCAGGTTTCCTGGAAGGCATTTTGCGACCTCAGAAGTGTAGTTGCCACGTATCAAGGGATTTTCTTGATAGACCGTGTTGCTGCACCACTCGTAGGACATCTTCGGGTGACGTGACAAGCCCACGTACCGCGGATGTCGTATGCCTAGGTCAACTGGAAGGCAAGACTACCTAGATTTTCTGGAAGGTATTGCGTAGTCTCGGTAGACAGTGAGGCCCACACACCGCGGGCGTCGCTTATGCCTAGGTCACCTGCAAGGCAGATTATGCCCAGGGTGCCCTGGAAGGCATTTGCATAGCCTCGGGTGTCGAAGAAACGCCCCGGGGGATGTCCCCGGTGGCGGAGTTGCGGTGCTCCGAGGAATGCTGTCGCAAGGAATCCTCGTTGCACGATATGCCTACACATCGTGGGCGTAGCATGCCTAGGTCACCTGGAAGGCAAGACTGCCTAGGTTTCCTGGAAGGTATTGTGTAGCCTTGATAGTGTGTCGATGCCGGTTATCAAGGGACTTCCTTGGTAATGTAGTTGCGGCGCCCTCGGGGGATTTCTCCGGAGGTGTGACAAGCCACACACCAGTAAGCATCGCTTGCCTAAACCCAAGGTCACCTGAAAAGGTTTCCCGGAGGGTAGGCTTTGCCCTGGTAGGAAGTGGAGCCTACACACTGCGGGCGTAGCATGCCTAGGTCACCTGGAAGGCAAGACTGCCCAGGTTTCCTGGAAGGTATTGTGTAGCCTCGATAGTGTGTGGACGCTGCATATCAGGGGACTACCCTGATGTGAGGATGCGGTGCTCTGAGGAATGCTGTTGCAAGGAATCCTCTCTGCATGACATGCTTATATATCGTGGGCGACACTTATGCCTAGGTCACCTGCAAGGCAGACTATGCCCAAGGTGCCCTGGAAGGCATTGCACAGCTTCAGTCATATAAATGCCACGCGCTAGGGCACATCCTCGGTGGACAGTGTTGCGGTGCACCCCGGGCGTTTCCCTCGGAGCACGACATGCCTACACACCATGGGCATAGCATGCCTAGGTCACCTAGAGGGCAAAATCGCCTAGGTCTCCTGGAAGGTACTGCGTAGCTCCGATAGTGTGTATGACCATTGGCATTAATGCATGCCAAGGAGTCTTACCAAACCTCCGACAAAAATGGAGAGTCTTACCAAAACCTCCGACAAAAACGGAGAGTCTTTCAAAACCTCCGACAAAAACGGAGAGTCTTTCCAAAACTCTGACAAAAACGAAGAGTCTTACCAAACCTCCGACAAAAAACGGAGAGTCTTTCGAAACCTCCGACAAGAACGGAGAGTCTTACCAAACCTCCGACAAAAACAAAGAGTATTTCCAAACCTTCGACAAGAATGGAGAGTCTTACCAAACCTCCAACAAAAATGGAGAGTCTTATCAAAACTCCGATAAAAACGTAGAATCTTATCAAAACCTCCGAAAAAAACGAAAGTCTTACAAAAACCTCTGGCAAAAACGGATAACCTTACCAAACCTCCAGCAAAAAGGAAGAATCTTACCAAAACCTCTAGCAAAAACGGAGAATCTTACCAAAACCTCCGCCAAAAATGGATAATAATCTTACAAAAACCTCCTGAAAAAACGGAAAACCTTACAAAAACCTCCGGTAAAAACGGAGAGCTTTATCAAAACCTCCGGTAAAAACAGAGAGCTTTACAAAACCTTCGGTAAAAACGGAAAACCTTACCAAAACCTCTAGTAAAAACGGAGAGCTTTACAAAACCTCAGGTGAGAACATAGAGCTTTTGCAAAACCTCCAGTGAGAATGGACAACTCTACAAAAAACCTCCGGTAAAAACGGAGAACTTTACCAAACCTCTGGTAAAAACAGAGAGTTTTTCCAAACCTCCGCACGACAGAGAGCCTTACAAAACCTCCGCACCATGGAGAGACTTCCGAAAACCCCCGCAATGGAGATGTTTCTTCGAAAACTCCGCCGAGCAAAAAGATTCTGAAAAGACCTAGCAAGAAAGGAACCCTGGCATCTTGAAGGCTAATGCCTCCATGCCAAAAGGGTACAAAACCCGGTAGTCTCCAAAAAACACCGCACACCAATCGAAAAGGTACCAAGATCCCCCTCCCTACAGGGGAAGGTATGATCACGTGACTCAAACACGTATGGTAAAAGGTAACAACATTACCCTACCATCTCCTCCGAAAACACATTTTACATGTTATTTTATGAGGGTTATACTAACATTCAATAAAAGCCCGCGCCTCATGGCACGGGAAACATAGTAGAACCCCCGACTATCCATTGTAGAGATAGCAAGGTCGGGCAATGGCTAAGGGCTGAAGGGGTCACAGACCACCTCTCCCACCTAGCCTTCGGCTTCGCCTCCGACGCACCGTCGCCAGGCTCCGGATGGAATACCTCTGGAGCCGGGCAGCGGCTAAGGGTCGAGGGGGTCACGGACCCTCTCTTCCACCCGGCCTTCAGCTTCACCCCCAACACACCGTTGCCAGGCTCCGGATGGAATACCTCCGGAGCCAGGCAGCGGCTAAGGGCCGAGGGGGTCACAGACCCTCTCTTCCGCCCGGCCTTCGGCTTCACCCCCAACGCACCGTCGCCAGGCTCCGGATGGAATACCTCCGGAGCCGAGTAGTGGCTAAGGGCCGAGGGGGTCACGAACCCTCTTTTCCGCCTGGCCTTCGGCGTCGCCTCAAACGCACCATCGACAGGCTTCGGATGGAATACCTCCGGAGCTGGGCAGCGACTAAGGCCGAGGGGGTTACGGACCCTCTCTTCCGCCTGGCCTTCGGCTTCGCCCCCAACGCACCGTCACCAGGCTCTGGATGGAATACCTCCAGACCGGGGCAGCGGCTAAGGGCCGAGGGGGTCACGGACCCTTTCTTCCGCCCGGCCTTTGGTTTCACCTCCAACGTGCCGTCACCAGGCTCCAAATGGAGTATCTTCGGAGCCGGGCGGCGGCTAAGGGCCAAGGGGGTCACGGACCCTCTCTTCCGCCCGGCCTTTGGCTTCACCTCCAACGCGCCATCACCAGGCTCCAGACGGAGTACCTCTGGAGTCAGGCAGTGGCTAAGGGCCGAGGGGGTTGCGGACCGCCTCTTCCGCTCGGCCTTCGGCCGCGCCTCCGAAACAACATCGCCTTCAACCTGAGTAGTTGCTAAGGAATCCAAAGGGTCAAGGACCACCTCTGGAACTCATCTCCAAAGGTTCCAGAGGGGCTTTGCTGAGCCGGAAATCTGGAACAAATCAGGAAGGAGTACGCAGTAACCAGGCCCGAGGAGTACGCAGTAACCAGGGACGACGAGATCGCCACTACTTCACCCGGTTCTCCTTAGTTACCCTACGTATCCACTGGTCATTAGAGAAACTAGCCATCGCCTTCGAAAGGGACGAAGAAGTACGGTTTGGAGGCATGAAAGCACACACACACACGGCCACCCGTTCGAAAGGTCCTCTCACATTACTATATGGAGGGAGACACGACTGTTCCCAAAGATCCATGTTATATTATGAACAACCACTACATCCAGGGGATACAAACCAAAACTACCATACAGAAATTACCACGAAGAAGATGGATCCCTACGGAGCAAAACAATGCGAGAAAGAGTAGAGGGTGACTAAGTCCAACCGTGACATGGATATATCACGGCGTCACCAAGTACGTCATCTCGGTGACCGCCTTCACCTCCTACAAGTCCCGGCAGGGGCCACGCATGAGACAGCATACGAGCCTCATCCGCGGCCTGCCATTGCAGAAGCAGATACAGTAGCTAGCTCCCGAGTTGCTGGAGGACGCTGAGGAGTCCGAGGAAGTCATCGGCGAGGCCCTTACCCTCACCTTCCCAGCCTCTTCCTGCTTGACTGTCGGCCCCACAGACGCCAGCTCACCCTCCTTTAGCATGAGATCCCAGTCGATCTCCTCATCATCATCAGAGATATCGATGATCTCGACAGGCATGCCCTCCCCAGCCAAAGGTCGGGCTGGAGCAGCGGACAACCGCCTCCCCTGCAGAGGTGGAAGCTGTTCCGCCTCCGACACCTCTGCCGATGACCAAAACAGCCTGCTCCCGTAGGAGCCATTGAGATCATCAATATCTCCGAGGAGGATGAGGAAGATGATGCCATACTCAAGTCAAGGTTAACTGCTGCTCATGGGGCTGTAGAGACTCTAGCTGGGTAACCTTCGGCTTTATACCCGAGCCACGCAGCCACGTAGGTCTGGAAGATGAAGCGGGGCGAATGTCACCGTATCCTCCAATTAAACACCTAGGGGACAAGGCCGTGGCCCTATCCGGTTTCCCTCTAACATGTGGTAGCTCTCCACAACGAATTGCCTTATTTTCTCGCAAGGACGTTCCGTCACATTAATGACCCAAACCCCTTTCGGCACGTGACAGGATCACGGGCACAAGACCCTAGCAACCCCTCGCATTATCCAGTCAGAACGGGGTAGTGGCACATCTTGTCCCACCAGGCGAACGTGTGGGATTCTCCAAACCCACACAAAACCTCTACTCTAGCGACTTCGGAGGACAGAGAATTGCCATCAGGCATCCTTGATATGATACCAGGCTGGGGTTGATTTTTCCTCTGCATCCTCTCCGCCCTCTAAAACATCGGAGCCCAAGAATGAGAGGGTACTGTTAGGGGGAAAATAAGCCAGCCTGAGGATAACGGTTGAAGATCACCATCCCGGTCCCTCCGAACCCTCTGCTAGAAGCTTGATCTCCGATATCATTAGATCCTTTCACGGTACCCCTTCGCACCTACGAATCCTTCCCTTGGCTCCGCCTGTTCAACCCCCCGAAGCCTTCCAAAATACGACCTCCTGAAGCCTCGGTCCTCCGAAGCTTCGACCTTCCGAAGTCCCGGCCCTCCGGGGTCCCACTTCCCATGCCTTCACCTCCCTGTTCTATGCCTCCCAAGGCCCTCGCCTCCGGATGATCAGGCCACCTTTCCGAAGGCAGCAGGGTGAGTCAGTAAGCCCCGGGAAGATTTGCCGGAAGGAGAGCACCGGTCGTGCTTTGCCTGAAGGAAGTGACTGGCATTAAAGGCCTAGGCTGATTTGTTGCAACTCTGGCACCCTGGTATGATGAGGGCTATCCTGACACCCCTGATAGTGCGGCGTCAGGCCGTAATTGGCGACCGGCTCACCCCCTTCAGGGGGCAGGCACCACGATAATTACCACGGTGGATATTTATCTTCCGACAGGATAGAAGGTAGTTATCCGGGATAAGGTTCAGTAATTTAGTCAGATCCCGGATATTTGTACATTATGATAACTTGTACACCAAGCTACGCATGGCCCTATAAATAGGAGGCCATGGTCCTTGCCGAGGGGGGGGGGACCCAACAGAACGGCAAAAACATAAACACACTACAGTGAACGCTGTGATACTCCCCTCCCAGGGTGAATTTTTCTATCATCAATATATTCGTGGTGTCCCTTCCTCTCAAACTTTGTCTCCAAGCTTGAGTGTCCTCCTTAGAAGGAACTCTCGCCATACTTGCTGGGGCAAGACAAACTCTTGCTCCAACACCCCCTGTAAGCCTTAGTGAGCTTGGTGGTTCGGGTGGCTGGCCTGTCACGTGACCATCGCCGCCAGGCTCCATTTGGATCCTAACTTCGGCAAGCAACTCCTCAAAGATGTCGAGGGCTCCGGCGAGTTGTTGTCAGGTCACGGTCATCTGGGCCTCCTCTTGGGCCATGGCTTCCTGGGTCACGAAGAGTTCTACAAATCATCTTGCTTAGAGCGACAAGGTGAAGAGGTGGCATATTTTGGTTGTCAGAGACTTACCCTTCATCCAGCCCTCCTGCTCAGCACACGCTTTCTCCTTCTCTATGGCTACCGAAGAAAGTTGGCGGCACATCTCTACGGCCTCCCTCTCGAGTTTGGCCACTCGGGTGGTCGCCTGCGGAGCCTCCTTGCGGACTCCTTGCAGCTACACCACATACATATATAGGATCTCAGGTTAGTACTTGTCATTTCATTGACTAAGTGGTTGTTTTGCAGGGAAACACTCACCGTGAAGAAGGAGATGAAGATGCGGTCTGGGTCCTGGCTACAGGAACCTTCGATGATCTCCCTCCAGGTCAAATTCTGGAGCAGCTTATGCACTAAGTTTGGGGGAAGAGCTTAGGGAACCAGAAGTTCCTCTTCTTTGCTATCGGTAACAGACATCGGAGGCTCACTAGGCCTACTCGCATCCCTGTCAGAGGAGGTCACGGCTAGAGCCTGAGGAGGGAAGGGCTTGGGGGCTGCAATGACGCTCCGAGTAGCCTATAAAAAGAAGGATTTGAATGATGTGCTCCTACCAACATAGAAAAGACTTTTATGGTAATAGCGCATATACGGGCCATTTCCTAACCAGGGAAGGCTTCACCAGGATTAGAATGGGTGCCAGCCTCTTGAGTGTCTTCTCGAGGTCACTTCCTTTAGTCCCCACTCCCAACGGGACTAGGGAGCACCGTCTGACGAATTCGCGACAACAATCGCCTTCCCCCTTGAACCAGGGCCTAAATGCATTTGAAGTCAAATGTTGTGGCTATAAAGGCTCTGTTTAAATGCTTAACTTACCATAGTTAAGGTCGTAGCTTTGAGTGCTCGAGTCACGATCGGACCCTCGGTGGCCATTGCCAGAGTCAGACCTCCATCTGGTGGAGCCGGCGTTGGGTCTACAGGAACCAAGGGAGCTGAAGTGGCTAGCATCGATGGCCTAGAGTCACCCACCAGTGAGTCTACCTTCATAAAGAAGCCATCCCCCTCTAGTACCTCGCTGCAGATGAAGGATGAGGCCTGCGACGTGGCGCCACTTCCACCGGCACCGCTCCCGCTCAAACCTCTGCTCCCCGTGATTTGGACCTCATCCAGATCCACATCCCACGTGTCCACATTCTCGGCTTTTGGATCAGGTTGTCCACGCCTAGGAGCTTCATAAGATTCACGACAACCATCACTATGGTTACGACTACTAGGAAAGAAAGTAAAAAAATGAGAAGGTTCGTGAGACTTACTGACAAGATCCTCTCCTAAGCGTCAATTCTCATCTCCACGATGGGGACTGGGACGTCCGAGCGGCTGGGGTCGAGGACTGCGTCAAACAAGAGCTTAGTCCTCTTGTCCACCACATCCGGCAAAAGCTTTGCAGGAAACGACAAGTAAGAATGACTCGTAAGAAATAAGCCCACAACTTCCCTAAAAAGCTACTCAGGATCGATAGGTACATGTCTCACCTTCTTGGGTTGGGTCCGTCTCGGTCGGGAACTGCCAAGCTCCTGTGATTCTAAACTTCCAAGGGTTCAAGTGGCACTTGATCAAGTCCTTGGCGATGTCATACGCCATCAACCTCTTCTCTTTCAAATGCCAAATGCCACCAATAAGACTCTTGTGGAGGGTGGTCATCGTCGGCTCTTTCGTTTAGGCAGGCCTTGACAGCGAGGGGAAGACTTCGGTAAGGAAGCCCTGACGGCCGGGTTGGTAGTAGAATCACTTCGTGTGCCACCCTGACCAGGAGCTCTTGCGGTAAAATTGATATACTCCGCCATCTTCCCCTCCCGGAGCCGAAATCCAGCACTGCCGGTGACCTTGCCATAGAGTCCCTTCAACAGGTAAAAATACCTGAAGAGGTCGAGGGACCGGCGCAAAGCGCTCGCAAAATTTTTTGAAGACACTCAACATGATGATGGAGTTGGAATTGCTGTGAATGAGTTCCAAGCCATATAAAGCAAGCATCTCAAGAAGGAAGCTGGAAGGAGGGAAGCAAAAATCACAGCAGAAGAAATCAGGAAAATCACTATCCAAGTGGTGTCCATGCTTGGGATTATCTACTGCACTGTCATCATGCAGGCGATTAGGGCTCATGAAGGAGTCACCTCATCGTGTTTTGCCTTGTCTAGGGCCTCCTTCATGATGCCGTACTGCTGCCAAGCCAGGATCATGCTCGCCATATCATCGGCGGTGGAGCTCTCCACCTTCTCGATCTTCTTTCGGCCCATGGTACCGGAAGATATGGAGGAGGAGGGTTTTGTGGGGTTTTTGGAGGCAAAAGTACAAGAGGTGTGAAGAGATGAAGGAAGGTAGATGATGATGGTGGGGTTAACATTGAGTGGGCTCCACCTATGCTTTTATATAGGCGAAGGCTCTGAAAAACAACTCTTCGGCTGACGTCATGGCATGACTTGAGGCTACAATCTCCTGCTTTACCATCATGCCACATTTAAAGCCCGACGCATGTGAGGATAGTTAGAGCAGTAACCTGAGGAACTCGGTGCACCACGCCACCATGCGCGTGTGTTTTCCCACCATAATTATGATCTCCTATTAGTTAGAAGATTCTTGCCACTACTCGAAATCTCCGCTGCGACGGTCCAACTTTTGAACCCGACCAGTGACAAGGCTTCTCCTCCCCGTCCTTTCACAAGGATGGGATGATATTTTTGGGCTAATTAGAAGTCTTACTTGGATGGAATGCCTTCCCAAGGACTCGCTTGAGAACTCGAAGATACTCGGAACCTCGAATAGATGATGTGAGAACCCAGAGAACCCGGTGAGACACATCATCTTAATCGAGAACCCGAGTCTTACTTGATGACACAGTCGGACAAAAATACTTATCTTTGCTGGCTAAGTACTTGACCCGTCGAAGTCTCGTTTCATGTAATGGTGGGGGGCTTGACGATGACTATTGGATAACTACTATATTCGGACATCCCAGGATTTCCTGTAATTCTCAGAGCATATATCTATCTCCGGGAAGAGAATCCCACGATAAATAGAAACTACCCATATGTACCTAGGGTACCCCATAAACAAGGATGTACGCCCCCTATATTTACAGAGCATGGGGACCCTGCGGAGGACATGTGACAAGAGAGAGGCAACAAGTCATCAGAAGCTATTCAACTAGGTTAGATCTATCTAGGCTAACTACACCTCCCTTGTAATAGTTTCAGAGATCAATACAAGATAAATATAACATAGGATTATTATCCTAAGGGAGGTCCAAACTTGTCTAAAACACCCTCTGTGTGTTCCTTTGATTCATCTACTTAAGACATCTCATATCCTTTATACAAGTTCGTAAGATCGGCGGTTCACCAATCGTCAACAATATTAATATGCTATATATGAAATGAAAGACCAATGTGATAGGAAAATGTACAAATTGTACTTAAATATATCTTATTTATTTTATAGCATGTGCTTTCCTACTAATAAATATTACTATTTTTTTCTCTAGAGTGGACTATGATGCCATGTGGGTAGCCTATTAAGAGAAAGACTATTGATTTGAAAACTATGTGGAGTAAAGCTTCAAAGTCAAAGAAGACATCAACTGAAAAAAATTCCTCTTCTCTTTCCATTCAGTTGTCTGTGCCTGAGAATGAGATTGAGATTGTAGCAATTATTGAAAATGATGATAGTGATGATGCAATTTATGAAGAGGCTAAAAGGAATGAAGTGACTCAAGAGGATGACAATGATGATGCAATTTATGATATTGAGTTACTTTCGTGTGCTCCTAGGAAGAGGATTTCGATTTAAGATTCTTGTGTGTGAAGCATAAGATCAAAGTTACTGTCATAGATGGTCGCTACAAACTGGTTGAAAGACCTGCAAGGTTCTACAGTAAAGTCACAAATAATCACTACTTCCATGTTGATATGTTTTTTAGTGTCACTAATAGGTAATTTTGAAAGCTTAATGACCAGTATGATGAGGTGAACACATAATTACTTATTTGTATGGCATCATTAAATCCTATTGATCCATTCATTGTATTTGGTAAGGAGACTATATACTCCTATAAAATGCACGAGTTGTGATAGGTCCGATCAATCTTCACCGTCCACCCGAGTTGATCAAACAATCACTGTACAAAGTTAGATCCCGTGCCTCCTTCCAAAAATACATTCAATCTTTTATTATTTTCCTATCATACCTAGACGTCAAATATTTTCCTTCCATATATTCCAAAAATACATTCAATCTTCCATTATTTGCCTTTTTATACCTAGAAGTCTAATATTTTCCTTCCATACATTCACCACTGAGTTTCTCCAGGGAGTGTGCCACCTCTTGCACTTTGACTACAACGTCGGGTTTCTCCAGAGGGTGTGCCGCCTCCCATATGTCACCTGCAACGTTTGCTTTCTGGAGAGCGTTTGTCGTCACCCGCGTGTCACCTCCACCATTGTCTACCACAAAGGTCTACTCCATCACACTATCTTTACACTAATATACTATGCAAGAATTGTTTTCATCCCTTCACAAGTCAGTTACCATCTTAATCCTCCTCATAGCATTGCTATGGACAACGAACACTGGACAATACGGTCCCCTCCACCCTCCTGTCTAGGTACTCACCACCAATAAGTGACGGGTAAGGACTCGTCACCAATAAAGTCATTGGTGACGGTTCAAAACTTGACCCGTCACTTATTAACGTCATAAGTGATGGGTCATAACTATAACCCGTCACTTATAACTTGTAATAAGTGACGGGTCACAGTTATGACCCGTCGCTTATGACTGATTTACATTTTTCACGTTTTTTGACAGAAAAAAGTCAAAAAAAATTCACCCAAGCCATCCCAACGCTTGCTCACCACCACTAGTCACGGGTCACTTCTATTTTTCAGCACTATTTTCTGTCTTTGCGTCAAGCAGGAATCGAACCCGCCACCTCCCCTCGCGCGCGCGTGTTACTATCTCAGTTATCGTGTGTTTGTGATGGATATCGGATATTTTATCCTTTTACCATCTTTTCCAAAGGTCATAAGTGACGGGTCACGATTATGACCCGTCACTTATGAAGGTTATAGGTGACGGGTCGTAATCTTGACCCGTCACTAATGACTGATTTTTTATTTTACATATAAATTTGTATCAATATTTACATATAAAATTTCATAGGTGACTGGTTATAATTTATCTATAAAATTGTATTAATATTTTATGAATTTCTGAATATCTCATGCAAACTATCGCAATTTGATAGATGCTCCGGAGTGCATCCGGTAAAACGAGCATAACTTTTACATACGAACTCGGATTTCGGATTTTTTTTACTCTACGGACATTTACAGAAAAGTTACATCCATTTCTCCACCACTTCATCGGGTTCGGTGAATTTTTCGAGACCAAAGATGGCTTCGAAGATTGAGTTCTCGCCCCTAAAGTTTCTGCACCGTTTTCAAAACACGCATTTGTGTCCATAGCCGCCACCCCTTATATCAAACTTGAGTAGAAATTATATATATATATTCTATTTTAATGCTTCTTAGATGATAAAAAATAAGAAAAATAAAGAAAAATAAAAAATATTAGTGAGCTAAGTATCTATGACTATTATCATTAGTGATGGGTCACAACATGACCTGCCACTGATATTAGGTTATAAGTGACGGATCACAACTTAACCCGTCACTTATGAGTGCGCAAGGTGACTCATCACTTATTACTTCTCATAAGTGATGGGTCTCCTCAAACTATTGTGACCCGTCACTTATGACCTGACATAAGTGACAGGTTAAATTGTGACCCGTTACTTATTACTTGTTATAAATGATAGGTTATCTTGCACCACTCATAAGTGACGGGTCAAGTTATGACCCATCATTTATGACCTGACATAAGTGACGGGTCATATTACGACCCGTCACTATTATTATAAGTGACGGATCATGTTACGACTCATTACTAATTTTGTGTCTCTTTTATCTATTTTTCATGTAGAGATCGAGGCATCCACTCTTTTTCATGCCCTATGGGCCCTAGAATGTTAGACGTCTCCAAGAGAAAGACATAGATCAAAGGGTGCACGTATACTTGTTTGATGTCTAGAAGGAGAAAGACGTAGAGTTACAGATATAGTGTGTATTGGTTTGACAGACTAAGGTGGTATGAAACATAAATACCATCTGCAAAAATAACATAAATACCATCTGCAATCACTACAAAACCGTTTGTAGTCAAAACAAACCGTTTGTAATCTAGAGAATAAGTGGACATATCCAGATTTTCGCCAAAACAAAATTTTCAATCAAAAGGCACATATCGTACATTATAGAAAGATTAAAGTTGATTGTTCACATAAACAACCGGTGGTACTCAATATTGCAGACGATGCAGTGAGACAACTGTAACTCTCTGATTTTTGATTTTGTAATTTCCTAAAATTTTGCTAGAATTTAATTAGAATTTAAAATAAATAGAAAGGTCAAAACCTAATTTCTAAAATAAATTTAATTTTGCCTTAGGATATATTTTTGTGTTGCATTCATGCTGGAATAGATGCATTAGAGTTTTTATTATGTGGAAAATGAATTTTTGAAATCTCGAGGCGTGCCTTTTGAGTTTTAGAAAAGTTAGAAAAGGTTTTGCAAAAGAAAAATCTCTTTTCTTCTATCTAGGCTGGTTTTCCTTATCTTCCTCCTTTTCTTTCTTTTTCCCGGTGGCCCACTCTTCTCTTTGGCCTAGCTCGAGCTACTCTCTCCTCCTTTCCCCCGCCTCTTGCCTAGGCCCCGTGCACCGACCCAGCTGGTGCCCTCCGGCCTCCTCTCCGCGCATGCTTGTCCTCTCCCGCCATGCGTCGCCGACAGGTGGGGCCCATCACTTTCCTCCGTCTCTGACCCGGACTCCAGCAGAGTCCGACTCAAGCTCGGCTTGTCGCCACACGAAGTCTCGACCGAGCCTGAGCGCCGTAGCCCTAGCGTGACCACCAAGACGAGCCGCCTATATATATAGGACCGCCGCCCCGCTCGTTTTTTGCATCTGCTCAAAGCCCTAGTAGTGCCGCCACTGCCATTGCCGTTGTACCCGAACTCTGCCTCCGGCCATCTTCACGCCTCTTGCTGTAGCTGAGCTGCCCACAAGCATCATTGTCGCCCGCCGTGTGCACCGGTGTCTTTGCCTTCGCATTTCAGCCACCGGACCTTCTCCCCGATGTGCACCCGAGTGTCGTCGGCGTCTACCTCATCGCCGACCATCATCCCGTGCCCCACCGCTCGAGGTATGCCTCAAACAGGTTCCCTATACCCCCAGATCTCTCCTCCGCCACTCGTTGTTGCTCCTTGTGCCCAGAGACGTGGTCTCCACCCCTCTCCGGCAAGTCCGCCGTCGCGTTCCCCTCCTATTGTCGTCTTCTCTCCGCTGGCGGCAGACAAATCCCCTCCCACATCTCTGAGACCTTAGATCGAGATAGATAGCCCAGTTTAGAACCCAAAATACCCTTTGATGAGCCAATCATGTGGTGACATGTGTCGCCACATAATCCATTCAATTGCCCTATGCCACATTAGCTGGCCATGTCATCCAAATCACCTATGTGTTAATGCCTCATCAACAAGCTTTTATCTGGTCATCTTTCCGATTTACTTTAATACGGGAAAAGTGGCAATTTTACATTTTAGCCCTTGAACTTTCCAGTATTCACCTAAAAGCCCTTGTCTTTTTACAACATAGTCTCTAAACTTTCCCATATTTACAAGTAGGTCCCTCTATTTTTACAAAAGGCCCCTATCCTCTCTATTTTTATTCAAAACAAGTCCTTTTCTTTTATAGATTTAACCCTAAACGTGTTTTTAGCGTAACTTTCTCGTTTTAGCTCCGATTTAGATGATTTTCACGCTTGCGTGTTCGTAGTAGCGTGTACTATCTTTTTGTACCTTTTTTTTTAGATGTTAGCTATTGTTTGGTGTACTATTCTTAGTTAGTTTTATTGTGTGCTTTTCTGATGTGTTTTGAGAGTAGACAAGGAGCAGTTCGAGAATCACCAGGACCAAGTCTTTGAAGAATCTAAGCAGCAAGTTGGAAAAGGCAACTGTCCTTGAACATTTTGATCCTTAATTTTCAAATGCGTTCTTTATTTCAAACATGCATACAATTAATTTTGAATCATATTTACTTATAGTACCATGTTCCATATATTCCTTATCGCCTAGTTGTTAGTAGTGGTTAAGTTGGGTAGCTTATGCTTAGTTTTGCACAAGAGTATGGATGGGTAGTAAGTTAAACATGACTAATAAACTATGCAACGATGAGTTGGGAAATTTTGGTAATGGTGTAGCAACATGGAACCTTAGGTCTTAAGCAAAGAGGTGCTAGTGATGGTTGTTACAGTTATGTTGTTGGTTTGGTAATTGCCCAGGTGACCTAAGTAAGGACCAGTTCATAGAGCGACAAACCAAGAAATAGCGTACCAACCACGAGACCTAGTATGGGATAGTCTTGGCTTATTAATTAGTGGATTCCAGTGTTGTGTGTGCCGAACCGTAAGAGTGGATGTGTGAGAACGGCTAAGGCCAGAACCATTTGGTTAGTGGTATTAGATGTGTGGTGGAAGGGAAAAGTAAAATCTTGCTGGAGCTACAAGGCGCAAAAGGGGGCCTCTGGGTGGCATGAAAATCACTTTGATGTTGGTAAAACCTAGCAGGCGTGCTCATGCTAGATGAAACTTTGTAATGGCCTTGTAGTGATTTTTCTGGACGACACACCATAGGCATGTGTTAGGTGTTTCATGGACACGGTAACAAGGAAAATACGACTCGTGGGGAAAGCTAGACAACCTATGTAGAGTGCGAAATCTGATATATTAGCTGTGCTCATGGTCATGAGAGACTTGGATCCTCACATGATTTGTTGGTTTGGTTGGATGGTTCGTTGTTACATTTAGAGGGTATCAAGTAGGATGGTTTGGGAACCTGAAGTGGTTTTTCAGATAGTTGGAAAATATGTGGAGATATTTCTAGGAGATGGAAGTCTAGTGATGAATCACATAGTTAAATAGGATGTTTTTATAACTCTGCGCTAGCATAGTTGGCATTTATGAAAATTTTAACCTCTTACAGTATGTTCCTTTATTTAAGGTTGCATGTCATTAATTTCCACACTTGCGAAGTACGATATGTATTCACACTTACTATTTTCATCTAAATGTACATCAAACGCTGCTCAGATAATGAAATAGAACCAGACTACTACATCGATGAAGATGAAGATTGCTAGGCTGGTGAACCCCGGGTCAATTGCCTGTGAAAGATGGGAGCTTCGCTGTGTTTTGTTAGTGTGTTTTAGTTAAATACTTTGAGATCTTTCTATCTTGTTTAAGTTAAATGTTGTAATAATTGCAATATGTGCGATACACTAATGAAGTCGCTACATGTATGAAACTTGATCCTGGCATATATGTTAGAATGGTAAAGTCTTAAGGATTATTTTGGTTAAGAAAACTATTTTCAAAAACTCTGTCTTTGTTTTTCTATGCTTTTCTTGGCTAATTTTGTTCGAATCCTGTTACTGACTTCTTTTTTCCCTTTCAAAATGTTGTAGATGGCCCATACTCATCTGACTACACACAAGAGCACAAATGGTCGTCTCCTTGCTAGATCGTTGACCCTGACCCGTGTTATGGCCTTTGCAATACTGCAACCGCCCCGTGTTTAGCATTGGAGCCATGTCTACCACTCTGATGGATGCCGCGCAGGATGGTTCCTCGTCAACCTTTGGGAGATACTTCACAATCTAGGATCCGAGAAGGCACCTGAGTACGCAGAAGTAAAGACTGAGTACGCCGATGCTCCTCCTGAGTGGAAAGTCAAAGTGGTGATCTATGGTTCGCTACCAGAGCGTGGAGCCTATGAAGTGACAAGCATCCACCACGCCATCTCACCAAGAGCTACCTTCAATGTGGGAATCCATGATGCCGCACGCCAAGCCCTTCTGGTCCCCTACCACCGTCACAGCGAAGGGCTGATCTTCACCCAGTTTCTTCACTACCCTCAGTGTATTAGTGGATTCACCAACGTCACCGTTCTTCCTGTCCTCGCAAAAGGCACTACCAAGCTTGGAGAGCAGACCACCCTAGCTTTGGAGCTGAGTCGTGAATTGGACCGTACCACTGAGGAGTTGCAATATGTCAGAGGCAAGCTACCTCAGGCATAGAGTGAGCTACGCAACAAGAAGCACCACTACCTGGAATGTTGGGAATCTTCTTCTTCTGACTCCGAGTCTAAGGAAGAGACTCCACGTTCTCTGCCCTACCTCTAGGCCCATCGTTTCCCAGCACCAGCACCCTGAGGCTTCAGCAGAGTCATGAGTTCGTTTAGGAGGTTACCCCTTTAGATGTTATGAGTCGTTAGAATCATGTGCTAGTTAGTGAGCTAGTTGAGTTTGGTGGTGTGCTATGTAATGATTTGGATCTTTGTTTGAGTGGGTGATGTATTGTGAAGAGCTTCACAAATGCATCCTTATAATAATAGTAATATATTAGTTAGTTTAGGTATCTATCTTTGTTTATCTTGTTCGTTCTTGCTGCTATTGTTCTACCTTTCTCCCCTTCTCCTCAACTTCTCGTCTCTATGTCAGATGGTGAACCTAAGGAACCACGCCAATGCTAATGGAAATGCTTGTGATGGGCAAGGCAATGACAATCCACCTCCACCACCGCAGCCTTCCCTCGAGCAGCTTCTGGCAGTGAAACTCAGATTCTACAAGGAGTGGCCCAGATAAAGGCCCAAATGCAACAGAATCTCCTCGCCACTGCCACAACAACCTCGTGACAAGCTCGAAGAATTCCAAAGGACTAAGCCGTCCAGCTTCTCTTATGCTATTGAACCTATGGATGCTGATGACTGGCTCAAGGTCATCGAGAAGAAGCTTTCAGTCGCTCAGTGCAACATCAGGGAGAAAGTTTTGTTTGCGTCACACCAGCTGATGGGACCTACCATAGACTGGTGGGATGCCTATGTCGCTGCTCATGAAGAACCGGACAGCATCAACTGGCAGGAGTTCAATAATGCTTTCTGTGCTCATCATGTACCCCAAGGAGCTATCAAGATCAAGAGAAAGGAATTCCTAGTACTCAAGCAAGGAGGAATGACTGTGAGTGAATATGTCACTAGATTCACTCAGCTGTCCCGGTATGCACCAGAAGATGAGGATACCGATGAGAAGAAGCAAGATTGTTTCTTGGAAGGACTTAATGATGGACTTTGGTATTCTCTGGCTTCTCATGATTTCAAGAACTTCCAGGCCCTTGCAGATCGTGCTCTTATCTTGGAGCATAAGAGAAACAAGATTGAGCGCAAGTGCAAGATGGACCGCCTAGGTCAGTCAAGCAACAACACCAGGCCTTGTTATGAATCTTCTTATTTTGGATCTATGAATCATTCTGGTCAGCAGTACAATCAGCCCAGGACCTAGTCTACAAATTAAAGCTCCTCTAGGAATGCAGGACAATATCAGCGCTCCAACTTTCAAGCGCCCCGCACTTCAAATCAAGATCCCTCAAAGGAACAACAACACTGGCAACAACACTCAAGCCTCCGCCAAAGAAAACCTTATTTCCATTGTGGAGTAGAGGAACATTTTGCTTTTCAATGCACTCAGAAGCGTCCAAATCAGCCACACGTCCAAGGTGCAAACCAGCAGAACCACAATGTGTATTAGCCCAGAATCAAGCAAAGCAGAATGCTGTAGAGGCCGTGTGAACCATGTGGTAGTTGATGAAGCTCAAGATGCATCATATGTCATGATCGCTATGTTTCTTATCAACTCCAACCAAACTGCAGTGTTATTTGATTCTAGAGCATCATAATCTTTTATATCAACCAAGTATGTGACAAGATATAATTTACCTATATCTCTTATGAAGCATAGAATGGTTGTTAGCTCCCCGGGTGGAGAAGTAAAAGCAAGACATGTATGCCCTAACCTTAGTATTGAAATAAGGGGGGTAGAATTTCCTACAAACCTTATCATTTTGGAATCCGAAGGGATAGATATTATCCTTGGAATGGATTGGTTAACCAAATTCAACGGAAAGAGTCGTTCGTCTATCTACTAAAGAAGGTAAAAAAGTGGAATACGTTGCAGAAATATCGCCAATGGCTAGAGGGACAGTCAATCAAGCTGATGAATATCCAATCAAGAGCATTCGAGTCATATGTGAATATCCATATGTATTCCCAGAAGATTTGCCATGTATGCCACCTGATCATGACATCAAGTTTTTTATACACCTAGTACCTGGAACGGCTCCTATCTCAAAAAGGCCATATAGAATGGCTGCTAATCAGTTAGCAAAACTTAAGGAACAATTGCAAGAGTTGTTAGACAAAGGTTATATCCGACCTAGTTCATCACCATGAGATGGACTAGGAATTTTCGTACCCAAGAAGGATGGTACCCAAATGATGTGTATAGATTATCAAGCCTTGAATGAGGTAACCATCAAGAATAAATACCCTCTTTCCACGATCGATGACTTATTTGATCAGCTTAAAGGAGCATGTGTGTTCTCCAAGATCAATCTTCGCTCAGATAATCATCAGTTGAAGATTCGAGCATTAGACATCCCTAAAATCGCTTTTATCACCCGTTATGGACTATATGAGTATACGATCATGTCTTTCGGATTGACCAACGCCCCTGCCTACTTCATGTATTTGATGAACAAGGTATTCATGGAGTACCTAGATAAATTTGTAGTAGTCGTTATTGATGACATCTTAGTTTTCTCCAAGAATGAAGAGGAACATGCGGAACATCCGAGATTGGTTCTACAGAAGCTTAGGACAATTAGTTGTATGCTAAGCTAAGCAAATACAAGTTTTGGCTTGACCAAGTTTTTTTCTTGGTCATATCATCTCCGCCGAAGGAATAGTAGTTGATCCCAGAAAGGTGGAAGACATTTTGAATTGGAAGCCTCCCCATAATGTCTCCGAGATCCGTAGTTTCCTTGGATTAGCAGGTTACTACCGTTGGTTCATAGAAGATTTCATCAAGATTGCAATGCCTATCACAGAGTTACTTGAGAAGGGTAAAACGTTTGAATGGACCCCTGCTTGTGAGGTAAGTTTTAAAGAGTTGAAGAAAAGACTAACATCGGCGCTAGTATTAGTCACACTAGATACACAAAAGTCGTTCTCCATCTTTTGTGACGCCTCTCGTTAAGGATTACGATGTGTTCTTATGCAAGAAGACCATGTTGTAGCATATGCATCAAGGCAATTGAGGAAGTATGTGGAACACTACCCTATACATGATTTAGAGTTAGCCGCCATGGTACATTCACTCAAGATATAGAGACACTATTTGATTGGAAAAGGATGTGAGATATATTCGGACCATAAGAGTTTGAAGTATATCTTTACTCATCCAGATATCAACCTTAGGCAACGAAGATGGTTAGAGTTCTCCTACAACAATAGTTATCAGGCTAGTTTGTTGAAGCTTTGTATGGAAAAAAATGTAGGACATCGTTGTACTAGAATGAGACTGGCGAAAGTCCAGTGCTTGGTCCAGAAATTTTGAGAGAAGCAGAAAGGCAAGTACAATAGATCAGGGAAAATTTGAGAGCAGCTCAAACACGACATAAGAGTTATGCTAATCATCGACGTCGTGAGTTGACTTTTGAAGCATGTGACTTCTTATATCTACAAGTCTCACCGATCAGAGGTTTCTGTAGATTTAAAGTCAAAGGAAAACTTGCACCCAGGTTTATAGGACCTTTTAAGGTGTTAGAAAAACTTGGAGAAGTAGCGTATCAATTGGAGTTACCACCTCAGCTAGTAAAAGTTCATGATATTTTCCACGTATCACAGTTGTAGAAATGTCTATCAGTTCCTGAGGAGCAGATGCCCCTAGAGGAAATAGAAGTTAGAGAGGATCTCACATACCTGGAGTACCCTATCAAGATTCTAGAGACGTCATAGCGAATCACCAGGAACCGAAGAATCCGTATGTGCAAGGTGCAGTGGACTCACCATTCCGAAGAAGAAGTGAAATGGAGAAGGGAATCTGATCTGAAAATCGTGTTTCCGCAGTTCTTCCTCTATCCTTCAAATCTCAAGGGTGAGTTTCATTCTAGGGGGGGTAAGTTTGTAACACCCTAATTTTTTATTTTGTAATTCCCTAAAATTTTGCTAGAGTTTAATTAGGGTTTAAAATAAATAGAAAGGTCAAAACCTAATTTCTAAAATAAATTTTATTTTGCATTAGGATATATTTTTATATTGCATTCATGCTGGAATAGATGCATTGGAGTTTTTATTGTGTGAAAAATGAATTTTTGAAATCTCGAGGTGTGCCGTTTGAGTTTTGGAATAGTTAGAAAAGGTTTTGCAAAAGAAAAATCTTTTTTCTTCTTTTTGGTCTCGTTTTCCTTCTCTTCCTCTTTTTCTTTCTTTTTCCCAGCGGCCAACTCTTCTCTTGGCCCAGCCCGAGCGCTCCCTCCTCCTTTCCCCCACCTCCCGCATGGGCCACGTGTGCTGGCCCAGCTACCACCCTCCGGCTTCCTCTCCATGCGCGCTCGCCCTCTCCCGTCGTGCGTCGCCGACAGGTGGGGCTTGTCCCTTTCCTTCATCTCCAACCCGGACACCAGCCGAGTCTGACTCGAGCTCGGCAGGCCACCACGCGAAGTCCCAGCTGACCCTGAGTGTCGTAGCCCTAGCATGACCCCTAAGAAGAGCCGCGTATATATAGGACCACCACCCCGCTCGTTTTTCACATATGCTCGAAGCCCCAGTGCCACCACTACCACCATTGCCGCTGCACCTGAGCTTTGCCTCCAGCCATTTTGACCGCCTCTTGTTGTAGCCGAGTCACCCACAAGCTTCACCGTCACCCGCTGTGTGCACCGGTGTCTTTGCCTTCACGTTTCGGCCACTGGAGCTCCTCCCCGACAAGCACCCGAGCGTCGTAAGCATCTACCTCACCGCCGACCGTCATCCTGTGCCCCACCGCTCGAGGTATACCCTCAAACAGGTTCCCCGTACCCCCAGATCTCTCCTCTGTTGCTCACCGTCTCTCCCTGTGCCCGACGACGTGGTCTCCGCCCCTCTCCGGCGAGACCACCATCGTGTTCCCCTCCCGCTGTCGTCTTCTCTCTACCGGTGGTTGACAAATCCCCTCACCCACCTCTGAGCCGTCGGATCGAGATGGATGGCTGTCACATCCCAAAAATGCTAATTACGTAATTACTCCTGCATAATCGTAATCGCATGTGGTTACATGTGTTTTTTCTATCAAAAACTAGTTGAACATATTTCAAACACCTTAAGGATGGTTTAGAGCACTTTTGAGAATCCCTAAATACTTTGTAGAAAGAAAAGAATAGAAGGAGGATGATGTGGGGAGACTTAGGAAAATTCAGCAAAAGAACCCCCTCACAGTCTGACCAGAGTCATCCGCGATCTGACCACCAGGTGCGCTGCCACATGGCCTGTCACGTGGATTTCCCGCGGTCTAACCACCTGAGCTTGCAGTCTGACTACCAGCACACAGATCTTTGGGTTAAGTAGATCGATCACTTTCTTTTGCTCTCTCCCTCTCACTTTTCTCTCACTCTCCCTCTCTTCACTCGACCCTAGAGAGAGAAAGAGAGGTACGTTCGTTGTGTTCGAAGGCTGGAGATTGGAGGTGGGAACTCCGACGAGCTTCCTGGAGGATTTTCCCAAGTTTTCCCTCTCTTTCCCTCGCCGAAAAAGCGTTCCTTGGGAGTTTCCTCCTCCATGAGCTTCACCACCACTCCAGGAGACAATCCGTGAATTGGAGCCTCCCCGAAGCATTCCAATCTAATAGAAAGCTTCCATAAGTTGAGGTGAGCTATCCCATACCATTTCCCCTTTTTTTTTTGAGCTCGATTCGACCCACGTGTCATTTAGGCCCAAGTTCAACCTAGCCTAGAACCAATCCATGAGGTATTTTGAATTTAGCTCGGTGAATGATGTCAAAATCACTTTAGGAACACTCCACTAGTCTCATAGAGCATTTTGATACCCTTCGTTGTCAAAGATTTCACCGGAGTCTTTGTCAGCGACCCCGCAAAGGCGCTGCCGGCAAGGTCTAGTAGTTTGAACGCCACTAGGGCTAGTCTGACCGCTAGTTGGGACCAGAGAATCCGAATTAAAAACTTATACATGAGTCTGACCGCCACTAGGGCCGGTCTGACCATTGGTGGGCGGTCTGACTGCCACCATGCCTACGGTCAGACTACTAGAGGCCAAAACTCTCTGCTGGCCGCCAGTCAGACCGACACCTACACGTTGGTCTAACTGCTAGCCTGTTAAGGCTAGGTATACAAATGTTTATGAAACATGACGCTCTATTATACTTCAAGCATGCATCATTTTCACATTTTTTTCCATCATTCATTTGTTTGTGCAATGCATTTTGATTCGTTTAGAGGGCGTTACACCAACGGTCCAAGCGAGTGAAGGCGATGCCAACCTCCTGGAGTTTTGCGAGTGTTGTGCGAGAAGTATCAAGCAAACCCCAGAGTAGTAAGGTAAGCATCTAAGCATATTGCACCCTTTGATTTGAATTGTGGAGTCTAAAATTGATAAACTATGATTTATGTAAGTTTGCATATTCAATGAGTCGATATCGGGCGCATATGGGTAGAACCTATACGATGCATTGTCCTACCTTTGTATTTGATGATCCATATCCTTATAGCCTTGATAACATTATTGATGTCTAACATGAAAGTTATTCGAAATGCATAACGATGCATAGGTCATCGATAAAAGTAGAGCGATGGTGCAACTATTGTTCACGAGCTTAGGGCTTACTTATTGTTCACAAATATTGATCACGATGTTGATGGTGGGATGAGATGTGAGCATGAGATAAGATGTGAGCGATGTTAGGGGTGTCTTCTGCCATAGAGGAGTTCCTCGGGGTAGTTCGGGAGAGGAGTCTAAGCACCATACACCGCTTTGCATCGGTTAAGCACCATTTGTCAGTGCAGTTGGCTTTAGCACTTTCTGTACTTACTACATGTCGCATATGAGAACGATAAGCCGAATACCTTTGTAGTGAGCGGGTGGGCTTGTAGGGGTATCCAGTTTGCTCCGAGAGTAGTTCTGGATGATCCCCGCATCAGCGCATGATCAAACGGTTGGGGCTTATTGGGAAATGTTGACATGAGTACCCCCTCGCATGGGCCTGTGTGGACATGTGAGTCGTATGGTCCTCAAGTCGTGTAGGTAAAGGAGTACCCTCCTGTATGGTGTAAACACAATTCAAATTGAAGCGCTCTCAGTTATGAGCATCCTTCTGTCCATTTGCATCGGTTGTAGAGTTATGAATGTGAGATATTTGTATGGTTGGTATGTTGGGTATTGTTGATGACTGGCTATTGATGTATTACTATGGTTGCATTTACATTTATGTGCAGGTTACTAGTTACAAGTTTAGAAGGGTATGTTGGTGATGTTTAGATGCTCACACATATGTGTCTAGGTTGCGGGCGCATATGTTTAAATCAACCTTGTGGCCTTTTTCCTTACTAATGACTCAATGCATAATCCTTAGAGTCGAGTTATTTATATGTATCTTATATGGATTAAATCTTGTGAGTACCTTCGTACTCAGCTGCTCTACAGGTTTTGTAGGTGAGGAAGAGGCAGTGTTTGGCTACTTCATGCCCGTCGATGCTAGCGACGGGAATGAGTAGGCAACTACTCAGAGGTCGTGCTTTTAGGGTGAAGCCTAAGGGCATATGGCTTCACTCTTCTTTTGCTGTCTTTAGATTTTGTTTCTGCTTTCTCTTTTGGCTAGGAGTTGATCAGTTTTAGTATCCTCCTAGATCCCTTTTGTTGTAAATTGTTAAACATATAAATGGTTAAGAACTGATTTAATTCCTCACTCTTTATTAAGCTTGGTTATGATTGCTTATGTTCGAAAGGCATGTGTTCTGATCTTGGGCACAAAACACGTGACAGGACTACCGGGATGATATTCTGGTTAATCATTGAAGTCATGATTATGTAAATAATTGACTTGGTGATTAACTGGAATATTATTTGGATGAATCACCCACAGCTAGTATTAGAGCCTAGTTTAATGGAGTAGCCTAAAAACACTTGGAACGTGGGTTAAGCGTCAAATCCACTAAACAACCCACAAAAATTTCTTTTATGCCTCCACATGATTAATATGTACGAACTTGTCATATTATGCCCCTAAGTGTAATGCATTGTTATGTGCGATGCTCATGTCATTTAGTTTCGTATTGTGATGTACCTTGTCATGAATCATGTTGCATCGACGAAAAAGGTAAGGAATGCACTCCGATGGCGGTAAATATCAAGGGCTCAACCAGCGCGAGGTAGGGGCCTAGTGTGTTCCATACGGTGATGGTACGGGACGTGAATATGTTGGCAACAACGTATGAAATAGTGCTTGTAAAACTCACACTGTTCGCGCAAGAAATAAAAGGTAGAGCGAAGGGTGATGATTAAAAACTAGTGTATGTATGAATGCTTGTGATCTTGATGTTTGTTGCAGAGAGACGCATTCGAGAGAGAAATGTGTAGATAGGAATCGAGCATACTTTCATTTTCTATAGCTCATGAGCATGCATTTTTCCAAATACGGGGTGTTATGGGTAAGGGTAAATGATACGGCTAATGCTATTATACTAAGTTGGAATTTGACTTTTTCTTCTTCATATTATCATCATAACAGGATAAGAACCTTCCTGAGGGTTCCAATGAGAATAACCCGCCTCCACCACTCAATATGGTGGATGTTCTGATGCAGATCGAACAAAACCGTCAAGCCCAGACAACGCTCCTTGATGCTCTTGTGCACAACATGGCCCCTCATGGGGGAGGTGGGGCTGGGTGCCGAGATGACTTCTTGGATTTTCTAAGGACTCAGCCGCCTACCTTCACATGTGCTGAGGACCCCCTTGATGCTGATCATTGGCTTCGCACCATCGAGCAGAAGCTCATGCTCCTTCGGTGCGATGACCACAAGAAGACGCTCTTCGCCGCCCATCAGCTCCAAGGCTCGGTGGGCGTGTGGTGGTCCAAATTTCTAGCCATGCACCCCGCCAATCACCAGGTATCTTGGGCGGTGTTTTGCCAGCAATTATGTGACTTTCATATTCCTAAGGGCCTTATGGGGATCAAGAGGCGGTGGTTTATGGACCTCAAGCAAGGAGGCAGATCGGTGATGAAGTATGTGCATGTGTTCAACCACCTTGCACAGTATGCTCAGGGTGAGGTCAAGACCGATGAGCAGAGGCAATACCACTATGTGAACGGCCTTAACTCCAAGATGCAAAACCGGCTATCAACGCATGAGTTCGCTAACTTCAACAAACTAGTGAGCATCTCTCTCATAGTGGAGTTCAAGCTTAAGAACCACCAGGAGGAGAAGAAGAGCAAGAGGGTCCTATCACCTTCCTTGGGTGGGAGTTCTCAACGTGCACGGACGGAGAGTCAACCTCCACCATCTCACATGTCAGCTTTGACTACTCCACAGCCAATGTGGATAGTGTGTCGTCCATGGTTCTCTGCTCCATAAGGACATCCTCCAAGACCCATTGGTTCTCAAGCGAGTGTGAATGGTGGCCCTGGCGGCCCATGCTACAACTGTGGACACGTTAGGTATTATGCGCGTCATTACCCTTATCTGAAGCCGGGAGCCATGGTGACTGCTCGAAGGCCGTCACTGTCAGCTCAACCCCCTCAGCAAGCCTCCTGAGCTACACACGTCCCCAAGCATGGCCGAGTGTTGATGGGTATGTTATTTGTGAATTTATCCCCTACAATTGTGCTTTTCGATTCTGGTGCATCTCATTATCTTGTCAAGGAGAATTACATCTTGAGTCACAGCATGGTCACCAAGATTTTACCTTCCTATTATCATATTGATGCACCCACTGCTATGTTGAGAACCAACCATGTCGTTCCTTTGGCTAAAATTCTAATTGAGGGAGTTCAATTTTCCGCAAACTTGATCTGCTGAATACTAGAGGAGTGCATGTCATATTGAGAATGAATTGGATTACCAAAAATAAGGCCGTTATTAATTGTGCTCATAGGACTGTCACTCTTAATGGCATGTCTGGCACCCAAGTCCATTTGAAGCTTAAGCAGATCCATCCTTACTTTTATGCCCTAAAAGTCATCTTAGCCATAGATCTTCTGAGTATTTCGATTGTTTGTGAATTTCCTGATGTCTTCCTAGAAGAGTTGTCAGGAATGTTGCCCGACCGAGTGGTAAATTTATAAATTGATCTATTTCCCGGAACGGTCCTAATTTCAAAGAAGTCTTATAAGATACCTCCAAATGAGTTAGTCGAGTTGAAGAAACAAATTCAGGAGTTAATTCAAATGGTTTCATTCACCTGAGTTCCTCACCTTGGGATGCTTGACACTCTTTGTGAAGAAAAATGATGGCACTCTATGGATGTGTGATGATTACTGTCCGCTGAATGAGGTCACGATCAAGAATAAGTATCCTCTTCCTAGGATCAATATTCTGTTCGATCAGTTGACCAGTGCTCAGGTTTTCTCGAAGATTGACTTGAGACTGGGCTATCATCAAATCAAGGTCCAACTGGAGGATATTCCAAAGATAGCTTTTTCAACTCTTTACGATCTTTATGAGTTCACCGTCCTGTCCTTCGGCTTGACGAATGCGCCGGCATTCTTCATGTATTTGATGAACACTGTGTTTATGGAGGAACTTGACAAATTTGTTCGTGGTTTTCATCGACGACATTCTTATATACCCCAAGACTTAGAAAGAGCATGCAGAGCACCTCCGTGCTGTACTTGGCCGTCTTTGAGATCACCAACTATATGCCAAGTTCAGCAAGTGCTAGTTCTAACTCAATGAGGTCGCATTTCTGGGTCATGTGTTGTCTAAAAGTGGTGTTGCAGTTGACCCGAGCAAGGTTCAGGAGGTTCTCGATTTGGTTTAGTCCAAAAATGTCACTAATATCCGGAGTTTTCTCGGACTTGCGGGCTATTACCGCAAGTTCATTGAGAATTTCTCCAAGATTGCCAAGCCAATGACTGAGCTATTGAAGCAAGGAAGTGTATTTGAGTGGTCGAGTAAATGTGAGTCAGCTTTCTAAACCTTGAAGAAACTACTCATGACCGCTCCTATTCTCGCTCAGCCTGAAGTGGACAAAGGTTTCAACGTCTATTGCGATGCCTCCCGCTTATGCCTTGGATGTGTCATTATGTAAGAGGCAGAGTTGTGGCCTATGCCTCACGTCAGTTGAAGCGTCATGAGGAGAACTACCCAAATCATGACCTAGAGCTTGTGGAAATCGTGCACGCTCTGAAGATTTGGCGCCACTATGTCCTAGGAAATTTGTGTTGTATCTATACCGACCACAAAAGTCTCAAATACATCTTCACTCAAGCTGATCTGAACATGAGACAGAGAAGATAGCTTGAGCTGATCAAAGATTATGAGCTGGAAGTACATTATCATCCCTGGAAGGCGAATGACGTCGTCGATGCACTGAGTCCAAAGGCTCGATGCAATTGCCTCTCGCTCTAGCCCAGGGTCATCACACTTTATGATGATTTTTGACGGCTTGGACTCAAGATGGTTTTGAA
Source organism: Phragmites australis (assembly GCF_958298935.1). NCBI lineage: Eukaryota > Viridiplantae > Streptophyta > Magnoliopsida > Poales > Poaceae > Phragmites > Phragmites australis. The sequence continues at coordinate 15,164,351 of NC_084936.1, read as the reverse complement.
GGGATTAATTATAAATTTGCAGATCAAATCCACCCTCATGAATGACATCAAAGCAGCTCAGAATGATGAAAAGGGCATGGCCCAAATCCCAGACAAATGAAGAAAGACAAGGCTATCTATTTCTCTGAAGATGATCAAGGTGTCTTGTGGTTTGGGAACCGGCTAGTGGTTCCGAGAGTCGACGCATTGAGGAAAAAGTTCTGGATGAAACTCATGACTCTCTGCTATCCATTCATCTGGGGAGTACTAAGATGTACCAAGACATTAAGCCCAGATTTTGGTAGACCCGCATGAAGCGAGAGATCGTTCTATACGTTGTTGAATGTGATGTCTAACGAAGGGTGAAAGCCGAACATCTCAAGCCATCCGGTACACTCTAGCCTTTGCCTATTCCCTCCTGGAAATAGGAGGAGATCAAAATGGATTTTATTACTGGATTACGAAGACCTCAAATGGATATGACTCGACTTGGGTCATTGTGGGCTGATTGACAAAGTCCGCTCATTTCCTTCCCGTCAAGACCACATATTCAATCAAGCAATATGTGGAACTGTATCTCACTCGAATTGTTTGCCTCCATGGGATTCTGAAGAAGATCATTTCTGATCGATGCCCTCAGTTCACTTCTCATTTTTGGAGAAGCCTTCATGAGGCCATGGGAACTGAGCTCTTTCACAGCATTGCTTACCACTCTCAGACCGATGGTCAAACTGAATGAGTGAACCAAATTCTAGAAGATATGCTCCGAGCTTGTGTGGTCACGTATGGGAAGAAGTGGGCGATTTTCTTGCCATTCGGCGAGTTCTCATACAACAATAGCTATCAATCAAGTATTGAGATGTCCCCGTTTGAAGCTCTCTATGGTCTTAGATGTTGAACTCCATTGAATTGGTCTGAATCCAGTGAAAGAGTTTTTCTAGGTCCAGACTTGGTCAAGGAGGCAGAAGAGCATGTTCTGACTATTTGGAAGTGTTTCCTCACATTTCAGTCATGACAGAAGAGCTATGCGGATCGCCGCTAACGAGAACTTGTGTTCGAGATTGGAGGTTTTGTGTATCTCAAGGTTTCTCCACTTAAAGGAGTTCGACGCTTTCAAGTTAGAGGAAAGTTAGCACCCCGATATGTGGGACCATTCCAATTGTTGCTTGACGTGGAGAGGTGGCCTATCAATTGGACTTGCCTCCGTCCCTCTCTGTCGTTCACGATGTATTTCACGTGTCGTAATTGAAGAAATGCCTTCGAGTTCCAACCGAAGAGATCGAAGTTGAAAACTAAGAGTTGCAGCCGAATCTTTCATATTGTGATTGACCAATCCGAATCTTGCATGAAGCGGAACGCAAAACTCGGTGGCATTCGATTAAGTTCATCAAAGTCCAATGGAGCAACCACACCAAAGGTGAAGCGACTTGGGAGCGTGAGGATAAAATCTACTCCAAATATTTTGAACTTTTTGAGAACTTGTAAATACTATTGTAATTTTTGCACATTAGAACATCTCACATGTCTATATTCATCGCTATATTGAATAGAAGTTTTGTTCCCTAACCGATGTTGGTCTACCGGTCTGACTGCAAGTGTCGTTTGGAACTCAAAACTCTCTACTCCCTGGGCGGTCTAACCACCTAAGGCCCGCAATCTGACTATTGATTGGCGGTCTGGCCGTCAGCACACCATCGATCTGACTGTTGATTGGCGGTCTGACCGTCACCACACCATCGGTCTGACCGTAAGAGCTCAAAACTCTCTATGTACATTTTGGTCTAACCACCATTTCCGCGGTCTAACCGACCCGCGAGCTGACCAAGCCTAACTACGATCTGACCGCCAGTTCACAAAGAGGCCTGATGGCTATCTTTGCATTCCATTGATGAAGGTCGACGTGATTCTTTCTCCAATAGTGGAGAATCCTTTTCCATTTCATCACCGTCTCCTTCTCCCAAGAATTTTTGAATCTCGGGGTGAGATTCTTCTTAAGGGGAGAGGTTTGTCACGTCCCAAAAATGCTAATTACATAATCATGTGTGCATAATCATCATCGCATGTGCTTACACTTGTCTATCAAAAACTAGATAAACATGTTTCAAATACCTTAAGGATGGTTTAGAGCACTTTGGAGAATCCCTAAATACTTTGGAGAAAAAAAAAGAATAGAAGGAGGATGATGAGGGGAGACTTAGGAAAATTTCAGCAAAAGAACCCCCTCGCGGTCTGACTAGAGTCACCCACGATATGACCACCAGGTATAGTGCCATGTGGGCTGCCACATGGATTTCCTGCGGTCTGATCGCCCGAGCTTACGGTCTGACCGCCAGCACACAGAGGCTTGGGTTAAATAGACCGATCACTTTCTTTTGCTCTCTCCCTCTGTTCACTCGACCCTAGAAAGAGAAAGAGGGGTATGTTCGTCACTTTTGAAGGCTGGAGAACGGAGGTGGGAACTCCCATGAGCTTCTTAGAGGATTTTCCCAAGTTTTCCCCCCTCTTTCCCTCGCTGGAAAAGCGTTCCTCAGGAGTTTCCTCCTCCGCGAGCTTCACCACAACTCCGGGAGCCGATCCGCGAATTAGAGCCTCCCCCAAGCACTCCAATCCAATAGAAAGCTTCCATAAGCTGAGGTGAGCTATCCCATACTGTTTCCCCATTTTTTTTCCAAGCTCAATTCGACCCTTGTCTCATTTAGGCCCAAGTTCTTCCTAGCCTAAAACCAATCCATGGGGTATTTTGAATTTAGCTCGGTGAATGATGCCGGAATCACTTTAGGAATAGTCCACTAGTCCCATAGTGCATTTTGGTACTCTTCATTGTCGAAGGTTTCATTGGAGTCCTCGTCGGTGACCCCATAAAGATGCTGTCGACAAGGTTTGGCGGTCAGACCGGCCCTAGTTATGGTTAGACTAGGGAGAATCCGAATTTAAAACTTATACATGAGTCTAACCGCTACTAGGGCCGATCTCACCGTTGGTGGGTGGTCTAACTGCCACCATACATATGGTTAGACCGCTCGAGGCCAAAACTCTCTGCTGGGCGCCGGTCAGACCACCACCTACATATCGGTCTGACCGCTAGCCTGTTAAGGCTAGGTATACTTAGGTTACCTTGTCCGGGGTTTCAAACTTCGAAACCCTAATCACTTAGCGGTCCTTTGCAAATTTTTTCGAAACACAACGCTCTATTATACTTCAAGCATGCATCATTTGCATGTTTTTCCATCATTCATTTGTTTATGCAATGCATTTTGATTCGTTTAGAGGGTGTTGCGCCGACGGTCCAAGTGAGTGAAGGCGACGCCAACCTCCCGGAGTTTTACGGGTGTTGTGCGAGATCCTTTTTGTTGTAAATTGTTAAACTTGTAATATGATTTAATTACTCAATCTTTATTAAGCTTGGTTATGATTGCTTATGTTAGAGAGGCATGTATTCCGATTTTGGGCACAAAACATGTGCCGGGACTACCGGAAAGATATTCTAGTTAATCATTGAAGTCATGATTATATAAATGATTGACTTGGTGATGAACTAGAATATTATTTGGACGATTCCCCCATAATGGCCTAGTTTAGAACCCAAAATACCCCTTTGTCGAGCTAATCCTGTGGTGACACGTGTCACCTCATAATCCAGTCAATCGCCCTATGCCACATCAACCGGCCATGTCATCCAAATCGCCTACGTGTCAATGCCACATCAACAAGCTTTTATCCAGTCAGCTTTTCAATGTACTTTAATTCGGGAAAAGTGGTAATTTTTCACTTTAGCCCCAAAACTTTCCAGTATTCACCTAAACGCCCCTATCTTTTTACATCTTAGTCCCTAAACTTTCCCATATTTACAAGTAGGTCCCTTTGTTTTTGAAGAGTCTAAGCAGTTCGAGAATCACCAAGTCCAAGTCTTTGAAGAGTTTGAGCAGCAAGTTGGAAGAGCAAGTGTCCTTGAACATTTTGATCCTAGCTTTTCAAATGTGTTCTTCATTTCAAACATGTATGCTGTTATTTTGAACCTATTTACTTATAGTACCATATTCCATATATTCCTTGTCGCCTAGTTGTCAGTAGTGGTTAAGTTGGATAGCTTGTGCTTAACTTTGTGCAAAGGTATGGATGGGTAGTCAAAATTAAACATGACTAATGAACTATGCAACTATGGGTTGGGAAATTTTGGTAATAGTACAACAACATAAAATCTTAGGTCTTGAGCAAAGAGATACTAGTGATGGTGGTTACTCAAGTGACCTAAGTAAGGACCAATTCGTGAGAGACAATCCAAGAAGTATCATACCAATCGTGAGACCTGGTATGGGACAGGTTTGGCCTATTAATTAGTGGATTCTAGTGTTGTGCGTGTCAAACCGTAAGAGTGGATATGTGAGGATGGTTAAGGCCAAAACCATTTGATTAGTAGTATGGGATGTGTAGTGGAATGGAAGAGTGAAATCTTGTTGGACCTACAAGGCGCAAAAGGGGGCCTCTGGGTGGCGTGAACACCACTTTGACGTCGATGAAACCTAGCGGACATTCAGGTACTAGATGAATTTGTAACGGCCTTGTAGTGATTTTTCGGGCGACATACCATGAGCGTGTGTTAAGTGTTTCGCGGGCATAATAACAAGAAAAACACAACTCATAGTGAAAGCTGGACAACCTCTACAGAGTGTAAAATCTAATATATCATTCGTGCTCATGGTCATGAGAGACTTAGGTCCTCGCATGCTTAGTTGGTTTGATTGGATGGTTCTTGGTTACCTGTGGAGGGTATCAAGTCAGATGGTTTGGGAACATGGAGTGGTTTTCAAGTAGTCGGGAAATATATTGAGATGTTTCTAGAAGATGGAGGTTTAGTGATGAATCACATGTTAAATAACATGTTTTTATAACTCTACGATAGCATAGTTGGTATTTATGCAAAATTTAACCCGTTACAGTCTGTTCCTTTATTTAAGGTTGCATGTCATTTACTTTCCATACTTGCGGAGTATGACATTTACTCACACTTGTTATTTCCATCCAAATGTACATCAAACGTTGCTCAGACAATGAAAGAGAACCAAACTACTACATCGATGAAGATGAAGATTGCTTGGCTGTTGGACCCTCGATCAATTGCCTGTGGAAGATGGGAGCTTTGTTGTGCTGTGTTAGTGTATTTAGTTAAAGACTTTGACATCTTTATATCTTGTTTAAGTTAAAGGTTGTAATAATAGCACACGTGTGTGATACACTGATGAACTCGCTGCATGTATAAAACTTGATCCTGGCATACATGTGGTTTATATCTGGTTTTGTCCCTTTATAAAACCGGGTGTGACAAAAACCACCGACTATAATGTCAACAATGCATATGGCTTATATATGACGACCATCTTCACTGTTTAATACAAAATATATGTTTGTAAAACTCCTCACAAAGGAGCATGTGAACAGAGCATAAGAATATCATCAGTACTATAGAACAAATTTATACTTTGTATTGCAACAAATAAGTCAATTGTGCACCATCAACGAATACTCTCATCATCTTGCTAGTCACTCAGTCATGGAATCTAATAAAACATTGTCAACAAAGCACTAAATAATGCATCAATTGACACCAAATATATAGAGACAACAAATGATGTGCAAAACCCCGAATCAATTCACCAAACACAACATATAAACAAATAATAATTAAAAAACAATTTTGGTGGCTTACTAATATAACCGTTGGCAACATGTAAAACATCAAGTCGGTTCCAATAGAGAGTCGTCTGGACTATCATTCTGACAAACAATTATTCCCTACAACAATCTATAGAATCCTTCACCTCCTTTTATAGAGTGGCATGTTTGACTAACTATTGTTCTAGAATATGTAACACAGAGAAATAGAAACAAATTTTCACAGCCATATCAAGCAGTACAACTAGGTATTTATTGATGCGTGTTTGCCCGATCTTCCAAAGGTAATATGATAACTTGATTAGTGGAGTTTCAACGTTGATGATCTAAAGACTCCGATCAGAACAGATCAAGAACCCTCGCAACCACTACACCACTACTACGTGGTTATCAACCGTGCTAAGACGCGGTTGACCTCGCCAAGAAGGTTTTTCCAAGCAAATCAAGAACACAAGCAAGAACAAGCAGATGCAATCTGAATATTACTAATTACCAATGAAGCACTCGAGTTTGGGGTTCAACAAATCGATAAACAACGAAACTATATCAAATAGAATAATCTAAGATAAACCCAAGCCTAAACTACGACGGCTACTGTGTATATATAGATGGGTGTGAGGAGGTCGACCAAGGGTTGTGCAACCGTCGAGAGAGGCATGCACAACCTGGACTCTGACTCCGACACGATTACAAAACCCGGTAGGGTTCAAAACGGTGATGCAGCACCTTATTCCTTTCACTTTGACTAAATTATAAGGAATGTTTGTTCGATCTCATATTCATTGGAAAGGGCTCGTCGTAAGCTTTTTAGAATATCCAAGATTGCCTAAAATGGACTTCGTATGAGAGAGTTATGCCCGTTTTACTTATGTGCTATCCTGGAACTCAAGTTCGACCACGACCACGACTAGAGCTCAGCCTTGAGTCCGAGTAGACTTGGCCTTCGAGGAGTGACGTCCAAGTAAGGTTGTGGTGCTTCTTCCATGTTCCTATGCAATAGAACATCACAAGAATTTAGTAGTAATCCATCCAAGAAAACATAAACAGCAAGCAACAAGTTCACCTGGTGGTCTAATAATCGTGCACGTGCTCTTGTAATTGGACCTTGTATGATTTGAGAATTATTGGTGGTATTGATCATATCCAAAGGAGCCATGGGGTCATCATCCTCCCCCTCTTGAATTGGAGTCGTCCTCGACTCAAGCTCATCTTTTTCTCCCAAATATGGCTTCAAATCTAAAATGTTAAACGTGGAACTAACCCCAAAATCTGCAGGTAGGTCCAATTTGTATGCATTGTCATTGATTTTCTCAATTATCTTAAATTGTCCATCAGCTTTAGACATCAACTTTAATTTTCTTATTTCTGGAAACCTATCCTTCCTCAAATGCAAGCAAACTAAATCACCCGGTTCAAATTTTATTTCCTTCCAACATTTACTTCCAGCAATTTTTACTTTTCAGTCATGCACCCTATATTATTTTTAGTTGTGTCATGCAATTTAAGAATAAACTCAGCACGTTTCTTAGCATCTAAATTAAGTCTTTCAAAAGTAGACAAAGGTAGTAAATCAATAGGAGCATGAGGATTAAATCCATACACTACCTGGAACGGACTTACCTTGGTGGTGGAGTGTACCGACCTATTGTAAGTAAATTCAATATGTGGTAAACAATCTTCCCACATCCTCAAATTCTTCTTTAGAACTGCCCACAACATGGTCGATAATGTGCAGTTGACGACCTCTGTTTGACCATCAGTTTGGGGATGACACGTAGTAGAAAACAGCAGCTTTGTCCTCAATTTATTCCAAAGTGATCTCCAAAAGTGACTCAAAACTTTGTGTTACGATCCGAGATGATAGTATTAGTCACTCCATGTAGTCGAACGATTTCCTAAAAAACAAATCAGCTATATTTGTAGCATCATCGCTCTCATGACAAGGCATAAAATGAGCCATTTTAGATAATCGATCCACAACTACAAATATACTATCCCACCTCCTCATTGTCTTAGGCAATCCTAAAATAGAATATATGGAAATATCCTCCTAATGTACACTAGGAACAGGAAGAGGCATGTAAAGGCCATGTGGATTTAAGCGAGACTTAGCTTTATTGCAAGTGGTGCAACATGACACGTAGCGCTCGACGTCACGTCTCATCTTTGGCCAAAAGAAATGAGTGGCTAACACATCTTTAGTCTTCTTTGCTCCAAAATGTGACATCAATCCTCCTCCATACGCCTCCTGCAACAACAAAAGACGAACGGAGCTAGCTGGAATGAATAGCTAGTTAGCACGATAGAGCAATCTGTCATTCAGCACATATTTATTCCATGCTTTCCCTTCTGTACAATGTTCAAGCACTTCTTTAAAGTCTAAATCAGCAGCATATAAGTCCTTAATGGTCTCTAAACCAAAAATCTTATAATCAAGTTGAGATAACGTGGTATAACACCTAGAAAGTGCATCAGCAATCACATTGTCTTTTCCTTTCTTATGATTTATGATATAAGAAAACAACTCAATAAATTCTATTCATTTAGCATGTTATTTATTCAGTTTAGCTTGACTTCTAATATGTTTCAACGATTCATGATCAAAATGTATAACAAATTCTTTGGGTCATAGACCATTAAAGCTTCTTACTTGAGTAATAGTCTCAGGAATCGGCTAGCTCTTTATGGCTTCGATTTTTGCTTCATCCGCCTCTATTCCCTGTGGAATAACAACATAGCCAAGAAAAGAAACTCGATCCATGCAAAATGTGCACTTTTCGAGGTTACCGAACAAACGTGCATCTCTCAAAGCATTAAAAACATCACATAAATGATCAAAGTATTGTTCTTGTGACTTGCTGTAAATAGAGATATCATCAAAATAAACCACCACAAATCTTCCAATGAAAGCACGTAAAACTTCGTTCATCAATCGTATGAAAGTACTAGATGAATTAGTTAACCCAAAAAGCATTACTAACCATTCATACAAACCAAACTTAGTTTTAAATGTAGTCTTCCATTCATCTCCAAGTTTCATTCTAATCTGGTGGTATCCGCTTCGCAAGTCAATTTTAGTGAAAATTATAGAACCACTCAATTCATCAAGCATGTCATCTATCCTAGGGATAGGGTGACAATATCTGATAATAATATTATTCATGGCTCTACAATCAACACACATACACCAACTACCATCTTTCTTAGTAACCAAAAGAAAGGGAATAGCACAAGGGATAAGACTTTCTCGTAAATACCCACAGCCCAAAAGGTCTTAGACTTGTCGCTGAATTTCCTTAGTCCCTTCTAGATTGGTCCTATATGCATCACGGTTTAACAAAGTTGCTCTCAGAATCAAATCAATTTGATGCTCAATCCTTCGAATAGGTCGTAATCCCGAGGGTACGTCAGCTGGAAATACATCCACAAACTCCTGCAAAAATGTTAGCAACAGCAGGAGGCAAAGAGGTAGATATATCTTCAAGTGAAACTAAAACATCTTTGCATATGAAAGCATAGCATGGAAGCTCATTATCACAAATTTCAGCAAGGTCAAATTTAGTGGCAAGCATAACACACCCTTTCAGTTTATTTCCATCGAACTTAGAAGTTGTTGTTGCTTTCTCCTTTTTTGGTGGAAAAACTTTTTCCGCTACTTGCTGATTTTCAGATTCATTCTCAAGCTCTTTTCTCTTATTTTCAGCTATCTCTTGTTCACATTTCACAATTTCTGCAAGGTTTAAAGGTAGAAAAGTTATTTTCTTTCTTTTATGCATAAGAGTGTACTTATTACTTCTACTATGATGTGTTGCATCAAATATCAAACTCACATGGTCATCCTATCAAAAGAGAGCATGCTTGCATGGAAACTACATCGAAATCAGCACAATCATGGTATGAATCAATAGAAAAACGCATCCTAACTGTTTGCATTACCTTCACCTTACCGCTATTATTCAACCACTGAATGTGGTATGGATGAGGATGTGTTCTTGTCGGAAAGGAAAGTTTCTTGATCAAATCTGAACCTACCAAATTGTTGCAGCTTCCTCCATCAATAATGACTTGGACACGAAAGTCCTTGACTATAAGGAACATCTAAAATAGATTATGGCGTTGTAACTGTTCCGCTTGTTCCATTTGAGTACTTAACACTCGTTGCACAATGAGTGTCCTATAATTCTCCGTAGCAGCTACACTCAATTCTTCCTCATGGTCAATATCCGTCTCGAGTTCGTCCTCTTTACCTGCAAGGTTAGCTGCAAGAGTATATTTGTCCTCAACATCACTAGCACTTACATATCAACCGTCCTTTATTGTAATGTATGCTCACTGACTTGGGCAATCCTTCATGACGTGGCCCATTCCCTTGCATTGGTGACATACAATCTTGGTCGATCAGCCTGTAGAATCAACCGAAGAAGAGCTCTTGGCTGGACCCTACACACTTACGGATTTGCTTACCTCAGGATTGTGTGACAGTGTTGAGGGTACCGCTGAACGCGCCCTACTCGAGAAGGGGGTAGCAGACCATGAAGCTGAACGTGGGGTTGTTTGTCTTGACCCAGCGTTGATTTTGAAGAAGTCGAGCTTCCAAAATTGTTCCTTGGCCTCTATTGTCGTCCCTGCAATTCCTTTTTGCCAAGCACGCAAGTTGGAACAATCTAAAAACACTACCCTATTCTTTGTAATCAACTATGTCCTGAATTTCACACCTTAACCCTCCATAAAAGTGTGTCATTGCAGCCTCTTCATCCTCAATAATATCACAACGCAACATACTAATTTGTAGCTCCTGATAATATTCTTCTACGGATCTATCACCTTGGTTTAAGCGCTGCAATTTCTTACGCAAATCATGTTTAAAAGAGGGTGGAACAAATTTGTTACGTATAGTAATCTTTAAACCATTCCATGTTGTAGGCGCTAATCCATCGATGCAAACTCTATTCCACCAAATGATTGCAAAATCTTTAAATTCACTAGTGGCTTGCCTAACTCTATGCACTTCAGGAACCAAATAAGCATTAAACTTCTATTCGACCGTCATCTCCCAATCTAAATACTTTTCAGCATTATAAGCACCCACAAAAGATGGTATAGTAAACTTAACCTTAGTAAATGGATCATCATTAACACGTGGGTTATGTTGCTAAAAATCATTACCTCTCATACCTTGACGGTTGAAGTTCAATCGATTTTGTTGTCGTGCATCAAGGGCGTCACGTTCTTGCCTCAAAATTTCATCATCTGCGACGGACTCCTCTTGTTCATGAGGTGCAACATGAGTTTCCAGTCGACCATTGTTCGGTGGTAGATTAACCAATCAATCAAATCGTGTATTGAGTATTGCAATACTTTCATTGAGTCGTTGCAATGCGGTATTGGTTCCCGCAAGCTTCTTATTAATGTCGTCACTAATAGTTTGCCGATGATCATCCAACAACATTGTGAGTTCTTCTCTCAAAACACACTCTTTCGCATCCGATGTTTCACCTGCCATGGTTAGTAGTAGACGACAGATAACAAAATATATTATCCGTATCGACTACTAGGTGGTGAAGCTGGAGTCACACACTCTCAAGCATCTTACCACACTCTTGCAAGTGTTCTTACCATACACAGTTGTCAAAACCGGTGGCTGGTTCATGATACCTTATTGGGTGCGAGTGAGGCGGTTGCAAGGGGAGAAATCATTCTGATCGAGAGAATGTGTAGCTTGGATATGTAATATTTAGTAGCAAGGAATAGCAATAATTGAAATCAGATTAGCAAGGTTGAATAAAAGTCTACAGTATTCATCACTGTTACTAGCCTGAACAAGTTCCTAGAACTAGCTCAAGCAAGCCGAAAAATATAACAGACACTAGCACAATTGAACAAAATTCACAATGCAAACTGATTCTTTTTTTGAATTCTCTCTCTTCTCTTTTTTTTTTTTGCACTCTTTGCTTCTTCTCTTTTTTTCTTTGCTTCTTGCTTTCTTTTCTTTTCTTTTTTTTTGCGAATGTGACACAAACTCAAAACTCTTCTACTGTCTTTTCTAAGACCAGTGAGGTATGTGGGTCACAAACTTTTTTTTTCGGAAAGTAAGAGTATAAAGGTATTAAAAAGATATTCTCTCTTTCTCTGAACTCTGGCTACCTCTGTTTCGGCTATGGTGGTCGAATCTGAGAAGGTGGACGACTCCCACTAAGTGGTCGGATCCGAGAAGGTGGGTGGAGTGACTGGTCAGACAATGAGTGGATGGTCGGAGTGACTGGTCAGACCCCGAGTGGTTGGTCAGAGTGACTGGTCGGTGGTCGGGGACCCTGAGTGGTTAGTTGGAGTGAGTGGTCGGGACTCGAGGGGTGGTTGGAGTGACTGGTCGGGACCCCGAGTGAGTAGTCGGAGTGACTGGTCGGGACCCGAGGGGACACAAACTCGTCTATAGCAGACTAGGCAAGCCGAGTAACTCGACGACTAAAATAGCAAAGACTTGACGCTAGAAACTAGAACACGATGACTCGACCAGCAACAAGACACCAATGATGGACTCAAACTCAACAGCGCGAAAACTGAAAACAAAATTGCGAAAGGCACAAAGTGGTTTGAACAGCTGAAAACTAAGATCTAAATCCTTCCTTTTTGGGGTAATTTTCTAGACTCTAGGTAAAGGAACTCGATGAAACAAAAGAGATAACTGAGATTACCTAATGGGCAACCGAGACTCTGATACCACTTGATGCGCATTTGCCTGATCTTTAGAAGGTAATATGGTAAGTCGATTAGTGGAGTTTCGACGTTGATGATCTAAAGGCTCCGATCAGAACAGATCAAGAACCCTCGCAACCACTACGACGGCTAAGCTAAACTATATTAAACAGAATAATCTAAGCTAAACTCAAGCCTAAACTATAAAGGCTACTGTGTATATATAGGGGGTATGAGGAGGTCAACATAGGGTTGTGCAACCGTGGAGAGAGGAGTGCACAACCTGTACTCCAACTCCAACACGATTACAAAACCCGGCAGGGTTCAAAACGGTGATACAGCACCTTATTCCTTTAACTTTGACTAAACTATAAGGAATATTTGGTCGAGCTCATATCCATTGGAAATGGCTCATTCTAAGCTTTCTAGAATGTCCAAGATTGCCTAAAACGAACTTCGTATGAGAGAGTTATGCCCGTTTACTGACGTGCTGTCCTAGAACTCGACTTCGACCACGACCATGACTAGAGCTCAGCTTTGAGTCCGAGTAGACTTGGCCTTTGAGGAGTGACGTCCGAGTAAGGTTGTGGTGCTTCTCCGATGTTCCTATGCAATAAAATATCACAAGAATTTAGTAGTAATCCACCCAAGGAAACATGAACAGCAAGGAACGAGTTCACCTGATGGTCTAATTATCGTGCACGTGCTCTTGTAATTGGACCTTGTATGAGAGAATTGTTGGTGGTATTGATCGTATCCGAAGGAGCCATGGGCTCATCATTTATAATAAAATTAAACTTATCTACACATATTGTAGATGATTTCTTATTAAAGCTACGATCATTATTCAGAAAGCATACAGTGTTTTCTTGAAGCCATCACCATTTTCAAACAGCAGATGGAGTTTTCTTTAAGCTGTCGGTTTTATCTGCATTCTTTTTTCCTTTTTAAGCAAAGTCTTACATGACTTTCTGCTCAATTGAACCTTGCATACAAGGTCTAAAATTCAGCATAATATCATTTCTATGTGTAACCACATTTCATATTTGCTAGAAGGTAGCCAAATTTACATGTTAAATGAAGCCAAACTTGAGCTACGACTGCCACTACATGTCCAAACTAACACTAGCTAAAAATATACATCCATGCGGCTTGTAGGCCACAATGAAGCTCAAATCGATCACCATAGGCTCGCTGCTCCTACTTACATTGTCTACATATCTAGCTGCTATACTACTACTCTAGCTTCCTTCTCTTTGATGTTGGGTTATTGCCATCGTCGTCGCTGTCACTTTCGACGCCTTCATCCGTCGACTAAAGCAAGGCCTAATCTGGGCTGTTACCACCACCATCGTCCTCATCATCCATCAACCAAAGCTTGTCCCAATTTGGGTTGCTGCCACCGTCACCATCGCCCTCATCCTCCTCATCACTCTCTTTGGCGCAGTCCTTGTTGTTGTCGTCTGCCTCCTCCCTATCTTCATTCTCATCGCCATTCTCCTCATCCTCCTCCTCCTTATCATCGTCATCACCCTTAGCGCCATCCTCTACATTGACATCCTCCTCCTCCTCGGCACCGTCCTCATCGTCCTCCTCCTCCTCGTCACCCTCGGAGCCTCATCACAGTCATTGTCCTCCTTCTTAGAGGTCTCATCATCACTATCGTAGCCATCATCGTTCGTCGCATCCTCACCCTCCTCCTCTAAATCTACCACCTTGCCCTCCTACCCATCGTTGTTGTCCTCCTCTACCATACCAGATCCTCCTCATACTCTTCCTCCAGATCCTCATCCTACTTATCAGCATGGACATTGACCTCCTCTAGATCTTCATCATCGCTCTCCTTGTTCGTTGCGAGGTCCTCATCGGAAGAGAAAGTCGGTGATAGTGAAAGTGTATCTAGGACCCCTTTGTGAGTTTTGGTTAATTGATAATAAACGATTAAAGGACTAATGAGTTTATCGAGATTATGAATAGGTTTTAGTCCCATTGAAAAGGTTAAAAGAAGTTGGCGTTCCTCAAAAAGAAAAGAGAAGCGGCATGTAAAAACTCAGTAGGCTTTAATTAATTTTACTTTTGAATTTGAGTTTAGGAATGTCGTACTATCAAGAGGGATGCATTTTGATAGTCTTGATGTTGTCTTAGTGCTCAAAGTATCCTTTTAGAACCAAAAGTTGAGAGACACAATCACCCACGAAAACCAGGAAAAAGGGCAGAGTTGTCCGAACCTGGAGTCTCCTGGTTAGCCCGGATACTCCGGATCTGTTAGTATCCCAAAATCTCCAAGTGAGACTCTGAGAGAGAGAGAGTCTTCGTTTGGCATAGGTGTTAAAGCCGGAGTCTCCAGGTTGGTCCGGAGTTTTTGGGTCCTGATGCTTCCAGACCGTTTGGGCAGGCTCCAGACTGAGATCTCGACTTTATTCACAAGTGTTACCCGGAGTCTCCGGGTGAACCCGGATACTACGGGTTAGTATAATTGTCCTGTAACGGCTAGTTTCTGATAGGGTTCGGTGCGTGTGTTTTGTGCTACTCCAGATCTATTCAAAAAGTACTGTAACGGCTAGTTTTTGGGGGAAAGGTATAAATACCTCTTCACCCCCTCCATTCCATGCTGCTGGACTACCCGTGAACAAACACCTCAAAAGCATTCAATAGCTCTCTCAAACCCCTCTAGTGCTTTTATTCTTGCAAGATTAGAGAGCTATGGTTTGGGGAGTGAAATCTAGAGCTAGAGAGCAAAAATCCAATCTTTGAGCATTTGAGTTCTTCGCCAAGCTTTCATTTGCATTCTTTACTCTTGGAGCTTCGTGCTCCTAAGCAAGCCATCGCTCGTAGAGCACCCAATATTTGTGGAGTGCCACGGGAAGTTTGTATCACCTTTGATTTGAGTAAGAACTCTAGCTCAATCTTTGTGGTCGCTTGGGTGAGGATAGGGTTGAAAGAGACCCAACTCTTTGTGAGTTCCTCAACGGAGACGTAGGTACTTCTTTGTGAGGTGGCCGAACTTCAAGAACAAATCCTTGTCTTCATTACTTTCTTGTATTTTACTTGTTCTAGTTGATATTTAGGGATTTGCCCCAATCTTGTTGCTTGTGGGTATTTGGGTACAGGTCATTGTTGAAAAGGGGCATATACATCTTATAGAGCCTTAGGTAACTCGTAGACCAAACTAGACTTGCTTAGGTTTACTTTGATTTCGAGTTCCTGTATAGTCCGGATAATCCGGGTGAACTCAGATACTCGGAACCTGGAGTATCCGAGCACTGTCTAATCTACTACGAAGTTTTATTTTTCAGAAATGCCTATCCCCCCTCTCTAGTCGACATCAAGTACTTTCAATTGGTATCAGAGCCTAACCTCCTACAAGGCTTCACCTCTTGGAGGATTTAAAGATGTCAGCATCCGAAGAGAAAAGTCCGAGGAGTCCTAAAGGTGAAACTTCGGGTGGTGGCTCAAGAAGGCAATGGATTCGAGTGATGCCTCAACAGCCGGTGGCTCCAAAGATAGAAGGGGAGTCGAATTTAATTTTTTTTATAGTAAATTGAATTCTTCAACTAACAACTTCATCTCTGTGCCTTCCGGGCGTGCGCCGTTCTTTGATGGCACACATTACATCGCTTGGAGGCACAAGATGAAGATACATTTAATCTCACTCCATCCAAGCATTTGGAAGATCGTGTGTGTAGGTCTCGACTTTCCGGCGAAAGACATTGAGCTCACACCCGAACAAGAGCAAGCAATCCATCGAAATTCTCAAGCAACAAGCATTCTACTTAGTGCCTTAAGCCTCTAAAAATTCAACAAGGTGGATGGGCTTGATGTAGCATCTAGGCCCTTTAGAAAAAGGTAAGAGTTTCGGTGATTAATGACAACCATATCATTGTGACTAACATTTCAGCTTTTAAGAAACAAAGAAAGACTCAATTGTCAATGGTGACTTTACACTCTTGCCCATTAAAAGATTTATGTGATGATCAAAGGACCGGAATGTGAAGAATAAGGATCTTCTAGATCTAAGTGTCACAAGGTCATTGTTGAAAAGGGGCATATACATCTTATAGAGCCTTAGGTAACTCGTAGACCAAACTAGACTTGCTTAGGTTTACTTTGATTTCGAGTTCCTGTATAGTCCGGATAATCCGGGTGAACTCAGATACTCGGAACCTGGAGTATCCGAGCACTGTCTAATCTACTACGAAGTTTTATTTTTCAGAAACGCCTATCCCCCCTCTCTAGTCGACATCAAGTACTTTCAATTGGTATCAGAGCCTAACCTCCTACAAGGCTTCACCTCTTGGAGGATTTAAAGATGTCAGCATCCGGAGAGAAAAGCCCGAGGAGTCCTAAAGGTGAAACTTCGGGTGGTGGCTCAAGAAGGCAATGGATTCGAGTGATGCCTCAACAGCCGGTGGCTCCAAAGATAGAAGGGGAGTCGAATTTAATTTTTTTTATAGTAAATTGAATTCTTCAACTAACAACTTCATCTCTGTGCCTTCCGGGCGTGCGCCGTTCTTTGATGGCACACATTACATCGCTTGGAGGCACAAGATGAAGATACATTTAATCTCACTCCATCCAAGCATTTGGAAGATCGTGTGTGTAGGTCTCGACTTTCCGGCGAAAGACATTGAGCTCACACCCGAACAAGAGCAAGCAATCCATCGAAATTCTCAAGCAACAAGCATTCTACTTAGTGCCATAAGCCTCGAGAAATTCAACAAGGTGGATGGGCTTGATGTAGCATCTAGGCCTTTTAGAAAAAGGTAAGAGTTTCGGTGATTAATGACAACCATATCATTGTGACTAACATTTCAGCTTTTAAGAAACAAAGAAAGACTCAATTGTCAATGGTGACTTTACACTCTTGCCCATTAAAAGATTTATGTGATGATCAAAGGACCGGAATGTGAAGAATAAGGATCTTCTAGATCTAAGTGTCACAAGGTCATTGTTGAAAAGGGGCATATACATCTTATAGAGCCTTAGGTAACTCGTAGACCAAACTAGACTTGCTTAGGTTTACTTTGATTTCGAGTTCCTGTATAGTCCGGATAATCCGGGTGAACTCAGATACTCGGAACCTGGAGTATCCGAGCACTGTCTAATCTACTACGAAGTTTTATTTTTCAGAAACGCCTATCCCCCCTCTCTAGTCGACATCAAGTACTTTCAATTGGTATCAGAGCCTAACCTCCTACAAGGCTTCACCTCTTGGAGGATTTAAAGATGTCAGCATCCGGAGAGAAAAGCCCGAGGAGTCCTAAAGGTGAAACTTCGGGTGGTGGCTCAAGAAGGCAATGGATTCGAGTGATGCCTCAACAGCCGGTGGCTCCAAAGATAGAAGGGGAGTCGAATTTAATTTTTTTTATAGTAAATTGAATTCTCCATCTAACAACTTCATCTCCGTGCCTTCCGGGCGTGCGCCGTTCTTTGATGGCACACATTACATCGCTTGGAGGCACAAGATGAAGATACATTTAATCTCACTCCATCCAAGCATTTGGAAGATTGTGTGTGTAGGTCTTGACTTTCCGGCAAAAGACATTGAGCTCAGACCCGAACAAGAGCAAGCAATCCATCGAAATTCTCAAGCAACAAGCATTCTACTTAGTGCCATAAGCCTCGAGAAATTCAACAAGGTGGATGGGCTTGATGTAGCATCTAGGCCTTTTAGAAAAAGGTAAGAGTTTCGGTGATTAATGACAACCATATCATTGTGACTAACATTTCAGCTTTTAAGAAACAAAGAAAGACTCAATTGTCAATGGTGACTTTACACTCTTGCCCATTAAAAGATTTATGTGATGATCAAAGGACCGGAATGTGAAGAATAAGGATCTTCTAGATCTAAGTGTTACAAGGAGATGAAGGACACTTAGAGTAGTATAGGTTCTTTTTTCTTCTTAGTCTTTTGATCGTACTATAAAGAGGGGTTAAGAGTTGTAGCTTGACTTAGGAGAGTCTAGACATAGTCGATGCACACTTGTGACTTTTCATTACTAAGTTAACCTCAGAAAATCATTGGTTCCGAATCTCGAAGGTAGAACTCAAAATTGCTTTGAAATAGATAAAATCAGCGAAATTTCAGTTCACCGGATGATCCTCTGTATCAGAGTGAATTCGCCGGAGAAAATTCCTAAGAGTTCTGACTTGAAAAATTGTTGAAGACCACGCCGGATAGTCCGGCATTCGATAGGTGAAATCACTGGATAAATAGAAAGCCATGAAGTCCAGAACTAATTCTACACACTGGATAGTCCGGCATAGCAAAATATTATCACCGGATGAATTTTTACACAGAGGTTGTAAACTATCATCTGGCCCATTTCAATGCACCGGATGATCCGCTGTAGGCCAGGATTAATCATCGGAGTTTTAACGGCTAATGGAACAGTTAACGGCTATTTTGTCAGATGTATTAGCACCGGATATTCCGGTGTGAAGCGTGTTATTCACACCGGACCTTCCGGCGTTAAGAAAAAGTTCTGGGTTGTTAGGCAACGGCTAATTTTCGATCCTTAGCCTATAAATACCCACCCATTTGGACCTCTCTCCACCTCTTGCGACCCTGTAGCAGCTCATACACTTGGTGTGTCATTTAGAAGCAAGAGATAGAGTACTTGTGCCAATTCTAAGTTCTTAGTTGAAGATTAAGAACTTCTTTGAGTGCTTGAAGAGTAACAAGTGTGCATCTAGCTGTTGTCTAGGCTAGATCTTTATCAAGTGAAGCTTGAGGCTTGTTACTCTTGGTGGTTGGCAACACCTAGACGGTCTTGGTGATCGAAGGACTTCTCGGTGAGCTCTTGGAGGAATTTTGGGAGCCCCGGGAAAAGAAGGTGCACTTGATTTGATACCCACCAATCCGGAGATGGAGAAGGGGTAATCAAGAGGGAGCACTTGAGCCTTGGTGACTCAAGGGGGAGCGATATTCTTGGTGGATGCTCCAACGAGGACTAGGGGGAAGTGCCAACTTCTCGAAACCTCGGGAAAAAATCGGTGTTCTCTTCTCCAACTATTTACTTTCCCGCATTTTACTTTGAGTATCTTTGCTATTGCGAGTCCTTCTTTAAAATTCTCTCTCTTGGTTATTTTGCTTATTTAGTTGCCTTGTCCTAGTTTAAATTACGTAATCGCATTCTTTTTTATCTAGGCTAAGGTTTTATTTGTTTAAGCGGTAGAAGTTTTAATTAGTGCCCAATTCACCCCCCCCCCCCTCTTGGGTCATTCGATCCTTTCAATTGGTATCAGAGTCACGTTCTCTTGATAAGCTTAAAATCCTAGAGAAATGACCCCGGGGAGCGGAAGTAGAATGCCAAGGTTCGAGGGAAAGAACTTTGCCTATTGAAAGTTTGCATGGCGAGCTATCTTGAGGCTATTTCCCCCGAGTGTTGCCATGCAACCTTCGTTGGGTTTGATCAATCTTTTACCGAACAAGAAGTTAGATGGAATGCTAAGGCTAAGAATGCCATATTTGAGGGAATTAGTGAAGAAGTTTTCTCTAGAGTTAGAAGTAAAGAATTTGCTCATGACATTTGGGTCGCTCTTTATGAAATTCTTGAGGGATCTAGGAGAATTCGTGAAGAAAGATATCATGTACTTATGAATGCTCTAAATCAATTCAAGATGCTTCCAAATGAATTATGCAATGACATGTATTCTCGTATGAACATGCTTGTGGAAGAAATCAACTCTCTTGAACTCACTCAATTGTCTGATGGAGATGTTATTCGTAGGATCTTGATGGTACTTCCCAAGCCACAATACAATATTGTTATCTCTCTTCTTCATGAAAGGGACATCAATGACATGACCATCACCGATGCCGTTGGAAAGATATGTGCACATGAGATGTTCTTGTTTGGAGATCATGAGTCTTCATCCAAGAAAAACCTTGCTCTCAAAGCAAAGATGGTCAACAAGAAGAAGAAGAAGAAGATCAAGCTTCCATCATCATCAAGTGAAAGTGATGAAGATGATGATGATGACTCCGACACCGAGCTTGCTCTTCTCATGAGAAGAACCACAAGGATAATCTCTAAGTTTCAAAAGAAGGGCTACAACTATGATCCCAAGAAGAACAAATTTCGTTCAAAGAAATTTGACAAGTTCGGTGGTGGAGACAAGAAAAAGTGCTACAATTGTGGTAATCTTGGTCACATATCATATGATTGCCCTCATCCTGACAAGAGAAACAAGAACAAGTCCAAGAAGATTGATTCAAGTGAGGATGAGGACAAGCACAAGAAGAAGGATCATGACAAGAAGAAGAAGAAGCTCTTCAACAAGAGAGGTGGAGGACGTAAGGCCTACATTGTTGGTGAATGGGTCTCCGATGAGAGCTCAAGTGATGACTCAAGTGATAATGATGACAACAACTTCGCGGGTCTCGCAATCGTCAATGAAGATCCACCTCTACCTCCACCACCTATGTGCCTCATGGCAAAAGGTAACAACAAGGTGAGTAGTGAAGAAGATGATAGTGATGATGATGATCTTTCTCCTAATGATCTATCTAAGCTAATGAATGACTATGCTACTATCATCAAAAGGCAAAAGGCTAGAATCAAGTTGCTTGAAAATGCTAATTCCATGCTTAGTTCTAAACATGATGAATTGCTCACTAAACACAATAATTTGCTTGAAAAATATGATGAAGTAGTTGAATCTAACAAGTCTCTCAAAGCAAATAACTATAAGCTAAAACTTGAGCATGATGGCCTAATATACAAACACCAAGAACTTGAGTATGCCTATGATGCCATTGATCGTAGATTAGATGAATTGGTTGATAATGATGTAGTTAAGGTCAATGCATCTACCTCTTGTGATGATCTTCTTGATATATCATGTGATATTACATCATCATCTAAGACTAACCTTGCAAGGGAGCAAGAGCTTGAAAGTGAGATTGCTAGTCTCAAATCTTGTGTGGCTCGGTTGACTAAGGGGGAGTACAAGTACAAGGAAATCCTCATGAAGAATGCTTTGTACTACAACAAGAAAGGACTTGGATGCTTCCCTAACCTGGTAAAAAGGGTCATAAAGACACCAGAGATCAAGAATTGCTTCATCAAGAAAGTTGGTTCATATTGCCAACATTGTCAAGTCACCGGACACCAAACAAGAGAGTGTCCAATTCCTACTAAACCTCTCCCTATTTTGCCTTCTAAATACAAGTCCACATTTAATGATCATCATTTTCTATTGCATAAGCTTAAAAATGGTAAAATTATGGCAATATTCATTGGAACTTAGGCTAAGGGCAAACTTCCTAGGGAACTTTGGGTGCCTAAATATCTTGTGTCTCACATAAAAGGTACCAAACTTGGTTGGGTATCTAAACAAAAAGCTTGATCACATGTGTGTAGGTGAACTACAAAGTCGGTGGAAAACATTGGATGCTTGATAGCGGATGTACACAACATATGACCGGCAATGTAACGATGTTCACCTCTCTAGAAGATGAAGTGGATAATCATGATAAAGTTACTTTTGGTGATAACTCTAAGGCAAATGTGGTAGGTTTGGGTAAGGTGGCTATCTCAAAAGATCTCTCTATTTCCAATGTTCTTTTAGTAGAATCATTTAGCTTCAATCTACTCTCCGTAGCTCAACTATGTGATTTGGGTTTCACATGCTTGTTTAGTGATGTTGATGTTATCATAACTAGTAAAAAGCACAATGACCTAATATTCAAAGGGTTTAGACATGGGCATATCAATCTTATGGATTTTTATTCTAATAAAGCTAGCTTGACTACATGCCTCTTCACCAAGACATCTATGGGTTGACTTTGGCATCGTTGGCTTGCACACATTGGGATGAGCAAACTCAAGAAGGTATTCAAGAATGGGAAGGTGGTTGGTGTGAAGGATGTGGTTTTCGAGAAGGACAAGTTGTGTAGTGCGTATCAAGCCAAAAAACAAGTTGCAAGTCCTCATCCATACAAGTCCATGATGTCTACGTCAAGACCCTTGGAACTTCTACACATGGACCTCTTCGGACCAACTACCTACAAAAGTCTTGGTGGTAATTTATATTATCTTGTCATTGTTGATGATTATACAAGATATACTTGGACTTTCTTTTTAGATGACAAAGGCAAGACCGTTGAAATCTTTAAGAAGTTCGCAAAGAGGGCTCAAAATGAGTTTGAGTCCACACTTGTGAAGATCCAGAGTGACAATGGGACAGAGTTGAAGAACACTCAAATTGAAGATTTTTGTGAAGAAAGAGGCATCAAACATGAGTTTTCATCAACCTACACACCTCAGCAAAATGGCGTAGTGGAGAGGAAGAATAAGACCTTGATCACACTTGCAAGAGCAATGTTAGATGAGTATGGTACCCCCGAAAAATTTTGGGCGGAAGCAATCAATACGGCGTGCCATGCATCTAACCGAGTCTACCTCCACCGACTATTGAAAAAGACGCCATACGAGCTTCTCATTAGGAGAAAACCCAATGTCTCCTACTTCCAGGTGTTCGGGTGTAAGTGTTTTATCTACAAGAAAAAGGAACACCTAGGCAAGTTTGAAAAATATTGTGATATTAGTTTTCTTGTTGGCTATGCATCAAACTCCAAAGCATATCGAGTATTCAACAATGCCACCGGCTTTGTTGAAGAAACTTGTGATGTGGAGTTTGATGAATTTAATGGCTCCCAAGGAGAAGATATTTCTTGTGATGATGTAGGTGATAAACCCTTGAGAGATGCAATGAAGAATATGGTAATTAGGGATATCAAGCCTAAGGAGGATGATGAAGATGTACCCTCTACTTCAATACCGCACACCTCAATGGCACCCAAGTTGATAAAGATGAAGACAAAGATGATCAACCACTTTCATCACATGACGTCCATATCTCTCAGGAGGAAGCTCAAGCTCAAGCTCAAGATGTTGGACCACCACAACATACACCTCAACAACCACAAGTGAAGCATACACATATTTCCAAGGATCACCCGATTGACTTGATCATTGGGAGTCCATCTAGGGGAGTACAAACTCGCTCTCGTTAGTGTGCCTCATTTTGTGAACATTACTCGTTTGTCTCTTGTTCTGAACCCACACATGTAGATGAGGCTCTCAAGGATCCGGATTGGGTGTTGGCAATGCAAGAAGAACTTAACAACTTCACCCGCAATGAGGTATGGATACTCGAAGAGAGGCCTCAAGACAAGAATGTGATTGGAACCAAGTGGGTCTTCCGTAACAAGCAAGATGAACATGGTATGGTGGTACGCAACAAGGCAAGACTTGTCGCAAAAGATTTTGCACAAGTTGAAGGTTTGGATTTTGGCGAAACATTTGCTCCTGTGGCAAGGCTTGAAGCCATCCGTATCCTTCTTGCATTTGCTTCACATCATAACATAAAACTCTATCAAATATATGTGAAAAGTGCATTCTTAAATGGCCTTATTAATGAACTCGTATATGTTGAATAACCCCCGGTTTCGAAGATTCTAGATATCCTAATCATGTTTATAGGTTGGTCAAGGCGCTTTATGGACTCAAGCAAGCCCCACGGGCTTGGTATGAACGCCTACGTAACTTCCTCATCAACCAAGGATTCAAGATCGGGAGGTGGACACCACATTATTCACAAAGATCATCGACAATGAGCTTTTCTTGTGTCAAATTTATGTTGATGATATAATATTTGGTTCAACTAACAAAGAGTTTTGCAAGGAATTTGGTGACATGATGTCTAAGGAGTTCGAGATGTCGATGATTGGCGAGCTAAATTACTTTCTTGGATTCCAAATCAAGCAATTGAAGGAAGGGACATTCATCCATCAAGAGAAGTACACGAGGGATATCCTCAAGAAATTTAAGATGGAAGAGTGCAAGCCAATCAAGACCCCCATGCCTACAAATGGACATCTCGACTTGGATGAAACGGGTAAATTGATTGACCAAAAACTCTATCGTTCTATGATTGGATCACTCCTTTACCTTACCGCATCTAGACCCGATATTATGTTTAGTGTATGCATGTGCGCTTGTTTTCAAGCTAATCCCAAGGAATCACATCTTAGCGCGGTAAAAAGAATCCTTAGATACCTAAAGCATACACCTAGCATAGGCTTGTGGTACCCAAAAGGCGCTAGTTTCGTACTCCTTGGATACTCGGATTCGGAATTTTCCGGATGCCGTGTGGATCGCAAGAGTACTTCGGGTGGGTGCCACTTGCTAGGGCGATCCCTAGTCTCTTGGAGTTCTAAGAAGCAAAACTCAGTAGCCTTGTCCACAGCTGAAGCAGAATACATTGCTGCCGGAGCATGTTGTGCTCAAATCCTCTATATGAAGCAAACCTTGTTAGACTTTGGTGTTCGTCTAGAGAAGGTTCCACTCATTTGTGATAATGAGAGTGCCGTAAAAATTGCTAACAATCCTGTTCAACACTCTCGTACAAAGCACATTGATATCCGTCATCACTTTTTAAGAGACCATGTGGCTAACAATGACATCTCCCTTAGTAGTGTTCGATCGGAAGATCAATTGGTGGATATCTTCACTAAACCTCTAGATGAAGCCACTTTTAGTAGATTGCGAAATGAACTAAATGTGATCGATGCTTCTAATGTTATGTGATACCTTGTCATATAGATGCATTCATAATAGGATCTTGTCTAACCTTCTCAAGATAATGGTGAACATGGGTTTTGCTTGAGATGGTGGATCACTAGTTCTTCTCAAGGCATGTTGTTGGGTTCACTATGAAGAAGCTTGAGAAGAGAAGTAATATGACAAGATAGATTAATTCTATGCTTTGCATTCGCATGTCATATAGTATGCACTCATGTTTACTTTCATGAATGAACCTTGCATTGGCGGTAGAGAGATCACAAAGGAGAATATCACTCTTTGAGATGGTTGCTCACTCTTGATGTGAGCATGCAACTCTATGAGTATGCTTAAATTGATATAAGTGCTTAATGCCGATTGAGTCATATCCTATCGAATTTAAGGTCTTAGTCTTTAAGTTCGTAGGAACTGTGGCTCAAACATTTCCATTTGAGTTCCATCTCTTACTCTTTAGATCTTATTTGCCTATCTCAAAAATTATATATATACTAAAGCCTTTTGGCAAATATTTGCAAAGGAGTGTTTGAGAGGGTAAAGATTTCACTCAAACCGGTCCAAATATGTGTTTTGTTGAGTGGTTTGTTTAAAATTTGGACTCGGTAAGAGATTTTAGTTCAGCGCAACACTCTATCACAAAATGATCCGGAGTCTCCTCAGAGTCATCACCGGATTATCCAGTCAGTTCAATCAGAATAAAATCAAAAAGGCCTTGCACCGGAAGATCCGGTGCTCAGCTCCCGCCTCAGAGGAACATCTGGCGTGCAGAAGATACTATTTTAGGCAGATTAGAAGTGCTCTCTGGAAAAATTGCTCCGACGTTTGTCCGGTGTTCAATATATGACTCAGAGGACCATCCGGTGTATAGAAGATGTTTCTTCAGCAGTTTGAAAGCTCTCTGGAAAATTTGTTCCGGCGTATATCCGGTGTTCGGTAGCCGAGTCACCGGACTATCCGGCGCTCACAATCTAGGGTGAATATGTCTCTGGATTTTTGATCCGGTGTATTTCTGGTGCTAAAAACTTATCACAGCGGATCATCCGACGTTCAAAAATTGAGCGGGCCCCGCCTGTCATATAAGCCTTTCGTCGAGCGCCCTCTCTCTTCTTCCCGTCACCGCGCCGTCCCGCCGCCCGTCCTCTTCTCTGTCGCCGACCGCTGCCGCCACTCGACCTCCATCTCCGCGCCGGCGACCTCAGTCTCCGCGCCGGCGACCTCCGTCTCCGCGCCGGCGATCTCCGGCAACCTTTTTTTTTCTCCCGACGCGCCGCTGCCGCCGGCTTCTTCCTCCGCACCGATGAACGCCCAGCTCCGCCGGTGATTACCCGTCCAAATCTTCTCCTCACCGTCGCCTCCATAGATTGCTAAGGTGTGAAATTAATTAGAATCATTCAAACCTCATCAAGATTTCAAAATACCAAACCCTAACTCAAAATTTCATCAAAATTCGTGTGAAATTCATCCAAATATCCTCAAACTTTGAGCAAATTGTGTTGCATTAGATCATATTTCATCAATTTCATATACATTCATCGATCTATGCTGAATTTGGTTAAAATTCATGCTAAATTCGATCAAATTTAGTAAAATTAAATCGAATTTCATTCAAATTCAATTAAATTTCTGTCAAAATTTGAATCACTAGCTTAATCTTCAACTCATTAAGTAATACTACACATACATACATCAATTTGCGTTTCAGTTTATCAAATTCATGTCTTTTCATGCAAATTCAAGCCAATTTGGTAAAATTCAAGCAAATTTCGTTCAAAATTCAAAATCCTCAGTAACACTTGCCTCAATAGCTTCATTTTCAGCTCATTCATTAATTCATGCGTTAATTGGTCACAATTATGCACATTCAAACTAAATCTATTCATATTCATGCAAATTTGAGTCAAAATCTTGAAAATCATTTCATTAACCTTCAATTTTCAAATTTTGAATATATGTTCATCATTTTTGAGTTTCAATTAATCAATTCGTCAACATGATCCAATATTTTCTTAGCTTCTAAATTTTCATCAAATTGATCTTATATACTCTGCAAATTGATCCATCATCTTATATCGCAATCCAATTCTAGCATAATCATCTTTTTCATCCTTTACATGCTTAGGATCCGTTTCAGAGTCTCTTATCACCAAAATCTCATACACTCTATGCAATCACTCATCTTGGCATCATCTTTTATCTCTTCAGATGGGTCATGAGCGAACTGACAAAGGCAAAGGCAAGATGGTCAAGAAGGCCAAGAGAATACCATCTGAGAAAGAGTGGGAGAGAGCTACTGCAGCTGTAGATGCATATAACAGGCAGCAGCAGGGTCAGGGTATCCAGATTCGAGATTCTACTACCCCTGTTCGGCGGTCGACTCGCTCTCGATCTACCAGAGGAGCGAGCTCGACACCTTCCGGTCAGTCAGACAGCCGGAAGAGGGCTCGTCAGGAGCCAGAGCCTGAGGAGGAGGAGGAGCAGCAGCAGTCAGCAGAGCCACAGCCACAGGTCGAAAGGCAATTACGTGACTTGACTTCTTACAAGTCACCAAAAGTTAAGAAGCTGATATTCGTCCCCATTGCTGAGTGGTTCCCTGAGGAGAGAGATGAGGGAACAGATCCGAGATTCCACACTCTTTTGCAGGAGAGCTTCTATGTCTCATATCAGAAGCTGAAGGTCAGCCTGAGTATCCACAAGACACTTAACTGGAGATATATGAGGATAGCTGCAGGGGGAGCAGATGTGAGGCGTCATTTTGATCATATCCCAGGACTCACTGACCTGCTGACAGATGTGGATCACTACGTGGAGGACTGGGTGAGAGTTTTCTATGCCACAGCCTGGATTGCAGAGGATCGGTCATTTGTGTAGTTTATGTTCCAAGGAGACTTTCAGCGGCTGTACAGGACAGACATTCTAGAGGCTTTGAGGTTGCAGGAGTCTGACAGGAGCTTGCATGAGATTGTTTATCCAGGTGCCAGTGCTCCTCGCCGTGGTCTGACTGGAGGGATTTTCCCGACCGATGATCAGATACGTCCATTGTTCAGGCCGCCATTCCCTCCAGGATCTCAGAGACTGCCAGACATGCTGATCCCAGAGGTGCGCGTCATTCATAACGCGTTGAGGCACAGTTTGCTACCGAGGATTGGGAATGCCGAGTCGATCACCAGCCTTCAGCAGTGGCTGATTCTATCCATCTTCACTCACCAGCCGTTCGACATTATTGATTTTATTCTGTGTGAGATTGAGAATGTGATCGCCGATGGGATGACGATGGTCATACAGCAGCCGTATGCCCATATCATATCTTTCCTGCTTGCTCAGACCACCAAACCCCAGAGTTCTTTGAGACTTATGAGTCATCTCGGTCCTTCAAGGTTTATGCTCCAGCCCCTCCTACAGGCAGACGTCGTGGCCAGCGAGCGATGGCTCACGCTCAGGAGTAGATCCCTCCTGAGGATAGAGAGAGAGTGGCGGCTGAGGATGAGGCACTTGCAGAGGCCGAGGCTGAGCTACCACAGGCATTCTTAGATATAGCCTCTGACAGTGACTCTGACTCTGCGGATCAGGAGTTTTTACCGCCTCTCCCTCGCCATCATGATCACGAGGCAGGCGGGTCTGCTCAGGGTGCTCAGCATGCAGCCTCTTTTCCTTCAGCACCTGAGACGACTCCCCCAGTGCCACCTCCTACTGCACCGTCTTCAGAGTTTTCACAGTTCCTGCAGATGATGCAGCAGCAGCAGCAGATGTTGATGCAGCAGCAGCAGATGATTATTCAGCAGCAGGCAGCCCAGGAGGAGAGGCAGTTGAAGTATCAGGCTGATACTATTCGCCAGCAGGAGCAATAGACATTGATTATTCAGTCTCTCCAGCAGCAACAGCAGGCCATGCTTACAGCGCTTCAGCAGCAGCAGCAGGCTCTGTTGGCCGACAGGGAGACCAACACTCGGCTATTCTCCTACTTGTTTCAGCAGCCAGGGCAGCAGTTGCCAGCACCAGCTCCAGTCCCTAGTCCCCTCCCTGGCGGCAGCACCGGTCTGCTCAGTACTCCGGAGTCCAACTTTCCACTGTCCGCTCTTTTTGCTACCGGAGTTCTCTCAGAGCCTGTCGGGACATCTCAGAGGCCAGTGTTACCTTCTTTGACTTCACCTCTGCCCACTGGTCCTCTACGCTTCGAGGATACTCCCCAGCCGACAGTTCCTGAGCCGCAGCAGCCAGTCGTGCCTCCACCAGTCTCTGAGTCTGCACTAGATGAGCCCGATGCTACCCTTCAGTCAATGCAGCGTCAACTTGATGACGTGACAGCAGCTGCGGGGCACAGTCCGTCCAGCTCAGATGACGGTTCTCAGTTTGTCGTGGCCCCCTCTTCTACAGCAGATCCTCAGTCTCCTCTCGCTCCAGATGTTTAGTTGTGTCCTAGTTTCCTCTTTTTGGTACTTCGATGCCAAAGGGGGAGAGTCTAGTGATAGGGGGAGTTGGTAGAGAGAGAGTAGCTGGAGAATCTAGTGAGTTTTTGATTCAGGGGGAGCTTAGATTTTTGGGCAGTTTTTAGCTCAGATTGTTGGATCTTATGGCTTTTGATATAATGGCAGGCTATTTGGCTCTCTATATGGATGTGTTTCGCTTGTCATTACATTGTGTTTACTTTCTTGAGCGCATAATTCTTATTTATTCTATCATGTTTTATTGCTCAAATTGATATATGCCGATGATTGCATAGTTGCTCTTAAATTTCACATTCTCTTAATATATATGTTGTCATCAATCACCAAAAAGGGGGAGATTGTAGCATCTAGGCCCCTTAGAAAAATGTAAGAGTTTCGGTGATTAATGACAACCATATTATTGTGACTAACATTTCAGCTTTTAAGAAACAAAGAAAGACTCAATTGTCAATGGTGACTTTACACTCTTGCCCATTAAAAGATTTATGTGATGATCAAAGGACCAGAACATTAAGAATAAGGATCTTTTAGATCTAAGTGTCACAAGGAGATGAAGGACACTTACAGTAGTATAGGTTCTTTTTTCTTCTTAGTCTTTTGACTGTACTATAAAGAGAGGTTAAGAGTTGTAGCTTGACTTAGGAGAGTTTAGACATAGTCGATGCACACTTGTGACTTTCCATTACTGAGTTAACCTCAGAAAATCATTGGTTCTGAATCTCGAAGGTAGAACTCAAAATTGCTTTGAAATAGATAAAATCAGCGAAATTTCAGTTCACCAGATGATCCTCTGTATCAGAGTGAATTCGCCGGAGAAAATTCCTAAGAGTTTTGACTTGAAAAATTGTTAAAGACCACGCCGGATAGTTCGGCGTTTGATATGTGAAATCACCGGATAAATAGAAAGCCATGAAGTCCAGAACTAATTCTACACACCGGATAGTCCGGCGTAGTAAAATATGATCACCGGATGAATTTTTACATAAAGGTTGTAAACTATCATCTGGCCCATTTCAATGCATCGGATGATCCGCTGTAGGTCAGGATTAATCATCGGAGTTTTAACGGCTAATGGAACAGTTAATGGCTATTTTGTCAGATGTATTAGCACCGGATATTCCGGTGTGAAGCGTGTTATTCACACCGGACCTTCCGGCGTTAAGAAAAAGTTCTGGGTTGTTAGGCAACGGCTAATTTTCGATCCTTAGCCTATAAATACCCACCCATTTGGACCTCTCTCCACTTCTTGCGACCCTGTAGCAGCTCATACACTTGATGTGTCATTTAGAAGCAAGAGATAGAGCACTTGTGTCAATTCTAAGTTCTTAGTTGAAGATTAAGGACTTCTTTGAGTGCTTGAAGAGTAACAAGTGTGCATCTAGCTGTTGTCTAGGCTTGGTATTTGTCAAGTGAAGCTTGAGGCTTGTTACTCTTGGTGGTTGGCAACACCTCGACGGTCTTGGTGATCGAAGGACTTCTCGGTGAGCTTTTGGAGGAATTGTGGGAGCCCCAGGAAAAGAAGGTGTACTTGGTTTGATACCGGCCAATCCGGAGATGGAGAAGGGGTAATCAAGAGGGAGCACTTGAGCCTTGGTGACTCAAGGGGGAGCGATATTCTTGGTGGATGCTCCAACGAGGACTAGGGGGAAGTGCCAACTTCTCGAAACCTCGGGAAAAAATCGGTGTTCTCTTCTCCAACTATTTACTTTCCCGCATTTTACTTTGAGTATCTTTGCTATTGCGAGTCCTTCTTTAAAATTCTCTCTCTTTGTTATTTTGCTTATTTAGTTGCCTTGTCCTAGTTTAAATTACATAATCGCATTCTTTTTTATCTAGGCTAAGGTTTTATTTGTTTAAGCGGTAGAAGTTTTAATTAGTGCACAATTCACCCCCCCCCGTCTTGGGCCATTCGATCCTTTCACTTGAGAAGGCTAAAACAATTTGAGATACACTCCAAGTCTCCCATGAAGGTACTATTAGTGTGAGAGTCTAGATAGAATTGCTTGAAGAAAAAATTAGGAAGATTCGTGATGAAGGATGATGAAACCCTCCAAACCATGTATGACCGGATGATGGTGTTGGTGAACAAAATTAGAGGGCTTGGACGTGAAGAACTTGATGATCACAAGATAGTGAGGAGATTGCTTAGAGCCTTCGCACCAAGAAACCCCACCTTGGTCACTCTCATCCGGAAAAAAAGAGACTACAAGAGGCTCACCCCAAGTGATGTACTTGAGAGGATACTTGCTCATAAGCTCATAGAGGAGGAAGCAAATGAAGTAAAGAATTTAGCCAAGCAAAGCTCCACCTCCAAGAACAAGGAAGTTGCTTTCAAGGCAAGCAAGAGCAAGCAAATTGAAGAATCAAACTTAAGTGAAGATAAAAGCTCCGATGACGAAGAGATACCTTCTTTCTTAGAAAATTCAAGAAGTTTATGAAGAAAGCAGGCTATAGCAAGTACAAGAGAGATATGCCCAAGAGAAGAACATTCAAGAGGGCATGTTATGAGTGTGGCAAAGTTGGCCATTTCATAGCCGATTGTCCTAACAAAAAGAAGGGTAAAGACAAAGATGAAAAGAAGAATAAACCATTCAAGAAAGACAAGTACAAGATACACAAGAAGAAATATTTAGATCAAGCTCATATTGGCGAGGAGTGGGATTTCAACTTTGACTCCGACTCCGATGATGAAGGATTCACCACCATCGCCATTCGTGCCCCTACATTGACAAAATCACTTTTTGGTGACATGAGCAACGACGACATGTCCAAGTGTCTAATGGCGAAAGGACGCAAGGTAAAATCACAACCTAAGTTTCTAGTTAGTGATAGTGATAGTGATAATGGTAGTGAAAGATCCATACTCCACAATCTACTTTCTATACTTCTTATATGCTCAAGAGGAATCACCATGGTAAAGTGGTTGCTCTATATGTTAGTGCACGCACAAAAGATAGAGTTATGAAAAGGAGTGTGTGGGTACCAAAAGTACTTGTCACTAATATGAAAGGACCCAAACAAATTTGGTTACCTAAAGCAAGAGCTTAAAATTGTTTTGTAGGCATACTCCTCCGGTGGATCAAGTTGGGTGCTTGATAGTGGATATACAAATCATATGATCGGAGAGAAGAGTATGTTCTCATCATTTGAAGAAGATGGAGGACCACATGAAAACATCATTTTTGGTGATGATGAAAAAGAAGAGGTAATTAGTCTAGGTAAAATTGATATTTCCAATTATCATTCTATCTCATAATTATATGAGATGGATTACAATTATCTTTTTACTAATGAGGGTGTGACCGTATCTAGAAGGAAGGACGCCTAAATAGTTTTCACGGGTAGGTTGAAGGGTAAACTTTATCTTGTTAATTTTTCAACGGATGAAGTGAGGCCTAAAACTTGTTTGATTGATAAGTCTAGCATGGGTTGGCTATGGCATCGCCAATTAGCCCATGTTGGCATGAGAAATTTGTCTAAACTCCTAAATGGGTAGCACATCCTAGGACTAACAGATGTTTCTTTTGAGAAAGATAGAATTTGTAGTACTTCTCAAGCGGAAAAGCAAATTGAAGCTCCTCACCCCGCCAAGAATGTGATGACGACCACAAGGCCATTGAAACTTCTTCACATGGATCTATTTGGACCAATCGCCTATATAAGCATTGGCGGTAACAAACATGACTTAGTTATTATTGATGATTATTCTCGTTTCACTTGGGTATTATTTTTGCATGACAAGAGTGAAACACAAGCCATATTCAAGAAATTTATGAGAAGAGCTCAAAACGAATTTGATGTGAAGATCAATAGGGTAAGAAGCGACAATGGAAGCGAATTCAAGAACACTCAAGTTGAAGAATTTCTTGATGAAGAAGGGATCAAGCATGAGTTCTCGGCAACCTAGTCCCCTCAATAAAATGGGGTTATCGAGAGGAAGAATAGGACTATCATAGAGTCGGCAAGGATCATGCTTGATGAATACAAGGTATCGGATCAATTTTGGGCGGAGGCCATCAACACCGCATGCCATGCAATTAACTGGTTATATCTCCACAAGATTTTGAAGAAGACCGCCTACGAGCTTCTAACCGTTAACAAACTAAATGTATATTACTTTAGAGTTTTTAGTAGCAAATATTTTATTCTAAATAAGAAAGCAAAATGTTCTAAATTTACTCCTAAAGTAGATGAAAGCTTTTATGCTTGGTTATGGATCAAATGCCTATGCATATCGTGTTTTCAACAAAACCTCTGGTTATGTTCAAATCGCGCGTGACGTGACATTTAATGAATCTAACGGCTCCCAAATGGAGCAAGTTGATCCTAATATTTTAGGTGATGAAGAAATTCCAAGCGAAGCAATCAAGAAGATGGCAACTGGTGAAATCAAGCCTCAAGAGTCATAAGAGCAACAAATGGCCAATAATGATCAAAGTCAACCATCTTCATCAACTCAAGTGGAGCCATCAACATCAACTCAAATCAATTTCATGTATCTAGATCATGGAAAGGTGACTCATGGAACAACAACTGGGATGAAGCCTTTCTACAAGTACTTGAACAACTTGTTCCGACTCACTTTGAATCCTAAGAGTGGTGATGCTACAACCGTTCAAGGCATGTCAAGGAATCTACTTGCTAGGATGTCAAATGTGGGTGAGCCCTTTAGTGTGATTGACTCTGTTTGGGAAAAAAATCATATTACATCTTACACTCCCAACAAGAGTTGTGCTTATGCTCCGTACATTATGCGCATGATTGAGAGAGTCATCAAGAAGAACTTTTTCAAGGAAGTCCAGCATGAGCCATATAGGATAAGGGTTGTGAGCACAAAGTCATCACCTCCTCTTTCACCTCCTCCCACAGCTCCTAGTGCTCAAAGGACGGCTCCAAAGCGTGCACCTCCCTCACGTGGATCTCAATCCTTCATAAAGAATGCTCTCAAGGCTATCTTCAGCATTTGCACTCATAATGCCACAAAAATCAGAGAGACAAATGTGAGGATGAGGGAGATGGAGGCAAGGCAAAAGGCAATTCATACTCATTTGGGAATTCAACCCCCTTGCTCTCCTATTGTCTCCGAAGAAGAAGCTAGCGAGCCGGAGTTTGAAAATCCATAGACTTGGTATGATGAGGCACAAATAGCTGTTGAGGGTACTTCTCATGCACAAGATGTTGACGATGAGGAGACCAAAGAAGAGGAAGAGGATTTGAGAGAAGCCGAGGTGAGTTCTTCGGATAACAATGATGATGATGGCAACGGATCCGATGATGATGGGGACGAAGACTTTGAAGTGGACAGCGCCTAGATCTTCATCTTGCTTCTCTTTCCTTTTTGGTGCTTGATGCCAAAGGGGGAGAGAAACCCTTGTGTTCTGTCATCTGTTTGTTCAGTTCCAACCCGAAGTCTCCGGGTTCTAGACTGTGTCCTGTCTCGTTTCTTTTTTAAACTCTTTATCGTTTCCATTGGATAATTAAAACATATGTAATAATTGTGATGAACTATGTGTGGTGTGCTCGTAGTTGAATTTTTAAAATTTGTAAGACTATATGTGTGCCAGTGTGATGCTTGATGTAGTATTTGTTTCTCTCGTTCTTATGATTTGTGATGTATCTTGTCATATGCACCACAGATATTCATGTTCACTCATCTCTGCACCCCACGGATGCTAGGATATAGGGGGAGCCCTTGCAAAAATTCTTTTTAAATATGTGTATTTGATTTCAAATCAAGTTTCAATCAATGCACATATTTAAGGGGAGCTCACCATATATCTTAAAATTCAAAATCTTTAAATTCAATTATCTTTTATAAGCTTTAATCGTGTTGTCATCAATCACCAAAAAGGGGAGATTGAAAGTGCATCTAGACCCCCTTTGTGGGTTTTGGCTAATTGAAGACAAACAATTAAAGGATTAATGAGTTTATCGAGATTATAAACATGTTTTAGTCCCATTGAAAAAGTTAAAAGAAATTGGCGTCCCTCAAAAAGAAAAGAGAAGCGGCATGTAGAAACTCAGTAGGCTTCAATTAATTTTACTTTTGAATTTGAGTTTAGGAATGCCGTACTATCAAGATGGATGCATTTTGATAGTCTTGACAGTGTCTCAGTGCTCAAAATATCCTTTTAGAACCAAAAGCTGAGAGACACAATCACCCACGGACACCAGGAAAAAGAGTAGAGTTGTCTGAACCCAGAGTCTCTGGGTTAGCCCGGATACTCCGGATCCAGTTTGTGTCCCGGAATCTCCGAGTGAGACTCCAAGAGAGAGTCTCTATTTAACATAGGTGTTAAAGCCGGATTCTCCGGGTCCTGATGCTTCTGGACTCTCCAGGCAGGCTCCGGACTGAGATCTCGATTGTATTCACAAGTGTTACTTGGAGTCTCCGGGTGAACCCAGATACTCCGTGTCAGTATAATTGTTCTGTAATGGCTAGTTTCTGATAGGGTTCGGTGCGTATGTTTTGTGCTACCCGGATACTCCGAGTATGTTCGAAAAGTACTGTAACAGCTAGTTTTTGGGGGAATGGTATAAATACCTCTTCACCCCCTCCATTCAATGCTGTTGAACTATCCGTGAACAAACACCTCAAAAGCATTCAATAGCCCTCCCAAACCCCTGTAGTGCTTTGATTTCTAGCAAGATTAGAGAGTTAGGGTTTGGGGAGTGAAATCTAGAGGTAGAGAGTAAAAATCCAATCTTTGAGCATTTGAGTTCTTCGCCAAGCTTTGATTTGCATTCTTTACTCTTGGAGCTTCATGCTCCTAGATGGCAATGCGTCACCTGTAGAGCATGCAATCTTTGTGGAGTGCCACGAAAAGTTTGTATCACCTTTGATTTGAGTAAGAACTCTAGCTCGGTAATTCGTAGACCAAACTAGACTTGCTTAGGTTTACTTTGATTTCGAGTTCTTGTATAGTCCGGATAATCCGGGTGAACTCGGATACTCTGGAACCCAGAGTATCCGGATTGAGCCGGAGTATCCGGGCACTGTCTAATCCGCTGCGAAGTTTTATTTTTCAGAAATGCCTATTCACCCCCTCTAGTCGACATCAAGTACTTTCATATAGCCAATAGATTGGAGAGGGGGTTGGCAGAGAGGGTGTCTGGGAAGCCATTGTTGGGTGCCGTAAGTGGTGGTGGAGAGTGGAGAGAGACTAGGGTTTTCAGAGTGGAGAGAGTTGTTCCCACACATGGCAATAAGTAATTCCCGTCGGCTCATATTGCAGATGGGTTCAAAGAAGAACCAGCTACAACTAGATGACTTTTCAACTTCCACACATATTGCAAACCGTAAAAGAGACAAGATACAAACATATGTAAAAGAGCCATATGCAATATAGTGACATAAAGTAGACATCTCTTCATACTAGCCATCTGCAATATACTGCCAATGGATCTAGTTAGGCTGTTTTCCTTTGCTCCTGCATTTGCAAATGGGGTTCTTCATAAACTATTTGTTATGTGTCCACTAATTGCAGACAGTTTTCCTCTACAGGCGTCTATGTTATGTTTTCAGTCTGTTATTCTATCCGTCTCAAGTTTTGCAAGGATATTTTAAGTCGATGGCCTATAGAGCCATTTGGGATAAGCTTATTGAAGGCGGGTTTTGGGAACCGTCTACTATATCATGTTAGTTATGACATGTTTTAGTGGTAGATGATCACAAGAGAAGGAAGTATTTTTTTCCCAATGATTTGCATGAAGAGATAGAACCTGTGCCATGGTAGCAGTATTGTTCGTTGCATGAAAAATTAGAGGAGATTTATCCATAACCAACTTAGCATGAACAAAATCTAACCAATAATTTGTTGCACAAAAACCCTAGACACAAATCGATCTAGAAAAGAAGATAACAAAAAAAATATAAATTACTCGAGGAACAATACGGGT
Organism: Phragmites australis; assembly: GCF_958298935.1. Classification (NCBI taxonomy): domain Eukaryota; kingdom Viridiplantae; phylum Streptophyta; class Magnoliopsida; order Poales; family Poaceae; genus Phragmites; species Phragmites australis. The sequence goes on along the minus strand of NC_084936.1, from coordinate 15,127,078 downwards.
TCCTTACCTGGTTTGAAACACAAAGATCGCATTGTTGTCACCTTTCTCCCTGTGTGGCTCATTTTAGATTTTTTAATTGGATTTTGGATTCTCAAAATCATTTTTTTTGCATATAGGGCTCAAACCCAGGGTCAGTGGAATTAGCCCACCATCTCAATGCATTTATTTTCCTTTTGAAAAAAGTCCATTTTGCCTCCCTCAACTATTACACGAGTCCATTTTTGCCCCATCAATCGTAAAACCAGATATTTTACCTTCCTCAACAGTCAATACCAGTTATAATTCCTTCCTAACCCCAATTCAGGGTGGTTTTGGCCGACGTGGACGAAGTATGGTGGCAAACTTGCCATGTCGCACTTAAATAAAATCCCCTCCACTCGCGTTGCGGTTGAGGGCGAGCGCCACACACCCTCTCCACGCCCTCGCCTTTGATCTGAGTCACACGAGCACTTGATCACCCTCCTGCTAGCACCTGTGAACCGTCACATCGCCATCCTCTATCCTCTATCGTGTCGCCCAGAGAAACCAACTATCCTGCTGCCCAGAGAAACCAAATGCACCCGATCCATGGACCGGGGCCAAACCTTCTCCAAGTAGACCCTCCTCGCGCCAACACACTATCCACACTGCCCCCTTCTATTCTACTCAAGAAACCAAGACGTGAGAGCTTGTGGTTTGCTCAGAATAGGAGCTTCTTCTCCAGCACCAGCGGGCTCACGACCGAGCCATTTTCTCCCTGGTGAGTCTCTGTCAAAACCAAGCACGTCATCATGTTCTTCGTACCTCAACGATTCCATTTTTCCATTCATGCGAGGACTAGGACCCGACACAAACTGGCCATACCTTCTTACTCAGCTCCGGTCGCCACCACTTGAATCAACCTAGCTGCCTCAGTGAAGCTCCAACCAATCCCTTGCGCCAACACCATCTCCTACCCTCACTGAGCATTTCCCCTTTGCCAATCGCAAGAGACCGAGACCGAGAGACCATCGCCGTCGTTGAGCTCTTTACGCTATCGTACCTTATCGTCATTAGAGGTCCTTGGTCTCTCTCGGCTTCAACCAAAGGCACAGTGAGAACACTAGAAGCCTGTAGATGCTTAAGCCACCCTCAATTAGGGGAGATCGCCGTTGCCCATGCACTGCCGCAAAGCCCTAGTCACCGCCTCTACCTTGCATGCTGCAGACCGTGCCTCGAGCACCCTGCAGTACCCCGAACCCCACGGTCGGGACTACACAAGCCCCGCACAGCTACCCTGGCCCTCGCCCGAGCAAAGCCGAAGCGTCGTCTGCTTCCAGTGAGGTCCTGCACGCCATGGGCACGCCTTCCCCTGCCTTGGGTCACTGAGAGGTGGCTCAGGTTTGTCGGGTGTGGAAGGAGGGACTAATTTAAAAAAATTTGAGTCTATGGATTTTATTTGAGTGTTGACATGTTAAGTTTGCCATGTCACTTCATCCACATCGGCCAAAACCATCCTGAATCGAGGTTATGAAGAAATTATAATCGGTATTGATTATTAAGGGATGTAAAATATTTGGTTTTATGATTGAGAAGTAAAAAAAAACTCGAATAATAGTTGAGAGATAAAATGGCCTTTTTTTTTTCTTTCCTTTTTTCATGTTTCCTTTCTAGTCCTGTGCTGTCATAAGGCTCAGCAGGTCGGCCCACCTCAGCCCAAGCGGACGCCACTGCCAAGGCTCAACCCCCACGGCCCACGCTATCGCCGCCGCCGCGTGTGTCTCCTCCGCCTCCGTCGCCGCCAACTCCCCACGCGGCCGCCCCTTCCTCCTCTCCTCCGGTCGATCGCTGCTGGAGCCGCCTGTTCATTGCTGGTTTCTCGGGCTCCCGCCCCGCCACCGCCTCCCGTCCCCGCGCCTGCCAAACCCTAGCTGAACTCTCCCGCGCCCATACCGCCCCATTCGACCCGATTCGAGGAGGCGGAGGAAGGAGGACAGCATGGCGAGCGACGGGCAGCTCAGGGAGTGGGTCTCCGACAAGCTCATGACCCTCCTCGGCTACTCCAAGAGCGTCGTTGTGCAGTACGTCATCAGGCTAGGTAGGCGCAGGCGCGAGCTCTGTTTCGTTTCGCGCTGCTGGATTCGTTCCTCCTCACTTAGCTGTTGCGGCTGTCGTTCTAAATTTGGAGTTGCGTGCGTGCGTGCGAGCGTGCGCAGCGAAGGAGTGCTCTTCCACTGGCGACCTCGTGGGAAAGCTCGTTGAGTTCGGGTTCAGCTCTTCTGCAGAGACTCGCGGCTTTGCGGCGGACATCTACGCTAAGGTTCCTCGCAGGGCCAGCGGTATCAGCGTAAGTTTTGATTTCTCGCATTTGTTGTTCATTCCAACGGATATTGCGACAATTATTTGTTTGATGATAAAATGCTTTGTTTCCCCCCAGAATTACCAGAAACAGGAGATGGAGGCAGCAAAGCTTGTCAGGAAACAGAGCACTTACAAGCTTTTGGAAGACGACGATGACAATGATGCTGACAACCAAACATCGATGAGTCGACAGAGCTCAATGAATCCATCATCTAAGAGTCAGAAACATTTCAGGAGGAAAGCTGAAGATCAAGACAGTGGGGATGATGACGAGGTAAGGCCTGTGTGGTATGATCCTTATTTTGGTCTTTCTTTCAAATACTGTCTCAAATTGATGATGTTGTTTCTAGGAAAAAATAGCTACAGATTCTGGAAGGAACGTGCGGAGGCGAACAGAAGAGGAGGACGAAGAAGATGGTGACAACAGTTCTGATGTAAGCTTCTCATCTGAGACTAAGATTTTGTTGTACATTAAAATATGGAATTATGATTTCTCGACTAGGATGTGCTGTTGAATCTGTTTGAATGTTTGATGCCTTGTAGGATGAGCAAGAAATGATAAGAGATCAGCAGGAAAGGGCCCAGCTAGAAAAGAACATGAGAGAAAGAGATGCAGCTAACACACGAAAGGTAATTTTCCAGCAAGCTGACACTCGTTGCCCTGCCTCTGTTTCTTTTGAAGAACCGATAGATTAGCGTCATAGAATTGGAGTATGATCAAATGTTACACATTGTCATGCCCATTAATAAACGCAAAGACCAGAAGTCATTGCATAGCAGAACATAAAACCTAATGCTACCATCAAAATAGACAGTAATTTGGATATTGGGGGCATTAGTTTTCACTGCTCTGCCTTGGCACCTCTGGATCCTTCAGTTTGATATTTGCAGCATGCTGGACTTCCTATTTCTGGTATGTGTGCATTGATGCCTATTTTCCCAGAAGGTGGCACAAATAGAAAGGAGGATCCCATGGATCAGTCAGTATAATCTTCTTGGAGCAAGCTTTTTTTGTTGCTTTCCTGATAGCTCGGTTGAATTTTGAGAAGCCTACTTGCAGAAAAGGATTACACAGGCACTAGGTTACTCCCTTTCTGACTCAGTATATCAGCAGAGTTAGCTTATATAAAGTTTAACCTTTTATTGTGCGCTAAGATCTTTGTGGTGATTGCTAACCTTTAAATCTTCGTGTATGCCTTTGCTTAATTCTCAGTACCACAGTGCAATTCTTGAAAATTCCACCATATCCGGCTATTCTGCAAATTCCCTTAGCAACAAGTTTTCAGTTATAACCAGACAGTAAATCTAGTAAAGAACTCGGATAAAACCAATGTCTGAGTACATGTGAGTATGCGCTACAATATTCATTGCGGGAATATCTTAAAATGATGATTTTATCTTTCAAAAGCTTCTAAAATGTTCCTCTGGAAATTGGTAGCATTATTTAATTCTCCCATACAATCCATACTTAAAGGTTTTGATTGGATTTTTTAAGGATTTTCTACTCTTATGATTGGCACTTCATGATTTGCCATCCTGGCCCACTGTCTTAGACACAGGTGGTCCTACATGTCAGTGAGACATGATGCAAATCCTGAAAGTGCCAATCTTAAGAGTGGTAAATTCTTAAATCTCCCGCTTTGATTGCCCAACTATGTATTCTGATTAACATTCTGAGAGTTGGTGTTTCCATGTTCCAATTGTCGGAACACCATTTAGTTTGCAATTTATCAAGGTTCAGGAAACCTTGATTTTGAGGTTTACAAACTTAAAAATCCATTTAACTAAGCTGTTTTTCCCCTTCACTGCCATCATGCCACGATAATCTAGCTCTTGAGTTTAGTCCACACTTTGAATGATGGTTCTGAGCACTCTATAGTAAGAAAAGCATATATAAATTGGAAGCCTAGTGTTAAAAGCCGAGAAACAGTGTTGCCTATCAAAGTAGTTCCAGACATCATGTTTCCAATCTTAATTTGCCCTTTCTTTTTTTCGGAAAACGGCTGTCTTATCAGGAATGCGTGATTGGTAATTGATTGTTCTTGGACATCAAGGTGAAGGGTGGACTTTTTGTCTAGCTGGATCTAGATATTAACTCCTATTTTTAATTACCTATGTTATTCCAGATGTTCTGTGGATAGAAGCTATTTCACTTTCCAGTCGCAAATTTCATAGATTCTGAACCACACTGAACTGGATGTACATCAAATTGTTCTTTTGAAGGAATCTTGTTACTGAGTTTTTATTCCTGCTGATTTTGAAATATCCTGTTTCCAATTTTTGCTTCCATAAAAAATGAAGACCTGTACAAAAATCTTGTGACACGACTTGCTTGATCTGAAAACTGTATGATTTCAAGATTTGAATCTGCCTTTTGGTTTAACGCCCTAACTATGCTAGAACTAGCAGTAGCTAGCTGGATCGATCGACACAAACTCCACACGTGGAGTTTGCGTCAATCGATTAGAGCGGCCCTTGCTCACACAAGATTTTGGTGAGATATGAGGTCGGTAGCAGACACCGTGCTTCATCTGTCTATCCCGTGCCGTTGTTGGTTTGGAATGTCTAGATCGACAAACAGACAGATGAAGTTGTATCTTCTTGATGTGACAACAAGAATCAATAAAACTTCATTTGTCAAAAAAAAAAACAATCGTTTCGACATGTGATCAGACGCCCGGTGGAAGTGGAACGAAACGGCGTGGAGTTTGGATCGCTCGATCGGTGCGGCATTCGCTCGCTCAATCACTTGTGCTGCCGTAATTAATGGGTATAACAACACATTGATTTTCTTTGCTTGCTTTTGGGGTCGATCACAAGTTTTTGCTTTCTCATTTTTTCCCCAAAGGCCTTGACGTCGTGGAGGTTAATTTGCATGTCAAATACGTCCTTCCGTTTGGTGGAGCTCACGCGGAGACTGACGAGCTATCATGTCAAGCTTGCATTGCTAGGCACTTGTGAAAGTGGATAGTTAGGCGGCATGCATGCAATGATCCATGTGCAAGACGATCGACAGGGGTGGAGCCACATATTGCTAGGGGCAGAGCTGCACATTTTGGTGAGATCTGAGGCCGGTAGGAGACATCGTGTATCATTTGTCTATCCCGTGCTGTGGTTGGTTTGGAATTTCTCGATCGACAGACAGATACAATTGTACCTTCTTGATGTGACGACGAGAGTCAGTAAAGCTTCTTTTATCGAAAAACAGTTGTTTCGACATATGATCAAATGCGCAACTTGACCGGTGGAAGTGGAACTAACTTGGGGCAATGGTGGATGGATTGTTGGGGCAGTGGTGGCATAGGTGGTATGACATCGGAGGAATCAGGGCGGCGGGGTTCTGCGTGAGGGATGGGGGGCGGTGGGGTGCTGCTGCATGGGGGATTGGGGGAAGGTGGGGGTGAGGAATGGGGGTGGCGGTGGAGAAATCGGGATGGTAGGGTGGCGCTGGTGGTGGATTGGAGGCGGTGGTGGAGGAATCACCACGGCGGTCGAAGAACTAGGGTGACACTTAGCTGCTGTGTAGTCAATTGGGGAGCAGTAGCGTCAATGATTACTACCTTAATCTAAACAAATTGTTTGAAACGTCAAGTAAAAATGACTGGAGGGAGAACTATTTACATTTTCCTTGTTGCTTCATTGCAGACAGCTTTCTACTGTGATTTGTCAACATTCTACATGCTATTTTTTATTCTGGTCGTTCTTAGTTTAATCTTTCTGTATTACTTCAGGTACCTGCCAAGAAAATTACTCGAATTATTTTGTTATTTCATCTCAGTCTAGTCTGCTAAATGTTAAGGAAAGTAATAAGTTGTGACCTACAAACCACGAGGGCTTGATAATAAGAAATGATAAATGTTGAGTTCACCTGTAAACCAATGCATCTGGATAAGCTTCACGTTGGTGGTATTCATTTTATTTAAGATTGATTATGTTAAGTTAGACTCTTGATGGTTTGTCCTGATTTGTGCATCACTTGCCAATTAGATAAATCTAGCACAGAGCATCATTCTGAATATCATCGTCCCATCCAATTAATTTCAAACTTACCATTTGACATGGAGTTTTGAACTGATTTTTTGTTATGTGATTTCTCCTTATAGTTGATGGAGCGACAATTATCTAAGGAAGAACAAGGTATAGCTACTTGAACCTGTATAGTTTACACATCTGCTTAATTATTATCTTTGCGATACATATTGATATGAGGTCATTGACAGAGGAGCTTAACAGAAAATCTCAAGCAATGGACAAGAATGACACATCAGATCTAAGGTGTTCACTCTGCAAGCTCTAATTGGTGATTTGGTGTACAGTTATTGTCGTAACTTTCTTTTGTTGTATTACCAATTGCATAGGTAACAGATTAGCTTGATTTACTCATGATTCATTACAATAATGGAAACCTTGTTACTGGAAATAATTGGCCACATTGAGTTATTTTTCAAAAGAGGAAAAGCAATGCAAAAGAAAGGCTCGATGTTGTATATTTGTGCTGCAGTGTTGAATTTATGAGTGCATTTGCCGAACTTTTTAATCTTTGTAACGGTTTCAGCTTTTGAGTGAACTTGTTTGTTCATGAAAGTAAACGATTTGCGTTCCATTGATATAGTGAACTGTGCGGTGGATCATTTTGTACTTCACATCTGGTTGAACATTTTGGAATTTTAGTGTAATGGAGAAATCCCAATTCTGATTCTTGTCTGCTGACGTTTTTCATCTGTGACTAGAACCAGAGATTGAATAACTTCCCAGTTTGTAGCATATTTAATTCATATGATGATGTATTAGTAGAAGTTTGGCATACTTTTTCTACCACTAGAAAGCATAGTTGGAACATACTGATAGTTTGGATGAAACATGGATCATTCTTCCTCTTGGAAATTGAATAACTGTGTAGTGGTGGTTGTTTATTGGAGGGAGGAGAGGAGAGAAGGGGAATGGCGACAACGGAGGTCGCCGGCGGTTATGGTGGGCAGCGGTTAGGGTTTTGGGCGCAAGGAGTCGGCGGCGTGAGAGAGAGAGCGAGGGTCGGCCAGGTGCCAAGCGCCTGGGCGGCAAGAAGAAGGGTTTCCCTTCTAATTTTTGTTTATCTCTTTATTGATGATTTGCTTCTCTTTATACAGAGAAGCTAATTTGACCCATAAGTAATCTATTACAATTTGGAAACAGGGTGGACCGGTAGTTGCTACAGTATACATGGTACTGTTTGCAGGTGTCAACAATATCCACGAGTGGCCTTTTGGGCTGGCCGGTCTTATTGGGCCATGGGCTGGATCTTGACCCATGATATCTCTCCCCCCATTCACTTGCAGCTCGTCCTCGAGCTGCTAATTAGGGAAAGCTCCACACGCTGCAAGGTGGGGGCTATGGTTGAAGCCCGAGGAAACCCTATATTGAAGAACGAGTTCTGCTCCTTGCGGCTCCTTGGCGTGACGAGGCAGTGCCGGAAATGGTTGATGATGAATTCTATTCGTCTTGTGTTGATGATGAAGTCAGTGGCCTGGGGTCGAAGGAGCACGTAGATGATTGCATCGCCATTGATGTAGGTGTAAGAGGTAGACTCGGCGATGAGCGTGATGACGTCGTGTTTTTTTGCTGGAGATGTCGTTGAAATCCACGTACATCGTTGTTGTGTCCATTGTTGAATTCCTGCAAGACAGAGTTAATGTGTACCTTGTGGATGTTGATATCTGTCATGAACTGGAAGACCATCAAATACTGGCAAGAGAATTGGAGATCATGCACGCAACACATGATTCTCCTGTTTCCCATGGAAACAAGGCAAGCAGGTAGGCGATGACGACCATCCCAAGAGTGGTGAAGGTCCTGAAGATGAAGGATGGTGTGTTGCTGACCATTTGGATGATGGAGGCCTGGAATTGTATGTTGCACCCCCTATAAAGGCGATCCTCATGGTCACCTGACATGTCACACAATGCGGGGTCATTGTCGTTGGAGTTGCCGCTGACGAAGGTAAAGCCCATGCAATTTTGGTCTCCTGCTGCATCATGGTTGCTGATGGGGATACCAGCCAACTTGTCGGCTGTAGATGTGGCAAACTGTCGTGTCGTAAATATCAAGACGTTGGTGACACTACTCAGATTTGTCCCTTGAAGATTCGCTACACGCTCCTCCTGTGCACTGCCATCAATCGTGACAAGGCCTCCTTCCCTAGGCACAACGTCGAGGGCAGCAGGTGCAGTGCTGGAACCTATTGTGAGGAAGCCGCTGATGGAGGATGTCACCTGGATGTTGATGGCTGGCGTTGAGTGGGGTGTGTGGCCTTGTCGAGCGTGGAGAGTCGGTGTAGAATGCCCAAGGATTAAGTTGTCGACAACAAGATGGATGCGGTCATTGATCTTGGTTGACTGTAGTAGAAGAGGATAATCGATCGACCCAACACGAAGGACACATGATGTTTGAACGCCTAGAGGACACCCAGTGCTATTGGGGTTGTGCTTGGTCGCTCCGTTGTTTTTGAGGTATAAGCGCCGGTGTCGTGGAACATGGAGATAGTTGTGACCTTGGAGCCTTATCTCGCCATTGAAGGCAAGGTAGTCGGGGAGGGGTACCGCACATAGCCGTTGTAGAAGGATACGAACGACAACGTATAGGATGGCTAACCTGAGGGTGTAGAGGACTCGTCGTTGAGGGAGATGGGCGACAAGCGAAGGCGAGTGGTTGCTGTCGAGGAGGTGTAGGTGATGGCCTGAGAATTGACTTACCCACTTGGGGTGGAGGTTGGATCAGGCGGCTGGTCCGCACCACTGGGTACGGAAGCTGTCGTCAGATCAACGTCGCTATAGGGTCGTTTGGTGTCGAGCTCGAAGGTTTCCCACCGAAGGACTTGCAGATCGGCGGTGGTTTAGTGGCATTAAACGCCCTGGGGCTTCGTGCCTTGAGTGTGAACTTCAGATCGAATTGGGTGGCGAACGAGAGTCCGCAGTTGTTGAAGTGTCAGAAGCCTAGATCCTAATGAAGGCGCTGGTGACCGCCGCATCATTCGGTCCACCAGGATCAATCGGTCGTACAATGGTTTGGTCGCCGATGTATGCAGGAATGCGGCAGGTGACAACAAAGTAATCCTCACAACTTGGAGCGGATGTTGGAGTAGCGATGCCCGGCTTGGTGTTGACGAAGTCATGGTTGTTGGAGGAATTGGTAGCTCCCATCGTCAACATTGTAGCTGTTGAGACTGGAACTTTGGGGTCGGCATTTGGAGATGCTCTAGGGCCTTTTACCCCATGAGTGATCTCCAAGTCGGTCGCAGATGGCAAACGAGAGACCGCGGCTGCTGAAGTGCCATAAGCTTCAATGAGGGTCTCCGTGATCGCGAACACCGCAAAATCCAGTGTAGCGGCCGTGTGTTCCTCCTGAACACTAGGGGTTGTTATAATAACAGGTTCTGTCGAAAGGAAGTCTTCGGTCGGATATTCTGGAGAAGCAGATGATACGGCGTCGTGCGTGTCAAAGAAGATGTTGTGGAGGATAGCGTCGATGCCAGTGGAGGAGTCGTCATCGGGCACACCTAGGGAGACATGGGCAGCACCATCTGGCGTCGAGATAAGGTGGAAGACCGGCGTAGAGGGAACATCGATGTTCGACGTGTAGGTGATGTTGCAAGAGTGTACATCTGGCGGTGGTTGTCGAGAAGCTTTGTTCATAACCTCCGATGAAGCTGCTGATGATAGGGCGATGGCATCTGGCAGGATGACGGTTGTGGGCGGTGAAGTAGCATGCTCCAGATTATCCTTGTTGGTACATGCATCTGAGGTGGCTTGCGGTTGTCGTGATAGGGAGCACGAAATCTCAAGCGTCTCCTTTGAATTCCGTGGAGTAGCGAAGATGGTGAACAACTTATCGACACATTGTCGGCATTCGCTGTGAAATTCCTCAAGTTGCTTGCAAATATCCGCCCGTGAGGGCGCATGATCGGATCTGAGTGGAGCACAAAGATCGGAGGAAATTGGAGCGCCATGGGTATTGTTTATAGGCGGAACAGCGACAAGGGTACTGTTCAGATGAACAGTACCACGGACACTGTTTGTGTGAGGATCAGGCCTGTGGTTGTCGTTGTCGAGGTCGATGCAGTCCGTCCCGATCACATCTACATATGTAGATCTTGAGTTGACTGCAGGATCGATCCTTCAGACGAAATCTATGACATCAGAGTGGTCTTTGATACCAAATGTAGTGGTGGTTGTTTAATCGAAGGAGAAGAGGAGGGGAATGGCGACAATGGAGGTTGCCGATGGCTATGGTGGGCGGTGGCTAGGGTTTTGGGCATAAGGAATCGGCAGCATGAGAGAGAGAGCGAGGGTCGGCCAAGCGCCAAACGCCTGGTCAGCAAGAAGAATGATTTCCCTTCTTATTCTTGCTTATCTCTTTATTGATGATTTGCTTCTTTTGTATAGGGCTAATTTGACCCTTAAGTAATCTATTATAATTTGGAAAGTTCTAGAAAACCCTAATCTACTTAACGGTCTAGAAACGGTGTGGACCCAGCCACGGCTATAGTACACGTGGTACTGTTCACGGGCGTGAACAGTATCCACTAGTGGGATTTTGGGCCTTATTAGGCCATGGGCTGGATCTTGACCCATGACAGAGTGTTAGTGCGACTCTCGCAAATAACTCTAGTGCTGTTTTAGTTAATATGCTTGGACTGTTCAGAGAACGATGTTTTCGTTGCTTTTGCTCATTATTCACCCTTGCGTTTCTTATAGTTATTTTCTTTCATCTAGAGGTACTCTTTATCCCCTTATCTGATTAGGTAGAAAAAAGAATCAAATTACAAAATCAAAAAGATCTTCGGGGAGTACTTTGTATTGACTTTCTGTTTAAATCAACGTGCAGGAAATTCTCAAGGCAAGCGTACTTGCAAAAACGAAGGGACAAAAAAATTGAAGAAATTCGGTCAGTACAAAAATACTTCTAATATAGGTTCATTGCTGTTGACTTTTTTTTCTCTATATGTTGATGCAGGTATTAACATTGTTTTTGTTGGCTTCTGCAGGGACGAAATTGTAGATCATGAGTATATTTTTCATGATGTGAAACTAACCGAAACCGAAGAAAAGGATCTCAGGTGACGATTCAAACTATGTCATGTGGAAATGATTTTCTGAAGCTAATTTTGTACTGAGAATATGGTTACTTAAAAGAAAGATGACATTGTTCTTTTGTTTAGTTTTATACTTATGCTTTTAGACTCTTCATGTGCATGTAAACCTTGACATTGAATGGTTTATATGTGTAGATACAAGAAGAAGATCTATGATCTTGTTAAGGACCATGTTGAGAGTGCCGATGATGTTGGTGAGGTATGTTTTTCTTGGGAATATCATGGAGTAATGGTATTGTCATCCTTTACATATCATTATTTTGCTCCATTAAACTGTTCTATTTTCTTGTTTGTAAATTTGAATAGTGTAGATGGTCATTGTTTTTTATGTGCATTATTTATTCTTTCTATTGGTGCTGTCATGAAGCCAAAAGGTGCCGGTATAATCCTCTTGCTGATCCTGCAGGGTAAATTGGAAAAAAAAAGTATCCATTTGATTTAACCTATAATTCTTGTAGAGTTTGCCCTACATTGATCAGATTCGCTTTTATCATAGAATGGAGGTTTTGGACACATGACCACGTTTGATTATTTCATGCACGTTCAAGTATTCCAAATTGTGTGACTCTACTGGCTGTGCTGATGAGAACTCTTGAACATTAAGCATTCATTTATTTTAACCCATTAAATCCAAATTTTTATTAGCTTCTGTAATTTCTTTATCTCCGACTTGATGTGCTTTTTTGTTCTATATACAGTAACAACAGGAACTTAACCTTATGTTGTTTTCCCATTGAATGTTTTGCTTCATATTTATCTTCATCCATGCCTTGTACACACTGTTTGAATCTTTATGTTGATTTTCTTGGAATTTCATGTCTGCTAGAGAGCTTTACTGTAGCGTTCTTGAGATTGCCTACTAAAAATGTGTCTAATACCACAAACTTTATACACATGAATTTCAGTACAAAATGCCTGAAGCTTATGACATGGGTGAAAATGTCAATCAAGAAAAGAGATTCTCTGTAGCCATGCAGCGATACAAGTAAGTTTACCTTCAAGTTATGTGGTCTTATGTACAAGATGGCATGTAACTTCCATAGAGTTTATTTGCACATCTTGATTTTTTGAATTTCATGCACAAGCAGAGATCCTGAGGCCAAGGATAAAATGAACCCTTTTGCTGAACAGGAAGCATGGGAGGAACACCAAATAGGTAATGCTATGCATTTTGAACAAACTTCCACATCTCTGGTTTGATGTGTGCTGCAGTTGCATTAAGGTTTCAGCATGGTGTCTTTAAACCATTAGGTATACTCTTTGTTATTAGCAAGAGACTGACATGGAGCATAATTATGTACTTGTTCCAGGAAAGTCTAAACTGCAATTTGGATCCAAAGATAGGAAGCGGTCTTCTGATGACTTTCAGTAAGTTACTTTTTTTTTTCTTTTGGTTTGTTCATCAGCAAAGTTTAATGGCAGTGCCACTAAAGACAAACCATCTATCTTGTTACTATCTCTGTTGTATGTAAAAATCTAGACTAAGAGGACTGCCTCCATTTTTTGTTGGTGGGGTTTATTGTGAGTGTTGGAGGTTTCTTTATAATCGCTTGTGGGTGACATTCTGAAGGCATCTGGTGACAGTATGCATTGGAGAAAGTTGTACTATAAGCTTAGAGGCTACCCATGGGCCTGGGTGCCCTATACACTGTGGATGCCCTACAATTACAACATTTGAGTAAGTGACAATGCTATATAAGTTAGGTTTTCCAAGGGACGACTGCTACTTGGCTAGAATGTTGGTTGGATTGGATGTTGCCATGCTGGAGAAGGAAAGGGTTTCCGTTAGCTGTTTTGGACTTGGTCAGCAGAAGGGAAAAAAATACTGGGCAGATTTTCCAGTGGCTTAATATCGAATGAAATTTTTTGATGGTTCAAAACGGAACCGTACAAATGGTAATTACACTCTTTTGTGTGTATTTTTGGTCGTAACAGTAGTCTCCACATGAGATTAGGTTGCAGGTTCAACACCTGATAATGCCCTTTTCCAATTTTTTATCAAAATATTCTAGATTGGATTCAAACGTTTCAGACAAATTTGTCCCAACAATTCTGGTTACCGGCAGTAACCAGAAATCTTTGTGGGGAGGGGCGGGGGTCTGAGTTTTCCTTGGAAACAAACTTTTTGACCTTTGTCGGCAGTCAGCAGTAAACTGCATGTTGTATCTAATGCAAAAAATTATTTGGACTGAACTACTATTATTGCATGACATTGATGTTTATGCTTCACTGCGCCTCTGTTTAACAGTTGATTTCTTCATATGTTACTTTTCCAACTTCTTAGGTATGTATTTGAAGATAGCATTGATTTTGTTAAATCATCGGTCATTGAAGGAACCCAGGTAATCAGTTAAATGCTGTTGATTTCCTTGTTTAGCTTAATGCCTTAGAGATATTGTTGTACTGATATTTCCTATTTTAGGATGAAGACGATTTGGATCAAGAGGACATTGATGCAAAAGATATGTTGAAAAGGGAGCTCCAGGTGAGTGTGACCAGATCCTTATGAAAGATAAAATGAATAGAGGTGTGAGTGGGTGTGGGTGTTATGGTATGGTCTCTCCCTATGGGGGCAGTTCTTGTAATCGATCCGTTTATTCTTTCTTTAATACAGTGATCCGTAATTCCCCTGTATGTTCGAGAAAAAAAATATAGATCATTTATCTAGTTGTGCTTTTCTTAATAGCTGCATACAACAGTGTTACCGGGACACAGGTGCGGGTGTCAGAGTTTGATTTAGGTGTGGGTGTCCGATTCGGTAAACTCTAGAAAATAGGATTCGGGGATGCGTCTAATATATATCATTTTTTAATTTTAAAAATTGAAATTTACGTTGCTAGTGTCATTTTAATGAAATTGTCATTGTCTTTTGCTTCTAAAAAAAGAAAGACAAGAACCGCTAAAGAATTGGACCGGGCCAAGAATTTCTTCCACGTCTCAGATCGCTCGCAGCCCATCTCCACCTCCGCTCTTTGTTCCACCAAGACCATGCCTTCAACTCAACTCCAATTCTAACTCCAAGCGGCGAACCCCACCAACCACCCGCCGCCGCCTTCTCCCCGCTACAACTGCAAGCATGTCGAGGCCACCTCCGCCAGAGCGCGGGGCCCCGAGCGCTAGGCGATCTCGCCGCTCCTCTTGCTGCTCTGTCGGGCGCTCTCCTCCTCCACCGCCGTCAAGGCCCACTCCCAGACGCTTTGGTCCGCACTTAACGCCGCCGTGCCGGCAGGCTAGGAAGCACCGATACGGATACGAGGATACATCATTTTCCCTGGAAACCCAATATGCGGATACAATTTGCACCCGTATGACCTAACAGGTCATGCGGGTGCAAATTGGTTGGGCCGTATCCCTAAAGTGTCGGAGAAGTATCCAATTGTGTATCCGGAATTTATGTAATATTTTTTTCGGATACTTGCCGACTACGTATCTGGCGAGTATTGGTATCGGACACTGTATCCACATTGGATACAGTGTCTTGAAGTATCGGTGTTTCAGAGGCGGTAGGACCAGGGAAAAATTTATCGGCAATAGAATTCCGATATTTCCGATTTATTGGTTGGGCCCGGTAACTTTCTTTTATCGCCTGAAATTTTCATTTTTTTTTAATTTCCGTCTAGCAGCACACCGGTACACCACTCCTGTTGTATCTTTGAATCAGTGATACTCTTTTATTTCTATATTATTATGTGTAGTTTTTTATATTAAATGGTTTGGAGACGATTGGTGTTATTTTCTAGAGAAATTGAGCTTTTTTTCCCCTAAATTTTGATCGAAAAAATTTGTCTATCGCCGATTCCGATAAATCCGAAAATCCCATTTATCGGTGATCCCCAATAAATTTCTGCTACCGGTAAATAAAACCCTGGGTAGGACCCGGCCCAGGTCGTCGTTGTGGGGGACTCACGCTCCCCGCGTGTGCTCCCCTTACTGTGGTTCGATGATGCCCACCCATCCCTCCTCACCTCTCCCTAGTTAGCTACTTGGACTCGCTGGAAACGGGTTCAGTGCGTGTCGACGCAGCAAAAAAATTCTGGAATCGCGAGTCCCGGTAACACTGGCATACAGTCCTGACAATTGTTTATTGTTTTTCTCTTTATTAACATGCTTCTTTTCTGAGCCAGGATGAACGGAAGACACTTCCAATCTACAAATTTAGGGATGAACTCATCAAGGCTGTTGATGAGTATCAGGTTTGTGTTGTTTCTAGCCTTATGTAATGATGTTGCTCGATGGTCATTACTAGGCTTCAATAGCGAACACTCTTAAAGTCAGTGAGATGTGTCAGGATTTGTCAAACAAATTATCCATGATTTGCTTTATTGCTGTCCCATACATCTCCCAGTTTCAGTTATATTTGCATACGGTCATTGATGTTTTATAAAAAGAATTATCAGTGAGACTTTCTGTGATGTTGTCATGTTGAATATTTGTCATATGCTTCGTTCTCTCCAAGATTGTCAGGCACAAGACCTTGGATCGAAGGGAAGATGCTCTGAAAGGAGGCATCCTACCATTGAATTATAGAATCTAAAAGATCCTACCTGATTCTACCAAAATATTTATTTTCTTATTTTACGTTTATTTCAACAATGATAAATTTGTAAATTGTGCATTAAAATCTTTTATTTTGAAATATAGTCCAAATGTATATCTGTCGTTGCTTATACAAATATGTGTTAATGTATAAAAGGTGAAACTCTACAATCAAAGGACGTGTACAAGTATGTATGATTCATTACTAGGATTGGTAGCATTGAGTAGGACCGTCTGCAAACTGTGTTCATGATCCTACCAAGATTTTTGCTACAATCGTATCAATATTGATATTCCACCAAATTAAGATTGTATCTAGGATCAAATTAGCCCACTATATCAATATTAATATAATTATAGGATTTTTGACTCGAATTGATGTTCATACAACCTTTGTTCTCTCTGTAGGTTATTGTCATAGTGGGAGAAACTGGCTCTGGTAAAACAACACAAATTCCTCAGTACCTTCATGAAGCTGGATATACCGCGAAAGGCAAGGTATGACATCTGTAAGCACCATTATTTTGGGTTTCATTGTATATTCAACAATCTTAGACTCACTTATTCCCTTAGTGATGTATACACAAGGTTTTTGGGATAGTTTTAGTTTGGTCTGCTGCACAAAAAAATAAATCTGTATGACATTTTCCCTTGCAACTTTCCATGCTCCAGTTCTACAAAATATGCAAGTAGGTTAGGTTTAGGCCTTGATGTTGTTCTGCTAAATTTGTGGCTTTTGGAAGCTGTGTACTCAAGACGCTTAATTTTGTGCAGGTTGCATGTACGCAACCTCGTCGAGTGGCAGCCATGAGTGTTGCAGCAAGGGTGTCTCAAGAAATGGGTGTTAAATTGGGACATGAGGTTTGATCTTTTTACAATTCTAGTGTCGCATTGTTCAAATTCATGAATGTTTTCGTGCAATGGATCTTCCAGCATATCATCTGAGATTTATGATAGTTATATCTATTACTGTTGTACAGGTTGGTTACTCTATAAGGTTTGAGGATTGCACTTCAGAGAAAACAATTATTAAGTACATGACTGATGGAATGCTTCTGAGGGAGTTTCTTGGTGAACCAGATTTGGCTAGCTATAGGTAACAATTTAAGAAAGCATATGTATTTTTTTTAAAACAAAATTCAAAGACGTTTCTTATCTCTGTTTATTTGTGCCGCAGTGTTGTCATGGTTGATGAGGCTCATGAACGTACACTGTCTACTGATATCTTATTTGGTTTGGTGAAGGTTAGCTAGCTTGATGTATGCTTGTTTTGCAACTATAGTAGATACAATCCCAATCCCTCATGTACATAATATGTTTTTTACTGCCTTCAGGACATTTCTCGCTTTCGGCCAGACCTGAAGTTGCTCATTTCAAGTGCCACCCTTGATGCAGAAAAATTTAGTGACTACTTCGATTCAGCTCCTATTTTCAAGATACCTGGGAGGCGATACCCAGTTGAAATTCATTATACAAAAGCCCCAGAAGCAGATTACATAGATGCAGCAATTGTCACTGTTTTACAGATACATGTGACACAATCCCCTGGAGATATCCTGGTTTTCCTAACAGGGCAGGAGGAAATTGAAACAGTTGATGAAATCCTTAAACACAGAACAAGGGGCTTAGGCACAAAAATTTCGGAATTAATTATATGTCCTATTTATGCAAATCTGCCTACTGAACTTCAAGCTAAGATATTTGAGCCAACCCCCGAGGGTGCTCGAAAGGTGGTTCTGGCTACTAATATAGCAGAGACTTCATTAACCATTGATGGTATAAAGTATGTTATTGATCCAGGGTTTTGCAAGATCAAATCATACAATCCCCGCACAGGAATGGAATCTCTGCTTATTAACCCAATCTCAAAAGCATCAGCAAACCAGAGGGCAGGAAGGTCTGGACGGACTGGACCTGGAAAATGCTTCCGCCTATACACAAGTTATAACTACATGCACGACCTTGAAGATAATACTGTTCCGGAGATTCAACGAACCAACCTTGCGAATGTTGTGCTTACTCTCAAGAGTCTTGGTATTCATGACTTGGTTAATTTTGACTTTATGGATCCACCTCCATCAGAAGCCCTGTTAAAGGCTCTGGAACAACTTTTTGCTCTCAGTGCACTCAACAGTCGTGGAGAGTTGACCAAGACTGGAAGACGAATGGCAGAATTTCCATTGGATCCTATGTTGTCGAAGACGATAGTGGCTTCAGAGAAATATAAGTGTTCTGATGAGGTCATCTCCATTGCCTCCATGTTGTCAATTGGCAATTCTATATTCTATCGTCCGAAAGACAAACAAGTTCATGCAGATAATGCAAGGTTGAACTTCCACACTGGCAATGTTGGGGACCATATAGCACTACTAAATGTATTCTTCCCTGCCTGTTTACTTTTATAAGCATGTTCCATTTATATTCTTTGGATTTAAGCGGTCAAATGCTAATTTCTTATTCTTTCTTCCAGGTTTATAACTCGTGGAAAGAAACAGACTATTCAACTCAATGGTGCTATGAAAACTATATACAGGTTTGTACATGCTTTCTGTTTGTTATCCTCAGGGTTAATTTCTTTACCTGAAAAGGGTCCGTGTATCTGATCGGCCAGTAAATGTTCTTTTTTTAATCTGAAATTGTTTTTCCCCGAAAGGTGAATTTGTGTAAAAGAAATATAAAGCAGTAGAGATGAGCTAGATATTGACACTTAGACAAAATATAGATAAAATAGAATGGAGTTCTCAAAAATCAAATTTGAATGTCAGCCCCATGGGAAAAACTGGCTGTTAGTGCATTTAAATCTGGCAACCACTGTTTAGCAAATGGTTTTCGTTTCCCTGATTACGCTTATTTATTATATGTACCTCAACAATATTAGCACTTCTATTTGCTCTGCTTAAGAGACCACCGACCACCTTTACCACCTTTCTCCAGGTTGTCTTGTGACACTGTTGCGAATTTTGACTATTTTTGTATGAATACCCCTGTTCCCAATAGGATCGTAGGTCATGAATGAGAATTACCATGACAATACTTGGGTATTTTATATTTTCTAAAACCTTGATGCCCAAATCGCATCATGAAATTCTATAAATTGTACAGTAATATCTTAGAGATGAGTAGAATAATCCAATAGTTGCATATTATCTTATTGCTATTTAAGACCGTATATGTAAGGTTTTATATCCATCTTTGTTAGTGGCCATAGCATCCGCTGGAGTACATATCAAACGCCAGTTAGTTTTCATACTGTCACAGAATTCATCTTTACACAATAGTTCTAAATTGTCTGCTACTCTGTTGAATGTTGATCATTGATTCTGCAAATTTATAAGTAAAACTGTCCTTGGATAAATCAGGTGCGCAGTATGAAGAGGGCAAGAGATATTCGAGATCAACTAGAGGGACTTCTGGAAAGAGTTGAGATTGAGGTTTGCTCAAATGCTAGTGACTTGGATGCTATTAAAAAAGCTATAACATCAGGTATGAGCCTTGTGAGTATTCCAGACAACAATGAGTCAATGATGCAACTATTCTTCAGTGCTAGACAACAATGATGCAATTGCTTTGCGTGCAAACTGCCTGAAAATTTCCACATAATATTGAGTACTTGTGTGCTGTAGGTTTCTTCCATCATTCTGCACGGTTGCAGAGGGATGGTTCATATAAAACTGTCAAGAACCCTCAGACTGTACATATCCATCCTAGTTCAGGACTAGCCGAGGTAAGTTTGTTCGATTGTACATGGCCTCATTTTTTTTCTGTCCTCAACATTCATAGTACTGCCATGTGTTCTGCAAGTTTTAGTTCCGATCTCTTGTGCTACATGCTTATTTACCTAATGCAGGTACGTCCACGGTGGGTAATATACCACGAATTAGTTCTCACGACAAAAGAGTTTATGCGCCAGGTACGCCCTGTTATCCAGAATCAGATAAATACATGATGGAGTAATTCTTGTGAATCATTGCAAAACGTTATGGCACTGCAGGTGACGGAACTAAAGCCTGATTGGCTAGTGGAAATAGCACCGCACTATTACCAACTAAAGGATGTCGACGACTGTAAGTGTGGATCATGATGCCATTTTGTTCGTTCAAGCTAGCTTTTATTGGTTGTATGAGCTGTGGCTTACGTTTTTTCTTTTTGCGTGCACAGCTGGGACCAAGAAGCTGCCGAAGGGACAAGGACGAGCTGCATTGTAGCTAGGACCCATGAACCATTTCGATGGATGTTGTTAATTGTATTCAGAGAGCATCAGGCTTAGAGTGAAGATGTACATAACTCATTTTCGCGCATAGGATAGATGCCGTCGCCAGTCGATCCAGATTAGGTTTCAGAGTAACTGATTGTTCACGTAAATTTTGACATGAAGGCGTGCATGCTTACAGCTAAAATTGTTGTATAAGTTTGATTCGTTCGTGTCTGATAATTAGCACGATAGATATATATTTGGAAGGTTTACCACCAGCTTTCGTAGTGTAGTATAGGGCAAATTTTTTAGACTAAGTTTTACTTTGAATCACCTTTAACAGCAACCAAATATTTGATGCTACTCCATTTCAAAGTACAAGGCGTGTTAAGATTTTAAAAAGTCAAATTTTATAAATTTTGACTAACAATTAGTAAAATTATGCCCATATTTAGTATACAAAAGATATATTCGTACTTCACGTATCATTTAATAAGATGTTGATTTTATAGCAATTGTAATATATTATAAGAGAAAATCAATAGTCAAATTATATTATGAAAAACTTTCTTAAATCTTAATATGCCCGGTAAAAAGGAATAGAGGGAGTAATATTTTATTCTACACCGTGTTTAAGGAATCGATTTTTGATCATGCTCATGTGATAAATAGTTCTATTCATCTCAACCCTAAGTATTCATTTGGGAAGGTGGATTGCTGTTTTTAGACCGCTCTCTTCCTCTCAGTTTCATTTTTCGTTGCCTGTTTCTACTCTGGCCTCAAGTTGCTAGCCCATCTGAGTGATCTATTTATAAGGATATGCGGCTGTTTACGTGTCAAAACATCCCTCTTACGACCCAAAAGCACTTGCGCACTGAACTACACTTCGGATGCTGAATAGTCATGGGACTGGGTAGCCCATTTCTTTTTCTTATTTCCTAGAATAATGATATGATCTCATTTGTCCTTTAAATAAGAGGTGCCAGCGCCTGAGTTGGGGAAGACAGAGAACTCATGGTGCCATGGTTAGTGTTGGATCGTGCTTCATATGGATGTGAAACTCTAACGGCTTGCTATGGTAGGCTTGGGAGGAATAAGGAGTTTTCTTCATGCTAGGCGTTGAGGCAGAAGCTATTGGATGTATCAAGTAGCAGTGACACGGTCACAAGAACTCTTCTCTTTACAATAGAGCTGACAATTCCAACCACCTTGGTTCCCGGGGACAAGGGTTGCACTTACAGGGTGCAACTGAAGCATAGACGACATTGAATACCCTGGAGACGCTGCATCACGTGTTCTTTTGGTGAAGCCATTGAAAAATTGTGGCATTGCAAGTTATCGAAGAACTAAATAACCATAGCTGACTAGGTATGCGAAACACACTAAGTCAGATGTGTATCCTTAGACCTCAGTAAACTGGAGAGGAGTTGAAATATCTGGAGTACACGGCACAAACATACTCTATAGATTCAAATATTTCTGGGACTCGCTAGATATTTCACTTATCATACAACGTAAGCACCTCTACATTGTGAAATTATCTTCTCTGGTATATGGATTTGTTAGGAATAAAGCACGACAGGCTCGAACACGAAATACGATTTTTACGTGAAAAATCTTGCGGGAAAAAACCACAGACGCCAATCGGCGATCTTCACTATATCAGAGATGTGTACAATACAGAGATTACAGTTAGCGTTTCAGCTCTCCTTGCAGTTTACAAGATATATTTATAGGGGTGGACACATACGACTCGAGTATAATACAGACTGTTCCGAAATATGGGCCGAAGACATCCCTTGTATGGCCCAACAGGAATTCAGATCACAATCCAACAAACTCCACTTTGAGACGAATTTCATCTTGTAGCAAATAAAGAATCATCAATGAACTCCCTTCAATAATAAATATCACCGACGTAAAAAAATCTCTATGACTCAAACTGTAACACCAACTAAACTTGAGCATAGCTCAAATTTAGTAGCAGGAACTGACTTTGTCATCATATCAGCAGGATTATTATGAGTGCTTATCTTGCATATTTTAATATCACCTTGAGCAATAACATCTCGAATATAATGATACCTCATATTAATGTGCTTTGTTCTTTCATGAAACATCTGATCTTTTGTAAGGCAAATAGCACTCTGACTATCACAGAAAATATTAATATAAGAATTATCTCCATAAAGCTCAGTGTATAAACCTCTCAGCCAAACAACTTCTTTGCATGCTTCAGAAATAGCCATATATTCAGCTTCAGTAGTCGATAAAGCAACAATACCCTGCAAACATGTTTTCCAACTAACAGCACAACCACCAACGATGAAAACATAACATGTGAGAGATCTCCTCTTATCCAAATTACCAGCATAATCTAAGTCAACATAACCAACAAGTCCATCTCCAGATTTTCCAAACTGCAAATAAGCATTAGAAGTACTACGCAGATATCTGAAAATCCACCGAACAGCTTTCCAATACTATTTGCCAGGATTAGCCATGAATCTACTAACAACACTCAGTGCATGAGATAAATCAGGATGGGAGTAGATCATGGCATACATAAGTGAACTAACTGCGCTAGAATATGAAACTCTAGACATGTACTCAATATCGTACTCTGACTCAGGACATAGAGCTGAAGATAATTTGAAATGAGCAGCTAATGGAGTACTCACTGGTTTTGCATCATGCATATTGAAACGACGAAGGACCTTCTCAATATAACATTGCTGACTAAGATATAACTTGTCAGCTTTCCTGTCTCTAATGATATCCATGCCAAGAATTTTCTTTGTAGCACCTAAATCCTTCATCTCAAATTCATTACTCAACTGTGATTTCAATTTGGCTATTTCTGATTTATCCTTTGCAGCAATCAACATATCATCGGCATAGAGAAGCAAATAAATAGCTGAACCACTAACAGTCTTCAAATAGACACAACTATCATAATCAGAACGCTTAAAACCATTAGAGAGCATAAAGAAGTCAAACCTCTTGTATCACTATCTAGCAGACTACTTCAAACCATAAAGAGATTTCTTTAATTTACAGACAAAGTCTTCTTTTTCAGGAATAACAAAACCTTCAGGTTAATCCATATATCTTCATCTAACTCCCCATGTAAAAATGCAGTTTTAACATCTAATTGCTCAAGTTCATAGTCATGCATAACAACAATACTGAGTAAAATGCGAATAGAACTATGCTTCACAACATAGGAGAAGACATCATTATAATCAATACATGAAATCTGATTATAGCCTTTTGCAACTAACCTTAACTTATACCTTGCTGCTTCATTAGGAGAAATACCCTTCTTTCTTTTAAAAATTCACTTGCAACTAACATGTTTCTTCTCTTTTAACAATTTGACTAAATCTCAAGTACCATTCTTTTCAAGTGACTCCATCTCATCTTGCATTGCAGTCATCCAATTATTGCAATCAGCAAAAGTAATAGCCTCATTGTAATTAGAAGGCTTTGCATTACCTTCAACTTCTTCTGCACAACTCAGAGTATAAACAACAATATTACACTCCTCAATTGACCTCTTGGGTGGATTAATTTGTCTTCTACACCTATCAACTGCAATAGAATGTTATGTAGGCTGCACAACGGATGAAGAATGTGAAACACTAGATAAATCATGATCAATAAATAAATTTTCAGAAATAGGTGTATCTTGGACAACAGTATCTGGTATACTTTCTGCATTAATAAAATGCTCCACCTGCACGCTAGAACTCTGCTAACTCTGAACAGGAGCATTTGGCAACATAGCAGATTCATTAAAGACAATATTCCTGCTAATCACCACCTTTTGTGTTGCAGGATTCCACAATTATAACCTTTAACACCAGATTTATAACAAAAAAAGATGCACTTAACAGCTCTAGGCTCCAATTTATCATTATCAATATGAGCATAAGCAGGACAACCAACAACTCTCAATTCTGAATAATTAGCTGTAAAACTAGACCATACGTCAATTGGAGTTTCCTTATCAATGGCAATGTTGGGTGATCGATTAATAAGATAGCAAGCAGTGGAGCTTCAGCCCAAAAACGTCTATGCATACCTGCATTAGACAACATGTAATGGGCTCTCGAGATAATAGTTCTGTTCATACGTTCAGCTACACCGTTTTGTTGTGAAGTATCAGGAACAGTGTAGTGCCTCATAATGCCTTCAGACTTATAATATGAATCAAATTCATCAGAACAAAATTCCATCCCATTATCAGTGCGAAGTTTCTTTACCTTCTTTTCAGTTTGCCTTTCAACCATAACCTTCCATTCTTTAAATGCTTTAAATGCTTCTAATTTATGCTTCAAGAAATAAGATCAAACTCTTCTCGAGTAATCATAAATAATAGTTAATATATAACGAGAACCACCTAGTGAAGACCTACGAGATAGTCCCCATAAATCAGAATGCACATGATCAAGAATACCTTCTGTTGTATGAATCGAAGTGTTGAATTTCACCCTCTTATGCTTGCCAAAAATACAATGCTCACAAAATTTTAGCTTACCGATATTATATCCATCAAGAAGACCTCTCTTACTCAATTCTGCCAAACCAAGTTCACTCATATGCCCAAGACGCATATGCCAAAGATTAGTAGCATCAGAATCTGATAATAACTATGAACTTACAACGGCATCACCTGTGATTATAGTGCCTTGGAGATGATATAAATTGGCAGACTTCAAATCACCTTTCATTACAATAAAATAATCTTTTTTACCTTCAAAACACCATCTCCACCTGACCAAGCATACCCTTTATTATCAAGAGTACTCAAAGAAATAAGGTTCCTTTTCATACCTGGAACGTGCCTCACATCTGTCAAAGTTCTAACAATGCCATCATGCATCTTTATCATAATTGATCCAATTCCAACAATTGGATGTGGGTTGTCATCACTCATCCTAACAGAACCAGCATCTTAAACAGAATTATAAGTGGTGAACCAATCTTTATGTATGCATATATGAAAAGACGCAGCAGAGTCAATAATCCATTCATCACCACTACTAGCACATCCAGCAAAAGCAATGAGAGTCTCTCCATCAGAACTATTATCGGAAGCAGCAACAGATGCTTTACCTTCTTCATTAGATTTACCTTTTCTCTTTTCTTTATTGTTCAACCTGTAACATTTAGATATGTCATGATTTTTTTTTTTTGCAATACCTGCAGAATTTTTCTTTGCCTCTGGACTTTGAACGACCCCTATAACCGTTCAAACTTTTATCTCTTTGGCTATTATGCGAATTCTTCTCCTTTGTCCTGCCACGCACAATTAAACATTCTCCATTGGAAGTAGAGCCATCAGTAGACACCATCTATTTCATCTTTTTCTTTGCAGCAAGACCTCATAAAACTTCTTTCAAAGTTAGTGTATCATGATTGTATAATATGATATCTCTAAAGTTTGCAAAAAACTGGGTAATGAACACAAAAGAATAAGACTCAAATCCTCACCATCATATTTTACCTTCATAGACTGTAGGTCAGTAACGATCTCTTTAAAGACCGAAAGATGATTCAACACAGAACCACCCTCCTATAATTTGTGCGTAAACAACTTCATTTTTAGATGCATTTTACTGGTTAGATCCTTGGACATGCAGATCGATTCCAACTTTAGCCATAAAGCAACAGCGATTTTTTCCTGCAAAACCTCTTGCAGAATATTGTTTGATAAATGAAGATGAATTTGTGATAAAGCCTTACGATCCTTTCTCTTTTCTTCACCGGACTAAAACTTTTGACCTTTGTTTCCAAAAGTATCAAGCGCATCATCCAGATCAGTATGCGTAAGAACAGCTCACATCTTAACTTGTCATAGAGAAAACCTTGTATCTCGGTCTAGCAGCGAAATATCATATTTCATAGAAGTCGTAGCGAAGAGTAATCAGCACAAAATAATCTACAGTATCTCTGATACAGGCTGTGTGTAACAAGCAATAAACTGAAGAAGTCCGGTTACGGTTTGTTTATGCTTAGCGACGAAGGCAAAACAAATCTCCTGGTACAGCTTTCTCGTGTGCGCGTAGCAAAATCGCAAAAAGAAGTCAGATGCGATTCCACGGCGGTTGTGTACTGCCGATTTAAAAAATTGATAATGAGAGAGAAAAGCCTGTTCGGTGGAGAAGAAAGTACGACAGAATTAAAAAAAAAATCGACGATTTGACCTGATGGAAGGCGATGGCTTCTGTCAACTCGCCGGACCGGTGCTCAGTGAATTTTTTTGTCTTTGAGTAGATTTGGATGCTCTGCAGCCGCGAAAAAAAAAAATCGATCTGTTTTTTCTAGTAATTCCGTGTGGATCCAATCTAGCTCGTGTATTATTTGTTAGGAATAAAGCACTCGAACATGAGATACGATATTTACGTGAAAAAATTTTGCGAAAAAAAATTACAGACGTCAATCGACGATTTTCAATATATCAGGGATTACAATAAGCATCTCAGCTCTTCCTACAACTTACAAGATATATTATAAGGGTGGACACATACGACTCGAGTCTAATACGAACTGTTTCGAATTATAAACCGAATATGTCCCTTATATGTTCCAACATAAATTCGGATCACAATCAACAGGATTCAAATATTTTATTGGATAATTCCATTTGTACTCCTCTTCCTGGTTTGTAAAGAGCAGAGAGGCCCTAAGTTTTTCAATTGTAAAGAGTTGTCACCTTATTTGATCTTAGTTCCCATGATCACACAACTCCGAAGGTACTGAGAGGCATGATCGTCCAGTTCCTCGTCTGAACTTCAAATAGAGCTGAACAAGTTGATTAAACATTTATGGCCATCCACTTCTGATCTGAATTTGAATAGACTATTACACGTCCATCAATGGTAGAAGCATAATTTAGTTGGACTATAGACGCTCCAACATACGCCTTTTGGTAGTTGATCTGTCATTTAACCGGAAACTGACGCTCAAAATAGTAAGCAAGGTTAAAATTTTCCATTGAAGTTCCACAAGACATGTTCAGAGTTATCACCTAATTTGACTCAGCACTTCATGCTTGATTAGATGACCGTCAATGCACCAAAAGGCTTGGCAAACTACCCCTTGGTCTGAAGACACTGAGCCGAGCGCTTTATCATGGAACATGCAGCTCTAGGTGGCTAGGTGCACGTTTAACTGAACTACATATACTGAATAATTTGATGGAATCAAATAGTACGCTCTTATGCAATATTATCCTCTCTTTTGGTCCATAAAAAAACAGCTGGAGGAGCACAACACCAGTGCTGCAAGCAAAGAGAGATGGATATTTCTTCTTGATGGAAACAGAGATGAGCTGTTTTGGAGTCCACTCCAGTGGCTTGCTATATGGTAGTGGGTTTGGGAGCTCTCATATTATTTTTTGAATAATGGGGAGCTCTCATGTTATGAAATATCATTAGGAATACTCGAAGGCACCGCGTCGCTGCGTTGGAAAATTGGCTTGAACGTGTTCTTGAAACTCTGGATGCCGAAGCGCTTGACTTCAAGCAGTCTGAGCTATTGGATCAAAGCTGAACAGTTCAGATCTGGTGCTACAATAACTGATAAGCAGTAAAAATGTGCTACAGTACCGATTGGAAAATATTATTCGCCAAGACTCAGTTTACTGGTGCGTCTCTGACATCACACGGCTGAAGTTAGAGGATCTCGATCCGTGTAAAGAAGGGGAGTACCTAGTCTAATTTATTTACATCATGGCTACGACATGACATGGAGACAATTTGGCTGCCTAAATCCAAGAGATGTTCAGATTTGTCACGTCAATTTGTTCTAAGCATTTTGAGGCTTGGTTGTATTCCTTACCTAATTTCACTTTAATCGGTTTCCTCTTTAGGCACCACAAGGCCATGCCATTGACTTGCTTGTCTGTACTGGTGAACTGAATGGAACATGCACGGAATCAGGTGGTGCATAATTATGCGATTGTGATACCCTTTTGGTTCATAAAAGAGCAGATGAAGGAGCATAAGTGCCTAGAGTTCAGAGGCGACGGATATGGCTTTGAAATAATATTAGGCCTGGAAGGCATCTGGAGCCCAAGGTATTCTTGCCCGATTTTTTAACGGGATCCCAAGATATTCTATCGCCAGACAGAAACTTTGGTGATTTTTTATTGAAACCAATCTTTTTTACAAACGCCAGGGTCATTATCTTTTACTTAGGCTTACACATCACCCTTTAGCCTACACAAACGACCATATGGTGATTTCGTACATTTTTACTACCACGACGTGTAGACATGCCAAGCCTGAATTGGGGATTTCTATAAAAATTAACGAACCTGTTGCCACCGATTTTTGACTTATGGCAGAAATGGCGGCAATAGAGCCTTAAATATATTAAATAAAATGCCCATACATTTGTGCATAACATAATAACATTTTTTCTGCCCCATCAAACGTCTCTGAAGGAACCAAAGCCGTGGCCACACATAACAACACAATTAATTCTTTTTCCTGATTTCAATCAAAAGAGCCTTGATTTTTTTGTTACTTTTTAGGCAAGAGCTTTAATTTCTATGGCCATTTCAAAAATAGAAAATAAAATCAATGTTTCTAGGATTTGCCATTGAATAGTCAGTTTTTACAATTTTTTAATAATATTATATTATTAAAAAATTGCAAAAAGAATAGCTAAATTCACAAAATTACAAGAATAGTATACTGCCGTCAGGTTAGTCGGTGACTAGTAACATGTCGTCATACCACCTAGCGACATGTCCGAGTTGCCAAATCGTACGGCGACAAGATACGGGCCACGACAACAAATACGGTTGTAGGTATGATAGGTTTCCTATCGCCACACCATATGGCGACAGATTGCTCTGGCCGAACCATGTGAAGATTATATGCTTTTAAGGCATTGAACAGCATGACCCACACGCGTCGCAACCGCACCACTCTCGCACCGCAACGCCGCTCGCCACCCGCCACCACGTGCCGCACCGAAGCCCCCCCCCCCCCACCCCCGCAGCCACGTGACGACGTTGCGCTGGCGCTCGACGGCGGGCTGGGCAACAACAGAGTAGGAGGAGGAGGAGAGAAGGAGGAGGGAGGAAGAAGGAGAGGTAATTCTTTTTTGCTTGTTATTTATGTTTGTAGAAATTTTAGAATAGTTTAGAAATTATTTTAGAATAGTATAGGAAATCTAGAGTAGATTATCTTTTAGAATAGTCTAGAAAATTTAGAGTAGTTTAGAAAATTTAGAAATTAGTATAGTTGTAGTAAAATATATAGCATGATTTATTAATAATTTAGACATTTTAGCAATGTTTTTTGAAACGGTAGTAATATTTTTACTAATATATTAACGTGATTATGATTGATTTGTGTGTTATTTACGAATGAGCGTGATTAATTTTAGCAATTATAGTTCCAATAAATATTTGAATTGAAGCATGATGTAATTTTTTTAAAAAAAATATTAGCAATACTTCTTGGAATGTAAGCGTGATGTATGAATAATTATAGCTTGATTTAGAATTTTTTTTAACTATATTA
The DNA here is from genome assembly GCF_958298935.1 of Phragmites australis. Taxonomy (NCBI): domain Eukaryota; kingdom Viridiplantae; phylum Streptophyta; class Magnoliopsida; order Poales; family Poaceae; genus Phragmites; species Phragmites australis. The sequence goes on along the minus strand of NC_084936.1, from coordinate 15,097,359 downwards.
GTAGCAATAAATCTTGTAATTTAAGCATGATTTACCAACAAGTTTACCGTAAATTAGGAATAGTCAAGGAATTAACAGATAATAATATGATTTTGGATTAGGAAGTGGTTTTTAGTGTGTATTGCGGTGAAGGGTATGTTAAACAATGCGACAATAGGGTAGATTTAAGCAATTTTTGGGGGACTGTTACTCTGAATAACCCTGATGAAATGCGATGAAGTCAAGTGATAGGGATATTGTATGATGTGTTGGGAATTAGCACATCGGAGCAGCTTTTGTCGTTCAAGGTTATGTTACCTAAGTTATTTGAGATTGGGTGGAAGTGGACTTTACGTATTCATCGCAGCAGATATGGACCAGAGGACATGCTTAGACTTGTACTCCATACTACTGTTTTACTTGTTTACTTGTACTCCGTGCTTCTATTTTACTTGTACTACGTGCTATTATTTATATTATGTGGTTTTCATATCATATAGAATGTTTATGTCACTTCTATGTTCTCAGCCATATTTTTATTACATGTGTTCTAATTCCTACAATACTATACAGAACTTGTTTACAATCTCACTCTTCGAAGAGGACATCGGAAGAATCTACGACCTCTGTTAATGTTACCATCATATATCTGCACAACACAATCTTATCCATAGGAGTACTTCGATCGCTCCTCTTTCAGGTGGTCATTAGTCCTCAGATGATGGGATGGCTGAAACTCACTCTTTACTATCAAAGGGAAGTTCTGCAGTGCCTCATCGTATGCACTAGGACCAAAGGAACCCAGTAAAATCACCAGTGCCCTCCCCATGCCTATAGACCCTCTTATTTTCCCTCTCCTACCTCTAGCAGCCATTGTTTCATTATGCCTACGATTTGAACTATGTGAACCATTTTATAGATGCACTACAGTTAAATAATTAATCTAACATTATAGTTAAGCCTTACATACGATGCTTATCGTAACATTTAACCATAATCCAACAATTTAAGAGATAGTCTTTTTAGACGTAGGCTTTTTAGAACTTGAGGTCTTTTCAAAAGTAACATTTTCAGAAGTAGCTTTTTTAGACGTAGCCTTTTCAGAAGTAGCTTTTTTCAGACATATCCTTTTCAAAAGTAACCTTTTTAAAAGTATCCTTTTCAGACGTAGCTTTTTTAGACGTAGCCTTTTCAGATATAGCATTTTCAAACATAGCCTTTTCAAACGTAAGCTTCTCAGAACTTGATGTCTTTTTAGATATAGTCTTTTCAGAAGTAGCATTTTTAGACGTAGCATTTTCAAATGTAGGCTTTTCAGACTTTGGTTCCAACCGAAATCTCCATGGACTCATTCCATGAACCATCACTAATTTTTTGTATAAATAGTAGCCCAGGAGGGAACTTATCCCAACAAACTAAAGTCTTCTCCTCTTACCAAAATGGCACCTAATCCTCACCTGAAGAACTCAATACCAGATATTTTGCCTACCGGGGTTGAAGTTCCAATGTGCTGGTGTGGAGACCTATGTAGGGTTCGAAAGTCCAATGACTTCTCGGATACCTACGGTAGAAGTTCTTTATGTGCTGCAACTACGAGTACAACCCACCGGAGGGCAGCATCCGTGATGGCTACCGCAACCAGGTACTCAAATATTGTGAAACTAAATCACAACTATATGTCGATTACCACTTACGATTTTTTCCTTCTTTGGTAGTTTCTACCGCCAATATACAACTTCATGCAGTGGATCGATACTGAGCAGAGTGAACCAAATGTGTTCCTCCTGCACACCTAACATTGGGTGATATGGAGATGATTCCATGAAATGAAAGCCGATGAGAGGAGAGAGGTGACCCGAAAACGTCTACAAGAGGAAGAGCACAAGAGGAGAGAGGAGCGGAACCCACCTCAAATCAGAGGCGTGTGAGGTAGATAGGGAGCGGAAGAGCGAGAGGGCACATCGGGCTTGTGAAGTTGGACCTAAGACGACGAGAAAGGGAAAGTATCCACGCTGCACTCAGTAGACTGCCAGTAGTAATCGGCTAGTTTCAATTCCCTAAGTCATGTTAGGTTTACAATCAGTACATGTCTAGGTTAATTCTAGAATTATACCATACATGCCAATGTCATCATTACATTCTATATGTGCCTTTTTAAATTTCCCTAAGCCACTATCGCTGTTAGAGTCAGTGTCGGGCTTGTGGTGATTCACGCATTTTAACATTTCAATATTACAAGCGCACTTTAACATATTTGAATTTGTCTATTATTTTTGTAATTTTCCAATAAAATATTATTATTAAAAACAAAAAATCAAATAAAAATGGTAAAGGTCCTGTCACCAATCCATATGGCGACAGTAACCTGCCAACCTGTCACCAAATGCTAGGTCATGTCGCCATATGGATTGGCGACATGTACTATTGCCACACAGGCATGGCAACATGATCCTCCTGTCGCCGTACGATTTGGCGACCTGGACAAGTCGCTAGGCAGTATGGCGACATTTTGCTAGTCACTGATTAGCTTGACGATAGTATGCTATTCTTGCAATTTTGTAAATATAGTTATTGTTGGGGGGAAAATAAACCAGCCTGAGGATAATGGTTGAAGATTACTATCCAGGTCCCTCCGGAGCCTTGATCTCCGGACCCTCAGCTAAAGGCTTGACCTCCAAAGGCATCGGGCTCCTTCGTGCCACCTCTTCGTACCTGCGAAGCCTTCCCACGACACAGAACCACGTCTGGCCCCTCTGAGGCCTTCGGCCTTCGAACTCTCAGCAGCAAGCCTGACCCCCGGAGGTTGTGGACCCCTTCGGGCCACCCCACCGGCGCCCGAGCGGCTTTCCGAAGCCTCGGCCTCCCGAAGGCTCAGCCTCCCGGAGTACTGCCTCCCGAAGCCTTCACCTCCCAAGGCCCCCGTCTCCAGCTGCTCGGGCTAGCTTCCCAGAGGCTATAGGGTGAGTCATTAGGCCTCAGGAAAGATCGTCCAGAAGGGGAGCACCGGTCATACTTTGCCTGCAAGAAAGTGATCGGCATTAAACACCTACGCTGGTGGACGCCGCTCTGACACCCCGGTGTAATGAAGGCTATCCTGGCACCTCTGACAGTGCGGCGCCGGGCCGCAATTGGTGACCGACTCGCCCCCTTCAGGGGGCAGGCATCACGATAGTTACTATGGTAAATATTTATCTCCCAAGTACGGTAGAAAGTAGTTATCCAGAATAAGGCCCAGTAATTCGGTGAGATCCCAGATATTTGTACATTGTGATAACTTGTACGTCAAGCTACGCACGGCCCTACAAATAGGAGCCATGGTCGCCTGGGCTAAAAAGAAGGCCGAAGCGGCAGAAAGACACAGAGGTGATAAAACACCAAGTCATACTGTGATACTCCCCCTAGACCGATCCATTTTTCCTACCATCAATACATTCGTGGTGTTTCTTCCTCTTAAACTTCGTCTCCAAACTCGAGTCTCCTCCTTAGAAGAAACTCTCGCCATACTTGCTGGGGCAAGACAAACTCTTGCTCCAACAGCGCGACGTCCATAGGGATTCGAAAACAAAATGCTAAGAGAGGTAGGAATCCACCAGGAAAACCACCAAAGTGCTAGCCAAAACCGCCATACCCACCGTTGCAAGCATGCAACCATATGCATGGCTGTCTCAGCCATGCACACCGTATGCATGCTCCAGCCCCGCTGCCTTGTGGGACGACATTCCTCCGACCTTGGCCAACCTAGAACCCTGGGCCAGTACAGGAACTCCGGACAGCGCTGAGTCCTTCCAGCCTCTGCATGACAAAGACCTCGCCACCTCTGGAGAGGACGCGGCCGAAGCCACAACCAAGCAGGCCTCCTTCCAGTGGTTCTGGACAGTCGAACCTAGGAGTGTTCCTGCCTGGGCTTGGTCCCAAAGTATCCCCTTCGACAACACCTGGGATACCCCGGGCAAGCCAACATCTTCAGAAAGTCTGTCCACCCAGCGTCCTCCTTGGGCCCCTCAGGCGAAAGAGGGTTCCAAGGAGACACAGGGCTCTGGGGTGCACAGACCCCGCTAGCGCCTCCGACGTCGCCCTTACAACACCAACCGTGCGTAGGGAACCCCAAGCCCACATCGTTCAGGGAGGCATAGTCAGAACCACTTCGGCTCCAAAAGCCGGTTCACCGGACAGCCTCGACGGTCTCCCAAAGGGGAAGGAGACCCTGGGAAAACCACAGGCTCCGGGACACTGCCTTCGGCAGCGACCCCAACGACAACTCCAAGCTCCGGTGCCCTCGGAAGCACACGGGTGCATCCTGCACGGACCAGGGCGCGGCCACAACACCATCGACTACCGCACCCTCATGACCTTCCAGGGGGAATGCCTCGGAAGGCAAGCAGGATACCTGGCCGCAGAAGGAGCCGGCGAAGGATGACACAGGGTTCGTAGGCTTGAGGCAAACTCCCGGACGAATCCCCGGCCCCTCAACCTTGCACCGTCACTACCAACCCTACTACCAACGGTACTATATCCGAACGACGAGAACTAAGTCGGGGACATACCGTCGCTAGGCTCCAGACAAATTACCTTCGAAGCTGGGTAACGGCTAAGGGCCGAGGCGGTCGAGGACCGTCTCTCCCGACTAGCCTTCGACTATGCCTCCAATATGCTGTCGCTAGGCTCCGGACGAATTACCTCCGGAGCTAGGCAATGGCTAAGGGTTGAGGGGGTTAAGCACCACCTCTCCCGGCCTAGTCACAGGCTTCAAGGCCTCCAAGCCTCACAATAGATGCCTTATTTCTACAAAGGTACGCCCACTATTAACTATCGGTAGTTTACATAGTGATATATCTTTTATACAGCAAAGTTAGAGTATGTTGGAGGCCTCCAACCTTACTGCTAGAAGTCTTTTGCAATAGATAGCTACTAGGTAGAAGCAGTAGAACTTATGTTACATCCTTATTTAGCATGAATAGTTATATAACCTAGGTATGTTTTATACTACAACTAGCTTCTTATTGCCAACAATAGATTGCAAAACTTAGCTAATATGACCATGCAAAATCCCTACACTCCCGCAGACGCTTCGTGTCTAGGTCGCCTGGGGGGCGGGTCTGCCCAGGTTTTCTGGAAGGTATTGTGCTACCTCAGAAGTGTAGTTGCCACGTATCAAGGGATTTTCTTGATAGACCGTGTTGTGGCGCCACCCGTGGGACATCTTCGGGTGGCGTGACAAGCCCACGTACCGCGGACGTAGCATGCATAGGTCACCTGAAAGGCAAGACTGCCTAGATTTCTTGGAAGGCATTGCATAGTCTTGGTAGACAGTGAAGCCCACACACTGCCAGCGCCGCTTATGCCTAGGTCACCTGGAAGGCAGATTATGCCCAGGGTGCCCTGGAAGGCATTTGCATAGCCTCGGGTATCGAAGCCACGCCTCGGGGGATGTCCTCGGTGGCGGAGATTCGGTGCTCTGAGGAATGCTGTCGCAAGAAATCCTCGTTGCACGACATGCCTACACATCGCGGGATAATGGTTGAAAATTACTATCCAGGTACTCCGGAGCCTTGATCTCCGAACCCTTAGCTAAAGGCTCGACCTCCGAAGGCATCGAGCTCCTTCGTGCCACCCCTTCATACCTACGAAGCCTTTCCACGACACAAAAACCACACCTGGCCCCTCCGAGGCCTTCGGCCTCCGAACTCTCAGCAGCAAGCCTGACCCCTGGAGGTTGTGGACCCCTTCGGGCCACCCCACTGATGCCTGGGCGACTTTCCGAAGCCTCGACCTCCCGAAGGCTCAGCCTTCCAGAGTCCTGCCTCCCAAAGCCTTCACCTCCCAAAGCCATGCCTCCCGGGGCCCTTGTCTCCAGCTGCTCGGGCCGGCTTCCCGGAGGATACAGGATGAGTCATCAGGCCTCAGGAAAGATCTGTCAGAAGGGGAGCACCGGTTATACTTTGCCTGCAAGAAAGTGATCAGCATTAAACACCTAGACTGGTGGACGCCGCTCTGACACCCTGGCGTAATGGAGGCTATCCCGACACCCCTGATAGTGCGGCGCAGGACCGCAATTGGCGACCGGCTTGTCCCCTTCAGGGGGTAGACACTACGATAGTTACTATGGTGGATATTTATCTCCCAAGTAGGGTAGAAAGTAGTTATCCGGAATAAGGCCTAGTAAGTCGGTGAGATTTCAGATATTTGTACATTATGATAACTTGTATGTCAAGCTACGTATGGCCCTATAAATATGAGCCATGGTCGCCTGGGCTAAAAAGAAGGCCGAAGACCGCAGAAAGACACAGAGGTGATAAAACACTAAGTCACGCTGTAATACTCTCCCCGAACCGATCTATTTTTCCTATCATCAATACATTCGTGGTGTTCCTTCCTCTTAAATTTTGTCTCCAAGCTTAAATCTCCTCCTTAGAAGAAACACTCGCCGTACTTGCTGGAGCAAGACGAACTCTTGCTCTAACAGTTATTATTTTTGCAATTTTTCCATAAAATAGTATTAATAAAAAATTCTAGTTTTTACTCTACGCCATTGAATAAGTCAGTTGATTTTGTCTTTCCAAAACTAATGAACTTTAATTGGGGAAAAAAGAGAAAAGGCACGAACAATTTGCAGTTTTGCACACATGAATATATATAACTGGATTATAAAACCTGCATGACAACACAAGATTGCAAAGAAATCAGGCTTCACTTACTACTACCTTTCATGTTTCCAAGAAGTGGACAAAATCTGCAAGCATCTCTGGCTATTACATACTGGCCGATCGAGTAACATCTCTCAAGAACAAGAATTTGCTGTTTCATAATAATATCACGATAAGGGTAGGAACTACGCATATATATTGTATATTCACAAGACACTGGAAGCAAACAGCACAACATTTGCAGCGGTACATTATAATAGTGACAACTACTACCAAATCCTTATCTTCATTTTGTTAAGCTAGAATAAAGCATAAGTAATTTCTTTTACACTTTCCCCCCTCAACTTGCAGTACAGGTTGTCCAACATGAAGCAGGAAATTAGTTTCGCTCTGCTCGTGTCGTGGGCGGCTCGCTCTGCCTCAACTGCAGCTGCAGCCTCTCTCAGTTCGTCCCTCCAGGCTGAAAACCAGAGCATGAGCAGAGGGAGAGGAAGCACGTCCGAGTTGCAGCTTCAGGCTCTGCTCTACCTGCAACTGCAACTGCACACCCAAGTACCCAACTCGATGTGAGTTGTGATCAGCACTCAGCAGCGACGGAGTTCATGGGGGACAAGACCTGCGTGCTCACCTGCTACTCCTGCAACAACTTCCGAACTGCAGGGCACCTTTGCCACCCACCAGCCATCAGTCCGGGCATCTCTCTTTCTTTTTTAAGGGAAGCTTTATTAATTCTTACTCATATCAAGATGATATAATGTATAATAATTTACTTTCGGTATAAGAATGTACACAGCCAAATAAAAGGAAAAAAAACAAGAACAAAGCTAAAACAAAAGAGAACATGTTTTCAATATTATGGTGGTGGAGCTTTAATGCGAAGATTAGAGCACCACCCAAATCGAATAAAAAGCTCCCTAGCCGCTTGCTCCAAATGTGCAAATTCAGATGTAATAAACTAACGATGTTCCTATCGTTGCATCACTGATCACATACGAAGCAAATATGTACAAGTAAATATAACCTGCAAATGGTGAGCATGTTTCTTTTGTTAAAAACAATATCATTCCTGCATAGGTCTACTCATAGGCAGCCCAACCTAGCCTAGCCCGACCAATGCCCATGGCTGGACTCGGGCTTAAAAAATATGTCTAAAACCCAAAAGCCTAAGCCTAGCCCAAAAAAACCCGATGTCGGGTTGGGCTCGGGCCTAGAAACCCATCCTAGTGTCAGGCTTAGGTCGGACTCAGGCTTGTGATTTTGCTATCCGGCTTTTAAAGCTCAGCTTGGCCCGGTCTTTGAATAGATATATCTCCTGTATAACCATAGCGACTAATTAAAAGAGATCGCTGTCAGTAAAATATTAGCTTTCAAATTTTTATTAAGACCACACCTGCATCATCACCGGATAGATATCACAATCAGGTTGATTCGGTCTGGTTGCTCCTCCTAATCCGCGGCAGGATCGTATGTATACCCCACTGTGTTTCACACAAAGAAATATCAAGAACATCTTCCTCTTCAGAAATACCTGATAGGGTAAACAATACCAAGAACTGAGAAGCGTATCCTGTCCGATGCTCGACCATGACTAGACCAAAGCAATTTGCTGTTTTACAACACAAACAAACAGAACTGGTTAACCGACCTTCAAACACATTATTGTCAAACCGCAGCAACAATATTAATTGTACAACCCCTATGGTAATTACAGAACAGGCAAACAATTCTATGGCCACAAGCTTACATGTTTCTCTTGTACAAAACAAAGACAAATTATTGGGGTTTTCCACAGCTACTGGTGACCACTTCTTCGCCTATTACACCACATCACAAACATAAACTGTAGGCTGCGCCTGACCATGGCAATTGCTGGTTCTCTATTCAGGAAACAGCGCATCCATATCAGCCTGCATGCACCATCTCACTAAAGTTAAAAAAAAAATCTTCGTTTTAATCAAAGTGATTCGGTTAAAAGGGAAAGGAAAAAAAAAGACCTATTTACCTTGCAGAAGATTCAGCAAAGCCTTCCTCTACCAATGATGATTGCTTGACGCTGACAATGTGAAATGTATGGATCTAAATGCTTTAGAACTATACACTCCTATCTGCTTCAAAGGTTTATCATATACTCATTGTTGTCACTAATTGTAGTAAAATCAGCAGGATTTGGTTAGTCTCACAATGTTGACGGAAGAGAAGATGTCTTCTATGAATAAAGTGCGGCAAAAGTCTCTTCTACAGAGGAGACTCAAGCTTGGAAAAAAAGTGAAGAGGAGGGAGAACCAAAAATATGTTGGTAGTAAAAAAAAGATTGCATCTCCTTGTTTGGTGGCTAAGAGTTTGTATTTATAGTGTCATTTAAGGTGTAAATATACAGGTATACCCTTACAGAGATATGGATACAAGCTATTACTACACCGTAGGGAACTAGGACCAGCGGAATCACACAGCCCGAGCCTAGGTAGAATACTTTTACTCTGCTCAAAAGATATTATCTACTATGATAAATACAATAGTGCAAATAGCCCTAGGAACGTAGTACCCAGTCAATCGTTAATTGTGGAGCTGCATTATCCCAGGTGTCAGAGTGGCCTCCACTTGCATCGGGAGGTCAGGGTGACCACCACTTGCACCGGTATTAACTGTTGATCATTTCGTGTCAGGCCAATCGCCTTTGGTGTTCTCCTTTTGATGATATTCTCTCCGGAGGCCAGCTTCTTCCCCTGTCTTGAGAGGCGGTAGCCTGAGGGGTTCACGGCCTTCGGAAGCCTCTGCAGGAAATCCAGGGCCCAAGAGCTCCGGCAAAGCTCTTGACGGCATCCCCTTAGTATTATCTGTGGGCTAGGATATTTCCCCCAATAGTACCCCCTCATTTGTTGGCCCAGAGGCGTAGAGGCATTGGAGCCGAAGGCTGTTTGAAGCCCTACAACGGTCAGAGCAAGCTCTTCATCTTCTCTGATGGTGAGCCTCTTTTCGCCATTTGAACCGTCATAATCGAGATCGTATGCAGAGGCAAGATATCCCCCCCCCCTCATTTTTTTGGCACAAGTACTTAATAGCACGTGGTAACGTCAGTGTGTCTGATGGGATAATGCACTAATTCTCCTGGGGTCTTGTGCCGGTTTGCCCTTGCATGCGCCAAAAGGGATTCAAATAGTAAATGCGACGGGATGTGTATGCAGAAAACTAGGGTGCTACCATAGGGAGTTACCGCGTGTGCGCGGATTTGACCGGGATGTGGCCACGACCCCTTAGAATAATATTTGGAAAGGCCGTGGGACGGCACCTGTGGCTGTTCTGTTTCCTTCCCTAGGTGTACGCAAATGATTGGCCCAGCTATAAAAGCTGAGGTCTACCCAGTTGATCTTTCATTGTTATGTAAGGGAGCAATTCTTCTTTGGCTTGATCATGGCGTCCTCCTCATCATCATCGAAGATGTCGATGATTTTGTCTGGCTTGACTGGGGCGGGGTTACCTTTGGTGCTGTCAATAGTTTCGCTTGTTGTGGTGCCTCTGGGGGCGAGTGGTACTGCGAGCATGCTTGCAAGGTAGGAGCTGACAACCATCGTGCTTCCATCCTTGCAGAGAGAGCTGCCCCCCCCCCCCCCCCGCCACTCCATCTCAATCTCCAGTCTGATTAGTCGCTCTAGTCAAGATTATCAATATCTCTGATGATGGAGAGTAGGTCAACTAGGATCTTTTGGAGAAGGAGATCTATGAGGAAGAGAAGGTGGAAGCGAAGAGGCAGCCTAGGCGGAGAAGAAGAAGGCCAAGGAGGAGGGAGAGAAGGCCGTGGAGGAGTCCTCTTCGTCCTCATTCTCGTCCTCTGACAGCGCGGGGGCTGGCTACTCCATCAACTTTTGTCATGGTAGGCCGCAAATGAAGCGCCACTGTTAGAGCTTGTAGTTTTTTCCCCATCCTTTGTTAGTGCTTTTGGTCCCGAGTAGTCCAGATACTAGGAACTCAGGAAGGCATGTAAGCATTTTTTAGATGTGAAATTTATTAATATAACCAAGTCCTTGGGTCCCCTTAGTGTGTTTTTTTCTTTGATCGAAGTCTATGGCGATCCTCCAGGCATGCAGCCAGACATGTTTTATTTTATGTGCACCTAAGCTCCAGTGCCTCACCTTCTCCAGCCCCCTCGCATGTAGCAGTTGTTAATGGTCAGAGAATGCGATTGTAGGTAATTTTTAGTGCTTTAGGGGTGACTAGAGTAACAAAGTCTTACACAAGTTTAGGCCTCAGTGCAACCGAGGTAGGTGTCATCGACGTGCGGAGGGTTTGGACCCTGACGCCTTTGGCGGAGGATATTGACCACGTTGTTCCTGGCAAAGGAGGTGTAGCCGATAGTGGGGCCATGTGACGAGTTCTCTAATAGAGGCGAGGTAGTTTTGGAGCCTAATGGTGGTAGATGGAGGCAAAGCCGACGATTAAGGCCGAGGGAGGCAGTTTACGACCCCCACAGCCCTAGCCACCACTAGGCTCCACATGATACAAATATTCTTCTATCTGATGCTGGTGTAGACTCCTCTTCAAATTTGTTCTAGATTTCTGACTCAAAGCAATCTATTTGAAGCCCAACGGCAGTTGGAGGAGGTGAAGCTGATGACTAGGCTGACAGAGGCAGTCCGCGACCCCCTCGGCCCTTAGCCACAGTGAGACTCTGGAGGCAAGGCCATCTGGAGCCCTGCAGTGGATGTCAGAGGTGAAAACGATGGCTAGGCTAAGGGAGGCACTCCGTGACCCCCTTGGCCCTTAGCCGTGGTGAGGCTCCGGAGGTAGGGCCATCCGGAGCACAGCGGCGGTTGCCGGAGGTGAAGCTGATGGTAAGGCCGATGGAGGTAGTCTACGACCCCCTCGACCCTTAGCCATGGTGAGGCTCCGGAGGTAGTGCTATTCGGAGCCCAGCGGCGGTTACTGGAGGTGAAGCCGATGACTAGGCCAAGGGAGGCACTCCGTGTCTCCGTGTCCCCCTCGGCCATTAGCCATGGCGAGGCTCTAGAGGCAGGGCTATCTAGAGCCTAGCGGTGGTTGCCAGAGGTGAAGCCAATGACTAGGCCAAAGGAGGCAGTACGTGACCCCCTCGGCCCTTAGCCGCGGTGAGGCTCCGAAGGCAAGGCCATCAGGAGCCCAATAGCGGTTGCTGGAGGTAAAGCTGATGGCTAGGCCAAGGGAGGCTCCTTAGCCCGTGGTGAGGCTCCTGAGGCAGGGCCATCCGGAGCCCGTGGTGAGGCTTGTCAAGCTGAAGCCTATGGTGAGGCTAAGGCAACCTCTTTGGTACTCGGTCAGCACCTTCGAGTTACCAGAGGGTTCTGTGCCTCTATGACAACGATCCTATGCCTTCAACTTGCTGGAGGGTTTTCCGTAGTTTTCCGTACCTCTACTACATCAAGGCTTTCGCCTATGACCTGTTGAAGGGTTTTCGGTACCTCTATGGTATCGAAGCTTTCACCTACGACATGTCGGAGGGTTTCCAGTGCCCTATGACATCGGGGCTTATCCCTATGACCCGTCAGAAGGTTCCTTTATACCTCTACAACATCGGGGCTTTTAACTATGACCTTCCGGAGGGTTTTCAATACCTCTAGAGCATTAGAGCTTTCGCCTACGACCTGTCGGAGGGTTTCCAGTACCTCATGGTATATGGGGCTTTCGCATATGACCTGCCTAAGGGTTTCTTTGTACTTCTACGACATCGAGGCTTTCACCTATGACATGTCGGAGGGTTTGCAGTACCTCTATAACAATGGGGTCTTTGCATACAACCTGTCGAAGGGTTTCTAGTACCTTTACGTTATCAGGGCTGATGCCTACAACCTCAAGGTTTCTTTGTACCTCTACGCCATTGGGGCTTTTGCCTACGACCTGCCAGAGGGTTTTTAATACCTCTACGGTATCGGAGCTTTCGCCTACGACTTGCTGGAGGGTTTTTTTTACTTCTATGACATCAGGTTTTTTGCCTATGACTTGTTGGAGGGTTTTTAGTACCTCTATGGTATCAGGGCTTTCACCTACGACTTTCTGGATGGTTTCTTTGTACCTCTACGACATCGGGGCTTATGCCTACAACCTGTCGAAGGGTTTTCAGTACCTCTACAACATCGGGGCTTTTGAGGGCCCCAACCGCTCTGGAGGCTTAGGTAGGGCCCCCTATATTGGAGGCTTGCCAGACTCTATTTATGGCTAGAGCCTTTTCACGACTCAGTCCTCATCCTGGTGTGTTGCACCGTTGGCGGGAGCTAAATGTGGCATAGCCGGTCGAGGGGGGCTCGGTAAGGCCCGATCGCCCACCTGGTGGCCTGCTGTAGGCTTGCAACTCCTGGCTTTTTCCCTTGCCAGGCATCCCATCTGCCTCTTGAGGTAATCTTCACGGAAAGCTATGAGGGTTCAACAGTCATCTGTATTGTGGTCACATCGGAGTCCATGCAGGATGCACCAGTGCCCTTCCAGTGGTTCTGAAGCTTGTGGTCGGTGCCAAGGATGTCGGCGGGATCTGCGCCCCTAGGACAGGTGGTCTCCCCGGAGCTTGCTTCCACTTGGGGACATCGTCAGGGCTGCCGGTCGACCAGGCTATCGGAGGACACTGGCTCGACAAAGGTGCACTGGGCATCGTCACAAGAGGGGTCTAGGGGATTGGTAGCCATTAGAGTGTTTTTGAACTGATCAGGTATCTGGGTTTACCCGGAGACTCTAGGTAACACTTAGGCACTCAGCCGAAAGCACAAATCCTGAGCTTGCCTGGAGGGTCCGGATGCTCCAGAACCCAGAGGGTCCAGATGCTCTAGAACCTGGAGGGTCTGGGTGCTCCAGAACCCAAAGTATCCGGACTAACTCGGAGACTCTGGGATTAAAATTAAACCCCAACCAAGACCCCGTCCCGGAGCTCTACCCGGACACTCCAGGCAAGACATCAGAATCCGGAGTATCTGGGCAAACCCGGAGACTCTGGTTCAGACAACACTTCCCTTTTTCCCGGTGTCTATGGGTGATTGTGTCTCTCAACTTTTGGTTCTAAAAGGATACTTTGAGTACTGAGACATCATCAAGCCTATCATTACGCATCCCTCTTGATAGTACGGCATTCCTAAACTCAAATTCAACAAAAAAAGGGATTAAATCCTATTGAGTAACTACATGTCGCTTCTCTATTCTTTTTTAAGGATGCCAACGTCGTTTAACTTCTCCAAATAGACTTAAAACCTGTTCATAACCTCAGTAAACTCATTAGTCCCTTAATTGTTTATCATCAATTAGCCAAAACCCACATGGGGGGCCTAGATGCACTTTCAGTACTACTATTCTCACCGAATCATCCGGTGCTAATAGCTTTTTTGAGTCATTAGAAAAACAGTTAGCTGGTGGGTTTGAGGCTATAAATACATCTCCACTCAGTCATTTGACGTGTAGCATGCTGCAGGAGTCTAGAGAAAGCTCATACACACTTGAGAAGACATTCAAGCCACCAAAATGCTTAAAGCGATCAAAAGTCTAGACTGCAGGAGTCTAGTCCGAACGTCTGCATTTGGCTCCAGCAGGAGCAGTATCGCTCTCTACAGTGCTACATCCGAAGATGAATAGTGATATGGAAGAAGCAAATTTGCTATTCCCTCTCCATCCCTTAATACTATTCACAGAGTATGTCTGTGGGTCCAAGAAAAGGAGGAGAGTAATGGAAGGTAGAAAATAAGATAGCTGCTAGAGATGAAAAAATACGAGATGGTGTAATAATATTAGGGGATATTGTAATAGTGTTATAGAGGATAAATTTTTAAGTATCTGCTGGAGATGATCTAAATATTAGTGAGAATGAAGCAGAATAACTAGCTATGTATTAATTATGATTAGATGTTATTAGCTGTAATTATCTATTACTATAGGTAATTAGTGATGAATAGTGATATGTTAAGTTATAATTAATTATAATTAGTAAACATTAGTACTAATTCGAATAACTATCATCCTACAATGCCACTTGTCCCCACCGAAAGTTGCTAGTTTGTCGCTGTAAGGTCTGCACTGGATTTGGAAATCAGAGGGGACAATAACTTGTGAGTTGAGCTATAATAACTTACAGTCGGTTACAACGTTTTGAAAAAAATCAGGTGATCTCAATTCCTAAGCACTTCCCCCCCTTCACTTGGCATATTTTTCGTTTATTTTATTAATTCCAACGTCCTTGCAGCCTCTTTAAGTGGCAGCAGCGACTTCACGAATGATTGAATTTGCTGTGACAATAAAGGACGATAACAAGGGTTGAATTTTACTGAAAAAAACAATCGGCGTTTGGAAAGGAGTAACGAGACTACGCGAGGCCGAATTCACGAGCATCATGGTCAAACTAATTGGGAAGGGTGAGTTTTCTGGTTTCAATACATGCCCCAATTCCAAGTCGCCGCGGGCGCTGCGGTCCCCCGCGCGATCACCTGACCAGAGCTCGTCTCCCACCTAGCACGAACGTGCGTACCCGGCCGGCGGTACCATAAATAAACCACGACGCTACCGGCCTTCTCCCTCCTGGATAGCCATGCATTCTCAAACGCCGGTGGCCAAGAACAAGACCAGCCCATGCCGGGGCCGGCCGACGCCAGCGGCGGCTGCGGCAGACCGCCACGAGGAGCCAGCACGGCACCTGCACGCCACCCCTCCTCCACCGCCGCAGCACCCGCTGACACCAAGCGCGCCCGCTGCTACGAGCGCCACGGACAGCAACGGGAAGGCCGCGGCCAAGAAGCGCGGCGTGCAGAAGCTCCTCAGGTCGGCGTTCAAGCGCGGGGAGCACGCGCCAGGTGCGTCCAGTCGCACCGGATCAGGAGGCCACGCGGGCGAGGAGGCTCAGGACCTCAACTGGTTTTCCTCGTCGTCCGCTAGCGGGAGCAGCGGGAGGAAGGGGCACAAGGCCGGTGGAGGAGGGGGCGATGACGGCTCCGCCGACAGCGACCGCTCCAGCCATGACAGCAGCCTCGAGTTCGAAGGTGCATACTCATAACTCTCTCTCACACACGCACATACGAACGCACATTATCATGCATGACAAATTTTAGTAAAAATTAATTACGCTCTTCAACTAGCTCTACTCTCTTCATTTTATTTTCCTATATAGTATGAAATAATTTGATTTTTCATGAAAATTAAGCTCTTGTCCACAGCTAGTGTAGTGATTAGGAGTCGAAATGTTGGTGCCGCATGGATGTGCAGTTGTAGGTACATAAGGATATCTTCAAAGCTAGCTATGTACATAGGATGGATCTAAGGGGTTGAGGGGGCTCCAACCCCTACTGTTTTGCAGTCGATAGAATCCCTTTCCTAGACCTCTACCCTCCCCGGTTTTTTTCTTTTTTGGTGGTGAGTGGCAGACTGGCATTAGCATTGTTGTCGATGTACCACCGTAAGGCACCGCTTGGGATTGGAGAAATTTCTCGTAATGCATATTCATTGAAATTTCTACGTTGCAAACAGACTCATCTTAGGTTGTTCAAAGATTGGTAATATGATTCCCAACATATAGAGCGAGTTGAATAATAGTTTTGAAGTTGTCGAGCCTAGGGACAATACTGAAATATAAAACTCATTTCTATAAAACGGTCGGTTACATTAATAACATTATGAGATAACCAAATAGCAATATAATGGGAACATAATTAATACTTTTTTGCTTCTTTGCTTCTTTTTTATAGATTGGAATCGTGGCGGCTTATTAAGCTTATTGTCATATTTCCTGTATCCTCGATCGCATATACATGTAGCATGGGCATATGAATTGAATAACGGTAGGCGAAAGCACCAAGATAATTCTTTTTCTCCAAGTAGGGATGTTCTTCAATCAATTTCGGTATCAGTGCATATGTGTTCTTTCTGCAGATCCATATGAATTTATTTGATTAGATCGTCTCTATTTTTAATGTAAGTATGATGATGACTTGAGTAGTGGCCTTCATGTCTGTTGAACAAAAAGAAAAGGAAAACAGTAATAAAATATTGAGAGTCCAATTTCTTTTATGCCTCTAACTATACTCTAGAACAATAAGGTACAGAGCAACCGCTTGGGACATATTTATGGTCCAGTCTGCTTTGCATGTTAATAGTCTAAAAAATACGGGATTTGCTATATTTTGTCCATGTGATTTGAAGCATCTCCACACACCCGATTTTCTCTTCCTCATCTTCACCCTCTTCTAAATCTTCTCCATCTTTAGCAAAACTCTGAGATGTTATGGTATAGGGAGGGGCTTCTTAGGCGAACTTCAACAAGTTAGGGTTAGGGATTAGAGGGTTTGGGGATTGGGATTTCACAATGTCTCCAGGTTTAGAGGGAGTTGTTTAGGGAGGAAGGCCAGCCTAGCGGTGAAGGTGTTGGTGGATGGGTGGTGAGGCTACGAGGATGTTGCCGATCGGGGTGGTGGAGGATAGCCGGTAGGGTGGGGCGGGGTGGGGTGGGGCATCAAAACGAGAGGGGTCAGCGTGCAGGCGGGCTATGACCACGGATCTAGCAACATGAGCCACCGAAGATGGGTACAAGAGGGCAGGGGTGAGCTCACCAGCAGCGGAAGAGATCGAGAGAAGGAAGGAGATCGAAGGGAGAAAAATATCGGGAGGAAGAAAAAGGTCGACTGTTGGATTGAGATGAGGAGGAGGATCCGACGGCTCAAAATTTGTGTGTTTCAGCCCCAAAACACCGAGTGATGAGTAGACTGGGCAAAAAATATTATATACATATTCACTTTTTAAGGGCCACGATATGTGATAAGATGTTACGTGGTCTCAAGAAAATATATATATAGTGATAAACAGTAAGCTTAGGCTTTGTGCTCTTTTTATGCATCACTACGTTTTTTCTAGGAAAATCAACGGTGAGCTTTTTCACCCCGCCTGAACTTTACTAATATGAGTTGACCAGGGATCAAATTACAGCTAGGAATAGAGGCATAAGATTTTAGTGGTATGTCCTATAGGATATTATAGAGATGATTGTATCACTTATATGTACTTTATGAATAATTTGTTATTTCGTTTCTTGAATAATCATTATAGATATTTCTTAGCAAGCATGTAACTTGCTAGTCATTGTTTGATTAATATTCTATATAATGCCCGGTCTCTATCATTATATGGAATAGTAATGATTCGTAGATCACCACATGTATGGATTGATAATTATGTTTCACTGATCATATATAGAGATATCAAATCAATGATGTTGACATATGTTAGAGAATATGATCTTAGATTGACCTGCTCTGAGACATTATTGAGATTGTTACGTTTACATGTGCCATTAGCCAGTTACGTATGAACATATGAGATCATACACTTAACGGGTAGGGACACTAATTCAGATTGGATCAATGCTGGGTTTTGTATTTTACGTGAGGAATTAGAGTTCTAATAGGCCTCAAGGTAGAAGCTCACTGCTGGACTCTATATAAAGAGAGGCGAAGGGCTGAGAAGAAAAAATGCAATTGAGCACCACAAACGAAGATAATGTTAGTGGCTCAGTAGCAGTAATACTTGGATGTCATTTAAGCTTGCTCAAGTCACAAACGAATGTTGTTTTGCTTATCAAACGGTTGCAAGCATAACTTTGAAAATGTTATTATATATTTATAGACACTGTATAAAAAAAATTATTAATGACGGATGATAACCAATATTAGTGACGGTGATAACCATGATCCGTTACTATTGACCGAACATTAGTGATAGGTTGTAATCTTAACCTGTCACTAATGATCGAGTAATATTTTCCGTATTTTTTGACCCAAAAAAAATCAAAAAAATATTTTTCTCACCGAGCCATTCCAACACATGCCCATCCCATATACCTCATAGGTCACTTTTTTCACATTATCTTCAAGTTTGTGATCCATGGAAATCGAACCCGCGACCTCCTCCTTGCATGTGTAGCCACCTTACTACCTCTACTATCATGGAGTTATGATAGAAACTGGACATTTTATTCTTTTAACCTTCTTTGCTGAAGGTTATTAGTGACGCGTCATAATCATTACCCGTCACTAATGACTAATTTTGCCAAATTTTATTGAGGGTTATAACTTGATAGGTGATCCGGAGCGTATTCGATAAAACGGGTATAACTTTTGCATACGGACTCCGATTTTAACGTTTTTTTGACTCTACGGACATATAAAGAAAAGTTATATCTGTTTCCCCCTAACTTTGTCAAATTCAAAGAATTTTTCAAGTACAAAAACGGCTTGGAAGATTGAGTTCTCGTCCCCGAAAGTTTCTGCACCGTTTTCAAAATACGTGTTTGTGTCCATAGCCACCACACCTTACATTAAAGTTGAGCAGAAATGTATAATAGTTTCTATTCTAGCGCTACCGAGGTGAAAAAAGATAAGAGAAAAATAAAATAAAAATAAAAAATATTTACAAATACTGTCATTGGTGACTGGAGTTGGTCATTAGTGACGGACTACAAGTTGATCCGTCACCAATGACTGGCATAGCACGACTCGTCACTAATGAGTGTATCATTAGTGACATGTCAAGTTGTGACCCGTCACTAATGACTAGTCTAGAACGATCTGTCACTGATGATCTTATCATTAGTAACAGGTCACAACTTAACTCGATACTAATTATTGGCCTAGGACGACCTGTCACTGATGATCTTATCATTAGTGATGGGTCACAATTTGATCTATCACTAATGACTGATCATGTTGCGACCCGTCACTAATGATCACACATTAGTGACGGGTCTATATCTGGTCCTGATCAGAAGGGACATTAGTGACGCGTCCTTATTGGATCCATCACTAATAGAACATCAGTAACACGTGTTAAGTAGATGACACTAATATGGTGTCTTCTTTGTTGATAAACGTAGTGAGAACAAACAAAATTAGTATATGATAGCACATATTTTGAGAAAAATATACAATATCATATAAAGACTATATATTATGCCATATTAGAAAGGAACATCAACCAAAATTATAATTTGACAGCGGTATCCCAAAATGATATTTAAAGAAACAATGACTAGTATGTGTATTATGATAAAAAAGAATGAGCTATATTAAGTAATGAAGATATACATTAAATTAGTTAGAGGAAAATTCTTGGTGTAGTACAATAAAATAACATCATGTTTCAGTGCTAAATGTCAGTATCATCAGAGCAACAAAAAAAAAATGCCAACAGCCACATTACGTGGATGTTGTTTTCTAATATATATACTTTTGCAACATTGTCGAGCCAGATTGTAGAAACTAAAATTATTATTATCATTCATCGTGCAAAAACATGCGCCACTCGATCTCAGCCTCTCTTAATAAGGCTTCTGCGTGCGTAGACCGATGTAGGAAAACCACCAGATTGCTTTGGCTCTACGCAGATCTGAATTTCAGTTAACAACTTATGCACAGGTACAGTACAATGTTTTATATTTGACATTGTTTCTTCCCCTGAGGACTTACTTACAGGTATTGTGACATTTCTATCGTGCATTGTGCTCTTGTCCCTCTCCTTGGCTGGAATGCATTATGCATGGCATGATTGCTCTTCAACTTCTTTGCCACCAGCTATATTTGATTACCCCCAAGGATAAAGAAAAGGAAGGATATATCGAAAAGCGCTAGATCTTCTGTTGGATCCCAGCAGATTCCTTGGAACGATAGCGAACTATCATGGCGGAACATTTCCAGCTATGAAAATGAAACTGAAGAGGACCACTTACATGCATGTCTTGAGCTACGAGAGCTTGAGAAGGTCATAGGATCAAAGTCCAAGGCTGCATTATTCCCAGTTAGCCAATGATCAGCTACTATACGTTAAGTAATTTGATGCTTGTTCCTGGATCCAAAGGTCTCATGAGTCATGAGTCCCATTCTTTTCTTCTTGTGGCATTTGTTTACCTCATGCATTTCCTATGTTGCAAGTTGCAACCAGTTTCTCACTTATAAGATTGCCCAGCATTAAGATCAAGGAGAGCCAACTAGTCGTATACTAAACTGCATAAGTTCGTCAACTCTCCACAGTTCCAATATACTACTACTGGAACAGTCATCACATCTGCATCTTTGCGCATATTTTCGTCGCATATCTGGTTGGTTCCCTGACTCTATGCAACCCAACCATGCTCCCGAAGGATCCAAGAACGCAAAGGCCGCAGCCGCGCTGCGCAATGCGAAGATCGGCACCTCCTACGAGGCGTTCCCGTGGGAGAGGAAGATGACGGACTTGCTGCCGGTGCCCAACGCGAGCCGCTTCCTCTCCTTGCTGCTGCTTCCACGGGCGGCCGACGAGTCCCAGACCAGGTTCCACTGCCTGGAGGACACGCTAGCCAGGGCTGATGCCTGGCTCATGTCGTCCCAGAGCTCAGGTGTCCCTATCGTGCCCATGAATGTGCAGACTGAGGCACTGCTTACCAAGGTAAGTACGTCATTGTGCCCATGAGTATAACGATTTCAGCAAAACATTTGTAAGTTCTGTAGGTGTTACGGTGCATAGTTTTGGTCTTCTCTCATTATTCTAGTCTCTTAAGAGTGAATTAGGATGGTTCAGAAAGTAATGAAATGGCTGTGTAAATATGGCAGTAATTAAGCTTTGGCATTACATAAATGTTGAGACCAAAATGAAAGGAGTGTTTGATGTGTCCTTGATCTGTTCTAGATATCTGGGGATACCGCATTATCGACGGTCAATATGGGATCCCTAGGAGACCTTGCAAACTTGGCGACCGTGAGCCTCTACGGGTTTGAGGACTACCATGGCATCGACATTGGTGTTGTCAGGGCGGTTCGCCTGTGGTACGCTCCTGTGGCAGGGGAGCTGGCACTGCAGATCAAGCTGCAACCGGGTGACACCAGGCTTGGCTTCGCTATAAGTCGCACAGAAGAGGTGAGAACCCCTCACAAGCACTCAGTTTTCGGGCATGCTACAGTAGAATACACTGTGAACTGTCTATGTTAATTTGACCGATTAATCATGGATTCATGGTTTGAAATTATCTAGTGTCATACTTCCATTCTGCGGTCATTGTTATTACATCAATTTTTCTGATGTAATCAGCCTCTTAAATCTCTATTGATCTAAAAAAACTCAAATCAAACACTTAACATTAGTTACATTGCTTTAAGATTCATTAAACTTTTATAAAGAGATGGGCTGCTGTCACTACGAGTAATCACTGAATGATTGCTTTGCCGGACAAGCAGGGCTTCATCTACGTCTCCTCGGTGGCGGACGAGAGCACGCCGGGGGTAGCCTCGACCCGCTCCGGCCTTCTCGAGCTGTACCGCCGAGCGCGCTGCGCGTCCAGGCTCCTCGTCGTCTCACGTGTCGGCCGAGACAAGGTGCTCCCCTGGGCAGTCTCGACTGCCGGCGACGTCTGGTGCGCCGACACCGTCTCGCTCAGCCAGCGGCTGTCGCTGCACCGCTACGCGCTGCGCCCCGTCACGCTCGGCTTCCTCTTGTGGGAGCAGCTCACGGTGCCCGCCGTCCTCAGGAGCGCCGCGGCGGCCAGGACAGCGTCAGCGGCTCAGGCGGTCGTGCTGGCAGCGCAGGACGGCGACGAGGCGTCCTCCGACGAGATGGCGCTCGACGGCGACGGGCCGGATATCGTGCTCAGCAAGGATTCTGACGACTGCACGTTCAGGTTCCAGAACATCGGCCTCCCCGACAGCTGGCTGTGAACTGAAGCGCGCGAAATTGCAACGGCAGCCGTGTCTACGGATTCTATGTCCCAACGCTAGTTTAACTCTTCGAATAATTATCGTGGAATAATAGCTTATTAATTAACGAAACGGAAAATTTATTCATCAGTCGAATGAATTTTTTTTTTCTAAATCAGCATTCGCCTCACCGAATCCATCATGATTAGAACTTTGGCGCCTGTTTGGTTCGCGACTGCAGTTCTACACATCAGGCATACAAGTTTGACTGACTATGTTTAGTGCTTGGTTTGCTGTCGGTCATGGCATGCCAAACTTTCTCTTCGCTGGAGCCCGGCTATCACAAACTCAATTAGCAAATCTTGCCACGGTGGTGGCAAACGATTTGTTAAAAGGAAACCGTTGCAATGCAAGCCAAACTTTTGCCATAAAATTGTGGAAGGTAGCAACCAAACAAACCCCACGTTACTTCTCCGACACATCCGATGAACGGCGCCACCCCGGCCCGCGATCCGGCTGCTGCGAGCAAGGAAGAAGAGGCTTATAGGCAAAACCTGTTAAGCAAACCACAGGGTTGGTGAGACAAGTTAGAGACAAATGAATAATGCATTGGAGAGCTCAAACAAAAGCTGATGTTCCATAAACTCTTATGCACCTTCACGTGCAACAAGAGAATTTACAGAAGGATATCTCACCATGATGCGATTTGTGAGCAGTTACCGCGTCAGTATTCAACTCCAAAATTCAGATGGATCAACAGGGGTGGTCATCTGACTTTCAAGTCACAACGACTTATTGATCACACAAAGGGACACAATATGTCAGTTTGAGCCACAATGCTGCATCTAATGTACATTCATTCCCTCGCATATCACATCACATGTACCAGCCCAAACTTAGAAAATTTAGAATTTTAGACAAGCGAGGAAATAAGTAAAATAAGCCAACTAAAATTTTGCTTAGATGTAATTTTTTTCTTTAGTTTTTCTCTCACTGTGCTTGTTGTTTTCCTTTTTGCTTTGGTAGGTGCCTTGGTATTCCTTGGTTCCTATGGTTTTCCTAATTAAACCTTAATCAGGATATAATAGAAGCACTAGAAAAAAGTATTAAGCAATAGATAATAGGATAAAAGAGAAAACCCTGAAACTACCCTTGGGCCAAAATCCATTTCTCCCCTCCCTTGGCTTAGCTCCTTTCTCTCTTTTCTCTGGGCCAAAGTCTGTCTTTGCAAGTCGGCTGATCCTTCTATCTTCCCTTTTCCCTTCCACATGGACTGTTAACCAACGCCGAGCTGAAACCTTTTCTCCCACCCCGCCCCGGCCAAGTCCTTCCCGCGCTCCCCCTCTTCAAACCCAGCCGCACCCTTTTCTCCCTAACCGGGATATAAGTAGCCAGCCCAATCCATCTTTTTAGCCTCCAGCCCACGCGCACCAACCTACCAGAAGCTAGCAAACCGAGGCCCACTTCACCATGCGCTATTGGGCCCTAGGCCGGCTGCAACCCAATTGGCTGACTGCACCTGTTCCCTCTCCCTTCCCCTCGTAGACCACCATGGTCCACATGTCAAACGCATCATCCACCCTGGCCGATCCCCATCGTCACGATTATTCCCAAACCAACAACAAACCTTCACGAAAAATCTGACAAGGATTCAAAGGGGAGATCGTCTAGAAGAGGTTCAATGAACTCATGAAGGACTCCTCAGCCGAATTTGGTCTTTATCTCCAAGAATCCCATGTTTAAGCGAGGAAACCTATGTAGATTTTAACCTTGCCACCTCCAGACTCTCCTTAACCCTAACCGACCCCAGTCCTATCTGAAAGTGCATCTAACCCCTAGGTGTGGTTTTGATTATTAATGACAATATTTTGAGAATTGTTAGTAGGTTGTTCCATATCATGGAAAAGAGAGATGCATCAAGATGAATGAGCTCTAAGTGATGCTCGGGTAAGTCAATGACAATACCTATGGACTAACAATTATGTTGAGAATTGTTATTAGGTTATTTCATAGGAGATGCATAAATGATGAAGTATGGATTAATTGAGAAATATCATGAGTTCAAAGAATTGTATCAAAGTCATTGAGATCTTAGTGATGCTCACAAGAAGAAAGAAAAGCTCACTGAAGATTGGTGATAAGTGTGAATGCTAAGCTACTTGTGGAAATCAAGTAGCTAAAGGTATGTTATTGTTAATTGAGTTTATGGACTAACCCACGTGCTTTGTGCTTGAAAGTGGGTTAGGATTAGGATCTATAAGAAGGCATAAGTTGAATTGAAATCATATATGCCAAAAATGAAGAATAAGATTGGACTCCATATATGATAAAGTGAATTTATTGAAGATGTCAGATACAAAATGGTTTCTATGGCAAGACAGTGAAGGGCAAGCAAGACTCGGCTATGATGGACTATCCGGTGGTGAAGGGCAAGCAAATGACTTAGCGTCGAAGAAACAAAGCGGTGATGAAGAGCCAGTGAAGGCTTTGCCCCAATATCGTATGAGGCCATGGAAAACTATGGATAATTCACATCAATCACATGAAGAATCAAGAAAAGATGGAGTGACGATGATATAAAAGTTGACAACCCTCTAAAGTTTGAAGGAAAGAACCGATACTTGAAGGTATACAAAGGCTCAAAGTGGTTCAAATGTGTTTTATCTTTGAAGTTGAGTATAGGTATGTCGCGCTATTAAGAGGGATGCAACATTGAATAACTTGTCGTTTCTCAATGCTCAAGAGTTTCTAACAAACCCAAAGTGAGAGTTCGCTTTAGGAGCCCAGTGCCAAAAGTGTGGAAGTGTTTGAATTGGGTTTTGGAGAGTTCCTAGTTTTATCCTATGAGTTTAATATCATAAATTCAGTTGGAATGTGTAGTCCTCTGAATAAGCTTTTTATAGAGTTCAAAATCGTCAAAATCGAACTTCGAGATCAAAAGTTATGGTGTTTTCTCTTCGGTGACCTAGGTTGTTTTGTTAAACTGCGAAGACTCCGCACCTTTTTGCGGAGAGTCCGTATTTTTTATGGAGGATCCGTAAATTCTAGGTCTAACAGCTAGTTTTTTTAAACAGGGGTTTCTTGTGTTAAAGTCCAAAGGGTCCACAAATTTTTACAGAGATTTCGCATTTTCTCAGGTGTAACGGCTAGTTTTTGGGGGTTGGGTATTATACCCCCTCCTTTGGTTGCTGCTGGTGCCTCCACGAAATACCTCAAAGCCAAAGCTATTTGTGCTCTCTCCACTCTATTCTAGTGTGAAATTTGAGAAGAAAAGTGAGTTGGATTGAGAACTTAAAAGATTGAGTGTAAGTGAGCTAAATCCCATATTGAGCACCCAAGTTCATCAGCAAGAAATTTGTCGTCGCCTCTTGGAGCTTAGAGCTCCTAGGTGGCTAGGTGCACCGGCGAGCACCCATGGTTGTGGTGTGCTGCGAGAAAGTTTGTGAAGGCTTTAATTTCACCTCTACAAGGAAGAAATTAAGAGTGAAAGCCAAGCTCAAGAGTGATCAAGCTTGGAGAGGAAAAGGGTTGAGAGAGACCCGACTCAAGGTGATCGAGCCTCTCAACGGAGACGTAGGAACCTCTAGTGGAGGTGTCCGAACTTCGGGAAATTAATCGCGTGTCTCCTCTCTTTGTTTCTTGTTCTTCAGTTCTTGCCCTCTATTTATGCATATTGTTCGATCTACTTTCTTGTGAAGTTTCAGCTGCAGGTACTTGGTGAGATAGGTTGGAATACATCCACTAGTGCTGGATAATTCATGGATTTGATCCATGTTAAATTGCATAGGCATCTACTTAAGTTTTTTCTGAAATCTCTAGAGTATCCGCATATTTTTGCGGAACCTCCGTATATCTGCGGAGGTTCCGAAAAAATATGCGGATTGTCTGCATATTGCTAATCTGCTGCATTTAATTTGTAAAGTTTTTTAGGATATGCCTATTCACCCCCTCTATGTGACATCAGATCCCATTTCACTATCTCCCTCTCGCCCTTGGCCTATAAATAATGGCCTAGAACTCGACCCTAAGGCTTTCCGCCCTGACTAGACTCTATGTGCAAAGCTTCCGCCACCAAAACCGCTCCGCCGCTTGCCGAGTTTTCCTCGCCGACCAAGTAATTGGTTGCGCCCCTACGATGCCTCCTGACACTAGGTGTAGCTTCTATTGAGATTATAGGATGCCTCTTTGTTAGATTAGATCCAATCCATCCGATTGCGATCCAACGCCCCAGTTTTAATGAAGCCCTACCCAGTTAGCTTGCCACATCAACTACCACGTCACCACCTTAATCCGACATGGCAACCCAGTGGACAACACCATGTCAACCCTTTTGTCTATGTGGCATCCCAGTCAGCCTAATCACATCCTTTGCCACATCAGTATCATCCTATCACCATGTTAGTCTCCCTTGCACACATATCATCCTAGTTAGCAACCCAAGCATCAATTATTTAAGTTTCCTTGTTGAAATCATAATAGGCCTTAATGATGCAATAAAAAAGATTTTTGTATTAAATTAATTCTATTAATTCCAAAAAATCTTGGAAAATCCTAAATTGCTCTAAAAATGCCAAAAAGTCCTAATCACTTAGTTTCACCTATAATTAACATTTTCCCCTATTTTAATCTTTCAGAAGTTTGATCTTGTCAACCGTAGCTCTGATTTGATCGGTTCTTTTGCTAAAATTCTTAGAAAATCTTTTTGAAGTCCTAATCTTTCTAGTTAGGTTGTTTGTTTTATGTTATTTGGTTCTTTTCTATCTTAGTGTTTATTTGTTGTCTTTCCGCTTGTTTTCGCAAGTAGACGTCAAAATTCTGGAGGAATAGGAAGGATTGAAAGACCAAGACGTTGAAGATCTAACTGAGTATCGAGAAGGCAAGTTGTGTCCTTGACCACATTGATCTTATGTTTTAAAATATTTTGTTTTATACAATTGCATGCTAATAATACTGTCAAAAATCTCAAGTTAGGTTTTACCCTAGTTTTCTCTTAACATCCTTATCGCCATAGTTTTGGTTAGTTTATGGAAGGGTAGTTGATGCTTAGCGTTGCTTTTAGGATAGTGATAATGATAATTGTTCAACTAAATATGATAATGGTGTTATGCAACTATGATAAAAGTGATGGAATAATTTTTTGTTAGCAACATGAAAATAGGGTTTAAGAAAGTGTTTGGTGGAGACAGTGCAGATTGCACAGAAGGGTTTGTGGTAGAGTTGCTCAAATCGTTTAAGGACCAGTTTATTGTGCATTCGGACTGAGCTTTACAGTACAACCACGAGCCTGGTATGGAAAAGTTCTAGCCAATTAATTAGATATTTTTTTAAGTATAGTGCAGGCTAGTTGGTGGTATAGGGTCAAAAAGGTGAACTTTTTGAAACTATTTGGCATAAGAGGGAGCTGCCATAGTGGAGGGTGTACTCTCACGCCGGTGAAACCTTAGCGGCCATGCATATATTGAAAAATGCTTTGTAAATGTTTTGTAGTAGTCTCTCAGCGCACATCTCGAAAAGTGTGTAAGAAACTGACAAGTATCAACAAATGAGTTGATCATAACTTATAGATAAAGTATATAATCTCTGTAAAGTACAAAACTAATTAATAAGTCGTGTTCATGGTTAAGAGCAGCGAGGAAAGCCACGCGTTATTAGAACTTGATGGTTTGATCTTTTTGGTCAACGGTGGTGGTAGAAACTAGAGTTGACATGGTTTGATGGTGGTCAACCTTAAAGATGGAAATATTGGTTAAGGTGTTTATTTTTTATCGGCTATAGTGGTGAAAATCATAGTTGAGGTGGTTAAATCTTTGGTTAAGTTCAAAGGTGAAAATTTCAAGGTTATTATTTACTTTATTGTTATTTACTTAATTAATTACTCACTTTTCAACTATTTTAAAATAAAAGTTGCTTTTCTGCAAATAAACTATGTCAATTTTATCATTGTTTAAACCTACATATATATTATTTTTTTCCATAACTTACGAAGTACGACATATCTAACACTTACTATACCCAAACCACACTCAGTTAAGAAAGAAGTGCAATCTATAAAGATGTTCTCCGTCGATTGACTTCAGGGTTATCAGTGAAGATAAAAACTACGTTTAAAATTGCTACAGTTTAATTTGCTTCTTCGACCCTTAAAAATCTCTTTTGTAATATGATTTATTCAATTAAGTTATAGATATTAATTTGTTATCATCAATAAAATCACTATATGTTTGAATTGATTTCTAAACTCAATATATAATTATTTTCTTGCTCCGGTGTCGACACCGCATCATGTCTAAACATATATATTTCTGTATCAGGGTCAGCACAAACATACTGGCTCATAATCTCAACTCCACATCTCATGTCCGGAGATGCCTCAGTTTAGTCCCAATTTTGAGTTTCTGCCACCTTGACTTCATATAGTCTTAAAGTCACTTCCAAATAAAGTTCTTTAATTTTCACTGCCTCAATACAGGACACTTGTTGGAGCATCCCTAATGGCTGAAGACCACCCAAGCCTCAGTTGCCCGCACCGAGCAAATCCTAGTTCTAAGGGGCCGCTGATGGAATCCTTTCAAAAAACAAATGATCACATTAGTGACAGATTAGACGCCTATCATGCTGACTTGTTGTCCAGACACGCTACAATGTGCTCCACAAGCTTTTTGGGGTTCAATACTTGTGATAAGCAGCACAGTAAGCTGAAGAGCTTAGCAATCTTTATGTACAAAATTATACGTGATGTACCTCAGATACAAGAAGCAAACATCATAAAAGCCTTCGCAGGAAAGCCCCTACGTTACCCACTGTGTCGAGCGCCTTTGTATTTTTTTCAGTAAGGAACAAGATTCCACCAAGCATATTCCTTAGTCTGCCAGCAGTCATCTAAGTACCATTGTCATGGTATATTTGAACTGGCAGAAAGGGGGCCATCTCTTAGCTGCTGTAGGGAAAGTTGTAGCTGCTTATGGACCATCTCAGCAACCATTCGCAGTCTTCCCTGGCCTGTATCTCCAATCGCTGGAGACCCATTTACTGTTTCCACTGCTCTGGCGACCGTTTGCTTGCATCTTTCCCAATCTTCGTATTGCAGCCAGCAAGCTTTACCACCATGGCTTCCCTCCATTGCAAGGAACGTGATATGACCATTGTCCCCGAAGGTGTACCTCAGTCTCACAGATACACAATACGGCAACCAGGAAGCTCCACCAGACACACTCATACGATGAATAAGAGCATGGTCGAGTACAAAAGTTAGACCAAAATCTACTGAATGGTTGGCTCTGTCATGATTAATATTGCTCTTTGATGACGATGAACTCTCCGCATAATCATTTGGAACCGATCCTTGGTGCTTTTCCAAACAGAGTTCAACCTGGGCCCTCTGCGCACTAGCAATTTCCCCATGAGCCTCGAACTGACTTTTATTCCATGCAAATAGCTTTATGAATTCTCGTATGACTGAAATGGGCAATGTAAGCAAAGTGATAAAAGAAGCAACCCTAGAAGCATCATATGGTTCACAGGCGACACGCCTACTGAAATAGTCACATATTTCATTTATATCTGATGTTGCTAGCTCTTCCTGAGAAGGGCTCTGAGCTTGCTGCTGCTGTTGCTGGTGGTGAAATCGTTTGACATTAAGAACTTGAAGAAGCAGTTGAAGTCGTTGAACACTAACCGCAAAGACATAACCACTGCAGGACAAGAATGGGAAAACAACATGATCAGATTCAATACAATATTTATTTAGAAATCTACAAGTTTTCTTTTTAAAAATAAGGGATATATGCCAAATCTTCAGATGAGAGCATATAAATGCATATTTCAACAACAGGATACCGCTAGCAAGCCTAGCAGTTCAACTGGGAAAACTGGAACTGCTTTCAGATTTGATTTGGTTCAGAATTATGTACCCTTTATAAGAACAGCATCAAAATGGAATTGACATTGTAATTTGTATTAGGATAAATCAAACAGAACATTCACGGACTTGGCAAAAACAAAAGGCTAAGGGCTGCAGTGCCATGATGCCCATGACAGGAAAAGTGATTTTGACACTTGGAGTCTCCCAGAACTAAAATCTTACCTATGATATAGACATACAAAACCATGCTCTGAAAGTTTCTTCTTCTACATATTATGGAGAGAAGAAAAAAGATGTACGCAAAACATTTATTTTATTTTAAGTTTGTGAGAATTAAATTTAGTTGAATCTACAATGGTCACAGGGAAATAAAAATAATAATGTGAAGCACATATATTCAGTAAATAGCAGAAGTTTTAGAGAACGCAGATAAAACTAAATGTTTGCCATGTCTTAAGAGCATAGTACCACCTGCATGCTTAACCAAAGGAAAAATAACATTAAACATGCTCATCTAAGATATGACATTATCACACAAACCCAAAGAAGAAAACAATACGAAAAGCTTAATGTATAAAACATTATTACATTAAAACATGCTCGGTTCTAGGACGTTCCTGTATGCAGTGTTGTTCCTTTATTGGGCATACATGTAAACGTGTGTATACCCCATGGCATTTATATTAGCACATTCAAAAAGTTGGGAACTTTGTCTTTCTGTGAAGTATGAAGCAGAAGGTGAAAGTTCCATATGTTATCAATAAATTGCTTCTTACCCCACAAAAAAACGCAGTGCTGGCTGCTCCTGATCCAAATTTAAAAGTGCTCCTTCATTCTCTTTCAAAACTGACCCTAATATCTCTTTCAGAAGTTCAGGAAACTGCGAGAACAACCATAGAACTCCAAAGTACTTAAGTATGCCTCGCAACACCTTCTTAAGAGCAGCAAGAGGAACCCAGGAACCACCATAGCCACCATCGTCCCCAAGACCAGTAAAAGCTGAGTTCAACTCACCCTTCATATGAACAGGAAGGTTTGTTCCAGGAGAAAAGTGTGCGGGGGCTCCTGCAATTCCTGAAGCAAATTTTGAAGATGCCACCATGGCACTGCCTGCTCGAGTGAAACTAGGTACCACCCTTTTACCAACATTTGGAATTGGGCCAGAAATAGCAACACCATGAGCACCATTAAAGCGATTCGGAGCAGGGGCTGATTGCTGACTTCCAGAAGCTGTATTGGCATTGGCCTTCAACTGTGCACCACTATGTCTAGCACTCATAAAACCGGGTTCAAAAGCATTTAGACCCTGAGCAACATGCTCCATTATGAATGGTCGAAATTGTGGACAAGGTAAAGATCCACCCACTGAAGGTCCACCTTTTGGAGGGGTTGCTGGCTGCAGCCATACCTGATCCCCAGCAAAGCAGCGTATGTCAACAGAGAAAATCTTGCGATATATAATGCGTATCCAATATGGTCCACGGAGCACAACAGAAACATCAAAAGGGAATGATGAGCTTGGAACTAGTCCAGGCCCACCCCGCCCTGTAGCAGACAGCACGGAACTCTGAAGATTATGATTGTTAACATGGGTAATTGCAGGGCCCAGTGGGACAGATACATTTTGCATAGTAGTCGATGATGAGTCATTTGCCGGAGCCCCCTGTGATGGAATGTTGTTTTGCTTTGGTGCAGAACTGTAACCAGTAGGAACTGTTACAGGCATCTTCGCAGGGCGAATCGCACTACTAAGGGCAAGTAAAGGTCCAGCTGTAAGCCTGATGCAGTCCAAGAATGAAGCTACCTCACCCACATTCACGAAATCCTCCAAAAACTGCATTACGTGAACTTAATTAGAAAAACAACAACGAGATCTCATGGAAGATCAATTCCTAAGCAACAGCTTAAGAGGCTGTGCTATGGTGATAAACTTGAAATGTCCAAATAGAATATGAATTTGTACTATAACATGCTAATTGGTTATGGCAACCAATTTTGCTCTTACATCAGTCTGTCCAAAACAGAATTCTATTTGGAATTCATTTAAATCATTAATTTACCGTGATTTTGATTTGGATGAAATAAGCTGTGGTTCAGTAAGATGCTATATAATGCATCAGAAAACAAACGTAATGCAGTAACAGAAGAAATAGCACTTAAGGGAATCAGTGTTGCATTACTACCTATCAGGACAGCCTTAGTGAGATTCTTTACCACTATCTAATTTACTAGACGGGTGGCAATCTTCACATACCAGTAATAAGTGAAGTCTGGCATTATTTACCGCTACTTGAGTAAGGGCTTGTTTGGATTGAGTCCTGGCCAGAGCTGTCTGGCCAGGCAGCTCCCTCAGGCGTCCGATTTCGATCGCCTGGGGCTGACGCTGCTGCCTGGCCAAAGCTGCCTGCGCCAGGGTCCGAACCAAACAGGCCCTAAATAAGTTACCTAAATGGAGCAGTTCACAACAGGATGACTACAGTACAGAGAAAGGCCAGACAACATGGCTTGAAAGAGGCTAGGGTTTTAAAGTAGGCAGAGGCATAGATTGGGATGAGAAACCTTTAGATGGGAGAGACTTAACTATTTCCTGCTTAATTCATAACGGATAAAACGCTATCCCTTATTCCCTTCTATAGGGAGAACTTCACCTGACCCCTAAGAAACAGTATCTTAACTTAGGAAACTTATATCTAAACATGGAATATATACATATATGAAGAAAAAAACACCTAACAAAAACTAATTATTATTATTGTCTATAAGTTCACATGAACTGAACAGTACTGCTGCAGTTCCTAGCAGTTCCGCTAAGCAAAGAAGCATACTCAACCAAAATATTAAGCAATGCATAATTGCATATAGTGTACGCATATAATGTAGCAGTAAGCGCATATGCCAAAACCAAAACATGGGCTGATAATATTAAGCACAGACAAACCTTTGTGTGTGGCCAAAGTTGGTCTGGAGAAACATGGATTGTGCAACCACTATTACCAGCCTCCCACTCAACAACAAAGTGAACCATAGGCACGGCACCATGACTGAACCACAAGCTCATCAAACCAACAGCTTCAATCCTGAAAATTCTCCTCATCTGTTCAGATAACCTGTGTCTACTACCTTTTCTTGCAGGATGTAACTTCGTCTCTGAAGATGTCACTTTTTCTTCTAGCTTGTCATCAACTTTTATACCAATCGATCTCCGCATTCCACAAGAAAATGCACGAGCATTTGAAAGCCGTTGTAAATCTGAGACAAGCTTCTGTATACTATCAGCCTCAACAGTATGATAAGTCAAAATGACCCCATCATCATCAAAAGTGATATGTGAATCTATTTCAGAAGTGTTCGCTATGCGAACACCAACACCCCATTCAGTAGTAGTGCTGCCACCATGTACTTTCCAGAGTGAACTGTAATATGGATCATTGATCCTAACATCCCAAGACATACGTGCAGCATTACCTAGGTGTAAGCATACATGTTTCCAGGAATCCTCTTTGGGAAAAGGTAACCGCAACCAAAGATTAGAGGATGATGATGTCCACAGCCCTACTTCTTCGGCATATGGGATGCCAAGAGAATTCATCTGGGTAGTCAGTTGAGCATATTTGATACAAAGTGAACAGTGCTTTATGACATGACGAAGTACAGAAGCATAAGTAGCTGATGTAACACAATGATTTTCTTCTGTAAGTACATTTCCATATGTAAGGGGTTTTCCAGATTGTGCACTGGATGAATATGCCATAAAAACAACACCATCCTTCATACGTTCTGGTACTTTTCTTCGTTTTGTTGGCCCATCACTGATTCTGGATTGTTGTAATGATGGGATATTCAACAAAAACTCCGAAACAGATCGTTTTCTAGAAGGCCCTCCAGGTTTTGCAGTAGAGATATTTCCCAAAACTGCAAAGTGCTAAAGAGAGTCATAACAAGAGCGATAAAATCAGCATAGACAGAGACAGCTATTTGGATAATGGAGAATACAATCCAAAGATTTTTAAGAAGTAAATGGTAAAAGTACCTCGTTGGCCATCTGAAGAAAGAAGTTGAAGAGATTTACTTCCATGCACAATACCATGGCCCTCTGGAGATCTCAATGAGCTAAGGTCTTGACCAGATTTACAGTCTGACGACATGAATGAAATTCCAGCAGGGACTGAACTGGAAAAGGCATTTGTACCTTTTGCATAATTCAAATTACTCAGCAGATTACTGTTCAAGGTTACACTAGGCGTAACTTCAGAGGTGTTAATGTCAGAATACATAAAATTTCTGCCCAGCTCAGGCAGGCCAGCTGTGCCAGTGACTCCCTCAAGATCAACTTGAATAGAACTTAAATGAGTAGAGGGCGAACTATAAGGTGGCAAAAGTTGATTTTCTACTGTTGAAGAACTTGGATCAGATCCAAATACTTCATCAACAACAGAAGAAAACGAAGGCGAAAATGAAGGTATTAAGGGCACAAGCTCGCTATTTCCACTTTGCCTTAGTCTACCTTCAATACTTTGGTTGTAGTTAACCATGTCTTGTAGCACCTTCTCAGCATCAAAAAGGTTCACACTGTATTCATTTTCACCTATTTGCATACTGTTAATGTCAATCCTATTAAACCTTATGGCTTCGTTAGCGTCGGTCGCAGCATCGGCATTAGACTTGTTACTTCCATCAATCCATGTCTCAAGCAAATGAAAAACAGGCCTAAGGTCATTATCAAGTTGTATCAAGAGATAATAGGCATTTGCGCACTGAGGAAACCCCATGACCACAAAATCTGAACCATATAACACGGACTTTGGAATCTTTAGAGTAACCTGAGACTGAGAGTAAACCTGGAATAGCAAGAAAAATTAAGACATGTATGTTACTATACAAAGAAAAACCTGGCATATTCTAACCAGGTGGTTAATTGTTCACCAAAGAGACCATTGAAATTTAACTGCATGATATAACACATAAAACGCTGCAAGGTTCAAATTGTTGGAGCCTTGGAGGCGTTTTATCTGGCAAATATAGTGCTGAGTCCATTCACTGTTTTTGAGCAGGCGATATTAAACAATACTCAAACGAGTTGTCCAAAAGTAAGATAAGAAAAATGGAATACTGAAATAATACTCAGTATATAGATGGGATATTCAACTGGAAATCATTCAAAAATGGCATGAATGGTTCGGACAGAGGGTAAACTTTTGTCTATTTATGTTTCAGGTACTTTATTACTTCCTTTATGATTGTGTCAATGTACAAACAGCCCAACAAGGACCACTGCTATTTAGGAATGAAACCAATACCAGGTTGGTTCACATTGGGTTCAGGTATGATGATTACCTGTCAATTGTAGTAGGATGTACTAATGCTATATTGAATTACTCTATATGAACACAGATACTGTTCGGTGCTCCCTTTATTCACACCAGGTTTCATACTTATCACATACTATTTTACTTTCAAGTGCATGCTATTTACTCAGTATAAGAAACTTGAAAAACTTCGAAGCCAATGATCACACACTACAAACGAAGTTATACAAAGATAATTGGTCAGACTTGGGATTCCAAAATAAGTATGGCTTTTAACTCTAGGCAGGTGGCTTACTACAAACGATCAAATTTCCATTTCAGTCTCAAGATGATTCAGATGAGAGTAACAAGACTGTGATTCACTGATTTGCTACAAGAACATTGTTGCAAGAATAAGCTCTGAGAGCTAATAACTAACACAAGGAAACAGGTCTAAAATATATACGGGGGAAATAAAAAATACTAAGAGGCAGTAGAGTAAGATAACCTTCAGGCCCAGAAACCTTCCAGTTGCAGCAAATAAGTGGAGGATGCTCCTGGTCTTTAAGCTCACAAAAACCTCGCTTGCTGTAAGACTCCCTTTGTTTAGAGCTTCTTCAGATTCTAACAACGCAGAAGGTGGCAAGATATTTTTGGATGATTGAAAGAGGAGGCGACCACTCCTATTGTGGAGAGAAATAAGTTACAAAATTAGGAAGTAAATGGGTTGACCTGGAACAAATATAGAAACAGGTGGAGAATTCATCTTTACTATTCCGTTTGTTCCATAATACAGGGCCCAAATCTTATGCACACAGATTAAGAAGTTGTGAAACAACAAAGACGTGGAGAATTATCTTCAGGCTTCCCCAAGAGTCCAAGTGGTGCCAAGTGGTTCATGGGCACCCAGCCTGTACACCTTGATAACCATTCTTACAGCAGTACAGCACAAATCTTTATCGCATAGTTACTTTTGGACACTTCTCTTTGTTATATTTTCAAGAAAATGCTGGATGTTAACATGTTAAAAGCTTGGTGTCAAATATGATAGTACTCTATCAAGTAGAGCATAGAAATTAACTAAGTCATAACTCATAATATTGAAGAAGTGTATCCCAAAGACTGGACATGGGGCGAATCCAACACTAAAAGTCCTCCTAGATACATCATTTAACCATGTTCAGAATCCTGGAACTTCTGCATGACCATTAATTTTACAAAATAGTTATATATACAAAGTTGTGGGCACATCTGCTGTGATGAACATGATCTCTTCTGAAATACTCATTTTGGGCATGTTTGGTTCCATGGCTAGCCTAAGCAGTTGCCTCCTAACAATGTTACGCAAGAATATGTGTTTGTTAGAGGCTTAGAGCTTAAAAACCTTGCTAACAAGATTTGCTCACATGGGCAAGGAAAGAAGGTTGCCCATTGACGGAACCCAGATTGGCTCCCACATGTGGGCAAGGATTGATTGCTCAACATTTTGTCATGCTGAGGTCCACTAGACAATACTAAGTAATATTTTGAGTAATTATCATACTTATTTTAAGAAAACATACAGCCATTCAACAGTTCAAGGCAAAATAACTAAACACCTAACCTTGTTGTCATCCTTTTCATGAACTATATGCTCATGTGGCTAGTTTATGCTTATCCTTGCCTAATAAAGCATATGCTCATGTGGCTAGTTTATGCTTATCCTTTGCCTAATAAAGCAAAGTGAACAAGGAATCCAAGCATGCCCTTAGTGTCTACATGTAGGCAGCCATCATCGTATGTGGTCAAACGCTTTAAATTTGATTACTACTATGCATAGAAGTTACAGGTTGATCATATGGCAATGATATCATTTGACTTTTCGTGAAAAAAGTACTTACACAATATTGAAGTTCCTTGTAAAATTTACTAATATATTGCTAGAAAAAATTATGGTCAAAATCTAATATATTACTAGAAAGATGATGGTCAAGGTCTTACATTACATAATAGAGAACTGCATATGTGCAATTAAATTTTTTATACAAAATCATGACCTAAGATATCATGTGGAATGTAAGGTAAGAAGACTAACAATGTATCAAATAAATAACAGACCTGATATTTATCCCAAGGTGAATATACGATTGTCCATACGCCCTAACCTGAAGAACTTCATTTGTACAAGAATTCTCAAAGTTCCTTCCATCCACTTTCTGCATGATTTATGGACATAGAAAAGGCACCAAAAATTAGAGTGAAATCAGCCAACCAAGAAACCCAAAAGCAAAAGGATATCCCAACTAACCATCTACAAGTCCAGTTAAAGAAAATGTAAGAAAATAAAGTGCTTAGAAAACAAGCATTTCATATGATGGCATGACAGAACTTCATGGTCATGATTTGTTGATTAGTAGATCAACCACAAACGCAAGGCACTTGCACTAAAATACCCATACCTTTCCTAAATGAACTTCTTCTCGTTTCAGGACAACATCAGTAGGTGATTGCGAAATTTGAACATTTTTCCTCAATTCCCTTTGAATTTCTAGAAGACAAGTGTGTCTATTGCAAGCAATTGCTTTCAAAATAAGTGCTTCAACATCAATGCAACTCAGATCAATAGAAAGATCAGCCTCTTTGTTGGTAAGTGGATCCAGTATAAATGAGCTGTGCAAACACTTTATCAGCATATCCTTCCCTGCCTCAATACTGATAAATGGGGATAAATCAGGTTCTGCTGAGCCACTGCTTTTTTCATCTAGCCAATAATTCACCTTCAAACCAGGTATCCTAAACCCACTTGAATCTAGCTCCCCATCTTGACCAAGCTGCACTGGAGCATTATTCCCACTTTGTGTTGCACTACTATCTGAGATAAGTTCAGATTTTATTGCATCCTTCCATCTACCTTGCCGTAGAACATTAGCCTGCCTAATTACAGTATCCATAACAAGAGAGATGCATAACTCATGCAGTACTGTATACAATATCATGAAGGGATTGTCAGTGTTAGCCATTCTCCGTTCAATATCATCGCCCAAAGCATATCGTCTTGTCTCTTCAAGCTTAATAGGTCCAGTCTTCTCACCAACAAGTAACTCCATGTGCAATACCCTCCACAGCGAGAAATGCCCACGGTAGCCCAATGTAAGAAGAACTTTAAACTCTCCATCTACACGAAGATTTGCTATCCCATCAGTCACTGAAACCTCAGATATTTCTTTAGGAAGTGAGGTTTCAAGTAATTTTGCCCGTACAAGTGTATTTAATTTCTTCAAAGTAGGCCTTCTTTCATCCAGAAAAAGTGTATTCTGTGTACCTATTTCCTCTATACATTTTGGTAATCTCCTATAACTCCCTGTACGTAGGACTTCTGTAGCAAATGGAACATCGAAAATGGGAGCACGGGCCTGCTGCAGTCCCTCGTGCATAAAGAACAGTGAGTCTGCTGTTTGGGTGAAGCATGTTTCATGGCTAGAGAGCGTTGACGCAAGCTGCTGGCAATAATGAACCAGAGGAACCTGAAAAAGATCCAAATCAAATATCTCAATCACGAATTTAAAAAATGACAGTATCTTTACTGGCAAAAGAATAAAGGAGAAAAGTTCTGAATAATTAAAGTATTAAACAGAGTTCTGTAATAGTGCCTCAGTTTCACAATATTTGTCGAACTACCCTACATTTCATAGACCAATGAGGCACAAATCTAAGTAATAGCTCAAGGAACTGGATCAGGATCATCAAAAATAAATAGTTCAACTATACCTTCTTAAGGACCCCTATTAAATTGTGTATGTCAACCACTAGACATCTCTTTTCACATCATTAATTTAAGGGGTAGAGGGTACAATAACTAACAAAACTTTTGATTCCCTCAACTGAAAAATACTGTCATCATGGTGCGCGGGCCACAGGGCCTAGAATAGATAAGGAAGTAGGGATTGTTAGGATTAGTTTCCATCTATTAGACATCTACTATGTATAAAGAGAGGATAATCATCAATAAAGACACAAGCAAGAATCAAGAAGGAAAAGTCCTTCTTGTCGTCCGGCTGCTCTTGCTCCCAGCTGAACATCTCCCTCCCTCTCTCCACCATCCAAATCCCAGAAATATAACAAATATCAAACAGCAGTTCCAGATAAAAATCTAAGGTATGATGTTGCCAAGGGCTATGTGCAGCAACCGGGCATTGACTTCGATGAAGTATTCGCACCCGTTGCTCGTCTTGAGTCTGTTCGGTTGCTGCTAGCTGTTGCTGCGCAAGATGGCTGGCCGGTGCATCACATAGATGTGAAGTTGGCTTTCCTCAACGGCGATTTGGGGGAGGAGGTGTAAGTTACGCAGCTGCCAGGCTTCGTCGTCGCCGAAGCAGAACAGAAGGTGTTGCGCCTACGGAAAGCGCTCTACGGGTGCTTGGAACGAGAAGCTGCACACGACATTACGAGCTCTCGGGTTCGAGCAGAGCCCGCATGAGGCGGCGATGTACAAGCGTGGCCATGGCGACTCGCTGTTGCTCCTCGGGGTCTATGTGAATGACTTGATCATCACTAGATCAGCCAAGGCGGAGATCAACCGCTTCAAGGAGGAGATGAAGGCGAGGTTCAGGATGAGCGACCTTGGATTGCTCTCCTTCTACCTTGGCATCGAGGTGCAGCAGAGTAGCAACGGGATCACGCTGTGCCAGGCGCATTACGCCAAGCGCATCCTAGAGATGGCGGGGATGCAGGACTGCAACCCTGCGCACACCCCCATAGAGGAGCGGTTCAAGCTGAGCCGTGACAGCACGGCGGCGGAGGTGGACATCACTCAGTACCAGAGGATCATTGGCCTCCGCTATCTTGTCCACACGCGGACGGACCTCGCTTTCAGCGTAGGGTACGTGAGTCGCCTCATGGAGCGGCCTACGAAGGAACACATGGCGGCAGTGAAGAGGATCCTACGCTATGTGGCTGGGACTTTAAGTCTCAGTTGCCACTACGGGAGGACAGCGGAGGCACAGCTTGTCAGGTACACCGACAGCGACCTCGCCGGCGATGTTGACACAAGGAGGAGTACATCCGGCGGTTTGTTCTTCTACGACAGCAGCTTGGTGAGTTGGCACGCTCTCAAGCAAAAGGTGGTGGCACTCTCGTCCTGTGAGGCAGAGTATGTTGCTGCCACTACCGCAGCCACACAGGCGGTGTGGTTAGCTCGGCTGCTCGGCGACTTCAAGGGGAGGGACGCCGACACTATCGAGCTGAAGATTGACAACAAGTTAGCCTTAGCGCTGATACAAAACCCTGTCTTCCATGAACGTAGCAAACACATCGATGTGCGCTACCACTTCATCAGGGAGTGCCGGGAAGATGGGAGGATTAGTGCTGATTTCGTCGGCACTAAGGACCAACTCGCTGACATTCAAACGAATGCACTTGGGCGAGTCAGATTCTATGAGCTTCGTGCTAGGATTGGAATGGTCAACATCAATTCCAAGTCCACACATAAGGATTAGGGGGAGATTGTTAGCAATAAGCCTTGATGTGTGCAGATTTTCAGCTAGTAGATTAGGGAGAATAATAGCCAATTAAAGCAGTAATTGCTGTAGTTATTAGCTGTTTGAACCAGGGATTTCTAGCTAGCAAATTATGGAGAATAATAGCCAATTAAAACAGTAATTGTTGTAGTTATTAGCTGTTTAAACCAGGCCATATTATAGTGGTCAGCAGTGTATAAATAAAGAAAACAGAGAAGGCAGCAAGCAATTGCAGCACCAAAAATACCACTGCTAGTGTACGTGTGTGTCTTGGATGAGTCCCTGGGCTACCTGTGAGGCTACAAGCCTTTCATTAGGGACATAATGTATCATGTGATGTAAGGGTACCGAGATTTTTTCTCTCCTTGGTTTGAGGGCTGTCTTGCTCGAGGGTTCGTAGATGAGAAATATTTGTGCACAGATAGCAGATAGACGCATTCACTTAACCGCAGCAGCAGCAGCATAGAGGATCCCTGTGTGTTATTCACACACATGGTCCCATAGCACACACAGTCCACAACAGTGTGGAGGATCCAGTGCCTGAACCAACCTTATCTTCTCTCTCCCTCTCCCTCTCCCTCTCTCTCCAACCACGTGAACCAGCCTTACTCTCTCCCGACACCGCCACCTCCTCATGAGACCCCCTATATCCAGCGCGCGGAGGTGGAGTAAGGGGGATGGATGTTACCAAATAGTCGTAGTTGCAGGTGTGGCTCGGCGTGACAGCGCGCCGGCAGGGGCGGCGACGGTGCGGATCGCTCCGGCATGGGGGGTGCAGGTGAGGGCGGCATTGGGGGATGGAAGCAACAGCTGGATCAACTCCGCAGCCAAGTTGCAGCACCGTGAGATCGAGGGCTGCCAGCTCACCACACATACCCATGGCATCACCTTGGTGAGCCACGATTCTCCGCCACAGCGATATATCGACATTATGGCGACAATATCTCAACACCATGATAACTATGCTTATAGCAATCGATTTTATTTCTATTTTTGTGTCCAATGTTTCTCAGAAGTGCACTTTTGTTTACTTTTTGCTCCTTAGGAATTTTAAGGGTGTAACACATCTACTGCACCTTGCTCCTGAGACTGCACAGTGCATCTCCAACGATCAACTGAAACCTTGCAGTCAATATAACTTTTCGACATGAAATGGAAATGTCTAATATGCAAGTTCAAACACTTGCCATCAAAGTGCTATTACATTAAAAAAGACTACAGAAAAGATCAATCTACTAGAAAATGAATCATCAAAATCTACATACTGTGGCAGCATACAGTATTAACACTGTGAAACAAAAACCATGCATACATAATTCATGACCTAGAAATTCTAATTCTAAAACAACCTTGAAAAAACTGCAACCTATCCATAGCCTAATCAAACATAGTGTCAAGCATAGGTAAAATCATTTGCTATTGAAGATAATGTATGTGCGAATATCAACTCTTTCTTCGTAAAAAATGTGATATTATAAATTTTAATTTAATATCAGTTCCCTGAAACAAGAGTTATATGTAATCTTTAATTGGCACGATCTTAACTGAACAGCCAATATATTTCATAAAATCATCGCCTTAATGTTAAACGTTATTAAAGCACACATCATATTAACATCAATCTCATCAAATTCATTGTCTCAATCAAAATTAAGGCTACATTTATTGATGCAAAATTTAAATCCTAGTTACCAGAATAGCAGTTTGTTGGGTTTGCAATACGGATTATTGTACACTGGTACCCTATTCAAAAAAGTGTAGTTGATATGGCATGTCTCCTTGGTGAGGTATGTAAACACGATAACTTTGTTATAACAACTCTCATACCCAACATATTTCTTTTTTAAAATGATGAAGACACTAAGA
This sequence comes from Phragmites australis, assembly GCF_958298935.1. Classification (NCBI taxonomy): domain Eukaryota; kingdom Viridiplantae; phylum Streptophyta; class Magnoliopsida; order Poales; family Poaceae; genus Phragmites; species Phragmites australis. The sequence goes on along the minus strand of NC_084936.1, from coordinate 15,054,591 downwards.
AAACCAAAACAAAGATCCGTACATAACCATAAACATTAGAAACAGGAAGAAAAACAAAATGAAAGGAAAGAAGAATAGATGGGCCCAATCAGTCATTTCGCCCTTTCGCCCTCGTGCCACTGCAAATAGGAGAGGATCCCTGAGGCTACTTTATTCGCCTCCCACCCTCCCAATCCCACCCATGCGCCACCATCTTCCACTCTTTCGCCCCTCTCCATCTCAATCCTATCCCCCCCTGACCTCTCCCTCTCACCCTGTCTTTTCTCTCACCTTTCTCCATCTGTTCACACTCCTTCCTCACCCTTAGCTCGTCCAGGTCAAGCCCAACATGGCGGAGATTGTGTCAACGCCGAGCATACACGCCACAGCCTAAGCAAGGGCATGGTGTCCATATTCAGCTGCAAGGGCAACAGCAGGCAGAATCACTCTAGGTAGGTTTCTCTGAGGATGCTTTTATTTAAATGGTTTAAATCTGTAGCAACACTTATAGAACAAACAGCAAAATCTTTTTTTCGGGAAACTAACAGCAAAAGCTTATGCTCACCCCTATGAGGAACGGAAGCTAAAACTTGAACAGAGCAACCTACGTGAAGATAGATGCTTGATTTAAGATGCAAATGAAACCTACAACAACCATACAAATTCATAGCTTCCTCAATATCTGCTGACACAGGGTAAAAATATTTCATAACCTTTTCACAGAACATACACGGATGAATGGATAGACCTACAAAATGAGAAGGCTCTGCCCAGTTACACAAGGGGCAGAACTAGAATTGGGGCATTGCCCAGGCTGGGAAAACATGTCGTTGTGTTTATTTCTTTATTTTTTTTATTTTTCAATGAACTTTCATAGGCTTTTGGTCTAGGCCCAGGGCTGAAGATCTGCCCCTGTATACACAAAATATCACCCATTTAGCAATCTACCATATCCCAAAATACAAGATAATCCCTCCGTTTCAAAGATAAGACCTGGGTTTTTTACACACGGCCTTCAGGATCCAACACTGAGCATTGGTTAAAACTTAAAATGAATTATGTTTGCAACTGCCAACGAAATTATGAAGTTATGATATGGTGGTCAAACATCAATCCAGTTGTGATTTGCATGCGCACGGAATATATCATTGAAAAGATTGCTGCTATATTACAAAGTTTGACAAATTAAATGTGCGCAGAGTCTCCCATTTGAAAGGGAAGGGGTGGTTTCTATAAGATGAATTCAGTTGATGTCACAAACGTACGACTCCTACAGTCCTACTATTTTAAACACTTCTTTCTCAATCCAACTACATCCTAGAATAATGTTAACTTCACTCTAAAAATGCATATAACAGCATGGAAAAAGAGAAGGACCAAGAAAGCCTGATCGATCCTAAACAGTTACGAGTATTGCACTAATGAACAACAAAATCCCCATAGCTCACTTCAGTCTACAAAATTGTATCTCTCATTGAACAATAATAAGGTTCGCAATTAACATGTAGGGAGGTGAAATAATCGACTGGGGCTGACCTGCTGGCACCACTTAGCGAGGACATGGAGCCGGAGCATGCGCTGCCGCGTGCGGTCGACGAACTTGAGCAGGTCGATCTTCTTCTCAGTGTCCGACCTCTGCTGCCCCTCCTTCCCCCGGGCCTCCGCCTCCGCGCGCGACTTCTCCACGAGCTCCCGAAGCGCCAGGTACGACTCCTCCGCGGCCCCCCGCACCATCGCCCCCAGCTCCACAGTCTGCTGCCCCAGCTCCCCCGCCATCGCTCGCCACTCAGCTGAACCTCCCTGCTGCTATCAGCAGTCCAACACGACCAGCTGGACGGTCAAGGAAGGGGAGATTCTGCGGGACCGGGCGAGCAATCCGTCCCAGCAGCCTAGGGCTTCCTCACCGACGAAAAGAGGGGGGAATCGGTCCCAGTTCGGATGGATCTCCGCTCCGCGGCGGTGCAGGAGGGGGACGAGGACAACGGAGACGGCGAGAGGTGGAGGCGCGGTGGAAGGGTCGACGCCTGATCTGGATGGAGGCGGCCGGCGCGGAGGCCGGTGGAGGAGAGCCCGCTGGAGTTGGGGGAACAAGTGACGGCTTGTCCCGTCGACTCGGCTGGTTGTACCGAGCATGGTTCGAGATGTAGGGGCTGTTCGGTTTGCTTTTGCCAAAATTCGGCGTTACCGATACCTGGGCAATGCCAGGTCGCGCACAAAACAATGGCGTTTGGATTGTCAAAATATAGGCAAAGTTTGTGAATATTATGTGCATATCAATTTATGTGCATAAGAATATAGACAAAAAATATATATTTGGATGTAACCTAGTCAAAGTTTGTCAATATTATAAGTATGGTGTATGTGCCATCGAATATTTTTAGCACAAAATATAACTAATATCGAAGTTGTTTTATTGATAAAATGACAATGGATATAATGGTCCAAATGAATTACGAATCGAATGCATGTTTTATGAATTATAGTGGTTTGAAGTCTGTTAGCTCAAAAGTTTTGAATTTCGTTTAGCCAGGGGCTTGCTTCCACCTCATCGCATTCACCTTCGGCTGCACAGCTAAAATGCGGTCACTTGGCTAAGTCTCGCCTAAATTGTTATGTGTACTGGATGTTAGTGTTACCATTTTTCTGGGTATGCCATGTTAAAAAAACAGATATTGTCGAAGGATGAATTCCTCAAGCGGGGATCCTAGGAGACCTCCTTTGAGATTCGGTTGGGGGGTTGATTCTGGATCTACCTCGTACGTGAATTTAATGCAAATATGTAAGATGTAGGCGGGACGGATGATCGTCTGCTAGTGGGAGTAAATGATTAAATGATTTTTAGACAGGTTCGGACCGCACGGAGCGTAATATCCTACTCCTGTGTGTATGCTATTAATGCTCTAGTGCCTTTCTCTGGATCTCTTGTGTTAGGCCTTCTCCAGCGGAGTCGGCATTTGGCCCGCGGTCTGTATCCACGTCGGATACGGGACGTCACGCGCCCGCAAACGACGTCCAGCAGAGTCGGCTTCGGGGTGAACAGCGATACGGCTCGCGTTCGGGGGCGGCAAAGTTGCGGGGAGGATGCGGCGTCCGCTTCACTGTGGGAGGCGCGAGTGGCGAGGAGGTCGTTGGTCCCGCGGAGCGGCGGAAGCGGAACTGGCGAGCGGGTGCGGAGGCGAGGCGGGAGGCGTCGGAGGCCGGCGGAAACGAAGAGGTTCCGGAGACCGGGAAGGCGACGCGTCGTCCCCGTTGGGCGACGAGTGCGCGGACGTAGATCCGGCCGGCGAGGTGCAAGGATCGCCACCTTCGGTGTGCTCGGCGGCAGTTGGTGGCCCGTGGTCATCCCGACGGCCCAGGTATGTCCTCGGCTCCCAAATCCACATCTTAGGGTTACGCGGCGAGCGGCCGGAGGTAGGGTTCTCCGGCGGGGGTGGGGTTCTTCCGTTTGGTCGGCCACATAGGTTGGTAGGGTTTGTATGGATTGCTGCAAATCGACATTCGCAGGGGATCGCCATGTGCAGAAAGGTTTTGGCACCCGATCCCCTTTGGTAGGAACCTCTAATCGCGTCGAAATGTGGCCGGCACTGACCGAATTGGTGAGGAAATCTTAGGGTTTCTGTGTGCGCATGTAGGATCATCTCCAGACTAGCAAAAGGACCTGTTCTTGGTCCATTTTTGTGGTGACAAAAAAGTTCTTGGTGACTGTAGTGTGCTTGTTAGAGGAAGGGGCTCAGACAGTACATTTCTGTTTCGAATGCAGTGGGAAATAGGTTACAATTGATGAACTTTGGACACCCTTCTTTGTGCCTGGAGATGATGCTAGTCTGAAAGATTGCTATGTGTTTTGGTGGAAGCGAATTATGTGACAATAGCTTCGGAAAGTCATGAACTATTGAAAAAGTTTACTTGGGAATGTGATTTTGTGCACTAGAACATTGTTGTTTAACTGGGAAAGGTAGGAACAGCAGGCAGTGTTTTAGCAAAGTTGAACCTCACTGCATAGGCTCATGTAGGATATTTGTAGCACACTATCCTGGAGTTAACAAGATGTGTAACAATATGCAGTGAGGCTTCGCATCCTTTGATTGGTGTAGGGCAGGGATGAGTAGGAAGTGTAGGGGATAATGGGAATGGCAATTCGGACTGGAAATGGTAGATCTTTGGCAATCTGGGTAGGAGTAGGAGGTGAACATTACTGCTAGTTGTATGGAAATAATGTTTTTTGTAGTGCAAGAATCACTGTTGTCTGGTGCACTAGAGTAGGATATGATCTGTTGCAGTAATGACATATGTTGTGTATGGTACGTATGTGCAGTAATGATATATATAGTGTATGTATGTCATAAAGAGGTACCCTTTACAAACTGTAGAGTACACCTGCATTGATTGAGTTCCTGCATATGGCACAAATAAGCACATGTTCCTTTAGTCATCCTGAACCCGTGGTTGTAGATGGACCGCGCAGCGCTTGTTGCTCTTGTGTCGAAGATGCAGGACCATGTGGAGGAGTCGGCGGCCGCTTTGAAGAAACTGGCCATTGACAACTTGAGTCCAGAAAGCACCCCGGCTGCCGTGGATCTCAACATGGCACTTCTGCATGTGGAAAACATAGCGGAGGACTTGGAACAGCTTGTGTTCCAAGTTGAAGGCTGTATGCGGGACGTTGGCGTCGACAACCATGGTCTTGACACCGAAATTTCAAGCGCAGCAGTGTTAGAGGAAGGGGCTGCATCACAAGACAACGACGAGGATGATGTCGTTTAGTCTGACTGGAGCACCGATGAGCTCCTGTGTTCCGAAGATTCAATGTCCATCGAATCCGATAGGTCATGGAGGCTGTAGTTCAGAACAATCTCTATTATGTTGTATGGAATGTATGCAGTGAAGGTAGCCTGTAGTTCCTGTAGGTTAATGGATGACATTTAGGTGTCGGTCTTATCCTCTAGTCGTCAGTCCTGAAGTCGGCATGTTACCGTGGTAGTATGTCTAGATGTATGAGACATTTCGAGAAGCTTGGTTACCGAATGCTATCTATTTTGGTGAACTTTTATTTGAGCTTTCTTGAGCACATGCTATGGCAATGTGCATTAGGTGTTATTGCAAAAGTGTTGTTTTTGTGATGACTGACAGTAGAAACTTATGGTTGAGTATCGAAACATTACATGTGGCCCATTCATTGCTTATTGTCTGGTAGTGAACGATTACATACTTCCTACATGTACTGCAGTGCTTAATGTCTTGTGGTCAGGGACGAAATGGAGTACGCTGGATTCCTTCACGGGGACATGGAGAGCATGCCGTGGGATGATGTGTTGCCGCTCACCGAAGATGCCATCATCGGCACCCAGACTCCTTCCGCGCAGGTGCAGGACAATGAGGCACCCGTAGAGGCGGCAGCAGTTGGTGGCCGTGGCTGCAGTTACAAGTTGGAGGAGGACCTTCTCCTTGTTGCGGCCTGGTTGAACGTGAGCCTAGATCCCGTGGTTGGGAGCAACCAGAGCTTAGGTGCATTCTGGCACAGGATCGAGAGTTACTACAATGAGAACAAGACTTTTACATCAACTCAGAATAAGAAATCGCTGCAGGGGAGATGGACATTCATCAACACGACGGTCCAGAAGTTCTGCGGCCACTACGCAAGAGCCCTGCGCACTAAGAAGAGTGGAACGACCGAGGCGGAGATGGTATGTATCTTTGTTGCAGCCTTAAAGAAATGTACATACAAGGTTCTGTCATAAATTTATACTTGCCTGCGAAATCCATACAACGTTCTGCCATAAATTTATACTTGAACATATGGCCTGCATGCACGGTCCTGTCTTCATTTCATAGAACTTGATCGGCAAATACGTTGAAGTACCATACTGGCTCGGCATTTTGCAGGTCGTTGAGGCATGTAAGATGTTTCAAGCCGTGGAGCATAAGGAGTTCACCTTGCTGCCGTGTTGGAGGGAGTTGCGCAATCATCCGAAGTGGCAAGCGGAGTCGTCGCGCAAAAAACAAAAAACCGCACCTTCCGGAAGTCCCTCCTCGACACAACAGGGAGGGTCTTCACCCGGGATGAACATACCTGAGAAGGTCGGCGCACAACCTTCCACCTGCAGCCCTCGTACGAAGAGGCCTCCAGGGCGCACACGATCGAAAGAAGGGGCATGGGGTACGTCTTCCTCTAGTTCTGCTTCAGGGCCCATGATAGATCTTTTTGATCGGCAACTGGCAATGAAAGAGATGATTGAGAAGGAAAGGGCTAAGAGGTTCGCAGAGTTGATGGAAGTTGAGCGCAAGAAGCTCCGGCTTGAGGAAGAGCGTATGCAAATGGAGAAGGAGAAGGAGGAGCGGGACATAATGAACATGGATATTTCACATATGGATGAGGACCAGCAAGCATACTACAAGAGTCTCCGGCAGAGCATCATTGCAGGTCGTCGTGCCTCTTCTGGCCCTTCTGCCTAAGTGTAGCACTTCTTAATAGCCAGTGTATGGAAATTCGAGTGCTTGCAGTATATGACTTGATATGAGTAGTGTTATGCAGTTTCAGGCAGTTTGTGTCTGTTTTTGTGACGTACTCTTATTCATTTTTCTGGAATTTGAGACTTCATATGTTGTAATGTTTACTGAAATTATCCCGCCAATTGTACTTCAGTCTTTCTGTTACCTTGTACATTGTGATATAATTTTTACTGATCCACTTGGTGCAACATCCACTATCATGTTTTGATCATTTTTTTCGGTTCAATGATATAACCTGACATACTCCAAACAAATTACATAGTACTGAAATTTCATACTACTGAAATTACATCCCCATAGTTCGAAATTACATAGCAAATTCGACATACTTTCAAAGAAAAAACCCACTACCAAAGGACAACGTGGACCTCATTTTATTTAGTTCTCTACATTTAAGTTTGGACTACTCTCCACCATGGAGCTGCCATAGATGCTCCACAAGATCTTCACGAAGCTGGTGATGACCCTGCCTGCTAGTTATCATCCCATACCTATGTGTAAATTCTTCAACAGCGGGTATCGGGGTGTGCAACGGCTCCACATGGTCACCTGAACCGTCGTAGACGTGTTCAGCATCATCATCACCTCTCTCATTTTCCACTATCATGTTGTGCATGATAATGCAGGCGGTCATGATGTCATGGAGGGTTTCCTGATCCCATATCCTTGTAGCCCCCCTGACTATAGGAAACCGAGACTGCAGGACACCGAAGGCGCGTTCGACATCCTTCCGTACCACCGCCTGCTGAACGACGAAGTGTTGCCGCTTCAGCCCAAGCGGACAAGATATGGGCTTCACAAATGTGGCCCATTCCAGATAGATTCCATCTGCAAGGTAGTACCCCATGTTGTATTGGTGTCCATTTATTGAGTATTGTACCTGTGGTGCCACACCAGCGGCAAGGTTGTCGAGGAGATGCGAGCGGTGCAGAACGTTGATGTCGTTCAGCGACCCCGGCATTCCAAAGAAGGCATGCCAAATCCACAGGTCCTGCGACGCCACCGCCTCTAGTATGATCGTCGGAGAGTTGACGTGGCCGGTGAAAGAACCCGACCAGGCTGTCGGACAATTCTTCCACCTCCAATGCATACAATCGATGCTTCCCAGCATCCCCGGGAACCCTCTTCGCTCGTTTGTAGCAATCAAGCGAGCGGTGTCCTCCTCGTTCGGAGAACGGAGGTACTCATCGCCAAACACCCCGACGACGGCCCGAACAAACCGCCTCATGCTCTCAATGATGGTGGACTCTCCGAGTCGGAGGCACTCATCCAGCGAATCCGCAGGAGCATCGTATGATAGCATACGAAACGCCGCAGTGACTTTTTGCAACGCCGACAGTCCGAGCTCCCCTGCCGCGTTCCTCCTCTGTTGGAACCACGGGTCACGGTCCGCAACTGCCTCCACGATTCTGAGGTACAGGTCACGTTTCATCCTGAACCTGCACAAACATGAACAATAAGACACCACACACATACATGTGTTCATAATACTACGTGAGGAGACTTTCTATTCACACTTGTACCTACGCCGGAATATGTAATCGGGGTACATAGGGGGATCGGCGAAGTAGTCATTGAAGAACCTTTAGTGCCCTTCTAGGCGATTCTGCTGGATACGGCGACGTCCGGGCACTGAACCGCCCCAAGCTCCGCGCTGTGTTGCCGACGACTCATGGATCGCGGCCACAGTCGCAAGGAACAAATTATCTTCCTCATCGGAAGAGTCATTGCCGAAACACAACTCTCTAATGGTGTCGTTCCAGGCTTTGCGAGGATCCATTTTTCGCTTTCTTGCAAGGTCTCACTACCTCATCCCCTTATATATAGGCCACGGTTATTCCTTCCCTTATAAGCCACCGCACGCGAGCCTTCCGCAGCAAGACTGGAGGCCTCCTTCCTATCCTTCCATGGCACATCAATCCCTTCCACTACAAGCCACTACTCATTGGTCTTCCGCAGCAAGATTGGTGGCCCTGCTTATTGTCCACGCTAGACAGAAGTAGAAGGCAGGAAATACTATCGTTGCAAACATTCATTTCTATCTCCGGTCACAGCAGGGGCCGACAAACACATTGTTTACACGCTTATCTCTCAATTGCCATATATACTGCGCAAAACATAATTCAATTCAGATTACCTCAGTTCTATGACACTAATTTGTACCATGCTACATGTCCAAATGAAATTGCTACGGTGGAGGTTATGGCGGTTGGGAAAAAATCAATTTAATATAGGGGAGAGAAGATAGCGGATGACATATAGAGTACCTGCTGGAGATGGCTGGAATGAGGGAGTCTGTAATAGTGATAGAGGATGCTGTAATAGTATTTTAGAGGATGAAAATTTAGGGTAGCTGCTGGAGATGGCCTTACAAAGTTTTCTGTCTAAGACTAGAGCTTCAGTCTTGCTCCTGGCTTCCGTCTTGACTTCTCGGAAAGCTTCTCAGACTTGTTCTGGCTTGTTTGCTTCGGACTTGTTCTGACCTCTAGCACTTCCTTAGGCCTTCTTTTTTTACTTGCCTGCCTTCGGAGTGCACCCTCTTTTATTCTATCGGGGGAGGCTCGGTGTGCTCAGAAATGGGGGCACGAGTTCCCATGAGCTATAAATAGAAAGCAACCGTCATGGGGCTGCAGTTTGATGTTACAAGGGGTTAAGAATGCGCCTTTGGCCAGTCTTGTCGCCCATTACGCCCAACTTTAGCAGGTGCAGTGTCACGTCCCAAATTTTTAATCACGCAATTAAACATAATCATGCTTTTAAGCATTATATTTAAATTTGCGTAATTATAATTCGGATTACTAATGCAATTCGTTTAAGATCATTTGGATGAGAGAAAGAAATTTGGGAGAGAAAAGAATTGGATTAGCAGTTAAAACGGACTCTTTCTCTAACACGTGGGCCCCACCGGAGTGGACCAACCACCCCACTCTCTCTCCCTCTAGTGTGGCAGCTCACTCTCTCTCCTCCTCACTCTCCCTCACGTTCCCCACTCGTGCTCCCCTTCCCTCTCACTCTCCCTCTCACTCCCTCTCTCTTTTCTTCCAAAATCCGAGCTCAAGAGAGGGATTTGAGGTGAGTATGTGGTACCATTGCGATCACAAGCTCATGAGCTATCCATCTCCCCAATTTATTTTCGTTTTCCCGGAGGATTTAAGCCGGATTTGGTGTCTTTTGGTGTTAGGGTTGAAATGTGAAGAACACCGGATTTCTTCGTCTCCCGAGCGTTTCCCTCCATTTCCTCCTTCAATCGACGGTCCACAACCTTGGTAAAGGAATTTGGGTGAGTCCCCTAAACTCCCATAGCAAGAATCCGCCTTTTGGATGGTTGGATTTCGCATTTTGAGCTAGGATTGTGAAGTTCATGAGTTCTTGATGAATTAGAAGCAATAGCCGAGTTTTTGTAGATTTCGGCGTATGCATGTTGTCCTATGTGGTAGAGGGAGTCAATGTGATGCTCTAGGTCCAAGTCCCCACTCCAAATGTCGCCGGAATCGTCGTCGGTGAGCTCCCCAAGTGCCCCCGGCAACTCCCAGCGGTCTGACCGCCACCCCAGGCCGGTCAGACCGCCAGGGGCCAAAACTCTCTGTACTGGGGCGGTCTGACCGCGTTTCCGGTGGTCTAACCGTGAGTCTTGGCGGTCTGACCGCCAGTGACCCTCGGTCTGACCGTTGTATACCCAGACAGCACATTTACTACTTGCTGAAACTTGTAAAATTCATAATAAATTCTCTGTAGCTCCAAAAATTATGAAACAAATTTTGTTGGTTTCAAAATAACCTACTCTACCTATTAAAAATATCTCCAGCCATGAAATAATGAATTAAATTTCTGATATTAATTAATTAGGTTAAAGCTTCATTAATTCACCGTTAATTCATCATAAATCCAAAATTGATGAATCCAATTTTGCTAGTTTCCTTATGACTTGTTCTATCTAGGAAAAATGTGTTCAGCCATTATATGCATATTGTGGCATGTATTTGCACTTCATTCATACTCATTGCATTGCACGCGTTGATCCTTTTTAGAGAACGTCGATCCGTCGATCCCGGAGGCCGAGGTCGATCCCGACGCGCCACACCTTTGTGAACTAGTGCATCAAGGCAAGCATCTATCATATTGCACCGTGTTAACTTGAAAGTCTAAAGTGTTATCTATGCTTATGTATGTATGCATGTGTCGGGCACCTTTGGGTAGAACCTATGCCGTTGCATTCTTCTACCTTGGTCACGAGTTCATGTATGTTCCTTGAAGCCTAGAGATGATGTCGATGTCTAAAGGTCTTCGCTATGCTTAGCAATGCTTAGGTATTTCGGTAGAAGTCGAACGACGGTGTTCTCCGTTGTTCGCGAGGATAGGATCTACTACTGTTTACAATTACATGTTGATGGTGATGGTATGGTTGGTGAGTGGTGAGTATGAGATGAGGTGTGAGCAGTGCTAGGAGGGTGCTTAAACTGCCCGGATGTGGAGTTCCCCTGGGTAGGACGGTAGAGGAAAACTGGGCACCGTAGACCGTTTGCACCGGTTAAGCACCGATCGTTGGGGTTGTTGGCTTTAGCACTTACCTTATTCACCATATGCCGATCTAATGGTAAGGCGAGTCGAATACCTTCGCAGTTGTGGCTTTGTGGACGTGAACAACGACGGTGTGAGCGGGCGGGCTTGTAAGCGGTACTAGTTTGCTCATGGAGTAGTTCTAGTACCGCCGCGCCAAGCGTTGCATGCCCCACACGGTTGGGACTGGTTGGGAAAGGTTGTCACGAGTACCCCTTGTGTGCACTTTGGCCGGTGGCACAAGCCGAATGGTCCTAGTGTCGTGTGGGTCCAGGAGTATCCCCCTGCAGGGTGTATAAACATTTCGAAATGCCGCGCTCTCGGTCATGAGCATGATATTATTTCATCTGCACCGGTCGTAAAGTTCTCGTTGTGGTTTGTGGATGATGGAATGAGGTTGATGGGTGGGCATGTGATTTTGGTCTGGGTATAGTGGTTGGTGGTTCGAGTTGGCACTTGTTCACATTGATATACTTGTTGTTACTTTTTATATGCTCAGTTGTTGGTTATGGCAGGGTAGTTTCATATATGTTGGTTAAGCTAGTTGCTCACACATACGTCCAGTTTGCTTACCGCTTAATTAACTTAACCATGTTAATTTTTGCTACCAGCTTAATGCATGGTCCTTGGAGTCGGGAATATATATACCCATACTGTGTAAGACTTGCGAGTACCTTCGTACTCAGGGTGCTTCCCTTAAGTTGATGCAGGTTCACAGGTTGGCGAGGAAGAGGCGGTGTTTGGCTACTTTGTGCCTGCCGATCGGAGTGGTGGGCAGAAGTAGCACATTCTACTTCGAACTCGGTGTTCTTGATATGGAGTCTAAGGGCATGTGCCTCCATATCCTTTTGTTGTATAGTTTATTTTCTTCCGCTGCGTACATCTTTTGTTGGTTAGGAGTTGAGGGGTTTTATCTCCTCCTAGCTCGCTTTTGTTGTAAAATGTTGAAATCAGTTGCATGCTTAACTTTTGTAATATAAATATTTATTACTTGCTCTTTATTAAGCTATGTTGTGATGCACTATGTTGGAGGCATGTGTTCCGATCCTTGGGCACAAAACACGTGCCGGGACTGCCGAAATGGTATTCGGGTTAATCGTCGAGGTTGGATTATGAATAATGATCCGTTTGATGATTAATTTGAATACTGTTTGGACGGGTCCTCGCAACGTGGTATCAGAGCCTGGTTTAATTAAGTAGCCTAAACATAATTTAGAACGTTGTTTAGTAAGTGGTCAACTTCACCTAAACAACTCACTAAGTTTTGTTTATGCCTCTTCATGATCAATATGTATAAAAATGCAATATTATGCCCCTAAGTATAACTGCTTGTGAGTTTCGATGTTTGTTGCGGAGAGAAGTGCACGAGAAAGAAACGGTAGCTAGGATCGAGCATACAGTCATTCTCATATTGCATTCATGCATGCACTATTAAGAGGGATGCAACGTGAGCTCATTATCATGTCTCGATGCTCAAGAGTTCCCAACTAAACCCAAAGTGAGAGTTTCTTGTTAAAAGTCCGAAGCGGAAAGTGTGGAAGTGTTCAAAATGGGTTTTGGAGTGTTCCTAGTTTGATATTATATGTTTTAGGTCATGAATTCAGTTGGGATGTGTAGCCCTCTGAATAAGCTTTCCATAGAGTCCAAAATCGTCAAAATCGGATTCCGGGATCAAAAGTTATCACCGTTTTTCGAAGGTCAGCTGTGCTGTACTCGGAGACTCCGGTGAAGACCGGATTCTCCGGTACCTGGAGTGGCCGGATTCTCTGGTAAAGTCCAGAAAAGAGCCTAACGACTAGTTTTTTGAAGTGGGCTATTTATACACCACTCACCCTATCCTTTGGGGCTGCTGCAAGGACACGAAAAGAACATCCTCTAGAGCCAAAAGAACCTCTCCCACTCTATTCTAGTGTGTGATTTGAGAAGAAAAGTGAGTTGGGTTGAGAGATTAGAAGATTGAGTGCAAGTGAGCTAAAATCCAATCTTGAGCACTTGAGTTCTCGGCAAGAAGTTTGTCGTCGTGTTTGTTACTCTCGAAGGTGAAGCCTCATAGGCGGCTAGGCGTCGCCGATGAGTACCCAAGGTTGTGGATTACCGCGGAAGTTTGTGAAGGGCTCGATTTCGCTTCCGTAAGGGAAGAAATCAAGAGTGGACCGAGGAAAGCGGTTGAAAGAGACCCGGCTCGTTGGAGCTTCCTCAACGGAGACGTAGGATTCACGGTGGTGAATCCGAACTTCAGGAAATAAATCTTTGTGTCTCCTCTCTTGTTTCTTTACTTTTGAGTTCTTGTTCAAATCTTTATGCATATTGCTCGATCTATTTGTTTGTGTGTATTTGAGTGTAGGTTCTTCGTGGATCTACTTGGAATCATCTCCGAGAACACACGGCATCACTTGGTTTGAGCTAAAACTCTCTACCCATCCATTTTATTCAGTTTCGGGCTCTGTTCTGTACAGAAACCGGAGAATCCGAACTTCACCGGAGTTTCTGGACCTGTACAACCTGGAGAATCCGGTCTTCACCGGAATATCCCGTGAACAGTAATTTCAGCATATGAACAGTATTTTTTAGCCTTTTTCAATTTATGTTTTATTGCATATCTCTTGCTAGAATTGAATAATTTTAGTCAACTTAGGATTGTAATTTTCACACTTATTTAGGATGATTGTGCACTAGTTGAGCTTAGCATATTTAGGTTTTTAACTTGTGAAAAATCCGTTAGTTTATATTCCACTGCAAGTTTAGGACAACGGTAAAAGGGGACGAATTTTTGTAAAAACGCCTATTCACCCCCCTAGGTGACATCATTGTCTTTTCAGTACTCGGGGGGCACTGTTCATGGCCCTGAGTGCCCTCTCCCGAAATTGGTACTTCTCGGGTCCTCGGGGAATTACGGGTACTCGGGGGGCCACTGTGCATGGACCCGAGCGCCCTCTCTCGGAACTGGCACTTCTCGGTCCTCGGGGAGATAGTCCCCGAGGGAATACGCCACGTGGCATTCTGCTGTCCTGGTCTCGGGACTCGGGGACCCCTGGTTCCCATGTTACGACAGATATGTTACGCTATGACAAATCAAAATTTTCTACCGCGTTCAATCAAGAAACCATGCAAGTATGGGATCATGGATCGTTACCGCTAGATACGTGCAGTGAAAGAAGGGTTATGCGTGTCCACGAAGAGAAAATAGTCTATCACGTCGACCACAAAGATGAAGTAGTCGATCTCGTCATAGTGTTCTTATCACCGATCAGTACCGCAGCAACAGCAGCAACGCCTCTACGGTATCCACACGTATATGGATGAAATGTCATACGTCGGTATGCTAGCACCGTGCCTGGCTAGGGTTTCGTAGGGAGTTCGAAAAGAGTGGCAGCCAGGATTTTGGTGGTTGAATCAACTATTGCGTTCACGGCTCCTGCCTCCTCCATATAGAGTACGCTAATGGACCTTTAATCACATTAAAACTCATTATGACTATAAACCTTAATGGATATTTAATCATATTAAATCTCACTTGCAGATTCAGTCTGCATATATGATCACCTCTAAGGTATATCACCAATAATCTCCCACTTGCACTAGAATCGATCATACAAATTTTTTAACTACATCCCTTTAAGTATGTGACCTATTAGGTTCATGTGTAAACATCCGCTACCCGAAAACTATTTTCAAATTGCAAGTCAATAGTGATACCTAGCAAGACATATTGACTCCCGAATGCACACAAAGATCATATCGGCTGAACCTTGATATACTTATGCATTAATCCATTTACCACACGATACCAGTCAAGCTTAATATGAGATATGTGTCATCCTTGTGATAGCTTGACTATTCACTCGATCTCGTAGTGGATTACTATATTGTGATCAACTCTTTAATTGCATTGGTATGGCCATGTACTTTCTTAATCCATCCACATTGATGGGTCTAAAGATATCTCTCTCGTTATCTCGGATGGGTAAATTCCATCTTGATCGCTCATATCCCAAAACATGTTTCATAGGATATCCAAAAGCTACCTTTATAACTACCTAGTTACTGAGTAGCGTTTGGAAGCCCCTCAGTTTGTTACTTCACATTCTAGGAATCGATGACGATCTCAGGTCAAAAGATTCTGCAGGTACACCATTCGAGACTATAACTGGTGGCACAATAAATAACATCCCAGCAGTGCCTCAATGTGGGCCAATCCAATACCATATTTTCTAACATTTGTCCACATTATTGATTCGATATCTCCATATTTATTATCCGTGAAACATGATCATCTATCAATCAATGTGCTAATCTATTAATCATTATTATCACACATAATGATATGAGATTATGGATCATTTAGAATAATATCATAATAAAATAAAGAGTTTCACAAATAAGTCACATACTTACTGATCAATATAAATGATAATTATTCAAAAAACCAAATAAACAATTATTCAAAACACATATAAACATAGGCATGATAAAATCTCTCACATACATTAAACTCAATCATGCAAGCATTTAATACCCATAGAGCTCATGCGCGCCTCATGGTTAGGCTGCGAGAGAGGCTTTGTCAACGGATCAGTAATATTCGAATCTATGTGCATCTTGCATATCTTTACATCACCTCTATCTATGATCTCCCGAATAAGGTGATAGCGATGTAGTATGTGCTTGGACTTCTGATGCGACCTAAGCTCCTTGGCTTGTGTAATGGCTCCACTATTATCATAATAGAGGTTCATTAGACTAGATGCACTAGGCACCACACCTAACTCAGAAACAAACTTTCTAATCCAAATAACCTCCTTTGCAGCTTCAGAAGCTGCTACTCAGCTTCCATCGTTGAATCGACAACCATTTCTTGTTTGGAACTCTTCCAACTCACCGTGCCTCCATTAAGACAAAACACAAATCCAGACTGTAATCTAAAATCTTCCTTGTTGGTTTGAAAACTAGCATCAGTGTAACCATTTACAATGAGCTCCTCTTACATCCATAGACCAGTAATATATCCTTAGTTCTTCTGAAATACTTCAGGACACTCTTAGCTGCTACCCAGTGACCTTTACCTGAGTTTGATTGAAATCTACTCATAACAATTAGAGCATAGGAAATATCTAGGAGTGTACAAAGCATGACATACATGATGGACCTGATAGTGGAAGCATATGGGATCATACTCATCCACTCAAACTCATCATGTGTCGTTAGACACTGACTCTTGCTAAGAGTGATGCCATGTGACATTAGCAAGAAACTCTTCTTAGAATCCTACATGTTGAACATTTTCAATACATTGTCAATATACGTACTCCGGCTTAATCCAACTAGTCTTTCGATCTATCTCTATAGATCTTTATGCCCAATATGTATGCCACCTCTCCTAGATCTTTCATTGAGAAACTCTTTCGCAATAAAGATTTGACAACATCAAGCATTGGAATATGATTCTCGATCTACAATATGCCATCTACATATAAGATCAGAAACATAAGTGCGCTCCCACAAACCTTTTTGTAAACACAAGTATCTTCTTCATTTTTGATAAAACTAAACTCTTTGACTACTTCATCAAAATGAATGTTCCAATTTCAAGATACTTTCTTCAACTCATAGATAAACTTTTGAAGCATGCATATCTTCCCAGCATTTTTCAGATCGACAAAACCTTCAGGATGTATCATGTACATATCCTCACTTAGGTTTCCACTTAGTAAAACCATAATTACATCGATGTGTCATATCTCATAGTCGAAATATGCAATAATCGCTAGGAGGATCCGAATAGACTTTAGCATTGCGACGGGTGAAAATGTTTCGTCATAATCAACACCTTGAATTTGCTTGAAACATTTAGCCACTAACTGTGCTTTATATATATATATATATATATATATATATATATATATATATGAATGTTTCCATCCATGCCTATCTTTTTCTTAAAAAACAAATTTGCACTCAATGGTTTTTACACCATCGAGCGGATCAACCAAGTCCCAAACTTGTCACTTAGCTTCTCCTCGACACAAGCTTCACAATGATGCCACATACTCCTCCAGTTCTCCCACGATTTTGAGACCAAATCGCGAAACCCTAGCACGCTTCTCAAAGTGTGACTAGTCGCCACTTGCTTTCACCTGAAGTGAGCGCTCCGATGATAGACACGTGTCCTCTGTCTTGCGATCTTGACTGTTGACAAGTCTCTTCTGCTTCCGATCCCTCGAGCCGTCTTGTCACTTACACCGGTATCCTTTTCGCTTAACTTTATCAACATACTGTCTTCATCCTTTATTTTATATTTTGTTTGACCTCTACATGTACAGCTAGGATCATCCTTGACTCCGTCCGGCCTCCTTGATCGTCTGGCACCAAGCCTCCCGCTTGACTCTGATCATCCCGCCGTTAACCACCAAGTTGCATCCATCACCTGTACACTATGAGACAAACAAACATATTTCTCCAACTCTAAACCAAGTTAGTTCAAAACAAAAATCATAAATCCTCAGTTCAAAATACATTGTACTGAAAACATGAACGCCGGATGATCCGGCATGTTTTTCCTCTAAACACCGGACCATCTGGTGAGTATAGCACTATCTGTTCCAGAATTTTTTTGCTCTCTATAAGAAAAGAGCCGGTGTAAGCTTCCGATGATCTCATGCCCTATCACCAGATAATCCGCACATGCAAATTCACCGAACCACCCTTCTGCAACCTCTTTGCAACAAAAAGTCCGGTGATATCCTCCGGTGTTCATACCGAAACGCCGGGCTATCCGGTGTTTGCTCCTATTTATTTTTCAGCACTGAAAATGTTCCGGTGCTCACTTCACTGTACCACCGGACTATCCAGTGTGGTTAAGAACCCACACACCGAATGTTCCGCTGAGACGTTTTTTTTGACTCTGAAACAGTTTGCTCTAATTCAAATTTTGGTTGGCCATAAATAAGAACACACACAAACAAGCTCATGCCAACCAAAATCATCTTAAATCTAACAGTTATCAATGACTCATCATATACAAACTAAAACACATTTCAATTTCATATTAAGTCACAAATCAAGCAATTCCATAACTCAGAAGAACGGAATAATAAGAGCAAATTTTATAAAACTGCATTTATATATGAAAGAGATATCACAAAACTATAATTGACATTTGGAATCACACTATGCAATCGATGATTGTATCAGCCTGTGCTGCATTCGATGGTCCACCATTCTTCTTCCAACTGTACACCTAATGTTGTTTATTTTCTTCCTCACGCCGACACCTCGCTCCTATGCCCTGTCATCTTTGGTTATTTCTAGTAACGTCTCTATCATCAAATCTGCACTTACTATCCCTGTCACGCTAATCTGGTTCTATCAGCATCATCTCCTCTCGTCCTCCCCAGCACCACCCATCTGATAATCCTTTGCCACTTGTAATCAACAGCGTCCCCACCACCTCACGCGCTGCCCTCCTGCCCATCACCCCTAGACTCAATGCATGTTTATTTTAGCTTTGAATTATGAAAAATAGCTTTTAAAAACAAAAAGTTAAAACAAAAAGGTAAATTCTACTATCTATTTTTCAAAATCTAATACTTTTTCTACCACAATTCATAAGTTAGTTTTCATCAGCTTTTGACAGATTATACGGTAGAAAAAATAAATGCTCACATAAATGATGAATAATTACTCACAAATGCCATTACTATTTAAAACATTTTTTTTCCTCTCCGACATCTATTCTCTATTCGGTATTCTCTATTCGGTCTCATCTCCCAACCGCCTGCACGTCTTCCCCTGACGCCGCCTCCTCCGACGCGGGCGCTCCGCCGCCCCCTTGCGCTTCTACTGAAGGTCCTTGCGCGCCTTCTCTGAGAGGCCGGTGCCCAGGAGGCAGGGGACTGGCAGCCACCACTTCTCTTCGTTTTTGAGAGTCGACTTCCGGAATGACGACGACATCGTGGACGACGACGAGGTGACCCGACCGAGACGAACGACCTCATCCTGGCGTCTGCGTACCAGAACTCCGCCTTCTGGAAACTGTCCTGTATGTCCTGCACAAATGCACATGCTTGAATCATTGGTGATTGAGATCATGCATCAATGCACTAATGATTGAGAATTCGAGATCTTACAGTGAGCATGGCGTCGAGCTTCTCGAGCGCAGGTAGGTCGCTCAGTCTAGTCAATGGATGGTCGCCATGACCTGAGCGAATGGACGGAGCAATCACTGCTCGATCAATCTAGTCAATACAAACAGATAAATCTTGGTACTATTTCTCACATTGTTGCAAGTCCAAAATACTATAATTACAAATACATACACACACCGTAGATCAATTATTATATAATTAGGATCAAATATGAAACACGATAAAAGAAAAGGTTAAATACATATAAATATGCACTTAGAAAATTTAGAGGTATTATAAATATGATACAGTCAAAGTGAATATCCAACCCATCTAGAATTTATGATGCCAAACAACCATCAGTTTTTAGATCCTTAACTTTTTACAATCTATGGTCTAGAATCTGATTTTTAAATCCCAAGCTAAAATAAATAGGGTTTTAGTTGCCATCTAAAAAATCCTTCTTAATCTGCATACCAAAGAAACCCCTCGCCGAGAAGCAAACCTCGCAAAAAACACGGTAGACCGAACAAAAACAAAAAATATCATGTAGTGTATGAAGCGTGAAATAGCTATATTGAGTCCCAAATATCTGTTCTAGGAGGAAAAAAACCTCAGGTTCTAAGCCTTCATGCTCCCTCAAATGTTCCTAACCCTGTCTTCACCACACATACATGTAACACAGAAGTGGTAAGGCCAATTTCAATAGAGTCGGCAAACGATCGGTAAAATACTGTGCTCAGTATTTTTTTTTCGATTATGGTTCCCGTATTTTTCTGCAATAGCTACTTTAAACCTGTTTTTCCGTTGCTACAGTAAAGCGGGATGAAAATAGGGATCGGCAAATTTGCGGCCAAGAATAGGATCCCGTAACACTGTAGCTAGAGTATACCGAGGGAAGGAGGAGAGTAATGGAAGGTAGGAAATAAAGTAGCTGTTGGAGATGAAAAAATAGAGGATGCTGTAACAGTATTAGGGAATACTGTAATAGTGTTATAGGAGATAAATTTTTAGAATTTATATTAAAGATGGCGAATTTGAGCCGCTAGTAACTACGAAAGACATGGAAAGCATTCTTTTGAACGTAACCCTGCATGACACAAACTTCCCCAAGAGTCAAAATGAATAAATCATTCTTGTTGAACACAAGAAGCATCTAAATCAGACACTTATCTATAGAGCTCGTTACATTGGCATTAATCCTTTCCAAAGCAACACAAGTGCGGAGAGTATTTTCAGCAATAAATTTTGTATAAAAGAATTGAACGCAATTTTAGCTTGGTTGCATGTCTCAAACAAGATTTTATTTCTACAAGTGGGTGATAAAAGGCCATAATACATTCATGGTTAGGTTCCATGCAGTTATTAGTCAAGTTGCAATTTTTCTAAACTGTTTCGTAATTTCCCGGATTATCACGAACGGTGATGGAAGGATCACCAGCTAGCCATTTAGCCAACGACACCGTTAGAATTTGAGCCTCTGTCCTCCCTCATCTCCACCACTCGCGCCTCATCCAGAGCTGACGCACGCCATGTGCTCGACGGTTTGCCGCTGAGACGACGAACGCGCGGCCATGGCACTTGCCCTCCTCTCCCCCTCCCCCGCAGCCCAACGCCTCCCGCGCCCCCTCGCCCCTCCGCCGCTCGCACGCGTCACCACCGCCGTCGGCGCTGGCCTCCTGTTCTTCTCCCCCTGCTCCTCTCCCTCCGTTGGCTCCCGCTCCCTGCAGAGGGCTGGCTCCGCGGGCGGCGTTGACGGCGCCAGCGCCGGCTCGTCGGAAGCGCCGGGAGCCGGATGGCTCGACGCAGACCTGCTCAGGCGGGTCTCCGGTGCGGCGGATGCGGACCAGGCATTGGACATTGTCGCGGAGTCGGCGGGAGGCGTGAACACCGCTCTGGACGCGCCCGAGTGCAACGCGATCGTCGCGGCGGCGCTTGACCGTGGAAACGTAGACCTCGCGCTCTCGGTGTTCGAGGCCATGCGGTCCGGCTTCGCTGGAGGTGGGGGGGGGGGGGGCTTCTGGCCTTGTCTACTGCTTTGGACCTTTTGATCATGAATTTGCGACGTCGTCAGCTTGGAGTGCTGAATCCGTGTGTTGCTGAATGTTGTCTTGCAGTTGGGGGCTGGAGGTGGGCGAGGCCGGACGTGCGGACTTATGCGTTGCTTGTCCGGCAGTTGGCGGCCGCACTGCGTGTTTCTGATGCGATCAGGATTATCGATTATGTGTCTCGTGCGGGTGTTTCTTCTACGGAGGAGGTGAGTTTCTGTTTCAAAAAGCTAATATACTGAACATTATTATGGTGCTTAACTTACATCTTTTATGATGCTTCATCGTAGTATTATCATATTGACAAATGATAAATAGCAAATTCTCAATACAACCATCACAACCAGATCATGTTTTGTCTTCCACCAGTTTCTGTAGTTTCACCTGTGCTGAGTGTTACAGATCAGCATACTGAGGTGGCTCAGCATGTCCTCAAAAGGTTCTTTTTGTCTAAAATTGTAAGCTTAGGGGACCAACTAGACCTTCCGAAAAGCGAGGGACCATAGTGGCATTATGGGAACTTGAAGGACTAGGTTGACCTTTTGCGTCATATTGGATAGCGCCTAGAGCTTTTTAGAACACTATTTGATCTGCCAACTTGAGGGACTTGCGAAGAAAGTTTGGACGATTAGTAGTATCAGGCTGTTACTATAATACATGTTTACTTATTGCAGGTCCCATTCGGGATGATTGTTCGTTGTCCAATCTGCATGGTAGCAGTTGCTGTTGCACAGCCTCAGGATGGAACTCAGGTTTGATTGTGCAGAAGTATATTGTTATACTTCTCCTTATTTTTTTTAATATTAGTCATTAGCTTACATAATTCGATCTATCAGGCAAGCACGCGTGGGCCTGGTACAGTACCATGGCTAATGTTCATAAATGTTCATAAGCTACATTACACATGAACGATACCATGTACTACACTATGGGAGTGTAGATGTCTGGAGGCCCACAAGCAGATTGCAATTTTTTTAGGGAACATCTTGTGTTGTTGTTCTGTATCAAAATAAGGTTTCTCTGAGAATAGATAGCTTCTTTAGATTCACATTTAATTTGAGCATGGATATTTGATTGTTCATTCTATTTGTTGAATTGCCCAAGGATTTCTCAACTTCATTTTTGCCACTCGTTTCTTGAAAGTAGTTTTTTTATAAAAGTCCGTAAAACCCTTGAGAGCGTGCACCCTTGACTCTTTTCGGAAGCTAAATATATTTTCCCATCATTTTGGAGAGGTTCAATTGACCTACATCAACTTGTTTTTTGCTTCACTATGAATTATCTTATGGCCTCAACATGTCAATTTTTTGCAAGTAACTTATGAACATGTCAGTTATTACTTGTTACTCCTCCAGTCAAAAGAAAGTGATGTTTTGGGAAGCTTTGACCCACTCAAATTTAAGTTCGACTTACAATATCTTCATATGTATTTATATTTTTATATGAAAATGGATGTAAGAAGTTTCAAACATACTTAGTAGTAAAAATCAATGGTTGAAGTTGTGTTTTGCATACCGTGCCTATGTCCAGAACATCACTTTTTTCGTTGACTGGATTGAGTGGTTGTTATTGTCATTTGATTTCGGACTGAAATGAACTATGTTGTATGGTATGGCATTCTGAAACCTCAGAAATACATTGCGTGAGTTGAAGTGCAAATTTCAATATGCTTGTTTTTCCTTTTCAGGTTGTTTCTTGTTCGAAGTGTCGGTATCAATATGAATTATTTTCTGGAGACGTTACAAGCATTGAATCTGATGAAGTTAGGTTAGTGAGACATGTTCTGTCTTTGAGCTGTCACTTCCCACCAATGCTACGCCATGATCTTGTTTCTTTATACAGATATCATTGGTTGTAATTGTACTTTGGATATTGAACACAATTATTGGTAGCAAGTACTGAGTAGTCATCTTGACAGCAACATCCTTTTAATTCTTCATCTAGAACTTTTCAATGTTTTTCTGGAGCTCAAGTGGTACGATGGCAATTCATAGTTCTAGAAACTGCTTTGCCTGGGTATTTCTGTATTGCCTCCCACAGCCCTTGGCACCCTCCCATCAAAAAGGAGCGAGAAGAAACACATCCCCAATGTTATGTTTCTAGGGTGCCATAAAGGATTTAGACATCAAATTCAGCATTAGATAGTTACACTTTTTCTTCGGTGTAACTCTAGAGCAAATAGTTTATGAAACATTTAATGATTATGCAACCTTTCTGTACTGTATACTGTTACTTTATTTTATCTCTAATAATAACTTCTTTGAATTTTTGCCCACATCCTCAATGGTACTATATATGACATTGCTTCTAATATTACTTCTCTAAGGATCTCCTCCTGCCGAACGCAGCATGGATATTTCAGCTCTGGAGAAGGCCTTGAGATTTATAAATGTAATGAAGGATGGTCTTCCAGCTGCTGTCCACTCTGTTGTGGTAGATTTCTTTACAAAAAGTACATAATAGATCTTAGTTTTCTCTATATTTTGAACATCTGTACTTTGATGAAGCTGCACTTTGATGTGTATATATACTGAAACTAGAAATTAGTACCCTTCATTGAAAGTTCTGTTTGAACTGAGGGAAGAAAGATCTAGATTTTAAATCATAGGATGCTTGAAAATATAAAATTGATATGATTGCTCGAAAACCATTATGGGAGATATTGCTGCCAGAAGTGATCAATTGGTCCACGTTGGCAACATGGACATTGTGTTACCAAAACAAATGAAAAATGTGCCATTCGAGGTCAGCATGATCAAATTTTGGTTAGCAAGATTGTCAACCTTCACTCGAGACCAAACAGTACCTTTAACACGCCCTGTACAGTGGTTGCCAGATATTTTTGACTACTGCATCATGTATTAGGTAGCGAAATATATTTGAGACATGCTAGGGTTCCAGCCAAAGACCATCACCAAATTCAGCTTCAGCTGTTGATGATGATATCACAGTTTGACAATCTATCTACAGTGCTGTCACTTTTTTTCTTTGTTCATGTATAATTGTGACATCTTAAAATTTAATTCGCAATTACCCATATGTTTATCTCTTGTTTCCGTTGCAGATCCGCACACCTTCAGGAACAGCTCGTACACATAGATTTGCTACCCAGACTGTAGAACTTCCTGCTCAAGAAGGAGAAAGAGTGACCATTTCCTTGGCGGCCCCGTCCAATGTTTATCGTGAAATGGGCCCCTTCAAGATTTCTGCTCGCTCACAAGGGTTTAGACCAGGAGAACCCATGTGTCTCACTAATCACATCAACAGACAAGTCTCAAAATTGCTAAGAGCTCCATCAAAGAATGAGGGATCATTTACCCTTAGCCCATATTTATTGGTTGGTGCTTTTGCTTTGCTTGCTTCTGGAGATGCTGCTTCAGCATTCATTGACCCAAGTCTTCCTAGACTTATTACAGCAACTGTCGTTGCATCAGCTGCCGTAGGAACAACTCTAAATCAAGTAATCCTGCCAGAGATTCAAAAGGCAAGTTCGATTTTGACATAGAAAAACACCAAGAGGAGCTTTCTCCATCTTGTAATTTGAAAAAAAAGTTTCAATATTTTGAGTGAGTAGATAAAATTCTTGTCTTGTACCAGGAACAAATGATGGTAGGAAATGTTTCTTAACATTTGCCTGTCCTATGATGCTTTTTTTGGTTCAGCCCAACCCATTATGACATTACTGTTTAGGTTGGCATTAATAACCATTTGGGTACAATAGTGGATTAGAATAATTTGGCCTTTTCTCAACCATATATCAACTTGGGAATCTTATCGTTATCATGGAGTACATTTTTTGTGGAGGCAGCCTAGTTTCCAAGCAGGACATGTTGAAAGGAGTAGTTTTGGGCCAGAAATAATGAAGTCCGTTGTCCATTCTTCTTTAGACATTGACCTATGTCTCGTGTTTTGTCCAGCTTCCACAAAAGGCAGTAGATATAGTTGCTGTACGGCAGCAGCTTTTGTCTCAGTATGACATGCTCCAGACTCGTCTTAAGGATCTGAAACAGCTTGCTGAAAACGAGGTTTAACTCTTTGCTCCCTGTGGCAAGTAAATTTTCTACCACGAGTAGGGTTCTGGAAATCATAGTTCTGAACACCATATTTGTTTCTTTCAAGGTGTGGATGCTTGCACGGATGTGTCAGTTGGATAACAAGATACTAGCAGTAGGCGAACCATCTTATCGGTAATTTACTGGAAGTTCCAATAAATTGTTTACCATACCAGCGTAGTTGTAATAGTTTCAGTAATAGTTTCACACTTCTGTTTGTAAGAAGGCTTACTTGTTTTACCACTATTAAATAGAATTTTCTGGTGTACAATCTAATTTCCAGTGCTAGACGAGGTAGAGTAAAGAGGGTACGGGAAAGCTTGGAAAACACACTCTTGGCGAGGATCGAGCTTATGGAAAGTTATGCAAAAGTAATCAAGAAAACCGTATATTGATCTTTCATCTGTATATCTTTTCACCTTTGAACTGTGCTGAAATGCTAAATATGCTATTGCAGTTGTGTTCAATGATTGAAATTGAAGTCGAGATGGACTCCAATGTTATTGCTGCTGAAGCAGCAAGCAGTGCTGTAAGTAGTTTATGTTTTCAGTGTTAGATACATATATTGCTCTGTGCAATATCCCCAGACTATAAGGGGTTTCTTGCATATTGTCACCTGTACATGTGTGTATATATACTAGCCTAGGGCCTCTAGGGATGAAAACAGACGGGAGAAATCCCGTCCCGTACCGTCCCGTTTTCTACTTTTGTCCTGACCGTTTTTGTATTTTCGGGATTAAAACAGAAATGGGACGAAAACGGGAGGTTTAATGTGAAAACGGGACCGAAAACGGTTTAGCACTTTTCCCGACCGTTTTTTCGAAATTCCGTTTTTATTCGGGAAATTCCCGTGGGATTCCCGTATTACCTAAACCTGATCGGCAAAACAAAAACACGAGAGCTCACCGACGACGAGGTGCGGCGCGACGGTATGCCCTTGGCTCAACCTTCAACAGATCATCCAGAAGAAATAGAACAAGGGGCATCTCGGTGGGATGATGACCAACAGCGACGCTGATGACAAATCGGCACGAACTGGCGTAGGCTCAAAGGCCGTGGCACAACGTCTGTGCTCCACTGGTGGCAACAGGGAGCTTCAGCTGGGGCACCAATCCACCAGCCCATGATGGCAGCAGGGGCTCCGCCCCCCTTCTTTGTGCGCCCCTCCGGGCAACGGCAGAGACGAGCCCAGTAGCAGGGCTTTGGCCCACTTCTTCATCCTGCGTCCCCATCTGAAGAACGAAGCCCTGACTTATATAGGCCACGGGGTAGAGATAGAGATCGAGAGATTAACTTGGATTTGTTGGGATTTCAGTGGAAATCTGGACTCTATCCAATCCAACTGGAGGCAGTTTAAATCGATATTGGGAGATTGAACCACAACTTGAATTGGATTCAGATAGAGATATGGTGCACCAGCCGCTGATTTGGGGATTGGATTTGGGCGGCTCGGCTTGGAGATAGAGTTAGGCGGCGGCTTGAAGAGGGTGGCTGTGCTGCTGCGGCAGGGAAGAGAAGGGAGGCGCGATCGGGTTCTGTGGTGGCTCAGGGAAGGAGAAGGGTAGGAGGAGAGGGGATCGACATGGGCCGAGAAAATGAGATGGCCATCTGCACTGGGCCGAGAAGGTAAAGGAGAAAGGGGCCTCATGCAGTAATGATGTAAAATTATAAATTATAACAAGCGGCGAAATCAGATTGGGAGTTGTTGGCAATTGTAGCGTATGGTCGGTGTTCCTGAATTGAATTATCAGTTCCCGACCGATACGGATGTGTTTTCGTTCGGATTGGTTCGTTTTTGATATCCTAACATTCCTGAGTTCGTTCTCGTTTTCGGCTTTAACGTTTTCGATTTTGTTTTAGAGAAAAAATGTGAAAGTGAAAACGGTTAAGGGGTTTTCCTGACCGTTCCCGTCCGTTTTCATCCCTAAGGGTCTCTATGGAATACAAATTGCTATTCTTAACATGATATACAGAGCAAAAAATTAGAGTTAGTGTTCCTCTTCTCCCATGTTGCAGCTTCATGCATCTATTCCTTCCGGCTACTGTTCATCGACGGTACGTCGGATTTGCTGTTCTGCCCACCTCTCCTCCCCGGACCCTCGGATCTGCCTCTCCCGCCTCTCCCTTGGCCGATCTGCTAGTCGGTTGTTCTCCCGCAGCTGATCTGCAGCCACACTGGCGAAATCGACGCGTGCTGCCTCAGATCAACTTGTCGTGCCTGATCCTTCATGTCGGTCGCCTGATCCGCCCGTCGGCCATGCTGGTCGACTCGCCCCGTCACGCCTTCTATCTCCCCGCACCGTCGGCGGGACGAGCCGACCTTGCCCACCGTAGCTCAGCTCAGCCCCGCCCACCTCCCTCGCGCCAGCCGTCTCCGCCCGGCGTCCGGCCGCCTCCGCTCAGAGCTATTGCTGTCTCGGGTCTCTAGCTCGGCGTGTCTTGATCGGGCCAGCTGTTAAAGACCAACACAGTTCCTCGTGAAGTAAATTTTTTTTTGCAGCAGCTAGCCACTATCTTTTGCGCTCTTGCCGTCGACCACCGCTCCCCTTTACGCTCTCGTTGTTGCTTGTCGCTACTTTTGCACTCTTGCTGTCGATCGCCACTTCCCTTTGCGCTCTTGCCGTCGTTTGTCATATCTTCAGGATGTCGTCGAGCACGGTTTCAGTTCCTCGATGCTCGGTGCTTTTTGATGGTGCCAACTACTGGGACTTTGCGCAGCATATGGACATTCACATGCGCAACCTACGTCTTTGGAGTGTTCTCTGTGGCGACGTTCCTTGTCCGCCTTACCTGGAGCTTCCGATAGCCTGTGCAGCCGCCTGTTAACAAAGGAGACAAATTAGCTGTTGACATTGCCACAACTGCGCTCAGAGGATACTCATTTGCGTGGTTCTGGACTGTTGCCACTTCCTTCAGTACTGGCTACTCGTCCACCTGCTGCGTCTACGTCTTCGACTACACCGTTGTTTGCTCCTTGTGCAACTCCTTCGCCACTTGCGCCCTCTTCAGGTGGTGGTGGTCACCCTCGCTGTGCCTACTGCAGCAAAGAGGGCCATGTTGAGGCAAACTACTACTGGAAGAAGTATCTTTGATGTTCGTTTGGTGCTTCTCTCTCGGCTACCTTCTCGACTACCTCTTCGGCTGACACTCAGTAGGAGATTGTGATGTTGCTTCGTCGCCTGGTTGCTACCTCTGACTCTGCACCGATAGGTTCTGCTGGTTTTGCTACCCTCTTCTGTCACTGAGAGACCACATTCTACACAATTAGGTATTTCACCTTATATTCTTGACCCAGGAGCATCTTTTCATATGACTTTTGATTCTTCCAGTCTGTCTTCGTTTCATCATCTTATTTCTCCTATTCATGTTGTTACCGCTAATGATACTTCTCTTTTTTTGTTTGTGTCCCTTCTGCTGCTCATGTTTCCTAACTCACCATGCAGCTCATGTTAGCTAGTCAGCTTGACTATCGCTGTCGTGTTATTCCAGATTCTGACTCGTTGCGTTCAGGATCGTTGCATGGGTGCTCTGGTTAGTACTGGCCCTCGGTGTCATGATTCTCATCGTCCATGGGAGCCTGATTGGCTTCGTCTTCCTTCCGCTGCCACTGCCACTCTTTCTGCTTCCTCGACTACTAGCTACTTTCTGCAGTGGCATCATTGTCTAGGTCATATTTGTGGGTCGTGTCTGTCTTCATTAGTTCATCGTGCTCTTAGGGTCTGTCTCAGAAGATGCGTCTTTAGATTGTCAGTGTTGTAAGCTTGGTAAATAGCTTCAACTTCCTTGTCCTCATAGTGAGTTAGTGTCTTAACATCCTTTTGATATTGTTCATTCAGATGTATGGGGCCCGACTTTTTTTGTTTCAAAAGGAGGTCATGGATACTATATTATCTTTATAGATGATTTCTCACCATACTTGGATTTATTTCATGTCTTCTAGTAGCGATGTGTTATCTATATATAAGTGTTTTGCAACTATGATTTACACTCAGTTTGACACCCCTATTCGTATTTTTCGTGCTGACTTTGCTGGCGAATTTCTTTCTGGGTATCTTTGTTCCTTTCTTGTTGAATATGGTACATTGTCTTAGTTCTCCTGCCCTGGAGCTTATGCTCAGAATGGTGTTGCTGAGTTTAAGCATCGTCATCTCTGAGATTACTCGTGCGCTTATGTTTGCCTCTTTTATTTCACCTCATTTTTGGACTGAGGTGGTCTCCACTACCACGTACTTGGTCAATATCCAACCCTCCTCTTCCCTAAGGGTAGGATTCCTTTTGAGCGTCTATGTGGACGCTTTCCTGACTACTCTCTTCGTCTTTTTGGCTGTGTTTATTACGTTCTTCTTGTCCCTCGTGAACGTAACAAACTGAGTTGAGTGTCTTTTCTTGGCTACAATGCTGAGTATAAGGGTTATAGGTGTTAGGATCTTGTTGCTTATCAGATACATATTTCTCGGGATGTTACTTTTGATGAGTCTCGTCTTTTTTATCCTCATACCTCTCCCTCCACCTTTTCAGATTTCTTGGTCGAGCCACTGTCTTTTCTCTCTTTTCCTGCTACACCCGTCACTGGTTCCTCTTCTCTTCCTCGGGCATCGTTGGCGCCTCCTCCTGTTGTGCTTTTTCGACGCCTTCCATGCCTTTAGCCTCCACCTCACATGCTTCTTCTTCTTTTGGTCTTGTTGAGCTTTTTCTTTTCCACTACACTCGTCGATCCCGTTCTACCTCCCATCCTGCTGTGCCGCTTACCGACGAGCCTTCTTCTAGTGATTTAGTTCCTTCTTTATCTTCTCGCTACTCTTCGTGATCGCCATTCGATTCGTCCTTCTGATCGATTTGGCTTTGCTGGTGTTGTTCCTGCCGAGCTGTCTTCTTACTGTGATGCTGTTGCACATTAGGAATGGCAACATGCGATGGTAGAGGAGCTTGCTGCTCTTGAGTGTATTGGCACGTGAGATCTTATTTCTCTTTATGCACATGTTCGTCCTATCATGTGCAAGTGGGTCTATAAAGTTAATACTCGCTCTGATAGTTCTCTTGAGCGTTATAAGGCTCATCTTGTCGCTCATGGTTTCTAGTAGGAGCATGGTCGTGACTATGATGAGACGTTTGCTCCGGTAGCCCATATGACCATAGTGCGTACTCTTCTTGCTGTTGCATCTGTGCGTCACTGGTCTATCTGCTAGTTTGATGTCAAGAATGCATTTCTCAATGGTGAGTTGCGTGAGGAGATCTACATGCACCCATCGTCAGGGTATTCTGTTCTTGAGGGTATGGTTTGTCGTCTCCGTTGCTCTCTTTATGGCCTTAAGCAAGCCCCTCGGGCTTGGTTTGAGCGTTTTTCTTTTGTGATCATTGTTGTTGGTTTTTCTGCTAGTGTTCATGATCCTACGCTTTTTGTTCACACTTCCTCTCGTGGTCAGACTCTTCTTCTCTTGTATGTTGATGACTTGATCATTACAAGTGATGATTACGAGTATATTGCTTTTGTGAACGCTCGTCTCAATGAACAATTTCTTATGTCCGATCTTGGTCCTCTTCGCTATTTTATTGGGATTGAGATTTTTTCTACTTCTGAGAGCTTCTTTTTGTCCCAAGGGAAGTGAGCGCATTATTGAGACTCCCATGGAGCTTAACCTTTAGCTTCAGTCCATTGATGGTGAGCCTTTTGCTGATCCCACTTGCTACCGTCATCTAGTTAGGGTCTTATTTACCTAGGTGTCACTTGTCCTGATATTTCTCATGCAGTGCATATCCTTAGTCAGTTCGTTTCCCCTCCCTCTCAGCTGCACTATAGCCATCATCTGCGTGTTTTACGCTATCTTCGTGGGACTACATCTCGTTATCTTTTTTTTACACGCTCGAGCTCTTTACCGCTTCGTGCTTATTCTGATGTTACTTGGACTAGTGATCCTTCTGATCGTTAGTCTATTTCTGCATACTGTGTTTTTCTTGGTGGTTCTCTCATTGCTTAGAAAACTAAAAAGCAGACTGCAGTTTCTCGTTCTAGTGCAGAGGCTGCGTTGCGAGCCATGTCATTGTTTACAACAGAGCTCAGTTGGTTACGATGATTACTTGAGGATTTTGGTGTTTCTTCTCCAACACCTACTCCTCTTTACTCAGGCAGTACATGTGCTATCAATATTGCTTGAGATGCAGTGAAGCATGAGCTCACCAAGCATATTGGTGTTGATGCTTCTTACACACGGACACAAGTACAATATGAGGTGATTGCTTTTCAGTATGTTCTTTCTGAGCTTTAGTTGGCTGATTTCTTCATGAAGACATAGAGTATAGCTCAGCACAGGTTCTATTTCTCCAAACTTAGTGTGATTGATCCCCTATGAGTCTAAAGGGGTGTTAGATACATATATTGCTCTGTGTAATATCCCCAGATTATAAGAGGTTTCTTGCATATGTACTTGTACATGTGTATATATACTGGTTTAGGGCTCTAGGGAATACAAGTTGCTATTCCTAACATCCAATTGATCCATATAGTATGTAAGTAAAGTATAATTGTGTTTATTTTTATTTAATCCTGATCGATGCTAATAGTTAGTTTTGTGGTTTCAGGAGAGAATATCAGAACAAATACAACAGCTAATGGAGATTGATAGTCTTGAAGAGGCAAGTATATCCTCTATTTATATAATTTTCTTAGCAGCACATTACTAAAAGGTACCAACATTTTGTTCTGAAACTTCTATTTAGCAATGGCGTATACAAGCTGAGGCTAATGATGAGGCAGAAAGGCTTCTTAGTTCAGATTCTTCGGAAACAATGCCTGCTGGACATGTGTAATGGAATTTTGGTAATGTGCAAGCGTCATTTTTTATTTCCTATTAGTTATTTATCTGCAATAGAAATGTTCTTCTATCGGACTACAAACAAAACCCAAGTTAGACTTTCGAAGAAATTAGTATTGCTACAGAACATGAACAAATCCACCCCCTCTGTCCTCTGGGAGTGTTAATTCCAAGAGGAACACTTGACTGTAGACTAATCAAGCCTTAGGGAGAAAGCCTGAGGACAGCGACTGCCCTAGGATCTTGATTACAAGTCTGTTGTAGAATATTTTTTGTAAATAAACCTTTTTGAATGCTATTTTAAACAATAATCTTGTCTCGAACTTACTTTAAAAAGTTAAGCCTGTTTTTTCCCCAACGCTACAACCTGTGTCATTGTTAATGAACTGTGCGAGGCTATTCCACAGGGGCTCAAGAAATCATCAAAGTTGACAATGAGGAAGTGACGAGCAGGGTTGGTGGTGGTCGAAAACGCTCAACTAAAATTCAGAAAGGATAGTGGAGATGGCATTCGATGAAAATTCCGTCTTTGGATTGGAATTTCATGGACACGAATCTTTAAATTAGTATTTATCGAAATACAACTATTTGAGCTGAATTTGAAAAATCCCTTTGTATAGTTGCATGAAATTATTTTCTCAAAATATAGAAAAGTCTCTGGCTTTGATAATCGCTTTCCAGCATGTTTTCATTGATCTAGCGAAACTACTGGCATGCAAATAGTTCCTTATAACTAGCTGAATGCTAATCCTGTAGACATCGTCCTTTTGGTAGTGGCACATAGTTGGGAATTTTTGTGTAAATCGAAAATTGTTGTATGCTTGTTGAAAGTTAAACGTACTCCGCTGTATACTTTTGAATGTCGATGGGTGTTACCTTAAAAATTCTAAATCTTGTAACTTGTTCCAAGTTGTTATAATGAATTTTGCTTGTTAATAGAGCCTTGCGAACCTGTGGCAACGATGCGATGGGACTGGGTGGTAGTGAGAAGAACCATGTTCTGGCAAGCCCGGTTAGAGGTGCTGGCAGG
The DNA here is from genome assembly GCF_958298935.1 of Phragmites australis. Classification (NCBI taxonomy): domain Eukaryota; kingdom Viridiplantae; phylum Streptophyta; class Magnoliopsida; order Poales; family Poaceae; genus Phragmites; species Phragmites australis. Next base: position 15,021,483 of record NC_084936.1, on the reverse strand, counting down.
AAACTAGTTGTGATGGCTTCATCCCCCTTCCCTCCTCGCAGCTGTGATGGATGTCCCACAGATCTGTACAAACTCATTGGGCTTGCTATCGCAATTAAACTTGTCAATAGTCGGCGGTTGGTAGCTGGAACCCATCAGGCCATCGAGCATGACACATTCCAATGGGAAAATGGGGTGTCTGAATATAGATATGCTGATGGAACGAAGGATTTGCTGCTGAGATCAATGCCTGTCAGGGTTGTGCACGGCTGGCTTTGCAGGTTCTGGTGCAGTGGGAGAAGCTGTAGAGTATGCGGCTTTGAGCTCTTGTACTTTGTTACAAAGATTTCGAACAAGTCTTATAACTATTGGAAAAAGAGTAAATTTCAAAAACTCATAACTATTTTAACATATGCTGTAAAAAATTACAACTATGGTAATAGGGGGACTATAGTTAATCTTTCTATTATATGTTATAGAGAATGATAGGGTATATGGTGAGAAAGTTATAGTTTTTTTAATATGTATTAAAATAGTTATAAGTTTTTGAAATAAGTATTATAAATTGTAGTTTTCTATAATATATAATAGAAAGATTAAAATATACTACAGTAAAAAGTGGGTTTTAAAATCCTACACTTTTTACTCTGTTTTAACATGTATTAAAATAGTTGTAGGATTTTAAAACTTACTTTTGGAAAAAGGATTGAAACCCTGTCGAGGTCTCCGTTGTCCTTTGGAAGGTCTTCTCTGTTGATCATATTGGAAATGACATCGGAGTCTTGGGTTTGACCATGCTGCTTGTTGACATTCGCATGATGATCAGACTGTGCATTTGCGTCATCTTCTTCGACTATGACGGTTTCCCCCTCCCTCCATCGGGTAGTGCATGTGGTCACCTCCCACGGTCAAATTTTCGAGGAGTGAAATGATATCACAAAGAAACTTTAAGGAGGTCCCACGAACAAGATGGTTCAGTAGGATTTTGAAATGGACCTTGCATGCATTATGGTTCGATGAAGCGTACTTTCATCCTTATTTGTCGACCTCAGCGTCTACCTGGCCTCTGAGGGTATTGCCCGTCTCCCCACTAATTATCGTGGTAGCAGGTAATGAATGAATGCGGTCCAGACATATGATCTGGAACGAAAGAATATAATTTTCGAGGTTTAGATACGAAGGTTCGTTTGAGGCTTTGGTTTCGAATGAGCTTCCGGGCCGTCAAGGAAAGTAGGGGGACTAATATGAGCATTTCTACTTACGGTGCCTTCTACTCCCGTATAGAGCCGAGCAAGTAGAAATAAAATCTCTGGTCATCCATCTTGTAGGGGTATTCAGTCATCTTGTAGGCGCCATTGTATTAACTGATGAGAAGAACAAGATGGTCTAACACCATTCTGAATCATGTACCATCCAAACCTTGATTTGTTCTGTTCACTTCACATAGGTGTACAATTAAATGAATTCTAGCTAACTTCCTGTACTCTCTAATCGACTGCTAGTCTACATGTTTTGAGCCTCTCAGCACTGATGCTCCCGTACGGCCGGCATCTTCCCCACCCGAATCCACGCCTCTGCCCATTAACCCCACAGCTGCGAGGGAGGTGACACTAAGTCAAAACATTATATTAGTAACAGGTGATAATCGTTATTAATGATAGTTTCTATATCCGTCACTTCAAACATGTTACTAATAATGACACATTAGTGACAGGTGCCGATCCATCACTAATGATAATCATTAGTTAAGATTCATCACTAACGTGTATTTTCTATGACATGTGGATGTCTATTGCTCGTCACTGGTGACCGTTATTAGTGACGGGAGAAAAGCTACTTGTCACTAGGACTCGATCATTAGTGACGGGTGATAACCACACCCTGTTACTGGAACTCTGTCATTAATGACGGGTGGTAAATGCATTCGTCACTAATGACCGAGCCATCAGTGACATGTGAGGTTATAACTGATGACACTCTTTAGTGATATATGATGTTTTCACCCGTCGTCACTAATGTGCTCATCCTCCAAAGATTTTACCTATTTCTTCATTGCATCATGAAGCAATGTCATGACAACCTTGCTCCATCCCACATAAAGAAAACACAGGGCATGAAGGCTATCGCCAAAGAACACGTGGTGGCGAGGAAGGGTCGAAGAGCACGAGCTAGTCAATGATGAGGTTTAGGGAGTGCGGCGCGTGGGGCTGCGACGGGACACCCTTCATGAGGACGCATCGAGTGGACAGGGCGTCAAGCCTGGCGACCTCAGCGTAGACCATTTGCCACGATAGGAGACCACCGCTCTGTTGCACGATGGGCCATGGTGATGATTGCGATGGCGTCGAGGTGGCCCCTGCCTCATCCATCCGCTCACCACTGCATGCCGCCTCTTACTCCCCACTGCTGTTGGTGCATGGATCTCTGACCCTAGCAAGATCCATAGCCAGATCCATCGGATCCCGATGTGGATCTCGCAAGGGCGAAGTTGCTGGTGGGAGAGGCTGGGAGGAGGAGACCGGTGAGGAGATGAAGGAGAGAGAGGCTGGTGGGGGAGGAGGAGGAGGATGGTGGCGGGGGAAGAGATAAGGTGGAGAGAGAGAGAGAGAGGAGGAGGTGAGGAAGAGAGGGGATCGAACGTGCGAGGGAGATAAGGCCAAGCCGTGAGCGGATGTGAGGTGAACCAGAAGCCAATTCAATGAAAATTTCAAGTCCGATCCTCTCATCAATGCCGGTTCGAATTAAAAACCGGTAGTGATAGTATCATTACCGGTTTTTAGTGTGAACCGGCACTGATAGTCAGTTTCAGTGTCGGTACTTAACGGCTCAATCATTTTTCGGATGTGGGAGGTTAAGAACTGGCAGTGATAAATTTTTAGTAACTATTTTTGCACCACCAGCACTGATGAGTTGCTATTTATGACCCGTTCTGTAGTAGTGAATTTAGAAGAAGACCAACAAGCATCGGGCACCCGCAAATAGTTCTCGAGAAATATGGGTATATATGTTGTAGTGTGTGTTAAGTCGATTAGATGTGCTAGCTGAGCCCAGGACCTGGTCGATTCCTGCTCGCACATGAAAAAAGGCCAAGTCGGCAATGTATCGGGGCAGACTTGTTTTTGGCATGTGTCTCGTTAATCCCAAGGGCTCCAGGCTCCCCTCCATTATCGATGGAGAATTTTGCTGCCAATTTTGTCAGAGATTGTGAAATGCATATGATCAGGACGAGGTACTTAGTGCGCATTGAAGCCGTGGTTGTGAAATGCATGATTGGTTTGCATCTGCTGGTAGTATTTTGTAAGCCGTATTTATCTCTGGATTGCTGCTGTGATTTCGTGGATTATTGCCAGTTCGTTTTGCGCAACTACTTGTCTCTATCCCTACTGCTATATTGATCTTGCCGAGAAAGAATTGCAGTTCTCCTATTGCTAGCTGTTTGATTGGCCGTGAGATATCACATACTGCCGAGCTGCTTGTACTATTCATCCAACGGCAATAGTTTTGAAACAAAGTTATCACTGCTGGTCCTGTACTAATTGGTGAATTACTTGCAGCTCAAATTGTTCTAGCTGCGAGAAAATAAATACTGCATGTGCTAGGTGTTTCTTGGCCGTGGGTAGATACAAGTATTCGTGGAGAATTTAGAGCTTAATTCAAGGGCATAAATAAGTGCTTCTTTCTGTTTAATCTAAAACTATTTGTGTCGCTGGCTGCTAGCACCGTGAAAGAGGAGAAATCAGGCATCCTCGACGGGTGCTCATCAAGGAGCACGTTTCAAGTTAGTTTTATACGAGCAAACTACTCTAATTAAGCCGGTACAGATCGATCAATGTACGTACCAAAGACAAACACAACTAATCATCTATGTTTTCTTCTTGTGTCATACCCCACATGCACAAGATGTGCGTAGAGGACCTCGTTCCACATGTCCGGCACGCCCGGCAGGCACCAGTGGCTGCAGTCCTCCGGCGCGTCCGGCGGCGTTCCCGGCTCCCGGTGCCGTGACGGGTGGCCGTCCGGTCTGAGCACCGTCATGTGGGTGATGTTCAAGAACCGTGCCTTCCTTCCGTGTCTCTTGATATCTTCCGTCGTCTTTACGATCATCGCGTTGATCCACGAGTGATCTTCACCCGAGTGGTCGTTAGTGGTCAGTGGACCCCGTTGCTCGGCGCACGAACCACCTGTGTCCCATGTGCCATTGCTGCCATTGTCAGGTAGAACACAATGCAACCTGGGTTAGTGTAACATTACTCTTTAACGATTCTTGGTGGTTTTTAGTGTTTAAGCTGAGCTATATATCCACATAGATCTCTTCAATTAGTCGCAACTGCTAGTTCATATATTGTCTATCATAAGCCTATTCTCGTTATCTGAAGTCGTAATACCTCTTTTAATCAAGTACTTACCGATAATGCGAAGGAGAATAACTCCTGAAGAAGAAATAGCTTTCTGAAGATCGAGCACTACTCAACTCCCAATCTTCCACAGTTTGCAGAGACAGTCGAAATGCTTCCTTGAGGTCCATGGTCTTGTTCAAGCGGTCGCCGACCATGAAATAGTTTCCTCTGCTCATGAGCCATGGCACGATCGATTCAATCAACCGTACGTGCTCGTTGGTCTTACCAAGAGAACAATGTAATAATCAGCACCCAAAATAAGCATGGCGGCTTACGCTTTGACGGTCTTGTGCAGGTTCCACCAGTGCCCAGTGTTGAGCACGAGCACGTCGGCGCCGGCCCACCGGTCCGCGTGCCGTGCCAGCACGTCCAGCCGGACGGCTCCCCTCACGCCGCCACCGCTGTCACCTGTCGCGTTAGCCGGGAAGCGGTCCACCATCACGATCATCGGCGCGCGGTAGTACTCGACGGAGAGATTGTAGTCGGCGAAAACCATGGAGAGGTAGCCCTTGTGCCGGCTGATCGGCTTCCCGGACTGCTCGTACACTCTGGACGCGCCAGCCGGCACCGCGTCGGCGAGCATGCACACCATAGACTCCCACTGGTTCCGGCCGATCGAGTCCCCGGCGAACACGATCCGGCCGTTCCGGCTCCTCTCTAGCATCTCCTTCGCGTTAAACCTGAAGAACTCGAACCATTCCAAGAATCAAGTAACAGCAAGATGCCACAAGGAGAAGAACATCCGGGAATTAAAATGTCGACATGGCGGCCGCTACCTACTTAGGGATGTGGCAGCGATGAGGCTGCCAGCGCCAGTGCCGGAAGGACAAGTCGTTGCGGCCGTTCCGCATGCACCGGAAGCCGGGGTCGAGGAATGGGCAGTCCTCCCCGTACGCCGCCACGGTGGCGTCGTCCCTCACCCATCGCCCGTCCGAATAGTCGCATCCTCCACCGCCACCGCCGGCGCTGTTGTGCTCCGTGCTGCTTCTGCTGCTGACCGGATGCAGCTGCCAAGACTGGAAGAACGACGACCATGGCGAAGGCGACCCGCGTGGCGGCAGGAGCGCGACGATGCAGATCGCGAGGAGGAAGAGGAAAACGGAGGAGACGAGCACGTGTGTCGCGCGCATGGGGTTCAGACGTTGGCTACCATTGGTTGGTTTGGAGGGGAGTGAGGCGAGGAGAGCTGCAAGGATTGGGCAAAGCGAGTGGTACGTGGTGCATGGTGGCAATGGCAAGAGAGAGTGATGGATGGGAGCAATTCGTGGGTCGAGTTGGACCGTATCAAAACTTTCTATAAAACCATTATTTCTTTTCCACGAAGATTCTATAAAACCATATATTCATTATATATAAAACCATTAATAGCCTAACTGAGTGGCGGTTGGCAAGTGTAGAAAAAATGGGAAGAAAATCCTGTAAGACCAGGTCTATTGGCTCATCAAATTGGGCCCTCTCCAGATGTTGACACGTGGAAACACAAATCATTAAGCAACCATCCCATTAATTAATGTCACTGTTAACCCACCGTTAGTCCGTTCTGCTCCATATTACCATTGACAGTTACCAAATAAATGCTCCTTCCGTTAAAAATGTAATGCACATTTTATTTTAAATAAGTCAAACTTTATAAGTTTTGACCTATAATTAATCAAACTAAATGCACGTTTAGTATGAAAAATTATTCCAATATATTTATATTTTAAAGTTTTTTAATATGATGTTAATTTTATAACAACTGTCAATATAATTTAAGAAAAAATAACAGTCAAAGTTTACTTTTGATGATTTATTTTAAAACAAAATATGTCTTGCCTTTTTGAACGGAGGGTGTATTTTTGTTTCCAATCTACAGTGTACCATACGAGAAGATCAGGACAACGGCAAGGCCTTCAAGATCTTCAACAAGACAACAACAATGCCATACTTGGAACCATACAGTTTTGTAGGCGACACAATGCATGCTTATTCCAATTCGTTCAGAAAGTGAGTTACAAACTGGAGACTTGGTCTTGAGAGTGGTGAATACAAAGCCAAATTTTAGGGGATCCTAAACTTCTTCTTCCTCCTACCTCTCCTCTTTTTTATCTCCTCCTTACTCCTCATCCTCTTTTTTTCTTCTTCTTCTTCTTTCATACCCAAAAATTATAGGGGGCTTACTCTTACCCCACGTTGAATCTGCCCCTGGGCCTTGATCACATAATCACGTTTGGCCTGCTCATTGATTTTGTTGCATGTGCTCATCCCGAAATGCATTAGGAGTCAATGGTGATGGGATATTTGGATCGAGTAGTAAGGAGTGGCAGAGCTCCTCTTATCGTGTAACACTCTGGAGACTACCACAAATCTAAAGTGCTACTAAAATCAACATACAAGAGCCACCAAAATTTAAAGAAAAATTCGGCAACACCTCCCGTGCAAAACGACGTATAACTAGTCACTCATCACACAGAGAGTTATATATAATATCATACTGACAATAATAAATATCCTAGCAAGAGAAATACGCCTCGATCATACATCTAAGCCACAATAGATCAAACATACATCATAACACTAAGAATTAACAACTGAGAACATAACAAGTTTAATCAAAAAATAAAAGTGAAAGTGCAAGCAACGTGTAGCTATCCATCCCATATGATCGCCAACACCTCATGGTACCTGAAAAGGTAGCATGGATGAGATTAAAAAATCTTAGTAAGTGAATTGTTTTAATAAGCTATTGAGCTACAAGAGATTAAACATTCACCTTTAACAATGATAATAAGCTGAACAAGTTAATAATATATGAAAAAACATGATTAAGCTTGACAATACAATGATAACCACATGCTACCATCCACTATCTATGTTTCCACGATAGTAGTATTAACCAAAATAATATTAAAGACTTCCTTGCAACATAAGGATGACATCAAAGTGAAGAAATTAGAGACATCCATATGAATGCCTATATATGCATACGACATGCTCTTCCTCAACCCTATCTCTCCTCGGGTAACGTAAGGGTGTGCATCGTATTCCTTCTTGGGTAACATACAGTGTTGTACCGGTACAATTGTGAACGTTGCATGACAAAACTTCCAATGCATAAAACAGATACATATGATATGCTTCATGCATAAGTAAAAACATAACTTCAAGATTAAATACTTTCATGAGATACGTACGAATACACATGCTATATTCTTACTCACCCTTACCCCTCCTCGGGTAATGTAAGGGTGTGCACCGTACCCATTCCCGGGTAACATACGGCGATGTATCGGTACGGTCGCGACCAGAAGACACGACAAAACTTCCAATGCATGAGATGCATAAGTATGACATGCTTCATATATAACCAACAACATAACTTCTAGAATATGCTTAAGACTTCAAGAACTGCATAATTATAATAAAGAAAAATTGCAAAGAGATGAAACTCGCTTTACCCACTTCTTAATTCAAGATTAAGTAAACTTCAGAAAAGTAAATATTAAGGTAACAAGCTAATGTATATACGAAAGACATACTTCCGACATATGAATATACTTCAAGTATTGCATACAAAGAGTATAAATATCTATAAGTAGATGACATATGCCACTACTTTTACCTCATAATCCATGAAATCGTCAAATCTTTAGAAGGTAGATATAAGTAATATGCTCATATTCAATTTAAAAGATTATTAGAGAGTATAGCAATTAAAAGATGGAGCCAACCAAATAATAAACTATAACATAATGCAACCACTACATTCACTTGCTTTCACCAGCGACGAAAATGGGAACTAGCTGCATCCTGAAGTGGCACCACCTGAACAAGTGCATAAGTTAGCACCAAAACACCGCAATAACAAAGGCAAATGGAGACACGCTCCTACGCCCGAGAACTCCGTATACAAGTCGATAACGAAATGACGGCGAAACTTCTACTGCTTGGCTATTGTGACAAAGGGTGAGATCCTCCTCTAGATAGGTCGAGGTCCGAAGAACCGAAAAATAAAACACCACGCGAACCAACTTTCAACGAACGTCATCATCGTTTTATCAAATACACCTAAACTACTCATCCAAAACGAACAAGACTAGTGCCATCGGAAAGATAACGACCAGAACTACAACCTTTATTTTAAGCTTATGGTCACATTCGACACCAATTAAACCTCAAACTTTAGAATTACATTGTTGCACGCTAGATCGATCATCGAACACTAAACCAACGCTGAAAATATATGTTCCCAACTATCCACAAGCATCTAAGAACTAATTAGAAGTTACCTTCACGACAATGAATTCAACGATTTTCCATGAAAGCTCCTCCTCTTTCCTTCTTCTTCTCTTCTTTTCTCCTCTTCTTTTCTTCCTCCTTTCTTCTTTTCCTTTCTCTTATTATTTTCTTTTCTTATTCTTTCTCTTTTCTTCCCTTCTTCTTTTTGCTGGCCGGCCGGCCCCTTCTTCTCAGCCCCTCTTGGCCCCCCTGCTCTCACCGATCTGCACAGTAGAGCGAGGCAGAGCGCTGGTAGTGAGGCAGCATCGCGCAGCCGGGCGTAGTAGTCGACGGGTGACGGTGGCAGCACGACAACAGGTGGTAGGCTGACAGCGACGGTCGGGCCGACAACCGAAGAGGACAGAGGCGGCGGTTAAGGTTGGTTGGAGCCAGTCGGGCGCCGGGCTAAATGGGGGCAGGAGGGCTGAGGAGTGAGGGCGGATCCCCCATCTTTTTTCTTTTCATCCAACAACCTAAATTTATTGGACTAGCTACAGCTTCACCGTGTGCCCAAACAAGACATTATATAGCAAAATGGAATCGTTGTTCAAAAGTAAAATTTTCTACTCCTCGTAGGTCCCACAGCCAACAATTGAATTTCGTATTTTCGGGTATTACATCAAGGCACGCCACCGCGAGCCGAACAGCAAATAGATGTGTCCTGCGGCTAGCCCTCAGGTGCGGACGAGGTGGTCGACAGCGGCCAGGCACTAGGCGATGCCATTTGGGACCTCCCTCAACGATGATCTCATTTGGAGTGACGTTCCAAAGTTGTTCAGTCTCAGATGAGGCGGGGGGCCAGAGGTAGAAGAGAGGTCGAGGAAGTGGACTGCTGGACTGATGGGATCAGAATTTGTGAGTGAACGGTGGGTTAACGGGGACGTTAATGGGATTTTTGCTTCAATAATTTTTTTTGCCACGTATCAATAGTACACCTAGAGAGGTCCAACCAAGGTTCAAAAATGCGACGGTTACCACTCGAAATGTGCGGTAACCGACCTTACCGGCCCGGCTCGGTTTCATAATGCGTTCAGTAGCCGAATTTGAATTCAAAAAATTCAAATCAATTTTGAAAAAACTCAAAAATATCAGAAAAAATTCCATAAAGAACTAGAGGTAATTCTAAGACCATCTGTGAAAATAATTTTCAAAAAAAAATATGTTGTTTGCATCACCAAATAGCTGCTCAAATATTGGGAGTTCGTAAAAAGGCCGAAAATGATTAAAGGCCGAAATGGGCCGAATGCACAGTGAAATTGACCCGTTTCGGCCCAACTCGAATGGATAAGGGCAGCCGGCGTTCAACTCGCGTTGGTGCATAGCTCACTTTCCCCTCGCGTTTGTCCACAGAAAAAATCGAAGAATCGTCGCCCAATCGGCCAAATCCGTGATAGTCCGGTGGAAATCCGGCATTGAAGCTTCAGTTATCGAGCGATTAGCATTAGTAACCGACCACCTCTGAGGGGTTACCATCCGCTTTCAAAGAGCAACATGAAGCGCCTGACGTCGAGCGATTTTCGAAGATCCTTGTTCGGTAACCGCCCATTTACTAGCGATTTTTCATATAATTCGTTGGGTAATCGTTCTTAGGAGGTCGGTAGTTCATTGTGTGGTCAATTAGGACGATATAGTGCTTGATTCGCTCGGTTATCAACCATTTACTAGCTATTTTTCATGTAATTCGTTCGGTAATCATTCTTAGGGAGGTTGGCAGTTCGTTGTGTGGTCGATTAGGATGATTTAGTGGTTGATTCGCTCGGTTACCTACCATTTACTAGCGATTTTTCATGTAATTCATTCAATAATCATTCTTAGGAGGTTGGCAGTTCATTGTGTGGTCAATTAGGATGATTTAGTGGTTGATTCGCTCGGTTATTGACCCTATTGTGTTAGTTTTTAGCCCGATGTGCACGGTTGTTACCTTGTACTGGCAAGGGTTGTTATATTGGTCAAGTTAATTGTTTCTTGAGACATTTATGCATGACTACAACATGACAACACATGCTCATCAATTTAACATGCATGGCCATAATTATTAGTAGGTTAACCATTGAGGTTTCTTCTTCCAATAGAGACAATACAAACTAATCGATGGCGGATAGAGATGTGGTGTGCAGCACGGGGATAATTTGGCCCCAAGGTTTAGGTGCAATTACTGCAATAAGGAAAAGAAAGGTGATGGTGCCACAAGGTTGAAAGAACATTTGGCAGGGCACGGATCAAATGTTATACATTGTGATAGGGTACCTTCAGATGTGAGTGATTATTTCAGACATGAGTTGGATAGGGCAAGACATTAGAGGAAGGGAAAGGCTGAGGAGAGTTTTCGGAGGCAAGAGTTAGCAAGAGTTTAGATAGATTTGACAAACGATAAATTTAATGTTGAAATCAGTTGGTGAATTTAGAGAACACGACATTATCATTCAAAGTGCAAGGTCCATATCATGATGGTTGTACAATCATTCAAAGCTACATGAAATGATGAAGATCGTGATTGGTGGAGAGTTGGTGAGGTGGAATGCCACAAGATTTGGCACAAACTATCTATTTCTTGAAAGCTTTGTATGTCGAAAGGATAGGTTCATGCAATGGATGTCATCTAGCGAGCTCCAGCAGTCTCGCTACATTAGTTCTGATATTGGGGGATATGCACATAGTTGCTCCTGAGATACATCGTTGTCAAGCAGGAGTATGATTCGTTGTATCACAATGATTGGGATTCTTTTGAAAACTACATAGCAATTGTCAATCGCAGAATGCAAGATCTAGCAAATGGGACCTACATGAATGCCGGTGATACACTCGTACCACTTGCATTCTTATTGTACTCATGCTTATGGTTCTAATGCTTATGGTACTAATGCTTTGATCATCAACTTGCAGCGGCCGCATTGAACCCCCGCACGCACTACGCGTATGGCACGGATCCAAACTTGTTTGAATATCTCCGGGAGTCATTCGAGATGATGACTGATGTTAGTACGGCCACGTAAGCACTTATTGAGGTTGAAATATATCGGACAAAGTCTCTGTCGTTCTTTGGTCCGCTCGCTTCACGGATGGCTTGTGGTAGCAGGACTCAACCTGGTACGAATTGCGTTGACATATCTAACTGTTGCATCACTTTATCTACTTTTCTAAACGTTATATCACTTTACCTACTTGCAGCGCAATGATGGTCTATGTTTGGTTCATCTACACCTACACTAACGATGCTTGCCAGGCGTCTAGTGTCTCAGTGCGCTTCATCTAGTGGGTGTGAGAGGAACTAGAGTACATTTGTATTTATCCACATGAAAGTTCGCAACCGCTTAAGATACAAGAAGCTACATAAGTTGGTATATATCAACTAGACCTGAGAATACAGAATAATTTTGATGCAGGCATCAGGTCGATTGTTGATGATGATCCACTTCAGCGGCTTATGGAGCTCACATTGAACGAGAAGAACAATCTGCTCCGGAACTGGATGGAGACCAGTAGATCAAATGCTGCCCCAGAGCTTGATGAGGAGGACACATATAGTAACATACCCCTGCCAACTCACCTGGTGACAGATACAGTGAACCCACAATATTTACAACGGTGGGCTGTTAAAGTGGTAGGTGACACACACACGGGAAAGAGGAAGAAGCAAATGGCGCATCCAAAGAAGAGCAAGAAGATTAAGGGTAAGGGGAAAAGACAAGTGCAAAGCGATGAGAGTATGGATAGTGACTCAAAGAGCCCAACTTACTAAGAATCGAATGACAGCAGCTCAAAGACAGATAGCGCTGACGATGACGATCAGGGAGGCGATGTTCCTCCATACCCATCCTCTGTCCTTGCTCCCATTCAATTCACTGGTGAGAGTCAATTTTAGCATACCACACAGGAACTAGGACCACGGTGACCCATCCTCACAAAAGCATGTCATACAGGGTGGCCATAATGGACCACAAGATAGTGGGAGCTATTCCAGCAACATGACATAGAGAGTAGTTTCGGATTCTATCCGTACCACTATCCTGTCCCCAATGCTCAGTCAGAACCTCCTATTCAGTGGGTCTATGAATGGCAAGACCCTGAGTTTTATGTCATATTATAAGGATAATTGTCAACCACTTCTGTATGTATGGGGCAAACTTGGACAGAGTTTAACGCAGAGTTGCTATCTATGCGATGGATAATACTCATGTCCACTGAGGAGTACAATACAGCCGAATTTAATCACCCCCTAAGTTGGTGGTTCTGAAGGTGATGATAATTTCCTTTCTGCAACTACTTTATTTCAAAACCATGGTATCATACTAATTTTTTCCATCTCGTAGGTTTCACATAGAGTGGATACTATGCAAACTACATTTTAAGCATCTACCAGCACTTTGGTAAGTACTGATGGATGTCATGTGATTGTGTTTTAGCTTTTGTATGGACAATTCGACATATTTATTAATTTGATGTGCTACATATGTAATCGTATGCATATATTTGATAAAACAATTATATGGTCATGCTCGTATTGCTATTAGTATCTATTTGTTTCCTTGAAAATGTCTAAAATATAGAAAAGGTCATGCCAAAATTTTTTCTAATGAAACAAAACATAGCAAATCTCATGCCATATTTGTTACTATTTTTTCTGATTTTTTGGTGAATTTTTTTTTGTATTTTTTTATTCTCCTAGAAATTCATAGATTAGAAGTTAATCCGGTCGGGTACCACTTCAAATCGCTCAGTTATTGAGCGTTCAGTTATCTTAAAAAATCATTCGGTATATCGCAAAATCGCTCGGTAACTGATCCAATTCGACCGGTTACCGAACGGCGAATCTGGTATTTTTTGTTCAAATTTCAAATTTTACTGAATTAATTTGAACAAATTTTAGCCAAATTTTGAGCGGTTATCGTGATAACTGTGATTTTTCGGTAACCGCCCGGGTTCGATTGACCGTTTGCAAAACGATTTTGAAAACCTTGGTCCAACTTGATGAGCCAATAGATTTTCTTCCGAAGAAATGGATATGGATGGAATACGAATCGAGTTTGGATAGATGTAAGTCCGGAGAGACATTGACACAAATATATGTGTTAAATTTCTTCGCAATTTCCCAAGCTGTGAGTGGTGTGGAGCTAGACAAGGAAACAATTATGCATGTGCTTGTGGACTGTGCTTTTGCTCCCTACTTCTGGCCAGTCGAATTACCAAACCTTCATCCTCTTACTTTGCCAAAGGATCTTCTCTTCGAGAACATTTGCAAAAAAGAAGATGCGGTTACTATCTTGTGTGGTGTGTGGCGAAGCCCGTCCAGGCCGTGACAACTCAAAATCAAACTCAAACTCAAACCCACGGCACGTGCGAGTGCAATCAGCTACCGAGCAGATGAAGAATTCTTTTAATAATATTGTTTTGTACGGAAATTCCAAAAATATTGCACAAATTTGAGAAATTACAAAAATAACCCTCTGTCGCTCGTCCAAGGAGCGAAATCTTACAGAGTGAGAAAATATTTTCTATTATTGAAAGAGCGGAAATTATGGTTTTCGCTTTTCCGATGATCGAAAACTCATTTTGCTCCACCAGTGAGCGAAAATACATTTTTTTTGGCGGGGGGGGGGGGGGGGGGAGGGGCGTAGCGCGAAAACAAATTTGCGGTGGACTGTTGCACGAAAATTCAAGTTTTTGCTCTTTGGGAGGGCGAAAACTGCCCGCTTTTGGCCCGTGTGCGTGGGCCTCGCCTTTAATCCGGCCGTTGATCGCACCCGTCCGCACCAGTACGCATCCGGCCGACTTGGGACAGCGGAGAAAGAAGAGGGAAGAAGAAGAGGGAAGAAGAAGAGGAAAGAAGAGGGAAAAGGAAGAAGAAGAGGAAATAAGAGGGAAGAAGAAGAGGAGAGAGAATGCAGGAGGAGAGGAGAGAGAAGGAATGGGAGAGAAGGGAGGAGGAAGAGGAAGAAGGAAGCTAAAACAATTTTAGATTGATTTTCTTAGTTTAGATTATGTAATTTTAATTAGATAATTGTTAGTTTTAGATGTATGTAGCAATATTTGTTAGTTTTAGAAGTACTTAAAAATAATTTGTATTAGGATAATTGAGTAGGGGAACAAATTTACATGTATATAGAAATTATGTTAGATGTATGTAGAAATATTTGTTAGTTTTAGATGTATGTAGAAATAATTTATATTTATGTGGGATGCAATATTTACTTTAGAAAAAATGAGTAGAGATAGAAATTTTAGATTAAGTTTTGTTATTATGTAGACGTACAATTTAATTTGTGATATTTGTTCTAGGTTATACATATTGAATTTTGAATTTATAGAATATTTATACTGATATAATCTTAGTCAATATAAATATTGATTTAGTCTAAGAATGATTTTGTAGTTCATTGTAAATTATGTCATATCCCAGATATGTGAAATGCTATAAGCCTCAGAATTTTGTAAGTAACATTTATTTTTTTCAATTATTTTTTTAGATTTAGATAATTTTAGTAGTCTCTTGTTATATATCTATGTAAGCTTTAACTAGAGATTAGAAAAAAAGGAATTTAGGTTATGTTGGTTCATTATGTATGTAAGATTACATATTAGAAAGATTAATTGTAGGTTACGGAGATTTTATTATGTAGAAATTAGTTTTGAAAAAATTTATTTGTAATTAACAGGAAAATAAGTTGATAATTTGTTTTGATATATTTTTTATGTCACATTTATGTATATAAGTCTTAGAGTTTTCTATGGAAATAGTGAAATCCGGAACGGTGTTGATTTGAGCAATTTTCTGTTTATCCTTATTGAGCACCCAAACCCTGAGGGTACAAAGATGAAGGAGGTGATAATATGGTTTACCTAATATTTTCAGTTGGACCCTGACATTTATTCTGTTATAGTACGATACACATGGACTCGTATGTTAGATCTAGTTTTTTTGGAGTTAGAGCGGGTGTATCAGACGGGTAAGAAGTTGAAATGGTGTAGGCAGCATAGGACTAAGTACAATATGCTGGTGCAGGCATGTCCAAGAGGAGTGTATCACAGTAGTAGTGCAGTGACACCAGTGGAAGAAGTGGATAGGCGAGGTGAACACAGTGTCGAGGGAGGATAGGAAGGTGGGACAGGTTGAGAGTTAGGCTCACGCAGGGGAGGAAATTGAAGAAAATTGTTGTTGAGCTTGAGGAAGAAGGTTTAATGCAACCTGTAAATATGGGGGAAGATGACAATGATAATGAATCTTCTAGTACTACCATACCAGATCAATGTAACTGGCCTAACAACGCGAGGATGTAAGTTATAGAGAACTATGATTCCCCTTGGGAGTATGGTTCACCTCAATCAGGTCTTCCACAATAGGTCTGAAATGAAGGATACAGTGGCACGGTGGATAGTGACATCATACAAAGAGGTATGCGTTGCTACCTCAAGTACATAAAAGTATAGTGTCAAGTGCAGAACTCCTGGATGCATCTTTTATGTTCATGCATACAAGTTGAAGCATTCGACCCATTGGGTAGTCTCTAAAGTGGTTCAGCACAGTTGTACGCTGCAAAACATAGGTTGAAAGCACCGCAACCTTACTGCTGCACTTATGCAAATAAATTGTTCATTGAGATTATTCAAAGCGGAACATGGAATGCTCATTCATCTAACGAGCAATATTACGATGGTTCAAATATAAGATTACTTGTCAAAACGTTTGATGTGCCAAGCAGAAAGCCTTAGAGAAGTTGTGGTGTACCTATGAGTCTTCTTATTGCAACCTACCTCGTGTGCTTGATATTCTTAACGAAAGAAATGCTGGCATATACACCGCTTTCAAGGAGACTGAGATCAATGAAAACTAGCCTAGGATTTTTCGACGTGCTTTCTTTTCTTTGGGTCAGTGTATTAAGTCATTCCACCATCGCCTTCCTTTGCTTTGTGTGGATGGCACATTCTTGACTGGGAAGTACAAAGGTCAGATTCTCACTGCAATTAGAGTTGATGTGAATAACTAGACACTTCCTTTGTCATTTGCATTTATGCAGGGTGAGAGCAAGTTGAGCTAGCTCTATTTTTTTTAGGCATATTAAGTTTGGGATTGTCCGTGATCGACCTAACGTTTGCATTGTACATGACCAGAATGCTAGGATACTATTTGCTATAAAGACACTATAAGAGGATTCAAGTGAGCCGTTCCCATCACCTGATCTATGAAACAGGTGGTGCATGCGTCACATAGGAGCAAATTTATACAAGCAATTCAAGAGCAAGGCACTGATGGACATGTTCAAGAAGCTCTGTGGTCAGAACCAAAGTCTTAAGTTTGATGCTTTGTGGAAGGAATTGGATAAGAGCATAAGGACACATGCACAGGAGAGAAGTAAGAAACCGCCTACTGTTGATGACACTATACCAGAGGTGCTGCCACCTCTTGGAGAAGGCATTGGCCCTCCTGATGTGAGGAGAAGGGGGGCAAGAAACATCAAGTGTTTCTCGCACTGGATTGAGGCAAAGCCAAAGGAGAAGTGGTCCTTGATCTACGACATCAGACGTGCTACATTCATCTATTGCGCTACATCTTTATCAAAAATATGTTTGATAGTTTATAACTATTTTTCTGTTGCTGTAATTTGGTAGGTATTGTGTCATGACTACCAACATAGTAGAGGTTTACAATTGGGTCATCAGAGGGCTACGTGGACTCCCTTTTGTTGCAATCATTGAGGACATATTGTGTAGCATTGTTAGGTACTACCAAAAGAAGCATGTTGCTGTTGTTATTCACTGTACAAAATGCATATACTGTATGCCAGCTGCATGATGGAACACTTGCAAAAGAAGAATGAGAAGACAATAGAACACATGGTTCATAGCATGGACGTTGATGAGCACCACTTTGAGATAACCTTGTGATCAAAAGGAGGAGTGGGGAGCGATACCAGAATTTTCACTCATGAGGTGAACATAGGAAAAGTTTTGAATTGATGGTGCGAATGCACTTGCAACAAACCAAAGCTTTTACATGTCCATTGTTGTCATGTGTTGGCTGCACTATCACAAGTGGGTGTGGGAACCTCTCTATATGTCACCATTTTACTTCAGGGAAAATGCAGTACATACCTGGAAAGTGGAGTTCTATGAATTCAATGCGCAAGATGACTTCACAGTTTATGACAGATATATACAAATATGTCTGCCCCCTATGATGTTGGTTAGACATGCCCATGGGAAAGGTGGTCGGCAATAGATTAGGTGTATTCGCAATGATATGGATGAAACTGAATTTGGTGGGCTTGTGAGGAGATGCAGTGAGTGTGATGAGTTTGGTCACAAGTCAAAGGATTGCCACAGTCTAACCGCAACAATGCTGGAGCAGGGCCATCCACCAATGGTCGACGTGGGAGAGGTGTCCATGGAGGACAAGCAGTGCACGAGATTGGGGTAGACCACGAGGGATATGCTACCTAGGAATTATGTGTTTCTATATTTATTTGTGTATGATTTTATGTTCGTGATGTAAGAAATATGTGGTACTATTTGTGTACTATTTATGTCCATAATGTAAGAACTATATGGTATGATGTGTGTTATAATTGTATTTGATATTTCCAGTTTGTAAATGTGTTCTCCTCATTATACATTATGTGTGTAACCTCCTCCGTGTAACATCTGCAGTACCTCTTTTGTAGGGATGGAGCCATCGTATGAGCTTCTGGACTGTTCTTTGGACCAGTGTTATCGTGGCTTGTGCCACACGTGGCCTAGGAATGTTACAGTGTTGAAGATTCATGCACCTTTGAGGGCTTGGCCACTTCACCCCCAGTGGTTATGTAGGTTTTACACATAGTTCAATTAGTTATCAACTCATTTAATTTTTATCTTAACTAATCAACTCATGTATTGTAGGTTGGCCCGTGCAGGAATTCTTCCTCTTGCACGAATGATTAAGGCCACATATGACGACACAGGTCCATATCATGTGGTTGTGGATGACGATGAGGAGGGTGACATTGACGACGACCGGGTGGAGGAGTCACGACGGTTCCCGTTTGACAGTTCCCTTGTTTTGGCTTTGGTGGACCAATGGAGGCTAGAGACACACACATTTCACATTTCATTTGGGGAGATAACAATCACGCTGCAGGATGTCTCTATGCTCACTGGGTTACCAATTTCTAGTGAAGCTATCGGTCCCTTAGTCATGTTGCCTGGTTGGTAGCAGGACTTGTTCGAGAGGTTCCAGGGAGTTCTACCTGACCCATTCGATGGGGACATCTTTCCCATTCTGGTGGATTAGAAGCACATGCCCAAGAAGTGGTGGTTGGTGCAGTTCAAGGTTACTACTTTTTTTATTGCTTCATTAATTTCATAATGCAAGTGGTTTGTCCATTTATTATCAATCAATTTACTTTTGTAGGTGGAGAGGATGGCCGAGGATCCAACGGAATACCAGGTAGCCCAACACTTGGAGGCTTACCTACTATGGTTGTTCGGTTGGGTGATGTTCACATCCACCCACGGGAACACCGTGGACGCATGTTGGATAGCCTATGCCCGGGCTATTGCTGACGCCGACGTCGATGATGTTCCTTAGGTGTCTTGGGGTTCAGCTGTTCTTGGCGCCACGTATAGCGCCATGTGAGAGGCCTGCGTGAGGACACACAAATCATCCATTTTAGCGGGTATGCCTCTACTACTTCAACTATGGTCCTTCGAGCGCTTTCAGGTTGGATGAGCCCTTGTACAACCTTTGTACTACACCGCAGAGATGTACTCCGGCGGTGACAACACCGACAAGCCAATGATGGAATCACTTTGGACACGCTGATGGGTACAACATTTAAATTAACAACAAATTTTGTATGGGTAATAATCAGTCTCTAACTTCAATGAACTATAATTTTGTAGCCGCATTGGGCGGGAGTGCAGGTTTGTGCTACGTACGAGACTTTTACAGAGCAGTTCGACCACATGAGGCCTGATATGGTCATTTGGGAGCCGTACACTGCCGACTTGGTTCTTTGAAGATTCGCAGGTCGTGGGGTCTCTGCACTGTGCTACAAGGACTCGCCATTTTGAATGACAATGAAGAAGCTAGTTTTCGAAGCCTTCATTGAGGACTACATTGCCCACTGAGTGATGCGCCAGTTTAGCTAACACCAGGAGTTTCCAGTCTCGCTGGGAGACCATGTTCCTGTTTCCATGCACTCGCGAGTTACAATGTCAACTACCTCGTTGTATTATGTGTTTTCCATTTCTCTAATTCAAACTCCTTTTCAGGTTGTCGACGAAGGAGCCACCAAAGAGCCTAGTTGAACTGACCAATAGGATGAAGTCGTGGGTGCATCAATGGGGCCAGGCTCAGATGGACGTGATTGAATATGCTACGCCTTATGATGAGCACAGTTACTAGCAGTACTTGCAGTGGTACACTACGCAGACTCGCACACGTCTCCTACTTGTCGATGACCCACCACGTCGACACTCGAGTAGCACTACTACCCTTTACCCAGGACACGTAGGAGCGTCGCTGCACCTTGCGGTATGTGGAATGTTCAATGTTTTTTATCGATTCTTACATTCACACACATCCTAGGGCTAATGATTTGTCATCTATAGCAGTCCGACTTGGGGAGCGAGATTCATGGGGAGGCAGTGAATATGGATACTAGGCTGTGTGAGTATGACACCTATGGTATGGCGATGGACAACATCATCAGAGCATTCTCCTGTTTGGCCGCCAAGGGCCAACATATCGTGGAATGCACATCGTGCCAACTGCACGACGTCGTTGTATGTGACATGTCAGCAGCCCATACCACACAAAGGCCCACATCTGATTGGGCCATTCCTCTGTACGCTAGTTCTCTGCCTCCACGCCTTGACCATGTAGGAGGCTATGGTTGGCAACGCCTGTGTACACTAGTTATCTGCCTCTGCGCCCTGACTAGGCAGGAGGCTCTGGTTGGGCTGCGGCTGTGTTCGTTCCTACGCCGGGTATGTCATGACTCTTTATTCCATAGTCTCTGAATTAGTACACATTATATGGCAATACTCACTTATTTGTGCATGATGTGATGCAGCTGTGGTCCGCATTGAGACTACCACATAGGTTTTCAGGAGTTCACCGCACTCCAGCAGGAACCCGTGGCTTGATTATGGAGGGGCCTCCGAAGTGATGGGTCTGTCCCAGTTATACAGTGCATCTCCAACCACTCAGCAGGAGATGGAAGACATTTATGGTTTCTAGTTGCCCAGACGCGAGCGTCGTGAGCCTGATTGGTACACACCATCCGCATATGACCATCCTTGGGAGGAGGAGGCAACTGTCCTAGCGTCAGCACGCAGGCCAAAGCGTGCCAGATGTAGGCCCAAGATAGGGGTCAGGGTAGGGGTCATGAGTAGTGTTTTTTACTTGTATGCTTATGCAATATATTCTGTTCAGACTGTTGCAAAACTATTTATTTTGTTTAGCTTTCCATTTCATTAGTTCAGTTCAATTGGTATATGGTTAATGTCTTATATTAATGTACTATGTTATGAACTATTTGCAAACTTCATGTGTAATCAATGTGATGGTTAGTGTCTTATATTAACATACTATGTTGGTTTTCCTTCCTGGTGCATGATCGGAAACAGGCACAATTCTTTCCAATATGTGAAAAGCATTACTCCTACGGTATATATGTGAAGCGTTACGTGATAGGCAAATCCTAGCTACTGCTGGGTACATATTGGGATTCACACATTTAGGGAATGATAACATAGTACAAGTCAAATACGAAATCAAATCCTCGGCTATCCGTTAGAACACATCCATATTACTCACAGATGTTTCGCCGACTTGCCATGCGAGGCAGGATATTATGAGGAACCGTCCAAATAATATTCTAATTAATTATTAGGTCGATCATTTGCTTAATCATGACTACAAAGATTAACCAGAATATCATTCCGGTAGTCCCAGCATGTGTTTTGTATCCAAGATCGAAACATGTCTTTCCAACATAAAACATCACAACATAACTTAATGGAGAGCAAGTAATTAAGATTATATTACAAGTCTTTAGAGGATCATCATTTACAACAATTTATAATAAAAGATTAGAGAACTACGCAGTGGAAATGTAACAACTATGAACAACAAAAGCTAGGGGAAAGATATATGCCCTTAGGCTCCACCTAAAAGCACGTCACTCGAGTAGTTTGCACTACTCATTCCCGCCACCTACATTGGCGGGCGTGAAGTAGCCAAACACAAACTTCTCCTCACCTGTGGAATCTGAAAGAGCAGCGTGAGTATGAATATACTCGCAAGATTTAATTCATAATGAGTACATAATAATCCGACTCCAAGGATTATGCATTTAAGTTATTAGCAAGAAGTTGGTCATAAGGTTAAGTAAATTCATAAATGTAAGCAACCTAGACACCTATGTGTGAGCATCTATACTTAACCAAAAGTACATTCCTATCCTGTAACCAATAACTTGAACATAAATATAACTGGAACCATCTCATATAATCAATAATCATAAACAACCATTTCCAACATACCATTCCATATCATACACCCTAAATTCGGAAACTCTACGACCAATGTGGATATACAGAAGCATGCTTATGACCGAGAGCGTGGTAATTTGAATTGTTTTTACACCCTGTAGTGGGTACTTCTTTACCTACATGACTCGAGGACCATTCGGCTCACATGTCCACACAGGTCCATGTAAGGAGGTACTCGTGTCAACTTTCCCAATAAGTCCCAACTATTTGATCATGCGCCGATAAGTGCGGGGGTCATCCAGACCTACTACCGGAGCAAACTAGATACCCCTACAAGCCTATTATGCCCGCGGCACCATCGACTCGTATGCTAAAAGGCCACAGCTACAAAGATATTTAGCTTGTTCTCATATACGACATGTAGTAAGTATGAAAAGTCCTAAAGCCAACTATATCGACATACGGTGCTTAAACGATACAATCGGTCTATGGCATCTGGGCTCCTCCCCCGAACTACACCAAGGAACCCCTCCAGTGAAGAAGATACCACTAGCACTGCCCACATCTCACCTCATCTTCACCTCTCATACAACCCACGTCATTGTCATTGTGTTTGTAAATAATAATTAAGCCCTAAGCTCGCGAACAATAGTTGCACCATCCCTCGATTTCTACCAAGGATCTATGCATTGCTAAGCATTTCGAACAACTCTTAAGTGCACCAGGATTCCTCCTCGGAGCACCGGTTCGGAGCACGGCCTCGCTCCGGGATGCCTCTGGGGAAACCTCAGCTGCGTCCCCTGGAGTGGTTTTGGTTTGGAGCCTCCCGGCCGGGACTGATATTGTTGATGTTTCACCGTTGTCGCTGCCGCCCCCTTTGGGGCCCTGTGGTATGAGCCTCCTCGGAGCCCCTCTTCGC
Source organism: Phragmites australis (assembly GCF_958298935.1). Classification (NCBI taxonomy): domain Eukaryota; kingdom Viridiplantae; phylum Streptophyta; class Magnoliopsida; order Poales; family Poaceae; genus Phragmites; species Phragmites australis. The sequence continues at coordinate 14,998,458 of NC_084936.1, read as the reverse complement.
TGGGGGGAGGGGGTGTATGATGGTCCTGCCTCCGAGGGTGACTTCTCGGGGTTGACACGGGAAGTCTCGATAGCTCGTGAGCACCTACAGCAGATTTTTTTCTCCTCTACGCACGCATATTCCTCGAATTTGCTCATGAGGACTTCCACCATGCGTATGGGATGTCGGTTCAGCCGATCGTATAGGGGGCTTCGGCTAGGCCCTGGGTCATGGCATCGATGACCGAAGATTCCAATATGCCCCTAATCTGGGCCTTGGTCTGGGAGAACCTTTGGATGTAATCCCGGAGTGTTTCGTCCAGCTCCTGTCTGATAGTGAATAGGCTTCCAAAGGTTACTGGCTGAATGAAGGTGTCCTGCAAGTTGCTGCGGAATAGGTCTTGGAGTTGGGACCAAGAGTGAATGGCGCCAGGGTCCAGTGCCGCAAACCAGCGTATGGCCACCCCTTCCAAGGAGAGAGGAAAGCATTTAGCCTTGGTGGCCGGTCCGCCCCCATTAGCTTCTATGGCGAGGGCGTAGGACCGGGCGAACTCATCAGGGTCTGAATTGCCCCTGAGCTTAGGTAGCTTTGATGTCTAAAAGCCCTCCGGGAAGGGCGTCCTCTGTAGGTCGGCCTACAGGGGAGAGTTGTAGTCTTACAGGGAATCCTCATGACGTCGGCTCCGGGGCTCCAGAGGCTGAACGTGCGAGGCCTGGAGATCGAAGGGTTCATCGGCCTGTAGAGCTTGGATTAGAACAGTGTCGGTCGTCACGGGAGCGGCAGTGGTCGTGCGGGTAGCCTGCTGCTCGACCCGCAAGGCTGTTTGTAGTTCCTCCATATGGGTTAGAGTGCTGCTAGGTGTGATTGATGCTCAGATGGGATGGTGTTTTCAGCTGTGGTGTTGGCCGCGGCCCCTAGGGGTGCAGCAGGGACCCCGCCCAGATACTGCTATTGCTGAAGGGTCTCCGGGGTAGGGAGCCCCTCAGTGCCGGCCACATCTGTGGTCATGGCTTGGTCGGCGGTGGCTGTAAGGCCCTTGCTCCCCCCAGTTGGGGGTCGTCGTCAGTGCGGTCTGTGCCTGGTCGCTGGACTGTCGTACAGGTGTGACTGGGAGGTCGATTGCCGTCACCGCGGCCTTGGTGGTCTTCTTCTTGGGTGGCATCCTACCTCTCTTAGTTCTTCTGTGTTCAAGATCCCCATGGACGGCGCACTTTTGGAGCAAGAGATCGTCTTGCCCCAGCATGTATAGCGAGAGTTTCTTCTAAGGAGGAGACTCAAGCTTGGAGACAAAGCTTGAGAGGAAGGAACACCATAAATGTATTGATAGTAAAAATATGGAGTGGGCTAGGACAAGTATCACAGAAAGACTTGTGATTGTACTCCTCCGTGCTTTGTTGAGCGTGTCCCCTTTCTCAGACAACCATGGTCCCTTATTTATTGGGTTGGGCGTAGCTTAGCGTACAAGTTATCGCTATGTGCAAAATATCCAAGATAAGGCCGAGTTACATGGCTTTATTCTTGATAACTACTTTTTACCCTACATAGGAGATAAATATCTACCATGGTAACTATTGGGGTGCCTGTACCCAGAGGGGTGAGCCGGTCGCCAATTGCAGCCTGGCGCCGAGATGTCAGGGGCGTCAGGAATAACCTCCATTATACTGGGGTGTCAGGACGGCGCCCACTAGTCTAGTTAATTAATGCTGGTTAGTTCCTTGCAGGCAAAGGATGATCGGCGTTCCTCTCCTAGCAGATCTTTCTTGGAGCCCGATGGCCTACCCCGTAGCCTTTGGAAAGCCTACCTGAGCACCGAAGACGGGGGCTCCGGGGGGAGGCATGGCTCTAGGAGATGGAGGCTTCGGGAGGCATGGCTCTGGGAGATGGAGGCTTTGGGAGGCATGGCTCCGGGAGGTAGTTACTCTGAAGCCTGGAAGTCAAAAAACAGCCTTCAGGAGGCATGGGCCCATGAACATGGGCCAGCGAAGCCATGGGGCCTTCAGAGGTCCTTAACAACGATCCCCAACAACTTGGAAGTGGCAACAAATCAAGCAATGTAATCGGTTTAAAACCATACACCACCTCAAAAGGACACATCTGAGTAGTGGAGTGCACAGCCCGATTATAAGCGAATTCCACGTGCGGCAAACAGTCCTCCCACTCTCTTAGATTCTTCTTGATTATGGTCCTTAGCAGTGTTGAAAGTGTACGGTTCACCACCTCCGTTTGACCATCAGTTTGGGGATGACAAGTTGTGCTGAATAACAACTTTGTCCCCAACGTGCCGCAAAGTGTCTTCCAGAAGTAGCTCATGAACTTCACATCATAATCTGACACAATGGTACATGGCACACCATGCAACCCTGATGATCTCCCTGAAAAACAAGTTAGCAACATGCGATGCATCGTCGCTCTTGTGGCACGGAATGAAGTGTGGCATCTTGAAAAAACAATCCACAACAACAAAAATAGAATCTTTCCCCCTCATAGTTTTAGGCAATTCTAAAACAAAATACATACCAATATCTTCCCATGGTGCATTGGGAACAGGTATAGGAGTATATAACCCGTGTGGATTTAAATTCGATTTGGCCTTGTGGCAAGTAAGCAACACGATGCGCCGTTGCATCTTGCTGCGCCGCCAAATGATGAGCTTGTCACTGTCGTTGTTCCTCACCCATGCGAATAGTGCGTTCCTCCTCGGTCTCGGTGTGCTGAATAGCTTGAGGCCCGTGTACACTTGTGTCGTAAGCTTGTAGACCCCACGCACATGGAGATTTGCAAACATAGCGCACAACTCTTCGAAGTTGTTGTTGATTTCTGTACGCAGCTGTGTGACCTGCTCCCTGAGTGTGTTCAATCCAGTCTGAACTTCCCCAAGCTCATCACGTACACCATTGTCACCATCTTGGAGTTGCTTTTGCAGCATCTCACGTAGCCTAGTGTACTCAGACCATGAAACCGGTACATCCACATTACGCGGATTCTCCTCTTGTCCTGACATGGCAAAAGCTCACAAATATCGAGTGAAAAATATATGTGGATATAACTGGAACACTCAACGCTCACAACTCACTATTCTTGAACAAGACAAACTTATCGTTCCGAAGTGAATTAAAGATAGCAAAAGTACACTCGTGACAGCGAATGATCAAGGACAACAATACACTCACAATGATAATGGGACTATTGCAGCCAAGGAATGAGCTAAGAAGATGGCCAAACGAAGCTCTTATTGCAATAGTTCAAGGAGAGACGCTAGCAATTGCTCGAAATAACTAAGGGCACAAGATTGCTCAAAACAACAAAGTGCGCAAAACAAGAGCGGATAACTTGAAACTTAGAACTCCGAAACAAGAGGATTATTCAACTGAGCACCTTTTTCTTTGCCTCTTTTTTCTATTTTGTACTGGTTTTACTTTTTTTTTGTACTCGGCTAAATGCAAGATAAAATCCAAAATAGGAGTGTTGTATTGATAGAACTGATGCGCACAGCTGAAAACAAGAGTAGTCCCTTGAGCAAATCAATTTTCTAGTCTCAAAAGGTTCAACGGTACGCAAATGATATATTGGTTCTCAAAGAAATAGCAGCTAGGAAGGTCTCAAAATTTTGTGAGACTTTTATTTGTTGTAGAGGACAGAAAAACGAAACTAATCTATGGGTAAATAGCTCTCACTGAGTAGCCTTGGAATCTGATACCATGATGATATGGGGTGGCCCGATCTTCTCGGGAAGAGCCGATGATAAAAGATGTGAAGTAGACGATGTCGCTAGCTGAACACTCGCACCAATGTATGAATCCTCAACTCTTCGGAATACGCCCAACACACACCTGTAGATGATCTTCGTGAGACCACGAGTGAAGATCGCCAAGTCCCCAATTCCCAGCAGAACGACAACTTGACCTTGGATTGCAGAACGATAAACAATGATTGCCTAATTCTCTCTCAGATGTCCTTGCATGAACGCTGGTATGAAAGAATAAGCAATAGCTATGTTTCAATTTTATACATAAAGTGGTCTGCCCTCTATGGGTCGTGGACTCTACTATATATACTACCTGGGACTATGAAAATCGAATTGGACTCGTTACAACATAGAAAAGGAAACCTAAGCTAAAATTGACATATTATTTTGATGACTGAGATTGGCTCGATACGAATTTGGCAATGGGGCTGGATCCGTTGGAAAGGTTATCAAATAAGCTTTCCAGAGGGTATTTACACATCCCAATCCAACTTCGTATAAGAGACTTATGGTACTTTTAATTGACGTCTGTTTGGCTGCAATAAACTAACTCCGAGTCATCTTCAATCTTTCCTATTTTGCCGCTCCTTGATTGATTCCATATAGAACTTGAAATGAAAGTCTCTAATGCCTTTGAAAAGTCCATGTACAATTGCATGACTTTTAGAGACCTTGTGATAACCTTTTTATCTCAGGCATCCCTTAGCTTTTCTTTGTCTACGTGCCAACAAATAATGCAGCTCTTCTTTCTCTTGTGCATTGTATTGATCCAAATATCTAAGCTCAAGTAAATTACAAGATTGTTGTAGTATAAAATTCTCCTTGAAATTAACGATATGGTCATTAAGAAACAAGTTCACCTGATCTTGTATTTTCTTGGCACGTGCTCTGGTAATTGGTCCAGTTGGCAACTCGATGCGTATATCTTGATCATTAGGTGGCGGTGAAGAATGTGTCGCAAGGTTGTCCTCATCATAACTTGCCCATAAAAGTGCTAATGACATGTACTCAACGTTTGAATATTCTTGTCAATGGGATCAACGAACTAGGTTTGATGGCAATTAGAGATAATCAAGTTGTGAGAAAGATACTTTAAGCTCTTCTTCCAAAGTACACGTTGATTATCTATATCATCTACGACAACAACAACATTAGTAAGATGACTTCAAACCCAGTACTCAGCAAGATCACCGCTCATGAGATAACCATGAACATGAGGGTTGAAGTTTCCTCCTCATCTAACACCAGAAACTTACCCTCATAAGCAAGCAAGCTCCTTACCCACACATGCAAGAGAAGATGAGGAGGCAAGAGCAAGAGTCAAGCTCAAGTGAAGATAATGATGATGAAGATAAAGATAAAAATAGCGATTGTTAAAGCAAGACTTTATCTTGCCCCAGTAAGTACAGTTGTCTATTCTGTAATAAAATAACTGCCTCCCTTTGTTTCCTGATCCATCTCGGTCAAAACTCTTAATTTTCTTAAACTGAAAGTGGTGGAAATTCCTGCCATTATGTGGGAGAGAACACAAAGTCGTGGGTGCCATATGTGGGAGGGAACACAAACTCTTAATACACCTATGCCGCCATTCAAAATTACAAGAGCTCATGACCAACACTTCAGACTCTAAACAAATGGTGGGTGCACCACAGAAGACTACACAAATCATAGTCAGGAGAGAAACAGACTCCATCAACATTAAACATGCTATATCAGTTGATCGGCAATCAATCGACCTCATTCTCAAAGTGAGTAATAGGATATTTAACGCAGATATCAGTGTATATAGAATACTCAAAGTGAACATAATCAGTGTATATTTAAGTGTAGGATACTCAGACATTTAACACAGATCTTGAACGTAATGTATGGATAAGAGTGCCCATAAATGCAGATATCAGTGTATATAGAATTTAACCGACAAACATTATCATCGAATTTGTCGATGAATGGCAATGACCGGTACTATGTGCAAACAAAGGCACTAAATGCACAAACGCCAGTAATTTCAACCATGATGCAGTATCCTAGCATCATTATGTAGGTTCAGCGTATACTGAACACTGAAGGCCAAATCACCTACCTACTTCACACGACTATCTACTTAGGTGCAAGACCAAAGTGTTTCGAAGGAGGATTACCTTGACTTAGGTCTGCCTCCCGCCTAAATTAAATCAAATTCATCAATCCAAGCACACGGCACGACTATTGATATCACTATCAGATCTTTCCTGGAAAAAATGCAAGACGAAGGTAACATACTTATTCGTAGAATAGGAGCAACGCCCCTGCTATGTGGGTTAAACAAGTTTTTCTATAAGCATATTCAGAAATGCAAAGCTAGCACCACAGGATATCCTCAGTGACTTGAGACTTCATGGCCCACTTATCTCCCAAACTAGTACAACTCCAAATCAGATCATTTGTTAGTCAAGGATAACAGCAAGATAACCAGAAGAATGAATATGGAAAAATTACAGATGACGAGGTAGAAGTCAAACGACAACTTAACAGGCCTGGCATCAAATGCAAGTAACACAACGCCACCGGTGAACCATAGGCACCAGGCACAAAAATCTCGATCAGATCAAGGCAGCAGCATCAATAAGGAGGTTTTCCTGAAGCTAAACCAGTTGCACAAGGCAGGCACCAGAGCATCATCAGGTTTCAGGTAGATTGGTGACAATATGACAGTCAAAGACAGAAATGGCAGGTTGAATTTCATAATTGGTCAACCAAATTTGGTTCTCATTAAAAAATGGCAGCCCTTGCAGAGTAAAATTCTCTTAGAAATCAAAGTGTGGTGTGTGTGTGTGTCGTGTGCTGAACGAGGTTTCACATGATTGAAGAACACAGAATCTGTTAAGCAGGGATGTACGTTCTACTGAAATGCTAGCCAAGTTAGTATGCTTGATACAGTTACCACCTACCACAATTCAGCTAGAACAGAATCTGATGCCGCCCAGACTTGAGTTCATATGCCACAAAACTAAATCATATACCAAATCAAGAAACCATACTTATTTTGCTTAACCAAAGAGTTATTGTCACACAAGTTGTTTACCACAGTTTAATCGTACCAAGAGCAAGCCACGCAAATATGCCTAGTCAAGGAAGCAACTCCCCAGCCATGAAGCACGCGAACTTATTGCTCCGAGAGTACTGATACGGCACGCCAGCCACCGTGAGCAACCTCTCCAGCACCTGCTTGGCCCGGTTAGGCTCCGCCGTCTCGCACTCGAGCTCGTAGCCTGTCCCAAAGTCGAACCGCATCTCGTCAAGCTCCAACACGAGCCCGAGCCCCTCGTCGTCATCCTCAAGCTCGTAGACGGCACGAGTGTTCCGGAACCCGCCGAGGCAGACGAACGGGGCGGCGTTCCCGCCTACGCCGTACTCGCTGGCGACGAGCCGAATGATAGGGGAGTTGACCCCGCCAAGGCGCGCGGGGTCGTCAGCGCACGCGAGGGCGAGCGCGGGGTCGAGGGGCTCCTCGACCTCCTCGACGCGGCTGACGCCGGCGTCGATGCGCGGCCGGCGCTTGAGGGCGAGGACGGCGCGAGAGGGGGCGCGGTCGTCAGGGCCGAAGAAGCGGATGCGGAGCGCGGCGGTGCCGGCGGCGAGGGTGCGCGCCGCGCCGTCGAAGAAGAGGTTCCGCTGGTCGTGGGTGCGGCGGAGGCGGGGAGCGAGGAAGGAGGAGAGGCGGCGGTGGGCCGCGGCGTCGGGGAGGCGGAGCTTGATCTCGACCTCCATGGGGGATTGGGCTGGGGGGCTAAGGTTTGGGGTTGGCGGTGGGGGTGGAGAGGCCGATGCGTTGGGCCTTGGAGGGCGCTGCGCCGGGCGGCGGGTGCAGGAGGTGGAGGAGGGAGTTGGAAGTCGGCGGGCCCAGGGCTGGGGGCGGAGTGGAGTAGCCGGTTGGGGTGCTGGCGGTGGGGGTGCTAGCGGCGGCGGCGAGGTGTTCTTCGAGCTCGTCGCGGTCGGAGGAGCGGAGCTCGATGCGGGTGGGGTTGCGGCGCAGCATCGATGGGTAGGGGTAGGCGGGTGGGTGTGTGGCTTGTGATTTGTGAATCGGGTCCGTCGGTTGATTATCTATGTTTTATTAGATAGGAGGATTTAACTTTTTATTTTATAATATAGATAGTGCGATTTTTTTTATTAGGCAGGTGAAATTTAGATAGAGTTATTTAATATTTCGTAGATCTACTTGTTATATATTTAGTTTCTTAGCAAAATATAATGAAACAAGATCTTGTTTTGTTTGTTTAATTGTAATGAATATAATGGTACAATCAAATCACAAATCAGATAAACGGTTTAGAAGATAATATTATTTAAAGCGTGCTACCAAAAAATATATTTACTCTAACCAATCATCATATGTCATATTAGCAAGAATAAAACTTAACCCGAACATAGATAGTTATGTTCAACGGTTTTTGATGGATAGACTCATCTAGTTTCTAAGAAAAATATTACCTTTAGGTGGACATTCTATTCAAAAATATTACTTTAACTAAACACACTTTTAGTGAATTTTTTTAGGTAAATTCTAAATTTTGAGAATGCATACGCGACATGTCGCGCGGTATGCACGCTCGATCGTTCATGGGTATCCGCCAACCCTCACGTGTTCACATGACGATTCAACACTATTGGTGTTCACATGACAATAGCGTCCCTCTCTCAATATCTGTTCCTCACCCCCACACGTAGTAGCAAGCTTGTAGTACACTCTCCCTCCCCAAACTATGAAGCCACACAAGCAACATCAAGCCAGGAAGCTATCGTTACCTGCCTGTGGCTATCACGTCCACTGGCGGAGTCGTTTGTAAGGGAGCCAATGACGTGTAGGCTGGATCTGTCTTCACCGCCATTAGCCTTGGTTGAAGTTCCACTGCCTCTGCATCTTTGTGGCTAAATAACCACAGCCAGAGCCCTTCGCCTGCCTTGGCCGAATAACAGAATGATTTCTTGGTTAGTTGGTGAGTACCCTTACTTGGATGCATTTGTTCGTTCGATTTTTGTTCAAGTGAAACTCTACTCTTCTTTACTATGATTGAGAGTAATCAAATTGAGACTTCCAATTTGTTTCTTGTGTCGGTATCATACTAATCCCATTCATTTTGTCCATGGCTTGACTAGATTCGACTCAATCGAAGGATGAGGAGCTTGTCACGGAGGACTGCGGGCTGCTCGGGGTGGGCAGCGATCATGGAGGTGCAGAAGATGCCGCCTCTTGAAGCAAATATTCATTATTTTCACTATCTTCCCACTAGTTTAATCTACTTTCGTCAGTATTTCCTATAAGTCTATTCTAATTTGCTCTCATATTTATATCCCACTTGCTTTTCAAGTGACGAAGATTTGCTTATCAATTATCTTTCTTCTCTATCCGTAGAATCACCACCACATGTGCTTTACATAATCGCTCTTTTGATTTTTACTTCATTTTATCTATTTTTTCCCACTTGTTTAGTCTACTTTCACCAATATTGCCTATAATGTTATTCTAATTTGTTCTCAAATTTATGTCCAACTTGCTTTTCAAGCGAAGAAGATTTGCTTATCAATTGTCTTTCTTCTTAACTGGGTACCTTCGAGTGCAGGGATTAATCACAAAACCAGACAATCGATATATACAAGTTCGGATCTCCGATTAGAGTAATACCCTACGTCCTGTGAGGGTGTTGCTGCCGTATATTGATGATCTCAAGTACAAGCAATGTGGCTAAATCTATTGCAGAGAGTATATCAGATCTGATCTAACCTAAAGCTAAAGTCGCCAAATATCTTCTTTGCTAGGGTCTTGATGCTGTTGTATATAGGGGTGAGGTACCGACTCCTATCCAACCATGGTCGATAGGGAGTTGTCTTCCTTGATGTCCAAGTAGATAAATTTGTTTTGAGTACTAATCGTATCGAGTTAGGTAACCAATCGAAACTTTTGTAACCAATCGAAACTTTCCTGATATGTATTTCCTTGATTCCGAGTGTATCAAGTACCGCAATTCGGTTCCGTGATATCTAAAGCTTCTTAATATGTGTTGTACATACTCTGTCCATATATGATATACTCCTTATGTGCATATACCACATAGTTAGATATTCGATAGTAGGCTCCTAACTCTACTCAGGAGGAAAGGTTTCCATAAGCACACACTCGAGTGCCGCCAAGTTTCAGTTTGGTCGAGTAAAGTGGATCAATCTCATAGTCGAAAGAATTGAGCATAGGCGTGTCCTTCCTCGAGTATCAAGTGGAAGCTCAGTCGGGTCGAGCGCCCTGCGGCTAACCGCACTCGAGACTTAAAGGAAAAGACTAAAGAACTCAACTGGTCGACACCCGACTCAGAGTAGAGTTAAAAAACCTTTTGAAATTTGAAACGACGGGTGTAGGCGCATTTAAAGTGGGTAGAAGGGCATGCAAAGATTCATATGTCGTCATCATACTGCTTTTCACACCAGTCGAAGCATGGTAAAAATGGGCATGGTTGTCAAAGAGACGGTAAATTTTCCCGTATGACCCGGACTTGTGGTGGCCATTCCTCGTCATTGCCACCAGTCTTCCTGCCCAAGTCTTTCAACTTTCTCCGCCCCAGCATGCACTACCGCCAGAAAGAACTTCTAGATCCATTGATCCCAACTCTTCCTCAAAGATCCCAACTTTCTCCTCGTCGGAGAAGCAGTCAGACGCAATAGCTGCTGGCACCTCGCCCGATCAGTACGATGAGGCGAGGTTTATGATTGAGGCCTGGACACCCTCGACAATGCAGGAATCTAGGATGGAGGAACTTGAAGCAGAAGGAGTGGTGCCGCCGCGCAGCCTGGTTGAATAGAGGACAGCATCCAGTGAGAGATTCCCTTTCTGCAAGATTGAGCACGAATTTGTAGTTTTCGAGTCCTTCTTCCGTTGTGGTTTTAACATTCCTCCTTCATCTTTCTCCTTAATGTACTCGATCGACATCAAATTGAACTTCACCATATGAACCCCAACTCCGTCACCATGTTGAGTGTTTTCGTTCATCTTTGTGAGGCTTTCCTTAGTATCGAGCCAAGTTTGAATCTTTTTCAGTACTTCTATAAATTGAAAAGGATTACTGAGAACAAATGTGTAAGGGGGTGTGGTTTCCAATTGAGGAGTGGAATAAAGAACTCCTATATCTTGATTCCCCTAACCTCTTCTTGGTCGAAAGATTGGAAAAAAGTTTGGTTTTACGTCTCCAATCCTGACCTGATTGGTTTTTTCATTAGTGTATAGAGGTCTTTTTCCCGTCCAAAATCCTTCTTGGACACAAGATAAATGAGAGTCCGGCCACACCACCTATTTCGCGAACAGGATTGGCATGTTGAGGCAATTTGGCCTAACCGGGTGGCATGTGGACAGAGACTTTATTAGTAAGAGATTCAGTCCCTTGAAGGTGTGCACATGCCTGGCTTGAGGATACAGTGGGGATGAGGATGCTTCCAGGAATGTAGCAAGATGTAAGGCTTAATTAACATTTTGCTATGAATTTAGAGCTTTGTCGAGTAAACCTTTCTTCTCTTTTTCAGCTCTGCCTGCTCAGGATATCACTACCCGATTGATCAAGCATTTCTCTTCTGGCGCACCAGAGTGTGATATTCTGCCTTACTCCTTTGAGAATCCTCGACCAGATGGAAGGGTTTTAATGGAAAAGTAGGATTAGTTATCGTCCATTTGATCTGACTTGTTTGTATGACTGTAGGCTCCAGTCTTCCACCAAGAACATATCCTTTCGAGCGAGGTCTTTGATCTCGACGGCACCTTTTCTGCTGATGCTATCGACAAAAGGGAAGGGATCAGCCAATGAGGAGGCTGAGGGGTCTCCTCGATCGAAGAGATTGTCCTCGTCTTCTCAACTGCTGCTTGATCTGAGCCCTCTCAAGCGCAAGCGAAAGAGTCCCCGGGTATACTGATTGAAGTTCTTATTATCTTTTTATTTCCTTTCAAATTATTAAGTAGATACCTGAATGCATTCAATTTGGATGAGTGGCGTCTTGTTAGGGAACGGCGAGTGTACCAGCTCAATCGCCTCCTCGAGCAACCGCTGCTCTCGATGACCCGGTCGAAAAGGTAACTCTTATCGAGTCATCGATTTCCTTTCAGTCATTCTATTGATAACGATTTGCATGGATGGCTCTCTTTTTTAGGGGACGTCTGGTGCATCCTCGCAATCGCCAACTCGAGGGACCGTCATGCCTGATGACTCTACTAGAGAGGTAATTTCAGTTAAATTATCTCTCTTTAGTTGGTCATACTTTCACTCAATAATGCACTCATATTATTTGGTTCTTTGTAGGTTACTGATGACTTGACTTTGCCTGGTCCATATGTAACTCCTCCACCAGCTCCACCTACCGGACCAAGAACAAAGAAGTTAAGAAGGTGACCACAAAAAGGCAAAAGTCAAGCATCATTTCACATTTTCCGATTTCAAAGATGTTTGTCTTGGATTCTGATCTCGACTGGCCGATTAGCAATCCTTTCTTTTCCTCTTCTTTTATTCTGTTGATTGCAGACTATCGACTGAGGTGCAAACCAAGGCTGCCAGCACCTCGACCAGTCATCTGGTGCCAACTTCCCCAGTTGACTTGGCCTCAACTCCAATCAGAGATCCTGCCTCGAGCGCCCCCGAAGAAGACCCACAGGTCAGGGGAAGCGAAACTTCAATACCAATTCTGACTGATGATCTGACTGGTGATAAAAGCTCTTCTCCAGGCTACAAGCGCTCAGGTAGCTGCCGCCGAGGCCAAGAACCACAAAAAGTTCGAAACCAAGAGGAAGAAAATTGAACGTAAGTCTGTTCTTGATCACAAGTGCGTGATTCGATTATTGGGTTACTAGCAAAGAATTATTGTTTGGTTTACCTTTTTTAGGCCTTGAGTCCTCCTGCAACAACAAGCAAAAGCTTCTTCCTGATGCAATGAAGAAGGTTAACAACGATGTCAAGTTTCGGGAGAGACTCAGGAATCAAGCGAACATCACTCGAGCTGAAAGGAAGGCGATGATGGTTGAAAGGGATGCTACTGTTCTGGCTCTTCAAGAGCTGAAAGAGCAGACACTCGACCTCATGCCACAAGGAGCCTCTACAAGTGCTACCACATTGCTAGGTATTCTCAAGAGCTATAACCCCGCGCTCGATACCTCATTGGTGACAGTCGGGTTCAATTGTACTAGCGAGAAAGCGTCCAGTCGGTAGTTCCAGCCTTTGTCGAGTCTTTGAGGCTGAGTTTGCCTAATGATGATAGCGAGGAGAGTGCCTCAGACTGATGGTCCAGCCTGTTCTGGCACTTGTAAGATATATTTTATGATCTGAGAATACCCGCAACAATGTTATACTTTGCCAGTCTATTATGCTTTTGTCTGCTATTTCCTTGTCGATGAAATATGATTAGCATAAGTAGATACAAAACCTGATAGATACATGTTGTTATCATTCTCAAGACCATACGATTATGCATCTGTCAACCTGAAATTTTAACTAGATAAGCAATTAGATGTGCGGCCCTCGAGTATTTGAGAAGACCGTAATAGTAAGGAAAAAGACTAATACAGAGCTTAGAGCATATCAGTATTTCTGCGAATTTTTATCAACTTGCGTATTCAATCAGCACATAAACATGAACTCGATAGAGTGTACACGCGAGACAAACTAGGACTTCAGAACCCTTTTGGCCGTTAGACGTGAGATGTCTAACAATCTCTGTGCCGTTATGCCTCCTGAGGTATAATTGTTCGTTATCGACCCAACAAATGTCTCCGTTGGTTCTATTCAATGTGATCGACGCAGAGCCAGATAAAATTTTACAAAAAATATGGTATTATGATGTAGCCCCCGAATCTATGGTCGAGGAAGTAATTACTCGATCGGAGAGTAAAAAAAGACATACCTATACCATTGGTCGATAATGTAGTTGAACAAAGAGTGAAGTTCCAGCATCGAAGGTATGCGATGTTGCCCCCGACTCTCTGTTTGATGTGGCAATCAAGACAGAGAGTAGAGCATATGCATCAACACACCATCCGCGGCTAAATACTCGAGAGTGCAAGCCCCCAAGCATTATTGTTCTAACTGTGATGTGAATACCGAGTGAGCTCGAACCGTCGGGCAGGTGGGCATTAAAAACCCACTCCTGTTTGTGCTCGTTTTCACCACAATCTTGATTTGACGTGTCATAATGACTACCCATCCCTCTTTGCAGAGATGAGACAAGCCATAATGCCATCATGACATCTTGATTTCGTCGAACGCGCTACGCGCTCGAGGCGATGCCATCGTTTCGGATCTTGATGACTATGTTTATACAGTAAGACCTATTCCCCCGCTATAAATAGAGGTGACTTGAAGCCGTCTATCTTTCATATTGCCCCCCTTTGTTTCCTTTGCCCATTGCCTTCTAGGATTTATAGAGCTTGAAGCCATGGCCTCCACTCCATCTCCACCTCGTGAACTAATCCTAGAAGTCCTTTCCCCTAGACCTCTCGCCATGGTCTCTCCTGAAATCATCATCGTTTACTCCGACGATGAGGAGGACTCGAGTGGTAGGCCTAATAAAGAGAGAGAAGAAGTGCCCACCGCAGATAATCGTCTTCCCCTCATTCAGCGCATTCGCCATTACATCAAGACCTAAGCTTCAAGCCAAACGACGCAGCGCTCCACACAAGGGAGGATTGAGGATGGTGGTGATCTCGACCGGATCATCGACCAAGCCACCATCAAGGTCTTCAGTGGTGGAGCCTTCAGGTCATCACCGGCTAAGGAGGCGCGGTCATCTTCTCCATCGACAACAGCTAGATCACCTTCGCACCATGCAAAAGACCACTCGGCATCACCGGCACCGGCCAACAGCTCTAGCAGGGTTTTCGCCTCAGCCACATTCCTTGGTCCTTATGCTGGTCAACGGCCGGTCCTTGGAATGATGAGCTACCAGTCGAGGGAGGAGTACAAAAGGTTCCTCAACTCGTTCAAGGGAGAATAAGGTTTTTTGAAAGATCTAAACCGATCCTTTCTGTCAATTTTGCACTAGCCACAGGATCAGAGTGAAAAAAAAACTATGTAATCGAGTAGCCAACTGAATCGAATGTAATTGACTTACCTGTAACCTATCTTTTCTATGAATATGACTTTCGGAGTTGATCGATGTTCCTCAAGTGCTCGAGTATCTCGCCATTTGGAGTAGATAGCCGTACCGACCCAGGTCGAGTGACTTCGACTACTATGTAAGGTCCTTCCCACTTAGGCTATAACTTGTGGCGCTGGGCCTGTTTCTGCACCTTTCGTCGGACAAGGTCCCCAGTAGCGAGTTACCTAGGTTGAATTTTCTGGTTTTGATATCTACGCAACGCCTGATGATACTTAGCCACTCGAATAGACGCTTGATCTTGGTACTCCTCAAGTAAATTTATGTCATCTGCTCGTAAGTGCTCCTGCCCTTCTTCAGAGTAACTTTTCACTCGAGGTGATCCGAACTGCAACTTAGTCGGGAGCACCGCTTCCGCTCTATAAACCAAGAAGAAAGGAGTTTCACATTGTGTTGGAGTGTCAGGATAAGCACTACTTGCACCGGCATTAATCGCCCATGACCTCACGTTAGATCGGCTGCAGAGGGGGTGTCCTTTCTTCTCTGATATTATCTCTGGAGGCCGGTCACGCCTTCAGGCTTTGGAAGGCTGCATGGGCACTGGAGGGGTGGCCCGAAGGGGTTCCTAGCCTCTAGGGATAGGGCCTCCTGCCGAGTCCGGAGGCCGAAGGCTCTGGAGGGACCTTTGATAGAGATTATCAACCATTATCCTCAGGCTGGTCTATTTTCCCCCAACAATACCCCCTCATTCTCTAACCTCGACGTTTGGAGGGGTGTGAGGATGTAGAGGAAAACTAACTCCATCCTGGGTTTGTAACAAGAATGCCCGAATGCCATTCCATGTCCCTAATGGGTTTTTTGGTGGGAACTGTGGGCGTTGATGGTGAAGCTCAAGGTTGACAGTGCATTGGTGACGACGACACACCCTGGGGTTATGCTGAGGTCGGAGGTGCAGCCGGCGTCAAAGTCGGAGTCGAAGATCGAAGACGTATCAGCAGAGGAGGTACGTTCCAGAGCCTGTTGGAGTTGGAGTATGCGGTATTGGGACTCAAGGTCGGAGGGGCATCGATGGAGGTGATGTGCTCTGGGGTCCGTGCTGAGGCCGATTTAGATTCTTTGGACTTTTTTGGTGATGGGTCTTTTTGCCATTTGAGTTTGTCAGAGTAGGGGATTACGTGTAGGGTTGGGGAATCCCCACATTTGCCAGTTTGAGGACGGTAGGATGGGATGTGTCAGTGGCGCGTTTCTGACTGGATAATGCGTGGGTTCGTTTAGGGCCTTGTGCCCACACCCCTAGTAGGCGCCGAAAGGAGTCTAGGTCATTAATGTGATGGGACGTTCGTGCAAGAAAACGAGGTGTCACCGTGGGATGTTGCCATGTGTCAGTGGAACGACCCGGATATGGCCACGGGCCCCCCAGAGATTAATGAGGGATGCCGTGGAGGGACGCCGCGTTGGTTCTGCTTCCTTTCCTGGGCGTACGTGGCTGCTCAGCCCGGGTATAAAGCGGAGGTTATCCTGTTGGATCTATCACCACCCCACGAGCGAGCACTTAACTTGACTTTGAATATGGCATCATCTTCCTCCCCATCCTCTTCGGAAACATCGATGATCTCGACTGCTTCTACTGGGACTGGGCTATTTCGGCCACCGATGGTGGTGCCGATGGCCATCTAGCTTCCATCCCTATGGGGTGGACAGCTGTCTGTCGCCCCTGCCCAATCCCCGGTTCGGGAGACCATGCCTGTCAAGATCATCGATATTTCTGACGACGATGCAGAGATCGACTGGGATCTCCTACGGAGGGAGAGTGATTAGGAGGAGTGCACTTCAACGGCGAGGGCTGGGAAGAAGTGTGAGGAGGCCCCAACGGTGGCCCCTTCGGTTTCTTCTTTGTCTTCTGACAGCTCGGGGCTGGCTACTGCATCAGCTTCCGTGGTGACAGGCCGCAGATGAGGTGCATATGCCGCTCCATGCGTGGCCCCTACCAGGATCTGTAGGAGGCGAAGGTGGCCTTCGGGGGTGCTTCGTGGACATCCCTATTTGGCTATTCAACTATGGCCCTGCCGCGGGCCATAGTTGTCTTTTGTCACCTTGTACTCTTTTTCCCCCTGGTTTGCACTCTGGGGGTTTGTTTCCTCTGCAGTGGCTTTTGTACTATTTGCTTCTTTGTACGAGTCCTCCAGATGCACGATTTATTTAATAATATAATTTGTACCTTTGGGGGCGATTGTATCTCTTTTTGGGCCAAAGTGTAAGGGGATCCTTCGAGCAGGGGACCGCATATCTGTGTGCCTTCGTGCCTTCGAGTCATGCTTCTTTGTCCCCTTCGTAGGTGATGGCTAGTTTTTCGGATGACTGACGTACCGAGCCTTTGCATAGATCATCGCCGAGGCTATGCAATGCCTTCCAGGACACCCTGGCATAATCTGCCCTCTGGGTGACCCAGGCATGCTGTGCTGCTGTAGGTGTGTGGGCTCCACTGCCTACCAGGGCAAAGCCTACCCTCCGGGAAACTTTTTTCAGATGACTTTAGGTTTAGGCAAGCCATGCCTATAGGTGCCTAGGCATGTCACGCCTCCCGAAGAAATCCGTTGGGGGCGCTGCAACTACATTACCAAGGAAGTCCCTTGATAACTAACATCTACATACTATCGAGGCTATGCAACGCCTTCCAGGAAACCTAGTCTTGATGCCTCTGCAGTGACCTAGGCCTGTTGTGCCCGTGGTGTGCATGCATGTCGTGCAACAAGGATTCCTTGCGATAGCATTCCTCAGAGCACCGCCCCCGAGGACATCCCCCCGGGGCGTGGCTTCGACACTGCCGAGGCTATGCAATGCCTTCCAGGACACCCTGGCAAATTCTGCCCTCTGGGTGACCTAGGCATGCAGCGCAACTGCAGGCGTGGGTTTTACATGGTTACGTTACTAGTTAAGTTTTCCAGTCTACTGTTAGCAATAAGCAGCTAATTGCAGTATAAGACATAGCTAGGTCAGATGACTATTCATAACTCATGTCAGATGAAGATGTAACTTAAGTTCTACTGCTTACTGCTAAACAAGGACATAATCTAGATTTACCATTTCTACCTAATAGCGATCTACTGTAAAAACTTCTAGCAATAAGGTTGGAGGCCTTCAACATATTTTTATCGTACTGTACAAAAGATAGACCAGCTGGGTAAACTATCTATAGGTAATAGTGGGCATACATTTGCCAAAATAAAGCCTCTATTATGAGTCTTGAAGGCCTTGAAGCCTACGGATTGGCCGGGAGAGATGGTCCTTGACCCCGTCGGCCCTTAGCCATTGCCCGACTCCGGGGGTAACCCGCCCGGAGCCTAGCGATGGTGTGTGTCGAAGGCGAAGCCAAAGGCTAATCGGGAGAGGTGCTCCTCAACCCCCTCGGCCCTTAGCCATTTCACAGCTATGGAGGTAATCTGTCCGAAGCCTGGAGACGGCGTTTGTTGGAGGTGGAGCCGAAGGCAAGTCGGGAGAGGTGGTCCTCAACCCCCTCGGCCCTTAGCCACTGCCCGGCTCTGGAGGCAATCTGCTCGGAGCCTGGCGATGACGTTTGTCGGAGGTGGAGCTGAAGACTAGTTGGGAGAGGTGGTCCTCGACCCCCTCGGCCCTTAGCCGTTGCTTGGCTCCGGAGGTAATCCGCCCAGAGCCTGGCGACGGTGTTTGTTAGAGCTGGAGCCAAAGGCTAGTCTGAAGAGGTGGTCCTCGACCCCCTAGGCCCTTAGCCATTGCCCAGCTTATGAGGTAATCTTCCCAAAGCCTGGCGATGGCGTTCTTGACTCAATCCTCGTCGCTGGGATATTGCACCATCGGTAGCGGAGTTGGTGGCAGTGGAGCGGTGTCGAAGGGCCAGGGATCTGCCCAGGAGTTTGCCTTAGGCTTCCGACCCCTGTGCCATCCTTCACCAGTTCCCGTTGTGGCCAGGTATCCTGCTTGTCTTTCGAGGTACTCCTCTCATAAGGTCGTGAGGGTTCGGTAGTCGTTGGGGTTGTGGCCGCACCCTGGTCCGTGCAGGATACACCTGTATGCCTCCGGGGGTACTGGTGCTTGTGGTCGACGTTGAGGTGGCTGCCGGGGGTCGCGTGCCCCGGAGCCTGTGGTTTCCCCAGGACCTCCTTTCCTTTGGGGAGAACATCGTAGTCGTCTGGTGAACCGGTTTTTGGAGCCGGGTGGCTCCGATTGCACCTCACTGGATGAGGTGGACTTGGGGTTCCCCACGTGCGGTTGGCGTCACGAGGGCTGCGTCGGAGGCGCTGGCGGGGTCTGCGCACTCCGGAGCATTGTGCCTCTTCGAAACCTTCTTTCGTCGGGGTGGCCCGAGGAGGACGCTGGGTGGATAGATTCTCCGAAGGTGTTGGCTCGCCCAGGGCGTCCCAGGTGCTGTCAAAGGAGATACCTTGGGACCAAGTCCAGGCGGGAAGATTCTGGGGTTCAACCGCCCAAAACCACTGGAAGGCAGCCTGCTTGGTTGCGACCTCACCATGTAGAGGCTGGAAGGGCTCCGTGCCATCTGGAGTTTCCGTACCGACCAAAGGTTTTGGGTCGGTTAAGGCCGAAGGAACACCGTCCCATATGGCAGCGGGGCTGGAGGGTATACGTGATTTGCATAGCTGAGACAGCCACACATATGGTTGCATGGTTGTAACTGTGGATATGGCGGCTAGCGCTTTGGTGCTTTTTCTAGTGGATTCCTACCTCTCTTTGGCATTTTTGTGTTCATTCCCCACGGACGGCGCCACTGTTGGAATAAGAGTTCTTCTTGTCACAGCAAGTACGGTGAGAATTTCTTTTAAGGAGGAGACTCAAGCTTGGAGCCGAAGTTTGAGAGGAGGGAACACCACGAATGTATTGATAGTAAAAATATGGACTGAGCTAGGGGGATTATCACAGGAAGACTTTGTGATTATGCTCCTCCGTGATGTGTTGAGCGGTCTCTTTCCGACCTCCTTTTTCTAGGTGACCACGACCCCCTATTTATAAGGTAGTACGTAGCTTAGTGTACAAGTTATCACGATGCATAAATATCTAGGACATAGCTGAATTACTAGGCCTTATCCTGGATAACCACCTTTTACCCTACATAGAAGATAAATATCTACTGCGGTAACTATTTTGGTGCCTATCCCCTGAGGGGTGCGCCGGTTGCCAATTACGGCCTGGCGTCGCTCTACCGAGGGTGTCAGGATAAGCACCACTTGCACCGACAGAGGGGGTGTCCTTTCTTTCCTGATATTATCTCCGGAGGCCAGTCGCGCCTTTAGGCTTTGGAAGGCCGCCTGGGCACCGGAGGGGCAGCCCGAAGGGGTTCGCAGCCTCTGGGGATAGGGCCTCCTGCTGAGTCAGGAGGCTGAAGGCTCTGGAGGGACCTTTGATAGCGATCGTCAACCATTATTCTCAGGTTGGTCTATTTTCCCCCAAAACTGGTCAAGTAGAAACTTCAGTGGTTCACACCCAACCGGAAGGAAGCCATCAAAGAGCAAATCGAAAGGCTCACCAAAGTATGATTCATCCAAGAGGTAGATTATCTCAAGTGGCTCACCAACCACGTCATGGTCAAAAAATCAAATGACAAGTGGCGAATGT
This sequence comes from Phragmites australis, assembly GCF_958298935.1. Taxonomy (NCBI): domain Eukaryota; kingdom Viridiplantae; phylum Streptophyta; class Magnoliopsida; order Poales; family Poaceae; genus Phragmites; species Phragmites australis. The sequence continues at coordinate 14,978,036 of NC_084936.1, read as the reverse complement.
GCGTTCACTTCATCGATCTTAGTAAAGTCTGCCCTAAGGATGCTTTCCCTCTGCCACAAATAGATCAGATAGTCGACTCCACCTTTAGATGTGACTATCTAAGCCTTCAAGATGCCTATTCTGGTTATTACGAGATTAGCAAGCATCTAGAAGATGAGGAGAAAACCTCCTTTATTACTCTATTCGGAGTCTATTGCTATGTCAAGATGCCCTTCAGGATAAACAATGCTGATGCCACATACCAAGGAGGAGATGTCGATATCATCTACCATAGAGCCAGATTCATAGGGAGATGGCGATGGTGTTAGAGGAGAATATTTTGGGGAAGACGGAGAGTACTCCAGCGAAGATGGAGAATACTTTGGCGAAGGTGGAGGCTCCATGGCTGAATGTTGGTTTCGTGTAGCAAAGCCTCATCGCTCGGGGGCTTTTAAAGGCTACCGGGTCAAGGAGACTCTCTCCGTCTTCGGGTGTTAAATGCCGGATGCAGCTTCATAATGGTTCATAGGCAACCAAGCGCCAGACGACCATCAATATCGCGTCTTTTTGGCTGACCTACATGGACAAAGAGGCGGCTTCTCGATTTTACACTCCCTTACCTGCCATTTTTTCAAAGCGGGTGGGGTAGTTGAGGGGACGGGACATTGCTTCACTGTACTTGTGTAGTTCTTTTTGACAGAGAATCTCTTCACCACCACATAAAATCTCTGCTGCGATGGTCCAACTTTTGAACCTGGCCATCAACAAATCCTATCTACCCGTCCTTTCACAAGAATGGGATGATATTTTTTGGGAAAATCAGAAATCCTGCTCGGATGAAATACATTATTGATGACTCGCTTGAGAATTCGGAGGAATTCAGAACCCCAAATAGATGATCTGAGGACCCTGAGAACCAAGTTGGACGCATCATCCTAATCGGGGACCCGAATTCTACTCGATGATGCGGTCAGTTAAAATGCTTATTTTTGCTGACCAAGTGTTTAACCCATCGAAGCCTCATTTCACGTATTGGTGGGTGGCTTGACGATGACTAGTGGGTAACTACCATATCCGGATACCCTAGAGTTTCCTATTATTCTCATGGTATATCTCTATCTCTAGGAAGGGGATCTCTAGATGAACGGAAAGTACCTGTACGCACCCAAGATATCTCGTAACAGGAAAGTTTATCTCCAAGAACCGTAAGAAAGACTCCATAGGGCGTACAACGCCCCCTATATATATGTAGCCTGGGGGCCCTAGGAGGACAAGTCATTACAAGTCATTAGAAGCTATTACATGTCTGCGGAAGCTCTGCATCCACCAAGCCTTTCGCAGCTAGTTCTTCTTCGACTACACGCGAGGAAGCCGTTTGACTAGGTTAGATCTATCTAGGCTAGCCACGCACCCCTTGTAACAGTCTTAGGGATCAATACATGACAAATAGGACATAAAGTTATTATCCTAAGGAAGGCCTAAACTTGTATAAAAACCACTCTCTGTGTTTCTTTAATTTGTATACTCAAAGTATCCATCTTTTCTACAAGTTCGTAAGATCGGTGGATCACCAATCATCGACAATATGTATGGATCTAAGCCTAAGAACTAAGTGGATTTTGGTGTGTCTAAGGCTTAAAGATCTAGTCGACTAGGGATTGCTTCTGCCATGGATCTTCGATAGTTGTTGGTCTTCTACTCGACTAGTCTCGAGGGTTTCACGACTTCAAAGATATGAAGGTGCAGCTTGTTTGTGCTTAGATTGAATTGGGAGTGTTTGATCTGATGCCTGGACGTACCCCCTCTCCCTGCCTTATATACTCATGGGAACGCAGGGAGTAATCCTACTCGGATTGTTAAGCTCTTGTATATCTAAAAATCCTTCTCAAATAGGGGATAGCTTCTGTATCCGAGATGAGTAGCTTCCAAGTGTATTGTTTTCACATCTTACTCTGTGGTGGCCACGACTAGCTCTGTATCGAGTAAGATGTATTCAATCCTTATATACCTTTTATAGATTATAGATATACATAATACATGGAATATATAATACTAATTATATATCCCTGTCAGCCGGTGAGATGGAATATTAGGATCTTTGAAATTTTAAACACATTTTCTCCCAAACCTGGAGTCTATTTCAAAAACTGTTTGGACTGTGGTGTCGTTCATAATTACTTCAATAATACAAGATCTAATATGCATATATTTTGAATTTTTTTAAAAGTCAACAATTCGGGTGTACTTTTTCAACAATTTAAATACATTGCTTCAACAAATTATCAACAAAATTTTGAACATGTTACAAAAAAAAATATTGAAATAGATCTTAAAAATTGTTGAAGATGATTTTTGACATGGTCTCATAGAATGTTGAATATGACTTTTAAAAATATTGAAATATGTCTTACAAATTGTTGAATATGTCTTTTAAAATTGTTAAAATAAAGTTTCACAGGTTGTTGAATTTGATCTTTTAAATTGTTGTGTGCATGTGAAAGACTAAACCTTACAAACATAAATCATAGAGATTAAACTATACTATAGTACTTAAAATAAAAAATCAAAAAGAAAAAGGAAATATAGCTTTGTGGGCCACTCATGGGCTGACCGGCCTGGTGATTAAGCTCGGTCAGCCGATGCATAGGGTCCCTCAATTGTAAGTGGGGTTGTAATTCTTTTGCTCGTTAACTCTCAAACTTTGGAGTGTCTTTGGTGGCGTCGAGGGTGCGTGGGTGCGTTTGTGCGTATTTCGACCATGTTCCAGAGTTTATGTCAAAGGGGGTACATTTGAACCGGGTCCATCATTTGTCAGATGTTTGTTTTTACCGTTAAATTTCAGTCACTTTCCACGTCCATTGGATCTATGTCAAACAACCCGGATTCTCTTCTTACATCCGTACATAAATGGACAATGTTTGGCAATCTCCCGTCTCTAAGTACTGGTTTGAGAGTGTTTCCTGAGCTGAAGGCAACATAAGAAACTAATAGAACTCCCCTGCTTATCATCTTTCGTGTTTTGCCATTAAGTTTGCTGTTCGTTGTACCTTTTTTATTGCCACTGTCGTTAATTTCCATCGGTAATATGCCTGTTAAAAGCTTGAAAACACCGTTATGTTCTTGCCGTAATTGGCTGCTTTCGCCTGGGACTGGGTCGTCGGTGGACGCTGACGGCTATCGGCCACTATGCAGTGGAGGTAGCGCGGAGGCTGTTCCGACCGCAAATATGGCTGTGGAGCTAAGCAAGCACGCAGAGGCAGCGCGGAGGGCACCGGCGACTACGGTTCTGGCAGGGTTCAATTTATCGATGGTAATCGGTCAAAATTCGTGGTTACGGATCTTACTGTTTCAATCCGGTTTTAGAAACCGAACGGTAACCAAATTTGAATTTAAAAAATTCAAAAATTCAAAAACATTAAAAAAATCTAAAAAAAACTATACACAATTTAAGATCGTATGTGAAAAAAATTTCAAAAATAATATCGTTTGCATTATATTATATAGGGATGAAGTTTTAAAAAATTAAAAAAAATTAAAGCGTGTGGCTCAGTTATTAACTCATGTTAAGGAAAGACTTAATATGTAAACACATATTTTTCTTGTGCAGGGCGTATCTTAAGAGGATCTTTAAAATTGATTTCACTTTATTTAGAGTTTTATTAATTTCTCTATAATTTTTATAAAGTTCACAAGTATAAAGTGAGTAAGTTAAGAAATAATACTGTAATTAACTTTTTTATGTCTACTATTATTTTTTCTATATAAATCATAGTATAAATAACTAATAAAAGTGGTTTCGCTAATTTTAGAGGTGTGATGGATCAGTTATGAATTAATCTAGTTGCAACATATTTACACAATCCTGCATGTTACAATAACTAATTCATGAGTTCATGTATTTTTAAAAGATATAGGATCATGTAAGAAGACTAACAAAATTAGTTTCATGATTTTTGGATTACCAAAGAGTATAAATACTTTTATCATTTAACTTGGTTTAACAAATACATTTTCTCACGTAACATTTTCAACTTTTTATGAGTATAAATATTTTTATCATGTAGAACATGTTACAAGGAAATCAACAAAATTTGTTTCATTTGATTTGAAGCTCAGATGAATTAGTTATTGATTTTACAAGATTGAGTCAATTTTTGGGTTTTTTTGTTGAACTTCACTGAAAATCGAGAAAACCGCTCGATAAATCGAGAAAACTGAGCGGTTACCGACAATATAGAAAATTCGATAAAACCGCTCGATAAATCAAGAAAATTGCTCGGTAACCGGTCCGATTCGACCAGTTACCGAGAGATGATTCTAACAAATTTTTGACCAAATTTCAAATGTTAGCAAATAAATTTTGTTTGAATTTTAGCCGAATTTTGAGCGGTTATCGCGATAATCGAAAAATTTCGATAACAGCCCGAGCTCGGTAATCGACAGTCAGTCGATAAGTTAAACCTTGGTTTTGGCTGGCGACACGACTAACGCGAGGTACGCGGTGCTAGTGGCAAGTACGAGTGGACAGGGGCACATGCCTCCAACATGAGACCCGATGCACAGAACGGAGGAAGGAAGGATCTGTTTGATAGAATTTTTTTGACTTAAATTTTTTATAAATAATATTTTTTTAAAAAAAGTGATTCTGTAGCTGATAGTAATTCTTAAGATAAATTCTAAAATAAGTGATTTTGAATAAATTATAAAAACTAGGTTTTTTAGCCGTCGGTATCTAATTTATTTCGTAGAATCACCTTTAAAAATTAAAAACTGCAAACTGTCGTTTAAAAAGCCAAACACATACGTCTCCGCATCATCCAGCAGAGGCCGCGCTCTTATGCCCTCAGCGGGGCTAAAGGTGGTCCGTGGCGCGGGGTTGCCATACGCCGGCGAGAATCCCACGCTCCGGATCGGCATGATCTCCTGTAAGTGGAGCTAGTGCAGACTCCATTGTGGGAGAGGAGCCGCGATTTGAGCGGATTTGGCGAGATTGGTCCGAGACATGACAACGGTGAAGGAGGTGTCATGCAGTGATGGCCGGGTGCCTTTATTCGGTTCAAAAGAAAAGAATATTATCTTGCGACCATAGACGGTGAGCTTGCGGCCATGGAGGTCCTTGTTGATCTCCGGCGCCTTCTCGACCTGCTGGCGGCGTACGGGAGGGCATTTTGGTCCGATTTCGAGAGCCAAGGCCGGTCAACGGAGCTTGACCCAACGGAAACTAGACAGCAATGGCACGTCGAATAGAGAATTCGAGATACGGATGGTAAAAGTGGATGAGAGAAGCAAAACTGCTCTTAAACAGGCTCAAGAAACATAAGCAAGTCAATAAAGATTTACTGCAATGGTATACAATTCTCCAGCTTTAGAACTATGAAAGTATTTATGTACGTCAGCAAGTACATAAATTTGACAAGAACAAGAAATAGATTACTCAGCAACCGTATACAATTCGCTCTGCAATGAGCGCTTGATAAGCATATCCTCGTGGTCCGACGGCACAACCAAAAAATAGAAAACAAAATAGAAAAACAAAAATCACTGAGCTAGCTATAATACCTGAATCGTACGACAATGAATCGCCATTTCATCATAACTACCAGCTTTGAAAACTCAGAACTGAGGCCACATGCTGCTAAAACTGGAGCACCTGTAGAATCCGTCATTTGTTGTGGCAACAAAGAATTAGGCAAAAGGGCTATTTACTCAATCTTGACAGACGAGTAAATCAACCTTGTGAACAGGAAGCACGCGTAGAATCCAATTGTACCAGTCAAGGCAAAAAAGGCGTAGGAGGCGATGAGCATGTAGCCGAAGTACAGAACAGCTGAGACAAACTTTGTGATCTCCAGCTTTGTGAAGAAGTAGAAGGTCGCATACAAGAAAAGGTAGATAGCAGATGACCCTGATGTCAAGTATGACCTCCACCACCACAGGTAATCCTCGCTGCACAACTGGAAGTAGCAGAGCACAATTGAGATCTCAGCACATGTAACGATGAGGATCAGGAAGACAAGGAAGAGGAACCCGAAGATGTAGTAGAATTGGTGCAGCCAGATGGAGGTAAGGATAAAGAAGAGCTCAATGAACACAGCTCCAAATGGAAGGATGCCTCCAATCAGAATCGAGAAGATTGGGTTCATGTACCAGGCCTGCTCAGGTATCTGCCTTGGTATCTTGTTTGTCTTCACAGGATCTTCAATGGCAGATTTCTTGAAGCCAAGGAAACTTCCAACAAAAACTAAGGGCACTGAAATACCAAACCAGAGGAGGACAAGGGCAAACATTGTGGTGAATGGAACAGCACCAGAGGACTTCTGCCCCCAGATAAGAGCATTCAAGAAGAAGAAAATAGCAAACACACTGCCAGGGAAAGTGAAGGCTGTCCTCAAGGCAATGTTCTTCCATTCAGAGCCCTTGAACAACTTGTATAAACGTGAAGAAGAGTAGCCAGCAAGCAGCCCCATGAATACCCAAAGCAGGAGCATAGCTGTCATCAATCCACCCCTGTTTGATGGAGACAGGAAGCCAAGAACTGCAAATACCATAGTGACAAGCAGCATGCCGAAAAACTGGACACCAGTGCCAACATAAACACAGAGCCAGTCGGAGTTTGATGGAGGTCTGAAAGCATCACCGTGGACAAGCTTCCATCCTGTCTCTTCTTGGGCTTCTTCCTGAGTCTCAAGCTGGTTGTACTTGGAGATATCCCGGTAAAGGGTACGGAGCATGATCATTGCAACCATTCCAGAAAGGAAGAGAACGATCATGAGAGAATTCACAATGGAGAACCAGTGGATTTGATCATCTGTCATCAGTAGATAGCTGTCCCACCGAGATGCCCACTTGATATCACTCTCCTGTAAATTGATGAGTAGTTCAGAAATGAACAAATAGTAACGCAAGATATTCACGCTCCACTTAGTGCACACTTAGTAGTACTACAGCTACTCCGATCACGTATTTAGAGTACAAGAAACTCAGTAATTTTTGCATAAATTCTGACCTTAAAATCCACATCATAAGTAAATATTATATCCTTGCCAACTTCAACTTCCTGGGGAGAATCAGATGATGTAATTACACGTTGTGCATGAGGATCACAAGTGGTCAGGCGAGTCTTCTTATCATTCCACTGCCCTTCATGCTCATGCTTAACACTGCAGCATATGGCATGGTTTTATGGTTACAAATAACAACTGGAAGGATGCTAACATTCAAATACTTCAAAACATAGTTGTTTAAAACATCACAAGGTGAAATGTACCTGTATGGTTTAACTTCAAAGGCTACAATCCTAGAAACATCCCTTTGTTCATCCCTGTGATATTTCACCGTAAAAGACAAATGGTTGTGGATGAAGTATTTTTCATCCTTGCTCTGCCAAATAAATGAAAATTTAGATGTGCATCTGATAAGACTTTGCATTTATACAACGTTTGATCAATACATCACATTTACTTACCCCTGAATATTTTCCTTTGGCTCCAACATGGAATCCATGTTGATAGAAATAAGCACCTTCTTGATCCACTCTTTGAATAGGAACAACTAGAGGTAGGTTGTCAAGAATCCTGTCGATTTAGAGGATTTATGTTTACACCAACTGACAGCCATGAATAACTGGCCATGAATTAAGAAGCTAAATTACTGACGTACATGTTGACCCGGTACTCATCTTCAATCTTTTCCTTGAGAAGCTTTGCTTCTTTCTCCCCAACCGAAATCTTGCAGACTATTTGACACATCTGAGGCTCCCTCATTTCAAACTGAAAGACATATATGCAGAAAAAGTTAACTAAAGCCTAAGGCATCAAGCACTGATCCAAGAAATCAATGCAGAGTGGAAGAACAAACCGTATATGGAGAGTTCTCTATGCGATCACCACGAAGAACTTCACCAAGATTTTCAGCACTGTCAACAATAGTATCCGGCTTGCAGAATGGGAGAGAATAGAAGGAGTAGGGAAGCTGTGTCTTGATTGAGGTCAGTTTGTTGACTTTCACGGGAAGCAGATCTTTCTGCGCACATAGATCCGAGGTAATAATTAGAAATGTCAAGTGTTAAGTTCGTAGTCCTAGCCAACTATACTGCAAGATAATTTAATAGCGAGCTGTGAGCATGACACATGCACTTTCGAGGATTAGGACAGCACAAAACAATGCAAAGTGTTTCCAGGTGTACATTTAAAGAAAAACAAAGGACCCATACGATAAACATATCAACTGAAGACAAATATTGATAACACATACGGCAAATTTCAGACATATGCAGAAAGATAGTACAAAGGAACAACATAAAATATGATTAAATATATGAACCAGATAAAGACCAGACAAACGGTACAATCAAAACGTTTTTATTTTCTTATTTTTTGCTGCTACTGTAATGACCTCCGGAGCCAAAAACTAGGTTGCTCATACCTATTGAGATTTAAAGCCTACACTACAATAAACCAAATCTTCATTTCTAAACAAAACTGTCATAACGAATCAATACCGAAAACTACAACTACTGAAAATATAATTCTAAACGCAACAAGCCCCTGTTGTGATTCCATCACCCAAAGCTCGCATCTCCATCGCCACTAAAGCTCGTCACCCTCGACACCACGCGTCCGTAATGCGAAGCTCACGCGGAGATCGTGAAGGGAAAGACATGCTTTTCGCTCGGCTCACAGGGTCCAAACATTCCCTACGCCATCAGCATTGCGCGGAACCCGTATCTAATCCGAAACCCGAGCAGCCAGATCTCGCGGCGGCCGGCCCACGAGCTCGCAGATCTGGCGACGCCGACGCCAGATCCGAAGCGAAAACGATCCCCAACGAAACAGTGCAGCGCGAGAGGGAGGAGATCTCGAGCGACGATGGAGGAAGGAAGGTGATGTGAGGCACGGGGAGCAAAGCGGACGGACCTTGTCGAAGTCGTTGGGCGCGACGCCGGGGAGGTAGAACCCGGCGGCGGGCAGCGCGAGCGCGACGAGGTAGAGAGCGGCGAGGGCGACGGCCAGCGCCGCCGCCGGCGAGACCGCCATGTCTGGCGTTAGGTCGTGGAGGTGGAGGTGGCGACGCTCGCGGTTCGCTCGGGTGCCGGGAGACGGGGAGAGAAGAATGATACTGCGCTTTTACGTTGCGTTGCGCTCCCGACGAGAAGAGGTGGTGGTTTAATGAAGGTGGGCACAGGCACAGGCACAGGCGCAAGGCGCTGCGCGTGAGCGCGTCCGAGATGTCTCCTCCAGAGCCCTTTTTCCTCACCGACAGTGGGACCCGTAGGCCTCTACGCCAAGTACGGGTCCCATATGTCGGTGAGCAATCAGGCCGAGCTTTGTTTCTCGATCTGTCGTGTGCGCAATGCAACCCTTGGTTTTTGCCCTTTTTCATTATTATTATCCCTCTCAAAAAAGATCCAGAGGTATTGCTTTGCTTCTTTTACCAGTGAAATTCTACTTTGTGATAAATGATAAGCTAGGAACCATGACATGCTTGGGCCCACCTATCAGTGTCGTACAAACTCGTGAAGCTTGTATGAGCAATGCTTCACTGACTTTGGGCGTTTAGGTCAGGTGACAGGTAGCACGTCAGGCCCACCTTCCAGTGACGGACTACTAAATTTATGTGGCAACGCTATCGGTGGGTGTAGGCGGGCAGGCACTACCCGAGGACCAAAGGGAACGTTTCAACCACGTTGGGAGAAGCTTTGCTTGCGTTCGTGCCAAACGATTCAGGCAGGTGGGCCCGCGAACACCCCAGCGAGTCAAGCTGGCCCCAAATGTCAGTGGGTGTATTAGGTAAGCGTGCGCCACGGAAAAGCAGGTTTGGTTTGGTGCGGCCTTGCGGGTTTGGGTGGTGGGGGGAGCACGCACGAGCCGGGGGCGGCCGACGGGAACTGCTGGTAAAGAAACGCAACACGGCGCAATGACATGCGGGGCCGAGGTGTTGCTGGCCCACCTGTAGGTCAGACGAAGTTGCGGAGATCATGTGCACGGTAGACATGCGAGGTGGATTTGTCGGTGGCAACTGGCGCCGCTCCACTGCGTCAGAGTTTACCTGTCAGAGCTGGCTGCTCAAGTGCTGCAGCTCCATCCATAATCCATTACCCGATGCATTGACTTGGATTCTCAAATTGATTCCGGGTACATACATACATGGTACTGTGGTAGTGCTACAAGTAAGGTTCAAGATTTTGAACAACTTCAGAGTTACTCCAAAGCTTTCTTTCGTTTTGCTACTCATAACTTTGGTTTTTCTATTAGTAACTTTCTTGTTTTTTTAAGACTTAAGTGTAGGTCAATCGTCCTTGGCATTGCATTAGCTTTAAGACCTGTTGGGGAAAATGGAAATAGCTCTGATATGTTTTTGTTTTGCTCCTATGGTTGCAACTTATAGGTAAAAAATCTGAAGCATATATGAGCAACTTAATACTATTAGTAAAAGTATTAATACTATTAGCAGAAGTATTAGTGCTATCTTGAGAAAGCATGGCAATCAACTGATTCATAAATAACTCGAAAGGGGCCGCCAAAGTGGGATGTTAGTCAAGTAGCCATAGGGACGTTAAAGCTACAGGGGTGCTACCAGGTCTTACAAATATGATTGTGCCATGGAGGCATTGTCGTGCGGTCGGAGTTCCAATAAGTTTCATTATCCTATGACTTGTTTGAATAAAACATGAATTTAAAGCGACAATCAAAACTTCAGATTTTAAAGAGACAATTGTCCAAAATAAAACATGAATTTAAAGAGACAATCAAAGCAAGGACTTGTTTGAATAGGATGACCGACACATGTACATGGAAATATTTTTCATATTAGATTACAATATATGAAACTAGTTCATTTAATGAGCTACAAGGAACATATGAATTATTAGCTGCCTCATAGGTAATGTTGATTTGGGATCTCAACTCCCGATAGTTATATGCACTAACGAATGTGTTAAAATAAATGATATTTTTGTCCGTGACAACAAGAAATTTAAAGGGGATACGATGACTTATCCTTGTTTAGAAGGGCTTGCACTAGAGACTCTTAGGACTCAGTTTAAATTTAGGCTAAATCTTTAGGATTTGAATCTCAATCCCCGCTATCTGAACATGGCCTAAGGGAAAAGACACTTATATTTAGGGGAACTAGTGCTTCTCCAATGGGAAATCTAGTGGACAATGCCCAAAACAGAGCTCCTCTGTCTGTATGTTTGTCGGTTGATGTCATGAAGCTCTGCAAGAACATCGGCAAGCACGATCGATCCACGTCCCCGTGAAGCCGGTCGAACGTGCCGCACGATTTTTTATCGGATCACTCGACACTGCACAAGCATGCATAGATGAAGAAATGTGCATAGCACCATGGCTCTACGTCATTTTAAAATTGGAGCACGTAAAAACGTCGTGCATTGGTCGATCTTGGCACATCGATCGCTACTCGTTCTTTGGAATCGAATCAACCATGTGGTCCAGCTGCCTTATGATAAGAAAATAACCTATGCGAAGTGTTGTCACCTCTTTCTGAGACCGTGTGATGTATTTATATCCGGCAAAACGCGGAAGAGATTACAAGTCCTACTCGGTTTCAAACGGCAACCATATCACATGTGATAGCCGGTTATGCATTTGAGTCTGACTCTATCTCCAATAGATTGATTCAGTTACAATTCAAACCACTTCTATCTACACCGCACGCCACATATACATCTTGATCTTTAACACTCCTCCTCAATCATACTTGTATACGTTTAGATTGTGTTTAAATTCTTCTAGATTCCGCACTGACAAAGGTTTGGTGAAGCCACCTACTACTTGATCTACAGTTGGCGCAAATTGAACGTCTAACAATTTCTGAGCAACACACTCCCTAACAAAGTGATAATCAATCTCAATATAATTTGTTCTAGCATGAAAAACTAATTCGCTGAAAGGTAGATTGCACCAATATTATCACACCATAACCTTACAACTCGAGGATAAGCAATACCTAATTCTTCAAGCAACATTTTCACCCACATAATTTATGTTGTTGCATTAGCTAAAGCTTTGTACTCAGCTTGTGTACTAGACCTGGACACTGTTGCTTGCTTTTTTGCACTCTAGGTTATAAGATTTGTTCCTAAGAACACTGCAAAACCTCTAGTAGACCATTTGTCATCAGAATATCCAGCCAATCTATATAAAAATAGGCACTGACAAGCAAAAAACTGACTTACTAATTTTTAGTCCTACATCCAGAGTATATCTCAGATATCTCAAAATTCTCTTAACTGTTGTCCAATGCTGAGTAGTGGAAGAGTGCAGACATTGGCATACCTTATTGACTAGGAAGGCAATATCTGGACATGTTAGAGTCAAATATTGTAAGACACCAACAATACTTCTATATTATGTTGCATCTTTAGGTTCCAATGTTTTTCTATATGTGCTGATAATTTTTTTGAGATGGAAAGAGGTGTAGCAACTATTTTACAGTTCATCATCCCCACACGTTTCAACAAAATCTGCAGTATATTCTCTTGTGTTAGTAGAATGCTTTCACGTACCTTTTTAACTTCTATTCTCATAAAGTAGTGGAGATCACCCAAATCCTTGATAGCAACTTTTGACTTAAGGTACGGAAGCAATGCCATAGTTGCTTCTTGTGAAGAGCTTGCAACAATTATATCATCAACATATATGAGCATAAATATAGTAACTCCACCTTTTGCATAGAAGCACAAGGAAGTGTTAGCCTTAGATGGACAGAAGCCTAATTCTTGAAGCTTGACACTAAGACGAGAATACCATGCTCTAAGTTCCTGTTTTAAACCATATAAAGCTTTGTCCAATTTGCAAACATAGTGCGACCTATTTTTGTCTTTATAACCTAGTGGTTGCCTCATATAAACATCCTCTTTTAGAACACCATGAAGAAACACATTCTGCACATCTAGTTGATGACGGCTCCTTCCCTTGGATACAACAATAGTAGCCTTGACTAACAGTAGCAGCCTTGACTACCGAACTGAAGATATCCTCATAATCAATGCCATATCTTTGCTTAAACCTTTTTGCAACTAGTCTCGCCTTGTATCTTTCTATAGTACCATTCGATTTGTGATTTATTTTATACACCTATTTACAATCAATGATATTTCTACCCTTTTTTGGTGGAATTAACTACCAAGTTTTATTGCTGATGAGAGCCGTATATTCACTGTCCATTGCTTGTTTTCAGTTGCTATCAGTCAAGGCTTCTTGTAAATCACAAGGTCCACCTATTGCTGTTAGAAGTCCATACCTGACCATGCCATCTGTATACACCTTGGTGTTGTTTGAATAGGTGGTGGGTTTGGGATATGGATATGAGATGGGATATGAAGTAGTTGGTTAAGGATAGGGATATGAAAATTATACTTATATCACATTTGGATAAGTTAGGTTTGCGATTGAGATAACAATTCTATTGGACAAAAATACCCTGCCTTGCGCCCTTGCCCCTCATCTCTGGATCCATGGGCTGCTTCCTCGCTTGCTTCGGTGGTGACGGCGACCGGCTGCTCCGTTGGTGGAAGTCGCAAAGGCAGTCACCAGCGAGGTCCCTACCGCGGCCTAATCTTGTGAGGGCTCTGGCTTTGGGAATCCAGTCCTGCGCTGGCACCAGCTCCGATGTTGTGCTGAACGAGGCGTCTCCGCCGTTGCACGGGGCGAAGGTTTCGACACCACTGCTGGCTGTGAAGGTCGCGGATGAGGTGGTCACCGACGCAAGCCCTGGCAAGGAGCTGAGGTGAGTGTGCTCTCATGTTTACATGTATGCGACACACTTTCTCATTCTAGTGAAATAGGTGCGGCTCACGTGTTTGCTAAAGTGCCATAGAGAACTCGTGAGCTGTGATGTTTAGCAATTCATGAATACAAGCCTCACATTGTCCACAATTGTTGTTGTCCATGGGTGCTACTGCTTGGCAACCAACTGTCTGCCTATAGATGCCAATGCCCGTGCTTCCAGATTTTTGTTAGAATGCCATAGATTATAAGAGAAGAACTAGAGCTACGATATTCATCAATTCGTTGCTGCAAAGCCTCACACTGTCGGCAGTTGCTGCTTGCTGATGCCCATGCCAGCTACCTGCCTACAGATGCTAATGCCTTATTCTCATGCTTTTCATTTTTTTGCTGTTATTTTCTTGTGCTGCCATGGTTCTTACTCTTCATTTGTGCACAGAGAGTTGAGTGAGCAGAAGGGTGTCCTGGGTGCTTTGACTATTGGTGACCTTAAGCAATTGTCAGATGCATCATCTCCATGAAGGTCTCCAATCCATAACCATGAGGGTGTTACGATCTTGGGTACAGCGAGAAGTTACTGGAGTTGCACAAAGCAGGACAATGAGTACTATTCTTCCAAATCCGATTCAGGAACTAATGGAATCCCCAATACAACAAGCCAGAGAGGTACACAAAACACGCCAGGAAAATTTCTTGTGACATATTAATGATGTACTTACCCTTTAGTGGATTGTTGTAGGACAAAAGGGTGAACTGGCACTCGACGCCCTTCAATGTCAGGCTAGATAGAGCTTTAAAGAAACTTCTGCATGAGTTGTTGCTGTTTATTCAAGTCAGAGATTGATTCTTTGTTCAATGTGTGATCGCAACAAAATTCCTGATCCAAGCATTGCCTTACCGATACACACTTTGTTCCTCTTTGTTTAGTCTTGTATTAGGGGTCTTTTTGTAAAAATAGGGGACATATTTGTAATTTTAGACAAGTTTAGGGACTATTGTGTAAAAAGATAGGGCTTTTATATAAAAATAGAAAATTTCAAGGGCTAGGTTGCAAAAGAGCTATTTTATGGAATTCTTGGAATTATTTTTGTACAGTAAAAGATGATTTAATGACTGGACAGATGACTAGGCTGGATTTGGTGACATGACAGATGACATGGATTGACACATATGCAGATTGGCTGATGTGGCAAGGCGAGGTGGCAGCCGATGTGGTACATGCGCTGACTGGATTAAGAGATGACACGTGTCAGTCTTTTATTGGCTAGTGAAGAGGTATATGCCTGATCTAATCTAGGCTCTTGATGATGAATCCGATGGCTGTGGTTATCTCCGATGGTTTTTGGCTGGCGGCACAAAAAGAAGATGGCAGTGGAGGGATTGACACGGCGATGAATTGCCGGAAGATGGCTGGAATGGAGCTCCGGTGGACGTCTTGCACCGACGAGTGGCGGCACATAGAGAGGAGGACACGAGGACTCCGTTTTGGCGCTTACCTCGGGTATCTCACCTTGGGAAGACGGTTGGTGACGATCGGGACGGTGGAGGCAAGGCGGCGTTAGGGCGGCTCGGTGGTGAGGTCGATGGAGGAGGCGGATATGACGGCGGTGAGCTCGAAACTCGGTGAGTTCGCTCAGGATCTGGATGACTTTGGGACGGGGAGAGATCGAGGAGGGTGCAGGGGCTTATGTAGGTGGGCTCGGGGACGCGGGGCAGTTCGGGACCCCAAAGGCGATGGCGGGAGTCGAGTTCTACTCGAACTCGGCGGAGACGGGCGAGACTGAGGCAGAGACGACAGCAAGGTGGCCCCATGCGACGGTGACGCATGGTGAAGGCGGCATGGGTGCGGGCGCCTTTGGCTAGCGGCAGCTGCGGTGCGGTGCTGGCTGGCGAGGCCCAGAGAGAAGTGACAACAGGCGCGCTGGGCCAGGGCGGCTGGGCCCAGGCGGAGAGAGGAGAGGAAAGGGACATGCCGGCTTGCGCTAGCACGACCCAAGGAGAGGCAAGCTGGGGCATGCTGGAGAGGAAGAGAGGGGAAGAATGACAGGCCGCCCGGGAGGGAGAGGTAAGGCTGGACCGGACTGGCTTTGACTAGAATAGATAGATTAGGTTTTCTTTTATCTTGAATTTTCATAAAAGAGGAAAAACAAATAAAATTTCAAACAAAATACCAAATAAAGCCTAAAAAATTCCCTAGAATAACTTCAGAAAGCTTTTTGAAAACATTTAAAAGCCAATAAAATATTTTGATCTTATGAAAATGTTTTAGTATTTTGAAAATATAATTTAACTCAAAAAAATTCAAATAAAACTCCAAGTGAGCTCAAATAAAACCCAACAAAATCCAAAGAAAACCTATATGCATATTTTCAACATGAATGCATTCAAACAATTAATATCCTTAATTCAAATTTGAATTTGAATTTAGAAAATATGAATTTTCCTATTCTAATTATTTAATCTATAGTCTAATCTTGGAAATTTTTAGAAATTTAAGAAATATGAAAATCAGGGTGTGACAACAACCGAGACTCGATCTCAAGACCTCATAGCCTGTGCGCACACGTGACCCCTCTAACCATCTCAGCTATCATCCGTTTGTGAGTATAGTAGCACAATAAACCTTTCTGACATCTTATGATCGAACGTTTGAATGGCTATTTGGATATCTAAGTGACCTCAAATGAAATAGTTATACATCTTGTCGAGTTCTACAATTTTTATATACAGTTTTTCCCCATCCGACTTCGTGTAAAAAAGTTATGAATTTTTTAATGTGAGTTGTCATCGACCACTGCTGCAACTTTATTATAATTATTTGAGTATTTAAATGACCTCAAATTAAAAAGTTTTCAACTACAAAGTTGTATGTCTCATCGAGAGCTATAGTTTTCATATAAATTTTTTCCCCATCCGACTTCGATTAAAAAAGTTATGAATTTTTTAAAGATAAACTGTAAGAATAGAAATCTTCAGTGCCGGTTGGTAGGTAGAACCGGCATTGAAACTGACTATCAGTGCCGGTTCTTTGCTCCTTAGTTATTGTTTACGCGCGGGAGTTTAATAACTAGCATTGATATGTTTTTAGTGTCGATTACTGTTGAATCGGTATTGATAATGCGTTATATATGTGATGTTCTGTAGTAGTATATTTTTATTAGAATTTTGTTTCAAAACATTCCTTCAAAATTTAATTTATAGTAGTTGTGTTTGCCAGTAACCAATGGTAAACTTTATTTACAGTAAAGTGAACGCCGGCCCTCAGCAATCACGTTGTCTTCGGTAACCTCAACCTTATGATACCTCCACCAGTAACAAGCTGCCGTGGAACGGTGAAGGTAACGTTGAAAAGGTCATGCTGTAGAAAGAAGAGGACGTGATGATCAGAATGAAGAAGGCAAAACTACTATTTCAGTGTACTTCCCATCTATTTAGCGTCAAAACATGAATTGCATTTTAGAAATTGTATGTAAAAGTTAAATGTCATAACTCGAATATCTAAAAATTTTGGGGAAGCGATGGATTGATCCACTCAGAATAAATCTCCTAACATTGCCTGCACTTCTTATGAGTCCATTACATCACACTCTCACTTTGCACATCATATTACTCTCAATGTGTCCCTCCAAGTGTCCAAATCTCCAGACAGACCAAACACCACAGAGTTTTGCTATTGTTCGATCATTTGAAAAGGTTGCTTCCTTCGCTCAACATTATGTGACGTGCGATGGGTTTCAAGATTCGTGTACTTATCAAGTTTACGGGCGTGTCTACAGGTTTAAGTACACGTGCTGTGTCAAGTGTAAGTTTGTTTGATTTTAGTCGATTCTGCAATAGTGGGACCCAATATCCTATCACCCTGTTGGACATCAAAACCATATGTAGTTTATATGGGTTGCTACATCAAAAGAAGCAAGGAAAAAAAAAGAGCACAAGAAAACAAAACCCAAGATGCACGTACTTTATCCCTGCTCATCCACACATCTAGGCCCCAATCCAAATCCCTTCTCCCTCCTCTCTTCCCTTACCTTCTCAACAGAAAAAAAAAGAAGAAAAGAAAGGAAAAGAAGCAGTCACACACACATAGCAGCAGCAACGATATCCAAAGCTAGCAGCTCATCAACAAACTCTAGAGCAAGAGCAACTGAGCAATAAGGAGGCTTGCCATCCAGACACCAACCATGTCGACGTCCATGTTCACGCCCACGACGACGAAGGCCATGGCGCCGGAGCCGGCAAAGGCCCCCGCCGCGGCACGGCAATGCTGCTACCTCCTTTCCACCAACCCCGGCCGCCGCGTCAGCGTGGCGTCGGCGAAGAAGAAGAACCCGTGGCTGGACCCGTTCGACGATGGGCCCGACGAGGAGTTCGACTACCAGGGCGTGTTCTCCGGCGGGAAGCAGGAGGAGGACCCGCGGCCTCCGGAGAACCCGGCGAACCCGTACGGGTTCCTTCGGTTCCCGCAGGGTTACAACCCGGAGCTGGACAGCCTCGCCTCCAAGGTCCGCGGCGACGTGCGGCGCGCGTGCTGCGTCGTGTCCGGGGGAGTGTACGAGAACGTGCTCTTCTTCCCCGTCGTGCAGCTGCTCAAGGACCGGTACCCTGGCGTGCTGGTGGACGTGGTGGCGTCGGCGAGGGGCAAGCAGGTCTACGAGATGTGCAAGAATGTGAGGTACGCCAACGTCTACGACCCCGACGACGACTGGCCGGAGCCCGCGGAGTACACCCACCAGCTCGGCGTGCTCAAGGTAACCTGCATTTCTTGGACTTGGAATCGGATCCTCTGCCATGACATGGGTTTTGTGCTAATGGCCGATTTCCTGCCCGTTCGATTGGAATCGGATGGTTGAACTAACGATCATCTGTTGCATGAGCTGCTAGCAAAATTTGATGATGAATGTGCATCCAACGTCCAAAAAATTTGAAGAGGGAGTTATCTAGAAGTCACATTTGTGCTACTTAGTTTGCTAAACTTGGTCATTTTGCGCCTGCGGCTCATCCCCTGCATTTTAATTGGTTTTCGCCAAAGTCCAAACTATGTAGTAGCACACCCTATCGACTGCGATGAATCTCATGATGCTCTTGCGGTTGCCAGAATAGGTACTACGATCTGATCTTGTCAACGAGGCTGGCCGGGATCGGGCACGCGCTCTTCCTCTTCATGTCGTCGGCACGCGACAAGGTGGGCTACGTGTACCCCAACGTCAACAGTGCCGGCGCAGGGCTGTTCCTCAACGAGATGTTCAAGCCGCCGACCACCAACCTCGCCGACGGCGGGTACAACATGTAAGATTATTCGCAGCGCAAACACCATTTCCGTCTCCACGAGTCTAATATCCAGTTCCATGAATGTTGAGATGGCAACATATCAAATAAGCCAAGTTTCAAACTTTTTACAAGTTCTAGGAAGATTTTGTCAGGTACAATGACATGCTGGAGTGGATCGCCCGGCCGGCGAAGGACGTGCCCCGGCAGCCGACACCGCCTCTGCGGGTGTCCATTTCCAAGAAGCTGCGGGCATACGTGGAGGACAAGTACAACCGCGCGGGCGTCCAGAAGGGCAAGTACGTCGTCGTCCACGGCATCGCCTCGGACTCCGTCGCTAACATGAAGTCCAGGGGCGACGACGACTGCCTCCTCCCGCTCGAACACTGGGCACAGATAGCCAAGGAGATCAGGTTCACTTACTAGTCACTCCTACTACACAGCGACAATTCTATCCGGGGCTCCTGGCAATGTGATAAACAGTGAGTGATCTCTTCGTCTCTCAGCAGCTCTGATGACAAGGGGCTGAAGCCTCTGTTCGTGATCCCTCACGAGAAGCACAGAGAAGAGATTGAGGAGATAGTGGGGGAGGACACCAACATCCTGTTCATCACCACCCCAGGCCAGGTAGGCCATTGATGCATGATCTCTTCTGTCCTCCATGAATCTTCATACATTGCAGCTTGGAACATTCCAGAGATGACTCAAGTTCTTAC
Organism: Phragmites australis; assembly: GCF_958298935.1. Lineage (NCBI taxonomy): Eukaryota > Viridiplantae > Streptophyta > Magnoliopsida > Poales > Poaceae > Phragmites > Phragmites australis. The sequence goes on along the minus strand of NC_084936.1, from coordinate 14,958,325 downwards.
CGTGCATTCTCTGAACTTCAAGCTCACCTGCCTCATCAACGACTCCGCCGGTGTCGTCGCAACCAACACCGCCGCCGTGCAGCTCGCCAACGCACGCGACAAGCCATGGTAAGTAATCAATCAGTGTGTTCGATTCGTAGTTGTTTTACTCATTCCATGCCGTACGCGTTCTGTTCTTTTGCCAGTGTGGCGTTGTTCTCCTCGACGGAGAAGGTGAGGCTATTCCTGCCGTACGTGGAGGACAAGAGCAACTTCACCGTCGTCGCGTCGGCGACGGGGAAGCTGATCGACGTCGACATCGAGGCCGTGAAGAAGGCGGTAAAGAACTTCGAGCCGGCTCCCAGCTTTGCACTGGCGCAGAAGTAGAAGACAAGATCGTCTCCATTGCTTTGGATATAGATTTACTGAGAATTTATAGCTCAAGAGCTCTCAGTGGTATTTCAATTCACAATGCATGCTTTACTCGATTGGTAAGAAATCAGAGGGGACAGAGGATGAACAAAAAAGAAAGGCAAGACCACATGGGGCGGTCGCACCTAATTCGCGCGCGCTTTCGCAGCACAACGCGCGAACCACCCCCCGATAGCCTCCACCTTTCCATTTTTGGAATCTTTTTCTCCCTCCGTATTTTTAGGAAAAGTTTGCACAAGAAAAATTTGGCTCGAAAAGTTTGTTTTTAAAAAAATTGCACAAGAAAAATTTTACTCAAAAAGTTTTGAGAAAAAAAGTTAACAAGAAAAGTTTTCTCGAAAAAATTTCAAAAAAATTTACGTGAGCCCCACACTAAAGTCGTCCGTGACTTGGATTCCAATGACCGCGGAACATGATTTTTGAGCTAGGGCAGGTGCCAGGATGTGTGATGATTTGTTAAACCTGATAGACTATAATAGTGGATTCTCAAATAGGGCTCTAGCTCTCAGCTCCACGTCAAATCTTTAATTTGTAGGTAAAGATAAAGTAGTTTAAATCTCTATTTTATATTAAAATAGAGATAAAATAGTTCACCTAAACACCATCAGTGTATCCACAGTTTTAACTCGATGAATCGTAAAGCTAATAATAGCTAGCTCCAAAAATTCTTAGAACTAGAACTATACCAAACAGACCCTAACACTCCCATCCAAAATTCGTTTATAGCCTAGCCTCAATGTAGGGCAGCCCATGTACACATATCACATCTGTGAGTTTTTTTAAATGATATTGTTTTTATTGGAAAATTGCAAAAATGTTATCCAACATCTAAATTTTGCAGAAATAGGTGCATGTCAGCACGTAAAGTGTCGACTAGGGACCTGTCGGCGTTCCCCGTGCCAACAATCTATGTGGACAGTGGGCCTGAAGCATGTCAGCACATGGTGGGCCGATAGGTGGTGGGCTCGGTGCTAGCGCGGTGCCACATTAGTACTCGGCGCACCACGGAGGCCTGACATGTGACACGAGGCCTATCGGCATGTAGAATATTGACATGCGTTTAATAACTAGCTGCCACCGATTTCTTTCCCGTTTCGTCTTTCTCTCACATACGACAGGCGAGATCGAGAGAGAGATAGAAGTAGTGATGGGGAAAGGCGCGGTGTGGCGACTAGAGGTGGCGGTGAGGTGAGGCGCGAAGTGGCAATGAGGATTCCATAGAGGCTTTGGAAGGTAAGTTTTTTTTCCTTGTTTTACTACTTCGATGTAGAAAACTAATTCTAGAAAAATTTAGATAGAGACTATAACTAGATTAGAAAATTTAGGGTAGAGACATAGATACTTAAAGACTAGATGTAGAGTAGAAAACTTAGAAATTTTAGGTAGAAAACTACTTCAAAACAATAAATTTAGAGAATATATAGAAATCCATGATATATTTAGGAATGAACTTGTAGGTTAGAATATTTAGAAAAATATATACTATACTATTTAAAAGATTTATAGTAGAATGTTTGGAACATTTAAAATACACTTGTTAGAATATTTAGAGTAGATTTTTGGGTACATGTAGAATACGTAACATTGTCAGTTTTGCTTAGAAATTAACAGTACATTTGATGGATAGGTAGAATAGAAATGTAGAGGTCAAAAATACTAAATTGCAGTAGATTTTGTAGGGTCATTAGAATTATTTTAACTGACAGAATTTAGTATGGTTGTTGAATCAGGGATGTCGACTGTAGTGGATTTCAGAGTTTTTTAGGTCATGGATATATCATGCATTGTGACAGCGGGGTGGATTTGAGTAACTTTCACTATGTGGACGCAACACTGAATTGTCCAGGAGAGATGAAGCAGACCAAAGTGTTTAGATGACTGCATAATCTACTGCAAGTTAGTCCGGCACAACAACAGTTGATGGTCAAGTTTTAATTCCTAGGTGTCGTGAAACCAGGTGGCAATGGGAGCCTTGGGAGCTAAATTTTTTGAAACAATGGCAATAATCTGTGGTAATTGGGTTGACACGGTGGTTTTCTCATGTCATCCTTGTAGAAGTGAGTGATATTGTATGAGGAATCATCCAAGCAGTATTCTAATTAATCATTAGAAGGATCATTATTCATAATCACAACCTCAATGGATAACCAGAATATAATCCTGGTAGTCCCGGCACGTGTTTTGTGCCCAAAATCAGAACATGTGCCTTTCCAACATGTACATCACAGCATAGCTTAAGAAAGAGCGAGTAATTAAAGTTATATTACAAGTTCTTAAGCATACAATCATTTGCAATAGTTTACAAAAGAGAAACTACGCAGCGGAAGATTATCTTAACGACAACGAAAGGAGAGTGGAGTCAAATGCCCTTAGGCTCCACCCTAAAAGCTACGCCTCACTAGAGTAGGATGTACTACTCTTGCCCACCACCTGCATTGGCAGACATGAAGTAGCCAAACACCGCTTCATCCTCACCAGCAGAACCTGAAAATGCAGGCATGAGTACGAAAGTACTCGCAAGACTTAAACCATATAGAGCACGTATACATAGCTCGACTCCAAGGATTATGCATTGAGCTATTAGCAAGAGTTGGCTACAAGGTTAAGTAAAACATATGCGGTGAGAAACCTAGACACATATGTGTGAGCATCTATACTTAACACAAAAATAACTACCTTTCTACGCTGTAAACCATAACTTAAACATGTATGTATAGTAACCATAGTATCTCATCAACAAACTACCAACCAATTCCATCATACCATAATCTTATCCCACATTCGTAAACTCTACAACCGATACAAATGAAATAATAGCATGCTCATGACCGAGACCGCGGCAATTCAAATTGTTCTTACACTCTGGAGGAGGTACAACTTTACCCTTACGACTCGAGGACCATTCGGTTTGTGCTACTCACGAAAGTACACACAAGGGGGTACTCGAGTCAACCTTTCTCATACCCGGAACCACCCACTTGCAATGCTATTATTGCACCGGGGTTACCGTAAGCGTGTCCCGGACCCCTCCGGCTCCCTGCCACCTTGCTTCTCCTTTTCTTTTTCTCTTACACGTCATAGAGCCGCAAGGCAAGTGTCGGGCACGACATATGATAATTGGTTTACCTTACCATTAGATCAGCATGTAGTGAGTACGGAAAGTGCTAGAGCCAACTGTACCGACGGACGACCTTAAACGATGCAAGCGGTCTATGGCATCCGGGCTCCTTTCCCGATCTACCCAGAGGACTCCTCCTAGGCAGAAGATACCCCTAACACCGCCCACATCTCGCCTCAATCTCACATCTCAACCTCATCTTTGTCACTATCAAGTTCATCTTTGACTGAGTTTTATTTGTTGCTTGCCATGAGACACAATTCAGTCAGATCACGCAATATCTTGGTCTTAGATGTTGTGTCATCCTCGCTGCTCTCTGAATCAACGTCACTCAAGTTGACTTGTTCGAGCGCTGAAAGAACTCGATGCACAACCTTGCGGTTAAGAAAGCTTTTCTTTCTTCTTCTTGTTGAATGATCACTTCTTTTTCTCCTTCTCATCTTTTGATACTTTATCTGCAAGCTTAGGACAATTGGAACGAATGTGGTTGAGATCACCGTATTCATAGCATCTTTGAGGACCTCCACTTCCTTTCTTCCTCATACGCACATTCTGGAATGCTTTAGAGAATCGAGTAGAAAATAGTGCTAAATCTTCTTCAGGAATCAACTCAAGCTGATCATTAGTTAGTGAAGATATAGAAGATAATGAAAAACTTGATAAAGAAGATTCAATATGAGACATACTAGGTTGAGAGACCAAAGCAATTGATTTATTAACGTTCTTCCTAGCAAAAACATCTAGCTCATGAGTTTTTAATTTAGAATAAAGTACATCTAATGTAAGTGAACTTATGACAGTAGATTCTCTAATAGATGTAACTTTTATCTTCCACGCTGACATATCTAAAGCTCCTAGTAATTGATGTTCATTCTCAGCATCAGTGTATGTAATATTAATAGCACGCAAATCACTAAGAATTTTATTAAACCAAGCAAAGAAATCATCTAGTGACTCTCCAGGCTTTATCTCAAAACACATGTAATATTTCTTAAATAAATCTTGACGTACCTCTTTAATAGTAGTTGAACCTTCATGATAATCATAGGGTGCTTTCCATACCTCTTACACCGATTTGAGATGTATTATTCAATCAAAGTCGCTCCTTCCCAAGCCTTGGATGATCAGGTTCCTCGCCTTGCTGTTCGCCTCGACATGAGACATATTTTGTGCTGTCACTTTATTATTCTCAGGGACCACATATGGCTTATAGACCTTTTTCCAAATTACAAAACCCTGTACTTGAATGTAGGCCTCCATCTTGGCCTTTCAGAATTGAAAATTAACTCCATCAAAAATATAAGGTTTTGTGGAATGCCTATCTGAAGCCATGTTTCTAATTACCAATTAAGTCAATTAGAAAGGATTAAGGCTCTCATACCAATTGTAGAATCGAATATTCTCAAAATACCCAATCAGAGGGGTTGAATGATTGCAAAAATCAAATTCAAAGATTAACTCACCCAAATCGTAACTCGATTTATACTCGGTATTCCACTCAAAACAGATTGCATAAGCTCTAGTAAAAATATTATAGATAAAGATCTGCTGGTTAGATTGCTCTCAATTTTGGTCAAAAGAAACAAGATTCAAATACAAAACTAACCCCACAAGAATCAAGTAAATCGGATATGTGGATCAAGAATTATGCCTAGTCAAAAGCAAACTATATCAACTAGAATCAAGTAGATCAAAACCTAGCCGAGTTGAAAAAAAGCTACTCAAGATCAAACCAAATCCACACGAAATTTTCTGAGATCAAACACTAAATATTCTAGCAAGGTTTTGTATGGATTAAAATAAGATGAAACTTCATAGAAACATGAAGTTAATTGAAAACCAAAATCGAGCATGCAGAATATAGAACAGAGAGAAAATTCTGAATCAGCAACTCATCAACTTACAAAACTTGATTTTCATTGCATAGATGAGTTTACAAGATGCCTCTTCAAAACATCAAACAAGAATTTCCACGAAATCTCAAACAACTCTCTCTCGAGTTTCTCTATCTCTCTACTGCGTTGTGCTGCCCTGTTCTGTGCTTTTCTGCCCAATACAACAGACCTCTCTATTTATAGGGTAGCCACACGCACAAACATGACTAAATCGAACTACAACTCCCTGTTATATTCAATCTGATCTCCATCCTCCCCTAATCACAAGAGGACAAACAACTTTCGCTAATTAAGCTAGTTAGCCAACAACTCTTACGTAATCATGCATGCACATCTCCCATGTATACATGCATATACGTAACCAACTCAGAGTTTGTCTCTGACACTAACTCTTGTCTCAAGTCCAGCCACCACACGACTCCCTCGTGCCTGCTCCGACTTGAACATGAATTAGTCTTCACGTCTTCTCACGATCAGATCGCCTCCTGCGTCCATCGCGAAGCCTTGTCTCCATACGCACTATTCTCTCAGCTCGAACGTCCTGCATGACATCCTCGATCACCACGACCTCAGTTCCTCCTGAACCTAGTCGCCGAACCTCAATTCCTTCTTGAACTTAGTTCATCGATCCATCATCGACCACGTTCGCCTTAGAGCAACACCTGCATATGAATCAAACAACAATCGAGTACGAGCACAAGTCCTTCCTAACTTGACTCAAGATCAGTTCATGCAACACCACGCAAACTCCAAGCAAAATCAACATGCTAACATAAGCATATCTTAGCAACTCATGACAATCAACCAAATGTCATTATGACTTTACTTTGCCAATTTCATCAATCAAACTAATTTTTCATCACATGATCTCATATATTGTAATATTTAGACCATGTTATAATATGTATTGAACTGTTGTAATATTCATACTATATTATGAGATGTATCGAATTGGTGAAATATTCAGACCATGTTGTAATTTGTATCGAACTATTGTAATATTTGCACTATGTTGCAATATGTATCAAGCTTTTTTAATATGTATCGTACTATTGTAATATTCAGACTATGTTGTAATATGCAATGTGTTGGAACATTTTGATTTTGTAATCTGTTTTCAAACTATGTACTATTCATTCTGTTGTATTTACTGTGAGTTCGATTATTATTGTCCAATTCTTACATTTTATTTCTATATGGTTGTAATATTCATTATGTTATATTTGTGACACAATGGTTTCATTTGCTACATCCTTTTTTTGCAGGTATGGATCTCATCAACCTGGTGAGCGATGCTACACATCGATCACACTTGCAGGGCTCTGACCTCCACCCACCCTTGTGACTACGGACTCCGAACCACTACTGCAGGCTTGACCACCAATGGATCCCAAGGTAATATGACCGCCCATTGTATTTTTGTTCTTGTAAATCCCCCAGTATCTAACTCTCCTTATATATTTGTGATAGGTTGAGGGCCTCGAGTCTCCTACCCTTTACGTACCTCCTCGACCCGACTAGGGACCGCACCCCAGATTTTCCTGGACTGGTCCTTGCTGACAATGCTTGTGGCGGAGGCCGGAGATGCACATCTTTCACCTTCCTGTAGGTGAGATGACACCAACACTGCATGATGTCTCCATGCTCTTAGGCTTGCCCATAGCCGAGGCAGCTGTGTACCCCCTGGACGTGCACGCCAGATGGAGGATGGAGATGCTCCTTTGGTTTGAGGTTGTCATCCCTCCAGGTCAGGGGTCAGCCTAGGCGATCTTCACCTCTTAGCATGGGTTAGTGAAGGGCTGGCTCGAGTAGTTCCATGCCCACTGCTTGATAGCAGACTCGGAGGACTGGAGAGTGAGGCAGCACCTCAAGCCATATCTCCTCTGGCTCTTTGGTTGGGTCCTCTTCACCAGCACACACCATGACACCATCGACAAATAGTTGGTCTCCTTCTCGTAGCAGATTAAGGACACCCCCCTTGACCAGATCCCTCAGTACAGTTAGGGCTCCATAGTTCTTACATAGACCTATCGAGCATTGTTCGATGTGTGCACCCCAGGACAAGTGTGGAGGGTTCGATCACAGGTTGTTTTCTACCGCTGAACCTATGGTCGTATGAGCATTTTGACATAGGACGTCCATAGCTAAGTTTGTACGAGTTGTACAATGCTTCGCTCTACTTCCCAGACCAATTCGGCCTTCAAGACCTAGTGGACAGCCCTGTGATGTGTTCACTCTGTTGCAATCATGATGTAAGTAATACAACTAGCATTTTATCTACTATTTGTTTGTTATGATTAACTATCTGATACATTACTTTTTTGTAGCCAAGGTGGGCGACGGGGACGACATGCACTTAGTACCCCTAGTTCATTATCGTATTTGACTAGCTATAGACGGACAGGGTGTGGTGAACACCCTGCGACCATGAGGCGATCATGAGTCATGCCCTTGGTGGCCTCTCTAGCTTGTGCCACCAGGCCCAGGTGCTTTGGCTGATGAGGCGGTAGTGGGTCTTCGACATCACCGTGGAGCCTTACTACCCACACCGTGCTTCAGCACTTCCCCCTACAGCGTCACCCAACGAATAGTACTCACATGTAAATATTTTTTGTTATATGTTTATTACTCATGATGTTTTCAGTTCCATAATCATAACTTTGTTTTCCAGGATGTTGAGGAAGTGTCAGGGCATCGTATATGATGCAACATGGAGTGCGAAGATGCAGTCTTGGATCGAGCAGTGAGAGCATGCATCTGCATACATCCACATCCCCAGTGGACCTTATGACCCATCCACCGAGGATTCCTACTTGTGTTGGTTCCACACGGCGACACATGTTAGGTGCTTCCCAGTACCTGCCGATCCACCACAGCATGAGCTGGAGATCACAGACATGTTTGCCCTGAAGCCTACGGTGGCGTATCATGCCATGGCATGTTTTACTTCTTGTCCTATACTCACTTTCATTCCCATATTAAATGTGTTGTCTTGTGCATTGTAGATGGATATCTGCAGGGAGGTTGGCACTGAGCTCTTCGAGTTTGCCGATCGTTTTGAAGTGGTCCCACATTAAGTTGATCAGGCCGAGCTTATCGGCATGCTTCGTCACTTCAGATGTTGTTGCATGGAGGGGGTTTGATACGCTTCATGCCAGAGGTTGCCACGCGTTGAGCCTAGCACACTAAGGAGGTCTCCAGCATGCATTGAGACTATGATGTCATGTTTTGACATCGCGCCCTTGTCACCAGTTCGATGCAAATTACAACATGGTTAGGCCATTGTCACCCTTCATGCCCACTCCAGGTTAGGCCACGGGGACTTCGGTGCCATTTCTAATACATTCCTCGTAATTGTACATTACAATTGCATGCTAATTTGTTGCATGATATTTAAAATGGCGTGGCAAGTGGGTCACATGTAGCAGCCTTACCAGACTTGTTTGCCGCACCATCCGGCTTGTCAGCTAGCTTACTTGATGTCTGGATGGAGGTGGCACCCAATGTGCAGGGCCTATCTCCGACAGCAGGGGCACCTCTTCCAATGCAGCCCTCTCAGAATGATCATGCCACCCCTGCAGACACTCGATGATCTTGCCACCCTCTCTCGTGACCCCCTATCGTATTCCATCAACCACATCCATCACTGAGCAGCAGGCCACCAAACGGCCTTAGGCATGCCTAGCAAGCGTGCCCATGTCCATGCCGACGCCCCTTGGCTCCTGCACTAGGTAGTTGTTGCATATGTTTTATGTTATTTATGTTATGTGCATGTCATATTATGTATGATGCTTCTTTGATGCCCATGTTATCCGATGCACTATTCTTATGCTTTTGCTTCTATTTCCTATCATTTTGTTCCTTACAAAAGTGTAGCAGTGTGGGGTACTTTCCGTCTTCAAAGTGTACCAGTGTCATGGTATTTCAGCCTTAAAAACATTGATGTGTAGTCCTGCCTGTCTCCTGGAACACATATTAGCACTTGGAGTGCCAACTGGAACCCCCTATTAATACGACTGCAACCCACTTGGGGGACTCGCCCCATTACATTGTTTCTCTTTCTAGTGCACATAGCACAACCGCAAGCTCGATAGAAGAGAGGAGCTGATAAGAGGAGGAGGAGTGCATCATGGATTTCTGGAGGAACAACCCCATGGGAGTGCCCCAATGGCACGAACATCTATTATGCAGGTGTGGCAACCGAGCTCGGATGTCTACCTCTTTTGTTGTCAAGACTTTTGGTAGGTGGTTCTTCATGTGTCCTAACCTTGACGATGATTTTATGGTGTGTTCATCTTGTTCACTTCGTTCTCACCTCCCAAGTCTGTACTACAAACAACTCTCATAACATCACATTTTTCATTCATAGCCTTGCCACTTCAAGGAATTGATAAACATGGTGTGCCCATCTTACAATGGGAGGTACATCAGGGAGGTTGAAACCAAGCATGAGTATGAGATAAGAATGGGGAAAGCATGACAATTCCAGGAGGCACGTCAAGAGCGCCAACAGGTACATCAGCTACAAGAACAAAAATGCAAGTGACAAGATGAGGATCTTCAAAGGCAAGAAGAGCATCATCATCTCTGAGAGGACTTTTGAGAGGCAGGAGGCAGAACTTCAAAGGCGTGAGGAATTACTACAGAGGCGTCAAGCTCTCCTATGTCACCAGTAAGAAGCGGAGCACGAAGCAGCACGTGAAAGAAGGGGGGAAATCCCACTCCACGCAATAGGATCTATTGTAACCCATGGACTTCCAACTTTGCAAATAAAAACCATTCGCACTTCGAACTCTAGTACTAATACGTGTGCACCCAGAATACGACATTACATGATGGGGTAAACATTTATTCAAATTGGAATAACACGATACAAGGAAATAGATCATAACCCTAAGGCAACATATCAGGATATAGTGCTTCTAGTCATACTGACTTAGAATAAATTGTGATGACTCTCTAAACTCCCAGCACCTGCCATCACCATAGTGCATCGGTGGTGCTGGAGGAGGGGGAGGAGCATACTTTTGGTGACATGGGCAGGGGCACTAGGGATCAAGACATATTGTAGGATCATCGATGTAGATGACCGGTGTGTCCTCCTTAGGAGGAGTTGGAATAGCATCAACCTCACGCTGCAAGTCAAAGATACGGTCTTGGAGGTGATGGATGTAATCTTGGATATTTTGTTTAACAGGAGGATCGACCCATCTCGTGTAGCGTTAGTTGTCATTGTCGTTGGAATCTTGCAAATACATACAATTTTATTAGCAACATATCTTATATTATGATTTTGAAATTGTTAGCGCTCTCACCCTCCCGAGAGGATAGTAGAAGAATCAACACCTTCCATTAATGCTACCATCATACATCTGCACGATGTAGTCATATCCATGGGAACACTTCGGCCACTACACTTTCGGGTGGTCGTAAGTCCTAAGATGAAGTGGTGGCTAAAACTCACTCTTCCGCTGCAAAGGGAAGTTATCGAATGTGTCGTCATACGCACTAGGATCAAAGAAACATGACCAGATCACTGGTGCCCTCCCCGTGCCACTTGACCCTCGCCCTCTCCCTCTCCCACCTCTAGTAGCCATTGTTTCTTGTGGCTTCGGTTGGAAGTCTACGAACCCTTTTATAGATACATGCCCGCGACTGGAGGTAAGCTAAACCTAACCTTAAACCCTAGGTACAATGCTAAACGTAACATTAAACCCTAATTCTAACGTTTTAAGATCTAAGCTTTTCAGACGTAGCCTTTTCATTTGTAGGCTTTTGAGGCATAGGCTTTTCAGAGGTAGCCTTTTCAGATATAGGCTTTTCAAACATAACCTTTTAGACATAGCCTTTTTAGACGTTGCCTTTTCAGGTTTAGGGTTTTTAGACGTAGCCTTTTCTGATGTACCTTTGCCCCCAACTTTTTTCATATACTTAGTACATGAACCATCACTGATTTTCAGTATAAATAGTAGTCCATGGGGTACCTTGTCCAAACAAACCAAACACTTCTACTCATACCAAAATGGCCTCTGTTCCTCGCCCAAAGACGTCAATGTCGGCTACTACCCCTGTTGGGTTCAAAGTTCTGATGTTCTAGTGTGGAGATCTTTATAGGGTTAAGAAGTCCAATGACTTCTCAGACACCAACGACAGGAGGTTCTTCATGTGCTCCAACTACGAGTACGACCTACCGGAGGGCAGCAACCATGGTGGCTACCGTAGTTATGTACTCATATCTTATAAAACTATATCACAACTATCTGTCATTTACCACTAATGATTTTGTTCTTCTTTGCTGCGTCTTCGCCACCACTATGTGACTTCATACAGTGGTTGGATACTGAGCAGAGTCAAGCAGATTTGTTCCTCCTGCATGCGTAGCACCAAGCAGTATGGAGATGATTCCATAAAATGGAAGCGGATGAGATGACAGAGGCTACCAGCAAACGCATACAGGAGGAACATCGAAAGCTGAGAGAGGAGGAGAATCATCTGAAGGAGGAGGCATGTGAGGCAGATAGGGAGAAGAAGCGTGAGATGGTATGTCGGGTGCGTGAAGCTGGACCTAAGCTGTTGAGGAAGGGAAAGTACCCCCATTACACTCAGTAGAGTGTCAGTAGCAATCAGCTAGTTTCAATTCTCTAAGGCATATCAGATTTAGAGTCAGTACATGTCTAGGTTAGTATGAAATCTGTACCGTACATGCCATTGTCACTATTAGAGTTTGTATGTGGCCTGTCTGTGGTTTGCGTCAGTAGTAATTGACTTATTTAAATTCCCTAAGATATGTTAGGTTCATAGTCGGTTCGTGCCTATGTTGGTATGAAAATTATATAGCACATGCCATTGTCGCTATGTGTAGCCCGTCTGTGGTTTGCACGATTAAAATTTTCATATTCAATTGCACTTATCGGATAATTTACATTTCAATATTACACCATTGCGTCGTATTCCACTACAATTTTCCATTAAATTATTATTATTATTATTGGTGGATATAAAAACAGTCCAATACAAAAATATAAGTAAATTAAAAAATACATGTCAACCCTCGGTTCGCAGACAGGCCTATCGGCACTCAGTGTGCCAATAGGCTTGTTGGCATACCGTTGCTGACACGCCTGTCGACTACAACACCACTGTCGGCATACCTGTTCACAGTACCCGGGACCTATTGACACACAGTGTGCCGATAGACCCTTTCGGTCTATCGTGCATGCCAATAGGCACAGGCCCCACTGCCACGTCATTCCACGTGGATTGTCGACTCGAGGTGTGCCGACACACGCACCTATTTCTACAAATATTGAATTTTGGATAATACTTTCACAATTATTTAATAAAATAATATTATTAAAAAAATCAAATCTCTTATACTTTTGTCATCACGAAGTGATGTTATGTTTAGAACACGCTAAGCTGGCCCGAATCCATCTAAATCAGCAGAACATTTGAGCTACTCATACTGAAAACAGAACACTAAGAGATCAGGTTATTACGCTAAGCCTTGAGTTTCCACGAACTACTGAAACTCCGTCTGAACCTCCTTTTAAGTTGGGCACCGATTATAAAAGCATCTCTAAAGTTTTTTGAAAAATCGTCAGGAGCTATGCCTCCAAACCGATAACCGATAATCGTCTGGGAAACCCACAAAACAAAAGCCAAATTTAACAGCAAGCACTGATGGTTCTAACAAGCTGAAGTTTCTACCCATAAAGCCTACTGCGGGATGTAGGTATGGAGTTTCAGTGTTAGCAAATGGTGCAGATATTATAAACTGCAAACAGCATACATCATGTCCATTCCTTGTTGCTTAGCAATAAATCAAACTAGAACAGTACAACAAAGATTGTTCTAAAGAGCACCCCTACACGTCATCTGGGGTCCTTGTTGCTTAGCCTCCGTAAGAAATACAGTACCTATACACACTAGGGATTGAAAATCTATACGAGGAAACTGGTCATGGCTTCCAGAACCTAATGCTTCGTCAAATGCTCACCAGAGCTCCACATAATGCCGAATGCCAACCCTCATCTCATACACATGCTAACACAATAACAGATCACGAAACCAATAAATATCAATCACCCTATCCCAACAGAATCAACTGTTTTGGACAGGAACTGCAGCAGAAGTCTCTTTCATGACAGAATTCTTCATGTCATCAGAATTAGTTCTGATGCTGAGCAGTGTCTGTGCCGATTCAAGCACCTTCTTGCCTCCAAGTTCAAAAGCGGTGTCCTTAACGGACTCACAGGCGGCATCCTTCTGTGTGCCGGTTGGAGGTTTCTCATCTGGTGTTGAGGTTGATGTGTTGGGTTGATCAGTGGCCGTCGCTGATGAAGTTATCACTGATGATGAGGTTGATGTGTTGGGTTGCTCAGTCGTTGTTGCTGGTGGAGTGACCACAGAAAGTGGTATGTCTATCAACTCCCTGCTGCTTCTAAATGGTTCATCATGGTTGTGTTTACCTTCATAAGTCACTACGATATTGTTAACATCATCTGGTGCTTTCTCAACATGCTTACGGACAGGACATCCACCATGTGTGCAGCGGTAATAACTCCTGCAAAGGTTGACTCAGAATGCAACTTCATTAAAACACTACCTAGTAAAACATGACATATGGGCACAGCATGATAAACAAAGTTTAAAGAAAGAACGCATACTGCAAAGGTTAATGAATTGGGTTTATGCACCTTAAAATGCTGGTAATTGAATTTTGGATGTCATATGCTGTACCGTTAATGAATCTGTATCTTCAATCTTTGTGTAACTTTTTGTTTCAAATGTGCAACTACTTGTATCTGGTGCCAGCGAGAATTTATTATAGCATATCTACAGTAGTCAATGAAAATTTGTAAGTTGTAGCATATTCTGAATATCTGATAGCTTTTTAATAAAAGACAGCTCAAACAACAAAGGTGTGCGGAACTTGTGATCCTTGGACATTGGCATGATTTTACCGAAAAGAAATTGCAGACTGGAACAAGCAATAAATCAAGTTCATCTTAAGCACAAATCAAGAATGGGACACCAATCAACAAAACAACAATACTATGGGTTAAGTTGTCATAAGGAACATTGACTGCATGATGGAAGTTTCTCACCAGGCTTCGATTGTGCCTCCACTGTCCACCTACGCATCTAGTACAACAATTTCCATAGCGCAATCCTATTGCTACAACATCACCGTATCACCCCTTTAAATTACCACTCAGTACTACCCTTGTATCACCGTATTGGCCCCAAACCCAACACGAGGAGGAACAACAGCACACTAGATCACACATACAGGTGGTGTACAAAGTAATCACCAGTATCTCATCATAAGGCCTAATATGCACTTCTACGTCCAAGATTGCAAATTTTCACCAAGGACTGCTAATCATTATATTGATTCAATCACATAAACAGTGTGCCAATAGATTTGTCTTTTAAACTTCAAAGGAACTTTCTGGGTAGTTTTGAAAGTGTTACTACTGTATTGTAATACAAAAAAATGTGACCTTTGTGATCAACAACAAAAAATGCTGCCATATTTTTTGAATATCTTATTGTTTCCATACACATATGATACAAAGAAAAATTATTGCAAGATGTGACTTCGGATGGCGTGCATCAGATATTCTGCTACAAAGCACCATCAGATGTAATATGTGCATCAGGGACAAATAGTTCTTTTAAATTATCAAACCAACACTACTACCGAAAGGCTCAATGGAACAACCCATTACCCAGAAGTTGAGATCAGAATAATCCAAACCTCCAGCTCAGGAAAAGAAAAGGCATAATGAGGCATGAGGAGATGAAAAGCCTCTAGCAGCAAAATACAAGTAAAAATACTAAATATCACCACAGGGTGGAGAAAAATAACTATAAAACTGCAGAGTGTAACATTGCTCTGCAGTGCTGTGATCCATTGATGTTTAAGTGCACATCATCGTAAAATTGACCTAGAATAAAAGTAGCAATCATGTAACTGCTGTAACTATGGATGAGATATAGCAGCACCCACCTGGGGTTTGGATTACCCTTCACAATTTTTTGTCCATACTTACGCCATCTGTATCCATCACTCATCTTTCCAGCCTGCACCATAATCTTTTGCTCTCTAACAGTTCTGAGAACCGGGGTTAAGTTATGTGTTGTGGTTTTGACTGTCCTGCTCGAAGAACAAAATAAACGAAACAAAAGGTAAGAACTAAAAACAACTAATCACGAAAACATGATTGAAGCAAATATCCCAACAGTAAAATGACCTTCGCTTCAGCTGGGGCTCTGCACTAGGATGTTCATCCTCGGATTTGTTACCAGCATCCCCTTCACAGTCACTTGAGCAAAAGAGATGCTGCTCAGAAGTTTCAGAGGCAGCACTCTGGTCTAACTTATATGTAGGTGTACGGGATTCTACAATATCTGTGCTCACAAGTCGCAAGGTTTCGTCTCCAGAGGGAACACCAATAGGAACCACTCTTTCTTTAGCAAATCTGGTCTTTTGTGGGGGTTCATGGTCATGTGCTCCTCTATATATAATTTCCACAACGCGGCCATCAGGGCAATGCTCAACCTTCTTTTTAGCCAAACAACCTGAGTTAGTGCATCTATAGTAACTCCTGGAATTATCACTACTTTTCACTTGCTTCTGACCATATTTCCTCCAGTTGAAGCCATCAGCCACCATATTTACAACAACATGGTGATGCGATTTTGACTCAGATGATAATGACTTGTCTGCCATTGGACTACAAACACTTCCTTCAGTTACTGGCAGAGCTTGCTGCAGTGGCACTAGGGCTTTAGGTGTTATATAAAATGGACTTGATGGCGCTTCCGAACACGCAGATGAGGTTGGTGATTGCAGCTGCATTTGTGCCTGAGCTGTAACACTCGCCAAAGCTGCTTGATGACTCATCGTAAAGTGGCCCTAATTTTCAAAAAAGAGATTTTTACAAATCAAAGTAATCCAACAAAAGATAGCATTATATAGAACTGTAAAAAAATGATAGCCTGTACATTGTTGACATGAAAACCAAGTAGCACAGCAGTGCATTTCTAGTAAGATCCTATGCGACAAGCCATAGGCAAGAAAGCTTAATAACTTATACCCACCAATGAAAGATCTTCCAACCTCAAATTTAGGTGAAGTACTACCCAAAAAATACAAGAACCTAGGATATTTGTGATAAGTTGAACAAGATTTGTCGATGCTTTGTGAACCGTCGATCTTACGAATATGTGAAGGATGTAGGGGATACTCCCTGTAGCCGAATCTTACGCCAAAACACAGAGATTTATACAGGTTCAGACATCCCAAAAGATAATAGCCTTACGTCATGTCATCTTGTATTGATGTTCGAGATAGATTACAAGGGGGAGGGGGTCTTGGCCAGCCTAGATAGATCTAAACCTTGTCGAGGGCTCCTTGTGTGTAGTCTCGGCAAGATATGGATGTAGATTGCGAGTACAGAAGGCTTGGGGCTCGTGGTGCGCTTGAGGCTTTTGTGGGCTAGAATCGGCTTCTAATGACTTGTCCCCCGCAAGGACCCCTGGCTCCGTATCTATATGGGGATCATCGTGTGGCCTCTGGACTCCTTTCCAAGCAGGATTCTGTTATCCTTAGAGATAAACTTCTCTGTTTACAAGATACCCTGGTATCTGCGGGTAGTTTCCAAACGTCTAAGGATTCCTTTCCCAGATACGAACTTATGCCCCGAGAATACAGGAAACCCTATGGGATCGATACATATAAGATACTGATATACTGTAGTTTTATACTACCTATCGTCAAGATTAATCCAGCCATTTACCACATGAAACAGAAGATGACACTGTGACCTGACATGTATTGGACTCGATTTAAGAACTACTATCTTCATGTTTAACAAGAACCACTAGGATCAAGACACATAGATATCATCCTATCATAACATTTGTACTACTATATTGTGTAAGAACTTAGAATGGTATCTATAATATTAAGTTGCACACTCATATCCATAAAATTAGTGCCTGGATTCAAGGTTCTAAAACTTTGTAACCAATAATGGAACCGACCACACACCAAATGGTGATTATAAGGTATAAGCCGAAGCATAATCTGGCCTAAACGCTGATTCTAGTAGAGGCACCCGTTCCTTGTATACAGCTGAGTATACCTGTTTTTAGAACACTGCCTGGATTGTTTTATGTTACACATGAAGGAATTACAAACTTCTAAAATATTGTAAGTTTGTATCATTTTTTCGTCAACATCATGTGTTACTTTTTTAAACAAGTTTATGTATGTTTTGCTTCAGCCTAAACATGGCATACTTCTAAAGGGAAAAAAAAATCACATTACAGGGTGTGCTAAAAGGTAGCCAAGTTTGTTTTGTTACTTTCGTTCAAACAGACAGTGACATGTTGCCAGCATCCAGCATACCCCCCCCCCCCCCAAAAAAAGAAAAAGAAAACACACACACACACACAAAGGGGTTTCTTACTAACACTTCTAAATGCAGAAAAAATCTTATGCGTCACCTGGATTTAAAATTCAAAACAAAAAAATCCATTGTTCAAAGCCCAACCCGACTACCCTGGGGCAGTAAAATTACAAAAGATGACAAAATAACAACTAAAAATGTTGCAAGAAAACCACTCAACTGTCAGCAATAAACTATTAACTATGGATCTACGATATAATTGCAAGCTCTACCAGAATAACTGCACAAGAACAAACCTCAGAATATTACGGAACTCCAAATTGCTCTATTTTATCGCATATAAGTAATCATGTTGCCATTTATTGTAGTTCTACCAGAATAACTGCACAAGAACAAACCTCAGAATATTACGTAACTCCAAATTGCTCTATTTTATCGCATATAAGTAATCATGTTGCCATTTATTATAGTTCTGCTTCCGTACCAGGCTACAACACAAATGAACTATCAGTTTGGTTACATGTTAATTAATCCCAAGGAAGTCCAAGTCCTTATTACTAAGAGGCCCAAAGCCCTGGCATGAAACTTACTAATCACAGGAGCACTAAATTTCTGAAGATGGCAAAGCAATACAACTGCAAAAAAAACTGTTGCAATATGCAGCTACACTTAACACACGAGCTACGGCATGTCACCAATAGCATTACCCCAGTGCCAAGCCTCCCCTGGATTGTATACCTAGAAATTGTAATTCCAATCCAGCACAATATCAAGAAACTGCATAAATGTGACCTAACATACTGATGTGCTAATTGGCACCATTTCTAGCACTGGCCATCACAAGAAACTTAATACTATGATTTAGCATCAGTTCTGATTGGCTAACTAGGATGTGAAATCAACTATCACTTTGTCCACTTATGAGTCAACTCACAACTGCGAGCTTTCAAATAATATGCATGGAGCATCAGGGAAAAAATCCTTCACGAAATGAACTGCATGCTCCTAAACCATCAAAACCTCATCCAGGGCCCATCGAAAGAGAGCGAAGGATAGACAGAGAGAGGAACGGCAGACGCACCGGGAACCCCGGAGGCACGATGAAGCATGGCACGGCCACCACCGGCACCGCGAGGATGGATGTTTCCGCACTGGCCCCAGCCGGCCGCCTGGTCGCCCTGACTTCCTTCTCCTTACCCTCCACAGGCACCTTCCCCTTCCCCTCCGCTTCCGCCTCAGCCTTCCCCTCTATCTTCCCCTCATCATATTTCTTCCCCTTCTCCTTCGCCTCCACCTTCTCCCCGTTCTTCGCCTCCGACTCCGTCTTCTTACGCGCCTCCTTCTCCGGGTCCACCACGGACGGTGCCACCCCGGGTGGCTCCGGCGGCGGGCACATCTCCGCCTCGGCCGCCGCCGCCTCTGGTGTCGGGCGCTTCTCCTCGGCCGGAACCCCGGGGGCCTCCGCCGGCGGCAGGCGCGTCTCCTCCACCTCGGCAATCGCCGGGTCTGGGCGCTTCTCCTCAGCCGGCGCCGGCTCCGGATCGCCGTCGGCCATGGAAGGCTCCGGAAGGGAGGTGGGGAAAGCTAGGGTTTGCTGGGCCGGAGGGTCGGAGAGGCGGGTGGGGGAAGAGGACGGGTAGCTTTGACTGACATTGACCGTAGCAGGGAGGTAGTAGTAAAAGCCGGGGGGTGGGGTGCCAACCGCGAACGGAACGGGACGGCACGGCATCGATGGAGGGGTAACGGCAGTTACTGGTGAGGGATGGGACGCCGTCAATGACCTAAGGGTCAAACCGTCACAGGCATGGTTCATGGTACCGACTTCCGGCGGTAATCGAAAAACCACGGTAATTACAATTATCGGTTAAAAATTTAAAAAATTCGAAGAAAATTTATTCGGTAAATTTTGAATTTTTGCGAGAAAATCGTGTTTTTGCCCTCTCGGTAACCGCTCGGTTTTGGTCGGTTACCGAGCGGTTTGGGTCGGTTACCGAGCGATTTTCTCGCATTTTTGATTTGGTCGGTTACCGAGCGGTTTGGGTCGGTAACCGCTCGGTTTTCTCGATTTATCGAGCGGTTTTATCGAATTTCAGCGCAGTTCAACAAAAAACCTAAAAAAGGGTTCAATCTTGTAAAATCAATAACTAATTCATCTGAGCTTCAAATCAAGTGAAACAAATTTTGTTGGCTTCCTTGTAATATGATCTACATGATAAAAGTATTTATACTCATAAAAAAGTTCAAAATTTTCTGTGAGAAATTTTATTTGTTAAACCAAGGTAAATGCATAGTTTACTCTTTGCTAATCCAAAAATCATGAAACTAATTTTGTTAGTCTTCTTACATGATTCTATATCTTTTAAAAATATATGAACTCATGAATTAGTTATTGTAACATGCATGATTGTGTAAATATGTTGCGACTAGATTAATTCATAACTAACCCATCACACCTCAAACATTAGTGAAACCACTTTCATTAGCTTATTTATATTATGATTTACATAAAAAAAATAATAGTAGACATGAAAAAGTTAATTACAGTGCTGTTTCTTAACATATTCACTTTATGCTTGTGAACTTTGTAAAAATCATAGAGAATTTAATAAAACTCTAAATAAAGTGAAATCAATTTTAAAGATTCTCTTAAAATACTTTTTATACAAGAAAAATATGTGTTTGCATGTTACACTTTTCCTTAACATGAGTTAATAATTGAGCCGCACACTTCAACTTTTTTTCATTTTTTTCAAACTTTCTCCCTATAGAATATGATGCAAACGACATTATTTTTGAAAAAAAATTTCACAGAAGGTCTTAGAATTGTGTCTAGTTTTTTTTAAAGATTTTGTTGAATTGTTTTTGAATTTTTTTTATTTTTTCGAATTTTTTGAATTCAAATTTCAGTTACCGTTTGGTATTTAAAACCGGATCGAACCGGGAAGGTCGGTAACCGCGTTTTTTGGGCGGTTACCGACGGTTTTTTAACCCTGGTCACAGGTGGTGCCCTCACCGTTCGTCGTAACGTGGCTAAGCACTGAGAATGATACTATGCAGTAAACAGGAACTAGTTAAGTACTTTTATTGTAAAAATATATAAATATTAAACATGTTAATATAAAATATAATCTTACGCGGATGTGAGCGTTGTTGAAGAATATTTAGTTTGATTTCAGATAGATTAAAAAAAGATTATCGGTTAAATTTTCTCTTAATTAATTTATTTATTTTAATTAGTAAAACGGTACTATATTCGTAGCTAGTAATGAGGTGAGTAGTCTGAAGAATGAGAACAGATGATAAAAATAGATAAATTATTTAAATTTTGGAGTTTTATTAGATAGGAGTAGAGCAGAGAGAGACGGTACGAGAACCAAACGAAAGAGACGGCACGAGAATCAACTCGTGTTTTATATATAGAGATTGAGTTCTCCCGAACCGTAAGATTTCTTGATTAGAAATCGATTTCGCGAGCCAGTGTGAGAAGTGGAAGACCCACTAGCACAATTAATTTTTTTCTTTTCTTCTTTATTTTTTCATCTAAATCTTATTACTAAGGTCTTATTTGTTTGAGTAGTGAGAGCAGAGACAGGAAGGCTTAGGAGTATGTTGGATCTTATCGTTTTTATGTAATGACAAGTTTTTTTATCTTTTTTATTGTATTTTGTTTGTCATATTATTGTGGTTTAATTCATACTTGGTTTAATTTTCTTTCAAACTAGCATGATAAGTTATTTTAGTGCTAGGCTTTTCTTAATTATTGTTCTATGTTGTTGTATGCCTAGTATGATAGGGTGAATTTTATTTAAACTTCTCTGCTCATTTGCGTTGTCATCAATCATTAAAAAAGGAAAGATTATAGTATCTAAGTTCCTAGATAAGTTGTAAGTGTTTCGGTGATTAAAGACAACATATCATTGTGACTAACAAGTTTATTTTGAAGAGGAATTGAAAGATTAGTTTACAATGTTGTTGGGTGATCTTGGTTCCTTAATTGAATGTTGACCAACCAAAGGATGTAAACGTCAAGATTAAGGACATTCTAGTTCTAAGTGTCATAAGAAGATGAAGCACACTTAGAATAGCACAGACTCTCTTTTATTCTTTAACTGTACAATAAAAAGGGACTAAGAGTAGTACCTTGATCTAGTTGAGTCTATATTTGGTGAGATACACACTCGTGAAATTCTAGCACTAGCTACCTCAGAGAAGCCTATGAATAAGTTGAAAAGAAGACAAAACTTAAAAAAAAAATGAATTAGACAAGTTCTAGAAAAACTCTATATGCCGGATGGTCCGGCGCTAAGAAGTATGTACACGCTAGATTATTTGTTCAGAAGCGGGCTCTAATGCTTGTACACGTCGGATGATCGGACGAGATTAAGTTGGCTGTGCTGGAGTATTTTTTAGAAGGATTTCAAGTTGTACACGTCGGATGGTCCAGCATATATATCAAAGGCATAGCCGGAGTAAAGTCCAAAGGGATTTCCTTCGATTTAGCGGAAGATGATCTTACACACGTCGGATAGTCTGGCGTATGTATCGAAGAATTAGTTGACGTCAGATGGTCTAGCGTATGTATCGAAGAATTAGTTGGAGCGTCGGATGATCCGGTGTCTGGAGCCTATGCACGCTGAATCATCTGGCGTTTATGAAAAATATCGGTGGTTAAGGAATGGCTAGTTTTAGACCTTTAGCCTATAAATACCCCTTATTTCGTCTAAGTAGATCTCTTGCGAGTCAGAAGAGCTAAAATATTTAGTGTGTGACCAAGAGGAAAGAGAGTGTGCACTAGAGTGATTTGTAAAGTTCTTAATTGAGGATTAAGGATATCATTAGTGAAAGAAGAGTAGCAAGTGTGCATCTAGCTGTAGTCTAGGTTTGATTTGAGTCAAATAAAGCTATTGGCTTGTTACTCTTGGTGGTTGACAACATCTAGCCGGTCTTGTTAATTGGAGGTGTCTTGGTGAGGTCTTGTAGGAGCCCCGAGAAAAAGCTTTGTACTTCGTTTGAAGTCTGTGAATCTAGAGATGGAGAAGTGGCTATCATTAGAGAGAACTTGAGATTTAGTGACTCAAGGGGAGCGATATTCTTAGTTGATGCTCCAACGAGGATCAGGGGGAATACCAACTTTTGATACTCAGAAAAAAAATCCGTTGTCTTCTTACCCATTTCTTTACTTTTATGTATTTACTTTGAACATTTACATTCTTTCAAGCTCTGTGTTGTAGCTTGCATATTTTCTTGCAAGCTTTTTTAATATTCTGCAATTCACTTTGTGTTATAGCTTGCATATTTTCTTGTTTAGAATTCTATTTTTTGGTCGTTGTAGTTGCTTTACTATTTATCTAGGATAAGGTTGTTTACTTGTTCTAGAGTTTAACTGAAATAGTTTGAATTAAGTTCCTATTCACCTTCCTCTTGCACCATTTGATCTTTTAACCGTTGCAATAAACCGAGCACTATACTAATGAGTTTAAAAGCTTGACATTTAATTAATCCATTCATTCCACCCCAACCTGCCATACACACTTTGGGCCACACGCATAACAAAGCATGTGATTTGCGGCTGCTTTCGCATGGGCGACATATAGGAATTGCGCTTATATATATTAATATATATATATATATATTAATATTTGTAAGACTACACGTCTGCTTCAAGAAATAGCAGGAATAGACTATTGTTCTCTGTTTATCGAGTGAGATCTTTTTTATATAATTTAGTCAGCGCGGTCCTGCCGACATCAGCATCCCATTTGCTTCGAACTCAGCCGAGAGAGGGAGGAGAGGAGGAGAGGGAGGGGAGGGGAGGAGAATTTGCAGCGAAGCCCTGCTGAAGTAAAGAAGTATGTTTGTTTTCTCTATTTTTTTCAAACTTGATAAGATAGTCACTAGACATAGGTTATAATGTAGATTTAGGTTTAGAATAGGGTTAGACATAGTTTAGCAATTAGATCATATTTGTATGCATACTTTAGCAATTATATGTAGTATTTAGACATAGCTTAGGTATTAGATGTATGATTTAGACATAGTGTAGGTAAAATTGAGGTAGTAGATGTACGATTTAGAGGTGTTTGATGTAGCGATCCGAGAATATTTTATTGCAGTATAGATTATATGTTGGCTGTAATGAATTTTGCATTATTATAGATGTTGTTTTACATAATTTTTTATGTTCTATCGTAATAATGTTAGGATTTTTATCGATGATTATCAGATATGTTTGACTAGTGGCAGTTTTAGATTTTTTATGGGGACAATGAAATGTTATATGGTTCGGAAAGGGTAGTACTGTTCGTATTTCAGTCAATGGACAAGGGTATCTTCAGACCTATGCACAAAAGTGTCGGACACTTGTACGTTCAGTTGATGCGGGGTTTTAAAATAGACCCGAGGTTTAAAAGATGACCATTAGCATTGTGGGCAACCGTATGAGATATGGTGTGTATTGGGAGGTGTACCCGCTCAGGATCTTGTGCGCAAAGGTTGACCTCCTATGCTGCTTGTGCAATGAAAGAGTAAGGAGGAAGTTGGGAAGATGCAAGGTGAGGGGTATGTAGAGGAGGGTGATGAGTAAGAGTATAATGAAGATATTGATCCAGATGGTGCAATTCATCGAATTATCCGACTGAACCGACGGTGAGGCAAACGAGGGGGAATGAATCCCTTCTCCAATTGAATAGATGGAGCGGGATGATCTTGAGGCTGACAAATCTTCTGAGTATGACATCTCGGATGATGAGGACGATGCTCATGTTCCCATGGATTAGAACAATCTCAACTTTAACATCCTTGTGGTGAATGAGGGGAATCAGGTGCCTTGAGAGTATACACAGAATGAGGCGACTTAGGGTGTTAGGTATCCTACCAGTTAGGCTATGAAGGATGTTATGACTCAATGGACAACATCACTTCGATGGTAGTTTTATGTTATCAAGTCAAGCAAAAAGGTATATGATGTCAAGTATGCGAAGGAGGGTTGCTCGTGGCGGGTGCTGGCTATGACGTACTGCGGCCTATGCTACGCATGCACGAAGACGGACGATAACGCCATTCTCACTAGGTGTCCCCTACTGCTTAAAATGTGGTCCTACAAGCGCATCACCATCAGCAGGCATGTTATGGACCATAGCGCCTACCAGTTCCCTATGGATAGTGTCAACGACCCAACGATGGGATCGTTGTGATGCAGACGGAGGGTAAGAGCTCTGAACTTTGCATGTATTTGTTAATTACTTTCTTCCTTTGTTTGTCTAACTTAGTTTGGTTGTACAACCATCTTGGTCTAGTGTGCAGACACATCGGGCGTACCTGAACTTCATTCTCTAGTTCGATGAGTTGATGATGAACATCGTCCACTAGAGGTTGTACATGGAGGAGGACGTACATCGACGTGCTCTGCTTGGACTTTCGGTGATGCGTTTACGGGACCGGGAGTACTGGCTCACATGATGCACCCTTATCTACAAAATCTACGCCGAGGAGTACTCATTGCATCGCATGATGTGGTAGTTTAGGAAGTTCTAGTCGTTCCCACTCCCAATGACTAGGACGGTACCTACCAACATACACAAGTGCGTCACAATATACTTATCTTTTCATTGTACACAATGCAACACGTTAACTCATTTGTTTATGTTTTTTAAGGTTGACGCATAGGGGGCTCATAGCACAAGCATGCTTGCGAATGGTGTGTAGATGTGGGTTGACCAATGGGACCATGCTGTCGAGAATATTTCGACGAGGATCGACCACACACTGATGAGGTGTACGCGAGTACTTGTCCTAGTTCGTGGCTAGGACACGCACCTAAGTCACGTACACATCAACTAAGCTTTCGCAGCATGTCCTCAACGTTCACAACATGTATCCGACGCATAGGGACTAGACGTGTTTACTTGAGGTACGTACAACACTACGTGACTCCTCATTTACTACACCTTGTTGCTAAAAAAAATGAGTAATGAAATGAAACTTATATTTCCAGAGGGACACTCTGCACCAGATTGACATCATGGCACGGATGACCAAGCTCTGGATCAACAGTGGCCTCCCCAGGAACGAGGTGAGCGTGACGTTAGGTTGAATTATCTGGCATGTGAACAAGGTGTTTAGGGCACTCAGCTGTAGGTCGTCCTCAGACGTTGAGGTGGGAGCACAAGCATCCACTCCTCTCTCGGCACGCCCGTCTATGATGTTCGCCGAGTCACTGCACCTATTAGTATATCTGACCTTCACCGCTGAGCCGTCAAGGCCATCTTCCACCCCAACTTATCAGCACTACTATAGTGACCCCTCAAGGAGGTAGCCCTTCTTCAGGGCCACTGACCCGCACTACAGTGGTGTCTGGGCTAGGCATTCTTTCTCTAGCACCGGTGACCCCTGCTACAACGTTAGAGCATCCAGGCCAATCTTCACTAGTGCCAATGACCACTTCTATGTCGGCAGTGGGTCCACGTAGCTTTCCGGCATGGACTCAGGTCCTTCAACTTCTTGCATACTCAGCTCGGGTACGATACTGCCTTCATGCATAATCAATTGTTACATAAGTAACACTTTATTGGTGATAACATGTTATCTTCGTTGTTACATGTGTAGAGATTGACGATGTTGGGGGTCGTTGTTAAGGACCCCCGACGGCCCCATGGCTTCGTTGGCCCATGCCCATGGGTCCACGCCTCCCGAAGGCTGCTTTTGACTTCCAGGCTTCGGAGTAACTACCTCCCAGAGTCATGCCTCCTGAAGCCTCTATCTCCCAGAGCCATGCCTCCTGAAGCCTCCATCTCCCGAAGCCACGCCTCCCCCGGAGCACCCGTCTCCTGGGCTCAGGCAGGCTTCCCGAAGGCTATGGGGTAGACCATCAGGCCCCAAGAAAGATCTCCCAGGAGAGGAACACTGGTCATCCTTTGCCTGCAAGGAAGTGGTCGGCATTAATTAACTAAACTAGTGGGCACCGTCCCGGCACCCCAGTACAATGGAGGTTATCCTGACACCCCTGACATCACAACGCCGGGTCGCAATTGGAGACCAGCTCACCCCTCTGGGTACAAGTACCCCAACAATTACCATGGTAGATATCTAAGGGTAAAAAGTAGCTATTCAGGATAAGGCCATGTAACTCAGCCTTATTCTGGATATTTCGCACATAGCTGTAACTTGCACGCTAAGCTACGACAACCCTATAAATAAGGGGACATGGCCGTCCGAGCAGGAAGACACGCTCAACACAGCATGGAGGAGCATAATCATAAAGTTTTCCTATGATACTCCCCCTCGGGGCCTCCTATTCATACATGCCTTCGACCAGCTCCGAGTCCCGCAAAGCCGGCTCTTGCCAGGCCACAGACCCCTCCAGGGGTTCCATGGGCCCCCCTTGACGCCCTAGGCCAGATAGAACTCCCAATCATCTTCGACGAAGGCCCCTTAGCACGGACAGAAATAGTCACCTTCGACGCTGTGGACGTACCCTACGCCTACACCGCCATCCTGGGACGAGGAACCGTGAATAAATTCAGAGCCATGCCCCATCACAATTACCTCTTCTTGAAAATGCCTGGACCCCAGGGACTAATAGCTGTCCACGGCGGTCAAGACCTAGCTAGGCGCATCGAGTATGGGCACCCTGCTCCACTCCCCGATCGCCACATCCATGCAGTAACACAGGAGGGCTCCAAGGACCCTCCATCGGCATATCCCAGGAACCACGGCCCTCCGAGGCCACAACCAGAGGGAGACATAAAGCGTGTCCCCATGCACCCAGAACAGCCCGACCAGGCCTTCCAAATAGGGGCAGACCTCACCCCCGAGCAGGAAGCCCAGCTCTTGGCCGTCCTACAGGGTAACCTCGACACATTCGCACGGTCACCACAGGATCTCCCCGGAGTCGACCGCCGCATTATCAAACACTCTCTCTAGGTCGACCCGAAGTCCCATCCCGTACGCCAAGGGCTTCACAAACTCTCCCCAGAGCTGGCAGAGGTTGCAAAGGAGGAGGTCCAGAAGCTCATGAATGCCAGCGTTATCCAAGAGGTAATCCACTCCTACTGGCTCTCCAACGCCATCCTGGTAAAAAAAAACTTAGCGGGAAGTGGCGTATGTGTATCAATTTCACATCACTATACAAGGTGTGCCCTCGGGACCCATACCCCATTCCCTGCATCGACCAGCTAGTAGATTCCACCCCCGGCTGTGAACTGCCGAGTTTCCTGGATGCCTCCTCCGGGTACCACCAGGTGTGGATGGTGATAAAGGATGAGAGCAAGACCAGCTTCATTACCCCCTTCGGGGTATACTGCTACGTCCAGATGCCTTTCGGCCTTCAAAATGCTGGGGCCACCTTCTCTCGCCTAATACACAAGGTACTGCAACAGCAACTGGGCCGTAATGTCGAAGCCTACTTAGACGATATCATGGTGAAAGCTGACCAAAACCAACCACGGCGTCGACCTGCAAGAAATGTTTGATAGCCTCTGGACTGCAGGCGTACGACTGAACCTAGAGAAATGTGTCTTCGACACTAAGGCAGGAAAAATATTGGAATATCTCGTCTCCCAGAGAGGCATCGAGGCCAACCCCATCAAGATCTGGGCCATCTCAGAAATGTCACCTCCCACCAATCCAAAAGAAATACAACGCTTGGCCGGCCACCTCACAACCCTTAGCCGCTTCCTCGCCAAATCTGCGACGGGGCTCCAAACCATTTAGGTGGACTTCGGAGTGCCAAGTGGCATTTGTGGTCCTCAAGACCCAATACCTGGTCCTCAGGTATAACAGACCCAGATCCAATCACCTGGCTGACACAGAAGGAACCCCCTACCACATAGTTGGAACGCAGAGACGCTCTGCAAATACTATGTTAAGGGCCCCCAGGCTCCGCCTCTCCAAAGGTCAAAAAAAAAAAAACAAATAAAACCATAGATTACCCACCCACAAATAACCACCTTACCTAGAGGTATTAGCTCCCAGAAAATACCTACCTCACAAAAATAAACCCACACAGAGCCTGCTAACACCCTCCGGCATCTTGAAGGCACTACCTTCGTGCTGAAGGGGTAAGACCCTCCAGCATCTTGAAGGCACTGCCTCCGTGCCAAGAAAACTAAATCCCTCCGGCATATTGAAGGTTGTGCCTCCGTGTCAGAGAAGTATATCCCTCCACCATCTTTAAGACCTAGCTGACCTACGTGGCGAAGAGGCAAAGACCGCTCCAGCATCTTGAAGGCTTAAGCCTTCATGCTAGATAGGCATTTAACCCTCCGCCATCTTGAAGGTCTAGCTAACCTATGTGGCAGAGAGGCAAAGTCTACTCTAGCATCTTGAATGCATTGCCTCCGTGCCGGACAGGCATAAGACCCTCCGTCATCTTTAAGGCCTGGCTGACCTACGTGACGAATGGATAACCTCCCCGGCATCTTGAAGGCCTAACCTCCGTGCCAAAAAGGATTCGTACAAAGTATTGATCCTCCGGCACCTTGAAGACTAAAAGTCTCCGTGCCAAAATCATCTCACCCCTACGATATCTTCCCTGCTCACATCTAACGCTACACTGTACCCTCAGATATCGCACCCTGCGGCCGCTAACAACCACAAAGTACGAAGGGGCTGGGATAGAGGGCATAAGCGAAACATCGATACGCAAAGCATTGGATACGATAAAATTATAAAAACAAAACTAACACAATGCAAATTCATTCATACACGGCATACAAAGAGCCTGCACTCAGGTGACCACTGTACATCGAATCTATGCCTAGCAAACTCGCTAACCTATTAGACCTCCTCGGAACACTACGGAAGGACGAGGGCACTCGACCTCCATGCCTCCTAGAAACGCCATGGGACTTGGAGGATGGAGCACGGTAACTGTGCACAGGGGGCCAATGCGAATCTCCTCCATGGAGGGTGGAACCACTACCTAAAGCAGATCCCCCTCGACCTCGGAAGATGAATGGCCCACTAGGAAGGGATACGAGTCGAAGGCTGAGAAATCCAGCTCATCCTCCTCCTACTCTTCTGGTGGGGACTCCGTAGCCTGCACCTCCTCCACCTTCACCTCGACCAGGATAGGCTCAAGAAGTTCCAAAGACACCCTTCCATCAGCATTCTGAGGGAGGACAAGGCGTGGAAGAAGCGTGAACCGGCAAACTCCCAGGCTGTTCAAGCTGTACACCAGTCGCCCTTTACAACAAAACATACATTCGGGCTAGATACAAGGGGGTCCTTCGGCTCGACCTTAACCAAGACATCAACGGCCACCATAGGATCCACACGCCCCTCGGAATCACAGGGCATAACAAAGTGACTCCGCCATTGGACAAACGAAGTGGCCCCAGACGCTCCAGACACACTTGATCCCTCCCCGGAGGCGCCATCTTGGATCCTAGCGAAGCCCCCTCCAGCTTCGGGTCGCCGCACCTATACACACAGATCAGAATCCAGTTATCCTCGAAGCCATGAACACTCCAGAACGACACAAGCAAAAACCACAAGAAGGCATACATGACTCTCTATATAAGGAAAAGCCCAAATACATAATGCAGAAGGGGGTAGTCAACATACTAAGACCTTGACCCCCTTCGGAAAGAAAGAAAGCAAAAAACGAACAGCCTACAACAGAGCTACACCTCCGGGGCATCCACACACGAAGACTGCTCCTGCGGGGCAACGATGCGAAGCGAAGGGCCTCCAGAGGGCTGTGGTGCGCCTACCGGCTCTGGATGAGGGGCCGAAACCCCCGACAAAGAACCCGGACGAAGACATCCTGGGGCACCTGGAGTCACCTGACCTGCCATGTAGCGCAGGGTCACGTCCCTGCCGTGCCTTGCCCACAAGTTATGTCGAAAGTTCTCCAGAGCCGCGCAGATCTCCACCAGAGGTGCCTCGGGTCGAAAACCCTTGATCACGGAGTTTGGCACCAGCTGCTCCAGTACTTTGAGAGGACCAACCCTCGCTTGGTGCAGCAGGGTTAGCTGGAGCGCCACGGCCACGCGCGCGTTAGACATTGCGTAGGCCTCCGCACCCTAACCATTACTTTCACGGCAGACCAAAGCCAGAACAGCGGCATCACTGACACCTCTGAATCAGAAGGAAGTGGCGGACACCTGGCCCCAAGGTTGCTCAGGGCATCGGAGGTGATCCGAGCAACCTTCAACGCAAGTGCAGTTAACCGATGGCACTCTGAGCGCAGTGCTCCCTTCGATGCCTGAGCCTCCTCCAGCTCTCGCCACACCTCACCCACCGCAGCTCGAAGGTTCTCAGCATCAGCTTCGGCCAACACTCGGGCCGTGTTGGCCGCATCAACAAACTTCCTGGCCTCCTCAAGGTCTTCAGCAGCCTTCCGCACCTCAGCCTCCGCGTGCTCCACTTCAAAGCCTCCTCTCGAAGACGACCCACCAAAGACTCCGCCCGCTTCCAGGCCCCCTCCAAGGCTTGACGAAGGCTGTT
Organism: Phragmites australis; assembly: GCF_958298935.1. NCBI lineage: Eukaryota > Viridiplantae > Streptophyta > Magnoliopsida > Poales > Poaceae > Phragmites > Phragmites australis. The sequence goes on along the minus strand of NC_084936.1, from coordinate 14,927,027 downwards.
GACCTCGTCACAGGCCACTGCAAGGGCCTAGCGCTCCCCATCTTCCAGTGCCCTTGTCAAAATTACTTGCTACAAGGCACGACAAAAGGAGGAAAAGAACCAAATAAATTACTCAAAATCAGGCATCAGACTCGGTAAATCGTGACTAAACCACTAAACCTGTAGAGTCGCTGCTACCAGACGCGACTCCACTTCCTCCAATAGGCACTGAGCCAAGGATCACTCGACCTCTCCACTCCGGAGAAGAGAGGAGGCCACCACGAAGGCCCTTGACGCCTCCAGGCGCAGTGCGAAGTCATCCAATGTGAATACCCCAAGGCTGGGGGCCCCCCTCGACCATCGCGCAGGGAGCCCCGGCGGAGGGCAAGGTGCCTCCAGCACCGACCGCCAGGGCCAAGTCACCAACCGGCTCGGGGCTCCGCAGAGACGAGGCCATGTTCCCCAAGGTAACCTTCGGGGACACCCCCGGAGAAGTCCTCGAACCCTGCCGGAGCTCCCCAACCTCCGAGAGGGGAGTCAAAGACACATTCACCTTGATGACCACTGTGAAATACCATGAGACACAAGGTCAAGATCTCGGTACATGACCCAAATAGCAATATAGCTAACGAAGCAACAACGTCTCACCAAGTCTCCCAAGCCCTCTCATAGAAGGGTCCGTGACGTCATCGGCGTCCGAACCAGTAAAGCCAAAATCATATTCCACAGAGGCCACACCTCCTCTCTAGCTCTAGCCATGGCCGGCAATGTCCGGAGAGGCCAAGCCTTTCCCCTCCCTGCTCACGACCACCAAGCTGACCCTCACCTCTAGATAGGTCGGCTGCTCCCGGCCCGCCTCTGACGCTTCCTATGGAGCAGCAACACCTCAGATGACTTGGCCATCAAGCCAGTCTGCGAACCTCCAGAGACAGAAGGCCGTCGGGCTCGGAGCAGCTTTGCACAGATTGCAAGAGTGGCACGCGCTCGTTTCCTGGTAGCCTTAGGCTCCAGCGGATCCCGCCACGCTGGAGCCTCCACCCCGACATAAAAGCAGACGTGGTTGTACCACTCCCAGCTCTGCGCCAGAGCCACCCACCGCTCCCGCTCCACATGAGTAGGTGGGCCCAGGATCACCTCATCACTCTCCGCTGCGTGCTCCAATGGAAGACAACTCTCTTAAAGAAAAGGCAGCTAACATCTGTGAATCAAAAAACTAAACAACAAAGAAGATCACCAGAGCTGATGGGGGGCCAGAGTACACCCTCGGCCACTCTTCCGCACCTTTCTCAAAGGCGTAGTCCCAACCCATCTGAAGGGGCTGAATATGCAACATGGTGAACTCCTCCATAAGATCATGCATGCTCATCATTTCAGCCACCCTCCGGAGAAGGGCCAACCGCAAAGCGAACTGGTCGTCCGTGATCCCCATCGCGGGCTCCGGGACATATGCGATATCTCGGTTGGAGGAGCGAAGGAGGATGCAAGGCCAACATTGTAGTAGAACCACCATTGCAACCAGCCGGTATACCACCGACCATTAATAGCCTTCGCCAGGAAGGCATCATGGTATTATGGCCATATCTGAAAATTAACAATGCCAAAGCTAAGGGGCCTCTTTGTCCCCTCACCCTTGACCATCTTCAGCTGACAGCTGGCGAAGTGGAGGGCCATGAAGAAATCCGCCCTCCCTTCGCACCCCTCTGCCCACATGGTCCACTCGAAGGTGGACATGTGGACGATGGTGTTGGCATAGAGCTACGGAAGCTCCACATAGTAGTGGCGGAGCACCTCCTCGAGCAGCGGCACTGACGAAAAGCTCAGGCCCACTTCGAAGAAAGCCTCGAACAACACGACTTCATGGGCTAGAGACTCCGGGACCTCCTCGTCCAGCGGAGGTCAAACGACGGCTCTAAAGGGAACCTTCCCCTCCCTGACCATTTGGTCAAGCTACTCATCATCGATGGCAGACACCCCTAGCACGGTGGTCTACTAGGGATGACTCCTACTGGTGCGGTGGAGCTCCACCCCAGGCGATGGCCCCATCAACAACACGTGACCCGGTGCCACCTGACGGCCCCCCGTCGCGACTGCATCGGTGGATTCGCTCGCCGCCTGAGTTCCTACTACACTCGGGGCACTCGAGCCAGCCATATGGAGCACAGGAAGATGGTGAAAGGTGCTAGATGGTAAAGAAGAAAGAAGAGCAGCAATCGACAGACACACGCGCAAAACAAGGACAGATGGAGGCCAAGGGCAGACGAGAACACGACGCAGGCGAAAAGGCCGCTCAGGGAGATCTCTCCCCTTATAAAGGTAAGGGAGAGATTACACCCCCTTGCCTAGAAAAGCGACCGTATACCCTATCCCTTGGCCTGACAGGCCACGATTATAGGGAAGCAGAACCGCCCCCCGTGGCACCCTAACCACAGGACGCCACGCGTCCCACATCCACCTGACAAGGCACAGTCATGCCCTTCTCACAGGGCACATTCAATGCCCCTTGTCACCAGTGTCATCGGACAGACCATTCAGATCAAGTGGGTCAACTCTTCCCAGGCAAGCCAAGCTATATTAGGGATCAAGAGTTATCGACAGCAAGCCAGGGACCATAGGAGGCCCTGCTCTAAAGGATTACGGGCCCGACCGCTCCGTTGGCCGCCCTCACGAGAGGCTACTATTGGGGGTCATTGTTAAGGACCCCTGATGGCCCCATGGCTTTGCTGGCCCATACCCATGGACCCACGCCTCCCAAAGGCCGCTTTCTGACTTCCAGGATTTGGAGTAACTACCTCCCAGAGCCATGCCTCCCGAAGCCTCCATCTCCCGGAGCCATGCCTCCCGAAGCCTCCATCTCTCGTAGCCACGCCTCCACCCGGAGCCCTCGTCTCCGGGGCTCAGGCAGGTTTCTCGAAGGCTACAGGGTAGGTCATCAGGTCCCAAGAAAGTTCTACCAGGAGAGGAATGCCGGCCATCCTTTGCCTACAAGGAAATGACCGGTATTAATTAACTAGGCTAGTGGGTGCTGTCCCGACACCTCAGTACAATGGAGGTTATCCTGACACCCCTGACATCACCGCGTCGGGCCATAATTGGCGACCGGCTCACCCCTCTGGGTACAGGCACCCCAACAATTACCATGGTAGATATCTATCTCTTATGTAGGGTAAAAAGTAGCTATTCAGGAGAAGGCCATGTGTAGCGAAAATGGTCCTATTAGGCCATGATTGTGATTTTGGTGATTAATGACAAAATAGTCAAGGGACTAACATGTTTGTCAAGAATATATGTTAGTATGTCTCATGGATGTAATACATCAAGAAGCCACCACAACCGGGATAAAGTTTGATTGAATTGGAAAAAGTCCCATAGAAATTGTTCTCCCCGGAAGGTTCAACGTGGGAAGAATTGCACTGTCCAGAGGCTATTTGCCTCACCGGATGAACCGGTGATAAAGAATGTACACGTTGGAGCAATTCTGTCAGAAGAAGTCAGAGTGGATTGCACTCACCGAAAGGTCTGGCAATCAGAAGAAATATACACTGGACTATTTAACATAAGCTTGGTATTTTTGGAGGAAATGGATTATAAGGCACTGGATGATTCGGTGATGAGATGGATATCACACCGGAGCATTTTGTGACTTGTGTCATGGTGCAGAAGACTATAACTCAACGGATAGTCTGGTGATGAAGTGATGCACACCGGAGGCTTCACTAGAGCATTAACAGAGTTTGTGAAAAATCCAGAAAAGAAGAAGTTCTACACACCGAAAGGTCCAGTGATGAAGACAGTGCACACCGGAGTATTGTGTGCAGATAAGAAGTTTGGCGCGGTCTGGCTCAGGATAACTCACCGGATAGTCCGGTGATGAAGAGGATGTATACACCGGATAATATGGTGTTTAGAAGAACTCTGAGTGGAGTTCCAACGACTAGTTTCTGAGAATGTACATACTGGATGGTTCGGTGCTTGTACCTCTGTTAACGCCGGATCATCTGGTGTTCATAAAATATTTGAGCCGTTAGGATAACGGCTAGTCCGTGGGGTTGAGGTTATAAATACCCCTCCACTCATTCATTTGGAGTTGCTGGAGTCCAGAGAAACCCTTGTACACCTAAGAAGACATCCAAGCCATCCTAGAGCACATTTAGATAGAAATTGATATAGGCTTATATTGTGAAAGTTTTGGAGCCAATAATTTTAAGTGTCCTAATTCACCCACCCTCTTAGGACATCCTCGATTCCCATCACCATGTAACTCGGCCTTATCCTGGATATTTCTCACATAGCGGTAGCTTGCACGCTAAGCTATGCCCAACCCTATAAATAAGGGGCCATGGTCGTTCGAGTAGGAAGACACGCTCAACATAGCACGGAGGAGCATAATCACAAAGTTTTCCTATGATACTCCCCCTAGCCCAGTCCATATCTTTAAAATCAATACATTTGTGGTGTTCCTTCCTCTCAAACTTCGTCTCCAAGCTTGAGTCTCCTCCTTAGAAGAAACTCTCACCATACTTGCTGGGGTAAGACGATCTCTTACTCCAACAGATGATGTACAGGACGTAGAGGCGAAGGGTAGCTACATGGAGTTGCTCACCAGGGAGGTACTCAGGTCCCTGGGTACTCGTACATCTTCGGAGAGAGTGACAATGCCGGTACGTTGCAGCTACCTAGCATGCCACTTATGGGGACACAGCCCTCCCAGGATAGCTACGCCACTCCACCGCCCGCTGCATGGCCTATGCGAGTGATCATGCCACCAAACCCGCTGACGTACTCAGTTAACCAGGTGAGAGCACAGAGGCACAAGGTCTCGAGGGCCGATGCAACTAGGGGATCATCCCCAAGAGGGGACGTAACCTATATGCTACTAGGTTATTGTTAGTTTATGGACTTATGCTATGATTGTTGTTATGGTACTATGGTAATGCCAGTGTAATGCTACTTTCTTCATGCTACTATATTATTGTTACAGTTATAATATCTTTAATCTACCATGTTTTTGTTTTGTGATTTTATTCGGACCATACACTCATACCATGATAATTCCGTAACAATCATAATAAATATGTCGACTGAACGTACAAGGGCATATACGATACCCCTAGTTGTCTACCGGAGTTTTACCTAATATGCCTTAGGGAATGTAAAGAGCCCGAATACTGATGGGACGATACACAAATTACAATGCCGTCCTAACAGCGCTTCTAGTCATACTAACTTAGAGTAAACTGGGAGGAGGCACTTGAGTCCCAATAATTTCCAACACTATATTGCGTTGACGGAGGAGGAGTAGGAGCACAAGGTGGAGGAGGACCATCCCTATTGTGGCACGGGTAGGTGCACCACAAATCAATGCATACAGAAGTGTATGCCTGGTGTATTACAGGATGACTTGGTGATAAGGAGATTGGTCCTGATCTTTCGATGAGAGGAATTCTTTCGATTTGGTGGAAGTGACTTTGACGATCCAACCACACCGTACGACGATGATGCGCCTTAGCAATCGCTAAACCAACTCTGGAGGGTTATTGACCTTCCTGTGAGCACGATCAACCTAAACATGAGGTTCAATTCCTGTGAACAATAGAAGAACAAGCAAGAACTCAAGTAAAAGCAATCTGAACTTGCAAAGGTATTTAAAAAATGAATAAAGTAGGGTTCAATTGATGATCTTGATAAGGTGGCTGTCCAGCACAACTTGAAGACTCCAAGTTTGCATGTAGCTAAACCAATCTAACAAAACCTGATCTGTCCATGATGGCTATGGGGGATATTTAAAGGGGTAGAGGATGACCAGGAGGGTTGTTGGGGTCAGACTCAAACCCTTGGATGTGTCCCTAATGGACTCAACTTGATACAAGGCCTCACGACCCAAGTTGAGGTGGCACAACACCGTTTCTAAAAATAGATGTGGACTATTTTGGTAGTTGCGGCTGACTCGAATAGAATTTGGAAGTATGGCTGGATCTATTGGAAAGTACTTAATAAGCTTTCCAGGAAGACTAAGAACATCTGAAATAGACCCTGTATGAATAAATTACAGCCATTTGAATCCAGCCCTATTTCTACAGTCTGAATCTTAATTCAGAACATGTTCAACTCAAATTCTTGCTTCCCTTGGCCCATAAACGATGTTTGGCTTTGAAGAATAGTTGGAGAAGGTTCAGAATTGGTCCCCAATCAATTTCATTTATCCTCCATGCATGTCCTCCTTCCTCTACCTCAATCCATGCCAACACATCTAAAAATAAAAACATACACAACTCATGATGAAGTACCCTTTGATCAAATATATAAAATGTAAATCTAACATAGAATGCATGCACCTCAGTTTCATTGTTGTATAACATAGGCATGGTCATATGTGAGCCAATGATTTCCTCATCACTTGGTATATTATCAACCTCCCTCTGACAAGTCGAAGATTTGGTCCTGCAGGTGGTGCACACGTAATCTTGGATATGCTATAGAATAGGAGGATTGACCCATCTCATGTACTGGCAGTCGTCGGGGTCATCGCCAGAGTCCTGCAGAAATGTGAAGGTCCATATGTATAATGTTTTCAAAAAATGACACAGATGGTTATGGTGATATAGTTCTCACCCTACCAAAAGTATATCAAAAGAATCGACACCCCCCATGAAAGCTCCCATCGTACATCTGAATGACGCAATCATAGCCATATGAGCACTTGGGCCACAACTCATTCGAGTACTCGTAAATCCTTAGGTGACTAGGAGGACGAAAATCACTGCTTTCTTGCAAAGGGAAGTTGTACAGAGGCTCCTCCTCTCAGTTGGACCAAATGAACCCTCCCATCTCACCGCTGGCTTGCCCGACCCCCTTCTTCCTCACCCCCTTCCACCCCTACCCTCCATTGATCGATGTTGCTTTAGTTTCCAGAGACATGAGCCTTTTATAGATGCGTTGAAGCATCATACATCCTTTTACCGCCACGTAATATTTGTGTTACCTGCACACATGCAACATTGATAATAAAACATTTACCCTATTTTCAGACATAGCCTTTTCAGATCGTGATAATAATTGTCTTTTCTTGCCACCTCGAAACAGTCATCATGGATTCCTGGAGGAACCACCCTATGGGATTGCCACAATGGCACGAGCATCCATTGTTCAGGTGTGGCGATCAAGCTCGAACGCTGACATCCTTCAAGGTCTAGACTTTTGGTAGGCAATTTGTTATGTGTCTGGAGCTTGACAACGATTTCATGGCGTGTCTCTCTCTTTACCTTCATCCATATCTCCTAATTATAACTTCAGTACATCACTTCTAACTCTGGGTTTGTTATCCTAAGCCTTGTCGTTTCAAGGAATGGATTGACTTTGTCAGGCCTCTATACTGTGGGGGTTACATCAGAGAGGTTGAAACAAAACATGAGTACGAGATTAGAATGGAGGAAGCACGACAGAGGCAGGAGGCACAGCATGAGCGGCAACAAGAATGTCAACAGCGAGAACAAGAACATAAGCGATAGACCAAGGAACTTTAGAGGTGCGAGGAGAAAAATCATTTCCGACAAGACATTCTAAGGAGGCAGGAGGCTGAACTTCAAAAGTGTGAGGAACACTTACAAAGGTATGAAGCACTCTTGCGCTGGCAAGAAGAGGCTAAGTGCAAAGCAACACGTCAACAAAAGGGGAGACATCCCCAGTCCACCCAGTAGAAGACTTTTTCCTATCCGCATCAATATAATATTACCGTAAACTTTGTGTTACCTGCACACATTGAACCATGATAATAAAATTGATGACTTCTACTACAAATGGTCACATTACTAAACATGCACTCCATTTTCAAACCTACCCTTTCCAGAAATAGCATTCTCAGCACTTCCCTTTTCAGACCTAGCCTTTTCAGACATAGCCTTTTTAGACCTAGACTTTTCAGAAGTAGCCTTTTCAGCACTAGCATTTTAACACGTAGTATTCTCAGATATAGACTTCTCAGAATTATTCTTTTCAGAAGTAGCCCTTTCAGAACTAGCCTTTTCAGATATAGACTTTTCAGAACTAGCCTTTTCAAAAGTAGTCTTTTTAGATATAAGCTTTTAATAATTAGCCTTTTCAGATGTAGGTTTTTCAGATGTAGGCTTTTCAGAAGTAGCCTTTCTAGAAGTAGTCTTTTCAAAAGTAGCATTTTCAGTTGATGTGACCACACCTTCCTGCTAAATCAATTGCTTTGCAGGGCCGATTTCCGTGGACTTAGGGCCTGTTTGTTTGGGCTTTTGCTTCTAGAGAAGCTTGCTTCTGGCTTCTATGCTGGAGGGGCTGCTTCTCCAAAAGCTGCTTCTGTAGAAGCAGTGACCTGTTTGGCAACCCTGCTTTTGAATGCTGTGGATGAGAGCTTTTGAGCTGAAATGTCTCTTATGCCCCTGAATGTTTGGAGTGGATTTGTTGAGGTTTTGTAAACTGTTATTAGGATGCAATTGGCGTTCGTGGATGCCTTGCTGGTGTGTGCCGTGTCTTTTTGAGGTTGATTACATCGGATAGTGTATTTCTGAAATTTCTCTTGTCCGGGCTCTTGGTCTGAGTGCTTTCTTTTATCTTTGTTTTCAGCTCCATACTCCAAACAAGCATTTTCATGGAGCAACGCTTTACTGAGCTGAGTGTGAAAGTGGGGGTAGTTTTTTGCTATTAGTGTTGAGAGTTTACTAACCATACTGTAATCACATGCTTCTCCACTGATTTTAAATTAGAACATGGTGTGCTACCAATCGGATCCAGCAAGTCAAGTAGCAGTAAAACGTTGTGTAATATATCTATCTACCACCATGGAAACCTCGACTTTCAGAATGCACTATTGAACTAGAGCTATAAATAACACTCCACAAAAAAGAACGAGTGCGCACAAACTAGGGGGCTAAACAGACAGCTCAAGAGGCAGAAACCAAGAGACAGCCAGTCAAAAGCTTCATTGTTTAACCTTATCCTCACACAAACACTCCCTGATCATAGCTCTCAAGGTGAAGAGCAAAGAGAACAGAGTGGAGAACTCTCAAGGTGAAGAACAAATTGAACATGGAACAATCTCACTGAATAAAAACATGGCAAGAATTAAACAATGAGTCAATGACAGGCATCCAGAATGAAATATATTTGTCACTCATAATTCTACATATTATTCTAGAGATTATGTGACTTGTCCATACAGTACACAAAGTTCTATTTGATTATTCTAGAGATTTCTTTAGGAAATCTCAGCACTGAACATGTCATTATGCCAATGTATACATGGCATGTTTAGTATACACATCTTCCCAATCTTTACAAATATGAAGGAGCAACAAGCTACAAAATTTTTGGAACATGCCATTATGCCAATGTATACGTGTACTAGTTCATGTAAAACATAGAGTCTGTCTGTCAGTGCAACATAATCTAGAACCTGGAATAATCAGGAAGTTCAGGACACACTAGCTAGCTCAAATCAGCAAGCAGACTAAATGAACACCGGATTGTGAAAAAACTTTTAAAAAACTAAGATCAACAGGGGACAGTGACACAGAGTCAGATCTGACTGGATCCATCTACTCCTTGTATATCAATAGTATTGTCGGCCAACTTGCCATTGACATACACCTAAAGTAGCATGTCTATTGCAAACAAATAGAAAGGAACAGGATATCGAATTAGCATAAAAATTGAGTAATATACCTTCTTGACAAATATGTACAATTAGCTAATTAGGAGAATAATATATTGTCAGCACATATAATTGAGCGATATATGTACAATTAGCTAATTAGGAGAACAATATAGCGTGAGGCAGTACAATTATCCATTGCAGATGACCATACAATTATCCATTGCAGATGACCATACAATTATCCATAGCTAGAACAGAACCAAAGGCTGAGATCTTGGTTGACAACATCCATTGCAGATGACCATACAAATTACTGAAAAATTAATCAAAGGTGGCACCTTTTGCAAGAGAATGGATGAATCTTGATCCAACCAATCAGTTCTGGGAGGTCTCGGCCGATCTGTTAGGGAGTGGCCAATCTTGATCCAACCAATCGATTAGGGGGCCGCCAATCTGTTACCTCGAAGCTCGTCAGACGAAACAGGTCTCGGCAGAGGAAGACCGAGGGCTCATCGGAGGGAGGACTACTTGTCGGAGGAACGGATTTCGCCAGAGGAAGGGCACCCGCCGGAGGGTGGATGATCGAGGGGACGCTCGGACGTGGCAGGCGATGCGCAGCAGCACGAGCATGAAGGCCGACAAGCCACTGAGGCGGTCGGAGATGAGGAGCTGGCTGTGGAGCTGGTGGACGTGGGCCAGCTGCCAGCGCCCGCCGGAGGGAGGATGGCTCGCCGTGGGGCTGTGGGGCTGAGGTCTTGTCAGCGGGTCGAGAGCTCGTCTGAGGGAGGAGGTGAAACCCTAGCCGCCCTCGTCGCCTCTCCTGCCAAGAGCTCCCGATTCGATTTCGATGAGGGGGGCCAAAAAAAAAAGTACCAGCTGACCATTATAAGCGATGGCATACCCGTAAATAAGCTGGAACTTGATGGGGAGGTTCATATCTCAACCCGCAGCAGCCTGCAGAAGCACCCGCTGGGCTGCTTTCTCAAAATACACTGTGAGGGTTGCTTCTTTGTGCTTTTGCTTCTGCAAGTGTGGGTTCAAAAGTAGCGGTGTTTGTTCGGGCTTCTAGTTTTTTGAGGCTAGAAGCTAACTAGAAGCCCAAACAAACACCCCCTTAGTCCATGAGCTAGGACGAATCCGTTATATAAATAGATGACCTCCTTCCCACATGTAGAACCACACCAGTAGTCTCAATCTCCACAACTCGGACGAAAATAGCGTCTGATCTATTCCCCAAGAAATACACCGGATACTACGCTTGATAGGGTCGAAGTGCCCATGTGCTGGTGTGGAGATATTTGTAGGGTGACAAAGTCCTCCGAGTTATCCTACACCATGGAAGGAGGTTCTTCATATGCCGTAACTACGAGTACGATCCACCCTAGGAAAGCACTAATATTGGCTCCCGTCGTCAGGTAATAACTTCTAACCAAACTACTATAGAAACAATTAAGATTTACCACTTAACATTTGGTTCCTCATTGCAATCGCCGTCACCACTATGCGACTTCTTACAGTGGCTGAATACTGAGCAGTCCGAAACAGATGTGTTGCTCCTTCACACTGAGCACCATGCTGTTTAGAGACGTTTCCATAAGATGTAAGATGATGAGAGGAGGGAGGCTACGTGCAAGCATATTCAGGAGGAGCATAACCGTATAATGGTGGAGGCCCGTGAGGAAGAGAGGGAGAAGAAGCGCGAGAGGGCATGTTGGGCACGTGACGCAGGACTGCAAGTGGCGAGGAAGGAAAAGTATCCACGTTGTACTTATTAGACCAGATATTGTAATCCTATTGTTTACATTCCCTAAGACATGTTAGATTTAGACACGGTACTGATTAGGTTATAATGATTATGTCCGTACATACTAACGTTCGTGTATGTTCTTGTTCCTATTAAAATCACCGTATTCAACTATCTATTTTCATCAAATTCGGGTATCCAAAATATTACACAAACATCAAATGGCACAGGACGTTTCGACAACAAAAAATTGCATATTCTGCTATAAACTAAATTAATTCTGCCAAAGCAATGTGTCGCCTATTCACCGGGTGAGATGTTGCTTTCTCCGATTTTTTAATGCCCTGACCGTTAGGGCTCACATGGTCTCGCCCGATGAACAGGCGATGGTAACCTAATCAGGCGATATCTTGTTCTTGCCCAATGAACAGGCGATGGTAACCTATTTCTGCTATTTCTTGAAACTGACGTGTAGTCTTGGAAATATATATATATATATATATATATATATATATATATTTCTATGGGAATTTTACAATAATTAACACGGTCTAAAGCAAGGAGGTAATATGCTGCTCACTAGACCCAAATACTTATTTCCTTTTTACTTTCCTTTCTATTTTACTCATTTTTTCTCTGCCTTATTATCTATATTTGCGGCCCTGACACGCACTCAACAATTTAAATCGTTGCAACAATGTACAAAACTTGATTGAACAAGTAGGGAGACCGTACTAATTTTTTTTAACCTATGTAACTTTTCAAAAAGCGGTGCAACAAATTGTGAAACCTAATTCGACAATTTGTAAAAATATATTCAAAATCAATATTTTATTTGTTGGGATGGTATAATTGATTTGTTGATATAATTTATTTGAATGGCTTAGATGTCCGTATTATCCGATATTAGTCTTGGGCCAAACGTAAATATGGTAAGAAAAATCCTTATCCGATTGATAGAGGATATGAATATGAATATATCCGAATTCATTTCCTAGATATAAATATGGATATATATGAATCCATTTTCTCATAAATGGATATGGATAATATCCTAATCCGAATACGTAGAAATACTTCTACATAATATAAATTTGAGTAACATCAAGTTATATTCCTTTATCTTGTTCTCTTAATTAAATCTTTCAATCCTATATATTATTTTATTGTTTGGTAGTTTACCACATATACTGTAGCAATAAATATGTCCCTTTCATCTCTCAGCCAATGGTGCAAAATCATCTAAAGTTATGATATTATATTAAAAGGGGCTCTTTTCCCCAAGGTAGACGATCAATCTACTAAAAAGGAAGTTTCTTATGTTGAATTGTCATCATGCTCGTGTCAAATAAATTTATTATTTCATAATTTATCGTTAAAATCTTTAGGATATTTGTTACAGCCCAAATTGCTTAAGCAACTCATTAAGCATCATTACCATCATGTTTATTTGTTTTGAGTATTTTTTAACAATGCAATTTCAATTAAACATTAATTGTTAAAGTCAACGTGAATTGGTGCGTTGTGAAGTATCTCACAAAGTTACTATGAAAAATAGGGATAGAAACAATTTTAGAAATTATTCCATGCCATGTGAAGAATATAAATGAATTTTTCCAAATTTTTGGGAATTATTTTGAAGGTATAAAAATTACCACAATTTAGAAAAGCTTACATATTTGGAGAAATTTAATTGGTAATTGGCTCAGGCTATTGGAGTCAAATAAGCCAAAATGGATTGCACGTGAATTATAGTTTCGCACAAAATTTGTCCCATAGTTTTTGGAGCACAGAAAAGTTTTCTTTTGGATTAAAGAAGCGATGGGGGTATTTTTCTTTCTGTTGGTGTTCACTGGCCCCACATGTCATTCCTTTGCTCCCTCTCAGGCCGAGCGGCTTCCATTTTCCTTGACTTTCGTGGATGACTGACCACGTCGTCGGAAAACTGAGTCATGGCACCGTGCTCCTTTTCGAGGTGCCGGGCGTCGCTCTTATCTCCTCCCCTCGGCCTCCCTCTCTGCTCACTCTCCTCTCTCTCTTTCTCTGCTCCGTCCCTCACTCAGCCGAGAAGCGTAGAGCACGTGCACGCATGCCGCCACTCAAATTCACTGGAGCCCTGCCATCTTGAGGCCACTCGACCACCGAGAAGCTCGGAGGAACTTCGTTGAGCTCTCCTCGCGCGATTCCGTGGCCGAATTCGCTCCCTCCTCTACCAGGCCGAGCTCCCCATGCTCCTTCCTCTTCTCCAGCGCGTTTCCTCTGCCGCTCACCATCGACTCGCCTCACCGTAGCTCCTCCATCCAATCAGATACCACGATGAGCTTCTCCGAGCTCTCTTCTTCCTTCCGCGCGTGTTATTTTGGGCTTAGCCCGCGGCCAGCGTGCCTCTTGTTGTAAGACCGTGTGCCGCCGACCCGCTGTGCACGTCGTTGGTCGAGTTGCCGCCGGGCCCATCGGCTGATAAACCCGTTGGGCCCATCGTCGGCCGGCATGCCCTCGTAGATGTTGTAGGAGCTTTCGGCTGAGTCTATCTCGCTGTCGTTTCGCCTCCAGCAAGGCTAGGTAGAGCTGGCTGGCCCGCCGATGCACTGTGCAGCTGGCCTCGGGTCAATTTTGAACTGAGTCAACCCGCCGGGCCCCACTGTTAGCCGCAGGGGCTAGTCGATGCTGAGTGCGAAAAGGGATTAGGCCCTTTTTATATTGGGTTAAATTTAAAAAAAAATCACAAAATTTATTTAGTGTACAACTAATAAATCAGCTAAAACATTGTAAAATGCATAAGTAATAAAAAGGTTTGAAAATAGTGAAACCAATTTTGTTGGGTTTGTATGATCATAATCTACATGTTAAAAATGCTAGGAGCTATGAAATATGTACTGGAATTTCATTCATTAATAAAGTAGGTTTAAGCTTTATTAATCTATGATTATTTTTTGGTAACCCCAAAATTGGTGAGGTCAATTATGTTAATCTCATTATCTTATGCCCTATACATTAAAAATACTCACACTCATATTAAACATAGTTAACTTTCTAATTTGATTTGAGTTTGGTTTAAGCTTAATTAAATCCATAACCAATAAATGTTTAACAATAAAGTGAAATTAAAAAAATCTTTAAAGCTATGCACCAATAACATGAAGCATTGGATCTCCACGGTTGTCATGCACTGTGAAGTATCTATCATTGCATGTTATTCATGCTCATCATTGCATGCGTTCTTCAGTAGTGAACGAAGATCTAGAGTGTGATGTAAGTGCGATCGAGGACAACGCCAACCTTCTGCAATTCTGTGAGTTCTGTGTGGGAACCCTGGAGTAGTAAGGCAAGTATCTAAATATACTGCACCCTTTGTTCAAATTGAATGGAGTCTAAATTGATAAATTATGCTTTATGTATGTTTGCATGTGTTGAGTCCAGTGTCGGGTTGATATGGGTAGAACCTATGTTGATGTATTATCTCTACCTTGACTTATTGATGAATTCTTATCCTTGTAGCCTTGATGATATAGTCGGTGTCTAGCTTCAAGGGTTATTCGAAATGCTTAGCAATGCTTAGGTCCCCGGTAGAAGTCGAGCGATGGTGTTGTCGTTGTTTGCGATCCTAGTGCTTAATCACTGTTCACAAATACAAAGATGAGGTTGAAATGGATGGTTGATATATGAGATTGAGGCGAGATTTGGGCGGTGTTAGGGGTATCTTCTGCCTAGGAGGAGTCCTCTGGGTAGTTCGGGAGAGGAGCCCAGATGTCATAGACCGCTTGCATCGTTTAAGACCGTCCATCGGTGCAGTTGGCTCTAGCACTTTCTGTACTCACCGCATGCTGATTTACTGGTAAGGTAAGTTGATTATCATATGTTGTTCCGACACTTGCCTTGTGGCTTTATGACGCGTAAGAGAAAAAGAAAAGGAGAAGCAAGGTGTAGGGGAGCCGGAACATGGCCGGGACTTGCTTGCGGTAACCCTAGTGCCATAGGGGCATTGCAAGTGGTGGTTCCGAATATGAGAAATGTTGACACGAGTACCCCCCTTGTGTGTACTTTCGCGAGTAGCACAAACCAAATGGTCCTCGAGTCGTGTGGGTAAATTTGTACCCCCTGCAGGGTGTAAAAACGTTTCAAAATGCCGCGCTCTCGATCATGAGCATGCTTCTGTTCTTTTGCATCAATCGTAGAGTTTACAAATGTGGGATAAGGATATGGTATGATGGAAATGGTTGGTGGTTATTGTTTATGCGATACTATGGTTCCTATATATACATGCTCAAGTTGTGGTTTGTAGGGTACATTAGTATGTCGGTTAAGTATAGATGCTCACATGTAGTCATCCAAGTTGCTTACCACATATGTTTTACTTAACCCTGTGGTCTTACTCTTGCTAATAGCTCAATGTATAATCCTTGGAGTCGGGCTATTTATATGTGTCCTATATGGATTAAGTCTTGCGAGTACCTTCGTACTCACGCTGCTCTTTTAGGTTCTGCTGGTGAGGGTGAGGCGGTGTTTGGCTACTTCGTGCACGCCGATGCAGGTGGTGGGCAAGAGTAGTGTATCCTACTTTGGTGAGACGTAGCTTTTGGGGTGGATCCTAAGGGCACATGGCTCCACTCTCCTTTTGTTGTTGTTAAAGTTTTAATCTTCTGATGTGTAGTTTCTCTTTGTGTAAACTGTTGCAAATAGTTGCATACTTAAGAACTTGTATTATAACTTTAATTACTCGCTCTTTCTTAAGCTATGTTGTGATATACATGTTGGAAAGTCACTTGTTCCGATCTTGGCCACAAAACATGTGCCGGGACTACCGGGATGGTATTCTGTTTAATCACTAAGGTCGTGATTGTGAATTTTGATCCTCCTAATGATTAATTAGAATACTGTTTGGACGGTTCCTCACAATATTTGTATACAACTAAATTTAGTACGTATTCGGATGTGAATTCATATTCGAATAATCCAATTCGTATTCATATTTGATGATATTCAGATTTATATTTGTATTCGTATTAAAATATGGCTAGTAATGTGAAAAGTGCTCTATTCAATTCGTATCCGATCTGTTCTCACCCCTAATATGACCCATCCAAAGGGGCATAAATCTGGAGCGAAGTTCTCTCATCTTCGGCGCGTCCTACTAGCAGGGGCACTCCACCATCACAGCTTTCGGTGTTTTTCCTCATGAATTTATTATTTATATAATTTTTATTTTTAAAATTAGCATAAATATATGCCTGTTTCAGAAAATTGCAAAAATAGGCATCTGGCACCTGCTGAATGAGCGATCTATACTTATCATGTGTTCAATGGGCGATCTATACTTATTAACCGTACATTGAGCGATATGTTTAAAAATAACAAAAATAATGCATTCTGATGCACTCAAATCTTCAAAACACTATCTGAATAGTCATAAAAAGATATGAAAATTATATAGAGAGAATAGAGAAGCTTTATTGTCCTCTCATGATCAGAGTAGGGAAAAACACCAGTGGATTTGAGATTGTTAACAATTCCATCAAACCTAGCAAGCATAACATCCAAAGATTTTCTAGGTCCTTACACAAACATTTGATATTCTTGATTGTATGTGCTCTGATGTCGTGCCTTGATTTGGTTAGTGCCCTCATAAAAGACACTAATAATAGTTCAAATCTCACGGGCAGTACAGAGGTGCTGGACTCTGTCAAACTCATTACGACTCAGGCTTGTGAACAATATATTTCTAGCTTTGTTGTTGACTTCATATTGTTCGATTTGGACCTGAGTAGTACGAGCAGCAAGGATCTCATAGTTGGAATCCACAATCTTCCATATTGCCTCCATGCGCACCTTCCAGTACAAAAGTCCCAACATTCAAAGAGAGGAATTTTTCCATATCTCTCCATTGTCGCTTACGGATCACAGAACCGGTTAGAGTCAACAAGTGATCAAATTAGCTCTGATACCAATTGTAGAACCGAGAATGGTGACTACAGAGGGATGAATAGGTGTCTTACTAAATTCTTTCAAATCAGATGGCCTTCTCCTTTGTTCCACCTAACACACCTCAAAAACTCAAGCGGAAGAAAAATCTAGAAAGAAACAAGTTGCAATCAAGAACACGAAGAAAATCATGACTCTCATGATTGTATATGAACTCTAGGTTCCAATGAACTCAATACACGAGTCATCACCATAAAAAGATTACAACTTGAGGAAAGAAACCTTCAAATCAAGGACAAGATTACTAGTAGAAGAGATTCTCCAAGTTGATGATCTAGAGGTAAGGGAATCCAAGACCCAATTGTATACATATGTATGTCAATTTTATATCTCTAGCAATAAGAAAGTGATGCGCATTTGCCCAACCTTCCAAAAGGTAATATGATAAGTCGATTGGTTGAGCTTCAACGATGATGATCCAAAGGCTCCGAACAGAACAGATCGAAAACCCTCGCAACCACTACACTACTACTCTGTGGTTATCAACTGTGCCAAGACGCGGTTGACCTGACCAAGAAGGCTTTTCCTGCATGCGAATCAAGAACATAAGCAAGAATAGGTAGATGCAATCTAAATATTGCTAATTACTAATGAAGTACTCGAGTTGGGGTTCAACAAATCGTTAAAGGCCAAAACTGTCTAAAACAGAATAATCTAAGCTAACCCGAGCCTAAACTATGATGGCTACTGTGTATATATAGGAGGAACGTGAGGAGGTCGATCTAGGGTTGTGCAGCTGTGGAAAGAGGCATACACAACCTGGACTCCGACCCCGACACGATTACAAGACCTAACAAGGCCCAAAAAGGTGGTGCAATACCTTATTCCTTCAACTCTGACTACACCATAAGGAATATTTGGTCGAGCATAGATCCATTGGAAAGGGATCATCATAATATTTCTAGAATGTCCAAGATCACCTCAATCAAACTTTGTATGAGAGAGTTATGCCCGTTTTACTTACGTGATGTCCTGGGACTCCGAGTAGACTTTGGAGTTCGAGTGATGACGTCCAGGACGGGTTGTGATTCTTCTCCCATATTCGTAAAAATAATACAAAATCTTAGTAGTATTCTATTCTTTACGAAAAAAATATAAACAATAAGGGACGGATTCACCTTGTGTCTATCCGAGGGAGTCGTGCCCTCATCATCCTCCCCTTCTTTAATACAAACTGTCCTCAGTTGAGTATAGCATTGTCCTGCCTATAAACTTCTACACAGAGCAAAATACGCAAGGAACTCTTGTTAGGTAATATCATAAGTTCTTTATCAAATAATTGTAACTCTCTTTGAAATGATTGTACCTAATCATAATTGGCCAACATTGGTACAATGTATGCAAATGTCACTTCTTGCTCGCCTTCTTTAAAAGAAGTGATATTGCATCGTAACTTGGTGTTGATTTGTATCTTCTGTACAAAGAAAGGTGAAGCAATGGTTGTGGAGTATGATAGCTCTTGATGGTTGTATGGTAACAACCAACAAGACTCTCATTCTTGAGAACTATTCTGTAGTTTACCAATAGAACTAGAAAAACTCAACATGATATTATTAGTGCTATTGCAATCCTCTAATTGTTCACTTTGTGGCACAATAATAGGAGATCTCATATTTGAACAAATATAAACTTGATGTACCATATATTCTCATTTATCATTGTATTTGACAATAACATGAAAAGTATTTTGTGAGAAGTATGACAAGTTAGAATTAAGTTTTAATCGCTCCTCTAAACTATTCAGATCACAAAGAACATCAAATTCAATATAACCTAAAGTATTTAGAGAAGATAGCAATTTCAGCTTTTCTTGCTCACTAGCAATGAATTGAACATGTTTAATTTTAGAACAAGTACTCATTTGTAAAACATAATTAACATGTTCATGCACAAGTTGTGATTGTGATATAAGTAAAGCATTACTACACAACTCTTCTTTATCACAAGGAGTAAGAAGCAAATCATC
The DNA here is from genome assembly GCF_958298935.1 of Phragmites australis. Lineage (NCBI taxonomy): Eukaryota > Viridiplantae > Streptophyta > Magnoliopsida > Poales > Poaceae > Phragmites > Phragmites australis. The sequence goes on along the minus strand of NC_084936.1, from coordinate 14,907,743 downwards.
ATGTGACAAAGGAAATCAGCAATAGGATCCATTAATGATTGCTCATACAATAGCATGGGTAGTGGGCAATTTCAGCACATCAAAATAATCCTCACCTTGTGTGAGTGTAAGACCTTTTTCATTACCTTTGTTCTTTATCTTAGCTGATATAGGTGCACTAACATTTGTACCTTGTTGTAACAAGCATGGTGCGGCAACTTTCTTCTCTTTCTCCTTGCTCTTCTTCTCATTTTCCTTCTCTGCTTTGTTCGCATTTTCTGTGGGAGGAGATGTAGTAGTGTTGGTGTGGCTCTCAAGCAACTTCTTATTTTCTTCATCCATTGCTTGGTTGATTTTCTTATTCTGCAAAAGGTTAGTGACAACAGAAGGCAAAGAGCTAGATATATCCTCAATTGAAACTAATGCATCTGTACACTTCAAGCCATCGTATGGTAGCTCATTATCATAAATTTCAGCAAGATCAGATTTAATGGTAAACATAACACATCCAGTTGGGCAAACAGAATTAAATGATGATTTGATGGTCATGTCCTTCTCTCCCCATTGAAGCAAAGCTGTCCTCGACTTTGAACAAGTATGAAGCACTTGTTTCCTCTTGTTCACAATAATGGTTTTGTTGTCCTTGTTCTCCTGACAATTTTCATCTATAGATCTATTGTCTTGGTTTAAGTGCTGCAATTTCTTATGCAAGTCATGGTTAAAAGAGGGTGGAACAAATCTTTTACGCATAGCAACCTTTAAAGCATCCCATGTAGTAGGTTCTAATTCATCGATGTATACTCTATTCCACCAGATGATGGCAAAACCTTTGAATTCACTAGTGGCATGCCTAACTCTATGCAGTTCAGGAACTAAATGATCATTAAATTTTTGTTCCACAGTCATCTCCCAATTTAGATATTTTTAGCATCATAAGTACCTGCAAAGATGGTATGGTAATCTTGACTTTAGCAAATAGATCATCATTAACACGTGCATTAAGTTGCTGAAAATTATTACGTCTCATACCTTGACGGTTGAAGTTTAATCGGTTCCTTAGTCATTCATCAAAGGTGTCACATTCTTGTCTCAAAGTTTTATCATCCGCGATGGACTCCTCTTGTTCATAGGCTGCACCATGAGGATCCACTCGACCATTATTTGGTGGTGAATTAACCAATCGATCAAAGCGTGTACTGAGCATTGCAATGCTTTCATTGAGTCATTGCAATGCGGTTTTGGTTCCCACAAGATTCTTGTCAATGTCGTAATTAATAGTTTATTGATGATCATCCAACGACATTGTGAGTTCTTCCCTCAAAACACTCTTTCACATCCGATGCTTCTCCTACCATGGTTAGTCGAAGATACAAAATAACGAAAGATAAATTATCCCTATCAACTACTAGGTGGTGGAGGTGGAGTCACACACTCTCAAGCATCTTACCATGCTCTTGCAAGTGTTCTTACCAATCACCGCAGTTGGTACAACCGGTGACTGGTTCGTGATACCATATCGGGTGTGAGTGAGGCAGTTGCGAGGGGAGAAACCGTTCTGATCGACAGATGGTGTAGCTTGGACAGGCAATATTTACTAGCAAGGAATGGCAATAATTGAAATCAGATTAGCAAAGCTGAATAAAAGTCCACAATACTCATCAAAGTTGCTGGCCTGAACACGTTCATAGAACTAGCTCAAGCAAGCCGAAAACTATAACAGACACAAGCACAATGGAATAAAATTTGCAAAGCAAACTGATTCTCTGTTTTTTTAATTCTCTCTCTTATATTTTTTTACACTCTTTGCTTCTTCTTTTTTTTGGCACTCTTTGATTCTTGCTTGCTTTTTTTTTTTGCGAATGTGACATAAACTTAAAAACTCTTATACTGCCTTTTCTAAGATCAGTGAGGTATGTGGGTCACAAACTTTTTCCGGAGATCAAGGGTATAAAGGTAATAAAAAGATACTCTCTCTCTAAACTTTGTCTACCTCTGTTTGGGCTATCGAGTGATACTCGAACTTTGTCGGACAATGCTTGATATGATGAGTACGTAGGGTGTTCGAGAGTAGCAAGAACAGATAGACTCCGACTAGGTTGTGGAGGCAAAAATGAATGGATAGTTGAATCTGACTAGGTGGTCGAACCCGAAAGGATGGTCGAATTCGAATAGGTGGACGATCTTGACTAGGTGGTCGGAGTGACTGGTCGGGACCCCGAGTGGGTTGTCGGAGCGACTAGTGGTCGAACTCGAGTAAATGGTCAACTTTACTAGTGGTCGAACTCGAGTAGATGGTTAAAGTGACTAGTGGTCAAACACGACTTGATGGTCGACTCGACTAGTGGTCGAACTCGAGTAGATGATTAAAGCGGCTAGTGGTTGAACACAACTTGATGGTCGACTCGACTAGTGGTCAAACTCGAGTAGATATACAATCTCGGCTATAGCAAACAAGGCTAGACCAAGATACACGGTGACTAAACAGTAAGACTCAACACTAGAAACTAGATCACGATGACTCGACCAGCAACAAAGACACCAACGATGGACTCAAACTCAACAACACGAATACTAAAAACAACATTGTGAATGCACGAAGTGGTTTGGACACCCGAAAAACTAAGATCTAAATATTTTTGTGGGGCAATTTTCTGGACTCTAGGTAATGAAAAATGACGAAACAAAGAGGATAAATGAGATTACCTAATGGGTAACCGAGGCTCTGATACCACTTGATGCGTGTTTACCCGATCTTCCAAAGGTAATATGATAAGTTGATTGGTTGAGCTTCGACGTTGATGATCCAAAGGCTCAGAACGGAACAGATCGAGAACCCTCGTAACCACTACACCACTACTCTGTGGTTATCAACCATGCCAAGATGCGGTTGACCTCGCCAAGAAGGCTTTTCCTGCATGCGAATCGAGGACACAAGCAAGAATAGGTAGATGCAATCTGAATATTACTAATTACCAATAAAGTACTCGAGTTGGGGTTCAACAAACCAATAAATGGTGAAATTGTCTGAAACAAAATAAGCGAAGCTAAACCCAAGCCTAAACTATAACGGCTACTATGTATATATAGAAGGGACGTGAGGAGGTTGACCTAGGGTTGTGCAGCCATAGAAAGAGGCATATATAACTTGGACTCCGACCTAACAAGGCCCAAAATGGTGGCGTAACACATTATTCCTTTGACTTTGACTACACCATAAGGAATATTTAGTTGAGCATAGATTCATTGGAAAAGGATTGTTATAGCTTTCCAGAATGTCCAAGATTATCTCAATTGGACTTCGTATACGAGAGTTATACCTGTTTTACTGACGTGGTATCCTGGGACTCTGAGTAGACTTTGTAGTGATGACGTGCAGGAGGGGTTGTGATTCTTCTCCCATATTCCTAAAAATAACATAAAAACTTAGTAGTATTCTATTCTTTATGAAGAAAATATAAACAATAAGGGACGGATTCACCTTGTGTGTATCCGAGGGAGCCGCGCCCTCATCAGAAAGAACAGCTTCCCAAGGTAGAAAATTTTTAGCTCAACAACCGAAAGAAAAACACAACTGAAAAGAGAAAAACTCACAACAAAACGAGGGAGTCAATAGAAAGATACTAGAAGGAGATGAACACAAGCATCAAAAGAAACAATATCTTCATTTCTTGCGGAGGACAACCCTCTTTTCGGCAGATTACAAGATGTTTTTCTCACAAAAAGCTCTCACCTATTATAAAGGCTAAGCTCTTCTTTCTTCACCTCTAAAACATATCTCTTAAAGCTCAAATGACTCGCTTAAGCCTCCCACATAGCTCTACCCTTTTATTTATAGGTCTAGGGAGGTAGCTTAGCCCTTAAGCTTCCTTGCTTCTAAAATACCCTTCTCTTCCAATTGCCTTCTACCTACCACTGAGGTATTTTGGTCCATTTTCTTGCTCCATCCATCAAATAACCGTGACACCTTCATGACATAGCTTCGCTTTGACGTAAGCTTCGCGATGGTGCCACGTCCATTCCATCCTTCCACAGTTTTGAGGGTAAACCGCGAAACTGTCTTTACGCTTCTTAAAGCATGACTCACTGCCACTTGCTCTGACCCCCATCAAGCATCCCGATGTCGATGTGTGTACTCTGTCTTGTGATCTTGATTGCCGGTAAGTCTCTTCTATTCCTGATTCCTCGGGCCACCTTGTCACTTGCACCAACTTCCCATTCACTTGACTTTGTTAACATGCCATCTTCATCCATCTTCTCATACATTGATTGACCTCCACGTGCACAACTAGGATCGCCCTTGGCTCCGCACAGTCTCCTTGATCATCTGGCAACAAGCACCTCACTTGGCCCTGATCATCCCGCCGTTAGTCGCCAAGTTGCATCCATCACCTACACAATCTTAGACAAGCAAATACATATCCCAACTCTATCTCTAGTTAGCTCAAAAACAAAATTCTTAATTTAAAGCACATCTCAGAGAATACGTGAACGCTGGATGTTCTGGCGTGTACCCCTCCTGAGCGTCGGACCATCCGGTGTGTGCAAACCATCAGACTGGCCAACTTTCGATCCTCTCTGCAAGAAATAGTCCGGCGTGTATTCATTCCCAGCACCAGACCATCTGGCGTATCCATCCTTGCTGGAACCCATTTTGCACCATCTCTGAAAAAATTACTCTGGCAAAGCATCCAACGTACACATTGCCCAGCGCCAGACCATCCGGCATATACAAGTCTGCCTGAGCCAGTTTGTAACCTCTCTACAAGAAAAACTCTGGCGTCTACTAATTCCCAACGCCAGACCATCTGGCGTGTACTTAAGTTTCTGCTTCTTCGTTGAAATGCTCCGACGTGTACTGCATATGAACGCCGGATCATCTGGTGAGTTCATTTTCTTCAACGTTGGATCATCTAGCATGTACAATTTTCTTGGACTCAGAGACAAATATGCCAACTCCATTTTCTATACAACTTTTGTTAGTTATGATCATAATTGCCGTACATATCTATACCCATGCAATCTCAAAATCATCAAACCAAATCAACACCATTATCAATCACTCATCACAAATGAACCAAGGCGCATTTCAACTTGGTTTCTCACATTTGTAGTCCCTTGGAGAAGGAGTTCGAGCGCGAGGGTGCCTACCACAATCACCAACACCTTGACCCCACCAGATCCTCCTGCAAATCCTTGGACAAACTCTTTAATTTCCTTATGTAATAAAATCAGTACTTTCCTTCAAGTAAGCCTATGATACCATTAATTTCTATTAATCATGTCTTTGGGGGAGATTCAATTACTCATGTAGCTCTTAACAACTTGATACCTTTTGATATACGCATACCACCGAGTAGTTAGCCATAAGGATGCCTTGTCGACATATGTCATGCGTCGCTTGGGTTATGCTGTCTGATGTGTGAGCTAAGTGTTACAAAACTCGTTGGCTTATGTGTACTTGGGAACATGCTTAGCCTACCGTCGAGTCTTTATGATCTTGTCTTAAGACTCCTTGGTATTGACAACCTAGAGGTAATTGTGATCAAGCGATGTTGTGAAGCTTTTTGAATTGTTGCGTAAGTAATATACTTTCCCTAGCCACTAACTGTAACAACCAAATTTCATGACCTTCCAAAAACTTATTTGTATACGAAGAAAATAAAAGAAATAAAACAAATAAGACCTAAATAAATCTATATATGTAAAACATATACATGTATCTGTAAGTACAAAATGTTTTAAATTTTATTAGCAAATGTTTGATTTTTGATTGTTTGAATATTTAATGCTTGAGTATATTTGCTTGATTTGGTTCATAGTATATAGTTTATAAAATATACCAACAGTGTATATACATATGTATACATGTATGGATATACAAGACAGAAATAGATAGAAAAGAAAAATAATAAAAGAAGGAATTCCTAAAGAAGAGCAGGCTGAAATCTTTTCCTTCCGGCCCAACCTTGTCTGGCCCGCTTCCTCTTGTTTCAGGTCAGAGGCTGAAGCCCAGCACGCAGCGACCGTCCTTAGCCCATGTGCACTCTTCCCTTTGCGCGCACGCGCCAATGGATAGACAGCCCATCCCTTCTCTCCACACACCCGCTCTGGGCCAAACCCAACCCAACTCGACCATCCCACAAAACATCTCCCGCCACGCGAGCCGCACTGGCCTTCATCTCGCAGCACAGCCGAAAGGTTGTTATCGAGATCGCAAGGATCTCTGGTTGAGTTAGACTCTGTCTCCAAGCCGAGGGGTTTTTGTTGATTGTAAAAAATGGTATGGTCAGATTTTTTTATACATCAGATAGTTCGATGATCAATATCGTGTCATCGCCAGATTATCCGGTGCTTGTAGTTCGATTTTGATCAGAAGACATACTTTCTAGAAAAAATAGTCCGATGAGGGGCTCATTGAATGCTGAAATATCCGGAGAATAGGATGAGAATTTGGTGTAGCAAATCATGCTCTCTGTATAAAATAGTTCAGCGAATGATCCAGAGAAAAACGTTGGACTATCCGGTATGTAGAAGGTCAATTTTCGCCGAATACTTACTCTCTGGAAGGAATAGTCCGGTGGAGATTCCGGGTTATCACCGGACTATCCGGTGAGAATAAGAAGGTTTTTAGAAAAAAAATGTTCTCTAGTGAAGATTGTCCGATGAGGTCTTTGATGATTGTTGTATCATCCGGTGCATTCAAAAGGAAAACTTTCCAAAAAATTTGTTCTCTGCAAATATTAATCCGGTGAGGATGTCTGGTGTACACCGGAGCATTCGGTGAGGGCAGGTGTGCTCTCTTGTCAAAAGTTTCTCTCTGCAAATATTGGTCCGGTGACATACTCCGGTGAGTATAAATGTGACATCGGAATATCTGGTGTGTGTAAGATCGAGTCTTAGAGTTTCAGCCGAGTGAACTCATTGAATGGTCTGGTGTTCTGGAGTTTGTTGTCACCGGACCATTCGGTGTTCAGTCCAAAACTGAATCGAAGTGGAGTCATGGATTTGTTCAGATCTCTTTTGTGATTTTGGCTGAACAGGGCGTGTTTAGGGTTGGAATAGAGTCCTACTTTGATTCCCTAGGGTCAAGACCATACCTCCCCTTATTAATAGTTGAGCGGTGGAGGCCGATTGGATATCCATGAGTCAATCGTATCTATTGCATCTACTTTTCGTTTTGCCTTTACTTTTCTATAATTTAGGGTTAGTTCTTCGCTGCTACTTCCAATCCCTATGATTCGGGTGACAGTTCTTTGTCGATTTGCTCGTAAATCATCCGGATGATGATTCCCAGGATTGCCTGTCAAAACCTTTGCCTGTTTGCTTGTAAACAAGTCGTGCGTTACTGCGAAAAGCGACAAGTATCCTGATAGATCCGTGTTGACGAGGTGTTGCCCAATCCCGTGCCAACAGCTTTCAAAACGATGAAACGAAGCAAGATAAGGCTCACCGCCGCCGTACGTCACCCAAACCCTATCCGTATTGAACTCGGTCTCTACCTTATCCTTGAGTGTATATAGCACCCTCTGGCCCACCCTCAATCCACACGACCATCACAAGGTTTGTCTGCGCAAAGCTTCCACCGCCAGAACCCTATCTGACATCGACACAAACTCGCCAGGATCCTCCTCTGTCTACACTACCACAAAGCCGGTGCGAGCCGCCTCGTCGTCCAACGAACCTTCAAACAGAGTCTCCTTTGACCTCCCTTCAGCAATCGCCGCTCACTTAAGCTCTCCACCCATCGCCGCGTGAGATCGATGGGGACCGGTGGTGCGCCTCATGGTCAGGAGGCCACTGCCATCGCGAACACCGGAACGAAAGGAGGTAAGGCCATCAGCTGTTGATTCATTTCTGTGCGGCTCAGATTAGACACTAGAAAAAAAATGCGCCGCATTGCCGCGGACGTTGGTCTCGCCTGCTGACCCTCATTTGTCAACCATCGGTACGCGATAATATAACATTGAAAGTACAATAAGATTCCATAATATTAATATGGTGTACATTGGATATTTATTTTTTATCATGAGAGCAAGAATTATGAAATTTATTGGACGTTTTAAAAAAATGACCTAAAGGAGCAAGTAATTTTGTTGACGGAGACGAAAAAGTTAAATGGAATCATGATGAGTTATGTTATAGTGTAAAGATTCGTATATTTGTATACAAATATGTATTCAAAGTTGATCATGTTTATTTGATCTGGTAGATATCATCAAAAGCGATAAAGTAGTAGCACAGATATTATGTAATAAACATTGTACTAATATGTCAACAGAACTATTAAAACAGCTATACAAATATCCATAGTTACATAATTTATCTTACTAAAGAGTACATCGAAAAGGCAACGCTGATGTTGCTCCATTATATTGAGTCTATTGTTAACATCTAGATGGTGAGATTGAACTCCGGAAACAGCTCTCCATCATGATTCCATTCAAGCCTTTATAATCTGCAATGCAAGAAATAATGAAATAATAAGGTGATTACAAATCATAAATTATTGTTCTCGTAAACAAAAAAGTATAATTACCACCATATTTTCAAAAGAAGCTTTGTAATCACCAATTTTACCGTAGCAATAATTAGAATTATTGTACAGTCAATTCTAGATAATGAAGTAATGGATAACGGGAGGTGGCATCAATTTATTATATTCATGTTTGTGTGTGTTCGTTTACAGTAACGCTTCGAAGCTTGTACTCTTGAATTGTGTTGCAGGATAATAGTTTGGAATTGTAGTTAATGAAGTAATGGATCAATTTATTCACTGTATGACTACCAGAGAAGAGATATGTCGTGGTAGATGGGAAGAGACTGGAAAATAGAATAAGTTGTAGTATGTATAGTAAGGCCCACTGAACAAAGATGGTACATTGTTTCATTGTCTTTGAACTGCTTAACAGTTTTCAGAACCAACAAAAAGGTCTCATAATAAGTTGCTTAGTAACTTTTATACATTACTGCAGCATTAAAAGGACATATATACAAAGGTGGTTACGATAGATAGCTGCACGCCATTGACGTGGTATCTTTCATTTTTACACCAAAATTCGAGCTTGCTGATCGTACTGCACATGATATATACAACCAAAAGAAAAAATGTAGCTGCATGTTGCTGGCTCCGCTGCACATGGAAGGTAGACCTAGAGGTGCTGCACATGGAAGGTAGACCTAGAGGTTAAAATAAAAGAGAACAACAGATCAAAGTATCAGTGACCGCCTCTTAGGCTTGTAGTTGGACTGAGATCGAGTCAATGTAATTTAGCATGACACGCAGAAAGGAAAACCGGTTGTATAAGCAATTGTAGCAGCAAGAAAAAATGTAGTTGTACGAGGAAAAATGGTTTTAAAAAGGAATGTCAAGTTCTTTTTGTTAGAAAATAAGTTGAAATGTGTCTTAATTTTTTTGTGATGAGTGATTGATATTGTCATTTATTTGGTTTGATGATCTTCGGTTTTGCATGAGCTTTAATGTGATTTGAATTGATTTGAGATTTCATTTGAGCATATTGATTATGGACTAATTGGAATTGGAGTTGGAGATATGTGTTTGCTTGTCTCATAGTGTACAGGTGATAGATGCAACTTGGCGGTCGAGACGGGATGATCGGGGCCAAGCATAGTGCTTGGTACCAGATGATCAAGGAGGCCGAGCGGAGTCAAGAGTGATCCTACCTGAACACGTGGAAGTCAAGCAAAGCATTGAAGACGGATGGAGACGACATATTCACAAGGTCAAGCGAAGGGAATGCCGATGCAAGTGACAAGACGGCCCGAAGGATCGGGAGCGGGAGAGACTTGCTGGCAGTCAGGATCGCATGACAGAGTACACGTATCGACATCTAAGCACTTGCTTAAGGTGTAAGTAAGGCGGTGAGTCACGCTTTGAGAAGAGTGCTGGCGGTTTCGCGGTTTGGCCTCAAAACCGTGGGAGGACTGGAGGAGTATGTGGTACTATCGTAAAGCTTGCGTCGAGGTGAAGCTAAGTCGTGAAGGCGCCGCGGCCGTCCGATGAATGAAGAAGAAAATGGTCCAAAATACCCTCAGTGGTAGGTAGGAGTGCACTAAGAGAGGGGTATTTTGGGCAAAAGCTAGGAAAGTTAAGGACCAAGCTTCCTAGGCCTATAAATAGAGGGGTAGGGCTAGAGAGAGCTTTGAGCCAGCCACTTGAGCCCCCTTGTGCCACCCATTTGAGAGCCTTAGAGCTAGGATTTTAGATGAGAGAAGGATAAGTGCTTAGCCTATGTAATTGGTGAGAGTTTTCAGAGATAAATTTTTGTAATCCACCTAAAATAGGGCTCACCTCTTTGAGTAATGAAGTTTATGTTTTTTTGCATATGCTTGAATTCCCCTCCTTCTAGTTTTACTCTATTGGTTCCCTTGCAAGTTTGCAAGTTTTTCGGTTTTCGGTTTTGATTTTCGTTTTGGTTTTTGAGCTGAAATTTCAGCACCTTGTGAGGTCATTCTTCTTGTTGCTAGAGGCATAAAAGCTCACATACGAGTGTATGCTCATGGGTCTTGAGTACCCTTGCCTCTAGATCATCAACTTGGAGAGATTCTTTGCTCGGTGATCTTTTCTTTGAGCTGCAATTTTTCACTTTTACAGGATTGTTTTTCTTGATGCTAGTGGCTTAAACACTCACATACTCATGTATTTGAGTGGGTCTTAAGTCCCCTTACCACTAGACTGTCATCTTGGAGGATAACCTTGTCCGGTGTCCATCTTCTCTAGTTTCTTTGAAAGTTGCGAGTTTTTGTGCACAAAGACACATGGATGGTCTTGAATGGAACCTGTGGTTCATATTCCATCCGTGGAGTCATGTTGCCATGGAACTAGTCTTCTTGCTTTGTCTCTCTAATTCTTTTGCTTCCGTTTGAGTGTTTTGAGGTGCGTTGGGTGAGAAATAAGAAAAGGCCATCTATTTCGAAAGAAATTTGTTGAGCACCTATTCACCCCCCGTCTAGTCACCATTCTCATTCCTACAATTGGTATCAGACCCAGTTTGATCACTTGTTGACCTTAACCGGCTTTGTGATCTGTAGGCGACATGGAGAGAAGTGGGAAGATTCCCCTGTTTGATGGTCATGATTTTTCGTACTGGAAGGTGCTTATGAAGGCTTATCTTCTAAGCCAAGGAAGTGCAATATGAGAAATAGTTGATTCCATCTATGAGATCCCTGCTGCTCGCACGACTCAAGTTCAAATCGAACAGTATGAGGCCAACAATAAGGCCAGAAATATTTTGTTCACAATCCTGAGTCAGAATGAGTTTGACAGGGTTCAGCACCTCGGTACAGCCCGGGAGATCTGGTCTCCTCTGAGTGTCTTTCATGAAGGCACTAATTAGATTAAGGCCAGACGCCAAAGCACATACAACCAAGAATACCAAATGTTTATGTAAGGCCCCGGAGAGTCTTTGGATACGATGTTTTCTCGTTTTGATGGGATTGTTAGCAATCTTCGATCAACTAGTGTTTTGCCCTATTCTGATCACAAGAGAGCGATCAAGTTTCTCTATGCTTTTGACCGTAGCATATGGGAAGTGAAGATCTCGAGCATTTAAGAGTCTCCAAGTTACGACACGTTGACTTTTGATGAGCTCTTTAGCAAGCTCAAGTCCACCAAGATAGCCAAGGCGGCTCGAATCGGTCTCGGAAATCCCCTGTCTCAGAACATGGCGTTGGTTTCTGGATCTAGTGGTGGCAATCAGTCTGCAGCTGGTTTTTCTTATGCTAACATTTCATCGAGTGGATTTGCTTTGTCTTGGTTTTTGTTTGAGAGGAGCAGCTGGACGCGCTGGATGATGAGGATCTTGCACTGATTGTGAAGAAGTTCACCCACTTCTAGAACAACCACCGAGACCGGAGGAGGGGTGGTTCTCGTGCCTATTTTGAGTGTGGTGACACTACCCACTTCAAGACGGACTGCCCCAAGCTCAAGAAGATGGAGGACAGTGGCCACGACTACAACAAGCACAAGAAGAAGAACAAGAAGCCCTTCTTCAAGAAGAACCGCGACAAGATGGTCAAGAAGGCGGCCAAGGCGGCTTCTAGGGCGTTCGTGGTGGCTCTCGGTGACATCGACACTTCTTCTAGCGAGGAGGATAGCTCGGAGGAGGATGAACCGCAAGCAAAAAACAAGAAGAATGCCAAGGACTTTACTGGCCTCTGCTTCATGGCGGACGACCATAATGACGACAACGACCCCGAGTTGGATCCCTCTGAGGTATTGCCTTCCTACAATCAACTTTCCATCCAAGTCGATACCTTGAATGATGCTCTCATTAGCTAGGATAGATTACTTAAGAAAGCTGTGCATGAGTTGAATGATCTTAGGCCTAAGTATGAGTCTGCCTCTACTGAACTTGTATCGCTTAGGTCTAGGCCCGATGTTGAGGAGTGTGAGAGTTGCCTGATTGTCATGGCTGAACTTGCTGAGCTTCGTAATATGCATGCTCAAGTCGCCAGTCGGCTTGAGAGTGTCGAGAAGAAGCTCCTTGAGGAGGAGTCTAGGTCTACTCTCTTAGGTGCTGGTATAAATTGCCCTTTGCTTGCAAAGGATGTTGATCTGAAAGACAAGCGCCTGAAGGAGCTAGAGTCTAGATTGGAGAGTGCTGGGAGCTCTATGGATGTGCAGCCGAATTGTTCCACCTGCACTATCTTTCAGGACAAACTTAGCTGGGTTAGAGGGCAAGTTCAAAAGCTTCTGACTGAGAATGAGTATCTCCTTTCTCTGGTGGAAATGTGTTCAGAAGGCAAAGGGAAAATGAATTTGATCTTGGCCAAGACCAAGATGTGTGCTGACAAGGTGGGTTTGGCTCTTGGGTTGGGTTTTGAGATAATGGCTTACAATGAGGAGAGTAAGACTGTGTTCACCATACCTACTACCCTAGAAGCTGAGAAGTCCAAAATCAATACAACACTACAATCCATCAAGAAACCAATTCCACAACCCACAAAGAAGAAGCCCACATCACAACCCAAGAGAGCTCCACAACCTAAGATGAGAGAGCTTGAAAGAGAGCCCCGAGTGATCGATAGTCGAGTTCCCGAGAGACGCTACAACTGCACCTATTGCCAGAGAGATGGTCACTTGGTTGAGTTTTGCTTTTGCCATATGAGAGATAAGCGGCGTGAGTGGGAATGGAGCACCTAGGACATGTACTGCCCCTCTATTGGTGTACATGAGTCTTTTCCTCGCTTCCACTCACGAGTCCCTATCGCTTTTCAGTCTCCTCCTAGAGGTGGTGCCCGACGTGGAATTTACCATGACTCATATGGTTTTGATCCACGTGTAAGAGGCTTTAAGTCCCAGCGCTTTGGCGGACCATGTTTTCCTCATCATGGTACTCGTCCCCAGCGTGTTAGTGTTGAGTTACCTACTATTTCTGCTTCAGGGCGGATGACCCAGTACTGGATTCCTAGGAGGTTTTTGACTAACCCCATGTAACACCCTGATTTTTAGAATTTATAACTTTTTAAAATTTTTCAAGATTATTGAATAGCTTCAACAGTAGTATAGGTTTAAAACCTATTTTCTTAATCACTTAATCAATATAGGGTATTATTTTGTGTGCATTGCATGCTGAGTTTTGTTAAGAGCTAGTAAATGCATTAGAGTTCTTTTTCCTTTTTCTTTCTCTTTGGTGTTTTGAGTTTAAAATATTTTGAAAAGGTTTTTACAAAACTCAGTAGTGAATAAGTTAAGGATCTTAATGGTTGGAATTCAAAATCTTTTAATTCATCATCTATTCAATCCTTGATCATACTTGATCCTTCTCCAGTTCAATTCAAATCTTATCCAAATCCTTATTTAAAACCAATCACTCCTCTTTCTCAAAATTCTACCTAAATCCAAAATCAAATTCCTTATCTACTCTTATTCTTGTTTAACCTCATTTTTCGTTTCCCTTAAATTCACTCCAAACTCAATTCACATTCAAACCATATTCAAATTTCTCTACAAAAGTTTCTTTTCTAAAACATAGATATAACTAAAGTGTCTTTGGTCTCAATCTTACTCAAGTCCAAACCCTTAGCCAAGTCTTCTAGATGGCCCAACAAAGGATCCACAAAATCTGCAATTTTTTGCGGAGTCTTGGATAGCCTCATCTTCCAATGACGTTTCGGAGTTCAAAACGGTCTCAAATGCAAATCATGACAATACCAAAGTTGTAGGTCTCGTCGAGTGCTTCGATTTGAACCTATGGAAGTCCCATTTTGGATAATAGAGCTAGGAGTTATGGCCCCCAAAATCAGTGCTGCGCAGATAAATTCGAGTTCAAACAGTTTATCTTGTGGTGCACTTTTAGAAATTAAGATGGCATTTTCAGAAGTTCCAATGACTACCAAAGTTTTAGATCTTTTCGATTACTATAATTTAGAATCTAGAAATGTCCAATTTGGAGTCCGGACAATAGAAATATCATCCTCAGAATAGAGAGCTGCGAAAAAGGAAACCGTAACCGACTCGAACTCGAATCCGATTCGTGTTCGGCTTGGACTCCACCTCAACCAGCCGTCCCTAGCCCTATAAATATGAGTTGCACGCCCTCTCCTACCCCTATTCCACGCCTCCAAGCCCTAGAAGTCACTGCTGCCATGCCCGTGCGCCGCCGCTCGCTGGAGCCACCGCCGCCGCCGCCTGTGATGCACTACGTCGTCTTCTCCGCGAATCCTCATTCCTCGACCATCAAAGCAAGGTGAGGACCCCTTCTTCTCCTCCTTTACTACTGTTTTAGCATCATACTAAGTCCCTAGCAAAGCCTTAGCCCTGGCCAAAGCCTGATCTACGCCGCCACAGTCGTCGCCGTCGCGGACAGCCGCGCTATAGCCGATTGGCATCGACGTTCCTGACTGACCAGAGGTCAAATCACCAAACCCTTCCATTGACGCATGTCCCATGAGGTTCCCCATGCCCTCACCAACTAGTTCGGCTAGTAGAGCAGCCAAACTATTGATATCAAGGTCGACATACTCGCTGTCCGGTTTCTGGACGCGTTCTGCGCGCGCACTGATTTTGCATTCGCATTCCTCGTCAATTCGGAAGCCAAATGGATGCACCAACCACGTCACAACATGTCCCATTGAATCTTCTACGTGACCCTAGGAGTCCATCCCCGTTTGTGCAGCGAGATGACCATGACGATATTGCTAACCACAGCACATCACAGCCATCACCCGTCTCATCTCTGCTGATCGTTCTTCCTTTCAGTGGATGATCTATCAAAACCCATGCCATAGAATTGTGTTTCCGAGATATATGAACATCTCTGTTCAAATGGTTTCTCAAAATTCATAGCCAATCTCTGGGAATGCGACCGTCTTCGTGCCCAGGATGTTCTGGTACAGGGAGTACTAGATGGTTGTGGTTATGATTTTGGTACAGGGAGTACTAGATGGTTGTGGTTTTGGTTATAGTACAGGGAGTACTAGACGGTTATGAATTGCACGGTGGGGAGCCTTGTATGCTGTGTGTTGGACTGTATGGGTTACATTCACTTAAGAAAAGTATTGCTTTTGTTACTTCACCTGTGACATCCTGATGTGTGTTGAACATCCTGGGCACACATGATGAGTAATGTTGGCCTGATCTTCCGATAGGTAGCGATAAGTCGGTGGGTGGAGAACTCGACATTGATGATCTAAAGGCTTCGACCCGAACAGATCGTCTCCCTTGCAATCACTACACCACAGCTCCGATGGTTATCAACCGTGTCGCGTGGTTGACCTCGCCAAGAAGGCTCAATCCCTGCAAGCGTACCGAGAACACAAGCAAGAACGTAGAAGATGCAATCTGAAATATTGCGAATTGAATCCAAGCACTCGAAGTCGGGGTTCCACAAACACTTGCGGCGGCCTAGTCGGTCCGGAACAAGAGCGAAAATCTCACAACTGTGTATAGATCAATATCTAAGCAAAACCCAACCCTAATTAGGGCGACGGCTACTGTATATAAAAGACTAGGGTCGGCCAAGGACCCCTGGACGCGTCCCTAATGGACTCCAACACGATACACGGGCCAACGACCCAAAAGATGGTGGCGCAGCACCTTGACAGATTCTGGACGTCCACTTGTTTCAACGATTACCATTGACTCAGAAAGAATTTGGACATGGTACCAGTCCCGTTGGAAAGCTTATCTCCTTAGCTTTCCAACCATGTGTAGAACGTCAAAAACGGAGTCCGTATGCGTCCTGGGCGACGATTTTAGTGCAGACTGGTCCTGGACTCTGAAACGGACTCGAACTGGATTGGACCTCCACCTTGGCTTGGGCGCCCTTGCTGTTCTTCTCCCGTGTTCCTAAGTAACAATACATCACAATTATTCAGTAGGATCCCATTCTCATCAAAATATAAAGGAACACTAAGGAACGAGCTCACCTCATGATTTAGTTGACGTGCACGAGCTCGTGTCAATGGACCTATTGTTGGAGGAATACTCGGTGTGTGTGTATCCAAAAGAGTGATATCCTCATCAACACATAAGCCGCATCTAGTTTTGGCCGTTAAAACTGGGTGTGATACCCCAGTACTGAGCCATCCACCTTCTATTCTTCTCATATGTAGGTGGCAGGAGGAGGCCTAGAGAACAAGTGGTTCATCGACTCCGGTTGTTTGCGCCACATGACCGGAGATTCATTATGGTTCTCCAGCCTCACCCCCGTGAAGCGACATAAGTACATCACATTCGGGGATGATCGGAAAGGAAGGGTGAAAGACAAAGGTATTATAAGGGTTAATGAGAGTTTCACTCTCAAAGATGTGGTTTTGGTGGAGCATCTGGAATGCAATCTTCTCTCTGTATCTCAGTTGCTAGATGAGGACTTGGAAGTTCATTTCAAACGCAATACTTCTCGAGTTCTTGATTCTTCTTGCGCTTTGATTTATAAGATTTTTCGAGTTGAGAGAGTTTTTGGAGCTAATTTTTTAGAGTCTTCTAGTTCTTCTCGATGTTTACTTGCTTAACCTTCTTCTGAGCTTTGGATATGGCATAGGATACTAGGGCATATGAGCTTTGATTTGCTTACTCGTTTGAGTGCCCTAGGCTTGATTCGAGGATTACCCAAGCTCAAGTTTGAGAAGAACCTTGTGTGTGCTCCTTGTCGGTATGGCAAGATGGTTGCCGCTCCTCACCCACCAGTCAATGTGGTGGTGACTGAACGACCAGGGGAACTTCTCTATATGGACACTGTTGGTCCTTCTCGGGTTCGTTCGACGGGTGGGAAGTGGTATGTTCTTGTCATTGTTGATGATTTCTCTCACTGCTCTTGGGTATTCTTTCTTGTGAGCAAGGATGAAGTGTTTTCACACTTTCGGAGCTTAGCTTTGAGAATGTTCACAGAACTCCCTGGTGCATTGAAAGCAATTCGCAGTGATAATGGCACCGAGTTCAAGAACTATCTCCTTGATGCTTTCTTCCTTGAACATGGTACTGAACATCAATTTTCTGCCCCATGCGTTTCTCAGCAGAATGGCGTGGTTGAGAGAAAGAACAGGAGTTTGGTGGAGATGGCTAGGACGATGCTCGATGAGCATAGGACTCCTCGGAAGTGTTGGGCTGAGGCCATTAGCACAGCGTGCTACATCTCTAATCGGATTTTCTTGCACTCGATCTTGAATTTGACTTCTTATGAGTTGCGCTTTGGGAGGAAGCCAAAGGTTTCACATTTTAGATTTTTCGGTTGT
Source organism: Phragmites australis (assembly GCF_958298935.1). Classification (NCBI taxonomy): domain Eukaryota; kingdom Viridiplantae; phylum Streptophyta; class Magnoliopsida; order Poales; family Poaceae; genus Phragmites; species Phragmites australis. The sequence goes on along the minus strand of NC_084936.1, from coordinate 14,890,070 downwards.
CGTTGCTTCATCCTAAAGCGTGGCAATGTTGACAAGTTCGAGTCGTGTTCTTCCGATGGTATTTTCTTGGGGTATTCTCTCCATAGTCATTCTTACATGATTTATAATCTTGACACTAGCACCATCATGGAATCATGTGATGTGACTTTTGATGAATCAACCCCCTGTGCTAGTTCTGCCTTTGAGTATGCAGGTGATCAGGAGATGAGCGAGAGCATATTTGTAGATGGCAATCTTCCAGTTTTCAATGATGACGAGGATGATCCACTACCTCCCTCGACCACACCTGCTACCGAGCTAGCTTCTGCTTCTTCTACTCCAACAGAGGGTCCTGCAGCCTCTACTTCCACTTCTGCTGCTCTCAAGCCTACACCCGCACAGGTTGAGGGGGAGTTCACCTCTAGGCGTGAGGCCCCTCAACACATTCAGCAGCGACACCCTCCACACATGATGATTGAAGATCTTGAGAAGAGGGTAACAAGGTCCAAGTCTGCTTCTTATGCTCATTTTACTGATTCTGCATTCGTTGCTTCTTTTGAGCCCTATGATGTTGGAAATGCTTTATCTGATTCGAGTTGGGTCAATGCCATACATGAAGAGCTTAAAAACTTTGAGAGAAACCAAGTCTGGATCCTTGTAGAGCCAGCCCCTAATGTTCACACCATAGGCACTAAATGGGTTTTCAAAAACAAAAAGGGAGAGGATGGGTCTGTAGTGAGAAACAAAGCTAGATAGAGGATGGGTCTGTAGTGAGAAACAAAGCTAGACTAGTGGCTCAGTGTTTCATTATGGTAGAGGGGATAGACTTTGGAGAAACCTTTGCACCAATAGCTAGACTAGAAGCCATTAGAATCCTTCTTGCATTTGCGGCATCCCGAGATTTTATGTTGTATCAAATGGATGTCAAGAGTACTTTCCTAAATGGCTTCATAGAGGAAGAAATCTATGTCAAGCAATCCCCAGGCTTTGAGCACCTCAAATACCCACATAGAGTATACAAGCTTCAGAAAGCTTTGTGTGGGATTAAGCAGGCACCTAGGGCTTGGTATGATAGGCTTAGGTCTTTCTTGCTAGGGTATGGGTATGTGATGGGGTCAGCTGATAAAACTTTGTTCACTCTTAGGCATGACAATGATTTCTTACTTGTTCAGGTTTACATGGATGATATTTTTTTAGTGGCTCTTCTCATGCACTTGTGGCCAAGTTTGCAAAAACTATGAGCAGGGAATTCGAGATGTCGATGATAGGCAAGCTCAACTTCTTCCTTAGGCTGCAAATCAAGCAATGCAAGCAAGGTACATTCGTCCATCAGACGAAGTACACCAAGGAAGTTCGACATGAACGATGTAAAGCCATTGGCATCACCGATGGCTACCTCAACCGTGCTTGATCGGATGAAGATGGCGAGGAGGTGGACCAGCGGGAGTACAGGAGCATGATCGGCTCCCTTCTGTACCTGACGGCGACAAGACCTGACATTCACTTCATCATCTGCTTGTGTGGCTTCCAGGCTTCACCGAGGACGTCTCACCTCCAAGTGGTGAAATGCATTCTGAGGTATCTCAAGCACACTCTCGAGTTTAGGCTTTGGTTTTTTGCTTCCTCTTAGCTCTCTCTTCGAGGTTTTTCGGATGCAGATTTTGCTGGCTGTAGAATTAACAGGAAGAGTACCTCTGGTACTTATCATTTCTTGGGTACTTCTCTTGTGTGTGGGTCTTCTCGCAAGCAGTCTAGTATTGCACAGTCTATTGCTGAAGCTGAATATGTAGCTACTGCTAGCTGTTGCTCATAAATTTTGTGGATGGTTGCTACCTTGAGGGATTTTTGGTTAGATTTCAAGAGTGTGCCACTTTTGTGTGACAACACCAGTGCTATAAGCTTAGCCAATAACCCAGTTCAACACTCCAGAACCAAACACATAGATGTGAGATTCCACTTCCTGAGAGACCATAATGAGAAGGAAGGCATTGAGTTGAGCTACATAGATACCAAACACCAGCTAGCCGATATCTTTATCAAGCCTCTACATGCAACAAGATTTGCCTTTCTGAGAGGAGAGCTTGGTGTGTGTCATCCCTATGGCATTGTGTGAGAAGGAGTTGTCTTTGTACATACTCTATCTTACTTTTATTGCATTTGCATTGCATAGCATTTTGTAATATAATCTTGTTAGCAAGCTTCACTTATATGTTCTTTGCACTTTCTTGTACTAGTTGTGAATTTGTGCTAAGTGTAGTGGATGTATAACAATTTGTGCAAGCTTAGGCTCTTATTGAAACATGGCATAAAATTTGTTGAGCAAGCTTGTCTTTTCTAAAGAATGAACTTGAAATACGAACATAATCTCTTGTCACCTTTGAGTATTTGCTTTAGCTTAATCAGTGGTTAAATTAGGGCTAGTTCTGTGAAAAGCTTGTGCTAGGCCGCTTTGTTCAGTTCAGCGGATTGGGGGTCTTTGACCTTTGTCTATGTAAATATTTAGCCCATGATTAACCCTTGGGAGAGCATGTGCTCTTTTGTGTCGCAAAGGCACAACTTGTTCTGGCTTTGTGAAAAATTGCATATCTTGAATTCTATGTTGAGTTAATAAAATGAACGATCAAGTTTTGAGCTAAAATTGAATCCAATATGGTGGCTTAAGGCTTCATGTGGTTTGCCAAAGAAGTGAACCTATGGTTGCTTAAAACTCACTTGAGGATAGTTAAATGATCAAATGAGAAAGTTAACTTGTGCTTTTTTAATGTGCTAAGAATGTTCTTTTTCATGTTGTCAAACTAAGGCTTGGATTGATATGTGGGTGTTTGCATAGCCCGACGGGTTGAACTTGGTTGCCTAGTTTGAACTTGATATCACACTAGTTTCTCTAATCTTTGCACTGATCATGAAACTGCGGATGCTTTTGTGGTGACATCTTTTGGATAATTGAACAACATGATCAAAACTTGCTTCACTCCCGGTGCTTGTGACATGAACTCACTTCAAGACTTTGTGCGTCTTTGAGTTATATTGTTTACTTCTCACAGTGCTTTGACATCTCTAGTTCTTGCAAATGCTTTGTAATCTATATGTGAAGCTTTGTAGGCTTGCATTTTATTTGCACATCTTTTGCATAGTCTATTATCCTTGATGTTTGCATTGCCAAAGGGGGAGAAAATATGCCTAAAAATATTATGCTCAAATATTCAACAAGGGATGTGTTTTGGGGTTTGAGTTTTACTTGCTCTTTTGAGGTTTTTGGCTCGTCTTTACCTCTCTTAGAGCTTTTGCAACCTTTTTTATACCAAGTGACATATTTTGCTCTTTCTCGAGTTTTTTGTCACTTGGATGAGCTTAGCTTGTTTTAATTTCTTCAAACCTCAGGAAGTATCACATGATGCTCAGGAACTATCGACAACCTCAGGAAGTATCACATGATGCTCAACCCCAAAAAGTGCACGTTTGGCGTGTCGTCCGGCAAGCTTCTCAGCTTCCTGGTGTTGAGTTAAGGCATTGAGGCCAACCCGTGCAAAATTGAGGCTCTCGACCAGATGTGGTCACCTCGAACACTGAAAGAGGTCCAGAAAATGATAGGTTGTATTGCTGCTCTTAGTCGATTCATTTCCAAGATGGGCGAGTGAGGGATGCCTTTCTTCAATCTGTTGAAGAAATAAGATCAGTTCGAGTGGATAGAAGAAGCGGAGCACGCCTTCCAGGACTTAAAAAGGTACTTATCGTCTCCATTAATGCTCACACCGCCTAACGAAAAAGAGGAGCTCTTTTTGTATATTGCAGCTACCCCACAAGTTGTAAGCACGGTACTGGTGGTCAAACGGGAATGTCCCGAGAGAAAGGCCATGGTCCAGAAACCTATTTACTACATAAGTGAGGTTCTACATGATGCTAAGCTACGGTACCCGCAAGTACAGAAGCTAATATATGCAGTATTAATGTCTTCCCAAAAATTATGGCACTACTTTCAAGCGCACAGGATCACCGTCATAGTGACGTACCCACTGAAGGATGTAATACGCAATCAGGAAGCTACAGAACGAATCGCGCAATGGGTGATAGAACTAAATGAGTTTGATGTAAGCTACGTACCAAGCACAAGCGTGAAATTCGGAGTGTTAGCGGACTTCATCGTCGAATGGATAAGCGTTGAAGAAGCAAGGCCAAACATGGTCGAAGATCACTTGACGCTCTTCTTTGATGGATCGCTCACGCTCCAGGGTGTGGGGGCTAGCATTATACTCAAATCTCCAACGAGCAACGAACTCAGGTACGTTGTTCAATTAGATTTTAAGGCCTCCAACAATGTTGCAGAATATGAAGGACTGGTAAATGAGCTCCACATAGCTGCGTCGCATGGAATTAAATAGCTTCTTATGAAAGGGGACTCACAGTTAGTCATGAACCAAGTTCAAAAGGAGTATTAGTGCTCAGACGACAACATGGCGACTTATTTACTCGAGGTACGAAAGCTTGAGCCAAAGTTCGAAGGGCTAGAAGTGACGCACATCAGAAGGAGTGATAACTCTGGTGTGGATGAACTTGATAGACTCACTTCTTCTTGAGCACCGGTACCCATAGGAGTCTTCGTTGAGAAACTCCTTAAACCATCTGTCCCAACAGTTCGGTAAACGGATGCTGCCCAACTAGACCAGCAGTCTGGCCAGGTCAGCGAGACAGAACCTGCAGACATGGATGCTGCACTACTAGAATGCCAACTGACTTGGATGACTCCATACCAAGCCTATCTTGAGGGTCGAGACATCCCTGATGATGATGCGTCTCCAGAGAAAATTGCTCATAAATCCAAGCTCTACGTCTTGATAAACAACAAGCTCTACTGAAAGGGGAGTAACAGAATCTTGATGAAGGGCATCACTAAGGAAAGAGGGCAGTAAAATACTGCTCGATATCCATGAAGGCATGTGTGGTAATCATGCGTCTTCTCGCACCTTAGTCGGAAAAATTTTCCACCAGGCATTCTATTGGCCGACTACCTTCCAGGATGCTTCTGAGCTGGTCAAAAAGTGCGAGAGCTGCCAATTTTTTGAAAGGAAAATCACTCGACCAGCCCAAGCTCTGCAAACAATTCCTCTTTCTTGGCCTTTCTCCTTCTGGGGTATGGATATCCGGGGACTGTTCCCAAGGGTCCAAGGCGGTTACAAGTTCTTATTTGTGGCTATCGACACATTCACCAAGAAGTTCATGAGGAGCATAATTACTCGATTCGACATTCCGCATCGGATAATTACGGATAACGGTAGCCAAATCAGAAGAGGGACCTTTATCGCGTTCTGTGAAGAATTCGGTATCAAAACTCATTCCGCCTTAGTAGCTCACTCATAGAGTAATGGTTAAGTAGAACGTGCTAATGGAATTGTCTTACAGGGCATCAAAACTCGGGTCTTTGACAGGCTGAAAGCCTACTCGAAATGCTTGGTAATAGGACTTCCCTCAGTACTATGGGCTGTTTGTACTTCGACCAATAGAGCCACTGGTGAAACTTCATTCTTCTTGGTTTATGGAGCAGAAGCGATGCTCCCGACCGAGTTGTATTTTAGATCACCTCAAGTGCAAAGTTACTCCGAAGAAGGGCAAGCGAAATTATGAGCGGATGACATAAATTTACTCGAGGACTACCGAGATCGAGCATCTATTCGAGCGGCTAAGTATCAGCAAGCATTGCGTAGATATCAAAGCCAGAGAATTCAACCCAGAGAACTCGCTGCTGGGGACCTCGTCCTACGAAAAGTGAAGAAATAGGCCCGACGCCATAAGTTGTCACCTAAGTGGGAAGGACCTTACATAGTAGTCGAAGTCACTCGACCTGGGTCAGTTCGGCTATCTACGCCAAATGAGGAGATACTTGAGCACTCGTGGAACATCGACCAACTCCGAAAGTTTTATTCATAGAAAAGGTAGGTTACATGTAAGTCGATTACATTCGATTTGGTTAGCTACTTGATTACATAATCTTTCCCTTTTCCTCTAATCTGTGTGGCTAGTGCAAAATTAGCAGAAAGGATCCACCTAGCTCTGGCAAATAGTGAAGATCCACCACCTCCAAAAGTTTAGAGGCGTATGGACCCTCATTCACCCTTGAACGAGTCGAGGAACCTTTTATACTCCTCCCTCAGGCGGCAGCTGATCACCCCAGGAATTAGCCGCTGACCAGCATAAGGGCCAGGAAAAGTGGCCGAGGCGAAGGCCCGGCTGGAGCTGCTGACCGGTGCCAGTGGTGTCGAGTGGTCTTCTACCTGGCACAAAGGCGATTTGGCGGTTGTCGACGGAGAAGGCAATAGTGCCTCCTTCACGGGCAATGACTCAAGGGCTCCACTGCCAAAGACCTCAATGGCAGCTTGGTCAATGATCTAGTCGAGATCACCACCATCCTCTTTCCTCTTCGGTGCAGAGCGCTGCGCTGAAGCACATGTCTTGATGTAACGGAGAATGCACCGAGTAAGGGGATGGTGATGATCTACGGTGGATGCTTCTTCCCTCTCCTTCTGAGGCCCGCTACTCAAGTCCTCATCATCAGAGGACATGATGATAATGACCTCAGGAAGCATCATGGCGAGAGAACTAGGGGAGAGGACTTCTTGGATTGGCTCAAGAAGCAGAGATGGAGTGGAGGCCATGGCTTCAAGCTCTACGAGTCTTAGGAGGCAATAGGCAAATGAAACAAAGGAGACGATGGACAAACAGCTTCGAGTCCCCTCTATTTATAGCGGGGGAAATGGGTTGTACTGTATAAATGTAGCCATCAAGATCCGAAACGATGGCGTCGCCTCGGGTGCGTAGCACGTTTGGTGGGAGTCATGATGGCGTTATGGCTTGTCTCATCTCTACAAAGAGGGATAGGCGGCCATTATGACATGTCAGATCAATATTGCAGTGAAAATGAGTACAAATGGGAGTGGGAACTTTTAATGCCCACCTACCCAGTGGTTTGAGTTCACTCTATAATCATATTGCAATCAAAACCATAATACTCGGGAGCTTGTACTCTCTAGTATTCAGTCGAGAATGAGCCTTACGCTTCGGCCGACTTTGTGATCGAGTACATGGTTGAGAATGAGCCTTACTCTTCGATCAACTCAGTCATCGAGTACATGGTCGAGAATGAGATTCGGTCGAGTACAGAGTTGTGAGCTATAACACTGCTCTTCGATCAATGGTACAGGTATGTTCTTATCTACTCTCCGATCGAGTAATTTCTTCCTAGACCATAGAGTTGGGGGCTGCATCGTAATACTGTATTTCTTTTATACATTTTTTTGCAAAATTTTATCTGGTTCTGCGTTGATCACGATAAGTAGAACGAACGGAGGCGTGTGTTGGGTCGATGAAGGATAACTATACCTCAGGAGGCATAACGGCACAGAGATTGTCAGACTTGTCACACCTAACAGCCAAAAGGGTTCTGAAGTCCTAGTCTGCCTTACGTGTGCTCTCTATCGAGTTCATGTTTGATGCTGATCAAATGCACAAATTGATAAAAGTTCGCAAAAAAAATCGATATGCTCTTTCTTTTTCTAGCTCTGTGTTAGTCTTTTCCTCACTATTACGGTCTTCTCAAGTACTCGAGGGCCGCGCATCTAATGGCTTATCTAGTTAAGATTTCAGGTGTTGACAGATGCATAATCGTATGATCTTGAGAACGATGATAACATGTATCTATTAGTTATTGCATCTACTTATGCTAATCATATTTCATCGACAAGGGAATAGCAGATAAAAGCATAATAGACTGGCAAAGTGTAGTATTATTGTGGGCATTCTCAGATTATAAAATATGTTTTACATGTGCCAGAACAGGATCGACCATCAGTCCGAGGGACTCCCCTCACTATCGTCACTAGGAAAACTGGGCCTCAATGACTCGACAAAAGCTGGAACTACCGACTAGACGCTTTCTACAAGCTTTGCGGCCTCCTCGCTAGTGCAATTAAACCCGACTACCACCAAAGAGGTATCGAGCATGGGGTTATAGCTCTTGAGAATACCTAGCAAGGTGGCAACGCTTGTAGAGGCTGCTTGGGACATGAGGTCGAGGGTCTGCTCCTTCAGCTCTTGAAGAGCCAGGACAACAGCATCCCTTTCATACATCATCGCCTTCTTTTCAACTCGAGCGGTGTTCACTTGATTCCTGGGTCTATCCTAAAACTTGACATCGTCGTTAACCTTCTTCATTGCGTCAGTAAGAAGCCTTTCCTTGTTGTTGCACGAGGACTCAAGGCCTAAAAAAGGTAAACTGAATAATAATTCTTTGTTAGTCACCCAATAATCGAATCATGCACTTGTGATCAAGAACAGACTTACGTTCAATTTTCTCCCTCTTGGCTTTGAGCTTCTTGTGGTGGTTGGCCTCAGCAACAACTACCTAAGTGCTTGTAGCTTGGAGAAGAGTTTTTATCGCCGCCCACGGATCATCAGTCAGAATTGATATTGAAGTTTCACTTCCCCTGAGCTGCGGGTCTTCTTCGAGCGCGCTCGAGGCAGGATCTCTAATTGGAGCCGAGGACGAGTCAATCAGGGAAGTTAGCCCCGGATGGCTGGTCGAGACACTGGCAACCTTGTTTTGCGCCACAGTCGATAGTCTGCAATCAACAAAATAAGAGAAGTGGAAAAGAAAGGACTGCTAATCGACCAATCGAGATCAGAATCCAGAACAAACCTCTTGAAAATTAGAACGTGTGAAATGATGCTTGACTTTAGCCTTTTTGTGGTCACCTTCTTTGTTCTTGGTCCGATAGGCAGAGCTGGTGGAGGAGGTACACATGGACCAGGCAAAGTCAAGTCATCAGTAGCCTGCAAAAACCAGATAATAATAATGCATTATCGAGTGAAAGTATGACCAATTAAAGAGTGATAATTCGACTAAAAATACTTCTCTAGTCGAGTCATCAGGCATGTCAGTCCCTCGAGTTGGCGATTGCAAGGACGCGCCAGACGTCCCCTAAAAAAGATTCATCTATGCAACTCATCATTAATAGAATGACTAAAAGAAAATTGATAACTCGAGAAGAGTTACCTTTTCGGCCGGGTCATCGAGAGCGGCGGTTGCTCGAGGAGGCGTTTGAGTTGGTACGCTCGTCGTTCCCTAACAAAAGGCCACTCATCCAAACTGAATGCCTTCAGGTATCTACTTGATAATTTGAAAGGAAATAAGAAGATAATGAAAACTTCAATCAGCATACTTGAGGGCTCCTTTGCTTGCGCTTGAGAGGGCACGAATCTAACAACAGATGAGAAGACGGGGATGATCTCTTCGATCGAAGAGACCCCTCGGCCTCCTTGTTGGTCGATCCTTTCCCCTTGTTGACGGCATAGGCAGAAGTAGCACCATCGAGATCAAAGACCTCGTTCGAAAGGATATGTTCTGGGCGGAAAACTGGAGCTTGTAGTCACACAGACAAGTCAGAACAAATATACAATAATAGGTCTTACTGTTCCATTAAGAAAATCCTTATATCTAGTCAAGGATTCTCTAAGGAGTAAGGCGCAATGTCACACTCTGGTGCGCCGGAAGAAAAAAGCTTGTTCAACTGGGCGGTGACGTCCTGGGTAGGCAGTGCTGAAAAAGAGAAGAAAGGTTTACTCGACAAAGCTCGAAGATCATAGCAAAACAAAAAGGGCAAAGTGCTAACTAAGCCTTACATCCGGCCGCATCCCTAGAAGCATCCTCATTCCCACTGTACTCCCAAGCCAGACACGTTTGCGCCTTCAAGGGACTCAATCTCTTACTAACTAAGTCTCTGGCCACATGCCCCCAGTAAGGCCAAATTGCCTCAGCATGCCAATCCTGTTGGCAAAGTAGGTGGTGTGGCTAGACTCTCGATGCTCTTGCGTCCAAGAAACATTTTGGACAAGAAAAAGACCTTTATACACTAAAGGAAAACCGATCGGGTCGGGATTGGAGACGTAAAACCAAAGTTTCTTCCAATCCTTCGACCAAGAGGAAGTTAGGGGAACCAAGATATAGGATTTTCTCATTGCACTCCTCAATTGGAAACCACATCCCCTGACACATTTATTTTTGATAATCCTTTTTAGTTTATAAAAATACTAAAAAAGATTCAACCTTGGCTCAATGCTAAGGAAAGACTCACAAATATGAACAAAAACACTCAACATGGTGACCGAATTGGGGTTTAGGTGGTGAAGTTCAATCTGGTATTGATTGAGCACATTGAAAAGGAACTTGGAAGGAGGGATATTAAAACCACAACGGAAGAAACACTCAAAAACTATGAACTCCTGCTCGATCTTGCAGTAAGGGAATCTCTCACCTGATGCCGTCCTCCATTCAACCAGGCTGCGCAGTGGCACCACTCCTGCTTTGAGTTCAACCAGCCGAGTGTCTTGCATAGCTAAGGGCGTTTAGGCCTCAATCATGAACCTCGCCTCGTCGTACTGATCGGGCGAGGCGTCGGCGGCCGCTGCGCCCTACTACTTCTCCGGCGAGGAGGAAGGCGGAATCATCGAGGAAGAGTTGGGATACATGGATCTAAACTTCTTTCTAGCGGTGGTGCGTGCCGAGGCAAAGAAAGCTGAGAGGTTTGTGCAGGAAGACTGATGGCAAAGGACGAACAATGGTCGCTGCAAGGCCGGGTCTTACGGGTAAAAAACCAAAAAGTTACCACCGTTTCAACCACTCCCACCTTTACAACTCTTCGACCGGTGTGAAAAAAGGAACGCTGACGACGTGCGAATCTCTGCACAACCTTCTACCCGTATTAAATGCACCCATACCCACTGTTTCAAAATTTTGAAAGGTTTCATTACTAAGCTCCAATTTAGTAACATCGATAACAAATTAATACAAATATATTTGGTAATCCATCCTGAGCACCCCCATCAGCAATAAAGCAAATAGATCATTTCTCTCAGTCTAGTAGGACATCATTAAGACAAAATGCATACCTTGTAGATCTAAGCACATGCCGCCGATTCATTCATCAATCTGGAGCAGAGTTTATATGCCTATGAGCAAATTGTATATGTGATATAAAATAAAGACAGTTCATCTATCACATCATAATAGTAAAAGCATAGTAATCGTGAATCCACATCATCAAGCTCCTTATTTATTATCTGGAGCTGTGATTGCACAAGGTAGGAGCCCAATTTCTTAGCCGATGGATCTTTAGCATCAGACTATTAAATTAAGTATACCTTTTTTTTATAAATATGTTCATACCAAGAAATCTATCTGTTTTGTTGGTGTGTTGATACAAATCTGGAAACGTTGTAAGAGAGAAAGTATATTTTGGAAAATCCGGAGGTTCATTCAGCACTTCAGCTATTTCAATTCTCCTATTAAGTCTTATCATATAAGGATTTTGAACTACTTTGTATCCAGGCTTTGTTCTTTCAACAGTTATCTTCCTCATGAGGACTATTCCCTTCTTTTAGTTGGGGCTCGAGCAGTGCTATTGCATCCGGTGGTATTTCGGCGTACATGGAATCACCCTGAAAGCATAGTCATATATTGTTTAGTCTCATTATCTTGAATGAAACAAAGAGGCATATCTGAGCAAGCATGTGTAACTCAGCATGTCCAGTATAAAGATAGGGAAGTGTAAAGATCTGTTATTTGGAAACATGGTTCGTTATATAAGGCAATAGCTCACATTGTACCACATGAATGGTTAGAAGTGTTTTTTATGGTTATAATTAGCACAATGTAACTTGTCCAACAAAGGACCTACAAACATTTGCATGATATCTCTATTCATATTATGGTTGAACCATTGCAATACTAAATAGTCTAGAGTGGTGGCTGCAGTGTTAAACTTTGGTTAGGTAAAGATCATATTGTGGATCGGAATTCTAATAAGAACTGCATTTTGTAAGTAGGTAATCATTTATATTGATTTATATATTGTTTTGAATATGTGTAGTGTATAGTTATGAAACTATTGTTACCTTTTGATCTATGACTACAAGATCAAGGTGCTTGACTGGATCATCATCTTTCTTCCTCAAAATTTCCATATCCTTGATATTCTAACACAAAGCACATAGGTGAATCCTCCAGGCTATATCTGTGACAACAGGCTGATATTCATCTGCATGTGAAAAAGAAATAGAATTATTTGTATTAATTGAGCTGTTAGATTCATATGTAATTAAATATTTCTTTGTAAACTATATTTTGTGTTTGGGAACCGCATGTTCCATCCTCATTTTCTATCAGTATCTTAAGCCTGTCTTTACTCGTGACATGTGACACAACAAAATATAGTTGTCCATGAGTAAGCACTTGCTTCTTTAAATACACGCCAACTGTTGATAATGTTTGGCCTTGACTTTTATTTATTGTCATTGAATAACACAACTTTATAGGGAATTGCCTACGGTTTAAAATAAAGGGTCATCGAGAACCTCTTGTAGTTCAATTGATACGTGGAATATAAATTTTATCACCAATATTTGTTCCAGTTATTATAATAACTTTAATTACATTGTCTCCTAAGTTGGTTACAATGAGTCTTGTACAACTGCATAGTCTGATACTTTGATTTAGATTTCTAAGTAGCATGATCGGTACTCCTACTTTCAATCGAAGTTTATGTTGAGGAAAATTGTTTGCGTCTAATGTGTTTAAGTATTCAACTGGATATAAAATATCAACATCATTGCATGAATCGAAGCATTTGGATATGTTGTCTGCACTTACATATTCTATCTCTTCGCCTGGTACAAGTGTTAGAATGAAAGAGTTTATTTTGTCAACTATTTCATTAGTAGGTGTTAATATTGCTTTGTCTTTCAAGTAATCCGCTTCAAGGTAGTTCTGAGTAAACTCGGGGTATATAGCATGTACTAAAGCTTCTATTTTAGGCCCGGATGGATATAATAATAGTTCATTCGGTATACCTATTAATGTGGAACCTTTACTGTTTATAGAGCTTGATGATGTGATAGTTCCATTACCTAAATTTAGGATCCATTCATTGAACAATTCAGTATCTCTATAGATATTACTTTCTGGCTCCATCTTTTTCAATCGCATATTTTTTGTAAGATAAATTATTTGTACGTATTTCCAAAGGTATGACTTAATTATAGACACATTTATTATTTGAGATCTTGATCCATTTTCGATAACTGGTAATATTTATTTTGGATCTCCTCCTAGTATGACAACTTTTCCTCCGAATGGTAAGTTGTTTGCATCTTTATTTATTTGATTCATTATATCTTTCCTAGATCTATCTAGGGCTTCAAAACATTGTTTATTTGTCATTAGAGTTTCGTCTCATATTATCAAAGACGTTTCAATCATTAGCTCCGCTAACATTGTTCCATGTTTTATATCGCATATGGAGTTTTCATTGATATCTACTGGTATCTTGAACCTTGGATGTGTTGTGCGACCATTTGGAGGTAACAATGATGCAACTCCTGATGATGCCACGGTCAATACTATTATTTTCTGAGCTCTAAGGTATGAAACTATAGTGTTCCATAAGAAATAAAAGTTTTTCCGGTACCTCCATGTCCAGATGTGAAATAAAAGTTATTTTTGTTGTTTAATACACTGTCAATAATTTTATGAAAAGCTTAATTTTTCTCTTTATTTAATTTTGTCTATAATGTGTTAGCTTCTTGTTCTAAAGAATTGGTATCATAGCTCATTTCTTCTTGTATTAAATGATTGTTAGAGTTTTGTTTAAAGTGAGTTGTTTTAGGAGGTAGGTTGAACATACCTATATTTACTCCATTTTTATACATTATTTCTTCTAGCTCTTGTAATAAGATATAACGTATCTCATTTTTTTGAATTATGTATTGAACAGGATGATATCTTAATGCTATTTTATGTTGGATATCATCAGCCACTTTTTGCCAATTTTTTTTTTCAAAAAAATTCCGTTCATCATGGATATTGCAAAATAGTAACATTATTGCAAATAGATATCTTAGCTGAGATGATGTTGCCCATGTTGCAGCTTCATCAAATGTAATATACCATTCAGTATCGTTATTTAATAACCCTCGAGCTACACATGCTTCTTTGAAAGTTTGATATATGGTCCCTTTATATGTTTTAATGTCATCGTAGCTTGTAGCTCATTTTACTATCATTAGTAGCATGCCTAAATAAAATCGTTCTCCTTCGGTTGGGTTTACATAATACAAACATCCAATTTTATAACCATATACACTTTTTATCCATTTTTTGTTTGATTCATCCCATCTCCATTTTAATGGAAAATCGCAATATGTTAGTTCCCTAGTGTTATCATTGTATTTATTGGTTGTGAACCATTCTGTTAGCATAGTTTTCTTTGATTTGGATCTTTCATAAGTCTTTGTAAATTTGTATTATTTTTAATATAATATAATTGTGTTCATAAAAGGTAGATGTACCGGTAATCTTTCTACAACAGGTGTATGGTGATGTATCTCGTAGCCATGAAGTCTCCATAGAGCATATTGTTCACAAATATATCTACAATCTAGATATTTCTTGATCTCATCTATTTTATTTGCTGTTTCATCAATAAGTTATGTTTTTTTGCGACCAATAGTTTGTCTCTTCACACGTTCTTCAAACAAAAATATTGATCCGCAATATTTGCATGTGTAGTCTGGTGTTCCAAAGTATGATCTTTCGATGTATGTGTCTTTCAAGTATTCTATGTGTTCTAGTGTAAAGTATACCATTCCATGTGGTGTCGACAAATAAGCATGTTGTAGCTGTGTCATTTTGTGTTTGTTTTCGTTAGTTATTTTATGCCTTTTTGCCATGTTTTCCACATGAGTTATGTTGTCACTAATCATGTTATCCTTATCAGTACCTAATATCTGTATAGCATACCATCTTTTTCTCGCAGAATACTTTTGTTTACTCAATTTATCCATAAATTATAATTGAAATATTCATGGTACCGAATGAAATAATAAAGGCAAAAATAGTTAGTAGTTACATAAATAGTTAATTCGAAAATCAACAAATGTGATGTAACAAAAATTATTACAACCAACGTGGAAAATTAGAAAATTCGGATAGAAAATACTAATATTTTTCCATATCAGTATGATTGTTGCTACAAATAAATTTTCTACTAAAATTAAGTGCTTCTAGCCCTACATTGATAATAGATTTACTTATCCTCTCATATAATAACGCTTTGTAGTAATTGTAGTTAAGTACATTGAATCCATATATTATTTGGAGAACTTTTAGAGCTTCTAATGCTATCTGCTCTTTTTTGCAGATTAATATCATTATTTGCATTAGCCCAAAATAAGAGGGTTTTATTAGATGAGAAATATTGTGATTTCAGTATGTCCATCTCGAGTCCTGCTAGCACAGTCCTATCTTCTGTACACTCAGTTAAGCATGAAGCATATTTTTTCACTACAATTGTTGGCAACGTTTGTCACAGTAGATCAATGAATGAAATGCTTATCATTGACATTCTATTAAATGCAACGCACATAGCCATAAATCGTCGATTCATTAATATTGCTGTAGATCAGGAGCAAAAGAATAATATGTGTAACTAGGACATTATAGGTTATTACCTTTTATTCTTCTCTGATATTTCCCTTCGCTGATCTTGTTCTTGATGTAGTCAATACAGAGATATCCCTGAAATTAGATAAATAGATGAAAATATTAGATATATCATGTTTATTTATAACTTGTGTGTTCGAATGTTTTCATAGTTGTAATTTCATGATTGTTCCGCATTACAAGTTGCAACCTTTATATCGATACAAAGTTTTTTAAAGCCAGGTTTCATATTTACATGACGGCATGCTTTACTTATTGAGCTTCGGACTTTAAATAGTTGTTGACCATGGGATTTTTAAGATACAGAGGTTGACCTAGGTTGTTCAAGACCACCGTTTGTAATAGTCATTTCAATGCTGCAGGTTACTCATTATTCTATAGTTTTGTATACAGAGTATTGGTAGCTTAGTAGAAGCAATGTCACTATTCAATGGAATCTTTTTCTGAAACTTAGCTTCAAAACATGCTGCAAGGTAACTTAGCTTTAAATATCTAACCCATGTAGTTTCTAACAAATGCAGAGCATGTCTGTTTTGACTTCTAGGTACTGGAAGAGTACCTGAACTAAAGAATGAAATAAAGAAAGGGAAGAAGAAACAAATTAGTCAGTGGATTATTGCAATGTCGTTTTATATGGAGAGATAATATATCATTACTATAAGAAAAATTCCATCACTAATAACTAAGAAACATCTACCTTGTTAACACCAAATATAATCAGAGTAACAATGTTCTATACTTTTTCCAGTTTGTGTTCTTCATATTTCAACTTGCATAGTGTCTATAAGGATCATTTGAAATATCTTCATAATTGTACTGCATCGATGTATTGATCAAGGAACAAGAGTGCAGCTGGAGGAAACCACATGGGCTGACCAGGTGAATTCTTCTCTTATTTCCATCCTCCTTTCTTTTTACAGAAAGCTACACATTAAATTTTCTCAAGAATCACATGCAATCGAACATCATGCATCTATTTTGTTTTCCTTCCTTAGAAATAATAGTTGACTTTGCAAATCTGCATTTGTATTATCATAGAACACTCTGAGAACACTCTGTTCTCCTCGAACAAATAGCGCTGGACATAGTATTCTTCCCGGAGTACCCCATTCCGACGAGGTATAGCGATTAGCAATGTACTGGATCTTGATAATGCTGCTACTCTGAATTATGCTCGCATTAGTCAAGTGTTATTAGTTTGCTCACTAGCATGATTTAGGGTGCTCTACATCTAATCATAATAAATCTTGCTAATTTATTGGCTATGGTCACTGCTAGAATGTCAAGTTGAGACGCATGTTCCCGCCGCACTCGACAGCAAAGAGTACCTACGAGACAAGAATTTGAGAATTGTAGAATTTAGGTCTGCAGTCCGCTTCAGGAACGGCGGCATTGCAAATTGGTAATGTACCATAGTTTCTCTGGCTATACTTGGCTTACATTTGTTTCTGCTATGGATAAAATCACCGGGCTCTTGCTATCCTTTTTTGGTCAGTCAACCTCGGGCCTCTTTGTTCAATCAAGAATCTGGATCAAAAGAGTAATGGTAAGCAAGCTTGATTGAGCAACAACACTCGAAGATGCCATTTGCAGAAATGTTGTTCGCAGCAGGCAGTGTACGGGCTGTTTCTTGCTTTTTCCCCCAATGCCCTATCCTTTTGCTTGCTGCTCTACACTATCCAGACAATCGATCTTCCTCGATCTTTCCTGAAGTTTGGGGAGGTGACGTGCCAGTGTGAGAACAGCCCAGCGGCAAGCCCACTTCATGGTGGCATGCGGTAGCGGTCGTTCAGGACGCTAGCTAAAAGGGTAAGACGTGCTAGCATGCTAACGGACGGGCAGTGTGCGGGCTGTTTCTTGCTTTTCCCCCCAAAGCCCTATCCTTTTGCTTGCTGCTATACACCGTCCAGACAATCCTACAACTTCCTCGATCTTTCCTGAAGCTTGGGGAGGTGACGTGCCAGCGTGAAAATGGCTCAGCGGCAAGCCCACTTCATGGTGGCGCATGGTAGCGGTCGCTCAGGATGCCAGCTAAAAGAGTAAGACGTGCCAGCGCCCACGATATCGGACAACGCCAGTGCCAACGCCCACGCTATCGGACGGCTGCGGACAACCTGCTGACGTGGAAGCGCCTCGTTCGAGTTTTCTTTTCTTACGCGGAATAGGTATAAGAGATAAGCATACCCTTTCGGTCCTTAGCACTAGAGCCGCTCGATGCCTGATCTACGGTCTAGATTTAATGAGTCATAGAACCAATCAACAGACTGTGTCATTGTCTACGTCAGTGCCATGTGCCAAGCCGGTCAGCACCACCTAATCGATTTGGATGATGTGTCATCTAGTTAGCGCGCCTAGTCAGTAAGCCAGTTGACTGCCACCTCGCCCGCCACGCCAGACCCACCACCTTCCCTGCCCACATGTCAGCACCTGTAGCACATGTGGCAATCCAGTAAGCCGGCCGATCGCCACCCATGTCAGCATACTTTTTTATCTTTTATTAATTCTTAATCGCTGATGTCATAAGTATAGTGTGATGACACAATAAATATATTATTTAAAATAAAAATAATTCTGATTAAGGTAATAATGTTTTATAAAGGTTTTAATAATGCTTATTAATTTTTTTAATTCTTTGTATGGTTTATTAATTCAACTAAATTCCAAGAAATTCTAGAAAAATCCTAGAAAATACAAGAAAATCCTAGATTATTCTAGAGAATTCCTAATCATATAGTTTCACCTGTAGTTAATCTTTTTGTCATGTTTTAATCTTTCAAAAGTCATAACTCGTCAATTGTAGCTTTGATTTGATCCATTCTTTCGCCAAAATTTTCAGAAAAAACTAATATGTTGTGTAATGTTGTTTGTTGTGCACTATTTGCTTATTTTTGAATCTTGATATTTATTTGTTGTCTTTTCGCTTATGTTCGCGAGTAGATGCTAACATTCTGGAGGACCCGAAAGGGCTTCAGGATCAAGACTTTGAAGACCCAATAGAGTATTGTGAAGTAACGTTGTGTTTTTGACCATATTGATCCTAGTTTTTTAAACAATATATTTTACAAACATGCATGCTAATAATATTGTTGGGAATCCCAAGTTAGACTTGACCCTAGTTTTCCTTTATCATCTTTGTTGTCATGGTTATGGTTATATTATGGAAGGGTATGTCATGCTTAGTCTTATTTGGGATGATGATAATGGTAATAGCTCAATTGAATATGATAATGAACCTATGCAACTATAATAAAAGATGATGATCTAATTTTGTAGTAACATGGAATTAGGTTTGAGCAAGTGGTTTGATGAGACCAGTATCGTTGTGTCGATAATTGGTGAACCACCGATCCTATGAATTTATAGAATTTATGGGGGATGCCTCAAGTAGACAAAACAAGAGAACACATAGATGAGTTTTTATACATGTTCGAGCCCCTCTTAGCATAATAACCCTACATTCTGTTTGTCTTGTATTGAACTGAGACTGTTATAAGAGGGTGCATGGCTAACCTAGATGGATCTAACCTAGTCGAATAGCTTCTAATGCCATGTAGTCTTCCATCGCTTGTTAGCTCCTGTAATGGCTTCTAGCTTGTGCGACTTGTCCTCTGCAGGGATAGAGATATGTCCTGTTAATTGTGGGAAACCATGGGGTTGCTGGATATAGTAATTATCCAGTAGTCATCATCAAGCCTCCACCAATACATGAAATGAGGTTTCGACAGATCAAGTCCTTGGTTAGCAAAGATAAGCATTTTGTTCAACCTAGTCATTTAGTAAGACTCGGGTTCTCGATTAGGATTATGCATCTAACTGGGTTCTCTAGGTTCTCATATCATCTATTCAGGGTTCTGAACGCCTCCGAAATGTCAACCGAGTCCTCGAGAAGGTGTTCCATCTGAGTAGGATTTTTGAACAACCCAAAAGATATCATCCCGTCCTTGCAAAAGTACATGGGAGATAATGCTTATCGCTAGCCAAGCTCAAAAGTTGAACTGTTGCAGTGGAAGTTTTGCGTGGTGGTGAAGCAATCATTCCGTCTTCTCAACTGCCCTGCGTGCTTTGGCACACACGGTAGGTAAATGGTTGCATCGGTTTCCTACCTCTTTGTATGTGTGAGCTAGCAGAAAAGATGCGACCTTGATGACCGAGCGATGCTTGGGTGCTCGTGATCCATTATGTGGTCGCGCATGGAATTAATGGTTGGGAGGCGAAGAGATACTGGCTCCTGACCTGTTAGCCTATAAAAAGCCCCTATGTGCCAAAACCTGGCAGCACGAAACCTGAGTTTGACCATGGAACCTCCTCCTTCTTCTCTGGAATATTCTCTGTCTTCCCCTAAGTACTCTCCCCTCACACCACTGCTGTCTCCCATCGAATCTGGTTTCGTAGTGCAGGATATCGACATCTCCTCCGATGAGGAGGTTGAAGAGAAGGCGGCAACCCGCGGTGTCCTTGTTAAAGAAGGCAAGCTCTTGGTATCCTCAAGATCATCCCAAGTCCAAGACGAAGTGGACTAGGACCTATTAGAGGCGGAAATACTGGAGGAAGAGGCGGCAGCTGAGGTGGAGGAATATGAGGCATCCAGTAGCATCTCCATTAAAGACAGCAAGGTATCGACTACTTCATCCCGAGCAACACTGACGTGTTTGGGGAGGCACCAATGCCTCTCCCATCCTCATCATCGTCAGAGATGTTGGTGGCATTGTTCGCCCCTCACCAATCTGATCAAGGGACATCCCAGCACCATTCAAGTTGGCGCCGATCCCCGACACCCCATGTGTAAAGCACCCAATGTTGTTGGAACCAAGCAGGGTGTCATCAATGGATGCCTGACCTTTTTTCTAAATCGATGAAATGTAAGCTGGCTAGCTAAGTTCCACCCTGGGTCGATCAAGAAGTACAATAGGAGCACAAATCCCGTTGAGTTCTTCCAGATCTATACCACAACCATCCAAGTTGTTGGTGGGAACAAGAAGGTAATGGCAAATTACCTCACCACAGCCCTTGAAGGGGCAGTCTGGACATGGTTGACCAATAAATCGTCAGGGACGATCTACTCGTGGGAGCAGCTTTGTGACGTGTTTCAAGCTAACTTCCATGGTACATACGTTTTCCCCGACATGAAAAACATTATCTACCGTTATGAGTAGACATAGAATGAAACCTTGCACTGAGTTCGTGCATCGCTTCAGCAACACCTGGGACTCCATCACTAAGATCAGTGACTACAATGACATCCAAGCATTCACTCTGGGGGTTAAGAGCCGGATATGCATTGAAGACATCAGCATGAAAGAGCCTGAGATGGTCAAAGAACTCATGAGGATCGTTAATAAGTCCGTCAAGGCTGAAGACACTCTCCTTTTCATCAAGGAGAAAGCCCAGGGCATCAACATTCTCAACTCGGGCTTGACGATGACAAAGTCAAGAGAAAGCGCAAGAAGAATACCAAGGGAGGTAAGGGCAAGAAAGCTAAATCTGATAAAGTTTTTGCAGATCTAACCAATATCTACCCCGACAAGTGCTCCGGTTCTTCCCGGGGCAAGAGTTTCACATTAGGCTCTATTGAATGAGACGGCAAGCCTTGGTTTGACCTCCACTAGACCGACAACCATATCCTCCATGAGTGCCGACTATGGAAGAAAATGGTCAGGGCGGAGGTTGAGAAAGCAAACAAAGGAAAGAAGACCCAGGTCGTGGCCTAAAGCAGGGACACTAGCTCCAGCAACAGCGAGGACAACATGAACCATTGTCTTTTCATCCAGACGAGAGGATGGTCGACAACATGTTCGGTGGTTCCGCCTCCTTCGAGTCCAAGTAGCAGTACAAGACGATCGCCCAAGAAGTCTTAGCTTCCATACCCAACGGTTGCCAGGCCATTAAGTGGTTAAATGTCGAAATCTCCTTCAGCCAAGATGACTGCCTAGAAGACTTTGTACGGCCAGGCCGCTTCCCGATATGGCCACGCTTATGATCAACAACTGTAGGGTCACCTGAGTGCTTATCGATGGACGGAGTTCCATGAACATCCTCTTCGCAGGCGCACTCGAAGGGATGCAAACCTCTCAATCTACCATCAAGCCAGTTACACAAGCCTTCCACACTATAGTAACAGGATCTTCAGCCACTTCAATCGGCCAGATATCACTCCTCCTCACCTTCGTAAAGCATGAGAACTTCAGGACATCAAAAATTGTATTCGACGTGGTCGAATTCGAGACAACGTACAACACCATCTTGGGACGACCAACCTTGGCCATGTTGATTAACATCGCGCATTATGCTTACCAATGTGTGAAAATCCTGGGACACAAAGGGGTCATCACCATCCGGGTTGCCCCAAGGTAGGTTCCCGTTACGACAAGAGGAGTCTTGACATGGCACCTCAGCACCAACCAAGCAAGGAACCCAAGAGCTCAAGGATCAAGGTGAACAAGAAGCCTTAGTCATGACTACGATCACAACACCTCGAGGCACAAACCCATACACTCGGGGGCTTGGTTCCATGACTAGACCAGAACCAATGTAACAGCGCCTATGCTACCCCTGAAGTAACAAGGTCACTGCTTATTGGTTTAATCTAGTATGCGTTGTTTAGGTTTAAGATAGTAGGTCTACAATAGCTCGTGGGTTGTCAATAAACTCTGTAAGCCCAAGTGTAAGTATTAAGAGTACCTTTCGTAATAATAAAGATCATATTTCCTAGGAAGTCGCTTATATTATTTCCCCGCCTTACATGTCTTTCTATGCATCCTCATGCTCGACAAATGGGGTATACCGCTTCTCGGGTCCTTCGTCCCAAATGCGCACCCAGGGGTGGGAAAAAGCTTTTCTCGACCTAAAGGCAATATGAGCTCTCTTTGCTTTATTACATTTTTTCTATTTGGACTGCCTACCCAAAAAAGTTTTCTGCCACACAGTAGCTGGCTTAAAGAGTACTAGGTGATGGAAACCAAAAATGATATATCGTGTACACTCTGAAAGCAAATTCCAATGAGAAGGGAAGGATCATTATGTTGCAAACTCGGGGTGGCGGACCAGTCATTCCACCCACCTTCTCGGATCCGACCACTTAGTCGGAGTCGTCCACCTTCTCAGATCTGACCACCAAAGCTGAAACAGAGGTAGCCAGATTTCATAGAGAGAGAGAGAGAGAGTATATTTTTATTACCTTTATACCCCTGCTCTCTGAAAAAAGTTTGTGACCCACATACCTCACTGGTCTTAGAAAAGGCAGTAGAAGAGTTTTGAGTTTGTGTCACATTCGTAAAAAAAGAAAGAAAGAAAAGAAAAGAAAGCAAGAAGCAAAAAAAAAAGAGAGAAGGAGAAGCAAAGGGTGCAAAAAAAATAAGAAGAAGAGAGAGAATTCAAAAAAAAAAAGAATCAGTTTGCTTTGCAATTTTTTGTTCCATTGTGCTAGTGTCTGTTATAGTTTTCGGCTTACTTGAGCTAGTTCTAGGAACGTGTTCGGGCCAGCAACTGTGACGAGTACTGTGGACTTTTATTTAGCTTTGCTAATCTGATTTCAATTATTGCTATTCCTTGCTATTAAATATTGCATGTCCAAGCTACGGCTTCTCTCGATCAGAATGGTTTCTCCCCTTGCGACTACCCCACTCGCACCCGATAAGGTATCACGAACCAGTTACCGGTTGTGTCAACTACTCTATATGGTAAGAACACTTGCAAGAGTGTGGTAAGATGTTTGAGAGTGTGTGACTCCACCTCCACCATCTACTAGTCGATAGGGATAATATCTTTTGTTATCTTCTATTTACTACTAACTATGACAGGTAAAACATTGGATGCGAAAGAGTGTGTTTTGAGAGAAGAACTTACAATGTTGTTGGATGGTCATCGGCAAATGAAAACATTGCAATAATCAATACCGCATTGCAACGACCCAATGAAAGCATTGCAATAATCAATACACGCTTTGATCGATTAGCTAATCTACCACCGAACAATGGTCGACTGGATCCTCATGTTGCAGCTCATGAACAAGAGGAGTCCGTCGCGGATGAAGAAAATTTGAGGCAAGAACGTGACACCTTTGATGCACGACAACGGAATCGATTGAACTTCAGCCGTCAAGGTATGAGAGGTAATGATTTTCAGCAGTATAACCCACGTGTTAATGATGATCCATTTGCTAAGGTTAAGTTTACTATACCATCTTTTGCGGGTGCTTATGATGCTGAAAAGTATTTAGATTGAGAGATGACGGTCGAACGGAAGTTTAATGCTCATTTGGTTCTTGAAGTGCATAGAGTTAGGCAAGCCACTAGTGAATTTAAAGATTTTGGAATCATCAGGTGGAATAGAGTTTGCATCGAGGATGAAGAGGCTGCAATGGCGCACATTTATGGAGGGTTAAGGCATGAAATTCAGGACATAGTTGATTACAAAGAATATGATAGTGTTCGTAGATTGTTCTAACTTGCATGTTTGGCAGAAAAAGAATTGCAGGGAGGACAACCGAGGAAAAGGAACAATTTTGGAAGCTCAACTTCTTCAAAATCAATGCTAGGTCAAGACAAATCAGCCCCACGTTTAGCTTCACGGTCTGCTGCCCCTCTCTCAAGTAGGGCGCGTTCAGTAGTACCCTCAACACCGTCACACACTCCTGAGGTAAGCAAATCCGTAAGTGTGCATGGTCCAGCCAAGAGCTTTTCTTCGATTGCCTCTACAGGCCGATCGACCGGGATTGTATGCCACCGATGCAAGGGAATGGGCCACGTCATGAAGGATTGCCCAAGTCAGCGAGCATACATTGCAATAGAGGACGGTGGATATGTAAGTGCTAGTGATGTTGAGGATGAATATGCTCTTGCAGCTAACCTTGCAGGTAAGGAGGACGAACTCGAGACAGATATCGACCATGAGGAAGAATTGAGTGCAGCTGCTACGGAGAATTATAGAACACTCATTGTTCAGCGAGTGTTAAGTACTCAAATGGAGCAAGCGAAACAGTTACAATACCATAATCTATTTTAGATGTTCCTCATAGTCAAGCTGAGTTGTGGTCATGGTCGTGGTCAAAGTTGAGTTTCAGGACAGCACGTCAGTAAAACGAGCATAATTCTCTCATACGAAGTCCATTTTAGGCAATCCTGGATATTCTGGAAAGCTTACAATGAGCCTTTTCCAATTGATATGAGTTCAACCAAATATTCCTACATAAAAGCGTGCCATTTCAGCCTCTTCATCCTCAATAATATTACAACGTAACATACTAATTTGTAGCTCCTAATAATATTCTTCTACAGATGTATCACCTTGGTTTGAGAATGCAATTTCTTACGCAAATCACGTTTAAAAGAGGGTGGAATAAATCTGTTATGCATAGCAACCTTTAAAACATTCTATGTGGTAGGCGCTAATCCATCGATGCATACTCTATTCCACTAGATAACTGTAAATTCTTTAAATTTACTAGTGGCTTTCCTAACTCTATGCACTTTAGAAACTAAATGAGCATTAAACTTCTGTTCAACCGTCATCTCCCAATCTAAATACTTTTCAGCATCATAAGCACCCGCAAAAGATGGTATGGTAAACTTAACCTTAGAAAATGGAACACCATTAACACGTAGGTTATGTTGCTAAAAATTATTACCTCTCATACCTTGACGGTTGATGTTTAATCAATCCCGTTGTCGTACATCAAAGGCGTCTTGTTCTTGCCTCAAAAATTTCATCATCTGCGACAGACTCCTCTTGCTCATGGTCTACGCCACGAGGATCCACACGCCCATGGTTTGGTGGCTAATTAACCACTCAATCAAAGTGTGTATTGAGCATGGAAATACTATCATTAAGTTGTTGTAATGTAGTGTTTGTCTGCGCAAGCTTCTTATCGAAGTCATCAGTAAAAGCTTGTCGATGATCATTCAATATCATTGTGAGTTCTTCCCTCAAAACACACTCCTGTGCATCCAAGGCTTCTCCTACCATGGTTAGTCGAAAATAGAAAAAAAATGAAAGATAAATTATCCCTATCAACTACTAGGTGGTGGAGATGGAGTCACACACTCTTAAGTGTCTTACTATGCTCTTGCAAGTGTTCTTACCAATCACCGTAGTTGGCACAACCGTGGCTGATTCATGATACCTTATCGGGTGCGGGTGAGGTAGTTGCAAGGGGAGAAACCGTTCTGATCGAGAGAAGGTGTAGCCTGGATAGGTAGTATTTAGTAGCAAGGAATAGCAATAACTAAAATCAGATTAGCGAAGCTGAGTAAAAGTCTATAGTACTCGTCACAGTTGTTGGTCCGAACACGTTCCTAGAACTTGCTCAAGCAAGCCGAAAACCTATAACAGACACAAGTACAATGGAATAAAATTCACAATGCAAACTGATTCTTTTTTTTTGAATTCTCTCTCTCTTTTTTGCACTCTTTGCTTCTTGATTGCTTTTTTTTGCGAATGTGACACAAACTCAAAAAAACTCTTCTACTGTCTTTTCTAAGACCAGTGAGGTATGTGGATCACAAACTTTTTCCGGAGAGCAGGGGTATAAAGGTACCCCGAGTGGGTGGTCAGAGTGACTGGTCGTGACCCCGAGCAGGTGGTCAGAGTGCCTCCTCGGACCCTGAGCAGGTGGTCGGAGTGACTCCTCGGACCCTGAGCAGGTGGTCGGAGTGACTGGTCGGACCCCGAGCAGGTGGTCGGAGTGACTGGTCGGACCCTGAGCAGGTGGTCAGAGTGACTGGTCGGGACCCCAAGTGGGTGGTCGGAGTGTCTGGTCGGACCTCGAGTGGGTGGTCGGAAGGACTAGTGATCGAATCCGAGTAGATGGTTGAAGCTACTAGTGGTCGAACCCAAGTAGATGGTCGAGTCGACTAATGGTCGAACTCGAGTAGATGGTTGAAGTGACTAGTGGTCGAACACGACTTGATGATCGACTCGACTAGTGGTCGAACTCGAGTAGATGGTTAAAGCGACTAGTGGTCGAACACGACTTGATGGTCGGCTTGACTAGTGGTCGAACTCAAGTAGATGGTTGAACTGACTGGTGGTCGAACATGACTTGATGGTCGACTCAACTGGCGGTCGGACTCGAGTAGATGGTTAAAGCGATTACTGGTCGAACATGACTTGATGGTCGACTCGACTAGTGGTCGAACTCGAGTAGATGATTAAAGCGACTAGTGGTCGAACACAAGTTGATGGTCAACTCGACTAGAGACACAATCTCGGCTATTGCAGACAAGGGCAAGCCGAGATACATGATGATAAAATAGCAAGACATGACACTAGAAACTAGATCATGATGACTTGACCAGCAACAAAGACACCAACGATGGACTCGAACTCAACAACGCAAATACTAAAAACAATTGCAAAGGCACAAAGTGATATAGACAGCGAAAAAACTAAGATCAAAATATTTTTGTGGGGTACTTTTCTGGACTCTAGGGTATGGAAAACGATGAAACAAAGGAGATAACTGAGATTACCTAATCGGCTATGGAGGCTCTGATACCACTTGATGCGTGTTTGCCCGATATTCTGAAGGTAATATGATAAGTTGATTGGTGTAGTTTCAATATTGATGATCCAAAGGCTCTAACCAAGATAGATCGAGAACCCTCGTAACAACTACACCACTACTCTATGGTTATCAATCGTGCCATGATGCGGTTGACCTCGTCAAGTAGGCTTTTCTTGTAAGTGAAGCAAGAACACAAGCAAGAATAGGTAGATGTAATCTGAGTATTGCTAATTACCAATGAAGTGCTCGAGTTAGGGTTCCACAAACCGAACAAGCGGCAAAACTGTATAAAACAGAATAATCTAAGCAAAACCTGAGCCTAAACTATGAGGACTACTGTGTATATATAGGGAGACCCGAGGAGGTTGACCTAGGGTTGTGCAGCCATGAAAATAGGCATACACAACGTGGACTCTGATCCCGACACGATTACAAGACCCAACTAGGTCCAAAACGTTGGCACAACACCTTATTTCTTTGACTCTGACTAAACTATAAGGAAAATTTGTTCAAGCTCATATTGATTGGAAACTCGTTATAAGCTTTCCAGAATGTACAAGATTGCCTAAAACAGACTTCATATGAGAGAGTTATGCCCATTTTACTAACGTGCTACCCTGCGACACGACCACGACTAGAGCCCAGCCTCAAGTCCGAGTATACTTGGCCTTCGAGGGGTGATGTTCGGGTAAGGTTGTGGTGCTTCTCCCATGTTCCCAAGAAATAAAACATCACAAGAATTTCCCAGGAATCCATCCAAGGAAGCATGAACAACGAGAAACGAGTTCACCTAGTGATCTAATTGTCATGCACGTGCTCTTGTAATTGGACATTGTATGATTTGAGGGTTATTGGCAGTTTTGATCGTATCCGAAGGAGCCATGGGCTCATCAGTATCTAATGCATGTTTGCCCGATCTTCCGAAAGGTAATATGATAACTCGATTGGTGGAGCTTCGACGTTGATGATCCAAATGCTCTAACCAGAACAGATCGAGAACCCTCGCAACCACTACACTACTACTCCGTAGTTATCAACCATGCCAATATGCGGTTGACCTCGCCAAGAAGACTTTTCTTGCAAGCGAATCAAGAACACAAGTAAGAACAGGTAGATGCAATCTGAATATTGCTAATTACCAATAAAGTACTCGAGTTTGGGATTCAACAAACCGATAAATGGTGAAACTATCTAAAATAGAATAATCTAAGCTAAACCAGAGCCTAAACTATGACGGCTACCGTATATTTATAGGGGGACATGAGAGAGTCAACCTAGGGTTGTGCAGCCGTGGAAAGAGGTGTGCACAACCTGGACTCCAACCTCGACACGATTACAAAACTGGACACGGTCTAGAACGGTGACGCAACACCTTATTACTTCGACTTTGACTAAAATATAAGGAATATTTGGTTGAGCATAGATCCATTGGAAAGGGCTCGATATAAGCTTTCAAGCAAGTCCAAGAGTGGCTAAAACGGACTTCGTATGAGAGAGTTATACCCGTTTTACTGACATGCTGTCTTGAGACTCGACCACTACTACGACTGGAGCTCAGCCTCAAGTCCGAGTAGACTTGGCCATCGAGGGGTGACGTCAGGTAAGGTTGTAGTGCTTCTCCCACATTCCTAAGCAATAAAATATCACAAGAATTTAGTAGTAATCCATCCAAGGAAACATGAACAACGAGAAACAAGTTCACCTGGTGGTCTAATTGTCATGCACGTGCTCTTGTAATTGGACATTGTATGATTTGAGGATTATTGATGGTATTGATCGTATCCAAAGGAGCCATGGGCTCATCATCCTCCCCCTCTTGAATTGGAGTCATCCTCGACTCAAGATCGTCTTCTTCTCCCAAGTAGGGCTTCAAATCTGAAATGTTAAATGTGGGACTAACCCCAAAATCTACAGGTAGGTCCAATTTGTATGCATTGTAATTGATTATCTCAATTATCTTAAATGGTCTATCAGCTCTAGACATCAACTTTGATTTTCTTAGTTCTGGAAACATATCCTTCCTCAAATGCAACCACACTAAATCACCCGGTAGGCAAAGGTTTCTTAACATGTAAATTAAGTCTTTTAGAAGTAGGCAAAGGTAGTAAATCAATAGGAGCATGGGGATTAAATTCATACACTACCTGGAACGGACTTACCTTGGTGGTGGAGTGTACCGACCTATTGTAAGCAAATTCAATATACAGTAAACACTCTTCCCACATCCTCAAATTTTTCTTTAGAATAGCCTGTAACATGGTCGATAATGTACGGTTGACAACCTCTGTTTGACCGTCGGTCTGGGGATGACATGTAGTAGAAAACAGCAGCTTCGTCCCCAATTTATTCCAAAGTGATCTCCAAAAGTGACTCAAAAACTTTGTGTCACGATCTGAGATGATAGTATTAGGCACTTCATGTAGTCGAACGATTTCCCTGAAAAACAAATCAGCTATGTTTGTAGCATCATCGCTCTTGTGACAAGGTATAAAATGTGTCATTTTAGAAGATTTATCCACAACTACAAATATACTATCCCTACACCTCATTGTCCTAGACAGTCCTAAAACAAAATCCATAGAAATATCCTCCCATGATGCACTAGGAACATGAAGAGGCATGTAAAGACCATGTGGATTCAAGCGAGACTTAACTTTATTGCAAGTGGTGCATCGGGACACGTAGCGTTCGATATCTCGTCTCATCTTTGGCCAAAAGAAGTGGGCGGCCAGCACATCTTCAGTCTTCTTTATTCCAAAATGTGCCATCAATTGTCCTCCATGTGCCTCCTGTAACAACAAAAGATGAACGGAGCTAACTGGAATGCATAGCTTGTTAGCATGATAGAGCAATCCTTCATTCAGCACATATTTATTCCATGTTTTCCCTTTAGAATATTAAAATACTTTTTAAAATCCAAATCAGCAGCATATAAGTCTTTAATGGTCTCTAAACCAAAAATCTTATGATCAAGTTGAGATAACATGGTATAACACCTAGAAAGCACATCAACAATCATATTGTCCTTTCCTTTCTTATGTTTTATGACATATGGAGAAGACTCAACAAATTTGACCCATTTAGCATGTCGTTTATTCAATTTAGCTTGACTCCTAATATGTTTCAGTGATTCATGATTAGAATGTATAACAAATTCTTTGGGCCATAGATAATGTTGCCAAGTTTCAAGCACACGAACTAAAGCATACAATTCTTTATCATATGTAGAATAATTCAGACATGGCCCACTTAATTTTTTGCTGAAATAAGCAACAGGTTTATCTTCTTGAATTAACACACCTCCAACTCCAATCCCACTAGCATCACATTCTAGTTCAAAGGTCTTACCAAAATTAGGGAGTTGGAGCAATGGAGCATGGGTGAGCTTCTCTTTCAAAAACTTGAATGCTTGTTCTTGTGTAGGTCCCCATTTGAAAACCACTCATTTCTTCATCAATTCATTCAATAGGGCAGCAATGCTGATGAAATGAAACCCGCAAGACTATTAAACCTTCCCACTTGAGTAACAATATTAGGGGTTGGCCAGCTTCATGGCTTCAATTTTTACTTCATCCACTTCTATTCTCTGTGGAGTAACAACATAGCCAAGAAAAGAGACTTGATCTGTTCAAAAGATGCACTTTTCGAGGTTATCGAACAAACATGCATCTCTCAAAGCATTAAAAACAGCACGTAGATGATCAAAGTGTGACTCATGTGACTGGCTATAAATCAAGATATCATCAAAGTATACCACCACAAATCTTCCAATGAAAGCACATAAATTGTTCATCAGTCACATGAAAGTACTAGGTGCATTAGTTAACCCAAAAGGCATTACTAACCATACGAACCACCGGAGGATGGCAAAAGGCGCTGGATTACAAGAAAGAGGAAGAGCAGGGATCAACGGATGACTCACGCAAAGCAAAAGATGCTAAAGACAAAAGGCAGATGAGAACGAGGAACTGGCGAAAGGGTCACTCTAGGTAATCCCTCTCCTTCTAAAAATAAGGAGCAACTTGCCCCCTAGGCGGCGGCGCATACCCAGTCCTTTCGCCTGCCAGGCCAGATCATGGGGGAGCGGAACCACCCCCCTTGATCCCTCAACGACAAGACACACGCGTCCCACATCCGCCTAACAGAGCGAGATCGTGCCTTCCCCCAGGGCACATTCAATGCCTCCTATCGCCGATGTCATCCAGCGTATCGTTCCAATCACTCAGGTCAAACCTTCCAAGATAAACCAAGCGATACATGGGACCACGAGCCATCAACCACAAGCCAGGGACTGCCGGAGGCCCTGCTCCGAAGGAACCGCGGGCCTGTCAGCTTCGTTGGCCACCCTCGCGAGGGGCTACTGTTGGGGGTCGTTGTTAAGGACCCTCGCCGGCCCATTGGCTTAACCAGCCCGGCCTCCCAAAGCCTCGACCTCCCGAAGGCTCAGCCTCCCAATGCCTGGCCTCCCGAAGCCTGGCCCCCCAAAACCTCAGTCTCCTAAAGCCTCGGCCTCCCGAAGCCTCGGCTTTCCAGAGTCCTGCCTCCCGAAGCCTTCACCTCCCAGAGCCATGCCTCCTGAGGCCCCCGTCTCTAGCTACTCAGGCCAGCTTCCCAAAGGCTACAGGGTGAGTCATCAGGCCTCAGGAAAGATCTACTAGAAGGGGAGCACCGGTCATACTTTGCCTGCAAGGAAGTGACTGGCATTAAATGCCTATGTTGGTGGATGCCGCTCTGACACCCCGGCGTAATGGAGGCTATCCTGACACCCCTGACAGTGCAGCGTCGGGCCGCAGTTGGCGACCGGCTCACCCCTCAAGGTGCAGGCACCGCGATGGTTACTACGATAGATATTTATCTCCCATATAGGGTAGAAAGTAGTTATCCAGGATAAGGCCCAGTAATTCGGTCAGATCCTAGATATTTGTACATTGTGATAACTTGTACGCCAAGCTACGCACGGGCCTATAAATAGGAGCCATGGTCGCCTAGGCTAGAAGGGGCTAGACGGCAGAAAGACACAGAGGTGAAAAAATACCAAGTCACGCTGTGATACTCCCCTCAGATCGACCCATTTTTTCTACCATCAATACATTCGTGGTGTTCCTTCCTCTTAAACTTCGTCTCCAAGCTTGAGTCTCCTCCTTAGAAGAAACTCTTGCCGTACTTGCTAAGGCAAGACGAACTCTTGCTCCAACACTACCTGAGTCTGTTTGGTGATACCAAGTGTGAGCACATATCATACTCAGCAAGTTGTAAGGAAAATATTGTGCATATGAAAGCTTGAACAATAATATGGCAATTATGGCTCTTTTACATAAAATAACATTTAATTTAAAATAGTTGAAAAGTAAGTAAATGATTAAATAAATAACAATAAATAAACAACCACCTCAAGATTTCAACCATCTTGACTCACTTTCCAACAACTCAACCATGCCTCTCACCACCAAGGTTGATCATAACCAACATCTTAATCATAATTCCCACCACCGCGATTGACCAACTGTAGCAAAAATGGCCTTATTAGGCCATGATTGTGGTTCTGGTGATTAATGACAATATAGTCAATGGGACTAATATGTTTATGAAGAATATATGTTAGTAGGTCTTATGGATGCAATACATGAAGAAACCACTGCAGCTGAGACAAAGTTGGATTGAATTGGAGAAATCCCAGGAAGATTTGCCTCATCGGTGCTCTGGGTGTTGAACTCACTGGAGTATATTTGACAAAGGGGAGAGAGGCTTGAAGACATCACCGGAAGGTCCTGTGATCAGAGAAGATGCACACCGGAGCATTTTTGTCCAGAGAAGGTTGCAGCCATTGAAGTTGAAGATCAAAGCACCGGATGTTCCGGTGATTAATATGTTGCACACACAAGACAATGAACAGTGCAAAGAGGCGAAACAAAGATCAACAAATCATATGGTTTGGAGATGAAATCTATGCACACTAGAGTATTAATTTCAAAGAGAGTTTCATTGGCTTAGTTAGCTGAAATCAACTCACCAGATGATCTGGTGATGAAGTGATGTGCACTGGATGCTTTCACTGGAGTAATTTATGCAAAGATGAAGGAAAGGCTCGGATGGCTCAGGATAACTCACCAAATAGTCCGGTGATGGAGATAAAGTATACATCGGAGTGTCCAGTGTTCACAGAGGCTCGAGTGGGGTTCCAATAGCTAATTTGTGAGAGTGTAATCACCGGATGATCCGGTGTTAGTACTAGTGTTCTCACTAGATCGTCCGGTGTTAGCAACTTTTTTGAGCCATTGGGTTAACGGCTAGTGCGTGAATTTAAGGTTATAAATACCCCCCCCCCCCCCACTCAGTTATTTGAAGGTGTGGCATGCTGCTGGAGTCTAGAGGGAGCTTATAGACACTTGAAAAGATATCCAAGCCACCAAAGTGCTTAATGTGATTATCAAAGGCACTTAAGCACAAGATTAATGAGTGATTAGTGCTTATAGGCCTAAAGAGAGTGTTGGTAGGTGATTGTTGCCTAGAGAGTGGATCCAACCTTGTACTAAGTGGTACGTTAGTACCTTGGAGTCTTGGTGACTAACTGACAAGTTTGTTGACCCTCCGACTTGGTGTGAGGCTACAACAAGAAGCGTGTACAGGGACATGAAGACCCTTGCCTTGGTGGCTCAAGCTTCGAAGTGATCACAGCGGCAAGGAACTGGAAGAGAGGCTAGTGGTGAGACCTTGCCTTGGTGGCTTAGTGACTCATCTAGGTGGAGGCCTTGTCTTTGTAACTTGGTGGCTCAAAAGCTTTGATCGGGTGCCGACCGGGAGCATATACTTAGTGGAGCTCCAACGTGGACTAGGGGTAGCATTCATGCCATCGATACCATGGGAAAAAGATCCCTTATGTTGAGTTTTCTCTCTCTATCTTATTCACATTTGTGCATTTACATTCTTGGAATTTACTTTCTTAGATAGGTTGCAAACACTTTGATCGGTAGAGAAGACACACTAGATAAACTATAGCACATCTAGATAGAATTTGATATAGGTTTATCTCGTGTTGTTTTTGGAGTTGAAATAGTTCTAAGTGTTCTAATTCACACCCCCTCTTAGGATGTCACTGATACCTTCAATTGGTATCAGAGCTAGGGCTCACATCTAGCTCTACAATTTGTGTTAGAGCTTCACACCTTTCACAAGGTTTCGGCAATTCAAGTGGCATTTGAGCCTTAGTCTCATTATGATCGGTTAGGCTTCACCGCCTAGTGAGTTGTGACGTTCGGAGTTGGGATGAATTCTCATAGTGCTCACTTTTGGATGGCAAAACTTCTCCCAGTGGAAAATTCTAATGACTTGTTATTTGCAAGCCTGAGGGTTGGATGTTTAGAGAGTCACCGAGGAAGGAATGAAACCTCGCATCACCAACAAGTAGAGGCAATTAGATGCATTGGCCAAGAATTTCCTTTTATCATCTATATGTGTTGATGCATTTAATCATGTTTATTCTCTCACCAATGCACATGATTTTTGGATTAGTCTCATTGAAATAAATGAAGGCACAAAGGATGTGCGCAATGAGAAATATCATGTGCTTGTTACTAAGCTCAATGGCGTCACGCAATTACCCTATTAAAGTGCTAATGATATGTATTCTCATTTGAATATTCTTATCAATGAGATCAATAGGTTAGGTTTGACGCCAATTGAAAATGATCAAGTGGTGAGAAGAATACTTCAAGCTCTTCTTTCGAAGTACAAGTTGATAGTCTCCATCATCTACGACAATAATGACATCAAGAAGATGACCCCAAGTGCTCGGCAAGATCACCACCCATGAGATTACAATGAACATGTGGGTGAAAGCTTCTTCCTCATCCGACACCAAGATCCTTGCTCTCACAAGCAAGCAAGCTAAATGCTAACACATGAAGACAAGGATGAGGAGACAAGAGCAAGAGTCAAGCTCAAGCGAAGATGATGGTGATCAAGATGAAGAGAGCTATGAAGAGGATGATCAAAGCACATCAAGTGATGAAGAAATTGATAAGATGGCCAACCTCTTCTCAAAGTTAGATAAGGACATGAAGAGGATCAATGCCAAGGTTGATCATCCTATCTCCATTGAAGACTTGGTAAACACAATTGATCACATGAAGAAGGAGAAGAAGACCAAGATCAAGAAGAGGGAGAAAATGGGTAGAGCCAAAGCACTTGCTATCATAGGAAGATGGGTGAGTGATGATGAAAATTCAAGCTCAAGTGATGAGAGAATCACCATCCATTCCTCCAAGAGAAGCTCTTCCTCAAGGTCGTCATCGCGTAAGTCATCACATAAGTGTCTAATGGCCAAAGGTATGGATAGCGATGTAAGTGATGAAGAATCCGATTAGGATTCTCCCTCCTATGATAACTAGGTCTGGACTGCACTAAGCAAACTTAACCTACAACTCCAACATCAGGCAAACTATTTACTAGGTGTGGAGATACCATTATAACAAAAGGATTGACTCATCAGATTTCATCCGAATACCAAGACTCACTAGGTAATTCCATTACCCAGTTACCCGACCAACCATACCAAACCCTGATCCCATCTAATCCTGAAGAAGTCCAAGTTTGCTCTTGTCCGAGAGCACGGCTGATCGACCAGATAGGTACTCTGCAGAGTCTGCACAGCTTTCCCCACAAGTCATGATTCCCGTGCTGCTTCACACTTCCTAGGTGTGGAGTTGGGGTCTCACTACAAGGCCTTTACAAATCTCCCGCCAACTTATAGG
The DNA here is from genome assembly GCF_958298935.1 of Phragmites australis. Lineage (NCBI taxonomy): Eukaryota > Viridiplantae > Streptophyta > Magnoliopsida > Poales > Poaceae > Phragmites > Phragmites australis. The sequence continues at coordinate 14,854,297 of NC_084936.1, read as the reverse complement.
AACCCATTGAGGTTTCAGCTAACAGACGATTACAACACTGTAGAAGCCCCCTCTTGTGCCACTTAACCGTACAACGGTGCCCACAGAGTTAGAGCGGTGGCTAATTAGTTAGCCAGGCCATACCCATATAGGCCTCATGGTTGTGCCGATTCACTTGGTTACATGTTTAAGAACCGGTGCTTAGGACCTCACACAGGAATAATCACAAACTTGCTGTAAAGCACCACCTCAAACCAACCATCATGTAGGATCCCTATACCATGTTGCTACAAGATTACCATTACACGATTTCTTGTTGTATAGTTCATTAGTCAATATTAACTTTTTCCCAACTTATGACTGCACTAGCAAAAACTACCCATTTTACCCCATGATCCACCAACGGCGACATGGAATTGTCATACAAAACTAGTAAACCCTCAAGTGGGATTCCATTTAGACAAGCATGCAATAGAAGGATAAAACTACACATGAAATCCTAAAATAGGTGCAAAATGTTCAAGGACACTTGCCTTCAGCGGAGGGTTGGTCCTCGAAAGCTTGCTCTTGAAGATTCCCGAACTGCGCACCTCCTAAACGATAAACTGGAAAAGCACACAAAAGAAACCTCTAAGGACAGTACACCAAATAGAACTAAATCTAGGTAAAAACCCTATATAAAGATTCTAAACGTCACTACGAACATTAGGGCATGAAAATCACCAAAATCGGAGCTACGAGCAAAAAGTATTGAGCTTTAGAAGTTCTAGGGTCTAATCTGCAAATTTTAGTTGATTTTCAGAGAAACACCCGAATTGTTTTTATCCTGAAAACATTATTTATGATGTAATAAATCGAAACTGGTTTTATTTTGTACTGGAAAAGCTCAAAGAATAAGTCCATGGACTCGTGGACCACGGCCTTAGGGCCGATTCACTGGTCCATGGTGGACCAATCCAAAGGGGTAAGCGCCCTTTTAATCTGGGTATCCATCCAAGATCGACGGCCGGGGTTCAAAGGGGACTGGGACCGATAGCGCTGACATGTGCGGTGGCAGCGGAGTCACTGGACTTTCACCAAAATGGTGCAAACGGCAACAGATCTCGACAGAAAGCGGCGCAAAAGAGAGAGGGCATCACAGGGAAGCTCACCGTGGGTCTCTTCGCGACGGAGAGGAGCTAATGGTAGCTGGCGATGGAGAGGGCAATTGGTGGGGTTGAATCTTAGTGCGGGCGGCGTTCTGACGATGGGGAGACGCTGAGAAGCAGCGCAAACAGGCCCTCGGGACCTATGCACATGGGAGCGGTATCAATTTGATCAAAGGGACCTCGCCGGCGATGAATTAAGGCGGCGAAGCTAACTCATCGCCGTTCGGAAGGAAGGGGGAAACAGGGGAGAAAAGTGTGGCTCGGGTGCAGAAACTTCCAGAGAAACCAATAGACGGCTTATATAGGCATGAGAGGGGGAGGAAGGGGACCAACTGGGGAAGTTTCCAAATGGTGAAGAAATGGCATAAATTGAATTGAATAGAGAAGGAAAGAGGGGAGGAAAGGTGGGGGAGGTTTCCATTCAGGAGTGAAGGAGGGGAGGGGATCGCGGGCATGCCTTTTAATCGGTGAGAAATGGTGTGGAGAGGTGGCGTGTTTTGAATTAGCAGTGAAATTTGGGGGCGTTTTGGCCCGGCGGGAGGTGGGAGAAGGGCAGTCGGCTCGGGTGGGGCGGCTGGGGTTGGGCGGCTCGGGTCGGGCGGGACCCTTATGGCAGCGAGGCAGGGTGGGGAGGGGAGCGACTCGGGGGCATGCAGGCCAGCTCGGCCTACCGGGCCGGTGCGGGGGAGAAAGGGGGCGGCCCAAGCGGGTGGTGAAAAGGAGAGAGGGTAGGGGGAAGAGATGGGCCGGAGAAAGAATTCAGCCTAAGAGCATTTTCCAATTTCAAAATTGCTTTTCTTTTAAGATTTTAAACCAATTTTCAAAAGGAGTTTTAATTGAATGATTTCTAGCGATCTTTTGCAAAATTTCCCATGCATAAAAACCTATTGCAACTATGACGGCATGAATGCATCAAACTTATATAACCTATGACCAATTTAAATTTAGAAATTAATTTCTTCTATTAAACAAAATTGCAACTCCTATTAACTTCTAACAAAATTTTAATCTATTGCAAAATTGAAATTTAGGGTGTTACAACCATGACATGCTTCAAATGCCATCAAGAAGGCCACAGGTCATTCCAATGTAAACTAGGGAAGAAGAACACTAAGGAGAAGAAGAAGATGGCGAACCTCTCCAACAAGATCTCCAACCTCTACACCAAGCCCAACTACAAGATCATGACCAAGAGCACCTACTACAAGCTCAAGAAGAAGGATAATGATAAGTTGGTTGCATACATGGTTGGGAGAAAGGATTGGAGGAAGAACCAACCCATTTGGGTGCCCAAGTCTTCACTAACATGAAGGGGCCCCAATCAATTTGGGTTCAAAAAAGACTTGAAGCCCGAAGCGGCTATGCGGATTTGGAGACTTGACTCACAAGATGAAGTGAAGATTCAAGCAAAGAAGCCAAGTATACAAATGGGCGCATTGATAAAGATCATGATCATCACATACCCAAATCTCCATCCAAAGTTAAAAGATGTAAATGGTAGCTAGACTTATGTTCATGCACTTTGTTTCTTGCTTCTAGCTTATTTGCCTCATCAAGGATTGCATATGCTTATTTTAATTTATTGCAATACCTAGTGTAGGTTTTCATATGGTAGGTTGCTTGTGTTTATCTCTAACCCATGAGCAACCTACATGGTTTATTAGTTGTAGGTTCATTTCTTGGCACTAGTTTTTACAATTGGTATCTTTCATATGCTATGATCCAATATATAGGATAAATCCCCATTGTTACCAATAACAAGTGCATATATATTTCACAAGTATTCAACACTTGTATGCACATATTTAGGGGGAGTATATCCTATAGGTGTGATTTTGAGACTAACATGTGTTCGAAGTTATATCTTTTGTAGTGTCATGGAGCAATTAACATGTCCTAGGAGGTATGCAATGCTTAAATGCCTCAATTGGTATATTTGTCAAATATTTTATTCATTTAAGCTACCTCTATGCATTGACATATTGTCTAGTTGTGCATATGTTTCTTTCTCATTGTATGTATGCACACATATAGGGGGAGCTTAGACTATATTATGGAGTTTCATAAATTATGATCCATGGTCTTTTATAGCCTTCAATTGATATCATTCATTTGTAGTGATATCCATACAACTGGTATCTTTTTATTGGATCATTATTTGTGAAGCTCTCTCCCATGTGCTCTAATATTTTTTCCCTTTCAATATGTGTTTATAGCCCTTTTTGGGAGATTGTTGACAAAGGAAGAGAATTTTGATGACCAAAGCAATATGCAAGTTTGTAAGATGAACAATACGAGGAGATTGTAGCAACAAGCAAGACATCTAGGAATACCAAAGTTGACAAAGGGGAGAAGAAAAGATGCTAGGTGCCTAGATTGACAAAAGAGAAGTTTTTGCATAGGTCGTTCAAGGGAGATAGTGGCAATGGAGAAAAGGAGAGCCACAACAAAGGGGGACTAAGTGGTAAGAACATGAATCCAAGCAATGTGGTAGGACTTTGTGCTCGCTTGTGATCTTTACATTTAGTATCATTTATTATTTGCCACTTGCTTTGGCTGTGTTGTTATCAATCACCAAAAAGGGGGAGATTGTAGCGAAAATAACCCCATTAGGCTATGATTATGATTTTGGTGATTAATGAAAACATAGTCAATGGTACTAATATGTTTGTCAATAATATATGTTAGTAGGTCTCATTGCTGCAATACATGAAGAAGCCACTACAATTCGGACAAAGTTGGACTGAATTGGAGAAATCTCAGGAAGATTTGTCTCACCAGATGGTCCGGTGCTCTGGGTGTTGAACTCATTGGAACATATTTGACAAAGGGGAGAGAGGTCTAAAGACCTCACTATAAGGTCCGATGATGAAGTGGTGTGCACCGGATGCTTTCACTGGAGTAATTTATACAGAGAAGAAGGAAAGACTTGGATGGTTCAGGATAACTCATCGGATAGTCCGGTGATGGAGATAAAGTATACATCAGAGTGTCCAGTGTTCATAGAGTATTGAGTGGGGTTTAAACGGTTAGTTTGTGAGAGTGTACTCACCAGATGAGTCGGTGTTATTACTAGTGTTCTCACCGGATCATCCAGTGTTAACAACTTTTCTGAGCCATTGGGTTAACGGCTAGTGCGTGAGTTTGAGGCTACAAATATCCCCCACTTAGTCATTTGAAGGTGTGGCATGCTGCTGGATTATAGAGGAAGCTCATACACACTTGAAAAGACATCCAAGACACTAAAGTGCTTAATGTGGTTATCTAAGGCGATTAAGCACAAGATTAGTGAGTGATTAGTGCTTATAGGCCTAGAGAGAGTGTAGCTAGGTTATTGCTACCTAGAGAGTCGATCAAGGAATGATTCAACCTTGTACGAAGTGGTACGCCGGCACCTTGGAGTCTTGGTGACTCGCCAACATGCTTGTTGACCCTCCAACTTGGTGTGGAGCGGTCACGTGAAGCGTGTACGGGGATGCAGAGACCTTTGTCTTGGTGGTTCAAGCTCCGAAGTGATCACAATGGAAAGGAACCGGAAGAGAAGCTAGTGGTGAGACCTTGCCTTGGTGGCTTAGTGGCTCATCCGGGTGGAGGTCTTGTCTTTGTGACCTGGTGGCTCAAGAGCTGTGACCGGGTGCCGACTAAGAGCTATCCTTGGTGAAGCTCCAACGTGGACTAGGGTTTGCATTCATGCCATCAATACCACGGGAAAAATCCCTTGTGCCGAGTTTGCTCTCTGTACCATATTTACGTTTCAGCATTTACATTCTTGCAATTTACTTTTTAGATAGGTTGCAAGCGTTTTGATCGGTAGAGTACACACACTTGATAAACCTAGAGCACATCTAGTTAGAATTTGATATAGGTTTATCTTGTGTTGTTTTTGGAGCCAAAATAGTTCTAAGTGTCCTAATTCACTCCCCTCTTAGGATGTCACTGATCCCTTCACCAACCAACCAAACCATCATGTTCTAATCACATAAGGTTTCCTTGCTGCTCTTGACCATGAGCACAACTGAATATCCAATTTTACACTTTGTAGAGGAAGTACACTTTACCCATAAGTCATGATTATCTATTGTGCCATGCTCTCGAGGCCGCCTGGACGGAGGAACCAATGATGACAACCATTTGTCGGAGTCTTGTTAGAGATATCCGGCACCTGAAGGAGAGGAAGTTGATGATGTATGACGTCATTAAGGATTTCATCAGGCGCCGCTTGAGTCCTCTGGAGTCAAGGATCACCGGCGCTTGGAAATTCCCGGCTAAGATTCACCCGACCAGAAAAAGTGAGACATGTACTTATCGATCTCGAGTAGCCATTTTGAAGGAACTCTGGGCTTAGTCCTTATGATTTATTATTACTTGACGCTTCCCGCAGTGCTTTCGCTGGAGTTGGCTAACAAGAGGACCAGGCTCATGTTCGACGCAATCCCCATTGCTGGCTACTCGAACATCCTGGTCCCCATCATGGAGATGGAGGCTAACACTCTGGAGAGAATCATATTAGTAAGTCTCATGAACCTTCTTGTTTTTCGATTTTCTCTTCTTTGTGAGTAGTCATAACCATAATGACGTCTGTCACATACTTGTGCAGCTCCCCAGGCATTGGCAACCCAACCCTAAGGCTGAGAATGCAGGAGTTCAGGCTGCGAACTCGGACGAGGTTCTGATTACGGGGAGCAGAGGCCCGAGTAGGCCAGCGGTGGTGGCACCACATCGCAGGCCTCATCCTTTGTTGGTGGTGAGGTGCAAGAGGGGGCAACTCCTTCAGGGAGCTGACCCCAGCCATTCCAACCCCTTCAGTTCTCACTGACCTAGTGTTGGCCCTGCCAACTGGAGTTCCAACTCTGGTAAGTTAAGCATTTAACCAGAGCCTTTATAGCCACAGTGTTTTGACTCTGGGTGCATTTAGGTCTTGGTTCAGGACCGCTGGAAGGCGATCATTGCCGTGGGCTCATTGGGTGGTGCTCCCCTAGCCCTGCTTGGATTGGGGCCCAAAGGGAGTGTCCTCGAAAAGGCACTCAAGAGGTCGACGCCCATTCTGATTCTGGTGAAGCCTTCCCTAATTAAGAAATGGCCCAGGTAAGCATTATTGTCACGAATGTCTTTCCTATGTTAATATGAGTGCATCATTCAAATCTTTCTTTTTGCAGGCTGCTCGAAGCGCCGCCTATAGCCCCTAAGCCCCAGCCTCCTCAGGTTCTAGTCATGACATCCCGTGAGGGAGATAGGAGTAGGCCCAACGAGCCCCTAGCATTGGTCGCCAACTACCAGTTGGAGGATCTTCTGGTTCCCTAAGCTCTCCCCCCGAACTTGGTGCACGCGCTTCCCAAGAATCTGACTTGGATGGAGATTGTTGAAGGTCTTTATGGTTGCGATCAGAATAATGTTTTCATATCGTTCTACATGGTAAGAGTTTTCCTATAAAACAACCACTTAGTCGATGAAATGACACGTACTGACTTGAGATCTTGCAAGTGTACATGGTGTAGTTGTAGAGAGTCTGCAAGGAGGCCCAGTAAGCAACTACCCGAGTAGCCACACTCGAGGGGGAGGCCACCTAGCTGCGTCAGCAACTCTCTCGGGTGACTGCCAAGAAGGAGAAGGCAAATGCTAAGCTAGAGGGCTGGACGAAGGGTAAGTTTTTGGTAACCCCAATGTACCACCTCTTCACATTGTCACTTTAACACAATACTCTCTGGAACTCTCCTTGACCCTAGAAGCTATGGCCTAGGAGGAGGCCAAGATATCAGCCACCTGACAACAACATGCCGCAACCCTTAACATCTACCAGGAGGTGCTTGCTAGAGTTAGGATCCTGGTGGAGCGTGCCGGTGATTGCAATGCAGCCAGGCTGGCCACTCGAGCAACCTAGCTCGCCCAGGCGTACGGAGGATTCCAAGGGAAAGTAGCCAAGCACCTCTTGAGCCAGGAAAGGCGAAGTGTAGAACAAGCAATAGCCATTACACTAGCCATCCTGAAGGACCAAACATCGACACTGATGTTCTCCAAGATGGCTTCGGGGAGGACTCAAAGGAGTCATCGGCACAAAAGGTGGAGGAGGTGATCTGTTTGAACAATGCTTTCATGGACGCAACCCTTTCCGTAGTTTTTTCTTTACCCTGTGGTCTGTAATAAATAGTTGGTAGCTTTTGTTAGACTTGTAGGAATTTAAAGGTTTTTCACAATTGATGGGAGTATTTGTGTTGGATGTATTCGATAGAATATCATGATCTCCTTACTAACTCCTTCCTTTGATTAGTTCTATACACGTTAATCACTAGTCGAAGCACTTATTATGACCAGCCTTAGGTCCACTTGAGTCGGAGGCATCGGAGTGACTGGTGGGTGGTCGGAGTGACTAGTCAGGACCCTGAGTGGGTGGTCGGAGTGAGTGGTTGAGACCCGAGTGAGTGGTCGGAGTGAGTGGTCGGGACACCGAGTGAGTGGTCAGAGTGAGTGGTCGAGACCCCAAGTGAGTGGTCGGGACACGAGGGGACACAAACTCGGCTGTAGCAGACTAGGCAACCCAAGTAACTCGACGACTAAAATAACAAAGACTCGCCGCTAGAAACTAGAACATGATGACTCAACCAGTAAAAAGACACTAACGATGGACTCAAACTCAACAACGTGAAAACTGAAAACAAAATTGCGAAAGGCACAAAGTGGTTTGGACAGCGGAAAACTAAGATCTAAATCCTTTTTTTTTGTGGGGTAATTTTCTGGACTCTGGGTAAAGGAACTCGATGAAACAAAAAGGATAACTGAGATTACCTAACGGGCAACCGAGACTCTGATACCACTTGATGCGCGTTTGCCCGATCTTCCAAAGGTAATATGATAAGTCGATTAGTGCAGTTTCGACGTTGATGATCCAAAGGCTCTGATTAGAACGGATCAAGAACCCTCGCAACCACTACACTACTACTCCGTGGTTATCAATCGTGCCAAGACGCGGTTGACCTCGCAAAGAAGGCTTTTCCTACAAGCGAATCGAGAACACAAGCAAGAACAGATAGATGCAATCTGAATATCGCTAATTACCAATGAAGCACTCGAGTTTGGGGTTCAACAAACTGATAAACGGCGAAACTGTATTAAACAGAATAATCTAAGCCAAACCCAAGTCTAAACTATGATGGCTACTGTGTACATATAGGGGGGCATGAGGAGGTTGACCTAGGATTGTGAAACCATAGAGAGAGGCGTGCACAACCTAGACTCTGACATGATTACAAAACCCGACAGGGGTCAAAATGGTGATGTATCACATTTTTCCTTTTACTCTGACAAAACTATAAGGAATATTTGGTCCAGCTCACATTCATTAGAAATGGCTCATCGTAAGCTTTCCAGAATGTCCAAGATTTCCTAAAACGGACTTTGTATGAGAGAGTTATGCCCGTTTTACTGACGTGTTGTCCTAGAACTCGACTTCGACCATGACCACGACTTTGACCACAACCTTGAGTCCGAGTAGACTTGGCCTTCGAGGAGTGACATCCGAGTAAGGTTGTGGTGCTTCTCCAACGTTCCTATGCAGCAAAACATCACAAGAATTTAGTAGTAATTCATCCAAGGAAACACGAACAGCAAGGAATGAGTTCACCTGGTGGTCTAATTATCGTGCACGTGCTCTTGTAATTGGACCTCGTATGATTGGAGGATTATTGGTGGTATTGATCATATCTGAAGGAGCCATGGGCTCATCAGGAACCAGCAGTGATGGATGGGTATATAAGCCCAGTTTTGTAGTAGTGGTAGGTTCTCATCCTATTAGAGATGGCGAAAGGTTAAACTCAGACTTGATGGAAATGGCACTGATCGAACCAAGGCAAATGATGCACACCAGAGCATCATAATATAAGGACAATGCATGATCAAAAATGTAGTGCAACATATACGAGAACGTAGCCTAGCTCACAACTTACAACGCATTCCGCAGGCAACATGGCAGTCAGACCATTGCATACTTGGCGGTCAGACCGCTAGAAGTTCGGCGCCAGCAGTAGTGGCCTTTCCACACCGTTCCACACACGACAGATCCTTCCAACTATAAAAGTGATTCGGTTCATCAACCACGACCTTCACTTCAATACATTTCCGCATACAATACACTTATGGGCATAATATAGCAAATTTAGGCATATTAGCAACAGGTGGTACAAAAGAAGCTTTAGTGGGTTGTTTAGTGATGTTAACACCCTTTACTAACCCACGTCTTCAGTGTGTTTAGGCTAATTCATTAAACCGGGCTCTGATACCATGCTTTGAGGAACCGTCCAAATAGTATTCCAATGAATCATCAGGATGATCATTTGCTTAATCACGATCATGATGATTAATCGAAATATCATCCTAGTAGTCATGGCACATGTTTTGTGTCCAAGATCGTAACACATGGCTTTCCAACATATAGCATCACAAAGAAGCTTAAGAAAGAGCGAGTAATTAAATTATATTGCAAATTCTTAAGTATTCAACCATTTACAATAATTTACATCAAAAGGAAGTTAGGAGGATAAAGAATAGATTACCTCCTAACCAAAATAGAAACTACGCAGTGCAAGATTAACACCTATGAACACCAAAAGCTAGGTGAAGTCATATGGTCTTAGGCTCCACCCAAAAGCATGCCAGTAGTTTGCAATACTAATTCCCGCCACCTACATCGACTAGTGTGAAGTAGCCAAACACGAGCTCCTCCTCACTAGTAGAACCTGAAAGAGTAGCATGAGTACGAAGGTACTCACAAGACTTAATCCATATTGGCTACATATAATAACCCAACTTCAAGGATTATGCATTGAGTCATTAGCACGGAGTGGGCCACAATGTTAAATAAATTCATATGCGTAAGCAACCTGACACCTATGTGTGAGCATCTATACTTAACAACATATATCTTTCTACCCTGTAACCACTAACTTGCATATAAATGTAAATAGAACCATCTCAAACCCATACCAACATACCACACCATATCATCCCACATTCGTAACTCTACGACCAATACAAATGGACAGAAGCATGCTCATGACTGAGAGCACAGCAATTCAAATTATTTTTACACCCTACAAGGGATACTCCTTTACCTACATGACTCGAGGAACATTTGGCTCACGTGTCCACAAAGGCCCATGTAAGGGGACTCATGTCAACCTTTCCCAATAAACCCCAACCAATTTATCATGCACCGATAGGTGCGAAGGTCATCCAGAACTACTCCTAGAGTAAACTGGATACCCCTACAAGCCTATTATGCCCATGAAACCATCAACTTGTACGCCAAAAGGCCATAGCTATAAAGGTATTTGGCTTATCGTTCACATATGCGATATGTAGCAAGTACGGGAAGTGCTAAAGCCAACTGCACCGGCGGACAGTGCTTAAATGATGCAAGCGGTCTATGGCATCCGAGTTCCTCTCCCGAACTACACCGAGGAACTCCTCCGGTGCAGAAGATATCCCTAGCACCACCTACATCTCGCCTCATCCTCACCTCTCATACAACCCACATCATTGTCATTGTGTTTGTAAATAGTAAGTAAGCCCTAAGCTCGCGAACAATGGTTGCATCATCGCTCAACTTCTACCGGGGACCTATACATTACTAAGCATTTTGAATAACTCTTAAGTTAGACATCAACAATGTTATCAAGGCTACAAGAATATGGATAATCAACAAGTCAAGGTAGAGGTAATGCAATTCAATATATGTTCCACCAATATAAACCCGACATCGACTCGTTAACCATGCAATGATACGTAAGCGACAACTTCTCAATTTAGACTCCACTCAATTCAACAAAGGTGCAATATGCTTAGATGCATGCCTTGCTACTCTGGCGGTTGCCTGATACTCTCGGCGCAACACTCATAGAACTCCAGTAGATTAGCGACGCCTTCACTCGCTTTGATCGCCGGCATAACGCTCTCTACATGAATCAAGAACACATTGCATAAATAATCAAATGATGGAAAAGTGTGCATATGATGCATGTTTGCATATTAATAGAGCGTCATGTTTTGAAAACATTTGCAAAAGACCACCAAATAATTAGGGTTCTGAAGTTTGAAACCCCAGATAAGACAACGTAAGTGCATATAGCTTTAAGTGGTGGGAGTCAGACTGGTGTTGAAGTGGTGATCCGACTATCAGTGTGCAGAAGTTTTTGGCCTCATGTGGTTAGACCGATGGTATGTCGGTGGTCAAACCACCGTCTGGCGGTCAAACTTGCCCTAGTGGCGATCAGACCGTGAGACCCCTCTAGCGCCACTTTGTGAGGCCGCTGGTGAAGGCTCCAGCATAACCTTTGACCACGAAGCATACTAAAATACTCTACAGGACTAGTGGAGTGTTTCTAAAGTGATTTGGACAACATTCACCGAACAAAACTAAAAATACCCCATGGATAAGCCCTAGGCTAGGGTTACTCTTGGGTCTAAATGGAATGTGATGAGCCCATGGCTCCTTGAGATATGATCAATACCACCAATAATCCTCAAATCATACAAGGTCCAATTACAAGAGCACGTGCACGATAATTAGACCACCAGGTGAACTCTTTTCTCACTGTTCATAATTCCTTAGATGGATTACTACTAACTTCTTGTGATGTTTTATTGCTTAGAAACATGGGAGAAGCACCACAACCTTACTCAGATGTCACCCATCGAAGGCCAAGTCTACTCGAACTCAAGGCTGCGTTCTAGTCATGGTCAAGGTCGAAGTCGTGGTCATGGTCGTGGTTGAATCTCAGGATAAGACGTCAGTAAAACGGGCATAACTCTCTCATACGAAGTCCGCTTTAGGCAATCTTGGACATTCTAGAAAGCTTACGACGAGCCCTTTCTAATGGATATGAGATCAACCAAATATTCCTTATAGTTTAGTCAAAGTCAAAGAAAGAAGATGTTGTGCCACCATTTTGGACCTAGTTGGGTCTTGTAATCGTGTCAGGGTCGGAGTCCAGGTTGTGTACGCCTCTTTCCATGGCTGCACAACCCTAGGTTGAACTCCTCATGCCCCCTAAAATATATGGAAGCTATCATAGTTTAGGCTCATAGGTTATTCTGTTTTAGACAATTTCGCCATTTATCGCTTTTGTTGAACCCTAACTCGAGTACTTCATTGGTAATCATCAATATTCCGATTGCATCTACCTGTTCTTGCTTGTGTTCTCAATTCGCTACTAGGAAAAGCCTTCTTGGCAAGGTCAACCATGTGTTGGCACAGTTGATAACCATAGAGTAGTGGTGTAGTGGTTGCAAGGGTTCTTGATCTGTTCTGATCAGAGCCTTTGGATCATTAATGTCGAAGCTCCACCAAATCAACTTATCATATTACCTATGAAAGATCGGGCATCCCCACATCAGAATGGGGATCGATTAGAGCTCGAGAATGATGGGAAAATGGTAGAGGACGTCTCATCTTAGTGTAGAGAAGCTTTCTAGCAGATCAATCCACTCCGGAGAAGCTCCGATTTGGAGATTGGGCTCAAGGGTGGTTTGGGGCTTGAGGTGGAAGAAACGTGCGTAGAAACTCCCCCCGACAAGGAGGATGAAGGGGATGAGCTCGAGGAAGCCTTTGGGGAGCTCGAGGAAGTTCCCTCTGTCAATCTCTAGTCATCGAAGCCGTCGAGGTGATCTCTTCTTCTCTCTTGGTGTGGGTGAAGGAGTGAGTGAGAGTGAGTGTGAGAGAGAGTAAGTGTGAGAGAGTTGACCAATTTTCTTAAGTGGAGCTTCTGCGCTGTGGTGGTTAGACCACGGGATGGGTCGGTTAGACCGCAGGAAGCCCACGTGGCTACCCCCTGGCGGTTAGACCGCGGGTGACCACAGTCAGACCGCAAGGGCGGTCTTTTCCCCCTTTTTTTTCCTTTTTCCATCCTTCTTCACCTCCAAAGTATTTGGGTCTTCCTCAGTGCCTCTGAACCATCTACAACATATTTTTTGGAACACGTTTAAAGCTCGAATTGCAAATAAACATGTATAAACATAACATAATGATGATTATGCATGCTTAATTATGCAATTAGAGTTTCGAGATGTGACATCGACAACTAGGAAGAGGAACTCTTGATTCCCTAAGCTCTTCCCCTAAACTTAGTGCATGGGCTGCCCACGGATTTGACCTCAAGAGAGATTGTTGTAGATCCCCATTGCCGAGACCCGAACCACGTCTTCACCTCCTTCACGGTGAGTGTTTTCCTATAAGACATGCATTTAGTCTATGGAATGATAGGTACTGACCTGAGATCTTGTATCTATACGCAGTACGGCCGTAGAGAATCTAAAGAGAAGCTCAACAATAGACCTCCTGAGTAGCTAAACTTTAGAGGGAGGCTATCGAGCTGTGCCACCAACCCTCTCGTGTGACCATCGAGAAGAAAAGGCATGCACTGAACTGGACAGCAGAACGAAGGGTTAGCTTCCGATAACTCTGATACACCATCTTTTCACCTTATCGCTCTAAACATGATGTTTTGTAGAACTTTCTAAGACCCACAATGCAAAGTCCTAGGAATAGACCTGAATATTTGTCATTTGGCAATAGCTCAACGCAGCCCTCAATGTCTTCCAGGAGGTGCTCACCGAAGTCAAGATCCAACTGGAGCCTACGGGAGATCCTAATGCAGTCAGACTGGCTGCCCAGGCGACCAATCTTGCTGAGACCTATGGGGGACTCCGAGGGAAGGTGGCCAAGCATCTCTTGAGCCAGGCCAAGCAGGGCGCAGAGGAAGCGATCACCTACATGATGGCCATACTGAAGGCCCACTACCAGAACATCGACACCGATGTTCTCCAGGATGGCTTCGAGGAGCAGTAGGATGAGTCATCAGCGCAGAAGGTGGAGAAGGTGATTGGGTCGGCCTAGGATTTCTTTGACGCGATGGATTTCGGAGTTGGGTCCACCCTGTAGAATTTTTATCCTACAGTGTGTAATAAAGAATTTGGTAGCTTTGTTAGAATTGTAGGAATTTCTTATCCTTAAACGCTTTTGCATTTGATGGGAGAACTTGGTACTAGATGCATTTGACATCATATTGTTATTTCCTTACTTACTTCTTCGTTTGATTAGTTCATGACACGTTAGTCACTAGTCGGAGGGCTTATTATGGCTAGTCTTAGGACCGCTTGAGTTGAAGGTGTTGTAGCCTCCAATTACTCATGGAACGAGATAAGGAGCCTTTTCGTAACCCAAAGTTCGCAATATAATGATCCTTCCCTTATCGATGGAATCAGTTTTCAATGTGCACATTATATATTGTTTTCAATTTCTAGTACTAAGTATCTGTTAAGCCCCTGACTATGAGTCCGGAAAGATTTTCTGAGTAGGCAGTCTGGAAAAGCATAATAAAATGAAGAGAGCTCATATTTCCTTCATGTTGAGAAAAACTTTTCGCCAACCTGGGTCGTGTATGGGATGAAAGACCCGAGAAGTGGCTTATCCCATTGCCAGGCATGAGGATGCATGGGAAGATAGGCAAGGCAAGAAAAGAATTTAAGCAACCTCCTATTCATTATGATCTTTAATATTACGAAGGTTCACTTAGTACTTACACTAGGGACCTACAGAGCTAATTGATGACCCACGAGCTATTATAGACCTAATATCTTAAACCTAAATAACAGATACTAGATTAAGCCAATAAACAGGGACCCGATTACTTCGGAAGTAGCGTAGGGGCTACTACATGGTTTCCTAACTAGTCGTGAAACCAAGCCCCAAGGTTTCTGGGTTTGCATCTCGAGGCGCTATGATCGTGGTCACAACTAAGACTTCTCGTCCACCTTGATCCTTAAGCTCTTGGGTTCCTTGCTTTGTTGGTGTTGAGCTGCCATGTCGAGACTCCACTTGTCACAACGGAGACCTGCCTTGGGGCATCCCTGGATGGTGATGACCCCTTCAGGTCCTGGGATCTTCACGCAATGGTAAGCATAATTCGTGATGGCAATGAACATGGCAAGAGTTGGTCATCCCAAGATGGTGTTGTATGCTATCTCGAAGTCAATTACATCAAACAGAATTTTCTCCATCTGAAAGTTGTCATGCTTCCCTAAGGTAACGAGGAGCGATATCTGGCTGACAGGAGTGACCGAAGATCCAGGTACTATATCGTGGAAGGCATGTGTATTGGCTTGATGGCAGATCATGATGAGCGGAATAGGCCCGATCTTCCGTTAGGTAATGGTAAGTCGATTGGTGGAGACTCGACGTTGACGATCCAAGGCTTCCGATCAGGACAGAACGCAACCCTTGCAATCGCTACACCACAGCTCCGTTGGTTATCAACCGCGTGCGGCACGATTGACCTCGCCAAGAAGGCTAATTCCTGCAAGCGAATCGAGAACACAAGCAAGAACACGGAAGAACACAATATGAAATTGCAAATATGATTAAGCTCACGAGTTGGGGTTTCACAAACCGAACGACGGCAAAACTGTTCAATGACAGATTAATCTAAGCAAAACCCAAAAATGTCTTTGACGACGGCTTCTAGATATATGAAGAGGGGCGTGCTAGGGTTTTGGACGACCAGGAGGCGTCCACAACTTGGGCTTAGACCCGAACACGTTTACAAGGCCCGATATGGCCCAAAATTATGACATAGCACATTATTTTGATAACACAAAATAATCCACACAGACTCTGGAGCTGGGACTAGTACCAAAACAAAGCTATCGTCCTTAGCTTTCCAACGCATCAAAGAACACCTTATTTGGACTCCACATGAAGAAGTTATGGCCGTTTTAGTGCGGCGCTGTCTGTTGAATACGAACCGAGTTACGACTCCTACTTGAAGTTGGCTTGAGCTCCATCCGACTTGGCTGTTCCATAGGTGCTTCTCCCATATTCCTAAGCATCAAAATTTCACAAAAATTGAGTAGCATCCCATCCTTATAATTAGTAGTATGGACAGCGAGTAACGAATTCACCTCATGAGTTAAACAACGTGCACGAGCCCGTGTAATCGGTCCTTGTAATGGATCAATCACCGGAGGATCACTTGTAGTGCGTGTATCTAAATGAGTGATGTCCTCATCAGATCGGGAGATCTGCATCCCTTCAAGTGCACCTGCGAAGAGGATGTTCGAGGAACTCCCTTCGTCGATAAGCACTCAAGAGACTCTGTAGTTGTTGATTGTAGGCTCGAGCACTATCGGGAAGCGGCCTGGTCATATGAAGTTCTTTAGGCAGTCATCCTGGCCGAAGGAGATCTTGACGTTCGACCACTTAATGGCCTAGTGACCCTTGGGGACGATAGCTAAGAATTGTTAGGCCACCATCTTGTACCACTATTTTGACTCGTAGGATGGTGAACCACCGAACATGTGGTCAACAGTCTTCTCATCTTGCTGGAAACACATCGGGTCCATGTCGCTCTCTTTGTTGTAAGAGCTGGAGTTCCTGCTCTAGGTCGCGACTTGGGTCTTTTTTCCTTTGACCGCTTTCACGACCTCTACTTTGAGCATCTTCTTCTAAAGGTTGCACTCATGTAGGCTATGATTGTCGGTCTAGTGTAGGTCACACCAAGGCTTACCATCATGTTCGTCGGAGCCGGGTGTAAAGCTCTTGCCCTAGGGTGAATTGGAGCGCTTCTCGGGGCGTTTATCAAGCAAATCTAAAAAAAACTACACCAGCCTTAATTTCCTTGCCCTTACCTCTGTTGGTGTTCTTCTTACGCTTGCTCATAGTCGTGTCGCTGTCAAGCCCAGGTTGCGGGCGCCTGATGCCCTACACCTTTTCCTTGATGAAGACAAGTGCATCCTCTGCTTGGTGGACATATCAATGATCTTCATGAGTTCTTTGACCATCTTGGGCTCCTTTCTGGCGATGTATTCAATGCATCATCGGTTCTTTACCCCCTGAGTGAACACTTGGATGACATCATAGTCGTTGATCTTAGGGATGGTGCTCAGATGTTACTGAAGCACCGCATGAACTCATCCAAGGTTTCTTTCTTCGTCTGCTTGCAACAGTAGAGATCGTTTTTTATGCCAAGGCGAATGTACATACCCTAAAAATTGGCTCGGAATACATCGCAAAGCTACTCTCAAGAGTACATTATCCCTGGCGATAGATTGCTCAACCATGTTCTGGCTGCCCCTTCAATGGTTGTGGGGAGGTAATTTTCCATTACCTTCTCGTCCTCACCAGTTGCTTGGATGGCCATTGTGTAGATCTGGAAGAACTCAACATGATTCATACTCCCATTGTACTTCTCGATCGACCCAGGCAGAACATTACTGGCTAGCTTATGTTCCATAGTTCTAGAGAGAAAGCCAGACACCCATTGATGGCACCCTTCTTGGTCCTAGTTGCCTTGTCTGTTTTACCCATGGGGGTTGGGGATCAACCCCAGCTTGAACAGCGCCAGGATGTCTCCTGATCGGGTTGTCGAGGGGTGAATGATGCCACCTCATGGGTCCTCTGGTGTCTCGCGCAAGTCATTGATTGGATGACCTCTGACTGGTGAGGCACTATGTCGGTTAGTTGCTCGATTATCATCACGGGACACCTTCTTCCGAGGAATATGCCTTGCTGAGTCTGATCCATCTTTAGAAGGGGCATTGCATGACTTCCCTCGATTAGAGCTATTCCTAGAGAGTGCCAGATGAGAATTCTTACCTAAATGATAACATGCTTCATCATGTAAGTCATTGAGTTCATCTAGCCCTTATCGGCAGGGGTTGTCAGATTTGTAGTCGGAGGGTGCATAAGAGCCTCTTGTAAAAGGAGAAGCCTATGCGCCATTCCAAATCTATAACACTGAGCCCTATACTGATAGTCAAGAGATTGTAAGCCCTACCTTTCGTTAAGGATTTGGTTTTGAGGAGATGTGGCCAACGGAGGCTGGCTGTCACCCAGACCAGGAGTGGGAGGGATCTAAGAGTTTGTAGAATTGTCACCATGGTTCCCTAGATCAATGCCCCTGTCTATGATGCTGAAGACTTCTCGGTGGTAACCTCCACTAGAGGAGGAGTCTAGATCCATTATGGATGTTTCATAGGATTACTCTAGATAGGTGCTAAACAATCTATGTTGTAAGTTACGAGGGAAGATCTTGACTTGTGGTAAATAGGGAATTCATTGTTGTCTTGGCAGCCGAGTGGTTTGAACTCTATGCCGTAGTCTTTGGTGCATTGATACATAAAGTGACTTACCTCATCGTTGGAAAGGTATTTGTCGAGGTTACCCGACCGATCACTGGTTCACTCAATGGGAGGGGTGAAAGTTGTCATAGAACCCCTCGTCCGAGAAACTGGTCGTCGGTGCAAGCTTGGGCGAAGTCTATGGCATGTTGTGTGTAGAATCTTCAACACCTATTGTCATGATCCCTACAGATTACGCCAACTATTGATGATTGGTGAACCGCCAATCTTATGAACTTGTAGAAAATATGGGGAATACTTTGAGTAGACGAATTAAAGGAACACACAGAGTGGTTTATATACAGGTTTGGGCCTCGCTTAGGATAATAACCCTACCTCCTGTTTGTCTTGAATTTATCTCTGAGGCTATTACAAGGGGGTGTGTTGCTAGCTTAGAGAGATCTAGTCAAAGAAGATCTAGCTGTGAAAGGCTAGCGGAGATTTCTCTTACATGTGTTAGCTTCTAATGGCTTGTAGAGACTCCTTCTAACTTGTCCTTCGCAAGGTCCCAGACTCCGTATATATAGGGGCATCATACCTCCTCTGGTGTCTTCCTTCTCATTGTTAGAGATAAACTTACTTGTATACGAAATACTCTAGGTGCCCATAGATTGTTTTCATTCATCCAGGGATCCCATTCCCAGAGATAGAGATATGCCCCAAGAATTACAGGAAATTCCACTTGAACACGAATTAGTCTTCACGTCCTCTCATGATCAGATCGCTTCCTGTGTCCATCGCAAAGCCTTGTCTCTGTATGCATTATTTTCTCAGCTCGAACGTCCCGCATGACATCCTTGATCACCACAACCTCAGTTCCTCTTTAACCTAGTTGCCGAACCTCAGTTCCTCCCTGAACTTAGTTCGTTGATCCGTTATTGACCACGTTCGCCTTCGAGCAACACCTGTACGTGAATCAAACAAAAATCGTGTACGAGCACAAGTCCTTCCCGACTTGACTCAATATTAGTTAACACAACACCATGCAAACTCCATGCAAAACCAACACGCTAACATAAGCATACCCAACTAATGATAACGCATCAAACCAACTATGCTATCCAAGAATATCTTAGCAACTCATGAACATCAACCAAATGTCATTATGCTAAGTCACTTTGCTCTACCAATTTCATCAATCAAACCAAATTTTCATCACATAATCTCACAATCTCTCCCTTGATGAAAACATTGGCAACCTTCATGTGAACATTGGCAACCTTTTAACAGACATGATTTGATTTTAAAATCAAATGTAAAGTGAAATCAAAAGATCAAAAAGAATCTTTTGAAAAAATTTCTCTCCCCCTTTGAAGCAAAAATGAGCAACTTTCTCTCCCCCTTTGACAATGATTTCATCAAAAATTCAAAAGAGAGAATCAAATCTTGTTATTTTAATTATTTCAATGAGCATAAGAATTCATACACATATATAACAAGTACTCGACCACAGAAGAAAAAATCCTTGTGTCGAGTTTACTCTCTCTACCTAATTTACGTTTCTGCATTTACATTCTTGCAATTTACCTTCTTAGATAGGTTGCAAGTACTTTGATCGGTAGAGTAGACACACTAGATAAACCTAGAGCACATTTAGATAGAAATTGATATAGAATTATCTTATATTATTTTTGGAGCAAAAATAGTTCTAAGTGTCCTAATTCACCCCCTCTTAGGACATCACCAATCCCTTCAATTGGTATTAGAGCTAGAGCTCACTTCTAGCTCTACAATTTGTCTTAGAGCTTCACACCTTTAACAGGGTTTTTGCCAATTCAAGTAGCATTTGAGCTTTAGTCTCATTGTGATCGTTTAGGCTTCACCACCTAGTGAGTTGTGACATTCGGGGTTGTGATGGATTCCTATAGTACTCCACTTTTCGAGGGAACAAACTTCCCCTATGGAAAATTCTAATGACTTGTTATTTGCAAGACTGAGGGTTAGATGTTTGGAGAGTCCACAGGCTTCCCTCATCCACGCCTCCCATCTGGCCTACACAACACTGGAGGAACCCTAATTAGTCGGCTAAGCCTACCCATATCAGTCTCGTGTTTGTACATAACTTCTCCGGTTGTCGCTCCATGAACCAGTCCTTACTTAGGTCACTTGAGCAAACACTAAACCAACCACACATCTATGACCATCATCACCAACACCTATTTGCTCAAGGCCTAAGGTTCCATGTTGCTAAACCATTAACAAATTAACCATGATCAAAGGGTATGAACATCTACCACTTGACCACTCGTACCTTACTATAAATAGATCATAACCATAAACATACACATCATCTGATCATACTCTTTCCAACATACCCAACACTAGCCACTTCCTAACATACCACAAACATCCCAACATCGGAAACTCTATGATTGATGCGGATGGACATAAGCATGCTCATAATCGAGAGCATGGCAATTCGAATTGATCTTACACCCTGCAGGGGGTACATCATTACCCACATGACTCGAGTCCATCCTCTTGGCCCTCGAAACAACCTTTCTCATACCTGAAACTACGCACTTGCATATGACCCTATGGCACTGAGGTTACCACGAGCGTGTCCTGGACACCTCCAGCTCACCGACACCTTGCTTCTCCTCATTCTTTTTCTCTTACGCGTCATAGAGCTGCAAGTTAAGTATTAGCATGGCATATGTTAATCAACTTATTCGTACATATATTGAATATGTGGAAGTACAGAAAGTGCTTAAGCCAATGGCAAACAATGGTAGGTGCTTAATCAATGCAAACGGTCTAGGGCATTTGGGTTCCTCTCTGGAACCACCCCTAGCACTATTCACATCTCGTCTCATTCTCACAACTCATATATCTCAACATCATTTTAGTTATGAAGAAATAATTAAGCCCTATAACTCGCAAATGATGGTCGAACCACTGCTTGTCTTCTATCAAGGATCTATGCATTGCTAAGCATCTCAAATAACTTTTAAGTTAGACAACAACATTGTTATACCTAGATTACCAGGATAGGTATCATCAATAGTTCAAGGTAGGAATGATGCATCAACATAGATTCTACGCACAATTCCAACATCTACTCGCTAACATGCATAACATACATAAAACAACATTTTATCAAATTAGACACCATATGATACAAACTAAAAGGTGTAACATGCTTAGATGCTTGCCTTGTAGCTCCGGCACTTTGCTCACGTACAACTCCGGTTCAGTGTCGGCATCAACCACTTGAACTGTCGACGTGTCACTCTTTAAACAATTTAAGAATGCATCAAATAAACAAACAAATGAACAAAAAGGTATGCTTATGATGCATGATCATGAACGAGATAAAATGCGCCATGTCATGATGGTTAGATCGTGGGCCTGGTAGTCAGATCGGCCCTAGTGATGGTCTGACTCCTAACTATGGAGTTTGACTGGAAGTTTGACCAGCCAAGTCATAACCTGGCGCTCAGACTGGCCATAATGGTGATTAGACCGCTAGGCCTGGCCGACAACACCTCGGCTAGGTCACTAGTGAAGACTCACATGATGCCTTTGACCGTGAAGGGTACCAAAATACTCTATAAGGCTAAGGAAGTATTTCTTGGGTGATTTGGGAAACATGCATGGGGCCAAACTCGAGGACCCCATGGATGAAGTCCATGGCTAGGGTGGATCTCGGGTCTAAACGAAATGGGGACCAATTGGAGCTCGGGAACGACAAGGAAATGGTAGGAGAAGTCTCATATCGGCATGTGGAAGCTTTCTAGGGGGCTGACAACTCCAGGAGAGCTTCGATTCGAAGATCGGGCACCGGGGTGGATTAGGCCGTGAGGTGGGAGAAATTGCATGGGAACATCTCCGGCGAAGAAGACGATGGGGAAGGGCTCGGGGAAATCCTCTCTGTCAATTTCCGGCCGTCGAGGTGATCCTCTGTGTGTGTGTGTGTGTGTGTGTGTGTGTGTGTGTCTTTTTCTCTCTCATTTTGGTGAAGGCGAGTGAGTGAGAACGAGAGAGAGAGTAGGTCAATGGCTTTAAGTGGAGCCTTTGCGCTCTGGCGGTCAAACTGCGAGAAGGGCCCATATGCTGAAAGCCTTCATTCTTTTCCCTATTTCTTTATTTTCTCTTTCTTCTCCTTCTCAAAGGACTTTAGGGTCTTCCTAAATTTCTCTAAACGTTTTATACTCATAATACATGTATGGTGGAAACACATATTAACCAATTACGTAACAATTTTGGAATGTGTTTAAATACTTAAAATCAAAATCAACAACATGAAGCATGATGTGTATGCATGCTTAATAACCAGATTGGAGTTTTGGGGTGTGACACCTCGATCTCGTCGTGGCTGGAATCTGATGTTTCAGAGGAGATCCTGGCCCAGGCAAAGCGCAACGGGGTTATTCCTTCATGTGCCTTGATCGGCTATTTGCCTACGGTAGGCGAGACGATCCCTAGTCCATACACCACCTAGACTGTCATTTCCTTGATTTCTTCCATTGTGGCTTCCATTTCCCCCCTTCCAACTTCTTCCTCCAAGTGCTCAACATTTACAGCATCGAGCACATCCATCTCAACCCTAACTCCATTGTCATGATCAACATCTTCGCACACCTCTACGAGGCCTACCTGGGCATGCGCCCTTCGATCGATCTCTTTAGGTATTTCTACCCCCTGAAGGGATTCACGGATAGGGTCACTGGCGGCACTGGATTCTGCCTCTGAGAAGGGAAGTTGGCAGAGCACACTGGCTTCTCTACTAAGAGTTCCTGGTTGGGGTGGCATAAGAGGTGATTCTACTACTAGCCAAGACTGCCCAAACTTCCGTATCGAGTTCTTGCGCAGCTAGTGAGGCTGTTGTGGGTGGAGGAGCCAAGATCCACCACTATCTCTCAGGCCCTTGTCACCGAGACCCGGGATGTAAAGGAGCAGGGGGCTGATGGCATGGGACGTCACCAAAGACTTCATCAAGCGTCACCTGTGTCCCTTGAGAATATCCAGGTGCTTGGGATTATACGGGTGCTGAAGGCCTAGCCCAAGAAGGTGACCAAGGTACCGACTTATCCTGAGTAGTTATTAGTGGAGCTATGATCATACCCCCTCACGAGTCGTTACTTGCCCACAAATCTCTCTTCGAACATGGTGGGCAAAGGACCAAATTTCTCTTTGAGTCAGCCCCTGATCCTAATCTCTAGAACATCCCGATTCCCATCAAGATAGAGGCTAACGTTCTGACCCGGATCTTGTCAGTTAGCCTCGTGTACCTTTTTTTTTCTTTTCCTCCTCCTTCCAAGTGGTCCTAATCCCAGGTGACGGTCGGCTCAAATCACGAAGTGGGCTCAAATCACGAAGTGGCCAGGATGCAGGCAGCTGACCCATTAGCCGAGAATGCGAACGTCCAGGACGAGGATTCAGACAAGGTTGTAATCACAGGAGCTGGAGGCCTAGGCAAAAGCGGGGGTGATGTCATGTCACCGGCTTCATCCTCCTTCAGCGGTGATGCGCTGCATTTATATTTTAGATTGCTAAGTGGTGAACGTAACATGGCCAACTTCTTTCTATTTTTGGCTAACCGACTACTTTCCTTTTTAGGTAAAAAAATGTTTAAAGTTTTAACAATTGACAAATATTTTTGAAAGAAAGAACATACTGCTAATTCGCTATCTCCTTGTAGAACCATGGTACAATGAGTTGGTTAAATTCTATCGTCCCTACTCCCGAGCAATAAGTGGATAATAGCAGTAGGTAATTAGTTGCCAAGCAGGTACAATTGAAACCTTTGAGTCAGATCGTCAGATTTCAAGAAAATTCTAAACTACATCTATTTTAATTTGTTAGTGGCATGGAAATCCAAATTGTGTGCAGTTTTGTAGTACTGCATTTAATTATGCCAACCATGTTGGTTGGAAAAATTTACTTAATATTCGGGAAAGAATACTTCTTTCCATGCGGTTAAATAGTTTGTAGCTGTTTAATAATGCATCCAAACATTGAAACCATAGCACCTCTTAAACATTTTTCCAAGTTTACCAGAGTTAGCTATAATAAGTTGGGCAAGTGCAAAGTTGGGCTAGCGCGGTCTATGAAGTGAGATGAAGCTAGATCGGCCGTGCCCCAGTTTAATTTTAGAGAGCACACACTATAAGAAGAACTTTGCACTCCAAAAATTCATACTAATGACCAAAGAGTGCACATCCACTTACAGCTCCCGTCCCACTTTCACAATGGCAACATTACTACACAATAATTCATTAGTACCAGCTCAAAAACCTTATCAGTGGCAGTTTTCTAACCGGCGCTGATAAACATGGATTACCAGTAACGGTTATGTAACCGGCAAAACCAGCACTAATAATCGGTACCAGCTCAAAAACCCCATCAGTGGTAGTTATATAACTGGCACTAATAATTAGTATTAGTGCTAGTTTCAAACAGAGAACCAGCACTGATACTGGCACTATTAGTGCCGGTTCTTGTTACCAACCGGTATTGATACATATTATAGGGCCAAAAAACTCACATTTTAGAAACAAAAATGATTCCAGCTTATACAGAAAATGTAACTTAAGTTCTAGTTCAAGCAGCTTGCTCACAGCTCTAGTTCAAGAAATGAACTAGATATAGGAGGTTCAGTTAAGTATCACATTTCTAAAATATAGAGAGGTTCAGTTAAGAACTGAACTGAACAGAATTTCATGTTCACAGTTCAATATAGAGAGGTACAACGGGTTTGAAGTCCACATGTGGAACTGAATACAGGAGGTTAAGTTCATAGTTTAAGTTCTAAAACTGAACTAAACTTAATTAAAAAGAAAATAAAGCAACTGCATAGGAACAAGGAAATCTTAGATTGATACACCGAAATCCATCCATTGCAGTACGAAATCCATCAACTGAAGAATTTATCCTTCAAAAAATGGAACAAAGTAGTTCAGCATGGGACATCCATCGTTATTTGTGTGCTCCATTCTAAGCACAAATCGAACCCATATCATCACAAGGGACAACAAGAATCACCAGCTGTCAGTGGGCAGAAGAGGAGAAAGCTATCGGTCGTCTTGGATCCCGCTTGGTCCTTGACACTCGGGCGAAGCTTGAAAAGCACGTCGAGGATGTAGAACCTCGCTCGCTGTCAGATCTAGGACGCCACTACCCCCCTCTGCCCTTCATCCGCATGATCTAGGTGACATGGATCTACAACCCCTGATAGCGTCGACGGAGTCCCCAATGCGTTGGCCAACCAGTACTGATCGACATGAGAAGGCTAGCTCTAGAGAGAGAGAGAGAGAGAGAAGGCTGAGAGCTCCATTGGGTGAGGGGTGAGGAGATAAGGCTGAGCTTTGTGCTCATACGCGGACTCGAGACTTATTCATTTTACCTCTGTAAAATTTTAGATCTAGCTCAAAAAGGCCACTGCCAATCCTACGAACGAACCGGTACTGGTAAAAGTTATCAGTGCCGGTCCATGTTTATGAACCGGCACTGAAGTATTAGTACTGGTTAGTAAATAGAAACAACACTAATAATGAATATTAGTGCAGGTTCAACCCGGCTCAATTATTGATCGAGCTCAGAATGCTATGAACCAACACTGATACTTCATCAATATTGGTTTGTGCCTAACCAGTACTGATGAGGCAGCGCGGATGAACAATTCTGTTGTAGTGCAAATAATCTCTCATCAAGTTTGTTAGTGCTCTAAGCAAGGAATTATGTTGTCTCTTGGCATGATTACATGTGCACTTGGGGTGCGCCTAAGGATAATCAAATAAAGTGTATTACACCTGCTCCCACTGGCAACAGAAAAAACTGACGAATGGACGTTTAGGTTTGTATTTGGCAAACACAAATGAGTGGTCTTCACCCTATCCAATCATAGGTTTGGAGTGGCCCAGTACGAATGGACTATGGATCTTTTATAAAGCTTAACAAACAGTCACTGACATTGCTCCCTATATATTGTATTCCATTCATCAGTTCTATTTTATTAATCACCTTTTACATTTTCTAATACGAGAAATGTAACTTTGATCATTATTTTTTTACAAAATTATTAATGCCTAGTACTAAATTATAATATTATAGTGTTATTTCTATGATATAATTAGTAATATAATAGTTTCAAACATATTAAAACTCTAATGGTATGAATTTCAGGTCGTCAAATGAAAAAGAACCGAGAAACAATGCCTGTCGGTGACTATCCTTAAAATGTTTGGTTCAGTGTACAGCAGATAGTAGTACGAATGATGCAACAGAAGATTAAAATTGTCAAACATTGTACTAGAGGGTTATTGACAAACAAATTAATGGGCAGTAGCAGTACACTTATGTTATTTTTTGTGCAACATGTTTGCAATCAGTTTTGGCTGAGGGATGTTATTATGTAGTACCTGTAGCTGCTGCCTAGTATTTCGATTGAGCTGGCTTGGATCATGCATGCTTTGCCTTCATATATTTGGTTTTTAGCACAAGACCGTCATTTGAGATTTTGGAATCCATAGAGGCAGATTCCAACATCTGGACCAACTGGAACCTTGCTCACAGATACCTTGTGAATGTATGGACAATTTGAGTTGTGACAACGACAACGTGAAAACGAATCTTAAAGTGACCAAAACGGTTAGCCCTGGAACGCGTACTGGAAAGATGAAGATTCAGAAATATCATTGAAATTGGACTTCAAGAAAAACTGAAATTAAGTTAGTAAACAATGAAGAATATTTGCTTCGTTAAGACGAGATTTAAATTTCTAATGCTGAAGATTAGTTGTATAATTACTTTATGCATAAGAGTGGATGTTGAAGGTGCAAAGGGAATCATATGTAGTTATCTAGCGACCTACCCACTTCCATCCCTTCTTGTCATAAGAGCCTAGCGACCAAAAAAAAAAAACACAAGCAGAAGATTAGTATGGGGTCAACATGATAACAAGCAATGAGCCAAAACAACTAAGGCACACAATCACATTTGTGTTGGGAGTTCTCACGCCACTCCTAATGTCTTCTTTTTAGTGATTTCTAAGAAAATAGAGTGTAAGAAATTGCTATCAAAAAATAAGCTCTTAATGCATCTATTAGTGCTGCTAGTTTTTTAGATCTCCTAAAATAATTAATTATTATCTCATAGTCGTTTAGAATTTCTCAAAGAGAGTTTTTTCTATAAAAAACAAACTATTTCTCTGTCTTCTTTAAATTGCTTGTCACATCAATTTTCTGTCAAGCTGGATACATAATTAATATCTAAGAAACTAGTATTAGGAAAGGCCTTATAGGTGACAAAAACAAATTGCAAGTTGCATGATCTACCTTGTACTTGGAGCAATGAAATACTACCAAACAGGTATGAGACAAGAACATGCAAGTACTGGATGTTGCCTTTCCTAAGACCCCCACGGAAGCAAGCCACTGGATCCACTTTTATTAATTGAACTACACAGCCGTGAAGTGATCCTGATGTCTATTGCAATTTGGCCATTTTTCTTTTCTGGCCTCTTACTTTTCTTGGCATACCGTTTACGTGACTGTCCCTTGGATGATGGACAATTAGTTTAGATCTTCCCCTAAATCACGACCCTAATAAGGGCGAAAACACCAAAATTTCCGATGTTGACACGAACCACGCGGTTATGGTTTCTTTTACAAAAATTGAACTCCCAAGTTTGCTAACACGGGTGCCACACCAGTAGGACCATTTAGTGTTTCGATTTTTTTTTAAAAAAAAAACAGAAACTCAAACCAATTTATCGCTAAAGCATATTCGACTTGTCTGTAATAATTTTTTTTTTGGCAAATCAAGTTTTTACAGAAAGAAAACAGAAGCACGATCATCAAGGTTCACGCATGCATGATAGATTTCGATGCATGCATGGTCAAGAGAGTGATGGAGCTGTGTGCACTTGGAGTGATGGCTCCTCCAAAAGCCTACCATCACCGCACCCAGCAGCTGCGCATGGCAAAAAAGCATTATTAACAACGCACTTAGATGGCGTAACCCAGAGGAGAGCAGGTTGGTTTGCAGTGCATGCAAAACCTGCTCCTCTCTTTCTTTTTCAGAAAAGTGCCAGTGAACTCGAGTAAAGAAGCGCCATCTGCCATGCGATGGCATGCACCCATGTCCTCTCCAAACATAATGATAGTATGGAACACACTTTAACCTTCCAAACAGTGATGAACACACTTTCAGGACAGCTGCTATCATATCTATCAATGAATGGGATGAACAGTGCAGATAGTAAGACATGTATTGAATTTAAGGGTTTGATAAGAGCCAACAGTAGGCAGAAAGAGAACACAAGGAGAACTGCTGTTTTGCTCTTCCTCTTGCGAAAACAGGCACATTGATGAGAGCTTTCATGTGTCATAGGCTCTGGTAGCAGTAAGGGGCAGGTATGGCAAGCTGTATTGCAACATCTCAACAAGTGGAAGAAGAATCAGAGAAAGAAAAAGATATATCACAGCAGAGCAGGACATGGCAGAGTGAGCTCCACTAGGGCAAAACAACTAAGGGCTCACTGGTCCTTGCACATCCTTCAGTACCACCACCCAAAACACTAATGGTAATCGCTTTAGTCCTGCTCTTTTGCTACTTTAGGCTCAATGTCCTTCAGCAGGCCAACGATCTGCTGCATGGCCGGCCTCTTGGACGGCAGCTCGGCTGTGCACAGGTAGGCGATCCGCAGCGCCTCCTCCATCTGCCGTTCTGCCCCGGTGTTGCGGATCTTCGGGTCGATGATGCTTGACCCGAGGTTCGCCTTCACCATCGCCCTGGCCCATTTCACTAGGCTTGCCTCCTTCTGATCAGGGTACTCGTCATCCAGCGGCTTCTTGCTGGTGACCAGTTCAAACAGCACAACACCGAAGCTGTAAACGTCAGACTTTGCGGTCGCCATGGCATCCTCCGAGCCGGAGAACTCTGGCGGAGCGTAGCCGGGAGAATGGTGCAAGAGATCGTTGTCGGTGCTCGTCCCCGCGACCAGTGATAACCCAAAATCGGACAGCCTTGGCTCCATTGTTGAGTCAAAATAGATGCTGCTTGCCTTCACGTCCCGGTGGACAATCTGCGGGATGCAGCCGTGATGGAGGAATGCCAGTGCCCTCGCGGCACCTAATGCAATTTTGTGTCGGAATATCCATGTCGCAGTACCCTCCGGCGTGATGTTTTCAGTTGCGACACCGCCACTGCTGTCCTCCCATGTGTCAGTGCTCCAATCTTCAGTGGTCTGAACTCCTAGTGGCAAGTCATACAGCAAGTTGTGTAAGTTACCATTCTCCATGTACTCATAGATGGCGATTCTCTGGTCCCCTGCCAGACAGTAACCAGTCAAAGGAACCAAGTTAGAATGTTTGATCCGTCCCAGCCGCTCGAGCTCCCTCGCAGCATCTTGGTCTGCCATCACCGACCTGTGGACCAGCACCTTCACAGCAACATGAATTCCACCAGGAAGGAATCCCCTATACACCGGCCCAAATCTCCCTTCTGCTAGCAAAGTACCCCTGTCAAAGTTCGATGTTGCTGCCAAGAGGTCGGCAAATGTGAAGCTCAGCAATGGCTTCTCAAAGATGACAACCGGCACTGAAGTTGCAACCTTCACATCAGCAACCCACGTTGTTGAATCTGTCTGGAAAGCAAATGGCCCTGATACACCAGGTTCCTCCTTGAACGGCACCTGCTTAACCATGGGCAATGCATCACACCTCTTCCTCCGCCTCCGACATGCAACTGCCAAGCAAAGCAACCCAAGAACAGAGAAGAACAGCGAGAGCACAATGGCCAACGCCAACTTCATCCCCTTGCACTTCCCCCTACTTTTCTTGATGTTGTCCGGGTCCACAGCAATTGGGCAGTCATCCCTGGACCTAGCAAATGCAGCTGCAAACGCCTCAGGAGAGAGCTCAGAGGCACAAACTGTGAGGTTGTTGTATGAGAAGTTGAACCGCTCCATCGATGCTAACTTCTTCACCAATGCCACAGGTATCTCTCCAGTGAGAATGTGAGATTGTTCACCGACAAGTCCAGCACGCGTAGGCGAAGAGAGCTCAAGTCAGGGACTACCCCACTGATATTGTTCCGTGACAAATCGAGCGCCTTCAATTCAACCAATCGGGACGAATATTCCACAGGGATTTGCCCGTGCAATCTAGTGCTTGACAAGTTAACATACTCCAATCCGGAGATCTCACTCATGGACACGAGCAAATTGCCATTGGACAACTGGTTGTGTGCAAGATTCACATGCCTCAGGTTCCGGAACCGGCTGGCAATGGTGAATTCTCCAACAAGCTCATTGCCTGACAAGTCGAGGTAAATCAACGACGAGCCAGCATATCCACTGCTAAAATTCAACCCCGAGAAGCGGTTGTTGCTAAGGTCTATGACCCTCAACTGCTCCTGGAACGCCCCGATGACAGAGCCGCCGAGCCAGTTGCCAGACAGGTTGAGAAAGGCCAGCGACCCGAGCGGCGACAAATCCGGCAAGTCCCCGTCCAGCGCATTGCCGGAGAGATCCATGGCTACGAGGCTCCCGCACCAGAGGACGACGGCGCCGGGGAGCTGCCCCTGGAACTGGTTGTGGCTGGCGTTGAGCACCTGCAGGCCGACGAGGGAGCCGAGCGCGGGCGGCAGCGCGCCGGTGAAGGCGTTGTGGGAGACGTCGAGCGACTGCAGGCGCGCGAAGTTGCCGACGTTGTTGGGAAGCGCGCCGCGGATGGCGTTGCCGGAGAGGTTGAGCGCACGTAGCGACGCGCCGAGCTCCCACAGGTCGTTGGGCAGCGCAGTGAGGCGGTTGCCGCTGAGGTCGAGGAGCTGGAGCCGCGCGAGCTTGCCGACGGTGTCCTCCGGGATGGCGCCCGACAGGTCCATCCCGGCGGCAGCGAAAGCCACCACCCGCCCCTCGCCGTCGCAGGTCACACCTGGCCAAGAACACACCGCGCCGCTGCTGCCGCCCGAGGACGGCGCCTCGCGGCCAATCTTTGAAAAGAACCTGGAGACGAAGTAGGCGTCCGTGTTGGGTTCCTGCGCTGCCGCCGCGGCCGCGCAGAATGCGGTCACCGCCAAGAAGACGAGGGCGCAGCAGCGGCCGCCATCATGGCCCATGGCGCAAGGATGGGCGAGCGCAGAGGGAACAAAGGTGAGATCTTGGTGCTAAGGCGAGGCCGCGTTGTTTGGTTCTTGCGGTGGTGGTGGTGGTGGCGCTGGCGGTGGTGCCATAGGGAACAGCTTGGAGGTGGGCAAGTGGCCGACCTCCCCAGCCTCTGCCCTCTCTCTCTCTCTCTAAAACTATCCTTCTCTCTCTTCTTGTTGGCTTCTTTGGATCCTCGCTGATGGGTGTGCGTTTGGCAGGTCCTGCTTGGTGTTAAAAGGAGAGAAGGGGAGCTTGGGAAGTGGAACTGTGGAAGGTGGCGAAGGGGAGCCGGGGAGGAAGGGGATCGATAGATAATAAATTGTGGGGAGGTTGAGGGAGTAAATTGGGGAGTAAGTTGGAGGAAGGGGAGTAAGGGTAACACCAATAGATATCTAAAAGTAATCATAATAACTAAGTTTTGGATGTCTGTTCTAAAATACGATTCAAACGAAAGCCTAAAACCACTTAAAAACTAGCGAAGCTCAAAAATATTGACTGGCTCGCAAGTTGTAGCGATCCCCAATCACACTCCTAATTGGCGAAATCGTTGATCTTGTGCTCGGTAGGCAATGCGCACGCCTCCTTCGCACGCTCACCGGTGGGGCGGTAGCTTCAGCTAGCGGCCAGGCTATGGTGCGCCCCCTAGGCTAGCTAGCGGCGGTGCAAAGGCAAGGGTGGCGGCCAACTGGTTCAAGGAGGGCGACCGTCGGCTGGACAGTGGAAGGCAAGGCCCTGTAGCGGGCGGACGAGGGTAGGAATGGAGGACTGGTGGGGCCTCGAGGGCACGACAAATCCGGTGGCTGGCGGTTGGAATAGCCTAGGCGTAGAGCTGAGCTGAGATAATGAACATTTGTGCTTGCTGCATAGTTTTGATGTCAATTGTGGCGAGTTTCTTTCGGATGCATCAGAAATAGGGAGCAAGAGGAAGAATTTAATCATATTTAGTGGGCATTTCATATCAGAAAGAGAGAGCAAAAGGAAGAATCTAACCATTTACATCTCAATTAAACTTCCACATGCTTGTCTCTTTTTTGTTGCGAAACCTTAGGATTTTAGCTTCTTGAATGGAGTTTGGTGTTGTGTAGTGGTAAAAATGGATGAGATCGAACCATGTGATTTGAGCTTTCTGAGATTGCACGGGCTTGTCTCTTAACTCTTAAGATTATAAAGCCATGCTACATTTTGCTGTTGGATTTGTGGCACTCCATTTTTCCCTGCATAGTGGTATTGAGACTAGGTTGGTTATTAGGTTGTTGTATTGCAGTAGAGAAATATTGCAGTTTGCACAAATCAGTTGTGAATTGTGGCATTTGATGGTTTAGCAGCATGGGATTGAGCTCCTGATGCTCATGTGGGCTTGTTGAACTTTATATCTAGGGAGCATAATGCATTTTGTGATGTTGAATTTTTAACACAATGCTATATTATATGTACTGGAATACTAAAGCATATATGAAAAATGGTCATTTTATTTGGAGAAGTTAAATGTCAGTGTGAACCTTCCATGCATAATCCAGCAAGAATCTACTGTACTGATTATTGTCATTGGTTTTTTAGCTTGCACTGAAGCCCCTTTTGGTTTGTAGTTCTGCTGGTGCTTGTTCACCTGCTAGGCAAACTACAAAACCACTTGAATTTTGTCTATGTGTGATGACTAGAAAACTCACGTAATTTTCAGATAAGGCTTTACAAGCTGGTAGGCGTCCGGCGCTCAAGCAAGGCCATCCCCTGAATATTTATCCAAAGAAGGTAATATTGTTTTTCCTGCAGTTCAAAACAAGTTGCAGTTTCAGATTGCTGATATTGTTGCTTCTCTGCAGTTTTTTCATTCGAGGATATGCTAGCTGCTGAAGACATGTTCGACCCCTGGAGTAGCTGATATTGTTGCTCATCCCTCCCTTGCCCACTCTTTGCAAGTTACCTCTTGAGCTAGTAGTAGTGATCTGTTTGAGTATCATGGATGTCCAAGTAGTTCTCTAATGCCTATTTGAATCCACATGTCATCGTGTCAGGCAGCTTAATTTAGGTTACAACATGACATATGCATTAAGTTTTTTCTAGGGGGTGTATGCACTTTAGTTACAGCACACATTACCCTACAGTTTTGTATGTACTTCTATTATCATGTAAAACATTATCAACCAACTATGTTTCTATATTTTTCCTGGCAGTTCAGGAGCACAGGCAAGGCGATGGTGCAGCAGCCAGGGTGTGGTGGCCTCTAATATGTTCCCAGCATAGATTGGTTGGGTAGCAGGCAAGCTTCTAGAGTTGATTCGTCATCGCAAGTTGCTGAACATATTGCATTTGATAGGAACAATGGACGGGTTCTATGTTAATTTGTTGTCTAATGACAACCATTCACTAGATTGGGATGAAGACAATGAAATAGTTAGCCCACCTGAGGAGTAGCAACCACCATTTGAAGAATTGACTCCCACTGTGAGACCAAATCAGAAAAGATCGAAGAATTTTAGCGAGAGGGAAGATGAATTATTAGTGTCGGCATGGCTGAATATTAGTATGGACGCTGTTCAAGGCAACGACCAATCACAGTCTACATATTAGGAGCGAATTTATGACTACTTCCACTCCAACAAAGACTTCAATTTGGATCACACTCAAAGTTCCCTAATGCATCATTGGTCTCATATTCAAGAAAATGTAAACAAGTTTGCTGGTTGTCTTTCCCGGATTGAGGGGCAAAGGCAAAGTGGGGTTACAATTGAAGATAAGGTTAGAATATATGTCCTTAATTTGGTACATGTTTCGTTGTGTGCAATATTGGAGATGTTTGAACTATTATGTTGTGTGTGAACTTATGTTGGGAACTTTGAACCATTGGGATGTTTGAACTCATAGTTGCACACCGAATACAAGAGTACATGCATACTGAATACAAGAGTACATGCTACCGAATACAAGTGTACATACATACATAACCAAGACTAGGACTCAAACATTGTTAATACTGATCTCCATGACATTGCCAGAGATGTTGGATTAGATCTGCTTAAAGCTAAGATTGTGTTTCCTTGTCTGTGATGTCATGATAAGTTTGAATGAACCCACGTAGTTCTGGTGTGGGTTTATGGGATGGTGTCACAGTTTCTCCTAGGCCATCAAATTGTAAGTCTTGCGCTTCACCTTGCTCATCTTCAATAATCATGTTGTGCATGATCACACAAGCAATCATTATTTGGCCAAGTATATTCTAGTCCCAAAAACGAGCAGGACCACATACAATGGCAAAACTAGATTGCAGAACTCCAAAAGCTCATTCCACATCCTTCCTAACTGTTTCTTGTACTTTAGCAAAATATTTTCTCTTATTGTCTTATGGTTTCTGAATGGTCTTCGTGAAGGTGGCCCATGGAGGAGATAGATACCATCAGCAAGATAACATCCTATTTTATAATTGTAACCATTAATGGTGTAGTTCACCTTTGGAGCTTGCCCTTCTGCTAACTTCGCAAAGATTGGGGAATGTTGAAGCACATTGGTATCATTGTGAGATCTAGGTAAACTAAAAAAAGCATGCCAAATTCATAGATCTTTTGATGCAATGGCTTCTAGAATGATTGTGGGCTCACGTACATGGCCGATATACATACCTTGCCATGCTGTGGGGTAATTCTTCCATTTTCAATGCATGCAATCTATGCACCCCAGCATACCCGAAAAACTTCTTTCCTCCCCTATTGCAAGTAGTCTAGCAGTATCATTCTCATTTGGTGCTCTCAAATACTCATCCCCAAATACGTCAATAATAGCTTTGATAAACCTTCTCAAACTTTCTATAATGGTACTTTCTGCAATACGAACATGCGCATCAATAGCATCCGCCGGAACTCCATAAGATAGCATTATGAATGCTGCAGTAATCTTCCATAAAGCACTTAACCAAAGTTGTCTAGCTGCATTTCTCCTTTAAAAAAAATAGTCATCATGATGCTCTACAGTATGCATTATACGCAAAAAGAGAGAACGCCTCATTCTAAACTTGTTTGGAGATGAAGAATAAGCTGTAGGTACGACGATCAACATCAACATAAAACTCTAAGGATATGGCTTTGTTGACAAACCTGCACCTAAAGAACGTTAGACAGTAGGTAGAATCGTCCGAGAAATAGTCTCAGGATAGTCTCCAATGCCCTTCTTGTCTATCGTGATTGATGATTTGATGGCCAGGGACCAAACCACCAAGCCGTGGCCCATTGAAAACTTGATATTGCTTGCGTGCAAGGTCGGCTGCAGCAACAATGAATTCGTCATCGTCGTCGTATGACGATGAATCCATGACCTATTTAATGAGAAGGCTACGACGACTCATTATAATGTGGGGGGCTAAAGGGGGCAATAGTGTGCAAGAGAAAAACCACCACGGAAATTAGATATATAGGCTCAGAGAAATATAGCCTTTGGATAGATGTGGGAAGCTAAAGGTGGCACTGGTGTGAAGAGAAGAACGACCATGGAGAGTAGATATATAGGCTCAGAGAAATATAGTTGTTAGATAGATGATGATTGGAAACATAGCAATTGAAACATGACCGTTCCAAATATAGCCACTTGGAACAGCCATTCGAAAAATTTCCATTTAAAAATAACCGTTCGTAATTTATATGTTTAAAAATATTTATTGAAAATATCACGGTTTGAATTGTAGCTATTTAAAAATATATAGCTGTTGGGATATAGGGAGTTAATATTGGGAGTCTGTTAAAAAGTTTAGCGATATTAGGAAGGAATTTTATTGGGAAGGCGCACTGTATGAGGATTTTAGGAGTGATTTTTTGGGGTTGGTTGGAGTTGCCCTAAATTAGAGGGAGTTGGGATATCCAGCACCAGCACCACCCTACGGAGGCGGAGATTCAGGATTCCATTGTACAGATGAAATTTCGAATGGTGTTTGGAATAAGGTATCAGACTGTGTAAATAATATAATACTTCACCTTTTTCTTAAGGAAAAGAAACTTCGCTTTGGTACTATAAATAGCGAATCATTTCGGTCTAAGTATTGGTAAATGCCGTAGTAATAAAATTAACAGTTGAAAAGCATGACAAGTTTTTTACTTCCAATTAGACATTGGAAGTACTAATGCAGCACCAAAGTAGTAATCGACAAGCAAATATGTACCAAATTGACCTAGAAGAAAAATGCAGTCTAGTAACATTATAAAAATCTGTGTTAAATTTGGAATGCATAAATTCATTGGACCCTCGAAACAATTCACTACAAACGGCACAATTTTTGCAGCAATCCCACGCAGCTCCCATACTTCACAAGGGGCCTTAGGTGAAAATGATATACAGTTAAAATGTGATATATCAAGGCAATGGTAAGGTTAATTTAGAATATTAGGTTATTTCCTTTTTAGTTTGACATCGGCAAATATCATAGTTTTTTTGTTTTTGAAAATGGAAAGACAAAATAACGAATGGGTACCAAATTTCCCACACGTTTCAACAAAATCAATTTGGTATTTTGGTACTACTATACTAGAGTACACTTTGTTAGTTGTGTATTGTTTGTTCTCTAGAACAAATCGAAGTAGTGTTACAACAATATTAAATAACAACTTTTATCTAATTAATTTGTATTGTTTCGTTCTAGACCACTACAGAAATTATATATTTATTCCCTTTTATTTAATTGGCAATAACTGTTCCCAAGAGTAATGTGATGCCTCGCAGTAATATATTGTACTTACTTGATACTTTTAAAATATTTGTATATTTATGACTTTATGAATGGGGTTACATTTAATATTTTAACTATGATTTCTATAATTCTTATATTTCTATTTAAAATGTATGAAGTATCAGTGATTCTTCAGCGTTCCAAATACTACCAAACTTGTAATTTTTACTTTTATTATTTATAATCTTGCTTCATATATATTTTCTTGAAATATTTTACCTTTAATATTCTTTATCGTCTTCCAAAATTACATCAGCCACATGGTACTCTCTAGTGTCGCTTCCATCTATACAATATAGGAAGCAATTTAAATGTATTTTTTATCTAAAAACTACACTAGTATATCCACCAATGAGAAGATGGGAAAACATCATGCATACATATCTTCAAAATTGACATAGAAAACCTTTTTTACATATATTGTAAACTTTTTCTGGATGTGACCGCGACCTTGTTATCTGTGTTATATTAAGCTGTGTGAAAGATAAATAACAAGAAAAATAACTGCTCATCGTTTAGTGATAACATTGTAGTCAATTTTTGTTTGAACACAATATGGAGCACATATATACATCGGTGGCTTGCCTCCTCTGTCAGTCCTACCGATTGCATGCGTGGGTATGGTTGTGAATCCAAACTCTAACTCGATGGTCACAATTGGAGCGCAATGTTTGTTTGAATGGGTTCCATGGGTTTACCTCAACTGCCAAAAAAAAAAAAAGGATGAATGAAGGGAAAAATCATGGCAACCGTGTTGGCAAAGCCATCCGTACACCGAGACGAAACACTCGGTGAAAAGATCGAATTGTACTCTATTGTAAGGAGATGCACACCAGGTGGCAGCAGCGTTTTTATTTGAAGGTATCAAGAAACGATGCGCGTGCCATCGATCTATTCAGCCGGTGAACATGTCACATTTTTGCCTCCTTCCTTTTTCTTATATAAAAAAAGAACAGAGAGCAGCAATGAAACACGACAGGAAGGTGTTGTCTGCCGACTGATTCTAAGAGCAGGAACATGAGCACAAGACAAAAGCTTGCACATGTGCTGCAAAATTAGATATGCTCTACAAGTGTCGTGTAGGATAGGATGTACACATGGATTCCGTCAAGCAAAATGACCAGGTCCTCAAGAGTATCAGTATACATGTATAATATTTATACAGAAAATAACTGGTGCACTACTTGCGGTAGGGTCTAACTAACGACCAATTCTGAAAATGATTAGAGACAGGGTTGATTCTCACCTAACAAACTAATAGTATTGTTTTAATTGACATTCCAAAGTTCTTACTCATTCGTACAACAACCATTTTTTTTGGCTTTTGCGCCTTTTCGTCTTCAATTTAACCCCTTTTCCTAACTTATTTGCGTATGATAACAAGTGAAACGTTGCTTTCGCCCATGGAGTTTGGATGGGGACGGGAGCTGAACAAGGCGGCTGGCCATAATGCCTAATGGCGTATGCCGATTGATGCTAATCGAGGACGAGATTCCTGAGATAAAGGAGAAAGCAATGAGGCGAGACAGCGTAACCAAAGTTAACTTTCACCTAACTTGTTTATCACTACTGGTGGAGCAACTTAAACGGGACTCTGTATTTAAATTAAACAACGTAGTAGCAAATTAAACTGGTGGAGGAAAACGTGTTTGCATAAGCATTCTGTTTTTTTTTTTTGTTAGTTGAGCAGTTGGATGTATCAATTTTGTGTTCCTGGGCCACTGATGTTTGAGTCGTTACAACATATATTGCTAGCCTTGAGTCATCCTGCTACTGGGGCAATGTCGACAGATACCACAATAAATCGTTTTGTAGCGGGAGCTGAAAGCAGGTGGTTATCCTGTTCGTTGGTGCACTTCGAGATTCGTGCCATGGAAAAGTTTACATTTTCTTTTCTCTCTCCAGCGCTAGGTGGAAATTATGGCCGTGTGGGGTTGTCCTGTTCGGCAGCACATAATACTGATCGGGCACCGCTTGTCTTGTCCCTTGCGCTGCATGTTCAATCGAACAAATCGGCACCCTTATCTTGTTCGCGCATCTCTTCACTCGTTCCCGCATCTGCATTCCAAAAAAATCTCGCGCCCCCACCCTCCCCCGCCGCCCACCGCTGCAATAAATCCGTGCACCTACGATGTTGCCACCAATCCTCTGCAGTTGAGCTCCAGAGCCGGTGGTCCTCTAAGGTCTGCAAGGAAATTCGCCCTCACTTCACCCCCTTCGCAGTTCAGCCACCTCCATTGATGCGAGCTTCAACTGACGCCCGATGCCGGTATAGGGATCAGATGTGTGTCGCTGGGTAGGAGGCAAACAGTATATGTGGCTGATTCTATTTTTCTGATTTCAGCATATTTTCACCAAGCACTGCTTCCATTGATTTAAGCTTCAACTGACGTCCGCCTCCGGTAGACGGATAAGATGCATGTTGCCGGCTTTGAGCCAACCGTAGAGGTGCGTGCTTCCATTCTTCTGATTTCAGCATTTTTCACAGATCCTTACTGTTCATGCCCTACGCTTTTCATTTTTCTTAATTTGTTCTTTTGCTCACCTGTTTTACCCCTTCCCAGCGGATGCCTGGAACAGCTCGAACCCACATTGATGATGACCCTGAAGAATTAGATGCATATCACTCTAGCAGTTTAACTCCCGGGGGGTCACCTGACAACGCACAAGCCCAATCCTCATCTGCTGCTACTTCGCGCATCTCTCTTAAGAAGTTTTGACTATTGTTCAGACTTTCAATGACTACAAGAAGGACTTGGTTAGGTCCATTAGCTTTGGTGGAATGCTAGATCTTCCTAGGATTAAGAAGCTAAACATCAAGTTTAGCCTGTGGCTCATGCAGAAATTAGATTGCCAGGCCTGATCCATTCGCATAGATGACAACCGTGTCCTTCGTTTGATCCCCGATGATGTCAGTACTGTATTTGGCATCCCCTGCGGCCCAAAGGATATATTAGGTCCTGATGCCTTCATCACGCAGGAAGCTATAAATTTTCTTCAGAGCAGTATAGGAGTGTCTGATAAGCATCCACGTAGTCTGAAAGCAGTAGAGTCTGTTTTGCATTTGGAAATTATTAATACCTCATCTAAGATGCTTGTAGAGGCTTTCAAGGTGGCTTTCATTGTTTTTGCCATGGGCAATGTCCTCACTCCTTCTGCCAAACATGACTATGTAAATGTTAATTTCTGGGGAGCCTTGAGCCAGTCGGAAGAAATATACCAATTCAATTGGGTTGCCCATGTACTGAACGCCCTCGTTGATCCTGCAAGGAAAATTCAATCTGATCTTGCACGCAAGCGGACAGTCTCCAACATCTCAGGATGCCATATATTCCTTCAGGTAACCTCAATAAAAATACTAGCTACTTCACATTCCAAAGATATTTTGTTGTCCAACAGTTAATAATTTTCCTATATCTTCTCAGGTTCTTTATCTTGACAATTTGGAATTGGGCCCTCTGAACATGTCGCATGCAAAGCTGCCTCGTATCAAGGAATTCAGTTTTGACATGCTGTCAAAGATGATATCTGCTGATTCGTATCGCCAACATGGTTGCCCGGAACCTTGCTTCGGCATAAGCCTGGTGTGTACTTCCATGCACCGTCTTCATTAGTTCATATTTTACGTTTGCAATTATTTTGCTTGTCTCTCCATTTGTTCCATTGGTTGCAGCTGCGCGATCCCTCCGAGGTATGCTACAAGTGTTTCGGTGTGTCAAGGCCTGATATACAGGCAACAAGGACAGAGGCCATCCCTTCCCTTCAGGACAATGTAGCAAAATCTCCAGAGGTCCAGTCTGTCTAGCTGCCTACATCAACCATGCCCCAACTGCACTTACCTGCCTACTCCAACCCATTGTTGACTGATCAGACGGAGCTAATTAACCATATCCGAACCCATTATCCTAAGCTGGTGAATCCATGGATGCTCTACTGAGATGTATATCATTCCTCTTTTTGATTGTACAACTTATTGGAATTATCTGTACACCTATGTGCAGGAAAGGAGTAAAATGGCCGATATTCTTAAGGTTCAATGCACGGTACCTCAATCTCACTGTGACCTACAAGAAGGGTGTCTCTGACCTCATTATCTCCCTAGCTGATTTCATTCTAGACTACATTTCTAAGGAATGTGGGGGACCTGATGCCCCCACGCCTGCCCCGATGTGAGTTGCTAGTGGTGGTGAACCAATAAACAGTCAAGAGTCTTGACTCAATGCTGTGCATAATATCTATTTTCTACCACCATGAATAATGCCATTACCTACTGTAGGCCCGAGGTCTTCATGCACAAAAAATGGAACTGGACAACAACTCGACCCATCAGATACCGAAGGTATGTTCTCCCTTCAGCGGTATATCACACCTTTATGTACTGTGCTACCTAACGTATCTAAATAATTCCTTTTTTACATGCTTGTACTTAGCTGAGAGTGCTGCTACTCCTCTTCCCAAGCATTCACGTTCCCTGGATGTTACGCCTAACACATGGACCTCTAGTCCATCTTCATATGGAATCAAGAAGCAACGCAACTGCATGAGTGCTGGTAAATAATTTTCATTTTCTGCACGCAGGTTTTTGCTTTCACACCTACATGTTTGCCTAGGTAAAGGATGTACTTTTACTTGCAGGCATTGCAACCCGTCCTCTTCATGCTGGCCCTAAACTTACATACCAGGAAACTTTGACTAGTCATTTTGTTCCTGCCCCCACATAAAGAGACTACTGAACTACCTTCTACTCCACGTCGTTTGCTAAAACAAGACTGCACGGTTGCTGTTGTCAATCAGATGTGCAGTGCAGATGAGGTTGAGGATCCTGATGGCAAAATTCTTTTCGGACAACGTTCATCTGACCCTATATGCAAGAAAAATTGATGCTTGGGGAACAGGCTAGGTCACCATGGAACATGGGGTGCATTCATCCTGATAATGGCTGTGTTGTCCCTCAAAAGTTAGCTTCTTGGGTGTATGCTGCTACTGACGTATATCTCAAGCGGTAAGCAAGTATCCATCCCTATTATATCTTACTAACAAATTCCATGGACTTATATGTCATTGATCCGTCTTTTCAAGAATTGGATTATTCACCACTCACCCAAGTACATACAACTTTCTGGTGAGGCCTTTAGGTCTCAGTTGGTAGGCTCAAACCCTATGGGTTTTGAGTTGTGTGACATACTCATCCGCCGCTTTACCCAGCTCGATGCAGACATGCACGCTAATTCTTGGAAATGTCGCTGGAGGCATTTCTTTGAATCTGATTTCTATGTGAGTTCAATATGATCAAATTGCTTTTTTGTTGCCTTCCATCTTCACATCTCTCTGAAAAGTGTTCCTCTTCTTGTACGTATTCTTCAAAGTGTTTTGCGTTAGATGGGTACGACCTGCTCAATGTCCTCTCTGTTAGGGAGCAATTCATTGGAGCAAATGTTCCCTACAACCTATCTGCTTGCTGGATGGTAAGTGCTGTAATCAGCAAACTTTGGTACCACATTGCCCCAACAATCTGCCCCATATATTTTTGCTCATCTTATCCCTTTTTTGCGGATGCTGGTCCCTGCATGTATCAATCAAGTGTGGTGTTGTTTCTCCTTTGACATGTGGAACAAAGTCATATATGTGCTTGACCCCTGTGGCCCGAATCCTCACACTGCTTTGAAGAGGCATGCTGCACAAAAGATTCTCGATGCTTTGTGCAAATGCATATCCGCGTTCTTTGATAACTGGCAACCTGACCCCAATGCATGGCAGGTGCATTTCCCAGTTCTGAACATTGAGTCGTGCGATATGTAAGTATGCCATGCTATGCCCCCACCCCCCTCTCTAATTTAACGCAATGCAGTAACCACTGAATATTTTCTCTGTCTTAGTGTGCACTCTAGTGTCTGCATGCTACATTGTGCCCGGAATTTCAAAGGCGATGCTTTGGCAATGCCATTGAAATTGGTAATAGTAGCCTTCTTCTCAGTTCTATATGTTCTTTCTGCCATTACAATCTTTATTAGTATATTCGATTTTTATCCTTTTCAGGGTCAAATCCCTTCCTTGCGGAATGCCCTTCTCTGTGAAGCGCTGACTATTTCTGGGAACAATGTTGCCATTCCACTTCCCCTTAAAACTATCATTGCCGACTCTGTGTACTAGGTGTTCTTGCTCAACTATGCAATCTAATGGATGACCTGTACACGTTTACATTTTGGTTGTGTCAACTTTTAGCGATACAATTCTTTAGTGATGCTGCTGCTTTTTGTTTTCCCGATTTACTGTTGCACCCTGCGTTTGTTCTTCGCAATGTCGCACCACAACCGCAACATCCAAATCGGCTTTGTGTTAACCTACTATAAGGATTGACATTTTGTGCCAACCTTTCTGCCGGCCTGAGATGCTGCATTTTTTCTTGTATATATACGTTACTTTCGACTTTGCAGAAGTGTAAATGTATTGTTATGACCTGTATTTAACAAGTATCTTCATCCATCATCTTCCTCCCTGCTAGCTGCTACTCCCTGGCACAATGGTAGCCACCACTGCATGGCTCCACCTCAAATGCACATTTCTTAATATTTCACTTACTTATTGGATGCCTCTTCCTCCCATCATATAGAAGCGTAATGCATATTGTGCGCCAGCCACGATGGTTTCAATCATGCATGGTCATTCATCAGCGTTCTACACTACCACCAGATGGACATATTGCTCGATTCTATTGCTGCTTATATCAAGTTCTTTCAGCGTTAGGTACCCATATTCATTGCGCATATTCTTCACAAAAGCACCAGACAACCAGTGGTTACACCATGATTTAGGTCATTTTCAGTCCAACATGTTTACTACGAATATACACATAGGCCAGCCTTATGCACAAAATGACTACCAGTTCTAGACCATGGCCCTAACAGCCCAAAATACTCTACACTGTTAATGACCACCAAAATACGCCATTCAGTTCTAACCATCAAGACGTCAAGTCCACACACATGACAGAAGGAAGGTGCCCACTATTCCATTGTATATTGAGTAGTTTATACATCCAATATTTCCGTGCTTTTTTCGTGTACTCCTGAAATTTTAGCCACAACATTGTTATGCTTTTGGTACTGGTGCTAACTGAACATCATTTCATCATCTGCAATGCAAACCTGATCTATGCCATAGTGAAGTGTCTGTCCATCGAAATGCCGTGCATAGTGGAATACGAGCATTGCAGAATCAGCCTTGCAGAATAGAGCATGTAAGTTCCACGGGCACACCACTCCTCATTATTAACACAGTAATACACTTACTTAGTTGACGATGGTTCATTCATGCTGCACATGTACTTCACCTCCCAATCCATCGTCTCTATGTCCCATTCACTGAAGTAATGCTCCTTGCACGCCCTGAAACCTCCGTGCAATATTTCAACGTATTTCTTGTGCTTTTGCTCCACGTCGGTCGCTTCCCACGTGCTCATTACCGGATCAATGATGTTTAGCCGTCTATTGCCTACATCCCAAAAGTAGCAGACCCATCTACCTGCAACTGATACTGGAACAATAAACTGGGACACGCCCCATCCCTTTAGCGTGTCTCCCTAGTGTCAATGCAACT
Source organism: Phragmites australis (assembly GCF_958298935.1). Classification (NCBI taxonomy): domain Eukaryota; kingdom Viridiplantae; phylum Streptophyta; class Magnoliopsida; order Poales; family Poaceae; genus Phragmites; species Phragmites australis. The sequence goes on along the minus strand of NC_084936.1, from coordinate 14,809,614 downwards.
GATCATCTAATTGTTAATTCTTACCAGTTCACAATCTTTTGGATCATATCCCAGCCCAGCTACTATAAACATTGCCTTCACCTTGTTCGAGTTGAGGTAGTCGCCTTGGATCAACACCTGGACCTACACACAAATCAAAGACGTCAGTTACAACTCAGCCTACGGTACTTATACAATTCTGTTCGAATGAAACTAGCAATTACCCCCCATTCTGGTGGAATGAAGTGACGACTTCTTTTCAGCCCCCGGTACTTATACAATTCATGGTCTTCCCTCTCCAGAATACGGAAAATCAGCGAGCACACGTCATTTCCGATGCGGCCATCAATGCTCAGCTCAGCTTTTAGCCGCTCCCCCTTTATTCGTGTCTCCATACTAGAGCGCGTGTGAGCTATCCACTCTCTGCATAAGGACGCAACATATATTTTTCTTAGTGCAATTGATGCATTCGGTGCTCAAGAAAGTATCACGTCTCACCGCTTCAATTCAGTTGATGTACAGTTTATGACCCATTCATATACTTCATGTGCCGCTTCTGGTATAACCTCAATTCTATTACGTCCAAATGGGAAAGGTGGTTCCTCCGCAACCCCACACTTCTTGCGCTGTCTCTTAATGTTACATTCCTTTCGTACTCTAGTCCTTTTTAACAATGCTTTCTTATTATGGTCCATCCCAGAGGTACCTACAATTAACAAGGCTTACCATTTATCAGTTTCTGTCAACAATGCGACAATCACAAGCGTGGTCCTTCTTATTTCTTTCATACCTGCATACCCATACCCAACATGTACATTCATTGCACTGCCACCTGTATTATTGAAAAATCCTGTCGACTTTATCATCCACGATACTATAAAACTGTTGTTCCTTATGCTTCGTGGCAGTGGCACCTCTGTCGTACCCAAGTTATCTCCTGTGCAAAATATACTCACAATGGCCACATTCAGTCACCATAAAGTACCTGATGGCAAACTATAATTCAGATTTTTTAAGTCCATTTAACTTACCTGCTCTCTTGATTTGTTCGTCATAACCAATCAGAACCTTCGTCTTCTTCTTCAGTTGGACCTCACCTTCGGCACCAGTACATTCATGAGTGCCTCCGAAAGTTGCACGTGCTTCAGTCCCATCTGCCGTTACAAATTACACGTTTCTCAATCATATAAATACCGTTTTGCACTTCATGTTCCTACTCCTCAAATATTTATATTACCTCGCTTACGGCGCACCGCGCATACCTTGTACCGCATCCCTTGTTCATTCCTTCGATTTCCCCTTCCAACCCTACCAGGGTCTCCCACACCTGCCCACACATTAAATACATCTTACCGTTCTAACTAATTATAAGTTTTAACTCATGCCTTCATGATGAATTATGCCTTACCAATTACCAACCATGGATACATACATACCTGCTGCATCATTGTCTCTTGATATACCAATGTCAACTTTAGCAGCACACCTAGTTGGTGCCACTGACGATGAAACATTTTGCTCAGTCCCTACCTTGTTTGCACCTATACCGCAAGTCTGCCCAAATATTTCTTTAACTAACTCATGACGTCTCATGTCCAGTTGGGTTGCCAAATTTCTCAACAGCGAATTGTCTCTTTGCTCTAGCAATGCCATTACTTCAGCTCTATCGGCCATGTTCATCATCTTCGCTGAATCCGCTGGCCCGCCCCCTTCACCTGCCCCTCTACATGCATCTGATACATTCTTCTCCTTACCCTGACTTCATGTCACCCCATTCCTTCTTCTCTGCATGCAACAATTCCCACAAAACCTATAATTGCCTAACCATCCCAGCCAAATGCTAACCTTACACGACATTTTCGTATAACTTACCTTTATTTGACCAAAAGTTGCAGCTGCTCCAGCACCCTGATTCAACTTATCCATCCTTATCAACTCTCGAAGCTTCTCCGCTGTGTAGCCTGCTATGCGTGGGAGGGTATTTGCAGGCACGGAAGATACTCCAAATTCCAAGCAGTCCAAGTACAAGATCTGCATGGAAAATAAAATAAACTCCTCTTTATTTCTCACTCAACAAATTAATTCAATTATTAATTCCTAAGCTACAGCAGAGATGTCTCCTATCCATGTACCTATAGGAAAATCAAGCAACCTCCTAGGAGCACACTACCAGCACCTGCTCTCAGATCATCTTGGATTTTTGTTGCTGAGCTGCTCAGTGTCTGTAGTATGAATTTTTCCCAATTGGTCATGCGCAACTTCTCTGGAACTGAGCAAGCAGCGAGTAGTTCTTTGCAGATCGTAGCTCCACCATGGTTGTTTGCCCACAACATATAACCGAATGAAACCAAAACAGCCGCCACCCGGAATGCATTCTTCTCCTCCGAATTGAGACCACTCTTATTTCTTAGGTTCTCAAGAACACCTCTGACACTGCTAATGTTCAGTACATGAACTCCCAACAACTGCTTCACCTTATGCTCAACTAAACCTGAATGCACATTGCTAACCAACTCTCTTCCACTGACAATTCCTAGGACCCTATTGATGTCTTCCTCCCTGATAGCTGCGAAACTGTTGTCACCTAGCTGCAGTTTCATGTCCTCTGGCCTTAATCTACACAACAACCACAGTGAGAAACCACGATTTACAACCTTAATGCTCGGCAAACTCATCAATCCACCTAGACCTACCTCGCGTAGCAATCCAATTTTTTCCCCATCTAAACCTTGCAACTCCTCATGCACAGTCCTAGGGCTCATGCAACTATACAATACTACCGGTACCTCTGGCGAAGGGAAAGGAATTGGAGACTCTTGCCTTGCTTCTCTTGAACTTAGATGCCGGCCTCCACTTCCTCGATCTGTCCAACAACTACCACCAGAGTCCTCTCCCGAAGCCCGGCTCAACCTACGGGAGCGGCGCACGGAGCCCATCCCGAAGCCTGCAAGGGGATGAAAGTTTCAGATGTATTGAGCTTGATTGCGGTGGAAGCTTACGGCTACTCCAACGAATCCACCGTGCTTACCAGCCTCTGCCCCGACCATCTCAATCTTTACTTTACGGCAACTCCGTGAATGGCTCCCTCAATCTCCCCTTTACCACAACCTTGGTTGGGGGAGAAGGCGCACTGACCTCATTTAATGCACATTGTCCTACCCGTATGACTGGGTCAGTTCGAGTACATTGCACCTCCATACACACCTTTCGCAGCTGCAATGTCTCAAGTCACAAAAGCTGGGGCCCACCATTAATGGCAATGCCCCGTAGCTCAGCCGATTCCTTTTTCCAACCGCCATGAACAGCTACTCTCCTTTCACCGAAATGGAACAATTTTTCAGCCATTACCATTAGCATACTACTACATATCTTCCTTACTGCATCATCCAATTTACACAGTACTCTCCCTGTATACACGGCCAACCAAACTTTTCATCGTCTTACTAACAACTATACAATGGTCACAAAAGCTAATCTAATTGAGCAGGAGTGCCTACATTCGCTCGAACCAAACTATAAGCCCATTACAGCTTATCACTACCTTAGCCAGTCAAAATACAATGAACTGTTCATCACACCACACTTCCAAAAAAAAAAAGCCATAACCCCTTCAGGCGCCTATCTATATTTTCCTTACCCTTTTTACATAGCTTGTCACTTCTGTTCCACCATCGTCTACCTCTTCACGCCCCCCTACACCTGCTGCATTGCTTGACATAGCGTCCTCACCGTTTCCATCAACGGCAACACTTGCCCCCTTGTTATCATCCTCTGAGTCACCACTCCCCTCGACAAGCTGCTCCTCATCAACCTTGCGCGCAACATGCATATTGCGAGATGTAGAACAGCCAAGCTCCTTCCCCGCCGTGTCCATCGCGTACACTGAATCCTGCACATTTCAGCCATCAACCTGAAAAGTCATATTTGCTGCCATCAACTTGAATAGCATGACAAGCAAAGAATGACATGGGATGCCAGGTTGTACCGCGTCGTTTGCAGACAACATGCTAGACTTACTCCTACTACCCGACGCCTCCATCTGAACCATCTCCTGGACACGTTCCTCAACGTTGATGCTTCCATCAGCAGAGTCTTCCGAAGATACCCCACCGCCAACATACTTCAGTGCCATCAAAGGAACAAAACATATCAACGACCTGTATCAGAACTGCAAGCAAATGTACCAATACCCGTGCCAAATGGATTCCACTAAATCTGACCTGGTCTGCTCCACCCGCAACATCGCTCGCCGCACCTACGGAGTCCATCGACAACCCGCTCGCCGTTGTTGTGCGTGCGCTACTCACTCCTGCCATTGCTAAACCAAACCAAATGACTGGAAGGTCCTTCGGCTTAATAGGTCTGCAATTCAAATTTTGAATTGGTTCCATCTCAGTTTCCCTCGCATTGGCACACATGCATTTTGCACCGGGGTACGCCCCTCCTCATTCAGCCTAGACCAATAGGTTCCAATGCCTACATGCGGCCCATTGAAAAGACCTCAAGTGCTGCGACAACAAACCACGTGGTGCTGTTGACAAATTATACATATTTCACGTCTCGTTCAAAAAATCGCCTACCTCACATTCAAATTTCGACATCCGCCTCAGATTCGATTATTGCGCACCTAACCAGCCAAGCAACAGCCCCACGACACAAATTTCATTTTGCCTTCCAGATACAACAAAATAACATTCTACTTATACCTCAAAAGACATCGAAACATTCGTACAAATTGATATGGCCGGCACAGATTCTTCAGCCACACACAAAATAAACCTGACCTACATTGGTGTTACAGCACCATAGAAAACAAAAAAAATTATGATACTCTACATTCTTCCACCATCACATCATTTCACGGATCTTTGTCGCTGCACTTTGGAGCCTTTTCTGACACTGCTACTTCGTGTGCCCCGTCAGTCGGCATCCGCTGCATGTAACTGGACGTTTTGGTTCCATTTTTGCACCGATTAGGTTTGGACACCTACTCATATTATGTTCTCTTGACCTGCAGATGCTACAACCTCTATCCTTTGGCACTTTATTTGCACCGCCTAGCTCGTACCCTGGCTTATCATGTTTTGATGATGGCATTCCTTTGCCACGTTTCTTCGACGGGGCTTTCAATTGAGACAATGCAAAGAAGTTGGAAGAGCTGCACTCATCCTCATCATTGACACCACCATTGTAGCCCCCAATAGACCCAACCATGCTATTCAATTTCTCCTTCCCTTTATCTGTATCTTCCTGGCTACCATTTGCCTTGGCCATGGCTGCTGCTTGTTCCTCCAATGTTAGTCCATCTTTGGTTCCATCAATTGCTGCCAACCTCTTCTTCCCCTCACTGATTATCTTCATTAACTCCTCATATCTTTTACCATTGCAGTCTCCCATCTGGACCAATTCGAGAGCACCAATGCATACCGAACAATGCCGAAATGTCTGTGATCGGATTGCAGGACTGTCTTTCTGATACAACGCCAGGTGACGAGGCAATATGTCCCTTGCATCCTTAGTCCACCTCTTCAATATATGCACACTCGGGATCTCCATGATATCCAGCTTCAGCATAACCTGCATTTCATATGTCCACAAAATTCATTCACACGCCTTGTTAATCAGATCAATCAATTCAATATATGAACAAATTATTGCAATACCTTGATTATGTGGCAACAAAGTAGGCCCATGTGCTCTGTCATTCCGCAATCACACTGGTACTTCCTCCCACCTTCGGTGATTTTTACAGAGAATCTGCTGTGCATCCAACTTGACCTTCCTTGCTCTTTACAATGCACAACTATATAATTCAATCCGGGTTGCACATCCTCTACCCGATAGTACCCAGCTTCAAATATTTGTTCATTTACCACTTCCATCATAGCAGGGCTGTATATTGTCATTGCATGCCGCTCAATCTCATTGTTAAACTGTGGTTTCTTGTTGCCCTGCAAATAAACCAATATGGAACATTTCAGACAAACCAAGAATTCTATGGAATGTCAAATTATACATTTACATCTGCAACCTTACCAGCTTACTATGCCTCTCTTGGAAGTCTTCTTGCTCATCTCGATCAGCAACTAACTTCAGGTACTGAGTAACAAAGTGGTGCATTGGTGATCCTGGTGGCACATAACCTTTCATCATATGATTCATGCTCTCGCTCCACTGAGTACTGGTTTGCTTGGCGCAGAAAACATCCTTGAAGAATGCTTTCGCCCACTTGTGCCTCTCATGGTAAATCCTCTGCAGAAATGGATGCTCTACCACTCCATACTCACCTAACACCTGATGCCAAGCAAGCTCAAACTCTTCGATGCTCATCATTGCATTCAGAATCTTGTGTAACTCGGCCTTGAAAGGGTTGTCTGTGCTGTAAATTGGTCCTAACTTTTCCTTTGCTAGACGAAGCATGTGCCACTTGCACCACCTGTGCACCGCACCCTTCCACTCTGACGCTAATGCCACGTCCATAGCTCGTGCCTGATTTGCATGTTCATTCCAAAAATGTTAGTATACCACCTAATGCCTGTCCCAGCACACTGCTGTTAAAAATCAAACAATTACACATAATACCTGTCAACACGGTTACTAGTTCCTTCCCATCCATCATATTAACGAACTCACAGAAAATCCACTTGAAGCTATCTATTGTCTCTGACCTCATTAATACGGCCCCAAACAACACATTTGACCTCATTAATACTGCCCCAAACAACACACTCTGGAAGTGATTGTTGACCCCCACAAACATTCCAAACGGCATGCCGTAAAGGTTTGTCTTGTACGTCGTGTCGAATGTGACCACATCACCAATATGTGCATACTGCATTTTACATCTACCATTTGTCCACATCATAGTACGTATTGATCCATCAACATCAAAGTCAACCTTGTATGTGAACTCTGGGTCCTCATCCCTAATCTTCATAAAGATCTCCATAGTTTTTATCACATCATTATCAGCAGTCTCCCTTGCAAGCTCTCCACAGAGGGTCTTCAGCTTCCGCTTCGTGAAAGGTGTTTTCTGAACTGAACCAAACATGCTAGCCATAATCAAATATACCTTAGTAAGGCTGACATTGTTCTGTCGGAGGTATTTAATAATATCCCGGGTGTAGTTGTCCAGGTGCTTGTGAGAAGGCCAATGCCTCTTCTCCCGGCAGGTCTCAGTCATTTTGTGGTTGTGCTCAGCTACAAAATGGCGGATGTACCAGCCATGGTCATCTGTGCGCCGAAGACGCATCATAGCATTTAATAACTACGTAAAACTTTTGAGTCCAAATATATTTTCTTTACTCGTATTTACGCAAATATAGCATGTGTTAGCCTGTTTTTGTTGAAAACCTACATATCATTATTTTCTCACACTTGCTGAGTACTCCATGTGTTCACTCTTGCTATCTCCCACAATACATATACTGCTCAGTGGAAGACATTGAAGATTTTCAAGATGACAACCTGGTGTTCTAGGAGTATTTCTTCCGGTCAGTGCCTGTGGAGTGCTTGGTCGCCGATGCTTTCGTCCCGCTGGCGTCGTTTAGCTGCTTTAGTTTAGCTAATAGAGTTGTTTAGGTGAAGTTTTTAACGTAAGAGTTAATCGGTTGTAAGTTAAAGTATTGCTTTTGTTACTTCACCTTTGACGTCCTTATGTATGTTGAATTTTTTGGACACACATAAACCGTATTTGGTTTTGTCCATTAAAATTGGGTGTGGCAATCTCAACTGAAGCTTCGGCCCCTTCGACCCTTGTGGCATCTCCTTGCTACTCAGGATGGGTCGTTTCACCTGCAACGTCTTCCGCATTCTTCGCTTTTCCCTTCCTATTCTTCGGTGGTACGATGGATTACCATGTGGTCGTGGGTTCGATCCCCACGGACGACGCCAAATGTTGGGATCCCGATCACAACAGTGAACATATAATTAATGGTGTCTTGACTGTTCATACCCATCACATCAGTTGGGTGAGGTATTTATAACCATACCCCAACCATCCTAATCATCATTACATTAATGCCCCTATTCTTTGAAATGTTCTTAGTATATTGCAAGGGTATTGCAGCCACTACAATATTACAATATTACATTAGCTAGGACATGACACATGTCTCTAACCGCACACATCGGCCAACCCTTTGGTCTAATGGCGGACCATTTTCGGGCTTCTCTTTGGCTGATGGTTGATCACCTATGGGTTCTCCTTCGACTCATTCACTTCGTCGTAGTTGGCCTTTCGCTTTGCTCTTCGTCTATGGTCCCGTTGGTGTGTTTTTAGCCTCCGAGCCTTCGCCCTCCACCGAGTATCGCTCCGGGCCCCCTCGAAGCCTTTGGTGTGCCCTCCAAGACCTCCAGCTTTTGTATTTGGCGTTGGTCGTCCTTTTTGTCTCTATCTCTACAAGATAATTTTCATAACCACATCTTTATTATGTTAGTGTTATCCATCCTTATATGAGATTTTCTAAGCTTGGCCGAACCGTATTGGAGTCAGATAATTAGTGCTGTACCATTCCCCCAATAGGTAAGTCGCAAGATAATATGAACAGTGCATAAATGAACAAAGCGGTTGGCACTGTAGTCAAGCGGCCAAAGTCAATTAAACAGAAGAGTTCACACTTCGATTACTTAGAGGATGGGCTATATGTTTGCATGAAGCCTGAACCTAAACCTTAAGCACTTACGAACAACACGGGAACTCCTAAAAAAACACAATAACAGGTGAAATCTTGCTCAAAACGCCCAGCAAGGAAGGAGGCCCATCGGATCAGCCTTTCGCGCCGCTCAACGCAGCGAACATGAAGGATCTGCAGATTCAGCCCACGTCGGGCCCTACTCCCCTATTTGCACCAGTCACCGTTACACCAAACAGTGGGCTGGGCTGGTGTAAGACTTTGGGACCTCCCGATTTTCCTATCTGCCAATCGACAAAAGCTGGGCCCGACGTTGGTCAAGCACGTCGCGCGTTCTGGTTGACCAGCAGGTGGGGTAGGTAGTGTGGTGGAATGAGATTTTGAATATTTAAAAAATAAAAACTGTGCAAATATTTTCTCTCAAACCGGGTGTCGTTTCTAAAAAAAAGTTGGGCTCTGGTGCTGTTCATAATTCGAATATCTTATTTCAGCAATTTAAATATATATTTTCCAACAAATCACACAACAAATTTTGAACATGTTATCCCAAATTAGTCTCACAAATTATTGAACATGGATTTTTAAATTTTGAATTAGTTATTCACAATTTTTTAATTAGGTTTCATAAACTGTTAAATCAAATATATTGTATTGCTGAATGCGTATGGAGAAAAATTAAAATCCAAGTCACATTGATTAAATATTATAAAATAGAGAAATGCTCGGAACAATAAAAACAAAATGAAAAAAACAAATTGTCCATAGACTGACCAATGTCTACCATGGCAACTCCAAATATTAGATTTCCATATAACGAAAATTTGCCAAACCAAAAAAAAATGTAAATGAAGTGAGTTACAATTAAAAACTCAGGTTGCTTTCTACTTTCCATATGGGTTGCTCAGTACTCGAACCCGGACCTAAGAGCCCAAGAATATCTCAAATAGAAATTCTAGAACTCAATTCTTTTACCACATTAGGATATTCCTGTTGATAGCAAAAATGGTATGATCCAGGTTTTTTTAACACCGGATAGTCTGGTGATCTATGTCGTAACTTTGCCGGACTATTTGGTGTATAGACTAAGTTTTTTAGATAGAGTGCAGAAGTTTAGCTCTCTGGAAAAATTAGTCAGGTGAGGTATTTAGTAAGCGCTAAACTATTTGATGAGTGTGTGGATGATTTTTTGCATAGAGAATTGCTCTCTGAAAAAATTAATATGGTACATGTTTTGGTGTATACACTAGACTATCTGGTGCACTCAAAGGTGTTTTTTTTAAAAAAATTGCTCTTCGGAAAAAATCGTTCGATGAAGATCTCAAATAATTGCTGGACCATCTGGTGAATGTAAAGATGATTTATTGTGGAGAGTTTGCTCTCTGAAAATATTGATCTGCGTAAGGTTTCGTGAGCACGTTTTGGTCGAGGAACATCCAGTGAACATTGGACTAGGATTTAGGTTTTGGCTGAGTGAACTCATCGGATGGTCTAGTGTTCTCATTTTTATTCTCATCGGACCATTCGGTGTTCAGTCTGAAATCGATTCGAGTTAGATTTTCATATATGTTCGAATTTTTTTCGTGTCCTTGGCCAAAGAGGGCGTATTTGCATAGGTTTTAGGGTTGAGAGTTCTATTTTCATAAGGCTAAGTCTAAGCCACCTTTATAAATAGCAAATGGGGTGAAGACTGATTGCAACACATCAGTCAATCGTAAAAATTGCATCTACTTTTGTTCCTTTTTATTTTAATGCACATTGGTTAGTTCTTCATTGTTGCTTCAATTCTCTATAGATTGGGCAATGGTCTTTATTGATTTGCTTATAAATCAACTAAACAACGACTCTCACGGTTGTTATTCAAAATTCTTTGTCTATTTGCTCATAAACAAATCATGATTTTCCTATAAAATTAGGATAGTTATTCACGATTCAAGGATTTATGTGTTGTATGGGGTTGCAAAATCTCGTGCCAACAATTCCGTATTCTTGGATCATCAAAGATGGCCATTATTTATTTCGATCCAACAAGACCACATCATGCATGCATCGCTTTGATTATACAAACAAGACCACATATAAACCTGAGTTTCAGGACTGAACAAGGACCTGAAGAAAGAAATACTGGGAAAAACATTGTTCTTGAGGTGGGTCAGCTTTTATACCTGCTGTCCTGATGAACATTGTGCTTGCGGTGAGTTCTCTTTGTCGGTGGCAACGTGGTCATCCATCAGAACCTCATTCATGGCGCTGGATCTACTGTGTCGTCCTGGTCGCCGTGGTGGTGGCTGCGTGTTGACATAATTTTTTTGCAAATACTTTCACTATTGATCTTCAGTACGTGAAAAATGTACATAAGTTTTTTGCATGTGAACCGCAAAAACAAGAAAGTCAACCGGCTAGTCACACGGCAGTACATGGATTATAGATCGAATAGCTCCTTCACGTTAATGTTACATGCCAGTAAAAAGAACGTGACAGCTAGTATTCGGAGACCAATAGTCCATCACGTGTCCCAATAATGATGTTATATCTCCTTCACGTAGCTCCTTCACGTGATGATTTTTCACCAAAAATCAAATAGCCTACTGCTTCTTCTCGTTATAAGCAATGATGTCAGGACTAGGGTTTGAAAAATCGTTGATTCGTGAATATCAACCGATTCGATTTGCACCATTTTCAAATTTAAATTCAAATATTCAAAACAATAAAAAAATTGTAAAAATTGTAAAATACTAGAGACAGTTCTAAGATTTTCTGTCAAAACATTTAAAAAATAATGATGTTTGCTTCATATTTCATGCAGATGAAATTTAAAAAAAGAAAAATATTAAAATGGGTTGCAGGAACATGATGGTTTGTCCCATCACGTTAAAGAAAAGCTTAAAATGCAAATACATATTTTTATGTAGAGTGTATCATAAAAGAATATTTAAAATTGATTTCACTCCATTTAAAGTTTTATTAACTTTTTTATGATCTTTACAAAGTTTACAAGTATAAAGTGAACATGTTACGAAATAATATTGTAATTAATTTTTTCATATCTACTATTATTTTTGCTACATAAAGAAATTGTATAAGTAAACTACTAAAAATAGTTTCGCTAATTTTAGAGATGCACAGGAGCGTCGTGAAGACCGAGAGACCGAGATGGCCTGACCTTCTGGTTATACGCGCGTGAATGACGTTGACACAGGGCGCAGGTGTGCAGCCTCGTGCGACGCAGGCGGCTAGCATGGGGTGAAACGCTGTGAATCCAGACCTGCAGCGCTGTGACGCCCAGTACCCGTGAATAGGGATGGAAACGGATCGGATACGCACGGAATCGAATTCGGATAGCACGATTTATCATATTTTAATCTGAATATGAATACGGATCCGGATATCTTCGAATACGAATACGAATCGGATAGTTCGAATACGAATCCGCATTCGGATATCTACTCGATCTTCGAAATTCAGGTTGGAAATTTAAATTTTTGATCAAATTTAATTGAAATTTGATGAAATTTGACTGAAATTGTTCCAATTTGATTGGGTTGGTATTTCGTTCATATCTGAAATTTCTAAAACTTTAGCAAAATTTAGTTCCCTGGTTGGCGGATACGGATACGAATCGGATATATCTCGAATTCGGATATCCACATTTGAATCTGAATCTCGAAAACGAATTCGGATATATCCATTTTAGTATCCATTTCAGAAACGAATACGAATACGAATATCCATATTCACATTTTAACGGATACAGAATCGGATAATTCGGATTTCCTGCCATCCATTTCCACCCCTACCCGTGAAGGCTTCGGAGTACAGGACGGTGGCGAGCAGATGCTTCGGCGATGAACACGAGTAGAGGGCGGCGCGCGAGCGGCCGGGAGAGAGAAAAGGCTAGATTATCCTAACACTGATGCAAAAAGAAGTAGAAAAAAAAATAAAAGAACGATTTTGTTGGATTGGCTTTGTACGCCCGTGAATCGGACTTCCTCATTGACTTATATAGGAGCTAGTCTGCGTCTACACGTATTTAAAATGGTTGCAAATAGTATCTAAGTCGGTTTTTAAAAAATAAAAGTGTTGGTATAAGAAGATAGACTAACAAGTATGACGAGGGTTTTTTCACAGGAGTGACTCTAGTTTGAGGAAGAGGTGAAGAGAGATGAATATCAAATATATTGATGGTAAAAAGAATTAGTCTCTTATCTTGATGATCAAAAATCTATATTTATAGGGCTATCCAGGGTATAAATATACATGCATGCTCTTACAACAATAAAATATCATAATACGTGATAGGTCTAGAGCCGGTTGAATCACATAACACAGGTTTAGGTGGGCTACGTTTGTTCTTAATTTAGAAGATATTATCTACTATAATAATACAGTGATGCAAGTGACCCTAAAGATATGTTATTCTGTCAGTCACCTATTGCGGCGCAACACTACCAAGATGCCAAGATGGCCTCCACTTGCGTCGCATTAAATCTATGTCACCTCTTTGCAGGTGGAGGGTGGCTAGTGCGCTCGCTTTGGTTGATCTTTTTTCAAGGTCTGATGGCCCCTTCCTGTGGGCTCCGAGGAGCCCACCCAGACTCCGAGAGACAGGGGCTTTCAGGAGGCTAGGGCTCCGGGAGGCTGTGCGTCTGAGAGACTAGGGCTCCGAGAGGCTAGGGCTCCAAGAGAATAGGGCTCCGGGAGGCCCGCAAGACCGGGGCGTTCGGGGTCCTCAGAGAAGACCCTAACCTCCTCTGGAGGATGGCTTGTTCTTCTATCTTGGGGGACAGTAGTCGAAGGGGCCTATGGCCTTGGGAAGCCAGGCTTACTCCTTTGGATCTTAAGCCTAAGGGCTCCAAAGGAGCTCTTGGTGGCGACCTTTTAGCAATGTCTGCGGGCTAGGGTATTTCCCTCAACAGTACCTCTCATTCGCTAGCCTGAGGTGAGAAGGGGTGAACGGATGTAAAAGGAACTAGCTCTAGCCTAGCATCATAGTCACGATATCCCATGACATAGCTTCAATCTGTAGAGGAGTCTCTCAGTAATAACCATAAGCGACGATGTCGGGGCCTGATGGAAGCGGCAAGGCTCGGAGGTGTAGATAATATTGGAGTCGAAGGCCATTGAGATGCTAGCAGAGGCACCATGTTTCGTAGTCCATGCGAAAGCTAGAGTAAACCCTTTAGCTTCTCTGATGATGAGTCTTCTTGTCACTTGAACCGTCATTGCGGGGGTCGTGTGTGGAGGCAAGATATTTTCTTTGTTCTCAACATAAGTTCTGAATGGCGTGTGGTAATGGCAGTACGTCTACAGGGGTCATGCATAGTCTGGCTTGGGGTCTTGTACTCACGATTCTTGCATGTGTCGAAAGGGTCTTGGCTCATAAATGCGACAAGACAAGTGCAAAAAAATCTAGGGTGCTATTGTAGAATGCCACCATGTGGACATGGATTAGCCGGGGCATGGCCATGAGCCCTTCAGCTAATGGCGGTGCATCTGATGGGGTTATGTGTAGTTTTGCTTGGGGTCTGGCGCCCCTACCCCTTGCATGCGCCAAAAGGGGTCTGGCTTATGAATGCGATGGGACATGTCACCGCAGGATGACGCCACATGGACGGGGATCAGCCAGGGCATGGCCACAGGCTCCTAGGGGGAGTAATTGGAACCGCTGCGAAACAACATTCACAGTGATTTTGTTTCCTTCCCTAGTCGTGTGCAACCATACGACCTGGCTATAAAAACTGGGGTTCACCCACCTGATCCTTCCTTCCTTGTGTAGGGGAGTGTTTCTCCTTGGTTTTTTTAGAGTATGGTGTCCTCCTCATCGTCGAAGATGTCGATATTCTCAATGGCGAGGTCACCCTTAGCACTGGCGCCAGTACTTGCAAGGTTGGAGCTGGCGGCCATGGTACTCCCCTCCTCGCAGAGGGGGCTACAACCCATTGCTCCGTCTCGGCCTCCAATCCAAGTGGATGCTCTAGCCGAGACCATCGCCATCTCTGATGACAAAGAGGAGGTCGACTGGGATTCTCTAGAAATGGAGATTGATGCAGAGGAGAAGGTGGAGGCGAAGAAGAAGAAGGCCAAGGTGAAGAAGAAAAAGATCGAGGAGGTGGGGAAGAGGGCCACGGAGGAGCTTGTTCCGTCCTCCTCCTCATCCTCTGGCAACTCATGGATTGGCTATTGTATTAGCCTTTGTAGTGGTAGGCCGCAGATGAAGCGCATCAGTCATGACATGCGCCGCTGATTGTAGCATCCTTGATCATCACCTTGTACTCTTTTTCCCCTGGGTTTCTCTCTCAGGATTTATTTTTTGTTTGTCAATGCCTCCTTTGTAAACGTCCTTTGGATGTGCAAGTTATTAGTAAGAAAAAGAAACCCTTAGAACTGCTTGATGTCTTTTCTCGGATCGAAATGTGGGCGATCCTCCGAATAGGTGGCCAGACATGTGTTTTTTGTGCCATTGAGCCCCCAAGTGTGGTACCTTCCCTGGCCTTTTTGCACGTCACGGTTGTGTTGGCAGCCGGAGTAGTGAGCCCTCTCTTCTATCCGATGCTGGTACAGACTGCACTGTAAATTTGTTCATTCAAGGCAATCCATCTGGAGCCCGGTGGTGATCAGTAGGGATGGAGCTATCGAGAGAGCCGAGGGAGGCGGTTCGTGACCTCTTCGGCCTTCAGCCGTGAAGAGGCTCCGAAGGTGAGGCCACCCGGAGTCCCATGGCGGTACCTAGAGGTGAAGCCGACGATCGGGCCGAGGGAGGCAGTCCGGAACCCTCTGGGCCTTTAGCCACGGCGAGGCTCCGAAGGTAAAGTCACCCGGAATCCCGCGGCGCTTGCCGGAGGTGAATCCAATGAGTGGGCCGCAGATGAGGCGGCCTATGACCTGCTTGTCCTTTAGCCATGGTGGTTGCCAGAGGTGAAACCGACGATGGGGCTGAGGGAGACGGTCCGTGACCCCCTTGGCCTTTAGCCGCGGCGAGGCTTTGGAGGCAAGGCCATTCGGAGTCTCGTGGCAGTTGCTAGAGGTGAAGCCGACTATAGGACCGAGGAAGGCGGTCAGTGACCCCCGGGCCTCACGCCAGCATAAAAATATGCCAGAGGGGGTCCGCACTACTATCTGGACAATGCCTTAGATGTAGAGATTTATTTTAAATTCTACCGTCTACTGTTTGAATAGAGGTGTAAGCCAAGCTAGGTTTGGTACCTTATCGTTTATTGGCAACTAGCTAATTGGCAGTATAAGTCACGAGTAGGTCGAACTTCTATTCTTTAGCGCATGCCGAACTAAGGCATGGTTTAGGTTCTACTACCTACTGCCGGACCGAGATATAACCTTAGACTTAAGTTTTTGTACCTCTGGCATCGAGGCTTACACCATCGACCCACTAGTGGGGTCTTGCCTGCCACACGCTGGATGGTATTTTTAGGCAAGGGTACAAATTTTAAGCTAAGTTTCATACTTTACTATTGAACAGTGATAAAGATTAAGTAAAGCTACCTACTGCTGGGCAGAGGCGCGACCTAGGTTTTATAGTACCATGCTGCTGCCTATTAGTTATCTGTCGTAGAGACTTCCTAATAGCTAGGCTAGGTATTTCCAGGGTATGCCAACTTTTCTATATAAATATAAACTAGCTGGATAAGATATTGTTAGGTGGCTATAGACAGGCGTACCTATAGGCGCTGGAAGGGTTGGCTTACCTGGCTAGGGTTGTCTACTAAAAGGTTCGAGCTACATGGGAGTCCGAAGTATTTAGAGTCACATTGTCGGAGCCTGATACTTCTTTGGTATAGCCAACCTCTCAAACGTCGAACCCATCCCAGGAGGCCGGTGGGGGGTCCCACCCCTTTGGAGACCCAAGTGGGGCTACTTGTGCGTCTCAGTCCCCATCACTAGGGAATTGCACCATTGGTGGCGGAGTCAGAGGCGACCCTACAGATCGAGTAGGGCTTGGTAAGATCCGACCTCTTGCCTGGCAGCCCGCTATACCCTCACGACCACCGAGTCACATGTTGCCAGCTTTTCCTCCTGTTAGGTGTCCCGTCCTCCTCCTGAGGTATTCCGGTAGTGATCGGTTATGAGTGTCCGGTAGTGATCGGTACAGTGGCCATGTTCGGTCCCGTTCAAGATGCAATGATATTCTTCTAGTAGTGTTGGAGCCTGTGGTCGGCGCCACCGGTGCTGGTGGGATCTACACGTATCTAAGCCTGTGGTCCCCCCCAGAACTTCCTTCCGCCCATGGGGTGTGAGGAGGTTGCCGGGTGACTAAGCTCTTGGAGGACACTGGCTCGATGGAGGTGCCGAGGATGTCACCATGGAAAGCATCTAGGGGCATGGCCCAGGCATGGGTGCCCTTGGGCTCAAGCACCTAGAACCATTGGAGGAGGCCTGTCTTGCAGCAGCCTCGGTGGCAACCTCCTAGGTTGCGACAATGTCCTCACCACGTCACTGCTGGAAAGCTTCTGTGTTGGTTCAAGCTTCCATGCCAACCTAGGCTATCGGGTCAACATTGGCCGGAGGGCTGCCACTCTGCCCAGCTGTGAAGCAGGCGGGGGCACATAGGGTGCCCGGTTGCAGCTATCATGCATACTCTTGTATGGGTGTGGTGATAGAAGCGGCTGCTTGCGCTAGCACTTGGTGGTCCTTGGTGGCGTCCTACCTCCCCTTATACTTATATGTTTAGATTCCCTACAGACGGCGCGCTGTTGGCATAAGAAGATACATGAACAAGTGCACCAAGGGCTCACTCATGGGAGTGGCTCAAGCTTCGGGAAGAAGTGGAGAGGGAGGAACACCAAATATGTTGATGGTAAAAAGGATCGGTCCCTTGGCCTTATGGCCAAGGGTCTATATTTATAGGGAGATCTAGGGTACATTTATATAGGTATGCCCTTACGGCGATACAAATATCGCAATACGTCATGGGCCTAGAGCCGGTTGAATCACATAGCACGGGTCTAGGTGGGATAACTTTGCTCCTAATTTAGAAGATATTATCTACTATGGCGATACAGTTATGCAAGTGGCCCTAAAGGTGTGGCATTCTATCAGTCGCCTATTGCGGCGCCGCATTGCCAAGATGTTAGAATGGCCTCCACTTGCATCGCATTAAATGTATTTCACCTCCTTACAGTTGGAGGATGGCTGGTGGGCCTGTCCTGGTTGAACTTTTTCCAAGGTCTGATGGCCCCTTCTCATGGGCTCTAGGGAGCCCACCCAGGCTCCTGGAGACGGGGGCCTTCGGGAGGCCAAGGTTCTAGGAAGCTGTGGCTCTGGTAGACTAGGCCTCTAGGAGGCCAACGAGACCGAGGCATTGGGGGCCCTTAGAGACAACCTCTGTCGGTGTATCAGGAACCGGGGGTCCCCGAATCCCGAGGCCAGGCCAGCAATCCGCCATATGGTGCCATCCCGCGGAGTCTCTCCCGCAAGGTGAAAAAGATCGAGTCCCGGGAGAGGGCGCTCGGGGCCACAGTCGGTGGCCCCCGAGTACCCCAGTTCCCCGATGATCCACGAAATCTAAGTACCGGGAAGAAAGTGTTCGGGAAGGTGTACGGTGACCTCCGAGCACCCAAGTCCCCTGACGACCAGGAAAGCTAAGTACCGGGAGAAACGTGCCCGGGGCCGCTAGCGGTGGCCCCCTAGGCACTCAAGTATCTCGAGGACCCACCGAAGGAAGTTCCGGAAGAGAGTGCTCGGGGCTGCGTGCAGCAGCCCCCGAGCACTCGGTTCCCCGAGGATCCGTACAATTGTGCCCGGGAGAGAGTGCTCGGTGAGGTGAACAGTACCCCCGAGCACTCGGTTCCCCGAGGACAAGAAAGGGCATTCTCGGGAGAGAGTGCTCGGGGAGGCGAACGGCGACCCCCAAGCACTCGGTACCCCGACGACCCAGAGAGCCCCCTGGCAGTGGCCCCCGAGGGGCCCACCGATGAGGTGTCAGCCAGTCAAAGGCCCAAGGCCGCATTTAAAGAGTGTGCATGGCCTGTCACCTCCAACTGCTCCCGTCGCGCTCAGCGTCAATTCCTGCCACATTCTGGCAGAGGGGCGTGGGCGGGTCCCATCCCGTGCCATCCGGCCCGTCTCGAGATAACGTCTTAAAGGCCGAGGCGTTCCGTCTGCCGCGCTGCTGTGGCAGGGGAACAAGATAGGGCGGGCACGCCGGGCCGCTCTGCGGCTGCCCGGTGGGCCCTCTCCACGGCGCCCGTTGCCAGTGCATTTATGGTGATGGATGACCGGGCGTGGGACGCATTTTCCACCCCCAGTCACTTCACCCAGAGGAAATGATGACGCCCTTTCCATTTATGGTGTCTCGGAACTCGTGCTCCCCCTCCCGTTCGGGGCACGCTGCTGCCGGCGGGTATTTAAAGCCGCCTGCGGCACAAAAGAAACAACGACTCAGTAGTGTGGGAAAACATAGAATGTAAAAAAGAAACAACAGCTGAGAGGTGAACAACACGAGACAGAACAGAAGAAAAAGAGAGAAGAGAAGATCACAGGCCGAAGAACAAAGAGCCCCAGGCTCTAAGATAGACCAACATTCTTGTAACCAGCAACATCCTTGAGGGACTTCCTCAGGGCATTTATAGTATCCATACAGGAGTAGGGTGTTACGCCCCCGTGCGGCCCGAACCTGTCTAAACACCAGTGCATTTACTCCTTTCCGCATTAGATCACTCCGCACCGCCGGCCATCGCATTCATACCCATTTATTTCTCAGGCGAACATATTCAGGATCATCCCCCCGGCCAAATCTCTAAAAAGGGGTCCCCCAGGATCCCTGCGACAGGAGTTCACCCTACGACAGCTGGCGCGCCAGGTAGGGGGGAAGCATCCCTGAATCTATTTGTTTGTTTTCTTTCGTAGAAAAAATGGCCGGTGGTCATCGCCTCCAGCGTTCCGGCTCCAGTTCTAGTGGGGAAATGCAGCCCTCGCACAGGAGGCCCCAGTCGCTGCTGCGTCCCAGCAGCAGCCACGATCTGCACGCACGGCGTTCGCCTCCCAAGGGGACCAGGGTGCTGGGCCCAGCAGGGCCGCCGCCGCCGTCGCCGGTGCACCATCCGACCTCCAGCCGGTGGCCGAAACTCCTGCCGCCAGGTCCGCATCTGGACAGCGCCAGGCACCTCTCCGGCGTAGACTCGCCTTCGACGAGGCCAGCCCCGGGAGCGTGCTGCTTGCAGTGCACGCTCTCCTCAGGCATCCGCCAGTCCAGGCGGCGAGGGAAACCCCAGAGGGCCGCTGACTCCAGGAAGTCGCTGCCCTGGTCGGCACTACCCGCCGCTAGGTGCTGGCCGACAGTTCTCGCGCCACCACCCAGCGTGGCGCCACTAGGACCGGCCCATCGTCAGGTGGCGTTCACGCTGGCCGGGGGCCTCCAGGCGGTGCGCCGCCCCCCTGGTCGCTTCCGGAACCCAGGACCTCCGCTTGCATCTCAATGAGCGGAGGAGCAACAAAGACGCACGCGTCACTCTCGAGCCCCAGCGGGAGACCCGGCAGGAGGCTGAAGCTGAGGACCAGGCTTCCTCCTTGCCGGCCCATGATCGCCGGGGCTCCCCGGCTCACCGGCGTTCGCCGCCCAAGGGTGCTGCCCGCACCGCAGGATACGGCATTGGGTGTCGTGCCTCCGCCGGTGAGCTCCGTCGGGTCAAATGGGCCACCAAGTTCCGCCCCGAGCTGCCAAAGAAGTACGATGGGTCCATCGATCCTGTCGATTTCCTCCAGATATACACCACCGCTGTCCAGGCGGCTGGTGGTAGCGAAAAGGTGATGGCTAACTACTTTCATATTTCCTTGAGGGGCTCTGCCCGCTCTTGGCTTATGAACTTACCCCCAGGATCTATCAGCTCCTCGGATGATCTTTGCCACCAGTTCGTGGCACGCACCCCGGTCTGGAGTGCGACCTCCATGCCGTGAAGCAGCAGGAGGGGGAGACGCTGCGGTGCTTTATTCAGTGCTTCAACCAGGTCTGCAACACCATCCCGCGGATAACCCCCCACACTGTCATTGTCGCTTTCCGGCAGGGCGTCCGCGACGAGAGGATGCTCGAGAAGCTAGGCACGCGTGAGGTCGAGACCACCGCGGAACTTTTCGCGCTGGCCGACAAGTGCGCTAAGGCGGTGGAACCTCGGGCTTGGCACGTTCCGTGCCCTGAGCACCCCACCGCCGATCAACCAGGTCCTTCTCCCTCCGATAGGCGGGAAAAGAAAAAGAGAAGGAGGCGCGAGGCCGTCCCCATCGAGCCAGCCTAGGGCCCCGCCCGTGGGCTGGCCCAAGAGCCCGACCGTTGGCAAGCACGCTGGGTGGCTGCCGACAGATGGCCTACGCCCGTGAGAGCCCCGGCCCGAGCCCCTCCTAGGGCTCCAGCTCCCGCAAGGGCTCCGGCTCCTGCAAGGGCTCCGTATCCCGCCAGGGCTCCCGCTCCAGCAAGGGCCCCCGCTCGTGCGGGGCCCGAGCCAGGGAAGTGGTGCCCGATCCACCAGACCAGATGGCATGACCTCACGGAGTGCCGCACGGTCAAGGGCCTCGTCGAGCAGCGCCAAAGGAACCGCGACGAGCTCCGCGGGGGTGGCGACGATGAAGCCGCCCCCAACAACACAGAACTCGGCTTCCAGGAGCCTGAGCACACTGTCGCCTTCATCGACGGAGGTGCGTACACGCCCTCCTCCCGCCGCAATGTCAAAACCATGCGGCGTGAGGTGTGCTCAGCGACCCCGAGTGAAGAGGCCGCGAGGCCTCTGAAGTGGTGGGACGCACCGATCACGTTCAGCTTGGCCGACCACCCCGCCAGTACTGCAGGCGTGGGGCGACTACCCCTGGTAGTGTCCCCCGCCATCTGCAATGTGAAGGTCAGCAGGGTGCTGATCGACGGGGGTGCAGGCCTTAACCTCTTCTCCAAGGAGGCTTTCGAGAAGCTGCAGGTGCCCTCTAGGCATCTAAAGCCGTCGCTCCCGTTTTACGGGGTGACACTCGGGCACTCCCTGCCCCTCGGGCAGGTCGAGTTGCCCGTGACATTCGGGAGCCAGGACAACTTCCGGACGGAGAATGTCATCTTCGACGTCGTGGAGCTCCCCCTCCCCTACAATGCCATCCTCGGGCACCCAGCGCTTGCTCGGTTCATGGTGGTCACGCACTACGCGTACCTCACGGTCAAGATGCCGGGCCCAGCGGGCCCCATCTCCGTGTCCGCCGAGGCCAGCAGCGCCGTCTCCTGCGCCGAGCAGTTATACTCGGCCTTGGTCTCAGCCTGAGCCGAGGTCGAAGGTTATCCAGGGGGCCCGGGACCCTCTACATCCAAACCCTGACTCGCTACTGACGCCTCCGTTCCTACGAAGGAGGTGGTGGTGGGCGAAGGCGCCTCCCAGGTCGTCCGAATCGGCGGTGACTTGGGCGGCAAATAGGAAAGCGCGCTCGTCGCCTTCCTCCGGGCTAACGTCGACGTGTTTGCATGGCAGCTATCCGATATGCCCGGGATCCCTAGGGAGGTGATCGAGCACCACCTGGCTGTGCGTCCGGACGCATGACCGGTGAAGCAGAAGGTCCGGCGGCAGGCGCCCGAGCGCCAGGAGTTCATCCGGGAGCAAGTCGGCAAGCTCCTTGATGCCGGATTTATCTGAGAGGTCCTCCATCCCGAGTGGCTAGCAAACCCAGTTATCGTCCTGAAGGCCAACGGTAAGCTCCGCATGTGCGTGGACTACACCGATCTAAACAAGGCTTTCCCCAAAGATCCTTTTCCTTTGCCCCGCATAGATCAAATTGTAGATGCAACTGCGGGATGTGATCTTTTGTGTTTTTTAGATGCAAACTCTGGTTATCACCAGATTCGCATAGCTGTAGAGGATGAAGAAAAAACTGCTTTTACCACTCCGGTGGGGACTTATTGCTATGTGTCGATGCCTTTTGGTTTGCGCAACGCTGGGTCTTCTTTCCAACGCGCTATCCGCATCACCCTTGATTCGCAGGTTAGCCGCAACGTCGAGGCCTACGTCGACGATCTCATGGTCAAGTCCCGAGACCGCGCCACCCTGCTCGAAGATCTTGCCGAGACTTTCAATAGTCTCCGCACTACCCGCCTAAAGCTCAACCCCGAGAAGTGTGTCTTTGGGGTACCTGCGGGCAAGCTCCTCGGTTTCTTGGTTTCCAGCCGAGGGATCGAGGCCAATCCAGAGAAGATCCGGGCCATCGAGCAGATGCGACCTCCGGCTCGACTCAAGGAGGTTCAGCGTCTCGCCGGTTGCATGGCGGCCCTCGGGTGCTTCATCTCCAAACTTGGGGAGCGAGGGCTCCCCCTCTTCAAGCTTTTGAAGAAGACCGGTCGTTTCGACTGGACGCCGGAGGCCGAGCAGGCCTTCTGCGATCTGAAGAAGTACCTCACCTCACCACCCGTGCTGGTAGCCCCGTCCGAAGGCGAGCCACTACTGCTTTACGTGTCGGCCACTCCTCAGGTCGTAAGCATGGTGCTGGTGGTGGAGCGCGTTGAGTGCACGGGGTCAGGTGTGATGAGGACATCACTCCCTCGGATACATACAATGATCCTCCATTGAACTTTCAAGGTCCAATCACAAGAGCTCGCGCACGACAATTAAATTTAGAGGTGAGCTCGTTCCTAAGCAACTCTTTATATAATTTTGAGAATAGATTACTACCTAATGATTATGTGTTGTTTAGGAATCATAGAGAGGACAAGGAAACACATAGAGGAAGGCTTGGAGGCGTGGAGGAGCAGCTAGGACGTCCAACAACAGCAGGAGGTCCAGTCCAACTCGAGTCCGAATCAGCCTCGGCCTCCAGGACCAGCGAGCAATAAAACGGACGCCCAGGACGCATCCGGACTCCGTTTTCGACGATTCACATATGGTTGGAACGATAATTTCATAAGGAAACCAATGGAGTTGGTTTGAGGTCCAAATTCCTTCTGAGTCAACAGGAAACGTCGAAACAAGTCAGCATCCAGAATCTGTCCCGGTGCTGCGTCACCGTTTTTGGTCCGTTGGGCCATGTATCGTGTTGGAGTCCATTAGGGACGCGTCTAGGGGTCCTTGGCCGACCCTAATCCTTTATACAGTAGCCGCCGCCCTAATTAGGGTTGGGTTTTGCTTAGATTATTCTGTCAAGAACAGTTTCGCCGTTTCGTCGGTTTGTGAGACCCCAACTCGTGAGATTAATCATTCATCTGCAATTTGGTTGCATTCTTCCTTGCTCTTGCTTGTGTTCTTCGATTCGCAGGCAAGGATTTTAGCCTTCTTGGCGAGGTCAACCATGCAACGCCGGTTGATAACCAGAGGAGACGTGGTGCTGCGATTGCGGGGTTTCGGATCGTGTTGTTCGGAAGCCGGATCGACTTGTGTCTCGTTTCCACCAAATCGAGAGTTACCAGAACCTTTCGGAAGATCGGGAACCCTTGTTCATATTAAGGTGCTGGGTCCCAGCTCCCGACCGCCCCTGAGCACTCCCCCATCCTCGCGGCTCCCCCCGAGCAGGGGGTCGAGTCCGAGCACTTGGCTCTTCCCGACCAGGGAGTAGAGCCCGAGCACCCGGTCAGCCCCGACCACGTCGTCGAGCCAGGGGGCTGTAGCAGGCCCTCAGGTGAGCCCGCAGTCCGGACCCACCGGGTGCAGCGACCGGTGTACTTCATCAGTGAAGTCCTCCAGGAGGCCAAGACAAGGTACACCCAGGCTCAGAAGCTGCTCTACGCCGTGCTCATCGCTTCCCGGAAGCTGCGCCACTACTTCCACGCACACAAGGTCTCAGTGGTTACCACGTACCCACTGGGGCCCATCCTCTAGAATCGAGAAGGCACCGGGCGTGTAGTCAAGTGGGCGGTGGAACTGGCAGAGTTCGACCTGCACTTTGTCAGCCACAAGGCAATCAAAAGCCAGGCGCTCTCTGACTTCGTGGCAGAGTGGACGCCCGTCCCTGAGGTCGTCCAAGAAGAAATCTCCACATATCCCGGGCATGATGCCCCCGGGTACTAGATTATGCATTTTGACGGTTCCCTCACGCTGAAAGGCGCGGGGGTCGGAGTGGTTCTCACCTTCCCGACGGGTGAAGAACTCCGGTACGTCGTGCAGCTGCAGTTCCGCGCATCCAACAACATGGCGGAATATGAGGGCCTTATCGCCAGCCTCCGAGCCGTGGTGGGCCTCGGGATTCGTCACCTCCTGGTCAAGGGAGACTCCCAGCTGGTGGTCAACCAGGTGTCGAAAGAGTACCAGTGCATGAATCCTCAAATGGCGGCGTACGTGGTGGCAGTTAG
Organism: Phragmites australis; assembly: GCF_958298935.1. Classification (NCBI taxonomy): domain Eukaryota; kingdom Viridiplantae; phylum Streptophyta; class Magnoliopsida; order Poales; family Poaceae; genus Phragmites; species Phragmites australis. The sequence goes on along the minus strand of NC_084936.1, from coordinate 14,784,759 downwards.
GAAGCTGGACAAGCGCTTCAACGGCCTGGAGCTACGGTACATCCGTCGCCGCGACAACGCTCTGGCCGACGACCTCTCCCGCCTGGCCTCCTCCCATGCGCGCGTCCCTGCCGGAGTCTTTGAAGAAAGACTCACACGGCCTTCCATCCTGCCTGCCGAACAGGACGAAGGGGAAACCTCGAGCTCAATTCAGGGGACCCCAGCGGCGCCCTCAGTGGGAAGCCCCGACAGGGTGTCACCGTCCGGCGAGTGCGCTGCGCTTGCTGATTGTTCTCAAGATGCCTCGTGGATGGACGAGATCCGAAGGTATTTGAAGGACAAGTTCCTCCCTGGGGATGAGGCTTCTGCCGAAAGAGTTGCTCGGCAGTCCAAACGCTATGCCATAGTAGATGGGGATCTCTATCGGCATAGCGCAGGCGGCATTCTCCTGAAATGCATCACCCGGGCAGAAGGCGGCGAGCTTATCGCTGAGGTCCACGAGGGCGAGTGCGGTGGCCATGCATCGTTCCGCACGTTGGTCAGGAAGGCCTTCCGGCAAGGTTTCTACTGGCCTACAGCCCTTCAGGATGCTTCCGAGCTGGTTTGGCGCTGCAGAGCGTGCCAATTCCACGCAAAGCAGATTCACCAGCAAACTCAGGCGCTTCAAACCATCCCCCTGTCATGGCCTTTCGCGGTCTGGGGGCTGGACATTCTGGGTCCATTCCCCTCAGCAATCGGGGGCTATGAGTACCTCTACGTCGCCATCGACAAATTCACCAAGTGGCCGGAGGCGGTTCCAGTCGTCAAGGTGACCAAGAACACGGCGCTCCAGTTTATCTGCGGTATCACCAGTCGCTTTGGTGTCCCGAACCGGATCATCACCGACAATGGCACTCAGTTCACAAGTGCCCTATTCGGGGACTACTGCGAAGACCTCGGCATCAAGCTCTGCTTCGCCTCTGTCGCAATGGGCAGGTCGAGCGCGCCAACGCGGAGATACTGAAGGGGCTCAAAACCCGGACCTACAACGTGCTCGCAAAGCACGGGAAAGGGTGGATCGACGAGTTGCCTGCCGTGCTATAGGCCAATCGGACCACTCCAAGTCGCGGTACCGGGGAGACTCCTTTCTTCCTTGTGTATGGCGTTGAGGACCTCCCAGCAAATGTGCCAAGCCATGGACCAGCTGAAACAAGTCAAGCACCAATTACACCAATACAAGGACCCATCACACGGAGTCGTGCAAGGAAACTGCAGCAAGAGGTGAACTCTCTCCTTACTAAATTTGATTACAATACAAATGAGAATTTTATACTACCTAAATGTTCTACTTTTGTATTGCTAAGGTTTACACATATTGGAGCTGCTGCTGGACCAAAGGAGACAAGTTACACCGAGAAGGAGACGAGTTACGCAGAAGCTGAACCATCACACTGACTCCTGACATCAGAGCCATGTTCCAAGAGACACACGCACAAACTGGTCAAGATTCACCATGCATAATGCACATGGACAGAAAGATAATCAAGTCTACTTTCACCTCCAACAAACGGCTCGTCTTTTCGACTTCCCATTAAGGAGTAATGACCATTTAAGTGAAGACTGCCAAGGAGGCTGAAGATCACGCGAGGCTTCTCGGGAACCCATGTTTTCACCTTTTCATCTCCCTTTATTTTCGTGGAAACTTATAGAACTTTCACACCTAACTAGGAGGGGTGTTCCTAGTATAAATACCTACTGTATCTAAGCCAAAGGGGGCGCGATTATGAATTAAGAAAAATCCACCAGATGGTGTTTCCAGCCAAGAGCTGTTGAGTGACTTACCCCAAATTTCTTGCGAGTTCTTCATCGACTTGTGAGAGACCGATTCACCGGTATATATGTGAAGGTTCCTCTGGGACCCCCTAATTCGTGCTCTACGGATTCCAGTTAGGCTGCACCGTTTTGTGTGGATTAGTCCCGGTTTGTGGTTCTGCGGTCGTTCGGAGATCGAGTCGAAATCCATCAAGGTTTCGTGCCTCTCTCCCCGTCGCTTGGTCGCAACCAACCTTGACCAGGTCTAAAGCTACCCGGTTTGTGTTCTTGAGTTCGTGGAGATCGAGTCGAGTCCAAGGATTCGGTGCCTCTCTCCTCGTTACTTGGCCACATTCCAACCTTTGTCAGGTATAAAGCTAGTTATCCCGCTGCATTTTTCAGCAAGTTATCTCTTGTCGTACCTACTGCCGTGAAGATCGGGCCAACCCACGGGTTTTCCCCTATCAAAATCAATTCGGGTTTTTCTCTAAAAATCAACTAAAATTTGCAGTTTAGCCCCTGGAACTTTAAAAGCTCAATACTTTTTGCTCGTAGCTCCGATTTGGGTGATTTTTCAGCTTAAATGTTTGTAGCGACATGTAGAACCTTTTTATAGGGTTTTTGCCTAGATTTAGTACTGTTTGGTGTACTGTCCTTAGATGTTGCTTTTGTGTGCTTTTTCTAGTTTGCCTATTAGGAGGTGAGCAGTTCGTGAATCTTCAAGATCAAGCATTCGAAGACTTTGAGCAACACTTCGTTGAAGCCAAGTATCCTTGAACATTTTGCCCCTATTTTAGGATTCATGTTTAGTTATTTATCCTTCGATTGCATGCTTGTCTAAATGGAAATCCTATGTTATGGTTTACTAGCTTTGTGTGATTATTCCTTGTTGCCGTTGTTTTACCATGGTTTACTAGCTAATCGAAGTGGATGACCTCTTGAATAACATCGGCTTTTAGTAGCTTCTGGACTTCTTCCTTTGCGGCTTCTGCTCGCTCCAGAGAGAGCTTGCGAAGCCCCTGCCGTATCGGCCTTATCTTCGGGTCGACCTGAAGTGAGTGCTCGATAACGCTGCGGTAGACTCCTGGGAGGTCCTGCAGGGACCATGCGAATGTGTCGAGATTACCCTGCAAGACGGCCAGAAGTTGGGCTTCTTCCCAGAGGTGAGGTTCGCCCCTATTCGGAAGGTCCGGTCAGGTTGGCCTTAGTGTATGGGGACCAGCTTTATGTCCCCCTCCAGTTGTGGCCTCGGAGGGCAGCGGTGCCTAGGATGTGTTGACGGAGGGTCCTCCGAGTCTTCCTGTGTCGTAGCATGGATGTGGCGACTGGGGAGTGGAGCAGGGTGTCCATATTCAATGTGTCTAGCCAGGTCTTGGTCGCCGTGGATGGTTATTAGTCCCTGGAGTCTGGGCATTTTTTGGCAGAGGTAATTGTGGTGGGGTACAGCTCTGAATCTGTTCAGAGTTCCCCGTCCAAGGATGGCATTGTAGGCGTATGGTATGTCCACGACGTCGAAGGTAATGATCTCGGATCGTGATGGGGAGCCCTCGCCAAAGATGATCGAGAGTTCCATCTGGCCTAGGGTGTTGAGGGGGGCCTCATTGAATCCCTGGAGGGGTCTACTGCATGGTGAGAGCCAGCTTCGTGGAATTCAGAGCTGGTCGAATGCATGCACGAATAGGAGGTGAACGTCACGGGGGCGTCGGCCCAGTCGTGGGCCTGTCGATGGATGCTAGTTGATCCAATGTGGTGTACCCCGCTTGTGTAGTCTCACCACTGTCATTTCGAAGTGCAACCGAAGCTCCCTCCGCCGGTTATGGTGAGGATGACCAGTTTGCCCTGCGCCCTTTCATCGTTGTACCGCTCTAGGGATGACTGGGGTGGCGAAGGTTGGGCCAGCTGCGGAGGATTCTGCAGGGCCAGATGGTCGACCCGTCGGTTGCCCGATGGCCTGAGATATTCGAACCGCCCCTTGGTGGCCCCATCATTTGAGGCGAAGGCTGCCTACCTCCTAAGGTACTCCTCTCGGAAGGTGGTGAGGGTTCGGCACTTATCGGTATTGTGTCCTCATCCTGCGCCGTGTAGAGTGCACCAGGATTCTTCCTCAGAATGCTAGTTTGGAGTGTGGCTTTGCTCTTGGAGGCCTCCGGAGCATCCCGGGAGCGTCCCCTGGGGTGGCTTTGGTTCAGAGCCCCGCGGCCTGAGCTGATATTACTGATGTTTCAGCGTTGTCGCTGTCGCCCCCTTTGGGACCCGGTGGTAAGAGCCTCCTCAAGGCTCCTCTTTGCTGGAGGAGCGGGGGCGTGTGACGATCTGGCCTGCGAGTGCGACCTCTCGGAATTCGCATGGGAAGCCTCACTAGCTTGTGAGTGGCTCCGACGGAGTTTTTCCTCTAAGTCCTCCTGTGTTATAGCGTGGATGTGGCGACTGGGGAGTGGAGCAGGGTGCCCATACTCGATGCGTCCAGCCAGGTCTTGGTCACTGTGGACAGGTATTAGCCCCTGGGGTCCTGGCATTTTTAGGCAAAGGTAATTGTGATGGGGTACAGCTCCGAATCTGTTCTAAGTTCCCCGTCCTAGGATGGCATTGTAGGCGTATGGTACGTCCATGACGTCGAAGGTAATGACCTCGGATCGTGATGCGGAGCCCTCGCCGAAGATGATTGGGAGTTCCATCTGGCTTAGGGCGTTGAGGGGGGGCATTGAATTCTTGGAGGGGTCTGCTGCTTGGTGAGAGCCGACTTCATGGAATTTGGAGCTAGTCGAAGGCATGCACGAATAGGAGGTCCACTGAGCTGCCTCCGTCGACCAGTATTCTTCGGACCTCGACTTCGGCGATGTTGGCTGAGATGACCAGGGCATCAGAGTGGGGAAATTTTACCCCCTTGGAGTCGTTAACGGTGAACGTCACGGGGGCATCGGCCCAGTCGTGGGCCTATTGATGGATGCTAGTTGCTTTGATGTGGTGTATCCCACGTGTGCAGTCTCGCCGCTGTCGTTTCGAAGTGCAACCGGAGCTCTCTCCGCCAGTTATGGGGAGGATGACTGGTTTGCCCCGCGCCCTTTCGTCATTGTACCGCTCTAGGGATGACTGGGGTGGCGAAGGTGGGGCCAGCTACGGAGGATTCTATGGGGCCAGATGGTCGACCCATCGGTTGGCTGATGGCCTGCGATCTTCGGACCGTCCCTTGGTGGCCCCATCATTTGAGGTGAAGGATGCCTGCCTCCTGAGGTACTCGTCTCGGAAGGTGGTGAGGGTTCGGCAGTTGTTGGTATTATGTCCTCATCCTACACTGTGTAGAGTGCACCAGGATTCTTCGTCGAAATGCTGGTTTGGAGGGTGGCTTTGGTTTACAGCCCAACGACCTGGGCTGATATTGCTAATGTTTCAGTGTTGTCGCTGCCACCCCCTTTGGGACCTAGTGGTAAGAGCCTCCTCGTGTCTCCTCTTTGCTGGAGGGGGGGGGGCATGTGACGATCCGGTCAGCGAGTGCGGCCTCTCGGAATTGGCATGGGAAGCCTCGCTAGCTTGTGACGGCCTCCGGCAGAGTTTTTCCTCCTCTGCCCACGTATACTCGCGAATTTGCTCATGAGGACTTCTACCGTGCGTATTGGATGTCAGTTCAGCCGATCGTATAGGGGGCCTTTGACCAGGCCCTAGGTTGCAGCGTCGATGACCGAAGAGTCCGATATGCCCCTAATCTGGGCCTTGGTCTGGGAGAACTTTCGGAAGTAGTCCAGGAGGGTTTCATCTGGCTCCTGCCTGATAGTGAATAGGTGACCAGAGGTTACTGGTTCGATGATGGTGCCCTGGAAGTTGCTGTGGAAGAGGTCTCTGAGTTGGGACCAGGTGTGGATAGTGCCAGGGTCCAGCGCCCAGAACCAGCTTATGGCCACCCCTTCTAAGGCGAGGGGGAAGCATTTAACCAAGGTGGCCGGTCTGCCCCCGCTGGCCTCTATGGCTAGGGCGTAGGATCGGACAAACTCGTTAGGGTCCAAATTGCCTTTAAACTTGGGCAACTTTGGGGTTCGAAAAGCCTCTCGGAAGGGTGTGGCCTGCAGGTTGGCCCACAGGGGAGAGTTGTGGTCTTACAGGGGGTCCTCACGACACCGGCTCTGAGGCTTTGGGTACCGAACGGGCCAAGACCTTGCACCGAGGGGTTCGTCTGTTCATGGAGCTTGGGTCGAAACCACGTCGGCTGTCCCGAGAGTGGCGGCGAAGGTGTGGGAAACTTGCTGTTCGACCCACAGGGCTATCCGTAGTTCCTCCATCTGGGCCAGGAGTGCCGACAAGCGTGATTGCCACTCGGGTGGAATGGTGTTTTCGATGGTAGCGCTAGCCGTAGCCCCTAGGGGCGCAGCGGGGGCCTCGCCTTGATGTTGCTGGGTCTTCGAGATAGAGAACCCTTCGGTGCTGCCTGCAACTGTGGTTATGGTTGGGTCGGTGGTGGCCGTAAGGTTCCTGTTCCCCTCGGCTGGGGGGCCATCGTCGCCGCCTGCGTATATCCGATTGGACTACCGCGTAGGCGTGACTAGGGGGTCAGCCGCTGTCGACGCGGCCTTGGTGGTCTTCTCCTTGGGTGGCATCCTACCACTCTTAGCACTTCTGTGTTCGAGTCCCCACGGACGGTGCGCTGTTGGAGCAAGAGTTCATCTTTCCCCAGTAAGTATGGCGAGAGTTTCTTCTATGGAGGAGACTCAAGCTTGGAGACGAAGTTTAAGAGGAAGGAACACCACAAATGTATTGATGGTAGAAAAAATTGATCGATTTGGGAGGAGTATCACAGCGTGACTTGGTGTGTTATCATCTCTGTGTCTTTTTTGTTGTCTAGCTCGTCCTTCCTGCCCAGGCGAATAGGGCTCCTATTTATAGGGCTATGCGTAGCTTGGGGTACAAGTTATCATGATGTACAAATATCTGGGATCTGACCGATTTACTGGGCCTTACCTCGGATAACTGCTTTCTACGCTATCTAGGAGATAAATATCCGCTGTAGTAATTATCGTGGTGCCTGCACCCTGAAGGGGGCGAGCCGGTCGCCAACTATGGCCCGACGTAGCACTATCAGGGGTGTCAGGATAGCGTCCATTATGCCAGGGTGTCAGAGCGGCGTCCACTAGCCTAGGCATTTAATGCCGGTCACCTCCTTGCAGGCAAAGTACGACTGGTGCTCCTCTTCTGGGAGATCTTTCCTGAGGCCTGATGACTCACCTAGTAGCCTCCGGGAAGCTGGCTCAAGTAGCTAGAGATGGGGGCCTTGAGAGGCGTAGCTCTAGGGGGTGAAGTCTTCGGGAGGCCGGACTCTGGAAGGCCGGGGCTTCGGGAGGCTGAGGCTTCAGGAGACCGAGGCTTCGGGAGACCGAGCCTTTGAGAGGCTGAGCCTTCGAGAGGTAGGACTCTGGAAGGCCGGGGCTTCAGGAAGCCGAGGCCTCGGGGACAAAGGCTTCAGGAGACCGAGCCTTTGGGTGGTTGAGCCTTCGGGAGGCAGGACTACGAAAGGCTGGGGCTTCAGGAGATCGAAGCTTTGGGAGGCCGGGCTGGTTAAGCTAAGGGGCCGTCGGGGGTCCTTAATAACGACCCCCAACACGTGTTTATTAGTGGTGCTTTGAAACATGTCTAGCTTGTATTTTCCCTACACGCACATTGCCTGGTTTTCTTGCTCACATGTTGTCTTGTTTTCTTGCTCGTGCGGTCAGGGATCAATATAAATATGGCTTTACCCCGCCCCCCCTTCCAGTCATTTTTTCACTCTCTTGCTCTCTTCCACTCCTCCATACCTTCATTGGACTCCCGATAACCCCTTCATAGCTCATTCCCTTGTAGCTTCAGAAAGTAGGTCTCCTCTTCTTGAAGCAATGTCGATAGCTAATCTTCAGTGCACCAGTGATAAGCTTCCTTCGATGCACCACTTCAGGCCTTTGAAGCTCACTGAAGAAACACATGCACAACTTGTGGAGCACAGCTAGCTTTGAATTGCCGAAGACACATGGGTGCCATATCCCAGGCAGTCGAGGCCCAATCTAAGCGATGGCGAGGTGGTAGTCTTCACCAAGTTCCTAGTGGCTGGGCTACATTTCCCTGGATTAAGTTCCTTAGCGCCGTGTTGAAGCGGTACAAATTAGAGATTTAGCAGTTGATTCCAAACACCAACATCCACCTCGCTACCTTTGACTGGGCCATGAAGGGCCTAAGGGGCAGCCCTAGCTCGGGCACCTTCGTTTCCCTACACTATGCCCACTGTCAACCGAAGGGGTGGAGGTGAATTGACAGCGTCTCATTCATTCCTTATAGGACATCAGAGGTTCCAGCAAAGGCCTACCAAAAATGCTAGAGTACCGAATGGATAGACTACTGGTTCTATCACAAGGTCCTAGAGGCATGCTCGATGTAGCCCAAGCCCAAAGAGATTTTGTTCATCAAAGGCTCTAGGTTTTTTTTATGTTGGCCATGACTAAGAAGGTCCACGTCATGGTATAGATCTCCCAACAGCTCAGAATTCCTAACCTTGTTGAAGAATTCTAAGAGTCTATCCCCACATGACCGAGTGGGCGTTTAACGAGCCATCATCCCCTTCGACCGATGATGGCCTTTGTCGACTCGACATCGACTGTGAAGGAGCACCTGGTAAGGACAATTACCCCTTTCGATATATTGCTATACTTTATGTCTATTGTTTGACTTGTTTGTTTTGTCAACAGCCAGCCTCGGAGCCGTGGAAGTGGCCACAGAGGCCTTGATCAACCCATACACATGGGCCGAACATGATGAGTTCATGAAGAAAGTGAAGTTACCGCAGTTGAACCATGTTATGGATCATTGCAATCTTCTCTATAGGTGGTCCTGGGACTTCGCAGGCCCCGGTCCCCCAAAAGACCGAGGTTTGCGAATACCTCCAAGGGCCAAGGCTTAAACGGTAGCCTAGGCCACTGATGGAGGTGAATCGGAGTGGCCCCCCTCCAAGCCAGAAACTCCTGTGCACGTGTTGTCCCCTCCTGTGGCTGGCACATCTCTGATTGGTGCGAAGCCCCTCTCCGCCATTCTACCCCACTGAAGCCCCAACTTCTATGTGCCCAACGTCCTCCCAACCTTCTCTAAGGACTCTGCAGATGAAGTCATCACTCTGGGAGTTCAACACAAGACCTTGAGCGAGGACAGGACTTCCGGTATGTAATCTGACCAAAAAATTTTGCATGCCTTTCAACTTTCACAACAGAGAGTACTTCACTATGAGAGGCCCCTCTGCTTCATCCATGAAAGGGGAAGGGACTCTTTAAGACATGAGAGGCCCCTCGCCCAAGCGGGAGTGCCTCGGTGTCCGAACGGTTCAAGTGCTCCAACCTCTTCAGGCACCCTCTGTCATAGCGGCCTTTCTATCCCTCAGGGGAACTGCCCCCTACAAGAGCCAAAGGCCTGGCCTCAGATTTTTCAAAGTATTGCTGAGTCTATCTACTTTTCACCATACTTTTCTAATTCCTTTGTTTTATGCAAGACTTCCACCCAGCGCGCAGCACACAAAAGGCGGTTAACTAAGCAGGTTCTTGACTAGATGAGGTTTTGTCGAAGCGTCAGTGGCCTCTGTGAGATCATGTGACGAAAATTTAGTTTGAATGATGAAATTGGCAAGGCAAAGTGATTTAGCATAATGATATTAGGATAATGTTCATGATTTGCCAAGATGCTGCTTGGATATGCTCGGATAGGCATAGATGGTTTGATGCACTATCAGAAGTTGGGTATGCTTATGTTAGCATGTTGGTTTTGCTTGGAGTTTCAGTGGTGTTGCGTGAACTAATCTTAAGTCAAGTCAGGAAGGACTTACACTCGTACATGTTTATTGTTTGATTCATGTGCAAGTGTTGCTCGAAGGCAAATGTGATTGGTGATGGATCGATAAACTATGTTCAGGGAGGAACTAAGGTTCGACGCTAGCTTTAGGGGGAACTGAGGTTGTGGTGATCAAGGATGTCATGTGGGACGTTCAAGCTGAGAGAACAATGCATATAGAGACAAGGTTTCACGATGGATATAGGAGGTGATCTGATCATGAGAGGATGTGAAGACTAATTCGTGTTTGAGTCGGAGCAAACACGAGGGAATCATGTGGTGGCTAGGCTTGAGACAAGAGTTAGTATCAGAGATGGACTCTGAGTTGGTTATGTACATACATGTATGCGTGTGAGATGTTGCATGCATGATACATGAGAGTTGTTGGCTAATTAGCTTAATTAGCAGAAGTTGTTTGTCCTCTTGTGATTAGAGGTGGATAGAGACCAGGTTGAATATGACTTGGAGTTGTAGTTCGATTCGGTCATGTTTGTGCAACAGCTATCCAATAAATAGAGAGGTATATTGTATTGGGTAGAGAAAGCAGCGGAGAGAAAAATAGAGAAACCCTAGAGAGGGTTGTTTTGTGATTTCATGAAAATCCTTGTTAGATGCTTTAGAGAGGCATTTTGTAAACTCATATATGCAATGAAAATCAAGTTTCATAAGTTTATGATTTGCTGATACGGAATTTTCTCTCTGTTCTATGTTCTTCGTGCTCTGTTTTGGTTTTCGATTATTTTCATATTTTTAGCAAGTTTCTTCTATGTTTAATCCATCCAAAACCTTCCTAGAATATCTAGTGTTTGATCTGAGAAAATTTCGAGTGGCTTTGGTTTGATCTCGAGTAGCTTTTTGGTCAACTCAACTAGGTTTTGATCTACTCGATTCTAGTTGATACAGTCTATTTTGACTAGGCATAATTCTCGATCCACATATCTGATTAACCTAATTCTTGATGGATTAGTTTCATATTTGAATCTAGTTTCTACTCTCCAAAATTGGGGGAAATCATACTTATGGATCTTACTCTTCATCGATTTTACTAAAGCATGTACAGTATGTTTCGAGTGAAATATCTAGTTTAAATCATTTTTTGATTTGGATGAGTTAATCTTTGAATTTGGTTTCTGCAATCATTCACATACCCTCTGATTGCCTCAATAGATTGTAATCGATCCTACAATTGGTATCATAGCCTTAATCCTTTCTAATTGATCTTAATCGGTAATTAGAAACATCGCTTCAGATAGGTATTCTACAAAACCTTGTGTTTCAATGGAGTTGATTTTCAGTTCTGGAAGGCGAAGATGGAGGCCTACATCCAAGCACAGAGCTTTGTAATTTGGGAGAAAGTCTACAAGCCTCATGTGGTTCTGAAGAACAATGAAGTGACGACGCAGAATATGCCTGTCGTCGAGGCAAATAGCAAGGCAAGGAATTTGATCATCCAAGGCTTGGGAAGGAGCTACTTCAATCGTGTGATACATCTTAAATCAGCGTACGAGGTATGGAAAGCACTCTGTGATTACCATGAAGGTTTATCTACCATTAAACAGGTACATAAAGATTTATATTAAAAAGAATACATGAAATTTGAGATGAAACCTGGTGAGTCTCTTGATGATTTCTTTGCTCTCTTTAATAAGATTCTTAGCAATCTACGTGTTGTTAGTATCGTATATACTGATGCTAAAAATGCACGATAATTGTAGGAGCTTTAGACATGTTGGTATGGGAGATGAAGGTGACATCTATTAGAGAATCTACTGTCATGAGTACACTTACATTAGATGTTCTTTATTCTAAATTGAAAAATCATGAGCTAGATGTCTTTGCTAGGAAAAACGCTAAGAAATCAATTACTTTGGTCTCTCAACCTAGCATATCTCATATTGAATCTTTGTCACACCCGGTTTTAACGGACAAACCAGATGCGGCTTATGTGTGCCTAGGATGTTCAACACACATAAGGACGTCACAGGTGAAGTAACAAACGCAATACTTTTATTAAATAAATGTTAAGCTCTTACAACAATTGACATATATTGTCTTCTATGAAGATATCTGCAGCGGAACAGAAGCACTGGTGCCCAATAATACCGCAGGCAACCGACCAGGAGACACGTGCCTAGAACATCACAACCTCGTCTTGATAGTCTTCAATATCTTCACTCACTGAGCAGCAGCACACATGTCGCATGGTATAGGGAAAATAGCAAGTGTGAGCACATGACGCGCTCAGCAAGTGTGTGAAAGATAATGATATGCAGGCTTATATCAAGAATAGGCTAACACATGGTATATTTGCGTAAATGCGAGTAATGAAAACATATTTGGACTCAAAAAGCATTAAACAATTATTAAGTGAATGTAACCCATACAGTACAACACCCAGCATACAAGGCTCCCTACCTTGCATACCATAACCATCTAGTACTCCCTGTACTATAACCAAAACCATGACCAAACCCATAACCACAACCATCTAGTACTCCCTGTACCAGAACCACAACAACAACCATCTAGCACTCCCTGTACCACAACCATAACCACAACCATCTAATTATGTGAGGATCCAAATCTCTCGTAACCATGAGCGTGGTCATTATAACAGTTTTTACACTCTGCAGAGGTTGTCCAGCTTTCCCCACGAGTCAGTGAATTCCATGTTGTCGTGTTTGCAAGACACTTAACACATGCCAGTGGTGTGCCGCCAAGAAATCACCGAAATGACATTTTCCACTAACTAGAGACTAATCCAGTATGCGCCTGCCCACTAGGTTTCACCGCCAGGATTTACGCGAGTTCAACTCCTACCCAGAAGCACCCTTTTGTGCTAACACAACACACACAAGATAGACTCTAAATAGTATATCACACATTACCCATATCAGCCTCATGGTTGGTACGTTACTTCTTGGGGTATCGGTCCACGAACAGGTCCTTACTTAGGTTACTTGAGCAAACACTAAACCAACATCATAACCATGACAACCATCAAAACCACTTTGCTCAAGGCTTAAGGTTCCATATTACTAGTCCATTAACAAATTAACCACCATTGTTGCATATGTTCATTAGTCAAGATTTTGACACTTTCCCAGTATCTCAAAAGCATGGCTAAGCAATCTACCCATAAAAGACACCTAACCTAAACCATCTAGGCTACAAGGGATGATAAGGGAAAATCTAGGGAAAACCCTAACATAGGTGACTACCCATCAAATTGACAGACATTACATGCAATTTTGTAAAACAAAACATTTAAAAACATTGGTTCAAGATGATCAAGGACACTTGCCTTTTACCCAATACTGCTCAGTGTTGTCGAAATCTTAGTCTTGAAGTCCCTCGAACTGCTCCGGAATGTAATCAACTAATCGTGTATTCTACTGACAATCAAAAGCAACATCGAATAAACACCAAATAAACTCCAAATAGCACACATAAAAGGAATAGAACGATGGACTGGGATCTTGGTTGAGCTAGGTAAAGAGAACATAATTGACTGGACTTCTTTCGAGGAAAGATGAAACGATAAAGTTTAGGGTTTCACATGGAATGATAGAAAAGATTGATTGAAGCATTAACATATGTGACCTACAAATTAATATATTATTTTAACATCATAAACTTATGTTTGTGACACAATGACATGTAGATCTGGCCATGACCTATATGCTATTGTAACAACCATAAATTTACTAATCAAAATAATATCTTCATGTTGTAGGGATCTAGATGTTAATAGGATATAACTACTATAAATATATGAGGATGGTTATTTGAAGCTAGTATGGTTTGATAGATCATGAATTTAGGAAAATTTGAGTGCAAGAATCAGTCAATTCAGAGCTAAAATGAAGAAGTTGTGGCTATCTAAAGATCCAGGGATTTTTCTGTGAAATGGATATTTTTGGAATCGATTTTGCACTGGAAATTGAGAAATTGTTGACTGGACGGATGATTGGGCAGATTGGTTGATGTGGCATGGTGACATGGCGGCTGCTTCAGATTCATTTGCTGACTGGGATCACATAGACACGTGGCAGCCTTTGATTGGTAGATGAAAGGGTAAGAAAAGATCTAATATGGGGCGTTGTCTGAAGATCCGATGGTTGGAGCTTGCTCCCGATGGGTTTGGCCGGCGGCGAAAGACTGGGCTACGGGGGAAGCTAGGGATGGCGACGGATTTCACCGGAGTTGGCTGGATCAGTGCTCCGGTGGATGGATTATGATGGTGAGCGGCGGAATAGAACTAGGGAGGCATGGCCAACTTACCTAGGGCACAAGATGGCTCGGAGAAGCGGCAAGGCGGTCCGAAGATGGGAGAAGGCGGCAGCGGCTTCGTGTTGTCGACAAGATAGGGTCTCCGGCGCACAGAAAGCGAAGTCGAGGGCTCAGTTGGGTTCAACAGGTGTTGGCAGAGCTCGAGGGCGGCTTGGATGGGTCAAAGCGGCGCAGAAATGGCGATTCAGTGTGTTCAACCGAGAAGCTTCAATGGCGGTGGTGGCGGGCTAGGTTTTTGCGATGACTCGGCGAGATAGGGTTTGGGGAGGCGGCGGTTTGTGGTGGTATGGGATCGGCGGGGGCACTCGGCTGATATTTAAAGGGCTAGGGAAGCGTGCGATGCTAAGACTCGGAGGCGGCGGCCGGCGGACTTGGCTCAGAGTCGGAGTCCGGAAGGGAGACAACGATGGCGCGGGCTCACGTGGTAGCAACACACAGTAAAGGCGGCTCGGCGCTAGGTAGCAAAGCAGCTGAGTGGCCGGCGAGTGCACGGGCGAGCTGGGCTGCTCAGTGACACGACCCAGGCGGGAGAAGGCGGGAGGAGCAGCGGGCTGGCTCAGGCTGGCAGCCCAGGTGGAGAAAGGGAAAGAGAGGGAGAGGGAAAGAGGAGTGTTGGCTTGGGCCGGTAGGGGAGCTGGGTCGGGCCCGACAGGATGGGGGACCGAATTGGCTATGGAGAAAGAGAGAGAAGATGGGGTTGGGCTGGGTTTGGATAGGATTAGGTCTAGGGTTTTTATTTGGTTTTGGAATTTCTAGAAGAGAGGGAAAACGAATAAAAACCCAAATAAAACCTAATTACTCTAGGAAAATTTCCATCAGACTTTTGAAAACATTTAAAAGCCAATAATTTTTTTTTGAACTCATGAAATTTGTATGGAATTTTGGAAATTAAATCTAGCTCAAATAAATTTGAATAAACTCCAAAAGGGCTCAAATAAAATCCAAAGAAATCCAATAACTCAAAATAAAAACCTAGATGCCTATTTCCAGCATGAATGGATTCAAACAATTATAACCTTATTAAAATTTTAATTTGAATTTAGAAAATAGGCTTTTTCCTATTCTTATTATTCAGTCTATAATCTATTCTTAGAAAATTTTAGAAATTTGAGAAAATTGAAAATCAGGGTGTGACAATCTTCTTCATCAAGCTTTTCTTTATCTTCTATAACTTCACTAACCAATGATCAGCTTGAGTCAATTCTTAAAGAATATTTAGCACTACTCTCACACGTTTCTCTAAAGCATTGCAGAATGTGTGTATGAGAAAGAAATGAAGTGGAGGTCCTCCATGATGCTATGAATGTGGTGATCTCAACCATATTTGTTCCAATTGTCTTAAGCTTGTAGAGAAGGAATCAAAAGAGGAGAAGAAGAAAAAGAAGTGCTTGTTCAATGACAAGAAGAAGAAGTGCATTGATTTCTTTTGGCGCTCGAACAAGTCAACTTGAGTGACGTTTATTCAGAGAGTAGTGGGGATGACACAACATCCAAGAGCAAGACATTGCGTGATTTGACTGGGTTGTATCTCATAGCAAGCAACAAAGAAAGCTCAACTGAGGATGAACATGATAGCAACGGTAATGAGGTATTACCTACTTATGATGATCTATCCAGTGTTGTTGTTCGTCTTGATACACTCTTAGAGAAACGTAACAAAAAATGAAACATGATATTTTAATTGAAGCACTTAATTATGAAATTGCAAGACTTAAGACTCTAATTCTTGATGATGATGATGCTTGCAAGTCATGTGACTTAATTTATTCTGAGCTCACTTCTCTTAAAAATGTTCATGCTTCTACTCTTGCGAAACTTAGAGAAGAAATTGAGAAAAATGAGAAACTTGTAGTGTTGAATTGCAAACATGTTAAAAATGCTAGTTGTTCTTCGTCTAATTTGCTTGATTCAACTTCCTATTTTAATTGCTCAATTCTTGAATTGAAGTTACATGATGCTAATGCTAGAGTTTCCCAAATAACTAATGACATGATTACTCATGATGTTCTTTCATGCTCTAACTGTCGTAATAAAAGAAATCCATAAATATTGCTTGTGACAAGTGCCCAGCTCTTTCTAAATAGGTTGATTACTTGAACAGAACTTTATAACATTTTTCTAAAGGAAAGAAAAATCTGAACCTGATTTTAGATTTATCTAGGTCAAGCACATGTAAACAAGATTTATGTTTTGATCCCTATGCTCATTCTAAGACAATTGCACCCACTGTTATCAGGGCTCTTGATACTGGTAAATTTAAAACGCTTGCTGAATCTGAACCTAAGAAGGTTGTTTTTAAGTCTACTAGATTTATATCTTCTACAATGAATGCAGATGTTGCTTCTTCTTCTAAAACCACACATCGGGGTAAAGTACACTGGCACTCAGTGTGGTAGAGATGGCCATTTAGTAGATTTTTAATTTAGACTAGCTAAACAATAAAGGAAAGAAAAGTTTAAGGCTAGGTCTAATTTCCGAAAGGCACATGTTATTTCTTGTGATGTTATGACACCTCATTTTTTGTCTCAGGTGAAACAGTCATCACCTTTTGCTACTTGTGTAACTTGTCATGAGCCTACTCGAGCTTCTCGAGTTGAGACTACTTGGGCTACTAGTGCTTCTCGAGTTGAACCTACTCATGTCTCTCGAGTTGAGTCTACTTGGGTTACTCGTATTTTACCTACTCACATTTCTAGTCGGGTTACTCAGTATTGGATCCCTAAATACTTTATTACTAACCCCAGTACTGAGGCCTCGACATCTTCTATTGCTTTGTAGGCTTCTCGAGCGAGGAAGGAGAACATTTGGCTAGTCGATTCTGGATGCTCACACCACATGTCCGGTGATAAGATTAGTTCTTCTCCTTTGTACGTGCATCTTGTGTTGAAAGTGTTACTTTTGGAGATGCATCTTCTACATCAGTTGTTGCAAAAGGTACAGTGCAGGTAAATGACAAGTTTATATTCAAGGATGTTGCTCTAGTCGAGAACTTGACATTTAACTTGCTTTCTGTCTCACAAATGTTTGATGAAGACCTTGAGGTGTGCTTGAAGAAAAATGGATGCAACATGTTAGATGCTTCACGTGATCTGTTTTTTAGAATCTCATGCTTTGGAAAAGATTTTAAAGCGGTTTGATGCATCATCTTCTTCTAAGCTTAGATATCTTGTTGCAAATGGTTCTAAAGATTTATTGGTCTAAATCATCTCACTCGAGTTAGTGGTTTAGATCTTATTTGTGGCTTGCCTAATCTTAAGAGTGATAGCGAGTTAGCTTGCTCTTCTTGTAGACATGGTTAAATGCTTTTAGGTTCACATCCACCTATTACCATTGTTATGACAAATACGTTAGGTCAACTTTTACACCTTGATATTGTTAGACCTTCTAGAGTTCAATCTTTTGGAGGTAAATGGTACGCTTGTTAATGTCGATGACTACTCTAGATATTCTTCGGTTTACTTTATGGCATCTAAGGATGAAGCTTTTGATTACTTTAGAAGTTTAGTTTTTGGATTGTCTATTGATCTCTCAGGATCCTTGAGAGCAATTAGATGTGATAATGGAATTGAATTTAAGAATACTTCTTTTGATCACTTTTGTGCTGAAAAAGGGATTGAATGTCAATTTTCATCACCTAGAGTACCTCAACAAAAAGGTGTAGTTGAAAGGAAGAATAGAACTATGGTTGAGATGGCTAGGACCATGTTAGATGAATTTTCTGCTCTTAGAAATTTTGGGTTGAAGCTATATATACTGCTTGT
Source organism: Phragmites australis (assembly GCF_958298935.1). NCBI lineage: Eukaryota > Viridiplantae > Streptophyta > Magnoliopsida > Poales > Poaceae > Phragmites > Phragmites australis. Next base: position 14,767,111 of record NC_084936.1, on the reverse strand, counting down.
TATGTTTTAAACCGTGTTTTCTTGTGATCTGAATTAGGTAAAACTTCATATGACCTGCGTTTTGGACATAGGCCTAGTGTTCTCAGTTTAGAGCTTTTGGTTGTAAAGGCTTTGTGCTGAAATATAGAAATTTAGATAAGTTTGAGTCCATATCAACTAATGGTAGTTTCCTTGATATCCTGCTCATACTCATGGCTATCGTGTGCTTATTTTGGAGACTAACAAAATTGTTGAAACCTGTGATGTTACTTTCGATGAGGCTAGTCTTGGAACTAGATCAAGTGATGCAGATACAGGTACACATGTTTAGGGAAAGTCTGAGAGCATATTTATGGATGATGATGAGGAGGAGGAGGAGGATGAGATGTTAATTCCTATAATGCAATCAATTGTAGACCCCTTGGCATCTTCGACTACTTTAGCTACAGTTGACATCCTCAAGCTACTATATCATATGTGCATGTTGAAGGAGAAGAAGAGATTGCTTCTGGAGTTAATGCTCCTTTGCACATTCAACGAAGTCATCCACTTGATCAAATAGTTGGAGATTTATATGAACGAGTCACACGGTTCAGGTTTATTGATTCTAATTCTCATGCTCTTTTAGCTTTTGTTGCTTCTTTTGAACCCAAAGATGTTTCACATGCATTAACTGATGAATCTTGGATCAATGACATGCATGAGGAACTTAAAAATTTTGAATGCAATAAAGTCTAGAAGCTAGTCATACCTCCTCTGGTTCATACTCCTATCGGCACTAGATGGATTTCAAAAATAAACAAAGTGAAGATGGTGTTATTGTTAGAAACAAAGCTAGACTTGTAGCTCAGGGTTTTACATAGGTAGAAGGGTTAGATTTGAGGAAACTTTTGCTCTGGTTGCTAGACTAGAAGCCATTAGAATTCTTTTAGCTTTTGCTACATCTAAAGGCTTTAAATTATATCAAGTGGATGTCAAAAGCGCTTTTCTAAATGGCTACATTAATGAAGAGATTTATGTTAAGCAACCACCTGGTTTTGAAAATCCTAAATATCAAAATCATGTATACAACCTGTCTAAAGCTTTGTATGATTTAAAATAAGCCCCTAGAGCATGGTTTTTGTAATGGGAAAATTGGATAAGATGTTGTTTGTGCATGATAATGATCAACTATTTGTTCAGATTTATGTAGATGATATCATCTTTGGTCATTCTTCACATGCTTTGGTCTCCCAATTTCCTGAAACGATGACCAGGGAATTCGAGATATGTACGATGGATGAACTAACATACTTTTTGGGTCTTCAAGTCAAACATACCAAAGAATGTACTTTTGTTCATCAAGGTAAGTATACATGAGGCCTGCTACGATGTTTTGAGATGGAAAATAACAAGTCGATTATGACACCCATCTGATCAACAACGATGCTTGATCCTGATGAAGATGGTGAGCCAGTTAATAAAAAGGAGTATAGAAGTACGATTGGATCACTTTTGTATCTCACCGCTTCAAGGCCAGACATATAATTTGCTATATGCTTGTGTGCACAACCTTCCCCACATGCTTCATATCGACAGGCTATCAAACATATTCTTAGGTTTCTTCATGGCACTCAAGACTTTGGCATATAGCTTTTTTCTTCTGCTTGTATTAGCTTAAGAGCTTTTTCTGATGCTCATTTTACAGGTTGTAGAATTGATAGAAAAAGTACATATGATACATGTCATTTCTTGGGTAATTCTCTTGTTGCATGGTCATCTAGGAAACTGTCCTCTGTTGCATAATCTACTGATGAATATGAATATGTAGCTGCTGCTTGTTATTGTTCACAAACTCTTTGGGTAGTTGCTACACTGAAAGATTATGAGGTTAATTTAGAGAGTGTTCCACTTTTCTGTGATAACACTAGTGCTATAAGTATTACTAAAAACCCTGTGCAACATTCTCAGGCTAAACACATTGACATCAGATTTTATATTCTTGGAGACAATGTGGAAAAAGTGAACATTGAACTTCTCCATGTGTTTAGTGAACACCAATTGGCAGACATTTTCACAAAACATTTGGATTCTTCTTGTTTTTTCTTTTCTTCAGAGAGAACTTGGTGTTATTCATCCTATGGGATTGTTTTGAGGTGGAGTTCTTATATCTTAGAGTTTGTCGGAGTTTAAAAAATGAGAAAGCAATGAAACATGATGAGCATAATATCTTATACATATGTGACTTTTAAAGCCAATGCTTATGCTACATGAGAGTTTTTGCACCTTCATTTCTATATATGTAGGATTTAGTTTTTGTCATGACTTTCTAAATCGAATGACAACTTGAATTAAATCTTTTCATGGTTAAACTCTCTTGATTGCTTTGATCTTTGATAAAAAAAAATGCTATATGTGAAAAACACAAAGAAATGAAGAAGTGCTGAATAATAGTTGATAGGAAAAGATCAAGGAAGTATGCACCGTCGCACTTCTTCTTTACGAGACTGCTTATCATTGCACTTTGACATGAACTTGGAAGAAGTCGTGTATGACCTTAATCATTGTCTTAAGCTTCTGATTGTCTTTTTGTCATAGGCTTGGCATGGTTGGATAGAATATGGCTGATAAGTGCATATAATTCCTTGCAAAAATATATAAGAAGTTCTTGACAGCACAATTGGCATCTTGCTATATGTCTTTTTAATCAAAACAATAACATACTTTTAGTATCCATGTTTTTGATAGCATATAAATTGAGGATTCAATTAATTGAGATTGCAAGACCATGCCTTGCAAATAAATCATTAATTATACTTAATAAGTTGTGCTCACACTATATTTTTATATCCACTATATTTTTATATGTGTAGATGAGTTGGTGTAGATATTCTTGATAGTGTGGCTTGGTCGAGTATCTATTATATATGTGGCTGATCTATGATGCTCATTATGATACAAACAACAAAAAGATTTGATTCTCTCTTTTGAAGTTTTGACGAAACCATTGCCAAAAGGGAAGAGAGTTAAGAGAGTTGCTCATTGCGGGGGAGATTTTCTGTGTCGGAAATATCTCATTTTTTCTCTAGGGGGAGAGATTTTTTGTATCGGAATTTTTTTCAAAATCTTATGATTTCACTTTGCATTTGATTTTAAAATCAAATCATGTCTATTAAGAGGTTGCCAATGCTTTCATCAAGGAGGAGATCATGAGATCATGTGATGAAAAATTGGTTTGAATAATGAAATTGGTAGGGCAAAGTGATATAGCATAATGATATTAGGATAATGTTCATGAGTTGCCAAGATGCTGCTTGAATATGCCTAAATAGGCATAAATGGTTTGATGTGCTATCAGAAGTTTGGTATTCTGATGTTAGCGTGTTTGATTTGCTTGGAGTTTGTGTGGTGTGGTGTGAACTAATTCACGAAGGACTTGTGCTCATACTCGTTTGTTGTTTGATCCATGTGCAGGTGTTGCTCGAAGGTAAACATGGTCGATGACGGATCGACGAACTAAGTTCAGGGAGAAACTGAGATTTGGTGACTATGGTCAGGAGGAACTGAGTTCATGGTGATCGAGGATGTTATGCGGGACATTCAAGCTGAGAGAACAATGCATATGGAGACAAGATTTCGCGATGGATGTAGGAGGCGATGTGATCGTGAGAGGACGTGAAGACTAATTCGTGTTCGAGTCAGAGCAGACACAAGGCAGTCATGTGGTGGATAGGCTTGAGATAAGAGTTAGTGTCAAAGATGGACTCTGAGTGGGTTACGTACATGCATGTATGCATGTGAGATGTTGCATGCATGATGACTGAGAGTTGTTGGCTAGTTAGCTTAATTAGCGGAAGTTGTTTGTCTTCTTGTGATTAAAATAGGATAGAGACTAGGTTAAATACAACTTGGAGTTGTAGTTTGATTCGATCACGTTTGTGTGTGTGGCTATCCAATAAATAGAGAAGTCTATTGTATTGGGTAGACAACGCAGCGAGAGAAAAATAGAGAAACCCTAGAGAGCATTGTTTAGGGATTTTGTGAAAAATTATGTTGGATGCTTTGGATAGGAATCTTGTAAACTCATCTATATAATAAGAATCAAGTTTTGTATGTTGATGAGTTGCTGATTCAGAATTTCCTCTATATTCTATATTCTGCGTGCTTGGTTTTGGTTTTCGATTAATTTCATGTTTTGGGCAAGTTTTATTAGGTTTAATCCATCCCAAACTTTGCTAGAATATCTTGTGTTTGATCTGAGAAAATTTCGAGTGGCTTTGGTTTGATCTTGAGTAGCTTTTTGGTCAACTCGACTAGGTTTTAACCGACTTGATTCTAGTTGATATAGTCTGCTTTGACTTGGCATAATTCTTGATCCACATATCCAATTGACCTATTCTTGTTGGATTAGTTTTATATTTGAATTTTGTTTCTACTATCAAAAATTGAGGGAAATCAGACTTATGGGTCTTACTCTACATCATTTTTACTAAAGTGTGTACAATCTGTTTCAAGTGGAATATCAGGTTTAAATTGTTTTTTGATTTGGGTGAGTTAATTCTTGAATTTGGTTTCCACAATCATTCACCCCCCCCCCCTCTGATTTCCTCATTAGAGTGTAATCGATCCCACCCTCGATGAGGAGACGAAGAAAAGCCTCGAAGAGATTGGCGGCCTCAAGGCCACCCTCGAAGAGGAGAAGAGGGTAGGAGGTATCCGCTATCGGAGGTGACACTAAAGTGGCTTTTGCAGAGATGACCACCCTCCTTCGTGAGCTAGTGCTGGGTGGCGGACCCTACCCCTTGGCATCCGAAGAACTTCACGGGACCCTCATTGGGTCCAAGGTGCCGTGAAAGCCCTCAAGGCCAGGACACTGGCCTTCAGGGACTTCTATGCCTGGGGTGCTACGAAGGGCACCCTCAGTTCCCTAAAGGCCAATGGGTACTCTCACTTCAAGGCACTCTCGTCCCTCAGCTACGAGTTCCCTCTGGAGCTCCCTTAGAAGGTCACCGACCGTGGAGTGAAAAAGGTGATCCACACCTTCTTCAAGAAGTACTACTCACCTGCGACCACAATGATGTCGTCTCCTCAGCCTGGAGTGCATGCACAGGTGGTGATGCTTTGGGATCAGCCGCCCTGAGGGGATTACGTGGGGGCGATGGAGGATCTGAAGGAGATAACATTGGCAAAGTCCAGGTGTGAACTCCTTGGGCCCTTGCTCTGCCATATCTTAGTAGGTCATAGGTTTGAACTATAGCTTCATTGTTAGGTCGTAAGTCCAAAGCATAGCTTCACTTTTTTAAAGACCCTCATGTCTCAAGTTTACAACTATGTAAAGATCTTCTTATTAATGAAAAAGCTTCATTCACACTTTTTCTTGTTGTTTATGAAATTTCATCATGTTTTAGCATTTCAAACGTGCGGTGGGGCAAGGTCCTCATCCTCCCTTCTAGCAGGAGAAGACTTTATCTTTGGGGCCCGAGCTGAAGAGTTCTTCGATAGATGTGCTCCCATTAAATGCGACGACATATACATGCTTGGTGCAACCTAGCAAAGGTTCTTGCTTTGACATCCCAACAGAGATTTCCAAGATTACTAGATGGAGCATAGAGCCCTTCAATCCGTTGTGAATATTGATACCCGAGAATTCTGGGAGAACTTTGACAGCTCGGTGCTAGCGAATTGAAGGGAACAAATAGTCGCGCAACGTCCAATCATGGAAGAGCTCTTGACACCCAAAGAAGAACCTTTAACTTCTGGTGCCTTTGTGTTGTCCTTGTCTTCACACTCACCCTACTCTGAGGACTGGTCTAACGAAGATATCAACCTAGAGATGATGTTCTACAGTAATCAAGGGTTCGCTTTTCAATTAGCGTGAAGTCATAGGTATAGGCGGTGGCTTACGCAGGACCCTTCGAGTTATATTAATAAGTCTTCACCTAAATTGTAAATTGTAATTTGTAACTCTTAGCTACAAAATAAAGTTCACGTGATTAGTTATTTTTTGATTTATCGAATTATACCTTCGTAATGAAAATATGGGTTTGTAAGCATTTCACCTCACGAATCATGAAGTTAATCCTATGATATGAGTAGTGAGTCCATAGACTTCAGCCATGGGGGAGTCCTTAGACTATGATTCTTTGTCATCGTAGGTGAGCCCTTATGTTTCCCTAGTCTTCAAAGTGGCGAGTTCTTAGACTGTGACCCTTCATAGCCATAGGCAAGCCCTCAGCTTCCCTTAGTCTTCGAAGTGGAGAGTCCTCAAACTTCGGCCATGCGGGAGTCCTTAGACTGTGACCCCTCATTGTCGTAGGTCAGCCCTTAGTGATGGAGCTGGAGTGCCCGATCTTTCGGTGAGAGGGATAACTTCGATTTGTGGAGGAGGTGACTCTCGCGATCCGACTACGAACGAACAGGTCGTGGCGCCTTAGCAATCGCTGAACCAACTCCAAATGGTTATTGACCTTGCTGGTGGCAAGATCAACCTGAACACGAGGTTCTATTCCTGCAAGCAATCGAAGAACAAGCAAGAACAAGATGAAGGCAAAACTGAATATCAATCGCTCACGAATTGGGGTTCACAATGGCTGTCCACAGGTGGCCGCTGAGCACAACTGCAGCACAGGACGTTTGCACAATGGCTAAACTTATCAAAGAAAACCCAAGCAAAAGAGGGGGCGCAGCCCCTGGCTAAATAGGGGGAGGAGGCGTGAGGAAGGTAGGCGCCCAGCCTGCCCACAAGGCAGGGAATAGGCGCCCAAACAGCCACACGCCATCTCCTTGATCCCCTTTCCTGATTTAGGTGGCGCAGCACCTTCCTGGTTATTTCTTGACAAAACTAAAAACACATAGGTGGCCAGCACCTAGACATTATTCTGGGCAGGTTCATCATGAGCATAGATGGCGCATGCACTTAGGAAACTTCTGGTCCTTCATTCTTCAAAATCATCACGAAGTTTAATTCACGTGCACGAGCTCGAGTGAGTGGTCCTGGTGGCGCCTGTGCTGGTTCAGTTGGAGTAGCCATTCCCGTGTCGGGGTTGATGTCCTCATCATCCTCCCCTTCTTGAATCGAAGTCGTCCTCGACGGCAGCTCCTCATCCTCGCCCGCATATGGTTTCAAATCTGCAACATTAAAACTAGAGGAAACACCATATTCTGCAGGCAGGTCAAGTATATAAGCATTATCATTAATTTTCTTTAACACCTTGAAGGGACCAGCAGCACGTGGCATCAGCTTAGACCTGCGCAAAGTAGGAAAGCGATCCTTGCGCAAATGCAACCAAACCAAGTCACCAGGTTCAAAAGTAACAAGTTTACGTCCTTTACTACCAACAGCCTGATTTTTAGCATTAGTGTGCGCAATGTTCTGTTGCGTTTGCGCATGGATGTCCAACATTTGTTTAACACGTGCAACAGCATCTACATGTTGGGCGTCCAAAGGATCAAAGGACAGCAAGTCAATTGGCGCCCGTGGAATGTAACCATAGACAACCTGAAAAGGGCACATTTTCGTGGAGCAATGTGTAGCACGATTGTAAGCAAACTCGACATGGGGCAAGCAATCCTCCCAAAGTTTCAGATTCTTGTCTAACACAGCCCTAAGCATGGTAGATAAGGTTCTGTTCACAACCTCAGTTTGCCCATCTGTTTGTGGGTGACAAGTGGTGCTGAAAAGCAATTTAGTTCCTAGTTTATTCCAAAGAGATCTCCAAAAATGACTTAGGAACTTAGCATCGCGATCTGAGACTATTGTATTTGGAACACCATGTAAACGAATAATCTCACGAAAGAACAATTCAGCAACGCTGCTAGCATCATCAGTTTTATGACATGGTATGAAGTGAGCCATTTTAGAGAATCGATCAACAACCACAAAGATACTATCCCTCCCCTTCTTAGTTCGAGGTAAGCCCAAAACAAAATCCATAGAAATATCGAGCCAAGGAGAAGTAGGGACAGGTAACGGCATATACAAACCGTGGTTGTTCAGGTGTGACTTAGCTTTCTGGCACGTGGTGCAGCGTGCAACAAAGCGCTCCACGTCGCGGCGCATCTGGGGCCAAAAGAAGTGTGCGGCCAGAATCTCCTGTGTCTTGTAAACGCCAAAGTGTCCCATGAGGCCGCCACCATGCGCTTCCTGCAACAGCAAAAGACGAACCGAGCTTGCTGGAATACATAGCTTGTTAGCGCGGAACAAGAACCCATCGTTTACATGGAATTTACCCCATGGTTTACCATCCTTGCAATGCATCATGATGGCCTTAAAATCAGGATCATCGGCGTATTGTTCTTTCACAGTTTGTAAGCCAAAAATTTTAAAGTCTAACTGGGACAGCATGGTGTATCTACGTGACAAAGCATCAGCAATAATGTTGTCTTTCCCGTTCTTGTGTTTGATGATGTAAGGAAAAGACTCTATGAATTCTACCCACTTAGCATGCCGACGGTTCAGATTGGTTTGGCTACGAATATGTTTTAAAGCCTCATGATCAGAATGAATAATAAACTCGCGAGGCTATAAATAATGCTGCCAAGTTTGTAGAGTGCGAACCAAAGCGAAAAGTTCTTTGTCATAAGTTGAATAATTCAGACTAGCACCGCTTAATTTTTCGCTAAAGTAAGCCACTGGTTTTCCCTCTTGAAGCAAAACACCGCCCAACCCAATACCACTAGCATCGCATTCAAGTTCAAACATCTTATTGAAATCAGGAAGCTGTAGTAAGGGGGCATGTGTCAACTTATCTTTTAGGATGGTGAATGCCTCTTCTTGTGCCGTACCCCAGGAGAAAGGAATGCCCTTTTTGGTGAGCTCATGCAACGGGGCGGCAATGGAGCTGAAATCACGCACAAACCGTCGGTAGAATCCTGCAAGCCCAAGAAAACTCCGAATCTGTGTAACTGTCGTCGGCGTGGGCCAGCTCTGGATGGCGTCAATCTTGCTGCTGTCCACCTCAATGCCCTGTGGAGTAACAACATAGCCAAGAAACGACACACGTTGTGTGCAGAAGTTGCACTTTTCCAAGTTACCAAATAAACGGGCAGCGCGCAAAGCATCAAAAATAGCACGCAAATGTTCCAAATGCTCTTCCATAGACTTGCTGTAAATCAGAATATCGTCGAAATAAACAACCACAAACAGTCCTATGAACGGCCTCAAAACTTCATTCATTAAGCGTATAAATGTGCTGGGAGCATTAGTCAATCCAAACGGCATAACTAACCATTCATATAAGCCAAATTTTGTTTTAAATGCCGTTTTCCATTCATCCCCAAGTTTCATTCTAATCTGGTGGTACCCGCTACGCAAATCGACCTTGGAGAATATAACAGCACCGCTAAGCTCATCAAGCATATCATCAAGGCGAGGTATAGGATAGCGATAACGAATCGTGATATTGTTAATCGCGCGACAATCTACGCACATGCGCCAGGTACCATCCTTCTTTGGAACAAGTAAAACAGGAACAGAGCAAGGGCTAAGAGACTCACGAATGTAGCCCTTATCAAGTAACGCTTGGACTTGGCGCTGAATCTCCTTTGTTTCAGCGGGATTGGTACGGTACGGGGCGCGGTTGGGAAGCTGGGCGCCTGGGATAAGGTCGATCTGGTGCTCAATGCCGCGAATGGGAGGAAGACCTGGTGGTAACTCCTTCGGAAACACATCGGCATAGTCCTGCAAAAGCTTAGTAACAGCAGGGGGTATGTCCAAAGATGGCGCATCATCTAGTGAAAACAGCACATGAGAGCATACAAGCGCATAGCATGGCAGATTATCATCACGTACTTCATCGAAATCAGATTTAGTGGCTAGCAAAACAGGAGCTTTCAGTTTAATCTCGTTTTGTATGTGCGGTTGCTGCTGGTGTTGTTTAGCTCTAGCGATGTCATCTTTTACAATCTGTTCAGGGGTCATTGGATGAAGAATTATTTTCTTGCCCTTAAACATCAAAGAGTAATGGTTTGTGCGACCATGATGTAAGCTATCCGTATCATATTGCCAAGGCCTACCGAGCAGCAACGAACAGGCTTCCATGGGAACAACATCGCAATCGGCATAATCATGATAGGACCCCATAGAGAAATGAACACGTACCGAGCGTGTTACCTTGAGTTTGCCGCCCTGGTTTAGCCATTGAATATGGTAGGGGTGTGGGTGTGGGCGCGTTGAGAGAAACAACTTCTCCACCAGATCCGTGCTTGCCAAGTTGTTGCAGCTGCCGCCGTCAATAATGATGCGAACAGATCGTTCTTGCACAACGCCTTTGGTGTGGAACAAGGTGTGGCGCTGGTTCTGCTCTGGTTGTGCAACCTGCGTGCTGAGAACGCGCTGCACAACAAGACTCTCATACTTGTCGGCGTCAGTGGCAGCCACATGTTCTTCTTCGGTTCCTGCAACGTCAGTGGCAAGCATAGCATATATGGTTTCTTCGGAATCACTAGCTGAAGAATACTCACCATTGTCACGTATAATCAGCGTGCGCTTGTTGGGGCAGTCCCGTATCACGTGACCAAAACCTTTGCAGCGATGGCATTGAATGTCCTTGGTGCGTCGAGAGGAAGAGGCGCCCTTTGTTGCGTGATGTGGCGCTGGAGTTTTTGCTGCTGCCTTGTCACTCGGAGTGCCGCTAGGTGGAGATGGCACTGCTGGGTGTGACACGGCCACAGGCTTAGGGGCTGAGTGGAACGACGTGGTGCGACCTGCAAAAGAGTTAGCATGTGTCCTCGCGTGTCGTCCCTGCACTTCACGTTCAGCTTTGCAAGCAAGATGGAACAAACAAGTAATATTATTGTACTCCTTATAATCAAGCACATCCTGAATTTCACGGTTTAAACCACCCAAAAAATGTGCCATAGCAGCATCATTGTTCTCAACTAAACCACAACGAAGCATACCAGTTTGCAGCTCCTGATAGTACTCTTCAACAGAGTTTGTACCTTGCCTTAAACGCTGTAGTTTATTAAGCATATCGCGAGCATAATATGAGGGAACAAATCTGTGGCGCATGAGAACTTTTAAAGCATCCCAAGTGGTAGGAATTTCAGTGGGATGTTTGCTGCCATGTTCGCGCCACCAAATAGAAGCAAAATGGGTAAACTCACTAGTAGCAGCTCTAACTTGATGTTGTGCAGGAAAAGCATGACATGCAAATTTTTGATCAACAGCAAGTTCCCACTCAAGATAAGCATCAGGATCATATTTACCATTGAATTCAGGTATAGTGAGTTTAATTTTAGAGAAAGAATCATCCTGGTTACGTACCACACGATGAGGTCCTCGCCGGCGACGACGGTCTTGAGCGTCATGCTCGGTGTCACCCCCATAATCAGTGTCGCCCTGTACCTCACCAAGCTGCTGGGACAACTCCTCAAGCCGTGTCATGATGGTGTCGAGGCTGGTGTTGGTGGTGGCTTGGGCGGTTTTTAATTCCTGGAGCGCCGAACCGGCTTCAATTTGTGCTGTTTCAAGCTGACCAAGGCGCTCGTTGGTGACGTGAATGTCTTCAGCGAGGCCATCAACTTGGAGGCGCATTTGTCGCTCAAAATGCTGTATGATGCGCTTGGTACGAGGGGACTGTGGCATGGCGATCGCATCAGCTTGATCCCCCGAGGATCCTGCCATTGTTAGTGCAAAGAACAAGAGAACAAGGAACAAAATAGTATGTCCTACAGCTAGTGGAATGGGTTGCTGAACAGGGCGCTCAAACTAAAACCGTTATCAAGTTCTTACCCGTTCTTACCAAGCCAGCAGGGGTGACCTGCAACCAGCGGTGCAACCGATGAAGCTTGGATAGAGCGATTGCCAGAGGACACAACCTGCACGCTGTAGGGATTTGTGGAGCTATAGGAAAGTTTTACGTGGGAGCAAGGATTAGCACAATCAATCAGCAAATGCAAAGTTGAATAAGAGTGCAAACACGTAGCAAATGCTGCTGGAACCAAGTGAAAAACCGAACAGAATAGAGGCAAAGGAGGCGCGCAAAGGTGGAGAGGGCGCACCAAATCCCTGAACTAGGAAGGGGGCGCACAAGCTAGGATGTTGCTGCCTTCCAAAATCGAAGAGCCTGAATTAGAAAGCTGGGGCGCACCAAATATGGAGGTTCTGCTTGCCAAAAACAAAGATGCTGGATGAAGATATGGGGCGCACCAAATCGATTGCACTTCTTACACTTTCCCTTTTTTTTTTTGATTCTGCACCGTGCCTTTTCTTCTGTTCTTTTTTTTTTTTTGATAACCAGATCAGGCGCCCCAAAATTTCCAAGCAGAAATGATCAAAACTTGCCAAAACGAAACCAGCAGGGGGGCGCACAAGATATGCTTTCCAAAACGAACCAAGCACAAATGGCAAGAAACCAACAGCAGCAATTAACTTCCAAAACAAGGAGGGGGGGGGGGGGGAAACGCACCAGATTTGGTGGGATGGTTCTGATCTGGGCGGAACAGGGGGAGGGAAGAACGTGGTATGGATGAACGAAAGAAGAACGGCGGTGAACAGTGGAGACACGGAGCGACCAGCAACAAGTGACGCAAATGCACGCAAATTCAACAACACAAGATTACTGAATGAAAGTGCAAGGCCAAATGGTTCGGGGACAAGGTTCTAACCTGAATTTTTTTTTGTAGCTTTTCTGGTGGACGATAGGACGATGAACAACTCTCAAACTAAAGGGATAAAACTCGATAAAACTCACCGATCAACCTGTAATCTGATACCACTTGATGGAGCTGGAGTGCCCGATCTTTCGGTGAGAGGGATAACTTCGATTTGTGGAGGAGGTGACTCTCGCGATCCGACTACGAACGAACAGGTCGTGGCGCCTTAGCAATCGCTGAACCAACTCCAAATGGTTATTGACCTTGCTGGTGGCAAGATCAACCTGAACACGAGGTTCTATTCCTGCAAGCAATCGAAGAACAAGCAAGAACAAGATGAAGGCAAAACTGAATATCAATCGCTCACGAATTGGGGTTCACAATGGCTGTCCACAGGTGGCCGCTGAGCACAACTGCAGCACAGGACGTTTGCACAATGGCTAAACTTATCAAAGAAAACCCAAGCAAAAGAGGGGGCGCAGCCCCTGGCTAAATAGGGGGAGGAGGCGTGAGGAAGGTAGGCGCCCAGCCTGCCCACAAGGCAGGGAATAGGCGCCCAAACAGCCACACGCCATCTCCTTGATCCCCTTTCCTGATTTAGGTGGCGCAGCACCTTCCTGGTTATTTCTTGACAAAACTAAAAACACATAGGTGGCCAGCACCTAGACATTATTCTGGGCAGGTTCATCATGAGCATAGATGGCGCATGCACTTAGGAAACTTCTGGTCCTTCATTCTTCAAAATCATCACGAAGTTTAATTCACGTGCACGAGCTCGAGTGAGTGGTCCTGGTGGTGCCTGTGCTGGTTCAGTTGGAGTAGCCATTCCCGTGTCGGGGTTGATGTCCTCATCACTTAGGCTTTAGCCTTTGGGGCCCCTTAGGTTTCCCTGGTCTACGAAGTGGCAAGTCCTTAGACTTCAGCCATGGGGGACTCCTTAGACTATGGTCCTTCATCGTTGTAGGTGAGACCTTAGGCTTCATCCTTCGTGGCCCCTTAGGTTTGATGAGCCTATGGCTTCTTCGGATACGATCAATACCGCTAATAATCCTCAAATCATACAAGGTCTAATTACAATAACACGTGCACGACAATTAGACCACTAGGTGAACTCGTTTCTCACTGTTCATGTTTCCTGGGATTGATTACTACTAAATTCTTGTGATATTTTATTGCTTAGGAACATGGGAGAAGAACTACAACCTTACCCATACATCACCCTTCGAAGGCCAAGTCTACTTGGACTCAAGGCTAAGCTCTATTCGATGTCGTGGTCGTTGTCGAGTCTCAAGACAACATGTCAGTAAAATAAGCATAACTCTCTCATACAAAGTCCGTTTTAGGAGTTCTTGGACTTGCTAGAAACCTTATGTTGAGTCCTTTCCAATGGATCTATGCTCGACCAAATATGCCTTATAGTTTAGTCAGAGTGAAAGGAATATGGTGTTGTGTCACCATTCTGGACCCTGTCGGGTTTTGTAATCGTGTCGAGATCGGAGTCCAGGTTGTGCACACATCTTTCCATGGCTGCACAACCCTAGGTTGACCCCCTCATGTGCCCCTATAAATATATGATAGCCGTCATAGTTTAGGCTCGGTTTAGCTTTGATTATTCGGTTTTAGACAGTTTCACCATTTATCGGTTTGTTGAACCCCAAACTCCAATAGTTCATTGGTAATTAGCAATATTAAGACATCTACCTATTCTTGCTTATGTTCTTGATTTGCTTGCAGGAAAAGCTTTCTTGGCGAGGTCAACCACATCTTGACACAGTTGATAACCACGGAGTAGTGATGTTCGGAGCCTTTGGATCATCAACGTCGAAACTCCACCAATCGACTTATCATATTACCTTCAGAATATTGGGCAAATGCGCATCAAGTGGTATCAAAGCCTCAGTTGCCCATTAGGTAATCTCAGTTATCCCCTTTATTTAGTTTGTTCAATTACCTAGAGTCCAGAAAAATTAGCCCACAAAAATATTTAGATCATAGTTTTTCCGCTATCCAAACCACTTTGAGCTTTTCACAATTTTGTTTTCAGTATTCGCGTTGTTGAGTTTGAGTCCATCGTCGGTGTCTTTTTTGTTGGTCGACTCATCGTGTTATAGTTTCTAGTATCAAGTATTTGCTGTCTTAGTCGTCGTGTATCTCGATTTGCCCTTGTCTACTTTAGTCGAGATTGTGTCACAGGCTGTGTCGACCACTAGTCAAGTTCGACCATCAACTCGGGTTCAACTGCTAGTCGTATTCGACCACCTACACCGCTTAGACCACTAGTCGGGTTCAACCACTAGTCGAGTCAACCATCTACTTGAGTTCAACCACCAGTCACTCTGACCACCCACTCGGGGTTCCGACCAGTCACTCCGACCACCCCTCCGGGTCCGACCAGGTACTCCGACCACCCACTTGGGTCCGACCACCTAGTCGGATTCGCCCACCTTCTCGGATCCGACCACATAGTTAGAGTCGCCCAACTTCTCGGATCTGACCCCCATAGCTGAAACAGAGGTAGCCAAAGTTCAGAGAGAGAGAGAGAGTTTGTGACCCATATATCTCTTTTGACTTAGAAACATCAGTAGAAGAGTTTTGACTTTGTGTCACATTCGCAAAAAAAAGAGCAAGCAAGAAGCAAAGAGTACCAAAAAACAAAAGAAAGGAAAGAGTGCAAAAAGAGAGGAAAAAAAAGAGAATTAAAAAAAAAGAGAGAATCAGTTTGCATTACGAATTTTGTTTCATTATGCTTGCGTCTGATATAGTTTTCAGCTTGCTTGAGCTAGTTCTAGGAACGTGATTGGGCCAATAACTGTGACGAGTATTGTGAACTTTTATTCAGCTTTGCTAATCTAATTTCATTAATTGATATTCCTTGCTACTAAATATTGCATGTCCAAGCTACACCTTCTCTCGATCAGAACGATATCTTCCCTTGCAACTACCTCACTCACACCCGATAAGGTATTACGAACCAGCCACCAGTTGTGCCAACTGCGGAGATTGGTAAGAACACTTGCAAGAGCGTGGTAAGGTGCTTGAGAGTGTGTGACTCCACCTCCACCACCTAGTAGTCAATAGGGATAATTTATCTTTCATTATTTTCTATCTTCGACTAACCATTGCAGGAGAAGCATCGAATGCACAGGAATGTGTTTTGAGGGAAGAACTCACAATGTTGTTGGATAATCATTGACAAACTATTAATGACGACATTGACAAGAAGCTTGCGGGAACCAATACCACATTGCAGTGACTCAATGAAAGCATTGCAATGCTCAATACACACTTTGATTGATTGGTTAATCCGCCACTGAACAATAGTTGAGTGGATTCTCATGGTGCAGCCTATGAACAAGAGGAGTCCGTCGCAGATGATGAAATTTTGAGACAAGGACATGACGCCTTTGATGAACGATAAATGAACCGATTGAACTTCAACCGTCAAGGTATGAGAGGTAATAATTTTCAGCAACATAACCCATGTATTAATGATGATCCATTTACTAAGGTTAAGTTTACTATACCATCTTTTGAGAGTGCTTATGATGCTGAAAGGTATTTAGATTGGGAAACATTGATAGAACAGAAGTTTAATGCTCATTTAGTTCCTGAAGTGTATAGAGTTAGGCAAGCCACTAGTGAATTTAAAATTTTTGCAATCATCTGGTGGAATCGGGTATGCATCGATGGATTAGCTCCTACTACTTGGAGTGCTTTAAAGGTTGCTATGCATAATAGATTTGTTCCACCCTGTTTTTAACGTGATTTGCGTAAGAAATTGCAGCGCTTAAACCAAGGTGATAAATCCGTATAAGAATATTACCAGGAGCTACAAATTAGTATGTTGTGTTGTGATATTATAGAGGATGAAGAGGTTGTAATGGCATGCTTTTATGGAGGGTTAAGGCGTGAAATGCTGGACATAGTTGATTGCAAAGAATACAATAGTGTTCCTAGATTGTTCCAATTTGCATGTCTGCAGAAAAAGAATTGCAGGGACAACAACAGAGGCCAATGAGCAATTTTACAAGCATGACCACTTCAAAATCAACACCGGGACAAGTCAAAATAGCCCCACATTCAGCTACACGGTCTGCTACCCCCTTCTCGAGTAGGGCGCATTCAGCAGTACCTTCGACACTATCACATGCTCCCGAGGTAAGCAAATCTGTAATTGTGCAAGGGCCAGCCAAGAGCTCTTCTTCGGTTGCTTCTACAGGCCTATCGACAAGGATTGTATGCCACTGATGCCAGGGAATGGGCCACGTCATGAAGGATTGCCTAAGTCAGCGAGCGTACATTGTAACAGAAGACGGTGGATATGTAAGTGCTAGTGATGTTGAGGATGAATATGCACTTGCAATTAACCATGCAGGCGATGAGGACAAACATGAGATGAATATCGACAATGAGGAAGAATTGAGTGCAGCTGCTACGAAGAATTATCAGACCCTCATTGTGCAGCGAGTGTTAAGCACTCAAATGGAGCAAGAGGAACAACTACAAATCTACAATTTGTTTTAGATGTTCCTCATAGTCAAGGATTATCGTGTTCGAGTCATTATTGATGAAGGAGGCTACAACAACTTGGTAAGTTCAGATATGATCAAGAAGCTTGCCTTGCCGACAATAAACCATCCTCACCCTTATCATATTCAATGGTTCAATAGTGGTAAGGTAAAGGTAATGCAAACAGCTAGGATGTATTTTTCTATTGGTTCATACCATGATTATGCGGATTTCAATGTAGTGCCCATGCAAGCATGTTCACTTTTGTTAGGACGACCATGGGAGTTTGATACTAATGCAACACATCACGGTAGAAGTAATAAGTACTCCCTTATGCATAAAGGAAAGAAAATAATTTTTCTTTCTTTAACCCTTGCTAAAATTGTGAAATATGAACAAGAGATAGTTGAAAATAAGAGAAGAGAGTTTGAGAATGAATCTGAAAATCAGCAAGTAGTGGAAAAGTTTTTCCACCCAAAAAGGAGAAAGCAACAACAACTTCTAAGCCCGATGGAGTTAGACTGAAAGGGTGTGTTATGCTTGCTACTAAACCTGATCTTGCTGAAATTTATGCTAATAAGCTGCCATGCTATGTTTTGATATGCAAAAAGGTCTTAGTTTCACTCGAGAATATATCTAGCTCCTTGCCTCCTGCTATTGATTACCTTTTGCATGAGTTTTTGGATATATTTCGAGCTAAAGTTCCCCTAGGATTACCACCAATTCGAGGGATAGAGCATCAAATTGATTTGATTCTAGGAGCAACTTTACCAAACTGTGTTGCGTATAGGACCAACCCGGAAGAGACTAAGGAAATTCAGCGACAAGTCCAGGACCTTTTTGATCGCGGGTACGTACAAGAAAATCTTAGTCTTTATGTTGTTCCTGTTCTTTGGGTTCCTAAGAAAGACGGTAGTTTGCGTATGTGTGTTGATTGTAGAGCCATTAATAATATTACTATAAGATATCATCATCATATCCCTAGGTTAGATGATATGCTTGATGAATTTAGTGGTTCTATAATTTTCACTACAATTGACTTGCAAAGTGGATACCACCGAATTAGGATGAAACTTGAAGATGAATGGAAAACTGCGTTTAAAACTAAGTTTGACTTGTATGAGTGGTTAGTAATGCCTTTGGGTTTAACTAATGCACCTAGAACTTTCATGCGATTGATGAACGAAGTTTTACGTGCTTTCCTTGGAAGATTTGTGGTGGTATACTTTGATAATATCTTGATTTATAGCCAGTCACATGAGTCACACTTTGATCATCTATGTGTTGTTTTTAATGCTTCGAGAGATGCACGTTTGTTTGGTAACCTAAATAGTGCATCTTTTGCACGAATTGAGTCTCTTTTCTTGGCTATGTTGTTACTCCATAAGGAATAGAAGTGTATGAAGCAAAAATTGAAGCTATAAAGAGCTAGCCAACCCCTAAGACTGTTACTCAAGTGAGAAGTTTTCATGGTCTTGCGGTTTCTATCGGCGATTTGTGCGAGATTTCAGCACCATTGCTGCTCCACTAAACGAGTTGACAAAGAAATGAGTAGTTTTTAAATGGGGACCTGCACAAGAACAAGCATTCAAGTTGTTGAAAGAGAAACTTACCTACGCTCCTTTACTCCAACTCCCTGATTTTGGTAAGACCTTTGAGCTAGAGTGTGATGCTAGTGGGATTAGAATTGGAGGTGTGTTAATTCAAGAAGGTAAACTGGTTGCTTATTTCAGCGAGAAATTAAGTGGGTCAAGTGTGAATTATTATACCTACGATAAAGAATTGTATGCTTTAGTTTGTGTGCTTGAAACTTGGCAACATTATCTATGGTCTAAAGAATTTGTTATACATTCTGATCATGAATCGCTGAACATATTAGGAGTCAAGCTAAATTGAATAAATGACATGCTAAATGGGTAGAATTTATTAAGTCTTTTCCGTATGTCATAAAACATAAGAAAGGAAAGGACAATATGATTGCTGATGCACTTTCTAGGCATTAATCATGTTATCTCAACTTGATCATAAGATTTTTGGTATAGAAACCACAAGGACTTATATGCTGCTGATTTGGACTTTAAAGAAGTGCTTGAACATTGTAAAGAAGGGAAGACATGGAATAAATATGTACTTAATAAAGGATTGCTCTATCGTGCTAACAAGCTATGCATTCCAGCTAGCTCCGTTCGTCTTTTGTTGTTACAGGAGGCGCATGGATGAGGATTGATGGCACATTTTGGAAAAAAAAAGACTGAAGATGTGCTGGCCGTCCATTTCTTTTGGCCAAAGATGAGATGAGATTTCGAACGCTACGTGTCCCGATGCACCACCTGCAATAAAGCTAAGTCTCGCTTGAATCCACATGGTCTTTACATGCCTCTTCGTTTTCCTAGTGCACTATGGGAGGATATTTCTATGGATTTTGTTTTAGGACTACCTAGGACATTGAGGGGGAGGGATAGCATATTTGTAGTTGTGGATAGATTTTCTAAAATGGCGCATTTTATACCTTGTCACAAGAGCGATGATGCTACAAACATAGCTGATTTGCTGTTCAGGGAAATCGTTCGCCTACTTGGAGTGCCTAATACTATCATCTCGGATCATGGCACAAAGTTTTTGAGTCACTCTTGGAGATCACTTTGGAATAAATTGGGGACGAAGTTGCTGTTTTCTACTACGTGTCATCTCCAAACTCATAGTCAAACATAGGTCCGCAACTGCACATTATCGACCATGTTACGGGTAGTTCTAAAGAAGAATTTGAGGATGTAGGAAGAGTGTTTACCATATATAGAATTTACTTACAACAGGTCGGTACACTCCACCACCAAGGTAAGTCCGTTCCAGGTAGTGCATGGATTTAATCCCCGTGCTCCTATTGATTTACTACCTTTGCCTACTTTTGAATGACTTAATTTAGATGCTAAGAAATGTGCTGAATTTATTCTTAAGTTGCATCTAACAACTAAAAAGAATATAGAGAGCATGACTGAAAAGTATAGGATTGCTGGAAGTAAAGGTAGGAAGGAAATAAAATTTGAACCGGGTGATTTAGTTTTGGTTGCATTTGAGGAAGGATAGGTTTTCAGAACTAAGAAAATCAAAGTTGATGTCTAGAGCTGATGGACCATTTAAGATAATTGAGATAATCAATGATAATGCATACAAATTGGACCTACCTGCAGATTTTGGGGTTAGTTCTACGTTTAACATTTCAGATTTGAAGCCATATTTGGGAGAAGAAGATGAGCTTGAGTCGAGGAAGACTCCAATTTAAGAAGGGGAGGATGATGAGCCCATGGCTCCTTCGGATACGATCAATACTGTTAATAATCCTCAAATCATACAAGGTCTAATTACAAGAGCACGTGCACAACAATTAGACCACCAGGTGAACTCATTTCTCACTGTTCATGTTTCCTTGGATGGATTACTACTAAATTCTTGTGATATTTTATTGCTTAGTAACGTGGGAGAAGCACTACAACTTTACCCAGACATCACCCCTCAAAGGCCAAGCCTACTCGGACTCAAGGCTAAGCTCTAATCAAAGTCGTGGTCGTGGTCAAGTCTCAAGATAGCACAACAGTAAAACGAGCATAACTCTCTCATACGAAGTCCGTTTTAGGTGTTCTTAGACTTGCTGGAAAGGTTATGTTGAGCCCTTTCCAATGGATCTATGCTCGACCAAATATTCCTTATAGTTTAGTTAGAGTCAAAGGAATAAGGTGCTGCATCACCATTCTGGACCCTGTCGGGTTTTGTTATCGTGTCGAGGTTGGAGTCTAGGTTGTGCATGCCTCTTTCCACATATGCACAACCCTAGGTTGAACCCCTCATGTCCCCCTATAAATATACGGTAGCTATCATAGTTTAGGCTCAGGTTTAGCTTAGATTATTCTGTTTTAGATAGTTTCATCGTTCATTAGTTTGTTGAATCCCAAACCCGAGTACTTTATTGGTAATTAGTAATATTCAGATTGCATCTACCTGTTCTTGATTGTGTTCTCGATTCGCTTGCAGGAAAAGCCTTCTTGGCGAGGTCAACCACATCTTGGTATGGTTGATAACCATGGAGTAGTGGTGTAGTGGTTGTGAGGGTTCTCTGATGAGTAATGTTGGCCTGATCTTCCGATAGGTAGCGATAAGTTGGTAGGTGGAGAACTCGACGTCGATGATCCAAAGACTTCGACCCGAACAGATCATCTCCCTTGCAATCACTACACCACAGCTCCGTTGGTTATCAACCGTGTCGCGCGGTTGACCTCGCCAAGAAAGCTCAATCCCTGCAAGCGTACCGAGAACACAAGCAAGAACGTAGAATATGCAATCTGAAATATTGCGATTCAAATTCAAGCACTCGAAGTCGGAGTTCCACAAACACTTGCGGCGGCCTAGTCGGTCCGGAACAAGAGCAAAAATCTCACAATCTGTGTGTAGATCAATATCTAAGCAAAACTCAACCCTAATTAGGGCGGTGGCTACTGTATATAAAAGACTAGGGTCAGCTAAGGACCCCTGAACGCGTCCCTAATGGACTCCAACACGTTACACGGCCCAACGGCCCAAAAGATGGTAGCGCAGCACCCTGATAGATTCTGGACGTCCAATTGTTTTGACGATTTCTGTTGACTCAGAAAGAATTTGGATATGGGACCAGTCCCGTTGGAAAGCTTATCTCCTTATCTTTCCAACCATGTGTAGAACGTTAAAAACAGAGTTCGTATGCGTCCTGAGCGACAATTTTAGTGTAGGCTGGTCCTGGACTCCGAAACGGACTCGAACTTGATTGGACCTCCACCTTGGCTTGGGCACCCTTGCTGTTCTTCTCCCGTGTTCCTAAGTAACAATACATCACAATTATTCAGTAGCATCCCATCCTTATCAAAATATAAAGGAACACTAAGGAACGAGCTCACCTCATGATTTAGTTGACGTGCACGAGCTCGTGTCAATGGACCTATTGTTGGAGGAATACTCGGTGTGTGTGTGTATCCGAAAGAGTGATATCCTCATCATCCTCCCCCTCTTGAATTGGAGTCGTCCTCGACGCAATGTCATCTTCTTCTCCCAAGTAAGGCTTTAAATCTGAAATGTTAAATGTGGGACTAACCCCATAATCTGCAGGCAACTCAAGCTTATATGCATTATCATTGATCTTTTCCACATTTTTAAAAGGATCATCAGCTTGAGGCAACAATTTAGACTTTCTCAAATCAGGAAACATATCTTTGCGCAAATGTAACCACACAAGGTCACCAATTTCAAAAGTAATGTATTTCCGACCTTGGCTACCATAAGTTCTATACTTCTCATTCATCTTTTCAATATTTTCCTTAGTCAACTTATGCATTTTCATAATCAAATCAGCATGTGTCTTAGCATCAAAATTCAATTTCTCGGATGTTGGTAAAGGAAGTAAATCAATAGGGGCACGGGGGTTAAAACCATACACTACCTGAAACGGACTAACCTTGGTGGTGGAGTGAACTGATCTGTTGTAAGCGAACTCAATATGGGGTAGACACTCTTCCCATATCCTCAAATTTTTCTTCAAAACAGCCCGCAACATGGTGGATAATGTGCGGTTCACAACCTCCGTTTGTCCGTCAGTTTGAGGGTGACATGTCGTCGAAAACAGCAGCTTTGTCCCAAGTTTATTCCAAAGTGTCCTCCAAAAGTGACTCAAAATTTTTGCATCACGATCTGAAACAATGGTGTTAGGCACTCCATGCAAGCGAATGATTTCCCTGAAAAACAAATCAGCTATTTTTGTAGCATCATCGCTCTTGTGACAAGGTATAAAATGTGCCATTTTTGAAAAACGATCCACAACGACAAATATACTATCCCTCCCCCTCTTGGTCCTAGGCAATCCTAAAATAAAATCCATAGAAATATCCTCCCAAGACACACTAGGAACAGGAAGAGGCATATAAAGTCCATGTGGGTTCAAGCGAGACTTAGCTTTATTGCAAGTAGTGCAGCGTGCCACGTAGCGCTCGACATCGCGCCTCATCTTAGGCCAAAAGAAGTGAGCAGCCAGTACATTCTCGGTCTTCTTCACTCCAAAATGTCCCATCAAACCACCTCCATGCGCTTCCTGCAAGAACAATAGGCGAATAGAGCTAGCTGGGATCCATAGACTGTTAGCACGGTATAGCAATCCATCATTCGGCACATATTTATTCCAAGTTCTTCCTTCTTTACAATGTTCAAAAGCGTCTTTAAAGTCCAAATCAGTAGCATATAATCCTTTAATTGTTTCTAAACTAAAAATCTTATGATCGAGTTGGGACAGCATGGTATAACGTCTAGATAACGCATCTGCAATGACATTGTCTTTACCTTTCTTGTGTTTAATGATATAAGGAAATGACTCTATAAATTCAACCCATTTAGCATGACGTTTGTTCAGTTTGGCTTGGCTTATAATATGTTTCAAAGCTTCATGATCAGAATGAATAATAAACTCCTTGGGCCAAAGATAATGTTGTCATGTTTCTAAAACTCGCACTAAAGCATACAACTCCTTATCATAAGTCGAATAATTCAGAGATGGCCCATTCAATTTCTCACTAAAATAAGCAACGGGTTTACCTCCTTGTAGTAGCACTCCTCCAATTCCAATGCCGCTAGCATCACATTCTAACTCAAAAGTCTTATCAAAGTCCGGAAGTTGGAGTAAAGGTGCATGCGTAAGCTTCTCTTTCAGCGTATTAAAAGCTTGTTCTTGTGCTGGCCCCCATTGGAACGGAACACCCTTCTTTGTCAACTCATTGAGTGGGGCAGCAATGGTGCTGAAATCTCTCACAAAACGCCGATAGAACCCTGCAAGGCCATGAAAGCTTCTCACCTGTGTGATAGTCCCAGGGGTCGGCCAGCTCTTGATGGCATCAATTTTAGCTTCATCCACTTCAATTCCCTGTGGAGTAACAACATAGCCAAGAAAAGCAACTCTATTCGTGCAAAAGGTGCACTTGTCAAGGTTAGCAAACAAACGTGCCTCTCTCAAAACAGTAAAAATATCACGTAGATGATCAATGTGTTCTTCATGTGACTTGCTATAGATCAAAATATCATCAAAGTACACCACCACAAATCTTCCTATGAAAGCACGTAAAACCTCATTCATCAAACTCATGAAAGTGCTAGGTGCATTAGTTAAACCAAAAGGCATCACTAACCACTCATATAAACCGAACTTAGTTTTGAAAGCAGTTTTCCATTCATCTCCCAATTTCATTCTTATTTGGTGGTAACCACTACGCAAGTCAATCTTCATGAAAATAACAGAACCACTCAACTCATCAAGCATGTCATCTAGCCTAGGAATAGGGTGACGATACCTTATTGTGATATTATTAATGGCTCTACAATCAACACACATGCGCCATGTACCATCTTTCTTAGGAACCAAAAAAACAGGAACAACACAAGGACTAAGGCTCTCTCGTACGTACCCACGGTCCAAAAGGTCTTGGAATTGTCGCTGAATTTCCTTAGTCTCCTCCGGATTGGTCCTATATGCAGCGCGGTTTGGCAAAGTCGCTCCCGGGATCAAATCTATTTGGTGCTCTATCCCTCTCAATGGTGGCAGCCCTAGAGGTATCTCAGCTGGAAAGACATCCTTATACTCCTGCAATTTCTTTTTCAATTCACGTGTATAATCAGGAGGAATAAATCTATTGTGCATGGCACACTTTAGTCTAGGACATGATTTAGGTTCTAAGCCACTAGAAACTAAACCATTCCACCAAATAATAGCATAATTCGTGAACTCACAAGTGGCTAGTCTAACTCTATGCATTTCAGGAATCATATGAGAACGATACTTTTGATCAACCGTCATTTCCCAATTCAAATAAGCATCAGCATCATATGCACCATCAAAAGGAGGCATTGAAAACTTAATCTTAGAATAAGGATCATCGCGACCGTTGCGATTAACATTATTACCTCCATTACCTTGACGACATTGTTGTTGGTCACGACGTAATTGTTCAGCACGAGGACGTTGCTCAGCACGTGCATCTTGCCCAACAAAAACCTCACCATCTTCTTGGTCACCATTATTAGTATCATCATCCTGTGAATGTTCATCATCCTGTGGTGGCTGTCGCAACTCTAGGTCGTTGACTCACATGACGAGGTTAGCAATGCTTGTTCTAATGTCTGTCAATAGTCTAGTATGATCCTGCAAGGCTTTGTTGAGTTCTTCCTTGGACACACAATCCTTAAAATCCGACGGAGAGCCATCACCTGACATAGTTAGTAGAAAAAATAAAGGACAACACAATATTATCTCTATCAACTACTAGGTGGTGGAAGGTGGAATCACACACACTCAAGCGTCTTACCACGCTCTTACAAATGTTCTTACCAACGCAGCAAGGAGGAACAACCGGTGACAAGTCTGGAAGCGTGGGATGATTGCAAGAGTGAACCTGTTCGGATCAAAGGAGGTGGAGCTTGGAAGGCACAATATGGTAGCAAGGATTAGCAATAACTGTAATCAGATGAGCAAAGATAAATAAGTGTCCAAAGTATGAATCACAGTTGCTAGTCTATCACGTGTCCCTAGTCCTAGCACAACAGCTGAAACAAAAGCTAAACAGGATGATCAGAGAAAGACACAGGAAACAGCACAATTATCTGGGTGTTCTCTATGTGCTCCTCTTTTTTGTCTTTTAGCACTAGTAGGAATCACGAATTTTTTTTCGTATTTTTCTGATATTTTTTTCTGAACTAGGAGCACACAAGAAACAACCACAGAAATTTTCAGCTCAAACGGATGCAAGATGTGGCCTATAGAAAATCAAGCACGTTTTTGAAAAGCGTGCGGAAACTTTGCGGCTCGAATACTCAATCTTCCGAGCCGAATTTGGGAAAAAAAATTCGGCGGAACCCGAAAAGGTAGGGAGTAACGGATGTAACTTTTTCTGTAGATATCCGTGAAAATTTTTTTTGCCTGATTCCGAGTCTGTATGAGAAAGTTATGGCCGTTTTACTGAACCCCTGTCGAGTTAGGGTTTTTTTTCAAAGCACCTCTTGCAGAAATTGACCTCTTTAAGGTATTGCAAGCAATAGGATCGCGAGATGAACAAGGAGAGCAGCGGTGGCAGGGCAATTGATACAAGGCGGCTTGCGACCTATCTAGGGTTGGCGTGGCGGAAAGTAACACAAGGCGGCTCGCGGTGGCAAATCGAGTAATGTGGTGGCTCGACTTGTTGGTGGGGATGGTGGCGATGGGATAGCGGCATGATCAAAACAGCACGGAGCATTGACTAAAGACCAAGAACACGACTCTAAAACCAGCAACAAGACTCGACCACGGACACAAACTCAATAACGCGCAACTGAAAACAAAAATTGCAAAGGCACAAAGGGTTCTAGGGCAGCGGAAATTGACAGAATTTTTTTTGGCTTTTTCTGGACTCTAGGTAATGAAAAACAGACTAATCTAAAGGGGAAAACGAAATTACTTAACGGGCAACCTGAAAATCTGATACCAGTTGATGAGTAATGTTGGCTTGATCTTCCGATAGACTAATCTAAAGGGGAAAACGAAATTACCTAACGGGCAACCTGAAAATCTGATACCAGTTGATGAGTAATGTTGGCCTGATCTTCCGATAGGTAGCGATAAGTCGGTAGGTGGAGAACTCGATGTCGATGATCCAAGGGCTTCGACCCGAACAGATCGTCTCCCTTGCAATCACTACACCACAGCTCCGTTGGTTATCAACCGTGTCGCGCGGTTGACCTCGCTAAGAAAGCTCAATCCCTGCAAGCGTACCGAGAACACAAGCAAGAACGTAGAAGATGCAATCTGAAATATTGCGAATCGAATTCAAGCACTCGAAGTCGGGGTTCCACAAACTTTTGCGGTGGCCTAGTCGGTCCGGAACAAGAGCGAAAATCTCACAATCTGTGTGTAGATCAATATCTAAGCAAAATCCAACCCTAATTAGAGTGGCGGCTACTGTATATAAAAGACTAGGGTCAGTCAAGGACCCCTGGACGCGTCCCTAATGGACTCCAACACGTTACACGGCCCAACGACCCAAAAGATGGTGGGGCAGCACCCTGATAGATTCTGGACATCCACTTCTTTCGACTATTCCTGTTGACTCAGAAAGAATTTGGACATGGGGCCAGTCCCGTTGGAAAGCTTATCTCCTTAGCTTTCTAACCATGTGTAGAACGTCAAAAATGGAGTCCGTATGCGTCCTGGGTGACGATTTTAGTGCAGGCTGGTCTTGGACTCCGAAACGGACTCGAACTTGATTGGACCTCCACCTTGGCTTGGGCGCCCTTGCTGTTCTTCTCACGTGTTCCTAAGTAACAATACATCACAATTATTCAGTAGCATCCCATCCTTATCAAAATATAAAGGAACACTAAGGAACGAGCTCACCTCATGATTTAGTTGACGTGCACGAGCTCGTGTCAATGGACCTATTATTGGAGGAATACTCGGTGTGTGTGTGTCCGAAAGAGTGATGTCCTCATCATTCTCGATCTGTTCTGTTCGGAGCCTTTGAATCATCAACGTCGAAACTCCACCAATCGACTTATCATATTACCTTTGGAAGATTGGGCAAACGCGCATCAAGGTTTCCCCGGTCTTCAAAGTGATGAGTCCTTAGACTTCGGTCAAGGGGGAGTCTTTAGACTATGACCCGTCATCATCGTAGGTAGGCCCTTAGGCTTCGGCCTTTGGGAGCGAAGTAATGCGAAGTACAGAGAATATATTTTCATCATTCATATGGGATTACACAAGGAGATTGCCTCATTAATAACCTTGCTCCCTGAAGCAGGGTTTCCCCTGCAAGTAAAAGAGTACAACTCCAAAGGAAACTACTTTTACATTTTAGGAGAAAGAAATAAACATCTTAACTACACCTAACTATTCAAGTAGATGTTTTGGTCAGACAAAGATTGACATTAGACTTAAGACCTATGGAGCAAATCTATGTTCCATGTGTGTGAGAGTGCTTCGCATTCCAACATGGCTAAGCAGTAGGATCCTAGCCTTCAGGACTCCGTCACAATGAAGGGACCATTCCACTTGGATTAAAGATTCCTAACTGACTTGTCACATGGTTTTGTATCCGATGAAGGACGAGATATCCAGGCTAATATGTCCTGCCATAAATCTTCCTGTTTACCCATCGGCTGGTTTCTTGTTGGTACTTCACAAATTTAGCCACTACTAGCAGATGAGATTCCTCTATGAGGTCTTTCGATAGAGATTCTTCACCGGAGGTAGTGGAGGGAACTCGTAGAGATTGAGACTTTACTTCTATTGGAGTTATGGCTTCGTCCATGAACAACTAGCAAAAATGAGTGAATCTCGTTGGGTGGGTGGCTATTGTGCAGAGAGACCACATGACTTTCAGCAACTCCTCCACCATTTTCCCTTCAACAGCCCAACCAACCGTTTGGCCAAAGTAGTGCAAATGATTCTTTGGTCATCTCGACTACTCCGTTATCCCCATATCTTCATAGAATTTTCTAAGTAATGAGGAGTCAAATTGTATTCCATTGTCCAAGGTTAGTTCTCATGGCACTTTGAACTGGCACACTATTGGCTGCCAAAAGAAATGTAGGATATTCTTTGCTATGATACAAGCATGGGGTGCGGCTTTGATTCACTTGGAGAAATAGTCCATTGCTACCACTGCATATCAGAGATATCCATGAGTGCATGAAAGAATGGACCGACAATATCAATTCCCCATCATGCTAAGGGCCACACTAGAGAGATTGGTTATAGAAGATGTTGGCGAATGTGCAACTGTCTCCACATCCCCTGGCACCCCAAGCATGTTCGAACCATGGTCTCCACGTCTGAAGCTGCAGTGGGCCAATAGAAGCCCTACCAAAATGCCTTCAACATGAGGAACCTAGGGCCTGTGTGAGATCCACAAAGTCCTTGATGTATATTCCAAATCAGCTTCTGGCCTTCAATCTTTGACATTCATAGCATCGGTGTGTATACTCCCCCATATACAATTCACCATGAAGATCTAGTAGTTCCTTGCTCTGCATGATATTCTCCTTGCTTCAGCCTCAGCTTCGGGGAATGTTTGATCTTGTAGATAAGCTTACAACATGGTACACTAACCTGCCTCTATTACCACTGCGACATATGCCAACGGTTCAACTTACCCTACCACTGTAGCCTCGAGGACCTCGAATAATGACCTCGGGTAGAGGGGTTCCTTGGGTCACAGCCTTTGATAGGGCATCATATTCTTTATTTTCTCCCCTTGGAATGGCTCTCAGTGTGAAGCCTAAGAAGTGTGATGGGAGTATGCCCGATCTTCCGAAAGGTAATGTGACAAGTCAATTTTGTGGAGCTTCATCATTGATAATCCAAAGGCTCTGACAAGAATAAATCGAGAACCCTCGCAAGTACTACACCACTACTTCATGGTTATCAATTGTGCCAAGATGCAGTTTACCTCGCCAAGAAGGCTTTTCTTGCAAGCGACAATAGGTAGATGCAATCTGAATATTGCGAAGTACCAATGAAGTACTGAAGTTGGGGTTTCACAAACCGATATACGATGAAACTATCTAAAACAGAATAATCTAAGCAAAACCCAAGACTAAACTATAATGGCTATTGTATATTAATAGGGGGAACATGAGAAGGTCGACTTAGGGTTATGTAGCAGTGGAAAGAGTTGTACACAACCTGGACTCCAACCCTGACACACTTACAAGACCCGATAAGGCCCACAACAGTGATACATCACCTTATTTTAGTGACTCTAATTAATTCCTAACAAATCTAAGTGCGTGACTAGATCCATTGGAAAGGTCATGTCATAAGGTTTCTAGAAAGTTCAAGAACACCTCAATTGGACTCCGTATGAGAGAGTTATGGCCGTTTTATTGACGTGCTGTCTTGAAACTCGAGTAGACTTTGGAGTCCTACTAAAGCTCAACTCGAGAAGATTATAGAGTCTGACTAGACCTCGACTTGAGTAGATTTTGGAATCCAACTAGAGCTTAACTCGGGTAGACTTTGACTTCAAGGGACGACATCTAGATAAGGTTGTGGTGCTTCTCCCATGTTCCTAAGCAACAAAACAACACAAAAACTTAGTAGTATCTTATTCTTTACCAAGAAAGTATGAATAGTGAGGAACAAGTTCACCTTTTGTGTATCTGAAGGAGCAATGTCCTCATCAAAGTGTTTTTGCATCTGCACCACCGTCTAAAAATATTTGGTGAGCTCCAGATCTTTGGTCTGTAAGGACTTGTCAACTTGACCCGCAACAAGCTATGACTCTGTTTTCACCAAAGCACGTTCGGCCCCTAAGGCCTTCACCTTCCAAAGATGCAACAACACTGCTCTGTACTCTGCTATTTTGTTTTTCATGTGAAAGCACAATATGGCTGCATAATATAGCTTTGACCCTTCGAGCAATATTACGATGGCCACCGCACCTACGCCTGAAAGCCCCAAAGCTCCTTCAGTGTTTATGGTCCATGTCGGATCTAGCTCCAACTCATGTAGTGCTCCAACGCCCAGTGTCCAATCATAAACAAAGTCTACCAGGACTTGGGACTTGATGGCTATGCGTGTGATGAAGGTAATGCACAATGGGAAGATTTTGGTAGTTGACTTCCCTATGCACCCGAGGGCTTCACAATTTGTGAAGATATCCTTCAAAGGGTACAAGGTCGGGATCATGACTTGATGAGTAGTGAAGTAGTGTTTCAACTTTTATGATGCCATGAATACGACATATGTGATCTTTTCAAGTTCAGAATATCATTCCTTTGCACTACTCAAGGCCTCTAAAACATAGTAGACCGGAAGTTGTTGAAGACCCTCTATTTTCTTTTCTTGCAGCAAGACTGTGCTGACTGCCGAAGGTGATGCCGCAACATACAACAATAATCTAGCGCCAGGTTCTGGACTAGCTAGGGGTGGTGAGTTCTTTTACAGCATAAAAAGCTACTTGCTACTTATTTGTCCATCTGAATGGGTCTAAGCCTTGAAGGACTCGGAGGAAAGGTAATCTCTTCTCCGCTGATCAAACAATCAAATGATTCAAGAAGGTCATTTTTTTCAATGAGACATTGCATGTCCCTGATTGACCTAGGGGGTGATGTGTCCCCAATAACTCATATTTATTCTGAGTTAGCTTTGATTCCCCTTCAGGATACCAAAAATCCCAATAACCAACTCGAATAGACGTTGAAGACACATTTCTCTAAGCTCAATCATAGCCCTACTGCCCAAAGTTTTTCGAAGATCTCCTCTAGGGGCATAAGATGGTCTCCTTTGCACCAGCTATGAACAACGATATCATTGACGTAAGCTATGACATAGCAATCCGACTGCAGCTTGAGAACTTTGCTGACCAATAGTGTGATGATCGCTCTGGCATTGCGAAGGTTGAACGGCATTCAGACATAACAATATGTTCCGGAGGGTGGGATAAAGCTCGATTTTGCTTTGTCTTCTTCAGCCATCCAAACTTGATGGTACCCAGAGTATGCATCAAGGAAGCTCATCATCCCAGATCCTATAGTTGCGTTGACTAACTGATCTATTTTGTCTAGAGAGAAGTCATCCTTTAGACATGCCTTGTTGAGATCGATGAAATCCACACACATGAGCTATTTTCCATTGCTCTTCTTCACCAGCACAGGGTTCACCAATCATTCTGGATGTATGAATTTGCATATTACTCTGGCTTCGAGGATGTTCTTCACTTCGATCTTAGTGGCTTGATGACATTCAAGGGACATTTTGTGGAGCTTATGCTTCTGCTTCCTAGGATTCACTCACAGTGCCATGTTGAGGTGATGCTTGATCAATCCCTAGCTAACTCCTAGTAAATATTGAGGTGACCAAGCAAAGATGTCTTCGTTGGCATGAAGGGTGGCCAGCAGGTTAGCTTCTTGTTCTGGCGCCAGCTCTCCACACTATTGTGTACACATTGGCCTTGGTTTTCTAGACACAGTGGGACTTTCTTGATCTTACCCTCCGACTTGGCCTTCAAGGCCTGGAGCCCTTGTTCCTTCTTCTCAGCTTTGGACAATATGTGCACCTTTCGCTACCCTGGAATTTGGCCATGTTTGATCCTTTGAGCCACAACTTGGTCCCCCAAATAGTGATAATTTATTCTGGGCTCGGCAACTTCATGCATAAGTAACCATGGTGGATGACTAGACCGAAGCCGGCAAAGGTTCCCCGTCCGAAGATTGCATTGTAATGATATGGGTCATCCACTAAGTCAAACATTATGTCCTCCGTTTGTACCTTTTCCCGCCTTCGAAGTTAACTAGGAGTGAAATTTGCTTGAGCGCCTCGACTGGCTGTCCATCAAAGCCCAGAAGTGGTGTCCCCGTGGGTCGAAGGTGGCACCTAGCTATCATGTCAAATGTGACAAACCAAGTGGAGATGTACCTTGGTTTATATGTGAT
The DNA here is from genome assembly GCF_958298935.1 of Phragmites australis. Classification (NCBI taxonomy): domain Eukaryota; kingdom Viridiplantae; phylum Streptophyta; class Magnoliopsida; order Poales; family Poaceae; genus Phragmites; species Phragmites australis. The sequence goes on along the minus strand of NC_084936.1, from coordinate 14,734,585 downwards.
GAGTTATTGATATAGTTTAAGTTGAGTTGAATTTGGTTTGCATGAGCATGTCTATGTATTACAATGCATGATTATCATTATGACTAACTAGAGATGGAGAGAAATGGAGTTGGAGAAACTTATGTGCTTGTCTTATGATGTGTAGGTGATATATGCAACTTGGCTGTCAATGGTGAGATGATCAAGGCTAAGTAGAGTTCTTGGTACTGGACGATCAAGGAGGCCGGACAGAGTCAAACGTGATCCTAGCTGTACACATGGAGAGCAAGTAAAGCTTGAGAAGGTGGATGAAGATGGCGTGTTGAATTTCAATTTGCTTACATAGTTGAGTGGCCTTGGCTTGATCTGAGGATTTCCCAAGGTTAAGTTTGAGAAGAACCTTGTTTGCGCTCCTTGTCGATATGGCAAGATGGTTGCTGCCTCTCACCCTAGTTAATCTGGTGATGACTGAACAACCAGGAGAACTCCTTCATATGGACATTGTTGGTCCATCCTAAGTTTGTTCGGCGGGTGAGAAGTGGTATGTACTTGTCATTATTGATGACTACTATCGCTATTCTTGGGTGTTCTTTCTTGCAAGCAACAATGAGGTGTATTCGCACTTTTAGAGCATAGCTTGAGATTATTCAAGGAACTCCCTAGTGCACTAATAGCAATTAGCAGTAATAATGGCATCGAGTTTAAGAACTCTCTTTTTGATTCTTTATATCTTGAACATGGCATTGAGCATCAATTTTCTGCTCCACGTGTTCCTCAATAGAATGGCGTGGCTGAAAGGAAAAATAGAACCTTAGTTGAGAAGGATAGGATGATGCTTGATGAGCATGGGACTCCTAGGAGCTTCTGGGCAGAAACAATTAACACAACTTGTTATATCTAAAATCGGATTTTCTTGCGCTCGATTTTGAATGTGACTTCTTATGAGTTGAGCTTTTGGAGGAAGTTGAAGGTTTCACACTTGAGGGTATTTGGCTATCATTGCTTCATCCTAAAGCATGGCAATCTTGATAAGGTCGAGTCATGTTCTTCCAATGGAATTTTCTTAGATTATTCGGTTCATGGTCATGCTTACAGGGTTTATAATCTTGACACTAACATTGTCATGGAGTCATGTGATGTGACTTTTTATGAATCAACCCCTTGTGCTAGCTATTTTATTGAGTGCGTAGGTGATGAAGAGATGAGCGAAAGTATCTTTGTAGATGGCAACCTTCCAGCTCTCGATGATGATGAGGATGATTCACTACTTCCTGCTATCACACCTGCTCCTAAGCTGGCTCCTACCTCTTCAACACTAGCAAAGGGTCCTGCAGTCTCTACTTCTGATTCAGCTGCTTTCGAGTATGCACCAGCAATGTTTGAGGGAAGACCTTCTCACAACGCGAGGACCCTAAACACATTCAACAGAAACATCCCCCACAAATGATGATCAGTGATCTCAATGAAAGGGTAACAAGGTATAAATCCGCTCAACATGTTCATTTCACAGATTCTGCATTTGTTACTTCGTTTGAGCCCCATGATGTTGGGCACGCGCTTTCTGATTCAAATTAGGTCAATGTCATGCATGAAGAGCTTGAGAATTTTGAGAGAAACAAAGTTTGGATCCTTGTAGTGCCACCCCAAATACCATACCATAGGCACCAATGGGTTTTCAAGAACAAGCAGGGAGAGGATGGTATGAAATAAAGCTTGACTTGTGGCCCAGGTTTTAGCCAGATAGAGGGGATAGACTTGGAGAGATCTTTGCACTTATAGCTAGATTAGAAACTATTAGGATCCTCCTTACATTTTCGACATCTAAGGATTTCAAGTTGTATCAAATGGATATCAAGAGTTCCTTCCTAAATAGATTTATAGAAGAAGAGATCTATGTCAAGCAACCCCCTAGTTTTGAGCACCCCAAATACCTATATAGAATATACAAGCTTCAGAAGGCTTTGTATGGGCTTAAGCAGATGCCTAGGACTTGGTATGATAGACTTAAGACCTTTTTGTTAAAGCATCATGGGTATGCGATGGGGTTGGTGGATAAAACCTTGTTTACCATCAAGCATAACAATGACTTCCTACTTTTTCAGATATACGTAGATGATATCATTTTTGGTGTCTCTTCTCATGCACTAATGGTCAAGTTTGCAGAAACTATGAGCAGGGAATTTGAGATCTCGAGGATGGGTGAGCTAAACTTCTTCCTTGGGCTTCAAATCAATCAATGCAAGCAATGTACATTCATCCACTAGACAAATTACACAAAGGATCTACTGAAGAAGTTTGACATAAGCAATGTGAAGCCTTTAGCAACACCAATTGTCACCTTGACTGCACTTGTTCCACATGAAGATCGTGAGGCAGTAGACCAGCGAGAGTACAGGGGCATGATTTTCTCTCTCCTATACCTAACGGTAACAAGACCTGACATTCACTTTATTGTCTGCCTATGTGCTCGCTTCCAAGCATCACCAAGGACATCTCATCGCCAAGCAGTGAAGCGCATCTTAAGGTAGCTCAAGTACACCCTTGAATATGGTCTTTGGTTTTCTGTATCTTCTTTTCTTTCTCTTCGAGGCTTTTTTGGATGTAGACTTTGCTAGATGTAGGATTGATAGAAACAGCACCTCAGGTACCTGTCATTTCTTAGGTGCCTCTCTTGTTTGTTGATCTTCTCGCAAGAAGTCTAGTGTTGTCCAGTCCACAACTGAAGCTAAATATGTTGCTACCGCTAGCTATTGTTCTCAGATCTTATGGATGGTTGCTATTTTGAGAGATTTTGGTTTAGATTTTAAGAGTGTGCTACTTTTGTGTGATAACACCAGTGTCATAAGCTTAGCCAATGACCCAGTCCAGCATTTTAGAGCCAAACACATAAATGTGAGATTCTATTTTTTGCGAGAGCACAATGAGAAGGGAGACATTGACCTACGCAACATAGATGTTCATCACTAGCTTACAGATATCTTTATCAAACCTCTAGATGCAACCATATTTGTTTTTCAGAGGGGAGAGCTTGAAGTGTGTCATCCCTATGGCATTGTGTGAGGAGTAGCATTTTTTGAAAATTCTTTTCTTTTGCTTAGAGGGAAGAATTCCCTTTCAATCATCTTTCTGAAAAATGATTTTTTTAATGATTGGTTTGAGGGGGAGTTCTTTAACATTAAAAAAACAAACAAACAATGAAAATGTAATGACCATTGTACTTTATACATGTACGACATTTGAAGCCATGTTTATGCTACAAGGTTGTTGCATGTTTATATCTATACATGTAATTGTGTAGTTTTAGTCATAACTATTTAATCAAATTGAAACTTGAATTAAATCTTGTCATGGTCAAACTTTCTTGACTACTTTGATCTTTTCTAAAAGTGCTAAATGTGAATTATCAAAGTTATGTGCTAAATGCTGAAAAATAGTTGATAGGCAAAAGATCAAGGAAATATGCATTGTTGCACTTCTTCTTTACAAGACTGCTTATTATTACACTTTAATATGAAATCGGAAGAAGTTATGTATGACCAAAACCATTGATCTTAAGCTTCTAATTGTCTTTTTGACATAGACTTGGCATGGTTGAAAAGTAAGGCTCATGGTGCATATAATTTCTTGCAAATGAATTATATCTTATATGCTTTCAAGCAATGAATCAGTTTTTTCAACCACAATGAAGTTATAAAGTTTCAATGTTTACTAAGATTAAAGTAGTTGAGTTTAGGAGACCATGTCTTGCAAATAAATTATTAAGTATACTTGATGAGTTGTGCTTACACCATATTTTTACATTGTGGATGGGTTGGTGCAATTATTTTTGATAGCATGGCTTGGTCGAGTTTTTGCTTCATTTGTGGATGATTTATGATGCTCGTCATAAAAAAATGAAAATGACAATAACAAAAGTGAGATAAAAAAAAGTGTGTTTTGAATTCTTGATGAATCCATTGTCAACAGGGGGGTGAATTGTTGAGCTTTTGTTTCGGGCTTTGGCAAATCCATCTTATGCTAAGTGATCTTGTTCTTGCTTTTCTATGGCTTTTGATCACTTAGATACGACAATTGTTTTTTTTATTTCAACTCATTCTTTGTTCGTCATGTATGTTGTCAATGGACTGATCAAGGGGGAGATTGAGAAACCAAGTGGATATGTATCTTGGTTTATATATGATGAGTTATTGACATAGTTTAAGTTGAGTTGAATTTTGTTTGCATGAGCATGTCTATATATTACAATACAGGATTATGATTATGACTAATTGGAGATGGAGAGAAATGGAGTTGGAGAAATTTATGTGCTTGTATTATGATGTGTAGGTGATAGATATAACTTGGTGTTTGATGGCGGGATGATGATGTATAAGCAGGGTGCTTAGTGTTGAACGATCAAGGAGACCGGATAGAGTGAAAAGTGATCCTAGTTGTACACGTAGAGAGCAAGCAAAGCTTGAGAAGGTGGATGAAGATGGTATGTTGACAAAGTCAAGTGACAAGGTGGCCTGAAGGATCGGGAGTGGTAGACACTTGCTGGCGGTCGAGATCACAAGACATAGTACGCACATCATCATCATGAAGGTTATTTGTGATGCAAGCAATGTAGGAAACTTGTGATGCAAGAAATGCAAGAAATGTTGGTTACTTAGGATGCAAGAAATCTGGGTTACTTGGGATGCAAGAAATCACTCAAGGCCTATAAATATGAGTGAAGGGATGTGAGAGCCTCTTTGAGCCATCCATTTGAGGGTTGCGTTCTACGGTTTTAAAAGAGAAAGAGATGAATGCTTAGCCTATGATTTAGATGAGAGTTGTGTATCCAAAATCACTTTTTAATCAATAAAAAATATGGTGTTCATTTGCAAGTAATGAATATTGTGCTTCCTTTTACCCATGTGTTCATCTCGTTCTAGTTTCCCTCTCTTGGCTCCCTTGCATAATTGCAAGTTTTTCGGTTTTGTTGTGTTTTTCGTTTTTGTTGGAGAGCTGAATTTTTGCATTGTGTTGAAGTTATTTTTCTTGTTGTTAGAGGGATAAGAATTATCTATAAGTTGTTCGTGAACCATCCCTTACATCTGATTCATCAACTTGGAGAGTTTCTTCACCCAGTGCCTAGTTCTTTGGATTTGAGTGTTTCCTCATCGAGTCGCAAGTTTTTGTGAGCTATGACACTTGGAATGGTTTTCTACAGAACCTAGGGTTTAAATCCATTCATTGGAGCTATGATCAAAATAATCTTTTCGAAGATGCCTGGTGTGATTTATTCTTGTTTCTCTCAATTTCTTGCTTCCATTTTTATTTGAGGTGCATTGGGTGAAAGATTATGATAAACCATCTAAGAATTTGGTGAGGCCCCTTTCACCCCCTCTAGTAGCCTTTCTTGGTCCTACAAAATTCTTCAGTGAATAGCTAATCTGCGGAGCTGCCTCCATCTATCAGCACTAGGTGCACTTCGGATCCCGACACGTTTGATGTGATGAAGAAGGCTTCAGTATGTGGGTAGTCCCTGGCTCGCATGTCTTCCTAGGAGAAGGTGCTTGGGATATGAAACCATCAAAACCTAACAAATGGGAGTCTGGTGCCCACATGATTGACCCTTCACACATATTCTCTTCATTGTCTCTTGGATTCAAAATTGTGGTTCAATCCACCTGAGATGGCCAACACCACATTTCGTGCTCCCTTGATGCTTTGCACCAACTTGGTTCCCTCCGAAGGAGCTTGATAGCCATTCGAGGTGGTGGGGGTGACAACTCCACTGACGAAGGGTATTTTGGCTAATAGGCTCCAACCCATGCTGAAGAGAGTGGGGGGTATACCTGTTGCGGGGTCATCGGCGATGATCTGAAGGCCTGCCAGTTTCACAGCTCCATGTGATACACTGCTCGAGGGTCGTGCGATGGGCCAAACATTGACGATCCCAAAGTCTACTTGTGCACTCCTTCCTTTAAAGCCACAACATGTGGGCTCATCTTGGTAGTGTGACCAGCATATTTGTTGTTCATTGTGCAATCGAGCGGCCTATGGAGTCTGGCTCTATGCCCGCGACCACTCGTTGAACCCCTGTCCTTTTGTCTGTTCCTATCTTGGCCTTTGTCAATGTCAAACACACTTTGCTTCTAGCCCCTTGGATGATGGAATTGCTGATATGACTAATGCTTCCCAGGGGACTAATGAGGCCACCTCAATCGCTCTTCTCTTTCCTTCCATCGAGGCTTGCTCTCGTCATTCACCTTATGGCTTTGGGGCTTCAAAGATGAATGATATGTGTGCTTCTGCTAGTCATCCTCTGCTGCCCTCGAATACTCCTCCATCTTTGTGAAGAGCTCATCGACATTTTGACCTGTTTTCGTGCCAGTCGTGATGCCAGTGCTCTAGCCCGAAGCCCCTGTTAGGCCGTATCGATCATCATGTCATCGCTTAGACCATTAGCTTGACAATTCACTCACACGAAACGATGGATATATTCTTTCTAGATTTTTCCCTCCTTTTGCTTCGTTGCGAATAAATCCCCTATGGTGACAGGAGCCACATAGTTGCCTTGGATGTATGAGAACAGTGCTTCCAAAAGCTGCTCCCAGGAATATAACTTCCTCGGAGGGAGCGAAGTATACCAAGAGAGAGCTATCCTCTTGATGGCGAGGACGAAGGCTTTAACCATGGTTGTGTTGTCTCCTCCCACGGATTCAACTCCTACTTCGAAACTCATCACAAACTCCCTTTGATCTGTTTCACCTTTGTATAAATGGCGTCATGGTATCTTGAACCCCAGAGGCCATGGTTGTGCCTGAAGGCCTGAAGACATCAGGGAATTTTGGTCAACTGCTCGTGGTTGGCTAGGCTCCTCCGATGCCTGCCGAACCTCTACTAGGTCCCTACTTCCATTGAGCCCCTCCCCCTCCCCCGAACGCCCTTATTAAGAAGTCACAGATCGGCGAAGGGAATTTGAGTTCTTTGAGTACTTCCTGTACCTCTTCGGCCTACCACTTGTATGGGACTTTGCTGCCATCAGATGTCTCAACCCCATGAGCTTCTCAGACTTCAGCTTGGAGCGCTTCACCAGTTCCAGCTTTCATGAGCTCCATGTACTTTGGCTTTGTGAACCTTGCCGAAGCATCCGTCCCTTCAGCCTCCTCAGACCGTACTTACTGCTCAGGGCTGGCTGGACAACCTTTGACTTAGCTTCCTTCAACTTTCCTTTCCTAGTCTTTGAAGGCATGCTTGATCACCACGTGGTTGTGGGTTCGATCCCATGATCAGCGCCAAATGTTGGGACCTCAATCACAAAATAATGAACTAGTATTTTGTTTCATATTAACTATTCATACCATCACATCAATATGGTGGGGGTATTTATAGCCATACCCGCAATCACCTCGATTCACATTACATTAGTGCTCCTGCTCTCTAGAATGTTCTCATGATATTCTAGGGGTATTATAGGATAGGGAAACAGATATGTCATTTTAGGATGTGACATGTGTCTACTGGTACACATGTCACCCAGCCCTTCGGCAGCCTGGTTGGCCACCCTCAGGCTTCCTTTCAGCCTTGTTCCCTTCAGGCCCTTCATCCCACATCAAGTGGTCATTCACTCCTTGTTTACATCTTCAATGACCCTCGTCCTTATGCCTAAGACACGGGGTCCCTCAGGACCTTCACTCCTCGCCAAGTAGCTCTTCGGGCCTCATCAATGCCTCCGACGACTCTCACCCTTCAAGATCTTTGGTCCTCTTACTTGCCGTTGGCTATCCCTTCAGCTCCACCTCTGCAAGACAACTTCAGAGAAACTTCTACTATTATGTTATCACTACCAGTTCTTATCTAAGATTGGTTGAAGTCGAATGGGGGGCTAACATGGTACCATTCCCCCAATAATATCTATGTACTACACTAGATGCAAACCCTGCTACTAGCTACAATACTATTTACTGTAGCTTCCTCCTCTTTGAGGCCAGGGTATCATTATCGTTGTCAGTCTACAGTAGCTGGGACCAATGTTGGCAGTCGGTCTCCTCCTCCTCATCAGCATTGTCACCGTTGTAGTCGTGGACATCCTCATCCTCATCGTTATCATCACCATCACCCTTAGGCTCCTTTCTCCTCGAGCTCCTCATTGCCCTCGTTGTCGTTGTCCTCATCCTCGCCATCCTCCTCGGGCTCCTCATCCTCCTCGTTGTCAGAGCCCTCCTCTTTGGGCTCTTCATTGTTGGAGCCCTCCTCTTCGATGATCTTACTGTCACCCAAGTCCTCCTCCTGAGTCTCAGAATCCTCCTTGGGCTTAGAGTCCGACCACCACTCCTTAGGAATGGGTAGGGCATAATCGGACTAGATACAGATGGATATCTCTGATCCTATATCTATCTCAAAAAAATTAGTTGGAATTAGAGCTAGACATGGATGGTGTCAGATGCGGATAGTCTCGGTCACAAATGCGGATCGATATAGATCGAATATGTGATAAGTCAGATGCAGACAATGTCGATTATGAATATTTATTCAGATATTAAGTAAAAGCAATGACCATATATATCGCATATGTTATAACTGTTCAACCATTCCATGTATCCAAAACTCAACTACACTAGAGATCCAACAAGAAAATCAGCAATATACTCCCATGGAAGGAGTTATGTTAGAGCGAAATCAGAGAAGTTACGAGTGCCCAATATGTTGGCTAAATGTTCTATTAATTATTTGAACATATTAATTACTTCAAATAAAAATTATCAACTACAAACTTGTAGATCCCATCGAGTGCTACGATTTTTATATAAAGATCGTCTACATCCGACTCCGTATGAAAAAGTTACAAGTTCCGGAAGATAGACTCGTATAGTTGTCGGATAGTCTTTGGATATATCTAATTTATTCTTGGATATCCGATGTCTGACAAATACTTGACTCTATACGTATGAATAAAATATCCGATACAACTATCTGAGATCTGATATGATATTCCAGATTTTTTTGGATATTCGATATCTGAGATCCGATTAGCATCTAAAATGGTTCGGGCGATCAAGCAGGCAGGAAAATCAAGCCCATTGTCACCCCTAGGAACCGGCACCTCAGGCTCCTCCTTGGAATACGAGTCCTCCTTGACATCGTCCTCCTCATTGTCAACCATGTTCTTGCCGCCGTAGCCAACCTTGGTGAAAAGAGTCGGCACCCAATTGGCATTGGCCTTTTCATCACGATTGGATAACAAGGCAGTTGATGACACACTATGAGGCGACGACAGTGGCAATGAGGAGAATGGGAAGGGCAACAACAAGGACAAGGAGGCGGCTATGGCATGAATTGAACGAATCATTGGAGAGCAAAGTGAGAGAGATAGAGTTTGAGAGTGAGAAAACCCTAATTGACTCCTTCACGAATATAAAGCATGAAGCGTCAGCCTACTTGGCTTCCTAATTTGTGATATTCCAGATGGTTCCATAGGGTTACCGACAGTGGTCACAACAATATCACAGATGGTTAAAACTGAAAGCCCATTTGTAATTATATCACAAATTGTTCATTTATAGAGTTGACTACGATGTGATCACTTATCATAGACGGTTTGTAAATGTAGCCATCTGAGATATGATAAGCAAACGATTGTCGTAAGGAGCCGAATGGGATGTGCGGTTATCCGAGCCGGTTTTTCCCCCGGCTTCCCTAAGCTAACAGCAGACGGTTCACTTTAAGAACCGTCTACCTAACTCTGTAGCTAACGGTTTTTTCAAACCAACTTGAATACCTTGTTAAATATGTGGCCTTCTCTAGTAACAATCACAACCCATTGTTGGTCCTCTGCCATCGGCCTGCCTGCCATTGCTGCTGGGCCGTATGACCACCTCAGTTATCCCTCTAAAGCTAGAGAGACGCCAAATCCTGAACCCTAACTCTAATCTTTAATTCTTACTTCACGGGACAAGATGACCTCGTTAGAGAAGATGAAGTGCCCGCCGGTAAGCACAAATCTTTTTTGGATCTCGTGGCTAGAATTTTTGCTGATTTGGGGCTAACCGTTCCGTAAAATTCTTGAATGGCATTCAGGGGCACACACCAAGCAACTGCCATTTAATTTTTAACTAGAAAAATCTGATAAATCCCAGCAAAAACTGTGAAAAAAAACCGCATCAGCGGATGGTTCACGTGTCATGTGTGTGAATAGTGAAAACTGAAAACAATCGAGACGGTACCGAAGTTACGCCTCCGTTCCAGCGTTCCTCCAGCCATTACCATCTTCATTCCCCCGTCTCGGAATCGCGACAGCCGCGGCGATCGGTTTCCCCGCCTGTCGCCTCCGGGCCTCCTTCCACCTTAAGTGTACCCACTATCCTCTCCTAATCCTCTTCCGCTCCCGCTCTACTGATCTGCGGATTTCTTTCTGTGCCTGGATTGATTTTGATTCCTTTCTTTCTTCGTGTTGCGCCCAACATTTCTTGCATTGTTGTGGAGCCAATTGATTTCTTTTCCATCGTCAACAAGTGGCTTCGGGTATTTGCCACTCTAGTCCATATTTATTGACATAAACGATTTCACGTTTCATTAACCTAAGTAGCATTAAAAGGTCAATCTTTCCCGTGGCAAATCATCAATTTATTCGATTGTTGTGAGAGTTCTTGTTCTGGTCTCGTTTCTCCTCTGGGCGATCTGACCCAATCTGGGACTCCAATCCATCCAGTTCGTTCTGCCATGGATCGGACCTGTTGGCCGCGTGGTGGAGCACGTACTAACAATGGTTCATCCTGGAAGAATTTGGTGAGCCACGTTAGGTCCGCCCCTGCGTGCGTCTAGGTGGGTTGATGCGTTTCTTGGTCGCTTCGGAGGCACTCAAAGGCGAATCAACAACTTGCCTTCGGTTAGTTGTAACCGAATCGGGTAGGGACGGGAGATGGTACTAGGGCACGTTCCGTTCCTTTGCTTCTCTTCCCTCCAATGTCGGTGGATTTCTGGCGAAATTATTGTTAGCGACGAGGAGGGGGAGCTGGGGGAGTGATGACTTTGAGACGCAGATCTGGTGTTTTGTTCAGTTGTGATTGTTGCTGCTGGTGGTGGTGGTAGCGGCGGCGGCGGTGGTTTTTAAATAGTGATCTGTTTGATTTGTTGTTTTATGCTTTTTTAAATGGCGTCTTAGGTCTCCGAGAAAGTGATGTGTGTTATGTATCTTTTTGCTAAAGAGTAACCGGTCTCTAGATTTTTTTTATGTAGGCTGCTGAATGTGTGTTTATTTTGTATGATGTGTGTATCGAACTTGTACTACATATAATTCATTTAAGAAAAAACCCTAGGGTTTTGTTGACTTGTCAAATGGAAGTATGGAACACGTGACAATCCATGGCTTAGGACCGTCTAAAGAAGTCTCTTAGTGGTAGCTTTTCTCAAATGATGACTTGTGGAAGGAAGAAAGAAAGATGGTGTCATTCTTATTTTTTAGTTTCCTTAATCAAATGACAGTGACTAAGGACTGACAATTCTTTCTTTTCCTACTTACGCTCCTTTTGTGTTTAAAGAAGGTCTCGCCAGTATTCCTTTTTTTTCTTTTTACAGTTCATATCTTATATTCCCTATAGAAGATTCATCTTTTGTATCTTAATCAGTAAATGGTTCACGTGTTATGGTTGGTGAGTGTATCATCGGGACATGCATCAGCATCATCGTCCTACCTTTGTCCCTGCCTAGGCTTTGGAGGTTTCTACTGCCTATCTGCTCCACTCGGTTGATACAGCTCATTTCTCACATCTCATTCTAGCGCTGTAACTTTTGCATTCTGGGTTATATTATATGGTTCAAACCTCAATTATTTGGCTGCTCTTAGTTGACTATGGATTAAAATACTGCATTTGATTATCCCCAGTTATTGTATAGATCGTTTTCCTGTTCATGGGCTACATGTACTCCGCCATCTCGGCTCCCATGTTGTGTACATTGAACGAAACATAGAGGCAGAGAGAAAGGGAGAAGGAATATGTACATCCGATCAGAGTATCAAACTACTCAGTTACACCACAACCGCTTAGCAGCTTTCGTTCATGCATCTGGCATTATTTTTCCTTTGGGTGTTAAAGAGGTTTGGTGGTGTCATGGACTCATGTGAGCCTTTATGATTAATGGATGTTTGGTGGGCTCATGTGTAACATGATCACATTGTGTTGTTAGACCAACTCACACTTCCACAATTATTCTGATTACTAATCAGCCTTGGCACGATTATTTTTGAATGCGAGAGAGAGGGGTGGGTAGATCTAATTTGGTGGCTTGTGGAAAGGGGTTTATAAGGAGTTGTGCCTCCCTCTGCTTAAGCAGCTTCTCTTTGCATACAAGAGGTTGCCTCCATCTCTTCTCTAGTAGTACTCCCCTCAAGATCTTCCTGAAATTCTTGAGATCTGGTGAGGGTTCTTGCTGATCCCATGTAGTAGTACTTCTTGATTCATTTTAGTTTTACACCTGTTCATGCATGACATGGAAATCTATTTTGTACTTGTGGTTGTTGTTCTTGAAGTTCTCTGCCCATACTGCTTTCAGATCTGAGAGTTCACTTGACATTCATGGTTTGGATCAAATATGATTCGCAGTCATAGTGACTTGAATAAGATTTGCTTCATGATCTTTTTCATTTACCCCTCTTGTGGGTTAGATTTTCTATTTTTTTAACTGCTTGATGCTAACATGGGTAAATTAGATGCATAGTATTGCTGTTTATGTTGTTTTCGTTAAGTAATATCATGTTGATGTTGCTGTAGTCATGGACTATATTTCTGTCTTTCTATTTAGATGCAGTCTAAACTGCTAGCGTACCTTTTTACCCCCAGACTTGCAGATCTTTCCAAATTGATAATATCTGATTATTCTGTAACTCCTGTTCGTTTCTCAGTTCAATTGAGCAGCCTTCTTCGTACCTGGTTCCGTATGCCTCCGTTCACATGTTTCTTCCAAAACCTTGTTGCTTATGCTTAAAATTTGGTTGTTATGTCTGATCTATGTTGTAGATTTAAGTGTCCTGTTTTGCAATTAACTAAAGATCACATTTTTCAATCACAGATTAGACAGTAAGCTGACGAGATGGTGAAGATCTGTTGCATTGGAGCTGGCTATGTTGGTGGCCCAACAATGGCCGTCATTGCCCTCAAGTGCCCGGATATTGAGGTTGTTGTTGTTGACATATCCAAGCCTCGCATTGAAGCATGGAACAGTGACCAACTCCCGATCTACGAGCCTGGCCTCGATGACGTCGTGAAACAGTGCAGGGGAAGGAACCTCTTCTTCAGCACTGATGTTGAGAAACATGTTGCTGAGGCAGACATTATCTTCGTCTCGGTGAACACTCCCACCAAGACCCGTGGGCTTGGAGCAGGCAAGGCTGCCGACCTCACGTACTGGGAGAGTGCTGCTCGTATGATTGCTGATGTCTCCAAGTCCGACAAGATTGTCGTTGAGAAGTCTACGGTCCCTGTCAAGACAGCAGAGGCTATTGAAAAGATTTTGACTCACAACAGCAAGGGCATCAACTACCAGATTCTCTCAAACCCAGAGTTCCTTGCAGAGGGCACTGCGATTGAGGACCTGTTCAAGCCTGACAGAGTGCTCATCGGTGGCCGGGAGAACCCTGAGGGCAGGAAGGCTGTTCAGGCTCTCAAGGATGTGTATGCTCACTGGGTTCCTGAGGACAGGATCCTCACCACCAACCTGTGGTCTGCTGAGCTCTCCAAGCTCGCCGCGAATGCATTCTTGGCGCAGAGGATCTCCTCTGTGAATGCCATCTCTGCACTCTGCGAGGCCACTGGTGCCAATGTATCTGAGGTTGCCTATGCCGTTGGGAAGGACTCAAGGATTGGCCCCAAGTTCTTGAACGCCAGTGTTGGCTTTGGTGGGTCCTGCTTCCAGAAGGACATCTTGAACCTGGTGTACATCTGTGAGTGCAATGGCCTCCCCGAGGTGGCCAACTACTGGAAGCAGGTCATCAAGATCAACGACTACCAGAAGAGCCGGTTTGTCAACCGTGTTGTGTCCTCCATGTTCAACACTGTTGCTGGCAAGAAGATCGCCGTTCTTGGTTTTGCCTTCAAGAAAGACACCGGTGACACCAGGGAGACCCCGGCGATTGATGTATGCAAGGGCCTGCTGGGTGACAAGGCTCAGATCAGCATCTATGATCCCCAGGTCACTGAGGATCAAATCCAGCGGGACCTCGCCATGAACAAGTTCGACTGGGACCACCCGATGCACCTGCAGCCGACAAGCCCCACTGCTGTGAAGCAGGTGAGAGTGGTCTGGGATGCATACGAGGCCACCAAGGGTGCCCATGGCCTCTGCATCCTCACCGAGTGGGACGAGTTCAAGACCTTGGACTACCATAAGATCTTCGACCAAATGCAGAAGCCAGCCTTTGTCTTCGACGGGCGCAACATCATTGACGCCGAGAAGCTCAGGGAGATTGGCTTCATCGTCTACTCCATTGGCAAGCCGCTTGATGCATGGCTCAAGGACATGCCCGCGGTTGCTTAATCCTCCATATTCTCATCAGACTAATGCCACTGGAGCCGCAGGAATTCTATCAGGAAGAGGAATTGGTTGACCATTCTTTATAGTCTGTTTTAGCTCCAGGCACTATGATTTTCTCTTAGGCATAAGAAATGTACGATGTTAGTATCTCTGTTTCGCAGTATCTGTTTTCATGTTCACAATATCTGTAGCCCAGTGGCTTGATGTATTTATCTTCATCCATCCTTGTTTTTCCCATTTACTTTTTTGGCTTATGCTGAGAAGTTTGCCTTCAAATTTTTCGATAAAGGAATTTTTATTAGTTTTTATCGTTATATTAAGGTGATACAAATATATAAGAGTTTACTTCTGGTCTATGTCGTGGCCTCAATTTGGAGTCTAGAGAGCCAACCAACATTAGGTAAAAATCTTTTTGACCATCGGCTCTATAAGATTATATGTTAACGCTACCCTATTTTGGTGCTCTAGCCACTGTAACATAGTCTATATAAGGAACAGCCGTGTACATATATAAATAACCTATAAAATAGAGTTAATCTTCCTCTAGTTAAAAGCTACGTCATTTCTACAAAACCATAATGATCAGCAGAAGAGCCGCTACCATTATTTTGGATTTCCGTTGCTTATTAATCCTATCCACCCAGTTGCTAAACATATTTTGTACGTTTCTTGGAGGGTAAAGATTAGAGTCTCTTGGATAATAAACCATGCAAATCGGCGGTCAAAAAAGAGGTGATTAATTGTCTCATTCTTGTAACAAAAGCGACACTTTTGCCAACCTTGCCATTAGCTTTTGATTAGATTATCTTTTGTTAGAGAACTCATTTACGGAGGTACCAAAGAATTTATTTTTATTTTTAACGGTATCCTTAGTTTCCATAGTTTCTTGTTTATTCTTGGTTTATCATGATTCATAAGAGTCTCGTAAAGCAAATTAACTGTGAATTTTTTGGATTTATTCAAATTCCATCGAAATCCGTCTGGCTCTTGAATAAGATTAATGTTGATAAGACGAGGAAGCAAATCGTTCCAAGCTATCAATTTTGGTCCGTTTAGATCCTGATGAAAAGTTATATTTTATAGGTAGGATTGTAAAACATTTCTTGTTAGTTTCGAACTATGTTATATAAGCTAGAATATTGGTTGCTTAAAGAGAATTTTCTAGCTATATATAATCTAAAATCTGATTTATGAACTATCTTTAACATTGAAGGAACAAAAGCGAAGAAAATGTCTCTTCACCTTCATCAATCATACCCAAATATGAAAATCCTTAGCCTTCCAGCTGACTTGCAATATGGGTTTTGATCCGTTCAAATTATTAGGCTAACTATCTTTGCTCTTTCCACACACGCCAACAATTACAACTAGTACTAGCAGGCTTGGCATGCCCATCTCCTCGTAATTGAACTCAGCATTTAGCTGGTCTTGTTCTTGCGGTTGGCCTTTTGAACATGAATTGTAGGAGCTCCAACTTATATAGAAACCATTCCCCTTTTGTGATCTTTCGCTCAGCTAGATATCAATATATATGTCAATCCTTTCACAGGCATAGGCGAATGCTAAATATCCATATGTTCTCCCACTCTGTCTGAGTTTTGCTTGACTTATCACACATGCATACTTGAAATACTTTACTTAGCTTTCTAAAGTGGTAATAAAGTTTTTCCAAAGACCCTCTTCGGTCACCAATTTACATAACCTTTGAAATGTAGAGAATTATATTGGACATCAAGGTCTTGTACCTAAACCTCCCTGATCTTTAGGTTGACACATGACACTCCATTTCTCTAAACCACCCTGATCTTTAGGTTGATACAAGACACTTCATTTCAGTAGTAATCTAGTCTTTTGAGTACGTGATGCGCCCGTAGCTCCCTTGGATACACACATGGTTAATTCGCTCCGTATTGTTCATATTTTCTTTGTAAAGAATAAAATATTGCTAAGTTTTGTGTTGTTTTTTTGCTTAGGAACATAGGAGAAGCACCACCACCTTACCCGGATACAACCTTTTAAAGGCCAAGTCTACTCAGACTCGAGGCTGAGTACTAGTCGTGGTTGTGGTCGAGTCGCAGAACAACACATCAGTAAAACGGGTATAACTCTCTCATACGAAGTCCGTTTTAGACAATCTTTGACATTCTGGAAAGTTTACGACGAGCCTTTTCCAATGGATATGAGCTCGACCCAATATTCCTTATAGTTTAGTCAGAATCAAAGAAATAAGATGTTGCACCACTATTTTAGACCTAGTTGGGTCTTGTAATCGTGTCGTAGTCGGAATCCAAGTTGTGTACGCCTCTTTCCACGGCTGCACAACCCTTGGTCGATCTCCTCACGTCCCCCCTATATATACACAATAGCTGACGTAGTTTAGGCTCAGGTTTAGCTTAGATTATTTTGTTTTAGACAGTTTCACCGTTTATCGGTTTGTTGAACCCCAACTCGAGTAATTCATTAGCAATTAGCAATATTCAGATTGCATCTATCTGTTCTTGCTTGTGTTCTCGATTCGTTTGTAGGAAAAGCCTTCTTGGCGAAGGTCAATCACGTCTTGGCACGGTTGATAACCACAGAGTAGTGGTGTAGTGGTTGCGAGGGTTCTTGATCTATTCTGTTCGGAGCCTTTGGATCATCAACGTCCAAGCTCCACCAATCAACTTATCATATTACCTTTCGGAAGATCGGGTAAACGCGCATCAAGTGGTATTAGAGACTCATTTGCCCGTTGGTAATCTCAGTTATTCCCTTTGTTTCGTTGTTTTCTATTATCTAAAGTCTAGAAAATTGCCCCACAAAATATTTAGTTCTTAGTTTTTCCGCTGTCCAAACCACTTTGAGCCTTCGCAATTTTGTTTTTACTATTCACGTTGTTGAGTTTGAGTCCATCGTCGGTGTCCTTGTTGCTGGTCGAATCATCGTGATCTTGTTTCTAGTGTTGAGTCTTGTTGTTTAGTCGTCGTGTATCTCAGTCTTGCCTTATTTGCTATAGCCGAGATTGTGTATCTATTCGAGTTCAACCACTAGTCGAGTCGACCATCAAGTTGTGTTCGACCACTTATTGCTTTAACCATCTACTCGAGTTTGACCACTGGTCAAGTCGACCATCAACTTGTGTTCGACCACTAGTCGCTTTGACCATCTACTCGGGTTCAACCACTAGTTGAGTCGACCATCTACTCGGGTTCGACTACTAGCCAGGTTTGAGCATCTCTTGCTTCGACCTCTAGTAGGATTAGAACATTTACTCAGATTCGACCTCCCACTCGGATTCGCCTCCACAATCTAGTCAGAGTTTACTTGTTTCTGGCCACTCTCGAACATCCCCACGAGCTCATCATATCGAGTATTGTCCGACAAAGATCGAGTAGCAACTCGAGAGCCGAAATAGAGGAAGCCAAAGTTCAGAGAGAGGGAGAGAGATAGTATCATTTTATTACCTTTATACCTCTACTCTCCGGAAAAAGTTTGTGACCCACATACCAAGAAGAGTTTTGAGTTTTGTGTCACATTTGCAAAAAAAAAAGGTGCAAAAAAAGAGAGTACAAAAAACAATAATTCAAAGAGAGAGAGAAATTCATATTGCATTGCGAATTTTGTTCCATTCTGCTTGTGTCTATCCTATTTTTTCGGCTTGCTTGAGCTAGTTCTAGAAACACGTTCGGACCAGCCACTGTGACGAGTACTGTGGACTTTTATCAGTTTTGCTAATCTGATTTCAATTATTGCCATTCCTTACTACTAAATATTGCCTGTCCAAGCTACACCTTCTCTCGATCAGAATGGTTTCTCCCCTTGCAACTACCTCACTCGCACCCGATGAGGTATCATGAACCAGCCACTAGTTGTGCCAACTGCGGTGATAGGAAAAAACACTTGCAAGAGCGTGGTAAGACACTTGAGAGTGTGTGACTCCACCTTCACCACCTAGTAGTCGATAGGGATAATTTATCTTTCGTTATTTTCTATCTTCAAGTAACCATGGCAGGATAAGTATCGGATGCGAAAGAAGGTGTTTTGAGGGAAGAACTCACAATGTTGTTGGATGATCATCGACAAACTATTAATGACAACATTGACAAGAAGCTTGTGGGAACCAATACCGCATTGCAACAACTCAATGAAAGCATTGCAATGCTCAATACACGCTTTGATCGATTAGTTTTCGCATTTGAGAGGGTTAAACGAGGGAGAAACGGTCGAGGTTGAGCGATTGCAGGGCGGGGATCACGATAGAGGTGCTTAATTGGCGACAAACAGACCGGGGCAGCTCGGATTTGAAAGGGTGGTGGGGAAAATTGGGGGCGAAACCCCCGATGTGAAGAAGGAGAAGCGGAGCCGGCTCGAGCAGCTTAGCAACTAGGGCGCATGGCTCAGCTCGAGTCGAGGCCCACACGGTAGTGGAATAGAGAAGGGAGGGGGTGCCTTAGGCGTGCCAGTAGGCCAGCTCAGGCGCGGCCCAGCGCGAGAGAGTGAGTGGGTGGCCAACGCGGGGAAAGGAAGGGAGAGGGGGAGGGAGGAGGAAATGGGCCGGGGAGGGATTTAGCCCGAGAAGGGTTTAATAAATAGAAATTGCTTTTGTTTTTATATTTTGAACCAAATTCAAAAGAGGTTTAAACGAGCGCCTTCTAGCGAACTTTTGCAAATAATTTTCATGCATAAAACCCTATTGCAACTACTGCAGCATGAATGCAACAAACTTAAATATAACCTATGGCAAATTTACATATAAAAATTAATTTCCTTCTAAAATGAACAAACCTATAACTCCTATTTAAATTCTAGCAAATTTTAAACTAGTACAAAAATTGAAAATTTAGGGTGTTATAACTACACATCCCATACCACTAACCAAAAGGTTCTGGCCTTAGCCGTCCCCACACATCCACTCTTACAATTTTGCATACACAACACTGGAATCCACTAATTAATAGGCCAATAATGTCCCATACCAGATCTTGTGATTGGTACGATATTTCTTTGGTTGTCGCTCTATTAACCGATCCTTACTTAGGCCACTTGAGCAATTGCCAAACCAACAACATAACTGTAACCACCATCACTAACACCTCTTTACTCAAGACCTAAGGTTCTATGTTGCTATACCATTACCAAAATTCTCAACTCATAGTTGCATAGTTCATTAGTCATGTTTAACTGACTACCCATCCATACCCTTGTGCAATGCTAGGCAAAAGCTACCTAACATAACCACTACAAACAACTAGGCGACAAGGAATATAAGAAACAGGGTACTATAAGTAAATAGGATTCAAAATTAATAGCATTCATGTTTGGAATAAAGAACGTGTTTAAAAAATTAGGATCAGAATGTTCAAGGACACTTGGCTCTTCCAACTTACTGCTCAAACTATTCAAAGACTTAGTCCCAGAGATTCTCTAACTACTCGCCTACTCTCGAAACACAGCAAAAAAGCACACAACAGAACTAACTAAGAATAGTGCATGAAACAATAGCTATCATCCATTGAAAAAAGTAGTAAAAGATAGTACACGCTGCTACGAACACGAGAGCGCAAAAATTGTCTAAATCGGAGCTAAAACGAAAAAGTTACGCTAAAAACAAGTTTAGGGTTAAATCTGTAAAGGAAAAGGACTTGTTTTGAATAAAACAGAGAGGACATGGGCCTTTTGTAAAAATAGAGGAACCTATTTGTACATAAAGAAAAGTTTAGTGACCAAACTATAAAAAGATAGTGGTTTTTTGGTAAATACAAAGAAGTTAATGGGCTAAAGTGAAAATTTGCCAATTTTGCTGAATTAAAAACAATTAGAATTGACTTGATAAAGGCTCTGCTGATGTGGCTTGACATGTCGGCTCTAAGGCTGAGGTGGCTATTGACGTGGCAGACTAAGGTGGCATAAGTGCTGACTAGACTTATGCAGCCACGTGTCATCGCGTGATTGGGTTGACGAAGGGGGTATTCTAGATCTAATCTAGACCGTGGCTTTTAGATTAGACGGTGGATGAGAGAGGAGAGGCAATCGGTGCCAGTGATAGAGATAAGACGGCAACGGAAGGGGAACAACGGCGGCGAACATCTTGGCACGGCGGCACTTCATCGAATTTTCACCACAGCGGCGCTAAGGTGGGCTATGGTTGACAGCGAGCGGTGGAAAACGGCACGGAGGCTAAGGCAATCCTGTTTGAGGGGGAAGGGGTCCTTACCAAGGCTCACACGAGCGCGTCCATGGGACTCGGCGACGATGCAACTCGACGAGAGGCGAAGAAGCTCTTTCGACGGCCAATGGTCGACAAGGAGGAGTCGGCGAACTTTCTTCCAAGCTTGTGATGGCGGGCTAGGGTTTGACAAAATAGATCAAAAGGAGGGGGCCGCGGGCTTATAAAGGCGGGGAAAACATGAGGGAATCGGATAGGCTCGGGGGTTGTTGGGATACGGGCTCGGAAGAGCGGCAGCTTATAAAGGAGTAAGATGGTGCGGGACCTGCACATCAGAGGGAGAAGGGAGGCGGGGTTCGGCTGGGCGCCAACAGAGGGAGGCAGGGAGGAGCAGCTGGGCCAGCGCGCGGTCCAGGCGAGATGGGCCAGCGCGTGGTCCACGCGAGAGGGGAGGCTGTGAGATGGAGAGATTAGAGTGGGCTCGGCTTGGGAGAAGAAAGAACAGTGGGCTGGCGGGAAAAGGAAGAAAAGAAGAGAAAAGAAAAGGAAATTCGGCCCAGGACATAAAAGAGATTTTCTTTTTATGAGACATTTTGAAAACTATTCAAATTCAAACGGCACGCCTTAAGGTTTTCAAATATTCTTTTTCACACAATAAAATGCTAATACATCTATTCCAGCATGAATTCGTACCACCAAGGTATAACCTACGACAAAATTAAATTTATTTTAAAAAATAGGTTTTTACCTTTCTTAGTTAAACCTCAATTAAATTCTAAAAAATGTTAGAGAATTATGAAAACCAGAGTATTACAGCTTCATATTTGAATTTGTATCCTTTGTAACATGCTCCTTTGAATCCATTAGCTTATGTGTGGCATGCCTCCCAACTGGAGAACACTCCACTTTGCCGATCACGATGGACAACATACCATATCATAGCAGTCCTAAATTTCAGAAAGTATACAAAAATGATTGCAAAAAAAACTAGTAGCATCCAACTGTCAGGTTTTTAAGAAAAATTATATTGATATACTACAAACCACACTAAAGATACAACCAATAGTTGACTGCATCGGCATTCGAACAATTGGCATTCGAACAGTTGGTTGCCAATGAAATTACAAATTTGTGAAATTGAACCATTTCGACTAGAAAGGTGGTTACAACGTACAACAGAAACTCCACAGCCTAAAAGAGCTAAAATTGTGGAGAATCAAATCTGCCAAACTAAATAGCAAACTTGTCAAGGCACTTTTTAGCTGACTACCTCTGTTACTATGGATATGTTTCACCACATACCCACCCAATCTCATTTCACGCCTAGCAACTTATCTACTAAAAACCTATGCCATAGACTCTAGCACATTAGGTTGCCTATTCTAGTAAGTAGTTCATGATCTCTAAATACTTCAAATAACATATGCATAAGGATTATTTCTCATGTTGCAGCTATTTGGTCCCAAAACTGAAACTGGATCTCCCATTAATTCATCAAACAAGTACAAAGATAAGGAGCAAAACAGCTAACAATGTAGACAGACCTTCAAGAATTAACATATCAAATCATTCTTAGCGATTTAGCATACAATGTCCAAATACTCTAGTGTTGGAGCAAGAGTTCGTCTTGCCCCAGCAAGTACGGTGAGAGTTTCTTCTAAGGAGGAGACTCAAGCTTGGAGATGAAGTTTAAGAGGAAGGAACACCACGATTGTATTGATGGTAGAAAAAATGGGTCGACCTGGGAGGAGTATCACAGCGTGACTTGGTGTTTTTTCACCTTTGTGTCTTTTTGCTGTCTAGGTTGTCCATTCTTCCCAGGCGACCATGGCTCCTATTTATAGGGTCGTGCGTAGCTTGGCGTACAAGTTATCATAATGTACAAATATATGGGATCTGACCGATTTACTGAGCCTTATCCCGAATAACTACTTTATACCCTATTTGGGAGATAAATATCCACCGTAGTAATTATCGTAGTGCCTGCCCCTTGAAGGGGGCGAGCTGATCGCCAACTGTGGCTCAGCGCCGCACTGTCAGGGGTGTCAGGATAGCCTCCATTATGCAGGGATGTCAGAGTGGCGTTCACCAGTCTAGGCATTTAATGCCAGTCACCTCCTTGCAGGCAAAGTATTACCAGTGCTCCCCTTCTGCAGATCTTTCCTGAGGCTTGATGACTCACCCTGTAGCCTCCGGAAAGCCGGCCCGAGCAGCTGGAGATGAGGCCTCGAGAGACATGCTCCGGGGGGTGAAACCTTCGGGAGGCAGGGCTCCGAAAGACCAGGGCTTCGGGAGGCCGAGGCTTCGGGAGACCGAGCCTTTGGGAGGCTGAGCCTTCGGGAGGTAGGACTCCGGAAGCCCGGGGCTTCGGGAGACCAAGGCTTCGGGAGACTGAGCCTTTGGGAGGTTGAGCCTTCGGGAGGCAGGACTCCGGAAGGCCGGGGCTTCGGGAGGCCGAGGCTTCGGGAGGCCGTGCTGGTTAAGCTAAGGGGCCGCAACATCTAGTATGCAGAACCTTGACAAATCTCTAGGTGAATCACTAAATTATTAACAAATATGTAAATCATTGCATAGGGAAAGCATCCACTCTCACTAGATATTTTGTTTCCTACGGAATTCCTATGAGAGTCCTACATTCTAGGAGGCCCTAAATAATGAAATGGATTGATTCCTACAAGTCGCACTAGTATCTGCAAGCAATATGATTCCTGAAGCATACATTTTTGTTTCTATTACTATTTTTAATATATGTATCTACCAAGTTTTGACATATCCAGATCATGCAAAGTTGATGAAAACCATCATATTTGGAGCAGAAATTCACTTTACTTTCTTCCTCTTATACAAAAGTATTTATATATTCTCTAGCCAAGTAAATTCAAACCTTCCATATTGCTAAAATCAGTTAGAGATCAACAAATAGTTTCGGCACATGCGATTCTGCTAGGTAAATTCGATAGCATGGTCAAATTTATAAAGCAATAATTTATTACTAACAATATGCCCTAATTTATATTGAGCACATCCAAACCAAACTCGGTGTCGATTATCGAAGGCCTTGAGCTCTTCCTCAGAGGCCTTCTCGATTGTCCAAGCCAAAACATAAACATTAAAGATAGTTCTCAGATCATGATCATGATGAATTCAACTAGAACTATGTTGATTGCACCAAGAACTGAACCACCATGATTCATTTTCAAGAGAAAAACAGTGTATATCAGCTCCTAGTGGCTGTACCAAGAATGGACTAAACAATGACTCAGGAGCCTAAATAGTAAACTGAAACATATTTTCCTATTGAGAAATTAAAACATCATATTCATGTTCATGGAAAAGTTGATAAGAACAACGCTAATTGACCAACATAACTAACACTTTTCTCACAATCTCAGTGAAATCGGCCTCGGTGAGCTTTGAGGAATTTGGGGAAATTCATTCTAGCTTCCTAAAATTAGAATTTTTTAAAGACCAGCTTGTGAAAAATTCGATGAAAGAACTCGTCATTCATAGGGATGTACTATCAACTCATCATTCATACAGATGTACTACCA
This sequence comes from Phragmites australis, assembly GCF_958298935.1. Lineage (NCBI taxonomy): Eukaryota > Viridiplantae > Streptophyta > Magnoliopsida > Poales > Poaceae > Phragmites > Phragmites australis. Next base: position 14,710,414 of record NC_084936.1, on the reverse strand, counting down.
ATCTAACATGAACAGGAGAAGATAGAGAGGAGATGGAGGTGGCGACGTACTTGGGCGAGGGAAGAGGGAGATGGTGAGGGCGGGCTCCGGCTTGACAGCATGGATGGTGGGCTCGACGGAGATGAGGATGTCCGGCAGTCCCTCAGTGGCGGAGGGGGCGAGGAGGCGGCGAGGGGGTGAGGAGGAGATGGTGTGGGGAATGTGCGCGATGGATCTGCGGGGTCAACGGCATTGTGGTCCTCAGCATCGTGGTGCTCGGCGTCACAGTGATGGAAGACGACATCGTGGTCCTCGGCGGTGGCAACAACGTAGACAGGTGAGAGGAGGCGGCAGCAGGAATGAAAGATCAAAAAATTTCTAAGTGTTGGAAGGAGGTGTAGGGCTTTTATAGGGGGACGGATTCACTGCCGGCTCATGAAGTCCACCGGCAGTGAAAATACTACTGCCAGCTCATGAGGTCCACCGGCTGTGAAAATACTTTCAGTGCTGGCTCATGAGGTCCACCAACAGTGAAAATCGTTTCACAGTGGTTTGTTCATCAACCACAATGTAAAAGATTTCATGGAGAAATTTGCTAATTAAATAAAATTTTCATGGATGAAAATTAATTAAAAAATTAATAATTGAAGCTTGCTATATACCTAACTTGCATGGATAAGTTTTTTAATTCATTAAAATGGAAAATAAATATGCTCATATCTTAATTTCTATATTGGAGCCTTCAAATTAAATAAAAAATATAATTGGATCTTGTTATATACCTAAATTTCATAGCTAAATTTTCTAATTCATAAAAAATAAAAATAAATATGCTCATACCTATTGCTAATGTAAATCAATAATAAATTCACCTTCATCAATACATATTAATTCATGTCCTTCATTAATACATAGTAATTCATGTCATTAATTAATATGCAAATAAACCTACTTAATCTGGCTTAATGATTCTCTCTTCATTATGATCACAGCGTACATAGGGAGGTTCGTTAGTGTCATCCATGAGACCCTGGTCGACGTCCTCTCCAAAAGGCAGTAGCGCGTTGAATTGATTGTAGTCTTCCTCGTCAACGACATTCTCCACTTCAACTATCCTTCATTTTCCTTGAAGAATCACGTGGCACTCTGCCTTATTAGCCGGGTTCAAGTCTGTTACATAGAAGACTTACATAACATCTTTCGCAAGTATGAATTGTTCTTCTCTATATCTAACGAGTTTTTCGTCTACTGTAGTTATATCGTACTTGTCGATTTTCACACCCCCTGGAGCCTGCCCATTGGCACCGAAAAGGGGAACTTTTAACATTCCATAGTTGAGCTCCCAGATTTCCTATATGAATCCACAGTAGGTCTCTCTATTAACATTGCAGTCATATGGATCTATACAGACACCCCTGTTTTGGTTAGCGCTCTTATTATCTTGTGCTCTCATATAAAATGTAAAGTTATTTATGTCATATCCTTGGAATGTGAGAATTGTAGTTGACGGTCCGTGAGCTAACACATTCAACTAAGAACACTCTATCAACTTATCCATCACATGTCTATGTAACCAGGTACCAAACTGATCTCGGTCCTCTCGCGCGATTCAAACATCGAACTTTCCTAGGTTTTTGGTGCATAGCATCTTTGTGAGAAACCGTCCAAACAGTATTCTGATTAATCATCAGGAGGGTCATTAAACATAATCACAACCTCGACGATCAACTACAATACCATCCCGGTAGTCCCGACACGTGTTTTGTGCCCAAGATCAGAACACATGTCTTTACAACATATAGCATCACAACACAGCTTAAGAAAGAGCAAGTAATTAGAGTTATATTATAAGTTCATAAGCATGAAATAAGTTATTACAATTTACAGCAAAAGAGTACTAGGAGGAGAGTGAAACCTGCTCAACTCCTAACCAACAAAAGAAACTAAGCAGCGCAAAACTAAAAGCTATACAACAAAAAGATGATGGGGCCACATGCCCTTAGAATTCACCCCAAAAGCACGACCTCCGAGAGTAGAATGAACTACTCTTGCCCGCCACCCTGATTGGCAGGCACGAAGTAGCCAAACACCGACCCTTCCTCATCTACAAAACCTGTAGGTCAGCTGAGTACGAAAGTACTCACAAGACTTAAACCATATAGAGCACATATACATAGCTCGACTCCAAGGATTATGCATTGAGCTATTAGCAAGGAAAAGCCACATGGTTAAGTTAAACATACGCGGTAAACAACCTATTTACATAGATGTGAGCAACTAACTTAACCAACGACAATATAATTCTACCCAGCCATAACCAACTGAACATAAATAACTGGCACCGTTGAACATATATGAAACAAAGATCAACTCAACCATCTCCCACATATCCAACCATCAACCACAAGCGAAAACTCTACGACCAATGTAGATAGACAAAAGCATGCTTACGATCGATAGCGTGGCATTTTAAAATGTTTTTACACCCTGCAGGGGATACTCTTGGACCCACACGACTTGACAACTATATGACATGCATGACCACATAGGCAGTGGCGGACCCAGTGATAGAGCGTTGGGTAGGCACTCGATTAGGCTTTTCCTTTTTTTTCTTTTTTCTTTAGATGAACCGTAGGTTATATCACATACTGAATCAAACTTGAATCAGATCCCAGGGTAGTCCCTGACCCACCTGGACTACCCTCTGGGTCCGCCACTGCACACAGGTCCATACAAGGGGTACTCATGTCAACCTTTCCTAATAAGTCCCAACCATTTGGATCATGCATCGTTCGACGCAGAGTACTAGAACTACTCCCGGAGCAAACTAGCACCTCTTACAAGCTCGCCTGCTCATACCATCAATGTTCACGCCCAAATGATCACAGCTACAGAGATATTCGGCTCGCCTTACCATTAGATCGGCATGTGGTGAATAAGGTAAGTGCTAAAGCCGACTACACCGACGATCGATGTTTAAACGATGCAAACGATCTACGGTGTCTGGGTTACTCTCTCGGCCTGCCACTAGGACACCCCTAGCACCGCCCACATCTCGTCTCATACTCACCACTCATACAACCATCATCAACCCATATCCAACATTGTGATCATGATGAAAGTAAATATCACCTATGCTCACGAATGATGAAACCATTCACCGCTCAACTTCTACCGAATGACCTATGCATTGCTAAGCATTCCGATTTGACTTGTAATTTAACAACATTATATGAAGCCAAGGTTACAAGGATATAGATTCATCAATAAGCCAAGATAGAGATCATGCATCAACATAGGTTCTACCTACATTGACCCGACATTGACTCACTAAACATGCAAACATACATGAAGCATAATTTATCAATTTTAGACTTCATTCAATTAAACAAAGGTGCAAAATGCTTAGTTGCTTGCCTTGCTGCTCTGGCGGTTGTCTGATATTCCCCGCACAACACTCACAGAACTCTGGGAGGTTGGCATCACCCTCAACCACGGATAGGGCACGCACTGGTTCTTCGCTCACTAAACAAGAACGCATGCAATGATAAGCATGAATAAAGTGCAATAATATATGCTACAATATGCATAACGACAAGCTACATGGATAAGACATAAGGAAGAACACAAAATTCGCGAACTAACAATGCCGGAGAAATACAGAAGGCCGGAGACTCCGGAAATTTCTCCAGACTCTCCGGACTTTTGCGAAGTCTCCAAAGATTTCTCCAGACCCTCCGGAAATTTCTCTGTACTCTCTGGAGAAATGCGGAGTATCTGGAGATTTCTCCGGACACTTCGGACCTTGCGCAGAAAGAAATTTCAAAGGGAAACTTTGGTTGATTCGATTCCAAATCGAAGAGCAAGATTTTGCAATGGCTCATGGGGGTCTAGAACTCACTCACTAATCTATCAACTCGATTCCTAACTCAATTTCATCCACAATCCTCTAATTTGCTCCAAAACTCAAGAACTCATGAACTTCACAACCCTAACTCCAAATTCGAAATCTATCCAACCAATACACAGATTTCTTGCTACGGATGCCTAGGGGACTCACCCAAGATCCTTTGCCGAGCTTGGGGACTATCGGTTGAAGGAAGAAAGCTCGGGAAGAGGAAGAACACCAGCGCTTCTTATGCTTCAACCATGAACACCAAAAGATATTAAAATCGGCTTGAATCCTTTGGGAAAATGAAAATGAATTGGAGGGATGGATATCTTACGAGCTAGTGATCGCGTAGACACCACATGCGCAAATCGATTCCTTCTCTTGAGGTGGGATTTTGAGGGAGAAGGAGAGAGTGCTTGAGAGAGAGGGAGAGGGAGCTGCTCCTTGCTTCTTTGGCCAGTTGAGAGCACGATGGGAGTGAGGGTGGGAGAGTGAGGGAGAGAGAGCGAGAGCAGGTGGGGGCTGCTGCCTCTTTGAGTGAGTGAGGTGTTGGACCGGGTGGTGGGTCCCACATGTTAGAGAAAAAGTCTGTTTCAACTGCGAATCACATTCTTTTCTCTCCCGTATTTCTTTCTCTCATCCAAATGACTCGAAACAAAGTGCACTAGTGTGCCAAAATAATTTACTTCAAAACTAATTATGGCGCTAATGATGCATGATTAAGATTAATCACGCGATTACGGAATTTGGAATGTGACAATCTTCCAATTTTCTTTGACATACGAGGTCAGTACAACTGATTGTTGCAGAACTGCGAAGCTTGCGTGAATGTAACAGGGTCGTTAGTGCGGAATGAGTTTGCACCTATCACATTTCCCGTGTAGCCTCCCCTCATGGCTACATACATGCACACAATCAATTTGAGATTCATGTAGTTGACGCAGAAACCAATGACCTCCTCGGTTCCCCAACCCTCTGCCATGCAGCCTTCCGACCAATTTCGGTTACGAATATATTTTTTCATAACTCCCATGAACCTCTCGAAAGGGTATATCTGATGCAGAAACATGGGGCCAAGAATTCATATCTCTTTCACAATGTGAACAATGAGATGCACCATGATATCAAAAAATAATGGAGGGAAACATGCCTCAAGCTGGGATAGAGTCTCGACCATGTCTTCCTGCAGCTTATCTAGCTTGGTCGGATCGATGGCCTTCTTGATATCACGTTGAAGAATGAACACAGCTTTATGATTGGGTTTCTAATCTTTGGTGGTAGAATACCTCTAATTGCAATTGGAAGGATCTGTGTCATTATCACATAACAATCATGAGATTTCATGCCAGTTAATTTCAAATCTTTCAAGTTTACTACTCTCTTTATGTTGGCAGAGTAACCGGATTGAACTTTAATTCCATGCAAGCACTTGCACATTACAATTTTCTCTGCCTTGATCAGACTGTAGCTAGCGGGACCAAGATATTTGTCACCTTTTTCAATATCTTTGGGATGTAGATCCTGTCTGAGTTTCAAACGTTTCAGGTCATTCCGTACTTAGAGTGTATTCTTTGTTTTGCCAAGTATATCTAGTAACGTACCAATCAAGCTATCACACACGTTCTTCTCAATGTGCATAATATTGATTGCGTGTCGAACCACCAAATCCGGCCAATAAGCTAAGTCATAAAAATATATTTCTTTTTGAACATAGGAGCTCTAAGATTAGATTTTGGAACCGGTGTACTCTTGTGTCCCTTTCTAAGGATAACCCTAAGTCCTTTTACCATCTCATATACTTTTCTCCCAGTGCTATACTTACGAGGTGATCGAGTCTCAACTTTTTCACCAAAATCTCTCCTGTTGCTGCGGTACGGGTGATCCTTGCGAAGAAATTTACGAAGACCTAGGTACACCATTTTTTGGCAGTTATTCAGCCACAAGCTCTCTATTTCATCCAAGCAATGCATGCATACACAGTAGCCTTTGATAATCTGCCCCAATAGGTTACCAAGGGATGATCGATCTTAGATTATTACGAAATGCATTGTGCGTAGGGTGAAGTTCTCTCGTTTGTATTCATCCCATACTCTCAAACCATCGTTCCACAGTGTTACAAGATCTTTTATTAATGGTTTTAGGTAGACATCGATATCGTTGCCAGGTTGCCTCGGCCCTTGCATCAGCACCAAGATCATAATATACTTCTGTTTCATACAGAACCAAGGAGGAAGGTTGTAGATACATAGAGTCACTGGCCAAGTGCTATGACTATTGCTCATGTTGCCTAATGGATTCATCTCATTCGTACTCAATCCAAATCTTATATTCCTCACATCTTCTATAAAAGGCTTCTTGTATTTCCTATCGATGTTTCTCCACTGCGTAGAATCAGCGGGGTGTCTCAGCATTTCATCATCCTTGCGCTCCTCGGTGTGCCATCGCATCAATTCGGTTTGCCTTTTATTCGCGAATAAACTCTTCAAATGGGGGACTATAGGAAAATACCACATCACCTTGACGGGAGATCTTTTCTTCTTTCCTTCACCATCGATATCGTCACTGTCATGCTTGTACCATGCTACACCATAGACGAGACATGCGTCCAAGTCTGCATGCTCTTCAAGATACAACATGCAATCGTTTGGGCATACATATATTTTATGTAGTTCTAACCTGTCACACCCGGTTTTAACGGTCAAAATCAAGTACGGCTTATGTGTATCCAGGAAGTTTAACACACATAAGGACGTCATAGGTGAAGTAATAAAAGCAATACTTTAACTTACAATCGTCAAACTCTTACACAAAGTCTTCACCTAAACAACTCTACTAACCAATCTATAACTATTAAACGACGGCAGCGGAACGAAAGCATCGGTGATCAAGCACTCCACAGGCACTGACTGGAAGACACGCTCCTAGAACACCAGGTCGTCATCTTGAAAGTCTTGAAAGTCTTCCACTGAGCAGCATATGTATTGTGGGAGATAGCAAGGGTGAGCACATAGAGTACTCAGCAAGTGTGGGAAAATAATGATATGCAGGCTTATATCAAGGATAGGCTGACACAATGTATTATTTGCGTAAATGCGGGTAAAAGGAAAACACATTTGGACTCAAAAGCATTAGACAAGTATTAAATGAATGTAAACCAACAATCCATCATCTAGCATACAAGGTTCCCCACCCTGCATACCACAATCGTCTAGTACTCCCTGTACTAAAACCAAGACCCCACCATCTAGTACTCCCTGTACCAGAACCAAAACCAAACCACCATCTAATCATGTGAGGATCCAAGTCTCTCATATCCGTGAGCACGGCTGTTATAACAGTTTTACACTCTACAGAGGTTGTACAACTTTCCCACGAGTCATGATTTCATCACCTGCAAGCAGATGACTAAAGTCTCCATGTTGCAGTGCCGGCCAAGCACTAAACACATGCCAGTGGTGTGTTGCCAGGAGATCACTACGAAGCCTTTACAAAGAATCCTCCCAGTATGTGTCACCAACACTCCGGGTTTCACCGCTAGGTACTACCACCTAGAAGCCCCCTCTTGTGCCATGTGGTTTCTGAGAATTACCTTCTCTCATCCACGCCTCCCCTCTGGCCCACACAACACTGAAAGAACCCTAATTAATCGGCTAAGCCTTCCCATATCAGTCTCGTGTTTGTACGGAGCTTCTCGGGTTGTCACTCCACGAACCGGTCCTTACTTAGGTTACTTGAGCAAATACTAAACCAACGTCATAACCATGACAACCATCAGAACTACCTTGCTCAAGGCCTAAGGTTCCATGTTGCTAGACCTAAGGGTTTATTTTAATTAAGAAAAGGACTAAATTGTAATTATGGAAAAGTATAGGGACCTTTTTGTGAAAATAGAGGGACCTATTTGTAATTATGAAAAAGTTCAGGGACTAAACTGTAAAAAGACAGGGCTTTTAGGTAATTACAGAAAAGTTCAAGGGTCTTTTTGCAAAATTACCATTTAAAGGAATTATCTGGAATTTTTGGAATTATCTTGTACTGGAAAAAACTTGAATTGCTGACTGGGTAGATGACTGGGCATAATGGCTGATGTGGCGTACATGTGGCACTGATGTGGCAGGGTGACGTGGCTAAGGTGCTGACTGTGTTTAAAGAGGCGACACGTGGCAACCTGCTACTGGCTACTGAAGAGGTATATGTACGATCTAATCTCAGCCGTTCGGACTAGATCAGACGGCTTAGGATGGATCGGGCGGCTGAGAGGATGAACACGGCTGAGCCAAGGGGTTCACGGCGGCGATCTCGCCGGAGATCGGCGCAGACCTCGTCGCTGGCGTCGGTCCTCGACGGCGAGTGGCGGCAGAGAGAGAAGGGAGCACGGGGATTCTGTTTTAGTCATGTACCGACTACGGCGCGGCTCGAGTGGTGTGCGGCGGCGAGGTAGACGTCGGCGACGCTCGGCTCTTCGTCGGGGACAGGGCTCCGGCGGCGGAAAGGCGACGACGAGCGGCGGGGGAGACTCTACGCAAGCACGCGGTCACAACGGCGCTCTCAAAAGCGGCGGAGAGGCGGTGGCAACGGCGGACGGCAAGCTCGGCCGAGAGCAATGGCGGGCGGCGGCGCAGCTTGGCGATTCGGTGAAAAAGGGCACGGGAGGCAACAGCTTTTGGCGAGATGGGACGGAGGGGCGTCAGGCGCTATTTATAGGCGGAGATCCAAGGAGTCCGGGGCGTGAACGACAAGGAAAAAGGCGGCGGCGCTACGGTCTCGTGCTTGGTTCGGACTCCGTCCGGAAGTAGGAGATGGTCCTGACCCGCGGGACCCACATGGCAGTTACTCGGGCGAAGGCGGCACGGCAGAAGGCGTCTTCAGCGGCGGGCGCGGGCGCAAGCGGCTGGCTGGGCCAGCTCAGGCGTGGCCCAGGAGGGAAGGGAAAGAGGGAAGCGGGCCGGCGCGGGAAGATGGGCCAGAGAGAGAGAAGGGAGAGGGGATTGGGCCGGGGCAAGCGGGCCGAGGCAGGCTGGTTGGACTGGGCCGAAGGGGGTGAGAGGGAAAGAAGGGAGGCCTGGGAGGGAGTTCGAATCTTTTCTTTTCTTTTTATTTCTTTATTCCTATTCTATTTTCTATTCTTTTCTAAACATTGCTAAATCTATTCTCAAGCAAACAAATTCAAATAAGTCGACCAAAAACTTAAATGCCTAACTCCAGCATGAATGCATTCAAACAAATAATACTCCTAGTTCAAATTTGAATTTGAATTTAGAAATTAGGTTTTATCCTATGCTATTTGTTTAAACTCAAATTAAATCTAGGAAAATTTTAGAGAATTTCAAAATTTGAAAATCAGGGTGTGACATAACTCTAATGGGTACACAATCTGCTTAGTCTGGTACATGTTTTCTAGTAGCATATTTCCTTTCGGAAGCAATTTCTTCAAGAACAGTAACAACTTTGTGAAGTTTGTATCAGACCTACATTGTTTGCCTTCAATTGTAGTAGCGAAAACACGATATGCAACTTTGTGTGCTCCTTCTCACAACTCGGGAACAACGGTGTTTTAGAGTCCTCTACCAAACACTGAAACTTTCGAAGCTCTCTTTCATCGGTGAAGTTCTTCCCATCGCACAACATCTGCTCTAGATCATTATCGTCGTCGTCAGCCAACATTTGCTCTAGATCATTATCAACCAACGTATCTTCGACAAGTGGCATATCGGTGTATTTGTCAGCCAGCATATTAGTACACAAGTCTTCGTCTTCTCTACCAATGTGTTGCCCTTTCTGTACGATCTCAGCTTTATTATGCTCGGTCCAACGGGTATAGGTAGGTATAAGCCTCTTAGCATCAAGTGGGAATATATCTGCTAGGTGGTGGAAAACTGCTTCTTGCTTTTGCAATCGACGTATGAACATCATATGTATTGAGATTGTGTACTTGGCTTGTGCGTCGCGGCTACTACCAGGAAATACTTCATGCCATTTTGTAGTCTGCACTCACACGGCTCACATCATACATCTATCTTATATCCATCTACAAGTATATCATTATTGTAAATCCATATTCATAATATCTAAAAGATTTTGCAATCACCAATAAATAAATTACCTCGTCATCTCCTACCGGCAATTGGCCCGGATTAGAGAAGCTGTCTTTTGTATGCTTTCACGTTCGCTTCCGATGAGTGTTTATTGGTGCCATCTCTAGAATTTTTAATTATTAATCAACCCTTATGCAGGACTAATTTAGTAAAAATAAAAAATAAATATACTAATGCCTAAAGTTTCTATATTGGAGCTTGGTAATTAATTAAAAAATATATAATTCGAGCTTGCTATATACCTTAATTTATGGCTAATTTTTCTAATTCATTAAAATCAAAAATAAATATGCTCATATATATAGCTAATGTAAATCAATAATAAAGATACACATAAGCACTCAGATAGTGTCTGGGGTCAAATTACATCGAAAACCTATGTGCAATAATTTTTCTAGATGGAACAAATCAATAGAGACTAAAATCAATATGGTTTTATTTCCAACAATCGTAAGCTATCCAAAAGGTCATTATAAACTTCTAAATTCATTTCTATGGTTGATTTTGACATGCATTGAAGATTTGACTAGGGTCTCCATAGGAATAAGATCAACTTCGGTTTTCAAGCTAACATTTTGAGTTAAAATGTTAAATATATGATTTAACGTAGGGTTTTCAACTTACTTCAGCTCAAGAGGCTCCTAGAAGCTTACTTGCTGTTGGGAAAACCCCCAAGGTTCACTTTCCCTAAAAAATAAAGAAAAGGCAAATGAGCAAATGGAAAGGAAAGAGGGGATTTTGTTTAGATAGTTAGGGAGAGCTCATCTAGACCTTCTTCTTGACTAAAATTGAACTTGAGTGGTGGGGGAATCAATGGGGGAGAAGGGATGAAGTGGTTGCTATCATGGGAGAGTTTGAGGGGGAGAAAGCAAAAACCAGTTTGTTAGCTCGAGCTAGAAGAAGGTAAAGGAAGGGGAGGGCCATTGGGAGGGCCACTAGGAGATATCATTGATGGCTCATATAACCAGCCGGTAGTGATATCCTTATATTGCTACTGATTAGTTATTTCAGCCAGCAGTGATGATGAATCTATGCATCACTACTGGCTCAAGCCATCAGCCAATAGTGATACCCCTTATCACTGTCGGTTCAAGCCATGATGACTGAATCTTCCCACTCGGCTGGCACTGATTCCCCATCACTGCTGGCCCATTATGAATCGGCAGTGATGGGCCAGCATAAAGCTGGTTTTGTAGTAGTGGCTTGCCGAAGACCGCTAGCTGCGAAGACATGGTGGCCATCTGAGAGGACATGGCGGCCAGCTGTTGAGCCAAAGCGCCAATATATTGTTGCACACTCTTCTGCAGGTCGGACACCACCTTGCCCAGGGTCTCCACGGCCTTAGAGCTAGCGCCCTCGCTAGAATAGGAACTTGGCAAGGTTGTTGTCGGTGAAGGTGCTGGTGTTGGTTACATGTGATAGATGTTCAACCAACAATAACTGTCATAGATGCAGCGCCCGTGGAGTGTGTCGTGAGTTCGACTTGCATCGTGTGCTGATTGGAATCGGATAGTGCTTCCACATGTGTAGTTGTCATGAACAACTGCACCTCCTCAACGTCATATGGGTTGAAGACTTGGTGAAGCACCTCCTCGGTCACCGGGTATAGCAAGTAGCTCATGGTGATGTGAAGAACACCTGATTCGGATTCTGGCATCTTTGATACGAATGTTAGGGTAAACACCGTCAGAAAGATAGTCGGGCGGTGTTGGCTATTAGGAGAGGGATTGGATTATAGATTGAGGAGACTTATAACCATAGGGAGGACATAGGAGAACTAGATTGTTCTCTCTTGCTTGCTTGATTGATTAGTATATAGCGGGCTAGCAGACCTACAAAGACCTTATTCAAACCAACTCTATCTCTAATCTTATCTCTAGTTTAAATCCAACATTATCTCTTAATTTTATCTCTAATTCTCTCTTGATTTAAACTAACCAAATTCTATCTTATCTCCTAAACCGAACTTGATTCAAACTAACAAACAATGATGACTAGCGAATAGAGGGTCTTAGTTATTTGAGTATCTGATCAGGAATCTATTTTCTTTTTCCTTCTTTTGGACAGATTTTGGACAAATGCCGGCTTGGTGATATAGTTCGGCAAAGCCCAAAGAAGTTGGACTCCACAGGTAATGAATTCTTTCGGGTATAGCTAAATGTGCAAAAGTAGGATTCAGGATAAGAAACTCTACTTAGTTGATACTATAGCCCATCAATATGAATATCTCATTGAGATTGCCACATGAGATATCTCCTGCAGTTGTCGAGAGTGGGGAAAATTGGAGTGTCGGGCAGAGGCAGCTGTTTTCGGAAGGATTCTGCTAAAGCGAAGCAATGTTCACGTACTCGATGAGGTAACTAATTCAGTTGATTCCTCCACTGATGCAATTATTCAAGAAACTATTCGCAAGGAGTTCGGGAATTGCACGGTCTTGACAATAGCTCACAGAATTCATACAGTAATTGACAGTGATCTCATTCTTGTTTTCAGTGAAGGTAAGCCACACAATTCAAACTCCAGTTCTCTACATGTTATTAGACCTAGCTGCTGCATTACTAAAATCTGTATGCTTTTATGTATGATGAGCAGGAAGAATTATAGAATACGATACGCCATCAAAATTACTGGAGAAAGAGAGTTCTGAATTCTCAAGACTCATAAAGGAGTACTCCCAGAGATCCCACGGCTTCAGCGGAACAGCAAATAATTGAATGTAACGAGAACAACATGAAACCAACCAGGGACACCGCAGAATGGCGAAGCTCAATAGGAAAGTTGCTCACCACACGATATCTCTGAGTAAAACAAAATACGCACCAAACCACGCTCATAGAGAGGCGGGATTTGCAGCGGATGGCACTGCTGTACTAGCTCTTCGATTCAGATGATCCAGAGAACTGTAGTCAAGTAATGTACTACAATATTGCTCATGTGAGGAAACAGAAACAATAAAATTGGTAGCTACTCGGCGTAAATTTGTGCACTGGAAATCCCGCCATGAAGTTGGAGGAATTCACGTGTGACTAAAGTAAGTTGAGAACTTACACGCCGCGCATTGAGTCAGGCATTCCATTGAGCCCGTGGTGGGCCGTGCGCGCTCGGAGCCATGCCTGCACGCCAAGCTCGGCCGGCGTCGTGAGCTTATACACCGATCAGAAGGATAAGATAGAAGCACATGGTAGCGGGATTCTTACCAAGTTACCACGTTTTTGTTGAAATATCGAGGGGACATGTACCTGAAATAGTGGAAGGCGACGGCGCGGTCCACCCACGTCCACATTCGTCGCTCGCCGTCCCAGACTGCGGCTCCGTGCGCACTCCTCCGCCACAACCGCCGTGCCTGCGCGCGCGACCCCGGCCCGGGCGCCCTCTGAGGGAAGCATTGGCTTGGTCCACGGCCGAACACTTGCCTGAGCCCTGAGGAAGTGAGGAGCGCGGCAGCCGGAGGGTGTCCTTGTCGAAGCTGCGGGTAGCGCCAACCACAAACGGATGATGAAGTCGCTGCTACGGAAGAAGGGCATTTCCAACTCGACCCAATCCCACGATCGCCGCGGTGGGGGTGGCCTCGCCGTAGCTCCGCCGCCGTGGCGATGAGAGGAAGGCAACGAGGAGGGCCTCATACAAAATAAATAGTGCCGAGGCCTATTATGCAAAATATCGACATGCGGTCTGCTTTTCAGACCTCAATCCGGACCGCACACGTTCGTCTAGCAACTAGAGTAAAAGTTTTCACAAAATTTAGCTTTTCTAACTGTGTAAAATCCTGAGCTAAAAATCTAACTTTATTTCTAATAACACCATCTTTACTTTATTTATTTTTGAAAAATCCATTTAGTACCGATAAGTGTATGATCCGGAGGAGGTGCGACAAGCTTTCATACTTTGTTACTTTCAAAATTTTCAAGTTCTTCATATATGGCATTGATCTAAGATTCATCAGTTAATGCATGTGAAACATCTTTGGGTTAAAAAAAGCAACAAAAGCTGAATGAGTATGAGAGTTAGAATCAATAAACCTGGACCGTGTGACTCGCTTATACAAATCTCCAATCATCTGATTAGGTGGATGACTGCGCTGAATGTGCAAAGGAGTTGTCACTCGAGAAGCAATCTCTTCTTCTCCTTCAATATGCACAGATGATGTAGTAGCTTAAGGATGTCCAGCTGTAGCTGAAGTGATGGAATATGTCAAGGGATCTATGACTGATTGTATCATTGGAATTAAAATCTCATCCTCATCGACCTCATCATCATCCACAAAAATACTCTCGAACTCCCTTGAATATATGTACATGTACCTGCATCACTTGATCTAGTTCCAGGACTAGTCTCATCAAAAGTAACCTCAGAGATTTCAACAATTTTGTTAGTCTCCAAAACAAGCACTCGATAGCCACGAGTATGAGCAGGATATCCAAGAAAAATACCATCTGTTGATCTGGACTCAAATTTATCCAAATTTCTAGATTTCAGTACAAAGCACTTACAGCCAAAAACTCGAAAGTGAGATACACTAGGCCTATGTCCAAACCGCAGCTCATATAAAGTTTTACCCAATTTAAATCTCAAGAAAACACAATTTAAAACATAACAAGCAGTAGATATAGCTTCAGCCCAAAATTTTCTAAGAGTAGAAAATTCATCTAACATGGTCCTAGCCATCTCGACTAGAGTTTTATTCTTTCTTTCAACTACACTATTTTGTTGAGGAACTCTGGGTGATGAAAATTGAAGTTCAAAACCTTTCTCAGCACAAAAGTGATCAAAAGAAGAATTCTTCAATTCTGTTCTATTATCACTTATAGTCGCTCTCAAAGATCCTGGGAGATCAATAGACAATCTAAGAACTAAACTTCTAAAATAACCAAAAGCTTCATCCTTAAATGTCATAAAGTAAACCTAAGAATATCTAAAGAAATCATCAACAATAACAAGCACATACCATTTACCTCCAAAAGATTGTACTCTAGAAGGACCAACAGTATCAAGGTGTAAAAGTTGACCGGGTATATTTGTCATAACCATGGTAACAGGTGGATGTGAACCTGAATGCATTTTACCATGTCTACAGGAAGAGCAAACTAACTTGTTATCACCCTTAAGCTTAGGCAAGCCACGAATAAGATCTAAACCACTAACTCGAGTGAGATGATTATACCAACATGACCAAGTCTACGATGCCAAAAGAATAAATCTTTAGAAACATTAGCAACAAGACATCTAAACTTAGAAGAAGGTGATGCATCAAAATCGGCCTTAAAAATTCTTCCAAAACATGATATTCTAAAAACCAGATCACCTGAAGCATCTAATACTTTACATTCATTTTTCTTAAAGTGCACCTCAAGGTCCTCATCAATCATTTGTGAGACAGAAAGCAAGTTAAATTTCAAGTTCTCGACTAAAGCAACTTCCTTGAACATAAACTTGTCATTTACCTGCACTGTACCTTTTGCAACAACTGAGGTAGAAGAAGCATCTCCAAAAGTAACACTTTTAGCACGAGATGCACGTACAAGGGAGGAGAACCAATTTTTATCACCGGACATGTGGTATGAGTATCTGGAATCGACTAGCCAGATGTTCTCCTTCCTCGCTCGAGAAGCCTACAAGAAAACAGAAGATGTCGAGGCCTCAGTACTGGGGTTAGTAATAAAGCTTTTAGGAATTCAGTACCGAGTCACTCAACCAACAACATGAGTAGGTAAAACAAAGTAGCCCGAGTAGACTTGACTTGAGAAGCTCGAGTAGGTTCAACTCGAGTTACACGAGTAGTAAAAGGTGATGACTGTTTCCCTGAGGCACAAAATGAGGTGCCACAACCTCACGAGGGATAAAACGTTCCTTTCGCAAATTAGACCTAGCTTTAGACTTTTCTTTCTTTTGTTATTTAGCTATTCTAAAACAAAAATCTACTAAATGTCCATCTCTACCACAATGAGTGCAAGTGTACTTAACCCGATGTATGAATTTTGAAGAAGAAGCAACATTTGCATTCATTGTAGAGGATAAAAATCCAACAGACTTAAAACAACATTCTTAGATTCAGCAAGAGTTTCAAATTTGCCACGATCAAGAACTCTAACAACAGTTGATGCATATGTCTTAGAATGAGCATAGGGATCAAAACCTAAACCTTGTTTACATGTACTTGACTTAAATGAATCTAAAATTAGGTTTAGATTTTTCTTTCCCTTAGAAAAATATTCTAAAGTTCCTTTCAAGTAATCAACCTATTTAGAAAGAGCTGGGCACTTATCACAAGCAACACTCATAGGTTTCTTTAATTTACGATAGTTAGATCATGAAATAACCTCATGAGTAATCATATCATTAGCTATTTGAGAAACTTTAGTATTAGCATCATGCAACTTCAATTCAAGAATTGAACAATTAGAACAAGAAATTGAATCATGTAATTCAGACGTTGAATAGCTTGCATTTTTAACATGTTTGCAATTTAATACAACAAGTTTCTCATTTTTCTCAATTTCTTCGCTAAGTTTCTCAAGAGTAAAAGTATGAACATCCCTAAGAGAAGTGGGCTCAGAATAAACTAAGTCACATGACTTGCAAGTATCGTCATAAGGAATTAAAGTCTTAAATCTTGCAATTTTAGAATTAAGCGATTCAATTAAAACATCATGTTTCATAATTTTCTTGTTACGTTTTTCTAAGAGTGTGCCAAGATGAACAACAGCATTAGATAGATCATTATAAGTAGGTAATACCTCGTTACCATCACTATCAAGTTCATCCTCGGTTGAGCTTTCTTTGTTGCTTGCCATGAGACACAAACCAGTCAAATCATGCAATGTCTTGCTCTTAGTTGTTGTGTCATCCTCGCCACTCTCTGAATCAACATCACTCAAGTTGACATGTTCGAGTGCTGAAAGAACTCGATGCACAACCTTGCGGTTGAGAAAGCTCTTTTTCTTCTTATTGTTGAACGATCGTTTCTTTTTCTCCTTCTCGTCTTTTGATGCTTTATTTGCAAGCTTAGGACAATTGGAACGAATATGGTTGAGATCACCATATTCATAGCATCTTTGAGGTCCTCCACTTCCTCTCTTCCTCATATGCACATTCTACAATGCTTTAGAGAACTAGGTAGAAAGTAGTGATAAATCTTCTTCAGGAATCAACTCAAGTTGATCATCAATTAGTGAAGATATAGAAGATAATGAAAAACTTGAAGAAGAAGATTCAATATGAGACCTACTAGGTTGAGAGACCAAACCAATTGATTTATTAATGTTCTTCCTAACAAAAATATCTAGCTCATGAGTTTTCAATTTAGAATAAAGTACATCTAATGTAAGTGAACTCATGATAGTAGATTCTCTAATAGATGTAACTTCCGTCTCCCACACTGATATATTTAAAGCTCCTAGTAATTGACGTGCATTCTCAGCATCAGTATATGTAATATTAACAGCATGCAAATTACTAAGAATTTTATTAAAACAAGCAAAGAAATCATCTAGTGACTCACCAGGCTTCATCTCAAAATGCATGTAATCTTTCTTAAATAAATCTTGATGTACCTATTTAATAGTATTTGAACCTTCATGATAATCACAGAGTACTTTCCATATCTCGTACATCGATTTGAGATGTATTACTCGATCTAAGTCGCTCCTTCCCAAGTCTTGGATAATCAGGTTCCTTGCCTTGTTGTTCCCCTCGATATGAGACATGTTCTGTGCCATCACTTTATTATTCTCAGGGACCACATATAGCTTATAGACCTTTTCCCAGATTGCAAAGCCCTATGCTTGAATATAGGCCTCCATCTTCGTCTTCTAAAACTGAAAATCAACTCCATCGAAATCACAAGGTTTTGTGGAATACCTATTTCAAGCCATGTTTCTAATTACTAATTAAGATCAATTAGAAAATATTAAACTCCGATACCAATTATACGATCGAATACGCGCAAAATACCCAATCAGAAGGGGGTGAATGATTGCGGAAACCAAATTCAAACATTAGCTCACCAAAATCAAAACTCAATTTATACTCGATATTCCACTCGAAATAGAATGTACACACTCTAGTAAAAGCAATTTATAGAAAGATCTACTAGTCAGATTGCTCTCAAATTTGGTCAGCAGAAACTAGATTCAAATATGAAACTAACCCAATAGGTATCGAGTAAATCAGATATGTAGATCAAAATTTATTCCTAGTCGAAGTAGACTGTGTCAACCAGTATCGAGTAGATCAAAACTTAGTCAAGTTGACAAAATGCTACTCGAGAACAAACCAAATCCACTCGAATTTTTCTCAGATCAAACACTAGATATTCTAGCAAGATTTTCGAGGATTAAACCAAGATGAAACTTTATAAAAGCACGAGATTAATCGAAAACCAAAACCAAATATGCAGAATATAGAACATAGAGACAATTCCGAATCAGCAACTCATCAACTTACGAAACTTGATTTTCATTGCATAGATGAATTTACAAGATGCCTCTCCAAAGCATCCAACAAGGATTTTCATGAAAATCCCAAAACAACTCTCTCTTGAGTTTCTCTTTCTCTCTATTGCGTTGTGCTGCCCTGTTCTGTGCTATGTTGTATTCTACCCAATACAATAGACCTCTCTATTTATAGGGTAGCCACACGCACAAACGTGACCTAATCGAACTACAACTCCCTATCGTATTCAATCTGGTCTTTATCCTCCTCTAATCGCAAGAGGACAAAGAACTTCCGCTAATTAATCTAATTAGCCAACAACTCTTACGTAATCATGCACGCACATCTCCCATGCACACATGCATATACGTAACCAACTCAAAGTCCGTCTCCGACACTAATCTTGTCTCAAGTCTAGCCACCACACGACTCCCTCATGCCTGCTCCGACTTGAACATGAATTAACCTTCATGTCCTCTCATGATCAGATTGCCTCTTGCGTCCATCGCGAAGCCTTGTGTCCATATGCATTGTTTTCTTAGCTTGAACGTCCCGCATGACATCCTCGATCACCACGACCTCAGTTCCTCCTAAACCTAGTCGTCGAACCTCAATTCCTCCCTGAACTTAGTTCATCGATCCGTCATCGATCACGTTCACCTTCGAGCAACACCTACATATGAATCAAACAACAATTGAGTACGAGCACAAGTCCTTCCCGACTTAACTCAAGATCAGTTCACACAACAGCACACAAACTCCAAGCAAAACCAACACGCTAACATAAGCATGCCCAACTAATGATAATGCATCAAACCAACTATGCTATCCAAGCATATCTTAGCAACTCATGAACATCAACCAAATGTCATTATGCTAAATCACTTTGCTCTGCCAATTTCATCAATCAAACCAATTTTTCATCACATGATCTCACAGTTTCTTTGACTGGAATGAAATGGGCTACTTTTGTCAACCGATCGACTATGACCCATATGGAATCATATCCTGATTGTGTTCACGGTAGGCCCACTATGAAATCCATACTAATTTCTTCCCACTTCCATTCTAGTACTTTTAATGGTTGTAGCAGCCCTACGGGTCTCTGATGCTCGGCTTTGACTCGCTGACAGATATCACACAAAGCCACATATTCTGCTACTGCACGTTTCATTCTGTACCACCAATACTGATCTTTAAGATCTTAGTACATCTTGGTACTCCCTGGGTGAATGGAATATGCTGAATCATGATCTTCTCTTAAAATTGTATCCTGAATAGCCTTTATATCCGAAACACATATCCTATGCTTGTACCACACTATACCTTACTCATCTTCAGTGAAATCTAGGGCTTTACCAACTTTGATCAGTTGCTTGATTTCCAAAATCTTCTCATCCTCAAGCTGACCCTTCCTTATATCTCGTTCAAGCGTTGAGTTTATTTCCATTGCAATTATCTCGGTGTTACACACCATTCTCAAATTCAACTTCTCGAATTCCTCGCATAGCTCGGGACTCATCTCTTGAAGAGTTATAGTGTTGACCTAAGATTTTCTACTTAAGGCATCATCTACTACATTTGCCTTTCCTGGATGATAGTTGATTTCCAAATTGTAATCCTTGATGAGCTCTAACCATCTGCGTTGTCTGAGATTAAGATCTAGTTGAGTGAAGATATACTTCAAGCTCTTATGATCTTAGTAGATCTGTCATCTTTGACCTATCAGATAATGCCTCTAGATCTTGAGAGCATGAACTACCGAGGCTAGCTCAAAGTCATGTGTCGATAGTTCTCTTCATGCTTCCTTAACTTCCAGGATGCATATGCTACAACATGACCTTCTTGCATGAGCACACAACCCAAACCTTGACGAGATGCATCACAATATACAGAATATGACTTCTAAGTATTTGGCATGATCAATATTGGAGATGAGGTTAATCTTTTCTTTAATTCATTGAAACTAGCTTCTCGAGCGGCAGTCCACTTGAACTATGCTCCTTTCTCTAGCAGTTTTATCATTAGCTTCGCTATCTTGGAGAAACCTTCTATAAATCGACAATAGTATCCTGCTAGACCTAAGAAACTATGGATCTCCGAAACATTCCGTGGTGGTTTCCAGTTCAAAACATCCCTTACTTTGGATGGGTCCACAAACACACCTCTTGCTGATATAATGTGACCAAGGAAGGGAACTTCCTTCAACCACAACTCACATTTACTCAATTTAGCATACAATTGATTCTCCCTGAGCTTCTGCAATACCATCCTTAGATGTTCCTCATGCTCTTCTTTGTTCTTGGAGTAAACTAGGATGTCGTCAATAAATACCATAACGAACTTGTCCAAATACTCCATGAAGACCTTATTTATTAGATACATGAAGTAGGCTAGGGCATTTATCAACCCGAAAGACATTACTGTGTACTCGTATAGACCATACCAAGTGACGAATGCTGTCTTTGGAATATCCGAGGCACGGATCTTCAGTTGATGGTACCTAGACCGAAGATCGATCTTGGAGAACACACATGCTTCTTTTAATTGGTCAAACAAATCTTCAATGAGAGGTAGAGGATACTTCTTCTAGATTGTTATTCATTCAGGGCTCGATAATCTATACACATCCTTTGGGTTCCTTCCTTCTTCGGTACGATTCCATCCGTAGGCACCCACTGAGGTTCCACCGCTAACAGACGATTCCATCGCTGCAGAAACCCCCTCTTTTGCCACTCAACTGTCCATTGGTGCCCACAGAACCGGAAGGGTAGCTAATGAGTTGGCCAGGCCATACCCATATAAGCCTCGTGGTTGTGCGGTTTAACCTGGTTACATGCTTCAAGAACCGGTCCTTAGGATGCCACACAAGAGCAACCACAAACCAACTGTGCACTACCCACACACGTGCATTCCCACACCATCATCAAATGAACATTCTGTTGGGATCTATACTATGTTGCTACAAAATTGTCATACTCAATTCTTGTTACATAGTTATTAGTCAAGATTAACATTTACTCAACTATGACAGCACTAGCATATCTACCCATCATTAACCATGACTCATCAATGGCGACAAGGAGCAAACATACAAAAAGCTAGTAAACCCTAACATGGGATTCCAATTTTAGACAAGCATGCAATGAAGGATTAAATAGCTACACATGAATCCTAAAATGGGAGCAAGATGTTCAAGGGCACTTGCCTTCAGCTAAGGGTTGCTCGAAGTCTTCACAAACTTGATCTTGCATATTCCCGAACTGATCGCCTCCTAAATGACACACCGAAAAAGCACACAAGGGAAACTACTAAGAACATTACACCAAAGAGTGCTAAAACTAGGTAAAAACCCTGTAAGAAGATTCTACACGACGCTATGAACATTTGAGAATGAAAATCGCCCAAATTGGAGTTATGAGCAAAAAGTTATAAGTTTTTGAAGTTCTAGGGGCTTTTCTGCAAGTTTTACTTAATTTCAGAGAATAAACTGAATATATTTTATACTGAAAATCTTGATTATGATGTCATAAAGAATTTATTGAATTATTTTTCAATTGAAAAACACATGGAATAGGTCCATGGACCCATGGACCATGGCCTGGTTGCCGGCCATGTCCACGGTGGACCAATTACAAAATGGAAGAAGGGGCATGCAATCCGGGCTATTAGATCGAGATCGAATGGCTAGGGTTCGAAGGGGGGTCAGGTCGGTGGTGCTGGACATGGCCGGCAGCTGACCGACAGTGGTGCATGGCCAAAACATCACCGGAGAAGTGTGAAGTCGCCCATCCGGCCACGGATCATGACGGGGAAAAACGCAAAATGAAGAGGAGGGCACGGGGAGTCTCCCCACGGTCTTCTCGGTAGTGGAGAGGGGTGGCGGATGGCCGGCGACAGAGATGAGCGACCAGTGGGGTTAGAGCTCGGTGCGGGTGGCGACAATGGCAAAGAGAGACCAAGGAGTAGTGCAAACAAACCCATGAACACCTGTGCACACGGAAAGAGGGTCAGAATGATCAAAGAGAAATCGGTGGCAATGAAAATGAAGCGGCGGAGCTACTCACTGGCATTGAAAAAGAACAAGGTGCCGAAGATGATTCCAAGCGGGAAATGAGGTGGGAGTAGGTGGGAAAAGTGCGGAACGTCGCAAGGAAGACAATGAATGGCTTATATCCGGGAGAGCGGAAGGCAACCGGCCGAATTCGAAGAAATTGGTCAGCGGCCTTAAATGAAATGAATGCGGTAGTTTTCACATTTTAGAGGATTAAACGAGGGGGAAACGGTCAGGGGTTGAGGGATTACAGGGCGGGGTTCACGGTAAAGGCACTTCATTTACGTGAAACAGCTCGATGAGGTGCGAATTTGATTGCCCCAGCGGGATTTGGGGCGGTGAGGGCGGGCGGGAGGAGGAAGAAGCGGAGCTAGCGGCTCGAGTGCGCGGCTCAGCGGCTCATCCACGGCTCCACCTGGGCCCATATGTTAGCGAGAGAAGGCAGAGAAGGGGATCGGCTCGAGCCGTTGCGGTAGGCCAGCTCGATGCGACCCAGTGCACGAGAAGAGAGGGCGGCCCACACGGGTGGAAGAGAGGGGAGGGAAGAGATGGGCCGGAGGAGGAAATCGGCCCAGAACCTTTTAACATTTTTGAAATGCCTTTCCTTTTCTAGATTTTGAACAATTTTCAAAAGGTGTCTTTTTAAACGAGCGACTTCTAGCGATCTTTTGCAACCTTTTTTCACGCATAAAAACCTATTGCAAACACGATGGCATGAATGCATCAAACTTATATATAGCCTATGGAAAAATTAAATTTAGAAATTAATTTCTTATATTGAACAAAATTTGCAAATCCTATTTAAATTCTAGCAAGATTTTAAACTATTGCAAAAATTAAAAATTTAGGGTGTTACAAGGAAGGTGAACAAGATGATGATCCATCTACCTCAATTCGTGCTATTCTAACTTGTTTCACAACAATGGATCAAGTTCAAGCTCATAATCTGGAAGACATGGATGATCAATTACAAGAAACTACCACTTTATTAACTCCATCACAAGTGCTGGTAGCTCATCCAAAAGTTCACCATACCATTGCCAAGGATCATCCCATTGATCAAATTATTGGTGACCTTAGTAAGGGTGTTCAAACTCGTTCTCGTTTTGCTTCGTTTTATGAACACTATTCTTTTGTATCTTCTATTGATCCTAACCATATAGAGGAAGCTCTAAATATCCAAATTGGGTGAATGCAATGCATGAAAAGTTAAACAATTTTACCAGCAATAATGTATGGAAATTGGTAGAAAGATCAAGAGATCATAATGTGATTGGCATAAAATAGGTTTTTTGGTATAAGCAAGATGAAGATGGAATTGTTGTGGTATAAGCAAGATGAAGATGGAATTATTGTGAGAAACAAAGTAAGATTGGTTGCACAATGATATACTCAAGTCGAAGGTTTGGATTTCGGTGAAACTTTTGCTCCCGTGACTAGACTTGAGGCTATTAGAATCTACTTTCTTTTACTTTATCTCATAATATCAAGTTATATCAAATAGATGTGAAAAGTGCTTTTTTGAGTGGTAAAATTAGTTAACTTGTCTTTGTTGAACAACCTCCCATCTTTGAAGATCTAAAAAGGCCTAATCAAGTTTATAAACTCTCTAAAGCTCTCTATGGTCTTAACCAAGCTCCACGTGCGTGGTATAACTTAGAGATTTTCTTGTTTCAAAGGGCTTTAAAATTGGGAAAGTTGATACTACTTTATTCACTAAATCTATTGCAAATGATTTCTTTGTATGTCAAATTTATGTTGATGATATCATTTTTGGATCTACTAACAAAGATTTTTGTGAGAAATTTGGAAAAATGATGTCTAAGGAATTTGAAATGTCTATAATTGGATAAATGAGTTTCTTTCTCGGACTTCAAATCAAGCAACTCAAAGATGGGACTTTTATTAGCCAATCAAAATATTTGAATGATTTATTGAAAAAGTTTGGTATGGAAGATGCAAAGCCTATCAAGACTCCCATGGCAACAAATGGTCATCTTTATCTTGATGAGGGAGGTAAACTGGTAGATTTAAAGTTTTATAGATCAATGATAGGTAGCATGCTTTATCTTACCGCATCTAGATCCGATATCATGTTTAGTGTGTTCATGTGTGCGAGGATTCAAGCATCACATAAAAGAATGTCATTTGATGGCCATTAAGCGCATTTTGAGATATTTGAAATTCTCTCCTAGCATAGGGCTTTGGTATCCAAAAAGTGCTAAGTTTGAGCTAATCGGATATTCAGATTCCGATTATGTGGGTTGTAAAGTAGATAGAAAAAGCACCTCCGAAAGTTGCCAATTTCTAAGAAGATCGCTAGTTCATGGTCATCTAAGAAACAAAACTCCGTAGCACTTTCTATCGCCGAAGCGAAATATGTTTCTGTGGGTCGTTATTATACTCAATTTCTACTAATGAGGCAAACTTTGTTAGATTATGAAGTTGAGTTCAAAACAATGCCTCTTTTGTGTGACAATGAAAGTGTCGTGAAAATAGCCACAAATCTGGTCCAGCACTCTAGAACCAAGCATATTGATATTCGCCATCATTTTCTTAGAGATCATGTAAGCAAAGGTGACATCCTAGTAGATAGTGTGTGGACCGAAGATCAATTAGCAGATATTTTCACAAAACCTTTAGATGAGAGTCATTTTTGCAAATTGAGAAATGAACTTAACTTCATCGACTTCTCAAATGTTGCTTGAAACATTGGGCACATGATGTTTGAAGTATTTATATGTTCTAGCTATTACGCTTTGATTCACATGCTCATATTGTTATTTCCTTTTTGAACATGTAAATTTTGTTACATAATTTTAATTCAAGCTTATATTTCTATAATTATGTTTATGTCAAGTTGCATGTGGTTCTATCACATTTCATATCTCTAAAAGATCATATGATTATTAATATCTCGTCTCGTATCAAAAATTAGAATTTCTGGAGCTATGTTGTTCTAGCATTCTGATCGCAAGCCATCTCGGTCTGACCGCCATATCCATATAGAGAGAAATTTTTCCCTTCTGCGCTCTCACGGTTTGACCGCATCAAGTCTCGACCTGACCGCCAGATCTACACAGAAACTCTTCGAGCCTCTGGACTCCTGCAGTCTGACCGACCCGAGTCTTGGTCTGACCGCCAGTAGCTGTTAACTCCACATCAGTCCCTATCTCTCCCAACCAAACACCTCTTTTTTCCTCTCTCTCGAACTCGTGCCCTTGGTGAAAATGCAACGGAGCCCAAAATCCTTCGTTCCCGGTCGATCCGTGATCATCCCCGGTCAAACCACAAACACCTCCACCATGTCTTCTCAGTATTTCCTCGATACACTCTCTTTTTACCATGGACTTTTAAGGTTTTTTCTTCATGCTTAGGGTTTGAAAGTGTAACACCCTAATTTTCAATTTTTGAAATAGTAAATAATTTTTGTTGTTGGAATTAGAGGTGTTAAGTTTAGTGTTGGAAAACACTAGGAGAAAAGTTTAATTTCTAAATAAAATAATCAATCTAGGTTATATGTTTTGTTGCATTCATGCTACAGTAGATGCATTCGAGTTTTATGTGTGGAAATAAATTTTTGAAAACCTCGGGGTGCGTCATTTAATTTGAAAGAATTTGAAAAGGATTTGCAAAAGAAAAACCAATTTTCTCTCCTTGGGCCCTAATCCACTCCTTTCCTTTCTTTTTCTTTTCTTTCGGCCCATCTTTCTCTCTCCTGGGCTGAGCCCGCTCTGCCCCTCCCTTCCTTCTCCTGCCTCCACGCCCCCGCATGTGCCTGCTGCCATAGCGCTGCTGACTCATGGGCCCCACACCATCTTCCTCCTCTAACCTGGACTAGAACCCACACCGCACCGCTCGAAGATTGAGCCGGCCACGACACCGCCACCCTCCCCGAGCCCAAATCCCAATGAACTTGTGCTAATCCGACTCGCCCGTGTGATCACCAGTCTATATAAAGGTCCCCCCTTTCCATCCGTTTTCGCCCCGCATCGAGTCACTGCCACCATCGCTATTACCGAACTCGCCGAGCTCGCCCCGCCACCACTCCAGAGCCTCCTTGCCCGCACCGACCGGCCCTTTAGCGTCGCAAGCTAGAGGGCAAGGCCACCGACCCTTCCTTGTCACCCAACAATTGCCGGAAGACATCCCTCTCCGCTCACCGAGCTCCTCTGCCGCCCCCGCATTGTCGCCAAGCTTTAGTGAGTCTCCCCATCGTCTGAATCAGCCTCAGTCAAATTCGCCTTTGCCTCCTCGTGCTCCTCCGCCGCTCGTCGTCGTGAACCGTAGTCAGCAACATGTTTTTCGTTGAACTCTGGCAAGAGCGCCGCTGTGTCTGCTCCGCCGCTGGCCGTTTACTCCCGTCCCCCATCTCTGAGCCGTTGGATCAGAGATGGAAGGCCAAGATTAGAACCCGTATACCCCTTCGCCGATCCAATCCCGTGGTGCCACGTGTCGGCACCTTAATCCTAGTCAGGCCCTGTGCTAGCTCATGGGCAAGTCAGCCAGCCACATCAGCACCAGAACCAAGGTGTCAAGCCGAGTCACATCCACGTCATCAAACCCTTTATCCAGTCATTTTATATTTACTTTAATTCAAGAAAATGTCAATTTTGCAAACAAACCCCTGTACTTTCCTGCTCAGACAATGAAGGACAACCAGACTACTACGTCGATGAAGATGAAAATTGCTAGGCTGGTGGAGCCCCGGTCAATTGCATGTGGAAGTTGGGAACTTCGTTGTGTTTAGTTTGTGTGCTTTAGTTTAAGACATTGAGGTCTGGCATACATGTGGTTTACATCTGGTTTTGTTCCTTTATAAAATCAGGTGTGACAGAGGTGGTATCCGAGTCGTGTTGATCGTAGGATGTGAGCCTAATTAGAATGGTCGAGTCTAAGGATTATTTTTGTTAAGAAAACTATTTCTGAAAACTCTGCCTTAGCTTTTCTGTGCTTTCCTTGGATTATTCTATTTAAACCCTGTTATTGATTCTCCCTATCCTTTTCAAAATGTTGTAGATGGTCCGGACCTGTCAGACTGCACGCAAGAGCACTGATGGTCGTCTCCCTGCTCGACCATTGACCCCAACCCATGCTATGGCTTTTGCAAGACCACAGCCACCCCATGTTCAGCGTTTGAGCTGTGTCTACCACTCCGATGGACAGCGCGTATGATGGTTCCCCACCAAGCTTTGGGAGATACTTCATAATCTGGGATCCGAGAAGGCACCTGAGTACGCAGGAGTAAAGACTGAGTACGCCGATGCTCCTCTTGAGTGGAAAGTCCAAGTGGTGATCTTCGGTTCACTACCAGAGCGTGCAGCCTACGAAGTGACGAGCATCCACTATGCCATCTCACCAAGAGCTACCTTCAAGACTGGAATTTGTGACGCCACACGCCAAGCACTTCTGGTCCTCTGCCACCGCCACAGCGATGACCTGATCTTCACTCAGTTCAACCATTACCCTCAGCGCATTAGTGGCTTCACGGACATCACCACTACACCTGTCATCGCAGAAGGCACTACCAGGTTTGGAGAGCAGACCACCCTGGCCTTGGAGCTGAGTCAGGAGTTGGATCGTACCACTGAGGAGTTTGCAGCATGTCAGAGGCAAGCTAGCTCAGGCATAGAGTGAGCTACACAACAAGAAGCGTCACCACCCGGACTGCTGGGAATCTTCTTCTTCTGACTCCGAGTCTAAGGAAGAGACTCCATGTTCTCCGCACCGTCTTTAGGCCCGTTGTCGCCCAGCACCAGCACCCTGAGGTTTCGGCGAAGTTATGAGTTTGTTTAGGAGGTTATCCTTTTAGATGTTTGAGTCGTTAAAAGCGTGTGTTAGTTAGTGAGTTGAGTTGGTCGTGTGCTATGTAATGATTTGGATCTTTGTTTGAGTGAGTGATGTATTGTGAAGAGCTTCTTCATGAATGCATCCTTATAATAATAGTAATATATTAGTTAGTTTGGGAATCTATCTCTGTCTTTTTTTGTCCGTTCTTGCTTCCGTTGTTCTACATATTTCCTTATTTTCTCATCTTCCTGCACCTATCTCAGATGGTGAACCTAAGAAACCGCGCCAACACTAATGGCAATGCTTGTGATGGACAAGGCAATGGCAATCCCTCTTCATTGCCGCAGCCTTCCCTCGAGCAGCTTCTAGTAATGCAAACTCAGATTCTACAAGGAGTGGCCTAGACCATGGCCCAAATGCAGTAGAATCCCCTCGTCGCCGCCCTTGCACCGCCACAGCAACCCCATGACAAGCTCGGAGAATTCCACAGAAGCCACCTACCTTCTCTTATGTTGTTGAACCAATGGACGCTGATGACTGGCTCAAGGTCATTGAGAAGAAACTTTCAGTCGCTCAGTGCAACACCAGGGAGAATGTTTTGTTCGCTTCACACCAGCTGATGGGACCTGCCGCAGACTGGTGGGATGCCTATGTCGATGCTCATAAAGAACCTGACAGCATCAACTGGTAAGAGTTCAAGAATGCTTTCCGTGCTCATCATTTACCCCAAGGAGCTATCAAGATTAAGAGAAAGGAATTCCTATCACTCAAGCAAGGAGGAATGACTGTGAGTGAGTATGCCGCTAGATTCACTCAGTTGTCCTGGTATGCACTAGAAGATGTGGATACCGATGAGAAGAAGCAAGACTGTTTCTTGGATGGACAGAATGATAGACTGCAGTATTCTCTGGCTTCTCGTGATTTCAAGAACTTCTACGCCCTTGTAGATCATGCTCTTATCCTGGAGCGCAAGAGAAACAAGATTGAGCGCAAGCGCAAGATGGACCGCCCAGGTTAGTCAAGCAGCAACACCAGCCCCCATTATGACACTTCTCAGTCTAGAACTATGAATTGTTCCCATCAGCAGTACAATCAACCCAAGACCCAGTCTACAAATCAGAGCTCATCCAGGAATGTAGGACAGTACCAGCGCTCCAATTTTCAAGCGCCCCGCATTTCAAGTTAGATCCCTCAAAGGAACAACAACACTCAAGCCTCCGCCAAAGGAAAACCTTGTTTCAATTGTGGAGTAGAGGGACATTTTGCTTTCCAATGCCCTCAGAAGCGTCCAAATCATCCACACGCCCAAGGAGCAAACTAGCAGAACCGCAATGGGAATCAGCCCCAGA
Organism: Phragmites australis; assembly: GCF_958298935.1. NCBI lineage: Eukaryota > Viridiplantae > Streptophyta > Magnoliopsida > Poales > Poaceae > Phragmites > Phragmites australis. The sequence goes on along the minus strand of NC_084936.1, from coordinate 14,680,825 downwards.
ATCAAGCAAAGCAGAATGTTGCTAGAGGCTGTGTGAACCATGTGGCAGTTGATGAAGCTCAAGGTGTCTTAGATGTTATGATCAGTATGTTTCTTATCAACTCTAACCCCGTTACAGTGTTATTTGATTCTGGAGCATCGCATTCTTTTATATCAACCAAGTATGTGGCAAGATACAATTTACCTATATCTCTTATGAAGCATAGAATGATTGTTAGCTCCCCCGGTGGAGAAATGAAAGCAAGGCATGTATGCCCTAACCTTAGTATTAAGATAAGGGGGGTAGATTTTCTGGCAAACCTTATCATTTTGGAATCCGAAGGGATATATATCATACTACGAATGAATTGGTTAGCCAAATTCAATGGAATTATTGACTGTGCAAGAAGAGATGTTCGTTTGTCTGCTAAAGAAGGAAAAGAAGTGGATACGTTGCAAAAGTATCGCCAATGGCTAGAGGAATAGTCAATCAAGCTGATGGAACCCCAATCGAGAGCATTCATGTTATTTGCAAATATCCGGATGTTTTTTCAGAAGATTTGCCAGGTATGCCACTTGACCGTGACATCGAGTTTGTTATAGAATTATTACATAGTACAGCTCTTATATCTAAAAGATCGTATAGAATGGCTGCTAATTAGCTAGCAAAACATAAGGAATAATTGCAAGAGTTGTTAGGCAAAGGTTATATCCGACCTAGTTCATCACCATAGGGTGCACCAGTAATTTTTGTACCCAAAAAGGATGGTACCCAAAGGATTGTGTATAGATTATCGAGCCTTGAATGACGTGACCATCAAGAATAAATACCCTCTTCCCAGGATCTATGACTTATTTGATCAGCTTAGAGGTGCATGTGTGTTCTCCAAGATAAATCGTCGCTCAGGATGTCATCAGTTGAAGATTCGAGCATGAGACATCTCTAAAACCTCTTTCATCAACCGTTATGGATTATATGAGTCTACGGTTATGTCTTTTGGATTGACCAATGCCCCTGCCTACTTCATGTATCTGATGAACAAGGTGTTTATGGAGTACTTGGATAAGTTTGTGTTAGTCTTTATTGACAACGTCCTAGTTTCCTCAAAAAATAAAGAGGAACATGCAGAACATCTGAGATTGGTTCTACAGAAGCTTAGGGATAATCAGTTGTATGCTAAGTTGAGCAAATGTGAGTTCTAGCTAGATCAAGTTTCTTTTCTCGGCCATATCATCTCCGCCAGAGGAATAGCAGTTGACCCAAGAAAGGTGGAAGACGTTTTGAATTGGAAGTCTCCTCGGAATGTCTCTGAGATCCGTAGTTTCCTTGGATTAGTAGGTTACTACTGTCGGTTCATAAGAGGTTTCTCCAAGATTGCAAAGCCCACAAAATTACTTGAGGAAGATCAAACATTTAAATGGACCCCTGCTTGTGAGGTAGGTTTTGAAGAGTTGAAGAAAAGATTAATATCTACGCTAGTACTTGATGCGCGTTTACCCAATCTTTCGAAAAGTAATATGGTAAGTCGATTGGTTGAGTTTTAACGTTGATGATCCAAAGGCTCCGAACAGAACAGATCGCGAATCCTCACAACCATTACACCACTACTCCATGGCTATCAACCATGCCAAGACGCGGTTGACCTCGCCAAGAAGGCATTTCCTGCAACCGAATCGAGAATATAAGCAAGAACAGGTAGATGCAATCTGAATATTGCTAATTACCAATAAAGTACTCAAGTTTGGAGTTCAATAAACTGATAAACGGTGAAACTGTCTAAAACAGAATAATCTAACCTAAACTCGAGCCTAAACTATGATGGCTACCGTATATTTATAGGGAGACATGAGGGGGTCAACCCAAGGTTGTGCAGCCATGGGAACACAACATGGACTCCGACCACGACACGATTACAAAACCCGACAAGGTCCAAAATGGTGATGCAATATCTTATTCCTTCGACTCTGACTAAACTATAAGAAATATTTGGTCGATCTCATATCCATTGGAAAGGGTTCATCGTAAGCTTTCCAGAGTGTCCAAGATTGCCTAAAATGGACTTCATATGAGAGAGTTGTACCCATTTTACTAACGTGCTATCCTCAACTAGAGCTCAGCCTCGCGTCCGAGTAGACTTGGCCTTCGAGGGGTGACGTCTGGGTAAGGTTGTAGCGCTTCTCCCACGTTCCTAAGCAATAAAATATCACAAAAACTTAGTAGTAATCCATCCAAGGAAACATGAACAGCGAGAAACGAGTTCACCTGTTGGTCTAATTGTTGTGCATGTGCTCTTGTAATTGGACCTTGTATGATTTGAAAATTATTGGCGGTATTGATCATATCTGAAGGAGCCATGGGCTCATCAATACTAGTCAAGCCAGATACACAAAAGCGGTTCTCCATCTATTGTGAAGCCTCTCGTCAAGGATTAAGATGTGTTCTTATGCAAGAAGGCCATGTTGTAGCCTATGCATAAAGGCAAATGCGGAAGCATGAGGAACACTACCCAACACATGATTTAGAGTTAGCCACCATGGTACATGCACTCAAGATATGGAGACACTATTTGATTGGAAAAAGGTGTGAGATATATTCGGATCATAAGAGTGTGAAGTATATCTTTACTCAGCCAGATCTCAACCTCAGGCAGCAAAGATAGTTAGATCTTATCAAGGATTATGACTTGGGAATTAACTATCATCCCGGAAAGGCGAATGTAGTTGCGATGCTTTGAGTAGAAAGACTTATCTTAGAATAATGACCGTACAAGACAAACGACCCGAGTTATGCAAAGATTTTGAGAGACCTAATCTCGGATTGGTAAACAACGTAGAAGTTGTGGTAATGGAAGTCGATTCGACAATGGAAAAAAAATCATAAAGGACAACTCGAGGATGAGAAGATTATGGAAAACAGGCAGCGTATTAGGGAAGGTAAAGCCCCAGGTTTTACCGAGGATGAGAATGGAACGGTATGGTTTGAGAAATGAATCTTTGTTCCATATATCAAATCTATCAAGGAAACTATGCTTCGAGAAGCGCATGAGTCTGCATATTCTATTCATCCCGGAAGCACCAAGATGTATCAAGATCTGAAGGATCAATATTGGTGGTATGGAATGAAGAAAGAAATTGCTGAATATGTAGCAATATGCGATATATGTTAGAGAGTCAAAGCTGAACATTAGAGACCCGCTGGATTATTTCAACCTTTGAAGATACTAGAATGGAAATGGCAAGAAATTGGTATGGATTTTATCGTTGGATTGCCCCGAACTCAGTCTGGATATGATTCTATTTGGGTTATAGTGAATCGTTTGACAAAGGTTGCTCATTTCATCCCAATCAAGACCACATACACAGGACCTAGGCTTGTTGAGTTGTATATTAACATAATTGTGTGTTTGCATAGAGTACCCAAGAGGATAGTGTCTGATAGAGGAAGCTAGTTCACCTCCAGGTTTGGGCGAAAACTACATGAGTCATTGGATACCCAGTTAAACTTCAGTTCAGCATATCATCTGCAGACGGATGGTCAAACTGGGAGAGGAAATCAAATTTTAAAAGATACGTTGAGAGCTTATTCCTTGAAAAATAAGACTAGTTGAGACAAAAATCTTCCCTATGCCAGAGTTCTCCTATAATAATAGTTATTAGACTAGTTTGAAGATGTCTCCGTTTGAAGCGTTGTATGGAAGAAAATGTAGGACGCCATTGTAATAGAATGAGACTGATGAAAGTCAAGTGTTTGGCCCAGAAAATCTGAGAGAAGCAGAAATGCAAGTACAACAGCATGGCATATCAAAGCATAGTATGGCAGCTTATTAGCATAAATTTCAGTAAGATCAGATTTAGTAGCAAGCATAACATACTCTTTCAATCTAATTCCATCGGACTTAGAAGTTGTTGTTGATTTCTCCTTTTTGGGTGAAAATTTTTTTCCGCTACTTCCTAATTTTTAGATTCATTCTCAAACTCTTTTCTCTTAATTTCAGCTATCTCTTGTTCACATTTCACAATTTCAGCAAGGGTTAACGGTAGAAAAGTTATTTTCTTTCCTTTATACATAAGGGTGTACTTATTACTTCTACCATAATATGTTGCATCAGTATCAAACTCTCATAGTCGTCCTAACAAAAGTGAACATGCTTTCATAGGCACTACATCGAAATCAGCACAATCATGGTATGAACCAATACAAAAATGCTCCCTAGTTGTTTGTATTACCTTCACCTTACCACTGTTGTTGAACTATTGAATATGATATAGATGAGGATGGTTTCTTATCGGCAAGGCAAGCTTCTTGATCATATCTGAATTTACTAAGTTGTTGCAGCTTCCTTCATCAATAATGACTCTGAAACAAATTGTGGTGTTGTAGTTGTTCCGCTTGCTCTATTTGAGTAACACTCACTGCACAATTAGTGTCCTATAATTCTCCGTAGCAGCTACACTCAATTCTTCCTTATTGTCGATATCCATCTCATGTTCATCCTTATCGCCTGCATGGTTAGCTGCAAGTGCATATTCATCCTTAACATCACTAGCACTTACATATCTACCGTCTTCTATTATAATGTACGCTCGCTGACATAGGCAATCGTTCATGACGTGGCTCATTCCCTTGCATCAGTGCCATACAATCTTGGTGGATCAGCCTATAGAAGCAACCGAAGAAGAGTTCTTGGCTGGACCTTGCACACTTACGGATTTGTTTACCTCGGAAGCGTGCGGCGGTGTCGAAGGTACTGCTGAACGTGCCCTATTCGAGAAGGGGGTAGCAAACCATGTAGCTGAACGTGGGGCTGTTTTGACTTGTCCCGGTGTTGATTTGGAAGTAGTTGTGCTTCCAAAATTGCTCCTTGGCCTCTGTTGTCGTCCCTGCAATTCTTTTTCTGCCAAACACGCAAGTTGAAACAATCTAGGAACACTATCTTATTCTTTGTAATCAACTATGTTCTTAATTTCACACCTTAACCCTCCATAAAAACGTGCCATTGTAGCATCTTCATCCTCAATAATATCACAACGCAACATACTAATTTGAAGCTCCTGATAATATTCTTCTACGATCTATCACCTTGGTTTAAGCGTTGCAATTTCTTACGCAAATCACGTTTAAAAGAGGGTGAAACAAATCTGTTACATATAGCAACCTTTAATGCATTCCATGTAGTAGGAGCTAATTCGTTGATGCATATCCTATTCCATCAGATGATTCCAAAGTTTTTAAATTCACTAGGGGCTTACCTAACTCTATGCACTTTAGGAACTAATTGAGCATTAAACTTCTGTTCTACTGTCATCGTTCAATCTAAATACATTTTAGTATCATAAGCACCATCAAAAGATGGTATAGTAAACTTAACCTTAGCAAATGGATCATCATTAATACGTGGGTTATATTGCTGAAAATTATTACCTCTCATACCTTGACTGTTGAAGTTCATTCGGTTCCTTTGTCGTTCATCAAAGGCGTCACGTTCTTGTTTCAAAATTTCATCATCCGCGATGAACTCCTCTTGTTCATAGGCTGCACCATGAGAATCCACTCGATCATTGTTCGGTAGTGGATTAACCAATCGATCGAAGTGTGTATTGAGCATTGCAATGCTTTCATTGAGTCGCTTCAATGCGGTATTGGTTCCCACAAGCTTCTTGTCGATGTCGTCATTAATAGTTTGTTGATGATCATCCAACAACATTGTGAGCTCTTCCCTAGAACTAGCTCAAGCAAGTTCTATCCTTTGATTGATTGGCTAATCTGCTCAAGAGGCGTGCACAACTTGGACTCCGACCTCGACAGGATTACAAAACCCAACAGGGTCCAGAATGGTGATGCAACACCTTATCCTTTGACTCTGACTAAACTATAAGAAATATTTGGTCAAGCTCATATCCATTGAAAAAGGTTCATCGTAAGCTTTCCATAATATCCAAGATTGCCTAAAACGAACTTCATATGAGAGAGTTATGCATGTTTTACTGACGTGCTATCCTCGGACTCGACCATGACCACGACCACGACTAGAGCTCAGCCTCGAGTCCGAGTAGACTTAGCCTTCGAGGGTTGACATCCGGGTAAGGTTGTAGTGCTTCTCCCACATTCCTAAGCAATAAAATATCATAAGAATTTAGTAGTAATCCATCCAAGGAAACATGAATAGCGAGAAACGAGTTCACCTGGTGGTTTAATTGTTGTGTACGTGCTCTTTTAGTTGAATCTTGTATGATTTGAGGATTATTAGCGGTATTGATCGTATCTGAACGAGCCATGGGCTCATCAGTACTAGTCATGCTAGATACACAGAAGATGTTCTCCATCTATTGTGATGCCTCTCTCTCTCTCTCTCTCTCTGAACTTTGGCTACCTCTGTTTCAGCTATGGTGGTCGGATTCGAGAAGGTGGGCGACACTGAGTAAGTGGTCGGATCCGAGGAGGTGGGCGAATTCGACTAGGTGGTCGCGGTGACTAGGTGGTCGGAGTACCTGGCCAGATCCCGAGTGGGTGATAGGAGTGATTGGTCGGAACCCCAAGTGGGCGGTCGGAGTGACTAGTGGTTGAACCCGAGTAGATGGTCGACTCGAATAGTGGTCGAACCCGAGTAGATTATCAAATTCGAGTAGGTGATCGAACACAACTAGTGGTCGAATCTGAGTTGATGGTCAAACCCCTCTAGTGGTCGAAGCGGAGTAGGTGGTCGAACACGACTAGTAGTTGAACCTGAGTTGATGATCGAACTTGACTAGTTGCCAACACGGCCTGTGACACAATCTCGACTAAAGCAAACAAGGGCAAATCGAGATACACGACGACTAAGACAGCAAAGACTCGACACTAGAAACTAGAACACGATGATTCGACCAGCAACAAAGACACCGATGATGGACTCAAACTCAACAACGGTAATTTTTCTGAACTCTAAGTAATAGAACAAAACTAAACAAAGAGGATAACTGAGATTACCTAACAGGCAACCGAGGCTCTGATACCACTTGATGCGCATTTGCTCGATATTCCAAAAGGTGATATGATAAGTCAATTGGTGGAGCTTCGACGTTGATGATCCAAAGGCTCCGAACAGAACAGATCAAGAACCCTCGCAACTACTGCACCACTACTCCGTGGTTATCAACCATGTCAAGACACGATTGACCTCGCCAAGAAGGTTTTTCCTGCTAGCGAATCGAAAATACAAGCAAGAACAGGTAGATACAATCTGAATATTGCTAATTACCAATGAAGTACTCGAGTTTGGGGTTTAACAAACCGATAAACGGCGAAACTGTCTAAAATAGAATAATCTAAGCTAAACTCAAACCTAAACCATGATGGCTAATGCATATTTATAAGGGGACACGAGGGGGTCAACCTAGTGTTATGCAGCCATGGAAAGAGGCGTGCACAACCTGGACTCCGACCTCGATACGATTACAAAACCCGATAGAGTCCAGAACGGTGATGCAACACCTTATTCCTTCGACTCTGACTAAACTATAAGGAATATTTGGTCAAGCATAGATCAATTGGAAAGGGCTCGACATAAGCTTTCTAGCAAATCCAAGAACGCTTAAAACGGACTTCGTATGAGAGAGTTATTCCCGTTTTACTGATGTACTGTCTTGAGACTCGACCACAATGACGACTTCGACTAGAGCTCAGCCTCGAGTCTGAGTAGACTTGGCCTTCGAGGGTGACGTCTGAGTAAGGTTGTAGTGCTTCTCCCACGTTCCTAAACAATAAATATCATAAGAATTTAGTAGTAATCCATCCAAGGAAAAATGAACATGGAGAAATGAGTTCACCTGGTGGTCTAATTGTTGTGCACGTACTCTTGTAATTGGACCTTGTATGATTTAAAGATTATTGGCTGTATTAATCGTATCCAAAGGAGCCATGGGCTCATCAAGAAGCCCTCATATTCTCTAACATTATTAGTGGTATGAAAATATAATCGAATTACGTACCTGAGGGTGTTGCTGATAGGTGAGGTCAAGACCACTCCAGCCCCCGCTCCTTTTAGTGTGAACGACCTGTCGAAGTGCATGGTCCAGTGCTCTTCCCTTCTGGTTACTGTTCCTACTCAGGCTCAAAGGACGACCACTCGACCACAAAATCGATCAGCACCTAGGATTTGATAGCCGTTCAGGGGATGAACTAAATATCAAACTCCCCGAGCTCTACTACCCACTTCGCTGTTCTTCCTACTGCATCCCTACCGTGGAGGATTTCCCTAATTGGGACTGAGAAGATTACATTGATTTTGTGGGCCTGGAAGTAGTGCATGAGCTTGCGAGAGGCCATCAGCATGGCGTACAATAGCTTATGTGCCTGTGGGTACCGAGCCTTCACATAGTGTAGGACTTTACTAACATAGTACACTGGTCGCTGAAGACCTTCACGCTCGATGACCAGGACCACACTCGCGACCTGTAGGGTAGCTGCAACATAGAGCAAAAGCTCCTTGACTAGTCGAGGAGCAGTTAGTACATGAGTGGAAGAGAGGTTACCTTTTGAGATCTTGGAAGGTTGCCTCCGCTTTTGGTGTCCACAGGAAGTGGTCACTTTTCTTTAGGAGCTTGAAGAGTGGCAATCCCTCTCTCCCATCCTTGAGATGAACCTGCTCAAAGCTGCCACACACCTAGTTAGTTTCTAAACCTCCTTTAACTTGATCGGGGATCCCATCTGATCAATGGCTCTGATCTTGTCAGGGTTTGCTTCTATTCCTTGACTAGACATGAGGAAACCGAGCAACTTCTGTGATGGGACTCCAAATGTGCACTTCTCCGAGTTCAGCTTCATGTGGTACTTCCGAAGGTTGTCGAACATTTCTTGGAGGTCCGCGACCCGGTCGTCCTTAGTCCTGCTTTTCACGACCACATCATCAACATACGCCTCGACGCTTTTCAAACCAAAAGGCATTTTTACATAACAAAAGACCCCGAAAGGCGTTACAAAAGCAATTTTCTTCTCATCTACCCTATTCATGCTAATTTGATGGTACCCTGAATGGGCATCTAAGAAACTTAGAAGATCGCTATCGGCAGTCGAGTCTAGAAGCTAGTCAATTCGGGGCAAAAGGAACAGATCTTTAGGGCATACCTTGTTGAGGTCGGTGAAATCGATGCACATCCTACACTTACCATTGGTTTTCTGGACCATGACTGGGTTAGCCAGCCACTCCAGGTATTGTACCTCTCAGATGAAGACTGCTCCCAGGAGTTTGTCGATCCCCTCACGAAGTGCTTCCTTTTGGTCGAGTGCGAACTGATGCCCTTTTGCTTTACTAGTCACGCGTCAAGTCGTACTGACAACTTGTGCTCGATCACGTCCCTAGGGACCCTAGGCATATCAAACGGACTTCAAGAAAAGACTTTCGCGTTTGCCTGGAGGAAAGTGATGAGCATGGATTCCTATTTTGAGTCTAGGCCGGCCCATATATGGACCATCCTGGATGGGTCGGTGTCGTCTAGGCATGCTGTCTTGAGCCAATCGTCGGGATTAGCGACAATGTGGACTTTCACAGGGCAACCACTGGGCCCAGCATTCTCGGGCTGCGACCCAAGAGTCAGTTCAACCATGTCAAGGCTCCTCTTATCGTAGTGCAGGGCTATCTTTGGATTGCCCAAAATAGTGATGGCTCCTTTGGGACCAGGGATCTTGATCACCTAGTATGCATAGCGGGTGATGACCATGAACTGGGCCCAGCATTCTCGGGCTGCAACCCGAGAGTCAGCTTAAAAATGTCAAGCACCTCTTATCATAGTGTAGGGTCATCACTGGTCGCCCTAGGATCGTGTTGTAAGTCATCCCAAAGTCCACCACATCAAGAAGGACTTTCTTGGTCCTAAAGTTGTTAAATGAACCGAGAGTGAAGGGCAACTCGATGTGCCCCAACAGCTTGGTTGAGGAGCCGAGGTGACCCCGAAGAAGGGAGGAGATGGTTTTAATGCATTCCTTGAAATTTGCAGGGCGTCCAACGCGTCGGTGAAGAGGAGGTTGATGGATCTCCCTCCATCGACTAGTACGCGTCCCATTTGGATGTTGTGCACCGTGGGCTTGACCACAATAGGGTAGCGTTCATGGTGCTTGATGTATGCGGGATGGTCCTCCTAGCTAAAGGTGAGCAGTACCTTCGACCACTTCATGCGTGGACCTGAACCTGACATGGTTGTGTATACCTCATACCGACTTGTACTCTCTATTAGAGGAATACATCACGGTGCCCCTAAAGATATAGTGGACCATGTGCCCCGCCTACTAGAAACCCAAAGCAGACTGGTCGAGATTGGCCACATCCTCACCAACATCGTCGTCCCTGGGTTTGTGACCCCTAAGCTCCTTATCGATGATGCCTCATATGATCTTGCATTCGGTCAGGTCATGCGCATTGGTATGCCTTTGCCCATCTTTCTGTCTTTCTTCATGAAGCGTTAGCCTACCTTACGCTTGTTCTTCTTCTTCTTCTTCCAGCTGGCCTCATTGCAAGAGGTAGGCTGGTCGGAGGTCGACTGCGGCTTCACACCGATCTGGCACTCTCGGGCCTTGGTGGCCTACGCGCACTTGTCTGCGAGCTCGAAGAGCTCGGTGGTGCTTCGGACATCCTTGGTGGCTATCTTTTCGACCATCTTCTGGTCTCTAACCCCTCTGGAATGCTATGATCACAGACTCACCCGTGATCTTTGGATTGATATTCTGACATTCGGTGAAACACTAGATGTAGTCTCACAACGGCTCGCCATGCCGCTGCCTGACCTGATACAGGTCGTCCTCGACCCCTAGTCGGGCGTAGAATCTCTGCGTACTCCCTGTCGCTGAGGGAGCACAGGTTCCCTCCCACCGTGGGGCCCACTGCGAACCCTAGCGACCGTGACCTTCACCAGTCCTTGCGACGGATGAGGTGGTCATCGCCACAGTCTAGCGCCAGACGATCTCTACTAAGAGGGATAGGTTATGTAGTCATGGTGTTACTACCGAACCCTCTGATACTACCACCATCGGGTGGCTAAGAAGAACTCACGTAGTTTGTAGGTTCTGCGTGGGGTCATGGCCTTGTAGTCGAGCCGCTAATCATAGAGCGGTGAGACATCATGAGGGGGGAGCCCCCAGTGATCGTGTTTCGCGTGTGGCATGAGTGCCTTGAAGATGACGCCGTCAAGGTCTCAACCTCAGGCGGGCGCTCAATTGGGTTGCGTTGTAGTTGCTAGGGCAATATATGACCACCTCCATGCCTGACGCTAGACTAGTTTTCCTCTTGGCCTATGGCCAAGGGCTCACCTCCAGTTCGTGCGACACATGTGTCTCTATTGCCCTCGGCTGCATGGGACTCTATGCAAACTTCACGTTCGGTCTCAGGATCCTATGACTCCATCTTAGAGTCTCATGCTTAGAGCACACCGGGCTCGTATAGGTCGTCTCCCATGACAAAAACCTCGCGACGGTCGGGATCCTCAGAACGAGACTCTGTGACCATCATGGATCCTAGCATGGATAGCCCAACCATAGTCTCCAAATCTAAAGAAAACGCAAAAAACACGTCCCTACCTGGCGTGCCAACTGTCGGGGGATAATCATTAATAATGAATCTGGGGTGTACCGGAAGATGGGCGCGTTGATCTACGTTTCTTGGGGTTCGGATCTAATGGACTCAAAAACATGAGAATTTTATCCAGGTTCAGACCTCTTGTGGGATAATAACCCTACATCATGTGTATTTCCTTATGTATTGGATAAACTTATTACATAATATGTCTCGTGTCTCTTCTCGGACTCCCCTCCTCCCTTTATATAGCAGAAAAAGGAATATATACAAACATACCATACCAAACACCACAACAGATCTACCCCTGATGAAGCCAACTACCCCTAGCCCATCATGACATCGGATAGGCATACCCGCTTTACTCTGGTCATCCTGCACGTCCTATCCCATCACTAACGCCATCACGCTCACCGGCTAGGCTATCCTGTAGCATTAAATGCTACGGGATGAATCACTACTCTCTGGGAAGGAAAATACTCGAGTGGATGGTAAAAATACATCCTGACAGGTTAGGTGAATACTGTCCTGTGACCAGCAAAGGCTGGTCACCGGGTTTCCATTTATGATTAGGGGCTGGTCTCACGAGCTTCAACCTAGTCGCGCGATGAGTCCATTGTCTTGAAAATATCTATTATTGACTGACATTTGAAGGTGCAAGTCCGTCTTGAGGCACCCCTTATGCGCCCGATAAGAGGGAAAACCCCCACGGTGTCAGCGTGTGCTGTAGTCGCCATCGTTGCTGTAGTCGCCATCGTTATAGCTGTTGTCTTCTCCACGGAGTAGATGAGGTAGGGGAAGAGCTAGTAGCGAAGAGAGGGGTTGCCGGGGACAGCACTACGGCGTGGAGCTGGAAATTTGGAGATATAGGAGACGAGAAATCAAGCGATAAGGACACATGTATCTGGACCAGCCCACTACTTCATCGTCCAACGCCAGCCGCTCACTGACGTCTGATTTCTATCCAAGGACAGTAATGTGGTGCCTCGATGTAAGCTCAAATAGAGTACTCTAGATTTTCCATTTTGATAAACATGTAACATGTACAGTTATTGATTAAGGCTATGGTTGAAATTGCGGTGGCTTTTTAAAAATACTTATTTATTTCTTTTTGGATGTAGTATCTTTTTAAGATCTATAACAATAAAAGTCATACTAAAAATAACAAATAATTCTCTAACTAGATTGTGTAGCACAACAGTTATTTGAGCTCGTGATGCATTCAGGGAACATTTTGTCTCGTTTTCTCAGCTAGCTAAGCCAGTGCCTCGGGAGAGCCGAGCCTCTAGCTCGGTTTGTTTACACACCTATTCGGCTCACCTCTTCGTGGACATAGTTCATTCGTTCCTTCCATCGTTCAGCACACCCGCAGGCTCTCCACGGCCCTCCGCGCCGGACACGCCCCAATCAGATCCGGCCATCGTTCTGCCGCGACTCCACCTCCGTTACTTCTCCCTCCCCGTCCTCGTCGTCACCAACCCCCTGGACTGGTGCGGAGCGGAGATCCATCCGGATTTTGAGTTGATTTCTTCTTCTTTCGGTGGTAAGGGAACCCTAGCTTGGTCTAACGTTTGATTGTACTTCTTGTTATGCAGAATCTGTTCGTTCTTTCGGATAGACGCGCCGATCCATCCATTTTATTGCAAGTCTGTTTGCTGCGTGGTGGGTGTGGAGTGTTAACATCGGTTTATTTTTCGAATTTTTAGCCCCCATGCTCGAGTCTGCCCTTGGTTGGGATAGGGCGCGTTAATGATTCCATGGTTTGGTATGCCTAGTCTCCGCGTTTGGAGCCTTGGGATCTAAATTTATTGTTATGGAAGAAGTTCGCATTGCATTGTTGCATTCCATTTCGATTGAGTTTGCTGGAGCATCAACGGATTCGTTATCATTTTTTTTTTTACCGTGGAACATTGAATTTGAGAAAAAAATGTCATGTAGTATGGCATAAGTTCTATCCTTGTATACCTCTGTGAAAGAGCTAAAACGTGTTATTTCTAACTTGGTCTTCTTTATTCATTTGTGGTTAGAATATTCGTTTTCACACCATTGTGTTCAGTTTTAAAAGGCTAATTTGTATTTATGTTTTTTGGTGTATTTTGCAGCTGAAATAATTCTGGCCAAACCTAATAATGGCTATGATCGATGAGCCTCTGTACCCGATTGCTGTACTGATTGATGAACTGAAAAATGAAGATATTCAGTTACGTCTGAACTCCATCAGAAGACTTTCTACTATTGCCCGGGCACTTGGTGAAGAAAGAACAAGGAAAGAATTAATTCCCTTCCTTAGTGAAAACAATGATGATGAGGATGAGGTGCTTCTTGCAATGGCGGAAGAGTTGGGTGTGTTTATTCCTTATGTTGGAGGTGTAGAGCATGCGCATGTTTTGCTTCCCCCATTGGAAACTTTGTGTACTGTGGAGGAGACCTGCGTCAGAGATAAGGCAGTTGAGTCGTTGTGTCGAATTGGAGCACAGATGAAGGAAATTGATATTGTGGACTGGTTCGTCCCTGTTGTAAAGGTATGAAGAGTACGTTTATCATATAGATTCCTTGTTTTATTGCGAAATATGATCCAGATTACAGAAATTTAGGCTTCTGTGGTAGTTATATACATCCCTTTTTCTTAATAGAAATAGTGAAATACATGTATGAACTTGTTTTCATGTGCCACCATCTTTGTTGGTACTTCCTAACACTCATATGCCCATTGAACTTCCTTTACAAGTTTATAATTGTACATTCTCATTTAATAAATGGCTTCTAAAGTTTTTGTTGCAAATATGAACCACATGCACATGGTCACAGCTTATTCCAATATTAATTTGAAAAACTATTTGATTGCTTGTGAATTAGTTTTCACCTTATATGTGCGTTGAAATGTATTATACTATGTACTTTTTCTTACATTCTCATTTTCAATAATAATCATTACTAGTGCTTCATAGAACTGGGAGTATGGCTCAAACGAGCAATTAACCTTTTCTGTTTGTGAATGAACAACTACTATTTGATTACTAGTAAACAAGTATTTTACACAGTTACCTAATTCGTGGCTTGTTGGGTACACAATTCTGGTTTGCGGTGTGCCCCTTCGTAGAAATAAGGTTCACTAGGGGTATACCTGTTCGGTCTGCGAATCGGAAAATGGGTTCGTGAACCCAGTAGTTATGATTCGCTCAAGAAAATATATAGTAAAAGGTAAAGCAAACCTTCTTGGTACTGCATGTACAGAAGTAATCTGCTGCATAAAATCCCTAGACAATTGCATAAAAGAAATTAAAAAGAAAAAGAAAAAAGAGAGGAGAATCAGTGGACGGTTGGCCCAGCCCAAGCCTGCCAGCCCATTAGTGGCCTACTCTCCTGTGTTACATAACCACGGGTGCGGGTATCGGAGTCCGACTTGTGTCGGGGCGTCCGATTCGGCAAAAAATTCTGGGACACACCAAATACCACTTGGAATCCGACACAGGTGTCGGAATCCGACACGGGTGCACGAGTGTCCGACTCAGCAAAAAAAACGTTGGACACGCGTGTCCGGGTAACACAGCCTCTGTGCATGCCCGAAGCCTATGGAAGCCAAGCTGCTACACTCCCTGCCTTGATTATTCTCTTTGGCCCATCCTGTTTCTCCCCACCGCAGCATTGGTTTCTCCTTTTAGCGCCGCATCCGCTTGCCCCATGGTGAATCTTACTACGAACCAGTGGTGATAATATCGCATGTGAACCGCAAATTGATTCTTGCGATTGGAATCGCGGTTCGCTGGATGTTGCCGTGAATCCGGCAACTATGATTTTACACATGCCTTATTGGCGATCCTTTACCGTGAGTGTCTAACTACTGTTAGGATTTGCATGAGTTACTAAAGTCCTGTGGCCTATGGAAAAGAGTTCTCTTCGTTCAAAGTATAGATCTTTACTCTCCTTTGCACAATTGTATTACAGGAACAAAGAGGAATCATGTATCTTTTGGGTAATGCACTTACATTCTGCATTATTCTATAGTTTGTTTCTTCTGTTAATTAAACTAGACACACTTTGCTCAATTCAGAGGTTGGCGTCTGGTGAGTGGTTCACAGCTCGAGTATCGTCATGTGGCCTTTTTCACATCGCCTATCCTAGTGCATCTGAACCACTGAAGGCAGAATTAAGGACCATTTATGGCCAGTTATGCCAAGATGACATGCCTATGGTAAGAAGAGCTGCTGCATCAAATCTTGGAAAGTTTGCTGCAACAGTTGAACAGGGCAATTTGAAGACAGAAATCATGTCAATATTTGATGATTTAACTCAAGATGGTACATCCTACAGGCATTTCTACTACTATTGTTTTGTGTTATTTCATTATTTGTCATCCTCTTTACTTGAATAGTGAATGATTGAATTAGTTTTGGTGCATGCAGTGTAACTACCTTCATCTCCTATCTTTGAACTTTGTTTCCTTTTCCTCTTTTAGTAACTTCACAAGCATTAATCATATTTGATTATGCATGATATTCTGTACTGGAATGCTGCAAAAACTTTAATGTTCCATTCACATGCATTTATTTCTGCACTGGATATTCAAAGTATTTATATCTCTAGTTGTGAATATAACAGAACATCTTGTTGTCTTTTGCAATGTATTTGTTACCGTGATTAATTTTTCGAACACAAAGACATAAGTTTTAACCTTCACAGCTGTGCAACATTTTTATTTGTGTGGTTAATCTTGTTGGATCGTATTACCGTTTTCAACAACCATAAAAGGGTTATGGTAAAGTTGAACACTGAGTAGTAAGCTTCATTGCATTATTTGTAAAGTTGAGTGAAAGAGAGGTTGCTTCTATATATGAGCTAATTAATGTTTTTGTTGTTGGAAGTGTAGTAAGATTTGCCACTTTACTCCTTTGCTTTAAGCTGATGGGGTTTTGTTATCCTGAATGTTAGAGCAGATGAATACTTTTAGTCTTCTATTGCTTAATGTTATAATGTGCTTTAAAGTCTGTTTTATCACTTTTATCTTGAAAGTAAGAGCAGATACACAAGCATGTTTATGCATTTTTTTTTCATGTTATGATGGTTGGTCAATTCCTGATGCCACCTTAAAGCAGCTTTACTATTTGTTTTGCTTTTAGTAAATACAGTGTGACATCTTAGATATAGGCAAGGCGGATAAGCAATCTCTTGTTTCTAAGTGCTTGTAAAACCGTAATGTGCTAATTTCTGTTGAGTGTGCTCATATTGTTCTTTGTCCCTGGGAACCTTCTTGCGCAACCTTGTAATGATGGTTATTAATCTTCATGATCAGTGCTTGAGGTCTGAAACCTTTGAGAAATGCTTTGCTTTATGTTAGATCCTTCATCCTTGCAGCAAGCCATTTTGCTTATTTTTCAAATCCCTTTCCCTGTTGGAAATAAATTGGTGATATATTTGGATAATATCTTCCCATAAGACACTTCTGTATCAGAAATTAGTTCACATCAAACCCATCTGGTGTGCCTTCGATTAAGAAACTAATTATGACTTCTTTACTCAGACCAAGATTCGGTGCGACTATTGGCAGTTGAGGGTTGTGCTGCTCTTGGGAAGTTGTTAGAGCCCCAAGACTGTGCAACACATATTCTTCCAGTTATTGTAAATTTCTCTCAGGTACGTTTACCACTCTGGGTTACATAGCAAATGTTGCGAGAGAACAATTAAATTTGTTGGTATTCATTTGGTAAGATTGCTGCAGCACATGGTTACCCTTAGAACTATATCTAATCACCAATCTGATGTGATGATGTTTCATTGCAGTGCCACATAAATGGTTTGTATTACTCTTATACTTAAAATCTTTGATAGGATAAATCGTGGCGCGTGCGTTATATGGTGGCCAATCAATTGTATGAGCTCTGTGAAGCTGTTGGTCCTGAGCCTACAAGGTATTATGTATTTATGTGCATGTATTATAGTGTCAGAAATGGTATTATGACAAACTATAAGTGCTCTATATGTGTAAAAATTAATCAATCCATGTAACTTTTTACCAACGAGGTCTTTGCTTCTGGTAATAGGGCTGATCTGGTACCTGCATATGTTCGCCTTCTTCGTGATAACGAAGCTGAAGTGCGAATTGCAGCTGCTGGAAAAGTTACAAAATTTTGCAGGATATTAAGCCCACAACTCGCTATCCAACATATTCTCCCATGTGTCAAGGTGTATTTGTGTTGCATGCATTCTATTCGAGTTCCGTACTGTTCATTTTCAGGTTATTAACTTCTGCTGATTGTACTTGTAGGAATTATCATCAGATTCATCGCAGCATGTCCGTTCAGCATTGGCTTCAGTTATTATGGGGATGGCCCCTGTATTGGGAAAGGTGTGAGTTATATCAGTGAACAGATGTATTGTTTTGACAAAGAGCTGCACTTCAGTTATCTATCAACGATTTCTCATTGCTTTGTTAGCTGCAATTTTGTTTATGGGGTTTTGTGGAAGGAACAGAGCAAGACATTTGTCCCTGTGGCTGTATCGTGATCTGTGTTACTACTCTTAAGTTGATGTTGAATTTTTAAATTGGTCCTTTTGTGAGTGCACATTTCAACTTTATTGGATTATTCTCCTAGGTGTACCAGTAACTCTGAATCCACACATTACTGACCTATCATCAGGAACGGCATGTTTTTTGTAGGAAACTTATGTTTGTGTGAAAAGTGTGTGTTGTTTTTGCATATTTTCGTTTAATATCCAGCCATGCTAGTCAATTAAAAAAAAATGAAATTTACCATTTCTCTTAATTTACTAATATCATATCTGGATCCTTCTATTTCATTAAGATATTCAGATAGTACTGCTAATTGTTTGTTGGTATTGTTCTGATACTGCTGATCATTTATTCATTTTATTGACTAGTTTTTGTTGGTATTTGTAGAATATTTTGAATGTTGATTTATGTGTGCGCTGATGGTGTTGACTAATTCCAGTTTTGATTTGTCACAGGATGCCACGATTGAGCAACTTCTTCCAATTTTTCTCTCTTTGCTGAAGGATGAGTTTCCTGATGTTCGACTCAACATAATAAGCAAACTTGATCAAGTTAATCAGGTTGGTGCCTTGCTACTGCTTTGAGCTATGTAATTAAAATATAAAGCTAGCCAGTTTTTTCTGCTTCGTCCATGAGTAGTAGCACTTGCATTTTACTTGGTTTTCATTTGGAGTGGCCTTGATCAGGGTTAAGATTCTAACTAGAAGATTGTGTATCTGGCTAATTATTGGCATGAACCAACAAACACATGGATACATTAAAAACTTAAAAACTTAAATATCACAAATTAGATGTGAATGGTAACAAGCTGATTAGTGCTTGATTTCTAGGAAATTTTTGCAGCAATTAGCACTTTTCTTTTAAGGAATACAGCAGATGTGAAAATAAGGTGCGTGATTCTTGGTTTGTACTGAAATAACTTATTGTTTGAGAATGCTCTATCGTGATTATAGCATTCCATCTGGATAGCTCTTATTTTCTAAAATTGTTCTAGAATATTTTACCCTTGTGTTTTATATGTTGGCTTGCTTTGAATTGTCACAACATCCACACTATCTTTGGATAGCATGCTTTCAATTTTGCAACATGTGAGTAATGTGGCAGTAGGCTTGCTTAAGTAACAATTGCTTGTTTGCAACTGTTGTGCACTGCCACACTCTTGTTTCTTGCCTTGGTCCGCTGATGTTCTGTAGCAGCACTGTTGGCATCATGGTCTTAGTCATGCAGTACCATTCACTGGGTCTGGCAGCACAGCAAGAGGTCAAAACTAGAAATAGGAATAATTAGTTGCTCTGTTAGTTGGCCTTATTTACTTACTGAATAAGTCTATTTTGTCCTCTTGAACTTCAATAGGTCCACTTAACCCCCTGAGCTCCAAATTGGGTACCCTAACCCCTATGCTTTTAAAACTTTAGCAAGTAACACCTTCAAGGTGATTTTGCTGCCGTAGCCTGTGATATGTAGTGGTTTTGCAACATAGGGGATGACATGGAGCTTTGCAAGCATAAAACTCTCTAGCTGATATGTAGTGGTTTTGCAACATAGGGGATGACATGGAGCTTTGCAAGCATAAAACTCTCTAGCCCTTCTCTGCACTTACTGATGCCACCTCGGGATCATTTCTGGACACCTGCTGTTGCGCCACTGTCAGCTACCACCGTCCATCCATGTCATCGTCGTAGGCCAAGCCTAGCTGCTGAGATCAGCCTCCTTGTGAGGCAAGCCAGATTGGATCCTAACCAGTGAGATCCACTTGTTCCCATTATCATCCAATCCCTTGGCAACTTGGTTCAAAAGCATGATGTGGCGTCGGTGACTAGCTCAATGAGGTCACTGATCCTAGCCTCGAGCTGCGATGGCATGGAGGTGGCATGTGGCAACGACTACCTTATTTAGGAGCAGTCCATCTGGACAAACCTCCATAATGATCCAGTTCAAAGATTCTAGCAGGCTGTCCACCTCTGATTGTATGTGATTATAAACAACAATGTTCGGCTACACTGCTTCCATTGCATCGAGTTTTTTAGAGCCACTTCACCTTTTTTAGAGGGAGATTGGGAAAGTGAGAGATCGAAATTAGAGATAAGATGTGACTTGGACTGCCATCTGTGATGTTAAGTGTCCAGGTGAAGTGGCAGCTAGCGTTTATCTCTACATGACATGTTGATGAAGCTACTCTCACAAACCATCTTAGGGTGTTAATAACCTGGTTTGGAAACTCAAGGTGTCAAATATTGGTTTTGTAGTTCAGGAGGGGCTAAGTTTTTTTGCCAAAGTTTGAGGGGGGGTAAAATGGACTTATTCCTTTTTTTATAGAAGTATTCTATGTATTATTTAGGTTTCCTTAAGTTTAGAGATTGCTTGTAGGGTTCTGAACCAAGGTGTCTCTGGATATAATCCATAATTCACTATCAATCAAGCAAGAATTATCAATGACAAATTAGCATCCTTCCTCAACCCAAAAGCTCTTTCATCTTTTAGTATATAGCCTATCCAACCTTTCCAATACCTAATCGGCTAATCCACTTCAAGATACGTTGTTTGGCGTCTTCTGTACTGTAATTATCCTGTTGTGAAATGTGAACTAAGGTTCATAACACCTGCCCTAAACCTTCATTTTGCTGATCGCCAACCATGTCTTTTGTACTGTAGCTTATGTATATCAAACTATTAAATGAGTTGATACCAAATGCTAAGCTTTGTGCTGAACATCCCATCTTCATGAGTTGACTGTTGACCAGCATTGACTACTTGGTTAACAATAATACTGCACCCTGTGCTGTAAGTAGTGGAACAAGTTGCAGTACTCTGCTTGAATAGCATATGTTATGAATTTGAGTTACAGGAACTACATCCTCCATATAATGAAGTAGGCATTGTAGCAAATGATTTTGGCTAACGAACCAGTCAGATCAACATGGTTGAATCAAACTAGTGCAGGCTTTTGTTTGTTATATTCAAGCTGCTTCCTGGTTCTCTTGTTCATTCATTTCAAATTCGAAGCTGCATTGATATTTCATAAGCTCTCTCCTGCAAATTGTTAGGTTATCGGAATCGACTTGCTATCGCAATCACTTCTACCAGCTATTGTAGAACTTGCAGAGGATAGGCACTGGAGAGTTCGGCTTGCCATAATTGAGTACATACCTTTGTTGGCAAGTCAGTTAGGTGTTGGATTTTTTGATGACAAGTTAGGGGCACTTTGCATGCAGTGGTTGGAAGATAAGGTATAGATTTTTTTTTTCATTAATCATGCACAAATATGCCATGTATATTCTTATGATTAGCTAGTCTATAAATTTGATGCTTTGATTTGATCTGATGTAATGTGACTAAATTTTATTGGCATTTCCTTCCAGGTTTTCTCAATCAGAGATGCTGCTGCCAACAACTTGAAGCGTTTGGCCGAAGAATTCGGCCCTGACTGGGCAATGCAGCATATAATCCCTCAGGTTCAAGTTAATGCTAATCTTTTATGCAATGGTTACAAGGGAGCCTCGTTTTTTGCCCCTTCCCATCCTCTGCTCGTGTAGAAGTCTAGGGAAATGTTCCAGGGGACAGGGGTTACATCTACCAAGTGGCAAAGCCTGAAGCCGATATAAGATAGAGATACAAAAAAAAAGTCAAATTGTGCTGAATAAAACTGTAAATAATACTATTGTTTTAAAGTCTAAGCTCACAACACGCGTAGATCAATTAAGTTACTAACACAAAAAAATAAGTTGATGACATTGGACCTTACACACCACAATTAGGCAACATCTTTTATATCATTGAAGCTTGGTAGATTGGAAATATTGCAGTAATACTTACTCTTAATTTCCTCAATGGTAGATTAAATAGAGCCTTATAATTCCTTCTTTTTTGTATTATAGGTTCTGGAGAAGATAAACAACCCACATTATCTGTATCGAATGACCACTTTGCAAGCTATTTCTTTGCTGGCCCCCATCATGGGTGCTGACATTACATGCCAACAGCTGCTCCCTGTTGTCATCGCTTCCTCAAAGGACAGGTGAGTTCCAAATAGCAAATACGTGAGAGAACCATAATCTCTGCAAGGTCTTAATTGATATAAGCTTTAATACTAGGGTGCCAAACATTAAATTCAATGTCGCCAAAGTTCTGCAGTCACTCGTACCCATCCTTGATCAATCTGTAAGTTTCAACCGCCCACTTCTCTTGCTGTGATCCTATATTCTTTATCATTGGGCTTTTCGCTGATTTCATGAAATGCTCGTTTGCAGGTTGTGGAGAAGGCAGTGAAACCATGCCTTGTTGAGCTCGGTGAGGACCCAGATGTAGATGTAAGGTACTATGCAAACCAGGCCCTTCAGGCATGTGACCAAATGATGATTTCAAGCTAACTAGCCTTTGTCCTGTATGTAAATGATTCCCCGTAGTCCATTTTTTTAATACTTTAAAGTGCTCTTTAGTCTTGATAGTTTATTCTAGCTCCAATGACCTTGACATCAATAATTTACAGTTTGTGTTAAATATGTAGTTTTTTGGTTTAGGTTTTGTTAAGTTGTTGGATTTAATCGACTTTGGGGGAATTAGTTTTTGTATACTGGACATTATGTGCGATTGAACTTTGTTACTGTCTTGTCTTGTTACATATTGGTCACTTTTGATAACTGTGATTTAACAAGCGTGCAACCACGGTTTAGAAAACACTCCTTAGCATGGTTAAGCAACATGTTTTGGCGGAAATTAAGTATGTAGTTTGCGCAATTTGAGAGGCAAATTGTTAAAAGGCCGTATGATAAGTCATGCCATGTTCAATGGTGTCCTTCCCGAGTCCATGCGCAAGCGAAATAGATTTAGACAAGTAGGTGGCTTGATAGCTGCTCCGGGCCTGCAAGCGAAATAGGTAATCAGAGAGCACATGCGTTTGATCATTAGCCGTCTCGGTTATCGTCTCTTTAGTGAAAACAAATGGTCGAACCAAATTTCAAAGAATATTATTCGGTCCCGTGCTTACATGAAGGCAAATGTTAGCCTTGTCTCATGACAAGATGCCTGAGGTAGAACGATCTCTTTTGTTTAGAGCGTCGCGGTCAGGCTGAAAAACAGTAATGGACATCCTTTATGTTCTCCCTTAATTTTAGTGAAAAACGAGCTCGCGTATAGGCTCTCCAGCATCCTGTCCGTAAAAAAGCACCTGGTTAGCAAGTTCCCTCACGGCACTTCACTTTCATCACGAGGTAGGGCCCTTTATAATTTTGGAACGGGAATTCTTTCTTCTTTCTATCAGCCGTAGTTCTCTCATGGCACGCGATTGCCACGCAAGAATTATGCCAAATATTCTCATTGTAAACTCGCTGCTACCCATGGATGGCATTGTAGCAAAATCCAATCCTTTTTCTATAGCTGTTGATAGTGGATACCGTTATAGAATTTACTTTTTTAATATATATCTTATAGCAATAAGGTTCCTAGGACTACTTCAAGGTCAGTTGCACGCGATTGCCACTAAGCGCCTAGACTTCGAAGTCATGTTGTTGAGTCCTTCAATTGCCAAAGAGAAATGGTATACGTACTAAAAATAGTTCACGAACTGATTAGAAACGGCTCTCCATGGACGTGAAGAAAGGACCTCAACAACGTCCGGCTGGTTAGCACTAACGACGTTAATTACGTGACTTTCCCATGAGCCTTACGTGTACCATCGCTCATTGCCAAATCTGTCATCCATTCGGTATACTAAACAGTGCAATTTAACGACAGTGAGTGTTGCCGTAGGTACAACTCATTTATAACCAGTAAATCGAAAACAGTGAATTTAATGATGGTGAGTGCTGTTATAAGTACAATTCATTTGTATAACTCTTTTACAATTAGCAAATCAAACGACTAAGCCCTGTTTGGTTATACTTTTGTTCGACTTCTCAGCCCTAGAAGCCGGAAGCCCAATGAAATGGGCTGCTTTTGGAAGCAACTTATCAAAAGCGAGAAGCTCCATTGAACTGCCAAAAGCCAGAAGCGAGAAGCATGTTTCGGTGGGCTTCTTTGGCTTTTGCAGGTGCTAGAAATGAGAGTGGACACCGAGTTGAGAGGTATTTACCCGCAATTGCCATCATATATACATGTTGCTGTCCCCCCTCCCTCCCTCCCTCCCATCTGACCTCGTGACCAAGCTATTGGTGGGCGAAACCTCCTCTGGTGATTAGGGTTTCACCAGAGGAGGCCCGTCGCCCCCGTCGCCACGGCCGCCCGTCAACGACTCCCACTGCCGACTTGTCGCTCCTGCTGCTAGGGCTGCCCATCTTCGCCGCCCGTCGATCCTACCGCCAGGGCCACCCACCCATTGACGCCACCCATCATTCCTGCCACCAGGGCCACCCATTGACGCCTCTCGTCGATTCCACCACTAGGACCACCCATTGACGCCGCTAGTTGATCCAGCCGCCCATCAATCCCGTCGCAGCCTGTCTCTTCTCCTTCTCGAGGTGCAACATTATTCCTCACTGTTTTTGCATTGATTTGGCCGAATGAACTGCTAGATTATAGGGCTACCTTCTGTACTAGTTGTGTTCCACCAATGAACTGCTTTGGCCGAATTATGGTCCTAGATTTGAAGGAAAAAGATTCATACTTGTTGTTTCCTGTGCTTCAGTATCTGAACTAACAATTTAGCTGTCCTCCTTTTGATACAAACCATTGTAAGGAAAAATCCTATGGATAGTATTGCTAATGTAGTGTGCTACCTTCTGTACTAGTTGTGTTCCACCAATGAACTGCTTTGGCCGAATTATGGTCCTAGATTTGAAGGAAAAAGATTCATACTTATTGTTACCTGTGCTTCAGTATCTGAACTAACAATTTAGCTGTCCTCCTTTTGATACAAACCATTGCAAGGAAAAATCCTATGGATAGTATTGCTAATGTAGTGGTGCTGTGTGTAGTGTGCTTTTGATACAAACCATTGCTCTGCAAAATCTTTTCATTGGTGGTGGTGTGTGCTGTGCTCCAAAAACTGCAACATGAAAGCAATTCAAATTTGCATAAGCTTTTCATTATGAATAGATATCAGTAGTTGCATTAATGGTGATCTTTTTGAGGTAAAGACATTAGATCAGCACCTGATGTTATAAACTTAACCTTATTTGTAGTTTGTATTACATGCCATCTGAATTGAGCAATCCTCCCATCAGCTTCGGTGAACGCTATCCTTGTTAATTTGAAGATGTGCTATACAAGCGTATTCATGCTTTTGGGCTTCCACATGACTTGTTCAATATATTTTGGTTTTGCCCTTTTCTCTTGTTTGGTTTCATGGTCCCTCCGAGGTTGCAAACAAACATGATCCAAACTGCACTACATCTGATTGTAGGAACCTTATATGAAATCCCAGTTACAATAATTTTGTTCTTAGTGTGATCTTTTGAATATTTAGCAAGCTTCATAAGACCTATCTTTAAATAACTCACTTCAGTATATGGTTTTATCTTTCCTTTAGTGTAATATTATGAAATGACATCAGTAGTTGCTCCATAATACTACCAAATTATGTCTTTCTGTTGCTATATTTCATGGATGATCTCTTTTTGTACAAACTGCATTCTTTAAAAAATTAATTTCTTGTACCAAGATTCAATGGCTGAGAAGGCAAAATACGTAGCCAATTGGGATCCCCAGGTCACAACAATCTTTTGCAAAATTTGTGTTGAGGAGATCGAAGCTGGTAATAAACCTCTTGGAGGGTTATCTGCCAAAGGGCACCAAAACTTGGCTGAGAAGTTTATAGCTCAGACGGGGAGGCTTTACAATCAAAAGCAATTCAAAAACCGTTGATACAACCTGAAATCATTGTACAACTTTTGGTTGTCCCTTCTACAAAATGCTAGACTTGGGTGGAATGCTAAATTGGGAACTGTAATAGCATCTGATAAGTTTTGGGAAGATAACACACATGTACTTCAATGGTGTATGTGCAATTCATTTGTGCGTGTCTATTTCAATTATATGTGATATTGAAATAATTTGTTCCTATGTTTTGTAGAATAATAAAGAGAAGAAGGCTATTCGTTATGATCCACCTAATAATCTGATGAAGCTTGAGATCATGTTTGATAGGAGCAAAGTTTTAGGACTCTCTACATGCACTTCGGGTGGACAAGTTGGAACCAACCATATTAATTTGGATGGTGAGGAGGAACACAACTTGGAGGAAGCCACTAAAAGCAAGGAGCATGTTGTTAAGGGATTAAAGAGGAAGGGAAAATCTTCTAGCCCGAACAAGAAAGGGAAGAATCCTATGGTTAGAGTCATGTCATGCATGGTGGAGGATATTATCAGCTCTAATCCTATAACCTCAAAGGCCTTGCAAGGTGACTTTATTGTTGACTCCATAAAGGAAGTGATGGATTTACCTGAACAGTCTGGAGCTGTTGAAGGAAGTGATAAGAATTTCATGGCTACAAAGCTTTTTGTTAAAGCTAAAAATCGTGCAAGTTTTTTGACTTTTAAGACCAATAAAGGGAGGCTCAATTGACTCAAGAGAAACTACGAAGAACACAAGAAGTAATGCTATCCTAACTACCAAATATTTGTTGCTTTAGGAGTATAACTTTTATTTCACCAATAATTGTTGCTTAGAACCATTATGCTAGAACATAATTTGAGTTTGTTATGGTTTGGTGGTATGAACCTTCAATTATATTGTATGAACCTTATGTTTTATTATTATCTTTGTAGTATAAACTTTTAGTAATATTATACGAACCTTCTGTTTTGTTGTTACCTTTATTGTATGAACCTTCCATTTTGTTTTCTTGTAGATGAGTTCAAGTGATAATTGAAATGGAAGTGGTGATGATAGTAGTGATGATTTATATGCTACAAACTTGGATATTGCATTGAGCCGCCAGAGACAGATGACAGCAATGCTACATGAATCAGCACTTTTTGGTACGTACTATCGTGAAAATTTCTGGAACAAATCACCCTATAGAGAATCGGATGTATCAGGTTATGATTGGGTCATTAGAACTTTGAATAATCCCAACTATTGCTACAAAATGTTTAGGATTACAAGACTAGTTTTTGATAGTTTGTATGACACGGTGGCAAACTATGGTTTACAATAAACTAGTGCTACAAATTCTATTGAATTCTTAGGAATGTTTTTATGAACTCTTGGTGGTCCACAATCTTTTAGTCAAGTTGAAAATCGGTTTGAGAGGTCCACATAGACTATCAGTAGAAAATTCACACATGTCTTGGATTGTGTTAATCATCTTGCTGTGGGCATTATTCAACCAAGAGACCCAGAGTTCAGACAAGTACATCCAAGACTTGAAGATTTTCATTTTTCACCTCACTTTAATGGTTGCATAGGAGCTATAGGTGGTACTCATATTCCTGTTATCATGCCTTCATCAGAAGCATTTGCACATGTTGAACGATATAGATATACTACACATAATGTTTTGGCTATTTGTGTCTTCGACATGAGATTCACTTTTGTTGTGGCTGGATAGCCAGGTTCGGTGTATGACACAAGGGAGTTTAATGACGCCTTTAACAAATATGTGGATAAGTTTTCATTCCCTCCAAAAGATACTAATTCGTTCAATATGTTTCATGTTAACCAAAGTATTTCTAACAATCTCTCTATTTTTAACGCTTCATGTTTTATGTGTAGGAAAGTATTATCTTGTGGATTCAGACTATCCTAATTGGAAGGGTTTTCTATCTCCATACAAAGGGGAGAAATATCATTTACCTTAACTTCCACAGGGCCAGGTCCAAGGGGTAAAAAATAAGTGTTCAACCATTTGCATTCATCACTTCACAATGAAGTGAAGAATATTATTAACGTTGCCAAGTTATCCAAAAAGCAAGCAATCAAAGATTATTATGGCGTGCATATCTCTTCAAAACTTTATTCGAGATAATACTTTGAGAGATAATATGTTTGAGAGATGTGATGAAGATGAAGACTACATGCCCAATGATCATGAAGCATCATCGTCTCAACCTAGTTCACTGGACATGAAGAGAGCAATATGAATACTTTTCATGATAGTATTGCTAATGCTTTGATATCAATGAGAGAATAGGCAACATGTAATATTCCTTTTCATCCTTTTGTAATTCTCTAATCAATGGAATCATCGCATTCTATTTTGGTACACATATGGTTCCAAAAATTAAGATATATTGTTGCTTAATTATTTACATTTTCAAAACAATTAAATCAATCAATAATACAGTCAGTAAATATTAATAACATTCACTAAAATAGTTTAAAAAAATAAATATATCACTCCATACAGCTAGCGGTATTACAGGCAATGTACATTTTATTCATCTCAAAAACCATCAGCCAGACAGGATAAACAAATGACCTATCAACTTCTCCAAAACCATTAGCTAGAAGCAGCTTCTCAGAGCTATTAGCCAGAAGCAGCTTTTAGAAAAAGCTTACTCCAACCAAACATGCTTTAAAAGTATTAAGTGGTAGCTCACTTATAAATCAAAAGGTCGAAAACTTCCAATTGTAATATAGTTGTACAAAAAGGTTATACATGAAATATTTCACTTAATAATGTGCTGGATATAACTCCGTTTGCTTGTCATTTGAAGGAAACTAGCATGAGGGTTTTGATGTAGTAGATTTTAAAGAATCTTCGTGCGACCTGAGGGATGACAGTGCAGTGTTCTCTTGGAGTGAGTAAAGAAAATGGTAAGTCAAAATCCAGGTAAAGCAGCACATGATATCATAGTAGCAGCTAAAGTGACTAAATCACATAGGCATCATTCCCTTTACAATCTAAAGAAGCAAAGCCACCACATGCGAAGGTCTACTTTTCACCCTTGCAACTTCTCCATGTGGGTTCAAAGATGATATGTCGCGTGTGACTCCAAAAGCTCAAACATGGACATATTGGAAGCAAAAGGAAGAGTAGAACTCTAAACTCGATGACGCCTTATATCATATATATAAACACACTCCCCAATTCCATTGACCACTATCATTACAAAATGATCACCACAACGGCACAACCCAATAAACAAAATTCAAAGAGCTACATCACACACACCTCTAAGTTTTCTTCTTTCGTTTTTTCCCCATCGAATGCGGTAATCAATATAAAAATAAAGTAAACAGAGCCCTTCTTATTTTCTGCACCAACAAGGGACACGAATTGGACCAAAGAAAAGAAGACAGGGTTCCAATAAATTAAAGCACAAAACATACAGCGCACACCTTAGGCCGCCAACGCCAATGCGGCCGCCACTGTCGCCGCGGCGGTCACCCATCGGGCGAGTAGGGGTGGCGCGGCACCGTTCTTGTCCGCGGCATCATCAGCTGGGGCGTCGTCGGGCGAGTCTGCCGCGGAGTCGTCGTCCGAGGGCGAGGCGGCCGCGGACGTGGGCTTCTTTTTGGTCTTCTTCTTGGGCCCCTCGGGCGCGGGCGCCGGCGCAAGTTCCTTGGTAACCTTGAACAGCTCCTTGGGCTGCAGGAACTTGGAGACGGCGTAGACGGCGAGCGGGTCGTCGTCCCTAACGGTGGCCTGGATGGAGGAGGTGGTGACCTTGGTGTCCAGCGTGACGGTGTCGGCTTCGCTCTGCACGTCGTAGGTGTAATCCTTCTTGGCGGCACTGGTGGTGGCGAGCGTGATTACCTTGCCGTTGTTGGACTTGAGCAGCTGGAGGGAGTAGTAGTCTGGCACGGTGTGGTAGAGGAGGATGGCCGTCTTGGCCTTGGCCGTGAGGTTCTTGAACTTGGGCATGAAGGAGGCCACGGCGGTGTCGACGGGGCAGAAGATCGTGAGTGCGGTGTCCTTGGTGGCGTTGATGTTGCTGAAGGCGTTGGCATCGGCGGCGAGGAGGCCGGCGAAGCTCTTGCAGTACTTCTTGGAGAGGAGGTCGGTGAGGTTGACGGGCGCCGGCGGGGCCACGGGCGCCTCGGCCTCCGGGGAGGACAGCACCTTGCTGACGTGGAGCACCGCATAGTCGAAGCGTTTTGCGTAGATGTCCCCGACGAAGGTGGACGGCGTCGCGCTATCGGTTGCGCCGTCGGCGATAAACGTCACTTTGCCGCCGCGGTGTTGCGTTATGTTGACGTACCCGTTCATGTCGGTGGCAGCCCCGGATTGCTGCACATCAAATAGCATTTTAGTTACTAAAATATTAATTCACTTGAGTGACTGAAAAAGTAATTAGTCTGCTTGCCAATTTCACATTATATGGAGTATTTAACATCTGTCACACAGTCAAATGGTAATAAGGTATATATGACAGAAGACTAGACAGTGCTAATGCTTTAATTACCCAGCTTATTTTTCACCTTTTCCCAAGACATATTCCTAGAGCAGTCTAAATTCACTACTACTGCTGCCGCTACTAGTTGTACATTATAAACTTGTATGGATAGAAAACATTAAATAATGCACGGTCCAATTCAGCTCACCGACTTCATGCCTTCACTAGTAACCGCGCACAGCACGTGTTTACAAATAAGCAATCTATAATAATGTACTAGGAGCCTAAATTGTGTAAGTATATCCATGGAAATCCATTCAATGCTGAATTTCCAAGTACAAGGATTCCGAACCTACCGAACTAAAATTACACAGCACGCACTTGTACATTTCCTCCCAAAAAATTTTTATTAAGAGTTGTGCCGTCTAATATGAGTCATTTCTTCTTTAAAAGAGAAATAGATGCATATTATCATGGACAATTTGAGTGTTGACTCCTCAGAGTGGCAACAGTAGATCCACTGGGTGCATCCAAGTTCTAAACAAAGTGATTAGTCAATGGTTTAGACAAGGGTTAGGAAGGAATTGTTTACACTAAATGGAACTGGTTCGACATCAGAGGACAGTTGTTACTGACATGTGGGCCTCTCACACCTGCACCCATATGTCAGCCCTCTGACGTTACGTCAACCGAGCCCAGTGGACGCTAAACACGCCAAGATCTTGCTTGGGGATTTCAAATGGCCCAGCAGTCGAGGGCAAAATATAATGGGTTTAAAAGTCACTACTGGCTTATGGTTGCACCAATATATTTTTGGAAAAAACAAAACATATGGTTTCAGCAACAGATTGCAGGAACCGAACGTGTGGACAGCATCATAATCACATAAGTTAATATACTAATTATAGTGAGAAGATAGGCCAACATGTGCATGTGCGTGGCCCCTACTTCAAAAGCAACTTGTGTCAATACTTAGATGAAACCTATAGTAAATGAATTATGAGAATTATTTTCTAAGATGACTATTTTTGGACAATAGCACTATTTCACTGCCCCTTTACCTTTTGGCCAAGTGGGCGTGCTTGTGTCATGCAGTTATTCCCAATAATAAAGCAGCAGCTTCATAACAGGCTCAGCAAGCAAGCAGCTTTTACACACGGCAGAGAGCAATTCGTCAAAATTGTTAAAAAAAAGTGGAATAACCTGTTAAATAACTCTCAGTTTATGGGCACATAATGGTTCAAAAATAGTCATCCCATAAGAAAAATCTGAATACTAAATATTCAGTAATTTCCCATAAGAAATGCGGACAAATTAAGCTTTCTAGGATAAGAAGATGCAAAAAGATTTCGTTTGTAGAGCAGATGGAAACAGTTGAAGCTAACTTGCAACAAACTAGAGCTTCAAACAAACGGTATAATGATGCTTCAGGTAGATCTAGCAAACTGAAAAGCACGGTGGATAGGATTCACCGACAGGTGGGCCCGATCAAACCTGGCCAACCTGTTGGCTTCTTCTAAGGCTGGAGAGCGAGCAGATGCAGGGGACAAGCGCGCGGTACCTGGAACATGGTGGATGCGGCCGTGGCGCCGTGTGAGAGCTGCTTGAGCTTCTTAGCGTCGAAGTAGTCGACAATGATGTGCATCTCGAGGATGTGGCGGAGCGTCCCCAGCGAGTAGTGGCCGCTGGTGAGGTCGCCCATGTCGCCGTTGGCCACGGCCAGCACGGTGATGGTCCGGCGCCGGTTGATGTCGCCGGCCAGCCGCGTCTGCGTCAGCAGCTTGTTGAACTGAGAGTACTCCGGGTGCTCCGCCAGGACCTTGGTGATGTTGAACGCCTCCGACGCCACCACCGACACGGCCAGCACCACAGCCACCACGGCCAACCGCCGCATCAATTCCATTCTAGCTAGCTTGCTACTGTCCTCGGCGGCGGCGAGTTTGCCTCTTTCTTAGCTCCAGGCTAGTGGAGGGGAGTGAGCACTAATGGAGCGATGCTCGGGAGGTGGACGGTGGGGTAATGTAATGCCTGGCCGTGTACAGCGAGATCCTGGCTGGGGAACTGTGTATAAGCGCCCTTCGGGTTTCAGGATAATTACGGGAATGCCATTTCGGTTTTTGTTAGTGACATTGACGGGGTTTACCGTAGAAACCGAAACAAATTGACAGTATTTTATAATTTTTTATAATTCACTTATTAGATTATGTGAATACAAGAAGCTAATTTATCTTAGCTTTATAGATTGTAAAAGTTCATTTTAATAAATTGCGTATTAAAATATTTTAGAATTCATAATTTAAAAGTTTTTCACAATTTAATTTTTTACAATCCAACTCTTTTAAATCTATAATTTAATTTTTTTCATAATTTAATATTTTATAATCCACTTTTTACTATCTATAATATACAAGCTATTTTTAACTCTCCAACTAAAACAAATAAACCCTTGGTCACGAATTTAGAGGAATGTTCGGGTCGAAAAGGAATAAATTGGGGAAGTAAAGAAAGGATACAGTGTGGGTGGTGACACTGGCAACGCAACGCGGGTGGGCGTCAGCTGGTCGGCCGAACTATTGGGGTGGCGTGCCTTGCGGCCGTTCGAGAAGCCTTGTGTAAGCCACAAGCAGCATTCAAATATGGATGTTGCTTACCGTTTGCGTTTATAGATTACTGTTAACGTCAATCGTTAGCGTGTGGATGTTTCAATTTCTAGCTTCCTAAAGAAAATATGCATGGCGGCATGTAGGGTCTAAGCCCTCATTTTCCGAACATTGGATTGAAAACTTGCAGGTCGTCCCACCCCCCACCCCCCCTAATTTTATTAGTGATCCTCGTCCCTAGACATCTTGTGTAGCGGATGATTGACCATTGATTTTACAGACACGGAGTGTAACATAAAACATCCATAGGTAAGACTCTGTACAATACATAGGGTAACAAGTAGGCTATGGTAGCGTAAATTAAAATTTTCTATCATGTTTAATCAAGAACTCATGCAAGTATAGAATTATAGGTCATTACCACAATACGCGCATAGTAGCAGAATAAGAATCAAAATGGCCCAGTCCAACATTGCGCACATCGATGTACAGGAAATAGTCGATCTCATCGTGAATCGAGCATCTCCACCTTTGTGCGATCACGTGCTTGCCTGGAAGTAGATGATCATCCCAATAACTTATAATCACGTGCTTGCCTGGAAGTAGGTGATCGTCCCAGTAACTTCACATTCTCATCGCCAATCAACACCGCAACAACAACAATAGCGCCTCCATAATATCTACATGTCTAGGGGTGGAACATCGTGTGTCGGTGTGCTAGCATCGCGCTCTTGGCTAGGTTTTGTGGGGAGGGAGAGTGGAGGGGGCGGCTAGGGTTTTAGGTGGTGTGATTGACTCGCCCATAACCCCACATCTCCACTTATATTGAGCCCACTAATGGATTGTCACGTTGGAAGCTTATTAGGACTCTAACCCCTTAAAGATCATTATCCGTGTGTCGGGGGATGATCCCTGATAATGAATCCAGGGTGTACCAAACGACATGCATGTTAATTGGCGTTTCTTTGTGGTGGGATCGGATGGATACAAGAATGCAGGGATTTTATCCAGGTTCAGGACTCCCGTGGAATAATAACC
Source organism: Phragmites australis (assembly GCF_958298935.1). NCBI lineage: Eukaryota > Viridiplantae > Streptophyta > Magnoliopsida > Poales > Poaceae > Phragmites > Phragmites australis. The sequence continues at coordinate 14,646,945 of NC_084936.1, read as the reverse complement.
CTACGTCATGTGTATTTTCTTATGGATTGGATGAGCTTGTTCCAAAATGTCCTTTTTTGTAAACCGGGTCCTCCCCCTTTATATAACAGGGGAAAAGAAGTATATACAAACGGATCGTGTCAATTCTATAGCAAACCTACTCTTGACAAAGCCAACTACTCCTAGTTCATCATTACGGAGGGCATGCATGCCCAACCTGCCCTGGTTGCCATGCATGCCTTATCACGTCCGCCGAGTGCTATCACGCTCGCCTGCGAGATCATTCTGTAGTATTAAATGCTAGAAGAAGGATCACTCCAACTTTATGCCTATCCACAACCATGCTCCCTAAAAGAAGGTGCGTGGGGAAGAAAAAAACTTGAGCGGATGACATTTAATACGATTTGATTGGTTAGGTGAGTATCTATCCTGCGACTAGCAGAGACTAGTCGCACGATCTTCTCCCTCGACCAGGGGGCTGGTCGACTGAGCCCCGCCCTGGTAGTGGGGTGAAACCGTGGTCTTGGGGATATCAACTGCCGACTGATATTTGGCAGTGTGAGGCTCACCCGGTGAGGCACCCCTTATCTATTACACCAATAGTAGCCTCCAAGCTCCATCGCGGATGTAGCAGACTGAGTGGTTCACCGTAGGGATCCGTGGTCACTGAGCATTTTGTGGTTGTGGTTGGGTCTGGTCGTGCCACTTGGGCCCTAGGTGAGCACATGTTCGACGTAGGGAGTGGTTGTTGATGCGGCCTGCTTTAGTGGTCAACTTAGGAAATCGCACCCCGATTGGAGGTTAAACATAGAGAGAGAGAGAGAGAGAGAGAGATGTGGAGGGAAAATGAAATGGCACCAAACCCGAGGGAATTTTGATTCCTCAAGCATGGCCTCTCGAAATTCGAAAGGACCAAACCCCGCGACAGTTGAGATACCGTAGCGACCCCTTAAATTGGGGTGCACCGGTTCCTCATGAACCTTTCCATCATCTCCCTTAGCCGCCAAGCTTCCATGCCAGAGCCCCTCACCTCTACCTTTGATCTTGCCACCAAAGCATCTTTCTCTGTCGTATAATGGTGCGCATCGACAGCGAGCCTGCCTTCCCCAAATCCATGTGTGGTGTGGCAAGATTGAAGCAAATACACGATTTTGGCCTGCTCACTCGCCGCATGTCATCTGGGTATTGGTCCAGGGCGAGCACGCTCGCTCCCCGCCAAGGGTAGATCATGATGTTCGTCTCTTTCTTCTTGGTCGGCCTTGTGCCGCCCTTCTCGGAGTTCTTCACCACCGTCATCTCCTTATATGATATCTTCTATCTCCATCTCAACCCCAATTACATTCTCATGTAGAGCATTTTTGCTCATCAGTGTGAGAACTTCGTCGGGGTGAAACTGTGCCTACACCTCTTCTGGTTCTTCTACACATACCGGTCAGTGACCAAGCCGGCCAACAGAAGCTACGGGTTCCGTCTCCACGACGGCGCCACAAACTCCTACATCAAGGTGGGCCTCAAGTCATCATGATTGAGCTGGAGGGAGGAGTGGTTCTACCTTGCAGTAGACAACTCCTTGGACAACCTCAGCATGTTGAGCACGTCGGCGCATGTCATCGACAACTAGAGGAGTAGCCCCACGACAACTCTGAAGCTGCTAACCCTCACCATACGGATTGGCTGACTCCAAGAGGCTGGGCTGATGGGGTCAGATGTCGTCCACGACTTCATCAAGTGTTGGTTGTGCCCCTTGTGGAGGTGAGCACATTCGGCATTCTCGTACACCGAGCCTGACAATGTCACACGAGAGAGCTCCTTAGGTAATGCCATAGTCATTTCCATAGTGTTTTTCGTTAGGTGTCTGACCTCTCACATCTCCCCTTGTATCCAAATCTTACTAACAAGTCCCTTGGCTCATGGGTCCGAAACCTAATGTCGGCTGCCCCGAGGAAAAACGATCCTCCGGCCAGCGCCCTTCGCTATGTGATCTTCCTTCATTGGAAAGAGCATGGCTCAGGAGGGTAAGTTTAGCAATTCCAAAATTCCTGCCCCAAGCCTTCTCCTGGGTTAGGGTTTCATGGTTTGCACTGTTGCAGGGTCTTCCTGATGTCGATGTCCTACGCTTGATAATCGAAAAGGTCCTGGAGGTCCTTGAGGCTGCCTCAGGGAGAGAGGCTCGACAAGACACCCATCCCGGTGCCAAGTCGACCATTACCGCGCCTAGTGTTGGCCCCGTCAACAACCAACCTGGTTGCTATATATATGAATCTGGTTGTAGTGATTACCAAGCTACTCAGAGTTGACTACAGATCATGGGTGGAGGGTCTGTGAGCAGTATTGGTCAGTAGAGGAGTGACTAGTCTCACACCGAACCAGCCGAGGGCACCTAGGCTAATGTTCATCAAGTCTCCAGACAAGGAGGGAAGAGGCCAACAATGGATCTAACTTCCCTAGAAGCGTCCAAATGGATTCGTGGGATGCCAACCTCCCCTTCTCCTGCTCTCAGTGACTTCGTGAGGACGCATGTTGTGCTCACACTCTGTCCATGCGGTAAGCTCTCCGGTTAGGCACTGACACTTCATGTTCTTTCCTTGACTCTGCTATTTGTTGTTGTTGTAGGTCCTTGACCGCCTCAACAACACTGACCTTAACTCCTCCCCCGCCCTCGGGACACCTGCGACTCTGCCAGTGGGGTCGCTTGCCATGGCCTCCACAGCAGTCGAGCCATCCGTGCCAATTCCCATAATGCTTGCTCCTGCCTCTAACCCGCTCTTCCTGGTCGCCATCCTCTCCGGCTCCATCAGCAAACTGATCATGGAGAAAGATGAGGCAGACCGCAGATGTGCCGAGCTGAAGAAACTAGTGGTCAACGAGAAGGAGGTGAGGCTTGAGCTTCAGCAGGAGAAGGCCACGCTTGTCTCCCAGAGCGCTAAGCAGTTGGAGGATGAGTGGACAACCCACAATTTTCTGAGGGACGCCTTCTTGGCAATGTAGGGCCCCTCTAAGGAGTGTTGGTCCAGAAGCCACCAGACCAAAGGGAGAAACTGTGTTGGGTTGGGCCTACGCCATCAGAATTTTGACAAAAGAAGTTCACCCAGCTCTCGGGCATCTTGGCAGTGAGGACCGCAGAGGATGCGACGAAGGTGGCAAAAGCCTCAGTGGAGTATCATCTCCAATGCTACTGTTGTCAGGACCCCAACTTCAACCTCGAGGTTGTTCAGGAGGGGGTTATGACCGCCGGTCCTAAAGCCGAGGCGAGGCTGGAGGTGGAGTGCCAAGGGCTAATGGAGTATGTAGGGTCTCTCTTCCAGGTGGTGGCCACCGAAGAGTAAATGCCGCTCTGTAACTTACGCTTGTATCATATTTGAATGAAGCTTTTCACTTCTTTGATGGGCTTGTGTCGCTATTGTGGTTGTAGAGCTCTTGTGTTGATTGGCCCTCCTACTCACTCTGCGTCCCCAACCACTTCCATCAATGACTCCATCGACCAATGCAGTCAGGAAGCGGTGGCTGAGTGTGAACTTACATTCGTGGTCGAGCGAGAGACCCCGTAGAGCTATCTTCGAGGTGCGTCGTCTAACTCTTACTTGTTTTGCAATCTGTTTCTTTGACCAGCTTACCGGGAGGAGCCGCTGGTGGTGCAAAGGGACCTGGAGCAGATGACGAGGGAAAACGACCAACGGTGGGTGTATTTCTACGATCGACTTAGTTAGATGTTTTACCTCTTTAACTCGTTGCTTTGATCCACCATCGTTTAAGTTCGCCTAACTCCTGGTGGCACCATGACTGGTCATATCGACTGGCTTTTGGTAGCCTCTGAGGAGGCAGGTGTACACAAGCAAAGGCTTCGCGAGACCATTGGAGACCACTCATTCATGGTCAGAGTTTCCAGCGCCAACCTTGCCTTTGCCTGCATCAGCGAGCACTTCCCTGACCTTGACCTTGCTCTGGTAGTCTTCGAAGGCTTCACCGGTTCCTAGAAGACCATGATGGAGCTTCACGACCTTGTCTACTCATTTCTATTCGCAGATCACTCTCTTCTTTTGACTATCCAGTTTGAACCGCTAAGAAGCACCTTCGGAACCTGGGGACGCTGAACAGATTATTAGAATTGGCCCCCAGGTGTTACTCGAGAGGCCATTTAGGACTTGCTTCTAAGTATACTTTCCCTGCATCCATGTGGTGAGTAGGCCCTAATCGCCCGTTATATTAAGAGAGGGTCAAGGTTTTCCATACCGCTCATAATTAGGTATGTGGTGCCTAGGGCAACTTTTAGCATGGCAAACCCTTCGGTGGCGACCATCGCACGACCCGAAATAGGAATTGCAGCATCTTGGCCATTTTCCTTTAGCTACCCACAACCCTGACATTGCGCGAGCATCAATTTTCTCTCTGCCCAAAGCGACTTGGTACTCACAATATGCGCGAATAGGCAAAATAATCTAGGAGCATAAAAAAGAACACAAATCCAACATTACTCTAGCCCCTGACTGTCTAGTCAGTAGAGTGGCTATTGTGCAGGCAGTCTAATTAACCTTTGAATCGGAAAAACTTACAAGCCAAGGGCGGCCCGCTCTTGTCTGGGAGATCCTAAAAAATAGAGCATCTGTTCGGTAGGAGGGCTACTGACCAGGCGGTCTAACCTTTAAATCGGAAAAACATACAATCCTGCAAAACAGAAAAAAATGGGCTCACGCTTGAGCAGCCTTACACATAGAACTTACGCAATTGGTTTATGTCCCATGAATTGTGTAATTCTTGGCCATCCTCCATAGCTAGTTTGAACGCACCAGGTCAGGTAACCTTGACCACTGTCTAGGGTCCTTCCCACTTGGGGGAGAGCTTGTTTCGACCTACCTTATTCTGGTTTTTTCTTAGGATGAGGTCGCCTACAAACAGGGTTCTCTCCCACACCCTACGATCTTGGTAACGCTTGAGGCTTTGCTGGTATCGGGTTGCTCGAATTTAAGCGCGATCGCAAAACTCTTCGATCAGGTTTATGTCATCCTCCTATCGAGCTACCTGGTCTTCATCCAAGTGGCTGGTTACTCTAGGAGACTAGAGGGCGATCTCAGAGGGGAGCATTGCTTCAATGCCAAAAACCAGGAAGAATGGAGTTTCGGCCATGGCTATGTTGGGGATCATTCACAGCGACTAAGTACTATGGGGAGTTCATCCACCCAATGTCTCGAATAGCTTTGAAGCTGATCGAAAACTTGGGTTTTGACCCCTTGCAGATGCCATTTGCTCTTTCGACCTGTCCATTGCTCTGGGGTGTGCCACTAACGCATAGCATACTTTGGTCCCAATATCTTCGCAATAGTCTTCAAAAGCGGTACTGACAAACTAAGTCCCGTTGTCCGTAATTATACGGTTTGGAATGCCAAACAGCACTACCAACCCCTGTATGAACTTAATCACTGCCATGGCAGTGATCTTCCTAACCGGCTTGGCCTCAATCTAGTTGGTGAATTTATCGATTGCCACGAACATGAATTCGAAACCGTCAGGGGCCTTAGGGAATGGTCCCACAATATCGAGCCCCCAAATAGCGAAAGGGCAAGAGAGTAGTATGGTTTGTAGTTCTTGGGATAGTGGGATGGTCTTTCAGCCATGGTATTGACATGGCTTGCACCGTTTCACCAGTTCGTAAGAATCCTGGAGGGTCGTGGGCCAATAGAATCCTTGTCGGAACACTTTTCTGACCAGAGTGTGTTATGAAGCGTGGCTACCACATATGCCTTCATGGATATCAGAGAGCAAAGCGCTCCCCTCCTTATGAGTGATGCATTTTAGTAAAAGGCCGTTGCTCCCCCATCGGTAGAGGCATCCCTCTACCAGGGAGTACATGTGGGCTTGTCACATGACCTTTGTTGCTGACGCATCATCGTTAGGGATCGCTCGATTCTGAAGGTATGCCAATATCTAATTCATCTAGGTCATACTCGAATCAAGCTGGGCAACCACATTATGGTCACCCGAGGACTGCACTAAAGGAGGTGTTGCCTCCAAATGTGTTACCCCGGGTGCTCTATTTTCAAGTGGAGCATCCCCTTTACCTTGGCCCGAGACCATGGTGGATAGTCGTGTGAGTCTTTCTTCAAAGACTCTGACCGGGATAGGTGCGCGAGAAGAGGTAGATGGGCCAGCTTATTGGAGAGGAAGTTGTCCCTGAGCAGGATATGCTTAACCTCAAAACTGATAGAACGTCACTCCAGCTTTATCACTTCAGCGAGGTACGCCACCATGGTCCAGTCCGAGCACTGAAACTCCTTTTGCACTTAGTTTACAACCAGTAGTGAGTTTCCTATCGCTAGCAGGCATTTTATACCGAGTGTAGAGGCTGCTCTCATTTCGGACAAGAGGCTCTCATATTCTACAATATTATTAGTGGTAGGAAAATATAGTTGAACTACGTACCTGAGGGTGTCACCGGTCGGTGAGGTCAGGACCACTACAGCCCTGGCCCGCTCCCTTCAGCATGAACAACCCATTGAAGTGCATGGTTCAGTGCTCTTCCACCTCCAGCTATTTTTCTTGCTCGGGTTCTAAGGACCACCACTTGGCCACAAAATCGACCAGTGCCTGGGACTTGATAGCCATCCGGGGGGATGAAATGAATATCAAACTCCCCGAGCTACATTGACCACTTTGTTATTTTCCCTGTTGCATCCCTGTTGTGGAGGATCTCCCTAATACGGAGCGATGAGATTAAGTAATTCATGTCCTTCATTAATATGCAAATAAAACTACTTAATCTGGCTTAACGATTGGCCCTTAATTATGATCATGACATACATAGGGAGGTTCGTTGGTGTTTTCCATGAAACCTAGCTCGACATCCTCTTCAAAAGGAGGTAGCGCATCGAATTGAGAAATATGGTGTCATTTGAACACATATACACTGTCAAACTCCCTGGTATACTTCTTCCTTATTAAGGTATGGTGTTATCTGATGGTCTCTCATGCGTCGACGGCACAATCGGTTCATGAAACTCACTGTTTGTGTTGATAACATGTTTGATGAAGAACCCAACGATCTCTTCTTAAATAGCATGTATTTCCACAGGGAGTATCGCACTTGTGCGTTGTTTGAAGTGCTGCATTTGAAGAATCGAAAGAATTAGTCCATAAATACATATAGAAATTGAAAAGAATGCATCAATATGTAATTTCATACCTCAACATCATTAAACACGATAGCGTCTCTATCTCCGCTAAATGCGTGCATGAAAGTAAGAACATAGAATCCACAAAGATTGTTGCCAGCTGGCTGCCTCATACACTTCAAGGAAAACAAATTCATCAGTGGAATGAATTGAACCTTTTTATTTAGGAGGAAATACAAGACATGAATATTCTCTGCATACCAGAAAATTGGTTTTTACATCATACTACTTCCTGTATGAAAAGTAGACAACACTCTTTTTGCAGTATCTTATGTACACCTTGTACGTGAATATGAATACTAATTAAACTTAATCGATGTGAATATTAAATGATGGAGTTTACTTGTTTAGCATGTCGATGAGGTCTTGGTAAGTTGACTTATCTCTCTTTTGTGAGTCTAAGACAATAATCTTGCTCAAGTTTGAGTAGATGACAAGGAGGATCCAATGAAAACTGCAGAAATACATCACACCAAAGCAAATTAGTACTAGAATCGAGTTCCTCATAAAAGTAGAACGCCCTGGCATGTAAACACGTACTCAAAACTGTAGGGTAAGAATACTAAGGTCTTGTGTTAATGGTGAAGTAGGCACTTCAATAAGTAGTCCTAGGTGAAATTTGGATTCATCTTTACAAGTTTCTCGTTGATAAGTCCAGCATCGATGAATCCTATATTATTACCTAATAATTGTCTACATGTGTTGATCTCCATTCTATGAAAGAGAGAAGTTAGCCATGTAATTTCAAGATCATGTAATGTGAATTATATACATAAGTCACTTACAGAGTCCACGCTCTGATCACAGACACGTTGATGCCCTCTTCCTGGTACAATTCATACAAACACTCTAATTTCACCCAGAAGAAGCCATCCCCGTTGAGGAAATCTTCATCTCTGTATCTTACGGAGAACGCATCTATACCCTACCCGGATAGCTCTAAGTACCACAAATGTAATCGACACATTTGAGTTGTAAGGTTATTTTTTATATCTGGTTTGACCAAAGGTTTACCCAACTCAAACGACCATCTAATATCCAACTTTGGGATTTTCACTCCTGCAACAAGTCATTCTAGTTCCTCTTCTTTTAATCCAAAAATAGCCAGGAAGCCCCAAATGCTTGGACATCCTTAATGATTGGACTTGATTCTCTCTTGGCCTGCTTCTTGCTGATGCGTCATAGTCAGTCTATGGCTTCCTTGAAGTCACCCTGTCTATTTAACTTTGGCTATATTCATGAATAATTTCATGATATCTTCAGGCACAACAGACTTTGGTGGAGGTGCTGGAGGATTGAGAAATCTGTTACACTAGCGTCTATAATCTTTTTTGTTTCCTCAGCATTAAGTGAATATACATTCTTGGGTTCCACCAACTTCTTAGATGGCACCAACTTATTAAATGAAGTCATCTTCTTGTATCGTGTTTCTGAGATGATGGTTGGCTTCTTGATGGTGCTGGCTTCTTGAGTGGTGGACTTATTCGAGGCGATGGCTAAGGAGAGGGAGATCTACAAGGCGATGATGGCTCGGGGTGTCGTGGGGAGTAGAGGTCCTCGGGAGCTGTCTCTGATGGAGACACTATGTAGGCCTTCTCTCATGCGATGAAATGGTGCTCGTTCTCTCCTATAGTGTTCGCCCCCTCCACTACGGGTTAGTCCACCTCAACATGATGGTATTGATCAAATGCCTCATCTACTTCGACCATGGTGTAGTGCTCCGGTATCGGACATCCGTGCAAAAGTTCATGAGCGCCGCTGGGATAAGCCACACTAGAACCCACCTTGATGGTAATGTTCTTAGCACCAATGTGTAGTTCACACGGTTTCTATGGTGTTATGTGGTCAACGGGATAAGTGATGGAGTCAGCTCTCAAAACTCTTGTGGATGCATAGCTACTCTGACAACTACAAGGGTGGAGCACACAACATTAGGAGACACTGCCAGTTGTTCCTGTTGGCTCCCAATGACAGCCCGTTCAAGCCTGATGGCTTCATGTACTACTTATCTTGTTCTTACGTCTATTTGTTCCCTCTCATGTTGTAGCATAAGTTCAAACATGTTCATCATCCTAGCTTGTTCCGCATCTTGCTCTGCTTGGAATCTCTTTTTGACTCTTGTAACTGTCAACGACGCCTGGGAATCCATATTTTCATCCCATCACACCAACGCCTTGTGTGTGACCACCATGCTCCTTGTTTCCCAAGGCTAAAGTAAGCTCATCCCTATCCCAATCTGGCTTGAAAGAGCCTTATGCAGACCGCGTGTGAGCATTCGTAAGCCTTTTTGCAAGAGTTTGCCTCACTTCCTTGTCTTTGGAGGTTGTGAAGCATAAGCTTCCATCAGCCAAGTAATAAGCACCCCTCCCATGAAGGAAGTGCGTCGATCATTCGGTCCAGCCCTCTGTCTCAGGTGTGACACCTCTCTCTCATAGTTCATCTAGCTCTTATTGCTACTATCATTCTTTCCTCACGCACCCATGACTGCCGACTTTAAGAGGGTAAAGGTTCTTCTTTGAGTTTGCTCTGTTCATCTCACTCAACTTCTGTTCTTCTTCGATAACTTGTACTTCATAAAGGTTTGCTAATGATCTTCTAGTTGCGACCATTTGATGAAATCTGGCGTTATACCTTTCTGTCTGAAACTTCAAATGATTATTTGGATATCTAAATGACATCAAATGAAAAAGGTTCAACTATCACTGCCGGCTCTAGCCACAAGCCGGCAGTGAAATCTTGACTATCACTGCTGGCTCTAGCCACCAACCGGCTGTGATGCTCGTCGATGGCTTACCTCGATGGCGACATAGGCTCCTGCCGGTCCTCCTTCGTGGGGTCAATGGTGACGCAAGCGGCCACCTCCTCCTCCTCGGTGGCGGTGGTGGTGCAGACAGTGGGCTCCTGGTCCTCCTCCTCATCAGTGGGAGTGGCAGCAGCGGCATAGACGGCGGGCTCCTGGTCCTCCTCCTCATCAGTGGGGGTGAAGACGGCGCATGCAGCCACCTACTCCTCCTCCTCGGGGATGGCAGCGGCGTAGGTAGTGGGCTCCTGGTCCAACGAGATAGCAGCAAGCTCTTGGTCCTCCTCCTCCTAGGGGTGACGGCATGGGTAGGAGGCGATTCAACAGAGGGTGCAGACGCGGAGGGGAAGAATTCTAAGTGTGGGGGGGGGGGCGGTTTGTTTTTATATGGGAGGGCCTTCACTGCCGACTCAAAAAGATAACCGGCAGTGAAAGGGTACCTTCACTACCAGCTCATGACTTAGGCCGACAATGAAACTTATTTCACAACCGACCCTAGAGGTACACCGATAGTGAAACCCCTTTCACTGTTGGCGTTAGGTGAGGGGGAGGGAGAAAAAAATTATTTGCACTACGCATGAGCGTAGAGACTCAAATCCATGACCTACCCTAAAGTAAAACCAAACAAACCACTATGCTACTCAAGTGTTTTCGTTGTAGTTGGTACTGAGATTCTTTATTAATATTCAGTTAATCTCCAACAAGCCAATATTCATATAAATTTTAATTTCAAAACATATGTATTTTAATTTCAACTTGCTATATACCTAAATTTCATGGACAATTTTTTAATTCATTAAAGATGGAAAATACATATCCACATACCTAAATTTCTATATTGGAGCTTGTAATTAATTAAAAAATATAATTGGAGCTTGCTATATACCTAAATTTCATGGATATATTTTTTAATTCATTAGATAAACAAATCAAATTAGTCATTCATTAATACATAATAATTCATATCCTTCATTAATATGAAAATAAAGCTACTTAATATAGCTTAATAGTTCGCCCTTCATTATGATCACGACATACATAGGGAGGTTCATCTATGTCTTCCATGAGACCTAGATCGACATCCTCTCTGAAAGGAGGTAGCGTGTCGAATTGATTTTAGTCTTCATTGTTGCCTTCTTCACTCCGACAATCCTTCTTTTTTCTTGAAAAAGCATATGGCATTCCTCCTTATTAGCTAGATCTGGGTCCTTTACATAGAAGACTTGCATAACATCTTTCTTAAGTATGAATGGCTCTTCTCTGTATCCAGCGAGTTTTTGGTCCACTGTAGTCATATTGTACTTGTCGATCTTCACGCCCTCTGGGAGTCTGACCCATTGACACTGGAAAAGAGGAACCTTTAATACTCCATAGTATGTCTCCCTATTGCCGTTGTAGTCATAGGCATGTATACGGATATCACTATTTTTGTTGGTGCTCTTATTATTTTGTGCTCTTGTATAAAATGTATAGCTATTTATATCATATCATTGGAATATGAGGATTGTAGTTGATGGTCCGTGAGCCAACACATTCAACCAAACACACTCTATCTACTTATCCATCACCTGTCTATGTAACCATATGCCAAAATGATCTCGGTGCTCTCGCGCTATCCAAACATCGGACTTCCCTAGGTTTTTAGTGTGTAGCATCTTATGGTGTTCTTTGACATACGGGCTCACTAGAACTGATTGTTGTAGAACTGCAAAATGTGCTTGCATGAATGAAACAGGGTCGTTAGTGCGGAATGAGTTTGCACCTATCGTCCCTTTCCCCTGTAGCATCCCTCATGGCGAGATACATGCACACCAATCGATTTAAGATTCATGTAGCCAATGTAGAAATCAATGACCTCCTCAGTTCCCCAGCCTCGGCCATGCAGCCTCCCGGTCAATTTTGGTTACGAATATATTTCTTCGGAACTCCCATGAACCTCTCGAAAGGATACTTCTGATGCAGAAATATGGGGCCAAGAATCCGTATCTTTTCCACAATGTGAACAATGGGATGCACCATGAGATCAAAAAATGATGGAGGGAAACACTCCTCAAGCTGAAATAGTCTTGACCATGTCTTCCTGCAGTTTATCTAGCTTGGTCAGATTGATGACCTTCTGTGATATCACGTTGAAGAATGAACATAACTTTATGATTGGGTTTTGGACCTTCGGTAGCAGAATACCTCTAATTGTAATTGGAAGTGTCTATGTCATCATCACATGACAATGATGAGACTTCATGCCAGTTAGTTTCAATTTTTTCATGCTTACTAGTCTCTTTATGTTGGCGGAGTAACCAGATGGAACTTTGGTTCCATGCAAGCACTTGCACATTGCAATTTTCTTCGCCTTGCTCAGACTGTAGTAGCGGGACCAAGATATTTGTCGCCTTCTTCCATATTTTCAGGATATAGATCCTGTTTAAGTTTTAAATGTTTCAAGTCCTTCCGTTCTTGGAGTGTACCCTTTGTTTTGCCAGGTATGTCTAGTAACATACCAATCAAGCTATCACACACATTCTTCTCAATGTGCATGACATCGATTGCGTGTCGAAGCACTAAATTCGAGCAATAAGCTAAGTCATAAAAACAAATTTCTTTTTGAACATATGAGTTCTAAGATTAGATTTTGAACTGTTATACTCCCGTGTCCCTTTCCAAGGATAATCCTAAGTCTCTTTACCATCTTATATACATGTCTCCTAGTAAGATGCTTAGGAGGTGATCGAATCTCAACTTTCCCATCAAAAGCTCTCCTGATCCTTGTAAAGAAATTTACGATAACCTAGATTTACCATTTTTTGATAGTTCTTCAGCCACAAGCTCTCTTTTTCATCTAAGCAATGCCCTCATGCAAAGTAGCCTTTGACAATCTGGCCTGATAGGTTACCAAGGGCTAGCCATTCTTGGATTGTTATGAACAACATTGCGTGTAAGGTGAAGTTCTCTCATTTATATTCATCCCATACCTGCACACCATCGTTCCATAATGTTATAAGATCTTCTATTAATAATTTTAGATAGACATCGATATCGTTACCAGGTTGCCTCGGTCCTTGTATCAGCACTGGCATCGTAATGTACTTCCACTTCATACACAACCAAGGAGGATGGTTGTAGAAACATAGAGTCACAGGCTAAGTGCTATGACTACTGCTCATATTGCCGAATGGATTCATCATATCCGTACTCAACCCAAATCTTATATTTCTCACATCTTCTACAAAGGGCTTCTTGTATTTCCTATTGATGTTTCTCCACTGCACAGAATCAGCGGGTGTCTCAGCATTCCATCATCCTTCCGCTCCTCGGTGTACCATCGCATCAATTCAGCATGCCTTTTGTTCATGAATAAACGCTTCAAACAGAGGACTATAGGAAAATACCACATCGCCTAAACGGGAGGTCTTTTCTTCTTTCTTTCACCATCGATATCATTACTGTCATGCTTGTACTATGCTGCACCATAGATGAGACACACTTCCAAATTTCATGCTCTTCGTGATACAATACGCAGTCGTTTGGACATGTATGTATTTTCTATACTTCCAACCCCAATGGGCACACAACATGCTTGGCCTGATACATGTTTTCCGGTAGCACATTCCTCTTTGGGAGCAATTTCTTCATGAATAGTAATTGTGAAGCTTGTATCAGGCCACCAATTGCTTGTCTGCAATTGTAGCAGTGAAAGCACAATAAGCAACTTTGTGTGCTCCTTCTCATAGCTCGGGAATAATGGTGTTTTAGAGTCCTCTATCATACGCTGAAACTTTTGAAATGCTCTTCATTGGTGAAGTTCCTCTCCCCATCGCACAACATATGCTCCAGATCATCGTCGTCGTCATCACCCAACATCTGCTCTATATTATCATCGACCAACGTATCTCCGACATACATCATATCAGTATATTCGTTAGTCGGCATATCAGTGCATAAGTCTTTGTTTTCTCTACCAATGTGTTGCTCTTCCTATATGATCTCAGCTTCACCGTGCTTGGTCCAACGGGTATAGCTAGGCACAAAGCCTATTGGCATCAAATGAGAATGTATCTGCTGCATGGTAGCAAACTGGTTCTTTTTCTCGCAATCGGTGCATGGACAACACATGCATTGAGACTATGTATTTGACTTGTGTGCCGCAAATGCTACTAGAAAATACTCCACACCGTTCTTGTACTCTGCACTCACACGACTCGCATCGTACATCTATCTTCTGTCCATCTACAATTATATCATTATTGTAAATCCATATTTAAAATATTTAGAAGATTTTGCAATCACCAACAAATAAATTACCTCACCATCTTCTACCGGCAATTGACACAGGTTGGAAGAGTTGCCTTTTATATGCTTTCGCGTTCGCTTCTGATAAGTGTTTGTTAGTGCCATCTCTAGAAATTTTTATTATTATTCAACCATTATATAGGACTAATTAGGCAAAAATGAAAAATAAATACGCTCATGCATAAAATTTCTATATTAGAGCTTGCTAATTCAATAAAATATAAAAAATATAATTAAATCTTGCTACATACCTAAATATCATAGCGAAATTTTCTAATTCATTAAAAATGAAAATAAATATGTTCATACCTAAAGTTTTCATATTAGAGCATGCTAATTAATTAAAATATAAAAAATATAATTGGAGCTTGGTACATACCTAAATATTATGACTTCATTAAAAATAAAAATAAATATGCTCAAACCTAAAGTTTCTATATTGGAGCTTGCTAATTAATTAAAATATAAAAAAATAGAATTAGAGCTTGCTATATACCATAATATCATGGCTAATTTTTTTAATTCATTAAAAATCAAAATAAACACGCTCATACCTAAAGTTTCCATATTAGTGCATGCTAATTAATTAAAGTATAAAAAATATAATTAGAGCTTGGTACATACCTAAATATCATGACTAATTTTATAATTCATTAAAAATCAAAATTAAATATGCTCATACCTAAAGTATCTATATTGGAGCTTGTAATTAATTAAAATATAAAGTATATAATTGGAGCTTGCTATATACTTAATATCATGGCTAAATTTTCATTATTATTCAACCCTTATGTAAGAGTAATTAAGTAAAAATGAAAAATAAATATGCTCATACATAAATTTTCTATATTAGAGTTTGATAATTAAATAAAATATAAAAAATATAATTGGATCTTGCTACATACATAAATATCATGGTTAAAGTTTCTAATTCATTAAAAGTTAAAATAAATATACTCATACCTAAAGTTTCTATATTAGAGCTTGCGATTTTCTAATTCATTAAAAATGAAAATAAATATGTTCATACCTAAAGTTTTCATATTAGAGCATGCTAATTAATTAAAATATAAAAAATATAATTGGAGCTTGGTACATACCTAAATATTATGACTTCATTAAAAATAAAAATAAATATGCTCAAACCTAAAGTTTCTATATTGGAGCTTGCTAATTAATTAAAATATAAAAAATAGAATTAGAGCTTGCTATATACCATAATATCATGGCTAAATGTTTTAATTCATTAAAAATCAAAATAAATATGCTCAAACCTAAAGTTTCCATATTAGCGCATGCTAATTAATTAAAGTATAAAAAATATAATTAGAGCTTGGTACATACCTAAATATCATGACTAATTTTATAATTCATTAAAAATCAAAATTAAATATGCTCATACCTAAATTATCTATATTGGAGCTTGCTAATTAATTAAAATATAAAGTATATAATTGGAGCTTGCTATATACCTTAATATCATGGCTAAATTTTTATTATTATTCAACCCTTATGTAAGAGTAATTAAATAAAAATGAAAAATAAATATGCTCATACATAAATTTTCTATATTAGAGTTTGATAATTAAATAAAATATAAAAAATATAATTGGATCTTGCTACATACATAAATATCATGGTTAAAGTTTCTAATTCATTAAAAATTAAAATAAATATACTCATACCTAAAGTTTCTATATTAGAGCTTGCGATTTTCTAATTCATTAAAAATCAAGAATAAATATGCTCAAACCTATAGCTAATGTAAATCAATAATGAAGACACTTTCCACCATAAGCTAATTGAAGCTTTCATATTATAAATAAGGTATAATTACATCTACATTTTCTTAAAACATCATGGTCATAGGGTCATCTCCATCATTTTAAAATTTAGAGCAATTTAGAAAATAAAATTCAACTAGAAATAGATTGAAACGGAAGTTACATACCTTGGAACACATAGGGTATAAGGATTCCTCAAAATTTTGAATCCCCTAAGAACTAGGTGACCAAACATAACCGCCACCAAGTAAGAACAAAGATCCTTTCTGTTGTGCTCGGGCTTGAAAAAGGAGAGTGTCACTTTTATGTAGCCGAGATATTACTGTCAGCTCATATAACTAGTCGGTAGTGATACCCTACTATCTTTGCCAGTCGGTGGCTTCAGCTGTAGTGATTTTCCTCGTCACTGCTAGTTCGTAAGCCACGGTGATAAATTCTTCTCACGCGGCTTATGAACCGACAATGATACTCAATAACTACCGGTCTATTAGGAACCGACAGTGATAGACTAGTATATAAGATCGGTTCTATAGTAGTGCAAGCTTGAGGCAAATATACATGATTAACAGCAATAAATATTCATCATTTTATTGTGAATTATAACTAATCAATTTTTTATTAGCTATGAAAATACCATGGTAGTGAGATAAATAAAAGGGGGGCCTGACTTGCCTTTCGGCTCGGTGTAACCATATCACACTCCGACTTCTACAACCTGGCCTTTACTTCCGATTCAGGTCCCTGGTTCAACTCACATACCTCGTCCTATTATTCTAGATCCAGAGACGACGTCTCCTATGGTTGAAAAATTCTTGGTGTTAGCATATGTTGGATAAATCCGGAACTAAATCATGAAGGCAAAAAAAGATTTCCCAGTAAATTCAAGGAAATAGGAGGAAGAGACGAAGTTGTGGAATTAATGGTCCGATTATGGTTTTAGTGGATTAGCAATACTGTGCTCGGATTACCGTGCTGAACCGGGCGAAACAATATAAAGGCAGTTGAATTGATGACCTGATGGTGAACCACAGAGCGTAAAACCGGTATTGACCCGGCTAGGACTGGCCTTGCTTGGCCTGACTCTGAGAGAAGACCGGGCAAATTTAACCGAACCGCCAACCTATGGGCTCCGTCAGGTTCACAAGACGTGGTTTGACTCCACCATGGCGCGAGGCAACTGCTCGTCCTACATCCGGCCTCGCGCGCCAAACGTCTTCGTCGGCATGGCCAGCTCGTCTACAATAAAAGAAACTAGGTACCCGAATCACATACGGTGTTTCCGAAACGGAAAAAAAGAAGGAAAAAAAATAACATACGGTGGCAGAAGCGTAATTATCGTCCAGACCAGGCCCATTCGCACGAACACCGTGGAAGGGAAGCCGCCTGCGTGATGCGCAGCGTCGCGGGCCCCACGCCAGATGGATTGCCACCGTCTCGACTTCGCCCTGCCTCCATGCACCCGGTGAAAGCGAAAGGTTCCCTCCACCGACACCCGTCTCTCTGCCCCAGGCCCACCTTCCGAGGACCAAAAGCTTCGGGCACGCTATGGCCGTGCGATCGGGTCCGGACGCCAGATGCACGGCGTGGGCCCCGCGTTTGGCTGGTGAGACGTCGTCATCGTCCTTGCAGCTAGAGTATTCCGCTCCGGATTTTATGTGATCGGAGAATGCAGAGGTTAGGTTACGCGTAGGCCTCACAGGCCGCGTTGATGAGTTCTGGCTTCGCCACATACGGGATAAGTTTAGGTACCAAAAGGATTTTAGCCAGCTTAATCTGAGAGCAAACCTTGGCACCTAGCTGCAACAGCAGGGCCAGAAACGAATAAGCTGGCTGTTTCCTTGGCACCTATCTGCAACAGCAGGGCCAGAAAAGAAAAACATTAAGCTGGCTGTTTGGTTCTGTTATGCTTTCATTTTCATCTGCTAACGGTTCATTGCGTTGTCTTCTTTTCTGTGATCCCGATAGCATAGCAGAAAGATAAATATGTATTTCTGATACTAGTCTGCACGTGAAAGAAAAAATAGATAGCGCAAACAGGTACATCGATCGGAGTCACGTCGTGAGAATACTTAATAAATAATTATTCCCACGTCGCAATTTAAGCCAATTACAACAATATGCATTTTACGAACTCCAAAACAAACCTTGGACCTGAAAATCCAACCTCTGCCGCGGGATGCAGCTTTCCAAGCTACGAGTACTTCGTGGTGCTCGTTGGGCAATTCTTCCTCTTGAATATATAATGTATTTTGATTCTTACATGATTGGGGGATTGAGTTGTTAGTTGTTACACGATGAAGTTTCAAACCACTTCTTTTTTGGTGTGGACCATACCCAATTTTATGTGCAGTATTATACAATTATCATGTTGAATTTGGTCGTGAACATGTAGACACACTTCCGTCTCTTATTATTGTATTCATCATCTTCTTGCCCTTGGCGTCTAGCTAGCGCATTTTCCTAACCATCATGATGGCTCACGAGAATGTGCATAATTGTGGGCATCACGAACGATTATTTATAACCATTGCAATGTAGCCTTGCTCGTGTCGTGTTGTTGGAGTCTCAAGTTTAGCCATGCAATTGAACATAAAAGTTGGAGAAAAGGTCACTCAACTGTTACTAGAGAGAGGGGGAGCGGGAGAGTTCGGTAAGAAATGCTTAGCATATGATTGCTTAGTTTATGCCGATTTTACTGTACCACATAGGAATCATTTAAATAATATTCTAATTAATTATTAGAATGATTATTTATTTAATCACAACCTCAATGATTACCATCCCAGTAGTCCGACACGTGTTTTATATTAAGATCAGAACATATACCTTTCCAACATATAACATCACAATACAATTTAAGAAAGAGCGAGTAATTAACATTAGATTATAAGTTCTTAAGCATTCAACTATTTACAATAATTTACATAAAAGATTAGATAAGCTACGTAGCGAAAATAAAATTATAGACAACAAAAAAAGAGTGGAGCCATATGCCCTTAGACTCTACCCTAAAAGCTTCGTCACTCGAGAGTAGTTGCCGACTCAGGCCCGCCTCCAATATTGGTGGATGTGAAGTAGCCAAAAACAAACTCCTCCTCACCAGAAGTACCTAAAAGAGTAGCTTGAGTAGTAATATACTCGCAAGACATAATCCATATAGGACCCATATAAATAGCACGATTCCAAAGATTATGCATTAAGCTATTAGTAAAAAAGGGCCATATGGTTATGTAAATTCAAATGCATAAACAACCTAAAAACATATGTATGAGCACCTATACTTAACCAAATAAATATTTTCAAACCTGTAAATAACATGAACGTAAATGTAAATAAAACAATCTCATATAAACAACGACCATCGACAATCATGCCCAACAAAATCATACCAATCATCCCACATTTGTAACCCCACGACCAATACAAAAGGATAGAAGCATGCTTATGACCGAGAGCACGATAATTCCAATTGTTTTTACGCCCTATAGGGGTACAAATTTACCCATACAATACGAGGACAATACGGCTTGAGTGACCACACAGGCCCACCCAAGGGATACCCGTGTTAACCTTTCTCATTCGTAGCACTTATAATGCCACTATGGCACCGGGGTTACTGCAAGTGTGTCCCGGACACCTTCGGCTCCCCGCCACGTTGCTTCTCATTTTTTTTTCTCTTACGCGCCATAGGGCTGCAAGGCAAGTGTCGGCACGACGTATGATATTTGGCTTACCTTACCATTATATCAACATGTGGTTAGTATGAAAAGTACTAGAGCCAATTGCGCCGATAGACGATGCTTAAACAATGCAAGTGGTTTATGGTGCCCAGGCTTCTCTCCCAAACTACCCTGAGCAACTCCTCTGGGGCAGAAGACACTTCTAGCACTGCCCACATCTCACTTCAACCTCACCACTCATCCAATCATCAATATCATAATCAATATTTATAAATAATAATTAAGCTCTAAGCTCGCAAACAACGAATGAACCATTGCCCGACTTCTACTAAAGACCTATATATTGCTAAGCATTTCGAATGACTCTTAAGGTAGACATCGACAATGTTATCAAGGCTATAAGGATATGGATAATTAATAACTCAAGGTAGAGGTAATACATCAATATAGGTTCTACCCATAGACGCCCGGCATCGACTCACTGTACATCCAAACTTACATAAAGCATAACTTATCAATTTAGACTCCACAATTCAGTCAAAGGGTGCAATATACTTAGATGCTTGCTTTGCTGCTTTGGGGTTTGCCTGATACTCCCGCACAACGCTCGCAAAACTCCAGGAGGTTGGCGTCGCCTTCACTCGCTTGGATTATCGGCGCAACGCTCTCTAAATGGAATAGGAATGCATTGCATAAATAATATTGATGGTAAAGTGTGCACATGATGCATGTTGGAATAATACTAGAGCATCATGCTTCGAAAACATTTGTAAAAGATCGCTAAGTGATTAGGGTTTCGAAGTTTGAAACCCCGGATAAGCAAACCTAATACCATACGTCGTGCCGCTAGTGGGCAGAAGGTTTTGGCCTCTGGCGTCCAGACCGCAGGCATGCTGGTGGTCAGACTACTGTATGGCAGTCAGACCAATCCTAGTGGCGGTCTGACCCCTGTATAGGGTTTTTAACTCGGATTCTCTAACCCTAACTAGCAGTCAGACTGGACCTATCGATGATCAGACTGCAGACCTTGCCGGCATCGCCTTTGTGGGGTCATGGGTGAGGACTCTGGTGAAACCTTCAATGAGAAGGGCACCAAAATGCTCTATTGGACTAGTGCTTCTAAAATAATTTGGACAACATTCACCGAGCTAAACTTAAAATACCCCATAGATTGAATCTAGGTTAGGTTGAAGTTGGGTCTAAATGACATGAGGGTCGAATCGAGCTCAGAAACAATAGGAAAATGGTAGGAGACACCTTAGTGTATGATAGCTTCCTAGTGGATCAATCCACTCTGGAGAAGCTCCGGTTTGGAGATTGGGCTTCAGGGTGGCGTGAGGGCTAGAGGTTGAATAAGCGTGCCTCTGGCGAGGGAGAGAGGGGAGGAGTTCGGGGAAGTCCTCTAGAAGCTTGGGGAGGTTCTCACTACTGATCTCTGGTCATCGAGGTAGAGCTTTCCTTCTCTCTCTAAGGTAGAGTGGGGAAGAGTGAGGGAGTGAGTGTGATAGAGAGAGCAAGAGAGAGTAATCGATTCACTTAAGTCAATCTTCTACGCTGGCGGTCAGACTACCAATGCTCCCTGACCACGGTAAGTCCACATGGCTGCACACATGGCGGTCAGACCGCAGGTAAGCCTGGTCAGACCGCGAGGGTGGTTTTTCCTGAATTTTCCTAAGTGTCCCCTTATCTTCACTCTCCACCTTTTTCTAAGTATTTAGGTCTTTTCCAAAGTGCTCTAAACAATCTCTAAATTACTTAAAACACATTTTGATTCAACTCGATAAACGAATACGTATACACTACATCGGAACAGCACATTAATGACGGTTGCGGCACCCGTCACTCTTATTGCGTCACTAATGATACATTAGTGATGTGTTGGGACCCATCAAATGACAATCACCAGTGACAGGTCATAATTGAGACTCGTCAGTAAAATGTATCTCCTATGACCTGAGCAGATATGTTGCCCGTTATTATGACTGTCATTAGTGACAGGAGTATGTACCTGTGAGGAAACCTCCAGATAATATTCTAATTAATCATTAAGTTGATCATTTGTGTAATCACGACTACAACGATTAATCAGAATATCACCCAGTAGTTCCAGCATGTGTTTTGTGCCCAAGATAGGAACACATGCCTTTCCAACGTATATATCACAACAAAGCTTAAAAAAGAGCGAGTATTAACATTATATTACAAGTTCTTAAGCATTCAACCGTTGATACATTTTTCAACAAAAGGGATAAACTACGCAGTTGAAGAATTAAAACTTAACAACAACAAAAAGACCGGTGGAGCCATATGCCCTTAGGCTCCACCCAAACCTAGCCACACGAGTAGATGGCACTACTCTTGCCTGCTACTGGCACCGACGGACATGAAGTAGCTAGAAGCTAATCTTTTCTCGTCTGCAAACCTGAAAGAGCGGCGTGAGTACGAAGGTACTCGCAAGACTTAAACCATATAAGGCACGTATAAATAGCTTGACTCTAAGGGTTATGCATTGAGTTATTAGCAAGAAAAAGGCCACAAGGTTAAGTAAATATTCATATACGTAAGCAACCTAACATCTATGTGTAAGCACCTATACTTAACCAAAACACATATCAAATCACCTTGTAAACACCAACCTGCACATGAATGTAAAAGGATCCATCTCATGTAACCAAGGATCATCACTAACCATACCCAACATACCCTCCATACCAAACATCCCACATTCGTAACTCTACGACATATATGGATGGACAAAAGCTTGCTCATAACCAAGAGCGCAGCAATTCAAATTGATTTTACACCCTGCAGGGGAGTACTCCTGAACCCACACGATACGAGACCATCCCCCACACAACCCGTCAGTTGCGAGTGATGATTCACGTACCAACCGTTCACGTACCTACCCCGAACCTTTATTCCCATGCCGGATGCATGTGGAGGCCACCTAGACCCCATGTGTATGACGTCTTACTAGCGGATCTCAGGTGCCTCTACAAGCCCTTGCTCACACCCCGGACGCATGAGTCAAATGGACGCGGTGACTTACAGTACTTGGCTTACCCATCCCATATTTGGGTATGTGGTGAGCACGAAAAAGTGTTAAAACCAACAACACTGACGGATGGTACTTAAACGATGCAAGCAGTCTATGCCATTTGGGCTCCTCTCCTGACCTACCCCTAGCACCGCCCACATCCCGCCTCATTCTCACATCTCATCCAACCTGACATCATAATTATAAATGTGAACAATAGTAAGTAAGCCTTAAGCTCGCGAACAACGGTCGCATCGTCGCTCGACTTCTACCGAGGACCTAAGCATTGCTAAGCATTTCGATTAACCATTGTAGTTAGACATTGACAATATCATCCTAGGTTATAAGGAATAGGGATCATCAACAGATCAACATAGAGGTAATGCAACAATATAGGTTCTACCCACATGACCCGAAATCGACTCGCTAAACATGCAAAAATATATAAAGCATAATTTATCAATTGAGAATCCATTCAATTTGAACAAAGGATGCAATATGCTTAGTTGCTTTCCTTGGTGTTCAGCTTGATCACAATTCACAGCAATGAAATCCGGATCTCCCTCGATCACGCCCACGTTACCTTCCGGTCCTTCGTTCACTAGAGAAGAACACATGCAATGTGATGAGCATGAATGAGGTGCAGAGATGTATGCTACCAGATGCATAACAATATAAGAAGTAGCACATCTACAAGTTCAAGGTACAAAACATGCGAAGAAACAACAAAATTATGATATGAGTAATATCGAAACTTCTGGTATAAACATCAGAACTTCCGACTTACATTGGAATTTCTGACTTGGAAGTCAGAACTTCCGATCGATCGGACCTTCCGAACCTTTTGAATTATTGGCTCTCGGTTAGCAAAATGTTTAATCGGAAGTTCTGGTATGGAGATCGGAACTTCTGATTGTGTCAGAATATCCGACACTTCTCAAAAAATGGACGCTCGGTTAGCAATCCTAGTTAATCAAAAGTTCCAGTATTTAGATCGAAACTTCCGATCTGGTCAAAAACTTCGGATTTATACAGGGCCGTCACTTGGGTTAACTCGAGTGTAAACCAGAACTTCCGATATACATATCAAAACTTCCGATACCTTCCAGAACTGCGTTTTTGCGATGATTTCTTGACCGATTCAATTTGCATGTTAAACCGTGAACCACCTAAGCATGCATAGGCTCTAATACACTGGTTCTAGACCTAATGCACTCACTAGAACCACAAGGAACTAGCTCAAACTCATCTAAACCTTCATTCTAGTTCTATCCTCTCAAGAACAAGCATGCATCAATGTTCTTTGATTTTGCTTCTCCTAAACTCAAAATCTAACCAATCAAAATGTGCATTCTCACAAGGATAACCGAGGAGACTTACCCAAATCTTTGCCAAAGCTTGCATCCATCGATTTGGGGAAGAAACGAAGGAATGGCTTGGAGAAGAGACAACAAACTTTCCGAAAATTTCATAACAACAAGGGGTGATGAAAATGATTTGTGAATCAACCAAAACCACATGCATGCAAGAGATTTTTGGGTGGATAGAGAGCTAAGAACGTGGGGAACGTGGTGGTATAACATGCATACCTGGATTTGGTGTTCTTGGGGTGGGATTTGGGTGGAGAGTGAGAGGGTTTGAGAGAGGGAGAGAGTAGAGGTGCTGTTGCTCTTGCCCTTGCTGTTGTGGCTGGTTGGGAGAGGGAGTGCAAGAGAGTTAGTAAGTGACGAGAGAGGGAGGGGTGGTGGGGCTGGCCAAAAATGGGCCCCACTCGTAAGAGAGACAAGTAATTTCAGCTGCAAACTAAAATCAAGTGCAACAATTAAAACTTTTAAGCAAGACGCGAACTAAAGAAAATTCTAACATCGATTATTTTTAAAACACATAACAATATCAAAACACCAATTCAATAACAAGCCAAAAATCCAACATGCTTAACAAATAAACATGACGATTATGATGCTAATGACATACTTAGGCTTAATGATATGATTAGGATTTTGGGATGTGACAGTACCACCTGTCACTAATTATTGATCCCTAGTGATGGGTAGCTTTCCAACCTGTCTCTAGAACTCAGTCATTAGTGATGGGTGTTAACTACAAATCGTCACTACTGACTGAGTCATCAGTAACGGGTTGTTACCACCCGTCATTGGTTACTGAGCCATTAGTGATGGGTAGATTTTTAACCCGTGTCTAGGACTCTTTCATTAGTGATGGGTGCCAACAACAACTAGTCACTAGTGACCGAGTCATTAGTGACTGGTGTATTTACCACCCGCCACTAATTATCTGGAACCAGTGATGGGTAGCTACAACCCGTCACTGGTGACCGAGTTATTGGCGACGTGGTGTTATGAGTCATTAGTGATGGGTATCTTTTCAACCCATCTCTAATGACTGAGTTCCAAAGACGGGATGGAAAGCTACCCGTCACTGGGACTTGGTCATCAGCGATGGGTGAATTTACCACCCGTCACTAATATTCTCATCCCCCGAAGGGATTTACCTTTTTCCTGGTTGCATCCTGAAGCAATGTCAGGATTTGGCAGCCATCTTCTCCTGCAAATAAGACACATCCAGATATATTCATGCCATAATCACCATTCATTTCAAGATATATACCCACATTGTAGGGACCAAGTCACAAGATATGCTACCACAAATTACATAATCAAAAGTCCTCGAAATGTATAATGGCGCAAGTCCACATCAAGAGCTCAAATTACATAAGTCAAAAGTGCAACCTCGAATTACATAAGTCAAAAGTGCAACCACAAATTACATCAAGATAGTTACAAATTACATAATTCAAAAGTGCAACCACAAATTACATAAGTCAGAGCCCTGCCTCCCTACAATAGAACTCACCTTTCGAAGAGATGACTTCGGTCATTAAAAACGAGGTGATCCGTGCTCAAATATTGGAGAGTGCATACTCCTCGATGTTGCCATTCGGTAAGCTGAATTCCTGCTGAATTAAAGTAGTTATGGAAAAATATGCAATTAGTGTGAGCAAAATCATTTTATCATCGGATATTTGTAATGATAAAAGTAGCTATGAAAAGACTATGCAATTATCTTACATCTAGGGATTTCATATCCTTTGCTGCCATGAATAGCAGCATACGACACGCAACATAGAATCCGTAGGAGTTGCTCAGTGGTTGTTGGTGACACTGGAGAGGGAAAAAATCGTCAGTTCGAAAGGAAAAAATGTATTAGTAGAGTATTTGCAACTATGTATGCTGGCACTTATCGCGAAGATGGTCTTATGTGTCAGTGTGCGGGGCTCCTTTGGATTGTACTTTGGCTCATAGCGCATATACATGTCAAAAGCCCTACATGCGAAGAGGGATCCAATAGTCAACATTTGGTGTAAGTCTGAAAAGTTCAATATGTAACCTAAGTCATGAAAAGCTTACTCGTCGAGGATTTATTTGACAAAAGTATGGTCACGTTGTCCCCGTTCGTCGTTAGGTCCCACCACTGGTCTTGATGAATCGAGGTACGAGACCAAGTTTCACTTGGGGGAAATGACCAGTAAAATCCAATGGCCACCCGTGTTGTGGGCGGCCATCAGGTAGTGGCTCATTGCCCTAGCCACATATTCCACAACGAATTCCTTTTGTTGTTCCATTAAAGAAATCATCAAATTTTGGGGGTAAATGAATCCGAAGGGCTCCTTCTTCCTCGTTTCTTGTATCAAGTGTCTATAGATAAGAAATTAGTTAGATTAGAGAATTTAGTGGTAATAATTAATGAATGTCTAGTTTGAAAGGGCTTATAATGTAACGAATCACAATAACCCCACATCCAGGCTATCGAGGCTGAAGAGGTCATATAAATCATTGAAGCCCACGAGGAAGTAGTTGTCACTAGTCAAGAAGTGACGATTTCGGTAATAAAGACAATGGAAACCTTCTTCTCTCTACAACCTTGCAAGTAGTAATTATGCAACTCAACACAAGGTTGTTCCACCTGATGAATTGGATCTACTGGCAGGAAGGGCTTCCCAAGCTTGAATTTTGGGTTCCCCTATCCAACGCTTCTCGATGATTGAGTCCTTACCAGAGGACTTGGATTTCTTCAACAGCTACTTCTTGGACCCTGGCCTGGACTTCTTCTTCTTCTCTGGGCTACCCTCAAGTTGCTTACTTATAGATGGCAGAGTGGGCAAAAGCTTCTTCTTCTTCTCTGGGAAGCCCTCAGGTTGCTTAACTTTAGATGGCGGAGTGGGAAAAGGTGACACAATTAGCGCATCTTGAGGCTAAGGTTGGGGTAGGGAACGTGAACGTCCAAGCGGATCGCTCCTATATACCGTGTGCACCACGATGTCCCTCTTCTTCTATTGGATCCTTTGAAGACGAGCTTGACTCAGTTTTTTGATCTCATCATTGGGGGGGGGGGGGGGGAGACAGGCAAATCTGTGTCCATGGTATTGGCATGTACAAAATCCACGAAGACCACGGTATAGCCAGGATGTATCGGGACCGTATGTAACACATGGACATTTGGATGCACCTGGTCCTTTGCAATCTCAATATAGTAGCCTCCAGGTCTTATTGTCACACTTGCTTTTATAAAGGGACAAAACCAGATGCAAACCACATGTATGCCAGGATCAAGTTTCATACATGCAGCGACTTCATCAGTGTATCACACACAGTGCCATTATTACAACGTTTAACTTAAAAAATTATATAGACCACAAAGTCTTTAACTAAAGCACATAAACTAAACACAACGTAGCTCCCTTCTTCCATAGGCACTTGACTGAGGGATCCAGCAGCTTAGCAATCTTCATCTTCATCGATGTAGAAGTCTGGTTCTCCTTCAATATCTCCATTGTCTGAGCAGCAGTTTGATGCACATTTGGATACAAATAGCAAGTGTGAGTACATATCGTACTCCGCAAGTGTGTGAAATATATGACATGTAAGCTTGATTAAAAGAATAGGCTATAACAGGCAAATTTACATAAATGCCAACTATGCTAACATAAAAAGAGTTATAAAAGCATCCTATTTAACTATGTGATTCTTCACTAGACTTCCAACTCCTACGAATATTTCCACATATTTCCCAACTACTTGAATTCCACATCTGGTTCCCAAACCAACCACCTTGATACCCATCACAGGTAACCAAGAACCATCCATTGACACTTACCATTGACAGGTAACCAACCAAATCAACTAAACCAAACCAACTAATCATGTGAGGATCCAAGTCTTTCATGACCGTGAGCATGACTGATATATCAGATTATACACTCTGCAGAGGTTGTCCAACTTTCCCCACGAGTCGTGATTTCCTTGTTGCCGTGCTAGCCAAGCACTTAACACCCGCCAGTGGTGTGTCGCTCGAAGATCACTACAATGTTGTTACAAAGTATCCTCCCAGTAAGTATAAGCCCGCTAAGGTTTCACCACCGTCAAAGTGGAGTCACACCACCCAGAAACCCCCTCATGTGCCTTGTAGCTCCGGAAAGAATCACTCTTCCCTTCCATTACACCACCATTGGCTCATTCTATGCTGAGGATCTGCTAATTACTATGCCAGGCCGTACCCTTATAAGCCTCGTGGATGGGCGATAATTCTTGGGTTGTCACTCCATGAACCGGTCCTTAGGACACCGAGCAAACACTACCACTCACCAAAGTGTATCAAACACTTGTGCCTCATGCACCATCATCAACCAACCTTCTGCTCGATATCCCTAAGTTCCATATTTCCACACAAGTTACCATAATTCCCAACTCATAGTTGCATAGTTCATTAATCATGTTTAACTAATAACCCATCCACACCCTTGTGCAAAGCTAAGCATAAACTACCCATAAACCACTACTGACAGCCAGGCGACAAGGAATATATGGAACATGGTACTATAAGTAAATGGGATTCAAAATTAATAGCATACGTGTTTGAGATAAAGAACACGTTCAAGGACACTTGCCTCTTCTAACTTGCTGCTTAGACTCTTCAAAGGCTTGGTCCTGGAGATTCTCGAAATGCTCTTCATCTGCTCTCGGAACACACCGGAAAAGCACACACAAAACTAGCTAATAATAGTACACCAAACAATATCTAACATCTATAAAAAGAGTACTAAAATATAGTACACACTGCTACGAATGCGAGAGCGCAAAAATCACCTAAAACGGAGCTAAAATGAGAAAGTTGAGCTAAAATGAGAAAGTTACGCTAAAAACAAGTTTAGGGTATCTGAAAAAGAAAAGGACCTATTTTGGATTAAACAGAAAGTTTAGGGACCTTTTTTTAAAATAGAGGGACCTATTTGTAATTATGGGAAAGTTTAGGGGCTAAGATGTAAAAAGATAGGGATTTTTGGTAAATTCAGAGAAGTCTAGGCGCTTACTTGCAGATTGGCTTCTTTCTCGAATTAAAACTAATAGAAGCTTACTGTATAAAGGCTTTGCTGATGTGACATGACACATAGGTGATTTTTCTAAGGTGGCCCGCTGACATGGCATGCTAAGGTGGCGCTGGTGCTGACTGGATTGAAGAAGCCACATGTCATCACGGGATTGGCTCAGGCGTAGAGGTATAAATAGATCTAATCTGGGCCTTCCATCTCGGATCCGACGGCTCAGAGATGGGGGAGGGGATTAACCGGCCGACGGCAGGAAGAAGGTGGCGGCGGGAGGTGAACCATGGCGGTGGACTCGTTGGAGAGAGGCGGAGACCTTGTCGCCATGCACAAATGAAGACAGTGAGTGGCACAAAAGACTTGGGAGAATGTGGGATTTCCGTTTGATGGATTACCTAGGGCGGCGTGGTCTGGGAAGGTAGTCGGTGACGCACAGGTGTTCGTTGACGGCGGTGTTCTGGTGGTGGAGAAGTGACAAACAGTGACAGAATCGACTCCCCGTGGGCACACGGTCTCGGGGATGTGCTCAGATGCAGCAAAAGGAGGCGGGTTTCAACCGGCGGTGAGCTTGGTCGAGCGGTAGCAATGACGGCAGTGGAGGCTCGGTGCAGGGCCAAGACAGATGAAACAGCGGGGGGGGGGGGGGGGGCATGCACTTATATAGGCTAGAGATCGCGTAGGGTGTTTGGATTTTGGGTGGGTTCGGTTGGGATACGGGCTCGGGAGAGGCAGCGCACGACATTGGGTTCGTCTCGGACTCGATTGGCGTAGCGCGAGGAAGGAGACAGTGCACGCGAGCGTCTCGCGAGGGAGAAAGCGGCTAATGCCCGAGGCATCTTCGGCCAGCCCAGGCAGAAGAGAAGGCCGAGTGGGGGGGGGGGAGGGAGGAGAGGAGGGTGGGCTCGACGCGAAGAGAGAAAAGGGAGGTGGGCCGCCGAAAAGTGAAGAAAAGAAGAAAAGAAAAGGGAAAATGAGAGATTTTGGCCTAAAGGAGAAAATTTTGATTTTTCTTTTATGAAACCCTTTTCAATTTTTTTCAAAAATCAAATGGCGCACCTCGGGTTTTTTGAAAAATCCTTTTTTACACCATAAAACCCTAATGCACCTTTACTCAGCATGAATGCAACACAAAAAAATAACATAGGGTAAAATTCAATTTATTTTTAGAAAATAGGTTTTAACCTAATATGTTGATTTAAACCCTAATTAAATTCTAGCAAAATTTTAGGGTATTAGAAAATTAAAAACTAGGGTGTTACACTTATGACCAGCGAGAACGGCGTGGGCCCATCGAGAAGGTCTATGGTATCGGGCTCCACAGATGGAGAGAACAACCTCTCTGGTGGCTTGACTACTCTTGTATCCAGTAATGGGGCTATCACCCACTGGTGCACTAGGAATTACGATTCCCTGTGCTGCAAACCTTTGTAGGTCATCTTGATAAACGATCTCCCTATTGACTAGGTCAATGCTTCCACATTTATTGGGACCGACCTCTTTCTCTTATATACATCCCGACGTGTTCGGGGAAATCTAACTTCCAGCCCTGGGAACTGGACACGCCTCGAACACGACCTAGGTGCTCATGTTTCCCACCGCAATGGAGAGCACGTCATATTCCCTTACCCCGGTGAATAAAACTTTGGAGGAGTAGGTTGCTATTTCTTTCACTTTTTGAGTGACTGTCTCAGTTTCCACTATCTGACAACGTACCCCTCGCGTGCAAATACGATTGTGATCTTCCCGGGAATCACAACCAAGGACTATCGCGGTCTTTGTTGGCTAACTTTGCATCCTACACCTGCTATTTATCCCTTTTCGCCATGTACCCGCCTGTGCACAGGTTGTGATTCTACTTGTTCTTTGCTCAAAGCTGCTTCTTTGCTGAACTCTCCATTTGAAATGTCTCAGAGGTCTTCAACACCACAAAAGCTTCCCAATTCTCTCTTTTAATATATGGGTACTTGCTGAAGGGCTCCAACTCTTTTGCCATATACTCGTTCACAAGCTTGCTCTTGTGGGTTCTCCAAAGTTTGGTGATCATTTTCATAGCAACCCTGCAAGCCTTCGCCTTCATGTTCTCTGGGAACTCCAAAAATGTATTGACACCATCATTGAACAAGGCGTTCTTTTGATCTACAGTGAGGTCATTGAACTTTCGAAGGGTCAATGGCACCCTCTCCCGAGCATTAAGGCCTACGAGCTTCCGTAACATCTGTAAGGCCTTCTTCTCCGTAGGCATGTCATCATCATCGATGTCAATGACGGTAATCTTTTTAGTCGACTACTTTGCTTGTGCCCTTGCCTTTCGTACTGTTGCTCCACTGGGACCTAGTTGCGTAGATGTCTGACTGAGAGCTTGTGCTTCATCAGAGGATCCCGATGACTCGTTGGTAGATATTTAGTAGATACGAATATGCAAATACAATTGTATAAGTCTTAGTAACTATATTCACTTTTATATGAATTTATGAAAATATGATGTATTTCTTATATAAAGCTAAGGATCATAGCTAATTTCTAATAGGCAAAGATAGGTCCTAATCCCATTCGAGGATATGTGGTCCGAGTAGGTTTTCATGCTCTTGTACGGTTCTAGAGAAAATTTCAGCAGCACCTCCCCACTGTTCTCCAAATACACGTCTCGACAATGGCTGAGTGGGTGTGTATCCAGAGAACAACAGGGAGACGCCACTGAAATTCTCTCTAGAACCATATAATAGCACAAAAACCTACTACTCGGGCCACATATCTTCGAACTGTCCAATGTACTGGATAAATCGGGAGCATCTTCTTATAACTATGATGAGTTGCCAAGTCATATTTATAATCAAACACTCCCGAACGGGAGATGACGTAATATGTTACGCAACCTAAATTCATTTTTGGGATTTTCATACAAATTTAATTTTAACCATCATGAACTTGTTGTGCAATATGCATACATTAATGACAAGAATATATAACAACAGATAAACAAGAATAAGAATTAATATGTGCTATCAGGACTGAACATAAGTAAGAATAAAAATAGGTAAACATGGAAATTGCATATGCCACACATATAAACATCTAGAACATGTTTATGTAATTAAGTTTTACTCTGAGAAGTGTTACGACTGATGTCGCCATCCAAACGCTAAATTGGCTATCTCATATCACCGGTATGTGTGACAGCACACTCTCAATTCTCATATCATTCCCAAGAACAGCATTGCAGCCTCCATATTTATGCATATTGAAAAGCAAAAGTTCTACATGGTTGTGCTAAACTGCTACCTATTGATTCACATACCCTCCATCTCCTATATTACCATAAATACTACATAGAAATCGCAACTCAAGGGTCAACATTAGGATCACATAGAGTTTAAGTATTCAATAGTAAGTGTTAAATGGGTAAGATAACAGCGCGCCTAATTCATCTGTGCTAAACTGCTAAGTTCATATTGTCGCACCTAAGTAGACTACGCTGTCACACACAACCTCAGTTAGCTGCTATCATCATCGAGTAATATAATCCGACATACAATTTGCATTCAGCTCTGGCACACAAAGTATGCAAAATACATAGAAGTAACTCACAATGGCGAATGAGGACGATGGCAGTAGGTGTTGGCGAGGAGGGACGTCGGGAGGCCTACCTCAATGGATGAGGATGATGGCGGCGTAGAGCACGATGGTGCGGGCTCCTTGGCGTCGGGGTGCTCATCGGGGAGGAGGCAACGACGGTGTGGGCTCCTTGTTGTCGGGGTAGTCAAAGATGAAGGCGCAGGGGAAGACGGTATCGGGGAGGGGGATGGGGACGATAGGGAGATTGCGATGTCCTTGAGGACGAGCGGGAGATGGAGGCGAGGAGGAATGGGTGGCAGACGCAGCGGGACTTAGGCAAAATTGGTGGTTAGGGTTCCTATGCCTGTTGTTTATAAATATATCATTAGTGATGGGTGAATTTACCACCCGTCACTAATGATCGGGTCACAGTGACGGGTGGATTTAACACCCTGTCACTAATGATTGGGTCACAGAAACTTGAATTTAACTAAAGTCATTCATACAATATAGTTATGCATACATTACATACTTATGCAAATATCCATACATCATTACACTTGAGCATTTGCCAGAGCATATAACCTCTGATATTTAACATAATTGAAATATACAATATTGTATCCTAGTACTTCATCGATATACGTTAGCGCATAAATTAGTGCACTCTCTTTCGCTTGACATGGATGACCCAATACTTTACCATATATAGTAAACAAGGTCTTATTAACTGATTCATTTCCACTTAAATAAAACCTTATATAAGTCTGGAAGTTTGGTTCAGTAGTGAAGTCTACTCCAGGGCCATAAAAGTTTAACCCAAGATGCTCCATGGCTTGATCTAAGATAGCATGAAAGCTATTTGCCGCAAAGGTGTCACAAAAAAATATTCTATAAGAAAAGAAAATAAAATTATGAAAATAATACACGCTAACAATCATGTCTATCAAAACAATCGGATTACATATTACTGTACCATATCATATTCATCGAACTGAGCAAGCCTCTCGCTGATCGAAGCCAAATCCTCTTCATCCTCCTCAAGCGCTTTTATTCGAAAATAGTTATAGTCAGGCAAAAAGAACCCATGCTCTTCAAGCACTTTCAGGCACACTTTAACGACGGTTTTTTCTGGAATGCAATAAAATCGATGATGCCTTGCCACATGTCCTAATAGTGATATCTCCACTACTTTCTCCCCTTGAACGTATGTCAAAAGAGATAGATATCTTCACAAAATTCCTTCCATCTAGAGTGGATTGCACCAAAGGTACAGTACCACCTATCGCAGGGATTACCTCTTTGAGCCATAGGATTGGTTTCAACACCTACATGATAGGATGATACGAATTGAGCCTAATGTACTATAAACTCAATTAAATTGTTGTGTCCTGATGAATGTTATTATCAACCTAACAATGAGGGAGACAAAGAAAAGAGGTTACTATGACCGGTCTCGATCGTGGCAGGTGGGGGAACACCTGGAGGGTAGTGTACGCCTGGTGCGTAAGCCGATGGAGGAGTTGTCGGGATCCATCCAAGTCTGCCACGGCGACAACAATATCCCCCTCCACTACCTTGATCCATCACCCTAACCCTAGCGGGTAGAGGGGGGCGGTGGCATACGTTGGGTGGTGGTGGAGGGGGGAGGATAGCAGCAGCATCGGTGGTGAGGTGCAAATGGCAGCGGCGATGGGAGGAGGAGGTGAGTGGACATGAGCAGAGATGAGAGTGATTGAGAGAGAGAAATGGGCGGATAAGAGTGGTCGAGTAGATAGGAGTGGTAGAAATTAGTGACGGGTGATAAGGACACCTGTCACTAATGAGTCAGTTATTAGTGATGGTAACAACTATGACCCATCACTAATTACTTTAATATTAGTGATGGGTCTTATAACAACCTGTCACTAATGAGTAGGCTATATTTAGTGAGGTGTGCCCCATATACCTGCCACTAATGACTGAATTATTAGTGACAGACATTAATGTGACCCATCACTAATATATTTAGTGATGGGCCGTTCGCTCGCTGTCTCTAATGAACCCTCATTAGTGACGGGTCGTGGCCGGGTCTCGGCCTAGGCCACACATTAGTGACGGGTCGGCACGGGACCTATCACTAATAGTGCACTAGTGACGGGTACTGAGGAGCCATTGCTAATGACGTGTCTACTTTGATGGTTTCTTACGTAGTGATAATTACATGCGATGATGATCGTGCATGCTTAATTTCGTAATTAGTATTTTGGGACATGACAACCCCCCCCCCCCTTTACGAAGAATCTTGTTTCGAGATTTGGTAGACTTAGGGAGAAAGTGACGATGGTGGAATGGGAAAGATTTCTCCCCAATTGGAAAGAATCACGTCGACTGTCATCGAAAGAAAAGATAATCTTTGGGCATCCTTGTGAACTAAAGGTCAGACTACAGCTAGGCTTATTCAGACCGCGACTCGGTTGGACTACAAAATGGCGGTTAGACTAAAATCTATACAGAGAGTTTTGGACTCTAACGGTCAGACCAAGTCTCTTGGTAGTCAGACCGTCAACCAACAGTCATACTGGCAGAGGCACGGGTCAGACTGTGAGCCAATAGAGGGGTTTAGGATTTTCAACGCTTCTGGTGGTTAGAATGGCAGACTAACTACAGTCAGACAGCCAAGATCATGGCTCTCCCAGTTCAAAAGTTTCTAAGTGATATTCTTTAGAACAACATTTTCATTCACATATCCATGACCATAGTCAGGTGAGGTGCTCCAAGTATGCAAAATTACAATGACATTTACAAGCTCTCAAAGAGCTTGGGATACTCAGAGCGGATTTTATCCTCACGCTCCCATGTCACCTCGCCTTCGGTGTGGTTGCTCAATTGTACTTCAATGAACTTTATGGAATGCCATCAAGTCTTGTGCTCTGCTTCATCCAATATCCTTATTGGTCGCTCACAATAAGACAAATCCAGTTGCAACCCTTGATGTGCAACTTTGATCACTTCTGTTAGGACTCGAAGGCACTTCTTTAGTTGCGACATGTGAAACACATTATGAATGGCGAAGAGGGATGGAGGGAAGTCCAATTGATAGGCCACCTGTCCATGCCAAGCAATAATTTGGAATGGTCTCACATACCGGGGTGCTAGCTTTCCTCTGACTTGAACGCGTGAAACTCCTTTGAGTGGATAAATCTTGAGATACACAAAGTCTCCAATCTCGAACATAAGTTCTCTCTGGTGGCGATCCACATAGCTCTTTTGTTGGGACTGGGCCGTGAGGAGACACTTCTGAATAGTCAAAATGTGCTATTCTGCCTCCTTAACCAAATCGGGGCCTAGGAAAGCCCTTTCGCTAGATTCAAACCAATTTAACAGTGTTCAGCATATATGGCCATAAAGAGCTTCAAGCAGTAACTTTTCAATACTCGCTTGATAGCTGTTGTTGTAAGAGAACTCGACAAATGGCAAGCATATCTCCCACTTCTTCCCATATGTGAGTGCACAAGCACGAAGCATATCTTCTAGAATCTAATTCACCCTCTTGGTTTGACCATCAGTTTGGGGGTGGTATGCGGTGCTGTGGAAGAGCTCAGTTCCCATGGCCTCATGCATACTTCTCTAGAAATGAGAAGTGAATTGAGTACCTTGATTAGAAATAATCTTCTTTGGAATCCATGAAGGAAAACAATTCGAGTGAGGTATACCTCCACATATTGCTTGACCAAATATGTGGTCTTGACAGGAAGAAAATGAGCAAACTTTGTCAATCGGTCCAGAAATGACCTAAATCGAGTCATATCCATGTGAGGTTTTTGGCAACCCGGCAATGAAATCCATATCGATCTCCTCCCACTTCCAGGAGGGAATGGGCAAAGGTTGGAGCGTACTAGCCAGTTTGAGGTGTTCGGCCTTCACTCTTCGGCAGACATCACAGTTAGCAAGATATCGAGTGGTTTCTCGCTTCATGCGAGTCCACCAAAATCTGGGCTTGAGGTCATGGTACATCTTTGTGCTCCCAGGATGGATTGATAGCAAAGAATCATGAGCTTCATCCAGAATTTTCTTCCTCATTGCGACGACTATCAGAACCACTAGCCGGTTCCCAAACCACAAGACACCTTGGTCATCCTCAGAAAAACAGATAGCCTTGCCTTCCTTCATTTTATCCCGGATTCAGTCCATGCCCTTATCATCCCTCTTAGGTTCCTTGATTTCATACAGGAGGGTGGATTTGATCTCCAAATTTGCCAGAAATCCCTCCGGGACCATTTTGAGTCCAAGTCTCTGAAATTCATCACAAAGTGTGGTATTTGCTGGTTTGGTCAAAAGGCAATTGCATCGAGCCTTCCTACTTAGTGCATCGACTACAACATTCGCCTTGCTAGGATGATAATGCACTTCTTGTTCATATTCCTTGATCAGCTCGAGCCATCTCCTTTGCCTCATGTTGAGGTCGGCTTGGGTGAAAATATAGTTAAGCCTCTTGTGATCAGTATTGACGTTGCACACATTTCTGAGGAGATAGTGCCACCAAATCTTCCGAGCGTACACTACTGCTGTAAGTTCTAGATCATGTGTGGGATGATTTTCCTCATGTTGCTTTAATTGGTGTGAAGCGTAGGCGACCACACGTCCTTCTTGCATGAGAACAAAATCGAGTCCAAAGCGAGAGGCATCGCAATAAACATTGAAGCTCTTGTGAATGTCCGGTTGCGTTAGAACTGGCACCGTGGTGAGACAAGACTTCAATGTCAGGAAAGCCACTTCACACTCCTCAGATAATTCAACTTGACATTCTTTTCAATAATTCGGTCATGGGCTTGGCAATCTTGGAGAAGTTCTTGATGAACTGGTGGTAATAACTCGTAAGTCCGAGAAAGCTCTAGATGTCAGTGACACTTCTGGGCTGCACCCAATTGAGAACCTCTTGCACTTTGCTCGGGTCAACGACAACTCCGTTCTCAGACAACACGTGACCCATAAAAGCAACTTCCTTGAGCCAGGACTGAAACTTGACTAACCTTGGCATATAGTTGGTGATCTTGAAGTCGAATAACTCAGAAATGCTCAAAATGTTCTTCTTTAGTCTTGGAGTATATAAGAATGTCATCGATGAAAATTATGACAAACTAGTCGAGTTTCTCCATGAACATTGTGTTCATCAAATACATGAAGAACACCGAAGCATTTGCCAAGCCAAAGGATATGACGGTGAAGTTGTAAAGCCCATAGCGAGTGGAGAAAACCGTCTTTGGAATATCCTCCGATCAGATTTTTATATGGTGGTAGCCCAATCTTAAGCCAATCTTTGAGAAAACATGGGCACTGGTCAGCTGATAAAACACAATATCAATCCTAGGAAGCGGATAATTATTCTTGACCATGACCTCATTCAGTGGACGGTAATCAACACACATCCGCAGAGTACCATCCTTCTTCTTCACAAAGAGCGTTGGACATCCCCAGGATGAGGAACTCGGACGAATGAAGCCCTTAGATATCAACTCCTGAATCTGCTTCTTCAACTCCACCAATTCATTTGATGGTATCTTATAATACTTCTTTGAAATTAGGGTTGTACTAGGCAAGAGATCAATAGAGAATTCCACTAGTCGGTCAGGTGGCATTCCTAGCAATTCTTCTGGGAAGACACAAGAAAATCCACATACCACAGGCATATCAAGGATATCCGTGGCTGTGACAACCTTCAGAGTGTACAAGTGGAGACCACCCTCCCCATGATGAAGAGAAACCCGATCACCCTTGGGATTCTTGAGAGAAATAACTCTCATGGCACAACCAAGTGATGCGTCCATGACTCCTTCGGATACGATCAATACCACCAATAATCCTCAAATCATATAAGGTCCAGTTACAAGAGCACGTGCATGACAATTAGACCACCAGGTGAACTAATTTCTTGGATGGATTACTACTAAATTCTTGTGATATTTTATTGCTTAGAAATGTGGGACAAGCACCACAACCTTAACCAAATGTCACCCCTTGAAGGCTAAGTCTACTCGGACATGAAGCTGAGCTCTAGTTGTGGTTGTGGTCGAAGTCGTGGACGTAGTCGAAGTCGTGGTCGTCATAGTGGTTGAGTCTATGGACAACATGTCACTAAAACGGATATAACTCTCTCATATGAAGTCTATTTTAGGTAATCTTAGATATTCTAAAAAGCTTACGATGAACCATTTCTAATGGATATGAGCTTGACCAAATATTCCTTATAGTTTAGTCAAAGTCAAAGAAATAAGGTGTTGTGCCACCATTTTGGACGTAGTTGGGTCTTGTAATCGTGTCGGGGTTAGAGTCCAGGTTGTGTATGCTTTTTTCCATGGCTGCACAACCCTAGATCGACCTCCTCATATCCCCCTATAAATATACAGTAGCCGTCATAGTTTAGGCTCGGGTTTAACTTAGATTATTTTGTTTTAGATAGTTTCACCGATTATCGGTTTGTTGAACCCCAACTCGAGTACTTTATTGGTAATCAGCAATATTCAGATTGCATCTATATGTTCTTGCTTGTGTTCTCAATTCGCTGGCTGGAAAAGCATTCTTGGCAAGGTCAACCACATCTTGGCATAGTTGATAAACATGGAGTAGTGGTGTAGTGGTTGCGAGGGTTCTTAATCTCTTCTGATCGGAGCCTTTGGATCATCAACGTCGATGCTCCACCAAATCAACTTATCATATTACCTACGGAAGATCGAGAATCCTCACATCAAGTGGTATCAGAGCTTCGGTTGCCCATTAGTAATCTCAGTTATTCCCTTTGTTTAGTTTTATTCCATTACCTAGAGTGCAGAAAATTATCCCACAAAAAGATTTAAATCATAGAATTCTACTATCCAAACCACTTTGTGCCCTTCGCAATTTTGTTTTCAGCTTTTGCATTGTTGAGTTTTGAGTCTATCGTCAGTGTCTTTGTTTCCGGTCAAGTCATCGTGTCCTATTTTTCTAGCATCGAGTTCGCGTCTGTTATAGCCGAGTAGTCACTCCGACCACCCACTCAGGTTCCGACCACCCACTTGGGGTCCGACCATCTAGTCGTCGCGACCACCCATTCAGGTTCCGACCAGTCACTCTGACCACCCACTCGGGTCCGACCACCATAGCTAAAATAGAGTAGCCAAAGTTCAGAGAGAGAGAGAGAGAGAGAGAGAGAGAGAGAGAGAGTATCTTTTTATTGCGTTTATTTCCCTACTCTCTGGAAAAAGTTTGTGGCCCACATACCTTATTGGTCTTAGAAAAGGCAGTACAAAAGTTTTGAGTTTGTGTCACATTCGCAAAAAAAAGCAAGAAGCAAAGATTTTTTTAAAAAAAAGAGAGAATTAAAAAAATAGTCTACATTGCGAATTTTGTTCCTTCGTGCTTGTGTCTGTTATAGTTTTTGGCTTGCTTGAGCTAGTTCTTGGAACGTGTTCGGGCCAGCAATTGTGACGAGTACTATGGACTTTTATTCAGCTTTGCTAATCTGATTTCAATTATTGCTATTCCTTGCTACTAAATACTGTCTGTCCAAGCTACACCTTCTCTCCATCAGAACAGTTTCTTCCCTTGCAACTACCTCATTCGCACACGATAAGGTATCACAAACCAGCCACCAGTTGTGCTAACTGCTGTGATTGGTAAGAACACTTGCAAGAGCGTGGTAAGACGATTGAGAGTGTGTGACTCCACTTCACTTTCCAGCACCTAGTAGTCAATAGGGATAATATCTTTTATTATCTTTTGTCTGTTATTGACCGTGGTATGTGAAATATCGCATCCGAAAGAGTGTGTTTTGAAGGAAGAACTCACAATGTTGTTGGATGATCATCGACAAACTATTAATGATGACATCGATAATAAGCTTGCGGGAACCAATACTGCATTACAGCAACTCAATGAAAGCATTACAATGCTCAATACACACTTTGTTCGATTGGTTAATCCGCCACTGAACAATGGTCGAATGGATCATCATGGCGCAGCTCATGAACAAGAGGAGTTCGTCGTGGATGATAAAATTTTGAGGAAAGAACGTGACACCTTTGATGAACGACAAATGAACCAATTGAACTTCAACCATCAAG
This sequence comes from Phragmites australis, assembly GCF_958298935.1. NCBI lineage: Eukaryota > Viridiplantae > Streptophyta > Magnoliopsida > Poales > Poaceae > Phragmites > Phragmites australis. Next base: position 14,606,185 of record NC_084936.1, on the reverse strand, counting down.
GTATAAAAGGTAATAATTTTTAGCAACATAACCCACGTATTAATGGTGATCTATTTTCTAAGGTTAAGTTTACTATACTATCTTTTGAGGGTGCTTATGATGCTGAAAGGTATTTAGATTGGGAGATGATGGTACGAAAGTTTAATGCTCATTTAGTTCCTGAAGTGCATAGATTTAGGCAAGCCACTAGTGAATTTAAATTTTTTGCAATCATATGGTGAAATAGGTTATGCATTGACGGATTAGCACCTACTACATGGAATGCTTTAAAGTTTGCTATGTATAACATATTTGTTCCACCTTATGTTAAATGTGATTTACGTAAGAAATTGCACGCTGAAACAAATTAGCATGCTGCGTTGTAATATTATTGAGGATGAAAAGGTTGTAATTGCACGCTTTTATCGAGGGTTAAGGCGCGAACTCAGGACGTAGTCGATTACAAAGAATATGATAGTTCCTAAAATGTTCCAACTTACATGTTTGTAAGAAAAAGAATTGCAGTGACGACAATAGAGGCCAAGGAACAATTTTGGAAGCTCGACTACTTCAAAATCAACACCGGGTTAAGACAAAATAGCCCCACGTTCGGCTTCACAGTCTGCTGCCCCTACTCGAGTAGGGAGCATTTAGTAGTACCCTTGACACCATTACACGCTCCCAAGGTAAGCAAATCTGTTAGTGTGTAGGCTTCAGCGAAGAGCTCTTCTTCGGTTGCTTCAACTTGTCATACGACTGGGTTTATTTGCCACTGATGTAAGGGAATGGGTCATGTCATGAAGGATTTCCTATGTCAGCGAGCGTACATTGCAACAGAGGACGGTGGATATACAAGTGCTAATGATGTTGAGGATGAATATGCTCTTGCAGCTAACCTTGCAGGTCAAGAGGATGAACACGAGACGAATATCGACCACAAGGAAGAATTCGATGCTGCTACCATGGAGAATTATCGGAACCTCTTTGTGCAGCGAGTGTTAAGCACTCAAATAGAGCAAGCGGAACAACTAATGCTACAATCTATTTTAGATGTTCCTTGTAGTCAATGATTACCATGTTCGTGTCATTATTGATGGAGGGAGCTACAATAATTTGGCAAGTTCAGATTTGATCGAGAAGCTTGCCTTGCCGACAAGAATCCATCCTCACCCTTACCATATTCAATGGTTCAACAACATCAGAAATGTGAAGGTAATGCAAACGGCTAGGGTGCATTTTTCTATTGGGTCATACAATGATTATGCTGATTTTGATGTAGTACCCATGCAAGCATGCTCTCTTTTGCTAGGTCGACCATGGGAGTTTGATACAGATGCAACACATCATGGTAGAAGTAATAAGTACACCCTTATGTATAAAGGAAAAAAATAACCTTTCTATCTTTAACCCCTGCTATAATTGTGAAATGTGAAAAAGAGATAGTTGAAAATAAGAGAAAAGAGCATAAGCATGAATTTAAAAATAATCAAGTAGCGAAACAATTTTTTCCATCCAAAAAGGAGGTGACAACAACTTCTAAGTCCTATGGAATTAAATTGGAAGGGTGTGTTATGCTTGCTACAAAATTTGACCTTGCTAAAATTTATGACAATGAGCTACTATGCTATGCTTTGATATGCAAAGATGCTTCAGTTTCACTCGATAATATATCTAGCTATCTGCCTCTTGCTGTTGCTAACCTTTTGCAGGAGTTTGTGGATGTTTTTCTAGCTTAAGTACCCTCGGGATTACCACCAATTTGAGGAATAGAACATCAAATTGATTTGATTCCGGTTGCAACTTTGCCAAACCGTGCTGCATATAGGACCAACCCGAAAGAGACTAAGGAAATTCAGCGACAAGTCCAAGACCTTTTGGATCACAGGTACGTATGAGAAAGCCTTAGTCCTTGTGTTGTTCCTGTTCTTTTGGTTCCTAAGAAAGATGGTAGTTGGCATATGTGTGTTGATTGTAGAGCCATCAACAATATTACTATAAGTATCATCATCCTATTCCTAGGCTAGATGACATGCTTGATGAGTTGAGTGGTTCAATAATTTTCACTAAAATTGACATGCGAAATGGTTATCACCCGATTAGAATGAAACTTGGAGATGAATGGAAAACTGCATTAAAAACTAAGTTTGGCTTATATGAGTGGTTAGTAATGCCTTTTGGGTTAACTATTGCAGCGAGTACTTTTATACGATTGATGAACGAAGTTTTACGTGCTTTCATCGAAAGATTTGTGATGGTATACTTTGATAATATCTTGATTTATAGCAAGTCACATGAGTCACATTTTGATCATCTACGTGCTGTTTTTAATGCTTTGAGAGATGCTCGTTTGTTTGGTAACCTCGAAAAGAGCATCTTTGCACATATCGAGTCTCTTTTCTTAGCTATGTTGTTATTCCACAAGGAATATAAGTGGATGAAAAAATTGAAGCCATAAAGAGCTAGCCAACTCCTGAGACTGTTACTCAAATAAGAAGCTTTCATGGTCTTGCGGGTTTCTATCAGCGTTTGTGCAGGATTTAAATACCATTGCTACCTCCATTGAATGAATTGATGAAAAAAAGGAGTGGTTTTCAAATGGGGATCTGCACAAGAAAAAGCATTAAAATTGTTGAAAGAGAAACTTACCCATGCTCCTTTACTCCAATTCCTTGTATTTGGTAAGACCTTTGAGCTAGAGTGTGATTCTAGAGGGATTGGAATTAGAGATATGTTAATTCAACAAAGTAAACATGTTGCTTATTTCAGTGAGAAATTAAGTGGGTCAATTCTGAATTATTCTACATATGATAAAGAATTGTATGCTTTAATTCATGTGCATGAAACTTAGCATCATTATCTTTGACCCAAAGAATTTGTTATACATTCTGACCATGAATCGCTGAAACCTATTAGAAGTCAAGCTAAATTGAATAAATGACATGCTAAATGGGTTAAATTTATTGAGCCTTTTCCATATGTCAGAAAGCATAAGAAAGGAAAGGATAATGTGATTGTTGATGCACTGTCTAGGTGTTATACCATGTTATCTTAATTTTCTCATAAGATTTTTGGTTTAGAGACTATTAAGGACTTATATGCTTCTGATTTAGACTTTAAAGAAGTACTTGAACATTGTAAAGAAGAGAAAATATGGAATAAATATGTGCTGAATGAAAGATTGCTCTATGATGCTAACAAGCTATGCATTCCAGCTAACTCTATTTGTCTTTTGTTATTACAAGAGACGCATGGAAGAGGATTGATGGCACATTTTGGAGCAAAGAAGACTACAGATGTGCTAGCTGCCCACTTCTTTTGGCCAAAGATGAGATGTGACGTTGAGCGCTACATTTTACGTTGTACCACTTGTAACAAAGCTAAGTCTCACCTAAATCCACATGGTCTTTTTATGCATCACCCTGTTCCTAGTGCACCATGGGCGGATATTTCTATGGATTTTGTTTTAGGACTGCTGTAACACCCCAGGGCCAAACTAATGCGTGTGTGCTATTTTTGGTCGATATGTCTTGATTGAGGGTTTCGGGCATATGAGTGCTTTGTTATGTATTTGCATGTTATGAGGAGCGTTGGTGCTGAGTTATGGTTATGTTTAGGTAGTGGTTCTTCATCTCACACTTAAAGTTGGCCATTATCATCGGTAGAAGGCAAGTAAACGTAGCTATGTTGTTGCTACCGTTTTGACTTATTATTTTCATCACCTACACCTTTATTTCAGAACCATGACAATTTAACTGTGATCTGAACTTTATGTTATGCTTTATGTTTAAGCATGTTTAATCATTGACTTATATCTATCCTTACGTTGCTACAATTTTTGTGAGCTATATTGTTATTTGACTTGAGGATGAAGTTGAAGTATTATTGGTAGTATACTTTAATGCAATTGCAGCATATTTCTACCATGTGCACTTGTATTTGTATATGCATTGGAAGTTATGTCGTAAAGATCACGACTGTACCGGTACGCATCGTACGTTGCCCGAGGAGGGGTGCGATGTAAAAGAAGACATATCATTGCATTCATATGCATTCTTGGAAATTAATAACATTTATATGTTATTGTGGATATGAAGTTACACATGTGGTTGTGATCTTTATTTGAAGTTATTCTTTAATGTTGTTAATACTATCCTAACATGTCTTATGTCTTGAGAAAACTGTATTAAATCGATGCTTAATCAACTTGTGGTTCAAATAACTTGACAAAACAAGTTTGCTTGCTGGGATTTATATCTCACCCTTGCATTACTCCTTCCAGGTATTTGATGCATGTCGTGAAGGGATGGGAATGTAGCAGCATATTTTGCACTTCATGTCTATTTTTTTTTTATCATTGTGCTGTAATAATAAATAAAGTTTAGTCCTTAGAGTCGTACGTTTGAAGTTTAAAGTGTGGTGGTGAAGTTAAACTTAATATTTTCCTTTTGGTTCATGTTTGGATGTTTTTCTCCGTTATTGTGATAGTCTACATATCTTGTTTATCTATGTTAATGGTTCCGCGATGCTTATTTTCATAGAGGAGATGCTTCCATTTTTTTTCAAGTTGTAGGTTGCGTAGTTTAGTGACATCCCAGGATTCTGGCGACCCTGGGGTGTTACAACTGCCTACGACAATGAGAGGGAGGGATAGAATATTTGTAGTTGTGGATAGATTTTCTAAAATGGCATATTTTATACCTTATCATAAAAGAGATGATACTACAAACATAGCTGAATTATTTTCTAGGGAAATCGTTCGACTACATCGAGTGCCTAATACTATCGTCTCGGATCGTGAAACAAAGTTTCTGAGTCACTTTTGGAGATTACTTTAGAATAAATTAGGGAGGAAGCTACTATTTTCTACTACATCTCATCCTTAGACCAACGGTCAAACAAAGGTTGTTAACCGTATATTATCGAACGGGTGATTTAGTTTGGTTGCATTTGAGGAAGGACATATTTTTAGAACTAAGAAAATCAAAATTAATGTCTAGAGCTGATGGACCATTTAAGATAATTGAGAATATCAATGACAATGCATACAAATTGGAGCTACCTGTAGAATTTAGGGTTAGTCCCACATTTAACATTTCAGATTTGAAGCCCTACTTGGGAGAAGAAAAAGAGCTTGAGTCGAGGATGACTCCAATTCAAGAGGGGGAGCATGATGAGCCAATGGCTCCTTCAGATACGATCAATACCACCAATAATCCTTAAATTATACAAGGTCTAATTATAAGAGCACATGCACAACAATTAACCACCAGGTGAACTCGTTTCTCGCTATTCTTGCTTCCTTGAATGTATTACTACTAAATTGTTGTGATATTTTATTGCTTAGGAACATAGGAGAAGCACTACAACCTTACCTGGACGTCACCACTCGATGGCTAAGTCTACTTAGACTCGAGGCTAAGCTTTAGTCATGGTCATGGTCGAAGTCATGGTCGTGGTCGTGGTCGTGGTCGAGTTTTAGGACAACACGTTAGTAAACGGGCATAACTCTCTCATACGAAGTCCATTTTAGGCGATCTTGGACATTCTGGAAAGTTTACGATGAGTCCTTTCCAATGGATATGAGCTCGACCAATTATTCTTTATAGTTTAATTAGAGCCAAAGAAATAGGGTGATGCGCCACCGTTTTAGACCTAGTTGTGTCTTGTAATCATTTCGGGGTCAGAGTCCAGATTGTGTACGCCTCTTTCCATGGCTGCCCAACCCTAGGTCGACCTCCTCATGTCCCTCTATAAATATATAGTAGCTGTCATAGTTTAGGCTTGGGTTTAGCTTAGATTATTCTATTGTAGACAGTTTCGTCGTTTATCAGTTTGTTGAACACCAACTCGAGTACTTCATTTGTAATCAGCAATATTTAGATTACATCTACCTATTCTTGCTCGTGTTCTCGTTTTACTGGCAGGAAAAGCCTTCTTTGTGAGGTCAACCGCATCTTAGCACGGTTGATAACCACAGAATAGTGGTGTAGTACTTGTGACGGTTCTTGATCTATTCTGATCAAAGCCTTTGGATCACCAACGCTGAAGCTTCACCAAATTGACTTATCATATTACCTACGAAAGATCGGGCATCCCCACATCACCAAGCCAAGCTCATAATTGGCCAACCAATTCATTCCTAATATGGTATCCATTCCTCTAGTATCCAGCAGGATCAAATTTAAATAAAACTAAACTCTCTCAATTAGGATCTTATCCTTAGGGACAACTCGGTTGGTTGTCAATTTAGTACTAGGTGCATCAATGTGATAGGTAGAGGGTAGGGCCTTGGTGATCAAATTGTGACTCAAAACATAACTACCCTTGATTAAAGAATGAGATGCTCACGAATCGAAAAGAACAACTACAAGATGAGAGTTCACAAGCAGTGTACCAACGAGCATGTTTGAGGATGTGCGTAGCCTAGAAGACTTGAGGAGTGGGTTGAGCAGGTGGTGGCCTTGGAGCAGTCACCACGGCTATCAACTTCGGATAAGGGCAATCCTGTGCAAAGTGGCTGACACGCCCACAGTTGTAACACGGGCCGTTGGGGCCACTTGTCACACTCCCCTGAGAACTGGTAGGTCTTGGAGTCTGTCCTTGCGGAGTGGAGAAAATCGAGCGTCACAACATCCATATTGGTCATGGAGCAGTCGAGGCCGACATGTGAGATGGAGGAGGCTGACTCTCCATCCATGCACGTTGAGATCTCCCACCCATAGAAGGTGACGGAACGCTCTTGCGCTTGTTCTCCTCCTGGTGGTTCTTCAGCCTGAACTCCACCGTGAGAGAGGTGCTCAGTAGCTTGTTGAAGTTGACAAACTCATGTGCCGACAATCGGTCTTGCATCTTGGAATTTAGGCTGCTTACAAAGCGGTATTGCTTCCGCTCGTCGGTGTTGATCTCATCCAGAGCATACTGTGCAAGGTGGTTGAATACCTACACATACTCCATCACTGATCTACCTCCTTGATTGAGATCTAGGAACCCCCACCTCTTGATCTCCATGATATCCTTGGGTATGTGAAAATCACAAAAGGCTTAGCAGAACTCCGCCCAAGAGACACGGTGATTGGGGGCGTGCATGGCCAAATAGTTTGTCCACCATGCACCGATCGTGCCTTGGAGCTGATGGGTAGCAAAGAGTGCCTTCTCGTGGTCCTCACACCGAAGGAGTGCAAGATTTTGCTCGATAGTCCATAGCCAATATCAGTGTCAAGAGGATCCTCATCACGCGTGAAGGTGGGCGATTGAGTTTGGAGAAAATCTAAGAAGTCATCACGGCATCCAACCTCACCTCCTCCATGAGAGGTCATGTTATGCATGAGAGCTTCGAGGAGTGCCATATGATCTTGACGGTTCTGTTCAATTTGTATAATCACATCCGTCATACTCGGCGGTGGAGGTGGTGGAGGGTTATGCTCATTGTGCTCATTGGAATTCTCAGGAAGATCATTCCCGAGATTCTGATGGGTCCTCATCATATTGTGATGATAAGATGAAAGAGGGAAATCAAACTCCGACATAGCATAGCAGCATTAGCTGGATATCATTTGATTGGATCCCATAATATCGTATATTTGGAAAAACACATGCATATGGGAGATAGAAAAATGAAGGCATGCTCGATTCCTATCTACACATTTCTTTCTCAAACGTGTCTCTCTGCAACAAACATCAAGATCACATGCATTCATATATACAATAATTACCAATCATCACCCTTCGTGCTACCTATTATTTCTTGAGTGAATGGTGCTTGTGCATCTCGCCGCACAAGCGAAATTTCATACGTTGTTGCCAACGTATTCACTTCCCATTTCGTCACCTTACGGGACACCACATGTAATCCCTAAATAGGTAGACGACCATATCTACTATCATATGGTGGATATTCATATGTTATTACAAACGTATTCACTTCCCGTACCATCGCCGTATGGGACACACCAGGCCCCTACCTCGCACTGGTTGAGCCCCGGATATTTACCGCCATCGGGATGCGTTCCTTACCTTTTTCATTGATACAACATGATTCATGAAAAGGAACATCACAATGCAAAACTAAACGACATAAATATCGCACACAGGAACACATTACACTTAGGGGCATAATATAGCAAGTTCATACATATTAGTAAGAGGGGCACAAAAAGAACTTTAGTGGGTTGCTTAGTCATATTGACACATTTACAAACCCACATCCTAAGCATGTTTATGCTACTTCATTAAACCAAGCTTTGATGACACGTTGTGAGGAATCATCCAAATAGTATTCCAATTAATCATCATAAGGATCATTTGCTTAATCACAACCTCAATGATTAACTAGAATACCATCCTGATAGTCCCCACACGTGTTTTATGCCCAAAATCGGAACACATGCCTTTCCAACTTATAACATCACAACAAAGCTTAAGAAAGAGCGAGTAATTAACTTTAGATTACAAGTTATTAAGCATTCAACTATTTACAACAATTTGAACAAAAGATTAGATCAATTACTCAATAGAAATAAAACTATAGACAACAAAAGAAGACTAGAGGCACATGCCCTTAGGCTCCACCTCAAAAGCTTCACCACTCGAGAGTAGTTGCATACTCAGGCCCGCCACCAACATCAGCGGGCGTGAAGTAGCCAAAAACGAGCTCCTCCTCACTAGAATACCTGAAAGAGCAGCGTGAGTATGAAGGTACTCGCAAGACTTAATCCACATGTGGCACATATAAATAGCCCGACTCTAAGGATTATGCATTGAGCTATTAGCAAGAAAAGGCTACATGGTTACGTAAATTCATATGAGTAAGCAACCTAAAGACATATGTGTGAGCACCTATATTTAACCAAATAAACCTTTCCAAACCTGTAAACAACATGAACCCAAATGTAAATGGAACCATCTCATGTAAACAATGACCATCGACAACCATGCCCAATAGAACCATACCAACCATCCCACATTCGTGACTCTATGACTGATGCAAATGGACATGAGCATGCTTATGACTGAGAGCACGGTAATTCAAATTGTTTTTACATCCTGCAGGGGGTACAACTTTACCCACATAACACGAGGACCATACGGCTTGAGTGACCACACAGGCCCACCCAAGGAGGTATCCGTGTCAACCTTTCTCATACCCGGAACCACCCACTTGCAATGCGCTTATGGCAGCGTGTCCAAGAAACCTCCGGCTCCTCGCCACCTTGCTTCTCCTTTTCTTTTTCTCTTATGTGTCATAGGGCCGCAAGACAAGTGTCAGCATAATGTTTGATATTCGACTTACCTTACCATTAGATTAGCATGTTGTTATTACAGAAAGTACTAGAGCCAACTGCACCGACAAATGGTGCTTAAATGATGCAAGCGGTCTATGGTGCCTGGGCTCCTCTCCCGAACTACCCCGAGGAATTCCTCTGAGGCAAAAGACACCCTTAGCACCATCCACATCTCGCCTCAACCTCACCACTTATCCAACCATCAATATCATAATCAATATTTGTGAACAATAATTAAGCCCTAAGCTCGCGAACAACGAATAAACCATTGCTTGACTTCTACCGAGGAGCTATGTATTACTAATTGTTTCGAACGACTCTTAAGTTAGACATCGACAATGTTATCAAGGCTACAAGAATATAGATAATCAACAACTTAAGGTAGAGGTAATGCATCACTGTAGGTTCTACCCATAGACTCCCGACATCGACTCACTGTACATGTAAACTTACATAAAGCATAACGTATCAATTTAGACTCCACAATCAATCAAAGGGTGCAATATGCTTAGATGCTTGCCTTGCTGCTCTAGGGTTTGGCCAATACTTCTTGCACAACACTCGTAAAACTCTGTGAAGTTGGCGTCGTCTTCACTCGCTTGGATTGTCGGCGCAACGCTCTCTAAACGGAATAAGAATGCATTGCATAAATAATAAACGATGGAAAAGTGTGCATCTGATGCATGCTTGAATAATACTAGAGCGTCGTGCTTTGAAAACATTTGCAAAAGAAAGCTAAGTGATTAGGGTTTCCAAGTTTGAATCCCCAGATAAGCTAAATCCATCTAGCTTTTAGAGGATAGCGGTCAGATCGACATTGAACTGGTGGTTAGACCGCAAGCACGTAGAAGGTTTTGGCCTCTGGCGGCCAGACCACAGGCATGCTAGCGGTCATACTATTGTATGGCGGTTAGACCAGCCCTAGTGGCGGGTTGACTCCTGTATATGGTTTTCAACTTGGATTCTCCGGCCCTAACTAGCAATTAGACCGGACCTATCAGTGATCAGACTGCTAGACCTTGCTGGCAGCACCTTTGTAGGGTCACGGGCGAGGACTCCAGTGAAACCTTCCACAATCATGGGTACCAAAATGCTCTATAGGACTAGTGGAGTGCTTTTAAAGTGATTTGGATAATATTCACCAAGCTAAACACAAAATACCCCATGGATTGGATCTAGACTAGGTTAAACTTAGGTCTAAATGACACGAGGGTCGAATTGAGCTCAGAAACAATAGGGAAATGGTAGGGGATGCCTCACTTTAGTGTATGACAGCTTCCTAGCACACTACTGCAGAATAACTCATCAGTGTCAGTTCAAATCATCATCACTGGCTGGTTTTGAACCAACACTGATTACTTAGTACTGATAGTCAGTGCTATCAGTGCCGGTTCCATCCACGAACTGGTACTAATAATTCATTATCAGTGCATGTTCTGTTAGGAACTGGAACTGATACTAATTATCAGTGTCGGCTCTAAACTAGAACTGGCACTGGTACATATTCGACAGCAAAAAAACTGCACAATCCAAAATGCATCCCATGCACATGCATCTATTCTTCTAATGTTTAAGTCACGATAAACACTTAATACATTAACTCAAACTAGAAGCATTTCTAAAATTACATCAAATACCATTACATGCATAGTTGATATCTAAAATTTCAACTCCAAATATTACATCAAAATGATTCAGTGCATAAGTGAGCGCACTAAATGTGCTTCAAATGGAAGTTCTATTGGACTTTTGTAAATAACGAAACTGTTACTATCACACTGAAACTAAGGTGTGACTGATACTTTCCTTCCCGGACATTCCTGCATTGAGGATCAAGTAATATGTACACCCACTATTGGGCAAGAAGACATAAGATTAAAGTCAAGCTATTATCCATCTGCATCCGAGTGTTCCAGTAAAAATCCTACATACAAAGAGCTATAATATAGAGGAAAAATTTAAGATTATTGAAATAATCCTAGCTACAAACTACAGGTTAATGTCACCAACCGTTTCAGCTGCATGTAACCGCGAGAGCCTAGGAGTCATTGCAAGCAAATCCTCGTTCTGTTCAAGCGCTTTCAATTTGAAATAGTTGTAGTCCGGAAACATGTATCCAAGTTGCAGGTTAACCAATTGTAGAAGCGCATGGACAACAGATCTTTTAGCCATAAGTCTTTGGTCTGTTTCGGAGCTTGATGCTATTAAAGTGATATATCATTCTATAGGAAAAGCAATGCTAAAAGCAATAGTGGTCTGCATTTTATTTTTATCACCTAATATGGTCATCACCATAGGTGGTGTGCCACCAAGGTCTGCAATAATGTTATGTAGCCATTGTAGATGAGGAAGCATCTACATCAATTAACACATTAGTTTCAGAATTTGTTAACTGCAAACTGCAATATTAACTGACCTTCTAATAATTTATAGCAAAGAGATTTTTATCTCTGAGCATGCAGATATACCTAGGAAAAGTCATAGGTATGTTTACATACCCAGAGAAAAAAACACCAATACTATATCAATTGGCACTTGTGAATAATCTCACAATTATGCCAAGTCATTAATTGCAGAACAAGGAAGTACCAAACTAGTTACTCATTGAGAAGTGATGGTAACATCTAAAACACCGATATAGTGATACATATCTAATATCATGACATACATATCTAATAATAAGCAAATATATTTTGAACTTAAATACATATCTAATTTCAGGACCTAAATTGGCTAACTAAAATTGCTAACTATAATTTTCTAACTATAATTTGCTAACTACAATTTACTAAATATAATTTGCTAACTAACCCATGTGTTTTGTGGCCCTTCCAGGTAGGAAGGGGATACGCTATTGAGGATTTAGAGGTCGGGAGTATGAGGGTGGTAATCCGGACCCGCTCTTGACCTCCACTACTGCTATTGCTCACCATGGAGACATCGAAGAGTCGACAAGGAGGCGGCGGTGGGCTGGCGCACGACAAGGAGGAGGAGGCGGTGGGCCGATGCATGACGAGGACTAGGAGGCGATGAGCTGATGCGCGACGAGGAGGCTACGGACGGGAGGAGGCGGTGGTAGGGGAAGAGGAACGGCGTCAGGCTGAATGGAGTAAACGAGGAGAGCGACTAAGTGCATGCATTAGTGCTGGTTCTAGTTCCTACCAGTATTGATAGTGACTATCAGTGCCGGTTCTTAAACTCCCACGCACGAGCAATAATTGAGACTCTAAGAACCAGCACTAATAGGCACTATCAGTTTACGAATCATGGTTCACGCGTGGGAGTTTAAGAATCGGTATTGTTATGTCAACAGTATCGGTTACGCTCAAACCAACATTGATGATATGCTACTTATGACCTGTTCTATAGTAGTGGCAGATCAATCAACTCCGGAGAAGCTCCGGTTTAGAGATCAGGCTCCGGGGTGGCATGTAAGTTTGAGGTTGGATGAGCGTGCCTCCGAGGGAGAAGAGGGGAGGAGCTCAGGAAAGTCCTCCGGAAGCTTAGGGAGGTTCTCACTATCGATCTCTGGTTGTTGTGGATGTTGAGGTCGAGCTTTCCTTCTCTCTCTAAGGTGGAGTGGGGAAGAGAGTGAGAGAGAGCAAGAGAGAGAGTGATCAATTTACTTAAGTAGAGCCACTACGCTTTGGCGGTCAAACTGCCAATACTCCCGATTAGACCGTGGTAAGTCCACGTGGCAAGCCCACATGGCTGCACACCTGACGATCAAATCGCGGGTAAGCCCGGTCAGACCACGATAGCGATTTTTACTGAATTTTTCTAAGTGTCCCCTTATCTTCACTCTCCACCTTTTCTAAGTATTTGAGACTTATCTAAAGTGCTCTAAACCATCTCTAAAGTGTCTTAAACACATTTCGACTCCACTTGATAAACAATATCTATAATTACATATGATAATAATTATGTATACTTAATCACGTAATTAGTATTTTAGGACGTGACAATACTCTCTCCTGCTTGTCCCAAATTAAGGGAAACGGAACTTTGCTTGTCCAAAGGATGAGAACAATACATTTTTTGATCGTCAGCATAAACATCACGAAATTAATCTTCCAAAGACCGTTGCTTGCCGGCAACAGGATGTGTACGTCTCGTCGCCCAACACTCAAACGAGCGAGCTGGAAGACTATAATTGACACGACACCAACCCCGCACATATGCACCATCCTTCATTAGTGCCTAACCATCTGCGACGATGTAGTACATCTCTTTGAGCTGGGCCCACCGGCAAGTGATAATGAAGTTTATCTTTTGTTAGGACAATGAGCGGGTAATGCAGGAGGAGGATCACCCAAGGCTCAAGCTTGAAGAAGCTTCTTCGGTGGCAACCCTGCCGAAAAAGTAATGATTCACAGCACAACTATATCGCAATTCCCCTTTTTCTCTTCACCTTTGCATTTTCAAGTCATTCGACAGCGCGCCTGCTTTGGAGTTTTGAAAATCTAGAGGAATTATGTAGGATACCATTACTTTGCGTGCGTTCCAATGGGGCTTTGCGTATTTGTACCAATTTGAAGAAAATGCAACGATTAGATATTACTCAGTTTATATTTATTTGTATATTTATTCAATTATCATTGATCTTCACAGAAGATTCAATTCCAACTGTCAACTAAGACAAGATGTTTCATTGAAGACACGGAACAACTCAGATCAACCTAGCTGTACCGTTTAGGAAACGGGATGGTTATCAAGTCAATACGCATGTATTGCTAAATTATGCCGTTTCTTGTTGAATGCTTTTCCGATTTCAGGTTTCGTCTACACTAAGGTACTCCCATTGGGTTGTATCATACACATTAATTGATATCCCACGTAGAATTATTGCTGACATAGCAAGTAATTAATGATGACAAAGAAGAAAGATTTATCACACGACACTGCTTAGGCACGACATCTAAGACTAGAAAACCATGTAGAAATGCATTGGGTTGTATCATAATGTATAATTGTTCAAAATATATGCAACCATCACTACAACCGAACATGCCTTCACTGCTGGTTCTAAAGTGGCTTTCACTGTCAGTTTTGGAACCGGCAGTAGGTATTGGGCAGTGAAAGTTGTGAAGCCTTCACTGCCGGTGTTTTAGAACCGGCAATGAAGCCTTTTTTTCAGAAACAAATTAAAAAAAGAAAAAGAAACACCGTGCACGCCCAGGACCTCGCCACATCGTGCTCGTCGCTGTGGATCCCGCCACTGCCCTGCAACAGAAACATAAAAATGTGACGGCCACCGCCACAGAAACTATGATGATGATGATGAACAAAGAGGTTATAATAAGAAGCATTGTATGAATGCTGAGCAAGCCATAATACAGTTAATGCACTTCACACATTCTGTGAGCTATACTTTGCTCATATTGTGCTCCAAAGAAAATTGTTCTTCCATTTACAACAATGAAGAAGGCCCATGCCAAGTTCAAGAACAGCAACGATGACTCATTTCAAGGCTCTAACTAGGATTCTATCCACCGACTAGCACCAACTTCTCTTCTGAAAACAAATATTCACGAGAAGATTACAAAACTAGGTAAAAACAAATCATTACCAACTTCGAACAAGGCTAAATGATACAACAATCAACTGAAGATCTTAGCATGCCAAAAGAAGCCAAAACTCAGGATCGAGAAATGACATGGCTCGGCCGTACGAGGCGTGTGGCTGGAGGCGCAGCTGGAAGAGGAGGGGCGCGGTAGCAGGAGGCTCGGTCGGACGAGGTGCACGGCTAGAGGCTTGGCCGGAGGAGGCACTCGGCCGGAGAATCCTCACTCTCTATACTTTCTCACCATCTCTCTCGGGTGGATCGAGGATAAGGTTGGAGGAGGAAGAAGGCGCTCGGATGGATGGATGCCGGACTTAGATTTTTTTAAGCTAGCCGGTGGACTAGACGTGAGCGTGGCTAAATGGATTGAATGAAAAATTTGGGTCCACCATCCTCTTCACTGCCGGTTGATACAACACACCGATAGTGATAGTACCACTGCCAGTGTGTTGTATCAACTGGCAGTGAAGATCAATCATCAGTGCCGGTTTTTATTAACAACCAGTAGTGATGTCCTTTTTCTTAAAGACCGACAGTGATAAACGTATCAGTACCGGTTCTAGTCAAAACGGTAGTAATGAGCCGGTAAATATAACTATTTATGTAGTAGTGCATTACTTGCCTTGAGGATCCTTGGAAACAACAATATGATACTATGCATGGGAGGAACTATTTCTTCATGCCAATTTGAGAGTGTCGAAGATTTGGGGCAGTCAAACAATGAATCGATTGATGAACCAAAGGGTTACATATATAGGCCAAGTCATGTTGTATCCCACCAATGGCTTATGGAAACACATACCGAGGGGATAGGAAGATGAGGAGGTCAGACATGATACACGCACTGGTGTAGGCCCACGTGATTGAATAGCCTAATGTAGTCTAACACACCCCCACAATTGGAGTGTCGACGGGGCAGACATTCAAACTGATCTGAAACTTGATGAAGACCGAAGTAGGCAACCGTTTGATGAAGATGTAAGTATACTAGGGCATCATTGGAATGTGAAGGATGTGGACATCACCAAGAATAACCCGTTCCTTGATGAAATGGAGGTCAATCTCAACATATTAAGTGCGCTAATGTTACACTAGATTTGTTGAGAGATAGACCATGCTGACATTGTCATAATATATGAGGGTAGTGATGGCAACCAAGTTACCGAACAACAGTAGAGACCTTCAGCTAAGAGGGAGAGCCGAAGGCTTCGATATGCGACACGTGTTTATGGGTAGTTATCTAGTCTCATTAGTGTGTCCCTTCAGTTTCAGTGGCGGTATATTTATAGCCCGTACTCAAGCACTCCACACCTTAATTTACAGCATTGCCCCCCTAACTGCCACATTCCCGGCATATTCGGGGGCATTTTCGTACAATCCCAAACACATTAGTATATTTACAACTATACCCTACACCACTATGTGGGCTTCAGAGAACCCGAAGGTCAATCACATACGGGGGCCTCCAATGCGCTTTTTGAAACACAACTGCATTATTTGTCAGTAAACAACCACCATTGCTCTTCGACTCACCATCTAAAGGGGGCACGTGAGACTTTTCCCCAACAGTAGCCCCCTACAGGTAAGGTTTACCTTAAATGGGTCAAGCCTCTGAATAAAATGGTATGACTAAATGTTGTCCCCTTCGGCCCGTCGAAGACCCCTGGTGGCTCATTTTACCTTTTAGCAGATAGCTCCCTGTTGCTGTTCGATTGTTTTTGTTTTTATGACCATTCTACCCCTGCACAACGGTTAGGGCTCAAGAGCTCTAAATACCTTCGCCACATGCTGAACCATCTTTTATGGCAATGGTTCAATTTCCAACATGCCTCGTTATATCCACCATTAGCCTTACTTTTTACTGCTATAAATACACTCTACTCAGCGCCTCAATCTTTATCGCTTGAATTTGCTGAAGCTCTAGCTCTAGTATGAAGACTCCCGTGCCCAAATCTCCTTCGGAATACTAGTGAGACTCCATGGCCCCGAGAGGCAAAACAAACCACCCGAAGATGTACTGGATTGGAGAATCTAAAGTGGATGAAGAAGTCCTAGTTGGACTAATTAAAGAGGGTTTGATTAGTGATGTTTCGAAGGTTAGACTCCCGAAAGGCCAGGAGACTCCGGAGCCCAAAGATGACGAAGCCATTGTTTTTGTGGGTTACTTCGGAGCGGGGCTTCGCTTCCCTTGTGATGAGATGGTGCCAAAAGTTCTGAAGCTATTCGAAATCTACCTCCACCAGCTGACACCGAACGCCATTGTTCAGCTCAGCCTCTTAGCTTGGGTGGCGTGTCAAGAAGGAGCGAAGGCATCAGGCAGGGCTTTCGCCATAGCCCACAAACTCCATCACCAACCAAAGCCAGTCTTCGCGTTGGGGGTGCAAAGTGAAGCCCATTATGGCTGTTTGAACTTCACTTATCATGCCGACCTAGCCACACCAGTTGTGGCATACAAAACAAATGGCCAAAGGACTGGACACAATAGTTGTTCTACCACAAGGTGGACCGAGAGGGGTATGTCATGTCCAAGTGCAAAGAGGTGAAGGGGAACCGTGCCCCAGATGTAGTGCTGTATTCGAGGCCTTCACCAGGTGCACGAAGCACCTGAGCACACGCCATCTCGTAGAAGAGTTCATAGCATCCGGGGTGTGGCCCCTCAGCCAGGGGCAGGACCATCCTGACTTTTGGTGATAAAGGGCCGGAGGGACTCTGCCGCCCCCAGCCTAACTTCTGAGGTTTTACGGGTATTATTTTTTATCATGTTCTTAACCTCACTTCGGCTATGTCCTTTCCTTACATTATTTTCTTTTGGGCAGATTTGACAGTGAGTGAAGTGGATACAAGAGCCATGCTTCTTCTTGGGAAATTTACCTAAGGTGAAGCCCAGCTCTGCGCCGACCAGAGTCTTGGTCGACGACTAAACCAGATTTTCGATCTACAAGGTCTCACCTATAAGGATAGGCCGAAGGTCTTCATGCTCTCATCGGGCCAGGGCAAAGGAGACCGCTCACCAAACACCGAGACCAATAGAGCATCTGCTGCGGGAAGCCAAAAGAAGCTAAAATTGGAAAACCCTTCACCGTAAGGGGGCAGAAAGAAGAAGGCTCCTACCCTAAAGAAGCGACCTAACGAAGTGGCATTCGATGACTTTAGCAATCAAGAGACTCCTGAAGGCTCAGTGGCCATTCGTGTTGTGCCGCTTAGACAGGCACCTCCGAAGGGAACTCAGGACCATGCTGCCTCCTCGCCGAAGCTTGCTTTTTCTGCGCGTGTGGACCTTGCCACGCTAATACTCAGTGACGAGGCAGACAAGCCTTCGGGGGTGCTCGTTACTGTCGAACTAACAGAGAGAGAAGCCGAGGACCCCGAAGGAGCAAAGAATGTTGAAGAAGCTGGAGCTGAGTCACCTTCTACCTCTTCATCTTTGAGTTCTTCTTCTAAGGATAGTTCATCCGAAGGCCACAAAGCCACATATACCGAAGAGAACACTTCGTCACCCTTGCCCCACTGTGGCAGTAAGGGGCTCATACACCAGATGCTCCGACAATATAATGAAGTGAACACCGAAGCTTTTTTGTAGAGAGGTTACAAACTAGCTCTGGTCAACTTGTACTTGCTGGATAGTCCAGCATTCAAAGGAATGATTGCCGGATGCTTTGTCAAAGCATTTCTCACAGAGATGTTGCAAGATGGGTGGTTCAGAGAAGAAGTACACATCGGATGGTCCGCTGAGGAGGTGTGAGCACGGATCATCTGGCATTCAATATTTTTCAGAGATTTGTCATTTTCTACAGGGATTTTGATTTTGACTAACTTGTGATGATGTTAAATGGTGTTGAAAGTAAATGTTTTCTTGTTTCATGATGTGTAGGTGGTGGATGCAACTGTATGGCCACGACAAGAAGATCGGGGCTAAGCAGGGAGCTTGGTGCTAGAAAATCAAGGGAGCCGGATAGAGTCGAGGGTGATCCTAGCTATACACGTGGAGGTCAAGAAAAGCATGAGATAGAGGATGAAGATGACGTGTTGATAAAGTCAAGCGAAAGGGATGCCGGTGTAAGTGACAAGGCAGCCTGATGGATCAGGAGCGAAAGAGACCTGTCGGTAGTCAAGATCGCAAGATGGAGGACATGTGTTGACATTGGAAGACTTGCTTAAGCTATAAGCAAGTAGCTATGAGTCACACCTTAAGAAGCATGCAAGGTGGTTTTTTGGTTTGGTCGCAAAAACCGTCGAAGAATAGAGTGCATGTGGTATCATCGCAAAGCTTTCGTTGAGGCGAGGCTAAGTCATGAAGGCACCACAGCCATCCGATGGACAGAGAAAATTTTTGACGAAACTACTACCATAGTAGGTGAAAATGTATTTTAAGTGAATGAAAGTTTAGGGACATGATTCCTTAAGGGTTAAGTAAGCCTCCTAGGCCTATAAATAGAGGGGTATGGCTGATGGAATATAGTGAGCCTTTAAGAGTTTTTGGAGAATTTTGAAAATCTTCCACTTGTGTTGTGTGGAGAGGGAGAGAGTAGCACTTAGCCTATGTTTATGTGAGAGCTATCGTGAGAAAAACACTTTGTAATCTGGAAAAAGATGGCATTCCTCTGATGAAGAAAGTGTTTTTGCATATGCTTAAGTTCATCTCCATCTAGTCTCCTACTTTTGGTTCCCGTGTTTTGGTGCAACTTTTTGGTGTTTTCTTGTTGATTTTTGTTTTCCTTGAGAGCCGGTCCTTTTAGGTCTTGTAAGAGGTGTTCTTCCTGTTGCTAGAGGTTTAATCTTCTCATTTAAGTTGGTCCTGAACCATCTCATCCCTCTGGATCCATCAACTTGAAGAATGTCTTTTTCTGGTGACTAGTTCTCTTGTGTTTAGAAGCTTTTCTTCTTGTTGGTCGCTTTCTTACGCTATAAATTTTGATATAACCTTAAACGAAACCTAGAGTTCTCTTCCATCAAAGAGGAGCATTGATTTTGAAAGTTTTGCAATCTATTCTTATCTCTCTGTCACACCCGGTTTTATAAAGGGACAAAACCAGATGTAAACCACATGTATGCCAGGATTAAGTTTTATACATGCAGTGACTTCATCAGTGTATCACACACAGTGTCATTATTACAACATTTAATTTAAACAGAAATAGAAAGACCTCAAAGTCTTAAACAAAAGCACACAAACTATACACAGCGAAGCTCCAACTTCCATAGGCAAATGACCGGGGGAACCACCAGCCTAGCAAGCTACATCCTCACCAACGTACAAGTCTGGATCTCCTTCAATATTTGAGCAGTGTTTGGTGGACATTCGGATGGAAACAACGAGTATGAGTACATATCGTACTCCGCAAGTGTGAAAAATAAATGACATGCAAGCTGAAATAAAGGAACAAGCTGTTACAGTTTAAATTTGCATAAAAGCCAACTATGCTATCGAAGAGTTATAAAAATATCCTATTTGACTAGATGAATCATCTCTAGACTTCCAACTCCTAGAAACATCTCCACATGTTTCCCAACCACCTGACTCCCACATCAGGTTCCCAAATTAACCGAACCAAACTAAACCCATCGAACTAATCATGTGAGGATCCAAGTCTCTCATATCCGTGAGCACGGCTAATATATCAGATTTTACACTGTACAGAGGTTGTCCAGCTTTCCCCATGAGTCGTAAATTTTCTTGTTGCCGTGTCCGCGAAACACTTAACACACGCCAGTGGTGTGTCGCCCGGAAAGTCACTACAAAGCCTTTACAAAGTTTCATCCAGTATGTGCATGCCCGTTAGATTTCACCGCCGTCAAAGTGGCATTCACACCACTAGAAGCCCCTTTTGCGCCTTGTAGTCTCCAGAAAGTTTTCACCCTTCCCTTCCACTACCCATCCCATACCACTAACCAAAGGGTTCTGGCATTTGCCGTCCCCACACATCTACTCTTCCGTTTGGCACACACAAAACTGGAATCCACTAATTAATAGGCTAGGCCTGTCCCATACCAGGTCTCGTGGTTGGTACGATAATTCTTGGGTTGTCACTCCACGAACTGGTCCTTACTTAGGTTGCTTGAGCAAACACTAAGCCAACATCATAACTATCATCATCAACAACACTACTTTACTCAAGGCCTAAGGTTCCATGTTGCTATACCATCTCTAGTATTCCCAACTCATAGTTGCATAGTTCATTAGTCATATTTAACATTAACCCTTCCATCCCCTTGTGCAAAGCTAAGCATAACTACCCATCATATCCATTGCTAACAACTAGGTGACAAGAAAATATATGGAACAGGATACATAAGTAAATAGGATTCAGAATTAATAGCATGCATGTTTGAAATAAAGAACGCATTTGAAAACTGGGATCAAAATGTTCAAGGACACTTGCCTCTTCCAACTTGCAGCTCAGACTCTTCAAATACTTGGTCCTGGAGATTCTCGAACTGCTCGTCGTCTGCTCTCGAAACACACCGGAAAAATACAAAACAAAACTAACTAAGAATAGTATACCAACAATAGCTAACATCTGAGAAAAAGGTACTAAACAATAGTACATGCTGCTATGAACGCGGGAGCAAGAAAATCGCCTAAATTGGAGCTAGAATGAGAAAGATATGCTAAAAATAAGTTTTAGGGTTATTCTGAAAAAGAAAAGGACCTATTTTGAATAAAACAAAAAGGTTAGGGGCCTTTTTTAAAAATAGAGGGACCTACAAGTAATTTTGGAAAAGTTCAGTGTCTAAACTGTAAAAATACAGGGGCTTTTTGGTAAATTCAAAAAAGTCTAG
The DNA here is from genome assembly GCF_958298935.1 of Phragmites australis. Lineage (NCBI taxonomy): Eukaryota > Viridiplantae > Streptophyta > Magnoliopsida > Poales > Poaceae > Phragmites > Phragmites australis. The sequence continues at coordinate 14,584,582 of NC_084936.1, read as the reverse complement.
GGGCTTTATTGCAAAATTGACCTTTTTCCCAAATTAGAACAAATAGGAATAATGACTGGATAATGGGCTTGATGACGCGGCTGACACGTTGGCGGTTTCGATGACATGGCTGGGTGATGTGGATAATGATGTGGCTCTGGGCAGCTGAATGGATTAAGGAGGCCACGTGGCAACACGCGATTGGCTCTGGTGAAGGGGTATTTTGGATCTAATCGTGGCCATCCAACTCGGATCCGAAGGCTGAGAATCGGGGAGAGGTTAACCGGCCGGCAGATTAGACCAGGACTGCGGCGGAAGGGGATTAGCGGTGACGGACGGCTGGAGAGAGGCAGGGACTTCATCATCGAGCACAAGGGATGATGGCGAGTGGTGGAGGAGTGAGCTGGGGGTACAGTGAACCCGTTTGAAGGCATACCTCGGGCGGCGCGGTTCGGGAAGATAGTCGATGGCGGTGGAGGCATTGGAGGCGCACGAGTTTACGTCGGGGAAGGGGCTCAGCGGCGGGAGAGGCGATGGGAAGCGGCGGAATCAGCTTCTCACAGGCACGCGGTGACGGGGCTGCACACAGAGGCAGCAAAGCACGGCTAGAACGGTCGGCGAAGCTTGACTAAGAGCAACAATGGCGGCGGCGACGGATTAGTGTGGGAAAAATAGATGGAAAAGAGAGGAGGGGCGGATATATATAGGGGTGCAACAACCACGACGAATTTGGTTCGGTTGGGGGTTCGGTTGGGATACGGCTTGAGGCAGACGGCGGCGGAGGACGAGGCTGGCTCGGACTCGGCCAGAGGTGGGAGACGACACGGGGCCCACCGGTCAGTGGCGCTGGAGAGGAGGCGGACTTCGGCCGGACGCCTTCGTGCGAGATTGTCGGGCCTGGCCTTCGGTCAGCCCAGGCGGGGAGGCAGGGTGAAAAGGAAGAAAAACAACGCGAACTCGACCTAGGAAGGAGAAGGGAGCGGGCCGCTTGGAAAATGAGGGAAAAAGAGAAAATGAGGAGAGATTCAGCCCAGGAGGGAAATTGGATTTGGAGAGGAGTGGCCCTCCCTTCCCCTCGATCTTTTAAAGAAACCTTTTCAAATCTTTTCCAAAATTAAACGACGCACCTCGAGGTTTTTGAAAATTCATTTCCACACATAAAACTCTAATGCATCTACTCCAGCATGAATGCAATACAATAACCTAGGGAAAAATATGTTGATTTAAACCCTAATAAAATTCTAGCAAAATTTTAGGGAATTAGAAAATTAAAAATCAGGGTGTTACACTCTCTTTTTTCCGTATGTGGTTTTGAGGTGCATGGGTTCAAGAATAGGAGAAGGACATCAATTTCGTAAGAAATTTGTTTAGAAGTCTATTCACCTCCCTCTAGTCGTCGTTCTCGGTCCTACAGGGTGCTACCACAACCACAAGAGGGGCCACAGCTTGAGCACTTGGTACTACCATAGTTGCAAGCGAAATGACAAGCAGGGCCGGGAAGGTCCAGTTGGGCTACGCGGACACGGATATCATGCCCGGCACAGGCACAAGTGAGCATGCCATGTCAGGCATGAGTGCTGGAGGCACAACAATGGGCACCCCGGTCGGGATGCAAGATTGTGAAAGGAGGACCACCTGTACCTTCATAACATGGAGGCCTAATGGGCACCAGAACTCTGCATTTAGGTACAAGACATGCGTTGTTGCCAATGAATTACTGCTCGAGGTTAGTCCACATGAACCACACCATGAAGCAGGGAGTCGTCGTAATCTCAAGGAGCTCAGCGGAGATGGTGCCATAGAAACATGAGAGGACAAGACAATACATCTCGACCCAATCGAAGGTATCTGGACGGGCAATGTCAGAGGAGACATATTTGCCAAGGGTGATGAGAAATAGACTGCACTACTTGGTGTAGTTCGGGGAAGTGAGTTCGAGCACGGAGACGATACGAGTCCCTTGATGTTGAGGGCATCGCAGGTCTGCACATGGAGAGAGGCGATGGTAGTTTCATGTAACCCAATTTTTTACCCTATATAGCAATATGATATTATGTACTGGGAGAAGATTAATAAATTGGATGTCTACTAGGGAAGTGTCACTGCGCAAAAGCCATACGGCGACTACTTGCTTTCGTTTCTGAATTGGACAAAATTGTTGCCTGCCCGTTTGGCCGTCTGGCGGAGCATGCGCCGACGCTTCCATTCGATGCCCAAAAATGGGTCGAGATGCTAAACTTGCTGCTGCTGCTTCGACCATTGCAGCTTTCCAGCTGGCGTGATCTAGGAGGCTTTTGGCAGGACAGGACAGCTCTTGTTGGATTCACACTTTGCGCACGTTCCCAATCGCTTTTAAGCATTAATTGATGACTGCAGTACTAGCCATTCTCGTACAAAATATTACTGAGAAAATGGCAATATGAAACTCAGTTGACCTTTTGAGGTTAGGCCAAAAATATGTTCCTGTGTTAATGGGCCTTGTACATTGGCACCGGCGAAACCATAACCGACTACAAAAGATGGCATGCCGCAGATTTTTTTATATATTTTTTAAATCTGGATTTTGCAAACACATGGGTCTGTTTTCAAAATTTGGAAATCTGTACTCCTGTCGACCTCCCCACACTTTACTGTGCTCATTTGCAACAAAGCCACCGACGCACAAAAGTGAGTGGAGGGGAGGAAAGGGGAGGAGAGCGGAAAAGCTCTGCTGAAATAACCTATTTATGTTAGAGGTAAATATCTTAATTTTAGTTTTTTAAATCCAGTTAGGTTAGACATCAAATTTATTTTGGATAAAGGTTAAGTATCAGAGCTAGGATTTAGTGATATTAGAGTAATATTAGCAGTAGATTTTTTTTAAGATAGTTGTACTGTTATTAAATCTAGATTTTTAGAGTAACATAGAGTAATTGTTAGGTCTAGTTTTTTATACTATTATTAGATCTAGGTTTTTACAATCATATAGAGTACTTGTTAGACCTAGGTTTTTAAGTAATATGGAGTAACATTAGATGTTTATTTTATTATATTCTGTTATTGTAGATCTAACACATATTATTGTTATAAGTCAAAATAATAGTATATTTTTTATCGATCGTGAGCAAGTATGTTGGATAAGTGGTATTTCAAGATTATTTTTATGGAGAAGGAGAGATTGTCTATGATTCGAAAGGGTAGATCTGTTAGGGTTTGACTCAGTGCATAAGGGTATAGCTGGACCAATGGAAAAGACTTCTGTGGTATTGTAAGGCTGGTTAATGCGGGATTTCAGAATAGATCTCGAGCAGCAAGAGTTGAGCAATAGCGTTGTAGTGAACCGTGACAGTAATGGTGTTTACTAGGATTTGTTCCAGATAGATGCTACCTCAGGATGGAGGAGGTACCTGGAGCGTGCAAGTGAGAGAGGTTGACCACCTATGTTCCTTGTTCAATTGAGGTACAGGGAGCGAGTTGGGGACTTACAGGCTAGAGGTACTATGGAGGAGGATGACAAAATGGTGTTACACGAGGTGGAACAACCAGATGTTGGGTAGTCCTCGGCTGATCAGATTGAACCAACGGTGAGGCAGATGAGGGGGAACTCATCTCTGTTTTAATTGAACAGATAGAGAGAGAGGATCAGAAGGATGAGGAAGCTCTTGATGATGACATCTCGGATGATGTTCCTATTCCAGCGGACTAGAATAATTCTGATTTTACAAACCTATTGGTGAATGAAAGTTATCATGTGCCGTGAGAGTATAATTAGAACGAGATGTGCTAAGGGGCTAGGTACCCTAGCATCCAAGTTGTTAAGGATGATATGGTTCAATGGACAACATTTCTTTGGAGGTAGTTCACTATTATAAAGTCCAGTAAAGAGTATGACTAGATGTGCGTGAATCAGGGTTGCTCATGTTAGATGCACAACTTTAAGGTCTAATTTAGATCCCAGTAATTGAAAGGGATTCCATCAACTAAATTCTTATTCACATTCCAAACAGAATTAAATTGTCTAGAATCTAATTCAAATTGATTTTTATTTTTTTGTATGTACATAGAATTATTTTCTAGGAATCAAATGACAAATGTTGTTTGGATATTAAAACATGGAATCATTATCAATACCACAAATATATATATGTGGTCTCAAAGTGTAAACGATTGGTGAATTGTCGATATTACGAATTTGTATGAAGGATGGGATGCTTCGAGTAGACGAATCATAGAACACGCAGAGGGTTTTTATATATATTCAAGCCTCCTTTAGGATAATAGTTCTACGTCCTGTTGGTCTTGTTTTATACTCTGAGACTGTTTACAAGGGGGTACATGGCTAGCTTAGGTTGATTAAACCTAGTCGAAAGGCTCCCTTGCATGTATTCTAGGTGAGTTGCTAATATAGATCTAAACTGCAGAGGGCTTGAGGATGCAGAGCTTCCATAGGCTTGAATGGAGTCGATGTAGTTGTGTTTTCTAATGGCTTGTATGGACTTGTACGGTTTATTCCTCTGCAGGGTCTTCTTACTTCATATATATAGTGGGGTCATTGTTGGGGGTCGTTGTTAAGGACCCCCGACGGCCCCTTGGCTTCACCAGCCCGTCCTCCTGAAACCTCAGCCTCCCGAAGCTCCGGCCTTCCGAAGTCCTGTCTCCCGAAGGCTCAGCCTCCCAAAGGCTTGGTCTCCCGAATCCTCGACCTCCCGAAGCCCCGGCCTCCCGGAGTCCTGCCTCCCGATGGCTCAGCCTCCCAAAGACTCGGTCTTCTGAAGCCTAGGCCTCCCGAAGCCCAAGGCTTCTAGATTCCTACCTCCCGAAGGCTCAGCCTCCCAAAGGCTCGGCCTCCCGAAGCCTCGGCCTCTCGAAGCCCTGGCCTTCCGGAGTCCGGCCTCCCGAAGATGGAGGAACTACGGATAGCCCTGTGGGTCAAACAACAAGCTACCCACACCTTCGCCGCCGCTCCCGGGATGGCTGGCACGGTTCTAACCCAAGCTCTACGAACAGACGAACCCCTCGACGCAAGGACCCAGCCCGTTTGGTGAGGACCCCATGCAAGACCACAACTCTTCCCTGCGGGCCGACCTGCAGGACACGCCCTTCCCATAGGGTTTTCGGACCCCGAAGTTGCCTAAGTTTAAAGGCGATTTGGACCCTGACGAGTTTGTCCGATCATACACCCTAGCCATAGAGGCCAGCAGGGGCGGACCGGCCACCATGGCTAAATGCTTCCCCCTCACCTTAGAAGGAGTGGCCATACACTGGTTCTGGCACCATTCACACCTGGTCCCAACTCCGAGACCTCTTCCGCAGCAACTTCCAAGGCACCTTCATTGAACTAGTAACCTCCGACAGCCTGTTCACTATCAGGCAGAAGCCAGAAGAAACCTTCCAGGACTACTTCCGAAGGTTCTCCCAGACCAAGACCCATATTAGGGGCATATCAGACTCTTCGGTCATCGACGTCGCGACCCAGGGCCTAGCCGAAGGCCCCCTATACGATCGCCTGAACTGACGTCCAATACGCATGGTAGAAGTCCTCATGAGTAAATTCAAGGAGTATGCATGGGCAGAGGAGGAAAAACTCTGCCGAAGGCACTCACAAGCTAACGAGGCTTCCCGTGCCAGTTCCGAGAGGTCACACTCACAGGACGGATCATCAGATACCCCCACTCCTCCAGCAAAGAGGAGCTTAGAGGATGCTCTTACTGCCGAGTCCCAAAGGGGGCGGCAGCGACAACGCCAAAACATCAGCAATATCATCCCAGGCCATGGGGCTCCGAACCAAAGCCACAAGGGACGCGGCCGGGGACTCTACGGAGGCCTCTTGGAGCGAAGCTACGCTCCAAACCAGCATTCCAAGGAAGAATCCTGGTGCACTCTACACGGCGCAGGATGAGGACATAATACCGACAACTGCCGAACCCTCACCACCTTCCGGGAGGAGTACCTCGGGAGGCAGACAGCCTTCGCCTCAACTGATGGGGTCCCGAAGGGGTGGTTCGAAGATCGTAGGCCATCGGCCAACCGTCGGGTCGACCATCTAGCCCTGCAGAATCCTCCGTAGCTGGCCCTACCTTCGCCACCCTGATCATCCCTAGAGCGGTACAACGACGAAAGGGCGCAGGACGAACATATCGTCCTTGCCATAACTGGCGGAGGGAGCTCCGGTTGCAATTCAAAATGACAGCAGCGAGACTACACACGTGGGTACACCACATCGGAGCGACTAGCATCCATCGACAAGCCCACGACTGGGTCAACACCCCCATGACGTTCACTATCGATGACTCCGAGGGCAAAAAATTTACCCACTTTGATGCCCTGGTCATCTCAGCCAACATCGCCGAAGTATAGGTCCGAAGAATACTGGTCGACGGAGGTAGCTCGGCGGACCTCCTATTCGTGCTTGCCTTCGACCAGCTCTGAATTCCACGAAGCCGACTCTCACCAAGGAACAGACCCCTCCAAGGATTCAATAGGCCCCCCTCAACGCCTTAGGCTAGATGGAACTCCCGATCATCTTCGGTGAGGGCTCCGCATCACTATCTGAGGTCATCACCTTCGACGTCGTGGACGTACCATACACCTACAATGCCATCCCGGGACAGGGATCTTTGAACAGATTCGGAGCTATACCCCATCACAATTACCTCTGCCTAAAAATGCTCGGACCCTAGGGGCTAATAACTGTCCACGGCGACCAAGACCTGGCTAGACGCATCGAGTATGGGCACCCTACTCTGCTCCCCAGTCGCCACATCCACGCTATGACATAGGAGGACTCAGAGGACCCACTGTCGGCGCATCCCTCTGAGGCCACAACCGAAGGGGCACATAAAGTTGGTCCCCATACACCAAGACCAACCTGACCGGACCCTCCGAATAGGGGCGGACCTCACCTCCGGGCGAGAAGCCCAACTTTTGGCCATCTTGCAGGGTAATCTCAACACATTCGCATGGTCCCCATAGGACCTCCCAGGAGTCGACCACAGCATTATCAAGCACTCACATCAGTTCGAATCGAAGGCAAGGCCCATACACCATGGGCTTCGCAAGCTCTCTTCGGAGTGGGCAGAAGCCGCGAAGGAAGAAATCCAGAAGCTACTAAAAGCTGGTGTTATCCGAGAGGTCATCCACTTCGATTGACTCTCCAACATCATCCCGGTCAACAAACACAGTGGAAAATAGCGTATGTGCATCGATTTCACATCATTAAACAAAGTATGTCCCCGGGATCCATATCCCCTTCCTCGCATCAACCAGCTAGTAGATTCCACCGCCGGCTGTGAACTGCTGAGCTTCCTCGACGCCTACTCTGGGTACCACCAGGTGTGGATGGTAACGAAGGATGAGAGCAAGACCAGCTTCATTACCCCCTTCGAAGTGTACTGCTACATCCAGATGCCCTTCGATCTTTGGAATGCTTGGGCCACCTTCTCTCGCCTAGTGCACAAGGTGCTGCAGCAACAGTTGGGCCACAACATCGAGGCCTATGTAGATGATATCGTGGTAAAAAGCCAACTAGAAGCCAACCATGTTGCCAACCTGCAAGAAATGTTCAACAGCCTCCGGGCAGCTGGCGTGCGGCTGAATCCAGAGAAATGCGTATTTGGCGCTAGGGGTGGAAAGATGCTAGGATATCTCGTCTCCCGAAGAGGCATCGAGGCCAATCTAGGCAAGATTCGTGCCATTGCAGAAATGTTGCCTCCTACCAATCTGAAAGAAGTACAACACCTGGCCGGCCGCCTCGCGGCCCTCAACCGCTTCCTCGCAAAATCTGCTGAACACAACCTCCCCTTCTTCAAAACGTTGAGTTTCTCCAAACCATTTAGCTGGACACCGGAATGCCAGGTGGCATTCGAGGCCCTAAAGGCACACCTTTCCCACCTAGAAACACTTGCGATGCCCCTCCCTAGTGAAGGACTACTCCTATACTTATCTATCTATGCGTCTGCCATCAGCGTTGTCCTGGTACGGGAGGAAAAGAGTAACGGTCGCTCCACTCAAAGGGCTGTATACTACATCTCGGAGGCCTTAGCTGGGGCCAAGACAAGCTACACCGAGCTCGAAAAAATAGCCTACGCCCTGCTGATGGCCTCACGCAAGCTCTGGCACTACTTTCTTGCCTACATCACTGTCCCAACCTCGTACCCACTTGGCGACATTTTTCGCAACCGGGAGGTGACAGGACGCATCGGCAAGTGGGTGGTAGAGTTAGCCCCCTTCATGGTAAGGTTTGTGGCCCGCACTGCCATCAAATCCCAAATCTTGGTAGACTTCATCGCCGAATGGACTTCGGCACCCACCGAATCCACCACTACACCCTCCCAAGATATCTGGACTATCTACACTAACGGAGCATACTGCTCCATGGGCGCCGGAGCTGGTGCGGTCCTCATCTCTCCCACAGGCCAGTAGGTCCAATACATTGCTCGCCTGGATTTCAAGACGACCAACAATATAGCCGAGTACGAGGCCATCCTCTTAGGCCTCCGAAAAGCCTGAGCCTTAGGGGAAACCAGAGTCATCATTCATACCGAGTCTTAGATCGTCACCGGTCACATCAACAAGAACTTCCAAGTTCGGCATCCGGACATGAAAACATACCTCGAGGCCATTCGCAAGGCCGGGGCACACTTCCACGGCATATCAATACGAAGCATACTGCGGGTAGACAACAGTCAAGCAGATGCCTTGGCAAAGGCCGCAGCCATGGGTAAAGACCCAGCAATAGGCACCTTCCTCGAGACCCTACACCAGCCGACCACCAGAGCTCTTAGCGAAACGGCCGCCGCCATCCTCCCCACCGAAGTCACGGACTGGAGGGCTCCCCTCCTATCCTTCCTGAGAGAATAGAAGAACTGGACGACCCGATTGCACTCCGCCGCATCCAGCATCGCGCCACGAGCTACCATCTCATAAATGGAGCCCTTTACAAGATAGGTATATGCGCTCCCCTCCTTCGCTGCATTACTAAACAAGAAGGAGCCAACCTCCTCCGAGTGAAACACGAAGGCCTTTGCGACAATCATCTGCGCCTCGTGCCCTAGCCGGTAAGGAACTTTGCCAGGGGCTCCACTAGCCTACAATCATGTCCGATGCAGAAGACCTCGTCCGCACCTGCTAAGGATGCCAATGGAAGGGACGCTGAAGCCACCGACCTCCAACTCCCTTGCAACCAATCACCCCCGTCTGGCCCTTGGCTCGTTGGGGTATGGACCTCATCGGTCCATTTCCCCATGGCAAAGGCAACCTTCAGTACGCAGTGGTGGCATTGGAGTACTTCTCCAAATGGGTCAAGGCCGAACCCCTCACTGGAATCACGTCAAAAAATGTCCAGAAATTCTTTTGGAAGAACATAATCTGCTACTTCGGCGTCCCATGATAGCTCACCATGGACAACAGCACACAAGTTGACTCCGGGCCTTTCAGACAATTATGCGACTACCTCGGTATCAAATTATGCTTCGTAGCAGTTTGACACCCTCAGTCCAATGGGGCCGTCAAAAGGGCCAACGGCAACATCCTCTCCGGTCTAAATCGCCGCCTCGTCGGCTTAGCGTCACCCTCCATCATTTCTAAAGGTTTTGTGGTCCCTCCGCACCACTGTCACATGGGCCACTAGGTTCACACCCTTCCGCCTCCTATATGGAGACGAGGCCATGACCCCCAGCGAGGTCAAGGGCTGCTCACTCAGGGCACAACTTCCACAAACTAACAGAGAAAGGGAGCTCTCACTCGGCCTTACCGAAGGCACGCGGCTCCATGCCATTCAGAATCTCGATCACTACATCAAGAAAACTAAGGCCTGGTATGATCCAAGTGTTGCGTCGGGAAACTTCAAACCCTGCGAACTAGTACTTTGACGTGCCCTAGCTCTGGTAAAGCTGCGTAACAAATGGAAAGGCCCATACCTGGTCCTCAAGTCTAACAGGCCCGGCTCCTACCTCTTGGCCGATACAGAAGGAACCCCCCTTGAACACATATGCAATGCGGAGACCCTCCGCAAGTACTATATATAGGGGGGCCTAGGCTCAGTCCTCTCCGAAGGTACCAAAAAAAAACCACAAAGATCCTTTGGGCCTAGCAAACCTAAAATGGCGGATAGGCAAAGACCGCTCTGGCATCTTGAAGGTAGTGCCTTCATACCAGATAGGCATAACACCCTCCATCATTTCTAAGGCCTGGCTGACCTAACATTGCGGAGGGATAACCCCTTGGCACCGGCACGACTAAAAGTCTCTATGCCAAAATCACTTGACCCTTCTGATGTCTTGAAAACCTAAAACTCTAAGCTCCACACTCCCACCTACTGCAACGCAATGACCCTCGAATCTCGCACCCGTGGCCACTAAGCAGCCGCTGGATGTGAAGGGGCTGGGATAAGGGGCACAGGTGAAGCGTCGATGTGATCAATCATAAAAAAAAGAGAGAGAAACAAAACAACAAGCTAACACAATGCAAGTTGTACATACATAACATACAAAGAGTCTTTGCATATAGCTAGCCGTTGTACATCGAATCTATGCCCAACAAACTTGCTAGCCTTCTACACCTCCCTGTAGCACTACGGGAAGACGAGGGTGCCCGACCGCCACACCTCCCGGGAACATTGCGGGACCTGGAGAGTCGTCCCCGACAAATGCGCATAGGAGGCCAACGCGAGTCCCCTCCGCAAAAAGAGCTAATGCCCAAAACGGAGACTCAGCCTCGGGAAGACGAAGGATCCGCTGGGAAAGGAAACGAGCCGAAGGTCGAGAAGTCCAGCTCTTCCTCCTCCTACCCCTCCAGTGAGGCCTCCGTGGCCTGTACCTCCTCCACCTTCACCTCGTCCAGGATAGACTCAAGAATTTCCGAAAGAACTCTTTCGTTAGAACCCCGGGGAAGGACAAAGCGTTGTAGGAAGCGCGAGCCAGCAACCTCCCGGGCTGTTCGGGCTGCACACCAATCATCCCTTGCAACAAAATATACATATGGAGCAGACACAAGGGGATCCTCTGCCTCGACCTTGACCAAGACATCGGCGGCCACCTACGGATCAATACGCCACTCAAAATCGTGGGGCATAATGAAACGACTCTGCCGTCGAACGGACGGAGTAGCCCTTGATGCACTGGACGCACTCAATCCCTCCCTAGAGGCACTATCCAAGATACGGACGAGGCCTCCTCCGGCCTCGAGCCGCCATACCTATACACGCAGATCGGACACCAGTTAAACTCAAAGGCACAAACATTTCAGAAACAACATAGGCAAACCACAGGAAGACAGACGTGGTTCCATCAAATAAGGAAGATATTATATACATGAAGCAGAAGGGGGTAGTCAACATGCTAAAACTTGACCGCCCCCCTCAGGAAAGAAAAGAAAACAAAAGACAGCCCGTGGCATAGCTACACCTCCGGGGCATCCACGCACGGCTCCGGCGGTGCAATAGCGCTAGACAAAGAACCTCCAGAGGGACGTGAAGTGCCCGTAGACTCCGGGTGAAGGACCGGACCTCCCAACGAAGAACCCGAGCGAAGGCCCCCCAAGGCACCCGGAGTCCCCTGATCGGCCATGTAGCGTAACGTCACGCTCCAGCCATGCTTCTCCTATACACCACGGCGGAAGCTCTCCAAGGCTGTGCAAATCTCCACAGGAGGTGCCTCTAGCCGAAAGCCCTCGACCATGGAGTCCGGCACTACTGCTCCAATGCTTCGAGGGGACCAACCCCCGCTTGGTGCAGCAGGGTCAGCTGAAGTGCAGTGGCTACACGGGCGCTGGACCTCTCATAGACCTCCGTGGCTCTAACCATGACCTTCGCAGCAAACCGAAGCCAGAAGAGCGGCATAACCGATGCCTCCAAGTTGGAGGGCAGTGGCAAGCATCGAGCCCCAAGGCCTCTCAAAGCATCAAGGGTAATCCGGGCCACCTCGGACGCAAGAACCGTTAACTGCTGGCACTCCAAACACAGTGCCCCCTCTGATGCCTGAGCCTCCTTCAGCTCTCGCTACATATTACCCACCACCGCCCGAAGGGGGTCAACATCGCCTTCGACGGACACATGGGCTACGTTGGCCGCATCAGCAAACTCCTTCACCTCCCGGAGGTCTTCGGCAGACTTACATGCCTCAGCCTCCGCAGCCTCGCGAAGCGTCATCTCCTCCTAAGGATGACCCTCCGCAGACTCCGCCCGCTTTCGGGCTTCTTCCAACGCCTGGCAAAGGCCCTCAACCTTGTCACGAGCCACAGCAAAGGCCTGGCAACCCCACCTCCTAGTGCCCTCGTCAAAATTACTTGCTACAAGGCACAACAGAAGAAGGAAAAGGACAGAATGAGCTACTCAGAACCCAACACCGGACCTGGCAAATCATAACCAGTACTACTGGCCTGAAGGGCCACCGCTACCAACTGCACCTCCAGTTCCTCCAAAGAACGCTGGGCCAACGATCGCTAGACCTCTCCACTCCGGAGAAGAGAGGAGGCCACAGCGAAGGCCCTTGATGCCTCCGGGCGCAGCACGAAGTCGTTTGGGGTCAAGACCCCGAGGCCAGGGCTCCTCTCGACCGCTCCAAAGGGACCCTTGGTGGAGGGCGCGATGTCTCTAGCACCAGCCACCAAGGGTAGGTCACCAGCTGGCTCGAGGCTCCGCACAAATGAAGCCACGTCCCCCAGGACGGCATTCGGAGACCCCTCCGAAGGAGTCCCCGATCCTTGCTGGGCCTCCAGGGCCCCAGGGGTGGAGTCAAGGATGCATCAACCTCGAGGGTCGCTACAAAAAAATCAAGGAAACACAAATCAAGATCCCGGTGCACGACCGAAATAGGATATGGCTAACGAAGCAAACCACGCCCCACCTAGTTCCTTTGAACTTCTTACAGGAAGGCCTGTAACATCCTTGTCATCCGAACCAACGTTAGAAAAATCATAGTCCACGGAGGCCACGCCTCTCCGTTGGCTCTGGCCATGACCCGCAATATCTGGGGGGACCCGGCCCTTCCCCCGGTCATCACCGCCAAACTGGCCCTCACCTCCGGACTGGTCGCTCACGCTCCCAACCTACTTCAGGCACTTCTTGAGAACCAGGGGCACCTCCGATGACTCGACCGTTGAACTGGTATGCGAGCCTCCGGAGGCAGAAGGCCATCGGGCCTGGAGTGTCCTCGCACAGATTGGGGAGGGGGGCACACGCGCTCATTTTCCAGCGCCCTTAGGCTCTGGATGATCCCACCATGCCGGAGCCCCCACTCCGAGATAAAAGCAGACACGGTTGTACCGCTCCCAACTCCATGCTAGGGCCACCCACTGCTCCCGCTCTGCGAGAGTAGGGGGCCCAGGATCACCTCCACGATCTCCGTCGCGCGCTCCAGTGGGAGGCAGCTCTCTAGAAGAAAAAGACGGCTCACATCGACAGATCAAAAACCAAACTACAAGGGGAACTCACCAGCACTGACGGGTGGGCCGAAGTATAGATTAGCCTGATGGGTTTGTATTAGAAGGTCAGGAGGACAAGGTATGTAAGTTGCTGAAATGTTTGTATGGTCTGAATTAAGCTCCTAAGCAATGGCATGAGATGTTTGATAGAACTTTAACATCTACTGTATTCGTAGTTAATGAGGTTGATATTTGTGTATACTATCGCTACGGAGGGGGTCAGTGATTTATTATGTGCTTGTATGTTAATGATATATTGATATTTGGGATGAATCTTGAAGTGATTAACGAGGTTAAGTCCATTTTGTCCCAAAACTTTGATATGAAAGATCTGGGTGAGGCTGATGTCATCTTACACATCAAGTTAATCAAAGGTGAGAGTGGGATTACATTGTTACAATCTCATTATGTGGAGAAAATCTTGAGCCATTTCGACTATATGGATAATTAGTCTTCTCCAACACCATATGATCCTAGCTTGATAATTCAAAAGAATAATGGGATAGCTAGAGATCAACTGAGATACTCATAGATCATTGGATCACTCATGTACTTAGCTAGTGCTATGAGGCCTAGCATCTCATTTGTTGTGAGCAAATTGAGCCAGTTTACTTCTAATCTAGGAGATGATCATTGGCATGTACTTGAGCAAGTTATGTGCTACTTGCTAAGCGCTATGAAGTATGGACTTCACTATACTGGGTAACTATCAGCACTGGAGGGTTATAGTGATTAAAATTGGATATTTGATGCTGATGAGATCAAGGCCACGAGTGGATATGTATTCACGCTTGGCAGTGTTGCTATCTCAAGAAGGTCTTGCAAATAAACCATCTTGACGAGGTCAACCATGGAAGCAGAACTCACTGCATTAGATACAGCAACCGTTGAAGCAAAATGGTTTTGTGAGTTCATGATGGACTTACCTGTGGTTGAGAAACTGGTACCGGCTATCCTTATGTACTATGAAAATCAAGTGGTAATTTTCAAAGTGAGCAGTTCTAAGGACAATATGAAGTCCTCGAGACATGTGAAGCGACGAGTGAAGTTTTTCAAGAAACTAAGAAACTCCAGAGTAATATCATTGGATTATATCCAAACAGCTAAGAATGGCAGATCCCTTTACAAAGAGACTATCACGGAATGTGATAGATAGTGCATTGGACGAAATGGGTATGAGACCACATGAGTTATACATAGTGGTAACCCAACCTATGTGATCAAAGATCACGTGAATTAGGACCTGGGAAGAACAAACTATCAATTGACTGGAGGAGAGTACCTTTGTTTTTGACCCACTCGAGTGAAGATCCATTACTCTCAAAATCTATATGCAGATTAGCTATTGCTTTAATTTGTTCTATTGGCTTTAATTAGCAAAGATTAAGTTCTACAGAGTATTCTTAAAAGAACACACATATATGAGTCCAATTGTTGGACGGTTGCAATCTGTGAGACTTAGATAATCTCTATTAAGCTTGTGAAATAACCATGGAGTATGACCTATAAACTCCACCCGTGGGGTAGTCTATAGGCAGTCAAGTCCAAGTTATGACTTTAAGTGAAACTTATTTGCACAAGACTTGCAATTCAAGGCATAGTCCATTGTCAAAGTCATGGATCAGTGTAACTTGAAGCTCTATGTGGATGTTCAACTTAACAGTCTTAACTGAAACACTGGTATATAAAAAGTCAGAGAGGATCAGGCAAATCTCTATGAGACTCTAAGATCTGGTGGGGGATTGTTAGAATTATAGGGCCCCATATAATTTTAATACTTCTCAATAAATCTTAAAGGTCCATCTTGTGAAGAGGAAGCCCATCATGAGGCCCTCCATCTATTAGTACCATATTGCTAATGGAGGTGGATTGGGGGGTTTTCTCTCTATATATAAGAACCCCCACCTCATTGGAGATAATAATATAGACTACTAATTAGAGAGTAACCCTTAATTTGGGAACACTCTCATTATGTAAGTCTATATAAGAATTAGGGTTTTTACCTCTTCCTCTCTTTTTGTACTGCCGCTGTAGTCTACTCCATCCTGGCGTCAGCGTGCACCAGTGAACGGGATAGCAAGTATCTGAAACCCTCACTCTTGAGATCATGCACTGGGAGAGGGCGAATAAGGTTTTTGGGAAGCGCTCTGCACGATTGCATGGGCGCCACCCACTGTCTTCAGCAACAAATACTGCTCATCATCAATAGGATAGATCATGTCATGAACACGACGCAACCTGCATGTTTAGCAACCTCCACAACGTAGGACCAATACGTAAAAACCATATTACTTGTACTTTATTTCCTGTGGTTCCTAATTTTGTGTAGTAGATCTAGTCATATGTATCCATATCATATGTATGTCTAGATTATGCTCTAATATGAAATGTTAGTTTATCAGTTTACGCTCATGAATAATTTATGAATTAAATAAACCTAAAAGTGCTTATATTTCCAACAATTTTTCCCTAATGGTCTACTAGTGATCATATATTGTTGATAATATTTAGGATAGGTATTATGTAGTTTAAATGTCAGTTGCGGTATTTATGCCTCTGCTAGTACCTGCAGAATCATTAGACTTGAGATCATCATTGATTCTCAAAATATATAATGGCACACTTAGGGGCTGTCAAATGCTAATCTGTGATTGGGTAGTCATAAAGGTAGATTTCTGTTTTGCCATAAAAACATGTCATTGGGTGTGAGCCATCAAGATGAAATTTACCCCTCCTATATAACGGGAGAGATATCTCTAAGCCTCTCAATATGGTTGGACTGGAAAGTGCATGGCATGCCAATGTGATTAAAGAGTCAATCATGAGTTGATTAATCCACTACAAGATTGACTGAATGGTCAAGCTATCACAAGGATGGCACATGTCTCGCAAGGATGGCACATGTCTCGCCTTGAGTTTGACTAACATCATGAGGCAAAAGGATTGATGCATGTGTATATCAAGGTTTAGCTGATATGATTTTTGTGTATATTCGAGAGTCAATAAGCCTTGCTAGGGACTGTTATTGATTACAGATTGGAAAGGGGGTTTTCGAGTCATAGCCATTTGTAAATGAACCTAATGAGTCACAAACTTAACGGGTTGGAACAGCTCATATCATGATCAATATAAAGTCAGGCATGGGGAGGGGGGCGCACGGTTGAGCCACTCTAAAATCATAGCCGTGCCATTTCCACCCGTCCTCTCAAAACCCTAGTTGTATGTGTAGTGCTAGCACACCGGTGTTTGACGTTCCACCCTAGGACGTGTGGATACCGTGGAGGCGCTGCTGCTATTGTGGCACTTATCGGTTCGATGTTGCTCCCAACAAGGCAATCGTGACTAGTCGGAACACTCCTGACAAGAAAGCGAGACTCAAAAGTTGATCCTGACTAGGAGATCGATCGTCTACAATAACCCTGCTAAGTTTGACTACTTCCTCTACATCCACGTGTATGACGTTGGATCGGTCTGCTCCAACTCTTCTTCCACTGCACTACGCGTCAAGTGGTAACAATCCATGATATCCTACTCATATAGATTCTTGGTTGAACGCGGTAGAAAAATTCTATTTTGCGCTAGCATAGCCTACCCATTCCCCAGTAGTGTATTAGAGCCATCGTGCTTAGTTTTTTATCTGGTTCAATCGCATATAGTTGATATGCAATAGTAGTAGATTGGATCTATTACTTTTTTTTCATCAATTCATATTGATGGATCAGTTGATGCACGGGTTGATGGGATCAATCGGATTTAGGGGTCATATGAGGTACGAATAGACAACACTGCACTTCGATAAGATTAGCTTGTGCACCGACTAGGACGCACTGTGACTTGTCCCTACAGGCTGGAATCACCATCGGGGCTAACAGCGTGCGCTGACATAAGTCGGATGCCAGTAGATCAAGGATATGTGTTGTTGTACTTTCAAGGGGACCTCATGCAATGACCAATATGATTGATATTGTGAAAATAGAGGCATTCTGAATGACTCAGGATCAGCTTGATATGATCAGTCCAATGGAATTTTCATAGCGTTTTTATAAAAGTGGGACCACTGTGCTTTCAAGCATAGGGCTTTTAAGGATAATGTACTCACATCGTGTCGTTAGAATTAAATTCTACGCTTAACTTTTTTTTGCAAGGTATGATGTGATTAGTATAGATTTTATATGTATGATATGTATGTGTGTAATTCTCATGGCCTACGTGTCATGGTTGATTGCAGCTAAAGGTTGTCATGTTATTGTATAACGGCCTGCGTGCTAACATGTGATGCTTCATATTCTCATGTAATTCATTACTAGCTATTAGGTGTAGTAGTTTAGTACATGATCATGGAGACTTGAAGCGTGATGATCCAGAGGACAGGAAGTAGTGTGATGGAGATCACCATGAAATAGGGGCCATACTATATCAAAGTTAATATGATTGCATGTGATATTTATCTAAGTTCCTGACATGCTATTTTATTCATGTTTTCTATGAGATGGATATGTTTACATGGTAGAATAGCTTCCCTCAGAAAAATTAAGAGTAATTGATGCCCTTCAAATATCTGCACCTACATAGGTTTTTATCATTGTTTGGTAGGTCTATCAAAGAAGGTACCATCATTTATCTTAACCAGATAGGGTAGATGTTGGACATTCACACATATAGTATTGGTTTAGTTAACAAAGCTATCAAAACGGTTTTAGGCTTTCGGGCATGGAGTTGGGCGCTGGGGCACAAGATGCCACCCAACAAACAAGAGTTATTTATGATATGATTAGCAAAGAGTTGCTTACCTATGCCACTAGGTTTCTAGCATTGATGTCAAAGCTCACTGGAACTTAGTTGAATATTGATCTTGACCCGTTGTATGTCGTTAAAGGGAAATAGTTTTGAAGCATATGGCGGGAGTGTCTTTTATTAAATTGTTTAATAGAAGATTCACATAAACATAGTGCTAAACTTTGCATGTTTATTTTATGTTGTAGATCATGGCACCTACTGCAAATACCAATTCTAGTTTTAACTTGCGGTCAATTCTTGAAAAAGAAAAGCTTTATGAACAAACTTTATTGATTGGTATCGTAATCTAAGAATTATTCTCAAACAAGAGAAAAAAGAATATGTTCTAGAGGTTACCTATCCTGAAGAACTAGTTGATGATGCATCTAACACTGATCGGAGAGCTTATAAGAAGCACACCAATAATTCATATGATGTTAGTTATCTCATGTTTGCCACTATGTCCTCTGAACTTCATAAGCAATATGAGAATATGGATGCTCACAATATGATTGTGGGAATCCGTGGCATGTTTGAGAACCAAGTTAGGGCTGAGAGGTTCAACACTTCCAAGTCCTTGTTTGCGGCAAGTTGGCAGAAGGCAGTCCAGTCAGTCCTCATATGATCAAGATGATTGGTTATACTAAGAGCTTTCAAAAGCTTGGTTTTCCCCTTAGTCTAGAGTTGGCTACTGATGTGATTCTCTAGTCACTCCCTGTGAGCTTTGAGCCATTAATTTTGAATTTTTCATATGAATAGCATGGAGAAAAACATGGACGAATTGCATGGGATGTTTAAGACAACTGATGAAAGCATTAAAAAAATCTCTAGTCATGTGATAATGGTTCAAAAGGAATGTGTTGGGGGGAAAACAAACCAGCCTGAGGATAACGGTCGAAGAACATCATCCAGGCCCCCCCGGAGCCTTGTTCTCCGAACCCTCTATTAAAAGCTCTATCTCCGATATCATCAGATCCTTCCACAGTACCCTTGGCACCTATGAAAGCCTCCCTTGGCTTCGCCGGTTCGACCTCCCGAAGCCTTCCAAAACATGGCCTCCCGAAGCATCGGTCCTCCGAAGCTTCGGCCTCCCTATGTCCCGGCCCTCCGGGGTCCCGCTTCCCGACATCTTCACCTCCCTATTCTATGCCTCCCGAGGTCCCCGCCTCGCGATGATCAGGCCACCTTCCCGATGGCAGCGTGGTGAGTCAGCAGGCCCTAGGAAGATCTGCCAAGAGGGGAGCGTCGTCATGCCTTGCCTGCAAGTGATTGCATTAAAAGCCTAGGCTAAATAGACGCCACTCTGACACCTCAGCTTGATGAGGGCTATCCTGACACCCCTGACAGTGCGGCATAGGACCGCAATTGGCGACCAGCTTGCCCCCTTCAGGGGGTAGGCACCATAATAATTACCACGGTGAATATTTATCTCCCGACAGGATAGAAGGTAGTCATCAAGGATAAGGCTCAGTAATTTGGCCGGATCCTGGATATTTCTACATTATGATAACTTGTACACCAAGCTACGCATGGCCCTATAAATAGGAGGCCATGGTCCTCTGGGCAGGTCACAGTGACAAAGAACATGCATCACAGCGAACGTGGTGATACTCCTCCCAGGGTGATACATTTTCCTATCATCAATATACCCGTGTGTTCCTTCCTCTGAAACTTCGTCTCCAACCACGCCGTCTGTGGGGAATCCAACACAGAAGTGCTAAGAGAGGTAGGAATCCACCAGGAAAACCACCAGAGAATCGACTAAAGCTGCCATACCCATAGTTGCAAGCATGCAACCATATGCATGGTTGTCTTAGCCATACGCACCATATGCATGCTCCAGCCCCGTTGCCATGTGGGACAGTGTTCCTCCGACCTTGCCCAACCCAGAACCCTGGGTCGGTACAGGAACTACAGACGGTGCAGAGGCCTTCCAGCCCCTACACAACGAAGACCTCACCGCCTCAGGAGAGGACGCGGTCAAAGCCACAGCCAAGCAGGCCGCCTTCCAATGGTTCTGGGCGGTCCAACCCAGGAATGCTCCCAACTAGGCTTGGTCCCCAGGTATCCCCTTCGACCACACCTGGGATACCCCGAGCGAGCCAACATCTTCGGAAAGTGTGTCCACCCAGCGCCCTCCTTGGGCCCCTCAGGAAAGAAAGGGTTCCAAGAAGACAGAGGGATCCGGGGGTTGCGGACCCTGCCAGCGACTTCGACGCCCCCCTCGCAACGCCAACTGTGCGCAGGGAAGTCCAATCCCGCCTCGTCCGAGGAGGCATAATGAGAACCACTTTGGCTCCAAAAGCTGGTTCACCGGGAGGCCTCAATGGTCTCCCAAGGGGGAAGGAACCCCTGGGGAAACCACAGGCTCTAGGGCACACCACCTTCGCAGCAACCCCAACGACAACTCTAAGCTCTGGTGCCCCTAGAGGCACACGGGTGCGTCTTGCACGGACCAGGGCGCGACCACAACACCAACGACTATCACACCCTCATGAACTTCCTGAAAGAATACCTTGGAAGGCAAGCATAATACCTGGCCGCAGAAGGAGCTGGCAAAGGAGGACGCAGAGTTTGGAGGCCTGGGGTAAACTCCCGGGTGAATCCACCAACCCTACTACCAATGGTACCATACCCAGCAACGAGAACTGAGTCGGGGACACGCTGTCGCCATGCTCCAGATGAAGTACCTCTGGAGCCGGGCAGCGGCTAGGGGCTGAGGCAGTCGAGGACCGCCTCTCCCGACCAGCCTTCGACCATGCCTCGCATGTGCCACTGCCAGGCTCTGGACCGATTACCTCCAGAGCCGGGCAACGGCTAAAGGCTGAGGGGGTCAAGCACAGCCTCTCCCAGCCTAGCTACAGGCTTCGAGGCCACCAAGCCTCGCAATAGAGGCCTTATTTCTACCAAGGTACGCCCACTGTTAACTACCCAGTAGTTTACCTAGTGATCCGTCTTTCATGCGGCAAGGTTAGAGTCCGTTGGAAGCCTCCAACGACATTGTTAGAAGTCTTTTGCAATAAGATAGCTACTAAGTAGATGCAGTAGAACTTAAGTTACATTCTCATTTAGCATGAGCAGTTATTTAACCCAGCTACATCTACTTAATGAGGCATAAGTCTGAATCCTTTAAAAGTTCAAGGAGTTTCAAAATGAAGTACAAATTCAAATTGACAAGACAATTAAATTTCTATGATCTGGTTGTGGGGGTGAATATTTGAGCCATGAATTTGGTAATCATCTAAGTAATGTGGAATTCTTCCACAGTTGACACCGCTGAGTATGCCTCAATGGAATGGGGTGTCCGAACGGAGAAACCAAACTTTGTTGGACATGGTTTGGCCTATGATGAGCCAATCAGATCTTCCATTATCCTTCTGGGGCTATGCTGTAGAAACTGTTGCTTTCACATTAAACAGGGTTCCATCTAAAGCTGTAGAGAATATGTCATATGAGATGTCAACCAGGAAGCGTCCCGGTTATCTTTTCTTAAGATATGGGGTTGTGATGTTTATGTAAATTGTTTGACGTCCAATAAGCTCACTCCCAAATCAGATAATTCTTCTTTGTGGGATATCCTAAGGAATCTAAAGGATATTATTCCTATAACCGGGAAGAATGCAAAGTGTTTGTCGCTCAGAATGGTGTCTTTTTAGAGAAATAGTTTCTCTCAAAGAGAATTAGTGGGAGTATGGTGCAAATCGAAGAAATTCGGTAACCATCACAAAGTGTTTTAACTCCCATTGAACCTTAACAGGAAGTGCAAAATGTTGCACTTCCAATGCCTATTACCGAGGCACCAACCCCAAGACTGTCAGAGAGGGTTCGTCATGCACCCAAAAGGTTCATGTTCCTAATCTCGGGGCATCGTGGCATATTGTTGTTGGATAATGATGAGCCCAAGACCTATGTAGAAGAGATGGTGGGACCAGACTCTGAGAGATGGCTTGAAGCCATGACATCCGAAATACAATCTTGCATGATAATCAAGTTTCGAACTTGGATGATCCACCAAATGGTATTAAAATTATTGAGTGTAAATGAGTTTTTAAGAAAAAGATAGGCATTGATGGAAATGTTCACATCTACAAAGAACGATTGATGGTGAAAGGTTTCCAGCAAATTCAAGGTGTTGATTATGATGAAGCGTTTTCGCCCATCGTAATGCTAAAGTCCATCCAGATCCTTATGTGATATGGCAAATGGATATCAAAACAGCTTTCCTTAAAGGAAACCTAAGTGAGTATGTGTACATGACACAGCCTGATGGTTTGTCAATCTGAAAAATGTTGTGAAGGTATGCAAGCTTCAAAAGCCTATTTATGGATTGAAGCAAGCATATCAGAGCTGGAATCTTCATTTTAATGAAGTGTTCAAAGGGTTTGGTTTCACCAAGAATGAAGAAGAGTCTTGTGTTTACAAGAAGGCTAGTAAAAATGCACTTGTGTTTCTAGTCGTATATATAGATGACATATTGTTTATTGGAAACGATATTCTAATGCTTGATGTTGTCAAATATTCATTGCGAAAGAGTTTACCAATGAAAGATCTAGGAGCGGTAGCATACATATTGGGCATAAAGATCTATAGAGATAGATCGAAGAGGCTAATTGTATTAAGCCAAAGTACATACATTGACAAGGTATTGAAAAGGTTCAATATGTATGATTCCAAGAAAGGTTTCTTGCCAATGTCACATGGCATTAGTCTTATCAAGAGTTAGTGTCTAGTGATGCCTGATGAGCAAGACAAGTTAAGTACGATCACATATGCCTCCGCTATTGGATCCATCATGTATGCCATGCTTTGCACACGCCCAAATATCTCCTATGCTTTAAGTGTTATGAACAGATACCAATCTAACCCAGGTGAAGCTCACTAGGTAGCAGTTAAGAATATCCTCAAGAATTTGAGAAGAACTAAGGATATGTTCCTGATCTATGGAGGTGGGGATGAGCTCGATGTAAATGGTTACATCGATGCTAGCTTCCAAACCGACAAGGATGATTCTAGATCATAGTCTGGTTTTGTATTTTGCCTCAATGGAGGAGTAGAGAGTTATAAGAGTTCCAAGCAAGAAATGGTTGTTGATTCCACGATGGAGGCTGAGTACATCATAGCTTTCGAAGCTACAAAGGAGGTTGTTTCGATTAGAAAATTTGTTTCTAAGTCGGGTGTGGTCTCTAGTGCATTCGGTCCAATGGATCTCTATTGTAATAATAGTAGAGCCATTGCACAATCTAAGGATCCTAGGTCGCACCAGAAGAACAAGCACATACCACAATGCTATCACCTCATCCGAGAGATTATAGATAGAGGTGACGTAAAGATATACAAGGTGCACATGGATTTGAATGTTCCTGAACAATTGACAAAGCCACTCCCGCAGTCCAAGCATGAGGCACACATGAGATCTATGGGTATTAGATACTTGCATATTGACTCTAGTGCAAGTGGGAGATTGTTGATCATATGCACTAGAGACAATCATGGAGATGATTGTATCATGTCTATGTTTATATACATTTGAATAAAATGTTATTCGGTTCTTAGATAATTATCATTTACATTGATTAGAAAGTATTTGACTTGTTTGTGAAGCTCTTTGTTTTATTATGATATTATTCTAAATGATTCCTAGTCTTATATCATTATATGGGACAGTAATGATTCACAGACTAGCACATATATTGATTGATGATCATATTTTACAGATCATAGATATGGAGATATGAAATAAATAATATGGACACATGTTAGAGAACATGGTGTTAGATAGACCCATCTTGAGATACTGCTGGGATAGTTATATGATGTGACATGAGTTATAATCTCAAATGGTGTAACTGGAGGATTCTTAGACCTGAGATCGTCATTCATTCCCAGAATGTGTAATGGCACACTTAGGGGTTGTCAAACGCTACTCCATGATTGGGTAGTCATAAAGGTAGCTTTCGTGTTTTCCATGAAACATGTCGTGGGGTGTGAGCGATCAAGATGAAATTTACCCCTCCTATATAACAAGAGAGATATCTCTGAGCCGTCGATATGGTTGGATTAGAAAGTGCATGACCATGCCAATGTGATTAAATAGTAATCATGAGTTGAGTAATCCGTTGCAAGATTGAGTGAATGGTCAAGCTATCATAAGGATGGCATGTGTCTCGCCTTGAGCTTGACTGGCATCATGATGCAAAGGGATTAGTGCATGTGTATATCAAGGTTCGACCAATATGATCTTTGTGTATATTTGGGAGTCAATAAGCCTTGCTAGGGACCGCTATTGATTTTGGTTCAAAAAGGGGTTTTTGAGTCGTAGCCGCTTGAACAAGAACCTAACAGGTCACACACTTAATGAGTTGGAATAAGACAAGAGGATTGGATCTGTAACAGAGTATAAACGGATTGTGATATATAAAGGACTAGAGTCCTAATGGTATTCGAGCATGGGAGCCCATATCAAGATCTAAATAATGGGAGGCATGGGGAGAGGGCGCACGATTGAGCCACTTTGAAACCCTAGTTATGCCCTCTCCACCTGACCTCTTGAAATCCTAGGGTTATGTACGGTGCTAGCACACTAGCATTCAATGTTCCACCCCATGACATGTGGATACCGTGGAGGCACTGCTGCTCCCAACAAGGAAGCCAGACTCCAAAGTTGATCCTAACTAAAAAGTCGATTGTCTATGACAACCCTACTGAGTTCGACTGCTTCCTCTACATCGATGTGCACAATGTTTGATCAGTCTGTTCTAACTTTTCACTGCACTATGCGTCTAGTGATAATGATTCATGATCTCCTACTCATATAGTTTCCTGGTTGAACCTGGTAGAAATTTTTTATTTTCTACTAGTGTAGCATACCTACATTTCGAGACGAGTTTAAGGAACAAACCAATCCCATCTATATCTTGAGCCTAGGAATCAATCCCAACACATAGTGACTTCATTGATGATAATCATTACAATATCCATACCTTAATCGAATAAACTGTCTTAAACAAATGACCTTCAAGGGCCGAAGAACCAATTAAAGTGCAGAAGAAACTAAACCAACTATGATTGCTCTAATCATTTATGACTCTTCCACATGCATGATCGACATAGAAAGCATCTTAGAACGATCCATCTTCAGCATACTCAATACCTTCCCCGACTGAGTGTTTGATGATAGCAAGAGTGAGCACATGTTGTACTCAGCAAGTTTTAAAGGAAGTAGTATGCATATGAAGGCTTTGATAAGAATATGGCTAAATGGCCCTTTTGCAGAAAACAACATTAAAGTAAAAAAATTTGAAAAGCAATACTAATTAAGTAACAACTGCAAATACCAAACCACCTCAGGATTTGAACTATCTTGACTTAACCAACTCTCCAACACCTCAGCCAAAGTTCTATCCACTGTGGTTGAACACCTCAATCATAATTCCCACCACTATGATTGACAACCACTCAACTATGATTCCCACCATCACAACTGACCAAACCCACCAAAACATTAGGTTCTAATCATGGTAGGTTTTCTATTTTACTCTTAACCGTAAGCACGGCTGATTAACCAGTTTTACACTCTACAAAGGTTGTATACTTTACCCACAAGACGTTTCTTCTCATTTTGCCGAGCATCCTTTGGCTAATGGAAAACTATTACACATATCTGATGTGTGCACTATGAATCCACTGCAAAGCTTTTAAAATGCCCCTCTCAACACATGCCTACCCGCTATGGTTTCACCGCCACGTGAATACACCTCCACAACGAAAGCCCCCTCTTACGCCTTTTGGAACCCAGGACATCTCACCATTCCCTATTCTTCTGCCTGGTCTATGCTATGCTGCGGTTAAAGAAAATTAATTGGCTAGGCCCATCACATACCAGGCTTGTGGTTGCACTATAAACACAGAAAGGTCATCCCACAAACTAGTCCTTAGATTTGAGCAAGACTACCACTTTCCCATCCGTACATCTTGTACTGGTCTCTTCATACCACATGCTCAAATCCCTATGCCATGTTGCTAAAAAATTATTCCATTATCTTTTATTGTTGTTGCAAAAGACCATTATTATATTCATTCAGCCATTATCACGATCACCATCCCAAAGCAAGGTTAAGCATCATCTACCCTTCCATAACCAAACCATAACTATGGTGACAAGGATGATCAAGGAAAACTAGGATAAAGACAAACTCTCAAGATTCCCAAAATATTTTAGAAAATAGGATCAATATGTTCAAGAACACAACTTGCCTTCACTAAACTCAGTTGGGTCTTTGAAATCTTGATCCTGCATTTCTTCTAGCTCCTCTGCAACAATGGCTTCTACTCACAACATATGCAAAAAGGCAACACATAAACACCAAGATCCAAAGAGAACCAAATATCACATAACAAACATCATCACATTCAAGATCACGCTTTTTCGGACAATTCGACGAACGAGCGGGTCAAAACGGAGCTACGGTTATCAAGTTATGATTTTCTAAAGATTAAAACAGGACTAAAAAGATTAGATACATATGAAATTATGCTGCTGGGAATTTCCAAAATTTTCAAGAGTCATCTATGATTTTTCTGTAATTTTCTAGGATTTTTTAGGAATTTTCTTGCATTTATTTGCATTATAAAAGTATATAAATCTATTAAATAGAATTAAATAAACCTATTAAATATTATTATAAATTAATATAGTAATTATTATTGTTTTCAAAATTATTTTTACAATGGAAATTAATCCCTGATTATTATTATTTTTATAATTAATCTGCCCCATTGTCAACAATCTTAAAAAACTACAAACACATGTTAAACTCAAGAGAAAACATTAGAACATACGGGAGAGGTCTTCATGAACCATGATCTAATAAGATAATACCACTTGTAGGAATCCAATTGAAAGGATTATGTGGATACCAATTGAAATAAAAGCATGGATCACAATTCATGAAAATCACATAATATGATATAAACTTCCCCTATATATGTGCATATATATGATAAGACCCACTTGTTATAAATCACTTGTAGGTATGTAACAATATATGCACAACTAGACAATATGTAGAATAGAAAGTTTAAGTCATATTATATATCACAAGCTTAAATTAACTAATAAATTGACAATAATACTAATTGATGAATAAGCATTATATACATCTGGTTGACTTGCATATTACTCCATTAGACTAAAAAAGATACCACTTGCAACACATGTTAGTCTCAAAATCATAACCCATAGATGTGCTCCCCCTAAATATTTGCATACAAGTGTCGAATACTTGTGGAAGACAAACACTTGTCATTGATAACAATGGGAAGGGTACCTTATAGGTTGGATTCATGACACATAAAGGATACCGCTTATAGGCCTAGAGAGAAATATTGATAGGTACTATAATCTAGAAATTAGATCAAGGAGTGATCCAACAATGTACCAAGAGGTACGCCGGTGCTTTGGAGTCTTGGTGACTCGCCGGTAACTTGTTGACCCTCCGACTTGGTATGGAGTGGCGGCAAGAAGATTGTATGGAGACACGGAGGTCCTTGTCTTTGTGATAAAGCTCTCAAGTGAAGACGACACATAAGCGACTGAAAGAAGGTTAGTGGTGAGACCTCGCCTTGGTGTCTTGGTGGCTTATCATGCTTGAGGCCTTGTTTTGGTGACTTGGTAGCTCAAGAGCCATGACCGAAAGAGACTTGGTGATCGAGAGTATATCCATTGTAGAGCTCTAACGTGGACTAGGGGTGGCTTATGTGCCACTGATACCATGAGAAAAATCCCCTTGTGGCGAGTTGTCTTACTACCTTATTTACTTTTCCGTATTTAAATACTTGCAGTTTACCTTGCCAAGAGTAGGTTGCAATCCTCTTGAGCGGTAGAGTGGACACACTAGATAAACCTAGAGCACATTTAGATAGAAATTGAGATAGTTTTATCTTGTAAAGTTTTTGAAGCCATTAGTTTCTAAGTGTCCTAATTCACCTCCCCCTAGAACGTCACAGATCCTCACAATTGGTATCAGAGCCTTATGCTCTTGATAGGTTTAACCATCTAGAGTTGCAACGTCCGAGGTTGCGATGGATACTCATAGCACTCTACATTTTAACAGTACTAATTTTCCCCATTAGAAAATTCTAATGACTTGTTATTTGCAAGCTAAAAGTTTAGATGTTTGGAGAGTCACCGAAAAAGGGATGAGGGACCACATGTCACCAATAAGGAGAGGCAATTAGATGCATTAGCAAAGAGTATCCTTTTATCTTCTATATGTGTTGATGCATTTAATCATTTTTATTCTCTCACTGATGCATATAATATTTGGACTAGTCTCATTGAAATACAAGAAGGCACAAAGAATGTGCGCAATGAAAAATATCATATGCTAGTAACTAAGCTCAATGGCAATTAACAACTACCCCATGAAAATGTTAATGACATGTACTTATATTTGAATATTGAAACACCCAATTTTAAAGGTACAAAAACCGGGCACAACACATGTATGTCAGGATCAAGTTTCATATATACATTACATTATCAGTATATCATCACAGTGTTATTATTACAATAATGATATTAACTTATTACAAAAGGAGCCTAGGGTCTAAAAGAAAACACAGCAGAACAAGAGAGCTTCAGTGCCAGCGGGTCCTCCATCTTCCACAGGAGTCAACTGGGGGCACACTAGCCTAGAACAGCAACTCCAGATCGAAGTTGTCTTCATCGAAGGAACCAACTTCATTGACGACTTCTGAAGAGCAGAAGGATGCAAGAAAGGGGACAATAGGTGTGAGTACAAAATGTCCTCTGTAAGTATGGAAAAAACATGCTATGGGGCTAAGTCAAGGAAAGGTTAGACACTGGATAACTACACTAAGCAATTATGACCTATGACTTCAACAACGGGCATCCTATTTACTAACTGAGGAGACACAACTATGACAAGGAGGAACAACTCATCGTATTCCATCCGACTACCAAGACTCACCAGCAAACTATACCAAAACCCTGATCCCAGCTAATCATGAAGAAGTCCAAACCGCTCTTGACCGTGAGCACAGCTGATCGATCAGATTTATAATTTGTAGAGTTTGCACAGCTTTCCCCATGACTCGTGATTCCCGTGTTGCTTCACACCTCTAGGATGTGGAGTCGGGGTCTCACTACAAGGTCTTTACAAAGATCCCGCCGATCCGTAGGCACCCACTAAGGTTTCACCGCTAACAGACGATTCCAACGCTACAGAAGCCCCCTCTTGTGCCACTCAACAGTCCATTGGTGCCCATAGAACCGGAGGGGTGGCTAATTATACCCATATAAACCTCGTGGTTGTGTGGTTTAGCTGGGTTACATGCTTCAAGAACCAGTCCTTAGGATCCCACACAAGAATAAACACAAACCAACTGTTCATTACCCGCACACGTGCATTCCCGCACCATCATTGTACAAACATTCTATTGGGATCCCTATACCATGTTGCTACAAAATTACCATGCCCGATTCTATTTGCATAATTATTAGTCAAGATTAACATTTACCAAACTATAACAGCACTAGTATATCTACCCTTCATTACCCATGATTCATCAACGGCGACAAGGGATAATCATATAAGAGCTAGTAAACCCTAACATGGGATTCCAAATTTGACAAGCATGCAATAAAGGATAAACAACTACACATGAATCCTAAAACCAGAGCAAGATGTTCAAGAACACCTTCCTTCAACTGAAGGTTGCTCAAAGTCTTTGAAAACTTGATCTTGCAGATTCCCGAACTGATCACTTCCTAAACGACACACCGGAAAAGCACACAAAAGAAACTACTAAGAACAGCGCATGAAACAATACTAAAACTAGGTAAAAAAATCATATAAAAAGATTCTACACGTCGCTATGAACATTTGAGTGTGAAAATCGCCCAAATTGGAGCTACGAACAAAAAGTAATAAGCTTTTGAAGTTCTAGGGGCTTTTCTACATATTGTACTTGATTTCTGAGAATAAACCGATTTGTTTTTATACTGAAAACCTTATTTATTTTCATCATAAAACATTTATTGAATTATTTTTGAGTTGGAAAACATGTGGAAAATGTTCGTGGGCTCATGGACCACGGCCTGGAGGCCGGTCCATGGGTCTACGGTGGACCGATTACACAAACCGAAGGGGTACGCGATCTCGGCCATTGGATCATGATCGGACGGCTAGAATCAAAAGGGCTAGGCTGGGCAGCACTGTACAGGGAGGGAGGGTGGCTGACGGTGGTGGGGTGGCCGAAGCATCGCTGGAGTAGCGCAAACACGTGCCTCCAGCCACGGATCTCGATGGGGAGGAGTGCAAAATGAAGAGGAGGGCGAGGGGAGCATTACCGAGGGCTTCTCATAGGCGTAGAGGGGCTGAGGGAGGCCGGTGACGGAGAGGGGTGGTCAGCAGGTTCGAGGTCGATGTGACGGTGCTCCGGGGGTCGGGCAACGTCGGGAAGCGTGGGACGTTATTCCGGTGGCTCTGCGACACCAAAGATGCAAGAAACGAGATCAATGGTGGCTCGGGCACAGAGAGTCGATGCGGCGGAGCACTTTTACCAACAATGGTGAAGAAGGGCACGACAACGGCACTAGAGCAAGGGAGAGAGGGAAAAGGCGACCGGACGAGGTGGGAAACAAGCACGTGGTGTTCGGGATGGGTTTATATGGGGAGGAGAGGGCTCAGGGAGGGAGATCGACACGGCCGGAGCCGTTTCCAAACCCGGTGGCCACCATGGCTTCGAATGCAGCGGCTTCCACAATAGAGCATGGTAAAGGAGGGGGAAACGGTCGGGGACACATGATTAGGGGGCGAGGATCATGGCCACGGCTTTTAAATGATGCGAAACAGCTCGGGAAGGCGTGAATTTGAATGCCCGGCTGGATTTTGGGGTAGTGAGGTCGGGTAGAAGGAGGAAGAAGCGGAGCCAGTGGCTGGGCTATGCGGCTCGACTCGGTGTGAGGCCCACTTGACAGAGAAAGAGGGTAGGAGGGGGCGGCTCGATGGCTCCAGCCGGGACCACCTGGCAGGGAGAGAGCGTGGGAGAGGGAGGCTTGGGCGCGAGGGAAGGCTAGCTTAGCCGGGGCAGGCCGGCCTGAGGCCCAACGTGGGAGAGGAAAGCGGCCCACACAGAAAAAGAAAAGGAGAGAGAGGGGGAGGCAGCCCATGTGAGGAGAGAGAGGATGGGAGAGGAAATGGGTCAGAAAAGGAGAATCAGCCCGAGAAGCTTTTATCAGTTTCGAAATTCCTTTTCTTTTACATTTTGAACCAAATTCAAAAGAGGTTTAAACGAGTGCCTCCTAGCGAACTTACGCAAACATTTTTCATGCATGAAAACCTATTGCAACTACGTCCGCATGAATGCATCAAACTTAAATATAACATATGGCAAATTTACATTTAGAAAATAATATCTTTCTATTAAACAAAATTTGCAACTCCTATTTTATTCTAGCAAAATTTTGAACTATTGCAAAATTGAAAATTTAAGGTGTTACAAACCTACCCCCTTAGGTTGAATCTCGCCCTCTAGATTCGGAAGGATCGGAGAAGAGATGGGGAAACTCTGCCTTCATATCATCCTCTCTTTCACAAGTTGCTTCCTCATCTGAGTGATGCTTCCACTGCACTTTGCACGTACGGACTCGCCTGTTTCAGGTAACCCATTCTGACATCTTATGAATCTTGACCGGACACTCTGAGTAAGAGAGATCTTCTTGCGCTTCCAGTTCTTCTACTGGTAGCTGCTCTTTGGGAACTCTGAGACACTTATTCAACTGTGACACATGGAAAACATCGTGTACTCCTAAGAGTTGAGGTGGTAACTCAAGCTGGTAAGCTACTTCTCCTCGTCTTCCCAATATCTTGTATGGACCAGTAAACCGAGGTGAAGGCTTTCCCTTGACCTTGAATCTGCGTAGACCTCTTATAGGTGACACCTTGAGATAGACAAAGTCTCCTACTTCGAAACTCAGTTCTCGACGTCGATTATCTGCATAGCTCTTTTGCCTTGACTGAGCAGTTTTCATATTATCCCTAATATCTTGTACTTGTCTCTCTACTTCTCTTAGAACTTATGGATTGGAAACTTGGCTTTCCCCTGTCTAGTTCTAGAACAATAGGGTTCTACAATTTCTTCCATACAACGCTTCAAAAGGAGACATCTTGAGGCTAGCTTGATAACTGTTATTGTACGAGAACTCTGTATACAACAGGTTCTTGTCCCAACTGTTACCTGTTGAATATCTAATTATGGCATATATGCGTATAAGAAATATATCTTATACGAACAGGGTATGTACAACACATATTAAGAAGTTTTAGATATCACGGAACCGAATCAACAGTACCTGATACACCCGGAATCAGGGAAGTACATATCAGGAAGGTTTTGATTAGTTACCTAACTCGATGCAATTAGTACTCAAAATAGATCTATCTACTTGGACGTCAAGGAAAATAACTCCCTATTGACCACGGCTGGATAGGAGTTGATACTCCCACCCTTATATAAGGCGAAAAGGCTGGGGGAGAGAAGGAGAGAGGAGACAAGAGAACAACACACCAGGAAAACATAGGAACAGAGAACTCGAGGCAAGCATCAAGACCCTAGCAGAGAAGCTACTCAGCGACCTTACCTTTAGGTTAGATCAGAACTGATATACTCTCTGTAATAGATTTAGCCCCATTGCTTGTACTTGAGATCATCAATACAGCAGCAACAAACCCACAAGACATAGGGTATTACTCCAATCAAAGGCCCAAACCTGTATACATTGATTGCCCTGTCTCGTGATTAATCCCTGCACTCAAAGGTACCCAGTCTATTTACAGACACATTGTCAGGAACTAATCTTTGACAGTTGGCGTGCTAGGTAGGGGCCTTCTTCTGCTTTGCAAGATTAATCATGTCTCGGGTTCACGTTTACATCAGATTCTCTGATGATGGCTTCTACGACCACTTTGAGTCGACGGCGGACAACTTCAGGTCCCCTCTCGTCAATTCGAAGATCATCTTTGGAACCATGGTTTTCCGTTGAGATGCCCAAGGTGGACTGATCTATACTGGTACCCTCGAATCTAGACCAGTGGATGCGTACCGAGAGGTGGGACATCTCGAGTGGGATCTTGGGGAGCCTAATGTTCTCCACTGCATAGACACCAATAGCGACGAGGGTGGAAACGGTGATTCTAACACTAGCCAGAGCAGCCGAATGGATCGATTCATTTATATGGCTAGAGGCAACGAGCCCCCATCGACTGACCCAATGGAGATAGATCTAGAGGCCATAGTCGATCACAGCACGGAAATTCCCAAAGATCCGGCGATAGCTGTCGCCCCCAACGGTACCGGCACCGAGTTACCACCAGAAACTTACACAGCTGGATCCTTGCGTGCACCCGACACGATCCTTCGCCAGTGAACCACAAGAGAACAGATGCCTCTTGGCCTCTTCTGGTGACTTCCAGTGGGTACGCTTCTGCCTGTGACAACTCACGGCTCGAGGGAGAAGCTCCCTCCGAACAGTCACCATGAGGCTTTAGCTCGACCGCCACTGAGCCTTGGTAACGACATGTTCAATACTCCGAATTCTAATATACGAGGAGGCATCTGATCCATCGATCCCTTCCAGAGTTAGATCCGGTGAATCCGCTAACCCCTATGGTCAATCAAGTTACGACCTTACTCGATGCAGCTCAGATCCGAGTTGCTCAAGCAAATAATCCTAGCAATTCTAGGCCCCCCAATCGGTACGGTCCCGGATCAAGGAGCCATGGGCGGGAACGCTGTCGAGTAGGAGAATCTCAGACGGGAAGCTCAGGTGGTCGAGCCCGAACATGACAATGTGGGCCAAACTGTAACTGCCCTGTCCATAGGCGCGGAAATTAGGAAGACCTAAGGAATCATATTCCCCGTAATCGGCACGATCTACTGACGATGATCGAAAACCACAGTAAAGATGATCGCCGCTACTATGACTGCAGGTCTAGAGGACGAGATGGTTGACATGATTCCCCTGCTCGAAGAGGCAGGCGAGAAAGTCCCTCACCACCTCCTCATGATGAGTTGAATGGAGGCTGCGAGGCTTTCATACACAAACTTCGGTTAATTCGGTGGCCCGAGAAGTTCAAAGCGGGCCCAATCCAAAAATATGACGGGAAAATCAATCCCAATGAGTGGTTGCAGATCTACACCACTGTTATTCGAGCAGCCAGTGGTGACAATCGAGTAATGGCCAATTTCCTGTTAACTGCCATCGATAGACCTGTATGGTCTTGGTTACTAAACTTGCCACCCAACTCGATTAGTTCATCAGCAAAACTTAAGACTCAGTTCATATACAATTTTCAAGGCATATTCGAGCGACAAGGAATGGAGAACGATCTCCACCAGCTACACCAAGGCAACAGTGAATCTCTTTGAGATTCTATCCGCCGGTTCAGTAACAGGCATAATACGATCCCAGACATCTTCGACGAGTCGGTAATCATCGCCTTCAAATGAGGTGTTCAGGACACAAGTTTACATGGAAAGATGGCTACACAGAAGATCCATACAGTCAAAGAGTTTTTGAGTTAGCCGGCAAGTGCGCAAAACGAGCAGAAGCGCAGGTGTGCACTAAAAACCTTCAATCTAGCAAGGACAAACCTGAGTCCTTGAAGAGTGGAGGAAAGAAAACCAAACCCAGTGACAAGCACAAGGGACACGATACAACTATAGTTGTAGTTGACAGGAACAAATCGCGCAACACCGGGGACAACAAAGGCCTCAGTCGAGGTGGCGGGAAGTGGTGTCCCATCCATCGGAGCAACCAACATGACTTCGACGAGTGCTATGTGTTCAAGAAAAAGCTTGATGAAAAGATCAAGGCGAACACTTAGCGTGGCAATAAGTAGGCTAAGTCAAATGTTGAGGGTAGTGAGCCCCGGTTCCATGAGGCAGACCACAGCTTGGCACACATCTTCGGAGGATCCGCCATGTACGAGTCCAAAAGGCAGTACAAGGTGGTCAAGTGAGAAGTCAACTTGGCCCTAACTGGGCCCACTCGGTATCTCAGGTGGTCAAAACAGTCGATCACCTTTGGTCAGATCGATCATCTGGTTGCAATACCACATCCTGGTCAATACCCAGTTGTGGTTCAGCCGACCATACTCAACGTCAAAGTTTCCAGAACTCTAGTCGATGGTGGTAGTTCACTCAACCTCATTTTCTCCAAAACCTTGGACAAGATGGGAATTCAGAGATCAGAGCTTCAAACAGGATTCAAGACTTTCCACTGCATAACTCCCAACTCATCAACCATGCCTCTCGATTGGATCGAGCTGCCGATCACGTTTGGCACGCCCGACAATTTCCATACAGAAAAGCTGACCTTTGATATCACTAATTTTGAGATGGCGTACAATGTGATACTAGGCTGCCCAATGCTAGGCATGTTCACGGCAATGGTTCACTATGCTTACCAACTGCTCAAGATCCTAGGTCCTAAGGGGGCCATTATAGTTAGAGGGGATCAGTGCACAGCAGTCAAATGCGACAAGCAAAGTCTGGATATGGTCGAACACTTCAGTCGAGTGGCTATCATCCCCAAGGATGCAAATTCTAAGCGTCAAAGGCACCAAGATGTCGTCGAGGTCAAAAACTCTAGGCTTGTAAGTCTTGCTAGCACCTCTGAGTCCGACGACGCCGAAGGCAAGATCAACGATGGTGTCAATGATAAGAAGACCGGTGGTTGCATCAAGGCAGTGCCCCTCGACCCGTCTGAACCATCTAAGATGGTTAAGATCGGAGCCAATCTTGACCCCAAAGAGGAACACGAGCTCGTCACCTTCCTCCAGGCAAACCAAGACATGTTCGCATGGCAACCGTCCAATATGCCCGGGGTCCCCAGGGAGGTGATCGAGCATCTACTATGTGTTAAACCCGGTGCCAAACCCGTGATGCAGAAGCAGTGAAGATTTGCGGAAGATAGGAAGCGGGCCATCCAAGAGGAGGTCGATTGTAACACCCTAATTTTTCCACTTTTCTAAATTTCTTAAAATTTGCTAGAGTATAAATTGAGTTTAAACAATTGAAAAGGCAAACCCCTAATTCATATAAAAGAAAAACCAATTTGACATAGAATATATTTGAATATTATGCATCCATGCTGACCTTAGGCATGTAGGGCTTTTCTTTGTGTGGTTTGGTCTTTGTTTGAATGAATTTGGTTCAAATTTCAACTCCAAATAAATTTAGAAAAAATCAATTTGAAAAGGAAAAGGATAAAAACCTTACCTGGGCTGCCTCCTTTTCTTTCTGGCCCATCTTCCACACCAGCCCATTTTCTTTCCCATTTCCTGGGCCGTGCCACTAGCCCGAGCCAGCCCAGCCGTGCGCCTGTGCACCGTAGAAGATGCCCGCGCCGAAGCCGTCATCGCCTGAGCCGCTACCAGTGGGATCCCCGTGTCAGATTAGTCGTCTCCCGTCTGATCTCTTGCCGCTGAGTCCAAGATGAGTACGCCACCGAGTCTGAATCGAGTACGTCGTCACCCCTCAGAAGACCCGAGCCGCCTATATAAGTAGCCCCACCCCTCCTCGGTTTTTGCCCTAGCCATCTCGCTGAGTTCCATCACATCTTCATGAAACCTGAGCTCCCCATCGCCATTAGCGCCGCCGCTCGACTGCCCTCGGTGCTTCGCCGCTCCAGAGCCGTCCAGCGCCGTCCGAGCCCACCTTCGGAGCCATGTACCCGCCCAGAAGCTTTTCCCAGCCTCACCGTCGCTAATTGACCACCGAAGACCCTCGCCGACGAGTACCCATGCTGCAGCGCCGCCTCCGTCATCGACGACCACATTCCCGTGCTACCTAGCCCTCGGTAAGCTTCAAAACGGACTCCCTGTGCTCTCCTGGTTCTGTTGCACCGCTTGTCGTCCCCGGGCTTGTGGATACGTTCCAAGTAGAGGTGTCAGGTTTTTGTTGGTTATCTCCCTATTGGATAGTCTTTGCCCAAGTATCAAATATAAGGACCGATTCGTGGAGCGACAACCCAAGAACTACCGTACCAACCACGAGGTCGATATGGGTAAGGCTTAGCATATTGATTAGACACCTGGCTGGCATTTGTTGGAGTACCAGGACCTAATCAGTGGACAATGCTTTGTAGTGATCTCCT
This sequence comes from Phragmites australis, assembly GCF_958298935.1. Taxonomy (NCBI): domain Eukaryota; kingdom Viridiplantae; phylum Streptophyta; class Magnoliopsida; order Poales; family Poaceae; genus Phragmites; species Phragmites australis. The sequence goes on along the minus strand of NC_084936.1, from coordinate 14,547,246 downwards.
AGTGGCACACCATTGGCGTGTGTTAAGTGTGTCATGAACATGGCAACATGGAAATCATGACTTGTGGGTAAAGTTGGATAACCTCTGCAGAGTGTAAAAACTGTTATAACAGCTGTGCTCACCGTTATGAGAGACTTGGATCCTCACATGATTAGATGGTTATGGTCATGGACTTGTTGGTACAGGAGGTACTAGATGGTGATGGTTTAGGGATGGTTACCTTGGATGGATAGTTGTTTGGATGGTTTGGGAATAACTTTCATTTAACAAGTGGTTAATGATTTTCAATTACTTTACTGTTTCACTTACTCGCATTTATGCAAATATACCATGCGTTAGCCTATTCTTTATATAAGCATGCGTATCATTATTTTCCCACACTGGCTGAGTACTCAATGTGCTCACCCTTGCTATCTCCTACAAAACATATGCTGCTCAGTGGAAGATTTTGGAGATTTCCAAGATGATGACCTGGTGTTCTAGGAGCGTGTCTTCCAGTCAGAGCCTGTGGAGTGCTTGGTCGCCGAAGCTTTCATCCCACTGCCGTCGTTTAGATACCGTCGTTTAACTTTTAAAGTTGTTTAGGTGAAGTCTTTTGTAAGAAGTGAACGATTGTAAGTTAAAGTATTGCTTTTGTTACTTCACCTATGATGTCCTTATGTGTGTTGAACTTCCTAGGCACACATAAGCCACACTTGGTTTTGTCTGTTAAAACCAGGTGTGACAGAGGTAGTATCAAAGCCATACTGACTGTAGGACCGCAAGCCTAGATAAATGGTCATTCTAAGGTCTCTCCTAGTTTGTCTAAAACCCATAGAAGTCTTTCTTAGTCCTCATACTCGCCTCTTGCTACCCTTAAGGTCAATTATTACATCCTAACTTCTCCTTTATAGATGGTTCGTTAGCTATTTACCGCTCACAAGTCGACTGGAGGACGTCCACCCATTCTTCAACGTGTTCCAACTAAAGAGGAGATTGATGACCCCACTTTCTACAACATGGATCCTGTTCCCGACGTCTATGAGAGTGACGGTCTTCACACTGGACACCTCACTCGCCTACTGTGGGGAATACTCTCTGGACTTGGACATACGCAGAAGCCGATCTATAGGGGAATTAAGAAGCAATACTCTGGATATGTGGAGTGGAAGGTAGAAGTCACCATCTATGACTATGAGCGAAGTGAAGATGAAGGAATGGATGTTCGTCGAATTGTAGGCATCCACTCCGCAATGACCCCAAGAGCAACCTTCACTTCCGGTGTTTGAGACGCAGCACGACAAGCCATATCCCGTGTCCAAGACCAATAGGACAGCAACCTCGAAGAAATCGTGGGAGTGCTGATCCGTTCGTGAAGCACCCTTTCAGAGAAAACCCCAAGTTACGTGAACAAGTTGCGCTCACTATGGCCTTAGAAGATGAACTGGACTCCGCCCTATGGAAACAAGGAGATGTTCATCAATGTCTCACTTTCGTCACTTCATTGCTTAAGGATGAACATGAAGTCAACCAAGGAGAACCTGTAGAAGATGAAGAAGAAGTCATGTCGTGAACCCCATCCTCATCAAGAAGGCCAATGGCAGATGGAGAACGTGCGTCGACTTCACCGACCTCAACAAAGCTTGCCCCCAGAATCCTTTTCCTCTCCCGTGCATCGACGAGACCGTTGACTCTACGGTAGGCTGCGAATTGCTATGTTTTCTATATGCCTATTTAGGGTATCACCAAATTAGTATGGGATTAAAGGATGTGGAGAAAACAGATTTTACTACTCCCTTCAGTGTATTTTGTTATGTAAAGACGCCATTCGGTTTAAAAAATGCTTGTGCTACAAATCAAAGATGTATTCAAAACTGTCTACAACTCCAAATCAGGAGCAATGTAGAAGCATACATCGATGATGTTGTGGTCAAGTTGGAAACCAGAAACGCATTGGTTAACAATCTCATGGAAACATTCGACAACCTCAGGAAGTATCGCATGATGCTCAACCCTGAAAGTTGCACGTTCGGTGTGCCGTCCAGCAAGCTTCTCAGCTTCTTGGTGTCAAGTCAAGGCATTGAGGCCAACCCGTGCAAAATTGAGGCTCTCGACCAGATACGATCACCTCGAACACTGAAGGAGGTTCAGAAACTGACAGGTTGCATCGCTACTGAGTCAGTTCATCTCTAGGATGGGTGAGCGAGGAATGTCTTTCTTTAGGTTGTTCAAGAAACAAGACCGATTCGAGTGGACAGAGGAAGCGGAATGTACCTTCCAGGACTTAACAAGGTACTTACCTTCCCCATTGATTCTTACACCGCCTAACGAGCAAGAGGAGCTCTTTTTGTATATTACAGCTACACCACAAGTCGTAAGCACGGTACTGGCGGTCGAACGGGAATGCTCGGAGAAAAAGGCCAAGGTCCAAAAACCTGTTTATTATGTGAGCGAGGTTCTACACGATGCTAAGCTACGATACCCGCAAGTACAGAAGCTAATATATGCAGTCTTCCCGGAAATTATGACACTACTTCCAAGCACACAGGATCACGGTCTTAACAACGTATCCGCTGAAGGATGTAATACACAATTGGAAAGCTACTGGACGAATCGTGCAATGGGCGGTAGAACTAAATGAGTTCAATGTAAGCTACGCACCATGCACAAGCGTGAAATCTGGAGTGTTAGCAGATTTCATCGCCGAATGGACAAGCATTGAGGAAAAAAGGACAAACATGATCAAAGATCACTGTACGCTCTTTTTCGATGGATCGCTCACACTCCATGGCTCAGGGGCTAGAATTGTGCTCAAATCTCCAACAGGCGATGAACATAGGTACGTTGTTCAGCTAGACTGTAAAGCCTCTAACAATGTTGTAGAATATGAAGGGCTAGTAAACGGGCTCTGCATAGCTGCATCGCTTGGGACTAAATGACATCTTGTGAAAGGAACTCACAGCTAGTCATAAACCAAGTTCAAAAGGAGTACCAGTGCTTGGACGACAAATGGCGGCTTACTTACTCGAGGTGCGAAAGCTCAAGCTAAAGTTCGAATGACTAGAAGTGACGCACATCAGAAGGAGTGATAACTCTGGTGCGGATGAACTTGTTAGACTCGATTCTTGTCGAGCACCAGTACCCATAGGGGTCTTCATTGAGAAACTCCTTAAACCATCTGTCTCGACAGTTCAGCGAACGGATGCTACCCAACCCAACCAGCAGTCAGGTCAGGTCAGCGAGGTAGAACCCGCAGACATGGATGCTGCACTACTCGAATGCAACCCAACTTGGATGACTCCGTACCATGCCTATCTCGAGGGCTGAGACATCCCTGATGATGATGCATCTGCAGAGAAAAATGCTCAAAAATCCAAGCTCTACGTTTTGGTAGATGGCAAGCACTACCGAAAGGGGAGTAACAGAATCTTGATGAAGTGCATCACTCAAGAAGAGGGTAATAAAATATTGCTCAATATCTATGGAGGAATGTGTGGTAATCATGTGTCTTCTCACTCCTTGGTCAGAAAAAAATTCCGCCAGGGATTCTATTGGCTGACTGCTCTCCAGGATGCTTCTGAGCTGGTCAAAAAGTGCAAAAGGTGCCAATTTTTCAGAAGGCAGACCACTCGACCAGCCCAAGCTCTACAAACAATCCCTCTTTCTTGGCCTTTCTCCGTCTGGGGTTTGGATATCCTAGGACCGTTCCCAAGGGCCCAAGGTGGTTACAAGTTTCTATTCGTGGCTATCAACACGTTCACTAAGTGGATAGAGGCCGAACCCATAGGAAAAATAATCGCAGAAGCGGCCAAGAAATTCATGAGGAGCATAATTACTCAATTCGGTATTCCGCATCGGATAATTGCAGATCACGGTAGCTAGTTCAGAAGCGGAACCTTTATTGCATTTTGTGAAGAATTCAGCATTAAGACTTGTTTCGCCTCAGTAGCTCAACCGCAGAGTAATGGTCAAGTTGAGTGTGCTAATTATATAGTCTTGCAGGGTATCAAAACTTGGGTCTTCGACAGGCTAAAGGCTTATTCAAAACGCTCGGTAAAAGAGCTTCCCTCAGTACTATGGGTCGTTCGTACATCAACTAATAGGGCCACCAGTGAAACTCCTATTTCTTGGTCTATGGAGCAAAAGCGGTGCTCCCGACTGAGTTGCAGTTCGGATCTCCTCAAGTAGAAAATTACTCTAAAGAAGGGCAGGAGCACTTACGAGTGGATGAAATACATATACTCGAGGAGTATTGAGATCAAGCATCTATTCGAGTGGCCAAGTATCAACAGGCATTGCATAGATATCAAAGCCAGAAAATTCAACCCAGGCAACTCACTGCTGGGGACCTTGTCCAACGAAAGGTGCAGAAATAGGCCCAGGGCCATAAGTTATCGCCTAAGTGGGAAGGACATTACAAGTAGTTGAGATCACTCGACCTAGGTCAGCAAGCCTATCTACACCAAACGGTGAGATACTCGAGCACTCGTGGAACATCGACCAACTCCGAAAGTTTTATTCATAGAAAAGATAGGTTACAGGTAAGTCGATTACATTCGATTTGGTTGGCTACTCGATTACATAGTTTTTCTTGTTCACGATAATCCGTGTGGCTAGTGAAAAAATTTACAGAAAGGATCAGCTTAGATCTTTCAAGAAAAACCTTATCCCCCTTGAACGAGTCGAGGAACCTTTTATACTCCTCCCTCGGGCAGCAGCTGATCACCCCAGGAATTGGCCGTCGACCAGCATACGGGCCAAGAAAAGTGTCCAAGGAAAAGGCCCTGCTGGAGCTGAAGACCGATGCTGGTGATGCCGAGTGGTCTTCTGCCTGGTGCGAGGGCGATCTGGCGGTTGTCGATGGAGAAGATGATCGCACCTCCCTAGCTGGTGATGACCTGAAGGCTCCACACCGAAGACCTTGATGGCGGCTTGGTTGATGATCCAGTCGAGATCACCACCATCCTCAATCCTCCCCCGTGCGGAGTACTGCGTCGTCTGGCTTGAAACATAGGCCTTGATGTAATGGCGAATGCGCTGCATGGGGGGACAGCGATTATATGCAGTGAGCGCTTCTTCTCTCTTTTTCTTAGGCCTACCACTCGAGTCCTCGTCGGAGGAGGAAACAATGATGATATCAGGAGGGACCATGGCGAGAGGCCTAGGGGAAAGGACTTTTGGGATTAGTTCACAAGGAGGAGACGGAGTGGAGGCCATGGCTTCAAGCTCAACAAATCCTAGGAGGCAATGGGCAAAGGAAAAAAGGGGGCGATATGAAAAACAGACGGCTTCGAGTCCCCTCTATTTATAGCCGGGGGAACGGGTCTTACTATATAAACATAGTCATCAGGATCCGAAATGATGGCGTCGCCTCGGGCCCGCAGCACATTCGGCGAAGTCAAGACGTCTTTATGGCTTGTCTCGTCTCTGCTCAGAGGGATGGGTGGTCATTATGGCATGTCAAATCAAGATTTGCGGTGAAAATGAGCACAAATGGGAGTGGGTTTTTAATGCCCACCTGCCCGACGGTTAAAACAATAGTGATTGGGGGCTTGCACTCTCGAGTATTCAGTCTAGGATGGTGTGTCGATGCATATGCTCTACTCTCTGTATTGATTACTACAACAAACAGAGAGTCGGAGGCTATATCGCATACCTTCGATGCTGGAACTTTACTCTTTTTTCGACTACATTATCGACCAGCAGTACAGGTATATCCTTTTTTACTCTCCGATCGAGTAATTTCTTCCTTGACCATAGAGTTGGGGGCTACATCATAATACCAAATTTTGCAAAATTTTATCTGGCTCTACGTCGACCACATTGAATAGAACCAACGGAGACATGTGTTGGGTCGATGACGGACAATTATACCTCTGGAGGCACAACGGCACGAAGATTGTCAAGCATCTCACGCCTAATGGCCAAAAGGGTTCTGAAGTCCTAGTCTACCTCACGTGCGCTCTCTATCGAGTTCATGTTTATGTGCTGATTGAATGTGCAAATTGATAAAAGTTCACAGAAAATCTGATATGCTCTAAGCTCTGTATTAGTGTTTTTTCCTTACTATTACGGTCTTCTCGAGTACTTGAGGGCCGCGCATCTAATAGCTTATTTAGTTAAAATTTCAGGTTAACAGATGCATAACTGTATGGTCTTGAGAACGATGACAACATGTATCTATCAGTTTTTGCATCTACTTATGCTAATCGTATTTCATCGACAAGGAAATAGCAGATAAAAGAATAATAAACTGGCGAAGTATAGCATCATTGTGGGCATTCTCAGATCATAAAATATATCTTACAAAATGCCAGAACATGCTGGACCATCAGTTTAAGGGACTCTCCCCACTATCATCATTAGGCAAACTAAGCCTCAAAGACTCAACAAATGCTGGAACTACCGGCTGGACACTTTCGACTAGTTTTTTGGCTTCTTTGCTAGTATAATTGAACCCGACTGTCACCAATGAGGTATCAAGCTCGGGGTTATAGCTCTTGAGAATACCTAGCAATGTGGCACCACTTGCAGAGGCTACTTGCGACAAAAGGTCAAGGGTCTACTCTTTTAGCTCTTGAAGGGCCAGAACAATAGTATCCCTTTCAGCCATCACCGTCTTCTTTTTAGCTCGAGCAGTGTTCGCTTGATTTCTGAGTCTCTCCCGAAACTTGACATCATCGTTAATCTTCTTCATTGCATCAGCAAGAAGCTTTTCCTTGCTATTGCAGGAGGACTCAAGGCCTAAAAAAGGTAAACCGAACAATAATTCTTTACTAGTCACCCAATAATCAAATCACGCACTTGTGATCAAGAACAGACTTGCGTTCAATTTTCTCCCTCTTGGCTTCGAGCTTTTTGTGGTGGTTGGCCTCAGCGGTAGCTACCTAGGCGCTTGTAGCCTGGAGAAGAGCTTTTATCGCCGCCCACAGATCATCAGTCAGAATAAGTATTGAAGTTTCACTTCCCCTGAGCTGCAGGTCTTCTTTGGGGATGCTTGAGGCACGATCTCTGATTGCAGTTGAGGCCAAGTCAACCGGAGAAGGAAGCCCCAGATGACTAGCCGAGGCACTGGCAACCTTGGTCAGTGCCTCAGTCAATAGTTTGCAATCGAAAGGATAAGAGAAGAGGAAATGAAAGGATTGCTAATTGACCAGTCGAGATCAAAATCCAAGACAAACCTCTTTGAAATCGAAAAATGTGAAACGATGCTTGGCTTTTGCCTTTCTGAGGTTACCTTCTTTATTCTTGGTCCGGTAGGCGGAGCCGGTGGAGGAGTTACATATGGACCGGGCAAAACCAAGTCATTAGTTTCCTGCAAAGAACCAAATAAGAAGAAATCATTATTGAGTGAAAGTTTTACCAACTAAAGAGTGATAATTCAACTGAAATTACCTCTCTAGTCGAGTAATTACGCATGATGGTCCCTCGAGTTGGTGGTTGCGAGGATGTGCCAGACGTCCCCTAAAAAAGAGAGCCATCCATGGAACTCGCCATCAATAGAATGACCAAAAGGAAATCGATGACTCGATAAGAGTTACCTTTTCGACCGGGTCATCGAGAGCGGCGGTTGGTCGAGGAGGTGATTGAGCTGGTACACTCGCTGTTCCCTAACAAGAGGCCACTCCTCCAAACCGAATGCATTCAGCTATCTGCTTAATAATATAAAAGGAAATAAGAAGATAATAAGAACTTCAATCAGTATACCCGAGGACTCCTTCACTTGTGCTTGACAGGGCTCGGATCAGACAGCAGTTGAGAAGACAAGGATAATCTCTTCGATCGAAGAGACCCCTTGGCCTCCTCATTGGTTGATCCCTTCCCCTTGTCGACAGCATCAGCGGAAGAGGTGCCGTCGAGATCAAAGACCTCACTCAAAATGATGTGTTCTTGGTGGAAGATTGGAACCTACAGTCATACAAACAAATCAGATCAAATGGACGATAACCGGTCATACTTTCCAACTACTACCCTTACATCTCGTCGAGGATTCTTAAGGGAGTAAGGCAGAATATCACACTCTGGTGCGCCGGAAGAGAAAAGCTTGTTTAATCTGGCGGAGATATCCTGGGCAGGCAGAGTTGAGAAAGAGAAGAAAGGTTTATTCGATAAAGCTCTAAGTTCATAGTGAAACGAAAAGGTGCAAAAAGTTAAATAAGCCATACATCCAGTGACATCCCTGGAAGCATCCTCATCCCCACTGTATTCCCAAGCCAGACGTGTTCGCGCCTTCAAGGGACTTAATCTCTTACTAATAAAGTCTCTAGCCACATGCCACCCGGTTAGGTCAAATTGCCTCAAATTACCAATCTTGTTGGCGAAATAGATGGTGTGGTCGGACTCTCGGTGATCTTGTGTCCAAGAAGGATTTTGGACGGGAAAAAGACCTCTATACACTAATGGAAAACCAATCAGATTAGGATTGGAGATGTAAAACCAAAGTTTTTTCCAATCTTTCGACCAAGAAGAGGTTAGGGGAACCAAGATCTAGGAATTCCTCATTCCACTCCTCAACTGGAAACCACACCCCCCTACACATTTGTTCTCAGTGATTCTTTTCAGTTTATAGAAGTACTGAAAAAGGTTCAGACTTGGCTCGATACCAAGGAAGGACTCACAAAGTGGACAAAAACACTCAACATGGTGACGGAGTTGGGGTTCAGATGGTGAAGTTCAATTTGATATCGAACGAGTACATTGAGAAGAAAATTGGATGGAGGAATGTTAAAACCACAGCGGAAGAAGGACTCGAAAACAATAAATTCATGCTCAATTTTCCAGGAAGGGAATTTCTCACCAGATGTTGTCCTCCATTCAACCAGGCTGCGCGGCGGCACCACTCCTTCCACTTCAAGTTCCGCCAGCTTAGATTCTTGCATCGCCGAGGGTGTCCAGGCCTCAATCATAAACCTCGCCTCATCATACTGATCGAGCGAGGTGCCAATAGCTACTGTGTCCGATTGCTTATCTGGCGAGGAGGAAGTTAGGATCTCAGAGGAAGAGTTGGGATCCATAGATCTAGAAGTTCCTTCTGGAGATAGTACATGCTGGGGCGGAAAAGATTGGGTAGGAAGATTGGTGGCAATGATGAGGAACGGCCACCACAAGTCCGGGTCATACAGGTAAATGGTCAAAGATTTACCGTCTCTTCGACAACAATGCCCATTTTTACCAAGCTTTGACTGCCGTGAAAAGCGGTATGATGATGACGTGTGAATCTCTGCACGCTCTTCTGTCGGCATTAAATGTGCCTACACCCATCGTTTCAAATTTTGAAAGGTTTTTTAACTCTACTCAGAGTTAGGTGTCGATCAGTTGAGTTCTTTAGCCTTTTCCTTCAAGTCTCGAGTGCGGTTAGCCACAAGGCGCGCAGATGAACCGACTCACCACATGACTCTGTTAGAAGTTGTAACACGACCACGCAGGACCTTCGACACAGATCATGCATGGGTGGTCCAAAACCACCGCTCTCCGTTGTCTTGCGGAACCGACCGTGGCCTTCAGGCTTCAAGATGCCTAGGGGGTAATGTTTTACGGAGAGTCAGATTCGAAGGGTTTGTCATGAGTTTCGAGGCGGCAGTTGAATCCGATGGAGGAGTTGACGCAACACTAGTGAAGGCCTTTGTGTTGACGGTTAAGGGGATAGCGAGGTCGTGGTACTCCGCGCTGCCTCCAGGATCCATTTATTCATGGGCGCAATTGCGCAATGCCCTATATAGTAATTTCTAAGGAAATTGAGCGGAGAAGGTTACCGCCAGTGACCTATTTGCACTCAAGCAATAGCCCACAGAGACACTGCAGAGCTATATGCGTCGCTTCATAGACATTCACTGCCAAGCGAAGGGCTTGAGCGAAGACACCATCATTGATGCCGCTATACAGGGAATCAGAGGAGGGCTTTTGGCGGGAAAGCTTACACGCAAGAGGTCGGAGAGTGTACAGGAGCTCTTCAATAAGATGGAAGAGTACACAAGGTCCGAGTTGGACCACCTTCGGAGGAAGAGTGAGATGGCAACATCAAAAACGCCAAAGACAAATGCATCAACATGAGACAAACGCTAGACACTCCAGAGATAGAACGAAGCATGTCAGAAAAGCCAAAGCATTTGAATACACATCGAAGCAAATTAACCAGATAGACTCTGGTCCAGTCGAAGTCGCCCAAGGGTTCTTCTAAGCACAAGGCGGGGGAACTCAAGGAGGCTGGAGTGCTAGAGGCCGAGAAGGCCGAGGAGGACTGGCTCTGAAGGACTCGGCCAGATTGTACTGTGAGTTACATGGCGAAGGTGCTCATCATAGGACTAAGTAATGCCCATAGGTCATGGTCATGAAAGAAAGCTTAGCAAAAAAATCCCTCATTCCTGCAAGAATTGTGCATCATGCCACACATTTCAGACAGGGTGAAGCGTGGGAAACCATTCAGACCTGCAGCCCAAACACAACATTTGCTAACCAGTGGTGACCAATGGCTGTGCCGACACACCAATATGTTCCTGTGCCTTTGGCTCCACCAGACCAGACTGCTGGTCAGTTGACTTTTCAAGGAGAGCTCCCACCGCCTCCGTCAAGACCAACAATCGAAGCCCCCACAGAAACTAGTTGATTAGTGAGCATAGTAAACCATGGATACAATGTTGTGTTGGCAATCTCTAGAGGATCTAATCAGGAAACAGAATCGAAGAGGTAGTAAAAAGAATATGTGCGAAGGGTTAACCATGTTAGTGTAGGGCCAACTTATGTCCATTCAAGATGGTCCCATGTGCCCATTACCTTCTCACAGGAGGACATGAGGGTTCTAGATTTCCCACATACAGACGCCTTCGTCATCACTGCAAATATTTCAGGAAATGAAGTGCACAGAATCCTAATAGATGGCAGAAGCTTGGCAGATATCATCTTCACCGATGCTTTTGACGGGATGGGTTTGCAACGAAGTGACCTTCAGCAGGCTGGTTCCCCGCTACTAGGCTTCGGGGGAAAAGAAGTCAATTCTTTGGGAAAGATAGCAATCCCGGTGTCATTTGGCGAGGGGTTAAGCTTTCGAATGGAGGATATCACCCTCGATGTGGTTGATACCAACTATCCCTACAATGCAATATTCAGACGGGGAGTTCTGAATACATTCGGAGCAATACCACACCATGCATATTTGTGCATGAAGATGCCTGGTCCTGGAGGTGTCATAACGGTGCTCGGAGATCAACAGGTGTCCCATAGGATTGAAGTGGGAAATACTCGGGGCCGGCAAAATGTCCATGTAGTGGATAGACCATCGATGGATCATGAAGAACGCGAAGAGCAACCGAAGGTACATAGAATGTTGAAGGCTGGACCAGAAGGCCAGACTAAGAAAGTGCCGCTGTGTCGAGACAGGCCAAACAAAAAAGTCATCATCGGAGCAGAAAACACAGAAGAAGCTGAGCGAAGGTTGATATTGTTCCTTCACAACAATGAAGATATCTTTGCCTGGTCTCCGAAGGATTTGCAAGGAGTCAGCAGAGAATTCATTCAACACTCTCTAAATGTAGACCCAAATGCGAAGCCCAAGAAGCAAAAGCTTCGGAAGGCTTCAAAGGAGAGGGAAGAGGCAGCTAAGGCTGAGGTGCAGAAGTTGCTTGACACTGGTGTGGTGCACGAAGTATTGCATTCGGAGTGGCTGGCTATCCCGGTGCTAGTTAAGAAAAATAATGGCAAGTGGAGGATGTGTGTAGATTTCACAGACCTAAATAGAGCTTGTCTGAAGGACGACTTTCCGCTACCACGAATTGATCAGCTGGTGGACTCCGCTGCTGGCTGTGAGATGTTGAGTTTTCTGGATGCATACTCTGGGTACCATCAGGTTTGGATGGCAAAGGAGGACAAGTTAAAAACAAGTTTTAGAACCTCCTTCGGTATATATTTCTTTGTAAGGATGACCTTCGGCCTTCGGATTGCTGGCGCCACCTTCACCAGGTTGGTACAAACAGTGCTGAAGTCACAGCTAGGGCGAAATGTCTTGGCATACGTCAATGACATAGTGGTCAAAAGCATTAGAAAGGACAAACACCTCGAGGACCTTCGAGAAACTTTCAAAAATCTACGAAGTGCAGGCGTAAAGCTGAACCCTCAAAAATGTGCGTTTGGGGTGCAGTCTGGAAGGTTGCTAGGCTTCTTGGTCTCGAAAAGGGGCATCGAGGTACAACCTAAAAATTCAAGCGATAATTGACATCAGACCCCCGCAGAGCAGGAAACAAGCACAGCGCCTGGCAGGCATTTTGGCAGCCCTGAACCGGTTCATCGCAAAATCAGCCGAGCGAAACCTGCCTTTCTTCAAAATGCTAAAAGGCTCCGACCCCTTCAAATGGGGCGCAGAGCAGCAGGAAGCCTTCAACGAGTTGAAGAAATATCTAACGAAGCTCACGGCCCTATCCAGCCCAGATCCGAGGCTGAGTTGTTGCTATACATAGTGGCATCCCCTTCGGCAGTAAGTGCCGTACATGTGCAAGAAAGGCAAGAAAATAACAAATTGCAGCAATTTCTAGTATACTATGTATCAGAGGCTTTGGTAGGGCCGAAGAGGTTCTACTCTGAAATGGAAAAGGTGGCCTATGCGCTAGTAATGGCATCACGAAAGCTTTTCCTTGTTTTACGGCTTACAAGATTACAGTGCCCACCTCTTACCCCTTCGTGACATGTTTGAAAATCGTGAAGCTATAGGCAGGATTGCAAAATGGGCTGCAGAGATCGCACCATTCATGATAGTTTTCGTCGCAAGAATAGCGATGAAGTCTCAGGCATTAGCAGAGTTCATGGCTGATTGGACGCCGCAGGCCGAAGCTCCAGAAGAAGTACCATTAGTCCCAACTTGGATCGCATATTGTGACGGAGCCTGGGTGGTTTCGGGTGCTGGTGTAGCAGCAGTGGTGTCTTCGCCTTCGGGAGTGAAGTTGCGATATGCCGGCAATCTTGAGTTTCGATCGACAAACAACGTTGCGGAGTATGAAGCAGTTCTCATTGGCCTTCGTAAGGCGCGAGCGTTGGGTGCCCGAAGGGTCTTGGTCAAACAGACACTAAAGTGATAGCAAGCCAAATTGATAAGACATTTCAGACAAAGGAGCCAGAACTAGTCAAATACATGGCAGCGGTGCAAAGCATGGAAAAGCATTTCCTGGCATTTACAGTCAAGAGCATATCAAGAAATGACAACTTTGAGACTGATGACCTCGCAAAGGCCACGGTGCAAAATCTGCCAATACTGCCAGATGTGTTTTATCAGAAATTGAAGGTGCCAGCTGTCGAGGCCCCTTTGCAGAAGGCGCATTCGGTCGCTATAATCAAGAGCGAAGATTGGTGCTCTCCCATAATGACCTATCTTCGCGGCTACTATGAGCTCGACGATAATGTTGAGGCGAAGTGTATGGCACAGAGAGTCAGAAACTACAATATTGTGGGAGCCGACTTGTACAAGATGGGAGTCTGTGCATCGATGCTGCAATGCATATCCCAAGCAGAGGACCAAAACTTTCTGAGAGAAATACATGGAGGACTGTGTGGCTCGTATATATGCACCCAAGCGCTCATCGGAAAAGCATTCAGGCAAGGATTCTTTTGGCCGAAGGCGGTTTATGATGCGGAGTGTGTAGTACGAGGTTGTGTGTAGTCCCAGTACTTGGTGAAGGGTTCAAACAAGCCTTAAACAAAGACACAGCTCATACCACCGATCTGGCCATTAACGCGGTGGGGAATTGACATTGTCGGATAGTTACCAGCTACCCTGGGGAACTTGCGTATGCTGTCGTCGCAGTAGACTACTTCTCCAAATGGGTGGAGGCAATGCCGCTGGTGAATATAATGTCAAGAAATATCCAAAAATTCTAGTGGCGAAACATCGTCGGCTGCTTCGGAGTTCCACATGAAGTGACCATGGATAACAACACACAATTTGACAGCGAAGAGTTCAGACAATTCTGCGAAGACCTGGGAATCAAAGTCCACTTCGCATCAGTGTATCACCCACAGTCAAATGGAGCTATGGAAAGGGAAAACAACATCGTCTTTGCTGGTGTCACAAAATGTCTGCAAGGTCTGCCAAAAGGAAAGTGGTGGAAGAGCTGCTGAAGGTCTTATGGTCCGTAAGAACAACGGTAACAAGACCGACAGGATTCATGCCATGTCATTTGCTCTTCGGTGAAGAGGCAATGACTCCGAAGGAATGTAAAAATAAATCATTTCGAGTCACGAATGAATCAGCCCAAAGAGAAGAATTGGCATCAAAAGATGCGTTGGAGGAGAAGAGAATACAGGCCATCAAAAATTTGACCAGATATCAGGAGGAGACAAGAAGATGGAGAGACAAGAAAGTGTCCCCAAAGGAGTTCGTCCCTTGAGACTTGGTACTGCGAAGACTCACCAATACTTCCACCGTGGGAAAATTGCAAAGTTGGTGGGACAGACTTTCTTGGTGAAGAGGTTGTTAAGGCCCGGATCTTATCGCTTGGCTACTATCGAAGGGGATGAGCTTCCACACACTTGGAATGCCGACAACCTTCCCAAGTTCCATTTGTAGTAGCCAAGGAAGATGTCTTCACATCGATGGGCGAAGCACACGAATCAATGCAGCATTTTCGTAGTTTTGTTTTTCTCTAATTTAATCAAAAAATGTATGGGTGTTGTACTAATTTCCTCATAAGGGGAGCCCTTCGTTAGGGTGTGAGGTTTTTAATGAGGCAGTGATCTTCATAAACCCTCTAATATATATGGAATTACCCCCGAGAAAGCGTGTTGTTGAGTTTATGCATATTTCATCGTCGAAGTGTTGCAAGCCTTCGAAAAAAGGAAGCACACCAATCAACAAGAGGTGGGCCGAGAACTCGCCATAAAAGTCAAGGTATGGAATGTCAAAGACATCTTACCCTTCGACTTTAGACGGGCGCAAACCCGCAGCAAAAGTTTGATCATTGGTCGCTTCGAAGTTGTCCATGTTTTAAAGAACCTTTCTGCAGCATCTTCACCTTTATGGCAAAGTAATTATGATTCAGTTACACATGAATGTCTGTTTAATGCTCAAAAAAAGAAAGAAAAAGCCAAAGTGCTGCTCGACCTAAGAAGGCGGCACACCAAGTGCTGCTCGACTTAAGAAGGCGGCACACCTCTCAGCTAAAAGTCGGGGGCTAAGAGTGCCTGGCCCCGCACCAAAGGCAAAACATACCTTCAAAAGAAAAAGCCGAAGTGCTACTCGACCTAAGAAGGCGGTGCACCTCTCGGCTAAAAGTTGGGGGCTAAGAGTGCCTGCCCCCGCACCGAAGGCAAAACATACATTCAAAAGAAAAAGCCAAAGTGCTGCTCAACCTCAAAGAAGGCAACGCACCTCTCGGGTAAAAGTCGGGGGCTAAGAGTGCCTGCCCCGCACCAAAGGCAAAACATACCTTTGAAAGAAAAAGCCAACTGCTGCTCGACCTCAAAAGGTGGTGCACCTCTCGGCTAAAAGTCGGGGGCTAAGAGTGTCTGCCCCCGCACCGAAAGCAAAACATACCTTTGAAAAGAAAAAAAAACCCATGTGCTACTCAACCTCAGAAGACGAGGCACCGAAGGCAAAAGACACCTTCGAAAGGAAGGCCGAAGTGATGCTTGGCTTTAAAAGGCAGCGGCGTACCTCTCCACTCGAAAGTAGGGGGCTACGAGTGCCCAAGATACTTTCAGAAACAAAAAACAAAAAACAAAAACAACAAAAAGGGAAAGCGAACACAGAAGCCAGACGTTAATCCCGAAAAAGGGACAGTCTACAAAACAAAATGAAAATTTGATGAAATGAAAGTCGAAGCCTGGATAACCATCGCCACGAAATGCGCAATAGCATTTATGATTAACAGCAATTACGACGCAAAATCGAGATACATTACTAGGCCATTGAGCGCAAAGTGAGTGATTAAATGATCGAGGCCGCATCAGAAGTAATCATCAAAAAAATGACGCCTTGCGTGCGGTGCCGCCGAAGGTCCCTACAGCTTCAAAATCGGGGGGACGACATTCTCCAAATGACGCTTCGCGTGCGTTGCTGCTGAAGGTCCCTACAGCTTCAAAGTAGAGGGGGACGGTGTTCTCCAGATCATGCTTGGCGTGCGGTGCTACCGAAGGTCCAAATCAATGAAAGACTAGCTCGATAAGCTCAATATATAATAGCCGAACATAATAATCATCTCAACATTCTTTATTCCGCAAAATCATCAACAGCAGGATCAACAAAATCTTTATACCATCGGCTAAAGCCAAATTGAAAGGCTATGCCTTGATTGGCATGAAAAGGCAACGCTGGATCCAGTGGGGATCCAGTGTAGGTAGATGAAGATGCAGGCGAAGTGCTCCTGCCTTTGATATGTCGCATTATTTACAAAGAAGGCCCTCGGTAGTAACACAATTGAAACTAACAGGGCAGGAACTCATGGTTACCGTCTTCTGGCCCAAGCTTCAGGTCAATGAAAATATGCGGAGGCTCGATGTCTCCGCGTGCAATCCGGTGGGCCTCACGCTCAGCCCTACGGGTCTCTAAAACTGAAGGGCTAAACGACTTCCAGAACGCTTTGGAGTTGGCATTCATTACGTCATGGGACCTACACTTCGCTCGCTAGTACCTCTCAAAATAAATAGCTAGGTGGCGACGATGGAAGGAATCCCAGCAAGACCAAGACATGAAAAAATTGTCCCCCATCATAATGATGGGAATAGCATCTTCGGCTACCTGCGCAATGTCCAAGGTGAGGACCTGCACAGGGAGCGAAGATAGTCAAAACATTTAACAACAAATAAAAGTGTATATATTACAGAATATTTCAGTCGATAACAAAATGTTCAAAACCCAAAATGATGCTTCGCACTTTCTTCACACCTTCTCAGGTTCCTCAGCTGTCGTGGTCGTCGCTTTAGTGGAAGAGTCATCCTTCGCTTTCGCTTGCAGAAAAATGGTCCATGAAAGCGTGGGCGGCGGAAATCCCGACAAAAAAAGAACTCATTGGCGATTGATTTCCGCCTCCCGGAGGGCAAGCTCGCAGCCATGTTTACACCAGTAGCTGGTGGTGAATGATCACCCAGTGGCCTTCGATGCCCTCGATACAACCAAAGTTGACATGTCTGAAGGATAGTAGAAGGTTGGTTTCTAAAGCGCAATATGATGGTCACAGCCAGGCATCTCGATTGACTGGACTAAACTCCTGGCTGAGACCATAGCACAGAAGTGACCATACAGCTGGGCCATGGGCAAAAGGCTGCCACTGGTTTTGCAAATCCATCCAACAAGGCCACCCACCCTGGCAAGGTTAAGCGAGGGAGGCGTGGCCGAAGCACCGATCCCATTAAAGGTATGGCTAATCACTTCGCAGGCTACAACGACCTTCGGCTCAAGCACTTCTAGCATAACGAGGGCGTCTTCGGATAGTGCCTTTGCCTCTTCCAGTTCTTCACGCAACCGTTGTGCTTTACCTTTTTCAGCATCGTAGAGGGCCTGCAATTCCGAGACTTGAGCTTCGGACACCGTCAGATTCTAACGAAGGGAGCTGACTTCTTCTTCTGCGCTCTATTTTCTCGAGAGAAGGGAGCTCACTTCCTCTTCAAGCTGCTCCGAGCTCAGATCGGCCTCCTTCGCTCGTCACATGAACTCCCTTTTTTGGGCCTCGGCCTTCTCCGCTCGCTTGCGCTGAGCGCACGAAATAAGCATAGCATGCGATAGCGCGCAGGTATGAAAACAAGTAAGCGAGGAAAAATGTAGGAGAATAAAAAATAATAATAACTTCACAATTGCCACATCAGAGGCGTCGATGAGCTTAGTAGCGGGCTTTCGCGCAAGAGAAATCTCAAGCTCGGGGAGAACGAAGGTGCTAAATATCTTCTTTCCATCATTGACCTCCCCTGAGCTTGGCTTAAACGAAGAAATCTTGAAAGCTTCGGCGTCAATAGCCTTCATGTCAAGTAAGCCACTATGACTCATAAGCCCCTTTCCGCCACGACAAGGCATGGGCAACAAAGTATTCTCCTCTTCAGCCTCTGTGGCTCTGTGGCCTTCAGACGACTTGTCCTTAGAGGAAGAACTCGAAGACGAAGAGGTTGACACTGATTCAGCTCCAACTTCAACATTTTCTACTCCTTCGGCCTCAGCTTTCCCCGCTGCTAGCTCAGCGGTCATGCGCGGATCCGAAGGCTTGTCTTCGTCATCGCTGAGAATTAGCATGGACCTTCCCACGCGTGCACAAAAGGAGGACTTTGGCGAGGAAGAAGGAAGATCATGTGTGCCTTTTGGAGGCTCCTGTCGAAGGGGCACAGCTCAAATGGCCAATGAGCCCCCGGGAGTCAATTCCTCGCGCAGGTCATCAAAGGCCACTTCGCGACGTCTCTTCCTCAGGGCAAGTGCTTTCTTCTTTTTACCCCCTTGCGGCGAAGGGTTTGCGATTCTTTGCTTCCTTTGGCTGCCTGGAGCAAGGTATCCAATGGCACCAGCGGTCGGGGAGCCCTCTTTGCCCTGCCCAGTAAGGGCAAGGTTACCTTCGGCCTGTCCTTATAGGAAAGACCTCGTAACTTGAAAATCCGGTTAAGTCGCTAACCATGCCCCTTGTCAGCGCAGAGCTAGGCTTCGCCCTGGGTAAATTTCCCGAGCAACAGCATGACCTTAGCCTCCACTTCGGCTGCCGTTAATTTTGCCACAAAGCATGCAATGTAAGCAAATGACAGAGCTGAAGTGTAGTTAGGAACGCGATAAAAGATAATACCTGTGAAACCTCATAAATCAGGATGGGGGCGGTAGAGTCCCTTCGGCCCTTTGTCACCGAATTCTAGGATGGTCCAGTCCCAACTAAGGGGCCATACCTCGGATTCCACAAACTCTTCTACGAGATCGCATGTGGTCAGATGCTTCGTGCACCTGGCGAAGGCCTCAAATGCCGCCATTTGAGAGGCCTTCAGCTGTACATCGGGGGCGCGGTTCCCTTTCACTTCTTTGCACTTGGACACGAGAAAATCCTCTCAGTCCACCTTGTGGTAGAACCACCATTGCGTTCAGTCCTTCGGCCATTGTTTTTCTACACCACGACTACCGTGGCTAGGCCAGCACGATAGGTAAAGTTCAGGTAGCCATAGTGGGCTTCGCTTTGCACGCTTCATGCGAAGACCAATTTCGGCTGGTGGAGGAGCCTGTGGGCTACAACGAAGGCCCTGGCCGATGCCTTTGCTCCTTCGGAATGGGACGCCCAGGCGAAAAGGCCGAGCCGAACAATGGCGTTTGGTGTTAGCTAGTGGAGGTAGACTTTAAACAGTTTTAGAACCTTCTGCAACATCTCATCGCAAGGAAAATGAAGCCCCTCTTGGAAGTAGTCGACGAAGACAATGGCTTCGTCGTCTTCGGGCTCCGGAGTCTCTTGACCCCTTGGGAGTCCAACCTTCAAAACATCACTGATCAAACCCTCTTTCACTAGTCCAACCAAGACTTCGCCAATCCAATAGGTCTTCATACGGTTTGCCTTGCCTCTTGGAGCCATTCCCATTGGGCTTCGAAAAGAAGGGTGACTACGAGAGTTTTCGTACGAGAGCTTCACCTTCAGCAAATTCAAGCAGTAAAAATTGAGCCGCCGCATGGAGCATATTTATAGCGGTAAAAAACAAGGGTAGCGGCGGTTAAAACGAGACGCGTCAGAAGTTGAATCGTAACCTAAAAGCTGGTTCAGCATAAAGCGAAGACATTTAACGTCGTCGAGCCGACTGTTGTGTGGGGGCAGAATGGTCATACCACCCTAAAATAATAATAATAATAGTAATAATAATAATAATAATAATAATAATAAAAAGATGAACAACATGAGGGGGCTGTCTGCTAAAAGGTAAAATGAGCCCTCGGGGGCCTTCGACGGGTCGAAGGGGGCGGCATTAAGCTATATCATCCGATTCATACGCTCAACCCTTCGAAGATGAACCTTACCTGTAGGGGGCTACTGTTGGGGATGATCTCCCGTACCCCTTCGGATGGCGAGTCGAAGTCCACCGGTGGCTATACACTGATGAATATTGTAGTGGTGTTTCAGGAAGCGCAAGCAAAGGCTCTCGCGGGCCTTCGGACGGAGGCCAAAGGTTGACCCACGGTGCCAAGAATCAGCGTAGGTGAAGACTCTGGTGGGCCTTCGAACGGAGGCCAAAGGTCGACCTGCGACGCCAAGAATTAGCGTCGCCGAAGACTCCAGCGAGCCTTCGGACGGAGGCCGAAGGTCAACCCATGGCACCAAGAGTCAGCGCAGGCGAAGTCTCTGGTGGACCTTCGGACAGAGATCAAAGGGTGACTCCGGGCGCAGCGTCGAGACTGATCGAAGGTTCCTTGAAGGCGTCAAAACCCGTGTAGCCGTCTAGGGTATAATTATAAATGTGCAAATGTACTTGATGGTACCAAAATACCCCCGAATATACCGAGGTAATGCTATAAATTATAGCGTGGAGTAGTTGAGTACGGGCTATAACTAGGCTGGCACTGTAACTGAGGTGACGGATGAATTAAGATTACTTCACCCCCAAATACGTGTCGCACTACGAAGCCTTCGGCTTTCCGTCTTAAGCTAAGGACTTCCCTTTTGTTTGGTGACTTAGATTCCAACATACATATCAGGAAGTTTTTTATTAGTTAGCTAACTCGATGTGGTTAGTACTCGAAACAGATCTATCTACTTGGACATAAAAAAAAACAACTCCCTATGGACCACGGCTGGATAGGAGTCGATACTCCCACCCCTATATAAGGCGAAAAGGCTGGGGGAGAGAAGGAGAGAGGAGACATGAGAACAACACACAAGGAAAACATATGAAGAGAGAACTCAAGGCAAGCACCAAGACCCTAGCAGAGAAGGTACTCGATGACCTTAGCTTTAGGTTAGATCAGATATGATATACTCTTTGTAATAGATTTAGACCCGTTGCTTGTACTCAAGATCATCAATATACGGTAGCAACACCCTCACAGGACGTAGGATATTACTCCAATCGGAGGCTCAAACCTATATACATTGATTGTCCCATCTCGTGATTAATCCCTGCACTCGAAGGTACCCAATCTATTTACGGACACATTTTTAGGAACTAATCTTTGATGCACAGCTCTCCACATATCTTCAAGGATTTGATTTATTCTTTTTGTCTGTCCATCAGTTTGCGGCTGATATGCTGAGCTGAAATTCAACCTTGTATCCATAGATTCACCTAGGTGTTGCCAGAATCATGAAGTAAACTGACTGCCATGATTAGATACAATGATCTTGGGTACTCTATGTAGACAGACAATTCTTGATAGGTTTCTTTGACTGGAATGAAAAGAGCTACTTTTGTCAACCGGCCAACTATGAACCATATGGAGTCATACCCTGACTTTGTTTGCAGTAAACCTACTATGAAATCCATGCTAATTTCTTCCCACTTCCATTTGGATACTTTCAATGGCTGTAGCATTCCTGTGGGTCTCTGATTCTTGGCTTTGACACACTGATAGGTATCACACAAAACCACATATTATGCTACTGCACATTTCATTCCGTACCACCAATATTGATCCTTAAGATCTTGATACATCTTGGTACTCCATGGGTGAATGAAATATACTGAATCATGAGCTTCCCTTAGAATTGTATTCCGAATAGCCTTCAAATCTGAAACACATATCATGTGCTTGTACCACACTGTACTTTGCTCATCTTCAGTGAAATATGGGACTTTGCCAACTTTGATGAGCTGCTTGAGTTTCAAAATCTTCTCATCCTCAAGCTGACACTTCCTTATATCTTGTTCAAGCTTTGAGTCTATTTCCATTGCAACTATTTCGGTGTTACACACTATTCCCAAATTCAACTTCTCGAATTCCTTACATAGCTCGGGACTCATCTCTTGAAGAGTTATAGCGTTGACCTAAGATTTCCTACTCAAGGCATCAACTACTTCATTTGCCTTTCCTGGGTGATAGTTGATTCCTAAATTGTAATCCTTGATAAGTTCTAACCATCTGCATTGTCTAAGATTAAGATCTGGTTGGGCGAAGATATACTTCAAGCTCTTATGATCTGAATAGATCTCACAATTTTGACCTATCAGATACTGTCTCCAAATCTTGAGTGCATGAACTACTGTGGCTAGCTCCAAGTCACGCGTCGAGTAGTTCTCTTCATATTTCCTTAACTTCCTAGAAGCATATGCTACCACATGACCCTCTTGCATGAGCACACAACCGAAACCTTGATGAGATGCATCACAATACACCAAAAATGGCTTCTGGGTGTCGGGCATAATAAATACTAGAGCTAAGGTTAACCTTTTCTTCAACTCATTAAAACTAGCTTCTCAAGCGGCTATCTACTTGAACTCTACTCCTTCCTCTAGCAGTTTTGTCATTGGCTTCGCTATTTTAGAGAAACCTTCTATGAAACGATGATAATATCTTGCTAAACCCAACAACTGTGGATCTATGAAACATTTTGCGATTGTTTCTAGTTCAGAATGTCCCTCACTTTGGATGGCTCCACAGATATACCTCCTGCTGATATAATGTGACCAAGGAAGGGAACTTCTTTCAACCAGAACTCACACTTGCTCAATTTAGCATATAGCGGGTTCTCACTGAGCTTCTACAATACCATCCTTAGATGTTCCGCATGCTCTTCCTCGTTTTTGGAGTAAACCAGGATGTCATCAATAAATACCACGACAAACTTGTCCAAATACTGCATAAAAACCTTGTTCATCAGATACATAAAGTAGGATGGGGCATTTGTCAAACTGAAAGACATTACTGTGTACTCGTATAGAACATACCAAGTAACAAATGCGGTCTTTGGAATATCCAAGGAATGGATCTTTAGTTGATGATACCCAGAACAAATATCATTCTTGGAGAACGGACATGATCCTTTTAATTGGTCAAACAGATCTTCAATGCGGGGTAGAGGATACTTGTTCTTGATTGTTACTTCATTCAGGGCTCGATAATCTATACACATCCTTTGGGTTCCATCCTTCTTTGGTACGAAGATAACTGGGGCTCCCTAGGGCGAAGAACTGGGGTGGATATACCCTTTGTCTAGTAGCTCTTGGATTTGCTCCTTGAGTTCAGCCAACTTATTAGCATCCATTCTATATGGTCTCTTATATATAGGAGCCGTTCCGGGTACTAACGCAATGACGAACTCAATTTCACGATCGGGCGGCATACCTGGCAATTGCTCTGGGAAGACATCTAGAAATTCACTGACCACTCTGCTATCTTCCACTGCATTGGCCTTGTTGAGACTGGTGTTGATAGCTGACTCTATTGTGGCTTGGAATTCCACCTTGGTACCATCTATGTGTGTCAACTGTACTGACTTCGTAGCACATCCAATGATTCCATTGTACTTGGTCAACCAGTCTATTCCCAGTATGATATCAATTCCCTTGGACTCCAGAATGATGAGGTTTGCAAGAAAGTCTACCCCCTTATGCATATAATTATTTTAGGCCATAGATGCCTTGATTCTATTTCTCCTCCAGGAGAACTAACTAGCACCTGATTTTTCATTAATCTCATGGTAATTTATATGTATTCACAAACTGAGATGATCTGAAAGAATGTGTAACACCAAAATCGAACAAAACTGTAGCAGGGTGAGAGTTTGCAGAAAACATACCCAGCACTACATTAGGAGCATCCTGGGCTTTCTCCACTTGAACATGATTGACACGACCTTGCATCAAATTCTACCGGGGTTGCCGCTGATTGTTGCTCTAAGCATGTGCTTGGCCTTGTTGCTTCGTGGGGCACTTGTTGGCAAGGAGTCCGAAGTTGCCACAGCTGAAACACGGGCCAATGTTTCCTGATCCTTGACCTGGGCGATTCTGCTGTTGGGGTTGGTTGTTGTTGTTGGGTCACTACTGCTAGTAGTTAGGACGTGACTGCTATTGTTGCTGCTGCTGCATTGGCTGCACTGGTGGCTTGTATATACCTACACCTTGATTTGGCATCTTCTGCGGTGGCCTCTCCTGCTGATTTGGTCCTCCATGATGGAACATAGGACCTGTAGGTGGGGGTTGAAATGGGGACGGGTGTTGCTGCCTGAAGACTAACCTTGCAGGCTGCGCTTGCATTCTTCTCCTAAATTCTGTCGCTTCTTCTCCATGATGATAGCTCTGTCTACCAGTTTCTGGAAACTGAGGTACTCATTGGCTGAGGACACGTACTGTAATCCTGTGTTAAGACCCTCCAGGAAATAGTCCTGCTTCTTCTCATTGGTGTCAACATCATTGGGAGCATAGCGACAGAGCTGGGTGAACTTGGTGAGGTACTCTCTCACTGACATGGGACCTTGCTTCAAACTAATTAACTCCTTCCTTTTTAGCTTCACTTCTCATGCAAGGACATGGTGTGCACGGAAGCTGTTCTAGAACTCTTCCCATGTGATCTCTTGGGGATCCTCATGAGCGGCAGTGTATGATGTCTGCCATTCTTGTGCTGGCCCAATGAGCTGATGGGAAGCGAAAAGAACTCTTTCCCTTCCAGTACACAGAGCTATCGGCAGCGTGCTCTCAATGGTATTCAACCATTCATCAGCCTCCATAGGTTCAACTGCCTATGAGAAGGTGGGTAGCTAAGTACTCAAGAATGTTTAGAGCCTAGATTGCGGGGCTATTGCGGCGGTGCTTGCTGGACTTGAGGTTGCTGGTTTATAGCCTGCAATAGACCTTGGAGTATTGTCATCACTTGGTTGGCATCCATCAAAGGGGGCAGGGGTTGAAGATCGTGCTGGTTGGTGTTGGTGGTGTTGTTGTTGACGTTGTTGTTGTTGGTGTTGTTGGCACGCCTGGTGTTCATTATTTTTTGGTAGCCAAGATACAATCGGGGGAACATAAGAGAAAAGCAAAGGTGGAAAAGTAGGATAAGAATAGGAAAGGACAGATAAGAACAGATATAGCACAAAACAAAAAAAGGGACTCCCAACTATTATTATATTAATAACTGATGCAATGTAGAGTGGAAACCCTCACATTACACCAACATTCATGCAAAGATCCAACTCACTACAAGGTTCACACTACAAACACAAGCATCAAACACAGACTCGAACAGACGACACACGAGACCAAACGATGTATTCAGCTAAGGACATTCTCCTACCTCAACTCTACTCCTCGCCTGCTATGCCCAAAGGACCTACTGCATCTGCCAGAGGAAGCTTCTTGCACAGTAGGGAACAGGGTGGTGCAGCCACGGGTGCCTCGGGGGCCTCCTCGGGGAACTGGTTAGGATCCTCTAGCAAAATCTGTAGCTCACTGATTCTCTACTCCTACTCCGTGTGACGCTGATGCATATCCTCCAACTTGTTAAGGGCTCTGTTGAACTCAGCGTACAGGGCAGTAGTGAGACGGACCTGCTCTCTCAGAAGGAAGATCTGGCTTGTTGTTGACGGGTGCGAAGATGACCTTTAGACTATCGAACGGGCGCTGCGGGAACTTGCCGAACTAAGTGAGATGAAGGGCCTATCTGTTCTCCCTACAGAGAATAGCCAGAGCCTGATGGGTGGCATCCTTGATCCTAGCCTCAAAGGTAGCTCTGAGGGCGATGGCAGTGTGAACACGGCGGACTCGGCAAAGACCATCGTCGATGGGTTTCTCAAACATGGTCACCTCCACTAACTAGGAGTAACCATGACCTCCAAGCGGAACTCTGACTACCTTGTAGAGTGGAGCATTGTGGTAGCCCAGACCCTGAAGCAGGTACCAAAGTGTGCGAACGAAGTAGCAGGTGAGCTATCCATCGGAGTAGAACTTGGCAGGGGGTTGGTGCACCCAGACAGCACCAGCAGGGATCTCCTGATCAGGAACCAGCACACAATTGTGTGGGGTGATCTTCGTGCGTGCCATCTAAAATTTTGAGAAGGAAGAAAATTAGTAACAGTTTTATAAAGCGCAATAGACATGGT
This sequence comes from Phragmites australis, assembly GCF_958298935.1. NCBI lineage: Eukaryota > Viridiplantae > Streptophyta > Magnoliopsida > Poales > Poaceae > Phragmites > Phragmites australis. The sequence continues at coordinate 14,521,333 of NC_084936.1, read as the reverse complement.
AAGGAAAAACTAAAAGGGAAAAAAATTAGAAAAGTAGTTTGTACAAACATAAGTCCTTAGCACGTCCTTTCTATCTAGGCTGCGTCTTACGGTTAACACAGCTTTGATACCACTTCTGTAACACCTAGTTTTAAAGGAACAAAACTGGGCACAACACATGTATGCCAGGATCAAGTTTCATACATGTGTTACATTATCAGTGTATCATCACAGTGCCATTATTACAATAACGATATTAACTTATTACAAAAGGACCTGAGGGTCTAAAAGAAAACACAGCAGAACATGAGAGCTTTAGTGCCAGTGGGTATTTCATCTTCCACAGGCATCAACCGGGGCACACCAGCCTAGAACAACAACTCTGGATCAAAGTCGTCTTCATCGAAGAAACCAGCTTCATTGATGGTTTCTGAACAACAAAAGGATGCAAGAAAGAGGACAACAAGTGTGAGTACAAAATGTACTCCGCAAGTGTGAGAAAAACATGATATGGGGCTAAGTCAAGAAAAGGTTAGACACTGGTTAACTGCACTAAGCAAATATGACCTATGACTTCAACAACGGGCATCCTATTTACTAAGTGATGAGACACAACTATGACAAGGGGGAATAATTCATCAGATTTCAAACAACTGCCAAGACTCACCAGATAATTCCATTACCCAACTACCCAAACAACTATACCAAAACCCTGATCCCAGCTAATAATGAAGAAGTCCAAGCCGCTCTTGACCGTGAGCACGGTTGATCAATCAGGTTTATACTCTTCAGAGTTTGCACAGCTTTCCCCACGAGTTGTGATTCCTGTGTTGCTTCACTCTTCTAGGGTGTCGAGCTGGGGTCTCACTACAAGGCCCTTACAAAGCTCCCGTCGATCCGTAGGCACCCACTGAGGTTTCACTGCTAATAGACGATTCCATCATTGCAGAAGCCCCATCTTGTACCACTCAACCGTCCATTAGTTGGCCAGGCCATACCCATATAATCCTTGTGGTTGTGTGGTTTAGCCGGGTTACATGCTTCAAGAATCGGTCCTTAGGATCCCGCACAACAACAACCACAAACTAACTGTGCATTACCCGCACACGTGCATTCCGCACCATCATCATACAAACATTCTTTTGGGATCACAATACTATGCTGCTACAAAATTACCATACCTAATTCTTGTTGAATAATTATTAGTCAAGATTAATATTTACCCAACTATGACAGCAATAGCATATCTACCCTTCCTTACCCATGATTGAGCAACGGCGACAAGGAATAATCATACAAGAGCTAGTAAACCCTAACATAGCATTCCAAATTAGACAAGCATGCAATGAAGGATAAACAACTACATATGAATCCTAAAACCAGAGCAAGATGTTCAAGGACACTTGCCTTCAGCTGAGGGTTGCTCGAAGTCTTCAAAAACTTGATATTGCAGATTCCGAACTGATCATCTCCTCAACGACATACTGGAAAAGCACACAAAAGAAACTACTAAGAATAGTACACCAAATAGTACTAAAACTAGGTTAAACCTTATTAAAAGATTCTACATGTCGCTACGAACATTTGAGCATGAAAATCGTCCAAATTGGAGTTACGAACAAAATGTTATAAGCTTTTGAAGTTCCAGGGGCTTTTCTACAAATGTTACTTCATTTCTAAGAATAAACCGATTTGTTTTTATACTGAAAATCCATAAAACATTTATTGAATTGTTTTTGAGTTGGAAAACATGTGGAAAATGTTCAAGGGCTCATAGACCATGGCCTAGAGGCTGGTCCATGGGTCTACAGTGGACCGATTACATAAACCGAAGGGGTACGTGATCTCGGCCGTTGGATCTTGATCGGATGGCTAGAATCAAAAGGGCTCGGCTGAGCGGCGTTGAACAGGGAAGGCAGCTGGCCAACAGCAGTGGGGTGGCCAAAGCATCACCGAAGTGGCACAAACACGCGGCTCCGGCCATGGATCTCGACGAGGAGCGGCGCAAAATAAAGAGGAGGGCGAGGGGAGCATTACCGAGGGCTTCTCGTTGGTGGAGAGGGGCTGAGCGAGGCTAGCGATGGAGAGGGGTGGTCGGAGGGGCTCAAGCTCAATGCAGCGGTGCTCTGGGGGTCGAGCGATGTTGAGAAGTGGCGGGACGGTCTTCCAGCGGCTCTGCGATAACAAAGAAGCAAGAAATGAGATCAATGGTGGCTCAGGCATGAAGAATCGATGCTGCGGAGCACATTTATCGACAACGATGAAGAATGGCACCGGCGATGGTGCTACAGCAAGAGAGAGAGAGAGGGAAAACTGGCCAGGTGGGGTGGGAAATGAGCGTGTGGTGCTTGAGATGGGTTTATATAGGGAGGAGAGAGCTCGGGGAGGGAGATCGTCATGGCCAGAGCCATTTCCAAACCCGGCGGCCAGCATGGCTTTGAATGCAGCGGCTTCCACATTAGAGCGGGGTAAAGGAGGGGGAAACGGCCAGGGACACATGATTAGGGGGCGGGGATCATGGCCACGGCTTTTAATTGACGCATAACAGCTCAGGGAGGCACGGATTTGAATGGCCAGTGGGATTTAGGGGCAGTGAGGGCGGGCAGAAGGAGGAAGAAGCGGAGCTGGTGACTCGAGCGAGCGGCACGGTGGCTCCACCCAGGCCCACCTGGTAGGGAGAGAGCGTGGGAGAGGGAGGCTCGGGCCTGAGGCCCAGTGCGGGAGAGGAAAGCAGCCCACGCGGGAAAAGAAAAGGAGAGAGAGGGGGAGGCGGCCCATGTGGGGAGAGAGAGGAAGGGAGAGGAAATGGGCTGGAAAAGGAGAATCAGCCCGAGAAACTTTTATCAATTTTGAAACTCCTTTCCTTTTACATTTTGAACCAAATTCAAAAGAGGTTTAAATGAGCACCTCCTAGTAAACTTTCGCAAACATTTTCCACGCATGAAAACCTATTACAACTACGACGGCATGAATGCATCACACTTAAATATAACCTATGGAAAATTTACATTTAAAAATAATTTCTTTCTATTGAACAAAATTTTCAACTCCTATTTAGTTCTAGCAAAATTTTAAACTATTGCAAAAATTAAAAATTTAGGTTGTTACAAATATTCTTGTCAATAAGATCAATGGGCTAGGTTTGATGCCAATTGATGATGATCAAGTGGTGAGAACAATATTTCAAGCTCTTCTTCCAAAATACAAGTTGATAGTCTCTATCATCTACGATAATAATGACATCAAGAAGATGACTCCAAGTCAAGTGCTCAGTAAGATCACCACCCATGAGATGACCATGAACATAGGGTGGAAGCTTCTTCCTCATCCAACACCAAGAACCTTGCTCTTACAAGCAAGCAAGCTCAATGTCAACACATGAAGGCAAGAATGAGGAGGCAAGAGCAAGAGTCAAGCTCAAGCGAAGATGATGGTGATCAAGATGAAAAGAGCAATGAAGAGAATGATTAAAGCACATCAAGTGATGAAGAAATTGATCCCAAGATCGCCATGCTCTTCTCAAAATTAGAGAAAAATATGAAGAGGATCGATGCCAAGATTGATCATCCAATCTTCATTGAATACTTGGTCAACACAATTGATCATATCAAGAAGGAGAAGAATACTAAGAACAAGAGGGAGACAAGGGGAAGAGCCAAAGCATTCGCAAGCATAGGAAGATGAGTGAGTGACAATGAAGAGTCAAGCTCAAGTGATAAAAGCCTCATCATCCTCCCTCAAAGAAAAGCTCTTCCTCAAGGGTATCATCACACAAGTCACCTCACAAGTGCCTTATGGCCAAAGGTATGGATAACGATGTAAGTGATGATGAATCTGATGAGGATTTCCCCTCTCAAGAAGAACTCCTTCATTTGATCAATGAGCAAAAGGGCCCATAAGAAACAATCTAAAGAACTTAAGAAATTCAATGCACCCAATTACATTCATACTACCTTTGTTTCTAATTATGAACAATTATTGAGAAAATTCAATTTGCTAAACAAAGAGCATGAAGAGCTTAACGCAAAATTTGAGTGCATTGAATCTCAATCTAAGTCCCCTTTGGGGCAATCTACCTTTCTCTTTAATTTCAAATATAATTTATATGCTTCCACTTCTTATGATGATTTGATTTATTTATATAGCTCATCCTTTACAATAAGATATGTATTGAGAATGTTGTTGTAGAATCATCTAATGAACTCAATGCACAAGAGAATAATGAGCTCAAGAAAGAAGTGGAGAAGCTCAAGACAGACTTGGCAAGATTAAAAGGCAAGAACCGTGCCCAACCTCCTTAAGATAACCATATTACCATGGTGAAAAATCTTGCGGAGGGGTCCACCATGACATGCTTCGACTGCCATCAAGAAGGCCACAAGTCTTTCCAATGCAAACAAGTGAAGAAGGAGATCAAGGAGAAGTAAAGATCATGAACATCTCCAGCAAGACCTCTAACATCCACATCAAACCCAACTACAAGAATAAGACCAAGAACAACCACTACAAGCTAAGAAGAAGGAAAATGACAAGATGGTTACGCATATGGTTGGGAGAAAGGACCAGGGGTGAAATAAATCTATTTGGGTGCCCAAGAAAGTCATCACCAATATGAAGGGACCCCAATCGGTTTGGGTTCTAAAGAAGATTTGAAGTCCACGTGGCTCGGGGATTTGGAGACTTGACTCACAAAATGAAGTGCAGGTTCAAGCAAAGAAGCCAAGTGTACAAGATTGGGCTCATTGATGAAGATCATGATCATCATATATCTAAATCCCCATCCAAAGATGAAAGGTACTAAATGTAAAATCCTTTCAATTTATATATTTGCCTTGTCTGGGGGATTGCATATACTTATTTCTATTTATTGCAATGCCTAGTGTAGGTTTTTCATATGGTAGGTTGCTTGTATTTTTCCCTTTCTTATGAGCAACATACATTGTTTATTAGTTGTAGGTTTCTTATATGGCACTAGTTTTTCAATTGGTATCCTTTATGTGTCATGAATCAATCTATAGGATAAATTCCCCTTTGTTATAAATAACAAGTGCATATCTGTTACAAGTATTCAACACTTGTATACACACATTAAGGGGGAGTATATCTATAGGTTGTGATTTTGAGACTAACATGTATTTCAAGTGATATCTTTTATAGTCTTATGGACAAATGTACAAGTCCCAAAAGGTATGCAATGCTTAAAGGTTTCAATTGGTATCTTGCCAATTCATTTGTTCATTTAAGCTACCTCCATGCATAATATGGCTTAAATTTCCATCCTGACATTTGGTCTAGTTGTGCACATATCTCTCTCATATTATATGTATGCACGTATATAGGGGGTTTTAAATCATATTATGTGAGTTTCATGAATTTTGATACGTGTGCTTTCATTTCAATTTGTACCGTATTGTTGAAATTGTATCCTCACAAGTGGTATCCCTTCAATTGGTATTATTTTATTGGATCATGATTTATGAAGCTCTCTCCCATGTGCTCTAACGCTCTTCCTCAAGTTCAATATATGTTTGTAGCCCTTTTTGAGATAGTTGATAAAGGGGGAGAAGTTTGACAGCCAAAGTAAGAGGTATGCCTAGTGGAGAACAAGCAAGTAAGCAAGATGTCAAGGATGAAAAAGCAAGACTCGTCTCTATTTGGTATCAAGAGCATGCAATGGAGAAGCTCTTGCATAGATCGATCAAAAAAGATAGTGGCAATGGAGAAAGGGGGAGTCATAACAAAAGGGGACTAAGTGGTAAGAACATGCATCTAAACAATGTGGTAAAACTTTGTACTCTTTACAATTGGTATCATTTATTATTTGCTACTTGCTTTGGTTGTGTTGTCATCACCAAAAAGGGGGAGATTATAGCGAAAATGGTCCTATTATGCAATGATTGTGATTTTGGTGATTAATGACAACATAGTCAATGGGATTAATATATTTGTCAAGTATATGCTTTAGTAGGTCTCATGTATATAATACATAAAGAAGTCACCATAGTCAGGACAAAGTTTGGTTGAATTGGAGAAGTCCTAGGAGATTTGTTCTCACAAGATGGTTTGGTGTATTCTCACAAGATGGTTTGGTGTACTAAATGCAGTACTCACCGGAGCATATTCAGCAAAGGAGAAAGACCTCACCGGATAGTCTAGTGTTGAGGCTCAAGTACACATCGGAGTGTTTCTGCTCAAAAGGCAAAATGGAACAACCCACCAGATCTTCCAGTGATTAGAGGAAGATACACATCGGAGCATTTCTACCAGAGAAGGTTGCAGTCAGTAAAGATTGAAGATCAACTCACTAGATAGTCTGTTGAATAGAGATAGTTGCACCAGAGTATTTTCAGGGAAAAGAAGAGAAGGTTCAACTCACCGGATGGTCCGGTGTAAATGGGATGCACACCAGATGCTTATACCTGAGCATTTTACATAAAAAGACTGCAAAGGCGTGGTTTGGCTCAGGTTAACTTACCGGATAGTCCGGTGATGGAGATGAAGTATACACCAGAGTGTCCGGTATTCACAAAGGTTTTGTGGGGTTCTAACGGCTAGTTTCTGAGGTTGTACTCATCGGATCATCTGGTATTCATAGTAAATTTGAGCCGTTGGAGCAACAGCTAATCTGCGGGTTTGAGGCTATAAATACACTTGAGAAGGCATCCAAGCCATCAAAGTGCTTAAAGTGTTCATCCAAGGCGATTAAGTACAGCATTAGAGAGTGATTAATGTTTATAGGCCTAGAGAGAAGTGTTGTTAGGTGCTGGAATTTAGAAAGTGGATCAAGGAGTGATCCAATTGTGCACCAAGAGGTACGCTGGCGCCTTGGAGTCTTGGTGACTCGCTGGTAACTTATTGACTGATAAGCCCATGGCTCCTTCGAATATGATCAATACCACCAATAATCCTCAAATCATACAAGGTCCAATTATAAGAGCACGTGCACGATAATTAGACCACCATGTGAACTCGTTCCTTGATGTTCATGTTTCCTTGGATGGATTACTACTGAATTCTTGTGATGTTTGATTGCATAGGAACGTGAGAGAAACACCACAACCTTTCTCAAACGTAACTCCTTGAAGCTCAAGTCTACTCAGACTCAAGGCTGAGCTCTAGTCGTGGTCATAGTCGTGGTCAAAGTCGTGGTCATGGTTGAAGTTGAGTTCCAGGACAGCACGTCAATAAAACAGGCATAATTCTCTCATACGAAGTCCGTTTTAGGTAATCTTGGACATTTTGGAAAGCTTCTGATGGGCACTTTCCAATGGATATAAGCTCAATCAAATATTCCTTATAGTTTAGTCAAAGTCAAAGGAATAAGGTGTTGCATCACCGTTTTGAACCCTGCCGGGTTTTCTAATCTTGTCGGAGTCAGAGTCCAGGTTGTGCACGCCTCTCTCCACTATTGCACAACCCTAGGTTGACCTCCTCATGCCCCCCTATATAGACATAGTAGCCATCGTAGTTTAGGCTTGGATTTAGCTTAGATTATTCTGTTTAATACAGTTTCATCGTTTATCGGTTTGTTGAATCCAAACTCGAGTGTTTCATTGGTAATTAGCAATATTCAGATTGCATCTACCTGTTCTTGCTTGTGTTCTCGATTCACTTGCAGAAAAAGCCTTCTTTGTGAGGTCAACCACGTCTTGACACGGTTGATAACCACGGAGTAGTGGTGTAGTGGTTGTGAGGGTTCGTGATCTGTTCTGATCGGAGCCTTTGGATCATCAACGTCGAAACTCCACTAATCGACTTATCATATTACCTTCGGAAGATCGGTCAAACATGCATCATTGACCCTCTGACTTGATGTGGAGTGGCAGCAAGAAGATTGTGCGGGGTGGCGGCCCTTGTTGTGACTAAAACTCCAAAGTGAAGATGGCGCACAAATGAGCGGAACAGAGGTTAGTGTTGAGATCTCACCTTGGTGGGTTGGTGACTCAGCGTGCTTGAGGTCTTATCTTGGTGACTTGGTAGCTCAAGAGCCATGACCAGAAGAGACTTGGTGACTGGGAGCATATCCTTTATGGAGCTCCAACGTGGACTAGGGGTGGCTTGTGTGCCACCGATACCATGGGATAAAAATGTATTGTGCTGAATTTGTCTCTCTACCTTGTTTATGTTTCCGTATTTACATATTTGCAATTTACCTTGCTAAGAGTAGGTTACAATCCTCTTGAGCGGTAAAGTAGACACACTAGATAAACTTAGAGCACATTTAGATAAAAATTGAAATAGATTTATCTTGTGAAGTTTTTGAAACCATTAGTTTCGAACTGTCCTAATTTACCCCCCCCCCCACCTCTCTTAGGACATCACCGATCCTCACACCACCTGAACAACTGCAAGAGATACTCCGCCCTTCCCTCTCGCATGTACACTTTGCCCTTCTTGTGGTTGGTTGGCCTCCCTCCTCTCCCTCTCCTCCCTCTTCCTATCGGGGGTCAAGGCAGAGAGGTCATCGACGATGTTGTTGGCGCACTTGAGGACGTCATAGGCGAGGGCGGGAAGGTTGCAGAGTACTTCTGGGAGGTGGGGAGAGGAGCGAAGGTGGAGGAAGGGAAGGTCTTGGCGGAGATCCTCTCGAAGCTAGAGGCCAGATGGTGGTGAGAGCACATAGGGGCGAACAACGGTTGGAGGATGGCGTGAGGGGAGAGAGATGCCAGATGGGGTGTGCAGGAGGACAGGGATGGCATACCCGTCAAAATAGCGGGCCTGATGAAGGCTCTGCTGCAAACTGATTATTAGACATTTAGGTTAGAGGGTGGGATAGAGACTCTTGGAGATGCTCTCATTTAGAAGAGTGCATTAAATAGAATATATTCAAATTTAGGACATTGAGAAACTTTTACATACATAAAAGGGGAAAATGGTACATGCTAATGACTGCATGTGCAATTTTAGTGATATGTCACGCTATCCATTTCTGCCAAAGCAACAACAACCGCTCTTCTCCTCCCATGAGTAGAATGGGAAAAAAACAAAATGAGAAATCTGCTCGTTTGCCATGATGTTGAATTTTATTCTCACATTTTCCAAAGAGTTTGTTGGCTTTTCTCTTTGCCAGTTGTGGACCCAGAACAAAAATGATTAGGTATCCCATGCTAACTTGGTAGCGGTCTGGGCGTCCTACTTATTAGACTATATGGTGTCATATAGGCTGCTAAATATGATAGATCACTAAAAAAAATTAACCGGTGTCTTGTGCATCCTATGGATCCACTCCTACTCTTTACTGTGGAGTTGGTTTACCCCTACCAAATGTTGAACTTTCCTTTTTTCTTCTTCCTCCTCTGCTCTTCTTGAAGCTCTTCCATAGCGTGCCCCTATGCGCCCTACTGAGGCTGGCCACTGCCTCATACTTGAAGGGAGAGGATAGGGGACAGGACGAGGGGCTGCAAGGTGATTGATGCTAAGCACGCCATGGGCGGCCAGAGCTTGAGCTAGACATAGGGCGTGGTAGTGGCCCAAGCTTGAGAAGAACTAGGGCGTGGTAGTAGACCTGTTCACGGGTAGCCCGGTCTGGACTAAAAAACTCAAAATTACCTGGTCCGACTTGTTCCTAAGGCAGCCTCAGTCTCAATTTTGCAACTGGCACGGGCTTTAAATTTGAGCAGATCTGGTAGCCTGGCCCGCCCAAAAATTTCATCAGCTTACCACAGCACACCTCCTTACAATCACTATGGTCGGGCCAGTAACAAGTGCAACCAGCAGCAGCTATATAAAAAAGTTTACACTCCACAATCTAACTCTAATACTAAAATATTTGACTTTCTGTCCTCCTGTGTGCATGTTGTGTGCTACAGCAAGCGGCGACGCGTTGGACACGGGTGTAGCTAGCAAAGGTGGCCGCATGCAAGGGTGAGCATTTCGTTAATACGGATAATTCGGTATGGTTTATTTGATTTTAGAATATTTTGGTTTTTGAAAACTAGAAACCGATTTAACTGTAGAAATATCAAAAATCGAACCTATTTGACCATTTTATTTTGGTTTAGTTATTCCAGTTTTTGGTTTTTCACTGAGGTTATGGCTTCACGTGTACAGCAGGCGAAATAGTTTTTATTTTCAAAAAACCTTCGAAAAGGGCAAGGAGTTCCTACAATTCACTAAAGAATAATAGAGTTAACCCAATTTATAAGGAAAACGAGTCTGAAAACCTTACAAGCACACGATTTATTAGAAAAAACCAATGAAAAACCCTAACGGTAGAAAAATGCTAGGATGACCACCTAGGATGACTCACCACCACTTACCAACAACCTACAAACAACGAAGCCCTGTTGGTGTGATCTCAACTCCCATCACGAGTCTACAAGAGGTCGAGTCCTAAGGATGACTATGTTCCTCACGTTCGTGCTTTGATCAAAAGCACAACCGATATTTTGGTTGCGGTCCCACTTCGTGCTGTGCCTACATAGATGAGAGGGAGTCCGTGAGGTTGAGTTGATCCTAGACACCCAAACCCTAAGACGATTAGAAGGCACAGACAACGGGGTGAAGGTCATTGTCGCCATCTTCACATCGATCAGCTACACCAAGCGGGCATCCATAGGCTCGACTACATACAAGCGATCTGATTCTACATCATGCCTTCTACCTCTACTTCTCTCTGCTCTAAACCATCATCAAGCACCTAATGGCATCGTCTGGCTCTGGTAATGTGTTCTCGCTTTCGCTAAAGATGTGTATGTTCGGTTTTGAGGGCTAGTGATCATGTCTATGTGCAATTAAGATCTAATATTTGGTATCAGAGCCAATCTAGCGTCTAATCAAACCTAATTAGCCTTAATTAAGTTAAATCATGTTTGGATGATGCTAATTAGTGATAAATTATGCATTTTAAGTCCAATTAAGCTTGGGTTAATGCAATTATGTCACTGTTATGTGCACACATTCATGAATTAGTCATCAATTAGTCATGCTTAAGATTATTAGGCTTCAGGACTGATAGATTAGCTGTAATTAATCCTTAATTTTGCTTCAACTCCGTGCTAATTCTCCATGAATTAGATTGTCCTCATGTTTATGTTTATGATTGATTATCTTTTGGTACAATTATGTCTTACTTTTGGCTCGAATCAATACTCATGTTAATGTATTAGGTTACGTATTGATCATGTTTATGCACACTGTTATGTCAATAAGATCATGAATTGGAATAATTAGGTTCAAATTAGGCCTTTTATCATGTGTTGATGTATGTGTTCATGTTATAGTAGCCCCGAATAAGTCTAATTGGGCTCGATTTGGGGTATTTAGCTCGGCTAAGTATGTACAAAGGAGGGGAATTAGGGAAATCAAGAAAATCTTAAGGCAAAACCTTAAGAAATCCCCAATCCCCACCAATCCAAAGCCCCTAAAACCTTTTTTCCCCCAAATGTTGATACCCTAATCCTCAAATTTAGCCATAAATCCCTAACCCTAGAAGAAAATACCGAATTCAGGAACCCTAACCCTCAAACCCCTACTTTGAGTCCAAGTTTTAAGGGAGGGAAGGGGCCACTTACATTTTCTTGTTCACTATGGTCATCACCATGGAGGACTACCACCATTTCTTGTTCTTAGCCGGCAGGTTCTCCTCCTCCTCGGCGTCTCCGTCACAAGTATTGATACTTCAGCTCGGGCCTCCTTGCACCAACACCTTTTCGTCACACGTCGAGGTTCGCTAGAGACCAGATCCCCTTCTTCTTACGCCACACACGCATCGGGCGCCACTGTAGCTCTACCGACGGTGGTGCGTGCAACCAAAGTCAAGCGCGCGCACCGGTAGCCAGATCAGCAGTAGTGCCGCCTTGACTCCTCGTCTCTCTCATCCTCTCGCCGGCGGGCAAGACACCACCAGAACCCTCAGACCGCAGCCTTCATCGCTCTCTTGCGTGAATGTTTTGGACCGGAGAAGTGGAAATGATTTAGGGTTAGGGTTTGGCCCAGCGTCAGAGGGGTTTTTGTTCTGCCAATCTCCGCGATGATCCATCAGGTTGAATCCGGCAGCTGATGGTGCGTGTTAGGTCGGCTCGGGCCGACGTCACAGGCTAGAGAGCACACAAGAGAGCTAGGCCGCCGCGGGAAAAGCTGGGCCGCACGACGTGCATGAGCTGCTCTAGCCCGACTGGGCCGAGCGGTTGTTCTGGGCTAAAAGGATTTTAAAGCTGGGCTTTTCTATTTAAATGAATTTTCTAGTGATTTTTTAAGGTTTTCTATTTTATGCACTAGATTAATTCATCACTATGGCCTAAAATAAATAAATTTTTAATATGAAAAATTTAGATTTACTTATCTAAAGTAAATTTTCCTTTATGTAGTGGAATTTTTATGATAATGGCCCAAATAAAAATGTACCAAAATTCATGATTATTTTTCTAAACTGATTTTTCTGCTTTTATTTTATGCACTAGATTAATTGAATAATGTGTCCCAAATAGTAACATTTTATGCACCAAAATTTATGAACATTTCTCTGGATAAATTGGAACCAATGGGAAGATTTATTTAGACAATTTTGATGTCATTTTGACCATGGTTGCATACTGATCAACGTTGTTTGCGATCATGTGCTAAATTTTATGATTGATTTTATGTAGATCCATAATTACTTTCTAACTAACGTTGACTGTAACTATGTAACATTTATGAATTTACTAAAAATTCTTTTATGTTTTCTACCCAACTATGATACAGACTGGAATTGAATTTTTGTGAAATTTTGGAAGCTTTTAATCAGACCAACGTAGGGCTATTGTTATGCAAATATTTCTTCATGAATAATGTTCTAATTTGGCCCAATTTTTTTCTTCCGCTCTTAATGCTCTCACTGTTTCCACCACAATTGATGGCATAGAGCAGCTCACAGGAAACAATTATCCTGCTTGGAAAGTTAAAGTAATGGTTGTCCCTGGTAGTATGGACCTTGATTATACACTAAGGGTTGACGCTCCTACTGCTTTCGCTGTTGGTGTGGAGAATTACGAAAAACTTAAGAAAACTTACGATAATATTGCTAAAAAGTGGGAGCGGTCGAATCGTTTGTCTCTGATGGTTATGAAGAATTCCATCTCAGTAGCGATAATGGGAGGCTATCCCTTACTCACATAATACTAAGACGCACTTGGCACCTATGGAGGAGCAATTCAAAGGCACCTCCAAAGTTTATGCTAATACGCTCATTCTTAGATTTTTAAGCACTAAGTATGATAGGTCCAGCAGCATTAGAGTACACATTACGATGATAACATATATGACTATCAAGTTCAAGGGCATGGACACGGAGATATTTGAGGGTTTCTTTATCCATTTCATTATGACCTCTCTCCCTCCTAAGTTTTCTCCTTTTAAAATCAACTACAATACTCAAAAGGAGAAGTGGACTATGAACGACTTGATCATGATGTGTGTCCCAAAGGAAGAGAGATTGAGGACTGAAAACAAAGATTATGTTTCTAACGTTAGCGGCCCCAACAATAGAAAATTCTAAGGGGATTACAAATTTAAGAAGAAATTCTATTAATAATGTTTTCATGTTCATTTCATCAGGAGGAATCTTACTTTAGACCATTATGGTTATTAATGTAATTGCAGAGATAATAAATGTATCATTAAGTTTAAATTCAGAAATTATTAGTCCTGCTTCCTTTGAATGAATTCTTGATATCTCTAAATGTCTGTGATGTGAATAATGAAACTTATTCGAAACTATGGCATTGTCTTTTAGGCTATGTTTCGAGGGGGAGAATAGAACATCTCATTAAGTAAGAGATTCTCCACCCTTTAGACTTCTTTGACTGTAACCATTGCATAGGTTGAGGGGGAGATGTTGAGGTTTTTGAAATTCCTAATAAAGCACCTAACAATGAGCCTCAATAGTCCCAGAAGATCCCAACTCGTATAAAGAACACTCGCTTAAGTGACTTAATTCCATGAAGGATCAATAAAACTCTATGAGCGATAATGATGAAAGAAACTCCCGACAGAACCAAAACAGTAGGTTTTAAATGGGTTTACAAAACAAAGTATGACTCTCTAAGGAAAAACTTCAAAATATTCAAAGCAACACTCAAAGAGAAGGGATTGACAATAATAAAGCTTAACTAATGATTATTCATTTAAGTAAAGTTTAGAAGGGGAAATTCGTCATCTTATTCATAAGAATGATCTCAGTGAAGCTTTTACATTCTTTGTATTGCTGTTCACCGAGATATGTCCAAAGACATATATGGACAGAGTGCTAAAAAAATATAACATACATAAGTGATCTGCCTCACCTACTCTTATTGTTAAGGGCAATAAGTTTGGGACATTTTGATATGCGATGTCCGAGAAATCATTATGAAACTGATCAAATGAAGTCATTTCCTTATGCTTCAACTGTTATAAGCATTATGAATGTTCCCTAATTTAGTTCTCATAACCGAGATATTTGACAGATATCAATAAAATTTAGGACTAGGCCACTGGAAAGCCGTTAAGAAATCATTTCACTATTTTAAGTTACTAAGCACTACATGCTCATTTTTACGAATATGTTTACGAGGTGTTTGGATACTAAGGAAACCGACGATATGTTTTATCCTCACCCTCGCTAGAGGAGCTATCTCATGGAAAACTCTAAACAGACACTTACAGCATCATCAACGATGCAAACTAAGCTTGTAGCAAGTTATAAGGCTATCAGGTAGGCTGTATGACTAAAGAACTTATGTTATCCCCCAAATAAGAATGTAAGACAGCATTATGAAACCACTTATGTTATGCTCAATTTTCTATACAAGTATTAATAAGTCGAATGGTGCTGCCAAACACATCGACATTCAGTATTATGTTGTGAAAGATAGAATCCAAAATCAAACTATCAATGTCAAGCATAAAAGAAATGAGTGAATGCTTGCGGTACCGCTCACTAAAGGCTTACCACCTCATAATTTTCATGATTATGTTGCCGGCATGGGGTTATTGGAAAGCATATGATTCTGGATAAGAGGACCATAAAGCGAACTAACTCCCATTAAGCATAATGAATATCTATTTCGAGATGGAATAGTATGATATAGGTTTTTGAGTCTCAGTGGCATTTCATTAGCCATTGTAATGTTTTTGTCTTGTTATGCTGTTTCCATTGAGAGTAGGCATATGATGTTATCCTTACGATTATGGTGGAGAATGTTGGTGTGATCTCGGCTCCGATCACGAGTCAAGCGGAGGCTGAGTCCTAATGATGACTACGTTCCTCAGGTTCGTGCTTTGATCAGAAGCACAACCGACTTTTTGGTTGCGGTCTCACTTCATGTTGTGCCTATATAGATGAGGGGGGAACCCGTGAGGTTGAGTTGATCCTAGACTCCTAAACCCTAAGACAATCAGAGGGGCACAAATAACAGGGTGAAGGCCGCTACCGCCATCTTCACGTCGATCAGCTACACCAAGCCGGTGTACAGGCTCTACTACATTCATGTGTTGACACAAAAAGTTGCCACGCCAACACCCTGAGCACCACGTGTGCAATATCCAGCGAGCAGCACCCAGGATACCCCGGTCGTAGTACTGCATCGTCGGACCTTCGTCATCACCCATGCTCGAGAGGGACCCTGTCAGAGCGCAGATGGCCGTGAATCCGATGTGGGACTTCTTCCTTTCTTTTTGGATCAATGAGACAAAGAGGTAGTTCAAGCTGTCGTTAGGGTCTTTGGCAAAGGAATGGAAATGGGACCCCCTCGACTTCTAAGCGAGTCAATCCCAGTAGAGAGAGGAAGACCTTTAAAAAAGGCTTGTCCTTGGTCGTTGGAATCAAGAACAGGTAACGATATATATTGAAAAAGAGAATGGGACTACAGGAACTAGGCAAAAGACGAAAGGTAAAGTAGATTGATTTGATTGATTAGTTGATGTCCTCAATCGGCCATGACCCTCTCATATTTAAAGGGCAGCAAGTCTTAGCCACAAGAGATCAGGACTCCTAATTCATACCGAACAAGACTTACAAATATAATTTGGCTATGCCTACCTGATCTCCAAACTTTCTATAGAAAACATATATTTCCTATTTGAACATGTATAACTCCCATATATCTACCCGAATACGCTTTAATGTTGTTCAGCCTTCTTTAGATTCAACCAACTATTTCATCTGTCCGAACACCAACTGTAGGAATAAACCATGATCACTGGTCGTCTAGTCATTAGTCATGACCACTGGTCATGTTCACTGGTCTGAAATCACTATTTACTGGTCGGAGGGGTACTGTTCCTCTGGTAGGAGGTTACTGTTGACTGGTCGGATGTTACTGTTCATCTGGTCATGGTTACTATTCATCTTATCGCGGTTACTGTTTACGAGTCGGAATACTGTTCACCAGTCAACCAGGAAACTTCCAGAACCAAAATTCTTCACAACATGCAAATTTCGGTCGTCAACATATGCCCCCTGTTTTTTTGGTAAAGCTTGCGTGCCAAAAAACATATCTTCTCTACTTCTACGTTTCTTAAGGCGATGATCAAGACATCGATCATGAATACTTAGGACGATGGTAGCTAATACATCAGCCTTACGTCTTTACTTATTGATTCACTACATCATTTAACCGAAACTCCGAATGTAACATAAAAATCGTATTAATGTCCATACCTTCGGTTAATAAAGCATCATTAGCATGCACCAGCGACTCTCCATAATCAAGCAATTCTTCATCTTCCTTGTCACCTTACATAGGCGCCGGCGTTGTTGTTGGTAAAGGGGTTGTGGTAGGAGCTATTATAATATCTAGCTTTGATCTTCATATTTGCTTCATATGTTGCATTGGCTTAATCTCATTGAAATTAGCATCTCGTAACTATTCAGCTTGTTGCTCCACAAATCCTTGCTTGTGTAACCGCTGCAATCTTCATTTCTTTGTGTGAGATAGGCTTGAGGGACACGACCTCGGCTGCAAGTACTTAGAAAGCGGTTCTCTACTATTTGCTTCAAGATCATTAGGCTTCAAATCAACTTGGATATTAGTAGGTATTTGTTTAGACTTGACCGATTTATCGCAAAAAACAATCGATCCTTTGTCAAGTTCTTCGGCTAATAATTTTATTGAACCAATCTCAATAATATCAGCAGTAGTAGTACTTGCCTTATCAATATTAGAATCTGAATTTATCTGTCCTTTGCCCGGTATACTTTTTTCACAACTTTAGCATGTTGAACATCATTAGACCGATTTGTATGCTTTGATCGGTCATGAGTAGGACATGAAATTCTATTAAATACCGGCCTCCGTGGTGCTATCCACATCGAATAAAAAGGATTAAATTGCATAGGAGGGGTGGCATCCACATACCGTTATAGCCCCAAGTTGGGCAAGGAGGAAAAGGAATTGGAGGAGGCATCCTTGACCATGGCGCCATACCGAGTGGCAGGTAGACGTTAGTAGCATTATCTTTCCTTGGTTGATGATGATGGCTCACCCCTTGCCTTGGAGGTGATCTTGATCGCTTAGCTCCACTTGACCAATTCACATGAGTTTGAACGGCCTTATCTTTCTCATATTTAGACAAGAGTTGCTTGAAAGTGGGCTTGAATTTCTTAACCTTGTTGTGTTTCTTCGCTTCATTGAGTTTCCACTTGCCAAGCTCCGGATTCTTTGGCTTGATCATCCTTGGTTTAGCATTAACATGCCCCTTGGTGGTCGAAGTGTTCTCCGCAGTCTTGATTGATTTCTTGCTTTCGGGAGTCTTCTCAAGTAACCCCTCTTTCAACAAGTTTTTGCCACCTCCCCCCCCCCAAAAGTTTTGGCCTTTCTTCACCAACGATTACATTTTTGCCTTTAGTCGATTCAGTTTGAGTTGGCCAAATTAATATGCTCTTATCTTGGAGATCAACTACATTAATCGGGAACGGTTGAAGGTCCACTTGCATCTCCACAAACTTCAATCGTCCTTTATTAATGGCAAATTGAATCTGACGACGGAAAATATTGCAATCGTTAGTAGTATGAGAATATGAATTATGCCATTTGCAATAAGCTCGCCTCTTTAACTTATCTAATGGCGGAATTACATGACCATGAGGCAGCTTAATCTGTTTTTCTTGCAGCAAGTAATCAAATATTCTATCACACTTTGCTACTTCAAAAGTAAATTCAATCTCTTCTTGTCGATTCTTCGGAGGCATCGGCTTAAGAGAAGGACAAACGAATGGTTTAGACTTAGAAGACCAAGCCCATTTGGCCACACATACATCAATGTCACCATCATCCGAATTTTCAGATTAATATTCAAGCATGTGCACATTAGGACGATCTTCTCTCACTCTATCATTCAACCTATGAAAATTTCTAGACTCTTTAGCCCGGTTTTCTTGAGCTAGAGCTTTTTTATAATACTTGCCTAACATCTAAGAAATCATGATTCTCTAGCTTTTCTTTTAAATGAGAAAGTAAACCAGAAAAAGTTAGATCGGTCAAATCTCTATCAGAAATTGTCAAATTAAAACATTGGTTTCTTATATCTCTAAACCTTCGAATGTATTCAGCAACAGACTCATTATGTTTTTGTTTAACCGATGTCAAATGTGACAATCTAAGCTCAGTAGTATAAAAATACTCATGAAATTTTTGTTCTAATTGGGGCCACATATAAATAGAATTAGGTGCTAGAGAAGTAAACCAGATAAATGCAGGGCCAGACAATGATAAAGGAAACAATCTCAATTTCAACATATCGCTAGCACTAGCTTCACCACATTGTAAGATAAATTGAGCAATATGGTCTAGAGTGGTTTTACCATCATCCCCAGTAAACTTAATAAACTCAGGCACTTTATACCCTTTGGGATACTGAATATTATTATAGAAACCAGGGTATGGTTTTTGATAGACACGTGCTCTACCCTTAGGTTCTACCCCCAAAGTGTTCCTTTAAAATACTAGCCTTTTGCTCTCTAATACTTTCGTGCCCCATAGGTTGCTCAGCCGAGGGCCGTGTAGGAATCACATTAGTTTGTTGTTGTTGCCCAAAAAGAATGTGGTGGTGTATTATGAGAATGCGGCACAACGAGCTGTGTATATGGAGTATTTTGTGGAGGCACATTAAAATAAGTCTCCGACAATAGACCGTAAGGGATGCCGGAGCCTTGTGGAGGTATAGGAGGCGTACTATATGCAACGGTATTATATGAAGCTATTGGTATGTTTGTTGAAATTTCATTAACTCGGCTATTGTTATTAGTTACATGTGGAACCAAGTTAATTATACTAGATGTAGTATTTGACAATGGAAAAGCGAATGGTGTGGTGTCACAACATTGGCCGAACCTACAACATTAGTTCGGCTATAAATTTGTTCCATTGGCATAATTTGTTGTGTAGGTATAGGTGGCATAAATTTTACCGATGAATAAAAAGACCTTGCTGAATTGTACCATCATTATTAGAAGTTGAAGCACTAGCATCATGTGATAGAGGCTGTTTTAGTGTATCCTTAATATTTTGCATCTCAAGAACCATTGACTCTAAACAGTTACTGAGTGATTGATTAAAACCCTTAACTAATGCATCAAACTTGTTACTCATAATAGCACCTACTTGCTGATCAATCATCAAAACAACTTTCTCTTCAGAAGAAGGTGTGTTACTCACAATGGGAGTTACCTCAAGAGGGTATAGATAGGTGTGAAATCTCCTCCCTTCTGGACGATGCCCTGCCTCGTCTTTTGGTAGCGCGAAGCGAACGCCCTGTCGAACTCCATCTTGCACCTTTCATATTCTTGTTGTGCCTCCTCATCTAGCTCCTCAACTGCAGGCACAATGACGTTGTAAGGGTCGACTTCGGATTTGTTTGTCATGGCTAAGGTTTTAAAATTCGGCTAAAAGGTAGCGGAAAGTTTCTTCCCCCGCGGAGTCACCAAAAAGTGTGTTGACGTGAAAAGTTACCATGCCAACACACTGAGCAGCTCGTGTGCAATATCCGGCGAGCAGCACCCAAGATACCCTAGTCGTGGCACTGCGTCATCGGACCTTCATCGTCACCCACGCTCGGGAGGGACCCCGTCGGAGCACAGATGGCCAGCGGCTTGTCCTTGGTCATTGGAATCAAGAACAGGTAGTAATATAGATTGGAAAAGAGATCGGGACTACATGAACTAAGCAAAAGACGAAAGGTAAAGTATATTGATTTGATCGATTGGTTGATGTCCTCAATTGATCATGACCCTCTCATATTTAAAGGGCAGCAGATCTTAGTCATAAGAGATCAGGATTTCTAATTCAAACCGAACAAGACTTACAAATATAATTCGGCTATGCTACCTAATTTCCAAACTTTCTATAACAAACATATATTTCCTATTTGAACACGTAAAACTCTCATATATCTACCCGAATATGCTTTAATGTAGTTCGACCTTCTTTAGATTCAACCAACTCTTCCATCCGTTCAAAGACCAACTGCAGGAACAAACCATGATCACTGGTCGCCTGGTCATTAGTCATGACCACTGATCGTGTTCACTGGTTTGAAATCACTATTCACTAGTCTGAAATCACTGTTCATTTGTGGGAGGTATTATTCACTGGTCAGAGCTTACTATTCATCTGCTCGCGGCTACTGTTCACTAGTCGGAATACTGTTCACCGGTCAACCAGGAAACTTTCAGAATAGAAATTCTTCACAACATGCCAATTTCAGCCGTCAACAACAGGCGATTTGATTCTACATCACGCATGCTATCTCTACTTCTCTCTACTCCGAGCTATCATCAAGCACCTAATTGCATCATTAGGATCTAGTAATGTGTTCTTGCTTCCACTAAAAATGTGTGTGTTCGGTTTTGAGGGCTAATGATCATATCTAAGAGCGATTAAGATCTAACAAACCCGATATGAGTTGTCGTTGCCAGGCATGTCAGAAGCGACAAAGCAGCTCCGATTTCCCACGGTGGACCTCAGCTCTACCTCCTTATCGTCGCATCCAGACACAACCACCAACACCCGTGAGAATGAGTTTGCCGCATGTCATTGTTGCCGAACTTCGTCGCACCTCACGACGAAACAGCACAGACTTCACTTACCATGCTCCCTCCACACGTACCAGCTGTTTGCATTGAGTGCATGTAAGTAATAAAACTATAGCATAATGATATTTAGACTATCTCCAACCATATTCCCTTCATTTCGTTCCCTTCCCAATTCCCTTCCTCGTTCCCATTCCCTTTATTTTCTCTCATCTCCAACAACTTCCCTTCGAGGGGAATCGCGAAGGGAACGGAGAGAGAATCCCGTCCTGAAGGAAATGACCCTGAGAATCCCGTCGTGAAGGGAACTGTGAAGGGAAACCATTAGGAGCGCTGAAGGGAACGGGAATCGCTTCACGATGGGAATCTGCCCGTGAAAGGATTCCCTTGGGCTTGGTCTTAGGATTGTTGAAACACTAAGATGGTCACGCAACCACCCTATGCACAAATTAATAAACTAACGAAGTGAAACGATTTTGGTTGTTTGTTTTCTTCAGTTTCAGCCATCTACACAAACAAAAGAATGAAGATTAGCACTTGAAGGAACAGATTCAGTCACAAACATTCAGATACGATGTTGATTCAAAGTAAAGAACTTACGTTGCAAGATTGCTCGTTTGAGACCGTTTCTGCTTGCCTCCTACTCGGCAGCTCCTCCGCTGCTCCACCTGAGGCCTGACCTCATACTTGCTCCAGCGCTTTCTTCTATAGGCTATAAGCTGTGGAAGTAGCTGCAAGGGGCGGTGATGGTAGATCTGCGGAAGGCGGCAGCGAGTGACATCTCTGGACTATGGCTGCAAGGGGCAAGCCGGCGAGAGCGGCCGCGGCGCGAGGAAGTCGGCCTGGAGCCTGGTCGGGTGAGGGCGTGAGGCGGCTACGACGGGAACGGCACGTGACGTGAGGTTACACTGGGTGCGTGACTTAGGCCCCGTTTAGTTGCAAGAAACGTTTCAGATTCTCTGATGATTCTCTAGAATCCCTGCCAAACGCACCAAAACATGAAACGTTTCACCTTGAATCACCTGAAACGTTTCTCATTTTTAACACTACGAGGAGAATCACCCAAAATGGTGTTTCACCCGTTTCTAGAATCACTCAGGTCATTTTTCTTCAAGAATCCGAATCCAGAATCCCTGCCAAACGTTTTCAAAAAATTGAGGGTGATTCACCAGAGAAACGTTTCCAGGGAGAATCTGAAACCGAAACGTTTCTGGGAGAATCTGGAGCCCTGCCAAACGAGCCCTTAGGTAGTAGCAAGTTGGAATGGTACTGGAACAACCCAGTATAATTTAATTAACTAATTAGTTATTTTGATATAATTAAATAATTAGTTAGTTAATTAAGTTGAACAAAATAGATTCATAGATCACTCTGCCTCCATCCTTACAAATAACTGAAAACCGAACGAACTTGATTTTGAAAACCGATCATGAAACTGAAAACGTAACAAACCGCAAAATTCGGTGGTTCTAATTTGACTTCGGTTTTTGTGTTTGGTTTTCAGCTTTTTTTTTCTCCTAGCAACATGTTCATCTTGTGGAGACCATCAGTCACACGCCTCCAGCAAGGAGTGACGACCCTCAGCGTGGACTTAGCTAGAAAGTGTAATAGTTGTGACACAAATATATAAGACCAGCATAATAGTAATCAATATTTAGGTGTTTTATTTGAGGAATAGGTCAGTGAAGGCAACGAAACGAAGGTTGCCAAGACTATATAATTTTTTTCTTTTGTTTTTTATATTTTCTTAGTTGTTTCTTGTGTGTACGTGATTTCAGGTGTTGATTTTGCTACTGATTATCAGAAAAGACTATGAACACATAACATGCCTTAGCATTTGTACGATTTCACACATTTGCTTTCTTAAAGCAATATGGTTTAAATGGAATCCGTTCGAACCTGTAGAACTACATAATCGAATCAAACTGGCTTAGCCTAGCATTCCTAAGCCCCTAGCATTCAAGACTACCTGGCCCTCCTGGATCTACTTCCCGTTTCTCACCTCCCCACCTCGCCGCCGCCGCCGCCCATCTCCGTCACCCGACCCCAGCAATGATCGCCGCCGCGCCATAGCCCACCGCAAGATGCCCCCGCCCGCTTCAACGCCGCTCCCCCGCCTCCTCGCGGCCATCTCCGCCGCCGCCTCATCGCCCGCTGATCTCCGCCGCCTCTCCCACCTCCTCCTCTCCCCCTCCGCTCCGCTCCCCCCGCTCCGGTGCCTCAACAACCTCCTCATGGCGCTCGCCCGCCACCGCATGCTCCCGGACATGGAGTCCCTCGCCTCCCTGATGCCCGCGCGCAACCTCCGCACGTATACTACCCTCATCAACGCCTACTGCCTCGCAGGCGACCTCCCTGCCGCGAAGCGGCACCTGTCCTCTCTCCTGCGCGCCGGCCTCGAGCCTGACTCCCACACCTACACATCTTTCGTCCTCGGGTACTGCCGCGCGGGGCTGCTCGCGCACGCCTGCAGGGTGTTCGTGCTAATGCCGCTGCGGGGGTGCGCGCGCACCGCGTTCACGTACACGGCGCTGCTCCAGGGGCTGTGCGGTGCCGGAATGTTGCGCGAGGCGATGGCGGTTTTCATGGGGATGCGGGCCGATGGGTGCACCCCTGACTCACACGTGTACACCACGATGGTGCACGGGCTGTGTGGGGCGGGGCGAGCTGGGGAGGCGGATGTGCTGCTCGCAGAAGCAATGGATGAGGGATTTAAGCCTAATGTGGTTGTCTACAATGCGCTGATTGATGGCTACTGCAATACGGGAGACTTGGAGATCGCAGTTGAGGTCTTTGAGGGAATGGATGGTGAAGGGTGCTCGCCCAATGTCCGTACGTATACTGAGCTGATTTGTGGGTTCTGCAAGTCCGGGAAAGTAGAGAGGGCCATGGGTCTGTACAGTCGGATGATTGAGGCGGGTTTGGCACCAAATGTGGTGACATACACAGCCTTAATTCAGGGGCAGTGTAACGAGGGGCACTTGGAATGTGCTTTTAGACTTCTTCATTCAATGGAGGCTGGTGGGTTGGTCCCTAATGAGTGGACTTGCTCAGTGTTGATTGATGCTCTGTGCAAACGTGGGAGAATTGAGGAAGCTCGGTTGTTTCTTGGGTCTCTTTTTCAGAAGAGAGTTAAAGTGAATGAGGTTGTCTACACCAGCATGATAGATGGATTGTGCAAGGCAGGAAAGTCCGGTGATGCTCTTGATCTGATGAAGAAAATAATCCCGGAGGGGTTTGTGCCCGACGCCCACATGTACAGTTCACTTATTGATGGACTATGCAGGGAAAATAAGCTGTCAGAAGCAATGTTGCTGTTGGATGATATGATGGAGAATGGGGTACAAGCTAATGCTGTCACGTATACCATTCTAATTGATAAGCTACTTAGGGAGTTTGGGTCTGAAGGTCCAAAGAATATATTTGATAAGATGATTGTAGCAGGTGTTAAGCCCGACGTTTTCACTTACACTGTATTTATTCGCTCGTATTGTCAAGAGGGAAGGATGGAAGATGCTGAATCCATGATAGTTCAGATGATTGATCGCGGTATTTTCCCTAATTTAGTCACATATAACACACTGATTAAAGGGTATGCAAATCTTGGACTAGTGAATCAGGTGTTTTCATCTTTCAAGAGCATGGTTGATAATGGGTGCAAGCCAAATGAGGAGTCCTACACAGTTCTGCTTAGACTGCTGGTAAAGAAAAATTCCAGTGACAATATCGTTGCCAACTCTGTTAATATATGGGAAATAGCTGACATGAAATTTCTCCAGGGACTTCTGGAGGAGGTGATTAAGCTTCAGTGCACCACAGCCACCTATATTTATGATTGTTTTATTAGATGTTTATGCAGATTTGACAGATTTGAGGAAGCAAAAACTTTTCTCATTGGAATGCAGACTGCTAACTTGACCCCAAGTGAGGATGTATATACCTGTATGATAGAATGTTGTTGCAGACTCAAATTGCTAAAAGAAGCTTTGACATTTCTTGATTCAATGGCCAAAAGTGGCTATTTACCACATTTAGAATCTTACAGGTTTATTATTTGTGCTCTTTGTGAGGAGGGCAGCTTTCATACTGCTAAACAAATTTTTGGTGACATATTGTCAAAGGAATACAACTGCGATGAGGTTGTTTGGAAAATTTTGATTGATGGTTTATTACAAAAGGGAAACGCTGCTGACTGCTCTAGCCTGCTATCGTTTATGGAGGAAAAGAATTGTCGACCTAGTGCTGCAATATATGCTAGGCTTCCAGGTGAAATAACAGCTGCAGGTGAAGTTCAGGAAATTGCTAGATGAATTTGGACCAATCAACCAACCGTTGCGTTGATGTTGACGGGCTATTGCAGAAGGTATGTATATTAATTCCTCATTTTCAACTCCAATTTTTGTGCACCCTATCTTTTGGTTTCATTTATATATATTGTAGCAATGCAATAACCTTGTTTGTGCTATTGCTCCTTCGAGATACATCTTATTTGATAAGTTTATGCAGTTTATTTAATGTAATATGTGTATTTAAAATAGAAATATTTTAAATCATGATTATTGTGGTGTGTAGCAATGTGGCTAAAAAAGCTTTCGCAAATAGCAGGAACCATCATGAAAACTATCCTGTGTTGCATCTAGAATACAACGCAGATTAATATCAGGCCTTTTAGTAATCTGTGGACTCTTAGAAACTTTTTACCCTATTTGTTTCCCCAATTAGTGCTGTCAACCATTTAGCGTCCGAATATATATATCTGAATGTTATTACTTTCTGTAACTGGTTCTATTTGGCCCCCTACATCCTGAAACCTGAATGAAACTTGGCAGGAAAGCGGCCAATGAGCCCAAAAAATCAGTTGAACAGGCAAGTTCTGAAGTTGTTTCCCTAATTTTTAATAAGATATAGATAGTTGAAACAACATGGTCATGTCAAATAGTAACACCAAGCACTACAGTCATTATTAATCATCTATGACTGGCCAAATTTCTTGTGAAGCTATCAATAAAATACTAGACTTAACATAATCTGAATTTGTGTCTTTCTACTCAATCTTGTTCTGACTATCAAAAGTGCCAGTTGCAGCATCCATGTTCATGGAACATCTAGTTAATTCTGTGTCATCTCAAATATAAATGGGGAAATCTCTGTCACTATTTGTTGCTTTCGAGCATTAGTTTTTTGTCTGCTCTCGGGTCTAATTCTTTATAATTTGGAATATAGCTTGCCACAAGATATTATGCCCTATTGTGTGCTCAAGTAAATAAAAAATCAAGTATAGTATGCTGAATTTCTGTAATCAACATTTTCTGTGCACCCCTAATTTTGTTCACCACTCTATTTGATCTGTGCACAGCTTTTTAAAAACAAAGCATTGTATTTTTTTCGGTGACATGAGTTACACAATCTCCATTGCAGCATTGCAACAGTAATTCAGTAAGAAATGCATTTCGGGTCAGTCATTTGATCTTTCAGTTGAATCTGCTTCATCCTTTGGAACATGCAGTTCGAGAAGATTCCACGAACTCAGCACAGAATATCTTTCCTCTCAATGTCTCCAAATATTGCTAAATGTCAATGTGTCAAGCGCACAGCAGCTGCTTAGTTCTACTGAGAAAAACATCATCTAAATTAGATGGTTGGAGAATTATAGCAGTCTATTGGCTGTTTTGCGGACGGCGAGATAGCTGTTGCCACATGAACAAAAAAGGTGCCTTTGAGATCTTGTCTTTTATGTTGTGTTTAATTCACAATTATTGATTCCTCGTACCTTGTTTGTACTGCATGTGTTTCTACATTATGTTACTTTTAAGAGAACATCCATTTGTTGTTGAATTACATTAGTTGGATTGAATTGAGTGGGCTGATATAACCTGTCTTGTACACTGAACAATTATTTTTCGCCTTGTGGTTATCAGGATTGATTTCCTAGTCCAAGAGATATGCACAGCAACAAAGTGGAACTGTTTGTAAAGATTGAGAACTAGAATTCAGTGAAAATACTAGGTTTTACTCAGAATGGAAATGGACTCTTTATGGATCTCTTAATTTGTATCATTACTGAGTATTTCTGAACGATCACTCCAAGAATACTTGGATGGTAAGATGCATTTATTCATCATCTCTCTATGGATCTTCTTGTTGCCCCTTTCGTATTGAAGTTCCAATTACTTATATTTTTACATTCAGCAGGTAAATATGGTAACCAACTCCTGGAAAATGCTACATATGCTGCTTGTCGCTCATGCACTGAATCAACTCTGTATATATGCAGGTAAGCTGGGAATCCACCTATATAAATAATTGGAACTTAGGGTTTGAACATAATCTGTTATCCAGCTTTTAGGATTATATTCAAACTCAGTTGTATGTTGCTCATTATGTCCCTGTCTTAGTACTTGTCTTTCTAGCATTGCAAACTTTCAATTGCAAAAAGGTTGAGGACAAGATGTCTGGATTAAGGCATTTTTATAGGTTTTGACAGTCTCGATGTTTTGGAAATTGAAGTCCAGATTGCTAGTATAGGATGTCATACAATTAAATTCAAAGTTCTTTTCATTATGATTGAGATCTGGGTATTTGGGAGATATTATTGATCAGATTAGGAGTTTCTGATATTAGGTTACTTATAAGTCACCCCATTAGGAGTTTCTAATATTAGGCTACTATGATTATAAGTCACCCCAAAACCCCACATCCCACTGAAGGGCAGTTACAACATTGGATTTGCACAGCGGTTTCTTTTTGCTTCCTGGAGCCAGAGTACCTGAGAAGTATAGTGGACCTAAGAATAACTTTTGTTTGGTACACTAACTATAAAGACTTTTGTCTTTATGGCAGCACATGATAACCCACTGTAGGATAGGACACACAATAAGCGGAGATTATGCTATTCGTTTACTTCTTGAACAGTTGAACTTAGATTGTCAACATACTACTTGTGCATGGTAAATAAATACGGATTACGTTTTTTAGAAGATAGTTACCCAGTCAATAAGAATTTGAGACATGAATTCCTTGTCCTTTTCTTTTTACTGAAACATGAATTTCCTTTTTTTGACCAAAGCATGGATTCCTTGTCGTACATACTCGCAAATTTATACCAAATTGAATCTTATGATAATATTGATAAAGGTTATGTCATGTTTGCCTTGTGTTTGACCAGATTGTCAAGAATTGCTATGAAAGGCAACATGAGGGAGATATTGGATGATGAGTTGCTTGACAAAGTTACGCACCTTTGTTGAAATAATGAGGTGAGGAAAGCACCGCAACACATTATATATTTAATAAAAAATGACCATAGGGAGAAGACAACCCCCATAGTTTTATATTAGAGGGGAGTACTGACCTACAGAGTACCTTGGTTCGAGCCTAGGCCCGCCTCAACTTGAGGCTCTAAAAACTGAGCTATCGCTCGGTTCTTCTATATAATTAATAATACTGAAAACTTCTTTATTGTTTGCTTTTTCATGTTGCAACTCATTAATCAATAATACTCAAACATTCAAATTCGTTGTGCTTTTCTGAAAATGAGTGGAAATGATAGGATGAGGTTAGTTACGGACAAATTTGCTCTTGCAACTTGAAAATTGTAATACAGTACCCCCACCATTTCAACCTTTGAATTGGAGGAATTTCCAAGGAAATCCAAAGGATTCTGTCCATCAGGACTCAGTTCTATTTTGTTGTTTGGGATGGAGGAAAGGCTAATGGTTAGGTGTGGAAGGAGGTAGTGGTGGTAACCCCCCGTAAACATTCTGGGGCATTTTGTTAGTTTACCCGTTTGATGGTATTATTTTTGCAAGTTCTCACCCGTTGTAATCGAAAAAAAAAAGGATTAAAAGCGTGGTGTAGAGATGGTATAGGCGATACCATATGAGGTGCCCATGTAGTCGTATGTGTTGTAAGTGGAATGTGATCCACTAAGAAAGACATGACCCGCCCACTGCTTGCGTGTAGATCGAATCAGGATTATCAACGGCAGTGCACGTACACACACATAAGCTAATCTTAAATACTACTACTACGATGATGCGAAGGAATACTATGGCAAGTGACAAGGGCACGGGCATCGGATTAAACATTCGATGCCTCACTGCTCAATCTCAGTAGTATTTTTTATCAAATATTTTCACACAAAAACATTTCCTCAACAATAATATTTTTATAAAAGTTTTTCCCAAAAA
This sequence comes from Phragmites australis, assembly GCF_958298935.1. Classification (NCBI taxonomy): domain Eukaryota; kingdom Viridiplantae; phylum Streptophyta; class Magnoliopsida; order Poales; family Poaceae; genus Phragmites; species Phragmites australis. The sequence continues at coordinate 14,492,176 of NC_084936.1, read as the reverse complement.
AAAAAACATTTCCTCAAAAATCGGTTACACTACGACTCCAGAAGGAATCAAACGAGCTCGTTGAGTCTGCCAGAATGGAAGGAATTGATGTAAACAACTTTTTTTTTTTGCATTTTATCAAAGTATAAACATCATATATATGATATGGTTCCTTCATTGTGGACACCTGTTAGAGTGTCACACCCAATTTTAGAAGGGGACAAAACCAGGTTTAAATTACATATATTATGATTAAATTTTATACATGCAGCGATTTCATCAGTGTATCACACACAGTATTATTATTATAATATTTAACTTAAACAGAAATTAAAAGACTTCAAAGTTTTAGATAAAAGTACACAAACTAAATACAGTGAAGCTTCAACTTTTACAGGCAATTGACCGGAGAAACTACCAGCTTAGCAATTTTCATTTTTATCGACGTAGAAGTCTGATTCTTCTTTAATGTCTGAGCAGCGCTTGATGTATATTTAGAAGGAAACAACAAGTATGAGTATATATCGTATTTCGTAAGTGTGGAAAAATAAATGTCATGCAAGTTTAAATAAAGAAACAAGCTGTAATAGTTTAAATTTGTATAAAAATTAACTATGCTAACGAAGAGTTATAAAAATATCCTATGTGACTCGGTGAATTATCTCTAGATTTTCAACTCCTAGTAACATCTTCACATGTTTCTCAACCACCTGAATCTCATATTAGGTTCCTAAATCAACCGAATCAAACTAAACTTATTCAACTAATCATGTGAGGATTTAAATCTTTTATATCCGTGAGCACGGTTGATATATCAGATTTTACACTCTGCAAAGATTGTTCAGTTTTTCCCGTGCGTCGTGAATTTTCTTGTTGCCGTGTCCGCGAAACACTTAACACATGTCAGTAGTGTGCATACATTGATTTAAACCCTAATAAAATTTTAGCAAAATTTTAAGGAATTAGAAAATAAAAACCAGTTATTACGCAGACTCTAGCATTAGAACATTTCGACTCCAGAAGGAATCAAACGAGCTCGTTGAGTCTACCAGAACGGGTAATTTATATGTCTAATAAGCTAAATGACTTTAAGTTACTACAGATAAAAAATCATAGGCCGTGTTCGGGAAAAGTCAATTTGTGTCTTTTTTTGTGTGTGCATAAGCTGGCCACCTTGTACTCCACAGACCACAGTCCACAATCCATAGCATATCTTTTTATGGCTTTTAGTGTGCCAATGTGCCCAACAATTTTAGATTAGATTGTAATATTTTGTATAGATTATAAGAATAAAAAGTTAATCGAAAGTTTAAATCCATAAAAGTGACAGCATATTTTCTTAAAAAGAAGATAGAACTAGAAATGAACAAAATTCAAATGGAAACCTTTCCATAAATTAATATTAGAAATTCCATAGGTTTAGAGAAATAGAAAGATGTTGAAATATGATAACCAATAGTTTAAATATGGCTTGACCTATTTCCCCTGTAGTGGTTAATTTTTTTATTTGCCTGTTCTCATAGAAAAAGACCCACACTTACTGCAGCCTGGAATCCCAGGTGCGTTTTGGAGACTATTTCAAGATATTTGACTTTTTTCTAGAAAGGTAATGGGGCATCGGGGTACTGCACCTTCTTAATTAAAAAATGACATACTTAAAGAACTACTAAAACCTCTGATTGGACCACCGAAACAATCATTTCAAACGAATAATTCTAGGAATATCCACCGAAACAATCATTTCAAACGAATAATTCTAGGAATATGTTATTGGACCACTATAGAGACCTACTCTCTCCACTTTAAAATAAGTGTTGTTTAATATATTGATAAAATATAGTAAAAATATATTATTATGAAAATATTTTTCAAGAGAAATATACCCGTGTCATTTTCAAGTATCCAAACACAATACATAAAAAATAATTTATAACTAAAGTTTAAAATAGTTGATTACACATAATCTAAAACTATACTTATTTTGGAAAGGAGAGAGTAACCATTAGCACCAAAACAAAACAGCCATGGTACCCAAAGCATTTTGCATGGCAATATGCGAACATCTTGGTATTCTTGTCTTCGATGTATTTAAAGGATACATGCTACTTACAAAACAAAATATATATTAAATTAGCTAATTGTGAACATACTATTAAGTCGAAATAAATTAAACTTTTGCAAACAAAAAAGGTAACGCCCGGTGGTTCATAACCCATAGTTCAAAACCATGCAACATGACATATATAGATGACGCATTTATTCATGAGGATCAATTACTTCAATCATCGTCAAATGCAACAAAACCATCCAATCATCTAGTCTCCTCATCTAAATCTTTGTGCATCCCCTACTTGGATGTGGCTACTTTGCGAGGTGATTCTCAGCAACAAAACTGATTATAGAGACTGCTATACCGGAAAAAAAAATCAATTGCGCGAACAATTTAGCATCCACGTATGACAATAAAAATCAAATCCATCAGGGCATTGATTATAGTTTGTTTATCTTTTTTTGGGGGGGGGGGGGTTGCAGTACCAGATTCGAGATCCACGATAGATTTAGGTGAAATCCTGCCAAACGGAGTGACTACCCAATTTTATGAAGCAATATGATCCATGTATCTTCCTCACTTTCCTATACAATTCTATGAAACAGTCAAAACATTATTCCAAATGTGGATCCACTCTCATGGAAACCAATTAGCCCACCGAGTTAGATGAGATATTACTTGGTTTTGCCATCGGCCCGATGATGAATTTGAAATTTTTAAAATAATATTAATTTAATAGAAAATTGCAAAAATAATATTTGTTTTTGAAAAATTGCCAATATAGTACCATGTTGACACCGACATGGTACATGTCGGCAAGCGAGATGCTGATAGGTACATATTGTCATTTGGACCTCTGATAGGTGGTGGGTCACCGTTTTTATTGTGGTTGGAAGTGTGAAAGGGTACCTGTCAGCAGGTAGCATGCCGATAGGTCCTATCAACACTCCAGTGCCGACCGGTAACGGATATAAAGGGCATGCTAGACCCGTGTTTTGACACACCTGTAAGAAGCGTCCAAATCGTATTCAAATTAATCACATCGGTCGAATATCCAATAAGATGAGAGCTAGCACATGCCATATCTTGACGCGCCACGTGCTAACCCACATCTCAAAATAGTAGCCATGAAAATGGTTAAAACGAATCTGATCCTAGTAGTCTTGGTATATGTTTTATGTCCAAGATCGGAACACATATATTTACAACAAGTTTTATCACATCAAGATATAACAAAGAATAAGCAATTTAAATATATTACAAGTTCAACAATTTAAAGTACAACTTGCTAAAATTAAAGGATGATAACTATTTAAACAAGTTAAATCTCTCAACATAACATAAAAAACTCTAGAATTATCAAAATATAATAAGTTTATATCCTAGCAAAAGATTAATACTACGCAATGGAAATATCATTTAGAAATAGCAAAAGCGGTGGTGCCATTTGCCCTAAGGCACCACCGAGCCACCACAAGTAGCACACTACTACTCTTGTCCATCACTGACATTAGCGAGAATAAAGTAGCTGTACTCTAATTCATTTTTATCTACAAAAACTCAACAATAGCACCATGAGTACGAAGGTACACGTAAGGCTTACTCATATTGGTTACATATAATAATCCAACTCCAAGGATAATACATTTGGAAAGAATAGCTAGGAATTGGTCACAAGGTTAAATGAATTTAGACACAAAAGCAATTTATCGACTCAATAGTGTGAGCACCTAACATATCTCAAACTTATACTACCCTATTTTGAGAACACAAGTATAAATATAACAGGTCATCACATAAACATACTCTTCTGGACATAAACCTACACTAGCCACTTCCCAATATACCATATATAATTCAACATTGAAACTCTACGATTGGTGTGGATAGATATAAGCATGCTCATAACCGAGAGTGCGGTAATTCGAATTGATCTTACACTCTACAGAGTGGGTACATGATGCGCGTTTGCCCGATCTTCTGAAGGTAATATGATAAATCGATTAATGGAGTTTCGACGTTGATGATCCAAAGTCTTCGATAAGGACATATCAAGAACCCTCTCAACCACTACTCTGTGGATATCAACCGTGCCAAGACGTGGTTGACCTCGCTAAGAAAGCTTTTTCTGCAAACGAATCGAGAACATAAGTAAATAGTTTTTTTAGACTTTATTTAGTAGGGCTCCAGCTCTCAGCTCCCTCTCAGATAAAAAGTTTATATATTAAAATAAAGTGATTTAAATATTTAATTTTAGTCTAAAATAAAAATAAGATGAATAACCCAAACACCCTCAATATACCATCAATTCTAGATTAATAAAATTTTAAAGCTAGAGATATGAACTCTAATAATTTTTGAAGTTTAGACAAGGCCATTGGAATGACGTGTTTGGTGAAACAACCGGAGTACGTCCGTTTAGAAATCATTGCTCATTCCAACCAGTTCGCTGGCTGGTCCAGTTTATCAGCTACGCTTTTTAGACCAGGGGTACCGTATAATAAATACGTACGCCACGCACGACGCGGGACATTGACAGCCGTTGCCGACTTGCCTCCGGCGACAGCGCGCGTTGAAACAACAGCCGGGACGCAACGTGGCGCGCGGCCACGGAATGTGCGTGAAACGGAGCCTACGGAATCTTTTCCCCATACTCCAGTGCCTCGACCAGCTGTGCTTTCACCTCTCGAAAGAACGAAATAAAAAATAGGGAGAGCTTAGTTATATGTTAATAGATTGTAGAGAGCGAAATCTATCGAATTTTCAGTCTTTAGATTAGAATTTAATGATCTAGATGTCTTCACCTCTTTTAACTCCTCCGAGCGTTTAACTCCACGACCTCATCCACTCCATGCCACCGTCACTTCTACCGCTCTATCCTTACCCTGCACAGTTATCTCACCTCCTCGCTGGTGCTATCTCTAGCACTGGGGTGGCCCACCCTCCCTCCCTCCTCGTCACCTGTCCTCTCTCCACCTCCTATCCCCTCTGTCTCATTTCTTCTTCGCTGTCTCTAGCCACGGATCCGAGCTCCCCTACTTCTATCGCCACCCCATCTGGCTCTGGCAGCGCCACCGTCATCAGAGTTGCTGTCCGCGACTGTCATCCACCGCTAACCCGTTCAATCTTGACACCCCCGTCACAACCATAAGCCAACCCCCCGCCACAACCATAGGCCAACCGGCCGTCCCCCACCATTATGGCGAGCGATGCCCTCACCATCTCGTTGTCCCACCCACCGCCCACCATCACTGTTAGGCCAACAGCCTCCCGAGCTCCCCTCTAAGTCGGCAGCTCTCAAAATTCCAAAAACCTGAAACCGAACTCTAACGCTAACCCTAACTCTAGCCCTCGCCAAAGAAGACTTGAGCTCACCAAAGAGTTATCGGGGAAGAAGGCCGCAAGAATCTTAATGCGGATCCTACGGTAAGAAATTTGACAAATTCCTCTCTTTTTTATCAACAAATCAGTAACGTTGTTCTAAAAATTAATAATTCTATGACAGAGGCTATGAAGTCATGAATCATCATCAAACCATCTCTAACCATATTTCTTTAATTTCGTTTTCTTCCTAATTTTTCTTTCAGTTCTAGTTCCCTTTATTTTCTCTCATCTCTAATTATTTCTATTTGAAGGGATTCGTAAAAGAAAAAAAAAGAAAATTCTATAAAAAATAGTCTTAAGATATTTTTTAATAAAAATTATAAAGAAAAATTGTTAAAGTGCTGAAAAGAAAAATCCATCGTACTGTCCTAGCATTACAAGCTGTAGGCGCAACTCCCACCCTTCCAGAACTCTCCCACTCCAATCCCCTCCACATCCGAGCCCCATTCTCTCATCGCATCGCAGAGAGAGAGAGAGAGAGGCGTGCGCGCCGACCGAGCTCGCGAGGGTCCGGGAAGATGGCGGGGAACGACTGGATTAACAGCTACCTGGAGGCCATCCTCGACGCGGGCGGCGCAGCGGAGGAAATCGTCGCCGCCGCGGCGGGCACCGGCGGGGCCGAGGGGGCGGCAAGGGAGAAGCGGGATAAGTCGTCGCTGATGCTCCGGGAGCGCGGCCGCTTCAGCCCCGCGCGCTACTTCGTCGAGGAGGTCATCTCCGGCTTCGACGAGACCGACCTCTACAAGACCTGGGTCAGAGTAAGCATCGCCGTTGTCCCCACCTACTAATCCATCGCCGCCGATCATATCTGCTCTGAGTTTTTTGGGGCGATTTTTTTTGTGACATTCCCGTGCTATTTTTGATGTGTGTGTGTGTGTTTTTTTTTTTTTGCCTTTTCTGGATTTTGGTTTCAGACGGCGGCGATGAGGAGCCCGCAGGAGCGGAACACGCGGCTGGAGAATATGTCGTGGAGGATCTGGAACCTCGCCAGGAAGAAGAAGCAGGTATTGTCCCGTTTACTAACTGCATGGCTTGCTTTCTCAAATTTTACCAACCACGTTGTGTGCATTTAGTAACCAACCAACCTTTCGGAGGATCGTACTACTGTGTGATTATTGAGGACTTACCACTGTTGGTACTTATGTGGATTCTGGTGGATTGGGTGGTCAGGCCTTTTGTTGCATGCGGGGAATACTTAAGTCCTACTTGTTCTGTGCATGAATTGGCTCCTATGGCAGCTCTATAGATTATTATGCACAAATGTCCACATTTTGGAGCAAGGGTGTGTTATGGATTGTTCCTTGCTGAGATGAAAATTCTGTATCTTTTGTTTTATCGAATGAGGCTCTCATGCTAGAAAGCACATATGCTTGTTTGAAAGTTTGTTTGCAAGGGTGCGGAAGTCTGATTTATATTTAGGCGCTCAGCTCAATGGAAGCATTTTGGATCACATAGAATGATGTTTGTATTTTAGAAAAATAAAACAGTTAAATTGTGAATGGTATATAAACGAGCTGGTTTTTTCACTTGGAGGTGAGTAGAGGTTAAGCAAATCTTTGCTATACCGTATTCAGCCCCTTCACTTTCCTGGTCAGCCAGCTTAATTAATATGTGCAGGATAAAGGGTCTCCTGCCAAGAGATAAAGGATGTCTGTTCCTATGTTACACCCAAATGGAACCATACAGTTATCCACAATCTGCCAAGGAACAGATCAGTAATGTAAAGGCGGTTTACTTGGGCTACATCAGTAGATATGGGATCCTGTCGGGGCAACACAGCTTTTGGAAGCATAATATTTTCCATTAATGTGCCAACATACATGATAAATATCTGATGCAAACATTTAAAAAATAACACATTGTTACTGTATTGTTGCCTATGTTATTATCTTGATAGCAATCCAGCTTGAATTTCAACCAAAGAAGGTAGCTGTAGGTACATAAAATACTTATATAGAGGTATTCTTCATTCCCACAGTATATATATTTATTTCCATCAAAATATGAGTTAATTTCAGCAACGTTGTTTTTATTCTTCCCTATCTTCAATTTTTTGAGTTCAGATTGAAGGAGAGGAAGCCTCTCGTTTATCTAAACGACATCTTGAACGTGAGAAGGCTCATCAATATGCTGCTGCTGATCTGTCTGAAGACCTATCCGAGGGAGAAAAAGGAGAAAACATTAATGAGCCATCTATTCATGATGAGAGCACGAGAGCGCGCATGCCAAGGATCGGTTCAACTGATGCTATTGAGGCATGGACAAGCCAGCACAAAGATAAAAAATTGTACATAGTACTGATAAGGTATGGAGCTAATTTCTGGAGCCAATCTTGATCTCGGCTTACATCTTTTTATTGAAGGGGAATGGTGTTTGGAGTGACCCTATAGTCCAACCACTCTCAGTAGATGCCTAGGGGGCTGTTCTTTTCTATTGTCCATAAATCAAATTAAAATTAACCATAGTTCCAGATTCAGCATCGGGCAACGCAGTGAAGGCAATACTCCTAGAAGTTGGGCCCTCAACAATTCCATTGATTATAATGGTGTCATTGGATGATGGTCCCATTATAGATGCTTCAAATTTGAACACCAACTTTCTTTGGTGCAATACCATAAATTTATACCCATATCCAATGACATTCAAATACTTTATGGTTGTTTTAACCTTTTAGGGAAGCTATTGCCATTTTGTTCATCTATCTGTACTTTTATCAAGCTTTATTTCTTTTCCTTCCATTTCATAGTTAAACATCTTAATGCCAATTCTATTTATCCATCTGGTTCTTATTCACGAACATTTGACACCTTGGTCATCATCTAAGGTACTCAAGGACTTTCCCCTAATTGTTCGTATACATCGTGCCTTGTTGAATTGTAGTTATTCTTCTTCCAAATGCATTTCCACTCCTGCATGTCTTTGTTGCCTCTCTTCTTTTTCTACATGTATGCCTTTACTATTTCAAGTCATTAACATAATGTAATAACTCTTGACCATTTTAACTTGACCCTCATTTTATGTTCATAGCTGCTTGTAGTTTGCTGAAATATGCAATGTTGCATTTATTATAAGGTTAGTAATTTAAGCTAAAAAATGTTAGTGAAATTTCTGGTATTACTTTGAGATTTTACTGTTGGAATCCAGCCATTTTCTCTTCTGTTCTGTGTGTACAATGTTTGCATGGAAGCTTTTTTTTTTCCCTTTCCTCTTAAGTTTCTATGTTTACACAGCATTCATGGTCTTATACGCGGGGAGAATATGGAGCTTGGACGTGATTCAGATACGGGTGGTCAGGTTTTATTCTCCTTTTTCCTTTCTCGATCTTTCATGATGTCTTTTGTTTGTGCTTGTTCCTGGTTGAGTATATGCCTGTCCTTTCTTTGGATTGCCGCCTACAGTTTGGAGTATGTGACAATCATGTTTTGAATTGACTAGTTGTTTCCATGATTTGCAGGTCAAGTATGTTGTAGAGCTTGCTAGGGCTTTAGGTTCAACACCAGGAGTATACAGAGTGGATCTACTGACAAGGCAGATTTCTGCACCTGATGTTGATTGGAGTTATGGGGAACCTACTGAGATGCTGAGTCCAAGAATTTCTGAGAATTTAGGGAATGAGATGGGTGAAAGCAGTGGTGCCTATATTGTCCGGATACCATTTGGACCAAGAGATAAATATATCCCTAAGGAGCATCTCTGGCCCCACATCCAGGAATTTGTTGATGGCGCACTTGTCCATATCATGCAGATGTCCAAGGTTCTTGGTGAACAAGTTGGTAGTGGGCAGCCAGTATGGCCTGTTGTTATACACGGACACTATGCTGATGCGGGTGATTCTGCTGCTTTACTGTCTGGGGCACTCAACGTACCCATGGTATTCACAGGTCATTCTCTAGGCCAAGACAAGTTGGAGCAGCTTTTGAAGCAAGGGCGTCAAACCAGGGATGAAATAAATCGAACTTACAAGATAATGCGTCGAATTGAGGCTGAGGAACTTTGTCTTGATGCATCTGAAATCATAATTACTAGCACCAGGCAAGAAATAGAACAACAATGGGGATTATATGATGGTTTTGATCTAACTATGGCTCGGAAACTTAGAGTAAGAATAAAACGTGGTGTGAGCTGCTATGGTCGTTACATGCCTCGTATGATTGTAAGTGCATCTGCACAACTCATTCTTTCAAAGCACTTCATTCTTTTTATACTAAGTTCAATGATGTTCACTGTTATATGATATTATCAGGCAATCCCTCCTGGCATGGAGTTTAGCCATATAGCGCCTCATGATGTGGACCTGGATGGTGAAGAAGGAAGTGAAGATAGTTCAGGTTTACCAGATCCACCTATTTGGGCTGACGTGCGTTTCTTTCTATTCTTGTCTCCCTTAGGATTGCAAATTGAATTTGCAGATGTGCCACTGAGACCACTTGCTTTATTCACTTATGACTTGTTTTGAAATACTTTCAGATAATGCGCTTCTTCTCAAACCCCCATAAGCCCATGATTCTCGCTCTTGCTCGTCCAGATCCCAAGAAAAATATCACTACACTGGTCAAGGCATTTGGTGAACATCATGAATTGAGAAATTTAGCAAACCTTGTATGTATGCCAATTCTATTTTGTTTGTTTAGTTGCCTTTTAACTCTTGTTTTGCTGTTTAATCTAGTGGTCTAGTTAGTAATAATATTTCTGTGTGCTGACTACTATTGCATGTGTAATGTGTTCAATACTGGTAAATGTTTTTTGCAGACACTGATTATGGGTAATCGTGATGTTATTGATCAAATGTCAAGCACAAATGCAGCTGTTTTGACTTCAGTACTCAAGTTAATTGACAAATATGATCTATATGGCCAAGTGGCATACCCCAAACACCATAAGCAGTCTGAAGTTCCTGATATTTATCGTTTAGCGGCGAGAACAAAGGTGATCAAATCTTCTGTTGATGCATTGGAATTTTTCAATATGATTTCAGCGATCAGATTGCTAGTGGATTATTTGATGTATCTTTAATTCTTTATTGAGGTTATGCTATGTGATCAGAACTATATGTTGCCGGATGGTTAGTGACGATTTACCAAGCTGTGGGTGTGATAATAGGTTATATGGCGAACGGTACCAGTACTGGTAGCTACTTTTCAATCTGTCAGTATTGGTTGTCTGTCTAATGCCTTCTGTTGTTCTGTCTTTGTGATGCCTAATATTAGCTGTTTGACTTGTTGATTTACATTTTTGCTTCATAGTTTCACTTTCAGCTATGTACTGATTATGCTGCTTCTTTGTGTCGTAATTCGTCTTCAAAATTGACTTATGCTTACTTGAGTTTTTATTTTTTTCAGGGGGTGTTTATCAATTGTGCTTTCATTGAACCATTTGGACTCACCTTGATTGAGGTTGCTGCTGCTGCAACATTTCCTTTGGTTTTTTATGCTTTTCTTAACGGTAATTATTTGATCTTTACACCTTGTTGCTTGCCAGGCTGCTGCATATGGTCTACCAATGGTTGCTACCAGAAATGGTGGGCCTGTTGACATACATCGGGTATTGCTGCACAAGCCTTTTTTGTTTGTGGAGAAATTTCTTGCTCTAGTTGTCTATGTCATAGTATTTTTCTTGTTTTGGTTCCTTGGTTCAGGTTCTTGATAATGGCATACTTGTTGATCCCCACAATCAAAATGAAATAGCTGAGGCGCTTTATAAGCTCGTGTCAGATAAGCATTTGTGGGCACAATGCCGCCAGAATGGTCTGAAAAATATTCATCAATTTTCATGGCCTGAACATTGCAAGAACTATTTGTCACGGGTTGGTACTCTCAAGCCTAGACATCCCCGATGGCAAAAGAGTAATGATGCAACTGAATTTTCTGAAGCAGATTCACCTGAAGATTCTCTGAGGGATATTCATGACATATCTCTTAACTTAAAGATTTCTTTGGACAGTGAAAAGTCGGCCAGCAAGGAAGGGAATTCGACTACTGTGAGAAGACATATTGAGGATGCAGTACAAAAATTGTCAAGAGGTGTTAGTGCCAGCAGAAATGTTGGGTCAGGTGAGAATGCTGAAGCTACCACAGGCTCCAATAAATGGCCTTCATTGCGATGGAGGAAACACATCATTGTGATTGCTGTAGACTCTGCACAAAATTCAGACTTTGTTCGGATTATTAAAAATATTTTTGAGGCATCAAGCAATGAGAGATTGACTGGTGCTGTTGGTTTTGTATTGTCAACATCTCGAGCAATATCAGAGATACATGCTTTGCTAATATCTGAGGGCATAGAAACTAGTGATTTTGATGCCTTCATATGCAACAGTGGCAGTGATGTTTGTTATCCATCTTCAAGTTCTGAAGACATGCTTAGCCCTGTGGAGCTCCCATTCATGACCGATCTTGATTATCAATCCCAAATCGAATATCGCTGGGGAGGAGAAGGTTTAAGGAAGACACTAATTCGTTGGGCAACTGAAAAAAACAATGAAAGTGGACAAAAAATAGTTGTTGAAGATGAAGAATGTTCATCGACTTATTGCATTTCATTTAAAGTGAAGAATACTGAGGCTGTATGCTTCTTTCTAGACCTGTTGTGCTCTCTTGTCAATTTCTCCACTGTTTTCTTTTCTCCTATCTTCTCTACAACTGTTGATGTTTTGTTATGCTTCACCTGTTTAGGTACCTCCTGTGAAAGAGCTTAGGAGGACAATGAGAATTCAAGCACTGCGCTGTCATGTTCTGTACAGCCATGATGGTAGCAAGTTGAATGTTATTCCTGTTTTAGCTTCGCGCTCACAGGCTTTAAGGTTTGATTCTTACCTTTAAATAAATGATGTCCTTTCTTTTCCTCCAGCTTGTTCTTAATTTAAGTAAATTGTTATGCTGCCTCCAATAAATATAGGGGTCCTAGATCATTTACGGTCAAACATTAGGCCTGACCAATATGTAAAAAAGAAGGTAGATTCATAACGTAAGTTTGGTATTGGTAGATTCATTATGAAATGTAGTTCCATAGACCATAATACATCAATTTATGGTTTTTAATTAAAAGCATTGTATTATAGTTGAAATTAGTGGTCGAAGTAGTATACGAAAAGTGTGTTGATATCCAAAAATGTCCTATGTTTTGTGATGTCATGTAATTAAATCTCCTATATTGGAATACAGCTTGAATATTGAAATCTCAAATTGATATCATTCGTTCCTTATGACTGTCTTGCAATAGGCACATCTACGTTGTAAATTATATTGTTGTTCTGGGACAAAACTAGTGTGTTTAAAAAAACAAATCTTAAAGGTGGGAGCATGGAAGATATGGAAGAGATTAATGTGCCATATAAAGAAAAATATTTAATCCTTGGAATGGTGCATTGGAGAAGATGAACTAACCTGGGACAGTGTTACCCCATGTAAACAGATGAGATGTAGAAAGTACTAAGATATTGTTTTTCACCCTCTCTTTAGATAATCTTTTTGCAATTTTGAATTTTGATGCTGAACTTCTCCACCAGGAAGGCATAAATGCCTTCTTGTGCAGTAGACGAATTGCAAATAACTTTTTTCTGAGAGTATATTTGTTCATTTATTTTTTACAGGTATTTGTATATAAGATGGGGGGTAGCGCTGTCAAACATGACGGTGATTGTTGGTGAAAGTGGGGACACAGATTATGAAGGACTACTTGGAGGCGTGCACAATATTATTATACTAAAAGGCTCGTTCAATGCTGCTCCAAACCAAGTTCATGCTGCCAGAAGCTATTCGTTACAAGATGTCATATCCTTCGAGAAACCAGGAATTGCTTCAGTCGAGGGATATGGTTCAGATAACCTAAAATCAACTCTACAGAAATTTGGTATATTGAAAGACTAAAATTTTGAGCTTGTCTGTCAGCAGAGGAATCAAATTAGGTATGTTGTGGGCATACTTTTACTAATTTTGAACGATATTTTACTCTGAAGATCTGTATTTTGATGAATAAACTTGAAATAACTTGTATACTTTCAAAACTTAACAGTAAATAAACGAAGTGATGCTTATTTGCATGGTTTTTATCCCATTAGAATACTTCTGCTTTAACTAAAAGGGATAGGTACTTTATTTTCCTTGTGCATTTTCCATCAGATAAATAAACCATAAAACATTCAGCTACATATGTAAATTCCTGGTTTGAAATGTAGGAATTGAACAGGAACTCCACATGAGTTTTTCAGGAAGCTGCACAAATCCTTAAAACTACTTTTGGGAATCCTCTAATCCAAACAAGGCCCTATTTGGTCTCAAATAAAAACTGCGCTGCACACAGTAGTTCGTTAATTCCATTTCTTTGGTGTTTATGGCAGTTATTTGACTGCTTTATTCTTGAATTCTTAGAAAGAATATATTCTTTGTGATATAGGGTGGAGAGAAGAGGAGCGGCAGGGCTCCCCCTCTGCTGTTCTACAGCGTCACACCGCAAATAATGGGGTTGCTTTGTATGGCCCTTATTGTACATCAGAAGAATGGTGACAAACTTGGCCCAATTTCTTCATAGCAGAACTCATGTTGTCATGCTATTTTGTAACTACGTTGTAATAAGGCTGATGTTTACAAACAAGAGCCACGTGCCTAATATCATTTGAAGCTTAAGGAAAATCGTTATTTTGCTGAAGCAAGAATGTTTTGGAATCCTGGGCTGGATGTTTCACGGCTTCAATGCGTCTCTTGGATTCTATTTTTGGCACATGCACAGTGCGGCGATGGCCTGAGCTAGTTCGGTAGTGAGCCATCGTGGTGGCGGTGCACGGTGCTAAGGGAGAGATAGAGAGCGAGGGGGAGCTTAGGGAGACAGGGACTTTGGCCGGGGAGCCTCACTTTGGGATGGGGAAGCTCATTGAAGTGCGGTCGTCGGCTCGTCGAACAGGAGCTCAGGGATGGTTCCTGTTAGGGAAGGAAGATCGACGAAGCTAGAGCGGCTGCTGGTCATGGAGGAGAAGATGGCGCTCGAGCTCGGTTTCCATGGCGACGGAGATGGAGTGGGCGGAGGGATTCTGTTACGTACCATATGTATCTAATACAAATTGGTAACTATAGATAGATGTATCTAATACAAATTGGTAACTATAGATAGGAATTGAGGGTTCAAGAGGAGTAGAGGGTCCAAGAGGAGCAAGAATACAGAGGATTCCAGGAGGAGCAGGGATCAGAGGAGAGCGAGCCGAGGTAGGAGAAGCCATCGTTCCTTTCTCCCCTCTCCCGTGGCTGCTGCTTCTGTATTTGTACCGTATCGCCAGCCTATCTCCCTGAGCCAAGATTCAATTCAACACTCCAGCCCACAAAGCCAACGCCAAGGCCCACGGGCAGTCTGTGACATTCCTTCCCTATTGAGAATCGGCTTTTGCCCCCAAGCCGATGAAGCAAAATCTTGAAGCTTGATGCCTCTTGGATCCCATGGCACGATCGAGTCAGTATCAAGCGCCAGCTCTCCCGTGCAAATCGCCACTGATTGCATGTGTATATTGCTGCCTTCAGATAGCCATTTGATAACACAGGTTCCATGTAGTAAGCCCTTAACATTTTGCTGGCGTGTCTCAGTACCGAAGTATTGAGGTAAACTCCAATGCCTGCCAACAACCTGCTCGATGGTGGTCTGAACTTCAAGTTCTGTGGAGTGCAAACACTTTATGGCTGGCAGGTTGAGCGAAGAGATTTCCACCAACGCATAGAAAATATGGATCTGATACGCAAGAGTAGCATTGCACTGATACAAAAAGTGATCCATTGAACCCTTTGGTGCAACAGAAGTTGTTCCCTGAGAAACCCTTTCAAGGTACTACTGCTAAACCCATCCACCTTGTTCATAGCTAATGTTCTGCACTGAACACACCACTTCTTTCTTGTATTCCTCCAAGGATGGTTAGCTGCTTTCCACTGTGTTACAACCAGATTAATTGAGGTGGGACTGAATGATAGGGTCTCCATAGCCACATGCTTCTCAATAGTAAACCAAAACAAGGTAGCATGATCTCCTTGGTTCTTCCAAGGAGTTGCAGTTGCACATATTTGCACATTGAGTTTTCCATTATCAGTTAACTCCCAGCAATACATGAGAGCAAGAACTCTTGACATTCGACAGCAATTGAGATTGAGTTACATGAAGATATTTCAGATTGCTCACACATTAATAGTCCCTCCTTGAGTCTCGGCTTGCCCCCAAGCCGACTCAAAAGCAATGAACTACCTGGATCCCAATGCCTTTGAAAAATACTCGATGTATACCCTGAGTCAGCCATCACCAAGGTATAATGCTTCAACAACATGCGCCATAACAAGCTCACGGCTGCAGCCTTGCCAAGTAATCGCTCTGTGTAGAGCTACTGAAGAAACCCACTTTTGAGCCCAGCCTTGCAATGTAGCTGATATTCCATAAACCTTCCCAGACAAGAAAAAACTTCAAAATGGCCATCGCTATTACAAGGTATCAGACTTGCATCCTTTTTTACAAACGAAAATCCGTCTGTATCCCATGCAGTGGCCACCACACGGAGTCAGTATGATCAGCCATACAAATTCCAAGGTCCAACCGAATCAGTTCTCCTGAATCAATAGTATGAAAGAATCAGGCATAATACCACCAGGATCCCATGTCATTTCCCATGTTGGAGCATTTGGAACTGATTGCCACTCATGATCCACACTTGACTTGTTTGCATTAACACCGAGCTTCAATATGTAACTCAAGTGTTCGGCCATCTTCTTAACATCTTTCATAGAAGATGCTGCCGTCAGAAGGTTCATAAATTCCTTCCTAGTTAGCTTGCCTTCCTGGCGAGATCCTCTAGTGAAAGCAACGTAAACACATGTATCATGGAGGATTGGAGGTTGTTACAAAAATGGATGTATTGATGATAAGATTTGGTATTTATAGTAACCATTGTAGTGATAATTGGCTTAATGGGCGACCAGATGAGTAGTATCGTGACCAGATGAATAGTATCCCGATCAGATGAACAGTACCGTGATCGATAAACAGTGACCAACCAGGCAAATAGTGCTCGATCAGGTGAATAGTACTTCCGACCAATGACCAAGTAACATAGAGGCTTTTAGTGATTCGTTACTAGTTGTGCAGCAAGTTTCCAGTAATTATCAATATTTTGACGGATCACTAAATAGTTATCTTGATAAGTGTCTAGACATTATTGCTGTTTTCAATAATTTTACTATTAATCATATGTCTAGAGATAATAATTTCAGAGCTAACAATTTAGCACAATAAGCATTCGATTATCAAATTGGTAGAGATAAATTCTTTGTAATTGAAAAATCGATGCTAGGAAGTATTGATCTTTGTATAGCCGAACATGAATTTTTGGGTTCGGTTGTATCTTCTTCATTGGGAGAGAATGTTGAAGTTGTTGAAATTGAAGATTAGAGAAAGTATCTCATTGATTACTTGAAAGATCCAAGCAAGAGTGTTGATAGAAAGACTCGGCGGCAAGTTTTCAAATATACATTGTTGAATGATGATTTATATCGTCGAACTGTGGATGGTGTGCTTCTTAAATGCTTGAATTCTGATGAAGCTAGAATTGCTATGGGAGAAGTGTATGAAGGCATATGTAGCACGCATCAATCAGCGCCCAAGATGAAGTGATTATTGAAGAGAGCTGATTTTTATTAGCCTACTATGCTTAATGATTGCTTCAGGTATTATAAAGTATGCGAGGTATGTCAAACGTTTGGTGATATCCAATTAGTTTCTGCTGCTATGATACATCCTATTATCAAACCATTGTTGTTCTGAGGTTGGGGTTTGGATTTCATCAGCCAAATACATCCTCCGTCATATAAAGGTCATCGCTTTATTTTGGTGGCTACTGATTATTTTACTAAGTGGACTGAAGCTGTTCCTCTCAAGAACATGACATATAAGGAGGTAATTGACTTTATTTTGGAGCATATTATTCATAGATTTGACATTCCGCAAACTTTAACTACGGATCAATGTACTTCATTCATGTCGCACCAGGTACTTGAATTTACTGAATCATTGAAAATTAAGAATTTTAATTCATCTTCTTATTATGCTCAGGCCAATGGTCAGACCGAGTCTAGTAATAAAATTTTGATTAAGTTTATCAAGAAGAAAATAGAGGAACATCCCAGTAGATGGCATGAAGTTCTACCGAAGGCTTTGTGGGCACATCGTATATCTAGACATGGTGCAACTAAAGTAACGTCGTATGAACTTGTTTATGGATAAGAATCCGTTTTACCTGTTGAAGTGAATCTTAATGCTTTGAGATTGGCTGAGCAGAATAACCTATCGGCCATGGATTATTATGATCTAATGATGGACATGATTGATGAAGTGATAGATAAAATGTAGAAGGTTTTGAGAGAGATCGAGATAGACAAGTTGGGGGTAGCCGAAGCCTACACTAGAAAGATAAAAGCAAAGTTATTTTAGATTAGTGATCTTGTGTGGAAGACTATTTTACCTGTAGGATCAAAGGACAACAAATTTGGCAAATGGTCTCCGAGTTGGTAAGGTCTATACAAAATTGTAAGTATCATCCCTAGAAATTCTTATCTACTAGAAAGTTTGCAAGAAGAGAAACTGTCTAAAGCTATTAATGGATGATACTTGAAGAAATTTTATCCTAGTGTATGGCAAGATGCTTAGGAGAAATATGACCGATGTATTGGTTACTATCGTCTTAAGAAGTATTCAAGGTCGATGTCTTGATCATCGCCCTAATAAAGGTAGAAGAAAGATGATATGTTTTTTAGTGAGCAAGCTTCACCAAAAAACAGGGGGCATATGTTGATCACAAGATGTGGCATTTATAGTGCCCATTGCAGCTACGACTAGCTTAAGGGCGATCAGATGAACAGTATCATGAGCAGATGAATAGTTCCCCCACTAGATGAACAGTACCACGACGATGAACAGTGACCGACCAGGCAAAATAGTTCTCGACTAGGTAAACAGTGATTTCCAGCTAATGAACAGTAACATCAGACTAGTGAACAGTGATTTCATACCAGTGAATAGTGATTTCAGACCAGTGAATACGATTAGTGATCATGACCAATGACTAGTGATCATGATTTGTTCCTACAGTTGGTGTCCGGACAGATAGAAGAGTTGGTCGAATCTAAGAAGGCTGAACTACATTAAAGCGTATTAGGTAGATATATGAGAGTTTTACGTGTTCAAATAGGAAATATATGTTTGTTTAGAGATTAGGTAGGTATAGAGCTGGGACTTTGGGCCATATTTTTTGGGTCGGCCCGAGCCCAGCACGGCCCGGTGAAGCTTAAGCCCGACCCGACCCAAGCACTGATGGGCCGGGTCAGCCCGGCCCGATTTATGGGCCGGGCCGGGCCTTGATATGGGGCCCAATGGGCAGTCTGGCCCGGTAAAAAATGGGTTCGCGACCTCACATGCGGTGGAATGTGGTGGTACTGGGCCCGTGCCAGCCCGGCCCGATAAGGCTCATCGTGCATTCGGGCCGGGTTTGGGCCTAGCTGAAGGAGGATTGGGCCAGCCCGACCCGACCCGAATAGTTTATTGGGCCATCCAAGCACGGCCCGAAAAGCCCGAAGCCCGAATGGGTCAGGTCGGGTTGGCCCGACCCGGCCCAAGTCCCACCTCTAGGTAGGTATAGCCGAATCATATATGTAAGTCTTGTTTGGTTTGAATTAAGAGTTTTGATCTCTTACAGCTAAGACCCGCTGCCCTTTAAATATAAGAGGGTCATGGACAATTGAGGACGTCGACCAACCGATCAAACACAATTTACATTATCTTTCGTCTTCTGCCTAGTTCTTATAGTCCCGTTCTCTTTTCCCATCTATATTGCTTCCTGTTCTTGATCTCGACAACCAAGGACAAGTCATCGGTCACCCGCACTTCGATGGAATCCCTCCCGAGCGTCGGTGACGACGAAGGTCCGACGACGCAGCGCCACGATTAGGACATCCTAGATGTTCCTTGCCAGATATTGCACAGGAGGTACTCGGTATGTTGGCGTGCCACATTTTCGTGTCAACAGGATGATATCATTTTCATGCAGCTTTAGCCTTTCATCAACAAAACTCTCCACGGGTCCTTCTCTGAACCTGTCTAATCTTTGGTTATGATCATCACCATCATCTTATTGCAGTGTAAACATTGAAGGTCTAGAATCACCACAAGTACTGTCGACATACTTGGCTAAATGCAAGAGCCTTACCTACTGCCAATTCATATGATTCAAGGACCAACAGATGATATGTATATTCTGCAGGTATGCTCACTGTAGTTCATGTCTGCACACATCCTACAAATTGTAACTCATAGTGTTTCGGGTTGTAACTAGGGATGTGCGCAGTGCGAATAACAAGTTGTAATTCACAGCGTTAGCTTCTCGTGTTGCAATTATGCATTCATGGACATGAAGTTGTAACTGGTCTACCTAACAAGTTGTAACATATAGTGTTTCGAGTTGTAACCGGGGGATATGCGTAGTGCGAATAACAAGTTGTAACTCACAGTGTTATCTTCTCGTGTTGCAATTATGCATTTCTGGACGTGAAGTTGTAATTAGTCTACCTAACAAGTTGTAATTCATAGTGTTTCGAGTTGTAACTGGGGGATACGCGTAGTGCAAATAACAAGTTGTAACTCAAAGTGTTAGCTTCTCGTGTTACAATTATGCATTTCTGGACGTGAGGTTGTAAATGGTCTATCTAACAAGTTGTAACTCACAGTGTTTTGGGTTGTAACTGGGGATATGCGCAGTGCTATTCACACTGCGCATAGGCGCAGAATAGCCTCGCCGTATATATCTATATAATCCCAAATATCTTTACTGTTAACAACAGTAGTTGACTCCACATTCCTCGATCGATGACATAAGGGCCACACCAGCATAAATCGCACTCTACCTTGGCTGCACCCAAACAACATCCATGAACCTGTGGTCACTATCACCATAGCCAATTCAGTTCCTATGGAATACACCAAAGCAGGCGGCGGCCAGGGGATTTTCAACTTGAAAACCTTCTGGAGCAGGGACATTCTTGGTGATGTCGATGTAAGATGGCCATGGCGGTGGCCTCAGCTCCATGCTCACAGACGCTGGAACGCACGTGCCGCAGCTGCGACCTGGCGTCGAACATTTGGCGTGCATCGCTTGGGGAAACTCATGGTGGCAACGGGATAGTGAGGGGTGGCCTTCAGGGACGGAGTAGCAGTGGAGGAAGGTGTGAATGATGTTGAGGGAGTGGTCGTGGGCGCCATAACATGGGCATCCAGGTCGAGACCAATCGTCGAACACCTGGCGTGCGTGGGAGGTGCTGTTCGGTGGTGGCGATGGGGATGTTGAGGACATCGTCCTCAGGTGGTGCCGAGGTCGAGGGAGACGAGGGAGACACCGATGTTGCTACTGCCGCTCCCATCGGTCAATGGACACCTCAACCCTCTTCAACTCCACCACCAACGCATGGATATCGTTGAGGATGCAGTTACTTTCGTCCATTTTCGTCATCACCGCCTTCATCTGCTCCAACAACGCCCGATATCCAACATTCTGCTGCTAGAACGACATTATCACCCGTGGTGATGGATCAATCCATGCTCTAATAATCAAATTGTTACGTACCACATGCATCTAATACAAATTGGTAGATACAGATAGGAATTGAGGGTTCAAAAAGAGTAGTAGAGAACCCAAAAGGAGCAAGCATACATAGAATTCAAGGAGGAGCAGGGATCAGAGAAGGGAAAGCCATGGTAGGAGAAGCCATCATTCCTTTCTCCTCTCTCCCATGGTTGCTACTTCTATATTTAAATACTGTATCTCCAACCTATCTCTCTAGGCCAAGAATCAATCCAACACTCCAGCAAGGTTTTGCTTACCGACCGGAGCTCGGTTACTGAGCTCCGGTGGTAATCAAAAATTCGCGGATACCGCGGTAACCGGACGAAACTTAAAAAAAAATCGGACAAAATTCATTTGAAAAAATTTGAAATTTGGGAAAAAAATCGTGATTTTACCCGCTCGGTAACCGATCGAATTGGACCGGTTACCGAGCGATTTTTGCGATTTATCGAGCGGTTTTCTCAAATTTTTCGCATTGTCGGTAACCGCTCGATTTTCTCGATTTATTGAGCGGTTTTCTCGATTTTCAATGTCGTTCAACAAAAAACCCAAAAATTATCTCAATTTGTAAAATCAATAACTAATTCATCCGAGCTTCAAATCAAGTGAAACAAATTTTATTATTTCCTTGT
This sequence comes from Phragmites australis, assembly GCF_958298935.1. Taxonomy (NCBI): domain Eukaryota; kingdom Viridiplantae; phylum Streptophyta; class Magnoliopsida; order Poales; family Poaceae; genus Phragmites; species Phragmites australis. The sequence goes on along the minus strand of NC_084936.1, from coordinate 14,470,506 downwards.
AACATGATCTATATGATAAAAGTATTTATACTCATAAAAAAGTTCAAAATTTTCTCTGAGAAAATGTATTTGTTAAACAAAGTTAAATGCATAGTTTACTCTTTGCTAATCCAAAAATCATGAAACTAATTTTGTTAGTCTTCTTACATGATCCTATGTCTTTTAAAAATACATGAACTCATGAATTAGTTATTGTAACATGCAGGATTGTGTAAATATGTTGCGACTAGATTAATTTATAACTGACCCATCACACCTCAAAAATTAGTGAAACCACTTTTATTAGTTTTTCTATACTATGATCTACGTAGAAAAAATAATAGTAGACATGAAAAAGTTAATTACAATACTATTTCTTAACATATTCACTTTATGCTTGTGAACTTTGTAAAAATTATAGAGAAATTAATAAAATTCTAAATAAAGTGAAATCAATTTTAAAGATCCTCTTAAGATATGTTCTACACAATAAAATATGTGTTTGCATGTTAAAATTTTCCTTAACATGAGTTAATAACTGAGCCGCACGCTTCAACTTTTTTCATTTTTTTCAAACTTCCTCCCTATAGAATATGATGCAAACGACATTATTTTTGAATTTTTTTTCACAAAAGTTCTTAGAATTGTGTCTAGTTTTTTTAAAATATTTTTTGATTTTTTTATTTTTTTGAATTTTTTGAATTCAAATTCGATTACCGTTCGGTTTCTGAAACCGAGCCGGACCGAGATGGCCGGTTATCACTATTTTTTCTCGGTAACTGTTGGTTTTTGGAACCCTGCACTCCAACCCACAAAGCCGACGCCAAGGCCCACGGGCAGTCTGTGATAGAATCCCTGTGTCCTTCCCTCACGGATTCGAGCAAGAGAGAGGGAGGAGCGGCTCGAGTTTTCTAATTTATATGTTTCAATTAAATATTTAAATAAATAGACTCATAGGGGTAAGATTTACAAAAATAGACGCCTACCATCCTCTGAGAGGACGGGTAGGGCGTAACAGCCCTCTGAGAGGGCGGGTAGGAGGTAACCGCCCTCCCAAAGGGCGGAATATTGTGAAATTGGTTTGTTTTTTTAATTTTACGTTTGTATTGCTCAATATTAAAAATAGTGCAGATTCGTTCGGTGAAAAATATTTGAAATTGATATGTTGCAAATTTTAGATCAAAATGGTAAAAAAGTGGCCAATACGGCATCATGGAGTAGTGATATTTTGGAAAATCTGGATCGTTGTAAATTTGTTAATATTTGATGTAAAATTGTATCAATAATTTTTTAGTGACGTATTGTTGGGAGGATGCAAAATCAAATTTTATGAACAAATTATAGATGTGAAGCACTCATAGCATATTACACGTCACAGAGGTTACAAACAGCGACAAACATTACATGGGACATACAGTAGCAAACATTACATATGACCCTAACCACGAAGACACGACGACAAAAAATGGTGGCATGTACAGTACGCATAAAGACCTACCTAATAGCCTGCCGCTCCTAATCATAACATGCCTTAGGAGTGAAAACATGCTAGGTTATATTAGATGCTCTCTACTGAGTTCACCTAGGATATTTACCCCTTCTTAGGGCATCGAGACCTACCGCCTTAGCGCGACGGGCCCTCTTTCGCTTCCTTGCCCTCTCAGCTTTGCGGGCCTGAGCCGCGGTATGGTCCTGCGTTGCCTTCCTCATGCGCTCTTCTTCCTGCCGCTTTAGCCGTAGTTCCTCTTACTGTTGCTCTTACTCCCGGCATGCGTAAGCTTCCCTCCTCCACCGTATGGTCATGTCGACCCACTGCTTCTGGTCTTCATTTTGCTCAATGTTGAGCCATTCGATGAAGTCACCGATAGGTGGAGGAGACCGGACAAATAAAACAAGATGGGAGATTAGTAAAACAATACGTGAAATCGGGAACAAGATGTGGTAAGTGCCATATGACTAATCTATGTCGCTATACCGGTGGGTAATCATATGATCCATGTTGAGACTTATTGTATTGCTAGTTGGAACACATGAAGAAGCGTAGACCATAGGTGTAGGAGATGTCCTGGGACTCGCAAAGCCTACAAAGGTCACCACAGAAGCACATCGGTGGTTCGACCCATTGGGGGATGAAAATCCCCAATGTTTCTTGGGTAGGCTTGGTGGAGCTGAGAAAGACATTGCAGTTGAGAGAACTAAGAAATGAGTGGTGTATCCATGTATGAAGGTGGGGTTATTTATGGTGGTGGAGGGTAGGTGCATGAAGTGAGTGTATGGGCTTGGCGGGGGGCTGGAGCATTGGATTCCCTGTTCAAGAATGAAAAAGTTGTGGTATTGATGCTGGGCAGAGATTCCATGTGTCAAGATACATGTGTTGTCATTTAATTTATGGTTAAAGCTCTCCCGTGTGGTCACTTCTTGTCTACAACCTACGCAAGGACGGAGGTGTTGTCATTTCATGGTTAAAGTTGAGTCGTGCGGTCACTTCATGTCTATAGATTATGTCAGGACACAGGTGTTATCATTTAATGGTTAAAGTTGAGTTGTGTGGTCACTTCGTGTCTAAAGCCAGACTCCCTACAAAGGTTTCGAGTGGTCACTTCGTGTATAAGTAGCTTTGTAAGAAATACTTTTCTAGGTCTGTCGTAAACGGTTCATACAAAGCCGAGGACGATAGAAAGTAGCGTGTGGTCAAGTTGGATTAAGAAATGCAATTAGCATGTGATTACATTGGAATAAGAAATGCAGTTATGACATGGTAAGTAGACCATAGAGAGTAGACACGTCCGAATATGTAAGAATAGCTCGCTAATCAAAGATGCATATGTAAGTTACAAAAGCAAAGGTACAACGAAGACAGACCCATAGTCGCACGAGCTTGGATGGACAAGTAGCTGTAGGGGGTCCAGACCATGTCATCTGGACGAAGATGGTTGAACTATGACCTAAAAAGCTTGTACGCGCTATGGGCCTGCTCATGCGCCAGTGTAGCTGTGGAGAAACATAGTTAGAATCCAGAACAAAAAACATGTGACAAGTAAAGCATTCAAATATTATGTACGTACCTGGTGTCAACACCATAGTGAGACCATGGTGGGCCCGTCCTCCTCAGGCTTGCCGTACCATTCCTCAGGGTACGGGGAGTGGTCCACAATTGGTCGGCCTATCATGAACCGCTCTTAGGACCACAGCTACAACAGTAGTGGGCACTCAGCAAATGTGGCTAGTGGCTCCTTCTTCGTGCACGCGTCGCACAACGCCCGATGTACATGAATATATTACAACATGTAGACAAGAAGAATATATATAGAATCCAAATATACATTACAACTACATATACATGAATAATATGTATAGTCTGTTACATAAAAATATACACATAGTTACGTGAACAGTATATAACATACACGTATGAAAAGTTACATGAATATATTGCAACATGTAGGTACAAATGTAAGGTCCAGATGCAACGTAGGTAACTAAGGCTAAGACTGTACAAATATAACAGCAAGATATGCTAAATACATTCACACTTAACCGCAGTCATGCTCCCACCTACACAACAGATACATTTTTCGGACAATACTTGTATGTGTGACATGTTTCATTACACTTGCTGCATCACTTCACCCTTGGACTTGTCTCGGATTCATCCATATTGTTTCGAATCTGATGAGTTTGTCAACGTCCCGTGTTCTTGATCCTTTCAAAATCTGGCACATAGATTCGTGAGGTACCTGGATTACTTGTAAATATATCAACAATGCCGTAGCCATACAGCTCATGGTTCCACATGTTCAGTATCTGATCCTTCATAAAGTACTTAGAAACATATTTCTTGGGAAGCATATTGTGCTCCGCACATATAACTATGACGTGTGTACATGGCCTATGTAGCAATTGTGGCTTCTGGCACGTACAGATGCATGATCCACTCCTAAGCACGCACTCTTGCACATGCCGCTCACGTCTTCCACCCCTATGACTCTTATCCCGGCACAGGACACTGAACCTATGCTCTGCAGTCCCCTCTTGATTAGCGTGGTGCATGTGTGCCTTCTTTGTGGTCTTCTCTATGTACTCACATAGCATCGATCCATACAGCATACAGTTATCTTCCATTACCTTCGAAGCAGTTGCATAGCGATGAATAAAATATCTGCAAGTCCCATGCATAATACCTTCTACAATTCCAATAAGTGGGAGGGACCTCATACCTCGCATGACCCAATTGTAGACCTTAGCAAGATTAGGTGTCGCTATCTCATACCTTACCCCACCACTGTCGTACATTCTTAAGAATCCTAAGTTTATTCAATCCCCTGTGGGAAAAATCTTATATCGCCTAGGATGCCCCCAGGTTAACCTCCTTTTTAAGTGGGGTAGAATTCCTAGCAAACTTAGTTGTTCTGAATTCAGATGGAATAGATGTCATCCTTGGTATGGATTGGTTAACCAAGCACGAAGGCAATATAGCTTGTGCTAGTAGGAAGGTTACACTCATCAATCATAAAAGGATCAAAGTAGAGTTTGAACCTAAAGGACCTAAGTCTGACCCTATGGTATGCAACCTATCTGCCAAATTAATAGAAGATGTGCCAGTTATATGTGAATACCCAGATGTATTCTCGGAGGAATTACCTAGTGTGCCACCAGACCGTGACATAGATTTCATTTTTTATCTCTTACACGGAACAACCCCGATTTCCAAGAGACCATATAGAACAGAGGTCAATGAATTAGAAGAATTGAAGGAGCAGATTAGAGAATTACAAGAAAATAGATTCATTAGACCTAGTTCTTCACCACGGGGATCACCAATTCTATTTTGCAGAAGAAAGATGGAAGCCAAAGGAAGTGTATTGATTACCATTCCTTAAATTAAGTAACCATCAAGAACAAGTACATGCTACCTAGGATCGATAATTTGTTCAATTAGTTGAAAGGTGTCAAGTACTTAGACTTGAGGTCAGGTTATTACCAGTAAAAGATTAGAGAAAGTGATATCCAAAAGACTGCCTTTGTGATGAGGTATGGACTTTTTGAATTTACAGTCATGTCATTTGGATTTACAAATACCCCGGCATACTTCATGAATCTAATGAATAAGGTGTTCATGGAAGAACTTGACAAATTTATGATAGTCTTCATTGATGATATTCTTATCTACTCAAAGAGTGTCGAAGAGCATGATCAACATTTGAGAGTGGTTATGGAAAGGCTAAGAGCACATCAGCTCTACGTCAAATTCAGCAAATGTGAGTTTTGGCTTCGAGAAGTGGCATTTCTCGGACATGTCCTAACAACAGAAGGAGTATCTATAGACCCTTCAAAAGTTGAGGCAGTATTTGACTGGATTCAACCAACCAATATCTCAGAAATCAGAAGTGTCTTTGGATTGGCAGGATATTACCGCAAGTTTATTGAAGGATTTTCAAAATTGACGAGACCAATGACCAAGCTTCTCTAGAAAGACACCAAGTTTGAGTGGAATGAATCCTGTGAAAAGAATTTATAAGAACTTAAGAAGAGATTGACTATCGCCCCAGTGCTAAGGTTTGGGCTATGTGCTGATGCATCCCACCAAGGTTTGAGATGTGTGCTAATGTAAGATGGAAAGGTTGTGGCTTATGCATCTAGACAACTAAAACAACATGAGCAGAATAATCCAACCCATGATCTGAAATTAGCAGCAATTGTGTATGCACTTAAGATATGGAGATACTATCTTATTGGAAATAAGTGCAAAATCTATACATATCACAAGAGCCTTAAATATATATTCACTCAATCAGATTTGAATCTGAGGCAATGAATATGGTTGGAATTGATAAAGGATTACAATCTAAGTATCTAGTATCACCTAGGCAAGCCTAATGTTATGGCTGATGCGCTCAATAGGAAAACTTAATGCAATAATTTACAGGTCCAGGATTCAAGACTAGAAATATTTATGGAAATGCAACATCTGAACTTGCACATAGAAGTACAAGGACAAGTTCACACTCTAGTGGTAAATCCGACCCTAGAGGATAAAATCCGTGAGGCCTAGGTAGAGGACTAGGAGATTCTAGAAATCAAGAAGAATATTAGTTTAGATAAAGCACTTGGATTCATAATAGATCCACAAGGAACAGTGTGGTACAAGGATCGGTTATGTGTACCGGATTGGGTGAATCTTAGGGAGTTAATCATGGATGAATCCCACAAACTCTCTCTATTCTATTCATCCCAAATGTACCAAGATGTTCACAGATCTGAGAACCAAATACTTGTGGTCAGGAATGAAGGTGTGGCACTGGTCAAAGGGTCAAGGTAGAGCACCAAAGATTGGTAGGACTACTGCAACCATTGCAGATCCTAAAGTGGAAGTGTGACGAAATTAGTATGAATTTCATAGTTGGACTACCCAGAATTTAGAAGGGTAACAACTCCATATGGGTTATAGTGGACCGCCTAACTAAAGTAGCCCACTTCATACCAGTTAAGACAACCTATAACTGGGACAAATTGGTAGACTTGAGTTTGAATGGAGTTCCTATTAGGATCATCTCTGATCGAGGTCCCCAATTCACATCAAGATTCTGGAAAACTCTATACACTTCCCTAGGAACTAAACTAGACTTTAGTTATGCTTACCACCCACAGACTGATGATCAGATTGAAAGAGTAAACCAAAATATGAATGATCTTCTAAGGGCTTGTGTGATAACCTACGGGAAAGATTGCGAGAAAAGTCTAGCCTTTGCGGAGTTCTCTTAAAATAACAGCTTTCAAGCTAGTCTGAAAATTTCACCTTTTGAGGCATTGTATGGACGGAAATATAGAACACCTCTACTATGGTCGGAAGTAGGAGAGCTTTTTCTCTTTGAACCTGCGATAATAAAAGATGAAAGAAGAACAAGTTGCCAAGATTTGAGAGAATCTAAGGGTAGCTCAGAGTAGACAGAAAGGTTATGTCGATAACTGAAGGAGGAACTTGACTTTCGAAGTTGGAAACTACGTCTACCTTAAGGTGATCCTAATAAGAGGCACCCGGAGATCCAAGCCAACGAGAAATTGGAACCCGGATATGTGGGACCTTACGAGATACTCCAAAGGATTGAAGCAGTGGCATATGAGTTAGCACTTCTAGAAGAAATGTTTGATGTGCATAATGTGTTTCATGTGTCGCAGTTAAAGTAATGTTTGAGAGTTCCAAAGGAACAAGTTCCCCTAGAAACCATGGGTCTGCAGCAAGATCTTCAGTATGAGGAGAAACCCATCCAGATCTTGGACATGGCAACTTGTGAAACCAGAAGGACATCAGTCAGGTTCTGCAGAGTATAGTTGAGTAATCATACAAAAGCATATGCTACATGTGAACGTGAAGAGGATCTGATGAAGGAGTTTCCCTACCTCTTTGAAGAGCTTTCTGAATCTCGAGGATGAGATTCCGTTTAAGTGGGGTAGGTTTGTAATATCCTGAGTTTTAACATATAGAATATAACAAAATTCAATCTGATTTAAATTTTTTCTAACTAATATAAAGTCAAGGAATTATATATTTGAAAATATATATAGTTGTATATATATATATTCAAATATATTATTTAGCTAAAGTATTCCAAAGATCACCAAATTAATTTCTAAAATTAATTCTTGCATTAAATTGAATCATTTACATTTTTGGTTTAGTTGTTTTTACAGATCTTTGAGTGGAGATTTGATATTGAATGTCTCTCAAATTTAAATCTATTCTTAGATTCTTTTTAGCTCAAATCCAAATTAAACTAAAATATTTTGAATTCAAATCCTCTCCCAAATCTCAGAGTTCAAAATCAAATTATAATTCAAATACTCTTATTTGAATTTATGCCAAATCTGAATCCAATTCCACATCTAAATTCAAATCTCCCATTTGAATTTGTCCCAAAAAAAATTTCCTTTTCTTTTCTTCCTCGGGCGCATTCCCTTCTCTTCTCGGGCCACCCCTCTCTCTCATCCCCTCTGTGCAGCCTGTCCTTGTGGCCCTGCCAGCCCGGGACCCCCACCCTGCTCTCCACTCCCTTGTGCTTAGGCCATGACGCGCGACGGCCTAGCTCTCACCCCCCACTCTCTGCACACACGTGGGCCACCATGATGCTTGCTCCCTCGGCCCAGCACCACACGCTCGCACCATCCCAACCACGTCTTCCCTCCTCTCTCACTGCCACACGGGATCGGCCGACCAGAACCATCTGCCACCTCCAGGGCATCACCTTCGCACTGTCCCAGTTACCTTTTTTTGCACTCAAGGCTTGCACGACTTTCTCGCCTGCCATCTCTCTCTATCTCTTGATGCTCTCCCTCTCTCTCCTGTCTCTTTGCTCACTCGCGGGCAACTCGAGCCATCTCTATCACTCACGACTTCGGTGACTAACACGCCGCTCAAATTCCGGTGGGCGGCCATTGCACTGTTCAACCGGGTGCACGTGCATGCCAGCTCATCACCATCTCTCTCTCCCCCTCTATAAATGCACATCCCCCCTTTTCTTTCTCCTTTTTGCCCAAAATCCTTCGTCACCACCAAAATATGACGAGCCCAAGCATGAATCGATTGAGCCTAAGCTACGTGGAGTGAGGAGAGGAGTCGCGCATGGCTTCCCCGACTGAATTGGCTCATTTTCCCCACCAGGTTAGAGTTCGCACCGCCTTCTTCCGCATCTCTGGCCACCAACCAAACCGGTCGCACATCGAGCCGTAGTTGCAGCACTCCTCCCAGCCAAATAAGCACGTGGTCAGTTTCCCATTGCCCTCCTCCTTCTTTTGAACTCATCGTTTTTCCTCTAGCCCAATGCCGGTGCACCTCTCCGCGGTGACTAAGCATCGTCGTGCCTCGACTGCACGTCGACGACTGGGCCACGACCAGGTCCTCAGCCATTGAACCCCCTGGCTGGACTCCATGCATCACACCGAACCTGAAGCAATCCTTAGCTGACCAAGTCTCCCTCCTTTTCTATTTCCTCCACCGACTACCGAGCCACCACCACCATGGCCCTTTTCGGCCATTGACTGGACCCGCCATGGTGGCCCCTTGCTGTCGTCAACCCGCAAAACGGGTTCGCACGCCCACGTAGATCCCCGGCTGTTGTTTCCCTTGCTAGACCTTGACCTCTAAGCTAGTTCCATTGAGCTCTCTGGTGAAGCACCATCCCGAACCACCCTCTGGCCTCTGTCACTACTCCACCTTGTCTCGATTAGCCCACGCATGTGCACGTCGCCAATGCACGTGCCTAGTTGCCTCCTGGCTGCGTCCGTGTGTCCCGGTAGAGCAGGCCATGACTTGGCCCATTAGATGGGCTGTCCTACTGGTGCAAGCCACCCGAGGCTGCTTGCCAGCCTTGCCCAAAACACATGATGGTTGAGGGTCGTATCCTTAATTATGGGCTAGCCTACCTTCTGTGTAACCTGGATCAGCCCAGTCCAGCCTAGCTCAACCTAGCTAGTACTGTATAGTGGGCCCATAGGGCCACTGTGCAGTGGGGTCCACATCACTATTCAGTGGGCCTACCCTTGAATAGTGCCATTTCACTTTTTCTCAATTTAATTATAGGTCAAATCTTTCGGGAGTCATAACTTCTCCGTCCTGACTCCAATTCTAGTGATTCTTTCACCTAAATTCATCTAACTTGGAGATCAACCTTTGTATCATAGTGTGATATCCATTAGGGCTTATTTTGTTTTTGGTTTGGTGTTATTTGATTCTTTTCTAGTATAGGAAGTTATTGTTCATAATCACATTTGCAGAACTGGAAGATTTCACGGAGAACCCGGAGGATCCTGACTTTGACAAAGGTTTAGAAGAAGACTTCAGATAAGGAAGTCCTATCTCCTTTATCATTTTGAGCCTACGTTTGCAATAATCTAATTGATCAACTTAAAACATGACTTATTATCACATATGTTATGTATTGTGCTATTTCAACTGTTGCAGTAGTTAAATCCTATCAAACAATTGATATGCCTTACTGTCTTATCCAAAACACATATCACCCTAGGTATACCTGTCGTTATCTATATTAATGTCAGACGATATCGCAATATCTAGCATGCTTAGGATGAAATACATTCTCTTCAGAGATGTTGTTAGTGGAATACATTTCTTTGAAGATGTCGCTTCACTATTTAATCAATCCAATTCATATGCCATGAATCCTTGATATCATGAGGTATTTGGCGGGTAATGTGTAAAATAGGTGAAAACTATTTTGGTGGGGGCAAGTGGAGTAGTTCTTCGGTCAAGGATGCTCTTGGAGGCTTGAGCTACCTTTGTGGTATTCATTGCTAGTGAAAGATGCCTGCCTCGGCTGTATAAGCACCTAATCTTAGGGTATCATGCTAAGCCACCCCAATGCAACCATGTGTCCAATATAGGCAGGACAAAACTTTTCTTCCTCTCGACTGAGCTGGACATTCTACTAGGAGGGTAGTGTGCAATGAGGATGCAAGTTACTATCTTGCCCTCTGCTTGTGTGTTGCGAGGACCAGCAAAAGCCTTCTATCTAGCACCGGGTACGAGGCCTTTGGTATTTGATGTGTATCGAAGTAGTTGTTCGGCAAGGGAAGGTGATTGAAGTGTATCAGTATGATTCGCTCTTCTGGTTGCAATGGATAGAGGATGAACATATCACGTGGGTACAGTGTACAACCTTTGCAGAGTGTAAAACTATTCGAATATCCGTGTCCACAGTTATGGACATTCAAAGAATTAACCTCACTTGGTTAGACTCAGAGCATGCGTATCCTTGATGTGTGAATGTGTGGACTAGATATCCGTGTGATGAGGTTGCTGGCTCAGTTTATCAGGAGCTGTGTGGTCCTAGAGGTACACCAGATATAATGATGGACCATGGAGTGTGGTGTAGCTTCTCCCAAGATCGAAAAACCCCTAGATATACATTGTTACCTTGCTGACACTATTTTCAGAGTGAACAATAGAGAATATTACTGGATACCTGCATAAACTTCTTTACGCTTAAAGCTAAACTGTAAATCCTTATCCTTGAGTTATCCCTTATGCATCTATCAACACCTTGAAATAGTATAGGACTTGCCAAGTACCTTATATACTCACTCTTGCTGTCACTCAGATGAGAAAGCAAATGTTGACTTCGCTGGAGATGAAGGCGCGTATGAGAAGTAAATTTAGTAGTCACGTTCGCACCCTAACTTAAGAGGCATAGAGGCATGTGCAAGAAGAGCGAGTCCAACTTCAACTATGTGTCGATGTTTTTGTTCAACGGAACCATTTTGCTGATGTGTATGAGGGCATGGAACATGATGGGATATGCCAATTTTCTGAAAGAAGGAATGCAACTTTTCATACTCTCCTCCCCAGTCAGTCTGTATGGTGATGATTTTTCGACTAAAAGGTCTTTCCACAAGACTTTGAAACTCATGGAACTTCTGAAAAACTTCAGATTTAAATTTAAGAAGATAAATCCAAGTAAACTTGCTGTAATCATCAATAAAACTGACATAGTATTTTCTGCCTCCAACAGAATCTGGTGCAGGACCCCATACATCTGAGAAAACAAGTTCTAAAGGGAAATTTGAAATACCTGTGGATTTTGGATAAGGTAATTGATGACTTTTGGCTCTTTGGCACGCATCACACAGACTCATTATTTGACTCACTAAGACAAGGAAGATTATTGATACTAATGACCTTCTGAACAATGGTAGAGGATGGATGACCCAGGCGACTATGCCACCTAGCAAGAGATGGCTTAACAACTCCAAAAGCTTGTTTCTTTATGGACGAAGAAGGAAAAGGATAGAGCCCATTGTGACACCTCCCTCTAAGAAGAGCGTTCTTCGTGGCCTGATCCTTAATCAAGAAAAAGTCAGGATGAAATTCCAAGAAGGCATTATTATCAGTATCAAGATGATGAACAGAAACAAGATATGTTTTAGCTTTTGGAACATTAAGGACATTATTTAGATGAAGATTACGATTAGGGGTATGAACAGCAGTATGACAATATGACTGATATCCATACCTGTACCACTCGCGGTGTGAATCTGATCGTTGCCATTGTATTTGTCTCGAATGGTCAACTTGTCAACCTCTCCAGTGATATGATCCGTAGCTCCGGAATCCGCATACCAATTTGTGTCAACACCATTGGCATGTATTGCTGCTCCATCGTGCTTTTCTTCTAGAACAAAAGAGTCATCATACCTGTACCAGCAGTTAACAGTTGTGTGACCCTCCTTGTCACACAGCTGACATCTAGGGCGGCTTGAATTATTGTTGCTGTTGTTTGGCCGTGGGTTGTTGAAGTAGCCACCTCGATTGCTGCGGCCGTTATTGCCACGACCGCGACTTCCACCCCGGCCATGCGCACCGCCTCTTCCACCACCACGCCTGCCATGGGACACGATGTTCACAGATGACTGCGACTGGGATCCCTGGATCAAGTCCATCCACTGCTCAAAGTTTAGCAGCTGGGTATAAAGCTCGGCGACAAAGATTGGTTCCACCTACGACACAAGAGAAGTCACGAGAGGATTGTGGTCGTAGTCGAGGCCGGTCAGGATATACGAAACCATCTCCTCTTCATCGAGAGGTTTGCCGGCGGATGCCATCGCATCTCCGAGCGTTCTCATCTTCCCAACGTATTCAATGATCGTCGAGTTGCCTTTCTTCATCGTGGCCAACGCAATACGTGTGAGACCGCGCTCGCGTTTGAGAGGAGAACATCCCCTCAATGGCGTGCCACACCTATGCAGCCGTCTTTAGGCCGATGACTTGTGTCAGAAGCTCCCTTGAGAAGGTCGACACAAAGAATCCAAGGACCTGCTGATCCATGGTGACCCAACGCGCATACTCTAGGTTCGGTGCCTTCACCATTTTGTCGCCGTCCTTAACATCAATCTCCTTCGGAGGAGCCACCGTGGTGCCGTCAAGGAAGGTCTCCATCTGTGCACCACGCACAGCCGGAAGGACTTGTGCCTTCCACAAGAGATGGTTGTTTTTGGTCAGCTTTTCCGAGATCGGGTGACCGAATAGCGGATTGGCAAAGCTTGACAAGGAGGAGCTGGACGCCATTGTTGAAGAAGATGTGGTCTAGATGTAGCGAGAAGGAAGGGCTCTGGTTACCATGTAAAAACTAGATTTTGGTAGAAGCGTTGCTACCCCGTATCTGATTCAGTTTGGAGATAGATACTATCTCTAACAATCTATACAGCTTGAACTACACGATCTAATCTTCGTTGAACCGAACCAGACTAAGCTGAACTCATTTACATATCAATCTATAACTAGTCATCTAACAGAACCGGATCTAGGTAGAGGGTGTCAAGGGAAAAAGGGATCATCAACCCTTTAGTCCAGAATTGAAGGATGCCTGAGCAAGCTACAGATGATGCGATCCAGAAGTTTGTGGACTTGTAGGTGTAGAGCGGGCAGTGGCCGCGGACGGCGAGGAGCTCGCAGACACATGTGGGGCAGAAGGTGTGGCCGTACAGGATGTAGGCTGTGCCCTTGGCTCACGCCATGCACAGGCAGCAACAGCTAGCGACCACCCCTTTGCCCGCTGCCTCCGGCTCCACGTTGTCCTCGACCTCCAGCAGTGCCTCCGCTGGCGGGAAATCCTCCTCGCGCATTGTCGCAGTGCCGGCGCTGGCGCTCTACTCCAAGTCCTTCTTCTCCAGCAACACCATCAGGGAGACTCTCTTCCCTTGCTCCTCCTCCTCCGCCGTGGGCAGCTGACTCGACAGATCCGCAGGAGGAGGAGAAGAGCCAAACCAGATCGGGTGCAAGTGGAAGAGAAAGAACAGGGAGAGGATAGGTGTGGAATGGCTGGGGCTTAGGAATTTTATGCGAACAGACACGAGCCGGGAACAAAAAATCAGATCTATTGAAATTTTGGATCCGATCTACTGTAGTAATCATCAATGATGATTTGTGGTTAGAATCGGCACAAATACCAACTGTCAGTACCGATTCGTGTCACAAACAGATACTATTAGTGCCGGTTCTTAGTGGTTTCATCATAGTTCGAACGTGAGAGATTAAGAATTGATAACGATATATTTGCACTGACGATTCTTGCACAACTGGTATTGATGAACCGTCATTTCTTACCGCTTCTGTAGTAGTGAACTTATTATTTATATCTAGAGACATGCCATTTTTTAGTTATCTCATTATTACCATAGCAACAGTAGTTGAGCATTCTTATGACATTAAAAGAAAGTGTCAACTTGTAATCTTATCTCTTCCGTTTTTATTTGTTATGGATTCTTTTCTTTTTAATATTTTGTAGACTATAATTGGTTCTCATCTTTGAACATTTATTTTCCTTTATGCTTTATAATACATCAAATATAAAACGGAATACATAGGTAGAGCTGATCTAGTTTCGAGTGGAGTAATGATGGCTTGAATTCGTGAACTCAAACTTCGTAGCCTTAAGCGTTCAGCTAGCCTTGTAATTATTTAAGTCTAGATTTCTATGTACCATCTAGTCGAGTTCATGTATAGCAAAAAAATCGAGTGATCACACACACACACACACCCTTCAACGACCAATGGACAGCAACGCTTGAAGCTTCCCAGCGAGACCAGGGTTTCTCTCATTATCTTCCAAGTTCGTGCTGCACTCCTGTGGACGGCGCATATCCCGTGCAGATCGGTCGTGGGTGCACTTGGCGCCGCAATAGAAGGCCGTGACTACGTCGAGCGGGTTTCAGGTACTTAATTCCTCCCGAAGGAGGAGATCAATGCCGTGCAGTGTCCTCTTTCGCTGCAAGTGCTAGAGTCGCTTCCAAGTTCTAACTCTAACCTGAAGCCCACACCATATTCAGCGAGCTCACTTTGACGTTGATGACCAAGCTTGCATGGCTGCATCAACCAACCCACCAAACGATTCTCCAAATTCTGGCTGCAGATTCTCGAAAATTCTGGCTGCATGCATCTTCTTCTCCATCAAAAGCATCTCAACCCCCTGCCGCCGCCTCTTCTCGCCTCCTCCCTCGTCACTTGCCCACTTGCTCCGCACCCTTTCGACGACTCGACGAAAGCACGGCCGAGGGGCGCCCACCAGCCAGCCATGGCTGCTTCTCTCGACCTCCCTGACATGGCCGCGTGCTTGAGGGCGTCCCTGTTCGATGCGCTCTCCGGTGGCCTGGATACGTGGACGTTAGATCTGCGCTACCGCGTGCCGACGCTTGTTTCGATTGTTTTTGTAGAATTGTATTGCTCAAGTGTATATTGCATACATAGATGAGGCTTATATTTATAGGCAGCAGAAGCGCTCGCAGGCGCTGAGGCTAACGACACATACATGCAAGGGAGCTATTCCTACGGCAAGATAGTTGGCTAGCTTGTTGAGATCCTGTAGAACCGGGCGACATGCTGAAGCAGTCATTAACCGCCCTCCTCAGCCTGGAAATAGTTGAACGTTGAGGCTGCACCAAAATTCATTGAAGATCGCTGAAGGGAGACCCTTTGTGAAAATGTCAGCATATTGTGAGGAGAAATGCACATGAAGGGCTTGAACAGTACCGAGGGAGACCTTGTCACGAACAAAGTGAAGGTCTATTTGGATATGTTTGGTCCTTTGATGCTGAACCGGATTCATGGAGAAGTATGTGGCACTGACATTATCACAGAACACAATGCTGGCTCGCTGAGGAGGGTGATGAATTTCCCGGAGCAATTGCCGAAGCTAACAACATTCGGCAACAGCGTCGATGACGCCGTGATACTCCACCTCCGTGTTGGAACGTGAGATGGTGGTTTGGCGCTTAGACGACCAGGACACCAAATTGGAGCCGATGAACACAACGAACCTTGAAATGGAGCGTCTGGTGTCAAGGCACCTGGCTCAGTCCGAGTCCGAGTAGGCTATGAGTTCGTGACTAGAAGATTGATGGATCTGGAGGCCGTAGTGGGTAATTCCTCGCACATACCGTAGCACACGTTTGAGGAGTGTGAGATGAGATTGATGAGGTGCATGCATGAATAAGCACAGTTACTGAATAGCGTTGTGGATATCTGGACGGGTCAGGGTAAGATAATAGAACCCACCAGCGATACTGGGTATTCAATGGGGTTGGAGAGAAGGGTGCCATCGGTGGTGTAGAGTTTGGTTTTGGTGTTGATGGGGGTGGTACTAGGATTGCAGTGAGACATGTTTGCGCAATCAAGAAGTTCAAGAGCATATTGTTCTTGATAAAGGAAGAGGCCGGCTGTATTGCGCTCAACAAGAATTCCAAGGAAATGCGTGAAGAGACCAAGATCTTTCATAGAAAAATCCTTTTGGAGTTGGCTAATTAGGATAGGAAGGCAGAATTGTTGGCGGTAAGTATTATATCATCAACATATAATAGGAGGTAGGCAATTTGGTCATTGGATTTGTAGATGAATAAGGAGGAACCACATTTGCTAGCCTGGAACCCAAGAGAAATGACGAATCAGGTGAAACGAAGGAACTAGGCCCTTGGGGCTTGCTTGAGACCATATAGTGATTTTTGGAGTTGGCAAACGTGGTGGGTATGAGAGGCATCGACAAACCCGAATAGCTATTGAAAAAATACGGTCTCGGAGAGATTGCCATGTAGAAAAGCATTAGAAATATCTAATTGATGAAGTGGTCAAGAGAGGGAAGTAGAAATGCTGAGGATGACTCAAATGGTGGAAGGTTTAATCACTAGACTTTAGGTTTCTATGTAATCAACGCTAGATTGTTGAGTGAATCCTCAAACAACCCAACGGGCTTTGTAACAAGAGAGAGAGCCGTTAAGGTTTAGCTTATGGCGGAAAATCCATTTTTCGGTGATGATGTTAGCACTGGGAGGTGAGGGAACTATTCGAAATATGCCTTTCTAGGAGCATTACGATCTGCAGCTCAAATGGTCCCTTATGAAGTCTCTATTGGTCTTATTCTTATTGTGTGCCTTGTGAGCACGTTTGGATCCACGAAGGCAATCGCTCGGATCTTCCCCTAACCCAACCCGGGAACGGACCGGAGGGAACCGCAGCATGAGGAATGTCCGCGTCTCGTCGATGTGTTGTTGGCAATGAGGGCATTATATTCGTTGAGCATGGCCTGACACCAGTGGGGGTCTTTGAGAGCAGACTTGTAGGAGGAGGGTATGAGGGATATGGGTTCAGTGGCAGAAAGATTGAGTCTGTGGCATGGGGTAAAAATGCCGAAGCGAGCGCATATTTGCATATGATGCATTATCACATTTGGTGTGTGGGAGCGATGAGCGGACTGGAGGGTGCTGCCTGGGAGTGCGTGTTGGTGCGAGGCGGGAAAGCGATTGGACCCAAGGTGGTACCTGGCATAGGGGGATTCATTGGACACGAATCATGTGGTGTAGACAAGGGGTCCACCAGAGCTTCGGTTGCGGAGTGCGAGTCCACAGGAGCGCGTGGCGGAGGTGATGCGCGTTTGCCCGATCTTCTGAAGATAATATGATAAATTGATTGGTTGAGTTTCAACGTTTATGATCCAAAGGCTTCGATCAAAACAGATCGAGAACTCTCAAAACAACTGCACCACTACTCAACCATGCCAAGACGTAGTTGACCTCGCCAAGAAGGCTTTTCCTGCAAGCGAATCGAGAACACTAGCAAGAACATGTAGATGCAATCTAAATATTGCTAATTACCAATGAAGTACTCGAGTTTGGGGTTCAACAAACCGATAACGACAAAACTATCAAAAACAGAATAACCTAAGCTAAACCAAAGCCTAAACTATAACGGCTACCATATATTTATAGGGGGACATGAGGGGGTCAACATAGGGTTGTGCAGCCGTGGAAAGAGGCGTGCACAACCTAGACTCTGACCTCGACACGATTACAAAACTCGACAGGGTCCAGAACGGTGATGCAACACATTATTCCTTCCACTTTGACTAAATTATAAGGAATATTTGGTCAAGAATAGATCCATTGGAAAGGGCTCGACATAAGCTTTCCAGCAAGTGCAAGAACGCCTAAAACAGACTTCGTATGAGAGAGTTATGCCCGTTTTATTGATGTACTTTCTTGAGACTCGACCACGACCACGACTTCGACTAGAGCTCAGCCTTGAGTGCGAGTAGACTTGTTCTTGAGGGGTAACGTCTGAGTAAGGTTGTAGTGGTTCTCCTATGTTCCTAAGAAATAAAATATCATAAGAATTTAGTAGTAATCCATCCAAGGAAACATGAACAGCGAGAAACGAGTTCACCTGGTGATCTAATTGTCGTGCAGATACTCTTGTAATTGGACCTTGTATGAGTTGAGGATATTGGTGGTATTAATCGTATCGGAAGGAGCCATGGGCTCATCATCCTCCCCCTCTTGAATTGGAGTCGTCCTTGACTCAAGCTCATCTTCTTCTCCCAAATATGGCTGAAATATGAAATGTTAAACATGAGACTAACACCAAAATCTGCAGGTAGGTCCAATTTGTATGCATTGTCATTGATGTTCTCAATTATCTTAAATGGTCCATCAGCTCTAGATATCAACTTTGACTTTCTTAGTTCTGGAAACCTACCCTTCCTCAAATGCAACCAAACTAAATCACCCGGTTCAAATTTTATTTACTTCCTACCTTTATTTCCAACAATCATATACTTTTCAGTCATGCTCTCTATATTGTTTTTAGTTGTTTCATGCAACTTAAGAATAAATTCAGCACGTTTCTTAACATCTAAATTGAGTCTTTCAAAGGGAAAGGTAGTAAATCAATAGGAGTACAAGGATTAAATCCATACACTACCTGTAACGGACTTACCTTGGTGGTGGAGTATACCGACCTGTTGTAAGAAAATTCAATGTGTGGTAAATACTCTTCTCACGTCCTCAAATTTTTCTTTAAAAGAGTTCGTAACATGGTCGATAATGTACAGTTGATAACTTCTGTTTGATCGTCGGTCTGAGGATGATACATAGTAGAAAATAGCAATTTCGTCTCCAATTTATTCCAAAGTGATCTTCAAAAGTGACTCAAAAACTTTGTGTCACGATCTAAGGTGATAGTATTAGGCACTCCATGTAGTTGAACGATTTCCTAAAAAATAAATCAGCTATGTTTGTAGCATCATCACTCTTGTAACAAGGTATAAAATGTATCATTTTAGAAAATATATCCACAACTACAATATGTTATCCCTCCCGCTCATTGTCCTAGGTAGTCCTAAAACAAAATCCATAGAAATATCCTCACATGATGCACTAGGAATAGGAAGAGGCATGTAAAGACCATGTGGATTCATGCGAGACATAGCTTTATTGCAAGTGGTGCATCGGGACATGTAGCGTTCGATATCTCGTCTCATCTTTGGCCAAAAGAAGTGGGCAGCAAGGCCATCACATCTTCAATTTTCTTTGCTCCAAAATGTGCCATCAATCCTCCTCCATGTGCCTCCTGTAACAACAAAAGACGAACGGAGCTAACTGGAATGCATAGCTTGTTAGTATGATAGAGCAATCCTTCATTTAGCACATATTTATTCCATATTTTCCCTTCTTTACAATGTTTAAGCACTTCTTTAAAATCCAAATCAGCAGCATATAAGTCCTTAATGGTCTCTAAACCAAAAATCTTATGATCAAATTGAGATAACATGGTATAACACCTAGAAAGCGCATCGGCAATCACATTGTCCTTTCCTTTCTTATGTTTTATGACATATGGAAAATACTCAATAAATTCGACCCATTTAGCATGTCGTTTATTCAATTTAGCTTGACTTCTAATATGTTTCAGCGATTCATGATCAGAATATATAACAAAGTCTTTGGACCATAGATAATATTGCCAAGTTTCAAGCACACGAACTAAAGCATACAATTCTTTATCATAGGTAGAATAATTTAGATTTGACCCACTTAATTTATCGCTGAAATAAGCAATAGGTTTACCTTCTTGAATTAACACATCTCTAATTCCAATCCCGCTAGCATCACACTCTAGCTCAAAGGTCTTACCAAAATCAGGGAGCTGGAGTAAAGGAGCATGGGTAAGTTTCTTTTTTAACAACTTGAATGCTTTTTCTTGTGTAGGTCCCCATTTGAAAACCACTCCTTTCTTTGTCAATTCATTCAATGGGGCAGCAATGGTGCTGAAATCCCGCACGAAGCGCCGATAGAAACCCGCAAGACCATGAAAGCTTCTCACTTGAGTAGCAGTATTAAGGGTTGGCCAGCACTTTATGGCTTCAATTTTTGCTTCATCCACTTCTATTCCATGTGGAGTAACAACATAGCCAAGAAAAGAAACTCGATCCGTGCAAAAGATGCACTTTTTGAGGTTACCAAACAAATGCGCGTCTCTCAAAGCGTTAAAAATAACACGTAAGTGATCAAAGTGTAGTTCATATGGCTTGCTATAAAGCAAGATGTCATCAAAGTGAACCACCACAAATCTCCCAATGAAAGCATGTAAAACTTCATTCATCAAACGCATGAATGTACTAGGTACATTAGTTAACCCAAAAGGCATTATTAACCACTCATACAAACCAAACTTAGTTTTAAATGCAGTCTTCAATTCCTCTCCAAGTTTCATCCTAATTTGGTGGTATCCACTTCGCAAGTCAATTTTAGTGAAAATTATAGAACCACTCAACTCATCAAGCATATCATCTAACCTAGGGATAGGGTGACAATATCTTATAGTAATATAATTAATGGCTCTACAATCAACACACATACGCCAACCACAATTTTTCTTAGGAACCAAAAGGACAGGAACAATACAAGGACTAAGACGTTCTTGTACGTACCTGCGATCCAAAAGGTCTTGGATTTGTCACTGAATTTCCTTAGTCTCCTATAGGTTGGTCCTATATGCAGCACGGTTTGGCAAAGTTACTTCTGGAATCAAATCAATTTGATGTTCTATCCCTCGAATTGGTGGTAATCCCAAGGGAAACTTCAGCTGGAAATACATCCAAAAACTCCTGCAGAAGGTTAGCAACAGCAGCAGGCAAACAACTAGATATATTCTTGAGTGAAACTAAGGCCTCTTTGCATATCAAAGCATAGCATGATAACTTATTAGCATAAATTTCAGCAAGATTAGATTTAGTAGCAAGCATAACACACCCTTTTAGTCTAATTCTATCGGATTTAGAAGTTGTTGTTGCTTTCTCCTTTTTGGGTGGAAAAACTTTTTCCGCTACTTGCTGATTTTTAGATTCATTCTCAAACTCTTTTCTCTTATTTTCAGCTATCTCTTATTCATATTTTACAATTTCAGCACCATAGTTATTTTCTTTACTTTATGCATAAGGATGTACTTATTACTTCTACATGATGTGTTGCATCAGTATCAAGCTCCCATGGTTGTCCTAAGAAAAGTAAACATACTTGCATGGGCACTACATTAAAATCAGCACAATCATGGTATGATCCAATAGAAAAATACATCCTAACTGTTTGTATTACCTTCACCTTACCGCTGTTGTTGAACCATTGAATATGATACCGGTGAAGATGGTGTCACGTCCCAAATTCCATAATCGCGTGATTAAGCTTAATCATGCATCCTTAGCGTCATAATTAATTTCAAGGTAAATTATTTTGGCGCACTAGAGCACTTCGTTTGAAATCAATTCGATGAGAGAAAGAAATCCGGGAGAGAAAAGAATTATATTTGCAGTTAAAACAGACCTCTTTCCCTCTAACATGTGGGACCCACCTGGCCCCACACCTACTCCACTCAAAAGGGGCAGCCCACCTGCCCTCTCTCTCTCCTCTCTTCACTCCCCATGTCCCCCCCCTCAGCTGCTGTAGCAGCAGCCCCCTCCCTCTCTCCCTCACCCACTGAAGCACTCTCTCTTTTCCACCAAAATCCGAGCTCAAGTGGAGGATTCAAGGTATGCATATGGTACCATTGCATTCTCTAGCTCATAAGCTACTCATCTATCCAATCCAATTTTATTTTCGTGGAAGAATCGAGTAGTTCTTGAAGTTCTTGGCATTCTTGAGCTTTTTGGAGCAAAAATAGAGTTTTGGTCAAATCTGAGCTCTAGTGTCGTGTTGGTAGTTGATGAGTAAGTTCTAGTGCCCTTGAACTATCCCTAACATGTTCCCTTTAGGGTTGGAAAAGATCGCAACTCGAGGCAACCAAAAATCCACTCAAGAATAGCTTTTCTAGGCTGACTCAGATACTCTGGGTTCAGCATAATTTGTCCGATGAATTGTGTTAAAAATTGGTTAGGGTTTAGGGTGTAAGTTTGGTTTAGGATCTCTTGTATAGGGCATGTACACGTTTGTGTAGTACAAATTTGTAAAATGAGTCAAAACACCCGAGTGGAAAAATCGTGAAGAAACCAAGTCTGTATTGCTCGGATTATCTGGACAAACCCGGACACTCCGGGTAGTTATGTGATCGTGTAGCCGAGAGCTCTGTTCAGAACCTCACTCGGAGTGTCTGGTATATCCCGAATAGTCCAGACCAACCCGGAGGTTTCGAGTCAAGTTAAAATAATGCTAACCGAGAGCCTTTCCTGGAGGATGGCCCGGATACTCCGGAACCCGGATAATCCGGATTCACCCGGATACTCCGGGCCAGTCAAATAAAAAGCAGTAACCGAGCACCTCTTTCGGAGGGTCACCTGGAGGGTCCGAGCCTGGATACTCTGAACTAGTCTGGATACTCCGGATGGTTATTATTTTCTGATTTTCGTTTAGATCATTTAGTATTGCATTGATTCGCATATCTTATACTTCTAGCATGTTGTTAAGTATTGTGGCATGCATTGTTGCACTTGATTCATGCTGATGGCATTGCATGCGTTATTCTTTTTAGAGAACATCGAACCGGTGATCCAAGAGAGCGAGGGAAACTTTGGGCAGTTACCTGAACAGCAAGGCAAGCATCTAACATATTGCACCCTTTTAGTTGAATTTAATGGAGTCTAAATATTCATAAATTATGCTTATGTATAGGTTTGCATGTATAGGGAGTCGATGTCAGGAACAAATGGGTAGAACCTACGCCAATTGCATTCTTCTACATTGATGACTTGTTCATCCATGTTCCTTGTAGCTTTGAGATCATGTTATGTCTAGGTACAAGTTCGACTTATAATCTTAACCATGCTTAGGTCTTCCGGTAGAAGTCGAACGACGACGTTTTCCGTTGTTCGTGAGCATAGGATTTACTTTTGTTGCACAAATACATGGTTGAGGTTGTTATGGTTGGTTGAGTGGTGAGTATGAGACGAGATATGGGCGGTGTTAGGGGTGTCATCTGCCCTCAAGGAAAGTCCGGTGGCAGTTCGGGAAGGGAACCCAGACACTGTAGGCCGCTTGCATCGCTTAAGGCCGTCCGTCGGTACAGTTGGCTTCAGCACTTACCTTACTCACAACATGCTGATCTAATGGTAAGGCAAGCTGAATACCTTCGCAGTTGTGGCTTTGTGGGGCCTGAACATCGACGGTGTAAGCGGGCGGGCTTGTAAGTGGTACTAGTTTGCTTCGGGAGTAGTTCTAGTACCGCCTTACCGAGGGATGGATGCCACACACGGTTGGGGCTGGCTGGAAAAGATTGACACAGGTACCCCCTTGTGTGCACTTTAGCGGGTGGCACAAGCCGTATGGTCCCCGAGTCATGTGCGTCCAGGAGTACCTGCCGCGCTCTTGGTCATGAGCATGCTATGATTTCATTTGTATCGGTCGTAGAGTTCTCGCTTGTTGATGATGGTTTGGATATGTGGTTTGTTGTTCGGATATGTGGGAGGTGGTCGAGATGGCACTTGTTATAAATTGATACTATTGTGGTTATAGTTTCATATGATCAGTTGGTAGTTGTAGTGTAATTTCCTATATGTTGGTTAAGTTAGTTGCTCACACGTATGTCTAGGTTCTTACCATTTTAATTAACTTAATCGCATGTTTATATTCTTGCTAACAGCTCAATGCATAATCCTTGGAGTCGGGATATTATATACCCATATTGTGTAAGCCTTGCGAGTACCTTTGTACTCAGGGTGCTGCCCTTAAGTTGATGTAGGTACTCCGGTTGCTGAGGAAGGGGCGGTGTTCGGCTACTTTGTGCCTACCGAACAGGGTGGCAGGCAGGAGTAGTGCATCCTACTCCGAAGCTCGAGCTTTTGGAGTGGAGCCTAAGGGCATGTGGCTCCACTCTCTTTTGTTGTCTAGTTTATTCTTTCCGCTGCATAGAAATTTGGATAGTTAGTTGTTGAGGGGTTTTTGTCTCCTCCTAGCTCGTTTTTGTTATAAATTGTTGGAATCAGTTGCATGCTTAATTTTTATAATATAAATGTTTATTACTTGCTTTTTATTAAGCTATGTTGTGATGTACTATGTTGGAGGCATGTGTTCCGATCCTTGGGTACAAAACACGTGTCGGGACTATTGGAACAAGATTCTGGTTAATCATCGAGGTTGGATTATGAATAATGATGCTCCTGATGATTAATTAGAATACTATTTGGACAGTTCCTCACAGATGGTTTCTTGTCGGTAAGGCAAGCTTCTTGATCATATCTGAACTTACTATATTGTTGTAGCTTCCTTCATCAATAATGGCTCGAACACGATGATCCTTGACTATGAGGAACATTTGAAATAAATTGTGGCATTGTAGCTGTTCCGCTTGCTCCATTTGAGTGCTTAAAACTCGCTGCACAATGAGTGTCCTATAATTCTCTGTAGCAGCTGCACTCAATTCTTCCTCATTGTTGATATCTGTCTCATGTTCGTCCTCATCGCCTGCATGGTTAGCTGCAAGTGCATATTCATCTTCAATATCACTAGCACTTACATATCCATCATCTTCTTTTACAATGTACGCTCGCTGACTTGGGCAATCCTTCATGACATGTCCCATTCCCTTGCATTGATGGCATACAATCCCAGTCGATCGGTCTGTAGAAGCAACCAAAGAAGAGCTCTTAGCTAGACCTTGCACACTTACGGATTTGCTTACCTCGGGAGCATGTGATGGTGTCGAAGGTACTGCTGAACGCGCCCTACTAGAGAAGAGGGTAGCAGACCGTGTAGCTGAATGTGGGGCTGTTTTGACTTGTTCCTGTGTTGATTTGGAAGTAGTCGTACTTACAAAATTGCTCCTTAGACTCTGTTGTTGTCCCTGGAATTCTTTTTTTACCAAACACACGAGTTGGAACAATCTAGGAACACTATCGTATTCTTTGTAATCAACTATGTCCTGAATTTCGCACCTTAACTCTCCATAAAAACGTGCCATTGCAGCCTCTTCATCCTCAATAATATCACAACGCAACATACTAATTTGAAGCTCCTGATAATATTTTCTACGGATCTATCACCTTGGTTTAAGCGCTGAAATTTCTTACGCAAATCATGTTTAAAAGAGGGTGGAACAAATCTGTTACGCATAGCAACATTTAAAAAATTCCATGTAGTAGGCGCTAATCCGTCAATGCATACCCTATTACACCAGATGATTGCAAAATTTTTAAATTTACTATTGTCTTGCCTAACTCTATGCACTTCAGAAACTAAATGAGCATTAAACTTCTGTTCTACCGTCATCTCCCAATCTAAATACCTTTCAGCATCATAAGCACCCTCAAAAGATGGTATAGTAAACTTAACCTTAGCAAATGGATCATCATTAATACGTGGGTTATGTTGCTGAAAATTATTACCCTCATACCTTGATGGTTGAAGTTCAATCGATTCCTTTGTCGTTCATCAAAGGCGTGACGTTCTTGTTTCAAAATTTCATCATCCGCGACAGACTCGTCTTGTTTATAGGCTGCACCATGCGGATCCACTCGACCATTGTTCAGTGGCGGATTAACCAATTGATCAAAGCATGTATTGAGCATTGCAATGCTTTCATTGAGTCGTTGCAATACAGTATTGGTTCCTGTAAGCTTCTTATCAATGTCATCATTAATAGTTTGTCGATCATCATCCAACAACATTGTGAGTTCTTCCCTCAAAACACACTCCTGTGCATTCGATGCACCTCCTACCATGGTTAGTCGAAGATAGAAAACAACGAAAGATAAATTATCCCTATCGACTACTGGGTGGTGGAGGTGGAGTCATACACTCTCAATCATCTTACCACGCTCTTGCAAATGTTCTTACCAATCACCAGAGTTGGCACAATCGGTGGCTGGTTCGTGATACCTTATCGGGTGAGAGTGAGGTAGTTGCAAGGGAAGATACCGTTCTGATTGAGAGAAGATGTAGCTTGGACTGACAATATTGAGTAGCAAGGAATAGCAATTAATGAAATTAGATTAGCAAAGTTGAATAAAAGTCCACAGTACTCATCACAGTTGCTGGCCCGATCACATTCTTAGAACTAGCTCAAGCAAGCTAAAGACTATATCAGATACAAGCATAATGGAACAAAATTCACAATGCAAACTGATTCTCTCTTTTTTCTTTATCTTTTTACACTCTTTGCTTTCTTTTTTTTGGCACTCTTTGCTTCTTGCTTGCTTTTTTTGTCACTCTTTGCTTCTTGCTAGCTTTTTTTTGGCACTCTTTGCTTCTTGCTTGCTTTTCTTTGCGAATGTGACACAAATTCAAAACTCTTCTACTGACTTTTCTAAGTCGAAAGAGGTATACGGGTCACAAACTTTTTCCAGAGAGCAGGGGTATAAAGGTATATGGGTCACAAACTCTCTCTCTCTCACTCTGAACTTTGGCTACCTCTGTTTTGGCTATGGTGGTCGGATCCAAGAAGGTGGACGACTCTGACTAAGTGGTCGGATCCGAGAAGGTGGGTGAATCCTACTAGGTGGTCGGACCCGAGTGGGTGGTTGGAGTACCTGGTCAGACCCCGAGTGGGTGGTCGGAGTGACTGGTCGGAACCCAGAGTGAGTGGTCGGAGTGACTAGTGGTCGAACCCGAGTAGATGGTTGACTCGACTAGTGGTCAAACCTGAGTAGATGGTCGACTCGACTAGTGGTTAAACCTGAGTAGATTGTCAAATTCGAGTAGGTGATCGAACACAACTAGTGGTCAAACCTGAGTTGATGGTCGAACCCAACTAGTGGTCGAAGCGGAGTAGGTGGTTGAACACGACTAGTAGTTGAACCCGAGTTGATTGTCGAACTTGACTTGTGGTTGACACAACCTGTGACAAAATCTCGACTAAAGTAGACAAGGGCAAATCGAGATACACGATGACTAAGACAACAAAGACTCGACACTAGAAACTAGAATATGATAACTCGACCAGCAACAAAGAACCGACGATGGACTCAAACTCAACAATGCGAAAATTGAAAACAAAATTGCGAAAAGCTCAAAGTGGTTTGGACAACAGAAAAACTATGATCTAAATCTTTTTGTGGGGCAATTTTTCTGGACTCTAGGGAACGGAACAAAACTAAACAATGGGGATAACTGAGATTACCTAACAGGATCGAGGCTCTAATACCACTTGATGCGCCTTTGCCCAATCTTCTAAAGGTAATATGATAAGTCGATTGGTGGAGTTTCGACATTGATGATCCAAAGGCTTCGACCAGAATAGATCGAGAACCCTCGCAACCACTACACCACTACTCTATGGTTATCAACCGTGCCAAGATATGGTTGACCTCGCCAAGAAGTCTTTTCCTTCAAGTGAATCAAGAACACAAGCAAGAACAAGTAGATGCAATCTGAATATTGCTAATTACCAATGAAGTACTCGAGTTTGGGGTTCAACAAACCGATAGACAGCAAAATTGTCTAAAATAGAATAATCTTAGCTAAACCAGAGCCTAAACTATGACGGCTACCATATATTTATAAGGGGACATTAGGGGTCAACCTAGGGTTGTGCAGCCGTGGAAAAAGACATGCACAACCTGGACTCCGACTTTGACACGATTACAAAACCCGACAGAGTCCACAACGGTGATGCAACACCTTATTCCTTCAACTCTGACTAAACTATAATTAATATTTAGTTGAGCATAGATCCGTTGGAAAGGGCTTGACATAAGCTTTCCAGCAAGTCTAAGAACGCCTAAAACAGACTTCGTATGAGAGAGTTATGCCCATTTTATTGACGTGCTATCTTGAGACTCGACCATGACCATTACCATGACCACGACTTCGACTAGAACTCAGCCTTGAGTCCGAGTAGACTTAGCTTTTGAGGGGTGACATCTGGGTAAGGTTGTAGTGCTTCTCCCATGTTCCTAAGCAATAAAATATCATAAGAATTTAGTAGTAATCCATCCAAGGAAACATGAACACCCTTAGATGACTATATGAAGGTGGTTAATGGAATAAGGATTGATATTGTGTGAGAAAATAAAGTGGTGAACAAGGGTGTCGATTGAGTAGGTCAGTGGCTGTGTGAAGTGCTTCAACCCAACAAGAGGGAGGCATGTGTGCATGAATAAGGAGGGTTTGCAGAATGTCATTTGTAGTGCGCAAGGACCATTCGGATTTACCATTTTGGGGTGAAGAGAGATGAAATGTCATACCGTGCGAGGCTAGGAAGTTGCATAGGGTAGAATTATCAAATTCCTTGACATTATTGCACTGGATACACTAGATTGTGAGATGAAATTGGGTAAGAACATAAGAATGAAAGAGTTGGATAGTGGAGATCATGTCGGACTTGTGACAAAGAGTTGGATAGTAGTGAGTTTAATCATCAACAATAATTAGGTAATATTTGTAGATAGAAATGCTGACAATAGGTGATGTCCATAAATCATATTGAATTAATTGAAAGGGAAAATAAGTGATTGTATTGGAATGACAGGAGCACATGTCACCCAAGTTGACAGGAGGGGCACACTGTATTTATCCTGTCATTATTACTACATGGAACTGAAAAATTGGAAAGCAAACACAACAATGATTGATGTCTCAGGTGGCCAAGACATAGGTGCCAAAGATTTGTTGAAGGCCTGGCGATGAAGGCATGGTGAGTGGATGCACCGTCAATGGCAGGGAAGGGATAGAGCACACCATGACTATTTGATCTGATTAGTTGCCTCTTAGTGCTAAGATCCTTCACAGAAAAACTATCGGGATCAAACTCATCAGAACAAGAATTATCTTGAGTAAACTTACGAACGGACACTAAATTGGCAATGAGGATAGGTATGTGGAGAACATTGCATAATTGGAAATTCTTGTGTGGTGTAGAGAGAGAAGAGGAGCCAGTGCTGAGGATGGGCATAGACGCACCATTCCCAACTGTGATGGTAGAGGACATAGGTTGGGAGTAGAGAGAATATGAAGAAAGTGTACCAGTGTCATGAGACATGTGGGAGCTGGTGCCGGAGTCGAGGTATCAATCAGATTGTGTAGGAGGCTGGCCAAGGGAAGAGGCCTGAATGGTGTGTATCAGGCCGTTGACATCGCATTGCATTGGAGCAGCCAGCTAAGGTGGCGCGAACGCAGAGTAGGCATGGCCAGTGTCAAGGTTGAGAGTCCGGGTGCCAAGGACGCCCAGCCCAGATGCGCCAGTCCATGGAGCGCGCCAATTAGGAGGTGCTGGAGGTCCCCAGAATGAATATGGATATTGCTGCTGGTAGTTGTAGAGCGGCAGAGCGCCTCGACTGCTGGTGTTGGTGTTGTCATTGTGACCATGACTGCGTCCGCGGTCAAATCCAGTGGACGTGCAGTCAGGCTGGTCACGGCATTGTGAAGGCGTGTCGGTGGTGGCATTGGTGGAGTGGGAGGCGATGAGTGCAGAAGTAGCCTCCAGCTTGACCAAGCTTTGTTGTGATAGTTCCTCATGAGTGAGAAGGTCTCGTGTGATGAGGACATCACTCTTTC
This sequence comes from Phragmites australis, assembly GCF_958298935.1. Classification (NCBI taxonomy): domain Eukaryota; kingdom Viridiplantae; phylum Streptophyta; class Magnoliopsida; order Poales; family Poaceae; genus Phragmites; species Phragmites australis. Next base: position 14,440,779 of record NC_084936.1, on the reverse strand, counting down.
GGATACACACACACCGAATATTCCTCCAACACTAGGTCCATTGACACGAGCTCGTGCACGTCAACTAAATCATGAGGTGAGCTCGTTCCTTAGTGTTCCTTTATACTTTGATGAGGATGGGATGCTACTGAATAATTGTGATGTATTGCTACTTAGGAACACGGGAGAAGAACAGCATGGGCGTCCAAGCCAAGGTGGAGGCCCAATCCAGTTCGAGTCCGTTTCGGAGTCCAGGACCAGTCTGCACTAAAATCGTCTCCCAAGACGCATACAGACTCCGTTTTTTACGTTCTACACATGGTTGGAAAGCTAAGGAGATAAGCTTTCCAACGGTACTGGTCCCATGTCCAAATTCTTTCTGAGTCAACAGTAATCATCAAAACAAGTGGACGTCCAGAATCTGTCAGGGTGCTGCGCCACCATCTTTTGGGCCGTTGGGCCGTGTAACGTGTTGGAGTCCATTAGGGACGCGTCCAGGGGTCCTTGGCCGACCCTAGTCTTTTATATACAGTAGCTGCCACCCTAATTAGGGTTGGGTTTTGCTTAGATATTGATCTACACACAGTTGTGAGATTTTCTCTCTTGTTCCGGACCGACTAGGCCGCCGCAAGTGTTTGTGGAACCCCGACTTCGAGTGCTTGAATTCTATTCGCAATATTTTAGATTGCATCTTCTACGTTCTTACTTGTGTTCTCGGTACGCTTGCAGGGATTGAGCCTTCTTGGCGAGGTCAACCGCGCGACACGGTTGATAACCAACGGAGCCGTGGTGTAGTGATTGCAAGGGAGACGATCTGTTCGGGTCGAAGCCTTTGGATCATCAATGTCGAGTTCTCCACCCACCGACTTATCACTACCTATCGGAAGATCAGGTCAACATTACTCATCAACTGGTATCAGATTTTCAGGTTGCCCGTTAGGTAATTTCGTTTTCCCCTTTAGATTAGTCTGTTTTTCATTACCTAGAGTCTAGAAAAAGCCAAAAAAATTCCGTCAATTTTCGCTGCCCTAGAACCCTTTGTGCCTTTGCAATTTTTGTTTTCAGTTGCGCGTTGTTGAGTTTGTGTCCGTGGTCGAGTCTTGTTGCTGGTTTTAGAGTCGTGTTCTTGGTTTTTAGTCAACGCTCTGTGCTGTTTTGATCACGCCGCTATCCCATCGCCACCATCCCCACCAACAAGTCGAGCCACCACATTACTCGATTTGCCACCGCGAGCCGCCTTGTGTTACTTTCCGCCACGCTAACCCTAGATAGGTCGCTAGCCGCCTTGTATCAATTGACCTGCCACCGCTGCCATCCTTGTTCATCTCGCGATCCTATTGCTTGCAATACCTTAAAGAGGTCAATTTCTGCAAGAGTTGCTTGAAAAAAAAAAACCCTAACTCGACAGGGGTTCAGTAAAACAACCATAACTTTCTCATACGGACTCGGAATCAGGCAACATTTTTTTTTCATGGACATCTACAGAAAAAGTTACATCCGTTGCTCCCCACTTTGTCGGGTTCCGCCAAAATTTTTTAGAGAAGTTTCCGCACGCTTTTTAGAGAATGTGCTTGATTTTTTGTAGGCCACATCTTGCATCCGTTTGAGCTGAAAATTTCTGTGGTTGTTGCTTGTGTGCTCCTAGTTCAGAAAAAAATATCAGAAAAATACGAAAAAAAAAATTCGTGATTCCTACTAGTGCTAAAAGACAAAAAAGAGGAGCACATAGAGAACACCCAGATAATTGTGCTGTTTGCTGTGTCTGTCTCTGATCATCCTTTTTAGTTTTGTTTCAGCTGTTGTGCTAGGACTAGGGACACGTGATAGACCAGCAACTGTGATTAATACTTTGGACACTTATTTAGCTTTGCTCTTCTGATTACAATTATTGCTAATCCTTGCTACCATATTGTGCCTTCCAAGCTCCACCTCCTTTGATCCGAACAGGTTCACTCTTGCAATCATCCCACGCTTCCAGACTCGTCACCGGTTGTTCCTCCTTGCTGCGTTGGAAAGAACATTTGTAAGAGCGTGGTAAGACGCTTGAGTGTGTGTGATTCCACCTTCCAGAACCTAGTAGTTGATAGGGATAATATTTGTTGTCCTTTGTTTTCTACTAACCATGTCAAGTGATGGATCTCTGTCGGAATTTAAGGATTGTGTGTCCAAGGAAGAACTCAACAAAGCCTTGCAGGATCATACTAGGCTATTGACAGACATTAGAACAAGCATTGCTAACCTCGTCACGCGAGTCAACGACCTTGAGTTGCGACAGCCACCACAGGATGATGACCATTCACATGATGATGATGATGATACTAATGATGGTGACCAAGAAGATGGTGAGGTTTTTGTTGGGCAAGATGCGCGTGCTGAGCAACGTCCTCATGCTGAACAATTACGTCGTGGCCAACAACAACGTCGTCAAGGTAATGGAGGTAATAATGTTAATCGCAACGGTCGCGATGATCCTTATTCTAAGATTAAGTTTTCAATGCCTCCTTTTGATGGTGCATATGATGCTGATGCTTATTTGAATTGGGAAATGACGGTTGATCAAAAGTATAGTTCTCATATGGTTTCTGAAATACATAGAGTTAGACTAGCCACTTGTGAGTTCACGAATTATGCTATTATTTGGTGGAATGGTCTAGTTTCTAGTGGCTTAGAACCTGAATCATGGCCTAGACTAAAGCGTGCCATGCGCAATAGATTTATTCCTCCTGATTAAACACGTGAATTGAAAAAGAAATTACAGCGCTTAAATCAAGGTTCTAAATCTGTCCATGATTACTATCAAGAGCTTCAAATTGCTATGCTTCGTTGTAGTATACAAGAGGATGATGAGGATACCATGATTCATTTTTACTCCGGGTTGAGACGTGAAATTCAGGACCTTGTTGATTATAAAGATTACAATACTACCAATAGGTTGTTCCATTTTGCTATCTTGGCAGAAAAAGAACTGCAGGGTCGACAACAGGTGCAGAAATTGCAGAATAATTTTGGGAGTACATCTACTTCACGAGTACCACCGGGACAAGCAACAACATTCTCTTCTACATCTACACGATATGCTGCCCCCTCCTCCAACACTCGGGCGCGTTCAGCAGGAGCACCACAACCATCACGTGAGGTGAGTAAATCTACTGTTTCGCAGGATCCAATGCCACGCTCTTCTTCATGTGCAGTTACCATGGGTCGTACAACGGGCATTGTGTGCCGTCGCTGCCAAGGTATTGGCCACGTCATGAAGGATTGCCCAAGCCAGCGAGCATACTCCGCAACAGCAGATGGTGGATATGTTAGTCATAGTGATGTCGAGGAAGAATATGCATTTGAAGCTAATCTTGCAGCCGATCATGACATGGATAGAGAGCGGGAGGAGATTAGTGGTACCGCTACCACGGAGAGTTATGCAGCATGCACCTTCATTGTGAAGCGAGTTTTGAGTTCTCAAATGGGGCAAGCGGAGCAGCTACAATGCCATAATCTATTCCAGACATTCCTCATTGTCAAAGATGCACGTGTTCGTACCATAATTGATGGCGGGAGTTGCAACAACCTCTTGAGCTCCGATCTTGTGAAGAATCTTTTCTTGCCAACACGTGCACATCCTCATCCATACTACATTCAGTGGTTCAATAACAGCGGTAAGGTTAAGGTAACACAATCTGCGAGAGTACATTTTTCTATTGGTTCCTACCATGATTATGCTGATTTTGATGTAGTGCCTATGCAAGCATGTTCACTTTTGTTAGACCGTCCTTGGGAATTTGATACCGATGCTACACACCATGGTAGAAGTAATAAATACTCTCTCATGCACAAGGGAAAGAAAATCACTTTGCTTCCTTTGACACCTGCTGAAATTGTGCAATGTGATAAAGCTTTAGCTGAAAAAGAAAAGAAAGAACGTGTTTTGGAATCTGAAAATCAGCAAGTAGCTCAATCTGTTTTTCCACCTAAGAAAGAGAAGAACACACCTAGGTCCGAAGGCATTAAGTTAAAGGGTGGTGTTATGCTTGCTATTAAATCTGACCTTGCTGAAATTCAAGATAATGATACTTTGTGCTATGCTTTCGTATGCAAAGAGGTTTTATTTTCAATTGATGATATACCTAGCTCTTTGTCTGCTGCTGTCACTAACCTTTTGCAGGAGTATAAGGAGGTCATAGGTGACAGGTCATAACCATGACTCGTCACTTGTAAGACTATAGGTGACGGGTCATAATAGTGGCCCATTATTAATGACTAACAGGAATCCATCACTTATGACTAATAAACGTTTTTCTTATTTTTTGGACACGAAAAGTCAAAAAAATATTTTTTACTGAGCCATCCCAACGCAGGGGCCCAACATATATGCCCCACAAGTCACGCCATTTTCCAAACTATTTTTCAGTCTACATTCCGTGGGCCTCGAACCCGCGACCTCCCCTCATGTGCGTAGCTCCCTTACTACCTCATCTGTCACATAGTTGTGATAGAACATTGGTGATGGGTCAGAACTGTGATCCATCACTAATGACTAAACATTAGTGATGGGTTGTAATCTTGATCCGTCACTAATGACTGATTTTGCCAAATTTCATCGAGGGTTATAATTTATATATAAAAATTTTCTTCATCCAAATTTGTAGAAATATTTTATAAATATCTGAATATCTCATCCAAATGATTGCAATTTGAAAGGTGACCCGGAGTGCTTTCCGTAAAACATGCATAACTTTTGCATACGGACTCCGATTTTGATATTTTTTTGACTCTACATACATCTACAAGAAAAGTTATATCTGTTTCTCCCCCACTTTGTCGGGTTTGACAATTTTTTCGAGACCAAATTTAGTCTGGAGATTGAGTTTTCACCCCCTGAAGTTTCTATACCATTGTCAGAACGTGCGCTTGTGTCTATAGCCGCCACCCTTTATATCAAACTTGAGCAGAAATGTACAATAGTTCCTATTATAGTGCCGCTGAGGTGAGAAAAAATAAGAGAAAAATAATAAAAACATATTTTTGAATTGGTCATCAGTGAATTTAGAACAACTTGGCTGGCTATTTCCTCTGAAAAGTCATGAATCGTCACTGATGAGTTTGACATTAGTGACGAGTCACAACTTAATACGTAATTAATGACTGGTATAGGATGACTCGTCACTAATGAATCATCATTAGTGATGTGTCACAACTTAACCTATCACTAATGACTGGTCTAGGATGAATCATTAGTGACGGATCACAACTATGACTGTCGGAGGATTAACTCCTGTCGCAGGGATCCCGAGAGACCCCTTTTTAGAGATTCGGTCGGGGGGGATGATCCTGAATAAGTTCGTCGGAGAAATAAATGGAAGTGGAAGTGAATGCAACGGCCGATGGTGGGGGATGATCGACCTAGTGCAAAGAGAAGTAAATGCACCGGAGTTTAGACAGGTTCAGGCCGCACGGGGGCGTAATACCCTACTCCTGTATGGATGAAATAACTGTCCTGAGGGAGGTCCCCCGAGGATGTATCTGGTTACAGGAATATTGTGTCTAACTAAGAGCTTGATGCTCCTTGTTTCTCGGCAGGAGCTCTGCTCAGGCTAGCTCACAATGTCTTCGTCCGTTGGCTTTGTTCATTGTGGGGTTCGTCTTCTTCGTCTATTGCGGCACGGTCGACTACTTGGGCTTGTTGGTCTCTTCTTTTTCTTCCTGTGCGCCGACCCTTTTATGCACTCACCGACCGTGACATACCACGAACGGGAAGGAAGGGGCACAAGTTCCAAGACGTCATGACTGAGAAAGGCGTCATCATTTCCTCTGGGCGAAGTGACTGGGGCGGTCGAAAAACGTGGCGCGCGTCTGGTCACTTGTCACTATGGACGCCCTAGCAACGGGCGCCGTTGAAAGGGCCCACCGAGCAGCCACAGAGCCACCCAGCGTGCCCGCCCTGTCTTGTTCCTCTGCCACGGCAGGGCGGCAGGCGGAACGCCTTGATACTGGCAACGTTATCCCAAGATACACTGGATAATACGGGATGGGACCCGTGCAATTAATAGCCCCACGCCCCTCTGCCAAAGCATGGTAGGAACTGACGCCGCAGCAGGAGCAGTTGGATATGTCAGGCCACGCGCGCTCATTTAATGCAGCCTCGGACCTCTGACGGGCGGACACTTCATCTGTGGGCCCCTTGGGGACGTTCCTGGGTCGTCGGGGCACCGAGTGCTCGAGGGTACTGTTCGCCTCCCCGAGCACTCTCTCCCGAGCACTCTTGCACGAACCTTCGGGGAACCGAGTGCTCGGGGGCTGCCACGTGCAGCCCTGAGCATTCTCTCCCGAGCACTCTTGCACGAACCTTCGGGGAACCGAGTGCTCGGGGGCTGCCACGTGCAGCCCCGAGCACTCTCTCCCGAGCACTTTTGTATGGATCTTCGGGGAACCGAGCGCTCGGGAGCTGACGCACGCAGCCCCGAGCACTTTCTCCCGGAACTTGGCTCTTTTGATCGTCGGGGGACTAAGGTGCTCGGGGGTGAGCGGACACCTCCCCGATCACTTTCTTCCCGGTACTTAGACTCCGTGGATCATCGGGGAACTGGGGTGCTCGGGGACCACTGATTGTGGCCCCGAGCACCTTCTCCCGTGACTTGATCTCTTCTCATCCCGCAGGAGGGACCTCACGGGATGGTGACACGTGGCAGACGGCTGGCCTGGCCTCGGGACTCAGGGACCCCCGGTTCCTGATACACCGACAATGACCCATCACTATTATCATTAGTGACGGATCATGTTATGATCCATAATTAATTTTGTGTTTATTTTTCTATTTTTCACATAGTGACCATGTAGAATTATATTGCTTGTTGGGAACGGGCAGGCTACGCTAGCCTAAAACAAAAAAATTTCTACCGCATTCACCCAGGAAATCATGCTAGTAGGATATCATAGATTGTTACTGCTCGACGTGCAGAGTAGCGGAAGAAGAGTTGGAGTAGACTGATACAACGTCGTGCTCCTCTACCAACTCTGAGTAGGTGGTCTTGCTCCTATACTGACTCCGAGCAGGTGGTTGTGTGCCTTGCTCGACTCCGAGTAGATGGTTGTGCTCCTCGACCAACTCCTCGACCACGTCATGTTCAACTCACCGAGAAGATCAGCATCGCAATAGCAGCAGTGCCTCTACGGTATCCACACGTACTGAGCAGAAATGCCGAGTGCCGATGTGCTAGCACCACATGCGCGACTAGGGTTTTGGGAGATCGTGTGGAAGGTTGCGGCTAGGGTTTCGGAGTCGCTCAACCTCAGCATGCCCTACCCATGCCTTTTAGGACTCTAACTTCTCATGGATCACAATCTAATCCAAACCCATATACGAATCTAATTTGCATGTTTTGTTCCAATCCATTAAGTGTGTGACCCGTTATTTTCATGTACAAACGGCTACGACTCGAAAACCCTTTCCAAACCGAAATCAATAGAGGTCCCTAGCAGGACATGTTGACTCCCAAATATACATAAAAGATCATATCGGCTAAACCTTGATATACACATGCACCGATCCCTTCGCCTCACGATACCAGTCAAGCTCAAGGCGATATACGTGCCACCCTTGTGATAGCCCAACCATTCACTCAATCAAATAGTGGATTCATCATGATTAACTCTTTAATCATATTGGTATGGTCATGCATTTTCTCAATCCAACTACCTAGAGGGACCTAGAGATATCTCTCCCATTATCAAGGAGGGGCAAATTCCATCTTAATCGCTCATACCTTACGACATGTTTCATGACAAATCCGAAAACTACCTTTATGACTACCCAGTTATGGAATAGCATTTGGCTGCCTCAAAGTATGCCACTATACATTCTGGGAATCAATGATGATCTCAAGTCTAAGGATCCTGCAGGTACACCATTTGAGATAACAACTAATTGCACATCATAAATAACAATCCCAGATGTATCTCAAGGTGTGTTCTCTAACATAAATGTTCATATTATTGACCTGGTATCTCTATACCTATGATCCATGAAACGTGATTATCAATCAATATATTTGCTTATCTTATGTATAATCACAATGATATGTGACCAGGGATCGATTAAGAATAACATCATGATATAAACAAAGAGTTTCATGAACAAGTCACATACTTGCCAATCAATGTAAATGATAGTCGCTCTTGGAATAACACATTATTAGGTAGTACATGAGCACAGACATGTGATACAATCATCTTTATGATTGCCTCTAGGGCATATCACCTTCAATCTCCCACTTGCACTAGAGTCAGTCATGTAAGTATCTAATACCCATAGCTCTCATGTGTGCCTCATGCTTGGTCCACGGGAGTGGCTTTATCAACGGATCAGAAATATTCAAATCCGTGTGCACCTTGCATATCTTCACGTCACCCCGATCTAAAATCTCTCGAATAAGTTGATAGCGCCACAGTATGTGCTTGGACCTCTTATGCGACCTAGGTTCTTTGGCTTGTGCAATGGCTCCACTATTGTCACAATAGAGATCCATTGGACTAGAAGCACTAGGCACCACACCTAACTCAGAAATAAACTTTCTGATCCAAACAACCTCATTTACAACTTCAGAAGCTACGATATACTCGGCCTCTATCATGAAATCAGCAACTGTTTCTTGCTTGGAACTCTTCCAACTCATTGCTCCTCCATTGAGGCAAAACACAAAACCAGATTACGATCTTGAATCGTCCTTGTCGGTTTGGAAGCTAGCATCGGTGTAACCATTTACAACAAGCTGCTCCTCACCTCCATAGACTAGGAACATATCCATAGTTCTTCTCAAGTACTTGAGGATATTCTTTACTGTTATCCAGTGAGCTTCACCCAGGTTTGATTGGTATCTACTCGTAATACTTAGAGCATAGGAGACATCTGGGTGGGTACAAAGCATGGCATACATGATGGACCCGATAGCGGAAGCATACAGGATCGCACTCATCCTCTCAAGCTCATCAGTGGTCAAAGGACACTGACTCTTACTGAGAGTGATGTCATGTGACAATTAGCAAGAAACCTTTCTTGGAATCCTGCATATTTAACATTTTCAATACCTTGTCGATGTATGTACTCTGGCTTAATCCGATCAGCCTTCTCGACCTATCTCTAAAGATCTTTATGCCCAATATGTATGTTACCTCTCCTAGATCTTTCATTAAAAACTCTTTTGCAATGAAGATTTGACAGCATCAAGCATCAGAATATCGTTTCTGATCAATAATATGTCATCTACATATAAGACTAGAAACACAAGTGAGCTCCCACTAGCCCTTTTGTAAACACAAGGCTCTTCTTCATTCTTGATGAAACCAAACCCTTTGACCACTTCATCAAAACGAAAATTCCAACTCTAAGAAGCTTGCTTCAGCCCATAGATTGGTTTTTGCAGCTTGCATATCTTCCTAGCATTTTTCGAATCGACAAAATCTTCAGGCTGTGTCATGTACACATTCTCGCTTATGTTTTCATTAAGGAAAGCCATTTTGACATCCATATGCCATATCTCATAGTCATAATATGTGGCAATTGCTAGGATGATCCGGATAGACTTTAGCATTACGACGGGCGAAAATATTTCATCATAATCAACACCTTGAATCTGCCTGAAACCTTTTGCCACCAATCGTGCTTTATAGATGTGAACATTTCCATCAAAGTCTATCTTTTTCTTAAAAACCCATTTGCACTCAACTGCTTGACACCATCAGGTGGATCAACCAAGCTCCAAACTTGATTATTGTGCATGGATTCTATCTCGGATCTCCTGGCTCCAAGCCATCTCTCAGAGTCCGGTCCCACCACCGCTTCCGAGTAGGTCTTAGGTTCATCATTGTCCAACAATAATATATCGCGTTGCTCCGTGGTTAGGAACATAAACCTGTCAGGTGTGTGACTGATCCTTTCTGACCATCGTGGGGCTGGTGTCTCCACAATATGTTCTGTAACATCCAATTGTGGTTCAGTAGGAGCTGAAACACTTTATGATGGTTCCCGAATCTCTTCGACTTGCACTGTGCTCCCACTGATATTCCTTGAGTTCGGGCGACAAACACTTTGCCTTCTTTCCGGTTATAAAAGTAATATCCTTTGGTTTCCCTAGGATACCCCACAAAGAAGCATTTATCTGATTTGGGAGTGAGCTTATCTAACGTCAAACATTTTACATAGGCCTCACAACCCCAGATCTTAAGGAAAGACAACTCGGGACGCTTCTTGATCCATATCTCATATGGTGTCTTCTCTACAGCTTTAGATGGAACCCTATTTAAAGTGAACATATCAGTTTCTAGAGCATATCACCAGAAGAATAATGGAACATCAGATTGGCTCATCATGGACCAGACCATGTCCAACAAAGTCCGGTTCCTCCGTTCAGACACTCCATTCCATTGAGACGTCCCCGTTGGAGTCAACTATGGAACAATTCTACATTGCTTTAGATGATCACCAAACTCCTGGCTCAAATATTCACCTCCACGATCAGATCGCAGAAATTTAATTGTCTTGCCAAGTTGATTTTGTGCTTCATTCTAGAACTCCTTGAACTTTTCAAAGGACTCAGACTTGTGCCTCATTAGGTAGATGTAACAATATCTACTAAAGTCATCGGTAAAAGTAATGAAGTACTGAAAACCACCTCTAGCGATAGAGCTCATTGGTCTACATACATCAGTATGTACAAGGGCCAACAACTCACTCGACCTCTCTCCTTGACGGGTGAAAGGCGCATTGTTGACCTTAACCAGCTTTGTGATCCATAGGCGACATGGAGAGAAGTGGGAAGATTCCGCTGTTTGATGACTATGATTTTTCATATTGGAAGGTGCGCATGGAGGCTTATCTTCTAAGCCAAGGAAGTGCAATATGGTAAGTAGTTGATTCCAACTACGAAAGCTGGTTCAAATCGAATAGTATGAGGCCAACAACAAGGCCAGAAATATTTTGTTCACTAGCCTAAGTCAGAATGAGTTTGACAGGGTCCAGCACCTCCGTACAGCCCGGGAGATCCGGAATACTCTGAGTGTCTTTCATGAAGGCACTAATCAGATTAATCCCAGACGCCAAAGCACATACAACCAAGAATACTAAATGTTTGTGCAAGGCCCTGGAGAGTCTTTGGATGCGATGTTTGCTCTCTTTGATGATATTGTTAGTAATCTTCGATCAACTGGTGTTTTGCCCTATTCTAACCATGAGAGAGTGATCAAGCTTCTCTGTGCTCTTGACAGTAGCATGTGGGAAGTGAAGATATTGAGCATTGAAGAGTCTCCAAGTTACGATACGTTGACTTGTGATGAGCTCTTTAGCAAGCTCAAGTCTATCGAGATAAACAAGATGGCTCGGATCGGTCTTAGAAATCCCCTGTCTCTGAACATAGAGTTGGTTTTCGGACCTGGTGGTGGCAATCAATCTATAGTTGGCTTTTCTTGTGCTAACACTTCATCTATTGGATTTGCTTTATCTTCCTTGGTTTCTGTCACAGAGGAGAAAGTGGATGCACTAGATGATGAGGACCTTGCGCTGATTGTGAAGAAGTTCACCCGCTTCTACAACAATCACCGAGACTGGAAGAGGGGTGGTTCTCATGCCTACTTTGAGTGTGGTGACACTACCCACTTCAAGGCGGACTGCCCCAAGCTCAAAAGAGGGAGGATGGCAACCACGAATACAACAAGCATAAGAAGAAGAACAAGAAGCCCTTCTTCAAGAAGAACCATGATCTAGGCGGCCAAGGCGGCTTCTAGGGCATTTGTGGTAGCTCTCGGTGATATCGACACCTCTTACAGTGAGGAGGAGAGCTCGAAGGAGGATGAACCGCAAGCAAAGAACAAAAAGAAGGCCAAGGACTTCACCGACCTTTGCTTCAAGGCGAACGACAACAATGATGACAGCGACCCCGAGCTGGATCTCTCAGGATCTCTTGTGCCTCCTATATTAGTCCCTGGATCAAGTAGCTGATACGCATAGTATAACAGTTGTAGTATCAAAGTCAAACTTTGAGCATAAGTATTAAGGTTACAGAGTACAAATGTTACAAACCATAGCATATATATTACAAACCTGGCCGAATGGCCAAAAAAAGCATAGTGGAAAATAGAACCCAAACCACAGGCAGCTAGGGTGCGAACGTGACTCTAGAGACTACTCTTCAACTCCATCTTTGCCTCCGGCGTTGGCGGGGTCCGCCTCTTCATCTGAATGACAGCAAGAGTGAGTACGGAAGGCACTCAACAAGTCCTATACTATTTCAAAATATTGATAGATGCATAAATGGGTGATTCAAGGATAAGGCTTTATGGTTAAGATTTGAGCGTAAAGCGGTTTATGCAGGTATTCAATTGTATCATTTATTATTGACCTTAAATAGTTTAAAACCGGGTAACATATTCCATCCTAAGCATGCTAGATATCAAGGCGTCGTCCATCGTTAATATATTTAACAACAGGTATTCCTAGGGTGATATGTATTCTAAATGATGACATGTAAGGCATGGCAGTGTTGATAGGATTAACTACTACAAGTAGTTTGAAAGAAAACGCAATATATAGCACATGTAATAATAAGTCCGGTTTTAGTTGATCATTTATATTATTTGAAAATCATAGGTTCAGTATGATCAAGGAGATAGGACTTACCTTCTCTGAAGATTTCTTCAGAGTCTTGATTGTAGTCTGGATCCTCCTCGCTCCTGATGCTTCCTGCGCAGCACTCGCAGAACTCTGGTTGCTCGACAATTGCGACTACGATCAATAATGGATATATTAGAAAATAATCAAATAATACCAAATGGAAAACCAAATAATCCCTAATGGACATCACAACATGACATATGAGTATATCATGATTTTAGATGAATTTCGGCGAAAGAATCTCCGAAATCGGAGCCAGAACAAAGAAGTTACGGCTCCCGAAAATTTTAATCTAAATTAAATCGGAAACAAATACTAAATGGCAATGTTCATGAGTAGGACCCACTGGTGGAGCCCACTGAACATTACCCAGGCCCACATGAACAGTAATAGGTGGGACCCACATGAACAGTACTAGTTGGGCCGAGATGGGCTCAGATTGGGCTGGGTCCGGGCCGGGCTGCATAGTGTCGGGCTGGTTGGTCAACGGGCTAGGGGAGCTGGGCCAGCCCATAGGGCGCGGCCTATTAGCGGCTAGGCTGGGCAAGCCAGCCAGCCACTGGGCCGAGCCAGCTCGGGTGAGCGCGCCAACGTGCGGACGGGCACGAGTAGCGAAGAGGGGGGGGGGCGAATTTAAGCCGGCAGTGAGGAATCACAACAGTGCGGCACTAGAAAGCTTGCTGGGATCGGGTTTTCGCCGGAGTTTCACAACGACGAGTTGACGCCAGGCTTCTACACGCTACGGGGAACACGACGGGAAGCTCGTCGACGGCGGCCAGCGGTGAAAGCAGTGCCAAATCATGGTCAAAGTAAGGGTAGCGGCGCTGTAAGAATCGGGCAACACCTCCCCAGCTTGGGGAGGAGCCAACCTGCGAGGAAAAGAGGCCTAATGCCTCTAGAGCACACGGCACAACGGCCGGTGACCACACAAGGCGCACAAGCACGTCGGTGGCGACGTTTGCATGGCGGCGCACGGCAATCACACAACGACACATGGCAACAAGCAAAAAGGGCTCGGGAAACGCCTACATCCTATCTTGGGGGTGCTAGGGGAACCAAGAGGCTCACTGGAGGGCGAACGATGGTGATTTGGTCACTTGTGGCCGGCGTTTGGTCAAAGGGCAATGGCGGACAGCTCGACTTCGATGCACGGGCGGCTCATGTTGGCTTTTGACGGATGGGGACTGCACGAGGATGGTGATAGGCCTCTAGCCCTCCACGACAACACGTCGGCGGTGAGCAGTGGTGGAGCAAAGGAAATGGGGAGAGGCGCTTCCTGCTATTTATAGGGGAGAGGGGGCTGGAGAGGCGGTGCATCTCGACGCGAGGTGGCGCTAGACTCATGGTGCCGCGTTGTCCATGGTGAACAGTGCAGTGGGTGTCACCCATCCTCATCCATGCGACGGGTCGGCGCGACTGTCGGCTCTCACATACAGGCGGTCGCCGAAGTCGGGGCTGCTAGGGTTTGCTCGGGCGATGCGCCGTGAGAGCCGAGAGGGGAGGGGCGGGCGATGAAGTCGTGTACGCCTTAATGGCGCCGAAAGCGGTGGTGACTAAGCACCGCGAGAAGGAGCTGGGGGAAACGCCTAGGCGCGCGCGGGCCCGCGTGTTGGCGAGGGAAAGGAGGGGAAAACGAAGCGACCGGATCGGTGACACGTGGCCAAGTAGACGACCGAGTAGGCATGGGCATGCGACCGAGCTGGCTGAAGCATGCGGGCAACGCGGGCAAGGGGCGCTGGAGGAAGATTCGGCCCAGGGGAGAAAGAAAAGAAAAGGGATAAGGATTTTTAATTCAAAAGAGAGATTTGAAATTGCATTTGACTTTGGATTAGGATCAATTCAATTGGAAATCTTTGAATTATGAAATAGAGGTAAAACTCTAAGATTTGGGAATATGATTTGAATCAAAGGATTTAAATTGAATTTGGACTTGAGTTGGAAAGGATTTTAAGAAAGGATTTGAATTTGAGAGACATTCAATTCAAATCACCACTCAAAATGCATAAAAAGTATAAACCAAATGCAGAGGAATCAACTTAAGGTAGGGATTCCCTTAAAATAGATTTGGAGCATTTTGGAATACTTAGCCGAATAATACCAATATTAATATTCACACACATACTTCCTTGATTTTATTTGGTTTTAATTTACTATAAAAATTTTAAATTTGCACTAGATTTTGCTGTTTAATTAATATGCTAAATTTAGGATGTCACAAACCTACCACACTTAAACGGAATCTCAACCCCGAGATTCAGAAAGCTCATCGAAGAGAGTTGGAAACTCCTTCATCAGATCCTCTTCGCCCTCCCATGTAGCTTCTGCTTCGGTGTGATTACTCCACTGTACTCGGCAAAACCTGACTGCAGTTCTTCTAGTTTGATGAGTTGCCACATCCAAGATTCGGATGGGTCTCTCTTCATATTGCAGATCTTGTTGCAGACCCATGATTTCTAAAGGAACCTGTTCCTCCGGAATTCTCAAGCATTCTTTAACTGGGAGACATGAAACACATCGTGCACGTCAGACATTTCTGCCGAAAGTGCCAACTTGTATGCCACTGCTCCAACCCTTCTCACTACTTTATACGGCCCCACATATCTTGGTGCCAGCTTCCCATGAACCTGGAACCGTTGAGTGCCTCTTATTGGGGACACCTTGAGGTAGACGTAGTCCGCCTCTTCATTTGAATGACAGCAAAAGTGAGTACTGAAGGCACTCAACAAGCCCTATACTATTTCAAAATGTTGATAGATGCATAAATGGGTGATTCAAGAATAAGGCTTTACGGTTTAGTTTTAAGCGTAAAGCGGTTTATGCAGTTATTTTATTGTATCATTTATTATTGACCTTAAATAGTTTAAAACCGGGTAACAAGCTTTATCTGGGGCTTTTTCGGTCCTGGGAGGGGCTACACCTCACTCCGTAGTCCCTATTATCACATGTGGTGTACCTCTAGTATCATAGAGCTTCTGGCGGAGGGAGCCAGGAACCTCATCACCTGGACATCTAGTTCACACACTCACTCTTCAAGACACACACACCCGGAGTCTAGTCATCAGGGTTACTGCTTTCGCATGTCCATGACCGCAAATATGGCTATTCGAATAAATTTACACTCTGCACAGTTGGTACAACTTTACCCATGCGATTTGCTCAGCCTCCAACCATTGCACGTGGAGGAGCGAATCATACCGAGATCCTCAAAACACCTTTCATGTCGGACTTTTCTACGTGATCCATCAAGCTCTTCAGGTCTCGTATAGAGGGCAGACCCCCAGTGATCAACTGGGGCGGAAGCTCCTTCGCGCAAAACCTGAAGACACTTGGCTCAACGTTGCCTCTCAGGCTTCCTAGTATTATGCCCAACCCAATCTGGTGAAAGAAGAGTCAAGTTCTGCCCATTTAGGACGCATGGTTGCACAGGGGTGGCTATGCATGATGGCGCAATAACTCAGTCCTTAATCGGCCAGAGTAGGTATCTTCTGGCAATAAACACACAAAGGTGACTCAAGCCCCTATGAGCATCCTCGTCCAGAGTACTACTCCACCTGTCCCTACCAAAACAGTTTTCACCCATTTTTACACATCTCCCACCATATCCCACACGATGTCAAGGATTTCACATCCATCACAGAATTCATAACCATCAAGGATTTATGGTATATGAGTTATCATTGATAACAGTAAATATTATCTTCGATGAGAAGTGTTTTTTAAAAGCGACGTCTCCGAGGAGACGTATTCCATCCTAAGCATGCTAGATATCAAGGCGTCGCCCATCGTTAATATACTTAACAACAAATATTCCTAGAGTGATATGTATTCTGAATGATGACGTGTAAGGCATAGCAGTGTTGATAGGATTAACTACTACAAGTAGTTTGAAAGAAAACGCAATATATAGCACATGCGATAATAAGTCTGGTTTTAGTTGATCATGTATATTTTTTGAAAATCATAGGTTCAGTATGATCAAGGAGATAGGACTTGTCTTCTCTGAAGTTCTCTTCAGAGTCTTGGTTGTAGTCTGGATCCTCCTCGCTCCTGATGCTTCCTGCGCAGCACTTGCAGAACTCTGGTTGCTATGCAATTGCGACTATGATCAATAACGGTTATACTAGAAAAGAATCAAATAATACCAAATAAAAACCCAGATGAGCCCTAATGGACATCACAATGTGACAGATGAGTAGATCTCGATTTTAGATGAATTTTGGTGAAAGAATCACCAAAATCGGAGCTAGAACGGAGAAGTTACGGCTCCCGGAAGTTTTAATTTAAATTAAATCATAAAAATACTAAATGGCATTGTTCATGAACAGTAATAGGTAGGACCCACATGAACAGTAATAGGTGGGACCCACATGAACAGTACTAGTTGGGCCGAGATGGGTCCAAATTGGGCCGGGTCCGGATCGGGCTGCATAGTGTCGGGCTGGTTGGTCAACGGGTCAGGGGAGCCCTTGGGCCGAGCCAGGCCTGCTGGCCAAGCCGAGACACAGCCCGAGCCGGCTCACGTGATGCTCTCATTAGCCAGGATAAGTTACTTAAGAAAGTTGTATGTGAGTTGAAGAATTTTAGGCCTAAGTATGAGTCTGTCTCTGCTCAACTTTCATTGCTTAGGTCTAGACTTGATGTTGAGGAGTGTGAGAGTTGCCTGATTGTCATGGCTGAATTTGCCAGGCTTCATAATGTGGATGCTCAAGTTATCAGTCGGCTTGAGAGTGCCGAGAAAAAACTCCTTGAGGAGGAGTCTAGGTCTACTCTCTTAGGTGCTTGTAAGAAATGTCTGTTGCTTGCAAAGGATATTGAACTGAAAGACAAGCGCCTGAATGAGCTAGAGTCTAGATTGGAGAGTGCTGAAAAATCTAAGGATGTGCAGCCAATTGTTCCACCTGCACCATCTTTCAGGACAAACTCAGTTGGGTTAGAGGGTAAGTTCAAAAGCTTTTGAATGAGAATGAGTATATCCTTTCTCTGGTGGAGAAGTGCTCAGAGGGCAAAGGGAAAATGAATTTGATCTTAGCCAAGACCAAGATATGTGCTGACAAAGCGGCTTTGGCTCTTGGGTTGGGTCTTGAGAGGGTGGCTTATAGTGGGGAGAGTAAGACTATGTTCACCACACCTACTACCCTAGAAGCTGAGAAGTTTAAAATCAATACCACACCACAACCCATCAAGGAACTCATTCCTCAACCTGCAAAGAAGAAACCCGCACCACAACCCAAGAGAGCTCCATAGCCTAAGATGAGAGCTTGTGAGAGAGCACCGAGTGATCAGCAGACGAGTTCCCGAGAAACGCTACCACTACACCTCCTGCCAGAGAGAGGGTAAGTTGGTTAGGTTTCGCTTTTGCCATAGGAGAGATGAGCGATGTGAGTGGGAATGGAACACTCAGGACATGTACTGCCCCTCTATTGGTGTATATGAGCTTTTTCCTCGCTTTCACTCACGAGTCTCTAGCGCTTTTCAATCTCTTCCTAGAGGTGTTTCTCGATGTGGATTTTGCCATGACTCATATGGTTTTGGTTCATGTGTAAGAGGCTTTGAGTCCCAGTGCTTTGGTGGACCATTTTTTCCTTATCGTGGTACTCTCCCTCAGACCTGTTTTACCTGCACCTGCTTTTACCACTTCATAACAAATGATTCAATACTGGATTCCCAAGAGGTTTATGACTAACCCAGTACTAAGCCATTCACCTATTATTCTTCTCTTATGTAGGTAGCAGGCGGAGGCTTGGAGAACAAATGGCTCATTGACTTCAATTGTTCACACCACATGACTGGAGATGCATCATGGTTCTCCATCCTCACCCTTGTGAAGCAACACGAGTACATCAAATTCAGGGATGATCAGAAAGGAAGGGTGAAAACCAAAAGTATGGTAAGGGTGAATGAAAGTTTCACTCTCAAGGATGTAGCTTTGGTGGAGCATCTGGGATACAACCTTCTCTCTATATCTTAGTTGTTGGATGAGGACTTGGAAGTGTATTTCAAATGTGATATTTCCCGAGTTCTCGATTCTTCTAGCTTTTTGATATGCATGATTTCTCGAGTTGGGAGAATTCTGGAGCTAATTTTTCTGAGTCTTTTGGTTCTTCTCATTGTTTGATTGCTCAACCTTTTTCTGAGCTTTAGATGTGACATAGGAGACTATGGCACATTAGCTTTGATTTTCTTACTCATTTGAGTGCACTAGGCATGATCCGAGGATTGTCCAAGCTCAAGTTTGAGAAGAATCTAGTTTGTGCTCCTTATCGGCATGTAAGATGGTTGCTGCCTCCCATCCACTAGTCAATCTAATGATGACTGAATGACCAGGAGAACTTCTCCATATGGGCATTGTTGGTCCTCCTTGGGTTTGTTCGGCGGGTGGGAAGTGGTATGTTCTTTTCATTGTTGATGATTTATGTCGCTACTCTTGGGTCTTCTTTCTTGTGAGTAAGGATGAAGTGTTCTCACACTTTCGAAGCTTAGCTTTGAGATTATTCAAGAAACTCCTTGGTGCATTGAAAGCAATTCGTAGTGATAATGGCACCGAATTCAAGAACTATTTATTTGGTTCTTTTTGTCTTGAGCATGGCATTGAACATCATTTTTCTGCCCCACACATTCCTCAGCAGAATGGCATGGTTGAGAGAAAGAACAAGACTTTGGTTGAGATGGCTAGGGCGATGCTCGATGAGCATAGGACTCCTAGAAAGTTTATGGCTGAGGCCATTAGCTAGTGTGCTACATCTCAAATAGGATATTCTTACGCTCGATCTTGAATTCGACTTCTTATGAGTTGCGCTTTGGGAGGAAGCCGAAGGTTTCGTATTTGAGAGTTTTTGGGTATCAGTGCTTCATCCTAAAGCGTGGTAATCTTGATATGTTCGAGTCGTGTTCTTCTGATGATATTTTTTTGGGGTATTCTCTTCATAGTCGTGCTTGCAGGGTTTACAATCTTGACACTAACACCATCATGGAATCCTTTGATGTGACTTTTGATGAGTCAACCCCCTGTGCTAGTTCTGTCCTTGAGTGTGAAGGTGATCAGGAGATGAGCGAGGATGATCCACTACTTCCCTCGACCACACCTGCTCTAGAGTTTGCTCCTTCTTCTTCTACTCCAGTAGAGGATCCTGCAGCCTCTACTTTCACTTCAGTTGCTTTCGAGTCTGCACCAGCAGTGTCTAAGGGGGAGGTACACTCACAGCGTAAGGCCCCTCAACACATTCAGCGGTGACACCCTCCACAGACGATGATCGGTGATATCAATGAGAGGGTAACGAGATCCAAATCTGCTTCTCATGCTCAATTTACTGATTTTGCATTCGTTACTTCTTTTGAGCCCCATGATGTTGGACATGCTTTATCCGATTCAAGTTGGGTCAATGCCATGCATGAAGAGCTTGAAAACTTTGAGAGAAACCAAGTTTGGGTCCTTGTAGAGCTATCCCCAAATGTTCACACCATAGGAACCAAATGGGTTTTCAAAAATAAGCAAGGGGAGGATGGATCTGTAATGAGAAAAAAGACTAGACTAGTGGCTCAGGGTTTCACTCAAGTTGAAGGGATAGACTTTAGGGAGACCTTTGCATATGTCGCTAGGCTAGAAGCTTTTAGGATCCTTCTTGCATTCACGACATCCAAGGGTTTCAAGTGGTATCAAATGGATGTCAAGAGTGCTTTCCTAAATGGTTTCATTCAGGAAGAGGTCTATGTTAAGCAACCATTAGACTTTGAGCACCTCAAATACCCAAATAGAGTTTACAAGCTTAGAAAGGCTTTTATGGGCTTAAGCAGGCACCTAGAGCATGGTATGATAGACTTAGGTCTTTCTTACTAGAGCATGGGTATGTGATGGGGTCAGCTGATAAACTTTGTTACCTTTTCAGGCATGACAATAATTTCTTACTTGTTCAGATATATGTAGATGATATCATTTTTTGTGGTTCTTCTCATGCACTTGTGGCCAAGTTTGCAGGAACTATGAGCAGAGAGTCTAAGATGTCGATGCTGGACGAGCTCAGCTTCTTCCTTGGGCTGCAAATCAAGCAATACAAGTAAGGTATATTCATCCACCAGACGAAGTACACCAAGGATTTGCTAAAGAAGTTCGACATGAGTGATGCGAAGCCTTTCGCGACACCGATGGCTACCTCGATCGTGCTTGATCTAGATGAAGATGGCGAGGAGGTGGACCAGCAGAAGTACAGGAGCAGATTTGGTTCTCTCCTGTGCTTAATGGCAACAAGACTTGACATCCACTTTGTCGTTTGCTTGTGTGCTTGCTTCCAGGCTTCACCGAGGACATCTCACCACCAAGTGGTGAAACACATTCTGAGGTACCTCAAGCACACTCTTGAGTATAGGCTTTGGTCTTCTGCTTCCTCTTCGCTTTCGCTTCGAGGTTTTTCGGATGCGGATTTTGCTGGTTGTAGAATTAACAGGAAAAATACCTCTGGTACTTATCACTTCTTGGGTATTTCTCTTGTGTGTTGGTCTTCTCGTAAATAGTTTAGCATTGCACAGTCTACTGCTGAAGCTAAATATGTAGCTGATGTTAGCTTTTGTTCACAGATTTTGTAGATGGTTGCTACTTTGAGGGATTTTAGGTTGAATTTTAGGAGTGTGTCAATTTTGTGCGAAAACACCAGTGTTGTAAGCTTAGCCAATAACTCAGTTCAATACTCGAGAACCAAACACATAGATGTGAGATTCCACTTTCTAAGAGACCATAATGAGAAGGAAGATATTGAGTTGAGCTACATAGATACTCAACACCAGCTAGCCAATATATTCACCAAGCCTCTAGATACTACAAGATTTGCCTATTTGAGAGAATAGCTTAGTCTGTGCTATCACTATGGCATTATGTAAGGGAGAGTTATCTTTTGTACATACTCTATCTTACTTTTATTGTATTTGCATTGCGTAATATTTTATAAGATAATCATGTTAGCAAGCTTCACTTATATGTTCTTTACACTTTCTTGTACTAGTTGTGAATTTGTGCTAAGTGTAGTGGATGTATAACAATTTGTGATAGCTTAGGCTCTTATTGAAACATAGCATAAGATCTGTTGAGCAAGCTTGTCTTTTCTAAGAATGAACTTGAAATTTGAACATAATCTCTTGTTACCCTTGAGTATTTGCTTTAGCTTGATCAATGCTTAAATTAGGGCTAATTTTATAAAAAGCTTGTGTTAGGACGCTTTATTCAGTTCAGCAGATTTGGGGTCATTAACCTTTGCCTATATAAATGTTTAGCCCATGATTAACCCTTAGGAGAGCATGTGCTCTTTTGTGTCGCAAAGGCACAACTTGTTTTGGCTTTGTGAAAAATTATATATCTTGAATCCTATGTTAAGTTAATAAAATAAATGATCAAGTTTTGAGCTAAAATTGAATCCAATATAGTGGCTTAAGGCTTCATGTGGTTTGCCAAAGAAGTGAACCCATGGTTGCTTAAAGCTCACTTGATGAGAGTTAAATGATTAAATGAGAAAGTTAACATGTGCTTTTAATGTGGTAAGAATGTTCTTTTTTATGTTGTCAAACTAAGGCTTGAATTGATATGTGGATGTTTGCATAGCCCGTCGGGTTGAACTTGTTGCCTAGTTTGAACTTGACATAGTACTAGTTTCTCAAATCTTTGCACTAATGATGAAACTGTGGATATTTTTTGTGGTGGTGATATCTTTTGGATAATTGAACAACATGATCAAAACTTGCTTCACTCCCAGTGCTTGTGACATGAACTCATTTTAAGACTTTGTATATCTTTGAGTTATATTGTTTATTCCTCATAGTGGTTTGACATCTCTAGTCCTTGTAAGTGCTTTGTGATCTATATATGAAGCTTTGTAGGCTTGCATTTTATTTCCACATCTTTGACATTGTCTTGTATCCTTAATGTTTGCATTGCCAAAGGGGAGAACATATGCACAAATATGAGAATATACATAAATATGCTTCAAAGGGAAGAAAGGGAAAATTTGCAACAAAACTCATAGAAAAATGAAAAATGTGTATTCATCAAGGGGGACATTTGTTTTTGAGGTTTTGAGTTTTTCTTACTATTTTGAGGTTTTGGCTTGTCTTTGCCTCTCTTTGACCTTTTGCGATCCTTCTTATGCCAAGTGATATGTTTTTCCTCTTTTTCAAGTTTTGGTCACTTGGATGTGCTTCATCTCTTCAAACCCAAATCTTTGTACTTCGAGGTGTTGTCAATGTACTCATCAAGGGGGAGATTGAGGAACCAAGTTAAAATGTATCTCGGTTTATATGTAATGAGTGATTGACAATATTGCTGATTTGGTTTTGTCGAGTTTCGGATTGCCTGGGTTATGCGGAGAGTCCGCAAAATTCTTCAGATAGTCTGTAGTTTTGAAGTGAACTGGGATGTGTGGAGAGTCCGCACATTATCTCGGAGAGTCCGCACTTTTAGAGAGAGTCCGCAAAATTCTTCAGATAGTCCGTATTTTTGCGGAGTGTCCGCTCTTTTCTTCGGAGAGTCTGCAGTTGAGCAGAATTTGAATTTCAATTGGAATGTGCTCTGAGTTGATTTGAGTTTTCAATTGAGCATTTAGATTATGGACTAACTACAGATGGAATTGAAGATATATGTTTGCTTGTCTCATGGTGTGTAGGTTATGGATGCAACTTGATGGTGGATGGCGGGTGATCGAGGCTAAGTGAGGTGCTTGGTGCCGGATGATCAAGGAGGCTAAGCAGAGTCAGGGTGATCCTAGCGGTACACATATAGGTCAAGCAAAGTATTGACAAAGTCAAGCGAAAGAGATGTCGGAGCAAGTGATAAGGCAGTCTAAGGGATCGGGAGCATGAGAGACTTGCCGACGATCAGGATTGCAAGATAGAATACATGCGTCAACACTAGAGTGTTTGCTTAATGTGTAATCAAGTAGCGTGCCACGATTTGAGAAGCGTACAGAGGGTTACGCAGTTTAGTCTCAAAATCGTAGGAGGACTGGAGGAGTACATGGTACCATCGTGAAGCTTGCGTCGAGGTGAAGCTAAGTCGTGAAGGGGCCATGGTCGTTCGATAAATGGAGAAGAAAATTCACCAAAATATTCTTGGTGGTAGGTAGGTGTGTATTACATGAGAGGGGTATTTTGGTAAATAACTAGAAAACTTAGGTTCAAGTTTTCTAGGCTTATAAATAGAGGAGTAGGGCTAAAGAGAGCCTTGAACGAGCCATTTGAGCCCCTTGTGCCACCCATATGAGAGTATTGTGCTAGAGTTTCAGATGAGAGGAGGATGAGTGCTTAGCCTATGTAATAGGTGAGAGTTTTGTGAGAAAAATCTTTGTAATCCATCTAAAACAGGGATGACCTCTTTGAGTAATGAAATTTATTTTGTTATATATGCTCGAATTCTCCTCCTTCTAGTTTACCTCTATTAGTTGATAGGGTCTTAAATTTCCTTGCCTTTAAACCATCATCTTGAAGATCTTCTTCATCCGATGTTCATTTTTTGATCCTTAAGTGATCTTTTCTCAAGATTCAACCTTTATGTAATGGATTGGTTTGCTGTAGAATCTAGTGTTCGATTCCAACCATGAGACTCACTTTTTGTTGAATCTTCAAGCTTGATTTTTGATCTTTCTCGGAATCTCCGGACTCTCTGAAAATTCTGAACACTCCGGGCTTTTTGGGTAGGTGTAGTTTTCCCGCTACGTATTTGTGTTGTGTTCTGTTGTGATTCTCTTTTAGAGGTGTGTTGGGTGATTGAATAGGAGAATACCATCAATTTCGCAAGAAATTATTGAGACGTCTATTTACTCCCCTCTAGTCGCCACTCTTTATCCTACAAATAGGTTTAGAGAGAGTTGTTGCTAGGTATTGCTGCCTAGAGAGAGGATCAAGTAGTGATCATATTTTGTACCTTAGAGTCTTAGTAACTCGCTGACACTGTGAATCTTGGTGGCTCATACTTGTTGACCTTCCGATTTGGTGTGGAACGACGGTAAGACTCTTGTATAGAAACGCGAAAGCTCTTAACTTGGTGGCTCAAGCTCTGAAATGAAGATGATGATAAGTGACTAGAAGATAAACTTGCGGTGAAGCCTTGTCTTAATGGCTCTACCTAGTTGAGCCTTATGTGGCTCAAGAGTCGTAACCGTGTGCCATCCAGGAGCTATAGCCTATGTGGCTACTCCAACGTAGATTAGATGTGACGTTTACGTCATTGATACTATGGGATAAAAATCCCTTATGCCGAATTTGCTATCTCTACCTTATTTATGTTTCCACATTTATATACTTATAATTTTTCTTTCTAGATATATTATAATCTCTTTTAAACAGTAGAGCAGATATACTTAGATAGGTTTATACCATATTTAGATAGAAATTAATATAGATATATCTTATAAAATTTTTAAAATTAATTAATTTTAAATATTCTAATTTACCTATCTTAAAACATCCCCGATCCTTTTAACGTATCAATTCATAGTTGCGTCTTTGGAGTATGCCACGAACCGGAAGACTACCAATCGATGTTCATATCTTACGCTATCTTGAACATCATTATAGGTTTGCCACCATGTGCTATGCAAATGAAGGCTAAGAGAGACTTCTACGATGATAGAACATCTAATCAGGCTGGATTCGAACAACCTTATGAACATTAAGACGGTAACTAGCATTTGTGAGTTTCGTTTTCCCTTCGGCACTAAAGCATGGTCGTTCATTTCCTACAAGGTACTACTTACTAGTGCGAAGTGTATCCTACACTAGACGAGACCACCGCTCCTCGCAGCAGAGGGGGGAGGGGAAAGAAAAGAGGGGCACAAACCCATAGGACTGGGGAGAGATGCCGGAGCTTCCGGAGGTGGAGGCGGCGCGACGGGCGCTCGAGGAGCACTGCGTCGGGAAGAGGATCGCGCGGTGCGCCGCCGCGGACGACACCAAGGTCATCGACGGCGTCGCCCCGGTGCGGCTTGAGGCGGCGCTGGTCGGGAAAACCATCGCCGCCGCGCAACGCAAGGGCAAGAACCTGTGGCTCGCGCTCGACTCCCCGCCCTATCCCACCTTCCAGTTCGGTCTGTCTCCACTCTCCTCTCCACCTTCCATTTGGCTTCGTGCCCCTTCTTGGTTCTTCAGGGTTTTATTTTATGGTTTAAGGTTTCAGATTAGTTTTTTTTTCTTTTTCGAGTTCTTGTGTCCAGGCTGTTCTTGGGTGATTTCCATGCTGCGTTGAGATGCTTCAGGGAATTCCATGTTCATGATAATTCTGATGGTTTTATTTTCTGGAAGACTAGTACAACTGTATATCTGTAGCACTTCATTTCTGCAAAAATGTGCAACTAATTAACATCAAGCACCACAAGGTCCACAAGAGTTTTGCTAACCCACCATTATAGCCTCCTGAAATTTTTGATGTTGTAGTTTTAGGACTTATGTGGTCATGCTTGGAGCATTTGATTGCAAAGATTTGTCGAATGAGTAATTACACTGATGGAGTACTCTTGTTCTACAAGGAATCTGGATCCTATTTATTGTTGTGTAGCTTAGAACAACTGATAAATTAGAGAAGTCATAGCAACAAACACACAATAGTAAGTAGGGAGATTTGAGTACAAATTAGTTATAGACTATTGAGGTTCAGTTAAAAAAGATGTATAACACAGAGGCTTGATTAGATAGTAAAATTTATGTGAAAGTGGCTCAAATGGGCCTTTTGGGCTGTTGTAGTGTAACCCTTCAAGAAGTTGTACCGGAAATTCTCATTGTTTTTGAAACTGTAAGTATATGACATCTTAAAAATTAGTCTGAAGTGTTAATCTTTGCTACAGGGATGGCTGGAGCTATTTACATCAAAGGTGTGGAGCTAGGCAAATATAAAAGGTCCTCTCTTTTGACAGCCTTCTTTCTTTTATGGTGCTTGCTTTATCTTAGCTATATACTTAAGGCAGCTACCACCTCTCAAGAAAGAGCTAGCTACATAGTTTAGAAACAGCACGGGTGCTGGGTGGTGCAGTTATAGCATATTGATTTTGTTTATTTTTATTAATATATTAAGTATGGCTCGCCCCCACCGTTCTCCTCAAAACAACAAGATTTAAAATTTTGATTAGATTACCAACATGTTTTTCAGTAGACATTTCCAATTCCATTATTCCTAGGGAGAAAATATACACGAATTTGTTACGGATACAATTTTCCTGGTTAGATCATGTGGATGTTGATTTCCATGAAGTGGTAAGCGTATAATATTGAAGTTGCAAATTGGCATGAAGTGGTGAAAACACTGTTAAAATAATTCAGCTCTTTTTCCTTTCTGGTGGTGTTTCATGTAGGTCTGCAGTGAGCCCTACTGAAGAGTGGCCGTCGAAGTACTCCAAGCTGTTTGTTGAAGTATCAATCCCTAATCTTATAACCTTCTTGACAGCATTCTTTTTTTCTTTCGTCATCATGCCTAGGAAATTTATTTGTTTCTGCTGGCTACTTTCATCTTATGTGACTCATTATACACAATAATGCTTTTTTATCTGTATTTCATATGCTCACATTCATCCATTTCACAGATGAATCTCATATATCTTATAGGGGCTATTGATGTATGTTTTCATAATATTTATATCTATTTGGATTCTGATCTTAAATATGATCTTACTTCTAAATCAAGCAATTTTTAAGTCTTATGAGGTAATGGTAACATAACATCCATGATATCTGATTTAGATGATGCCAGTATCTTCATGAAAAGAAGTAAAATTGCAGAAGTTGAAAAACAAATTGAAACATTCGACATATGCTAATATTCTTATGGAGGTTTTTGCTTTTCATGCATGCTAGCTCTATAAGAGAGTTTTTCTTCTTTGCACTGTAAAGGATATTGGACTAACAAGTTGTGTTAGTTATTGTCTATCGACTTCTGATATAAATATTTTCACTTGTTCATCTTTTTCCTGTTAACCTGTTACAGATGGATGATGGCTTGGAGTTTTCCTTCACTGATAAGAGGCGTTTTGCAAAAATACGATTGCTCGACAATGTAATACTCTCTAGTGATTTATTAGAAACAAAGTTTGTTTTTTCAATTTGCTGTGATTTTTTCATGTCTCATTCTGTTTGTATGTTTTAATAGCCAGAAGCTGTCCCTCCAATTTCTGAACTTGGACCGGATGCCTTATTTGAACCTATGAAGCTTGATGATTTTATACAATCATTAAGTAGAAAGAATATGCCTATAAAAACCCTTTTACTTGATCAGGTATGAATATTAAGGCTTGGTGCTGTGCTCGAACTGCTCAAACCCAAATTTAAACAGTTAAGTGTTATTTTTCTAATACCAATATGCAAATCTGAAATAAACTCAATATTTTGTTCTAATCCAAGTGTTGTTAAACAGATAAGAAATTTCTTGCTCACACTTAAAAAGTTTCATGGACCTAATGTTTCTATCAATTATTTGAGAGATTGCGGTTTAGGATACTCATGTAGTCTAATATCTCAATAGCATCAGGAACAGTCTTTTTTCATTGTAAAACGAACATAACATATGCAGTTAGTTCTTACACCCTTCCTTATTTTGCAGAGCTTTATATCAGGAATTGGCAACTGGATGGCAGATGAAGTGCTTTATCAGGTCAGTTCTCCAGACATTGCTTCCACTACTTATCCGTTATGTAATTTTAAATATATATTTATATTTTTCAGTATTTTCCATTGTACAGGCAAGATTAGAATTCTAATTTCTGTGATTTAATTTTCACATTCCTGAATATAAATGCTACATAATTGCTTACTGAAATAGGCACCCTGTGTTCCTTTGGACCCATATATGACATTTACTAGTCAAATATTGAGCTTGCTATTACACAGACACAATATACCTCTGCGCAAGCAAATTCGCTATGCCTCATGGGAGGCAAGTGCATAATTGTACCCCATGTGTGCATGGCACTGCCATGGCCACCAGGAGCTGCAGGAAAATTGTATGATGACACCTGGGGTGAGTAAGACCAAACATAAACCCATCCATAAGTGATCCATCATTTTAGCAAAGATTTTTTGTAGCATAGGCAAGACATAGGAAATGTTTATTGATATGTTTTATTAGTCTGAGCTGGACCACTTGTTACACATATAATGTGGTAATAGGTGCTTAATCTGATGAAAAACTGGACGCTCAGAGATGATTAATTACTTGACCGAATAATGTGCAACTTGTTTGGGCTTATCCTGAAAAGCTTAACACCTGCTTCTCTGACAATAACTTAAGCTTCCAAAATAGGGCCTAGCTTCCTATTTTTTTGTGCAGAGCTGTGTGCGTAAATGCTCTCTGCATGATATTTACTGGTGCAATTTTAAACATTGTAAGTGATACTTATACATATATGTGTTCTAAAAAAGGGTATTTTACCGATTTCAAAATGGACCCCAAAGATGTGCCCTTAAACTTGTTGCACACTTGGATTGCTTTGGACATCTGCAGTTTTTTTGAACTAATGTACTACTTCCTACTATGCTGCATGTTTAACCTTTTGCTTTCTTCGCATGTAGGCTAGGATTCATCCAATGCAAACTGCATCGAAGATGTCCAAGGACAAGTGTGAGACACTCCATCAGTGCATTAAAGAGGTTAGTCCATAGTAGGCATCCAGAGTTTGCTTTGTTGAAAATGGATTGCAGGTTTGAAAAGGTGACATGGATCTGTTGCAATATTTATGTGTGATGTACCTACCATTTGTTATTCACTCAAACATTCAGTCTGAAAAGACAAAAATTGTTGCTATAGTAATTGGAGTGGTATTTGACTGATACAGTGTACCAAGTGCTTGAAGGCTCACATCAACATATGAACTGGGTATGCAATGTTACTTTATACATCTAAAGGACAAAGAAACTAGTGAGGCTTTGTGACATCGAACGTCTTAGGTACATTGACAAGTATAGAAATGTGCATTGAATTAGGACCTTAGAAGTCAGGGTAATGCAGTCCTATGCAATGAAAAAAGATTTGACATTGTTGGCCAAATAATATGGTAGCCATTTTATCTCTCCTTGTGCATGGCATTGTGGTGGTCATTTCATATATGATAATATGTCCTTACCTTACACAGGTAATTCAGAGCTCCTTAGAAGTTGGTGCTGATAGCAGTCAGTTTCCAGAAAACTGGATATTTCATTCCAGGGAGAAGAAACCTGGCAAGGCCTTTGTAGATGGTATAAGCTTCTTTTTATGGTATACATGGTGCACTAAGGTTACCTATCAATATTGAAGTTTCATTTGTTATTTGCAGGCAAGAAAATTGACTTCATTACAGTAGGTGGTAGGGTAAGTTCTTTTGGATTGAGCTCACTGTATCGTGCTTGGTTCTGCTCTAACCCTCAATGTGTTTGTTGATTGTTCAGACTTCAGCATATGTGCCAGAGTTGCAGAAGCTGGATGGTGTTGATGCAACAGCAAGCAGATCTAAAAGAAGGAAAGATAAGGAGAGTGATGATGATACTAAGTCAAAAAATGGTCGAAGTGCTCCAAAAAAAGGTGAAAGGGGAGCAAAGAAAGTGATTGTTGCAGCAGAGGGCTCATCAAACAAAGTTGTTAATGCCCATGACGATGGCCGTGAAGAGGATTATGAAGAGGAAGAGACAAAAACAACAAAGAGGGGAAGGAAGAAAAAAGAAAAAAAGGCAAAGGTTTCATCGAAGAAAGCAAGCCATGCTTCGGAGGATAGTGATGAAGAAGCTGACAATAAGGTACAGGCAAAACAAGGGAAGAAGGGGTTGAAGCAGCCATCTACAGATTACGAAGACCCTGCGAAGCAAAGTTCAAGATGCTGGCCCAGCAAAGAGGCCAGAGAGGAAAGCACAGCAGACTTGAGCCTGTAAGGGGGTAAAAAACATGACTTTTGCAGTTAGATGTTGAACTGAGTTTAGTTTTAGTTAACTTTGCGTTGCATGTGATAGGCAGTTCTCTTTTGCACCGGTGTATGATATTGCAGCAGCTATTGCCGGCGTGCACTGCAGAATATGGGCGAACTGTATCTGATCACGGTATTTTGTTGCTTAAGGCCAGATTGGAAGTCACGTTATGTATGTGCATGCCATCGCCTCATTAGCCGTCACGTTTGTGGGCTCGAAGATGTTTGTTTCTTTATTCTGTATTTGTATTACCTCTTATTTATACGATCTAGCCCCCTGCATATGCGTCTCTCTTCAACTCTGTTAGGACCTTTGGGTCCAACATTTTGCAGTCAATTGGTGCTCTAGGCTGTACATGAGAAATGAGGCTGGACGGTCGCCTGTGCTTGGCTGGGTGACTGCCAAAAAACTACCAATTCCTCAGCCTATGCCAGCTTGCTCAATTCACTGCCGCTCAAACGAAGGGCCATTTGGAACAAAGGATTCTCAAAATGAAGGTGCAAGTCCGGAAGGTACTGAAAGAGATTTCTGAGCTGAAATGAAGGTGCACGGCTAGGCTTGGAACACTACTTAATGTTGTAGTTAGAGATAGTATCTGTAGCGGCTAGGTTTGCACAACTATTTTACGTTGTAGTAAGAGATAGTATCTGTAGCTACTGCTCCTACACATACAGACGGACGCAAGATTTATCAACACAAAGCTCTCTTTGCCTTTTTCTTCTTTTTTTTCCCTTCCTCCTCTACTCCGTCTCCCCAATCAAATTTCAGCCAGTAGGGAGGCTATAGCTAGCCTACTAACCCCTCTTGTAGGTCTGCCCTTGCCTGCATAGGCACGGTAATAGTTCATTAGGTTGTTTACTCACCGTCCACAACCAAATCGACTTGCACATAGCCACTCACAGTAAAACACCTATTTTCGTGCGAACAGTACCCTGCCAAACTACTTCACAGTACTGTACAACGGCAAAATCTAGATACTGTAGATCAATGATCCATGTAAAAACAAGGAGGGAAAGACATCCCCGTGGCCCGCTGTATGACGAGAATTTTGAGGATCGGAACAGCTGATCAGCGCACGTGAGCTAGTCGCGTCGCTCACGCACGATCTCCGACAGGGTATTCCTTCCATTTTTGGTAACTGTTCGCCCCGCTCTTTGGCTTTTCTCTGATCACAGCTTGCCTTTTCAGTCTTCCGAGAGAACAAGCCCAGGGCCAGCTTTTCTGCTGGCACAGAAGGGTTCCCTCATTTCCCATTCAAAATTAAGCAAAAAAAAGAAGTTTTGGCTCAAATTTTGTGGGTCAAAATTTGAAACAAAAAATTTCAAGAAAACTTTCGTATGCAAAAAAATTATAAAAAATATCAGGAAAAGAATATGTGAAAAGTTTTCACAAAAAAATACAAGAAAATTCACATACAAAAAATCACATAAAGGTTTCTGAAAAGTTATTGAAAAACAAAATCATGAAAAGATTTTATGAAAACTTTTCAAAAAATTAACCTAAAATTTTTGCAAAAAAGAGGAGTGAGAGAAATAGAGAGGGTGGGGAGGTGGTTCCCTCGCCATTGGCCGCCGCTGGCAGTTGAGGAGTGTGCTTGTCCATCCAATTAGCGCCCCTTGCTTCTTTCTGACCTCAAATTATAGACGAGAGATGGGGTGCCCTCACCGACTACCGTATGCCTTGCCTCGCCAGATCCGAGTCCTCGCCTCCAAATATGGGTGTGCATGTGTGTGCGCGAGACAGATGGGCGGCTTAGAGAGGGAGTGCTCCGTGGGAGAGATAGATAGAGAGAAAGAACGGGGAATGGCTTGGAAGTAAGGATGGCAGTCCTACCTGTGGGTTCGGAGATCCACGGGTACTACGCCTGACAGGCCTAGGTGTGGGTATGTTTTTTTGCCTACAGGCATGGTGGGTTGGGTACCCACGAGAGAGAAGGTCGGACATGGGTCTGTAATTCCACTCGTGGGTACCCATGGGTAGACCCAAATTAGAAGACAAGCTATGGCTCAATTTCAAATTTTCAGTCCAATAGACCAACATCCCTAACCTATATATATAGTGTGAAAAGCCCTAAGTCAGTATCTAGGTCCAACTTCACTAGCCAATTCCACATCCATTCCCATCATCCTGTGGTAGTCACTCCACCCACCAAGTACAATCACGCAAGGAAGAGGTGGCTTGCGGTGAGGGCATTCTTGGGACGGATTTTTTCTGTCGAGAAAAAAACCCGGGCAACCCCTGAGTTCCAGGTACTCAATGGGCATGGGCATGGGTCTAGGTTTTCGCCCATCAGCTACTTCAAGCATAGGTCGAGTGGCAAGTCAGGTGCGGGTTTGCTCCCCCGACACCTAGCCCATTAACTTCCATACATGGAAGGGAGGGGAACATGGGATCCTGTTGCGAAGGGAAAAAGGGTAAGGAACAGGGTGTTGGGCTTGCTGCACATCGACCTCAACAAACAAAAATGGTGCGCAAGCCAGACATCGAGCACGTGCACTCAGAGTATAGAATTTTGGTGCCCCACCCCCATCCTCCTGAATCAAATCTCGCTACAAATCCCACCTAGCCGCCTCCACCTCTTCCCGTGCTCCCTAGGCATCGTTGCTTCTGATTGAACTAGTTGGGAGGAAAATTGTCAGTGTACTAGGTAAGGGGGTGCCCCACCTGGCGGGCACCATGCTACCAAATGTCAGCCGGTGGCTGATATCCTCAAGACCACGACCTCACTGTGCAACCAAGATGGAGCTCAGTCGACTAGCTCCTTGGTCGAAGGATAAGGCCCTGTGATCAGCCGATCGTAGGGTAGGTACTCACCTAACCAGTCAAATCACATTAAATGTTGTCCACTCAAGTTTTTTCTTCCCTAGGCACCTCCTTTCAACGAGCATGGTCGTGGGCATACTTAAAGTTGGAGTAACCCATCATGTAGCATTTAATGCTACGGGATGGCTTCACATACGAGTGTGACATCATTCAGTGGACGGGATAGGGCATGTAGGACGACTAGAGTAGGTTGGGTGTGCCTGCCCTTCATCATGATGAGCTAGGAGTAGGTCTGCTAGAGGGTTTGGCCCTGTCCATTTGTACGCTCTCCTTTTCCCCTATTATATAAAGGGGGAGGACCCGGCTTGAAAAGGGGACAAAAGAAAAACCAGTTCATCCGACCCATAAGAAAATACACAGGACGTAGGGCTATTATCCCACAGGAGGTCTGAACCTAGATAACTTCCCGTGTTCTTGCGTCCATTCGATCCCTCCAAAAGAAATGCAGATCAACGCACCATCATTCGGTACACTTCGGATTCATTATCAGGGATCGTCCCCCGACAGTTGGTGTGCCAGGTAGGGGCACATTTTTGTGTTTCTTCAGGTTTCGAGACCATGGTTGGGCTGCCCATGCCCATGCCTTGCCCATGCTCGCATTGAGGAGCCTGGCCGTCATGAGGTTTTCATCATAGGGTATGACCCAGATGAGCCTAGTGTGCTTCGAACATGGGACACCATGACTGAGTCTAAGGATTCAAAGACCGAACATAAAGTTTGCATGGAAGACCATGAAATGGGGGGTAGCAGAGACGCTTATGTCTTGGGAACTGGAGGCGAGCCCCAGGCCATCGACCAAGAGGGAAACCAGCCCGACGCTAGGCATGAAGGAGGTCCTATACTGCCCCAGCAACTACAAAGCCACCCAAACGAGTGCCTACCTAAGGTTCAGTCCTAAGGTTCAAAACCACAGACTTGCGCCATACTTGGAACACGAGTGATAGGGCTCTCCTCTTGATGTCTCATCGCTTTGCAGTCAACAACTCGACTACGAGGCCATGACCCCCACGCAGGACCTACAGACTACGTGGATGCTTCTTAGCCACCAGTCGATGGCGGTATTAAAGAGTTCACTGGTAGCGCCATGGCTACGCGACCTTACCCTCTTGGTAGAAACCGCCGGCGCCAGACCATGGCAGCAGCTTCCCCGTCCATCACAAGGAGTGGTCGTGGTCGCTGTCGACATGGTTCCTAGTTGCCCCGTGGTGGGAGAAAACCCATGCTCCCTCAGTAACAAGGATTATGCGGAGACCTCCACTATGTCAGGATAGTCAACCCGTTGACCTACGTGACTCTCTTCGCCATCATGACCTCCACGACGTAATCCGAGGCCAGAGGGCCACTTGGAAGTGGGAGGACCGTGCCGACGAGAGCAAGGAAAAGGCAAGCGGCCTTGCCACTCACCTTCTCCTCGCAGGGGGACGTTGGACTCCTCCACCCCATCGCCAGGGCCACGAGACCATCGGCTCTCTCCCCGGTCATATGAAGCTACCCATCAACAAGCGGCTCGCCATTACAGGACAAGGTGCAACACTGGCCAGATAAGTTTTGACCAGTCTTGGTCGAGAAGTACGATGGCTCGACCAACCCAGAGGAGTTCCGGCAGATCTACACCACTATGGTGCAAACCGTGGGTGGTGATGGGAAGGTCATGGAAAACTACTTCCCAACCGCCCTGACTGGTTTAGCTTGGTCCTAGCTCATGAACCTCCCTCACGACTCGATTCATTCCTAGGAAGACTTATGCGGCTAGTTCATCGCTAACTTCCAGGGAACCTATGACCGACCAAGGGTCGACGATGACTTGTACTAGGTCAGGCAGCGGCATGGCGAGTCACTACGATATTACATCCGATGTTTCATCAAATGTCAGAATACCATTCTGAAGATCACGGGCAAGTCCGTGATCATTGCATTCAGGAGGGGGGGGGTCAAAACTAGGAGATGGTTAAAAAGCTGGCCACCAAACAGGTTTGGAGCACCACCGAGCTCTTTGAGCTCATGAACAAGTGCGATCAGGCCGTCGAGTCCCGAGAGCACCAGATCGGTGCCAAGCAGCAGCCGACCTTTGACTAGCCCATCCGTTCCAAAGGGGCTATCCGAAAGGTGAAAAAAAAAACAAGCGCTAGGTCAGACCCCTCGACATCATGACGATCGAGAAGGCCGGCCAATTGCACTGATGCTTCGAGAAGAAGGATGGCAAAAAGGGCAGAGGCTACTGCCCAATCCATCGCACCGACACACATGACTTGGCGGAATGCAAGGTCGTGCGAGGCATAATCGACAAGGAGCTGGTGGCCGCAAACCCAACCATGATGACGATAGTGGAGATAGGGCCAACCCTGATCAGCTGGTTCTAAGTCTCAGCAGGTCGAGAACATGGTCCACCATATCTTTGGGGGAGCCACGACATATTTCTCGAATAGGGAGTACAAGTTAGTAGTCCACGAGGTATGCGCAACTATGTTGGGTCCAAGTCAACGACTAAAGTGGTCGGAGGTACCTCTCACCTTCAGCCAGGGTGAACCAACCCACATAGGTCAGGCGCCCTGCATGATACTTGTCACATCCCAAAATGCTAAGTACGTAATTAAGCATGGATGATCAGCATCACATGTAATTATACATATTTGTTTATCGAATTGAGTCGAAATGTGTTTCAAGTACTTTATATATGGTTTAGAGCACTTTGGAGAAGCCCCAAATACTTAGAAAAAGGTGGAGAGTGAAGATAAGAGGACACTTAAGAAAATTCAGCAAAAACCGCCCTCACTGTTTGATCGGGCTTACCCGCAGTCTGACCACCAGGTGTGTAACCATGTGGGCTTGCCGCATGGACTTACCACGGTCTGACCAAGAGAATTGGTGGTCCGACCACCATAACTCAACAGGGGCACCACTTAAGGCAATTGATCTCTCTCTCTCACTCTCTCTCATTCTCTCATTTGCTCTCACTCTCTCCCTCTCTCCACCAAATCTTAGAAAGAGTGTAGTGATGTGTTCGTCGTGTTCGAAGGCTGGAGATCTGAGGAGGGGACTCCCACGAGCTTCCTGGAGGACTTTCCCAAGTCTTTCCCCTCTTTTCCTCGCCGGATTCACCTCCCATGTCATTTTCTCCCACCACGAGCTCCGTCACCCTCCGAAAGCCAAATCAATGGATCGAAGCATCCCCGAGGTAAACCAATCCAATACAAAGTTCACCCACACCAAGGTGAACCTCCATATACCCTTCTTCCGCCATTTCTTATCTTGTGGAGGTCACCGTTTTGATTTTCGCCGCAAAAACCTTAGCTTCACATAAATCCATGAGGTATTTTGAGTTTAGCTCGCTGAATGTTATCCAACTCACTTTAGAAGCACTCCACTAGCCCTATGGAGCACTTTGGTATCCTTCGTCATCAAAGGTTTCATCGGAGTCCTCGCTGGCGACCCCGCAAGGGTGTTGCTGGCAAGGTCTAGCAGTCTAACCACTGATAGGTCTGGTTTGACCCGGCATGGGTGTTGCCGGTATTGTCCATCATTTATTATTTATGCAATGCATTCTTATTCCATTTAGATAGCATTGCTCATACAATCCAAGCGAGTGAAGGTGACGCCAACCTCCTGGAATTTTGCAAGTGTTGTGCTGGAAGTATTAGGCAAACCCCAGAGCAGCAAGGCAAGCATCTAAGAATATTACACCCTTTGATTGAATTATGGAGTCTAAATTGATAAGTTATACTTTATGTAAGTTTGCATGTTTGGTGAGTCGATGTCGGACGTCTATGAGTAGAACCTATGTTGATGCATTACCTCTACCTTGAGTTGTTGATTATTCATATCCTTGTAGCCTTGAAAACATTGTCAATGTCTAAATTAAGAGTCGTTCAAAATACTTAGCGATGCATAGGTCCTCAGTAGAAGTCGAGCAATGGTTCATCCATTGTTCGCGAGCTTAGGGCTTACTTATTGTTCATAAACATTGATTATGATATTGATGGTTGGATGAGTGGTGAGGTTGAGGCGAGATGTGGGTGGTGTTAGGGGTGTCTTCTGCCCCGAAGGAGTTCCTCGAGGTAGTTCGGAAGAGGAGCCCAGGCACCATAGACCGCTTGTATCATTTAAGCAACGTCCATCAGTGCAGTTAGCTCTAGAACTTTTCGTACTAACCACATGCTGATCTAATGGTAAGGTAAGCCGAATATCATACATCGTGCCAATACTTTCCTTACGAACCTATGATGCGTAAGATAAAAAGAAAAAGAGAATCAAGGTGGTGGGGAGCCGGAGGTCTCCGGAACACACTCGCGGTAACCTCGGTGCCATAGGGGCATTACAAGTGGGTGGTTCCAGGTATGAGAAAGGACATAGGTACCCCCTTGGGTGGACCTATGTGGTCACTCAAGCCGTATGATCATTGTATCTTGTGGGTAAAGTTGTACCCCCACAGGATGTGAAAACTATTCGAATTGCCACGCTCTTGGTCATGAGCATGCTCCTGTCCATTTGCATCAGTCACAGAGTCACGAATGTGGGATGGTTGGTACGGTTTTGTTGGGCATGGTTGTCGATGGTCGTTGATTATATGAGATGGTTCTATTTACATTTATGTTCATGTTGTTTACAGGTTTGGAAAAAGTTTGTTTGGTTAAGTATAGGTGCTCACATATATATCTCTAGGTTGCTTACGCATATGAATTTACATAGCCTTGTGGCCTTCTCCTTGCTAATGGCTTAATGCATAATCCTTGGAGTTGGGTTATCTATATGTACCCTATATGGATTAAGTCTTTCGAATACCTCCGTACTCACGTTGCTCTTTCAAGCACTTTTGGTGAGGAGGAGCTCATTTTTGGCTACTTCATGCCTGTCGATGTTGGTGGCGAGCCTAAGTAGGCAACTACACTCGAGTGGCAAAGCTTTTGGGGTGGAGCCTAAGGGCATATGGCTTCACTCTTCTTTTGTTGTCTATAGTTTTGTTTTTGCTGCCATAGTTGATCTAATATTTTGTGTGAATTATTGTAAATGATTGAATGCTTAAGAACTTGTAATCTAATGTTAATTACTCGCTCTTTCTTAAGCTTTTTGGAAAGGCATGTGTTCTAATCTTGGACACAAAACACGTGCCAAGACTATCGGAATGGTATTCTGATTAAACATTGAGGTTGTGATTACTAATAATAATCCTCCTGATAATTAATTAGAATACTATCTAGATGGTTCCTCACATTACCCCATCGTGGTCGAGCCCACACCACACAATATCATAATGGGGCGCGTGCTGGTCGATGGAGGGAGTTCCATCAACCTCCTCTTTGCTGATGCGCTAGACTCCCTGCAATCCCAAGGAGTGCATTGAAAATATCTCCTCCCTTCTTCGGGATCACCCCCTGCTCTTTGGCTAAGCCATTGGGGCAGATCGAGCTACCCGTCACTTTCAGTTCAACGAGCAACTTCAGGACCAATAGAGTCCTGTTTGACATGGCGGACTTCGGGACCACATACAACGTGATCCTAGGATGACCAACAATGGCCCAGTTCATGGTTGTCACCTACTATGCATACCAGGCAATTAAAATCCCTGGTCCCAAGGGAGCCATCACCATTTTAGGTAACCGAAAGATGGCCCTACATTGCGACAAGAGGAGCCTCATGGTCGAGCTGACTCCTGAGTCCGAGGCTGAGGATGCAGAGCCGAGCGGTCGCCCAGAGAAGGTCCACATCGTTGCCAATCTCGACGATCGGCTCAAGGTAGTATGACTGGACAATGCTGACCCTTCCAATACGGCCCAGATTAGG
Organism: Phragmites australis; assembly: GCF_958298935.1. Classification (NCBI taxonomy): domain Eukaryota; kingdom Viridiplantae; phylum Streptophyta; class Magnoliopsida; order Poales; family Poaceae; genus Phragmites; species Phragmites australis. The sequence continues at coordinate 14,401,658 of NC_084936.1, read as the reverse complement.
GTCGGCCTGGACCCAAAATAGGAACTCATGTTGATCACTTTCCTCTGGGAAAACACTAATGTGTTTTGTTGGAGTCCATCTGATATGTCTTGAGTCCCTAGGGAGGTGATCGAGCACAAGTTGTCAGTGCGATCTGATGTGCGGCCAGTAAGGCAAATGACATGTTGGTTGGCACCCTACCGAAAGGAAGCGCTTTGTGAGGAGATCGATAAGCTCTTGGAAGTAGGATCCGAGAAGTACAGTACCCAGAATCACTGGCTAACCCCATCATGGTATGAAAACCTAATGGTAAGTGGAGGATGTGCACCGACTTCACTGACCACAACAAGGCGTGCCCAAAAGATATTTCCCTCTACCCCGAATCGATCAGCTTGTTGACTCGATTGCCGGTAGCGACCTGCTATGCTTCTTAGATGCCTATTTAGGGTACCATCAGATTAGCATGTATGGGGTAGGTGAGGAGAAAATTGCTTTTGTAATGACCTTCAGGGTCTATTGCTATGTAAAGATGCCTTTCAGCTTGAAAAGTTCTGGTGCCACTTACCAACGATGTATTCAGCTCATCCTTTGACTACAGCTCAGCAGAAATGTCAAGGTGTATGCTGATGACGTAGTCGTAAAAAGCAAGACTAAGGACGGTCTAATCAGGGACCTCTAAGAGACGTTCAACAACCTTCGAAAGTACTGCATGAAGCTAAACCCAGAGAAGTGCACGTTCGGAGTCCCATTAGGGAAGTTGCTCGATTTCCTCATATCCAGCTAGGGAATAGAAGCCATCGACGAAATGAGGTCCCTAACCAGGTGAAGGAAGTCTAGAAGCTGACGGGGTGCATGGCAACACTGAGTAGGTTCATCTTGAGGATGGGTGAGAAAGGTCTACCTCTCTTCAAGCTCTTGAAGAAAAATGATCGCTTCCTATGGATGCCAGAAGCAGATGCAACTTTTTGAGATCTCAAAAGGTACCTCTCTTCCACTCCTATATTGACCGCTCCTTGACCAAACGAGGAGCTCTTGCACTATATTGGAGCTACAACGCAGGTCGCGAGTGCGGTCCTGGTCGTCAAGCATGAAGGTCTTTAGTGACCAGTCTACTGCGATAGTGAGATCCTATACTGTGTGAAGGCTCGGTACGTACAGGCACAGAAGCCATTGTACGCTGCGCTGATGATCTCTCATAAGCTCAAGCACTACTTCCAAACCCATAAAATTAAGGTAGTCTCCTCACTCCTGATCGAGGAAATCCTCCATAACAGGGATGCCGCAGGGAAAAAAACAAAGTGGGCAGTGGAGCTCAGGGAGCTCGATATTTAGTTCATCCCCCAGACAGCTATCAAGTCCTAGGTATTGGTCGATTTTGTGGCTGAGGGGTCATTCTTAGAGCTCGAGTAGGAACATGAGCTAGAGGTGAAAGAGCACTAGACTATGCACTTAGACGAGTCATTCACGCTGAAGGGAGTGGTCTTGACCTCACTGACCAGTGATGCCTTCAGGTACATAGTTCACTTATGTTTCTTGCCACTAACAAAGCTACAGAATATGAGAGCCTCTTATCGGAAATGAAAGCAGCCTCCACACTTGTGATAAAATCTCTATTAGCAAAAGGGGACTCATTACCGGTCGTAAACCAAATGCAAAAGTATTTTCAGTGCTCAAACTAGATGATGGTGGTGTATCTCGCCGAAATGAGAAAATTGGAGCGACGTTTTATCAATTTCGAGGTTAAGCATATCCTGCACAGAGACATATTCCTCACTTATGAGCTGGCCCATCTAGCTTCTTCTTGCGCACCCATCCTGGTCGGAGTCTTTGAAGAAAGACTCATACGACCATCCACCGTGGCCCCAGGTTAATGTGATGGGGATGCTTCGCTCAGAAACGGAGCACCCGAGGTAACACCTTTGGAGGCAACACCTCCTTTGGTGCAGCCCTCGGGTGACTACGCTGTGGGGGCCCAGCTTGATTCGGATGTGACCTAGATGGATCAGATCTTGGCATACCTTCATAATCAAGCGATCCCTGATGATGATGCATCAGCAGAAAAGGTCACACCGTAAGCCCACATATTCTCCCGGGTAGAGGGACACCTCTACTACAGGGGGAGCAACAACCTTTTATTGAAATGCATTACTCAGGAAGACGGGAGCACCTTGCTCTCTGATATCCATGGAGGCAAATGTTGTAGCCATGCTTCATACTACACTCTGGTCGAAACAAAATTAGTATGTTGCGTTGTGATGTTATTGAGGACGAAGAGGCTGCAATAGCACGCTTTTATGGAGGGTTAAGGCATGAAATTCAGGACATAGTTGATTACAAACAATACAATAGTGTTCCTAGATTGTTCCAACTTCTATGTCTGGTAGAGAAAGAATTGCAGGGACGACAACAGAGGCCAAGGAGCAATTTTGGAAGCTCGACTACTTCAAAATCAACACTGGGACAAGTCAAAATAGCCCCATTTTTAGCTACATGGTCTGCTGCCCCCTTCTCGAGTAGGGCACGTTCAGCAGTACCTTCGACACCGTCACACGCTTCTGAGGTAAGCAAATCCATAAGTGTGCAGGGTCCAGCCAAGAGCTCTTCTTCGGTTGCTTCTACAGGCCAATCGACCGGAATTGTATGCCACCGATGCAAGGGAATGGGCCACGTCATGAAGGATTGCTCAAGTCAGCGAGTGTACATTGTAATAGAAGATAGTGGATATGTAAGTGCAAGTGATCTTGAGGATGAATATGCTCTTGCAGCTAACCATGCAGGTGATGAGGATGGTCATGAGGCAGATATTGGCCATGAGGAAGTGTTCGATGTCACTGCCACGAAGGATTATCGGACCCTCATTGTGCAGCGAGTGCTAAGTACCCAAATTGAGCAAGCGGAACAGCTACAACGTCACAATTTATTTCAGATGTTCCTCATAGTTAAGGATTATCATGTTCGAGTCATTATTGATAGAGGAAGCTGCAACAACTTGGTAAGTTCAGATATGATCAAGAAGCTTGCCTTGCCAACAAGAAACTATCCTCACCATTATCATATTCAATGGTTCAACAATAGTGGTAAGGTGAAGGTAATGCAAATAGCTAGGGTGTATTTTTCAATTGGTTCATACCATAATTGTGCTGATTTCGATGTAGTACCCATGCAAGCATGTTCACTTTTGTTAGGACAACTATGGGAGTTTGATACTGATTCAACACATCATGGTAGAAGTAATAAGTACACCCTTATGTATAAAGGAAAGAAAATAACTCTTCTACCTCTAACCCTTGCTGAAATTGTGAAATGTGAATAAAAGGTAGCTGAAAATAAGAGAAAAGAGTTTGAGAATGAATCTAAAAATCAGCAAGTAGTGGAAAAAGTTTTTCCACCCAAAAAGGAGAAAGCAACAACAACTTCTATGTCCGATTGAATTAGACTGAAAGGGTGTGTCATGCTTGCTACTAAATCTAACCTTGCTGAAATTTGTGATAATGAGCTGTCATGCTATGCTTTGGTATGCAAAGATGCTTTTTGTCTAGCTCTTTATCTCCTATTGTTGCTAACCTTTTACAGAAGTTTGTGGTTGTATTTCCAGCTAAGGTACCCCTGGGATTACCACCTATTCGAGGGATTAAAAATCAAATTGATTTAATTTCGGGAGCAACTTTGCCAAACTGTGCTGCATATAGGACCAACCTGGAAGAGACTAAGAAAATTCAGCAACAAGTCCAAGACCTTTTGGACCACGAGTATGTACAAGAAAGTCGTAGCCCTTGTGATGTTCTCATTCTTTTGGTTCCTAAGAAAGACGGTAGTTAGCGTATGTGTGTTGATTGTAGAGCTATAAATAATATTACTATAAGATATCGTCACCCTATCCCTAGGTTAGATGATATGCTTGATGAGTTAAATGGTTCTATAATTTTCACTAAAATTGACTTGTGAAATGGATACCACTGATTAGAATGAAACTTGGAGATGAATGGAAAACTGCATTTAAAACTAAGTTTGGTTTGTATGAGTGGTTAGTAATGTCTTTTGGGTTAACTAATGCACCTAGTACTTTCATGCGATTGATGAATGAAGTTTTACGTGCTTTCATTGGGAGATTTGTGGTGGTTTACTTTGATGACATCTTGATTTACAGCAAGTCATATGAACTACACTTTGATCACTTACGTGCTATTTTTAACGCTTTGAGAGATGCACGTTTGTATGGTAACCTCAAAAATTACACCTTTTGCACAAATCGAGTCTCTTTTCTTGGCTATGTTGTTACTCCATAGAGAATAGAGGTGGATGAAACAAAAATTGAAGCCATAAAGAGCTGGTCAACTTCTAAGACTGTTACACAAGTGAGAAGCTTTCATGGTCTTGTGGGTTTTTATCAGCGATTTGTGCGGGATTTCAGCACCATTCCTGCTCCATTAAACGAGTTGACAAAGAAAGTAGTAGTTTTCAAATAGGGACCTACACAAGAACAAAAATTCAAGTTGTTGAAAGAGAAGCTCACCCATGCTCTATTGCTCCAACTTCCTGATTTTGGTAAGACATTTGAACTGGAATGTGATGCTAGTGGGATTGGAATTAGCGGTGTGCTAATTCAAGAAGGTAAATCTGTTGCTTATTTCAGCGAGAAATTAAGTGGGCCAAGTCTGAATTATTCCACTTATGATAAAGAATTATATGTTTAGTTTGTGTGCTTGAAACTTGGCAATATTATCTATGGCCCAAAGAATTTGTTATACATTCTGATCATGAATCGCTAAAATATATTAGAAGACAAGCTAAACTGAATAAACAACATGCTAAATGGGTATAATTTATTGAGTCTTTTCCATATGTCATAAAACATAAGAAAGGAAAGGATGATGTGATTGCTGATGTGCTTTCTAGACGTTATACCATGTTATCTCAACTTGATAATACGATTTTTGGTTTAGAGACTATTAAGGACTTATATGCTACTGATTTAGACTTTAAAGATGTGCTTGAACATTGTAAAGAAGGAAAATATGGAATAAATATGTGCTAAATAACGGATTACTCTATCGTGCTAACAAGCTATGTATTCTAGTTGTTGTTGCAGGAGGCGTATGGAGGAGGATTGATGGCACATTTTGGAGCAAAGAAGACTGAAGATGTGTTGGCTACTCATTTCTTTTGGCCAAAGATGAGACGTGACGTCGAGCGCTACATGTCACGTTGCACCACTTGCAATAAAGCTAAGTCTCGTTTAAATCAACAAGGTTTTTACATGCCTCTTCCTGTTCCTAGTTCACCTTGGGAGGTTATTTCTATGGATTTTATTTTAGGATTGCCTAGGATAAAGAGGGGGAGAAATAGCATATTTGTAATTGTGGATCATTTTTCTAAAATGGCACATTTTATACCTTGCTATAAGAGCGATGATGCTACAAACATAGCTGATTTATTTTTCATGAAAATGGTGCCTAATACTATAGTCTCGTATTGTGACACAAAGTTTTTGAGTCAGTTTTGGGGGGACGAAGCTACTGTTTTCTATTACATGTCATCCCCAAGCAAATGGTCAAACAAAGGTTGTCAACCATACATTATCGACCATGTTACAGGCAGTTCTAAAGAAGAATTTGAGTATATGGGAAGAGTGTTTACCACATATTGAATTTGCTTACAATAGGTCGGTACACTCTACCACCAAGGTAAGTCCGTTCCAGGTAGTGTATGAATTTAATCCCTGTGCTCCTATTGATTTACTACCTTTGCCTATTTTTGAAAGACTTAATTTAGATGCTAAGAAACGTGCTGAATTTATTCTTAAGTTGATGAAACCACAAAAAGAATATAGAGAGCATGACTGAAAAGTATAGGATTGCTGGAAGTAAAGGTAGGAAGGAAATAAAATTTGAACCGGATGATTTAGGTTGGTTGCATTTGAAGAAGTATATGATTCCAAAACTAAGAAAGTTAAAATTGATATCTACAGCTGATGGACCACTTAAGATAATTGAGAAAATCAATGACAATGCATACAAATTGGACCTACCTGTAGATTTTGGGGTTAGTTCCACATTTAACATTTCATATTTGAAGCCTTACTTGGGAGAAGAAGAAGAGCTTGAGTCGAGGACGACTCCAATTCAAGAGGAGGAGGATGGTGAGCCCATGGCTCCTTTGGATGTGATCAATACCGCCAATAACCCTTAAATCATACAAGGTCCAATTACAAGAGCACATACACGACAATTAGACCACTAGGTGAACTCATTTCTCGCTGTTCATGCTTCCTTGGATGGATTCCTACTAAATACTTGTGATGTTTTATTGCATAGGAATGTGGGAGAAGCACCGCAAACTTGCCCGGACATCTCCCCTTGAAGTCCAAGTCTACTCGGACTCGAGGATAAGCTCTAGTCATGGTCGAGTCACAGGACAACACGTTAGTGAAACAAACATAACTCCTTCATACGAAGTCCGTTTTAGGCAATCTTGGATATTCTGAAAAGCTTACGACAAGCCCTTTCCAATGGATATGAGCTCAACCAAATATTCCTTATAGTTTAGTCAAAGTCAAAGAAATAAGGTGTTGTGCTACCGTTTTGGATTTAGTTGGGTCTTGTAATCGTGTCGGGTTTGGAGTCCAGGTTGTGTACACCTCTTTCCATGGCTGCACAACCCTTGGTCAACCTCCTCACATCTCCCCTATATATACATAGTAGCCGTTGTAGTTTAGGCTTGGGTTTTGCTTAGATTTTTCTATTTTATACATTTTCACCGCTTGTTCGGTTTGTGGAACCCCAACTCGAGCACTTCATTGGTAATTAGCAATATTCAGATTGCATCTACCTATCCTTGCTTGTGTTCTTGATTCGTTTGCAGGAAAAGCCTTCTTGGCGAGGTCAACCGCATCTTGGCACGATTGATAACCATGGAGTAGTGGTGTAGTGGTTGCGAAGGTTCTTGATCTATCTTGGTTAGAGCCTTTAGGTCATCAATGTCGAAACTCCACCAATCAACTTATCATAGTATCTTTGGAATATCGGGAAAACACGCATCAGAAGACTACAAGGAGATCAAGGAAGCTAAAAACTATAATAAAGATGGAGCGTCCTAGGTCGCGTTGCCCCTATTAGATTGCCTGTGGTGTGCCCTAAAGCTTTCATTGGAGTTTCCTCTTGTTCTACCGTTGCGGTTTAAAACTCTAGTATTTATTTCAATGAAGTTGTTTTTGTCCAATATGGAACTTTATATCACCGATTATGTCACCGCATGTATGATGAAACTGATCCTGGCATACATGTGGAGTGCACCTGGTTATTCTTTTGAAAAACCGGGCGTGATAGTAAGTTCAGATTTGATCAAGAAGCTTGGTTTGCCAATAATAACACATCCTCACCCTTACCACATTCAATGGTTCAACAATAGTGGTAAGCTAAAGGTAATTCAAAGAATTAGGGTGCATTTTTCTATTGGCTCATACCATGCTTGTGCTCATTTTTATGTAGTGCCCATGCAAGCATGCTCACTTTTGTTAGGACGACTATGAGAGTTTTATACTGATGCCACACATCATGGTAGAAGTAATAAGTACACTCTCCTACATAAAGAAAAGAAAATAACTTTGCTACCTTTAAACCCTAAAAGTGAAAAAGAGATAGCTGAAAATTAGAGAAAAGAGCGTGAGCATGAATCTGAAAATCAGCAAGTAGCAAAACATGTTTTTCCACCCAAAAGGAGAAAGCAATGCAATGTTCTAAGTCCGATAGAATTAAATTCAAAAGGTGTGTTATGCTTGTCACTAAATCTGATCTTGCTGAAATTTATGATAATGAGCTACCATGCTATGCTTTGATATGCAAAGATTCTGTAGTTTTAGTTGGGGATATATCTAGCTCTTTGTCTCCTACTGTTGATAACCTTTTGTAGGGGTAGGTAGATATATTTTCAGCAGAGATACCCCTAATATTACCACCTATTCAAGCGATCGAGCATCAAATTAATTTGATTCCGGGGCAACTTTGTGAAACTGTGCTGCATACAGGACCAATCCAGAGGACACTAAGGAAATTGAACAACAAGTCGAAAATATTTTGGACCGTGGGTACGTACGAGAAAGTCTTAGTCCTTGTGTTGTTCCCATTATTTTGGTTCCTAAGAAAGATGAAAGTTCACGAATGTAGAGCCATTAATAATATTACCATAAGATATCGTCACCCTATCACTTGGCTAGATGACATGCTTGATGAGTTGAGTAGTTCTATAACTTTCACTAAAATTGACTTGCGAAATGGATACCACAAGATTATAATGAAACTTAGAGATGAATGGAAGATTATATGTAAAACTAAGTTTGGTTCGTATGAGTGGTTAGTGATGCCTTTTGGGTTAACTAATGCACATAGTACTTTCATGAGATTGATCGACGAAATTTTACGTGCTTTCATTGGAAATTTTGTGGTGGTATATTTTGATGATCACACGAACTACTCTTTGATCATGTATGTGCTATTTTCAAGGCTTTGAGAGAAGTACGTTTGTTTGGTAACGTTGAAAAGTGCACCTTTACATAGATTGAGTCTCTTTTCTTAGCAATGTTGTTACCCCATAGGGAATAGAGGTGGATGAAGCAAATATTGAAGCCATAAAGAGCTGGCTGGCTTCTGAGACTGTCACACAGGTAAGAAGCTTTCATGGTCTTGCGGGGTCTATTGGCACTTTGTGTGGGATCTCAGCACCTTTAATACCCCCATTGGACGAGTTGACAAAGGAGTGGCTTTCAAATGGGGACCTCCACAAGAAAAAGCATTCAAGTTATTGAAAGAGAAGCTCAACCATGCTCCATTGCTCTAACTCCCGGATTTCGGTAAGACTTTTGAGCTAGAATGTGATGCTAGCAGGATTGGAATTAGAGGTGTGCTAATTCAAGAAGGTAAACATGCTGCTTATTTCAGCGAGAAATTAAGTGGGCTAAGTCTGAACTATTCTATCTTTGATAAAGAGTTGTGTGCTTTAGTTCGTGTGCTTGGAACTTTGTACCATTATCCATGGCCCAAAGAATTTGTTATACATTCTAATGAATCATTAAAACATATTAGGAGTCAAGCTAAACTGAATAAACAACATGATAAATGAGTATAATTTATTGAGTCATTTCCATATGTCATAAAGCATAAGAAAGGTAAGGACAATGCCATTGTTGATGTGCTTTCTAGACATTATACCATGTTATCTTAACTTGATCATAAGATTTTTTGTTTTAGAGACTGTTAAAGAATTATATGCTGCCGATTTAGACTTTAAAGAAGTTCTTGAACATTGTAAAGAAGCGAAAACATGGAATAAATATGTGCTAAATGATGGATTGCTCCATCATGCTAACAAGCTATGCATTCCAACTAGCTTCGTTCGTCTTTTGTTGTTGCAGAAGGCACATGGAGGAGGATTGATGGCACATTTTGGAGCAAAGAGGATTGAAGATGTGCTAGCGGAGCATTTCTTTTGGCCAAAATGAGATGTGACGTCGAGCGATACGTGTCATGCTACACCACTTGCAATAAAGCTAAGTCTCGTTTAAATCCACATGGTCTTTACATGCCTTTTCCTATTCCTAGTGTACCTTGGGAGGATATTTCTATGGATTTTGTTTTATGGTTGCCTAAAACAAAGAGAGGGAGGGATAGCATATTTGTAGTTGTGGATCAATTTTCTAAAATGGCACATTTTATATCTTGTCACAAGAGCGATGATGCTATAAACATAGCTAATTTGTTTTTTAGGGAAATCGTTCGCCTATATGGAGTGCCTAAAACAATTGTCTCGGATTGTGAGAAAAAGTTTTTGAGTCACTTTTGGAGATCACTTTGGAACAAATTGGGGACAAAACTTCTATTTTCTACTACTTGTCGTCTCCAAACTAATGGTCAGACAGAGGTTGTCAACCGCACATTATCGATCATGTTGCGGGCTGTTCTAAAGAAGAATCTTAGAATGTGGGAAGATTGTTTACCGCATATTGAATCTGCTTACAACAGGTCGGTACACTTCACCACCAAGGTAAGTCCGTTTCAGGTAATGTATGGATTTAATACCCATGCTCCTAGTGATTTACTACCTTTGCCAACTTCTGAAGACTTAATTTAGATGCTAAAAAACATATTGAGTTTATTCTTAAGTTGCATGAAATAACTAAAAAAGAATATAGAGAGTATGACCAAAAAGTATAGTTTGAGAGAAGTAAAGGTAGGAAAGAAATAAAATTTGAATCGAGTGATCTAGTTTGGTTGCATTTGAGAAAGGATATGTTTCTAGAATTAAGAAAATCAAAATTGATGTCTAGAGTTGATGGACCTTTTAAGATAACTGAGAAAATAAATGACAATGCATACAAGTTGGATCTACCTGCAGATTTTAGGGTTAGTCCCACATTTAACATTTCATATTTGAGGCCATATTTGAGAGAAGAAGATGAGCTTGAGTCGAGGACGACCCCAATTCAAGAGGGGGAGGATGATGAGGACATCACTCCTTCAGGTACGAGCAACACTGCTAATAATCCTCAAATCGTACAAGGATCAATTACAAGAGCACGTGCATGACAATTAAACCACAAGGAATATGGGAGAAGCATCACAAGCTCACCTGGATGTCATCACTCGAAGGCCAAGTCAAGCTCAAGTTGAATTCCAACCTGGACGTCATTACTTGATGGACATCTTCACTCGAATTCCATGTCGAGCTCAAGTCAGATTCCAAATTCATTTCGGAGTCTTAGGATAGCACGTCAATAAAACGGGTATAACTCTCACATACAAAGTCCGTTTGAGACATTCTTGGGCTTGTTGGAAAGCTTATGACGAACCCTTTCTTTGGATTTTATTGTAGGGTTACCTAAGAAAAAGAGGGGGAGGGATAGCATATTTGTAGTTGTGCTCGATTTTCTAAAATGGCACATTTTATACCTTATCACAAGAGCGATGGTACTACAAACATAGCTAATTTGTTTTCTTGTAAATACCATGTGGATTGAAGCAGGACTTGGCTTTATTGCAAGTAGCGCAGCGTGATATGTAATGCTTGACGTCGTATCTCATCTTTGGCCAAAAAAATGGGTGGCCATTTTTAGGGAAATCATTCTCCTACATGGAGTACCTAATAGTATTATTTTAGATCGTGATGCAAAGTTTTTGAGCCACTTTGGAACAAATTGGGGACAAAGATGATATTTTCTACTACATGTCATCCTCAAACTAATGGACAAACAAAGATCGTCAACCACACAATGATCATCATGTTGTGGGCTATTTTGAAGAAAATGCTTATAATAGGTCGGTACACTCTACCACTAAGGTAAGTCTGCTTCAGGTAGTGTATGGTATTAATCCCCATACTCCTATTGATTTACTACATTTACCTACTTCTAAAAAACTTAATTTTGATGCTAAAAAGTGTGCTGAATTTATTCTTCAGTTTCATGAAACAACTAAAAAGAATATAGAGCATATGAAGAAAAAGTATAGGGTTGCTGGAAGTAAAGGTCAGAAAGAAATAAAATTTGAACCAGTGATTTAATTAGGTTATATTTGAGAAAAGATAGGTTTCCAGAATTAAGAAAATCAAAGTTGGTGCCTAGAGCTGAGGGTCCATTTAAGATAATTGAGAAAATGAATAACAATGCATATAAATTGGATATACCTACAGATTTTGGGGTTAGTCCCACATTTAATATTTCATATTTGAATCCATACGTGGGGAAAGAAGATGAGCTTGAGTCGAGGACGACTCCAATTTAAGAGGGAGAGGATGATGAGGACATCACTCCTTCGGATATGTGCAACACTAATACACTGGAAGATATATAAGGGTCAATTACAAGAGCACATGCAAGACAATTAAATTGTCAGGTGAACTCATTCCTCGTTGTTCATGATTTGGTAAAGGATGGGATGCTTATAAGTTCTTGTAATGTTTTGTTGCTTAGGAATATGAGAGAAGCACCCACAACATCATCTGGACATCATCCCTCGAAGGCCATGTCTACTTAGACTCCACATCGATCTTAAGTCAGACTCCAAATTCGGTTCAGAGTCTACGAATAGCACATCATTAAAATGGCCATAACTTTCGCATACAGAGTCTAATTGAGGCGTTCTTAGACTTTCTGGAAAGATTATGATGAGTCATTTCCAATGGATCTAGTCCCACTATTAGATTACTTATAAATTAATCAGAGTCAATGAAATAAAATATTGTGCCATCATTTTGGGCCATGTCAGGCCATGTAAGCGTGTCAGGGTTCGAGTCTAGGTTGTGTGCACCCCTCCCCAAAGCCATATAACCCTAGGTCAATCTCCTCATGTCCCCTATATTTAGTAGCCATCATAGGTTAGACTTGAGTTTTGCTTAGATTATTTTGTTTTAGACAATTTTACCGTTAGTTCAGTTTGTGGAACCCCAACTTTAGTTCATCATTGGTAGATGGCAATATTTAGTCAAAAATGTTATCGTGCTAGTTGCAGAGTGATGAGGACATCACTCCTTTGGATATGTGCAACACCCCTCAATAGATACAAGGACTGATTACAAGAGCATGTGCGTGATAATTAAACCACCAAGTGAACTTGTTCCTCGCTGTTTAGACTTTCTTGGATGGGTTGCTACTAAATTCTTGTGATGTTTTATTGCTTAGGAATATGGAAGAAGTGTCACAAGCTTATTTGGACATCATCCCTCGAACGCTAAGTCTACTCAGACTCTAGGTCGAGCGCTAGTCGAACTCCAAAGTATAGTCGAACTTAAAGTTGAGCCCTAGTCGGACTCCAAAGTCTACTCGAGTCTCAAGATAGCATGTCAATAAAATAGGCATAAGTTTCACGTACGGAGTCTAATTGAGGGGTTCTTAGAGTTGCTCGAAAGCTTATGATGAGACTTTTCCAATGGATCTAGTCTCACCCTTAGATTCCTTATGGATTAGTCAGAGTCAATGAAATAAGATGTTGCATCAACATTTTGGGCCTTACCAGATCTTTTAAGCGTGTCAGGGTCGAAGACCAGGTGTACACCTCTTCCCACAACTGCATAACAATCAATCGACCTCGTCATGTCCCCCATATAAATATACATTAGCTGTCATAATTTAGGCTCGTGTTTTGCTTAGATTATTATATTTTAGATAGTTTAACCGTATATTGGTTTGTAGAACCCCAACTCGAATACTTCAATGGTAATTAGAAATCTTTAGATTACATCTACCAGTTCTTTCTTGTGTTCTTTGTAACAGCCCAGATGGCTTAAGCATGTCATTAAGCATCATAAACATCATTGGCCTCATGTTTAATTGTTTTGGTGAATTATGAACATGCTTTTTCAATTAAACATAGATTGTGAAAATCGATGTTAATTGGTGCATTGTTAAGCAACTCACAATATTGCTATACAACATAGTGACATAAACAATTTTAGAAATTAGTCCCTGTCATGTAGAGAATATAAATGAATTTTCCCAAATTTTTGGGGATGGTTTTGAAGGCATAAAAACTACCACAAGTTAAAAAAGGTTGCATGTTTGGAGAATTTTAGTTTAAATGTGGCTTAGGTATTATGGGTAAAACTAGCTACAATGGGTTGCACATGAATTTTAGTTTCACACAAAATTTGTCCCATGATTTTTGAACCACAGGAAGATATTCTTTTGAATAGAAGAAGTGGAGATGATATTTTCCTTAATCAGTCACTGTTCATCGGCCCCACATGTCATTCCTCTCTCTGCCTCTCACCTCCTCTCTCAGCCGAGCTGCTTCCAGGGGCAGCCACCGATTTCCTTGACTTTGGAGGCCAGCCACGTTGCCGGTCGAGTCGAGCACGACACCGTGCTCCTTCCCGAGGTGCTGGCGTCGCCTTTATCTCCTTCCCCTCGGTCTCTCTCTGCTCCGTCTCTCACTTAGCCGTGCGCAGAGAGCAGAGCAGAGTGCAGCACCACGTCGTCGCCCAAATTTGCCGTGCCCGAGCACGAATCCATCGAGCCCGAGCTGTAAGAAGAAAGAGAGAGAACCCAGGGAGCATCACCGACTGCCTCTCACGCGAATTCCACCTTTCTCCGGTCGAAATCACCGCGTGGGCGTCGTCTTCCTCAGCGCAGGCCAAGTGGCTCCGCCCCTCACCTTCGAAACCGTCGGTCCGAAGCTTCTCCGCCCTGACCAATCATGCAGTGGGCTTCTCCTCGCTCACCTCTTCCTTTTGCGCACGTCCGATTTCCTTTAGCCCGTTGCCGACGTGCTCCTCCTCGCGCGACCGAGCGCCACCGCCCATGGCCGCACGTCGCCGGCCATGCTCCGGTCGGGTCCAGCGGTCGATGAGCACACCGTTGAGTCCACATGCTTGTGTAGATGCTGTAGGGGTGCTTGTCCGGCTCGAATGTGTCGTCGTTTAGCCGTCGGCTCGCTGAACCGTGTCGCCGCCGTGCTGTTTCCGCCGTGCGCCGCCGCTCGTTGCCTTCCGGCCATTACCGTCGATGACATGTGCACCAGTCGAGTTCGTGCGCCTCTACTGATCGCGTAGCTGTCCTCCCCGGCCACCGCCGTTGTGCCGTTCGCTGCCGGCGAACCGCGCCAGCGCTGCCCGCCATGGCCGGCTTGGGCGGGGTTCAATTTTGACCCGAGTCAAACCGGTCGGGCCCACTATCAGCCTTAGTGGCTAGCTGGCCGGGAGTGCAAAAAATTTTCCGGGCTTTTTAATAATCGAGAAATTCCAGAAAATGCGAAATAGAATATTTGTTCAATATTAAATCGGCTGGAGTTTGTAAAATGCATATAAAATTGTATGTAGCTCCAATAATCATGAAACCAATTTTGTTAGGTTTAGATGATAATGATCTACATGTTAAAAATACTGGGAGCTATGAAATGTGTATTTAAATTGCATGGGTTAATAAAAATAGGTTTGAGCTTTATTAATCAATAATTAAATATTGGTAACTCCAAAATTGATGAATTCAATTTTGTAAACCTTATTAATTGATTCCGTGCTCATTAAAAGTAATCACCCTCATGTTAGACATGATTAAATTCCTATTTAGGGTTAAGCTTTGGGTTAAGCTTAATTAATCCAGGAAAAATGACTAGATGCTTAACATTAATCTTAATTAAGAAAATTTTGAGGCATTAAAACCCATGTCATAATGCATTGCATCTCCACCTTGTCATGCACTGTGGAGCATCCATCATTGCATGTCATTCGTGTTCATCATTGCATGTGTTCTTCAGTAGTGAACGAAGAATCAGAGCATGACGCGAGTGTGATCGAGGTTGACACCGAGGCACACCACTTCTGTGAGTTCTGTTCAGGAAGTATCAGGCAAGCCCCAGAGCAGAAAGGCAAGCATTTAAGCATATTGCACCCTTGCTCGATTTAAATGGAGTTTAAAATTGATAAATTATGCTTTATGTATGTTTGCATGTGTTGAGTCCAGTGTCGGGCTAATATGGGTAGAACCTATGTTGATGCATTATCTCTACCTTGACTTATTGATGAATCCTTATCCTTGTAGCCTTGATGATATAGTTGGTGTCTAGCTTCAAGGATTATTCGAAATGCTTAGCAATGCTTAGGTCCTCGGTAGAAGTCGAGCGACGGTGCTGCCGTTGTTCGCGAGCTTAGGGCTCAATCACTGTTTACAGATACAAAGATGAGGTTGAGATGAATGGTTGAGGTGTGAGATTGAGACGAGATGTGGGCGGTGTTAGGGGTATCTTCTTCCTAGGAGGAGTCCTCTGGGTTGCCCGGATGCCATAGACTGCTTGCATCGTTTAAGGCTGTCCGTCGGTACAGTTGGCTCTAGTACTTACCGTACTCACCACATGCTGATCTAATGGTAAGGTAAGCCAATTATCTTATGCCGTGCTAACACTTGCCTTGCGGCTCTATGACGCGTAAGAGAAAAAGAAAAGGAGAAGCAAGGTGGAGGGGAACCAGAGGTGTCCGGGACACGCTCACGGTAACCCCGATGCCATAGGGGCATTGCAAGTGGGTGGTTCCGGGTATGAGAAAGGTTGACTCAAGTACCCCCTTGTGTGTACTTTCATGAGTAGCACAAGCCGAATGGTCCTCAAGTCGTGTGGGTAAAGTTGTACCCCCCTGCAGGGTGTAAGAACAATTCGAATTGCCGCGCTCTCGGTCATGAGCATGCTATTGTTTCATTTGTATTGGTCGTAGAGTTTACGAATGTGGAATAAGGTTATGGTGTGATGGTTTTGGTTGGTGGTTTGTCGATGAGGTACTATGATTACTATACATACATGTTCAAGTTGTGGTTTACAGGGTAGAAAGGTAGTTGTTTTTGGAGTTAAGTATAGATGCTCACACATATGTGTCTAGGTTGCTTACCGCATGTGTTTTATGTAACCTTGTGGCCTACTCTTGCTAACAGCTCAATGCATAATCCTTGGAGTCGAGCTAAGTATATGTGCTCTATATGGTTTAAGTCTTGCGAGTACCTTCGTACTCATGCCTGCACTTTCAGGTTCTGCTGGTGAGGGTGATGCGGTGTTTGGCTACTTCGTGCCCGCCGATGCAGATGGTGGACAAGAGTAGTGCATCCTACTCTGGTGAGGCATAGCTTTTGGGGTGGAACCTAAGGGCATATGGTTCCACTCTCCTTTTGCTATTGTTAAGGTTTATTTTCCGCTGCGTAGTTCCTCTTTGTGTAAACTGTTGCAAATGGTTGCATGCTGAAGAACTTGTAATATAACTTTAATTACTCGCTCTTTCTTAAGCTATGTTGTGATATGCATGTTGGAAAGGCATGTGTTCCGATCTTGGGCATAAAACACGTGCCGGGACTACCGGAATGGTATTCTGGTTAATCACTGACGTTGTGATTATGAATAATGATCCTCCTAATGATTAATTAGAATACTGTTTGGACGGTTCCTCACATTCTTGATTCACTTGCAGAAAAATCCTTCTTGGCAAGGTAAACCACGTCTTGGCATGGTTAACAACCATGGAGTAGTGGTGTAGTGGTTGTGAGGGTTTTTGATATGTTCTGGTTAGAGCCTTTGGATCATCAACTCAAAACTCCACCAATCAACTTATCATATTACCTTCAGAAGATCAGGCATACTGACATCAGAGAGTTGTCAAGCGTCTCTTTGTCTACGCAATCCCTCTGAGTAGATGTG
Organism: Phragmites australis; assembly: GCF_958298935.1. Taxonomy (NCBI): domain Eukaryota; kingdom Viridiplantae; phylum Streptophyta; class Magnoliopsida; order Poales; family Poaceae; genus Phragmites; species Phragmites australis. Next base: position 14,384,523 of record NC_084936.1, on the reverse strand, counting down.
ATTTGATTTCTAGCAGACTCTTGGTTTACCATGAATCATTATGTGGTGAAACCCACCATATGATGTCGAACGGTGAAGGGTCGGGGACACCTCATGTATTGAAGGCATTTTATAACCCCAGGTCAGCGAGCACTTGCAACTCCAAGTCATCTGCTTTTGTCCCCATATTTAGACGTGGAGTCCTCATCATCGTCCAACTCCCAAGAGTTTATTATTTGGGCCCCAAGGTACCCTTCAGGACCTATACCTTCTTCACCGCGGTACCCCCTCCCACGCCACCTCTCTCACCAACCGAGTCCAAATCTGTTGTTGAGGTCACCGATATCTCCTCTTACGATGAGGAGATGGAGGAGGTAGTGACCATCAGTCCAGTCATCGCTAAGGTTGAGCAATGTGGTGAGGCCCCAATTGTCGAGCCCACGTTGCCAAGCCAGAAAGAGGTGGAGTAGGTTCTCCTGAAGAAGGATGTACTAGAGGAAGAGGCATGGGAGGAGAAGAGGAGGCCAAGGGCTCCACTTCATCCTCATCCTCCTTCGATGACGATGATGATGACAATGGCCTCAGCAGGGTAGCCAACTACTACATCAATAGCTTTGGTGGTAGAAATCTGAGGCATAGGCTCTTCTATTAGGGTTTTTTCTTTCTTCATCTTCCTACATAGAGTCTGGCTAGGACTTAGGGCCTCATTTGGATGTATAGTTTTCATGTCATATCAATTATCTATGAAAATGAACTCAAAATCTTGTTAATGAAATCTCTACTTTCAACTAAAATGTATGTGTATGAATATGGGGCTCCATTAGTGTAGGATACAGAAAGCATGTGACAACCTATCATGTACATTGTGGTTTGCATTAGGTCTGACTTGAGTGAAAAGCATCATAGCCTTTAAACACTTGAGGACTTGATAAGGAACTTCATGATCCCCAGAGCTATGATTTTCAAGCATCATCCCTTCTCATTATAAACCATTTTGAAGCATGCACAAGAAGATATTTTTAGCTTTTAGTATTGAGTATTCGTTAAGCCCCTGACTGGTTATCTGGGTAGAATTCCTGGATAGACAATCTAAGATAGACAAAACAATGTAAAGTCACGCTGCCCTTTGCTGGGAAACTTTTTGTAACCTCGAGTGTGTGCGTAAGTATGGATACCCGAATAACAACTTATCTCGTTGCCAGGCATTGAGGTGCATGGTTGAATAAAATGGGTAGAAAAAGATTCATTCAACTTCCTGGGTAATATGACAACTAATATTACAAAAGGCATCCTAAGTACTTACACATAGAACTTACGAAGTTGATCGATATTCAAAGAGTTCATAAGGACTTGATAGATGGGAATATGCCTGATCTTTTGAAGGTAATATGACAAGTCAATTGGTGGAGTTTCGACATTGATGATCCAAAGGCTTCGACCGGAATAAATTGAAAACCCTCTCAACCACTACACCACTACTCTGTGGTTATCAACCATGCCAAGACGTGGTTGACCTTGCCAAGATGGTTTTTCCTGCAAGCAAATCGAGAACACAAGCAAGAACTGGTATATGCAATCTGAATATTGCTAATTGCCAATGAAGTACTCGAGTTGGGGTTCCACAAACTGAACAAATGGTGAAACTATCTAAAATAGAATAATCTAAGCAAAACCCGAGCCTAAACTATGATGGATATTGTATATATATAGAGGGGATGAGAGGAGGTCGACCTAGGGTTGTGCAGCCGTAGAAAGAGGCGTACACAACTTGGACTCCAACCCCGACACACTTACAATACTCAGCAAGGCCACAACGGTTATGCAGCACCTTATTTCAATGACTCTAATTAATCTATAAGGAATCTATGGTTAAGACTATATCCATTGGAAACGGCTCGTCATAAACTTCAAGCGAGTCCAATAACACCTCAATTGGACTCTGTATGCAAAAGTTATGCCTATTTTATTGATATGTTTTCCTGAGACTCCGAGAAAACTTTGGGGTTCGAGTAGGACTCGACTTTGAGTCTGAGTAGACTTGGCTCTCGAGTGATGACATCCAGATAAGTTTGTGGTGCTTCTCCCATGTTCCTAAGCAACAAAATAACATAAAAACTTAGTAGTATCCTATTCTTTACCAAGAAAGTACGAATAGTAAGGAACAAGTTCACCTTATGTGTATCCGAATGAGCGATGTCCTCATCATTAACCATCATCCATTGCTAACATATATGACCCAGGATGGTTGGATTGAACAACCATATAAGGATCCTCCCACTTGGAAGATGGCTTGTTACTATTTTTTCTTGCTCTGAACAAGACATAGAACCAGATCCCTAGGTTTTAAGGTTCTCTTTTGGACGTTCTAATCGTACTAGCGCCGGAGAGCTTGCTGGTACTTTGGCAATCATATCAGCACCTAAGTCCTTTTTTCTTCGAGAATGTTGAGGTCATCATGTCTTCTCGAGATTTCATCCTTGTCGGTGTACAGCTCGACGTGAGGACATTTGATCTTTAGTTCACAAGGTAGCATAGCTTCAGCTCCATAAACTAGGAAGAAAAGCGTTTTACCTGTTGCCCTGCTGGACATTGTCCGGAGTGCCCCGAGTACGTTATCACTACCAATTATTTTTGAACTGATAGTGATACCTTATCACTACCAATTATTTTTGAACCAGCAGTAAATAGAGGAAGCAGATGACCCTTTCTGTAGTAGTGGGAATTGATAGCTGGCGCATGTTTTCACCATCTCACTCACATCATGGAGAGTCGTAGACCAATAGAAACCTTGTTTTAATGCCATTCAACCATGGTTCAGAAAAAAGGTTGAGGACACACCTCCATGGATTTCTTTGAGAAGTTCTCTACCCTGCTTCTGAGAGATACACTTCATAAGTACTCTGTGGGTGCCTCTTTGATAGAGGACATCATCCACCAAGGTATACATCATGGATTGATGGGATATTTGCTCGGACAGTGCATCATCTTCAGGCACAACCCTATCTCAAAGAAACGTGCCAATTGGATCCATCTACGAATCCTCGTGCATCGATTCATGTTAAGCCTCCAAGTTAGTTATAGGTCTTGTAGATCACCACTCCTTTGGTCGTGTCGTCTGATGATTTCATGGACGGCTTCTAGAGTCGTTCTATGAAGACCCCAGTTTGTCATAGGGATCATGAGGAGGCTAGTCGAGCAAGACTATTAGCGAGGCAGTTATCCTTTCTCGGGATGGACATGACCTCGAGTTCGATGAATTTCTTTTCCAGCTTCCTCACCACCACAAGGTAATCTGCCATGGTCTTGTTCGAGGTTTGATACTGTAACACCCTAAATTTCAATTTTTTGCAATAGATTAAAATTTTGTTATAAGTTAATAGGAGTTGCATTTTGTTCAATAGAAAGAAATTAATTTCTAAATTTAATTTGGCCATAGGTTATAGTTGTGTTCAAAGCATTCATGCTGTCGTAGTTGCAATAGGTTTTTATCCATGAAAAATGTTTGCAAAAAGTTCGCTAGAAAGCACTCGTTTAGAAATATCTTTTGAAAATGAATGAAAATTAAAAAAACAATTTCCTAATTCCTAAAGCTTTCCCTTTCCCTCTCCCTTTTTCAAGTCGGTTTCCCACCCCCCCCCCCCTCTTCCTTGTTTGGGCCTTGGCCCAGCCTTCCCTCGCGCCCCCTCTCTCTTCTATTGTCTGGGTCGAGCCAGCCTGCCCGCACCGAGCCTCCCTTCCCTCCTGCGCTCTCTCTGCCGCGTGGGACAGTGTCGAGCCACCAGCCGCCCCACACCGAGCCGCCGAAACACCGAACCGAGCCCGACTTCCCTTCTTCCTCCCGTCGCCGGCTCGATCCCCTCCACCAGCCGCTGGAAACCCCGCGCCTCCCAGCGTCCTCTCTCCCTCCCAAAATGGTGGGATTCAATGCATTAGCACACAATCAAGCATCCCCAGCCGTTTTCCCTCTCTTATTCCCCTCTCTAATGCCAAATTGATGTGGAAACTACCGACCTTAATGGCCATGGCCGCCGCCCCTTCAACTTCGAGCCCTGGCTGCTCCGACCAATCTCGTGCCTATTTAAGCTACTGATCACCTTCATTACAATGTTCCACACATTTTCCACCCTTTCTCGCCACCTCTCTTCGCACGTAGCGCCGTCGCCACTGCTTTCTTCATTGCCCCGGTGAGTTGCGCCGCCGTCGCTCTTCCCGTGTCTTCGCGCCATCTTCGGCTGAGTTAACCCCCCTCTGCAACCGCAAGTCCCTCTGTAATCAATCTCGGGGCATGTCATCGATGTTCCGCCGTCGAAACCCCTTCATCGCCGCTGCACCGACCTTCACCGCTGCCCTCACTATCGCCCGACCACCTCGCTCTCTCTCCAACACCGTTCTAACTTAGGGTGAGTTCATCGTGCCCCTCTCTCTCTCTCTCTTTCGCCACTCATCGAAGCTCCCTGGCCACCGGAGCCCCCTTTTTGGCCACCTCCGGCCGCCCGCCGCCGTGCTTAGTCCCGCTGGTGGCTGTGGTCCATGGTGGACTCGTGGACCGAAGCTTTCCCTTCGGTTCATAGTCACATGGACCCGGTCTGTGAGGTTTTTAATAACAAAATAATGCCATTTTGATTTATGACATCAGCTGGCGCAATAAAAAGAATTTTTAGTATAAAAGATAATCTATTTATTTTCTGAATTAAGTAAAATTTGCAGAATAGCCCTGGGAACTTCAAAGGCTTAATACTTTTTGCTCCTAGCTCCGTTTTGGGCGATTTTTGCTCTCAAATGTTTGTAGCAACGTCTAGAATCTTTTTATAGGGTTTTTACCTAGATTCAGTACTGCTTGGTCTACTATTCTCAGTAGTTTCTATTGTGTGCTTTTTCCGGTTTGTCGATTAGGAGGTGTGCAATTCGGGAATCTTCAAGAGCAAGCTTTCGAGGACTTTGAGCAACCCTCTGTTGAAGGCAAGTGTCCTTGAATATTTTGCCCCTGTTTTAGGATTCATGTCTAGTTTTATCCTTCAATTGCAAGCTTGTCTAAATGGAATCCCACTTTAGGGTTACTAGTTTTGTATGATAATTCCTTGTCGCCGTTGATGGATCATGGGGTAAAATGGGTAGTTTTTGCTAGTGCAGTCATAAGTTGGGGAAATGTTAATATTGACTAATGAACTATGCAACAAGAAATCGGGAAATGTTAATCTTATAGCAACATGGTATAGGGATCCTATAGGATAGTTGGTTTGAGGTGGTGCTTTACAGCAAGTTTGTGATTGTTCTCGTGTGGGGTCCTAAGGACCGGTTCTTGAACATGTAACCAAGTAAATTTGCACAACCACGAGGCCTATATGGGTACGGTCTGGCCAACTAATTAGTCACCCCTCTAACTCTGTGGACACCGTTGGACAGTTAAATGGCACAAGAGGGGGCTTCTGCAGTGATGTAATCGTCTGTTAGCGGTGAAACCTCAGTGGGTGCCTACAAGTTGGCAAGAGCTTTGCAAATGCCTTGTAGTGAGACCCCGACTCAACACCCCGGAAGTGTGAAGCAACACGGGAATCATGACTCGTGGGGAAAGCTGTGTAGACTCTGTAGAGTACCTATCTGGTCGATCAGCCATGCTCACTGACAAGAGCGAACTTGGACTTCTTCAAGATTAGATGGGATCAGGGTTTGGTATGGTTGGTTGGGTAGCCGGGTAATGGAATTACCTAGTGAGTCTTGGTAGTCGGATGAAATCCGATGAGTCAATCCTTTTGTTATAGCGGTGTCTCCACAGCTAGTAAATAGTTTGCCTGATTTTGGAGTCATAGGTTAAGTTTGCTTAGTGCAGTTAACCGTGTCTAACCTTTTGTTGACTTAAGCCCTATAGCATGTTTTTCCTACACTTGTGGAATACATTTTTTTGCTCACACATGTTGCCCCATTCTTTTGCATGCCCTTTGCTGATCAGAAGCCATCAATGAAGCTGCTACCATCGAATAGGACAACTTCGACCCGGAGTTGCTGTTCTAGGCTGGTGTGCCCCCGGTCGACGCCTGTGAAATATGGAAGCCCTGTTGTCATTGAATATCTCTTTTGTTCCGCTATGTTTTCGTTTTGACCCTCGAGTCCTTTTGTAATAAGTTATATAACGTTGTAATAATGGCACTGTGATGATACACTGATGATGTAGCACATGTATGGAAACTTGATCCTAGTATACATGTGTTGTGCCTGGTTTTGTTCCTTTAAAACTAGGTGTTATAGATACTCCTTGCTAACTTGCCTCACCACTAACTGTGAATCCCCTTTCACGAGAAGGCAGCGAATGACGAGGACATCACTCCTTCAGATACACACAAGGTTAATTCACTCCTCGTTGTTCATATTTTCTTGGTAAAGGATGGGATACTATTAAATTCTTGTGATGTTTTGTTGCTTAGGAACATGGGAGAATTGCCACAACATTACCTGGACGTCAAGTCTACTCGGACTCAAAGTAGAGTTCTATTCAGACTCCAAATTCAGTTTGGAGTCTTAGGACAACACTCAATAAAACTGGTATAACTTTTGCACAAAAAGTTCAATTAAGGCATTCCTGGAATTGATGGAAAGCTTATGACAAGACCTTTCCAATGGATATGTTCCTACCCTTAGATTCCTTATATATTAATCAGAGTCAATGAAATAAGGTGTTGCATCGCTGTTGTGGGCCTTGTCGGGTCTTATAAGTGTGTCGGGGTCAGAGTCCAGGTTGTGTACGCCTCTCCCCACGGCTTTACAACCTTAGGTCGACCTCCTCACATCCCCATATATCTATACAGTAGTCATCATAGTTTAGGCTCGGATTTTGCTTAGATTATTCTGTTTTAGACTGTTTCACCGTAGATTGGTTTGGGGAACCCCAACTTTGAGTTCTTCATTAGTAACTAATAGTATTTAGATTGCATCTACCATGTTCTTGCTTGTGTTATCAATTTGCTTGTAGGGAAAAGCCTTCTTGCTGAAGTCAACTGCTTTTTTGCACGGTTGATAACCACGAAGTAGTGGTGTAGTGGTTACGAGGGTTCCCGATCTGTTCTAGTCAGAGCCTTTGAATCATCAGCATTGAAACTCCATTAATTGACATATCACATTACCTTTCGGAAGATCAGGCAACACTCTCATCAAGTGGTATCGAAGCTTCAGTTTCCCATTAAGTAATCTCATTTATCCTCCTTTGTTTACTCGTGTTTCATTAACTAGAGTCCAGAAAAATTGCCCCACAAAAAGATTTAGATTCTAGTTTTTCTACTGTCCAAACCACTTTGAGCCTTCTGACAATTTTGATTTCAGTTCTCATGTTGTTGAGTTTGAGTCCATCGTTGGTGTCTTTGTTGCTAGTCTAGTCATCGTGTTCTAATTCCTAGCATCGAGTCTTTGCTAGTTTAGTCGTTGTGTATCTCAACTTGCCCTTGGTTGCACGATTGCAATTTGGGTTTTGTCTGCTATAGCTAAGATTGAGTGCATAGCCACCCTGGATCACCCCAGACCCCCTAGCTTAGTTAGATTCGACCAACTAGTCAGATTCGACCACCTAGTCAAATTCGATCACCTACTAGGTTTTGCCCCCACAACCTAGTCGGAGTCTATCTATTTTTGGATGCTCTCGAACACCCCACACACTCATGATATCATGCCCTACCAAACAAAGTCCGATTATAAATTCCATAGCTAAAATAGAGCTAGCCAAAGTTCAGAGAGAGAGAGAGAGAGAGAGAGAGAGAGAGAGAGAGAGAGTTTTGACCTGCTCTCTAGAAAAAGTTTGTGTCCTGCTCACCTTATTGGACCTACAAAAGGTAGTATAAGAGTTTTGAGTTTGTGTCACATTCACAAAAAAAATAAAGCAAGAAGCAAAGAGTGCCAAAAAAGAGAAAAAAAAAGAGAAAAGAAAGCAAGAAGCAAAAAGTGCAAAAAAGGAAGAATTCAGAAGAAAAAGAAGGAAGAACAAGGAGAATTCAGTTTGCTTTGCGAATTTTGTTCCATTGTGCTTGTATCTATCATATTTTTTGGCTAGCTTGAGCTAGTTCTAGGAACATATTCATGCCAGCAACTGTGACGAGTATTGTAGACTTTTATTCAGCTTTGCTAATCTGATTTCAATATTGCTATTCCTTGCTACTAAAAATTGTTTTTCCAAGCTCCACCTTCTCTTGATCAGAACAGGTTTTCCCTTGCGGGCCTCACTCACACCCGATAAGGTATCACGAACCAGTCACTAGTTGTGCCACCTGTTGTGATTGGTAAGAATACTTGCAAGAGCATGAAAGACGCTTGAGAGTATGTGATTTCACTTCCACCTCCACCACCTAGTAGTTGATAGGATAATAAATTTTTGTTGTCTCTTGGTTGCTACTAACCATGGTAGTTGAAGCATCGGATACGCAAGAATGTGTTTTGAGGGAAGAACTCATGATGGTGTTGGATGAGCACCGTGAAGCTATTAATGATGATATTGGTTAAAAGCTTGTGGGAACAAATACTGCATTGCAGCGACTCAATGATAGTATTGTAATGCTCAATACACGCTTTGATAGGATGAGCAATTAGTCACCGAACAATGGACGTGTGGATCCTCATGGTGCAGCCCATGAACATATGGAGTACATCGCGGATGATGAAATTTTGAAGTAAGAATAGTGATGCCTTTGATGCACGACAATGAAACCGATTAAACTTCAACCATCAAGGTATGAGAGGTAATCACTTTCAGCAACATAATGCACGTGTTAATGATGACCTATTTGCTAAAGTTAAGTTTACCATTCTATTTTTATGGGTGTTTATGATGCTAAAATGTATTTAGATTGGGAGACAATGATATAATAGAAATTTAATGCCCATTTAGTTCTTGAAGTGCATAGAGTTAGGCAAGCCACCAGTGAATTCAAAGATTTTGCTATCATCTGGTGGAATAGGATATGCAATGATGGGTTAACATCTACTATATGTGATGTTTTAAAGGTTTTTATGTGTAACAGATTTGTTCCACCCTCTTTTAAACGTGATTTGGGTAAGAAATTGCAGCGCTTAAACCTAAGCAATATATCCGTTAAGAATATTATCAGGAGCTACAAATTAGTATGTTGTGTTGTGATATTATTGAGGATGAAGAGGCTACTATAGCACATTTCTATGGAGGGTTAAGGTGTGAAATTTAGGACCTAGTTTATTACAAAGAATATGATAGTGTTTCTAGATTGTTCTAACTTGTATGTTTGGTAGAAAAAGAATTGTAGGAACGACAACAGAGGCCAAGGAACAATTTTGAAAGCACGACTACACCAAGATCAACACTGGGACAAGTTTAAAAAGCCCCGCCTTCAACAGTACCTCCGACACCATCACATACACTAGTGTGTAGGATCTAGCCAAGAGTTCTTCTTCGATCGCTTCTACGGGTCATACAATAAAGATTATATGCCGCTAATGCAAGAGACATCATGAAGGATTGCCCAATTCAGCGAGTGTACACTGCAACAGAAGGTGGTGGTTATGTAAGTGCTTGTGATGTTTCAGGTGATGAGGATGAACATAAGATGTATAGCGATAATGAGGAAGTATTAGGTACGTCTGCCACGAAGAATTATAGGATCCTCATTGTGCAGTGAGTGTTAAACACTCAAATGGAGCAAGCGGAACAAGTACAATACCATAATTTATTTCAAACATTCCTCATAGTCAAGGATTGTTGTGTTCGTATCATTATTGATGGAGGGAGTTGCAACAGCTTGGTGAGTTTAGATTTGATCAAGAAGCTTGCCTTGCTGACAAGAACACATCCTCACCCATACCATATTCAGTGGTTCAACAACAGCGGTAATGTGAAGGTAATGCAAACAGCTAAGGGTGCATTTTTTCTATTGGATCATACCATAATTATGCTGATTTTGATGTAGTGCTCATGCAACTATGCTCACTTTTGTTAGGACTACCATGGGAATTTTATACTGATGCAACACATCATGGTAGAAGTAATAAGTACACCCTCCTACATAAAAGGAAAGAAAATAACTTTTCTACCTCTAATCCCTGCTGAAATTGTAAAATGTGAAAAAGAGATAGCTAAAAATGAGAGAAAAGAACATGAGCATGAATATGAAAATCAGCAAGTAGCAAAACATAATTTTCCACCTAAAAAGGAGAAAGCGACTACAAGTTCTAAGTCCGATGGAATTAAATTGAAAGAGTGTGTTATATTTACCACTAAATCTGACCTTGCTGAAATTTATGATATTGAGCTACCGTGCTATGCTTTGAAATGTAAAAATGACTTAGATTCGATTGAGGATATATCTATTTGCCTCATGTTGTTGCTAACCTTTTGCAGGATCACAAAATCAACAAAGCGACGGTTGAAGAGAAGAAGAACAAGGAGAAAGAGGAGAGACTAATGCATGTTTCAAAAAGGTACAAACGCTAATGCAGTTGAGGAAGAGAACAAAGGTAATGAAAAAGTTGCTACAGTCACTCAAGGTGAGAATTGTTTTGATGTGCTAGAATTGTCCACCAATGATGCTAATGTAGAGCAAGTGTTAGTGGAATGAATTCTTGATTTATCTTTATCAAAAGATGATTTACTTGGTGTTCCTTATGACAAAAAAGAGTTGTGTGGTAATGCTTCACTTATAACACAACCACAACTTATGCATTAATGTGTTAATCCTGTTTTACAAATGAATACTTGTTCTAAAATTAAACATGTTCAATGCATTGCTAGTGAGAAAGAAGAGCTGAAATTGATATCTTCTCTAAATACTTTAGGTTATATTGAATTTGATGTTCTTTGTGATCTGAATAGTTTAGATGGGAATTTACAACTTAATTCTGACTTGCTATGCTTGTCACAAAATACTTTCTGTGTTATTAGCAAATAGAATGATAAATTAGAATATATGGTGCATCGAGTTTATATTTGTTCAAATCTGAAACCTCTATTATTATGCCACAAAGTGATTATGTAGGGGACTGAGTCGCCCTAATAATTTATGTTGAGTTTTTCTAGCTATATTTACAACCCACTGAATAGTTCACAAGAATGGGAGGATCCCGACTTATGGTGAACGTCGCTTGCGCGATTATCTAGAGTGGTTCAAACTCGATGTCATAATCTTTGGCACATTGAACTATTCGATAATTAGTGAACCGCTGATCTTACAAAATTGCAGAAGTAGATGGATGCTTCGAGTAGATGAATCACATAATACACAGAGGGGTTCTTATACAGGTTCAGGACTCCCTTGGGATAATAACCCTACATCTATTTATCTTATATTGATCTCTGAGACTATTACAAGGGGGTGCTTAGCTAGCCTAGTTGGATCTAAACCTAGTCAAAGGGCTCACATATATGTAGTTAGGGTGAGTTGCTAAAACAGATATAAACCGCCAAAAGCTTTGAGGTACAAAGCTTTAATGGACTTGTTTCGTTCTGTTGGTTCTTGTGGACTTGTCTCTCTGCAGGGTCCCCTAGCTCCGCATATATAGGGGGGGCACCATATAGCCTCTGAAGACCTTCCTTCCTAGTCTTGGAGATAAACTTTCCTGTTTACGAGATATCCTAGGAACTTGCGGGTAGTTTCTATGCGTCTAGAGATTCCTTTCCAGAGATAGAGATATGCCCCAAGAATAACGGGAAACATTGGGGTGTCCAAGTATGGTAGTTCTATACTACTCATCGTCAAGCCCTCCACCAGTATGTGAAATGAGGCTTCAATGGATCAAATACTTGGTCGGCAAAGATAAGCATTTTGACCGACCGATTCATTGAGTACAACATGGATTACTGATTAAGATGATACATCTAACTAGGTTCTCGGGATCCTCAGGTCATATATTAGGGATTTTGAACACCTTCGAGTTCTCAAACGATCCCTCCAGAAGGTACCACATCCAAGTAGGATTTCTAACTCACCCGATAAATATTGTCCCAACCTTTCAAAAAGACGGGGTAGAGAAGACTTGTCACTAGCCGGGTTTTAAATTTGAACCATCATAGCAGAAAATTTACATGTTCGTGAAGAGATTCTCTATCTAACAAAAAAAAACATGCACGAGTATGATGAAGCAATGTCCCGACCTCTCAGTTGCCCCGCATGCTTCAAAAAATGCAGTGGGTAAATGGACACTCTGAGACTTCAAAGAACTCAGTGGTTCATTGGATGCACCGAGGTCGCCTCTTTGTCCATGCAGGTTAGCCAAAAAGATGGGACACCGATGGCCAACTTACGCCTAGTTTCTCGTGAAACTTTATGTTGCCACGCTTATCATTTACTGCTTAAGGGGAAGAGACGCAACCTCCCTATCCCGAAAGCCTTAAAAACAGCCCTCGGACGATGAGGCATCATCGCACCAAACCAAAACGTAGTCATGGAGTCTTCATCTTCTCCTATCCCTCAACCTTCATCACCAGAATACTCTCCTCTAATGCCACCGCCATCACCCACCGGGTCTGGCTCTATTGTGGAGGTCATTGACATCTCCTCCGACAAGGAGGTAGAAGAAGAGGTGGCAATCAGCATCATCCCTATTAAAGCGGCAAGCCCCAGCACCCAAGGAATCATCCTGTAACACTCTACTTTCCAAGATTTTATTACTTTTTAAAATTTTCAACCTTTAGGGAGTAGCTTCACCAGTAGAGCAGTTTAAAACCTATTTTCATAAACAACCAAGCAACCTAGGTTATTATTTCTTATGCATTTCATGCTGAGTTTTGCTAGGAGTCAAGTAACTGCATTAGAGTTCTTTTTCTTTTTCTTCTTTTTGGTGTTTTGTAGTGAAAAAGGTTTTGAAAATGTTTTAACAAAATTCAATAGTGGGTAGGTTAAGGATCTTAATGGTTGGAATTCACAATTCTTGAATTCATCATTGTTGGAGCAAGAGTTCGTGTTGCCCCTGCAAGTATGGTGAGAGTTTCTTCTAAGGAGGAGACTCAAGCTTGGAGACGATGTTTGAGAGGAAGGAACACCACAAATGTATTGATAGTAGAAAAATAGATCGGTCTGGGAGAGTATCACAGCGTGGTTTAGCGCTTGGGCACCTTTGTGTCCTGTGTGTTACCTTGAGCGTTCTCCTTGTGACCTTCTCCCTTCCCAGATGACAACGACCCCCTATTTATAGGGTGGTACGTAGCTTAGTGTACAAGTTATCACAATGTATAAATATCTAGGACCTTGCTAAATTACTGGGTCTTATCCTGAATAACTATTTTTTACCCTATATAGAAGATAAATATCTACCGTGGTAACTATTGTTGTGCCTCCCCCTAAGGGGTGAGCCAGTTGCCAATTGCGGTCCGGCGTCACTCTGCCGGGGGTGTCAGGACGACTTTCATCGCGCTGGGGTGTCAGGATATGCACCACTTGCACCGGTATTAATCGCCCGTCACCTCGTGCCAGCTCGGCTGCAGGGGGTGTCCTTTCTTCCCTGATATTATCTCTAGAGGCCGGCTGCATCTTTAGGCTTCGTCAGGCTGCAAGGGCACCGGAGGGGTGGTCGAAGGGGTCTGCAACCTCCAGGGATAAGGCCTCCTGCTGAGAGTCCGGAGGCCAAAGGCTCTGGAGGGACTTGCTGTAGCTTCGAGTCTTCGGAGCACCACGTACGTGCTAGAGAGGTGACCCGAAGGGGTTCACGACCTCCGGGGGCTAGGCCCCCTACTGAGGGTCCGAAGACCGAAGGCTCCGAAGGGACCTTTGATAGCGATCGTCAACCATTATCCTCATGCTGATTTATTTTGCCCCAACAATCATCTATTCCATCCATGATCATACCTGATTCTTCTCTAGTTCAATTCAAATCTTATCCAAATCCTTGTTTAAAGCTAACATCTCCTCTTTGTCAAATTCTACCCAAATTCAAATACAAATTCCTTATCTACTCTCATTCTTGTTTATCCTCATTTTTAGTTTCTCTTAAATTCACTTCAAGCTCAATTCAAATTCAAATCCTATTCAAATTTCTTTAAAAGTTCCTTTTCTAGAACCCAAGATATGCCTAAGGTGCCATTGGACCCCAGCCCAAGCTCTTGGCCGGCACACAAGTCATCTAGAAGGCCCAACACAAAGGATCAACAAAATCTGTGGATATTCGCGGAGTCCTGGACAACCTCATCTTTCGATGCAGTTTCGGAGTTCAAGATGGCCTCAAATGCAAATCTTTACAATACCAAAGTTGTAGGTCTCATCGAGAGCTTCAATTTGGGCCTATGGAAGTCCCCTTTTGGATAAAGGAGCTAGGAGTTATGACCCCCGAAATCAGTACTGCGTAGATAAGTCTCAGTTCAAACAGTTTACCAAAGTCAAAATAATGTTTTCAGAAGTTCCAGTGAATACCAAAGTTGTAAATCATTTCTAGTACTACAATTTAGAGTCCAGAAAAGTCCAATTTGGAGTCCTAACGATGGAGACATCATCCTCAGAATAGAGAGCTACGAAAAAGAAAATCCTAACCGACTCGAAGTCGAATATGAATCGTGTCCAGCTTGGACTTCACCTCAACCTGCCACCCCTAGCCCTATAAATAGGCGTTGAACATCCTCCCCTACCCCCTTTACATCCCTCCAAGCCCTAGCCACCACAGGTGCCCTACCCGTGCGCCGCTGTTTGACGGTGTCACCACTGTCGCCGCCCGTGATGTGCTAAGTCATCATCTTCGTGAATCCTCCTTCTCTGATCGTCAAAGCAAGGTGAGAACCCCTCTTTCTCCTTCCTTACCCCAGTTTTACCATCATACTAATTCCCTAGCTAAGCCCTAACCCCGGTCGAAGCCCGATCTACGCCGCCACGATTGTCACCGTCACGGATAGCCACGCCATCGCTGATTGGCATCGACGTTCCCGGCTGACCAGAGGTCAATCGTCATGCTCTTTCACCAGTGCTTGACCTATGATGTTACTCACACCCTCACAAAATGGGTTGTCCAGTAGATCAGCCAAACTACCAGGATCAAGGTCGACATGCCTGATATCCGGTTTCTGGATGCGTTATGTGCATGCACCGAGTTTGCTGTCACGTTCCCCATAAATTTGAAAGCTGTATGGATGTGCGATCTACATCACAACATGTCCCATGAAGTCTTCTACATGACCCTATGTTCCCTTCACTATTTGTGTAGCGACACGTCCAGAACGCGGCTGCCAACCGTAGCATATCGCAGCCGTCACCCATCTCATCTCCATTGTTTGTTCTTCTGCTCAGGGGACGATCTTCCCAAACCCGTGCTATAGCATTGTATTTTTGGGATATATGAACATCTCTGTTCATACGGTTCCTCAAAATTCAAAGCCAATCTCCAGGAGCCATGGTTGAGGTGGTTAGTAGTTCAACTTTGGTGGTGGGAGCCTTGTTGAGGTGTTGGGTGTTCAACTTTGGTGGTTAGAACCTTGGTTGAGATGGTCAGTTGGTTAAGTCAAGATGGGTGGAATCTTGAGGTGGTTGGTTGTTTATAGTCATATACTTAATTACTACTGCTTTTGAAATGTTTTTACTTAAATGCTATTTTATGCAAAAGAGACAAACTAGTCTTACCTTGTCAAAGCCTTCATATGCATAATAATTCCTTCACAACTTGCTGAGTACAACGTGTGCTCACACTTGCTATAACTGAACACTCAGTTGGGAAAGAATTCAAAGATCTCGTGAAAGATGAATTCTAGTGAGGTGTTCTCTGTCGATTGCCTATGGAGTTATCGGTGAAGATGTTGAAGACTATTAGGACAAGGTAGTGACGTTTTAGGCGCTGTCGGTGAATCAGGAACCGGGGGTCCCCGAATCCCGAGGCCAGGCCAGCAATCCGCCACGTGACGTCATCCCACGGAGTCTCCTCCGCGAGGTAAAAAAGATTAAGTCCCGGGAGAGGGCGCTCAGGGCTACAGTCAGTGGTCCCCGAGTACCCAAGTTCCCCCATGATCTGCGAAGTCTAAGTGCCGGGAAGAAAGTGCTCGGGAAGGTGTACGGTGGCCCCTGAGCACCCGAGTCTCCCGACGATCAGGAAAGCTAAGTATCGGGAGAAATGTGCCCGAGGAGCGTCGCAGCCCCCGAGCACTCGGTCCCCCGAGGATCCGCACAAGCGTGCCCGGGAGAGAGTGCTCGGGGAGGTGAATAGTACCCCCGAGCACTCGGTTCCCCGAGGATCAAGAAAGGGCATTCTCGGGAGAGAGTGCTCGGGGAGGTGAATAGTGACCCCCGAGCAATCGGTTCCCCGACGACTCAGAGAGCCCCCCCGACAGTGGCCCCCGAAGGGCCCACTGATGAGGTGTTAGCCAGTCAAATGCCCAAGGCCGCATTTAAAAAGTGCGTGGCCTGTCACCTCCAACTGCTCCCGCCACGCTCGGTGTCAGTTCCTGCCACATTCTGGCAGCAGCGCGTGGGGTCATTGAATGCACGGGTCCCATCTCGTGCCATCCGGCCCGTCTCGGGATAACGTCATAAGGGCCGAGGCGTTCCGTCTGCCGCGCTGCTGTGGCAGGAGAACAAGACAGGGCGGGCACACCGGGCCGCTCTACGGCTGCCCGATGGGCCCTCTCCACGGCGCCCATTGCCAGTGCATTTATGGTGACGGATGACCGGGCATGGGACGCATTTTCCACCCCCGTTCACTTCGCACAAGGGTGATGATGACGCCCTTTCCATTTATGGTGTCTCGAAACTCGTGTCCCCCTCCCGTTCGGGGCACGCTACTGCCGGCGGATATTTAAAGCCGCCGGCAGCACGGACAGCAAGAGGGAAAGAAAGAAGTTGAAGAGGCTTTTGAAAAAGTTTTCGAGGTAGCGAAGAGAATAGAAGATCGAGAGCACCCAAAGCCAGCAGCTACACGCAGACCGAAGAACAAGGAGCCCCAGGCTCTAAGTTAGACAAACATTCTTGTAACCAGTAACATCCTTGAGGGTTATTCTCAAGGTATTTATAGTATCCATACAGGAGTAGGGTGTTACGCCTCCGTGCGGCCCGAACCTGTCTAAACACCAGCGCATTTACTCCGTTCCGTATTAGATCATTCCACCCCACCGACCACCACATTCATACACATTTATTTCTCCGGCGAACATATTCAGGATCATCCACCCGGCCGAATCTCTAAAAAGGGGTCCCTCAGGATCCCTGCGACAGGAGTTAACCCTCCGACAGCTGGCGTGCCAGTTATGGGCCAACCGGACCACGCCGAGTCACGCTACCGGGGAGACTCCTTTCTTCCTTGTGTACGACGCTGAGGCGGTTCTCCCCTCCGAGCTCACTCTAGGCTCCCCTCGGGTGCATGCCTACTCTGAAGGCGAACAGGAGCAGCAAAGGCGCGACAACGTCGACTATTTGGTTCTCCCCTCTGAGCTCACTCTAGGCTCCCCTCGGGTGCATGCCTACTCTGAAGGCGAACAGGAGCAGCAAAGGCGCGACAACGTCGACTATTTGGAAGAGCGCCGGCGGCGTGCCGCCGTCCGGGCAGCCCGCTACCAGCAAAGCCTGCGGCGCTACCATCAGCGTCACGTCCGGGCCCGGTCTCTCGAGGTGGGGGATCTAGTTCTCCGATGCGTCCAATCACGCGAAGGAAGGAATGAACTGTCCCCTATGTGGGAAGGCCCCTTTACCGTGATCGGTGTCCCGGGAGAAGGCTCCTTCCAGTTGGCTGCAGAGGATGGGCAGCCGCTCCCTAACCCGTGGAACATCGAGCACCTGCGCAAGTTCTTCCCGTAGATGGCCATGTTTGCAGGCTCAGGTCAACCAGGCCAGGGGCTTCCCCCCCGCCCAAGTTGACCGGGGGCTACCACTAACTGGGTAAGTCACCCAACCTTGTAAAAAAAATTGTCAATACAATACATATATCAATGTGCCGTTCTTATGTCAAAAATTCATTTTTCTGGATTCCATATGTTTAATCTGTCTGGTGAGATGCTCGTTTTTGCGAGGAAAGTTCGCTCTCTCATTTTCCCCGTTGATAAGAGAATCCCGATCGGTATGCACGCGGGCAGTTGCCGCTTACTTACGTCTATTGTGGTAGGCTGTGGTGTTCGGTGTCGTGGCAGGCTCCCAGGCATCACCGAGTCCCTGGGGTTCTCGGGTAATCCTATCGCTCGAGCTGCTTGAGTAGTCCGGAGCCTAGGCCCCAGGGGCGGGCTGTCGGTGCTCGGTCTGGTCTGTCATACCCGGGCGCCACCGAACCATAGGACCTCTGGGTTATGCCTCTGCCTGCTTTTGTTCACCGGTCTGGGCATTCGAGAGGTCTCGGGTCAAAAACGAGAGCAGTCTATAATGAGTACCGCACTAACAGAGCGCACCAAGCAAAGAATTTCTCTATTTTTTTCAAGTCACAGATCAGCAATCAAAAAAGCAAAAGCAGCTCGACCGCGAGGGCCTCAGTGCCCAGGTCGCTGCTCGGCCCTAGGGGTCCTCGGGTGGTCCTACTACTCAGGCATGAGTGGTCGGGATCGCCTGATCCCGGGCCCCTCTTGCACCCCCCAGTGCTCGGGCACCCCAGCCGTGGGAACCAAGTTCTCGGGCACCCCGAGCTCGGAGCGCATGCCTCTCCTGGATCGGTTGGCCAAAAAACTGACAGCTGTCTGGTGAGTGGTTAAATTCATATGAATTTACATTCAGTAATATATTGTTCCCGAGTTTTCCTCGGGGTCCCTCGTACTCTAATCTGTTCGGCGAGATGGTCTCCTCGCGCACAAAACCCTGCCACGTGTCCGCTTTTTCCCGGAACGACAGAACGGACAGTAGAAAGGTGTACCGTACGTACGGCAATGTCTGACCGAAGTCTTTCATGGTGGTCGTGGTGTTCGGTCTGCTTAAAAGGCCCCGAGCACTACCGAGCCTCTGGGGTTCTCGGGTTATCTCACGGCTCGAGCTGCTCGAGCGGTCGGGAGCCTAGACCCTGGGGGCGGGCTGTCGGTGCTCGGTCCGGTCCGTCCTAGCCCGGGCACCACCAAACCATGGGGACTCTTGGTCGCGTTCCCGCCCGCACGTGTCTCCAGTCTACTTGCTGAGTGGTCGCAGAGTGGGAGAGTGTTCACTGGTCATGGCGTGCTCCGTGCTGGATCGATCTATCTCTCGAGCAAGGAAGTTCGTGCCTTTGTCTTTTGACTTAGCCGTTGCAGACTCGCGAGGGCTCGGGGGCTGAACGCGCCGAGAAGGCCTCACTGCTCGAGCGACGAGTGGTTGGGGCAACTTCGTTCTCGGGAGGAAAAGGTCGGGCCCGGTCTGACTGAGTACTCCTCGGGGCATCAAGTGAAAAGAGCATAAACTTCATCAAGCACTTAGAAGAACACTGGAGTTGCGACCCTAAAGAAAAGGCTTCCATTATATTCACAAAAAAGGACAGCTATTCTGAGGATCACTCCCATATTTACATCAAGTCAAAGAAAAAGAAAAACTACAGAAGCCTACTCTAAGTCGGAGCCCTCGCCACTGCTCCCCGGGTCCGGAGTCGACGGCGGCGCCCCGAACTGCCTCCCGGGTGGCCTCCTCCTCGGCTTCGACCACCCCTTCCTGAGCTGGTTCCAGCGGGAAGTTCGGGTCCTGGCTTCGGTAGCAGGCCAGGACATGCTCGGCCACCGCTTGGGCCAAGCCTCGCCCTTCCCGGGCGGCTAGCTCCTGGACAGCCTGGGGGAGCGCCTCGAGGCGCTGGCTGATTCTCTGGAAGCCAAGGGCAATGTGGCCGATGCCCGTCCACTTAGCCTCCACGTGGACTCACCCGAGCCCGTCCACCCTCACGGACCTCTGCGCTTGCCGAAGGATGTCTTCCATCATCAGCTTCACGTTGGCCCGTTCGGTGTTGGCGGTCTCGAGCTCCTCTGTCACGCTCCGCAGTCTCTCCTTGAGGCCCTGTCCCCCAGCCGTGCCGGCCGCGCCGGTGCCGGACACCTGGGCTTCAGCCTGCTTCACCCGCTCTGCAAGGGCGGAGAGGGCCTGTTCGCGGGCGGTCAGCTCCGACTCCCACTTGGCGGCCCGCTCCTCCCGAGCAGCTGAGGCCAGCACCGCCTCGGCAGCCTCCGTCTCCCGGAGGACCAGCACTTCCTCCCGGGCTTCCATATCCGCCGCCGTGATGCTGACGTCGGTTTCTCGGATCGCGACGTCCTCCTCCCGGTGCTGGAGCTCCTCCTCCCGGTACTGGAGTTCGGCGCGGATCTGGTCAGCCTCGCCTTTCTGGCGGGCCAAGTCAGCCTGGGAGGCCTCCGCCATCCGCTCGCGGGCCAGGACCACCTCCTCCGGCGCCTGCGCCTGCCTCTCCCTGGCGAGTGCCTCAACAGCCTGCTACTGCAATGCCTCGGCCAGGCAGGCGGCTTCTTCCCGCTCCCGCACGGCCTCCATGCGAATGCCCTCTAGGGCCTTCCGCTCCTCCTCCAGAGCGCGCCGCTCGCTCTCGTTGGTGGCGCGCGCCGCGGCGACGCGGGTCTCAAAAAGGCGCCAGCCCGCGACAAGCCGCTCCCTCTCCGCGGCAAGGGCGGCGCGGTTCGCCTCAAGCTGCGTCATCTCTCCCACCACGGCCTCCTCCAGTCGCCCGATCACCTCCCGGGCGCTTCCTAGCACGACTGGGAGAGGGTCGGCCGGCCGACTGGGTGCTGGGCCCCCTGCGAGCCTCCTCCGAGGGGCTCGGGGTCCCCGAAAACTGCCATGCAGGAATCGCCCATGACGAGGTAGTCCACCCCACGCTCGACGCGCTCGGGGCAGGCTCAGCCGGCGCCGGTTGCTCGGGCGCGGCCGCTGCCACACGCTCTGGGCTGGGCGGCACCTGTGTTTCTGTCTCGGCCGGCACGCTCAGCGGCTCCGGCTCCACCAGCGCGCTTGGCTCAGGCGCGCTCGGCTCGGGGGCTAGAGCCGGCCTCGGCGCCTCTGGCCGTCCTTGGTCTCTGGCGGCACCTGTAGGCGGTCTCCAAACTCACTCCGGGCAAGGCATGCTCCGGAAAAAAGGGGGGAAACTTACGCAGATTTGGGTCTTCGGTATTGCCACCTCGATTTCGGGATCCTGTACCCCGGGCCCGATGGTGTTGGCCCGGAGTCCTCCCTCCCCATCTTCCGCGGGGGGCTCTGCGGGGCCGCCGTGCGGTCTCCGGGCTCCAGACCAGGCCCAAGAAGATCAAAGTCTGGTTCCAGAACCGCAGATGCCGCCCCCACCGACGGCCCCACACTGGGCGACTGACCGCCCCGGCCTCCCTCCTCGCCACACGACGGCGACGGCGGGGACGCCGGCGTAGGAATGAAAGTCCGGGGGCGCTTCTCTCTGTCCCCCGGCGCTGTCGCCGCCCCGCTGCCGGTGGCGCCTCCTCCTCCGGCCTGGCGGCTGCTGCCTGCAGCAGCTCCACCGCTGGCCTGTGGCTCGCCGTCTGCGGCGCCCGGGCCACCGGTCTGCGCTGGCTTGCCTGCGGCCTCCTCGCCGGCCGCCTCGTCCACCCCAGGAATCTGGATAGTCTCAGGGTTCCGGCGCCCCGGCCGGTCGACCAGTCCCTGGGCGTCGAACTCCGGCAGCTTCGCCTGCAGCACCACCCGGTCAGGGTCGGCGCAGAGCACTAGCTCCTTCCAGGGGAGCTCCGCCCGGCTCAGGTCGTCCACCCGATCACCACCCGGAGCAGGCCCCTCAGCGCCGCCCTGTCCAGGTCCCACTCCGCGCCGATCTGGGTCCGGGTGATGTCCTGGGAGCCGGTGTACACCCAGCAGGGTCGAGCCCGCTCCCGCAATGGCGCCAGGCGGCAGCGCAGGTAGTCCGCCACAACCATCACCGCAGTAAGCCCGGCTTGGCTCAGGAAGTCGATGCGCTCCAGGACCGGCGCCATCCGCGCGTCCGCCTGCGGCGGCACCTCCCAGGTCGCCTTCTGGGGTTCCGCCGCCATCTTCGGCAGGGTCAAACGGTCGTGGGGTCTGACATCGACGTCGAACCAGTCGCGCCACTAGTCCTCCCACTTGCTCCGTAGCACCTGGGGAATGTACTGCTCCCCCAGGCCGTCCCGCAGCCGAAAATTGCAACAGCCGACGACGTCCGCGGTGGAGAGGCCCCTCTTTTTCCCAGCCGACCGCAGCACGAAGAAGTGCCGAAAGAGCACCACCGACAGCGGCACCCCCACAAACATCTCGCAGAGGTGGGCGAAGACCACCAGGATGACGACAGAGTTGGGGCTGAGGTGCACCAACTGGATCCCAAACGTATCAAGGATCTAGAGGAAGAACGTCGAGAATGGCGGCACCAGCCCGGCCGCCACGAAGGAAGTGAAGAGGATGATGCGCCCCGGACGGTCCGTCGCCGGCGGGAAGTTCGCCGGCGTCACCACCGAGGCCCCCCACTGGCCCTCAAGCACCATCAGCTTCCGCACCCTGTCCGCCGCCTCCTCGTTCACAAAGCAGGACTCCGGCAGCACGCTGTCGGGAGCCCTCTCGCGGTGGCTTCCTCCTGCTCTCGACATCTCGTCAGGGTGGGGGATGATTTGGACGGTGGGGGAAGAGGGGTGCTCTGATCGCCTAAAGAAAATCTAGGGCTCATGAGCGCAAGGAAGGAAAAAGCTTGATTGCAAGATGACGTAAAGAGGGGGGCGGTTCGCTCCCCTCCTCCTTTTATACCCCAGGGAAATTCAAACATCGCCTGCCGTGGCACGCTCAGCGGGATGGTTTCCTCAGCCAGCGTAACCGCCAGGCGAATCTCCCTCAGGTCGTGCGGGTGTCAGTGGTTGCCAGGCGTATTTTCCTCGATTTGCGTGGTTGCCACGCGTGCTGCCTGCCTCGTTATCACGCGCCGCCCGTCCCGTTATCACACGCCTCGGGAGTTGTTTGGACACGCATCTGTTCGGCTCCCTGTTAGGCCATACCAGAAGCCCGGACCGGAAGGGCCACCATCTAAAAGCTCTCCGCGCGGCATCAGTACTGGCTTCGGCCTCGTTGACGACGAAGGGCCCATCTGCAGTCTCTAGGCCATCACCTGCCAATGGGCCTGGGGGCTGCTGTCGATGAATCAGGAACTGGGGGTCCCCGAATCCCGAGGCCAGGCTAGCAATCCGCCACGTGGCGCCATCCCGCGGAGTCTCCTCTGCGAGGTAAAAAGATTAAGTCCCGGGAGAGGGCGCTCGGGGCCATAGTCAGTGGCCCCCGAGTACCCAAGTTCCCCGATGATCTACGAAGTCTAAGTGCCGGGAAGAAAGTGCTCGGGAAGGTGTACAGTGGCCCCCGAGCACCCGAGTCCCCCGATGATCAGGAAAGCTAAGTACCGGGACAAATGTGCCCGAGGGGCCGCAAGCGGTGGCCCCCTGGGCACCCAAGTATCCCGAGGACCCACTGAAGGAAGCTCCATGAGAGAGTGCTTGGGGCTGCGTGTAGCAGCCCCCGAGCACTTGGTCCCCCGAGGATCCGCACAAGCATGCCCGGGAGAGATTGCTCGGGGAGGTGAACAGTACCCCCGAGCACTTGGTTCCCCGAGGATCAAGAAAGGGCATTCTTGGGAGAGAGTGCTTGAGGAGGTGAGCAGTGACCCCCGAGCACTCGGTTCCCCGACAACTCAGAGAGCCCCCCCGACAGTGGCCCCCGAGGGGCCCACTGATGAGGTGTCAGCCAGTCAAAGGCCCAAGGCCGCATTTAAAGAGCGCGCGTGGCCTGTCACCTCCAACTGCTCCCGCCACGCTCGGTGTCAGTTCCTGCCACATTCTGGCAGCAGGGCGTGGGGTCATTGAATGCACGGGTCCCATCCCGTGCCATCCGGCCTGTCTCGGGATAACATCGTAAGGGCCGAGGCGTTCCGTCTGTCGTGCTGCTGTGGCAGGAGAACAAGATAGGGCAGGCACGCCGGGCCGCTCTGCGGCTGCCCGGTGGGCCCTCTCCACAGCGTCTGTTGCCAGTGCATTTATGGTGACGGATGACCGGGCGTGGGACGCATTTTCCACCCCCGGTCACTTCGCATAGGGGTGATGATGACGCTCTTTCCATTTATGGTGTCTCGGAACTCGTGCCCCCCCTCCCGTTCGAGGCACGCTACTGCCGGCGGATATTTAAAGCCGCCGGCAGCATGGACAGCAAGAGGGAAAGAAAGAAGTTGAAGAGGCTTTTGGAAAAGTTTTCGAGGTAGCGAAGAGAAGAGAAGATCGAGAGCACCCAAAGCCAGCAGATACACGCAGACCGAAGAACAAGGAGCCCCAGGCTCTAAGTTAGACAAACATTCTTGTAATCAGCAACATCCTTGAGGGACATTCTCAAGGCATTTATAGTATCCATACAGGAGTAGGGTGTTACGCCTCCGTGCGGCCCGAACCTATCTAAACACCAGCGCATTTACTCCGTTCCGCATTAGATCATTCCACCCCACTGGCCATCGCATTCATACCCATTTATTTCTCCGACGAACATATTCAGGATCATCCCCCGGGCCGAATCTCTAAAAAGGGGTCCCTCAGGATCCCTGCGACAGGAGTTAACCCTCCGACAGGCGCGTATCTCCCGATCGGTTGCCTGCGGTGCTTCTGTTCTGCTGTAGATATGTACATAGAAGATAATATATGTCAATTGCTATAAGAGTTCGACGTTTATTTCTGTAAAGTATTGTTTTTGTTACTTCACCTGTGACGTCCTTATGTGTGTTAAACATCCTGGGCACACATAAACTGCATGTGGTTTTATTAGTTAAAACTGGGTGTGACACATCCCCAGGCCATGAAGAAGTGGACTGGGATCTTTTGGAGGCGAAGATGAAGGAAGAAGAGGCAGTGGCTGAGGTGGAGGAAGAGGGGGCGCCAGGCAGCTTCTCCGTTAAAGACAACAAGGCATTAACTTCTTCTTCACCTTCGTCCTCAAGTAACACCAATGATGATGGTTGAAGGGAAGACTTCCCATGTTGTTTTCTTTCTTCCTCTTATTCACCGTGTCGAGTAGATCATAGGGAGTCTTGTAAACCTTTTTTACTGTCCTTCACCTCATCTGTAAAAGAGCTAAAAATCTTATTAAATGAAATAAAGTCGAAGAAGTCGCTAAAACCTTTTGACAAATTAGAAACACCCGAAGCCGACCAAGGAAGTCACCGACTAGGTATAGATCCACTAGGCTAGCCACATACCCCTTTATAACAGTTTCAGGTCAATATAAGATAAACAAGACGTAGGGTTATTATCCTCAAAGAGACCCAAACCTGTATAAAACCCTTTGTGTTCCCTTGTGATTCGTCTACTAAAAGCATCATCTTATTTATTCAACAAGTTCAATAGATCGGCAGTTCACAAATCGTCAACAAAGAACTACTCGAAGAAATCTATTAAGTGTGTCTGAGAACTATCTCTCAGAGCCCTTAGAGTACTCATGAAGTGCATCTTTAAGAAGCATGGTAGAGAATTACTCAAGAAAATCCATGAAGGGGTGTGTGGAGCTCATGCTTCCTTCCGAACCCTAGTGGGAAAAGCATTCAGACAAGGTTTCTATTAACCCACTACTCTCCATGATGTGAGCAAGTTGGTAAAAAAGTGTACCAGCTATCAATTTCACAGAAAATGTGTACATCAGCCTGCTCAATATTCTGAGGCCCTTGTTGTGGCCATTAGTGACTTGGGGACTGGATATTCTGAGGCTCTTCCCATTTGCACCTGGGGGCTTCAAGTTCATATTCATCACAATCGACACCTTCATAAAGTGGATTGAAACTAAGCAAGTCGACAAAATCACCTCGGCAGCAGTCAAGAAGTTCATCACGAAAAGCGTCATGACAAGGTTTAGCGTCCTGAATAGGATCATCACTGATAACGGCACTCAATTTTCTAGCGCGGCATTCATTGATTATTGCGAGGGACTAGACACTATGATCTGTTTTGCCTTCATGTCCCATCCACAAAGCAACGGGCAAGTCGAGTGTGCCAATGGTCTTGTACTCAAGGAATCAAAATCCGCATCTTCAACCGATTATCCGCTTACGCTAAAGCCTAGGGTTCGGAGTTGCCAAAGTTCATCATCACATATCTGATGGTCTAAAAGCTGAGGGTTGTTTGGCATCCTGGAATTTAGGGTGGATTAAATGTTTACTTTGGTTGTGTAATGTTTGTAATACCCTAGTTTTTCTGAGTGCATATTTATATCTATTTAACATTTTTTTTCATTATTTATCATATTTTATCCTAACTATACGGTAATTGAGCTATGCGGTATGTATGTATTTGTATCTATACAATATTGAGTTGTGTGGTATGTGTGTATTTTATTCTAATTATACGATAATTGAGTTATACGGTATGTATGTATGCATTTGTAATTATACGATAATTGGGTTAACAAAGAGTTGTACAAACCATTAAATGCATTCCATCAATTTTTCAATTACATTCTTGTGTTTTTCTTTCCCGTCCTAGCGAAGAATTTCTCATGAGATTTTTATAGCCTTTAGAAGTCGGACTTCCAATGGGCCTATTCACAGCTTCTATTTTCTCCACACAAATTTCATAAAACACCCTATTGTGAAATACACCATAATTGACTTTATCTGAAACAAAGTCCTCCATCTATTTTCATAACAGTAGGTAAGCAAAATAGCAAGTTTTAAAAAAATACCTACGAAGAATACTTATTACCAATTGTTAAATTGTATAATAAAAACTACATACTCGATAGAAAAGTGATAGCAACACTAAAGACTCATTGATCCTGGTACCAAACAATTAAAGAGGGGAACCCATCCGACCACAAGTAGAGCAGAGCCGGCCCAAATGCAAATTAAAGAATTTTTTTTTCATCTTCCAAAGTATGTGAGCGATGTAATTTCATGGATCGACCACACCAATCTCATCCAAAAACTAATCAAAAAATGTAATGGTGAAGCTATAAGAGAACTAATCTTTTAGTGTCTGTTTGCAAAGCTACAGCTCTAAATATTTTTAAGCTAATTATTTTTTACGCTATAAATTTTTGGAGAAACAGATTAAGGATCTTTGATTTAGATATTTTATTTTTATTTATGGTTAAAATATATAAATTATTTTATTATATTCTATAAATTTTAAATTCTATACAAATATTAGAGCTAAAAATTTATCAAACATAATCTTAATTACCACGTATAGTGTAGTAGTAGTACCTGCAATGACCACCCTACTAAGGGCCTGTTTGGTTACCCGCATGCCCTCAGCTCGATTCGTATGAGTCATGCAGGCTGAGTTGAGACAGGCTGGAGAAATGCAGTAGGGTCTGTTTGGTTGACTGCACGTACTCAGTCTGACTGAGAAGAGATTGTGTTTGATTGTCCGCATAAGTATATGTTATAATATAAAGGAACTCACTTTTTTACCAAATAACCTTGCTTAAAAATATTTTTATAAATTAGTACATCACATGATAAGAATATTATTGATTTTTTTATGATTTTTGAAGAATTTTAATTAAATATTAACTTAGGTTTTTTAGATCAAACTAATTAAAATGGGTTGCTAGTGAGCTCTAGTTCGCACATGAAAATATTTAGAATTTTTGGATCACTCTGATACCCTTAAATAAAATCGAAAGTTAAATAAAAAATTCATATATACAGTAAATTTGCACCGTTTCGAGCAGGCCCAGCGGATACGGTCGAATCTCGCGTATGTGCGGAGCCAGGCTGGTACGATGCTCTTGCACGAGCGGATGCAGACGCGAGCAAACGATCCCGACAACCAAACATCCATCCCACGACTGTGACTGCATACGTCGGAGCTTGAACGAGCGGAGCCGAGTAACCAAACACGGTCTAAGTTATTTGGTATTATAAACCTGTTAGTTTACATTTCAACCGTACGGAGACATCAGTACCTCCAGTGCCTCTACAGCCTACCTAGCCCGAGATTCGTGTCTGGTCTAAGTTTGACTAACCGCTAGGCCGGTGCACGCCGCATGCAAAGGTATTCGTATCCTCTGTGCAAAATCAGAGGTGCTACGGTAAAGGTAAATCGTAGTTTGTATTTTTTTTCCATCGGATCACGAATGATCAGTTAGGATTTTAGTGCTACAGTTAATAGGAACCGTCAATAAAAACCATTTTATATAAAGATAGAATAGACTTTAATTATAGCTTTTCCAATTATTTCAAATTCAATAATAACTCCATATTGCCGTACAAACAATAATTTAAACCTAACTTTTCCTTATGATCGAAGCCTCTTTGGAATGTATGATTTTTAAAACGTAGGAATAAGAAAAACATAAAATTAGATTGTTCTATAACTTGAAATCCTACAGGAATCCAGAGCGGGAATTGTACAACAAAGTTGTTTTTATGGTACATAGAAAAATACATGATATTTTTGGCAGTTAAAAGTCTCTTAAAAGAAAGAATGGGAAAGAGAAACATTCTGCATTGGACTTCTCAAAGGAATTCTAAACATGAGGGTGGAGCTCATGTTTAGAATCCTCCAAAAAGTGAAGGAAATGACTGAATCTTATGAAAAATTTCCAATTCGATCCTATGTTCCAAAGAGAAAATTCCTATAGGAATCTAGTCCTAGAAGTTCCTTCGGTCCAAAGAGACCCTTAATATTTCATTGATTCAGCAATGACAATTAATCATCCCTAGGCCCAACCGATGAAAGTAAAATGCACATTGGAAATAAGAGTGCAGCTAGAGTTGGCACGGCGAATCACCTCTTGTCCTGCAGATTATCTCTGAGCTTGTCCGCGAACTGCCTGACCTCCCATGTCTCAACACCTGACATGGCCGGATCCAGCATGGAGGAACTCCCAGTACTGATCATGACCTGCTGTAGCATGTCCTTGAGAACCCTTCTGATGTCAAATTTCCTGGACACGGTGACGAATGCTCGGCACTGAAACTGGCATTCGAGGCTTTCGTACACGGCCATGGCCAGGGTGGACTTTCCCACGCCGGCAAATCGAACCATGGAGGCCACGCGACGGCGGCCAGATGCATGATTTGTTCTGACACTCATAAGCTTACCAATGACCTCATCGCGTGGGCCGTCGATGCCAACCAGATTGGTCGTCTCAGCGTATGCCGTGGGCGGCAACTCGACAGCGGGGCTGGGAGCGTCGGAGGGCACCGAGAGGTCACACCTCTTGCGCCGATCGCTCACCTCGAGCGCCCGGCTCGGTGGCCGCCCATTTGCTCGGCGATCTTGCGGCGAGCCATGAGAGTGGAGACGAAGTGTTTGACCATGGCAGGTATCCCCACCGATGCTGGCACATCAACACGATGTGTGAAGTCGTCAACGGTGTCCTCGGCATCATACGCGAGCTCCTGTACCTCTCTTGCCCAATCCTTGACAAGGGCACCTCGCGTGGTCCAGGAGGAAGGCGTGCGTACTCCGCAGCTCGGACTGGACGAAGCTGATGTCGCCACGCACGCCGGCCTGGAGCGCGTACTCGTTGCCAAGGAGCGCTTTGAGCTTCTCGGCGAGGGCGCCCATGACGCCCTCCGAGGCGCTCGCCAGCATCTCCATGGGCGATGCCGATTATGATGGATCCCCTTCTACACTGAGGCCATGGCTGAGAGTTGACGCTTTGGTTGCAATTGTTGGCCTGTAGTCATGCTCCAGTTGATTGGCTATGTAGAGAAGGCTAGTTTGGCAAGAGTAGCTTGCTTTGACTTTTCAAGGGCCCGAGGGGGGAGACAGAGAAAATGAAAGAGGAGAGGGAGAGGTGCACGCCGAGCAGCAGGGTCCTCGTAGGTAAGTGGTTTATCATGCTCATCGCTACCCAGCTATTGGGGAGAAGTTTCTACACGGGGAATTTTGGAGGGTAGTATAGTTGTTCAAAGATTGATCACCAAAAAAACGCTAACTCCACCTGAGCCCATCTCAAGAAACACGAGTCCTGCGCTTGGGATGCTACCCTAGGACATGTGCAGATTGGTAATGGCGGTGCCGCATCTCAAAAGGAAGAACATTCCCAAAAAGGGATAATGGTGGTGCTGCAACTGCCGTGCTGATTAGGGATGATGCGTGAAGGGTTACTGTAGGGTTGCAAGTAGATGTTGGGGATGACAATTGGTTCTCGAGAATAAATACATTGACATAAAGTTCAGTAGGTGGGGTAGAAGCCAGTCTGATACTGTGGACCTTTGCTGGAGTCTGAATCCAGCCGCCTTGGATTGGATCTGTGTATTATTGAACAAGTGGGAAACGAAGGAACTAGATTGGTTGCATTTTACTGTCCACTGGGATTTGATTTTACGTGTACAATTTGTCTGCCTATTGGTATGACAGTATGATCTACTGACGCTCCAGATGGTATAGCCCATCGATCAGAAATCATTCCCGTTCACAAACTATGATCTAGTGTCTCTTTTACCTTTAGCTTGCGGGGTTCTCTTTTAATTTGGTAATCGTCCTGGTTCTCCATGTTTAATAGTCTTCCATAAGAAGATTTAAGGCTCTGTTCCAAAGCAGTCACGCATATACAAGCTGAGAACAGAGGGTGACTGTGGTCAAGGGTCCATGTTTAGCTCATATCCATGGCTTCACCACCTAGTTCTACCTTGTACTCCAGTTCACAACGGCATTTAACAGGAGCAGAAACGGACTGCACGCAGGAAAAGGATAAGTTTAGCATACTGACATGTTTAAAATAGTTCCATGAAGTACAAAGCCTCTTTTTGTAGCCATGAGAAAAGCAAACCATATATGCCCTACTTAATTCAGTCATGATGCGGCAATCAAACTGAACAGCATACACTAAGTACCTTCACTTCATTAATCGTTTCTTCAAGGGACTGGAGGTACTCAGCCTCTTGAGCTTTATCACCTTGTAGAGCTTTGTATTCCTCCTCCAAGGACTTCATATCCATCTGCTGTAGTGCAGGCTGCAAAAACAAGAATTATATAGCGATGCATATGAGAAGAATTGGCATAAACAATGTTTAAATGGTAAACATACAGGAAAGCCAGCAATTATGTTTTTCTCTTGCTCTAGAATCTGCTTAATCTGCAATGTAAAGTCGTAATCTGTTAGTTTCACTCAGAACAACCAATATTAGAGATTCTTAGGTCCATAAGAGTGTCTTAATTGATATACTTCGCTGATTTCTGAAAGAAGCGCCAATCTTTTTGATTTGATGTCTTGTATCTTGAGCTCAGCTGACTCTAGTTGAGTGTTGAGATCCCCTTGCTTGTTGCCAACATCACTATCCTGTTTGTTAGAAAGTGGCAACCACATCATGATCTGCATAGTTTTGGGAGGGGAGAAGGGGGAAGGGAGCGTGAAATCTAACCAACTTATCCAGGCTCCCTTCTGAGTTATACATCCCATGCCTCTCCCCTGCATGAAACACAACACATCCAGGTTCAGCGAAGTTATAAATTATTCAGTCTGACAATTTGACAAGATAATCCTTTTTAAGCTGCCTAATGTTGCATGCGGACATGCTAGAAGGCAAAATGATAACTAAATATCTACATGCCTCAATAGAAACAAAACGAAGCGCAAAATGACTAGAATAATCACTTGTAAATTGTAATGACATTTTTCACATAAAAAAATGGGTAATATACCCATGCACAATGAACTCCCCACATATGGAAGCTTATTAACATGAATAGTTTATGCCCATGAAACGATATAAGGAAATCTGATATCTATTTACCTCTGTTCTCACCGGAATGCATACCTTCAATCAAGTTTTGATTGCTCTGAGATGCGGCAACCTGCATGTGTACATTGCAACACTTACTAAACCATTGATTGCTTCATGTGACAAGCCATTGAAAAAGTGTAATGTCTCAGAGGGATATTCATGTGTATTTGTTGAACTACTCGTGTTTCATGCAAGAGCTGGATTAACGCATAAGCATATCCACTAGGAAATTGTTTCTCATGCTTGAATCAATTTTACTTTAGTTAGATGCTATTGGTTGCCAATAGGCTACAAGAGAACCAGTAACTGTCCAGTTACTGACGATCTGGAATTCCCAGTTGAAGCATGAATATATCACCCGGAACTTAGAGATAACAGAACCAGTTAACTGAGTTTACAAACAAAGCATACTAGTGCTGAAAAAGTTTTCACAAGATGAGCTAACTTTTGGCAGTTTTTCGTTAGAATTTGGGTTAGGATGTGGTCGATGCCAGTCATCACCAAAAACTAGCTGGACATAATTGTCAGTCTTGGACCTCTAAAAAAGCCATAAATATGATTGCACCTCATTTATGCTTCGTGAGGTAGTCAGGTAACCAGACCAATTATGGGATTCAAAGCTCTTTATGAAGGTTTCATCAGTAGAAAATGCAGCTCCAAATCTAAATTTGGAACCACCAGATTCAAGATCTCATCGCACTCCCAGCTGCTGCCGAGCCTCTTTGGCAACTCCTCTCTGCCCCTCTGCGCACCTGATGTGTCCTACCCCCCCCCCCCCCCTCCCCTGACTGTCGCCACCAAAAGGACTACCAGTAAAACACAACCCTGATCTAATTGGCTGCGGCTTCTGCTATGCTGCACACTACAGCCCCATTAGTTCAAGGTGTATGAGAGGTGATCTCCCTGATTAGTCTGTGGTTCTCGATTTGGCAACCTACAGGATATAGCATAGCAAGATCACCCATCTTTACATCGGCACCAAGGATATACCTTATGAATATATCTTAGACAGCATGGATGTGACAGCTGTTCTAGTCTAGGCTCAGTAGTGGCTTACGTAGATATTGTAACTTCTATCTTACCAGAATTAATCTAGCATGATATTTCATTTTAGACCAATTAGTAGCCTCACTACCGAAGATTTTTGTGCTCAGTGTCTGAACTATCTTACCAGCAACTTGGTCGTATTATGGGACGGCTAGCTATGCTTAATTTATATTAGTATTATTCACACTCTCGTTGTTAATGTTATTAGATATGAATTATACTGTGAACCTGTAACTCTTCATTGTGCTCTAATAAATGTGGAACATTCCTAATCTTTCAAAAAGGTACAATGTTTAACCATGTGCTTGCCAATTAATATTTGTCTGCATTAAAAACATAAATAAGGTAGCCAGTGACTTATAAAAAACAGTGGATACAAGCTTTTCTTTATGAGAACAAAAGTCTTACATGTGGCTCCCTTATAATCATCTTAATCTTAAATGAACCAAGCCATTCCTGCAAAAAGTGAAGAATGTAATAGCATTAGTGCAATGGGCATTCATAGTAGGATCATCTTCATCATGAGACAAATATTGGTCAGAAAAGATCACCACAGGAACAAATAAAAATACAAACCTGTTGCTCCTGTAGTTTGACAGTCATGTTTTCTGTCGTCTTTGTGTAGAACAATCTGCCCATGAGAAAACAAATGTTAGTAAATGTTACAACTTACAGTATGTTCTTTCAATAGCATATGGGTATACCTTTTTTCATCGAGTTTCGCAGATGTGCTTGCAATTTCCTGATAGAGGAGCTCCAAGGTCTGCAAATCATAAAAGGTTGCAACATAGTCAGAGATTATAATGTACTCAACCTAATGTTTCATGTAATTTGAAAATTTATTCAAGAAATTCGTGCAATAATAAGTTCATGGATACGCTAGAGTGGCTAGCCTATGATGGTTACAATCATGGCTGAAAGACTTATCTGTAATCAATTTCAGGACAACATGAACAAAGGTTAGATATTGTCCATTGAGTGGAAAAGATAAGAAAAGGTTAAAATATTAAGACTTAAGTCTAAAAGCCTGTTCACGAAAAGTATCGATTAACATATCTCTTTAAAGAACTCCTTTATATCCATAACAAAAGGCTTGTATACAGTTTCTGTTTAGTGAAGATGAAAGAAAATTTTAAAGCTTTGACATATATATTAGTTCTAGAAAAGGTAGATGACACAACCACCTCACTTATAGGATGCATATTTTGACTAAAGCAAAATCAATGAAATCTTCAATAGGTTACCATATGCAGCACAGTTATAGTAATCGCATATCTGGGTGGTATATGGCTATTGCCAAAAATAAAAGGAACCCCTGAAAGTTTGAAACCTTGATCAAAATTGATTATCATTTGAAAACAGCTGCCAACTATTTTTTATATAAGGTAAGACCCCAGCAAGAACAGTTCAGTCATGGATTTCTATATCTTATCATTCGCCTCACTAAATTATTGCAGTGAAAATTTTCTATATGAACACTGTGGAAGCACACAAGCAATAAGCACTCAATATTCAGTGACACAAATTTCAAGGAGGCAATGTTGGCTAGGAGTAGGGCTGGAAATATAGTTCGAGGCTCATGAGCCAGCTCGGACTCGAAACGGCTCGGCTCGGCTTGGCAAGGCTCGGAGGCGAAACGAGCTAAGCCCGAGCTGCCTCTTCAACTCGGCTGCAAATCGAGCCGAGCCCGAGCTAACTCACGAGCGGCCCTATGGCTCGCTTGTTGGCCCAGCCTAGCCCAGAGCCTCAAAGTCTTCCACAGCCCACAACTAATAGCCCGACATATATATTGCAGGTTTTTAGGTCCCACTTCCTGGCAATCCACACCACCACACACCAAAGGCCGCCACCAATGCCCTTCTGAACGTCGCCGCTCGCCCAGAGACAGTCGCCGCTACCCTTCTGGATGCCGTCGCCGACCCACTGCCCTTCTGGACTCCAGCCATGCCGCCAGTCTGCTACCACCCGCTGCCGCACAAGCACGCCGCTAGAGCCCAGAGATAGACGCATCCGCCCTTCTGGAGGACACCGTCAAGTCGTCGGCCCGCTGAGGCGCTGCCACCCGCCGCCCTTCTAGACTCTAGCCGCGAAGGCCACTGCGCATGAAGGGAAGGGGCGTGTCCTAGAGGTTGCTGCCCTCCGGCCCCAATGGTGGCGCGCACGGGGAAGAAGCAGAGGCCCTCTCCTCAGGCCCCAATGGCAACATGCACGGGGAAGAAGCAGAAGCCGGAGGACGAGGCAGAGAAGGAGATGCACCTAGCGTTCCGGGGCGCCGCGAACGCGCTATTGCAAGTGTACACACAGGTAAGCTGCGATCTTGGTCCGAGTTCTTGGGTCGGGTTGTCGTTGGATTGCTCGGAGATTAGAGGGAGATGTGATCTTGCTTCGAGTTCTTTGGAGTTACGGGTGGCATAGGATGCGAGAATTTGCTGCATTTACTAGTGGCATATGATGGAATTTGGGCGAACTATCTACCTGTTTGTGAAGTTTACACAGCAAATTCCACTTATTCTGCAAAGAAACATCGAGTTGTAGTGGGATATTTTTGGTCTTTGGAGACTATTGTGTACCAACATATTATGAATGCATTGCCCTCGCCTACATCGAACATATGAGTGATTGCCTGATTGATGATTGAACATGTATCATTTTGCTTCTAATGATTAAGAAGTCTCTCAGTAACAATAAATTTCAGCTTGATCTGAACTTAGACATTGTAAAACTCCTGGCTCGTGGCTTGGCCGAGCCTGAGCTGAGCCTAATATTCAACTCAAGAAACTGAGTGGCTCGGCTCGCTTACAGCTGAGCTCGTTT
Organism: Phragmites australis; assembly: GCF_958298935.1. Classification (NCBI taxonomy): domain Eukaryota; kingdom Viridiplantae; phylum Streptophyta; class Magnoliopsida; order Poales; family Poaceae; genus Phragmites; species Phragmites australis. Next base: position 14,349,177 of record NC_084936.1, on the reverse strand, counting down.
CGAGCCGAGCCAAGGCTCAGCTCATTTCCAACCCTAACTGGGAGATGAAATGAACAAAGACCTGAACCAGCCACTGAAGATACTAGGACACGGACAGATATTTTATATAGCCTTCTTTCTACTCCACATTGCAGTAATAAATTACAAGAGAGTATGAGTATGACCCTTATTTTCATTGCGCTATCATGTATGTACAAGTAACAAATTTTCAAGCGGAGCATATGGATCATCCATTTCTCCATCACTTCTACGAGCTGAAGAGCATACAAACTTATGGTTTTATTCCACGAGCTGAAGAACATACAAAGTGAAAATGATTGATGCTTTCATAGGCCATGTATAAATAAGTACGGAATTTGATAAGAAAAAATGTTACTTCATGTAAGATCCAAAAAGATCATATAAACTATCATGCCATAAAGGTTTTCATGACTGATGCACTCAATCATGTCAAAACCTCAGGCTCTGAATTCATTTAACCAGTTGTAACCTTAGCATATTTACAAATCACTGAACACAAAACATTCACGGTCCATAAACTACGACTTTCTTAGGGTCCATTAGGAATGCGGGAATTTTTCCCAATCCATAAGGGAATTGATCGACTTCCTATTTTTCAAATTTCTTGTGGCATTACAAACCGAGTCTTATCCTTTCTTTTGTTAGTGCTTGTTAATCTGCTATCCTGCTGATTAGAAAACATATGGTTAGGAAAGTCAAATACCAACACCAGCATCACAATACCAATGCTTAAAAATCCACTGGAAAGGCAACGAATAATAAATTTTTTTAAAAAAAATGAAAGAACGATAGCATTCCAATTTGGACAAAATTAGAGCCTCTTAACTACAGGTTTCAAGCAACATTTAATTGTTCAAGTGCCTGGTTTCCCATCCCCTTTAGGCTAAACGTTACTACTCCATTTCTTTCGTTCCACCAACCCCTTATTATTCCCTCCATCAGTTTAACCAAATAAGAACTCACGCTCTAGAAAGAAAAAAAAAAGACAAATAGGAACTAAGCAATGCCTTATAATTCACTACGGCAAGATGCACATATTCCAGGATTACAAACTTGGCAAACACTAGAACGAATAATTTCAATTTCTCGTACTCGCCTGCTTCAGCGTGGCGCACTCGACCTCCAGCGTGGAGATCCTGCCCTGCTTCTCGGCCATCTCCACGCAGACCTGCGCCCTCGCCTTGGCCAGCTGCTCGGCCTCCTCGCTCGCCTGCTTCGCCTGCGCCCTCACTGCCCCAAAACCCCACAGCAAACCAACACTTGAGGCAAGGATACCTTCGCAAACCGAGGAGACGACGAGAGGCGCCCGAACCTAGTGCGATGTCGGCGTCGTGGGCGTCGATGGCCGTGCGCTGCTGCTGCTCCTCCGCGGACCGCTTCGCCGCGTCCTCCTCCAGATCTGCAGCCCATCACACAACCGCCCCCTCGCGGCGACGGAACAATCAGACCCGAGATGCGGAAGGGAATGGGGGATTTGATTTGGGGTCTCGAGAAGCATGCACCGTTCATGTAGGAGCGGAGGGACTTCATGTTCTCCAGGTACTCCTCCATGGCTGCCCGTCCGGAGCGGAGACCGCGGCGGCGGGGAGAAGGAGGAAAGGATGGGGCGCGGGAGGCAGCGAGCTGTCGAGGGGTTCTAGCATTCCCGTCCGGAACTTCTCGAATGGATCGAGGGGTTTACGGGGTTTAGGGAGTTTTGGTTAGAACATCGTAACCATTTTCTCTTTATTTCGGTTTTTTATTTATATTTATTTTATTTTTTATCTCTAATGGATTTTAAAAAAAATGGTAAAAAAAAAGATAATCTAATCTGAAAAAAATGATCTTAAATCCCGTCGTGAAGGAAAATCGTTGGAACGCTGAAAGGAATGAAAATCCCTTCACGAAGAGATTTTAGGTTAAGAAAAAATTTATTAGGTATAATCTTATATAGCATTAGTTGTAAAAGATACTGTTAATTTTTTTACTACTTCTTATGTTATGTTATGTCATGGGTACTATGCTACTTTTTAAAAAATAAATCTTAAATATGGCATCATTTCTTTTTTATGATTGGATCTTTCACTTCTTCTTTACGAAGATGACTAATGGCATATTTGTTTGAACTTCTGTTTTGGGTTTTTTAAAAGCTATATATTGTGTTTTGCTAAAAAGTTATTTTTAAATTTTAGCTGTTAGTTTTTTAGCGCACTACTTCTTAGAAAAACTACTCTCAACTAGCTTTTTAGCTTCTAGTTCATTTTCTTCGAAGCAGACTTTTGATTTCTCCAAAAGTCACTTTTCAGTAAATCCGTTTATTTGGACTTCTAGCTTCTGGATTTCTGACAGAAGTATAATCCAGAAGCTGATGAGCTCATAGCTCCTTCGAGTATGATCAATACCGTCAATAATCCTTAAATCATACAAGATCTAATTACAAGAGCACGTGGACGATAATTAGATCACCAGGTGAACTCGCCCCTTTGCTGTTCATGCTTCTTCAGATGGATTACTACTAAGTTCTTATGATATTTTATTGCTTAGGACGTAAGAGAAGCAGCACAATCTTACCCAGACGTCACCCCTCGAAGGTCAAGTCTACTTGAACTCGAGGCTGAGCTCTAGTCGTGGTCGAGGTCATGGTCGTGGTCGAGTCCCAAGACAATACATCAGTAAAACGGGTATAACTCTCTCATACAAAGTCTGTTTTAGGCAATCTTGGACATTCTTGAAAGCTTACGACGAATCCTTTACAATAAATATGAGCTCAACCAAATGTCCTTTATAGTTTAGTCAGAGTCAAAGAAATAAAGTGATGTACCACCATATCGGACCCTGTTGGGTCTTGTAATCGTGTTAGGGTCGGAGTCCAGATTGTGTACGTCTCTTTCTATGGCTGCATAACTCTAGGTCGACCTCCTCACGTCCCTCCTATATATACACAGTAGATGTTATAGTTTAGACTCGGGTTTAGCTTAGATTACTCTGTTTTAGACAGTTTATCGGTTTGTTGAACCCCAACTCGAGTACTTCATTGGTAATTAGCAATATTCAGATTGCATCTATATATTCTTACTTGTGTTCTCGATTCACTTGCAGGTAAAGCCTTCATGGCGAGGTCAACCGCGTCTTGGCACGGTTGATAACCACGGAGTAGTGGTGTAGTGGTTGCGAGGGTTCTCGATCTATTATGTTCAGAGCCTTTGGATCATCAACATCGAAGCTCCACCAATCGACTTATCATATTACATTTCGGAAGATCGGGCAAATGCGCATCAAATGGTATCAGAGCCTCGGTTTCCTATTAGGTAATCTCAATTATCCCATTTGTTTCATCGTTTTCCATTACCTAGAGTCCAGAAAATTGCCCCACAAAATATTTAGATCTTAGTTTTTTTTTCGCTGTCCAAACTACTTTGAGCCTTCATAATTTTGTTTTCAGTATTCGCGTCATTGAGTTTGAGTCCATCGTTGGTGTCTTTGTTGCTGGTCGAGTCATCATGTTCTAGTTTTTAGTGTCGACTCTTGCTGTTTAGTCGTCGTGTATTTCGATCTGGCCTTGTTTGCTATAGCCGAGATTGTGTATCTACTCAAGTTCGACCACAAGTCGAGTCGACCATCAAGTCGTGTTCGACCACTAGTCGTTTTAAGCATCTACTCGAGTTCAACCACTAGTCGAGTCGACCATCAAATCATATTCGACCACTAGTCACTTTAACCATCTACTCGAGTTCGACCACTAGTCGATTCGACCATCAAGTCATGTTCGACCACTAGTCGCTTAAACATTCTACTCGAGTTCGACCACTAGTCGAGTCGACCATCTACTCGGGTTCGACCACTAGTCACTCTGACCACCCACTCAGGGTCCCGACCAGTCACTCCGACCACCTGGTCGAAATCGTCCACTTTCTCGGATTCAACTACCCACTCGTTTTTACCTCCACAACCTAGTTGGAGTCTATCTATTTCTAGCTGCTCTCGGACACCCTACTAACTCGTCATAACAAGCATTGTCCGATAAAGTTTGAGTATCACTCGATAGCCCAAACAGAGGTAGCAAAAGTTTAAAGGGAGAGAGTATCTTTTATTACCTTTATATCCGTGCTCTTTGAAAAAAGTTTGTGACCACATACCTCACTGGTCTTAGAAAATGCAGTAGAAGAGTTTTTGAGTTTGTGTCACATTCGGAAAAAAAAAAGCAAGCAAGAAGCAAAGAGTGCCAAAAAAAGAAGCTAAGAGTGCAAAAAAAGAAGAAGCAAAGAGAGCAAAAAAAGAGAAGAGAGAGAGAGAGAGAATTAAAAAAAAGAGAGAATCAGTTTGTATTGCGAATTTTGTTCTATTGTGTTTGTGTCTGTTATAGTTTTCGGCTTGCTAGTTCTATAAACGTGTTCGGGCTAACAACTGTGACGAGTATTATGAACTTTTATTCAGCTTTGCTAATTTAATTTCAATTATTATCATTTCTTGCTACTAAATATTGCCTATCCAAGCTACACCTTCTCTCGATCAGAACGGTTTCTCCCCTTGCAACTACCTCACTCGCACCTGATAAGGTATCAAGAACCAGCCACCGGTTGTGCCAACTGCGATAATTAGTAAGAACATTTGCAATAGCATGGTAAGACGCTTGAGAGTGTATAACTCCACCTCCACCACCTAGTAGTCGATAGGGATATTTTATCTTTCGTTGTTTTCTATCTTCGACTAACCAAGAGGAGGAGCAGCTGGGTCGGCTGGCTCATGCGGCCCAGGCGGAGCGAAAGAGAGGAGAGGGGGCTAGGCTGGATGGGCCAGAGAGAGGAGGGGGTCGGGCCGGCTAGGCTGGTCTAGGGGATTCCGGCCTGAGCGCCTTTTCCATTTTCTTATTCTTTTTCTATTTCTCTTTCTTCTTTTCTCTAGGTATTCTATTGTATATACTTGTATATATTTATACATATACCGCATATACTCCTATATATACACACAATAGCTCACATAAACAATCAAGCAAACATTTAGTTATATATACATATACTTATATATGCTTATATAAAGAAAAATAATCCTTTCCTATGTATATATGCTTATACATACATACACATACACTCATATACATGTATATGTGTATATATACACACACTTAAGGTTTATTTAGTTTTGCAAAAACTTTTTATTTTCTTTACAAAAGAAGTTTTTATTTCTTTTGGATTAAAAATTGGGCTGTTATAATGGTCCACCTCAGCATTTTCTTCTCCATCAACTACGGCATCGTCTTCGCCGCCCTCATGTCCACGCTCTCGCATGTCGCGCTCTACCACGGCAAGTGAGTCATTCCTTTCATGCTCCACTGCTGGCCCCTCTATAACGGATCGTGGAATTAAGCTTGCTGCTTGGGCTGTGATTCGGTGCAGGGACATCTGGGATCTGTGGCGGAAGGCGGCAGCGGAGAAGGCGGACAGCGGCAAGGAGGAAGACGTGCACACGAGGATCATGAAGAGGAACTACAAGCGCCTCAGTGGTTCATGGTTCCACCTCATGCTGGCCATCATCGGGTACCTGTACGGCTGTGCCACGGGAAGCCATTGGCGAACGTGGTGTTCAAGACATACGGCTTCATCAACATGTGGCAGGCGCTGGCGTTCGTGTCAGACTTCAAGCTGGGGCACTAAATGAAGATACCCCTGAGATCAATGTTCTTCGCGCGGCTGGTGGGACGCTGACTGCGTCGATGGTGCATTTCGGGTGTGATTGGTTGCCCGTTTATGCCGTATATACAAACTGAGAAGGAGTAATTTGAACGGAATTATATTTATTGAAAAAAGAGTGTTAGTTAGTTGTATCTCTTTAATAGATCGAGCTAAGTTTTTATTTATTTGACCCAATCAGAAACCACATAAACGAATGCATGAGATTGTAATTGTTACTTATATAAAGGTAATTTTGTGACACTGGCACATACGACCACTACATAAACAAATGCAATAGTCTATATCTATCTAGCCAGACTACGAACATATTATTAGAGTAGAAATAAAAGTAGAGACAATGAAACTCTTGTATTAATATATGGGGTGTTTATATATTTATACATGATGACCTGATAAAAGGATATATTTATTGGAAAGACATCTTTTCTCAATAGACACTACTCTTAGTAATTGATCATATAGTTACACCAAGAAGGTATCTATTCATAAAACTCCCCTGATCAAGTATTCTAGTTGTAAACTCCTTGTTAAAAACTCCTCTAAAACCATGTAGAAAAAATATAAAGAGAAAATAATATAATGGTATACTATGAAAACTCCTTTAAAACCCAATAGAAAAATGTAAAGAGAAAATGATATGTCATATGTTAATTACTGCCTCATTGTAAGCTCATATAAGAAACCATAGAACTAAAAACACATTGGTGAGCTTAGAGAACAATAATTATGATCTATTGATCATATTAAAACCTCCAAAAAATCTCTTGAAAAATAGTACGAATAATAATGATATACTATTAAAACTCCTTTAAAACCTAGTAGAAAAATAAGGAGAATATGGTACAATATATATTGATTATTGTCACTTTATAAACTCATATGAAAAAACCTTTAAAAGGAAAAACTCATAAGCGAGTTAAGAGAACAATAGATGTGTTTTTGATACCTCCTTCAAAAACCCTAGTGAGGAAAATAAGAGATATGATATATGATTTTGTGTAGATATTGTCTTATTAAAAACCTTATATGAGAAACCATATAGGAAAACTCATAAAGAAAAAGAGTGTAATATAACTATGCACAGGTTATTATTTAGGGATAAACTCCCCCTAAACCTTACAAATCTCGGAGTCATCGTATACCAATTCTATGAATATTTGGAATGTGAAAGTTGGTAAGAACTTAGAGAAGAAATCACATGATTTAGTTTGCAAGATTTTTATCTTCCTATCACGAGGATAGAAGAATTTAAGAGCAATATGTTTGGTTGTATTACTCTTTATAAAACCTATTTATTTGAGCATGCATACAAAATTATCTTCATAGATAATAGTTGGTGATTCAATGGAACTAATATCACATGATTATTATATGGTTGATCATTCTGCGAAGCCATACACATGTATGTGATGTTTCAAAATGATAGGTGAAAGTATCCATAGGAATCTGTTTTGATGACTCCTATGAGATGGCTATATTAATATAAAATCAGTCTGTGATCTGGCGTTATGAGGATCAGTTATATAGCCAGTATCAGAATATCCCACTATGGTAATATCTTGATTTTTCAGATAGAAAAAACCAGATCGTTGGTGCCATAAAGATATCTATGGATATCCTTTTTGACTCCCGTCTAATGGCGTTGTTAGAGTTATGCTATTTTAAGCTAGCAAGTTATCTATAAATGTAATATCAGGTATATTGCAATTTGCAAAATATATGAGCACTTTGATGGTACTAAGATACAGAACATTAAGTTCAATATCTTTTCATTGTCAACCTAATATATGAATTGATCTTGATTCATATTTAGGGATTGAATGACTATAAGTGTTTTGATGGATATGATTATCCAATCTTATTTGGATATTGGTGGACTGATGGATAAATATTTCAGAAGGAATATGCTTAAGTAGCAGACTTAAGCGAAATTTGGTTTTAACCAAATCATTCATCTCAAGTTTTGTTTTAAGATGATTACATACTTTATCGCGTGTAGTTTAGAGATGATATAAAATCCAATTGGAATTTTATTATGAACGCACATATGCAATCATTGGAGTAACCCTTCTGTTGAAGGAACTTATTTAGTCAGTTGTACCATAATCAACTTAACTACTTGAAGTCATGGAATGACTTTAAGTTATACACAATATATATTATGATTTGTTTTTAGATTCAGAATGCGAAGTCCATTAGGAACTTATATGTCTGAATCTATCCAATTCATTTGATATTTCAATGATATTGAATATGATAATATAATTTCCACACATATTATGGGGTATGTAACATCGTAATTGATATTGGATCTTTGTGTGAACCCTTGTGCTACTAGCCTCGCTATTTCACCACCTTATGAAATAAAAATTCATTTTTCTTTCACAGGGAAGACAATGGAAGTATAGGTATTACTTTTGTGAATACCTCTCTTTTTTAAGCGAGTGGAATTTCCACATTAATTGCTTTCTTCTATTTGATCCAATCTGAGTGCTTCAGGCGCCCTGTCATGGCCATGAACTTTGGCCTGGATCTAATTGAAGATCTTCTATAATTTATGAGAAGAAATATGTGTCGACAATTTGTAGTTGTTGGTATTGATTGATTCTAGGGAATCAATATAGTTTGTGGAAATATTATCCCATTTAACTTTGTATATTTTTCAAAACAATAGAGTTGGGGTGATCCCATGACCCAGCGCTTGAATTTGTGTACACATTTATGCTAGGCATTTGTATATTAAACATCTATAGGCGTTTGGATAGTGAATATCCACAAAGTGTCTATCAACTTGATGTTGATTTGTATTTACTATCTTGGAGGAGGGATCCCTCTATTTCCGCGGTAGCTTACAACAAGCTTTATCCTTTATGACGGTACTTCTCCCCTTCTTATTTTGACTCAAGTGTTGAGTGGTTTTGTTTGGTACCTTCACTCTTTCTGGCACATTCCTAGTAAAAATATAGGATTTTGTGATATCTTTGTTGTCAGTAAATGCATCTTGACAGATTATTTACAATATGTTGCAAATACAAGATGTTCTAAATAAGGATTCAGATATCAAGTATATGGATATGAGGACTGAATGTGAACATGTATGACGTTCTCTTGTGATTCCTGGCATTCTTTGTGGTATTAATCTCCCCCTAATGCCAGGAAGTATGCTCAAAATATTATGAACATAGGGGCAATGAATATGTCTAATGTGAGAGACTCGAGGTATTATATGATTGATGGATAATTATACCTAATATGGATCCCTAATTCATTTTGATATATGTTATACAGTGGTGATATCAGTACGTGCAGAATGTAATTGATTCACGGATGGGGAATACTTGGCTGAGGCCAATTTTTTACGTATTAACTGCAATGGAGGGAGCCGTATGATCGCAGTTGAATGAATTTGGTTTAATGATGCGGAGTGTAAAGCCACATGTCACCAATAAGATATTAGCAAATTGAAATTCTATGGTTGGTCATGCAAATGAATTGATTCTCTTGATGAGATTCAGCTAGACCATTATGAATATGCACATAGGGTACTAAATGCAGTAATGTCTAAAGCCAAATAATAATTGAATACACGTTAAGTAATGGCATTATATATGTGAATAGATTTAATCCTCGTCTAGGATAATTTGCTCTAATTTTAATTATGTGAGTAATTAGTTTGGCATAATTATGGTGCCTTATGTATAAGGACACAGGCGACTATTTTGTAAATGCCTCAATTAGCACTGTAGAGTACCTAGATGGTCCATAATATTACTGGGCCACATATATATTCTTGAAGTTGTTCAAGAAATTAGGTGACGTATTTTGAATTTTAAAGTAAGAGGGCCTTAAACTTAAATTCCCTATGACACATTTGGTGTACATAAATCTAGAGACTTCAAGAATAATGTGATCAATAAAATTGTTAATAATTTTTCTCATCATCTTTAAGGTAGAGTGACCAAGGCAATCATACCAAGTCTTGATTTAATAAAAATAGAAAAATTATTTTATACGCAATATGTGGTACGGGATTTGATGTATGTATAGTACAATCTGGATGGTATTTTAGAAAGATTGCCATATCTGTTATTTTGATTAAGAGGAGAAATTCCTCTTTATTGTCATCATGAGTTTCGATATGGAAACCATTCTAACGGATATCTCTATAACTTAGTAAGGTACGGGTTCAATCGGGATACAATATAGCATCAATTATAATGACTTGTGTACCTACATGGAGAGTATTTATGGCACGACCAGAGTCAATAATCACATATCGCGTTCAGCGATTATCAAATTATTTTTCTTATCTCTTAGTAAGAGTTTGGAAATATTTTGGTTTCCCTAACTATAGAATTTATGGTATAGCTATCCACAAGCCACGTTTCCTCCATCGGATTGACTCCCGTAGAAATCTATATATAAAATTGAAGAATTTGATATGAAATTCTTTATCATATATATAGAATACATACATACTTTATTCTAGTATCATAGTGTTGATACAATATTGTATTACGACATTTAATGGGATATAGATAACATGGTATTTAAGGAATCGAGAGACTATATAAGGTCTCCAAACATGTCATGAGAAGCAAATTTGACAATCATGTTTTCCGTGCTCATGGGATCTTCTAGTTGCAAAAGAGTCTAGTTGTTATTTGGTTCTTGTGGAACGTGTTGTGAACAACTAGCCTCCTTGGTGAAGTCAGTTTGAATATTAAAGTGTGCTTCAAATCTTTGCCCTTGAGCAAGTCAGTTATGTCCCACGGTTTGGAAATACATATCAAATAAAAATTTCAAGGTGCGACATTTCTTAGTGGAGTGTTTGTAGCATTCCACACTTGCGACAAACATTAGATTTGTCAAGTTTGGAAATGCCTTGACCATGATTCAACTTCTGCTTCTTATTGCGTTTGCGTGTTTACCTTTGAGGTTCATTGGATGGCATCTAAAAGAGCCATCAAACTTGTTATTATTCTGGACATTAGGATAAAGTAGCAGCACTGATTGAACGCTAATGATGATTCCTTAGAAGGAGTTTATCATGCTTTTCGACCTGAAGTAATATATGTATCAAGTCAGAATATACTTGATATTATCTTGCATGGTATTGTTGATCTAATATCCTATCAGCGGGAAGCATAGAAGATAAAATGTTCTTTATTCTTCCGCATATGTAGGTTCTTTTTTGCAAAACACACTTTTGAGCAGAGTTTATGAATATCATGATTGTAATCTTCGGTGGATTTGAAATCCTGTAGTCGGAGATGTGTCCATTCATGACTTGCATCAGGCAAAATGACTATCTTCTGTTGTTCATATCTTGTTTTAAGAGCTAGCCAAATAGTGCTCAGATTTTCTTTCAACAGATACTCAGGCTTGAGATTCGGATGGATATGATGCCATATGTATAATGCACCATATTTTACATGATCTGGTAGCGATGGATCTCCCTCTTAGGGAGGTTGGTAGTGCCGCTACTATTCCACATGACACAAGGCTGACCTTGACGTCCAAGCCCATGTTGGATAATTATGACTGTCAAGCGCAAGTTCATCGAACTCTTTGCCGGTCATTGTATCCTATATGGATTTGATCATAGATTTGATTAATTTATAGTAGGTAAATTAAAAATCATCATGGTAATATTGTAATTGTAACACCCTGAGTTTTAGCTAAATATTCAAATATATATTTGAATATATATATATATATATATATACCCTAGCCACAAGTCATCCCCGTATTTTGCCACATACGTGGGTTCGGTCCTCCAAGGCCTGTTAGAGCTCTCTTCAACCTGCTCATGGCTAGATCGATCGGTTTCGGGTCAAATAGGAAGAACGTAAATCTTCCACCTCTGGAAAGCGCCTACACCTAATGGCTTAAGCCGCTGTTCCCATTTCCTCGCTGACCCATCATGCGAAAGGTACGCCGTTTGCGCACGCGCTCATATATATATATATATATATATATATATATATATATATAGGACACCTATTCTATACTCCTAGGAGTATGTACTCCCACATGCAATATACCACCTAAACAAACACTTTATACTCTTTTATCATTTTTAGTATACTCTAATACTAATTCTAAGATACTCCAATATGAGTTGTATGAAAAAAAATTCAATGTTAGCCTTTCATTTTTGCTATATACTCTTTTTTATACATAAAAGAAGTATATACGCAAATTAAGATAAAAATCATGGAATTTCATAAAAAATTTCGTGGGATTTGTATTGTAGTATCTTATAATTACTAATGAAGTATATTTAAAGTGATAAAGAAGTATAACACACGTGTAAAAGTGGTATATGAGAGGTGGGAGTACATACACCCAGGAGTACATACTAGTTTTCCTATATATATATATATATATATGTGTGTGTGTGTGCGTGTGTGTGTGTGTGTGTGTGTGTGTGTGTGTGTGTATTCAAATATATTATTTTGGCTAAATATTCCAAAGATCACTAAATTAATTTCTAAATTAATCGTTGCAATAAATTGAGCATATGCATTTTTGGTTTAATGATTCTTATGGTTCTTTGTGTGGTGATTCAAAGTTGAATGGCTCTTAAATTTGAATCCGTTTAAGTTCTTTTCAGCAATTTCCTAATCCAAATCCATCCATGAAAATCGATCTTCCAATCCAACTTCAAATATTCTTTTGAATCAATTCAAATCCTAAATTCAAATACTCTTATTTGGATTAATGCCAAATCCAAATTTAGATCTAAATTTAAATACTCCTATATTGAATTTAATCCCAAATATCTCAATTCCAGATTCGATCAAATCTTCATCAATTATGTATTCGAATGCAATTCGAATCATTCGAGTTATATTTGAATACTTTCTAGTTTAATCTTTTTGCAAATTTGTTAATACAGTCGAATTCAAATTCAAATCTTTTATTTGAATTGTCATACAGCCAGTTTACAATTACAATTTAAATACATTAAATTGATTTGTCATACAAATCTCTGATCTCTCTCATTCTCTCACTCCTCTCTCCCTGATCTTTCTCACCGAGCACACAGAGAAACAACTTCTCTGCTTGCTCCCTCTCACCGCCACTCACCACCCACATCATCCCCTACCACGCCATCAAGACCATGTTTTCACCGGACAGCAAAACCATTTTCTCCTCCTCCTCCCTCTTCCTTCACCTGCAAGACTCCCACCTCCACACTGAGCAACCACATTCATACACACGAGCACACACACACCAGCTTCCCCACAAGCATACACACATAGCAATAGCTCATTTGCGTCATTGCACCACGCCCTGGGCCACCACCAAGCCATGCGTGATGTCACGCGTCGCTGCTGGCTCCCCGCTGAACCATCATGCAAGCCGCTGCCATCGTGCGCGTTGCCATCATGCACACCGTCACCATTCATCACCGGTGCCTCCCTCTCCTTCTTTCTCTCTCTTGCTCGACCGAGACCGCTGCCATCAATAGCTCTCTCCTCCCTAGCCGGCCTCACTCTCTGCCCTTCTCTGCTCTAGCGTTGTCGTCCCGTGCACTGCAGCTGCGCACCACGCCCCACTGCCTCACGCCGTGCGCACGCACGTCATCCCTCCGCGCCGACGCGGTGTTCCACGTTTGCCACTGCTCGCCAGCCACCACACCGCCCTGTCACACCACTCGTTCCCCACTAGCGCGCTGCTGAGCCCGACCGCGACCTCAACCCGATCGAATCTAGTCGTCCCGCAGTCGAGGCCTCACTGTCGAGCCACACCGGTGAGCCCCCATCTCTGTCGGCCACCTCTTCCTTTCTCTGGCCAGCGAGACCTTCTGGCTCCCTCTATCTTCGGCGCTGCCTCCATCTCCCGAACGCCCCCTCCGGCCACCTTCTTCCCCAAGGTCTCCCCCTCCTCTGCTCTCCCTCTCTCTGAGCCGCACGCATGGGAGAAGCCAGCCAAGCCTTATCCCTTCCCTCCCTCACTGACAGGTGGGCCCCACCAACCGACCAGTCGTGTCCACCGGTGCGGTTCACCGTGGACCATCCTTTGCCACTGGCCCCGGTCCACAAAAGCCACGAACCAAGTCCACCAACCTTATACACTGTGAATATCCTTTCCAGTAAAACTTCTGAGCACCACATCTCCTCCGTTTTAACTCCGATTTCAGCAGTTCTTTTGCTGATATTCTTCTAAAATCATAATCTATCTCTGGCAAATCTTGTGATTTTTGGAGTTAGTATATTTTCTCGTCTGATATTTAATTCGTGTCACGGTGTTTAAAACTAGAATTAGGGTTCGTCTTTTGTTAAATAGAGATGAGTTAGTTAATTCCATATTCATGTTTAGGGTATAATAGTAGATTAGTCGCTTATGTCAATCTAGCATTAGTATAGGTTTAATCCTTATGTTATTTATAGAATAGTTGTTAGATTAACTAAAGGATTTCTTTAATTTAATTTTTTGACATATATTGACATTTCATGCTATAGGTTATAGATTAATCTTAGTTTAATTAAAGTAATAAGATTAACCAGTGTACCTGTTAAATAAATACCAATCATTAGAATATGAAAGAATAATTTAACTTTGGTGATCAATTAATTAATTACTATGTTAATAATTAATTAATTATATTAATGCAATTAATTAACCTAGCTAATTAATTAAAAGTATGCTTTTGCAATAGCAATAGTATATAGCTTAATTAGAGTAGCATTTAAGTAACACTAGGTAATTAAGATTAATTACTAGATAACCTTGGTTAGTGCAAGATTAGAATATTTAATCCAACACTTGAGCATCTATAATCGCCTTGAGTTATACTTACTTATATGATACATACTCACATACATATAGATGTAAGTATCACACATATGTTTCTATTTGTACACGTGCACTGACATACACGTAGAAACCCTAACTATCGCTTTCCAGTAGTTAGGCTAATAAATACTCATATAGTTGTTAATAATTTGTTTAGGCTTTCTCTTAGTCGATAAAATAACTAGATGAACAAATTGACCTAGCTTCACTAAGCTGATCTCGCAAGTCTCTGTATGTTAGTTTCGCTAAGCTTAGTGTTGCCGTCGTCTTTTCGCTAGGTTAGCTTCGTCGTTTTCTCCGTCATTCTTCTTTTGTCTTGGTGTTTCCTTTGGTTTTATTCTGGTGTTCATTTGCTTAGTTGTTGTGCTCTTTTAATCGTTAATCTGTGTAGGCTTGAAGACAAGGTTCTAAGGAAGAACACGAGGAAGGAACTGAAGGCGAGGCTCGACGATGAAGAACCCGGGAGACTTGAACGACAAGACCAATCGTGAATTGACCTTCAGGAAGGCAAGTCTTATCCCCTTGATCATATTGAACCTATGTTTTCAACTAATCTACATGATCAACTAAAATTATATTGCATGTGCTATGTATTGGGGTTTTACAAACTGCTTGTAGTAGTTGATCCTATTAAACACTTGTCATGCTATAAATATTATCATCCAAAATACATATCACCCTAGGATTATCTGTTGTTATATATATTAATGACAGATGATGCCTTGATATCTAACATGCTTAGGATTGAATACGTCTCCTCGGAGATGTCGCTTTTAAAACACCTCTCCATGGAGATAGGATTTATTGTTATCAATGATAACTCATATACCATGAATCCTTGATGGTTGTGAATTTCGTGATGATTGTAAAATCCTTGATGTTGTGTGGGATATGATGGGTGATGAGTAAAAATGGGTTAAAACTGTTTGGGCAGGTGGAGTAGTACTCTGGATAAGGATGCTCCTGAGAGCTTGAGTTACCTCTGTGGTATTCAATGTCGGAAGATATCTATCCTGGCTGTTTAAGGACCGAGTTATTGCGCCCTCATGCTTAACCACCCCGTGCAACCATACGTTCTGAATGGGCAGGACTTGACTTCTTCTTCACAAGACTGAGTTGGGCATCATACTAGGAGGCTGAGGGCAGCGAGCAGTCAAGTGGTCATCTGTCCCTCTATTTGAAGGTTGCTAGTACCGGCCTAGGCTTAAAAAGGGGACTGGCCTTCAGTACATGGACTCTGGCTCTTGTGGGTAAATCTCGTAGAAGAGCCCGGCAGGAAAAGTGATTGGAGTGTCTTGGTATGATTCGCTCCTCCGCTTGCAACAGTTGGAGGCTAAGCATATCACGTGGGTATAGTGTACAACCTCTGCAGAGTGTAAATCTATTTGAATAGTCGTGTCCACGGTCATGGATATACGACAGTAGTAACCGCTTTGACTAGACTCCGGGTGCATGTATCTTGATGAGTGAGTGTGTAGACTAAATGTTGGTGTGATGAGGTTGTTGGCTCAATCTACCAGGATCTGTGTAGTACTAGAGGTACACCAAATATGATAAAAGAGACTGTGGAGTGTGGTGTAGCCCTTCACAGGACCAAAAAACCCCTAGTTATAATTTGTTACTGTTTTCTGAATTTAAAACTGTTTCAGAAGCTTTGTTACAGGTTACTTGTTTTAAACTGTTTCAAAAGCTTTGTTACCAGGTTATCTTGTTTTAAACTGTTTTAAAAGCTTTGTTACCAGGTTACCTTGTTTTAAACTATTTCAAAAGCTTTGTTACCAGGTTATCTTTGTTTTAAAAGGTTAATAGTAGATAATATAACTGGATGTCTGCATAAAACCTATTTTACGCTTAAAACTATACAGTAAAGTCTTATCCTTACAATACCCATTATGCATCTATCAACCCCTTGAAGTAGTATAGGACTTGTTGAGTACCTTCCGTATCCAGTTTGCCACTTTCAAATTATCGAGATGAAGGTCAACATCAACCCAATCAAAGATAAGAGAATAAGTCTAAAGTCGCATTCGCACCTAAGTTACCTATGACATTGGTTGCATCGTTCGTTTCGCTCCGCTGTGATGTAGGTTCTTCTGCTTGGCTGGTCTGCTATGGATCATTGTCCACCAGATCATCCTTTGAATCATTCAGGTAATTATTTTACTTTATTTTATTCGAAGTATGTTTTTTATACTATTCTATTGAATTCTGTACGTATCAGCTACTTGATCCAGGGACTGATATAGGAGACACAGGGTAACCCGAGGTAGGGGTTCTAACAGTAATATTGATACAAAATTTGTAAAGTCAAGTTGAGACTTGAATTACATAGTAGACCTCAAATTATGTAGCTAACACGTTAAAAGTAATCACCAAATGTAGTATAGATCTCACAGTATTAGGAGGCATAATCTGACATTTATCAGTACACGTCTATGTTCCTATTACCTTATGTTATGCCAATTATAATATTTGGAAGAACACGTTGAAGCTAATCATTAAGTCAAGATGAAAAAATGTAGACCTCATAGTAATGGTAGATAATCTACAAATATGCAGCAGATACCATTGTTCCATTACCTTATGTTTCGCAAATATTAAATGGAGGTAATCACATAGAAGGTAATCACTAAAATGGTGTAGACCTCAAATGTAGTGATTTAACTCTTTGACAGTAGTCACCAAAAATAGTGTAGATCACATAGTAGTGGCTGAGTAATTCGCTGTTATGAGCATAATCTACAAATATTGTAGTAGATTTCATAACATCTATGATCTTGTGTTATACCAATATTAGTTTTGATAGTCACTTAATTTTGTATTTTTAATTCTGCTTCGATTAAGCACTTTTGGGCATAAAAACTCTTTGAGCTTAATTAAGGAGGATTAATTTGTAATTCTGCAAGAAATTCTCAATTGCAAAATTAACACGGTTGTTAATTCAACTGCATGTTATAGAGATTGCATGAAGCAAACACATTGAACATTGCATAATATTCCAGAAAAACAGGGTCTGGAATGTTAAATTATAATAGTAAAGTGTACTGGATGTAATTACAATAAACTTCAAGGGCCTAAACATGATAAATACTTGATACACTGTACTGTTTGTCAGGCCATTTTTTCAATTTCATAAAAACTCAAGGTCTCATGTGTAAAATGGCCTTAGGACATAGTTTACTTGCTTATGGCAATTTAAACAGAAAATAAGGGTTTCTGTAAAAATATATTTGCCTCAGGTTTCCGATCGAATGGGCCCAAATAACTTGGGTTGAGGCCCATCCAGTCTTTAGGCCCAGTTGGCCAGGTGGGGATGCCACCCAATATAATGGATGTGTGGGGGGAGGGGCAGTTAGGGTTGCCACCCCCACCTGCCTTGGAGCCGCCGCCATTCATGCTGGGCTTCCGCCACCGTGCGTCGATCGCCGGTTGGAAGGAGCTCGGGCATGTCTCAGTCATCGCAGGACTATGAGTGGGCAAAGCAAGCTACCGCCGCCTGAGTGGTTATATGAGCAACCGCCGCTCGGGAGGTGTCCTGGTGGACTAGCCTCCCCGTAAGGGCACCGCCGAATGTGGTGCGGTCAGATGGGGGCTCTTTCGCCAAAGTGAGCAGCCACCACCGGAGGAGGTGCGGCAGGAGGCCGCCTGAGAGCAGTTGTGCCGGAGTGCGGACCTTCGAGGAGGCTACCGGAGGGTGAAGGGGCACGTCGGGCGTCGTTGGTGAAGGTGTGAAGCCGGAGTGCCACGGCCCAAAGAGATCCGACGGATCTGTCAGGGCCGGGCGCCAGAGCGACGCCGGTGTGCCTGGCTTGGGCAGGCCACCATTGTCACTAGGCTGGCTCGAGCTGGGCACCATCGGGAAGACCGCCAATGCCAGGTGGTCAGGTGGTGGTCGCCAAGGGCCGCCGTCGGATAGGCCGACACACGTGAGAGATGGTTGCTGCCTAAGGGCAAATTTGTTGTGAGGGTGAGGCGCCGCTTAATAGGCGTGGGCGGGCGTGGCCACTATCGGAGGAAGACATGGCCCCTGACATGGGTGGACTGCATCCGCCTGCCATCTCCCGACTCGTGAGGCGTTGTCGTTCCTCATATTCACCAGCCGTTGTCGGGCTGAGGCCATCCGTCACTGGGTCGTGGCTGGCTCGGGCAAGCATCATTGGAGGGGATGAATCGCCAACGCTGATGTGCATGGTGCGAGCGGTCGTCATCGCTGGTGATAAGGAGGCAAGATGATGAGCATACCAAGTTATGGATTGTGTCGCCGCCAATTAGAAGATCTTGGAGATGCCACCTATGGAGCAGGGGGTCGCTAGCGAGAAGACGAAGGCGCGCGACGATGAGCCTCTTGGATGGTGTCGTGGAGTGAGTTCATCCTTCGGATGAAGTGGTCGGCGTTGGCATTCCGATCCATGCGAAGCATACTCCGACAAATGCTTAATCATCTGCTGAATTCGAAGAATCCATAGTTGTCATAGTTCCTCTGCTTCTATTCGGCACTGGAATTTGGAAAGGCATCGTGTGCCTATGTTGATCGAGGCCTTTGTGCCTCACTTTTGTCTGATCGATTAGCAGTAGAACTAAGTGTTAATAACGTATCAGAGTAGAAATAAAAATAGAGACAGAAACTAGAAAGAATAAAACTCTTGTATTGGTATATATGATATTTCTATATTTATAAATGACAAAAAGACCTCATAAAAAGATATGTTTATTGAGAAGACACGTTCTCAATAAATACTACTCTTCGTAATTAATCACATGGTTAAAAAAACATGTATTCACAGCACCTACATTTATGTTCACCAAACTATATTAAAATAATACATACAAACAACAGGGGCACTTCTCTCTAAAATTACCTGATTACTCTCATACGTTAACCCTTCATCATGCGATTGAGCAGGACCCAACTGACGACATCTACAGTCGGATCTACAGTCGGATCTTCAGTAAAATCATCCCCGACTGGACCGGAGGCCAAGAGGTAGCCAAGGTTCAACAAAACCGACACAAAACAAGTGATTTCAAAACGCAAACGGCAGACAGCACTCCATGCTTTTCCGAACCCTTCCTCTGAATGGTTACACCCTTTACCCATCGCATACAAACCTGCTTCGTTGTGGTGTAGATATCACAACCTTAGTTCGACTGATCGCACAGATTACTGATGTAATGATGCAAACAAGCAAGACATACTGCTAGCTTATTCACTGTCAGAAACCACGAGCATTTCAACAAACAGAGACAATACATGTGAAATGCAGTTCACAGTTCAAACCACCTCCAGGTGAAAATCTGGCGTGCAACCAGGATAAGCAAAAACATGGAGATAGTTTTGTTCGGTAAGAGTAAGATCCACTTGAGACAATTAACTCCGAAAAGGGTCTGATGAAGTATGAACCAACAGCACAAGGAGATACAGGCGATCAGCTAACTTTCTAACCGACATTAGCAAAACCATGCAAAGCTCCCTGTCTTCTAAGCCTTCCTGGGTGCGATTTGGGTCTCAGCCTGCAGAGCATTAAAATGGCACAGTAGTCACTCGCCAAGTTCAAACAGAGCAATATTATGTTCAGAAATATGTATCATTTGCTTCACATCTAATATATGGAGAGCACATACCTCTTTCTTGACTGGCTCTTCCTTCTCCGATAGCATCAGCTCAATGTGGCACGGGGAGGACATGTAAGCTGCAGTAGGTAATCAGGATTATGAGAACATTCAAATTACAAAGAAGCAGTGGAAGATAAAAATCAGTATCATATTTGAACTCACGATTGATGCGCCCATGAGCACGGTAAGTCCGGCGCCGCTGCTTCTGAGCTTGGTTCACCTGAATATGCGACACGTAGAGCGTATCGATATCCAAACCTTTAACCTACATAAAAAAAATTGAACAAACTTAATAATCATGTACAGTACAAGGAAAGCTAATCATGTACAGTACAAGGAAAGCTCTAGCAGGTTATAGCAAAATAACACACTTCAGCATTGCTCTCTGCATTCTTGAGAAGATCCAAAATGAATCTAGCAGACTTAGCAGGCCAACGTCCTTGACCATTCGAGTGGCGAGACTTGGCTTGTGCAGTCCGTCCAACACCACCACAGTACCTACGGAAGGGAATGGCTTGCTTGTGGGCAATCACATCCTCAAGGTACCTTTTAGCCTTGGTCAGGGGCAGCTTCCTGATGGCAAAAGCTGTCTCCCGTGTGTTCTGACAAAAGTGACAGCAAAATATTAACCAACATGTTAAAATTAGTAAAATACAATTACGAGTTCCAAATAAATAATCATCATAAAATTAAAAACACAAGTAAGAAAGATGGGCCTTGACAATGCTTGTGACACCATTCATATTAAAAGACTTAATTATGCCCCAACAGCCCACAAAATATAGAAAGGACACAAATCATGATTCATTAGATTGTCACCTTGTCTCATCATTTACCGAACCAGTGATAATAGTCCACCAAACAAATTGAATATAATTTTCCTAAAGTTTAAAAGAACACTGTATACAGAAAACAATAGCCTGCATTTTCTTTAGGTTTATGAACAAGAAACAAGACAATACTGTTACACCTACATATCGTGATATGTTGAACAGGGATTGTCTAAATAACATCTAGGTCCTACCAGAAAATTTGCATGTCCATCATGACAAATTTTATCTGAAAATTTATAAAAATATAAAAGAGTATTCAGGTGTATCTGTATGTACCATCATTTACTGAGCCAGTGGCCATGGTATGACCAGCGGTTCACATAAGAACAATCTTTTTCCTAAAGATAATGAGGCTAATGCCTGTTGAAAATAACAAGAGCCTATCTACTTTAGAAAATTCAATTATAGTGTGAACAGATAACAGAACATACGAGAATTAGAAACTAAGCAACTACATTAATAAATGATCAGGACAGCAAATGCTACATAGTAATAATTAAAGTCGTGGTATAAGCAAAATATAAGAAAGAAAGTGCTAGCAAATGCCATGACGCATTGGTGAGTCTCGTCATTAACTAAACCCGTGGTTATGGTGTTTCCAATGGTTTACCCATGAACAACGAAATCGGATTGCTGAAGTTTACAGAATACTGTCAGCAGAAAAACGATAGTCTGTTTTTACCTTTTAAGTTTTAAACTTCAGTCGTGAAAAATAAGAGCTATTACCCTTAAATATCATGACTCACAGATTGAGATGGATAAAGATAAAAAAGATCACACATTAACATTTCCAAAATATTTGCATTCCCACCCTGACCAATTCAGTTCATAAATCTATTCACATCAAAACTAGTACTAATAAGTACTGGAATGTATCATCTTTTACTAAACTAGTGACCATGGTATGATCAATGGCTCATCCAAGTAAAGTGAAAACGACTCTACTAAAGAATAAAATGCCTATCTTTACATAAAAAGATATACTGCTTTATTTACTTTAGGTTAGTACCGAAAGTGTGAACAAATAATACAGAAATGCATGAGTACTGGAAACTGATCCAGAACAAACAACGCAGGTAGCTCATGCTGTCATTGCAATAGCCCCAGTTGAAATGTAACTAAAAGATAGTTAGAAAGCTAATCAATTGCCAGACTGGAAAAAAACTTGAATTGAAATAACTTCTGTATCTGATCATACAAGCATTTTGCAACTAATATCTCCCAAAAATAGGGCATTAGCAACTAGAAGAATGAATCATCACAGGAGGACCGTTCAATTGAAAGAAATCCGTGTTGATGGTAATTACATGGGCAACTACTATACATGAGAAGTTGAACACAGTTGTGCCATCATTCATCGAACCTATTTACAAATAACTGTCCAACAGTTCACCCGAATATATGGAAATGGTGTACCTAAAGTTTACTAGGATAGAGCATGTGCCTTGTAGAGATAAAATTATGCTGATGCGGTACTTAAGCCCATCTCAGATATACCTATTTACATTGCACTTCAAACTGCGCATTTCAACTGGCATATGCATCTAATCTCATCTCAGACATACCTAATTGCACGCATATGCAGTAATACAGAGTTCTACAGCACGAATTAGAACATAAATTTGCACAGATCAAAACTTTCCTCAAAAACTCACCTTAAAGTGCACACGCAAGTCCCGGCCCATGGCCTTGGCGGCTGTACAAACACAAGGCAAGCATCATCAGCCTCTAGATCAAGATTTCCTTCGTATAAGATGCAGACACACGAATTGAGGAAAGGATGCAAGGGGAAGAGGCTTACACTTGGTGGGGTTGGATGGCTCCCTCGAGTACTTCACCTGCCAAGAGAACATAGATTAGAAGATCGCGACAAAGCAAAGGAAAAGAACAGAAGCGTAGAAATATGGAGAGAGAAAAGGAGATACTGACCATGGCTGCAGCTGGCGAGCGAACTCGAGGAGGAAGCGGCGGCGGCGGCGAGCGAGGCGAGGAGTGGCAGCGCGGAAGGGTGTTTTTATACGAGAGGGGAGGAACCCTACGGTGACCGGAGCAAGCGAGTAAAAACCCTACTGGGCTTCGAATGGGACGGCCAGATTATTGGGCCGCTGACTGGACGGCCCGATTGTAGGATTTAATACAACATTACAACATTACGACATGAAACATTGAGGCAACATGCAAGAAAAGTTGTTGCAACATCCATATAATGGCTAGCACGATTTCTATTTTTGCGCTGTGATGGTGCGAAAGATGATTATTTCTAATATTTTTAAATCAAGATTATTTCTATAAAAATGATTATTTAAAAAATCCTATCTTTGAGTGAGATGTATAAAGTACAAAAATTTATCTATGCAACATGGTGTGTTAAAACGGTTGATTATGACTTGAGAATTATGTAAATATTGGCCACCAATGATTCAAGATACGTTTTTCAGCCACGTGGATTCCACGTGCACTCTAACTAATTTCTCCTAAACAAGAGGACTACGACGACTACGTGGATGTGCCTGGTCAAAGCACTGTACCCGAAAGGATAACATGACCAGCATTTTCCGTTGCAATATGCAATGGAAAATTGGATAAACATTGTTGCAAAGTATGCAGTTTCAAAAATCTCAAGTCATGCTCATATGGAGGTATTTGTCCTACAGGCACCCAACATAAGTCTCGCAATATGAAACTTTGTAGTGGCATTTTCCAAATTTCTCAATATACATAATGTAATCATCTAAAGATTTTGGAATGTTAGCGGAAGTAAATAAAATGATAGCTTTTGTAATTCTTTTCTATTTTATTGTGTTTTATGAACTTTACAAGTACTTAAATGCATTTAAATAATTTAAACTCCTTCAAAAAATTGGAATTTTAAAATTGTTTATTTAGACTAATAAAAGATTGTTTAATTGAGTTTATTGTCCACGCTTGGCCAGGATGGATCTGGTCGTGGACCGCCGGATCGGTCCCAGAGTGGTCGTCGGGCACTGGGTCAGCTCTGGACTGGTCGCAGGGTGCCGGGTCGGACCCAGACAGGCCGTAGGGCGCTGGATCAGTCCCGGACTGGCCGCGGGGCACCAGGTCGGTCCCGATCGGGCCGCAGGACGTCGGGTCGGTCCTGGACCAGGCACCACTCACGACACTGCCACCCTCGACCACCACTGGACCCTATGGAGGTTGGCCGCCCCCCGGCCTAGTTGGGTGCGAAGCGCAACCAGGACGAGGGACGTCCGGGGCGGGGACGGATGCTTCCCGGTCGATCCCCCGAAGGGCCTCGTCGACCTCGTCGATTATTGGCCACAGGGCATCGACCTCAGGAAGATGCTAAAGATAGTGTGAGAAATAAAACTTTGGCAAAGGAAAAAACTTGGAGTAGGGAATTCGGGGAAAATATCAAACATACCAGCCTAATCCGCGCCCTATCGCCCAGAGGGAGCTCGCATAGAGGGATGCACGGAGGGCCCCCTTTCCTGGCGACCGCCGCCATCAGCGATCTGACCCGCAGATCAATGACCTTGTCGGAAAGATCTGAAAACAATAATGGTAAAACACCGCTCAATCGGGCCTCCCGAGGCAAGAAGATGGTTGAAGCATTACCTGCGGAACTCTCCCGGGTATCATCATCGCTCCTGATGTACAAGTAGGCCGGGTGCGCCCTTCGCCGTAAGGGGCAAAGCCAGCGCTTGATGAAGTCGTGCACGACATCTGACCCCGACAAACCGACTTTCGCTAGTCCCCTAACCCGGTCGGTGAGGGATAGTAGCTCGGCGTGGGAGAGCTCACCCAACTCACTGCAAGACGTGCTGGCGCTTCGGGCACACGAAGGTTATCGAGGGAGTCTTCGGTCGTAAGGTAGAACCACTCCTCCCTCCAGCCCAACCACGACGATTTTAGGTTCTTGTCCAAGTAGGAGCTGGCGACACCGTCTCAGAGACGGAAACCACAGCTCCCGATGGTCAGCCCTGGCTGGAGCCGGGCCACATAGAAAAATCTGAAGAGATCGAGACATGGCTCGACCCCTATGAAGTTCTCGCATATATGAGCAAAGATGCTCAGCATGATGATGGAGTTGGAGTTTAGATGAAGATGGTAAATATCGTAGAAGGAGATGATGGTGCAGAAGAACTCGGAGAAAGAGGGGACGAGACCGGCCAAGAAAAATGAAGCAAAGATTATGATCTCCCCCTGGCGGGGAGCAGGAACATCTCTCCCAGGGCGGTACCCGGAAGACAAACGGCACGGAAGCAAACGATTCTTGTACATCTGCTTTAGGTTCGCAGCAATGCATTTGGACTTGGGGAAATCGGTCTCCTTTCTGGTGCATGAAGCCATGAGGATGCAGTGGTGGTTGTTTGAAAGGCTCCGATGGGGGCTAGAGGAGAAGGTCTTTAGCGCAAGAGCTCGGGTGGTAGAGAGATTTCTAGGGCTTTTCGTCCTCCCATTTATAGGATCGGCTCGGTTCCACCGCCTTGGCTCCCAAGGATCCGTCTGGGGAACCAAAATTCGCTCATAATCCAGCGCCTATTATGATTTCTCTTTCCCACTGTCCTTTTTCCAGGGACGGTCAACCTCCCCTCAGGTTGCGGTTTTCTGGGGTGACTACGAGATTGAACCGTATCGATGACCACCCCCTGGGTGAACTCATGTTCACCTAGGGCCCAATTGTTTTGACCAAATCCAGCCATAGTCATCTGACAAACTGCTCAGTCTACCACATCCGCAAAGGAGCTTGGGGGCTACTGTCGGTGTAAAGATTAATAGGGTCCCTTGCGGGCGGACCCACGCCGGTAAGATATCAGCAGATACCGTATGTCATATTTTGTCCGGAACCGCGGTCCTCCTACATGACTAGTCAGCAACCACGAGGCCAGCCAGCGACCACGCAAACCGACTCTCCGACCGGCCTCTGGTTGCGGGGCAGGTATGTGTCCAAGCAGTCTAATCATAATAAATGTTTTTTTCACTTGAGTAGTTCCCTTCCCTAGGTCCCCTTTCCCGTCGTCCACGGCGTGGTCGACGCAGAGCGGCTGTGACCCATCCCGTAGCATTAATCACTACAGGATGGCCTAACAAGCGTGGCAGGAGTTCTTTTTGCAGGTGCGCAGGCGGCGCGTGGGGACGAGACAGGACAACTCGAGCGACCGGGATGACACAGGCGATGGAGTGATGGGACGGGCTCTGTGGCGTCGTAGAGCAAATGGGATACGTCCGCTCTTAGTAATGATAGACCTAGGTGAGAAGCTCGGGCTAGTCCTGAGTCTATGTCTTGACTTACGTGTAAGTCCTCTCTCCCTCTGATATATGAAGGAGGAGTACTAGGCTTGTAGAGGGAGGTTTTTTGGGGCCCAACAAGTAGAAGGCAGGGCAAGAAGATCATCGGTAACTGACTTAGATCACAGGAAGAAGAATACACAAGATGTAGAGCTATTACCCTGAGGGGGGCCTGAACCTGGATAAACCCTGATGTTCTTGAGTCACAAACACAGCCGGATCCAACATTCGCATCCCGAGCAAAGATCACGCACCCATAGTCCGATACACCCCAGAATCACTGTTAGGGATTACCCTTGACAGTCGTTATCGAGAAGTTAGAACTCAAGAATTATTGAATTGGACAAGTTTAGAAATTTTTTTTTGCATTTGCCGAATGGTCCAATGATTAGAAGATTGAACACGCTGGAGTGTTTTGACTCAGAAGAGAAATTTCAAGTCAAGACGCTGGATGGTCCGGCATTGAGGATAAATACGCCAAAGTATTTTCAGAAGATGTGAAGAAGATGAAGTACAACATGCCGGATGGTCCGGTGTGTCATCATGAAGCAAGAGAGAGTGCTTAAGTGATGTACAAAGTCCCTAATTGGAAGAGTAAGGGCATCATTAGTGCTTAGAAAGTAGCAAGTGTACATCTAATTGTAGTTTAGGCTTGATCTTGGTTAAGTGAAGTTATTGGTTTGTTATTCTTGGTGGTTGGCAACATCTAATTGGTCTTTGGTGATTTGAGGTATCTCGGTGAGCTCTTAGAATTATTGTGAGAGCTACGAGAAGTGCAATGTACTTAGTTTGGTGTCCGCTAATCCAGAGATGAAGAAGTGACAATCATGAGGGAGCAGTTGAGTTTTTTAACTCAAGGGGGAAAGATATTCTTGGTGGATGCTCCAACAAGGACTAGAGGGAATGCCAACTTCTTGATACTTGGGAAAAAATCGGTGTCATCTTATCCATCTTTCTACTTTTCTCATTTACTTTTGAGTATTTACATTCTTGCCAGTTTTTAATTCTGCAATTTGCTTAGTATTTTTGCTTGCTTGTTTTATTGCCTTGCTCTAGCTTGTTCGCGTAGTTCTATTATATTTCATCTAGGATAAAATTTGCTACTTATTCTAATATTCGATAGAAATATTTTTAATTAAAGCTCAATTCATCTCTTAGACTATTCGATCATTTCAACATTAAAAAAATGTTTATGATAAGCCCATATCACAAACAATTTCTTAAGTAAAAGCGCCTAGTGATGAGCCGTCCAAGGTAGCAATGATAAAAACCGAGTAATACTTTTTCTCTATGATTCAAGTAGAAATACAAATGGAAAATTTTAAAAGGTATTAAAAAACAAATATGGTCAGCAACACTTCGTCTACCAACTATAAGGTATAGGGATAGGTATAAAAAGGAATTTTGAGGCGTGTCTGGGGTTCGAACCCAGGTCATGGGCAGCAGAGCAGCACGAAATCGAACTTTACCAACCGCGCTTTCGCAGGCTGCGAACCTATTGAGTAATGAAATCAACAATGGCGTGGCACGTGTAATGGCCAAACACATGTCTCCAGTAATTATAATCGATGCCGATACATTGCGAGTAATCTCTCCTGCTTATTGTTATAGATAGTTTCGTTATTCTCAAGGTTCATGCGCCTACAGTAGCTTTTCGTGCAATTGATTTGGATGTCCATGTACCAAGCACAATCAATCTGTTTATTGAATGCTCCGTTGGTGGTCTTTTATTTGGTTATGTTATTGTTTTCAACGAGGTATAGATTATGTGATGATCATCCATTGAGTACCAGGTTGGTGTTCATTTCCTTTTTGTTCTGTCATTGTTTTTCGACGGGTCACAAAATTTGTTAGTTCTGAACCCAGATCATATTGAATTGTTGAATATGGGATCTACGGAATTGATAAACAACATGAAACAAATTTTATTTGGGACAAAAGTTGAATTTTTCTAGCCTTTTATATCCCCTTAGAGATTCATGTTCTGCTTCCTTTGGCTTCGGCGACGGCAAATCATGAGCTCCACTGATGGTGGCACATAATCTTCGAGGTTTGGGGCAGGTTAGGGTTAGCAACACGTCCACATGAACGACTGTATAGGAGCCAAACTGCAGAAGGCTGAGCTTTTGTGGGATTGGCATGTTGAGGTCTAGTGTCTGAAAGACACCAAAGGCGAGGGCCTGGACGGAACATAATTCTTATAATAACTGCTTGTGCGTTGTAAAAAAATATAAATATTGGATGCGATAATATTACATACAAACTCAAGGTATGAACATATAAATGCACTATAAAAGCACCGTCGAACGAATATGACGGGAACGATATTATAGTATAATTTCATATGTGATAAAAAAAATGATGAAGAGATTATTAACTAATTTTTCTTTTAATTAATTAATTTATTTATTTTTATTAGTAAAATAGGTTCTATTGCATATTTATAGTTGATAACCAGAGGAGGCTAAAGAACGAGTGTGGATAGTAAAAATGGATAAATTATTTAAATTTTAAAAGATTTTTTATTATATAAAATGAGAGTAGGAGAAAGAGGTGGCATGACATAAGAACCCACTCGTATTTTATATAACAAAGATTAAAGAAATCTAAACAATCTTAAGTAGGTATGAAATAAGACATAAACATATTTTCTAGAGCATAATCGAGTAAATCATAAGCAGCATATTGACTGAGCGGTGGCAATGGACAGTGGGCGTGACTAGGCCAGCACTAATCCTATTTCGCGGGTATCCGCGTACGTACAAGTCAAATACGTTAGGTTGTCGGGGCACGCGGACACCCAGGCAGAAGCAGGGAGGGGGGCGGGAGGCTCAGATGAAGAGTGGCTCACAGACTCGGCCGGGCCTTGCGCTGATTGGGCCACGCGCAGTTGAATTTTTTATGTTGATATTTTTGTAAAAAAAAGTTTGTGCTAAAAATTTTGTTTAAAAAAGTTTATGCTAGAATTTTATTCTAAATTTTTCTTGTGCAAATTTTTTCTCAAAATTTTTGAACTAAACTTTTCTTGTTAGTTTTTTTCTGAAATATCTTGAGCCAAACTTTTCTCAATAACTTTTTCTCATGTAAACTTTTTCTCAGGATTTTTGAGCTAAACTTTTCTTGGTAACTTTTTTCACAAAACTTTTGAATCAATTTTTTTTCGATAACTTTTCCTTAAATCTTTTTTTTAGTAACTTTTCTATCAAAACTTGTTTAGAAAAGTTTTTTGAAAAACTTTCCAGAAAAGGGAGTTACGGAGAATTTTTTTGCAAAAATTTTTTTTTTCTGTCAAAAAGTTGCTCGTTCCTCTGCTCACGCACGCGGGTAATAGTTCTGCCCCCAGGCCAGACATTGGGCAGGGTTAGCGCGGAGGAGCGAAATTAACACCAGGTTCGATCCTGCGGTGCAACCGCGGCCGGAGACAAGTGGAGGGTGGGACGAGGCGAGCATGAGTGAGGCAGCAACATGAGAAGAAAGGAAGTCGCGAGAAATCATTCAGTCCTCATACACCTGTGGATGACGGTAGACTGTAAAAAAGTTAAAATTCAGTCAACTGTCATACAGAACTTCCCAAATAGAAATGATATCGGAAGAAACATAAATGATTAGAGATGGAGTTGTTGTAGAGTAAACAAGACATAATAGAATGAAAGTGAAAACTCTTGATTGCAATCTTGTTATCAGTATATATTAAATTAAAGATTCCTCCAAAAAAATATGAGGAAAATATAATTGTAATATGCCATCGAAAACTCTTTAAAAACCCAGTGAGAAAAATAGCATAAAATGATATAGCATATGCATGCTTATATTTATATTGCCTTATTAAAAATCTTATATGAGAAACTAAATTTAGAAAACTCATAAAGAAAAGGAGTACAATATACATGGTCTGATAATCATTAACATGTTATAATTTAGCAGTTTACTCTCCCTGATCTTTGTAAAGCTTAAAGTCATCTCGTACCAATTTCGTGAATGAAATAAATATGTTAGTAAAGACTTTATGAATAAATTTATAATATTATCATATGATATTATTTGTAAAGTATTTATCTCCTCATTTTTCTATAATTTATGAGGATAAAATAATTTTAGACAATATGTTACATGATATTGCACTTTATATAACATATATGTATTTGAGTAATACAAGTAGTATTATCTTCATAAATAATGGTAGGTGATTATAATTAACTAATACCACATGATTTTTATATATGCTTGGTCATTATGTGAAACCATACATATTTACATGATACTTCATATAATATAATTATTTTAGAATGATGAGTGAAAATAGTCATGAGAGTTTGTTTTGATGACTTACATTAGAAGGTTGTTCCAACATATATATAAGAATACAAAATATTTCTACTATCTTAGTATTATGAGGATTAGATAAATAGCCAGTATATGTATATTCAACTATAGTCATGTTTTCATTTTTCTAATAAAATAAAATAAGATTCTTTGTACATTGGAGATATCTAAGAATATTGTTTACTCTTGCCCAATAACGTTTGTTGGAGCTATGCTATGTATAGCTAACAAGTTTCTTGCAAATGTAATACCAGATCTAATACAATTTGTAAGATATATTAGCGCTCCAAAAATACTAAAATATGAATCTTTATGTCTCAATATCTCTTCATTATTATCTTGAAGTCTGAATAGATCTTTATCCATATACAAGGATCGGATGACTATATGTGTTTTTTTATGGATACGATTTATCTATATTGACATTCTCCAATATCTTTTGAATATATACAGATTAGTATATAAATATTTCTGAGAGATTATGCTAAGTTTTAGACTAAACAAATTTTAGTTTTTACCTAAATCTTTCATCTTAAATTCCACATTAAGATGACTGCAAACTTCTTTTGTATTTCCGATGATATTAAGATCATCTACCTATATTAAGATGATACAAAATCTAGTTGGAGATTTCTTTATAAATACATATAAGCAATCATCATTATTTGAATAACCTTTCGACAGAAGAAACTCATTTAGTCAGTTTGTACCATGTTTTATCTGACTATTTTAAGCCACATAATGACTTTACACAATACATATTACCATTTACTTTGGAATTCAAAATTTTCAGTCTTTTAGGGACTTCTGTATAGATTTTTGAATCAAGTGATTAGATTCTAGCAATGATATTAAATGTCATAATGTTATTCCATTCATAACTAGTGGTTATGTTACATCAAAATCAATATCGAGTCTTTGTATGAATCCTTGTACTATAAATCTTGTTTTATATCTTATCAGGTCTTTGCATAAATCCTTATGCTACAAATCTTACTTTGTATCTCACCATCTTATTATTTTCATTTCGTTTGCAAATGAAAAATCATTTTGATCCCACTAGGAAGGTATTTTAGGAGTAGGTATTACTGATGTAAATAACCCTATTTTCTTAAACAAGTGTAATTCCGTCTCAATAGCCTCCTTCCATTTAATCTAGTTTGAGCGTTTCAATCACTCTACCATAGTCTTTGGTTCTGAATCTATCTCAAGATTTTTTTGCTATTTTGAGGAGAAATAAATGTAAACAATTGTAATCTTTCTATTATATAATTATTATGAATCGATATAGTTTTGTGAATATTTTATTTACCCCTTTCAACTCCTCATGGTTTCTCACAATAATAGAGTTAACGTGTTCCGATGTCCCAGCACCTAAAATCGCATATTTATACTGAATCTTGAATATAGAGCATCCGTAAGCCTAAGATATTAAGTATTTATAAGTTGTAACTTCAGATTGATTTGTTTTACTATTTTGAAAATTAATTTTCTTTATTTTTACATATGCTTTTAATCAGCATTATCTATTGTGACTATATTTCTCTCCCTCTTATTTTTATTTGGGAGTTGTGATTTTATTAGGTACATACACTCTTTTTGTGCATTGAGTACATGGATATAATTTAATGATATATTTATTATTAGTAAATATATGTGGTAGATTATTTACAATATGTTATAAATTTATAATTCTATGAACTTTTATTCATAATATTTAGTACGTGATAAGGACTTGCTTTTATCTAAGGACTGAATATATGTAACATTTCAATCTATTTGCTGGCATTCTTTATGATGCATATGATATCTCCCTAATACTGGAAATAGCCCTCGCCTATGTACCAGGATGTGAATAATGAATAAATTTCATGTTAGACACTCGATGTATTTTATGATTGATAGATAATTATACCTTATATAGATTCCTAATTTTCTATGATGATCCATTGATATACACTACGGTAGTGATATCAATACATATATACTGTAACCGATTTTTCGTAGATGAAAAATATTTATTTGATTTTTACGAAAACTGTATGATATATAGTTGATCTTATTGAATTAAATATGTGGTGTGCAAAACCACATAACTTCTCACATGAGGTTGGTAAATTACAATTATAGAATAATGATCATACTATTAATTTTAACTTTATTTGATGAGAGATTTCAGCTATACCATTTGAAATATGCATATAAAGTACTTAATACTCCAAATTAATGCCTAAGCCAATATAATAATTATTGAAAACTCGTGAAGTGAATTCAACTATATTGACCATTTTAATGAATTTTATCCTATGTTCAAGATAATTTACTCTTATTTTAGTAATTTAAGCAATAATTTTATATATGCATCTATAAGCACCGTAAAGTACTTTAATGATCAAAATAATTACTTAATAAAACCACATACATCTCCTTAAATACATTAAAGAAATTAAATGGCTTATTTTCAATTGAAAACTATTGATTGATTGATATTATATATATATATATATATATATATATATATATATATATATGTATGTATGTATGTATGTATGTTTGTACATACATACACATTGAATGGGTGACTTCATACCCGTTCAAAAGACAACCTTTCCGAACAGACATCTCCCAGAAGGGACATGTTTAACCGCCAGCGTTTGATCATTTTGCTTGTAACAGGAGTGACTACCCTTTTTGGAAGCTTCGTTTTCACATAAACTGTGCTGGCCTGCTAGGTACCTGAAATGTTTCTGTAAATAGGCAATACTGAAAACAACGTAAATTGATTCCTGTCCGTAGCTATGCACGGGCATACCAGTATAAAAACAAACATGAGCGCAACCACGCGTCCTAATTCAGTCCGTTCTGTCCTAGACCGTAGCGTCAAGCGAGCAACATGTGAGAAGACAACTAGCAGAGGCATGATGAAACGTAGTGAAAGACAACTGCAACACAGCGAAAACCGAAACCTGTTATCTCGGATGTGCAATGTGCTGCTGTCTTACAAACACTGTTTGCAGTAATGCAGGACGAACTTCTGTACCATTTGCATGAGTATGTTCATCTAGCATCAACTCAAACAGAACTTTTATTTTATAGTAATTAAGAACATGAAATTCAATCACAGAATATAGCAAGGTAGAATGAAAATTTTCATCGGGTAAGTCTGTCACAAACAACAGTTGAATCGGGAACAATTTGCCCAATATATCGAAGTAAACTAGGCTTTAGCACAAAACGTGAAAACTTCACACTGGGAAAGTATCAGTTAGCAACAGAAGAAAAGCTTACATGTGAAAAAAGGTGAACCACAGCATAGTCCAATCCAGAATAGCAAGTTAATAAATTCCACATATGAGCTCCTGACCAATCCAGCTCCAAATACAACTAATCGACGTACTGATCACAATTAATCCAGCTCCAAATGCCAGAGCGCACCGGAGTAAAATAAACAATGTAAACCTATGTGGCAATCATCAACAAACGTTGGGATCCCCCAAAGTGATACTAGTAACCTGAAGATTGCATAGGGTTCACATGAAAAGGCAACTGCCATCAACATTGCCTGCTACAGGCTTAAGTAAGACAAACCACCACAATCTTCGCTAACACAAAGCAAATAGTGATCTAGGCTAACAAAGAACCAACTTATACAATCATCAAGCTTAATAATGGGATAAAGACCTAAAAAAGCTTCCACTCAAGAACATAAAAAACTGAACTACTAGCTAGCTTTAAAGGTCACTGAATTGTCTATCTACCAAAGTGCACGTGCAAGTATGCTTAAATTCCAAACACTTAAATAGTGCTTTTAAGTTCTACAAGTTGATCTAACAGTAGTACAGCAAACTGAGCATATTGAACTTCAACAAGATCTTTCTAGCTGCAGATGATATCTCTTGAGCACATCTAGCATCGGTCTTCTGCAAGCTTATGGTCTTCTGCAAGCTTATCTAACAGATAGCAGCATCTGATGCTTTTCTATCTTCCATATGGATGGTACCGACCAGTAGCACCACTGCCACCAGTGCTACCATAGCCTGTCCTAGCACTGTAGAGTCCACCAGTGCCAAACCCAGCACCAGCACTAGCACCTGAAGAATCATAACTAGGCCCATAGCTATAACCACCGTATGCCCCGGCATCACGCCCATAGGCACCAGCTAAACCACCAGCATAACTGCCACCACCATACCCGCCACCAAAGCTTCCTCCATAACTGCTACCAAGGCGACTAGAATAGAGCGAGGATTCTCCCCGGTAACCTCCTAATGCTCCACCATAAGTAGCATAGTCACCAGGACCATAAGCACTACTGTAGCCACCAGGCCTAGCACCAAAACTTCCAGGTGATCTATAGGGGCCAAAACTACCACCATAATTATAAGAGCTGCCAAATCCGTCATAACTATCCGCATATGGACGGCCCCTAGGTTCGCTATCAAATGAACGAGGTGGTGGGTTAGAGGGTTTCTTTGGTTCTGCCTTCTTGATCTCCACCTACAGCAAAGCAAGAAAGTTAACCTATATTTCCTTTCAAATCTGTTTACTTCCAAGAATGTAGTGCTAATAACCTGCCCCTCATATACGAGGTAACTCTGAAGGCCACAATTTATTAGTGTGTGCAGGCCCAACTGTACAAAACTATATTTACAAAGTTCAGAAAGCACTACGGGAAGGCTCACCTGAGAACCATTTAGATCAATCATATTGCCTTTCTTAGCTAATAATTCATCTACGGCTTTTTCTGCATCAAAGACTATAAAACCAAATCCACGTGACCGATTGGTTGCATGGTCACGGATAATTTCATGTTCCACCACCTTTCCAAACTTCGAAAAGAACTCCTTGAATTCATCTGTCAAGTCAATTTATGTTGACAATTTCAGCTTATTATTCAAAATATAGAAGTTTGCTACCATGCAGGCAATGAAACACAAATAATACCTTCTTTTAGAGCCGAGGGTAATCCACCAACAAAAATCTTCTTCGTCTTGAAATCTTTCAAGGGGGCAGCACCCTTAGGGATAGTTCTCTTAATTTCAACCTGCAGTTTTAACGATAAATAAGATATCAAACTACACACAAAAAGTGTTTGATATGTTTAATATAGAATGTTTAAAAGATCTGAAGCTTCATAAACTACCATCTTTTGTATTATACATTTCACGAAATAGGGTTTGCTGTGACCTAATACAACGATAAAGCAAACAGTTTACCTGCTTTCCATTGATAACATGCTCATCTTCAATCACTCTGTCAACAACAGCAGGATCTGCAAATGTAATAAAACCAAAGCCTCTAGGCTTTTGAGTGAAACGGTCCTTCATTATGACAGCATCAGTTATCTCCCCATACTTCCCAAAATGTTCTTTGAATGTACCTGCAAATTAAGATGCGAAGCAGTTAGCAGCAGGTTGTGGGTTCAAGAATAAAACTAGCAACTAAAAGCAACCTATCTTTTCCCCCCAACAATTTACTATGACTTTTCACTTTAAGCCACAGCCATACATTACTAACAAAATCCAGTACAACTTTTAAACGCCTCGTAAGCTAGCTTATGAAACATACATGTCACTGGACCAATAACCAGCTCACGAGATACACAAAAGGTAAACCATATTGGATCCTATAAATGCATGAATCATGATAGGCCAGAAGAAAATTGCGAAGCATACGTCTTGGCACTTAATGCCTTTTAGTATTTTCCTTTGGAAACTTCTAAGCTATGATGCCCATGGTTTCTAACGTGTCGCCTAGGCAACAAGGCACTCCGGGACAGCAAGGCATTGCCCAAGCCTTACCGGAAGAATGAGGGAGAGTGGAAGAAGAGGGGAAGAGTGGGAGGGGAACCAGCCAACAAGGCCAAGCGGCCATCGCTTCCCCCATCCCCACCGGCTCTAGCAGCGGTGGCCGGCGCAGCACTCCCTCCTTTCAGCGTCAGCAGTTGATCTGGAAAGGGCCGGGGCAGCAAGAGGCACAGGAGACCCTAGGAGATGGAATGGCTGCTTAGCGGAGAGAGACAGGTAGAGCGGTGGCGAGAGAGAGAGAGAGAGAGAGAGAGAGAGAGAGATCCTTTTTTCTTTTCCTTTTTTTACTCCTCCTGGCTGCTGTTTTTGCTGTTTATGGGTTGGGTATGGTGTTACCTCATAAACACCTAGGCATCACCTAGGCGCTCGGAAAGGGGTGGGTCTCCACGCCTCGTCTTACCGCCTTAGAGACCATGATGATGCCAGTAATGTAAAAAATGTTTCACCATAATTTACTAAAGTACCAAGATGCTTGAAAAACTAACCACATATTGTCGGGCGTTTCACACCAACATGGCCGTCCAATAGCGCAAAGAAATAGGCACTTATTTCTATCACAAAGACTACTTAACAACAGGATCAACTACAACTCTGATTCATCCACGACCTCACCAACGCCGTGAGACCATAAGAAATCAGCAACAAATAACCACCCACACAACCAAATCCACATTAAACAAGACATTCAAAGACAAATTCCTCGTCCCAACGAAACAACACAGCAAAAACGGAAATCAGTCGCCCAAATTAAATTAGCCATGCCTCCAGTCACATGCTAAAGGCAGCCACATGTTAAGCCTACACGGTAGGAGAAACGTCTAGTCAACTATTCTCCACTAGATCGGGTAAACTACCACAGAAGGAACAAGACCAAGCGGCATTAAAAGCTACGAGAGACCAGATCTGAACGAGCAAGAGCAACCCTAGCTATCTGGAAGGAAAGATAGCGGTACAGCGAACGAACACGCGAAACAGCAAACTTGGAGCTGATCTGCGCTTACCCATGCCGGTGTCCTTGGAGAGCCCGCCGATGAAGATCTTGCTGCACGACGCCCCAAAAAACACAAAATTAGCGGAGAACGTGCCGAAATTCAAAAAGGGAAAACGAGCAGACGGGCGTGCGAGAGGATGGGGGAGGACTCACGCGGGGCTGGCGCCGTCGAACTCCTTCATCTTGCCGGCCATGGCGGGCGAGATCGGGGGCCGGGCTAGGGTTGGGGTTTCGCGTGCGACGGCTGGCGTCGACTTGGGAAGGGCTTGCGATGCGAGTAGGGGAGACGCGGACGTGGTGATGGTAGGTGGGATTAGAGAGTTTTTAGGTGTAGGGATCGATCCGGATCCAGAAGCCGACTGTGGCTTAGTACCTGGGGTCGTGGCCGTTGGATTAGCGGGAGGCGGTGGTGACGAGGCGACTGGTGATCGTTGGATTGGAGAGTATTACAAGTAGCACTGCACCGTCAGGGAATCCTTGCAGTTTTACAAGTAGCACTGGCACCGTCCACGGAAACTTGCTGTGTCACGAAGATGATACACTGCTGAAAGAAATTCTAAATGATTATTTATTAAAAGATCTCTATAAAATCCTAATTTATATCGTCATTCTCTGATTCAACGGTTATTACGTGTAACTGAGAGTAAGAAAATGACACATAGCATACATACGAGGAGATCTTTATGTGAGACCGAGTCCCATAGAATTTCCTTTCCACTTCTCTAGTATACAACCGTGCTAGCGGTGACGCCCTCAATCTCCTCCACCGCACCCTTCTCTGGATCCAGTGGCGGCGAGACATGCTGATCGTATTTGTTGCCAATAGGACC
The DNA here is from genome assembly GCF_958298935.1 of Phragmites australis. NCBI lineage: Eukaryota > Viridiplantae > Streptophyta > Magnoliopsida > Poales > Poaceae > Phragmites > Phragmites australis. The sequence goes on along the minus strand of NC_084936.1, from coordinate 14,311,014 downwards.
GCAGTGGCCAGATCCGAGAACAATTGGTAAACTTGAGCTCTAGGGAACCAACACGGTGAGAGGAGGTGGTGAACTAGCGGCGGGGGCGGGAGGAGGAGGTGTAGGACTTGCGTCGAGGCAGTGAAGAGGGTGGTGGCAGGCACGATAATAAGGGTGTGTATGGTGTTGTGGCGGCAATAGAGATTGCGAGGAGGTGGGTGAGAAGCAAATCGTAAGGGACGATAGAGACGGTGAGGAATCCATAACTACAGTCAACCACCGATGACAGTTGTAACGAAAATGATCCTATTAGATTGTGATTGTGATTTTAGTGATTAATGATAACATAATCATTAGAACTAATATATTTGTCATGAGGTCCTAGTAGGTCTAATGGATGCAATACATCAAGAAGTCATTACAGCTGGGACAAAGTTTGATTGAATTGGAAAAGTCTCAGGAAGATTTGCCCCACTGAAAAGTCCGATGTAGAGGAGTTGGCACTCCATGGAGCATTATGTTCAAATGCTGATAGCCTCATTGAATAGTCCGGTGAATAGGATATGAACTCACCGGAGTATTTCTAAGAAAGGTAAAAAAAGGCTGAGGACCTCACCGGGTAGTCCAGTGATCTACATTGGGTAACACCGGAGTATTTCCTGCAGAGAAGAATGCAAATGCAGAAGACTGAAGATCAACTCATCGGATAGTCCGGTGCTTAGTTTGTGCACACTGGATTATAATACCGAAGCATTTCTTGCAGAGGCGACTGCAGGTGTTGAAGAATGAAGAACAACCCATCGGAAGGTTCGGTACTCTAAAGATGAATGCACTAGAGCATTTTACACAGAGAGACTGCAAAAGGATCGAATGGCTCAAGATAACTCACTGGAAGGTCCGGTGATAGATTTAAAGGTATACCAGAGTGTTCGGTGTTCACAGAGGCATTAAGTGAAGTTCCTACAGCTAGTTTCTAACGTTGTACTCATCGGATGATTCGGTGTTTGTAATATTGTTATCACCGGATCATCTGATGTTAATAACTTTTCTGGGCTATTAGGAAAACGGCTAGTTGGTGGGTTTGAGGTTATAAATACTCCACTCAGTCATTTAAAGTGGTGACATACTGCTGGAGTCTAGAGCAAGTTCATACACACTTGAGAAGATATCCAAGCCACCAAAGTACTTAAAGTGATAATCTAAGGCGATTAAGCATAAAATTATATAGTGTTTAGTTACTATAGGCCTAGAGTGAGTTGTAGCTAGGTGTTATAGTGTAAGGAAATGACTCTATTAGGCCATGTTTGTAATTTTGGTGATTAACGACAATATAGTCAATGAGACTAACATGTTTGTCAAGAATATATGTTAGTATATCTCATAAATACAATAAATGAAGAAGCCACCAAAGTAGGGATAAAGTTTGGTTGAATTGGAGAAGTCCCAGGAGTTTTATTCTCACCGGATGGTTCGATGTTGAATGTGTTGCATACATCGGACAATGAACGGTGCATACAGACAGAGGCAGTTTTGCTTCACCGGATGGTCCGGTGTCAAATGGACAGAAACATCAGAGCAATTCCAGTAGAGGCAGTTTCAAGAGTTGAAGTTGAAGATCAACTGACCGGATGATTCGGTGTTCAACAAACAATACACACCAGAGCATTTGGTTCTGTGCAAAAGATTTTGAAGGCATCGGATAGTCCGGTGATGAAGCAAGAGTACAACGGACAAACACACTGGACAATGAACAGTACAAAGAGGCAGGCAAAGCTCAAGCCATTGGATAGTCCGGTGATGGATGCATGTGTACACTGGAGCATATTTTTCAGAGATGGTTGCATTTGGCTCGGATGGATGAGGATTGCTCACCGGATAGTTCGGTGATGAATTGATAAGCACCAGAGAAATTTACACAGAGAAGATATTGGCTCGAATGGATAAGGTATTCTCACCGAAATGTCCGGTGATGATGTTACAGTATACACCGGAGTGTCTGGTGTTCATAGTGGCTTGAGTGGGGTTTCAACGGTTAGTTTGTGAGAGTATACTCACCAGATGATCCGGTGTTAGTACTACTGTTCTCACCGGATCATTCGGTGTTAATAGCTTTTCAAAGCCGTTGGGTTAATGGCTAGTGCGCGGGTTTGAGACTATAAATACCCCTCCACTCAGTTATTTAAAGGTGTGGTGTGCTGTTGGAGTCTAGAGAAATTCATATACACATCCAAGCTACCAAAGTGCTTAAAGAGATCGTCCAAGGTAATTAAGTACAAGATTAGAGAGTGATTAGTTCTTATTGGCCTAGAGAGTGTGTTGCTATGTGATTGCTACCTAGAGACTGGCTCAAGGAGTGATCCAAGCTTACACCAAGTTGTACGCCGGCACCTTGGAGTTTTAGTGACTCGCCGACAACTTGAGCCAGAGTTGCTCAAGCTCGTTGACCCTACGACTTGGTGTGAAGCAACGACGAGAAACGTGCACGGGGACGCGGAAGCCCTTGCCTTGGTGGCTTAAGCTCCGAAGTGATCATGGTGGCGAGGAATCGGAAGAGAGACTAGTGGTGAGACCTTACCTTGGTGGCTTAGTGGCTTATCCGGGTGGAGGCATTGTCTTTGTGACTTGGTGACTCAAAAGTCGTGACCGGGTGCTGTCGGTGTATCAGGAACCAGGGGTCCCTGAGTCCCGAGGCCAAGCCAGCCATCCGCCACATGTCGCCATCCCGCGAGGTCCCTCCTGCGGGGTGAGGAAAGTTCAAGTCCCGGGAGAAGGTGCTCGGGGCCACAGTCCGTGGTTCCCAAGCACCCCAGTTCCCCGATGATCCGCGGAGTTTCAGTACCGGGAAGAAAGTGCTCGGGGAGGTGCCCGGTCACCCCCGAGCGCCCTAGTCCCCCGACGATTAGAAGAGCCAAGTTCCGGGAGAGAGTGCTCGGGACTGCGTATGGCAGCTCCCGAGCGCTCGGTTCCCCGAGGATCCGCTTAAGAGTGCTCGGGGCTGCACGTGGTAGCCCCCCGAGCCCTCAGTTCCCCGAAGGATCGGACAAGAGTGCTCGGGGCTGCACGTGGCAGCCCCCGAGCACTCGGTTCCCCGAAGGTTCGTGCAAGAGTGCTCGGGGAGGTGAACAATACCCCTGAGCACCCGGTACCCCGAGGACAAGGATAGGCATTCTCGGGAGAGAGTGCTCGGGGAGGTGAACAGTACCCCCGAGCACTCGGTGCCCCGACGACTCAGAAAGACCCCCGAGGCACCCGCCGATGGGGTGTCAATCAGTCAGAGGTCCGATGCTGCATTCAATGAGCGTGCGTGGCCTGACATCCCCAACTGCTCCCGCCGCAGTGTCAGTTCCTGCCATGTTTTGGCAGAGAGGCGTGGGCCTATTAATTGCATGGGTCCCGTCCCGTATCATCCGGTGTGTCTCGGGATAATATCGCCAGGATCAAGGCGTTCCGTCTGCCGCCCTGCTGTGGCAGAGGAACAAGACAGGGCGGGCACACCGGGTTGCTCTGCGGCTGCCCGGTGGGCCCTCTCTACGACGCCCGTTGCCAGGGCGTTTATGGTGACAGGTGACCGGGCGTGCGCCGCGTTTTTCACCCCCCGGTCACTTCACCCAGAAGAAATGATGACGCCTTTCCCAGGTATGGCGTCTTGGAACTCGTGCCCCCCTCCTTCCCGTTCGGGGCATGTCACAGCCGGCGAGTGCATAAAAGAGCCGGCAACACAGAAGAGAAGGATGGACCCAAAAAAACCATCGATAGAAGGCCAAGAAATCGAAGAATCGAGCAAGAGACCGCAAGCATCGAATACAGAAGCACCAAAAACCGAACCATAGACCAACTCAAGGCACAGTCCCCGCCCAAGAACAAGGAGCCTCAAGTTCTTAGTTAGACAAATATTCTTGTAACCAGCAACATCCTTAAGGGACTTCCTTAGAACAGTTATTACATCCATACAGGAGTAGGGTATTACGCCCCCATGCGGCCCGAACCTGTCTAAATTCCGGTGCATTTACTTCTCTTTGCACTAGATCATCACCCCCACCACCGGCCGTTGCATTTACTCTCATTCATTTCTCCGACGAACTTATTCAGGATCATCCCCCCGGTCGAATCTCTAAAAAGGGGTCTCTCAGGATCCCTGCGACAGGAGTTAATCCTCCGACAGCTGGCGCGCCGGGAGCATATCCTTTGTGGAGCTCCAACGTGGACTAGTGGTGGCATTCATGCCATTGATACAACAGGAGAAATCCTTGTGTCAAGTTAGCTCTCTCTACCTTATTTATGTTTTCGCATTTACTTACTTGGAATTTACTTCTTAGATAGGTTTGCAAAAATTTACTTCTTAGATAGGTTGAAAACGCTTTGATCGGTAGAGTAGACACACTAAATAAATCTAGAGCACATTTAGATAGAAACTAATATAGGTTTATCTTGTGTTGCTTTTGGAGCCAAAATAGTTCTAAGTGTCCTAATTCACCCCCTCTTAGAACGTCATTGTCGGTGTATCAGGAACCAGGGGTCCCCGGATCCCGAGGCCAGGCCAGCCATCCACCACATGGCGCCATCCCGCGAGGTCTCTCTTGTGGGATGAGGAAAGGCCAAGTCCCAGGAGAAGGTGCTCGGGGCCACGGTCGGTGGCCCCCGAGTACCCCAGTACGCCGATGATCCGCGAAATCTGAGTACCGGGAAGAAAGTGCTCGGGGAGGTGCCCGGTCACCCCCGAGCACCCTAGTCCCCCGACGATCAGAAGAGCTAAGTTCCAGGAGAGAGTGCTCGGGGCTGCGTGCGGTAGCTCCCGAGCGCTCGGTTCCCCGAAGATCCGTACAAGAGTGCTCGGGGCTGCACGTGGCAGCCCCCGAGCACTCGGTTCCCCGAGGGTTCGTGCAAGAGTGCTCGGGGAGGTGAACAGTACCTCCGAGCACCCGGCACCCCGAGGACAAGGATGGGCATTCTCGGGAGAGAGTGCTCGGGGATGTGAACCGTACCCCCGAGCACTCGGTACCCCAACGACCCAGAAAGGCCCCCGAGGGGCCTGCCGATGAGATGTCAACCAGCCAGAGGTCCGAGGCCGCATTTAATGAGCGTGCATAGCCTGATACCTCCAACTGCTCCCGCCGCGCTCAGCGTCAGTTCCTGCCACGTTTTGGCAGAGATGCGTGGGGTCATTAATTGCACAGGTCCCGTCCCGTGCCATCCGGCTTGTCTCGGGATAACGTCATGAGGATCAAGGCGTTCTGTCTGCCGCACTGCTGTGGCAGGGGAACAAGACAGGGCGAGCACGCCGGGTTGATCTGCGGCTGCCCAGTGGGCCCTCTCCACGGCGCCCGTTGCCAGGGCATTTATGGTGACGGGCGACCGGGCGGGCGACGCATTTTCCACCCCCGGTCACTTCACCCATAAGAAATGATGACGCCCTTTCCATTTATGGCGTCTCAGAACTCAAGCCCCCTCCATTCCGTTCGGGGCATGTCGTGGCCGGCGAGTACTTAAAATAGCCGGTAACACAGAAGGGAGCACAACAACGAGAGACAACACCAACAACGATGAAAAAACCCCAACCCCAAGACGAACCAGACCCACAACGAGAGTTTGGGAGTAGACACGAAGAACACAGCGCAAGAGAGACACTGTGAGCAAGGTTGAGCACAGTTCCAGCCGAAGAACAAGGAGCCTCAAGCTCATAGTTAGGCCAACATCCTTGTAACCAGCAACATACTTGAGGGACTTCCTCAGGACAGTTATAGCATCCATATAGGAGTAGGGTATTACGCCCCCGTGCGGCCCGAACCTGTCTAAATTCCGGTGCATTTACTTCTTCTTGCACTAGGTCGTCACCCCCACCACTGGCCGTTGCATTCATTCCCATTTATTTCTCCGACGAACTTATTCAGGATCATCCCCTCGGTCGAATCTCTAAAAAGGGGTCTCTCGGGATCCCTGCGACAGGAGTTAATCCTCCGACAGTCATCGATTCCTACATACAGCTTGAAGAAGGAATCAAGGAATGATCCTAACTTGTACCGAGAGGTACACCGACACTTTTGAGTCTTGTTGAGTTGTCGGCATTTTAGGTCTTGGTGGCTCAAGCTTGTCGACCCTCCGACTTGGTGTGGAGGGGCAGCAAGACACGTGTACGGGGATATGAAGACCCTTTCCTTGGTGGCTCAAGCTCCGAAGTGATCACGGTGGCAAGTGACCGGAAGAGAGGCTAGTGGTGAGACCTTGTCTTGGTGGCTCATTCGGCTTGAGGCATTGCCTTGGTGGCTCAAGAGTCGTGACCGAGTGCCGATCGGGACCATATCCTTGGTGGAGTTCCAATGTGAACTAGGATGGTATTCATGCCATCGATACCATAGGATAAAAATCTCTTATGTCGAGTTTATCTCTCTTACGTCTTCAACACCGACACAAGCGTGCCCTCCTCATTCTTTGGTGGTGACACTATCGCTCAAGCTCCTTGTTTGGTTCATCATGGGGTTCCTCCATAGGTATAGGAAGGAAACATGAGGAAAGTCCAGCAACAGTCGTCCTGGATCGAATTCTACTCCCTCGTCTTCCAAATATTTGAAATAGAAGCTCCTTTCTTCTCACAACCTCCCCATCCCCATCATCTCCACCACCACGATTGCTTCGTTAACACCTTAGTGAGTTACTGGACAACTATATCCATCTTGTATTCGTGTTTAATCATTAGTTGTTGGATTGTGTTAAGATTAGTAGTTTGTATAACTTGCTGTTTTGATCCATGAGTTATTCATATTGCATTTCATTCATTTACTTATGGCTGTTCATACTATGCCAGAGTGATTGATTAGGTATTAGGTCAATGATGATCTAACATGAACTAGGGTTTGATGGCGTTAGTGGTAGCCACCGTCGTTAAAGTATACAACAATCGTTGCAAGCCTACAACAAAGGAGTGCTAGCATGGTGGATGCAGCAAAACAAGTCATGCAATTTTATTACCATCTTTTCTTTCTATGTAAATAAACACCTCTAAGATATATATGTGATGTTTGATAACAAATGAATCTTGATGTATAATTTCAATCCAAGGAAATCATTTTTTTTATTGATCCATCTTATTTCAATTTCAATTGAAATAGATAAATAGAAGAGAACAATATTAGTACAAATAACTACATGAAAACATCAAAAAAATAAAAATCATGTACATTTGCATCCCAGTATCCTAAATCGTACAGGAAAAGATTTTCCCTGTCAGAAAATATGTAAGAAACTTTATATTTCCTGTCAGTGTCATTAGGAAAACATGTTCTATATTGTTTTTCTCATGTTCCCTAGTAATATAAAAGGTAGTAGACTTTGCAAATTGTAATAGTGAAGATCATGGAAAGCAACGAAATATCAACTCTTCGCACATGTGGCATAAAGGTCATAAGTTGACCCCTATATCGTGGGGATGAACAATGGAGCAGGCTTGACAATAAATTTATTTTAGTATCCTTGTAAAACTTAAAAGAGTCTCTTGGATCCTCATTGAAGATACTCATCCAAATGATAATCCATCTTTATAATAATAGAATCAATGAAGGCAAATAAAGTATCAACAAAGTAATGATGCTTTGAAAAGATTGTGATCCCATTATGCCTTGACCATATAAACCACCATCCAAGTTGTAAAATGTTTTTTTTATGCTTCTCAGTCAACACATCCTTCCACTTGCAAAATGCACTGGTGGTGGTCACAATAAAAATCAACTAGTTGAAACAAAAAAAAATGTGGTCAATCGATAGATGACAAACAAATTGAAACAAAAAAAATGTGGTCAACTGCAATTGATGACAAAGCAAAGACCATTTGCTCTTTGATTGAGATACCATGAAATTCTTGAATAAGAATGGATGAAATAATATCATTAATTTCTCCCTTTATTACCTTTTATTGATCTCAAATGCACAACTTTTTTGCAAGGTCCAAAAAGAGCTAGCATAGATTATTACAAAGATGTCCTAATCATATCAGGCATTAATTGAAATTTAATAAAAGTGTAAGTTTTGCACAAAAAGGCCATGTGCCAAATAATAAGTAGTAGAAAAGACAGTGAGTAGGACCAATTGCTCTCGTATATGCAATCAACTCGTTGGTAGCCAGTCGTAACCCGATCCATGGGGAAGTTCTCCTTTGAGTAACAATTATAAAATAATGAGTATCATGTGTACCGTTTGCACACTGGAAATACAATATATTGTACACATATTAACAAAAGGATTGCCAAGCAACACTTTCTTATGGGAGCGCACACAAGAGGGTATCGATGGCCAACCTTAAATATAATGGTGAGTACATATCCTCCATACCAAACTCTAGGTTGGGATGATATTTGACATTTAGGTACCACCACGATCGTTCAATCGTAGATCTGACATCACACAACCTAGATAGAATGAGGTGTGTCAAGATCCGGCCAGGACCACCATTGGTTGTTGGTAAACCAGTGGCATGACTCTGTCCGATGCCTCTTTCATGGATTGCGCTGCAAGTAGCTGGTGGGGATCATCAACCGTCAGAACTAGGCCACACACAAGAGTAATAAATGAGGGTGAGAGGAGAAACAAATACGTGACAAAAATGAGAAAAAAGTGATGGCATGTTTTATAATCGAGCATAGGTACGACAAATCCTCCATGTGCTATACATTTTGTCTTGTATTTTTAATGTTGCACTCAAGTCACAGACATCACTAAACAAGATGTATGGTAGCATCTATACATAGCCCATGCTACCTATAGCTAGTCATCGCACACCCTTGTCACCGTCGCCCGTCGTTTCCCCCACGTGTAGGATCTAGGATATCAACAAGAGGGGGATGAATATACGATTTTAATACTAATTGCTAAATGATCAATTCTAGTTGTGGAATTTAATCAATTGATAACCAAGCAAGATAAATATGAGTACATCTAAGTTGATATAAGTAAAAGTTTTCCAATCCTAGGGTGACATGCAACAATTCAATTTCTAAAAATATGAATAGTAAGAATGTAAATTGCACAAATATGAATTTAGCTTAAGAGATATCACTCAAAAGAGACAATATTTTTTCCTAGGGATATCAATGACTTGTATGTCACCCCTAATTCATGTTGAGGTGGGTTCAAGCCCTTGACCGTTCCTCTACCAAGTTACCAATTCTTACTAAGAGATGGACTTGATTTTGAGTTAGGTTAGTCCAATGAACCACTTAATACCTCAATTTCACTAGAGTTGCATTTGATCGCTCCAATGAGGCGTGCACAATGCCACTCACAATCACAATAGGGGCACCTTTCACAAGCTTCTTCAAGGGCTCAATGATTCCACTACCTCCAAACCGTTTAAGAGTCGACAACCACCGAGAGTAACAAGTCGATGACGTTTTGCTTGAAGGATCACTAGTACCACAAACCTCAAACACTTGAATTAAAGCACTAGAATGCTTTCACTCTCACAAAAATATATACAACTAAATAATGAGAGGGAGCGAGGGACTCAACACTACTATGGAACATGCTATCATTGTCGGTTCAAAACTAGCAACATTGTCGATTTTGGAACCGATAGTGAATTAGCGATAGAATTATGAACCGACAGTGATAGTAAGTATTACTATCGATTTAAGTCATGAACCGGCAGTGATAATTCATCCACATGTGCAAAAATACTCTATTGTAAACTCTTCGGCATGGGGATCTGTCTCAAGTTTGATCTCAAACTTGAGATAGAGACCCCATATCGAAATATTTGTGGTAGAGTATTTTATATCTAAATTTAAATTCACAGCAAAATCTCAATCAACATTAGGATCAATGTGCCATACGGTGCAAAAGTGCTCAGAGCTCCTAACTCCTGGTAAAGTGGTTTTGCATCGCAAGGCACACTTATCCCCATGTTCCAGCTTGATCCTAATTTGAAACTACAATCTTGTTGAAGTCGCAATGACAAGTAGGATCAGATGTTGCAAAGTTATTGTACCAGGAGCTTTCTATCTTGGGATCTAGGCTTGTAGTGTTGCACCATATGTCGAAGAGCTCCTGGTACAATAATATTGCACTATCTGTTTTACATCATGGGATATCCGAGTGATAATAGTAAATCTAAATAAATGGTAAAAATATAATCATCTTAAAGCAAATGTGTTTTCTTCAACTGAAGGGATCCATGGCATCCTAAGAGGGGGTGAATTAGGACACTTAGAACTATTTTGACTCCAAAAACAACACAAGATAAACCTATATCAATTTTTATCTAAATATGCTCTAAGTTTATCTAGTGTGTCTACTCTACCGATCAAAACACTTGTAACCTATCTAAGAAGGTAAATTGCAAGAATGTAAATGCGAAATGTAAATAAGGTAGAGAGAGTAAACTCAGCACAAGAATTTTTTCTCATGGTATCAATGGCATAAATGCCACCCCTAGTCCACGTTGGACTTCACAAAGGATATGCTCCCGGTCAGCACCCGGTCATGGCTCTTGAGCCACCAAGTCACAAAGATAAGGCCTTCACCTGGATGAGCCACCAAGCCACCGAGGCAAGGTCTCATCACTAGCCTATCTTCCGGTTTCTTACCACTGTGATCACTTCAAAGCTTGGACCACCAAAGTAAGGGTCTTCGCGTCCCTGCACAATCACTTTGCCGCCGCTCCACACTAAGTCGGAGGGTCAACAAGCTTGCCGGTGTGTCACCAAGACTCTAAGGTGCCGACGTACCACTTGATACAAGGTCGGATCACTCTTTAATCCACTCTTTAGGCAACAATCACCTGGTAACACTCTGTCTAGCCCTATAAGAACTAAACACTCTCAAATGTTGTGCTTAATCGCCTTGGATAATCACTTTAAGCACTTTGGTGGCTTGGATGTCTTGTCAGGTGTACATTAACTTCTCTGGACTCTAGCAACACGCCACTGCTTCAAATGACTGAGTGAAGAGGTATTTATAGTATCAAACCCGCGCACTAGCCATTAACCCAACGGCTCTGAAAAGCTGTTAATATCGGATGATCTGGTGAGAATAGTAGTACGAACACCGGATCATCCGGTAAGTACACTCTCACAAACTAGCCGTTGGAACCTTACTCAAGCCTCTGTGAACACCGGACACATCGATGTATACTTCATCTCTATCACCAGACTATCTAGTGAGTTATCCTGAGCAATCCGAGCCTTTCCTTCTTCTCTATGTAATTTGCTCCGATGTATACATCCGGTGTACATCACTTCATCACCGGACTATCCGGTGAGTTAACTTTAGCCAACCGAGCCAATGCAATCCTTTCTGGAAATAATGCTCCGGTGTTATACAACCTTAATCACCAGACCATCCGATGCCTTGAATTTCATTATGCTTCTTTACACTGTTCATTGTCTGATGTTCATTCCATTCACAATGGACCATCCGATGGGTTGAACCTTTGATCTTCAGCGGCTGCATTATTCTCTGGTAATAATACTCTGGTGCAATCATTCTTCTCAACATCGAACCATTCATGGGTTGAGCCTTCTTTTCTTTTCTCTAGAAATGATCCAGTGCAACTCCCACGGATCACCAGACTATCCGGTGAGGCTTAACCTTCATTCTTCAGCACAACACCTTCTCTGGAAGAATTGCTCCAGTGAGCACTCTGCTCAAACACCGGACCTTTCCGTGAGGTCTTCATGCCTCTCTCCCATTTGATAAATATACTCTAGTGAGTTCAAACACCTAGAGCACCAGACCATCCAGTGAGGCAAATCTTCCTGGAACTTCTCAAATTCAGTCCAACTTTGTCCCGGTTGCGGTGACTTCTTTATGTATTGCATCCATGAGACCTACTAACATATATTCTTGACAAATATGTTAGTCTCATTGACTATGTTATCATTAATCACCAAAATCATAATCATAGTCTAATGGGGCTATTTTCGCTACAACCACTCTTTTATATCCACCTATTGCCACAATCTTGAACACTCAACTTGCCACTCATTTAGTTGGGGAGACAGAGATGAGGAAATGGGAAGACATGCTCAAGAGATGGGGAGACGTGGCGATGGGTTCGAGAGATAGGGCGATGGGCTCAGGAAATAGGTAGACGGCTCGGGGAAATGGGTGACGGGATCAGGGGATGACGAGGACTGGCTCGGTAGACGATGAGGTTGGCGTCGGGCTTTGGAGATAGCTCAAGCTCGAGAAAACGAGGGCGGCTACGATGTCAGCGATGAGCTTGATAGATGATGAGTTCAGTGACGGGCTTAGGAGACGGTTTAGGCTCGAGGAAACGAGGGCGGCCGTGAGGTCGGCAATAGGCTTGGAGGACGTGGAAGACATGCCAGAGCTATAGAGACGATCGAAGTAGCGATGGTGACCATCCCACCATTTTGACTGCCACTACCCATCGATATTGATTTATGGAGATTAGGAGCAAAGTGAGATGGGGAGTGGATTGAGGGAGACATGCTCAGGATTTATAGAAAGATTATCACTGCCAGTTTGAAATATGAACCGACATAGATAATGATTATCACTGCCAGTTTGTACTAGCTCAATTATTACTCTATTGGTGAGCTTATGAACCAACAATGATAATCTTTATTACTATCGGTTTGGAATACAAGCCAACATTGATAAGTATTATCACTGTCGATTCGTATTGTCTAAATTATTGCTCAATCGGTGAGCTTATGAATCGGCAATGATAAATATTATCACAGCCGATTCGTATTTCGAACTACAGTGAAGTATCACTGTCAATTCATAGTTAGAACCAACATTGATATCAACTATCATTGTTGGTTCTTAACAGCTCATTGATAGATCTACCGGTTCGGCTTATGAACCAGCAGTGAAAGGGAGGTATTGATGACCCTTTTCTGTAGTAGTGTAATGTTATCAAGTATGGAATCTAAATGGCCCAAAGAGTCACCTTGCACCTGGTTGGGGACTATTTATAGGCTACACCTCATAATATAGTTGTTGCACAAATAGTGACAAGCCCCTGCGTTCTTAGCGGTTAGATCGCTGCCAAGCCCAACTGCTAGTTTTTGAAGTTGTTGGTCAGATCGTGAGACCTCATGATCAGACCACAAGTCATTTCAAAGAGCACATGTGCTCTAGACTCAGTGGCGGTCAGACCATCCCTTCTGGCTATTAGATCGCAAAACCTTTCAGCTAATAAACACATTGTGTTCAAGTGCTAGACCTTCTAGAGACTTTTCCCTCTCTACATAGGTGACATTCAAATCGTCATCTCTGGCAGCCAGATCGCCAAACCCTGATAACTTAGAATTTTTTAGGGCAAAGTTTCCAGCTCTCTCAAACTAATCTTTCATCTAAAATGCAATGCAAGTTTGAGCTAAGTGGCAGCTATATTGTGAGGAACTATCCAAATTGTATTCTAATTAATCATTAGGAATGATCTATAACATAATCACAACCATAACGATTAACCAGAATCCAATTTTGGTTGTCCTGGCACGTATTTTGTGCCTAAGATTGTAACACATGCATTTCCAACATATAACATCACAACGAAAGAGAGAATAATTAAATATATTACAGGTTCTTAAGCACTTAACCATTTATACAATTTACAACAAAAGGAAGCTAGGAGGGTAAAGAACAGATCACCTCCTAACCAAAACTAGAAACTACGCAATGAATCATAACACGTATTAACATCAAAAGCTAAGTGAAGCTATACGCCCTTAGGCTCCACCCAAAAGCACGCCACACGAGTAGTTTGCACTACTCATTCTCGCCACCTATATTGGCAGGCATGAAATAGCCAAACATGACCTCCTCCTCACCAACGGTACCTGAAAGAGCAGCGTGAGTACGAAGATACTCGAAAGACTTAATCCATAATAGGTACATAGAATAATCCGACTTCAAGTATTATGCATTTAAGTCATTAGCAAGGAGTGGGACACAAGGTTAAGTAAATTTATAAGTGCAAGCAACCTAACACCTATGTGTGAGCATCTATACTTAACTCAAAGCTGAAAGTATCTCTAGTCCCCTATGTGGGTTTGGACAATTTATGACAAATGATTAAGAGACTAATGAATTTAATAAGGTTTTGGACAGGTATTAGTCCCTTTGAAGAAGTAAAATGACATCGACGTCCTTCAAAAAGAAAAGAGAAGCGGCATATAGTTATTCGATAGATTTAAATTTATTTTACTTTTGAATTTGAGTATAGGTGCGCCGTACTATCAAGAGGGATGCGTTTGGATTGACTTGAAGTTGTCTCGGTGCTTAAATAACTCTTCTAGATCAAAGATGAGAGACACATATCACCCCACGAACACCGGATGTTTAAAAAAAATTGTCGAGACTGTATGTTATCAATGCTCTTCGGATGACTCTATGTCTTTCTCGATCTCTAGCTCTCTCGTTTTCCTCTATGTTACAAGGTTCCTTATCTTTCTATATCGAGCTCCCCTTTCTATGAAGTGCTCCCCCCTTTTATCTACCGGGAGAGACCCTCCAAGGAGTGCCCAGAACGAGGGCATAAGTTCCCGTAAACAATAAATGGAAAGCGACCATCATGGGTCTACAATTGATGTTACAGAGGGTTGAAAATATATCCCTCGGACGGTCCCATCGGTCTTCACGTCCCAGCTTTAGCAGGCGCAGGGGCGCCCACCTGCCAGCCTTTGAGTACTCTCTCATGCCCGTCTAGTCAGAGTAGGTCTGACATGGTCTGATGCAAAAGGGCGATAAGCGATAAGCCTCAAGCCCATCGAAGATATCTTCAAGCCGTCTTTCTTTATGGGCCCCACGAGGAGACATACAATGGGACCCGCTGTATTAATTGTGCCCACGCCTTCCTACCAGGCGACGGCAGGGACTGACGTATTCAGTACGGTAGGCATGGGGGAGAGTGGTTGGATGTGACCGTCCATGCTCCCCATTAAATGCAGCATCGGGCCTCTCACCGACCGACTCCTCATCGTGAAGTCCCTGCAGGATCCATCGGCATGGGGCTTGCCGGGTGCTCAGGGCACTCTGGGTGCTCGGGGGCCAACTGTTCTTAGCCCTAAGCGCCCAGTCCCGGACCTTTCTTCCCTCAGGTCCTCGGGGCACTTCGGGTACTCGGGGACCAACTGTTCTTGGCCCCAAGCGCCCAGTCCCGGACCTTGCTCTTCTCGGGTCCTGGGGGCACTCTGGGTACTCGGGGACCAACTGCTCTTGGCCCCGAGCGCCCACTCCCGGACCTGGCTCTTCTTGGGTCCTCGGGGCACTCTGGGTACTCGGGGACCAACTGCCCTTGTCCACGAGCGCCTATTCCCGGACCTGGCTTTTCTCAGGTCCTCGGGGCACTCTGGGTACTTGGGATCAACTGTTCTTGGCCCCGAGCACCCGCTCCCGGACCTGGCTTTTCCGGGGCCCTCAGGGAGATGGTCCCCGAGGGAAGGCGCCATGTGGCACTACGCTGTCCTGACCTCGGGACTCGGGAACCCCTGGATCCCATATCACCGACAGCAGCCCCCGGGCCCATCGGCAGGCGATGGTCCAGAGACTGAGGGTAGGGCCCTATTTCTTTGAGGCTGATCACAACATTGGTGCCACGTGGCTTTCTGTCACCCGGTGTCGAAGTCTTTGCGGGCATTGCAATTTTTAGGCCCAAGCTCTTGGTATAATCCAAGGAGGAGCCGAAAGGCCGCGTGCCCTTTAGAATTTCGAGGAAGGCGATGACGAGGCGGGAGACGCCCCAGGCTTCCACGTGGATCGAGGAAGACGTGCCTCGCTTATCGCGCTGAGGAATAAGGTGTTTGAACTCCCAACGATAAAAAAGGGGAGAGGCAACGGACCGTTACCTTCCTCAATTGCCATTCTTGCCGTTGTCATTCTTGCCTTTGTCATTATTGAGCACTGGGAGCCTTCTCTTCAGCCTTCAGTGCACCCTAACTCTAGCCACCTCCAACGCACCTCCCACCCATGAAAATGCCAAGGGCAGGAGGCGGCTATCGGGAAGCGTCAAATGTCGGCGGCATTCTACCGAAATCCCACCTCCTGAACGAGGAGGGCGCAGAGAAGGTGCGGAAGCTTATGGTCCCCGCTGGCCAGCGGGGAGCATCGGTGGTGACGCTGGCCACCCATCCGCCCGCCCCGCGTGGGCCCGGGCAGATTGTCATCTTTGCCTCCTTCGTGGCCGCCGGTCTAGTCCCGCCTTTTTGGCATTCTTCATGCAAGTGCTGGACACTTACGGCATCCAGTTGGCCCACCTGAGCCCAAATTCGTTGGTGATCCTGGCGGTCTTCGCCCACCTCTGCGAGGTGTTCGTAGGGGTGCCGCCGTCGGTGGCGCTCTTCCGGCACTTCTTCATCCTCCGAGCGGCCGGGAAGAAGAAGGGGTCGGACGATGTGGAGGTCGTGGGTTGCTGCAATTTTCGTCTGCAGGAGGGATTCGACGACGCCTACATCCAGCAGGTGTTGCGCGGCAAGTGGGACGACTGGCGCCGGGACTGGGTCTAGGTCGACGCCAGCCCCCACGACCGCCTTTCGCTACCTCGATCGCCGGCAGAGCCCATCAAACGGGTTTGGGAGTCTGCCCCCGCGGAGGATGCCCGCCTGCGCCCGGTGCTAAACCACATCAAAGACCTACGCCGGGCGGGGCTTACATCGCTAATGGTGGTCGCCGACTTCCTGCACCGCCGGCTGGCCCCTCTGAGGGAACACGCCTGTCCCGTCTGGATGTACACCGGGCCTCATGATGTGACGAGGACGTGCATAGGCGAGGGCGGGAACCTTGATGAGGGGGCCCTGGCGACGCTGCTCAAGGTGGTGACCGGCGTCGAAGACCTCGCCCGGGCGGTCCTGCCAAGCGAAGACCTGGCGCTTTGCTCAGACCCGGGCCGGGCGGCTCTCCAGGAGTCGATACCGGCCTTTGACACCCAGGGGCCGACGGACCGCATGGGGCGTCGAGACCCCGGGACACTGCACATTCCCGGGGCGGACGACAACGTAGGGCGGGGCGCTGCCGCAGACGATGGCAGACCGCCAAGCCGGTGCGACAAGGGGAAGCGCCCCGGTCGCCCATCCCCCTACCGTCCTCATCCTCTTCGTCTCCATCACCTCCGCCATCCCCGCGCCGAGAACCTTAGTGTGTGCATGTGTGCAAAATTTCAAACTGCTCCAAAAGAGTGCCATTTAGTGGCTGTCAAGAAAATTCTTAGATATTTGAACTTATTGGCTATTTGATATTTGAAAACTCCTTATCTTGGCTTATGGTATCCTAAAGGTTCATCCTTTGAACTTATTGGCTATTCAGATTCTGATTATACCTGTTGCAAAGCGGATAGGAAAAGCACATCAGGGACTTGCCAACTCTTGGGTAGGTCCCTGGTATCTTGGTCATTAAAGAAACAAAATTCCGTAGCCCTATACACCGCTGAAGCCAGGTACATTATTGTGGGTACTTGTTGTGCACAACTACTTTAGATGAGGCAAACCTTGAGAGACTATGGCTACAACATGACCAAAGTCTCACTTTTGTGTGACAATGAGAGTGTCATAAAAATAACCAATAATCTTGTACAATACTCAAGAAACAAAACACATAGACATCCATCACCATTTCTTGAGAGACCACTCAACCAAAGGGGATATCGATATTCGCCATGTGAAAACCGAAAAAACAACTAGCCGATATCCTCACCAACTAGACGAGCAAAGGTTTTTTGAGTTGAGAAGTGAGCTAAATATCCTAGATTGTCGCAATGTGGCTTGATATACTGCATGCAATTGATTGTTTTAGCTTTATAGCTTTAATAGCTAGAGGCTTGCGAAAATTTCTTTCAAATGCAATTTTTGAAAATATTTGATTCTTCGATCTTATGATCATAATTTGCTACTTGTAATCATAGCTATGTATTGTTACTTGTTGGCTGATCACAAGTGGTAAAAATATCTTATATGTCCAACAATCCTTCTCCCAAAAACCCTCGTCAATTTATTCAGCTCAAAAAATCCTTCTAATGTGATAGAACCCGGATGGTTCGGCCCAACCCGGAGTATCTAAACTCTAGAAGTCTTCAGCTCCCTGGCCACATATGTCGAGTTGACAGAACCCGGAGTCTCCGGGTTAACCTAGATACTCCAGATTCTGTCACTGAATTTGGAGGATCTAGGTTTCCCTCGGGAAGACCCTCTTGGTTTGGAGTTTTACTCCAAACCGAAGTCTCGGGGTCCACCCGGATGCTCTGGGTAAGTCAGTCTTTTCTTTTTAACCCCGAAGTGTTACCCCTTTACTTCATCTTTTACCTATCCCTTCATCCTCTCACTGTAGTCATCTCCCCTCCGGCGACTAAGAGATTCCATCGGAGATTCTTTCGAGTTCTTCATCTTTTGAGCCTCTCCTTTGACCAGAATATCCGGACCTCCCTCCGAATCATCTGCGGAATCATCGGTTGGACGTAAAGATAACCCTAAAGACCTTATTTTCCTGATCTCTCAATGTTCCTCTCTAGAGTTGATTTTCTTTGGTAAAGATGATCTATATCCTTCCTAGAGTCACACATTTCAATGTTTTGGAAATGCATTAGACAAATGAACCAAATCCCATATCATTCCCCTGGAGTCGGGCTACCCGGAGTATCCGAGTAGGCCCGAATACTCCGAGCTGTCCAGATTAGTTCATCTAAGAGATGTTCATCAATTCAAATCTTGTGCAATCCTTCTTGAATCTCAAGCATTCTATTCATATCTATCTCAGGGTATATCAAGATGGGTCGTGACAAGTTTGACTCTTAAACTTATCAAAGAAGGATGAAAGCTCGATTTGATCCGCATGCTCAAAGCGACGCTCCTCCACAACTGGCTAAATCTGGTGGAAATGGGAGTGGCAGTGGCAGCGGTAGTGGCCATGGGTGTGTCCACAAGGCCACTAAAAGGATGCCAGTCTCATCAGGGTGGGATTCGGATTGAAGAACCGGCTCAAACTGCCAATTTGCCTCTTAGCACTACCTTGCGTAGAAGGAGAACAAAGAAGGCAGCTAAAAAAGGGAAACACAAAGCTGTGGGTTCAGGATCAAGAGATCATGGAGAAGAAAGAGATGAGGAACAAGAAGAAATGGTCTATGTGCAACCTTTAAAGCTTTACTAACCCCTTAGAACATGCACTTTATCTGATGTGCCCGGAGAATGGTGGATTACATGAAAAAGGCCAGTAGAGCCAAGGAAAAAAGAGAGGAGGATCCCATTGACTATGAGAAGAGTATGACGAATCATCATTTTTGGAATGACTTTTAGAAAAAAATTTATGAAAGTGTGATCCTTAAGAAGAACAAACCCGTCTCTCCTATGCAATGGATTGGCTGAGACTATATGGCTAGCAAGGATGATCGTATCTTCAATGAGGTCATTGCAGCATGTGAATACAAAAGGGTTAAAAGAATTTTGGGGTTGAAGTATGATTGGAGTGTTAAATTCATAGCTCAGTTACATGCCACACTTCACTTTGATCATGAGGAGAACCAAACGATGCAATGGATGATAGAAGGAAAGAGATATCAAATCAAGTATAGAACATTTGGTCGCTTGTTTGGTTTTCATATCCGTGATTCAAGCAAGACTAAAATCCACACTGAGCAGCAGCTAACTTCTGATGAATTGGATTTTATGTATGAGAATCAAAGTCCAGTGACTCACAGGGTTAACCTTACAGGCCGGAGCTCGGTTCGGTAACCGAAAATTTGCGGTTACCGGTCAAAAATTCAAAAAAATTCGGATAAAATTCATTTGGCAAAATTTAAAATTTGGAAAAAAAATCGCGATTTTAGCCGTTCGGTAACCGGTCGGTTTGGACCGTTTACCGAGCGGTTTTTGCGATTTATCGAGCGGTTTTCTCGAATTTTCCGCATTTTCGGTAACCGCTCGGTTTTCTCGATTTATCGAGCGGTTCTCTCGATTTTCAGTGAAGTTCAACAAAAAAACCAAAAATTATCTCAATCTTGTAAAATCAATAACTAATTCATCTAATCTTAAAATCAAGTGAAACAAATTTTGTTGGTTTCCTTGTAACATGATCTGCATGATAAAAGTATTTATACTCATAAAAAAGTTCAAAATTTTCTATGAGAAATTGTATTTGTTAAACCAAGTTAAATGCATAGTTTACTTTTTGATAATCCAAAAATCATGAAACTAATTTTGTTAGTCTTCTTACATGATCCTATTTCTTTTAAAAATACATGAACTCATGAATTAGTTATTGTAACATGCATGATTGTGTAAATATGTTGTGACTAGATTAATTTATAACTGACCCATCACCCCTCAAAAATTAGTGAAACCACTTTCATTAGCTTATTTATACTATGATTTATGTAGGAAAAATAATAGTAGACATGAAAAAGTTAATTACAGTGATGTTTCTTAACATATTCACTTTATGTTTGTGAACTTTGTAAAAATCATAGAGAAATTAATAGAACTCTAAATAAAGTGAAATCAATTTTAAAGGTTCTCTTAAAATATTTTTTACACAAGAAAAATATGTGTTTGCATGTTACACTTTTTCTTAACATGAGTTAATAACTGAGCCGCACGTTTCAATTTTTTTTCATTTTTTTCAAACTTTCTCCCTATAGAATATGATGCAAACGACATTATTTTTGAATATTTTTTCACAGAAGGTCTTAGAATTGTGTCTAGTTTTTTTAAAGATTTTTTTCAATTTATTTATTTATTTTTTTTTTGAATTTTTTGAATTCAAATTCGGTTACCGCACGGTTTCTAAAACCGGACCGGACCGAGAAGGTCGGTTATCGCGGTTTTTGAGCAGTTACCGTCGGTTTTTTGAACCGTGGTGACTCATGGCACAACCAAAGGCATGAGAGCTTTCTACAGATGCCTAAATTTCTTGTTTCGTGCCACTTTATCTCCTAAAAGTGGGGATGCCACTACCGTTCAAGGTATAACCAGAAATGTGCTTGCTAGGATGGTCAGTGAAAATTGACCTTTCAGTGTGGTGGATTTCATCTGGGAAGAAATTCATATTACATCCTACACACCTACCAGAGTTGTATCTATGCCCCTTACATCATGTACGTGATTGAAAATGTCACAAAGAAGAACTTCTTTAAAGAAGTGTAGCATGAGCCCTATAGGGTGAGGTTGATTAGCTCAAGATTCATTCCCGCTATGCCACCTTCCGCTCCTTTGATTGCTCCTAGTACCTCTCAAAGAACTGCACCAAGGCGTACACTTACCTCTCATAGCATACCATCTTTTGTCAAGAGTGCACTCAAAGTATTTTGAATATTTGCACTCATAATGCTGTAAAGATTAAGGAGTATAAAGACAAGACAAATGTGAGGTTGAGAAAGTTTGAGGAGAGGCAAAAGGCTATCTATGCTAATTTGAGGATTGAGCCTCCTTGCACTCCAGTTGCCTCAAAAGAAGATATGAGTGAGCCAAAAAAAATTAAAATCCTTGGGCTTGGTATGATGAAGCTCAAGCTGCTGTTGTGGGCACCGTAACGTCTCATGCTCAAGAAATGGAAGAAGAATCCGAAGAAGAGGAAGAAGCCTATGGTGGTACCGAGGAAAGTCCTCAAGATGATGGCGATGCTAGTGGAAGTGGGGATGGAGACGAGAATGAGGAGTATGAGGGTAGTGACTAGTTCTCCATCCTTTTCTCTTTCTTTTTGGTGCTTGATGCCAATGGGGGAGAAATATCTCAATTTATTACTTTTTTCTTCTTCTCATTTATGTTGGACATGTAAGCATATTATAATAATCTGTGATGACTATGTGTGGTGTGCTTGATGCCGTACTTTAAATTTGTAAGGACTTAAGTCATTAGTGTGAGATAATGCTATGTGATGTGATGCCATTGTAATAATCCTAAGATAGACCATGTCATACGCATCACATTTATCATCTTCACTCACACTTGTTGCACCCCACGAATGCTAAGATATAGGGGAGCTCTAGCAAAATTCCTTCAAATATATGCATTAATCGTGATTTCAAAATTCAAACTTATCTAATGCATATATTTAGGGGGAGCTCACAATATATCTTAGGATTCAAAATCTTTATTTTAAAATATCTTTTGTAAACTTTAATCATGTGATCATCAATCACCAAAAAAGGGGGAGATTGAAAGTGCATCTAGGCCCCCTATGTGGGTTTTGGACAATTGATAACAAACGATTAAGCGACTAATGAGTTTATTGAGGTTTTGGATAGGAATTAGTCCATTTGAAGAAGCAAAATGACATTGGCGTCCCTCAAAAAGAAAAGAGAAGCGGCATATAGTTACTCAATAGATTTAAATTTATTTTATTTTCGAATTTGAGTATAGGTGCGCCGTACTATCAAGAGTGATTCGTTTGGATTGACTTGAAGTTGTCTCAGTGTTCAAATAACTCTTCTAGACTAAAGATGAGAGACACATATCATCCCCATAAACACCGGATGTTTTAAAAAAATTGTTAGGACCCAGATACTCCGGGTGACCGAAGTCTCCAAACAATACTCTGGCAGGGGGTTCTCGGTCTATGGTTGGAGTTCAACCTGGAGTCTCTGGATTGGCCCGAATACTCTGGGTAACCGGAGTCTCCGGATGATACTCCGGCAAAGAGTCTCAGTGAGAGCCTATAAGTTTCACTCGGAGTCTCCAGGTTGATCCAGATACTCTAGGTCCTATGTTCATCCAGACTTTTCGGGTTGGGTTCCAGAAATGCTCATCGTTGAACCTTGCTAAAATGCCTCATTTCATTTCAATATCGCCAGACCTTGACGGGGTTTATTTCTCCAACGGAAGCAGTCTCACTACGGGAAACCAAGGCTTTATATGCTTTTCCTGCACACTAGTTTTATTCAGATTCGGCAACCCTAGGAGGATTCTTTCTAAAAGGTAAAGCCAATCATAGGAGGGTATTTTACTTGTAAAGACTGTTTTTATCAAAGGTGCGATTCTCTCCTCTTACAATAGCCTGTGAGAATGCCAGTGCCCAACTATTCTGTCCCGATCTTAAGCTTAAGTAAGAATGATAAGTTTGGGAGGCAATAAAAGCATAAATTGCCATCACCAGTCATTAAGTAAGGGTCGGTGGCTATGCGATAAGTGCCACCTCGGAGTCTCCGGGTTGACCCCAATATTCCGGGTCAGTACATGAGAAATTCTACTATTTGCCATCGAATAATCACCGATTCTACGATTTGCCATCGAATAAATTCTGTTTACTTCTATACCATCGAATAAATGGTTCGGTTACTTATCCGCCATTGGCTCGTCTGATTTTTGAAGAATTCCGACACTACCCTCCGCTGTACTATTCCTCTGCTGTACTGTTCAGCTCATTATAAACAGTACCCGAGAGCTTAAAAAAGTCAAAAAAAATATGTCGATTTTTGTGCACGCTCTATAATTCATAATCAACCCATTTTAACTGTATTCACCTAAAAATATTGTATAGAATTCAAACTAAAATTTCTCAAAATGTGGTACTTTTGTAATACTGTGCATTACAAAAAACTCACTTTTTCACCGCGGGAGATAATTTTAGAAATTATTACATCACATTAGAGGAATATTAGTAAATTTTCTCATATTTTTTGTAAATTTTTATGAGGCTTAAAAATTGCAAGAAGTTACAAAAGTAGCACATTTTGAAGAATTTTAGTTTGAATTCTACACAAGGTGAATACCGTTAAAATGGGTTGATTATGAATTATAGAGCGTGAACAAAAGTCAATGTATTTTTTTGTGACTTTTTTGAGCTCTTGGGTACTGTTCATAATGAGCTGAACAGTACAACAGAGGGTAGTGTCGGAATTTTTTAAAAATCAGACGAGCCGATGGCATATAAGGAACTGAACCATTTATTCGATGGTATAGAAGTAAACAGAATTTATTCGATGGTGAATTGTAGAATCGGTGGTTATTCGATGGCGAATCGTAGAATTTCTCAAAATGTATTGTAACGCTAGTTTTTGGGGGCTGGGTATATATCTCCCTCACCACTCCTTTATTTGCTGCTGAACCAACTCGAGACAAAAGCATTCAAAGCTACTTTAAAAGCCCTCCCACTTCTCTATGCATTAAATCTTGCAAGGATTTGAGAGTTGGGATTAGAAAACTGTGATTGAGTGCTAGTGAGCAAAATTCCATTGTTTGAGCAATGGAGGTATTCATCAAGCCGTCAACTCGTGTTTTTTACTCTCGGAGCTTGAAGCTCCTAGACGGCTAGGTGTCACCCGGTGAGCACCCAAGCTTGTGGAGTGCCTTAGGAAGTTTGTGAAGGTCATCCTCGCCTCCGCAAGGAAAGAGGAAAGTTGAGTAAGCCCCGAGATCGATCTTCGTGGTTGCTCGGTGAGGATAAGGGTTGTGAGAGATCCGGTTCTTTGTGAGCTCCTCAACGGAAATGTAGGATCATTTGATCCGGACTTCGGGAAACAAATTCGTATCTCATTTGATTTCTTTGTTGTTCTAGTTGTTTTTGGGTGATCTTCCCCGATCTACGTGTTATGTGTTTCTAGCTGCAGGTGATCCTTTGAAAAGCTTTCATACATCTTTAGGAACCTGTGGTAACACGTGACATCAAATAGATTTACTTAGAATTTCATAGCCTTTGATTTCCCATTTTCATCTGGACTATCTGAGCAGAACCCAGAACATTCAGACCCGAAGTATCCGGGTTGACCCGGATTATTCGTAAAGTTTAATCCGCTGTAAAGTTTTAAATTTTACGAAACGCCTATTCACCCCCTCTAGGCGACATCTCGTACATTCAAAAGCACATCTATCCTATAACATCAACCTGCACATAAATGTAAAGAAACAATCTTATATAATCAATAATCCTCAACAACCAAACCCAACAGACTATGTCATATCCCTAAATTCGAAAACTCTACGACCGATACTGATGGGCAAAAGCATGCTCATGATCGAGAGCGCGCCAATTCGAATTGTTCTTATACCATGCAGGGAGGTGCAACTTTATCCACATTACCTGGGTCCATCCTCTTGACCCCTGAGACAACATTTCTCATATCCGGAACTACCCACTTGCACATGCCCCTATAGCACCGGGGTTACCACGAACGTGTTCCGCACACATCCGACTCTCCACCACCTTGCTTTTCTTTTATTTTTCTTACGCGTCATAGAAACGCACGGCAAGCGTCAACACGATGTATGATACTTGACTCATTCATCCATTATCCGAATATGTGATTGTACGGAAAGTGCTAAAGCCAACGACACTAACGGACGATGCTTGAACGATGCAAACGGTCTATGGCACTCCCGAACAACACTGAGGAACTCCTTTGGTGCAGAAGATACCCCCAGCACTGCCCACATATCGCTTCATTCTCACACCTCATACAACACATATCATTGTCATTGTGTTTGTAAACAATAAGTAAGCCCTAAGCTCGTGAACAATAGTTGAATCATTGCTCGTCTTCTACCGAGAACTTATGCATTGCTGAGCATTTTAAATAATTTGTAAGTTACACATTAACAATGTTAGCAAAGCTATAAGGATATGGATAATCAAAAACTCAAGGAAGAGGTAATGCAATTCATCAACAGAGGTTCTACCCATCTAAACCCAACAATGGACTCACTACTCATGCAAACATACATAAAGCGTAATTTATCAAGTTATATAATACAAGATCCAAAGTAGTAGGTTGAGTATGCTTAGTGCTTGTCTTGTTACTCTGGCGGTTGCCTGATACTCCCGGCGTAACACCCACAAAACTCCGGTAGATTGGCGTCGCCTTCACTCGTTTGGATCATCGGCGCAATGCTCTCTAAACGAATCAAGAATGCACTGCATAAACAAACAAACAATGGAAAAATGTACAAATGATGCATGCTTGGATAACAATAGAGCGTTGTGTTTCAAAAATATTTGCAAGAGATCGACAAAAGACTCGGGTTAGAAAAGGTTTGAACCTCAAACAAGGTAACCTAAGAGCATAAAGCTATGAATCACTGGTGGTGAGACCGATGTTGGGGTGACGGTCAGACCACGAGCGTGCAGAGAGTCTTGGCCCTTGGCGATCAGACTGATGTTGAAATGGCGGTTAGACCGCTGAGGTGCAGAAGGTTTTGACCTCTAGCGATTAGATCGACAGTATGTCAGTGGTCAAACCGACCTTATTGGTGGTTAGACCGCGCGCAGCGAAAATGACCCTATTAGGCTATGATTGTGATTTTGGTGATTAATGACAATATAGTCATTGGGACTAACATGTTTGTCAAGAATATATGTTAGTAGGTCACATGGATGCAATAACATGAAGAAGTCACCAAAGTCGGGACAAATTTTGGTTGAATTGGAAAAAGTCCCAGGAGAAATGACTACACCGGATGGTCCGGTGCTAAGGGTATTTGTGCTCACCAGCTTCTCTGTCAAAGGGGGACAGAGGCATGAAAGCCTTACCGATAAACCGGTGACAAAGCAAGGCAACACTAGACAATAAATAGTGCAAAAATGAAAAAAAAGTAGAAGACCTTACCGGATAGTTCGGTGATTGATTTGAACACACCGGAGGAATGCACAGCAGCATTATTGACAAAACGAAGAATGCAGTGATCTCACCGGAAGATCCGGTGCTCTAAAGATTTGTACACCGGAGCATATTTTCCAAAGAGGGTTGCATTGGCTCGGCTAGCTGAGGATAACGCACAGGACGGTTCAGTGATAAAGTGATGTGCACCGGAGAATACACCGGAGCAATTTACACAGAGAAGATATTGGCTCGGATGGCTAAGGTATACTCACCGGAAAGTCCGGTGATGAAGATGGAGTATACACCGGAGTATCCGGTGTTCATAGAGGCTTGAGTGGGGTCCATCGGCTAGTTTGTGAGAGTGTACTCACCGGATGATCCAGTGTTAGTACTACTGTTCTCACCGGATCATCCGGTGTTAATAGATTTTTAGAGTCGTTGGGTTAACGGCTAGTACGCGAGTTTGAGGCTATAAATTCACCTCCACTCAGTGATTTGATTGAGCTGGAGTCCTGTCACGTCCCGAAATCCATAATTGTGTGTTTTAATCCTAAAACATGCAATTTCAGCTTCATGTTCCAGTTTGGGTCACTGGAGCACTTCACTTTGAGTCAATGAGGTGGGAGAAGGAAAAACTAAGAGAAATAAAGGAGCTGGAAGCAAGTCTGAACTTTCCTCTAGGTAAATGGGGCCCACTTGGGTGGAAAATATCTCTCTATAAGTGGGCAACAGCTCTCTCTCCCCTCAAACCTGCCCATACGTACTCCTCACCCACTCCACCACATAAGGCTTTTTGAGGAAGCAAGTTGGAGTTGGCTGTCTCTCTCACTCTCTCTCTTAGGCTCCCTTTTTCCCCTTTTGGATCCCTACCTCTGGGAGCAAGATCAAGGTACGTATGTGGTACTCATGTGACCACCAGCTCAAGGACTACTCGTCCATCCAATTCATTTTCAGTTTCCCCGAAGGAATTCGAGCTGGTTCTGAACTTGTTTGGTGTTCTTGGGAGAAGCAAGGAAGCAGCAGTTTTTCCTCTCTTCTCCAAGCCATTTTCCGTCGTTTCCTCCTTCAACTGGCGGTCACCAACCTCAGCAAAGGACCTTAGGTGAGTCTGCTAGGCTCCCATGGCAAGTATGCTCATTTTTGGTTGGATAGATCTTGGATCTGGAACTAGGGTTGCAAAGTTCTTAAAGTTCTACAGTCTGGGAACAAATGAGGATTTATGTGGATTTGAGTTAGGAATCATGTTGCTAGGCGGTTGAACAAAGTCTAGACCCTGTACACCCTTCTAGGCATTTTTACTTTTGATTTAGAGAGACTCCCAGGTTAGTTTAGCTCAGTTTTTCCCTTCGTAATGGCTGCTGTTCTGGAGCTGCGCGAGGCTGATTTTACTGTAGCGCGAGTACTGTTCACCCGAGCACCCCCTGATACTGTTCACCGACGACCCCCGGGTACTGTTCACCCGAGCACGGGCGCAGTCGCCGCGAGCACTCCCGAGCACCCCGGGTACTGTTCACCCGACGACCCCCGGGTACTGTTCATCCGAGCACGAGCTCAGTCACCGCGAGCACCCCGGGTACTGTTCACCCGACCACGAGCTCAGTCACCGCGAGCACTCCCGAGCACCCCTGGTACTGTTCACCCGACGACCCCCGGTACTGTTCACCCGAGCACGAGATCAGTCACCCCGAGCACTCCCGACGACCCCCGGGTACTATTCACCCGACGACCCCTGGTACTGTTCACCCGAGCACCCCGAGCACCCCCTGTACTGTTCACCCCGAGCACCCGAGCACGGTCGATCCCGAGGACCCCCGGGTACTGTTCACCCGAGCACCCCCCGGTACTGTTCACCCCGGGTACCCCCGTGAGTACTGTTCATCCCGGGCACCCCGAGCACGGTTTATCAGGCTTTCCTGATAGCTGATAGCTTGTAAAATTCGTAGTTAATTCGTAGGAACTCCAAACTTTTTGAGACCACTTGGAAAATTCTGGTTTGGTCAGTACGATCTTGGAATAATGTTGTCATGTATTGTGGAGCATATTTTTCTTACATGATCGCATTTCATACATGCTCATTACATTGCACGCGTTGCTCTCTGTAGTGAACGCCGATCCGTCGATCCCGGAGGCCGTGGGCGATCGTGAGGCGTCCCACCTTTCTGATTCAGGGCAGCAAGGCAAGCATCGTTCATATTGCACCGTGTCTACTTGAAATTTTAATATGTTATCTACGCTTATGTATACATTGCATGTGTCGGGTACTGAGTTGGGTAGAACCTATGCCGATGCATTATCCCATTTCGGTCACGTGTCATGTGTTGTTCCTAGGAGCCTAGTGGTGTCATCGAGGTCTAATTTTAGTTCGCTATGCTTAGCGGTACTTAGGCTTTCCGGTAGAAGTCGACGACGGCGTCCACCGTTGTCGCGAGCCTAGGACTTATTACTTGTTCGCACTTATGGTTGTGTTGATGATGAGTCGGTTTGGTGAGTGGTGAGTTGAGACGAGGTGTGGGCGGTGTTAGGGGTGTCATCTGCTCACGAGGAGTCCTCAGGCAGTTCGGGGAGGGAACCCGGACACCGTAGACCGCTTGCACCGGTTAAGCACCGATCATCGGTGTAGTCGGCTTTAGCACATACCTTACTCACCACATGCTGATATAATGGTAGGCGAGCCGATTACCTTCGCAGACGTGGTCATGTGGGCCTCGTCATAGACGGTGTGAGTCCGGTTTGAGTCCGGGCTTTTAGCGGTATTAGTTTGCTCGGGGAGTAGTTCTAATACCGCCGTGCCGAGCTATGGTTGATCCACATGGTTGGGCCTGGTTGGGAAAGGTTGTCACGGGTACCCCCTTGTGCGCATCTTAGCGGGTGGCACAAGCCGTATGGTCCCTGTGTCGTGTGGGTCCAGGAGTATCCCCCTGCAGGGTGTATAATCAGTTCGAGCTGCCGCGCTCTCGGTCATGAGCATCGCTATCGCTTATCTCCACCGAGCGACCATGTTTTGGTCGTAGAGTTTCGATGTGGGTTGTGGCATGGTTGGATTGGGGTGGTTTGGTCGGTATGTGGTTGGTGGTTTGGTGGGAATGGTTTACCTTTATACACTTGTTGTTACATATCTGTTTTGATCAGGTAGTTGGCAGGGTTTGAGTTGGTGGTTGGTTAAGTCAGTTGCTTACACCTAGAGTCTAGGTTGCTTACCGCTTAATGAACTTAAACATGTCTTAATCCTTGCTACAGCTTTAAATGCATGATCCTTGGAGTCGAGAATATATATACTCATACTGTGTAAGACTTGCTAGTACCTTCGTACTAAGGGTGCTGCCCTTAAGTTGCTTCCAGGTTCGCAGGTCGGCAAAGAAGAGGCAGTGTTCGGCTACTTTGTGCCTGCCGATCAGGGTGGCGGGCAGGAGTAGCACCTTCTACTCCGAACTCCGGCGCTTTTGGTATGGAGCCTAAGGGCATACGGCTCCATACTCTTTTGTTGTATAGGTTTTTCTTCCGCTGCATAGTTGTTGTTGTTCCTCTTTTGTTGTAAATTGTGGAAGCAGTTGCATGTTTAACAATGGTAATCCAGTTTAATTATTTGCTCTCTATTAAACTGTGTTGTGATATTTGAGTTGGAAGGCATGTGTTCCGATCCTGGGCACAAAACACGTGCCGGGACTACCGGAATGGTATTCTGGTTAATCGTCGAGGTTGTGATTATGAATAATGATCCTCCTGATGATTAATTAGAATACTATTTGGACGGTTCCTCACAGCTTGGTATCAGAGCCTGGTTTAATTTAGTAGCCTAAACATAATTAGTGCGTTGTTTAGTAAGTCGACAACTTCACCTAAACAACCCATAATTTATGTTTATGCCTCTTCATGTTTAATATGTATTAAACTGCTATCGTTTATGCCCCTAAGTTAAAATGCGTATTATGAGGGACGTTTATATGTCTTATACCACGTTGTTTTGCTTTCGACCCTGCATTGATTCATGTTGAGCATTGCATCTTCGGCTTTGCATCGTCGGAAGGTAAGGTACGACGCTCGGTGGCGGTTAATCACCGAGGGCTCAGCCGGATGCGAGGCAGAGGCCCGGCATGTTCCGTACGGTGATCCGTACGGGAAGTGAATACGCTAGCAATAGCGTATGAACATCCACCATGCGATGGGAGACATGGTCGTCTACTCGTGTGGCGTTTACACGAGATGTCCCGTAGGGTCTACGGGAAGTGAATACGTCGTTGTCGACGTATGGATTGTCGCTTGTACGGCATGTGGTACAAGGGCCGTTCGCGCTCTTACTCTTTCTAGCGCGAAGGGTACGTTCTGGATATTATAAACTGCCTGTGATTTTGATGCTTGCAGGTGCGATTCTTATTTTGAGAAAGAAGCGGTAGCTAGGTTCGAGCATGCATCATTTCATGGCATTCATGCATGCATTCATGTTTGTACATGTATTACGGGATTCTAACAATATATCCGGCGAACGCATTGTGCTGAGTCGGAATTTGACGTTTCCCCCTTTTATTTTACATTTCAAGAATGGTTGTCACTCGGCGTAGTGGAGAGGTTCCGGAGGGTTCCGGTCAGAACAACCCTCCTCCACCGCCGACCATGGCGGAAGTGCTCATGCAAATTGAGCAGAACCGCCAAGCGAATCACGCTCTCCTCCAGACGAACCAAGCGCTCCTGGAGGCTCTCGTGCGCAACGCGGCTCCTCATGGAGGAGGTGGGGCCGTGCGCCGAGACGACTTCTCGGACTTTTTGCGGACTCAGCCGCCGGTCTTCTCGCGAGCTGAGGATCCTCTCGATGCTGATCATTGGCTCCGGACGATTGAGCAGAAGCTCGCCCTTCTTCGTTGTGAGGATCACGAGAAGGCGCTCTTCGCCGCCCATCAGCTTCAGGGCCCGGCGGGTGCGTGGTGGTCCGGCTTTCTGGCCATGCACCCCGCCGATCACCGCGTGTCATGGGCGGAGTTTCGCGAGGCCTTCCGCTCGTTTCACATACCGAGTGGCCTCATGGAGGCTAAGAGGCGGGAGTTTGAGGACCTCAAGCAAGGAGGTCGGGCGGTGATGGAGTACGTGCAGATGTTCAACCACCTTGCACAATATGCTACCGAGGAGGTCAGCACGGATGCGCGCAAGCAGCGCCGCTTTGTGAATGGCCTGAACTCAAAGATGCAGGACCGGTTGTCCGCGCATAAGTTCGCCGACTTCAACGAGTTGGTGAGCACGTCGATCACAGTGGAGCTCAAGTATAAGAGCCACCAAGAGGAGAAGAGGCGGAAGAGGGGTTCCTCGTCTTCTGTGGGTGGGAGCTCGCAGCGCACCCGCACTGAGAGTCAGCCTCCACAGTTTCAGGTGCCGTCGGCTGGCTGCCCACGACCGATGTGGTTTGTACCACGTCCTGCGTTCTCCGCCCCACAAGGGCAGGCTGCACGACCCGCCGGCTCCCAAGTGAGCGTGACTGGTGGCTCAGGCGGTCCGTGCTTCAACTGCGGCCGCGTCGGCCATTTCTCGAGGGGGTGCCCGTATCCGAGGCCAGGAGCCGCGCTGAGTGCCCCGCGACCACCGCCGGCTCAGTCAGCACCACAGTCTTCGCAGGCGACTCACGTTCCCAAGCGTGGTCGAGCTCGCCACACTACCGCCGACGAGGTTCAGGAGGGTGACACCGTCCTAATGGGTACGTTGGATATGAGTTTCAACTCTGACATCTTTTCTGCAGTGGTTTTGTTTGATTCAGGAGCCTCTCACTCCTTTATATCTTCGGGTTATGTTTGGAAAAGTGGGTTGAGAGTCAGTGCTACCCACACACCGTACCTTATAGACGCCCCAGGGGCCAAAGTTTTAATCAACCAGTGTGTGAATAAAGCGGCGGTAATTGTCAACGGAGTTCCCTTCTTTGTCAATCTGTTAGTGATGAACTCGAAGGGAATTGATATTATTCTGGGGATGAATTGGCTCTCCAAGAACAAGGCTGTGTTGGACTGTGCTCGGCGGACCGTCACCCTCAATGGTCTGTCAGGTACTCGGGTCCACTTAAAACTAGAGGATGTCAAGTCCTGCCTGTTTGCCGTAAAGGCTGTCCCCACCAGGGTTATGGAGACCATTCCTGTGGTGTGGGAATTTCCGGATGTCTTTCCGGATGAGTTGCCTGGAATGCCGCCTGGTAGGGCAGTGGAGTTCTCTATTGATCTCGTGCCCGGTGCGGCCCCGGTTTCGAAGAAGATGTATAAGATGTCGCCAGTTGAGCTAGTTGAGCTGAAGAAGCAGATCCAGGAGCTGCTGGCGAAGGGTTTCATTCGTCCTAGTTCCTCACCTTGGGGATGCTCGGCTCTATTCGTGAAGAAGAAGGACGACACTCTCCGGATGTGTGTTGATTACCGTCCACTGAATGCAGTCACTGTGAAGAATGTGTATCCGCTTCCTAGGATCGACATCTTGTTTGATCAGTTGACTGGAGCCCGAGTCTTCTCAAAGATTGACTTGAGGCTGGGCTATCACCAGATCAAGGTCCGACCAGAGGATATTCCAAAGACAGCGTTCTCTACTCGATACGGCTTGTATGAGTTCACCGTTATGTCGTTTGGCTTGACTAATGCGCCGGCTTTCTTTATGTACCTCATGAACTCGGTATTCATGGAGGAGTTGGACAAGTTTGTCATTGTTTTCATCGACGACATTCTGATATACTCCAAGACTGTACAAGAGCACATTGGGCACCTCCGTATTGTTCTGGGCAGGCTCCGAGAGCATCAGTTGTATGCCAAGTTCAGCAAGTGTGAGTTCTGGCTCAGGGAGGTGGCTTTTCTGGGACATGTTCTATCAGAGAACGGAGTGGCAGTTGACCCGAGCAAGGTGCAGGATGTGCTCGACTGGGTTCAGCCCCAGAATGTCAGTGAGATCCGGAGTTTTCTTGGACTTGCAGGCTATTACCGTCGGTTCATTGAGAACTTCTCCAAGGTTGCGAAGCCGATGACTCAGTTGTTGAAGCAAGGCAGCGTGTTTGAGTGGTCAGATGCCTGTGAGTCTGCCTTCCAGACATTGAAGAAGCTGCTCACGACCGCTCCAGTGCTTGCTCAACCTGATGTGACCAGAGGATTTGATGTGTATTGCGACGCGTCCGTCATCGGTCTCGGCTGTGTTTTGATGCAGGAGGACCGAGTCGTTGCATATGCATCCCGACAGCTGAAGCGTCACGAGGAGAACTATCCGACACATGATCTTGAACTTGCAGCTGTCGTGCACGCTCTGAAGATGTGGCGCCACTACTTGATGGGCAACTTGTGCCGTATCTACACAGATCACAAGAGCCTGAAGTACATCTTCACGCAGTCAGATTTGAACATGAGGCAGCGCAGGTGGCTTGAGTTGATCAAAGACTATGAGCTGGAGGTTCACTACCATCCTGGCAAGGCGAATGTGGTCGCCGATGCTTTGAGTCGAAGGGCTCATTGTCACTGTCTTATAGCCTCGCCGATGGATTCCACGTTATGTGATGATTTCCGGCGTCTTGGGCTTGATATGGTGCCGGATGGTTTTATTGCCAATCTCGAAATCAAGTCCACGCTCATTGATGAGATTAAGGCTGCACAGAGGGATGATAAGGGTATGGCCCGAATTCGAGAGAAGAGGAAGATCGGGCAGGCCTTGTGCTTTACTGAGGATGATCAAGGCGTTATCTGGTTTGGGAACCGTCTAGTGGTTCCGAGGGTCGAGGCGCTGAGGAAGAAGATCCTTGACGAGGCTCATGATTCGTTGCTGGCCATTCACCCTGGCAGTACGAAGATGTATCAGGATTTGAAACCCCGTTTCTGGTGGACTCGCATGAAGCGGGAGATTGCTAGGTATGTGTCTGAGTGCGACGTCTGCCGAAGGGTGAAGGCTGAACACATCAAGCCTGCCGGCACACTCCAGCCTTTGCCCATTCCATCTTGGAAGTGGGAAGAAGTTGGGATGGATTTCATTACCGGCTTACCGAAGACTTCGAGTGGGTATGACTCTATTTGGGTCATCGTGGACCGGTTGACAAAGTCCGCGCATTTTCTTCCTGTCAGGACCACTTATTCTGCTAAGCAGTATGCGGAGTTGTACCTCACTAGAATTGTTTGTCTCCATGGAGTGCCGAAGAAGATCGTTTCTGATCGGGGTACACAGTTTACTTCTCATTTCTGGAGAAGTTTCCAGGAGGCTATGGAAACCGAATTGTTCCACAGCACGGCGTATCACCCGCAGACGGATGGTCAGACGGAGAGGGTAAATCAGATTCTCGAAGATATGCTCCGTGCTTGTGTGCTCACTTATGGGAAGAAGTGGGACATATGCCTGCCGTTCGCGGAATTTTCGTATAACAACAGTTTTCCAGGCTAGTATTGGGATGGCGCCATTCGAGGCCCTTTATGGTCGGAGGTGCCGTACGCCGCTGAATTGGTCTGAATCCGGTGAGCGGGCTTTTCTGGGTCCGGATTTGGTCAAGGAGGCAGAAGACCATGTCCAGAATATCCGCAGGAGTATTCTCACGGCCCAGTCTAGGCAGAAGAGCTATGCAGATCGACGTCGCCGAGAGCTCACCTTTGAGGTGGGGGATCACGTGTACCTGAAGGTCTCACCTCTCAAAGGCGTTCGTCGATTCCAAGTCCGAGGCAAATTGGCGCCTCGGTATGTTGGCCCATTTCAGATTCTTGCTCGGCGTGGGGAGGTCGCGTACCAGTTGGACTTGCCTCCATCTCTCTCCGCCGTACACAATGTGTTCCATGTGTCACAATTGAAGAAGTGTCTCCGAGTCCCGACGGAAGTCGTTGATATTGCACCCCAAGAGTTGCAACCGGATTTGACATATTGTGAGCGACCAATTTGTATCTTGGATGAAGCCGAGCGCAAGACACGGCGCCATTCTATCAAATTCCTGAAAGTCCAATGGAGCAACCATACAGAAGCCGAAGCGACATGGGAGCGGGAAGATAAGCTCCGCTCCGAGTATCCTGAGTTCTTTGAGGACTTGTGAAAGATGTCGTAATATGGCATATTTGGAATCCCTCACAGGAGTGTGCTCATCGTTCTCTCCACGACTCGTACTGAATCTCGGGACGAGATTCTTTTTAGGGGGGGGGGTTTGTCACGTCCCGAAATCCATAATTGTGTGTTTTAATCCTAAAACATGCAATTTCAGCTTCATGTTCCAGTTTGGGTCACTGGAGCACTTCACTTTGAGTCAATGAGGTGGGAGAAGGAAAAACTAAGAGAAATAAAGGAGCTGGAAGCAAGTCTGAACTTTCCTCTAGGTAAATGGGGCCCACTTGGGTGGAAAATATCTCTCTATAAGTGGGCAACAGCTCTCTCTCCCCTCAAACCTGCCCATACGTACTCCTCACCCACTCCACCACATAAGGCTTTTTGAGGAAGCAAGTTGGAGTTGGCTGTCTCTCTCACTCTCTCTCTTAGGCTCCCTTTTTCCCCTTTTGGATCCCTACCTCTGGGAGCAAGATCAAGGTACGTATGTGGTACTCATGTGACCACCAGCTCAAGGACTACTCGTCCATCCAATTCATTTTCAGTTTCCCCGAAGGAATTCGAGCTGGTTCTGAACTTGTTTGGTGTTCTTGGGAGAAGCAAGGAAGCAGCAGTTTTTCCTCTCTTCTCCAAGCCATTTTCCGTCGTTTCCTCCTTCAACTGGCGGTCACCAACCTCAGCAAAGGACCTTAGGTGAGTCTGCTAGGCTCCCATGGCAAGTATGCTCATTTTTGGTTGGATAGATCTTGGATCTGGAACTAGGGTTGCAAAGTTCTTAAAGTTCTACAGTCTGGGAACAAATGAGGATTTATGTGGATTTGAGTTAGGAATCATGTTGCTAGGCGGTTGAACAAAGTCTAGACCCTGTACACCCTTCTAGGCATTTTTACTTTTGATTTAGAGAGACTCCCAGGTTAGTTTAGCTCAGTTTTTCCCTTCGTAATGGCTGCTGTTCTGGAGCTGCGCGAGGCTGATTTTACTGTAGCGCGAGTACTGTTCACCCGAGCACCCCCTGATACTGTTCACCGACGACCCCCGGGTACTGTTCACCCGAGCACGGGCGCAGTCACCGCGAGCACTCCCGAGCACCCCGGGTACTGTTCACCCGACGACCCCCGGGTACTGTTCATCCGAGCACGAGCTCAGTCACCGCGAGCACCCCGGGTACTGTTCACCCGACCACGAGCTCAGTCACCGCGAGCACTCCCGAGCACCCCTGGTACTGTTCACCCGACGACCCCCGGTACTGTTCACCCGAGCACGAGATCAGTCACCCCGAGCACTCCCGACGACCCCCGGGTACTATTCACCCGACGACCCCTGGTACTGTTCACCCGAGCACCCCGAGCACCCCCTGTACTGTTCACCCCGAGCACCCGAGCACGGTCGATCCCGAGGACCCCCGGGTACTGTTCACCCGAGCACCCCCCGGTACTGTTCACCCCGGGTACCCCCGTGAGTACTGTTCATCCCGGGCACCCCGAGCACGGTTTATCAGGCTTTCCTGATAGCTGATAGCTTGTAAAATTCGTAGTTAATTCGTTGGAACTCCAAACTTTTTGAGACCACTTGGAAAATTCTGGTTTGGTCAGTACGATCTTGGAATAATGTTGTCATGTATTGTGGAGCATATTTTTCTTACATGATCGCATTTCATACATGCTCATTACATTGCACGCGTTGCTCTCTGTAGTGAACGCCGATCCGTCGATCCCGGAGGCCGTGGGCGATCGTGAGGCGTCCCACCTTTCTGATTCAGGGCAGCAAGGCAAGCATCGTTCATATTGCACCGTGTCTACTTGAAATTTTAATATGTTATCTACGCTTATGTATACATTGCATGTGTCGGGTACTGAGTTGGGTAGAACCTATGCCGATGCATTATCCCATTTCGGTCACGTGTCATGTGTTGTTCCTAGGAGCCTAGTGGTGTCATCGAGGTCTAATTTTAGTTCGCTATGCTTAGCGGTACTTAGGCTTTCCGGTAGAAGTCGACGACGGCGTCCACCGTTGTCGCGAGCCTAGGACTTATTACTTGTTCGCACTTATGGTTGTGTTGATGATGAGTCGGTTTGGTGAGTGGTGAGTTGAGACGAGGTGTGGGCGGTGTTAGGGGTGTCATCTGCTCACGAGGAGTCCTCAGGCAGTTCGGGGAGGGAACCCGGACACCGTAGACCGCTTGCACCGGTTAAGCACCGATCATCGGTGTAGTCGGCTTTAGCACATACCTTACTCACCACATGCTGATATAATGGTAGGCGAGCCGATTACCTTCGCAGACGTGGTCATGTGGGCCTCGTCATAGACGGTGTGAGTCCGGTTTGAGTCCGGGCTTTTAGCGGTATTAGTTTGCTCGGGGAGTAGTTCTAATACCGCCGTGCCGAGCTATGGTTGATCCACATGGTTGGGCCTGGTTGGGAAAGGTTGTCACGGGTACCCCCTTGTGCGCATCTTAGCGGGTGGCACAAGCCGTATGGTCCCTGTGTCGTGTGGGTCCAGGAGTATCCCCCTGCAGGGTGTATAATCAGTTCGAGCTGCCGCGCTCTCGGTCATGAGCATCGCTATCGCTTATCTCCACCGAGCGACCATGTTTTGGTCGTAGAGTTTCGATGTGGGTTGTGGCATGGTTGGATTGGGGTGGTTTGGTCGGTATGTGGTTGGTGGTTTGGTGGGAATGGTTTACCTTTATACACTTGTTGTTACATATCTGTTTTGATCAGGTAGTTGGCAGGGTTTGAGTTGGTGGTTGGTTAAGTCAGTTGCTTACACCTAGAGTCTAGGTTGCTTACCGCTTAATGAACTTAAACATGTCTTAATCCTTGCTACAGCTTTAAATGCATGATCCTTGGAGTCGAGAATATATATACTCATACTGTGTAAGACTTGCTAGTACCTTCGTACTAAGGGTGCTGCCCTTAAGTTGCTTCCAGGTTCGCAGGTCGGCAAAGAAGAGGCAGTGTTCGGCTACTTTGTGCCTGCCGATCAGGGTGGCGGGCAGGAGTAGCACCTTCTACTCCGAACTCCGGCGCTTTTGGTATGGAGCCTAAGGGCATACGGCTCCATACTCTTTTGTTGTATAGGTTTTTCTTCCGCTGCATAGTTGTTGTTGTTCCTCTTTTGTTGTAAATTGTGGAAGCAGTTGCATGTTTAACAATGGTAATCCAGTTTAATTATTTGCTCTCTATTAAACTGTGTTGTGATATTTGAGTTGGAAGGCATGTGTTCCGATCCTGGGCACAAAACACGTGCCGGGACTACCGGAATGGTATTCTGGTTAATCGTCGAGGTTGTGATTATGAATAATGATCCTCCTGATGATTAATTAGAATACTATTTGGACGGTTCCTCACAAGTCCAGAGAAGTTCATATACATATGAGAAGACATCCAACCCACCAAAGTGCTTAGAGTGATTATCCAAGGTGATTAAGTATAAGATTAGTGAGTGATTAGTGCTTACAGGCCTAGAGAGTGAGTTGCTAGGTGATTGCTTCCTAGAGAGTGGATCAAGGAGTGATCCAACAGTATACCTCTTGGTACACCGGAACCTTGGAGTCTTGGTGACTCGCCGGCAAGCTTGTTGACCCTTCGACTTGGTGTGGAGTGGCGGTAAGGCAATTGTTCGGGACACAGAGACCCTTGCCTTTGTGGCTCAAGCTCCGAAGTGATCACAACGGCAAGGAACTGGAAGAGAGGCTAGTAGTAAGACCTTGCCTTGGTGGCTTAGTGGCTCATCCGGGTGGTGGCCTTGTCTTTGTGGCTTGGTGGCTCAAAGGTCGTGACCGGGTGACAACCAAGAGCATACCCTTTGTGGAGCTTCAACGTGAACTAAGAGTGTCATTCATGCTATCGATACCATAGGAAAAATCATTATGCCGAGTTTGCTCTCTCTACCTTATTTACATTTTTGTATTTACTTACTTACAATTTACCTTCTTAGATATGTTGCAAGCGTTTTGATCGGTAGAGTAGACATGCTAGATAAACCTAGAGCACATTTATATAGAAATTGACATAGGTTTATCTTTTGTTATTTTTTGGAGCCGAAATAGTTTTAAGTGTCATAATTCACCCCCTCTTAAAACGTCACCGATCCGTCACACCGCGAGATCCTGCCGGCGGCACCTTTGTGAGGTCGTCGGCGAAGTCTCTAGAGAGACATTTGATCATGAAGGGTACCAAAATGCTCCATACAACTAGTGGAGTGCTTCTAGAGTGATTTGGACAATATTCACCAAGCCAAACTTGGAAAACTCCACGAATAGGATATAAGCAAAGGTTGAACTTGGGTCTTAAACAAAATGAGGACCGATTCGAGCTCGACAAGGATAGGAAAACGGTAGGGAATGTCTCACCTTGGTGTAGGGAAACTTTCTATTTGAGGGGATCACTCAGGGGAAGCTCTGATTTGGAGATCGGACTCCGGGGTGGTTTGGGGCTTGGGGTGGATGAACTCGTATGGAAACTTCACCGACGACGAGGGCGAAGGGGATGAGCTCGAGAAAGCCTTCGGGGAGCTCAAGGAAGTCCTCTCCATTGACCTCCAGTCACCGTGGACGTCGAGGTGGTCTCTCTCTCTCTCTTTCTTAGTGTGGGTGAAGGAGTGAGTGAGAGTGGGAGTGTGAGAAAGAATGAGAAACACAGAGAGTTGGCTGAGTTTCTTAAGTGGAGTCTCCGTGCTATGGCGGCCACAGGAAGCGTCGGTCAAACCGCGGAAAGCCCACTTGGCTGCTCTCTAGTGGTCAGACCACATAGCAAGCATAAGACCGTGAGGACGGTCTTGTGCTGAAAACTTGATTCTATTCCCCTTTTCTATTCTTCGTCATCTCCACGATATCTAGGGTTTTTCTAAAGGTCTCTCAACTATTTACAAGTACTTTTGAAACATGTTTAAACTCAAGTTATCAAACGAATACGCATAAACATAATGCCATGATACTTATAAATGCTTAATCACGTGATTAGCATTTTGGGATGTGACATATATATACCTTAAGAAAATGAATATCAACCTCTCTTAATAGTATGTCATCTATTTTTAACAATCTAGTCATTTTCTCCTCTAATTTACCATTGAATGAGAAAAAGAAAATACCTTATTTTACACCTTTGCCTTGAGCTAACCATCTTCATTTATCCTTCACACATGCATCTTCTAACTTTTTCATCAATTCTAGGATTAACATACCTCGTATCTCAATTAAACAAGTTAGTCCACAAATAAGTGTTTTTATTTATTACCAAAACACGGGGCCTAGATGCTTCACTACGGCCATCATCACCGTAGCCCTTGTTACCTCCTCGCTACTCGCCAGCATTGTCTCTGACATCGATGACCTCCTCCTGTGAGCCCAAAATGTTCTTGGTAAAGAATCAAAATTGTTCCACTAATTACTCCCACATATAGATGGATTGTTCTAGCTTGTTAGTGTTATTGATCCGTACCTCCAATCTTCTTCATCGCTTGTGGCAATTGCCTAACCTTTAGGGGTCGAGACGCATGGAGGATGGATGAGCCCATGAGAGGGGTTAGGGAAGATGCCAATGGAGCTAGGCACGATGGCACAACCGCGGGGAGGAGATGCCTGGGATGCTCGGCGACGACAGCGGTCGGAAACAAGAGGAGCAAATCTAGTGAACTCTAAGGTGTTGGGAGCACAGAAGAGCACGATGGTGGCACAAAAGCAAGTAGCAATCACGACGACAACAATGAGTAGTGGAAACGACGAACGGGGGGGGGGGGGGAGGATGTGCAACCGGTGGATTCTACTTGAATATACAATGTAGTCTTTGAAGATGGATGGCTATGGTAAAAGAGCATTGTATACCAAGTGAAGAAAACCCTATTGCACTACTACAGAACACCACATATGTAGTGCCCTATCAGTGCCGGTTCAACTATAACCGCTATTGTTAATGTATTAGTGCCAATTTTTAAACTTCCATGCGTGAACAACCAGTAAGGAGCTAAGAACCGGCACTGATAGACACTATTAGTGTCGTTCCAACCATGAACCAACATTGATAGTACCTATTAGTGTCGATTTCATATACCAACCGATACTGATGGGACGCTGCATTATAAAAGCCCACCTTCTCCCCTAAGCGCGACCAGAGCTGCCACAAGCCCACCTAGGATAGCGACGGCCGCCATTTTTGCCATCTTTATGATTGGAGGATTCAAGATTTGGAGGAGTCAAGTGCTCTAAGGTTAGTAAGATGATCTATATTTCTTTTTTAGATAGATTTACTTAGTAGATTTGTCTAGGATTGATGGTTGGTGCATGTTCCATGGTTATAGATATAGAGATGCAATTGAGATATAATTTAGGAAAAATTTGCAACTTTATCATTGTTAGATGTATAGAGATGATCTAAATTTGAATCTTAGTTGGATTTAGTTGTTAGATTGCCTAGATTTGAATTTAGGTAGTTGTTCCTTGGTGTTGAATTTTGGAATGAGCAAGAGCTCCAATATCCATATAAATTAGATAAAGATCGCTATTTTGTCATTGTAGATGATTTAAGGAGTAGATT
Organism: Phragmites australis; assembly: GCF_958298935.1. Lineage (NCBI taxonomy): Eukaryota > Viridiplantae > Streptophyta > Magnoliopsida > Poales > Poaceae > Phragmites > Phragmites australis. The sequence continues at coordinate 14,269,026 of NC_084936.1, read as the reverse complement.
AAAGTCACATGTAAATAGATTTGGGTGCGTACATTAAAAATCTAGGGACAATTACAAATTTTCCACTACTTGAACCGTTATTGCCATTAAAAAATTATAAAAATATCACTAGAATTGTCATTCGAGTGGCATCCTTACAAAGATTAAAAAATCAAGGAGGTATTTACAATATCCCTAAAATCTAGCTCCGATTTTCTAGTATGTGGTTTGCATATATTTTTAAAATCTTGAATTGAAATAATAATCCAGTGGATTTCTTCTGTTCATTAATCAACATAGTGAATTTAACACAATTGATATAATACTGTGTTGTAGGGATGACATGTCTGCCCACGGGTCGCAATAGGACATAACAGCCTTTGGAAGGCAGGTCCCTCCGAACTGGCCTAAGTACCGGAAGGAGATGGGCTCTCAAATAGGAACCAATCAGGACGTGAGGTAACTCAATGAATTTGTTCTCAATTTTGAAATATTTAATGATTATAAGTTGAATGTGTTTAATTATAATAATTTGTAGATGGACTGGTTATGGATGTACAAGTATCGAGGGCTAGAGTTCTTTGTTGGCTTTGTGGCTTTTTTAGGGCTGTCGCAGTATACAAGAAGCCAAAAAGGAAGCGTGTCGATCACTATATATGATGTTCATGTGTCGACTGCAAGGACGAGAAGCAGCTTTTCAAACATAGAGTAGATCCGTGCACACTTGATTCGCAGGGGTTTCAAGGCTAGCTATACCCGTTGGACTAAGCATGATGAACTTGAAGATGTTGGACGTGAAGGGCAACCAACAGTCGAACAAGACATAAGCAATGATATGATGGCTAACGCAGACTTCGATATGTCGACATTTGAAGATATTTTTTGTTGAGAACGAATGAAGTGACACTTTTGTTGGCAACAATGAAGACGACTTATAGCAAATATTGCGCGATGGGGAGGGGGACTTCGCTAGTGAAAAACAACATCAAAAGTTGCAGCACATGGTAGATGACTCTAAAACACCAGTTACCCAAATTGTAAAGATGAGCACAACAAGTTACTAATACTGACACTGATGCAAATGAAGGCTAGCAATAGTTGGCCGAGAAGGGCTTCAATGAATTATTAGAATTCTTGAGAGAATTTCTTTCAAGGGGGAACGTGTTGCCCGAAAACATGTACCATGCTAAGCAAATTGTTTGCCTGTTAGGATTGGAGGTAGAGAAAATACATGTATGTGGAAATGACTACATGTTGTTTCACGGCGAGGATACAGACTTAGATGCGTGTCGCATTTGCAATGCACCACGGTACAAGCGAAACGTCGATGATATCAAGAGCGATGGCGTGAGGGTAAAGAGAAGGATGAAAAGACCCCCGTTAAGGTAGTTTGGTATTTCCCTATAATCCCCTGTTTGAAACGATTGTTTTCTAACAGAGCGAATGCCGAGCTGATACGATTGCACGCTGGACAACGCAAGAAAGATGGAATGCTTAGACACCCTGCTGATGGTATGAAATGGAGGAGATTCGATTCAAAATACAAGGAATTTAGAGATAAAGTGATGAATATAAGGTTCGGGTTGAGTACGAATGTGATGAATCCATTTGGCAACACGAGAAGTACTTATAGCACTTGGCCCGTGACTCTCTGTATCTATAACCTTCCACCTTAAATGTGCATGAAGCGGAAGTACCTTATGATATCTTTGTTGATTAGTAGGTCGAATCAATCAGACAACAATATCGATGTGTACCTCAAACCATTGTTTAACGATCTTCTTATACTGTGGAAGATGACGTATGGGTATGGGATGAGTACATATGTGAGAATTTCACCCTGCGCGCAATGCTGATATCAGATTGGCCTGCTCTTGGTAACCTATCAGGGTAGACTGTAAAAGGGTACAATGGATGTGTTCAGTGCATGGAGGAAATGGGGGGGGGGGGAGGGGGATCACCGTAGGTTCCTTCATCTGGATCACCCATATCGTAAGAATAAAAGAGCTTTTGACAGGACAATGGAGCGTCGTCAAGCTCCGAAGATTCACACTAGAGAACATGTATTTAATATGGTAAACACACTTAGATTTGTAGTTGAAAAGGGGCTAGGCAGTACAAAAATACCGGCTGAACAACATGCTCCTATATGGAAAAAGATATCAATTTTTTGGTTGCTACCTTATTGGAAGTATGTTATGGTCCGACATGCAATTGACGTCATGCACGTGGAGAAGAATGTGTTTGGTAAAAGATACATTAAATGTACGGCTAGACCTAGAAGAAATGAACCTTAAAAAGGACCTACAGTACATATAATTAGGCAATAGCAAAAAGAAACTTTCCACAGCTTGCTACACTATGAGCAGGGAAGAGAAGATCCGCCTGTGTAGTTGCTTGCGTGATGCCGAAGTTCTGACTGGTTACTCCTCCAGTATCAGGAGCTTGGTAAACATGAAAGATAAGAAGTTAGTTGACATGAAGTCTCATGATTATCACGTGATGATGACGCAGATGTTTCCAATTACAATTAGAGGTATTCTGCCAGACAAGGTTTGAGACCCAATCATAAAGTTGTGTTCGTTCTTCAACGCAATTTCATATACGATCATTGATCAGAACAAACTGGTAAAGCTGCAGGAAGACGTGGTTCATACTATATATCAGTTTGAGACTATTTTCTCTTCAACATTTTTTTTGATATAATGCCCCATCTAATTGTTCACATTATGGGTGAGATAAAGAGCCTTGGCCCTATGTTTTTGCATCAGATGTATCCCTTCGAAAGGTTCATAGGGTTCTGAAGAAATATGTTTGTAACCGAGGTTGCTCGGAATGTTGCATTGTCCAAGGGTGGAGTACGGAGGAGGCCATTGAGTTTTTCATTGACTACATAAAACTGAACGCGATTGATATGCCTATATCTCGCTATGAGGGGAGGCTAAAGGGAAAAGAGACAATAGGTCATACTTTAATCCATATCAAAGATCGTGTTTCATTCACTTAAGCACACTTTGCAGTTATGCAACAATCACTTGTCGTGAGCCCGCATGTCAATATGCATGTGAGCATTCTACGCTCCACAAATCCAACGAAGTCAGATGATTGGATAGCAAGAGAGCACAAAGATAATTTCGGTCATTGGTTACTGAAAGTGCATCTAGCCCCTATGTGTGATTTTGGTAATTAATGACAATATCTATGGACTAACAATGGTATTGAGTTCGTTAGTAGGTTATTTTATAGGTGATACATGGATGAGAGATATACATGAGCTCTAGGTGAATGGGGAGAATAAAAATGCATCAAGATGAATGAGCTCTAGGTGATGCTCGGGTAAGTGATGACAATACCTATGGAGTAATAATCATATTGAGAATTGCTATTAAGTTATTCCACAGGAGATGCATAAATGATGAAGCATGGATTCTTTGAGAAATGCCATGAATTTGAAGAATTATATCAAAAGTCATTGAGATTTTAATGATGCTCATAAGAAGAAGAAGAAGCTCAATAAGACTGGCAATAAGCTTGAAGGCTAAGTTACTTGACTAAAGGTATGATACTGTCAAAAGAGTTTTATGGACTAACCCATGTGCTATGTGTTTAAAAATGAGTGGGGTTAGGTTCTATATGAAGATTGACAATATGCATGAAGGCTAATAAGTTACTTGTGGAGATCAAGTAACTTAAGGTATAAAAGTTATAATTTAGGTTTTATGGACTAACCCATGTGCTTTGTGTTTGAGAGTGAGTTGGGGTTAGGATCCATAAGAAGGTATAAGTTGAATTGAAATCATATATGCCAAGAGTGAAGAACAAGAGTGGACTCCATATTTGATAAAATGAATTTCTTGAAGATGTCGAATACAAAATGGTTTTCTATGGCAAGACGGTGAAGGGCAAGCAAATGGCTTAGCGCCGAAGGACCAAGGCGGTGGTGAAGAGCGAGTGAACGCTTTGCGCCGATGGACCGTGCGAGGCCATGAGAAGCTATGGATGATTCACATTAATCATATAAAGAATTAAGAAGAGATAGAGTGAAGAATATATGGAAGTTGACAACCCTTAAGGTTTGAAAGAAAGAAGCGGTACTTGAAAATTTTCAAATGCTCAAAGTGGTTGAAACGAGTTTTACCTTTGAATTTGAGTATAGGTATGCCACACTATTAAGAGGGATGCAACGTGAGCTAATTATCGTGTCTCAATGCTCAAGAGTTTCTAACCAAACCTAAGTAAGAGTTCTTTTTAGATATCCCGGTGTGGAAAGTGTTGAAGTGTCCGAATTAGATTTTGGAGTATTCCTAATTTGATCATATGTGTTTTAGGTCATGAATTCAGTTAGTATGTGTAGCCCTCTGAATAAGCTTTCTATAGAGTCCAAAATCGTCGAAACGGACTCTGGGATCAAAAGTTATCGCTATTTTTCAGAGGTCAGCTGTGATGAACCCGGATACTCCGATGAAGGTCGGATACTCCGGGGTGGCCGGAGGCTCTTTATTTGGGCTGTTCCAGTTGACCCGGATACTCCGGTGTACTCCGGAGACTCCGGGTAAAACCAGAAAAGTTAAGTAACGGCTATTTTTTTGAAGTGAGTTATTTATATCCCCTCACCCCCATCCTTTGGGGTTACTGCAAAGGCACGAAAGAAACACTTGTTAGGAGCCAAAAGAACTCTCTCCTACTCCATTCTAGTGTGTGATTTTAGAAGAAAAGTGAGTTGGGTTGAGAGATTGGAAGATTGAGTGCAAGTGAGCTAAAATCCAATCTTGAGCACTTAAGTTCTCGGCAAGAAGTTCGATTGCGTTTGTTACTCTTGGAGGTAAAGCCTCCTAGCCAGCTAGGTGTTGCCCGGCGAGCTCCTGCGCGTGTGGTGAGCCGCGAGAAAGTTTGTGAAGGCCGATCTCGCCTCCGAAAGGGAAGGGATAAAGCTAGTGGATCGAGGAAAGCGGTTGAAAGAGACTCGACTCGTTAGAGCTTCCTCAACGGAGACGTAGGATTCACGGTGGTGAATCCGAACTTCGGGAAACAATTTTGTGTCTCCTCTTTTGTTCCTCTACCTTTGAGTTCTTGCTCAATCTTTGTGCATATTGCTAGATCTACTTATTTGTGTGTATTTTAGTGTAGGTTCTCCGTATATCTACTTGGAATCATCTCCGGGAACACACGACATCACTTGGTTTGAGTTAGAACTCTCTACCTATCCTTTATATTCAGTTTTGGGTTCAGTTCTGTACAGAATCCGGAGAATCCAAACTTTACTGGAGATTCCGGACCTATACAACCCGGAGTATTCGGACTACCCCGGATACTCTAGACAAACAGTAACTTCAGGTGTATGAACAGTGTTTTCAGCCTTTTTCAATTTAAGTTTTATTGCATATCTCTTGCTAGAATTGAATAATTTTTGTCACCTTATAATTGTAATTTTCACACATATTTAGGGTGATTGTGCTCTAGTTGAGCCTAGTATATTTAGATTTTTCACTTGTGAAAAATCTGTTAATTTATATTTCGCTACAAGTTTAGACTAACGGTAAAAGAGGACGATTTTTTGCAAAAACACCTATTCACCCCCTCTAGGTGACATCATTGTCCTTTCAGTTACGTCAACACATGATGGATAAGGATATCAACGATACTCTATTGGAATTGCTGGCTAATGTCCTGTCAACTACGATCGCACATTTCAAACATACGAGACTAACGGCTATACATTTTATACGAGAGTACAAGATAACAAGAGCACTAATCAAAATAGCGGTGTCCGTATTGATGCATATGACCGTGCTGGCAACAAGGAGACCTAATATGAATTCATATAGGAGATTTGAGAGTTTGAATATGGTGAGTTGATGGCCCCTCTGTTTCGGTGCCAATGGGTCAGGCTCCCAGGGGGAGTTAAGGTCGACAAGTACAATATGACTACTGTAGACCTGAAACTCGTCGGATACAGAGAACAACCATTTCGTGCTTGCCAATGATGTTGCACAAGTCTTCTATGTAAAGGACCCGGACCCATCTATCAAGTAGAAGCGTCACATGGTTCTTCAAGAAAAAAAGAAAGATTATCGATGTTGAGTATGTTATCAATGAAGAAGACTGCAACAAATTCGATGACCTACCTCCTTTTGGAGAGAATGTCAAACTTCCTCTCATTGATGACACTGAGGAAGCTACCTACATACGCCACGACCATAACAAAGCATTAATCATTTAATGAACACAACTTTCATGTATTTGGTGAAATTTATACAAATTTAGAATAAACTTATATTTATATCGAGGACATATATAGTGAAGAGTAACTTTTTGAAAATTCTGATCTGAGTGTTGCACTATGTGATCAGACTTACGTGACACCACTCTTTTCTCTGGTTGGAAATCTATATTATTAAGTTTGTGCATATTTAAATTGGTTAGAATTCAAATTGGATTAAAAGGAGAAAACCAAATGAAGATAGAGCTAAAAATCACAAAATTAACCAAGAATCAGTGGTTAACGTTGATTTTCCTGAAAAGAGTATGAAAAATTAAGATTAACATAATTGGTTTCACATGTTTTTATATGAATATTTCATAATTTCACTATGAAATTAACAAATTACATACTAATTAATAAAATAAATATAATTCGATGCATCTGTTATATATTTATCCAACACTTAGCCGCTCTCCTCGTTCACTCTATTCCTTCATTCAGTCAGACGCCGCTCACCTCGTTCACTCCATTCCTTCATTCAGCCTGACCTCGCTCCTGCTCCCGACGCGCCGCTCCTCCTCGACGTGCCACTACTCCCCGACCGTCGCCTCCTCCTCGGCCACCGCTTCCTCCCCGACCGCTGTTTCCTCCCCGGTCACCGCCTCCTCCTCGACTGCACCTCGATGCACCGCCTCCTCCCCCACGAGCCACCTCCTCTCTGACCGTCGTATCCTCCCTGGCTGCCGCCTCCTCTCCCACCGCACCTCGATGCGCCGCCTCCTCCCTGACGGGCTACCTCCTCCTTAACCATTGCATCCTCCCCAGCCGTCGCATCCTCCCAGGCGACACCTCGACGTGTCGCCTCCTTCCTGGCCACCGCCTCCTCTCGACGTCGGTATGTTAGGTTTAGTTCAAATTGTGTGCAAACTTGAGAGATTTTGATGCTCATGTATGTGGATGGATGCTCATATATGGATGGATGGTGTATGCTCGTGTATTGGATGTGTGGTTTAGCATGGTGGTAATCGAATTAGGTTTTCTCCTCAATGTTTGTGATGCTGGTTATCATGGAAAACCACATGAAAATATCGTAAGAAATTCTGTATTTACCTGTTTGTATCTATGTATCTCTCTTTTTTCCTCATTTTTTGTGTTTTTGTATATACTTTTGCCTGTGATGTGAATCTCTCTTTATGTGTGTATATGTGTTACTATGTATATATGTATCTCTCTAAATTTATTTATATCTTTTTATTTATAGCTTTTTCTCTATATCTCTTTCTCTCTCATAAACTCTATAAACTTCGAATAATGGTGGGATGAACTTGTTTGTGGAGATGCCTTTTCATAGGTTTAAGATTGAATGTGGAAGTTCAGTGAACTATGGTCATTACTAGTTTTCTATTTTCTTTTTTGTTCGCTTAAGAAATTATCGAAAACCTCCTCTATTTTTCGCAGATCAGGTAAGTGATGGAACTAAAAATAGAAAAATATTGCTATAAATAAAAACCAATTTTTCTATGTTTATGAAGAATTAGTTTTGAAGTAATTTTGCTATGGATTTGTCAGCTATTCAGAATTCAAAAAGCACAACTATAGTTCAAAATAGATAGTCGTATTAGTTGCAAGTTTGTAATATGTCATAGTTCATCAACTGGCACTGATAGTACACATATAAGTGTCGATTGGATCCATAAATCAGCATTGATAGTGATTTTTAGTATCAGTTCCATACCCGACACTGATAGTCAGTAATTATCAGTGTCGAGTAATCAGTGTTTGTTCAAAACCCGTCACTGTTGGGGATTTTGAATTGACACTAATGAAGATTTCTGCAGTAGTGTTGAGTATTGACCACATGATAGACAAAAAGTAGGAATTGCCATCGGGCTGCTAGTTGTACTGTGTTGCGTGCTACCTAATCCATTCCTTCTAGGGCTGTCAACGAGCCGAGCTCGAGCGAGTCCGTCACCTCAAGCTTGAGCTTGATAGAAACTTAAGCCGAGCCAAAAACTTGACCAACCCTACAATCAGGATTGAGCTTGGCTTGTTAGGGCCTCGAGCCGAGCTCAAATCGAGTCTAGAGCGAGTCAAGTTTGAGTAGCTCGCGATGCTTGAGTTTTTTGATAGCCTTATCTATGAACCACATGTTTATGTAATCACATGACATTGAGGTTGGTCGATTGGACTTTGAGTTGGATGGCGAGATAAAAAATGAACTTAGCTAAAGTGAATAGACACCGACTTTGACTTGATGGAAAGCAGGTGAAGTTAGTCGAGCTATTCGAGCTCGAGCTATTTGAGCTTGAGATCAACAAACTCGCAAGATTATAGCTAGACTTGAACTTAAATTGTCAAACTAAGCTTGAATCAAACCTATAATAAATCAAATTCGAATAACTCACTGGATTTAAACTTTTTCTAACAGCCCTAATTTCCTCCTTCCTTCTTCCCTTTCCTTTTTCCGCCTCTACCTCACCCCCTGTTCCCCTCGAATCAAAACCCCCCACAAATCTCTCTCCCACTGCTCCCTCTTTCTCTCCCCCACTCTCACCCAGCCACCCCTCGTTTCCCTTCCCCTTGCCCGCTTCCAGACCCGTTTCCTCGCAAATCTCTCTCTCTCTCGCTCGCGATACGCACGACCGCGCGCGCGTGAGGGCGTGGAAGCTAGGGGCGAGGATTCGCGGAGGCGGAGGACGAGGCGGCGGCGGCGGCGGGGGAGATGGCAGCGGGCGGTAGGGTTTCGATCCCGGCTGGGGCGCGGCGCACGGTCGCGGACATCAAGGAGATTGCCGGCGGCCACAGCGACGAGGATGTCTACGCCATGCTCCGCGAGTGCAACATGGATCCCAACGAGTCCGCCCAGAGGCTCCTCCTCCAAGGTCCGCTCCCCTGCCCCCCTCCCTCTCGCTCTCCCCTTCCTCTCTAGATTCGGTAGCTTGATCTAGTTCCCTGGTCCGACTGGGGGGTGGGGAGCGTGCGAGGTTGCTTCCACGGCGTGCCGCTCGATTCGCTCTATGCTTGGCTCGATTCGGCTGCCCCAAGGGTACAGAGAGGGTTGTGTGACTGTGGGGGTGTCATTGTAGGGTTTGTGGAATCCAGTAGGCGGTTTGGGCAGTGTCTGTGCGCCATTATTCTGTTGGTGTGAATCGAGGTGGGAGGTGTTCTTGTTTTCGTAATGGCATATGTCAAACCACTCTGCAGCGGCAGTTCTCTAAGAAGGAACTTTGCGGCATTTATCTAAAAAGAAACTTTGTAGTGGAATATCTATAAAGCGGCAACTTCACAGTGGCATATATATGCAAAAATTCTTTTTTGCATCGCCCTCAGTGGCTCTGTAGTTTCTGCTGTGTCGGTGTCTTCAGGGTTTAAAATTATCTGTGGTCCATGCTAGTTTTTTAGTGAATAAATTTTATAATGGAATTGTTCTGCATGCTATTTGTTGGTATTTGTGGTATATTGCTACTATGAAAGTTTGAGTTGTTGTTGTTGGTTCTTTCACCCTTCTCTAACACACTTTAATCTTACCCCAGCAATCTTCCCCTCTCACAAGTTTTTCCTTGGCTCCTCATTGCCCCCTTGTCATCATCCTCTTAGTGTGCTTAGTTGTCACATCAAAAGTGGCATGAGGGGAGGCCTAATGTGTGGGTTGAACGCGGCACCGGAAGCACACGTCAAAGTTGAGCTAGAGATGAGATGCATGACTAGCAAAAAGTTTGAAGCGAGGTGCGTTCCGTGGCCGAGCTCAACTAGGCTATGCAACGTTGCAATGTCTTGGTGCAGGTTGAATCCAACAAGTATAGCTCAATGTCCTAGGATATATGACGTCTTTAGCAAAGCGGCATTCAACTAGTATCTTCGGTATCCACATTTAGATTGGGTCTACAAGTATACAAAGCTATATGTGCATGTTGACGCATGTTTGAACCATTAGATATGCTTGTAGATTGGTATTTGCCGAAGTAAAATGTCCATGTGAACTCTGCTTATGGTTATCTACTTAAAGTATATTGGAGGCTTGTTGTGTCTACTCTTGAAGTATTGGAACTAGAATTGAGCTATATCATCCCACTTTGGGCCATGCAATTTTTGTTCTTCAGAGCAAATGTGGGCTATATTGATTAATTTTTTATAAACTCCACTTTGCATAAAATAGTGCTGGACATCGCATTGCCAACGGAAAAATATTTTGATTAACATTCAATCCCACACCAGTATCCTACGAATAAATGGGGTTTAGGCCATAGCTTTTCCTCATATTATTACGACCAATCCTAATTCTGGTTGCAAATCAAACTTACCTTGTGACATCTAGAAACTAGGCAAATATCTAAATATGCGAGCTTCCCGCGGCATCTCCATCATAGTTATTACGGCAGAGTGGCAAGATGTGGCGACCCACCACCTTCACACCTTTATATCGCTTATGACACATGGTGTGGCGACACCATACACACATGAAATATTCTACTATCACCATCTCCTTAATTGCAAATTAACATCCTAATCCCGCTATTTGTCGATCCTCACATCTTTCTACAAAGAGACCCCACACTGTAATTCCCTATAAGTATAGGCCATGCACAACTGCTGCCACCTCACGACCTCCCTGGCCCGAGCTCGTACTCATCTGCGGGAGCCGCTCCCTCAGCAGGGCGGCTTGCGTTGTTGCGGCGGAGGCTGCAAGCGGACGCACCGTCACTGGGGGACTTCGCGTACTCGATGGAGGCCGGATCTCAGTGGCGGTAGCGCAGGCGGGAGCGCAAGTGGACAACGAGGAGAACAGGCAGGCGGATGGCGTGGAGCATGGGCGGCGGATGCCTCTCGGTCTCGGCGGTGGCGACGGCGAAGGCGACCTGCTACTCATTGACTTGAGCTAGGATTCAAGCGGTCAGGGAAACACTAATGCGGCCTGCGGCCCACTCAAGCTTGGTCCCCCTCCTCATCACCTCTAACGAAGAGGTATGGCGCCTGCCATACAAAACTTGTCGCCACAGGACGCCGTAGCAGCGCCACGGGGACACCACGCCGATATGGCGGACGCCATACGCGCTTGCGCCGTGGTGAGACTCGGATTTTCGCCACGCCGATATAGCAACGATATGGCGACGCCCTAACAACTATTATCTCCATTCCCCACCAGTTTATGCATTTGTGCAGCACCATCCTTTGATGGGTCAGCCATTTGTTCATTATATTTTGGTCGGTTGTACTGTTAGTGTTATATACTATTTTATTTGGCTCATGCAATGTTCTGTGGCCGCAACGAGGAATAGGATTGTGAGAACATGCAATTCAATTGAACGGGTGTGTCAATTATCACATAATTAACAGTTTTTTGCGCGCTTGTTTTTCTCTAACTCTTTTTTTACGGACCAACATCTTGTGAATAGCTGCTTTGTCATGAAGTGCGCCCAACCAAGCTTTACGTTTTGCCTCACCACAAAATTAATTTCTGTCAAATATACCATGCACTGAAGTTGTCTTGGGAGGATAGCCCTGCTATTTTATTGCAAATAATGCATAAGTTAGAAACAAGTGTCTTTCTCTCGCACTCTCTGGTGATCCGATAAACTAGAAGTGAGGGAAATTCAGAAAATGTAAGGTTGTGGCTTTATTTGTATGGCCATGAACCACTCAGCCCCTAAGAAATGGTTAGGCTTTGTTATGCAGATTAGGTGAACAAGTCTTTTCAAGAACCATAGTTATGATATGATACTAAAATTAGTAAGATTCTTCATAGTTGATAGGATTCCACCACATAGTAACACAAAACTGACCTTTACTTCGTCGATGTCTTGTTTTTTCCTTTGGACATGCATACATCATGCACATATTAGTGACTTGAGCCCAGTTTTTTCGTTTACTCCTCTATTGTTTAAAATGTTTGGACCTTTCAAAGTCTGAATATAAGTTTGGCATGTTACTATGCGATGGCCATAATTTTTCACAGTTATATTGGGGTATGTGGAATCAATGGCTATGGTATAGAGTGTCGGTCTATCCTTGTGCTTTGTTTTGTGCCTTATTTTTGTTTCTATATTTTTTTGCATACTTTATTAATGAATGTAACCTGTGCTTCTCTACAAAACTTAGTATGTCTTTTTTAAATTTCAGATACCTTCCATGAGGTGAAAAGGAAGCGTGACAAGAAAAAGGAGGTAGGGTGATCGTTCCATCTATCTCTGTTCCTTTCTCTTTCAAAGTATGATTCCATCACTAGTCACCAGTTCTTTGCATGTTGGCAAAGCTTAAAATGTTGATCAGAATGAATTATCTTCTTGTTCGAGGCTAGGTTTAACAACGACATTCGGTCCATCATTCTCTTTTCTTATAATTATTTTCGAAAATTTGTGTCAAAATGCTTTTTTGTGGTTGAATCATGTTATTTCGAGATGACTTAGGCTCTGTTTAGCATTGCCACTTTCAGATAGATTGGTGTTTGGTTAGCTGTTTTCTCTCATGCAAACGGGGTTACTGCTATGCTCGAAAAGAAAATAAGAAGGATCAGCAGTTTGCTGAAATAATTCGTTAACTATGACATGATTTGCCAAACATGTTGCTTGATTTATGGCAACTGCTTGCAGTTTGAGAAATAAGCACAACACAGCAACCTCAAGTGTCCCTTATTCTGGTGCTTATGCTCAGAAGCATTATTGCTAGAAATATGTACCTGTTTCAATGTAGTGGGGGTATGCTGATTCAGTCCCTAGGCAGTAGATGCTGCATTCTAGTTATCATTGTTCTTAAGGCGTCACCTAGGCGGTAAGGTGCCCTCTGGTGCAAGTCGTTGCCCTCGCCTTTGACAAGGAGGGCGGAGGAAGGGGGTGGCAGCATGGAGGCAAGGGGGTGGCTAAATGGAGATAACATCTCGCTACGAGAAGACATGAAATAAGTCCAAGTGCGGCGAGAGAAATCATCTATGCAGATAATATAGTAACTACAACCCTTTTCGAAACTAAGGGAGCCGGATCCCATACATCTAAATGAACAATATCAAAAGGATGTTAAGACACTGACTCACTATGAGGATAAGGAAGCTGAATCTGTTTACCAAGCTTACAACCCTGACAATCTAAAGATGCATCTCCTGAGGCATACCCTAAAAGACCACATGAACTAATAAAGATAGATGCGACCAGGGCATGGGAGGGGGAGATGGGTGTGGTGGTTGAGATGGGCTGGCATGGTTGAGTGGGCTGAGCCCCTAAGCTGGCTCATCTCTTTTCTTTTTCCCTTTTCTCTTCTATATTTTCCGCTGAGCCCCTATGTGTCGCTTCGGTGTCCGCCATAAACACCTAGGTGGTATGATGGGAGTGAGTTGCCACACCTCGCCTTACCGCCTTAAGAACAGTGCTAGTTATATCATATTTGAAGGCTTATTTGCTAAAATATAACTGAAAACAACACCCAGGCTTAAGTAGTCGTACATTAGTAAATAATTATCAATGTTCGACTTTTTGTTTCAAATTTTGCAGTCAATATATTTTGAAGTATCCAAATCATGCACATCAGCACATGGTATCAATATCCATAGATTTGGCTTCAGTAATCACTATAGCACAAGTTATTCTGATTACTATTTTAGAAAATTTGATAGTCAAATCTGAAAAAATAGTTAAACATTGACAAGCATGTATCACAATTATGAACGAAGGCAGTACTGATTTAGAGTAGGCTTCAACATGGCTATCACAGTAATCTCATTCTAAACACATAGCCAAGGTGCATATTAGTACATGTCGAGCTGGCTCACTCCTATTTACATCACGTAGTACAGAAACATGGATAATGTAACATTCTTTGATTCAGTTTGTCAAAATCTGCAGTATTATGAAATTGTCATGCAATCTCAGCCAAATCATTGACTATCTTGTGGTTGCAAGGTACTATCATGTATTAAATTGATTCCAGCATCAATTTTAATTCTGCCCACAGGGTAGCAAAAAACTATTGGATCCTCGGTGGAGACCTGTCGTTCAGGGACAAGGTGGAAAGATTGGTCGAGGGAACAATTCTTCACGCAATTTGGCCAGCTCTAATGGTATTTTTAGACCATTCTCCTGGCTAAGAATCTTAGAAAAAGCATTGTATTTAATTCAAAAGGCATTAGTTTTGTTTTTACATAGACTACATGCTACCTTATTACACTTCGAATATTCCATGTTCATTTTTGGGAAATTTCTATGGTCAAATGTGCATATGTTGATGTGGAAAAATACCGATTACAATTTAGAGCTGCTTTGGGTACAAACCTTTTGACAAACGATCTTCCAAAACATTCGTACCTGATCATCCATGTTAATTCTTCTTCTGACATGACATAGTCATATAGTAAACTCATAAACACTTTTTCCCTGTTAAATGATACAAAATCAATAGCTTATCTATTATAATGTTCGTAATTTTATGCCATTGAAGATCCTGCTGGAAGAATTGCTATTTCTGGAAAGGAGAATATAATAAATGAGATCATGGAGAAAGGCAGTGGTTCTACTCCAACCATCAATACAAATATGGACGACAAAACTTCTACTTCCATACCAAGGTATCCATATTTTTTCTGGAGTGGACTTTGTTATGAAGTCTGTCTTTATCAAATTCCTTTTCAGTTCTTTTATGTCTATAAGTAATAAGTCCCTAAACTATTTCAGATTGTGCAATCAAGTTGTCTGATTTTAGTTTTATTAATTTGAACCACCGAACTATTTACTTTAGTGCAATGCAATCAAGTCCTTTAAATCTCATTTTGTTGCTCTGAGCCCCTCTAGTATCTGGATTTGTTCAATTAAGCCTCTTTACTACCAAAAACTGTCTTACGGGCCCTTTCTTTCAAGCTACATATATGTTATATAGGTCTTAATTTGAGCCAGTGAGGATTGGTAGCTGAAATTTTATAAAATAATTATCAGATGGACTTATTTCACATGTATGTAACTTGGTGTGTGCTGGAGCTCTATGTTTGAAATGGTTATTAGTTGATCCTTTTATATAGTGGTTTTAATGTAGCTGTGATGGCCTGAGAAAGTTTTACTTTTGTAAAGGAAGCAAGGCAACGATTGATCTGGGATAAGTCAAGGAGTAAAGTGTTTTCTTGTTTTATAATATGAACTTTCCATAAAAGTGTTATTTGACCCAACTCCTGATTCTGCATCTCCTTGTGTTGACTGTAGATTAACAATTTTGCAGAAAGTGCTTGTGTTTTTTGTTGTAACTTGTTTACGTTTGTTGAGCCTTGTGGTTGGTATGTTACTGATTTATTTTAATGAATCTGCAAAGGCACGTTCTCTTCAAATTGTCTGTTTTTAGATTCTTATTGGCAACAATAAAATTTATGGCCGATTGTTTTCAAGCTGTATTTTTACTGAACTCCATTGTCATATAAACAGAATTTGCTAGTTAGCAAAATTGTTTCATCTCAAAAAGAGGGAATCACTGTTCATGATTTCCATTATCAGTTCATGCTTACACTTTTTTACTGAAAGGCATTTTTTTTTGTGTCGGATAGTTACACAGCAGGATCCACTTTTGTGTGACATTGCCACATATTACTTTGGTGATTTCCTCCTTTTTAATGCAGTGATCAATTTATAAATGTAGATTTTGAATCTGCCTTCACGCTTACCTCATGAGTAAATACAACTGAACTTTCTAACTTTATTGCTCCAATGACAGTTCGTCAAGTGGTCTTTCCAACGGCCCATCTCAACCGGTTGATCCTGCTGCTGTCGTGGTGACAAATTCTAGTGCTGTTGGCGATGCGATAAAGTCTGGTCCAACAGCCTTTGTTGATTTGAAAGGCAGTCTTCCGTCTGAGGGCGCAATCACTGTTGCAGGTCCAAATGCACTGCAATCAGCATCAATGTCAGATCCTGTGCTTGTGCCTTCCCCAGATTCTCACAACCTTGGTGATGTTGGTGCTCCCAGACAAGCTATTGGAAGCAAGAAGACGTCAGTAGAACATAAGGTGGGGCGTGATTTACCAGCAGACAGTAAAGGTATGCTAGAATTCAGTCGGAGTGTTTCTCTGTAGTTTAAGCGAATGTTTAGATATTTGGTACTAACTGTTTTTTATACTGTTAGGCTCCTCCCAACAATCTGGCTCATCATCATTTGGACGGTCTTCTGGTAGTAGACCATCTTCTAGCTATAGTAATAATTCACAACAGTCATCGGGATCCCAAAAAGGTATTTACCATATTCCGGACCTTATTGGATCATGTTGTCCGTATTGAAGTCATGAAGTGTCCTTTTGTTCCTCTGCATGTAAAACTAGTAATACTATGCTTGATTGTGCTTGGTGAGTGGTTCCTTCTAGCTTAGGGATATCAAGTGGCCATACTCTTTGTTTTAAAGTACTCTTGAATTTGGACTGAATGTGTCAAGTAACAAATGTTTTAAAATGATGTATATTTTATACCTAACTAGTATATAATAGTTTAACCTGGTGTTTCCCTAAGTTTGTCTTTTTGTTGATCTGTGAGCAGCATGTTGATAATGTTGGGCGTAACTTTATTTTTTTTAATGTTCTTGCCCTTACTTTTGAGCATTTGGAGCAAAATGGTATAATCTTTTAGTCAGAAAGTACTTGCTGTAGTACCCCATCTCGATACAGTTCAGGATCAAAACATTGTTAAGCTGGTACTGATTTTTGTCTGGTTTGCATGAAATCCTGACAGACTGGTAAAAGGAAACTTGCCAGGAATTTATACAATTTAACCCCTGAGCTCCATGCAACCTGGTTGTCCTTGACCGTACATCTGGGCTCTGGCTAGTACTAGTTTTTGAAACCTTGCTTGCTGTGGTATCTGTTGTACAACTTGCTGAGTGAGGTATACAATTGCTATTTGATTTTTTGTGTCTGGAAAATCATGATTGTTAAATTTTTATTGAATTAAACATCTTAGTTTTTATGCTGCCTTCTATTTTTCTGAATGCCTTGTCGTTTTTTATTGATGATCATTTGAAACATCTGTCATCTAGTTATGCCAAATAAAGAATGGAAACCAAAACCAACAAGCACAACTGCTTCCCAAGCAACTGAAAATGTTATCATACCTGATGATGTACCTTTGGCTGCTGACACTGTTCCCCAATCTGCTTCAATATCAAATTCAGTTAGTAAGGAAGATCTACTGAAGGTGGACAAAATCTTCAATGATCTGCAATTATCAGATAAGCAACATGTGATAATTCCAGATCACCTTCAGGTTTCCGAGTCAGAAAAATATGGTCTTAGTTTTGGAAGCTTCAACACCAGTTTTCAGCAGACTATGGGCTCTTCAGATCCTGAATGCGCAAAGAGCTCTTCTCTACCTGAATATGATTCATCTCAGGAATTGTATGGCATTGGTGATGAGCCTCAATCTATCCCAAGGTCAGTTTTAACTTCTTTTCTCGTAACTATTCTCAGACCTGTATTTACATGTCATACTATTAAGCTGTTATTGGGTAATTTTTGACAGCATTAGGATCAGCTTTATCTCATTTCTTCTAGTTTGATGATTGATTTATAAAGTACTACAGTAAGCTATTATAATCACTAGTTGCTGCTATATTTCAAGAATGCTTGCTTGTGACTTGGTTCATTTAGCGCTACCGTTCAGTTTAGTTCGTGAGGAGTTAACCACTGATTTAAATCTACTCATTTCCAAAAAATCTACCTACCTTATTTTGCGATAGTGATGTGTGAAGACCATGGACACATTTTTAGCTTTTTTTTTTACGTGCACAAACATGGCACTCCCTCATGGGTACTTAACGTCTACCTGGTTGCATTTCATTCCTTGTCCAATGCATGCTGTGGAAGTTCAAGAATATTAGATTGCATTGGTTCGTGTATTAGTACTAGTATATTCAATCCTTAACCATGATCCAAAAGGATTTTTTTTTTCTGCATAGCGATGTTTTGGTATTTAGTAGGCATATCTATCTCTGCTGCCTTGATACTATACTTGGGTCGGTCATATAAACTTTATCGTCAAAAAAAATTATGCTACTTGTTTCCAGTATACTACATTGTCTCAGATACTGTACCCATGTTAATTTTCTTTGCAAAGCTGTATTGTTGTTCTAGCATACATATGTTTTGTAGGATTCTCGATGTTTTCTTGTAGTTTTAGTTTATTACATAATCTAGAGTGATGCGTGGATTTACATGTAATTATGTGTACTCATTTTTTTTTGCGATTAAAAAGAAGATGCACACACCACTACACACGCGCACCATACGCACACCACACACAAGTGTGCCCCCATCACACGCATAGAAACATGCACCACCATGAGCACTCAAAGCATTGAACGCACTCACATGAATAGGTCGTCGTAGTGCGATTCCACCTACCAGGGTGTGTTTGATATCCAAAAATGTTGTTCTGATGTTAGACATAAGCTTTGTTCTATGTAAATCATACAGTTATAAAGTTTGTGATACTTTTCAACAGTATTTGTTCTTAGAATTTTTTTATTTCTTATCGAAATGCAGAGATCAAAATTCATCCTCTGCCGTGAAAGAGGAAGCTGACCCGGTTCCTGAGCAACAACTACCTTCTTCAAATCTAGAAAAATATTCAGCCTCGGCAGTGGAGAGTTTCTCTATTGACCATCATAGGGATGATCCAGCTACTTCCGGGGTTTCCCAATCTGCAGTAGTTCATACTGCGCCGCCTTACTCGACATTGGAATTGGCACCAGGATCACATGCGAATCAGATTATGGTAATAGAAAAGTCTGAATCTCAGGCATGTGGTGCTACCCTTGCACTAGATGCAGCTGAACTTTTATTTGGCTTTCATTTAACGGGAAAAAATGTTTTGATAGTACCATCTTGATAGCATCAAAGTGTAGCAGTTATATTATTTTACACTCAGTAATATCACAAAAGAGTAAATTTCAGAAAACTACATTATGATTGGAAAAACTATCACAAGACTTTACGTTCAGGAATCAATTTCCACAGAAAAATGCAGCCAAAAGCTTCTTAACTTGTGGCGTTTGGTTTAGATGCCAGAAAGGTGGCCTGCAACACTTCCCAGTGACACATTACACCTTAATAACTTAAGGGTGTCAACCAAACATACCTATTGGTGCTTATAGCAAAGAGGTGACATTATAGTTTATCTGCACAAATGCTCTGATTTACAGCACTGTAAAATTGTGTACAGGTACAAAAGCCAATTGATTTATCTACAAGTTATTATATGCAATCGTATCAACCTACAACTGATGCTGATGAACGGCTGTCCCCATATCTTGCTGCTGAAGCTGCTGGCAAGTACAGGAATATTCCAGTCCTTCCTACTCAAACTGGTCAGGATCAAGAGGTTTGCATCTCAAGTACTCAACTCTGCATCACAACCAAGTCATTGTTTTGTCTAGGTCTGGTGGTGTTAGAAACTTAGCCTATTCTTAATAACATTAATTACAGTTTTCAGCATGCCATCACAAGACCAATTAAGATTGCTGCAAGTTTAGCACAATTGTTACAAGCACAGACTTTCAAATATTCAAAATTACTCTGGGTTACTGGTCAACGTTTGTCTGGTGGATTACACTTATTTGCAATCACCTGATCTTTCTTCATTCAAATATCATGCTGTCATAAAACTGTTATGTGTCAATCGTCAATGTTGGCTGTTGAGAAAATGTCTGGTCTTTTTGACTTTTATAATATTCATTGCTTTGTTGGCTAGGACTCGCATGGTTATCAATTTTCTGTTGGACCAAGTTCATATCTAGTGTATCAGGAGAATATTATCCTTCCCTATTTATTTATTTATCTGTGTTAATTATTACAGGGAAATAATTCACTGCTGCTTGCTTCATCTGTTCCTGCTTCGGTTGCTACCGCAGCTGCTGGAGTTATACCAACTTCAGTTGCTATCCCTCAACAGTATGTTCCTCTATTTCATCAGTCTTTGGGTGTTCATCTACCACATTTTCCAACAAATTATGTCCCATATAATCAATACATTTCACCATTTTTTATTCCACCCCCTACTCTTCACCCATTTTTGGGCAACACAACATTTCCTCAGCCACCTTCAACTGGGGCCATGTACCCAGCTCCTGGAAGTACAGGAGTTCTGCCACCTGTTAAATACTCAATTCCTTCATACAAGCCTGGTGTTAACACTGGGAGCCAGGCATCTGTTGGAAATTCTGGTGCCTATGGAACATATGGTTCTAGTCCATCAGTCTACACTAATAACACAAACGTTTCTTCTGGAAATCCTGCAAATGATGATTTTACTTCATCTCAGTTCAAGGAAAACAGCATCTATATCGCTGGGCACCAGGTATTTTTACTTTTGTTTATATATAAGAAAAGGCATGCTGCCTTAAGGCATCATTATTTAATATATTTGAAATATACTTGTTCAAGAATTTTAGAACTTTCATGATTAAATTTATTTTGCTGAGAGCTTTGAAATGAGGTGATTCAGTGATAAGGACAAAAACTATTAATGCTGTTTCATGATTAAATTTTATTATGACGCATTCTGGAAAAATAAATTTATAGGCCTCGAATTTGAAATTAAGGACATCACTGTTGAGTGCATTAGGTGGTAGGGTGGGAGGAAAATCTTATGGGACCTGGTCTATTTTCTCATCAAACTAGACCCTCTCCATACATTGACACGTGGCATAAAAAAAATCTGAAAGCATTAATCAATCAATATCCTAATCTCTCTCCTCCCCATTGCCTTCCCATGGCCTAGTCGACCATAATCCCTGCCGCTGAACAAGCGAACACATGCGATCGCTGCCTATAAGACTTCTTGTCACTGTGCACAACGCCATAAACGGGTTGTCTCCTCTATTAGTAAGCTGCGCTATGCGCAGCGGCTACCTCTCTCCACTCTCCAGCACACACCCCTTCAAATGACAGCAACAATTAAGACCCGGTGTTGAGGATGCAGATGCTTGGAGTTGATTTGATCTTGGGAATCGATTCATCAGTTTTTCTTGCATGCATCTTAGGTGCTTCGAAGCTAGTAATCTGTAAAAAATCCCTCAACCATCTGAGAGATCGAGAGATGTAAGGTGTGACATTAATGATTTCATTGATGACCGTGGCAAATCAGATTGGAGCACAGTCATACTGAATGTTTTTCCTGTCTAGCCCTCAAGGCCCGCCGTGGCAACGAGCAGGAAGTCGTGGCCGCTGCAAGCGTGGGCAGCGGTTCTGTTGTGCGAACTCGGAGCGGAAGAGAGAAGGGAATGGGAGGTGGGAGAAAAGGATATCGGTGGTTCAATGCTTTAAGATTTGTTATCCCAGGTGTCAACAGATGGAGAGGGATCCAGCTTGATGGGAAATTAGACCAGGTCCCATAGGATTCTCTTCCGGTAGGGGTGAGATCCCCTACCATCCAGCTTGGCGATTATTTTTTTCTAGTACCAATCCCCCTGGCAAAACTGGACTCTAGACAAAAACCAATCTGAAACTGGCTGTATCTATACAGTGCTGTGGTGCATGTTATGCCACAACAATAGTTCTGCTATTGTGGTAATAACATTTTGGGCTAAAACAACTAAGAAGCATAAGAAATATTTGAATAAATGTACAGAACATTACAAATAAGAAGCTGCATGTAATAATTACGGCGCTTATCATTGTTAGGGCTTGCTGGACTAGTGAACTTTGAAAATAGGAAGATGTAGAGTTTATCATTGTTAGGGCTTTCAGTGGTTGCAGTGGGATTTTACCTGATTCTGTGGATCTTCTTAATAAAGGGCAATGTAAAAAAAACAAAGGGAAAATCCACTTGGCATTAATCATATTTATCCGCTTCACAACCCAGTTCACCCTTTGAACTTCCAAGGTTAATATATACATGGGACCACTTAGTGGTATACATAATTGATCCATTTTGTGTGTCTGCAGTGCTTGTTTCATTTGCATTTTGCGTTTTGCGCACCTAGCTTGCTAGTTACCGATTTTCCCGAACTGGTCTGCTACTTTACCAATCTGTGTATGGCAATCTTATGATCATACAGCTTTGTTTTCTCTTTTATAAACCTGTGTACCTGTACCTGTGCTGTCATTTTTTACTTAATGTCTGCTAATTGTTAACCAGGCCGAAGGCTCCACCCTATGGGTTCCAGCACCTGGACGTGATATTTCTGGTCTCCAGGTCAATTCCTTCTACGGTCTCCCTCAGGGGCAGGTAACATTTGCGCCTCAAGTTGGCCATGGTCCTTTTGGAGGGATCTACCACCCGGCACAAACTATGACAGGAGCTGCTGTTCATCCACTTCTCCAGCCATCACATACCATGACTGGATCTGTTGAAATAGTGGGGGCACCTGGCAGTGTTTACCAGCAGCCACAAGCTCAGATGAATTGGGGAAATTACTGATAGGTTACGACAAATTGCTTTTCTCGAGTGTCTATAACGATGCATTTGCCTGGGAGTAAGTTTCAACATAGATGGACTTGATCAGAAGTGTATATATGTTCTCAGCATGGCTGACCTGCAGGGGAGGGTCGTGGATTCCAGAAGCTTACAGATTGTTGTGGTTGTGCTTCTATTTGTAGCAGATACTGGCCATGAAGTTTGGTTGAGTTTGTCTGCTCAGGTTCCTTGCTGTGGCCTTTCTAATATAATTTTAGCCTCTTCTGTCCCACCATTTAAAGTTGCTGCAAGAAGCGTGAGTTTTGTTCTCGTATCCCCGTGAGGTTATAGATTACTTCAAAGCAATGAAATCGAGCCAGTGGATTTTCATTCTTTCCGCTGCTTACATGTACATTAAATTTTGGTACTGCAAGAATGTGTAACAACTGTTGTACTTGGTGTAAAACAAGCGGTACAAACACTCAGTTGCGGACCTTGCAGCTAACTACAATTAAGTACTTTGAATGACTTACTGAGCACGTTTGTTTTCCTGCAGTCCAAGCTTAGTGAAAAGTTCATTGCATTTTTTTCATTCTTTTTAATTTCAGTTTAATCTCCTTTCTGTTGGGTCAAAGGAGCATACATGTTACTCAAATGCAAAGGCGAACAACCCCCTGTCCATTATTTAGATCTGCATAGTTCCTTTGATACGTGAAAAACGGCATATGCTTCCATTCATTTCTTGTTCATGGTATTGCGCTTGTACTCTATGGCCTGTTTGAAGGGATCCAAAACACAGGCTTTATGCTGGGAGGGCATTTTACTATAATTACTATTTATACATTGATTATCTACATTTAGCCATGATGATATACGTAGGGCACAAAGGTGGTGTTTAGAACTTGTGTATGGATACGGGAATGGGATGGTACTAGATTTTGTTTGGTTCGTTATGTGTGGGACTTTCAGCAATTCTAAGATTGCACAAATATTATGCCCTTCATTATGCGGATAGAACAACTACTGCACTAGGTATATCCATGCTCTATGGATGGTGGTTCGTTATTCACGATGCAAGAGTAGATGCAACCTATGCGTTAAGGAGAGACAATATGGAGCCTTTTGAATTCTGACCCGATGTCGAAACGATAGCAGGGCAACAAATCGTCTAGGAGTAGAAAACACGAATTAGAGTAAACTAGAGGTTCTTCTCGCGTATTCAGAATTTGAAAGAGCAAAACTGGTACCAGCTCTGGTAGTCTAGCAGGATTTCATACCTCTGTTTAAGCTGATCAAGGCTTCTTAGCTGTAATAATTGATTTACAGATGACATTTATACTAGGAAGAAACCTACTGGCTAAATTTACTTCAAAGTCACAACTAGGTTACTGAGGCTCGTGCAGTTCAACTTTCTAGACAGCTTGAATTCAGTAAGTTTTTGGCACCATTCAAAGCACTGTTTAAAAAATTAGCCCGCCTACGCGCTAGGCGTAACCCTCCCGCTTAGCGCCTAATTGCCGCCTAGGCGCTAGTTCGCCACCTGACCACCCGCCTAACGCTTTTTTAAACACTAATTCGAAGTGAATGCAAAGACGTCGTAATGGTGGACCACACATGCTTGAGCACAAAATGGTTTTGCTGACTTGACTCAGAGAGCATGTTGAGGGGTGCGGTGCTATCCATTATAGAAGCATGTAGTCCTCCCAGTCTGTCTAAATTCAATCAAAGAGGTAGAGAGCTGTGCCATGGATATATGAATTGTAATCTTGGTTATAGTATTGCCAGATCCGAACACAGGGCTACTTTATTTGTTTGCCATATCATCGCTAGGTGTTCATGGAATAAATATAGCAGGTTGGTCTAGTAAGGGGTGGCCAAATGAGTGTCTTCTTGTAATTGGTGTTTCATGCGTCTTCTCTTGCATATGGTTAACGTGATGGTGATGGGGAACACCCTTGGGTTCACCATTTACATGCTGTTGACTCTGGTTTACATAACATCGGTGGGGTCTTGTGGTTCATACCATCCATCTTTTCCCAATGTAATCAATATGATGTAGTCATCACTTATCCAAGAAATCAGGTGCATGTCTTTTCACTGGGATCAGGGCCGGTTCTGATATTTTGGTGGTCCAGGACGAGATTAAAAATATGGCCATATTAAATATAAATTTTAAAATATTTACGTACCACAGTGGCTCAAAGCAATAGTGGTATTTTTTTATATCAAATAAATAGCAGTTGTATGTATCATATGGAAAAACTAGCATACCCTAGTACACAATAACATAAACAGAGAAAATAAGATATAGATGAAACATATGACTATATGATAAAGTAAAATAAAGACATACTTTTCAGTCAAGTCTCTGTATTTATCAGCACCAAGATTAGCAATCACGACTCCATCACCCAACTTGAAAACAGAAGCCAGCTTATCATAAATCTAAAACAAATATAAGAATATGATTATACATGTTAGGCACAATGAATGTAGCTAAGCTTACAAAGTAAAATTACATGTGAATATAACTTTACCTGTGGAGATCATCCGAAACAATTTCTTCTAACATTTACAGAAGCGAAGTCACTAATGATGATATCAACATCAATCTCATCTAGTAAATTTTCTCAATGCATAAGGTCGCCAAACCAGTTAGCCTTTCTTGAGATATTACTGACCTCAAATAGTTCTTCAATAACTTCAACTTTGAAAAGCTTCTTTCAGCCGATGCCACAGTCACAGGTACGCTTGCTACGCCCTTCCTCGTCTCTGGATTCAATAGAAGCCCAAAGAGGTGCATATGGTACCCAAAAATAAGATTCGATAAGCAATAGAAACATTAGGATAGCAGCCCACTTCTCTAACAAATTCAAAAACCTCCATAGCAGACATTGTTCTATCCGGCAAAGTCAATTGCATAACCCTTAATTCAGATATTAGATCATTTAACTCCACATCAGATGAACCATGCAGATAGAAAGTTTTTTCAAATTTAGTGCAGCAATCTGTTAGTTCAATATTATTCAGTGACTTCAAGGCGTTTGAACTCAGTAAAAACCCGAATATACCTTGAAACACTTGGAGTTCTTCAAATCTATTTTTCAATGAAGTTGTTGCCATATCAACCATGACCAAAAAGTAATTAACTTCAAATGCCTTCTCGGCTTGCAGTATTTCTTCATTGCAATCAATTTCATCAAATTGTTTCTTCCTAAGAGCTCGACGTTTTACTGGAAACGATGGCTCAACACCCATTTCAGATGCAAGGTCTTTGGCAATGTTCAAACTAGATGCATACCCTTCATTTCTGTACTTGTCAAAGTATTGAACCATACCTTCAATTTGGTGCAAGGCAGATTCGATGCATATGGATGATGATTGCAACTTCTTGCTCACAGTATTTACAGCAAATAAAATATCATACCAAATAACCATGCCAAGTATAAACTCAAAGCTACCAAGAACATCGAATAAATTTTTTGCATCACTCTTGTCCTTGGGTTCGGTATCACAAGCTTGATGTAACTCACAAAGCTGACCTTAGATGAGAAGCTTGATATCTAATTGCTTTAACACTGTTGATTCAACTCTCCCAACTGGTATTGCTCAATGATTTCACAGTCAAACTTGGAACATGATCAAGTAATACTTTCCATCTTTTGGTAGAACCAGAAAATAATACATATATTCGTTGCACAATACCGAAAAATGAAATAGCTTTAACACATGATTTTGCCATGTCACAAAGAGTGAGATTAAGACTGTGGCAAGCACATAGCATATACAAATCTCTTGGATTGATATCAAGCAACCTTTTTTGTACCCCCTGGTGTTTTCCTTTCATATTTGAACCGTTGTCATATCCTTGACCCCTTATATCACCAATATTAAGACCAAATGACTTCATACACTCAAGCAATACATTAAAAAGCCCCAAAACAGATGTGTCATCCACCTTCAAAAACCCAAGAAAGTACTCCTCAATTTTTGTTTTCCTCTTAGACATATTAACACATCGAACTATCAAAGTCATTTGTTCTTCATGACTCACATCAGGGGTACAATCAAGGATAATGGAGAAATATTTGGCCTCTTTGATAATCTTTAAGATAGTATTTGTAACATTGGAAGCCAAAAGAGAAATCAACTCATTCTGAATTTTGTGACTGAGATAATGATAATTAATTTCATTGTTTTGAATGCGCCTAAGGTGGTCTTGCATTACCAAATCAAATTCTGCAATTATCTCAACACAAGCTAAGAAAATTACCATTGTTATCATTGTAAAGCTGCTCACTAGATCATCTAAAAGCCAAATTTCGTTCACCAAGATATTTAACAATGGCAACTATTCAAAACAAAACTTGCTTCAACCGTTCTTTCTCCTTTGTGATTTCCTGTTGGAAATCTTTGTCAATTGTTTCATTTTTGCTTAATCTAGTACTTAATTCATTCCAAGACCTCATGCTAGTACTATGCTCGACACTAGTTTCATGTTCATTGAGCCTTTCGCTGAGATGCTTCCAATCTCTAAATCCATTATCTCCTAATGAACTCTTGCTATTGTTAGATTTGAAAATCTTACAACAGAAGCAAAACACTTTGTCAACATGCTTAGAATAAACTAACCATTTTCTGTCATGTACCTCTCAATTGCTCATTGTTCTAGAATAATGAGCATACAAAAAATGCCTTGAGTTACCATCTAAAGGGAATTTAAGATTTTCTTCTCTTATAGGTCCCTTCTCAACTAATACGTCTCTAGCTTTGTTATCAAGATTACCCCAATTTCGTGGATCATAGATATCCATAGAAAAAAATGGTTGTTAATCAACACTAGCAGATGAATTAAATATATGCTCATGATCACTCACATTGTTATCATTCCCATTGGTATCTATATTTTCTTCTGTAGGGCATTGGTCTTCTGAATTCTCATTAGGTTGTTCCTCCATAACAGCTATCGCCAACTCATCCGGGTTCTTTGAACTGCTCGTATTACTCTTAAAAAATTTATCAATGGCTCCCTTTTGTGATTCCACCAACTCATCTACTCGTTTCCTTTTTTTTTTCTTTCTTCGCTGCCAGATGCATACTTTCTAGAAGACATAATTCAAGAACATGCTGAAAATTAAAAAGAAAATACATTAGTGGTTGAAATACTACAAGGATCACCAACTAGACGATTAAGACAAGTTATTATCTCAACGATTAGGCTAAGTTTCCATCTCACCGTTGTCCCTAATCACCAATTCATCGACTAAGACGACTAGACGAGCGCGAGCCACCGTCTCGACATCTTCCCACTGAAAATTAAAACAAATTAACAATTGATATGCATACTTTGAGAATTGATCACCAAAACAAATCCATGTAATTGACTGATTGAGTGATTGTATAGTACAGTGGCTCGTGGCGACGTGGCGACGTGGCATCTGGCGGTCTGGGGCTGGGCGATGGGCGTCCGCGTCTAGCGTCGGCGCCTCGTCGGCTCTGTGCGTGTGCGTCACACGGTTGCAGACGGCACTCGCAGACTCGAATTTGCAACTTGCAAGCGGCAGGACCGCAGGAGCCACGCGCCAGGCACAACAGGTCGGGCGTCCGGCGTCGGCGACTCGGCGTGGGCGCGTGCCGCGCGGCGCGTCGCAGGTCGCCAGGCGGCAGGCAACACTGCAGCAGGGCGCAGCCACGCAGGCACGCTCGGGCCACGGGGTCTCGCCGTCTCGGGGCACAGCCTCACAGGGCACTCGGGGTCTCGCCGTAGCGTCGGCGTGTGCGCGTCACGACGTCAAGGCGACAGGGAATAAAGTACCTAATGGGCCGTGGGATCTGGGGGCCCGGGGCGGCTGTCCCGCTCGCCCCCCCCCCCCCCCCCCCCCAGGGCCGGGCCTGAGCATAATAAGACAGTAGCACAATGGCTAAGAGACACCAAACTAACATTACATCTAAATAGACAAAATGTGAACACGGTCATGCATAAAATTGTGATGTTATCTCGCATGCTCGATGTTATCTCAAGGCGCACCGGAAAGATAGCAAGGGTGAGATTAAAAAATCTCAACAAGTAAATTGCTTTAATAAGCTGTTTAGCTACAGTTGATTAAACAATCATTTTTAATAAACAAAATTAGAAATTAAATAGGTTATCAACATCAAAAAACATAATTAAGCCGGTCAAAACAACAACCTCATACTACCATCGGCTAGATGTGATTCACCATATCATTATTATCCAAAACGATATTAAAGACTTCTGTGAAATATAAAAACAACATCAAAGCAATTAAAGTAAAAACATTCATATGAATGCATGTGTATGCATATATCATACTCTTCATCACCCTTACCCCTCCTCTGGTAATGTAAGGGTGTGCATCATATCTTTTCTCAGGTAACATACGGTGTTATACCGGTACGGTCGTGGTACTAAGATAGTGACATAATTCCAATGCATGAGATTTATATGCATGACATGATTTATGCATAGCCAACAACATAACTTCCAATGAATTGCATATTATAGTAAATGAACAACTTCAAAGCGATAAATCTCGCTTACTTCGCTTTTTAATTCAAGTAAACTTTAAAAAGTAAATATTAAGGCAACAAGCCCAAACATAATCGAATGACATAATTTCCAACAGAGGAATATGTGTCATGCTTCACATATGAGGAATATCAACAACTACAAGAAAGAATACATATCCCACTTCCTTTACCTGATCCAGGGAAAATGTTCAATCTTCAAAAGACGGAGAGTAAGTGACATGCTCACCGTTCATTTAATAAATTATTACTAAGTACAGTAATTAAAATATGGAGGTAACTAAATAACAAGTTAAAGCATAGCTATCTGCTACATTCACTTACCTTTATCGACAACGAAGGCGGGAACTAGTTATGTCCTGAAGCTGCACCACCTAAACAAGTGCACAAATCAGCACCAAATGTTGTAACAACAAAAACAAAAGGGACACGCTCCTATGCCAAAAAACCCCCGCATAGAAGGTGATAATGAAAACGACGGAGAAACATCTACCACTTAACTAGCACAATGATGGACGGGATTCTCCTCTAGTTAGGTCAAGCTCTGAAGAACCAACATAAAAGCCCGAGCAAAAACACATTGGATAACAATACTATTTATCAAATACTCCTAATCTGCTCATCCAACAAGAACAATACAAATGACATTGGAATGATATCGACAAGACCTACAACCTCCATTATAACCATACGATCTAATCCGACACCGGTTAAACCTCCAATTTCAATTCATGTCGCTACACACAATGATCGACCAAAACACTATTCCGATGATGAAAATGATCTATCTCAACTATCTAAAAGCATCTAAGGACTACGAAGAGATCACATTTGGAGCAACATTGCCAATCGGCAAAGAAATCATGTGAACTCGTGGAAGACCTCCTCCTCCTCCTCCTCCTCATTCTTCTTCTTCTTTCCTCCCTTTCCTCTTTCTCCTTCATCTTCTTCCTTCTTCTTGCTTCTTCTTCTTGGCTGGCCAACCACCTTTCTCCCTGCTCCTCTCCACACCCCCTTTGTCCTACCAATGGCGCATTGGCAACTGCCGACGGCGGCCAAGAGGACGTGGCATAGCGGCGGCCGGGCGGCGACGTGGGGGCAGCGATGGCTAGGATTGCAAGGGGGCGGTCGGGTGAGTCGGGCGAGTGCGGGTGGGATCAGGTGGTGACTATCTCACCTGACCTTATCTCTTCTTTTTTATTATTTTTCTCCCATCCAATGGTTTAGATTTATTGGGCTCATCATAGCTTCACCAAGTGTTCAAATGAGGTGTTAGGTAGCAAAACAGAATTGTCTCGGCGAGGTCTACACGTCCGCAGCCTCCGATCGTCCATCCTAGAACCGGATCAAAAAGTCAAACTTTACCCTCACGCGGGTCTGTGGTCAACAATTGAATTTCTGAAATTCTCGAGTATTACAATTTCTCTGTAGATTTACTTTGTCCATATATTTAGAATGCGAATGACGCTCTTCCTTTTTGAAAATTGTGCCTAATCGCAGTATTGAACGACTTGCGCGGAGAGAGGAGGGAGGGAGGGAGTCTTCAACGACTTGTGCAAAGCCTCCACCATAAAAAAAGCCCTGTGCATCGATGCTCTGGACTTAACAGACGAAGAACAGTCAAGCAAACTAGTCAAGTGTTTAGAGGACAGTGGGCAATCCTCTCCAGATTTACCCAGTCTTGTCTTTAATATTCCAATCAAAGTCTTTCTTTTCTTGAAAACTATGTCTCATCACAATCGTGGACGACTTCCATTCCTTTGTCCAAGGCTTTCATGAACCATGTATATCATAGTGCGCCGAACTTAACACACACGACGAAGACACAGATAGCCAAATTAGACACAGATAGCCAAATTAGAATGCCAAGGCCATCAACAATGAAGATGTCGCCAGCAGCACGGCTCGTTGGACACTACAAGCCACAGTTGTCAATATAGAGGTTAGAGGTATCGTGGACATCAACCAACCAAGACTGACCACGTCAAAATTGACGGAGCCATTAAGAATGTGAATATGGAAAAGACATTAAGATCGTGATGGCGAAAGAAGCAGTTTATATTTGCACGTATTTTCCTGTGTCACATTTCTCTATTGCAATTTCTGTCCTCTAAAATTGGAGGAATTCACGAGGATAAATGTTTGTTTTCAACAATCTAAATACTCCACTGAGAAGTTGTTGTACCCAGTATAATAAAAACCCAAAGTGCTCTTGTTTAGAGAGAGAGAGAGAGAGAGAGAGAGAGAGAGGTAAATTTGAAAATTGAAGTCAAAACATTGGATCCATAGAATGTTCACATCGTGCTTAATGTGGGTGTAAAATTGTCGGAGCCCATATTGTTCATGATTATGCTAGTCCATGCAATAACAACATTAATTTCTGTACAACAATTAATCGTATGCATGGATAGGTAGTAAAGTATTATTAAGTTTGACTCAAATATTCATCATGGCTCAAGTACAGAAACGCCTCTTAGGCTAAAAATCGAAATAATCTTGGAACGGGAGGAAAATTCAGTGATAAAGCATTCGAGTCTCTTATTCCTTACTGAGAACATATAGTACTCATCGGATGGTTCAAACCATCTGTAGTTAGATTCAATCCTTTAACACAAGTATGATTAATATGACTTATTTTCCTCAAAACTAAAAATTTCATTTCAATAAAATAATTGATTATAAAAAGCATTTAATAAAATAACATAACTTAACAAAAGTAATCATGGTAAATCTTTACGAGTTGAATACCTATTTTTCTAAGGGAAAAAACGAGCATACAATAGATATAATACATATATATATATATAATTAATTGGGTCAAATCCTTTGTTTACGACACAACAATACTAACCACTCCAATTAAACCAACACCTCCCTTTGCCTACCAAGCTAGCCAACTAATTCGCTCCAATATTATATTCCACTTCCCTCCCAAAATGGCATATTCCTAACTCGATCACTAGACGCCTAATTAAACGACTGAACCCAAACCCGATGCCCCAACACCTTCACCTATAGTGAGAACCAAGTTGAAATGTATCTTGGTTTACTTATGATGAGTAATTGACATTGGTATTTATTTGGTTTGATGATCTTCGGTTTTGCATAACCTTTGATATGATTTGAGTTGATTTGGGATTTTATTTGAGCATATTGATTATGGACTAACTGGAATTGGAGTTGGAGATATGTGTTTGCTTGTCTCATTGTGTGCAGGTGATGGATGCAACTTGATGGTCGACGACAGGATGATCAGAGCCAAACGGAGTGCTTAGTGTCGAACGATCAAGGAGGCCAGACAGAGTCAAGGGTGATCTTAGCTGAACATGTGGAGGTCAAGCAAAGTATGGAAGGCAGATGTAGACGACGTGTTGATACAGTCAAGCAAAGAGGATGCTGGTGCAAGTGACAAGATGACCCGAGGGATCGAAAGAGAGAGAGAGACTTGCCTGCGGTCAGGACTGTAAGGCAGGGTACACGTGTCGGCATCGGAGAGCTTGCTTAAGGTTTAAGCAAGTGGGGAGTCACACTTTGAGAAGTGCACTAGAGTTTCACGGTTTGGTCTCAAAATCGTGGGAGGATTGGAGGAGTACGTGGTACCATCGTGAAGCTTGCGTCGAGACGAAGCTAAGTCATGAAGGCGTCACGGTCGTCTGATAAATTGAGAAGAAAATGGATCAAAATACCCTCGATCGTAGGTAGAAGTGTACTACAAGAGAGGTGTATTTTGGAAAAGAGCTAGAAAACTTAGGGGTCAAGTTTCCTAAGCTTATAAATAGAGGGGTAGGACTATGGAAGGATATGAACCAGCCATTTTAAGCCTCTTGTGCCACCTATATGAGAGCCTTGTGCTAGAGTTTTACAGGAGAGGAAGATAAGTACTTAGACTACGTGAAAAACGGACAAACAAGACACAAATTAGTGACGGGTCATTACACGACCCGTCACTTATGTCGCATCGAACCACAATAAGGTATAGACCCATCATAGGTATTAGGTAAAAGGTGACGGGTCATAATATTACTCGTCACCTATGACATAAGTGACGAGTAATGACTACATCCATCACGTATAATATGATCATAAGTGATGGGTCTCCCTGCACCATTCATAAGTGACAGGTCGTGTTATGACCCGTCACTTATGACTTGGCATAGATGACAAGTCATGACCCGTCACTTATGACAAGTAACAAGTGACGGGTCATAACACAACCCATCATTTATTATATGGATCTGTTTTAAGAGCTCCCAAGCCACTGTGTAGGTGAACAGTTAGACAACAATGACGCTCGCACAGTGCTAATGATTTTCACCGGCTCCACTAAAGATTTTCTAATATCTTGTTGATTTAAAGTTTGAATTGGTGTTAGGTCTTTGAAGGTTTGCACCTTTCCCTTTCCTTCTCCTCTAATCCCTATTTGGTAGATTTGTTGTGCTTTGAGTTGTAATCAGTTATTTTGCATCTTTATCCAAAATCTTAGTACAAGTGAGTTGTATTTATGTTAGATTTGATACTAGGTTTGCCCGATCTACCATGATATACCATAGATCTAGTGTGTTTGTATGGAATTTTTAATCGCATGCTTAAACACAAAATTAAGATAATTGTTAATGAAAAATGAATGTTTTTACATTAATTATAGATGATAGACAGAAGTTGGATGTACTTTGAGATCCGAACTTGTCCGGAGTACCTGAGCGGGGTGAAGCATTTCATGAGTGCTACCTTAGTGGATCTAAAAGATCGTGGTAAAACAACAATGTATTGTACACGTCGCGACTGCAAAATGATAAGAAGTTCCTGAAACCAGATAATATCCATGCACACATGGTCATATGTGGATTTAAAGAGAATTATACATGTTGGAACAAACATGGCGAGGAAGGCCTTAATGAGTAAGAGATGGATCGAGCCCTCCATACCGACAGTGTGGATTAAGGACTTACACCCGGTGAAATGGATCATGATCTTAAGGATGAGAACATATTATGTTTCAATGATAATGATCTCGAGGATTTTATGGAGAATGTGGACCAGATGGTGCAGAATGTCGAGTGGCATGACGAGTATACCAATGGTGAGTTTCCTAAATTCTAGAAATTTGTGCAGGATTTCAGGACGCCCCTTTATCCCAACTATAAGGAGAAGTGCACGCAGATATTTGGGAACCTAAATCTTCTATAGCTGAAGGCAACTCATGGTTGGACAGACAAGAGTTTTGAAATATTGCTGGATCTGCTAAGGGATATGCTACCGGAGGGTAACTTGGTGCCCAAGAGCGTCTACGATGCAAAGAAGATAATTTGTCCTTTAGGACTGAAAATAGAAAAAAATACATGCATGTAAGCAGGATTGTATTTTATTTTATAGAGAGTATGCAAAGTTGGATCAATGCCTCGTTTGTGGAACCCATCAATATAAGCATAGAAATGGCAGTGATGACGGGGATCGAGGCAAGAAAAGTAAATGTCCTCCTAGGAAGGTGGTGTGGTATTTTCCTGTAATTCCCCATCTGAAACATTTATTTGCCAACAAAAATGAAGCCCAATTAGTGCGTTGGCATAAGGAGGGTCGTAAGACTTACGACACCCGGCAGATTCCTCTCAGTGGCGAATCATTGATTTCACATTTGGTTGGTTCGCTGAAGAATTGAGAAATATTATGTTTGCTATGAGCACAGATAGTATGAATCCATTCGGTAACTTGAGTACCTCACATAGCACCTAGCCTGTTGTATTGTCGATCTACAACCTTCCACCTTGGCTTTGTAACAAGTGGAAATACATTATGTTGTCGATCTTGATATCAGGACCTAAACAACCTGACAACGATATCAATATGTACCTCAGGCCTTTAGTCGATGATCTTAAGAAACTCTGGTCGGAAGGCGTCGAGGTTTGGGATCAGTACAAGAAAGAGTACTTTAGCTTGCACGCCATGTTGTTCATCATTGTCAATGATCTATCAGCATTTCGTAACTTGTCAGGTCAGAGCAAAAGAAAAGGTGAAGCTTGCCTCCATTGCTTAGATGACACATGCAGTTTGAGGTTGAATAACTCAAAGAAAATAGTGTACATATAGCATCAACATTTCCTTCCTAGGAAGCACCCGTACCCAAACATGGAGAAGTAGTTCGATGGCACAAGGGAGAAAGCGTTACCTCCAATGTTGTCCTTGGCAAGCGAAAATAATCCTCCAAGGATGATAGACAGTTAGGAATTTGGAACAAGAAATCAATACTATTCGACCTAGAGTATTGGAAAAAATTAGATGTTCGTCACTTTATCAACAACATGCATGTAAAGAAGAATATCTGCGAGAGTCCGATCGGTACATTGCTCCAATTTTGAAGGGAAAAGAAAAGGATCATGAGAACACATGAGCTGACCTTGAAAAAATAGGCTTAAGGCCAGAGCTCCATGCACATGATACAGACAAAGGAAAACACTTACCCCCAGCAACTATCACTCTCTCCAAGAAGGAGAAAAAAGAATTATGCGAGTTCTTGCATAGTGTGAAAGTTCCCTCAGGTTACTCGTCCAACATCACATGCTTGTTTCGGTCAAAAAGCTGAAAATGAATTTCACCTTGTTGAAGTCCCATGATTGCCATGTCATGATGACGTCACTGCTTACGGTAGCTATTAGGAACATACTCCCAATTAAGGTTTGTGAGGCTATCTTGAGCTTGTGATTTTTCTTCAATGCAATTGAACAAAAGGTGCTTGATCCACACTCGCTGGAGGAGCTAGAAAAAAGACACTTTGAGACTCTATGTATTCTTGAGGCGTATTTCCAAACATCCTTTTTCGATATCATGATACATCTCACTGCTTACCTTGTGAAGGAAATACACTACCTTGGCCCCGTGTTCCTACATCACATGTTTCCATATGAGAGATATATGAGCATTCTCAAGTCGTACGTAAGGAATCGAGCCTTTCCTAAGGATGCATCATGCAGGGTTACACGACGAATGATGCATTGGAGTGGTTTGTTAATTACATTGACTCAAATAATCCAATTGGCGTGCCTAAGGCTCGCCATGAGGGGAGACTCATATGTGTAGGGGTCCTAGGGAAGATAGCAATAACTCCTGATCAGAAGACATACGACGAAGATCATGTCCTCGTGCTGCAACAAATGAGTGAAGTGTGTTCATATGTCAATGAGCACAAGCAGATGCTACTTGAAGAGAATCCAAGGTAGACCAAACCTTGGATTGCGAGGCAAATATGCAAAGGTTCAAAACTTGGTTCTGAGATTGAATCAGATAATCGAGTACTCCTACAAGTACTCAGATAAAAAACTGGCATCAGGCCCTATATACACAATTATAATATATCAAGGGTATGATATAAATGGATACATATTCTACACGGTTGCCTAAGATGAGAAGAGCATATACCAGAATAGTGGTATCCGTATAGATGCTTATGACAATGACATGCAAAGGGGCACATACTGCAGTCAAATAGAGGAGATCTGGAAGTTGAACTACATGGAATTCATGGTAGCCTTGTTTCGTTGTCGTTGGGTACATGGGGCAAAGGACGTCACTAATGACAAGTATGGATTCACTAGCGTTGATCTCAAACATGTCGGATACAAATTTGAACTCTTGGGTAAATAATGTTACCCCTCACTTATTGTAACTCATAGGTGACGGGTTAAAATTATTACGTGTCACTGATGCTCTAAATTAAGTCATGAGTGATTGTAATAGGTGACGGATAAAATGTATCACTGTCACCTATTAGATGTATGTATATATTGGCTACATCCCCACACGCATCGCCTAAGTCTTTTCCCGATCGCGTGCCTAAGTCATTTCGCGCTAAGGTACGCCACCGCTCTCCGCCCTCCATCGAGCCCGTTACTGTTGGAGCAAGAGTTCATCTTGCCCTAGCAAGTACGGTAAGAGTTTCTTCTAAGGAGCAGACTCAAGCTTGGAGACGAAGTTTAAAAGGAAGGAACACCACGAACGTATTGATGGTAGAAAAATGTATCACTCTGGGTGACTTGGTGTGTTTTCACTTTTGTATCTTTTTTTTGTTGTCTTACCCTTTTTCCCTAGAGGACCATGACCTCCTATTTATAGGACCGTGCGTAGCTTGGTGTATAAGTTATCATAGTGTACAAATATCCGGGATCTGACCGAATTACTGGGCTTTATCCCAGATAACTACCTTCTATCCTATTGGGGAGATAAATATCCACTGTGGTAATTATCGTGATGCCTGCCCCCTAAAGGGGGTGAGTTGGTTGCCAATTGCGGCCCGGCACCGCACTGTTAGGGGTGTCAAGGCAGCCTCCATCATGCCGAGGTGTCAGAGCAGCGTCCACTAGTCCAGGTATTTAATGTCGGTCACCTCCTCATAGGCAAAGTACAACCGGTGCTTCTCTCTTGGCAGATCTTTCTTAAGGCCTGATGACTCACCCAGTAGCCTCCGGGAAGCTGGCCCGTGCAGTGGGAGGCCGAGGCCTCAGGAGACCGAGCCTTTGGGAGGCTGAGCCTCCTGGAGGAGGGACTCCGGAGAGCCGGGGCTTCGGGAGGCCGAGGCCTCGGAGATCGAGCCTTTGGGAGGTTGAGCCATCGGGAGGTAGGGCTTTGGAAGGCGGAGGCTCTAGGTGACCGAGCCTTTGGGGGGCTGAGCCTTCGGGAGGCAGGGCTCCCGAAGACCGGGGCTTCGGAAGGTGGACGCTTCGAGAGGCCAAGCCTTTGGGAGGCTGGGCTGATTAAGCCAAGGGGCCATCTGGGTTCCTTGATAACGACCCCCAATAGTAGCCCCTCACGAGGCTAGCCAGCGGAGCGGTCGGGCCCATGGTTCTTTCAGAGCATGGCCCCCGGCGGTCCCTGGCTTATGGTTGATGGCTCGTGGTTCAAGTATTGCTTGGCTTGTCTGGGACGGTTTGACCCAGGTGACAGAACGACATATTGGATGATGTTGGTGATAGGGGGCATTGAATGCGCCATGGGGAGAGGTGCAGTCCTGCCCTGTTAGGCGGGTTGTGGGACGCGTGTCATCTTGCTGTTGGGGGGGTCATGGGAGTCGGTTTCGCTCCCCCATGATTTCGGCCTGGCAGGAAAAAGGACGGCGCACGCACCTACCGCCTGGGGGGCAAGTTGCTCCCTATTTGTAGTAGGAGGGGGATTACTCAAAGCAACCTTTTCGCCAACTCCTCGTTCTCATCTGCCTTTGTCTTTGACGTCTTCTGCTTTGCGCGAGTCGTCCTCCTGCACCTTTCACCATCCTCCTGCGGTTCGTATGGCTGGCTTGAGTACCCCGAGTGAAGCTGGAACTCTGGCGGTGGGGGAGATGGCCAGGGTAGCCGCGGCGGGGGACCCTCAAGTGGTGTCAACTTTCCTGTGGCTGATGGGGCCGCCGCCAGGAGTGAAGCTCCGGCGTGCCAGCAAAAGCCACTCCTAGCAAACCACCGCGCTAGGGACGTCTATCATTGGTGATGAGAAGCTCGACCGGATGGTTAGGGAGGGGAAGATTCCCTCCCGAGCTAGCACCCGGCCTCCGCTGGGTGAGGAGGTCCTGATGCCCTTGGCCCATGAGGTCGTAGTGTTTGAGGCCTTCTTCGAGGTGGGCCTGGGTTTTTCCTTGGTGCCGTTGCTTGTGGAGGTGCTTCGCCACTTCT
Organism: Phragmites australis; assembly: GCF_958298935.1. Lineage (NCBI taxonomy): Eukaryota > Viridiplantae > Streptophyta > Magnoliopsida > Poales > Poaceae > Phragmites > Phragmites australis. The sequence goes on along the minus strand of NC_084936.1, from coordinate 14,230,306 downwards.
ACGTGGAGCTATCGCAGCTCCACGCCAACACCATTTCCCGCCTGGCCACCTTTGAGTGGGCCATGCGGGCGGAGGGGTGCGAAGGGAGGGCAGATTTCTTTGTGGCCCTCCACTTTGCCAGCTGCTAGCCGAAGCTGATCAAGGTCAAGGGCACGAAGAGGCCCCTTAGCTTCGGGAGTGTCAACTTCTAGATACGACCACCGTATCGCGATGCCTTCCCGGGGAAGGCCATTAATGGCCGGTGGTATACCGGTTGGTTGCAGCGGTGGTTCTACTACAACGTCGGCCCTGCATCGCCCCTTCGTTCCACGAAACCGGGATATCATGTATGTTCTGGAGCATAAGATGGGGATTACGGATGACCAGTTCGCCTCACGATTGGCCCTTCTCCGGAGGGTGGCTGAAAAGATGAGCATGCGTGACCTCATGGAGGAGTTCACCATGTTGTGCGTTCGACCCCTTCAAACGGGCTGGAACTGTGTCTTTGAGCAAGGTATGGAAGAGTGGCTGATGGTGTATTCCGGCCCGCCCGTCAGTGCTGGTGAGTTCTCTTTGTAGTTTGGTTTTTGATCTACCGATGTGAGCCATCTTTTTTCTTCTAGAGAGCTGCCTCCCGCTGGAGCGTGCGGTGGAGATCGCGGAGGTGATCCTGGCCCCCCTACTCTCGCGGAGCGGGAGCGGCGGGTGGCCTTGGCACGGAGCTGGGAGTAGTACAACCATGTCTGCTTTTACCTCGATGTGGGGGATCCGGCATGGCGGGATCCTCCAGAGCCTAGGGCTGCTGGAAAACGAGCGCGTGCAGGCCCCCCTATCTGTGCGAGGACACTCCAGGCCCGGCGGCCTTCAGCCTCTGGAGGCTCGCATACCGTTCCAATGGCCGAGTCGTCGGAGGTGCCCCTAGTTTGCAAGAAGCGCCTGAGGTGGGTTGGGAGTGTGAGTGACCAGTTTGGAGGTGAGGGCCATGGTGGCGGCGTTGACCGGGGGAAGGGTCGGGCCTCCCCGGATATTGCGGGTCATGGCCAGAGCCAACGGAGAGGTGTGGCCTCCATGGACAATGACTTCGGTATCATTGGCTCGGACGTTGAGGTTGCTATGGGCCCTCCTGTAAGAGGTTCGAAGGAGGTGTGATTTGCTTCATTAGTCATATCCTGTTTTGGTCGTACACTGGGATCTTGATTTGTGTTTGTTCTTTGTAGCAACCTTCGAGGTGGATGCGTCCTTAACTCCACCCCAAGGCCCTGGAGGCCTAGTGGAGATTGGGGACTCCTCCGGAGCGGTCTCCGAAGGCCGTTCTGGAGGACGTGGCATCGTTTCTGTGGGGCTCCAAGCCAGCTGGTGACCTACCCGTGGTGGCTGGTGCCACTGGCACTGTGCCCTCCACCGAGGGTCCCTTTGGAGTGGTTAAGGGGAGCCCTGGCCTTGGGGCCTTGACCTCGAACAACTTTGTGCTGCGCCCAAAGGCATCAAGGGCCTTCACTGCGGCCTCCTCTCATCTCCGGAGTGGAGAGGCTGAGCGATCATTGGCCCAGCGTCCTCTAGAGGAGCTAGATGCGTGGTTGGTAGCGGCGGCCCTTCAGGTCGGTAGTATTGGTTATGATTTGCTGGGTCCGGTGTTGGGTCCTGAGTAGCTCATTCTATCTTTTTCCATCTTTCGTGGTGCCTTGTAGTAAATAATTTTGATGAGGGCGCTGGGAGGTAGAGGGCGCCAGGCTTTTGATGCGGCCCGTGATGAGGTTGAGGGCCATCGCCAGGCCTTGGAAGAGGCCCGAAAGCGGGCGGATTCCGCGAAGGGTCATCTTCGGGAGGAGATGGAGCTTCGCGAGCGTGCAGAGCCTGAGGTGTGGAAGCCTACCGAAGATCTGCGGGAGGTTGCCGATGCGACCAACACAGCCCGTGTGTCCGCTAAGGGCAACATTGACACCCTTCGGGTGGCAGTGGTAAATATGCGGCGAGAGCTGGAGGGGGCTCGGGCATCGGAGGGGGCACTGCGTTCGGAGTGCCAGCAGTTAACGGCACTTGCGTCGGAGGTGGCTCGGGTTACCTCTGAGCGGCCTAGGGGCTCGGTGCCCGCCACTGCCCTCCGACTCGGAGGAGTTGGTCATGCCGCTCTTCTGGCTTTGGTCCGCCGTGAAGGTCTTGGTTAGGGCCGCGGAGATCTATGCGAGGTCCAGCGCTCGTGTGGCCGCTGCGCTTCAGCTGACCTTGCTGCACCAGGCGGGGGTTGGTCCATTTGAAGCACTAGAGCAGCAGGCGCTAGACTTCGTGGTCAAGGCCTTCCAGCTAGAGGCACCTCCGGCAGAGATTTGCTCAGCCCTGGAGAGTTTCCGTCGTGGTGTATGGGCGAAGCATTGCCGGAGCGTGACGTTGCGCTTCATGGCCAGTCAGGGGACTCTGGGTGCCTCGGGGGGCCTTCACCTGAGTTCTTTGTTGGGAGGTTCGGTCCTTCACCCAGAGTCTACGGGCGCTTTGCGGTCCTCTGGGGGAGCTTTGTCTGGCGTTGCTGCCCCACTGGAGCCGAGCGTGGATGCCCCGGGGGTGTAGCTCTACCGCGGGCTATCTTTGTTTTATTTTCTTTCCCGGGGAAGGGGGTCGGGTTCTAGAATGTTGACTGCCTCCTTCTGCTTCATGTATATAATCTTTCCTTCATTTGATGGAACCGCGTCTGTCTTCCTGTGGTTTACCTATGTTGTTTCTAGAATGTTTGTGCCTTTGAATTTTAACCGGAGTCCGACCTGTGTGGAGGAGGCCTCATCCGTACCTTGGATAGTGCCTCTAGGGAGGGATCGAGTGCGTTCGGAGCGTCGGGGGCTACTCCGTTCATTCATTGGCGGAGTCATTTCATTATGCCCCGCGATTCCGAGGGGCGTATTGATCCGCAGGTGGCCGCCGATGTCTTGGTTAAGGTCGAGCTGGAGGATCCTCTATGTCCGCTCCGGATGTATGTTTTGCTGCAAGAGATGACTGGTGTGCGGCCCGAATAGCTTGGGAGGTTGCCAGCTCACGCTTCTTACAATGCTTCGTCCTTCCCAGGGTTATAACGGAAGGGTGCCCTCGGAAATTCTCGAGTCTATCTTGGGTGGGGTGAAGGTGGAGGAGGTACAAGCCTCGGAGGCCTTGTCAGCGGGGCATGAGGAGGAAGAGCTGGACTTCTCGGCCTTCGACTCATATCCTTTCCCGGTGGATCCTTCGTCTTCCCAAGGCCGAGTCTCCGTTTTGGGCAGTAGCTATTCTTTCGGAGAGGGCTCGCATCGGCCTCCTGTGCGCAGTTGTCGGGGATAACTCTCCAGGTCCCACGGTGCTTCCGGGAGGCATGGCGGTCGAGCACCCTCGTCTTCCCGTAGTGGTACAGGGAGGCATAGTAGGCTAGCGAGTTTGCTGGGCATAGATTCGATGTACAACGGTTAACATTATAAAAAGGCTCTTTGTATGTTATGTGTTTACAACTTGTGTTGTGTTAGCTTGTTGTTTTTGTTTCTTTTTCTCTCTCTTTTTATGATTGATCGCATCGACGCTTCGCCTGTGGCCCCTATCCCAACCCCTTCACATCCTGTGGCTGCTCAGCAGCCACGGGGTGTGAGACTTCGAAAGGCATCAGAAGGGTCGGGTGACGGAGACTTTTAGTCGTGCCGGTGCTGGGGTGTTTATCCCTTCGCCATGTTAGGCCGATCTGGCCTTAGAAATGACGGAGGGTGTTGTGCCTGTCCGGTATGGAGGCACTACCTTCAAGATGCCGGAGCGGTCTTTGCCTATATGCCATTTTAGGTTTGCTAGGCCCAAAGGATGACGGGCGGAATGCCTGTCCAGCACGGAGGCTTATGCCTTCATGATGCTGGAGCGGTCTTTACCTATCTGCCACATAGGTTAGCGAGACCTTAAAGATGGTAGACGGAATGCGTGTCCAACACGGAGGCCTATGCCTTCAAGATGCTGGAGCGGTCTTTGCCTATCTGCCACGTAGGGTGGTAAGACCTTAAAGATCGCGGACGGGAATGCACATCCAGCACGGAGGCTTGTGCCTTCAATATGCTGGGGGTCTTTTTTTTTGGTATCTTTGGAGAGGACTGAGCCTAGGGTTCTCTATATATAGTACTTGCGGAGGGTCTCCGCATTCCAACTATGTTCGAGGGGAGTCCCTTCTGTACATAGGTTAGCATATTGAACCTGCTAGCCTATGGGAGGGATGAGGACCGTGCCAGCTCCGGCGCCCATGGAGCAGTATGCTTCGTTAGTGTAGATGGTCCAGATGTCTTGGGTGGGTGTAGTGATGGGTTTGGTGGGTGTTGGGGTCTATTCGGCGTTGAAGTCTGCCAAGATCTAGGATTTGACAGTGGTGCAGGCCACAAACCTTACCATGAAGGGGGCTAACTCTACCACCCACTTGCCAATGCGTCTTGTCGCCTCCCGGTTGTGAAACATGTCGCCAAGCGGGTACGAGGTTGGGACAGTGATGTCGTAGGCATGGAAGTAGTACCGGAGCATGCGTGAGGCCATTAGCAGGGTGTAGGCTATTTTTTCTAGCTCAGTGTAGCATGTCTTGGCCCCGGCTAAGGCCTCCGAGACGTAGTATACAGCCCTTTGAGTGGGGCAACCGTTACTTTTTTCCTCCCGTACCAGGGCGGCGCTGACGGCGGACACGGAGACGGATAAGTACAGGAGTAGTCCTTCTCCGGGGAGGGGCATCGCATGTGTTTCGAGGTGGGAAAGGTGTGCCTTTGGGGCCTCGAATGCCGCCTGGCAGTCCGGCGTCCAGCTAAATGGTTCGGAGCCCCTTAGCGTTTTAAAGAAAGGGAGGCTGTGCTCAGCAGATTTTGCGAGGAAGTGGCTGAGGGCCCCAAGGCGGCCAGCCAGGCATTGTACTTCTTTTTGATTGGTGGGAGGTGACATTTCTGCGATGGCATGAATCTTCCCCGGATTGGCCTCGATGCCTCTTCGAGAGACGATATATCCTAGCATCTTTCCACCCCTAGTGCCAAATACGCATTTTTCTAGGTTGAGCCGCACGCCAGCGACCCGAAGGCTGTTGAATGTTTCTTGTAGGTCGGCAACATGGTTGGCTTCTAGTTGGCTTTTTACCACGATATCGTCCACATAGGCCTCGAGGTTGTGGCCCAACTGCTACTGCAGCACCTTGTGTACTAGGCGAGAGAAGGTAGCCCCAGTGTTTCAAAGACCGAAGGGCATCCGGACGTAGCAGTATACTTCGAAGGGGGTAATGAGGCTGGTCTTGTTCTCATTCTCCGTTACCATCCACACCTGGTGGTACCCAGAGTAGGCGTTGAGGAAGCTCAGTATTTCGCAGCTGGCTGTGGAATCCACCAGCTGGTCGATGTGGGGAAGGGGGTACAGATCCCGGGGGCATACTTTGTTTAATGATGTGAAATAGATGCACATACGCCATTTTTTGTTGTGTTTCTTGACCAGGACGGTGTTGGCGAGCTAATCGGAGTGGATGACCGCTCGGATAACACCGGCTTTCAGTAGCTTTTGGACTTCTTCCTTTGCAGCTTTTGCCCACTCCGGAGAGAGCTTGCGAAGCCCCTGTCATATGGACCTTGCCTTCGGGTCGACCTGAAGCGAGTGCTCGATGATGCTGCAGTCGACTCCTAGGAGGTCCTGCGGGGACCATGCGAAGATGTCAAGATTACTCCGCAAGACGACGAAAAGTTGGGCTTCTTGCCCGGAGGTGAGGTCCGTCCCTATTCGGAAGGTCCGGTCAGGTTGGTCTTGGTGTATGGGGACCAGCTTTATGTCCCTCTCCGGTTGTGGTCTCGGAGGGCAGCAATGCCCGGGATGCACCGACGGAGGGTCCTTCGAGTACTCCTGTGTCATAGTGTGGATATGGCGACTGGGGAGCGATGCAAGTTGCCCATACTCGATGTGTCTGGCCAGGTCTTGATTGTCGTGGATGGTTATTAGCCCCTGGGGTCCGGGCATCTTTAGGCAGCCGTAATTGTGATGGGGTACAACTCCGAATCTGTTCAGAGTTCCCCGTTCTAGGATGGCATTGTAGGCTTACGGTACGTCCATGACGTTGAAGGTGATGACCTCGGATCATGATGCAGAGCCTTCTTTGAAGATGATCGGGAGTTATATCTGTCCTAGGGCATTGAGGGGGGCCCCATTGAATCCCTAGAGGGGTCTGCTACTTGGTGAGAGCCGGCTTCATGGGATTCAGAGCTGGTCGAAGGCATGCAAGAATAGGAGGTCTATCGAGCTGCCTTCATCGACTAGTATTCTTCAAACCTCAACTTCGGCAATGTTGGCTGAGATGACCAGGGCATCAAAGTTGGGAAATTTTACCCCTTCAGAGTCGTCGATGGTGAATGTCACTGGAGCGTCGGCTCAGTCGGGGGCCTGTCGATGGATGCTAGTCGCTCCGATGTGGTGTAACCCCCGTGCGTAGTCTCACCGCTGTTATTTTGAAGTGCAACCAGAGCTCCCTCCGCCGGTAATGGCGAGGATGATCTATTTTCCCTGCGCCCCTTCATCACTATACCGCTCTAGGGATGGCAGGGGTGGCGAAGGTAGGGCCAGCTGCGGAGGATTCTGTAGGGCCAGATGGTCAACCCGTCGGTTGACCAATTGCCTACGATCTTCAAACTGCCCCTTGGGGGCCCCATCAGTTGAGACGAAGGCCGCTTGCCTCCTGAGGTACTCCTCTCGGAAGGTGGTGAGGGTTCGACAGTTGTTGGTATTATGTCCTTGTTCTGCGCAGTGTAGAGTGCACCAGGATTCTTCCTCGGAACGCTAGTTTGGGGTGTGGCTTCGCTCCGGGAGGCCTCCGGAGCATCTACGGCCGCGTCCCTGGGGTGGCTTTGGTTTGGAGCCTTGTGGCTTGGCTAATATTGCTGGTGTTTTGGTGTTGTTGTTGTCGCCCCCTTTGGGACCCGGCGGTAAGGGCCTCCTCGAAGTTCCTTTTTGCTGGGGGAGCAGGGCATATGACAATCCAGCCTGCGAGTGTGGTCTCTCGGAATTGGCACGGGAAGCCTCGCTAGCTTGTGAGCGCATCCGGCGGAGTTTTTCCTCCTCCACCCACGCATATTTGTTGAACTTGCTCATGAGGACTTCTACCGTGCGTATTGGGTGTCAGTTCAACCGATCATATAGGGGGGCCTTCGGCTAGGCCCTGGGTTGCGACGTCGATGACCGAAGAGTTCGATATGCCCCTAATCTGTGCTTTGGTCTGGGAGAACCTTCGGAAGTAGTCCCGGAGGGTTTCGTCTGGCCCCTGCCTCATAGTGAATAGGCTGCCGAAGGTTACTGGTTCGATGAAGGTGCCCTGGAAGTTTCTACGGAAGAGGTCTCGCAGTTGGGACGAGGCATGAATGGTGCCGGGGTCCAGAGCCCAGAACCAGCGTATGGCCACCCCTTCTAGGGCGAGGGGGAAGCATTTAGCCATGGTGGCCGGTCCGCCCCCGCTGGTCTCTATGGCTATGGCGTAGGATCGGGCAAACTCGTCGGGGTCTGAATCGCCTTTAAACTTGGGCAACTTCGGGTCCAAAAACCCTCTGGGAAGGGCATGGCCTGCAGGTCGGCCCGTATGGGAGAATCATGATCCTGCAGGGGGTCCTCACAACACTGGCCCCGAGGCTTCGGGGACCAAACGAGCCGGGTCCTTGCACCGAGGGGCTCGTCTGTTCATGGAGCTTGGGTAGGAAACGCGTCGGCCGTCCCGGGAGCGGCGGCGAAGGTGTGGGCATCTTCCTGTTCTACCCGCAGGGCCGTCCGTAGCCCCTCCATCTGCGCCAGGAGCGCCACCAAGCATGATTGCTGCTCGGGCGGAATGGTGTTTTCGGCGGTAGTGCCAGCCGCAGCCCCTAGGGGCACAGTGAGGGCCTTGCCTTCCTGCTGCTGGGTCTCTGGGGTAGAGAACCCTTCGGTGTCGCCTTGGTTTGGTCGTTGGTGACCGTAAGGTTCCCGTTCCCCCCAGCTGCGGGGCCGTTGTCGGTGCTGGCTGCGTATAGCCCGCTGGACTGCCGCGCAGGTGTGACTGGGGGGTCAGCCGCCACTGATACAGCGTTGGTGGTCTTCTTCTTGGGTGGCATCCTACCTCTCTTAGCACTTCTGTGTTCGAGTCCCCACGGACGGCGCGCTGTTGGAGCAAGATTTCGTCTTGCTCCAGCAAGTACGGCAAGAGTTTCTTCTAAGGAGGAGAATCAAGCTTGGAGATGAAGTTTAAAAGGAAAGAACACCACGAATGTATTGATGGTAGAAAAATGTATCACTTTGGGAGGAGTATCACAGCGTGACTTGGTGTGTTTTCACTTTTGTATCTTTTTTTACTGTCTTGCTCTTTTTCCCCCAGAGGACCATGGTCTCCTATTTATAGGGCCATTCGTAGCTTGGCATACAAGTTATCATAGTGTACAAATATTCGGGATCTGACCTAATTACTGGGCCTTATCTCGGATAACTACCTTCTACCCTATCGGGGAGATAAATATCCACCGTGGTAATTATCGTGGTGCCTGCCCCCTGAAGGGGGCGAGCTGGTTGCCAATTGCGGTCTGGTGCCGCACTGTCAGGGGTGTCAGGGCAGCCTCCATCATGCCGAGGTGTCAGAGCGGCATCCACTAGCCCAGGTATTTAATTCCGGTCACCTCCTTGCAGGCAAAGTGCGGCCGGTGCTTCCCTTTTGGCAGATCTTTCCTGAGGCCCGATGACTCACCTAGTTGCCTCCGGGAAGCCGACTTGGGCAGTGGGAGGCCGAGGCCTCGGGAGATCGAGCCTTTGGGAGGCTGAGCCTCCGGGCTTCGGGAGGCCGAGGCCTCAGAGACCGAGCCTTTGGGAGCCTGAGCCTTCGGGAGGCAGGGTTCTGAAAGGCCGGGCTCCAGAAGGTAGAGGCTCCGGGAGACCGAGCCTTTGGGGGGCTGAGCCTTCGAGAGGCATGGCTCCGAAAGGCTGGGGCTTCAGAAGGCGGAGGCTTCGAGAGGCCGAGCCTTTGGGAGGCCGGGTTGATTGAGCCAAGGGGCCGTCGGGGGTCCTTGATAACGACCCCCAGCAGTCACCGTTGACACTGAGCCCGTCATTGTTGCTACCATCGAATTCCATCACCATTGTTGTCCCCAAGCTCATCGCCACTGTCGCCCCCGAGCCCATCGCCACCCCTGCCGACGAGGCCCTCTTCGCCCCCCCCCCCCCCCGTCAGAGCCTCACCACACTCGTAGCACCGCCATCATCTCCGAGCGCACCATGATCTCCCCCACACCGAGGTAACGGCCAAAATACGGGAAGCCCATGGTGACGGTAGATGGCCTAGCAAGGGCGGGAAAATCATGTGTCGATCTGCATAATTACTACATGCAGGCTTCCAGAGACAGCAATGCCACATCCATAATCCTACAATACAAATGACTACACCTCTTAAGTAATGACAACCGCTACTTCATTGCTGGTTTCAATGACTTATACGACCTTTTCAACCTTGATGGCCTGGACATTTTGTTATTACGGATCTTCACATTGTAAGTCCCTTGAAACTAAATATTCATGAATTAATACCACTAAGTCTTGAATCTAACTTTGTTCTTATCTGTAGACACTTGATGAAAGAAATACAGAAGAATAAGGATTCCATCACATGTCTTGACCCTAAGGCCATTACAATATCGGTCATCCAACTTCACCCCGACTACGTTGTAGACCATGTGGCCAGGGCAATGCAATAATATTCCAAAATGCAGTACCTGATAGGCACCCACAACACTGGTGGCCATTGGATCTTACTAGTCATTTGCCTTAAGTGGGACTTGGTGTTCTACCTCGACTCATCAAGACCAGTAGGACCAAAAATCAAACTTAGACAACATGATTATAGTACTATAAAAGGAATCCTCGACATATAAGTTTTGCCTAACTTAATTTAAGAATTTAATTTTTCTAACATTCGAATGCTCCCTAATCAATCCATCTTTATGCAGGGCTTTGAAAAGTATCTTCAAGCTCAACCTGGCTACAACTAGAAAGATGCCCGCGGACTAACACACAAGATAGACTTCGCGGTAAGTGCTACCAAACAAATTACAAAATGCTCTCTATTGTTGTTTTTTTCTTTTGATCCAACACTAAATTTTCTTTCCAATAGTGCCACCAACAACCACCGGATAACACTTGCGGATTCTATGTTGTGTGGAACATGCTTCTCACACTCCGCATGAAGGATATCAAATCCTCCATTGTAAGTTCAATACGAGATTATTCGTAACTAATTTCAGTAATTAGTTTAATTCCATGATAACATGTCATTTTTTATGCGTCAAATTATGCAAAATTTTGACACTCTTTTTTCCAACGTCGATGCACTCCCAGAGATTCAACAACGGATCGTCGAGTTCTTGGTGTCTGAAGTCATCAGTTCACATGGCGAGCTCCACTATAGAACCCCTAGGTTGTGAGGTCTTATGTAATATGAGTTGATTAGAATTTTTTAACATTTGTGATTCTATAATGAATTGATTAGAACTTTGTAGCCTTTGCTATTCTGTGATCAATACTATTCGAGCTAGTGTTTGCTGATATGGATTTGGATGCGTTGTTGTTGTTTGCAGGGAGAAGACAGCTGCCAAATCCCGGCTACGCTCTAGGATGCAGCTAGGAAGCAGGTCAATCCGTTATGATAACCTACACATAAGTGACAGGTAACTAGGTTACCCGTCACTTATATATTCCTCTCCAGCACATGGGTGATTGACATAAGTGATGGGTAACCTACTTGTGTCTGTCAACCCAACACATGGGAGACGCTTATAGGTGACGGATCACAGTTATGACTCGTCACTGATGACCTCATTGGTGATAGGTCCCTGTCACCAATGACTACTCATCAGTGATGTGTTCGGGATGACGGGTGTGGGATCCATCACCCACGTCCGTTATGACCCATCACCTATGGCATTTTTTCGCGTAGTGTTAGCCTATCTATTAGGTGAGAGTTTTGTAAGAAAAAATCTTTGTAATATGCCTAAAATAGGGCTCGCCTTTGCTGCAATGAAGTTTATTTTTCTTCATGTTATTGTGATCACCTCCTTCTAGTTTTCCTCTATTAGTTCCCTTGCAAGTTTACAAGTTTTTCGGTTTTCGGATTGCATTTTCGTTTTTATTTTTGGGCTGAAATTTCAGCACCTTATGAGGTCATTCTTCTTGTTGCTAGAGGCATAAAATTTGCATACACACGCTTATGTGACGGTGTTTTGAATTCTCTCGCCTCTAGATAATCAATTTAGAGAGTTTCGTTGCTCGGTGTTTATCTTTTCTTGTTTCCTTGCAAGTTGTGATCTTTGGAGTGCTAAGACATGGATTGATCTTAAATGGAACCTATAGTTTATATACTATCTGTAAAGTCGTGTTGCCTCGATTTTCTCTTGTTCAAACTTATCTCTATTTTTGCTTCCGCTTAAGTTTGAGGTGCGTTAGGTGATCTAAATAGGAGAAGACCATCGATTTTGCAAGAAATTTGTTAAAACGCTTATTTACCTCCGCTAATCGTCGATCTTGTTCCTACATATAGTCATGCACATCTTAGTTTCGTCCTAAGGATTTTCCAAACACAGAGTTGACTCATCTTCCCTTTCAAGGTGCACTTCATTATTGATATGCGCAAAGATGGAAGGTTTTGGGAAGTTAAATAACTTTGCTCAACATTATGCATGTTGAGATAAAAAAGAATAAAAAATGCAAATGCTTACAGCAAGCTTCTCAAACTGATGTTAATTATTCAATAAGCTATTGCTAGTGCTATGAAAGTATTTTTCTTCAACGAATTATGTGAACAATAAGCTAAGGAAAAAAAGCATGAACCATTGTCAGGTTACATTTCTTGATCATATCCTTTTTGTGCAAGTTACAAAAATGAGATGTCTATGATACGAAATATTTGAACTCTAATTTTTATTTATGAACATTTTTGTGTTTTGTAGTATTATTTTTTTGGAAGTTCAGATCTCATCTGGAAAATCATGGGTGCACCACTGGTACTAGTCCTAGGTTTTTGCGATGTTTACGGTACTCGGACTGGAAGACATACTGGGCTGCAACATTTCCTGAATTCTCACCGCTACTTGCACTTGCCAGCAGCAAGTTTTATTGCATTCAAGGTAAAACATTGAAGTTCGAGAAACATGCATCTGAGACAACTTCGATACGTGCCCACATAAGAGTGTTCACAAAGTTGGTCTATAAGTCAAGGCCATGTCATTTAGAGACACTTTTAAAACTAACGTTAACCTATATATAATACAATAGGTTGTCTCTATGTATGCATACAGATTTTTAATTGTTTCATGTACTATAAACTACTCATCAGTCATCCCATCGGTTTTAATCCTAGAGATAACACTTCTCGTGGAGATTTATCCCAACTGCATTCACAGGAAAATTAAATAATTAAGTCTATCGGTTGCCACAAAATCAATGGAGGCCTTCCTCTGATACATGCTTATCATATGTATTCACATCCCAATTTAGTAATGCAAGCAAGCTCACACCTAGAATTGACCATCGTTTCAAGCTGCCAAGCAGCAGCTGGCGTCGTGGTTCTCATTGCAAGAAGTATCCGGAGATGAAGAAGAGGAAACCGAGGAGGAGGCCGCCATAGATCAGAAGCCCCTTCTGACCGGAGGTGAGTGAGTTGCCGCCGAGCCCGAACTGCTGGTTCTCCGCGAACCCGGCTATCTCGACGCTCTTGCTCTCGAAGAAGGACTGCGCGGCGCCGCACGTGGGGCACCGCCAGTCGTCGGGGAGCTGCGCGAACGGCAGCCCCGGCGGCACCGGGTACGACGGGTCCCCCGCCGCCTGGTCGTACCGGTACCCGCACGACCGGCACTCGTGGATCCCCGTGTTCAGCACCGCGAACTTCTCCTCGAACCGCCGCGGGTCCAGCTGCGGGCCGTCCTCCTCGCTCCCTATCTCCTCAGGCAATGGCACGACGTCGCCGGCGGGGGCGGCTTCTTGTTTGCTCTCCGCAGTCGGCGGCAGCGGGGTCGTCTCGAGCGGCTTGTCGTCCTTGGAGACGTCGACGGAGTGGAGCGCGAAGTGAGGCGACGAGGTCAGCGCGGTGCTCAGGGACCTGTGGATGCGGATGTGCAAGGGCGGCGGCGGTGCTCTTGGGTTCTTCGACATCATGCAGGGGTGGATTAGCCTGGTGGTGCAGGCTAACGCCATTTTGGTTAGCCTCTCTCTCTCTCTAGATGCTATGTGACTGTGTTCCGTTCAGGGGCTGGGAGCTGGCTTGGGGGAGGAGAGAGAAAGGTAATCCATGGAAGCATAGGAGGGGATATGCTTTGCTCGACGTTGCTGCGGAGTGTGGAGGCAGATGGAGGCGGGTGGATAAGGTATGTGTGCACGAGACGCGTACCAGTCACCACGAGAGCAGAGCTAGACCAGTGTTGAAGCTTGGAGAAGAGCTTGGAGCCTTGATTGGTATACTAGTTTATTGTTAGTTTTTGTTTTCAGAAGCTATAAATAAAATAAATAAGTTGGTTTATTGTTGGTTTTTAAAAATCTGAAAAAATGAGTTTTGATGAAATAAATAAAAGCTGATAAGCTGACTGATGATGATTTTTCTGAAAAATTAGTGTACCAAGAATTTAAAATTTTCTTATAAAAACTAGCAGTTTTTGACATAAGCTATAAATAGTTTTCAACAAAACCTATTTTTCAAAAAAAAATCATGTCGTTTTGAGGAGCACAAGAAAATCTGGGAAATAGTCGATTACTAAGTGTTTATGAAGGTGGAAAAAGATTGTAAGTACTTTACAATTTGTTTAATTTTTTCTTGGATGAAAGAGGATGTAAAAATTAAAAAGGTAGTCATTGAGAGGGTCCAGAGATCAGCTATCCTTTCTACGCACTTATACCTTTTTCCAGTAATTATTTTGTGTACTCAAAATAAATGTATGGCATGTGGGACCTTCATAGTACATGGCCCACTTGTAAGTCTAAATCATGGGCGATTTCCTTTTACAATTGATAGTATGAGGTCTAGACTTTTGTACACTTTTCACTCTAACCCCAGCAGCATTCAAACACTGTCGTCAAACATCAACACAGTAATCAAACACATTTGAACATTTTTTTTTCATTGGCTTCACCACTCTACGGCAAAGGGTTTTTTCAGCCGACATGGTCCAATCAAGAAGTAGCTTTTCCGGCTGCTTTATACAGAAACAAGACCTATGTAACATCTGAGATTATGGGATGATTTAGCTAATGTGATGAGTAATTGCTAACAAGTGTAGTCGGTTGGGATTTGGTTTCTATGTGAGCCGTACATGCAAGATGAGTGATATTTGAGTATTGGTGCATATGTGTTGGATATGTTGGTATATATATGGTTGAGTATATGGGTGATGCTAATATGCATGGTGTTGTATGTTATATTTTTATGTCCATGTAATGTTGTGAATGACGATGGGTTAGTTGATGAAAATACATGGAGATGATTATGTAGCTAACCAGAGCTAATGAAAGGTAATGAATGCTATATTATGGAATTAGATAAATATGTTATCTTGTCTCATGATATGTAGGTCAATAGAGTCAACATGTAGAATAACGGTGAGGAAGATCCGGACTAAGTGTGTGGCTTAGAGATAGATGATCGGGACCAGGTGAAGTCATGGGTAGTACACAACATACATATGGAGAGGTCAATAAACACTAGATGGTTGATCAAGACGGCGGGTTAACCAAGTCAAATGTGATGGGTCAGTGCAAGTGATGATGTAATACCCCAAATATTATGAAAATAAAACATTGACTAGGCAAAGTATAGAGTGGGTGAAAATTTGACTTTTTGATCCATAGCTCAGATTGATGATCGGAGATCGCGAGTGTGTAAAGCTCATCGAAACGAATCCATTTGGCTATTCAAGCGTCTGGTTTGTACACCGGGTGAATCCGTACCGAGCCTAATAAATTCAAGCAATTAGATAGTAATTAAAAAAATGGTAGAGTGGGCCTCGTAGTTACACCAGTGCGTACACTGCTGCTACCGTTCACTACGTGAAAAATAGACAAAGGAGACACAATTTAATAATAGGTCATTACACTACCCGTCACTTATGTCGCTTCTGGTTGGAACCGGGTATATACCGGTCACTTATAACATGTAACAGGTGACAGGTCATAATATTACCCGTAAGTGACGGGTAATGAATAAACCCGTCACCTATAACCTGGTCATCAGTGACGGGTCTCCCTACACAAGTCATAGGTGATGGGTCATGGTACGGCCCGTCACTTATGACATGGCATAGGTGACGGGCCTTCCTGGGTCAGTAATAAGTGACGGGTCGTAATATGACCCGTCACTTATGAGAAGTAATAAGTGACGGGTAATATTATCACCCATCACTTATTACTTAGATTTGTTATAAGAGCTGGCCAGTCATTGTGCGGACCGAACAGTTGTCAACAGTACCGCGCACTTAGTTCTGGCGATTTTCTCCAATTCCACTAGAGACTCTCTAATATTTTATTAATTTGAAGTTTGAATTGGTGCTATGTCTTTGAAGGTTTGTATCTCTCCCTTTCTTTCTCCTCTAATCCCTATTTGGTAGATTTGTTGTGCTCTGAGCTGTAATCGGTCATTTTGCATCTTTATCCAAAATCTTAGTACAAGTGAGTTGTATTTATGTTAGATTTGGTACTAGGTTTGTCCGATCTACCGCGAGATGCCACAGATCTAGTGTATTTGTTGGGAATTTTTAATCGCGTGCTTAACCACGAAGTTAAGGTCATTGTTAATAAAGAATGAATGTTTTTACATTAATTGTAGATGACAGACAAAAGTTGGATGTACCTCGAGACCCGGACTTGTCCGAAGTACCTGAGCGGGGTGAAGCATTTTCATGAGTGCTGCCTTGGCGGATATGAAAGATCGTGGTATAACGGCAATGTATTGTCCATGTTGCGACTGCAGGAATGAAAAGAAGTTTCCGAAACCAGACAATATCCATACACACTTGGTCATGCGTGGATTTAAAGAGAATTATATATGTTGGAACAAACATGGCGAAGAAGGTCTTAACGAGGGAGAGATGGATCGGGTCCTCCATGCCGACAGTGTGGATCAAGGACTTACACCCAATGAAATGGATCATGATCTCAGGGATGAGGACATATTAGGTTTGAATGATAATGATCTCGAGGATTTTGTGGAGAATGTGGACCAGATGGTGCGGGATGTTGAGTGGCACGACGAGTATAACAATGGTGAGTTTGCTAAATTCCAGGAATTTGTGCGAGATTCCAAAACACCCCTTTATCCCAACTGTAAGGAGAAGTACACGCGGATCTTTGGGAACCTAAAGCTTCTACAGCTGAAGGCAACCTATGGTTGGACTGACAAGAGTTTTGAAGTATTGCTGGATCTGCTAAGGGACATGCTACCAGAGGGGAACTTGGTGCCCGAGGACGTCTACGATGCGAAGAAGATAATTTGTCCTTTAGGACTGGAAATAGAAAAAAATACATGCATGTAAGCAGGATTCTATCTTGTTTCGTGGAGAGTATGCCGAGCTGGATCAATGCCCCGTGTGTGGAACCCATCGATATAAGTGTAGAAATGACGGTGGTGATGGGGACGAAGGCAAGAAAAGTAAAGGTGGTCCTAGGAAGGTGGTGTGGTATTTTCCTATAATTCTCCGTCTGAAGCGTCTGTTTGCCAACAGAAAGGAGGTCCAATTGGTGCGTTAGCATAAGGAGGATTGTAAGAACGACACAATGATACGGCACCCGGCAGATTCCGCTCAGTGGCGAATCGTTGATTTCACATTTGGTTGGTTCGCCGAAGAATTGAGAAATATTAGGTTTGCTATAAGCACAGATGGCATGAATCCATTCGGTAACATGAGTGCATCACATAGCACCTGGCCTGTTGTATTGTCGATCTACAACCTTCCACCCTAGCTTTGTAACAAGCAGAAATATATTATGTTGTCAATCTTGATATCAGGACCGAAACAACCTGGCAATGATATAGATGTGTACCTCAGGCCTTTAGTCGATGATCTTAAGAAACTCTGGTCGGAAGGCGTCGAGGTTTGGGATCAGTACAAGCAAGAGTACTTTACCTTGCACGCCATGTTGTTCGTCACCATCAATGATCTGCCAGCACTTCGTAACTTGTTAGGTCAGAGTAAAAGAAAAGGTGAAGCATGCCCCCATTGCTTAGATGACACATGCAGTTTGAGGTTGAACAACTCAAAGAAAACAGTATACATGCGGCATCGACGTTCCTTCCCAGGAAACACCCGTACCGAAACATGGACAAGCAGTTCGATGGCACAAGGGAGAAAGCGTTACCTCCGAGGCATTTCAGCGGGGAAGATGTCCACAATTAGGTTAAGAATATCAATGTTGTCCTTGGCAAATGAAATCAATCCTCTAAGGATGATGAATAGTTAGAAATGTGGAACAAGAAACCAATACTATTCGAGCTAGAGTATTGGAAAAAATTAGATGTTCATCACTCTATCAACAACATGCATGTAAAGAAGAATATCTGCGAGAGTCTGATTGATACAATGCTCCAAATGAAGGGAAAAGGAAAGGATTATGAGAACGCACGAGCTGACCTTGAAGAAATGGGCTTAAGGCTAGAGCTCCATGCACAAGATACGGACAAAGGAAAATACCTACCCCCAGCAGCTATCACTCTCTCCAGGAAGAAGAAAAAAGAATTCTGCGAGTTCTTGCACAGTGTGAAAGTTCCCTCCGGTTACTCGTCTAACATCGCAAGACTTGTCTCGGTGAAAGAGCTAAAAATGAATTTCGCCATGATGAAGTCCCATGATTGCCATGTAATGATGATGTCACTACTTGTAGTAGCAATTAGGAACATCCTCCCAATAAAGGTTTGCGAGGCTATCCTGAGCCTGTGCTTTTTCTTCAATGCAATTGAACAAAAGGTGCTCAATCCAGGCTCGCTGGAGGAGCTAGAAAGAAGACACTTTGGGACTCTATGTATTCTTGAGGTGTATTTCCCACCATCATTTTTCGATATCATGGTACATCTCACTGCTCACCTTGTGAAGGAGATACACTACCTTGGCCCCGTGTTCCTGCATCACATGTTTCCATACGAGAGATATATGGGTATTCTCAAGTCGTACGTAAGGAATCGAGCCTTTCTTAAGGGATGCATTGTGCAGGGTTACGCAACAGAGGAGGCATTGGAGTGGTCTGTTAATTACATTGACCCAAATAACCCAATTGGCGTGCCTAAGTCTCGCCATGAGGGGAGGCTCGCAGGTGTGGGAGTTCTGGGGAAGATGGCAATAACTCTTGATCCGAAGGCTTACGACCAAACTCATTTCCTCGTGCTACAACAAATGAGCGAAGTGTGCCAATATGTCGATGAGCACAAGCAGATGCTGCTTGAAGAGAATCCAGGACAAACTGAAGCTTGGGTTGCGAGGCAACATATGCGAAGGTCTACGACTTGGTTCTGAGATCGAATCAGACAATCGAGTACTCCTACAATTGCTTTGATAAAAAAACTGGCATCGGGCCTATATACACAATTATGACATATCAAGTGTACGATATAAATGGATACACATTTTACATGGTTGCCCAAGATGAGAAGAGCATATACCAGAACAGTGGTGTCCATATAGATACTTATGATAATGACATGCAAGAGGGGCACATACTACGGTCAAATAGAGGAGATCTAGGAGCTGAACTACTTGGGATTCAAGGTAGCCCTGTTTCGGTGTCGTTGGGTACATGGGGCAAAAGGCGTCACTAATGACAAGTATGGGTTCACTAGCGTTGATCTCAAACATGTCGGATACAAGTCTGAACCCTTCGTACTCGCTAAAGGTGTTCGCCAAGTCTTTTATGTGACTGACATAACAAAGAAGAAACGTCATGTGGTTCTCGCTGGGAAAAGACGCATCATCGGAGTTGCAAACGTCATTGATGAGGAGGAGTTCAATCAATGCGATGAAATTCCCCCTTTTGCTACTGCAGTCGTGCCACGCCTTTCGCCGATCGAGGAAACTCCATACATCCACCCTGACCATAACGAAGGGATCCATGTCAAGAAAGCACGAAATGGCGAATTTGAATTTCAGTGTCAAATTTGTAATATTAATGACAAATTTGTAATATTAATATCAAATTTGTAATATTAATGGCAAATTTGACTTTTAAGTTATTTGAATTGTTAATGTTAATGTCAAATTTGAATTTTAAGTTTCAAGTTATTCATGACCTTGTTTTCTCTTTCAGTGTTTACTCTCTTGTACAGCAGCCCTGTCCAGGATGCAATAGTAAATTCAGAGAAATATTGTTCAGAATCTTCATCTAGGTGTGATCTCAATTTTTAAACCAATCTGTGATATGTATAAAGAACAGCTAGGGAGCAAAATCATAGTTATTCTGGGGCCAGCTGTTAATGAACATTTGAGAGCAATATTTTGTTTGTCAACCTACTGTCAAAGTTACTCTTGTTATGTTATTTGTGGAATTTTAATGTTCATGCTCTTATTCCCACACAAATACCTCTTAGAAGTAGTTCATCATCTGCAGCCACTAATCTGAAGAACTATATTGCATATACCAATTTGCTCGAACTCATTTGTTAAACTGTGATTTACATACAATCTTCACAAATTGAATCTATGTTGAGTGCACATGTGACATTTCTAGACAGTGATGGTTATTAAATAACTTGACTGACTTGTGCATCCTAAATCCTTAACTATGTTATTGCATGCGCTCTTACTATACAAGACAATTGTTGTCCTGTTGTTAAATTAACACCATATGTATAAGATTATTCCAAGGCATACTCTATCCTGAAAATTATGTTGCTGCAGGCAAGAGAGCTTTTAGCTCAAAAAAAAAAAAAAAAAACTCTTGCAAAACTAGGAAGGAGTATTCATTGTATGATATGCTCAAAGGTCTACAGTTTGACAGGTGTAACAACTATATACCTTATATTTTGATGAAACAAAGGGATTAACACTTTGTACTTGAGTGTACTTTGATGTCGTGTAGTTAGACAAATTTATCGAAATTAGCTATCTTTCTACACCTCTTATAGTTAGACTGATACTACCCTGTTCTTAACCTTGATTCCTTTTCTTTCCTCTATTGAGAACAGAATATACTACACTTGATTTCCATGGGGCAGAAGAAGACTGTCACCCCTGAGAAACCAAAAGCACAGAGGATGCTAGCACTAGAGGGCCCCCTGCCACAAGATGAGGAGGATAGGAGCCCAAGCCTGCACCCGACGTCCTCCTCCAGCAGCAGCGAAAGCCAGTATCACATCCCGAGCCCTGACTCGTCACCGAATCGGGAGAGCCGATGTCGGGCAAGTGACGAAGAATACAATCCCGCCGAAGAGGTATTGATACGAGCGAGTCAATACATTTTATACTTGTTGAATAGAGGAATATTCTTTGTTTATGTCAACTCCCCTTTTATCTCTCTAGATGACGGCAACGCAGTCTCCAAGCCAGACAGCTGGTAGTGTTGCATGAGCCCGAAAGCTAAGGACACAAAAAATGTGGCCGACGGACAAGGTTACCGTCACAGGAATCGTTGCTGATGGGCTATCTACGGATGAAAAGGCCCTGAATAGATTTCGAAGGGTCGCAGGGCTCATTGCTTGGGAGAGGGTGCCGATAACGACTAAGTTATATGACCTCAGTGATGAAGCGAAGAGGGACTTGTTCAATAATGTCGTCATGGAGTATTTGGACTACCTTGGAAACATGAGCGAGTGTCAAAAGAACACCGCGATCAATGCAGCAATGAAAGCGATCACGAAACTTCACCGAAGCTTTAAGAGCAAGCTTGTGAATCGGTACTTAGCAAAAGGGGTGGCACCCTTCGAGAGCTATAAACACTTGAAACTGGAAGATTGGGATGCTTTTGTGCAGATGAAGAACTCAGAGCAGATCAAGGAGAGTGAGAAGAAGAAGCAGCTTCGGGCTAAGAACAAGCATGACCACAGGACTAGCGCAGCTGGGTACACTGGGAAAAAGGCGAAATGGTAGGCAGAGGACGAGAAATTAGCCAGAGAAGGCCGCGAGAATCCTTGGAATCAATTCCCGGGACGATCGTGGTCATATTTGCGTGCAAGGGGTTAGCTGTCTGAAAGCGGGGAAATCACATTCAGAAATAGCAAAACCCAGGTAGTCGCAGAAAAAGTCAAAGAAAAGGCAGCTGAAGCGAGCCAAGGTTCTTTCACCGGGGTCAGAGAAAGTGATGTTCTCACAGCGGCGCTGGGAAACTCGGAGCACCCAGGTTGAGTGCGAGGTGTACCAAGTTCCCAGGGCTGGAAATACGGCTTTCCCGAAGACATCCAGATGTACAAGAAGAGGAAGAGGTCAAATGTAGTGGATGTGGATGCATTGACATGGGACATCACCCAAAAAGTTTACTCAAGCATCATGGGGCAGCTTGCAGCAAAGGGAATAAAGATTTCCATGCCACAGGATTTTAGCCCCGGAGCTACAGGGAAGAGTACATGTGCCTCCAGGGAGGTCGAGCAACAAGTAGCTGCTACTGAGACTGAGGTGGATACAGTCAACCTACTAGAAGGGCCCACGTCCTGCGGCCTTGTAATTAGGCCTGGCGAATATCACATCGAGGTTGCAAGGGGCCAGGTGCTTCCAGGCATCCGTATCTTACATACGGTCCCGATACATGCAGGCTATGCCGTGGTTACGGTGGATATGGTACATAGAAATGCCACTAACCACGTGTTGGAGGTCCCCCAAATGTCACTGCCTTCTCCTCCAGAGAAGCTGGCTTCACCACATTCTCCTCCACATCCGACAGCCTCGCTTCCAGACCCAATACCGTGTACCCCAGAGAGCCCAAAAAAGAAGAAGGAAAAGGAGGTTGAGAAAAAAGACTTTAAGAAGCCCCTGCTGGAGATGTCAAAGGCCATTGTACCGGCGAAGTTGAAGTCTATTGTACTGGTGAAGAAGTCCACAGACATTGCACGATTGTGGACTCATGCCAACACGAAATTCAAATATGGAAAGCCCTTGATGATGGTAGATGAGCCACAAGGGTGGGAAAAGCATGTATCGACCTGCATAATTACTGTGTACGGCTTGTAGAGACAACAATGATCAATTCATAGTCCTACAGTACAAACGACAACACTTCTTAAGTGACCAGGACAGCCACTTCATTGTGGGTTTCAATGGCTTATACGACCTCTTCTACCTTGATGACCTGGACATATTGTTATTATAGGTCTTCACATTGTAAGTCCCTTGATACTGGATGTTCATCAATTAATATCATTAAGACTTGAAGCTAACTGTGTCCTTATCTGTAGACACTTGATGAAGAAACAAGGAAGAACAAGGATCCCGTTGTATTTCTTGACCTTGAGGCCATTACAATATCGGTCATCCAACTTCACCCCGACTATGCTGCGAATTATGTGGCCAGGGCAATGCAACAATACTCAAAAGTGAAGTACCTAATGGGCGCCCACAACACCAATGGCCATCGGATCTGACTTGGTGTTCTACGTCGACTCGTCAAGACTAATATCTACAAAAGGCAAACTTAGTTCGCGTGATTACAGCGCTGTAAAACAACTCATCGACACGTAAGTTCTGCCTTTCTTAGTTCACATATTAAACTTTTCTAACATTCAAAGGCTCCATAATCGATCCCTCTTTATGCAGAGCTTTCGACAAGTACCTTCGAGCTCAACCTGACTACAACGCGAACGCCGGTCGTAGGCTGACAAACAAGACTGGGTACGCGGTAAGTGCTACCAAACAAATTACCAAATATTCTCGGTTGCTGTTTTTTTCTCTTTTCATCTAACAGTAAAGTTTCTTTTCAGCAGTGCCACCAACAACCACCGGGCAACACCTACGGGTTCTATGTTGCGTGGAACATGCTCCTCACGCTTCGAGCAAAGAATATCAAATCCCCCGATGTAAGTTCAATACAAGATTATCCGTAACTAATTTTGGTAATTAGTTTAATTCCATGATAACATGACATTGGTTACGCGTTAAATTATGCAGAAATACAAGTATATGCTTCTCGACGCCGGTGCACTCCCGGATATTCGATGACGAATCGCTGAGTTCATGGTGTCTAACATTATCATCCCACATGGCAAGTTCCACTATAGAAGCCTTAAGTTGTGAAGTCTTAAGTAATTATGAGTTGATCTGAACTTTGTAACATTTGTGATTCTATAATGAATACATTTGAACTTTGTAATATTTGCAATTCTGTGATGAAGCGAGTACTCCTACAAGTGTGTTTGTCGATATGTATTTGGATGCATTGCTATTGTTTGCCGGGAGAAGACGGCTGCCAAATCCTGACTACGTTCTAGGATGCAGCCAGAAAATAGCTCATTCCTACCGAGCAAGAGAAACATAAGTGACGGGTAAACTGTCTACCCGTCACTTATGTTCTTTATAAGTGATGGGTAACTAGGTTACCCGTCACTTATAAATAACATAAGTGACCGGTGAAGAAGTCACCCGTCACCTATAAATTTCTCCCCAACACATGGGAGACAGTCATAGGAATCCACAAGTGACGGATAACCTAGTTACCCGTCACTTATTATAAAAAATATAAGTGACGGGTGAAGAGCTCACCCGTCACCTATAAATTTCTCCCCAGCACATGGGAGACGGTCATAGGTGACGGGTAACAGTTATTACCCGTCACCTTTGTTCATTATTGGTGATGGGTCCGTACTTGTCACCAATGACTAGTCATCAGTGACGCGTTCAGGGTGACGGGTATGGTACCCGTCACCCATGAATGTTATCACCCGTCACCCATATCCCTTTTTCACGTAGTGGTTCAAAGCTCTAACACCCAGCATCCAAACCCCTCTCGCCTTGTCTCATCCTCTGTGATCTGTGGTGGCTCACCATCCAAGCTCATGTGATCATCGTCAGACCTAGCTCGACGCCTACCGTTGGCCTAGGGATGACATCACCAGGAGCCACCATGTAACACCACGGAAACCACCAAAAGCCCAAAGTGCTACTAAACACAACCTATAGGACCATCAAATCTTAAAGAAAAATTCGGCACCACCTCCCTATAACTAGAGGTATAATTAACTACTCACCACATAGAGAGATATATAACATCACACTAGCAGTAATGAGCATATGCATCAATAATACATCCAAGCCACAATAGATAAAAAAATACATCAAAAGACTAAGAGTTGCCCATTGATAACACAACGAGCCTAAACAAAAGATAGAGGTGATCATGCCAACGCCATGCAGCTACCTATCTCTCATGCTTGCTATCACCTCATATTCTACTTGGAAAGATCACACAGGTGAGATTCAAAATCTTAGCAAGTAAGTTGCTTTAACAAGCTATTTAGCTACAATTGATTAAACATCATCTTTAATAAAGATTAGAATCGGAATGAGTTAACAATATCTGAAAAAATATATAAGCCTAACTATACAACGACAACCACATGCTATCATCCGCTAACTATGAATCACTATAGTAGTATCATCAAAATAGTATATTAAAGACTTCCTTGCAATATAAGAATGTCATCGATGTAATTAAAGTAAAGATATTCATAAGAATGCAAAAGTATAAATATGACATGCTCTTCCTCACCCATACCCTTCTACGAGCAACGTAAGGCTGTACGCCGTACCCCACCACGGGCAACGTACAGCGCTGCACTGGTACGGTCACAACCATAAGATGACGACAAAGCTTCCGATGCATGAGATGCATATGTGTGTCATACTTCATGCATATGTAACAACATAACTTCTAACATTGCACATTATAATAAATAAACAACTTCAAAGCGACAAATCTTGCTTACTTCACTTCTTAATTCAAGAATTTAAGTAAACTTCATAAAGTAAATAGTAAGACAACAAGCTCAAGCATATTGAAGGACATAATTTTCAACATAAGTATATACGTCATGCTTCGCATTCGAGGAATATAAACAATAGCAAGAGAGAAGACCTATCTTCCTTCACCTCATAATCCAGGGAAAACATCAATTCTTTGAAAGGCAGAAAGTAAGTCACATGCCCACATTTAATTTAATAAATTATTAGTAAGTGAAGCAATTAAAAGATGGAGATAACTAAATAACAAGTTAAAGCGTAGCCATCCGCTACATCCACTTGCTTTCACCGACGACAAAGGTGGGAGCTAGCTGCCTCTCGAGGTGACACCACCTGAAGAAGTGCATAATTAGCACCAAAACGCCACAACAGCAAAAGCAAAAAGGAGACACGCTCCTAAGCTTGAAGACCCCGTGTTGGGGGATAACCCAAATAGCTCAGGTATAGGCCCATATAAAGATTCGGCACAACCGTGTATAATGGCACAAGTTGTAATTCATATATCCCACCAAGGGAAAGAGGGGATTTGCCCCTATCCCCACTCATATATAGAAGACCCTAAGGGGTTATGAGCTCCCAAGCTTATTTGAGGCATCATCACTTCATTTCTCAACTATTGGGTCCCCAACACCCCACAAACACGACAATTGATGGTTATGGAAAAACATCTAAAACTTTGCTTGCCCGACACCAAGCGAGAACCTCCTTTAGCTAGGTGAAAGATCGAAGAACGAAACAACGACGAATGAACTAACCTTCGCTAGACAACAACACCGATTCAACAAAAATTCCCTAACCCCTTAACCAAAAAGAACAATACCAATGCTATTGGAAGCTAACGATGAGGCCTTCAACTTTCATTATAGCCATACGATAGAATATGTCACCGATTAGGCCCCAACTTCCAAATTAAATCGTTACACACAATGGATTGACCCAAACACCAATCCGACGATGGAATCGACCGATCCCCACTATCCACAAGCATCTAAGGACTAATTAGATGTCACCTTTGCAACGAGGAAGTCAGATGGATGATGGAATTGGTGAAACTCCCAAAATCCTTCTCTCTTTCTTCTTCTTCCTCCTTCCTTCTTTCTCTTTCCTCTTCCTTCTTCTCCCTCTTCCTTCTTCTTCCTCTCTCCCTTCTCCTCTTCCTTCTCCTTTTCTTTCTTTCTTCTTTTATTTCTTCTTCTTCGTTTTTTGCTATCGCCCCCCACTGCATAGGCAGCAGCCCCCTCTCCGGCCATGCCTGGTCGGTGGCACACTGGCAACAACCACGTGTGAAGTTCGATCCCCCTACTTATTCTTCTTTTTTCTCTCCCGTCCAATGGTCTAGATTTATTGGGCTCGCTACGGCTTCACCGAGCATCCAAATGAGGCATTAGATAGCAAAACATAATCGTCTCGACGAGATCTATCCATCTATGGTCTCTGATCGTCCATTCGAGCAACGCATCAAAAAGTCAAAATTTGAACTCCTTGTGGGTCCCATGATCAATAAATGAACTTTGGTCATTTTAGGGTATTACATTCTCCCCTCCTTAAAAGGATTCATCCCCGAATCTACCCGCTATGAATCTACGATAAGAAAGGACAACAAAGTATAGATACAATGATAAACAACACATAGCACTCACTACCTTTGAAGAGCTCAGGGTGCTTCTTTCGCACTTGATCCTCAAATTACCACGTTGCCTCACACTCAGACAGATTCGACCAAAGGACCTTCACATACTTGATGCTCCTCCTCATGACTCACTCAGACTAGTCATGGATGCACACCAGATGACACTCCACGGTCAAATACTGGTCCACAGCGATAACTCTAGATCGATCTTATGCTTAGGGTCGAGGAGATACTTCCGTAGAATAGAGACATGGAACACATTGTGCACCCCCTCTGATCGAGTCCAGCAACTCCAGACGATAAGCGAAACTGCCAACACAAGCAACAATAGGAAATGGACCAAAGTACCACGAGTTGAACTTCCTAGTGGTACCAAACCGAACGATGCCCTTAGTCGGCGACACCCTAAGAAGCACGTGATCCCCCAACAGCAAACTCCATGTCATGATGCTTAACACTAGCTCTTCTGTCGGCTTCAAGTGGCTAACAGATTGTAATGAGTCTCTTGCACCTTCTTTGTGGTCTATTGTACAACATCTGAGCAAAACAAAAGCCTTTCACCCACATCATCCCACTAAAGAGAAACACACTTCCAACAATACAAAGTCTCCAAGGAGTCATCTTGATACTCACCTAGTAACTGTGGTTATAAGTAAACTTGGCCAAAGCTAATTGGTCCTCCCAATTGCACTTCCAAGATGGATTACAAGCACAGAACATATCCTCCAGAGTCTAAATATTCCGCTCTAAATGACCATCTACCTGAGGATGGAAAACTGTGCTATGATAGAGTTTCGTGCTCAAGGCATTATGCAAACTCTGCTAAAACGAAGACACACACTTGAAGTCCTGATCTGAAACAAACGACTTCAGCACACCATGCAATCTCACCACTTCCTGGCACAGGAACCACGACCCACATCGACTGGTCGTCTTCATCGAAAAGAAAACATGGACTTGGGAAGCCCGTCAACTACAATCCAAAAGACATCTTCCCCTCAAGGCAAGAGAGACAAGGCATCCACACAGATTTCAATGAAAAACTTTTAACAACACTCCGGACCCTCCAATGATTGCAACAAACCTACAGGTCAATTAATCTCAGCCTAAAACTACTGACAAAAATCACATAATGCCACAAAGTTAGGAACAACCTCATATCTTCTCTTTATCACGCGGTGATCTTGCAAAAGGATACCATTGTTCACATCGATCTACTGTGACAAAAGACACCTTTTATAATATGTAGCTTACAATAGTTAGGACTAAGCTCGAAAGAGCCACCTTTCAAAACCCACCTTCTGACCTCTTGAATATGATCATGTTATCCCGCTTCTTTCACACTCTTAAAAGAGAAAATGAATCTAAGAACCCACGCCATCTTTAAAGATATGATACCAGCAAAACACGAGATACTCTCATTAACAAACCCCGGAAGTAAGGCATTAGCTGCTTAGGAACACCCTCTTCAGTGGATGCAATTGCACCAAAAAAAACTTTTGCTCATGACACCACAAACTCGGGTAAATAACCCTGATAAGAAAAAAACAGCCTTCTTTGCCTCAACCACTACTTCTTTAGAGGAAGGATAAACTTGAAACCTTTATGGTTTAGGACTAAGGGAGCATCGACACTAACTCCGAAACAAGAGTTGGGGTAGACTTGCTCAAGAGTTGATCGCAACCTTAAAGCATAAAACTTCAGCTGGTCACCCTTACATCGGTGCATCACCATAGAAAGGACAGCTAGGAGTCTGCAACCACTTGCCCAACTCAAAAGTTTTGAATACTCAGTATCTCATCCTCCAGGGAATAGGCTTAGACTTGCACACTCGTGAAACGCCAGAAACCTTCATAGAGAGAGAGCCAAACTAATTACTAGACTACATTGGTCGTCACATCCAGATACATGCCATACTGGTATGCTAGGGAACTTCTTGTCTTGCTCACACTCTCAAGCCTGCCATACTATCTACAACCACACCACAGCTTCTTCAAACTAACATCGCATCCACAACACAATCTCCGCTAAAGTGGGAGAGACGTCAGTTAATCCAACTGACAAGACAACCACTGCGAAAAGCCCATGCAGAGGGATGAAGACATACCTTTTGGAACCTCAAATATGTCATTCCAAATCAAGAATAGTTACTTTACAAAGACAATTTAGAAAACACACTCCGCAACCTTAGCTCACAGTTAACAGTCTAAGTGTCGGCATACCACACTCCTCTTTAGGTCACTATAGAGCATACGACCTTCTGGACAACACTAAACCACGGAGGCCCACTTGAAGAGAGGTCATCATCTTCCACAACACTCCCTTAAAAGGGGGAGCACTCACTAGCTTCCGAACATATCACTGAACTCACCACTCAAACTTTGGGGTGAACTCCACCTTCCCAACACACTTTCTTCGAATCAGGGTTTGGATAAACCCAACTATAAGCCATCCTTGCAACACACATCAACGCCCCAGCAACCAAGCACCAAAAGAATCCCTTTACGTGATAGCAGGTACTTGCTCCCAATAGATACAAACATTCAGCACACAACCTACCAAGGCATCTCCCAAATTCCATCTTAGAGAAAAAGCTAGAGTAGCCAACGAAGATCCGATCTACTACTGGAAAAAAAACCTCAAGTCAGGAATTAATCAATTACTTCTTCAGCTCCACTCACTCCATGAGAGCCAATGAGGAAAGCCTTAGCTCAGACCATGTACTAAAAACCACTCAAGGGAACACCACAACAATCTCTAGTTATACCTCTGGCTACTTGGCTAGGGAAAAGCTCAAGCAACCCTCAACATCAGAATCCACTTGATGAGAAAAACTCTCCTGGCTCAATCCCAAATGCTCAACGGTAATAAGAAAACTTAGCATCCCACCATGCCGCTATAGACCACAACCTTTGTGGAAAAACCTAAACAACACCAATGCATCTATGGGCTTAGTATAAACTTTGCTTCTTTCTTCCAAACAGACGAATCTCCATATTGAACCCAATAGGGGTTACCAGTTAAACATGAGAAAACGTTTCACGAACCGACCAAGAACTCTGTCTTGGCTTTGCAGACACCAACTTCTAGCATGTCAAATATATATCACAGAACAGTGTACGACCACTGACACAAACAATAGACTCCTACACCTAGAGCTAGTGAACTACTCCACCCAGACTATCCTGAGAACAACCGCGCAAACTGCAATGTAACCTTTGAGGACTATAGAAAGAAACCGCATAAGAAACTGCATTGCCATTCCAACTACAAAGAAACGCTTCGAACGAAAGGAAAGAGACACTAAAGTACAAACCCTCAAGTTTAAACTCTAGGTCCCAACCATGTTAATGACTAGTGTACAGCCCTCACCAAAATGACTCAAAGAACCTTTCCGAACCCCACTCGGGTCCAACCTGCATTGTGTCAACATGGTCAGCAAAAGACCGACTTGACTCCACAGGGATAAACCCTACACCATCCTAAGGTTTAGTTTGAAATTGTCATCACTCTAGTCTTCTAGGGTAAGGCACACATCGATCCACCACTTCGACATCCCAAGAATGAATAGTTAGGGTACAGAACATGGGGGCAATCCGTCCCGTACCCGAAATACTCATTTTGTATGTGGATGGTTGGATCAAAAACCTAACACTCGGTCAAACCTCACCTGGCAATCCAGAAAAGGCATCATGAGGACTCTCCATTCAACCCATTTGTATTGCCACATAATAGATATGCTACTGGTCCTCTGAAGCTTATCAGGTCCTACAGGCCATGCTAACAACTTCAACCTCTCATCCTTACCACTCCAACAACGATAACTACGACACCTTAACAGCTTAAAACAATCAAACACCAAGGTATACATATAAAGAACCACTTAAGTAACTTCAACACTTATTTAAAGCAATAAACAAAAAAGAGCGGAGATAAATAAGTCGCATGCAATGAAATGCAACTCGTACACATCCTACATGTGTGTGTCACGTTTAACATTTAATTACCTAGGACCTAAAGCCTAGGCTCTGATACCAACTGTAACATCTCGGAAACCAGCACAAGCCCGGAGTGCTATTAAAAACAACCTACATGACCGCGAATCTTAAAGAAATATTCGATAGGGCCTCTCCTGTAACTGTAGGTA
The DNA here is from genome assembly GCF_958298935.1 of Phragmites australis. Taxonomy (NCBI): domain Eukaryota; kingdom Viridiplantae; phylum Streptophyta; class Magnoliopsida; order Poales; family Poaceae; genus Phragmites; species Phragmites australis. Next base: position 14,199,657 of record NC_084936.1, on the reverse strand, counting down.
TAGCTGACTACTCACCATACAGAGAGATATATATAACATCACACTAGCAGTAATGAGCATTATAGCAAGAGGAATATGCATCAATCATACATCCAAGCCACAATAGATCAAACATTCATCAAAAGACTAAGAATCGCCCACTGACAACACAACAAGCCTAAACAAAAGATAGAGGTGATTGTGCAAACGCCATGCAACTACCCATACCACATACTCTCTATCACCTCAAGTTGTACCTGGAAAGATAGCAAGGGTGAGATTCAAAAATCTCAATAAGTGAATTGCTTTAACAAGCTTAGCTACAATTGATTAAACAACATATTTAATAAAGATAAGAAGCTGAATGAGTTAACAATATCTGGAAAAAGAAACATATAAGCCTAAACATACAACAACAACCACATGCTATCATCTGATAGCTATTAATCACCATAGCAGTATCATCAAAATGTTATTAAAGATTTCCTTGCAATATACGAACATCATCGATGCAATTAAAGTAAAGACATTCATAAGAATACGAAATTATACATATGTCATGCTCTTCATGACCCTTACCTCTCCACGGGCAACGTAAGGTTGTGCGTCATACCCCTCCACAAACAACGTATGTTGTTGTACTGGTACGGTCGCGGCCATAAGATGGCGACAAAACTTCCAATGCATGAGATGCATATGTGTGTAATGCTTCATGCATATGTAACAATATAACGTCCAACATTGCACATTATACTAAATGAACAACTTCTAAGCGATAAATCTCGCTTACTACACTTCTTAATTTCATAATTCAAGTAAACTTTAGAAGTAAGTAGTAAGACAACAAGCTCAAGCATATTAAAGGGCATAATTTTCATCATAGGTATATATGTCATGTTTCACATTTAAGGAATATAAACAACAGCAAGAGAGAAGACCTATCTCACTTCCTTCACCCCATAATCCAGGGAAAACATCAATTCTTTCAAAGGCAGAAAGTAAGTCACATGATCATATTTAATTTAATAAATTATTAGTAGTTGTAGCAATTAAAAGATACATGTAACCAAATAACAAGTTAAAGCGTAGCCATCTGCTACATCCACTTGCATTCACCGACGACGAAGGTGGGAACTAGCTGCGTCTCAAGGCGGCACCACTTGAACAAGTGCATAATTAGCACCAAAATGCCGCAACAACAAAAGCAAAAAAGAGATACACTCCTAAGCCCAAAGACCCCGTGTTGGGGATAGCCCAAAGAGCTCAGGTATTGGCCCATGTAAAGATTTGGCTCAACCATGCATCACAAGTTGTAATTCATGTATTCCACAAGAGGGGATTTGCCCCTATCCCCACTCATATATATCAGACCCTAAGGGGTCATAAGCTCCCAAGCTTATTTGGGGCACATAAGGTGGCGTAGCAAAACATTCCGCAGGTGTCGGCCCATAAGGGATGCCTGACCCATGCGGTGGTATAGGCGGAGAACTATATGCCACGGTTTGGTAATAAGGTGTCTGCACATTGAGATAACCTTCGGCTCTATAAGCTTGAACCGAAGTTGAAACGCGGTGCTTAACATATTGTATTTGACACGGGTTTGGTGTCACATCAGTTTTAATAGCATGAGAAATGACATGATTAGGTGCAACACTACTCATATAATTTAGACCATTATAAGGGTTATCCAAGTAAGCATAAGAAGCACTAGGTAATGTATTAATGATAGCAGAAGGAATTGAAGCATTAACATTACTAACAACAGGTTGTTTCAAACCTTGCTCCTTGTGTATTTGCAAAACTAAAGGCCGAATCCTCTCAGCCAACGTATCGTCAACCATCTTCTGGACACTATTAGCCATAGTCGCACCGACAGATTGAACGATTATATTAGCAACATCTTCATGCGAGGGATGAGATTGAGCACTTGCAGTGATTGGTACCTTAGGGTTTTGGACGGTGGATGGTGGAGAATCTTCCTTCTTGAACACGCCTTGCCGAGTCTCTACGTAGCACGAGAGCAGTTGTTGCTGATGTTGCTCCAAGTTGACCTCTGTCATGTCCCAAATTCCGTAATCGCGTGATTAAACATAATCACATGTCATTAGTGTCATAATTAAATTCATGCTAAATTATTTTGGCACACTAGAGCAATAGAAAGAAATTCAGGAGAAGAAAGAATAGAATTCGCAGTTGAAATGGACCTTTCTCTAGCACGTGGGCCCCACCGAAGTGACCAACCACTCCCTCTCTCCCACGTGCAGCAGCCCCTCCCCTCACTCCCTCTCCCAACCGGCCACAACAGCAGGGAGCTCTCCCTCTCACTCTCTCTCAAGCTCCCTCTCTTTCTCCCCCAAAATCTAACCTCAAGACTTGGAATCGAGGTATGCAAGTGGTACTCACGTGTTCCTTAGCTCCTAAGCTTCTCATCCATCCAATTCATTTTTGTTTTTCCGGAATATTCGAGCTGGTTTTGACTCGTTTTGGTGTTTAGGGTTGAAACAAGAGAAACACCGGATTTCTTCCCCTCCCGAACATTTCACTCCATTTCCTTCATGATCACCTGACAGTCCTCAACCTCCACAAGCACCGTGGGTAAGTCTCTTAGGCTTCCCTCGGCATGAATTCGTAATTTGGTTGGTCGATTTCGTGATGGAGTGAAGTTCATGAGTTCTTGAGGTTTTAGACAAATTAAAGGATTTGAGGAGATTTGAGGTAGGAAACGTGTTGCTAGGTTGATGAGTGAATTCCAGACTCTCTAAACTATCTCAAACATGTCTATCTTTGGATTGGAGAAGCTCATAAATCAAACTGGCCATTTTTCCCCGCGAAGCACAGTTGTTCTGGAAAGTCCGGATACTCTAGAAAATTTATCATAGACTCCGCAGTCCGGATACTCCGCAAAAATGCGGAGTCTCCGAAGAAATTCACGGAGGCTCCGTAGTTACTATTCACCAGGTGAATTGAGGCTTGTAAAATTTATAGTAAATTATCCGTAGATCCAAAAATTATGAAACTAGTTTTGTTGGTTTCACAATAACCTCCTTTACCTATTAAAAATATCCCCTGCCACTAAATGATTAATTAATGTTTTGAGATCAATTAATTAGGTTAAGGATTCATTAATTCACCGTTATTCTTTACAAGTCCAAAATTGGTGAATCCAATTTTGCTAGTCTTCTTATTACTTGTTCTAGCTAAGAGAAAGGTTTTCATGCATTGTAACGCATAATTTCATGGCATTTCATCATATGCTTATTGTGATGCATTCTTTTCTTTAGTGATCGACGTTCCGGAGAGTGACGGGTTTCCGTGGTAAGGTTTTGTGGTTAATATTATTTTGATGAAGAGCAGCAAGGCAAACATATAAGCATACTCTACCTACTACTTTGAATCTCATATGATATAATTTGATAAATTATACCGTATGTATGTTTGCATAATTAGAGTTCCAGAGTCGGGTAATATAGGTAGAACCTATGTTGATTTGCATTGCCTCTACCTTGAATTATTGTTGATCCATGTCCTTGTACCCTGGGTTTAATACTATGTTGTCTAACTTAAAAGTGATACGAGATGCTTAGCAATGCATTAGGTCATCGGTAGAAGTCGAGCAGTGAAATGTTTTATCGTTCGCAAGCATAGACTTTAATTACTGTCACAAATTATAATATTGTTGGGTTAATGATGTTGGTTAGATGAGTTGTGAGTATAAGGCGAGATGTGAGCGGTGTTAGGGGTATCTTCTGCCCTAGAGGAGTTCCTCGGGGTAGTTCGGGAGAGGATCCCGGATGCCATAGACCGCATGCATCATTTAAGATCATCCATCGGTGCAGTTGGCTTTAGTACTTTTCCGTACTTACCACATGTCACATATGGGAACGATAAGCCAAGTATCGTAAGTCGCCACGTTAGTTTGACTCATGCGTCCAGGATGTGAGCAAGGGCTTGTAGAGGCACTTGAGATCCGCCAGTAAGACGTTGGACGCTTAGGGTCTTAGGTAGCCTCCACATACATCGGGCATGGGCACAAAGGTTCGGGGTGGGTACGTGAAAGACTGATACGTGAATCATCACTCGCAACCGACGGGTTGTGTGGGGGGTGGTCTTGTATCATGTGGGTCCAGGAGTACTTCCCTGCAGGGTGTAAAATCAATTCGAATGGCTGCGCTCTCGGTTATTGAGCAAACTTCTGTTCATTTGCATCGGTCGTAGAGTCATGAATATGTGATGATATGTGGTGGTTTGTTATGTTGGGACATAGCGTTTATGGTTCTTTCTTACACTTATGTTTATATTGATTCCAATTACATTTAGGTTCTAGATTTTGTCTACATGATAGTTTTGGTTTAGGCACTCTAGAATAGATGCTCACATGTTTATGTCAAAATGTTGCATTTCGCATATGTAAATTATGTAACCTTGTGGCCTTTCTCCTTGCTAATGGCTCAATGCATAATCCTTGGAGTCGGTCTATTTATATGTGACCCATATGGATTAAATCTTGCGAGTACCTTCGTACCCAGCTGCTCTACAGGTTTTGCAGGTGAGGAGGAGTCGTGTTTGGCTACTTCGTGTTCGCCGATGTCGGTGGCAGGCAAGAGTAGTGTATCCTACTCTCTTGTGGCGTGCTTTTGGGTGGAGCCTAAGGGCATATGGCTCCGCCTAGTTTTTGTGTTGATAGGTTTTGTTCCGTTGTGTAGTTTATCTTTTGATGTAAACTGTTGTATACCATGATGCTTAAGAACTTGTAATATAACTTTAATTACTTGCTCTTTCTTAAGCTATGTTGTGATGCTAAATGTTGGAAGGCATGTGTTCTGATCTTGGGCACAAAGCACGTGTCGGGACTACCAGAGTGGTATTCGGGTTAATCATTGGAGTCTTGATTAAGTAAATAATCGACTTAATGATTAATTTGAATACTGTTTGGATGGTTCCTCACAGCCTCGATCGCCAAATGCGTTTCTTCGGCAACTCATTGTAGGACGCTATGATGATATTATCTTTGTCAATCTCTGAAGTAGACATGTCTAGGGCTTCAGAATTCAGCTAGATGATAGCCGAAAGTCTTCTTCCCCAGTGGAGTTGCCAAAAAGTGTGTTGATGCGAAAAGATGGTATTCCAAACACCAAGCACCTCATATGTAATATCCAGTGAGCAGCACCCAGTATACCCTGGCCATGGCGCTATGTAGTCGGACCTTCACCGTCACCCACACCTGAGAGGGACCCCGTCAGAGCATGGATGACCGGTGGCTTGTCCTTGGTTGTCGAGATCAAGAACAGGTAGCAATGTAAATTGGAAAAGGGAACATGACTATAGGAACTAGGCAAAAGAGATAAAAACGAAAGATAATGTAAATTGTATTTGATTGATTAGATGATGTCTCTCAATCAACTAAGACCCTCTTATATTTAAAGGGCGACTGATCTTAGCCGTACAAGATCAAGACTCCTAATTCAAACTGAACAAAACTTACAAATATGATTCAGCTATGCCTTCTGATCTCCAAACTTTCTATAACTAACATATCTTTCCTAGTCGACCACTTAAACTCCCATATATCTCTACCAGAGTATCCTTTATTGCAGTTTGACTTTCATGGATTCGACTATGTGCTCTATCTGAATATCTGCTTGAAGAACGATTGCTTGGTTCAATCACGTACTCAAATTCGACCAGTCACTACTCGGTCCGAATTGCTTCTTGGACTCAACCAACTCTTCGGACTTGACCAGCCTTTCAGTCTTGACTAGCTCCTCAAACTTGACTAGCTGCCTGGTTCGACCACTCGGTCGGAGACCACCGTGGCTGGAGATCACCGTGGTTGGAGATCACTTGGTCGGAGACCACCTTCACTCATTCGACCAAACCCAATAATACCCCTGATCATCACTGCCATGACTATTATAGATGGCAAATCTTATCATCAATAGTTTTGTTGCTATGGTAGTGAGTCCCCATGGTGTGCAATTCCTGCTCATCAGAGTCAAGTAGCCAACCAGAACCTCAACGTTTTCAATGTGATTTTTTATATTGTTTATTTCTCATTCTTGATCAATTAACCCTTGTGGTAAGGTCAGCCGAGCTTGCATAAGGTTGATAGCGTCATGTGTGTGTAGCAAATGTGAGGACAGGGGCAACCCTGAGGGTGTCAAGCGGGGCGGCTGCCCCGAGCCGCCAAAACCAAGGGGGCCTTCTCATGTACATGTTTATAGTATGCATGTCTAATAGTTCGTATGACAATAGATAGAACTAGGTCTATAGTAGCAGCTAGGCCTAGCAGTCCACATGCAAGTGGTCTAGTTTCTTCGGTCCATAAAAAATCAAGTGACCTGCCTGCCTGGCCTATTTGGTTGTTTGCCTGTTTCGTGTTTTCTTCCATGCAAACAGTCCAATTTCCTGTGTTCCGTAGGACCACGACTCTAAGGCATCCCGCATGCCCTCATCTTCAATCAAGGACATACGTCAACCATTGTCATATGAGTTTTCATGGCTGTTTTTTCTCTTCTATAGTTTCTGCACCTCAAATGGATTCAACCCTTGCTGAGCTCGCACGTTTAAAATATAGAAAGGTCTCTGCTCGCTCCGATGATCAATAGATCCAACATTTGTACTATGGTGCTGACACATGCGAGTAGATAGCTCAAAAGCTACTATAGCTATAAACTACCTGCTGCATGTAACAATAAGTGACTAAAGTTGCATGTAACAAGTTGTATATAGACATGTGAGTATCTCTACCTAGCTAGCATGCATTAACGCAAGCATACATATCCTCACAATTTTATTCCTGCGAGCATTTACAATAATTTTGTTCTAGCGTACCTGTAACAGACATATTCCAGGTTATTCAAATTTATCGTAAATGCTCGTGAACTCTATCCACAATATTATCTTTGTAATTGATATATAAATATATAAATATTTATATTTAATAAGGTCTCGCATTTAGTTTGGCTCCGGGCCAATAAAATCTCAGGGATGATCCTGTGTGAGGATACTTATCTTGTGGGTTGGATGCCTTCAATCATGAGCATCTTCACTCCGCCAAATACAAGTATCATCAGTTATCAGAATATCGGGGCCAATTCCTACATCATGTCAAAACCACAACTGAGGTTTCTAGACCGGTTCAAATTTCTGAGACCCAACTATTGTATTCACAAACTATGGCATTTAAAAAAAAATATGACTTTTAGATACCGTAACTCCTAAATACATCTAATTTCCCTTAATCATTAACTTAGGATTTTTTTAATTTAGTAAATTAAAGTTATGGACAATTCACCGGGGAAATACTTCACATGCAACTATCTGTGTGCTACTTTATTACAACCATGTATTTAAACCATAAGATTTAAACAACCATCTAGGTGATTTCAGCCCTTCGAACCCGAATTGTACATAGATCGTAAGAAAATGATTATATATAAGCACTCTCTAAAATATCTTTTGAATTTAAAACATGGGACCACAAATCATTTTCGTTTAGCGCTTTTATCAAGCAATCGATTTGCCATTTTCCAGTAGCAGTTCAGAAAATACAGGTTTTATCAACCCATGGATAGTTATCCTCACGAGTCGTGATCCCCGTGTTGCTTCACACTTCTTGGGTGTGGAGTCAGGGTCTCACTACAAGGCTTTTACAAAGCTCCCACCGATCTGTAGGCATCCACTGAGATTTCACCACTAACAGACGATTCTATCGCTGCAGAAGCCCCCTCTTGTACCACTCAACCATCAATTGGTGCCCACAGAATCGAAGTAGTAGCTAATTAGTTGGCCAGGCCATACCCATATAAGCCTCATGGTTCTGAGGTTTAGCCGGGTTACATGCTTCAAGAACCGGTCCTTAGAATCCCATATAAGAACAACCACAAACTAACTATACATTACCCGCATACGTGCATTCCTGCAGCATCATCATACAAACACTCTGTTGGGAACCTTATACCATATTACTACAAAATTACCATACCTGATTCTTGTTGCATAATTATTAGTCAAGATTAACATTTATCCAACTATGACAACACTAGCATATCTACCCTTAATTAACCATGACTCATCAACGGCGATAAGGAATAATCATACAAAAGCTAATAAACCCTAACATGGGATTCCAATTTAGACAAGCATGCAATGAAGAAATAAATAGCTACACATGAATCCTAAAATGGGAGCAAGATGTTCAAGGACACTTGCCTTCAGCTGAGGGCTGCTCGCAGTCTTTAAAAAACTTGATCATACAGATTCCTAAACTGATCACCTTCTAATCGACAAACGGGAAAAAGCACACAAGGGAAACTACTAATAACAATATACCAAACAGTATTAATACTAGGTAAAAAACCTTATAAAATATTCTACACGTCGCTATGAACATTTGAGCATAAAAATCTCCCAAATCGGAGCTACGAGCAAAAAGTTATAAGCTGCGGAAATAAATCGATTTGTTTTTATACTGAATATCTTATTTAAGATGTCGTGAAGTGAATAAAAATTATTTTTCCATAGAAAACCTACTAAAAAGGTCCATGGGTCCATGGACCTCGGCCTGGAGGGCCTTTCCATGTCCACGGTGGACCGATTACAAAAGAGTGAAGGGGTATACAATCTAAGCCACACGATCAAGATCGGATGGCTTGGGGTGAATGGGCCAGACCGAGCAACGCTGGACATGGCTGGCGACCGGCCGACGGTGGCGCATGGCCGGAACCTCACCGAAGAAGCGCGAAATTGTGCTTCCAGCCATGAAACTTGTCGGGGAAAGGCATAAAATGAAGAGGAGGGCACGAGGATTCTCACCACGGGCTTCTCGATGGTGGAGAGGGGCTGTGGGAGGTCAGCAACAGAGAGGAGCGGATGATGGGGCTCGGACACGGTGCAGATGGGTTCCGATGACGGAGAGAAGTCAAGGAGCGGCGGGACGATCCACCGGAGGCTCTGTGACACCTAAGAGGGAAGAATCAGGGTCAATGGTGGCTCGGGCGTGGAGAATTGACGTGGTGGTGGAGCTCACCAGAGTTGAAGAAGATGACAATGTCGAGGATGAGTCTGAACGAAAAACGAGTGGGAAATGGGTGGAATGGGTGCAGAACATCGCAAGGAAGGCATTGGGAGGTTTATATGTACAAGAGGGAAAGAGCATCGGCCAGATTCGAAGAAAATACCCGGTGGCCTTGATGGAGATAAATGTGGCGGTTTTCGCATTTGAGAGGGGTTATGGTGGGGGAAACGATCGGGGATGCATGATTACGGAGTGGGGATCGCCGGTGCGACATTGATTGGCGAGAAACAGCTTGGGGAGGCACCAGATTTTGAACGAGCGGTGGGATTTGGGGGCAAAAACAGCGAGCGGGAGGAGGAAGAAGCGGAGCTGGCGGGCTCGGGCGCGCAGCTTGGCTGGGCGCGGGCAGCTCAGCATCTCCAACCGAGCCCACCTGATGGGAGAGGGAGGCTCGGGCGTGAGGGAAGGTTGGCTCAGGCATGGCCCAGCGCGGGGGAGGGGGAGGCGGCCCACCAGTGGAGAGAAATGGCCGGGCAGGGCCGAAGCGGGAGAGGGAGGGAGGTAGCTCGGAAAGAAAAGAAAAAAGGGGAGGGGATTTCGGCCGGGCAAAAGGAATTCGGTTCGGGAAGAGTTTTACAATTTTGAAAAAATCCTTTTCTTTTTACATTTTGAACCAAATTCAAAAGATGTTTTAAACGACCAACTTCTAGCGATCTTTTGCAAATATTTTTCAAGCATAAAACCCTATTGCAACTACTGCAGCATGAATGCATCAACACAAATATAACCTATGGCAATTTAAATTTAGAAATTAATTTCTTCTATTGAACAAAATTTACAAATCCTATTTAAATTCTAGCAAAATTTAAACTATTTCAAAAAATGTAAATTTAAGGTGTTATAAACCTACCCCTCTTAGGCTGAATCTCGCCCTCGTGACTCGGAGTGATCGGAGAAGAGATGGGAAAACTCTGCCTTGAGACCATCTTCCCTTTCCCATGTATCTTCCTATTCTGAGTGATGTTTCCACTGCACTTTGCACATACGGACTTGCCTGTTCCAGGTAACCCGGTCTGATATCTCAAGAATCTTGACCGGATACTCTGTGTAAGAAAGATCTTCTCGCACATCCAGTTCTTCTAATGGTAGCTACTCTTCGGGAATTCTCAGACACTTTTTCAACTGTGATACATGGAAAACATCGTGTACCCCTAAGAGTTGAGGTGGTAACTTATGCTGGTAAGCTACTTCACCTCATCTTCCCAGTATCTGGTATGGACCAATGAACCGAGGTGAAAGCTTGCCTTTGACCTTGAATCCACGTAGATCTCTGATCGGTGACACCTTTAGATACACAAAGTCTCCTACTGCAAAAGTCAGTTCTCGATGTCGATTACCTGCATAGCTCTTTTGTCTTGGTTGAGCAATTTTCAGATTATCTCTGATCTCTTGCACTTGTCTTTGTGCTTCTCTCGGAACTTCTGGGCCAAAAATTTGGCTTTCCCCGATCTGGTTCCAGAACAACGGGGTTCTACACTTCTTTCCATGGAAGGCTTTAAAGGAGACATCTTGAGGCTAGCTTGATAACTGTTATTGTATGAGAACTCGGAATATGACAGGTTCTTTTCCGAACTATTACCATTATTCAAAGCACACGCCCGCAACATGTCTTTAAGGAATTGATTTACTCTTTCTGTTTGACCGTCAGTTTGCGGGTGATATGCTTAGCTGAAATTCAACCTTGTAGCCATAGATTCATGCAGGTGTTGCTAGAACCATGAAGTAAACTGACTGCCACGATCAGATAAGATGATCTTAGGTACTCCATGTAGACAAACAATCCTAGACAAATATAACTCAGCTAGTTTTGGACCTTGATAGGTTTCTTTGACTGGAATGAAATGAGCTACTTTTGTCAACTGGTCAACTATGACCCGTATGGAGTCATACCCTGACTGTGTTCGTGGTAGACCCACTATGAAATCCATACTAATTTCTTCCCACTTCCATTAGGGTACTTTCAATGGCTGTAGTAGCCCTGCGGGTCTCTGATGCTCAGCTTTGACTCGCTGACAGATATCACACAAAGTCACATATTCTGCTATTGCACATTTCATTCCATACCACCAATATGGATCTTTAAGATCTTGGTACTCCCTGGGTGAATGAAATATGCTGAATCATGAGCTTCCCTTAGAATTGTATCCCGAATAGCATTCACGTCCAAAACACATTTTCTGTGCTTGTACCACACTATACCTTGCTCATCTTCAGTGAAATATAGGGCTTTACCAACTTTGATGAGCTGCTTGATTTCCAAAATCTTCTCATCCTCAAGCTGACCCTTCCTTATATCTTGTTCAAGCGTTAAGTCTATTTTCACTGTAACTATTTTAGTGTTACACACCATTCCCAAATTCAACTTCTCGAATTCCTTGCATAGCTCGGGACTCATCTCTTGAAGAGTTATAGCGTTGACCTGAGATTTCTTGCTCAAGGCATCAGCTACTACATTTGCCTTTCCTGGGTAATAGTTGATTCCCAAGTTGTAATCCTTGATAACTTCTAACCATCTACGTTGTCTGAGATTAAGATCTGGTTGAGTGAAGATATACTTCAAGCTCTTGTGATCTGAATAGATCTCACACCTTTGACCTATCAGATAGTGTCTCCAGATCTTGAGTGCATGAACTACTGCGGCTAGCTCTAAGTCATGCGTCGATTAGTTCTCTTCATGTTTCCTTAACTGTCTGGAAGCATATGCTACCACATGACCCTCTTGCATGAGCACACAACCCAAACCTTGACGAGATGCATCACAATACACCAAAAATGGCTTCTGGGTGCAGGCATGATAAATACTGGAGCTGAGGTTAACCTTTTCTTCAACTCATTGAAACTAGCTTCTCGAGCGGCTGTCCACTTGAACTTTGCTCCTTTCTCTAGCAGTTCTATCATTGGCTTAGCTATCTTGGAAAACTTTCTATGAACCGACGATAATATCCTGCTAAACCCAAGAAACTATAGATCTCCAAAACATTCTGTGGTGCTTTTCCAGTTCAGAACATTCCTTACTTTGGATGGGTCCACAGACACACCTCCTGCTGATATAATGTGATCAAGGAAGGGAACTTCCATCAACCAGAACTCACACTTGCTCAATTTAGCATACAACTGATTCTCTCTAAGCTTTTCAATACCATCCTTAGATGTTCCTCATGCTCTTCTTTGTTCTTGGAGTAAACCAGGATGTCGTCAATAAATACCATGATAAACTTATTGGCCAGGTGCCCAAAATTGCCACAACTAAAACATGGGCCAATGTTGCCTGATCCTAGACCTGGAAGATTCTGCTGCTGGGGTTGGTTGTTTAGGCATCTTCTATTGTGGCCTCTGTTGCTGATTCTATTCTCCATGGCGGAACATAGGACCTGTAGGTGGGTGGTTGAAATGGGGATGGGTGTAGCTGCCTGAAGACTGATCTTGTATACCGCGCTTGTGTTTTTCTCCCAAATTCTGCCTCTTCTTTTCCATGATAAAAGCTCTATCCACCAGCCTCTGGAAATTGGGGTACTCATTAGCCGAGAGGGTATACTGTAAGCTAGTGTTGAGACCCTCTAGGAAACAGTCTTGCTTCTGCTCATCAGTATCAACATTGTTGAGGGCATAGCGAGAGAATTGGGTGAACTTGGTGAGGTACTCTCTCACCGACATGGGTTCTTATTTCAAACTGAGGAACTCCTACCTCTTCAGCTTCACTTCTCCTGCAGGGACATGATGTGCACGGAAGTTGTTCCGGAACTCTGCCCATGTGATCTCTTGGGGATTCTCGTGGGCGGCAGTGTATGCTATCCACCATTCCTGAGCTGGTCTAATAAGCTGATGGGAAGCGAAAAGAACTCTTTCCCTTCCGGTACACTAAGCTATCTGCAGCTTGCTCTCAATTGTCTTCAACCAGTCATCAGCCTCCATAGGTTCAATTTCCTGGGAGAATGTGGGTGGCTGAGTACTCAAGAAAGTTCGGAGCCAGGATTGTGGCTGTTGCAGTGATGCTTGCTGGACTTGAGGTTGCTAGTTTATAGCCTGCACTAGACCTTGGAGTATCGTCATCACTTGGTTGTCATCTATCAGAGGGGGCGGGGGTGGACGATCGTGCTAGTTGGCGTTGGTGGTGTTGTTGTTGACGTTGTTGTTGGTGGTGTTATTGGAGTGGTTGTTGTTGACGTTGTTGTTGGTGGTGTTGTTGGTGTTGTTGGCATGCCTGGCATTCACCATCTGTTGGTAGCCAAGATACGATCAAAGGAACATATGAGAAAAGCAAGGGCGGAAAAACAGGATAAGAACAAGAAAGGACAGATAAGAACAGATATAGCACGAAAGAAAGAAAGGGACTTCCAACTATTATTATATTATTAACTGATGCAATGTAGAGGGTAAACCCCTACATTACACCATCACTCATGCAAAGATTCAACTCATTACAAGGTTAATACTACAGACACAAGCATCAAACACAGACTCGAACAGACGACACATGTGGCTAAATGATTTATTCAGCTAAGGACATCCTCCTAGCTCGACTCTACTCCTCGCCTGCTGTGCCTGAAGGACTTGTTGCATCTGTTAGACGAAGCTTCTTGCACGACGGGGAGTAGGGTGGTGCAGCCATGGGTGCCTTGGGAGCCTCCTCGGAGAACTGGTCAGGGTCCTCCAACAGAATCTGCAGCTTACGGATGCTCTGCTCCTGCTCTGTGTGACACTGATGCATATCCTCCAGCTCGTTGAGGGCTCTATCGAGCTCGGCGTACAGGGCAGCAGTGAGTCAGACCTGCTCTCTCAGACGGAGATCTGGCTCATTGTTGATAGGTGTGAAGACGACCTCCAAACTGTCAGATGTGTGTTGCGGGAACTTGCCGAACTAAGTGAGGCGGAGAGCTATCTATTCTTCCTGTAGAGAACAACCAGAGCCTGACGGGCGGCATCCTTGATCCCAGCCTCGAAGGTAGCTCTAAGGGCGATAGCAGTGTGAACACGGTGGACTTGGTGAAGACCATTGTCGGTGGGCTTCTCAAACATGGTCACCTCCACTGACCAGGAGTAACCACGGCATCCAAGCGGAACTCTGACTCCCTTGTAGAGTGGAGCGTCATGGTAGCCCAAACCCTGAAGCAGGTACCAAAGCGTGCGGGCGAAGTAGTCAGTGAGCTATCCATCAGAGTAGAACTCGGCAGGGGGTTGGTGCGCCTAGACAGTACCAACGGGGATGTCCTGATCAGGAACCAACACACGCTTGCGCGGGGTGATAGTCATGCGAGCCATCTAAAATTTTGAAGAAGGTAGAAAATTAGTAACAGTTTTATAAAGAGCAATAGACAGGGTAAGGAAATCTGAAAGGGAAACAATTTTACAAAAGTAGTTTGTACAAACATAAGTTCTTAGCACATCCTTTCTATCTAGGTTGCGTCCTATGGTCAACATGGCTCTGATACCACTTCTGTAATACCCAATTTTAAAAGAACAAAACCGGGCATAACACATGTATGCCAGGATCAAGGTTCATACATGTGTTACATCATCAGTGTATCATCACAGTGTCATTATTACAATAACGATATTAACTTATTACAAAAGGATCTGATGGTCTAAAAGAAAACATAGCGGAATAAGAGAGCTTCAGCTTAGCGGGTCTTCCATCTTCCACAGACATCAACCAGGGGCATATCAGCCTAGAACAGGAGCTCTGGGTCGAAGTCATCTTCATCATAGGATGCAGCTTCATTGACGGCTTCTGAACAGGCCCGGCCCTGGGGGGGGGGCAAGCGGGCCAGCTGCCCTAGGCCCCCAAAACCCAGGGGCCCATTTATGATTTATGAGGCCAGCCGCCGCAGGCCCGCAGCCGAGCCAACGCACACGCATACTCGTGTGAGTCGCCGAGTCGCGCCCGTCTGGCCGTCCATCTCCCTGCCGAGAACCCGATTACCCGAGACCACGAGCGCGAGAACGAGACGGCCGACTGGCGAAGACGCCCAGACCCGAGTACGGGAACGGCCGACCCCGATTGGCCGAACGGGAGTTCAGGAATCGGGAGTACCGAGTACGGGACGGGCGGACGGCGTGTTCATGAGTCGTGACTTCGTGTCGGCCGTCGGTGAGACTGAGACTCCGCGTGGACCACGTCACGGCGAGACCGAGAGTCCGTCTGAGTCTCCGAGATCTTTGTGGCTCTGTCTCCGGGGGCGATTGCCGATTGGGCGAAGCTACGCTGCTACAGTTGCTCGTCCAATTGCTCTGGTATGAGGAAAAATAAAATTTTAGTTAATTAACTACTAAATTTTACATCTTCTGCATTATCTGATTCTAAACATATGTATCATTTATGTCTAGATATATTGGAGTGTACTCCGTCGCCGGTCGCTGGATTGGATTTGTGGATTCGTGGATTCGTGAACCGTCTACGGACTGCGGTGAGTGTGAGTCCGACAGTCATTTTGTCCGTGAATCCGCAATCAATTACTAAAGTATACATAACTCCTGACATAACTATTATTAATTTGTTTCAATTTGCAGCGGGGAGATAATTACTTGTCTTAGTCGTCTAATTGGTGATCTTTTTAGTACTTTAACCCCTAATGTATTTTCTTTTTTAATTTGCAGCATGTTCTTGAATCATGTCTTCTAGAAAGCATGCATCTGGTAGCAAAAAAAGGAAAAAAAGGAAACGAGTTGATGAGTTAGTGGAATCACAAAAGGGACCCATTGACAAATTTTTTAAGAGTAATACGAGCAATTCAAAGAACCCGAACGAGTTGGCGATAGTTGTTGTGGAGGAACAATCTAATGGGAATTCAGAAGACCAATACCCTACAGAAGAAAATATTGATACCAAGGGGGATGATAACAATGTGAGTGATCATGAGCATATATTTAATTCATCTGCTAGTGTTGATGAACAACCTTTTTTCCTATGGATATCTATGATCCAAGAAATTGGGGTAATCTTGATAACAAAGCAAAGGACGTATTAGTTGAGAAGGGACCTATAAAAGAAGAAAATCTTAAATTCCCTTTAGATGGTAACTCAAGACATTTTTCGTATGCTCATTATTCTAGAAAAATGAGCAATGAAGAGGTACATGACAGAAAATGGTTGGTTTATTCTAAGCATGTTGACAAAGTGTTTTGCTTCTGTTGTAAGATTTTCAAATCTAACAATAGCAAGAGTTCATTAGGAGATAATGGATTTAGAGATTGGAGGCATCTCAGTGAAAGGCTCAAAGAACATGAAACTAGTGTCGAGCATGTTACTAGCATGAGCTCTTGGAATGAATTAAGTACTAGATTGAGCAAAAATGAAACAATTGACAAAGATTTCCAACAGGAAATCACAAAGGAGAAAGAACGGTTGAAGCAAGTTTTGTTTCGAATAGTTGCCATTGTGAAATATCTTGGTAAACGAAATTTGGCTTTTAGAGGATCCAGTGAGCAGCTTTACAATGATAACAATGGTAATATTTTAGCTTGTGTTGAGATGATTGCAGAATTTGATTTGATAATGCAAGACCACCTTAGGCGTATTGAAAACAATGAAATTCATATCATTATCTCAGTCACAAAATTCAGAATGAGTTGATTTCTCTTTTGGCTTCCAATGTTACAAATACTATCTTAAAGATTGTCAAAGAGGCCAAATATTTCTCCATTATCCTTGATTGTACCCCTGATGTGAGTCATGAAGAACAAATGACTTTGATAGTTCGATGTGTTAATATGTCTAAGAGAAAAACAAAAATTGAGGAGTACTTTCTGGGGTTCTTGAAGGTGGATGACACATATGGTTTGGGGCTTTTTAATATACTTCTTGAGTCTATGAAGTCATTTGATCTTAATATTGGTGATATAAGGGGTCAAGGTTACGACAACGGTTCAAATATGAAAGAAAAACATCAGGGGGTACAAAAAAGGTTGCTTGATATCAATCTAAGAGCTTTGTATATGCCATGTGCTTGCCACAGTCTTAATCTCACTCTTTGTGACATGGCAAAATCATCATCCATATGCATCGACTTTGCCTTGCACCAAATTGAAGGTATGATTCAATACTTTGAGCAGTATAGAAATAAAGGGTATGCATCTAGTTTGAACATTGCTAAAGACCTTGCATCAGAAATGGGTGTTGAGCCATCGTTTCCAGTAAAACGTCGGGCTCTTAGGAAGAAACAATTTGATGAAATTGATTGCAATGAAGAAATACTGCAAGCTGAGAAGGCCTTTGAAGTTAATTACTTTTTTTGTCATGGTTGATATAGCAACAACTTCATTGAAAAATAGATTTGAAGGACTCCAAGTGTTTCAAGGTATATTCGGATTTTTACTGAGTTCAAACGTCTTGAAGTCACTAAATAATATTGAACTAATAGATTGCTGCACTAAATTTGCAAAAACTTTCTATCTATATGGTTCATCTGATGTGGAGTTAAATGATCTAATATCTTAATTAAGGGTTATGCAATTGACTTTGCCGGATAGAACAATGTCTGCTATGGAGGTTTTTGAATTTGTTAGAGAAGTGGACTGCTATCCTAATATTTCTATTGCTTATCGAATCTTATTTACTATACCTGTGACTGTGGCATCGGTTGAAAGAAGTTTTTCAAAGTTGAAGTTATTGAAGAACTATTTGAGGTCAGTAATGTCTCAAGAAAGGCTAACTGGTTTGACGACCTTATGTATTGAGAAGAATTTGCTAGATGAGATTGATATTGATACCATCATTAGTGACTTCGCTTCTGTAAATGTTAGAAGAAATTGTTTCAGATGATCTCCACAGGTAAAGTTACATTCATATGCTATTTTACTTTGTAAGCTTAGCTACATTTATTGTCTCTAACATGTATAATCATATTCTTATATTTGTTTTAGATCTATGATAAGCTGGCTTCTATTTTCAAGTTGGGTGATGGAGTCGTGATTGCTAATCTTGGTGCTGAAAAATACGGAGACTTGACTCAGAAGTATGTCTTTATTTTACCATCTCATATAATCATATACTCATATGTCTCGTCTGCATCTTATTTTATCTGTTTATATTATTATGTACTGGGGCATGCTATTTTTTTTATATGATACATGTAACTGCTATTTTTTTTATATATATATAATATAACACTATTGTTTTGAGCCACTGTACTATATAAATATTTCGAAATTTATATTTAATGGGGCCCCATTTTTAATCTCGCCCCGGGCCACCGAAATGTCAGGACCGACCCTGCTTCTGAACAATATGCTATGGGGCTTAAGTTAAGGAAAGGTTAGACACTGGTTAACTGCACTAAGCAATTATGACCTATGACTTTAACAACGAGCATTATATTTACTAAATGAGGAGACACAACTATGACAAGAGGGAACAACTTATCGGATTCCATCCGACTACCAAGACTCACCAGGTAATTCTATTACCCGACTATCTGATCAACTATACCAAAACCCTGATCTCATCTAATCGTGAAGAAGTTCAAGCCGCTCTTGACCATGAGCAAGGTTGATCGATCAGGTTTATATACTGTAGAGTTTGCACTGTTTTCCCCATGAGTCGTAATTCCTGTGTTGCTTCACACTTTCGGGGTATGGAGTTGGGGTCTCACTACAAGGCCTATATAAAGCTCCCGCCAGTCCGTAGGCACCCACTGAGGTTTCACTGCTAACAGACGATTCCATCGCTGCAGAAGCCCCCTCTTGTGCCACTCAACTGTCCATTGGTGCCCACAGGATCGGAGAGGTGGCTAATTAATTGGCTAGGACGTACCCATATAAGCCTCATGGTTGTGCGGTTTAGCCGGGTTACATGCTTCGAGAACCAATCCTTAAGATCCCACACAAGAACAACCACAAACCAACCATGCATTACCCGCATACGTGCATTCCGACACCATCATCATACAAATATTATGTTGGGATCCTTATACCATGTTGCTACAAAATTACCAAACCTGATTCTTGTTGCATAATTATTAGTCAAGATTAATATTTACCCAACTATGACAACACTAGCATATCTATCATCCATTAACCATGACTCATCAACGGTGATAAGGAATAATCATACAAAAACCAGTAAACCCTAACATGAGATTCCAGTTTAGACAAGCATGCAATGAAGGAATAAATAGCTACACATGAATTCTAAAATGGGAGCAAGATGTTCAAGGATACTTGCCTTCAACTGAGGGTTGCTCGAAGTCTTCAAAAACTTGATCTTGCAGATTCCCGAATTGATCACCTCATAACCGACAAACAGGAAAAAACACACAAGGGAAACTACTAAAAACAGTATACAAAACAGTACTAAGACTAGGTAACAATCCTATAAAAAGATTTTACATGTTGCTACAAACATTTGAGCAAAAAATCACCCAAATCGGAGCTACGAGCAAAAAGTTATAAGCTTTTAAAGTTCTAGGGCTTTTCTGCAAATTTTACTTGTCTTCCGAGAATAAACCGTTTTGTTTTTATATTGAAAATCTTATTTATGATGCCATAAAGTGAATAAGAATTATTTTTCATAGAAAAACCTACGAAAAAGGTCCATGGACCCATGGACCATAGCCTAGAGGGCCAGTCCATGTCCACAGTGAACTGATTACAAAAGAGTGAAGGGTATGCAATCTGAGCCACATGATCAAGATTGGACAGCTCGGGATAAATGGGGGCGGACCGGGCAGCGTTGGACATGGCCGGTGGTTGGCCGATGGCTGCGAATGGTCGGAACCTCACCGGAGAAGCGCGGAGTCGCGCTTCCGACCACGAAACTTGTCGGGGAAAGGCACAAAACGAAGAGGAGGGCATGTGGATTCTCACCATGGGCTTCTCGACGACGGAGAGGGGCTGTGGGAGGCTGGCGATGGTGATGAGTGGACGGCGGGGCTCGGACATAGTGCAGACGGGGTTTCGGTGACGGAGAGAAGCCAAGGAGTGATGGGATGATCCAGCAGAGGCCCTATGACACCAAAGAGGGAAGAATCAGGGTCAATGGTGGCTCGGGCGCAGAGAATCGACATGGTGGCGGAGATAACTAGAGTTGAAGAAGATGATGACGCCGAGGATGAATCCGAGCAAAAAAATGAGGGGAAAATGGGTGGAATGGGTGCTGAACGCCACAAGGAAGACATTGGGAGGCTTATATACGCGAGAGGGGAAGAGCATCAGCTAGATTCGAAGAAAATGGCCTGCGGCCTTGATGGAGATAAATACGGTGGTTTCCGTATTTTAGAGGGGTTATGGAGGGGGAAACGGTCTGGGACACATGATTACAGGGTGGGGATCACAGGTGCGGCATTGATTTTCGAGAAATGACTCGGGGAGGTGCCAGATTTTGAACGGGCGGCGGGATTTGGGGGCGGAAATGGCGAGCAGGAGGAGGAGGAAGCGGAGCCAGCGAGCTCAGGCGCGCGACTCGGCTTGATGGCTCCAGTCGGGCCTAATTGGTAGGGAGAGAGCGCGGGAGAGGGAGGCTCGGGTGTGAGGGAAGGCTGGCTCGGGCGTGGCCCAGCGCGGGGGAGGGGGAGGCGGCCCACATGGGGAGAGAGATGGTCGGGTTGGGCCCAAGCGGGAGAGGGAGGGAGGCAGCCAGCTCGAAAAGAAAAGAAAGGGGGGGGGGGAGAGATTTGGGACGGATAAAAGGAATTCGGCCGGGGAAGAGTTATACAATTTCAAAAATTCTTTTCTTTTTACATTTTAAACCAAATTCAAAAGAAGTTTTAAATGAGCGACTTCTAGCAATCTTTTGTAAATATTTTTCAAGCATAAAACCCTATTGCAACTACTGTAGCATGAATGCATCAATATATATAACCTATGGCAATTTAAATTTAGAAATTAATTTCTTCTATTGAAGAGAATGTACAACTCCTATTTAAATTCTAGTAAAATTTTAAACTATTGCAAAAATTATCAATTTAAGGTATTACATCTATCCAATATCACTCTATGAAGGTAACTTTCTATTAAATATTTTAAATTCATATTATTTATTATTGTGTTAGATTTATTGTTCTACATAATTTTTGGAACTTTTCAGGTATCGGAATATCCAATCTTTGAATTGGAACATCCAATCTTTTCGAGCCATAGAATACCTGATGTTTACACTTATCGGAACATCCGATATCAAAGTCAGAATATCCAACTAGTCTCGAGTAGCCTTGTATTTCTAGTAATTTACATATATCGGAATATCTGGTTTAAATATCGGAATATCCGATATCGTCTTTTGAGCGGCTCAGAATCTAGTATTTTACATGTATCGAAACATCCGATTTAAAAATTAAAACTTCCGATATACTGAGAAACATTGAAGATTATGTATTCTCTCATTACATGGCTTACCCGTCACCATGCTAATCGTGGCCAAGCTTGCTGAAATAACTATGTTCCTTTCCGACGTGAGATAGCCTTCTGTTGTACTTTCTGCACTCGCTAGTTCTCGTGGATGAAATAGATTGGTGCAGTGCCCATCAGGTTATAGCTCAACAGTAGCAAAGTAGGGGTGCTGTTGCTGTTGCTGTTCACTTCCATAGTCCTAAGCAATAATACATTGCAAAGCTCATTAGGTAGTAGTACTGCCAAACAAAAATTATAGTGGGTACAAAGGAACGATTTACCTTATGTGTTTTTAAGGAGTGATGTCTTCCTTACTTTTTTTAGTCTAAATTTTGTACTTTAAAACTTAACATCTTATTTTGCACTTCTAAGCTAGAGCAACGCATCCTCTCTGTAAGCATGTCTCGGTTCGTAGAATGAACCGTAATGATATACTCCTTATTATTACCGGTTCATATAACGAATAGACAGTGATAAAGTGTATCACTGTCTGTTTCAACGATCATATTAATTTATTAGCCACTGGAGATTATGAATTGAGAGTGATACTCTATCGTTGCCGGTTTAGAAATTAGTATCGGTAGCTGCCCATTACGGTTTCTATAGTAGAATCAGTTTTCTATTCTTCTCATTACTGTTGTAGCCCATCACCTACTCGCGTTGAACACTTATGCAGCAGTAAGCATCATCATCCAAAACATAAAAGTCTAAAATAAGATCTTTTCGGGTTTCATGCCTTGGGAACGTATTAGCTAGATAACAATTATTTTACAAATTTTCAGTCGCATGAAAATTTATTATCTAGTCACGTAACATTGCTTAGGACCTATAGCCTAAAATGGAGGTGCCAAACAATATACAGTTCTGGGGAAGCTTCATTTCATTTATATATTTATTTATTTCTGTATATGTAGAGGTTCACATAGGTTTACTTTCTTTTTGGCTAAGTTATTAATATGTTTGTCTTTTATCTTTTAGAGTTCACTAAACTTAGTTTTCAAATTGGTTATAATAATTCACCAATATTGGTCTTCGTCCTTCGTAGAGATAAAAGGAGACATATGAAAGTTGAATTGAGATTCTTTCGCCATAAGATGGATCACTATCTGAGATTTGAACGAGAACCTGTTCTTAACTAACTAGTGGATTGAATGTAGATGGTTTGGATTAACCATTAGAACCTACCAACATTTTTGGAAACATTCTTTGAGCTATTCCACTTAGCAATTGAATTAGCAACGTAGCTATTAATTTGGATCAAGCTGACTCATGGTTAGATACCCCAAACAGTATGTACGTAGAGACATTTTTTAAGGAACTCCATGAATAATTTCTAGAGTAAATTAATAAAACAACACTAAGATTGAAAAAAATCATAAAACTACACTTTAAAAAAAAAATCAAATTTCAATAAACTTTTATTATGACTCCATATCACAAAACTATACTTTTAAGAATCAATTTCAACATAACCATGCCTCACTTAATCTAGCATTCCTGATCGTAGAAACTATACTCTTGTATTGCCATTTGTATCACAAAACTGCATTTTATATTAGAAGTGTAGTTTTGTCTGTATCACAAACTACATTTTATATTAGAAGTATATTTTGTAAAATCAAATGACAATATAAGTGTAGTTTTGTGACATATATTCCTAAAAAGTGCAGTTTTGTGAAATGAAAGGACAATAAAAATGTAATTTTGTGACATGATTTTTGAAAGTGTAGTTATTGGTATGAACGATACAAGAAAAATCTAGTTGTGTGTAATAGCTTTTTAGGTATACTTTTGTGGTAGTTTTCACAATCATAGTCTTGTTTTGTGAAATTTACTTTAAATTTTACTTTGTACCATTTAAGGTGTGTTTGGTTAGAGGGATACCACTGGATGGAAGATGATCATCCAACTTTTTGAGGTGTTTGGTTAGAGGGTAAGGTAGATGGGATGACCACTGGATGGAAGATGATTGGATGAACCCATCATGGTGAAATTAGTCGGATGAAGCTATCCATGTTCTGGATGAGTTTTGTCCCTGCTGCTGATATGACATATTCTAGTTGGTTAGAGTAAATATTTTTTTAGCACGCTATAAATGATATTATCTCCTAAACCGTTTATCGGATTGCGATTCAATTGTACCATTATATTCATTACAATTAAATCAACAAAAATGAATCTCACATGATTATATTTTGATAAAAAAACTAAATATATGATAAGAGGGTCGCACAAAATTTTAGCTAACCTCATCTAAGTTTTATCCGTCGAACCAAACAAAAAATTGAATCGCTCTATCCATACTACCAAACAAAAAAAATAGATCACCCCATTCAACAAAATATAGATGGTCATATCCTATCTAATCTTATCATTCAACCAAACACACTCTTAATTTTAAGCTAGTGATTTGATCAATTTGCATACATCTACACATTATAAAATGTGTCTGGAATGGACTTTTAATAAGGTAAATTATTCAGTGTCAAGAAACCCTAACATGTGCTCAAAACTCTTCAGGAAGTCCAAAAATAGTGGGAGCCGGATCCTACTTATCAACAAAATTTGTGAAGCATGGAGCATCAAGTTCTGTATTGTTTAGAGATGATTTAATGGCAAAAAATAGAAAATATTTTAAGAAATACATATTAAATGGAAAAGGAGCTAGCAATCTGGAATAAATTGAAATCCAAAAGACACAGCCTCGCCATAGCAATTTTACCATGACCTGATATGAGAAAAATTATCAATTGTTGAATAGATTGTTTATAACAATACAACTATCGATGCAATTGAATTCCTTCCATAGGGTTACTACCAAACATCCGTACTCCGTAGGTGTTATGTTTACTCTTCAAATCACATCCAACCACATGCAAATATGAGATGCTTTAGTTTGTTATATAAGTTGATTCAGCAGGTGACGTGAGTTGTTATGTTAATTTATTTTTGTTGCTGCAACAACTATTTTCCAAAGTGTTGCATTTGGTCATTGATTTTTGCACCCTTTTCTTTCAAGTGTTTCTCCTTTAGCTTTCGTTGTTGGAGCAACAAGTTTACAGTGTTTTTTTGTTGTTGATTGTGTTTTCCTCAATTGTTGCATACATACTTTCTAGACCAACATAAATGGTTGTACTTGTGCTAATTTTTTACATGTATTATTAGATCTTTAATTTGTCTTGAATTCTGCCTAGGAGACATGAGTTTTTTTAAATATCAGATGTACATGTGGTGGATGGCCAAATGACATTGTTGTGAGCATTACTCTGAAATATTGCACCGCGTCGGCAGTAGTTCAATGGAAACACACACTTTGTAAGTGTCAAATTTTAAAGTCATCTTTCTTATCATGTGTCGACATAAAAATAGTAAAGTTAATTACAACTTTTCTTTGAAACACCTTGTGCTGAAACAATTTCATATAAAGCTAGCTCTTTTCCATCGAATTTCACTTGGTCCAGAACAAATAAATTGATAGATCCTATGCTAGGCAACTTGGTGGCAGGGTTTGAAAATTCGTTGAAAACCGATCAATTCGGTATGCATCGAATTCTAAATTCGACATGATTTCAAATTTGAATTCAAAAAATAAAAAATAAAAATAAAAATTCTAAAAATACTAGAGACAATTCTAAGATCTTCTATGAATTTTTTTTCAAAAATAATATCGTTTGCATCATATTTTATATGGAGGAAGTTTGCCAAAGTAAAAATACTAGGCCGTATGAACATGATAATTTGGCCTATCACGTTAAGGAAAGGAAAAGTTAACATGAAAACAAATATTTTTTTATGTAGGGTCTATCTTAAGAGGATCTTTTAAATTTGTTTCACTTCATTTAGAGTTTTATTAATTTCTCCAATTTTTACAAAGTTCACAAGTATAAAGTGAACATGTTAAAAAACAAGACTATAATTAACTTTTTCATGTCCACCATTATTTTTCTACATAAATCATAGTATAAGTAAACTATTAAAAGTGATTTCACTAATTTTGGAGGTGCGATGGGTTAATTATGAATTAATCTAGTTGCAACACATTTACACAATCTTGCATATTAAAATAATTATTTAATGAGCTCATGTATTTTTAAAAGACATAGAATCATGTAAGAAGACTAAAAAAATTGGTTTCATAATTTTTGGATTAGCAAAGAATTAACTATGCATTTAACAAGGTTTAGCAAATATATTTTCTCACAGAAAATATTCAACTTTTCATGATTATAAATATTTTTACCATGAAGATCATGTTACAGGGAAACCAACAAAATTTGTTTCACTTGATTTGAAGCTCAAATAAATTAGTTGTTTATTTTACAAGTTGAGCTATTTTCTATTTTTTCTTGAACTTTATTGAAATTTGATAAAACTAAATAGTTTTCGATAGAAATCGAGCGATTTTCATAGGAAATTGAGTGGTTTTTGATCACAAACTTTTATAATTCCAGTCTGTTTTTGGTAGAATTTGGTCGGTTTTCGGTTGAATCCGATCGATTACCAAATGGTCGATTTTACCAGATTTTGCCTTGATCAAATCAGTTTGATCGGGTTAATTCAGTCGAATTCTCACCGAATTTTAACCGTATTTCATGATATTCATGAAATTCGGAAATTCACTGGGGTCTGGTTTTTGAATGTCAAACGAATTCGTGTTGGTGGTGGGTTCTTCATTATTGAGGCAAGGAGCAAAATGATTTTACCGGCTACTAAGGATGTGACAAAGGTTAAACACATTTATGCGAATGATCAAATTTACATTGCACAATATTTAAATCTCATTTTGGAACATGGTAGTTTATAGACATCTGTAAGGATCTCGTAAGAATGCATTCAATATACATTATTCAACTTACCCATCCAACTAAAAACAATTACGGAAACACCCTCTTATCCCCTCGCGGGCGTCGACTGCGCCTCCCCTAAACCCCAAACGCATCACCACTTCCCGACGTCCCCGTACTTGTGCTGCCTGCCATCTCTATCTCCAAACTCCTATCCGCCCTTCACCGGTTTTGCCCAACCCAAAAGAAGGAGCGGAGCTGCACAAGCGGCGGGGAGAGGCGGAACCGCAGCCCGCGGAGGAGGGTAGGGGCCCGACTGATGCGCTTCCATGGCCGCCCGCGCTCTGGGCCCGCCTCCTCCTCTCGGTAGCATGTGGGGGGCCCCGCGAGCCGCCGCCGGCTCCACCGCCACCGAGGTCTCCGCTGCGGCCGCTCACGCCTCACGACGCGGCGGGGCCGCGGTCAGTTCGGTACTGTCCGGCCTCCGGGGAAGGTACGGAGAATCATTCTGGTTTCGCTTAAGTGCTTTATCATTTTCTTCATGTTTCCCAGAATGCAATTTTTTTAAAAAAATTACCGGCAATGATTAGATAATTTGGAGTCTTGAGTTGGATGTTCACTTTGTCTATCCCTAAGGCAGACATCAGAATTTGTAGACTATGATGCTCCTCGCTACAAGTCATTAGCATAAACAGTGTCAACTTTGTTTGCTTAGAGAGATGATGGAACTGTCGCTTATATGGTGATTCTCGCTCATGTGGGCTATCATATTTTCGTAGGCATTCTTTGTGCTCGGTGCAATTCATGGATGTTCTTAGAACCAATCTTCAAGTGGAGGCGAACTTTGCTCTTTCCCCAAAGGCATCGATGTCTAATGGGAGTGGTAATTTCTGTATCTTATTTGTGCTAAGCAGCAACAGAAATTCTTCAAGATGTTGTGTACTGTTTGATGGTTTTCAACGCTGTAGATAATATTTTTTTGTTTGTTTTTCCCTCACCTCAACTGAGGATATGTTTCTTTTCTTCTTTTTCCAGAAACATGGATGGGTTACATAACCATTGTAAAACATTTTGTATAATTTTACATTTATAAACTAACTGTAAAATTTTAGAGAGTGCATATTCCATGATTTGTTGCTTGATGACCATATTTGGGAGTTCTACGTTGTGATGAGGGATTTTTCAAGTTATTTTATCAAGCAAATAAAATTGTACATGTTCTTTTGGTTTCTGTTTTTTGTACATACATTTCTTTATTTCGATTCTAAGATGTAGTTTTATTAAAGGAACGTTGTGCACATTGGAAAAAAATGGTGTTTATCAGTAATGGAATTCTACATGCATTTCTTTTATTTTAATACAAAAGTGTAAATTTATTCATAGAATATTCATGTTGGCAAACAATAATGTTTCTCATTAATTTACTTTCCTTCTCTATCTTTTGTAACATGTAAGGAGTAAATCGTAAATATAAGGGAACATGTTTTTGGCTTTGGAGCGGAGAGCAAACGTCTTACCATAAAAAATCTCTTATTTTCTCATGGAGGAAGTTTAAAAAAATTAAAACCCAGGAATCACCTTTTGTTTATTTTTCCATCTATAATTAAACTTCCTCCTAAATAGTTGAGTCAATTTTATATTATTGCTTCTTGAAGTTCATAATTTTTCTGCTCTCAGAGTAGAAAGTTGTTCATCTCTTAAAACAAATCAAACTAAAATACTGCAAATTTTATTATGTTTTATTCGATTATTTTGATATATTCAAGTTAAATGTACGCCTACAAGGTTAAATGAAATGTATGCAGTACACCCAAAACAGTTTCACACTGTTACGATACAGTTAACACCAGGATGTTTATAGCATTTCCTGTTCATATTTTTAACAGATGATTCAACCATAACCTGTAAAGGATTCTGTACAATATCGTGGAACCTGAAAGCAGATGTGCAAGATGGTTATCTAATATTTGTAACAGGAGACCCTGTTACCCTGGGCTGTTGGGAATCCGGCATGGCTGTTCAGTTGGCTCCTTCTGTTGAAAGCAATAATGTATGGACAGCTGAAATAAAGGTGATTCTTCTTTCAACTGTGAAAACGCATGTCAACTTCCTTAAATTAGGAGGGTAACAATCCATTAGTTCAGCATACTATTGTGAGGATATGGAATTGTATTTCAATGTTTCCAAGAAGCAGGCAGAGTTATTTATTTTAGAAAATCCTTCATCCTTATTTGATGTGATGTCTTACTAGTAATCTTTAAAATAGTTTATATAGTTAGCATGCTGTAGTGGTTCCTAGAGAAATAATTACAATGTTGTGTTCACAAGGGACAAGTACTGGGAGAAGTAGGCCAGACAACATAACTTGAAGGGGATTAGGGTATTGGAAGTGGAAGATAGACTATGGACTGGAATGAGAGAACTTTTATGTTGATAAGTAACTAAATCATTTTTCTTGCCTGGCAAAAGGCCAAAATAGATGTTGAAACTATTTATGTGGAGAAGTACCTAACATGATTATACTAGAAACTGACTGTAACAAGACTTGAACCCATGACAAGATACAAACTCAGCCAATAAACAAACTTCTTCTATCTCGACAGAACACTTATCAAGTTTGTACTCCTGACTAATTTGTACTGCCCATATGTGCTTCCTGCACAAATCCTTGTCACATGGCGGCATGCTGCTGCCCTGCTGTTCCTTCTTGCGTGTCCTCCGTTGGTGATGCATTTGACTCAGAAAGAATCTACAACATATGTGTTGTGTGACATTTCTCTTTGTATGGTATGCAACCAGAAAAATTTGCAGTTGCATGTCCTTAACATTTCATCATACATAAGTTGAGATCTTAGTATTCTTTTCTTCCTGTCTAAATATTATCAGACCAGCAGATGTTTTGTTTCCAAATGGAAGCTATGACGATCCATCTTTTGGACTTTTGGTGTGTAGCTGGTACTTTATGCCAGCTGTTTTGTCCTGCAGTGGTACTGTAACAGTCACTGTTCACGTGGTACTGACATTACATGGAAATTACAAATAACTAGTTTCCTTGTTTAGTTTGTTTTCTTTAAATATATATGTCCTAGATATAAGTTTATTTAAGTTTATGTGTTTTGAAGGAAAACTGTGCAGGAGTTCCCACAGGAGATTTTATAAAAGAGTAGGCCAAAAAAAAGGCCAGGATTGTTTTTTCAGGTCAATTTGAATCATCCCTATAAAAGGCATATCATTGTATTCGAAATGGATATGTTGCTATACTAAAACAGGGAGGTATATGCATAGATATGCATAGAATAGGAAGAGGGCGTTAGACTGTAGAAAGACTAGTTTATTCTTTGCTACACTATCTGGCCACAGTACTTTCTGCACAGCTGCTGCATCCAATTGGGCCCACACCCATGACACTGCATCCCATTGTGAACCAACACCAATAACATTTTTTCTTCGATTTTTTTCAAGCACCTTTTGTTCTTCTAGATATGAAGTGCTTTCTATCCAATAAATTCTCCTATATGTGTGAATGTCCTCGGTTACTTGAGCCCTAAAATATTACTTTGTGCTTTAGCAAGTCTCAGCTGATCTCTGTTATTTCAGTGTGGCCCTTTGACACAGAAAAATTAGGTGCCAATTTTGTTTCTTTTTTATGCCACCATGTTTCTGGTGCTGGTTAGCACATAAGGCAAACCTTTTCGTGGTGGTTGCTTTTCATGTGAAAAAAAACGTTTTGTTATATATCATGTGTTACTGTATTAATCACCTTTTAATTAATAGCATATTCACTCACTACTCATAGAAACAATCTCTTACTACTCGTGGAAACAGGTTGGTTCAATAAGGAAACATTCTATTCTCACAAGACATAGATAGTAAATTCTACCAGTATTTTTTTTCCTTGGTGATTTTCATGAATGCAATGGTGATGCAATTGTTCCTGGAGATCTTATCCCTTCTTTTATTGTCTTTTGGAACATCACCTTCTACATGCTTTCAGGTACCATATGGGGTGCATCTCAAATATAATTATTTTGTTCGAGAAGAAAAAGGTTCCTCTTCTGATATTATATGGAGGCCAGGTCCAGAGTACTCCTTATCAATACCTTCAGTTGGCCGGAAAAAGCATGTCATTTTTGTGAAAGATCTGTGGATGAAAACCAGTGTGGCAGGTCTTCCTTCTCCTTCCTGGGGATCATGGCTGATGGAAGCTGGTTCTCTTGAAAGTCAATTTGTTGAGGGTGGGAAGCATCAGAGCACTGTGAAAGTTCACTCTGCGAGGGATGCAATGGATCGAGCTTTATCTGTAGGTAATGTTGCATTACCACATGTTCTCACAAACTACGATTAATTGCGGCTTCTTTAGTGGTGCTGAACACTTAAATGTTTCCAGTGGATTGGCAGGTGAGCATATTATATTTAAACATGGGAATGGCACTCCTTTACATGCAAAACTATTGTTGGAGAATCCATCTACCAGCATGCACAATCATGTTACTGTAATCGACAAACCAAATGCCAGTAATATAAGCCAACATGGAAGGTACCAAGTTGTAGAGGAGCCATGGATTCTTGAATCTGTTGTCGCTGCAAAGAAACCAGTTGCCCGAGTCAAAGATAAGAAAGACAAAAAGAAGTTTGTAAATAATAAGCACGATGGATTAAGTAAAAACATGCCTCAAGAGGATCAACCTGTGGAGGAGCCATGGTTATTTCAGTCTATGGTGGAAGCAAAGGAAGCTATTGTGCATGCTGATGGAAAAATAGAAGCAAAAGATATTATCAGAAAGCTAAGGAAAATAGAAAAAACTCCAGCACCTTTGGATGAGAATAGTCCCACTAGTGGTGAACCTTCATCAAGAGTCATACTTATTAACTCCTCTGTCTGCACTATGCAGAGAATCGCAGTATTAGAAGATGGGAAACTAGTTGAACTCTTGCTGGAACCCATCAAGAACAATGTACAGTGTGATAATATTTATTTAGGTATAGTAACAAAACTCGTGCCTCATATGGGAGGAGCATTTGTAGATATTGGGATTTCAAGGCCTTCACTTATGAGCATAAAGCAAAACCGAGATCCTTTTGTGTATCCTCAAGTTGTAAAGATTATCAGAGCAGATTCTGCCGACGGTTCTTATGATAATGACGAGAACCTTCCAACATACGATGACGACGACGATATGAGCGATGATGAGTTTGCAGATGAAGAAACTCATGATGGTTCATCAACATTTCCAGCTGAGAATATTACAGATAATGAAGAAGGTGTGGCTTTAATACCTGATGCTAAGATAAACATTGTTGATAGTGCTGAATTTGAAGGCGTCTCTGGTTATGACGAAGACAAAGATGATGAACATGATCACATGGATGATGAATATAGCGAGGATATCTTGCAAGTAGATCAGTCGGAAATTTCCAATGATCTTAAGACTTTATCTTCAATTCAACATGCTTTGAGGGAATCCAACAATGACACAAATGGACGCAGGTGGTCTCAAGTTCGTAAGGGCACAAAAATTATGGTTCAAGTTGTCAAGGAAGGATTGGGTACCAAAGGTCCAACACTTAGTCCATTTCCATGCCTGCGAAGCCGATTTTGGGTATGTAAGATCATGGGGCTAGTTGCCTTGTGCTCTTCCATAATTAATTTTGCTATGCTTTGAAATCTTTTAGCATATGCCATCTGTAGTTTCTGCACGTGCTGCTGGCAAACAAAGGAAATATTTCTGACAGTGAAAGCTGATTTATACATTGACTAATGTAGTTGATTCCCAGACGGGATGTGTGGATGATGTATTCTGATTGTGACCTTGAAATGATAATGTGAAATAACATAGTGAAGTGTCAACTACAAATGCTTGTGCTGATCGATAAAGTAGTGTAGTTGAATACTTCCTTTTGAAGATGAACGCAGGAGCTCTGCCTGATCAATAGTATAGAGTTAAAATTTTGCAAGATGTTAAGCCTAAAGCAGAATGTCTTCAATCACATGTACTTTGTTGTGTCTATGGCAAAGAAAGACCTACTCTACAACTTGAGCAAACAATAAACAACAAAGATAACTAAGCTAGTGACAAACAGCCAACTAGATCTCGTGAAGGGCTCAGTGTGCTGTTGGGTGTCTTAATTTTTGAAAACCACATCCTGTACGCTGAGGAATCCCTTCTTTAAGTTCGTTCAAGAATTTCACTATATTGAAATAAAACGGATATGTGGTACTTTGATTTATGGTTTATGCATTAACTAGTTGTACTTCACTATGTATGACAGGCCAAAATAATCTTTGTGAAGTATTTTATTTTCTTCAGTTACCTATCAGTAGATTGAGTATAATTTTTTTTCTATATTTCATCATGTTCCTTAAAATAAATCTACATTTTTTGCTATAAATTTTAGGATTAACTTCAGAGATATACTTTTTGAATTTGCAGATATTGGTTTCCCGTGGTAACAAAGTTGGAGTGTCAAAAAAAATTACAGGTATAGAGCGCACCAGGTTAAAGGGCATCACGAAATTATTGCGACCTCCTGGCTTTACTTTGACTGCTCGTACAGTCGCTGCTGGTCATTCTTGGGAGGAATTGCAGAAGGACCTTGATGGCTTGTTATCTACCTGGAAAGGAATAACTGAGCATGCTCAATCTGCTGCCTTAGCTGCTGAGGAGGGCGTGGAAGGTGCTGTTCCTGTAATGTTGCACAGAGCGAAGAGTCAGGCTCTATCTGTTGTTCAAGATGATTTTAATGAGAAGGTGAATTAATTTTTTATACAATTTTACAGTATAAGAACCAATTGTGTACTCAAATTGATTTGATATTTCAATTTCAACCAGAATCCTGTTTAACTCTATTATGCACTTAGGTCAAGAGACTGGTTGTGGATTCTCCTCGAACGTATCATGAGGTAAAGGAACTTGATAATGGCAAACACTTCAAGTTATCTTAAATCATGAAGAAATATTTATTTCCTTAATTTTTCTTAACATGCATGCTTGATTTGGTGTTCGATGGTGCATAACTCTAGAAAAAGATCTATATCTGATGTTAATTTAGTTCTGCCAACTTAATCATTAAGAAAGCAAACTGTTTCATCTAAATTGGTTCTGATGATTTTTCTGGCTTCCATTTTGGTTCTGTTGATTTTCTTCCCTCAAATCTTAGTTAAATGTTGTAAAATATGATGTTTTGGATAATTGACTGTGTTGTTCAAATCTCAGTCATGCGTTGGTACACCCTGTGTATGTTCTATATATTCCCTTGATTTCCCTGCTAAGGGGCACGGAATGAACGTAATGTGGGATGTCATTCAGAAAATAAAAATGATTTTGAAACAGGTTTCATAAGGAAGCATTACGAGTTGCACAACATTTTAGCATACTGGCTTTTGCTTGTGCATGCAAAACATTTAACTTACTGGTTGTAGTCTACTGTCCATTCTTATATGGAATTATCTTTCCTTAAATCTGTTGAAGCATACAACTTTTCTGTTTATATTTAGGTTACAAGCTATCTCCAAGAAGTTGCACCTGAGCTCTGCAATCGAGTTGATCTTTATGAGAAAAAAACACCTATATTTGATAAATACAACATTGAGAAGGAGATAGACAATATCCTCTGCAAAAGGTATTGGTTCATTGTTTCTATATTATTTTATAATTTCTATCAGTGCAATTTTGTTTCTTTAGTAGAAGTTTATTACGGTTGTTTAACTCATCACTTCATAGGTGTAATTTTTTTAAGTAGTGCTTCTATAGAACAAAATTGGAGTTACTTGAAGCACCTTCTACTTTCATCAGTAGCTTCAGTACACAAGAACAACTTTAAGATGATATAGATATTAGATAGAATAAGTTGGATAACTTATGCACTGCCATGGTTGTAGACAATGCTAGTTTTTGTTTAGCAGAATAAGATTTACTAGAAGTGGTATATCATCAGCAAGAAAGAAAGCTACCTGAGAAATAGAAGATATCCTGACCTGATGATTACTGGCACATCTAGCAATATAGATGAATATCAAATTAATTTAGGGCCTCATAAAAATATGTGGAGAAGGGGTGGTGTCCAAATCCAATGGCACATGGTTTCTGTAACGGACCTCTGTGGGCTCAATATTATTCACTGGTGTTGAAAAGTACTGACGCAGAAGCACCATCTCTATTGGGAAAAGCATTAGACGATTGAATTATTCAGTTGGTTTAGTTCACTATGATATGCGAGCTCTGAAGTATAATTAGCAGGGGCATGATTTGGCGCACGCAAAAATCTAGTAGAATTGGAAAGACAAATTTGAATACGCAACTTAGCACAGGAAACTCTACATGAACCTGTACCAAAGGGTTCACATATCTGAATACGCAATAAGCAAATGTGGATTATAAGCTCAGATAGCTTAAATTACGGATCTGGATTGTCCGACAATCAGGCTAACGACCGGTCCATTCAAATGTTCTCAAATACTTCACAGAAGGTCTCAATGTGTTTCAGAATCTGGTATGCATTCGTGCTCATGAATCTAGATTCGGATACAGTTTTGGGCACACGGGGGATAGAAACAGATGTTGTGCGTACACCAGTTGCATGTAGGTCTATTGAGCTAGTTTTCAATTGAGGTTGCTGTGGATATTGTCTGCGTAAGAGTTATTTGATCATTAATGAACAAGACTATTTATCTTCAAGCCCGACAGAGACCTGTATTTGTTGTTTGTTGGATGATGACTGCATTTTCCAATTAGTGCAGTGGGTTGGAGTAGAGTGTGGATAACGTAGTTAATGCTGCTGCCTAGTTGCTAATTGCTAACTTAAAGAGTCAACTTGTGTGTGGTTTATAATTGCTACATACCGTCTAGGTAAACTCAGTGTGAGCTAGATTTTAGTCATTATGGAGTACAGTTCTGTTTTGTTGCTCTACAAAAAGATATTTGATTGAACTGATACTGCAAAGATGCTTACAGATCAAAATTTTCAGTTTTGATTATAATTTTATATAGACTTTTGAATCTTGACCCTTTAAGTTATTGTAAGCCTTAAATGGAACAGTTTCTGAAGTATTTTGTGATTTTGTTTTCTCGTTCCAGGGTACCACTACACAATGGTGGTTCGCTAGTCATAGAACAGACTGAAGCTCTGGTTTCAATTGATGTGAATGGCGGTCACAGTATGTTTGGTCAGGGAACATCACAGGAGAAGGCTATTTTAGAAGTCAATCTTGAAGCTGCAAAGCAAGTATGTGCTATATTTGGAGCTTTCTTGGAAAATAATTTGTTTTGTTTTCGTGTTATTTTTAAGGACTCTCGTGTCAATTTCACCTTAACCATTCTGAAATTTTGTTCGCTAGCTCCTTAAAAAGCCATAGCATAGTGCTTTTAGTGCTCTGCAGTCTTTGCTCAACTGTTATAACACAGAAAGAATTGAACCTCTGTTTGCCCTTGTCTATGGAAAACTTATATTTATCATGGATGGCTACAGGTTACTTGTGGTTTGCTCTTATGAACTGTTGGTGATGTGCCCCTTGTCCCACCACAAATTTGTGATACTGAATGTTGGGTAACCCAATTAGCAAGCTGCTGGCACAAATGCAGCAATTTTGGTAGAATATGACTACATAAATTATCAGAAATTTTATGAGTGTTGCAGTTACTTAGTTTGCAACTTTGTGAAAAATTATTATTCAATTTTATTATGTAGGATTTTGTTTATTAATTTTAGTACTTAATGGTGCCAGATTGTCAGATACTGTCAAAAGTCAAAACATGACACTGTTCATCATGTGATTTCGATCAAGTCAACCTGTTTAAGTTGTTTTTGGTATAAGTTCTAGTGAATTTCATGAACTTATGGTCGGTTCAACCATAATCTGATAGATTATCATGTTCATTGTCATAATAATTTAGTTATCTTCCGGAGCCTTCAGGGAGAAACTTTGGGAATAGATACTTGCAATGCCTTAATTAGCTGGAAGCCTGAAAGGTCCATTTCAGTTCTCAAGAAGTTGAAAGACTGTTGGCTCTGTTTAGTAACCTCTCATTACAACTGGAACACTGAACCTCCAGGGTTCAATAAATCAATGAAAATGTCGAAAACCTCCCTCTCGCTTAAGCTTCAATAGAAACATGTATATTAGTACTTAATCTCAACTACCATTCATTAGAAATTTAAAAACTTCAAATCAAATTGAACACAACAAACTGACCTGATTTTTTAGTATAAACTGTATGAAAACCAGAATCATCCTGGTTCCAGTTTTAGGGCTGACTCTGGTTCTGTTTCATACCTATTGTTTGGAATATCAAATAGTGATTGGTATCCTTTGTACCAGACAACATAGTGACTCTGGTCTGCAGAGGGTGACATTATAGTTGAAGTAGAAAATTAATTATAATTTTGAACTTTATTTCAAATCATGAATGACCATGAAAGTTTTCACGAATGCAGATTGCCCGTGAGTTGCGCTTGAGGGATATTGGTGGTATTATTGTTGTGGATTTTATTGATATGACAGATGATTGTAAGTATGATTTCAAATACTGCTCTGATAGGATATTAAGATTTGTGTTGCACTAGCAGCTAATTTTGAGTTGTTTGTGTCTCCATACTTGTCGTGTAAGTACCTCCCTAAAGGGTTCGGTACTCCTCTCTTAAGACAAAGCCAAGGGAAGTCTTCTACAGGCTGTTTGTCTGTACTATAATTTAGTTTCATATGAAATATTGAATATCTATTGACATGTGTGTGTAAATTTTCATGGGTTAGGTACCTTACTAACATAAAGTGATGTTTCTTTATGTTTAAACCTTGCTTCGTTGCATAAGAATCACCAATAAGGTTTCATACTTTCATATATGAGAGAATATTTACAATGGTCACGGAATAGTACAAATTTTTTTGACTACATTGACATCTAACTCGATTGACACATTGAGAAATAAAAAAGAAATTTTTCTGAAAAGAAATACAAAATAGTAGAAAGATGGAACTACTATTCGTTGAAATTTGCCTTTTTGTTTCCGTATTTGTCATATTTTCAGTCGAATTTCGTTGGGATGCTTGAGTATACCATGCCTTATCTATCTGTGTTCTTTCGTAACTTTTCATAACTATTCACGTCATTTTCCTAGAAGGGATGATATGGTAGCACCTAAGGGCTGTAGCACTAGATATCCCGTCTATATGAGCATTTTTGTGTTTGAACTAGTGTATTACTTTTTGTTCTAAAAAATGTAAATCTATGTTAGTAGTCCTGTTAGCAAGATTCCAGGGAGTTATTTACGAGGTAAAAATGTGTTACAATATTGCTTCCTATGTAACATTTTATTAAGTTGGACAGAATTTTGATCAAATTTCATTCAGTATCTATCGCTATGACAATATTTGGTATGTTCTCTCAATTTTCTATGCAACAATTTATGGATAATTTGGCTCGAATTAGATAATGTCGAATTGGTTTTTAGGTCTATGGTGCTTCTTTTTAGAATTCATGAATTTCAAAAGGCAACATGTCTTATTAGCACCGCTAAAAGAATACCTTGATATTTCTTCTATAAGTGTTCACCCTAAATAACTCTTTATTTTCTTCCTCTTTTTTGTTGGATCTTGCAGGTTTCATATATAGCCTACCCCAACTTGCTTGGGACTAAAAGGCTTTGTTGTTGTAAATGTGTGGCCTTAATAGTTCGCTACATTCTTAGCTGACATTAATTTGTTATCTAATTCAGGCTTTTCACTTTATTCTTGCTATGTTTGATACTCATTCTTTCTTGGTGATGATTCCAAAATTTCATTTGTATTTTATGCTCTACGATTTCTGATAATGATGCAGAGTTTCCTTACCGCCTTTCCCTCTCACTGACGTCACATTTTCGTCCAGCGAACAAAAGGCTAGTTTATGAAGAAATGAAGAAAGCAGTAGAAAAGGACCGGTCAACAGTTGGTGTTTCAGAATTGTCAAAGTTAGGTTTAATGGAAATAACTAGAAAAAGGGTACGTGGTTCAGCTGTTCTCCATAAAAATATCATGTTCATGGATTTCTTTTTGTTTCATATGTAATGTATGTGTGGCCATTACTTGCATCACTTGTGTTGGCCTGCTCACAGTTTATAGCTGTTAGAGAGGGGGTTCATTCTTCGTTCATAACTATACTTCCATTCCATCATAGGTTTAGAGGTATGTGTATGAGGGTCACTTGCTAGAACAACAAAGAAGCAAGCGTGTATGCCTATTTTTACCTATACTGATCCCTAGCTCAGGGTTAAGAAAGGAATCTATCAAATATATAAAAAAGGAATAGCTGTTAATAGAACAATTAAAACTTAGTACTCATCAACAATTAGTTTGTCTCTTTTGAATTTTATTACACATGCATCCCCCGATAGTTGATTTTTTACTGTAGTGTTTGAATGCCTTATTGTTATTTGCAGGTTCGGCCAAGTGTTACTTTCATGATCAGTGAGCCTTGTCCATTCTGCCAAGGTACTGGCCGTGTGGAAGCTCTTGACACCTCCTTTTCGAAGATAGAACGGGAAATATGTCGACGCCTTGTAAGTCCTATAGGCCTATCACATTTTTATTTTATTTTATATGTGTTAGCAACAGTTTCACCTAGTAATATAAAATTATTTAAATGAATGCTCCGACCTACATGGCTGCATTATAATTTATAACACTTCTATTACCATTGGAAGACTATTTACATTAATGTCAAAATGACTAAACATTCAGAAAAAGCAACATATAGGCTAGGTATAAGCAAGGCAAATTTGGCTCTGGCACACTCTTTAGATGCGGCTTTTGCTGTAGGACATGATTTTTTTTTATGTTTGCTATCGGACACTAACTGTGGCTATTTGCGATAACACACTCCTCCCATGCCCTTCTTTTCTCTGAACTGCCTCCTGGCCCCATTGTCATCCTCTTAGATCTTACACTCTCTTTCCTTCACTTTGCTGTGACCGTCATTTGCCACCCCCGTCCTCTTCTACTTCTTTCCTCCATCCCTTCCTTGTTCCTGATGATGGAGCCCTCACCGACCAGCAGAAGCAGAGGAGCATGGACAACATGAAGAGGGAGGTGGCGGACGCTGCAAGCGCAAGGAAGGTGAGGGCCCGCCATGCGCGGCCCTCGAGCAGCAGGGACAACGCCGCCGCACACCTAGGCCGTGCTGCATCATAGCAGCCAACACGGAAGCGCGACGACATTGAATGGTGGAGGCTCGAGCGCTGCTCCTAAATGAAGCATGGGGCAATGTGCATGCAGTAGGCGGCGTAGTTCTTGGATTCGGCGGCTTTGGCTCCCTTCCCCTTTCCTCATAGTGGACCGAGGCTGTTCTTCTCCAATTTCGATGACCAAGGCGTGAGGACGATGGCGGCAAGCAGCAGGAGGAGAGGGTGTGGCAAAGTGGCCAGAGCACGCCGGGCCCGATGGTGCCATGCTTGAGGGGAGCTAGAGTTGGGCACGTTGCGGATTTGTGGAGGCTTCAACTCTGACAACCTCCCCTCTGTGTGTGGCGAGGGGGAGAGAAGTTGAGGGTGAGGAACAACAACACAGGGAAGGCTGTGCTTGGTGGCCGGATCCGGCTTTGGGCCGCCATAGGTGAGATTGACGAAGAGAGGGAGATGGGGTGGGGAGCTAGAATAGGCTTGAAGACACCGACAAGTGGGCCCACGTCCATGGGGGCAAAAGACATTTCACAACGTTTCCCTCCTCCAGCTGGAAATTATTATTTTAATGGGCTTGGTGTGTTCTGACAAATAGCCACAGTTTTGGAGTGTCAGGCAGCAAACATTAAAAAAAAAAACCATGTCCTACAGTAAAAGCTACACCTAAGAGTGTCCTAGATCAAAATTTGCCTAAGCAATGATATTCAAGGCACTGTTCTAGCTCTAGTTATGAATTGAGTATTGTCCAGAACTTAATTTTTCTGTTAATCTTGTCCAATGAACTAGGCTGCCTCCCGACGAAAATCAGACCCTGAGAAACCAAAATTGTGGCCAAGATTTGTGCTTAGAGTGGATCATGAGATGTGCACGTATTTGACATCAGGAAAGAAGACAAAACTAGGAGTTCTGAGCAGCTCCCTCAAAGTGTGGATTTTGTTAAAGGTACAATTTGCTGCTGGTCCCTCTTCATTTTTATTCTTGTCACAGATCTTTATCTGTGGTAATTGGTGATGGTTCTAACATCTCTAAACACAACACACTCAGATCGCCAGAGGTTTTTCCCGGGGCGCTTTTGAACTGCTACCATACTCAGATGAGAAGGAAAATGATGAGCAGAAAGAAACGTCATCTGAGTCACCACCGAAAGAAGGAAGCCCCAAACTGTCTGTTTTTCCTATCAAGAAATGGATGAGCCGTGCAAAACGAGCGAAGTGAACCTCTTGCAAAAGCGACGTTTTTTATTGGCATGCGTTCTTCCTGGTTTCTCCCAGATTAAAACGAGCACAAAATTTGAGAAGAGGTGTGATGCTTTTCATTTGTGGAGATCCCGACATTGGATATCCATATAACCTCTTGACCAACTTTGTTTACAATTTTTCGTTTCAGTTTTATGATGCAAAATATCTAGGTTTTAGAACGGAAGAAAGAGTAGGAAACGTATTTAGGAGGGAAGCTAGTATGAGAATCTGTAGGAGGCACTGTCAGGGGAGATTCTAGTAGCGTAGCTTTTCTTTTCTTTAGAGAAGTTAGTCTTGTGAGACTTTTCTGCAATAACAATGATTTCTTATTCATTATCAAGATGCTGAATGCATTAAATTGTAATTGTGTTGCAAATAAAAAAAATTTCCTGCTAAATTTGTTGTGCTCATTGAA
Source organism: Phragmites australis (assembly GCF_958298935.1). Classification (NCBI taxonomy): domain Eukaryota; kingdom Viridiplantae; phylum Streptophyta; class Magnoliopsida; order Poales; family Poaceae; genus Phragmites; species Phragmites australis. Next base: position 14,158,695 of record NC_084936.1, on the reverse strand, counting down.
AGGCCCGCGGTCCGCACTAGTTCCTTAGTTCAGAGCAGACGACTCACTGAGTTAGGCTTCAAACTCTATAGAGTATAAACCTGATCGATCATTTGTGCTCACGGTTAAGAGTAATTTGGATTTCTTTATGATTAGTTGGGATCAGAGTTTTGGTATAGTTGGTCAGGTAGTCAGGTAATGGAATTATATAGTGAGTCTTATTAGTCGGATGGAATTTGATGTGTTGTTCTCTATTGTTATAGTTGTGTCTTCTCACTTACTAATAGGATGTTTGTTGTTAAAGTTATAGGTCATAGTTGTTTAGTGCAGTTAATCAATGTCTAACATTTTCTTGACTTAAGTCTCATAGCATATTATTCCTACACTTGCGAGATACATTTTGTACTCACACTCGTAGTCCCCTTTCTTGCATCCCTCTGATGTTCAGAAGCTGTCAATGAAGCTGCATCGTTCGATGAAGATAACGTCGACCCGGAGCTCCTGTTCTAGACTAATGTGTCCCCGGTTGACGTATGTGGAAGATGGAAGACCTGTTGGCGTTGAAACTCTCTTGTTCTGCTGTGTTTTCTTTTAGACCATCGGGTCCTTTTGTAATAAGTTAATATCGTTATTGTAATAATGACACTGTGATGATACACTGATGATGTAACGTATGTATAAAACTTGATCCTGACATACATGTGTTGTGTCTAGTTTTAGTCCTTTAAAACTAGGTGTTACAATAGATAATAAATATAATTTCATAAAACTTGGCTTTTTAACTAATTAGATAAATATTCAAGTAATTTGCCAAGTCTCCAATACCCTCTAATTCACCTATTGATCAATTTTAAAATTTTTGGTACCTAACATTGTTGGGTCTTAAGATATTAGTCACAATAGACTTGGCAACCCAAATTGACTTTTTATTTTTCAAGCCATATTGAGTACCAATTAATTTGGCAAACACATTGCCAATTTCATCATTTCTAAGCAAATAATTTTTATTGACAACGGGAGGCTTAAAATGAGTACCTTGAGGATATGATGAAGATAAATGTCCCTTCTTACGGTATGTGTAGCATATTTTGCTGCCTAGCCTCTTCACTTGAGGCTTCTCACCTTGATAACTATTTGTTTGACCCCTTTTTGTGTGATCTTAAAATAGCTTGGGGCCTTTCTTTTGTAATTTGTCATCTTGATGACAACTTTCTTGATCTCTTGATAATGAAAGAGCTTCTTTCTTCATAGACCTTTTATTTTATTGTTCCTTGATCAAGGATCCTTTTTTTCTTTAAAGGGCAATCCTGAAAATGATGACCCTCTTTCTTGCACTTGAAGCAAGTGATGAGTGTGGTGATCTTCTTTTGAACTTGGCCCTTCTTTTTGGCATTATTTGACCTTTTCTTCTTATTGGAATTGAATTCAAGTCCACTTTTATCCTTTGGATGCATCTCATTAAGAGTAGTCTTCTCTTTGAAGCACCAAGTCAAATCTTTTTTCAAAGAATTGACTTGATCCTTGAGCTCTTTAATTTCCTCGACAAGATTAGTTTCAGAAATAGAACTAGAGGAGAAAATTTTGTTAAAGCAACAAGTAATTAAGGATAATTCATCATTAAATATAGAATTTACATAAGATAAATTTCTAGGACTAGCACTTGTTAAATCTTTATTATACAAAGAATGAGTGCTATTGTCCACATGATGCTCATATGATTTTACCTTTGTGAGAATTTCCTTGTGAGCTATCTCTAGCTTGGTATGAGATGCTACAAGATTTTCATGAGTGCACAAAAACTCATCATAATTTTCTTATAGTTTCACATACTTGCTAGTTTAGCTTTTCAAGTTGATCCCTTAGCTCAACATCTTCTTTCTCCAAAGATACTACATGAGAAATAGAGTTAAAAGCACAAGCATTGTCCTTGGACAAAGCATTGCAACTAAGACATGGTATTTCTAGATCCACTAGAGGCATAGCATCTAATTTATCAATTAGAGAAATATGTTTAATTTTAAGACTCTCATAAAGATAGAATAAATTACTATGAGACTCTATAAGCTTTTCATACTTCCTATTTAAGTCCTTAAGCTCTTGATATTTTATTATGTTCATTAGTTTGATCATTTTAGACATACTGTTTTTGCTCAAAAGATCAAACTCAAGCTCATAACTTACTAGTATCACTACTAGCATTATCAAGATCAACCTCACTTACTGCTTTCTTTTTACCTTTTGCCATAAGGCATATTTGTGCATCGGAGTGAGGGAATGAGCATCTTGAGGAAGAGGATGCTTCACTTCCAAGTTGAAGACAATGAATGCTATAATGTCCATATTAATGGCATGTATAGTATATCTTGTTTGTCCTTGATCTTCTCCTAGGTCAACCCTTTTTCTTGACTTTCTTTGTGGCCTCTCCACCTATGCTTTGTCTCTCATAATCTTCTATTTCCTTTAAAATGTTAGTCTCATAAGTACCAATGGAAATAGATACATCGCTATAAGAACAAAGAACCATATCATCATGATAAATAGATATTTTTGCACTAGATGATATGCAAGGGTTAACAACACTAGTTGGTATAGAAATTTTATTGCAAGTATTGTTAATGTTCAAAGAGATAACTTAACACTTACTAATCTCACTCACCATATTATTATCTTGCTTGGATTTTTCAATTGGTGAGGTGGATGACAAAGTGACATTCTCTTGGACAAAAGAGAAAGTCATTTGGTGCTCTTCATGATATGATAATGAATTAGAGCACTCTCGAAATGACATCTCCGGAAGATCTTCGTCATCCTATTTAGGCTTGTCATATCTTTCTTTAAATGTTGTCATATCTTAAAGCGGCATGATCGTGTTAAATACATCTTCACTCAAAGAATTGAATAAAGTATTAGTAGCTTGAGCATTGAGATGTATGTATTTCTCTTCCTCATCAAATGATATAAGTTTATCACTATGAGGAGAAATTTTTATATCTACAACTCACTCTATTTGAGGACCTATAGTCCTAAAATTATGAAGCATGTGAGTACTCTACTCAAAATAATTTGAGCCATCTAATAGGAATGGTTCTATATGCACTAATCCACTAGTTGACATCTTTACTCCCTATGCGGTAAAGCCCTAAAAGGGAGACTTAGCTTTGATACCAATTGAGAGGACAATGATGTTACCTAGAGGGAGTGAATATACGTTTTAACAAAATTTTGCCCATTTTATTATTTGGTCTAAAATTACAGCGAAAATAAACTAATGGCTAAATATACTAGGCTCAACTAGTGCACAATCACCCTAAACCAATATAAAGCTTACAATCCTAGAGTGAGACAAACATTATTCAAATCAAGCAAGATAACTCTAATATGAAATTCTAAAATTATTGTTCATCAGAAGTTCCGATAATGTTCATCGGATGTTCCAATTTTACAGTTCATCAGAAGTTCTGATTTTTCAAATCAGACGTTCCGATCAGTCCAAAACAACATATTTCATAATCACAAAATTAACTCTATGCACATATAAATAAGCATACAAGCATGGATATCAAAATAATGCACAAGAGTAAGGAAATACGGAGACAAATGATTTGTTACCGAAGTTCGAATATCCACCGATATCCTACGTCTCTGTTGAGAAAGCTCGATAACACTTGAGCCAGGTCTTTTTCAACCCTTTTCCTCACGAGGCTGCACACATGCACTCCTCACCTCCACTATAGCCAACTCTTCCTCCACTCCGGAGATGGTGAGTTCCACAACCACTTTCAAGTCTCCTCAATATCTTCACTTGAGGAGATCGCTGACAATCCACCACCGAACCATTTAGGAGACGTTGGTCTCCAAAAGTAACAAACTCCCGAACACGTGCACGATCAACACCGAGTGCTCAAACACATGCAATCTATGTGGCAATCAATGGGCTACCAAAGCACCTGTCACACCTGGTTTTAACGGTCAAAACCAGATGCGGCTTATGTGTGCCCAGGATGTTCAACACACATAAGGACGTCACAGGTGAAGTAACAAAAGTAATACTTTTATTAAATAAATATTTAACTCTTACAGCAATTGATATATATTGTCTTCTATGAAGATATCTGCAGCAGAACAGAAGCACTGGTGCCCAATGACACCGCAGGCAACTGACCGGGAGACACGCGCCTAGAACATCACAACCTCGTCTTGATAGTCTTCAACATCTTCACTCATTGAGCAGCAGCATACATGTCGCATGGTGTAGGGGAAATAGCAAGTGTGAGCACATAATGCGCTCAGCAAGTATGGGAAAGATAATGATATGCAGGCTTCTATCAAGAATAGGCTAACACATGGTATATTTACGTAAATACGAGTAATAAAAACATATTTGGACTCAAAAGTATTAAACAATTATTAAGTGAATGTAACCCATACAGTTCAACACCCAGCATACAAGGCTCCCCACCTTGCATACCATAACCGTCTAGTACTCCCAGTACTATAACCAAAACACAACCACAACCATCTAGTACTCCTGTACCAGAACCATAACCACAACCATCTAGTACTCCATGTACCAAAACCATAACCACAACCAAACTCATAACCACAACCCACTAATCATGTGAGGATCCAAGTCTCTCATAATCGTGAGCACGGCTGTTATAACAGTTTTTACACTCTGCAGAGGTTGTCCAGCTTTTCCACGAGTTGTGATTTCTATGTTGCCGTGTTAGCTAGACACTTAACACACGCTAGTGGTGTGTCGCCCGAAAAGTCACTTCAAAGTCGTTACAAAGTTGCAACCAGTATGTGCATGCCCGTCAGGTTTCACCGCCGTCAAAGTGACATTCACACCACCCAGAAGCCCCCTTTTGTCCCTTATAGCTCCAGAAAGTTTTCACTCTTCCCTTCCACTATACATCTCATACCACTAACCAAATGGTTATGGCCTTTGCCGTCCCCACACAGCCACTCTTCTGTTTGGCACGCACAAATCTGGAATCCACTAATTAATAGGCTAGGCCTGTCCCATACCAGGTCTCGTGGTTGGTACGATATTTCTTAGGTTGTTGCTCCACGAACCGGTCCTTACTTAGGTTACTTAGCAACCATTAAGCCAACAACATAACCATTATCATCCACAACACAACTTTACTCAAGGCCTAAGGTTCCATGTTACTACACCATTAACAAATTAACCAACATTGTTGCATATGTTCATTAGTCAAGATTATGACACTTCTCAATATCCCAAAAGCATGGCTAAGCAATCTACCCATAAAAGACACCTAACCATCAACCATCTAGGTTCCAAGGGATGATAAGGGAAAATCTAGGGAAAACCCTATCATAGGTGACTATCCATCATATTGGCACTGCATGCAATTTTGTAAAACAAAATATTTAAAAACATAGGTTCAAGATGATCAAGGACACTTGCCTTTTACCGAATGCCACTCAATGTTGTCAAAATCTTGGTCTTGAAGTCCCTCGAACTGCTCCTGAACGATATTGACTAATCGCGAGAACTACTGACAAACAATACAAAGGAAAACACTAAGAATAACATACCAAACATCATTAAAATACTTTAAAAACACTATAGTTGGATAGGAATTATTTTAGAAATATTTATACGCAAGAATCACCTAAATCACAGTTAAGATGAAAAGAGAATGAGTTTTCGGGAGATGGATTAGACTGAAAGAAAATGCTGATTTTCCGGAACTATCTTTCTATGGGAAAGATTTTATTGCACAATCGTTGTGTCAGGCTTGATAACATAATTGCGCAAGATTCAAGAAGTGCAGGGCAGACTAGACTTCGTTGACTAAGCTAAGGAGAAAGATGTAGTGCTGACTTGGCATGCTATGCAAATACCATCTTGGATTAAAGAATGATACGCTAAGGTCTAGTCTCGATCACCCATGATCAAATGGCTGGGGTTATGCTTCTAGGTTAAGGATACTATAGGTGACTCTATGTAGCGGAAGTGGTTCGAGTTTCATCGAAGATGGCGATCGGGCACGTAGCCACAGACATCGATGTCGGCTTCAGTGGTGTTTTAGTGAAACGAGGGAAGCATGGCGTAGAACGCGGAAAGACTAACTCAGCGGTATGGTTGGTTTTGGAAAGGGTCATCCGAGGTAGCAACAAAATAGCGATGACTGCTTCTAGGTTTGGTGGTGACCGCGAACAGATGCAGGAACGAAGACGCTCGCGTTCCAGGAGATTGGCTATGAAATTTGAGAAACCGTTTGAATATAGATGTTCATATATCTCGGGAACACAATGCTATGACATAGTTTTGGGTAGATCATCCACTGAGAGGAAGAACGATCAGCAGAGATGAGACAAGTGATGGCTGCGACATGCTGTGGTTGGCAATGGCGTCCTGGTCGTGTTGCTGCACAAACGTGGATGGGCTCCTAGGGTCATGTAGAAGACTCCATGGGACACGCCGTGACGTAGTTGGTGTATCCATACGACTTTCGGATTGATGGGGAACGCGAATGAAAATCCGGTGCGCGCACAGAACGCGTCTAGAAACTGGACAGCGGGTATGTCGACATTGATTACGGTAGTTTGGCTGCTCTACTGGACGAACCGGTTGGTGAGGGTGTGGAAAACATCTTGGGACATGCACCGATGAAAGGTTTTGGTGATTTGACCTCTGGTCGGTCGGGAACATCGATGTCAATTGGCTACAGCGCGGCTGTCCGCGACAGTGACGACCATGGCGGCGTAGATCGGGCTTTGACCGGGGCTAGGACTTTGCTAGGACTTTGCTAGGGACTTAGTATGATGCTAAAATAGTAGTAAGGGAGGAGAAGAAGGGGTACTCACCTTTCTTTGATGGTCGAGGAAGGAGGATTCGCGGAGAAGACGACGTAGCGCATCACGTGCGGCGGCGGCGGTGGCTCCGGCGAATGGCGGTGCTCCGACGACGCACGGACAGAGCAGCAGCGACTTCTAGGGTTTGGAGGCATGGAATAGGGGTAAGAGAGGGCGTGGAACTCATATTTATAGGGCTAGGGGCGGCTGGTTGAGGTGGAGTCCAAACCGAACACGAATCGGATTTGAGTTCGAGTCGGTTACGATTTCTTTTTTCGCAGCTCTCTATTCCGATGATGATATCTCCATTGTACGGACTCCAAATTGGAAGTTTCTTGATTCTAAATTATATTACTCGAAAAGATGTACAACTTTGGTAGTCATTGGAACTTCTGAAAACGTTATCTTGATTTCCAAAAATGCGCCACAATATAAATTGTTTGAACTCGGATTTATCTGCACAACACTGATTTCGGGGGTCATAACTCCTTTATCCATTATCCAAAAGAGGACTTACATAGGTTCAAATCGAAGCTCTCGACGAGACCTACAACTTTGGTATTTTCAAGATTTGCATTTGAGGCTGTTTTGAACTCCGAAACTTTATGAGAAGATGAGGCTGTCCAGGACTGCGAAAATTTACATATTTCGTGGATCCTTTGTTGGGCCATCTAGAAGACTTGGCTAAGGGTTTGGACTTGAGCAAGATTGAGCCCAAAAATACTTTAGGTATATTTAGGGTTTAGAAAATAAACTTTTGCAAAGAAATTTGAATAAGGTTTGAATTTGAATTGAGTTTGGAGTGAATTTAAGAGAAATGAAAAATAAGGTTGAACAAGAATAGGAATAGATAAGGAATTTGAATTTGGATTTGGGTAGAATTTTGAGAAAGAGGAGAGATTGGCTTTAAACAAGGATTTGGATAATATTTGAGTTGAATTGGAGAAGAATCAAGTATGATTAAGGATTGAATAGATGATGAATTCAAAGATTTTGAATTCCAACCATTAAGATCCTAAACTTATTCACTACTGAGTTTTGTAAAAATCTTTTCAAAATCTTTTTCACTCAAAACACCAAAAAGAAAAAGAACTCTAATGCATTTACCTGGCTCCTAGCAAAACTCAGCATGCAATGCACACAAAATAATAACCTATATTGATTGATTGATTAAGAAAATAGGTTTTAAACCTATACTACTGTTGAAGCTATTCAATAATCTTGAAAAATTTTAAAAGTTGTAAATTCTAAAAATCAGTGTGTTACAGCACCACACCCCTACCCCTTACACACCTCTCTCTACTCACTAAGCCATCAAGACTTGATTTTCACCAAATCTTGTTAGAGAGGGAAAGAGAGCACTCAAGGTGGAACACCAAGTTCAAAACGCCTCACAAGAGTAGCACAAAGCCCTCTTAGCAACCAGCCCCACGAAATGAGGCTAAGGGGTATTTATACCCAACTCTGAAAAACTAGTCGTTGGGTAGATTATGTACTGATCGGAACATCTGATCCCCCGATCGGAATTTACGATCCTAAGAATCCCAATGATCAGAAGCTAGATGTTATAGCCTTTTCTTAGCATAGATCAAAACTTCCGATGCTTAGATCAGAACTTCCAATTAGCAACAACCTCAACTGAGAACCTAAGGTTTTGAGGATATCAGACAGCCCCATTTAGATCGGAACTTTCGACCAAAATATCGGAACTTTCGATTATAAACTAATTAGCAAACCAAGAGCCCTAGATTCCTAAAACATCGGAATTTCTGACTTACATCAAAACTTCCAACCTTACACATCGGAACTTCCAATTTTAGCACAACTGACACTTTGAAAACGACGATAACTTTTGATTCCGAAGTCCGATTTAGACGATTTCGGACTCTACGAAAAGCTTATTCAGAGGGCTACACATCTCTATTGAATTCATGATCTCAAACACATTTTATAAAAGCTAGGAACACTCCAAAGACCGATTTGGACACTTCTACCCATTCTCCAAAGCTTAATCCCCCAAGATTAAACTAGGAATCACATGGAACATGCTAAACACCACTAAGGCTTGGCTACAACCATTTTTCACCACTAAAGCCGACAACACAAAGGGTTAGATCTAAAACACCTTTTACATACTCTGGACTCCTAAAGCAAACTCTCAGTACAAACCCATCCCGTACTAAGCACATGGTTTGAGAACTTGACACAACAATCGAAAAATACTTTTGGCAGTCCCGCTTGATAGTACGACTATCGATCCTATAACCCAATCTTCCACCAAACTCCTTAAGACCAGTAAAACTAGAAAACCTATTCTAGTTATACATTTACCTTGAGCAATTCCGTCGAACTTGATGAACACATCATCCAAGCCTCAATGCTTCTCGTAGCTCTTCAAGGCTCGTTATCAACTCCTCTTCTCGTGATAACGATGATCATCCTCGCTTCCATTTTGATATTCACTTGATCTTCCGAAAGTTTGATGAAGTTTAATTGATTACTTCCCATGCACCAAGCATGGAAGAGTTCTCTCTTTTCATCATCTTCATCTGGTTCACCACTTAGACATGAACCGCAAGTATCAAGCATACAAGTTGTCCACTAAGCTTATCTTGATCTTGCTCTTCCAACTTGGTATATTGAATATCTCAATTCAACTTATGTCTTCTTATGGAACCTAGCCCCAACTCACCCTCAAGCACAAAGCACATAGGTTACTCCATAAAACCTAATTGACAATGTCATACCCTTAGTTACTTGATCTCTACAAATAACTTAGCCTTTTTGCTTATTATCAATCTTCTTGAGCTTCTCATTCATCTCATGAGCATCACTAAGAGCTCAATGGCAACTATGTATTTTTTTTTATCTCATGGCATTCTTCAACAAATCCACACTTCATTTCTTATGCATCTCCTATGAAATAATCCTAATAACAATTCTCAACATAATTATTAGTTCATATATATTGTCATCACTTACCAGAGCATCACTTAGAGCTCATTCATCTTGATGCATATCTCTCCTCCATGTATCACCTATGGAACAACATACCAACAATTCTCAATAATATTGTTAGTCCATAGTTATTGTCATTAATTACCGAAACCATACTTAAGGGCTAGATGCACTTTCACAAATGCTATAAGTTCTTAGAGCTTAAATATTGTTTGCTAATCTAGAAAAAATGCACTTTTTGCAAAGACAAGGTTGTGTTCTTAGGCTTTGTTGTTTCTAAGAAGGGGTGGATTTTGATGAATCTAAGGTTGAATCAATTAAAAATTGGCTTACATCTATCAATGCCAGTCAAGTGCTAAGTTTTCACAGCCTTGTTGGTTTCTTATAGATGATTTGTGAAAGATTTTAGCATCATTGTTGCCCCATTGAATGAATTTAAAAATAAGGTGTGCCTTTTGTTTTGGGGAAGGCACAAGAAAAATCTTTTACTAAGCTGAAAAAGAGACTAACTGAAGAACCCTTGCTTGTTTTACGTGATTTTAGTAAAACTTTTGAAATTAAATGTGATGCTAGTGGCATAGATATCAGTTGGTATTTTGTTGCAAGAAGGTCGACCCTAAGGGTGGAAGTGTGTCAGGTTGGGTCAAGGTCCCATAGATTTTAGACCTGGTGGGAGCAAGTTCGGGTGTAAAAGCCACCCCACAGGACCATCAGGTCGAGGCCCCGACCTGAGTTGGGTTTAGGCCCGGGTCACATTTCGCACTTGCGGGTGCCTCCTATGCCCTGAAATCTCATGCTTCCCCACTCGAGCTCATCTTTTCACAAAGCACATGCCCACCGATGGGGATGAGATCCAAATCCTGAGCCCATGCGCTTGCTCACCGGTGGATGAGGCTGTCGCCCGAGCCTATACTTCCCCGCCTTAGCCCATGTTTTCACGAAGCGCGTGCCCACCGACGGGGATGAGATCCAAATCCCGATCTCGTACGCTCGCTCACCGGTGGAGGAGGCCGCTGCTCGATTCTGTGCTTCCCCGTCGCTGGAGAACACACTTTCCCGCCGCTTGAGCCCGCACTTCCCCACCGCCCGCCCACCCATGCCGCAATCCTGTCGTGGGAGGGGGAGCTCACATTGCAGTGTCAAGGAGCAGCAGCAATGTAGTCCAAGACATCATACGATGTAGCGCGTCAGAAGCCAAGGTGAAGGAGAGAGGTGGCCTGGATGTGGCATGATGTGGTAGAGACTTTTGGGTCCCCCGTCGGGTCTCGGGTCCCCACTGAGGGTGGGGAAGGTTTTGCACCCAATATGAATATTGGGGCCGTGTCAGGTTTGGTGTTTCAGGTATCAGGTCAGGTGTGATCATGCTCCACCCAACTTATTGCCACCCTTATTCAACCCGTTACTTTAGTGAGAAACTTGGTGGTGCTCAACTAATTTATCGTGTTTATGATAAATAACTTCGTTCTCCTGTATGTGTTTTGAAAACTTGTCAACACTATATTTGGCCTAACGAATTTGTTATTCATTCTTATTATGAAGCTTTAAAATATTAGAGAGTCCAAGCTAATCTGAATGGTAGACATGGAAAATGGGTTGAATTCATTAAATATTTTCCCTATGTTGTGCACTACAAAAGGGGTAAAGAGAATGTGTCTATTGATGCTTTTATCTCGAAAGAGTGTGCTTTTAACTTAATTGGAAGTTAAAGTTACAATTTTGATAAGTTTGAGGCGATTGTATGCTCTTGATTGAGAATTTTCATAGCCATATTCTAAGCGCAAGGATGTGAAAGATCAGGAGAAGTATCATGTGCATAATGAGTTTTTGTTTAGAGCTAAAAAGCTATGTGTTCCTGAATCATCCATTCGTCTGCTATTGTTGCAGAAATCCCATGCAGGAGGATTGATGGGACATTTTAGGCAAGAAAAGACCTACATACTTATGTCTAAGAACTTTTATTGGCTACGATGAAGTGCAACATGAGAAATATGTACAAAGGTGCACAACTTTCCATAAGGCCAAATCCAAATTGAACCCTCACGGCTTGTACACTCTTTTACATGTTCCTATTGCACCACGGGAAGGTATTAGTATCGATTTTGTGTTAGGATTGACTAGGACAAAGCAGGGGAGGGATTCGGTGTTTGTTGTTCTTGATAGATTCTCCAAAATAGAACACTCTATTCCCTGTCACAAAAGTGATGACGTGTCGAATGTAGCTGACTTGTTTTTTAGGAAGATAGTACGTTTACATGGACTTCCCAAAACCATAGTTTTAGATCCTGATGTCAAGTTCATGAGCTATTTTTGGAAGACCCTATCAACCAAGCTTGGGATAAATTTATTGTTTTCAACAACTTATCACCAACAAACTCCTAGACAAACAGAGGCGGTGAATAGAATGCATTCAATAATGCTGCGAATGATGATTAAAAAAAGAACTTGAAAGAACGGGAGGATTGCTTGCCACATGTGGAGTTTGCATATAACAGGGTTGTACATTCTACAACTCAACTCTTCCCATTTGAGGTGTATGATTTCAACAACACCACTTGCACCTCAAGAATGTGCTAATATGGAAGCCTCAAAGTGTATTGAATTCATCAAGAAATAGCACATCAAGACAAAGGGAGAAATTGAGAAGAAAACATGATACTACGTTGAAAAGGCAAACAAGCACAGAAAGAAAATGATCTTTGAACCAAGTGAATTGGTTTGGGTGCACCTTCGCAAGGATCGATTTCCAAAGCAATGTAAGTCCTAGCTAATGCCATGTGGTGATGGCCCGTTCAAGGTGCTGAAGAAGATTAATGACAATGCATGTAAGATTGAGCTTTCAAGAGATGTTTATGACGAGAGTTATACGTTTAAAGTTGCTAATATGTTACCTTTCTTTGGCTTGGAGGACATAAAGTCGAGGACGACTCATTTTCAAGAGGGGAAGGAAGATGAGGACATCATTGTACCTTGTAATTCTCCTAGTAATCCTTGTATCCCAAGTATACATAACACAAGTACTCCTCAGGCTAAAAGAGAAAATAATGCATACAAAGGCCCAATGACACGAGCACATGCAAAACAACTTCAAAATGAGATGAATATGTTCCTAAATACTTCTAATATTATTATTAATAGGAATAATGATCTACATAATTCTTGTTTATTACTTATTCTCATATTTGAAGTACGAGCCTCGGCAATAGCTGGGAGAGGCGTTGAAGATGTTCAACAGAATTGCACATAGTTTGGTACATCAAGTTGAAGGACGAATCTGCACTAATCTGGAAGCATCTAGTATGCAAAATATACACCATTGGAAAGCTTAGGAAGTATATTTTCTATGCAACAAATGGTGTAGCATTTGGAGCTGTGTGGCTAGAGTAATGGACTTTTTTGTATAGACTGCATCGACCCATGAACCTCAGGGTGGTCCACTCGAGAAAGAGTAGTCACTAAATTGCCTTGGATATACGACTGGAGGAGTAGCCCTAAGTTTTCTTATTAGTGTAGCCCTCAAGTTACCGGTTAGAGTAGTGCTCAAGTTGGCTGATTGTGTCAGAGCTCTATAAGTGATGAGGGCAAACCATCTGTAAATACTAAAAGGCAATTTGAATTAAACATTAAAAGTTGCGTCTGTGCTTTGTTCTTCCTAGCTGCTGCCATAGCTTAGGGTATGTTTATTTAGGATAAATGGGTTGCTGAAAAGTGATTTTTGTAGAATGCAAAAATCTGTTTCTAAGAAAATAAACTAGAAACTAAAAAGCTGGTTGAGATGAGCTTTTTGATTTTTGGTGTGCTTAGAAGTTAAAAATTTATTGTAATAACTAACAGCTAAAATCTAAAAGTGACTTTTCAGAAAAGACAAAAAGCAGTTTCTCAGCTAAAAGTCAAAAACAGAAAAAAAAACAAACATACCTAAATCTAGAGGGGATATGGTGTTTTGTTTTTGCACTGGAAATTGAAGGGTCAATTCGCGATGTGATACGTGGAATCAACCTCATAGCATGTTGTTGGGCAAATTCAAAGGGTCGAGGGTTCATTTCATCTAGCAGCGGGAGTTCGGCTATGATTCGTTAGGTTGTACGCTGTATCATCGATCCTACATCAAGAAGATCAGATAGCCCCGTAGCTGGTACATGCATCAGCGTACTGTAAAACCATCTTCCTGTTGTGTTTTCACTGAAGGCAGGATATACATTGTAAAAAGGCAAATTTATTGCAGGGGAAATTCTTATTTTTGGGCAAGCACACATTAGCATTCCAGTCTGCACACCCGTTCAAGCAGTTTGATGGGCATGTATGTGCCTGATTCCATCGGTTCACTTGGAATCCTGTAGATGTTGGGTCCTGCGTTATCCTTATCTCTTATGCTATGTCTGTTCTAGGCTTAATCTCTTCCGTGAAAACGATGTTCCTTCTCCTCCTCTCTACTCTTTGATGCGCGTTTACCCGATCTTTCAAAGGTAATATGATAAATTGATTGGTAGAATTTCGACGTTGATGATTCAAAGACTCCGACCGGAACATATCAAGAACCCTTGCAACCACTACATCACTAGTCTGTGGTTATCAACCATTCTAAGACACGGTTGACCTCGCCAAGAAGATTTTTCTTGCAAGCGAATCGAGAACATAAGGAAGAACATATACATGCAATCAGAATATTGTTAATTACCAATAAAGTACTCGAGTTTGGGGTTCAACAAACCGATAAACGACAAAACTGTCTAAAACAGAATAATCTAAGCTAAACCTAAGCCTAAACTATGACGACTACCGTATATTTATAGGGGAACATGAGGGGGTCAACCTAGGCCGTGAAAAGAGGCGTCAACAACCTGGACTCCGACCTCGACACGATTACAAAACCCGACAGGGTCTAGAACGGTGACGCAACAACTTATTCCTTCGACTCTGACTAAATTATAAGGAATATTTGGTCAAGCATAGGTCCATTGGAAAGGGTTCGATATAAGTTTTTCAGTAAGTCTAAGAGCGCCTAAAACGGACTTCATATGAGAGAGTTATGCCCATTTTACTGACGTGTTATCTTGAGACTCGACCACGACCACGACTTCAACTAGAGCTCAGCCTCGAGTCCGAGTAGACTTGGCCTTCGAGGGGTGACGTCTGGGTAAGATTGTAGTGCTTCTCCCACGTTCCTAAGCAATAAAATATCGCAAGAATTTAGTAGTAATCTATCCAAGGAAATATGAACAACGAGAAACGAGTTCATCTGGTGGTCTAATTGTCGTGCACGTGTTCTTGTAATTGGACCTTGTATGATTTAAAAATTATTGGCGGTATTGATCGTATCCGAAGGAGCCATGGGCTCATCATCCTCCCCCTCTTGAATTGGAATCGTCCTCGACTCAAGCTCGTCTTCTTCTCCCAAGTAGTGCTTCAAATCTGAAATGTTAAATATGGGACTAACTCCTAAATCTACATGTATATCTAATTTGTATGCATTGGCATTGATTATCTCAATTATCTTAAATGGTCCATCAGCTCTACACATCAATTTTGATTTTCTTAGTTATGAAAACCTATCATTCCTCAAATGCAACCAAACTAAATTATTCGGTTCAAATTTTATTTCTTTCCTACCTTTACTTCCAGCAATCCTATACTTTTCAGTCATGCTATCTATATTCTTTTTAGTTATTTAATGCAACTTAAGAATAAATTCAGTACGTTTCTTAACATCTAAATTAAGTCTTTCAAAAGTAGGCAAATGTAGTAAATCAATAGGAGTACGTGGATTAAATCCATACACTACCTGGACCGGACTTACTTTGGTGGTGAAGTGTACTGACCTATTATAAGCAAATTCAATATGCGCTAAACACTTTTCCCATATTCTCAAATTTTTCTTTAGAATAGTCCGTAACATGGTCGATAATATACGATTGATAACCTCTGTTTGACCGCCGGTCTAGGGATGACACGTAGTAGAAAACAGCAGCTTCGTCCCCAATTTATTCCAAAGTGATCTCCAAAAGTGACTCAAAAACTTTGTGTCACGATCTGAGACGATAGTATTAGGCACTCCATGTAATCGAACGATTTCACTGAAAAACAAATCAGCTATGTTTGTAACATCATCGCTCTTGTGATAGAGTATAAAACATGCTATTTTAGAAAATCTATCCACAACTACAAATATGCTATCCCTCCCCCTCATTGTCCCAGGCAGTCCTAAAATAAAATCCATAGAAATATCCTCACATCATGCACTATGATGAGCAATGTTGGCCTGATCTTCCGATAGGTAGCGATAAGTCGGTGGGTGGAGAACTCGACGTTGATGATCCAAAGGCTTCGACCCGAACAGATCGTCTCCCTTGCAATCACTACACCACAACTCCGATTGTTATCAACCGTGTCGCGCGGTTGACCTCGCCAAGAAGGCTCAATCCCTGCAAGCATACCGAGAACACAAGCAAGAACGTAGAAGATGCAATCTAAAATATTACAAATTGAATTCAAGCACTCGAAGTCGGGGTTCCACAAACACTTGCGGCGGCCTAATCGGTCCGGAACAAGAGCGAAAATCTCACAATTTGTGTGTAGATCAATATCTAAGTAAAACCCAACCCTAATTAGGGCGGCGGCTACTGTATATAAAAGACTACGGTCGGCCAAGGACCCCTAGACGCGTCCCTAATGGACTCCAACACGTTACACGGCCCAAAGGCCCAAAAGATGGTGGCGCAGCACCCTGATAGATTCTGGACGTCCACTTGTTTTGACGATTCCCGTTGACTCAGAAAGAATTTGGACATGGGACCAGTACCGTTGGAAAGCTTATCTCCTTAGCTTTCGAACCATGTGTAGAACATCGAAAACGGAGTCCGTATGCATCCTGGGTGACGATTTTAGTGCGGACTGGTCCTGGACTCCGAAACAGACTCGAACTGGATTGGGCCTCCACCTTGGCTTGGGCGCCCTTGCTGTTCTTCTCCCGTGTTCCTAAGTAACAATACATCACAATTATTCAGTAGCATTCCATCCTCATCAAAATATAAAGGAACACTAAGGAACGAGCTCACCTCATGATTTAGTTGACGTGCACGAGCTCGTGTCAATGGACCTATTGTTGGAGGAATACTCGGTGTGTGTGTATCCGAAAGATTGATGTCCTCATCACACTAGGAACAGGAAGATGCATGTAAAGACCATGCGGATTCAAGCGAGACTTAGCTTTATTGCAAGTGGTGCATCGGGACACGTAGCGTTTGATATGTCGTCTCATCTTTAGCCAAAAGAAGTGGGTGGCTAGCACATTTTTAGTCTTCTTTGCTCCAAAATGTACCATCAATTCTCCTCCATGCGCCTCCTGTAACAACAAAAGACGAACAGAGCTAGTTGGAATGCATAGCTTGTTAGCATGATAGAGCAATCCTTCATTCAGCGCATATTTATTCCATATTTTCCCTTCTTTACAATGTTCAAGCACTTGTTTAAAATCCAAATCAGCAGCATATAAGTCCTTAATGGTCTCTAAACCAAAAATCTTATGATCAAATTGAGATAACATAGTATAACACCTAGAAAGCGCATCAGCAATCACATTGTCCTTTCCTTTCTTATGTTTTATGACCTATAGAAAAGATTCAATAAATTCAACCCATTTAGCATATCGTTTATTCAATTTAGCTTGACTCCTAATATGTTTCAGTGATTCATGATCAGAATGTATAACAAATTCTTTGGACCATAGATATTATTGCCAAGTTTCAAGCACATGAACTAAAGCATATAATTCTTTATCATAAGTGGAATAATTCAGACTTATCCTACTTAATTTCTCACTGAAATAAGGAACAAGTTTACCTTCTTGAATTAGCACACATCTAATTCTAATCCCACTAGCATCACATTCTAGTTCAAAGGTCTTACCAAAATCAGGGAGTTGAAGCAATAGTGTATGGGTGAGCTTCTCTTTCAAAAACTTGAATGCTTGTTCTTGTGCAAGTCCCCATTTGAAAAACACTCATTTCTTCGTCAATTCATTCAATAGGGCAGCAACGGTGTTGAAATCCCGCACAAAGCGCCGATAGAAACCCGAAAGACCATGAAGGCTTCTCACTTGAGTAACAGTCTGAGTGGTTGGCCAGCTCTTTATGACCTCAATTTTTTCTTCATCCACCTCTATTCCCTGTGGAGTAACAACATAGCCAAGAAAAGAAACTTGATACGTGCAAAAGATGTACTTTTCGAGGTTACCAAACAAACGTGCATCTCTCAAAGCGTTAAAAATAGCACGTAAGTGATCAAAGTGTAGTTCATATAACTTGCTGTAAATCAAGATATTATCAAAGTAAACCACCATAAATCTCCCAATGAAAGCACGTAAAACTTCGTTCATAAAGCGTATGAAAGAACTAGGTGCATTAGTTAACCCAAAAAGGATTACTAACCACTCATACAAGTCAAACTTAGTTCTAAACGTAGTTTTCCATTCATCTCCAAGTTTCATCCTAATTTGGTGGTATCCACTTCGCAAGTTAATTTTACTGAAAATTATAGAACCACTCAACTCATCAAGCATATCATCTAACCTAGTGATAGGGTGATGATATCTCATAATAATATTATTAATGGCTCTACAATCAATACATATACACCAACTACCATCTTTCTTAGGAATCAAAAGAACAGGAACAACACAAGGACTAAGACTTTCTCGTACGTGCCGGCGATCCAAAAGGTCTTCAACTTATCGCTTAATTTCCTTAGTCTCTTCCGGGTTGGTCCTATATGCAGCACAGTTTGGGAAAGTTGCTCCTGGAATTAAATCAATTTGATGTTCTATCCCTCGAATTGGTGGTAATCCCGGGGGAACTTTAGCTGAAAATACATCCAAAAACTCCTTCAAAAGGTTAGCAACAACATGAGGCAAAGAGATAAATATATTCTCGAGTGAAACTAAGGTATCTTTGCATATCAAAGCATAGCATGGCAGCTCATTATCATAGATTTTAGCAAGGTCAGATTTAATAGCAAGCATAATACACCTTTTTAGTCTAATTCCATCGGACTTAGAAGTTGTTGTTGCTTTCTCCTTTTTGGGTGGAATTTTTTTTTCAGCTACTTGGTGATTTTTAATTTCATTCTCAAACTCTTTTCTCTTATTTTCAACTATCACTTGTTCACATTTCACAATTTCAGCAGGGGTTAAAAGCAAAAAAGTTATTTTCTTTCCTTTATGCATAAGGGTGTACTTATTACTTCTACTATGATGTGTTACATCGGTATCAAACTCCCATGGTCGTCCTAAAAGTGAACATGCTTGCATAGACACTACATCAAAATCAACACAATCAAGGTATGAACCAATAGAAAAATGCACGCTGGTTGTTTGTATTACCTTCACCTTACCACTTTTGTTGAACCATTGAATATGATAAGGGTGATAATGGTTTCTTGTCGGCAAGGCAAGCTTCTTTATCATATCTGAACTTATCAAGTTGTTGCAGTTTCCTCCATCAATAATAACTCGAACACGATAATCCTTGACTATGAGAAACATTTGAAACAAATTGTGAAGTTGTAGCTGTTCCGCTTTCTCCATTTGAGTGCTTAACATTCGCTGCACAATGAGGGTCCGATAATCCTCCGTGGCAGTGGCATCAAACACTTCCTCGTAGTCAATATCCGTCTCACGTACATCCTAGTCACCTGCATGGTTAGCTGCAAGAGCATATCCATCCTCAATATCACTAGCACTTACATATCCACCATCTTCTATTACAATGTACGCGTGCTGACTTGTTCAATCCTTCATTACATGGCCTATTCCCTTACATTGGTGGCAAATAATCCGAGTCGTGCGACCAGTCGAGGCAACCGAAGAAGAGCTCTTCGCTGGACCCTGCACACTTATAGATTTGCTTACCTCGGGAACATGTGACGGTGTCAAAGTTACTGTTGAACGCGCCCTACTTGAGAAGGGGGTAGCAGACCGTGTAGCTGAACGTGGGGCTATTTTGGCTTGTTCCGGTGTTGATTTGGAAGCAGTCGTGCTTCCAAAATTTCTCCTTGATCTCTGTTGTCGTCCCTACAATTCTTTTTCTGTTAAACATGCAAGTTGGAACATTCTAGGAACACTATCGTATTCTTTGTAATCAACTATATCATGAATTCCACGTCTTAACCCTCCATAAAAGCGTGCCATTGCAGTCTCTTCATCCTCAATAATATCACAATGCAACATACTAATTTGAAGCTCCTGATAATATTTTTCTACGGATCTATCACCTTGGTTTAAGCGCTGCAATTTCTTACCATGGTTAGTCAAAGATAGAAAATATTGTGAGTTCTTTCCTCAAAACACACTCTTTCGTATCTGATGCTTCTCCTACCATGGTTAGTCGAAGATAGAAAACAACAAAAAATAAATTATCCCTATCGGCTACTAGGTGGTGGAGGTAGAGTCATACACTCTCAAGCATCTTACCACACTCTTGCAAGTGTTCTTACCAATCACCGCAGTTGGTATAACCGGTGGCTAGTTTGTGATACCTTATTGGGTGCGAGTGAGGTAATTGCAAGGGAAGATATTGTTCTGATCGAGAGAAGGTGTAGCTTGGATAGGCTTGAGTAGCAAGGAATAGTAATTAATGAAATCAGATTAGCAAAGCTGAATAAAAGTCCACAGTACTTGTCACAGTTGCTGACTCGAACATGTTCCTAGAACCAGCTTAAGCAAGCTGAAGACTATATCAGACACAAGCACAAAGGAACAGAATTCGCAATGCAAAGAAATTCTCTCTTTTTTCAATTCTCTCCTTTTTTCTCTCTCTTTTTGCACTCTTTGCTTTCTTGACACTCTTTGCTTCTTGCTTACTATTTTTTGCGAATGTGACACAAACTCAAAACTCTTCTACTGACTTTTCTAAGTCGAAAGAGGTATATGGTCACAAACTTTTTCCAGAGAGCAGAGGTATAAAGGTAATAAAAAGATACTCTCTCTCTCTCTCTCTCTCTGAACTTTGCCTATAGTGGTCGAATCCGAGAAGATGGACAACTCTGACTAAGTGGTTGGATCCAAGAAGGTGGGCGAATCCGACTAGGTGGTTGCGGCGACTAGGTGGTCGGACCCCGACTGGGTGGTCGGAGTGACTAGTGGTCGAACCGAGTAGATGGTCGACTCGACTTGTGGTCAAACCTGAGTAGATTGTCGAATTCGAGTAGGTGATCGAACACAACTAGTTGTCGAACCTGAGTTAATGGTCGAACCCGACTAGTGGTCGAAGTGAAGTAGGTGGTCGAACACGACTAGTAGTTGAACCCGAGTTGATGGTTGAACTTGACTAGTGGTCGACATGGCCTGTGACACAATCTCAACTAAAGCAGACAAGGGTAAATTGAGATACACAACGACTAATACAGCAAAGACTCGACACTAGAAACTAGAACATGATGACTCAACCAGCAACAAAGACACCGACGATGGATTCAAACTCAACAATGCAAAAACTGAAAAAAATCGCAAAAAGCTCAAAGTGGTTTGGACAACGAAAAAACTAAGATCTAAATATTTTTGTGGGGCAATTTTTTGGACTCTAGGTAATGAAAAACGACGAAACAAAGGGGATAACTGAGATTACCTAACGGGTAATTGAGGCTCTAATACCACTTGATGCGCATTTAATCGATCTTTCGAAGGTAATATGACAAGTCGATTGGTGGAGTTTCAACGTTGATGATCCAAAGGCTCTGACCAGAACAGATTGAGAACCCTCGCAAGCACTACACCACTACTTCGTGGTTATCAACCATGCCAAGGCGCAGTTGATCTCACCAAGAAGGCTTTTCCTGCAAACCAATCGAGAACACAAGCAAGAACAGGTAGAAGCAATCTAAATATTGCTAATTATCAATGAAATACTCGAGTTTAGGGTTCAACAAACCGATCAACGGTGAAACTGTTTAAAATAGAATAATCTAAGCTAAATCTGAGCATAAACTATGATGACTACCGTATATTTATAGGGGAACATGAGGGGGTCAACCTAGGGTTGTGCAGCCATGGAAAGAGGCGTGCACAACCTGGACTCCAACCTCGACACGATTACAAAACCCGACAGGGTCCAGAACGGTGACGCGGTACCTTATTCCTTCGACTCTCACTAAACTATAAGGAATTTTGGTCTAGCATAGATTCATTGGAAAGAGCTCAACATAAGTTTTCCAGCAAGTCCAAGAATGCATAAAACGGACTTCGTATGAGAGAGTTATGCCCGTTTTACTGACATGCTGTCTTGAGACTTGACCACGATCATGACTTCGATTGGAGCTCAGCCTCGAGTCCGAGTAGACTTGGCCTTCGAGGGGTGACGTCCGGGTACGGTTGTAGTGCTTCTTTCACGTTCCTAAGCAGTAAAAGATCACAAGAATCTAGTAGTAATCCATCTAAGGAAACATGAACAACGAGAAATGAGTTCACCTGGTGGTCTAATTATCGTGCACGTGCTCTTGTAATTGGACCTTGTATGATTTGAGGATTATTGGCGATATTGATTGTATCTGAAGGAGCCATAAGCTCATCACTCTCTCTCTCTCTCTCTCTCTCTCTCTCTCTCTCTCTCTCTCTCTCTCTCTCTCTCTCTCTCTCTCTCTCTCTAGAAGATAATCTTCCATTGCTCCATCAAAATCAAGCCTCCATGCTTCAATTGAAATTCCACACGCACAGATCAAGCTACTGACATTGTTCCAGGCGTAGAGCCATAC
Organism: Phragmites australis; assembly: GCF_958298935.1. Taxonomy (NCBI): domain Eukaryota; kingdom Viridiplantae; phylum Streptophyta; class Magnoliopsida; order Poales; family Poaceae; genus Phragmites; species Phragmites australis. The sequence continues at coordinate 14,136,189 of NC_084936.1, read as the reverse complement.
TCCACTGCTGCCTACATATAGGTTAAGCATGCAAAGCTCGTCATCGACAATCTCGAGCCAATCGTGGCTGCTAGCACGTGACAGGTCGGAAAACAATCGTTGAGACCCTACCTCGGTCATCCCCACATGTTGGCTATAGAGCAAGGCCTCTAGGGATGGACTATCCCCGTCAAGTGGGGCGTACCAAATCGGTATAGGGGTGTTAGAGTGATGCCCGAATCTAGCGAGGGGTGACCTCATTGGTTGTTGAGGACGCCACGTGTGATGGCCAGCATAGAGCTGCTGGATGTAGCCATCCTCGGTGAGCATTGCCGTTTTTGCACCTCTGGTGTCCCATGAGGTAGCACCCCTTTGTTGTCTTGGGCCCTGGAATGGGGTCATCCCTCCACCTCGGTCGGCGTGTGGCGACTCCACCTCCGCCGTGTTTGTCCCCATTGGAGTGGTGCCGCCTCTGCATCTCTACTCGTTGTGGTGCCGCTTGATCCAGCCTCTCCCACGCGCATTGCCAAGTAGGGAGGACGTTGGTGGTTCATGCACGGCTCCTTAGGCAACGTCCTATGCACCTACGCAGGGGGGCGCTTGATGGAAGTTACATTTATTTGCTTGCCACCGTGGAGCGCTGGCTGAGTGCCTGCAGATGGGTCACCGCTCGAGTAGGCATCTGACGCCGGGAGCGGGACAAACACGTCAGACTTTTTTCATGGACGGTTACACAGGCTCTTAGCTATTTAAGCATCCCTAAAATAGTTATTCCCATTGTAGGTTTAGTCTCTTGTCTTATATGATGATGTAGCATTTTTTCTCTCTTTAAGAGTCTAGATAAGCGTCTATGTATTGTGCGTGCCCTTGCTCTATGTACAAGCCCGTAACCCCCAAATTTCTCTCTCCCTTGCTCTAATATGTCAGTTTTGCTATGTGAGTTCTTGTTGATTTTGCTCTTTGAATTTTTACAGAGTTGCATTTAAGTTGAGACAAATTTGCTCTTTGAATTCATATGAATTTGCTTGCAAATTGAAACAAATTTGCTTTTATGAGTCCTTGTTGATTTTGCTCTCTGAACTTATACAGATTTGCCATTTAACTAAAACAAATTTGCACTCTTAATTCTTGTGAATTTACTTGTAAATCAAAACAAATTTGCTGCTAAGATTGTGTGAATTTGCTTGTAAAATGAAACAAATCTGCCCTTAGGATTGTGTGGATTTGCTTGTAAAATGAAACAAATTTGCTTTGTTGTTATGAGTTGGTGCGGATTTTCTTTGTAAATTGAAAAAAATTGTTTAATGAGTTTATATGGATTTGCTCGTTGGGTTCATGTGAATTCCTTGTAGTTTGAAATAAATTTGGTCAATGAGTATGTATGTATTTGCTTATGGATTTAGACAAAGTGCTCTCTGAATTTATAGGGGAAGCAAAAATAGCCTTGCTTTTGTAAGTTGACAGGGGCATTGGTGACAAGGAAAGTGAGAACACATTATGTGGGGCATATTGAACAGCTTTAGATTGAAGCACCGGTTCGTCTTGCCAAAAAAATGGCATTGAGCGTCCCCATGTCCCTGTTTCGGCCCAACGATGGTGGCTCAGGCGTGCACGATCGGCCCAGGCGGGAGCCAGATGCGTGGCCCAGGCGGGCGCTAGCGCGCAGCCCAGCCAGGCACGACCTTGCGCCGTGGCACGGTGCGGATCGACCCAGTGGGTGGCCTCAGCCCAGTGGGCTGCTCAGCCTAGGTGGGCGGGGACAGGTTCCTCGTCGGGTCTCTATTCCCTGCACGGGGATGAAGATGGGAAGAAAATAGTCCCCACGAGCGGAGATGGGGATGGAAAATTTTCCTTCATGTGAGGATGGGGATGGAGAGCCATTCCCCGATAAAAAATTCCCCATTGATATCCCTACCCGCAGTGGGTAAAAGCACAACATTTGGTGGGGCTGGCGTGGGCACAATCCAAACAGCCGCATTAACGGGGGCTCATGCGGTATTGGGTTCATATGATGCGCCTGCTTCGCCCGACACGGACTACTACACTTGCCTCGCTTAAGCTCAACGACAGAAAAGGAAAACGAGGATCAGGTCAGGATGGACCTAAAATATGGGTGTGCATGCGATGGGTTTAAGGCTGCACGTGCAGGCTTTAGCACAGTTCATCAGTGTCCTAACCCAGCAGCAAATAACCACCAAAATGCAGTGTCCGACAGCAAAACCAAGTTTTTACGGTGTTCTATAGCCAAAACCAACATCCAAGGGTGTACCATAGCAAACGTATCGCTTCAAAAAAATACAACCCGAGCACATATTTGTCAGGTGCTTAATACGGACTGAATCAAGCCATTAATCTCACTTCATTTTACCTAACGAGCATGAACAGTACATTCATGAAAAGGATTACCGCAGGTTTGTAATTTGGACAATCTTGGACCTGCCCACATAATTAAAGATGTTAGACTTAATATACAAAACTTCCATACGGCCATTAATTTTGTATTTCTACATGGTGAGTACCTAAGCAAGGAAAGGTTGTTTTAAATGGTGCAGCAGGTTACCCAAAAACATGTAAAACCATCACACATCGCGTTTTGAAATACACTGTATATTTCGAATGAGTTTACATAATTCAGCAAGCACAAGAACTTTCTTTTCTGTTCTCAATCTTGTTACAAGATCAGCAGGTGTTCTTGGCAAAAATAGGCCCTGCCTGCACGGTAAAAGTTTTCAGATACCTGGAAATGATTCAAGAACATAGTTTAGAGACGAGTGGATGTTTGTGCTGCATCAAAGAGCTAGGAAATTTCCAGGCAAAATATCACCAAAGAAAATGGTGAATAATATAAACGGAATTAACTACAGATGTATGCTTTATTGACAAAGCTAAATGTGCCCCTGGTGGCATTTCACCCCATATCCACAACATTGGGTATGCTTTGAAATTTGAATAAAATCATAACTTTGATTGCATCCTCAATGGTGCTGATATGGAGTCGATATGCCCCCTAGGGAAATTCATGTTTAGTAACACTTCAAACCTACTCTTCCATACACATTTGTAAGTTAAAAATGCTCTTCCATACGTACCCCTACAATTAATATAGGGTGTGCCACTTCAAACCTACTCTTCCATACACATTTGTAAGTTAAAAATGCTCTTCCATACATACCCCTATAATTAATGATACTTCATACATTATAACCCAAAAGCACAACCTGACAATGGTTAGTTAAACCTGACTCGTTATTGCTAGTGCAAAACGTCCTACTGGCCTACTTTGATAATAATATGCCGTCAGACACGCTGTCCAAGCAAAATTAATCACACTCTGAAGATTGCTACTGCTAAACACCCTACTTTGATAATAATATGCCGTCAACTACCTCTTATCCTATGCAGCATTCTAGTTTATGGGGCACATTTATCGAACCATCACACAGGACTAGTGCAAATTTATGGCAATCTCTATTCTATTCATTTTCCAAAATCAATCATTTAGCAAAATACAGCTAAACAGAACAAATGCAACAATGCATCCTGCAAACTGCGATCTGTAATGCCATTCCATGTTTCACACATCCCAAATAATGCACATATCATGAAGCATTTTAATGTCAGTAGACTCACAAGTAAACATGTTACATGTCCCCTTATCATATTTATTCCTTTGGGGTTATCAAGGTATAGCAAAGACTTCAGATTAGCTTTTCACTTGGAGCATTCCCTAGATGGAACTTACTATTTCATAGTCACACCAGAATCGTGTCAGCAATTTAAGCATCCAAGTATATCATGTTAAATCATTCATTCTCTTCTACAGCATAGTTAAAAACCATAAAGGCTTCAGTAATTACACAAGTTGTCAGATCAGTGTTTCATAGTCCACATTAATGCATTATTGGTTGTTGAAGTGCACTAATAAACATCAGGGACCAATTCGGTTGCACCTTATGCACTTATCAGAGATTCAAACTCATATTAGTCTCTGTGAATAATTGCTTTACAAGTTCTTCAGTGAGCTAGACATGTTTTCATTCTTATTTTCTGTTCTTTTTTAACATTCATAATTCCAGGCCGACCGCACATTGATACTTTCCTCCTGAACTTCCAGCATAAGCTGCTTACAAAAATTTGGGTACAAACCAACTGGAAAGATAAGGTTTGACTTTATTTTGTATTATCACAACCTGGAGCTGATCATAAAATAAAATTGATAACAAAGACTGAAGCAACCACATGCAGTCAGGGAATTACTTTGCACAAGGACATGACGATAGAATACTTATCTACATATTTTCTGACCAAGAACTATCATTCAAAGCAATAAAACCCATGTAATAAAAGGTGGGTTGCAACTAAACTCTGTATCTAACTGATGAGATCAACACGAATATGGTCCAACAATAAAGAAAATGTCAACAGCATGCAAAATTGCAAACGCAAATCTCCTGCTTTTCAATTTTTGGCATTTAAATTCATGACATGTCCAAAGACCATAACACACATTAGAACATTGCAACAAGCAAAATATAGTGAACAAGACTTCAGAACTTAGAACAGCCGGGTCAGGCAAAAGAAACAGGGGAAGACTAATAAGTCACCAGAGTGGTTAAGACAAGAGAAAACATGGTTAAACTCACCATGTGCATCACCAAGAAAGCATGTCCTAAGCTCCTAACATTTGGAAAAAGAGCATACCTTGCTTCGCAGCAGGGTACAATCATGTAGAACCAAGCAAAATGCTGAAGACAAACTAAAAAACTCCGCCACGAATTTCTGAACAATCCATTTGGTTGTATTTGATTGAAAATGCTGAATCATGAGTCACCAAATAAATCATCGCTGTCATCAGCTGAATTCATCCTAGGTGCCTTCTCCTCAACAGCTTTGACTTTATCTGACTGATCATCTGACTTGTATGCCCAAGATGAGCCCACTTGTCCTGGAACAGAATACTCATAAAGGTCATCATAAATCCCACCTCTTGCTGTGCTCTTAACTTTTTTAAGCACCTCTTGTAGCTTATCCGTTACCCCACTTGGAGAGGTACTTTCTTTTGGTGAAGTTTGCTCCTTTCCTTTTGGTATGACAGTAACCTGTACAAGAGATTCATACTTCCCAACAAGACTGCCTTCCTTTACACCTATAGGGCCTGGTTCAGTTTCAACATCTGCACCATCTGAAATCCCAACCACTTGAGTAAGTTCTCCTCCAATCTGATCTCTAAATGATACTCTCAACTTTTTACTTCTCTTCAAGGGCCTTTCAACCGCCTGATTGTCATCATTTGCACCAGGGGCACCTATTGACGAACCTTTGGAACCAGAGGATATGTCAGATTTACTAATACCATAGCGGTTAAGTATTGTATTGTATGCCACAACAGCGTCTTCATCATTGGGGTCTGGAGGAGATGGCAAACTGACATCTGATGGAAGGCTAGGAGCTGGGAATAGAGCAGCTGTGTTCTTTCGCAGGATATAGGTTCTGGTTGATGCAGCAAAGCGAAGTGACTGTCCAACTTCAAGTTCAACAGGGTTGTCTTTCGTTAATCTCTCATTTGCAACAAATGTGCCATGAACTGATCCTAAATCGATAACATAGATGCTGAAAAAGAAAGGCATGGATGAGCTGCCAGTAATAAACCTAACACAATAATGGTACAGAAAAATATAAAATATTTTCTAAGGTGGCCATTTCTCTGACGGAAAAATTCTGGAAGGCATTCCTTAAGGTCCACAAACACACGAAAGCAAGGAACAAGTCACTGAAATGGAGCACAGAAACCAACTACTAGGACCGCATTGAATGTTGCAACCTATATGTGCATCCAAGTAAATGATTTTTACATTGATAATAAGTTGGCCTTAAAACTTCATTGGATACAGAACATCAAAGGTCGTGAGCATATTGGGGCACCGTAATTCATTATAGATCACCGTTAAGAGATCCGGACATCAAATTCTTTTTGTTAGTTAATATCCAGGGAATGAGTATTGGCTAAAGAAATCTGATAAAGTTATACACAAACCAATTATGAATCGATAACATGCTGAAACATAAATAGAAATATGGAGAAGCCCATAGTGATACATCTAAGGCACAATGGTAAAGAAAAACAATAGAAAACATCTTTCAACATGACCTACACAGTTCTATCGCAGAAAATTCTAAAGGAGGAATGCCTGGGTGTCTATAAATGACTGACAGCAGGGGAACACAGACAGTGACTATTAAGATGCATTTCAACATATTTTCTATATGTGCATTCAAAGGTATATAATTTTGCCATTGATAACATGGTCCGTCTTCATACTTGGTAAGATGCATGAACACAAAAGGTCAAGAATATTTATTGACATGGAATTTCATAACTGATTAATATTCATGAGATCAGAACCACGAGTTCTTCTTCTAGAACATTTAACATCCAGGGAATATTTGATACTGGTTAAACAAAGCTGCCTCACTAATCATCAAATACATCAAAACATAAAGTAGAAACACATGTGATCGAACATGGGGATCAAACCTTCCATTCCTGTGTGGAATGACAGCAGCATGCTGGCGCGACACAGACTGATGGTCTAACACGAAATCACAAGCAGGCACCTGCCTCCCGAATATATGCCTCCTCTTGTCCAGATTGATCCTATCAATGACCTCCCCATCCTTCAACACATCAAGATAGTAAACCCCATGGCGTGGCTCAATCGCCCAGTCTGGAGGTTGCCATGTCGACTGCCCTCCACCGATCTGTGTCCCAACATGCCCAGGAGAAACAGCATCTAGCCCTGCCACCCTCGAGCTGGCGCCTTGCGGACTTTGGTGATTCTGACCCAGCACAAAATTAGAATTTTGTGGCAGTGTCAACGGAGCCAGTGGAGCTTTAGCTGCTCTTGCAGTTGCAGGTGTGTTCTTGGTGCCCGACCCAGACTGCACTGAAAAGGGCTCCAAGGTCTGCGCCTTCTTGAAGCGATCAAGACCGCCACGGTACATCTCCACTCACCTCTTTTGGTTCCGGTCTCTACCACTCCAAATCCAGCAGCTGATGCACTTGTGTACTTAAATTTTGCTGACAAACCCAGGAGCTTGCCCAAGATCTCCTACGGATAGGTTACATCAAATCAGTAATAGCGAAGAAAATAACTTGCAGCCAAATCGATGGTGAATACCAAGTGGCGGACTTAGACGAGGGGCATAGGGTTTCAGATGAATCCCCCTTCATTGGAAAATAAACTGGAATTACAACTCCACCACGTAGCCAACGAATCCGCAACGGACTGGACGGATTGGAGTAACCATCCCAGAAAGAAAAATTTCGGATTCGATTGCACGCAGCAATTAAAGGAAAGGTTAATTAAAAAAAACTAACGGAAAGCCGGAACAAAGTCAGGTCGTAGAACAACCCATTGAAGCAAGGTAAGGTTCCTTACAATTGAATGAAGAAATCGATCGAAGTCCTAACGGATCTGCACTCCACGCCAGTCCTGCACCAGTAGAGTCGGTGGGGAGGAAGTCGAGGTCGCCGGCGGCGTCCACTAGCTTCTCGAGGAGGCCATTAAGCGTCCACTAGCTTGATGAACACCACCCGCCGCAGGAAGAGGAAGTCGAGGTCGCCGCCGTGGATCCCTATGCTGCTGCTGCTGTGCGTCGCCTGCTGGCCCGCCGCCGGGCAATGCCCTCCTGTCAATCGGTTTCAGTCTCGCACTCTCGCTTTGGATTGGGGGGACTCGTGATGGGCTTTAGCACAATGGGCTGAGAAACGTCCACTAGCACTGGTATTGGGTATTACAACCAACATTTCTCGCGGCCCGCGGCCCCCTCCTGCCGCCACCCTCCCGAAACCTTTGTACGCTGATACTTTATATGTCATCCAAAAAATTCACTTCCTTCCCTTTCATGCCACTTCCATTACTTTCAAGAGATTGTGTGGCCGTAAGAGTCTTGGATCTTGTCGATTTGTAACTATAGTGGGTTGACCAACAACCCGTACCACCCTAATCCGACCACAACCGGACATGGCCAGCCCTAGTTAGTTCAATCTCAAATCGATCCCTATCCCTAAACCAAATCAGATTGGACCAGGCTCGCCATGAAGCTTCGTGGGTAGGGAATCACGAGCAGCATGGTGGCAAGAATGACAACAAAGACGGTCTGCAACAGACAATGGAACTTCCCCTCCACGCCATGTGGTCCGCCGAGTGGAGGTGGAAGATGAGCAGCCGCCGCGCTAATAATGTCACGGCGGTGACCATCTGCGACAGCGCATGCCACATGGGCGCCCGGATCCAGTCCAAGTGGATGGTGACCGTGGAGAAGATGAGCAGCGCCTAAGAGATGGACGGATGCTCGAAGTTGTGCAAGTGGTTCAAGGGGATGGCGCCATATCATTGAACGGCTGGTGCTTCGCAAGGCCGATGACCAGCTCCATCAAGATGGAGATCACCATGCTGATGATGATTAGGATGAGCTTGAGGTGGCAGACACCCCCGCACTAGGAACTAGACCGGCGCCGCATAGGAGCTCGACCACAGCAAGAACAAGCGGATGTGGCTGAACAGCTGCCACAGGCCGATGAGGAGGAAGCCGGTGCCTAGCGCGACGTGCCTCACAAGCTCCAAACCGGATGCCGGCGGAAGAGCTCGTCCGTGGTGGACCTCAAAATCAATCACCAAACGCCACCCATGCCCCTCTCATCTCTTGTGTATGTGACTTGCCACACCGCCACCGCTGCCCGAGAAGGAGGAGGCAGAGCTTTTCCACACTCCGCCGCTATCGCTGGTGAGATCGAGGTAAACCCTAGTTCTTTTCATCTAGATTTGAAATTTTCCATCTCGAGTTAAAAAATTGTAGTTGAAATTTTTCATATCAAGTTGAAAGTTTCCAAATCAAGTTGGAAACTATGAGTCGACAATTTTCAAATCTACTTGAGAGTTTTTAAGATGCAAGATTGTTGTTGGATTTTGACTTTGTTCTAGTGGTGGAAGGAGAGGCGGTGAAGGAGGAAGGGAAAGAGTAGCCTTATCAAAACAAGCATATGAGATCAATCGTGTCTTCCACTGCTAGCGGTCAAACGCAAAATAGGATCCCTCACCCCTTTCTCATTCTCCTTCCACTCCGACAGTAGAGTCGACGCGCTCCTCCAATAGTGTAGACTACTTAATCGGAAAAAGTGTACAACTGCTGCCTATAAGGCTTACACACATATTAGTCATAAATAGACAACTTCTCCAAAATATTAACTACATATTAAATATAACATAGTCTCCGAACTTTATATGCGACCCACATGTAAGTGTTTTTAACGTTGTTGGCCATCGCCCCTCTCAAATAAGTCGATGGTAGCTAGACCTCTCTCTCCACAACCTATCCACTACCCACTACGTTAGAAATCATCAAATAAGACATATCATTAGTGACAGCTTCTCAATACGCATCACTAATGTAGACGGATCCAGAGTCGATCCGTCACTAATGTGTGGCCTGGGTCGGGACTCGGCCACGATCCATCACTAATGCGGGTTCATTAGTGACGACAAAGCGAACGGCCTGTCATTAAAAATATTAGTGACGGGTCACATTAATGTCTATCACTAATAATTCAATCATTAGTGGCGAGTATATGGAACATACGTCACTAAATGTAACCTACTCATTAGTGACATGTCGTTATGAGACCGTCACTAATATTAAAGTAATTAATTAGTGATGGGTCATAGTTGTTACCATCACTAATGACCGACTCATTAGTGATGGGTGTCCTTATCACCCGTTACTAATTTCTGTCACTCTTATCTGCTCGACCACTCTTATTCATCCATTTCTCTCTCTTGACCACTCTCATCATTGCTCACGTCCGCTCGCCTCCTCCTCCCGCTGTCGCTGCCATTCGCACCTCGCCACCGACGCTATTGCCATCCTCCCCCCTCCACCACAACCCGACGTACGCCGCCGCCCCTCTCTACCTGCTAGGGTTAGGATGATGGATCAAGGTAGTGGCGGGGGCAGTTGCCGTCGCCGTGGCGGACTTGGATGGATCCTAACAACTCCTCCATCGGCTCATGCACTAGGCGTACACTACCCTCTAGGCATTCTTCCACCGACCACGATAGAGACCGATCATAGTAACATCTTTTCTTTTCCCCCCTCATTGTTAGGCTCATAGTAACATTCATTAGGACATATGTTCAAGGGGAGAAAGTAGTGGGGATATCACTATCTCTTTTGACATATGTTCAAGGGGAGAAAGTAGTGGGGATATCACTATTAGGGCATGTGGCAAGGCATCACCGATTTTATTGCATTCCGAAAAAACCGCCGTTGAAGGGTGCCTGAAAGTGCTTGAGGAGAATGGATTCTTTTTGCCTGATTATAACTATTTTCGAATAAAAGCGCTTGATGAGGGCAAAGAGGATTTAGCTTCGATCAGTGAGAGGCTTGCTCAGTTCAATGAATATTATATGATATAGTAATATGTAATGCAGTTGTTTTGATATACATGATTGTGAGCATGTATTATTTTTTATAATTTTATTTTCTTTGCTTGTAGGATATTTTTTGTGACATCTTTGCAGTAATTAGCTTTCATGCTATCTTAGATCAAGCCATGAAGCATCTTGGGTTAAGCTTTTATGGCCCCGGAGTGGACTTCACTGCTAAAGATAACTTCCAAGCTGATATAAGGTTTCATTTAACTGGAAATGAATCAGCTAATAAAACACTGTTTACTATCTATAGTAAAAGATCCAGTCATCCATGTCAAGCAAAAGAGAGTGTATTAATTCATGCGCTAATGTATATCGATGAAGTACTAGGATACATTATTTAGATTTCAACTATGTTAAATATCAGAGGTTATGTGCTCCAGCAAATGCTCAAGTGTAATGATGTATGGTTATTTGCATAAGTACGCAATATATGCATAACTATATTGTATGATTGACTTGAGTTAAATTCAAGTTTCTAGATATATATCTGTGTTCTTGAATGTGAAGACAGGTGCCAAATCCTAACATTGCTTTAGGATGTCGTCCATCGAAATTCAGTTCAGTTCTGTTGAATGGGATGTTGAAGTACTCTCTATTGCATGCATGCCTCTATTTTGAAAGTCGATCTCTTCTTGTAGAAGTTATTAGTGACGGGTTTTAGTTTTCACCCATCACTAATGTGTCATTAGTGATGGGTATTCTTATCACCTGTCATTAATGTTAAATAGTTAGTGACGGGTGTTCTTATAACCCATCACTAATGTTAAGTCATTAGTGACGAGTGTCCTTATAATCCGTCACTAATAAATGATGTTTACTATTATTTTATTCATCGAGCAGCATGACCAGACAGTGTCTGTCCACCGTGGCTGCTCGGTAAAGGGGTGATTTTTTTGGCGATTTTGTTGAGGCCAAATCAAATCTCGGTGATTTGAAGTTGGTGTCAGTCCCTGGCCTTTGAAGGTTTGTCTCCTCCCTCTCCTCCTCTTGCTCATATATGCATGCTGAATTATAGGGTTTAAGTTGAAATCAACAATTTTGCTTCTTCTCCCAGATCTTGATATATGTGGATTGTCCCCCTTAATTAGTGTACATGCGTAACCTACATCTCTTGTTCGGGAGTGTTTGATTATAAATATGACTTGGCAACTCGTTATATTTATAATAAGATGCTCCTAAATTGTCCACGTACTTTAGACAGTTTGAGGATATGTAGCCCGAGTAGTAGGTTTTTGTGCTCTTGTCTGGTTCTAGAGAGAATTTTGGTGGCATCTCCCTGTTGTTCTTTGGATGTGCACCCTCTCGGCTCGTTATCAAGACGTGTATTTGAAGAACGGCGGGGAGGTGCTACCAAAATTTTCTCCAGAACCGTACAAAAGCATGGAAACTTACTCGAGCCACATATCCTCGAATGGGATTAGGACCTATCTTTGCCTATTAGAAATTAGCTAGCATCCTTTGCCATAGATAACATGTATCATATTTGGATGTTAATTATTCTCTTGAATATCACTAGAACACACGTACACACTTAATTTAGTTAAATTGTTATTATATATTCTCTATCGTTTCTATTTAGAAATAATATTTTTTCAATTTGTAGATGGTGGATCGAAGTTGGATGTACCTTGATTGTCGTACTTGTAACGAGTACATAAGCGTGGTGAAGTCATTCTTGATTGTCACGGTGGCGGATATGGAAGGTCGGGGTAAAACAGCAATTTGGTGTATATGTTATGATTGCAAGAATGAGAAGAAGTTCCCAAAAACCTAACAATGTGTATGATCACTTGTTAAGGCGTGGATTGAAAGAGAGATATCATGTTGGGAACAAAAACGATGAGGAAGACCTTAACGAAGAGGAAATGGATCAGATCCTCCCGGATAGTAGTACAAATCAAGGACTCCCACCAGCCGGTGATATAGATGATTATCTCAGGGACGCAGACATATCAGGGTTCAATGATGACTATGTAAATTTCATAAAGAATATGGACCAAATGGTGCGTGATGCTGAGGGGCACGACGAGTATAGTGATGGTGAGTTTGCTAAATTCCAGGAATTGGTGCAAGACTCGAAGACACTATTTTATCCTGGCTGTAAGGAGAAATAAATGTTGTTATTTGTGGTGCTTACGCTTCTGCAATTGAAGGCAACCCACCATTGGTCTAATAGGAGTTTCAAAGCATTGTTGCATCTGCTAAAGGACATGCTACCAGAGGGGAACAAGATGCTCAAGAACGTCTACGACGTGAAGAAGATAGTTTATCCTTTGGGATTAGAGGTAGAAAAAATACATGCATGTAAAGAGGATTGTGTCCTAATTCGTGGAGAGTATGCAGACCTGGATCAATATCCTATTTGTGAAACCCATCGATACAAGTGTAGAAATGACGGTGGCGACGTGGAGGAAGGCAAACAGAGAAAAGGGCCTCCTAGAAAGGTGATGTTGTATTTCCCTGTAATTCCTTGTTTGAAGCATTTGTTCCAAAACAAAAAAGAGTCCCAATTGTTGCGGTAGCACAAGGAGGGTCGTAAAAATGACGCAATGATACGGCACCCTGCATATTCATCTCAGTGGTGAACCATTGATTTCACATTTGGCTGGTTAGTTAAAGAATTAAGAAATATTAGGTGTGCTATGAGCACAGATGGCATAAATCTATTCGGTAACATGAGTACCTCATATAGCACCTAGCCTATTGTACTGTCTATCTACAACCTTCCACCTTGACTTTGTAAAAAGCGAAAATATATTATGTTGTCGACCTTAATTCCTGGTCCAAGGCAACCTGGCAACGACATCGATGTGTACGTCAGGACTTGGGTGGATGATCTTAAAGCACTCTGGTCTAAAGGCGTTGAGGTTTGGGATCAGTATAAGTGAGAATACTTCACTCTATATGCCATGTTATTCGTCACCATCAATGATCTAACAACACTTTGTAATTTGTCAGAGTAGAGTAAAAGAAAAGGTGAAGCTTGCCCCTAATGCTTAGATGACACTGAGAGCATGTGGTTGAACAAGTCAAAGAAAATAGTGTACATGCAGCATCGATGTTTCCTTCCAAGGAACCACCGGTACCAGAAAATGAAGTTTCAGTCTGACGGCACAAGGGAGAAAGTGTCACCTCCAAGGCATTTTAGCGGGCAAGATGTCTATGATAAGGTTCAGGATATCAATATTGTCCTTGGGAAGCAAAAACGATCCTTCACGAGTGATAAAAATGGAATGTGGAACAAGAAATCAATTCTCTGGGGGTTTGATTATTGGAAATACTTAGACGTTCGTCATTGTATTGGCCTCATGCATGTAGAGAAGAATATCTACAATAGTCTCCTCGGTACAATGCTCAACATGAAGGGGAAAACAAAAGACCATAAAAATGCAAGAGCTGACCTTGAAGAAATGGGCTTAAGGCTGGAGATTCATGTCAAGGATACGGATAAAGGGAAATTCCTACCTCCATCTTGCATCACCCTATCCAAGAAGAAGAAAAAAGAGTTTTGCGAGTTCTTGCACGGTGTGAAAGTTTCCTCTGGTTACTTGTCCAACATTAGAAGACTTGTTTCGGTGAAAGAGCTGAAAATAGTTGCCGGCATGAAAACTCATGATTGCCATGTGATGTTGACGCAGATAATTGCGGTTGGAATTAGAAACATGTTGCCAATTGGTGTTCGAGAGGCTATCATGAGCATGTGTTTTTTTTTCAATACAATTGGTCAGAAGGTACTCGATCTGGAAGCGCGAGGCGAGCTAGAAAAAAGACACTTCGAGTCTCTATGTCTTCTCGAGATGTATTTCGTACCATCATTTTTCGATATCATGGTCCATCTCACATCTCACCTTGTGAAAGAGATTTATTTTTTTGGCCATGTGTTCCTGCATTAGATGTATCCGTATGAGGAATTTATGGGCGTTCTCAAGTTATACATAAGGAATAGAGCTTTTCCTGAGGGGTGCATCGCGCAGGGTTACTCTACAGAGGAGGTAGTAGAGTGGTGCGTTGATTACATGGACACAGATAACCCAATTGGTGTGCCTCATTCTCGCCACGAGGGTAGGCTCGCAGGGCAAGGAATTCTGGAGAAACATGCAATTACTCTTGAGCCGAAGGCATACGACCAAGCTCATTTCCTCGTGTTGCAACAAATGAGCGAAGTGTCTCCATATATCGACGAGCACAAGCAGTTGCTTCTTCAGGAGAATCCAGGGCGGACCGAAGCTTGGCTTGCGAAGCAACATATCCAAAGGTTCAACACTTGGTTTCGAGATCGAATCAATCAATCGAGTACTCCTACAAGTGATTTGATCAGGAAACTAGCAACAGACCATATATACACAATTACAACATATCAATGGTACGATATAAACGGTTACACATTTTACACAGTTGCCCAAGATCAGAAAAGCATATACCAGAACAGCGGTGTCTGTATAGATGCTTAGGATTACAACATGCAGAGGAGTACATACTATGGTCAGATAGAGAACACCTGAGAACTAGATTACTTGGGATTCAAGGTACCCCTGCTTCGGTGTCGTTGAGTACACGGGACAAAGGGCATTACCAAAGACAAGTACGGATTCACTAGCGTTAATCTCAAACTTGTTGGATATAAGGAAGAACCTTTCGTACTCGCTAAAAAAGTTACCCAGGTGTTTTATATGACTGACGCGATAGATAAGAAACTTCATGTGGTTCTCAGCGGGAAAAGACGGATTGTCGGAGTTGAAAACATGGTTGATGAGGACGAGTACAATCAATTTGATGAAATGCCTCCTTTTTCTACTGCGATCATGCCACAAGTTGCGTTCCGACCATAACGAAGAGATCCATGTCAAAAAAGTACGAAAATGGTTGTCACATGCCAAATGATACATGAATCAATGTAACCTCAAATTTGTAATATTTGTAATATTCAGTTAATTCTGAATTTCAATTTAACCAAAATTTGTAATATTTAGTTAAGTTTGAATTTCAATGTAATCTCAAATTTGTAATATTTGTAATATTCAGTTAAGTCTGAATTTCAATGTATCCTCAAATTTGTAATGTTTGTAATATTCACTAATGACATGTCGAATCCCAGGATGGAGAAACCTAGTCATTAATGACATGTCGTATCTATAACCCATCACTAATTTAAATATTTATAAATAACTGGCCCGAGAACCCTAGCCTCCAATTTACACATCCTAAGCTTCCTCCTCGACGCTGCACCCACCGCTCTGCTCCTCTAATCCAGTGTCGTATATGGCCGCCAACGAAAGGGACCTGGCGTCATCGTCCTCAGTGCCAGCCCCTGACAATGAATACATTGATTGGGACCTCTTGATGGTGGAGGCGGAGGAGGAGTATGAGAAGGAGAAAGCGATTGCCAATGATGAGGCGATCACTCGCATCGTCCATGAGGAAAAACTCATCAGCAAAGCTGAGGGAACGATTGAGGTCATCGTTAGTGATGAGGCTATCGGACACCTCTTGGCGGAGGAGGTGGAGATGGGCTGCGACTCTGACACTGACGACGGCGAGGAGGAGGAGGAGATGGGCGATGACTCTGACACCGAGGAGGAGGAGGAGGAGGAGGATGAGATGGGTGGCGACTCTAACACCGACGATGATGACGAGGAGGAGGAGGAGGAGATGCGCGGTGACTCTGACATGACCGACAACAATGAGGAGGAGGAGGAGGAGATGGGCGGCGACTCCGATATGACCGACAACGACACGAGGAGGAAGAGGATGAGGAGATGTGCGACTCTGACATGACCGACGAGGAGGAGGAGGAGGAGGAGATGGCCAGCGCCAGTGGCAATTCCTCGACGACATTGATGAATCGTAGTCCATTACTTACCTAGGTTTATGGTGCTAATCCGAATTTAGCAATTTGGATTTAGCACCCTTCTTTTGTAGTCCGAATGGGTTTTTTTTTTAATCCGGACCTTCTTTTGTAGTGATGAACTTACTTATCCTAAATAAATGAAAAATGTCAGTTAATTGGAAAAGTGTGTTAAATTGAGAATGCAAGTGAGACAGCTAATTGAGTACATTTTTCTCATCATCGTATTATCTTGCTGCCAAATCCTAACTTTGCTTTAGGATGCAGCCAATATATATGTAAATAGAGGGATGATCATATTAGTGACAGGTGATAACATCACGCGTCACTAAAGAGGTCATTAGTGACGGGTGGATTTACCACCCTTCACTAATTACTAAGTCCCAGTGACGGGGTGGTAAATCCACCCATCACTATGATCCGATCATTAGTAACGGGTGGTAAATTCACCTGTCACTAATGATATGTTTATAAATAATGGGCGCGGGAACCCTAGCCTCCAATTTTGCCTAAGTCCCTCCGCACCTGCCGCCCATTCCTCCTTGCCTCCTTCTCCCGGTCGTCCCCGAGGCCATTGTCATCTCCCTGCCATCCTTGTCCCCCTCCTCGACACCATCTCCCTGCCATCCTTGTCCCCGACTACCCCAATGACGAGGAGCCCACACTGTCATCGCCTCCTCCCCGACGAGCACCCCAACGCCGAGGAGCCCGCACCACCGTGCTCTACGCCACCATCATCCTCATCTCTCAAGGTAGGCCTCCTGCCGTCCCCTCCTCGCCGATGCCTACCGCCATCGTCCTCATCCGGCATTGTGAGTTACTTCTGTGTATTCTGCCATACTTTGTGTGCTGAGGGTGAATGCAAATGGTATGTCGGATTATATTACTTGATGATGATAGCGGCTAAGTGAGGTTGTGTGTGACAACGTAGTCTACTTAGGTGTGAGAATATGAACTTAGCATTTTAGCACAGATGAATTAGGCACACTGTTATCTTACCCATTTAACACTTACTATTGAATACTTAAACTCTACGTGTTCCTATTGTTGACCCTTGATTTGCGATTTCTATGTAGTATTTACGGTGATATAGGAGATAAAGGGTATGTGAATCAATATTTAGCAGCTTAGCACAACCATGTAGAATTTTTGCTTTTCAATATGCATAAATATGGAGGCTGCAGTGCATGCTGTTATTGGGAATGATCTAATAATTAAGAGTACGTTGTCACAGATACCGATGATATGAGATAGCCAATTTGGCATTTAGATGGTGACATCAGTCGTAACCCGCTTTCTGAGAGTAAAACTTAATAACATAAACATATTCTTGATGTTTATATGCTTGGCATATGCAATTTCCATGTTTACCTATTTTTATTCTTGCTTATGTTCAGTCATGATAGCGCACATTGATTCTTATTCTTGATTATCTGCTATTGTATATTCTTGTCACTAATGTATGCATATTGCACAACAAGTTCATGATGGTTAAAAATTAAATTTGTAAGAACATCCCAAAAATGAATTTAGGTTGTTTAACCTATTACGTCGTCTCCCGTTCGGGAGTGTTTGATTATAAATATGACTTGGTAACTCGTCATATTTATAAGAAGATGCTCTCGAATTGTCCACGTACTTTGGACAGTTCGAGGATATGTGTTCCGAGTATTAGGTTTATGTGCTCTTGTATGGTTCTAGAGAGAATTTCAGTGGTGTCTCCTGTTTTTTTCGGGATACACACCCTCTCGGCTCGTTGTTGAGACGTGTATTTGAAGAACAGCTGGGAGGTATTGCCGAAATTTTCTCTAGAACCGTACAAGAGCATGGAAACCTACTTGGGCCACATATCCTCGAATAGGATTAGGACCTATCTTTTCTTATTAGAAATTAGGTAGAATCCTTCGCTTTAGATAATAAATACATCATATTTTCATAAATACATATAAAAGTGAATATTGTTACTAAGACTTATACAATTGTACCTGCATATTTGTATTTACTAGATGTCTGTCAATGAGTCATCGGGATCCTCTGACAAAGCACAAGCTCCTAGTCAGAAGTCTGTGCAACCAGGTCCCAGTGGAGCAATAGTACGAAAGGCAAGGGCACAAGCAAAGTGGCCGACTGAAAAGATTACCGTCATGGAAATCGATGATAACAGCATGCCTACGGAGAAGAAGGCCCTACAGATGTTACAGAAGCTCGCAAGCCTTAATGCTCGGGAGAGGGTGTCATTGACCCTTCGGAAGTTCAAATACCTCACTATGGATCAAAAGAATGCATTGTTCAATGATGGTGTCAATACGTTTCAGGAGTTTTCGGAGAACACGAAGGTGAAGGCTTGTAGGGCTACTATGAAAATGATCACCAAACTTTGGAGAAGCCACAAGAGCAAGCTTGTGAATGAGTATATGGCAAAAGAGTTAGAGCCCTTCAACAAGTATCCAAATATTAAAAGAGAGGATTGGGAAGTTTTTGTGGCATTGAAGAGCTCTGAGATGTTCCAAACAGAGAGTTCAGTAAAGAAGCAGCTTCGGGAAAATAACAAGCAAAATAACAACCTGGGCACAGGCGGGTATGTGGGGAAAATAGATAAATGGCAGGTGGAGGATGCAAAGTTAGCCAATGAAGACCGCGAGAATCCTTGGTTGAAATTCCTGGGACGATCACAATCGTATTTGCGCACGAGGGGTGCACTATCAGATAGTGAAGAAATCACCTTCAAATCTAGCAAAATTGAGATAGTCGCTCAAAAGGTGAAAAAAATAGCAACCCACTCCTCCGAAGGTTCATTCACCAGGTTCAGGGAACATGACGTGCTCTCCACTGCGCTGGAAAACCCTGAGCACCCAAGTCGTATTCGAGGTGTGTCCAGTTCCCAAGGCTCAGTTAGGCTTCCCTAGACACGCCGGGATGTATAAGAAGAGGAAGAGGTCAATCCCAATAGATGTGGAAGCATTGACCCAGTCAATCTGGGAGATCATTTATCAAGATGTCCTGCAAAGGTTTGCGGCACAGGGAGTCATAATTTCTAGTGCACCAGCGAGTGGTAGCCTCATTGCTGGACACAAGAGTAGTCAAGCCTCCAGGGAGGTTGAACAACCTGTCTTCTCTCCATCTGTGGAGCCCGATACCATAGACCTTCTCGATGGACCCACGCTGTGCTCGCTGGTCATAAGGCATGGAGGCTACTATATTGAGGTTGCAAAGGGTCTGGTGCATCCAAATGTCCAAGTGTTACATACGTTCCCGATACGTCCTGACTATGCCGCGGTCTTCATGGATTTTGTACATGCTAACGCCATAGACACAGATTTGCTCGTTGCCCTCAATGATGAGATCAAAAAACTGAGTGAAGCTCATCTTCAAAGGATCCAATGGAAGAGGAGGGACATCGTGGTGCACGCGATATCTAAGAGCGATGCGCCTGCATGTTCAAGTTCCCTACCCCAACCTCAGCATCGAGATGCGCTAGTTGTGTCGCCTTTACCCACTCTGTCATCTACAGTTAAGCAACCTGAGGGCAACCTAGAGAAGAAGAAGAAGCCTTTGCCCACTCCGCCATCTACAAGTAAGTAACCTGAGAGCAGCCCAGAGAAGAAGAAGAAGTCCAGGCAGGGTCCAAGAAGCAATGGCTGAAGAAATCCAAGTCCTCTGGTAAGGACTCAATCGCCGAGAAGTGTTGGATAGGGGAAACTTAGACTGAGGAAAACCCAAAATTCAAGCTCGGGAAGCCCTTGCTGCTGGTAGATCCACTTCGGCGGGCGGGACAACCTTGTGTTGAGTTGCATAATAACTACCTGCAAGGTTGTAGAGAGAAGAAGGTTTCCACTGTCTTATATTACCAAAATCATCACTTCTTGACTCGGGACGGTTACTTCCTCATGGGCTTCAATGACTTATATGACCTCTTCAACCTCAATGATCTGGACATGGGGTTATTGTTATGCTTTACATTGTAATCCATTTAAAACTAGACATTCATTAATTATTACTACTAAATTCTCCAATCTAACTAATTTCTTATCTATAGACATTTGATACAAGAAACGAGGAAGAAGGAGCCCTTCGGATTCCTTGACCCCCAGAATGTGACGATTTCTTTGATGGAACAACAAAGGGAATTCGTTGTGAAATATGTGGCTAGGGCAATGAGCCACTTTTCGAAGAGAGACTACCTGATGGCCGCCCACAACACGGGTGACCATCGGATCTTACTAGTCATTGCCCCCAAGTGGAACTTGGTCTGGTACCTCAATTCATCAAGACCAGTGGTGGGACCTAACGGTGAACGGGGAAAACGTGACTATACTTTCTTCAAACAAATCCTTGACGAGTAAGCTCTTCATGACTTAGGTTACACATTGAACTTTTCAAACTTACACCAAATATTGACTATTGGATCTTTCTTCACATGTAGGGCTTTTGACTTGTATATGCGATGTGATCCAAAGTATGATCCACAAAGGAGCCCCGCACACTGACACATAAGACCGTCTTCATGGTAAGTGCCTGCAGACATATTTGCAAAGACTCTACTACTACATTTTTTTCTTTCGAACTGACGGCTTTTTCCCTCTCCAATGTCACAAACAACCACCGGGCAACTCCTGTGGATTCTACATTACATGTCACATGCTGCTATTCATGGCAGCAAAGGATATAAAATCCTCATATGTAAGATAATTGCATAGTCTTTTCATAGCTGCTTTTATTCATTACAAATATCTGATGATAAAATGGTTTTGCTCACGCTAATTGCATACTTTTTCCATAACTACTTTCATTCAGCAGGAATTCAGCTTATCAGACAGCAACATCAAGGAGTCTGCACTCTCCAACATTCGAGCACGGATCACCTAGTTCTTAATGACTGAAGTCGTCTCTTCGAAAGGTGAGTTCTGTTGTAGGGAGGCAGGGCTCTAACTTATGTAATTTGTGGTTGCACTTTTGACTTATATAATTTGTAGCTATCTTGATGTAATTTGTGGCTGCACTTTCAACTTATGTAATTCGAGGTTGCACTTTTGACTTATGTAATTCGAGCTCTTGATGTGGACTTACGTCGTTGTACGTTTCGAGGACTTTTGATTATGTAATTTGTGGTTGCATATCTCGTGACTTGGTCTCTACAATGTGGGTATATATCTTGAAATGAATGGTTATTATGGCATGAATGTATCTGGATGTCTCTTATTTGCAGGAGAAGATAGTTGCCAAATCCTGACATTACTTCAGGATGCAACCAGGAAAAATGTAAATCCCTTCAGGGGATGAGAATATTAGTGACGGGTGGTAAATTCATCCGTCACTGATGACCGAGTCCCAGTGACGGATAGCTTTCCAACCCGTCTCTAGAACTCAGTCATGAGAGACGGGTTGAAAAGATACCTGTCACTAATGACTCATAACACCCCGTCACTGATGATTCGGTCACCAGTGACGGCTTGTAGCTACCCATCACTGGTTCTAGATAATTAGTGAAGGGTGGTAAATGCACCCGTCACTAATGACTCGATCACTAGTGATTAGTTGTTGTTAGCACTCGTCACTAATGACAGAGTCCTAGAGACGGGTTGAAAATCTACCCATCACTAATAAGTCAGTAACCAATGACGGGTGGTAACAACCCATCATTGATGGCTCGGTCAATAGTTACGGTTTGTAGTTAACACCTGTCACTAATGACCGAGTCCTAGAGACGGATTGGAAAGCTACCCGTCACTAGGGATCGATAATTAGTGACGGGTGGTACATACACCCATCACTAATGACAGGCAACAGACCTGCTAAGGTTATAGGAGACGCATTTTAGTGACAGGTCTCAATTATGACCCGTCACTGATGATTGTCATTAGTGACGGGTTCCAACTCGTCACTAATGTTTTATCATTAGTAACACAATAAGAGTGACAGGTGTCGTAATCGTCACTGATAACAATTATTACTTGTCACTAATGTGTTGTTCTGGCGTAGTGACCCTTTCCCGGTTTCCTTCACTCCTCCGCCCCAACTATCACATTCCCCACCCCCACACCAATGCCATTATCCTAGCACCTTGACATTGTTGCTTTGCAGTTAGTCGCTGGCTAGTTGCGCCCTCACTCTATGAACCACCCCACATTGACCAACATTGTTTCCACTGACTGCCTAAACGTCGCGCTCCCTCACCCTTAGTCGCCCATGCGGGATCTGACCGTCCCCAACAGTATCTATGCGACAACAACACGCCAAAAGAGAATGAGAAAGGGGTGGGTGTTTTGTCATTGAGCAACTAATTAGCAGCTTCTTTATTGGGCGATGTATTCTCCCACCTCCTCGCTACCTCAAAGGATTTTTACTGACATGTACTATCTCATAACTTGCCAAAGTGTATTTTTGGAGATGCCCTTAGACATTACAACATCATTGTAACATAAAGTGGCTCGACATGTGTGCTTTTCATTGACAAGAATGTAGGAATGTGGGATCGTGGCTTTGAAGACTGTGGCAGACCTTACCTATAGAGAGTAGGGTGATCACATCAACTTTCGGGTGTTGGTCCTATCCTCCCACATACACACCGACAGTGGTGAATCCCTACCCCAACCCTCACTCCCCCTTCCCACTCCAGCTCCATCCTAAAGTGTTGTAGACGAGGAAGAAAAATGTTGGATGTCGCCGCCAAGAGCATTGAGTGAGGAAACATGCAAAGGCCAATATGTATGAGCTTTGTGGGCTGCACAAGTGAAGGTGAGGCAAGAGGTAAAGCCTGGCCCAGCCAAAGGCAAGAATAGGCCAACTCGCTTGTTTTGTTTTGTTGCTTGTTGTCCCATCTTGTTCTCATGTCCGCTTAGAACATCTCTAACTAGGTACTAGCTACAAGATTTATCAATGTCATCTATAGTTATCATAAGAGACAATCCTCCAATGGATCAGTTATAATATGGTTTCCTAATTTAATGCGAGTCCACATGTAATAGGGTACATAATAGGGTAATAAAATATACATGCATCTATAGAATGACTACTAGTTAGTAGCTAGTTTCTCTCTCTTCATTTATTCTCCTCTCCACATAAATAAAAATATGATGTGGACACCCTTATAGCTAACTAACATTAATTGTTGGAGACGCCTTCAACGACCTTTCAAATGTCGCATTTGATTAACACTTTGTGATGGCGACTTTATCATAGATTATTAGACAACCTTCAAAGCAACTCCATGCTACCATATGCTTGGTGAACTTGCATAGGTTGTTCACACTTCTCAGTTATATGAGATATGTTATGAGAAGCAAGCTTTGGCTTGGATAGTTAGTGGAGGTGATTATATTCTTACTCATCAGGGATCAAATCCTAGGGTTGCTCTTTGTGTGTCTCATCAAGGTAGATATTTTTTTTCAGTGGCAGGAGACGTATCCATCGACAGAAAGACGCATGTAGTTACTTCGTCAATCTTCAAGCTTCGTGTCTCCGGTCTTCAGTAGACGATGTGTGAATACTTGCATGTGGTGGTTTGAGTTTGTGCATGCATCTACGAGTTGTACTGGTGTTTTAAAAAAATGAGTTATGTTATGAAGTATTTCTCATTTATCTAGAAAAACCATCTTAACTTACCTACAATCTACGTTAGGCCGTGGAAAAGCTATTCACAATTTTGTTGGGACGAATATTTTTACTCTCCAAGTTGATTTGACAACCCTAGCACACCAAAGCCTACTCTAACTAGTTCAACTAACTAGGGCTACAAAAAAACTCGAATCAAGATTGGCTCGTCTAAAATTCAATCCGACCTCAAGCCTGGCTCAAAGCTCGCGAGCCTAAACGAGCCGACTCGAGCTTAGCTCAAAACTCGCAAGCCTCTTATTATATTCAATATTTTGATAATTTATATTTTTGATTAAGAATAGAGCAGAAAATTTTATGAATTTTAACTATTAACGACCCTACTCAAGCCTATTCGAGCTGAGTCGAGCTTCAATCAAGCGAGCTCAAGCCTATGTTTATGCTCGATCAAGCTCGGCTCGAGTTTTTGTTGAGCTCGAGCTTGCCATGTCAGGCTGCTCAAGCTCGGTTCATTGATATCTCTACAACTAAGAGCATCTCTAACAGATCATCTATCCCACCTGATAGCTAAATATAGCAAATTTGGTGCTCCAACAGTCTCGCCATCGCCCAAGCAATTTTACCGGGCACGCTATCCCGCACACCATCCTCCAACCGCCCGCTCATCCCTATGCACTCCCGCCATGATTCACCCTTTGAAGCTCGGGTAGAGCCCCTGCTGTCATTGCCCATGGCAGACGAAGGAGAGAGGGCGGAGGCCCTACCACCCTCGCTACCACCCGAAGTACAGGAGGAGAGAAGATCGGCCGGAGACACACTGCTGCCCATGGTGGAGATTGATTTTGCAGGCCCGCCGATGCCTACATGTGGCCAGATGTTTGACTGCTAGTACAAAAGAGGAGAGTTGTGGCGCCATTGTTGCTCTCTGCCTCCATAGTCACCCGCCAGGGCGCAGAGGGGAGAGCGGGCGAAGTCCTGCTACCACCACCGCCCATGGAGATCGATATGCTACCTAGAGAGCTGAAGACCTGCCGCTTTACGTGCCAAGTTTGCTGACTCCGTCGCTACTGATTGCCCGCCACCGATTCATCGCCGTAGATTGCCATGGCCATCGTGTCGGGCTTCATTCGAGGTAAAGTATAGACCAGGTGGTGTTTTTGCAGAGCTTTTCTCCTTTCCCCCTCCCTATCTTCTATTTCTCTGATGTGATCTACCTTGGGTGAGCCGAGGGCTTCACCGTCGTGCCGCACTTCGTTGTGCCAGCGCGGTAGTGGCCTAGTGCCGTGCGCAATCGATAGTGTGAATTCCCGTGTGCTGCAGTTTGTTCACTCTGGTCGGCATGCCGTCGAGGCTTATGACTCCGGCCTCCGTGCCGTCGAGATTTGTCTTTGTTTTCCACTATTTTGTTATTCTAGGCGAGGAGCTCCGCCGTGGGTGCAGGTCCTTTGGCTGTGCCGATGTTGAGATCATTTCTGCAGGTGTGAGCTTCGGCTGCGATGCCGTTGTAGCGTCATCTTCCGCCGGCTATGTGTCATTGTCGTTGAGCTGGCGTAATGCCGCCGGTGCGTGGTGTTCTCTGGCGTGGGTGCTGTTGGTTTTGAGACACTCGATTCCTCACAATCGCTCGTGGAAACTCTGATGGATTGCTGACGAAATTCCGACAACACCGAATGAACTGAAGAAAATGGCTAAGTCTGACGAAACTGAATTTTGGTGCTGCCTAAACTTGCAGCATTTTCATTGTGCTTTGTTCTTTATTTATACTCAATCTACTAACAAATACACATCGTCATGATCCGTTTTATTCGTGCCATCCCACGAATTCGGATCACGTCAACTACTTCTGCTGTTGCATGTACGCACAACCGGCTAGCATGCAGGACTCAGTAACAAACTCTGACGAATAACTACTGCACTAACTACCTGGACTCCTAACCGAACAACTGAATTATTCAACATACTCCCCCTAAGCTCATTTGTTCTGAACATCTAAGACTCCGATTCTTGCTCGCAGGTTCTGAAATTTCACTCTTCCAAGCGGCTTTGTCAGAATATCTGCAAGTTGATCCATGGTTCTGATGTCTTCAACATTGATCTTCCCAGCTTCAACACATTCTCGAATGAAATGAAAACATGTCTCGATGTGTTTGCTCCGATCATGAAATACCGGATTTTTACTCAATTGCACTACTGACCTATTATCCACATGTATGGAGGCCTTCTCCGGTTCAGTACCCAGCAGTGCAGCTATGAGCCTTCTCAACCAAATACCCTGACAAGCTGCAGTTGTAGCCGCTACATATTCTGCTTCACAAGAAGATAATGCAACTATACCTTGCTTCTGAGATTGCCAGGAGATAGGATTTCTGCCAAGGAAGAACAATACTCCAGATGTACTCTTCCTATCATCTACATCTCCTGCATAATCTGAGTCACTATACCCTTTCAGCTGATTGTCATCCTTGGTACTAGTATACACACATCCAAAAGACCTTGTCCCAGCAATGTATCGCAAGAGATGCTTCACAGCATTCATATATTCAGTGGTTGGGGCTTCCATGAACCTACTCACATATCCCACTGAAAAAGCTATATCTGGCCGAGTATGCACTAAATACCGAAGGCTCCCAAAAACACTTCTATAGAATGTGGCATCTACAGGAGAGTTCAAGCTAGACTTACTCAATTTCAGTTTGGACTCCATTGGCACTTGCACTGAATTGCAGTTCAGCATACCAGCCTTCTCAAGCAATTTCTTGGCATAGGCTGACTGAGTGAGTGTGATCTTGTCTAATTCTTGACTGACCTCAATACCCAGATAGTACTTGAGCATCCCTAAGTCACTCATCTTGAAGATTTCTTGCATCTGCAGTTTGAATCTCCTGATCTCAGTCAAGTTTGCACCAGTGACTATGAGATCATCCACATACACACCTAGTAGCAGCCTTCCTTTCCCTTCACCTTGAGTGTAGACAGCATGTTCACAAGAGTTCCTCTGGAAACCAAGTTGCACCAATGTGTTGTCAAGCTTAGCATTCCAGGCCCTGGGAGCTTGCCGAAGACCATATAATGCTTTGTGCAATCGGTAAACCTTGTGTTCTTCGCATGTGTTCACAAAACCAGGGGGTTGCTCTACATAAACCTCCTCCTGCAGCTTACCATTGAGGAAAGCCGACTCAAGATGGTGAACTTGCCACTTCTGCTGTGCTGCTATTGCAAAGAGCACACGCACTGAATCCAGACGTGCCACGAAAGCGAATACTTCATCATAATCGATACCGGCGCGCTGTGCATATCCCTTTGCCACAAGCCATGCCTTGTGCCTGACTATATTGCCGGACGCATCCTTCTTTAGCTTGCATACCCACTTGAGTCCAATCGCTTTGTGTCCTTGTGGAAGCTCGGTAAGAGTCCAAGTTTCATTCTCTTCAATGGCCTTCAGCTCCTCCTTCATTGCTGCCTGCCAACTTTCATGAGGCTCAGCTTCAGTGAACGAGGTTGGCTCATCTCCTGCAGCAAGATGAAGTCTGCAATCCTCAAGTTGTTTGCAGATGCTGTCGATGGTTCTGTACCGGTGTGTTCCTTCATCATCAACCGAAGATGGTGAAGCATTCTTAGGCGGTGAGACAAACTCCACATTGCCTTTCGGTATGGGTTCAGGTGAGAAGGGTGATTCAGCCGCTATGGTGATGCTTGGAGCTGAATCAGCTGGTGCAACAATCTCTCCCCCTTGTTGCTGCTCGCCTGATGTTCCTATGCTTCTCACCGGGCAGTGTGTGTATTCCACCGTGAATATGTCTGGCGAACTTCGATTATGTTGATCACTCCAGTCCCAGCAATCATGTTCATCGAACACAGCATCTCGAGTGATATGAACTCGGTTGTTTTCTGGATCAAACATCCTGTAACCTTTTGTGCCTAACTCATATCCAATGAACACCATCTTCCGGCTTCGATCTTCAAGTTTCTTGAGTCCAGGCTTCACTGTCTTCACGTGTGCCACACATCCAAACACCTTGAAATAGCTGACATCTGGCTTTCGGTCATACCAAGCTTCATAGGGGGTCTTGCCTTCCAGACTTCTTGTGTAAGACCGGTTCAAGATGTAGACCGCCGTGGACACCACCTCCCCCCAAAATGGACTCGGGATGCCTTTGGCCTTCATCATACTTCGTACCATCCCCAGCACACTCTGGTTTCGCCTCTCGACAACTCCGTTTTGCTGCGGTGAGTACGGAGCCGTGAGCTGGCATGTCACTCCCTGATTGGCGCAGTGCTGGAAAAACATGGCCGTCGTGAACTCGCCACCTCGATTGGTTCTGATGGCCCGCAGCTTCCTTCCACTCTCTAACTCACCGTTGACTTGGAAACGCCGAATTGCCCCTTCAGCCTGATCCTTTGAACCCAGCAAGACAAGCCACATGAATCTGCTATTGTCGTCAATGAGGAGCAAAAAATGGCGTTTTCCACTGGGCGTCGGTGGCGAGATGGGGCCACAGAGGTCTCCGTGCACCAGCTCTAAGCGATTTTCGGCTCGGTACTCGGTCCTCTGTGGGAACGCGTGTCGACGCTGCTTGCCAATGAGGCACGCATCGCAGAGCTGCTCAACGTGCTCGACTGCTAGGAGCCCGCGAACCAAGTATTCCCGCACCATCTTGTGGACCGCCTGGAAACTGTGATGTCCCAGGCGTGCGTGCCAAACCCACGCCTTGTCGTAGTGGGCAGACAGGCACACCGGCCGGGCTGGATTTAAGTTGAGCTTATAGAGGTGATTCGATGATCGGCGCACCTTGATGGGGAGCTTGTTCTGGCGATCCCTAACGACCATCACTCCGTCGCGGGTGCGCGTGTTGCAGCCGTTCTCGTCGAGTTGGCCGAGGCTAGTGATGTTACTCCTCAGCCTCGGAATGTAGTAGACATCAGTAAACGCGCGGTGCTCGCCATCACGCAGACTGAAAAGGACTGTCCCATGGCCGCATGTGTCCACCGTTGACCCATCGCCAAAACGGACTATTCCGGTGACGGACTCATCGAGCTCGGCGAACGCCTCCCGGTCGCCAGTCATGTGGTTCGACGTGCCAGTGTCGAGGAACCACGAACCTCCTGCCATCAGCGTTTTCTCCCCGGCCTTGATCTCAGCATGTTCCTCATTGAGAAACACTTGCCCTCCGACGCGCTCTGGGATCGTGTCCAATGCGGACACCTTTGCCATCAGCAATGTGGGTTCATCATCTTCGACGGCTTGTGCAAGATGTGCTTCCTCCCTCTTCTTTTTGCGGCATTCCCGGGCCCAATGTCCGAATTTCCCGCAGTAGTGACACTTGTCCTTCTCACCATCGCCGCCTTTTCCTCCACCAGATTGAGAGTTGTCCTTGGGTTCACGTGTGCCCGAGGTTATCCAGCCTTTAGTCCGGCCTCTCCCTCAACGGAGATTGTTGAAGGAGGTGCTGCCGCCCAGTCCCGAAGAGATGCCGTGCTCACGCCGTTTTGAGCGCGCGACCCATTCTTCCTCTGTCAGCAGCAGTTTGTCGGTGCCGTCTTCCTCGACATCGAGCTCAAATCTTTCTTCAGCCACCCTGACCCTGCCCGTCAGGTCCTCGATGGTCAGTGTGTCAAGATCCACCATGCTCTCGATGGACACCGCTAGCTGGGAGTAGCGACGGGGAATGATGCGCAGGAACTTGAGGACAACATTCTTCTCGGAGATTTCCTCTCCATGGACAGACAGGTTGGCGAGGAGGCCAGTCAGCCTCATGGCGAAATCATCGACGCGCTCCCCATCCTTGAACTTGAGCTGCTCGAACTCCTTGCGGAGCGTCTGCGCCTTGGCCTGTCGCACCCGGTCAACGCCCATGCGCATCGTCTTCAGCGTGTCCCAGGCTTCCTTTGCAGTCTTCTTCACAGCGAGAGTAGCGAGCATATCAGACGGCACAGCGCGAATGATTGCCTCCAGCGCCATACGGTCGTCCTGATACTCGTTGGTGCCTGTCTCCACCGCATCCCACAAGCCTCGCACTTGCAAGATGACTCGCATCAATAGCGCCCAGTCACCGTAATTTGTACGGCTGAGGACTGGGAACGAGGTGCCCATTCCTGCGTCTCGGACA
Source organism: Phragmites australis (assembly GCF_958298935.1). Taxonomy (NCBI): domain Eukaryota; kingdom Viridiplantae; phylum Streptophyta; class Magnoliopsida; order Poales; family Poaceae; genus Phragmites; species Phragmites australis. The sequence continues at coordinate 14,106,214 of NC_084936.1, read as the reverse complement.
GTGCGGGGTGCGGCGGCGATCAAAGTAGGCGGCGTGATGACGACCCGACCGGCGCTACCAACACTGCTCGGCTCCCCTTGCGACATCTCACAGATCCCAGGAGAAGCGGCTCTGGTACCACTTGTTGGTTTTGAGACACTCGATTCCTCACAATCGCTGGTGGAAACTCTGATGGATTGCTGACGAAATTCCGACAACACTGAATGAACTGAAGAAAATGGCTAAGTCTGACGAAACTGAATTTTGGTGCTGCCTAAACTTGCAGCGTTTTCATTGTGCTTTGTTCTTTATTTATACTCAATCTACTAACAGATACACATCGTCATGATCCGTTTTATCCGTGCCATCCCACGAATTCGGATCACGTTGACTACTTCTGCTGTTGCATGTACGCACAACCGGCTAGCATGCAGGACTCAGTAACAAACTCTGACGAATAACTACCTGGACTCCTAACCGAACAACTGAATTATTCAACAGGTGCATGGTCTTTGGCCGCGCCGACGTTGAGCTTTTGTTTGTTCTGGTCGTTCCATGGAGTTAGCCACTGACGTGATGCCTTCGAGCCGCGCGAGTACGTCAAGCTTCAGTTTTATCCGGTCATCATGCTATTGAGTGTGCTCCGGCTTAGTGACGTTTAGCCGTCCTCTCTGTGCCGTCATGCGTCGCCGCCGCCATGCTGGTGTGCGCGTGCCGCCGCCATCGTGATGGCGTGCGCCGCCGCCGACATGTTGGCGAGCGTGGCTGGTTTGTCTTTCTTCTCCGCCACTGTAATGTTTTGCTTCTCCCTTGTATTGAGTCTGCGCTTGAGCTCTGGCCGGCCTTGTGTTGTTGCTGTCGAGCTCCTGTCTGTGCGGTTGTGAGCAAGGTTGCGTTGAGTCAACTAACTGCTTTGGTTGTGTTCGTGCGTGCTCTCAAGTTGGAATTTTTGGGATTGAGTGTCCGTTATCTAGCCGCCTTCGTATCTGCGGGGATCAAAATATTCAATTTTTGAGCTTCTTTTCTGGGTAACATAGTGATTCTTGTCTCCTGGGTCTAGTCAACCGAGCTAAAATTGAGTGGAGATGCATTGGTCTGGATCTTTGACTTGTGTTCTCCACTCACAAGTTTGGTAAGCTCTGAAGTTTAAAGGTGCTTTGCTCTTTCCCAAATGCCCAATTTGCACCTTAGAGCAACGGAATTCAGTTTTTGCATTACGAAAGTTAGATTTTTGTGGTTGGTAATTGTACTTTTAAAAGCACAATTAGCTTGCTGTCCAAATTTCCGTGTGGATGCGTCGCCACTAGTTAATGACGCCAGCTATAGCATACATCTGGGCTTCCACAAATCTGAAGCATCAGAAAAAAAAAAGAGATTATCCAATTCTATGTACTACTGCACTTCTCTTTCAAATATCAGTTCAGTTCAATTAACTTCTTTAATTTGAATATTGCAGGTGTACCAGCAATCCATCGGTGCAGTTTGCAGCCTGGACTGGAAAAATCCTCATTTTATTCCGAAAATAGAGAAGAGGAAACAAGAAGAGAGGAGAGGAGAGGAGAGGAAGACAGCGCGACGAAGCCCTACTGTTTTCGATCAGTGGATTTGAAAAGCATTTTTCAGTAATTTCTTTTATACTCATATTTTTGTTAGTAAGTAAAGTACCACTAGATCTAGGGTTTAGCGGTACGACCTAGGGTTTAGGGTTTAGAAAATGTTGTATTTTGTAGTATATTATCAATATTAATTACGATATGGTAGGATAGCCATTAAATGTATAATAGTATTTTTAGTATGGTAGTTTTGAATATCTAAATTGTATAGAATAATGATGTTAGTAATAATTGTAGGTTAGTTTGCTTAGTGGCATTATTGAAGAACCTATTGTTAGGCAATAATCGGTGTCGGTAATTTTTTTTAGTTTCGATAATCAGGAATATAGTTTGCTGGTCTTAATATTGGATATATTTGCGGATGTTTCCAAGGATGACAGATAAATTATATTTTCAGATATATTATAGTGAAGGTCAAATAAGTTATGGTCCTAACGGTGTAGATCTCTTTGGGTTTCGTCATGTTATCAAGGGTCTTAGTAAAGCCAATGAGAGGACCATTGTGGGTGTGTGCAAGTGGTTGATGCGGCATTTTCAACTGGATCCACAGCAATATGATCTTAAGCTGAGAGCTGTCCTAAGCCGTGCTAATCAGGGCTACTTTGGCGAGCTCGTCCTGATCGATGCGACATCTACTTGGAAACAGTATGTAGATATATCATGTGACCGTAGGCTCCCTCTGATTTTGTTAGCTGAGGTGTACCAGAAGGATCCAACAGAGATAAACTCTGCGGAAGCAGTAGCGGGAATAAGTCAGACAATGGTAGATGAATCAGACCTGGTAAATGTCGGGGCCAGGCAAGATGTTGGGGATATGCCTGAGATGCAACCGATGGGTATAGCCGATGAGTGGGAGCACATCCCTAACATAATTGAAGAGATGGAGTTGGAGGATCAAGAGCTGGAGGAAGCCATTACCGATGAGGATTCATCTAACGAGGAGGGAAATGCTCATGTTCCTGCAGAGTGGAGGAATCATGAATTTTCAAAATTGGTGGTTAGTGAGGCTGATCAAACACCGTGGGAGTATCATGAGAATGAGGTGTCTCAAGGTGCTATGTACGCTACAATAGAGTCTGTTATTAATGTAGTTAAATTCTGGTCGTTGTCTCTTCAGAGGTAGTTCATGGTTGTTAAGTAGAGTAAAAGGGAGTACGATGTGAAGTGTTTGGTGCCTGAATGTCCTTGACGGGTGTACACATTCAGGGGAAATGGGTAGACTACTGACAGTGCTCAATAGTCAGGGAGCATAATTGTCACATTGAGGAAATAGAGTTCGCCCACCGGAATCTTCATCTGCTTTTATTGCCAATATTTTGTATGGGGAGATTGTGGACAACCTGAAATATGAGCCACGATCAATAATCCATGCTATTGAGCAAAGGTTCCAGTATATAATAAACTACGCAAAGGTATGGAGGGCGAAACAGAAAGCTATTGAGATGAGGTTCGGGACATATGAAGATTCATATCACAATCTACCTCGTCAATTAGCCATAATATGAGGAAGAAACCCTGGAAGTTACTATGACATCAAGTATTACCCCTCAACTGATATGGAGTACAGCGGGAAACAAGTATTGCAGTGTGCTTTCTTTGCATTCGCGGCAACCATCAAAGCATTTTGGCACTGTCAACCCATCATTTGCCTGGACGGGACATTTCTCACTGGGAAGTATAAAGGACAGATATTGTCTGCAATTGGGGTCAACGGGAACAACCAAGTCCTACCACTGGGATTTGCCTTCGTGGAGAGTGACAACAGGGATAGCGGTATTGGTTCCTTGAGCGGGTGAAGCATGCTATCATTCTAGACCGGCTAGATGTTTGTTGGATTCATGATAGACATGCAGGGTTGTTGCGGGCTTTGCTGGATATGCAATATGGGAGTGTTCAACGGTGTGTTACAGCAAAGTGGCCTGACTTGAAGAGCAGGTGGTGCATGCACCATATGGGTGTGAACTTTTATAGACAGTTCAAAAACAAAGATTTGATGAAGTTTTTCAAGAAATTGTGCAGTCAAAACCAGCAAAGAAAGTTTAATGCCCTATGGGCAAGACTGGACGAACTAACTATGAAACAGACAGCTGAGGTAGCAGCCACAAGTGATGAATCGATAGCTCTTGGATCTCTCCCAACAGATACTCCTCAGATAATAAGGAGGTCAGGGTCAACTATTAGGAACATTTTGCAGTGGATATGTAATGAGTCAAATGAAAAATGGGCTTTGCTTTACGACAGTGGTGGGGCAAGGTATGGGATAATGACAACAAATCTTGCTGAGGTCTATAACTGGGTCATGCGGGGTATGAGGTCCCTCCCACTCATTGGAATTGTAGAAGGTATTATGCATGGAACTTGCAGATACTTCATTGATCGGTACGCAACTGCTTCGAAGGTAATGGAAGATAATCGTATGCTTTATGGACGGATGCTATGTGAGTATATGGAGAAGGCCACAAAGAAGGCACACATGTACCACGCTAATCAAGAGGGGACTGCGGAGCATAGGTTCAGTGTCCTGTGCCGGGATAAGGGACGTAGGGGTGGAAGACGTGAGCGGCATGTGCAAGAGTGTGTGCTTAGGAGTGGGTTATACATTTGTATGTGCTAGAAGCCACAATTGCTTCACAGGCCTTGTACACATGTCAAAGTTGCGTGTGCGGAGCACAATATGCTTCCCAGGCAATATGTTTCAAAGTACTTCATGAAGGATTAGATACTGAACATCTGGAATCATGAGCTGTATGACTATGGCATTGTTGATACATTTACAAGTAATCTATGTCCTTCACGAATCTATGTGCTTGATTTGGAAAGGATGAAAAACGCACCGGGACGTCGACAAACTCGTCGAATTCGCAATGATATGGATGAATTCGAGGCGGGTCCAAGGGTGAAGCGATGCAACCAGTGAAATGAAACGGGTCACACGTACAAGTATTGTCCGAAAAATGCACCTGTTGTGTAGGTGAGTACATGACCATGGTTTAGTGTGAATGTATTTAGCATACCTTGTTGTTATATTTGTACGGTAATAGCCTTAGTTCTCTCTGTTGCATTTGGACCTTACATTTGTACCTACATGTCGGAATATATTCATGTAACTTGTCGTATGTCTATGTAATATGCTGTTCTGTTCACGTAACTATGTACATATTTTGATGTAACATACTGTACATATTATTCATGTATATGTAGTTGTAATGTAAATTTTGATTCAATATATATTCTTCTTGTCTACATGTTGCAATATATTAATGTACATGTGGTTTTAATGCAGATATGACGCACCCTCCGACCCTCAAGCTTCTTGACCCTGTAGTGGACAAGAGACACCGCAACTTCTATCCACCGTGCACCAGATAGAGTTAGGGGTATTTCGACCACGTGGCCCTGGAGAGCTACTTACGATCCACGATCATTGGAAGCACCAGTATGTCACTATTTACATACGCATGTGCCGATTCATTTATGTATTGCATCCCATAGTTTATTTCTATTCCCAATGGTGCAGGTTGGCAGCATCGGGACTCCTACCGCTTTGTCTTTTGGTGGAGCCCCGAGCGACGGAGAACCCCGAGGCAGCGGCGAGACAATTCTATTTTGACCGCTTGCTGATAGCTGCCCTGGTTGACCGATGGAGGCCTGAGACCTATACTTTCCACCTCCCCTGCGGCGAGATGACTCCGACGTTGCAGGACATAGCCTACCTGTTAGGCTTACCTTACGCGAGAGCTGCTGTTGGAGTCATCGACATGGATGCTGACTGGATGAACGTCATGCATCAGCGCTTCAGCCCAGTTCAGCTGTTAGATGACGCACCCCCCTACATGCCTGAGTTCTTGTTCGATCCACGAGGGCCCATGAAGAAGTGGATCCTACAGTTCCAGGTACCTTCCAGTTGAACTTCTCATTTACTTTTCGAGTTTCTAGATATTTTTCTTATTATCACTTACAGTGCTTGTAGCATGCGTACATGCACCCGGAGGCCGACGTGTACTCGGTGTTGAGGCATTTGGAGGCCTACCTGCTTTGGCTGTTTGGCTGACTTATGTTCACTAGTGCCCAAGGCCACCTAGTGTTGAGGACCCTTGTTCCGTACGCGAGGTTGATAGCGGATGTGGAGGGCGATGAGGTACCACAGTTGAGTTGGACATCTACTGTCCTTGTTGCGACATATCGGACGTTGTGCGACGCGTGCACAAAGAAGGAGTCACTAGCCACTTTTGCTAGGTGCCCACTACTGCTGCAGCTGTGGTCTTATGAGCGGTTCGTGATAGGCCAGCCAGTTATGGACCACTCCCCGTACCCTGAAGAATGGTACAGCGAGCCCGAGGAGGACGGGCCCACCATGGCCTTGCTGTGGTGTCGACGCCGGGTACGTACTTAATTTTTGAATGCTTTAATTCTCACATGTTTTTGTTATGGATTCTAACTATGTTTCTCACATGTTTTTGTTCTGGATTCTGACTATATTTCACATACAGCCACACTAGCCGCATGAGAAGGCCCATAGCGTGTATGAGCTTTTTCGGTCGCAGTTCAACCGGCTTCGTCCAGACGACATGTTATGGACCCTGTACAGTTACTTGGCCATCCAAGGCCGTGCGGGTTTGGGTTTGTCTTTGTTGTGTACCCGCGACGAGGAGTACTGGCTTACAAAGATACCGCTCGTCTTCGACGTCTTCGTCGAGGAGTACTCACCCCCACCATGTCATGCGGCAATTTGGGCGCTACTAGGCTTTCCCCCTCGTCAACATTCGCACGGTTCCAGGCCACGTCCACCTATACATGTCTCGACGCTGCCACCTAGACCGAGCCTAGTGCCGACACTCTCACCACTCACAGGCTACTCAGGTACTGGGCGACACTACATTGCCGTATTCAATATATTCAATAGTATATCTAATATTTTTCACAGGTTACTTAGGAGATGAGGCCGGACCGTCTTCAGCTACACCACGACCGATCCCACCACCAACATTCGACCCCTACTACGGCACGCACGCCTGGCCATCTGCTACTGCACCTACATACCACACAGGTACAATAGTGCATTTTATACAAATACTTTCATTTAAGCATTTTCCGTATCTAATAAATTCATCTGTTCGTAGGCCCCTCCAGCCAGTATACATGGATGCAGGCGGAACCTTCGCAGTCTTCATACCCGAGCCAGGAGGATGAGCCTGGGCCAGACCCCCCGTTCGTCCTCGTGAGGGACTTCTTCGGGGGCACACCAGACTACGACGTCTTCCAGCAGGCCCAGTGCTCCACTTGAGACACATCACACCCAGGAGGAGGCTCGACACCTGTGATCCCTACTAGGCCTACTAGGCAGGTTGGTACACCTGATGCCTTGACCTACTCTAGGGGCCACGTGAGGGCCAACTAGCGGCAGCGGCACCGGGACTATGATGGTGGGAACAACCGAACGTCAGCGGGGAAGACAGCAGTAGGATTGTACATTTGTTTTTATAACTTACATATGCATCTTCGATTCGTGAGCTATTCTTACATATTCGGACACGTCTAATCTCTATGTCTACTTACCATATCGTAACTACATTTCTTATTTCAATGTGACCGCACGCTAGTTGCATTTCTTAATCCAATGTGACCACACGCTACTTTTTATCGTCCTCAGCTATGTATGAACCGTTTATGACAGACCTAGAAAAGTATTTCTTACCAAGCTACTTATACACGAAGTGACCACTCGAAAACTCTATCGGGAGTCTAACTTTAGTCACGAAGTGATCACATGACTCAACTTTAACCATTAAATGACATCACCTTTGTCCTGGTGTAATCTGCAGACATGAATTGACTGCACCACTCAACTTTAACAATGAAATGACAACACATTTGTCCTTGCGCAGGCTATAGACAAGAAGTGGCAACACGGAAAAGCTTTTACCAAAAATTAAATAACAACACATGTATCTTGACATATGGAATCTCTGCCCAGCATCAATGCCACAACTTTTCCATTCTTCAAGAGGGAATTCAATGCTCCTGCCCTCCGTCACCATAAATGACCCCACCTTCATGCATGGATACACTACTCATTTCTCAGTTCTCTTAACTGCAATGTCTTTCTCAGCTCCACCAAGCCCACCCAAGAAACATTGGGGGATTTTTATCTCCTAGGAGGTCGAACCACCGATGTGCTTCTGTAGTGACTGTTGTAGGCTTCACGAGTCTCATGACATCTCCTACATTTATGGGCTACGCTTCTTCATGTGTGCCAACTACCAATACGACAAGCCTCAATATGGACCGTATAAGTACCCACGGGTATAGCGACAAAGATCAGCCATATCTTTCCCGATTTCACACACTGTTTTACTAATCTCTTATCATGTTCTATTTATCCAGTCTTCTCCACCTATCCGTGACTTTATTGAATGGCTTGACATTGAGCAAAATGAAGACCAGAAGCGGTGGGTCGACATAACTATGCGGTGGAGAAGGGAAGCTTACGCACGCCGGGAGTATGAGCAACAGCAAGAGGAACTACGCCTGAAGGGGCAGGAAGAAGAGAGCATGAAGAAGGTAATGCAGGACCATACCGCGGCTCAGGCCCGCGAAGCTGAGAGGGCAAAGAAGCGGGAGAGAGCCCGTCGCGCTAAGACAGCAGGTCCCGATGCCCTACGAAAGGGCAAATATCCTATGTGCACTCAGTAGAGAGTATCTAATGTAACTCGACATATTTCTACTCCCTAATGCATGTTATGATTAGGAGCGACGCACTATTAAATAGGTCTTTATGCGAACCGTACATGCCAACTTTTTTATCGTTGTGTCTTCGTGGTTACAGTCCCATATAATGTTTTTCACCGTATGTATAATCTTATGTTTGTCGCCGTTTGTAACCTTATTACCGCGTAATATGCTGTGAGTGCTTCGCATATATAATTTATTCACAAATATTGATTTTGTATCCTCCTAACAATACGTAAACTAGTCCAAAATATCGCTTCCCCAATATGCCGTATTGGTCACTTTTTAACCATTTTAATTCTAAATTTTGCAACATATCAATTTCAAATAGTGAGCAATTGTATACATTTACAATTAAAAAAATTCAGAGTTTGGTCTACCCGCCCCCTGAGTAGAGGCCCTTTACCGCTCTCTCAGGGGACGGTTAGCCCACCCACCCTCTCAGAGGGTGGTAAGAAAAAAATTAAATAAATACTTTTCTCGGAGCAATATTTAAAAAATAGACGCCTACCGCCTTTTAAAAAGGCTACAGCTCTCTCAAAGAACGGTAAGCCCCCAAAGAATCTATTTATTTAGATTTTTAATGAAAAAATATAAAAATAAAAAAAGTCTTTATCAATCCGAAGCCGATGCTAGCCCGGCGTGGCCCGGCCCTGTCGCCCAGTAGCCAGCACAAAGATCGCGCCAGAACCACAGCAGAAGACCACCGCAACGAGAGCAGAGCAGACAGCATCACAGCAGGGCAGGATGGTGAAAACCTGGCCACCTTTGACTCCACAGTGGCGCCTCGGCAAGTGTACCACCGACCATCATGCCGCAACCGCATGTTGCTTTTCCTCCGCCACCTTCTTTACCCGGCTCACTCCCAGTCCCAATGGCAGCAGCGCTTTTGTTCTTCCCACCCGCTGCCCAAAGATCCCACCTTTGTATCTCATCCTCCATGGAGCCCCACAAAACCGCCGCCTAAAGCTCCCTCCCTTCTTCCGCCAATGGCCGCCGCCGTCACAGTAGTGTTCGTGGCGTTCTTGGCGGCCCTGCCGCTGGGGGCGGAGGCCGCGGTGGGGGTAAACTGGGGCACCGTGTCGGCGCACCGCATGCCGGCGCCGGTCGTCGTGGAGCTCATGCGCGCCAACCGAATCGCCAAGGTCAAGCTCTTCGACGCCGACCCGGCCGTCCTGCGCGCGCTCGCCGGAAGCGGGGTACAGGTCATGGTGGGCATCGGCAACGAGATGCTCGCGGGCATCGCGGAATCGCCCACCGCTGCCGATGCCTGGGTCGCGCACAACGTATCGCGGTACGTCGGCGGCGGGGGCGGCGTCGACATACGGTGAGTCCTCTCGCGCGTTCCTGCATGAGCATTTGATAGGTCTTAGATTCTTGAATGGGATGAATGCTGTTTGTATGATCATTTGGGTCCTCCGAGTGACTGCACATTAGCTGCTTGCGTTTATGTTTGTGTAGAAATTGACAAGAAATTCGAAGATCGGTTTAGTGGAAGCGTTCGTTTGCTGTTTCAAGTCCAGTTTGTGTACTGCAGTTGCAGTCTCTGTATCTCTTTGTTGTGGTGTGGCCTTATTTATGATCGACATGGACCACACAATTGTGTTGCTTTTTTTTTTTGTGTTATAGTTGATTGACTGGTCCTTGTTATTGTGTTGTACTTATAGTGTGTCAGTGGTTTCAGTCAAGGTTCGCGTTACCGACCGGAGGTCGGTTACCGACCTCCGGCGGTAACCGAAAAACCGCGGTAACCGCGATTACCGGTCAAAAATTCAAAAAAAATTCAGAGAAAATTCATTCGGCAAATTTTAAATTTTTGCGAAAAAATCATGTTTTTGCCCTCTCGGTAACCGAGCGGTTTGGGTCGGTTACCGAGCGGTTTGGGTCGGTTACCGAGCGATTTTCTCGCATTTTTGATTCGGTCGGTTACCGAGTGGTTTGGCTCGGTAACCGCTCGGTTTTCTCGATTTATCGAGCGGTTTTATCGAATTTCAACGCAGTTCAACAAAAAATCTAAAAAAGGGTTCAATCTTGTAAAATCAATAACTAATTCATCCGAGCTTCAAATCAAGTGAAACAAATTTTGTTGGATTCCTTGTAACATGATCTACATGATAAAAGTATTTATACTCATAAAAAAGTTCAAAATTTTCTGTGAGAAATTTTATTTGTTAAACCAAGGTAAATGCATAGTTTACTCTTTGCTAATCCAAAAATCATGAAACTAATTTTTTTAGTCTTCTTACATGATCCTATATCTTTTAAAAATATATGAACTCATGAATTAGTTATTGTAACATGCATGATTGTGTAAATGTGTTGCGACTAGATTAATTCATAACTGACCCATCACACCTTAAAAATTAGTGAAACCACTTTCATTAGCTTATTTATATTATGATTTACGTAGAAAAAATAATAGTAGACATGAAAAAATTAATTACAGTGATTTTTCTTAACATATTCACTTTATGCTTGTGAACTTTGTAAAAATCATAGAGAATTTAATAAAACTCTAAATAAAGTGAAATCAATTTTAAAGGTTCTCTTAAAATACGTTTTATACAAGAAAAATATGTGTTTGCATGTTACACTTTTCCTTAACGTGAGTTAATAATTGAGCCGCACGCTTCAATTTTTTTCATTTTTTTCAAACTTTCTCCCTATAGAATATGATGCAAACGACATTATTTTTGAAAAAAAATTTCACAGAAGTTCTTAGAATTGTGTCTAGTTTTTTTTAAGATTTTTTTTGAATTGTTTTTAAATTTTTTTATTTTTTCGAATTTTTCGAATTCAAATTTCGGTTACCGAGCGGTTTTTGAAATCGGACCGGACCGGGAAGGTCGGTAACCGCGATTTTTGAGCGGTTACCGACGGTTTTTTGAACCCTGGTTTCAGTTTGTTGTGTGACCTGGCATTTCGATTTGAATTTGTTTGTATATTGGCCCAAAACAAAATTTCTTGGAAATTAGATATTTCCATTCGTTCAGTCAAATTAATTTGATAACGCTAAAATAAAGCTGAAATAATGCTTGACTCCATGTTCACCTAAACAACCAAGTGTTCTTCTGCGTCCTGTGTCTTTTAGAAACCACCAAGTACAAATTCTTACACTTAGCAACTACTGCTTGACTGTATGAAATTTGTACCAGGGTACATTATATAGTTGGACTTCAATACGAGGAATGTAGATATTGCTTTTGTTGATGACATTTTTTTGTAAGAAATCCTTTAATTGTGCAACGTATGGATCATTTGTTTTCTGGCTGCTATTTTGACAAACATATTTCGAAACGAAAAGACAAACAAATTTTTATTACGACAATCTTTAAAACTAGTGCATATAAGGCCTGTTTGGTTCGGACCTGGCACAGGCAGCTCCGGCCAGGCAGCAGCGTCAGCCCCAGGCGATCGGACGCCTGAGGGCGCTGCCTGGCCAGGCATCTCTGGCCAGGACTCGGTCCAAAAGAGCCATAGTGCATAGTCACATGCATGTTTTCCCCGCGAAATTATTGTGTTTGAGCTAATGTATACAGTTTCGTGAAACATAACATGATTCCTCTAAACCTTACAACTATGATGATTATTCTTTGCAAATCATGGTGAAATATAATGTGCTTTTAGTATGCATTAGCATCTTCTTTTTTTCCATCTACTGATGCAAATCTATGTAAACATTTCTATTCCAAGTCGGGTTAGATTTATTACCTTTTTGAGATATCCACTTTAGCTTTTTCCTGCTTCAAATGTGGATAGTAGCCAAATAAGCCATTTCAGTTTCAGATGTAGGCATACATTTCTATTCCTTTTCCAGTAGAGTTCTCTTCTCATGTAGAACTCAATATGTTGCTAACTTTTCCATTTTAGTTCATCTCCTATGATATACTGTAGTTAAGTTGACTCTTGAGCCCAATTGGTCTTGTCCCTTATTTTGTTTGAGCTTGCCACAATCAATGTTGTATTTTGAAACCATAATGTACCTGGGTGAACGTGCTACCCACAGAAAAAGGTGTAGGCAGTCAAAAGGGAGAAAAGATAAACATATATTATGGATATGATAGCAGACATTCTTTCCATGTCAAAAGAATGAAAAAAGGTGTAAGATGTTACTTTCCCTGTAGACCATAGCCACGATAGCAATGTGGTATGAGCTTACACCCGTACAAAGATTGAATTGAGGTGCATGTGCTGTTGCTGGAAAACTTTTTTAGGTACGAGTAGCATTGCAAGGTGGTGAGTGCAAGTAAACACATTCCAAATAGACCGTACCTTAAACAAAGGAGAAAAGAAGGGGAGGAAGGGAATGCTTAGTTGGCAATGTGATTGTTCATTATACTTGCTGTCTAGTTTCAAAAACTTATACTTGCTCTCAAAAGTTTGTTAGAGCTTCCATGTCAAATATTGTGGCCCTTCTCTCACTATACCACTTCATTTGCGTATAAGCTCATACCTAAAATACCTGTGTTATAAGTTATGAGTTTATTGCACCAGCCCATGTGTCTGCAGATGCTTATTCAAGCTCAAACAGTGGCTTTAAGGATACATATGTTTAGCGTGGTTAGTCCATCACTATGTGCATTTTTGTTGTTTATTGCTGGCCCTCCATATATTTGCTACCCAATGTTGCAACATTTATGCATACATATGTATTGTACCGAATTGATGATCTTCAAATAAATATTGTTTCTGTTTATTATGTGAAAGAGGCAATTGCAGTGAGCCAGTGACCAAAATTTGTCATCTCCAAAAGCTGAAAAGAGCTTTTATTGACTTCTTTTGGTGCAATCAATTGAACATGATTTTAATTTCAATTTAAGATAAGATTGTGTTGGGGGTCGCCATCGAGGACCCCCGACGCTCTTAGGCTCCGTCAGCCTAAGTCCGAAGGCCACCATGATCAAAACCCCTCTGGAAGCCGTAGTGATGTGACCAAGGCTGCAAAATTGTCTCCGCATTTAATTGATGTGCACAAATAATGTCACATGAATTATCTGCAGAATTGTGTGATGGCAAGGAGCATGAAACCGAAATAAAAGGAATAAATATTTCTCCCCTCGGTTTGCATGTGCCGCCCAACAAGGAGTCCATGATTTTTGGAGCAAAGGTTGGACAGAAAGTTGGACTCGTGGAGCTAGTCTCTTATGCCAAGTGAACATATTTTCTTGGAGATAAAATCGATAGTAAACAAGAAATCCAGCTAGAGAAAAGAAATATTTCCTTTTCCTTTTTCTGCCACAAAAGGAAACAGATCTGTTGGGATCACGTCGCGCAGCAAGGCCAGGAGAAACTTCACGTCACGAGGGGTTTAATCCTACAGCTAATGACCCATGGCTCCCACCATGAGATTAGCATGCAGATCATGTCCTTTTGTTTTGAAGATGGCATATACATGAAGTGTTTTAGTTATTTCCATTTAGTTTGATTGTTACGTTAGGAATTTGTGAGTCGGCTTTCATGCCAAGATATGTGTGGGTGCCCTGGTTACAAATAGCCAGGGTGCGTCCAATGTAAAACTCAGATTTTGATGATGAAATAGACCATGATATGTGTGTTGGCCATGTGCCATTAGGGTTCATCCATGTTATCAAGTTTCGGTGAGAGCTTGTCAAAAGTCACCGAGTTGTCGAGCAGATCAAGAACTTGTTTCTTGGGTTGCCCATCGAATCTATATGATTCAATCCTTCCCGATCGTGTTTTGTGTGATCATGGGTGGGAGGTTCTTTGCTACGGTATTACATCTGTACATCAGATTGTAAGGTCGTGCTAGTTATCTTCGTATCTTCGTTGTTCCATCGTGAAATATTGGGTCGATCCTCATCACTAGGGCTTCGAGTCGCCACGGAGACCCAAGGCTCCGGAGCCCACGGACCCCTGAAAGCCGCTAACCCTCGGAGGCTTAGGGGAGCGATGGCCCCCCAGCAGGACTAGCAGGAAAGGGACCCACCGGCCACGTGGTATCTGCCACGAAGTGATCAGTATTTAATGACGATGTGACTATCGGCCGACCTAACACACTGGGCAGAACGGGCGCCGCAATAGAAAATCGGCCAAGTATTGTGGCCGCTTGCCAGAACAGTCACTGTCACTTGCGGTAACAATATTTTACGAGACTGGCCCTAGGTCCCAGTTGTACATTGATGACTTGTATCTCTACCAACACCATAGTGATATGTGTGTACACTTACATTTTGGATGGTAATATAAATACTGACACATGGCCACCACACCAAGGGACGGATTTTTTTTCATCACTGAAACATTCTCTTCCTCTCCACTTCTTCTATAAGCTTGAGCCACTCCAGTAGGTTGACTCTCGCCGCACCTTATTGGTGGAAAAATTTTTCTTCCACCAACAGCTAGCGCCGTCTGTGGGGAGGAACGGTGTAACACTCAGAGAGATAAAATGTCACCGAAGAAGAAGACCACCAAGGCGGCGCCCTGAGCAGCTGGCTCCATGACAACGCTTGCGCGGAAGTCCGCACGGCAGCCGTGGCCAAACGCTCGCTATGCTGACGCTAGCGCCCCAACCAGGGATCACGATGAGTCCACTCTCGGGCGGAACGAAAGCCCCGTGGCCACCATTGATCCGGTCGTGACCCCGACTGTGCCTGACACTAAGGGCCTTTCCAGTTCGGAGGCCCTTCAGCAGTAGTACGACGAGAACCTCGTTACAACCCAAGGCGTTACGGCTGAGGCCATAGATGTACATGTCGTCACGGCCAACCAATAGGCACATGCAGAGGCCCTTCAGGCCTAACTGGAGGAGCTGCAGGCGACCCTACAGGCTGCGCAGCAGTCTACGACCATAACCATCGATGCTCCCGTGACTACCACCGAAGTGGCGGGTCAGGCTCTGGGGGCCAGCGAGGGCGTCTTCTTTGCCCCTCATCGTCCCCAAGCGCTACCTACAGTTAGTTCGCAAACACCTAAGCCTCGAACCCGTCGGCGTGAGGCTTCGCCCCTAGACTCTAACTCACCTCTACAGGCGAGCCTACAGGCAGAGCCCTTCCCATATGGGTTTTGGACCTCCAAACTTCCTAAGTCTAAGGGCGATTCAGACCTAGGTGAGTTCGTTCGCTCGTACACCCTAGCCATCGAGGCCAACGAAAGCGGGCAGGCTAGCATGGCCAAATGCTTCTCCCTTATGTTGGAAGGGGTAGCCCTCTGATGGTTTTGGACGCTGGAGCCGGGGGCCTTTTACACCTGAATCCAGCTCTGGGACGCCTTTTGCAACAACTTCTATGGCACCTTCGTTGAGCCAGCGACCTCTGGGAGTCTGTTCGCCGTCAAACAACAGCCGGGTAAGACCCACCAGGATTACTTCCGGAATTTTCCCAAATGAAGGCCTAGATAAAGGGCATCTCGGAGTCATCAGTCATCAACGTAGCAACCCAAGGCTTGGCCTTCGAGACCCTCTTCGATTGGTTGTACCGGTGCTCGGTGCGTACCGTGGATGCCCTCATGTGCAAGTTTGAAGAGTACGCTTGTGCAGAGGAGCCCGAGCTAGCTCACGAGCGGCTTGCGAGCCAAACCGAGCCATGGAACCTTGGCTCGCTCG
Organism: Phragmites australis; assembly: GCF_958298935.1. Taxonomy (NCBI): domain Eukaryota; kingdom Viridiplantae; phylum Streptophyta; class Magnoliopsida; order Poales; family Poaceae; genus Phragmites; species Phragmites australis. Next base: position 14,090,332 of record NC_084936.1, on the reverse strand, counting down.
GCCCAATAGTCTAGCACTCCAGTGTCAGTCTGTAGCCTAGGTCTTCCGTGAGGATGAGACCACAGTCGATCTCGTTTGGTCTTTGGATGCCACAGCCGCTGCTCCACCCTCTCCCTTCCTGGCCTCCCCCTCTTCCTCCCCGGCTCCCCGCTCACTCCGTCGCTCATTCCCCACTCCGCCAGGGCGCCACCGTAGCGCCGCTACTATCACTAGCGGCTGGTCTAGTAGATTTGCAGCTGGCGACTGCCCGCTCTGGTGCTCCTGTGGCCCACCTGGGATTTAGGACTGGCGCCCGCCCGCTTCGGCACTCCGGTGGCCCCAACCTCCTCCCCCGCCTTCTCTCCGCCATCGACCTCCCCGATGCCCCTGAGCCCTGAGGTGCCCTTCGCCGCCGACAACCCTGACATAGCAAAGGACCCCAACCTCCACACGCAGCTGAGGAACACGATGCCCTTGAGCTCTCCACAGCCTCTTCTCAGTTTGCTTGCAGAGCTACAATATTGTAGAGATTTGATTTGAATCCATGTACCTAGTGTGGTTAGATGCAATTTTTTTGATGCTCTGGTGTGGATTTGATTCCATGTGTTTATGTGTAGACAGTGTGTGTGGGCATAGGTATTGTGCATCATCTGGTGCTTGTGTGCGACTGCCTTTATGCATATTTTTTGCTCCATTGATTTGCTGCCCTGCTTGTTCAGAGCTAGGCCTTGTGATGGATGCAGTGCAGAGCTAGATAGTTGGCTGTGGTGATGAAGGGTGCAAAGCCGTAGCAAGTGTGAGGCTATTTGGTGGGAGCAGTTATGCATATTTGTGCTCGGTTTGAGAAGCACTGGTGCCTGATGGTCTGGCAGGCTCTCCAGCCAGCTCGAGCCCACAACTGAGTCGAGCAGAGCAAACATTTTAGCTCGGTTTGTAAACCGAGCCGAGCCTACAGTTCGTTGAGCTTCTACGAGCCAAGCTAAGCTAGGCTTGGCTCAGCTCGTTTCCAACCCTACCTGCCAGGCCGCTGCCTCTAATTGCAATGCCACCTCCTCCAGGGGCCTCCGAGCCAAAGATAGCTCGATCTCCCCGCTCCTAAGGAGAGACAAGGCAGAGATAAAGGCAATCGACGCCTGCAGGCAGAGTGCGAAGTCGTTAGGGGTTAGGGCTTCGAAGCTCAAGCCCCGCTCTTAGAGTGATGAGACAACCGCCGTGGAGAGTACGACTCCCTCGGCCCCGGCCATGAGAGCCAGGTCATGGCTGAGAAGATGCCTTGAGGCAGCGAAGCAGTCGCCTCCAAAGAGACTGCCTTGGGTGCCTCCGGAGGAGTCGTCGGGTCCTCCTGGGGAGCCATAACCTCTAGGGCAAAGCCAAGGTTGGGTCCGCTTCGACGACCCCTGTAAATAGGAGAAAACACAGAAGTCAGGATCCTTAAGCGCAAGCACAGCGGGGTTAAAAGGGAACAATGTGTCACCCATGTCAACGGTCGTAGCAGTAACGGGGCCCGTGATGTCCTCGTTGTCGAAGGGGTTAGCAACCCCTCCCCCCATGCCGCATAATCGTCAAGGGAGACCTCACGTCCCCCTACGCTTTAGCCATGGCCTGTTGGGTTTGGGACAGCTGGAGCCTTCCCCAAGCTGCTCCTTCCGGCCTAGGACTCGTCCTCAGTCACGCTACTTACTTCTTCGGTGCTATCGGCACGCCTTCGACGCTTCGTCTCATTTGACTCCGCCTCGAAGGACTCAGTCACCGAGCTAGCACACGAGGCTGTGGGGCCAAATGAGGGCCGAGTCCAGAGTGGGATCGCGGAGGTTGCAACACCTGAGGCCCCGCGCCCTTGCTTTTCGGTGACTTGGGGCTCTATCAGGTCTGGCCACGCTGAAGCCAGCATTCTGAGGCGGGAGCAGATGCGGTTGTGCTGCTTCCAGTTCCTGACTAGCTCCAAACGCTGGTCCCACTCTGTAACGGAAGGTTGGCCGAGGAATCTGTCCACGATCTCGGCCGCTTGGTCCAGAGTAAGGCACCCTTTTGAAAGTAAAAGGCATCTCACGTCTATGAATTTGATGATAGACAATGGGGAGGACTCACTTGAATTGACGGTGGGCCCAGAGTACGCGTTCGACTCGCCTTCCTCACCTTGCTCGAAGGCGTGGTCCCAATCTGCCTGGAAGGGCAGAATGTGCAGCATTGTGTACTCCTCCATGAGATAACGTATGCTCATCCTCCGATCCACCTTCCGAAGGAGTGCCGCTCTCAAAGTGAGCTGAGCCTCGGGTATGTCCACCACCGGGGTCCGGACGTAATGAATGTCTCGGTTGGTAGAGCGGAGGGGGTACCTGAAGCCCACGTCATAGTAGAACCACCCCTTCGGCCATCCGGTATACCACCTGTTGTTAATGGCCTTCGCTGGAAATGCGTCATGATACTCCTGCCAGAGCTGGAAGTTCACGCTACCGAAGTTGAGGGCATTTGTCTCTCTGCCCTCTATCTGAGTCTTCAGCTCGCAGCTTGCTTCATGAATAGTGGAAAAGAGCTCCGCTCATCCCTCACAGTCATCCACCCACATGGCCCATTCGAAGATGGCCAAGCAAACGATAGCGTTGGCCGAAAGTTGGGGGAGCTCCACGTAAAAGTGGCGGAGCACCCCTTCGAGGGGTGGTACGGCAGGAAAACGAGGCCCGCGTCAAACAAGGCCTAGAAGACCACGGTCTCATGGCTCTGTAGTGCTGGGATCACAGTCCCCTACAAGGCAGGAGTGATGGATCTAGAGGGGATCTTCCCCTCCTCGACCATTCTGTCGAGCTTAGCCTCAGTGACGGTTGACGCCCCCAGCGTGCTAGTTTGCAGGTGGTACTTCTTGCTGGCACGGTGGAGCGTCACATGTGGCGGCGGTCCAGGAAGCAGCGAAGGAACCACTGCCGCTTTGGTTCCCGTCGGCACGCGCGCATTGATGCCCCCGCCCGCTGCTGGCTCACCCACACCGGCGGTGGCGACGGAAGCCAATTCCGCCTGATGGGTGGCAACGACTGAGGTTGCTAACGCAGCAGCAAGATTCCCAAATGATGCACGGTTCGCACCAGGGAACTGGCTCAGCCACGAACGCCAGAGCGAGTCATGAGGTCCCTAGGATGCAGTGAGGAGCGCTCGTCGGCAATAGAGACTGGGAGTGCTAGGACTGGTGGGCGCAGGCGAAAGGGCAAGGGTGGAAAGGAGCAAGGATGTCAGATAAGGGCGAGATCCCTACTTTATAGACTAGGGGAGGAGTTGTTGCTTACTCGAGACGCATGCGCATGCCCCGTCACTTCGCCAATAGTCATGGGCAAGCGGAACTGTTCTCCATGATCCTCCAACGTCGAGACACCACGTGTCCCACCACCGCCTGGCAAGACATGACTGCACCCCTAACCGCAGGTTGCATTTAATACCCTCTCTCGCAAGTGGGCATTTGGCTTGACCATTAGACCGGCACTTGAAACGACTCAAAACAACCAAAGACCATGGGGCCCCTAGCAACGGAGCCAAGGATCGCCGGAGGCCCTGCTCCGAGGACCTTGAGGACGGCTGCACCGCTGGCCTCTCTCGTGAGAAGCTACTGTTATGGGGTCACCATCAAGGACCCCTGACGCCCTTAGGCTCCACTAGCCTAAGTCTGAAGGCACCAGGATCAAAACCCCTCCGGAGGCCCCATGCTTCGACTCACCATGGAGACCCAAGCCTCAGGAGCTCGCGGACCCCTGAAGGTCGCTAATCCTGGAGGCTTGGGGGAGCGATGGGGTCTCCCGGTAGGATCAGCAGGAAAGGGATCCATCGGCCATGTGGTATTTGCCATGAAGTGATCGGCATTTAATGCTGATGTAACTGGCAGCCGACCTGACACACTGGGTAGGACGGGCGCCGCAACAGACGACCGGCCAAGTATTGTGGCCGCTTGCCATAACAGTCACTGCCACTTGCCGTAACAATGTTTTACGAGGCTGGCCCTAGATCCCGGTTGTACAATGACGATTTGTATCTCTACCAATCCCACAGGAGTATGTTTGTACACTTACATTTTAGATGTCAATATAAATACTGACCCATGGCCACCAAGAGATGGATTTTTTTCATCACTAAGGGCATTCTCTTTCTCTCCACCTCTTTTTCAAGCTTGAACCACTCTAGTAGGTTGGCTCTCGTCACACTTTTTTTGTTGAAGACCTTTTCTTCCACCAACAGATTGGTAGGACGGCCTTTCAGTACAATTGTTCTGAACGCTGCGTCTGTTCTACCTCTATACAAGAATATTATGAAGTTCCTATTGTCAAGGACTGGAGCGACTTGGATACAAATTCATGGGCAATGTGGAATGTATCTTTTATCGAGATTGCTAATTATGAGTATGGGTTAAAATACGATAGGCTAGAGAATGTATTACTTCAGAATATTTGCAATGAAATGAATATAGTACATATTTTCTTTTCTTGTTTGTTGTTGTTGCTGTGCGGCTATTTCTATTGTAGGCCTGTTCAAGCGTTTTTGCTTGCTTTAGACTATTTTTTCAAAAGCTGTAAGATTGTTTACTAGCGGCTGATGATTTTGTTTATTAGTTTGTATTTTTTCGGTGATAACTCTTCCCTAATTTAAGCAGATACATTGCTGTGGGAAATGAGCCTTTCCTGACAAGCTATCAGGGACAATTCCAGTCATATGTTCTTCCAGCAATGACCAATATTCAGCAATCACTGGTGAAAGCTAATCTTGCCAGCTACATAAAGCTAGTTGTCCCATGCAATGCTGATGCTTATCAAAGTGCATCTGTTCCATCACAAGGAGTGTTCAGGCCTGACCTCACTCGGATTATGACCCAGCTCGCTGCTTTCCTCAGTTCAACTGGGGCTCCATTCATGGTCAATATCTACCCCTTCCTCAGTCTTTACCAGAGCTCAGACTTCCCGCAAGATTACGCATTTTTTGACGGATCTAGTCATCCAGTTGTGGATGGGTCAAATGTGTACTACAATGCTTTCGATGGTAATTTCGACACACTAGTTTCTGCTTTGAGCAAGATTGGCTATGGACAACTACCAATTGCAATTGGTGAGGTAGGTTGGCCAACTGAAGGAGCACCTAGTGCAAACCTGACTGCAGCAAGGGCATTCAACCAAGGCCTGATCAGCCGTGTTTTAAGCAACGAAGGAACTCCATTGCGCCCAGGGATCCCTCCAGTTGATGTATATCTTTTCAGCCTTCTCGACGAAGAGCAAAAGAGCATACTGCCTGGTAATTTCGAGCGACACTGGGGAATTTTCTCATTTGATGGGCAGGCCAAGTACCCACTGAATCTTGGACTAGGTAACCCAGTTCTGAAGAATGCCAGGGATGTCCCATATCTTCCACCGCGGTGGTGTGTCACGAGCCCTGGTCAAAATCTTAACAATGTAGAGAATCACTTAAAGCTTGCTTGCACTATGGCTGATTGCACCCCTCTCTACTATGGAGGTTTGTGCAACGCCATTGGGGACAAGGGAAACATCTCTTATGCGTTCAACAGCTACTATCAACTGCAGAAACAGGATGCTAAGAGCTGTGATTTCGATGGACTTGGAATGGTAGTTCACCTTGATCCATCCATTGGCGAGTGTCGCTTTCTAGTTGGTATAGATGACAATAGAGCGCTTGCAATCTCATCTTCTTCAGGCAGCTCGTCCCCGGTACGCTGCGGATTGTGGATTTTGACATTCTGGGTACTTGTGTGGTTAAAAATTGTGGGTTCTTTCTGATGTCGAACAAGCTCTCTTGGGCATGATATGCATGTACTTGTGAGGTAGCTTCTATCCATGGATTTTAGATTTAGGAAATGAGAAACATTGCTAGCTGTATATGATCATTAGAATGTTCTTGAGATTGTGCTGTCCTATTCTGCTGGCTGCATGTTCAGGATAGGAAAAAGAGCTCCCCTCTAGATTGAAACGCAGATTGGTAAGAGATCATTTTGTGACTCTATTTGGCCTTACTTTTCGAGATAAATCTATATACGATAATCATGTTTCCAGCCTAAATGTTTAAAGAGAGATTGATAGTCGACAGTTCAAAATTTGACTAGAAAACAACAAAGTTTACATGATCGGAGGAGGGAGTTCTAAACCATACAGTTTTGCATGCTCATCGGGAACGATATTGACATGGGTTATGATCACCCGTCGGCCATCGGGTATTCCTCCAGCATCATGTCAATGAAAGTTTGCACACGCGACGAAGATGATATTGTCATGGGGCTTGTACACCCGTTGAGATAGATATTGTCTATAACACGATTCATGTAATTTAGAGACAATTTAAAAGATAACTCATATAACACACTGTTAGTTTATGTCCATAATAAATGCAGTAGAAGAGACATTTGTTCTTGTTTGGCATGCTACAATCTGTCTCTTGCTCAAGAGACGATATTGTTCTTTCTTTATTAACCACCCTCCACGTCATTAGAAATCTTAGGTGGCAGCTCTTATAGACAGCTGACATCACTCTTTTGTACGCGCCCTCAGGGTTTTGCTCAACCACCGGTCATTAATACAGTGCTAATGGTTTGTCCTAGGGGACGCTTAACTCTAGGAAAATGCATTTGACTATTCGCAATGGTTGCTCTTTTCTTTTTGCGAGGTTATCTATTGCCACTTGCCAGTTTTGCAGTTGCAAATGCATCAAACTAGGGGTGGAAAAAAAAATCAAAAATTGAACTTAGAAACCGAAGCAAAACCGAAATAACCAAATTTACGGCTTTTTTAGTGTTCACTTTGTGATTCTGTTTCTAAAACAATACTATTTGGTTTTTTATTTTTGAATTTCAGAAACCAAACTAACCTAATAAACTGAACTGATGTATACACCCTTTTAATCTAGCCCAATAAGCCCATTGCAATAAGATATACCCTATAATTCCCTAATCCCTCTAATCTTTCCAATGCGCAGCTGCTGTAGCCAGTAGAGCCACGCTCATGCTGCCACTTTTTTCGCCCATGACCCTTGCCCTCTCGCCCATGCTGCCACTTTTTTCACTGCCTCGCCCTTCGCAGGTGTGCCAGTGACGCATGCCGCCTCCCCTCTCACCTACACAGCCACAATTATGCTCCCCTCATCCACACCACCGTCGACTGCCTCCTTCCTCGTTCTCACGGTGAAGCCATTGTTCCTCTCTTGAAGATTTCGGTTAAAAACCAATATCCAAAATAACCGAACTGAACTGTTTGGATGTTGTAGCAATAACATACCATAGTATTTGAAAAACATAGTTTTATGGTTTTCAAAGAGTTGGCCAAGAAAACCACGGTTTTAAGAAAAATCCAATCGGAGTGGATTTTTATTACCACCAAAATACTACTGGTTGGGGGATACCACAATTTTCATACCAACAAAATCAGATATAACAAATAGTCAAAAGTATTGGAGGCCGTAGTATTTGCAAATACCATAGTTGTATCTTAAAACTAATAAAAACTGTGGATCAAAACAGGCTAAATCGGTCAATTGGGTTCAGTTTTTGTAATTCTTTGGGTACATTGGTTTCCAATTTTCAAAAAAGCAAAAAAATTATGGGCCGGAAAAATCGAACCGAATTGCCTGTACTAACCGATCCCCACCCCTACATCAAACTAAGAAATGCTGTTAGAAAATCCTTCTCCTAGAAATTTTCTCATTACATTTGTGAAATGTACATACTGAATCTAGATTCACAGACAAATATAGATGTAGTTCACCAATATTCACAGACAAAAACCTTACTGTTGCAGATAATGTGAGCACGCGCATGAAAGTATGTAGATACGCAATTCTAGGTGTAGCAAAAGTTGGCTTTGGCTATCCTGTTTGTTGGATACTATTGGAGAATGGTCTCACCGGCCCCCCTTTTGAATATCGGGTCGAAGACCTCGGCGTCCACTTTACTAGTAAAGCTTAGTTGTCGTCTCATGATCATGAATCGTTCAACACTCCGAATGTACTCTTCGGCAGATCGGAATCGAGGGAACGACTCCACTGGAGGGAATAGGCGAAGCCTACGCCATGCCATCAGGTCTAGACCGAGGGCCTTTGCTCAATGCCGCGAGGGAGTCAACTAAATGGACGCCAAAGGTATCGTTGCAGGCAAAGCCATTGTCAGGCCTTCGGAGGACATTTGAAGACTTTCTCTTGGTGCTACTAGAAGGACGACTGAAGAGAGGCCGGGGGCCTTGCAGAGCGTGTGCCTTCAGGACTAAGCGAAGGGTGGCCGTTCCAGGCAACTGAGGACAACCAATGGCAAACTTGTAAATAGGCTGGTTATACTTATGAAGGTACCAAATTACCCATAAATATGCCGAGAATATAGTAGTTGAAGGGGTAATATTGTAAATTGTATCGGGGAGTGGTTGGGTACAACCTATAAAAGGGCTGACACTGTAACCAAAAAGATGTGTGATATTAATATCAGGGCACAATTCCCATTCAGTGTGTTCTCCACCTGGCCTTCGGATCTCTTCGGGTTCCAAAGGCCCACTGTTTTGTTCGGTTACACAAGTTTCCAATAGTTGGCACCGATCGTGGAGATCGAACCAACGCATTACGAAGCCATGACACCCAAAAAGAAGTCGAAGGCCACTGATGCATCAGTGGCACAAAAAAAAACACAACTTCCAGAGGGAGTTGCGACCGCGACCGACACTTCGACCGTGGCGGACCCAATCATCATCGCGCCTGAGATCGTGGCGGACCAATCATCATCGCAGCTGAGGCAGTCGAAGAAGTTCAAGAAGAAGGAAATGATGTGGCCATGTTGGCCGACAGGGATGGTCGGGTTCATGAAGAGGCAACTCACCAGGAAGATGTAGATGCTGCAATGCGAAGGATATAGACTGGGCTTCGCACTCGATTCAAAGCTTCAATAGCAACGAAGGGAAAGTCACCTCATGTTGAAGAGCATGAAGACTTCGACCACTTTGAAGAATACGAAGACAAGGACGAAGAAACCAAAGCAGAAAGATCTGCATGACTAGAAGCCAAAGAACTAGAGCGACAAATTGCATAGAAGAAGCGCATGATAGAAAGCTTGGCAGCAAGTAGGTAAGCAGCTGATGAAGCCCGAAGAACTCTGGAGCAAATGCAAGAACAAATTAATATGCTCCAATGGGAGAGTGGGGAGACATGAAACATTGTCACCCCTTTATCGGCATTTACAACACTGTCTGTACAAGACCTTCGACGTAGGTCATCCGTAGACGATCTAGAATCACCACTCTCCATAGGCTTGCAAAACCAGCCTTGGCCTCTGAGCTTCAAGATGCTGAGGCATTTGACGGGGAATCAGACCCAAGGGAGTTTGTTATGAGCTTTGAGGCAGCGGTCGAGTCTGCTGGTGGAGATGACACAATATTGGTGAAAGTCTTCATATTGGCAGTAAAGGGAATAGCGAGGTCATGGTACTCCGCCTTGCCTCCAGGGTCCATTTATTCATGAGAGCAACTCTGAGATGCCTTGTTCTATAATTTCCAAGGAAATTAGACTGAGAAGGTCACAGCCAGCGACCTCTTCGCAATCAAGTAGCAGCCGGCAGAGTCACTGAAAGACTACATGCATCACTTTGTACGTGTGCACTGTCAAGTGAAGGGCTTGAGCGAGGACACGATCATTGATGTCGCGATCCATGGCGTCGGAGGAGGACTGCTGGCAGCAAAGCTAACATGCAAGAGGCCGAAGAGTGTCCAGGAACTCTTCAACAAAATAGAGGAATACGCACTGTCTGAAGTGGACCATCATCGAAGGAAAAGTGAAATGACAGCGTCGAAAACGTCAAAGCTTTATCCCTCAAACAAGACACAAATGCTAGCCAACCGAAAGACAGGCAGAAGCAACCGAAGAAATATGAGTCCTTTGGGTATAACTTGAAGAAAAAGGAAGTCAACCAGATAGAACCCGGGACCGAGGACATCTCGCAAGAGGGCAGTGGAGTACGCGGTCGCCAAAATGGTAGAGGTCAAGGCGGCCGCGGAGGATGGGCACTGTGTGACCCAAGCACATTGTACTGTGAGATATATGGTGAAGGTGCCAGTCATACAACTAAACATTGTCCACATATTGTATCTATGAAGGAAGACATGGGGAAGCAACCCTTTGACCCTGCAAGAGTAGTGCATCACACCACACCATATAGGCTGGACAATATGTGGCAATGTCAACAAGGCCAAAGCTAGGCTTATGGGCCAAACCCTTCGGCATTTGCTTCTCAATGGCGCCCAATGACTTATGTGCAGCCGCATGGGCCGACACCTTCGGCTCCACCAAATCAGACCTATACTCAATCTACGGCTATTCAAGCACTGCTTCCACCTCCTCTGCCAAGACTGCAATCGAAGCTCCCCTAGAAACCAGCAGGTCAGTAAACACAGTAACACATGAATTGAATGTGGTGTTGGCAATTACTGGTGGCTTTAATCAGGAGATCAAGTTAGGCAGCAAAAAGAATATGTTCGAAGGGTGAGCCATATCGGCATAAGCCCTACTTTCGTCCATTGGAAGTGGTCTCATGTGCCCATCACCTTCTCTCAGGAAGATATGAGAGTCTTGGAATATCCACATACATATGCCTTCATTATAGAGGCTAACATTTTAGGTAATGAAGTCCACATGATCCTAATAGATGGTGGCAGCTCGATAGATATCATCTTCGCTGATGCTTTAAATAGGATGGGTCTGCAGCCAAGTATCTTATAGCAGGCTAGATTACATTTGATAAATGGAAAGGCAATAAATGCTTTGGACAAGGTACAGATACCAGTATCCTTTGACGAAGGGTCAAATTTTTGGACATAAGATGTTACCTTCGATGTCGTCGATATAACCTATGCATAAAATTCCACACTTGGAAGAAGGGTTTTAAACAAGTTCGAGGCAATACCACACCATGGCTATTTGTGCATGAAGATGCTCGGTCCCGAAGGTGTCATAACAGTGCTAGGAGATCAGCAAGCAACTCATAGAATTGAGGTTGGATACACTTCGAGACGTCGTAATGTTCACGTTGTAGTAGATCTTGTGTCAAAGCCCCAAGAAGGTGAAGACCTACTAAAGAAAAAATGAGTACCAAAGGCAAAGCCCGAAGGCTAGACCAAGAAAGTGGTGTTGTGTCAGGATATGCAAGATAGAGTAGTGGTCATAACCAAGGAGGCTGAGTGAAGAATGATAGAATTCCTTCATAATAATGAAGACGTCTTTGCATGGTCGCCAAAGGACTTGCAAGGTGTCAACAGAGATATTATCGAGCATACTCTGAATATTGACTTGAACGCAAAGCCAAAGAAACAAATGCTTCAGAAGGCTTCAAAAGAAAGAGAAGATGCAGTCAAGGCTGAGGTGCAAAAGTTTCTCGATGCCGGGGTCATACGTGAAGTACTACACTCTGAGTGGTTGGTCAACCCAGTGTTAGTCAAGAAAAGCAACAACAAATGGAGAATGTGCATTGATTTCAAAGACCTAAACAGAGCTTGTCCGAAGGATGATTTTCCTTTGCCACAAATCGATCAGTTAGTAGACTCTATAGCTAGTTGTGAAATGTTGAGCTTTATGGACGCATATTCCAGATACCATCAGGTTTGTATGGTGAAGGGGGATGAGGTGAAAAAAAGCTTCAGGACCTTCTTCATAATATATTGTTTTGTGATAATGGCTTTTGGCCTTTGGAATGCCGGAGCTACCTTCGCCAGGTTGGTCCAAATTGTATTGAAGTCATAGTTGGGAAGAAATGTATCTGCATACGTTGACAACATAGCCGTCAAGAGCATCGAAGAAGACAATCACTTCGATGACCTTCGGGAAACCTTCGACAATTTGTGAAGTGTGGGACTAAAATTGAAGCCCGAAAAGTGTGCATTCGGCGTGCTCTCTGGGAGATTGTTTGGTTTTGTGGTGTCAAAAAGGAGCATTGAGGTAAACCTAGAAAAAAATACAAGCAATAGTAGACATGAGGTCTCCGCAAAGCAGGAAAGAGGCACAACACTTGGCTAGAAAGTTGGCAGTCCTCAGCTGATTTATTGCCAGATCTGCTGAGCAAAGCCTGCCTTTCTTCAAAAATCTCAAAGGCGCTGACCCTTTCAGATGGAATACGGAGCAGAAAAATGCTTTCGATGAATTGAAAGAGTATTTGATGAAGCTCATAGCTCTGACCAGCCCAAATCTGAAGGCCGAGTTGTTGTCATAAACAGCAGCTTCTCCTTCAGCAGTAAGTATAGTACTTGTGCAAGAAATGCAAATCAATGAAAAGTTGCAACAACTTCTAGTCTATTATGTTTCGAAGGCTTTGGTGGGGCCGAAGAGGTTCTATTCTGAAATGGAAAAAATGGCATATCAGTGGTAATGGCATCGCGAAAGTGTCAACATTACTTCATAGCACACAAGATAACGGTGCCAACCTATACCCCTCTTTGCAACATATTTGAAAATCGTGAAGGCACGAAAAGAATTGGAAAATGGGCTGCGGAAATAGCACCTTTCACATTATCCTTCGTTGCATGAACAATGATAAAATCTCAGGCCTTGGCAGAGTTTTTGGCAGATTGGACACCATAGGGCCGAAGACCCAAGAGGAAACACAATTAGACACAGTGTGGATCATATATTGTGACGGAGCTTGGGGGGCTTCGGGGGCTGGCGCAGCGACAACTGTATCTTCACCTTTGGGCATGAAGCTACGGTACACGGCCAGACTTGATTTTCGATCGACAAACAATATTGCAGAGTACGAGGCAGTCCTCCTAGGCCTTCGCAAAGCATGAGCCCTTGGTGCTCGAAGGGTACTGGTTAAGACAGACTCCCATGTGGTTGCAGGCCAAATTGACAAAACATTCCAGATCAGGGAGCTAGAACTGGCTAAATATATGGCAGCCGTGTGAAGCATGGAAAAGTGTTTCTTGGGATTCATTGTCAAAAGTATATCAAGAAATGATAATTCTGAGGTGAACGACCTCGCCAAAGCTGTGGCACAACATCTGCAGTTTCCTCTAGATGTTTTTATTAAAAATACCAATTACTGAGGCCCTTTAGTAGGTGGCACGTAGCGCCATTACAATTGAGAGCAAAGATTGACGCTCTTCTATATTGGCTTACCTTCAGGGTTATTACCAACCTGAAGATTAGGTGGATGCGAAGCGTATGATGCAGAGAGCCAGAAACTATAAGATTGTGGGAGCTGACCTATACAAGATGGGAGTTTGTGCACCGATGCTTCGTTGCATATCCCAGGAAGAAGGGAAGGGTTTACTTAAAGAAATACACAAAGGACAATGTGGCTCGCACATCGGCACTTGAGCGCTCATAGGGAAAGCATTTAGACAAGGATCTTGTTGGCCAAGGGCCATCTCCGATGCGGAGACCACAGTCCGAAGCTACACGAAGTGCCAATATATGGCAAAGGGCTCAAACAGGCCTTCGTCAGAGATACAACTTATCCCACCATTTTTGCCTTTGACTTGATGGGGGATTGACATCATTGGCCAGTTGCTAGCTGCTCCAGAAAACCTTTGCTATGATGTCGTGGCAGTTGAATACTTCTCTAAATAGGTGGAGGCAGTCCCGTTAGCAAAGATAACTTCAAAAAATGTTCAAAAGTTCTTGTGGCAAAATATCATCTATTGCTTCAACATTCCTCACGAAGTAAAAGTTGATAATGGGACACGACTTGATAGCGAAGGTTTCAAACAATTTTGTGAAGACATGGGAATTTAAGTTTGCTTCACTTCAGTACATCATCTTAGTCGAATGGAGTTGTGGAGAGGGCGAATGGCATCATCTTGACTGGTGTGGCCACACACTTGCAAGGTCTGCCAAAGGGAAAGTGGGTCAAAGAGTTACCGAAGATCCTGTGGTCCATTAGAACAATATCACCTTGGTAGTAATTTACGAAGCCCTTGTAACAAGATTACTTTTGTGTATTTTTAAATTCACCATTTCAATTTATGTAATATACAGGTGTTGTACTCTTTTCCTTACAGGGGGAACCCCTCATCGAGGCGTGAGGTTTTTGATGAGGTAGTCACCTTTGTAAACACTTGTGATTATAAAAGATTACCCCTAGGAAAGCTTATGCTTCAGTAGAATTGGTGCATAATTCACTGTCAAAGTGCTGCGAGCCTTCACTTGAAGGATGCACAAAAATCGATAGGCCAAGGCGGACCGAAGCCAGCTAGGGAGAAGTCAAGGTCAAGAATGTCAAAGTGTGCTTGACACCTCACCCTTCGATTTATAAGACGGGTGCTTACCCGTAGGAAAAAGCCAAAGTGTTGTTCATCCTTAAAACTTAAAAACAAAAGATGGGAGCTAATAGTACCAACCCCGAACCGAAGTCGAAAAAGACTTTTGGGAATAAAAGGCTGAAGTGCCGCTCGACCTTAAAACAAAGGCAGTGCTCTCCTCGAATTTAAACAAAGTACAGGGGCTAAGAGTGTATGCCCCCACTTCAAAGATCAAATTAAACCTTCGGATCATAAATAAGGCAGGGGCTAAAAGTGCCAGCCCTGCACCGAAGTAAGACCTTCATTAAAAAAATGAGGTATTGCCCCACCTTCATAATATTAAGTCGATTGCTCTTTTTATGCGTGTATCCAAGCTTTTCTTTCCACACATGCTATGTCAATGCATCGGAGCATAGATTCTTCATGCACACACGCGAAAGTGATGCTAAGTCTCAAATAAATAGTGGTGTGCCTTCGATTTCGAATGAGAAAAAGTTTGTGTCATTGCATGCTTCGGTATGAACAGAATTAAAACAATGCTCGAATCATCGGTGCACATGCTTCGGCTATGGTGCCAAAGGTACCTACGACTTAAAAGTTGGGGGGCATTTTTTTGACTGACGCTACGTGCACATTCCTGCCAAAGGTACCTATGGTTTAATAGTCGGGGGGGGGGGGCATTTTCTTGACTGACGCTTTGCGCATGTTCCTACCAAAGGTACCTACGGCTTAAAATTTCGGGGGGGGGGAGGGGGATGGCATTTTTTCGACCAACACTTTGCGCACGATGCTGCCAAAGGTACATGAGGCTCAAATGGTGGAGGAATGCAACAAAGAATAACCAAAGCTCATTCTGCAAATTCATTAATGTCAGAGTCTACAAAGTCTTTATACATTTGGCTGCGACCAAGTTGGAAAGCAATACCCCGCCTTGTAGGAAAAGAATTTGTCAGGTCCAGCGGAGGATCGACATAACTATCTAAAGAAGTGTCGAGAGAAGACATAGGTTGAACACTGTCGCCTTCGGCAGATATAACTCCTGGCGAAGGATGAAGCCTTTGCAGGTAACAAAAATGAAAAGGCAAAGTTGAGCCATGCGCCTCATCGATTAGCTCAGACTTTGGCTCAAGAAGCCCCATAGGAGGGCCAAAATCTCTGCGCTCTATCCTACGAATTTCCTTATTAACTTTTTGGGTCTCTAAGTCCAAAGGATGAAAAGACTCCCAAAACGCTTTCAAATCAGCATTCCTCGTGTCATAGATTCTTGCCTTCACTCGCCAATACTCGTCAAATCGTATATCAGGATGGCGATGATGAAAAGAGTCCCACCAAGCCCATGACATGTAGAAGTTATCGGACATCATAGTCAAGGGTATGACATCTTCGGCTACCTACATAGAGTCTGAAGGTAGGACCTACGCAGGAGGCGAGGATTGTCAAAATGTTTCGAGAAGAAATTAAGACATATTACACAGGTTTTGAATAGCATCGAATGTTTAATGATAGCAAAATAACCCTTCGCTCACACCTGCACTGGACCTACATCTTGCGCTTCATTAGCCGCTTACGAAGGGTCAGGCGCTGAAGCGGGATGCGCAGAGGTTCCTGCGATGGCTGAAGCATTCATGGCCTTTGTAGCAGCCTACAGCAAAATCAAGTCAAATTTAATAATAATAATGATGATGATGATGATGATGATGCTCGTGCATAGCGAGGAGTTACTTACTTTGCAGTGGTCGTTCTTCGCCTCCTGAAGGATGAGGCCATGCCCGTGCTTGCACCAGAAGTTGCTGGTAAAGGACCTGGTAGAGGCCTTTGATGCCTTCATCACCACCTTGGTGGACATATTCAGTGGATAGCAGAATGAGGGGCTCTAGAGAGTCTTGTTGTGACCACAACCTGTCAGCTCTAGGGAATGGATAAGGCTCTGGCCTGAGATCATGGCACAAAAGTCACCATATAGGTGAGTCACTTGTTGAAGCCTTCCAGAAGATTCTGCAATCCACCCGAGCAGGCCATCCAGTCCAACTTGGTCAAGGGTTGATGGTACGACCCAAGCACTCAGATCTTCAATAGTCTTGCTGATAGCTCCACTAGCCATGATTGCCTTCAGGTCTAGAACCTGTATTTGCTCCTGGATGGCATCGTAAGCAAATTGCTTCGTTCCGCTCAATGATTTAGTTAGGCATTGGTTATTCGTTTGGAATTTAGATACATTCACTTCGGATGCCTCTGCACATTTACGAAGGATGATCACCTCCTATTTTAGACCTTGAGTACTCAAGTGAAGGGCATCCACCTCTTTCCTTTAGCTCTTGTGATCTCAAAGCGACATCCTTCATCCACTGGAGAAATTATTTTTGCTTGGCCTCAGCTTTTTCAGCTCTTTAAAGCAACAAAACTCTCATCTCCTTAGCAGCTTTCTCAAGAGCTTCGAATTGCTCCACGCATTTATGTAGGCTGCGCGAGACAAGCATACCCTGCGGAGCATAAAACATCAAAAAATCTATTCGAAGCGGGGCTTGAGAATAAGTCAAAATACCTTTGTGCTCACTAGATCGAAGGCACCCAGAAGGTCGAAGGCCAATTTTTGAGAGAGTTGTATCTCGAGCTCTGGGAGGACGAAGCTGTCGGATATGTGCATCCTTCACCTCTTTGGTGCTCAGTTCAAATGAGTTTAATTGCAGAGCTTCGGCATTAATAACCTTGGCATCACTAGAGGTTCCATGGCGGGGGTGCGGCGGATATCTTCCCCCTCTTCGCTCTTTGCAGCAAGTCAACTTTCGGAGGAGTCGAAGTGCGAGCTGGAGGCGCTGGATGACTCGCATCCCGAATCCATCGGGCTAGCATATTCGACTGGCTCACTATCCTGACACTCGGCTTCTCGCAAGTCTTCATTGTCAGTGTCGAAAAAGGGAGCGAGCACAACTGGCACAGTGGTCGTGGTGCGTGGTGGGGAGGCAATGGACAACTCTTTCAGGTCCATAGGGACCGCTTGCTAAAGAGGTGTCATAATTATGGTGTCGAGGAGGTAATCCACATTTTAGCGAACAACATTCTTTGGTCCATCAACTTTACGCCTCTTACCGCGGGCCAGAGGGTTCCCGCGGGCTGAAGGGTCTCCACCCTTCTTTTTTTCATTGCCTTCGGCTTCCTTCCCCTTTTTGGCATTTCCGATTGAGAGACCTATGGTTGTTGGTCTGTCTTCATAGAGGAGGCCTTAGATCTCAAAGATTCGATTGATTCGGCAGTCGAGGGACTATTTGACATAGGCTTGTCCTTCGACCACGATAACTTTTCTAGGAGGAGGTGGGCTTCGGCCCCTACCTCAGCTACCATTACGGCTATTCTGAAGCACAAATGAATAAGAGAAAATAAAAAATGTATAAAAATATAATAATCAAAGGCCAATGAAATTTAGACAAGGGTTGATACATGGTTTTCCTACAAAATCAAACTGGGGACAGCAAAGTCCTTGTGGCCCTTTCGGATCGAAGGATGAAATGGTACACCCTTCGCTAAGTGGCCACACGCTTGCGGCAATGAACTCTTCCACGAGGTCACGAGTGCTAAGGTATTTCGCACATCTCGTAAACACTTTGAAGGCCTCCCGCTGGGGGCCCCTTATTGCTACGTCTGGGGTGCGATTACTTTTGTAGTCCTCGACCTTCGATACAAGAAAATCCTTTTTGGGCACGTTTGGTTGGAGGGTGAGGTTAGGTGGGGATATGGCCATTCCTGTTTTTGAGGATGTAATGAACAAATTTTCTATTTGGTTGGATGGATGAGATGAGTTATTTTTCTGTTTGGTTGGTGGGATGAGAGTGGATATGATGAGTCAATTTTCTGTTTGGTTGGATGGATTGGATGAACTGAGTGGGTTATGACGATCTTTTGGTGAACTTACCCCTTGATTGTGCAACATTTTGATGAATTTGTGTATGCTTGAATTAGTTTGAATTCAAATTGAATTAAAACGAGAATATCACATGAAATGATAAAAATATATATACATAGAGCATTACAAAGAAACTCACTTTTTGACCAAGTAATCTAGGGTTCTAAATATTTTTATAAATTAGTACATCACATGAGAAGAATATTAGTGAATTTTTCCAGATTTTTAGAAATTTATTTTGAGGCATTAAAAATTGATAGAAATTATAAAAGTAGGTTTCTTGGAGAATTTTAATTAAATATTGGTTAGAATTTTTGTATCAAACCAATGAAAACGGATTGCTAGTGAGCTCTAGTTTTGTTCATAAAAATGTATAGAATTTTTAGACCACTCTTATACTCACAGATAAAATCAAGAGTTAAATAAAAAGTTTGAACAAACACGTACACTGTACACACAACAACAACTAGCTAGCTTCTCAAAGCACCACTACCCCAAGATGGAGGGCAGCTTCATTGCCACCGCAGAGACCGAGTCTGCTGCGAGGTCCACGCGCTCCAGGCTCGTGATGTTGGTCGCCGCCGTTATTCACCCATCCCGAGCCGAAGAGGGAGCCATTTCCGTCGTTGATCACCTTCGCCCGGACTCTGTTTAAGCCGCCGAGGCCTCTATCTTCTTCCTCTCCCCTCTCTCTTCCTCTCCACCAAAGCAATCGGGCCGTCCGCCTCCCTTCTTCTCCAATTTTAGTGTGAGTTTTGATCTACCGTCGCCGGACTTCTCCGACTGAATCTTTGCGCCAAGAGGTCCGCTCAGAGATAGATTCGCGACAGAGACGACAAAATAGCAACGACTACCTCCATGGACGTGGCGCTTTTGGCGTCGCCGAAGGAGGGGAGCAGGCGGAGGGGTGGAGTCACGGGAGAGGTAGTCGAGAGAGTCACGGGAGGTGAGAGGAACGCGGAGTCGAGGGGTGAGGAGCAAGTTGGATGGTCTCGTCCGAGTAATTTGGAGGGATCGGATCATCCGAGATATGAGCGAATATTCGCTTCAGTCGGACGAACTCATCTGCACCCATCCACCAAACCAAGCACTGGATTGAGCCCAAAATCCTAGACGGGGCCATCCCATCCACCCCGATCCTCTCAACCAAACACTACATTTATCTACCTTATGGTAGAACCACCATTGTGTCCAGTTCTTTGACCATTTGTTCTTGTAAGCAATGACAGGTGTAGTCAAACCTGCTCGGTAGGTGAAATTCGCGCAGCCATAGTGGGCTTCGCTCTGCACGTTGTCGACGAAGACCGACTTTGGCTAGTGATGTAGCTGGTGGGCGGCAACGAAGGCTCTAGTTGAAGCCTTTGCTCCTTCAGATGTCGGCGCCCAAGCGAAGAGGCTGAGTCGAATGATAGCGTTTGGCATCAACTGATGGAGATATATCTCAAAAAATTTAAGGACCTTCACCCCCATCTCGATGCAAGGTAGGCGAAGTTTGACTTTGAAATAGTCCACGAAGATAATTGCCTCATCATCTTCGGGTAACGGGGTTTCTTGATCTCTTGGAAGCCTGACGTTCATCACATCACCTATCAGACCCCCTTTTTTAAGACCGGCCAAGACTGTCTCATTGACCTTCGATTTTTCGTTCCAGTATGTCTTCAGCTTGCCGGTTTTGCTCCTCAGAGCCATCGGATTGTACTGCCTGCTGTTGGGTCTGAGGAGTTAAGAATGCAGAGGGTTGTGGACACCTTCGTACAGAGTGTAAGAGTTGTGCAGGCAGTTTTGAATAGGTGAGGTAAAAATGAACCAGAGGATAAGTTATATATGGTGATTAAAATAGTGAGGGCAATTGAAAAGGTGTGCATTGAAAATCAAACCGTCTATTAAATGGCAGCTAGGCGAAGTAAGTGGTAATTGGCTCCCTTAAAATCTAACAGTCTATTAAATGACAATAAGGCCGAGTAAGTGGTAAACGTCACCTCGAAAGTCCAACTGTCTTAACAGAAACCAACATTAATGGAAAAGCAGACCCTTCGAGTGTGCAAGGAGGGCTGCTTTGCCGAAGGTGAATCAAATAGGGCGATGCCTTCAACGGACCAAAGGGGACGACGTTTGGTGATACCATCTGATTCACGGGTTTGGCCCATTGAAGAGGAACCTCGCCCGTGGGGGGCTGCTGTTGGGGAATGGTCTCACGGGCCCCCTTTGGGATATCGGGTCGAAGACCTCTGTGGCCACTTTACTGATAAAGCTTTGTTGTCGTCTCATCATGATGCAAAAATCATTCGACACTTCGAAGGTACTCTTCGGTAGATCGGAACTGTGGGATCAAATCCACTAGAGGGAATAGGCAAAGCCTACACTAGGCCTTCGGGTCTAGACCGAGGGACTTCACTCGGTGTCGTGAGGGAGTCAACTAAATTGATGCCGAAAGTATCGTCACAGGCGAAGCTATCGTTGGGCCTTCAGAGGACATTCGAAGCTTTCGCTTGGTGCTACCGGAAGGACGACCGAAGAGAGGCCAGGTGCATTGCAGAGCGTGTGCCTTCGGGAGCCCGAGCTAAGGATGACTGTTCCTGGCAATAGAAGGCAATTAATAGCAGAATTATAAATAGGTTGATTGTATTTAGAAATATACCAAATTACCTATGAATATTCCGAGAATATGATAATTAAAGAGGTAATATTATAAATTGTATCGGAGAATTGTTGTATACAATCTATAAAAGGGCTGGTACTATAACCGAAAATAGGCGTAGCATTAATATCCGAGCACAGTTTCCCACTAGATTTGTTCCCCACCGAACCTTTGAATCTCCACGAGGTTCCGAAAGCTAACTGCTTTATCCAGTTATGCAAGTTTCCAACAGACACCCAAACGAGATTTTCCGAGAACAGATACGTAACTGGTTTCCAAACAACTCCAGATATATATATATAAAAACTGACCCAATATTGAATACCCGTGAAACCTCTGCCTTCCTGGCTGAAATGTAAAAATAGATAATATATACAGGCGTGTTTATTAAAATAGATAATAAATTGATATATTTGTAAATCTAGTATTTATTTTCGATATCTCAAAATCTGAAAGCCTGATTTCGATACGAAAACCGGACAGTCCCACCTTTTTCAGCAACTGAGGTGTCGAATACGGCATTATTCATCGTATTCAGTACCTCAGTTGCCGAATACGCGCTCTGTCTCGCTCCAAGCCAGCGAGAAGCTAGGAAGCTGAAGCACATAAAAAATGCAAGTTTTTTATTTAACTCATCATTTTTTAAGTAAAAAATAGTTTAAAAATTCTAAACATTTTCACGAGAAAATTAGAGATCACTAGCAACCCATTTTAATTGCTTTGATAAAAAGCCTAAGCCAATATTAAATTAAAATTCTCCAAATAAACCAACCTTTATAAATTCTAGTAATATTTAATACCTCAAATAAATTCTCAAAAATCTAAAAAAATTCACTAATTCTTCTCAAGTGATGTACTAATTTATAAAAATATTTTCAATCCTATGTTATTTGGTGAAAAAGTAAATTTCTTTATAATATTTCATTTATATGTATTTTTATCATTTCATGTGATATTCTCTTTTAAATTTAATTTGAATAAAAATAATTCAACATATACAAAACCTTTATTCTCGTATTAGTATTAAGCATTTGTAATGCTCTATTTATATGTATTTTTTATTATTTTATGTGATATTATCTTTTTAATTTAATTTGAATAATGGGCTTCTGGTTAGCTTTTGGTGTTTAAGATACCAAAATCAGTTTTCAGACTTTAGTGTCAAATACAAATGTTAGATTTATAAATACTCAATATATTATTTATTTTTACAAATAAGTCTGCGTATATTGTCTATTTTTACAATTTCCTAAACCCCAACCCAACTGCAAAACCCTAATCCCCTCCTCCCCGCTGCCTCCGCCGCCATGGGCTCCACCGCCGCCGCCTCCGCCGCCACGCTCCCGGCCTCCGCCGGCGCCGGAGAGAACCTGGTCCTCATCCTCGACTTCGGCTCGCAGTACACCCACCTCATCACCCGCCGCGTCCGGCAGCTGGGTGTCCTCTCCCTCTGCGTCTCCGGCACGGCGCCACTCTCGTCCCTCGAGGGACTCCGCCCGCGCGCCGTCGTACTCTCTGGCGGTCCCCATTCCGTCCACGCCCCCGGCGCGCCGTCCTTTCCCGAGGGATTCCTCGACTTCGCCACCGACGCCGGCGCGCACGTGCTTGGCGTCTGCTACGGGATGCAGCTCCTCGTGCAATCTCTCGGCGGCGCCGTCGAGCCCGGCGAGCGGCAGGAGTACGGGAAGATGGACGTCGAGATGACGGCGCCGTCCTCCGCGCTGTACGGGGAGGGGGAAGCGGAGATGGGGAAGCGGCAGACGGTGTGGATGAGCCACGGCGACGAGGTGGTCAGGCTGCCGGAGGGGTTCGAGGTTGTCGCCCGCAGCGTGCAGGGCGCCATCGCCGCCATCGAGAACCGGGAGAAGCGCTTCTATGGGCTCCAGTACCACCCCGAGGTATAAACCGTTACGATTCTTGTGATGAATTATCAGTTAAATTACAAGTTTGCTTTCGTTTGTTCACGGTTCTTGAAAAAGAGAGCTTATTTTTCGTTGGTAAAATTGTGGGAAGGTGTACAGAGATTGTTGTTGACTAGAAATATGGCACACCAATTGGCGCGTTGTATGACCCCCGTTTAACACATTCCAACTTCTGTTGTGTTATCCTAGAATGTTAATTGTTCGAATATTTATTTGCAATCATTTAATATATACATATAAATGTGCTATTTGCAAATTTGTTCAAATACCTATTGTAACCATGAATCCAGCACAGAGAGATCCTAGCTATCTCTGACCCCCAAGCAAGTCATGCACTCTCTACCTCTCATCTTCCTTTTCCCATGCACACACATTCTGCAGCATGATCTCGTAGACTGGTAGTACAAAGTACCAACAGGCAACTGCAAATGACGACTGAATTAACAATGTCTAGGTGAGTTCACAGTCTCCTAGATGAAGCTTCACTCTACAGTTGAGCTAGCAGAAATAAGTTGCAACTTGATATATACGCTTGTACTCTATCTAGAAGCTTAAGCTACAGAAGCAGCGAGACTATGCACTTCGACTTTAGATGCCCACATAAATTGTACCTGCACCCATTAATGGCTTGATTGTAAAAAAGTAAGGAAATTATAATATTATATTCGTATCTAATGAGCAGAAAAAAATACATTCTACCAGATTTCTAAAAATAAACAGTTAATAATTCAGATTCTTGAATTTAGATTATAGAATTGAGATGGTATTGATATTTGTTTAGTTGTTTTTTTGCAAACAGATAGCTTTACATCCTACTATTGGATAGTCAAATAAAATTCTTTGTTCTTTGTATAAAGAAATCAGTATTACATGTTTTCTCATATGACCTTTGTATCAAAATAAAGTAGGGTTGCATACAAATTGTTCCTTCTCACATTGATTTTCATACGATGGGTAATTATACGTAGTACTACAAGCTGAAGTAAGATAATCCAGGAATCTCGTTTTTGACTAAAGTTTTCTTGTGAGTGCTTTTTGGCAAGTTCAGTCGTTTAAAAGTTGGGGGTGTTGTGCTTGCCTCTCCTTTAAGGTGAGCATAATTGAATAGGTTAAATGAAGCCAAATATTTTTTGTAAATCTTTAGGGTGACGCAAAAACTTTATATAATCTTGTTCATTACTTACATTGATCTTCAGGGTACTCAGTAATCAGCATGGATGCAACGGCTAATTGGCCAGAGCTATCTCCCCAACTTAGCATCATCGGAAGGTAAAAGCGCGGGCAAACTGATCTTTGGTACATGTAGCTTGACGAGCCCACAACACCATCCGCTGCCATCGTAACACAACAATGTCACCACACATCTGACTACAAGCATCGAAGCCTCGCCGACTACAAGCATCGAAGTCGTTACTGATTTGAGTACCTTCCAACTCGAATAGGGATATATAAATATATTACAAGGGGAAGAAAGGAGAATTATCTTGCTTGGCATTACCGGAAGGTAGAAGCGCGAGGAGCTAGAGCTCTGGTGGATGCAGACTAAGGAGCCCACAACAAGATCTCCTGCTGGCGTAACCGTCTGTCGCATACAGCCACCGATGCTGTTGGGTCTCTCCACCCCCGATCAATCTCGCGCCCTTTGCATCTTCACTCTATAGATGAATCCTGAACCGGGTGCACGGGTACGTACCGCGGATGAATTTGTGGCTTGGAAAACCAGATCCAATCGCTTGAGTATTCAGTTCGATTCGTGACATGGGGAACCAGATGGGATCCCTCGGCTGATTTGGGGAATCAGATGGAACACGAGCACCCATGTTTTGAGGTAATTGGCCGTGATATCTGGCATCTTCTCCAGGCTTCGAGAACGCACGTGAGACGAATACAGTAGCGGGACTCGTAGCTGGCCTATCCCGATCGGACAACCCTCGCCAAGAGAAGGAACCCTTGTCTGAGGAGAATCCGTAACCACCCGATCGCGAACGGATGCCCTTCGTTTTCTTCCTAGCGTGGCTTCACGGTTAAGCGCCTTTACCACGCGCTTTGTATTATAACATTGTTCAGTTTAAATTTGGATTTGGTGTTAAGAGTTGTCCGTCTTCTCTTTCTCTTGGTGAAATAATCAAATAAATGACCTGCTTTCTAAAATTGAGCTACCGATTGGGTTGGAAAGGAGTACTGAGGAATAGGTCATGCTATGTGGTTATTGCTGTTCATTTGAATTATTTTCTGTTGATATTGGTCACAACATTTGCTTATTTTTAAGTGAAATAGATGGACTTGCTTTCTAAATTATGCTTTGAGTTGATTTAGAGATGGACAAGATGAAACTTCGTGGAAGTTCTGCTTGTATAGATAGTAAAACAACTAAGGGATAGCACTTTTTTTAAAGCATTGTTACTGTTGATAATATGTTTATTCCATTGATTTTGCTCTTATTGTATCACCTCATTTGGTCAATATGCAAATCAGTTGATGCCATGACATGATTGTTTGAGCTCTTCAATGTCATGATATGCAAGGTTACACATTCACCTCAAGGAATGGAAACGCTGCACCGCTTTCTCTTTGATATTTGTGGGATAAAAGCTGACTGGAAGATGCAAGATGTGCTGGATGAAGAAATCAAGACCATCCAAAGCATGGTTGGCCCTGATGAACATGTTATTTGTGCTTTATCAGGCGGAGTTGATTCAACAGTTGCGGCCACTCTGGTTCACAAGGCAATAGGAGATAGACTTCACTGTATTTTTGTTGACAATGGTCTATTAAGGTAATATTATACTATTTTATTTCTGTTAGTTTTTTAATAGAACATGTGCTTATTTCGAATCAATGAGTAATGAAACTAACATGGGACCTCATTTGCAGATATAAGGAGGGAGAACGAGTAATGTCAACCTTTGAAAGTGACTTGCAACTGCCAGTCACATGTCTTGATGCCTCAGAGCAATTTCTTAGTAAGTTAAAGGGTGTCACAGACCCAGAGAAAAAAAGAAAGATTATTGGCAGGGAATTCATAGCTGTCTTTGATGATTTTGCTCACAAGCTAGAACAGAAGGTCGGGAAAAGGCCTGAATATTTAGTTCAAGGAACATTGTACCCTGATGTAATTGAATCATGCCCACCTCCTGGTAGTGGAAGGACACATTCCCACACTATCAAAAGCCATCACAATGTTGGTGGCCTTCCAAAAGATATGAAGTTAAAGCTCATCGAACCACTCAAGCTCCTATTTAAGGATGAGGTGCCAATCTACATCAGTTTATGTAATATAATTCTTAATGTTTTTTCGTAGTTGAATGCATGATCTGGTGTCGTATAATGAAAGAAACCATGAAATATTTATTGTCTTAAATATTGAAGAATGAAGTTCTTATTCACAAATTTGCTATGTTTGTATGGCTTCCATAAGGTGCGGAAGTTGGGAAGTATTTTGAATGTCCCAGATTCATTTTTAAAGCGACACCCATTTCCTGGGCCTGGTCTTGCTGTACGCATTCTAGGTGATGTTACAGAAGGCAATGCTCTGGAGGTTCTTCGTCAGGTTCAAGCTTTCGGAATTGTTGAAATTTTGCTAGAGCATCTTTGATACATTATGTTAAGTGGCGATTTCTCTATTTATTTCTTTCAGGTGGATGAGATATTTGTTCAAGCTATTAAAGATGCAGGCCTCTATGATGAAATTTGGCAAGCTTTTGCTGTGTTCTTGCCTGTTCAAACAGTTGGGGTTCAGGGTGACCAGAGAACTCATTCCAACCCTGTTGCTCTAAGGGCAATCACCAGTGAGGATGGCATGACTGCAGATTGGTATGTAGTACTAATGTTCCAGCTCTGTTTCACTCTTTTTTTGCAAACTTTAGGTACAGTTGTACTCTGGTGCAATATTTTGTTGCAGTCATACAGATAAGTTTGCTTTGCTGCAGCAGTTAATCTTTTGTATTCTTATCATTATAGAGAGCCCGGGAACAAATAATTTGATCTCATTCATGAGGTAATTTGTAGAATACCTAGCAAATACTAGTGGTTCGGATGAAGCATTTAAGTTTTTACCTTCATTCCTTTGGTGGTTTGTCTTTTCTTTTCTTGCCCCACCCAAAATTCATCCCTGGTAATTAGTGTAGGATTAACAATTTGCATTTTCTTATTCCAAGCCATCTTATTTATGTGCTAACTGCAAAGTGCAATTGGTGATCTCTTATATAGTGCATCTCAGTCACGTATTTTTAGCATATAGTGTGTACTAGGTTATTTATTTATTTAATAATTGCCCATGTGGTGGCCGTTGTATATGTCCAGTCTTTAATATAGCATTTTACTTTGTACCCTGCAAATTGTTGGAACCTACAGAATTGTGTTCTCTCATATTATCTCGAATTAATTTTCTGTTGTGCTGTCATAATGCTTCTGTTAAGCAATAATCTATTAATAAGTCTTTAAACAGTTCACTGTATCCTGCATATTTTCTCATCCTGTGCCATTATTTTCAAAATTTCAGGTATTATTTTGGCCATGAATTCCTGGTAGATGTGGTCAGTAAGATCTGCAATAACGTGCGGGGCGTTAACCGTGTTTGCTTGGACATAACACCAAAACCACCTGCAACAGTGGAGTGGGAGTAGTAACTGATGCTCTGATGCTGCCACGGTGGGATGGGAATAGGACATTATGCTCTTGTGCTGCAACGGTTGAGTGGGAACAACAACTTACCTTATGCTGGGATCAAATGATATATGCCTCTGGTTATTAATAGAGTATCGTTTACACCTTAGTCAAATCCGCTTTGTCAAACCTTAGATAGATGGTAAACTAAGCAAAGGTTGTGAACTACATGATCTGCTTTCTATCCATCTGGTTATTCCCTTTTCAGGATCATTGAATCTTTTCTAAGACATATCAGTGCTCTTCTGGGTCTTATGCAGCCGAACTTTTAAAAGTTGGTTATGATATCTTCAAATATTGAGACGTAAAGATGATTGAAATTGGTATAGGGGTTTGGGGTTCCGGTTTGAGTAGGGTACTCAGCGCGCAAACCTTGATTTAGCTACAGGAGAAGAGAGATGAGATGTGAAATGTAACTTGTGGGTGTATGTGCACTTACTGACATTTAGGATGATATATGCAATTTTCCCCTTTGTAATATTGTCTTAATATCGAAGCACTTGCCTAGTGCGTTGTGCCGCTCCCCACACGCCGATGGGATTACGATAACATGAAACTCTCAAATATTCTGCTTTAAAAGTAACCGTTTGCACTCCCAGCCTTGTTCTCGCAACCTCCATGGTTCTTGTTAAAGAGCAGGGAACATTTGTCATAATTGATGCGCTAAGTGCTCCATGCTCTACTCCGGAATTCTGAGAATTAGTAGAGTGCAAGTATGATGGCAATTGGCAAGCAGCGCAGCAGTGCCAATCACCACCAGATGATTCGTGCAAGTGCGAAAGTCGAATATTTCCTTGAATACACGTGAGACTACAGCTTGCTTGGAGCAAATTAGGCTCCCGCACAAGTTCACCACCAAGAGCCTGTAATGTCATTATACAACATATATATTGGTGTGAGATTCCGATAGTCAAAGAGGCACAATGAGGATTCATGTAAACATGTAAATCAGAAAGGTGAGAAAAGGACTAACTTGTGAGGGAATCCATCTGTCCAATCCCTATTGCACCGTCCCGTGGGTAAGGTCTTTTTCAGGCTTACAGCAACCTGAAAAAGGAATCTAGTTAGGGTAAAAAAAGACCTCAAATTCATTAAAAGATTTTAGGTAATCGACGAAATTTTGAGGCACACAAGTGGCGCAACCCTAAGGTCTAAGACCCTGTTTGGAGATTCATATATGATTTAGAGGTTGTAGAGTAAAATAACGTTATTTTAAATATTTATTTTTAATTCAAAATAAGAATAAAATGTCTCAACAACGAAACCCTTAAACTGCCCACACCTCCCGTTCCAAAAAAATTTGGAGCTAGGAATGATCAACTCTAAAAATTCTTGGAGTTAGAGCTTTATCAAACTGGCCCTAAATGGCACATGAATATCATAGATGCAACTCCACAACTGCAATGCTCTTCTTGATCAATTAGCAGAACAAGGAAACAAATGTACGCATCAGTTGGTGAAATGCCTTCCATGAACAAAGTGCGGTGAGAGCCAATTCATAGGAATAACTCGAGCTTTAAGGACAAATGGAGATGAATAGAATACCATGAGTTTTCAGGAAAATATGCCCCGCTTGGCTTAGTGGTCAAGGGTCTGTATTTATACTGATATTCAGAGTGTAAAGGTACAATTATGTCCATATGAGGCTGGTAGAGATACATGTTCTTTACTGTACCATAGGGCATAGGGACAACCCCGTAAATCATTGTTATGGCTGGTGAGACGGTTGTTCTAGCGGTTGGTTGTCTATTCCGACGCCACACTGTACAAGTGTGTCAGGTGATCACCACTTGCACCAGCGTATCAGGCGGCCACCACTTGACTGGTACAAATGTCGGTCACTTCGCTGCAAGTGGGGGACGACCTACAGGCCCACTCTTGGTTAATCTTTCTGAAGGGCTGATGGCCCCTGTGAAGGGTCATTCTCCATGGCATGCTGTTTTTGCCTTGTATTGGGGCCTCCTCCATCTTGTTTACCTGCAAGCTCACCCTGTTGATGCATATGCACAAGTTGGGCAAAACCAGGATCATGACTACCATCAGAAGCTCCATCAAAATCATCTCCATCCTCTTCCTTATCATCTTCTTTATGTCTATCAAATTTTGATGAAGAAGTATCGGTGAGGGGTGGCCTATCTTTACCAGCTGCCTCCACATACCAAGAGATTTTATGACCTTCTCCATTGATAAAAACTTCAGTATCACCTTTAATCTTTGAGGAATCTCTACAAAACAATTTATTCCTTACTGGATCACGTCCCTTCAAAGATTTTTCATCAATCGTTTCAGGATCTCTAGCTAAATATGCAATTTTAGTAAATGTCTCTTCTGATCTAGCCAAGGATGGGATTCCAGCAGCCTTCACCCAAACCACTTCAAGCATACTAGAAGATTCAGCAGACATTTCTGTGGGAAGCACTTTGGCTTTCACAATCTCTTTACCAACAATTTGAAACTCAAAACTAGCAAATCTAGTCAACTGATATCTCGTATCTTCATCAGGGAAAGTGATCATGAACTCTTTATCAGAAACCTGTCTGATTTTCCAACTCTTTTTGCCTCTAAAAAGATGCATCATCTCCTAGTCAATGATCTCCACATTAGCATTTCCTCTTTCTATAGTCATCATGCCCAAAACATCTTTCTTAATTGTGCCTTTCTTAGCTTGAGGGAAGTGTATACTATAAAAGCCCATTCCAGGAAAGCCAAAGCCACATAGTTTCATTCCTCTCTTCTTAGGGCATGTGGTAGCCTTATGGCTAGTCTTCTTGCAATGGTAGCACAGAGTAGGCTTTGACATGGCCAGTATCGTTACAGTTGTAGCAATAAAGCTTAGATTCAGTATCATCATCTCTAGCACTTTTTCCAGTGTTCTCTACAAGCTGTCTCTCTCCTTGTTCTCTCCTCAATTTGCTTCTAAGGTCTTGTTCAATGGTCACTCCATCTCTATCATCAGCCCTTCTCTTGTTACCTTGCTTTTCTGCCCAGTTGTGACTTCCTTGATCATAGTTTGTATCTGTAGGATCAGAGCATCTAGAGTTATCCCTTCCAAAAGTTCTTCCACTTTCTCTATTGCCACTCCACAGACCAGCATCTCTTTTGCTTACATTAGCAGAGGCCTCTCTAGAAAAGTTGGGTATGTTCTCTCTACGAGAACCAAAACCCACATCCCTGTTGACGTTAGAACCACCACCTCTAACCTGCTGTTGAGATCCATCTCTACTCTACTGGAACCCTCCAAAACGACATTGGTCACCGCCATCTCTGCCACCGCCTCGGTCGCCCTGGTGTCCCTCCCACTGAACTGGATCCGCTCTAGCACCAGCTCGATAGGACGAACCCCCAATCCCCATCTCCTTGCTCTGCTCCTAATTCATCGTACCTTGGACAACAGAGACGAAGGAGCGACAATCCACTCTCCGTGAAGACGCTCACACAATCCTCCGCGCCGAAGCCCCAAATCGTTGGATCTCCGCCGCGGTCGCCTGGAACCCTAGATCTGCCGCCTCTATCGCTCGTCCCTTCCTCACCCAAACCTAGTATCCAGAGGGGTCGGACCACGAATGATTGAAAATATCACCAATGCAAGTTCCATATGCGAAGGGTCGCTGGGTGGGCTGGGTCAGGCCATGACGACTTGGGCTGGGATCCTCATCCCTGCACCGCAACGGTCCATCCATGGCCTGGTCCATTGTTTGCTTGATGGACACGGGCCAACTCCATTGGGGGCGACAGCAAACAACGCCCGCTTGATGTCCGCTGCTTGCTGGGCTTGCGATTTCTCTCTGTTGTCGGTCCACAAAACGCATCATCTCAAGCAAGGCAGGAGCGCTCCCGCCGGTCACGCTCTCGTGCACGCCGGGAGGACGTCCACCCGCCAGGACGCTCGAATCGCCTCTCACGTGCATTTTCACCGTCTAAAAAACTGTTTTGCTTTGGAACAGTTCTTTTAGATTTTTCACGTGCATTTTCATACGCGAAAAAGATCAATAATCCCAATAGATTTTCATCAAGTGATTGCAGTCTTTCTTTATTTCTTTTAATGTGCATTTTCGTACTTTGTTGTAGATGTTTTTTTTTCTGTTGCGGATATTTTCTGTGATTGTCTGCGATTGTTACTAGCTCAGTCCGGTGTTGAAATTTTCTCTTGGTGATCCGATTTTTGCTCGCAGTCAAAGGTAGCCAAATTTAGACCCTGAAATTTTGCATCGAAAATCATCTGCGAAGCTTATTACTACACCTGCAGTGCAGATCGCCAATGGGGGAGACAAGTGCAGGTGCAGGACACCCAAGATGGCGAGCAGGAGGCCGCTTCTCTTCGTTGCCGTACTGCTCCTGTGCGCAGCCGAGTGGCATCTCGCACTAGCATTCAAGAAGGCAAGCAAATGATCGAGCAGTCCAATGCATCGCAATTTTATCAGCCCCCCCCCCCCCCTCCTTGTTGTTCGGTTTTGTACTGACAATAGTTTTCAGTGTCCAGTTTAGAGTACGCAGATCTTTTAGTGAATTTTCCATTAGCTCCTGGCGGACTGATCTCTTCTTTGTTTTCCTCGAAAATTTGGCGGACTGATCTTCTGGTACCTGAAAATCGTTTTAGAATTCGGGGCTTTGGGATAGTAATTCAGGGAAACTAACTAGGATCTACCTAATGTTTGTTGTGGCTAAATTGTAGTAGTTGATTTCAAGTATCCCCTGTGTTAATCTACAGTCCTACATCGTGTACCTCGGAGCACACGCCTACGGCCGTGATGCGTCGCCGGAGGAGCATGCCCGCGCAACGGAGTCTCACCATCACCTCCTGGGATCAGTTCTTGGCAGGTAATTCTGTTCAATTAGGCACCGTTTTACTGCCAAGACAAATTCATGTTGATTTTTTCCCGCTGGTTTTACCTTTAGGGTGAAATGGTAGAAACGACTGTTTTTTTATTCTTGTTTCCTGAAGAAAAAAACACATGTTGAATGAACAGCAAGGAGATCGCGCAGAACTCGATATTCTACTCCTACACGAAGAACATCAATGGCTTCGCGGCGCACCTCGAGGAGGAAGTAGCAAACCAGATTGCAAGTAAGAGGAGAAGAACTCGCAGCTAATCCATGTTCTGTGATTATGTAACGTGATTTGATCTCGAAAGAGGAAGATGGGAAAGAATCCACGATTCATGCTCCATTGATGGCTCAGAGCACCCTGACGTCGTGGCGGTGCTGGAGAGCATGATGCTGAAGCTGCACACGACGCGGTCGTGGGACTTCATGGACCTGGAGCGGGATGGCCAGGTCCTCCCCGACTCCATCTGGAAGCACGCCAAGTTCGGCCAGGACGTCATCATCGCCAACCTCGACAGCGGTAAGGATATTACATTATATTTCAATTCCATCGTCGCCATTGATTCACATGTGTTTGATCCACGAGCTTTGGATAATGGTGATGCGAACTGTCGACGAAGGTGTGTGGCCAGAGTCTAACAGCTTCGCAGACAACGGCATGGGCGAGGTGCCCAAGCACTGGAAGGGCTCCTGCCCGGACAGCGTCAAATACGCCGTGCCCTGCAACAAGTGAGCATTCCAGTAGTTTCTTTTCTTCTTTTTTATGTCTCCGCGATTGTTTCTTCTTCGTGTTATTGATGTCTGTTTTGATCGTCGCGGTGCAGAAAGCTGATCGGCGCCAAGTTCTTCAACCAGGACATGCTGCGGATGAACCCGGCGGCGGTGGACGGCAACTGGACGCGCGACACGGAGGGCCACGGCACGCACACGCTCTCCACCTCCGGTGGCCGCTTCGTGCCGCGCGCCAACCTCTTCGGCTACGCCAACGGCACCGCCAAGGGTGGCGCGCCGCGCGCCCGCGTCGCGGCCTACAAGGTGTGCTGGTCGGGTGAGTGCGCCTCGGCCGACGTCCTCGCGGGCTTCGAAGCTGCCATCCACGACGGCGCCGACGTAATCTCTGTCTCCTTCGGCCAGGACGCACCCCTCGCCGACGCCGCCTCCTTCTTCCAAGAGCCCGTCACGCTGGGCTCATTCCACGCCACCATCCACGGGCTCTCAGTCGTCTGCTCCGCCGGCAACTCCGGGCCCTACGACGACACCGTCGTCAACGCCGCGCCATGGGTCACCACTGTCGCGGCCAGCACCGTCGACAGGGACTTCCCCAACGACGTCACCCTCGGCAATAGCGAGCACATGAAGGGGATGAGCTTGGAGTCCACGACCTTGCACTCCAACAATCTGTACCCCATAGTCGATGCCAGGCACGCCGGGCGCGCGAACTGCAGCCCGTACGACGCCGCCAACTGTGGAATGGGCACTCTCGACCCCGCCAAGGTGAAGGGCAAAATCGTCGTGTGCGTCCGCGGTGGGGACATCCCGCGGGTGACCAAAGGGATGGCCGTGCTCAGCGCCGGCGGCGCCGGGATGATCCTCGCCAATGACAAGATGGACGGCGACGACATCGTCGCCGACCCGCACGTGCTCCCGGCCACCATGATCACCTACAGCGAGGCCGTCTCGCTGTACAATTACATGGCATCGACGAAGAAGCCCATGGCCAACATATCGCCATCCAAGACGGAGGTCGGCGTGAAGAACTCGCCGTCCATGGCGGCCTTCTCCTCCCGCGGGCCCAGCGGAACGCTGCCGTACGTCCTGAAACCGGACATCGCCGCGCCGGGGGTTGACATCCTGGCCGCTTTCACCGAGTACGTCAGCCCGACAAAGGTCTCATCCGACAATCGCCGGTCCGATTACGCAATCTTGTCCGGCACGTCCATGGCGTGCCCGCATATCTCCGGCGTGATCGGACTGCTCAAGGCCGCGCGCCCGGAGTGGAGCCCCGCAGCGATGCGGTCCGCGATCATGACCACGGCTCGCACCCAGGACAACACCGGGGCGCCGATGCGCGACCACGACGGGAAAGAAGCGACCGCGTTCGCTTACGGCGCCGGCAACGTGCACCCTAACCGCGCCATCGACCCGGGTCTTGTGTACGACGCCACCGGCAACGACTACTTCACCTTCCTCTGCTCCATGGGGTTCACCGCGGGAGACCTGAAAAGGCTCAGCGCCGGCAAGTTCGCCTGCCCGGCCAAGGCGCCGGCAATGGAGGACCTCAACTACCCGTCCATCGTGGTGCCGTCGCTGCGCGGCACGCAGACGGTGACGCGGCGGCTCAAGAACGTCGGGCGCCCGGCCAAGTACCGCGCGTCGTGGCGCGCGCCGTTCGGGATCACCATGGACGTCGAGCCGAAGGTGCTGGAGTTCAGCAAGGCCGGCGAGGAGAAGGAGTTCAAGGTGATGGTGACGTCACAGAAGGACAAGCTCGGGATGGGCTACGTGTTCGGGAGGCTCGTCTGGTCGGACGGGACCCACTACGTCAGGAGCCCCATCGTGGTCAACGCCTTGGCGTGAGGTGCTGAGATTCGTGCTGCGTGTCATCGAAGGGCACACGTGTGAATTGTGATAGATAAGAGTTTTGATTTATTTTTCTTGCTTAGAATGAGATAGACTTTAGATATGTAATAATATTGGACTTGGGAAAAGACATTTTGAATCTTGGCTGTAAACAAAATTAGGAGCAGCATTTTATCTCGCAAATTTTACCTGCCTAGAGGATTATCTTGACTGTAAATAATAAAAGGTTACATAAAAAATGATGATTATGGTTTCGAAAAACAAAATTGATCATTGCAATCTTCAGGTTCTTCTCCCAGATTCTAGTTTTAGCATATGTAAAACTGTGTAGCTTGGCCAACTGGAAATTGTATCATCAGATTTGTTCTTAAATGAATAAGACCATTAAAAACGTAAACGACATCATGTCATCACCAAGAAAAGAATCGTATACAAACTTAGCTTTGGGCAATTGGAGTTTTCTTGGGCCGGGTTCTGTTATCTCTTATTGCCATCGCTAAAGCATTGAGATTGGAACCAGCCTATGAACAACTGGTAGGTGCATCACTCCACTCACAGCAATTCAACTTATGCTTATTTACATGTACTAATTTGTGGGTGCGTCTTAGGTCTATTTGTTTTAGCTATGACTTTTAGAAAAATTGATTATATATTGTGATTTTTAAAAAGTTGATTGTGAGATTAGTTTTTTATATGAATAAAAGGTATTATATATATATATATATATATATATATATATATATATATATAGGAAAACTAGTATGTACTCCCGGGTGTATGTACTCCCACCTCTCATATACCATTTTTACACGTGTGTTATACTTCTTTATCACTTTAAATATACTTTATTAGTAATTATAAGATACTACAATACAAATCCCACGAAAATTTAAAGTGAAATTCCACGATTTTTATCATAATTTGCGTATATACTTCTTTTATGTATAAAAAAGAGTATATAGCAAAAATGAAAGGCTAACATTGAATTTTTTTTTCATACAACTCATATTGGAGTATCTTAGAATTAGTATTAGAGTATACTAAAAATGATAAAAGAGTATAAAGTGTTTGTTTAGGTGATATATTGCATGTGGGAGTACATACTCCTAGGAGTATAGAATAGGTGTCCGGAAAACTAGTATGTACTCCCGGGTGTATGTACTCCCACCTCTCATATACCATTTTTACACGTGTGTTATACTTCTTTATCACTTTAAATATACTTTATTAGTAATTATATATATATATATATATATATATATATATATATATATATATATATATATATATATATATACCCTGTTGTCAGCCTTAGACCATCATCACTCAAAATCCACAAAACACCTTCTGATCAGCTTTTAAATTCTAGTTATAAAACCAGTTTGATTCTCCGAATAACTTTCCAGAATCAACCTTAGTTTTTTATTCTAAGGTTAGAATCTATAATAAAAATTGAAATAAACAGGGTCTTAGTGGGAAATTTTTGCGGTTTGAGGTCGCATGTGGCTTAGTAGGAATATTTATCTAGCCGCACAATTCTACACGTGTGTTTATGGGATGAAGCATGCACTCTATTTTGTGCACATTTCACAACCTACGTAATGTTTAAAAAAATCAGAAATTATGTTAGCTAAATATTCCCTAAATAAAATTCAAATAAAAAGGAAATTTCCTCAAAAAAAAAAAGGCCCCATCAGTTCTCATGTTTTGGTGAGGTGAAATTATAGTGCGATTGTATCATAATTAATCGTGCAATTGCGCAAACTATTCGGCAAAGTATTTCATAAGAAAAAGATTGCTCACGTTGGCCACTTATCCGATCCATGGTGGAAGTGTAATTGGAGACGTGGAAGGCTCCAAAGAGGTATATTCCTCTCACCATAAGCAAGTAAGCTGACACGGAAAAACATTCCAAGATACCTTCCCAACATTGCTACAACTCGTCGATTGCCAAACAAAATATTCTGCTTTATCGTTGAGAAAGATGGTGATGAAAAAGCAGACAAGGAAAAGTGATAGGGAAGGACGAACATACTAGCATGACATTTTCCGAAAAGAAATATTCACTTGTCAGGCTAATTACATTTCTAAGCCTTGCAAATTTGAGTAGTGACGAACTTAGAACAAAATAATCGGGTGTTCTAATTTTTAAGTTAAAAGTTTGGCATCCTATTTGTTAAGTTAGCGGATATTCTATCATTCTATCACATATGACACATCATAAAAAACGAAAAATTATCCGACATTATGTGCACCCCTAATTTTGAATGTAGGTTCACCCCTAAATCTAAGTACTCCTAATTGCTTCAGTTTCATCTAAAAACAAAAATAATCATGTCAGTCAACTTTTATTGATCCAAATCACAAAATTCTAGAAGAAGCGAGTAGCAGAGATCTGTTTGTACAGAGTTTTCTGGGGAAAACATGGGATGCAGTGTAGGATTTAATCGTTCCATTGCCCGCACATCAGACTCGATATCATTGCAAGAAGCACATTCTTCTCGATATCATTGCAAGAACCACACGACCAATGGTTTTTTAGGATGTGCATGAATCGATATATGGGTATCGTTGACAACCAAATTTGACATGTTATGGTTTGGAAGCATGCATATAGATAATCAAGGTTAGGGAATAAGCATATGTTTGGACAGTCCATTAACCGGCGTGGTTAGGTTAATTCAGTTGCTATATGAGTAATTAGCCGACACTACTCGAAAAATCATTTTTACATACGGTTCAAAAACCCCGTGCGGGACAGTTTATCGAACCATCTGTGAAAAAGAATCTGTACAAATCAGATTTATACATACTGATTTTGAACCGTCTGTACAAAACTTTTGTATAGATGGCTCCAATCACTAACCATCTGTACTATGGAATATCACAGGCGGTTCGAAGTCATAAGCCGTCTGTGATATAGTAACAGTACAGACGGCTCGTTATTGGAACCGTCTGTACTATAGGACAGTACATACGATTTCTATTTTGAGCCATCTATACTATATAACAAAGGCCGTTATAAAAAGTATTTATACAGACGGTTGTATTCCTAAAATCATCTGTATTGTCATATATATATATATATATATATATATATATATATATATATATATATATATATATATATATAGTACAGAATCCATATATTACTGAATGTAACTGACATATCAACAACAAAATACACACAACAATATATCATACACACAGTAAATCATTTGCATTCAAACTCTATACCTTTGTAAATTGAACATCTTCATTCAATATCACAAAGTCAATATTACAAAGCCCTGTAATATTACAAAGTCACAAAGTTTTCAAGATCATAAAATTCGCCGGTCTCCTTTATGATCTCCGCAAGTATGAAATGGATGAGCCATTTTTTTAATATACATTAGACTGTTCTTCACAAGATTACTTGTAGGAAATTTATACGTCTGTAGAAAAAAAAATTAAGTAGTTAGGCACAACGATGAAAAATACTTTTTAATATACTATAATTTCACTAACCGGCGGATATACTGGTGGACTAAACTCAACGATTTGCAGCATATACTGGGCAATATAGATCCCACAGAGGTTGGTGCCCTGCGGTTACCTGTGACACTGCAGAAATTTGTGTACGGTACACTTAGTTATATGGAATGTATATTATAACGGTAAATTGATGTGCGACTAAGGAATTATTACCGAGAACCGAAGTTGGTGGGTCGCCAAGGATTTATCTCTCTGTACAATCTCGTCCATCAAAACATACTTCGCGAACGCCCTTGTCAACAAGTCTGTTAGATCTGAATACCTCTCTGGGTCGTAGTACATCGAGTCAGGGTATATGCAGTATTGATTGTGTGTATAGATACAAACTAGCATCCAATGGTCTCAGTAGTTGTACGGTAGAAGAATAATGCCATTCGATCCACAAAGAGCGACTATGACCTCCGTGATGTATTTCTCGACCTCTCCCGGAGACCAAGTGATCGTTAACCCACATACGACATGTGGGTCGAGGAATCCAATTCTCTCTCCTAGTTTATGTCCTTCTGTTTGATAGAGGTTCTTCTTCTACCTTCTTCTTGTCCTTCTGTTTGCTGGCTCTACGCTTTTCGGGAGGTGCCATTTTGGCATACTGTTTGCCAGATTTGCTGGACAATTTTTGTTGCTCATGTAGTGCAGAAGGAGATTTGACCTTCGGCGGAGCACGGTGAAAAGAGAAGTCGCTACCATTGTGTACTGGAGATAGTCGCTACCATTGTGTACTGGAGATAGAGGCTACGGAGGCGGTGGAGGGGCAACCAGTGTTATGAACTTCTTCGGCCACTGGATAAAGGAGTGGATGGCCTTCCCAAGTGTCCTGACATCGTCCTCTGGGGAATAGGAAGTGGGAGGGATGTACAATTTCTGTACACCAACTCCAGTGACACCCTAGCGTAACCAGACTGTAGCTGGAGTCCGTGAATCATCTATTCCCCGCCACATGGGAATGCCAAGCCCGTGCCAACCTCAATGATGTTATCAGAGAAAACAGTGGTGGGCAGTAGGAGCTTGCACTTAGTGGCCACCTCTGTGTCATCGATGGGGTATCTCTCGCTAGGGACCTCTTTCTGAATGTCGTCGACCGGGGGGGGTCACCTTCAAATCTACCGATAGCGAAGTCATGTTGATCGAACATGTTATCTGGAGCGTTATCTGGTGCAGATGTGCAGCTGCTCTGGTGCCGAGTCGGTAGAGATTCAAGTGTCGTGGCTACATCCTGCTGCCTCATAGCTTGTACCCGCTCCTCGACCCGTTGTTCCATCCTTTCTACAAGAATATCCATCTGTTCTTTCATCCTTACTTCGACCTTAACGACAATCTCCATTCTCATCCGTTCACGCTCGGCTGCTTCGCGCTCAACTTTGTTTCTCCTTCGGCTCTTATATGAATCGGCATCGTCAGGGAATCCCAACTTCCATGGAATGGAAACACCTATGCCACACGTGCGACCCTGGTGCTCTTTGCTCCCCAGAGCCGAGGTTAGTATGTCTTTTTCTCGAGATGGCTGGAATGATCCTTGAGTGGATTCTTCTGAAAGTTGTAGGATCCTTTGAGCCACTTGCTCGGTTTCTTGCTTCCTGAAGGTGACAGAACCATCAGCCGAGCGTACAGCCCTTCCTCGTAAACAGTTTCGAGCCCGCCTCTCCGGGATTTATGAAAATGGTGTGGAGCTGTTCTCCCGAGCTGTCTGCTCATCCTCCTTGTCCCAGTCTAATTCCTTGCGCGCGTACCCACCAGTGCCGAGTCTGTGGGGGTGCGTGTTGCGTGACTGATGCCACTTGTTAACCTGACTCTGCTGCTAAAATTCCTCAGACTGGCACCACAAATTCTACTCATTGATCCGCCAAGTACCCACAAGCAATATTATTGGGTACGAGATCCTACTTCACATATGTGTTATATAGCTCACTCTTGAAGGTCTTCTATGCCTTACCCATCTTGACTATTGCCTGTCTTTTCACGTCCTCCAAGGAGCATCCTTCAGGGATGTTAAATTGGGCTTTAATTGTTTCCCACAAGAAGTTCTTCTCGCTCTGTGGCACGACCTTCCAGTTTGCGTAGGTTATGCTGACCCTTATCTGTCCAAGTGAGGCGCATGCTCTACGGAATGCCGCTTGAGCTTGTTGAGGCTGTGTTGGTATGCCCGCCTCATTGACGTGAGTTATGGTGTAGTAACCCGTGGGCATTTGGTTTTTACCTTGGCCACCTTGCTTTCGCTTCTGCATCTGAGTTTCTTCTGTTTGCTCCTGAGAAGTGGCCTCAACATCCTGTTGAGCAGTAACCCCCTATTGTTGTTGAGGAGAAAAGACCGGAGGCAGTTCAAGTTCCTTTCCCAAACACCATCTTCAAAATAGAAAAAGTTACATACTTATTAGGAACTTGTTATGATGATAGAAAATTATTCACAGAAATAGAGGAAAGAAAAGGAATTAAAGTATGTGTTTTAGCTAGGTCCATCTCTTTTGTAATGTTCCACTTCCAACTTATCAGGCTTAACTAGGTCACTTCTAGCAGTTGTATCATGGATAGGTCTCACTGAGGCTAAGGCACATCTCTCCCTCCCTCCCTCTCTCTCTAGTCCCTAGGAGTTGTATCATGAAAAGAGGGACTGTGGATTTTCTCATTATAATTAAGATGGCCTATATTTAATAGATGCATTCAATCTTCATTCATTTAGATCTTAAAAAAAGGAAGATAAGGTATGTTTCTTATCTATCATTCGAAATCTTTGTGCTGATTAACAATTTAACATTACAATAATGATTCCAATTCACATTTATATGTTCATTTCAGCGGTAAATATTGTTTCACAAGATAAGCCATATGCATGAAATTACTCCTCTTTACCAAGAACAAACATTTATACACCGAAAAAGTCTTAGCCACCATGATTGTTTGAGACTTTGAGTCTATCAGGCTACCATGCAACACTAGTTAACTTGATCATATATCTCCAGAATTATATACACATGATATGGAAATAACAGAACTGTAAAACAATAATGACATCAAATATGTATAAAATTGCTCTCATATTATGTATAACAATTGCCCCTAAGACATTAGGTGTCTTGCC
The DNA here is from genome assembly GCF_958298935.1 of Phragmites australis. Classification (NCBI taxonomy): domain Eukaryota; kingdom Viridiplantae; phylum Streptophyta; class Magnoliopsida; order Poales; family Poaceae; genus Phragmites; species Phragmites australis. The sequence goes on along the minus strand of NC_084936.1, from coordinate 14,048,985 downwards.
CCCTAATTGTTATGTTGACCTCATAATCGATTGGGTTATTATCTAAGTTCTCAACTAGCAAATAGAGTCTAGACACAGATCAAAAGATTAATGGATAGTGTTGCTGTGATCAACAAAGGGCACAAACATGAACAGACTTAGATAACTCAAACTGACATTAGCTAAGGGAACTAAATCGGTATCAACATCATACAGAAACGAAATTAACAAGCCTCCTCTGAACCATAGCAGCTATGCACCATAAATCAAACAACATGTCATACTTAAATGCTATCATACTTAGATAAAAGACCCAATCTTAATTCAACTACTCATCACAGAGCAATACCCGCAAGCAACTCATGGCATGAAGGCCGACGGACCACAACAAGCCAACACGGCACGAAGGCCGGCGGAACACAACTATCCACACCTATCTAACAAGGCACGAAGATCAGCGGACCACAGCAAGCCAACACGGCACGAAGGTCGACGGACCATAGCAAGCCACACCTCTCCAACAAGGCACGAAGGCCTACAGACCACAGCAAGCCAACATGGCACGAAGGCTGGTGGACCATATCAAGCCAACACGGCACGAAGGCCGGTGGACCACACGGCATGAAGGTCAGCAGAACTCACCGGGGAGTAGCACGATCGCCGGGGAGCACTCATCGAGAGGAGGGCTATCGAGGAGGAGGGTCGTCGGGGAGGAGGACCATCAGGGGCGACTCGTCAAGGAGGAGGACCGGAGGGCAGGAGCAGGTTGCTATCACCGGCTGGGAGGAGGGCTGTCGGGGAGGACTCGCCGGGGAGGAGGGCTGTAGGAGAGGAGGGTCGTCGGGGAGGACTTGCCGAGGAGGAGGGCCGATGGGGAGGAGCACGGTTGTTGTCACCGATCAGGAGGAGCACGAGAGGCGGCTAGGGTTTTTTTGGAGAACTTGGTGCGGCGCGGGTTGGATGGAACGGTATATATAGCAGCTTAAGTACAGACAGTTCTATAGTAAAAGCTGTCTCTACTAATATATTACAGATGGGTTATAACTTCAACCCGTCTGTACTAATATATTAGTACAGATAGTTTATAGTAAAAGCTATATGTACATATATTAGTACAGACGGCTTTGACTATAGAACCGTCTGTACTATTGATTTTCTAGAATCATTAAAACTTACAAAATTCATAAATAATTCATACATACTCCAAATGACACAAAAAATTTATGTAAATTTATGATTCAATCTGTACTATCACATAGTGTAGATATCATTCTTGTTACTGTAACCAAAAATTTAACTTGAACATTAAACCTAAATATTAAATTGAACTAAAACTAGCAAAATTCATAAATAATTCATACGAACTCCAAATTAATGAGATCAAATTTCTAAGTAAATTCATAACTAATTATTTTTTACATATTACATTGCAATATATAGGTACATAACAATTGAGTAACATCATATAGCTTTAACAATCAGCCCTTCTTGATGATCGACACGCAGATAGCAAGCGGCCTCAATCAGAAGTTGTTCTTCGTTAAGGGCAATGCCATCTCCAAGAGGGTACTCATCAAATTGATTATACTCTTTTTCGTCCACGACATTCTCAACTCCGTTAATACTTCTTTTTCCCTGAAGGACTATGTGAAGCTTTCGATTTACCGTGCCTTGCACATAAAAGACATGGACAACTTTCTTGGCGAGTACAAATGGTTCTTCTTTGTATGCGACACGTTTCAGATCGATAGTAATCATTTGGTACTTGTCTATCTTAACACTTGAGAGTGCGACCTAACGGCACCGAAAGAGGGGAATCTTGAAACGTACATAGTCGAGTTCCCAAATCCCCTCTATGTACCCATAGTACGCACAGGCCCCACATTTGTCCTAAAAGGTATCTATGCGCACATTGTTGTTCTATACTGTGCTCTGGTATAAAAGGTGTACCTATTTATGTCGTATGCTTCAAATGTCATGATTGTGTGACTTGGTCATCTTGCCAACTAACTAATATTATTCTATGTTGAACTATTATTACTGGATCGCACTACCAACCAGTTGTTGAAGCTGCGCTTGTACTATTTTGTGATCCAAGCCTTCGTACGACCTGGATTCTCTCTGCGTAGCACATCCTTATGCATGTCGATATGCGGGGATACTTCAATCTTGTGTTGCAAGACCGTGAAATGGACTTTAGATAATATGGCAAAGTCAGCAATGATTGATTTTCTACCTATGGTCCCCTTCCCATCCAGTCTCCCCTCATGGTGAGACATGGGCACACCAATTGGTTTGAGCTGATCCATGTAATCGATGAAGAACTCGACTACCTCTTCTGTTGTGTATCCTTGGACGATGCTGCCCTCCGGACGAGATCGATTATGTACATACTTCTTGAGAATTCCCATGTACCTCTCAAACAGGTACATCTGATATAGGAATATCGGGCAGTATATCTTTATCTCTCTCATGAGGTGAACGATTACATATACCATGATTTTGGAAAACGACGGAGGAAAGTACATCTCAAGATGATATAGTGTCTTCACCACATCGGCCTGTAAAACATCAAGTACTTCGGGATTGATGACCTTCTGAGAAATTGTGTTGAAGAAGTAACATAGCTTGGTGATTGTGTCTCGGAGATAGACAGGCTGGATATTTTGGATTGCAACGGGAAGCATCTGTGTCATCAACACATAACAATCATGGGATTTCATGCCAACTAATTTCAAATCTTGCATCGAAACAAGTTTCGAGATGTTGGTGGAGTAACCGGATAGAACTTTCACACCATGCAAGCATCGGCACAGTTTGTTTCTCTCAACCTTTTTCAGATTATAGCAGACAGGAGGAAGCCTCGTTTTACCTTTTTCAGAGGGCTCAGGTGCCAACTTGGGCCTGATCTTCAAATCAACCAAGTCAAGCCTTGTGTTGAGGCCGTTCTTCATCTTGCCTGGAATATTAGGTAAAAGACCAACCAAGCTTTCACACACGTTCTTCTCTACATGCATGACGTTGATGCAGTGGCGAACTTCAAGGTACTTCCAATACGGTAGCTCCCACAATATCGATCTCTTCTTCCACATGCCACCGGTATTATTAGATTTTTTACTCTCCTTTACAAACACAACATCGAGGTCTTTTAACTATATTGTGAACCTCTTGACTATTGTAATGCCTTGGACATAAATCTCTCTCCCTCGTTACGTCAAATTGTTCCTTCATGTTGCGGTACGGGTGATACCTGTTAAGGAACCTACGGTGGCACATGAACACCGTTTTACACGAGTGGGGTAGCCACATACTAGCTGTACCATCTAAGCAATGAGGGCACGTTATGTCTACTTGTTTACTCTGGCCCGAAAGGTTACATAGTGTAGGCAAATCATTGATCGTGCAGAACAACAAGGCACGTAGCGTGAAATTGTCTCTTTTGTACGCATCCCGTACTTGCGCTCCTTCATTCCACAATGTTTTTAGATCTTTCACCAATGGTCTTAGGTATACATCAATATCGTTCCTAGGTTGTTTCAGGACTTGGATAAGCATCAACATCATCAAGTACTTCTGCTTCATACACAGCCAAGGAGGTAGGTTGTAAATACTGAGAAAAACTGGCCAAGTGTTGTGCCTGTTGCTCATGTTCCAAAAAGATTCATCCCGTCCATACTCAAAGCAAACCTTATATTCCTCAGTTCTGCACCAAAGTCATCAAAGATCGTATCGATGTTTCTCCACTGGGATGAATCGGTAGAGTGCCTTAGATTTCCATCTTGCTTGCGGCCCTTCGAGTGCTAGCACAACAATTTGGCCTCTTTTCAATTCGCAAACAACTGCCCAAGATGTGGAATTATAGTCAGATACCCCACCACCTTAGTAGGAATTCCTTTCTTCACCTCGCCGTCATCTGATTGACTCTTACGCTTGTATCAAGATGCTTTTCACACTGGATATGAATGCAAGTCTGATAGATCTTTACGGTAGAGGATATAGTCGTTTGGATATGTATGTATCCTCTCTACATCCATCCCCAACGAACAAAGAACCTACTTTGCTTCGTATATGCTTTTGGGCAGTTCGTTTCCATCTGGAAGCATGTCCGATAGGAGTTCTAATAGCGCTGTGAAACTCTTGTCCGATTAACTATCGCTTTCTTTCAATTTAAGTAGTTCAAGCACGGATGATAACTTTGTGTATTCCGATTTGCATCTAGGGAACAACGGCTTCTCCGAATCCTCGATCAAGCACATGAATTTGTTAAAGTCTCTCTGAGTACTCAAGTTCATGTCTACATCACACAACATCTGATCCAACCTATCATCGTTGCCTGCAGTACCACAATCATCATCGTTGCACCAAATTCCTCATCATCTTCTCTTCTTACGTCGACTTCGGGTTCTTCAACGATACCAACTTCTTCATGTAACACATTATGCTCTTCACCATGTTTGGTTGAACACGTGTAGTCCGATTTGAAGCCCCCTGATAATCAAGTGCGTTTTGATCTATAGGGCTGCGTTCTGTTTGAGAAAGGATATTTTATTTCTACAATCGCAACAACGACAATATATAAATTCAACATTATTCTCCAATCGATCCTTCTCGACAGTTGCCAGAAAAGCCGTCACACCATCAAGGTACCCTTGATTCGTACGAGAACCATACATCCAGCCACGATCTATCTACATTGTACGAAGTAAATTAATGTCAAATCAACCTAATAAAAAAGAGCAACTAAGCTTTTCGTCGAAAAAAATGAGGCTACCATGCATGCATTCATGAATGAACCATACAAATGATAATTAATTCAAAAATAATTAATGATTATTGTTATATTATATACATAAATACCTACAAATAAGTGCAAAAATTAATTCAAAACTTTTCGTTAAATACTATATAGTTATTGATAATTTTATATTTAAATATCAAAAATCTAAAATTTATCTACAACACTAGATTAAAGCTAGTCATTTATAGTATCACATAATTAAACATTCATCTATACTTTGAGCTTTATATATACATAGAACAACTAATATATTTTAGATCATCATGAAAAAAATCTAAATCTAGATGTAGATATATTCGATCTCTCAAGACTAAATTAGAACATAAATCTACATCATCTAATGAATATAATAAAACTATGTCATTATAGAAAAAAAAATTAGATCTAAATCTAGCTAGCTCTTCAAACTAAAATCTAGATCATTTAAACCAAAATAGAACATAATGCTTACATTGGATAAATAAATACCAATAAATCTTCAAACTTTCACCGAAATCAAACAAATTTTTTTTTTGTCAAAATCGCCCTCTCCTCCAAAAGCTGCGCGCTATTGTTTGGCACCACTGCTCTGCTTTGATATGGAGGTGGAGGACGATGTACTATTCTAATAGTATATACGACTTCATGTTTAGAGCCGTCTGTAATAAAGTGTCCCACCTCCTCCGGTCATTTTCTCAGACGACTCCAAATATGATCCATCTGTATTAATTATACGGATGGTTTCTATTTGGAGCCGGCTGTGATATCCTTTTTATTATAGACGGCTCCAATTTAGAGTCGTCTGTGGTGTTGATTTTATTACAAATGGCTCGTAATTAGAGCCATTTGTAATATTAATACAGACGGTTCCCAACAGGAACAATATGTACTAAAAGTGTCCACAACTTACGAAGGGGTCTTGTCATTATCACAGACGATTCTTGTTTAGAGCCGTCTGTGATAATCTTTGTATAAACGGCTCTACAGAACCGTTTGTATAGAGACATCCTACTAAATTATTTCTGTAGTAGTGCGAGTGAATATATGCTAAATTTTTTTTAGTAGGTAACTCAGGCTGTGGATTGATCCAATGGCTAATCGAGTTAATAATGAAGCCGATTAGTGGAACAAGTGTTAAACAGAACAGAAGGAAAGCAAGGTATGAGAGATATACTTACACGGGAGATAGATATGCATGCATGTTACGAGGTCGTCCAAGCCTATGTACGCGGTGGTTAGCTTGTTCAGAGACCATCTTGGTCGGAGGCCGTGGTCAGGCGCCGTGCTTGAGGGCCGTGGTTGGGCTGCCATGGTCGAGCGTCTGGTCAAATATGGCCGATTAGAGAGTCAAATAGCCGATTTATTGTTTTTAGTTAACATAATTCGGTTGATTAGTAGATGGTTAAGCTGAATAAAGATAGTTAATGTGCTCGGTTGTTAATTAATTTTGTCGGAGATTATTTTACTGAAGTTTAAGCATCAGGGGTCCGTCAAGGTACACGTTTTAGACTTTATACATTAAGCACGAGCTGATCACATGATGATGTGGGTATGAGGTCATTGCATGCAAGGCTATTTGTTTAATCGGCTGGATTAGAGATTTTGAGGCTTGTATGCTGTCCATGCATGGAAGCTCAAAGCTGCTGCTATGAAGTCCAAATCGACCACGTGTGCAGCTGCCCGCTGTGGAGACCGAGGCTACTGCCCAAATCCAACACATGCAGATCAGGATCCGTCAACGCGCGATGTTGTGCCATGGAGTTCCAAACGAAGAATTCTGCTGCCTGCAAACCGATGCATGAATAGAGGGAAAGAGAGTTGGCGACTGTTTGAATTAGAAGGGAGATGAGTCATGGAAAGATATAAGACTGAATACAATATAGTTTACCTAGTTTGGAAAAGGAGATTCTGTTCGGTTTAGATAGACGTCAAGTCTGGTATGACCGAGATCGATCCTAACATGAGTCTGTTCGGTTTCGATTCGGTCGTTGGCCAGAGATTAAGTCACCCTATCTCTACTCTACTATTTAAAAAACACCTAAGGCGTCATGTTCTGTCCGGTTTCGCTCCCTCAATTTCTGTTTTGCTCCACCCATCCCTACCGTGCAAATCCCATTCCCACAGCAAAACGCGCCGATGCATGCTTTTCCCCTCTCAAACCCAGCCATGACGCCGCCGCCCCCTCTCACATCCGGCTCAGCCGCCCCCCTCCCTCATCCCCGCGTCTTCCCTTCACTGCCAACCAGCCCCGTCTCCCCTCCATCGTTAGTGGACATCGCCAATATCCGACTTCCTCCTCCAAGAACCACCACCAGCCGTACCACCGGTTTCCGACACTTTCGGCCCTCCTCCACCTCCACCTCGCGCCACCCTCCTTCACTAGCCAAGTAGATCCACGGGCGCGCGCTCTGAGCCGGGGTGTCGCCGCTCACCCACTGCTTGTCAAGCACCTCCTCTTCCACCTCGACTCCCTCCGTGCCTCGATGCTCCGCTACGCTATCACCGTCCTTTCATGCATCCTCCCCAACCCAGACCCCTTCTCCCTTAACAACATCCTCCGCATAGCCGCGTCCTCGCGCCGCTCGACATGTACACCTACCCGCCGCTGCCCCAGCGTGCGCACACCTCCTCACGCTCCGTGACGGGGAGTGCCTTCACACCGAGGCCACCAAGAACGGGCTTGCCGCGCTTGTCTATGACAAGATTCTCTCCATGCAAAGTTTCTTCTCCATTGGTCGCGCCACAACCCCACAGGTATGTCACCTCCACAACTCCATCGATCCCACATCTTGACCTCAATGTCCATTGACGCCATCATTGGTCGGTCATTGCACGAAAGCATGAAATTATGGTTGATGAGGAGCGGCATGTGTACATAGACTGCGTCACAGTCATCGCAGTCATAATCCGTGCCTTCATGGAGTGAGAGCTGCTTGCATGTAGTAGAGGAGCACCTGTGCAAATGGGAGGGGAAAATGAACGTGCCTTCCAGCTATTTGATGAAATTCCTAATGCACCAGTATGAGCACCCCATTGCTACTTTAATCTATGTTTGTGGTGGTAAGCCTTAATTTTGTTTCTTTGTTATACTATGTAAAAGAATTATACTTAACATACAATATGTTTGCCTTAATTGCTCTCCATCGCATTTGTTTCATAGTTGAGGTGCTATATGATGGGATTGTTTTTATCTCTTCTACGTTGTTGGGGAGCAGGATGCCATGTTGGAGGTAATGGAGGCAGTAGTCGCAGAGGTGTGGTGAGGCGGCTTGTGCTGCGACTAGTAGGTTGGGGGCATGGTTGTGAGTCTGTGGTCATCCTTCCATGATGGCTATGGGTGATATCCTGCCTAACCCTATGTAGTACTGCTTTTATGTTTCAGATTATTTTCATTCTTTCTTAACAAAATCTGTTATTTGTACATGTTTGATGGGCATTGCTGAATCATGCAGTGTGCACGGCCTCATGAACTTTGCATCTCTTACTTAATGTGCTTCAATGTTTCAGTTTTTTCAGCAACACGAAGGACCACGAACACATCAAACAAATACGAAGACATATGTATTCTTATGGCATGGTGTGTACCTTCTTGGAATTTTTGTACAACTTCCTACTTCCTTGCTTGTTTAGATTGTTTTCACTATAGATTTTGATATAAGGATGGGAGTACCAATCTGATCAAATTTTGCACTGCAGTTGTACTCATATCATTCCCAATTATCCAATCTATTGTGTTTAAGATTGAATACAAGTGAATTTGTACACCCTTTCTTGGCCTTTTATATTGGAAGTTTGTTGTAATGCACCATATCAAATGGGTTCATTTTATCTTATAGTTATGTAATGCAGATGTTATGTTAGCAGAACACCGAGAGGATATCTTCTCTTTAACTTTCCAACACTGGAAAGATGGAAACGATGAGTGATTAGTGAGCAAGCCAGCTTGTCCTTTCACTATCTGTTTTAGAATATATGAGTAGAATGTTTCTTTCTTTTTTTAATTATTTCTGACTTATTGCATCAATTTTAGTTTTATAGTGTTTTAGTTTTAATAGAGTCATTCACTTCACAGTAATATATCTCTCTATTTCTTTATTATGAGTGAAAATAATTAGCCAAATTCATTAAAAAATTAACCATGAATACAAGTAAATTTGAGGTTACGTATTAGTTTGTGGTGTGCTTCGGTATCAGAAAGCGTTCCAGTGCTTCTATTGCTGAGCAGCTTATGTCTTTTCCTTATTTTACTTTCTCAATAGTATATTTTACTGAGGTGTATCCCTGCTAATTGCAATTCATTACTTAACACGGAATATTTTTCTAATCTTGATTTTGCATCAGTCATATCAACGCTATCGTTCTATTTGTTATAAATTTTAGAAAATTCAAGATATTGTGCTTCTTACCTAAATTTTCTATTCGTTATAAATTTTAGCTCCCGTTGCAAAACACAGGTATTTAACTAGTAAAACTAAAAGGCCCATGGCCGATTGAACAACCACAATGGTCTAACACAAACGTATCTACTATTTTTTTTTATTTCTTTTCTATTCTTTTTAGAAGTAGATTTAGAGTAGCTATATTTTGCTAGTTTACCTGTAAACCAGTTGAGTGCTTCTGCAAGATTAGAGTAGCTATTCTTTGCTATTCTTACTTGTAAAACAGTCAGTTCTTCATCGAAATTGAAGAATTATCTCCTTTGCTAGCTTGTTTGAAAATTAGTCATGCGCTTCAACGAAAATGAAACATTCTGATTATTTACGACCTTATGTGTTAATTTTGATGTCAATAGGTATATATAGATCCACTCTATTTCAACTTAATCAATTAACTAGATAACATTTTATCTAGGTAGTTGGTTAAGTTGAACTGTAGTGGATTAATGGCCGAGCCGTGTCCATCCTTAATGATTTTAGTATAATCTCGAGCCCTGTTACAACCATACAAATTTTACAAGAACCACATTTGAATGGGAATTTTATACGAAACAGTGGAAGACCAGTTCATTTCCTGAGAGGCTGAGAGTATTCAAAGACTTGATATCAATTTATCAAGTGCCATTATTAAACGTCTAACCTTGCAACATCCACAAAGCTTGGCCAACAGATTCCACAAAGCTTGGCCGACAGAATGTTGCTGCACATCCAGCAGAGCCCCCTTATCCGCTACGGCGGGCAGACAGCCTCAGCGTCACATGCTATGCTAGCTCATGCAAAGCTGGCCGACATACACAGGAGTACTTTCTTTTCCGTAACAAAGAAAAAAAAACAAGAGGTGCACATCTGGATAGTGTTTGGTATGAGATGGGATGAAATAGAGCGGATTTATTCTGTTTTTAAATTTTTTGATAGAGTGTAGCGGTCTTACTTCGAACGTGACACTGATGATGAGTCTAAGATACTAATATAGACTCGTTCCATCCCACCTAACAAACAAGCATCTATATATAAACGGAATCATCACATCATCAAATATATGAATAGAATTATTTCATCTCACATCACTCTCTAACCAAACACTACTCTAGAGAATCAGGACCTTATCTAGGAATTTGAGACCCTGGTGCGAAATGTAAAATGGGACTTTAAAATTAAAAAATTCATATAGCCAAACCATACCTTCATTTAATTATATAACTTCAATGCATGCTATTTCTTACGATACTTAGGAATATATTATTAATGCTAAAAGAGTGAAAGTAGTACTCAAGCAACAAACTAACCCCATGTTCTACCGAAAAGCATAATCCTTTTAGTATTTCTTGAAATGAAATATTTAACTATATCTTCATACTTAATCTTCTCTAAGACATTATTTCTAAGTGCTATCATCGTTAATTTATTAAATTTTTCTTGTGTCACAGTAGAACGTAAGTAGTTCTTCAATAACTTGAGTTTAACAAAATTCTACATGTAATAACGGTTTTGCTGAGCTTTTCTTTTTTTCTTTAGTTAAGTCAATACTTAAGTAAGTTAACTAAGATTTGCGGTCTCATCTCAATTATTTGGGCCCCGTGTGGTCATCGACTAGCAGAGGTAGGATAGGCACTGTTTTATACACAGATGCAGGTCCAAAAAGAAAAGAAACCACTGATGGATACATCTTCCAGCGAATTATAGAAAGGGCTTTTAATGTAACGTAAACTACAATTTTCAGTCCTTGGAGGAAGATGGGTTAGGTCTTGACATGTTTATGTTGAGAAATACAGGAATTTTAACATTATTTGGCTCCTTTCGGCCAGTTTTGCTGGCCCTGCCTTTGTCCGGCCCAAGCCCATGCGACGGTGATCATGTTGAGGTATCAGTTCAGCTAGGGCAGCAAGGTTGAAAAATGAGAAGAGGGAGAGGGTTGGTGGCGGTCCTTGTGCAGCGGCGGCGACACAACCCTCCCTCCTGATTCCTTTCGGGGGTCATGGGGTGCTAGAGGGTGAGATCGTAGATATTAGAGGGTCGGCTCCTTCTCCTGAGTGAGCACGGGAAAAAGGAAAACCTCTCTCTGGATGGTGCACAAAAACATCCTTTCCTTTCTAATTCATGATCCTCTTGGTTTGGTTGTCATCTTTGAGCTGACACGAGGGTAACTTGATTATGGTCTCTAGTGCTTTGGTGCTTGAGGTGTTTTGGAGGTTCTCTTGTGTTAGGGTTTGTCGGAGTTGTGAATGCCAAGGCTCGTCCGCACGCGTCAACGTGGTGCGATGAGGCTCTATATCTCTGTCTTCCTCGTCACAGACAACCGCGGCGAATAGGATTTTTGGGACAATGGCTGGAGAGCTGTGCCTTACCTCGATTATTGACTCATTTGAGTGCATAGCACTGTGAGTATTTCGGTTTCACTCCTCTCTCCCTTTCTCTGTTCTGAGCAGTATGGATACATGTGCAGTGATGTCCGATGATGAGTAGAATGTCTAAGATTGGGCATGTTATCTAAGTACAATAGTGTGGATCTGTGATTTTTCTAGTTGTTTGTTAAATCCGGTAGCCTCTAGAGGTTGTGTCGGTGGTTCTCCCTAATAAGTTCTTGTACACTGATGCACATCTCTTGTCGACACTCTAGTGGGCTACTTGCTCCTTGCTACTTGTTAGTTAGATCCATAATATAAGTGCTACTGTGGTTGAGAGAGTTCTTGCCATTCTGATTTAGGATATTACAACTGATTTAGTCTCTAGCTATTGTCAATACTTATTTTGTATCCTTTTTGTTCAGATTTGTGCTCTCTCTCACTCGGCACAGTAGCACAGTCCATGATGATGCTTTAAAATTTAAGAGTTCTGCTCAAGTTCTAATTACTAGCTGAGAACTTAGAAAACTTGCTCACTCAATAATGTATTTGATAGGACAATTAGGGTGTAGGACTATGAAAGTCCTGAGGCCAATTATTATACCTTTTCTATAAGAAATATACCTGTTGTTTAGTTCATTTTAATCTGTTGGCTTATTCGTGCAAGATCATGTTTATAAATCATATTATGCTGTTTTAATTATATATGTGAAATGGTATTAATGCTCATATTGTGGCACTACAACCAACAGTTTACTGACTACCAACAACGCTGTCATTTTTCAGTGCCTTTTCATACTTAATGACGTTCCAGCCAGCCAGCCAGCGTGAATGCTTTGCAGCTTGCTTTTCTGTACTGTACGGCAGCTTAGCTGAATCCAGAGCACCAGAGAGCGCCTTTTTGCCCCTGCGCTTGGCCATCACACGCACACATTGACACATTGCCACGCATGCTCCCACGTTGAATGCGCACCACCACCCCACCCATCCTCTTTTTTATAGTGAGGAGATGACGGAGAGGAGGCATTGCTCATGCGATCAAAGGCGGAGCTTTGTAAAATATTTGTGTAACTACTCTGTAAAAGTAGCAGTATTTAAGTAATTTTGTTGATTAAGCTTCAAAGTAACCACTCTACCTTGTTTTATTCATCCATTATTTAGTGTCATCCCCTCTTAAATTTGTGCTCAAGCTCCACCACTGCATTCAACACCATCCTCTTTTTTTTTTTCATATCGAGGAGATGAACCGGAGGAGGCATTGCCATAGGCAAGGGAGGAAGGATTTAAGAGGCGGAGAACATAAACTAGAGGAGTAATGGCAGGGGAGGTGCGTAGAAGGATTAGAGAGTAAGACTTAGTACGATGGCAACAAACAATAGAGGCATAAATTTGCTACTACCGTTGTCATTATTCTGAGCATGTTGCAAAGCTCTGCATGCCTTCAATTTGGCTATGATGCATTCTTTTCACCATTGTCACATTCAACTTATACTTTCTTACGGACATTTATTTCTACATTTTTCTTTTCTACAAGTGCCATCCTTTTCTACAATTTTACTTCTGCTTTCATGCAACGTGATAATTTAAAGGTCCAAAATAATATAACTTTATATAAGAGGGCTTTTGATCAAACATATGTCGAGAGAAGTCAGTAGGAAAGCCATATATGCGTCTTTCGTAGACATGTCAGTAATGTGAGACTGACCGATAAAAAGAGACACCAGCATGGCACACAAAAAGTTTTGAAAGACTGACAAATGCAGTGAGAGAGTGAGACCTCATTCCATTGGTACATCCACTGGCAGCAATTACCGATTAGGTTGGAAGCACTGACGTTTGGAGGAGGCATTCGGTACTTTTAATCTAGATTTTTATCTGTTATGTCGGATTTTAACCTTTATTCTGATTTGACTCAATAATTTGAATTTAAGGGTGAAACGCTCAAATTGAACAGCAGTTCTGAAACTAGTTAAATGATATACACTTTGCCATTTCAATTCCAATAGAAACAAAATCTCATGCTTCTCAAGATTCACATAAATATTCGCTCTCCCAGGACTTGGGTGTAATAGAAAGTACTTCAGGGACCAGAAAGGCAAACCTCACCATTGCTAAAGTGCTAAACATAGCGGAGGGATTGGCCGCAGCGAGCGAAAGCGAAATCCTGTCACAGACGAGAAAACCAAACTCGAAGATGGTGAGGACGAGGAGGAGGTCGGTGCTGCTGCTCCTCCTCGCCCTAACGGTGCTCTCCCCGCTCGTGCTCTACAGCAACCGCCTCTCCGGGGCGCTTAACCCCATCCGTAAGCCCTCTTTAACCCTGCGTGATTTGGTCGAGATTTGAGGCCTTTCTTGAGCGGGTTTCTTGGCATTGCGGCTCTTACGGTTTCTGCCTACTTTCTTGCAGAGACGCGGGATTTTCCCGGCGAAATCGCGAATCAGGTGAGTGTTTCTTGGGGCTTCGTCGGTGGATTTGGAATTCTGGTCGGGGGGGGGGGGGGGGGATTTTTCTTTGGGTTCTTATGGTTTCTTTTTGGGTGAATTGTTGCGCTAGGGCCGTGGCGTCAAGGCAGACAAGCTGAATGCGCTTCCTCTGGTAAACAAATTTTACTCTTCTTTTTTTGGGTTGTTCTTGGCCAGGGTGACGAGTAATTATAGATTCCCGTTTCCTTTGGATGCAGGAAACTGTGAGTTCTTTGAAAGAACCTGTCGGCGTCGTCTTCTCGGAGGAACTGGGAGAGTTGGCAAAAGAATCGACTGAATCCGAGAGCCAAGGTGCGGAGAATATCTTTCGTTTGTTTCGTTGCATCTTGTGCTTTTAAGTTCGCTGAATCAGTATGAAATGTAATTGAGGTCTTTCGTAAAGATTTGCGTTGTTATTGTATTCTGAGATCGTTTGCGCACAAACTGTTTGTAGAATTGCCATTGAGGAAGGCAGGGGAGCACAAGAACCGAGTGCTTTCTGAGGCCACGGCGGTTGCTGACCGCGCCGAGTTGAAAGATGAGGAAGCGATTGAGCAAGTGACCACGAGGGAGGGACGAGATGTCGGCTCCGCGAGGGGCGTGTCAGATGAGCAGGAGCAAACTGCAGGATCACAGCAGCAATCTTCCTCTGAGGTTGGTGGTTTTTAATACTGGTTTGCCTCTTACCAAAGTTTAGTTGAGCTGTCACCTGTGGAATAGCTATGTGAGATTTTGGGACCCGATTCGTCATTTAGCTTCAGGTTGCACGCTGCTATTTGGGAAATGTATTATTAGAGTTAGGACCAAGCTTTGAAATTGGTAGGTAGGGAAGTATTTCCTTGCTTATTGCAACTTAATGGACAGTAATGTTCCTGGTTTGGAAAAAGAACATTCTGGCCGCTGGAGGGTTGTTGTATCTTTCATTTTCTTGACATTATGGCAGGTCAAAACGATTCAGATGACAATTGCCAATACTTGCTATGTCGAATATATTTCATTTTTGTGTTTGTTTTGGTTAAATATGCTCACAGAGTTATGTAAACCAGTAAAAGTATCGGTTGATCATGAATAAACTTACTCAAGAGAAATCTGGTGCAAAGTATTAAGTTGCTCAATTGCATCATCAGTTTAATGCCTACAAAATGCTGTGATGTAGCCTTAGAGAAAATACTTAGCTCTTAGTTTATCTGCGAAGTCTTAATGAGCAAGATTTCTTCAATCATTTTATGTTGTTGTGATTGTCGACTACAGCTAGTAGTTGCAGTTCTCATACAGTTGTCAGTTATAGTAATTCTTTGTTTTGTAGTTCATCAACATTTGCAATGGCACATGTTTAGCTCAGTCTTGTTCTTTTCCTTCATGGTACAGTCAAGCTATGTAGACAAAAATTGTAACTGTTCTGGAATCTTGCTGAGTTAGTTTTAGGGTCTGCTTTGATTCACACGCTTACATTAGCCTCCAAATTTGTATGCTTTTACTTTACTTTGAAGAAATTACATTCGTAGTTCTTCATGGATCTTTTATCTTTATGCAATGTGCTGTGGTCACCTTTGTTACATGGTTTTATCTTTATTGCATGACCTATATACAGGGGAGTTTACTGGAGAGTATACCAAAACAGATATCTGCTAAGGTCATCGTGGAAAACTCCCAAGCAGTTAGAACAGATGGTAGAACTAAAAACATTGTTTTGCCTGATACAAGAATCCGGAATATCAAGGATCAGTTAATCAAGGCAAAGGTATACCTTGGTCTTGGATCTATTAGAGCAAATTCCCAATACTTAAAAGACTTGCGACAGAGGATACGAGAGGTTCAAAAGGTGCTTGGTGATGCATCCAAGGACTCTGATCTACCAAAGAAGTAAGGATCTCTCACTACTTCTGTTGACTTCCTTCAAATTATAGCATTTTATCGAGCACAGGAATTAGTTGCATGCAATAATTCTGTAACATTTTCATCTACTTGTTCAGTGCAAATGACAAGGTGAAAGCACTGGAGCAGATACTGATTAAGGGCAAACAGATGCAGGATGATTGTTCTGTTGTTGTCAAAAAGCTTCGAGCTATGCTTCACTCAGCAGAAGAGCAGCTGAATGCACACAAGAAACAGACTGTTTTTCTGACACAACTTGCAGCTAAAACTCTACCTAAAGGTCTTCACTGCCTCCCTTTGAGGCTAGCTAATGAATATTTTTCATTGGATCCGGGGCGGCAGCAGTTCCCAAACCAACAAAAGCTCGTTAACCCAAAACTGTATCATTATGCCTTGTTCTCGGATAATATACTAGCAACAGCGGTTGTTGTTAATTCAACAGTGTTAAATGCCAAGGTATGTATGTTGAATACTTCTGAGTTAGAGTTTAACAGATAGTGTGCATCATACTGAGTGGAATTATTGTTTGCAGCATCCTTCTGATCATGTCTTCCACATAGTGACTGACAGACTAAATTACGCTCCAATGAGAATGTGGTTCCTCTCTAACCCTCCTGGAAAAGCAACAATCGAAGTACAGAATATTGAGGAGTTTACATGGCTAAATGACAGCTATAGTCCAGTGCTCAAACAACTTGGGTCCCAATCCATGATTGATTATTACTTCAGAACGAATCGTGCAAACTCAGATTCAAACTTGAAATACAGAAACCCAAAATATCTGTCAATCCTTAATCATTTGCGATTTTACCTGCCTGAGATATATCCGAAGCTTGACAAGATGCTCTTTCTTGATGATGACGTAGTAGTAAAGAAGGATCTGAGTGGCATCTGGTCAATCAATATGAAGGGGAAGGTAAACGGTGCTGTTGAGACTTGTGGAGAAAGCTTCCATCGCTTCGATCGTTACCTGAATTTCTCAAATCCTGTTATTGCCAAGAATTTTGACCCCCATGCTTGTGGTTGGGCTTTTGGAATGAATGTGTTTGATCTGGCTGAATGGAGGCGGCAGAACATAACCCAGATCTATCATTCCTGGCAGAAGCTTGTAAGATTGACATACTCTTAATTTCATACACTAGTTATTTATTCAATTTTATTTTCCCTCTTGTTTATGAAAATTAAATCAACTTCTGTTGCATGTGAGGAGTATTGTTTTGTCTGTACCAGAGCTGTCAGTAGGGAACTAGAACTTGCTTTGGGGCTATACCTAGAAACGATGCACTGAAAATACCAATAATGCTTTGAACCAAAGATTGTGCAAAGTATTGATTTATATTTTATCCCCAGGGAAGGTATTTATTTTGTGTTTCAGATTTTCGACTTAATTTAAATATTCACTTTTCAGCTTACATTATCAGGGGCATTTAAACTGAACGAAAACATCTCAACACATATATTCTATAGAAAATACATATAGAGAAACATTCGAAACTTTTGAACAAATTACCTCTGTGGAAAAGATGGTAGAAACTTAATCTCATTACTGTTTATAACTCAAATGCTTCTAATTCTATTCTCAGTATGTCTTCTTTCATGTTCACTTTGGTTACATGTACTGATTATGATTCAGTATTGAGTAGTTTACCTTGATTAACACATACATCATATTTTTATCGCAGAATCAAGACAGATCGCTTTGGAAACTCGGCAGTCTCCCTCCGGGTTTGATCACATTCTGGAATAAGACATTCCCCCTCAACCGGTCATGGCATGTTCTCGGTCTAGGTTACAATCCTCATGTAAGCAGTAGAGACATTGAGCGTGCTGCGGTCATACATTACAATGGCAACATGAAGCCCTGGCTAGAGATTGGCCTGCCCAAGTTCCGAGGCTACTGGTCGAAGTATCTGGATTATGACCAACCTTTCCTGCGGGAATGCAACATCAATCCATGAAGGAAGATCAGATGGCACCTTCAATCCCTTCTGACATAACCAATAGCTTGTTTTTTGCCTATGCGCTCAGTAGCCTAGGCAGCCTAGTATTCAATTCAATTTGTCTTAGATTTCGGTTGTTAACCGGATCGCTTCTTGTTACTCCCTCTGCATAATTGCAGAAGATATAGCTGTAACGTTTTGAGGGTACATGCTTCATAGCAGGAAATTTTTTAGATAGCGCAATGCTCTTATGCGATATGGCCTTTATGTACTGAAAAGCGTAGGCTTGGTCACCTGAAAGTTGGAAGCACGCTCCCCCTCCCCTCCCCAAGTTTAAAATGTATCCAACTGGATGTCATATTGCACCCATCAGGCTGCCCTTTCTTTTTTTGCGATGAAATGGTAACCAAACATCAGTGTCATTTGTGTGTTCTACTGATTGTTACTTCTCCATAGTGTTCTGGGGGAAGATGTCGCACTTGTTATCATGTCATGCGTACGGTGACTGATTATTTAACTTGCATTGCTTATGCTTTTGCTCCGAAAATTTGTAGGACCTGGTTCAAATCTAGGATTTGAATAACTTGGCAAATTGTCTAACTTGGAACCAACACACCATAAGATTTGCAAGAATTCTGTGAAAACTCCATAACAATTATAACTTTAGACATTGTCTAACTTGTAAGCAATACCATCAGATTCTCAAGGATTACATGAAATTCATGAGTTAGCTTTTGCTTCAGCTGTCTTGTCCTCTGAAATAACAATAACAATGCCAAGTATTCACAAGGTCACTGATAAGCAACTAGATGCCAGAAATTGGCAGCTCTCTGTTATACCGCAAAAATCAGCCAATTAAGAAACTGGAAAAAAAAAACAAACAAGAACAAATTGGAACGTCTAAAAAACAGGATGAAAGAATCAAAGCTCACTTCACCACACATTGGACCTCAAAATATATATCCTACTGCACGCATGCACTAGCCTACGCGCAGGGCCTGGGGAACTGGTAGCCGATGTACTTGGCCTTGGCATTCTCGCACTTGGCCGAGGTGCCGCCCTGCCCCTTGTACCGCAGGTCCACGTCCTGCAGCACGAGGCCCTGGCACGGAACGCCGCACTTGAGCAGCACCGCCACCGGCGTCGTCGCCGAGCCCTTGATGTTCTTGAACTGGATGTCAGTGAGCGTCACCCCGGACACGTACTGCAACAACATTCATAAACAAAAGCACATGTCATGTAACATCGGCGGCGCAGCTAGGCACGCCACGACAGGTGGTACCTTGTGCTCGCAGTTGTAATAGGGGCAGTACTTCTGGTCGATGATGATGGGGTTCCCGACGTCCTTCATGACGAGGTTCTCGAAGACCATGTGCGCGGCCTTGCTCTTGGTGGGGGAGTTCTCCCACGTCTTGATGCGGACGCCGTTGGTGCTGCCCGTGAAGGTCATGTCCCGGACGTGCACCCGCGTGACGTCGCCCTCACCGACGTACCGGCCCAGGCTGCCGACGCTCATGCCGTGGCCCGGGCCGCACTGCACGCGGGCGATGTCGACGTTGTCGTTCCCCTGGCCGATGGAGATGCAGTCGTCGCCCGTGGCGATGTGCGTGTCCATGATGTACACGCCCGCGCTGCGCTCGATGTGGATGCCGTCCGTGTTGGGGCTGTTCGACGGCGCGCTGATCTTGAGCCCGCTCATCCGGATGTTCTTGGTCGACAGCAGCGCCATGTGGAAGAATTTGGGGTTCACCGACGTCACGTCCTTCACCACCGTGTTCTGGTTGTTCACGAACATCACGCTCTGCATGCATGCGGCGTTAGTTCCAGATCAATGCCGTACGTGTCTCGGGGGTGATCGATATGTATGGTTGGATTAATGGCTGTCGTCATGGATGGACTGAGATCAACGAATTGATAGGCTTACGGTGGGAAGGACTTTGCAGTCCTTGCGGATGGGGCACTTGTTGAAGGGCCAGGAGGCGGCGCCCTGGCCGTCGATGACGCCGCCGGCGACGGTGAGTCCGTTCACCCACCCGAACTCGATCCAGTCGTTGCCGAATCGCTTGAGGTCCGACGCCGCCTTGAGCGTCCCCTGCATCCATCACACGTCCTCGACCTCATAAAACAGTAAGTAACCGCATGCGCTTTGATGCACGTTGAGATCGTGCATGGCAATTATTGCTGGCAACGACCACTTGCTACTGGGAGCGCGAGCCACTTGCCTGGAGCTGGAAGGTCAAGGTGGACGCCTTGCACGGGCCGTGGAACTGCACCGGGCCGATGTAGTACGTCCCCGGCGGCACCACAAGAGTCACGGCGCCGGCCGACCCGCACGCCGCCTTCCACGCCGACATCAGAGGCTGCACGAACACCACGGCCGGCCGCGGCATGAGACCAGTCAGTGCGGGAGCACGAAGTGAAGAAGACGAAAGAAACCTCCAATTGATGCGCACGCACGCACGTACCTTGGTGTCGTCGTTGACGCCGTTGCCCTTGGCGCCGTAGTTCTTGGCGTTGAAGCTGGCCGCGCCGGCGGCGGACACGGTGGCAGCGAGGAGCGCGACCACAACGAGCAGCCGCGGCCGCGCCTCCATCTCGTTCCACTCCGGGTTAATCACACGCGCACAGGGGCGAGGCGAAGACGGAGCTCATAAACGAACCGTGCGCTCTCTCCTTCCTCCTCCGCCGCTGACCTCCCTGCTGCCTCCTCCTCTTCTTCTTCCTTCGATCTCTCTTCTCCTCTCAACCGGATCAACTTATTATTCCCCTTCACATCTTCTTCTCTCTTTCTTTAAATAAAACACGGCAATCCTCTTGCAATCAAAATCTGCCGGTCTCGACTGAAGTGGGGAGAACAAGAGATTCACGGACACTGGAGCTAGCCCGAACGATTTAACCGGGGAGGTGGCTAAGTTTAGGACAACGGAGCTCTTCCCGCGGCGGTTCGGCGGAGGACCGTGATTAACTCGTTAACTGGAGCACAGGCGAGCGAGCGCATGCCAATATGCCATGCGGGTGGACGGACTGAGCAACCGCCGCAGGGGCAGTGATCGATCTGCATTCTGCATGCGCGTGCCCCTCCGACAGCAGGCCCTCGATCCCACTACTCGCGCGCTCGGTTGAGCCCGCGGACTGGCGGTCAAACTCCAACCTCCCGCTGTCCGGGCTTCGTCTTTCACGCCACGGGATTGAGCATTTAATTTCCGTTTCGTTTTTTTCCTTGTGAGGTTATTTTTAAAAAATGTTGTAATTTCTTGTGGGCGTTCCTATGTTTGCTGACTAATTTTTTTAATCTCCTCAGAAACGTAATATATACAATATCAGTCGACGAGGTGTTGAGCTTGATACTATATGCCCGATGTGCTGGAGGTTCGACTTAGCTTTAATTCAGGTGTTTCTTGAGGTTGGACATTTAAACCTTGTGGGGACATTTTCATCCTAATCATGGTTCGAAGCTTTGAAAGTACTACATCCGTTTCGTAATGTTTGTCTATACCCATCATTACGTATAAACCAATAAATACTAAAATCGAGTAAAAAATCAGTTATATGACCATGCTACCCCTAATAAATTTAAGGATGAGAGCAAGTAACTCATTAGCGTTGGAGTAAATACATGCATGCACTCAAAGGTAAAACAGAAAAATAGATCATAAAACATCTTTGATTACAGCAATGGACAAACAATTTGAGACACATACTCCCGAGGCCATGGACAAACATTGCGAAACGGAGGGAGTAGGATGTTATGCCAAAATAAATTATGTTTAAGAATATATTACTACTACAAAAAATATCATTCTTGTACTCTTTCACTGCCGATTTAAAAATAATCGACAGTGATAAGATATTATTGTCGGTTCATAAGCTAAACCAGCAGATCTAACCGTGAGTTGTTACGAACCGATAATGATACTTTACTGCCGATTCGTAATACCAACCGATTGTGATAATAACTATCACCATTGGTTCAAAAGCTCACCGATAAAGCAATAATTAAGCCAATACGAACTGACAGTGATAACACTTATCTCTATCGATTCGTATTACAAACCGACAATGATAAGGTTTATCACTGACAGTTCAATATCTAAATGACAGAGCAATAATTGAGCGAAGACGAACCGGTGGTGTTAATTATTATCAATGCCGGTTCGTATTCCAAATCGATAGTGATAAGGTTTATCACTGACAGTTCAATATCTAAATGACAGAGCAATAATTGAGCGAAGATGAACCAGTGGTGTTAATTATTATCAATGCCGGTTCGTATTCCAAATCGACAGTGATAATTCTTCTATAAATCGAGCTCGTCTCTCTCAACCGTGCCCCACATCTCACTTTGTTCTCAATCTCCAGAAGCCACTACCCCTTGGGGTAGTGGCGGTCGAAGTGGTGCAGTGGTCTCCGTCGCTACTGCGGCTGTCTCTACCCTTTTTGCCCAGCTTCCACGTCCTTCGAGCCATCTCGCGACCGCCCGAGCCACCTTAAGACCTCTGTCTCCAAGCCCATCGTTGATCTCACCATCTCCGAGCCTGTCGCCGACCTCGTGTCGTTTCTGAACCCATTGTCGACGTCGCCATCTCCGAGCCCGTCGCCTACCTCGCCGTCTTTGAGCCCATAGCCCTATCTCCCCATCTCCTGAGCCCATAGCCCCGTTTCCTTATCTCCCAATCTCCCCAACTAAATGAGTAGCTCAGTTTGAGGGTTAAAGATTTTGGCAATAGATAGATCTAAATGAATGGTAAAAAACATATTGGCTTCAAGCTAAGTCTCAGTGTTAAAGATTGTGTTTTTTATATTCATTTAGACTTACTATTGTCACTGTAGGGATCAGTGACGTCCAAGAGGAAAGAGGTGAATTAGGACACTTAAACTTGTCGAATATCTAACTATAGAGTATATGCACATAAGGAGTATACCATACACAGACAGGGTATGTACAACATATATTAGACAGCTCCAAATATCACGGAACTGAATCAGCAGTATTTGATATACCCGAAATCAAGGAAGTACATACTAGGAGGGTCTAAATTGGTTACCTAACTTGGAACGATTAGTATCCAAAACAGATCTATCTACTTGAACATCAAGGAAGACAACTCCCTATCGACTACGGCTAGATAGGAGTAGGTACATCACCCCTATAAAAAGGCGAAAAGGCTGGAGGAGGAGGGGACGCAAGCATCAAGATCCTAGCAGAGGAGATACTCGATAACTTTAGTCCTACGTTAGATTAGATCCGATCTACTCTTTGTAAAGGTTGTAGCCACATCGCTTGTACTCAAGATCATAAACATATAGCAGCAACACCCTCACAAGATGTAGGATATTACTCCAATCGGAGGTCCGAACTTGTATACATCGTGTGTCTCATTTCATGATCAATCCCTGCACTCGAAGGTACCTAGTCAATTTATGGATATATTGTCAGGAACTAATCTTCGACAGTTGATTTGTCAGGTAGGGGCCTTCTTCTGTTTTGTAAGATTAATCATGCCTCGGGCTCACTTTTGCATCGGATTCTCCGACACCGGCTTCTACGACTACTTCAAGTTGACGGCGGACATCTTCGAGTCCCCTCCCGTTGACTCTGAGATCATCTTCGGAACTATGGTTTTCCGTTGGGACGATCAAGGTGGATTGATCCACACCGGTACCCTCGAGTCCGGGCCATTGGATGCGTACTGCAAGGTGGGACATATCAAGTGGGATCTACGTACGGTGATCAAAAACCACTGTGAGGAATGCCGTGAAGACGATCTCTGCTACCATGACCGCAGATCTATAGGAGGAGATGATCGACATGACTCCCCTGCTCGAAGAGACATGCGTGACAGTCCCCCCCCCCACCTCCTGAAGAGTTCGACGGGGGCTACGAGGCTTTCATACATGAACTTCGGTCAATTTTGTGGCCTGAGAAGTTCAAAGCAGGCCCGATTCAAAAGTATGATGGGAAGATCAATCCTAATGAGTGGCTACAGATCTACACCACTGTCATTCGAGCAGTCAGTGGTGACAATTGAGTAATGGCCAACTACCTGTTAATCGCCCTTGATGGACCCGCAAGATTTTGGTTGCTAAACTTGCAGCCAAACTCAATTCGTTCATGGACAAAACTTAAGGCTCAGTTCATAGCCAATTTCCAAGGCACATTCGAGCGCCCGAGAACGGAGAACGATCTCCACCAGCTGCACCAATGCGACGATGAATCCCTTCGAGATGTCATCCGCCGGTTCAGCGACAAGCGTAACATGATCCCGGACATCTCCGATGAGTCGGTAATCATTGCCTTCAAACGAGGTATTTAGGACACGGATCTGCGTGGAAAGATGGCTACTTGGAAGATCCGTACGGTCAAAGAGCTTTTTGAGTTGACTGACAGGTGCACAAAACGAGCGGAAGCTCATGTTCATGCTAAAAACCTTCAATCTGGTAAGGACAAACCCGAGTCCTCGAAGAGCGGAGGAAAGAAGAACAAACTCGGTGACAAGCACAAGGGTCCTAATACGACTATAGCCGCGGTCAACTGGAGCAAATCGCGCAACACTGAGGACAACAAAGGCCTCAGTCGAGGTGGCAGAAAGTGGTATCCCATCCATTGGAGCAACCAACACGACTTCGACGAGTTCTATGTGTTCAAGAATAAACCTGACAAAAAGATCAAGGCAAATATTGAGCGTGCCAATAAGTAGTCTAAGCCAAACGTTGAGGGTGATGAGCCCCAGTTCCAGGAGGCTGGCCACAGCTTGACGCACATCTTCGGAGGATCCACCACGCATGAATCTGAAAGGCAGTACAACACGGTCGAACGAGAAGTCAACCTAGCCCTAATTGGGCCCACTCGGTACCTCAAGTGGTCGGAACAGTCGATCACCTTTGATCAAGCTGACCATCAGGCCGCGGTACCACATCCTGGTCGATACCCGGTTGTGGTTCAACCGACCATACTCAACATCAAAATTTCCAGAACTCTAGTCGATGGTGGTAGTTCACTAAACCTCATCTGCTCCAAAACCTTGGACAAGATGGGAATTCAGAGATCAGAGTTTAGGACCGGAGTCGAGCCTTTTCACGGCATAACTCCCAACTTATCGACCATGCCTATCGGCCAGATCGAGCTGCTGGTCACATTTGGCACGCTAGACAACTTTCATATAGAAAAGCTAACCTTCGATGTCATGGACTTCAAGATAGCGTACAATGTGATCCTAGGCCGCCTAATGTTGGGCAAGTTCATTGCGATGGTTCACTATACCTACCAAACACTCAAGATCCCGAAACCCAATGGGGTCACTATGGTCAAAGGAGATCAGTGCGTAGCAGTCAAATGCGACAAGCAAAGCCTGGATATGGCTGGACACTTCAATCGAGCGGCCACCACTCCTAAGGACACAAACTCTAAGCATCAAAAGCACCAAGATGCCATTGAGGCTAAATATTCTAGGCTCGTAAGTCTTGCTGGCACTTCTAAATCCGACGCCGCCGCTAAGGGCAAGACCAATGACAGTGCCAGCAACAAAAGACTGATGGTTGCGTCAAGGTAGTGCCCCTCAACCCGTCTGAACCATCCAAGACGGTTAAGGTTGGGGCTAATCTTGACCCCAAATAGGAACTCGAGCTCACCACTTTCCTCTAGGCAAATCAAGACGTGTTCACATGACAACCGTCCGATATGCCTGGGGTCCCCAGGGAGGTGATTGAGCATCGACTAGCTATTAAACCGGATGCTAAACCTGTGGTGCAGAAGTAGCGAAGAGTTACAGAAGATAGGAAGTAGGCCATCCATGAGGATGTCGATAAGCTCCTAAAAGTGGGCTTCATTCGAGAAGTGTGTCATCCTACATGGCTCTCAAATCCCGTCCTCGTCAAGAAAGCCAATGGCAGATGGAGAATGTGCGTCGACTTCACCGACTTCAACAAGGCTTATCCTAAGGATCCATTTTCTCTCCCGCGCATCGACCAGATTATCGACTACGGTAGGCTGCACATTGCTATGTTTTCTAGATGCCTATTCAAGGTATCACCAAATTAGCATGGGATTATAGAATGATGAGAAAATGGCTTTTACTACTCCGTTCGGTGTGTTTTTCTATGTAAAGATACCTTTCGGTTTAAAAAAATGCTGGTGCTATGTATCAAAGGTGTATTAAAAACTATCTACAACCCCAAATCGGGTGCAATGTAGAAGCATACGTCGATGATGTTGTAGTCAAATCAAAAATACATTGGTTGACGATCTCAAGGGAACGTTCGACAACCTCAAGAAGTATCGCATGATGCTCAACCCCCAAAAATGCACGTTCAGTGTGTCTTCCGGCAAGCTTCTCGGCTTCTTGGTGTCAAGTCGCAGCATTGAGGCTAACCCACACAAATGTGAGGCTCTCTACTAGATGCGGTCACCTCGAACACTGAAGGAGGTTCAGAAATTGATAGGTTGCATTGCTGCTCTAAGTCGATTCATTTCCAGGATGGGCGAGCGAGGGATGCCTTTCTTCAAGCTGTTGAAGAAACAAGACTGGTTCGAGTGGACAGAAGAAGCGGAGCGCACCTTCCTGGACTTAAAAAGGTACTTATCATCTCCATTAATCATTACATCGCCTAACAAAAAAGAGAAACTCTTTTTGTATATTGCAGCTACCCCACAAGTTGTAAGCATGTTACTAGCGGTCGAACAGGAATGTCCTGAGAAAAAGGCCAAGGTCCAGAAACCTGTTTACTATGTGAGTGAGGTTCTACATGATACTAAGCTACGATACCCGCAAGTACAGAAGCTAATATATGCAAGCTTGATGTCTTTCTAGAAATTATATCACTGCTTTCAAGCGCATAGGATCACTGTTATGATGAGGTACCCACTGAAGGATGTAATACGCAATCTAGAAGCTACTGAACAAATCGCGCAATGGGCGGTAGAGCTAAATGAGTTTGACGTAAGCAACGCACCACACACAAGCGTGAAATCTGGAGTGTTAGCGGATTTCATCGCCGAATGGACAAACGTTGAAGAAACAAGGCCAAACATGGTCAAAGATCACTAGATGCTCTTCTTTGATGGATCGCTCATGCTCCAGGGCTCGAGGCTGGCATTGTACTCAAATCTCCAACGGGCAACGGACTTAGGTACATTATCCAATTAGAATTTAAAGCTTCCAACAATGTTGCAGAATATGAAGGACTGGTAAACAGACTCCGTATAGCTGCATCACTTGGAATTAGGCGACTTCTTGTGAAAGGAGACTCACAGCTAGTCATGAACCAAGTTCAAAAGGAGTACTAGTGCTCGGATGACAATATGGTGGCTTACTTACTTGAGGTACGAAAGCTCGAGCAGAAGTTCGAAGGGCTAGAAGTAATACAAATCAGAAGGAGTGATAACTTTGGTGCGGATGAACTTGCTAGACTCGCTTCTTCTCGAGCACCGGTACCCATAGGGGTCTTCGTTTAGAAACTCCTTAAACTATCTGTCCCCACAGTTCAACGAATAGATGCTACCCAACTTGACCAACAGTCTGGCCTGGTCAGTGAGGCAGAACCCATAGACAAGAATGCTGCACTACTCGAACGCAACCCAACTTGGATGAATCCGTACCAAGCCTATCTCGAGGGTCGAGGCATCCTTGATGATGATGCATCTATAGAGAAAATTGCTCGTAAATCCAAGCTCTACATTTTGGTAAATGACAAGCTTTACCGAAAGGGGAGTAATGGAATCTTGATGAACTACATCACTCAGGAAGAGGGCAATAAAATATTGGTCGATATCCATGGAGGCATGTGCGGTAATCATGCGTCTTCTCACACCTTGGTCCAATTTTTTTTCCGCTAGGGATTCTATTGGCTAACTGCCCTCCAGGATGCTTCTGAGCTAGTTAAAAAGTGTGAGAGCTGCCAATTTTTCAGAAGGAAAACCACTTGACTAGCCCAAGCTTTGCAAACAATTCCTCTTTCCTGGACTTTCTCTGTCTGGGGCTTGGATATCCTGGGACCGTTCCCAAAGGCCAAAGGTGGTTACAAGTTCCTATTTGTGGCTATCGACACGTTCACCAAGTGGATAGAGGTCGAACCCGTAGGAAAAATAATCGCAGAAGCAGCCGAGAAGTTCATGAGGAGCATAATTACTCGATTTGGTATTACACATCGGATAATTACAGATAACGTAGCCAGTTCAGAAGCAGGACCTTTATTGCATTCTGCGAAGAATTCGGTATCAAAACCCGTTTCACCTCAGTAGCTCACCCGCATAGTAATGGTCAAGTTGAGCGTGCTAATGGTATAGTCTTACAGGGCATAAAAACTTGGGTCTTCGACATGCTAAAAGCCTACTCAAAATGTTCGGTAAAAGAAATTCGCTCGGTACTATGGGTCGTTCGTACTTCGACCAATAGGGCCACCGGTGAAAACTTTGTTCTTTCTTGTTTATGGAGCGGAAGTGGTGCTCCCGACTAAGTTGCCGTTCAAATCACCTTGAGTGGAAAGTTACTCCAAAGAAGGGCAAGAGCAATTACGAGTGGATGACATAAATTTACTTGAGGAGTACCGACATCGAGCATCTATTTGAGTAGCTAAGTATCAGCAGATGTTGCGTAGATATCAAAGCTAGAGAGTCCAGCTCAGGAAACTCACTGCTGGGGACCTTGTCCTACGAAAGGTGCAGAAACAGGCCCAACACCACAAGTTATCGCCTAAGTGGGAAGGACCTTACATAGTAGTCGAAGTCACTCGACCTAAATTAGTACAACTATCTACTCCAAATGACGAGATACTTGAGCACTCGTGGAACATCGATCAACTCCGAAAGTTTAATTCATAGCAAAGGTAGGTTCCAGGTAAGTCGATTACATTCGATTCAGTTAGCTACTCGATTACATAATTTTTTCCCTCCAATCCGTGTGGCTAGTGAAAATTGATAGAAAGGATCCGCTTAGCTTTTGCAAATATTGAAGATCCACAACCTCCAAGAGTTTGGAAGCGTATGGACCCTTATTCGCCCTTGAACGAGTCAAGGAACCTTTTATACTCCTCCCTCGGGCGGTAGCTGATTACTCCAGGAACTGGCCACCGACCAGCATAAGGACCAGGAAAAGTGGCTGAGGCGAAGACCCTGCTGGAACTGCTGGCCGGTGCTGGTGATGCCGAGTGGTCTTCTGTGTGGCGCGAAGGCGATCTGGCGGTTGTCGACAAAGAAGACGATCGTGCCTCCTTAGTTGGTGATGACTCGGGGGCTCCACCGCCAAAGACCTCGATGGTGGCTTGGTCGATAATCCGATTGAGATCACCACCATCCTCATTCCTCTCCGGTGCAGAGCGCTGCACCGTCTAGCTTGAAGCTAGGTCTTGATGTAATGACGAACACGCTGAATGTGGGGACGGTGACGATCTACGGTGGGTGCTTCTTCCCTCTCCTTCTTAGGCCTGCCACTCGAGTCCTCGTCATTGGAGGAAGCAATGATGACCTCGGGAGGGACCATGATGAGAGGCCTAGGGGAAAGGAGTTCTGGGATTGGCTAAAGAGGCGGAGATGGAGTGGAGGCCATGGCTTCAAGCTCTACGAGTCCTTGGAGGCAATGGGAAAAGAAAACAAAGGAGGCGATGTGAAGGACAAACGGCTATGAGTCCCCTCTATTTATAGCGGGGGAACGGGTCGTACTGTGTAAATGTAGCCATCAATATCCAAAATGATGGCGTCGCCTAGGGTGCGTAGCACGTTCGGCGAAAGTTGAGACATCATGATGGCGTTATGGCTTGTCTCATCTCTGCAAAGAGGGATGGGCGGTCATTACGATGCGTCCAATCAAGGTTGCAGTCAAAACGAGCACAAATAGGAGTGGGTTTTTAATAGCCACCTACCCGGCGGTTCGAGTTTACTGGGTAACCACATTGCAATTAAAACCATAATGCTCGGGGGCTTGCACTCTAGAGTATTCAGTTGAGAATGGTGCATTGATGCTCATGCTCTACTACTTGTTCCGATTATCACATCGATCATTGAGTCGGGAGGTACATCATGCATTTTTTGATGCTTACGCTCTGCTCTCCACTTGATTATTACATCGAGCATAGAGTCGGGGACTACATCATGTTTTTTGATGCCTCTGCTTTGCTCTTCGTGTGGTTATAATATCAGTTGAAGAACCGAGAGCTACATCGTATGATGTTAGTGTTTATGTTTGTTGGAGCAAGAGTTCGTCTTGCCCCAGCAAGTACGACGAGAGTTTCTTCTAAGGAGGAGACTTAAGCTTGGAGACGAAGTTTAAGTGGAAGGAACACCAAAATGTATTGATGGTAGAAAAATGGATCACTCTGGGAGGAGTACCACAACTTGACTTGGTGTGTTTTAACCTTTGTGTCTTTTTTTCTACTTTCTTGCTCGTTCCGTCCCCAGAGGACCATGGCCTCTTATTTATAGGACCGTGCATAGCTTGGCGTACACGTTATCATAATATACAAATATCCGAGATCTGACCGAATTACTGGGCCTTATCTCGGATAGCTACCTTCTACCCTATCGAGGAGATAAATATCCACCGTGGTAATTATCATGGTGCCTGCCCTCTGAAGGGGGCGAGTTGGTCGCCAACTGCGGCCCGTTGCTGCACTGTCAGGGGTGTCATGGCAGCCTCCATCATGCCGGGGTGTCAGAGCAGCATTCACTAGCCTAGGTATTTAATACCGGTCACCTCCTTGCAGGCAAAGTATGATCGGTGCTTCCCTTTTGGCAGATCTTTCCTGAGGCTTGATGACTCACCCAGTAGCCTCCATGAAGCCAACCCGGGCAGTGGGAGGCTGAGCCTCCGGGAGGCGGGACTCCGGAAGGTCGGGGCTTCCAAAGGCTGAGGCCTCAGAGACCGAGCCTTCGGGAGGCTGAGCCTTCGGAAGGCAAGGCTCCGGAAGGCCGGCGCTCTGGAAGGCGGAGGCTTCAGGAGACCGAGCCTTCGGGAGGCTGATCCTTTGGGAGGCAAGGCTCTAGAAGGCCAGGGCTTCGGAAGACAGAGGTTTTGAGAGGCCGAGCCTTTGGGAGGTCGGGCTGATTAAGCCAAGGGGCCGTCGGGGGTCCTTGATTATGATCCCCAACAGTACCCCTTGTGAGGGAGGCCAGCGGAGCAGTCAGGCCCACGGTCCCTTCAAAGCAGGGCCCTCGGCGGTCCCTAGCTTGTGGTTGATGGCTCGTGGTTCAAGTATCGCTTGGCTTGTCCGGGACAGTTTGACCCGGGTGACAGAACGACATGCGGGATGATGTTGGTGACAGGGGGCATTGAATGCATCTTGGGGAGAGGTGCTGTCCTGCCCTGTGAGGTGGGGTGTGGGACACTTGTCATCTTTTCATTGGGGGGTCAAGGGAGTCAGCTTCACTCCCCCATGATTTCGGCCTGGCAGGCAAAAGGACGGCGCATGCGCCCACCACCTGGGGGGGGGGGTGGCAAGTTGCTCCCTATTTGTAGCAGGAGGGGGATTGTCCAACGCGACCTTTTCACCAACTCCTCATTATCATCTGCCTTTGTCTTCGGCGTCTTTTGCTTTGCGCGAGTTGTCCTTTGATTACAACTTTTCTCTCTCTCGTAATCTAGTGCCTTTCACCATCCTCCTGTGGTCCATATGGCTGGCTTGAGTACCCCGAGTGAAGCCGGAACTCGGGCAGCAGGGGAGATGGCCGGAGTAGCCACAGCTAGGGACCCTTAGGTGGCACCGGCTTTCCCGTCGTTGATGGGGCCGCCGCCAGGAGTGGAGCTCCGGTGTGCAAGCGAAAGCCACTCCCAGCAAACCACCACACTGGGGGTGTCTGTCATTGGTGATGAGGAGCTCGACCGGATGGTTAGGGAGGGAAAGATTCCCTCCCGAGTTGTCGTTCAGTCTCTGCTGGGCGAGAAGGTCCCGAAGCCCCAAGCCTATGAGGTCATGGTGTTTAAGGCGGGCCTGGGTTTTTCCTTGGTGCCGTTGCTTGAGGAAGTGCTCCGCCACTTCTATGTGGAGCTTTCGTAGCTCCACGCCAACGCCATTGCCTGCCTGGCCACCTTTGAGTGGGCCATGCGGGTGGAGGGGTGCAAAGGGAGGCCAGATTCCTTCGCGGCCCTCCACTTTGCTAGCTGCTAGCCAAAGTTGATCAAGGTCGAGGGTACGAAGAGGCCCCTTTGCTTCGGGAGTGTTAACTTCCAGATACGGCCGCAATATTGCAATGCCTTCCCGGTGAAGGCCATTAACGGCCGGTGGTATACCAGCTGGTTGCAGCGGTGGTTCTATTACAACATCGGCCCTGCATCGCCCCTTCATTCTACGAACAAGGCTACATTGCATACTTTCGATGCTAGAGCTTTACTCTTCGTTCGACTTCGTCATTGAGTACATAGTTGAGAGCTATAAAACTACATGTCATCAATGGTACAAGTATGTCTGTATCTACTCTCCAATCGAGTAATTTCTTCCTCGACCATAGAGTTGGGGACTACATCGCAATACCATTTTTTTATATGTTTTTTGCAAAATTTTATATGGCTCTGCATCGATCACATTGAATAGAATCAACGGAGGCATGTTGGGTTGATGACGGACAACAATACCTCAGAAGACATAAAGGCACAGAGATTGTCTGACATCTCACGTCTAACAGCCAAAAGGATTCTAAAGTCCTAGTCTGCCTCGCGTGTGCTCTCTATCGAGTTCATGTTTGTATGCTGATTGAATGCGCAAGTTGATAAAAGTTAGCAGAAAATTCAAATGCTCTTTCCTATTCTAGTTATGTACTAGTCTTTTCCTCATTATTACGGTCTTCTCGAGTATTCAAGGGCCGTGCATCTAATGGCTTATCTAGTTAAGATTTCAGGTATTGACAGATGCGTAATCGTATGGTCTTGAGAATGATGACAACACGTACCTATCAATTATTGCATCTATTTATGTTAATCCTATTTCATCGACAAGGGAATAGCAGACAAAAGCATAATAGATTGGAAAAATATAGTATTGTTACAGGCATTCTTAGGTCATAAAATATATTTTAAAAAGTATCAGAGTCAAATGGATCATCATTGCGAGGGACTCCCCTCACTATCATCATTAGGCAGGCTGAGCCTTAATGACTCAACAAAGGCTGGGACCATCGGCTGAATGCTTTGAACAAGATTTGTGGCCTCCTTGCTAGTACAGTTGAACCAGACTGTCACCAACGAGGTATCGAGTGCGGGATTGTAACTCTTGAGGATACCGAGCAATAGCGGTGCTTGCAGAGGCTGATTGGGTCATGCAGTCGAGTGTCTGCTCCTTCAGCTCTTGAAGAGCAAGAACCGCATCATCTCGTTGAGCGATAGCAGCATCCCGTTCAGTCTTCATGGCCTTCCTTTCAGCTCACGTAGTCTTCACTTGGTTCCTAAGTTTCTCCTGATATTTGGCATCACCGTCGATTTTCTTCACCGTGTCAGAAATAAGTTTTTCCTTGCTGTTACAGAAGGAATCAAGGCCTGAAGAAGGCAAACCAGAAAATAACTTTTGTTAGTCGCCCAATAATTGAATCACGCACTTGTGATCAAGGACTGACTTACGTTCGATTTTCTCTCATTTGGCTTTGAGCTTCTTTTGGTGGTTGGCCTCGGCGACAGTTGCCTCAGTGCCTATGACGTGGACAAGAACCTTCATTGCTACCCATGTGTCATTGGTTGGGATCGATATTGAGGTTTCATTTCCCTTGAGCTGCAGGTCTTCTTCGAGCGTGCTCGAGGCAGGATCTTTAATCCGAGGAGTTGGAGCCGAGGCTGAGTCAACCGGGGAAGTCAGTCTCAGATGGCTGGTCGAGACGCTTGCAGTTTGGATTTTCACCTCTATCGATAGTCTATAATCAACAGAATAAGGGAGCAGGAAAAGAAAAACTGCGAGTCGAGATTAGGACCCATGTCAAACCTCTTCAAAATCGGGAAGTGCGAAATGATGCTTGACTTTGGCCTTTTGGTGGTCACCTTCTCTTGGACCGGAAGGCGGAGCCTATGGAGGAGGTACATGTGGGCCAGGCAAAGCCAAGGCATCTGTAGCCTGCAAAGAACCAGATGATAAAAATTTATTATCTTAAGTTTATCGAGTGAAAGTATCACACTTAAAGAGCGATAATTTTATTGAAATTACCTCTTTGGTCGAGTCATCGGGCACGATGGTCTCTCGAGTTGGTGATTGTGAGGACGTGCTAGACGTCCCCTAAAAAAGCTACCCACGCAGGTTCGTCATTAGTAGAATGACCGAGAGAAAATCGATAATTCAAGAAGACTTACCTTTTCGGTCGAGTCATCGAGTGTGGTGGTTGCTGGAGGAGATGATTGAGGGGGTACGCTTGCCGTCCCCTAACAAAAGGCCACCCATCCAAACCGAACGCATTCAAGTATCCACTTGATAATTTGAAAGGAAAATTAATAAGAAGGTAATGGGAATTTTGATTTCAGTACCTGTGGGATCCTTTGCTTGCGCTTGAGAGGGTTCTGGTCATGCAACTGGTGAAGACGAGAACGATCTTTTTGGTCGAAGAGACCCCTTGGCCTCCTCATTGGCTGACCTTTTCCCCTTGTTGACAGCATCAACCGAAGAAGTGCTGTCGAGATCAAAGACCTCGCTCGAATGGATGTGCTCTTGGCGGAAGACTGGAGCCTGCAGTCATACAGATAGGTCAGATCAAATAGACAATGATTGGTCCTACTTTTCCATTAAGAAAATCCTTACATCTGGTCAAAGGTTCGTAAGGAAATAAGGCAAAATGCCACATTCGGGTGCTTCGGTAGAGAAGCTTGTTTAACCGAGCAGTGACATCTTGTGCAAGCAGGATTGAAAAAGAGAAGAAAGGTAATTCGTCAAAGCTTGAAGGTCATGGCAAAAAAAGGGAAAAGTGCTAACTAAGCCCTATATCTGGACGCATCCCTGGAGGCATCCTCATCTCCACAGTATTCCCAAGCCAAGCACGTCTGTGCCTTCAAGGGGCTCAATCTCTTGCTAATAAAATCTTTAGCCACATACCAACCGGTTAAGCCAAATTGCCTCAACAGTCCAATTTTGTTGGTGTAATAGATGGTGTGGTCGGACTCACAGTGTTCTTGTGTCCAATAGACTTTGGATGGGGAAATGGCCTCTATAAACTAAAGGAGAACCAATTGGGTCGGGATTGGAGACATAAAACCAAAGTTTTTTCCAATTCGTCGACCAGGAGGAGGTTAAGGGAACCAAGATATAGGAATTCTTCATTCCATTCCTCAATTGGAAACCATACACCTAAACACATTTATTCTCCATAATCCTCTTCAGTTTATAAAAGTACTGAAAAAGATGTAAACTTGGCTCGATGCAAGGAAAGCCTCACACAGATGGACAAAAACACTAAGCATAGTGATAGAGTTGGGGTTCAGGTGGTGAAGCTCAATTTGATACCGATCAAGCACAATGAGAAGAAATTTGGAAAGAGGGATGTTGAATCCACAACGGAATAATGATTCAAAAACTACAAACTCATGCTCGATTTTGTAGGAAGGGAATCTCTCACAAGATGTCGTCCTCCATTCAACTAGACTGCATGGCAGCACCACTCCTTCTACATCAAGTTCCGCCAGCCATGACTCTTGCATCACCGAGGGTGTCCAGGTCTCGATCATGAACCGTGCTTCATCATACTGATCAAGCGAGACACCGACAGTTTCTGCGTTTGACCGCTTGTCCAATGAAGAGGGAGTTGAGATCTTTGGAGAAGAACTAGGATCCGTGGATCTGAATTTCTTTTGGCAGTGGTGTGTACTGGGGCAGAGAAAGCCGAGGGGCTTGTACAGGAAGACCGGTGACAATGGCGAGGAATGGCCGCTACAAATCCAGTTCATACGGGTAAATAATAAAAAATTTACCGTCTCTTCAACCACTCCCATCTTTACAACACTTCGAGTGGTGCGAAAAGAGGTATGATGACGACGTGCGAATCTCTACACACCCTTTCACCTGCATTAAATACACATATACCCGTCGTTCCAAATTTTGAAAGGTTTTTTTTAACTGTACTCAGAGTCGGGTGTCGATCAGTTGAGTTCTTTAATCTTTTTCTTCGAGTCTCGAGTGCAGTTAGCAACAGGGTGCTTGACCCGACTGAGCTTCCACTCGATACTCGAGGAAGGATCCGTCCATGCTCAATTATTTCAACTATAAGCCTGATTCACTTTACTCGACCAAGCTTAAACTTGGTGGTACTTGAGTGGGCGCTTATGGAAACACCTCCTCCTGGGTAGAGTTAGGGGGCTACTGTCAAATCTCTAACTGTAGGGTATATGCACATAAGGAGTATACCATACATAGACAGGGTATGTACAACACATATTAGGCAGCTCTAAAAACTTCACAAGATAAACCTTTATCAATCTCTCTATAAATGTGCTCTAGGTTTATCTACTGTGTCTACTCTACCGTTCAAAAGATTTGCAACCTACTCTAGAAAAGTAAATTGCAAGTATGTAAGTGCAAAAATGTAAATAAGTTAGAGAGGGGAAACTCAACACAAGGGATTTTTATCCCGTGGTATCGATGATATGAATGCCACCCCTAGTTCACATTGGAGCTCCATCAAGGATATGCTTCTGGCTGCTAAGACTCTTCGTGTCACGGCTCTTGAGATACCAAGCAACAAAGGTTAGGATCACATCAAGCCTCTCTTCCGGTCACTTACCGCCGTCTTCACTTCGGAGCTTGAGCCACCAAGGCAAGGGTCTTCGTGTCTATGACATCCTAAATTGCTTAAGTATATCATTAAGCATCATAAGCATCAAACAAGTTAAAATGGTTTGCACGTGAATTATAGTTTCATACAAAATTTGTCCCATAATTTTTGGACCACAGGAAGGCTTTCTTTTGGATAGAAGAAGTGGTCAGGATATTTTACTTGGTTGTTCACTATTCACACTGCCCCACTCAACATCCTCCTCACCCTCATTGCCTCTGCCAAAGGAATTGTTGATCGTGGAGGCTGGCAATGGAACCACGATGTCGACGCTGACTTCCTTGACCTTATGCACGTCGTCTGCGCTCTCATCCCCTTGCCCTCTCCCTCTCCCTCACTTGCTCTCTCTCACTTGGCTGGTTTCCACGAAATAGATCAGAGCAAAGCGCGGCACAGCAATCCGCTGCCGGCCAAATCTCGTGCCCTCGAGTTTGAATCTGTCCAGCCAAGCCCCTCGGAGCCTAGAGTAGAGCCGCCCAAGGTCATCCCCACCATTCCCCGCATGAGCCTCGACGTTCTCCCAGCCAAACAGAGCAGGATTACACGCGCCCGTGCCTACATCCTTGTCTCTGGCGCCTTCCCTCCGCCTCTCATAGTTGAGTAGCTGAGCCGCTGCTTCTCCGATCCACCCAAGCCCACTGTGAGCTTCACCTCGCTCCCCTCTACCTTTTGCGCGCATCCGTTTCCCCTTAGCCCATGTCCGGCGTGCCTCCCATTGTGTTACCATGCACTGCCAACCCACTGCGCACGTCGTCAGCCAGGCCATCATCAGGCCCGTCAGAAACTAGCCACTCCATTGCATTCAAAAGCCCGCGTTGATTCTGTATAGGTGCTCGGCTAGGTTGATTACACTGCCATTTGGCCACCAACGCGTGGAACTGAGCCACCATTGTAAGGCTACTACCATGCTCCATTGCCGACCGCCCTCCGACCGTCTCCGTCGATCACATGTGCCACCCGTGTGTTCCCCGTGTCGCACTGGTGCCACTGCTTCCCTCTGTTGGCTGAGCCACGCCGTCGCTCACCGCCGGCGAGGCCGACCATGGTCAAAATGCTTGGGCCCACGGTCAGAGACCGTGGCTAGCTCGGCCTGGTGCAAAAAGGTTTTTGGGCCAATTTTTATTCAGTTATTTGGAAAATGGTGAAATCAGTTTATTGCTCAATGGTTAATCGGCTGAAATTGGTAAAATTCATAGGAAAATGAATATAGCTCCAAAAATAGTGAAACCAGTTCTATTAGATTCATATGATCATAATCTACACGATAAAAATACCTGGGGCTACGAAATATGTACTGGAATTTCTATGACTAATGAAATATGTTTAATGCTTCGTTAATTCATAAATAAATATTGGTAACTCCAAAATTGATTAAATCAATTTTGTAAATCTTATTAATTGATTCCCTCCTTATTAAAAATAATCACCCTCATGTTAAGTATAAATTAATTTTCTAATTAGGTCTAAGATTTGTGTTAATTTAATTAATCCAGGAAAAGATTAAATGCTTAACCTTAATCCAAATTAGGAAATCTTTGAGGCCTTAAAACTCATGACCTGAAAACATTGCATCTCCACTATCGCCGTGCACTGTGAAGCATCTTTAATTGCAAGTTATTCATGTTCATCATTGCATGCGTTCTTTTAGTAAGTGTAGAATCTGAGCGTGACGCGGGTGTGATCGAGGGCGACACTGAGGCACACCACTTCTACGAGTTCTCTGTAGGTAGTATCAGGGAACCAAAGCAGCAAGGCAAGCATCTAAACATAATGCACCCTTTGGTTTGAATCAAATGGAGTCTAAAATTAATAAGTTATCGCTTATGTATATATGTCATGTTATTGAGTCAAG
This sequence comes from Phragmites australis, assembly GCF_958298935.1. Classification (NCBI taxonomy): domain Eukaryota; kingdom Viridiplantae; phylum Streptophyta; class Magnoliopsida; order Poales; family Poaceae; genus Phragmites; species Phragmites australis. The sequence continues at coordinate 14,010,603 of NC_084936.1, read as the reverse complement.
GTCAGGCTTGTATGGGTAGAACCTATACTTATTGCATTACCTCTAAATTGAGTTGTTGTTCATCCATATCCTTGTAGCCTTGATAATATTGTCGATGTCTAACTTAAGGGTCTTTCGAAATGCTTAGCAATGCAATAGGTCATAAGTAAAAGTCGAGCGATGGTTCAGTTGTTGTTCGCGAGCCTAGGGCTTACTACTATTTCACAATGATGTAGTTTATGAGGTTGGTTTGTAGGAGATGTGAGAATAAGGCGAGATGTGGGCGGTCCTAGAGGTAGGTCGGGAGAGGAACCTGGATACCATAGACCACTTGCATCGATTAAGCACCGTTCGTCAGTGCCATCGGTTCTCAAGAGAGTGTGATAGGTGGCCCCGATGGCCCATGTTACAATTGTGGCCGTGTCAGTCACTATGCACGGGATTGCCCCTTCCCGAAGTCGGGAGCTGTGGTGACTACTTCAAGGTTGTCACAGTTAGCTCAACCCCCTCCCCAAGCTTCCAAGATGGCGCACATTCCCAAATGTGGCCGAGTGAACTACACCACCACCGAGGAAGCTCACGAGGACACCGATGTATTGATAGGTATGTTGCTCGTGAATTCTTCCCCTCCAATTGTGCTTTTCTATTCTAGTACATCTCATTTATTCATCAAGGAGTCACAATATCATCACCCAGACTCTACCTTCTTCATTCCGTATTGATGTGCCCGGTGCTAAGTTGCAAGCCAGTTGATTTGTTCCTTTGGCCAAAATTCTTATTGAAGGAGTTACATTCTCTGCAAATTTGATCCTACTTGATACTAGAGGAGTAGATGTCATATTAGGAATGAATTGTTAACCCAATATGATGCTCATATTGATTGCGCCAAGAGAGTGATTTCTCTCAATAATCCAAGTGGTGCACGGATTTCTCTTCACCTTGGAGAGAGTGGTCCCCACTTATATGCCTTAACGAGTGTTGCAACCATAAGTCTCTTGGATATATCTGTGGTCTACGAGTTTCCTGACGTCTTCCCAGAAGAATTGCTAGGAATGCCACCCGACCGAGTAGTGGAGTTCTCTATTGAGCTTCTGCTCGGAACAACCCCAATTTCAAAGAAGTCTTATAATATGCCACCAAATGAATTAGCAGAGCTGAAGAAGTAGATTCAGGAGTTGCTCTGAAAGGGTTTCATTCATCAGAGCTCCTCACCTTGGGGATGCCCAGCGCTCTTTGTGAAGAAGAAGGACCAAACTCTTCGAATGTGTGTTGATTACCGTCCAATGAATGAAGTCACCGTCAAGAACAAGTATCCGATTCCTCAAATTGATATTTTGTTTGATCAACTGATTGTGCTCGGGTTTACTCCAAGATTGACTTAAGACTAGGCTACCACCAAATAAAGGTCCGACCGGAGGATATTCCAAAGACGATTTTCTCTACCCATTATGGACTTTATGAGTTTACCGTCATGTCCTTTGGCCTTACCAATGCACCGGGATTCTTCATATTTGATGAACACAGTGTTCATGGAGGAACCGGATAAGTTTGTCGTGGTTTTCATCGACAGCATCCTTATATAATCCAAGACTGAGGAAGAGCATTCAGAGCACCTTCGTGTTGTTCTTGGCCGACTTTGAGATCACCAACTCAATGCTAAGTTCAGCAAGTGCGAGTTCTGGCTCAAGGAAGTCGCTTTTTCTGGGTCATGTGCTGTCAGAGAATGGAGTTGCAGTTGACCCGAGCAAGGTGTAGGATGTGCACAATTGGGTACAACCCAAGAATGTCACCGACATCTAGAGTATTCTCAGACTTGTGGGTTATTACCACTGGTTCATTGAGATTTTCTCCAAGATAGCCAAGCCCATGACTGAGCTGTTGAAGCAAGGATGTGTGTTCAAGTGGTTGATTGAATGTGAGTCAGGTTTCCAAACCTTGAAGAAACTACTCACAATCGCTCCCCTTCCCACTCAGCCTGAAGTGGATAAGGGTTTCGACGTCTATTGCGATGTTTCCCGCATAGGCCTCGGATGTTTCCTCATGCAAGAGGGTTGTGTTATTGCTTATGCCTCACATCAATTGAAGCACCATGAGGAGAACTACCCAACCCATGATTTGGAGCTCACGACAGTTGTGCATGACTTGAAAATTTGGTGCCATTATTTGTTGGGCAATCTATGCCGCATCTACACGGATCACAAAAGCCTTAAGTACATTTTCACTCAAGCCAATTTGAACATGAGACAGAGAAGACGCCTCGAGCTGATCAAGGATTATGAATTGGAAGTGCATTATTATCTCGGCAAGGCTAATGTTGTTGCCGATGCACTGAGACAGAAGGATCGATGCAATTGTCTTATGGTGTCAAACCCGGTTTTAACGGCCAAAACTATATGCGGCTTATGTGTGCCCAGGATGTTCAACATATATAAGGACGTCACAGGTGAAGTAACAAAAGTAACACTTTTATTAAATAACGTTAAACTCTTACAATAATTGACATATATTATCTTCTATGAAGATATCTGCAGCGGAACAGAAGCACTGGTGCCCAACAACACTGCAGGCAACTGACCGAGAGACACGCGCCTACAACGTCACAACCTCGTCTTGATAGTCTTCAACATCTTCACTTACTGAGCAGCAGCACACATGTCGCATGGTATAGGGAAAATAGCAAGTGTGAGCACATGACCCGCTCAGCAAGTGGGGGAAAGTAATGATATGCAGGCTTATACCAAGAATAGGCTAACAAATGGTATTTTTGTGTAAATGCGAGTAATGAAAATATATTTGGACTCAAAAGCATTAAGCAATTATTAAGTAAATGTAACCCATACAGTCCAACACGCAGCATACAAGACTCCCCACCTTGCACACCATAACCTTCTAGTACTCCCTGTACCAGAACCAAACATCTAGTACTCCCTGTACCAAAACCATAACCACAACCAAACACAAAACCACAACCCACTAATCATGTGAGGATCCAAGTCTCTCATATCCGTGAGCACGACTGTTATAACAGTTTTACACTCTGCAGAGGTTGTCCAGCTTTCTCCACGAGTCAGTGAATTCCATGTTACCGTGTTCGCGAAACACTTAACACACGCCAGTGGTGTGCCACCAAGAATCACTGCATGATATTTACCACCAACTAGAGACTAATCCAGTATGTGTCTGCCCACTAAGTTTCACCGCCAGGCTTTACGCAAGCTAAGCTCCTACCCAGAAGCCCCCTTTTGTGCTGACCCAACACACACTGGACAGACTCTAATCCGTATGTCACGCCTTACCCATATCAGCCTCGTGGTTGGTACATTACTTCTTGGGTTGTCGCTCCACGAACCGGTCCTTACTTAGGTTACTTGAGCAAACACTAAACCAACATCATAACCATGACAACCATCAAAATCACTTTGCTCAAGGCCTAAGGTTCCATGTTGCTAGACCATTAACAAATTAACCATCAATGTTGTATATGTTCATTAGTCAAGATTATGACACTTCCCAGTATCCCAAAAGCATGGCTAAGCAATCTACCCACAAAGGACACCTAACCATAAACCATCTAGGTTCCAAGGGATGATAAGGGAAAATCTAGGGAAAACCCTAACATAGGTGACTATCCATCATATTGACACTGCATGCAATTTTATAAAACAAAACATTTAAAAATATAGGTTCAAAATGATCAAGGACACTTGCCTTTTTCTGAATACTGCTCAGTGTTGTCGAAATCTTGGTCTTGAAGTCCCTCGAACTGCTCTGGAATGTTATCGACTAATCGCGAGAACTACCAACAAACAACACAAAGGAAAACACTAAGAACAACATACCAAATATCATTAAAACACTTTAAAAATACTATGGTTGGATAGGTAAGATTTTAGAAATATTTAGACGCAAGAATCGTCTAAATCAGAGTAAAGATGAAAAAAGAATAGCTTTTGAGAGATGGATTAGGCTGAAAAGGAAATTACTGATTTTCCGGAACTATCTTCCTATGGGAAAGGCTTTATTGCACAATCACTGTGTTAGGCTTGATAACATTATTGAGCAAGATTCAAGAAGTGTAGGACAGACTAGACTTCACTAACTAGGCTTAGGAGAATGATGGGGCGCTGACTTGGCATGCTATACAAGTAACATCTTAGATTAAAGAAGGGATACGTGGAGATCTAGTATCGACCACCTATGATAGATCAAAAAGGCCGAAGGTTGCGCTTCTAGGTTTAGGATACTACTGGTCACTCTATGTAGCGGTGGTGGTTCGGGTTTCGTCGAAGATGGCGATCGGGCATGTGGCCACAAACATCAATGTCGGCTTTAGTGGTGTTTCAGTGAAATGAGGGAAGCATGGCGTAAAATGTTGGTTTTGGAAAGGGTCATCTGAGGTAGCAGCAAAACAGCGATGACTGCTTCTAGGTTTGGTGGTTACCGCGAACAGATTCAAGAACGAAGACGCTCGCGTTCCAGGAGATTAGCTGTAAAATTTGAGAAACCGTTTGAACAAGGATGTTCATATATCCCGGGAACACAATGCTATGGCATAGTTTTGGGTAAATCATCCACTGAGAGGAAGAACGATCAGCAGAGATGAGACGGGTGATGGTTGCGACATGCTGTGGTTGACAATGGCGTCTTGGTCGTGTCGCTGCACAAACAGAGATGGGCTCCTAGGGTAACGTAGAAGACTCCATGGGACACACCATGACATGGTTGGTGCATCCATACGGCTTTCGGATTGACGGGGGACGCGAATGCAAATCCGGTGCGCGTGCAGAACACATCCAGAAACCGAACAACGGGTATGTCGACCTTGATTGCGGTAGTTTGGCTACTCTAATGGCCAAACCGGTTGGTGAGGGCGTGGGGAACATCATGGGACATGCACCGGTGAATGGGCTTGGTGATTTGGCCTTTGGTCAGTCGGGAACGTCGATGCCAATCAGCTACAGCGCGGCTATCTCGCGGCTGTTCACGACGGTGACGACCGTGGTGGCGTAGATCGGGCTTTGGCCGGGGCTAGGGCTTCGCTAGTGACTTAGTATGATGCTAAAACAGTAGTAAGGGAGGAGAAGAAGGGATCCTCACCTTGCTTTGATGGTCGAGGAAGGAGGATTTGCGGAGAAGACGACGTAGTGCATCACGGGCGGCGGCGGCGGCGGCTCCGGTGAATGGCGGCGCTCCGGCGACGCACGGGCAGGGTAGTAGCGACTTCTAGGGCTTGGGGGCATGGAATAGAGGTAGGAGAGGGCGTGCAACTCATATATATAGGGCTAGGGGCGGCTGGTTGAGGTGGAGTCTAAACCGAACACGAATTGGATTCGAGTTCGAGTCGGTTACGGTTTCCTTTTTCGCAGCTTTGTATTCCTAGGATGATATCTCCCTCGTCTAGACTCCAAATTGGATGTTTCTTAATTCTAAATTTTATTACTCGAAAATATCTACAACTTTGGTAGTCATTGGAACTTCTGAAAACATCATCTTGATTTCCAAAAATGTACCACAAGATAAACTGTTTGAACTCGGACTTCTCTGCGCAGCCCTAATTTCAGGGGCCATAACTCTTAGCTTCATTATCCAAAAGAGGACTTCCATAAGTTCAAATCTAAGCTCTCGACATGACCTACAACTTTGATATTGTCAAGATTTTCATTTGAGACCGTTTTGAACTCCGAAACTTCATGAGAAGATGAGGCTGTCCAGAACTCCGTGAAAATTTGCAGATTTCGTGGATCCTTTGTTGGGCCATCTAGAAGACGTGGCTAAGGGTTTGGACTTGAGCAAGATTGAGTCTAAAGACACTTTAGGTATATATAGGGTTTAGAAAAGAAACTTTTGCAGAGAAATTTGAATAGGATTTGAATTTGAATTGAGTTTGGAGTGAATTTAAGAGAAATGAAAAATGAGGTTGAACAAGAATAGGAGTAGATAAGGAATTTGAATTTAAATTTGGCTAGAATTTGAGAAAGAGGAGTGATTGGATTTAAACAAGAATTTGAATAAGATTTGAATTGAAGTGGAGAAGGATTAGGTATAATCAAGGATTGAATAGATGATTCAAGACTTTGCATTCCAACCATTAAGATCCTTAACTTATTCACTACTGAGTTTTGTAAAAACCTTTTCAAAATCTTTTTCACTCAAAACACCAAAGAGACAGAAAAGGAAAAAGAACTCTAATGCATTTACCTGGCTCCTAGCAAAACTCAGTATGCAATGCACATAAAATAATAACCTATTTTGATTGATTGATTAAGAAAATAGGTTTTAAACCTATACTACTAGTGAAGCTATTCAATACTCTTAGAAAATTTTAGAAATTTGAGAAATCTGAAAATCAGGGTGTTACATATGGTCAAGCCCGGGAATGTCACACTTTGTGATGATTTCCGAAGACTTAGACTCGAAATGGTCCTGGAGGGATTTTTAGCAAACTTGGAGATAAAATCCACCCTTCTGGATCAAATCAAGGCAGCTCAAAAGGATGATAAGGGCATTGTCCGAGTCCAAAAAAAATGAAGGAAGACAATGCTACCTGTTTTTTCTAAAGATGATCAGGGTATTCTATGGTTTGGGAAGAGGCTAGTGGTTCCAAGGGTTGATGCATTAAGGAAGAAGATTTTGGATGAAGCTCATTACTCTTTGCTATCCATTAATCCGGGGAGTACCAAGATGTACCATGACCTCAAGCCTAGATTTTGGTGGACTCGTAGGAAGCGAGAAATCGCTCGATATGTTGCTGAGTGTGATGTCTGTCGAAGGGTGAAGGTCGAGCACCTCAAGCCGGTCGGTACGCTCCAGCCTTTGCCTATTCCCTCCTGGAAGTGGGAGGAGATCAGTATGGACTTTATTATCAAATTGCTGAGGACTTCTCAAGGCTATAACTCGATTTGGGTCATCGTGGACCAACTCACAAAGTCAACACATTTTCTCCCTATGAGGACTCGATATAGTGCCAAGGACTATACCGAGTTGTATCTCACTCGGATTATTTTCCTTCATGGGATTCCGAAGAAGATCATCTCTGATTGAGCCACTTGGTTCACTTCTCACTTCTAGAGAAGCCTTCATGAAGCCATGGGAACCGAGCTCTTTTACATCACCACCTACCATCCTCAGGCCGATGGTCAAACCGAGAGGGTGAAACAAATCTTAGAAGATATGTTGCGTGCTTGTGTTCTCACATATGGGAAGAAGTGGGAGATTTGCTTGACGTCTGTGGAGTTCTCCTACAACAATAGCTATAAGTCGAGCATTGAAATGTCATCGTTTGAAGCTCTCTGTGGCTGAAGATGCCGAATGCTGCTGAATTGATCCGAATCCAGCAAAAGGGTTTTTCTAGGCCCGGATTTGGTCAAAGAGGCAAAGGAGCATGTTCTGACCATTCGCCAGTGTCTCCTCATGGCTCAGTCTCGACAGAAGAGTTATGCGGACCGCCATCAACGGGAACTTGTGTTCGATATTGGAGACTTTGTTTACCTCAAGGTGTTTCCTCTCAAAGGAGTTCGACGTTTTCAAGTTAGAGGGAAATTAGCACCTCGCTATGTTGGTCCTTTCCAAATCACTGCCCGGCGGGGTGAGGTGGCCTATAAGTTGGACTTACCTCCGTCATTCGCCACCGTGCATAGTGTATTCCACGTCTCGCAATTGAAGAAATACCTTCGAGTCCCGATCGAAGTCATTGAAGTTGCAAATCAAGAGTCGCAGTTGGATCTTTCTTATCGTGAGCATCCGACTCGTATCCTTGATGAAGCTAAACGAAAACAAGACGTCATTCGGTTAAGTTTCTCAAGGTTCAATGGAGCAATCCTCCGAAGATTAAGCCATGTGGGAACATGAAGACCAACTTCGCGTTGATTTTCCCGAGCTCTTCTCCAATATTGAAATGATGCTATAATCATATGAATGTCATAAAACTTCTTGCCTATCATTATGATACGCAAAATGAAAGTTCTATACTCCCACCCACACCACCCTTGTTTTAGTAGGAATCTTGTATTTCTATTTTTCTTATATATGTACACAATCACCATCAAGTCCCCAAGAAGGCCAATCTCACCTTGTCTCTCATGAATGTGAGTAGAAGTTATTACTTTGTCATATCAGTGAACTGAGGTGAGAAAGAATGATGACACCATCATCACTTACACAACACCCACTTGTCATCATGTAGAATCATTGTTCTAGGATTTGCTTGTCTAGGTGAATATAGCCCTCAGAAACCTGGGAGTTTTTTCGAGATCTGAGAAACATGCCCTTACAGCACCATCGTATAGTCTGGCGATGCCATCATTGTTCCATTTCTGAAAACTCTTAATTCCCCGAACCTCACCCGAATCTTGGGACGAGATTCTTTTAATGGGGGGGGGAGTTTTGTGATAGCCCAAATTGCTTAAGCATATCATTAAGCATCATTAATATCAAACAAGTTAAAATGGTTTGCACGTAAATTATAGTTTCACACAAAATTTGTCCCATAATGTTTGGACCATGGGAAGGCTTTCTTTTGGATAGAAGAAGATGTGGAGATATTTTTACTCGGCTATTCACTATTCACGCAACACCACTCGTCATCCCCCTCCCCTCACTGCCTCTGCCACTGGAATTGTTGACCATGGAGGCCAGCAATCAAACCACGACTTTGGCGCTGACTTCCTTGACTTTAAGCACGTCGGTTGCGCCCTCATTCCCCTGCCCTCTCCCTCTCCCTCACTTGCACTCTTTCACTCAGCCGGTTTCCACGGAGCAAAGTATAGCATAGTGTGACACAGCAACCTGCCACAGGCCAAATCCCATGCCCCCGAGTTTGAATCCGTCCAGCAAAGCCCCTCGGAGCCCAGAGTAGAGCTACCCAAGGTCATCCCAATCATTCCCCATGCGAGCCCCGACGTTCCTCGGCCGCACCGAGCCGGATTACACACGTCCGTGCCTCTATCCTCGTCTCTAGCGCCTTCCCTCCACCTTTCACTGCCGAGCAGCCAAGCTGCTACTTCTCCGGTCCACCCAAGCCCACGGTTAGCTTCACCTCGATCCCCTCTACCTTTTGCCTGCATCCATTTCCCCTTAGCCCATGGCCGGCGTGCCTCCTGTCTTGTGATTGTGCGCCGCCGATCCAATGCGCACGCTGGCAGCCGGGCCACCATCGGGCCTGTTAGAAACTAACCACGCCGTTGCATCCACAAGCTAGCGTAGATGCTGTAGGGGTGCTCGGCTAGGTTGATTACGCCGACATTTGGCTGCCGGCGTGTGGAACCGAGAGACCGCTTGCATCGGTTTAGCACCGTCCATCGGTGCCGTTGGTTTTAGCACTTCCCGTACAACCACTTGTTGATATAATGGTAGGTAAGCTAAGTATCATACGTCGTGCTGACGCTTGCCAAAGATGGGCTTTGGGTCCAAACAAATAAAGGCTTTTTTATTTCTTTTCCTACTTCCCTCATGTATATACACACATATATAGTTTATATACTATACACATATACCTATATTAGCTCACAAAAAAATCCAGGAATCAACCAAAAATACATACATATATATCTATAACTATTATTTCTAGAAAAAAATAGCCCTCAATGTATATATGTATTTATACACGTAACACACATATTCACATATATGTATATACACAGATAAAGCACATATACACACTTAGGATTTTATTTAATTTTGCAAATTCTTTTATTTCTTTTGGGAAAAGTTTTTGGCTTTATTGATTTTGAGAAATTGGGCTGTTACACTTCTTCAATTTGATCAATCTTCATCCCGACTTTGGTGAATTCTTCATGTATTGCATCCATGATACCTACTAAAGCATATACTTGATAAACATATTAGTCTTATTGACTATGTTGTTATTAATCACCAAAATCACATACATACCCTAAATATGGTCTCTACAATCTCCCAAGGGAATGTTTGCTACAATCACTTGGATAGTATTGTTACTCAGACAATATAAAATATAAAATGGATGGCTCATGGCTGCCGTATCAGAAGCTCTTTGACTTGGAACATCAGAAGAGCTCCTAGTACAACAGCTTCGCAACATCCATTCCTATCTGTGTCACGTCCCAAATCTGTAATCACATAATTAAGCATAATTATGCTTCTTAAGTGATGTTTAATTTTTTGTGACTTTGTTTTGTAACTCTAGATCAATTCGTTTAAAGTCATTCAGATAAGAGAAACAAAAATTGGGAGAGAAAAGAATAGAAATCGCATTGGAAATACCTACTTTCTCTAACATGTGGGCCCCACAAGTGGCCCCACCATCCCAACCACCAAATGGGGCAGCACCACCTGCTCCCTCTCTCTCCTCCCTCTCTCTCCTCCCTCACTCCCCACACCCTCACTTGAGCAGTACAGCTACTGCAGCTCACTCAGCCCCCCATCTCTCTCAAGCTCTCTCTCACTTCTCCCTCGAATTCGCACTCTAGAAGCGAAGCCAAGGTATGCATGTGTTACCATTGTGTTCTATAGCTCATGAGATACTCATCTATCCAATCCATTGTCGTTTTCGTGGAAGAATCGGGTAGTTCTTGAAGTTCTTGATGTTCTTGAGCTTTTTGGAGCAAAAATGGAGTTTTGGTCGAAAATGAGCTCTAGAGTCGTGTTACTAGTTGATGAGCAAGTTCCAGGACCCTTGGACTATCCTAACATGTCCCCTTTAGGCTTGGAAAAGATTGCAACTCGAATTGACCAAAAATCCACTCGAGAATAGCTTTTCTGGGCTGACCCGGATATTTTGGCCTCACTCGGATACTCCGGGTTCACCAGAAATTGTCTGTCGAATTTTGTTCAAAATTGGTTATGGTTTAGGGTGTGAGATTGGTTTAGAATCCTTTGTGGGGCATATGCACATTTGTGTAGCACAGATTTGTAAAGTGAGTCAAATCACCTGAGGGAAAAGTATTGAAGAACCCAAGTCTGTATCACCCATATATTCCGGGTAAGCCCAGAGACTCCAGGTAATTGTGTTATCTAATAACTGAGAGCCTCTCTTGGAGCCTCACTCAGAGTGTCTTGCACATCTTGGATAGTCCGGACCAGCTCGGAGGTTCCGGGTTAAGTTAGAGTAGTGGCTAACCGAGAGCCTTCATCGGAGGATGGCCCGGAGGCTCCGGATCCCGGATATTCCGGATTCACCCAGATACTCTGGGTCAGTCAAGCAAGAAGGCAGTAACCGAGCACCTCTTTTCTGTAGGTTCACCCGGAGGGTCCAAACCCGGATACTCTGAACCAATCCGGATACTCTGGATGGCTGTTATTTTTCAGATTTTGTTTAGATCATTTAGAGTTGCATTGATTCGCATGTCTTATACTTCCAACATGTTATCGAGCATTGTGGCATACCTTGTTGCATTCATTCATACTCATCATTGCATGCGTTCTTGTTTAGTGAACAAGGAGCCGGAGCGTAGCGCGGTTGCAGTTGAAAGCGACTTCAATCTTCCAGATTTCTGCAAGTGTTGCGTGGGTAATTATAGGTAGCCACCTGAGTAGCAAGGCAAGCAACTAAGCATATTACACCTTTGTTCAATTAAATGGAGTTTAAAATTGATAAATTATGCTTATGTATATTGCATGATTAGCGAGTCGGTGTCGGGTATAAATGGGTAGATCCTATGTTGGTTGCATTAGCTCTACCTTGAGATATTGTTTACCGCATCCTTGTAGCCTTGAGAGCATGTTGTCATCTAAGTACATTTTCGACTTAAATGTTTAGCAATGCATAGGTCACTGGTAGAAATCGAGCGGTGGAATATTCCATCGTTCGCGAGCGATAGGTTTATTTGCTGATCACAATGTTGGATATGGATTGATGATAGTTGTATGAGTGGTGAGTATGAGACGAGACGTGGGCGGTGCTAGGAAGTGTTTATCCTACCCAGATGTGGAGTTCCCCTGGGTAGGTCGGGAGAGGAAACTGGACACCATAGACCGTTTGCATCATTTAAGCACCGATCATCGGTGTAGTTAGCTTTAGCATTTATCATACTCAACACATGCCAATCTAATGGTAAGGCGAGTCGAATACCTTTGTAGCTGTGGTTATTTGGGGCCTGAACATCGACGGTGTGAGCGGACGGGCTTGTAGTGGTACTAGTTTGCTCTGGGAGTAGTGCTTGTACCGTCGCGCCGAGCGATACATGTTTCAAATGATTGGGGCTTATTGGAAAGGTTGACATGAGTACCCCTTGTATGGATCTGTGTGGTCATACAAGCCGTATGGTCCTCAAGTCGTGTGGGTCCAGAAGTATCCCCCTGCAGGGTGTAAAAACATTTCGAAATACCGCGCTCTCGGTCATGAGCATGCTTCTGTCCATCTGCATCGGTCGTAGAGTTTTCTCTTGTGGTTGATGGTTGGATATGTGGGAGATGGTTGAGTTGGTCTTTGTTACATGTATCTTCATAATGGTTCCTATTATTTATATTCAGTTGGTTATGGCAGGTTAGAGTTATGTTGTTGTTGGTTAAGTTTGTTGCTCATACATATATGTCTAGGTTGCTTACCGCTTATGTTTAACTTAACCTTATGATTTTTACTTGCTATGGCTCAATGCATCATCCTTGGAGTCGAGCTATGTATATGTGCTCTATATGGTTTAAGTCTTGCGAGTACCTTCGTACTCATGCCTGCATTTTCAGGTGCTACTGGTCAGGAAGAGCTAGTGTTTGGCTACTTCATGCCTGCCAATCAGGGTGGCGGGCAAGAGTAGTCCATCCTACTCTCGGAGGTCGTGCTTTTGGGGTGGAGCCTAAGGGCATGTGGCTCCACTCTCTTTTGTTGTATAGGTTTATGTTTTCGCTGCGTAGTTGTTGTTACCTTTTGTTGTAAATTGTTGAAAATGATTGCGTGCTTAAGAACTTATAATATAAATGTTAATTGTTTGCTCTTTCTTAAGCTATGTTGTGATGCTAATTGTTGGAATGCGTGTGTTCTGATCTTGGACAGAAAACACGTGTCGGGACTACTGGGATGATATTCTGTTTAATCATCGAGTTTGCAATTATGAATAATGATCCTCCTGATGATTAATTAGAATATTATTCGGACGGTTCCCCACATTTGTCATTACGAATGTAAATTTAGATATAAAATACTCTACCATGAATATTTCAGCATGTGATCTCAGTCTAAGTTTGAGGCTGATCCCCATGCCGAAGAATTTGCAGTATAGTATTTTTACAGATGTGGATGATTTATCACTATTGGTTCTTGGATTGAACCAGTGGTAATACTTACTATCACTACCGGTTCATAAGTCAGCAGTGATAAATCACCACCAGTTAAAAACTGACGGTGATGTCAATTTTGAACCAGCAATTTTGACATTTTTCTATAGTGTGTACAATCAAACTATTTTACTATAATAAAAATAGCTTTAATTTAATGCATTTAGCTAGGTTGACCATATGAAAGTGCACTTACACCGAAGAATATATACAATCGTAATCATAATACTGTCATAACAATTTCAAGCTTATATCTGAAAATATTGCTATTTGCACTGCATGTGGTCATGATGTTGAGGACAACTGTGCGGTGGTGAGCTTCCCAAATGCCCCTACCCTATGGTATGGTTTCAGAGAAGTCTGGCAACTCCCAGCAGAGTCATGTTTCCGCAACACGTACAGGCCCGGGATGGCTTCTTATCCTCCTTGATTCCCTGTTCAGAGAAAGAACAGCCGCAAGCACCCGTGATCATGTGGTGCATCTGGCACGTGAGGAACAACAATTGTGAATGGAAAAAAGATCGGCTCCAGTTCATGCCTCCGTCAGGTTCATTGAGAACTACTTGGATTCACTGTTCATGATCTGACAACAAATCGGATATTGCAATCGAGATAAGAAAGCAGGTTGCTGGGCAGTCAGTCATGGCAAGTTTTGAGGGACAAGCACTCTACTCTGGCGTTAATTTCCTCCTACACCTGAATCTAAGTGGAGTGCACCCTCTGATGGGTAAAACTTCCTCTGCGGCTGAAATAGAGAAGCAGGAATTGGCATGACACTTGCTATGCCATAAATGTTATCATCCAAAACATATATCACCTTAGAATTATCTGTTGTTATCTATATTAATGATCGATGATGTCTTGACGTCTAGCATGCTTAGAATTGAATATGTCTCCTCGAAGACGTCGCTTTTAAAACATTTCTTCTTGAAGATAAGATTTAGTATTATCAATGATAACTCATATATACCATAAATCCTTAATGGTTGTGAATCCCGTGATGGTTGTGAAATCCTTAATATCGTGTGAGATATGGTGGGTGATGTGTAAAAATAGATGAAAATTGTTTGGCGGGATATGATGATTGATGTGTAAAAATAGATAAAAACTATTTGGCGGGGGCAGGTGGAGTAGTACTCTGGATGAGGATGCTCTTAGGAACTTGAGTTACCTTTGTGGTATTTATTATTGGAAGATACCTGCTATGGCCGTTTAAGAACCAAGTCATTTTGTAGCCATGCCTTAGCAAACCCATACAACCTGTAACACCCAGATTTAAAGGAACAAAACCGGACACAACACATGTATGCTAGGATCAAGTTCCATACATGTGCTATATCATCAGTGTATCATCACAGTGCTAAAATTACAACGTTAATTAACTTATTACAAAAGGACCTAAGGGTCTAAAAGAAACACGGCGGAAATAAAAAGAGGTCTTCAGCGCCAACAGGGCTTCCATCTTCCACAGGCGTCAACTGGGGGCACACCAGCCTAGAACAATAACTCCGGGTCAAAGTCGTCCTCGTTGAAGGTTGCAGCTTCATAGATGGCTTCTGAACAGCAGAAGAATGCAAGGAAAGGGACAACAAGTGTGAGCACAAAGATGTACTCCGCAAGTGGAGAGAAAACATGATATGGGGCTTGAGTCAAGGAACGGCTAAATACGGATAACTGCACTAAGCAACTTATCCTAAGATTCCAACATCAGGCATCCTATTTACTAAGTATGAGGACACTGCTAAAGGATCGACTCATCAGATTCCATCCGACTACCGAGACTCACCAGGTAATTCCATTACCCAGCTACCCGGCCAACCATACCAAACCCATATCTCAACTAATCCTGAAGAAGCCCAAGCCTGCTCTTGACCGTGAGCATGGCTGATCGATCAATTTGATACTCTGCAGAGTTTGCACAGCTTTCCCCACGAGTTATGATTCCCGTGTTGCTCCATACTTCCAGGGTGTGGAGTCGGGGTCTCACTACAAGACCTTTACAAAGCTCCCGCTAGCTTGCAGGCACCCACTGAGGTTTCACCACTAACAAACGATTCCATCGCTGCAGAAGCCCCCTCTTGTGCCACATAACTGTCCAACGGTGCCCACAGAGCCGAGGGTGACTAATTAGTTGGCCAAGCCATACTGTCGGTGTATCAGGAACCGGGGGTCCCTGAGTCCCGAGACCAGGCCGGCTGTCCGCCACGTGTCACTATATCGCGAAGTCCCTCCTGCAGAATGAGAAAAATCTAAGTTCCGGGAGAAGGTGCCCGGGGCCATAGCCTCTGGTTCCCGAGCACCCCAGTTCCCCGATGACCCGCAGAGTCCAAGTACCGGGAAGAAAGTGCTCAGGAAGGTGCCCGCTCACCCCCGAGTACCGTAGTCCCCCGATGGGCCAAACAACCAAGTGCTCGGGAGAGAGTGCTCGGGGCTGCACGTGGCAGCCCCCGAGGACTCGGTTCCCCGAAGGTTCTACAGGAGTGCTCGGGAGAGAGTGCTCGGGGCTGCACGTGGCAGCCCCTGAGGACTCGGTTCCCCGAAGGTTCTACAGGAGTGCTCAGGAGAGAGTGCTCGGGGCTGCACATGGCAGCCCCCGAGGACTCGGTGCCCCGAAGGTCCCACCGAGGACTCGCGCAAGATCACCCGACGCCCCGACGACCCGGAAGGACCCGCCGGCGGGGTGTCAGCCAGTCAAAGGTCCGAAGCCGCATTTAATGGGCATGCGCGGCCTGACATCCCGACATCCTGACATTCTCAACTGCCCACGCCGTAGTGTCAGTCCCTGCCATGCTTTGGCAGGGGGGCGTGGGTCCATTAATTGCACGGGTCCCGTCCCGTATCATCCGGAGTATCTCGGGATAACGTTGCCAGGATCAAAGCGTTCCGCCTGCCACCCTGCCCTGATAGAAGAACAAGACAGGGTGGGCACGCCGGGCGCCTCTGTGGCCGCCCAGTGAGCCCTCTCAACGGCGCCGGGACGACCACAGTGACGGGTGGTCGGATGCGTGCCGCGTTTTTCCACCGCCCCTGTCACTTCGCCCGGACGGAATGATGACGCCTTTCTCCGTGGCGTCTTGGAACTCGCGCCCCCTCTTTCCCATTTTGGGTAAGTCGAGGTCGGCGTGTGTATAAAAGGAAGGGATGGATAACACAGGAAGGCACCAACCCGACACTCTCGAAGAACTCTCGAAGACACGCCCGAAAGACTCAGAATCCTCACAAGAAACCTCGAAGAACACCACAAGCAAGCTCGAGTAGAGCTAGAATAAGGGAGCCTCAAGCTCTCTGTTAGACAACACACCCTTGTAACCAGATACATCCTTAAAGGATTCCCTTCAAGGAAGGATATTGCATCCACACAGGAGTAGGGTATTACGCCCCCGTGCGGCCCGAACCTGTCTAAACCCCGGTGCATTTATTTCTTTTTTCACTAGGTCGATCATCCCCCACCACCGGCTGTTGCATTTATTTCCGCTTCTATTTATTTTCCCGACGAACTCGTTCAGGATCATCCCCCCGGCCGAATCTTTAAAAAGGGGTCTCTCGGGATCCCTGCGACAGGAGTTCATCCTCCAACAGATGGCGCGCCAGGTAGGGGGAATATCCCTGAATTTGTTCGTTTGCTTTCTTCCACAGGAAAAAATGGATGGTGGGCACCGTCTCCAGCGTTCTGGCTCCACTTCCAGTGACGGAGCGCTGCCCGACGCCCAAGAGGCCCCAGTCGCTGCTGCATTCCAACAGCAGCCGCTATCCACGCGCGCGGTTTTTCCCTCCCGAGGGGACCAAGGCGCTGGGCCCAGTAGGGCCACCGCCGCCGCCGCTGGTGCACTTTCCGACCCCCAGCAGGAGGTCGAGACCCCGGCCGCCAGGCCTGCCTCTGGACAGCGCCGGGTGCCACTTCGGCGCAGACTCGCGTTCAGCGAGGCCAGCCCGGGGAGCGCGCTGCTTGCAGCGCATGCTCTCCTCAGGCACCCGCCCGTCCAGGCCACGCCGAGCACTCCGGAAGGCCGATGAATCCAAGATGTCGTTGCCTTGGTCGGCACTGCTCGCCGCCAGGTGCAGGCCGGGAGTCCTCGCGCCACCACCCAGCGTGGCGCCACCAGAACTGGCTCCTCAACGAGCAACATCTGCACGGGCCGGGGGGCCTCCAGGCGGAGTGCCGTCCCCCTGGCCGTGTCCGAAGCCCGGGACCTCCTCTTGCGTCTTAACGAGCGGAGGGGCCACGAGGACACTCGTGTCACTCTCGAGCGCCAGCGGGAAACCCGGCAGGAGACCGAGGCAGAGGACCAGGCTTCCTCTTTCCCGGCCCACGATCACCGGGAATCCCCGGCTCGCCGGCATTCGCCACCAAGGACTCCCGCTCGCGCCGCGGGGTACGGCACCGGTTGCCGTGCCTTTGTCGCTGAGCTCCGTCGGGTCAAGTGGCCCTCCAAGTTCCGCCCCGAGCTGCCGGAGAAGTACGACGGGTCCATCGACCCCGTCGAGTTCCTCCAGATCTACACTACGGCCGTTCAAGCGGCCGGAGGCAGCGAAAAGGTGATGGCAAATTATTTTCATGTTGCCTTGAGGGGCTCTGCCCATTCCTGGCTTATCAACTTACCCCCAGGGTCTATTAGCTCCTAGGATGACCTCTGCCACCAGTTTGTGGCCAACTTTCAGGGCACATTCACACGCCCCGGCTTGGAGTGCGACCTCCACACCGTCAAGCAGCAGGAGGGGGAGACGCTGCGGCGCTTTATACAGCGTTTCAGCCAGGTCCGCAACACCATCCCACGGGTGGCCCCCCACGCTGTTATCGTTGCTTTCCGGCAGGGCGTCCGCGACGAGTGGATACTCGAAAAGCTAGGTACGCACGAGATCGAGACCACTGCGGAGCTCTTCGCACTGGCCGATAAGTGTGCCAAGGCTACGAAGGCCAGGGCGAGGCATGCTCCCCGCCCCGCTGCTGACCAGCCAAGTTCTTCCCGCTCCGACAAGCGGAAAAAGAAGAAGAGAAGGAAGCGCGAGGCCGCTCCCGTCGAGCCGGCCCAGGGCCCCGCCCATAGGACGGCTTAAGAGCCCGACCGCCAGCAAGAGCGCCGGGCGGGCGCCGACAGATGGTCCGCACCCGCAAGGGCCCCTGCCAGGGCCCCTCCTTGGGCCCCCGTGCCCGTAAGGGCCCCGGCACCAGCTAGGGCACCGGCTCCCGCATGAGCCCCAGCCCCCGGCCGGGCTCCTGCTCCAACGAGGGTCCCCGCTCCCGCGGGGCCCGAGCCAGGCAAATGGTGCCCCATACACCAGACCAGATGGCACGACCTCACGGAGTGTCGTACGGTCAAAGGACTCATCGAGCAGCGCCAGAGGGAGCGCGACGAGTCCCGCGGGGGAGGCGATGCTGAGGTCGCCCCCGACAACGCCGAGCTCGGTTTCTAGGAGCCCGAGCATGCCGTCGCCTTCATCGACGGAGGCGCCTACACGCCTTCCTCGCGCCGTAGCATCAAGGTCATGCGACGCGAGGTGTGCTCGGTAACCCCGAGCGAGGAGGCCGCTAGGCCCCTGAGGTGGTCGGACGCTCCGATCACATTCAGCATGGCCGATCACCCCGCGAGTACTGCAGCCGTGGGACGACTACCCCTGGTGGTGTCCCCCACTGTCTGCAATGTTAAGGTCGGCAGAGTGCTGATCGACGGTGGTGCAGGCCTCAACCTCCTCTCCAAGGAGGCTTTTGAGAAGCTGCAGGTGTCCTCCAGGCGCCTAAGGCCGTCGCTCCCCTTTTGCGGAATGACCCCCGGGCACTCCCTACCCCTCGGGCAGGTCGAGTTGCCCGTGACCTTCGGGAGTCAGGACAACTTCCGCACGGAGTGCGTCCTCTTCGAGGTCGCGGAGCTCCCTCTCCCCTACAATGCCATCCTCGGACGTCCGGCGCTCGCCAAGTTCATGATGGCCGTGCACAACGCATATCTCACGGTTAAGATGCCGGGCCCCGCGGGCCCCATCTCCGTGATCACCGACTCCGGTGGCGTCGTCTCCTGCGCTGAGTAGTCATACATGGCTTTGGTTTAAGCGTAGGCCAAGGTCGAAGGCTCTACAGGGGGCCCGGGACCCTCTTCATCCAAACCCCGACTCACCGCCGACGCCTCTGTTCCGACGAAGGAGGTCGTGGTGGGCGAAGGCGCTACCCAGATCGTCCTGATCGGCGGTGACCTGGGCAGCAAATAGGAAAGCGCGCTCGTCGCCTTCCTCCGGGCTAACGCAGACGTGTTTGCCTGGCAACCGTCCGACATGCCCGGGATCCCTAGGGAGGTGATCGAGCATCACTTGGCGGTGCGTCCGGACGCCTGCCCGGTGAAGCAGAAGGTCCGGCGGTAGGCGCCTGAGTGCCAGGAGTTTATCCGCGAGCAGGTCAGCAAGCTCCTCGACACCGGATTTATCCGAGAAGTCCTCCACCCCGACTGGCTGGCAAACCCAGTCATCGTCCCGAAGGCCAACGGCAAGCTCCGCATGTGCGTGGACTACACCGACCTAAATAAGGCTTGCCCTAAAGATCCCTTCCCCTTACCTCGCATTGATCAAATTGTAGATGCAACTGCGGGATGCGATCTTTTATGCTTTTTAGATGCAAACTCTGGATATCACCAGATTCGCATGGCCGTAGGGGACGAGGAAAAAACTGCTTTTACCACTCCGGTGGGGACTTATTGCTATATGTCAATGCCTTTTGGCCTGCGCAACGCTGGATCCTCTTTCCAGCGCGCTATTCGTATTACCCTTGATTCACAGGTTGGCCACAATGTCGAGGCTTACATCGACGATCTCCTGGTCAAAACCCGAGACCGCGCCACCCTGCTCGAGGACCTTACCGAGACTTTCAACAGTCTCCACACTACCCGCCTCAAGCTCAACCCGGAGAAGTGTGTCTTCGGGGTGCCGGCGGGCAAGCTCCTCGGTTTCTTGGTTTCTGGCCGAGGAATCGAAGCCAATCCAGAGAAGATCCGGACCATCGAGCAGATGCGACCCCCGGCTCGACTCAAAGAGGTCCAGCATCTCGCCGGCTGCATGGCGGCCCTCGGGCACTTCATCTCCAAGCTCGAGGAGCGAGGGCTCCCCCTCTTCAAGCTTCTGAAGAAGACCGGTCGTTTCGACTGGACGCCGGAGGCCGAGCAGGCCTTCCGCGATCTGAAGAAGTACCTCACCACGCCACCCGTGCTGGTGGCTCCCTCCGAAGGTGAGCCCCTGCTGCTCTACGTTTCGGCCACTCCTCAGGTCGTGAGCATGGTGCTGGTGGTAGAGAGCGACGAATGCCTGGGGCCAGGTGCTGGGTCCCAGCTCCCAGAGGCCCTCGAGCACTCACCCATCCTCGCGGCTCCCCCTGAGCAAGGGGTCGAGCCCGAGCACTCACCCGTCCTCGCAGCTCCCCCTGTGCAAGGGGTCAAGCCCGAGCACTCACCCGTCCTCGCGGCTCCCCCTGAGCGAGGGGTCGAGCCCGAGCACACCGCTCCTCCCAATCAGGGAGTCGAGCCCGAGTATCCGGCCAGCCCCGACCATGCCGCCGAGCCTGGGGGCTGCAGCAGCCCCCCAAGTAAAGCCGCCGTCCGGGCCCACCGAGTACAACGACCGGTGTACTTCGTCAGCGAGGTCCTCCGGGAAGCCAAGACAAGATATCCCCAGGCTCAGAAGCTGCTCTACGCCGTGCTCGTCGCTTCCCGGAAGCTGCGCCACTACTTCCAAGTGCACAAGGTCTCAGTGGTTACCACGTATCCACTGGGACCCATTCTCCAAAACCGGGAAGGCACCGGGCATGTTGTCAAGTGGGCAGTGGAGCTGGCGGAATTCGACCTGCACTTCGTCAGTCACCAGGCGATCAAAAGCCAGGCGCTCTCCGACTTCGTGGCAGAGTGGACACCTGTCCCCAACATCGTCCCAGAAGAGATCTCTGCCTATCCCGGGCACGACGCGCCCGGGTACTGGGTCATGCACTTCGACGGCTCCCTCTCGCTGAAAGGCGCAGGGGCCAGAGTGGTTCTCACCTCCCCAACGGGTGAAGAGCTCCGGTACGTCGTGCAGTTGTAGTTCCGCGCGTCCAACAACATGGCGGAATATGAAGGTCTCATCGCCGGTCTCCGGGCTGCGGTGGGGCTCGGGATTCATCGCCTCCTGGTCAAAGGGGACTCCCAATTGGTGGTCAACCAGGTATCCAAGGACTACCAGTGCACAGATCCTCAAATGGCGGCGTACGTGGCAGCGGTCAGGAAGCTGGAGAGGCGTTTCGATGGCCTGGAGTTGCGGCACATCCCTCGCCGCGACAACACTCTGGCCGACGAGCTCTCCCACCTGGCCTCCTCCCGTGCGCGCGTCCCTGCCGGAGTCTTTGAAGAAAGACTCGCAAGGCCTTCCGTCCTGCCTGCCGAACAGGACGAAGGGGAAACCTCGAACTCAATTCAGGGGACCCCGGCGGTGCCCTCAGTGGGAAGCCCCGTCAGGGCGCCGCCGTCCGGCGAGTGCGCTGCACTTGCCGAATGTTCTCAAGATGCCTCGTGGATGTCTGACATCCGAGGGTACTTGAAGGAAAAGTTCCTTCCCGGGGAGGAGGCGTCTGCCGAAAGAGTTGCTCGGCAGTCCAGACGCTATGCTATAGTAGATGGGGATCTCTACCGGCGTAACGCAGGAGGTGTCCTCCTGAAATGCATCTTCCGGGCAGAAGGCGGTGATTTTCTCGCTGAGATCCACGAGGGCGAGTGCGGTGGCCATTCATCATTCCGCACGCTGGTCGGAAAGGCCTTTCGGCAAGGTTTCTACTGGCCTACAGCTCTCCAGGATGCTTCCGAGCTGGTTCGGCGCTGCAGGGCATGCCAGTTCCACGCAAAGCAGATTCACCAGCCAGCTCAGGCTCTTCATACCATTCCCCTGTCATGGCCTTTCGCGGTCTGGGGGTTGGACATTCTGGGTCCATTCCCCCGAGCAATCGGGGGCTATGCGTACCTATATGTCGCCATCGACAAGTTCACCAAGTGGCCGGAGGCGGTCCCAATCATCAAGCTGACCAAAAACACGGTGCTCCAGTTTATCCGCGGCATCACCAGTCGCTTTGGCGTCCCGAACCGGATCATCACCGACAACGGCACCCAGTTCACGAGTGCCATGTTCGGGGACTATTGCGAAGACCTCGGCATCAAGCTCTGCTTTGCCTCCGTCGCTCATCCTCGGAGTAACGGGCAAGTCGAGCGCGCCAACGCGGAGATACTGAAGGGCCTCAAAACCCGGACCTATAACGTGCTCGCTAAGCACGGGAAGGGATGGGTGGACGAGCTGCCCGCCATGCTATGGGCTAATCGGACTATGCCAAGCCGCGCCACCAGGGAGACTCCGTTCGTCCTCGTCTACGGCACTGAGGCGGTCCTCCCCTCCGAGCTCACTCTAGGCTCCCCTCGAGTGGATGCATATTTCGAGGGTGAGCAGGAGCAGCAAAGGCGCGATGACGTTGACTACCTGGAAGAGCGCCGGCGGCGTGCCGCCGTCCGGGCGGCTCGGTACCAGCAGAGTCTGCGGCGATATCATCTGCGCCATGTCTGGGCCCGATCTCTCGAGGTGGGGGACCTAGTTCTCCGACGTGTCCAGTCGCGCGAAGGAAAGAATAAGCTGCCCCCTATCTGGGAAGGTCCCTTCACCGTGATCGGGGTCCCGCGAGAAGGTTCTTTCAGGTTGGTGGCAGAGGATGGGCAGCCACTCCCGAACCCGTGGAACATCGAGCACCTACGCAGGTTCTACCCGTAGATGGCCATGCTCGCGGCTCAGGTCAACCAGGCCGGGGGCTTCCCCCCGCCCAAGTTGACCGGGGGCTCCACCCATTGGGTAAGTCACCATCGTCCAACCTTGTAAAAATTGTAAATTCAATATCTCAATAGGCAGTCGCTATGTCAATTTCATTTTTCTGGATTCTGTATGTTTAATCTGTCTGGTGAGATGCTCGATTGTGCGAGAAAAAGTTCGCTCTCTCATTTTCCCCGCTGACAAAAGAATCCCAATCGGTATGCATGCGGGCAGTTGCCGCTGACTTACGTCCGGCGTGGTAGGCTGTGGTGTTCGGTGTCGTGGCAGGCTCCCGGGCACTACCGAGTAACGGGGCGCTCTGGGTAATCCTATCGCTCGAGCTGCTCGAGTAGTCCGGAGCTCAGGCCCCCGGAGCGGGCTGTCGGTGCTCGGTCTGGTCTGTCATACCCGGGTGCCACCGAACCATAGGACCTCTGGGTTATGCCTCTATCCGCTCTCATCCGCCGGTTTGGGTATTCAAGAGGTCTCGGGTCAAAAACGAGAGCAGTCTATAACAAGTACCGCACTGACAGAGCGCACCAGGCAAAGAAATTCCCTATTCTCTCTTAAGTCACAGGCCGACAATCAAGAGCAGCTCGACCGCGAGGGCTTCGATGCCCCGGTCGCTGGTCGGCCCCAAGGGTCCTCGGGTGGTCCTACCACTTAGGCATGAGTGGTCGAGATCACCCGACCCCGGGATCCTCGCGTGCCCCTGGGCGCTCGAGCACTCCGCTGAAGGAACCAAGTCCCCGGGCACCCCGAGCTCGGAAGCACACACCCCTCCTGATCGGTTGGCCGGAAGGCCGACAGCTGTCCGGTGAGTGGTTAAATTCAGACAAGTTTGTGTTCAATAATTTAATGTTCCCGAGTCATCCTCGGGGGCTCTCGCATTTTAATTTGCTCGGCGAGATGATCTCCTCGCGCACAAAACCCTACCGTGTGCCTACTTTTTCCTGGAACGACAGAGCGGTTCGTAGAAAGGTGTACCGCGCGTACGGTAATGTTCGACCGAAGCCCTTCGTGGTGGTCGTGGTGTTCGGTTCGCTTTTAAGGACCCCGAGCACTACCGAGTCCTTGGGTACCCTGGGTAATCCTATCGCTCGAGCTGCTCGAGTAGTCCGGAGCTCAGGCCTCAGGGGCCGGCTGTCAGTGCTTGGTCTGGTCCATCTTAAGCCCGGGCACCACCGGACCACGGGGACTCTTGGTCAAATTTCCGCCCGCACGCGTCTCCCGTCTACTAACTAAGTGGTCGCGAGGTGAAAAAGTGTTCACCGGTCACGGCGTGTTCCGTGCTGGATCGATCTATCTCCCGAGCAAGGAAGTTCGTGTCTTTGTCTTTCAACTTAGACGATGCGGACTCGCGAGGGCTCGAGGGCTGAACGCGCCAACAACAGCGATCGGGACAACTGCGTTCTCAGGGATGGAAAGGTCGGGAACGGTCCAACTGAGTACTCCCCGGGGCTTCAAGGCAAAACATCTGAAGGAACACTAAGTACTCAAGAACACTGGAGTTGCGAGCTCAAAGAAAAGCTGCCATTATATTCACAAGGCAAATACAAGCATTTCTGAGGGATCACTCCCATATTTACATCTGTCAAGACAACAACAAAAGAAAGAAAAATGACTACAAAAAGCTTAGTCGGCGACGGAGGCGGTGTCCGAGTCATCTGAGTCGTCCCCGGGGGCTGGCGGTGGAGGCACTTCCCGCCTAAAGCCGGCCGCCACTTCGGCAGCGGTACTCCGAACCGCTTCCCGGGCAGCCTCTCCCTCGGCTTCAACCACTTCTTCCCGCGCCGGCTCCAGCGGGAAGTTCGGGTCTCTGCTTCGGTAGCAGGCCAGGACGTGCTCGGCCACCGCATGGGCCAAGCCGCGTCCCTCCCGGGTGGCGAGTTCCTGAACGGCTCAGGGCAGGGCCTCGAGGCGCTCGCAGACCTGCTGAAGCCCTAAGACTTGTCGTGCGGGGCTGTCACTCTTCTGGTCTTCGACGAGCCGTCCGAGACCGCCCTTCTCCACGGCCCGCCGCATCCGCCGGAGTATATCCTCCAACATGTGCTGCAGGTTGACCCGCGAGACGAACGCGGTCTCGAGCTTCTCCTTCGCAGCCCACAGCTGCGCCTCAAGTCCCTGGTCCCCGGCCGGGCCAGAAGAACCACCGTCGGTTGCGGAGCTGGCAGCTTGCTTCGTCTGCGCCACCAGCTCGGACAAGGCGCGCTCACGGGCGATTAATTCCGCCTCGTGCTTCGCGTTCTCCTCCGCCCTGGTGGCGGCGGCCGCTGCCGCCGCGGCAGCCTCGCCCTCTCGACGGCTCAGCTCCCCTTCCCGATGGGCCAGCGCGTCCTCTTGTTGGGCCAGCGAGTCCTCCCGGGCACCTAGATCCGCCGCCGTGATCTCATTGTCCACCTCCCAAAGGGAGATGTCCTCCTCCCAACAGCGGATATCTTCTCTGATCTTTTGGAGGTCATCTTCCCAGCGTTGGAGGTCGGCGCGTGTCTGCTCGGCCTCGCCCTCCCGACGGGTCAGCTCGGCCCGCAGCTCATCCGCCGCCTTCTCGCGGACTGCGACCGCTGCCTCCTTCTCCTGCGCTTGCCCCATCCTGGCAAGGGCCTCGGCAGCCTGCTGCCTCGACTCCTCAGCCAGGCGGGCGGCGTCTTCTCGCTCCCGCGCGGCTTCCGCCCGCGCGGCCTTCAAAATCTCTTGTTCCCGCGTGACCTCCGCGCGGGTATCTTCCAGGAGCTTCTGCTCCCGCACGGCCGCCACGCGGGCCTCCTCCTGGGCGCTCACGAGCTGCGCCCTCTCCGAAGCCAGCCGGGCGCGCTCAGCTTCGAGCTGCTCCTCCTTTGCACCCACTGCCGCGCCCAGCCGCCCTACCGCCACCTGGACGCCTTCAATCGCGGCCAGGAAGGGGTCGGCGGGCTGGCCGGGCGCCGGTGGAGCGTCGGCCTCCACGCAAATCGCCTCCGGGGGGTCCGAAGTCTCCACGAGATGCCACACCACCATCCGCCCCGGGCTCTGCCTACCCGGGGTAGGTTCCACCGGTGCCGAAGACTCGAACGGCGGCCGCATTCCCGCATCGGCCGCCGCGTCCGCCGGCCCCGGCAAGACCGCTGCTTCCACCATCATCCGCCCCGGGCTCTGCATGCCCGGGGTAGGTTCCGCCGGTGCCGAGGGCTCAGACGACTGCTCCGTCCTCCTCTCGGCCGCCGCTTCCGCTGTCCTCCCGGTGGCCGCCACGACTGTTGGCGCCCCCGCCGTCGCTGCGTCCGCCTGCGTCGACGCAGCCGGCGGGCTTGGCTCTGGCCTCGGCGCCCGCGCCCCTTCAATAGCGGTGGCGCCCGCGGTCGACCTGCGGGAGATAGGCGAAGATCAAAATCGAAGCTCAGTTCGGGCAAGGAGCGCCCAAGAAAGAGCAAAGAAGGAAACTTACCTGGTCGTCGTCCCCCGATACTGCCATTTGGCCGCCGGGAGCCTGAAGTCTGGGTCCGACAGCGCCGGCCCGGAGTCCTCCCGTCGCCTCTTCCGCTGCGGGCTCGGCGGGGCCGCTGCGCGGCTCTCGGGTGCCGGCCCAGGCCCCATCCGCACGAGTCGTGGCTCCAGGACCGGGAATGCCACCGCTGCCGACGGCGACGGCGGAGAGTCCGGCACCGAAATGAGGACTCGGGGACGCTTCCCCCGATCCCCCGGCGCCACCACCACTGCAGTGTCGGTGGCGCCCTCCTCTCTGGTGCGGCAGCTGCTGCCCGCAGCGGCCCCGTCGCCAGCCCGCGCTGAGTTGTTCATAGCCTCCTTGCAGAGCAGCTCGTCCAACCCAGGGAGCTCGGGCCTCGGGGCTCCGGCTCCTCGGCCGGTCCACGAGCCCCTGGGCATCGAACTCCGGCAGCTGCGCCATGATCGCCACCCGATCGGGATTGGCGCAGAGCGCCATCTCTGGCCACGGGAGTTCCGCCTGGCTCATGTCTTCTACTCCGGTGATCACTCGGGTCATGCCTCTCAGCTCCGCCGGGCCCAGGGACCTACTATAACAACCGATTGGTAAAGAACCCATTTTAAACAATTGCACAAACCAAGCTCACTGCCTGAAGGACGGAGGGAACGAAAGCGCTTTATCTAAGATATCCCACAGCTCCTTCTTCCCTTTTCAAGAGGGCATTCGAGCATCTCATTATGTCGAGTGCCCACGAGTTCCTTTACAGACATGGCGGCTCCTTCCACTAGAGGCTTCGACGTCTCTGCCACAGTGAACTAGGTGGGGCTTGATTTTTTCTGAGTGCGCTTAACACTAGGAGATATACCTTCTATATAACCCCCGAAGGGGCCTTCCGGTATAGCGTCGCGTCGGTCACTTTCGCAGGATGGGCTCCCCTTGGGAACCGTCCAGTGGTATCTGCCTGCTAGCACAAGGCAGAAATAGCCACGATCCATTGCCTTCTTGTCCTTTGGTAACTCAAGTCTTTAGCCTTTCTTGCCAGGGAATGTATTGATACCTCGATGCGGTGTCCCAGCTTGCACCGATTTGGGTCCGAGTGATGTCCTCCGGCCCGGTGTAGAACCAGCACGGTCGGGCCCGCTCCCGCAGGGGCGCCAGACAACGGCGCAGGAAATCCACCACCACCATGACTGAGGTCAGCCCGGAGTCACGCAGAAGCCGGATGCGCTCAAACACCAGCTCCAACCTCGTGTCCTCTGGCGGCGGCACCTCCCACGTTGACCTCCGAGGTTCCGCCGCCGCTTCTGGTAGATCAAGACGCTCGTGGGGGTCGATGTCGATGAAGAACCAGTCCCGTCGCCATTCCTCCCACTTGCTGCGCAGTACCTGGGGGATGTAGTGCTCCCCTAGGCCATCTCGTAGCCGAAGGTTGCAGCACCCCGCGACATCCGCCGTGGAGTGCCCTCTCTTCTTCCCCACCGGCCGCAAGACAAAGAAGTGTCGTAGCAGCGTCGCCGAAGGTGCCACCCCCACGAACATCTCGCAGAGGTGTGCGAAGACCGCCAACACCACGACGGAGTTGGGGCTCAGGTGCACCAGCTGGATGCCGTAGGTCTCGAGCACTTGGAGGAAGAAAGTGGAGAACGGCGGCACCAACCCCGCCGCCACGAAAGAGGTGAAAAGAACAATCCACCCGAGAACGGTTGTCGCCGGTGTCAAGCTCGCCGGCGTCACCACCACGGCTCCCTCTTGTCCCTCGGGCACCAGCAGCTTCCTGATCTTGGCCGCCGCCTCTTCGTTCCTCAGACGAGACTCCGGCAGAATGCTATCCGGAGCCCTGTCGCGACGGCCTCCTCCAACCCTCGGCATCTCGGTAGGAGTGGAGGTGCTTTGGTGGTGGAGAAAGAGAAGGAGAAGTGCTTCGGTCGCCTGAAAGTTTCCTAAGGGCTTCGGAGCACGAAGGAGGCAAGAGCAGGAGTGCAAGAAGGCGTAAAGAGGGGGACGGACCGATCCCCTCACCCTTTTATATCTCAAAAGTTCAAATGTTGCCGCCCAACGGTTCGCTCAACGAAACGCCCCCTCGATCGGCGCAACCGCCAGGCGAATCTCCCGCCGATCGTGCGGCGTCAGCGGCTGCCAGGCGTATTTTCCTCGATCTGCGCAGTGGCCGCGCGTGCCGCCCGTACGGTCATCATACCCTTCGGGAGTTGTGTGGACACGCGTCTACTCCTCTCCCCGTTGGGTCGTACCCGAGGCCCGGGTCTAGAAAGGCCACCTCTCGAAAGCCTGCCATGTGGCGTCCACGCCAGCCTCGGCCTCGACCGCGACGAAGGGTCCATCCGCAGTCTCTGTGCCATCACCTACCAATGGGCCCGGGGGCTACTGTCGGTGTATCAGGAACCGGGGGTCCCTGAGTCCCGAGACCAGACCGACCGTCCGCCACGTGTCACTATCTCGCGAAGTCCCTCCTGCAGAATGAGAAAAATCTAAGTTTCGGGAGAAGGTGCCCGGGGCCACAGCCTATGGTTCCCGAGCACCCCAGTTCCCCGATGACCCGCAGAGTCCAAGTACCGGGAAGAAAGTGCTCGGGAAGGTGCCCGCTCACCCCCGAGTACCATAGTCCCCCGA
This sequence comes from Phragmites australis, assembly GCF_958298935.1. Taxonomy (NCBI): domain Eukaryota; kingdom Viridiplantae; phylum Streptophyta; class Magnoliopsida; order Poales; family Poaceae; genus Phragmites; species Phragmites australis. The sequence goes on along the minus strand of NC_084936.1, from coordinate 13,981,541 downwards.
TGGGCCAAACAACCAAGTGCTCGGGAGAGAGTGCTCAGGGCTGCACGTGGCAGCCCCCGAGGACTCGGTTCCCCGAAGGTTCGCGCAAGATCACCCGACGCCCCGACGACCCGGAAGGACCCATCGGCGGGGTGTCAGCCAGTCAAAGGTCCGAAGTCACATTTAATGAGCATGCGCGGCCTGACATCCTGACATTCTCAACTACCCACGCCGTAGTGTCAGTCCCTGCCATGCTTTGGCAGGGGGGCGTGGGTCCATTAATTGCACGGGTCCCGTCCCGTATCATCCGGAGTATCTCGGGATAACGTTGCCAGGATCAAAGCGTTCCGCCTGCCACCCTGCCCTGACAGAAGAACAAGACAGGGTGGGCGCGCCGGGCGCCTCTGTGGCCGCCCGGTGGGCCCTCTCAATGGCGCCGGGACGACCACAGTGACGGGTGGTCGGATGCGCGCCGCGTTTTTCCACTGCCCCTGTCACTTCGCCCGGACCGAACGATGACGCCTTTCTCCGTGGCGTCTTGGAACTCGCGCCCCCTCTTTCCCATTTTGGGTAAGTCGAGGTCGACGTGTGTATAGAAGGAAGGGATGGATAACACAGGAAGGCACCAACCTGACACTCTCGAAGAACTCTCGAAGACACGCCCGAAAGACTCAGAATCCTCACAAGAAACCTCGAAGAACACCACAAGCAAGCTCGAGTAGAGCTAGAACAAGGGAGCCTCAAGCTCTCTGTTAGACAACACACCCTTGTAACCAGATACATCCTTGAAGGATTCCCTTAAAGGAAGGATATTGCATCCACACAGGAGTAGGGTATTACGCCCCCGTGCGGCCCGAACCTGTCTAAACCCCGGTGCATTTATTTCTTTTTGCACTAGGTCGATCATCCCCCACCACCGGCCGTTGCATTTATTTCCGCTTCCATTTATTTCCCCGACGAACTCGTTCAGGATCATCCCCCTGGCCGAATCTTTAAAAAGGGGTCTCTCGGGATCCCTGCGACAGGAGTTCATCCTCCGACACATACCCATATAGGCCTCGTGGTTGTGCGGTTTAGACGGGTTACATGCTTCAAGAACCGATCCTTAGGACCCCACACAGAAACAAACACAAGCCTACTGTTCAGCACCACCTCAAACCAACCATTATGTTGGGATCCCTATACCATGTTGCTACAAAATTACCATTTCCCAAATATTGTTGCATAGTTCATTAGTCAATGTTAACATTTCTCTCAACCCTGACTGCACTAGCATATCTACCCATTTTATAACATGACAAAACAATGGTGACAAGGAATATTTATTTAAAACTAATAAACCCTAATATGGAATTTTATATTTAGACAAGCATGCATCAAAGGTAAAACATCTACATGGATATCCTGAAAAAATAGGTGCAAGATGCTGAAGGACACTTGCCTTCGATGGAGTGTTGCTCAAAATCCTCGAAAACTTGGCCTTGGAGATTACCGGACAGCTCAGCTCCTAATTCGACATACCGGAAAAAGCACACAAAACAAAACTCTAATGACAGTACACCAAATAGTGCTAAATCTAGATTAAAAACCCTATAAAAAGATTCTACACGTCGCTACGAATATTTGGGCGCGAAAATCGCTCAAATCGGAGCTACGAGCAAAAGGTATTAAGCTTTTGAAGTTCCAGGGGCTAAACTGCAAGTTTTAGTTGATTTTCAGAGAAAACCTGAATTAATTTTATACTGGAAATTCGATTTATGACGCAAAAAAGCATTTACTAGATTATTTTGCTACTGGAAAATCCATGGAATAGGTTTATGGACCACGGCCTTATGGCCGGTCCACGGTTCATGGTGGACCAAGTTTCAAAGGGGTAAGCTCGGTCTAATCCGAGCCGTCGGCTTGGATCGGGTGGATGGAATTAAATGGGAGCAGTGGGCAGCGGCGCGGGATGGGAGAGGCAGCAGCCGACAGCGGCGGGCGACCAGAGCCTCGCTAACGCGGTGCGAAATCGCGCCACTGGCCACGAAACTCGACGGGGCTTGGCGCAAAAGAGAGAGGAGGGGACAGGGGTTCTTATAATGGGTCTCACAGCGGTGTAGGAGCTCCAAAGGCGGCCGGCGATGGAGAACGGTGGGCGGTGATGCTCGGTCTCAGCAGGGACGGCGTTTGGCGGTGGAAGGGGCTCCAAGAGGCGTCGGGATGCGAAGCTCGAGGTCCTGCAACACCGTAGGAGGGAGAAACGAGGTCACAAGAGGTTCGGCAAGGGAGAATTTTGGGCGGCGGCGAGCGGCAATGGCGGAGACGGCGGCGGGCTCGAATCCGTGGGCAAATCACAAGGGAAAAGGATGGTTTGGGTGTGGAACCTCGCAAGGGAGTTGCTGAGAGGCTTAAATAACCGAGGGAGGGAGAGGGGCGGCCGGATTTGAGAGGATTCGGCCGGCGCCATGATTTCCATTAAAAGCATCGGTTTCCAAATTAAAAAGAGGAGAATGAAGGGGGAAACGGCCGGGGACGAGGGAATAGGGGGCGGCGATCACGGTGGTGGGGTTTGATTAGCGATTTATGGCGCAGGGAGGCAGGATTTGATCGTGTGCGGGCGATTTTGGGGCTGGTTGAGTCGGGCGTTGGGAGGTTAGGGAAGAGGAGCCGCTCGGGTGGGCAGCTCGGCTGGCGGCTTGGGCCGGGCCCGTGCGCAGAGAGATCAGGGCGGGGAGGGGGAGCGACTCGAGCAGGGGAAGCTGGCTCGGCTGGTGGGCCCACCTGTTAGCGAAGGGAGGCGGGGAGAGGCTGGCTTGGGCGCTGGGAGGCCGGCGCGGGGGTGGAGGGGGAGGCGGCCCACGTGGAGAAAGAAAAAGAGACGGGGAGGGAGGAAGTGGGCCAGGGATAAAGGATTCGGCCCAAGAAGATTTTCCAATTTTTGAAATGCTTTTCTTTTTAGATTTTACTTCAAATTCAGAAAGGATTTAAATGAGCGACTTCTATCGAATTTTTGCAAACTTTTTCCATGCATAAAAATCTATTGCAACTACGACGGCATGAATGCAACAAGCTCAATTATAACCTATGGCCAATTAAATTTAGAAATTAATTTTCCATCTAAATTGAATAAAATACAACTCCTATTTAATTCTAGCAAAATTTTAAATTATTGCAAAAATTGAGATTTAGGGTGTTACACAACCATACATCATGAATGGGCATGACTTGACCTCTTCTTCATCAAACTGAGTTGAGCATCATACTAGGAGGTTGTGAGCACCGAGCAGTCAAGTGGTTATCTGTCCCTCTGTTTGGAGGTTGCTAGGACCGGCCTAGGCTTAAAAAGGGTACTAGCCTTCAGTATATGGACACTGGCGCTTGGGGGAACTCTCGTAGAAAAGCCCGATAGGAAAGATGATTGGAGTGTCTCGATATGATTCGCTCCTCCGCTTGCAACGGTTGGAGGCTAAGCATATCACATTGGTAAACATGTACAACCCCTACAGAGTGGGAATCTATTCGAATAGCCATATCCACAGTCATGGACATGCGAAGGCAGAACCTTTTTGACTAGACTCTAGGTGTGTGTGTCTTGATGAGTGAGTGTGTGGACTAGATATCAATGTGATGAGGTTGATGGCTAAATCCGTCAGGATCTGTGTGGTACTAGAGGTACAAAAGATGTGATAAAAGGTATCGCGGAGTGAGGTGTAGCCCCTCCCAAGATCGAGAAACCCCCAGATATAACTTGTTACCTGGTTTTGAACTATTTAAACTATTTTAAAGTCAATTATAGATGATACAATTGGACACATGCATCAACTACTTTACGTTTAAAACTAAACCGTAAAGCCTTATCCTTAAATCGCCTCTTTATACATCTATCAAACACCTTGAAGTAGTATAGGGCTTGCTAAGTACCTTCCATACTTATTCTTGCTATCATTCAGATGAGGAAGCCGATGTTGACTTCACCGGAGGTGAAAGCAAGGATGAAGAGTAGTCTTAGAAGTCGCGCCCACACGCTAAGCTGCTTGTGGCTTGGGCTTTTGCTTTCCGCTATATTTTGTTAGCCTCTGAGCCAGGTTTGAAATAAACAGTATGGTTGTAAATCTTTTGTACTTTATACCTTAATAATTATGTACGAAGTTTGACTGTGATACTATAACTTTATATTGTGCGTATCAGCTACTTAATTTAGAGACTGATACTATAACTGTTATAATGTGCGTATCAGCTACTTAATTCAGGGACTGATACTGGAGGCACAGGAAAACCTAGGTTTAGAGGCTTACACTTGGTGGCCAAGGCCTGCCCTCAGTTGGCCTAGCATTGGAGTTGGGTGACCTGGAGGTGGAGGCCAGTCGACCTTGTGTCATTCTTTCATTTGGTCGTGGTTTTCCCTTGCCGAATGGCCGAGGTGTCCCTCTGGCTGTTTGGCCACGGGCGGAGTTATTCGATTGTTCGACCGAGGGTTTTGCAGACCAAATGGGTGAAAACCCTTGGTCGACCCTACCGAGGTTGTCCGGCTGGTCGAATAATATATGAAAGGCCTGCTATCGCCCAAATCTTTTGTAACGCCCATTTATTCATAATTTTGACCTTTTCTATAAAGTAAGTTGATGCACCAAAACTAGTGGAAGAGTGAGTGTGACAAATGCATAGAACACAATGTTTACCCTATTTATTTACCACCATTTGTAGTGAAACATGGTGTTTAATGTGCATGAACACTGGTATTAGCACGACGGTGTGGTGTTTAACGTGAGTCAACACTGGTAATAGTGTGATGCTAGTGTTTAATGTGCGTCAACACTGGTAGTAGCATAATGGTGTTTTTCGATGGTACGAGCCAAAGCTGAATTAATTTCCGTGATATCAGATCTTTCAGGGGGGTGAGAACTGGGGATGTCTGGTTTGTTGGTTGTCTAATCTAGTTCGTGGAGACGTGAATTCTGGATCGTGCTCCACAGCTGGATTGTGGACCATGAGTATGAGGCCCATTCATGAATTTCAAAGCAAAAAGTCCTGGTGTTTTATTACCACTTTACTAGCAGAAGAACAGAGAGAGAGAGGAATGTTGCTATATACACACACATGGCGTTGTTGTAAGTCAGCATAATCTTATTTCCACCAATGTATTTTGTTCCATTTAAATGACTAAAGGCCAATTAATTCGTAATCAATGTCATTATCTTAAATTAATTGGTTAGCTATTGACTACCAATTAGTAGGGGATCATTATAGGAGAAACAGTTCCTAGATGACGTTGTTTTCCCCTATAAAAGGACCTGGAGATGTCCAAGTTCTACCTTTAGGTGACCTCTGTTGTGTGTGCTGAGCTGCTAGATCTCAACAGCTCTCTTCTTGGTATGCACCAAGGTTAAGGGTGAGCGGTATCTTTGAACCGTTGCAGTCATGAAACGTGCATGAAGGGTGGCAATAAGGTTTCTGAGCAGCACAACTGCGTGATCACTCGTGCGCTGCCTCATTGATGATCTGTGCAGCTACAACTCATCATTGCATCAAATCTTTTCTCCATCAAACTGACTGTGAGTCCTTATTATTCTTAACATTTATTCTAATTCATAGCCTGCTATTAGCAGTAGATTATTTTGCATTAGTAAATAGCTATGAAATAAGCCTTCGAGTTAAATATGGTATTATTAAAATAATTCACATATTTTCAACAATTCAGAAACCTTATGACATTTATTCTATTATAGCAATGGCTAGTTCTTCGGATGTAATGAAATCTGAGAGGTTTTCTGGTGGTAAGTTCTGCAGATGGCAGGCTAAAGTCAAGTTTTGGCTCATGCTTATGGAATTATTGTAGATGATCCATCCACAGATGTCACTAATGATTGAGCAGGCCACCAATATTGGTATTGCAAGTGAGACTATACTCGGCTGCATCTTGGCCATTTTTAATTGATCGACTCTATGATGTATACATGAGATACAATAATCCCATCTGGGCCACGCAGGCTCGAATCTGGGCCCCACCGGCTCATTTCTGGGTGGGTTGCCGAGCTCTCTGCGTGGCCCTCTGCTCCGGCCTGGCATCAATTCCCATGCTCCTCCAACGACCAACCTGGGGCTCCTACTCCGACTGCCGTCGGTATCATCGTTCCGGCCAGATCGGGATTGGCAGCACGGATCCGTGTTCTACTCCTCCGGACAACGCCTTCCATAACCGCTAACGGGCTGCTTCATCGTTGCAGAGAGGAGTACTCCATCTTCGTCGTAGAACAGGGGCTCCTCTCTGGATGCCGTTGCCGCTCATGATCCACATGACGGAACTGTCTGAGGGAGGTTGGCAAGCCATGATCCACATGCTCCAATCACCATCCAAGCTGCGGCCCAGGAGGCCATCGTCGTCACCCTCGTCCTCCCCGCCAACTCGCCCTAAGTACACACTCGTTGCGGGCACAGAGACAATGGCAGCAGTGGCGATGATGCGCACGGCGGACTAGGAGGAGGGTTGTGGAAGCGCAGGTTGGTAATTAATATAGCTACTCCGAGGTAATCGATCTATGCCTGCCTGTTCAAGAATCATTTTCACGCCATTGAATTGAACGCGTGGTCATGGTTGTGCTCTATGCTATTCTTCATTGCAGGTGTGCTTGTCCTAATTGTTAAGAACTAAGAACCACTCGCTCGTTTGTTTCATTACCAAACAAAGTAGCATCTAGCCCCGCAAGTATGTTCGGTGCTTAAGTAGGATGTTTGTTTTCCACATCCTGTTGGGGTGAAACGAGGAGCATGATCCTTTGTATATCTCTGTCATCACTTTTGTGGAATGTTATGCAATGCGTACGTACATGTATAATTCATAATTCTTCTTAGGCCAATTCTCTTATCGCTTCACATTTCTTAGGCCATTTTTAACAACGATGTTTATATGGTGAAGTCTTTGTCTTGTTCAATTGCCACAAGAGTTTCAGAAATTCCATCTAACATGTTGGTTGATTTAACGGTTTGTATAACCTCCAGTAAGGTGTTAATTGACCGAGGTTTTTCTTTGAGAACCTTTACAGTACACCATGATACTAGATGATGAAGAGTATCATTGTTGTGATCTAACCGTCCATTTTAGTAGGTATTATTGTAATTATCTTGATACCCTTAGGGGTAATTACGTCATTGACTGACCAGACTTCGGACCTTCGTCACCCATCATCGACCGACCGACGGAGGGTGGAAACCCTAATAAATGAAATAAACAGAATAAGTGAAAGTTTATCCGAAAAATAAACTAACATTTTGATCTTCTCTAATTAAATATATAATTTACAAGTTTATCATAGTTTTTTTCCAATCCTACCCTTATGATACCTATGATACTCTTTAATGATACCCATGATACTGATGGGCGATAGAGTATCATTGGACCAATCTAAACCACCGGATAAAAAAAATAGATGGTATGCACTCATTTTGGTGTACTGTAAAAGTTATCTTTTCTTTGCCTTCTTTACTTTGTGGATAGTTTTGTTGCATCTTTTTTCCAAAAATCATCATCTTACTGCTCTGTCTGAGAACAAGACGATCATTGGAAAATTCCTGACGATTTTGTTCCCTGTAGTGATTTTTTATATTGATAAGTCACCACAGTTCTTGCAGCAGGAGATGGTCATCAATAGAGAGAGTTCATGGTGTCCTGTGAAACTGTCTATTTGTATCTTTGCAATAAGGTTTTCTAATGGATGCATTGTGATCTCAGTATCAGTGCTCTTAAATTTTAATATTTCACGAGTTTTGGCTTGAGGCCTATCAGTATTTGAATTTACTTCCAATTCAGTTTATAGTTCCTAAATCTGATTATCTGGTGACTTTTGGCTTAGGTCGCTATCAGCTACCAATTTGTATGGATGGATGTGCAACCACCCAGTGAGGCCCTTCGTTCTGCATTCCTTTGGCTTCCCCTTTCGATCTATAGGTATTCTTTCAACGTTGGTTAATGCCAATTTGGTTGACTAAATTGCAATTAAAGGCATCAAGAGAATAATTAATCGCTTATTGTTCCTTGAATCATCTCTTTTTTTCAGTTTGTTTTTATTTGTGCGCTGCAAATAAGATCAAAGATTACTTGGCAAGTGAAATTCCCTCTTAATAAGATCAAAGTTTTTGGCTTGTGATTAAAAATAGCATTATGACGAAAGATAACTTGATTTGACGGGACTGGAAACAAGGGGATATATTAAATTTCTCTTTTGTGGGCGAAAGGAAAGATTGATCATCAGTTTTTAAAATACCTGATGGGTTTGGCAAGTCATTGCTTGTGGTCTCAATATGAGATGTATCTCAGTGAGTCTACTTTAAGCTTCTTGGTGGATGGTTTCATTATTTTCGAAAGATGCAAAATAACATGATAGTTATTGGAGTAGCTGCTCTATGTTGGTATCTCTGGAAGTGCAGAAATGCAGCTCGTTTTCAACACAAGCTACCTAATGACCCTACTGCTGTAATCTTCTCACTTTATTCTTTACTTAATTATTTGGTCTATAATTCTATACTATAGATAATGGGAAACCGAAAGATACTTGAAGATGCGAGGGGGATTATATGAAGGTTGCGTGGGGTTCCTATAACAGAACACACGGATAGGCTTTGTTGTGGCGCATGATTGATGAATCATTGAAACAGCAATGTTACAAAGACTTGATATGTTTGTGTTTCTGGTGTTAGGCTCCACTAAAGTGTGTGTGCTTTTGTTAACTTCTTCCTGGACCTGTTGTATGTTGTTAGCTTCGCGGGGAGTGTGTTTGAGGGAGTAGACTTAAAGTGTTGGTTTGTGTTTTCCCCGTGATACTATCATTTGTTGTTGTAATAGAATGTTTATCAGTTTGATATAGAAGGCAGGAGCGACAACTCCCTTTTCCTTTTTGGTTCTGGTGGACGTTCGCTATTCAACGTGAATGCTTGAATGTGACGTGTTATAACTCTCTTTGTGCAATTCTTGCTTAGAGTTTGTTACAACAGACGCTAGAATCAGCAAGGCACGATAGATAGCATAGATTAGCTAGAGGCATTCTCGTTGGAGCATGTAAACACATAGATGGAGGCGTTCTCAATAGAGCACGCGGAAAACACAGATGAAGGCATTCTCAACTGAGCCTGCAGAAAACGCACAGATGAGATATCAAACATGGATATATTATCTCGTGCAGTTTTTTTTCTCATGTTGTAATGCACGGGCACTCACCTAATTTATAAAAAACAACAATAACATCATAGATGTGGTTCTGGTAGATAGATGGGTATTTTCTGCCTCATTGCGGCATGATTCTTGAATAAAGCGCTTAGATAGTTTGTAAGAGATAAGGGCAGGAAAAGAAATGAAGACACTGTCTTCTTGCAGCCTTTTTTGTTAGAGAACATCTTATCCATTTGGTTCTGAAAAAACGGAGTAATTTCTATACCGTACTACTTGATTGATGCTATCATGTGGATTGAAATGTTTTCAAGCAGTCAATTAAACCTTTGGGCCGTTTCTGATACGGTATATCGCATTTTCATCTTTGGTAACTATGGCTGGGTAATACCTTGATAAACTGTTACACAGCAAAAATCATGTGCAAGCAATAAGTACGGATAATTTCCAGTGCTTTCTTTTGCTCAGATAATGAACTTCATAGAAGTGACAAGGTTGGGATCTTATGCTAAGCGTCTGAACGCTGTACAGTTGTGCAATTGTACTTGTAAAAAAAAAGAGGTGGTTGCTGCTGTTTGATTTGTTATGTTACTATCACAGTTCGAAACTTTCGATCATGTCATTCATGCGGTGTATGTATCATTGCCGTCATATTTGAGTTTTTGAGCAAGTAATTGAATGTAATTAAATTTAAACATAAATTGTTAAGTTTAATGAGAAATGATGTATTACGAAGGAATTCACAAAATTACTATGTAACTTATGATTATAAATAATGTTAAAAATTACTCCATAAATTATGAAGAATTTAGTGATTTTTTCTTAGATTTTAGGAAATTAAATTGAAGTCTTTTTGTGCAAGTTATAAAAGCCGACAATTTTGATGAATTTTAATTGATTTCATGGCTTAAGCTTTTTTATCAAACACATTAAAATATGGTATATATGAATTGTAGAATCTCGACAAAAAGTTTTAAATTTTTTGCGGCTACACAGACCTTCCATGGAGAAAGAGGGAGAAAAGCAATTGAGCTCGGGTACTGTTCACAGGGCTCGAGCCTCCTCCTCTGACAACGCTCCAGACCGAGTTTAGAAAAGCGATCGCCACGCGTTACACGAAATCATGAACGCCGCCACGTCTTTCAGCAGATGTCGCCCTCTCCCTACTCTGGACGAGTCCATCACGGCACCCCGTATCTCGTTCCGTCACCGCTCTCTGCTCGCTCCGTCTCTCACTCGGCTGGGGAGAGCAGCAGTAGCAGTCAGGTTCGGCAACCACAGCGCAGCAGCGGCCTTTCCCTCGTCTTGCTGCAGCCAGGAACCGCAGGAGAAGGCCACCAGTGAGTTCCTCGGCCGCTTTCCCGGCGCCTGGACGTCGTTCCCTGCCGGAGGCCCGCGCGCGCATGCTTTTCCCTCCGCCAATCACCATCGCCAAAGAGCCAGCGCCACCGTTCTCTTGTTAGAAAATGGTCCACCTTATTAAGAAAAAGAAATATCTCTTATAAAAAATGTCTGGAGGCAGCTCTTGGGGACTGATCCGGGTTCAAGCTCTGGCACTTCTCTTGGAGGTGTTTGTGCAACTTCTATGCAGCTGAATGAGTGTGGACCACCTCTTTGAAAACAAAAAATATCTGTGATGATTGCTAGACTAAGGATGTTTTTGGTTATATGAATATCTCTATATGGGATTTGATAGTTTAATTTTTTGAAATGCTGGGTTGGATGTCAATCTAAAATTGATCGGATGAAGTTATTTATGTTCTATGTGAGCTATATCTCTACTGATATGGTATATTTTAGTTGGTTAGAGTAAATGTATTTTTCGTTAGAACCTTTAAATGATATTATCTCCTAAATCATCATTTATCGGATTTATGATCTAATTGTATCATTGTATTCATTGCAATTAAATCTATAAAACTAAATATATAACAAGCGGGTCTCACAAAATTTTAATTAACCTCATTCAAGTTTTATCCATTCACCAAAAAAGAAATTAAATCACCCTATCCTTACTTACTAAATAAAAATTTGGATCACTCAATCCAACAAAACATAAATGACCATATACTATCCAATGTTATTCTCCAACCAAAACGTATTTAAAAAACTAAGAATTATAAGTTAAAATACTCTCTCATCTCCCTTATATATTATTAATTGGATGGTTGCCGGCTAATGAGTCATAGTAACTAACAATTGAATGACTGGTTGTAGACATTTACTAAAGGATATGTTGTTTCACGAATGGATGTGATGTTTCAATGCAACCACTTACTAAGTATAAATAGACAGAGCATTAGTATCACTTGAAACCCACGTGAAAGCATCTGGAAAAGTACAAAGCGAAGTGTCTTTTCAACGAACTACTTATAGTGTGATAAAAAAAACACACATTCATGATAATCGTTCTCTGATCGTTAAGAGAACGCGAATAGTAAAAGGAAAAGAGAAATAGACATACTTCAAAGATGTAAGAGTAAACATACCGACGGATAACGAAGCATTGACTAAAAAGGGGACAGATAAGTTTTATACGATGTAATACATGAACAATTGAGTTACGACGTCATACACTCGTGAATATTGTTTTATTTTATTCTATTGAATCAATTTATGATAATATGATCTTTTATAGCTTTTGGGATTTTTGCTTACATCTCGGCCAAAGCCATTAAGAGTTCGCCGCACCAAGGTGACGTCTTCCGGGCCTCTCTTTTCATCCCCGAACTCTTTCTATTTGTCTTCTTCGCGCACAGCCAGGCACCACCGCCATTGACGGCGTTGAGATCGAATTACTCGCTGCATGCCACCACCACCACTTCAAATCAGCCCCTGCGCTGCGCTGAACCTCCTAGAGCTAGCCTCAGTTGCCGCCGGGCGGCCACTCGCCACCGGCGAGCTCAACAGAGCCACCCGCCATGGCCTTTGGCCAAGCTGACCGGGTCAACATGCCTGACACATTTTTCATCTCTATTTGTAATTGGGTCCGCTCATATGCGGGTGTCAGCTAGAAGCTACGAGAGATGAACGGCGTGTATGGCGCGCAGCACGCTAGGCAAGCGGGCGCGTGAGCCAAAGGTGAAACGTGATAGCGGAATTTTTGAGAGTGGAACACATGCGAGCGGAGTAGTAGATATTGAGTGGTATGATATGGGTAATTTCTGCGAAGTTTATAGATAATCTGCAAGACTGGAGGCAGGACATCCTTCATTACGTATTTTTTAAGTAATAGAGATGACTACCTGACCATTAGTGCAAAATGTTTAGAACTTTTAATATTCAGTGTATTCAGGAAATACAAAATTGAATTATTCTCATATGCTTAGATCGACTGAAAATTGCAGAATACATAGTAAAATAAATCTGACTCTAAAAATTATGATCCGCCTGTTAAAAATACTAGAAATCAGAAATCACACTAAAATTCATGTAATGAATTAAATGTGCTTAAAATTTAATAATTCATATTTAATTCATACTATGTCTAAAATTGGTGAATTGGTCTTTTATGATCTGCACTACCGTCTAATTAGTCGATTATAATACCTTCTAATGCACCTTTTAGTTAAAGCTTGTTTAAATTAGAAAATCCATAAAAATCCAAATTAAGTAATTTTTTATGCAATGCACTCATGACATGTTGCACTACACTTAATGTCATGCATTTTGGAGCACCTCTCATAGCATTTCATTCATACTGATTTTCAATGCACTATTCTATTGCTTAGAGAACGACGCTCTAGGCAGTGATGCGAGGGCAATCGATGTTGAACCTGAGCTCGAGATTGACTATGAAGCATCTATACATATCACATTCCTACTTTTGTGAATGATGAGATGGTTCAATTTGCTATTATATCAATCCTCTTTATTGCCAGTTTGGAAGCTTTAGGCGCACATAAAGAACCAAACCAACAAGAACTAACAGTGATAGTGATTAACTCTACCGGTTATTAGCTAAGAACCGGTAGTAATATTAGCTCATCAAAGGATGTGTTTTTTATAACCGGTAGTGATAATGGCTGTCACTGTCAGTTGTGTTTATGAATCGGTAGTGATACCTAAAAATCCATACGTCTTCACGCGCATGACTGCTCAGCTTCACGTGCCTGGCTACTCAGCTTCTCCCAGCTACTTTAAATGTTGCTCTCTCTCTCTCTCTCTCTCTCTATCTCTCTCTCTCTCTCTCGCTCGCTCGCTCTTGCCCTCGCCCTCACCCACCGACACCTCCACCTCCGCGTGATCTATGGATCTGCCACCCCCTCCACCGTCTTCTCCGAGGACACCTCCCACACCTGCAACCTCATCCAAGAAGGAGGAGGCCCTGCCAGGCGGGTTGTCAGATGAGGCTCCCCTGACCTCCTCGGACTTCGGCGTTTGGTTGATATCCTCCTCGTCTGATGACGAGGTGTGGGATCTTTGCATCGACGAGCCGAAGACCAAGAAGGCCCAGACTATCTTAGAGGACGAGGAGGAAGAGGAGGACCTCGGCGATGGCGACGATGCCCACGACGAGGGCGACGACAGTAGTGACAACGACTCCCATTCGTGGGTCGAGTATCATCTTGGCTGAAGGTAGCTAGCTAGCTTAGGGTTAGTCGACACGCGCATTAGGGTTTTTATGCGTGATTTAGGGTTTTGCGCGCTATCGTATGCATGACGATAGCTTTTGGTATAAATAGTATAATATGATATGGTAATTAGTAATACTAATGTCAAGTATCACTATTAATGCTTTTTTTCCTGGATTTAGTATCACTGTCGGTTCGTAGCTGGAACCAGCGGTGATAAGTATACAAATCGAGCGAATTAAGATCAAGAACTGACAGTGATAACTTATATCACGACCGGATTGTGTTATGAACCGCAGTGATATGTACAATCACTGCTTATCATTGTCGGTTCAGTGATGTTAATTTTGAACAGACAATGATGATCTTTTCTGTAGTAGTGGATATGTCATAGATGCATGTTTAGGCGAATATGATGTCGAGAAATAGTTGAATAGATCCTACTTGTGTGCATGGTACCTACCTTGACAAAGTTATTAATCTTGATCCTTGTAATCTGAGTATATTATATCAATGCATAATTTAAAAATATAATGATGCGGTAAATGCTTAGCCATACATAGGTCATCAGTAGAAATCACGAGGTGGATTGTCACCATAATTCACGAGCTATAGGGTTTTAAACCTTGAATCACGAGTATGATTAGTTGTGGATGATTGATATGTTTGACGTTATGAGACTTGAGCAGGTGGTAGGGATAGTTCAGGAATAGAGTCACTAATGCCATAGGACCATTTCAGTCGATTAAACACTGATCATTGGTCATGTTGGCTTAAACACTTTTCTGTACTATCACATATTTTAATATGGTAACGATGAGCTAATTATCTCGTGCTATATCGGCATTTGACTTATGACCTCATGATGTGTGTAGAACTATTGTGGTGGCGAGGAGCCTAATAAGTGCCTTGAGGGCGAGCTAGCTAAACCTCAGCATCATGAGGCTGGTCAACCGGTGCTTAAAACCATTATTATACCAGTCGTTGGATTAGTCGCTGATAAATAAGAGTTATACAACAGGTATTACCAATGCCATACAACACGAGGGATGGTGAACATAATCCACCATCCTAATAACATATATAGCAATAAGCCCAAGTGCATTATTAAAAGGGTCCACGACAACAGAGTACATAACAGAGATAGCATGGCGAACACGCCACTCCACAGGCAACTCGGGCTTCAACCAGGTTGGTGCAAACAGTGCTAAGTGAGGGCATGAGAGAGGGAGGGAAGTGAGGGGAAGGGTGGAGATGCTTGGTGTGGTGCTCGGTGGCCAACAATGGTGGTGATTAGAGGTTTGACCGAGGAGATCGCCAGGGGGGTGAGCTCGGTGGAGGGAGAGGGTAGAGAAGAAGAGAGAGTTTCTTGCATTGGAAAGCTCGAGAGGGAGGCGGTGAGGAGAGGAGAGCTCGGCCGTGGCTATTTATAGGCGGGGGAGGTGGTGCAAGGGGTCGACACGGTGGAGGGGGGTCGGAGGTGTCCAACGGCCGGTTCTTCCTCGTTGGTGCAGTGTGAGGTGGCAGCTGGGCAAAGGGAGGACGGCACGGTGGTGAGGCGTGCGGTAGGGGGGAGGGTCACCTGCGCACGGCCGAGCGAGCAGTCGACAACGGGTGTCTGGCGGCCAGCTTCCCCGGGCTCAGTCGCCGTTCGTGCAACAGGATGGGACAAGCTGGGGCAGAGAGAGAGAGGCAAGTGGATGGCACAGCTGTGTGGGCGCGCGTACCGACGACAGGGGAGGAGCCACGTGCGCGTACTGCGGGGCATGACGTTGTCCCAAGGAAGAAGAAGGAGGGGAGAGCGAGCGGGGCGGGCTGCCACAACGCGGGGAAAAAGGGGGAGAAGGGAGCCGGATGGGCCGGAGGGGGAGAAGAGAGGAGGCGGCCCAGGGAGAAAAAGGAAAACGGGTCGGGGAGAAAAGGTAGCAGGCCGGCCAGAAGAAAAAAGATGGATTGAGCCCATAGAGAAGGGTTTGCAATTTTTGAGAAAGATTTAGAGATGGTTTGAAATGATTTTGAAAGGTTTTATTTGAATTAAATTTTGAAACTGTTTTGGCTAAAATTGGGATGTTACAGTCTCATATCATGTGGGCAAATAAGTACTCTCCTGTATGGTGTAAGAACTATTTAAATAGATACGATATCGGTCGTGAGCATACTTAATATCTATTGAACATCATTATAGAGTTTCATTTGGTTTGTAGGATGGGTGATATGTGTGCTGATATGAGGAGCATTTAATGATGCTTATGCTGAGATGACCAAGTTTACATATGTCACGTGAGATCATGTACTTACCACCTTTGGACGTTATGGATATTTTTGGTTAATGCTAGTAGTTCATGTCACTTGTTGATTAAATTATGTTTTGCTTAAATGAGTTTTAACCATGTGGTCATTCCTTGCTATTTATCTAAATACATTATTTTTGGAGTCGGAACTACTATATACTTATATTGTATAAATCTTGTGAGTACCTTTTGTACTCATGGTGCTATCTTTAAGTTTTTTAGGTGAGAATGATCTAGTTTATAGATATTTCTACCATGCCGAAACCGACGATGGGCAAGAATAGTGACTGTCCTCTTGAGCTAACCCTTGTAGTGCCTTATGGGTTAGGGTGCTACCGGCCTTTTGTTATTTTCATTACTTAAAAAAATCCCTTCACTGCTAACCCATAAAGGGGTTTTATTGGCGGTTTTGGAGCCGGTAGTGGGCAACAGGCAGTGATAGTCCCCGACTCTCACTGCCGGTCTGGGGACCGACAGTGAAGGGGTTATCACTACCGGGTGAAGACTTCAGTCGGCAGTGATAGCCAGGCGCCGAATCGATCTTTTTGGGGTTAGAAAAATTGAAAAAAAACGCCCGAGGAACCCCCACGCCCTCGCCGTCGTAAGTCACAAATCTCAAGTCACACAATTTTTCACGCGCGTGCGGTTCGTGGCACTCGAACTCAGAACCTCTCAGCTCGCACGATACGTTATTACTATCCCACTACAGAAGTACTAGTGATACTATTAGCATATGCAATCCTTTTGATATCTTCTGTCTGAAACTTCAAACAATTATTTGGATATTTAAATGATATCAAATAAAAACGTTCTCAACTATAAAGTTGTAGATCTCATCGAGGGATATAATTTTGATATAAAGTTTGTCCATATCTGACTTCGTATGAAAAAGTTATAAATTTTTTTAAAATAAACTGTCATTCACTATAACTGCCGGCTCTAGCCACGAGCTGGCAGTGATAGTCAACGAGCTAGCAGTGATACATCACTGTCGGCTCGTGGTTAGAGCCGACAGTGGTAATAGATTTTCACTACCGGTTCTTTTCGAATAGCCTTTTAGTGACAGCCAATGATATAAACCGACAGTATTATTCTAGTACTGCCGGCTTGTAAAAAGCTGATAGTGATGGACCGACATATAAGTCTATTTCTGTAGTAGTGTTTGGTAATACTTCCACAACTTATAGATGTTTTTTGCGCTAAAGTAGAAAACATGTAATGTTATTAAGACATGTAATCTAAGTTAAATATTTACATTCTATTTATATCTTATGATTAAGTTATGTTGTAAGTAATATATATGTTGATCTTGGGCATCGAGGCATAAATCAGGACTACCATAATTGTTTTTTAATTAAAATGTGGCTGCAAAAGATGTCATTTACAAATAACATGTGTTCTAGCGCTCATTCTCATGGACAGCCGGCACAATCCATTGAAACGAGTGCGATTTAACGGTTCAAATAGTTACTACCTCGAGTTTGTAAGGGAATATGATCTGCTTGAAGTGCGGATGGTCTCGTACTCAATGTCTGTTTCGCTTGGTGTTGCTGTTTACGGTACCATGGAGAGGCCCAGAGTGACGGAATGAGGAGTCAACTACTGGATTGTTACGCTAGACAGATTGAAGTAGCCGAGAGTATCGCTAAGAGTATCTCTAAGAGACTCCCTAAAACCTATTTTCTATATCTTCATATAGGAAATCTTTTAAATAAATTTTACTTTCTATATTGCTAGCCTCTCCAGCAGACTCTCTATACTCCAATCCCTATATTCCAACAGCTCACTTTCCTATCTCACCGACAGGTGGACCCCAACCGTCAGCTCCATCTCTCCTGAACTGTTCATCTACGCTGCCATCTGATTCGCCGGTCCTTCTGGGATTGCGTCGAATCTTCGGCTGCGCCATCGCTTACCGTTCACACAGCAGCTCACCTTCACGAACACAAACGTGTTGAGCAGCCACGACAGCACGCAGACGATCAACCAGATGACCGACGCGAGCACCAACGCCGATGGCGGGGCACGTACGCTCAGGAGGACGACGAGGTGGGGGTGGGCCCAGGGGCGGGAGAGCGTTTTGGGAACCAGATGCGTTCCTCAAAAATGGAGAGCGAGAGAGGTGTTTTTAGGACTCCCTAAAGATAGGGAGTAAGATAGAGATACTGTTGGAGATGAATTTTAGATCAAAATCTCTATATTTAGCTATAGGGAACCATTTAAAGAGTCTCTTGGAGATGATCTAAGATCAGATTAGTGGGTAAAATACGATTGACTTATTTTAACTGCCAACTACTCTCGCCAGTTCTAAATATAAGTCGTTTCAAGATCTTTGTTAGTCATTTTTTTTAATTTTGACCACCGATACAGAATAATTATGTCAAATTGAGAACTTAAAATTGATATTTCCAGATTCATCATTACAAATAGGTACACAATAAATAATTCTTTTTATACGAATTCATATATTCTTGTAGAAATCATTAGTCAAATTAGTGGAAGTATCACATTAGAGACTCTATCAATATCCAAACGACTTATATTTATAATCAGAGAGAATAGGTCTTTCTTATTCTTCTCATTGTTTTGGGCATCCATATGGTTTGCACTATTATTTTTCCAAGTGTATATGTTAGTAAAAGTGATTAAAAATAGCTACGGAAATGTTTTTGACCATTGCAATGCCTGAAGTATTTTCTTACACTTACTTTTATCAGCAAAAATAAGAAAAGAAAACTACGTTACTAATGTGTCGGTACTGGAGGTGCTCGATATTTCAGCTCGCTGGAGCATTTAGTCGGTGAGAAGTCAACTGTAGCCTAGTTTTTTTTTTATTCTTCAGATCTAGAGGACAAGTTGTAGTATCTGAACGAACGCCTGAACACAACGCACCCTACACACACCAACACACCCCTCACGCTAGAACCAGAACCTATACTAACACACGTCTACCAGAGACTCACGAAGAATCCAGCTCCGTTAGCGACGGGCACGTTGCCTCCCCTTATGGTCCATAGACGCCTGAGGATACCTGCAAATTTATTTTTGGAATAAATCCCGGTGAGACACCCGAGTCCGATCCCAGGGATCGAACTCGGGCGGGGAGCGCTCCACCGGAGCTAGCTTCCACTGGGCTACGAGCCCGTTCTCAACTGTAGCCTAGTTGACCTAAAGCAAGTACGTATGCAATGACGTACTACGTACTATATGTCCTAAAGCAAGTAGGTATGCAATGACGTGCTCGACGGAATGCGGCAACGAGGAGGCGTCCATGAACTGGCTCGTGTCTCCACTCGACGAAGGCGGAGTGGATTTGCTCGAGGACGAGATCTTCGTGCCGAGATGCTCCTTGGAGGACGCGTTTTGGCGATTCTCCCCGGCTTGCACATGGCTGTTAGGCTCACCGCTGCTCGGTGGTCTGCTGGACTTTGGCACCCCAGCATCCGAATTGTCCGGGACGACGCCGTCATCGGGATTTCTTCAAGTGCAGAAGACGCCGAGCACTAATGACATCATTAGTCCCTTCTCACTTGTCAAGAGGGCATCGGAGTCCTCCAGACTAAGGTCTTTGTGTGCCCAGCAGGGACTGGGCAGCAACTACCGCTACGCCTCGGCAGCGGATCCGACACCAATTTCCGGTGAGTCATGGCCTGAAAGTGTCAGCAATGGCACACGCTCAGGGTTGACAAGGACGGGCAGCTGTCCCATGAAGATGATGGAACCATTGCCTGAGCTTAGCTTCCAATTGGTAGGAGCTCCGACCCCTCTAGAATCCATGGACTTGTTTGACCTCTTTTAAGAGGTCTCCTCATGCCGTAGAATTGAAGGGGAAGGAGGCGAGTTTTCGGAAACTGGTCATGGCAGAGACTCGGATCTCTTGGCTTGAAGGGCTTGTTAGCAGAATGTTTGATATTGGCGACTTGGATTGCTGCAAATGGCTGTCTGATGATGAGGATGCACCAGTGCTTTCGCACAATGACGAGGCTTTTCCTGACACCAATTTTCCAAGTACTGGTTCTTGCCTACAGGAGGGTGGAGACCACCCGGCAGCATGTGGCTCGGCTCTGTTGAGTTCATCAGTTGCATCGGTGATGAACCGAAGAATGATAGCAAGGTTTCTCCGAACCCCGTTTCAGTTGCTGAGTCAATGAGAGCAGAAGGATTCGAGCTCGTCTCATCCGATGATTCTGATTGGACTCTCTTCTACAAGAATGACTTGTTTGAAACATGAGCGTGTCTCAACTTCTGTGAGGTCCCTTTGTTCGGATGTTGTGTACCAAATGTACTACGAGAACCATTGCAAACACAAGAGTTTGTGTTTGACCCAGCCCTGTACTGTTTTCAGCATATCAAGCTTCATTTTTTCTCCGGTACATGTAAATTATGTTGGTAGATAGATTTGTTTCTGGAATAACCACTTATGGTTCATAGGTGGCCACAATTCAGAGCATCATGAATATAGCAGAATTGCTCATCTTTTCTTTCGACAGTTTTCTGAATAATTCCTTCTGTCCAAAAGCATCAGCTCATAATTCAGACCTTGCGAAAATATGGGTTGCTGGTGGTTGTGGTTGCTGAAACGAGCTGCTATGTAAATTTTCAAAATTTGATGCAAGTTGCAATTAACATATTACGTTAACTGTCTGTGGAGATGCACGTGTGTTCATTACTGGTACTATATCCAATGTCCATCGGCCATGGTTGTGTTTCTGTGAACCTTTCCTTGGTGCTTTTCTATCAGAGTACATGTTCTTTTGGAGAAACAGAGGCAACAATCCATCACATCCATCAGTCCCAGATGATTCTGATCCATTTTGTAAAACTCTGATGATTTTTAGTCCTTCCAGCCAACATCCATGGCTAAGAGCATCTCGAACTGAATCTATCTAACTAAAAAACAGGCTTCAGTCAGCTTTCTATTCTTTCGTTATTTTCTTGGCTCACCATTTTTTCCCCGGGCTCATCACTTCCGTCGGAGGGTAAACGAGCTCGCCATTCTTTCGCGCCATCAATTATCTCCAAATCTAACTAGTGCCGTAACCTTCGTGCCATCGGTTACTATCGACTCAAACACGCCCAAATCCCTTCAAATCCATCCATCTATCCATCCACCTACCGCTATAGCCACCGTATATACAACTTTGAGTCAAGTAATATATCTTTTGCTATTTTATTTTGAAAAAAATATATCCTTGTGCTATTTGTATACAACACGAGATGGAGACTTTCATCACGCTCATTGTCAAATTAATTATTATTTTATTGTAATGCATAAGTCTAAACCACAAATTTTTTCCCGTTACGACGTACGGCACTTAGTAAAATTAAAAAAAAAATACTCGAACTCTCGGCCTGGACTCCCCAGTCCCCACCGGACTGAAAGGTACTACTGCGCCGCCGCCTGCACCTGCACTACACCCAATCCCCACCGGCGCCTCGCGAGCTCGCCGGCAGCCAGCCTCCCCAGTCGCCCGCCCCCTCACACTGCTCCCCGCCCCACTCCGTCCTCGGCAGGAACATTGAGGCCGCCGCCCGCCCTGACCCGAGCTGCTCGCCGAGGTCGCAGCCCCGTCTCGGTCCAACCAAGAGGGCGCCAAGGGTATTTTAGGCACAACACAAAGGCCAAGAGTAGAGAAGACGGGTTCACTCTTCATTTTGCCCTTTCCAACCTGCAACCGCCAAATTCCCTTCGGTCCCGTCGCAGCACGTGGAGGTGTTTCTCTAGCTTTACTTCAGCCGCCAAGAAGCAGGATTTTTTTTGTGTCTGCTCACTGATTGGTTGGGCGACCGCCTAATCAAGATCTTGTTTCCGTTGGGGTGTGCTGTTCAATTTCGATTGCTCATCTCCCCGCCGGCTTTCTTCTTGACTCTCTCGATTGCAGCGTGCGGCTCGTCGTCTCGGGCTATCCTTTCTTGGATTGCTTTGGATTAGGAGGAGATGATGCGGCGCTGCGTCTCGGAGCTGGTCCGCAGACGGCGGCCGGATCGCGCAGTGAGTCTCGTTTCCTTCTGTGGGATGGGCTTCTTGAATCGGTCCTGCTGCTGGGTTGTTATGCTTGCCACTCGTTTTAGTTCATGATTTTCTCAGAAACGCGTAATTTTACTTCGTTTCTTTGTTGTTGTTGCCTTGGTAATATTGGATTGAGTGGCTGAATTGGTGCTATAGCCTATAGATAGGAGTGCAAGCTAGTTTCCCCTAGTGTTTGGTAGTGCGAATTTATATGCCTGTATGAACGCATCCTGGACCTGTTAATCTGAGCCCTGCTTTCTTCCTCTGCTTCAGTAAAATCATCCAGATTCTAATTGCATAATGAACAGTTATTAAAATTGTTGCTGTAAGAATTGGGTGATTGACAAATTGTTGTTAGACATGAAAGTCGTGCCAGAAAACTTTATTACTAGCATTAAATTTGTGGAAACTGTTCCTGTAAGAATTGGGTGATCAGTCTGTACTTTTATATCCCCGTTAGGCTGCTTGAGACTACATAATATTTCATAATGATTTATTGGCTAAGTGTGTGCCTCAGATTCTTGAAGTACACTTCAATGTTATTCAGTTGTGTTTTTGAGTTATCCAGCTTTGCTTCAAGTAATTTTATCTGAAAATTGACGGAGTGACATAGCGTTCTAGTGCATGATTTTATTCCTTCATATTTAGGTTTCTATTGAGGGGTAACGTAGTTAAGGACTTAAAAAAGCTTATTAGTTATTACTGAAATGGAGATAAGTGTGTTTCTTAAGCAGTTTGGAACACTTTCGAGATCTTCTGCACCTTTGCTTTAAACATGCATTGCATTTGTTTTCCCTGGTCAAAAAAAAAAAAAAACATGCATTGCATTTACTTTTTATTGCAGCATATCAATTTTCCAGTATTTTTTTGGATTGGCTAGATAGACCCATGGATTGTTGTTTTCCCTGATGACGAAGTTGTCGATAAGTTAATTCATTTATATCCTATTCTTGTTCTTGGCCACTTTTAAACAACTTGCCAAATTTGCAGATTGATACTATGAGGGTAGGATTCCAATGTTTGACCAACATTTCCTCCTCAATAAGAACCACTGACAGCCAGAGGTGCTCAAATAAGTATGCAACTTCATGTGCTACCGCACCAGATATTCTACCGAGAGAAGCATCATCATCAGAAATGCTTGTTGATTCATTCGGAAGGTTCCACAATTACTTGAGGATCTCCTTGACCGAGCGCTGTAATCTGAGGTGCCAATACTGTATGCCTGCTGAAGGAGTTGAACTAACACCAAAGTCGGAGCTTCTATCACATGATGAGATAATTCGAATTGCTGACCTTTTTGTTACTTCTGGTGTGGATAAGATCCGATTGACTGGTGGAGAACCAACCATAAGAAAAGATATTGAAGATATTTGTTTACATCTTTCTGGCTTGAAGGGACTGAAAACTCTTGCAATGACCACAAATGGAATCGTTCTTTCTAAGAAGCTCCCAAAGCTGAAAGAATGTGGACTCAATGCTTTAAATATAAGTTTAGATACACTGGTACCTGCAAAATTTGAGTTCATGACAAGGCGCAAAGGGCACTCAAAGGTCTTGGAATCAATAGATGCCGCTGTAGAACTTGGATATAACCCTGTGAAGGTAATCAGCTTTTTGCATACTAAAATATGTGCAGGCCTTTCCAGTTGAATGTGTCTTCTATCATGGAATCATATTCTTAATAATGAACATGTAGTATTTAGTTTTGTTGATTTAACTTTCTTCACCTTTTTCTATACCCAGGTCAATTGTGTCATCATGCGTGGTATGAATGATGATGAAATCTGCAAATTTGTTGAATTGACAAGACACAAGTCCATCAATGTTAGATTTATTGAGTTTATGCCATTTGATGGTAATGTTTGGAATGTGAAGAAGCTAGTTCCTTATGCAGAGATGTTAGACAAAGTGGTAAGGTACACCTCTGAGAAGTGCTCTATTGTATTCTTCCTCTAGCATCTAGCTATGGCATTATGTATTGAGTCTTCTCTTTATATATTTGATTATGTAAGCTACTAGTAACTTCTTATTTGATTGGCACCCATTTGAATCAGCGGCAAAGTTTTAAAGGTGTAGAGAGACTTCAAGACCACCCTACAGACACTGCAAAGAATTTCAGGATTGATGGGCATGTTGGGACAATTTCATTTATTACATCAATGACGGAGCATTTTTGTGCTGGTTGCAATAGATTGCGATTATTGGCTGATGGAAACTTCAAGGTGTGCTTATTTGGCCCCTCAGAGGTATGCTGAACTGCTTGCTTGGCTAAGGCTTTGATTCATGTTCTGTTTTCTTTACAAGCACGGATTTCTCTTAAATTTTCTACTCAAGAAATTTTCTAATGCATCACTTATTAGGTGCAGGAATTACTGTTCATGTGATTGGTTTGTTAGTTCGAATCAGATTCAGTTTAGGAGATAAGATAGAGTTTGGTTAGCTTAAATTAGGAGAGAATTAGAGATTAGATTAAGTGATAGAGTTTGATTTAAACTAGGGATAAGATTAGAGATAGAGTTGGTTTGAATGGAGTCTTTGTAGGCCGGCTATATATACACGGCGTCAGCCGTGATTAATCAATCAAGAAAGAGAAATCAATCTAGTTCCCAGTCCTCTTCTCCTGTGTCTTCCCTATAGTTTTAAGTCTCCCCAATCTATAGTCTAATCCCTCCTCTAGCAGCTAACGCCATATGGCTATCTTCCCGGTAGGTGTTTACCCTAACATTACTCATTTTGGGTTTGATAATATACAAGTACCAGAAAACAGATCCAATCAAACTTAAGAGTTTGCTATGCCAGATAGTTCATGATCATGTTGCTTTTCCTGAAACAGTTGTGGTTACAGTGTTGCACCACAAATTTAGTATTATGGCCACCTGATTTCAGTCAGTTGCGATAATAATTTGCCTTACAGATGCTTCTGGTCTTATGCACTTTGGAAAACGAACTATTGAATCAAGAGTGGAAGTTATTTCAACTTCAGATTCCGTCAAAATTAATTTTGTACTCTGATATTGTGAATCTTGGTTCAGAAATTTGCATCGATTCAACTTATTGGGTGTTAACGTTTCATGGTGGCTATTCAATTTTAAGCAATGATAATTTCCCCTTTTCTGCAATTGTTTGATCTACCTAACTACAATTGAGATATTTTCTTGGAGAATTAATTTCAAAACTTTTCTTATGTTGAAGCAATTCCAAACATGATGATTTCCTTTCTAGACAAATATCATTTGATCCGAATTTATTCAAGTGAGAAAATGGATCAACCTGATTTATTAATTATTTCCTTTCTTGCTCTCAAAATGTGCTTTTCTGGAGATAAAAGAGAAGTTTCTTAGGTATAGAATGTTTTAGCATTGAGTTCCCGTAGATTAGTGAAGTCAATCTTTCAATTTTCTACTTTTTAAAGAAGTTAAATCTCCCTCCAATTTATTTCCTTTTAATTGAAAAGTGGCAAGATTGGATAACAGCAATAATTTCCTTTTTATTGAATATGTTACAGTATAAAAGTGGCTGAGTGTGTGTGTCTTGATTTGTACAGGTGAGTTTGAAAGAACCCATCCGTGCTGGTGTGGATGATGTTGGACTAAAGGAGATAATTAGTGCTGCGGTATGTAGACAAACTTATTAGGTTACTATCTTTATAATTAAAAACAGTGGCCTGCTTTCCTTTTCTTTTTCAAAATTTGAACTTGTCTTGCCTATTTCTGGCTGCTTCTTTTTGAGCATAAGCATGTATTGTTTTCTTTTCACTTGCTTCTATGCACATTTTCATTAGATATCAACTTACTTGAAAGTTACAAGATTGTCTTCAGTTGAATGTTGAAAGTGTTCTTTTTCGGGATTTCTTGTAGCTTTCCTGAGATACTGCTTGCAAGTTTGACTAATGGCCTGACCTCCCTGTGTTCAGGTTAAAAGGAAGAAAGCTAAACATGCTGGGATGTTTGATATTGCCAAGACAGCAAATAGACCTATGATACATATAGGTGGCTGAGGTATCCTCTTATTAACATCTGTACATTTTACTACATTGACTATGGAAAAGTTTGATAATATTCAGATAATGATATTGTTATACCTTTTCTAGTAGTCTATGAGAACAATAAATTTGGTTGCTCTCAAAACCTTTTGCTGGAATTTTTTAAGTCACCTTGTTGTACATTGTAAAGAGTCAAAATATCGCTGTTGTGGATATGTATCGAGAAGCTAGTAAAATACAGGCTACTATTTATTTAAGCCATTCTATGGAATTATTGCTCGTTTAGACATCGCATGGATTTTTCTAATGCTGGTAAACATGTTGATATGGAATCTGGTGATTCTAAATATTCAGCATTCGATTCATGCTTGTCTTCCTTGTTTTAGACCAGGCGTGCAGACTTCCCTCTCTCCCCAAATGAGAACCAAAATGAATGGAGCACCTAAAGAAGCTAGACAGTTGTTGACGTGCCAAAATGTGTTGGTTGTATGTTGTACGCTCATATATAATGACAATTTGTGTAACTATTCTTCTGTAAACTCTTACAATTTCTGAATTAACGTTACTACAACTCCAATCATGATACCAATCAGGCAGCTGGTTAGCTGCCTCCCTGCAGCCCTGCTGGCTCAACGTTACTACAACTCCAATCATGAGATCAATCACAGGTGCCATGTTCTTTTTCTTTTTGGAAACAAGCAGAAGAGCAATCTAAACGGTCATACAGCAATTAATCTATATAGGGACCCTAGGCAGTACTGAGCAATTGAGAAGAAAAGGGAAAAACCAAACGTGTGCTCTGCGGGCTGAGCCCATCTCCCGTGCCGGGCTGTAGTAGTGGTCCACTGTCGGGCTGTACGATTTGGGAACTTTTTTATTTATATATTTTTAATTTAAAAAATTGCAAAATTATGCAGTTATTTTGGAAATTTACAAAAATAAGCATCTCTCGCCTGTTCAGTGAGTGAGAAATAAAAATCGCCTATCTAACGGATGATAGGTTAAAAAAATATCGATTCAACAAAGCTTTATAGAGCGCTAGATTATAGCATTGTCTATAACACACATTTGTTTCAGATTTTTTTATGACTATTTTGATAATAATTTGAAGGTTGACAATATTGGAACACAACATTTTTGTAATTTTTAAACTTATCGCTCGGTGGATGTACGATAAGTTTAAAAATGAGCTCAATCTTCAAAATACTATAGAAATAGTCATGAAAAATTCTAAAAAATATGTGGTATAGATGATGCTATAATCTAATGCTCCACAAAATTTGACTCAAAAAATTACTGAAACTTGTATTTTTTTTTCTCATCTTATAGGTCCTTTTTTTCCGAAATTGCTGAAATTTGTCTTTTTTCTCTCATCTTACCGGTCATATTTTTGCCCAAAATTTTGTAGAGCGTTAGATGTTAGCATATTGTGCATCACATATTTTTTTTAGATTTTTTATGACTACTATGATAGTGATTTGAATGTTGAGAGGATTATAATGTGGTATTTTTATGATTTTTAAACTTTAAACATACCACCGGATGGATGAGCGATTTTTACTTCTCACCTACTAGACGGGTGAAAGGTGCCTATTTCTACAAATTTCCAAAATAGCCACATAATTTTTTAAACTAAAAAATATATACAAATTTTGCGATTTGAAAGTACAAATAGAATGACCGATGTATCCCCATAAATAGGAGGAGTGGTGCTTTGGGTTTCCCGTACCTCCCCTCCTCACCGCCGCAGCTTCTATTTTACTTCATATCATTGTTGTTTGTCTATCGCCACACCTTGTTGGCTTGGCATTGGTGCCGCCTTGACCCGGTTCTAGAGTTGCCAAAGTGGTAAATTGAATCCCCGTCGCAGGCAAAGATACTTCACAACCATGAACAGGTCTAAAGCTTCGAAGATCGGTAAGTTAATTGTTCTAGTTGTCAATTTCCTTTTTTGTTTTACATCGTGGTGCTTTTTTTTCACTATGGTATGTGTGATCCGTAAATAGTGGTCTGGAACTGGGTGTTGGGGATGCCCTTCGCTGCGAAGCCTTCACGGTTTCAAGCCTAGCCGCTAGTCCTGACACCTAAACTTCAAAGGATGGGGGATGACGCTTCGCTGCGAAGCTTTCACGATTTCAAGCCTAGCCATCAGTCTTAAATGTTTAAATCATGCCAAGACAAGGCGGTGCAACGTCAAGAAGTATTTCCAAGCATAAGCGGCAACTTTCGTCAAACCATACCAATCAAAAACATCAGGGAACATACAACAGACAATTTGTTATTACATGCATCACAAACTAGGCACGTAAAACCGATATGTGCAGGAATTACAACATACGGACCCAAAAGGGGTCCATAATCGAACTAAGACACCACCACTACTACAGAAATCCTCTTCACTGTCGGTTCTAAAACCATATTCACTGTCGATTTTGGAGCCGACAGTGGACAACGGGTAATGGTAGTCATGGATTATCACTGCCGGCTCGATGTACCGGTAGTGAAGGGCATTATCACTGCCGGCTAAATCCTTCAGCTGGCAGTGATAAACCTGAAATCACTGCCAGCTGAAGGATTCAGCTGGTAGTGTTTTGCCTCTCTTCCCTCCCCTCCTCCCTCTCTCTGTCCTCTCTGTACTCCCTCTCACTCCCCGATCTCTCTGTCTCTCTCTCAATACATGCATACAATGATACATATATTTAATGTAAATCAATAATAAAAGCATCTTCATTAATACATAGTAATGAACACATATTTCAAGTCATAGGCGTCGACAAACACACATATATACATAATAGTTCTCACAGGTCACCCCCTGAAAAGTCGATTGAGTTCAGCCAGTCTAGTATCCCTCTACCTCTACATCTACCTCTCCCGCGATGAGGATCGCTTCTCCGCACTGTCGACTGTTAGCATGTGTACGTCCGGGAACGCCGGGGGGCCGATGGTGGTGGAGCGTTGGACCCGGCCACGCCTGATCGACCGCAGCGTCGCTTAAGCTCCAGGCTCGCCGGCGTGTCAAAGACATCGAAGTCTGACGCCTGAACGCCTCTACGGTTTGAGCCTTTGGCCTCCTCCATAGCACACTGACGGGCCACCCTCTCGTTCTCCTCCTGGGCACGCTTACGGGATGCAGCTTCTTGCTCCTCCGCAACGCACAGCTGATAGGCCATCCTCTCATTCTCCTCTTAGTCACGCTTCCTGGCCGCTGCTTCTTGCTCCTCCTTCGCATCATCGTTGGAAGGGCATCCTGTTTAACTTTAGCCATTTCCATGAAAATTTCACAGCATCTTCAAACACAACAGGCTTTGGTGGAGGTAGTGGAGGATGGAAATGAGACATGACACTGGCCTTATTAGGACTTCAGTACTAATTACCTGTTCAGAGAGAAAGCATTCTTCTCAAATCAGCATTTATATGCCAGTCCTACTAGTTCAGAGAGCAGCTTCTCTCAAAATGAGCTGGATGCTCTATCTGAGGTTGACCTCAAGAGTTTTCTTTTAGCAACCTAAAAGAAAACTCTTGAGGTCAACCTCAGATAGGGCGTCCAGGTCATCTTGAGACAAGCTGCTCTCTGAACTAGTAGAACTGGCATATAAATGCTTACTTTAGAAGAATACTTCCTCTCTAAACAGGCTATGTTGAAGCATCCTCGAGCCATATCATCATCACCACTATATATATTTTCCTATCACCATGCCACCCTCAAGACCACAATAGTAGATGAGATAATAGCTAGTTTGCATAGTCCATAGATAAAAGAATGTATTCCTTTCTTCTTGCAGCTACAAGCTATGTCAAGATGTGGAGAATCATGATCACCAAGATAATTCCATGATGGACAAATTTTGAATCATAGATCGTGATACATATCAGTTTAAATAGCTGGTATTGGAACAAAACAAATTGAATTGAGAAGATGTAATTAAGCCAGTGTGAACACCCTAGGCAATGGTTCTAGCGTAGCTATAGTAGGATATGACATCCACATCACCCCGGCGAAGGGCAAGGGCGAGATCTGATTGGGTGCATTGTCGACAACTACTTCAACAAATTGAAGAGCTGACGTTGCAAGGAAGGGTGGTGAGAAATTGATCGAGGTTGATCTCGTAGCTTCTGTTTGAGGTGTAGTGGTCTTTGGTTTGGAAGACCTCACATGAATTTAGAGGCGACATGTTGTGGCAACATCAAGACTAGGCCATATGTATATACATCAAGTAAATCACTAGTGGAAAAGATGATAAGCATTAAGTACAATTCTTGGTTAGCATTGTATACCGGAGACAAATGAAACATTAAATATAGATAACATTCAAAAGCTGCAGATTAAATTTAAAAAATTTCCAACTGTGGAATTGTATTGCCTTTTGTCTGATTATGATATCACAACCACCCTAAACTGTCTGATTATCTAAACTTGTCATGATTTTGCAGTTTCACATTTGAGATTAAGTAGCTAAAATCAAGGTGTTTAAAAACAAAAGCTCCAGACTTGGAATAGTAAAGAATGGCCATATTCAAATTCAGATGCTGAGATTAAGTAGCTAAAATCAAAGCGGGGTAAAAGTATCACTAGCACAATAATAGCCATGAATTGCAGATAGTTGACAAACTTGTAGAGGTGAGAAATTTGATGAAGGCCAAGTGATAGAGTGAGCAATGGAGGAGTGTCACCCAAAAGTAAGGGGTGGCCAAAACATCCTTCAGTACCATTAACATGCAAAATTATTTAGTTGCATTGTCTACACAGTGGTAGATTTTGAACTAGAATCAAATAAATGCCACAAAAATCATCAAAATGACATCAACCAGTGGTAGATTTTGAATGCACACGAGTGCAGCCGAATTTGATATCGCCTCACAACAAGGGAGGAAGGAGGGCGGGGGATTTACCTTTGCTCTATCGGTCGGTGAGGCAGGCGGGCATGGACGACGGCAGCATGAGCGGGATAGGGGACGGTGGTGTAGGGGACGGAGACGGTGGCCTCAGCTCCAGGACAAGGACGACGGGCATCCGGGGAAGGGGATGGCGATGACGGGGATCCGGGGACGATGAAGTCGGGGAGGATGCGGTGGGGACGGCGGCGTCGGGGAGGATGCAGCGGTGACGGCGGTGTCGGGGAGGAGCCGACGGTGTTGAGGAGGCGATAGGGACGGTGGTGTCGTGGAGGGCACAGGCAGGAAAATTTTTTCTAAGTGTCACAGGGCGGGAGTCGAGCAATATATGGGAGGACTTTCACTGCCGGCTCAATTTGAGCACCGGCAGTGAAAGAGTACCTTCACTGCCGGCTCAATATGACGACCGACAGTGAAAGTACCCTTTCACTACCAGCCCAATAAGTCAACTCGTAGTAAAAGTAGTTTTACTGCCGGCCAAATATGTCCACCGGCAGTGAAACCCCTTTCCCTGCTGGTGGCTTGGAGTGCAAAAAATTTGTTTAAGTTTCGCGCGCGCGCGAAGAGATTCGAACCCACGACTTGCACAAGTAAGACCAAACAAAATGTTATGCTACTCAAGTGATTTCGGTTTAATTTATACTATCTATACTTATTAACATTCTGTTGACCTAAAATCCTAATACATATTTATTTAAATTTGAACTTGCTATATACCAAAATTATATTTTGTATATACCTAAATTTTCTGGTTTAATTTTCTAATACAATAAATAAATAAAATAAATATGTTCATAACTATAAGTAATTCATTAAAAATTGAAAACAAATATGCTCATAACTATAGGTAATTCATTAAAAATAAAAAATAGTAATACATGGCAATAGTGCTAGCTTATGCTATTGATAATTTATTATTAAAAATCAAAAATCAATATGCTCAATAATAAAGATATCTTCCACCATAAACTAGAAACTGAAGGTTCCATAACAAAAGTGAGGTATAATTGCATCTAAAATAAATTCATACATAGTAATTAATACAATTTAGCTACTTTGTCTTAACGATTCGCCCTTTATTATGATCACAGCGTATATAGGGAGGTTCGTCGGTGTCTTCCATGGGACTTAGGTCGACGTCCTCTCCGAAAGAAGGTAGCGCGTTGAATTAATTGTAGTCTTCGTCGTCAACAACATTCTCCACTCCGACAATCCTTCTTTTTCCTTAAAGAACCACGTGGCGCTCCTCCTTGTTAGCCGGGCCTGGACCCTTTACATAGAAGACTTGCATAACATCATTCATAAGTACGAATTGTTCTTCTCTGTATCCAATGAGTTTTTGTCCATTGTAGTCATACCATACTTGTTGATCTTCACACCCCCTGGGAGTCTGACCCATTGGCACCGGAAAAGAGTAACCTTTAACACTCCATAGTCGAGCTCCCAGATCTCCTCTATGAATCCATAGTAGGTCTCCCTATTTCCATTACAGTCGTAGGCATCTATACGGACACCGTTATTTTGCTTGGTGCTCTTATTATCCTGAGCTCTCATATAAAATATATAGTTATTTATGTCATATCCTTGAATGTGAGGATTGTAGTTGATGGTCCGTGAGCCAATACAGTTAACTGAGCACACTCTATCTGCTTATACATCACTTGTCTACGTAACTAGGCGCCAAAATGATCTCGGTGCTCTCGTGCGATCCAAACATCAGACTTCCCTGGATTTATGGTGCGTATCATCTTCTGGTGTTCTTTGACATATAGATCCACTACAACTGATTGTTGCAGAACTGCAAAATGTGCTTGCGTGAATGAAACAGGGTCGTTAGTGCGGAATGAGTTTGCACCTATCGTCTCTTTCCTCTGTAGCCTCCACTCATGGCGAGATACAGGCACACCAATCTATTTGAGATTCATGTAGTCGACGCAGAAATCAATGACCTCCTCGGTTCCCTAGTCCTTGGCCATGCAGCCTTACGGCCAATTTCGGTTACGAACATATTTCTTTAGAACTCCCATGAACCTCTCGAAAGGGTACATCTGATGCAGAAACATAGGGCCAAGAGCCCGTATCTCTTTCACATTGTGAACAATGAGATGCACCATGATATCAAAAAATGATGGAGGGAACAACGCCTCAAGCTGGGATATAGTCTCGACCACGTCTTCCTGCAGCTTATTTAGCTTGGTTGGATTGATGGCCTTCGGTGATATCGCGTTGAAGAACGAACACAGCTTTATGATTGGGTTTCGGACCTTCGACGACAGAATACCTCTAATTACAATTGGAAGCATCGGTGTCATCATCACACGACAATCATGAGAATTCATGCCAGTTAATTTCAAATCTTTCATGTTTACTAGTCTCTTTATGTTGGTGGAGTAACCTGATGGAACTTTGATTCTATGCAAGCACTTGCACATTGCAATTTTCTCCGCCTTGCTCATACTGTAGCTAACGGGATCGAGATATTTGTCGCCTTCTTCTATATCTTCAGGATGTAGATCCTGTCTGAGTTTCAAACATTTTAGGTCCTTCTGTGCTTGGAGTGTATCCTTTGTTTTGCCAGGTATGTCTAGTAACGTACCAATCAAGCTATCACATACGTTCTTCTCAATGTGCATGACATCGATTGCGTGTTGAACCACCAAATCCGGCCAATAAGCTAAATCATAAAAAATAGATTTCTTTTTTAATATAGGAGCTCTAAGATTAGATTTCAGAACTAGTGTACTCCCGCATCCCTTTCCAAGGATAACCCTAAGTTCCTTTACCATGTCATATACATGTGTGAGGAACCGTCCAAATAGTATTCTAATTAATCATCAGGAGGATCATTATTCATAATCACAACCTCGACGATTAACCAGAATACCATTCCGGTAGTCCCGGCACGTGTTTTGTGCCCAGGATCGGAACACATGCCTTCCAACTCAAATATCACAACACAGTTTAATAGAGAGCAAATAATTAAACTGGATTACCATTATTAAACAAGCAACTGCTTCCACAATTTACAACAAAAGAGGAACAACAACAACTAAGCAGCGGAAGAAAACCTATACAACCAAAAGAGTATGGAGCCGCATGCCCTTAGGCTCCATACCAAAAGCGCCGGAGCTCGGAGTAGAAGGTGCTACTCCTGCCCGCCACCCTGATCGGCAGGCACAAAGTAGCCGAACACTGCCTCTTCATCGCCAACCTGCGAACCTGGAAGCAACTTAAGGGCAGCACCCTTAGTACGAAGGTACTAGCAAGTCTTACACAGTATGAGTATATATATTCTCGACTCCAAGGATCATGCATTTAAAGCTGTAGCAAGGATTAAGACATGTTTAAGTTCATTAAGCGGTAAGCAACCTAGACTCTAGGTGTAAGCAACTGACTTAACCAACCACCAACTCAAACCCTGCCAACCACCTGATCAAAACAGATATGTAACAACAAGTGTATAAAAGTAAACCATTCCCACCAAACCACCAACCACATACCGACCAAACCACCCAAACCATTCCCACCAAACCACCAACCACATACCGACCAAACCACCCCAATCCAACCATGCCACAACCCACATCGAAACTCTACGACCAAAATATGGTCGCTCGGTGGAGATAAGCGATAGCGATGCTCATGACCGAGAGCGCGGCAGCTCGAACTGATTTTACACCCTGCAGGGGGATACTCCTGGACCCACACGACACAGGGACCATACGGCTTGTGCCACCCGCTAAGATGCGCACAAGGGGGTACCCGTGACAACCTTTCCCAACCAGGCCCAACCATGTGGATCAACCATAGCTCGGCACGGCGGTATTAGAACTACTCCCCGAGCAAACTAATACCGCTAAAAGCCCGGACTCAAACCGGACTCACACCGTCTATGACGAGGCCCACATGACCACGTCTGCGAAGGTAATCGGCTCGCCTACCATTATATCAGCATGTGGTGAGTAAGGTATGTGCTAAAGCCGACTACACCGATGATCGGTGCTTAACCGGTGCAAACGGTCTACGGTGTCCGGGTTCCCTCCCCGAACTGCCTGAGGACTCCTCGTGAGCAGATGACACCCCTAACACCGCCCACACCTCGTCTCAACTCACCACTCACCAAACCGACTCATCATCAACACAACCATAAGTGCGAACAAATAATAAGTCCTAGGCTCGCGACAACGGTGGACGCCGTCGTCGACTTCTACCGGAAAGCCTAAGTACCACTAAGCATAGCGAACTAAAATTAGACCTCGATGACACCACTAGGCTCCTAGGAACAACACATGACACGTGACCGAAATGGGATAATGCATCGGCATAGGTTCTACCCAACTCAGTACCCGACACATGCAATGTATACATAAGCGTAGATAACATATTAAAATTTCAAGTAGACACGGTGCAATATGAACGATGCTTGCCTTGCTGCCCTGAATCAGAAAGGTGGGACGCCTCACGATCGCCCACGGCCTCCGGGATCGACGGATCGGCGTTCACTACAGAGAGCAACGCGTGCAATGTAATGAGCATGTATGAAATGCGATCATGTAAGAAAAATATGCTCCACAATACATGACAACATTACTCCAAGATCGTACTGTCCAAACCAGAATTTTCCAAGTGGTCTCAAAAGTTTGGAGTTCCTACGAATTAACTACGAATTTTACAAGCTATCAGCTATCAGGAAAGCCTGATAAACCGTGCTCGGGTGCCCGGGATGAACAGTACTCACGGGGGTACCCGGGGTGAACAGTACCCGGGGGTGCTCGGGATCGACCGTGCTCGGGTGCTCGGGGTGAACAGTACAGGGGGGTGCTCGGGGTGCTCGGGGTGAACAGTACCCGGGGGTCGTCGGGGTCGACCGTGCTCGGGGTGAACAGTACAGGGGGGTGCTCGTGTGAACAGTACCCGTGGGGTCGTCGGGTGAACAGTACCCGGGGGTGCTCGGGTGAACAGTACCCGGGGGTCGTCGGTGAACAGTATCAGGGAGTGCTCGGTGAACAGTATCAGGGGGTGCTCGCGGTGACTGAGCTCGTGCTCGGGTGAACAGTACCCAGAGGTCGTCGGGTGAACAGTACCCGGGGTGCTCGGGAGTGCTCGCGGTGACTGAGCTCGTGCTCGGGTGAACAGTACCCCGGGGGGTCGTCGGGTGAACAGTACCCGGGGTGCTCGGGAGTGCTCGCGGTGACTGAGCTCGTGCTCGGGTGAACAGTACCCGGGTCGTCGGGTGAACAGTACCCGGGGTGCTCGGGAGTGCTCGCGGTGACTGAGCTCGTGCTCGGGGTGAACAGTACCCGGGGGTCGTCGGGTGAACAGTACCGGGGGTCGTCGGTGAACAGTATCAGGGGTGCTCGGGTGAACAGTACCCCCCGGTGCTCGGGTGAACAGTACCCGGGGTGCTCGGGTGAACAGTACTCGGCGCTACAGTAAAATCAGCCTCGCGCAGCTCCAGAACAGCAGCCATTACGAAGGGAAAAACTGAGCTAAACTAACCTGGGAGTCTCTCTAAATCAAAAGTAAAAATGCCTAGAAGGGTGTACAGGGTCTAGACTTTGCTCAACCGCCTAGCAACATGATTCCTAACTCAAATCCAAATAAATCCTCATTTGTTCCCAGACTGCAGAACTTTAAGAACTTTGCAACCCTAGTTCCAGAATCAAGATCTATCCAACCAAAAATGAGCATACTTGCCATGGGAGCCTAGCAGACTCACCTAAGGTCCTTTGCTGAGGTTGGTGACCGCCAGTTGAAGGAGGAAACGACGGAAAATGGCTTGGAGAAGAGAGGAAAAACTGCTGCTTCCTTGCTTCTCCCAAAGAACACCAAACAAGTTCAGAACCAGCTCGAATTCCTTCGGGGAAACTGAAAATGAATTGGATGGACGAGTAGTCCCTGAGCTGGTGGTCAGGTGAGTACCACATACGTACCTTGATCTTGCTCCCAGAGGTAGGGATCCAAAAGGGGAAAAATGGAGCCTAAAAGAGAGAGTGAGAGACAGCCAACTCCAACTTGCTTCCTCAAAAAGCCTTATCTGGTGGAGTGGGTGAGTAGTACGTATGGGCAAGCTTTTTAGGGGGAGAGAGAGTGTTGTTGCCCACCTATAGAGAGATATTTTCCACCCAAGTGGGCCCCATTTACCTAGAGGAAAGTCCAGACTTGCTTCTAGCTCTTTTATTTCTCTTAGATTTTCCTTCTCCCACCTCATTGATTCAAAGTGAGGTGCTCCAGTGACCCAAACTGGAACATGAAGCTGAAATTGCATGTTTTAGGATTAAAACACACAATTACGGATTTTAGGACGTGACAACATGTCTCCCAATGCGATGCTTAAGTGGTGATCGAGTCTCAACTTTCCCATCAAAAGCTCTCCTGTTGCTGCGGTACGGGTGATTCTTGCGAAGAAATCTACGATGACCTAGGTACACCATTTTTCAGCTATTCTTCAGCCACAAGCTCTCTGTTTCATCCAAACAATGCACGCATGCACAGTAGCCTTTGACAGTCTAGCCCGATAGGTTCCAAGGGCTGGCCAATCCTGGATTGTTACGAATAGCATTGCGCGTAGGGTGAAGTTCTCTCATTTGTATGCATCTCATACCTGCACACCATCGTTCCACAGCATTACAAAATCTTCCATTAATAGTTTCTAGTATAAATCAATATCGTTGCCAGGTTGCCTCGGCCCTGGTATCAGCACCGGCATCATAATGTACTTCTGCTTCATACACAACCAAGGAGGAAGGTTGTAGATACATAGAGTCACATGACAAGTGCTATGACTACTACTTATATTGCCGAATGGGTTCATCCTATCCGTACTCAACCTAAATCTTATATTTCTCCCATCTTCTGCAAAGGGCTCCTTATATTTCCTATCGATGTTTCTCCACTACGTAGAATCAGCGGGGTGTCTCAGCATTCCATCATCCTTGCGCTCCTCGATATGCCACCGCATCAGTTCGTCATGCCTTTTGTTCACGAATAAACGCTCCAAACGGGGGACTATAGGAAAATACCATATCACCCTGATGAGAGGCCTTTTATTCTTTCCTTCACCAACAATATCATCACGGTCACACTTGTACCGTGATGCACCACAGACGAGACACGCTTCCAAGTCTGCATGCTCTCTACGATACAACATGCAATCGTTTGGACATGCATGTATTTTCTGCATTTTCAACCCCAATGGGCACACAACCCGTTTGACCTGGTACGTATTTTCTAGCACCATATTTCCCTTTAGAAGCAATTTCTGCAAGAACAGTAACAACTATGTGAAGCTTGCCAAACCACCCGTTGCTTACCTTCAATTGTAGTAGTGAAAGCATGGTACATAACTTTGTGTGCTCCTTCTCACAGTCCGGGAACAACGGTGTTTTAGAGTCTCCTACCGTACACTAGAACTTTTAAAACTCTCTTTCATTGGTGAAATTCCCCTCCCCATCACGCAACATCTGCTCCAGATCATCAGCGTCGGCGTCAGCCAACATCTCCTCTAGATCATCATCGATCAACGTATCTCTGACAGGCGGCATATCATTGTATTCGTCAGCCGGTATATCGGTGCACAATCTTTGTCTTCTCTGCTAATGTATTGCCCTTCCTGTACGATCTCAGCTTCACCGTGCTCAATCCAACAAGTATAGCCAGGCATAAAGCCCATTGGCATCAAGTGAAAATGTATTTGTTGGGTGGTGGAAAACTACTTTTTGTTCTTGCAATCAACGCATAGACAACACATGTATTGAGACTGTGTATTTGACTTGTGTACCAGGAAATAATCCATGCCGTTCTTGTACTCTGCGCTCACACGGCTCGTATTGTACATCCATCTTCTATCCATCTACAATTATATCATTATTGTAAATCTAAATTCATAACATTTAGAAGATTTTGCGATCACCAACAAATAAATTACATCGTCATCTCCTACCAACAATTGACCCAGGTTGGAGGAGCCGCCTTTTGTATGCTTTCACATACATTTTCGATGAGTATTTGCTGGTGCCATCCCTAGAAATTTTCTTTATTATTCAACCTTTTTGTAGAACTAATTAAGTAAAAATAAAAAATAAATACGCTCATACATAAAGTTTATATATTGGAGCTTGCTAATTAAATAAAATATAGAAAATATAATTGGATCTTGCTACATACCTAAATATCATGGAGAAATTTTCCAATTCATTAAAAATCAAAATAAATACGCTCATACCTAAAGTTTTCATATATGAGCATGCTAATTAATTAAAATATAAAAATATAATTAGAGCTTGCAACATATCATGGCTAATTTTTCTAATTTATTATAAATTAAAAATAAATATGCTCATATCTAAAGTTTCTATATTGGAGCTTGCTAAATTAATTAAAATATAAAAAATATAATTGAAGCTTGCTATATATCTTAATTTTATGTCTAATTTTTTTCTAATTCATTAAAAATAAAAAATAAATATGCTCAAATATATAGCTAATGTAAATCAATAATAAAAACACTTTCCACCATAAGCTACTAATTGATGAGATATAATTGCATATATATTGTCTTAAAACATCATGGCCATAGGTGCATCTCTATCATTTCAAAATCTAGAGCAATTTAGCAAACAAAATTCAACTAAAAATGAATTGGAGATGAAGTTACTTACCTTGGAACACCTATGGCATGAAGATTGCTCAAAATTTTGAAACCACTAAGAACTTGGTGACAAAAATGACCGCCGCCGAGCAAACAGAGCTCCTCTCTGTTGTGTGCTCGGACTTGGGGAAGGAGAGTGTGACTTTTATATAGTCGAGATATCACTGCCGGCTCATATAACAAGCTGACAGTGATATCCTGTTATCACTTCCAGTCGGTGGATTAAACCGGTAGTGAATATGAAGCAGGGTATCACTATCGGCTCAAGCCAATAGTCGGTAGTGATGTCCTTACCACTGCCGGTTCGTAAGCCACAATGACTATATTTTCCCGCACGATTAATGAATCGGCAGTGATCGACCGATATATATTGAAGTTTATGTAGTATTGCACAGTCCCGATTGTGTGACTCGAAACTGCCAATCATCCTGCGAGTATGCTGGATGGTAGCAACCAAGCTACGGAGGGCAGCATCTTCTGGGAATGAACTTCCTCTGATGTCCTCGCCCTTAAGCTAAAACCGAAAGATCAGAAACCAAAAAAATTAATTAATCTGTCGGTTGATTAAAATATACTTGCTGATTGTTTTTACTTATTCTTGTGTTTTATTTGATCTTGAATCATACATGCTAAGTGTTTATACTCACTCTTATATTTTATTTGGTTTTTAATATCAAGTAATCACGGCATGTATGGGATGTGTAGCACCATCAACCTGAGCGTGCGCACACACAAAATCTTAATTAATCATTCATCTTAATTAAGTAGAACTTTATTGTTAGTTTTATTTGGTTAAACTCTTGTAAGGTTTAGATGTTATCATGATTAGGGTGGTCACCTTTATTAGATCTTTAGGTCGGGTATGATATTTACCTACTGCTTATATAATGTGCTTGAGATTACTCAATGACTTGCTTGTCCATGATGTGCATAACTATAAGGGAACTTTGCCCGGATTTTCTATAAATTCTAAATTTAGTGGGATTTAAGTGTGATGTTGTAGCATTCCAGGCATGAAGCTAACGAGGGCGTTACATATGGCGAGGAGCGAGCACAAGTAGGCGTCATCCATTCGTCCTCCGTCCACGCCGTCGCCCGTTGCTTGTCCTCCGCTCACGTCGTCCTTACCACCTTCGGCGGCTCAACGCCCCTAGCTACGTCGATGCCGTACCACTGCTCGATTTGCTAGTGTAGTAGTGTCCCTGTGTGCAAATGCTTGATCTGCTAGGTAGCTAGTAGTAGTACTGCTCGATCTGTCTTCTTTTTTATATGGATCGAGCTGCGTTCAATGTGCTCAAACTGCTAGTACTCTGGTTGTTTATATTACTTCTAAGTCAAAGAAGTGTCATCTGTCCTAATTTTATCTCCCTTTTTACAGCACTCATTTGATCGCTACAAATTATGGTGTACATATACTGAATATTCTTTTGAGTATTTTTTTTCTGACACATGAGTCCTCTGCAGGCCCTACGGTGACTTGGGGCTCCAACAGGGTCAGGGATGGGGGACATTTCTACCTATTTTGTAGTTAAGGCCGGAACGGGGATCAAATTTCGGGGGTTGGAGCGGGGACGGGAGCCATCCCGCCCTGGTTCCACCCTACAAATGGAGCCTGAGTTTGCCCTGATGAATCTTGACTGCACAACACAAATCCATATGCCTGTGATTAATTACCACGAACCATTGTCAGTGAGGAGAACTGACGCTGTCCATTGCGATATTGATCCTCTAGGCCTCCGTTTTCACTCTGTTGCGTCGCCTCCAAACCTGCAGCAGCAGCCCGACCGCACGAGCTATCCGTTGTGCATGAGCCCCCGACTCCATGCACTTGGGCTGACCAAAGATCTGGAAAGCTCAAGGCCCGACCACTCGGTCCTAGGCGATTTCCTATCCTCCGCGCCTCCATTCATGAGGAGTTCCTGGAGAAGCTGCTGCCGAGGGGGCATGTAGCCACACCCTTTGCATTACCTGCTCCGCTGCAACATCTCGCATTTCTGGTCCCCAGCAAATTGATACCGACTTATTTTATCCCCAACACAAGTGAATTGTGTGTGAGGATTGAGAAATATCGATGGCTCCAAAACTGTTTGCGACAATCCAGCCATATTGACACGGTTTATATATGCACCTGTTATAATTTTTTAAAACATTCTTACATGTAGAGGATGGTCGTATATATGAGTTTGTGAAAATTTGTAAAATGATACGACTGTATGCGCGCGCCTGGTACCAGGATAGAACGTGGACTATTTTATTTGTCACTTTTACTAGTTAGTACTGTATCCGTTTTGGTTTACTGATAACTAATAAGTTACCGTAGTAATTTTGACGGTGTGTTTTTTTTAAAAAAAATTACAAACACTTAAAAGTATATAATACTAATGAAATATATTTTACAAAGAATTTAATGATAAAAAGTATTAAATATCTATAAATGTTTGTAAAAAATATAAAATCAAAATTGCTAAAGTAAAATAATTGGTGATAAGTAAAAAAATGAAAGTAGTATATTATATTTCATTGACAATATTATATGACCTGTGCACCGACCATGAAGATTTTGGAACTGTTTGGTTAGGAGTCAAAGCGAGCTAAACCAAATTTTAATCGTGTTTCAAAAATCTGGTCTCCACTTAGCCAAAATTTTTCTATAGCGTTTCTAAACAAATCTCAGACAGTCAAATCGTCCGTCAAAATTTTTAACCAACCAAAGTTTAGTTTGATCTCAAACCAAATATCATTTTAACAGTCAAAATTTAGCACTGTTTTAATTTAACATCTGATTAAATTTTAGGTTAGCTGGTAGGACAAAAACCAAACATCCCCTTTAAACCTGAATTGGACGGACCTCTCGAGTCAGCGCTGTAC
This sequence comes from Phragmites australis, assembly GCF_958298935.1. Lineage (NCBI taxonomy): Eukaryota > Viridiplantae > Streptophyta > Magnoliopsida > Poales > Poaceae > Phragmites > Phragmites australis. The sequence goes on along the minus strand of NC_084936.1, from coordinate 13,939,149 downwards.
GGCTGTACCTAGAAGACTCCAAGACGGTCAATTCGCCTCTTCCTACCAGCTTCACGAGGTGCACTTCTTTGACACGCTGCCTCGTGTCCGGACACGTCGCGCCGCACGGCGAGCGTCTCCCACGTGCACCGGAGAACGTGTCACCACGGAGGCACTTGCATGTCCATGCACTACACCTGTGTACACTATCCGTTTACAGCCCCTCTATAAGAGGACAAGCAACTCGTCTCAATCATCTCTCAGGTCTCGAAAATTCCTTCGATTAATCCCCTTACTAGTATTAGCTAACAACGACACTACTTGCAGAGAGAGAGAGAGAGAGAGAGAGAGCAGCCATGCAGGCCGGGAAGAGCGCGATGGAGGCGACAAAGGAGGCCACAGCCAACCTCGGCGCATCGGCGAACGCCGGCATGCAGAAGACCCGTGCCGTCGTGCAGGGGCAGGTTGAGAAGGCCACGGCGCACAACGCGTCGGACAAGGCCGCGGCGGAGGCGAACCAGCGGGACCGCGTGCGCCTCGCGGAGGAGGAAAAGCAGGACGCCATGCGCGCCACCGCGGCGGCCAAGCAGCGCGCCACCGGCGCGGGCACGTACCAACACCCGTCGCAGGGCGCGCCCGGCATTAGCGCCCAGGGCCACGGCGCCGCTCCCACGGGAGGGCACGTCGAAGCCGGCGTCGCCGAGACCCGGCCCATCGGCATAGGGACCGGCACGGCGCGTCCCAGCGCTGCGCACAACCCGCACGTCGGGAGCGACTTCTCGCAGGCGCGCGGGACCGGCGGGCAGTACCAGTGAGATCGAGCTATGTAAACAGATTAGGTAACCGTGTGGTGTGATTAATGCGGAGAGAGATGCTTGTACATGAATAAGTTTGCGCCTGTCGGATAATCATGCAAAGTAATTCACTCCAACATGACCTGTACACCGACCGAGGAAGACGCCATACGCAGTAGGTATCCTAATTTTATATAAGTATTTGCATAATCGACCCTTTAATCCAGAGACAGTGCTAATCAGCCCACCTTACTAGCAGGTTTGCTCGCGACACAAATCGGACAGGAAACGACAAAGGAGCGTCCTCCGTGTCACCACTCCAGACAGCCCCTACTTTCTTTTTTGCATTTTTCTTTTTTAAAAAGTTTATATGAAAAAAGTTCTGTTTAAAAGTTTTGAGATAAACTTAAACGAGAAAAGTTTCGTTTCAAAAGTTTTGGAAAAAAGTTTTGCAAAACTTTTATTTAAAAGTTTTGACAAAAAATTAACTAGAAAAGTTATTCTAAAACTTTTCGAGAAAAGTTACCGTGAAAAAAATTAAATTATCAGAACACTTAGCCTGTTTGCTCAGTAGGATTCAGGCTTGCAGACTCCACAGCCGCATAGTGTGGCCTAGCAAGTGGGAGCACACGAGGTAGGAGACCTAAAATCTTGTGGGCTCACGAGCAATTCCTTGTGCGTGCCTATAAAACATTTTTTTCACCAATAGTAGTCTCCGTGGTGGTTGGTTGACTGAAAAGTATTTGGTCTGATGGGGAAATTAGATTTTGTGTTCCGTGTATATTTGCAGTAAAGGTAGTTCCCGAAGGTCATTTGGGACGGGGATTCTTGTCCCGAAATGCTCTTGGGTGCTAGTGGGGGTTTCAGGAAAAATATGTGGGTTTCCGCATTGAAGGCATCATGCAACAATGTTGAAGATCTTCTGGTTGATTTTGGTTTTATGAAGTATCATATTAGAGAATTTTTACAGTGCTTGTCACTTATAGGACATAGGTAGTACTCCATCTGGTTGCAAATGTAGGTCGTTTTAGCCTCCTCAACTATTCTTTAAATATAAGTCATTCTCGAACTTCTATGCTTTTTTTCTCTTTTGTTCCTATCTTGCTTTTGTTTAATAAATGCTACCACTCTCATAAATATATTTTTTTCAATACAGAATAAATGAAAGGCAACAAAGTCATTTGGTCTACTTTCTTAATTCTTGTGCACAAGTATAAAACGACCTACATTTGCAATCGGAGGGAGTATCAATTTAATCTGACTATTTACGTGATTGGATATTTTTATAATTATCGTATTTTCAATTAAATTAACAACCATGCTATTCAGGGGTGGGTGAGAGTGACATGATGATATCTTGAAATGACCTCTACATTGTACTGACTCCGGTGTGGTGCTGCTATACGTAGCCATGATCTTGGTGTACAGGTCGATGCGATGGTGGCTATAGCATCTAGGCCCCTAGGTAAGAGGTAAGAGTTTCGGTGATTAATGACAACCGTATCATTGTGACTAACGTATGCGCTTTGAACAGTATAAAAGAAAAAGAAAAACATAATTGACAATGATGTCTTGATACTCTTGCCCTTTAAAGAGCTTATATGGACGATCAAAGGACTGGTACATGAAAGATAAGGATCTTCTAGTTCTAAGTGTCACAAGGAGATGAAGGATACTTAGAGTAGTATAGGTTCTATTTCTTTTTAGTCTTTTGACCGTACTATAAAGAGGGGTTAAGAGTTGTAGCTTGACCTAGGTGAGTCTAGATATATTTGATGCACACTTGTGACTTTCTATTGCTAGGTTGGCCATAAAAGCTTTTGGTTCAGTATCCAAGAAGTTAGAACTCAAGACGGCTTTGAATTAGATAAATTCAGCAAAAATTCAACTCACCGGATGATCCTCTGTAGAAAGAGTGATCTCACCGGAGCAATTTCCTAAGAGTTCTGACTTGAAAATTTGTTGAAGACCACGCCGGATAGTCCGGCGCTCGAGTGGTGAGATCACCGGAGAAATATTCGCAGTGAAGTCTCGGATTAAGTCTACACACCGGTTGGTCTGTGTCGGAGAGTGAACTCCTGTCGCAGGGATCCCGAGAGACCCCTCTTTAGAGATTCGGCCGGGGGGATGATCCTAGAAAAGCTTGTACGGGAAAAAAGCGGGAACGAAAGTAAATGCGCTGGCTTGCGGGTACACCGGGTTTTTGAACAGGTTCGGGCCGCGCGGGGGCGTAACACCCTACTCCTGTATGAGTGTTATATCTATCCTTGAAGGGGATCCTTCAAGGATATATCTGGTTCTCCAAGGAGAGCTGTTTACAAAGAGCTGGAGGCTCTTATGTTCTAGCTAGCTGGTCTCTTCATCGTCTTGCGATCGGGGGCTGTTGTTTTCTTGTTCTTCGACTGACTCTCTTCTTCTCCTTTTTTCTCCTTTTCTTTTCGGTGTCCTCCATCCTTTCCTTTTATAGATGCGCCGACCTCGACATATCCTGAATGGGAAAGAGGGGACGCGAATGCCCAGGTGCCACGGAGAAAGGCGTAATCATTTCTTTTTGGCGAAGTGACAGGGGCGGTGGAGGAAGGCGGCGTGCATTCGACCACCAGCCGCTGCGGAAGCTTCGGGGTGCTCTGAAAAGGGCCCACCGGACAGCCTCAGAGGTGCCCGGTGCGCCCACCCTGTCTTGTTCTCCTGCCAGGGCAGGGTGGCAGGCCGAGCGCTTCGATTCTGGCGACGTTATCCCGAGGCGCGCAGGCGAAAACGGGACGGGACCCGTGCATTTAATGGACCCACGCCCCCCTGCCATTGCATGGCAGGGTCTGACACTGGGGCGTGGGCAGCCGAGAATGTCAGGATGTCAGAATGTCAGGCCACGCGCGCCTATTAAATGCGGCATCGGGCCCTTGACTGGATGACACCCTGACGACGGGGCCCTTCGAGTCTTTGAACGAGCTTGCGCGAACCTTCGGGGGACCGAGTCCTCGGGGGCTGCCACGTGCAGCCCCGAGCACTCTCTCCCGAGCACTTCAGCGGGACCTTCGGGGCACCGAGTCCTCGGGGGCTGCCACGTGCAGCCCCGAGCACTCTCTCCCGAGCACTTCAGCGGGACCTTCGGGGCACCGAGTCCTCGGGGGCTGCCACGTGTAGCCCCGAGCACTCTCTCCCGAGCACTTCAGCGGGACCTTCGGGGCACCGAGTCCTCGGGGGCTGCCACGTGCAGCCCCGAGCACTCTCTCCCGAGCACTTCAGCGGGACCTTCGGGGCACCGAGTCTTCGGGGGCTGCCACGTGCAGCCCCGAGCACTCTCTCCCGAGCACTTCAGCGGGACCTTCGGGGCACCGAGTCCTCAGGGGCTGCCACGTGCAGCCCCGAGCACTCTCTCCCGAGCACTTCAGCGGGACCTTCGGGGCACCGAGTCCTCGGGGGCCGCCACGTGCAGCCCCGAGCACTCTCTCCCGAGCACTTCAGCGGGACCTTCGGGGCACCGAGTCCTCGGGGGCTGCCACGTGCAGCCCCGAGCACTCTCTCCCGAGCACTCTGTTTCTACCTATCTTGCAGGGTGGTGATATGTGGTGGACGGCCGGTCTGGCCTCGGGACTTAGGGACCCCTGGTTCTAAATACACCGACAGTAGCCCCCGGGCCCGCTGGCAGTCGATGGGACGGAGACTGCGAATGGGCCCTTCGTCGCGACCGAGGCCAAGGCTGGCCGGACGCCATGTGGCAAGCTTTCGAGAGGTGGCCCCTGCGGATTTTAGACATCAAGTATGCCCCAACGGGAAAATGAGTGGTCGCGTGCCCATACAACTTCCGAGGGGCACGATAATCATACGGGCGGCCCGCGCGGTCGCCGCGCAGATCGAGGAAAATACGCCTGGCAACCGCTGACATCGCGCGATCGGCGGGAGATTCGCCTGACAGTTGCGTCGACCGAGGCGACGCTTCGCCGAGCGATCCGTCCGGGGCGGCAGTTTTTGAATTTTGAGATATAAAAGGGGGAATGGATCGGTCCGTTCCCCTTTTTCACGCTCTCTCGCACCCGTGCTCCTGCTTCCTTTGCGCTTCGAAGCCCCTAGAAAATTCCCAGGCGACCGGAGCGTTCTTCCTTCTCTCTCTCTTCACCACCAAAAAACGCCTTCCACTCCGCTGAGATGACGAGGGTTGGAGGAGGACGCCGGGATAGGACTCCGGACAGCATCTTGCCGGAATCTCGCCTGAGGAATGAGGAGGTGGCGGATAAAATCAAGAAGCTGCTGGTGCCGGAAGGTCAGGAGGGTGCTGGCCCGGCGGGAGAATGAGCTGAGTCGCCGGGAAGGCGAACTGAATCGCCGAGAGGGCGAGCTGAGTCGCCGGGAGGGCGAAGCCGCTGCCGCGGCGGCCACCGCGGCTATCAGGGCGGAAGAGAATGCGAAACACGAGGCGGAACTGACCGCCCGTGAACAAGCCCTGTCCGAGGTGGTGGCTAAGGCGAAGCAGGATGCCGTCCCCGCCGCAGCTGGCGGTTCTTCCGGTCCGGCCGAGGACCAGGGACTCGAGGCACAGCTGCGGGCTGCCAGGGAGAAGCTCGAGGCAGCCTTTGTTTCGCGGGTCAACCTCGTGCAGATGCTGGAGGATATACTCCGGCGGATGCGACGGGCCATGGAGAAAGGTGGTCTTGGGCGGCTTGTCGGCGACACGAAGGGCGACGGCCCCGCACGACAAGTGTTGGAGCTGCAGCAGGTCTGCGAGCGCCTCGAGACCCTGCCCTGGGCAGTTCAGGAACTTGCCGCCCGGGAGGGACGCGGCTTGGCCCAAGCCGTGGCCGAGCATGTCCTGGCCTGCTACCGAAGCAGGGACCCGGACTTCCCATTGGAGCCGGCGCGGGAGGGAGTGGTCGAGGCTGAGGAGGAGGTCGCCCGAGCAGCGGTTAGGAGTACCGCCTCTGCGGTGGCGGCCGGCTTCAGGCGAGAGGTGCCGCCACCGCCAGCCCCCGGGGACGACTCAGAGGACTCAGCCGACGCCTCTGCCGCTGACTAGGCCTTCGGCGCCCTTTTTTCTTTTGTTGTAGATGCAGGAGTGAATATTAGGAGTGAACCCTTAGAAAAATGCTTTGTCTATGTCTTGTGAATATAATGGCAGCTTTTCCTTGGGCTCGCAACTCCAATTTCTCTGTATGCTTGATGTTTCCTCTGGCGCTCCGCCTGGAAGTCCCGAGGAGTACTCAGTCGGGCCGCTCCCGACCTTCCCATCCCCGAGAAATGAAGTTGTTCTGGTTGCTGGCGCTGGCGCAGCCAGCCTTCAAGCTCTCGCGAGTCCGTACTGCCTAGTTTAAGAAACAAAGACACAGACTCCGCTGCTCGGGAGATGGAACGGCCCTGCCCGGAACACGCCGTGCCCAGCGGACACCTTTTCACTTTGCGACCACTCAGCCGGTAGAAGGGAGACGCGTGTGAGCGAGAATGTGACCAAGAGTCCTCGCGGTCCGGTGGTGCCCGGGCTCAAAAAAGGGCCGGATCGAGCACTGACAGCCTGCCCCCAAGGCCTGAGCTCCGGACTACTCGAGCAGCTCGAGTGATAGGATTACCCAGGGCACCTGAGGACCCGGTAGTGCTCGGGGTCCTTAAGAGCGGACCGAACACCACGACCACCACGAAGGGCTTCGGTCAGACGTTACCGCACGCACGGTACTCCTTTCTACGAACCGCTCTGTCGTTCTGGAAAAAGGCCGACACGCGGCAGGGTTTTTGCGTGCCAAGAGACCACCTCACCGAGCAGATTAAAGCGCAAGAGCCCCCGAGAATGACTCGGGAACATAAATTTACTGAAAGCAGACTTGTCTGAACATAACCACTCACCGGACAGCCGTCGGCCTTCCGGCCAGCCGACCCAGAAGGGGTTGATTCCGAGCTCGGGGGCCCGGGGACTTGATCCTTTCAACGGAGCGCCCGAGCGCCCAGAGTCATACGAGGCTCCTAGGGTCGGGTGATCTCGACCACCCAAGCCTAGGCGGTAGGACCACCCGAAGACCCTTGGGGCCGACCAGAGACCGGGGCATTGAAGCCCTCGCGGCCGAACTGCTTGTGATTGCCGACCTGTGACTTAAGAGAGAGAATATAGAATTTCTTTGTCTGGTGCGCTCTGTTAGTGCGGTACTTGCCATAGACTGCTCTCGTTTTTTCGACCCGAGACCTCTCGAATACCCGAACCGGCAGACAAAGGCGGACAGAGGCATAACCTAGAGGTCCTATGGTTCGGTGGCGCCCGGGTATGACAGGCCAGACCGAGTACCGACAGCCCGCTCCGAGGGCCTGAGCTCCGGCCTACTCGAGCAGCTCGAGTGATGGGATTACTCAGAGCGCCCCGAAACTCGGTTAGTGCCCGGGAGCCCGTCACGACACCGAACACCACAGCCTACCATGTCGGACGTAAGTCAGCGGCGACTGCTCGCATGTATACCGATTGGGATTCTTTTGTCAACGGGAAAAAATGAGAGAGCGAACTTTTTCTCGCACAACCGAGCACCTCACCAGACAGATTAAACATAGGGAATCCAGAGATATAATTTGACATAGTGATTGCTTATTAAAATACTGAATGTACGATATTTACAAGGTTGCGTGACAGCAATTTACCACACGGGGCGAAGCCTCCAGACTGCTCGGGCGGGGAGAAGCCCCCGGCCTTATCAACCTGAACCGCGAGCTTGACCGTCTACGGGTAGAAGCGTCGAAGATGCTCGATGTTCCACGGATTCGGGAGTGGCTGCCCTTCCTCCGTCGCCAACCTGAAAGAACCTGCCCGGGGGACTGCAATTACGGTGAAAGGACCTTCCCACACAGGGGACAACTTATTCATTCCTTCGCGCGACTGGATGCGCCGGAGAACTAGGTCCCCCACCTCGAGAGACCGGGCCCGGACGTGACGCAGATGATAACGACGCAGACTCTGCTGGTACCGAGCCGCCCGGACAGCAGAACGCCGCCGGCGCTCTTCCAGGTAGTCTACGTCGTCGCGCCTTTGATGCTCCTGCTCGCCCTCAGAGTATGCGTGCACTCGAGGGGAGCCTAGAGTAAGCTCGGAGGGGAGGACCGCCTCGGCGCCGTAGACGAGGAAGAAAGGAGTTTCCCCGGTAGCGCGGCTTGGCGTAGTCCGGTTGGCCCATAGCACGGCTGGCAGCTCATCCACCCATCCCTTCCCGTGCTTAGCGAGCACGTCATAGGTCCGGGTCTTGAGGCCCTTTAGTATCTCCGCGTTGGCACGCTCGACCTGCCCGTTACTCCGAGGATGAGCGACGGAAGCGAAGCAAAGCTTGATGCCAAGATCCTCGCAATAGTCCCCGAACAAGGCACTAGTGAACTGGGTGCCGTTGTCGGTGATGATCCGATTGGGGACACCAAAACGGCTAGTGATGCCGCGGACAAACTGGAGCGCCGTGCTTTTGGTCACCTTGATGACTGGGACTGCCTCCGGCCACTTGGTGAATTTGTCGATAGCGACATATAGATACGCATAGCCCCCGACTGCTCGGGGGAATGGACCCAAAATGTCCAAACCCCAGACCGCGAAAGGCCATGACAGGGGAATGGTATGGAGAGCCTGAGCTGGCTGGTGAATCTGCTTTGCATGGAACTGGCATGCCCTGCAGCGCCGAACCAGCTCGGAAGCATCCTGGAGAGCTGTGGGCCAGTAGAAACCTTGCCGGAAGGCTTTCCCGACCAGCGTGCGGAACGATGAATGGCCACCGCACTCGCCCTCGTGGATCTCAGCGAGAAGATCGCCGCCTTCTGCCCGAGAGATGCATTTTAGGAGGACACCTCCTGCGCTACGTCGGTAGAGATCCCCGTCTACTATGGCATAGCGTTTGGACTGCCGAGCAACCCTTTCGGCAGTCGCCTCATCCTCGGGTAGGAACCTTTCTTTCAAGTACCCTCGGATGTCAGACATCCACGAGGCATCTTGAGAACATTCGGTGAGCACAGCGCACTCGCCGGATGGCGGCGCCCTGACGGGGTTTCCCACTGAGGGCACCGCCGGGGTCCCCTGAATTGAGTTCGAGGTTTCCCCTTCATCCTGTTCGGCAGGCAGGACGGAAGGCCGTGCGAGTCTTTCTTCAAAGACTCCGGCAGGGACGTGCGCACGTGATGAGGCCAGGCGAGAGAGCTCGTCGGCCGGAGCGTTGTCGCGTTCCGTTACTGGAAGTGGAGCCGGAACGCTGGAGACGGTGCCCACCGGCCATCTTTTCCTGTGGAGAAAAAAGGGAAACAAACAATCTAGGGATATTCCCCCCTACCTGGCGCGCCAGCTGTCGGAGAGTGAACTCCTGTCGCAGGGATCCCGAGAGACCCCTCTTTAGAGATTCGGCCGGGGGGATGATCCTAGAAAAGCTTGTACGGGAAAAAAGCGGGAACGGAAGTAAATGCGCTGGCTTGCGGGTACACCGGGTTTTTGAACAGGTTCGGGCCGCGCGGGGGCGTAACACCCTACTCCTGTATGAGTGTTATATCTATCCTTGAAGGGGATCCTTCAAGGATATATCTGGTTCTCCAAGGAGAGCTGTTTACAAAGAGCTGGAGGCTCTTATGTTCTAGCTAGCTGGTCTCTTCATCGTCTTGCGATCGGGGGCTGTTGTTTTCTTGTTCTTCGACTGACTCTCTTCTTCTCCTTTTTTCTCCTTTTCTTTTCGGTGTCCTCCATCCTTTCCTTTTATAGATGCGCCGACCTCGACATATCCTGAATGGGAAAGAGGGGACGCGAATGCCCAGGTGCCACGGAGAAAGGCGTAATCATTTCTTTTTGGCGAAGTGACAGGGGCGGTGGAGGAAGGCGGCGTGCATTCGACCACCAGCCGCTGCGGAAGCTTCGGGGTGCTCTGAAAAGGGCCCACCGGACAGCCTCAGAGGTGCCCGGTGCGCCCACCCTGTCTTGTTCTCCTGCCAGGGCAGGGTGGCAGGCCGAGCGCTTCGATTCTGGCGACGTTATCCCGAGGCGCGCAGGCAAAAACGGGACGGGACCCGTGCATTTAATGGACCCACGCCCCCCTGCCATTGCATGGCAGGGTCTGACACTGGGGCGTGGGCAGCCGAGAATGTCAGGATGTCAGAATGTCAGGCCACGCGCGCCTATTAAATGCGGCATCGGGCCCTTGACTGGATGACACCCTGACGACGGGGCCCTTCGAGTCTTTGAACGAGCTTGCGCGAACCTTCGGGGGACCGAGTCCTCGGGGGCTGCCACGTGCAGCCCCGAGCACTCTCTCCCGAGCACTTCAGCGGGACCTTCGGGGCACCGAGTCCTCGGGGGCTGCCACGTGCAGCCCCGAGCACTCTCTCCCGAGCACTTCAGCGGGACCTTCGGGGCACCGAGTCCTCGGGGGCTGCCACGTGCAGCCCCGAGCACTCTCTCCCGAGCACTTCAGCGGGACCTTCGGGGCACCGAGTCCTCAGGGGCTGCCACGTGCAGCCCCGAGCACTCTCTCCCGAGCACTTCAGCGGGACCTTCGGGGCACCGAGTCTTCGGGGGCTGCCACGTGCAGCCCCGAGCACTCTCTCCCGAGCACTTCAGCGGGACCTTCGGGGCACCGAGTCCTCGGGGGCTGCCACGTGCAGCCCCGAGCACTCTCTCCCGAGCACTTCAGCGGGACCTTCGGGGCACCGAGTCCTCGGGGGCCGCCACGTGCAGCCCCGAGCACTCTCTCCCGAGCACTTCAGCGGGACCTTCGGGGCACCGAGTCCTCGGGGGCTGCCACGTGCAGCCCCGAGCACTCTCTCCCGAGCACTCTGTTTCTACCTATCTTGCAGGGTGGTGATATGTGGTGGACGGCCGGTCTGGCCTCGGGACTTAGGGACCCCTGGTTCTAAATACACCGACAGTCTGGCGTAGCAAAGAGTCATCACCGGATGATTTTATACAGAGAGGTTGCAAACTATCATCTAGCCCGTTTCAACGCGCCGGATGATCCGGCTTAAGTCCTGATTAATCGCCGAAGCTTTAACGGCTAATGGAATAGTTAACGGCTATTTTGTCAGGGGTATTAGCACCGGATATTCCGATGTGAAGTTAGTTATTCACACCAGAACTTCTGGCGTTAAGAAAAATTCTGGGTTTTTAGGCAACGGCTAATTCTTGATCCTTAGCCTATAAATACCCACTCATTTGGACCTCTCAGTATCTCTTGCGACCCTGTAGCAGCTCATACACTTGGTGTGTCATTTAGAAGCAAGGGAGAGCACTTGTGTTAATTCCAAGTTCTTAGTTGAAGATTAGGGACTTCTTTAAGTGCTTGAAGAGTAACAAGTGTGCATCTAGCTGTTGTCTAGGTTTGGTCTTTGTCAATTGAAGCTTGAGGCTTGTTACTCTTGGTGGTTGGTAACACCTAGACGGTCTTGGTGATCGGAGGTTCTCTCGGTGAGCTCTTGGAGGACTTGTGGGAGCTCCGGGAAGAGATGATGTACTTGGTTTGATGCCCGCCAATTCGGAGATGGAGAAGGGGCAATCAAGAGGGAGCACTTGAGTCTTGGTGACTCAAGGGGGAGCTACATCCTTGGTGGATGCTCCAACGAGGACTAGGGGGAAGTGCTAACTTCTCGAAACCTCGGGAAAAAATCGGTATTCTCTTCTCCAACTATTTACTTTCCTGTATTTTACTTTGAGTATCTTTTCTATTGCGAGTCCTTCTTTAAAGTTCTCTCTCTTGGCTATCTTGCTTGTTTAGTTGCCTTGTCCTAATTTAAATCATGTAGTCGCATTCTTTTTATCTAGGCTAAGGTTTTATTTGTTTAAGCGGTAGAGTTTTTAATTAGCGTCCAATTCACCCCCCCTCTTGGGCCATTCGATCCTTTCAATTGGTATCAGAGCCTCGTGCTCTTGATAGGCTTAAAATCCTAGAGAAATGACCCTAGGGAGCGGAAGTAGCGTGCCAAGGTTTGAGGGAAAGAACTTTGCCTATTGAAAAGTTCGCATGGCGAGCTATCTTGAGGCTATTTCCCCCGAGTGTTGGCAAGCCACCTCTGTTGAGTTTGATCAACCTTTTACCGAACAAGAAGTTAGGTGGAATGCTAAGGCTAAGAATGCTATATTTGAGGGAATTAGTGAAGAAGTTTTCTCTAGAGTTAGAAGCAAAGAATTCGCTCATGACATTTGGGTCGCTCTTTGTGAAATTCATGAAGGGTTTAGGAGAATTCGTGACGAAAGATATCATGTGCTTATGAATGTTCTAAATCAATTCAAGATGTTTCCAAATGAATTATGCAATGACTGTATACTCGTATGAACATGCTTGTTGAAGAAGTCAATTCCCTTGAACTCACCCAATTGTCCGATAGAGACATTATTCGTAGGATCTTGATGGTGCTTCCCAAGCCACAATACAATATTGTCATCTCTCTTCTTCATGAAAGGGACATCAATGACATGACCATCACCGATGCCGTGGGAAAGATATGTGCTCATGAGATGTTCTTGTTCGGAGATCATGAGTCTTCATCCAAGAAAAACCTTGCTCTCAAAGCAAAGATGGTTGACAACAACAAGAAGAAGATGAAGCTTCCATCATCAAGTGAAAGCGATGAAGATGATGATAATGATGAAGATGATGATGATGACTCCGACACCGAGCTTGCTCTTCTCATGAGAAGAACCACAAGGATGATCTCTAAGTTTCAAAAGAAGGGCTACAACTATGATCCTAAGAAGAACAAATTTCGCTCAAAGAAATTTGACAAGTTCGGTGGCGGAGACAAGAAGAAGTGCTACAATTGTGGTAACCTTGGTCACATTTTGTATGATTGCCCTCATCCCGACAAGAGAAACAAGAATAAGTCCAAGAAGTTTGATGCAAGTGAGGATGAGGACAAGCACAAGAAGAAGGATCAAGATAAGAGGAAGAAGAAGCTCTTTAACAAGAAGGGTGGAGGACGTAAGGCCTACATTGTTGATGAATGGGTATCCGGTGAAAGCTCAAGTGATTATTCAAGTGATAATGATGACAACAACTTCGTGGGTCTCGTCATCGTCAATGATGATCCACCTCTACCTCCACCACCTATATGCCTCATGGCAAAAGGTAACAACAAGGTGAGTGGTAAGGAAGATGATAGTAGTGATGATGATGGTCTTTCTCCTAATGATCTATCTAAGCTAATAAATGACTATGCTACTATTATCAAAAGGCAAAAGGCTAAAATCAAGTCGCTTGAAAATGCTAATTCAATGCTTAGTTCTAGTCATGATGAATTGCTTGCTAAATACAATAATTTGCTTGAGAAACATGATGAAGTAGTTGCATCTAGCAAGTCTCTTAAGGCTAGTAACTACAAGCTAAAACTTGAGCATGATGGCTTGATGTACAAACACCAAGAACTTGAGTATGCCTATGATGCCATTGATCATAGCTTGAATGAATTGGTTGATATTGATGTAGTTAAGGTCAATGCATCTACCTCTTGTGATGATCTTCTTGATATACCATGTGATGTTACATCATCCTCTAAGACTAACCATGCAAGGGAGCAAGAGCTTGAAAGTGAGATTGCAAGTCTCAAGTCTTGTGTGGCCCGGTTGACTAAAGGGGAGTACAAGCACAAGAAAATCCTCATGAAGAATGCTTTATACTACAACAAGAAAGGACTTGGATGCTTCCCCAACCCGGTAAAAAGGGTCATGAAGACACTGGAGATCAAGAATTGTTTCATCAAGGAAGTTGGTTCATATTGCCAACATTGTCAAGTCACCGGACACCACACGAGGGAGTGTCCAATTCCTACTAAACCCCTTCCTATTTTGCCTTCTAAATACAAGTCCACATTTAATGATCATCATTTTCTATTGCATAAGCTTAAAAATGGTAAAATCATGGCAAAATTCATTGGAACTCAAGCTAAGGGCAAACTTCCTAGGCAACTTTGGGTGCCTAAATCTCTTGTGTCTCACATGAAAGGTACCAAACTTGGTTGGGTACCTAAACAAAAAGCTTGATCACATGTGTGTAGGTGAACTACAAAGCCGGTGGAAAACATTGGGTGCTTGATAGCGGATGTACACAACATATGACCGGCAATGTAACGATGTTCACCTCTCTAGAAGATGAAGTGGGTGATCATGATAAAGTCACCTTTGGTGATAACTCTAAGGCAAATGTGGTAGGTTTGGGTAAGGTGGCTATTTCAAAAGATCTCTCTATTTCTAATGTTCTTTTAGTAGAGTCACTTAGCTTCAATTTGCTTTCCGTAGCTCAACTATGTGATTTAGGCTTCACATGCTTATTTAGTGATGTTGATGTTGTCATAACTAGTAAGAAGCATAATGACCTAATATTCAAAGGTTTTAGACATGGGCATATCTATATTGTGGATTTTTCTTCTAATGAAGCTAGCTTGACTACATGCCTCTTCACCAAGACATCTATGGGTTGGCTTTGGCATCATCGGCTTGCACACATTGGGATGAGCCAACTCAAGAAGGTATTCAAGAATGGAATGGTGGTTGGTTTGAAGGATGTGGTTTTAAAGAAGGACAAGTTGTGTAGTGCTTGCCAAGCGGGAAAACAAGTTGCAAGTTCTCATCCATACAAGTCCATGATGTCTACATCAAGACCCTTGGAACTTCTACACATGGACCTCTTCGGACCAACTACCTACAAAAGTCTTGGTGGTAATCTATATTGTCTTGTCATTGTTGATGATTATACAAGATACACTTGGACTTTCTTTTTAGATGACAAGGGTAAGACCGTTGAGGTCTTCAAGAAGTTCACAAAGAGGGCTCAAAATGAGTTTGAGTCCACACTTGTGAAGATCCGGAGTGACAATGGCACGGAGTTCAAGAACACTCAAATTAAAGATTTTTGTGATGATAGAGGCATCAAGCATGAGTTTTCATCAACCTACACTCCTCAACAAAATGGCGTGGTGGAGAGGAAGAACAAGACCTTGATCACGCTTGCAAGAGCAATGTTGGATGAGTATGATACGTCGGAGCAGTTTTGGGCGGAAGCAATCAATACGGCGTGTCATGCATCTAACCGAGTCTACCTCCACCGACTATTGAAAAAGACGTCGTACGAGCTTCTCATTGGGAGAAAACCCAATGTCTCCTACTTCCGGGTGTTCGGGTGTAAGTGCTTCATCTACAAGAAAAAGGAACGCCTAGGCAAGTTTGAAAAATGTTGTGATGTTGGTTTTCTTGTTAGCTATGCATCAAACTCCAAAGCATATCGAGTATTCAACAATACCACCGATTTTGTTGAAGAAACTTGTGATGTGGAGTTTGATGAATCTAATGGCTCCCAAGGAGAAGATATTTCTTGTGATGATGTAGGTGATGAACCCTTGAGAGATGCAATGAAGAATATGGCAATTGGGGATATCAAGCCTAAGGAGGATGATGAAGATGTACCCTCTACTTCAATTCCGCACACCTCAATGGCACCCCAAGTTGATAAAGATGAAGACAAGGATGATCAACCACTTCCTTCACATAACGTCTATATCTCTCAAGAGAAAGCTCAAGCTCAAGCTCAAGATGTTGGACCACCACAAGATACACCTCAACAACCACAAGTGAAGCATACACACATTTCCAAGGATCACCCGATTGGCTTGATCATTGGGAGTCCATCTAAGGGAGTACAAACTCGCTCTCGTCAGTGTGCTTCATTTTGTGAACATTACTCGTTTGTCTCTTGTTCAGAACCCACACATGTAGATGAGGCTCTCAAGGATCCGTATTGGGTGTTGGCAATGCAAGAAGAACTTAACAACTTCACCCGCAATGAGGTATGGATACTTGAAGAAAGGCCTCGAGACAAGAATGTGATTGGAACCAAGTGGATCTTTCGCAACAAGCAAGATGAACATGGTGTGGTGGTACGTAACAAGGCAAGACTTGTCGCACAAGGCTTTGCACAAGTTGAAGGTTTGGATTTTAGCAAAATATTCGCTCCCGTGGCAAGGCTTGAAGCCATCCATATCCTTCTTGCATTCGCTTCACATCATAACATTAAACTTTATCAAATGGATGTGAAAAGTGCATTCTTAAATGGCCTTATTAATGAACTCGTATATGTTGAACAACCCCCCGGTTTCGAAGATCCTAGATATCCTAATCATGTTTATAGGTTGATCAAGGTGCTTTATGAACTCAAGCAAGCCCCACGAGCTTGGTATGAACGCCTACGTGACTTCCTCATCAACCAAGGATTCAAGATCGGGAGGGTGGACACCACATTGTTCACAAAGATCATCGACAATGAGCTTTTCTTGTGTTAAATTTATATTGATGATATAATATTTGGTTCAACTAACAAAGAGTTTTGCAAGGAATTTGGTGACATGATGTCTAGGGAGTTCGAGATGTCGATGATTGGCGAGCTAAATTACTTTCTTGGATTCCAAATCAAGCAATTGAAGGAAGGGACATTAATCCATCAAGAGAAGTACACGAGGGACATTCTCAAGAAGTTTAAGATGGACGAGTGCAAGCCAATCAAGACCCCCATGCCTACAAATGGACATCTCGACTTGGATGAAACGGGTAAATCGATTGACCAAAAACTCTATCGTTCTATGATTGGGTCACTCCTTTACCTTATTGCATCTAGGCCTGATATTATATTTAGTGTATGCATGTGCGCTCATTTTCAAGCTAATCCTAAGGAATCACATCTTAGAGCGGTAAAAAGAATCCTTAGATACCTAAAGCATACACCTAGCATAGGCTTGTGGTACTCGAAAGGCGCTAGTTTCGTACTCCTTGGATACTCGGATTCGGACTTTGCCGGATGCCGTGTGGATCGCAGGAGTACTTCGGGTGGGTGCCACTTGCTAGGGCGATCCCTAGTCTCTTGGAGTTCTAAGAAGCAAAACTCAGTAGCCTTGTCCACAGCGGAAGCGGAATACATTGCCGCCGGAGCATGTTGTGCTCAAATCCTCTATATGAAGCAAACCTTGTTAGACTTTGGCGTTCATCTAGAGAAGGTTCCACTCCTTTGTGATAATGAGAGTGCCGTAAAAATTGCTAACAATCCCGTTCAACACTCTCGCACAAAGCACATTGATATCTGTCATTACTTGCTAAGAGACCATGTGGCTAATAATGATATCTCTCTTAGTAGTGTTCGATCGGAAGATCAATTGGCGGATATCTTCACTAAACCTCTAGATGAAGCTACTTTTAGTAGATTGCGAAATGAACTAAATGTGATCGATTCTTCTAATATCATGTGATGCCTTGTCATATAGATGCATTCATAATAGGAGCTTATCTAACCTTCTCAAGATAGTGGTGAACGCGGGTTTTGCTTGAGATGGTGGTTCTCTAGTTTTTCTCAAGGCATGTTGTTGGGTTCACCATGAAGAAGCTTGAGAAGGGAAGTAATATGACAAGATAGATTAATTTTACGCTTCGCATTCACATGTCATACAATATGCACTCATGTTTACTTTCATGCATGTATCTTGCATTGCATAAGCATTGGCTGTAGAGAGATCACAAAGGAGTATATCACTCTTTGAGATGGTTGTTCATTCTTGATGTGAACATACAACTCTATAAGTGTGCTTAAATTGATATAAGTGCTTAATGCTAATTGAGTCATGCCCTATCGAATTTAAAGCCTTAATCTTTAAGTTCATAGGAAATGTGACTCAAACATTTCTTTTGGAATTTTCTCCCTCTTTCTCTGGTTCTTAGTTGCCTATTTCAAAAATTATATATGGTAAAACCTTTTGGCTAATATTTGCAAATGAGTGTTTGAGAGGGTAAAGATTTCACTCAAACTGGTCCAAATATGTGTTTTTGTTGAGTGGTTGTTTGAAATTTGGACTCAGTGAGAGATTTTAGTTCAGCGCATTTTTTTATCACCGAATGATCCAGCGTCTGCTCAAAGTTATCACCGGATTATCCGGTCAGTTTAATGAGAACGAGCTCAAAAGGATATGCACCGGAAGGTCCGGCGTTCAGTACATGCCTTAGAGGAACGTCCGGCGTGCAGAAGATGTTTCTTGGGCAGTTTAAAGTGCTCTCTGGAAAATTTGTTCCGGTGTTCAGTTGCCAAATCACCGGACTATCCGGCGTTCACAAACTAGGTCGAATATGCCCCGGGAATTTTGATCCGGTGTCTTTCTGGCGTTAAAGTCCTATGTCAGCGGATCTTCCGGCGTTCACAAATTTGAGTGGGCCCCGCCTGTCATATAAATGATTCGTCGGGCGCCCGTCTTCAATCTTTCTTATCACCGCCCGTACTCTCCTCTCCCTCATCGCCGACCGACCTCGCCGTCTTCGCGCCGAGCACCGCCGCCCTGAACACCGCCGCCCTGAGCGCCGCCCTCTCTCTCTCTCCACTGCAGCCCGAGTCCCCGGCGCAGCCTTCTTCCTCTGCACCGGTGACTCCCCTCCGCACCGCCGCAATCCACAGGGGGAGCAGATGTGAGGTGCCATTTTGACTCTATTCCAGGCCTTACTGACCTGCTGACAGATGTAGACCATTATGTTGAGGACTGGGTGAGAGTCTTCTATGCTACAGCCTGGATTGCAGAGGACAGATCTTTTGTGCAGTTCATGTTCCAGGGAGAGTTTTAGAGGCTATACAGGACAGACATTCTCGAGGCTTTGAGGCTACAGGAGTCTGACAGGAGTTTGCATGAGATTGTCTATCCAGGAGCCAGCGCTCCTCGCCGTGGTCTGACTGGAGGGATTTTCCCGACTGATGACCAGATCCAACCTCTGTTCAGGCTGCCGTTCCCTCCCAGTTCTCGGAGACTGCCAGATATACTGATCCCGGAGGTGCGAGTCATTCATAATGCTCTGAGTCATAGCTTGATACCGAGGATTGGGAACGCAGAGTCGATCACCAGCCTTCAGCAGTGGCTGATTCTATCCATCTTCACTCACCAGCCGTTCGATATTGTGGATTTCATTTTGTGTGAGATCGAGGATGTGATCGCCGATGGGATGACGATGGTCAGACAGCAGCCATATGCTCATATCATATCTTTCCTGCTTGCTCAGACCACCAGACCCCCAGAGTTCTTTGAGACTTACGAGTCCTCTCGGTCTTTTAAGGTATATGCTCCAGCTCCTCCTACAGACAGACGTCGTGGTCAGCAAGCGATGACTAATGCTCAGGAGCAGATCCCTCCTGAGGATAGAGAGAGAGTGGCTGCTGAGGATGAGGCCCTTGCAGAGGCCGAGGCTGAGTTACCACAGGCATTCCTAGACATAGCCTCTGACAGTGACTCAGACTCTGCAGATCAGGAGTTCTTACCGCCTCTCCCTCGACGTCATGATCACGAGGCGGGTGGGTCTGCTCAAGGTGCACAGCATTCAGCCTCTTTTCCTTCAGCACCTGAGATGACCCCCCCAGTGCCACCTCCTGCTGCATCATCTTCAGAGTTTTCTCAGTTCCTGCAGCAGATGCAGCAGCAGCAGCAGATGATGCTGTAGCAGCAACAGATGTTGGTGCAGCAGCAGCAGATGATTATTCAGCAGCAGGCAGCTCAGGAGGAGAGATAGTTGAAGTATCAGGCTGATATTATTCGCCAGCAGGAGCAGCAGACATTGATTATTCAGTCTCTCCAGCAGCAGCAGCAGGCCATGCTTGCAGCACTTCAGCAGCAGCAGCAGGCTCTGTTGGCCGACAGGGAGACCAACACTGGCTATTCTCATACTTGCTTCAGCAGCCAGGGCAGTAGTTGCCAGCACCAGCTCCAGTCCCTAGTCCCCTCCCTGGCGGCAGCACTAGTCTGCTTAGTACTCCGGAGTCCAGCTTTCCACTATTCGCTCTTTTGGCTACCGGAGTTCTCTCAGAGCCTGTCGGGACATCTCAGAGGCCAGTGTTACCATCATTGACTTCACCTCTGCCCACTGGTCCCCTACGCTTCGAGGATACTCCACAGCCGACAGTTCCTGAGCAGCAGCAGCCAGTCGTGTCTCCACCAGTCCCTGAGCCTGCACTTGATGAGCCAGATGGTACCCTTCAGTCAGTGCAGCTTCAGATTGATGAGGTGACAGCAGCTGCGGGGCACAGTCCGTCCAGCTCAGACTCCGAGATCGACGGCTCTTAGTTCGTCGTGGCCCCTTCTTCGGCAGCATCAGATCCTCAGTCTCCTCCAGCTCCAGATGCTTAGTCGTGTCGTAGTTCCCTCTTTTTGGTGCTTCGATGCCAAAGGGGGAGAGTCTAGTGATAGGGGGAGTTGGTAGAGAGAGAGAGAGTAGCTGGAGAGTCTAGTGAGTTTTTGATTCAGGGGGAGCTTAGGTTTTTGGGTAGTTTTAGTTCCGATTGTTGGATCTTATGGTTTTTGATGTAATGACAGGCCATTTGGTTCTCTATATGGATGTGTTTCGCTTGTCATTACATTGTGTTTACTTTCATGCGCGCATAATTCTTATTTATTCTATCATTTTCTCTTGCTTAATTGATATATGCCGATGATTGAATAGTTTGGTAGAATGCTCTTCAATTTCACATCTTTACTTCTAGAATGTGTTGTCATCAATCACCAAAAAGGGGGAGATTGTAGCATCTAGGGCCCTAGGTAAGAGGTAAGAGTTTCGGTGATTAATGATAACCATATCATTGTGACTAACGTATGCGCTTTGAATAGTATAAAAGAAAAAGAAAAACATAATTGACAATGATGTCTTGATACTCTTGCCCTTTAAAGAGCTTATATGGACGATCAAAGGACCGGTACATGAAGGATAAGGATCTTCTAGTTCTAAGTGTCACAAGGAGATGAAGGACACTTAGAGTAGTATAGGTTCTATTTCTTTTTAGTCTTTTGACCGTACTATAAAGAGGGGTTAAGAGTTGTAGCTTGACCTAGGTGAGTCTAGACATATTTGATGCACACTTGTGACTTTCTATTGCTAGGTTGGCCATAAAAGCTTTTGGTTCAGTATCCAAGAAGTTAGAACTCAAGACGGCTTTGAATTAGATAAATTCAGCAAAAATTCAACTCACCGGATGATCCTCTGTAGAAAGAGTTATCTCACCGGAGCAATTTCCTAAGAGTTCCGACTTGAAAATTTGTTGAAGACCACGCCGGATAGTCCGACGCTCGAGTGGTGAGATCACCGGAGAAATATTCGCAGTGAAGTCTCGAATTAAGTCTACACACCGGTTGGTCTGGTGTAGCAAAGAGTCATCACTGGATGATTTTATACAGAGAGGTTGCAAACTATCATCTGGCCCGTTTCAACGCGCCGGATGATCCGGCGTAAGTCCTGATTAATCGCCGGAGCTTTAACGGCTAATGGAACAGTTAACGGCTATTTTGTCAGGGGTATTAGCACCGGATATTCCGATGTGAAGTGAGTTATTCACACCGGAACTTCCGACATTAAGAAAAATTCTGGGTTGTTAGGCAACGGCTAATTCTTGATCCTTAGCCTATAAATACCCACTCATTTGGACCTCTCAGTATCTCTTGCGACCCTGTAGCAGCTCATACACTTGGTGTGTCATTTAGAAGCAAGGGAGAGCACTTGTGTTAATTCCAAGTTCTTAGTTGAAGATTAGGGACTTCTTTAAGTGCTTGAAGAGTAACAATTGTGCATCTAGCTGTTGTCTAGGCTTGGTCTTTGTCAAGTGAAGCTTGAGGCTTGTTACTCTTAGTGGTTGGCAACACCTAGACGGTCTTGGTGATCGGAGGTTCTCTCGGTGAGCTCTTGGAGGACTTGTGGGAGCCCCGAGAAGAGATGATGTACTTGGTTTGATGCCCGCCAATCCGGAGATGGAGAAGGGGCAATCAAGAGGGAGCACTTGAGTCTTGGTGACTCAAGGGGGAGCTACATCCTTGGTGGATGCTCCAACGAGGACTAGGGGGAAGTGCCAACTTCTCGAAACATCGGGAAAAAATCGGTGTTCTCTTCTCTAACTATTTACTTTCCCGCATTTTACTTTTAGTATCTTTGCTATTGCGAGTCCTTCTTTAAAATTCTCTCTCTTGGCTATCTTGCTTATTTAGTTGCCTTGTCCTAGTTTAAATCACGTAGTCGCATTCTTTTTATCTAGGCTAAGGTTTCATTTGTTTAAGCGGTAGAAGTTTTAATTAGCGCCCAATTCACCCCCCTCTTGGGCCATTCGATCCTTTCAGTGGCGCATCTTCATGCCGGACTAGTGCTCCAACATCAACTGCTTCGTTGCCATCTTTGTTGTGCCGTTGTTGTCCTTCCACTTCATCTCTAGCAACGACCCCTACACCTTGAACCTCTGCTTCCTGGCCGCGGAAACACTGCAGAAGTTGCTCGTCCTGGCAGGGCTCGCCCTGTGGTCGTGCAACGTGGCTCGACTAGTCCATCACGCTCTTCTCCTTGTCCACGCTGCCCAACATGCTGGTGATGGGGATATTGTTGTTGATTGCCATGTATGGGCACTACTCAGGCTCCATCATGGTGCAGATCCTCGTGCTTCAGTGCATCATCTGGTACATGCTCTTCTTCTTTGAGTTCCGTGGCACATGGATGCTCATTGCTGACTAGTTCCCGGGCACCGCGGTGTCCATCGCGTCGCTGCACGTGGACCCAAACGTGGTGTCACTGGAGGGTGGGCATGCAGAGACAGAGGCCGAGGTGGAGGAGGACTACATGCGCCTGCATGTCACCATGTGGCGCTCGCTCCATGATTTTACATGTTATTACTTTCATGCTCTTTCTTTTTTTTTAAATATCCTTATACTATATATACTCCTCCTATGTACTATACATACTATCTTTAGACAATGTGTAGTATTCTATCCGATTTGTACCGTTCGATCTGAAAATGGATGACCTAAATTACTCCGAGACCACCATAAAATTTCCCTCATATTATAATAGAAATAATTTCTTCAACTATGAAAGCACTTTTTTTTTAGATAATGGAATAGAATATACCGGCCTTTAGCCCAAAGGTGTCCGGCCACACTTATTATTACATATTATAGCCCTTAGGTTGCTACGTCACACATTGTGATAATGGAATAACTTAAACCAATAAAAACCAACATAGTTTAGAAATCGAGAATTTATTTAATCCTATTACTAAATATCATCCATGATTCACGAATAACTGCATCACCGTAGTTGCTATAGTACGATATGCCAAGCAAATTCTCTCATGGTCTTCTTCATACCTTTGCAACTTCGCCCAAAAGCGGAGCCAGTATGTTCCTCTGAAAAGTAACTACATATAAGTTTTAGATGGTGATTTATCAAACATTATATCATTTCTACTAAGCCATAAAGCCCCAACATAATACAGATGCCCCTGTTAATAATTACCTCTTGTACTTTGTGCCCCGACCAGCATGTCAAGCATCAAATAAATTATCCATACTAGATGGTGTAGTAATATTAAGGGCAATCTGAACTACACACCATAGAAACTTAGCAAAATGACAATAAAAAAAATAGATGTTGAATTGTTTCATTGTTACTACAAAAGCAACATTTTTTACTTCCATTTCAATTTTGTCTAGCCAAGTTTTCTTTGGTAGGAATAACATCTTTCTTAAGGCACCACAAAAATATCTTTATTTTCCAAACATCCCTATTTGCATCTATATTGCCACTGTTTACAAGAGCCATATACATAGAGTGAATTGAATATTGTCCATTCTGATGTAAATACCATCGAAACATATCATTATGATCATTCAATTGAACATGCACAACACGGGCTACCAGTTGATGCCATTGTATTAGATTGTTACCAAAAGATCTTTGAAAAGAAATATTTAGTGGAACTCTGTTAAATACTGTTGCAACGGATATATTCTTCTTACGAACAATGTTATATAGAGAGGGGTATTACTCACTAAGGATGAAGTTGCCCAGCCACTTGTCTTCCCAGAACAGATTTGGTTTCCATCATTAAGATGGAACTTACCCAGGTTTAGGAATTAATCTTTGACATTCATTAGTCCTGACCAAAATTGCGAGTCACCAGGTTTTTTCACCACCTGGGCAATTGTTTGAAATTTTAGGTACTTATTTATAAGGAGCTCCTACCATAAACCATCTTCATTGATTAACTTGAACAACCATTATTTAATAAACATTGGTTCTGTACATCAATGTTCTGGATTCTCAACCCTCTTTGGTCTCTTTGTTGACATAATATATCTCATCTAGATAACCTATATTTCTTTTTGTGACTATTATTTTGCCAAAAAACCTTGATCTATTATACTCCAATTTTTGAAGGACATTACCAAGCTAGATAAAATTGAGTTAATTAAAACCAGTCTACCCCCAAACTGACATATGCTTACTCTTACAACTACTCGACTTTTTCTAAAACTTTTGTTCTATGATCCTCCAATCCTTATTGCATAGCTTCTTATAATGCATTGGAATACCTAAATATCTAAAAGGATAGGTACCCATGCAACAACCAAACAGTTGAGAATAATGTTCCTCACATTCCTTTGCTAGCCCATAACAAAAGAGCTCACTCTTGTTGAAATTTATCTGTTCAAATGCATAAAACAATAGCTTCATATTCTTAGCATGTTCTAAATTATGGTGCATAAAGATGATTATGTCATCTTTATACTGTAAGATGGACAAACCTCCATCAACTAAATGCGGTACAACCCTAGAGAATTGACCGTTGATCTTAGCTCTGTTTATCAGAATGGCTAGCATATCTACTACTATATTAAACATGATTAGAGATAAATGATCACCTTGTCTAAGACCTTTCTTAGTCTGAAAATTATGACCTACCTGGTCATTCACCTTTATTCCTATATGTCCCCCTTGAACAAATGATTTTATCCACTCGCACCAGGTTAATGAGACATTCTTAACACTTGTTGAAGAAAAGACCACCTAACTTTATCATACGCCTTCTCAAAATCTATCTTTAGGATGACCCTATTTAATTTCTTTCAATGAAGCTCATGTATAATCTCATGTAGTGTAACTACCCCATCCATAATATTCCTCCTAGACACAAAAGTTGTTTGTGTTGGACTTATCACCTTTTGAGCTACCCCAGCAATTCTGTTAGTAGTCAATTTGGTAAAAAAAAAATTAAAACTTGCATCTAATAGGCAAATAGACCTATAATGTTGTATTTATGTTGCTTCCCTGCTTTTAGGCAACAATATTGTGGTTCCAAAATTAAGGCTATGCAGGGGTAGTAAACCCTTATGGAAGTCCTCAAATAAAAACATCATGTCAGATTTTATCAAAACCCAGAAAGTTTGGTAGAATCCGCTAGGAAACCATCTGGACTCAATGCTTTGTTGTGTTCCATTGGAAATATAGCATGTCTTACTTCATTTCAATAAACACCAATGTTAACATTTCATTTTCTACATTCGAAACCTATGAAATGTCATCCCGTCATGTCTCATCTATCGACAAATGATTGCTCTTCGGGTGTCCAAACAACCCCTTGTAGTAAGTTGTGATGTGTTTCTTTAGATCAGCATCCCCTCTTATTGTTACCCCATCTTGTTCTAGTCGAAAAATTCGTTGTTTTCTATGTTTCCCATTTGCTACCAAGTGAAAATATTTGGTATTAAAGTCAACTTGAAGTAACTCTTTGACCTTTGCCCGTTGGTACCATTTAATCTCTTCTTCTCTAAAGATGGGCTAGCCTTTCATTGAGACAATGCTTTAGATTTACTTCATTAGGGAACAACAAAGTAATTTCTGATTTTTTATCTAGTTCATCCAGTTTGTCCAAAAGCTTCTTCTTTTCTTTCTTATACATATCACTCACATTCTTTGCCTAACCTCTTAGATGTTGTCTCAATCTCCAAATTTTTTCCTACCAAGTGAAAAAATTTGTTATTTTCTAGTCGAAAAATTCGTTGTTTTCTATGTTTCCCATTTGCTACCAAGTGAAAATATTTGGTATTAGAGTCAACTTGAAGTAACTCTTTGACCTTTGCCCGTTGGTACCATTTAATCTCTTCTTCTCTAAAGATGGGCTAGCCTTTCATTGAGACAATGCTTTAGATTTACTTCATTAGGGAACAACAAAGTAATTTCTGATTTTTTATCTAGTTCATCCAGTTTGTCCAAAAGCTTCTTCTTTTCTTTCTTATACATATCACTCACATTCTTTGCCTAACCTCTTAGATGTTGTCTCAATCTCCAAATTTTTTCCTACCATTTTTCCATAGGGGTACTATCACCCATTTCATTTGTCCATACTTCAGCTACCATATCAAAAAAACCATCCCGTAGTAACCATTCTAGTTCAAATTTAAACCTAGGTTGATTATTCACTACTGATGCCTCCCCTGTGTTTATTAGCAACGGAGTATGATCAGAAATTTTCTACTCAGAGCTTGAATAGTTGAGTGCGGAAATTCCGCTCCCATTATGTGCTCGATAGGATTCTATCCAGTTTTTCATAAGTCAAAACATTCAGTGAATTAGTCCATGTATATTGCCTCCCTGACATGTGAAATTCTCTAAGATCTAGTCCACTAATAATGGTTTTAAATAAGAAAGGCCATCTATGATCATAATTGTCATTGTTCTTTTCATGTGGACATCCAGGAATATTGAAATCTCCTCCTATTAAAACAGGATTAGATTAATTTCTACACATGTGAACTATTTCTGATAAGAAAAGATCTTTAAACTCATATTGAGTGGGTCCATACACTACAACTAAGGCCCATTTAAAACTATTCGACTTATTACATAGCTAGAATTTGACATAGTAATCACCTTCTGCTATACCACCTATGTCATAAGTGTCTAAATCTGTCCCCAACAAGATACCCCCTGATCTTCTTTTAGGTGTTTTACTATGCCATATAAATTCTTTTCCTCCACAAAGGTTCTTAAGAAAAGCTTGTTAGAATTTATCCCTTTCTATTTCTGAAATAGCTATGAACTCTAGCCTTTGCTCCTTAGATAAATCTGAGATGTATTTATGCTTTTTTGGGTCCTTAAACCCATTATTGTTCCAAAAAAACCCCTTTCATCAGGAAAAATGTTTGGTTTTCTTGGAACTGCTACCAACTCGGATTCCATTAATTTTAGGAGGTAATGTTTTGGTCTTAACCGGGACAATTTGTTGATCACATAAATGATCATTGCCCATGTCCATCACCTCATCCATTAGATCGCCACATAAGGGACCTAAAGTGAGATGATCCGACACCTCCTCTTCTTCCATTTCCTTCTCTTCCTTTTCAAGCATTTATGATAATCTATCTATTTTCTTGATATTATTTAGACATTTTAATTCCTTATTTTTTTTATAGAAGAAATAGAATGCACAACGTGATACACATTATTTCCTAAAAGGACACCAACACTAATAATATTTGAAACCATGTTTTCATCAGACAAGGATAAAATAGACAAATATGGTTTACTTGTCGTTATAGGATCATCCAGGTTGTAGCCCGACTTCAGTTTTGCGTCGATCCATGGACTCATGGTCCACAGAGCTGGCCCGTCTCTTGCTCCTACGCGAACCCAAATCAACAGCCTCTGGAGTCGCAGCCAGGTCCACTGTCGAGTGCGGCTCAGCATTCGATCAGGCTCCCATCAATTCCGTCTCATGAGGTTGCTGGTGTTGGACAGCTGCATGCGGTCCAACATCAATGTTCACCGGCTTCATCACACGGATGCACAACCTGCTTAGAGGCGACGCCTGACTAGCCTGTCCAATGTTGGACCCAGCTGCCACCACCGGTGTCGAGTGATGTTTCCCATTTTCAGCTAGGCCAGGTTCCTTTGCATGATTTTGAGAAGTACTACACGAATCTCTAGGAGTAGGAGTAGTAGGAGCAGATTCTGTATCATCCATATGAGCATCTTCACCCTTCTCACCATTCTCATCCTTATCATCTGCATTGCCCATATATATAGGTACCGAATTAGCTTCATTTTCATTTGGCTCCACTCTGAATTGCAACTCATACAGATAGTCACCAATAACCACATCAATATATTCTAGAATTAGATTTGGATCAAGGACCGATACTTGCATACAAGCTATGTAATGCCTCCTTGTGAATTTCATATCTACCATCTGGGTGACTCCTAAGATGGACCCAATTGACCAAATGATTAGAAAGTCCATAAGTTCCTTTGACAATCCCGGAACTGGAGCCATACCTTTGGCATGATATATTTTACCTCTTCACTTTAGCATTTTGTGTCTTGGTCTGGACGACACCCCATTCCACCATATGCTTTAATTCAGCTTTGGATGGAAAGATGGTTCTAAACATATTGTCTTCATTTTCCTCCACTACCCACTTCCATCTACCAAGAATTAACCTTTGGAGTTCCACAGTGACATTAGCAACAGACAAGGAACCCTCTATCACTTTCACCAAAGCTGTTTTGGAATCATTCTTGGTTTTTTGGCTTGATGAGTGTGGGATATAATAAAAACCTAGGCCTCCCACTGCATATCCACATGTTGTAGCGATCGGTTTGACTGCTTTCAAGAGAGGGCATCTATGAGTTACATGCTCCTCGCTTTCACATATGTCGCAAAACAGTATCATGGCGCAAAACAGTATCATGGCCCAATCCTCTTGCATATGGCCTTTTTTAAAACAATGAAATCAATATGGTTTAGCTTTGTCGGTACTGTCTTTTGGTGCTCCCCGAGAAGAGGATTTGGGAACATCCACAGCCATAGGAGCTACTCTGGATCCGAGAAGAGGCACCGAGTCCTCCGTTGCTGGCCCAACTCCACCATTTTGTTCTCCAGGTGTGGGATGAGCCACACCATGGACACCCACGTTCACCACAGGATCAGAGTTTGCCTGTGGACCACGCACCACTGGGTACACGACATTGTTTTATGCTGAGGCAACACCTGGAATTGACGCGACCTGGAGACCTGCACCCGCAGGCACACCCAGTTGAGGGGTTACCGGAGCAGCCCCTCCAACGGCTGATGCTCCCATCTGCCCTTGAAAGTCCTGAGCACCATGAAGCGATGGTGACGCTCCTAGGAAACCACCGGTGTGGTCAACGCGCCCACCGAAATGGCCATGGTGTTGTCGTGGGTAACGACCTCCACCACAACCACCATAGGCATACCGACTGCACTGGTAACCATCATAGTACCCTCTGCCACCATAGCCTGTGTGGAAACCTTGATTTGCCGGTTGAAAGCCACCTCTGCCAACAAAACTTCCTTGTCGACCTCCAGTGTCCCTTGCCACTCTACGGTTCAGAGCACCACCATGCTGCACGCCCTAGTTTCGCACCTCCACTCACCATGCTTGACCTGACGATCCCTGCGTACGAATGTGCACATAATAGAGACAGAAGAGATGACAGCGCCCTAGGGTTGGCAAGTCATCGTCTTCCTGTTTTGGGAAAGAGGGCAACCAAACCCAATGTGGCTCAGAAACAAATATTGGGCTAAAGCATGATAGGCTTATACCCCTGCATCCGTGATCCAACATGCTTTAAACTCAAATTTGAATTCACCGATAAATCCACCCCTGACACCGAATTGACTGGATCGATAATCCGATGCCGTTGCCAGAGACGATGACCCCTTGTGGCCTGTCAACACAGCCAACCATTGTGGCATGGAACGTCGCCACCTGTCCGGCGTCGTTGCATCAAGAAAATCCCCGAATGTACGTGACAGTGAGACCATGGGTGGCGGTAGACGTCCACACCATGGCCACACGTCCACTTTTCTTTGTACAATTGCGCCGACAATTCTTCTCGCCAGGTTCCCCCTCCTGTTCGTCCTTGCAGGCACAAGCGATTAACAAACCTTGCCGAAGTTGGTGATGTCAGATCGGCCTCCGCAGCCATTAGGTTCGCCGCTGTCAACCCCGCTGCCTTGGCCTGCTGCACAAGCTCCGACGTGTTGATAGAATCAGAACCACACTCCTCCTCCGATTTAGACTCCCCACAACCAGACCAGAACCTCCCCAAAGGCTGTTCCATGCCATGTGGATTCCTAGGCCTTGTCAAAGAAATAACTGCTGCATGTATAGATGACGATAGGGACTCACGATCACGATGAGCCTCCTCCACTATGTGGCACACTGGCCCAACCACGTGCGCCAGCTGAGCCGCCGGCGCAAGAGTTAGCCTTCTCACCCTCACCATCGGCTGGACACGTATCTCACCGCCCTCGTGCCTTATGCATGTGGTCCATGGGCATATACTCCCATTGACCCACACTAGCCCCTAATAGTCCTTTCCCTTTCGATTTCTTTTCCAAGAGTGGAGCACCATTACTTATAATTTATAATAATGTTTCTTTAATTATGTGAGAAACTAAAAACCATCCGTGAAAAAACTGTATGTGAAGTTCTTAATTTTTCATTTATCAGAGATGGTTTTTCTGTCATGAGCCATCTAGGATATTGTCGAGAAAGGAGAGAGATTTTTTTTTTTACTAGTGGGTAGGCCATAAGGCGGTCTCCAATGGAAAGGAAAAAGGCTTTTAAGAAATGAACGTGTTATTTGGCCGGCGG
This sequence comes from Phragmites australis, assembly GCF_958298935.1. Classification (NCBI taxonomy): domain Eukaryota; kingdom Viridiplantae; phylum Streptophyta; class Magnoliopsida; order Poales; family Poaceae; genus Phragmites; species Phragmites australis. Next base: position 13,908,976 of record NC_084936.1, on the reverse strand, counting down.
CACATAAATGCCCTTACGGGAAAAAAAAGGACTCTCCTCATTGGGGCCACACAATGAACTTGTTTATGGACCGATATCATAGTAGTGCCGCCCAATGCAATGTCCTCGACTCTCAGTTCACAAATTGATCGACACGTTGCCATCTACGAGCCGGTACTTGTGTCTACAAAAACAAGAGAGTAATGTGTTTGTAGTAATGCATTTTGCCACAATCCCACGCGTGTCCAGATTTCAGAAAACAAACAAGAACGCGAGCCAACTATTTTCAATCTCTGGCCCCTATAGTAGCTTAGTTACCTGCGCCTTAGCTGCTTGCCAGCCGCCGCTAGCGCTGCCTATCGCGCCATGGCCACACAACTCTACCGGCTGCTACCACTACTCCTCTTCCTTCCCTTCATCCTCGTCCGCCGCGGCACATCACCGCCCCGTCAGCGCGCTGCCACCGGCGACGCTGGCCTCCACCCGGTCGTGCTGCTGCCGGGAGCCACCTGCAGCCAGCTCGAGGCCCGCCTTACGGACGCCTACGAGCCGCACTCGCCGCAATGCGCCACGGGCAAGGGCAACGGCCGGTGGTTCCGGCTATGGAAGAACTCCACGGCGATGCAGGACCCCTGCGCCGCGCCGTGCCTCGCCGACCAGCTCCGCCTTGTCTACGACCCCGCCACCCGTGACTACCACAACGTGCCGGGCGTGGAGACACGCGTCCTCGGCTTCGGCTCCACCAGCGGCTTCCTCGCCGACAACCCGGCTGACATGTAAGACGGCCGTCCGTCACTTGTAGCAGGCATGTACAGCAGTCACAAACACGCCCTGGCCTTGTGACGCACTCTACCCCTGCCTGTGTAACAGAGACCTCTGCATGGGGAGACTCGTCGAGGAGCTAGAGCGAGCCGGGTACCGCGACGGCGAGACCCTCTTCGGCGCGCCGTTCGACTTCCGTCAGGCACCTGCCGCGCCGGGGCAGCCGTGCCGGGCGTTCTCGCGGTTCTGCCGGCGGCTCAGGATGCTCATCGAGCACGCGAGCAGGAAGAACGGGGGCAAGCCGGCCGTCCTTGTGTCGCACAGCCAGGGCGGCTACTTCGCGCTCGAGTTACTCAACCGGAACCCCCTGGCGTGGCGCAGGAGGCACGTCAAGCACTTCGTCATGGCCTCCACCGGCGCCGGTGGGTTCTTGCTGTCCATGCAGCTGCTCGCCTCTAAACGTAACTCCCCACTGAGCTCCGCCAGCGCGTTCACGGCGCTGCCGTCGCCGAAGGTGTTCGGCCGCGACACGCCGCTGGTTGTCACGCGGGCCAAGAACTACACCGCGCAAGACATCCCGGAGTTCCTGACGGCCATAGGATTGCCGCCTCTCGCGGTGAGGCTGTACGAGACGCGGGCGCTGCCGGTGACGTTGAACTTCAGAGCGCCGGGGGTGCCGACGACCTGCATCAATGGCGTCGGCGTGTCGACAATGGAGAGGCTGGTGTACTGGAACGGCGAGTTCAGTGAGGCTCCTGAAGTGGTGTACGGCGACGGAGATGGGTTGATCAGCTTGGCGAGCATACTGGCCCTTGACACGGTGATCGGTGAAGACCCGAGGCAGGAGTACTACAAGTCCGTCAAGATTACCGGTACCTCTCACGCTGGCGTTATCTCAGACGCCGTCGCCTTGGAGCGTGTGATCAACGAGATTCTTGAAGACGCGGTTGTCTGAGCCTGTTGTTCAACTTTAGGCCTGTTTGTAACAAATGGAAAAGTAGAGGATTTTTAATGAATTACGATCATCTCATCCTAAATATAAATCCATTTAGCTTTATACTTGGTCAAATCTTTTTAGTTTTATCCATCAATATCATAAAAATCTCATACATTGACAATGTAAAACTCGATTCATCGTAAAAATTACATTCATACCATATAACTCTTTCTATTTAAAATAATATATTTTTATATAAATTACTAGTGAAACTGCCGAATTGGAATCATGTCGACGTCGTAATAGACTTATATTTTGGATAAGAGGTGGTATTTATTTGAATTACAATATTAAAATAGTAAAATAGAATTACCCTCGAAATCCCAGTCAATTTGCTTGTCCTCTCCAGTGAGGCAGTGACCCTGGTGGCGGTATTGCAGCTGTTGATAAGGATTGGATTCACTTTAGGTTTTGATTTCATTGAAGCCTAAGCTTAAAAGAAGGACGAGCAAACGGAAGTGCAACAATTGGTGGTGGTGGCATAAGCCCCACCATAGCCACAAGCAAGGAAGAGGGAAGTGGATTGGGGGATCGGCAAGGGCCATAGGGTCAAGTGGCATTAAGAGGCGGGGAAAGGCAACTATTGGTCCTATGGATGTAGTAGTCAGAAGAGTGGGAATGCGAGTGGTGCGGAGGAGGCAAGGCAGCATTTTTTAAAAGAGAGAAAATAACAAAGTGCAGCGCCTAAAAGAGAGCTCTTTTACATTACCCTCAAATGATTATTAACCATTTATTTATTTTGATCAAATGGTCTAGATTAGTTAAGAGTACTGACACATTTTCAACTGAGATATGGTAAAGTTTGGGACTTTCAAGAGAAAATCATTCCGCCGTACAACTTTTGGGACCAGTTAAATCTGATAATAACAACCCTTTGGGGGCGGAAAAATTGGAATGGTTTTCTTATTCACCAGAAACCCCTGCTAACTTGGGGTAATCTTTTCGATTTTGCGCCACCAGACAAATTTGAATCTGTGCTTCTGAAGTACCACTTTTTTTTTTCTGGTATTTCTTACCCTCGGGGAATAATTTCTGATTTCCTATTTGCTTTGTCAAGAGGGTGGTTTTCGCACACGCACCTCCCTGCCCTCCTTTTTTTGTTAACTGTCACTTACTACCTGTGAAATAGATCTGCAGCTCTTTTTCAAAACAGAAAAAGAAGGAAATATATATGCAACTTTAATATATTTAGAAACTAACTGTTGGAGCAAGAGTTCTTCTTGCCTAGTAAGTATAGCGAAAGTTTCTTCTAAAGAGGAGACTTAAGCTTAGAGACGAAGTTTAAGAGTAAGGAACACCACGAATGTATTAATGGTAGAAAAAATAGATGGATCTGGGAGGAGTATCACATCGTGACTTGATGTGTTTTCACCTATGTGTCTTTTTCGCTGTCTTGCCCATCCCTTAGCCCAGCCGACCATGTCTCCAATTTATAGGGCAGTGCGTAGCTTAGCCTACAAGTTATCATAATATACAAATATCTAGGATCTGACCGATTTACTGGGCCTTATCCCGGATAATTGCTTTCTACCTTATTCGGAAGATAAATATCTACCGTGGTAATTATCGTGGTACCTGCCCCCTTAAGGGGGTGAGCCGGTCGCAAACTGCGGCCCGGCACTAGCCTAGGCATTTAATGCCGGTCACCTTCTTGCAGGCAAAGTACGACCGGTGCTCCCCCTCTGGCAAATTTTTTCTAAGGCCTAATGACTCACCCAGTAGCCTCCGGGAAGTCGGCTCAAGCAGAGGGAGCCCGAGGCTTCGGGAGACCGAGCCTTTGGGAGGCTGAGCCTTCGAGAGGCAGGACTCCGGAAGGCTGGGGCATCGAGAGGCCAGGTTGGTTAAGCCAAGGGGCCGTTGGGGGTCCTTAACAACAACCCCCAACAGTAGCCTCTCATGAGGGCGGCCAGCGGAGCGGTCGGACCCGCGGTTCCTTCGGAGCAGGGCCTCCGGTGGTCCTTAACTTGTGGTTGATGGCTCGTGGCCCAAGTATTGCTTGGATTATCTGGACGGTTTGACCTGGGTGACTGGATTGATATGCTGGATGACATCGGAGACAGGGGCCATTGAATGCACCCTGGGGAAAGGCACGATCCTTCCCTGTCAGGCGGGCGTGGGACGCATGTCGTCTTGTCGTTGGGGAGTCATGGGGGTCGGTTATGCTCCCCCATGATTTCGCCCTAGCAGGCGAAAGGACTGGGCATGCCCCCGCGCCTAGGGAGGGGGGCAAGTTGCTCCTTATTTGTATAAGGAGGGGGATTGCCCAGAGCGACCCTTTCGCCAAATCCTCATTCTCATCTGCCTTTGTCTTCAGTGTCTTTTCCTTTACGCGAGTCGCCCTTTGATCCCTGCTCTTCCTCTTTCTTGTAATCCAGCCCCTTTTGCCATTCTCTTGTGGTTCGTATGGCTGGCTCGAGTACCCCGAGTGGGGCCGGAACTCGGGCGGCGAGAGAGATCGCCGAAGTAGCCTTGGTGGGGGAACCTCAGGTGGCGCCGATTTTCCCGTCGTTGACAGGGCCGCCGCTAGGGGTGGAGCTCCGGCGTGTTAGCAAAAGTCACCCCCAGTAAACCACCACGCTAGGGGCGGCTGTCATCGGTGACGAGGAACTCGACCGGATGGTTAGGGAGGGGAAGATTCCCTCCAGAGCCGTCACTCGGCCTCCGCTGGGTGAGGAGGTCCCGAAGCCTCTGGCCCATGAGGTCGTAGTGTTTGAGGACTTCTTCGAGGTGGGCCTGAGTTTTCCCTTGGTGCCGCTGCTCGAGGAGGTGCTTCGCCACTTCTACGCGGAGCTTCCGCAGCTCCATGCCAACGCCATTCCTCGCCTGGTCACCTTCGAGTGGCCCATGCGGGTGGAGGGGTGTGAAGGGAGGGCGGATTTCTTTGCAGCCCTTCACTTTGCCAGCTGCTAGCCAAAGCTAATCAAGGTCGAGGGGACAAAGAGACCCTTTAGCTTCGGGAGTATCAACTTCTAGATACGGCCGCAATATCGTGATGCCTTTCCGGCGAAGGCCATTAATGGTCGGTGGTATACCGGCTGGTTGCAGCGGTTGTTCTACTACAACATCGGCCCTACATTGCCCCTTCGCTCCACGAACCAGGATATTGCGTATGTTTCGGAGCTGGAGACGGGGATCACGGATGACCAGTTCACCTCATGACTGGCCCTTCTCCAGAGGGTGACCGAAAAGATGAGTATGTGTGACCTCGTGGAGGAGTTCACCATATTGCGCATTCGGCCCCTTCAGACAAGCTAGAACTGCGTCTTTGAGCAAGGTGCGGAAGAGTGGCTGAAGGTGTACTCCACCCCGCCCGTCAGTGCTGGTGAGTTCCCCTTGTAGTTTGGTTTTTGATATGCCGATGTGAGCTGTCTTTTTCTTCCAGAGAGATGCCTCCCGCTGGAGTGCGCAGCGGAGATCGCGGAGGTGATCCTGGGCCCCCCTACTCTCGCTGAGCGGGAACGACGGGTGGCCCTGACACGGAGCTGGGAGCGGTACAACCGTGTCTGCTTTTACCTCGGCGTGGGGGCTCTAGCATGGCGGGATCCTCCAGAGCCTAAGGCCGCTGGAAAAAGAGCGTGTGCAGCCCCCCTAATCCGTGCAAGGACACTCCAGGCCCGGTGGCCTTCTGCCTCCAGAGGCTCCCACACCGGTTCAACGGCCAAGTAATCAGAGGTGCCCTTGGTTCGCAAGAAGCGCGTGAGGCAGGTTGAGAGCGTGAGCGACTAGCCCGGAGGTGAGGGCCAGTTTGGCGGTGATGACGGAGGGAAGGGCTGGGCCTCCCCGGATATTACGGGTCATGGCCAGAGCCTGAAAGCATCTAGGGCCCTAAATCGTGTTTTGGTAATTAATGACAATATATCTTTGTGGACTAACTTGGTTAATTGAGTTGTAAAAAGGTTAGTCACAAAGATGTTGCGGAGCTAGAAAAGTGCATGAGTGGAAGGCATGAAAAGGGTAGCTCAAGGCAAAGGTATTTTCGTAGGGCATTTTATTTTTGTCGGTCAAAGGTGTCTAGAAAAGAAAATGACCGGATTGATAGGATAAATGACGTACTATAAAGAGGGGTTGGTGTATGTTTACTTGAGGTCTCTATAGTGCCAATTTCCTCAAACTTGCATTCATATAGAGATAAAAAAAATCTTAGCTTCTGAGAACCCCATGAAAAGGTTGCCTCAGGGTTTTTGGTTATTGGCGATCTGACCGGCCTGAAGGCGGTCTAACCGCTGTATCTCAGTATGACGGTCTGACTGGGCCTCCGGCCGGTCTGGCCGCTGTATAGCGATGACAGCATTTCCTGCTTGGTGGCCTGACAGGCCGAGTAGCTCGGTCCAACCGTTCTGGTGCAGAAGGTTTTGGGCTATGACGGTCCGACCGAACTGGTCCATGGTCTGACCGTGATGATCTGCGGTCCGACCGAGAGGGTCTGCGGTCCAACCGCCATCCTGTGCCCGAAGTCAACACAGTCGTTGGAAAGACGACGGTCTGACCGACAGGTTGCCTGCGGTTAGACCGCCAGAGTTGCTCGTGTGTCAGAACCATAGTAACGGTCGAATTTAATGTGTAGGCTATACATATGAGGTTGGCTGGTCCTTGTGAGCTCTCCCTTGCACTCTATCCATTCAATACACATACTTGGAGCTCTTGACTTCCTCATCTCCCTCTCTTGATTTAGTATTGAATCTTTGAGAGGTTTGAGAGCATCTAGTGCATAATTTCAAGAGTTTGAGCAATTAGGCACTAGTGATTCTTCAAGTAAGCGGCATCGGCTCTTTACTCTTGGAGGTTGCCGCCTCCTAGACGCCTTGGAGGTTGTGGCACCATCGAGCTCTTCAAGGAGATTGTGAAGAAGCCGCGGTGGTGGTGTTGGGTTATGGGTAGGCTACGCCAGCACAAAATAAATTTTCTCTACCGCATTGAACCAGGAAGCCATGCGAGTAGGGGATCATGAATCGTTACCACTTGACGAGCAGTGCAGCGGAAGAAGAGTTGGAGCAGACTAATCCAACGTCGTGCGCGTCAAGTAGTCGATCGTCAACCTCGTCCCGAGCACGTCCCGAGCACCTTCCGAGTATTCGCGAGTACGTCCCGAGTACTCCCGAGCAGATCAGCACCGCAATAGTAGCAACGCCTCTACGGTATCCACACGTACAAGGATGGAATCGCCGTGCGCCGGTGTGCTAGCACCGCGCGCTCGGCTAGGGTTTCGAAGGGAGTTCGGGAATAGGAGGCGGCCAGGGTTTTTGGTGGCAAGATCTGTTTTTCTGGAAAAACTCAATGCGCCTTGGCCCCTGCCTATTCTTATATAGATCATGCTAATGGGCCTTTAATCAACATTAAAACCCATTATGACTCTAAACCCTAATGGTCCTTTAATCAACATTAAAGCCCATTAGCAGATCCAATCCGCAAACTTGATCGCCTCTAGGGCACATCACCAACAATCCCCCACTTGCACTAGAGTCAGTACAAGTTTTATATTCCATCCCCTTAAGTGTGTGACCCGTTAGGTTCATGTGTAAACGGCCGCTATCCGGAAACCCTTTTCCGAATTGCAAGTCAATAGCGGTACCTAGCAGGACATATTGACTCCCGAATGCACACAAAGATCATATCGGCTGAACCTTGATATACTCATGCACCAATCCTTTTACCACACGATACCAGTCAAGCTCAAGGCGAGATTCGTGCCACCCTTGTGATAGCTCGACCATTCACTCGATCAAGTAGTGGATTCACCATGATTAACTCTTTAATCACATCGGCATGGCCATGCACTTTCCAATCCAACTACCTCGAGGGGCCCAGAGATATCTCTCCCGTTATTTAGGAGGGGTAAATTCCATCTTAATCACTCACATCCCACGACATGTTTCATAACACACCCGAAAACAACCTTTATAACTACCCAGTTACGGAATAGCGTTTGGAAGCCCCTAAGTGTGTTACTACACATTCTGGAATCAATGATGATCTCAGGTCAAAGTATTCTGTAGGTACACCATTTGAGATAACAACTGATGGCACATTAAAAATAACAATCCCAACAGTATCTCAGGGTGGGTCTATCCAACATCATGTTCTCTAACATGTGTCCACATTACTGATTTGATATCTCCATATCTATGATCCGTGAAACATGATCATCATTTAGTCAAATGTGCTAATCTATAAATCATTATTGTCCCACACAATGATATGAGATTAGGGACTATTTAGAACAACATCATAAAAACAAAGAGTTTCACAAACAAGTCACATACTTGCTGATCAATGTAAATGATAATTCATGGAACCAGATAACAATTATCCAAAAGTACATTAGCATAGACAGAACACATTCTCTCACATGCACTAGAGTCTATCCCGCAAGTATCTAATAGCCATAGAGCTCAAGTGTGCCTCATGCTTGGGCTGTGGGAGAGGCTTCGTCAACGGATCAGCAATATTCGAATCCGTGTGCACCTTGCATATCTTTACATCACCTCTATCAATAATCTCTCGAATGAGGTGATAGCGCCGAAGTATGTGCTTGGACTTCTGGTGCGACCTAGGCTCCTTGGCTTGTGCAATGGCACCACTATTGTCACAATAGAGGTCCATTGGACTGGACGCACTAGGGACCACACCCAACTCAGAAACAAATTTTCTGATCCAAACAGCCTCTTTTGCAACTTTTGAAGCTGCAATATACTCGGCCTCCGTCGTGGAATCAGCAACCGTTTCTTACTTGGAACTCTTCCAACTCACCGCACCTCCATTAAGGCAAAACACAAAACCAGACTGCAATCTCGAATCGTCCTTGTCGGTTTGGAAGCTAGCATCGGTGTAACCATTTACAACGAGCTCCTCCTCACCTCCATAGACTAGGAACATATCCTTAGTTCTTCTCATGTACTTGAGGATACTCTTTACTATAGCCCAGTGACATTCACTTAGGTTCGATTGATATCTGCTCGTAACACTTAGAGCATAGGAGACATCTGGGCGTGTACAAAACATAGCATACATGATGGACCCGATAGCAGAAGCATACGGGATCGCACTCATCCTCTCGAGCTCATCAGATGTCATAGGACATTGATTCTTGCTGAGAGTGATGCCATGTGACATTGGCAAGAAACCTTTCTTGGAATCCTGCATATTGAACCGATTCAATACCTTGTCAATGTACGTGCTCTGGCTTAATCCGATTAGCCTTCTCGACCTATCTCTATAGATCTTTATGCCCAATATGTATGCTGCCTCTGCTAAATCTTTCATTGAAAAACTCTTTTGTAATGAAGATTTGACAGCATCGAGCATTGGAATATTATTTCCGATCAATAATATGTCATCCACATATAAGACCAGAAACACAAGTGCGCTCCCACTAGTCCTTTTGTAAACACAAGGCTCTTCTTCATTCTTGATGAAACTAAACCCTTTGATCACTTCATCAAAACGAAGATTCCAACTCCGAGAAGCTTGCTTTAGTCCATAGATGGACTTTTGCAGCTTGCAAATCTTCCCAGCATTTTTCGGATCAACAAAACCTTCTGGCTGTGTCATGTACACATCCTCACTTAGGTTTCCATTAAGGAAAGCCGTTTTGATATCCATTTGCCATATCTCATAGTCGAAATATGCAGCAATTGCTAGGAGAATCCGAATAGACTTTAGCATTGCGACGAGCGAAAACGTTTTATCATAATCAACACCTTGAATTTGCCTGAAACCTTTCGTCACCAATCGTGCCTTATAGATGTGAACATTTCCATCAATGTCTATCTTTTTCTTAAAAACCCATTTACACTCGATAGTTTTCACACCATCAGGTGGATCGACCAAGTTCCAAACTTGGTTTTCTCGCATGGATTCTAACTCGGATCTCATGGCTCCAAGCCATTTTCAGAGTCTGGTCCCACCATTGCTTCCGAGTAAGTCTTAGGTTCATCATTGTCCAACAATAATATGTCGCGCTGCCCCGTGGTTAGGAACATAAACCGCTCGGGTGCACGACTGAACCTTTCCGACCGACATGGGGCTGGTGTCTCGACAACAGGTTCTGCAACATCTTGTATACCGAGTTGTGGTTCAATAGGAGCTGAAACACTTTCAAGTGGTTCCCGAATTTCTTCGAGTTGCACCGTGCTCCCACTAACTCTCTTCGCGAGAAACTCTTTCTCAAGAAAGACACCATTCCGGGCGACAAACACTTTGCCTTCTTCCCGGTTATAGAAATAATATCCTTTGGTTTCCCTAGGATACCCCACAAGGAAGCATTTATCAGATTTAGGAGTGAGCTTATCAGACGATAAACGTTTTACATAAGCCTCACAACCCCATATCTTAAGGAAAGACAATCCGGGACGCTTCTCGGTCCATATCTCATATGGTGTCCTCTCTACAGCCTTAGATGGAACCCTGTTTAACGTGAAAGCAGCAGTTTCTAGAGCGTATCCCCAGAAGGACAATGGAAGATCAGATTGGCTCATCATCGACCGGACCATGTCTAACAAAGTTCGGTTCCTCCGCTCGGACACCCCATTCCATTGTGGCGTACCCGGTGGAGTCAATTGTGGAACGATTCCACATTGCCTTAGATGATCACCAAATTCATGGCTCAAATATTTACCTCCACGATCTGATCGCAGAAATTTAATTGTCTTGCCTATATGATTTTGTACTTCATTCTGGAACTCCTTGAACTTTTCAAAGGATTCAGACTTGTGCCTCATTAGGTAGATGTAACCATATCTATTAAAGTCATCGGTGAAAGTAATGAAATACTGAAAACCACCTCTAGCTGTAGAACTCATCGGTCCACATACATCTGTATGTACTAGGGCCAATAATTCATTTGTCCTCTCACTTCGACCAGTGAAAGGCGTCTTAGTCATCTTGCCAAGTAAACAAGACTCGCATGTATCAAATGATTCGAAATCAAATGAATGTAGAAGACCATCTTTATGGAGCTTCTGCATACGCTTCTCATTTATATGACCTAATCGACAATGCCAAACAAAGGTGGGATTCAAATCATTGAGCCGAGGCTTCTTTGTATCAATGTTATAAATAGTTATATCCTCAAGATCCAATATATATAATCCATTTACTAATGGACAATTACCATAGAGCATACCATTCAAAAATATCGAACAACACTTGTTCTTTATTATGAATTCATAACCGTCTTCTTCCAAACATGAAGAAAAGATAATGTTTTTGCCCAAGGCAGGAATATCATAATAATTATTTAATTCCAAAACTAATCCTAAGGGTAGCGATAAGGAGTAAATGCCAACGGCCAACGCAGCAACTTTTGCACCATTGCCGACGCGAGCATCCAATTCGCCTCTTGCACACTTCCTAGTCCTTTTCAGTCCCTGCAGCGATTTGCAAGTATGAATCATTGATCCGGTATCAAATACCCATGAATCATCAGGATGAGTAGCAAGATTAATTTCAATAACATTTATACCTGAAGAGAAAGTCTTACTTCCCTTCTTCTTTTTGAGTTCTTCCAAGTACAATTTGCAGTTCCTCCGCCAATGACCAGTCTTATGGCAGTGGTGGCAAGTGTCAGAAGCGGCAGGGCTAGCCTTGGGCTTTCCAACAGGCTTAGGCTTAGAACTCGAGATCTCATCCGAAGTTTTAGCCTTGCCCTTGCGCTTTCTCTTCTTGCTATCCTTTTGAACCATCATCACATGACTAGAGCTCTTCTTAATGCTTTCCTCAGCAGTTTTTAGCATCCCATGCAATTCAGCCATGCTTTTCTCCATGCTGTTCATATGAAAGTTCAAAATGAACGGCTCGAAGCTCGCAGGGAGCGACTGGAGAATTACATCCGTAGCCAACTCAGGGCTAAGGGGAAAACCAAGTTTTTCCAGGCTCTCAATGTAACCAATCATTTTGATCATATGATGACTGACTGGACTGCCTTCTGTTAACCTGCACGCAAACAAGGACTTTGAGGTGTTGTACCTCTCGAGCCGAGCTTGGTTCTCAAACATGCCTCGGAGTCCCACAATCATATCATAGGCATCCCTGTTCTCATATTGCTTCTGAAGCTCAGAGGACATACAGGCAAGCATGAGGCAACTAACATCCAGTGAATCGTTGGTGTGCTTCTCATAAGCCCTCCGATCCGTGGCAGGAGCATTATCAGCTGGTTCATCAGGATAGGGGACCTCTAGAACATATTCCTTTTTCTCTTGTTTGACAACAATTCTCAGATTTCTATACCAATCAATAAAGTTTGTTCCAGAAAGCTTCTCTTTTTCAAGAATCGATCGCAAATTAAAACTGGAAGTGTTACTAGCGGCCGGTGCCATAATCTACAACAGAAAATGCAGGTTCAGCACTATGCCTATGTGAATCTTCTATTAAACAATTTAACAAAAGATACTCCACTATATGTGTTTTCCCTCTAACAACATATAGAGGATCAAGATCCATATTCAACTAAGTTCTAGTGAGCTTTGGCATCACTGCTAGAAACTTAGTGACATAGGTAAGCAACGCCTTGGTAATCACATCTCTACATGACTCTTGTTTGTTGGGTGGCATCGAATGCCCCGGCGCCCAACACCATGCCCCAAAGCCCAAAACTGTTTTGATAGCTTTATCAAGTAAAGCAATACTATGCATGTGGATGTCCGACATCCACTCTAACTAGTTAAGATAAATGATGGCACCCTGCTTTGGCAGACCTACCACACAATGATCAAAACCTTTGTAGGTGCAGTTATTGGAAGGGCATCAATTACTCTTGATTTTTCTGAGGGAAACTACTCTATCATGAAAATCATATCCACCACATATAAAACATGAAAGAATAGTATGACAGGAACATAAAAACATCACAGGCAATCATATTAACTGTGACATAGTATGGCCCCTTCACATGGTGATCTCCATCGCCACGGTTCCTATCCTCCGGGTCATCACGCTTCAAATCTCCATGATCTTGTTCTAGTCTATTACACCTAATAGCACTAGATAAATTACATGAGAAGAAGCATCACAAGTCGACACGCAGGCCGTTATACAATAACATGACAGCCTTGGGCTGCAATTAACCATGAAACGCAGGTCATGAAAAATTACACACATGCATCACATATCACAAGGCCATACCGGTCACAACATTCTCTGCAAAAACGAGTTAAGCGTAGAATCGAATTCTAATGTCGTGATGGGATCATGTTACTACAACAATCTATGCGTGTACGCGACGGTCATCGGATCGATCATATCGAGCCAATTCCGAGTCATTCATAATGCCTCAATTTCCATTAGATCAATCCCATTGATCATCGCGTGAGGTTTTTCCAGAAACGATGACAGCACACACCACCTCGATCTGCTGCTCTCCCGACCATGTCGCGATGCACACAGTTAGCCCCGATGGTGATTCCAGCCGGTAGGGGCAAGTCGCACGCAAAACCAGGTGGGAGATCGAGCTAATCTTTTTGGCTATGTGGTTCCATCGACTGGCATCTCATCCGATCTCTAATTCACCAGACCAACCGTGCATTGATCAATCCATCATATGAACTGATCAGAAAAACAATAGATCTAATCTATTTCTATCACATATCTTCTATATGTGGCTGATCCAGATCGAATACTACGCAGGATGGCTCTGATACCACTGTTGGGTTATGGGTAGGCTACGCCAGCATAAAATAAATTTTCTCTACCGCATTTAACCAGGAAGCCATGCGAGTAGGGGATCATGAATCGTTACCACTTGACGAGCAGTGCAGCGGAAGAAGAGTTGGAGCAGACCAATCCAACGTCGTGCGCGTCAAGTAGTCGATCGTCAATCTCGTCCCGAGCACGTCCCGAGCACCTTTCGATACCACGGGAAAAATCCTTTGTGTTTCCTTGAGCATGTACTTTATTGTTGAGCTATTTATCTTTCATGCAATTTACTTCAAGTAATTTATATTCATAGTATTTAAGTTATTGCATGTCACCCTAGTTTGCAAACCTTCGACATAGCTCTTAGTTGTCCCTTTTTATTGCTAGTGATCATTAGTTTAATTTCATAAGTTTTCTTGATCACGTGTCAATTAGTTTTAAAACCGCCTATTCACCCCCCTCTAGTCGGTATTCTTGATCCTGCAGAGCCGACGAAGAGGCGCGGCCTCCGTGGACTATGATTTTGGTATCATCGGTTCGGACGTCGAGGACGTTACGGGCCCTCCTGTAAGAGGTTCAGAGGAACTAGGTGGGGTGTTGGTTTGCTTCATTAGCCATATCCTGTTTCGGTCATGCACCGGGATCTTGATTTGTGTTTCCTTGATTTTTTTAAGTGATCCTCGAGGTGGATGCGTCCTTGACTCCACCCCCCGAGGCCCCAGAGGCCCAGCAGGGATCGGGGATTCCTTCAGAGGGGTCTCCGAAGACCGTCCCGGGGGACGTGGCTTCGTTTCTGCGGAGCCCCGAGCCAGCTGGTCACCGTCCCCTCCGCCAAGGGTCCCTTTGGAGCGGTCGAGGGGAGCTCTGGCCTCGGGGTCTTGGCCTCGAACAACTTCGTGCTGTGCCTGGAGGCGTCAAGGGCCATCACTGTGGCCTCCTCTCTTTTCCAATGTGGAGAGGTCGAGCGATTGTTGGCCCAGCATCCTTTGGAGGAACTGGAGGTGCGGTTGGTAGCGGTGGCCCTTCAGGTCCATAGTATTGGTTACGATTTGTCGAGTCTGATGTTGGGTTCTGAGTAGCTCATTCTGTCCTTTTCCTTCTTCTATTGTGCCTTGTAGCAAGTAATTTTGACGAGGGCACTGGGAGGTGGGGGGCACGAGGCCTTTGCCGCTGCCCCTGACGAGGTTGAGGGCCTTCACCAGGCCTTGGAAGAGGCACGTAAGCGGGCAGAGTCTGCAGAGGGTCGTCTTCAGGAGGAGATGGTGCTTCACGAGCATGCAGAGGCTGAGGTGTGGAAGGCTGTCGAAGGCCTCCGAGAGGCGAGGGAGTTTGCCGATGCGACCAACGCAGCCCGTGTGTCAGCCGAAGGTGACGCTAACACCCTTCGGGTAGCGGTGGGCAATATGCAGCGAGAGCTGGAGGAGGCTTGGGCAACGGAGGGGGCACTGCATTCGGAGTGCCAGCAGTTTAAAGTACTTGCATTAGAGGTGGCTCGGATTACCTTTGATGCTTTGAGCAGCCTTGGGGCTCAGTGCCTGCCACTGCCCTCCGACTCAGAGGCATCAGTGATGCCGCTCTTCTAGCTTCGGTCTGCTGTGAAGGTCATGGTTAAGGACGTGGAGATCTATGCAAGGTCTGGCGCCCGTGTGGCCGCTGCGCTTCAGCTGACCCTACTGCACCAAGCGGGGGTTGGTCCCCTCAAAGCATTGGAGCAGGAGGTGCCGGACTCCGTGGTCGAGGCCTTTCAGCCAGAGGCACCTCCGGCGGAGATTTGCGCGACCCTGGAGAGCTTCCTTCGTGGTGTATGAGCGAAGCATGGCCGGAGCGTGACGTTGCGCTACATGGCCGGTCAGGGGACTCCGGGTGCCTCGGGGGGCCTTCGCCTGGGTTCTTCATTGGGAGGTCCAGTCCTTCACCCGGAGTCTACGGACGCTTCACGGCCGTCTAGAGGTTCTTCGTCTGGCGCTGTTGCCCCGCCGGAGCCATGCGTAGATGCCCCAGAGGTGTAGCTCTGCCGCGGGCTGTCTTTTGTTTTCTCTTCTTTCGCGAGGGGGGTCAAGTTTTAGCATGTTGACTACCCCCTTCTGCTTCATGTATATAATCTTTTCCTTATTTGATGGAACCACACCTATCTTCCTATGGTTTGCATGTATTTTTTCTGGAATGTTTGTGTCTTTGAGTTTAACTGGAGTCCGATTTGCGTGTATAGGTATGGCGGCCCGAGGCCAGAGGAGGTCTCATCCATATCTTGGATAGTGCCTCCGGGGAGGGATCGAGTGCGTCCGGAGCATCGGGGGCTACTCCGTTTGTTCGACGGCGGAGTCATTTTGTTATGCCCCGCGATTCCGAGTTGCATATTGATCTGCAGGTGGTCGCCGATGTCTTGGTCAAGGTCTAGCTGGAGGATCCCCTTGTGTCTGCTCGAGATGTATATTTTGTTGCAAGGGATGACTGGTGTGCAACCCGAATAGCCCGAGAGGTTGTCATCTCACGCTTCCTACAATGCTTTGTCCTTCCCCGGGGTTTTGACAGAACAGTGCCCTCGGAAATTCTTGAGTCTATCTTGGGCGAGGTGAAGGTGGAGGAGGTAAAGGCCGCGGATGCCTCGCCGGAGGGGTAGGAGGAGGAAGAGTTGGACTTCTCGTCCTTCGACTCGTATCTTTTCTCGACGGATCCTTCGTCTTCCCAAGGCCGAGTCTCCGTTTTGGGCAGTAGCTCTTCTCGCGGAGGGGGTTCGCGTCGGCCTCCTGTGCGCAGTTGTCGGGGACGACTCTCCAGGTCCTGCGGTGTTTCCAGGAGGCATGGTGGTCGGCACCCT
This sequence comes from Phragmites australis, assembly GCF_958298935.1. Taxonomy (NCBI): domain Eukaryota; kingdom Viridiplantae; phylum Streptophyta; class Magnoliopsida; order Poales; family Poaceae; genus Phragmites; species Phragmites australis. The sequence continues at coordinate 13,892,792 of NC_084936.1, read as the reverse complement.
TGTCTTCCCATAGTGGTACAGGGAGGCGTAGCAGGCTAGCCAGTTTGTTGGGCATAGATTCGATGTACAGCGGCTAGCTATATGCAAAGACTCTTTGTACGTTATGTATGTACAACTTGCGTTGTGTTTGCTTATTGTTTTGTTTCTTTCTCTCTCTTTTTTTTGATTGATCACATTGACGCTTCGCCTGTGCCCCTTATCCCAGCCCCTTCGCATCCTGCGGCTGCCTAGTAGCCACGGGGTGCGAGATTCGAGGGGCATTGCGTTGCAGTAGGTAGGAGTGGGGAGCTCAGAGTTTTAGGTTTTTAAGATATCGGAAGGGTCAGGTGATTTTGGCATGGAGACTTTTAGTCGTGCCAGTGCCGTGGTGTTATCCCTTCGCCATGTTAGGTCAGCCAGGCCTTAGAAATGACAGAGGGTGTTATGCCTATCCGGTGTGAAGGCACTACCTTCAAGATGCCGGAGCGGTCTTTGCCTATCCGCCATTTTAGGTTTGCTAGGCCCAAAGGATGATGGACGGAATGCCTGTCTAGAACAGAGACTTAGGTCTTCAAGATGCTAGAGCGGTCTTTGTCTATCCACCACGTAGGTTAGCTAGATCTTAAAGATGGCGGACGGAATGCCTGTCCACCATGAAGGCTTATGCCTTCAAGATGCTAGAGTGGTCTTTGCCTATCCACCACGTAGGTTAGAGAGACCTTAAAGATGGTGGACGGAATGCCTATCCAGCACGAAGGCTTATGCCTTCAAAATGCTGGAGCGGTCTTTGCCTCTCTGCCACGCAGGTTAGCGAGACCTTAAAGATGGCGGACGGAATGCCAGTTCAGCACGGAGGCTTATGCCTTCAAGATGCTGGAGCGGTCTTTGTCTATCCACCATGTAGGTTGCGAGACCTTAAAGATGGCGGACGGAATGCCCGTCCAGCACGGAGGCTTATGCCTTCAAGATGCTGGAGGGTCTTCATTGTTTTTTTGTACCTTCGGAGAGGACTGAGCCTAGGGCTCCCTATACATAGTACTTGCGAAAGGTCTCCGCATTCCAACTGTGTTAGGGGGGGGGGTCCCTTCTGTATCGGCCAGGCGGTAGGAGCCGGGCCTCTTAGACTTGAGGACCAGGTATGGGCCTTCCCATTTGTTGCGCAGCTTTCCTGAGGCTAAGGCACGTCAAAGCACTAGTTTGCCAGGTTTGAAGTTCCACGACGCAACTCTTGGATCGTTACCAGGCCTTAGTTTTCTTGATGTAGTGATCGAGATTCTGAATGGCATGGAGCCGCGTGCCTTCGGTAAGGTCAAGGGAGAGCTCCCTTTCTCCGTCAGTTTGTGGAAGTTGTACCCTAAGTGAGTAGCCCATGACCTCGATGGGGGTCATGGCCTCGTCTCTATACAGGAGGCGGAAGGGTGTGAATCCGGTGGCCCGTGTGATAGTGGTGCGGAGGGACCACAAAACCTTGGGAAGTTCCTCGACCCATAGGCCTCGAGCTAAGCCAACGAGGTGGCAATATAGACCAGAGAGGATGTTACCGTTGGCCCTTTTGACGACCCCATTGGACTGAGGGTGTCGAACTACCGCGAAGCATAATTCGATGCCGAGGTCATCGCAGAACTGTCTGAAAGGCCCGGAGTTGAATTGTGTGCTATTGTCCACTGTGAGTTGTCGTGGGACACCGAAGTGGCAGATTATGTTCTTCCAGAAGAATTTCTGGATATTTTTTGACATGATTGCAATGAGGGGTTTCGCCTCGACCCATTTGGAGAAGTACTCCAATGCTACCACTGCGTACTGAAGGTTGCCTTTGGCACGGGGAAATGGACCGATGAGGTCCATACCCCAACGAGCCAGGGGCCAGACGGGGGCAATTGGTTGTAAGGGAGTTGGAGGTCGGTGGCTTCGGCGTCCCATCCATTGGCATCCTTGGCAGGTGTGGACGAGGTCTTCTGCATCGGACATGATCGTAGGCCAATGGAGCCCCTGGCGAAGTGCCTTTCCGGCTAGGGCATGAGGCACTAGATGATTGCCGCAAAGGACTACGTGTATCTCCCGGAAGAGGTTGGCTCCTTCTTGTTTAGTAATGCAGCGAAGGAGGGGAACATAGATACCTGTCTTGTAAAGGGCGCCATCTTTGAGACGGTAGCCCCTGGCGTGATGCTGGATGTGGCGGAGTGTAATCGGGTCGTCCCGTTCTTCTGTTCCTCTCAGGAAGGATAGGAGGGGAGCCCTCCAGTCTGTGACTTCGATGGGGAGGATGGCGGCAGCTGTTTCACCAAGAGCTCTGGCGGTCAGTTGGTGTAGGATCTCGAGGAAGGTGCCTATCGGTGGGTCTTTACCCATGGCTGCGGCCTTTGCCAGGGCGTCTGCCTGACTGTTGTCCGCTTGTGGTATGCTTCGTATTGATATGATGTAGCAGTACACTCCAAAGGAGTTAATGAAGCTAGTCTTGCTCTCATCCTCCGTTGCCATTGTGTTTCTTGACTAGGACGGTGTTGAAGAGCCAATTGGAGTGGATGGCCTCTCAGATAACACCGGCTTTCAGTAGCTTCTGGACTTCTTCCTTTGCGACTTCTGCCCGCTCTGGAGAGAGCTTGCAAAGCCCCTGGTGTATGGGCCTTGCCTTCGGGTCGACCAGATGTGAGTGCTCGATAATGCTGCGGTCGACTCCTGGGAGGTCCTGCGGGGACCATGCGAAGGTGTCGAGATTACCCTGCAAGATGGCCAGAAGTTGGGCTTCTTGCCCGGAGGTGAGGTCCGCCCCTATTCGGAAGGTTCGGTCAGGTTGGTCTTGGTGTATGGGGACCAGCTTTATGTCCCCCTCCGGTTGTAGCCTTAGAGGGCAGCGATGCCCAGCATGCACCGACGGAGGGTCCTGGATGTGGTGACTGGGGAGCGGAGCAGGGTGCCCATACTCGATGTGCCTAGCTAGGTCTTGGTCGCTGTGGACGGTTATTAGCCAATGGGGTCTGAGCATCTTCAGGCAGAGGTAATTGTGATGGGGTATAGCTTCGAATCTATTCAGAGTTCTCCATCCCAGGATGGCATTGTAGGTGTATGGTATGTCCACGACGTCGAAGGTGATAATCTCGGATCGTGATGCAGAGCCCTTATCGAAGATGATCGGGAGTTCCATTTAGCCTAGGGCGTTCAGGGGGGGCCCATTGAATCCCTGGAGGGGTCTACTGCTTGGTGAGAGCCGGCTTCGTGGAATTTGAAGCTGGTTGAAGGCATGCACGAATAGGAGGTCTGCCGAGCTACCTCCGTCGACCACTATTCTTTGGACCTCGACTTCGGCAATGTTGGCTGGGATGTCCAGGGCATCGGAGTGGGGAAATTTTACCCCCTCAGAGTCATCGATGGTGAACATCACAGGGGCGTCGGCTTAGTTGGGGGTCTATCGATGGATGCTAGTCGCTCCGGTGTGGTGTACCCCGCGTGCGTAGTATTGTCGCTGTCGTTTCAAAGTGCAACCGGAGCTCCCTCTACCGGTAATGGCGAGGACGATCTATTTGCACCATGCCCCTTCGTTATCGTACCGCTCTAGGGATGACTGGGGTGATGAAGGTAGGGCTAGTTGTGGAGGATTCTGCAGGGCCAGATGGTCGACCCGTCGGTTGGCCGATGGCCTGCGATCTTCGCACCGCCCCTTGGGGGCCCCATCAGTTGAGGCGAAGGTTGCCTGCTTCCCGAGGTACTCATCTCGGAAGGTGGTGAGGGTTTGGAAATTGTTGGTATTATGTCCTCGTCTTGTGCCGTGTAGAGTGCACCAGGATTCCTCCTCGGAACGCTGGTTTGGAATGTGGCTTCGCTCTAGGAGGCCTTTGGAGTGTCCTCGGCCGTGTCTCCTGGGGTGGCTTTGGTTCGGAGCCTCACGACCTGGGATGATATTGCTGACGTTTCGGCGTTGTCGCTGCTGTCCCCTTTGGGACCCGACAGTAAGGGCCTCCTCGAAGCTCCTCTTTGCTGGGGGAGCGGGGGCATGTGATGATCTGGCCTGTGAGTGTGGCCTCTCGAAATTGGCACGGGAAGCCTTGCTAGCTTGTGAGCACCTCCGATAGAGTTTTTCCTCCTCCGCCTGCGCATATTCCTCGAATTTGCTCATGAGGACTTCTACCGTGCGTATTGGGCTTTGGTTCAACCGATCGTATAGGGGGCTTTCGGCCAGGCCCTAGGTCGTGGTGTCGATGACCGAAGAGTCCGATATGCCCCTAATCTGGGCCTTGGTCTGGGAGAACCTTCAGAAGTAGTCCCAGAGGATTTCGTCTAGCTCCTGTCTGATAGTGAACAGGCTGCCGGAGGTTACTGGTTCGATGAAGGTGCCCTGGAAGTTGCTACGGAAGAGGTCTCGGAGTTGGGACTAGGTGTGAATGGTGCCAGGGTCCAGCGCCCAGAACCAGCGTATGGCCACCCCTTCTAAGGCGAGGGCGAAGCATTTAGCCACGGTGGCCGGTCCGCCCCCCGCTAGCCTCTATGGCTAGGGCGTAGGATCAGGCGAACTCGTTAGGGTCCGAATCGCCTTTAAACTTGGGCAACTTTGGGGTCCAGGGAAGGGCGTGGCCTGCAGGTCGGCCTGCAGGGGAGAGTCGTGGTCTTGCAGAGGGTCCTCACGACGCTGGCTCCGGGGACCGAACGGGCCAGGTCCTTGCGCCGAGGGGTTCGTCTGTTCGTGGAGCTTGGATCGAAACCGTGCCGGTCGTCCCGGGAGCGGCGACGAAGGTGTGGGCAACTTGCTGTTCAGCCCGTAGGGCTGTCCGTAGTTCCTCCATTTGGGCCAAGAGTGCCGCCATGCGTGATTGCCAATTGGATGGAACGGTGTTTTCGGTGGTAGCGCCGACCGCAGCCCCTAGGGGCCCAGCGGGGGCCTCGCCTTGCTGCTGCTGGGTCTCCGGGGTAGAGAGCCCTTCGGTGCCGCCTGCAGCTGTGGTTATGGTTTGGTCGGCGGTGGCCGTAAGGTTCCTGTTCCCCCTGGCTAGGGGGCCGTCATTAGCGCCGCCTGCGTATAGCCGGCCGGACTGTCACGCAAGCGTGACTGGGGGGTCGGTCACCATCGACGCGGCCTTGGTAGTCTTCTTCTTGGGTGACATCCTACCTCTCTTAGCACTTCTGTGTTTGAGTCCCCACGGACGGCACGCTGTTGGAGCAAGAGTTCGTCTTTCCCCAGCAAGTACGGCGAGAGTTTCTTCTAAGGAGGAGACTCAAGCTTGGAGACGAAGTTTAAGAGCAAGAAACACCATGAATGTATTGATGGAAGAAAAAATAGATCTCTCTGGGAAGAGTATCACAGCGTGACTTGATGTGTTTTCACCTCTATGTCTTTTTCGCTGTCTTGCCCATCCCTTAGCCCAGGTGACCATGGCGGCCGTACGTAGCTTGACGTACAAGTTATCATAATGTACAAATATTTGGGATCTTACCAATTTACTGGGCCTTATCCCAGATAACTGCTTTCTACCCTATTCGGAAGATAAATATCTATCGTGATAATTATCGTGGTGCCTGCCCCCTGAAAGGGGTGAGCCGGTCACCAACTGCGGCCCGATACCGCACTGTCAAGGGTGTTAGGATAGTCTTCATTATGCCGGGGTTTCAGAGCGGCATCCACTAGCCTAGGCATTTAATGTCGGTCACCTCCTTGCAGGCAAAGTACGACTGGTGCTCCCCCTTTGGCAGATCTTTCCTGAGGCCTGATGACTCACCCAGTAACCTCCGGGAAGCCGGCCCGAGCAGCGGGAGGCCGAGGCTTTAGGAGACCGAGCCTTTGGGAGGCTGAGCCTTCGGGAGGCAGAACTCCAGAATGCCGTGGCTTTGGGAGGCCGAGGTTTCGGGAGACCGAGCCTTTGGGAGGCTGAGCCTTCGGGAGGCGGAACTCCGGAAGGTCGGAGCTTCAGGAGACCGAGGCTTTGGGAGACTGTGCCTTTAGGGGGCTGAGACTTCAGAAGGCCGGGCTGGTTAAGCCAAGGAGCCGTCAGGAGTCCTTAACAACGACCCCAACACTAAAATTCCTTGAACTGATACGGTGATACCACACTTTATTGCTAAAGAATAGTTATTTGCATTGGTTTTACAAAATATTTCTGATTTCTGCATTAATAACTTATGACAGGGAATGGTATTTTGTATGAACCACGAAAATGGAAGCTTAAAGGGCAATCAATTGTGAACAAGGAGCTAGTAAAGCTATTCTGTTCTGAAAGACGTTTAGGGTTATTGTTGTTTAACTTTTCCCAGATTGTAGATTTTACAGAAAACTTCAAATCAGAAAACGTGGTTGAATGTGGTGCTTTTGGCTATGTTTACAAGGTATTACTCCCTTTTGTGTTCTGTATGTAACAGGGTCAAATTGTTCCATTAATGGTAATGTTGCGACAGAAATCTGAACTTTACACTCTGTCTGACTTCTGTGAATTGGGCCTGAAGTTGTAGAACTGAACTTAGAATTCTTGGCTAGCGAACCAGATAAGTGATTTCCGAGATAGATGAAATTGATAGTATAATCTGATTATAAATCATACACTCACATATTTGGGGACAGTTCTGTCAAGACTTCCACGCGGAATGCTTCATTGCCTCTTTTTAGACATATGGTGTAAGCAAATCGAATAAAATTGAGTGTATCTTTATATCCACATTTGTTGTTTATATTTAATCATGAGTCTGAATATAACTCAACTCTGTTTTATCATGTGCCAAGATTATATTCAACTTTGATTTGTTACCTAGATTTTTGGTCACTACTATTTTAAATATGGGAATCTTGGAGGTCTGCTATGGCTTGGTAAAAAAGGGTAATTGAGAAACATTTTATGCTTTTAGCTGTCATATCTGTCCAAAAATGTTCAAATTTGCTCTTTTAACTTGACTGGAGCTTTTCAGGGGAAACTGCCTGATGGAAATGTGATTGCTGTCAAAAGGCTTACAGCAACATCACGTCAAGGTTTGCAAGAGTTCACTGTCGAAATTGAAACGATCGCAAATCTTCAACATAAAAATGTGGTTAGGTTACATGGATTTTGCATTCAAAGGGAAAAGGACATTCTTGGATTTCACATTCAGGGAGAAGAGATGATTGTTGTCTATGAATATACGCCAAACAAGAGCTTGGCCTCTTTCCTTTACAGCGGTATTCACTGGGAGTTCAACTTCCATTGTTCTCTGTAGCATTGAAAATGAAATCTTCTCGTTTTCTAAAAGCTCCTTTGTATCATTTTCAGATACAAAGACGGGGGAAGCACTCAATTTGTCTAAGCGCCTCCATATAATTGAAGGCGTAGCTCAGGGTCTTGTTTATCTGCATGAGCACTCACACCAGTGTGTTGTCCACATGGATCTGAAAGCAAGTAATATCCTCCTGGATTATGAAATGAAACCAAAGATCTCTGATTTTGGTATGGCTAGAATATTAGCTTCTAGTGGAACTGAAGTGACTTCAGACATTGTCAAAGGCACACAGTAAGAGTTAATCAAGTATACCAACTTTCTTAGTTGTGACATGAGGTTTCATTCCCGCTTTATTTGCCTATGCTTATATTCTTATTCGATTTTGATCTTTCAGTGGTTATATAGATCCCGAATATGCTAGGTCTGGGAATTCTCAGTAAAGTTAGATGTTTATAGCTTCGGCATCATGATTCTTGAGATCATAAGTCGAAAGAGGTGTGTTCAATTATTATCCAACGGAAACATGATGGATCTACCAACATATGTGAGTAGAAGCGTTGACATGCTTCAGAGATTATCTAATTTTAGATTTGCAATAATTGCTGGACTGTTATCTGTCATTTGTGATACAAATGTTCAGAATCGTGTAATTGCATTTCTAAAGCAAAGAAACAAAACAGAGGAAGAGAGAAAAGAAGTGAGGCAGTGTTGAGTGACATGTTGCGTAAACAGAAAAATATTTTATTCCAGTTTGTAAAATCAAATTAGAGTTAGTCAGTTTATATTATGAAGTTCAGTTTCCACCTGCAGTTGTTCCAGTGGTACCGAAGCCATGTGTGTTTGTGTTTTTGTGGGCTGAAGTGACAAAATTATATCCAGTCTTTGAATAAAGCATTCTTTCAGTTTCCCACATCAGTAACCATGACAGGAATTTTCCTTTTCAGGCCTGGGAACTGTGGAAAGCAGGAAAGTCTCACGAGCTTCCTCATTCGTCACCAAGCAATGAGCACCAAATAGTTCAGATCATCAGTGTTGAGGAACCTATGCTATTTGATGTAGTTTAGAGATTCTAACGATAAATAATCATAAAAGAGATACAATATAGAGGAAAAAATTTCTATTTTTTATTTATTTGTGTTTAGAATGAGGGGTTCTACCCCGTATATATAGTGTCAAAAATCCTTAATAGATATAATCGAATCTTTCAAGAGATCGAGATAGATCTACAATTAGTTGTAAAACTCCAGGTTTCCTAACACTCCCGTTGGACACTTCTCGCAAAATACATGTCTCATCAAAACTCTCAAAAAAACCCAGTAGGAAAAAATAGGAGAAAGAGTACATAGCTCACGATATGGTCACACAAATTGCCTCATTAAAAGTCTTATTATGAGAAACTTTAGAAAAACTCATCTAAGAGAAAAATAGTATAATCCACCCAAAATGCTTTATATAATCTTCATGATTGACTTTAGACACTTAATCTTCTCCACTAAGATTTAATTTCTCATATCTATACTATATCAAAATCCCTCCCTAAAATGTGCAACTCTCTAAGCATCATATCCCAATACCATGAACACATCTTTTAAAACTAGATACAGATAGAGACTTAGTGAATAAATTTGTAAGATTTTTATATGATTTGGTATGTATTACCTTTATTTTATTCATTTTATGCAATTCATGTGCGTAAAAGAACTTGGAGTTGATATGCTTCGTTAAGTTACTTTTCACATATCCCGATTGCATTTGTGCAACATATGAACATTATCTTCATAGATAATGGTGGGGGCGTTAGTAATTTTTAATCCACATGACTGCTAGATATGATTGATCACTCTTCTAAGCCATACGCATTCCTGTGCGACTTCATATAAAGCTATTATTTCTAAGTGGTTCGTCGAAGTAGATACAAGACTATGCTTTAATGATTTACAGGATATTACAGTTTCACCACATAGGAAAACATAGTTAGTCTGTGATTTTGCTATATGCGGGTCTAACAGATATCCAACATTTGTGTATCCAATCAGATTTAGGTCCTGATTCTTTATGTAGAAATACCCAGATCTTTACTGCCTTACAAGTAACGCAGAATATCCTTCACACTCTTCCAATGTTTTTTAGTGGGCTCGGCACTGTATTGTGCAAGTAGGTTTACTTCAAACGCTATATCTGACCTAGTGCAATTAGCCAGATACATCAGTGTACCTATTGCACTTAAGTATGGGAATTCCGGTCCCAATACTTCCTCCCCCTCTTCTCTAGGTCTATAGGGATCTTGATCTATTTGCAATGACCTCCCGACCATGAGGGGTTTTGCAGGAAATGATTTTTCAAAACCAAACTATTCTAACACCTTCTGAGTGTAGTTTGACTGATATACAAAAATTCCATATGCCACATGCTCTAGCTGTAGGCCTAAGCAAAATTTGGTTTTACCTAAATCTTTCATTTCAAACTTAGAGTTCAAGAACGAGCTTGCTTCCTCAATTTCTTCTTCTGTACTGATAATATTCAAATCATATATATATATATATATATATATATATATATATATATATATATATAATGTGTAGAATCTATTTTGGGACCTTTTTATGAATACACAAGGACAATCCGTGCTATTTGTGCAGCCTCGTTTTCTGAGAAATTCACTCAAACGATTGTACTATATTCTACCTAACTATTTCAACCCATATAACGGCTTCTTCAATTGTACACTATAAGGTGTCTCTTTCTTTTGTCCTGATTCGGCAATGGTATTCCTTCAGGTACCTTCATATAAATATCTGAATCAAGGCTCCTATAAAGATATGTGGTCACAATATCCATCAATTATATTTTCAACTCCAGGTTGAGTGCCATCGAAATTAAATAATTAAAGGTAATACCACTCATCATCAGAGAATATGCTTCTTCATAATCAACGCCTGGTTGTTGAGTGAAACCTTGTGCAACTAGTCGTGTTTTGTACCTCACAATTTCATTACTTTCATTCCTCTTATGAACAAAAACTCACTTATATCCTACTGGTTTGATGTGGGGAGGTGTGCGGCATACTGGCCCAAAAGCCTCTCTTTTGTTCAGGGACAACAGTTCAAATATTATGCCTTCTGCCAGTCTTCCCAATCTGATATTATTCTATATTCAGTGAGTGATATATGCTCAGGGTCATGATCTATAATTGTAGTAATTTTATTTGTGAAGTATATATCAACTATTGTGGTTGCTCTATTTCAGGATTCCCCTAAATTCACATAGGTCATTGCTATTTCATTATGGGTTGCACTTTCAGGTGCTTCTTCATCTCGCTCCTCATTATTTCTTACTGTATGAGCAAGGTTCATTAGTTTACTAGTGTCATTTTCAGTGCGTGCATTTTTGCTGGTTACTTTCTGTGTGGGAAGATTCAAATCTAGTATGCCTACTTCCTTAAGTTCCATACCATTGCTAGGTCTCAACTGTCTCCTCTTCTTTTTCTTTTGAGGTATTTTTATGATCAGCTGTGGTAAGCTCTCGTTCCCTAATTCGGCTATTTAGGAACCAAATTTCTTGTTATTTTATTATTTTTTGAAGCTCCTAAGACAAGATGAGGGGTACCTTATTTTGGTACTTCCACAAATCGATAATTTTCTGTACCTTCACACTCTTCAAATCACAAAAATGATCAGGCAGATCATTTGCTAATTTCTACAAATCGGTACTTTTCTGTACTACATCATTTGTTTCACTAGTGCAAGGATCATGTGCCACAATTCCTTCTGCCTGCCAAATAATTTCCCGATATTTTACATCCAATGGTATATTTCCTCCCCTCTAATGACGGAAAAAAAATTTCATTAAAAATGCAGTCAGCAAAGTGGGCCATATGCAGATTTACAGTTGTTGATTCTAAATATTGGATTATGAATGCAGTCTCATAACCGACATACATTCCAACTTTTTGCAAAAGTCTCATAGCAGTTCGCTGTGGCGGCGGTATTGGCACAAAAACCATACATCCAAAATTTGTGTAAATAGAAAATTTTTGGAATTATCCCTTGCACTAGTTGCATAAGTGAATGGATGTTACAGGAGAATGGTCTATAATTGATAAGAGCTATTGCATGTAAGACTGTATGTCCTCAACATATAGCAGACAAATTACAATGCTGCAACAAAGGTCTAGAAATAAATTATTCTTTTTATCAGTGCTTCGACTAGTCCATTCTGAGTGTGGACGTGTGGTGTAGAATGTCCAACTTTAATTCTCATACTAGTGCAATAATTATCAAACACTTTAGAAGTAAATTCTTCAGCGTTGTCCATTCTAATGGATTTCACTCGATGGTTAGGAAAATTATTCCTGATTTGTATGATATGTGAGATCAACTTTGCAAAGGCGTGGTTATATGTAGATAATAGATATACATACGATCATTTCGAGGATGCATCTATCAATACCATAAAGTATCGGAACGGGTCGGAAAATGGCTAAATAGGACCACAAATATCCCCATAGATTCGGTCCAGGAATGCATGAATTTTATCTTGTACCTTCAAAGTAGACGGTCTTATTATTAATTTCTTGGTAGCACATGCAGGGCATACAAAATCTTTATTATTCGAAAAATTCTTTAAATTTATGTCATAACCTTGTGAGTTAGTAATTATGTTTCTCATCATTCTAAGATCAGGGTGACCTAATCTATCATGTCATAGGGAAAATAATTCTGCACTATGAAATACAGTATTTAAGGTAGTGAACACTTCAGATACTCTAATGCGAGTGTAGTACAAGCCACTGCTCACGGAGGGAAGTTTTTCTAGTATTCTCACTTCACTATTATGCTTAGTGATGAGTAGGTGCTCCCTACCATCTTCTTCACTAGTTTCTATATGGAAACCATTAGCGCTGATATCTTTAAAACTTAAGAGATTTTTTTAGATTTAGGATACAATATTGCTTCTTCAATATACAAAGTAGTTCCTATAGGTAGTATAATTGTGGCTCTACCTGTACCTACTATGCATTTATCACTACCAGTGATTGTAACACCCTAATTTTTCTCTAATTCCAAATTTTGTTCTTAATGGTTATTAAGGTTCAAATGAATTTAATTATTATTTTTTCTTAAAGAGAGAAAACCCTATTTTATAGGAAAGAAAAGGAAAATGACATAGGATATAAGTGAATATTGTGCATTCATGCTGAATTAGGCAAATAGTATTTTATTTGAATTCTTGATGAACTTATTTGAAGAGATTTTGTCTGGATTTTTGAATTTGGAATTGGATTTGAATTCATAGGAAAAAGGAAAAAAAGAATAAAACTTCTTTCGGGCTGCCTTTCTCCTTTTCGGCCCAACTCCTCGGCCTCGGCCCAGCCGCCCCGGCTTTCCTCTCCCACCTGGGCCTCAAGCCAGCCTCGGCCCAGTCGCGCGCGCGCCAGCCCACGCGCCAAGCCGCCCACACCGAGTCGTCGACAGACGGGTCCCACTCGTCAGACCTTTCTTCCTCCTCAGTCGGATTCCGACGCAGAGACGGGAACGCGCCAGCCGCCGATTTCCGTTCGAATCCGAGGCCAAACCAAAACCGAAAGCTTTTGTAGAGATGCCAAATCAAACCCCTGGGATCCCCTCTATCTCTAACCTACCATATCCCTAAGGATTCCGCGTTTAAACGGGGAAACCGAGCTCGGATTTGGTCCTCCGCCGTTGTGTCCGAGTCAAACGCGTTGCGCCGTCGCCCTGGACACCCCGAGCCTCCTATATAAGTAGAGCCTCCCTCCTCGAACACATCTCAACCAGAATTCGCCAAAACCCGAGCCTTAGACACTGAGTTCAGAGGTCGCCGCGCCGCCCTCGCCGCCGCTTCTGCCGAGCTCGCCGCCACGCCGTTCCAGAGCAACATAGAGCATCCCGAGCCCACCATCGCGAGTGCCTGTCACCATAGAAGCTTGTCCCATCGTCGATTTGATCTCTACGCCACCGGAGAGCCTTCTCCGACGAGTTCCCGAAGCCGCCGCCGCCCCCTTCCGTCGCCGACCACCTTCCCGTGCCGCGCAGCCTTCGGTAAGCCCCAAAACGAGATCGTCGTTCCCTCCTGATGCTTTTCCGCCGCTTATCGTCGTGATCCGAGGCCGGCGACGAGGTTTGCGCTTGTCTCCGGTGAGTCGCCGCCGTGCCCGAGCTCGGCTCCGTCGAGAACCTCTCCGCCGACCATCCCCTTTGAGCTCAACCGTTGGATCTAACCTCATCGGCCCAGATTAGATCTAATCGTACCCCTTCGGTCAACCAATCAGTAGCTACCACGTGTGGTCACTTAACACAGTCAACGGTCATGCCATGTCACCCATCCACCTCAGCCGCCACCTCAGCCTTTCTGCTGATGTGTCACCCTTGTCACCATGCCACGTCAGCCTGAGCTACCCAGTCAGTAATTCAAACCTTTTTCAGTATAAAAATAAATCTGTTAATTCCTTTAATTGGTAAATTTGCATTTTAGCCCCTAAACTTTTCTGAAATAACAAAAAGAGCCCTATCTTTTTCCAGTTAGGTCCTTATACTTTTTCATAATTACATTTTGGCCCCTCTGTTTTTACAAAAAGGTCCCTGGACTTTCTGATAATTCAATTTAAGTCCTTTTTCTTTTTCCAGATTTAACCCTAGACTTGTTTTAGCCCTAACTTTTCCATCGTAACTCCGATTTAAGCGATTCTTGCGTCGATGGATTCGTTTTTCAGTGCTCTTTCTTGTTAGCAAGTTTTTATCTCGTTGTTCTTTTGTTTTCTGCTTTGTTCTTAGTGTATCTTGTTTGCTTGTTTGCCGGTAATTGTGCGATTAGCCGACAACATCCCGGATCAATTTGAAGAACATCAAGACCAGGAGCAAGAATACACTGAGCAGCAGCAAGGAGAAGGCAAGTGTCCTTGATCATATTGAACCTATGTTTTTAAATGTTTTGTTTTACAAAACTGCATGCAATGTCTATCAATATGATGGGTAGTCACCTATGTTAGGGTTTTCCCTAGATTTTCCCTTATCATCCCTTGGAACCTAGATGGTTTATGGTTAGTAGTCTTTTTATGGGTAGATTGCTTAGCCATGCTTTTGGGATATTGGGAAGTGTCATAATTTTGACTAATGAACATATGCAGTAATGATGGTTAATATGATAATGTTTTAGCAACATGGAACCTTAGGCCTTGAGCATAGGGATGTTGGTGATGGTTGTCATGGTTATGACATTGCTTAGGTGTTTGCTCAAGTAACCTAAGTAAGGACCGGTTCGTGGAGCGACAACCCAAGAAGTAACGTACCAACCACGAGGTTGATATGGGTAAAGTGTGACATACTGATTAGAGTCTGTCCAGTGTGCGTTGGGTCAGCACAAAAGGGGGCTTCTGGGTAGGAGCTGTTGCTTGCGTAAAGCCTGGCGGTGAAACCTAGTGGACAGACATGCACTGGATTAGTCTCTGGTTAGTGGAAAGTGTCATACAGTGATTCTTGGCGACACACCACTGGCGTGTGTTAAGTGTCTTGCAAACACGGCAACATGGAATTCACTGACTCGTGGGTAAAGTTGGACAACCTCTGCAGAGTGTAAAACTGTTATAACAGCCGTGCTCACGGATATGAGAGACTTGGATCCTCACATGATTAGATGGTGGTTTGGTTTTGACTCTGGTACAGGGAGTACTAGATGTTGTGGTCTTGGTCTTAGTGCGGGGAGCACAAGACAGATGTGATATGCAGGGTGGGGAGCCTTGTATGCTAGTTGATGGATTGTCAGGTTACATTCGTTTAATATATGTCTAATGCTTTTGAGTCCAAATGTGTTATTTTTCATTACTCGCATTTACGCAAATAATACCTTGTGTTAGCCTATTCTTGATATAATCCTGCATGTCATTATTTTCCCACACTTGCTGAGTACATTATGTGCTCACCCTTGCTTTCTCCTACCAAAAACATATGCTGCTCAGTGGAAGACTTTGAGGATTTCCAAGACGACGACCTGGTGTTCTAAGGAGCGTATCTTCCAGTCGATGCCTGTGGAGTCTTGGTCGCCAATGCTTTCTTTCCGCTGCCGTCGTTTAGATGATGTCGTTTAGGTTAAATTTTGAGTTTTGTTTAGGTAAAGTCTTTTATTGTAAGAGGTGAACGTTTAAATAAATAAAGTATTGCTTTTGTTACTTCACCTATGATGTCCTTATATGTGTTAAACTTCCTGGGCACACATAAGCCGCACTTGGTTTTGGCCGTTAAAACCGGGTGTGACAGAGGTGGTATCAGAGCCATACTGACTATAGGATCGCAAGCTTAGTTAGCATGGTCGTCCTAAGGAAATTCCTAGTCGTCTAAAACTATCCAATTTTCTCCATAGATCTCAAACTTGTCTCTTGCTGTCCATAAGACTATCTCTTATATCCCATCTCTTCCTTTTTAGATGGTTCGCCAACTACTTACTGCCCGCAAGTCAACCGGAGGACGTCCACCTATTCTACCACGTGTGCCAACTGAAGAAGAGATTGATGATCCCACCTTCCGGAATATGGATCCCGTTCCTGACGTTTATGAGAGTGATGGTCTTCATGCGGGACATCTTCCGCGCCTTCTTTGGGGAATACTTTCTGGACTTGGACACACTCAGAAGCCAGTCTACAGGGGAGTGAAGAAACTATACCCTGGATATGTGGAATGGAAGGTTGAAGTCACTATTTATGACTACGAGCGAAGTCAAGACGAGGGTATGGAAGTTCGAAGAGTGGTGGGCATTCACTCAGCTATGGTCCCGAGAGCAACCTTCACCGCTGGAGTTCGAGATGCGGCACGTCAAGCCATATCCCGAGTTCGTGATCAATACAACAACAAGATGGACAACTCTCCGTATGCTTACTGTCCCCGCAGAACCCGGGGAAGTGACGAGCTGTTCGTGAAGAGCACCTTTGGGGAAAACCCCAAGCTACGAGAACAAGTTGCCCTTACCATGGCTTTGGAGGACGAGCTCAACTGTGCTTTATGGGAGTTGGGAGAAGTTCGCTAGCACCTTGCCTTCGTCTCCGCTTCCCTTGAGGATGAACAAGATGCAAATCAAGGAGAATCTGAAGATGATGAAGAGGACTTATCTATCCACTCACCCCCGCACAAGAGGATCTGCTTCAACACCCCCGCTGCCTCTGAGGATGGATCAGTTGATTCCTCCCCCTCAGGGTCCCGCACTAGAGAGGAGTCCCAGTAGTGTAGTCTTTCCATAGTAGTCTTGTCCTTATTAGAACCTAGCGTCGATGTAATCGTTAAGGGTAATATTAATGTTAGTGTGAGCTTTGTTATGGTGCTAAGTGTGCTATTTGGAGTTTTTGCTTGAGTGCTGATGCGAGCTGTGGGATGCTTTGGCACTTTGTCCACAGACGCATCTTTATTTCTATATAATATAGATGGGTTCCTTTAGTTAAACTTCTTCAGACTTGCTCATCTGCTTCTGTTCTTTTCTTCAACCCTAACCAGATGGTTAACACAAGGAGGAGCATTAACACTCAAGAGGAGAACAACAACAACAACCAGAATCCACCCCCGCCCCCTCCATCAACCTTGGAGCAGCAGATGGCTATGCAAACTCAAATCTTGCAAGCTTTAGCTCAAACAATGGTGCATATGCAACAACAACAACCAAATCATGTTCCTCAATCACATCAACCATCAAGGCTTGGAGAATTCAAACGAACTCAACCCCCAGTCTTCAGTCATGCAGTAGAACCAATGGATGCAGATGATTGGCTGAAGGATATAGATAGGAAGCTACACGTTGCACAGTGTAATGATAGGGAGATGGTTCTCTACGCCTCACATCAACTCACTGGTCAAGCCCTAGATTGGTGGGAGGCCTACTGCGCAGCACATGAAAACCCTGCAGCTATCACATGGATGGAGTTTAAAGCTAGTTTCCGCACCCATCATCTTTCTTCTGGGGATGTACGTCTGAAGAAGAAGGAGTTCATGAGTTTGAAGCAAGGACCCATGACCGTAAGGGAGTATCTGACCAAGTTCACTCAGTTATCCAGATACGCACCAAATGAAGTGGACACGGAGGAGAAGAAACAGGAACGTTTCTTGGAAGGCTTGAATGACGCCATAGAATATGCTTTGCTACCCCAGGAGTTTCCCAATTTCCAAGCTTTGGTAAACAAAGCCTTAATGGTTGAGCACAAGCGCCGCCAGCTGGAAGAGAAGAAGAGGAAGATGTCATTCCAAGGACAAGGAAGCAACACACGATCCCGTGGAGCTACACAGATGTCTCCACAAGGCCCCATGTTTCGTTCCAACGTTCAGTATCGGGCTCAGACACAAAACTCCGTTCAGCGCTCCAACTACCAGACGCCCCGATCAACCCCACCGGCCACGCCCCAAAACAAGAACAGCCCAGCAACTCCAGGCTCGAACAAAGGATGTTTTTATTGTGGAGAAGAAGGGCACTATGTGAATAAATGCCCTAAGAAGACGCAAGATCTAGCCCGAACCAACAACACACCAAGGACAACTCCAACCCCAGGCCAGTCACGCAATGGAAGTCAGAACCCCAACCAGAATAATCGTGGACAACAGAACTATGTGCATGGAAAGGTCAACCATGTCACAGCAGAAGAGGCTATTGATGCTCAAGATGTGGTGTACGGTATGTTCCTCGTTAACTCCCGACCTGCATCTGTTTTGTTTGATTCTGGAGCTTCGCATTCTTTTATCACCATTCAGTATGTCGCAAAGCATGGATTGCCTATGGTTATGATGAAGAATAATATGTTTATTAGCTCGCCTGGGGGGAAAATGAAGGCAAACTATATATGTCTTAGGATGAGGCTTAGCATAAGGGGGGTAGAATTCCCCGCGAACCTTATAGTTCTGGAAACCAATGGTATAGACGTAATCCTTGGAATAGATTGGTTGGCCAAGTTTAATGGAGTTATAGAATGTGCCAGAAGAGCGGTTCACCTAACCAATGGAGAGGGTACCAAGGTGGAGTTCGTAACCATGGAACCAGCAACAGAGGATCAGTCTCTATATTCACTTGAAGGAACAACCCTTGAGCAGATCAAGATAGTTTGTGAGTTTCCCGATGTCTTCCCCGATGAATTACCAGGTATGCCACCTGATCGAGAAGTCGAGTTTGTCATTGAGTTGGTACCTGGTACGGCCCCTATAGCAAAAAGGCCATATAGGATGTCGGCCAACGACCTAGTCGAATTAAAGAAGCAAATTCAAGAACAGTTAAGCAAAGGTTTTATTAGACCCAGTGCATCACCTTGGGGAGCCCCAGTTCTCTTCGTAGATAAGAAGGATGGTAGCCGAAGGATGTGTGTAGATTACAGGGCACTTAATGAGGTAACCATTAAGAACAAGTATCCGTTGCCCCGGATTGAGGATTTGTTTGATCAGATGAGAGGAGCCCAGGTGTTCTCCAAGATTGATCTAAGATCAGGATACTATCAGTTGAAGATTCGACCGTCGGATGTACCAAAGACGGCTTTCAGTACTCGATATGGGCTATACGAGTATACAGTTATGTCATTCGGACTAACTAATGCCCCAGCCTACTTCATGAATCTCATGAACAAGGTATTCATGGATTATTTGGACAAGTTTGTGGTGGTGTTCATTGACGATATTTTAATCTTCTCCAGAAGCAAAGAAGAGCACGAGGGACATTTGAGAATTGTGCTACAGACACTCAGAGAACATCAGCTGTATGCCAAGCTTAGCAAGTGTGATTTTTGGTTAGACCAGGTCGCGTTCCTTGGCCATATTTTAACCGCCGGAGGTGTAGCGGTAGACCCTGGTAAAGTGAAGGATGTACTGAATTGGTTACCACCAACCACCGTATCAGAAATCAGAAGCTTCCTTGGATTAGCAGGGTACTATTGCCGTTTCATAGAAGGGTTCTCTCGGATAGCCCGACCTCTTACCTCTTTGCTTCAGAAGAACGTGGCGTTTAAATGGAGTCCTGCTTGCCAGGCAAGTTTTGAGGAGTTGAAGAAGAGATTGACTACGGCCCCAGTGCTAGTACTACCTGATATTAGCAAGAACTTTGACATCTACTGTGATGCTTCGCGATAAGGACTTGGATGTGTTCTCATGCAAGAAGGTCGAGTCGTGGCCTATGCGTCAAGACAATTAAGGAAGCATGAAGAACACTACCCCACACATGATTTAGAACTAGCAGCTGTGGTTCATGCCCTGAAGATTTGGAGGCATTACCTCATTGGAAAACGATGTGAAATATACACGGATCATAAGAGCTTGAAATATATTTTCACTCAACCGGATCTAAACCTTCGTCAGCGCAGATGGTTGGAGTTAATTAAAGATTACGATGTGGGAATACACTATCACCCAGGAAAAGCAAATGTTGTGGCTGACGCTTTGAGCCGGAAAGGTTACTGCAATTCTATGATGGTTCAAGATAATCAACTGAGGTTGTGGAAAGAGTTTGAAAAGCTCAACCTTGGATTTGTGGCAGACATGGAAACATCCACCATGGAGTTAGATTGTACCCTTGAACAAGAAATTAGGAAAGGTCAACTGGAGGACGAGAAACTCAAGGGAATTAGACAGCTTATTAAGGAGGATAAAGCTCCAGGTTTCACGGAAGATAGTCAAGGTACAATATGGTTCAACAAGAGAATTTGCGTACCTAACCGGGAAGATATTAAAAAAACGATTCTGAGAGAAGCTCACGAGTCAGCTTATTCCATTCACCCTGGGAGTACCAAGATGTATCATGATCTTAAGGATCGTTATTGGTGGTATGGAATGAAAAGAGAAGTTGCAGAGTATGTAGCTCTGTGTGATACTTGTCAAAAGGTCAAAGCAGAGCACCAGAGACCAGCAGGTTTACTGCAACCCTTGAAGATACCTGAGTGGAAGTGGGAAGAAATTGGAATGGACTTTATCGTTGGATTGCCCCGTACCCAGAGTGGATATGACTCTATTTGGGTGGTAATTGATCGCTTGACAAAGGTCGCCCATTTCATCCCAGTAAAAACCACGTATAGTGGAGCTAAACTAGCAGAGCTGTATATGTCAAGAATAGTATGTCTGCATGGAGTACCAAAGAAGATTGTCTCGGATAGAGGAACTCAGTTTACCTCTAAGTTTTGGCAAAAGCTACATGAGTCTATGGATACGAAGTTGAATTTTAGTTCTGCTTATCACCCTCAAACAGATGGACAAACAGAAAGGGTAAATCAAATATTGGAAGATATGCTGAGAGCATGTGCTCTTAAGTATGGAAAAAGTTGGGACAAAAGTTTACCTTATGCCGAGTTCTCGTATAACAACAGCTACCAGACAAGCCTCCAAATGTCGCCCTTTGAAGCCTTGTATGGGAGAAAATGTAGAACACCGCTGTTTTGGAATGAGACGGGAGAGAGTCAGGTTTTCGGACCAGAGGTTCTACGAGATGCAGAAAAACAAGTTCAGGTGATTCGGGAAAATCTGAGGATTGCACAATCCAGACAGAAAAGCTATGCAGATAATAGACGAAGAGAATTGGTTTTCGAAATTGGGGATTTTGTCTATCTTAAGGTCTCGCCAATGAGGGGTCTCCGAAGATTTAAGATTAAAGGAAAGTTATCACCAAGATTCATCGGACCTTTCAAGATATTGGATAAAAGGGGAGAAGTGGCTTATCAGTTAGAATTACCACCTCAGCTGTCAGATGTGCATGATGTTTTTCATGTCTCCCAGTTGAAGAAGTGTCTTCGAGTACCAGAAGAGCAATTACCTATGGAAGAATTAGACGTTCAGGAAGATCTCTCCTATATAGAATACCCTGAGAAGATTCTTGAAAGATCGGAAAGAGTAACCAGAACCAAAGTAATCCCAATGTGCAAAGTACAATGGAGTCACCACTCGGAAGACGAAGCAACTTGGGAAAGGGAAGAAGATCTGAAAGCGGAGTTTCCTCATCTCTTCTCTGTTCCAGGTGAATCTCGAGGGCGAGATTCATTCCAAGGGGGGTAGGTTTGTAACACCCTAATTTTTCTCTAATTCCAAATTTTGTTCTTAATGGTTATTAAGGTTCAAATGAATTTAATTATTTTTTTTCTTAAAGAGAGAAAACCCTATTTTATAGGAAAGAAAAGGAAAATGACATAGGATATAAGTGAATATTGTGCATTCATGCTGAATTAGGCAAATAGTATTTTATTTGAATTCTTGATGAACTTATTTGAAGAGATTTTGTCTGGATTTTTGAATTTGGAATTGGATTTGAATTCATAGGAAAAAGGAAAAAAAGAATAAAACTTCTTTCGGGCTGCCTTTCTCCTTTTCGGCCCAACTCCTCGGCCTCGGCCCAGCCGCCCCGGCTTTCCTCTCCCACCTGGGCCTCAAGCCAGCCTCGGCCCAGTCGCGCGCGCGCCAGCCCACGCGCCAAGCCGCCCACTCGTCAGACCTTTCTTCCTCCTCAGTCGGATTCCGACGCAGAGACGGGAACGCGCCAGCCGCCGATTTCCGTTCGAATCCGAGGCCAAACCAAAACCGAAAGCTTTTGTAGAGATGCCAAATCAAACCCCTGGGATCCCCTCTATCTCTAACCTACCATATCCCTAAGGATTCCGCGTTTAAACGGTGAAACCGAGCTCGGATTTGGTCCTCCGCCGTTGTGTCCGAGTCAAACGCGTTGCGCCGTCGCCCTGGACACCCCGAGCCTCCTATATAAGTAGAGCCTCCCTCCTCGAACACATCTCAACCAGAATTCGCCAAAACCCGAGCCTTAGACACCGAGTTCAGAGGTCGCCGCGCCGCCCTCGCCGCCGCTTCTGCCGAGCTCGCCGCCACGCCGTTCCAGAGCAACATAGAGCATCCCGAGCCCACCATCGCGAGTGCCTGTCACCATAGAAGCTTGTCCCATCGTCGATTTGATCTCTACGCCACCGGAGAGCCTTCTCCGACGAGTTCCCGAAGCCGCCGCCGCCCCCTTCCGTCGCCGACCACCTTCCCGTGCCGCGCAGCCTTCGGTAAGCCCCAAAACGAGATCGTCGTTCCCTCCTGATGCTTTTCCGCCGCTTATCGTCGTGATCCGAGGCCGGCGACGAGGTTTGCGCTTGTCTCCGGTGAGTCGCCGCCGTGCCCGAGCTCGGCTCCGTCGAGAACCTCTCCGCCGACCATCCCCTTTGAGCTCAACCGTTGGATCTAACCTCATCGGCCCAGATTAGATCTAATCGTACCCCTTCGGTCAACCAATCAGTAGCTACCACGTGTGGTCACTTAACACAGTCAACGGTCATGCCATGTCACCCATCCACCTCAGCCGCCACCTCAGCCTTTCTGCTGATGTGTCACCCTTGTCACCATGCCACGTCAGCCTGAGCTACCCAGTCAGTAATTCAAACCTTTTTCAGTATAAAAATAAATCTGTTAATTCCTTTAATTGGTAAATTTGCATTTTAGCCCCTAAACTTTTCTGAAATAACAAAAAGAGCCCTATCTTTTTCCAGTTAGGTCCTTATACTTTTTCATAATTACATTTTGGCCCCTCTGTTTTTACAAAAAGGTCCCTGGACTTTCTGATAATTCAATTTAAGTCCTTTTTCTTTTTCCAGATTTAACCCTAGACTTGTTTTAGCCCTAACTTTTCCATCGTAACTCCGATTTAAGCGATTCTTGCGTCGATGGATTCGTTTTTCAGTGCTCTTTCTTGTTAGCAAGTTTTTATCTCGTTGTTCTTTTGTTTTCTGCTTTGTTCTTAGTGTATCTTGTTTGCTTGTTTGCCGGTAATTGTGCGATTAGCCGACAACATCCCGGATCAATTTGAAGAACATCAAGACCAGGAGCAAGAATACACTGAGCAGCAGCAAGGAGAAGGCAAGTGTCCTTGATCATATTGAACCTATGTTTTTAAATGTTTTGTTTTACAAAACTGCATGCAATGTCTATCAATATGATGGGTAGTCACCTATGTTAGGGTTTTCCCTAGATTTTCCCTTATCATCCCTTGGAACCTAGATGGTTTATGGTTAGTAGTCTTTTTATGGGTAGATTGCTTAGCCATGCTTTTGGGATATTGGGAAGTGTCATAATTTTGACTAATGAACATATGCAGTAATGATGGTTAATATGATAATGTTTTAGCAACATGGAACCTTAGGCCTTGAGCATAGGGATGTTGGTGATGGTTGTCATGGTTATGACATTGCTTAGGTGTTTGCTCAAGTAACCTAAGTAAGGACCGGTTCGTGGAGCGACAACCCAAGAAGTAACGTACCAACCACGAGGCTGATATGGGTAAAGTGTGACATACTGATTAGAGTCTGTCCAGTGTGCGTTGGGTCAGCACAAAAGGGGGCTTCTGGGTAGGAGCTGTTGCTTGCGTAAAGCCTGGCGGTGAAACCTAGTGGGCAGACATGCACTGGATTAGTCTCTGGTTAGTGGAAAGTGTCATACAGTGATTCTTGGCGACACACCACTGGCGTGTGTTAAGTGTCTTGCAAACACGGCAACATGGAATTCACTGACTCGTGGGTAAAGTTGGACAACCTCTGCAGAGTGTAAAACTGTTATAACAGCCGTGCTCACGGATATGAGAGACTTGGATCCTCACATGATTAGATGGTGGTTTGGTTTTGACTCTGGTACAGGGAGTACTAGATGTTGTGGTCTTGGTCTTAGTGCGGGGAGCACAAGACAGATGTGATATGCAGGGTGGGGAGCCTTGTATGCTAGTTGATGGATTGTCAGGTTACATTCGTTTAATATATGTCTAATGCTTTTGAGTCCAAATGTGTTATTTTTCATTACTCGCATTTACGCAAATAATACCTTGTGTTAGCCTATTCTTGATATAAGCCTGCATGTCATTATTTTCCCACACTTGCTGAGTACATTATGTGCTCACCCTTGCTTTCTCCTACCAAAAACATATGCTGCTCAGTGGAAGACTTTGAGGATTTCCAAGACGACGACCTGGTGTTCTAAGGAGCGTATCTTCCAGTCGATGCCTGTGGAGTCTTGGTCGCCAATGCTTTCTTTCCGCTGCCGTCGTTTAGATGATGTCGTTTAGGTTAAATTTTGAGTTTTGTTTAGGTAAAGTCTTTTATTGTAAGAGGTGAACGTTTAAATAAATAAAGTATTGCTTTTGTTACTTCACCTATGATGTCCTTATATGTGTTAAACTTCCTGGGCACACATAAGCCGCACTTGGTTTTGGCCGTTAAAACCGGGTGTGACAGTGATAGTCATTACTTTTTCAAAGCTATTGTTAATAGACTGAAAATACATCTTTTCTCTTAAGATAGTGTTTGTTGTTCCACTGTCCATAATACACACTTCCTCCATACGGGTGCCACACATATTCTATAAATAAAGTAGTCAATCCTTCACATGTGAGGAATAAGCAACAAGACTAAATGCTTTATTAACTATCAAAAAATATTATTTGTAGCTAAGCTTCCTCTTCTAGATCTTACATTTATTTATTCAATCATTCTAAATTCAACAAGTAAGTAAATGGCAAATTACTCTAATTTTAGAAAGAGTCTACGAAATATTCAACCACTTCATCTTCAATGGCCTTCTTTTTCGCTTCATCCTTCATGTCATCTTCTATGGCAGTAGAGGAGAGAAAAATAGAGGTCTCTACATCTTTCAATAGGAGGTCTTTTACTGCTAGTATGGGAGCATCATAAACTTCTATGTGAGATGTTTCCCTTTCAACTGCTACTGCTTTGTCCACTTTAATCCCCACTACAATCGTGGGGTGTGCTTCTGGCTGCTCCTTTTTCTTCTTCTGGTATGTTTCTACAACATGCTTTGTTGCTTTGCAGATTCAAGACCAATGGCTTCAAACACCGCACTTATAGCATGTCTGGTTCTGCTCACCATATGACAACTTCTTTCTTTGTCTTGCCAATATCATCACCAGGCTTGACCTTCTCTACCACCACTTTCCTTCCTCCCTTACCCTGCTTCTTATTGCTGTTCTTGTGTGCTTTGAAAGAGCTGTGATTAACTTCTAGGTCACTACTCTTTCCTTGTGGCTGGGATAAGAAGTTCTTATTTATGACTTTATCATGAACTTCATGAAGCTGCAACACGTCAATCAGTTCAAAATACTTCTTGTATTTTGATTGACGGTGATTACATGCGGATTCTGCACATTAGGGTGGAAAGGGGAGAGAGTCTTCTCAATTTTCTCCTCTTCTGTGATCTCTTTCCCACAGAGACATAGAAGTGTGCAAATGTGGTGCAGTGCGAAGTTGTACTCTCTAACATGTTTATAGTCACATAAATGGATCCAGAATCATTCTTGCTCTGCAAGAGGCTTGATCGTGTATTTAAGGAGCTCAAAACGCTCCTACAGCGCGTCCTATAGTGCCTTAGCACTGGTCATTGTCATGTATTCATCCTTCAAAGTGTGGGAGGGGGGGATGGTGACGGAGAAAATGAAGTGCCAGATCATCCTCATCCTTCGTGAGAACCATTGCACAACTTGTTCCACAGCTAATAGCAGTGCGGAGCCTTTTCGCCCTAAGTACAATCCGGACATCCGACGCCCAAGTGAGATAGTTACGACCACTTGAAAGGACAATGATGTCGCATAGAGGGGGGATGAATAGGTGTTTTTCTGAAAATTCGTCCCTTTTACCATTGGCCTAAACCCTCAGTGGAATATAAACTCACGGATTTTTACAAGTTAAAAACCTAAATATGCTAGGCTCAACTAGTGCACAATCAGCCTAAATAAGTGTGAAAGTTAAAATCCTAAAGTGACAAAAATATTCAATTCTAGCAAAAGACATGCAAGAAAACATTAATTGAAAAATTCTGAAAACACTATTCACCGAAGTATCCGTGTTAATCCGGATACTCCGAGTTGTACAGTTCCGGAACCTCCGGGTAAATCCGGAATCTCCGGGACTTGTACAGAAACTAGCCCGAAACTAAAAATAAACAGCGCCTAAAGAGTTCTAGCTCAAATCAAATGAAGTCGTGTGTTCCAAGTGATGATTCCAAGTAGATTCACGGAGAACCTACAATCAAATACACATAAACAAGTAGATCGAGCAATATGCACAAATATTGAGCAAGAACTCAAATGTAAACAACCGAAGTGGAGACACAAATATTTGTTTTCCAAAGTTCGGATTCACCACCATAAATCCTACATCTCCATTGAGGAAGCTCCAACGAGCCGGGTCTCTGTCAACTGCTTTCCTTGATCCACTAACTTTATCTCTTCCCTTGCAGAGACGAGATCGACCTTCACAAACTTTTCCGTGGCTCACCACACGCGCGAAAGCTCGCCGGGCAACACCTAGTCGGCTAGGAGGCTTCACCTCCAAGAGTAACAAATGCTTCACGAACTTCTTGCCAATGAACTCAAGTGCTCAAGATTGGATTTAGCTCACTTGTACTCAATCTTCCAATCTCACAATCTAACTCACTTTTCTTCTCAAATCTCACACTAAAATGGAGTGAGAATGAGTTCTTTTAGCTCTAAAATATTTTTTTTTCGTGCCCTTGAAGCAGCCCCAAAGGATGGGGGTGAGGGGGTATAAATATCCAACCCCCCAAAACTAGCAGTTACAGCACTTTTTTGTACTGACCCGGAATCTCCGAGTCAATCCAAAGTATCCGGGTAAGCTAAAGAAGGCAAAACCGAGCACCCAGACTCGGAACCTCACCCGGAGTATCTGGAACCCTAAGCATTCGAGTCAACTAAAAAGGCACAAACCGAGACCTCTCCCCGAAACCTCATCCGGAGACTCCGGACAACCCGGATAATCCGGGTTAACCCGGAATATCCGAATTCAGTACAACTAACCTTTGAAAAACGGCGATAACTTTTGATCCCGAAGTCCGATTTTGACGATTTTGGAGTCTATAGAAAGCTCGTTCAGTGGGCTACATATCCCAACTGAATTCATGACCTCAAACATATTGGATCAAATAAGGAACACTTCGAAACCCAATTCGGACACTTCCACACTTCCCACACCGAGATTTCTAAAAGGAACTCTCACTTGGGTTTGGTTAGAAACTCTTGAGCACTAAGACACGACAATAAGCTCTACATTGCATCTCTCTTAATAGTGCAACATACCTATACTCAAATTCAAAGATAAAACTCGTTTAAACCACTTTGAGCCTTTGAATAACTTCCAAGTACCGTTTCTTTCATTCAAACCATGAGGGTTACCAACTTTCATATATTCTTCACTCCAAGTTTTCTTGATTCTTCATATGATTGATGTGAATCACTCATACCTTCTCATGGCCTCACACGGTCCATTGGCGCAAAGCTTTCACTCGCTCTTTACCACCGCCTTGATCCTTCGGCGCCAAGCCATTTGCTTGCCCTTCACCATCGGATGGTTCATCGTAGCCGAGTCTTGCTTGCCTTTCACCGTCTTGCTATCGAAAACCACTTTGTATTCGACATCTTCAAGGAATTAACTTTATCAAATGTGGAGTCCACTCTTGTTCTTTACTTTTGGCATATATGATTTAAATTCAACTTATACCATCTTATGGATCCTAACCCGACCTCATTCTCAATCACAAAATACATGGGTTAGTCCATAAAACCTAATTGACAACTTTTGTACCTTAAGTTACTTGATCTCCACACGTAACTTATTAGCCTTCATGCATATTATCAATCTTTATATAGAACTCAACCCCACTCATTCTTAAGCACATAGCACACAGGTTAGTCCATAAAACTCTATTGACAATGTCATATCTTTAGTTACTTGATCTCCACAAGTAACTTAGTCTTCAAGTTTATTGTCAATCTTATTGAGCTTTTCCTTCTCCTTATGAGCATCACTAAGAGCTCAATGATAACAATGCATTTCTTTTGTTCTAATGGCATTTCTCAGGAAATCCATGATTCATCACTTATGCATCTCCCGAGTATCACTTAGAGCTTATTCATCTTGATGCATTTTCAATCTCCCTATTCACCCAGAGCTCATGCATATCTCTTAATGCATTGCTTATAGAATAACCTACTAACAAACTCAACACCATTGTTAGTCCATAGGTATTGTCATTAATTACCAAAACCACACATAAGGGCTAGATGGACTTTTAATCTCCTCGATTTTGGTAATTTCTGACAATCTCACTAGATGATTATATTTGAAAAAAATTAAAGTTCTAAGTATACATATAATCCGAAGGGATTACAAATTCTCCCCCATGAACAAATAATTCTCACCCATAAGCAAAGCCCTCTTACAAAATATAACATCTAGTCCAAATTCTCCCCCAATTGACATCAATGCCAAAATGGAATCATCGAAATGAATTCTCCTGCAATTAACGTCAAATTGGTAAGAATTATGGAGGACTTGCTAAAAGAGAAATTTTCTCCAAAGCACGCTAGCTCTATCCCACAAAAGGAATCATCGAAAGCTAGTGCAAGACCATATATAGTATAAACTCCTCATGATATGTGTATTTCTCATAATTTGAGTTAAACCAAATACACTTATCCAATTATGAACTATGTGAGGAGAGTAAGCTATACAATAGATCAAAGGGGGTCCAAAGATATGCCAAATTAGATTTTAAAAGAATACCAATTGAAGATACAAAGCATTCTATTTAAAAGAGATATCAATTCCAATTGACATAGATATCAATCGAAACAAATTCAATTGAAGGCAAATCAAGCATGAGTCCGAAATAAATATCCAAAGCACAAATGCAATGGATTAGGCTCAAAGATGAACATAGCAAAATAGTTGACAATTAATAAATTTCACATTTATCACGAAGTGTTAACATCTCATAAGCTTATATGTTCAATAAAGCAATTTAAAACGGACTACAAACCTCAAGCAAAAGATTTTACAATTTTCATCAATATTGCATATAGGAGCAACTCCAGCATTTGATATGAAATCTTTTGCATATGGGATTGGATGAATCATAAACATGATTATAGAGTTCCCAAAAAATTCGCTACTTCAAATTGCTCATATTTGCAATAAAGAGATTTTTAATCACTTGCAAGAAAAACACATTTTTGCAAGTCATTTTTATGCTATGATGCAATCTACACAAGATTGAATCTTTGAAATTAAATGCATGAATTAGAACAAATTACTTGATCTTGGTAGCTCGTTCATCTCGTTAACTTGTTCATCCTTGCTTGGCATTATTTTGATTATGATACTTCCTTTTGATTCCAATTGAAGTTAAAGGAGGTGATCTTCTTTATAGATACCAATTGAAAGATAAAGATCATCTTCATGAATTTTAATCATCTTCATGAATTTTAATTGAAATAATATTCTACTTGAAAGGATTTTCATTATAATTAATCCAAGCATCCAATACATCTTCATTGGACCTTAACTTATTCAAGTACAATTTGGTCCCCAAACTCATTGGGTCCGAAGAGGTTAGTAAAACTCACCACATAGAGCATGCTCTCTCATAGATATGTGCATATTGGTATGAAAATGATAACAGTTCAAGTTCATACTAATAGATAGATACTAATTAAAAATATATACCGAATGAAGGTATATACCAATTGAAATCAAATGAAAGCTCTGTGCACCTTTTAGACAATAAAAATACTTGAGAGAGACTTACTCTAAATGTAGGATCAAAGAAAGCAAACATGTCATAGATTTTAACATTTAAGTCAAACAAGCATGCTCGTCACTTTCAAGATCCAAAAAGATATAATTTGGACAACAATCACATATAAGACTTGAAGGTACCAAATGAAAGACAAAATATCAATAATAATGTCCAAATTACATCTAAGACCAAAAGATCAATAAATGATCACTCACAAAGTTCAACAAATGAACTAAGTAAGATATTTAAGCATATAGAGACATGAAGAAGTTATAAACATGCTCAAAAACTTATCTCAAGCAATTATATTGAACAAGATACAAACATTGAGATAGCAAGCTTCCAAAAACTCCAAGAAGGAAAGTTTCCTTAAACAAACCAATATTCCCAATCATAGGAGTTAAATAAGGTCTTTCACAAAGAAGGAAATCACTTGGAAGCAAAAGTTTAAAAAAAGATTATCAACAAGGATTACCACTTATATTACTACCAGTTGTAAGAAAACAATGGTATATGAAGATTTCATAAGTTGGTAATTGCAATAAGGCATGGATCAACTTTCTTTCAAGAAGCATGAGAAGAAAGATTTTAGAAATTAAACATCATACTTCAAACACATTCTTTACAAAGTCAACTACTACAAGTAAACACATAAATACCATAGTTGATTTGATTCGAATGAGAAATGATTCAAATTAAAATCTTGAGATTAAGAGATCACTAAAGAATCACCAAGAATCTCAAGTTTCAATTTGGAACCAAATATGGATTAATTACGGATTGTTGCAAAATTGAGCTTTATAGGAGCTTGACATACCACATATATAATAGATAAGCAATAATATCAATTCTAAATAGTATTGCTCAAATGTTCACGATTTATGGGTGTTTATGATGCACAAAGCATAATACACCCTCATAATGTGATAATCCATTAATATCTCCAAAGGAGCCAAAGAAAATTCAATGAAACGAGTAAACTCAAATAAGGCTCAAAACCACAATCAACATATGAAAGTGTAATGCATACTAAACATACTAGTTATATGACTTACACATACTAGTTGGCAGGAAAAGCTAGATGCACTTAGATAGCACACTTAGCAAGCAATCAAGACATGTATAGATATATAAAATAGACATGACAAGATTCCAATAAAGTCTACACACGCTAGGATAGACATAAACTCTAAACAAGCATAGATACATAATCTACACATGCAAAGAGCTAGAAACTTCCAGAATCCGAAATTTCTGGATACAACCCGGAGCTTCCGGTTTCTGTCAAACCCGAATACTCCGGACTGACCCGGATACTCCCGATTCTGGAGCACTCGGACATTCCAGCCTGACCCAGAACATCCGGGTTCTGGAGCATTCCAGAAAAAGTGTTGAACAAAGAATCTATCACAAGGATGTAAACTATCAATTTAAAGATATTGTGATAGAGAGTTATCTTCATAGAGTGACAATGAATAATAATAATATGTATAATTCAGTAAAACTTGGCTCTTTAATCAATTAGATGGCTCTTCAAAATTTTAGCCAAGTCTCCACTACAGACTCTCATTGACATCCTTGAGGATGTTCATTTCACCAAGAGACTAAATACAAATTTCACTTGAAATAATATTAGTTTCAAATCACAAAACATAGGATGAGCTCCCCATATATATGTGCATCCAAGTACTTGAATTACTTGTAACGTGCACTTAGTTCATTCAAAAATCTATAGGAGTTTACCCTATATTTTGAGTTAATGCAAAAAGGAATTTACAATGGAAATACTTGTGCCAAAAATAAACTTACAACCATGAGATAATGTAGATTACCATAAGATGTGAATTTGCTTGGAAATCTATTATGTGAGAAACTTAATTGGGTATAAGCTCTTGTATTTGAATGAAGTGTGTCTTTATCTGACTTGAGCTTGATTCTTCACACTTCATTTTTTGTGATGTGATTGAGTTTATTTTCCATAGCTATCACCAAGTATCCATCATCTATATTATTAACAAAATCTTGCTCTACTAAAGAGCCGTTAAAAGCATCATATTACACCAAGTATGAATTTTTCTCAAATTTTACCTAGCCACCTTCAAGTGCTCACATAAAAAAATTGTGAGCATTAGCACATATGCTAAAATAAGGAGCTAGATAGCTCAAGTTAGATACTTGTTACCGAGATGTCATTGAAGATTGAAATAAATCAATAATCTTCATACTTGGCACCCTTTCCATAAAAGATGAGAAAAATAGCTTGAAAGGAGACTTGATATGAGATGTGCAAGAAAATTCTTCTCAAGTGAGCCAAGTCTTCAATGCATCTCCAAGTACCTATTTAACAAATTAGGCACTTTGTGGTACCCAAACTATGTTGGGTCCTTTAAAGTTAGTCACGAGAGACTTAGGCATCCAAATGGCCTTTGTGCTTGCAAATGATGAACTAATCACCTTAGTAGCACAAGTTCCACTTTTAGCGTTACTAAGCGATAAATCATTGTCAATTGAAGCGTTAGGCACAAGAATGTTACCAATAGGACAATTCTTACCAATATATCCCTTGGCCCGGTAAGTGTAACAAATGCGGTGCATGTCCTTGCAATATGTCTTCTCATCTTGCTTCTTGCTTGCTTCTTTGCTAGTGAGCTTCTTCCTTGATGACATAAGGCCTTCATTCTTCATGTAGGGGCATGATGCAATTTTATGTCCCTTCTCATTGCATCCATAGCACTTTCTTTTGCTTCTTCTTGTTTTCTTCTTTGGAAGTGTGTTCTTGTCATCAACCTTGTTGGAACACATAGAGGTATAGTGTCCCATACTTGAGCACTTGAAGCATCTGATATGAGCCATCTTCTTATCTTGGCTCTTGCTCATGTCCTTCTCTTCTTTCTTCAAGGAGCAATCTCTCACATGGTGACTCTCCTTTTTGCACTTGAAGCAAGTGATGAGAGCATTGTTCTTCTTTTGTTCTTGCTCCTTAATCTTGGTATTGTTGGACTTGCTCTTCTTGTTAGATTTTGCTTCAAGTTCATGATCCTTGTGCTTCCCATTTTTACCTACATGATACAAGTCACATGTAGTGCTCGGGGAAACATTTGCTTGAGAACAACAAGGGTTAGCACATGGCAATTCAATATGAACTAGTGAGCATGTGCATTTGTACATGTAAGGTCGGTAGGATTTTATTGTTGTTACCACAACCTCATGAGCTATTTCTAGCATGACATGTGAGTCCACAAGATTTTCATGAGAGCACACAAGCTCATCATGATTTTCTTGCAAAGCCACATGCTTGCTCGTGAGCTCTTCAATTTGAGCTTTTAGCTCAATATTTTCTTTCTCCAAAGATGCTACATAATAATTAGAGTTAGTAGTACAAGCATTATCAATAGGAGAAATAGTGAATTTGTCCTTGGATAAAATATTACAATTAGGACATGATTTTTCTAAATCTACTAGAGGCGTAGCATCTAATTTATCAATCAAAGAAATATGCTTAACTTTAAGATCCTCATAAAGATTAGATAAAGAATTATGGGATTCTTGAAGTTTTTCATATTTCACATTTAAGGCCTTAAACTCTTCTATTTTCTCAATGAGAAATTCCTCTTGCCTCTCGAGGCTTTCCTTATGGCCTTGTATTATGTGCATGAGTTTGATCATTTTAGACATATCTTTTTTGCTCAAAAGAACAAACCCGAGCTCATCACTATCACTAGCACTAGAACTAGCATCGGCATTATTAATCTCACTTACCGATTTCATTTTACCTTTTACCATAAGGCACAATGGAGAATCGATGTGAGGGGATGAGCACCTTGGAGAAGTGGATGCTTCACTTCCAAGTTGAGGACAATCCATGCTATAATGTTCATATTGGTGATAAATGTAGCAAGCTTGACTTGTCCTTGATATTCTCCTAGATGAAGCTTTCTTATTGTTATTTGTTGTAGCTTCTCCACATAGTCTTTTTCTCCCATAAACTTCTATTTCCTTCAAAATATTAGTCTCACAAGTACTAATGGAAATAGATTCATTACAATGCGGACAATTAACTATATCATCATAATAAATGGGTATTCTTGCACTAGATGATATGCAAGGGTTAACAACACTACTAGAAATAGAAAGCTCATTGCAAGTGTTGTTAAAATCCAAAAGAGAGATTGGAAATTCACTTATCACACTCACCATTTTATTACTTGCTTGTTGTTAAATGTTGGTGAAGTGGATGACGGTGTGACATCCTCTTGGACAAATGAGATATTCATTTGATGCTCTTTATGGTGTGATGATGAAGTAGAGCAATCCTCAAATGGCGTCTCCGAAAGAAGTTCTTCTTCATCATATTTGTGCTTATCATATCTTTCTTTAAGAGTTGCCCAAATAAGATGAGCATCTTCAAGCGGCAAGATGGATTCAACAACATCTATGCTCATGGCATTAAATAAGACATTAGTAGCTTGAGCATTGAGATATATGCATTTATCTTCCCCTTCGGGTGATAGCAAAATGTCACTAGGAGGAGAAATACGTATATCTATAACTCGCTCTATATGAGGACCCATAGTCCCTAAAATATCAAGCAAGCGAGTACTCCAATCAAAATAATTAGAACCATCTAATAAGAGTGGCTCTACGTGCACTAATCCAATAGTCAACATCTTTACTCTCTAGGCGGTAAAACCCAACAAGAGAGACTTGGCTCTGATACCAATTGAAAGGACAATGATGTCACTGAGAGGGGATGAATAGGCTTTTTTCCGATAATTCGTCCCCTTTTACCGTTGGCCTAAACTTGCAGCGGAATATAAACTAACAAATTTTTTACAAGTGAAACCTAAATATGCTAGGCTCAACTAGTGCACAATCACCCTAAATAAGTGTGAAAGTTACAATCCTAAGGTGACAAAATTGTTCAATTCTAGTAAAAGATATGCAAGAAAATATTAATTGAAAAATCCTAAAAACATTGTTCACCGGAGTATCCAGGTTAATCCGGATACTCCGAGTTGTACAGTTCCGGAACCTCCGGGACCTGTACAGAAACTAGCCCGAAACTAAAATAAACAGCGCCTAAAGAGTTCTAGCTCAAATCAAATGAAGTCGTGTGTTCCAAGTGATGATTCCAAGTAGATTCATGGAGAACCTACAATCAAATACACACAAACAAGTAGATCGGGCAATATGCACAAATATTGAGCAAGAACTCAAATGTAAACAACTGAAGTGGAGACACAAATATTTGTTTACCAAAGTTTGACTTCACCACCATGAATCCTACGTCTCTATTGAGGAAGCTCCAACGAGACGGGTCTCTTTCAACCGCTTTCCTCGATCCACTAACTTTATCTCTTCCCTTGCGGAAGCGAGATCGACCTTGACAAACTTTCTCGTGGCTCACCACGAGCGCGGGAGCTCACTGGGCAACACCAAGCCGGCTAGGAGGCTTCACCTCCAAGAGTAACAAATGCTTCACGAACTTCTTGCCGATAAACTCAAATGCTTAAGATTGGATTTAGCTCACTTGCACTCAATCTTCCAATCTCACAATCCAACTCACTTTTCTTCTCAAATCTCACACTAAAATGGAGTGGGAAGGAGTTCTTTTAGCTCTAAAATATTTTTCTTCCGTGCCCTTGCAGGAGCCCCAAAGGATGGGGGTGAGGGGTATAAATACCCAACCCCCAAAAACTAACCGTTACAACACTTTTTTACTAACTGTGACCCGGAGTATCTGGGTAAGCTAAAGAAGGCAAACCGAGTACCCAGACTCGGAACCTCACCTGGAGTATCTGAAACCTAGAGTATTCGGGTCAAATAAAAAGGCGCAAACCAAGACCTCTCCCCGGAACCTCACCCGGAGACTCCGGACAACCCGGAATATCCGGATTCAGTACAGCTGACCTTCGAAAAATGGCGATAACTTTTGACCCTGAAATCCGATTTCTATGATTTTTGACTCTATGGAAAGCTTATTCAGTGGTCTACACATCCCAACTAAATTCATGACCTACACATTGGATCAAATTAGGAAAACTTTAAAACCCAATTCGGACACTTCCATACTTCATACACCGGGATTTCTAAAAGGAACTCTCACTTGGGTTTGGTTAGAAACTCTTGAGTACTGAGACACGACAGTTAGCTCTACATTGCATTCCTCTTAATAGTGCGGCATACCTATACTCAAATTCAAAGATAAAACTCATTTAAACCACTTTAAACCTTTGAATAACTTTCAAGTACCGCTTCTTTCATTCAAACCTTGAGGGTTGCCAACTTTCATATATTCTTCACTCCATCTTTTCTTGATTCTTCATATAATTGATGTGAATCACTTATAGCTTCTCATGGCCTCACACGGTTCATTGGTGTAAAGCTTTCACTCGCTCTTCACCACCGCCTTAATCCTTCGGCGCCAAGCTATTTGCTTGCCCTTCACCACCGGATGGTCCATCGCAGCCGAGTCCTGCTTGCCCTTCACCATCTTGCCATCAAAAACCACTTTGTATTCGACATCTTTAAGGAATTAACTTTATCAAATGTGAAGTACACTCTTGTTCTTTACTTTTGGCATATATGATTTCAATTCAACCTATAACTTCTTATGGATCCTAACCCCACCTCATTCTCAATCACAAAACACATGGGTTAGTCCATAAAACCTAATTGACAACTTTTGTACGTTAAGTTACTTGATCTCCACACGTAACTTATTAGCCTTCATGTATATTATCAATCTTCATATAGAACCCAACCTCACTCATTCTTAAGCACATAATACACGGGTTAGTCCATAAAACTCTATTGGCAATGTCATACCTTTAGTTACTTGATCTCCATAAGTAACTTAGTCTTCAAGTTTATTGTCAATCTTATTGAGCTTTTCCTTCTCCTTATGAGCATCACTAAGTACTCAATGACAACGATGCATTTCTTTTGTTCTAATGGCATTTATCAGAAAATCCATGATTCATCACTTATTCATCTCCCGAGCATCACTTAGAGCTCATTCATCTTGATACATTTTCAATCTCCTCATTTACCTAGAGCTCATGCATATCTCTCAATGTATTACCTATAGACTAACCTACTAATAAACTCAACACTATTGTTAGTCTATAGGTGTTATCATTAATTACCAAAATCACACATAAGGACTAGATGCACTTTCACCACCTACACTAAGCTCAGCGAACTCCTTGTTCGTGATGCCAGCCATCTACATATTTAAATGATGAAAGTATTACTACTTAGTAAAATTGTATCATGTTGCTAAATCGGATTATTGCAATTTTTTTAATATTTTCTATGCTATTATTCAAATTTTACTGAATTAAATGCATAACAAGCAATTTAAATAGTAACAATAATAATTAATAGTATACAAATAATAATAACAAAATTAAATACTGCATAATTTCTAAAATAGATGCAAAGTTCAAATTTTGAAGGTGCTTCTGTGCCAAAATAGAAGCTCTAGATAATTTTTAAAACAACCCTAAATGCAAAAAAATACATAGGCTGCATTCAATTAAAAGAAATCAGGGGGCTAAAAGTAAAATTTCGGAATTTTACTTTATCCTGTTTTTTCTTTTTTCTTATTTCCACCGGTTTTATTTCTTATTGGGTTGTCCTACTAGCTTGAGCCAGCCGAACCCATTTGGCCCGCTCGCCACACATATATGTGGCGGCTAGGGTTTGGAAACGCTAGCCGCCTCCCAATTCAAATGAGTGGCAACGCCGGCGTGGCTCGCAGAGGCCTGCAGTGGCTTGTGCTGGCATGATTCCGATGATGGCGCGGTGCTCCGACGGGGCTGCAGCGCCGCATGCTTCGGGTGGCTTTGGATGCACAGCAAGCAAGGCGGTGGCAGGCGGCCAGCTTCGAGTGGTGTGCGGTGGTAGGAGTGGAGGCGAACAACAGCACCGGCGGTGGCGGGCCGCTGGCTTCTAGCAGGGTGTTGCTTGGCAGGTCAAGCGTCGATGCAATGTCCATCGGCCGGCACACGATGCAGATGCGCTTCTGATGCAGCCAAGGGATGGTGGTGAGTGGCCCGACGACTCAACATCAGGTGGCTACACACGGTGGTGCCACTTCAGGCGGCTCGGCATCGGGTGGCGGTGCCACTCCGGGCAGCGCAGAGGCAATAGCGCGAGTGGTCCCGCGGTGCGGCGAAGCGGTGGTGCTACTTTGGGTGGCCTCCTCCTTTTTTTCTCGATATGTGACGACGACCTTCGAGCCACCGTGTTCTTATGTAGAGAGACGGCCGCCGGATTCCATCCGATGGCGTGGTGGCGGCTGCGGGCCCCACCAGTTCTATGCCATGTTCATTGCAATGCTCTTTATGATATTGTTCATGCATTCA
This sequence comes from Phragmites australis, assembly GCF_958298935.1. Lineage (NCBI taxonomy): Eukaryota > Viridiplantae > Streptophyta > Magnoliopsida > Poales > Poaceae > Phragmites > Phragmites australis. The sequence goes on along the minus strand of NC_084936.1, from coordinate 13,854,688 downwards.
CGCTACTGTTCATGTGATTCACAGATCTATTTTTACGCAAAAAAGTAGTAGCAAGAAAATTGTATCAGACCGATCTCGTACCTTTCAATTCTTGTGAATAGATTCGTACCGCGTAGGGCATATAGTCTAGGTCATGACCTACCCGCTTGACGACAATGTCGATGTAATGCTGATTGGTCATAGGCATATTCTTTCTGCTAGCTTAGTGCTGATAACATGTTGAGAAACTTCTGCTACAGGTGTAGTCCAGAGATTCTAACGATGAACAATCACAAAAGAGACATAATGTAGGAGTATAATTTTCTTTTCTTTTCTTTATTCATCTATGTTTATAATGAATGATTCTGCCCCCATATATATAGTATCAAAAATATAAAAAAATAGAATCGAATCTTTAAAAAAATCAAAATTGATCCACAATTAACTGTAGAACTCCAAGTTTCCTAACAATCAGATACATTCAGTGGCTCTATTGTGTATTTAAGACTGTCCCACTCATCGGCCTACCATGCCGGATCTCTTACAATCGAAACTGCGTCACGTTCGCTGCGTCTCAGTGCGTCCACATCAGCTTAATAAACCTCTACCGTCGGATCTCTTAGCAATGTTTGGGATCGCACGTCAGGGACGACGCTCTGGATTCTTCCTGTCGCGAACGGTCTCCCTCTAGACAGTTTGTTTCCGTTCTCACTCTCGTGAAGGGATAAGAAATCCAACTATGAGTGTCCTTTTTCAAAGAACCAGGCGCAACTCCAAGTATTCTCTGTTCAATCGCGGATCCACGAGCAAGATTGTTAAAGACTATTTGAATCCGAAGGCGAAGCAATTGAAATCCAAGGCGAGCAAAGCTACGACAATGGTCGAAGCCACTCCAGTCGGAAGTTGAGATGGCTTCGCTTGGGCCACGGCGCCCGAGATTACGCCGTTCTGCGGCGCCCCCTAAACCAAGGGTTTTGCATGGCGGTGGTGTGTGAGGTCTATGGTGTCTTAGAGTATCCTAACTATATTCACTTCATTTTGTTTTTTTCTTTTCCTTTCTCCATTCTCATTCTATTTATTTTCTCTCATCTTCAACAGCTTTCTTTCGAAAAAAAAGGATAGAGAATCCCGTGAGAATGATGTTAAAAATCCCTTCGTGACGGGAATCATGAACAGAAGCCGTTGCAGCGCTAATGGGAATAAAAATCCCTTCACGAAGTGATTCTCGTCCGCGAAGGGAATCCTTAGGAAGCTTTTATGGCAGCAGCATCTGAGCTTGCGCTCCTCAAACGAGGAAAGGTAAAAAATCCATAATTTTTTAAGGAAAAACTACAGATCACTCAGTGCACTTTGATCTGATCTTCAAATTTCACCATAAACTATGAAATCAGATACATTTCACTCTGAATTTTATAATACCAATCAAAAACTACCCTCCAAAACCGCCGATGAGTGGGACATAGGTAAAACCACCCTCTAAAACCGGCTAGAGTGTTATTTGAGTAGTATTGTAAAGTTCAGGGTGAAATATATCTAATTTTATAATTCATGGTAAAATTTGAGTGGTATTGTAAATTTTTTAGTGAAATATATTTGGTTTTACTTCAAGGTAAAATTTGAAGACCAGGGACTGATCTGTAGCTTTTATTTTTATAAGTTAATTACACAATATTATAAGTATTATGTTATTTGTAACACAAAACTACGAGTACTGTGACTAGTAACACAAAACTCGATTATAAGTATTGTGCATCAATTTCAATTGGATTCATTCAAAAAATGGTCTTATATTTCTCCAAAAATTATAGAACTTTTTGTACATGTTTTATAATCCATGTGCAACCTATTTTAGTTGGATTCACCTAAAAATATGTGTTGAATTTAAACTAAAATTCTCTAAAAGGACTACTTTTATAACTCATAATAATTGTTAGTGCCTCAAATAAAATCCTAAAAATTTAGAAAAAAATCACTAATATTTTTATTATATGATGTACTAATTTCTAAAATTATTTTCATCCTTATGTTATATGGTGAAAATGTGATTTCCTTTATAATGTTCCATTTATATGCTCTATTTATATACTTACAAGGAACTTGCTTTTTCACTATATGATTTAGGGCTGAAAATAATTTGAGAAATTAGTTCATCATATAAGAAAAATATTTGTAAATGTTTTCAAATTTTTAGGATTTTATTTGAGACCATAATAATTGTTAGGAGTTATAAAAGTAATCTTTTTAGAGAATTTTAGTTTAAATTCTATACATGTTTTTGGGTGAATACAATTAAAATAGATTGCATATGGATTATGGAACATGTACAAATTTTTTAATGATTTTTAGAGAAATATAAGATCATTTTTAAATAAATTAAATTAAAATAAGATTTTATATAAAATTAGTACTCTAATTATAATACTTAGTTTTATATTAAATATTATAATTTATATATTATAAATGACACAATACTACCTTGTGGGCCCTGTGCCCAAGCCGTGGGGGGATAGGCTGTGCCAAGCCGAAAGGCTGGGCCTGACCGCTACCTAGTGGGTCCTGTGCGCCGCGCCGCTGCTCAGCCGCGGCATTTTGCTGTGTCGGGGGAAAGAAGGGCGCCGCAGCAGTGAGCCAGACAGCATGAGGGCGCGACGGTCCACCCCCCCCCCCCCTCCCACTGCGCCACCGCCGACGACTCTGACTCCGCCATCATGATCGCCCACTCCAAGGCCACCTACAACAACCTAGGCCTTCAGTGCAGCCATGGGCGCTTACACCGCACCGACCTAGGCCGTGTGTTGGGATCGAAGTCCCAGACAAGGAGGGCCTTCGGGGGTGGAGGTAGCGAAGGTCCCTTATAGTGACGTGTACTGGAAGTGAAACAGTTTTCGATTAGTTTTTACGGTTACACTGTGGCTCTATTTATAGCCCATACTCGGCGATCACGGGCCCGGTTTACATGTATTACCCCCTAACCTGCTACATTCCCAGAATATCCGGGGGTAATATGGTACAAATGAGCATGATCCCATAATTACAACCGTGCCCAGGACAACTGGGCCCACTGTCGAGCTGGTCGTCCAACCGAAGGATATCGAAGCCCTCTTTGTCCGACCTCCTAACGAGCCGACTTCGCCGCCTCCTGGTGAAGACCTGATCTTGTCTTCGCATGGTCCGAAGGACGCGGGACGCGAATCGGGGCTTCGCCTGACAATCGAGATTGGACAGCCTGCGCATGCGCCAATCCGGTGAGAAGAAGATGCTCGAACACTTCGCATGCGCCAATCTGGTGAGAAGAAGATGCAACCAGCACGACAGCTATCACGCAGCACCTCCAACTAACCTCGCAGTTGTCTTCGGGTGCGGGGATGGCGGGAGATGATCCCCAACAGTAGCCCCCTACTGGCCAGGTTTATCTTCGATAGGCCGAGCCTGTAGTCTTCAAGATCTCTAAACGCCGTCCCCCTTCGGCCTGTCGAAGTTAGTTGGACCCAATGCACGCTGTTAAAAAATTTATTTGTTTTGTGATTTTTTTTTCGCGGCCGCAACGATAGCTATAACTACCTGCATTTAATGTTCATGGTAGTTATCCGAGCACGGTTTCCGGTGTCGGTTCAATTTTCGATGCTGGAAGTTGTAACGGCGTCCAACTCCCCCTATAAATACCAGATGCTGTCAAAAAAAAAAATTTACCGTGCCCTCGTTTAAAGTTGTCGCTCTCATACGAAGTAAGTTATAGTTCTTCGGACGCTCTAGACGAAGCCCCCGATTGCCTTCGCGCTGCAGGAGGATTTCCTTGAACTAGATGGCTCCGAAACACAGGTCGTCCCGACCGAAGACTTACTGGATTGGGCAGTCCAAGGTAGATGGCGAAGTTCTAGCTGGCCTTGTCAGGGAAGGGCTGATTAGTGATGTCTCGAAGGTCCGGCTTCCCGGGAAACAAGAGACACCAGAGCCTGCTGACGATGAAGCTATCGTGTTTGTGCATTATTTTAGGGCTGGCCTTCGGCTTCCCTGTGACGAAATGGTGATCAAGGTGTTAAAACTCTTCGAGGTATATTTGCATCAGTTGACGTCTAACGCCATAGTTAGAATGAGTCTTTTCGCCTGGGCCGCTCGATCGGAGGGGGTTAAGGCTTCCGCAAGGGCCTTCTCCGCCGCGCACCGTCTGCATCATCAACCAAAGCCGATCTTTGTCCACGGGGTCCAGAGCGAAGCACACTACATTTGTCTAAACTTCGCCTATCGCGTCGGCCTGTCTACTCCCGTGGTAGTATACAAGAATAAGTGGCCCAGCGATTGGACTCAATGGTGGTTTTACCACAAGGTGGAAGCCAAAGACTACCTTGAATCGAAATGCGAAGAGGTCAAGAGAAACCATGCACCAGATGTGCGGTTGAAACCATCGCAGCAAACCGCGCTTGAAGCCTTCGCCCGGTGTGCGAAGCATCTCTCAACTCGTGATTTGGTGGAGGAGTTTTTGGCGGCCGGGGTCTGGTCTCTTAGCCATGGCTGGGCTATTCCGGCCTTCAGGGAGAAAGGACCCGAAGGGCTTTGCCGTCCTCACCCTACTGTGGAAGGCTTCGCAGGTACCCTCTTGGTCGTGCATTCATTCTTACTTAATTTAAATCTTCTCGTCTAACAGTTGTTAATTAATATTTTTTTTAGATTTGTCAGTCGCCGAAGTGGAGGCGAAGGCTGTGATGCTAGTTGGCAAGATTACCCCCGGCGAAGCACAACTGTGCACCAACCAGGGACTTAACCGTAGGTTGAACAGAATCTTCGACTATCATGGTCTGTCGTATGATGAACGGTCGAAGATTGGTGCTGTGCTGCAAAGTAATGCGAGAGGATCCCCAGCAGCGGAAGCGGGCGAAGAACCCGCTATTGGCCCTCCGATGAAGAGGAAGCTCTCAGAGCGATCGCCAAAAGCGGGCCGTACCAAAAAAGCTGTTGCCCTCCGTAAAAAACCACGTGAAGCCGTGCCCGAGTCTCACGCAGAAACGTCTCCGGAGGGCTCTGCTGCTTCGCGCGACATGACCCATCGGGAGAGTTTCGAAGGAGCGCAGGAGGCCCAGGCGCCGAAATCCCTGTTTTGCTCGCGCGTCGATCTTCCGACGTTGATTCTGAGCGACGACGAAGAATTGATGGAGACGGGTGCAGTATCCGAGCCCGGCGTTCCAGAGGAGCATGTGGCCGAAGGTGGCGACGACGTAGAGGTGGCGGCGTACTCGTCGCCCTCCTCACCTTCGAGCTCATCTTCCGAGACCGAAGATTCCACGCCAAGTGCGCCCTGCCGCAGAGGGATGGGCTTGATGGGGCTCGGCGGGTTGCTCGACGCGAAGGCCGTTGCGCCCGAGGCTTTGCGGCCCGCCGCCTTTGAACCGAGTGTCGGGGAGGTCAGCGATGCGAGAAAGATTTTTGGAACCTTCGTTCTTCCTGAGCTCGAAATCCTGCTTGCTCAGAAATCTTCAAGCGAATTGATCGATGCATCCGACGTGGCTATAACGAAGGTATATCGAATATTTTCTTACATTGATAGAAAGAAAACTTGGTATTTTACTAACTTGTATTTGACATTTCAGGTTTTTGCTTCTCTCCCGAGCTCAACGTAAGCAAGCGGAAAAGTCCGAAGCCCGTGCCCGAAGCGCTCAGGCCTAGATTGACTTGCTACAAAAACGGGCGGAAAACGCTGAGGGCCAGAAGCGCGAGATGTCGCAGCGTGCGAAGGATGTTGAGTTAGGATTGGAGCGGCTTGAAATGGAGGTCGACGCCCTTCGCTCTGTGAAGGGGATCACGGACAGCGAAGTGAATTGCCTTCGGCAGAATCTGCAGTCCTCCGAAGCGCAAGTTTGCGAATTGCAAGCACTTTGCGCGTCGGAGAAAGAGAAAGCTGAGCGGCTACAGATTGAACTAAGCGAAGCAAAGGCTTACAATGACGATGCCCTTAATGTCATTGGGGAGCTTGAACCAAAGGCGGTTGCCACTTGCGAAGCAATCGGCCGTACCTTCGAAGGTATAGGTGCCTCGGTGACTCCCCCATCACTTGAACTCGTCGGACTGGGTGGGCTTATCGGTTGGATCAATGAGACCAGTAGTAGCCTCCTTCCAGCTGCACAACTTTACGGCGACTTCTGTGCCATGGTTGCCGCCCGAAGTCTCGTGCAATCTGTGGAGATGACGGGTTACGACCATCACACTGCTCTCCAACGACCTTCCTTTCAGTATCCTTCGGATCTGTCAACTTCGGCCGTTACAAAAGCATCGAAGAGCACTGCTCGATCATTTACCACCAATTACTGGTGCAAGCATAGCCGCGAGCTCGCTCTTCGAGAGACCGAATTGAACCGGCAGAGGGTACGGCTACTTAACTTTTGTTTTCTCTTGTCGAAGGTTATGAAAGTGGTTATATGTTGCAATAATGTATTTATTGTTATTGAATTTTTATTAGGCCAAGGCGAGGGATGACACCTCGTCGAAACCGACGACTATGGCAGCCGAAGATACTGGGAAGGTGGGATGAATTGGCGCGAAGGATCGTGTTGTTTTTGCTTTTGTTTTTGTAATTAGCGATGTGGCACACTGGTTGTGTAATACATTATATATTCATATCGAAGTGTTATTGACCTTTTTGCGCTCCCTGCGCAGGTCCTTGCTTCGGACACTGCGCAGGTAGCCGAAGAAGCTGTGCCTTTGACTATGATGAGGGATAATTTTTATGTGTCCTAGTCCTGCTGGGAATCATTTCACCGACGCCATGCTAATATCGATTTGGAGCGGTACTGGCATGCGAAGTGTAGATCGTATGACGATATGAATGCTAGGAAAAAAGTGTTTTGGAAATCTGTTAGTCCTTCGACGCTAGTTAGTCGACGAGCTGAACGAAATTTGCGCCGTGCGGCGAGAGGGGACGTTGACGGCACATCGGTGCTCGTTGAGCCGAAGATTGAACCTCAAGACGAGGAGCCGCTTTCGCACAGACCCCAATTGTGCTATCGGCGTGATCCCTCTTCGCAAGTAGCTAGGCGAAGTGGTAGTGATGGCGAAACTCCTATGTCGCCGTCTTATTGTAATCAAGTTGGGGCCCATTCGGCCCCATCGTCGCGTTTCCATGCCACCGAAGGCATCGATTATCAATTTTCTTTCAGTCGTTTGTATAAGGATTTTGTTGATCCAGATATTGATTTTGATGCGGAATAAATTGGGTTTGTGTTGTGATTTGTTCTTTTGTTACACCTTTACCGGCATGACGCGCGAAGCTTTTTTTTTATTTGGTGCGATGCGCTCTGAACCTTTGTTGGATTCTTTGGGTTAGATTTTCTTGACGAAGACCATCCCCCGATTTTCACCGCAGTTTCCTGCGATTGTACTGGGCTGATATTTTTCTTATTATCATTGTTATTTTTGTGAAACACCGTCCCCCCCCCCCCGACTTTTACTCGCAGGTAACCTCAGCTTGGGGGGCAAGCGATCTTGGCCTCTAACGTCTAGCTTTGAAGGTTTTTGGCTTCAACTCATTGGACGGTTGATTTTTGGGCAGGCACTCCTAGCCCCCTGCCCTTGACGAAGTGTGCTGCCTTTTAGTTGGCTTAGGGACACTTCGTTTTTTGTCCCGAAGGTTTGTTTTTCCCTTCGGTGCGGGGGCAGGCGCTCTTAGCCCCCGACTTTCGGCGAAGTTCGTTGCCATTTCTTTGGCTCGATGATACTTCGTCTTTTCTATCGCGAAGGTTTGTTTTTCCCTTCGGTGCGGGGGCAGGCACTCTTAGCCCCCGACTTTCAGCGAAGTTCGTTGCCATTTCTTTGGCTCGGCGATACTTCGTTTTTTCTATCGCGAAGGTTTATTTTTCCCTTCGGTGCGGGGGCAGGCACTCTTAGCCCACGACTTTCGGCGAAGTTCGTTGCCATTTCTTTGGCTCGGCGATACTTCATTTTTTCTATTGCGAAGGTTTGTTTTTCCCTTCGGTGCGGGGGCAGGCACTCTTAGCCCCCGACTTTCGGCGAAGTTCATTGCCATTTCTTTGGCTCGGCGATACTTCATTTTTTCTATCGTGAAGGTTTGTTTTTCCCTTCGGTGCGGGGCAGGCACTCTTAGCCCCCGACTTTCGGCAAAGTCCGTTGCCATTTCTTTGGCTCGGCGATACTTCATTTTTTCTATCGCAAAGGTTTGTTTTTCCCTTCGGTGCGGGGGCAGGCACTCTTAGCCCCCTAATGGTTTTTATAATTCCACGAAGGTTGCAAGTGTATGCTTGCTTTCCTACACTTCGCACCGCTTTCTAGTCGTCGATTGGTGCGCCAATCTCTTTAGGCTAGCGCACTTCGACGAAAAGTACCACTACTCAAGACAAGAATTTTTTTTTTGGGGTGACACTATCATTGTTTACATGGGTTCCTGCCTCGTTAAAAACCTCACCCCCTGGCGAAGGGGTCCCCCTGTGAGGAGAAGAGTACAATACCCTTACAATGCGATTACAAGAACTACTATGAAAATTAAAAATTACATTGGAGTCTCGGACTCTAGTTGCCGATCTTCAGGCATAGAACTTGCGAAGGTTGTCTGCATTCCAGGTGTGTGGAAGCTCTTCACCTTCCATATTGGCTAGATGATAAGAACTAGGTCTCAGAGATCTTTTAACTATGAAGGGGCCATCCCATTTACTCTGAAGTTTGCCAAACGATCCCACTGTACCAAATCTTCACAACACCAAGTCTCCGGGTGCGAAGGTCTTTTCAGATACATTCCTATCTCTCCATTTTCTTGTCCCTTTTTGGTAGGTGGCCAGGTTTTTTGCGGCTTGCAATCTTACTTCTCCGAGGGCATCTTTCGATGAAAATTCCTCACATTGTTCTAGTTCATTCCCGACCCTGAATGATTTCATTTTGCATTCCTCTGGGGTCATGGCCTCTTCACCAAATAGTAGGCGAAATGGCGTGTATCCTGTTGGTTTTGCAACCGTTGTTCTTAATGACCATAGTACCTTGGGCAATTCTTCGACCCACTTTCCTTTTGGCAATCCTTGAAGACGCTTCGCAACCCCTACAAAGATGATGCCATTTGCTCTCTCAACTGCGCCATTAGATTGTGGGTGGTAAACTGATGCAAACATTTATGCCCAGACCATTACAGAAATCTCTAAACCCCGCGCTATCGAACTGAGTACCATTGTCCACGGTTACTTCGCTTCGAACCCCGAAGCGGCACACAATATTCTGCCATAGGAATTTTTGTATGTTTTTTGACGTTATGCTCACAAGTGGCATTGCTTCTACCCATTTTGAAAAGTACTCTACCGCCACCACCGCATATCGCAAATTTCCTGGGGTTGGCAGCAGCTGCCCGACAATATCGATTCCCCATCACCGCAATGGCCAGATCGGCGAAATAAGTTGTGTCTTCGTTGTCGGTCTGTTTGATCCCTTTGCCCAGAATTGGCACTGTTGGCAACTTCTTACCAGCTGGTCCGCATCACTTACAGCCGTTGGCCAATAAAAGCCCTGTCTGTATGCTTTTCCTACCAAAGCCCTTGTTCTGATATGTGAGCCGCACAACCCGCTGTGAATTTCACTTAACAGTTGTTGGCCTTCTTTCTGAGATATGCATCGCAAAAATGGTGCGCAGACTCCTGCTTTGTACAGATTTTTGTCTTAACTTTATAATTTCTTACCCCTTGAGCCATGCGCTTTTCATAGACCTAATCTTCGATATCCCTTTGGCCCCGCAGATATGCCATTATCGGAAAACGCCAGTCTTCGCTCTCAATTGTTGCGACCAGGCGCGTTTGGTTTGAACTGTCATCGAGGGCCGGTTCAGTTAGTTTCTGATAGAAGACATCTGGAGGCATGGGCATGTTCTACGAAGCTGTTTTTGCTAGCTCATCTGCTTCGTTGTTATCATTCCTTGATACACTTTTGACCGTGAATCCGATGAAGTTTTTTTTCATTCTTTGCACTGCTGCTCTGTACTTGATCAGCTCTGGTTCCTTTGCCTGGAATGTTTTTTCAATCTGGATTGCTACAACCTTTGAGTCTGTTTTGACAAGTATCCGTCGAGCTCCCAAAGCCTTCGCCTTGCGAAGTGCCAGGAGTACAGCTTTGTATTCCGCCGTATTGTTTGTGGATCGGAATTCTAACCTGGCGGCGTATCGCAGCTTCGTCCCCGAAGGTGAAAATATTACTGCCGAGACTCCTGCTCCTGCAGCTCCCCAGGCTCCATCGCAGTACGCGGTCCAGATAGGTTCTGCTGCTTCATCGTCCAAAGCCTCAAATGAAGGTGTCCACTCCGCCACGAAATCTGCCAGCGCTTGCGATTTTAATGATGTTCGTGCCACGAAGACAATCATGAATGGAGCTATCTCCGTTGCCCACTTCGCTATTCTTCCGATAGCTGCTTTGTTTTTGAACATGTCGCGAAGGGGTAGGGAAGTTGGCACTATTATCTTGTGAGAAGTGAAATAGTGACGGAGCTTGCGGGATGCCATTACTAGTGCATACGCTACTTTTTTCAACTCTGTGTATGACTTCTTTGGGCCTGCTAGTACTTCGGATACATAATACACTGGCACTTGGCGTAGCCTGTTATCTTCGGGTTTTTCCTGCACGAGAACAGCGCTGACTGCTAATGGGGATGCCGCTATGTATAACAGCAAATCTGCGCCTGGATCCGAGCTGGTCAATGCTGTAAGCTTCATCAAGTATACTTTTAACTCATCGAAGGAAGCCTGCTGCTCGGCACCCCATTTGAAAGGGTCAGAACTTCTTAACACCTTGAAGAGTGGTAGGCTTCGCTCGGCGGACTTCGCAATGAACCTGTTCAATGCTGCTAGTCTTCCTGTCAAGCGTTGGGATTGTTTTCTGTTATGTGGCAGTTTCATATCCAAAATTGCTTGTATCTTCTAAGGATCCGCTTCGATTCCTCTTTTCGACACTAGAAACCCCAGGAGTCTTCCGGATTGCACTCCGAAGACGCATTTCTCTGGGTTTAATTTTAAACCTGCTCTTCGCAGATTATCGAAGGTTTCCCGGAGGTCTTCGATGTGTTGGCTTCTCCTGGTACTTTTTACTACTATGTCATCAACATAGGCCAATACATTTTGTCCCAGCTGCGTCTTTAACGCTGCCTGTACCAATCTTGTAAAGGTTGCTCCAGCATTCCGGAGTCCAAAAGGCATTCTTACGAAACAGTATGTTCCGAAAGAGGTTCTGAAACTCGTTTTGTCTTCGTCTTCCTTTGCCATCCATATTTGATGGTACCCAGCATAAGCATCTAGGAAGCTTAGCATCTCTCAGCCGGCTGCGGAGTCTATGAGCTGGTCAATTCTAGGCAGTGGAAAGTCATCTTTGGGGCAAGCTTTGTTTAAATATGTGAAATCGATGCACATTTCTCCACTTTCCATTGCTTTTCCTTACTAATACTGGGTTGGCCAGCCATTTCGAGTGCATAACCTCTCGTATTACTCCGGCATCGAGCAGTTTTTCTACTACTCGACCTTTGCTGCTTCTTCTCTTTCCCCCGAAGCTTTTCTAAGCTTCTGTTTCCTTGGCTTCGCTTTGGGGTCCACATTTAGCTTGTGCTAAATGATGCTTCGACTCACTCCTTGCAGGTCTCTAGGGGACCACGCGAAGACATCGTTGTTTCTGCGAAGGAACATTACAAGTTGTTGCTGATCTTATGCCAGAGCCTCTGCCCCTATTGTAACCTTCTTATCTTCTTCTTCGTGATTTAGCAGTACTATTCTGGTAGGTCCTTCTGGTGCAGCCTTCGCATATTTCTCTATGGTTTGCCTACTGTGGCCTGCTTCGGCACCTGTCAAAGGGTCTGCGATGTTGTGGACATTTCTTCTTCCTGGGGCTATCCCTACTTTGATTCGCCTAGCAACTCGCTGATCTCCCAACACCTTTATGACTCCTTCTAGGCCAGGCATCTTCATGCACAAATAAGCGTGGTGCGGTATTGCTCCGAATTTATTGAGGAACCCCCTCCCAAATATCGCATTGTATGGGTAACTAATGTCCACCACGTCGAAGGTAATTTCCTCTGTGCGGAAATTCATCTATTCACCAAACGACACTGGGATTGTTAATTTTCCCAGAGCGTTGATTGTGTTTCCGCCGAAGCCTAGCAACGGCGACCTGGCTTGTTTCAAGTCACTTCTTTGCAGCCCCATCTTATCAAAGGCATCAGCGAAGATAATGTCCGCAGAACTTCCTCCATCGATCAATATCCTGTGTACTTCGTTTCCCGAGATGTTCGCGGTAATGACTAGGGCATCTGTGTGCGGATAATCTAATACCCTCATATCCTCTTGCGAGAATGTAATGGGAATGTTAGACCATCTTGAATTGATGTACGTTGGTCCCACTCCGACGTGGTTAACCCTTCGTACGTATTCTTTTCGTTGTCTCTTGGATTCTGTTTGCTGGCTGGACCCCCCCTGAAATAGCCAGCACCACATTGTACCCATTGTTTGTGGTATTAACTGATTTGCTACTTTCTGGTGGTGCCTCGATTGCCGGTCTTGGCGGAGGCAGGGGTAGATCGCCTCGAATATTCAGTTGCCTGGTTTGATCAAATTGGGCTGAAGGTGCGGGTGCAAATTGTGGTGCTGGAATTTGATGCCATTGGTTCGGAAACACCACATCTGATTGTGGTTTTGCCACCCTTAGCTTCTTGCGAAGCTTGTTGCGTGGTGAACTGTCCTTCTGTTATCTACCGACTGCTTCGCTATACTTTCTTTCATGGCCACGACTTGCAGGCAATGTTTAGTCCGGTGGCCTGCTCCTTCGCCGTGCAGCTCACAGTAAAAGGTTGCCGGGTCATGCGAAGGTTGTCCTCCTCTACCTCCGCGGCCTCTTCCCCTACCCGCCCGGCCTCCTCTATTGGACGAGTTGTAGGCTTCGCACAAGCCTTGGACTACTTCGGGCGGGTCGGGGTTGATCTGGTTGATTTCTTTTTGGCTTGGGTAATCAGGACCTTCGGGTTTTCTTGGACACTGAGGTCTGTCTCTCTAATTGCCACCAACTGCCTCCTTAGGTGGTGCATGCTTTACTCTTGAGGCCGTAAACTCGTTTTTCCTTCGTAGATGATCGAGTTCAGATCTTGAGGATTCTTCCATCTTGTTTAGTAGCTCCTGGACGCTTGTGGGTCTTTTTCTGGTGAGCTTTCCTGCCAAAAGGCCCCCTCTGATGCCCTGTATTGCAGCATCGATGATTGTATCTTCGCTCAATCCCTTCGCCTGACAACGTATGTGTACGAATCGGCGCATATAGCTCTGTAAAGTTTCTGTCGGTTGTTGCTTCAGCGTGAAGAGGTCGGTTGCGGTGATGTTATCCGCCCGGTTCCCTTGGAAGTTGCTGTACAGGGCAGTGCGTAGATGTTCCCATGAATATATGGATCCCGGGGGTAGAGCGGAGTACCACGACCTTGCTATTCCCTTGATCGCCAATACGAAAGCCTTCGCCAAGGTTACACCGTCTCCACCAGCTGACTCTACAGCTGCCTCGAAGCTCATGACAAATTCTCTCGGATCCGATTCTCCATTGAACATAACCACTCTGGGCATTTTGAATCCTAGCGGCCATGGCTGATTTTGCAGGTCCATTGCTAGGGGTGACTCAGGATCTCCCGTGGAAGATCTTCGCCGAACTTCTTGCGAGGCTCGTATCAAATCTCCCGGTGGTGTCGGCCGGCGAGACATGCCTTCTGCCTGGAGTATATCGATTTCCTCCTGGATCCTTTCCAACGTTTTTCTTGCTTCGTCTGCCCACCGGTGGTACTCCGCAGCTTTCCGGGTCGCTGCTAGGCCATCCAACATGCGCTTTTTGTGCGCAATCTGCCTTTCCAACTCCTCAGCTTCTAGCCTAGCATTTCGTTCTTCGTTTGTTTCTTCATCATGTTCCAACTCCGCGAAGTCGCCTAGTTCCTCCCATTCTTCGCTTCGCCCTCTTTCGCCTTCTTTTTCTTGAAAGATGGAAGCGAATGCGATCTATTGGCTCCATGATCGGCATTTGCTCCGTGTCCGCCCGAAGTGCGTTGTCATGTCGGCCATCGGCTGTTTGTTGTGGCGCTGTGTCAACTTCGCAATGCTGCTCTTGTGCGGCCGAAGCCCCTCCGGTCGAGGCATTGCCTGATTCTGGTACTGTTGGAGTGGTTCTGTCGGCCGAAGGTCCGACTGTGGTTGGGAGTTCTAGTAGCGCATCCGCTCCTCCATGTGGCTTCGCTTTCTTCTTGGGTGGCATGCCTTCATGGGTTCGATCCCGCGGATGACGCCAACTGTTGGATCGAAGTCCCAGACAAGGAGGGGCTTCAGGGGCGGAGGTAGCGAAGGTCCCTTATAGTGACGTGTACTGGAAGCGAAACAGTTTTCGATTAGTTTTTACGGTTACACTGTGGCTCTATTTATAGCCCATACCCGGCGATCACGGGCCCGGTTTACATGTATTACCCCCTAACCTACTACATTCCCAGAATATCCGGAGGTAATATGGTACAAATGAGCATGATCCCATAATTACAACCGTGCCCAGGACAACTGGGCCCACTGTCGAGCTGGTCGTCCAACCGAAGGATATCGAAGCCCTCTTCGTCCGACCTCCTGACGAGCCGCCTTCGCCGCCTCCTGGCGAAGATCTGGTCTTGTCTTCGCATGGTCCGAAGGACGCGGGACGCGAATCGGGGCTTCGCCCGACAATCGAGATTGGACAGCCTTCGCATGCACCAATCTGGTGAGAAGAAAATACTCGGACACTTTGCATGCGCCAATCCGGTGAGAAGAAGATGCAGCCAGCACGACAGCTATCATGCAGCACCTCCAACTAACCTTGCAATTGTCTTCGGTGCGGGGATGACGGAAGATGATCCCCAACACCGTGGCTCCCGCGCCATCCGCCGGAGCCAGCGGTGCCCTTGGCCGGCGTCATAGCTGCGTGCCGCGAACCGCTTCCTGCAGCACCGTCGTCTCGGCCATCGCTTCTGATTTTCCCAGGTCCCTCTCGCTTCTGGCTCCAGGTCTCCACCATCGGTTCAACCTCCACAAAGACTCATGGCGCTGGACAACACGGTGCAGGAATTGCATGGATTGGGCAAGCAAGCCCTGATCGAAGTGCCAATGTAAGGTTACATTTTCCTCCTTTTGCCTTCATGCCCCTAAATTGTTTCAAGAAATGTGAACATAGTTGTAATTGGTTAGCATTACTCTTTTCTTAAAGCTGAAACAATATGCGATGGACCGCTGTTATTTGATATGTCTGCTGCTGCAGCGCTCGAGAATGGGTAGTAGCAGCCAAGCAGCGACGACATCGTGGTGGTGGCAACAGCAGAGCATGACGAAGAGGAAAGACGAGCAAGGAAAAGACAGAGCAGTAGCTGTTCCAAGCAGCCATGCAGAAATGTATCTTCTCTGAGGAGTCAGGACCCAAAAATGCTTCCATGCTCTAAAATCAGATCAAAGCAAGATGAAAGAAACTAATTATTCATTTGAAATAACGACAAAGTTCAATTGTAGAGTAAGAAGGTAATTAGTCAATGTTTGACAGTTGAGAACTGTGACTTTATTCCCTTCTCATGGACGCCACCATCTCTTGGAGAATGAGGACAGCAAGAGATGCAGCCCAGTTGGTGGAGGAGTGCAGGGAATGCACAGCCGATGTCAAAATTCCAGCTGGGCAAACTACGATGGGGACAACGAACATATTATCAGTTTTCTTATTATACAATAGTTGCCACATACCAGAAGATTACTCATTTCTAATACTAATGTATAGACATGATTTTTTCAGAGGACTGCCATTTGTTGAATGACAGAGCAGGCCTGGTGGGAATGCTCACTATCCATTAACCTCATTTAGATGCTTGTTTGAGAGAAAATTTTAAATATGTCTTTCATGCATACATTACTAATCCTCTAATCTACCAGATGGAACACAAAGGAAAGTAGGTATAATTTGCATTATGTTAGAACAAGCAAGTGGCACATCTATATAAGGTCGCTAATTACTTGTAATTTCCTAAATTGTGGCAGTATATCACTGAACTTCAAAGAATAGGATACATATATTATAGTATCAAAAGCTATTGGCTGCTTGGTTTAACTCATGTCAATTACTCCTTCCAAAGCTGCAAATTATATTCAGTATCTTGCATGCAAAATTGATTTCAGTTTTGTGTTAATGTCACATGAAAATCTACATTTGAAACATAAAAATTACTAATATCTCTTTCGTTGAGAACATTCTTTACAAAAAAAGATATTTGTGCACTTCTCGTGTTGAAGCATGGGCTGCATCTGAACTCTTCTTGCTTGTTTGTCGTGTTGCAGCTGGTCATCGACTTCTTGGCATCCTGGTTTGAGCTGTGCCGCTTCATCGAGCCGGCCTTCAAGGAGATGGCCTCCTGCTTGACCAACGCCATCTTCGTCAAGATCGAAGTCGACAAGATCTCGGTACACCTCCTGCACCCACCCGGGCATGGTTTCCGTTTCCCTTTTTTTTTCGTTTGATTTTGTAAGGCCCTTCATGACCTCAGTGGCAAATCAGCAGATGAGGAACCAATTTAGTTCTGAACACTGAATTCATGCCTATCTGGGGCTAGGGAAAGGGGTTCTGATTTATTAGTCTGATATGATCCTGTAGTAGCATTTGATTGGATTGTCTTACAGTGTGGAGACTGCTAATTCGATCTAACTTGCCCCCAATCCTCCAGACATATTTAACGAGGCTAGCTGTTTGTGCATTGGAATTAGTTTCAAAGTTTACTATATGACCATCCTTCTCCCTTTATGTGCTAAAACTGGTAATTCTTAGTGATGCATTATTCACTCCAGTAGGACCAAATTAAGAGAGAGGTGCAGGCCTGATATTTATAGATTTAGAGCATATGGTACATAACCACTCTTTATTCACTCCAGTAGTACCAAATTAAGAGAGAGGACTCATGCAGGCCTGATCTTTATAGATTTGGAGCATATGGTATATATCTTTTTGTCCTTGTGAGCCTGAAAGGGAAGATATAAGTCATCTGAATCTGATATGATTCCATAACTAGCATAGCATATTCATGATTTACAAGAAATATATTCAGGAACAAAACTAGTAATTTGGTCAAGTTCAGTCTCAAATAATGCAAGGTTTTCATCACATTCATAGCTGAAATAAATAGTATTTACTTCTGCCCGAATGTCACGGATTACTATTGATGCTAAGGGCACTAAAGAAACCACAGGTTAGAATGAAGATTTCATGGCACTGTACTTGTATGGATCAATTGTATGCATTTGAATCATCAAGATGCAAGGAGATGCAAAAATATCTCCTCTTTGATTTCTTTGCTAATATGAAAAGTTCAGTAATCAAATACTGTCAGTGAAAGATAGTAGTTGGGGAATTTTTTTATATTCCAATTATTGACCAGAGACAATTTTTTGGAAGTTGCACACCACCACACTCGGTACTACAAAATGAAGTTTAGTTCATATAGCTGATGGCAACTTTAAAAATTCCTTAACAAGGCTGTCATGGCAGTTTACACGTTTGCACAGAATGTTTCTAACTTGTGATGCGTTGACTGCTACTGAAGCATAATGACGCAAACAGGTTTTACTGCACTTGACCACTTCAAAGGTTGACATAGTTCCTATTCTTCGTATCGATGGGGTTGCTGATCCAAGCATTAACAATCTTTTTAATATGTATTTTTTATTCAACGTCCTTGCAGATTGGAGAAGAGGTTGAGATTAGACAAAGACTCTTTTAATACATTGCTGTTTTAGTTTATGCCTTGTACTTAATTAATCAACAAGTATATACTGATTCAACTACTATATCTCTCTCAACTTTATAGTACAAAGCACATATGCTATTATGTCTTTATACTATCTACCATACCATATTTATGTAGTTTCGTTTTATGCTTATTAAAAATATTATCTTATGTTGCTCATGGGTCATATAGCACGCTAACGGCATGCTATTTTTCTAGTGTTCTTCTAATGCTGCACAGCGAGAGCGTACACTTGCCTACACCTAAGATGCCAGTTAACCATGCAAATGAGTTCCCAGCTGATGTCTTGACTCTTGAGAGATTCTGGGAGGCGAACGTGCTCAGGAGATAAGCAGCTGGGTTAAAATCGCTTGGTCAGTATGTTATATATTGCAGAGAGATGCAGTCTATAACTGTCCTGGCAGTTCTCATGTTCACATTGATATTTCTGCACACGTTTGTAAAACTTTTTGTGGAACTATTTTTATATTCTTACATTTTTCTTTTTCCGCATTGTGTACCTTCTGGCTCTGCTGGACATGGCAAAGAATAGCTAAAAGACATATGTTGTGATGATTATTCTTTGATACAAATCTTTAGCTTCCTTCAGTTTGTCTCACAGGCAGTGCTCTTATTGTAATCAGTAATGCTTGGCACAAGTTATCATGCACTTCCTTGGGTCAAATATTTGACGTTTTGGGCATGTGATTGAACTTTTGAATCTTTGACTATCAATAACATGAAATTCACAGGTGTAGATTTTTTTAAAAAGATACTTTCATAGTATCGTAAATTTATTTGATATTATAAATATATTCTAATAAAAAATAGTGACTAAAGGCACACATTGGAGATAGTGTTGTCTAAAACTTCAAGTATTTTTTATCTGATGGAGTAGGATGTCTAGGTTTGTGCCGTGGTTCACAGGCAATCTGAGCATGACAATTCGTAACTGAGTCAATGTGCAAGTGGGAATGAAGCATGGAAGCGGGTGGGTCGGGCAAAGGATTCATCTTTCTTTCTTATTGACCATTGAAGTGCAGATATGTTTCCTTTTTTCAAAATAGGCCAAATGATCTGTCACTAACCTAAAGAAAGGAGGCATGTAATCAGATTTGGATCTATACTCCTATATAATTTTACCAGTTATAGAAGATTAAGATGATCTCCACCAGCCACCCGACCAGTCTGTTGCTGTCGTCCCTCTCGTCCACTGCGCGACGCTCTCGAAGCGTGTTTTGATGGACGTCAACTTCCGGTCCGCATTCAAGGTCGTGCGACCCATCAAGGCACACTACGCCCTGCTGCAACGGCTCCCGTTGGTGTTCGTCGGCAAGGACAACCTGCTCCTCCTCCTCCTCCTCCTCGTGGCCACCGCCGCAGTGTGACAATTGGCCATTTTTGGATTTTTTTTTTCTTTGAGGAGAGTCTACGTGCAAAGTTAATTCTCTTAGATTTTACTACTTTTTGGGTTGGTATTCTGCACTGCGAAGTGAGTGAGGTATGTGTATCACGCGAAATAGAGGGGAAAATTATGTAGTACAGTGTTACTTTTAGGAGAAGTAAAAACAAACAAAACAACGGATTAACATCCAATTCTGATTCTTTTTTGTTTATTTTGATGTTTCACCCGTCATCGAATTTGCCATGATAGATCACGGCAGTCTAATGCTTCTACTCTTAATTCTTGTTCTTGTGTCTAAACTGTCACTGGAGAGCAAATTCGAGGCACCATATATATCCAACTCTTAATCGTTTGAAATTTTAAATTGGAACCATACAAACTGATTTTATTTTGAGAAAAAAGTGTTTCACTTCAGAACGATTGCTATTTTTATCTGTGAAAGGCTACATTTTGGGAGCTTACATACGATTTTTTTTTTTGTTAGATACTTCAGACTTAGCTTCGGGCGTTGCAAAACTTAAATTCCTCCAACTAGCCATTTTATATATAAAAAAGATCAATTCTTGTGAAATCTGGGTGAGGTAGTTGAACTGTCATCTTGCATATGCTCTCAAGAAAAATAATATTCTCCAACCTCGCAGTTGTACTGTGGAAGGCACCCAAACGTGCCGGTTGTTGCAAGTGAAGCAGCCGCAAGTGGCAAATATTTTTCCAAGCCGGTTCCTTCTATGGATGGGGCTCTTCATTTCTGTAAAAAATTGTTCGTGTTCGATTGGAGCGCCTAATCCAATCCAAATCTGGATCAAAGACCGTCTGCACAAGTAGGTAGGTTGGGTCGGAGCGGCACGGTTTAAAAATGTGACGGTAACTGTCGGAGGGTTAACTCCTATCGTAAGGATCCTGAGGGACCCCTTTTTGAGATTCGATCGGAGAGATGATTCTGAATATGTTTGCTGGAGAAATAAATGGATATGAATACAATGGCAGATGGTGGTGGAATGATCTAATGCAGAACGCAGTAAATGCACTGGAGGGATTTTTAGACAGGTTCGGGCCGCACTGAGCGTAATACCCTACTCCTGTATGGATGCTATAAATGCCCTGAGAATGTCTCTCAGGAATGTGCCGGTTGCAAGAATGTCTATCTATCCTAGAGCTTCGGGCTCCTTGTTCTTGGTGGTCTCAGCTTCTATGCTTGTACGAAGATGTTCTTCTCTGTTCTTGGTTCACTGAGATTCACCTTGTCTGGGATTCGATTTCCTTTGTCCGTGCCTGCCGGCTGCTTTAAATACCCGCTGGCGGTAGCGTGCCCCGAAAGGAAAGGCACGAGTTCCAAGATGCCATAAATGGAAAGGGCGTCATCATGGCCTCTGTGCAAAGTGACGGGGGGTTGAAAACGCGCCCCTCGCCCGGTCTTCGATCGTCATCATGGCGCTGGCAACAGGCACCGTGGAGAGGGCCCACCGGGCAGCCGCAGAGCGGCCTGGCGTGCCCGTTCTGTCTTGTACGCCTGCCACAGCAGGGCGGTAGATGGGGCGCCTCGGGCCTTGCGAAGCTATCCCGAGGCGAGCCAGATGACGCGGGATGGGACCCGCGCATTAAACGTCCCCACGCCCTTCTGCCAGAATATGGCAGGGACTGACACCGAGCGTGGCGGGAGCAGTTGGAGGTGACAGGCCACGCGCGCCCTTAAATGCGGCATCGGGCCTTTCACTAGCTGACACCTCATCGCTGGACCTCTGTGGGGGCCACCGACGGAAGACTCCTTGGGCCGTCGGGAACCGAGTGCTCGAGGGTCACTGTTCACCTCCCCGAGCACTCTCTCCCGGGAACGCCCTTTCTTGGTCATCGGGGTACCGAGTGCTAGGGGACCACTGTCTACGGCCCCGAGCACTCTCTCCCGGAATTGACTGTTCGGGTCTTCGGGGAACCGAGTGCTCAGAGGCCACTGTTCGCAGCCCCGAGCACTCTCTCCCGGAACTACCTTCCTTGGGTCCTCGGGGTACTCGGGTGTCCGGGGGCCACTGTTCGCAGCCCCGGGCACACCCTTCCCGGTATTTGGCTTTCCTGGTCGTCGGGGGACTTGGGTGCTCGAGGGTCACTGTTCACCTCCCCGAGCACTCTCTTCCTGGTTACTTAGTCTTCGCAGATCATCAGGGAACCCGGGTACTCGGGGACCACTGTTTGTGGCCCCGAGCGCTCTCTCCCGGGACTTTAGTCTTTTCGTACCTCGCGGAGGTGAACCCTGCGGGAAGGTGCCACGTGGCGAATTGCTGACCTGGCCTCGGGATTCGGGGACCCCTGGTTCCTGATTCACCGACAGTAACCGAGCAAAAATCGCGATTACCGGCCTTCTCGCTCCGGCTCGGTTTCAAAAGTCGAGTGGTAACCGAATTTGAATTAAAAAATTCAAACCGATTTTAAAAAAATTCAAAAAATAAAAAAAATCGATAAAAAACTAGAGCTAATTTTAAGAGTATATGTGCAAACAAAATTCGAAACAAATCTCGTTTATAGCTCCAAATTGGCGAGCAAAGTTCGAAATTCATTTAAATGGGTTGTTTTGTTAATTGGGCCAAATGAACAGTACTGTGCGGCCCGTTTCGGCCCACGTTCAATTGATAAGCTTGCGTCGATATGGAGGGTGCTGTGCACTATAGAAAATCCCCACCCCATTTTTCGTAGCCGCAGACGCAGTGCCGGCGACCGCCTGATCGAACCCGGCGCTCTCCGGAGGAAATCTGGCGTCGCAGGCGCGGTTATCAAGTGGTGGAGCTCGGTTGCCGACCGCATCTGAGCGGTAACCGACCGTCTGCACTGTGCTCATCGAACCTCACCGCCGCAATTTGGTAACTGACGAAGAAGCTTCAGTAACCGCTAAAATTCTTCGATTTTGCATGTTTCTCGGTCGGTAAGCGTTTAGTAGTGTTCTTTCGTGTATTATGGTCGGTAAGCGGTGTTAGAAGGGCAGCATTTCATTGTGTAGTCTATTAGGAACGTGTAGCAGTTGATTCACTCGGTTATGGACCTTATTACATCGAATTGTCCGTATACATGAGAATGTTGGTAATATTCGTGCAAGATAATCGGTCATTTACTATCGATTTTAGGTGCAAATGTTGCTAATATTCGTTCAATTAAGTTTATTAGTAGGCTAATCATTGATAATTTTCGTTCAATTGAGTTGACTAACGATTTGAACATGTATGAAGATATTTATTAGTAGGCTAACCATTGAGTTTTCTTCTTCCAACAGAGAAATTGCAAATTAATCGATGACGGATAAAAGTTTGGTGTGGCAGCACAGGGACAATTTGGCCCCAGGGTTTAGGTGCAATTACTGCAATAAGAAAAAGAGAGGCGATGGTGCCACAAGGTTGAAAGAACATTTGGCAAGGCGCAGATCGAATGTTATACATTGTGATAGGGTGCCTCTAGATGTGCGTAATTATTTCATATGTGAGCTAGATAGGACAAGAGATAAGAGGAAGGTAAATGTGAGGAGAGGGTTCGGAGGCAAGAATCAGCAAGAGTTCAAGTAGATTTGACGAGCGACAATGAGGACACAGAAGAGGAATAGGTGCAGTGTGCCATGGCTCAGTCGAGGGACGAGGAAGAGTTCAGGAGGAGGGCAGGCGAGTCCTACGAGCATGGAGGTGGTAGTGGTAGTGACAGAGGGGGCTCTGTGTTAAAGATGATGCTTAGGAGAGCATCTTCAACAAGGGAGCCACCACCAAGTGTTAGAGATTACAATGTTGCTTTAGCAAAAGCCCCTGTGTAGCCGAGGATTAACACCGGGTCATGGAGTGTGAAGGGAAAGAAAGCGAAGGAAGCTATTGGTTTGGTATGGTCCAAATTTTTCCACACTTCAGGCATTCCTGGTAGAAGGGCATTCTTTGTCGTTGCAGTGAAAGAAACACAGAAATGGGGTGAGTGATTAAGTTTGTAATGAATTTATTGTTGTCATATTTCTTTCTTTTTGATGTCTGACCCTTTGTTCCGTAACAGGGGAGGGTGTACCATCTCCAACTGGTCAGGATATAGATGGTAAGTATCTGAACGAGAATGAAAGTGCATTGAAGAAAATATTTGACAAGTGGAAGCTAAAATGGCCAGAGTATGGTGTTACCATAATGTGCGATTCGTGGACGGGACCGACACACATAAGTATTATTAATTTTCTCTTATATTGCAATGGTCGTATGTTTTTTCACAAGTCTGTAGATGGCTACAGTGGTTGGTGACACACACACATGGGATAGAGGAAGAAGCAAATGACGCATACAAAGAAGAGCAAGAAGACTAAGGGTAAGGGCAAAAGACAAATGCAAAGCGATGAGAGTACGGATAGTGACCCAAAGAGCCCAACTTACCAAGAATTGAATGACAGCAACTCAAAGACAGACAGCGGTGATGATGATGGTCAGGGCGGTGATGTTCCTCCATGCCAATCCTCTCTTGTTCCTCTCGTGCAATTCACTGGTGATAGTCAGTTTTCGCATGCCACACAGGATCAGGACCACGGTGCCCCATCCTCACCAAGGCATATAATACAGGGTGGCCACGATGGACCACAAGATAGTGGGAGCTATTCCAGCAGCTATGGCATGGAGAGTAGTTCTGGATCGTATCCGTACCACTATCATGTCCCCGATGCTCAGTCAGAGTCTCCTATTCAGTGGGTCTATGAATGGCAAGATCCTGAGTTTTATGCCATTTTGCAAGGACAATGGTCAACCACTTCTGCATGGACAGGGCAAACATGGGCTGAGTTTAAGGCAGAGTTGCTATCGACACAATGGATAATGCTAATGTCCACCGAGGAGTACAATATGACCGAATTTAATCGCCCCCTAAGCTGGTGGTTCTAAAGGTGATGAAAATTTACTTTTTGCAACTACTTTATTTCCATACTATGTTATTATACTAATTTTTTCCATCTCGTAGGTTGCACGTAGCGTGGATACCATGGTAAGTACTGATGGATGGGATGTAATTGCATTTTTAGCTTTACTACGGACAATTCGATATATATTTATTAATTTCAGGCGCTGCATATGTAATGTACACATATATTCGAAGTAACAATTATATGTTCGTGCTCATATTGCTATTACTATATGTTTGTTGCCTTGGAAACTTCCAAAATATAGCAAAGGTCATGTCAAAAAAATTACTGATGTTACAAAACATACCATGATATTATAGTATTTTTTCCATGATTTATTGGTGATTTTTTTTGTTTTTAATGATTCCTATACAATTATTGATAACGCATCCATACCGCTCGGTAATCGTTCAAAATAGTTCGGTTTTCGTAGCAAATCGGTCGGTTTTTGGGCTCTCGGTTACCGAAGAAAACACGCGATTTACCGCAAAAACCGCTCGGTTACCGAGCGGCTAAAATTGCGATTTTCTCCCCAAATTTCAAATTTATTCAAATAAATTTTGTCTAATTTTTTTTGAAAAATCGAGCGGTTACCGCGGTAATCGCGCTTTTCCGGTTACCGCCGGAGCTTGGTAACTGAGCTCCGATCGGTAATGTAAATCTTGCGGAGCGGTGGCTACAGATCTAAAATTGATCAGTAGGAGTTGTTCAATTGCAACCTGCAAGAGGCAGCCAAAATGGTTTTCCTTTTGTTGAGAGACGAATAAGCAGTATTAAGGGCCATTACTATTACGTAATCTCTTTTCCAACCTTATACTACTTGCGGTTATTGTACTCTATATGCGCATCCGATCTGACGATACAGATTATTACTCGCAAAGTAATGTGAATGGAAAAGCAATAAACCATGTGCATCTTTCTTTCACCTATATGCCTGTATGGATGTATGTTTTTCCGTTCATTTGGCTTTCTTATCGCAAAGTTTTCCCGGAATAGGCTTTATCTACATATAAATCCCTCCATAGATCCTCGCCGAGGCGGCTCCCTTTGCGGTCGAGAGTGCCTCCACCACTGCTTGTGTTGGCCCCTCCATCTCCGTCGTCCTGCGATCGCATAGGACCTGTGCCGTTGTAGAGCTTTGACAAATGCCCCCGCACCTTCCCCACAGGTTGCCCCGCTTCTCGGCGATGTTCTCTGTGACAGGGTAGTCCCTCTCGAGCCCAAAGAAGACCTGCACAAGCGTGTTGCGCTCGAGGAAGACATGGATTTCCTCGACCGTGTGGGCAACGATGCCGGCATGACCGCTATCACGTCCCAAATTCCATAATCATATAATTAAGTATAAAAGTATAATTATGCTTCTTAAGCATTATGTTTAATTTTGTGTAATTTTGTTTTATAACTCTAACGCAATTCGTTTCATGTCAATCGGATAAGAAAATCGAATTCGGGAGAGAAAATAATTGAATTCGCAGTCAAAACGGACTTCTTCCCTAATACGTGGGCCCCACATGTGGGTCAACCACCCCACTCACTCCCTTGGAGCAGCCCCACCTGCTCCTCTCTCTCTCTCCTCCTCACTCCCACCCGTGCTCCCCACTAGCCAAGGAAAAGGGAGCAAGAGCTTTCTCTCCCTCTCACATCCTCTCTCGTTCTCTCCCAAAATCCGAGCTCAAGAGAAGGATTCGAGGTGAGTATGTGGTACCATTACGATCACAAGCTCACAATCATTTCATTCCTCCAATTTGTTTGCTCATTCCCGAAGGATTTGAGCCGATTTGGATGTCTTTTGGTGTTAGGGTTGAAAAGTGAAGAACGCCGGAATTCTTCGATTTTCCACCATTTTCTTCATCACCCGGCAGCCACTAACCTTCACAAGTGCCGTGAGTAATTCACTTAGACTCCATATGGTAGGAATTCGTGATTCGATTGATCGATTTCGCAAAAGAGTGAAATTCATGAGTTTTTG
The DNA here is from genome assembly GCF_958298935.1 of Phragmites australis. Taxonomy (NCBI): domain Eukaryota; kingdom Viridiplantae; phylum Streptophyta; class Magnoliopsida; order Poales; family Poaceae; genus Phragmites; species Phragmites australis. The sequence continues at coordinate 13,828,701 of NC_084936.1, read as the reverse complement.
TGAGTTTAACTCTAAATTGAAGAATTGGGTGAATTTGAGTTAGGAATGGAGTTGCTAGGTTTTTAAGTGAGTTCTAGAACCCTTAAACTAGCTCAAACATGTTCCCTTTTGGATTGGAGAAGATCAAAAATCAAACTGGGCATTTTTTGGCTCAAAATGGGCGTTTCTGGGCCTAACCCGGAGTTTCCGGACTAGTCCGGAGTCTACGAGCGAGCCCCAGTCAGAACTAACAGAGAGGCACTGCCGGAGAATCACCCGGAGTCTCCGGGTGCCGGAGTATCCGGCCTAGACTGGAGTATCCGGGTGCACTGTTCATCAAAGGATTTTTCTCCTCTGCTGATGACTTGTAAAATTCATAATTAATTCATACGAATTCCAAAAATCATGAAACCAATTTTGTTGGTTTCATTGTAACATCCTCTACCTTTTAAAAATATCTCCATCCTGAAAATAATTAATTAACGTTTTTAGGCTAATTAATTAGGCTTAAGCTTCATTAATTCACCATTAATTCTTTACAAGTCCACAATGGATGAAACCAATTTTGCTAGTCTTCTTATGACTTGTTCTAGCTAGTAAAAATGGTTTTCTATATTTTAGAGCATATTTTTATAGTATTTCATCATTTGCACCTTGTGGCTTACATTGTTGCATTTCATTTATACTTATCATTGCACGTGTTATGCTTCTTAGAGCACGCCAATCCATCGATCCCGGAGACCGAGGTCGATCCCGAGGCACCGCACATTTGTGAACCAGTGCATCAAGGCAAGCAACCTATTATGTTTGCATATTGCACCCGTTTAATCGAATTGAATGAAGTCTAAAATTGATAAATTATGCTTGTGTATGTTTGCATGTTTAGTGAGTCATTGTTGGGTATAAATGGGTAAATCCTATGTTGAATTGCATATCCTCTACCTTGAGATGTTGTTTATCCATACCCTTGTCGCCTTGAATATGTTGTTGTCTAGATTACAAATTAATCGAAATACTTAGCAATGTATAGGTTTTTCAGTAAAAGTTGAGCGGTTAATGGTTTCATCGTTCGCGAGCATAGGTGTTATTTACTTTTGTTATGATCACAATGTTGGATATGGGTTGATGATGGTTGGTTGGGTGGTGAGTATGAGACAAGATGTGGGCGGTGTTAGGGGTGTCATCTGCCCTCAAGGAAAGTCCAGGGGTAGTTCGGGAAGGGAACCCAGACACCGTATACCGCTTGCATCATTTAAGACCGATCATCGGGGTAGTTGGCTTTAGCACTTACCTTACTCACCACATGCCGATCTAATGGTAAGACGAGCCGAATACCTTCGCAGTTGTGGCTTTGTGGGCGTGGACATCGATGGTGTGAGCGGGCAGACTTGTAAGCGGTACTAGTTTGCTCCGGGAGTAGTTCTAGTATCGCCACGCTGAGCGATGCATGCCCCACACGGTTGGGGCTAGTTGGGAAAGGTTGTCACGAGTACCCCCTTGTGCGCACTTTAGCGGGTGGCACAAGCCGTATGGTCCTCGTGTCATGTGGGTCCAGGAGTATCCCCTGCAAGATGTATAAACATTTCGAAATGCCGAGCTCTCGATCATGAGTATGCTATTATTTCATTTGCACCCGGTCGTAGAGTTTTGATTGTGGTTGTGGTTGGTTATGTGGGAGATGGACGAGTTGGTTCTTGGTTACATATATGCTCATGTTGGTTCTAGTATTATGTTTATGTTGGTTACGGTTACCTTTATGCTCAGTTGGTATATGCAGGGTAGAGTTATGTTGTTGGTTAAGTTAGTTGCTCACACGTAGATGTCTAGATTGCTTACCGCTTTTGTTTAACATAACCATGTGGCTTTTATCCTTGTTAATGGCTCAATGCATAATCCTTGGAGTCGAGTTATGTTTATGTGCTCTATATGATTTAAGTCTTAAGAGTACCCTTCGTACTCATGCCTGTATTTTAGGTGCTGCTGGTGAGGAAGAGGCGGTATTTGGCTACTTTGTGCCTGCTGATCAGGGTGGCGGGCAGGAGTAGCACACTCTACTCCGAACTCAGTATTCTGGTATGAAGCCTAAGGGCATGTGGCTCCATATCCTTTTGTTGTATAGCTTTTAGTATTCCGCTGCTTAGTTCTTTTGCTGGTTAGGAGTTGAGCAGGTTTTAGTCTTCTCCTAGCTCTCTTTTGCTGTAAATTGTGCTAACTTATTGCATGCTTAATATTTGTAATATAAATATTTATTACTTGCTCTTTATTAAGCTATGTTGTGATGTACATGTTGGGAAGGCATGTGTTTCGATCTTAGGCATAAAACACGTGCCGGGACTACCGGAATGATATTTTGGTTAATTATCGAGGTTGTGATTATGAATAATGATCCTCCTGTTGATTAATTAGAATATTATTTAGATGGTTCCTCACAACCGCGACCACATCCATTGCATTCCTCATGGCTGTGTGTGTCGGCACATCCTTACACCATCGTTGGTCCAACACGATGGATTGCCTTGCGGCCATCAATCATCTCTGGAACCACCATGCTGTTGTGCTCATGGTGGTGCCACCGGTGAACCACGCACTTTAAGGAACACCTCTATGTATGCATGCTAGGCACTTGACAAAAGTTTCTAGTGAAGAAAATGTGTTTTCTTCGGATTGAACTGCGAACTGTTGCTAATGTTTTCTTTTTTTCTCATTTGAGATGAGGGGTTATTGATTTGTTTGTTCACTGTCTGATTTTCAGCTTCATACGATTATTCATCCAAGTATCAAGTGTTTACTAATATAATAGGAGATATTTATAGTTCTGTTTGTATAAAGGAATCATGTTATAATTCAGTTTTTAAATATGTTTTACTGATATCACTGTTTGATTTCCTATTCTATTACGCAGGTTGATACTTGGTGACTTCAATATATCTTTGGAAGCTTTTCCTTAAGCAGCCGAGGTTTTGATCTTGGAGTTAAAAATCATGACTTTTTTTATCTCCATCTAAAATTTTGAACAATCTAATTTGTGTTTGGTTCGTGTTTAGGTGAAGTCGTGTTGCAAAGGATTGGTAAGGGTGAGCTTACTGCTCAGAGCGAAGAGCAACGAGGCAAAAAGGAAGGACACCACAAAACTATTTGCGTATAGTGCCGGGTTACAGGATGCAACTAGGTATTAGATCACACCATTTTGCTCCATGTTAAAACATGTGCAACATTTCTCAGGCAGTACTATTCGAACATGATGGTTTTGTGATCACATGAAAGAAATGCTTTTTTTTTAGGAAGGCCTTAAAAAGTCACATGCTCATTGTTGCTCACCTTTTCTAGCAATACGCATGCCTAAACAAGCTTGCGAGGTTTGTTGAAATATGTACGTAATGTTATGTTCATCTTCCAATGATAGAAATATTTCGTTTAATTTCTTTTTTTTATGGAAGCTTTGGATTTGTTGTGTAGTTTTGGATTAGTTTGGTGAACTAGTGATATGCTTATTGGTAAGTTATTTTGACTAGCTAATGTAGTAAAGCATATTTCTTTCGAGGCTGCACCTTGCCAGCATAATTAGCAACAATTTGATTTTGAGGCATAATATCATTCACATGAGAAATAGCCATTGTCGAAGAACAACTTAGTAGAAATTCATCCCATATACTTGGCTAATGTAGTGCATCTTTATTTTTAGAAGATCTGATGCGGTGCATCCTTATTTTAAGAAGACCATATGCAATTATCACATATTCTCGTATTTCATATGTAGTGTACTTCCTGATGCTGAACAAGCACATCAACACTGCTTTGGGCTCAGTGCGGTAGAGAGGCATTGGGCACATCAATGCTTTGGGACAAGGGTGTTGTGGAGAGGCCTTGGCAGTGTTAAGTGGAGGAGTGTTGGACAGAAGCGGAAAAGGAAAGATCTAGGTGGAAGAAAGTATGGGAATCGCTAGATCCAAGACACGTGTAACACGTATGTAATTAATAAAGACACGTGTGTAACATATGTGTGGTTCCTAGTACAAGTGGACGAGGCGCTCAAGTGCACCTGCTATCAACCGAGCCATGTGAGTTTGCACGTTTCTGAATATTAGATTATTCATGATAGCACTGATTGTATTGAAAAGTAATAAAGAGTCCGCGTGACGGTGATCCAATGTTAATTTTTCCATCGAAAAATGTAATACTGTTAATGCGAATATGTATGGTTTTATTTTGTTAAACTCATGTCTCCCTAGCATATAGTTTCGATGGCTCCTGGAACATAAATTGTCTATGTAGATAAATAACTTCATTTGAACTAAAATGAAAGTGAAATAAAAACGATGTACAAGAAAATTATGTTTAACTTAACCAACTAGGAATAACAATCATGGACTCATGGTTGACAAAGAGAAGATCTACATGTAGCTAGCTAATCACAGGTTCTGGTTATGACTCATGTATATACATCACGCATAAAAGAATTTACTCGTCTTTGATAAACATACACGTATTAAAAGAAATCCTCTTATTTTGGTCCTCATGTATTTTTGACTCCTTTATATCTTTTCATTAAAAAATAAATGTGGGATTACCTAATGAAAATAGCTGAAGATCTAGTAACCTTTTTCAGGACTGGTATATTCATCATACATCAATACAATCAACATATTAATTTGTTCCTACTTTTGGTCACACACCTTATACTTTGGACCATCACGACATCACACTCTCTAGTATTTTTGTTATTTCCCTCTAGAAGCCTATATTTATGTGCTTCTGTTATTATTTTTCCCTTAAAGGCCTTGTTTGGACTGTTCCAAACAATCTCGGCAAAATTCCCAGCCCACCCTTGTGGATTGGACCGTTCCAAATATCCCCTAAGGGAGAGTGTTGTTGTGTGAGAGGATGAAATATATTGTGATAATTGTTGGTGATTTGTATTGAGTCCCATGGACAGTTATATAGAGTAAATAATAGTTTGGATCACAAGCAATCCAAGACATAGGATGTAATCATATCAAAGAGATCATAATCGTTCATTCTTAACAAATCGTATCATATTATAACACTTAGATCCTAACATACACTCTAACATCCACGTAGTCATAATAGGAGCATCGCGTACACTCAGCCTGGAGTGGAAGGAAACAAATTTGCTCAAACTGATGATAGGCCTTTTGTTGCCAATGGTGAAGTAGCCAAAGCGAGGTGATTATGATCATAGCCATGAAGGAGGGAGCAATGTGAGGGTAGCTGATGTTGATTGCAGACGCATAGGGAGTCGTGGGCACGGAAATGTGCCAATAAGAAGATGGTGACACAATCGGTTAGTCATCTAGGAAGAGGGTGATACCAAGGATGAAGTAGTCAAAGTTGTCATGTACTAAACGTCATTTTGTGGTGCAAAAATCAGGTGCACGATGGGAAGAAGGGACCATCGGTTACGCTAGAACCAGATGCACCAAAAAAAGGAACATCACAAGGCGCCCTGAGGAATCTCTGAAGTTAAGTGAGGTAAACAAGTCCAACTTAGATAAGAACATTTACCCCCACATACTCAGCACATGTGGGTACTTGAATAAGATATCACAATAAGATAGACATGAAGAAGAACTAATAGTGGTGTCACACATGTGAAGCATTGGCTGTTTGAGAGGGGGGTTACTCACTCTGCTAATGACAACTTATACTTCAGAAGCCTCTGAGAACAAGAAGTGACCCAAAAGCTTGTAGACGCCCATGTTCAGTCTTCTCAATGCTCTTTCAAGCTAGATAAGGAGAAGGAGGAACTAACCATGACCCTGAGAATCCAGGAGCATGAGAGGCATTAGTGTGGATCCATGGCAACACTTATTCTCAAAGCACACCAATACTTTTAAGAGTCAGAAGTTAAAGAATAAATTTTAACCAGTTAAAGCGTTAAGCAACAAGATAAGGATAGCTCTATGATAGAATCCAAATGACATGACAATTTAATGATTCGAGTAAGGAATCATGGATCATTACTATTAGACGTGCAATGCAGTAGAAAAAGAGTTGGACCAAACCAATCCAACGTCATAGTCCCTTCCATGCGATGCCATCTTCTAGTACATATGGGCAATCGATTTCCTAGTCGAATGCGTTTTGACTTCCCAGTCGGGAGTGATCCGATTTTTGAGTTGAACACGATCGGGAGTCGAATCAGATGTAGCTTCGAGTTCTAGTAACCAAGCCGATTAGCGTTGCAGTTATAGTAGCGTCTCTATGGCAACCACATGTCCTGAGGTGAAACGTTGTGCGTCGGTGTGCTAACACCACGCACATGACTAGGGTTTTGGGAGGTCGAGTGGAGGGACGCAGCTAGGGTTTTGAGTTGCTGAACCATACACGCCCTTACCTCACAACTCCGCTTATATAGAGGCCACTAATGGGCTTCTAGGTTGGTGGCCCATTAGAACTCTAATCTCTCATGGATCACAATCTAACTAAACCCACTAACGAATTCAATCCGTATATATTGTTTCAACTCATTAAGTGCGTGATCTATTAGGTTCACGTATAAATGACACAACTCGGAAACCCTTTTTCTAAACCAAAATCATCAGCGGCCCCTAGCAGAACATATTGATTCCCGAGTATACACAAAGATCATATCGGTTTGAACCTTGATATACACATGCACCAATCCCTTTGTCTCATGATACCAATCAATGTCAAGACGAGACAAGTGCCATTCTTGTGATAGCTCGACCATTCACTCAATCTTGTAGTGGATTTCTAAACTCGTGATTAACTCTGTAATCATATTAAGCATGCCCATGCACTTTCTAATCCAACCACGTTGAAGGGTATAGAGATATCTCTCCCGTTATATAGGAAGGACCAATTCTATCTTGATTGCTCACAACTCATGACATGTTTAATAGCAAACCTAAAATCTACTTTTATGACTATCTAGTTACGAAGATGACAACTCCAAAGTATACCATTACACATCCTAGGAATAAATGATAATCTCAGATCTAAGAATCTTACAGGTACACAATTTGATATTACAACTGATTACACATCATATAACTATCCTAGCAATATCTTAAGGTGGGTCTATCCGACACCATATTCTTTAATATGTGTCCACATTATTGATTTGATATCTCTATATCTATGTTCCATTAAATATAATCATCAATCAACACATGTGCTAGGCTGTGAATTATTATTGTCCCATATAATGATATAAGACTAGAGATTATTTAGAATAACATCATAATAAAACAAAGAGCTTTAAAACAAGTCACATACTTGTCAATCAATGTAAATAAAAATTATCCATAGAACATAATAACACATTATTTAAAAGTACATAAACATAAACCGGATACAATCATCTCTATAATTGCCTCCTCTAGTGCATATTACCAACAAAAATCATATGTATATATTTGTCTTAAAAAATATTTTTATTATATCACAAATTCAATAGATTTTATAAATATATTATAATAGAAAATAATAGTCAAAGCTATGCATTGGAGACCGTGTCTTATTCAAAATAATATGTATTTCTGATCGAATGGAGTACAATTTTTCGGGTTCAAAACATTTTGATATCTATAAACTCATCACTAATTTAGCCAAAATATATATATTGCAATTGGGTCAAATTAGTTTGCAAGACCGAGAACAATCCAACCTTGGAGTTGGCTGATGTGTTGCTCCCCAGCTCCACCGCAAAGTTACTCTTGGCCTGCTCCTGGCCTTTGCAGCCCCTTCTTCCTTTATGACTCGTGCATGTATCGCACCATTGGAGCCTCTGGCCTCTTCCTCCCCCACCCTCAGCTACCCCTCCTCTAATGCCCTAACCAAGTGCCAAAACTCTTATATGTCATGTCATTATGGTTTTTTTTTTCTGTCCCATTATTCCTTGATTCAGTTCTCACTACTCATCCTTACCATTCACTCACTTGACTTGCAGCAAGGGTTGATTTCTGTACATGTACTAATTGGCTAGGATATCTGAATAGATGAAAGTTTATAAATAATGTAATGGACTTTAGGCTAATTGAGCCTTTACGTGATTTGTGCCATTACACCGGTGGTTGGGTTACCTAGGCTTGAATAAATTCTTAATTTGGGCTGTTCGGGTTTTCGGAAATTTCTGTGAAACTGAAAAATTCCAATGGAAACATTCGGTTTGATAAGATTCGATGTTTTAGTTTAGAGTAAAAAAACTCACACCATCATCCTTAGCTTCGAGCACGGCTGTCAGCGAGCTGAGCTAGCTCGTCGTTTTAAGCTTGAATTTGATAGAAACTCGAGCTGAACTTGATCTGAGCTAAAGATCTGATCGAGCCTATAATCAAACTTAAACTTGGCTTGTTAGAGTTTTGAGTTTAGAGCGAGTTGAGTTCGAGTAGCACATAAGACTCGAGTTTTTTAATAGCCCTATCTATGAACCACATATGTATGTAATCATGTAGCTTGAGGTTGTGATTGGACTTTGGGTTGTATGGTGAAGTTAAAAAATGAATTTGGCTAAAGTGAATAGACACCAACTTTGCCTCAACAGACAGTAGTTAGAGTTAACTGTGCTTTTGATGAGCCTATCGAGCTCGAGCTCGACAGACTCACGTGCTTATGGCTAGGATTGAATTTGACTTGTTAAGGTTTCAAACCAAACTCGAATCGAGTCTATAGCGAGTAAGAGTCTATTTGTTTCAGCTTTCAGATTATAGATTGTGATTATAATCTATATGCTGAAATAAACATGTTAAATTGTAAAAACTAGATTTTATAATTTGCTTCCAGATTATAACAATCCAGCAATCCATCTTTCACCAATTTTTACAGTATAATTTTCATAATTCAACGTTTTACTATCTATAATCTATAAACTACTTTTTACCATAAAAACTAAAATAAATAAAGGACGTGACTAATGCACGGCCGCGCATGCTATTAGCATCCTGTCCGCACACACAAAAAAGGAAGCTTTCTTTTGCCGCGCGCGGAGCGCGCGTATGGCCCAGGCCTTTATTCCCTCCCGCGCGGGAGCGCATTTGTGCACGGAGCGCTCCTGACAACTGCTGGGCCCACCGAAATCGATCGGAGGCAACTGGGACCTGGCTTGCCCAAACCACGCGCCGCCGCCAGCATGCAAAAAAAGCTATCGCGAAGGCAAAGCTAGGGTTCCGGCGAAAAAAGGAAAAAAAATCTCCATTGGAGCAGCACAAGCTAAACAGATTTACCTAAAAAAATCAGGTATGCTTTAGTAGCTATATATGTTTTCCCAGATTCTGTGATCTTTGATCAGCTTTACATCGTTTTTGCAAAAAAAAAAAAGAAGGGAACACACAGATTGTCTCAACCGACGGAGGATTCTTGTGACACTGAAAAGTTTGCATGGATTTCCTCTACCTAAAATCTACATGTTTGCTTCCTGGAAACAACATTTAGCCTGTATGATTGAAATTGTATCATAACTTGCCTGCACAAGGAAAAAAAGAGCACACAAACTTGCTTTTGTCATCCTGTTGGTACCTTCTTATTGTACCTGATGCAACTGACTACACAGACCTACAAATTGGGGAAAAACTGCATATGAGAATGAGCTGTCCCTGTTCCTATTTGATGTAAATTACAAAACAAATTAAACAGAAAGGAAGAAAGTTTAAGCTCAAAAGAATCTGGCTATTTTGCTTCTCTGAACTGGTTAAATGTTACTGAAGACATTAGATCTGCCTTTACAGGTCATCAAAATAGCTTGTATCTACTTAAAGAAACTTGTATCTATCTTAAAAAGTTATATCTTCTAAAATTTGTTCAACCCTGTCAGGGTTTTTTTTGCATGTTTTGCTTCACTGAATGAACACAATATAGTTTGTGCATATTTGCTTCTCAGATGGTTAATGACCGTAGAAAAAAGAACAAAAATTGTACTTCAAAAAAAGGACATACCCTAGATTTGCTTCCTGATCTGCTTCCAGATGTATGTATATGAATTCTCCAATGATACAATTTACTTGTGCTGCAAAACACAAAACCTGATTCAGCATGCATGATTGTACTACGTAAAAAAAAAAAGCAAAACCATGCATGATTTTCTTGCTTATGAAGATGTGCACTACTGAAAAAACATTTATGTATTTATATAGGTTTCAAAGAGATGGATCTAAACTAGCTGCCACCTGACTTTGACTATGATTTCATCTCAAGACATATTGAAGATGCAATTGAGAGCAATCCAAAAAATTGCACTCAGCCTCCCCCTATCCAGCAAGACTCCCCAAGCATTGCTGATGTTAGACTCTCTTTGGAAGAAACACATTTACAAGATATTCAGCAAGAAAATGCCGATAACACATTGGTTGCTGTAGGGGATATTGTTGTTTCAGATATTACTGGACAAGTTTTGCATGAAGAGGGTAGGCGTGGTCTACGCCGCAAGTCCCCTATACTGGTATGACATTTGGCAATGTAGTAGAAGCAAGGGGATACTACAATGCATATGCTAAGAGAATTGGTTTCTCAATAAGGACAAATACCTCGCACAGATCAGGAATTATAAAAGTGCTGGAAAAAATCCAGTTTGTCTACAACAAAGAAGGGAAAGGGAAGAAAAGCAAAACTGATGAAAATACTGAGGAGCCTACAGATGATTCAGATGAAGATGATTCTGAACAAGATGATGTTGATCTACCGCATGAGTGAGCCATTAAACAGGGTGGGGGGACATGGTGGCAAGAAAAGGAAAAGGGAGAAAATGAAGTATACGCAATGCAAAGCAAGGATGACTGTGAAGCTAATTGGTGCTAGGTGGCATGTAATTTATTTCATAGCTGAGCACAATCATCCACTCATTACGAAGCCCTCACTAACAAAATGGCTTAGATCACACAAAGGCATATCTAAGGAAGAAAAGGCTTTCATCACTATGCTGCATGGCTGTAACATGACCACAGGGCGTATTATGCAGCTAATGGCTGAGTTCTATGGCTCCATTGAACTAGTACCATACATAGGCAAAGATGTCAGTAACTTCCGGTCCACACTTCGTACCACTAAAAAGTACAAAGACATGCAAGAAACACTAGACTACTTTGAAGAGTTGAAAGTGCAAGATGGCCCTAATTTCTTCTACAAGTTCAAGTTGGACAAAGATTATAAGATTCATAACCTATTCTGGGTGGATGGTTCAGCAAGGAAGGCGTATGAGGCATATGGTGACTGTGTTTCATTCGATACGACATACATGACTAATATGTATGGCATGCCCTTTGCCCCCTTCATTGGAATAAATAGACATGCTCAATCGTTCCAGCTAGGATGCGCATTCCTAAGGGATGAGAAGACAGATAGCTTTGTTTGGCTTTTCAAAGCATGCCTTGAAACGATGAAAGGCAAGGCTCCCCTTAATATAATAACAAATCAGGATGGGGCTATGAGGCGGGCAATTGAGCTTGTCTTCCCTAATACAAATCATCGAAACTACCAGTGGCATATAATGGATAAAGCTTCTGGAACAATTGGTCCATACATTTCATTTAATCAAGAATTGAAGGATGAGTTTACAGATTGTATTAACTACAGTGTAACACCTGAAGAATTTGAGGCGAAATGGGATGCTATGATTAATAAGTATGGCCTGGGGGACATACAACATTTTCAGCATTTGTATAGCATCAGAAAGAGTTTTGTTCAAACATACTATATGCATTGTTTCTATCCTTTCCTCCAATCAACTCAGAGAAGTGAAGGGTTTAATGCAGTGCTGAAGAGATATGTGAATCCAAACTTATCAATATTGTTATTTGTGAAACAGTATGAGAAAATTCAGCAAAAGTACCTTGTTGCTCAGGATGGTCAGGACTTTAGGACTGATGATAATGAATGGCACACATGGTCAAAGTACCCTATTGAGAAATATGCTTCAATTGTGTACACAAAAGGTATTTTCTATAAATTCTCAAAGGAATTTGAAAAGACTGCAGAATATGATGTGCAGGAGCATGAAGTGCCCTACCAATACAAGCTAGTACCGAATGACAAATTTGTTGAAGATTATGGGACTAGGTCATATATTGTGACAGCAATTGAAGAAGAAACAAGTTACTATTGTGAGTGCAGCAAGTTTGATAGGGATGGGATAATTTGCTGCCACATCATGAAGATTTTGATCAGATTTGGTGTGAAGACCCTGCCTGAAAGATACATATTGAAAAGATGGACACAACAAGCAATTCCTATTGACACAGATATATCTGCTGATGCAAACATTTCTGTTGATATTGCGGCTAGTGGTATGTCTTTGCAGAACAAGAAAACACTGAGATTCAGCAACCTTGCTTCTGCACTTGCAAAATTTGCACGTGAAGGTTCAAACTCAGATGATGCTCATTCTATTGTTACTAAGCACATCGAAATGATGCAATCTGAACTTGTAGATCTAAAGAAGAGGAAGAGTAAGAGTAAGAAGAAGAAGACAACTGTTGTTCCTAGCAATGACTTTGCTGTTGCAAATTTATCTCAGCCTCTTTCTAATGCAGCTACGACAACTTCACCTCCTGGTCATGGCACTATAGCTACTATGTCTACTCCTAACCCAAATGTGCCTGCTCCTACAGATTTTCAAGATGCTTCATATCCTGATAGTTCAAGATTAGTAAGGAATCTGTCAAGATCAGTAACTAAAGGGAGGAAGAAGTCAGAAAGGTTGTCTAATGGGAAGAATGTGCAACCAAAGAGAAAGAACAAATGCAGCATTTGTCACTCTGAGAATCACAATGCTGCAAAATGTCCTGGAAAAATAACTAAAAGAATTTCAAGCAAGGAGATGCAACTATTCACATGACATTAGTATGCTTCATTTTAGGTTTATGGCAGGAGGAATGTATGCAGTGGAGTTTTCTTAAAAGTTTGTGTTAATCTGCTTTGTGCAGAGTAGTAAACTGTTTTCTGCAGTCTAGTAAAAGTGCTTTTATGAAAGGATTATGTTACTTTTTTTTTTATTAAAAAGGTCATGTTTATTTGTTTTTTCAGACTAGTAAACTACTTTTGTTTAGGTTTATGGTAGGAGGAATGTATGCAGTGGACTTTGCTTAAAAAAGTTTGTGTTAATCAGTTTTTTTAGAGTAGTAAAACTGCTTTCTGCAGTCTACTAAAAGTGCTTTCTACATACTATTAAAGTGCTTTTATTAGAGGATTATATTACTTCTTTTTTATTGCACTATTGTGTTAACACAACAATCTAGAACACTCAATCACTCAGATCAATCAACCAAAATGAGTACATATAGCAAGCTCAAGAGTCATCTAGTTCGCTGGATACATAGGTAAAATAGCACATAGGTAAAATGTATTTTCAATTTTGCTTTCTTAACAGGTAATATATATTTTCAGAGTCAACTACATTTCAGCATCGGGTAGGAAAAAAAGAAGATAGATGTTACCTAAATAATGTTGAGCTTTGTCTTCCAGCGCGTCATGTTTTCAGGGTGACTTAGCCATTTGTATGTCAGTAGTTTGCGTATGTTTGGCATATCTTTTTCCTTGAATATGGGTAGCTTACGACCGTCCCAGTGTTCACAATGCATAAGCATATGAAAACCGCAGTCATATCTGTGAAAAAAATATTTACACATTGCCAATAAAAACATCAAACAAAGTTGCAAAAAGCATTATGATAACTTACATATTGCTCTGCAACGGAACCTCGATGTCTATTAGTCGATAGCTATCTATCTTCTTCTTCGATTGCGTATAATATGTGATCCACAGATGCTTGATTGCAGATACCAAAGTACTGCAGCAACTTTTCAGCTTGTTATCATGTAGGGACCTCATTGAGTCAAGTACCTCAAAAGCACAAAAATGATACAAGTTACCTGTGCTGAATATGAATAGAAGACCTTATTGATAATGAACATAATGACTTTAGAAAAGTACCTCAAACCGTTGTTCCCGTAAGTTCAAGGACAATAGAAAGTAGTGCCCAACTTCTTCGTGGAGACCCTCGACCTCCCACATTTGAAGTACAGGGAACATTACTTGGAAAAAATGGAGAAAAACATATTGTGTCTAAGAAATGCCAAAAATGTGAGGGAAAAAAGAAAAAAATGAAAAAAGTAAGAAAGAATGTTACCAATTTAGATCTGTCAAGATGGGTCAAGCCTCTCATGAATGCCCTCTTTGATATCCCCATGATCCATTTCGCCCCTCAGGAGTCGATGCTACACATAGAAAAGAATACAGGGAGGAATTTAAAAACATTTAGAAACCCATGTTGTGTCTTTTCCTGGGTATGTATAGAGGCAAAAAAAAAAAGAATACTCACAGCAACCCTTAGTGGCAGTACACGTTTAGCAGGGCTTGTATTATCAGGTTCGTTCAACAGATGAATCCCAATTTCAGCTACAGTGTTGATTAACTTCCCCCCTGGTTTGACTGACTTTAAGAGATGATTTAAGGTGACCCAAAAGTCCCATACATTGATTATAATATCACTGCATGAACATTAGAACAAAAGAAGAAAGGCTTAACTTAGTCAAAAAAAGACCCACTTGGTAAGGTCAGATGCTCAAGAACATGGACAAAAATACTTATCAGTTGTATGGATTTGCTTATGAGCATGGAACAACTTGCTTTTAGTTTATTGTCATTTTGCTTATTAATTGAAAATTCCAAAAATTTGTGTTGACTTGTATAGAATTTGTTGTACAAGTATGAAAAACTTGCTTGTCCAAAATGCATGCATTAGCTTGTAGATAGACAACAGAAATGCTTCTCCAAGTTACTAAAATTGCTTTTTCAAACCCATTACAATTGCTTACAGTTTCTAAAATAATTGCTTTTATACACCTAGTACAGATAAGTAACTTAGTAAAAATTAATCACTAACTTGCATAATAATGATAAGTAATTTGCTTAAAATATAATCACAAACTTGCTTAATCATAATTAATTACTTGTTTAATCATAACTTGTTTAACCATGTTTTTTTTTCTCTGTGTTTGGTAAATTACTTTTTATGCTAAAAAAAGAAGAAATGCTTATACAAAATTGCAATATTAATGCTGAGCAGCTGATAAAAAAGAACAGGGTATGAAAAAAGAATGGTGATGAATAAGCAATAGAGAAATACATACTCTGTCTCATTGGAACTTTGGCTTGACCTTGTAGTCCTTCCAGTGGCTCTGCACACCGTGTTGGATTTCCTTTGACTTGGTTGATCATGGTACACAGCAGGTTGGTGTTCCCCCATGATTTCAGATACCACTCCTAAAAAGGTGCCCATCATTTGTGTGATGCCAATGCATACTTTGCTGACGGTTTCAGAGAGCTTCCTCTTTTTCTGCATTGAATTCATGTAAAAAAGCTTCTCCAAGTTACTAAAATATTTTTCAAACACATTAAAATTGCTTAAAGTTACTAACAAAATTGCTTAAACAATCAGTTCAACACAAGGCATGAGTGAAGGGCTGACTAAATTGCAAGATATGTTGTACTAAAAATGTGTAGAAATCACTTGATGATTATCAGGTAAAAAACGTAAAAGTGACAGAATGAGTATACTTTGATGTGACATTCATTCACCATAACAGAATACCATAAAACTTCGACATGATTGTTACACCCTAATACAGGATAAGGTTTGAAACAATGTCGATTCCAACAAATAGCAAAAGTTGAAACTTAACTTTTTAGCAACACCACCAGAAAATGCTTCTCCAAAGTTAGTAAATGCTTTTAGAACACATTAAAATTGCTTAAAGTTACTAACAAAATTACTTTTTACATCTGGTAAATAGAAAAAAGAAGTATAGGTTGAGCTCCCATCAAGGTAAATTGCTTTTATACACCTGGTAAATTGCTTTTACAGTTACTACAAAATTGCTGGATGCAGATTGGAGTATTGAGACAAAAAAATTTCATTATGATTTTGCCTATCATCGGATATGTAGCTTTGATCCAATACTTCTAGTGCCATATTCATGGTTGTTGTAAAAGAGTAGGTGTAGCTTGAGATTTAACATTAAAGTGCTTGAGAGGACAAAAGTGAAATGCTTTCAATTAATAAGGTGCATAGCAAGAATATGGGACAGACCTCAGTTGATAAACCTGGAGTGACCTTAGATGAAACAAAGCTTTCAATATCATCCATATGTCCCAGAAGTGACTCCTGGATAACTGAGTGGCATGCACTTTTAAGCTGAAAAAAAAGGAGACAAAACAACACGAAAGAAAAGTGAGATTTTGTGAACCCTCTTGCAGGATAAAAACTTGTACATATTAATCTGAACTAAAAAAAGATTTGAGAATAAAGTTCACGCACTCTTAAGCTTCCAAATGACCCATTTCTGTTTTTGTCAAGCTTGATGACTTTATCGATGATTGTCCTCTTCCATGCCCCAATTCTTGGAATGCAATCAGGAATTTCATATCCGTCAATGATCAAAGAGTCTAGATACAAGAGCTCTACATATAAAAAGGAATTAAAAAATCACAAACTGACAGAAAAGAAATTATCTTGTGGAGTTCAAAGATGAAAAAAGAAAAGAAAAAGAAACTGCAGGATAGGCTTACCACAAGGAAAAATAAGCAACCCTTCATAGAGTTCCTTTTGTGTATTTGATGTGCAGATTGTCTCAACGAATCTACAATAAACTGACACCAATTCAACTTATTAACCTTAGATAAGTTGACAAGTGCAGGATAACATTTCAGACTGATGCCAAGGCAGGTGGTTGGGCACAGAAATGATGAAACAACCAACATAAGCCATGTCCTTAGGTAATCTTCATCAGCATTCTTGTTAGCTTTCAGTCTCTTCACTATTGAACCAATCTTCGGTGCATTCTCAGTATCATATTTCTCATGTATAAAGTTGATGGCTTTTACATTGAAGTCATACAACATCTTGTCTCCCTTCTTTGACAAGCCAAGAATCATATGAACTGATTCAGCTGTGACACTGATCCTCCTCCTCCCCGGGATCACAATCTCACTGGATTCAGCATTGAAATTCCTTATCACCCACTTGGTAAGGTCAGATGGTAATGTACTTGTCCCTATACTGAGCAACCCTCCAAAACCAACTTTTGTAATCATGTCACACTGTACATCTAACATGCATTTGTACAACTTAACCAATCTTGATGGTGAAGCTCTGTTCCTGGCACCCTGAGTATGGGGCATGGCATCATTTAAAAAAAAAAGCTATACAAAATGCCACGCTATAGAAAAACTAAAAAAACACTGCAACACAATACTCCCCTTAAAAAATTATTACTTATAGCAGTCGAAATAGGCATGATTTCCATGTTGTATCCTCTTTCAAAAGTAGAAAAGCAAGTTAACATTGTTCAGATAGAAATTCAGGCTTTTCCTATTTGAACCAGTACTTGATCAGCATCAACGCTTATCATAGAACTACTCTAAAAGTGAATCTTTACAAATGGAGTGTGACGCCATCACACCAAAAACTAGATGAACAAAAAAGTCAGATCACATAGCGCAAAATTATAGAGACCATGGGCCTACTGAAGTAAAACAAAAAAATAAAATGAATTTTGTTATACGCACCCCACACTGCCGACGATGCTTGCTACATGATGTAGAAGCCACATCCTCTTTTGTTTTTCCCCTTGTCATTACCTATGAAAAAATTACAAACAAAAATAGACATATGGAGATCAGAGGAGTTGTGTGAAAAACAATAGAAGAAGAAAAAAGATGAATAATTAAAAAAGAAGATCAGCGTGTATCCGTGTGGAATGTTACTTACCTGCTTAAACAAATTTGCTAATAAAAAAAGTAATTTGCTTATCATACCATAAGCAATTTAGGCTACACAGTAAAAGCATTAAAATGCTTATAATACATAAATAAATTGTCCTCGCAGTAAGTGTTAAAAAAACAATGATAAAACATAGCATCAGGGGAGATGTCGAATAAAAAAAGGAACCACACGGATTATATATATGTGATGACCCAGTAAATACATAACAAAGTTTTTTTTAACCATTCGACAATAATACATAAATGACATAAAGAAAAAAACCTTGTATATATGTATGAATGTAAATCCACTCATATCAATAGTAACTGTGAACAGGTTGTGCCCTAGGACATAGTTAGCTACAAAACAAGCATTGAACAAACTATTACGCCGGATATTTGTAGCCAAGATACCCAACTAGCGCATAACATGCCTTGTCATATGAATTTCATCCATAACCATTTTTTGCCTAAAAAAAGAATGAAAGATGAAAAAAAAATACTCATCCAATGTTTGTTGACCTTAAAAAACCTTGTATATATGTATGCAAAAAAAAGTGAACATAAAGGCGCAAAAAAAAGTGAACATAAAACCCTTGTATGAAGAGTGAATGGATCAAGCTATAACTATGTTGTGTTTTAGGCAATTTTGTGCACACTTTCCAAGCATTTGTATGCAGTTTAGTTTAGCACCTGGGATGGCCTAGTTTGCATTTCAGGAATTTCAATGCCGAAAACGTTTAGAATTTAAGCAATGCTAAGGACCTAGCCATCCCCACCACAGTGCGCGATTAGATAAACAACTCAAAAAACTAGGACGAAAACATGCGCTCACCTCAATGCATGAGCATCAACCCCCCACCACAGCTTCACGCTCCGCTGCGTTTTAAAGAAGGACACCAAAATGAATCAAACCCTGAAATGATATTTTGAAACCGTATAAATCCCCAAATCAAACTCGAAGAGAGGGGGGCACAAATACGAAAAAAAAAATCCCAAATCAATTTTGAAGCAGCAGACGAAATAAAAAATGCAAAAACAGGCTCTGCGCGCGAAGAAACTAGACTTCCTAAACCCTAAACAGGAATCGGAAACCCCACCCCTTACGTTAGACTAATTTGGGGAGAAAAATTGCATTGAGAGAATCGAATGTGCACATTCAGAGGCATGCATGCGAGGCTATCAACGATTTGCACTGGATCAGACAGGTTCCCCGAGCAAAAATTATATGTGATAGAAGAGAAAATGTAGAACGAATTTTGGGGAGAACCTGACCTTGATGTGCAATCCTCAACCCCCCGTCCCTTTGCACAACTGATTTGCAATGGATCTATGCAAAATCATGAATCAAGAAACTCTAGGTCATAAGATTGGAGAGAAAAAATCGCATGCGAGAGAACCAAATATGTGCACACTCAAAAGAATCCACGAGCGGCTACAAGCGATTTGCACTGGATCATACGTATTCCCGAACAGCTAAATATGTGCGAGAAGCGAAAAACACAGCACATTCAGACGGATTTGGGGGAAACTCACTTTCTGTGCAACCCTCCTCCCCGCCACGCTACTGATTTGCACTGGATCAACAAAAAACGCGAATCAGAAAACCCTAAATTGCACGAGAGAAGCAAAAAACACAGCACATTCAAACAGATTTGGGGGAAAACTCACCTCCTGTGCAACCCTCATCTCCGCCGCGCTACCGATTTGCACTGGATCAACAAAAACGTGTGAATCAGAAAAACGACAGCACGCAGCTTGGTGTTTTTGGTTGCGACAGCGACGAACCTGGAGATAGACGACGAGAGCGACAAAATGAACTAGCACGGTTCCCGATGTTTGAAAAAGGACTCGCCTCGACGGTTCCGCGACTAAGCTTCGCTGACGCGTGGATCCGGTATACGGGGGCGAGACAGACGCGCGTGTCTCAGTCGTCGTATGAGTCGTGCATGCACGCTCAGATGAAGAACGAACGACGATCCGAACGTGTATGCTGAGCGATGTGGGTATGCACGCTCGAAATTTAATCATTGGGATAAATAAAATATAAGTTCGAGTAGCTCTTGAGACAGCTTTTTATTTGACAGCCCTCGACGGAGCCCGGAAGCACCTGATCGGCTGGATGCAGACACCAGGCGCCTATAAAACCCCTTATGGTTCCAATGAAATACCTTTTTTGCCCCTCCAATAATTTCCGCACCACCCGTCGTCGTCTCGCCTTCGCACGCACGCCTCTTCCCCCTCTCCCACCGTCCCCCCTCCTCTCCCCTTTGTCGCCTCCCGAATCCGCCCAGATCTCGCCGGAATCCGCCGCGTCTCGCCTGTATTCGCCCCCGGAGCCCGTGGCTCCGTAGGCTCCCATCGGAGGAAGGGGTCGGTCCGTCCGGGGGGGCGGCGGATCTGTGGAGGGTCCTTGGAGGCGGGTCGGCGGGGGAGCGTCTCGTCGCGTTGGTGGTGGCGGTGGTCGGGGATTCGGAGGTGTGATTCCGAAGGGATTCGTAGTCTGCCGAGCCGAGCTGCGGGATGGACATGGAGTACGGGACCGCGGACAGTAGCGGTGAGTGTGGTTGATTCGACCGCTAGGGTTAGGGTTTGTTGTGCAATTTGTTGGTTTTCGGGGATTGGATATAGATTTTCGGCGGAACTGGTTGGAAATTTTTGTTAGTTGTGGAGCGAAGATATCGTTTCTTTCAGATTTCGGTTAATGTAGGGCCTTGCACGCCATTTCTTTTAGATTTGTGTTGCTTTGTTCACGTAATTGGCTGAAATTAGTGGTTCGATTGGTCATGGCAGTTCTCTCTCGCCGCGAATTTGGGTTACCCTTAAGTTATGCAGCTAGTTCGGGTAGCGAACCCAAACTTTTGTCATATTGGGTTTGTGATTCTATTTAAGTGTTGGAGGTATTCCTTCAGTTGGATGCAAAGTCAAATGTCTGTAAAGGTTTAGGTTCGGTGCTTACTTTTGTATCTTTTAAGCATTGAACATTAAGTCCAAGATATACAAAGCTGCCGTTGTTGTTCTCTAGAAGTTTGATGCAATGCTGCTGTCGAATCCTAGGTATGAGATGGAAAAATATGTTATTTCTTTAAGAAGTTTGACGTAAAATGTAAGGTTCCTGCCTTTATCTGTCAAATTTTTGTCAGTTATTGTGCGGAAGGTTGCATAGGTGAGTTATAGTTTGGGCAATAGCTTTGAAACGTGAAAACTTCCCTCTTGCTAGTAGGGTCATAGGCAACATGAGCAGGCATATGGAAAAGTTCTCTCAATTATTAATCATGTGCTTACCCCAAGAAAACATAAATGGTGAAACAAACAAGAAAAAATAATTACTACAAGATAACTTACAGTATCCTTGTGACCTTGTTCTGTGTTGATGTTGTTATTGAGAAAATTGATAATTTGTAAGTCAGTAATGGCCCAACACTGTCAACACTCTCAGATCAATAGCACCTAACCTGTGGGATGGGGCCTTCGCTCGAGTCTTGGTCTAACTTCCTAATAACTTAAAAGGTTTTTTGTCATGTTGATTTTTTGTGCTGGAATTGTGATGTAAAGCATAATCTGTCATTAAAGTTTGGTTTGGTTAAAAGGTACTAGATGTAGTGATACTGTGAGCAAGTGGCTAAGATATGGTGGCCTACAGCCTTATAAATAAGATATGGTGGTCTACAGCCTTATATTAGGACTTTTTCTTTCATTTTATGTTCACAGTATTAGAGTTTTTTAGCTTTAGTCAGTAGATGCTAAATCAGGTTATGTAAAACTGGTATACCTAAAATTTCCCGCTGCATTATGGTAGGGAATGAATGCTGATTACTCATGTATGCCTTTGGCTTTTTTATTATGATAGTACACTGAAAAGATGTTGAAAATGAGTGCCTATCAGCTCAGAGTCATGTCTCGGTACTTGTATACATTTTCTTGAGAGATGTCATTACTATGTATTTTTGGGTTACCTATGGTGTATTTGACTGAAAGATTATATTTAGGTTTTCACACATACTGCTCCTTACAGCTTTCCTCTTGGTGTTTTGTGGATGTTTTAGGGTTTCAGGTTAGGCTGCGAAAAAATTGCAGAATAGATAGTTTTTATAGTTATAGCTTATTACTCAGTTATTGTGGCACTTCGGCTGGTTCTATGTGCCCTCATAGTGCCAATATGGGTCACCTAAGCTACAGTTAGACAATGGAATTAAAAGTAGATTATACCTCATATAGAAGGAAATTTAATAGATATACCTCATACTCCAGCTAGTAGCTAGGTTCACCTGTTCCTCATGCGCCCCTCACTAGTTGGCCTTAGAAGTGGATCAATCTGGCCCAAATTGGACCCCAGACCCCACCTCATATCCTTGTCTTGCCCCAAGCAGGCAGCTGACAGTATATCTGTAGCTCAAGTGGAGAAGAGGGGTGAACCAGAGAGGGGTGCTCGTGCTCTAGGTAGTGGCGGCAACAACAAAATTTGGTAGCCGTGGAGGAACCTAGGATACGTCCATCCCCTTTCTCCGTTTCTCTATTTCGGCTGTGGAACTCCTAAGTGAGCACTCTCTCGATTTTCGCTGGCCCTTACTTAATCAGGGGTTCCCACCCATCCAGTTTCTTGCTGGAAGTGACCTAGGTGACACATGCCAAGTGCCCACCTAAGTGCTACTGTGTGGAGGCCTAGCATCCCGCTCTAGCTGCCTGGATGCCTATTTGGCAACTAGGCGACGCTGTTATAACACTGGATTTTACCGAGCCTTACTGTGTGAAACTTAGGTGGTTTTGTCTCCATTCCTTTCTCCTTATGCAAATCAAATTTATAGTGTATCAACACTATATGATTTTTTTTCTTCCAGCTGATTTCAGCATTTGCTATGTTTGAAATTACCTTAACTCAATAATGCTTCAAACTTGGACTTGTATGTTTAATACAACTAATTTATGTATTGTCAAGTTCAAAATTGAATATTCCATTCAACTGTCAGGTCTAATTTGTAAAATTATACACATACTGAAAAAGCATGTGACTTAAAATACTATGCAGTTTAAAAGCTACATGATCCCAAAGGATTGTAGCATTCTCTTGCTTTCTTTGTAAATTTTAGAATTTGTTAGCAACAAGGACAGAATCCATGGGGTTAAGAGAAATAACAAATGTATAATTAACTCTACTATTGAAATCTCAAGAATCTTATATCATGTTTGCAAGCCCTTGGGTTGCCACCGCTTCCCCTACTGTTTTCATGGACTGAATAGTTTCACCTGTTGTTGCGGATCGAGTTAGTTGGAGCTTGGTGATTACCCCCAAATGGTTGCAATTGGTGATTTAGAGCGCGCATGATAGTAACTTGAAATGTCTATGGTGTTGTCTCATCATCTCTCTCTAGCTTGCAATATCATTGCTGTGGGACATCTCTGAGGTGTAAGATGCTAGCTCCACTGGTCTTCCTTGGTCTGTTGGCCTTTGATGGACTTGCAGACTTTATAGTGCCTCTACCAAACCAAAGAATTCAGACATGCACTATTACCTTCGAATGATCAGGTATTCTTAGCATGTGTTACTGCTAGTGGCTCAACTAGACCATGGAGTTCGGCCATGTACATCTAATTCTGAATAGTTGTTGCATTTGCGCATGTGGTGTCCATAGGCGATGGTAATGGCAGTATTGGTGCCAGCAAATATAACTGGTCTTGGATCTGCACATCAGATGGCGCTGTCCTGAAAAAATAGTGTTGCGGTAGCATTAAAATAGGATTAATCGGTTACTACTGTCTGCACACTTGGTGAAAGGAGAAGAAAGGCCGATGTGGATTATTATTTGTTGGTAGGTAGTTTTGCAATATTGGTCATGAGCCTCCTTATGTTTTTGAAGCTGGGAAGTGGATTGGTCACTCTGCTAGGAGAGTGGAGCATAAAAAATCAAAATTGAGGATTTTGTGCATTAGCAAGAATATATTGTTATCGCATTATTATTTCAGATGATTACCTTTATGAACAAAATTTTTCGTACGTTGAGAATATATTTTTTCGCACAGGTTCCTGCCGGTGACAGGCTGGGAATTGGTACCTGCCGGCCGGTTTGAACCAAGTCAGGTAACAACATTTGAAGTGTTATGCTCACAAACTTGGCATTGGTTACAGGAACCGATGATGATCTTCCACCACCATATCAGAACAGCAGAGGTATGAAAGGTAGTGGACGTATCAGTGGTAATGGAAGAGAAGTTGGTGCTGGTCCATATACTAGAGTTCAACCTCAGACAGATATGGAAACACAAATACATCAACTTGAACAAGAAGCATATTGTTCAGTTCTTCGAGCGTTCAAGGCTCAGTCTGATGCTATCACATGGGTATACACACTTATCTCTGCCACTCTTCACATTATTAATTGACTGTCTGGCTTGCATTTCATAGAATTGACCTTAGAAAAGTTTGAATATATTGTCTCAGGAAAAGGAAGGTCTCATTACTGAGCTTAGGAAGGAGCTAAGAGTATCTGACAAGGAACACCGGGAGTTGCTAAACAGGGTGAATAATGATGATATTATCCAAAGAATAAGGTATTATATGGACAGATCTGAATACATCTTAACTATGCAATATACCACCCTCCCCCCTTCTCTCTCACTCTCTGGTGTCTTCTATTAAGGGAATGGAGAGAGTCAACAGGTGGGCTTCAAATGAATTTGGTTAATAATGCTCAGCATTCGCATGACCCCATGCCCAGTCCGACCACCTCTGCTCGCAAGAGGCAGAAGATATCTCAACCCATTCCTTCTGCATCTGTACCTGCACCATCTGTTTTGCATTCACAACCCTTAACTGCGCCAATGCAACCGTCATCTTCAGGAGCAAAAAAGGCAGCTCCACCTGGCACGAAAGGGAAAAAGACCAAACCAGTAAGTGATGGTTGAAACATCTGCAGATATTTTCGCAGTTTTAATGTTTGTAATGTCATATTAATTATTTTGTGGACAATTAATTGTGATGGAAGGGCCAAAAGCTACCTGGTGCCCCGGCAGTCAAATCTATGCCATCTTCTGTTGGTCCTGGTGGGAGGGGATCAATTATGAATAGAAACATTTCTGGTGGCCTTCCTCCTGAAGGACTACGATTAGATCCATTAATCGGCCGTAAAGTCTTGACTCGGTGGCCTGATGATAATAACTTTTATGAAGCTGTTATAACTAATTATGATCCAGGAAAGGTATGCTTTATTTCTTAGGGGTCTCAATTATACTTGTCTTGGTTTGTATACTTTCTCAAGTCAATCTGATTAATTGTAGGGTCACTATGAATTGGTTTATGACATGGATACAGCACATGAGACATGGGAGTGGGTTGATTTTAAACAGGTAAATGTTCGTTTATTGTGAATTATGTGCGGACTTCTGATACTTACAGAATTAATTGCTAATTTGTCTTCGGTATCATGCTCCACTGATGGTTGACATTTTCTAAGAATTGATGGGTGTAAGAAATTAGTTTGGATTAAATAAATAGTTAGTACAAGAGAGAATGATGTCCTATTTTAGAGTGAAGTTTATAAGTGAGCCTTAGGCACACAAACTGGCAATTTGCTTGGTCTTTTATGAAGTTCTGTTCCAACTTCTGGTACCAACAAAGATAGTACCGATCTAAAGGTCACTGTGTAGCTTCCTGACACCAACATAGACCCAAAGCAACAGTGTATCTGTCACATGGGGCCCAAAAGTCTTCATGTCAATGACATGTGAGATCCGAAAGGCGTCATTCCGTGAGCTAAGTATAACTGAAGTACTTGTTGTCTTCAAGGGCTTTTTTTTTGTTCCACAGATGCACTCACCAATCAAGTTAGGATTTTTTTTTTTTAATTTTCGATCATAGGGTTTGATTTGATGCTACAGTATAGCACGCCACACTTTTTTGAGCTCAGCCATCCACTCATGAACACAATATTTTGTTGAACTATACCTGAATTGTGGCAGCCGTTTTGGCTGCCTTGAATCTGGCAGTGAGCCAAATAGCCTCATTAGCTTACATGATAAGTGAGATACATACAAGATAACTGACATCTGCTCATAATAGATCTATTTTCAGAGAAAATGCACTTCGTTTTATTCTCAACAGGAAAGATATGAAGGACCACTGCTATTGAAATGTCAGATATGCTTTGATGAAGTCACATCTGTCTCATAGTTTCAAACTGGACTGGACTTGCAATACAATGCAGTAGTAAACCCAGGAGCCAGAGGCTTCTCTTGAATCTCCTTGAAACACCATGTTCGTTTGAAAACTGGCTAAACTATTATTTTAATGAACTGCTTGGCAAAGGACTATGAACGGAGGACGTCCACCGTATACCAAGTGCTCGAACTAGGCTCAAAATCACCTGGACTAGTGCTTTGTTGTTTGGTAGGTAGGAACTAAACTCTACATCAGCATATTGGAAATATATGGTCAAAATGAATTACATTAAATTCAAAAAAATAATAAATTAGTATTTTTTGATACAGCTGTTGGATTAGCAAACCAGTGAAGCAATCGCTTGGCCAGTTCACTAGCTGTTTCAGTCTTTATAACTATGATTTGCAAACAAAATGATTTTTTTCTCATTATCAACGGAATAAAGAGGCTACCGTGATATTGTAATATTAACACCAACAGCTGAATGCATTTGCTGAACAAGCTGGATAAGCTAAGCAACAAGCAAGGCCGGAGAAGTAATCTGTGCATGATGTTATAGATCTTCACTGCAGATGGCACCCGAAGATATAAGATGGGAAGATGAGGACCCTGGAATAAATCAGCAAGGTCATGGTGCTCCCGTTCATGGTGGTAAGAAGTCAAGCAGTCGTGGTGGCCCCATGTCAGGTGCCGGAAGAGGCAGAGGGCCCCAAAAGAACTCATGTAGGAAAGATTTTCCACCTTCACAAAACGGTGTTGGGAAGAAAAGTTCCAACTACATAGAAATACTCCATACGGAAACACTCATAAAGGAGGTTGGTTTGAAAGGAAGTCAGCATATTGGTTTAGAACCTACCAAATTGTCTCATTTATCATGACTAACTGTCTATGTAGGTGGATTGTGTTTTCAGCGCAGGCAACCCTGACCCCCTTGAGATGGAGAGGGCAAAGAAAGTGCTAAAGGTAAACAAGGACATGCAAAACATTATTGGGGTGCTTTCTTCTGAACTGATAGTTGTTCTGGCAGGAGCATGAACAATCTTTGGTCGATGCGATTGCAAGGCTTGCTGAGGCATCTGATGCTGAAAGTGGTAAGTATAGTGCATGCTCCTTGTAATATTAATTGAGGTCTTTTCTTGAACCTGATCAAAACATTCGTCTGTTCTTTGGTGTAAGTGCGCTTTTTACTGTGCTTGGATGAAAAGTCTTGCTGTCTCTGCATATGATCTTGAAGCTAGGATCTTCAGCCAATCCATGTAACACATGTGCCCACTGGCACTGAATTTAAGTGCTCCCCTTAAAAAATTGACACATAGGAGTTTAAACATTGAAAATAAACTTGTAACACAGTAAGTACATATGAGAATTGAGCTGTGTAATGAGCTCATAAAATCATATTGAGTACTGACTAGCAGAACTAGTTTAACATGTTCCTCTTTTTTATTGTGGTTAAAGCAGATGATCGTGCACGATCTTTGGAGTATAACCGCGGATGGAGGAACGAACATGGGGGAAGATATCCAGATGATATGGCGATCGATGGCCTCATGGCTGGAGATGCTGATGCCCTGTAAACAATTGCTGAAATGTACACAAAATTCCTTGATTAGTTTTTATCTGTTGTAAAATCCTAACGCTGATTTATTCTAGATTTAGCTCTAGGTAATTCTAATTGGTTCTAACGAATGAATCAGTTGTTAGGATCACCGCTCTGATTGTTTCGCTTTTGAAGAGTTGCAGCCCAGCACATGTTTGACACTGTAAATTTAGATTTGGAGCTAATTTTGTTGTCCTGTAATCTTTGATATTTGGCTTCGTAGTTTTCCAGAAGAAAGGCCTTTTTCCAAATGTGGACCACTCGGTTCTAGCCAGTATGTGACAATAGTTTCTACCACAGATTCCATGGGTATTGGGTATCAATAGTTCAACAGGTATATTTAATTCTTATAAAAAACAGGTATATTTAATTCGAGTGGGATTTGCATTTTTGCCACGGATTTGTGTCGAAATTGTATGGTCGCCATGGAAGAAACAGCGATAGCACCAGCCACTGGTTTGCTTTTTTTTTTTTTTTTTTTTTTTTTTTTGCGGGGAAAGGAAATATATTACTCCACACCAGAAGTTATACAATCATCTTCAACAAGATGAGAAACAAAATTCACCGACTGACCTTCCCAAATCATGGACAAACCTTGAGTACGGCTGTGTTTTGCTAACTCATGGAAACTCTATTTTGACTACGAGTAATTTTCCTAAACTTCAAAGCCCTACCATTAGAACGTAAAAACTTTAGCCCCCTCACAATATGGGCAAGACTTAATCTATCCTCCTCTCGCGCTTCCGCTAGGCGTAACACATTCACACTATCCGTCTCCACAATTAATGGCGTGGACATATACTGTTGCGCCAGCACAATCCCCTCTAAACAGGCCACAAGTTCCGCCTCCAACGCCTCAGTGCAGTGAGACAATGGCCTAGAAGCAGTGATTATAGCTCGCCCATGACAGTCACGCACAATCATACCAATTTCGGCTCCACCATTCTGGGTAGAGAAAGACCCATCCACACTCAGCGTGTGCCAACCAGCAGGTGGCCTGGTCCAGTGTTTCAGCCGAGGAGGTTGAGTCTCAGTACTACGGCGTAGCCTCTGAATTTTAGCTATAGATTGCCCAATAACCTGCTTTCCTTTCACGATGTCCCAGTGAGGGTATTGCTTGATCAACAAAAGAGATTGGACATAGCTTTCTAAGAATCTCCTGGACGCCTCCACCGACGGAGCCAGCTTATAGTGCACCAACTCATTCCGTACATGCCATATACGCCACAGCAACATCAGCAAAAATATACGATCAGTGTTCGAAATTTCATTTAACAGACATAGCAGCCAGTTCGTACCTTCAATTTGGATTTGTTCAGCTGAAGGAAGGGGCCAAACTTCTCTCATTGCCATCCACAACACCCTAGCATTTGGGCACCGGCATAAGGCATGGTAAACATCCTCCTTCTCAGTGGCACAAACACTACAGATGTTGTCCATCTCCAGATTACGGCGACACTTATTATCACGAGTTGCTAAGCAGTTTGTCGCCGCTCGCAAAGCAAATATACGAACCTTTTGCGGTACCGGACATTTCCAAATATGCTGCCAAACTGGATTGCTCCCATCCGGCCGAATACTGGATGCCACCCCACCTTCTTCCTGGCTCAGAAGGTCCATAGCCAGCCTGTATGCACTCTTCACAGAGAAGATGCCATTTTTCTCAAGATGCCAAGCAAGGAAATCATTTTCCTGCCGTGGAGATGTCTTGATCTTCACAATGTCCTCTACATCCAGTTGCATGAAAAATCTGATTTAGCTTTTGCACATCCCACACTCCATTGTCATCCAAAAGGCCTGACACACGTTTCACTCTACAATTACCTTGCAAACTTATGACTCGACGGGAGTTGTCCCTTGGAATCCATGGATCCCTCCAGATCCTGATATTTTTGCCATTTCCCACCCGCCAAATAAGCCCCTATTTCAGAAGTTCCAGCCCATATTCGATGGCACGCCATGTCGGAGAGGCATTTCCAGGAAACACGGTGTCCCCCAAGCAACCATTCGGAAAATACCTCGCCTTCAACACCCTTGCACAGAGGCTATCCGGTCTGACAATGAGCCGCCAAGCTTGTCTCGCTAATAACGCTTGGTTGAATAATTTCATGTCCCGAAAGCCCATACCTCCACAATACTTCGGCTTGGATAATGTCTCCCAAGAACTCCAGTGAGTCCTCCTTTTGCCAGCTTCCACTCCCCACCAAAAATTCCGGGACAATTTTGTGAGATCTTCAAGCACCGATTCCCAAAGCTTGAACACCCCCATAACATAAACTAGGATTGCCTGGGCTACCGATTTGATCATAATTTCCTTCCCACCACTAGATAAACAATTGGCATCCCATTGCAAAATCCTTTTACTAAGCTGAGCTTGTAAGCTTTGGAATTTCCCCCTCTTCATTCTACCCTCAGGCGTTGGCAAGCCCAAGTATTTCGCCTCAAAAGCTTCCTGCTCAACAGCCAACAGGGACTTCACAGCTTGCTGATCCTGTACTGGGCATGTCTCACCGAAGAGTATAGAACGCTTAGCCGGATTTATAAGTTAATCGGTCTCTTTTTCATAGACTTCCAGTAAGTTCTTGACATTAGCCACCTGGAAGTTATTTGCCTTGAAGAATAACAGTGTGTCATTGGCAAATAACAAATGAGAAACTCCCGGGGCACGCCGGCAAATACGGACTGGAGATAAATTCCCCTTTATCGCTGCATCCTTAATTAAAGCTGACAAACCATCAGCCACAAAAAGAAATAAAAATGGGGATAAAGGATCACCTTGACGGAGGCCTCTCGTCGGGGCAAATGCATCCAAAAGGGCTCCATTAAATTTTACGGAGTACCTCACCGAGGTCACACATGACATAATCCATTTGACCCACCGGTGAGCAAAGCCCATTTTCAACATTGCTTGCTCCAAAAAGAGCCAGTCCACCCGATCATATGCCTTCGACAAGTCCAACTTATATGCGCAATAAGATCTTTCTGGTCTCTTAGTTTGCTGGATGTGATGAATGCACTCAAATGCAACCAAGGCATTATCCGAGATCAAGAGCCCCTGTACAAAAGCACTCTGATTTGGCGAGATAATCCTATCCAGCAACGGCCTTAACCTGTTAACCAAACACTTGGACACAATTTTGTAAAGTACATTGCATAGACTAATAGGATGGAAATCTTTTAATTCAACTGGGCTATCAACTTTTGGAATCAATATAATCGACGTATTATTGACTCCCTCCGGCATTACCTCGGACTCGAAGAAATTCCTCACAGCACCTATAATATCGCGTTTCACCGTCTCCCAGTTTCTTTGGTAAAACCGCGCTGGGAAGCCATCCGAACCTGGGGCCTTGATCGGGCCAATTTGAAACACCGCATTTGAAATCTCCTCATCAGACATATCCCTACATAACATTTCATTCGTTTCATCTGTTACCTAAGTGTCAATCAATTGGACAATGGCATCAGGGTTAATCGAATCATCTTTTGCGTAAAGTGCCCTGAAACAGGAAGTGGACATCTCCTCCATAACCAACTGGGCTGTTTGGATATTACCATCAACATCTTTCAATTTAGAAATAGCATTTTTCTTTGCTCTCCAAACCGCTCTGTTCTGGAAGAACCTTGTGTTTCTATCCCCTTCTTTCAGCCAATTAATTCTAGATCTTTGTAACCAAAGCATCTCTTCCCTATAAAGCAACTCATTCATTTGATCCTGCACAGAACGAATTTCCTTTCTATCAGCCGCCGGATTCATGCTGAGATCATGCAGTTTCTTCCTCAGACTCTCTAATTGACGCCGCACATTTCCAAATTTTCGCCTCCCCCAAGCTTGTAAAGTCTTCATGATGCTTGACATTGCACAACTAATACCTCCCAGATCAGTTTTTCCCCCTGACTCCTGCCAAGCATTAGCAATTATCTCCGGAAGCTCAGGTTCCCTCTCCCACATTATCTCATAATGTTTGCATTTACTTCGTTGACCCATCTGCCTTTCTGTCATTAGCTGCACAAGAACAGGGCAATGATCAGAGCATGGAGACACAAGATGAACAACCTCAGCTTCACTGAATAAATCTCGCCAAGACTCGTCCGCTACCACCCTGTCGAGACGCACCTTCACATTCCTCCTACCCTCTCTACCATTATTGTACGTGAAAGGCAAACCTGAAAAACCTAAATCCTTCAACTCACAAACCTCCAGCATATCCCTAAAAGCCTTCATCTGTCTCTCCCCCCTTGGCGTATGAGAAAAATGTTCAAACTGCCATAGGACCTCATTAAAGTCCCCTAACACCATCCACGGTAAAACTGAACTTTGCTTAATATCCTTCAAAAGTGACCACATAATATGTCAGTTTTCCGTTCTAGGTTCACCATAAACACAAGTGAGATGCCAAAGGGGACCATCCTGGGACATACGGACATACGCATCAATATATCTCTCATTTATTCCTTTTATTTCTACGTACAATTGATCATGCCAAAAAAGAGCTAAGCCTCCACTACGACCATCACTACTCACTCCTACAAAACCATCTAGACCAAGCCTGCTACGAAGACGCCTAACTTTTTCACTTTTCTGCCTTGTCTCACACAAAAAAACAAGCTTAGATTTATTCATTTTGACTAACTCCACCAGATCACGAACTATCGGGCCGTTTCCAATTCCCCGACAGTTCCAACTTAGGCAATTCATTGCTCCTGACGGAGCACCACATGTGGCTCCGTCAGTTTACCAGCAGCCCCTGGGCTGGTTGCTTCCCTATCCACCACGCTTGCCGTCTCCACATCCCTCATCACCTGGTCTGTTACAACAGGTCCTACAGGGGGGTTCAATTTCTTTTTCTTCACAGATCCCTCCTTATTCACCAATTTCTGCGCCAACGACTGCTCCTTGTGCTGTTGCCCCTCTTGATCTCCCAACTGATCTGCACCCCTACTGAGCCTTGAGGAAACATCCTCCATAGATTCAGATGCCCCAAGGGAATCCAACGTTAGAGGCAAATCACGCAAGGCTGGAATAAGCTCACTTGAAGTTAGAGGCAAGCCGGTGCCTAGACCCAATGGTAGCTGCTCTGTGACCATGCATGTATCCTTCTGATCACCTTGCTCCTCGGCCACCTTCAAATGAGCAACCTTTTTTGCTAATTCTCTGACCACAGGTATGTTCCTTTTTTTATCCTGAGCACCAACCACTTCCCCTCCACCCAGCTTACCTTGTGCCGCTCCTTCAGGACCCATCTGTGCAGCACCATGCCGATTAGAGGCAGAGCCTGCACTGCCAGCTTGTTGAAAGTTCAATTGGCGCTTCACCGCCGTGCTAGACTCAGCCTTGACATGACCAAAATGCCTCTGTGCAAGCTTCAGCGGGGAACACCTTACCTCTGCCAAATACCTCAGCAAGGAATCCCCTTCCAATGTCCTATCACATTCCCTCCGAGTGCCCCATGAAACCACAAAGGAAGCAAAAGTACGGGACCCGCTCATACCTCAAGTCAAACTGTTTCACCACCTCCTTGCCCTGGACTTTAACCTTAACTGGAAGCTTGATCTTTAGAGGACGATCCACTGGCAGCTCAATTCTGACACGAAGGAAGTCATGCTTATTGCGGCCATTTTCTTCCACATCCACTTCAATCACCCGACCAAGTTTCTTCCCGAGAGTTTCACCAGCACCTCGAGTCATCATCCCAAGAGGCAGATCGTATATTCTTACCCACACCGGAATAGCATTGAGTGGAATCTCCGAAGGCTGAGTAAAGCTGTCAAAAGGCGCGACGATCAGAGCATCACCCCTATGAACCCACGATCCCCCCTTCAGAATAAAGACAAAATCACCCTCTGACTCAAATGTGATGATGAACAGGTTGTCCCTCAACGCCTTGTAGCTGAAATCCGTGCGCAGCATCCATGCTCGCTTGAGATCATCGAAGAGAGCCGCTGGGTTTGGTCGTTTCAGCGAGTAATATCTCGCAAGAATCGTCCAAAGACCCGCTGCCTTCGCCTCTGCCTCATCAATCACAAATTCTACTGGATCATCTTCCTCCTCCACATCACCCTCCAGATGTGCGCTTAGGCCCATGTTGATCATGACCTCTGTCAAACACTCCCCCTTTTTCTTCACCTCCGGCGGATTGGCCAGATTCCCAATCATCAGAGCCTTAGAGGGCACCCCGCACGTCTCCGACAGCAAATCCAAACCCGGCTTTGCCACCAGCAGGTGCCCCATCACAGCGTCGTCAGCCAACTTCGGGTGGGCAGATTCCTTAGCGGAATCCCCTTGTTCACCCCCATCGACAGACGGCACACACGACATGGCACACACCGATGAGATCAAGCCGCCTGGATCACAATCTTGAATTGCTGCGAATAAGAACTTCCCAGATGTCCAAATCAATCCTCTCACCTTGCTTTTATAGTCGTTCCTCAAACCCAATTCGATTCGGAGACGCCCCCCCTCTTCCCTATCCGAGCGCCTCAAATCACCGAAGGAATCCTTCCACAAATCGAATTCCAACTCCTCCCTAAAGGAAACACCCCCAGATTCATCCACCATCACAGACATTGATCTATCCCCAAACTCTGGCTGGCACAACTCAGAGCCTTGTACTCCCAGACTTGGAAGACACCAGATGACGCTCGTAGACCACCTCAACCCATTGTCCCCTAGGGACTCCTTCATCAGATCGGAGTCAAACTCCATCACATCCCCAACAACTCGAGGATTCGATTGGCGGCGCTCGGTCTTCCAGCCGCAAACGCCCAAGCCCCAAGCCGCAATCAGACCTCCGCCGTCGCCCAGCGTGACGATCACCATCTTGACCAACATGCGATGCACTAATATAACCATCAACGGATCGAAGACGGGCTCCATCCAGACTCCAAGCTGGCGCGCGCTGCCTGGTCGCCCAGGCGTTGCCAACCCTAGCCTTCCGCCGCCACCCTAAGCATGCATAGCCACTGGTTTGCTGATGTGGTAGCGTAACATGCCATCGATTTGGGATGGAGCCATAAAGTTTTCACAAAATGTTCCTGATACACCTGCAACACCACTCGGTTCTCTCTACTCTTTTGCCGGAGCGGTGATCGGCGAGGCTTCGTGTGGGTGACGGCACAAACCAAGGGGATATCTGATTTCAAATCTGACACTTGAATACAAGAGCACACTTTCACATGAGTCGTCCTCATCAGATCTTTCCCTTCTCAGATTACAAATCTCGTACGAAGAAAACATCGCGTACACAAGATAACTAATATTTCTCATTCTCATTCTCACTATCTCTGTCTCTTTGCTTCAATGCGCACCAGGCAAAAATCTAATTGAATTGAAGAGTATCATATCTCTTGGTGTATATCCACGAGCAATCGACAGAGGTTTTTGGATCTTGGCTCCCAATGGTCTTCTCCTTCAATGACCTTTAGAGCAACCGGATAAAATGAGGTATTCGGGGCGAGTTGTCGGGAACTCGGGATCGAATTAGCGGTGGTTGAGCCACTGTGAAGGCCCCTCCAGGATGCTCCAAGCATGCTGTTTTGTTTACACACAACTGGTGATGAGCTGATGATCCTTTATTTCATTGCCAAAAGTTCAAATTCACCTAGTTATTGTCAAGGAAGGGGAGTGGATTTGTAATGATCCATCATTACATTAATGAACAAATCAAGGACAAAGAAGAAAAACAAGGAAATGGATAAATAGTTGAGATGGCCGAGTAGTGTTTTCGAAATGAATGCGGGTGATCCGAATTAGTCTGTACTCCCAGAGTACAAACTCATGACTCGATCTATAGTTGATCCATTATAACTAGTATATACTACTTTCTGAGATATATATATATTACTTTCTGATATATATATATATATATAGATGAATATACTACTTTTTAAGAAATATTTTTTCTAAACACCGATTAGAGGGGGAAATGGATAAATAGTTGAGATGGCCGAGTATTGTTTTGGAAATAAATGCGGGTGATCAGAACAAGCTTGTACTCCTGGGAGTACAAACTCATGGTTCGATCCATAGTTGATCCTATTATGACAAATATATACTATTTTCTGATATGTATATATCTACTAGTTTATGAGATATATACTACTTTTTAAGATACACCTACTCCTTTCTAAACACCTATCGAGAGGGAGTATGTACACTTGAGAATACAATTTTTTTAATATATATATATATATATATTTATAGTCTAATCAGCGCCTAGGCATAGATTAAACTGCCACTGCACTGCGGCACCCGACTGAGGCCCAGTCCGTGTGCCTCCTCCATCCGACCGATGCGGCTTCCACCTGAGCACCTACCTGACCGTGCCCCACCGATCCTGCACGCCATCCCCAACAATCCCCGCTCGACTACTACCCGAGCCCACCTTCCTCCCGCACCCGGAGCCAGAGACCGACTCTGATCCTGACTTTGATCCCCGACAGCGTCCCATCGATCCCGACTTTGATCTGGCTTCCTCCACACAGCTCCCTACAAAATGCACAGACAGGATCTCTGTGGAGCGATGATTTCGCCCTGATGGCCACCGGAATCCACCGAATTCGACACTACCTTGTCGCAACTATGGCACCGCGGCCTCAAACCGTGGTGAGTTTCACAACTCCACCTGCGCCAACACTGTTGATTCCCCTGGATTTGATTGATTTCAGGGGCTCTGCGCCAGAATCATCGTTGATTGCAACTGCTACAACACCGACGACCACGAATCTAGCAACATCAGCGATAGCTTCCTCTATGATGATCACACCGGTACCACCTCCATGTCCTCGCCTCCAAGCCATGGATCCTTTGCTCCGCAAATCGCTAATGATGCCCCCACTTGCAATTTCTCCAAGTGCCATGGTGACACCTATGGTGGATAAGACATATGCCCATGTAAGTCTCCAGTTGCGATCTATTGTGCTTTGTAATTACTATTGCTAATACACACTAATTGCAATTCATTACGAGGTCCTCTCGTAGTGTGTTACGGTTGTGTGCATATGGTAGTTTCGACTGATTACACTTGTCTAAAAAAACTAGGATCAATTACGATTACTGTAATTGCTAGTTACTGTTTTGAACACAGCCTGGTTGTGATTACTATAACATGAACCGCGCATATTGAATACATCCTAGTTACTATTGCAAATACTCACTGGTTGCAAACTAGGATCGATTGCGATTACTATACTTGTTGGTTACTGTTTCGAACACAACCTGGTTGCGATTGCTATAACATGTAACCGTGCATGTTGATTACACCCAAGTTATGATCTACTATTTCACCCAGTTACTATTAGGGGAGGAACGCCAGTTTCGTCTATCTAAACTGTGAAAAAAGAACTTGAATTAATTTCCATTGTGTTTCTATATGAATTACGCTAAATCCTGTGATCTTGTTATGACTCTTGATTACTATGCCTGGTGTCAATCTAGGACTCATTGGTGCTAGATGATTTTGTGCCTAAAGAGGGACTAATATTTGATGATCCAAAAGAAGCATACAACTTCTGCTGTGACTATGCTATCCTAGCTAGGTTTAACGTGTGTAAGTATCCGACACGGAATCAAGTACGCTTTCATGTATGTAGTAGGCAAGGACATTATGGTAGCCAAGAAAGTGAAGATTATGAAGAAGATGAGGACCGTTAAACTGAAAAGACATCAATGCGATGTAATTGCAAAGCTAAGGTAAAAGTAAAGCTGAACAAGAAGGAAAAATTCTGGTATAGATCATGTTGTTCTGGAACACAACCATCCACTATTCCCCTCGTCCTGGATGACACGCAATATGCATGCACATAAGAGGAAATACCCTACACTATTGAACCTAATGAATATCATGGTGCATAACAGAGTGCAGCACCAGGCATTAATGAATGTGATGTCAGAATTACACGGATGTCGTCAAAATTTGCCGTTTACTGAGAGGGATCTAAAGAATTGGTAGATTGCTAGAAATTATTCATGCATCATATCTGTGGTTACTGTTCTGGACATATGCTTGTCATCATATTACTATTTTATAGTTACTATTCTAACCGATTACAGGTTACTGCCATATTATTGTTCTGATTATTGTCAAGAGGAAACATGATTATCATTGTAGTTGTAATTTCATCTAAACACCAGTTACTACTACAATGGATTTGCAGTGCTAACACTTGACTTTTTACAACCTAAAACAAAGCAGAGTTCCTCAGGCAAGAAAGAGAAGACGATATCCCAAAGCTCATTTCCTTCTTCAATGAATGTAAAAACAAATAACGAGTATTTCTATTGGGATGTAATGGTTCACCCCAAGACCAAAGTCATTCAGAACATATTCTGGAGCCACGCAAGCTAAAGGGCTGAATGCAAAGATTTCGGGGATGTCATCATATTTGACACGACGCACAGAACAAACAACAAAAACAAGCCGCTGGCATTGTTTGTCGGATCAAACCATCAGCTGCAAAATGTTATCTTCAGGCAAGCACTCATACATGATGAGTCAACAGATTCTTTTATTTGTGTCACATCCCAGAATACTAATTATGTAATTAAGCATGCATAATCATCATGGCATTATGTTTTATGCGATTAATTATTATTTGGATATTTTTGAAAGTGAAAATGGTTTAGGAAGAGATAGGAAGACCCTAAATACCTTGGAGAAAAGAAGAAAAGAAAGAAGAAATAAAAGAGGGAGGAGATTAGGAGAATTAAGAAAAAACCCTTCTCGCAGTCTAATGGGGTCTCTCCGCGGTCTGATTGCCAGGAGACAGCCACATAGGCTTGCCATGTGGGCTTTCCACGGTCTGACCGACCCTTCCTGTGGTTTGACTGCCAGCGCACAGAGGCTCCCTTATGTGGTCGATCACCTCTCTCACTCCCTCTCTCTCATTTGCCTCATCCTCTCCCTCTCATTCACTCTCTCACTCCATCAAACACTAGGAAGAGTGAGAGAGCTCCAAATCGACGTGTCGATAGCTGAAGATCGGAGGTGGGGACTCCGACGAGCTTCCTGGAGTACTTCCCTGAGCTTCTTCCCCCTTTCCTCCTAGCTAGAAGGGTTTCCTTGTTATTTCTTCCTCCACGAGCTCATTCACCCTCCGAGAGTCCAATCAATGGATTGAAGCTTCCTTGGAGGATTCTAATCCAATACAAAGTTCCTCCACGCTGAGTTAAACATCCCCGTACCCTTTTTCCTATCGATTCCTAGCTCTAGCCACCATCGTTTTGATTTAGACCGAAAACCTTAGGAAAGCTAAGTGTAGATCTCATTTTTGGGGTTTTACGTGTTCAGATTGTACATGTCATCCGAACGACCACGTAAACTATTCCCCTAGTCTTGTAGAGTACTTCGGTGCCCTTCGTCGCCGAAGGTTTTGCTGGAGTCCTCGCTGGTGACCCCGCAAAGGTGTTGCCAGTAGGTTCTGGAGGTCTGACTTCCACTAGGGCCGATTTGACCGCCAATAGGTCAGTTCAAAATATCTGTATTTAGGAGTTAGACCACTGTTAGGGCCGGTCTGACTATTGGTCGGTGGTCTGACCGCCACCATGCCTTCGGTCTAAGCGCCAAGGCCCTAAACTCTCTGCACACTCGTGGTCTGACCACCACTTGCAAGCCGGTCTGACCACTAGTTGTTCAAGGCTTTGTGCACTTAGGTTATCTTATTGAGGGTTTTAAACTTTGAAACTCTAATCTTTTGGTGGTCTTTTGCAAATGTTTTTGAAACATGACGCTCTATCAATGTTCAAGCACGCATCATATGCTCACTTTTCCATCATTTGTTTATTTATGCAATTCTTTCTTGATTCGTTTAGAGAGCATTGCGCTGATGGTCTAAGCGAGTGAAGGCGACACCGAGCTACCTGAGTTCTGGGAGTGCTGTGCGGGCAGTATCAAGCAACCGCTAGAGCATCAAGACAAGCATCTATGCATATTGCATCCTCTTTGTTTGAAAAATAATGGAGTCTGAATTGATAAGTCATTGCTTATGTAGGTTTGCATGTTTAGCGATGTCAATGTTGAGTGTATATGGGTAGAACCTATATTATTTTGCATTACCTCTACCTTGAGTTGTTGATGATCCATATCCTTGTAGCCTTGACAACATGGTTGATGTCTAACTTAAGAGTTTTTCGAAAGGCTTAGCAATGCATAGGTCCTCGATAGAAGTTAAGCGATGACGCAACCATTGTTCGCGAGCTTAGGGCTTACTTATTGTTTACAAATATGATGACAATGATGTGGGTTGTATGAGAGGTGAAGATGAGGCGAGATGTGGGCGGTGCTAGGGGTATCTTCTTTACCAGAGGGGTTCCTTGGTGTACTTCAGGAGAGGAGCCCGGATGCCATAGACCGCTTGCATCATTTAAGCACCGTCTGTCGGTGCAGTTGGCTTTTGCACATTCCGTACTTACTACATGTTGCATATGGAAACGATAAGCCGAACTCCTTTTTAGCTGTGGCCTTTTGGTGTGTGAGTTAATGGTGTTGTGGGCATAATAGGCTTGTAGGGTTATCCAGTTTGCTCCGGGAGTAGTTCTGGATGACCCACACACCTATCGGCACATGATAAAATGGTTAGGGCTTATTGGGAAAGGTTGACACGAGTACCCCTTACGTGGGCCTATGTGGACACGTGAGCCGAATGGTCCTCAAGTCATGTAGGTAAAGAAGTACCTCCTGCAAGGTATAAAAATAATTCGAATTGCCACGCTCTCAGTCATGAGCATACTTCTGTTCATTTGCATCGTCATAGAGTTTCTGAATTTGGGGATGTGTGATATGGAATAGTATGTTGGAAATGGTTGTTTATGATTGTTGATTACATGAGATGGTTCTAGTTACATTTATGTTTAAGTTTTTAGTTACAGGGTAGGAAGGTACTTTTAGTTAAGTATAGATGCTCACACATAGGTGTCTAGGTTGCTTATGCTTATGAATTTACTTAACATTGTGACCTACTCCTTGCTAATGACTTAAATGTATAATCCTTGGAGTCCAGTCATTATATGTACCCATTATGGATTAAGTCTTGTGAGTACCTTCATACTGACGCTGCTCTTTCAGGTTTCATAGGTGAGAGGAGCTCATGTTTAGCTACTTCACGCCCGTCGATGTAGGTGGCGGGAATGAGTAGTGCAAACTACTCGAATGGCGTGCTTTTAGGTAGAGCCTAAGGGCATATGACTCCACCTAGCTTTTGCTCTTCATAGTTGTTACCTTTCCGCTATGTAGTTCTCTACTCTTTTGTTGTAAATTGTGTAAATGATGATCCTTTAAAGATTTGTAATATAATCTTAATTACTTGCTCTCTATTAAACTATGTTGTGATGTTTTGCGTTGGAAAGGCATGTGTTTCGATCGTGGGCACAAAACACATACCGGGACTACTGGGATGGTATTTTGATTAATTTTTGTAGTCATGATTAAGCAAATAATTGACTTAATCATTAATTAGAATACTATTTAGATGGTTCCTCACAGCGTGGTATCAGAGCTTGGTTTAATGAAGTAACCTAAAAATACTTAAGATGTGGGTTAGTAAAGGGTGTCAACATCACTAAGCAACCCACTAAAGTTTCTTTTTACCTCTTCATGCTAATATACCCCTAAGTGTAATGTACGGTTGGTTGCTTCGTTTAAGTTGTTTGTTCTTGCATTGTGATGTCTTTGTGAATCATGTTGCATCGACAAGAAAGGTAAGGAACACATCCCAATGGTGGTAAATATTGGGAGCTCAACCGGTGCGAGGCATGGACATGGTGTGCCCCGTATGGCGATGGTACGGGAAGCGAATACGTTAGCAATATTGTATGAACATCCACCATACGATGGTATTTATGGTCGTCTACCCATGTAGAGATTACATGGGATGTCCCGTAAGGCGACGATACAAGAAGTGAATATGTTGGCAACAATGTATGAAATGTCGCTTGTGCGGCAAGATGCAAAAGCACCGTTCACGTGAGAAGTAAAAGGTAGCACGAAAGGTGATGATTGATAGTCATTGTGTATATAAATACCTATGATCTTGATGTTGTTGTGGAGAGATACGCTCGGGAAAGAAACATATAGATAGGGATCGAGCATGCCATTATTTTCCTATTGCTCATATGCATGCATTTTTCCAAATATACGAGTTATGGACCCAAGCAAGTAATATCCAACATAGCAAGATAGCATGAGTCAAAATTTGACCTTTCCCTCTTTCATCTTATCGCCACAATAGGATGAGAACCCGCTGACATCTCAGAGATCTTCCCGAGTGCTCTAATGAGAACAACTCTCCACCACCTCCACCACCAAGTATGGTAGATGTTCTCATGCAAATAGAACAAAACCGTCAAGCTCATATGGCGCTCCTCGAAGCTCTCATGCGTAATATGCCCCCTCAAGGAGGAGGTGGAGCCGGACACCGGGACGACTTCTCAGATTTCTTAGAACTCAGCCACCCACCTTCATGCGGGCTGTAGATCCTCTCGATGCCAATCACTGGCTTTGAACCATTAAGTAGAAGCTCATGCTTCTCTAGTGTAAGGACCCCGAGAAGGCTCTCTTCTACACCCATCAGCTTCAGGGTGCTGCTGGCGCGTGGTGGTTCAACTTTTTGGCCATGCACGCTGCCAACCACCAGGTGTCTTGAGCGGAGTTCCGCCAAGCCTTCCTTGATTACCACATTCCTAAAGGGATTATGGAGATCAAAAGGTGGAAGTTTTTGGATCTCAAGCAGGGAGACATGTCGGTGATGGAGTATGTGCATGTGTTCAACCACCTTTCACAGTATGAGGTCAACATCGATGAGCGGAAGCAATACCACTTTGTGAACGTTCTCTCTTCCAAGCTGCAAGACCGCTTATCGGCTCATGAGTTTGCTGACTTCAACAAGCTGGTGAGCACCTTCCTCATAGTTGAGTTTGAGTTGAAGAACCACTAGGAGGAGAAGAAGCGCAAGAGGAATCTGTCACCTTCCATGGGTGGGAGCTCTCAATGTACACGAATGAAGAGTAAACCTCCTCCATCTCACATGTCGGCTTGACTGCTCCACGACCAATATGGATAGTGCGACATCCATCTTTCTTCGCTCCATAAGGGCAGCTTCCAAGACCAGCCAGTTCTCAAGGAAGTGTGGCAGGTGGCCCCGGTGGCCCGTGTTACAATTATGGGCGCGTCATGAACTTTGCGCGGGAATGTCCGTTCCCAAAACCCGAAGCTACAGTGACCACCCCAATGCCACCACTACCCGCACCCTCCTCTCATCAAGTCTAGAAGGCCGCCTAAGTTCCCAATTGCAATCGAGACAATTACACCACCATCGAGGAAGCTCACGAGGGAGACAACGTATTGATGGATATGTTGCTTGTGAATTCTTAACCTGCAATTGTGCTTTTTGATTCCAGTGCATCTCATTCATTTGTCAAGGAGAGTTATGTCTCAAGTCAAAACATGATCACCAAGACCCTACGTACCCCTTATCATATTGATGCACTCGGTGCCCGATTGCAAACCAACTGGGTCATTCATTTGGCCGAGATACTCATTGAGGGAGTTTAGTCTTTTGCAAACTTGTTTTTGCTTGATACTAGGGGAGTGGATGTCATATTGGGAATGAATCAACTTACCAAGAATAAAGCCATCATTGATTGTGCTAATAGCACTATCATTATTAACAACATGTCCAACACCCAAGTCCATTTGAAGTTTAAGAAAGTTAATCCTTGCCTTTATGCACTGAAGGTTGTCATAGTCACGGGTCTCCTAAACATTCCCATCGTGTGTGAGTTTCTTGATGTCTTCCCATAGGAATTGTCAGGAATGCCACCCGACAGAGCAGTGGAATTCTCTATTGATCTCTTGCCCAGTACGGCCCTGGTTTCGAAGAGGTCTTATAAGATGCCTCCAAATGAGTTAGCGGAGTTGAGGAAGCAGGTTCAGGAGTTGTTCTCAAAGGGTTTCATTCGTCCGAGCTCCTCACCCTGGGGATGCCCGACACTCTTTGTGAAGAAGAAGGACCAAACTCTTCGGATGTGTGTTGATTATCGTCTGTTAAATGAAGTCACTATCAAGAATAAGTATCCGATTACCGGTGCCCGGGTCTTTCCCAAGTTTGACTTGAGATTGGGCTATCAAGTAGGATAAGAGGAT
The DNA here is from genome assembly GCF_958298935.1 of Phragmites australis. Taxonomy (NCBI): domain Eukaryota; kingdom Viridiplantae; phylum Streptophyta; class Magnoliopsida; order Poales; family Poaceae; genus Phragmites; species Phragmites australis. The sequence goes on along the minus strand of NC_084936.1, from coordinate 13,785,104 downwards.
ATTCCAAAAACAGCTTTCTCTACCCGTTACGGGCTTTATGAATTCACCATCATGTCCTTCGGCCTTACCAATGCACCGACGTTCTTTATGTACTTGATGAACACAATCTTTATGGAGGAACTTGACAAATTTGTCGTGGTTTTTATCGATGATATTCTCATACACTCCAAGACTGAAGAAGAATATTCTGAGCATCTCTATGTTATTCTTGGCCGCCTTCGAGATCACAAACTATATGCTAAGTTCAGCAAGTGCAAGTTCTGGCTCAAGGAGGTCACTTTTTTGCGGCATGTGCTATCCGAGAGTGGTGTTGCAGTTGATCCGAGCAAAGTGCAAGAAGCCCTCAATTGGGTTCAACCCAAGCATGTCACAGACATCAGGAGTTTTCTCAGACTTGCGGGTTATTGCCGCCAGTTCATCGAGAACTTCTCCAAGAGTGCCAAGCTAATGACTGAGCTACTGAAGCAAGGAAGTGTATTTGACTGGTCGATTGAATGCGAGTTAGCTTTCCAAACTTTGAAGAAACTACTCACGACCGCTCCGGTTCTTGCTCAACCTGAAGTGGACAAGGGTTTTAACGTCTATTGCGATGCTTCCCTTATAGACCTCGGATGTATCTTCATGCAAGACGATCGGGTTGTTGGTTATGCCTCACGCCAGTTGAAGCGCCATGAGGAGAACTACCCAACCCATGACTTAGAGCTTGTGGTAGTTGTGCACGCTCTAAAGATTTGGTGCCACTATCTGCAAGGAAATTTGTGCCATATCTATATGGACCACAAAAGTCTCAAATACATCTTCACTCAAGCTGATCTGAACCTGAGACACAGAAGATGGATCGAGTTAATCAAAGACTATAAGATAGAAGTGCATTATCATCTTGGTAAGGCGAATGTGGTCACCGATGCACTGAGTCAAAAGGCCCGATGCAATTGTCTTATGGTCAAGACTGAAAATACCACACTTTGTGATGATTTTTCGAGACTTGGACTCAAATGGTCCCGGAGGGATTTCTTGCAAACTTGGAGATCAAATCCATCCTCCTGGATCAAATCAAAGAAGCTCAAAAGGATGACAAGGGCATGGCCCGAATTTAGGATAAATGAAGGAAGGCAAGGCTGTCTATTTTTCTAAGGATGATTAGGGTGTCCTATGGTTTGAGAAGAGACTAGTTGTTCCAAAGGTTGAGGCACTAAGGAAGAAGATTCTGGATGAAGCTCATGATTCTTTGTGTTCCATTCATCCAGGAAGTATCAAGATGTACCAAGACCTCAAGTCAAGATTCTAGTGAACTCACATGAAGCAAGAAATTGCTTGATATGTTGATGAGTGTGGTGTCTGCCAAAGAGTGAAGGCCAAGGACCTCAAGCCAGCCAATACGCTCTAGCCTTTGCCCATTCCCTTATAGAAGTGGGAGGAGATCGATATGGACTTCATTACCAGATTGCTAAAGACCTCTCATGGATATGACTCAATCTGTGTCATTGTGGACCGGTTGACAAAATCCACTCATTTCTTTCCTGTCATGACCATGTCTTCGGTCAAACAATATGTCGAGTTGTATCTCGCTATAATGGTTTCCCTCCATGGGATTCTGAAGAAGATCATTTCCGATTGAGGCACTCACTTCACTTCTCGTTTATGGAAGAGCATTCATGAAGCCATGGAAACCGAGCTCTTCCATAGCACCGCCTGCCAGCCTCAAACCGACGGTCAAACCGAGAGGGTGAATTAGGTTCTGGAAGACATGTTGCGAGCTTGTTCTCTCACATATGGCAAGAAGTTGAAAATTTGCTTGCCATTCGCCGAGTTCTCCTACAACAACAGCTATCAATTGAGCATTGAAACGTCGGCGTTTGATGCTCTCTAGCAAACAAAATTACTAGCATATCAATGCATATCGGATTAGCTAGCAAGGAAACTCAAACCTTTTAGTTTAACCTCTTCTTTCCTAGTTGTATGAGGTTCATCTTTGTTCTTATGTTGGTCAAATTCATTTGCTACAATCTGATTTTCACATTTAGATAGGATGATGACATCACACCTTCTTTTACACACAAGGTAAAGTCGTTCCTTGCTGTTCGTTCTTTCTTGGTAAGGAATGAGATTCTACTAAAGTTTTATGATGTTTTGTTGCTTAGGAATATGGAAGAAAAGCATCATAAGCTCACCTGGGCGTCATCCCACAAAAGCCAAGTCTACTTGAACTCAAAGTTGAGCTTAAGTCGGACTCCAAATTCGGTTGGGAGTCTCAAGTTAGTACGTCAATAAAACAGACATAACTTTCGCATACAGAGTCCAATTGAGACATTCTTGGACTTGCTAGAAAGCTTATGATGAACCCTTTCCTGGATCTAGTCCCACCTTTAGATTACTTACAGATAAATCAGAGTCGATGAAATAAGATGCTACATCACTGTTGTGGGCCTTATCGGGGTTAGAGTCCAGGTTGTGTAGCCTCTACCCATGTCCGCACAACTCTAAGATGACCTCCTCACATTCCCCCCAATTTATATACAGTAGCCATAATAGTTTAGACTTAGGTTTTGCTTAGATTATTCTGTTTTAGATAGTTTTACCGCTTGTTTAGTTTGTGAAACCCCAACTCGTATTCTTCATTGGTAATAAGAAATATTCAGATTGCATCTACAATGTTCTTGCTTGTGTTCTTCATTTGCTTGCAGAAAAAGCCTTCTTGGCGAGGCTAACTGCATTTAGCATGATTGATAGCCACGAAGTTGTGGTGTAATGGTTGCAAGGGTTCTTGATCTATTCTGGTCAGAGCCTTTAGATCATCAACATCGAAACTCTACCAAATCGACATACACATTACCACTCAGAAGATTGGGCCATACTCCCATGAAGTGGTATCAGAGCCTCAGTTGCCTATTAAATAATCTCATTTTCCCCTGTATTTAGTTGTGTTCCATCACCAAGAGTCCAAAAAATTACCCCATAAAAAGTTTTAGATCTTAGCCCTTATGCTGTCCAAAACCTATTGAGCCTTTACATATTTGATTTCAATTTTTGCGTTGTTGAATTTGAGTCTATTGTGGTGTCTTTGTTGCTGGTCTGTTCATTGTGTCTTGGTTCTAAATCTGCAAGTTTCCACCACCAATTCAGAGTTTAAGTCAATTCAGACTAGAATTCGATTCGAAGTGTGACTGACGGTGTAGGACCAAGAATGGTGACTATGGGGGAGGGGTGAATAGACGCCTTAACAGTTTCTTGTGAAATAGATGACCTTCTCATTTTTGTCATCCAACGCACCTAAAAAATTAATAGCGGAAGTAAAACCCGAGAGAATCAAGTTACTATAGAAATCTCTAGAAAAACTCATGGCTCTCATGGATGCGTATGAACTCTAGGTTCTATTGAAGTTCATCTCGTGAGTCATCGCCACAAATGCTAGCAACTTGAGTAAAGAAACATCCGAATCAAAGACAAGATCACCGGTAGAAGAAATTCTCCAAGTTGATGATCTAGAGGCAAGGGAATTCAAGACCCAATTGAATACATTAGTATATGAATTTTATGCCTCTAGCAACAAGAAGAACAATTTCGCAAGATGAGAAAATTTTAGCTTGTAACAAAAACACCACCGAAAAGGAAAACTCACTACAAAGCAAGGGAGCCAATAGAAAGAAACTAGAAGGGGATGAACACGAGCATCAAAGAAAATAATCTCTTCATTTCTTGCAGAGGACAACCCCCCTTTGGGCATATTACAAGATGTTTTCCCTCACAAAAATCTCTCACCAATTACAAAGGCTAAACTCTCCTCTTTCATTTCCTCTAAAACCCTAACATACATACTCAAATGGCTGACTCACCCTCTCCTTATAGCCCTAATCCTTTATTTATAGGCTTAGGGAGGTAACTTAGCTCTTAAGTTTCCTTGTACCCAAAATACCCCTCCCTTCCAATGGCCTCTTAACTACCACCAGGGCATTTTGGTCCATTTTTCATCTCGTCCATCGAACGACCGTGGCTTCTTTATTACTTAGCTTTGGCTTGACGCAAGCTTCGCGATGATGCCATGTGCACTCCACCCTTCTAGGTTTTGAGGCCAAACTATGAAACCACCTTGCACGCTTTTCAAAGCAAGCGATCCAATGTTGACGCGTATACTCCGTGTTGTGATCTTGACCGCCGACAAGTCACCCCGCTCCTGATCCTTTTCGCTTGACTTCATCAACACGCCGTCTCCATCCTTCCTTCGATACTTTGCTTGACCTTCATGTGCATAGCTAGGATCACCCTCGACTCCGCTCATCCTCCTCGATCATCTGGCACCAAGCATCCCGCTTGGCCCTGTTCATCCTGTCGTCAGCCACCAAGTTGCATCTATCACCTGCACAACACAAGACAAGCAAACACACATCTCCAAACCATCTCCAGTTAGTTCAAAATCAAAATCGTCAGCTTAAGACACATCCCAGAAAAATCATGAATGCCTGATAATCCGGTGTCCACAACTCCTGAGCGCCGTACCACCCAGTGTGTTCAACTCCCCAGACCGGCCGTCTGGAATCCTCTCTGAAAAGAAATAGTCCAGCGTACACATTTGCTCATTGCCGGACCATCCAGCGTGTTTATCTCCACCAGGCAACCATTTTGCAATCTCTCTGCAACAAATGGTCTGGTGTATTCTTCGATGTTCACATCTTCTATCGCCGGACCATCCGGTGCATGTAAGTCCAGCAGAGCCAATTTGCAACCTCGCTTCAAGAAATACTCCGACGTTCATTGTGCCCATCGCTGGACCATCCAGTGTTATTTCAATTTTTGCTTCTGAGTTGAAATACTCTAACATGTAGTATTCCTAGGCACTGGATGATCTGACGTGTACAAAATTTGCAGTGCTCAGAGACAAAAATGCCAACTCTATTTTCTCTATAACTTTGGTTAGTCATGGTCATAATTGCAGTACATAAACATGCTTATGCAATCCAACAAATCAACAAAACAAAACCACAACCTTGTCAATCACTCATCACATATAAACCAAGGTACAGTTCAACTTGATTTCTCAGACAGTGCTACCTCTTCACGTCCATATTTCTCATAGTTGAACTCCGTTCGAGTTGTTTAAGTACAGGTTGGAAAGCTTATGTCGTGTTCTTTCCAACCAATCTGGTTCCATTAACAGAGTCAACGTGTGCTCATTGGAGTCATTAAAACAAACAGACGCTATTAGCAGATAGAGATAGAGTCAGATTTTCCTTCTTAGTTTGCTTTGCTACGCATATTTTAGAGTTGGGAAGATTTGCCAACAATTGTTTGCACAAGTTGCTTGTTGCATAGGTACTTATTAGATAGAAGCTTTGCTAGCTTATAATTTTTGTTGCAACCAAAGTAATATTTATTGAGTTGCTATCATTTGTTGCTATAGTTTGAAAAAAAAAGAATCAAAGAGTGCCAAAAGAAAGAGTAAAAAAAGAAGCAAAGAGTGCCAAAAGAAAGAGTATAAAAAAATTAGAAGAAAGAGAATTCAGTTTGCATTGTGAATTTGTTCCATTGCACTTGTTGTGTATTTTGGGCTTGCTTGAGCTAGTTCTAGGAACGCGTTTAGGCCAACAACTATGATGAGTATAGTGGACTGTTGTTCAGCTTTGCTAATATGAATTCATTATTGCAATTCCTTGCTACTAAATACTACCTATCCGAGCTCCACCTTCTCTTGATCAGAACAGGTTTTCCTTGCAGCCTTCTCACTTGCACCCGTTAAGATATCACGAACCAGCCACCGGTTGTGCCACCTATTGTGATTGGTAAGACTACTTGCAAAAGCGTGGTAAGACTCTTGAGAGTTTGTGATTCTACTTCACCTCCACCACCTAGTAGTTTATAGGGATAATATATTTTTGTTGTCTTCTATTTGCTACTAACCATGGCCAGTATAAAGTTTGAGGAGGAGATGCAGGAATTCATGAGGAGTTAAATACAGGAATTGGATAAGTTACTTCAGAACTTGACAACTAAACAGATGAAGGAGATGCAAGCAAATTCCACTACCAATGCCTTATCTATTCCGATGGTTCAAGCTAACCTTTTGCAGGATAAGAAAATCATCTAAGCGATGGATAATGAAAATAAGAGCAAGGAGAAAGAGGAGACACCTGCTGCCCCATGCATGTTAGAAAAAGGTACAAACGCTAATACACCTATATCAGCTGAGGAAGATAACAAATGTAATGAAAAAGGTGCCACAATCACTCAAGGTGAGAATTATTTTGAAGTGTAAGAATTGTCCACCAATGAGCTAGTTGAACTAATTCTTGAGTTATCTTTGTCAAAAGAGGGTTGCTTAGTGTTCTTTGTGACAAAAAAGAGTTGTGTGATAATGCTTCACTTATATCACAACCACAACTTGTGCATGAATATATTAATTCTATTTTACAAATGAATAGTTGTTCTAAAATTAAACAAGTTCAATGCATTGCTAGTGAGCAAGAAGAGCTGAAATTACTATATTCTCTAAATACTTTAGGTTATATTGAATTTAATGTTCTTTTTGTTCTAAATAGTTTAGATGAGAATTTAAAACTTAATTCTAACTTTTCATGCTTGTCACAAAATAGTTTTCATGTTACTGGCAAATACAATGATAAATTATAATATATGGTGCATAGATTTTATATTTGTTCAAATATGAAACCTTCTATTATTGTGCCACAATGTGATCATTTAGAGAACTACAGTAACAATATTAATGGCATGTCATATTTTTCTAGTTTTATTTGCAAACTACATAATAGTTCTCAAGAATGGGAGCGTGCTATCATACCCTACAATTATTGCTTTGCCTTTAGTTGTACAGAAGATGCAAATTGAAACCGAGTTTCCAAGCAATAACTTATCTTTTAAAGAAGAGGAGCAAAAAAATGAGACATCATACATTGTACCAATATTGTCTACTATGACAAATTATGATTAGGTAAAATCGGTTCAAAGAGAATTGCAATTGTTTGATAAAGAACTTATGATATTACATAAGGAGAGTTCCTTGCGTATTTTGCATTGTGTAGAAGTTTATGGGCAAGATAATGCTATACTCAAACCGATAATAATTTGTTGTAAAGAAGGGGAGTATGATGAGGACATCACACTTTCGGATACACACAAGGCGAACTCGTTCCTTGCTGTTCATACTTTCTTGGTAAGGGATAGGATTCTACTAAATTCTTATGATGTTTTATTGGTTAGGAATATGGGAGAAAAGCATCTCAAGCTCACTAGATGTCATCCCACGAAAGCTAAGTCTATTCAAACTCAAAGTCGAGCCCAAGTCGGACTCCAAATTCAGTTAGGATAATACGTTAATAAAATAGGCATAACTTTCACATATGGAGTCCAATTGAGGTGTTCTTAGACTTGCTGGAAATTTTATGATGAGCTCTTTCCAATGGATCTGCTCTCACCCTTAGATTCGTTATTGTTGGGGGGAAAATAGACCAGCCTGAGGATAATAGTTGAAGATTACCATCCAGGTCCCTCCAGAGTCTTGATCTCCGGACCCTAAGTTAAAAGCTCGATCTCCGAAGTCATCAAATCCCTTCACGGCACCCCTTTATACCTGTGAAGCCTTCCCTTGGCTCAGCTGGCTCGGTCTCCCGAAGCCTCCCAAAAACCCAACCTCCCGAAGCCTCGGTCCCCAGAAGCTTCGGCCTCATGAAGCCCCAGCCTTCCCGAGTCCTGCTTCCCAAAGCTCTCACCTCCCGGTTCCATGCCTCCTGAGGCCCCCACCTCGGGCTACTCAGGCAGCCTTCCCGAAGGCAGTAAGGTGAGTCAGCAGGCTTTGGGAAAGATCTGCTAGAAGGAGAGCATCGGTCGTGCTTTGCCTGCAAGGAAGTGACCGGTATTAAAAGCCTAGGCTAAGGGACGCCGCTCTAACACCCCGGCGTGATGGAGGCTATCTTGACACCCCTGACAGTGCGGCGCTGGGCCACAATCGGTGTCCAGCTCACCCCCTTCAGGGGGCAGGTACCACGATAATTACCACAGTGGATATTTATCTCCTCGAAAGGGTAGAAGGTAGTTATCCAGCATAAGGCCCAGTAATTTGGTCAGATCCCGGATATTTGTACATTATGATAACTTGTACGCTAAGCTACGTACGACCCTATAAATAGGAGGCTATGGTCCTCTAGGTAGGAGACGAGCAAGATAGAAAAAGGGACACAAAGGTGAAAACACACCAAGTCTCGCTGTGATACTCCTCCCAGAGTGATCCATTTTTTCTACTATCAATACAGTCATGGTGTTCTTTCCTCTTATACTTCGTCTCCAAGCTTGAGTCTCCTCCTTAGAAGAAACTCTCGCTGTACTTGCTGGGGCAAGAAAAACTTTTACTCCAGCAGCGCGCCGTCCGTGGGGACTCGAACACAGAAGTGCTAAGAGAGGTAGGAATCCACCAGGAAAACCACCAAAGGGTTAGCTAAAACCGTTATACCCACCATTGCAAGCATGCAACCATATGCATGGCTGCCTTAGCCATACACACCGTATGCATGCTCCAGCCCCATTGCCGTGTGGGACGGCGTTCCTCCGAACTTGGCCAACTCAGAACCCTGGGTCGGTACAGGAACTCCAGAAGGTGTGGAGGCCTTCCAACCTCTAGACGACGAAGACCTCACCGCCTCAAGAGAGGACGCGACCGAAGCCACGATCAAGCAAGCCGCCTTCCAATGGTTCTAGGTGGTCCAACCTAGGAGTGCTCCCACCTGGACTTGGTCCCCAGGTATCCCCTTCGACCATACCTGGGATACCCCGAGTGAGCCAACATTTTCGGAAAGTCTGTCCACCTAGTGCCCTCCTTGGGCCCCTCAGGCGAAAGAGGGTTCCAAGGAGACGGAGGGCTCTGGGGTGCGTGGACCCCACCAGCGCCTCCGACGCCAGCCTCGCAACGCCAACCACGCATAAGGAACCCCTAGCCCACCTCGTCCAGGAAGGCATAGTCAGAACCACTTCGGCCCCAAAAGCCGGTGCACGGGGCAGCCTCGATGGTCTCCCAAGGGGGAAGAAGACCTGGGGGAAACCATAGGCTCCAGGACACACCGCCTTCGGTAGCGACTCCAACGACAACTCCAAGCTCCGGCGCCCCCAGAGGCACACGGGTGCGTCCTGCACGGACCAGGGCACGACCACAACACCAACGACTGTCGCACCCTCATGACCTTCTGGGAGGAATACTTGGAAGGCAAGCAAGGCCGCAGAAAGAGCGGGCGAAGGACGACGCTGGGTCCGGAGGCCCAGGGCCAACTCCTGGGCAAATCCCCGGCTCCTCAACCCTGCACCGTCACTACCGACCCTACCAACGGTACCACAACAAGCAACAAGAACTGAGTCGCAGACATGCCATCGCCAAGCTCCGAACGGAGCACCTCCGAAGCCGGGCAGCGGCTAAGGGCCGAAGAGGTCGAGAATCGCCTTTCCCAATTAACCTTCGACTACGTCTCCAACATGCCGTCGCCAGGCTCTGGATGGATTACCCCTAGGGCCAAGCAACGGCTAAAGGGTGAGGGGGTCAAGCACTGCCTCTCCCAGCCTAGCCACAGGCTTCGAGGCCACCAAGCCTCGTAATAGAGGCCTTATTTCTACAAAGGTACGCCCGCTATTAACCACCAAGTAGTTTACCTAGTGATCTATCTTTCATACGACCAGGTTAGAGTTTGTTGGAGGCCTCCAACCATACTACTAGAAGTCTTTTTTCAATAGATAGCCACTAGGTAGAAGTAGTGAAACTTAAGTTACATTCTCATTTAGCATGAACAGTTATATAACCTAGCTATATTCTACGCAACTACTAGCTTCTTATTGAGAACAGTAGATTGCAAAACTTAGCTAGTATAACCATGCAAACGTGACAAGCCCACGTACCATGGATGTAGTATTCCTAGGTCACCTAGAAGGCAAGACTGCCTAGTTTTTCTGGAAGGCATTGCGTAGTCTCGGTAGACAGTGAGGCCCACACACTACGGGCGCCGCTTATGCCTAGGTTACCTGCAATGCAGATTATGCCCAGGGTGCCATGGAAGGCATTTGCATAGCCTCAGGTGTCGAAGCCACGCCCCGGGGGATGTCCTCGGTGGCGGAGTTGCGGTGCTCTGAGGAATGCTGTCGCAAGGAATTCTCGTTGCATGATATGCCTACACACCGCGGGCATAGCATGCCTAGGTCAACTGGAAGGCAAGTCTGCCTAGGTTTCTTGGAAGATATTGTGTAGCCTCGATAGTGTGTAGATACCCATTATCAAGGGACTTCCTTGGTAATGTAGTTGCGGCACCCCCGAGGGATTTCTCCGGAGGTGTGACAAACCCACGCACCAGTAAGCATTGCTTGCCTGAACCCAAGGTCACCTGAAAAGGTTTCTCGGAGGGTAAGCTTTTCCCTGGTAGGAAGTGGAGCCCACACACCACGGGCGTAGCATGCCTAGGTCACCTGGAAGGCAAGACTGCCTAGGTTTCCTGGAAGGTATTGTGTAGCCTCGATAGTGTGTGGACACCGCATATCAGGGGACTGCCCTGATGTGAGGATGCGGTGCTCTAAGAAATGCTGTTGCAAGGAATCCTCTCTGCACGACATGCTTATATACCGCAGGCACCGCTTGTGCCTAGGTCACCTGCAAGGCAGATTATGCCTAGGGTGCCCTAGAAGGCATTGCATAGCTTCGGTCATATAAATTCCATGCACCAGGGCACATCCTTGGTGGACAGTGTTGCGGTGCACCCCGGGCGTTTCCTCGGGAGCATGACAAGCCTACACACCGTGGGCATAGCATGTCTAAGTCACCTGGAAGGCAAGACTGCCTAGGTTTCTTGGAAGATATTGTGTAGCTCTGATAATGTGTAGGACCTTCGGCATTTATACATGCCAAGGAGTCTTACAAAAACCTCCAACAAAAATGGAGAGTCTTACACAAACCTTCGGCAAAAATGGAGAGTCTTACAAAAACCTCCGACAAAACAGAGAGTCTTACAAAAACCTCCGACAAAAATGGAGAGTCTTAGACAAACCTCCGGTAAAAATAGAGAGTCTTACAAAAACCTCCGACAAAACAGAGAGTCTTACAAAAACCTCCGACAAAAATGGAGAGTCTTACACAAACCTCTGGAAAAAAGGAGAGTCTTAAAAAAACCTCCGACAAAAATAGAGAGTCTTACAAAAACCTCTAACAAAAACAGAGAGTCTTACAAAATCCTCTGATAAAATGGAGAGTCTTACAAAACCTCTCACAAAAACAGAGAGTCTTACAAAAATTCCGCACAACAGAGAGCTTCACCAAACCTCCGGTAAAAATGGAGAGCTTTACCAAACCTCCGGTAAAAACGGAGATCTTTACCGAACCTCCGGTAAAAACAGAGAGCTTTACTAAACCTCCGGCAAAAAACGGCGAGCTTTACCAAACTTCCGATAAAAACTGAGAGCTTTACCAAACCTCTGGTAAAAACGGAGAGCTTTACCAAAACCCCAGCAAAAAACGGCTAGCTTTACCAAACTTTCAGTAAAAACGAAGAGCTTTACCAAACCTCTGGCAAAAAACGGTGAGCTTTACCAAACCTCCGCACAACGGAGAGCCTTACAAAACCTCCGGCAAAATGGAGAGACTTCCAAAAACCCCTGTGATGGGGATGTTTTCCAAAAACTCCGCCAGGCAAAAATGTTCTGAAAGGACCTAACGGGAAGAGTACCTCGGCATCTTGAAGGCTAATGCCTCTGTGCCAAAGGGATACGAAAACCCGCTTGCCTCCTAAGAGCACAACACACAGATAAATGGGGTATAAAAATCCCCCTCCTTATAGGGAAAGGTATGACCCGCGTGACTCAAACACGTATGGTAAAAGGTAAAATCATTATCCTACCATCTCCTTTAAAGACACATTTCATATGTCATTTTATGAGTGTTATACTAACATTTAATAAAAGCACATGCTTCATGGCACGGGAAACATAGTGGAACCCTCGACTGTCCATTGCAGAGACCGCAATTCATGGCAGTGGCTAAGGGCCAAGGGGGTCGCGGACCACCTCTCCCGCCTAGCCTTCGGCTTCGCCTCTGACATGCTGTCGCTAGGCTCTAGACGGAGTACCTCCAGAGCCAGGCAACGGCTTAGGGCCGAGGGGGTCGCAGACCACCTCTCCCGCCTAGCCTTCAGCTTCACCTCCGATGCGCCATCTCCAGGCTCCGGATGGAGTACCTCCAGAGCCGGGTAGCGACTAAGGGCCGAGGGGGTCGCGAACCACCTCTCCCGCCTAGCCTTCGACTTCGCCTCCGACGCGCCATCGCCAGGCTCTGGATGGAGTACCTCCAGAGCCAGGTAGCGGCTAAGGGCTGAGGGGGTCGCGGACCACCTCTCCCACCTAGCCTTCGGCTTTGCCTCTGACGCACCGTTGCCAGGCTCCGGACAGAGTATCTCCGGAGCCAGGCAGCGGCTAAGGGTCGAGGGGGTCGCGGACCACCTCCCTCGCCTAGCCTTCGTCTTTGCCTCCGGAGTACCTCCAGAGCCAGCTAGCGGCTAAGGGCCGAGGGGGTCACGGACCACCTCTCCCACCTAGCTTTCAGCTTTGCCTCTGATGCGCCGTCACTAGGCTCTGTACGAAGTACCTCCGGAGCCGGGCAACGGCTAAGAGCTGAGGGGGTCGCTGACCACCTCTCCCGCCTAGTCTCCGGCTTTTCCTTCGATGCGCTATCGCCAGGCTCCGGATGGAATACCTCCACAGCCGGACAGTGGCTAAGGGCCGAGGGAGGTCATGTACCACCTCTCTTTCCTAGCCTTCGGCTACGCCTCCGACACATCATCGCCTTCAACCTGGGCAGTCACTAAGGAACCCGAAGGGTCAAGGACCACCTCTAGAGCTCATCTCCAAAGGTTCCAGATGGACTTCGCTGAGTCAAAAATCTGGAACAAATTGGGAAGGAGGACCTAGCAGTGCCAAGCCGAGGAGTACGCAATAACTGGGGACGACGAGGTTGCCACTGCTCCACCCGGTTCTCCTTAGTTACCCTACTACGTATCTATGACCACCAGATTCCCGAGGCTACCTCTCCCCCAAAAGGAATGAAATCAGCGATAATCTATGCGAAGTCTCGATGCCCCCATCGTCAAAAGAACAAACCATCGCCTTCGAAGGGGACAAAGAAGCACGGTTTGGAGGCACGAAGGCACGCGCGCATGCGGTCACCCGTTCGAAAGATCCCCTCGCACTCTGATACGGAAGGAGACACGACCGTTCCTGAAGGTCCATGTTATATTCTCAAACAACTAGTACATCCAGGGGACACATACTGAAGCAACAGTACAAAAATTGCCACAAAGAAGATAGATCCCTATAGAGCAAAATAGGGAAAAAAAGAGTACAAGGTGATTGAGTTCAGCCATGAGACATGGATATATCACGGCGTCACCAAGTACGCCACCCCCGTGACCGCCCTCACCTCCTACGGGTCCCGGCAAGGGCCACGCATGGGACAGCGTATGCACCTCATCTACGGCCTACCGCTATGGAAGCCGATATAGTAGCCAGCTCCTGAGCTATCGAAGGACGCTGAGGAGTTCGAGGAGGTCGCCAGCGAGGCCTTCTCCCTCACCATGCTGGCCTCCTCCTCCTTCGCCGCCGGGTCCACAAACAGCTGCTCACTCTCCCCCTGCAGGAGATCCCAATCGATCTCCTCATCGTCATCGGAGATATCGATGATCTTGATAGGCATGGCCTCCCCGGCCAAAGGTTGGGCCGGAGCGATGGGCAACCGCCACCCCTGTAGAGATGGAAGCGGTGTGACCACCGACGCCTCTGCCGATGATCGAAATGGTCCAGCTCCTGAAGAAGCCATCGAGATCATCGACATCTCCGAAGAGGATAAGGAGGAAGACAATGCCATACTCAAGTCAAGGTTAACTGCTCACTCGTGGGACTGTGGAGACTCTAGCCAGGTAACTCCAGCTTTATACCCGGGCCACGCAGCCACGTAGGTCCAGAAGATGAAGCGGAACCAACACCGCCGTGTCCCCCCATTGAACACCTGGGGGGTGCGTGGCCATATCTGAGTTCCAACACGTGGCAGCGCTCCACGACGAATGCCTCGTTTTCTCGCACGGACATCCCGTCACATTAATAACACAAAACCCTTTCGGCGCGTGACAGGGGCATGGGAACAAGACCCTAAACGACCCCCCTCATTGTCTAGTCAGAGCGCGGCAGTGGCACGTCTTGTCTTGCCAGGCAAACGCGTGGGATTCTCTAATCCCATACGTAACCTCTACTCTAGAAACCTCAAGGGGCAAGAAAAGCCATACCGAAGGAATCTGGATAGCCCATATTGGTCCCACCACGGACCCCGAAAGTACACCACATCCATCAGCCTCTAACCCGGGGTCCCTACGCCGCACATGATAGCTCCAACAAGCTCTGGGACAGATCGCCACCACCAATACGCCATCAGCCTTGGGCTCGCCATCGACGTCCAAGGTTTCTAAAACGAAAAAACTTATTAAAGGACAGAGAATTTCCATCAGGCATCCTTGATGCTATACCAGGCTGGGGTTGATTTTTCCTCTGTATCCTCTCCCCATTCCAAAACATCAGGGCCCAAGAATGAAGGCGTACTGTTTGGGGGAAAATAGACCAGCCTGAGGCTAATGGTTGAAGATTACCATCCAGGTCCCTTCAGAGCCTTGATATCTAGACCCTCAGTTAAAAGCTCGATCTCCGAAGTCATCAAATCCCTTCATGGCACCCCTTCGTACCTGCGAAGCCTTCCCTTGGCTCAACCGGCTTGGTCTTCTGAAGCCTCCCAAAAACCCGATCTCCTAAAGCCCCAGCCTTCAAGAGTCCTGCTTCTCAAAGCTTTCACCTCCCGGTTCCATGCTTCCCGAGGCCCCCACCTCGGGCTGCTCAGGCTACCTTCCCGAAGGCAGCAAGGTGAGTCAGCAGGCCTTGACAAAGATCTATCGGAAGGAGAGCACCGTCGTGCTTTGCCTGGAAGGAAGTGACCAGCATTAAAAGCCTAGGCTAAGTGACGCCGCTTTGACACCCCGGCGTGATGGAGTCTATCCTGACACCCTTGACAGTGCGGCGCCAGGCCGCAATAGGCGACCGGCTCACCCCCTTCAAGAGGTAGGCATCACAATAATTACCATGGTGGATATTTATCTCCCCGATAGGGTAGAAGGTAGTTATTCGGGATAAGGCCCAGTAATTTGGTCAGATCTTGGATATTTGTACATTAAGATAACTTGTACGCCAAGCTACACACGGTCCGATAAATAGGAGGCCATGGTCCTCTGGGCAGGAGACGAGCAAGATAGCAAAAGAGACACAAAGGTGAAAACACACCAAGTCTCGCTGTCATACTCCTCCCAGAGCGATCCATTTTTTCTACCATCAATACATTCGTGGTGTTCCTTCCTCTTAAACTTCGTCTCCAAGCTTGAGTCTCCTCCTTAGAAGAAACTCTCGCTGTACTTGCTGGGGCAAGACGAACTCTTGCTCCAATAGTTATAGATGAATTAGAGTCAATAAAATAGAATACATTATAGATGAATCAGAGTCAATAAAATAGAATAGATCTTATGATGAGCTCTTTCCAATGGATATCCTCTCACCACTACACCAACATCTGCTACCACTTCTCCAATAATACAAGGGCCACTCACTAGAGCTTGGGCTTATCAACTCAATTATCAGGTGAATACGTTCCTATGTCTTGATGCAAATGATTTGTAGAATAGAATTCTATTTAATCCTTATGATGTTTTTATTGTCCTTAGAAACCGTGGAGAAGTACCAAAAAAGGTCAAGAATAAACCAGGTCATGTATGCGAGTTCGACTCGGATTCGGCCCTATTGATAGCACCACTTTAAAACGGCCATAACTAATGATCCACAAGGGTGTCGGGAGCCCATGAGTACTTGATGGAAAACTCTCTTTGTCTGCTTTCCAACTGATCCAGTTTTGCCTCCAAATTCCATTTGAGCTGTCGAGAGTCTGTAAAACAAATTGCATCACTTTTTTAGTTTGAGTCGAAGTAGGCCTTAGGGTTTGTAATCGAGTTGTATTCGGTTTCCATGTTTTGGGCAGATGTCCTCCTCCTCCTATCTCATAAATAGCCAGCCGCACCCTCCTATAGGGTTTGGGGTTTTGTTAGATTGGTTTAGCCACGTGCAAACTTTGAGTCTTCAAGTTGTACAGGATAGCCACCTTGTCAAGATCATCAATAGAACCCCACTTTATTTGTGTTTCAATATATTTGTAAATTTAGATTGCTTTTACTTGAGTTCTTGATTGTTCTTCGGTTGCTCGCGGGAATTGAATCTCATGTTCAGGTTGATTGTGCTCAAGGCAAGGTCAAGAACCCTCTGGAGTTGGTTTAGCAATTGCTAAGGTGCATCATCATCGTACGGTGTAGTCAGATCATCAAAGTCACTTCCACCAAATCGAAAGAATCCGTCTCATAAAAAGATTGGCACCAATCTCCTTATCAAGTGGTATGAGATTTCTAGGTTGATCGGTGAGAGGTTTCCTTTTTTATTACTAGTACATTGTTTCATCCCTAAAGTCCCAAAAAAGCCAAAAAATATTAGGTTAGATCATACCATTCGAACCATTGGTTTTAGCCATTAGCAATTTTATCATCTAGTATTTGTATTGTTGAATTTGTTCTACATCCATCTAGAAGTTGTTGGTCGCATTCTTTTTGCATCACTTAAGCCATCGCTTTTTGCTCCAATCTGTTTCATTGTTTTGTTCATGTTTTGTTATCGGAATATAGTGTTTCTTGATCTGTTGGAAAGCTTGTGTCATCTTTTGTCTAGTTGTGTCCACCAATACCAGAAAAATACCAAAAATAGTGCCACGAAAAATTTTCATCCTCTAATTACCTGCTGGTTTGCGCACCCTTAATTTTTATAGCAATCATCTTGCTGTTTGGAGCGAGTAGCTAGTTCTTGCTGGTTCTGCAACAAAACATCAATTATATCTACTGAGTTGCACATTTTTGTTTGTGAATCCATCTGTTCTTTGTGACAACTTTGATCCTATTTGAGACTAGCTTGTTGAATTTGCTCGAGGGGCTCCTCATTGGTAGGTTGTGCGCCACAAGTTTTTGTTTCATCAAGTCATGATCATCATCACGTGTTCATGATCCCTGCTGTTTTGCAAGTTTGTGTTGGCCAAAAAAATAAAAAAGAAAAGAAAACAGAACTGAAAAAAATATATATAGAAAAAAAAGGAGGCCAAAAGTTTCTTTTATATCAAGTATATTTTGTTTGGGGCTGCAGTTCATCAAGTTTTGTTTGGCATGCTAGTCTTTGAGCAATCTTGTGCCCTCTTATTTCAAATTTGAGCAATAGCTAGCATCTCTCCTTGAACTGTTGCAATACAACCTTCGACGACACTCTCAATTTTTTTTATATAGCTCATCCTTTGATTGCAATAGTCCCATTATCTTTGTGTGTGCGTGTTGTTGTCTACTCTTCATTTTTATCGCTTGATCAGCAACTAGGCTAGTGGTTTAGCATCTTTCCAGCGTGCATTACTATTTGATAGATTGTGCCACTAAATTGTGAGCACGAGAAAACTATATCCAAGCTCCACATTCTACCCTATACGCTTGTTTGGTCCCTTGGTAGTTGCTTTATCCAAGCTTCGAAGAACTTTTGACACCGCCAACGGTCGATAACACTTGCTGCACGGTAAGAACTTGCAAGAGCTTTGGTTAAAGCTTGATAATTGAGCGACTTTTCACCACATCCTATGTAGTGATAGGAATATTATCTTTTGTGTTTCTTATCTTCTACTAACAATGTCAGGTAACGAGAGTCCATAGCAATACTCTCCATGCATGAAGGGTATTATTTCTCACTTTGAGAGGATGATGAGGATCACCACCGAGGGCCTTTGCGAGGATGTACGACTCACTAATGACCATATGTCGCTGCAAGAAGACCGGCTCCAGTCCATCGAGACGGCACAGGGAGTTGCTAACACTAACCTTACCACCATTTTATCTAGACATGATATGCTTGCAGCTGCTGCCCCGGAACCTTCCAATGGTGAAAACTACAAAAACTATGCCACTTATTCGGAGCATGATAATGTAGTCAATTACGACAACAACCATGACCATCATCGGCTAAGCTTTAATTGGCAAGGTATGCGATGTGATCCACCGCGACGTGAGGTACGTGATCGTGATGACTTTTCTCTAAGGTAAAATTCAACATGCTGTCGTTCGAAGGTAAATATGATCCCGTTGGTAACCTTAGTTGGGAATTACTTGTTGATCAAAAATTTGTATGCCATGATTTTCCTGAGGATAGAAGAGTTTGGGATGCCACTAGTGAATTCATTGATTTTGCTTCTATTTGGTGGAAAGAGCATTGCCCCCTTCATCCAAATAATATACCCACCACTTGGGAAGCATTAAAGCCGATCATGAGACATTGATTTGTTCCCTCATACTATGCTAGAGATTTATTAAACAAATTGCAGCGCTTACGCCAAGGTACTAGTTTAGTAGAGGAATATTATCAAGAATTGCAAGTTGGCATGTTGCATTGTGGTTTAGTTGAGGATGAGGAGGCTTCTGTGGCTCATTTCTTAGGTGGTTTAAATTGAGAAATCTAGAATATTCTAGATTATAGGGAGTATAATTCGATTACTCGTTTATTCTATCTTGCTTGTAAAGCTAAACATGAGGTACAAGGATGACAATTGAGGATGAAAACTAACTTTTTAGCAAGTCACACTACTTCGTGGACACCTCACACATCCGCTATTCTGTGGTATGTACCACCACACCAAGATCCTCCATCAACAAACCTGCATCATCTACTTCAATTTCAGCACCCTGAACACCTGAACCGACGAAAAGTGCCACACAAGTTTCAACGAGAAGTTCATCGTCATCGGTTGCATCAACAGGACGCACAAAAGACACTCAATGCCATCACTGTAAGGGTTTTGGCCACATGATGAGGGAGTGTCCGAGCAAGTGCATGCTAATAATTCGTGAGAATGTCCGAGCAAGTGATCTTGACGAAGAAACCTATGCTTTGCTTGCTGAACATGAAGATGACAAACCAAATTCAGATCATGAAGAAGTGCACGTGAGTGCCGGTGATGCGGACCAATATTTGAGTATTATTGCACAATGCGTGCTTAGTGCTCAGATTGCTCGTGCTGAGATCAGCACCACAACTTGTTTCAAATTAAAGGCGTCATCGAGGAGCAATCAGTTCGTATAATCACTGATGGTGGGAGTTGTAACAATTTGGCCAGCATGGAGATGGTGGAAAAGCTATTACTCTCCACTAGACCGCATCCTCATCCCTACTACATTCAATGGTTCAACAATAGTGGTAAGGTTAAGGTAACTCATATGGTGAGAGTACATTTTGCTTCAGGTTCTTATCATGATTATGTTGATTGTGATGTCGTACCTATGCAAGCTTGCTCTATGTTGTTAGGTAGACCACGGTTAAGCATATGATAAAGATTATTTGCATCATGGTAGAGCAAATCAATATTCTCTCATGAACAAATGAAAGAAGATTGTGTTACATCCTATGACTCCTGAACAAATTTTGAAAGATGATCTTGCTAGAGCTAGAAGAAATCATGAGACCCCAAAATCTGAAAATCATATTGTAGCAAGTGAGTTGGAGCAATCTTATAACTAGAATAAAACTAAACCAAGTCTTTCTATGGCAATAAAATTAAAAGGTTCACATTTCCTTGCAACTAAATCTGATATTTCAACTCTAGATATTAGAAATTGCATTTGTTACGGTTTGATATGCAACGAAGCATTGTTTTCATTCTAGGATATTCCATCTTCTTTGCCTCTAACTGTTGCTAACCTTTTACAGGAGTGCACTGTCATCTTTCCAAAGGGTGTACCACAAGGGCTGTCAATAATTCAAGGTATTAAGCACCAAATTGACTTCATTCTAGGGGCCTCTTTGCCTAATCTTGTGCCATACAGAACAAATCCTGAAGAAACTAAGGAGATACAATGTCAAGTTCAAGAATTACTTGATAATGGGTATGTGCGTGAGTCTCTTAGTTGTCACACCCTAATTTTCAAATTTTGCAATTCTCTAAAATTTTCCTAGATTTAATTTGAGTTTAAACAAATAGCATAGGATAAAACCAAATTTCTAAATTCAAACTCAAATTTGAATTAGGAGTATTATTTGTTTGAAGGCATTCATGCTGGAGTTAGGCATTTAGGTTTTTGGTTGACTTATTTGAATTGTTTGCTTAAGAAATACTTAGCAAAGTTTAGATATAATAGAAAATAGTTTTGGAAAAAGGAGAAAGAAATGAAAAAGAAAATATTAAAACTCCCTCCCGGGCCGCTCTTCCTCCTTCGGCCCACTCTCCCATGCCGGCCCATTTCTTTCCCCACCTCACGCCGCTCCGCCTGGGCCGCGCCTCTGCTCCGGCCCAGCGTCCTGCGTCGCGCGCCCTTGCCAGCCCGCTCAGCCGTCCACGCCAAAGACGCCCCTCACCGAGCCGCCTTCACCCGAGTCGCCGCCAAGTGGGGCCCGCATGTCGGAATCGTCTTCCACCCGGACTCCGCCGCCGTATCCGAGTCGGTCCGCCGCTGCCTTTGAGAAGTCCTGGCCCGTCCCGACCTCCTCTCGCCGTCTATATAACACCGGCCGTCCCCCTTGGATCTCCCATAGCCAAACCCGCCGAAACCCGAGCCCAAAATCGCCGAATCGCCGAGAGCCTGCCGCCGCTGCCATTAGAGCCGACCGAGCTCGCCAACTCGCCGATTCCATCGCACTTTGCCGCCGACTAGCCGCCCAGCAGCTCCTCCATCGACCTCCGAACGCGCCGGTGCCTTTGTCTTTGCTTCCCAGCCGCCGGAACCCCTCCGCCGACGAGCTCTTGTGCGCCACTGCCTCCCTCACCGCCGCTGGACCTCCCCCGTGTCGCGCCGCCCGAGGTGAGGGCTCAAACGGAATCCCCTGACCCTCTTGAAGCTTATCCGCCACTCGTCGTCGAAGTCCGAAGTCGGCGACGACCTTTTTCCCTCCGCTCCGGCCCCGCCACGTCCCGAGCCGGCGTCGCCATCTTTGATCTGTGCCGCCGCCGGTTCTGTCCCCAAATGTCCTGAGCCGTCCGATCTAGTCCGAACGGCCCAGATTAGATCGAGATACCTCTTCGGCCACCCAATCCCGAGTTGCCACGTGTCGCCTCTTTAAACGCAGTCAGCACCTTAGCCACGTCACCCTGCCACATCAGTGCCACATGTGCGCCACGTCAGCCATTACGCCCAGTCATCTACCCAGACAGCAATTCAAGCTTTTCCAGTACAAAGATAATTCCAGATAATTCCTTTAATTGGTAATTTTGCAGAAAGACCCCTAGACTTTTCTGTAATTACCTAAGAGCCCCTGTCTTTTTACAGTTTAGTCCCTGAACTTTTTCATAATTACAAATAGGTCCCTCTATTTTTACAAAAAGGTCCCTATACTTTTCCATAATTACAATTAAGTCCTTTTTTAAATTAAAATCAACCCTAATCTTGTTTTTAGCATATCTTTTCCGTCGTAGCTCCGATTTAAGCGATTCTTGCGCCGATAGATTCGTTTCTCTAAGCTCTATCTTTCTAGATAGGTTTTGTCTTGTTGTTTCTCTGGTTTGTGCTCTGTTTTTAGTATGTTTTGTTTGTGTGCTTTGCCGGTTGTTGTGCGATTAGTCGTCAACACCCCGGAACAGTTTGAAGAATATCAAGACCAGGAGCAAGAATACATTGAGCAGCAACAAGGAGAAGGCAAGTGTCCTTGATCATCTTGAACCTATGTTTTTAAATGTTTTGGTTTTACAAAACTGCATGCATTGTCTGTCAATATGATGGTAGTCACCTATGTTAGGGTTTTTTCCTAGATTTTCCCTTGTCATCCCTTGGAACCTAGATGGTTTATGGTTAGGTGTATTTTGTGGGTAGAGTGCTTAGCCATGCTTTTGGGATATTGGGAAGTGTCATATACTTGACTAATGAACATATGCAACAATAGTGGTTAACTGGTTAATGGTCTAGCAACATGGAACCTTAGGCCTTGAGCAAAGTGGGTTGTCATGGTTATGACGTTGGTTTAGTGTTTGCTCAAGTAACATAAGTAAGGACCGGTTCGTGGAGCGACAACCGAGAAGCTCCGTACAAACACGAGACTGATTTGGGAAGGCTTAGCCGATTAATTAGGGTTCTTCCAGTGTTGTGTGGACCAGAGGGGAGGCGTGGATGAGAGAAGGTAATTCTCAGAAACCACATGGTACAAGAGGGGGCTTCTAGGTGGTAGTACCTAGCGGTGAAACCTGGAGTGTTGGTGACACATACTGGGAGGATTCTTTGTAAAGGCTTCGTAGTGATCTCCTGGCAACACACCACTGGCGTGTGTATAGTGCTTGGCCGGCATTGCAACATGAAGACTTTAGTCATCTGCTTGCAGGTGATGAAATCACGACTCGTGGGAAAGTTGTACAACCTCTGCAGAGTGTAAAACTGTTATAACAGCCGTGCTCACGGATATGAGAGACTTGGATCCCCACATGATTAGATGGTGGTTTGGTTTTGGTTCTGGTACAGGGAGTACTAGATAGTTGTGGTTATGGTTCTGGTACAGGGAGTGCCATAAGGTTATAGTATGCAAGGTGGGGAGCCTTGTATGCTGGGTTTGCACTGTATGGGTTACATTCACTTAATAACTGTTTAATGCTTTTTGAGTCCAAATATGTTTTCTTTACTTGCATTTACGCAAAAATACCATGTGTCAGCCCATTCTTGATATAAGCCTGCATGTCATTATTTTTCCACACTTGCTGAGTACTCCATGTGCTCACCCTTGCTATCTCCCACAATATACATGCTGCTCAGTGGAAGACTTTCAAGACTTTCAAGATGACAACCTGGTGTTCTAGGAGTGTGTCTTCCAGTCAGTGCTTGTGGAGTGCTTGGTCGCCGATGCTTTCGTTCCGCTGTTGTCGTTTAATAGTTATAGATTGGTTAGTAGAGTTGTTTAGGTGAAGACTTTGTGTAAGAGTTTGATGATTGTAAGTTAAAGTATTTCTTTTGTTACTTCACCTATGACGTCCTTATGTGTGTTGAACATCCTGAGCACATATAAGCCGTATCTGGTTTTGGTCGTTAAAACCGGGTGTGACAGAGGTGGTATCAGAGCCATACTGACTGTAGGACCGCAAGCCTAGATAGAATGGTCGTGCCATAAGGTCATAGTTACCATCCCATGCTTTTCTGACCTCTCAGTTTCTCTCTCCCGGTTTCTCCGATCAAGAAGGGTGCACTTGAAGATCTCACTAGAAGCTTCTACCTCGTATGAAGTTGAAGAATCTTCGCTACAAGGAAGAATCGTCTACCACAACGCTGAAGACTTGAAGATCTTTCTTCCCCCCCCCCCCCCGCGCTTGTGTTAGTTTTAGTTTTTCGAGTTATAGGAGGATTTTGCCTTTTTCTTCAGAAACGTTAGAGTAGAACGTTTGATTTAATCGTTAAGGATAATAATGATAGTGTGAGAATTGTTATGGTGCTAAGTGTGTGATTTGGATCTTTTGTTTGAGTGTTAATGTGTGTTGTGGAATGCTTTGGCACCTTATCCACAGCCGCATTATAATATCTATATAATATAATATAGTTGGGTTTCCCTTAGCTAGAATCCTTTCCAGTCTCCCTTACCTATTCTTATCTCTTTCCAACTCCGATCAGATGGTTAACACAAGAAGGAACATCAGTAACAGCTATGAGGACAACAACAACAACAACCAGAATCCACCCCCACCGCCTCCCATGACCTTGGAACAACAGATGGCTATGCAAACTCAAATATTGCAAGCCTTAGTTCAAACCATGGTGCAGATGCAGCAACAACAATCAACTCATGTTTCTCAATCACACCAACCATCAAGACTTGGAGAATTCAAGAGAACTCAGCCCCCAGTTTCCAATTATGCAGTGGAGCCTAATATGTGTCCTAAGAAGCATCCAGGATTGGCCAACACTAATACTCCGAAGTCTACTCAGTTTCAATCCCAAGCACGTAATGGAAATCAAGCCCCCATTCAGAACAACCGTGGACAGCAGAACTTCGTCCGTGGGAAGGTCAACCATGTTACCGCAGAAAAAGCTCAAGATGCTCAGGATATGGAGAACGGTATGTCTCTTGACAACTCCCGGCCTGCATCAGTTTGATTTGATTCCAGGGCATCGCATTCTTTCGTACCTACAAAGTATATGCATCATATAATGAGTCTTAAACTAAGGGGGGTAGAGCTTGGTAAGAGCTTGAGTGTGTGTGACTTTTCAGACTCCATTACTGATGCGGAAATACCTAGCTCTAGTACATTCTTTGCTGAATATAATTCAGAAGATAAGGTGAACTCATTTATTTCTCATTGTTATGTGGAATGAATGAGAATTCGATGCTAGCTTATAGTTGTCACTCAATTGTTTTCTGATATGAGAGAAATGAATCATTGGGATGCACAAACAATGTCTGGTCTGGGGCCAACAGGAGATGAGGGAGGTAGAGGCACACATGCACAAGATCAGGTGCAGTTCTGTTCATGAAGTTCATGATACAATTAGTATCAACTCGAAGACTTTCAACATATATGGCTTACATATTTGGAAAGCTTATCAAGTCTACTTTCCAACGGATCAAACGACACATGATTTGGAGCTCTTAGGCAAAAGTTATCAACAAATAAAGGCACACTGCACAGGCAGACCGGGTGGCGCACGAGAAATGACAATGGTGAAGAGTCCATGTCCTATACAAATTTGGTGGATTTGAAGATAGGAAAGATCAGATTAAATTTAGATTTGGTTTGGGACAGCCTGGACATACACGTGCTAAAATGATCATAACTTTAACGTCTGGACTCCGTTTTAGACGTATGAGTATTTGTTGGAAGGCTAACTTCATGGCCCACATGATGGACAGGGCCCAAGACTCTAATTCCTTTTGGTTTCAATGCAAAAGCCAAAACAAACCAATGGCTATATAGATAGAGTTTCCTTTTTGTATGTATTAGATTCCTAGTTAGTTTCTAAGTCCTGTAATTGCTATATAAGCCTTTGTGCATGACCCCCAGGGGTTAGAACACCTTTATTCTATAGAAAAACTCACAGCAATTGCTCTTTTTCTCATCTAGGGTTTAACCTCTTGCAAACCAATAACTAGATAGGGAATTGGGAGCTGTCGTCGATTGTTCTTGCTGTTCCACTAGGAATTGAGGGAGCAATTCATCCACTTTTGCATGGTCAATTGGATTAATCCATCATAGCGTGTGGTTCTGCAAATTCGAGGTGAGAGGCGTGTTGCACGGGCAGCATGTTGTGCATCCACTTTATTGGGTTTCACGATGTATCTAGATTCTACGTCTAGAAGGTCGGGCATCCCGCATCAATTACGTAGTAGTTGATAGGAGCGTGCATTCTTGTGTGTGTTTCTTGTTTGCTTAGTAATCATGGCTGGGATACACAAGGAGAGTGGAGATGATCATGCTCAACGTCAATTTTGTGAACTTCATCGAGACACGAGGAGTGATCGACATTATTGCATTTGAGGTGCTTGATGATGTTCTAGCTAGGATCAAGTCAACCTTCTTTTAGTGGAGATTATGATCCTCATGCATATATTGAATGGGAGCTAGCAGTTGACAGAGAATTTGAGAAATATGACCTGTGTAAAAAAGCAAAAGGTTATGGTTACCTCTAGTGTCTTTACTAAATATGATTTAAATGAGTGAAAACATGCTTGTAGACAAGATAAGGTACCTTAATCTTGGAAAACCATGGAAAGATATTTGAGAGATGTTTATGTTCCCATGTATTTTTTCTGATATCCTTTTCAAGAAACTACAATGTTTAAAACAAGGTAGTAAAACTGCTGGAGCATACTATCAAGACTTGCATAATTGTTTGTTGCGCTGTGGGGGAGATGAATGTGAAGAGGCTACAAACATCTGATTTTTAAGAGGGCTTAATCTAGAAATTAAGCACATGCTTCTTCATTAAACATATAGCTTTCTATCTCATTTGCTACAACTTGCTTGTGAAGCTGAACATTGAATTTGAATAGACATGATAAAACAAGAATCTGTGAAACATATGTTTGTGTCTCCTTCTATCACCAACATCTTGCAGGAAGTGAAGAATAATCCAAAGAGGGATAATGAGCTAGTTGAGCAAACAAGCCCATCTCTTCATGAAGAGAATCTTGTTGCACCTACACCATCTGAGGAGAGGATAAAATGTAATAAAATTGGTGCTACCATCGCTAAAGGTGAGTTCGTTTGCAATAAACTATCAATATCCACTACTCAAGCTATTTTAGAGCAATCATTAGTGGGCATCTCTATTAAATTTCCTTTGTCATAAGTTGATTTGGTTGCTATTCCTTGTGATAAAAAAGAGTTGTGTGATGCTTCACCTATATCCATGCCACAACTAGTGAATGAAACATGTTATTCCTATTTTCGAACCTTTTGTTGCTACTAAAGATAAACATATTGGTCACATTATTGATAAGAAAGAAGAACTAGAATTACTATCTTCTTAAAATACTTGGGGCTATATTGAATTTGATGATCTTTGTGAGCTCGATAATTTAAAGGAGAAAATATTTTCTAGGTCTGATTTTCCGTGTCCTGCTAATACGATTTTCCATATCATTGGCAATTATAATTATAAAGGAGTGTATCTTGTGCATAAAGTGTACATTTATTTAAATTTTAAGATACATCTTTTTCATAATGAGACATGCTGTGTAGAGGATCATAGTAGTGCTAATATTTCTTTCTCTAATTCCTCTATTTGTGCAAATGAGCTACAATTTTGTTCTCAAGAAGGGGGGTGTTGTGGGTAGCTAAATACCACAATATGTTCTCCTTGTGCAAAATGTTCAGAATTCAACCATTCTTTCACGCTGAAAACTGCCTCACCCTCTCTTGTGCAAGCTAATGCTCAAGTGAGTTGGTTTTCTTCTGTTGTCAATTTTTCAAAAGAACAAGTGATGCTGCACAATGATTTTTTTTTTCTTTTTAGCTACACTAAGCTTAAAGACAAATCAAAACTGAGGATGGTTTTCCATCAAGAAGGGGGGAATGATGATGACATCATCGGCTCACATATGACCATGCCTATGTTATACAACAACGAAACTAAGGTGCATGCATTCTATGTGAGCAAAGGGTGCTGCACCATGAGTTGTGTATGTTTTCATTTTCAGAACTGTTGGCATGTATTAATGTAAAGGAAGGAGGACATGTATAGAAAATAAATGAAATTAATTGGGGACCAAGTTTGAATCTTCTCCAACTATTCTTCAAAGCCACCACATCGTTTATGGGCCAAGGGAAGTCAGAGTTTGAGTTGAACACGTTTTGGATTCGGATTCGGATTGTAGAAAAGTGCTGGATTAAATCGGCTGTAATTTATTCGCACACAATCCGTTTCACACATTTTCAGACTTCCTGGAAAGCTTATTAAGTCTACTTTACAACGGATCCAACCTTACTTTCAAATTCTATTCGAGGTGGCTACAACTGCAGAAACAGTCTACGTCTATTTTTAGAAATAGTGTTGGGCCACCTATAATGGGCTTTGGGATGTAACTTCGTTTGGGACCCAGACCCAAGTGGGGCCCAAGGTTTGTGCGACCCAATCTACTAGAGGACAACCTAATTTTTTCCCTTGGCCATCATCCCACCCTCATAAATAGCTAGGCATCCCTCTAGGTTTCTTGGGTCTTTAAAGATTGGTTTAGCTATGTGGAAACCTTGTCAAGATCATCAATAGATCCCAAGTATCGTACATCATGTAGGAGCTTGTTCCGGTTGATTTCGCTCTGGTGTCAATTTAGTTCAAAATGGGTCGGAAAATGGGTCCAGAATGGATGGACTTTAGGAAAGTTTTGACCAAAGCGAAACACGTCCAGAACACATCAG
Organism: Phragmites australis; assembly: GCF_958298935.1. Taxonomy (NCBI): domain Eukaryota; kingdom Viridiplantae; phylum Streptophyta; class Magnoliopsida; order Poales; family Poaceae; genus Phragmites; species Phragmites australis. The sequence goes on along the minus strand of NC_084936.1, from coordinate 13,757,122 downwards.
ATTGTCCTCAAGGTGTCAAAGATCATTCTGGAGCTTGTTCCAATTGATATTACTCCAATAATAATTTGAACCATAATGGGCCCAAAATGGGTCTTGAACAGGTCGATTTCACAAAAGTTATGACCGAAGCAAAACATACAAAGAACGCACTGGTAGATACTCCCAGGTGTCTTAGGTCATCTTTGAGGTTTTTTCGGTCGATTTCGCTCCAGTGTTAATTTGGTCCAAAATGGGCTCGAAAACGGGTCTCGAACAGGTGGATTTCAAAAAGTTATGACTAGAGCGAAACATGCAAAGGATGCACTAGATTGTCCTCCTAAGTGTCATAGGTCATGTTGGAACCTGTTCCGGTTGATTTCACTCCGGTGTTAATTTCGTCTAAAATGGGTCCAAAAATGACTCCCGAACTGGTGGATTTAAGGAAAGTTATAACCAAAGCAAAACATAACTAGAACGCACCAGATGGTCCTCTCAGGTGTCATAGTTCATGTTGAAGCTTGTTCCACTTGGTTCGAAACTTGCCCTACAAGAGGTCCTAAACAGCTGGATCTCACGAAAGTTATGATCAAAGTGAAACACACCCAGAATGCACCGGATAGTCCTCCCATGTGTCATAGGTCATATTTGAGCTTATTCGGGTTGATATCACTCCTGTGTTAATTTGGACAATAATGGGCTCGACAACGGATCTTGAACATGTGGATTTCACAAATGTTGTGACCAGAGCAAAGAACACACCCGATGGTCCTCCCAAGTGTCGTAGGTCATGTTAGAGCTTGTCTAGTTGATTTTGTTCAGTGTTATTTTGGTCTAAAACGTGACCAAAAACATGTCCCGGACTGGTGGATTTTAGCAAAGTTATGACCGGAGTGAAACGTGCAAAGAACGCACCGGATTGTCCTCCCAGGTGTCGTTAGTAATGTTGGAGCTTGTTCCAATAGATTATGCTCATGTGTTAACTTGGTCCAAAACAGGCATGAAAACGGGTCTCAAACGGGTGGACTGCACCAAAGTTATGACCAAAGTGAAACGCACCCATAACGTACTAGTTGGTCCTCATATCATAGGTCTAGTTGGAGCTTGTTCTCAACGATTTCACTCCAGTGTTAATTTGGACCATAATGGGCCTGAAGACGAGTCTTGAACAGGTCGATTTCATGAAAGTTATGACTGAAGCAAAATGTGCAAAGAACGTACCAGATGGTCCTTCCAGGTGTCATTGGTCATGTTGGAGCTTGTTCTGGTTGGTTACGCACCGATGTTAATTTCGCTCCAGTGTTAATTTGGTCTAAAACAGGCCCGAAAATGGGTCTCGAACTAGTGGATTTTAGGGAAGTTACAACAAGAGCTTAACTAGCCCAGAACACGCTGGATGGTTCTCCTAGGTGTCATAGGTCATTTTTGCACCTTTTTTAGGTTGATTTCGCTCTGGTGTTAATTTGGTCCGAAATGAGCCCGAAAACAGCTCCCAAACGGTTGGTTTAAGGAAAGTTATGACCAGAACAAAACACACACAGAATGCACCGAACGGTCCACTCAAGTTCCAATTCATTTTGCTCCAGTGTTAATTTGATACGAAACAAGCCAGAAAACGGGTCCAGAACTAGCAGATTTCAACAAAGTTGTGGCTGGAGCGAAACACGTAATGAACGTATCAGATGGTCCTTCCAGGTGTCATAGGTTATGTTAGAGCTTATTCCGGTTCGTTTTTCTCCGACGTTAGTTTAGTCCAAAACGGGCCCAAAAAGGGTCCCAAACTGGGGTATTTCAAATAAGTTGTGACCAGAGCAAAAGCGCAAAAAACGTATCGGATTGTCCCCATAGGTGTCATAGGTCATGTTGGAGCTTGTTTTGGTTGACTTCGCTCTGGTGTTAGTGAGGCCCAAAATAAGCCCGAAAATGGCTCCCGAATTGGTGGATTTAATGAAAGTTATGGCCGAAGCGAAACACGCCCTTAATGCACCGGATGGTCCACCCAGGTATCTTAGGCCATGTTGGAGCTTGATCCAATTGATTTCGCTTTGGTGTTAATAAGGACGCAAATGAGCCCGTAAACTAGTCTCAAACAGGTGGATTTAAGTAAAGTTATGTCCATAGCAAAACAGGAAAACAACGCACCAAAATATCCTCCTAGGTGTCATAGGTCATGCTGGAGCTTGTTCCGATTAATTTCGCTCTGATGTCAATTTGGTCCGAAATGGGCCTGAAAATGTGTACCGAACGGGTTGATTTTAGGAAATTTTGACCGTACCGAAATGCCCCTAGAACACACGATTATCATTCAAGGTGTCGTAGGTAATACTAGAGCTTGTTCCGGTTGATATCACTATGGTGATAATTTGGTCCAAAATGGGCCCAAAAATGAGTCTTGAACAGGTCAATTTCACAAAAGTTATGACCGAAGCAAAACTTGCAAAGAAGGCACCAGTAGGTCCCCCCCCCCCCCCCCGCGTTGTCTTAGGTTATGTTAGAGCTTGTTTTGGTTGATTTTGATCTGGTGTTAATTTGGTCTAAAACGGACCCAAAAACGGATCTTGAACAGGTGGATTTCAGATAAGTCATGACTGGAGCAAAACACGCAAAAGAATGTTGGTACTTGTTCCGACTGATTTCACTCCGGTGTTAATTTTGTCCGGAACGGGCCCGAAAATGGTGGATTTAAGGAAAGTTATGACCGAAGCGAAATGCACTCAGAATAGACCCGATGGTCCCCTCAGGTATCATAGATCATGTTGGTGCTTGTTCCATTTGATTTTGCTCTGCTGTTAATTTGATCCGAAATAGGTCCAAAAATAGGTCTTGAGCAGGTGGATCTCACAAAAGTTATGACCAGAGCAAAACACACCCAGAATGCACCGGATGGTCCTCCTAGGTGTCATAGATCATATTTGAGCTTATTCCAATTGACATCACTCTGGTGTAAATTTGGACAATAATGGGCCCAAAAACGGGCCTTGAGCATGTGGATTCACGGAAGTTGTGACCAGAGCGCAATGCTTCCAGAACACACTGGATGCTCCTCCCATGTGTCGTAGGTCATGTTAGAGCTTGTTTCGAATGATTTCGCTCCAATGTTAATTTGGTTTGAAACGAGCCCGAAAACGTGATGAGGACATCACCACATCACGCGATGGTGCATGCATTCTATATTAGATTTGCCTTTTAATATATTTGACCAAAGGGTGCTGCACCATAAGTTGTGTATGTTTTTATTTTCAGAACTGATGGCATGGATTAATGTAAAAGAAGGAGGATGTGCATGATCAGAGCGAAACACACCCTAGAACACACCGGATGGTCCTCCAGGGTGTTGTAGGTCATTTAGGAGCTTGTTCTGGTAGATTTCGTACCACTGTTAATTTTCTCCGAAATGGGCTAAAAAAGGGTCTCGAACGGATGGATTTCATGAAAGTTATGAGTGGTGCGAACCATGCCTAGAAAGCACCGAATGGTCCGCCCAAGTTTCATAGGTCATGTTAGAGCTTATTTAGGCTCATTTCACCATGTTGTTAATTTGGACTGAAACGAACCCGAAAATGGGGTCCCGAACTAGTTGATTTCATGAAAGTTATGACCGGAGCAAAATGCACCTAGAATGCACGAGAAGCTCCTCTCTGGTGTCGTAGGTCTTGTTGGAGTTTGTTCTAGTTGATTTCGCTCCGGTGTTAATTTGGTTTGAAAAGGGCTCGAAAACAGGTCCCGACGGGTGGACTTAAGCAAAGTTATGACCGGAGCATAACGTGCCCTTAATGCATCGGACGATTCTCCCAAGTGTCTTAGGTCATGTTGGAGCTTGTTTTGGTTGATTTTGCTCCAGTGTTAATTTCATCTGAAATGGGCACAGAAACCAGAGCGAAACATGCAAACAACACATCGGGTTGTCTTCCCAGGTGTCATACGTCATGTTGGAACTTTTTTTGGTTGATTTCACTGTAGTGTCAATTTGGTCCAAAATGGGCCCAAAAACGTGTCCCGAATTGGTCGATTTTAGGCAAGTTTTAACCAAGGTAAAACATGCCCAGAACACAACGGATTGTCGTCCCAAGTGTCATTGGTCATATTGGAGCTTATTCTGGTTTATTTTACTGTGGTGTTAATTTGCATCGACAGGCCTAAAAATGACTCTCGGACTCGTAGGTTTAAGGAAAGTTATGACCCAAGCGAAATGATCCCAGAAGGCACCAGATTATCCTCTCAGGTGTGATAGGTCATGTTGGTGTATGTTCCAGTTGCTTTCGCTCCGGTGTTAATTTGGTCTGAAACATGCCCAAAAATAGTTCCCGAACTGATGGATTTCAAAAATGTTATGACCAAAGCGAAATGTGAAAAGAACGCACTAGATGTTCCTCGAGGTGTCGTAAGTCATGTAGGAGCTTGGTCCCGTTGTAATCGCTCCGGTGTTAATTTGCTCTGTAACGGTCCCATTAACGGGTCCCGAACGGGTGAATTTTAAAGCAGTTATGACCAGAGCGAAACGCAGAAAAGAATGCATCGGATTTCCCCCCTATGTGTCGTAGGTAATTTCGGAACTTGTTCCTGTTGATTTCACTCTGGTGTTAATTTGGTTCAAAGTTGGCATATTCTAATGCATTTCCTAAGATGGTGTTTTCTTCCTAACAAGCCATTCTGGTAAACAAAAGAGTAACTTCTATTAAAGAGGAGCAAAGGCTAAGCGGAACTCCTCCCTTCATGTCTTCTTCCTTTCCAAGCTTGTTCTGGGGAATCTGGGCTCTTTTTCAGCCACTAAGGATTACAACTCTGATGAATGAGGCATGACAGTCTTAATTACTAATGCTATTCCTACAGCTATTGCTATTGCTATTGCTTTTGGGAATTGGCATCTTTTTTTCATAGGGGCCTAGCCAAGGAAAGCTTTCCTAGTAAATGAATGTGCTTGCATACTCTTCAATTCCTGCATGAAGTGTGGGACTAATTGAATTTCATTCATGCCTGCTAAGAGAATTCTTCTTCCTTACAGCTTGCATTCGATGCATCCACCGTACTAAGAACTCCTTGAAGAACCGATTCTGCAACAACCCCAAAAGAGAACCTATCTAAATAAACCTAAAACTCCCAGTAAGATTTTGGATTGCCTTATATTCCTGCTACTCCTACTCCAGTGTAGGATTACTTCGCATAGACATAACAAGTCATTTGAAATGCATCTCGCAAGAAAAGGTTCGGATTGTATCTATCTTTATCTGGGTGTTCAGCTCTACATTATAGCCTCTGAAATGAATGCAGAGCCAAGCCCTGAAGTCACTTTACTCTCTTTATCCGCATCCCTTTCTGGTGAAATGAAAATTCCACTGCAGTTAACACTTAGAGTTCGGAGTGGGATGGAGATAATGAGCTCTTTAGTTGAACTGGCTACTATCTTTCCAAATAGTGGTTTTCTCTTGGGTACCGATACCCAGCAAGAAAATGTATGCGTGTGGGCGCAACGGATTTCGCTCCCGTGTGCTCATCCCTTGCTTGTTCTTTCGGACTAGCACTCTTTCCCCTTTTTTGAAGTAGATTTCTCAACTCCATGAGTCAAACAAAATAACACGAAAGGCCCACTACTTCATTCATGGCTTATTGATTTGATTGATCTCCCTTTCATATTCATTCGACCTGAGGTGAGCAGCAAGAAAATGGATGTGCGTTAGTTGCTCAATCCGTTGCTTGTTTGGAACAAGAGTTTTCATAAAAGGAATGGTTCTTTTATGCAATTATGAGCAGGCCTCTTGTGGATTCCTTCAACTCCATGAATGAAGGGGGGAGTATGAGGAAGGCCAATTTTCTTTCTATATGAAGATGAAAAAAGGACCAAGGTCAAGCATTTCTGACTTTTGTTGAGTATGACTGAATGAGGAAGATCTCCTTATGTGGTATCACTTTGCTACCATCTGAAATGCTCGAAACTACGATTGGTGGAAGCTAGTCCACGAAGATTCTCCCTTCTCTTACGTGAAATTCCCCTCTTTCTGTAAGCATCCAATATCTCTGCAAATGAACATTTCTCTAAGCTTATCCTACAGTTTAAACGTCATTTGAAAGCTGTTTTATAATTGGTAAAAATTTCTCCAAGGATCCAACAAATAGCTAAGGATTGTTAACGATCCCTAGCTATAATCCCAATAACATCATAAATAGTACCTGCGACTCCTACTTTGACCGCTTCACATATTGGCTTTATATTATCTACGACGTCAACCATAAGTTTGATTACATCATGTTCAGTTCAAGCTAGGCGGTGAAAAGTTTTATAAACAATAGCACGAACTCTCGTTCTTTTACCATCGATCATGCAAAAGTTTACCAATTTCTTGATCAATTCTTTTTGCTCACCATCAAAGTCCCCCATATAGCTAAGAATTTTTTGAGCAATTGGAAGCCGCTTTTGATGACAAGGCCGATAAATTGATATTACACGATCGTTACTATCCATCTTTTTCAGCTCTGCTCCCGAAAAGATAAAGCAGACCGATCTTGACGTCGGTGTTGGTTTTTCCAACAAAAGCCTGATTTGGAGAATGTGAACATGAGCGGTAGACTGAGCACCCCACACAATCTCAATTTGACACAGCAACACTTTCCATGGTAGGATCAAACCACATCTATTTGTTAGGAAGGCAACTTGAACATAGATTCTTTGACCCAGGTGATTAGGACTCATACAATTATCTGACGTGATTAGGTAGTTAAAGGATTGGAGCCTGTAGTCTTTAGGTCATGAGCCTGATGAGTTGACCAATTCATCTACCCCGCTTCTTCCCTTGATCTTTCTTTCCCTCTTCCCATCGGGGTTCCCCTTGTTTCCTTGGCCGAGATAGAACCAGTGTTTAGGTTGCAGCTAGGAGTGGAGGTTGGAGCTCCCTCCTTGGTTGACTACTGGTACGAACTTGCTGAAAGCATGAGCGTAGAAGCGAAAGAAGAAGCGAGGGGATTGAGCTTCCAAGAGAAAGAAGAAGGGATGAACGCTTTGTTGCTAAAGCACATATGTTTTCTTGCTCCTTTCTATACGCTAATTCCTGACTAAACCTCGGTCCACAGTTTGACCTATCTTTCTGGAGTCGGGGTGAACTCGTTCACCTTACATCGTTGGTGGAATGGAATCCCCTACCCTGTGTTAAGCATATAGCTAGCGTTTCTGGTCAACTTCACTTCACATCTAAAAAATCCATATTGGAAAAAGAGAAAATGACATGCTATAATGACAGGCGAGGGAGAGGAAACCCTGTTAGCTACAATTCTATATCTTCTTTTTTTACCCCTGCCTTATCACTATAGCCACGGATTGGGCGAAAGCCACCCAAATGAAGATCAGATCAGGAAATCATTCTACGACCCATCGAGTTATTTCTCTATATATTTATATAAAATAAGAAGACAGAGAGACTTGGCTTCATGATGGAGATTAACCATCTGCATTTGCTCATTCAATTATTCTATTCTGAGAAATCTGAACTACAATCTTTAGACAGAGGGTCCTTTCGATAAACTACTTGTCTCACTCTGGTACCCTCTTATGGAGAGCTAGATTCCATAGTGGAGTTGACTTAGATAAATTAGCAACTTATCGATCTATTGTAGCTTTTAAAATCCACTCTAACCAAACTATGTTAATTATGGAATACCACCTATCCTTAGAAAATCTGTTTGTCCTTGTACTTGCTCTCTCATTCCTAGGAGTCCTTCAAGGGTATCAGATCTTGAAACTGGTTTTTCTTTCCTGCTTCCCCTAGCGCAAGCAATAGTTTGATAGCAAGTTCACCTTCCTAGTAATGTTTGCTCATTCATTTATTCTCATTCAAATCTACTTCTAAGGCATGTGAAGTTACCAGTTGTGGACAGATCCCTTGGCAAAGTATCAACTTGAGATTCTTCTTTCACCCTCCAGGAGTTTGGTAATTTTCTTTCTATATGAGAATACGATGTAGAGGCTGAGCATGCCGATTGATCAGACTAGCCAACTAAGGGGTCATTCACTTCTATAGAAAATAGGTGTACTGCACGAAAGCTTCTCTTTATGAAAACCCCTCTGAGTCATCTATAGCCGCCGAATCCCTTTTGATTCTGCTGTCAGCGGTGCCTTTCAATTTCATTGACCTTGGTACTGCATTTCATAGATACCTTTGCTATGATAGTAATGCAATTCTCCACTGAACCCAATGACCTAGGTACTGACTCTTTTGTGCATATGTCTTTTCGGACTCTTTATTTATTTGTGGACAACTGGAATTCAAACATGAGAAAGGGGGTCATTCCATTTTGAACACACCCATCTATCTCATCTGACCTCTCCGAATTCCCGAGTAACGAACCATGGGCTAAAGATGGTTAGTGCATATCATCATTTGGAGGGAGTGGTCTTAATATCGATGTCTTTCTTTAACCTTTGGGAGGTTGAACCATTGAACCTATTTCTCTGACCTTGGGACCGATAGGAAGAAGAAAAAAAAAGCAAGGAACAACTACTCAAACTACAGACTTGTATTATTAGACTTGATTGCAGAATTCCTCTTCGGTTGGAGAAAGTACTTTGCTTTTTGTATGAACAATATGTTTTCTTGCTTGAAAAGAAGCTAGGAAGAACTTATCTACTTGATACTTTATCAACTACTACTTGAAACACTTATTCTCTCCTTTTCTTTGAAGTCTTTCTTCAATAAGTACATTATGCTAAATTTTGTATAGCAATCAATGTCCGAGGGCATAGGCTTAGTTGCTCGCATGGTGAGAGGCTTTCCTAGAAGTAAGTTGAAGATGACTTCAAAGAAACGTATCTCTCATCTTCCTTCTCTTCATTGTCTCCTATTACTATGTTCATCTTCACCTTGCACTGATGACCAGGGTAGCTCAACACATGTCAAGCATAATTCCCTAGCTTATGCTCTTTCATTTTGCCCTTATTTCTTCCCATATTTCATTCCTATTTTGAGAGTTTCCATTTTCTGGCTTATGCTCTTTCATTTTTCCCTTGACCATAATTCCCTTATTCTGGCTAGGGTACGTCAGAAGGTTGTTAGGCTTGAAACTACTTCTCTTTCTTTTCTTTTGTTAAGAAATTGCCACATCCATGTCTTTGGATAAAATGCACCAAACTTACTGCCTTCATTGCCATGAAAAGGTCTTTGATGTCTTCCCTCAAGCAAGCAGTGAGAAAATAGTGCTCAAGTCAGTCAGGAGATTCCAAGCCTTAACAGTGAGGTGAGGCTACTAGCATCTGGGAATACCCTCTCAACCAGTTCAATTAGATCAAGGGTGATCATGGGTTAGATTCTAGCCTCTATACCATGAACTGGCTTTCCCACTAAACTGCAACACTACCATATGGGTCTTGTTTGTATCAAGAACTCATCAGGATTTGTCCCCTCTTTCTTTGGAAAATCCAATTTTGGTAAGGTTGATCTTGTCACTTGTTCTGGTACTATGTTTCCTTTTTATTTCTCAATCTCCACGCTTCGCGCCTCTACTAATGCCCTATTATTGGATTCACGATAGTTACGAGCATCCTGAATGAATTGACTTACCACAACTAGTGTATCTAGTATTCCCTTGTCAGATTTGTTACCAATATTAGAGTTGCTAGCCTTATTTGATTCTATATGTGTTCTCAGCACCTTCTCGTACTTAGTATCAAATCAAGTTAACCTTGAATCTATATGGCAAGAAACCAACTCAAACTATCCAAGTCGTGCCTACTGTGAATGTCTATACTTAGAAACTATCTCGTGAAAAAGCACAAGCTATTTCTCTTCTATGACCAAGTAGCTCTAGCTAGCATACCTCATCGTGCATAAACCTAACCTACTTCTAAAATTTCTACTTACATCTGTGACTGCCTATTCCAATCTTTCTCTAAAATAGCTATGTTTTAAACCAAAACGGTCCCAAAAATGGTCCTGAAGGAATAGGTGGATTTCAAAAAAGTTATCACCAGAGCGAAAAATGAAAAGAACACAGCAGATGGTCCTTCCATGGCCATGTTTCATAGGTCATATTGGAGCTTGTTCCGATTGATTTCACTCCTATGTTAATTTGGTCTGAAATTGGCCCAAAAATGGGTCCTAAAGAGGTGGAGTTAAAAAAAGTTATGACTGGAGGTGTTAAGTTGGCCCAAAATGGGCCCAAAAATGGGTTCTGAACAGGTGGATTTAAAAAGTTATGATCGGAGCAAAACACGCAAAGAACGGATAGGATGGTCCTCTCAGGTATCGTAGGTCATGTTAGATTTGCAAAGAGCTTGTTTCGGTTGATTTTGCTCTATGTCAATTTGGTTTGAAACAGGCCTAAAAATGGATCCCGAACGAGTGGATTTCATAGAAGTTATAACTAGAGCGAAATGTGCCCAGAACCACCGGATGGTCCTTTCGGTGTCGAAGGTCACGGTGGAGCATGTTCCGGTAGATTTCACTCCGATGTTAATTTGGACCAGAACAGTCCTGAAAATGGGTGCAAAACAAGTAGATTTCAAAGAAGATATGACCGGACCAAAACGTGCAAATAATGCACTAAGATGGTCCTCCCAAGTGTCATAGATCATGTTGCAGTTTGTTTTGGTTGATTTCGCTCCGTTGTTAATTTCATCTGAAATAGGACCGAAAACGAGTCCCGAACGAGTGAATACCACAAAAGTTATGGCTGAAGTGAAAAACTTCTAGAATGCACCGGTTGGTCCTCTGAGCTATCGTAGGTCATGTTGGAGCTTGTTCCGGTTGATTTTGCTCTAGTGTTAATTTGGTCTAAAGCGATTTCCGAACAAGAGGATTTTTTGAAAGTTATGATCGGAGCGAAAAGCGCAATGAACAAACCAGATGGTCCTCCGAGGCATTGTATGTCATGTTGGAGATTATTCCAATTGATTTCTCCCCAGGCTTAATTTGGACCAAAATGGGCACAAAAATGGGTCCTGAAGAGATGGATTTCAAAAAAGCTATGACCAGAGCGAAAAGCACAAAGAACACAAAGGATGGTCCTCCCAAGTTCGTAGGTCATGCTGGAGCTTGTACCGGTTGATTTCGCTCCATTGTTAATTTGGACTGAATTCGGCCCGAAAATGGGCCATGAACAGATGGATTTTAAAACAGTTATGACCAAACCGAGACACGCAAAGAATGCACAAGTTATTTCTCACAGGTATCGTAGGTCATGTAGGAGCTTGTTTCGATTGATTTCGCTCTGATGTTAATTAGGTCAGAAACGGGCCTTAAGATGTGTCCTGAACAAGCGGATTTCACCAAAGTTATGTTTGGTCTGAAACACGCCTAGAACACAGTAGATGATCCTCCCAGGTGTCATAGGTCATGTTAGAGGTTGTTTCGATAGGTTTCACTCCGGTGTTAATTTGGACCGAAACAGGTCCTAAACAGGTTGAGTTCAAAATAGTTATGACCAGAGTGAAACATGCAAAGAATGCATAGGATGGTCCTGTAGGCTCCAGATAAAGGATTGGACCTCCCAACGAAGAACCCGGGCGTAGACCCCCTGAGGCGCCTGGAGTCACCTGACCTGTCATATAGCATAGCGTCAAGCTTCGGCCATGCCTCGCCCATAAATTATGGTGGAAGTTCCCCAGAGCCACGTGAAACTCCACCGAAGGTGCCTCTGGCCGAAAACCCTCGATCATGGAGTCCAGCACCTGCTGCTCTAGTACCTCAAAGGGACCAACCCCTGCTCGGTGCTGCAGGGTCAGCTGGAGCACCACAGCCACGCATGTGCTGGATCTCGCGTAGGTCTCCAGGGCTCTAACCATGACCTTCGTAGCAGACCGAAGCCAAAAGAGCGGCATAAACAACACCTCTGAGTCGAAGAGTAGTGGCGGACACATGGCCCCAAGGCCGCTCATAGCATTGGAGGTGATCTGGGCAATGTCCAACAGAAGAGAAGCTAACTGCTAGCACTCTGAGCGCAGTTCCACCTCCGATGCCTGAGCCTCCTTCAGCTCTCGCCGCAGCTCACCGACTGCAGTCAGAAGGGTCTCAACATCACCTTCGGCAGACACACGGGATGCATTGGCCGCATTGGCAAACTCCCTCGCCTCCCGGAGATCTTCAGCAGCCTTCCACGCCTCAACCTCCATGCGCTCCCGCTTCAAAACATCCTCCCGCCGGAGACCCTCACGCTCGCAGAGCTCCATCTCCCCCTGAAGGCGACCCTCCAAAGACTCCACTTGCTTCCGAGCCTCCTCCAAGGCTTAAAGAAGGCCTTCAACCTCGTCACGAGCTGCGGCAAAGGCCTGGTGCCCCCATCTCCCAGTGCCCTTGTCAAAATTACTTGGTACGAGGCACAACAGAAGAAGAAAAAGTACCAAATGAGCTACTTAGAACCCGACACCGGACCCGGTAAATCATGACTAAAACTACTGACCTACAGGGCTGCCGCTACCAGATGCGTCTCCACTTCCTCCAAAGAACGCTGAGCCAATGATCGCTTGACCTCTGCACTGTGGAGAAGGGAGGAGGCCGCAACAAAGGCCCTTAACGCCTCTGGGCGTAGCGCAAAGTCATCCAAAGTCAAGACCCCAAGGCCAGGGCCCCACTTGACCACTGCAAAGGGAGCCCCGGCGAAGGGCACAATGCCCCCAGCACTGGTCGCCAGGGCCAAGTCACCAGCTGGCTCGGGGCTCCACGGAAACAAGGTCACGTCCCCCGAGGCGACCTTCAGGGGCACCTCTAGAGGAGTCCCTGACCCCTGCCGAGGCTCTGAAGCCTCTGGGGGAGGAGTCGAGGACACATCCACCTTGATGGTCGCTGCAAAATACCAAGAAACACAAATCAAGATCGTGGTGCATGACCAAAACAGGATATAGCTAACGAAGCAACAATGCCTCACCAAGTTCCTCAAAACCTCTCATAGAAGGGCCCGTAACGTCCTCGACATCCGAACCAGCAAACCCAAAATCATATTCCACAGAGGCCACACCTCCTCTCCAGCTCTGGCTGTGGCCGGCAATATCCAAAGAGGTCAGGTCCTTCCCCTGGTGACCACCACCGAGCTAACCCTCACCTCCGGACGGGTCACCCGCGCTCCCGACCCACCTTTGGCGCTTCCTACAAACCAGCAGCACCTCGGATGACTCAGTCGTTGAGCAAATATGCGAACCTTCAGAGAAAGAAGGCTATCAGGCTCAGAGTAGCCTCGCACAGATCGCGAGAGTGGCACGCTCTTGTTTCCCAGCAGCCTTAGGCTCCGGCAGATCCCGCCATGCCAGAGCCTCCACTCCAAGATAAAAGCAAATGCAGTTGTCGGTGAATCAGGAACCTGGGGTCCCCGAGTCCTGAGGCCAGGTAAGCAGTTTGCCACATGGCGCCCTCCCGCAGGGATCATCTCCGCGAGGTACGAGAAGAATAAGTCCCGAGAGGGGGTGCTCGGGGCCATGAACAGTGATCCCCGAGTACCCGAGTTCCCCGATGATCCGCGAAGACCAAGTGCCGGGAAAAAAGTGCTCGGGGTCATGAACAGTAGCCCTTGAGCACCCAAGTCCCCCGACGACCAGAAAAGCTGAGTATTGGGAAAGGCGTGCTCGGGGCTGCGAACAGCGACCCCCGAGCACACTAGTACCCCGAGGACCCAAGGGAGTTAATTCCGGGAGAGAGTGCTCGGGGCCGTGAACAGCGGCCCTCGAGCACTCGGTTCCTTGAGGACCAAGAAAGGACATATCCGGGAGAGAGTGCTCCGGGATGTGAACAGTGACCCCTGAGCACTCGGTTCCCCGACGGCCTAAGAAGTCCTTCACCGGTGGCCCCCACAGAGGTCCAACGGTGAGGTGTTAACCAGTGAAAGGCCCGATACCGCATTTAAGAGGGCGCGTGGCCTGTCACTTCCAACTGCTCCTGCCACACTCGGTGTAAGTCCCTGCCACATTCTGGCAGGAGGGCGTGGGGACATTTAATGCACGGGTCCCATCCCGTGTCATCCGGCGCGCCTCGGGATAACATCACGAGGCCCAAGGCGCCCCGCTTGCCGACCGGCTGTGTCAGGCGTACAAGACTGGGCGGGCACGCCGGGCTGCTCGGTGGGTGCCCGGTGGGCCCTCTCTGCGGCGCCCATTGCAGAACGCTATCATGACGACCAAGACCGGCTGGGGGCACGTTTTCAACCCCCCGTCACTTCACGTAGCAGCCCATGATTGTTGCTTTTCCATTTATGGCACCTTGGAACTCATGCCCTCCCTTTCAGGGCACGCTACGCCGGTGAGTATTTAAGAGGAGCCGGTGGACACGGAAATCCTCTCCCCAGATTCGAACACTCAGAGCCAAGGAACAAGACAGAGGTTAAGTACAAGCACAAAAGCTGAGACCACCGAAAGACAAGGAGCCCGAAGCTCTAGGATAGACAAACATTATTGTAACCAGCAACATCCCTAAGAGACTTTCTCAGGGCATTTATAGCATCCACACAGGAGTAGGGTATTACGCTCAGTGCGGCCCGAACCTGTCTAGAAACCTCCAGTGCATTTACTGCATTCTGCATCCGATCATTCCATTCCACCTGCAGTCGCATTTACGCTCATTTATTTCACCCGCAAAACAGATTCAGAATCATCCCCCCGGCCGAATCTCAAAGGGGGTCCCTCCGGATCCCTGCTTTAGGAGTTCACCCTCCAACGGCTGGCGCACCAGGTAGGGGGGTAGCATCCCTGAATTTGTTTTGTTTTCCTGCAGAAAAAGCGGTAGGTGGCCATCGTCTCCGACGCACCGGCTCTAGCTCCAGTGAAGAAATGGAGCCCCTCGCGCAGGAGGCCCCAGTCGCTGTTGCTCCTCAGCAGCAGCCACGATCCGCCGACACGGTGCTCCCCTCTCATGGGGACCATGGCGCCGGGCCCAGCAGGGCCACCGCCGCCGTTGCGAGCACGTCACCTAACCCTCCGCAAGCGGCAGAAACTCCTACCGCGAGGTCCACGTCTGGACAGCACCGTGCGCTGTTGCAGCGTAGGCTCGCCTTTGGCGAGGCTAGTTCTGGGAGCGTGCTGCTTGCGGCGCAAACTCTCCTCAGGCACCCACCAGTCCAGGCGGCGGGGGAAACCCCAGAAGGTCGCTGGCTCCAAGAGGTGGCCGCTCTGGTGGGCACGGCTCACCATCAGGTGTTGGCCGAAAGTTCCTGGGCTACCTCCCGCCGCGGCGCAACCAAGGCCAGTCCATCCTCGGGTGGCGGTCGAACCGGCCGGGGCGCCTCCAAGCGGAGTGCCGCCCCCCCCCCCCCCCCCCCGCCCACTACCGAAGCTCAGGACCTCCGCTTGCACCTCAACGAGCGGAGGGCCGTCGAAGACGCGCGTGTTACCCTCGAGCGCCAAAGGGAGTCCCGGCATGAGGCCAAAGCTGAGGACCAGACCTCCTCCATGCCGACCCATGACCGCTGGGGCTCCCTGGCTCGCCGGTGTTCACCACCCAAGGGTGCTGCCCGCGCAGCAGGGTACGGCACAGGCTGCCACGCCTTCACAAGCGAGCTCCGCCGAGTCAAATGGCCCACCAAGTTCCGGCCAGAACTGCCAGAGAAGTACGACGGGTCCATCGACCCGGTCGAGTTCCTCCAAATCTACACCACCGCTGTACAAGCGGCTAGCGGCAGTGAAAAGGTGATGGCCAATTATTTTCACGTAGCCTTGAGGGGCTCTGCCTGTTCTTGGCTTATGAACTTACCCCCAGGATCCATCGGCTCCTGGGATGACCTCTGCCACTAGTTTGTGGCAAACTTTCAAGGCATGTTCACACGCCCTGGCCTGGAGTGCGACCTCCATGCCGTCAAACAGCAGGAGGGGGAGATGCTGTGGCGCTTCATACAGCGCTTCAGCTAGGTCCGCAACACCATCCCGCGGATAACCCCTCACGCTATCATTGTCGCGCTCCGGCAGGGTGTCCGCGACGAGCGGATGCTCGAGAAGCTGGGCACGCATGAAGTCGAAACCACCGCGAAACTCTTCGCGTTGGCCGACAAGTGCGCCAAGGTGGCGGAGGCTCGGGCGTGGCATGTTCTATGCCCTGAGCATCCTGCCGCCGATCAACCAGGTCCTTCCCGCTCTGACAGGCTGGAAAAGAAAAAGAGAAGAAGATGCGAGGCCGTCCCTGTCGTGCCAGCCTAGGACCCTGCCCATGGGCCAGCCCAAGAGCCTGACCGCCGGCCAGCGCACCAGGCGGCCGTCGACAGAAGGCCCGCGCTCGCAAGGGCTCCGGCTCCCATGAGGGCTCCTACTCCCGCAAGGGCCCCTGCTCCTGCGAGGCCCGAGCTGGGGAAGTGGTGCCAGATCCACCAGATCGAGTGGCATGACCTCATAGAGTGCTGCATGGTCAAAGGTCTCATTGAGCGACGCCAGAGGGACTGCGAAGTACTGCAGGCGTGGGACAACTACCCCTGTTGGTGTCCCCCACCATCTGCAACGTAAAGGTCAGCAGAGTGCTGATCGACGGGGCTGCAGGCTTGAACCTCCTTTCCCATGAGGCCTTCGAGAAGCTGCAGGTGCCTTCCAGGCGCCTAAAGCCGTCGCTCCCCTTCTACGGGGTGACGCCCGGGCACTCCCTGCTCCTCGGGCAGGTCGAGCTGCCCGTAACATTCGGGAGCCGGGATAACTTCCGGACTGAGGACGTCATCTTCGATGTCGTGGAACTTCCCCTCCCCTACAACACCATTCTTGGGCGCCCAGCGCTCGCTCGGTTCATGGTGGTCACCCACTACGCATACCTCACGGTCAAGATGCCAGGCCCTGCAGGCCCCATCTCCGTGTTCGCCGAGACCGGCAGCGCTGTCTCATGCACCGAGCAGCTATACTCAGCCTTGGTCTCATCTCGGGCCAAGGTCGAGGGTTACCCAGGGGGCCTGGGACCCTCTTCATCCAAACCCCGACTCGCAGCCGACGCCTCCGTTCCTACGAAGGAGGTCGTGGTGGGAGAAGACGCTTCCCAGGTCATCCGAATCGGCGGTGACCTAGGCGGCAAATAGGAAAGCGCGCTCGTCGCCTTCCTCCGGGCTAACGTCGACGTGTTTGCATGGCAGTCGTCCGATATGCCTGGGATCCCTAGGGAGGTGATCGAGCACCACCTGGCTGTGCGCCCGGACGCACGACGGGTGAGGCAGAAAGTCCGGCGGCAGGCGCCCAAGCGCCAGGAGTTCATCCGGGAGCAAGTAAGCAAGCTCCTTGACTCCGGCTTCATCCGTGAAGTCCTCCACCCTGAGTGGCTGACAAACCCAGTTATCGTCCTGAAGGCCAACGGCAAGCTCCGCATGTGCGTCAACTACACCGACCTAAACAAGGCTTACCCAAAAGATCCTTTTCCCTTATCCCGCATAGATCAAATTGTAGATGCAACCGCGGGGTGCGGTCTTTTATATTTTTTAGATGCAAACTCTGGTAATCACCAAATTCGCATGGTCGTAGAGGATGAAGAAAAAACTTCTTTTACCACTCCGGTGGGGACTTATTGTTATGTATCAATGCCATTTGGTTTGCGCAACGCTGGGTCGTCTTTCCAGCGTGCTGTGCGCATTACCCTTGATTCGCAGGTTGGCCCCAACGTTGAGGCTTACATTTACGATCTCGTGGTCAAATCCCGAGACCGCGCCACCCTGTTTGAAGATCTAGCCGAGACTTTCGACAGTCTCCACACTACCCGCTTGATGCTCAACCCCGAGAAGTGTGTTTTTGGGGTACCTTCGAGCAAGCTCCTCGGTTTCTTGGTCTCTAGTCGAGAAATCGAGGCCAACCCAGAGAAGATCCGGGCCATCGAGCAGATGCGACCCCCGGCTCAACTCAAGGAAGTTCAGCGCCTCGCCGGCTGCATGCAACCCTCGGGCGCTTCATCTCCAAGCTCGGGGAGCAAGGACGCCCCCTCTTCAAACTCCTAAAGAAGACCGGTCATTTCGACTGGACGCCGGAGGCCGAGTAGGCCTTCTGCGACTTGAAGAAATATCTCACCTCGCCGCCCGTACTAGTGGCCCCCTTCGAGGGCGAGCCTCTACTGCTGTACGTCTCGGCCACTCGTCAGGTCGTGAGTATGGTACTGGTGGTGGAGCATGATGAGTGCTCGGGGCATGGTGCTGGGTCCTAGCTCTCGGCCACCCCCGGGCAGTCTCCGGTTCTCGCGGCTCCTCCCGAGCAGGGAGTCGAGCCCGAGCACTTGGCTCTTCCCGCCCAGGGAGTCGAGCCGGAGCACTCGGCCAGCCCTGACCACGCCGCTGAGCTCGGGGGCTGTGATAAGCCCTCGGGTAAAGCCACAGTTCGGGCCCGCCGTGTACAGTGACTAGTGTACTTCGTCAGCAAAGTTCTCTGAGACGCCAAGACAAGATATCCCCAGGCCCAGAAGCTGCTCTATGTCGTGCTCATCGCTTCCCAGAAGCTGCACCACTACTTCCAGGCGCACAAGGTCTTGGTGGTTACCACGTATCCGCTGGGACCCATCCTCCGGAACAAGAAGGCACTGGGCGCATCGTCAAGTGGGCGGTGGAGCTGGCGGAGTTTGATCTGCACTTTGTCAGCCGCCAGGTGATCAAAAGCCAGGCGCTCTCTAACTTTGTGGCAGAGTGGACGCCCGTCCCCGAGATCGACCAAGAAGAGATTTCCGCATATCCCGGGCACAATATGTTCGAGTACTGGGTTATGCACTTCGACGGTTCCCTCACACTGAAAGGCGCGGGGGCCGGAGTGGTTCTCACCTCCCCAACGGGTGAAGAACTCCGGTACGTCATGCAGCTGCAGTTCCGAGCAACCAATAACATGGTGAAATATGAGGGCCTCATCGCTGGCCTCCGGGCCGTGGTGGGCCTCGGGATTCGTCGCCTGCTGGTCAAGGGAGACTCCCAGCTGGTGGACAACCAAGTGTCAAAAGAGTACCAGTGTGCGGATCCTCAAATGGTGGCATACGTGGCGGAAGTCAGGAGGCTGGAGAGGCACTTCGACAGCCTGGAGCTGCGGTATATATCCCGCCGCAATAACGCTCTGGCTGATGACCTTTCTCGCCTGGCCTATTCCCGTGCACGCGTCCCTGCCGGAGTCTTTGAAGAAAGGCTCACACGACCTTTCGTCCTGCGTGCCGACCAGGATGAAGGGGAACCCTCGAGCATAGTTGAGGGGACCCAGGCGGCACCCTCAGTGGGGAGCCCCGTCAGGGTGCCGCCGCCCGGTGAGTGCGCTGCGCTTGCCGGCGGTTCTCAAGATGCCTCGTGGATGGACGAGATCCGAGGGTACTTGAAGGACAAGTTCCTTCCCGGGGATGATTCCTCTGCCGAGAGGATTGCACGGCAGTCCAAACGCTATGCCATAGTAGATGGGGGTCTCTATCGGCGTGGCACGGACGGTGTCCTCCTAAAATGCATCACCCGGGGCAGAAGGCGGTGAGCTTCTCACTGAGATCCACGAGGGCGAGTGCAGTGGCCATGCATCATTCCGCACGTTGGTCGGGAAGGCCTTCCGACAAGGTTTCTACTGGCCTACAGCTCTCCAGGATGCTTCCAAGTTGGTTCGGCGCTGCAGGGCGTGCCAGTTCCACACAAAGCAGATTCACCAGCCAGCTTAGGCTCTTCACACCATCCCCCTGTCATGTCCCTTCGCGGTCTGGGGGCTGGACATCCTGGGTCTATTCCCCCGAGCAATCGGGGGCTATGAGTACATCTACGTCGCCATCAACAAGTTCACCAAGGTTACCAAGAACACGGTGCTTCAGTTCATCCGCGGTATCACAAGTCGCTTCGGCGTCCCGAATAGGATCATCACCGACAATGGCACTCAGTTCACAAGTGCCTTGTTCGGGGACTACTGCGAGGACCTCGGCATCAAGCTCTGTTTCGCCTCAGTCGTTCATCCTCGGAGCAACGGGCAGGTCGAGCATGCCAACGCTGAGATACTGAAGGGGCTCAAAACCCGGAGCTACGATGTGCTCGCAAAGCATGGGAAAGGGTGGATCGATGAGCTACCTGCTGTGCTATGGGCCAATCGGACCATGCCATGCCGCGCCACCGGAGAGACGCCATTCTTCCTCGTGTACGGCACTGAGGCGGTCCTCCCCTCCGAGCTCACTCTTGGCTCCCCTCGGATGCATGCCTATTCCGAAGGCGAACAGGAACAACGAAGGCACGACGACGTCAACTACGTGGAAGAGCGCCGGCGACGTGCCGCCGTCCGAGCAACCTGATACCAGCAAAGCCTGCGGCGCTATCATCAGTGTCACATCCGGGCCTGGTCTCTCGAGGTGGGGGATCTAGTTCTCTGACGCGTCCAATCGCGCGAAGAAAGGAATAAACTGTCCCCTATGTGGGAAGGCCCCTTTACCGTGATCGGTGTCCCGCGAGAAGGCTCTTTTCAGCTGGCTGCAGAGGATGGACAGCCACTCCCAAACGCGTGGAACATCGAGCATCTGGGCAAGTTCTATCCTTAGGTGGCCATGTTTGTGCTCGGGCCAACCAGGCCGGGGGTCCCCCCTGCCCAAGTTGGCCGAGGGCTACCACTAACCATATAAGTCACCCCAATCTTGTACAAAATTGTCAATATATATTATCA
Source organism: Phragmites australis (assembly GCF_958298935.1). Taxonomy (NCBI): domain Eukaryota; kingdom Viridiplantae; phylum Streptophyta; class Magnoliopsida; order Poales; family Poaceae; genus Phragmites; species Phragmites australis. Next base: position 13,736,652 of record NC_084936.1, on the reverse strand, counting down.
TTGTCCAGTTCTTATTTTCAAATTTTATTTTCTCTCTGGAATCCATATGTTTAATCTGTCTGATGAGATGCTCGATTGTGCGAGAAAAACATGCTCTCTCATTTTTCCCGTTGATAAAAGAATCCCGATCGGTATGCGCGTGGGTTGCCGCTGACCTATGTCTGTTGTGGTAAGCTGTGGTGTTCGGGTAATCCTACCGCTTGAGCAAAGAGTGGTCGGGAGCCTAGACCCCAGGGGCGGGCTATCGGTGCTCGGTCTGGTCAGTCCTTCCCGGGCGCCACCGAACCATAGGACCTCTGGGTTATGCCTTTGTCTGTATACTTCGCCGGTCCGGGTATTCGAGAGGTCTCGTATAAAAAATGAGAGCAGTCTATAATGAGTACCGCACTAACAGAGTGCACCAAACAAAGAATCTTTTCCTATTTCCCAAAGCTTACAGATCAACAACCGAGAATAAAAGTAGCCCGACCGCGAGGGCCTCAGTGCCCAGGCCGCTGCTCAAGCTTAGGGGGTCCTCGAGTAGTCCTACTGCTTGGGCATGAGTGGTCGGGACCACCTGGCCCCTGGCTCTCCCTCATGCTTTCCAGTGCTCTGGCGCTCCGACCGAAGGAACTAAGTTCCCGGGCACCCCGAGCTCGGAGTGAGGAGGAGGCTGCCACTGCTCGGTATCGGCGGCGGCTTCCGTGTGAAGCAAGCCGCCACCTCGGCGGCAACGCCCCGGACAGCCTCCCGGGTGGCCCCTTCCTCGGCCTCGACAATCCCCTGTCGGGCTGGCTCCAGCGAGAAGTTGGGGTCCCGGCTCCAGTAACAGGCCAGGACGTGCTCAGCCACTGCTTGGGCCAGAGCACGCCCTTCCTGGGAAGCTAACTCCTGCACAGCCTGGGGAAGAGCATTCAGTCGCCGGCTGATCTCCTCGAAGCCTAGGGCGATGTGGCCGATGGTCTCTCAATCCATCCCCTTCTCGCCCACGTTGACTCACCTAAGCCCGGCCACCCTCACGGACCTCAGTGCTTGCCAAAGAATATCTCGCATCATCAGCTTGATGTTGGCCCACTCGGCGACGACGGTCTCGAGCTCGTCCTTCGCTATCTGCAGCCGCTCCTCGAGGCTAATCTCCTCGGTCGCGCTGGTCGGGACGCCGCTGGTCGTCGGGGTTTAGCCCTGCTTCACCTGCTCGGCGAGGGCACTAAGGGCTTGCTCCCGGGTGGCCAGCTCGGCCTCCCACTTGGTGGTCTGCTCCTCTCGAGCAGTTACGGCCACCAGCACTGTGGCAGCCTCATCCTCGCGCAGGGTAAGCTGCTCCTCCCGAGCGTCCTGAGCCATCACCATGATCTCAACGTCAATCTCGCGGACCGCCACCTCCTCCTCCCGACGGAGGACATCGGCGTGACTCCGCTCGAGCTCGTCGTTCCGGCGGGCTAAGTCCGCCCGGGAGGCCTCCACAACCTTCTCCCGCGGCACGATGGCCTCCTCCCGAGCGCGCACCAGCCGCTCCCTGGTGAGCAGCTCCCCGGCCCGCCACCGCGATATCTCCCCCAAGCGGGTGGCTTCCTCTAGCGCGGCGATGGCCTCCTCGCACACCTCCTCCAGGGCCTCTCGCTCCTCGGCCACCGTGTGCCTCTCCCTCTCATGGGTTGCGCAGGCCGAGGCAATGCGGGCCTCCAAAAGTCAGCCGACCTCCTCCAAACGCCCCCTATCCTCTACGAGGGCGGTGCGGTCTGCCTTGAGCTGTGCCCGCTCCCCTGCCACAGCCATCTCCAGCCGCTCGATCACCTCCTGGGCGCTTCCTAGCACATCCGGCAGGGGTTCCGCAGCAGGGTTCGACGGCGGCTGGGTGCTGGGTCCCCTGCGAGCCCTCTCTGCAGAGGCGCTCGGGGTCCCCGATTGCTGCCACGTCGGCACCACCCTTGCCGCGGCCATTTCCCCAGCCCTCAGAGTACTCAGGGCGGGCTCAGCTAGCACCGGAGGCTCGGGCGCGGCCGCTGCCCTCGGCTCAGGGCACGGCGGCGCCTGCGGCTCTGGCTCGGCCTGCGCGCTCGGCTCAGGGGCAGGAACCGGCCTTGGCGCTTCCGGTCGCCTTTGGTCTCCGGCGGCGTCTTTAGGCGGCCTGAAAGCAAATGCAGGTTTGTCCCCTAACTTACTCCGGGTGAAACGCGCTCAAAAAAAGAAAACTTACGCTGACTTTGGTTCACGATATTGCCATCGTGACTCTCGGATCTTGAACTCCGGGCCCTGTGACTTCGGCCCAGAGTCTGCCCTCCTCCTCTTTGGTGGGGGGCTCTGAGGGGCCGCTGTGGAGCCCGTCTCCAGCGGCGAGCCGGCTTGGGCACACGTTGTAGACGTGCTCCCGCGCCGGCCTTGGTCTCCGTGCTCCTACGCCCTGGACCTTGCCGCCGCCGTGGAGCCCGTCTCCGGCGACAGGCCGGCTTGGGCACTCGCTGTAGACGCGCTCCCGTGCCAGCCCTGGTCTCCGGGCTCTCGCACCATGGACCTCACCTCCGTTGCGGATTCCGCGCCGGACAACAGGGCACCCCGGCCTCCCTCCTTCACGCCGCCCACCAACGGCCGTTGCCGGGGAGGCGACAGCGACGACGAGGACGATGGCTAAGGCACGAACGTCAGGGGGCATTTTCCCTTGTCTCCCAGGGCCGCCGCCGCTCCGCTGCCAGCGGCGCCTCATCCGCCGGCCTGATGGCTGCTGCCTGCGGTAGCCCCACGGCCGGGGATCTGGATGGTCCCGGGGTTCCGACGCCCCGGCCGGTCGACCAAACCCTAGGCGTCGAACTCCGGTAGCGTCGCTTGCAGCGCCACCCGGCCCGGGTCGGCGCAGAGCGCCAACTGCTCCCGGGGAAGCACCGCCCAGGCAAGCTCTTCCACGCCGGTCACCACCCGCAGCAGGCCCGCCAGCGCCGCCTCGTCCCGGTCCCCGGCCTCGCCGATCGGGGTCCTGGTGATGTCCTGGGAGCCCGTGTACATCCAGCTGGGGCGGACCCACTCCCGCAGAGGTGCCAGGCGGCGGTGTAGGTAGTCCGCCAGCACCATCACCGACGTCAGACCCGCCTGGCACAGGTAGTCGATGCGGTCCAGGATTGGCCGCATCCGCTTGTCCTCCGCCGGCGCTGCCTCCCAAATCGATCTCTGGGTCTCCGCCACCAACTCCGGCAACGTGAGGCGGTCGTGGGGGCTGACGTCGACATAGACCTAGTCACGCCGCCAGTCATCCCACTTCCTCCGCAGCACCTGGGGGATATATAGCTCCGCCAGGCCATCCCGCGGCCGGAAGTTGCAGCAGCCGGTGACGTCCGCGGTGGAGGAGCTCCTCTTATTCCCGGCCGGCCGTAGCACGAAGAAGTGGTGGAACAGTGCCACCGACGGTGGCACTCTGACGAACATCTCGCAGAAATGCGCGAAGATTGCCAAAATGACCACCGAGTTCGGGCTGAGGTGCGCTAGTTGAATCCCGAACGTGTCAAGAATCTGGAGGAAGAACATCAAGAATGACGACACCAGCCCGGCCGCCACGAAGGAGAGGAAGACGACGATGCGCTCCGGCCGGTCTGTGACGGGCCGGTAAAGGCCGGATTCTCCGGGTTCTGTACAGAACTGAGCCCAAAACTAAATAAAATTAATGAGTAGAGAGTTCTAGCTCAAACCAAGTGATGTCGTGTGTTCCCGGAGATGATTCCAAGTAGATTCACGAAGAACCTACACTTAAATACACACAAACAAGTAGATCGAGAATAATGAACAAAGATTTGAGCAAGAACATAAAAGTAAGGAAACAAGAGAGGAGACACAAAGATTTGTTTCCCGAAGTTCGGATTCACCACCATGAATCCTACGTCTCCGTTGAGGAAGCTCCAACGAGCCAGGTCTCTTTCAACCGCTTTCCTCGATCCACTAGCTTTATCTCTTCCCTTTCGGAGGCGAGATCGACCTTCATAAACTTTCCCGCGACTCACCACACGTGCGGGAGCTCACCGGGCAACACCTAGCCGGCTAGGAGGCTTCACCTCCAAGAGTAACAAACGCAATCGAACTTCTTGTCAAGAACTCAAGTGCTCAAGAATGGATTTAGCTCACTTGCACTCAATCTTCCAATCTCTCAACCCAACTCACTTTTCTTCTCAAATCACACACTAGAATGGAGTGGGATGGAGTTATTTTGGCTCTAAAAAGTGTTTCTTTCGTGCCCTTGCAGCAGCCCCAAAGGATGGGGTGAGTAAGGTATAAATAGCCCACTCCAAACAACTAGCCGTTACTGTTTTTGTCAGAACTGATCGGAGTATCCGGTGAACACCGGAGTATCCGGCCCTAAATCCAAATACAGCGTCAGAACAGTCACAGAATGTGTCAGAACTAGCCGTTATGCTCTTTTCTGGACTTTTACCGGAGTATCCGGCCTACACCGGAGTCTTCGGTCGGCACTTAACCCAGAAAACACCCCCAGAGACTTCCCGGAGTCTCCGGCCACTCCAGGTACCGGAGTATCCAGACTTCACCGGAGTCTCCGGCCTTTCCAGGTACCGGAGTGTCCGGCCTACACCGGAGTCTCCGGCCACAGCATAGCTGACCTCCGAAAAACGGCGATAACTTTTGATCCCGGAGTCCGATTTCGACGATTTTGGACTCTATGGAAAGCTTATTCAGAGGGCTACACATCCCAACTAAATTCATGACCTAAAACACATAGGATCAAATTAGTAACACTCTAAAACCTATTTTGGACACTTCCCCACTTTCCGCTCCGGACTCTTAACAACAAACTCTCACTTTGGGTTTGGTTGGGAACTCTTGAGCACCGAGACACGACAATTAGCTCACGTTGCATCCCTCTTAATAGTGCGGCATACCTATACTCAAATTCAAAGATAAAACTCATTTGAACCACTTTGAGCATTTGAAAACTTTCAAGTACCGCTTCTTTTTCTTTCAAACCTTGAGGGTTGCCAACTTCCATATATTATTCACTCCATCTCTTCTTGATTCTTCATACGATTGATGTGAATCATCCATAGCTTCCCATAGCCTCGCACGGTCCATTGGCGCAAAGCCTTCACTCGCTCTTCACCACCGCTTTGGTCCTTCGGCGCCAAGCCATTTGCTTGCCCTTCACCACGGATGGTCCATCGCAGCTGAGTCTTGCTTGCCCTTCACCGTCTTGCCATAGAAAACCACTTTGTATTCGACATCTTCAAGGAATTCACTTTTTCATATATGGAGTCCACTCTTGTTCTTCACTCTTGGCATATATGATTTCAATTCAACTCATGCCTTCTTATGGATCCTAACCCCAACTCACTCTCAAGCACAAAACACATGGGTTAGTCCATAAAACTCTATTAACAAATCATACCTTTAGTTACTTGATCTTCACAAGCAACTTAGCTTTCAAGCTTATTGCCAATCTTATTGAGCTTCTTCTTCTTCTTATGAGCATCACTAAAATCTCAACGACTTTTGATGCAATTCTTTGAACTCATGACATTTCTCAAATAATCCATGCTTCATCATTTATGCATATCCTATGGAATAACCTAATAGCAATTCTCAATATGATTGTTAGTCCATAGGCGTTATCATCACTTACCCGAGCATCACCTAGAGCTCATTCATCTTGATGCATTTTCATTCTCCCCATTCATTTAAAGCTCATGCATATCTCTCATCCATGCATCACCTATGGAACAACCTACTAATAAACTCAACACTATTGTTAGTACATAGGTATTGTCATTAATTACCAAAACCACACATAGGGGCTAGATGCACTTTCAAAGTGGAGGGCCACAAAGAAATCCGCCCTCCCTTCACACCCCTCCGCCCGCATGACCACTCGAAGGTGGCCCGGCGGGCGATGGCGTTTGCCTGGAGCTGTGGAAGCTCCACGTAGTAGTGGCAGAGCACCTTCTCGAGCAGCGGCACCGAAGGAAAGCCCAGGCCCACTTTGAAGAAAGCCTTGAACACCATGACCTCATGGGCTAGAGGCTCCGGGACCTCCTCGTCCAGCGGGGACTGAGCGACAGCCCTAGAGGGAATCTTCCCTTCCTTAACCATCCGGTCAAGCTCCTCATCATCAAAGGCAGACACCCCCAGCGCGGTGGTCTGCTGGGGATGACTTCTGCTAGCGCGGCGGAGCTCCACCCCTAGTGGCGGCCCCATTAACAACAGAGGAATCGGCGCCACCTGAGGGCCCCCATTGCGACTGCACTGGCGGTTTCGCTGGCCGCCTGAGTTCCAGCTCCGCCCAGGGCACTCATGCTAGCCATACGGATCGTAGGAGGATGGTGAGAGGCGTTGGACAGCAAGCAAGAAAGAAGAACAACACCCGATGGACACACGCACAAAGTAAGAACAACTGGAGGCAAAGGACAGACGAGAACGAGGCGCAGGCAAAAAGGCCACTCAGGGTAATCCCTCTCCTTATAAAGATAAGGGAGAGATTACCTCTCCTAGAAAAATGGTGCATGCCCTATCTATTCGCCTACCAAGCCACAATCATGGGGGAGCGGAACCACCCCCCGCGACCCCCCAACCACAAGATGCCACACGTCCCAAGTCCACCTGACAAGACATAATCTTGTCTTTCTTCACAGGGCACATTCAATGCCCCTTATCACCAACGTCATCAAACGGACAGTCCAAATCAAGTGGATCGACTGCTCCAAGACAAGCCAAGCGATACTAGGGACCATCAGCCATCAACAGCAAAGCCAAGGATCCCCAGATGCCCTGCTCTGAAAAAACTATAGGCCTGACTGCTCCGCTGTCTGCCCTCGCGTGGGGCTACTATTTGGGGTCGTTGTTAAAGACCCCCGACGAACCCATGGCTCAGCTAGCCCATGCCCATGGAGCCCTTCCTCCCGAAGCCTCCATCTCCCGGAGCCATGCCTCCCCCAGAGCCCCTATCTCTGGGGCTCGGGCAGGCTTCCCAAAGGCTATGGGGTGAGTCATCAAGCCTTAAGAAAGATCGGCCAGAAGGGGAATGCTGGTCAACCTTTGCCTACAAGAAAATTACTGGCGTTAAATACCTAGGCTAGTGGATGCCGTCCTAACACGCTAGTACAATGGAGGTTATCCTGACACCCCTGACATCGCGGCGTCGGGCCGCAATTGGCTATCGGCTCACCCCTCAAGGTGCAGGCACCATAATAGTTACTATGGTAGATATTTATCTTCTATACAGGGTAAAAAGTAGTTATCCGGGATAAGGCTCGGTAATTCGGTTAGGTCCTAGATATTTGTACATCGTGATAACTTGTACACTAAGCTACATACCACCCTACAAATAGGGGGTTGTGGTCATCTAGGGAGACGAGGAGGTCACAAGGAGAATGCTTAACACAACACATAGGACACAGAGTTGCCCAAACACTAAATCACACTGTGATACTCCTCCCCAGACCGATCAATTTTTCTACTATCAATACATTTGTGGTGTTCCTTCCTCTCAAACTTCGTCTCCATGCTTGAGTCTCCTCCTCAGAAGAAACTCTTGCCATACTTGCTGGGGCAAGACGATCTTGATTTCTCTCCAGTGTTAATTGGGACCAAAACGGGCCCAAAAAAGTGTCCTAAACAGGTGGATTTCAAATAAGTTATGACCATACCAAAACGTGCCCAGAACACACTAGATGGTCCTGCCTGGTGTCGTTTGTCATGTCGGTGCTTGTTCCGGTTGATTTCACTCTGTTGTTAATTTCGTTCGAAGTAGGCCCGACAACGTGTCCCGAGCTTGTTCCAATTAATTTCTCTCTAGTGTTAATTTGGACCGAAATAGTCCCAAAAATGTGTTCTGAAGATGTGGATTTCAAAAAAGTTATGACCAGAGTGAAAGGAGCAAAGAACACATCAGATAGTCGTCCTAGGTATCGTAGGACATGTTGGTGTTTGTTCCAATTGATTTTGCTCTAGTGTTAATTGGGTCCAAAACGAGCCTAGAAATGGATCAAGATCGGGTGGATTTCACAAAAGTTATAACTAGAGCACAACGCTCCCATAACGTAGCGGTTGATCCTCCCATGTGTCGTAGGTCATGATGGAGCTTATTCGACTGAAAATAGGTCTTGAACGGGTGGATTCAAAAAAGTTATGACCTGAGCCAAATGAGCCTAGAACACATCAAATGCTCATCCCAGGTGTCATAGGTCATATTGGAGCTTGTTCCGATTGATTTTGCTCCAGTGTTAATTTGGTCCGAAACAAGCCCAAAAACGAGTCCCGAAAGGGTTGATTTCACGAAAATAATGACCGAGTGAAACGTGCAACAAATGCACTGGATGGTTCTAATCAGTGGCATAGGTCAAGTTGGAGCATATGCTTGCTGATATTGCCCGACGTTAATTTGGTCCAAAACTGGCTGAAAACAGGCCCCGAAAGGGTGGATTTCACGAAAGATATGACAAAATCTAAACGTGCCCAGAACACACCGTATGGTCCTGAATGGTGTCACAGGTCATGTTGGTGTTTGTTATGATCGATTTTGCTTTGATGTTATTTTGGTCCAACACGAGCCTGAAAATGGGACCCGACCGGGTGGATTTTATAAAAGTTATAACCGGAGCGAAACACGTCCAGAACGCACCGGATGGTCCTCTGAGGTGTCATAGGTCATGTTAGAGCTTGTTCCGGTTGATTTCTCTTCCGTGTTAATTTGGTTTGAAACGAGCCCAAAACAGGTGGATTTCGCAAAAGTTATGACTGGAACAAAATGCACCGGATGGTCCTCCAAGGTGTCGTAAGTCATCTTGGAGCTTGTTCTCGTTTATTTTGCTCCGGTGTCAATTTGGTCCGAAATGGGCCAGAAAATGGGTAGATTCACAAAAGTTATGACCTCAACGAAACATGGCTAGAATGCACCGGCTGGTGCTCCCTTGTTTCATTGGTCATGTTGGAGTTTGTTTCGATTTATTTCACTCTGGTGTTAATTGGGACCGAAATGGGCTCGTAAATGGGTCCTAAAGAGGTGGATTTCAAAAAAGCTATAACCGGAGCGAAACACGCAAAGAACGCACAGATGGTCTTCCTAAGTGTCGCAGGTAATGTTGGAGCTTCTTTCAATTGATCTCACTCCGGTGTTCATTGGGTCCGAAACAAGCCCGAAAATGGGTCTCGAACGGGTGGATTTCAAGGAAGTTATAACCAGAGCAAAACGCGTCCAGAACGCACTGGATGGTCGTCCCAGGTGTCGTAGGGCATGTTGGAGTTTGTTCTGATTGATTTCGCTCCGATGTTAATTTGGACAGAAACGGGTCCAAAAACGGGTCTTGAAGAGGTTGATTTCAAAAGGAGTTCTGACTGGAGCGAAATACGCAAATAATGCACCAGATGGTCTCATATCGCTTTGCTTTACTCTAGCAAATCACCGGCATCGGCATGGTAAAAGTAGCCAAACACCGGCTTGTCCTCACCTGCAACAAAAACTCAATAATAGCACCGTGAGTATGAAAGTACTCGCAAGACTTATAAATATGGGTATATATATTTCCAACTTGAAGGATAATACATTTGGGTGGTGGCAAGGAAACTAAGCCATAAGCTGACACATTTGCTTAAATGTAATTTTCATGATCTTAATATGTATGCACCCAAGTATGAAGACTCAAGCGACTCAACTGACATGACTCTATTCTTTCCCAAATACTACCCATAACTTAATGAGTGAACTTAACCAATGATCAACCCAAAGGGATCACATCAACATTTCCCTTTTCACACTCATCCCCGATAAGCATGACCAACATCTCAAGATCATTACGTGACTCTACAACAAAGTGTCAAGACACCAAGCATGCTCATGACCGAGAGCGTGGCAATTCAAATTGATCTTACACTCTGCAAGGGTACAACTTTACCCACACATCATGAGTCTATCCTCTTGGACCTCGTGACAACCTTTCTCATATGTGATGCATCAGATCGGCACATTCCTACGCTGCATACGATACCTAGTTTCCGTCGAGGCTCTTCCCTATTGGACACCCTAGGGTCCTCACAATCCCAATATAAACTTCTCTGTCTCATCATTTTTCTCGACACACCACAGGGCAACAGTTAATCGATGCACACAACATATGATATTCAGCTCATCCATCTCATACACGGATATGTGGTAAGTACGATAAGTGTTGGGCACAAGAAAACATCGGAGCAGTCCTTAATCAACTCAAGTGGGGCTACAACATCTAAGACTCCTTTCTCATGTGTCCCTACCACCCGCCCAAGTCTTGTAAACCAACAACACTTACCACATTCACTTACTTTCATCGCAGAGTTTGCATCACAATCCTACAACTCACAAACGATGGCAACATCCACCGCTCGACTTCTACCGATACACTAAGCATAGCTAAGAATTTATCGATAACACTAGACTTTTTCTAATCGTTGCCCATGGTTACAAGGAATTGGTAACATCAGTTACAAGGAAGGTAATGCAACAAGATAGGATCTACCCATTTCACCTTCATAACTCAAACTTACTTAATGCAACTATCCCATACAATAATAGAAAGTTCATACACATGACCATTGTAAAATAAGGGTGTAATATGATAGATGCTCGCCTTGATTTTTGGGTGTTTCACGCATGTACACCTCTGATTCGATCTCGGTCTCAACTTCTTGAACCGTCGACATGTCACTCTCTAATAAATGGAATAATGCATCGAATAAATAAAAAATTATCTAAGAGATATGCCTATGATGCATTGTGATATGCCATAAAACCATATGCAAAAGAACGCTTGATGGATTAGGCTAGAAGAGATTTAAACAACACATTGGATAACCTAAGCTAACTAGGTATTGAGTAATTAGCGGTCGGACCAGGTGGGGTGGCGGTCAGATTGTGGGGATTGAACAGAGAATAATTGGTACTGAGTAGCTATGGCAGTCAGACCATGGGGTTTGGCAATTAGACCAGCCACAGTGGTAGTCTAACTCATGACCATAGAGTCTGAAATCAAAACTAGCCGACCAAGTTCCAACCCGGCAGTCAAACTAGCCCAAGTGGCGGTCAAATCTGGGCCTGGCTAGTAGCACCTCAGCAAGGTTGTCGGCGAAGGATCCAGCGATGCCTTCAGCCAAGAGTGGTCCCAAAACACTGTACAAGTCTAGGGGAGTTCATTTTTGGTAGTTTGGATGACATGCACATGGAAAAACTCTAGGGCCCCAAGGAAACATCCATGGCTAGGGGTGGTGCTTGGGTCTAAGCTAATGATTGTCGGTTGGAGCTCGATGATGAGAGGGAAATGGTCGGGGATGTCTCACCTTGGTGTACGGAAGCTTCCTAGGGGTTTAGCTAAATCTTGGGAGGTTTCGATTTGGAGATCAGGCTCCGAGGTGGTGGTCTACCTTGAGGTGGAAAGCTTCTCAAGCGACGATGATGGCAGGGAGGTTGGTGAAGCTCGGGGAGGTCTTCTCCCTCGATCTCTAGCCATCATGGTGGTCGAGGTGGTCCTCCTCTTTCTCTCTCTTGATTTTAGGTGGAGGTTGGAAATGAGGGAGAGAGTTAGAAGAGATGTGGTCAATGTGGTTTTAAGTGAGACCGTAGACAACGCCGATCATACCACGGGCCAAGCCCACGTGCAATGAGCTCTTCCTCCTCTCCCTTTTTTCTACCAATTCTTTTTCCCTTCCTTCCTATGTGGTTTTGGGCCTAAACTATTCCGGAAGTAATTTCCACTCATAATTACATGGTGAAAACTCGAGTTGCTTAACGACGTACCATTTTCAAAACATTTGAGCAATTTAACAAAAGCCAAAAACATTAAACATGATGCTCAGGAATTAAACATGATACCATGATGCATATGCATACTCTATGGCTACGTTAGGATTTTGGGGTGTGACAGGGCCCAAATGTCCACCATCCAACAATAGCTTATCGTAGCCCTTGATGGCTTCCAAGAGACACTCGCCTTGGTTGGGATCCAGATGGAGCCCGTTGGAAACGTTGACGCCCCTGAACTGGTCGTCCAAGCAATTAGGCTTGTGGAGGCGTATAGGGGGCTCCAAGGGAAGGTGGCTGAGCACCTCTCAAGCCAAGCCAAGTGGGGCACGGAGGAAGCGGTCACCTTTATGCTGGCCATACTGATGGTCCACTACCTGAACATCAACACCAATGTTCTCTAGGAAGGCTTCAGGGAAGAGATGGATGAGGCATCGGCACATAGGATGAAGGAGGTTCTTGGGGCGGCCAAGGCTTTTGTGGATGCGATGGACTTCAAAGTTGGCTCCTCACCATAGGATTTTACCCTGATATCTCTAACAAAGAACTTGGCAGCTTGTTAGGCTTGTAGGAATTATTTATCTTAAACACCTTTTGCATTCGATGGGAGCACTCAGTGTTGGACACATTCGATAGCATATCGTTATTTCCTTACTTACTTCTTCCTTTGATTATGTCCAGCCTTCGGACCGCTTGAGTGGAGGGAGTCATAGCCCCCACTCACTCATGGAACACGATAAGGAGCCTTTTCGCAACCCCAATGTTGCAATGTAACGATCCTTCCATTGTCGTTGGAATCGGCTTTTAGACCATACACAATATGTCATTTTCTGTTTTTGGTACTAAGTACTAGTTAAGCCCTCGACTGTCTACCCGAAGACAGTCTAAAAATGTAACAAATTGAGCAAAGCTCATATTGTCTTCGGGTCGAGAAAAGCTTTTCTCCTCCCTAGGTGCGCGTATGGGGTGAAGGATCCGAGAAGCGACTTATCCCATTGTCGAACATTAGGATGCACGGGAAGACAAGGAAAAAAAAGACTTCCTAGGAAATATGATCTTTATTATTATGAAGGTACTCTTAGTACTTACACTTGGGACTTATAGAGCTAATTGATGACCCACGAGCTATTGTAGACCTAATATCTTAAACATAAATTACACAGACTAGACTAAACCGATATCACTTTGAGGTTAGCATCAGCGTTGCTACATTCGTTCCGAACTAGTCGTGGAACCAACTCCCTGGGTTTCTAGGTTTGAATCTCGAGGCATTGTGGTCGCGGTTACTACTAAGGCTTCTCATTCATCTTGATCCTTGAGCTCTTGGGTTCCTTGCTGGATCGGTGTTGAGACACCATATCGAGGCTCCTCTTGTCACAATGGAGACCTGCCTTAGGGCAACCCCATCTGGTAAAGATCCCTTCAGGTCCCGGGATATTTATGCACTGGTAAGCATAGTGCAAGGTGGCCATGAACATGGCAAAAGTTGGCCATCCCAAGATGGCATTGTGTGCCATCTCGAATTTGACCACATCAAACAGAATCTTTTCTGTCTAGAAGTTTCCATGCTTCCCTAAGGTGACAAGGAGCGATATTTAGCCAATATGTGTGGCCGAGGATCTGGGTACTATGCCATGGAAAGCATGTGTAACCGACTTGATGGCATGTTCTGTGTAGAATCTTCAACCATATTGTCATGATCCACACGGACAGCGCTAGCTGTTAATGATTGGTGAACCACTGATTCTACAAACTTGTAGAAAAGATAGGGGATGCTTTGAGTAGACGAATCAAAAGAGCACATAGAGGGGTTTTTATACAAGTTCAGATCTCCCTTAGGATAATAGCCATATGTCATATCTGTCTTGTATTGATCTCTGAGACTGTTACAAGAGGGGTGCGTAGCTAGCCTAGATAGATATAACCTAGTCAACAACTTCCTTGCATGTAGTAGGAGAAGATCTAGCTGTGATAGGCTTGGTTGATATAGAGCTTCCACAGGCGTGTAATGGCTTGATGAGCTTGTGTCTTGCCTTCTAATGACTTGTCCTCCGTAGGGTCTCGAGGCTCCGTATATATAAAGGGGAATCGTACGTCCTCTAGAGTCTTCCTTCCTGTTCTTAGAGATAAACTTCCATATTTATAAGATATCCTGGGTACCTACAGGAAGTTTCCATTCTTCCAAGGATCCCTTTCCAGAGATAAAGATATACTCTAAGGATAACAGAAAACCCTAGGGTGTCCAGATGTGGTAGTTACACACTAGTCATTGTCTTGTTCAATGCCTCTTTTTGGTGGCAACCCTGGTGGTAGTTCATCAGGAAACACGTCATCATAACCCTGTAAGAGATCCAACACAACACTCGGTAAAGTAGAGGGTAAGTCGTTAGTTGATAAAAGGCATTCCTTGTACAGGAGTACAAAGAACATGGCATTGGGTTCTCTAAATTCTTTTATATTCCCTTTCCTAGCCATCATCACTAATCCCTCTTTTCCCGTATCTTGGTATTTTGCGGCTGTGGAGTTTTATTTAGCATTGGTTTCACTTGCTCACTATGTTTGTGGTCCTCACTCAAGTGTTTCTTGCTCTCTCGCTATTTCTTTTTCAGATCATCCATCATTATCTCCTCTGGTGTTAAAGGAAGCAAAGTGATATGCTCCCCTTTATACATAAAAGCAAGGGTAAGGCTCGGCAACTAATCTGAACATCACGATCATATAACCAAGGTTGCCCCAAAAGTAACTGGCATGCTTGCATTGGAACCACATCACACTCCACCAGATCTTGGTATTTTCCAATTGAGAATTCGATGGTCACAATATTGTTCACTTGTAGTGGTCCAGAATCATTAATCCATTACATCTTATATGGGGCAAGATGACGGTGTTGCTTTAGTCCCAATTGTTCTACCAATTCTAAACTTGCAATGTTATTGCAACTGCCATTATCAACAATAATCCCATATACCTTGCTCTTGATGGTGCCTCGAGTGTGAAATAGGTTACGTCACTGAAAATTCTCTCCTTTCAAAACATGAACACCAAGCACACAACAATAGATAAAGCAATTGTTATCTCCATCATCCGCCTCTAGCTCACTCTTAGATTCCCATTCTCCTAGTTCATTAAAAAAGTATGTTTCTTCTGTTAGGGCACTCAGAGGCAATGTGCCCACACCCTTGGCACTTATGGCACTTAATTTCTTGGCTACGAGATGTGGATGCCTACTTAATTTCCATAAATCGACTTACCTCATCGCTTGAATCATCACCAAAAAGTTCATCATCAAAATTGACCCGATCGATCACCGGCACGCTAGGAATAGGGGTAAAGTTGTCGTAGAACCCCACATCTAAAAAACTGATTCTCAACGAAGGCTTGGGTGACACCAATGACATATTTTGTGTAGATTCTTCAACGCCTATTATCATGATCCCCACGGACGGCTCTAGCTATCGATGATTTGTGAAAAGTTAATTTAACGAACTTGTTGAAGAGGTAGGGGATGCTTTGAGTAGATGAATCAAGGAGAACACACGGGGGTTTTATAAATGTTCGGGACTCATTGAGGATAATAACCCTATGTCATATTTATCTTGTATTGATCTGAGCCTATTACAAGAGGGTATGTGGCTAGCCTAGATGGATCTAAACCTAGTTAATGACTTCCTTACTCGGCTTTGGGTGTCTTCTGGCTTTTCAAAAGGTTTGAGCAACTTTTTCAACTTCTAATGGCTCTTGTTCGACTCTTTTCTGCAAGGCCCCCTAGCTTTGTATATATATGGGTGTATCATACATCCTCTGGAGTCCTTCCTCACATTCTTGGAGATAAACCTTCCTATTTACAATATGTCCTGGGTACCTACAGGTAGTTCATCTAAGGATCCCCTTTCTTGAGATAGAGATATGCCCCAAGAATTATAGGAAATTCTAGGATGCACGGATATGGTAACTATCTAGTATTCATCATCATTGTTAATAGAACATTATCTACAATGTTTAGGGTTGTGTTGAAAAATAATTTTAAAAAGTGGGAAGAATGTTTACCTCATATTGAGTTTGCGTATAATCGTTCAATGCATCATTCTACTACAAAGATGTGCCCATTTCAGATCGTTTATGGTCTCGTACATCGTGCTCCAATTGATTTATTACCTATTCCATCTTCAGAGAAGGTAAATTATGATGCTAAGCAACATGCTGAATTGATCTTAAAAATGCATGAGACCACTAAAAAAAATATAGAGCACAAGAATGCCATGTATAAACTCATCATCAATCAAGGAAGAAAACATGTTACTTTTGACCCAGGTGATCTTGTTTGGTTGCATTTGAGAAGGATAGATTTCCTTATTAGAGAAAGTCTAAATTGATGCATTGAGCCGATGATCCTTTTAAAGTTATTGAGAAGATTATTGATAATACATACAAGCTTGAGTTACCTGTAGATTTTGGGGTTAGTCCCACTTTTAATGTTACATATTTAAAACCATATTTAGGAGAAGAAGAAGAGTTACCATCGAGGTCGACTTCAATTCAAGAAGAGGAGGATGATGAGGACATCACCCCTGCGGATACATGCACTACAAGTAATCCTCCAGAACCGTTTGTTGTCGGGCCATTGCAAGGTCCTATAACACGACCTCGTGCACATCAATTAAATCATGAGGTTAGCTTGATCCCCTATGCTCGCATCCATATGTATGGGGATGGAATGCTACTAACTAACTCTGAGTCCCAAACAATTTGGAAACCAAGACAAGTTGGATTCCAAGTCAATTACTACTCAGTTTCCAAATTCATTTTGAATTGAACAAATAGCTGTGCAACGAAAGGAAGATATCTCTTTCATACCGAGTCTAATGGAAGTGTTTAGCCATAGGTTGGAAAGATTACACTGTGATCTTTCCAATTGATCCAGCCCCATCAATAGATTCCTCGTGAGTGACTCGAAAACCTTAGAATGAGTCAACATTATAACAAATAGAGTTAGACTCAGATTTGTTTCCTTAGTTTGTTTTGCAATGTCTAGGGGTTTGCATGCCCATAAATAGAGACCAAGTGTGGCCAGAATAATCGAGTTTTATTGAAGCATAGTGATACCGAGGCAGCCCGATCTTCTTGGGAAGAGCCAATGATAAAAGATGTGAAGTAGACGATGTCGCTAGCTGAACACTCGCACCAATGTACGAACCCTCAACTCTTCGGAATATGCCCAACACACACCTATAGATGATCATCGTGAGACCACAAGTGACGATTGCCATGTCCCCAATTCCCAGCGGAACGACAACTTGACCTTGGATTGCAGAACGATAAACAATGATTGCCTAATTCTCTCTCAGCTGTCCTCGCATGAACACTGGTATGAAAGAATAAGCAATAGCTATGTTTCAATCTTATGCATAAAGTGGTCTGCCCTCTATGGGTCGTGAACTCTACTATATATACTACGCGGCTTCGGAAGGCCGCATGGGCACCGGAGGGGCGACTCGAAGGGGTCCGCAGCCTCCGGGGATAAGGCCTCCTGTTGAGTTCAGAGGTCGAAGGCTCTGGGGTACTTGATGTAGCTCTGAGTCTTCGGAAGGTCATGTACGAGCTGGAGAGGTGGCCCGAAGGGATTCGTAGCCTCGGGGATGGGGCCTCCTATCGAGTCCGGAGGCCGAAGGCTCTGGAGGAACCTTTGATAGCGACCGCCAACCATTATCCTCAGGCTGGTCTATTTTCCCCCAATAGTACCCCCTCATTCTCTAGCCTCGATGCTTGGAGGGGTGAGAGGATGTAGAGGAAAACCAACTCTAGCCTAGGTTTGTAACAAGAATGCCCAAAGGCCATTTCCTGTCCCTGAGGAGTTTTTCGGCGGGAACTACGGGCGTTGATAGTGAAGCTCAATGATGATGGTGCATTGGTGATGGCGGCACACCCTAGGGTTATGCTGAGGTTGGAGGTGGAGATGGCGTCAAAGTCGGAGTTGAAGACCGAAGACATATCAGCAGATGAGGTACGTTCCAGAGCTTGTTGGAGTTGGAGTATGTGGTATCGGTACTCAAGGCCGGAGGGTCGTTGGTGGAGGTGATGCGCTCTGGGGTCTGTGCCGAGGCTGATTTAGATTCTTTGGACTTTTTTGGTGATAGGTCTTCTCGCCATTTGAGTTTTTCAAAGTGGGGGATTACGTGTGGGATCGGGGAATCCCCACATTTGCCAGTTTGAGGACGGTAAGATGGGACATGTCACTGGCGTGTTTCTGACTCGATAATGCGTGGGTTCATCTAGGGTCTTGCACCCACGCCCCTGGCAGGCACCGAAAGGAATCTAGATCATTAATGAGATGGGACATTCATGCAAGAAAATGAGGCATTGCCGTGGGATGTTGCCATGTGTTGGTGGAACGACCGGGATATGGCCACAGCCCCCCAAAGATTAATGAGGGATGCCACAGAGCAATGTCACGTTGGTTCTGCTTCTCTTCCTAGGCATACGTGGTCGCTCGACCTAGGTATAAAGCGGGGGTCATCCGGCTGGATCTATCACTGCCCCACGAGCGAGCACTTAACTTGACTTTGAATATGGCATCGTCTTCCTACCCATCCTCTTCAGAGCATCGATGATCTCGACTGCTTCTACTGGTCTTGGGCTGTTTCAGCCACCGGTGGACGTCCGGCTTCCATCCCTGTGGGGTAGATAGCTGCCTGTTGCCCCTTCCCAACCACCGGTTTGGGAGACCATGCCTATCGAGATCATCGATATTTCCGATGATGATGTGGAGATCAACTAGGATCTCTTGCAGAGGGAGAGTGACAAGGAGGAGCGAACTTCGGCAGCGAGGACTGAGAAGAAGCAGGAGGACGACCCAATGGTGGCCCCTTCGGTTTCTTCCTCGTCTTCTGATAGCTTGGGGGTCGGCTACTGCATCAACTTCCGTAGTGGTAGGCCGCGGATGAGGTGTATACGCCGCTCCATGCGCGACCCCTACCGGGATCCGTAGGAGGCGAAGGTGGCCTTCAGGGGTGCTTCGTGGACATCCCTGTTCTGCCGTACGACTATGGCCCTGTCACGGGTCATAGTTGTCTTTTGCCACCTTGTACTCTTTCTCCCCCTGGTTTGCTCTCTCAGGGTTTGTCTCCTCTGCAGCGGCCTTTGTACTGTTTGCTTCTTTGTACGCGTCCTCCGGATGCACGATTTGTTTAATAATATAATTTGGATCTTTGGGGGCGATTATATCTCTTTTTGGGCCGAAGTGTAAGGGGATCCTTCGCGCAGAGGACCGCTTGTCCATGTGCCTTCGTGCTTCAAGCCGCGCTTCTTCGTCCCCTTCGTAGGCGATGGCTAATTTTTTGGATGTCTGACGTACCGAGCCTTCGCATAGATCATTGATGGTTTTGTTCCTTCTGGGGGAGAGGTGGGCCTCAGGAATCTGGCGGTGGTAGATACACAGGTTAACTAAGGAGGGCCGGGTGAAGCGGTAGTGACCTCGTCGGTTCTGGTTATCGCGTACTCCTTAGGCTCGGCGCTGGTAGTGCCTTCTTCCAAATTTGTTCCAGATTTTTGACCTAGCGAAGCCCATCTGGATCCTTTGGAGACAAGGTCCGGAGGTGGTCTTCGACCCTTCAAGTCCTTAGCTGCTGCCCAACTCCGTAGGTAATCCACTAGGAGCCTGGTGACAGCTTTCGGAGGCGAAGCTGAAGGCTAGATGGGAGAGGTGGTCCTCGGCCCCCTCGGCCCTTAGGCGCTGCCTGACTCTGGAGGTAATCCACCCGGAGCCTGGCGACAGCGTGTCGGAGACGAACCCGAAGGCCAGACGGGAGAGGTGGTCCTCGACCCCCTCATCCCTTTGCCGCTGCCCTGCTCTTGCAATAACCAGCTGGGGATACCATACTATTTCCTATTACCACATGTGTTTGAGTCATGCGGGCCATACCACTACCTGTGGGGAGGGGGATTCATATCCCTTTGGTTTGTTGGCTGCGCCTGTCGAGGTGCTTGCCTTCAAGATGCCGGGGGATTTTGTCCGATAGGTTTTTTGAAGCCTCTTCATCTGGCAGAGGTTTTGTAAGACTCCATCTTGCGGAGGTTTTGGAGGTCTCTCCATTTTGGCAGAGCTTTTGCAAGACTATTTGGCGGAGATTTTTGTAAGATGCTCTGCCTTGCAGAGGCTTTCGAAAGTCTCTCTGTTTTTGCCAGAGTCTTTGCAAGACTCTCTGTCTTGTAGAGGTTTTGGGAGTTTTTCCGTTCTGGTGGAGGTTTTGCAAGATTGTTTGGCGGAGTTTTTTGTAAGACGCTCAGCCTCGCGGAGGTTTTCGGAAGTCTCTCTATTTTTGCCAAAGCTTTTGCAAGAGTGTTTGGCAGAGGTTTTCGTAAGACGCTCCGCCTCGCGGAGGTTTTCGAAAGTCTCTCCATTTTGCCAGAGCTTTTGCAAGACTGTTTGCCCGGTTCAAACAGTACCTTCTTCCTTTTCTTGTTTGCTTTCTCAGCATTGTACTTCGCCTTCTTCTCAATTTCTTCTTTTGTTTTCAAATGTAATTTCTTGACATAGTCAGCTCGCTTTGACGCTTCTATATTTACTTGGTGTTGATTTGGAAGTGGCAGCAAATCAAGCGGCATAATCGGTTTAAAACCATACACCACCTCAAAAGGACACATCTGAGTAGTGGAGTGCACAACCCGGTTATAAACGAATTCCACGTGCAGCAAACAGTTCTCCCACTCTCTTAGATTCTTCTTAATTATGGTCCTTAGCAGTGTTGAAAGTGTGCGGTTCACCACCTCTGTTTGACCATCAGTTTGGAGATGACAAGTTGTGTTCAATAACATCTTCGTCCCCAACTTACCCCAAAGTGTCTTCCAAAAATAGCTCATGAACTTCACATCACGATCTGACACAATGGTACGTGGCACACCATGCAACCTCATGATCTCCCTGAAAAATAAGTTAGCAACATGCAACGCATGTTGTTGTTGCGGTTATGGGGCTGTCATTCATTGTAAGCGTCAGCACGGAAATCATCATCGATGGAGAGCTCAGCGTCGTCAGCCCAGCTACGTGCACCATGCATATGTGTAGCAGCATTATGAATGCATATGTTAACACCTCCTCCTTGGGCGTCGTTAAAAACACCGTTGCCTCGACCATGCCCGGAAGCAACAAGACGCGCCGTTGCATCTTGCTACACTGCCAAATGATGAGCTAGTTGCTGTCGTCATTCCTCATCCATGCGAATAGCGCGCTCCTCCTCGGTCTCAGTGTGCTAAATAGCTTGAGGCCCGTGTACACTTGTGTCGTCAGCTCGTAGACCCACACGCACATGGAGATTTGCAAACATAGCGTGCAACTCTTCGAAGCTGTTGTTGATTTCTGTATGTAGTTGTGTGACCTCCTCCCCGAGTATGTTCAATCCAGTCTGAACTTCCCCGAGCAATGCCTTTGGAAAGTCCATGTACAGCTGCATATGACCTTTAGACACCATGTGATAACCTTTTTCTCCCACGCATCCATTAGCTCTTCTTTGTCTATGTGCCAACAAACAATGCAGCTCTTCTTCCTCTTATGCATCATATTGATCCAAATACCTAAGCACACGTAAATTACAAGATCGGGGTAGTATAAAATTCTCCTTGAAATGAATGATATGGTCATTAAGAAACAAGTTCACCTGATCTTGTATTTTCTTGGCACATGCTCTTGTAATTGGTCCAGTTGGCAACTCGATGCGTATATCTTGATGAGTAGGTGACGGTGAAGAATGTGTCGTAAGGTTATCCTCATCAGCAAGAGGGGGGGGGGGGGAGCCCCCGACGCTTGGACGATACGATGGCCTTGGTGATGACGCCACCGTAGACTATGCCCTGTGCAAGGGCTCCTCAGGACAACGCTGAGGATGCGGGGTTGTCTCGAAGCACCTACCTGTCCGGTGCTGGACTAGTTTCCTTCTGGGCGTATAGTTGGGGGTTCGCCAACTAGCGCTTGGGACGTGAGGGCCTCCAGCGCCCCTACTGCATGGTCTACTATGCAGACCTCGTGTTGGGTCTCGGAACTCCCGGACTCCGTCTCGGTGTCCCATGCCTAGAGCACACTAGCTTCATCTGGGTGGTACCCCATGACAAATATCTCACAGCGGCGGGGGTCATCGGAACGGGACTCAGCGGTTGCCATGGATCCGGCCATGGCCAACCTGATCAAGCTTTTCAAACTTGATGAAACGACGAAAACACGTCCCCTACCTGGCGCACCAAATGTCGAGGGTTAGTCCCTAATAGTGATTTTAGGGTATGTTGGACTGTGAGTGCGTGAATAGTGTTTTAAGAATCGATGTGTGAACGTACAATGGACTCAGAGACATAGGGAGTTATATAGGTTCAGGCCTCACAGAGGATAATAGCTCTACGTCATGTGTGTTGTGTTATGGAGGATCTCAATTAGTTACAGAGGTAGTTCTAGCTGGCTGCCAGACTTGATCTTTTCTTCTTTACAAACGGGATCCTCATCCTTTTATATAGTAGGGAGGAGGAGAACATACGTGTGGATCCAAACAAAAGACCCTGCTCATTCTAATATCTAGCCTAAGCTATCATTACGGAGGACCGTCCCCGACCACTTGCTTAATTGGCATGCTGACAACGTCCTGTCCGTTGTACGACGCCACGTCAACTTGCAAAAGTCCTACTCTGTAGCATTTAATGCTACGAGATGGGACAAAACCCTTCTGCACCGTCCATGACTTCGTCTACTGGAGTTGACGCCCGAGGAAGAAAAACACTTGAGTCGATGTGAATAAATGCGATTGGATAGGTTGTGTCAGATCCGATCCTGCGACCAGTGAGGCCGGTCGCGGGTTAATGTGATGGCGCAGAGAGATTGGTCACGTACATCTCATACTGGTCATGGAAACCATATCCTGGTCGCACGACCGACTAGTTTTAGGAAATATACGCCTCTAGTCGTTATATCGCTTGCGAGGCATGTTTGCCAGAGTAACCCTTTACTCAATACACCGACAATTACTATATATGGTTGCTAAAGTTAAATGGTTGACAAGCGTAAACATTACTCTCTCTTTTGCATTTTTTTCATTTCCAAGTATTATTCTGGCTCCTGCTTTGTCCTAATCCATGCCGTGGGGACCATGTTCGCCTACAGGGCCGAAGGGGTTCTATTTAGGTAGAGAGAGATGAGTGGAGGAGAGAGAGAAGTGGAGGTGAGAGCAATCTCCCACCTCTTGATCTTTTGGATCTTTTATATAGGTGAGGGGGAGAGGTGAAATTTCATCTTCAACCCTTGATGGTGTTCAAATATTACAAGGTGTCTCTTGGGCCCTTTACATAAGTTACCTTTTTAGTGGACCTCTTTGTAGACTTGAGCGAATCCCCTAACACATGCTATGATCAACGTGTAGGACAAGATCTAGATGATGAGAATGAAATGGAGTTGCATTCGTGCTATGACCAGGGATTGTTGCTACTGTTTGTACCGATTTTTTTAATCGTTCAAGCTAAATTTGAGCAGTTCAGTAATCGACTTTGGAAATTATATACTATCATATGTCCACCTGTAACATGTACTAAACAAATATCCAACTACAAATATCCCATCAGCTAAACTTTAGTGATGTCCAATTGCTATTGAAGTACCTCCTATTCTATTTTTTGGTTTTATTATATCACTATGCTTAGCAACAGGCTACACGACGCACCAACGGCACGTAATTTTCTAGTTAATTCTCTAGGCACCAACATGTGGAATTCTAAGTCTCGTCTACTCATGATCGTGATGGCCTGATTAGTTGTACAAACTACAAAGGAAATGTAGAGTTGATTGAGCTGTTAAGTCCGTTTTTGCTATGGCAGATGGGAGGTTGTTCAGTTGAGGTGACTGAAGAAAATCGTGATGCCTCACAAGAAGCAAAAGGCAAGGCTATGGAAGCAACGTCAAAAGGTACTCTTGTTTTTCCTCCTCGATCCTTTTCTGGGCTTATTGCGATCTGGATTATGTTTGATTCTCCAATTTGTGGCATTACTTGTCTTGTAATCACAGGAAAGCTCGAATATGCTGTTGAACATCTTACCAAAGCAATACTGTTGGATCCATTCTCAGCAATCATGTATGGTACTAGAGGTAATTGGTAGGCATTTTATGCTCCATAAATACCAAATGTTACCACCTATGCATGATGCATTACTCATCTAACGAGTACTAATCATGTTGTGGAATTCTTATGCTTATCCAGCATCTGTGTTTATAAAAATGAAGAAACCACTTCCTGCAATTCGTGATGCAAATGCTGCTCTAGAGGTGATACATTTATCTCATCTTGTATTTCATTTTCTTCTCAAGCAAAATGCTATGTTGCATGGGCTTAGAAGATGTCAAGAGGCAGAGTTAAAACCTAGAAAAATTAAGAAATCATCTATTGATAATATTGGACGCTATGTGCCTAACCTTCATTTGTGTGCTCCCCCAGATTAACCCAGACTCTGCAAAAGGCTATAAAATAGAACTCGTGGAACGGCTTATGCCCATGCTTGGAAAATGGGAGGAAGCTGCTCGTGATCTGCACACAGCACCAAACACGGGTTTAGTGGTAAGGCGTGTGTGCGTTTTTACTGAAAAAATCTCGCCGTGCCATCAAATCACGATATTTTTCCTTCAAAAAATCAAAGCACGATATTTACCGCACTATGCCACCAGTATAAGAAATTGGAAACTCGGTCCGTCGCTCGCACCCCGTTCCTCTCCTCCCTTGCCCGACTCCGGCACTCCGCTCTCCCGCACGAAACAGGTTACCAGACCTAGATTACCCGGCGACGGCGGCCCGGGTCGCGGCCAGCTCGACCTCCCTCCACCTGATCTTCCCGTCCCTGTTAATCTCCTGTCCGTGTGCCACTCGTCCGTGAAACCAAGGTGTAGAACCAGTGGCCGCCCCACAACATTCCAAGGCATATCATTATCTTTTTATCGGTGATCCCAGATCCTAATACTTCCTTCTCACCCCTCCCGACCCAACCTCCAAGTCCAAACCGCACAACCACCTCAGATCTCGCACCTTCCCCGCGCGGCCGCTCCTCACCGCCGGGACGATGAGCCGCGGCATCTTCGAAGGCCTCCCCATTCCGGCCGACAAATCCGTAAGTTCTCCCTCTTCCCTTCCCTACCGTCGTCCCTCGTTCAGGATGCTGACCCGGAATTGTTGTTGGAAATCCCAATTTCCCGCGTCTGGGGGTGCAGTACCTGAAGGAAGGGCTGTCGCGGATCGACGAGGGGTGGGCGGCGGCACGTTTCGACTCGCTGCCGCACGTCGTGCACATCCTGACCTCCAAGGACCGCGAGGGCGAGATCCAGTTCCTCAAGGAGCAGAGCGACCTCATCGAGGATGTCGTTGACGAGGTTGTGCATGCTTACCACCACGGCTTCAACAAGGCCATCCAGAACTACTCTCAGGTCCGGTCCGGCCCACCTACCGTCGCATTTTGTTTTATTTCACTGGCAAAACCTTCGTTCATGTCCAATTTATGTCAACATGCTGAGTGGAGTTGTTGTGTTTATGTGTCGCGATGGCAGATCCTGCGGTTGTTCAGTGAGTCTGCGGAGAGCATCACCGGACTCAAGGGGGAGATGGCGGAGGCCAAAAAGATGCTTGGCAGGAAGAACAAGCACCTTGGGCAGCTGTGGTACCGGTCCCTCACGCTGCGCCATGTGCTCTCCCTTTTGGATCAGGTCGAGGATGTCGCCAAGGTCAGTGCATAAGCTTCATTCTTTCCAACTGTGTGCTCTTGGCGACAAGCTTATGTTATATGGGATTTGGACACTGATTGTCATAAATATCTTGTTCAGTTGCTATAGGCGAAACTGATATAATTTATAGACTTAGATTTAAACTAAACAAGTGATTTTTTAACTAAAAGAAACATTTTAATATTTTCATGGAACATGTAAAAATGGGCTAGTTTCAACCATAAATGCCATCCTAGCTGACCAACATAATAAAACATTTTTTCGAAACATGTTAAATAAAGTGCAGCATATACATACCACCTTCTGAAAAGCCATTTAGGACCTTGGATAATGTTGTTTGGAAGAACCGTAGTTTGTTGGGTCAATCTAATGCTCGACTATATTTTGCTTCCTACGTTCAATCAGTTTATTTGATCACTATGCGATCGACTGCTGAATTATTTTTATTGACTCATGATGACCTATTTGTCATCCTTGCTACAGCTTGTTACTGTTTCGAACAGGCAAAATTGGATGTTCTTTAGTAGTAGTACCACTACCAAATATGTCACTGTTCATATGGCAGCAGCATCATGCCAACATGAATCACAATTCATTCCGATAAATTCCTTAACCTGGTGCTGTTCACAAATTTGCTAAGCCACAACATTGTCATAAACTAAGTGCATTGCAGTGCACTCAGCTACACTTCGACGTTTAGTGCTACCTTGGAATTGATACTCAAATTTAACACCTCAATCAATCATTCATAGGTTAGTTACAAATGAAGCACACAAACTCAAACTTTTCAATTAACACCGGAATTTGTACATTTCTCAATTGAATGTTACATGATTAAACACAACCATTCTCTAATGTGGTTATCCATTTGTTAAAAGAAAAAATATTTGATGTGACAATATGCAACAGAGAAATGAGCTACAATTGAACTTAAATGTTACGGCTAAACCAAATCGGAACCATTCACACAAAAATGACACAATTAACAAAAGCTCAGCTTTCCATCATTGCGTGAATCACATAGCCAAGGTCGGGAAACACTAAAGTCATGGATGAGATGGTAGAGAGATAAGGTGGTGAGATGGTGGCTTAAATCATTGTATGCACAAGTCTGATCATGGAAGAGTGCAACACCTTCAATTCTTCCAAGCTTTTCGAACTCCTCAGATCCTTTTGATTGGTGGGCTGCTGTCACCAAACATCCATGTTGCTAATAGCTCAAGCATGTAGTCCATAATTGAAAGAACAAAATCCATCAGAGGGCATGGTATTCGTTCGCAGCAAAACAAACCATAATCAGCCAAGCGAAGTTCATGTGTATGGTAGAGGATTTGGCCTTGGTGCCCATGTCGTGTCGATGACCAGGGCAAGGGTTTGAGGACAACGGGGACAAGCTTGCGGCGAGCTCAGCGCTTTCCCATTGCAAGGATAGTAAAAATGTGGTAACGAGGGCCTACCGACAATGGCGGCGAGCACAGGAAGCTTGAAACACTAGCTCCCAAAATGGAGCGGAGATTGAAATCTGGAGAGGATGTGATTGGGGACCTAGGGGTGAGCCAGTGAGGAGCATGCCCTAGAGTGGGAAGGTTATTTTTCACAAAACTGTATGAGTCAATGGGGGAGATTGCCTGCCTGAACAAGGAGCCTTAGATCGGGTTCGGATGGATGTCCTATGATATTTGCACCTTTTCACCAAATAATTGTATGCACAAAAAAATTCCCCTAATTAGGTTAAGTACTTTTTTGTGAAAATTTCCCCTAAAAAGCTTAGAGATGGGCTCGGGCTTGGTTTGAGTAATCTAAAAAACTTCACTTCAATGTAAAATTTTATATAGAAGCACTACTAAAGCTTGACCTCGGCTTGAAAAAGTAGAGTAACTTTACTTTAATATAAAGCCCTATAGAACAGCTCGGCCAAAGCTCAAGCTTAGCTTGAAAATGTGGGAGGTAAACATGTGGGAGGTAAACTTATGGGGAAAAAGTCAAGAACAAGTAGCTTGACCTCGTGAGCTAGTGTTTGAGGCCTGAGCTCGGCTCGTTTGGACTGGTATATGTATCTAATTTCTGACCTTTGCGGTCCTATATACTTATACTATTTACCTCTTTGTGTCCACTTCCAACCTTAACATTCTTTATATTCCAAACTTGAGGGAGTTATTCCATCTCTAACACAAAGTATCTGACAGGTTCCTGCTCGAATCGAAAACTTGATGGCAGAGAAGCAGCTATATGCTGCAGTGCAGTTGCATGTCCAATCAATCCTGATGCTGGAGCGAGAAGGCCTTCAAGCGGTTAGTCTCAACATCCAATCATGATTTTTTTTCGTACTTTAGTGTTCTGAAAATTTGTGCTAAGATTACGATGTGTTTAGCTTGCATGTTCCTTGTAGTTAAGATGGTCATCTGTTGTATGTTCTGCAATAATCCATTAGAATGCTAAACTACACTTGTCCTGCATTGCATTGTTAATTGGCTTACAAGTATCTAATGGCTATTACTTTAGCTCAATAGGTTCAGGGAGATTTTATGTTCAGGGCGAATTTGGCTCCTGGGCACTCAACTTAGCAAATGCCCAGGAGCAAAATTTGCTGTAAAGGTGTGTTTCACATTTGCGAGAGCCAAATATGTGGTGCCTATTATGCTGAGTGTGCTGGGTACCTAGCTAGTCATAGCAGTGACGAACATGTTAAGAATTGCAATTATTGAAGTTAGTAAGCTAGTATAGATGAGAATTTTATTAACTTTCCGTGACGACTGGATAGATAGAGCCTGATTTACCAAAATCTCATATGGATGGGTAGATATTCTAACTCATGGTTTAATTTGATAAGCTTATCTTAATGAGTTTGTTCAAACTTTAGCTCAGCACCATTGTGTGGTGATTAAATCATTAAATAGATTTAACTTTCAAATTATGATATCTTGACTTCTTGATATGGCGCACACTTTTTTCCAAAGTGATGATGGAACATATTTCAGAGGTTTATTAGTTAAGGTCGTTATTCTACGCCGTTTGGGTTTTGTTGTCCTTCTACATGTGGTCTGTAGTTCAAGACAACTGTTTTTCCTATCATGAGCTTGCACATATTCTTCTTTCACCATAGCAATATCACAAGCTAACAGAATTTTAAAGGTAGGTGCTCTTCAAGATGTTCGTTCTGATCTAACAAAGCTGCGAGGTGTACTGTTTTACAAAATTTTGGAAGAACTGCATGGCCATTTGTACAACAATGGAGAATATAGGTAAGATTTGCTCTCTTTTAGTCGCTTTGATGATGTCAGTTGTTTCTTTAGACTGTAGCCATCTTACTTCTTATTTTGTATAGTTGCTTGCTATAACACATTCACTTCATTATAATGGTGTCAGCACTGGTGACTATCTGTTCTGCACTGAAAATCTCCTTTTAATGTAACTTCTTGTTAATTCGTTTGGTAATGATTAAAATTATGCATCAAGCGACTATTTCCTGCAATTCCATCATCGGTCAGTTCATTTCCAAGATTTTCTCTTGCAGCTCGGTGACTATAAGCATGGTTGACAGTGAGGAAGTACCAACTTCTCTAGCTACTGGTCGCTTAGTAAATAGCATGCAACCACTTTCGAGGAGAACTAGGTCAATTAAAGGCGATAATCACATTGGTGGACTGGTCACTGCAGATGGGTTTCCAAAAACTAGTTCTGTTGGAGGGTATGTTCAACTCCCTATTCTGCCTCCAATTAATTGGGATAATGTATCTATCCATCTCAAAAGCATAAAATAAAAAAATGATGACTTTTCATGACTTGATCCTGTTCCCAAAGGTTTCAATGAATTTCTCCCTCTGGTGGTTTCCTAGAATGGATGCAGCAAAAACATTTTAACTTTGACCAACAACCAGCAATATCTTATGGATGTTATGTTTAGACTGGCCATATGAAGGTACATTTATATTTATCTTGAAAAGTGCTTTCATAGTATCACGATTTTCTTAAGCTATAAAAGTATATTACAATGAAAATTTATGATCGAAGTTGTCTTTTGGAGATCTTGTGAAATGTCCAAAAGTGCATGACAACTTTTTGTTAGTTACTGGAGGTATCTATGGTTAGTTTACGAATACATGCATGATATGAATAGAACTATGCTTCAAAGTGATGCTTCTTAAAGGTGATTAATTGTAACAGCCCAATTTTCGACATAAAAAATATTCTATTACAAAAGAAAATAAAAGAGAATAGGATAATCTAAAATCTAAACAAGTATATATACATATAAGTATATATACATATAAGTACACACACCAACAACAACAACAACAACAACAACAAAGCCTTTCAGTCCCAAACAAGTTGGGGTAGGCTAGAGATGAAACCCATAAGATCTTGCAAGTCTAGTCATGGCTCTGGCATGTAGATAGCTAACTTCCACGCACCCCTGTCCATGGCTAGTTCTTTGGTGATATTCCAGTCCTTCAGATTCCTCTTTACAGACTCCTCCCATGTCAAGTTTGGTCTACCTCGACCTCTCTTGACATTATCCGCACGCTTTATTCTTCCGCTATGTATAGACGCTTCTGAGGGCCTGCGTTGTATATGCCCAAACCATCTCAAACGATGTTGGACAAGCTTATCTTCAATTGGTACTACACCAACTCTATCACGTATGTCATCATTCCGAACCCGATCCTTTCTTGTGTGGCCACACATCCATCTCAGCATGCGCATCTCCGCTACACTCAACCATTGGACATGTTGCTTTTTAGTTGGCCAACATTCTGCGCCATACAACATCGCAGGTCTAATTGCCGTCCTATAGAACCTGCCTTTTAGCTTCTGTGGTACTCTCTTGTCGCAGAGGACGCCGGAAGCTTGGCACCACTTCATCCATCCGGCTTTGATTCGATGGCTCACATCTTCATCGATTTCACCATCCTTCTGCAGCATCGACCCCAAATATCGAAATGTATCTTTCTGAGGTATCACTTGCCCGTCAAGGCAAACCTCATCCTCCTCGTGCCTAGTAGTACTAAAATCGCACCTCATGTACTCAGTTTTAGTTCTACTAAGCCTAAAACCCTTCGACTCCAAGGTCTGTCTCTACAGCTCCAACTTTCCATTTACCCCCGTCCGACTATCGTCGACTAGCACCACATCATCTGCAAAGAGCATACACTATGGGATATCACCTTGTATATCCCTTGTGACCTCATCCATCACCAAAGCAAAAAGATAAGGGCTCAAAGCTGACCCTTGGTGCAGTCCTATTCTAATTGGAAAATCATTGGTGTCACCATTGCTTGTCCGAACACTTGTCACAACATTATCGTACATATCCTTGATAAGGGTAATATACTTTGTTGGGACTTTGTGCTTCTCCAAGGCCCACCACATAACATTCCGCAGTATCTTATCGTAGGCCTTTTCTAAGTCAATGAACACCATATGCAAGTCCTTCTTTTGCTCCTTGTATCTCTCCATAAGTTGTCGTACCAAGAAGATAGCTTCCATGGTCGACCTCCCAGGCATGAAACCAAACTGATTTTTGGTCACGCTTGTCATTCTTCGTAAGCGGTGTTCAATGACTCTCTCCCATAGCTTCATCGTATGGCTCATCAGATTAATCCCACGGTAATTAGTACAACTTTAAATATCCCTCTTATTCTTGAAGATTGGTACTAATATACTCCGCCTCCATTTTTCGGGTATCTTGTTTGCCCAAAAAATGAGGTTGAAAAGCTTAGTTAGCCATACAATTGCTATGTCTCCAAGGCATCTCCACACCTCAATAGGGATACCATCAGGGCCCATTGCCTTGCCTCCTTTCATCCTTTTTAAAGCCTCCTTGATCTCAAACTCCTGAATCCTTCGTACAAAACGCCTGTTGGCATCATCAAAGCAGTCGTCCAGCTCAATGGAAGAGCTCTCACCTCCTCCATTGAACAGCTGGTCGAAGTACTCTCGCCATTTATTCTTAATCTCATCTTCCTTCACCAGAAGTCGATCTGTCCCATCCTTGATGCATTTGACTTGGTTGACATCCCTCGTCTTCCTCTCACGGATCTTGGCCATCTTATAGATGTCCCTTTCCCCTTCCTTCGTGTTTAACCGCTGATAGAGGTCCTCATACGCCCGATCTCTTGCTTCACTCACTGCTCGCTTTGCGGTCTTCTTCGCCACCTTGTACTTTTCTACGTTGTCAACACTCTTGTCCAAGTGTAGGCGTTTGAAACATTCTTTCTTCTCCTTGATAGCCTTCTGGACATCCTCGTTCCACCACCAGGTATCTTTCGCTTCGCTTCTACTTCCCCTCGTCACCCCAAACTCCTCGGAAGCCACCTTCCGAATGCAAGTCGCCATCTTTATCCACGTATTGTTTGCATCACCTCCTTCCTCCCAAGAGCCCTCCTTAATTACCCTCTCCTTGAAAGCTTGAGCCGCTTCCCCCCTGAGCTTCCACCACTTCGTTTTAGCGACTTTAGCGCGCTTATCCCGCTGGACACGTATCCGGAAGCGGAAGTCAGCCACCAAAAGCTTATGTTGAGGGACAACACTCTCTCCAGATATCACCTTACAATCTAGGCAAGCACGCCTGTCTTCTCTTCTCGAGAGGACGAAATCGATCTGGCTAGAGTGTTGGCCACTACTAAAGGTCACTAGATGGGATTCCCTTTTTTTAAAGAGGGTGTTAGCTACGATCATGTCATAGGCTAGAGCAAAGCTTAAGACATCCTCTCCTTCTTGATTCTGCTTCCATAACCAAAGCTCCCATGCACCCCCTCGAAACCTGTGTTAGATGTACCCACGTGGCCATTGAGGTCTCCTCCTATGATATTAATTTTGTTTGCAAATGTTTGATATATATATATATATTTGTCGATTGTGGAGTTGCTTGAATACATACATATATATATATATATATATGTATATAATTACGTGCTTAATAGTATAATATATATGCACCATATATACATATACATTGTATAAGTAACTGCATGTAGAAGTACATGAAAGAGAAAAGAAAAAGAAAAGGAACTCTTGTTGGAAGCCCTGGGTTGAAACCATTTCTAGCCTAGCTCACCTCCTTTGTCTTTCCGTGGCCTGCTCGCTTTCCCCCTTTGGTCCGTAGCCGTCCTTCTGCTCAGGCCAATTGATCAAAAGCCGTAGCCCAATTCTTCCTTCTTGGCTCGCTCTCACCTCCCCCTCTCTTCTCAATCTAAGTCGCACCGAACTCAAACTCCCCCCCCCCCCCTTTGCGCACTTGGGCCAAATTTGCCTCGACGGCCTAACTCGGCCGCACCGACTTGAGCTGCATCACCCATCCCTTTGAGCAGTTGCATCACAGGCCCACTGGTCAGGCATGTCTTCTTCCTCTAGTCGAGCACTGTGTCCTGTTCGATTTTAACTTGACAGCAGCCCCACAGAGTCAAATCCGAGTCGTAATCAAAGGGAGGATCTTCTAGAATGTCTCGAAGGAGTTCGTCTTTGTTCCTTTACCAATTCCACATGATATACCCAAGGATTTGGTGTTCAGAAACGACGGACTCGAGCTCTATTCGAACTCCATTGCCACCGGGCTTTAAAAACCCTAGGTGAATCAAACTCGAACTCTACCTCATTCCTGGCTATAAAAGGCGCCTAGGGCAACCCCCCTATGCATCCGATCGTTTTCCCCAAACTATTATCATGGATATGACGCTGGATACCCCTGTCCACGATGCTCAAAAACCCTAGCCACCACAAATTGTCGCCCATGCCTTGTGGAGCTCCTCGATGCCCAAGGCCTCCTGCTGTGTCGGAGAGGAAACATGTGAGATGTCCACCGTAGGATTTGAGTTTTGCTGTCCGGATTAGATCAAAAACATATTCCTTCGATGCGTTGGCTGTCGGATCACCTACCTGTGATTCCGATTTAATGAGACCAAGATCTAGCCCCTGACATCTCAGCAGGGTCATGTCATCACTTTCCAGCCTATGTGGCAGTGCCACCTCAGCGCAGATGTTAACGTGTCCTGTCTAGTCAGTTGCCCAGTCAACATTCTCTTTTATTTTATTTTAATGTGCTGCTGATGTCATATAAGTCTTCTGCTGACACAATAAAACATGTTTTATAGTAGTAAAATAATTTCAATAATTCTGTTAATTAGAATTTAATTTTTTAAAGGTTGTTAGATGTTTATTTTTATTAAAATAAATCTGGTAAATAATTTTCAGTGATAGCTTAATTCTAATAAATCTTCTAAATAGTTAATAAATAATAAATAATTTGAGAACAATTTCAATAACGTTTCTCTTTCATAAATAAATGATTATTAAATCTATTTAATGTTTTCTTTAGTTAAATAATTCCAATAGATATGTTTTCTGGTATAAAATAATTTTTCTAAATAGGATTAGTCTGATAATAAGTTTAATAATGTTTATTAATTCTGTTTAATGTTTTTATATAGTTTAATAATCCAAGTAAATGCTAATAACTTTTAGAGAAACCCTAGAAAGTCCCAGAAAATCATAGGCTGCTCCAAAAAAATCTAGAAAAAATTCTAATCACATAATTTCATCTATAGTTAATCTTTTTGTCTTATCTTAATCTTTCAGAAGTCATAACTTATCAACTGTAGCCTCGATTTGACCTGTTCTTTCTCCAAAATTCCCGGAAAAATGTGATCTTGTGTGTGATGCTGATTGTTGTGTGCTATTTGGTTCTTTTTGGATCTTGGGGTTTATGTGTTGCTTTTTTTGGTTATGTTCGCGAGCAGATACCAATGTTTTGAAGGAGCTAGAAGGGCTTCAGGACCAAACATTTGAAGACCCAACTGAGTTTTGTGTTGGCAAGTTGTGTCCTTGACCATGTTGATCCCAATTTTTAAAATATTTTGTTTGACAAACATGCATGCTAATAATATTACTAGGAATAGCCATGGTTTTGATTATGGAAGAGTAGATGATGCTTAGCCTTGCTTTGACATGACGGTGATCATGATAAGGACTCAACTGAATATTATAATGATCATATGCAATTATGATAAAAAAAAGATAATCTAATTTGTGTAGCGACATTGAATTAGGATTTGAGTAAATAGTTGGATGAGACCGGTACAGGTTGTATGGTTGGGTTTGTGGTAGACTTGCTCAAATCTAAGGACCGGTTTGTGGAGCGCTCATTTTGAGTTAACAGTACAATGACAAGCGTAGTATGGAATGGATCTAGCTGATTAATTTGCTTTACTCTCAGCATGGTGGAGACCATTTGGTGGTACGGGGAATAGAAGGGTGTACTTCCTGGGATCCGTAAGGCGCAAGAGGGGGCTTTCAAAGTAGAGGGTGTACTCTCGCGGTGGTAAAATCTCAGCGGGTAGACACATGTTGAGAGGGGTTTTGTAAAAGTTTTGTAGTGGTTTTCTGGCCGCACACCTCCGAAGTGTATAAGTGTCTAGCTAACACGGGCAGAATGGAAATCATGATTTGTGGGTAAAGTGTACAACCTCTGCAGAGTGTGAAACTGTATATCCAGCCGTGCTCACAGTTAAGAACGATGAGGAACCCTCATATGATTAGAACTTGCTAGTAGTGGATAGCTTGATCAACCATTGATGGTGGGAATCATAGTTAAGGTGTTGGTCAATCACAGTGGTGGAAACCGTGGTTTAGGTGATTTTGATAGTTGGTCAATCTTGGCGATGGGAGTCATGGTTGAGGTGTTGGTTGGTCAACTTTGGTGGTGAAAATCTTTGTTGAGGTGGTCAGTTGGTGGTTAAGTCAAGATGGTTGGAATCTTGAGTTGTTTATTTACTTTACTCCACTTAATCAATCACTCGCTTTTCAATTGTTTTGAAATAAATGATGTTTTATGCAAAAGAGCCATATGCCATATTATTGTTCAAGCTTTCATATGCATACTTTTCCTCACAACTTGCGGAGTATGCGGAGTACGACATGTACTCACACTTGCTATAACCAAACCACACTAAATTGGGAAAGATTTCGAAAACTTCATGGAAGAAGGTGCATTCTAGGGAGGTATTATCTGTCGATTGCTTGTGGAGTTACCAGTGAAGATGAAGGCTACGCTTAGGATCTGTTACAGTTGTTTGATTCTTTAATCCTTAAAGGTCTCTTTTGTAAGCCGATTTACTCGATTAAGTAATGGATATTGTTGTGTTATCATCAATGAAGTCACTATATGTTGGGACCGTTCACTAGGCTTAGCACATAGCAAGGATTGGACTGTTTCTTGGTCTGATCTCGACATTAATCTTCAGAACACTTCAGTTCACATCTAGTGAATCTCTCGGAACAATATCATGCCTATGAAGATTATAAACATAAGCTTTTGCATGATCCTTGTTTCTATGAATTATGCTATGAATTTTGTATCATTTGTATTAGAATCAATAAATTGTAGCCCTATTCTTAAATGAATGGAACACATTGACAACTAGTGTGTTCTGATTTTGTTTTCATATTTTCAGCTTTTCATTTGATGGCCCAGATGATGATGGTAGCTTAGACATGCATGAAAGTGATGGACGTAGTCGGAAGGACTCCAAAAGTATTTCTCGTGAAATCCCAGTTTTTCTTTCCTGTGCTACACCAGATGAGTTCCTTGTATGGCTTATTCTGTTTCTCAGTACATGGTGGTGTATTTTTTGATCATATTGCTTCACTTATATTTACTTGTTCTGAATGCTTTTTTAGGAATCAATGATCAAGGCAGATGCTCCCCTCAATGTGAAATACCTGAGAACATTGGTGCAGTGCTTATCCATGCTTGGAAAGGTTGCAGCTGCTGGAGCTGTGATATGGTACTTCTCATTATATTGTATTTTCTATTTTTTTATGCTGAATAAGCTCTGTATTTATCCCAAATTGGTTTTCATACAAATATACTGGATAAACGTCTTTCTTCCATAGGACAATACAATCTTTATTTGTTACTGAATCCATGGAAATATGTACAAAGATTTAAAGTTTCGTAGAAGTCCATTTTATATTCTGTTGAAAGGGAGGTCATAGAAAAATAGTTCTAGTACCAGAACAAGCTCCTCTTCCCCTTCTAAAAATATAATTAGAACTATCTGATACGTCGGCATTAGGACTATGACAAGAACATCTTGTTTTCTGGCATTAGAAAGATTGCTTTTGAGCTCCAGTTTGTGGTTTAGAGTGTTAGCAAGGTGATTAGGCAGGTCCTAGTTTAGGCAGGTCCCCTGGCATGCGGCTCCCTATAGCATGCAGCCGCACGCTGCTTGCCTGCCTTGTGTGGTGTATTAGATTAGGCAAGGATCCTTGATTGATTGGCACTGATTCTATTAGCCAAATCGGTTCCTTGCCTATATATATGTGTGAGTTTTGCCTCTGCCATTATCAATCTATTATTCCAGGCTATACACTCTTTCATGGTATCACGAGTCCGGGTTCTCACCCGAATTCTTCTTTCGCTGCCATAGCCGCGCGCCTCCCCCTTGGCTGCGCCTCCCCCCATGGCCGGGTCTACCACCCCTCCTGCTCCCGCGGCTGACGCCGCTGCCTCCGCCGCCGAGGCCGCCCGGGCTCGCGAGGCCGAGCTCAAGCGTCTCGACGATGCTCGCCTCGCGCGCCAAGCTGCTCGCGACGCCGCCTTGGCTCGCGCTCTCGAGGCGGAACAGGAGGCCGCCGCAGCAACCACCGAGCGCGACGCGGCCGCCGCTCGCGTTCGCGATGCCCTTGCCCGTGCCGCCAGCGCGCGTGCCGCCGCTGCAGCCGCCGAGGAGCTCGAGGGCCCCCCCCCCCCCGTCAACGATGACGACGACGGCGCCTCCATCGCCTCCCACCAGACGGCCCACGTCCCCGACGTTCACGCCGCCATGCTTCTCCACGAGGCTGCCGCCGTGCTCAACCTCCACACTCAGGCCGCAGGCATCCAGAACATTCGGAGCTTGATCCTGACCGTTCTCGACGCCACCTCCGGCCCCTACACACGCTGGCGCGAGCAATTCCTGCTCACCGTCGGCCGCTTCTCCCTTCAGGACCACGTCCTCCGCGACGCCCCTCCTGTGGACAGTCCCGACTGGGTGCGGATGGACTGTGTCGTCCGTTCTTGGCTCGACGGCACGATCGCCCCCGACCTCGCCGAGATCGTCATGGGACGCGGTGGCAGCGCTCGCGCTGCCTGGCTGGCCATCGAGGACCAGTTCCTCGGCAACCGCGAGACCCGCGCGCTGCACCTCGACGCCTAGTTCCGCCACTTCTGCCAAGGTGACCTCTCCATCACCGATTACTGCAGGAAGTTCAAGAGCATGGCGGACGCTCTTATCTATCTCGGGGAGACCGCACACTGGTGCTGAACGTGCTCCGCGGTCTCAACGAGAACTTCGCCGACATCGGCCGCCCCTTCCCGTCCTTCCTCGACGTCCGTAACGATCTCCTTCTCGAGGAGATCACCGCCGCCAACCGGGCGACCACCCAACCCACTGCCCTCGTCGCCGCAGGGACCAGCATCACCCCCAAACCTCCCTCTGCTCCGCGCCCGCCCGTCCCGCCGCACCCATCCTCCAAGTCCGGGGGTGGCACTGGTGGCGGCCATGGGAACAGGGGCGGCCGGGGGGGGGGGGCGTCACCCCCTGTTCTGTCTGCAGGTCCACCCGCCGCACAGCCACGTGCGGCTTTGACGACGCCAGGCGCTGCCTCCTCGGCGCCCCTGGTCACGGTTGATTGCCTGCCAACCTTGGCCGGCCCTCCCGTGACCACCCCATCGCCCCAGCTTGTCCTGGCTGGCTCCCAGCCGGTGCTGGCCGACCGCCAGCCGACCCTGGCCAGTCCCCAGCCAGTGCTGGGCGGCCGCCAGCCGGTCCTGGCCGCTTCTTCACCTGCGCTGGACGCCCTCCAGCCTCCTGCGCCACTCCTGGAGCCAGCCACGGCCGGCCCATCGGCAGCACCGCCGGCTGCCAGCCCCTTGGCGGCGCCAGCACCTGCGCCAGTACCTGCGCCGGGCCCGGCGCGGCCTCTGCTGGTGTACTCTCGCCGCCCGCGCCCTGCACCGATCGTCGCTCCGCCCGTCACATCGCCCCTGCCCAAGGGTGCTGTGCCGGTTCGTCCCATCACGAACCAGCATCCCATGACGACGCGGGCGAAGCTCGGCTACCGACAGCCGGCACTGTTCCACGCAGCGCCCCAGTCCCCCGTGCCGAAGACCTTTCGTAGCGCCCTCGCCGATCCAAACTGGCGGGCGGCTATGGAAGAAGAACATACTGCCCTCCTGCAGAACCACACCTGGGACTTGGTTCCTCGCCAGCCGGGCACCGATGTTGTCTCTGGCAAGTGGATCTTCAAGCATAAGTTCCTCTCTGACGGCTCTCTCGAGCGCTACAAGGCTCGCTGGGTGCTTCGTGGTTTTTCTCAGCGACCGGGAGTGGACTTTGATGAGACTTTCAGCCCCGTCGTCAAGCTGGCCACAGTTCGCACTGTTCTGTCCCTGGCTCTCTCTCGAGGTTGGTCCATTCACCAGCTTGATATCAAGAATGCATTCCTCCATGGCCACTTGTCCGAGACAGTGTTCTGCGCTCAGCCATCCGGGTTTGAGGAGCCCGCACAACCTGACTTCGTCTGCCGTCTCAACAAGTCCCTCTACGGATTGAAGCAGGCTCCCCGAGCTTGGTACAGTCGATTTGCTGCGTACCTCCTCACACTCGGATTCGTCGAAGCCAAGTCAGACACATCGCTCTTCGTGTACCATCGTG
This sequence comes from Phragmites australis, assembly GCF_958298935.1. Taxonomy (NCBI): domain Eukaryota; kingdom Viridiplantae; phylum Streptophyta; class Magnoliopsida; order Poales; family Poaceae; genus Phragmites; species Phragmites australis. The sequence continues at coordinate 13,697,501 of NC_084936.1, read as the reverse complement.
GCTCCGACCTGGTTTACCTGCTCCTTTATGTTGATGACATCGTGCTCACCGCCTCATCCACAGCACTCCTTCAGCGCGCCATTGCTGCCCTCCAGCAGGAGTTCGCCATGAAGGACTTGGGCGAGCTTCATCACTTCCTGGGCATGCACGTTCAGCGCATAGGCGATGGTCTTCTGCTCTCTCAGCGACAGTACATGCTGGACATTCTGGCTCGCGCAGGGATGTCTGAGTGCAAGCCTTGCTCTACTCCGGTGGACACCAGCCCCAAGTTGCCTGCTGACGCTGGTCCTCCTGTTTCGGATGCCTCTGATTACCGCAGTCTTGCTGGAGCTCTACAGTACCTCACCTTCACCAGGCCAGACATTGCTTATGCCGTTCAGCAGGTGTGCCTCCACATGCACGATCCCCGGGACCTGCATCTCACCGCTCTGAAGCGCATTCTTCGCTATGTTCGTGGCACTCTCCACTTGGGGTTACTTCTTCGGCCGTCTGCCTCTGGTGATCTGACTGTCTACTCCAACGCCGACTGGGCTGGTTGTCCAGACACCCGCAAGTCCACCACGGGCTACGCGGTCTTCCTCGGTGATAACCTGGTCTCCTGGTCGTCGAAGCGTCAGAACACCGTCTCCAGGTCCAGCGCTGAGGCCGAGTACCGTGCTGTGGCCCACGGCGTTGCCGAGGTCTCCTGGCTGCACCAACTCCTTCTGGAGCTGCACGCGCCCCCTCGCCGTGCTTCACTGCTGTACTGCGATAACATCAGTGCTGTCTACATGTCCTCCAACCCGGTCCAGCATCAGCGCACCAAGCATATTGAGATTGATCTCCACTTTGTTCGGGAGCGCGTTGCAGTTGGTGATGTTCGCGTCCTTCATGTTCCCACATCGTCTCAGTACGCCGACATCTTCACTAAGGGTCTTCCGTCTTCGGTGTTCTCAGAATTCAGGTCCAGTCTGAACGTCTGTGGCACTAGCGATCAGACTGCGGGGGCGTGTTAGCAAGGTGATTAGGCAGGTCCTAGTTTAGGCAGGTCCCCTGGCATGCGGCTCCCTATAGCATGCAGCCGCACGCTGCTTGCCTGCCTTGTGTGGTGTATTAGATTAGGCAAGGATCCTTGATTGATTGGCACTGATTCTATTAGCCAAATCGGTTCCTTGCCTATATATATGTGTATGAGCTTTGCCTCTGCCATTATCAATCTATTATTCCAGGCTATACACTCTTTCATAGAGCAAGAGAATTGTGCTGGTGCTGTTCTGATTTCCACTTTAACCTTTTGTGATTTTAATTAGTTGCATTTTCATGACAGCCAACGAGTGCGCCCTACAATCCACGATGTTATCACTTCAAAGATTAAAGCCTATTCTGAAGAGGCTTCAAAATCCAGTATAGACAAAGCTGCAAAAAGAACAACATCTGATGTGTCACTTTCGGATGTATCCATTCGTCGATACGAATTGCTTAAACAGAAAACAAAGAATGGTGCATCACTAATGGCAGCACAACTAGTTGTCAGTCCTATTTTGCCAGCTATGGCACCCACAGGAGATGCTCAGCGTGCAGCTAGTCAACTTCTTGGTTCAATATTTGAATGCCTTGTAGACATACTTGGTAGGTGCTGTGTATCAGTTATTTTGGTTGCTTATAAAGCTATATCTTGTTGATTGTGCAAAATTGAAAATTGCTCCACTTTTCAGAGAACCATATTATTGTTGGAGAGCTTCTTGAACAAAAATCATCATCTGAGGTTGACAATGTAAACACACCTCATATTGCAAATGGTGATGCAAGCTGGAATCTAGATTCTGAATCTTCCCAAGCTACTGGTGGTTTCAGCGTTGCATTCTCTCTATCAGTCGTGCAGGTAGCCTTTAATATTACTTGTCTGTTGTTTTATTATTTATCTGATTTCTATACTTCATCCACAGCCATTCCTTCTCTCAAATTTGGTCAACACTATGCATCCCATTCGTGTTTTGGAATTCGGTATAACATCATAGTTTTCATTTGAAAAAGTTTTATGTAATGAGCCTGTTAATCATTATTGGGCAGTATGCTATCAACATGGTCTGTTATTGTGCAATGAAATGAATAGTTCTGCCACTATAGTATTCTCTTATTGTTCTAATGCTTTTCATTCTCGTCTGTGTTTCTTATTTGATTAGAGTGAGTGCCAGCAACTTCTGTGTGAAATTTTGCGGGCGACTCCAGAAGCTGCTACTGCTGATGCAGCTGTCCAGACAGCTAGGCTTGCAAATAAAGATCCAGTGAAGGAAAAGAGGCAAGTATTCGCCTATCGGTGACCTACTATTTGATTACTACTTTTTTATTGTGTATTTACAATATTGTAATCAAGTGAATGATTTTGTTCACTTTTGTCTGTGTGTGAGATGAGTGTAGAGAATAGGTGACAAGGAAAATCTCACATAGAGTACTAGAGCATTTAATTTCATTGTCTTTCATCTGACTATTTCTGACCACCGTAGTGCTTGAGCTCCGGCATCTGGCACCAGTCAGCATGTCGCAGATTACAATACTGTCACTGGGATCCTTGAGGGCTTGTGTGGCTATTCATTTACTTAATGGCTAGTGCTTTATTTGAGAAGGATCCAACTTTGAATCAAATCCATAGGTTCTTCTAGACGAATGGCTTGGATTATTTCAATCTGTCTGTTATATAAGAATAGTTATTAAACATATAAACTTATATTTTTGTATGTAATTTCGATATATATACACTTCTTTGTTTCCTTTTCTTTTACATCGCTGGTTTACTAAACATTCTTACTACAGGGATGGATCAGAAGGCCTTTCTTTTGCTTTCCGCATTACTGATGCAGCGATCTCAGTGCCAAATGAAGGTATGTATTGACCAGCTTAGTACGCATCTTTTGGATGAAATCTTGTTTTTTAACGGCTTTATTGGATGTATCTATCTGTAGCCTGTTGTGACTACTATAAATATATTTCTGCTTGCTTTTGTTTTTTGTTTGGACATTAGTCATGCACCTTAGCTAATTATTGCTTTTATGTGGATTTACATTTCCTTTGCTATTAAACTATATCTATGCAATGTATCATCTTTTTAGTTGGATATTGTGGGTTTCATCTCTAGCTTACCCCAACTTTCTTGGGACAAAGGCTTTGTTGTTGTATGCCATGTATGTTCAATTCTGATATGCCACAGGTCAAGGATGGCGAAGAAATTCAAGTGTACCACAAGAAGGGTATGGAACAGCAAGCGTCATACCTGACCAAGGAATTGTCCTAGCCGCATCAGTTTACCGTCCTGTCTTTGAGGTGACCTGCCTCATAGTTGTCTGTTGTACATGCATCTTGCAGTGTCATTACTATGTTGTTCATGGAGATATTTTATTTTGCAGTTCATGAATAAAATAGGGTTGATGTTGCCTCAGAAGTACGCACAACTTGGGTAATGCTAGGTCTCACAATCTCAATTTTTATTACTTCTATTGAAGGTTTGCCTTCTGATAACCTGAGTTATATGGATCTGTTGATCATACGCAATGTAAAGTGTGAATGTGCTTCTCTTCACCATGTTTGTACTTTGACTACTGTCCAGGCCCCCTCAACACCCCCACCCACTCCACAGAAAAAAAGGGAAAAAAGCAATAGACCCATTGTGACCTTGTATAGAGTATTAAAGAAGTCGTTGTGACCTTGTGGGTTCGTGTTACAAAAAATGGCACTTTATTACCAGATTGGAGGACCTCTGGTTCAATTTTCTCATTTTGCATAGGAAGCTTACTAGCTAGTATGAAATTTCAGAGGAATGACAAAATACACAAGAGAGCTAGTCCAATAGGTACACCTAAGGGGGTTGTTTTGAGAGGATCAAGAATGTGCCTACTTGTATTTTTGAAAAAAAGATAGACTTGGTAAAACTAGATTGGGAGACCTCACCATTCAAGGATGGCTCCGTGCATGCCGTTACCAAGAATTTCTCCTATGATATCATTCCAGAGTCCATATAGCATATAGGTTGTGCAAAAGAGATGATGATGTTCCAGAGGCTGACCATGGTATGACCTGAAGAAGTGCTCAGGAATTCAGTTCTGAGCTGTGTATAATTTTTTGGAACCAAAATTATGAGGAGCTTAATTTTTGTAAAGCTTAATTTTTGTAAAAGAAAATTGGTGGAGCTTGTTTCCTTAGAAGCTTATTTCTTAATTGATGTTTTTCGAACCTGGGAATAATTGTGGTCACAAGTGCCAGCCAAGATTTTTAAGTTGTAAAGTCGAGTCAATCACTAGTGGACTGATGTAATAACTTGGTTGACTGGTCGTGACTAGCACCGACTTCTGCTCCGATGTGATGATTGCCTCTGTTCCCATGTATTGTGAGTCTTATTATCATAGTTGTCATGGTGTTGCCATATCGGCGTGGTGGAAATCCGGGTCTCGCCACGCCGACGCCACGGCACGAGCATGCATGGTATCCCCGTGGCACCGCTAAGGTGTCCTATGGTGACCGAAAGCTGTGTGACAGGCGCGTTGGACCTCCCCGAGCTCGCAGTGGTCGGATCTAGTGTCAGAGTGCTCAGCAGCTTAGATCTAGACGGCCCTTGCTGGATCTGCAATTCCTGCCGTCGCGCGGGGGCCGCTCGATCGTCCACCATGGTTGGCTGTGGCCCTGGCACCCGTGGCTGGCGCAGCACTCCCAGTTAGCTGCGGTGGCGGCGAACCGGGAAGGGGCCGGCGGTTTCTTGGTCGATTTGAGGGGGTTGCGTAGTGAAGGGAGGGGAGAGAGGGAGATGTGGGGGGCTGATGGTGCAACGAAGAGAAAGATGGGGAGGTAGACCTGGTAGGGGATATCTGCGGGAGGGGTGCTATGCTGGAGGGGAAGCACTTGTGGGTTGGCGGGTGGGCTGGGCAATCCCTCTCCCTTCTTTTCCTTTTTCTTTTTCTTTCCTCCCCTTGCTGCTGTTTTGGTGTTTCTTTAGCTCGTATGGTGTCGCCACGCCGCACGCCATAAGCGATATAAAGGTGTGAAGGTGGTGGGTCGCTACGTCTTGCCACACCGCCATAAAAACTATGCTTATTTTCCAAACAAGGATCTAAGTGAAATGTCCACTGTGTTTAACTTTTAAATATGGCAGATATAAAACTAGACCATGTTTTTTTATTATTCATCTTAAACTTATGCAGGAATGATGGCTTATTGGCTTTTGTGAATAACTTTTTGAAGGAGCACTTCTTGCCAGCAATATTTGTAGATTACCGAAAATGTGTTCAGCAGGCTATATCCAGTAAGTCAGCTACTGTCCACCAACATATAGTGAAGTATAATTTCTGATAATACTCTCCAATTCATGCATTTTTGTGTGCCTAGCTAATTTTCTATTCCACAGTAACTTTATTAGTCTGGTCATTTTACATGCAGCAGAACAGTAACTTGATTAGTTTGGTCATTTTATTCCATGAAGCATATAGTGGTACATCACTGATGGGAATCTGGGTGGTCCCATTCATCACTGATCGAGATAGCTAGGGTTCAAGGAGGGGTAACTAATTCATGCATTCAGCATGTTGGCTTGTTGTTAGGGTATATTAGTACCACAATGGTTTTGGTCTGGACTCATGTTTCCTCTGATTCAAGCATTCAGCATGTTGGCTTGGTGTTAGGGTATATTAGTACCACATTGGTTTTGGTCTGGACACATGTTTCCTCATGCACACTATATAGTGCCCTTGGCCTCCAATATTAAACTATGTGTAAAAGTCCTATCAAAACCAGTACAGTGCTAATCCTGTTGTAATCGTAATAACCTAGTACCTCAACTAATCTACGCTGCAGCAAAGCTCTAATGAGTATGGGATGGGTTGAGGCCTTTCAAAATCTTGAATCTAATTGGTGACTAAATATTAAAAGGGCCAATGAACAATATGTAGCCCGCATATATATTTAGAGAATTCTTAGTGTTTGTAATATTCTCTATGTTAGTCAAACTTTTTTAATATAAATATTGATGCATATAATAATATGGGATTAATGCTAAAGAAAGGTGGCATGTAAATGAAACAACAAAAAGAAGGCGCTATACACCAAAATTTTCCAATACATGTGTCATTTATTTCCTATACCAGCTGATTACTGGCTTACATGCAAGGTCTATTTCCAAGGTTAATCTGGCTCTGCCATTGAACTTATCAGACCTCCGGCATAAGTATATTGTTTGAAAGTCCATTAATGGGACTGCTCTTTTGATCCTTTTTGTAGCCATTGTTGACAATTGCTTAAGCTTTCAGTATTACACATGGAAAATACTGTATTAGATGTTTCTTTTGTTATGATATAAATATTCGCGCACACGATTGTAGCTAGATCATTAAATAGTGAATGATCCGTTCTAATGTTCTGACCCTACCCATCTGTGAAGAAATGGACTTAACGTAGATAGTTTGGGTTCCAAAATTGTGTTTACATGTAATATGGCTGGCTGGTTGCAATAATATTATCATTTGTTTTCATCTTTGCATATTTGAAAAACTTTATTACAATATAGCTTTTGACAGGCCCAGCAGCATTTAGACCACGTGTACATGCAACCTCAGTATATAGTTCATCAGTTGAGCTTGGGCGTCCTGTGCTACAAGGTCTTCTAGCCGTTGATATAATAGCTAAAGAGGTAGTGCCCCAACAGTAATGTTTCCGTTTTCTGTTAATTTTATTTGTATTTATTTAATATAATTTCTTATTTTCTCTTTAGGTTCTTGGATGGGTTCAATTGATGCCTAACTATGCGACTGAACTTGTGGAGTATGTCCAAACATTTTTAGAACGTACACATGAAAGATGTCGTGCATCATATATGGAGGTATTTTAATGAACTTATGTATTTTTTGTTGCATCCATGATGATAGAATCAAGTCTATTATTTTTTCTTCATCATATATGGTGGTAGCTTTAGGAGGTAAGTAGGCATGCGGCCCTGGGACTTTGCAGCCAGGTGCCTTGGTGCTGGATGAAGTAGACAGCAGAGCAGAGAAACAGAAATTGGTAGGGACAGATAGGCCATAGGCATGTAGGCGAAAAGAGAGAAATGTAAGGGGATAGCAAGAGATACGTAGGGAGAGATATTGATAAGGGTGCTTGTTATCTCTTGCTCGGACTAGATATTGACTCTGACTGTGTTTGCAGATTAGGAGGAAGACAGACTTAATAAAACTGTTTGTGGACTTTACCTACGACACAAACTCTTGTCCGCTTAAGTCCTGGATGCTGCCTGCATCTGTAAATAATTCTGTTGTTCTGAAATGCTAATGACTATTGTACTCTTAAATACCCAGCTATGGGTATTGAGTTGGTATATTTCCCACATGTGCTGTTCATAGTGTTCTAACTGCCTAATGCATTAACTTATCAACTAGTACACATATTTAAAACATTACTCGAGCAAGTGCAGTTCCGCGAAAGTGCAGAAGTGCCTCTGTACATTTATATATTGACTTCTCAGTTACATTGCCTTAAAACATAAATTTGAACAAAAGATGAGCCAAATTGAGATTTTTTTTAATTGGAGATAGCACATGCAAATCAGCACCTCAACTTATTATTTTCCAATATGTAGTGTGATGTGAAGTTTAGCCTGCAGCTTATGTTTGGTTATATTTTATGGCTTTCTGATATTTTCGCATGCCTGCAAGCCGTAAAGTATGAAACTCCTGCAGCTTATGTTTGGTTATATTTTATCGCTTTCTGATATTTTCGCATGCCTGCAAGCCGTAAAGTATGAAACTTGTCCGAATATGTTTCAGGCATCAACATTTACACCCGCACAAGTTTTGCTCTGCAAAATTGAACCTTGTAATGATTCGATCACAAAACTTTTTGTGGATCCCTTTAATAAAAACGTGACAGAGGGGAGTTCCCTTGGTTGAAAAAAAAAATCATACCAACTGAGCTGGAAGATGTCCTGCCTTATCGGATGCATCGGAATGAAGTGATAATAAGTAGGTGTTGATACCAAAGTATAGAATATATATGCTAGCAATTCTATGAATAAGGTGTCTTCATTTGAAGGACTACACTCATCGAACAACCCTTATGTTATATTCTACGCTAAGTGATCAGCATGGGGATTCCTAAAGGTGTTTCAATTACCTTGAGGGTATCACAGTTTAATACTTGTTTGGAAATAATTACATTGATGCTGAATTTGGTGCCTTGTGGTGACCTTGTTTTTCTTATCTGTCCATCGTGTTTATAGACTAGTACTTTGTCATGCTTGAAATGACCGCTCCATTTATGAGGATGGCTATAATGATTGCTATATGTCAGACATGTTTCATGGCTGTAAACTAATAACTAGTGCATGCCTTAATTTTGTATTCTAGGTCTTGAAAGTAGCTTTTAATAGTTTAGTGATGCCTATAAAATAATAATAGTAATAATTTAGTGATGTACTATTGTTACTAGTTGTACTTTTTGGCATGTTTCTGAGTTTACATATATTTCAGAAGTAGACACAGCTATTGGGTTATGCACAACCAAACTAACTTAACCAATTGTATTGGAACATCTTTACATCAATAAGTTTTGTCTAAGAGCATATCTCAAACTTTTTGTAGCCACTTACCTGCAATTGCAGCTTATTTTGATGCTATTGCAGCTCAGCTAGCATTGTGCTAAATTAATAAAGAAAAAGTTCTTTTTTTTGGTAGCCACATCAGTACACTGTTTTCTTCTCTCATATGCAAAGTTCATGATTCTTTTATGGTATGTCAAAATTGCAGGCTGTCCTTGAAAAGCAAAGCTATATTCTCCTTTCAAGGAATGATGTTGAAAGTTTAATGCGCCTGGAACCATCAAACATTTCTTTGCAAAATTCTTCTAGTCAACTTGTAACAGATGCAGAGGCAGTCGAAGTAGAGATTGAAATAAGTGATCTCCTATTAGATATGTGCCCAATTAAACAGGTACCATTTACCAGTTTTAACTTTATTGAATGTTTTTGCCTTTTCTTTAGTTGGGCTTATGAATTCTATAGTTTTTTTATTTGTGAATTTCTATGGGCATCAATTGTAATCCATGACTAATTGTGTGTCCATTCTCCGAGTATGTCCTGCATGCTTTTCTTCCAGAGTTATAGGTTACAGTGGGTTAAGCTGTTGATTTTTAATCACAATTTCTTCTTGATCTTGTCTGAAAAACTGATAGTGATAATGATGCAAATGTAAAGATCTGGTTGATATGTGTTGCAGGCAAATATAGGGCACACAAATTATCTACCTTGAAAAGTACCTGTTAGGTGCTAGTTTGGCTCAAGCAGCTTACTATGTTTTTTTCTCATTAGAATTTTAAAGGAATTCATACGATGCTCAAATGGAAAATTTAGCTCAACAATGCTGTAAATATGTACAATTTAGAAAATAACATCCAATGTTATAAACTTTTCAGTGATTTGATGTTATTTCACTATTTCCAAGATACTTATAGTGTTACCACTTTTAACCCTTTCTTTTGGGTACTTGGGTATGCAGGAAAACTTGATCCATGATGACCAAAAACTAATATTGTTGGCTTCTCTTAGTGACTCGTTGGAATATTTAGCTGATTCAGTTGAAGGGTAATCCTATTATTTCACTTTATCATTGTGACACCCATTTTAGTTGATAAACTCTGCTTTCATAATTTCTTTTGTTAAGTGTAACCTGCTGAAGTGCAGTACTGTTCCACTTATAATATTTAGAAGGGCCAACTTGGAGCGAAGTGCTAAACACTACAGATCTGCATGTTTGACAATAACCATCAGAATCCATTTTTAGTATACATCTGATTTCAATTTTAACCTAAACCATTATCACCATCCATTTTTGTAGTTACTTTTGTTAAGGGTATAATAGTCAAGGGTATTATTTTAATCTCCTAGTCTAGGGTTTCCCTCTTGAACTTTATATATTGGCTACTTGGGGCTACCATTGAATACAAGTTGCTATTCCTAACAACTTTCTTTTGGGCTTTCCGTCCCTAATACTGTCATTGCCCAATATTCTTTGCTGCATGAAATTTCAATACTTTTGGTTGTTGAGGAATTTCAGGGTTGGAGAGTCATTCGTAAGTCCACCAACCACCTCAGAGAGCAACAATCACATCTGGTATGGTCGACATAATCGTTCAACTAATGCAATTCCAAAAGGTCTTGCATCTCTTGCTAATGAGTACAGAAGGCTAGCAATTGATTGTGTCAGAGTATTGAGATTGGAAATGCAACTAGAGACAATATATCACATGCAGGTACTAGCACTAAAGTTTCTTTTGGCATCACTCCTTTAGATGGATGTATTCTATGTCAAGAATTTTCTACCAGCATAAATTTAAACAGGAAATGACCAAAAGAGAATATGTAGAAGATCAAGATGCTGAAGATCCTGATGACTTCATTATCTCACTAACAACTCAGGTATGCTGATTCACCTTTGGATAACCATATCTTTGGTTCTCTTTTTAGTCATGTTGTATTAGATCCCCTGATTCTAGTATGCATATGATACATCATAACAGAAGGTATCTGCATGGAATCATATTACAAAACCAAGTTTTGCTATATATACTTTTTGAAAAACCGCAAACAAATTTCTTTAGGTATACTGCCTTTTATTTATGAATAGCAATATATTAACAAAATTGAGAAAAGCTTGGTGCTCCCTTACAATTCTTTTCATTTAATAGTCATTTCGCATACGAGAATACTAAAAGTTAGAAAAGAGATTTAGGTGCCTAGGCAACCAGGTAAAACATCATGTTAACTGTACATTTGTTCTTCCAACTTTTGTGTTTGTGGGGTGTATGATGTGTTCAAACTTTCCAATGCAAACAGATTGCACGTAGGGATGAAGAAATGGCTCCTTATATCACAGAATCAAAAAGGAATTATGTATTTGGTGGCATTTCCAGTGTTGCTGCTAATGCGTCAATAAAGGTTTGTTTTATTTAACTGCAGTATTATGTTCTTGCTATAAGCACGTACTGTAAACTCAGATATCTTACTGGCGGTCCTTGTTTGTATGTTCATTCAGGCACTTGCTCAAATGAAATCAATCAACTTGTTAGGAGTCCAGCAAATATGCAGGAATTCCATAGCACTAGAACAGGTGATTTTTCTTTTGTAGTATGATATAAACATTATATTAATCTGTATAATGACAGCTGTCTGCATGTGCAATTTGACACAAGTTTTTTTACAGTAAAAGGCAAAATTTTGTATGCAGTCACTCATGAAAATTGAATCTCCTCTCTGCAGGCTCTTGCAGCCATACCCTCAATAGATAGTGAAGCAGTCCAACAGAGATTAGATCGTGTTCGAACATTCTATGAGTTATTGAATTTGCCTTTTGAGGTACATCACTTTGATTATGCTTCCATATTGCTAGTCTTTCAATATTCTTCACAGTACTTATCCATTTGCAGTCATTGCTTGGATTCATCGCCGAACATGAATATTTGTTTTCTGCAAAAGAGTAAGCCTGCCGAATATTCTCACATAAGCATATCCATACATAGCTTCTTTACAACCAGTAAATCAAAGGGCTTAAACACCTGGTTGTAATGTAGTTGTATGAATGGGTTGCACGTGAAGTAATTAAGTATTTCCCTATTATTTATAATTGAACTATATTCATTTGGTTTGAACGTTCACTGTGTAGGTACTTGAGCCTACTGAAGGTCAATGTGCCTGGTAGAGATATACCATTGGATGCTGAACGACGCATATCACAAATTTTGGGTCACTAAATCGAATTTAAACATGATGATGATAACTATATTTGATTTTGGATGCATTTTATTGGTTTTGGCTACTTGATCGGCCTCCCCTGTTTCCATGGCTAAATTGTGTAGCTTTATCTGATTTTTGGTATTTATGTTTAGTTTCTTTGTTTTGATTTGTAATTCAAGTGTAGGTGATATATTCTTTTGTATGTCTTATCATTGATTGTAAATCTGCAGTGTTCTGAACAAAGCTTCCATTCTTGATTCTTGTAAATATTAATAATATCATCATCCTGTATCCTTATGTATGATGCACGGACCAGTTCCCAGTCAACAATTTTTACATTACTGTCTCCGGTAAAATGGGTAATATTTTGGACATGGATTGATGGATTATCCTATCCCTAAACATAACTATGAACGTTAACATTTGAATCTAATATAAGCATGATATTATGGAAATGTTAAGCATGATATCATGAAAATGTGTTTTTTGACAAACTAGTATGCACTATTGTGCAAGTTATGCCTCATATAAAACTTTGACTACATACTTTCCTTTAAGGTGTTATGGGTGAGAAGTGTAGAGTGCAAGCTACGTGTAAAATTAGACATTGCTTTTGTAGTCATTAGTAGTTCAGTTTGTCCAATGGATATATCTACTTTATTTTCAAATAGTCATTTGATTCTTCGAACTCAACTATTTTATCAAAGTAGCTATGTCATGACAGTTGCCATTGTCTTCGTTACGCTAGGATGAGGTGAGAGGACCACGCACCTACAAATTGTGTTGGGCCCGGTTTTCATTGAAATGAAAGTTGAGGCAAGAACAAAGTGAGCTATGCATGTATGCTAGTAGGGTGTCCGTGCATTCCAATGTTTTAAAATACAATGCTAAAGGAATCAATTTATTCAAAAAAAACATCCATTCAAGTGTATAGGCTTTCATCGTCATCTTGTTGAATTATGGTACGAATGTGTAAAAATATATTAAACCCATGCTTACCAAAAGAATAGAAGGCATGAACATATACATCACATGCATTTTAGTAGTCAAAATTAAATAGATGCTTCAGTCATGACCTGTCAGTCAAACACATTGGTGAACACAAGTTATCAAAAAGATAACCAATAGAAGAAATACTTTGAGAATCATAAAAAAAAGAAGCCAAATTAACAAATTGTTTCACTTCTCTAACTCTATAGACCTTTCTCCAATTGTGTGAGATGTCGCATAAAAAAATGGATATCCTCCACAAATACCCATACAACCCTTCTTGTCCGTTGTCTACCGAATTATGCAAGTAACAACTCCACAGTTGCCGAATTAAATACCAAACTGCAAAATCCAAGGGATCATGTTTGATAAAAGTTTCAGTGAAAGTAGCTAGGAGAATTATTAAAATGATCAGATATATGCAATTATCACCCTAATTTGAAGATGCATAGCATGCAATTGTAGCTGATAGTTGATTTAACCCACTTTTCATTTAGAATTTGGATCTCTCAGTCAAACATTTAACTGGTGATGACAAAGTGGCAAATCTCCAACAGACAATAAAACAAGTCTGAGTCCCTTATGACGCTTGCCAGTTCAATGTCAAAAGCCATTGCCTTGTCTACTGCTACTAGAACAAATCAAGTGACCATCTAGAATTATTTGCTTCCATACCTCAATGAAAATATATTAACATTTAAGTGATTGATTTGACACAATCCAGAACTCTAGATTGTGTTGCGATACATGACTTCTTCAGGATGAAACGAATCTGAATAAGAAAACAAATATGCACATGAGGGCCTTGCTAAACATTTCAATGGTCCATCTAGGATTATTCGGTTGCATACCTCGACAAAATCTATGATGTTCAAGATGATTAATTGTGCTGCAATCTAGAGTTTCACCTGGATGAAAACAAATCTGCACATGAGGATGACCTTGCTGAAAATTTCAGATGACCGGTGAGGATTATGTGCATCCATCAAGAAGAAGATGCAACCAGGAAACCAGAACATGAACCAAACTAACTCTATTGTTCTCACCAGTGGTGTAATTGAGCAATGAAGCAAATGTCAAGTGTGTTTCCCTCTATCTGCTTATATATCATGGAATTTCTTAGGTGCAACATACCTCACTTAAGAAGTCAAAACGATAACAACCATAGAAGCAAAATCATAGAGAAGTATCAGTTTATCGGTTACCAAACTCTATTTCAGATTAATAAAATAGGTTTAGTACAACAGGTACGGTGGGTTGTATACAACACTCATCTTACGAAGTGTCTAAACTAAAAATTATTAACTGAGAAAAAAAAATTGATGATAGGATCGAACATAAAAGTTATGCATTTCCACATTGAACCAGTGTATGTAGTTACAGATGTATCACTCGAATGGAATGTCTAGCCAAAATAATTTTAGAAATAATATATTTCAGACTCATACTCAAAAGTTAGAACAGTAACTTAACCAAAATCCTTGAAAAATTTATTCTTTTTTCTGTTTGAAGCCTTGGGACCTCTAATGGTGATGCACTTCTTATGTAATCTTTTTATCCCTGGGACCTTAGCCAACTAGGGTTTAATTCTCACCTTCTACATATTAATGCTAGGGTGGACGTCTCTCCCCCTAGTTGAGTTTTAGAACAGGGATGGACCCTTTCGCTCCCCTCCCTGACCCATGCCCTCTTGGCGCCTCCACCCTTCACAGCCTCACACTGGCGTCCACTCCAGGCACGGTGGCCACCCAAACCCTCCTCTCCTCCCTGGCGTCAGGCCCTGTATCCCCCTTATCACCGATTGTGCGACCGTTTCCCCCGATTGGCCGATCGAAGCAGTCGTGCTGGCGCGACGCTAGCCCGTCATCCTCCAAGTCTGTCGACTCTGGTGAGGGCTTCCACGCCCCAACTCCCTCCTCCTAGCGGGATGCAGTGATCTCATCGGTCACTTCCATGGCTGCACCAGCCGCCTTGGTCGTTCCTGCCCCTGTGAGGCTGCTGAGGGTCAAGATCATCCTAAGTGCTCTAGGGCGCACCACATCCTTCCTCCCACCCTGCCACCTGGTCTGAGGTACACCGTGCCTCTCTCTTGAGGTGCGGTCTGGACTTGGATGGCTGGTAGGTGGTTGAGGATCGTCGGACCCGGTGAAGACACCTCTGACTGACTTGTCGTTCGCACAACAATGTGTCAAATGACCTTTGTGGGAAATGCTTCAATTGTTTCTCACCATCCCATCAAGTGGCATAGTGCCGTTGGCGTACTCGCTGCTTCCGCTACCGCTCCCTAGGGCATGGCTTGCACAGCTGCCCGGTCCTGTTCGCTGGCGGTCAAGGGTGCATCTCGCCGCCCTTGCCATAGGGCTTGGAGTGCCTTGAGGTCTCTGCGACTACCCTTATCGTTGGCGTGTTGGCCGCTAATGACATTGCCGTTGGATCGATCACTGTTACCCAAGGCAACTCTGGTGGACGCCCACATCGATGTTCTTGTATGCGTCATTCCTCCTCGTGCGCTGGGAATTCGGCTCCATCGCAACCTCCTCTCTCTGGTGAGGCCTTGCCGGTGCGCTTGGTGGTGGAGGTCTCTATTGCTGCTGGAGATGATCGTGGCAATTGGTGGCGAGGGCCCAGGGAGTGTTGCATCATTGATCGCTTCACGAGCATCGCACAGGCGAAGGAATACCTGCGTCGTGCTGTCTTCATGTTGGAGATTAGCAACTGGCCTGTCATCTCCCTACATGAGATGCTAGATGAAATTGCCAACATTTTTGAGCTAAACACTGGCACCATGGGGATTCACCATGGAAGACCTGAAGACTTCTTGCTAGTGTTGCCGGATGAATAGATGGTAGACCGTGTTCTCAATGGTGAGCAACCTATTCACACCCCATTCTTCCACCTGCTAACCAAACGGTGGTTGTGTCATGCCCACTCTGTTAGGAAAATCCTACCGTTCATGGTTGAGATCGAGCTTTACAGTATTCCGGCACATGCATGGGAGCTCTCGACCATGTAGCAGCTCTTCAACCCTTATTGGTGGATTTAGCGGCTACATCCATCCACGATTGCTCACGATGACCTATCAATCATTCTGGCTTTTGGCTTGGAGCTTTTAACCTGGCCTGTTCCCACTAAGCAAGGACTTCATCATTGTCGAGCCCCTGGTTCCGGTGGTCATAGAGGGGCCACTAGTGAAGAATACGTTGGCTTAATGTCAAGGGTAAATCCCTGACAATGATTCCGAGGTATGTTGGGACAGTGGGTGCGTGATCGGTGTTCCTGGTGTGCCTATGGAATGTGTGTGTGTTTGTTACTTAGGAACGCCAGTTATCTAGGTTCAGGCCCCTCGTTAGGTAATAGCCCTACATCCTGTGTATTCTTCTTCATCCTCCCTCCTTTACAGAAGATATCCCCCTTTATATTACAGGGGAGAAGTCTTACAAGTGGGCCCAACCAGAAGATCCATACCGGTCCTAAGAAATGATATAAGCAATTATTACAAGCCTACATACGTTGTACTGCTTTGGGTCCCTACGACGGTCGTCTTGTCCATGGTCGCACCCTTGTTTGTCATGCCCGAAGCACCCGGCCTACCCTGTCCTGTCCCAGGCTTCCAACACGCGCTTGTTGGGCCCTCTGTCACGTCCGCGCGCCCGTCTCGCAACAATTAATGTTTGCGGGATGGGATGAGGTAACTCTGCATCGACCATGCCGCCTCAGTCAGAGTGGACTGCCTGGGGAAGGAAAATGACGTGAGTAGCGGCATTAAATGAGGTTTGACTGTCCTAGACGAGTACCTACCCCGCGACCAGTAAGGACTAGTTGCGGGGCACCCTGCGGAGGCCCTGGTCATGATCGCGCTGGTGTTGACTGGTCGCGCAGGGGTCATGGGTCAAAGAACGAAAGTGGGTATTACCCAAAGCTGATCGTTGGGGGCCATCCCGGTGGGGGACCCCTATATTCTTTACATCGACACTTACCCTATTACGATTATTGTCTCTGAGATCCTGCAGTTCGAGTCCAACGGTTGGATTCGCCACCTTCAGCAGACGATGTGGACAACAAGAACGCCAGGCAGCAGTGTCAGTGCTCCACCCCCTCGCTGGACCCTTCCTCGCGCGATGGCTCTTCTGCCACCAACGGCTCTGGTAGTGGCGATGCTTGCCGCATTCCGATGAGGCCTCACAGGTCCTAGTATCGGCCACACGCATTCAATGCTGGTGGTAAGAAGTTCCCTAGGAAACGCAGATATGACCAACGTCTCAGGTGAATGAGATGTCATCGAAGACTAGCTCCGTCATGCCGCAACCACAGTTGCTGCTTCGGGTGTGAAGGAGCCCCTTGTTGATGCTCCTCCGCATGAGGTGACCCCATCGACAAGGGAGGCAGTAGCAAGTCCTGATGCAGATCCCGTTCCTGGTTCACAACCAATGGCCGGTCCTGTGGCCTCCTCAGACCTGGGATCCCGCGTCCATAGTGCCCATCGTGTGACAAACACGGAGCCGCTTGCTCCCTGTAGCCCTAGTCCTCACGCTGGACCTCCGCTTTCACTCATGATTGAAGAACCCAAGACCCCAACTTCTCCCAAAAGAAGCCTAATCCCTGTTGGGTCGACATACGTGTTGGAGCTTTCAACACCTACTCCTGATGCATGTACACATGAGGCGGCCTTGGTGGTGGCCTCTGTTAGAGATCGCCGGAGATATGATGGTTGCACTCGCCGGTGAGCTCACCAGTTCACTCACTCACTCAACACAAACTCTGTGGAACATTGAACACCAGAGCTTGTGCTACAATTCAGCAGCATTTTTGGACTCAATTTTTTGAATATAAAGACCATTACAGACTTGACTCGATCGTGGCCACCGGCCATTCGAGAAGCGTGCCATGCCTCTCCAATTCGTGCGCCATCCCGCACGTCAAGGCATGCCACGCCATTCACTAGCTAAAGACCCACTCTGATGTGAACATGCACACCTCGAGCTACAAACGCGCACAACCGGACTTGGTCATGTTCTGAACACACACACACACACACACACACACACACTAAGCACTCAAGAATTATTTAGACAAAACTCCTCTTAAGTCTTCACGCACTGAACTGCTGACTTTATTGAAGGCCAATCTTCATGCAAAGCTCTTGGAACTTGATTCTGCCGAGAGGCTTCATGAGAATGTCCCCAAGCAGCTCCTCCGTTCAGATGAACTTCACTTCAACTTGGCCAGTGTTTGCATACTCCCGGATCAGATGGAAACATGTATCTATATGCTTGCTCCGGTCATGATGCATAGGGTTCTTTATTAGAGAGATGGTGAACTTGTTGTCCACCCTTAGCACCGGTTTGCTCACCACTGAATCCATGATTTTAGCTAGCAGGCATGCCAACCACACAGCCTGACAAGCAGCAGTTGCAGCAGCAATATACTCAGCTTCACAGCTAGACAAGGCCACTACATTCTGCTTTGTAGATTGCCAGCTGATTGGACTACCCCCAAGGAAGAAGATAAGTCCTGTAGTGCTCTTCTGGCTATCAACATGTCCAGCCAAGTCACTATCACTGTAACCCTCAAGAATTAGTTGTACCCCCTTCTTCCTTGCGTAGAACAAACCCCAACCACATGTCCCAGCAATGTACCTCAGAATATGTTTCACTGCTGCAAGATGATCTTCATGTGGTTCTTCCATGAACCTACTCACATACCCTACTGAAAAAGCAAGATCAGGACGTGTATTAATCAAGTACCTGAGGCTGCCAACAAGACTTATGTACACTGTTGCATCCATAGGTGCACTGGTGCTCTCCTTACTGAGTTTGAGCTGAGGTTCCATGGGTATCTTGCATGGATTGCAATCAGCCATCCCTGCCTTCTTCAAAATCTTTGCAGCATAGTTGCTCTAACTGAGATAAGTGCCATCTACCTGTTGCTTCACATCAATGCCAAGATAGTTATGCAGCAGCCCCAGATCACTCATCTTGAATATCTCAGTCATCTCCTTCTTGAACTTCTGAATGCCAGAGCTGCTAGTGCCAGTGATCACAAGGTCATCAACATACACACCCAGCACCAAACGCTTAGCACCAACTCCTCTACAATAGATGGCATGATCTGATGGGGCTTCTCTTGAATCCCAGAGAAACCAAGCTTTCATCTAGCTTCTGATTCCAAGCCCGTGGAGCCTGATGCAACCCATATAAGGCCTTATGAAGCTTGAATACCTTGTGATCCTTGCCATTCTCGATGAAACCCGGTGGCTGCTCCACAAACACCTCCTCCTGGAGGTCGCCGTTCAAGAATGCAAATTTAATGTCCATATGGTGGACCTCCCAGCTTTCATGCGCCGCCAAGGCGAGTAGAAGCCGCACTACCTCCATGCTCACCACTGGAGAAAACACCTCGTCGTAGTCGACGCCGAGCCGTTGCGCATACCCCTTGATGACGAGCCACGCCTTGCTTCCCACCCCCACACCATGCTCGTCCCGCTTCACCTTGAACACCCACTTGAGGCCAATTGCACGCCGGCCTTGTGGGAGTTCAGTGAGCGTCCAGGTGCGGTTCTCCTCGTGGACCGTAGCTCCTCCTCCATCGCCTTGCGCCAGCATGGTTGGTGTTCTACATCCGCTAGTGTTGCTGGCTCCTCTGTCCTCACCACGAAGAGTTGCTCGTTGCCCAGATCACGTACGACATACCCGGGTGGCGATGCAGGGCCTACGACGTTGTCCACAGTACGAAACTGCACAGGCACCACATCATCGTGGTCGGCATCTAGCTCGTCGCCCAGCTCTGTCAGTGGCGAGACAAACTGGATTGCCGATGTCGAGGCTAGAGTTAATGCCATGAAACCCGCTCCCGCGAGCGTGCCTGGTGGAGACGTCGGTGTCGCAATGTCTGCAATTGGAGTCATCGTCATGATGCCCGTTCCCATGGGCATGCCAGGTGGAGACGTTGGCACCACCGCGGACGCTCATCCCGGCTCGCCGTGCCCATGCATGACCATGTACTCCACTGTGAAGGAGTTGTCGACGTCGGCACCACCTTCCTCTTGACCGCCCCATCCCCACTGAGCAACTTTGTCAAACACCACGTCCCTGGTGATGTGGACACGTTGTGTCATAGGGTCATAGGCACGAAACGCCTTAGAGCTCTGCTCGTAGCCAATGAAGATCATGCGCCGGCCCCTGTCCTCCAGCTTCTTTAGGTGCGGCGTCATGTTCTTCATGTAGACGATGCAACCGAACATGCATAGATGATGAACGACCAGCTTCGTCCTGTACTAGGCCTCGAACGCAGTCATCCCGTCCACGCTCTTCGTCGGTGATTGATTGAGCACGTACACCGCTGTGATTACTGCTTCGCCCCAAAACCAATTCGGGAGTCCTTTCACCTTCAGCATGCTCCGAGCTATGCCCACCATAGTGGCATTTCGGCACTCCACCACTCCACCACTCCATTTTGCTGCGGCGAGTAGGGTGCCGTCAGCTACCACCGCACGCCTTGCTCCACGTAGTACTAATGGAAGTCCATCGAGGCAAACTCCCCGCCACGGTCAGTGTGGAGCGCACCGAGCTTTTGCTCTGTCTCTGCCTCAACAGCATGCTGGAAACACTTGATCACCTCGGGAGCTTGGTCATTCGACGCCAGCAGAGCAACCCACATGAACCTGCTCTTGTCGTCCACCATGAGCAGGAAGTACTAGTTCCCTTGCGGCGTCGCTGGCGAGATCTTGCCGCAGATGTCCCTGTGCACCAGCTCCAGCACCCGGTTGACACGATACTGAGCTTGGTCCATGAACGATGTCCTCCTCTGCTTCCCGGCTAGGTAGGCATCATAGAACTGATCCACCTGAGCAAGCTCAAGGAGCCCTCGCACCAAGCCTTCACACGCCATCTTCTGCAGTGCTGGGAAGTTGAGGTGCCCAAGCCGTGCATGCCACCGCCAGGCCTCCTCGTCGCTGCACACCACCAGACACACCGACTGAGCCAGCATGACACTGAGTACGTACAGGTGGTTCGGCATGCGCTTCACCCAGGCCAGCAAGCACTGTCTTAGCGCATGGATCATCATGACTCCATCTTCAATTAGCACCTGGTAGCCACCTTCGTCGAGCTACCCCACACTCACAATGTTGGAGGTGAGTTGGGGAATGTAGTAGACACCCGCGAATGAGCGGTCCTCACCATTCTTGCAGGCGAACATCACGGTGTCGCATCCTGTGATCTGTGTGATGGAGTCATTGCCAAACCATACCGTGCCACAGATCTGAGTGTCGAGGTTGGTGAACGCGGCACAAGACCTCGTCATGTGGTTCGTCGCCCTAGTGTCAAGGATCCATAGTTTGTTGTCGTGGTCCTCCTCATCTGCTCCGAGCTGCACGAACACTGTCTCCTCCCGCAACTGAATAGAGCCTCTGAGTGGCGCCATCGTAACGACATGCACCTGATCTGGAGCTGTGCACAGCGCCTTTCGCTCCAGTAGATCCACGCATCGTGCTGCTGCAACAGGGCCTAGGGGTGAGTCAATTCCGCCCGGAGTGGACGGTGATGACAACAGCTGCGGGGTGGAAGGAGACGAGTGCTGCAGCAGTGGCGGTAGAGTGGGGGTGAGCGTGACACTCGCCCTCAGCAGCATCAAGGCCTCCTCCTCCTAGGCCACATGGGCTTGCTCCTTCTTGGCCTTGGACTTGCAATCCCGGGCCCAGTGCCCAAGCTTGCCACAGCTACGGCACTGGTCTGAGGCCTTTTGCCTGGAGGATGACGACACCCTGCCGCCTTCACTTGAGCGCCCATGTCCTAGCCCGTGCCCTTTGCCGTGACACGCCAGGCTCCTGCCTGTGCCGCCACTGGCCTGATTCTCAGCCACCTACCGCTTCCTCCGCGCATCCCACTCCTCCTCCGTTAGGTACAGCTTGCCGTCGTGCTGCACCGTTAGTGGTGGTGCCTTGAACGCATCCTCAGATGCCTTCAGCTGTCCTGTCACATCCGCGAGCATGAGTGTCAAGATGTTGAGTAGCGTTTAGATCGCCAGGATGATCTACCTGAAGTTGGAGGGCACGCTGCAGAGCATCTTCTCCACCACCTTGGTATCTTCGACAAACTTGCCGAGCGTCACAAGGTGCGCGACCATCTCGCTCAGATGCAGGGCGAAGTCCTCGACGGTTTCACCATCCTTGAACGCCGTTAAGTCGAATTGCCACTGTAGCTGCTGGGCAGTTGACTTCTTCACGCGGTCATCGCCGATCCGCATGGTCGCGATGGCTTCCCAAGCCTCCTTCACCGAATTCTTGTCAGCAATTGCGAACACCATCTCCAGTTGCACGACGCTGGAGAGGGCATCGAGCACCATCATGTCCTCCTGTGGATCGATGCCGCCCTTATCGACGGTGGTCCAGAGCACCTAAGCCTTAAGCTTCACCTTCATGAGGAACACCCAATCAGAGTAGTTGGTCTTGGTGAGGATGAGGTAGCTAGTCCCACCGCCCACCTCATGCACCACCCGCTAGATCATGATGCCCTCTTTGGCGCCACTCGGCCCGTCGCCCTTGCCATCGCCTTGTTCGTTGACGGTGTCGGTCCTGTCATCAGCGCGTAGTTGATCACACAGCCACGATTCCAATGGCGGTACCTCACCACAATCGAGCCCTGGCCCGTAACCGGCTCTGATACCACGTGTTAGAGATTGCCGGAGATACGACGGTTGCACGTCACTGGTAAGCTCACCAGTTCACGCACTCACCTAACACGAACTATATGGAACACTAAACACAAGAGCTTGTGCTACAATTTGATAGCGTTTTCGGACTCTATTTATTAAATATAAAGACCATTGCAGACTCGACTCGATCGTGGCCACCAGTCATCCGAGAAGCATGCCATGCCTCTCCAATTTGTGCGCCATCCCGCACGTCAAGGCATGTCGTGCCATGCACTAGCTAAAGAGCCCCTTTGATGTGAACATGCACACCTTGAGCTACAAATGTGCACAACTGGACTTGGTCATGCTCTGAACACACACACACACACACTAAGCGCTCAAGAATTATTCTGACAGCCGCAACAGCTTCCACGACTCCTTGCAAAGATTCATGCACTGCTAAAGCCGAGCTAGACAGCCAGAGCAAGAGGGCCAAGCTAGAGTCGTGAGCCCCGCCCTGCGAGCTGCCTCCGGTGGGAATTCACTGTGAGTCTACTCCAGGCGTAGGTGGCATGCTACCATACCTCAGGCCTCAGTGGTGTCAGGCCCAGGTCCTACCTCACCATGAACCCCTCATCCTTTTGTCTCAAGGATGTCCAAGCCGATCAATCACCTCATGCCGATGCCCTTCATCCAAAAGAGAAGGCGCAAGGTGCTGTTGCTAGACTCGGCGCCAAGGTGTAGTAGAAGAGTTGCTGGAGCCAACCCGTGTTCTCCATGGTCAGCTGACGCCTAGAAAAGGGTCATGCACAACTTGAGTCTAATTACCAACCTGGAACGAGTTGATCATCACACTCAAGATACCTACATCAGGGTGTTTCGGAATACTCTATCCCGTGAGCACCTCATCGCTCTTGCTGCCATTTTTGGATGGAAGACAAAGGATGTTGTCTAGGTCAGATCGGTTGATGCAGTTGCCATCTCTAGCTGATATGTTGTCTTACTCTGGGTCATTATTTTTTCTTTGTATCCATGAATCCTTCAACCTTTCTTATTTGGAATGCGCGGGGTCTCAACCAGACCAACCAGCGCAACTCTGTCTGGAATGTGGTGCTCTCATCTAAAGTGGATATCGTGTGCTTGCAAGAAATGAAAGTTGCGATGATGACACACCGTCTCCTCCTTTCGACGCCAGGGGTCTGACTTTGATTAGTTTGTCACCTTCCCAGCTGATGGAACAAGGGGCGACATTCTAATTGCATGGAAAAAGGGGTTGTATGTCAGGCTATTGGCTCTCGGATGGACTCCTTTTCGGTCTCGATCCAATTCGCTGAATAGGACAGTCGCATTGGTGGTTCACTGGGGTATATGGCCCTCAAGAAGATGCTGACAAGTTGTTATTCTTACAAGAGCTACGAGATATTAGAGCACTTTGTGCTAGTCCGTGGCTTGTGGCTGGGGACTTCAACTTAATTTATCAGGCAGAAGATAAAAACAATGAGAACTTGAATCGAGCTATGATGGCCATTTCCAATGACTCTTAGATGACTTAGACATCAAGGAGATTCCCCTCTTGGGCTGCAAGTTCACATGGTCGAACGAGCGTCTTTCACCTACGCTTGTTAGACTTGACCAGGCTTTCTGTTCTATGGATTGGGATGATATCTTCCCAGATTCTTTGCTGCAAAATGTGACCTTGGTGGGCTCCGATCATTGTCCTCTATTACTTGGGCTCAAGGTCAATACGCATGGTAAATGTTGTTTTCATTTTGAAAGTTTTTGGCCTAATCTAGAGGGGTTTTGTGAGAAGCTACAGCTGAATTGGGATGCTCCTGTGTCGGTGACATGCCCAATTAAGAAGGTATACATCACCATGCAGCGTCTTAGTAGAGGGCTTCAAAGTTGGAGTCAACGGAAGGTGGGCAATATAAAGATTCAGCTTGCCACGGCAAAAGAAATCCTTCATCGCTTGGAGATTGCTAGAGACTCTCGGCAACTTTCGGTAGAGGAAGAGTGGTTGCGCAAGAAACTGAAACACTTTTGTTTTGGCTTGGCCTCTCTCGAGCGTACCATTGCTGGACTGCGCTCCCGGATCCTCTATCTCCAAGAAGGGGATGCTAATACGTCCTTTTTCCATCAACAATCAAGGTTCTGCAAAAGGAAAAACTTTGTGGCAAAACTGCTTGTGGATGACCAGATTGTTACTAGCCAAGTTGGGAAGCATTCGACTGTCTTTGACTTCTATTCAGGGCTGTTAGATTCTGCTGAACAAAGAGAGTCCACGCTGGACTTTTCTGCACTACAAATTCAGCAGCATGACTTGGTTTCTCTAGATGATCTATTTACAGAAGAGGAAGTGTGGGCAACCGTCAATGGTTTACCTCAAGATAAGGTGCTGGGACCTGATGGGTTTACCTGCCATTTCTATAGATCTTGTTGGCATATCATCAAAAGCGATATGATGGAGGCATTATTGGCGGTTCAGAAAGGAAGGGACTCAAAGTTTAGATTGCTCAACACGGCTTTTCTCACTCTTATACACAAGAAACCGGATGCAATGTTGGTAAAAGACTACCGCCCAATAAGCTTGATACATAGTTTTGCTAAACCTGTGGCGAAACTCCTCGCAAATCGACTCGCCCCAAAGTTGCCCTCCATGGTTTTGACAAACCAAAGTGCATTCATCAGTGGTAGGAGCATACAAGATAATTTCTTTCTTGTCCAACAAACTGCAAGGAGTTCACACGGGAAGAAGGAAGCTCATGTCCTCCTCAAATTGGATATTTCGAAGGCCTTCAACTCTGTTTTCTTTTGGAAGTTTTTCATAGTTTGGGTTTTGGTCGTTGTGGTGTAACATTCTGTGCTGCCTCCTTTCTACCGCCACCACCCAAGTGCTCCTGAATGGTGAACCAAGTGATGTTATTCGACATTGAAGAGGTCTCCGTTTGGGGGACCCCTTCTCCCCCATGCTCTTTATCATGGTTATGGACATGTTGAATTCGTTGATCAGTCGAGCTTGTCATGAGGGGCTGTTGCAGCCGCTCCCTGTTCGTGGGTTGCAACATCAAGTTTCTATCTATGCGGATGATGTGATTTTGTTCCTTCGACCTTCTATTAGTGAGCTGGACCTAACCAAGCAAATATTGGAAATTTTTAGCCAAGCTTCGGGGCTTAGGACCAACATGCTTAATGTTTAGTCATTCCCATCTAATGCCAGGAGGAAGAATTAACTGTTATAGCAAACCAGCTGCCGTGTGAGCTCAAAGAGTTTCCATGCACCTATTTGGGCCTTCCTGTATTGGTGCAAAAACCAACCAAGGCCGAGCTGCAGCCACTGGTTGATAAAGTGGCTAATCATCAAATGTGTCAAATGGTCCGTGTGGTTCTCACTTTGACTCCCACCTATCAAATGATCGCTTTGGATTTACCAAAATGGGTAATCAAAGCCAGAGACAAGAGAAGACAAGGTTTTTTATGGAAGGGGCAGGAAAAGGCACATGGAGGCAATTGCCTAGTCTCTTGGTAGTGGGTGTGCAGACCTTTACAATTCGGTGGTCTCGGCATACATGATTTGTACACACAAGACTGGGCACTTCGTATTCGATAACTATGGCTACAAAAGACCAATCCTACCTAGCCTTGGGCTGGACTCCATGTGCAGGTTCACCCAAATGTGAAGGCTATGTTTGATATGGCATTGGTGATGGTGGTAGGCGATGGCACAACCACCAAGTTCTGGACTGATCGTTGGTTGCAGGGCAAAAAAAATTGCTGAGATGGCTCCTAACCTCATCCTACTCGTTCCTCATAGTACTCTCAACCAAAGAACAGTGAGCCAAGCTCTGAACAATAGGCGGTGGATCAGGGATATCAAAGGCGCACTTTCTGTTAGTGTACTACCTTCAGCTATGGGGCCTTTTGGCGAATATCAATCTACAAGAAGGTGCTCAGGATCAGCATTCATGGAAGCTCACAATATCTGGTATTTACTCAAGCAAATCAGACTACAATGCATATTTTGTTGGCTCCACCAGATTTGCACCTTGGAAGCACATTTGAAAGTCTTGGGCACTGTTGTGATGCAAGTTCTTTATTTGGCTTGTAGTCCTTGATTGGTGTTGGGCTGGGGATTGGCTGACGAGAAGGGGATTGCCACACCCGAGTGCCTGCCCTCTTTGTGATCAAGTAGAAGAAACCATCCAGCACATGTTAACTTCATGTGTCTTTGCATGGCAAGTGTGGTTCATCGTTTTCCAAAAGCTTGGACTGCACACTTTGGTCCCCTAGCTGAATACATCTTCCTTTGTTGACTGGTGGTGTAAGGTGGTCAAAGGGGTTGACAAGTAGTTCAGAAAAGGCCTCAATACTCTCATAACCCTAGTTGCATGGGAGTTGTGGAAGCATCATAATGACTGCAGTTTCAACAATGTCACATCATCCATGAATCTGGTGGTCAAGACGATGGCTGATGAAGGGACTATCTGGTGCGCTGCCGGGCCAAGGACCTCAAGACCTTGGTTATGGGACTAGTCTAGGTCTCCCTCCCCGGTTAGATTAGTTAGAGGTTGCATCTTCCTGTCGGCGAATGTTTCTAATGGTCTAGTGTGTGTGGGTGTGTAGTGTGCGCGCGTGGTGTTTTAGGTATTTTTCTTTGTTACCCTTTATTCCTTCTTTAATGATGACACACAGTTCTATTGTGCATTCGAGAAAAAAAAATCCCTGAGACCTCATCTACATAGCATCAAAATATATGAAGCACCAGCATATATATGTAGAGCCTAGCATCACTGTAATTTCATAGTAATACTATATTGGTTAAAGAAGGAATCCACATATGTATAAACAAAAAGCGTAATTCCAAGAGCTCATGCCAAACCAGATGCCAACGTAGGGAGCCACACCACCTTGCCTTGTAATCCAACATCGACATCAGCAACATGGCATTAATGCCGAATGACAGGAACCGAGACAATCATACACAATTGAACCAAGCAACTTGAAAGTAGTTTTTCCTATAAGCAGTTGTAACTGATACATTTGGCTTACTTTGACACCCAAACCTACTAACCTTAGCAATAGAATCGGGAACATTGGACATTATGGTTAGTAGAGAGGTATTATCACATTCAAGTAAAATATAGATTAGGGACAAAACAAGCCCACCTATTTGAGGTATATGTTCTGCTGTGTTTCCTAAGACCATCCATTATTTTTTAAATGAACAAGTCTAAGTATATGTGTCTTCTAAGAAAAGGCATGCTTACATTGAGATACAAGAAAAAAGGAGATTAGGATTATGCCCTACATCCAATCCAACAGCTCATCTTAGTAAATCACTGATGCCAAAAGATGTTGAATATAAGCATCGCTTGTTTGATGTTGAATAATGAAAATCTTCTCCACCGTTACACCTCACCCTGCTTAATATCGAAGGCAACCTTGATTAGATTGGCAGCATAGTAAAAAGCATTTTATCAGTGAAATGTTAAGCCCTCTCTCCAAAATAACATCGAGAAACTCTACTTATGGTACTTCCAGTAGAAGCCGATATACATACAATGCCAAGTCCACAGGTAAATCAAAGTTGCTGCTTAATAAATAGGAGAAGATTAGGGATTATTACTTTTTCCCTAGAGTTGTATCACTATCCTAATAACATTCAGACTGCAATTTTGGTCCAGTGTTTGGAATAGCCTCAAATTCTAAACCAGCAGCTTCATAGGGCTATTGATAAAAACAAATACATGTCACAAATGAACAATTAAGAGTCGAGACCACTTTTAAGCTCCTAGTTGTCATTCTTAATATAAAAAAACTCGGAGCTTTCTCCTTTTCTACAAATGAATAGAATCATTGGCTGGGAGAGGCTACCGAGAACCATCAGGGGATGTTAAAAATTTATGGCACAAATGCTTTGTTTACATATTGCAAAAACATGTGAAAACTGAAAGAAGAGGAAAACATGAATTCACCTGATTTAAGACCTTGGTTCTTTATGAGCAGAACTCAACTTTATTCAAATAATCAGTTACTTCTGCCTGAATTAAAACAGGAATCGATGCCTAAACAACGACATATTGTAGCATGTAAAGATATGAGACAATAACGCAAACAAAAAGAAAGTGGAATACTTCAAGCCAGCATTACGAAGACTGAATTTTGGTACCACCACTACCATTGGGTCTTGGCTTTGAGGTCTGCTCAGGAAATGGAGCTTGTATCGAATACATGCTTCACCTCCCAAGTTCGGTTAATATCACAGGCACCTCACGGCGCTGGTTGCCTCCCATACGTTCAGTGCACTTGGATGGTGTTCCACATTTAGGAGGGAGAAGGGTTGACACTGATGATGACCACAACCGTCACCGGCGCAGATGACTGTGAGACGCTGAATTGACATTGTTGGAATATATCCACAATTCATGGCAGATTATGGCACATTAATCCTGTTCTTTATAACAGATTATGGCGCATTAATACTGCCCTTTAATTGCAGATTGTATATGGTCAATACTGATTGCTAGCAGCCTTATTTTGGCTCATAGATTAGCTCCTATTCAAATTCTGTTAGTACACCTTGTACTATATATATGCCTAGTGCATAGCTGAGAATATATTGTGGAATTCTCCAAATCATTCCCTTCTTACATGGTATCTGCCAAGCAACGATTCTAGTCTTTCCTTTCTTCCTCCACTCACCTCCCATGGGCGACAACAATGGAGAGGCTGTCGCCACCGCTCTTGCTATCCACAACCCTGCTTCCACATTATCCACAATCAATGCGCGCGCACATATCCCTTCTCCCTTGAGATCCACCCTCCCAACTTCAGCAGTTGCCATGAACTCTTCACATGTCTCCTGAGCAAGTTTGGCGCCTCAAGACACATTGATGGCACACCTGCTCTAGAGGGCGCCGGGCCGGTGTGGCAGGCCACTAGCTTCGCGGTGTGCTCACTCCTCTATGCCTCGGTCTTAGAGGATATCCTCTCTATTGTCCTCACCTTAGGCGCGTCTGCTCACGCCATCTGGAAGAGCATCAAAGGCCTCTTCCTTGACAATAAGGCCTCACGTGCACTCTCCCTAGAGGCCAACTTTTGCAAACAGGCGCAAGGTGACCTCTCAATCCTTGCCTACTCCCAGCGCCTAAAGAACTTCACAGGCGCCCTCACTGACATTGGGCACCTGGTCTCCTCTAACACTCTCGTGCTCACCCTACTCCGAGGTCTCAACGAGAACTACAGGCACATGGCCTCCATCATCAAGACATGGTCACCTCTTCCTCCATTCCTTGAGGCCCGCTCTTTTCTCCTGCTTAAGGAAGCCGATCTCAAAATCAGCAAGCCTAAGCACCCGATGACCCTCATCACCCCGAAGGAGAAGTCTCCATCAACTCCCTCCAGATCCAACTCCAAAGGACCTTATGGTGGCCAGCCGAGATACAAAGGCAAGGGCAACAAGAACATCGGAAATAGCAACAACGGTGCTCCTAGGACTCACCCTAGCCTCCGGGTCAATCCCTAGATTGGCTAATTCCATGTCTGGCCATCAGGCAGCCCTGGCATTCTTGGCGTTGGTCCCCCTCGGATTTTCATTGCACCTGGTGGATTCTAGGCTGCGCCACCATCGTACATGCCATCGTCAAACACATTGTCATGGGATTAGGCCTCACTGATCCAAGACCTGAACATGATGTCCATTTAGCAACCCAGCAACATTTGGTACATGGACTCCGGTGCCTCATGTCACCTCTCCATCGATCCTGGTAACTTGTCCCGTTTGCTCTCCTCTTTACCTTCTTCACATGTCATCGTTGATGATGGCACTTGTCTATCCATCAACGACATTGGCATGAAAACTCTTATCATCCAACCTCATCCACTCAGCATACAAAACGTCTTAATCTTGCCTAAACTTATTTCTAATTTAGTTTCATACGTAAATTCACCACTGACAATCAATGCTCTATGGAGTTTGACCCTTTCAGTTTCTCTGTCAAGGATCTCCAAACCAGGCATGAGATTCTCCGCTGCAATAGCTTCGACGATTTGTACCATTCTAGCTACCCTCCTCACCACGCGCATTCCATGCCATCACCACCACTACTTGGCACCGCCGCTTTGGTCACCTCGGTGCCCAGCTTTGTCTAGCTTAGCCTCCTCATGGGCCATTTCTTGTAATAAACTTGACACCAAAACTTTTCATGCGTGCCAACTTGGGAAACACGTCTGTCTCCCTTTTCCCCTTCACTGTCCCACACAAAACCACCTTTTGAAATAATCCATTATGATTTATGGATGTCCCCTCTACCTAACATGCCTGGTATTAAATATTATCTAGTATACTTGGATGATTATATACATTATTTGTAGACATTCCCTCTCAAACTCAAATCTGAAACCTTTTAGACTTTACAATTTTTTCATGCCTACATTCGGACTCACTTTCAATCTTCTACCCCTTTCACCAGTGTGGCAATGGCAGCGAATTTGATAACACCGTTGCCCTCAACTTCTTCCTCGCCCACGGCACCCACTTTCACTTCTCTTTCCCTCACACTTTGTAACAAAATGGCAAGGCTGAATGCAGCATCCACACAACCAATAATATCATGCATCTCTGCTGTTCCAAGTGAGCCTCCCTCCTTCGTTCTGGGTAGAAGCATTACACACAGCCACTTACATTCTAAATCGAATCCCCACCAAAGTCCTCAACAACAAAACTCCTCATGAGTTCTTATTCAATTCTCCACCAGACTACTCGCATATGCGCATCTTTAGATGTACATGTTTTCCAAACCTCTCATCCACAACTAATCACAAACTCGCACCACGGTCCTTCGAGTGCATTTTTCTTGGTTATCCAACCAATCACAAAGGATATCACTGCCTAGACTTAACATAAAACCGTATCATCATTTGTAGGCAGGTAACTTTTGATGAAAATGTTTTCCCATATGTCCTCCTACCAGTTCCTCGATTACTCACTAGTCGCACCACAATTGTGGCTTCCTGTTGACCTGGTGCTACCCACGGTGACGAGGACATCACTTCTTCAGATACATGCAACACTACTCCTCAAGAGATATAAAGACTAATTACAAGAGCACATGCGTGACAATTAATCCTCCAAGTGAACTCATTCCTCATTGTTCATACTTTCTTGGATGGGTTGCTACTAAGTTCTTATGATATTTTGTTGCTTAAGAATATAGGAGAAGTATCACAACCTCACTTGGATGTCATCACTTGAAGCACAAGTCTACTCGGACTCCAAAATGAGTCTTAGTGGAACTCCAAAGTTTACTTGAAGCCCAGTCATACTCGAGCTTGAGGTCGAGTTTCAGGACATCAGGTCAATAAAATGGGCATAACTTTCGCATACAGAGTCCAATTGAGTCATTCTTAGACTTGCTGGAAATCTTATGACGAGACCTTTTCAATGGACTTGATCTCACTCTTAGATTCCTTATAGATTAATCATAGTCGATGAAATAAAGTGTTGCGTCATTGTTATTGTCCTTGCAGGGTCTTGTAAGCGTGTCAAGGTTAGAGTCTAGGTTATTTACGCCTCTCTCCATGGCTGCACAACCCTAGGTTAACATCCTCACATCCCCCTTATATATATAAACAATAGTCATCGTAGTTTAGACTCAGCTTTTTCTTAGATTGTTTTGTTTTAAACAATTTCGCTACCTATTCGATTTGTAGAACCCCAACTCGAGTACTTCATTGGTAATTAGCAATATTCAAATTACATCTACCAGTTCTTGCTTGTGTTCTTGACTCGCTTGCAGGAAAAGCCTTCTTAGCGATGTCAACTGTGCCTTGGCACGGTTGATAACCATAAAGTAGTAGTGTAGTGGTTGCGAGGGTTTTCAATCTGTTCTCGTCAAAAGCTTTGGATCATCAACGTCGAAACTCCACCAAATTGACCTATCATATTACCTTGCATAAGATTGGGCACGCCCTCATCAAGTGGTATTAGAGCTTCATTTGCTCGTTAGTTAATCTCAGTTATCCCCTTTGTTTAGTCGTGTTCCATTTTTTTTAGCTTGCTTGAGCTAGTTCTAGGAACGTGTTCGGGCCAGCAACTGTGACGAGTACTATAGACTTTTATTCAGTTTTGCTAATCTAATTTTAATAATTGCTATTCCTTGCTACTAAATATTGGCTATCCAAGCTCCACCTCTTGATCAGAACAATTCTTCCCTTGCAACTGCCTCACTCGCAGCCGATAAGATATCACGAACCAACCATCGATTTTGCCACCTGTTGTGATTGGTAAGAACACTTGTAATTGCGTGGTAAGATACTTGAGAGTGTGTGATCCCACCTCCACCACCTAGTAGTTGATAGGGATAATATACTTTTATCATCTCCTATTTGCTACTAACCATGGCAAGTAAAATGTTTGAGGAGGAGATGCGGAAGTTCATGAGGACTAGTGAACGGAAAACCAAATTGAGTAGATGGATGAGATACATCAAATGCTTCAAAGCCGTGAGACCCGACTTCATCATGTGGATGAAGCACTAGGTTCTGCTAACCGCATTATTATTAACTTCACTGATTGGTTAAACAGGATGGAACCACACATTCCAGAGCAACCCCAAATACGACAAGGTGTTCATGGTGCCTATGGCCATCCTAATAGTGCAAATTTCTCTCGACATGATGGATCACAAGCTGAGTTTGCTGAATCTGAGTCCATCATGGATGATGAAATTTTTAGGCATGAATGTGATGCCAATGCTGCTCTTGCTGCCCAAGATGCACGCCAAAGGAACTATTTTAACTTTCAACATCATAACCCACGTGTTAACGATGACCCATTTGCTAAAGTTAAGTTTACTATACCATCTTTTGCTGGTGTCTATGATGTTGAAATGTATTTAGATTGGGAGATGATGGTAGAACAAAAAATTAATGCTCACTTAATTCCTGAGGTGCATTGAGCTAGGCAAGCTACTAGTGAATTCAAAGATTTTGCCATCATCTGATGAAATAGAGTATGCAATGATGGGTTAGCGCCTACTACATTGGATGCTTTGAAGGTTGCTATGCATAACAGATTTGTTCCACCTTCTTTTAAACTTGATTTGTGTAACAAATTGCAGCGCTTAAACCAAGGTAATAGATTCGTAGAAGAGTATTATTAGGAGCTACAAATTAGTATGCTGCATTGTGATATTATTGAGGATGAAGAGGCTGCAATAGCACACTTTTATGGAGAGTTAATGTGTGAAATTCATAACATAGTTAATTACAAAGAATATGATAGTATTGATTGTTTCAACTTGTAGGTTTGGCAGAAAAGGAATTACATGGATGACATCAGAGGCCAAGGAACAATTTTTGAAGCACGACTACATTAAGATCAACTCTGGGAGAAGTCAAAATTTCCTTGCCTTCCGCTACACAATCTGATGCCTGCTTCTCAAGTAGGGCACGTTCAGTAGCACCTCCGACACCGTCACAAGCACCCGAGGTAAGCAAATCTACTAGCATGCAGGCTCCAGTCAAGGGCTCTTCTTCTGTTGCTTCTACGGGTCATACAACGGGGATTGTATGCTGTTGTTGCAAGAGAATGAGACATGTCATGAAGGATTGCTCAAGTAAGCGAGCGTACATTGCAATAGAAGACGGTGGCTATGTAAGTATTAGTGATGTCGAGGATGATTATGTTCTTGCAGCTAACCATGCAGGTGATGAGGATGAACATGAGACATATAGCGATCATGGGGAAGAATTGGATGCCACGGCCATGGAGGATTATCTGACCCTCATTGTATAGCGAGTGTTAAGCACTCCAATGGAGCAAGCGGAACAACTACAAAGGCATAATTTATTTCAGATGTTTCTCATAGTCAAGGATTACCGTGTTCGAGTCATTATTGATGGAGGAAGCTGCGACAATTTAGTAAGTTCAGATTTGATCAAGAAGCTTGTCTTACTGACAAGAACACATCCTCACCCATACCATATTTAGTGGTTCAACAATAGTGATAAGGTGAAGGTAATGCAAACAGCTCGGGTGCATTTTTCAGTTGGTTCATACATGATTGTGCTGATTTTGATGTAGTGCCCATGCAAGCATGCTCACTTTTGTTAGGTCGACCATGCGAGATTGATACTGATGCAACATATCATGGTAGAAGTAATAAGTACACCATAATGTATAAAGGAAAGAAAATAACTTTTCTACTTTTAAGCCCTGCTAAAATTATGAAATGTGAAAACGAGAGAGCTGAAAATAAGAGAAAAGAGTGTGAGCATGAATTTGAAAATCAGAAAGTAGAGAAACATATTTTTCCAACCAAAAAGGAGAAACTGACAAGAACTTATAAGTCTGATGGAATTAAATTGAAAGGATGTGTTATGCTTGCTACTAAACTTGACCTTGTTGAAATTTATGAAAATGAACTGCCATGCTATGCTTTGATATGCAAATTTTCCTTAGTTTCACTCAAGGATATATCTAGTTCTTTGCTTCCTGTTGTTGCTAACTTTTTGCAGGAGTTTGTGAATGTATCTCCACCTGATGTACCCTCGAGATTACCCCCTATTCGAGGAATAGAACATCAAATTTATTTGATTTCAGGAGCAATCTTGCCAAACCATGCTGCATATAGAACCAACCCGGAGGAGACTAAGGAAATTCTACGACAAGTCCAAGACCTTTTGGACCATGGGTACATACGAGAAAGCTTTAGTCCTTGTGTTGTTCCCATTCTTTTGGTTCCTAAGAAAGACGATAGTTGGTGTGTGTGTGTTGATAGTAGAGCCATCAATAATATTACCATAAGATATCGTCACCCTATCTCTAGGCTAGATGACATACTTGATGAGTTGAGTAGTTCTATAATTTTCACTAAAATTGACTTGCGAAGTGGATACCACCAGATTAGAATGAAACTTGGAGATAAATGAAAAACTGCATTTAAAACTAAGTTTGGCTTGTATGAGTGGTTAGTCATGTCTTTTGGGTTAACTAATACACCTAGTACTTTCATGCGATTAATGAACGAAGTCTTACGTGCTATCATTGGAAGGTTTGAGGTGGTTTATTTTGATGATATCCTGATTTATAGTAGGTCACATGAACTACATTTTGATCATCTACGTGCTATTTTTAAGGCTTTGAGAGATGCATGTTTTTTAGTAACCTCGACAAGTGCACCTTCAGCATGGATTGAGTCTCTTTTCTCTGCTATGTTGTTACTCCATAGGGAATAGAGGTGGATGAAGCCAAAAATCGAAGCCATAAAGAACTGACCGACCCCTGAGACTGTCACACGGGTGAGAAGCTTTCATAATCTTGCGGGTTTCTATCTGTCTTTGTGCAGGATTTCAGCACCATTGCTGCTCCATTGAATGAGCTGACAAAGAAAGGAGGGGTCTTCAATTGGGGACCCACACAAGAAAAAACATTCAAGCTGTTGAAAGAGAAGCTTACTCACGCTCTATTGCTCTAACTTCTGGATTTTGGTAAGACTTTTGAGCTAGAATGTGATACTAGCGGGATTAGAATTGGAGGTGTGCTAATTCAAGAAGGTAAACATATTGCTTATTTCAGTGAGAAATTAAGTCAGCCAAGTCTGAATTATTTCTACCTATGATAAAGAATTATTTGCTTTAGTTCGTGTGCTTGAAACTTGGCAATATTATCTATGGCCCAAAGAATTTGTTATATATTCTAATCATGAATCATTGAAACATATTAGAAGTCAAGCTAAACTTAATAAATGGCATACTAATGGGTGGTATTTATTGATTAATTTCCATATATCATAAAACATAAGAAAGGTAAGGACAATGTGATTGCTGATGCGCTTTCTAGACGTTATACTGTGTTATCTCAACTTGATTATAAGATTTTTGGTTTAAAGACCATTAATGACATATATGCTGCTGATTTAGACTTTAAAGAAGTGCTTGAATAGTGTACAGAAGGGAAAACATAGAATAAATATGTGCTGAATGACTGCCTGCTCTATCGTGCTAACAAGCTATGCATTCCATCTAGCTCCGTTCATCTGTTGTTGTTGCAGGAGGCGCATGGAGGAGGATTGATGGCACATTTTGGAGCAAAGAAGACTGAAGATGTGCTAGTCAAAGATGAAACGCGATGTTGAACCCTACGTGTCACACTACACTACTTGCAATAAAGCTAAGTCTCACTTAAATCCACATGGTCTTTACATGCCTCTTCCTATTCCTAGTGTACCATGGGAGAATATTTCTATGAATTTTGTTTTAGGGTTACCTAGGACAAAAAGGAAGAGGGATAACATATCTGTAGTTGTGGATCGATTTTCTAAAATGACACATTTTATACCTTGTCACAAGAGCGATGATGCTGCAAACATAGCTAATTTGTTTTTCAAGGAAATTATTCTACTACATGGAGTGCCTAATACTACCGTCTTGGATCATGATGCAAAGTTTTTGAGCGACTTTTGGAGATCAATTTGGAACAAAGTGGGGATGAAGCTGCTATTTTCTGCTGCATGTCACCTCCAATCTGATAGTCAAATAGAGGTCATCAACAGCACATTATCAACCATGTTGCAGGTTGTTTTAAAGAAGAATTTGAAGATTTGGGTAGAGTGTTTACTGTATATTGAATTTGCTTATAATAAGTCGGTACACTCCACCACTAAGGTAAGTCTGTTTCAGATAGTGTATAGACATAATACCCATGCTTCTATTGATTTACTACCTTTGTCTACTTCTGAAAAACTTAATTTGGATGCTAAGAAGCGTGCTGAATTTATTCTTAAGTTGCATGAAACCACTAAAGAGATTATAGAGCATATGACTAAAAAATATAGGATTGCTAGAAGGTAGGAAAGAAATAAAATTTGAACCAGGTGATTTAGTTTGGTTGCATTTGAGAAATAATAGGTTACTAGGATTAAGAAAATCAAAGTTGATGCCTAAAGATAATAGACCATTTAAGATAATTGAGAAAATAAATGATAATACATACAAATTAGATCTACCTATAGATTTGTGGGTTAGTCCCACATTTAACATTTCAGATTTGAAGCCATACCTGTGTGAAGAAGATGAGCTTGAGTTAAGGACGATTCCAATTCAAGAGGGGGAGGATGATGAGGACATCACTTCTTCGGATACGTGCAACGCTACTCAAGAGATACATGGACCAATTATAGGAGCACATGCGCGACAATTAATCCATTAGGTGAACTCGTTCCTTGTTGTTCATACTTTCTTATATAGATTGCTACTAAATTCTTGTGATGTTTTGTTGCTTAGGAATATGGGAGAAGCATCACAAGCTTACTTGGACGTCATCACTCGAAGGACAAGTCTACTTGGACTCCAAGTCGAGTCTTAGTCAAACTCCAAAGTTTACTCGAAGTCTTGTCATACTCGAGCTCGAGGACGAGTCTCAAGACAACACAATAATAAAACGGGTATAACTTTTGCATATGGAGTCCAATTGAGGCATTCTTAGACTTGTTGAAAAGCTTATGACGAGACCTCTCTAATGGTTCAAGTCTCACCCTTAGACTCCTTATAGATTAACCATAGTCAATGATATAAGGTGTCGCATCTCTGTTGTGAGCCTTGCAGGGTCTTGTAAGCGTATCAAAGTTGGAGTATATGTTGTGTATGCCTCTCTCCATGACTGCACAATCCTAGATCGACATACTCACATCCCCCTTATATATACATAGTAGCCATCATAGTTTAGACTTAAGTTTTACTTAGATTATTATATTTTTGATAGTTTCATCACTTGTTCGGTTTGTGTAACCCTAACTCGATTACTTCATTGGTAATTAGCAATATTCAGATTGCATCTACCTGTTCTTGCTTGTATTCTCGATTCGCTTGTAGGAAAAACCTTCTTTGCGAGGTCAACCGTACCTTGGCACGGTTGATAACCACGAAGTAGTGGTGTAGTGGTTGCGAGAGTTTTTTATCTGTTCTGGTCAAAGCTTTTGGATCATCAAAATTGAAACTCCACCAAATCAACTTATCATATTACCTTTCGGAAGATTGGACACGCCCTCATCACAAGGCTGCACCAGCACCGATGACTCCCCCTCGACAACTCCACAGACAGGCTGAATAGGCACGGGCCACTTACCATCTCTCCCGCTGAGGCTGGTGGGCACCATCGGATATATGATACGGGTAGTGCCCCTTAGGAGCATGGGCCTCCCCATGTACCCACGCCACACGAAGGCAGCGTGCGCGCCGGATCCTCTATCGATCCGTCACCAACCTTGTCTCGACCTCTGCTTGACGTCCAGGCCTCACGCCCACCCATCACGCGGGTCTACTCCCACCGGGGCTGCACGGAACCGGCAGAGCACGGGCACAGGTTGCCCACCACAACCCTCACTAGCCCTCGGGAGCATGGGCCACCCCATGTGCCCAAGCCACATGGAGGCAGCCCGTGCCTCGTGCCCGACGCCCAGGCCTCACTCCCACCCATCACAAAGGTCTACTCCCGCTAGGCCTCCATGGCCCTAGCAAAACCTCCTGCCATTCCTGGTCCAGACTTGATGTTACCACCTGCAGCTCCCAGAGTCCCTCCTTCGGTGAACACACACCCGATGCAAATCCGCTGAAAAGATGGCATTCAGGTTCCACAGGACTTCCTCACCTTCCAAGCCTCTCAGTGGACTCCATCTCTCCTCTGTTGAAGATGTACCGATGCGCTCTCACTGATCTGTACTGGCATACGGCAATGGTTGAAGAGTTCAATGCTCTCAAAATCAATCAAACTTTGTACCTCGTTCGTCATCCTCTACACGTGAATATCGTCACCAACAAATGGATCTATCGCCACATGCTAAACTCCGACGGCTCCTTGGCTCGAGACAAGGCATGGTGGGTTCTGCGCGGCTTCTCACAGCAGCCCATCCTCGACTACGATGAGACATTCAGCCTCGTTGTCAAGCCTTCGACCATCCGCACAATGCTCTCCCTCGCAGACTACAGCGGTTGGCCCGTCCATCAACTGGGTGTCAAAAATACATTCCTACATGGCACACTCACTAAGACAGTGTACTGTTAGTAGCCATCCGACTTTGTCGACTCTACGCATCTAGATCATGTGTGTCGCTGTTGAACCAAGAGTTCATCTTGCCCCAGCAAGTACGGTGAGAGTTTCTTCTAAGGAGGAGACTCAAGCTTGGAGACGAAGTTTAAGAGGAAGGAACACCATGAATGTATTGATGGTAGAAAAGATGGGTCGATTTGGGGGGAGTATCACAGTCTGACTTGGTGTTTTTCACCTCTGTGTCTTTCTGCCATCTAGCCCATGTGTCTTGCCCAAGCAACCAGGGCTCCTATTTGTAGGGAAGTGCGTAGCTTGGCGTACAAGTTTATCACAATGTACAAATATCTGGGATCTGACCGAATTACTAGGCCTTATCCCGGATAACTACTTTCTACCCTATCTGGGAGATAAATATCCACCATAGTAACTATCGTGGTGTCTGCCCCTGAAGGCGGCGAGCTGGTCACCAATTGCGGCCCAGCATCGTACTATCAGGGGTGTCAGGATAGCCTCCATTACACCGGGGTGTCAGAGCGGTGTCCACAAGCCTAGGTATTTAATGTCGGTCATTTCCTTGTAGGCAAAGCATGACCGATCCTCCCCTTCTGGCAGATCTTTCCTAAGGCTTGATGACTCACCCAGTAGCCTTCGGGAAGCCGGCCCGAGAGCTGGAGA
Organism: Phragmites australis; assembly: GCF_958298935.1. Classification (NCBI taxonomy): domain Eukaryota; kingdom Viridiplantae; phylum Streptophyta; class Magnoliopsida; order Poales; family Poaceae; genus Phragmites; species Phragmites australis. The sequence goes on along the minus strand of NC_084936.1, from coordinate 13,657,428 downwards.
CGGGGGCCTTGGGAGGCATGTCTCTGGGAGGTGAAGGCTTCAGGAGGCGGGACTCCGGAAGGCTAGGGCTTCGGGAGACCGAGGCTTCGGGTGATGAGCAATGTTGGCCTGATCTTTTGATAGGTAGCGATAAGTCGGTGGGTGGAGAACTCGACGTTGATGATCCAAAGGCTTCGACCGGAACAGATCATCTCCCTTGCAATCACTACACCACAGCTCCATTGGTTATCAACCGTGTCGCGTGGTTGACCTCGCCAAGAAGGCTCAATCCCTGCAAGCGTACCGAGAACACAAGCAAGAACGTAGAAGATGCAATCTGAAATATTATGAATTGAATTCAAACACTCGAAGTCGGGGTTCCACAAACACTTGTGGCGGCCTAGTCGGTCCGGAACAAGAGCGAAAATCTCACAACTGTGTGTAGATCAATATCTAAGCAAAACCTAACTCTAATTAGGGTGGTGGCTACTGTATATAAAAGACTAGGGTCGGCCAAGGACCCCTGGACGCATCCCTAATGGACTCCAACACGATACACGGCCCAACGACCCAAAAGATGGTGGCGCAGCACCTTGACAGATTCTGGATGTCCACTTGTTTCAATGATTTCTGTTGACTCAGAAATAATTTGGACATGGGACCAGTCCCATTGGAAAGCTTATCTCCTTAGCTTTCCAACCATGTGTAGAACGTCAGAAACGGAGTCCGTATGCGTCCTGGGTGACGATTTTAGTGCAGGATGGTCCTGGACTCCGAAACGGACTCGAACTTGATTGGACCTCCACCTTGGCTTGGGCGCCCTTGCTGTTCTTCTCCCGTGTTCCTAAGTAATAATACATCACAATTATTCAGTAGCATCCTATCCTTATCAAAACATAAAGGAACACTAAGGAACGAGCTCATCTCATGATTTAGTTGACGTGCATGAGCTCGTGTCAATGGACCTATTGTTGGAGGAATACTCGGTGTGTGTGTATCCGAAAGAGTGATGTTCTCATCATCCTCCCCCTCTTGAATTGGAGTCGTCCTCGATGCAATATCATCTTCTTCTCCCAAGTAAGGCTTTAAATCTGAAATGTTAAATGTGGGACTAACCCCATAATCTGCAGGCAACTCAAGCTTATATGCATTATCATTGATCTTTTCCACAATTTTAAAAGGACCATCAGCTCGAGGTAGCAATTTAGACTTTCTCAAATCAGAAAACCTATCTTTGCGCAAATGTAACCACACAAGATCACCAATTTCAAAAGTAATATGTTTCCGACCTTGGCTACCATAAGTTCTATACTTCTCATTCATCTTTTCAATATTTTCCTTAGTCAACTCATGCATTTTTAGAATCAAATCAGCACGTGTCTTAGCATTAAAATTCAATTTCTCGGATGTTGGTAATGGAAGTAAATCAATAGGGGCACGGGGCTTAAAACCATACACTACCTGAAACGGACTTTCCTTGGTGGTGGAGTGAACTGATCTGTTGTAAGCGAACTCAATATGGGGTAGACACTCTTTCGACATCCTCAAAATTTTCTTCAAAACAGCCCGCAACATGGTGGATAATGTGCGGTTCATAACCTCCGTTTGTCCGTCGGTTTGAGGGTGACATGTCGTCAAAAACAGCAGCTTTGTCCCAAGTTTATTCCAAAATGTCCTCCAAAAGTGGCTCAAAAATTTTGCATCACGATCCGAAACAATGGTGTTAGGCACTCCATGCAAGCAAATGATTTCCCTGAAAAACAAATCAGCTATGTTTGTAGCATCATCGCTCTTGTGACAAGGTATAAAATGTGCCATTTTTGAAAAACGATCCACAACAACAAATATACTATCCCTCCCCCTCTTGGTCCTAGGCAATCCTAAAACAAAATCCATAGAAATATCCTCCCAAGGCACACTAGGAACAGGAAGAGGCATATAAAGTCCATGTGGGTTCAAGCGAGACTTAGCTTTATTGCAAGTAGTGCAGCGTGCCACGTAGCGCTCAACGTCGCGCCTCATCTTAGGCCAAAAGAAATGAGTAGCCAATACATCCTCGGTCTTCTTCACTCCAAAATATCCCATCAAACCACCTCCATGCGCTTCCTGCAAGAACAATAGGCGAATAGAGCTAGCTGGGATGCATAGCCTGTTAGCACGGTATAGTAATCTATCATTCAGCACATATTTTATTCCAAGTTCTTCCTTTGTTACAATGTTCAAAAGCATCTTTAAAGTTCAAATCAGTAGCATATAATCCTTTAATTGTTTCTAAACCAAAAATCTTATGATCGAGTTGGGACAACATGGTATAACGTCTAGATAACGCATCTGCAATAACACTGTCTTTACCTTTCTTGTGTTTAATGATATAAGGAAAAGACTCTATAAATTCAACCCATTTAGCATGACGTTTGTTCAGTTTGGCTTGGCTTCTAATATGTTTCAAAGCTTCATGATCAGAATGAATAATAAACTCCTTGGGCCAAAGATAATGTTGCCATGTTTCTAAAACTCGCACTAAAGCATACAACTCCTTATCATAAGTCGAATAATTAAGAGATGGCCCATTCAATTTCCTACTAAAATAAGCAACGAGTTTACCTCCTTGTAGTAGCACTCCTCCAATTCCAATGCCGCTAGCATCACATTCTAACTCAAAAGTCTTACCAAAGTCCGGAAGTTGGAGTAGAGGTGCATGCGTAAGCTTATCTTTCAGCGTATTAAAAGCTTGTTCTTGTGCTAGCCCCCATTGGAACGGAACGCCCTTCTTTGTCAACTCATTGAGTGGGTGGGGCAGCAATGGTGCTGAAATCTCTCACAAAACGCCGATAAAACCCTGCAAGGCCATGAAAGCTTCTCACCTGTGTGATAGTCCCAGGGGTCGGCCAGCTCTTGATGGCTTCAATTTTAGCTTCATCCACTTCAATTCCCTGTGGAGTAACAACATAGCCAAGAAAAGCAACTCTATTCGTGCAAAAGGTGCACTTGTCAAGGTCAGCAAACAAACGTGCCTCTCTCAAAGCAGTAAAAACAGCACGTAGATGATCAATGTGTTCTTCATGTGACTTGCTATAGATCAAAATATCATCAAAGTACACCACCACAAATCTTCCTATGAAAGCACGTAAAACCTCATTCATCAATCTCATGAAAGTGCTAGGTACATTAGTTAAACCAAAAGGCATCACTAACCACTCATAGAGACCAAACTTAGTTTTGAAAGCAGTTTTCCATTCATCTCCCAATTTCATTCTTATTTTGTGGTAACCACTACGCAAGTCAATCTTCATGAAAATAATAGAACTACTCAACTCATCAAGCATGTCGTCTATCTTAGGAATAGGGTGACGATACCTTATTGTGATATTATTAATGGCTCTACAATCAACACATATGCGCCATGTACCATCTTTCTTAGGAACCAAAAGAACAGGAACAGCACAAGGACTAAGGCTCTCTCGTACGTACCCACGGTCCAAAAGGTCTTGGACTTGTCGTTGAATTTCCTTAGTCTCCTTCGGATTGGTCCTATATGCAGCACGGTTTGGCAAAGTCGCTCCCGGAATCAAATCTATTTGGTGCTCTATCCCTCTCAATGGTGGCAGCCCCGGGGGTATCTCAGCTGGAAAGACATCCTTATACTCCTGCAAAAGGTTAGTGACAGCAGCAGGCAAAGAGCTAGGTATATCATCAATTGAAAATAAAACCTCTTTGCATACGAAAGCATAGCACAAAGTATCATTATCTTGAATTTCAGCAAGATCAGATTTAGTAGCAAGCATAACACCACCCTTTAACTTAATGCCTTCGGACCTAGGTGTGTTCTTCTCTTTCTTAGGTGGAAAAACAGATTGAGCTACTTGCTGATTTTCAGATTCCAAAACACGTTCTTTCTTTTCTTTTTCAGCTAAAGCTTTATCACATTGCACAATTTCAGCAGGTGTCAAAGGAAGCAAAGAGATTTTCTTTCCCTTGTGCATGAGAGAGTATTTATTACTTCTACCATGGTGTGTAGCATCGGTATCAAATTCCCAAGGACGGCCTAACAAAAGTGAACATGCTTGCATAGGCACTACATCAAAATCAGCATAATCATGGTAGGAACCAATAGAAAAATGTACTCTCACAGATTGTATTACCTTAACCTTACTACTGTTATTGAACCACTGAATGTAGTATGGATGAGGATGTGCACGTGTTGGCAAGGAAAGATTCTTCACAAGATCGGAGCTCAAGAGGTTGTTGCAACTCCCGCCATCAATTATGGTACGAACACGTGCATCTTTGACAATGAAGAATGTCTGGAACAGATTATGGCATTGTAGCTGCTCCGCTTGCCCCATTTGAGAACTCAATTCACAATGAAGGTGCGTGCTGCATAACTCTCTGTGGCAGCGGTACCACTAATCTCCTCCCCCTCACTATCCATGTCATGATCGGCTGCAAGATTAGCTTCAAATGCATATTCTTCCTCGACATCACTATGACTAACATATCCACCATCTGCTGTTGCGGAGTATGCTCTCTGGCTTGGGCAATCCTTCATGACGTGGCCAATACCTTGGCAGCGATAGCACACAATACCCGTTGTATGACCCGTGGTAGTTGCACCTGAAGAAGAGCCTGGCATTGGATCCTGCAAAACAGTAGATTTGCTCACCTCACGTGATGGTTGTGGTGCTCCTGTTGTACGCGCCCGAGTGTTGGAGGAGGGGGTAGCAGATCGTGTAGATGTAGAAGGGAATGTTGTTGCTTGTCCCGGTGGTACTCGTGAAGTAGATGTACTCCCAAAATTGTTCCGCAATTTCTGCACCTGTTGTCGACCCTGCAGTTCTTTTTCTGCCAAGATAGCAAAATGGAACAACCTATTGGTAGTATTGTAATCTTTATAATCAACAAGGTCCTGAATTTCACGTCTCAACCCGGAGTAAAAACGAATCATGGTATCCTCATCATCCTCTTGTATACTACAACGAAGCATAGCAATTTGAAGCTCTTGATAGTAATCGTGCACAGATTTAGAACCTTGATTTAAGCGCTGCAATTTCTTTTTCAATTCACGTGTATAATCAGGAGGAATAAATCTATTGCGCATGGCACGCTTTAGTCTAGGCCATGATTCAGGTTCTAAGCCACTAGAAACTAAACCATTCCACCAAATAATAGCATAATTCGTGAACTCACAAGTGGCTAGTCTAACTCTATGCATTTCAGGAACCATATGAGAACTATACTTTTGATCAACCGTCATTTCCTAATTCAAATAAGCATCAGCATCATATGCACCATCAAAAGGAGGCATTGAAAACTTAACCTTAGAATAAGGATCATCGTGACCGTTGCGATTAACATTATTACCTCCATTACCTTGATGACGTTGTTGTTGGTCACGACGTAATTGTTCAGCACGAGGACGTTGCTCAGCACGCGCATCTTGCCCAACAAAAACCTCACCATCTTCTTGGTCGCCATTATTAGTATCATCATCATCATGTGAATGGTCATCATCCTGTGGTGGCTGTCGCAACTCAAGGTCGTTGACTCGCGTGACGAGGTTAGCAATGCTTGTTCTAATGTCTGTCAATAGTCTAGTATGATCCTGCAAGGCTTTGTTGAGTTCTTCCTTGGACACACAATCCTTAAAATCCGACGGAGAGCCATCACCTGACATGGTTAGTAGAAAACAAAGGACAACACAATATTATCCCTATCAACTACAAGGTTGTGGAAGGTGGAATCACACACACTCAAGCGTCTTACCACTCTCTTATAAATGTTCTTACCAACGCAGCAAGGAGGAACAACCGTTGACGAGTCTGGAAGCGTGGGATGATTGCAAGAGTGAACCTGTTCGGATCAAAGGAGGTGGAGCTTGGAAGGCACAATATGGTAGCAAGGATTAGCAATAACTGTAATCAGAAGAGCAAAGCTAAATAAGTGTCCAAAGTAGGAATCACAGTTGCTGGTCTATCACGTGTCCCTAGTCCTAGCACAACAGCTGAAACAAAGCTAAAAAGGATGATCAGAGAAAGACACAGCAAATAGCACAATGATCTGGGTGTTCTCTATGTGCTCCTCTTTTTTATCTTTTAGCACTAGTAGGAATCACAAATTTTTTTTCGTATTTTTCTGATATTTTTTTCTGAACTAGGAGCACACAAGAAACAACCACAAAAATTTTCAGCTCAAACGGATGCAAGATGTGGCCTGTAGAAAATCAAGCACATTCTCTGAAAAGCGTACGGAAACTTCGCGGCTTGATGTCCGTGAAAATTTTTTTTTACCTGATTCCGAGTCCGTATGAGAAAGTTATGGCCGTTTTACTGAACCCCTGTCGAGTTAGGGTTTTTTTCAAAGCACCTCTTGCAGAAATTGACCTCTTTAAGGTATTGCAAGCAATAGGATCGCGATATGAACAAGGAGGGCAGCGGTGGCAGGGCAATTGATACAAGGCGGCTTGCGACCTATCTAGGGTTGGCGTGGCGGAAAATAACACAAGGTGGCTCGCGGTGGCAAATCGAGTAATGTGGTGGCTCGACTTGTTTGTGGGGATGGTAGCGATGGGATAGCGGCGTGATCAAAAATAGCACGGAGCGTTGACTAAAGACCAAGAACACGACTCTAAAACCAGCAACAAGACTCGACCACGGACACAAACTCAACAACGCGCAACTGAAAACAAAAATTGCAAAGGCACAAAGGGTTCTAGGGCAGCGGAAATTGACGGAATTTTTTTGGCTTTTTCTGGACTCTAGGTAATGAAAAACAGACTAATCTAAAGGGGAAAACGAAATTACCTAACGGGCAACCTGAAAATCTGATACCAGTTGATGAGCAATGTTGGCCTGATCTTCCGATAGGTAGCGATAAGTCGGTGGGTGGCGAACTCGACGTTGATGATCCAAAGGCTTCGACCCGAACAGATCGTCTCCCTTGCAATCACTACACCACAGCTCCGTTGGTTATCAACCGTGTCGCGCGGTTGACCTCGCCAAGAAGGCTCAATCCCTGCAAGCGTACCGAGAACACAAGCAAGAACGTAGAAGATGCAATCTGAAATATTGCGAATTGAATTCAAACACTCGAAGTCGGGGTTCCACAAACACTTGCGGCGGCCTAGTCGGTCCGGAACAAGAGCGAAAATCTCACAACTGTGTGTAGATCAATACTTAAGCAAAACCCAACCCTAATTAGGGCGACGGCTACTGTATATAAAAGACTAGGGTCGGCCAAGGACCCCTGGACACGTCCCTAATGGACTCCAACACGATACACGGCCCAACGGCCCAAAAGATGGTGGCGCAGCACCGATACAGATTCTGGACATCCACTTGTTTTGATGATTCCTATTGACTCAGAAAGAATTTGGACATAGGACCAGTCCCGTTGGAAAGCTTATCTCCTTAGCTTTACAACCATGTGTAGAACGTCGAAAACGGAGTCCGTATGCGTCTTGGGCGACGATTTTAGTGCAGGCTGGTCCTGGACTCCGAAACGGACTCGAACTTGATTGGACCTCCACCTTGGCTTGGGCGCCCTTGCTGTTCTTCTCCCGTGTTCCTAAGTAATAATATATTACAATTATTCAGTAGCATCCCATCCTTATCAAAATATAAAAGAACACTAAGGAACGAGCTCACCTCATGATTTAGTTGACGTGCACGAGCTCGTGTCAACGGACCTATTGTTGGAGGAATACTCGGTGTGTGTGTGTATCCGAAAGAGTGATGTTCTCATCATCGGGAGACCGAGGTTTCATGGGGCCAGTCTTCAGGCCGGGCTGGTTAAGCCAAGGGAAGGCTCTGTAGGAACAAAGAGGTGGCGCGAAGGAGCCCGATGGCTTCGGATAGCTGAGGGTCAGAAGATCAATGTTTTAGAGGGACCTGGATAGTAATCTTCAACCATTATCCTCAGGCTAGTTTATTTTCCCCTAACAGTACCCCCTCATTCTCGAGCCCTGATGTTTCAGAAGGGGGAGAGGATGTAGAGGAAAATCAACCCTAGCCTAGTATAGTATCAAGGATGCCCGATGGCAATTCCCTATCCTTAAGAAGTTTTTCATCAGGAACCGTGGGTGTCGATGGTGAGGCCCAAGGCTGATGGCGTACTGGCGGAGGCGATCAGCTCCGGAGCTTGTTGGAGCTGATATGCGCAGTGTCGGGACCCCAGGCCAGAGGGGTGTCAATGGAGGTGGTGTACTCCGGGGTCCGTGGAGGCTGATACAGGCTATCCGGATTCCTTCGACAATGGTTCTTCTTGCCTTTTGAGGTCGCCAGAGTAGAGATTACGTGTAGGATCGGGGGACCCTACTCGTTTGCCTAGAAGGATGAGACGTGACACTACCGTGTTCTGACTGGACAATGCGGGGGGTCGTTTAGGGTCTTGTGCCCACGCCCCTATCACGCGCCGAAAGGAGTCTGGGTTATTAATGTGATGGGATGTCCGTGCGAGAAAACGAGGCATTCGTCATGGAGCGCTGCCACGTGCTGGTGCAACGACCGGGGTATGGCCACGGTCCCCTCAGGCATTCAATGGGGGACACCACTGCATTGGTTCCGCTTCATCTGCCAAGCTTACGTGGCTGCTTGGCTCGGGTATAAAGTTGGGGTCACCAGGCTGGATTCTCCACTGCCCTACGAGTGAGCAGTTAACCTTGACTTGAGTATGACATCGTCTTCCTCCTTATCCTCTTTAGAGATGTCGATCATCTCGACGGTTTCTTCGGGAGCTGAACCATTTCGGTCGTCGGCAGAGGCGCCGGTAGCCATGTCGCTTCCATCTCCATGGGTGAGGCAGCTGCCTGCCGCTCCGGCCCAACCCTTGACTTGGGAAGCCATGCCCATCGGAATCATCGATATCTCCAACGACGATGAGGAGATCGACTGGGATCTCCTGCAGGGGGAGAGCGATGAGGAGAAGCAGGCATCTGCGGAGACGACGATGACTTTGACGACGAAGGAGGAGGCTGGGAAGGCGAGAGAGAAGGACCCATCAGTTACCTCCTCGGACTCTTCTTCATCCTCTGATAGCTCAGGATTCGGCTACTATATCAACCTCCGCAACGGTAGGCCGCAGATGAGGCGCATAAGCCGCCCCATGCATGACCCCTACCGGGACCCGTAGGAGGTGAAGGCGGTCTTCTGGAGGGAGTACTTGGTGAAGTCATGAGGCATTCATGTCTCACGGTCGACCATGGCCTTGCTTAGTCACCTTGTACTCTTTCTCACCCTAGTTTGCTTTGTCGAGGTCTATCTTCTCCGATAAAAATTTGTAACCCACGTACCTCATTGGTCTTAGAAAAGGTAGTAGAAGAGTTTTGAGTTTGTGCCACATTCGCAAAAAAAGAAAGAAAAGAAAAGCAAGCAAGAAGCAAAGAGTGCCAAAAAAGAAGAAGCAAAGAGTGCAAAAAAAAAGAAAGAAAGCCAAGAGTGCAACAAAGAGAGATAATTCAAAAAAAAGAAGAGAGGATCAGTTTGCATTGTGAATTTTGTTCCTTTGTGCTTGTATCTATTATAGTTTTCGATTTGCTTGAGCTAGATCTAGGAACGTGTTCGGGCCAGCAACTGTGAAGAGTACTGTAGACTTTTATTCAGCTTTGCTAATCTAATTTCAATTATTGCCATTCCATGCTACTAAATATTGGCTGTCCAAGCTACACCTTCTCTCGATTAGAACGGTTTCTCCCCTTGCAACTACCTCACTTGCACTCGATAAGGTATAATGAACCAGCTATCGGTTGTGCCAACTGCGGTGATTAGTAAGAACACTTGCAAAAGCTTGGTCAGACGCTTGAGAGTGTGTGACTCTACCTCAACCACCTAGTAGTCCATAGGGATAATTTATCTTTCGTTGTTTTCTATTTTCGACTAACCATGGCAGGAGAAGCATCGGATGTGAAAGAGTATGTTTTGAGGAAATAACTCACAATGTTGTTGGATGATCATCGATAAATTATTAATGATGACAATGACAAGCTTGCGCGAACCAATACCGCATTGCAACGACTCAATGAAAGCATTGTAATGCTCAATACACGCTTTGATCGATTGGTTAATCCGTCCGAACAATGGTCGAGTGGATCCTCATGGTGCAGCCTGTGAACAAGAGGAGTCCATCATGGATGATGAAATTTTGAGACAAGAACATGACGCCTTTGATGAACAACAAAGGAACCGATTGAACTTCAACCGTCAAGTTATGAGAGGTAATAATTTTCAGCAACATAACCCACGTATTAATGATGATCCATTTGCTAAGGTCAAGTTTACTATACCATCTTTTGAGGGTGCTTATGATGCTGAAAGGTATTTAGATTGGGCGATGACATTAGAACAAAAGTTTAATGCTCATTTAGCTCCTGAAGTGCATAGAGTTAGGCAAGCCACTAGTGAATTTAAAAATTTTGCAATCATCTGGAGGAATAGGGTATGCATTGATGGATTAGCGCCTACCACATAAAATGCTTTAAAGGTTGCAATGCATAACAGATTTGTTTCACCCTCTTTTAAACATGATTTGTGTAAGATATTGCAGTGTCACACCCGGTTTTAACGGACAAAACCAGATGCGGCTTATGTGTGCCCAGGATGTTTAACACAAATCAGGATGATATCTCCATTGTCCGGACTCCAAATTCGACGTTTCTTGATTCTAAAATGTAGAACTAGAAAAGATCTACAACTTTGGTATTCATTAGAACTTTTGAAAATGCAATTTTGATTTCCAAAAATGCACCACAAAATAAACTGTTTGAACTCAGACTTATCTGTGCAGCACTGATTTCGGATGCCATAACTCCTAACTCCATTATCCAAAAGTAGACTTCCATAGGTTCAAATCAAAGCTCTCAACCAGAACTACAACTTTGGTATTTTCAAGATTTGCATTTGAGGCCGTTTTGAACTCCGATACTTTATGGGAAGATGAGGCTATCTAGAACTCCGCGAAAATTTACAGATTTCGTGGATTCTTTGTTGGGCCATCTAGAAGACTTGGCTAAGGGTTTGGACTTGAGCAAGATGGAGCCTAAATACACTTTAGGTATATCTAAGGTTAAGAAAATAAACTTTTGCAGAGAAAATTGAATAGGGTTTGAATTTGAATTGAGTTTGGAGTGAATTTAAGAGAAACAAAAAATGAGGTTGAATAAGAATAAGAGTAGATAAGGAATTTGAATTTGGATTTGGGTAGAATTTGAGAAAGAGGAGAGATTGACTTTAAACAAGGATTTGGATAAGATTTGAATTAAACTAGAGAAGGATCAAGTATGATCAAGGATTAAATAGATGATGAATTCAAGGATTTTGAATTCCAACCATTAAGATCCTTAACTTATTCACTACTGAGTTTTGTAAAAACCTTTTCAAAATATTTTTCACTCAAAACACCAAAGAGAAAGAAAAAGAAAAGAACTCTAATGCATTTACCTGGCTCCTAGCAAAACTCAGCATGCAATGCACACAAAATAATAAACTATATTGATTTATGGTTTAAGAAAATAAGTTTTAAACCTATACTACTGTTGAAGCTATTCAATAATCTTGGAAAATTTTAAAAAGTTGTAAATTCTGAAAATTTGTTCGGGAAGATTGGAAAAGAGACAAGGGAACTTGGTCTTCAAAAATTTGTTCTTGCTTTCCAAATTGCTTTTTCTTCTGGGTGTCCTCATTGCGCTGACATGCTCTGATCGCTTTTGCTAGCCAACTGTTTCCAATGGTCTTCGGGTTCCATAATCAAGAGATTGGGTAGAAAGACTACCGCCCTTAAAAAGGAGCGTACTTCTTTGACTTACATTTCCAGTTCTTCAGAAGTAGATAGACATGTAGGATTTGACATGGAATATATCACTCTTTTTTTTTGGTGCCTACTGAGCTTCTGTGAGCTTGATGGGATCTCGCCGATCTTGACTATCTTGAGTTACAACTTGAAAGTCGTGACAGTCTGAATGTTGGACTGAGATCTTCATATGGGATTTGGGGTTGATCCAGTTCCGTGCGGGGTGCTTCATGGGACATCTTTTGACCTAGCTCGTAGGTTCTCCAGAGTGGACACACACCTTCTTATCGTTAGGTACAAGGATCCTCAGGGGATATCAATTGGCATAGTGTCTTTCTTCTTCATAGCAAAAACACGCCTTCCTTGTAGGGGTACTCTGCAAATTTTCTCTCGACCTATGAAACTTCCTGGTTGACAGAACAAAGTGCTTGTTCAGGAATGGAACGTAACCAAGAATTGTTGTTTGCTTGATGGTCTTCAAAGGCTTTCTTCCTCTTCTTCTTGTTGCCTTGCTTTCTACGCTCGTCTTCTACACCCAGAGATTCAACGATCTGTAGCAGACTTTCTATATTCTGAGTCATGCTTTGAAGGATCTGAGTCCGCGTCTCTATAAATTGTTCCTTGTTGAATTGAGGTGGCATCTACTGGATGTTGTTGTTATTGTTGTTGGTACCTTTACCAAGTGATCATTCTTTGTGCTCACAATCTGATCGGGATTGAGGCAGAAGGTTTGGCAAGAAAAGAAGGGACTAGAAGGAGAAAACCCAGCTATATTATTAACTATAAAGATATATAAGGAACGTCACTGTTAGCAGATGCTAAAGCATCACACAACGCATTCCAACATTCAAACAGAAAATCCAAATCACACAAGACACTCAACACAAACACACACAACCAACATCGCTCTAACATTTCTGAAGAACAGGGGAAAATCCTCCTATAACTCGAAGAACTAAAACTGGTAGCAGCACAAAAGTAGATTTTCATATCTTCAGTGTTGTGGTAGATGATTCTTCCTTGTCGTGATGGATCTTCATCTTTATCATATAAATCTTCATGCAAGGTAGGAGTGCCAAGAGAGATCTTCAAGTGCATCCTCTGATGAGCAATGTTGGCCTGATCTTCCGATAGGTAGCGATAAGTCGGTGGGTGGAGAACTCGACGTTGATGATCCAAAGGCTTCGACCCGAACAGATCGTCTCCCTTGCAATCACTACACCACAGCTCCGTTGGTTATCAACCGTGTCGCGCGGTTGACCTCGCCAAGAAGGCTCAATCCCTGCAAGCGTACCGAGAACACAAGCAAGAATGTAGAAGATGCAATCTGAAATATTGCGAATTGAATTCAAGCACTCGAAGTCGGGGTTCCACAAACACTTGTGGCAGCCTAGTCGGTCCGGAACAAGAGCGAAAATCTCACAACTGTGTGTAGATCAATATCTAAGCAAAACTCAACCCTAATTAGGGCGGTGGCTACTGTATATAAAAGACTAGGGTCGGCCAAGGACCCCTGGACGTGTCCCTAATGGACTCCAACATGTTACACGGCCCAACGGCCCAAAAGATGGTGGCGCAGCACCTTGATAGATTCTGGACGTCCACTTGTTTCGACGATTCCCGTTGACTCACAAAGAATTTGGACATAGGACCAGTGACATTGGAAAGCTTATCTCCTTAGCTTTCCAACCATGTATAGAACGTCGAAAAAGGAGTCCGTATGCGTCCTGGGCGACGATTTTAGTGCAGGCTGGTCCTGGACTCCGAAACGGACTCGAACTTGATTGGACCTCCACCTTGGCTTGGGCGCCCTTGCTGTTCTTCTCCCGTGTTCCTAAGTAACAATACATCACAATTATTCAGTAGCATCCCATCCTCATCAAAATATAAAGGAACACTAAGGAACGAGCTCACCTCATGATTTAGTTGACGTGCACGAGCTCGTGTCAACGGACCTATTGTTGGAGGAATACTCGGTGTGTGTGTGTATCCGAAAGAGTGATGTCCTCATCATCCTCCTCGAACAGAGTAACTGGGATGTTTCAACAACTAATAGTTTGAAAGGAGGAGTGTTGGAAATTCATTTTTCTCAATAGATTGAAATGGGTAAGTAGAGAGAGAAACTGAGAGGTCATAAAAGTATGGTGATAGGTTTTTCAAAATAGGCTTTTAAAATATGACCTTATGGCATGACTATTCTATCTTGGCTTGCGTCCTACGATCTGTATGGCTCTGATGCCACCTCTGTCACACCCAGTTTTAACAGACAAAACCAGATACGGCTTATGTGTGCCCAGGATGTTCAACACACATAAGGACGTCACAGGTGAAGTAACAAAAGCAATACTTTTATTAAATAAATGTTAAACTCTTACAACAATTGACATATATTGTCTCCTATGAAGATATCTGCAGCAGAACAGAAACACTGGTGCCCAACAACACCGCAGGCAACCCACCGCGAGACACGCATCTAGAACATCACAACCTCATCTTGATAGTCTTCAACATCTTCACTCACTGAGCAGCAGCACATATGTCGCATGGCATAGGGAAAATAGCAAGTGTGAGCATATGACGCGCTCAGCAAGTGTGGGAAAGATAATGCTATGCAGGCTTATATCAAGAATAGGCTAACACATGGTATATTTGCATAAATGCGAGTAATGAAAAGATATTTGGACTCAAAAAGCATTAAACAATTATTAAGTGAATGTAACCCATACAGTGCAACACCTAGCATACAAGGCTCCCCACCTTGCATACCATAACCATCTAGTACTCCCTGTACTATAACCAAAACCACAACCAAATCCATAACCACAACCCATAATCACAACCCACAAATTATGTGAGGATCCAAGTCTCTCATAACCGTGAGCACAGCTGTTATTACAGTTTTTACAATCTGTAGAGGTTGTCCAGCTTTCCCCACGAATCATGATTTCTATGTTGCTGTGTTAGCTAGACACTTAACACACACTAGTGAAGTGTAGCCCGGAAAGTCACTTCAAAGCCGTTACAAAGTTTCATCCAGTATGTGCATGCTTGCTAGGTTTCACCACCGTGAAAGTGGCATTCACACTACCCAGAAGCCCCCATTTGCGCCTTGTAGCTCTGAAAAGTTTTCACCCTTCCCTTCCACTACACATCTCATACCACTAACCAAATGGTTCTAGCCTTTGCCGTCCCCACACAACCACCCTTCCGTTTGGCATGCACAAAACTGGAATTCACTAATTAATAGGTTAGGCCTGTCACATACCAGGTCTCGTGGTTGGTACGATATTTCTTGGGTTGTCGCTCCACGAACCGGTCCTTACTTAGGTCACTTGAGCAAACACTAAGCCAACAACATAACCATCACCACTATCACCAACATCCCTATGCTCAAGACCTAAGGTTCCATGTTTCTAGACCATTAACAAATTAACCACCAATGTTGCATATGTTTATTAGTTAAGATTATGACACTTTCCAATATCCCAAAATCATGGCTAAGCAATCTACCCATCAAAGATACCTAACCATAAACCGTCTAGGTTTCAAGGGATGATAAGGGAAAATCTAGGGCAAAAACCCTAACATAGGTGACTACCCATCATGTTGACAGACAATGCATGCAATTTTGTAAAATAAAATATTTAAAACATAGTTTCAAGATGATCAAGGACACTTGCCTTTTACCCAATACTGCTCAGTGTTGTCAAAATCTTTGGTCTTGAAGTCCCTCGAACTGCTCTGGAACGTTATTGACTAATCGCGAGAACTATCGACAAATAACACAAAGGAAAACACTATGAACAAGATACAAAACATAATTAAAACACATTAAAAACACTATGGTCAGATAGAGATGATTTTAGAAACATTTATATGCAAGAAGAGCCTAAATCGGAGTTAAGATGAAAAGAGAATGTGCTTTCGGGAGATGGATTAGACTAAAACGAAAGACTAGTTTACTGGAGTTATCTTCCTATGGAAAAATAGTTTATTGTACAATCATTGCGCTAGGCTTGACAACGTCATAATGCATGGTTCAAAAAGTGTAGGGCAGACCAGACTTCGCTGACTAGGCTAAGAAGAATAATGTGACGCTGACTTGGTATGCTATGCAAGTACCATCTTCGATTAAAGAATGGATACGCGGAGATCTAGTTTCGACCACCTATTATGGATCAAAAAGGCCTAAGGTTGCGCTTCTAGGTTAAGGATACTACCGGTGACTCTATGTAGCGGTGGTGGTTCGGGTTTCATCGGAGATCGCGATCGGACGTGTGGCCATAGACATCGGTGTTGGACTTCAGTGGTGTTTTAGTAAAACAAGGGAAGCATAGCATAGAACACGAAAAGACTAACTCAGCGGTATGTTGGTTTTGAAAGGGGTCATCCAACGTAGCGGCAAAACAACGATGACTGCTGCTAGGTTTGGTGGTGACCGCGAACAGACGCAGGAATGAAAACACTCGCGTTCTCAAAGATTGGCTATGAAATTTGAGAAACCGTTTGAACAGAGATGTTCATATATCTCGGGAACACAATGATATGATATAGTTTTGGGTAGATCATCAACTGAGAGGAAGAACGATGTCACACCCGGTTTTAACGGCCAAAACCAGATGCGGCTTATGTGTGCCCAGGATGTTCAACACACATAAGGACGTCACAGGTGAAGTAACAAAAGCAATACTTTTATTAAATAAATGTTAAACTCTTACAGCAATTGACATATATTGTCTTATATGAAGATATCTGCAGCGGAACAGAAGCACTGGTGCCCAACAACACCGCAGGCAACCGACCGGGAGACAGGCGCCTAGAACGTCACAACCTCGTCTTGATAGTCTTCAATATCTTCACTCACTGAGCAGCAGCATACATGTCGCATGGTATGGGGAAAATAGCAAGTGTGAGCACATAGAGTACTCAGCAAGTGGGGGAAAAATAATGATATGGAGGCTTATACCAAGAATAGGCTAACAAATGGTATTTTTGCGTAAATACGTGTAATGAAAATATATTTGGACTCAAAAGCATTAAAAAATTATTAAGTGAATGTAACCCATATAGTGCAACACCCAGTATACAAGGCTCCCCACCTTGCACACCATAACCGTCTAGTACTCCCCGTACTATAACCAAAACCACAACCGTCTAGTACTTCCTGTACCATAACCATAACCACAACCATCTAGTACTCCCTGTACCAGAACCATAACCACAACCAAACTCATAACCACAACCCATAACCACAACCCACTAATCATGTGAGGATCCAAGTCTCTCATATCCGTGAGCACGGCTGTTATAACAGTTTTACACTCTGCAGAGGTTGTCCAGCTTTCCCCACAAGTCAGTGAATTCCATGTTGCCGTATTCGCGAAACACTTAACACACGCCAGTGGTGTGCCGCCAAGAATCACTGTATGATACTTTCCACTAACCAGAGACTAATCCAGTATGTGTCTGTCCACTAGGTTTCACTGCCAGGCTTTACGCAAGCTAAGCTCCTAACTAGAAGCCCCCTTTTGTGCTGACCCAACACACACTGGATAGACTCTAATCAGTATGTCACGCCTTACCCATATTAGCCTCGTGGTTGGTACGTTACTTCTTGGGTTGTCACTCCACGAACTGGTCATTACTTAGGTTACTTGAGCAAACACTAAACCAACATCATAACCATGATAACCATCAAAACCACTTTGCTCACAGCCTAAGATTCCATGTTGCTAGACCATTAACACATTAACGACCATTGTTGCATATGTTCATTAGTCAAGATTATGACACTTCCCAACATCCCAAAAGCATGGCTAAGCAATCTACCCATAAAAGACACCTAACTATAAACCATCTAGGTTCCAAGGGATGATAAGGAAAAATCTAGGGAAAACCCTAACATAGGTGATTAACCATCATGTTGACACTGCATGCAATTTTGTAAAATAAAACATTTAAAAATATAGGTTCAAGATGATCAAGGACACTTGCTTTTTTTCCCAATGCTGCTCAGTGTTGTCGAAATCTTGGTCTTGAAGTCCCTCGAATTGCTCCGGAACGTTATCGACTAATCGCGAGAACTACCGACAAACAACACAAAGGAAAACACTAAGAACAACATACCAAACATCATTAAAACACTTTAAAAACACTTTAAAAATACTATGGTTGGATAGGGATGATTTTAGGAACATTTAGACACAAGAATCGCCTAAATCGGAGTTAAGATGAAAAGAGAACAGCTTTCGAGAGATGGATTAGGCTGAAAAGAAAATGCTGATTTACCGGAGCTATCTTCCTATAGGAAAAGAGTTTATTGCACAATCACTGTGTCAGGCTTGACAACATCCTTATGCAAGATTCAAGAAGTGTAGGGCAGACTAGACTTCACTGACTAGGCTAAGGAGAATGATGTGGCGCTGACTTGGCATGCTATGCAAGTACCATCTTGGATTAAAAAAGGGATACGCTGAGGTCTAGTATCGATCACCTATGATGGATCAAAAAGACCGAAGGTTATGCTTCTAGGTTAATGATACTACTAGTGACTCTATGTAGCGGTGGTGGTTCGGGTTTCGTCGGAGATGGCGATCGGGCATATGGCCACAGACATCGATGTCAGCTTCAGTGGTGTTTTAGTGAAATGAGGGAAGCATGGTGTAGAATACGGAAAGACTAAATTAGCGGTATGGTTGGTTTTGGAAGGGGTCATCCGAGGTAGCGGCAAAACAGCGATGACTGCTTCTAGGTTTGGTGGTGACCGCGAACAAATACCGGAACAAAGACGCTCGCGTTCCAGGAGATTGGCTATGAAATTTGAGGAACCGTTTGAACAAGGATGTTCATATAACCCGGGAACACAATGATATGGCATGGGTTTTGGTAGATCATCCACTGAGAGGAAGAATGATCTGCATAGATGAGACGGGTGATGGCTGCGACATGCTGTGGTTGGCAATGGCGTCCTGGTCGTGTCGCTGCACAAACGGGGATGGGCTCCTAGGGTCATGTAGAAGACTCCATGGGACACGCCGTGACGTGGTTGGTGCATCCATACGGCTTTCGGATTGACGGGGGACGCGAATGCAAATCCGGTGCGCGCGCAGAACGCGTCGAGAAATCAGACAGCGGGGATGTCGATCTTGATTTCCATAGTTTAGCTAATCTACTGGCCAAACCGGTTGGTGAGGGCATGGGGAACATCATGGGACATGCATCAATGAAAGGGCTTGTTGATTTGACCTCTGGTCGGGGGGGAACATCGATGCCAATCGGTTACAACGCGGCTGTCTCGCGGCTGTCCGCGACGGCGACGATCGTGGCGGCTTAGATCGGGCTTTGGCCGAGGCTAGGGCTTGGCTAGTGACTTAGTATGATGCGAAAACAGTAGTAAGGGAGGAGAAGAAGAGGTCCTCACATTGCTTTGGTGGTCGAGGAAGAAGGATTCACGGAGAAGACGACGTAGCGCATCACGGGCGGCGGCTCCGGCGAACGGCGGTGCACGGACAGGGCAAAAGTGACTTCTAGGGCTTGGAGGCATGGAATAGGGGTATGAGAGGGCGTGCAACTCATATATATAGGGCTAGGGGCGGTTGGTTGATGTGGAGTCCAAACCAAATACGAATTGGATTCGAGTTCGAGTCGGTTACGATTTCCTTTTTCGCAGCTCTCTATTCCGAGGATGATATCTCTATCGTCCGGACTCCAAATTGGACGTTTCTTGATTCTAAATTATAGTACTCGAAAAGATCTACAACTTTGGTAGTCATTGAAACGTCTGAAAATGTCATATTTATTTCCAAAAAATGCGCCACAAGATAAACTATTTGAACTCGAACTTCTCTACGCAGCACTGATTTCGGGGCCCATAACTCCTAGCTCCATTATCCAAAAGGTGACTTCCATAGGTTCAAATCGAAGCTCTCGACTTTGGTATTGTCAAGATTTGCATTTGAGGCCTACAATTTTTGTATTGTCAAGATTTGCATTTGAGACCGTTTTGAACTCCGAAACGTCATAAGAAGATGAGGCTATCCAAGACTCCGCGAAAATTTGCAAATTTCGTGGATCCTTTGTTGGGCCATCTAGAAGACTTGGCTAAGGGTTTGGACTTGAGAAAGATTGAGCCCAAATACACTTTAGGTATATCTAGGGTTTAGAAAATAAAATTTTGCAGAGAAATTTGAATAGGTTTTGAATTTGAATTGAGTTGAAGTGAATTTAAGAGAAAAAAAGATGAGGTTGAACAAGAATAGGAGTAAATCAGGAATTTGAATTTGGATTTAGGTAGAATTTGAGAAAGAGGAGAGATTGACTTTAAAAAAGAATTTGGATAAGATTTGAATTGAACTGGAGAAGGATCAGGTATGATCAAGGATTAAATAGATGATGAATTCAAGGATTTTGAATTCCAACCATTAATATCCTTAACTTATTCACTACTGAGTTTTGTAAAAACCTTTTCAAAATCTTTTTCACTCAAAACACCAAAGAGAAAGAAAAGAAAAAGAATTCTAATGCATTTACCTAGCTCCTAGCAAAACTCAGCATGCAATGCACAGAAAATAATAACCTGCAGTGGACAAAAGGCACCGTAGCTTGTCCGTCGAGCACCAGACGGAATTAGGAGTGTTTCGACCACGGGGCCCTGGAGAGCTGCTTACGATCGGCGATCGATGGAAGCACATGTACTTTGATACTTTCGTATGAAATTGCCATATCATTGATGTAATTCCATATTATTGATGTACTTCGATACTTTTAGGTTGGCAGTGGTGGGACTCCTACCGCTTTGCCATTTGGTTGAGGCCCGATCGACGGAGAACCCCGAGGCAGTGGTGCATCGTTTCTACTTTGACCGGTCGCTGATAACAGCACTGGTCGACCGATGGAGGCCGGAGACACATACGTTCCATCTCCCGTGCGGCGAGATGACTCCGACCTTGCAGGACGTCCACAGGTACATATGCATAATTAAAAATTTTGTAACCATTGTCTTCTTATGATTTACATTTAACATGGTTCACTTGCAGGTACCACGTCATGCAGGCTCGGAGCAAATAGGTATGAATTTTTAATTCGCATGACGTTGAAATATATTCGTTTCTTACTAGTACATTGATTATTAACCTTATATTAGGTGCACCTACACAAGCCTCGACGCAACCTCGTAGACCGAGCCCTGTGCGTCTACCCTCAGGTATTGGGTGCCCCCTTCATCCCTGTTTTCAATATATTCAGCAAATTAAGCTAATATTGTGCACAGGTTACTTCGGTGATGAGGCCGGGCCATCTTCAGCGGCCCCACGCCCTATCCCACCAGCACCGTTCGAGCCATACTACGGCACGCCCGCCTGGCCATCTTCTGTTGCATCGGCATACCACACAGGTACAATTGTGCATTTTTTACTACTACTTTCATTTCCACATTGTTCATATCTAATATAATTATTTGTTCATAGGCCCCTCCAGCCAGTACACATGGACGTCAGGAGAGCCTTCACAGTCCTCGTACCCTAGTCAGGAGGATGAGGCTGGCCCGGACCCCATGTACGACCTCATTCATGACTTCTTCGGGGGCACAACTGACTACGATGTCCTCCAGCGATCCTAGGTACCCAGTGCTCCCCTTCGGACACAGCTCACGCAGGACGAGGCCTCGACACCAGTGCTCCCTACTAGGCCTACTAGACAGGTCGGTCCACCCGACCCCCTCACCTACTCTAGGGGCCACGTGAGGGTCAACCAGCAGCATCGGGACCATGATGGGGGGCACGGCCGACGGCAGCGGGGGAGACAGCAGTAGAATTTTAGATTTGTTTTTGTAACTTACATATGCATATTCGATTCGCGATGTACTCCTACGTATTCAGACACGTGTACTCTTTATGGTCCACTTAGCATGTCGTAACTGCCATTTCTTATTCCAATACGATGGCATCCTAGTTGCATTTCTTAATCCGACATGACCACACACTACATTCTATCGTTCTCACCAATGTATATCTTACAAAGCTACTTATGCCAGAAGTGACACCTTGCTTACTCTGTCGGGAGTGTAACTTTAATCACGAAGTGACTGCACTACTGAACTTTAACCATGACATGACAACACATGTCTCCTTGCGCAGGCTTTAAACAAGAAGTGACAACACCGGACAGCTTTTACCACACAATAAATGACAACACCGATACCAATAAACATGGAATCTCTGTCCATCATCAATGACACAACTTTCCCATTCTTCAAGATGAAATCCAATGCTCCTGCCACCATCTGAGCCCTTGCACTCACTCCTTTCTTCAAGAGCGAATCCAATGCTCCTGCCTCTCCAACCATAAATAGACGAACCTCCATACGTTGATGCACCACTCATTTCTCATATCACTCTAGTGCAATGTCTTCCTCAGCTCCACCAAGCCCACCAAAGAAACATTGGGGGATTTTTATCCCTCAAGGTATCGAACCACCGATGTGCTTCTGTGGTGACCTTTGCAGGCTCCGCGAGTCGCAGGACATCTCATACACCTATGGGTTGCGCTTCTTCTTGTGTGCCAACTACGAATATGATAAGCCTCAAAATAGAACAAATGAAAATCCACCGGTATAACAACAGATATCAGCCACCTCTCTGCCGATTTCGCACCCTGTTTTACTAACCGCTCATCTTGTTCTATTTGTTCAGTCCCCTCCACCGCTCTGTGATTTTATTCAATGGCTCAACAATGAGCAAAATGAGGAACAGAAGCAGTAGGTCGACATGAACATGAGGTGGAGAAGGGAAGCGTACGCATATCGGGAGTACGAGCAATAGCAAGAGGAACTTCACCTAAAGCGGGAGGAAGAAGAGCGCATGAGGAAGGCGGCACACGACCATACCGTGGCTCAGGCTCGGGAGGCTGAGAGGGCAAGGAAGTGGGAGAGAGCCCGCCGTGCTAAGGCGGCAGGTCCCGATGCCCTCCGAAAGGGAAAATATCCTAGATGCACTCAATAGAGAGTATCTAATGTAACCCGACATACTTCCACTCCCTAAGGTATGTTATGATTAGGAGCGGCACACTAATAAGTAGGTCTTAGTGCGAACCGTCCATGCCACATTCGTTTACTCGTTGTATCGTGATGGTTACAGTCTTATGTAATGTTTTCACCCTATGTTTAATACTATGTTTGTCGCCGTTCGCACCTCATACCCACGTAATATGCTATGAGTGCTAATTACTGATTTTTGATTCTTCAACTATTACATAACCTACTCCAAATTCTCGCTTCCTCAGTGTACCATTTTCACTCCTCTTCCATATTTTTAATTCCAAATTTTCATAATGCCCTCTTTTAATTTTTGATGAAATACACAAAATTTTGCAATTTTCGGGAAAAAAATGCCATTACCGCCCCCTCAGAGGGCGGCTAGGCTGCTAACTGCCCTCCCAGGCCCTACCCGCCCCCTGAGAGGGCGGTTAGCCCCCTTGCCACCCTCTGAGGGGGCGGTTAGGCCACCCGCCCTCCCAGGGGGTGGTTAGCAGGCCTAACCACCCTCTCAGAGGGTTGCAGCCCTCTCAGGGGGCTACAGGCGCCTAGTTTTGCAATTTTTTCACGAGGAATCTATTTATTTAAATTTTTAATCGAAAAAATATAAAAAAAAATTCACCTAGGGTAATGATGGGTTGAAGCTAGGCGCATGCGTCAGATTCTTCCTGAGCAAAAAAAATAGGAGCCCTAATCACCACAAAAGCACCATACCACTCCCTCTGACTGTTTCCACACCTTCTCATGGTGTAAGCATCATCGTAGGCCATCTATGCCGAGCCCATACCGCTACTAGAGCTGAAGCCGTAGCTCTCATACAAAGTCTCTTGCAGTCTCTTAGCTTCCGACGAGGTACTGGTTGGGCTTGTAAGGGAGGGCATGATCAGTGATGTCTTGAAGGTAAGGCTCCCGGGGAGCCATGAGACGTCGGAGCCTGAAGATGATGAAGCTATCGTCTTCGTCGACTACTTCCGTGCAGGCCTCCACTTTCCATGCGATGAGATGGTCTCGAAAGTTTTGAAATTGTTTGAAGTCTACTTGCATCAGCTCATGCCAAACGCTATCGTACGGCTTGGCCTGTTCACCTGGGCAGCCTGTTCTGAAGGAGCGAAGGCGTCAGCCAGGGCCTTCGCTGCCGCCCACCGGCTCCACCATCAGCTAAAGCCGGTCTTCGCCTAGAGCATGCAGAGCGAAACCCATTATGGATGCTTAAACTTTACTTACCATGCTGGCCTAACCACGCCAGTCGTGGTATACAAAAATAAGTGGCCGAAAGACTGGACACAGTGGTGGTTCTACCACAAAGTGGACCGGGAAGATTTTCTTGTTTCCAAATATGAATAACTGAATGGGAACCGTGCCCCCAATGTGCAGTTGAAGGCCTCTCAACGGCCGGTGCTAGAGGCTTTCGCCAGGTGTTCAAAGTATCTGTCAACTCGGGATCTTGTAAAAGAGTTCGTGGCAGCTGGAGTATGGCCCCTCGGCCGGGACTAGAGCATCCCAGAATTTGGAGACAATGGGCCAGAGAGACTTTGCCATCCCCACCCTGCTCTACAAAGTTTCACAGGTATTGTCTTTTTATCACATTCCTAAGTGCATCTTGGCTGTCATTTTCTTACACTTCTTGCTCTATGGCAGACTTAACGGTAGCCGAAGTCGAGGCCAAGGCCACGATGCTGCTCGGGAAGTTCACCCAGGGCGAAGCCCAACTATGCGCTGAGCAAGGTCTCGGCTGACAGCTCAACCAAATTTTTGAGTTTCGGGGTCTTGCCTACAAAGACAGACCGAAAGTGAGCGCACCCTTAGTGGGTCAAAGCGGAGAGGGCTCCCCGGCCATCGATATCAACGGAGAACCTTCCGCTGACATCCAGAGGGGGCAAAGAAATGCGAACCCCTCACCGCAAGGGGGGAAAAAGAAGAAAGCACTCGCCCTAAGGAAGAGACCCCGCGAAGTGGCCTTCGATGACCTTCGCGAGGAATTGACTCCTGAGGGCTCACTGGCCCTCCAAGCTATACCCATTCGACAGGAGCCCCTAGAGGGCACACAGGACCCTCGCTCCTCTTCGCCGAAGACGTCCTTTTGCACGCGCGTGGACCTTCCCACACTAATCCTTAGCGACGATGAGGAGGAGCCTTTGGATCTGCATACAACCGCTGAGCCCGCGGCAGGGAAAACTGAGGTCGAAGGAGCCGAGAATATTCAAGCAGTAGCAGACTCGTCGTCCTCCTCTTCATCCTCGAGTTCCTCCTCTGACGACAAGTCGTTCAGTGGCCACGGAGCCACAGAGACAGAAGAGGAGTCTTCACCACCCATTACCCACCGTGGCGCGAAGGGGCTTATGAGTCACGGTAGCTTAATCAATGCGAAGGCTATTGAAGCCAAAGCGTTCAATATTTCATCGTTTGAGCCAAGCTCGAGGGAGGTCAGTGATGCGAAGAAGATTTTTAGCACCTTCGTTCTACCCGAGCTTGAGATTTCCCTCGCACGAAAGCCTGCTGCCGAACTCATCGACGCTTCGGACGTGGCCATTGCAAAGGTATTTGTATATATTTTATTAAGTTTATTTATTTATTACTGCACTGCATTGTTTCCTTTGTTACTCGTTCTCATACCCGCGTGCTATCGCAGGCTGTGCTTATCTCGCGCGCTCAGCGCAAGTAGGCGGAGAATTTCGAAGCCCACGCAAGGAATGCAAAGGCGTAGAGGGACATGTTTCAGGCCCAGGCGGAAAAGGCTAAAGCCTACAAATGTGAATTCGCATGCCGAGAGAGGGAGGCTGAGCTGCGCCTGTAGCAGCTTGAAAAGGAAGTGAGCTCCCTTCGCTCAGGCAAACAGAGCACTGAGGAAGAGGTCACATGCCTCCGGCAAAATCTAATGGCATCTGAAGCTCAAGTTTCGGAGCAGCAAGCACTCTGCATTGCGAAATAGCTAAAACGTAGTGATTGCGTGAAGAGCTGGGCGAGGCAAATGCGCTATCCGAAGATGCCCTTACTGTGCTTGGAGAGCTGGAGCCGAAAGCTGTTGCAGCCTACGAAGCCATTAGAAATACCTTTGACTGGATCGATGCTTCGGCCCTCCTCCAACGCTTGATATTGTCGGGCTGGGTGGACTTATAGGATGGATCAGCAAAACTAGCGGAAGCCTTCTGCCTGCGGCATAGTTGTACAACAACTTCTGCGCCATGGTCTCAACCCGGAGTTTAGTGCTGTCAATTGAAATGACCTGCTGTGACCATCACATTGCACTTCAAAAACACACCTTCCGCTACCCAACGGATATGTCGACTTCGGCTGTGTCGAGGGCGTCGAAGGCCATTGCACGGTCATTCACCACTAATTATTGGTGTAAACATGGCTATGAGCTCACTGCTAGGGGGAAATAAACCAGCTTGAGGATAATGGTTGAAGATCACCATCCTGGTCCCTCCAGAGCCTTGATCTCTGAACCATCTGTTAAAAGCTCGATCTCCGATGTCATTAGATCCTTTCACGGTACCCCTTCGCACCTACGAAGCCTTCCCTTGGCTCCACTGGCTCGACCTCCCGAAGCCTCCCAAAACACGTCCTCCCGAAGCCTCGGTCCTCCGAAGCTTCGGCCTCCCGAAGCCCCAGCCCTCCGGGGTCCCGCTTCCCAAAGCCTTCACCTCCCAGTTCTATGCCTCCCGAGGCCCCCACCTCGGGCTGATCGGGCCACCTTCCCAAAGGCAGCTGGGTGAGTCAGCAGGCAAGGTAGCGGGGTGAGTCACCAGAAGGGGAGCGCTGGTCATGCTTTGCCTGGAAGGAAGTGACCAGCATTAAAGGCCTAGGCTAAGGGACGCCACTCTGACACCCTGGCGTGATGAAGGCTATCGTGACACCCTTGACAGTGCAGCGTGGGCCGCAATCGGCGACCAGCTTGCCCCCTTCAGGGGGTAGGCACCACAATAATTACCACGATGGATATTTATCTCCTCGATAGTATAGAAGATAGTTATCCGGAATAAGGCCCAGTAACTTGGTCCCCAGGTATCCCCTTCGACCACACCTGGGATACCCCGAGCGAGCCAACATCTTTGGAAAGTCTGTCCACCCAGCGCCCTCCTTGGGCCCCTCAGGCGAAAGATGGTTCCAAGGAGACAGAGGGCTCCGGGGTGCGCAGACCCCGCCAGTGCCTCCAACACCGCCCTCGCAATGCTAACCGCGCGCAAGGAACCCCAAGCCCACCTCGTCCAGTGAGGCATAGTCAGAACCACTACGGCTCCAAAAGCCGGTTCACCGGGCAGCCTCGATGGTCTCCCAAAGGGGAAGGAGACCCTGGGGAAACCACAGGCTCTGGGACAAACGGCCTTTAGCAGCGACCTCAACGACAACTCCAAGCTCCGGTGCCCTCGGAGGCACATGGGTGCATCCTGCACGAACCAAGGTGCGGCCACAACACCAACGACTGCTGCACCCTCATGACCTTCCTGGAGGAATACCTCAGAAGACAAGCAATATACCTGGCCGCAGAAGGAGTGGGCGAAGGACAACACAGGGTTCGGAGGCTTGGAGTAAACTCCCAGGAAAATCCCCGGCCCCTCAACCCTGAACTGTCACTACCAACCCTATTACCAACGGTACCACATCCAGCAACAAGAACTGAGTCAGGGACACGCCGTCGCCAAGCTCCAGACAGGGTATCTCCGGAGCCGGGCAATGGCTAAGGGCCGAGGCGGTCGAGGATAGCCTCTTCCGACTAGCCTTCGACTACGCCTCCAACATGCCGCCGCCAGGCTCCGAACGAATTACCTCCGGGGCCAGGCAACAGCTAAAGGCTGAGGGGGTCAAGCACCGCCTCTCCTAGCCTAGCCACTAGGTAAAAGCAGTAGAACTTAAGTTACATTCTCACTTAGCATGAACAGTTATATTACTTAGCTATGTTTTATGCTATAAATAGCTTCTTATTGCCAACAGTAGACTGCAAAACTTAGCTAGTATAACCATGCAAAATCCCTACACTCCCGTAGACACATCGTGCCTAGGTCGCCTAGGGGGCGAGTCTGTCCAGGTTTTCTGGAAGGCATTGTGCAGCCTTGGAAGCATAGTTGCCATGTATCAAGTGATTTCCTTGATAGACTGTGTTGCGGCGCCACCCGTAGGACATCTTCGGGTGGTGTGACAAGCCCATGTACCGTGGATGTAGCATGCCTAGGTCAATTAGAAGGTAAGACTGCCTAGAATTCTTGGAAGGCATTGCGTAGTCTCGATAGACTTTTGAGGCCCACACATCGCGGGCACCACTTATGCCTAGGTCACCTACAAGGCGGATTATGCCCAGGGTGCCCTGGAAGGCATTTGCATAGCCTTGGGTGTCGAAGCCACGCCCCGGGGGATGTCCCCAGTGGCGGAGTTGCGGTGCTCCGAGGAATGCTGTCGCAAGGAATCCTCGTCGCACGACATGTCTACACACCGCAGACGTAGCATGCCTAGGTCACCTGAAAGGAAAGATTGCCTAGGATTCCTGGAAGGTATTGTGTAGCCTCGATAGTGTGTAGATGCCGGTTATCAAGGGACTTCCTTGGTAATGTAGTTGCGGCACCCCCGGGGGATTTCTCCAGAGGCGTGACAAGCCCACGCACCAGTAAGCATCGCTTGCCTAAACCCAATGTCACATGAAAAGGTTTCCCAGAGGGTAGGCTTTGCCCTGGTTGGAAGTGGAGCCCACACACCACGGGCGTAGCATGCCTAGGTCACCTGGGGGCAAGACTGCCTAGGTTTCCTGGAAGGTATTGTGTAGCCTCGATAGTGTGTGGACGCCGCATATCAGGGGACTGCCCTGATGTGAGGATGCGGTGCTCTGAGGAATGCTATTGCAACGAATCCTCTCTGCACGACATGCTTATATACTGCGGGTGCCACTTATGCCTAGGTCACCTACAAGGTAGATTATGCCCAGGGTGCCTTGGAAGGAATTGCATAGCTTCGGTCATATAAATGCCACGCGCCAGGGCACATCCTTGGTGGATAGTATTCCGGTGCACCCCGGGCGTTTCCTTGGGAGCATGACAAGCCTACACACCACGGGCGTAGCATGCCTAGGTCACCTGGAAGGCAAGACTGCCTAGGTTTCCTGGAAGGTATTGCGTAGCTCCGATAGTGTGTAGGACCTTCAACATTAATACATGCCAAGGACTCTTACAAAAACCTCCGACAAAAACGAAGGGTCTTACAAAAACCTCTGACAAAAGTGGAGAGGCTTATAACAACCTCCAGAAAAAGCGGAGAGTCTTACAAAAACCTCCGACAAAAATGGAGAGTTTTACAAAAACCTCTGACAAAAATGAAAAACCTTACAAAACCCTCGGGTAAAAACGGAGAGCTTTACCAAAACCTCTGGTAAAAATAGAGAGTCTTACAAAGACCTCTGAGAAAAACGAAGAGTCCTACCAAACCTCCGGTAAAAACAGAGCTTTACCAAAACCTCCGGTAAAAACGGAGAGCTTTACCAAACCTCTGACAAAAATGGAAAACCTTACAAAACCCTCCAGTAAAAACGGAGAGCTTTACCAAAACCTCCGATAAAAATGGAGAGTCTTACCAAACCTCTGACAAAAACGGAGAGTCCTACCAAACCTTCGGTAAAAACGGAGATCTTTACCAAAACCTCCAGTAAAAATAGAGAGTCTTACCAAACCTACGATAAAAACGGAGAGTCCTACCAAACCTCTGGTAAAAACGGAAAACTTTACCAAAACCTCCGGTAAAAATGGAGAGCTTTACCAAACCTCCGGCAAAAACGGAGAACTCTACCAAAAACCTCTGGTAAAAATGGAGAACTTTACCAAACCTCCGGTAAAAACAGAGAGCTTTACTAAACCTCCGCACAATGGAGAGCCTTACAAAACCTCTGCACAACGGAGAGACTTCCGAAAACGCCCGCGATGGAGATGTTTCTTCGAAAACTCCGCCGAACGAAAAGGTTTTGAAAAGACCTAACGGGAAAGGTACCCTGACATCTTGAAGGCTAACGCAATCGGCGACCACGATAATTACCACGGCCCGACACCGCCGAAGGGGGCATTTCGGCCGAAGCCCTGGTTGGAGCCGGACGCTTTGGCAATGTCTCCGATGCACCGAGTGGCTTCGTCTTCTTTTAAGGTGGCATAGCTTTGGTCCGTTCGATCCCCACGGATGGCGCCAACTATTGGAACCTAAGTCCCCAGGCAAGGAAGGCCTTGCTTGTAGGAGAAGCCGAAGACTTTAGAGTGTGACATGTGTTTAGAGGGTGAAATAATCTTAATCGCTGTGTCACCTCAGTTACAGTATAACCCTATTTATAGCCCGTACTCAACCACTCCACACTAGAATTTACAGTTTCACCCCCTCAACTGCCACATTTCCGGTATATTCGAGAGTATTATGGTACCATCAAGTACATCTGTCTAATTACAACTATACCCTGAGCGACTATGTGGGCTTCGACGTCCACCAGGCGCCTTCGGCCAGTCCCAACACTACACCACGGGTCACCCTTTGGTCTCCACCCGAAGGTTCGCCATGATCTTCGCCTATCCTGACTCCCGGCGCCGCGGGTCGACCTTCGGCCTCCGACCGAAGGCACACCAGAGCCTTCGCCCACGCTGGCAGGTGAAGTCGCAGATCGACCTTCGACCTCCGACCGAAGACCCGCCAGAGCCTTAGCCTGCACTTCCTGAAACACAACTGCAACATTCATCAGTGCTCAGCTACCGGCAGACTTCGACTTGCCATCCGAAGGGGTACGGGAGATCATCCCCCAACAGGGTTTAATCTAATAATAATTTAAATAGTGTTTTTCTTTAGTAAAATAATTCTAATAAATTCTATAACAATCCTAGAAAATCTCAGAAAATCCTAGATCACTCCAAAAAAATCTAGCAAATTCCTAGTCACTTAGTTTCACCTATAATTAATCTTTTTATCCTATTTTAATCTTCTGAAAGTCTTATCTCATCAATTGTAGCTCTAATTCGATCAATTATTTCGCTAGAGTTCTTCAAAGATCCTGATCTATATAGCAAGTTGATTGTTGTGTGATATTTGATTCTTGGTGTTTATTTGTGTCTGTCTTTTCACTTGATTTTGCAAGTAGATGCCAACATCCAAGAGGAAGAGCTAGCAGGAGTTCAAGACCAAGACCTCAAAGACCCCACTGAGTATCGTAAAGGCAAGCTGTATTCTTGACAATGTTGATCCTAGTTTTTAAAATATTTTGTTTGCAAAATTGAATGCTAATAATTTTGTTAGGAATCCTAAGTTAGACTCTACCCTAGTTTTCCCTTATCATGCTAATAATGGTTTTAGTGGGTTTATAGAAGGGTAGTTCATGCTTAGCCTTGCTTTGGGATGATGGTAATCACAATTGTGAATCGAATATGATAATGGTCTTCTACAACTATGCTAAAAGTGAAGGATAATTTTTTTTTTTTGTTAGCAACATGAATGGAATTAGTGTTTGAGCAAGTGGTTGGATGAGGTAGGTGCAGGTTTAAGCACGAAGTGGGTGGGTGGTAGTGTTGCTCAAATCTAAGGAACGGTTTGTAGAGCAACCATTCCGAGTTAACAGTGCAACTATAAGCCTGATATGGAATAGGCTTGGTCAATTAATTAGCTTTACTCTCAGTATTATGTAGACTAGTGGTGGTGTAGGAACTGAAAGGTGTACTTTATGAAACTATCTGGTACAAGAGGGGACTTCTGTAGTTGAGGTCTAATTCACACGACGGTGAAACTTCAGCGGGGATGCATGTGTTGGGAGGGGCTTTGTAAAGGTCTTGTAGTGATTCCTAGCTGCACACTCCGAAAGTGTGTAAGTGCCGACGGGTATGGGCAAAATAGAAGATCATGACTTATTGGTAAAATATAGAGCCTTTACAGAATAAAAACTAATTAATCCGACGTGCTCACGGTATTATGTGACCATCAAGTCTTCATTTAGTTCCACCGGTGATGCTTTGAAATGTTCCGCTCTTCAGTTTGGTTCCTTTCCTAGTTTTGAGAAGCAATACAAGGAGGGACAGAACAAAGTAGTTGTTGGTCCTTGATGCAAGAAAATATTTATAGGTGTTAATTTGCCCAAAGAAGAGAAGAGACGCAAGCAAGGAAGAAACACACAGTTTAGATTGGGTCTATGGCCGTCCGACTTGCAATTGAATTATTTAATTATTTTGTAGTTACGAGTCCTATGTTTGTACGAGTTAGCCTAGAATCAGGCTTGGTTAATTAGGAAGTTCAACTAACAGCATTTGCACTATGGCGACATTAATTTATTATTTATGGATGTGAGTCTTTAGCCAATGAGTCTGTTCCGTAATATGGTCTGGTTACATTTCGTGAGTCTCATGAGTCCGTGTTGGAGTAGACATAGGCAGGCCTGCGTGCCACCATATATGCCCAGGCCATCGCCCTTTGTAGACAGACTGGATTATCGTGTGTTTGCTGCTGACAGCGTCTCCTCCAGTAAACCTAAGATGGCGTTCCCATCTTGTACTCTTGTGAGTTGACCAGTACGATGCCCGTGCTAACGCTACGGCGACATTTGATAATACAAATAAAATAACCGAAAGGTGATATATGTTTTAGTAATCAAGCATAGAATGAGTTAGATTTAAAATTCACGCAAAAAAGGAAGATAGAGCTTTTAGTTCTCATCTCATTGCACAGGGGATTGCCACGTGACAAATAACAAAACCGCTTTTAGATAGAGCTTGCAACTTAGATTCTAAATAAATAAGTCTATAAAAATATATTTATTTTCACAACTATCTCTTTCAAATCATCTTACCCATGATGCGGCTAAGATATTCTCGTAAACCTGTAGGAATTACATATCGACGTGAATTCCCGTCGTATGTCAATAGGCTGATCAAAAAATGCCTCCTCAGTGCTTGGGCCATCCTGCACATGCATCATATATATGTAAATGTAAATATATCTCACGTGTAAAGTATAGTAATGTAACTTGAAATGTACATACGATGATGCGACAAAGTAATATGCTTACCGTGCAGATTGGCGTGTGTAGCTTTTTACCATTTCATGCGCACATGAAATGCAAAACGAAAAAACCAGATAATAAATACCTATAGCAGAATAAATTGTAAACTATGTGTTAGATAAGCATACTTATTGCTTATTGCTTCTAGTGACGTTCAAAGCAAGTTACCCGTATATATCTGTTGGAGTACCAGATGGGAGTATATGTCGTCATCTATAAATATCATCATTCCACCCAAGGCGTGCTACTCTCATGACAAGCATATAGTACTTAGCAATATGAATAATTTTATGTGTGTACTGCTTGTATGGCATATATTTACACCAATCTGGAATAGGATTGGAGTCAAGTACGGTCAGAGTTCTGTCCTCCTGATCGAACACAAAAAGCAAGAACATATCATGTTGTGCAAATAGCATAAGAATCTGCAAAAAGGTAGGCATTAGGATAGCGAAAACAACATCACCAATGGACAAAGGGAAGCAGCCTTACAAATTTGCAACGTGAGACATCATAGTTCATAAAAGGCCAGATTTCTAACGATTTTGCCAACTCTCGAACATCGAGCTCTTTCTATACTTTGGGTCTCGTCCAAAATCAGACAACGTCCGGAAGAAAACAAAGATTTTTAAAATACGAGCAAAGAGTGCTTACGAGAATATAAAAACTCACGCAGAATTGCATGTCCATATAGTGCTTTGAAACTATTTTCTTGGCACTTTTCAACATCTTGTGTTCCGTCTATGCGAGAATCCGAACACCCATGTTGAAACAAGCATTGGACATGGGTTGATCCATCTTTAATGATGCTTGGAGTTGCTGGACACTTAAGCAAATCAGGTAATGCTTCGAACTTTGCACCCATTGTATCATGTAAAATGATCAATTACGACTAAGAATATGAGCATCGAAATAAAGTACATTATATTGTTAATAAATAGAACATAAGAAGCTTACTCCAATGTATTAGCATCATCAATTGACATGATATAATTGCATATGACGTCTGTCAATTCTTCTTTGCCCATCAGTATGTCCACCATGGAAAAGGCACACAATGAATACTGGTCTCTAGATTCATCGGCAGACTCATTTGCATTCATGACTTTAGACTGAATGGATTGGTGTGACCTTTTGTATAGATTAGGAGGACTTTCTACCATCACAACATCATCTGGACTTCCACTTTCTTCGTCGTTCTCTTCAATTAACGGATGTCATTTCCTCTTGTTTAGTTCTGATGATAACAAAATAGCAGCTAATTTTGTCCTAAATTGTATCATATCATCCTGCACAGTAGTAATATCGTTAATTTTTTCAGAATATATGATTAAACAGGTAACAGACTATCATGACCATGTATGATATACCTGAGTTACATTGTTGGACAGCACATCCCCTGTCTAGTATTCCATGTAGTTTAACATGAAAAGACCGCATGAACAGCTACAGTATCAAAATAGAATGTCATGCACATATTCATTTCAACAGTGGAAGGAAAATTTGGGTAAACAAAATTTTTGAGATGTATTCGTCCGTCTGCATTATCTTTTCGAATTGTATCTGTCTAACCGGCCATGAAGCAACCTGAAGGTTCTGCCACTTGTGGTTTTTAAGCTCTTTGAGCTATGATACAATGTCTATTTGCCTCTGCAATCCCTTCAGCTATTTATATATAATAAATAAAAAATATATTAGCAGAGATATGTATAGGAGCTCACGAGCTCTCATGTGCAGACAACTAGAGTATCCGTATTGGAGTTCTCGTGTTTCTCTGTGTGACCCCTAGACAAAAATACGCTCACGCTTACGTTTATGTTCGAGACCGATTTGTATGTTTTTCCATCAACTTCGTTCGAACGTTGGTTGAAATGAAGGTTTACTCGGTTCATTTGATCGTGTTTCTTTGGTGTGTTAGTACTAATCCCAATGAATACGTGACGGCCTGGACCGTCTTAGTAATACCACCGTTTGGGTTCGTATTGAACTTCGCAATTAGCGTCCCATTGGATCATTGGAAGCCGTTAGGATTGTTCTTCCTGGTCCTAGAGACTTGAGAGTTCGTCCATGTTCCAAACATGTGCTCAAAATCATTTAAACAAGTGTAATCCGCAATGCAACACATAATATTAGTGGATGCATGTATGCGGCGCAGAACATTGTACAACGCAGGGGCGTGCCTCATGTGGGGCCGGCGGGTTCAGTACTTCAGTTGAACCAACCCCAAAAATCTTGGAAAAATAAACATACTGGAGTTCGCAGTCCACTGTCCACCACGCCGGCAGAGCAAAGAAATTCACAACAAATTGAACGGATTGGAGAGAAGGAAAAAAAGATTGGACCTTTCCCCCCTCGTTTTGAGGAGAGCAAGAAAGATTTGATTTTTTTTTCTTTGAGGGGTCACCTCGCAGCAAAGAAGAGAAAAGATCCTAAAGAACAATCGAAGAATCCATCCGAATAGCAACCTAGGAGGAGTTCCTTACCAAGACGACAAAAGAAGAAGTCAATCCCAAGTCCGGATGGATGGTTCCCCACTCCACGCCACCCCTGGGGGACGAGAAGGCGCAGCTGGATCTCCTACATAATGCTTCAACTTTCTGTGAGCATCTGAAGCTACCGATTAATCCATTTCAATCCCCATTTCAGTTCTAATTTGCTTTCTGTTTGGAACGAATTTGCTTTTCAGTTTGGTACTAATTTTCCTGGGAGATGCTTCAAAATGCTTTTTCACATGAACATTTATTTGCTTTTTTTGTAGATGAACCTCAGCTACACTTGGTCCCAATTTTACAGAAACTTGCTTTTTCAAATATACAGAATTATTGCCCACGAGTACACAACAAATTGCTTTGCATCTTTGCAACAATTTGCTTCCCAGATTATGCTGATTTTGCTTGTGGGCGAGAGGCGGTGGGACGACTCGTGCATGTAGTTACGGCTAATTAACTAAAACGAGAAGGGGATAATGATGTCGGGAGCTAGGATTACCATAAATGGGGTGTGCATGCGGGGCTTAACACATGCACGCTTGGAATTTAGATGCATCCATATAAATATTAATAGAGAAATTTTACTTTAGTAACAAATACTCACAGTAGTACTGAGGTCTTCGCGGTCATATACAAAACCCATCGAACCGAGCACCTGTATCTCACACTTTCTAGCATCAATCACAGCAAGATACCATTGGATTCCCTCGATGTTTATTGGAATAAATACCTAAATAATTTTTGCACATATAGTATTAGGCACATATATATGTTAACAAGAAAAATCATAAATTAGAAGTTAATTTTTACCATGTCAGAGTCCAAGTATCTTTTCACCCTTCGTTCGATAGTGCTATTTTCAATGGAGTCATATACAGCATATAGATCCTCCATTTTAATGTCATCATCACCATCCCGCTTCAGAAGGGTGGAGACATAAGTAGTCTCCAGGTAGACCGTACCACCAGACCTACGCTGCAAATGCTCTTGAGTCCTTAAAAAGCAAATATACGTATTTATGACCTGTACTTGCAAGTTAACAACAACGATTAGATACCAGAAGTAAATATTTGTACATATATTTGCTTTTAATAAATGTACTTATTACCTTGTCATTCAAGAATGCACTCGGCTGAAAAAGGCATTCCAAATGCCTCCTGTCTACGAGAGCATCATTGCCTCCTGTCTACGAGAGCATCATCGATGAGCACAAGTACTTCTTTTCCAGGTAAAGAAGGCGTGTTTTTAATGGGTAGAATAATGTCAAGATCATTTTGGGTGCAAATATAATCTACAAAAAATCAGATGCATAAGGAACTAATGTAGCAAATGAAAAAGGACACAAAATATAGTAGAAATAAGTACCCTGCGAGATAATTTCAGTCGATAGAGCCTTCTTGGGTTTGTTATGCAGCGACATAACTCTAGTTACAGCTCCCATTTCCTGTACAAGCCCGTGACGATGAAATGCATGAAAGGGCATAAGATGAAAGTTATATAGGAGAATGTCTGCATGTGACTCTCAAGTCTCAACACCT
This sequence comes from Phragmites australis, assembly GCF_958298935.1. Taxonomy (NCBI): domain Eukaryota; kingdom Viridiplantae; phylum Streptophyta; class Magnoliopsida; order Poales; family Poaceae; genus Phragmites; species Phragmites australis. Next base: position 13,620,621 of record NC_084936.1, on the reverse strand, counting down.
CGACAAGAAGTAAGCTAACAGAAAATTCAGAGATAACTTCAATTTGAAAATTAGCGGGTGAAAATAGTTAACATCAAACAATAATACTATCTAAGAACAGTGCACCAAACAATAGCTAACATCTATGAAAAAGACACTAAAAGATAGTACACGCCACCATGAACGCGAAAATCGCTTAAATCGGAGCTAGAACGAGAAAGTTATGCTAAAAACAAGTTCAGGGTTAAATCTGAAGAAAAAAAATGACCTAGTTTGATTAAAACAGCAAGGACAGGGGCTTTTTTCAAAAACATAGGGATCTATTTGTAAATAAATAAAAATCTAGGGGTTCAACTGTAAGAAGACATGGACTTTTTTGGTAAATACATGAAAGATCAGGGACTAAAGTGCAAAAAAGCCAATTTTCCCAAATTAAAATAAATCAGAATTAACTGGGTAAAAACTCTGCTGATGTGGCGTGACACGCCAGCATTGCGGCTGATGTGGCGATGGTGTGGACGATGACGTGACGCTGGGTGGCGGCTGACTGGATTATGAAGCCATGTGTCATATCGTGATTGGGTGGCGAAGGGGTAAGTTAGATCTAATCTCGGCCGTGGGTTTTAGATCCAACAGTTGGGAGAGAGAGGGCGGCCAGAGAAGGAGGTGACCGGCAGCGGAGTGCTCAGGCACGGCGGCGCATGGCCGAAGGCTTGGCGGATCGATGCTCCGGCTCACCGGCAATGACGGGAAGCGGCGGAAAAGCATCACGGAGGGGCGGCAGACCACCTACGGCATCGGTGACTTCGGGAAGGCGACGGAACATGCTGGCGGCGGAACGTACTCCGGTGGCTTTCGGTTCCTCGTCAGCGGCAGTGCTCCGGTGGCCGAGATGCGAAGACGAGCACACCAACGTGCTCGGAGCGTGATGGAGAAGCTCAAGGATGGCTCAGCGATGGCAAAAGGCGGTGGCTTCGGCACGGCATCGAAGCTCGGCCGAGCGGCAATGCGGCGGCTCGGTCTGGGGCGAAACAGATCGAGGGGAAGGGGCCCGGACTTATATAGGCGGGGATATCTCGTGGAGAGTTGGGATTAGGCAGGTTTTGTTGGGATTTGGGCTCGGGGAGGGCGGCGGTGTTCGTGGCCGACTCGGACTCGAGGCAGCGCGGCGTGCTCGGGACAGAGACGGAGGAAGAGGACGGGCCCCACATGGCAGCGACATGCGATGCGAAGGCAGAGGGAGCTCAGGCGCCTTCGGAGCGGGCTGGCAGAGGCGGCAGCAGGCGCTCGTGCGGGAGCTGGGCCTGGCCTTCGGCCGGCCCAGGCGGGGAGGTGGGGTGAGAAGGGAGGAGGGAGCGAGCTCGGCCCAAGAGGAGAAAAGAAACAGGCCGTAAGGAAAAGGAAGAAAAAAAGCAAAAGCAAAGGGGATTTGGCCCAAGGAAAAAGAGAATTCTCTTTTATGGAAGTATTTCCAAACTTTTCCAAAAATTCAAACGGCACGCCTCGATGTTTTCAAATTTTTATTTTTCACACAATAAAACCCTAATTTATTTTTCCAAAAATTAGCAAGTATTTTAGTATCTTTGTAATAAGTGAATGTTGTCTTTATATTCTCATATTAATTGAAAAAGAAACTGTAACTACAAAGATGTTGCAGGAATGATATCATCCATGCACTAAAAATTTGTAGATGAGTTCATAAGAGATTAAGCACATTGGTTGTTGCACATAAGGCATGGATATTGAGTTGACTTAGAAGTTGCAACCCAATTAATCAAATGTTTGATACTCATATACTTCTATACAAAAGTATAGTTATCCATGCCTCAACAAATTTTAAAAGTTGGAAGACAAATGTATTACTCAAACTGACAAAATTGAGAGAAAAGCATTGACTGACTGAACTAATCACCACCTCAACTGATGTTGAACCTATCAACTAAACCATTTATCCTTGCTCCCATGCATATCGGTATGGGGTATAACCACAATAACAAAGACTACAAAGTCCATATTTTACACGTAGGGTAGCATTTTCTTCACAATAATTAAATCTTCATTAGGATGTAATACTTTAAATATAGATGTTTCCTTGTTCTTAGCCAGATAGGATTATTAGTTATAAATATTTTTCTAACTGTCAATTATGGCACTTATAAGTGTTATGCGTACGACCATCTAAACTCTTTATTTCGGCATAAATCGAATGGTAGAAAGTATGTACCTTTTTATTGATGGGTGTCTAGGTAAACGTGCAATTTTCTAATGTCCTGTATTTTCCTTTTCTATATATGCATGTCTGCCGGCCCTTCACTCCTCAAACATAGATCCACTGTTGTGTTTCATCTTTGCGCACGGCTGCCGGCCCTTCACTCCTTAAACATGCCTGCCAGCCGATGACTCTTTTCGTACGGCTGTGTTTCATCTTTCTTGCGGGAATGCGCATCCCAGCTCCCAAGTCAAGATTGTTTCTTGCAGTCTGGTTTTCCACTGCAAGTACGAGACAGAATACGAGCACGGATTCTGAGGTTCCAACGGAGGAGGAACGAACTGCTACGAATCACTTTTGATCAATTCAACTGCCTATGGCAGGCACTTGTTTGTTCGTGTTCGTTGGAGAGGGATGTCTCCCTAACAACACCTGTTAAGCATGTATATATTGTACAGAACATCACAATGCAATGAAGAACAATAGATTCATTCCCTCATTCTCGAGTTCAATCTCTATCTTCTATTCTACTTCTAATACGAAAGCACACGGAGCGGAACGAATGGCAAATTGCAACACAAAGTGCCCAGGGAACCAGTGTGTGCGCCAAGCAACACAGGATGGCCAAACACGTTGCGTGTTTCTTGTCATGGACTGCGAAAGGTGGGGGCTACAAAATATGGAGGAAGATGTGGTCGATGCAGGGCAATAAGGCTTATGAATTTCTGATAAGGGCCAATGTAAAGCTACTCTGCAACTAAGCAACAATTCCAGTTCATGGTAATACCGTCTTTTGCTCCAAGTGCTACTATCTATATATGATAAAAATTTGCAAACAGATGCAATATGGTTTGTAAGTACATACATATCAAAGAAGCATAGATCCGTAAGTCAACAATTTGTCACGAATTAGAAATACCAAGAAACAGGCTAGGCGCACACACACGGTAACCAGATAACAATGGGAACAGCCACCGGCAGCCAAACATCACAACCGGGTAAATCTTGCAAAAGAAAAGGCTCTTGGTAAACAGCAGTTAAGAACGACAAATCCAAGCTGCACACAAATGCATTTAACTGGGCAGCTGCCAACAAATCAAGCATCCATTCAACATTATTCAAACGACCAGCCATTTCAAACTTTGTCGCAAAAAGATTGATCATGAGATAGTTATGAAGCATTCATGGGAAAAAGAACTAACATAGTACCATAATCCAAAACTTGACAGGAAATAGAGGTATCCAGACAAAGCAAAATCCAAACTTTGACACTCAGTTCTTAACTGTAATAGAGCAAAGTGCATTAGACAACTTCCAACGGGTAGAACCCTTTACTCCTCAAACATACTAAGCTTCTACTGTCTCAGTAGGGGCATCAAGCATAAGACCCTTAGTAGGATTTGCCAGGAGGTCAATGTAGAGGCTCACAAGTTGCAGCTTCAGGAATAAATAAAATGTTTATTCTTGCTAGTGCACCCAACACTAACAATTCTGACTACTGGTTCGTGATTTGAACGTGTTGGTTGCTAGTTCCATTTGCTCTGTTCACCAACATCACTTGAACTTGATGACGAATCTACCTCAACACCTGCTCCCTGTTAATCAAAATCTCACGTAGATCTGCAATGACACATTTACAGGAAAAATTAGAAAATCACACATTATAGATCAGGTCACGTGAATGGCAGGATTCCTCACCCTCTAGCTCCATCGCTTGGGCAATAGTAGGCTGGAAAATGAGATAGCTCGCATAGGTAGTCACCACGCCACCTGAGGATGGATTAAATTATATAAAATCGAAATGAATATTGATATAGATGAAACTTTTTCAATCTAATATGAATTGGAATTCTATTTTACCGATATTCCTGTTTATCTTTAGAAATGTGGCGGCCAAGCAATGGAGCTTAGCCTCAACCCTTCTGAAACATGTGATATGGTGTGCGATGTGCATGTCCCATACGCGCAGAAAAACAACCTCGAACCTGTTATCAATGTTTAACTCTAGCTAAGAAATGACCAACATTACATTTAATGCCTAGTCATATGAAAGATCATGATAGAAAAAATAGATAATCATATAAGAGAAACATGAACATCATAAGATCTTAGCATTCCAAACGCAAGAAATTTTGGAAGACAACTAACCTTGTGTTCATAAGCGCTATGTCTCTAACAGGAATGTATCTAGGGAAGGACCACCGATATTGAATATCAGTCACATGAAGCACTAAACCTACAACATCTATGCACCCAAAAATGTAAAAAGAAATGAGTTATCTATGGATCTTGTATTATATCAGAAAAAAATCAATGCAATGTATTTATGACTTTATACCTGCTATCGTCATGTGGGGACGTGGGTAGACATTGTTGAAGTCCATGAAAACACTTGGACATATTGGGAACTCTATACGCCTTGCCGGGGTGTTCACAGTAGTCTAAGTGATCATAGACATGTAGTACTGGGAATCTAGGTACCAAAAATATCTGTACAGTTTCACCGTTAGTTCAAACCCGACGTTGGCGAAGTCATATATGTGATTATCATGAAGTCCCTGATTGAACCTTACAGCATCAGACTCACACGCGATGGCCTCCATCCTAGTCCCCTAAAAGGCATAAAAATCGATACACTATGTAAGATGATTCTCCTAATCAGGGATATATTTGATCAGAGGTTAGATGCTCTTTCACATGAAACCACTGCATATGAACTTTCAAATTACAACATACATGATAAATAGCAAACGACACCTGCACAAGCTGATCGATGAATTGAGCACTCAACTATCCGTTCTTAATCTCAATAAATATATTAAAATTGTCATGTGGCATAGCATTTGCTATACTCATCGGTACGTACAGTATTAAGAACAATAGTATCTAAAAATGCATAGTTTACTTATGAGCAGCATCAGTTACATAAGTTTCATCATGTGAGTAAGATGGTAAATATGGTCATTTGATATTGAGCTAATTTTAAAAAATTGGCACAATTTGCAATTTAACTCTATGATCTGTTCCATAAAGACATAATGGATCCTACATAGATTTTTGTGTGAAACCTTAGTATTGTATCCACTAAATGCTCGAAGAGTTCAATCGTTGCAGTAAGAAAGACTACATTTTTTTCTCTTATTTTTAGCTTTATTCGCCTGCTCTCTAGAGTTTATATCTGTTAACTTGCAGGTTTGTTGACTTCTTTCGGCTAGGTTGGCCTATGCGAGCTGATGCTGACTTCTTTTATCAACCCTTAAATTTATTGGATGAAAGAAATGAAGTGAGCTGGCTTATGTTCCCATTTTAGCATATATCTTTATGTTGTGCCCATTTTTTTTTGTTAGGCATTGCAACAGCTAATGTAATAGGTTGTTTACAGAACACAACAAACAGCAGACAGAAAGGAAAGGTCAACTTTGTTGAGCTACATTCATTTTGGCACATATTCAGACGGAAAGAATATATTCTGTATTGGCCAATTTATTCTGTATATCAGCACCTCTAAGAATATAGATTGTAAATCCTACAAAGAATCACAAGTAAGAAATAGCTACAACTCCTATAACGGCGACCTAGGACACAAATCAGTAATGAAGGGCACCAAGCAGTCTAAACTAATCAGAGACCTGCAAAAGTTTAACCCCTAAATATGCTGATAATGAATTGTTCTCCTTCAAAATTTGCAAAGCATTTTTACATGATTACAATGTCATATGGAGATTTAACTTACCATTTGATCCATTAGAATGGCCCTTAGCAGTGGACGACCATCAAAACCCTCCCGTATCGGCACTTTCTAGATGACCTTTGCGCGCACGATCCAGCATTGTTGGTACATCTGATCCATCTGCAGCTCATGGAACTGCAGAGATCTATATGTGAAAACAGAAAAGCTGTTAGCTCCGGAACAGAATCAAACTAATCAAAAAATGCTATGCATGTGTATAGGTATGGAGGATTCTACTTGCCTGCTCATGGCATAGCTTCCAGGAAATGAAGGCATGACCTATACCCTCCTGCTCACATGTAGACGACGGGGCACCACCATCTCACTACTTGGTTGGATGCTTGGCCGGACGCGTGGAGATGAAGAAATGACCCAGCCGCATCAGCCATATATAAAGACACCCCTGGCGCCCTTGCTTGCTTGCCCATCCCCTTGTACCTGACACTTAGTGTTGTACAATGTTTTGCTATTTGCCTCGAATGCACTTTGCTGGTTTTGTGTACTGGTACTCCAGATACATTTGCATCGGTAAAGAACTAAAAGATCCATACCATGCATTGAAGGTCAACTACAACTATACTGTAATAGCATACTGTCAAAAGAATAGAACAGAAAGCACCTTGCAAGTTCCAGTAGAAATCTACAACATGTTTCAGTATTACAGTATGGATGTTGTTCTTTTAGGACTATGTTTTCTGATGGGGTTCTATTGTATTCCAGTAGTATGATACTGATGTTAGTATGGTACCAGAATTGGACCAGGAAATTTTCAAACAAAAGAACTAGATCAGGATTCCCGATTCCCTGTAGTTTGGCACAGTGGAGTTCAGAGGTGTTTGTCTGGTCTCATATTCTTGTTTGCCACCCAACAGTGCCTGAATCAACCAACACTTCTATTTGGTTCCCAATGATAAGAAGCAGCTGCATTTTGGCATCTGAACCTGAAAAATATTCCAGTCAGTAATTCATCTCAAAGTAGCATGTTTGCAGGTAAATAGTATTTTGATTACGGAATGAAGTTCTAGTGTGGTAGAAGAAGCAACCCTAACATCACTACCTTGCAGTCTGGTAGAAGAAGCAACCCTAAACATGCATGCATATCCCCCCTCTTTCCCCTACTGAGCTTAAGGCTTCTTCGATCAAGGGCGTGCAGTAGTCAAATTACACTCTTCATCCAACCTGGTTCACAGCTCTCTCTGTTGCTCCAATAATCAACAGCCAACCAAGAAGCCTTTTCATCTGCTATCAACATCACAAGTTCCATTTAACACAAGCATAGGCTCACAAGTTGTAGCTACGGGAATAAATAAAACGTTTATTCTAGCTAGTGGACCCGACACTAACAATTCTTACTATTGGTTCATGATTTGAATGTGCTGGTTGATAGTTTCATTCTCTCTGTTCGCCAACATCACTTGAACTTGATGACGAATCTGCCTCAACACCTGCTGCCTGTTAATCAAAATCTCACATAGATCTGTAATGACACATTTACAAGAAAAATTAGAAAATCACACATTATAGATCGAGTCATGTGAATGGCAGGATTCCTCACCCTCTGGCTCCATCGCTTGGGCAATAGTAGGCTGTTAAATGAGATGGCTCGCATAGGTGGTCGCCACACCACCTGACGATGGATTAATTATATAAAATCGAAATGAATATTGATATAGATGAAACTTTTCCAATCTAATATGAACTGGACTTCTATTTTACCGATATTCTTGTTTATCTTTAGAAATGTGGTGGCCAAACAATGGAGCTCGGCCTCGGCCCTTCTGAAACGTGTGATATGGCATGCAATGTGCATGTCCCATATGCGTAGAAAAACAACCTCAAACCTGTTACCAATGTTTAACTCTAGCTAAGAAATACAGGATCCTAAACTTGTCTACATTTACAAATGTTTGAACCATGATAAGAAACTGATACAAGGAATTGACAAAGCCCAAAAGTGTTGGAAACCAAAAGAACGCAATAAATAGAATGTTACTACATGGACAAACACAAGAATCCCTTCAACACAGACTTTATAAAAGACTATTAGATTGGCCTCAAGTCTAACTGCACCAAATCACAGAATAATCCATTAGATGAATCCAAAGTGCAGTTTTCAACTAATATTTGATCGAGGAAAGAAATGAATTAGAATTGTTATAGTCTCGAAGTGAATATAAAGGTGAATGAAACTTGAGGAAACAAATTTCTAGTAATCACGTATGAAAGATGACCAGTAGGAAGTTTTATCAAGTTAAAGCAATTCTGGATACAATGAGGTAGGAAAAATAGTACAAGTGCTTTTAACTCAACTGTACGTTAGACTAATATAACGTATCCAATATTTATCCTAAAGAGCCAATCAGAACTATTGAATGAAAAAGCAAGTAATGAATTTAAAACTAAATTCATCAGAACTACTATGCACATCATTAATTATCAATATATCTAGCAAGAAACATGCATTTAACATCGGAGACAACACTTTCCCGTATGGTGAATACAGGATCTTGAACTTGTCTACATTTACAGCATTCGAAAGGCAAGAAATTTTGAAAGACAACTAACCTTGTGTTCATAAGCGCCATGTCTCTAACAGGAATGTTTCTAGGGAACAACCACCGATATTGAATATCGGTCACATGAAGCACTAAACCTACAACATCTATACACACAAAAATGTAAAAAGGAATGAGTTATTTATGGATATTGTATTATATCAGAAAAAATCAATGCAATGTATTTATGACTTTATACCTGCTATTGTCCTGTGGGGGTGTGAGTAGACGTCGTTGAAGTCCACGAAAACACTTGGACATATTGGGTACTCTATACGCCTTGCCTGGGTGTTAACAGTAGTATGAGTGATCATAGACATGTAGTACTCAGAGTCTAGGTACCAAAAAAATCTGTATGGCGTCACAGTTGGTTCAAACCCGACGTTGGCAAAGTCATATATGTGATTATCACGGAGTCCCTGATTGAACCTTTCAGCATCAGACCCACACGCGATGGCCTCCATCCTAGTCCCCTACAAGGCATAAAAATTGATACACTATATAAGATGATGCTCCTAATCAAGGATATATTTGGTCAGATGTTAGATGATCTTTCATATAAAACCACTGCATATGAACTTTCAAATTATAGCATACATGATAAATAGTAAATGACACCTGCACAAGCTGATGATAAATCGTCATGTGGCCTAGCATTTACTATACTGATCAGTACGTATAGTATTAAGAACAATAGTAGGTAAACCTATCCATAACAGAAACACCAATTTGCCACAAATATAAATCAGATTGATAAGCTTCATGAAAACTAATAAGACAGAATACATTTGCAAAGAATATCTATCACAATTTCACCAAGCCAACAGTTTGAATTATATACTTAACTCATTCACAAAAACAAATGCCAAGACAGCCCTCTAGTCCATTTATAAAAAATGAAAACCATTTAATAACTTAAGTGAAGTCTAAACTGAACAACAACAATTGATTGAGAAAGCAGCAACAACTGAACAGCAACAAGTGAGCTGGCTTATGTTCCCATTTTAGCATATATCTTTCTGTTATTATGCCCATTTTTTTTGTTAGGCATTGCAACAGCTAATGTAATAGGTTGTTTACAGAACACAAGAATTAGCAGACAGAAAGGAAAGGTCAACTTTGTCGAGCTACGTTCATTTTGGCACACATCGGATAATGATACAATTCTAATATATATTGATATATATTGGAGGAATATCGGACTATTTCTTTAAGGGCTGAAAAAATAGCACTATGGATAAAGTCGAGTCAAACGGAAGCAGAATGGGTTGTGACTAAAAAAGGAGCTCCATTATTTTTGCCACATAGACCAGAATTGCTCGACATATACTTTTTCCACCCCCACATCTGAATAACCAAAAATCAATTCATCCACAAGATGCCATAGTTTAATACTAACCCACATGCACATAGATACATCCTGATAGCTAAAGCTACCTGCTACTAAGAATAAATGGTTTCAGGACAGGCACTCATGTTACAATCACATTGTTGGTGACTTGGTGTGGCAGCAGCAATCCAGACAAGTATATGTATCCTGCATGTTGCTATTCCCCGACTACTCATCATGATTCAAAAACAGACACATCTAACCCCTGGAGAGAATCCAGGAATTAATGGCTGTGTGCAAAACTTCTAAGGAACATCACTAAGTAGGATTACAAACATCAAGATGAAGCTGGACCAACATATTAGATAATAAAATGCTCTATTTTATAGTATCAAGTTGTGAGCACAGAAAAATTAGCTATTACTTCTGGAAAAACATCGAGTTCATCAAAGCCCCTCAGTATGAGCATAATGTCCTGTTTAATATATTAATATATCATTAGTAGTCAGTCTATATGGTTCAGGAGTAGCCAAATTATTCTGAATATCAGCACGTCCAAAAATATAGATTGTAAATCCTACAAATAATCACAAGTAAGAAATAGCTACAATTCCTATAACGGCGACCTAGCACACAAATCAGTAACAAAGGGCACCAAACAGTCTAAACTAATCAGAGAACTGCAAAAGTTTAACCCCTAAATATGCTGATCATGAATTGTTCTCCTTCAAAATTTGCAAAGCATTTTTACATGATTACAATGTCATATGAAGATTTAACTTACTAATTGATCCATTAGAATGGCCCTTAGCAGTGGACGACCGTCAAAACCCTCCCGTATCGGCGCTTTCCAGTTGACCTTTGCGCGCATGATCCAGCACCGCTGGTACATGTGATCCATCTGCACCTCATGGAACTGCAGAGATCTATATGTGCAAACAGAAAAGCTGTTAGCTCCAGAACAGAATCAAACTAATCACAAAATGCTATGCATGTGTATAGGTATGGAGGATTCTACTTGCCTACTCATGGAATAGCTTCCAGGAAATGGAGGCATGGCCTGTACCCTCTTGCTCGCATGTAGACGACAGGGCACCACCATCTCGCTGCTTGGTTGGACACTTGGCTGGACGTGTGGAGATGAAAAAATGACCCAGCCGCATCAGCCATAAATAAAGACACATGTGGCGCCAAAAGACAATTTTTTGCGGGCTAACAGGCGCCAAAATGTTGTTATAGCAATTAGTCCGTAGTCTGTTAGGGTAATTTTGGCCGATGAATCAAAAAGGGGAAAAAAGAAGATAAATATGGATGCCTTACCTTTGGGAACGCATTTGTTATCCTCCTTTTTATGCGGATTCTGTTACCACACCGTACCTTTATTTTCCTATCCAACAGAGATAGCATCGATTATTCCTAAGAAGGAGGGGAGTTCCGAAAATTGCAAAACCCTAAGAAAATTTCCCAATTCCCGAAACCCTAATCCCCATTAACACCAAAGCCCCAAACCTAGAAGTGGATCGGTGGGCACAAAAACGGATTTTCTTTTGCTTCTTACCGTTCCGGCAGTGCACGTCGTCGTTGTGGCAGCGCCCTCACCTTGATGTTGGCACTGACGCTCCTCAGCTCCCGCATCCACTCCGCTCCACTGCTTGAGTCGCCATGCTTTTGATCACGCGCATTTTGCGCCACGGCGGATCACCTCGACGGAGCCGCGCGCAGCATCTTCGCTACACGCGCGCACCGGTGAGGAGGTCCACCGTGCCACTACGCAACTTTAGTCGCGTGTTTTTCAGGAGTGAACGGTGGTGAATGGATTAGGGTTTCACGGCGGATTGTTTTTGTTCCATGTTGGGTGACTGTGACCATCCGATTGGATCCAATGGACCTGAGACTTTCGGCTTCGTGGGCCGCACGGAAGTGTCCGCGAGCAACACACAGCGCTCCTGCATAAGTTTTATACCACCTCGCAAATTAACAAGGGCGTTAGCATACTTAAATATCATAGCCCACACCACCTCCTTGAACTCCTCTAAGGCATCAATCTCCTTGCTCGACAGGCTGATTTGGCGCGGGTTGAGCTTTGGCTCTCTGCCCTTTTGGCCTATCACTTTTTTTTATTTTAGAAAATTAGCAAGATTGTTTTGTAGAAATTTACCTGCCTTTTATTTAGGTTTTAGGTGGGTGGGGTTTCATTTCAAAAGGAAAGGAAAATGGTCAAGGTAGTTGAACTAATGAACCATCTAACTATTTTGACCTTTTTAAGGAATTCTTCAACAATTTGATGACCGTATGTATGCCACAGCAAGAATGTAGAGGAGGTTCTACATGAATAATTTTAATTTCAATACTTATGAAAGAAAATACTAAATATTTGCACCCATCACCCTTTAGAACTTACTAAAGTCAGAAAGGGACTATTGCCCCTATTTTCTCCAGCATCGAAGCGTGAGAAACTCAAGTGATATTCCTTTCTTGTTTGTGGACACGGAATCCTATAGTGTTTAATTTGATCAGATTGCATTTACACGTCTGATGTTTCATCTTTTATTGTTTACACTTTACATTATGTTGCTATTGGTAAGTTGAACTGAATGATATCTTTAGGAATGATGCATTTAATGGACCATGAGAAAGTAAACAATGATCTTGCCAGGCAGATGGAAACAGAGGGTCTTGATATCCAGCTTAGCTATGATGTCTTGTTGTGTGTACAGTTGAAAGCAGGCAGCAAGGAGGCCACAAAGAGGTTTGAACACATAGTTAGACTAATGAATGAAGAGCTTGCTCGTTTCCAGAGCAGAAAATAGCTTGATATTGAACTCACATTCCATGAATTTGCCAAAGGTCATGCTAAGCTAGCCAAAGATATTGCTGATGCATGGCGAAGCGTCCTCCCAAAGCTTGAAGCTTGTTCCACATCATAAATGACGATAGCTTACCTTCGCATTTTCAGCTGCTTCAGCCTCGTTTAAGGAATGAGGTCTGCTACAGGATGATTCCATGATTTCAAGAACACAGGCAACAACAGACATTATTCTAGAGGCGCACTCTCATTCTTGAGCCTCTTCCTGAGAAGTGCATCTAGGCCTAGATCTTGGCGTCCATAAAAAAATGGGAAGCCTACCTAATTGTGGTTCTTATTTTTCAAACGACATAACAGCACAAACAATCATGGGTACATAAATTACGATCGAATTAACTTTTTTTTTCATCTTATGCTTGGGAGGATGCCCTTTTGCAAAGACCTTGCAGCTACATTAATTAAATACCCTGACCAAGAACAAGGTGGAATATTTTTTTTCTTTGCAGTAACAACATGTAATTAAAGCATCGCGGTTCCTAATTTTAGACTGCCAGTGGAATCCTATCTAGCTGGAGACGGCAATATAGCAGTAGTGTGTGGTATTGGAATTATAATTCCGTCAACAGATCTCTATTGCCATTGCCAGACAAATTCTGTAGAGATTATCTTGTCAAGGAAAAATGCAAAAAGAGATGCACGTTCTACAGTATACCTGTTTTCAGGGTTTCTGACAACAAGATTACGAATCATAAGACACGCTTGCTTCTGGGTCTGGCTGGAGGAGGGGAACCTTTGCATTGTCTGGATCGCCAGAGTACCATAGCCTACTTGCATTGCACGCGCTGCATTTTCTGGTGACCTCAGTGTAAGGACTGTCACCATAGACATCACCTGCGCATTCATTTAGCTCAGGACGTTATCTCAAAATAGAGATTCTTCAGTATTTCCTATTTATATATAGTACCTCTTGTATTATAGAAGGATCTTCAGAAAATCTGGATCTCAGCTTTAAGAATCTATCGAAACCACCTTGCTGAATGATAACAGACTTGTTCGCATCACTCGCAGCTAGCTTAAAGAGGAAATAATGTGATGTAAGTTTAATTTAGTAACAGTGGGATGTCCTCAAGCACAAGAATGTTGCAGTGCTGTATTATACTACCAAACCTTAGACAACAAAGAGCAGCATGATCTTGCTATAACTTTGTTCTTCTGTTCGCCAGCCTCATCAATGCATTGAAGAAGCACATCGATTCCACCATTTTCAGATATAGAACGGCATATTTCATCCTGTGATAACACAGGACAGAAGATGAAGTTCTCCTAAGACAGCTCATAATCACATAGGTTACTACTGCACAATAGCTTGTTTTTGCTTTATGAGCATAGTTCCTTCAAGGAAAGAAAAGACAAAATCATGAGAAATGGCAAGGGCAAGATGATGGCTGCAGTTTATTATAAAGAGTATCATAGTTTCCAAGTGATAGCCTACCGCAACGACGCGGGCGGATCGGCGGCAGCCGAAGATGAGGCCGACGCGATCGGGTTCAATGCAACTTGTTTATGCTATCTCTCAAATCATAGATGTTATCAATGTCAAATTGTTGTTGCAATCTCTCAAATCATGCTCAAAGTCAAGCCTCTAATCAAGATTGATCTAATTGGACGCGCAACCATCGAAGATCTCATTGCAATAGCTGAACAGTCACAGAGGCCCGATCGTGGCCCTTGTATATGTACTTGAATAAGTATTTAACGGCCTTTATGCTTGAGCACGCCTCAACATTAATGTGGCAGTTGAACAGCCGCAGAAGGTAAGGGTTGTAAGGGAGGACCCACCTGTTGTCCAGCAGGTGTTTTCGAACCATCGCACAGTGGCCATCTTCACGTCTCCTATACACCGGGTAGGAGTCCTTGCCTTGTAAGGTAGTCGCGTTGAAAGGACGCGGATAATGATTCTTGCATGACGGACGGTCCTTTGTGCACGGGCAATCACGATTTAGCACACCGCAAGGGCCATGCATCATATGCTTGATGACCATCTTGTACAGCTCTGGATACTTATGCTTGTCCGGGAGCTCGGCTGAGATGAGACAATCATACTGCTCGGGACACGTGAGCTTGTACCGCCCCAGCATGATAAGCAGGAAGTGGGCATGCGGTAGGCCCCTCTTCTGGAACTCCACCACATAGACATATGCCTTCACCTTGCCAAGAATGTTTTTTTCAAGCAACTATTTTTTTAGTTCCTCTAGCTTCACCCTGAAAACACGCACAACGAGATCCAGACGATCCTGGGGTATCTAGCCAGGATAGAGTTCACGTGTGATCTCATCCCAGTTTGGGTTGCATGTCATTGTGAGGAAGACGTTCGGCTTCCCGTACTTCCGCACTAAAGCCATAGCATCCATGTATCGATGCCTCTTGTCTCGAGGTCCTCCAATAAATGACATAGCCAGCACAGTCCGTTTTCCAATAGCGTCCGCTCTTCCCTCACTGGCATGCACGCTGTCGACCAAGCCTTGGTACAGGTCCACCCTTAACTCCTTCTTATGAGTCCATATGTAGTCCAGTCGTGAACTCTCGATCTTGATGTATGTGTCGACCGTGAATTGCTGAAAAAGACGCTTGCCAAACAACATTGGGTTGAATATCCCTGGCCGAATCTGGAATTTGTAGCAGTAGTAATCATGCACGGACACGCATAGCCTGCCACCAGAATCTGAATAGAGCATATGATGTTAGAAGCTAGTGTTGTACATAAGAGAGTACAATGCAAGAATTGACAGTGCAAACACCATGTGTTGAGAACACTAACCTGGGTCTTCATCATTATTACCACAAGCTTTACGAGCCGCTCGAGCCGCGTTCACCTCATCGATGGACACACCAACCTTTGGGATGTCGGTATGCCAGCTGAGTTCGCCTCTAGGGAAGAAGAGAGAGGGTATGATTGTGCATCGTAGCATCCATGATACGACCTAATGCCATATACTTCCATGTTCTTCCCTTGCAGGATAACGATATTCTCAAACTGCCTTCGACGTTCGCTCCCCTCGACCCAAGCAGCGGCCACCTCTGAAGTGGCCAGCACGTTATATGTTCTCTGGTCCAACCTATGGTCAAGGTTCAGTGTCACACGATAGTCATCAAGGTTCTCAACCTATCCCATACTCCGGAGTTGTTCAGAGTACGGATTGCCACGCAGTATGTCAACTAGCTTTCTGATGACAACCTTGTCTTGCTGGTACTGCTCTTCGTGGCAACGGCGATACCGAAGCTCTAGACTGGGATCATCATCGTAGAAGTAAAGCTCCGGGTGCTTGGGTTCCGAACCACCTCTACCTAACGACTGTATGTTATGGTACATTTGGCCGTGGGCACGAAACGTGTAGACACCATGTTTTCTCATGTCAGTGGTCTCACTGTCAAGATGACAGTAAAGTGAGGTGAATGAGAAATGACCATTGAAAAATTTAATGTTGTCACGGAAGTGCCTAGCATCAGCATCTGCACTCAACCAGAGCCTCATGAGCTCGGGTGGTGTACCTGGGGTGGATAGTTTAATCTTTCCATTACGGCAGCAGAACCCCTTTGTCTGATGCTCGAACTTCTTCACATTGCAATATTGGTAGTTTTCAACAGGCTTCAGCATGTGCGTGGCTGGGGGTATATTGCTATACACGTGGTCGTATGGATCGGGTACGCTAGAGATAGAGGCAGAGTCGTCGTCAGCTTGATCGAATTCGACATCATCGTCGGTATCACCGTCTCAAGATATTTTTAGCATCAAGTAGTTAGATAAGGCTATACAAGATATGGACAGAAGACGAAAAATGTCAAAAGTACCTTGACCACCGAACATATAGCCCTCTTCATCTTCGGAGTCCTCCTCGAATATGATGCCATCATCATCATCTGTCACGGTAATATAAATGTTTATGAGGGTCCGAATTTCATTTGAAATATAAAATGAATACAGTCAAGGAAACTACCGTTGTTGTTAACTGGTGGCCGTGTTGGAGGCGTGGCGGCATTGTCAGTATCAGGGGTTGGAGGGGTATCTTCTGTCAATACAACACAAGTATAGTACATCAGGATCTATATTTTGTATTGGAATTTGGGGAAAGCTGAATGCAGGTACGAACATTACCATTGTTAATGACGATTGATTGTGTTGGAAGTTCTAAACCATTGATGTCTTCTGCGCATACAGTTGGACTTTCTTCTGTCAAGTCAGACCGTTTCTTGGCATGCCTTGTTGCAAAGTGCTCGTTACGACGGGCTAGCAATGCTTGCCTTTCTCCAGGTGTTACACGTTGTCTACGTGATCTTTGATTGGTAGCCATATCATGAATCTCCACGTCCGGCATCTGCTCACAAGCTGACTAGATGTAAATAGGGGTACCTTTGACTGCAGGAATCGACCAATCACGTGTGACTGTGGATCCATGTGGATCGAATGCATCCACAGTGAGTGGCACAACCTTAGGGACATACATTGGGTTTTGCATGGCGATGGAATCTTGGCTTAGAGTGTTGCGGCGCAAATCTTTCAATGCATTTTTGCGATCTCTCTTTTCCTGCTTGTCTTCAGGTGTCACATTTGCATAATGCACCCTCTGATGCATGCACATTATTTCAATTTTTTCTGGGGTGTTGCGACGTAATGCGTATCGAGCCTTATCACAATCACATCTTGCTTGTCTCTGCTCTGGTGTCATATTTGCATAACGTGCCCTATACCTTGCACGGCTTGCTTCGATTTGCTCTGTTGTTAGTTCTTGTCTACGAGCAATTTCACAAGTACTCCGTGATTGCCTCACATTAGAAGTACTCTTATTTCCTGGAATGAAATCACATGCCATTATAATAAATAGCTGAGCGCCTGTGCATTGCAACGGAACCCAAATGAGTCGCACAACATGTTTTGAATCACAAATTTAATTGAATTCCAAAGTATGCATGATGTAGAACTTAGGTCAAGTGTATTTAAAGAAATATTTTTAATATATATATATATGTGGCAAGAGATGTCTACATAGACCGGCAAGGCCAACAAGGGTCCAGCCTATAGAAGTATAACAATCCACGCTAATAAAGGAACAAACAAGAAATAATAGCAGGACATTCAAGGTTTATACAGGATAACTCAAAGGGACCATGTATGAACTTTTTAAGTACTGGAGATGTAAGAATCTAGATGTTGGCATGTGTCGAAACATGTAAGAGTATGGGTATGTGTTGAGCGTGTGTTTCAAATTTCTATCATTACAAGACCCCACTTTTATCTTTTGAATGTGAATATGCAAATATAGAAGCAGATAACCGTTCAATGTACCTGGAGACCCACTTGGAGTCTG
Organism: Phragmites australis; assembly: GCF_958298935.1. Taxonomy (NCBI): domain Eukaryota; kingdom Viridiplantae; phylum Streptophyta; class Magnoliopsida; order Poales; family Poaceae; genus Phragmites; species Phragmites australis. Next base: position 13,602,649 of record NC_084936.1, on the reverse strand, counting down.
AGTCAAGTCCATTATGTTGTCTAGGCCATGAATATCACCAGATGGTGGTGTGAAGTCACCTGCATCATGTTCAACAAAACTTTAGACAACTTTACATGACTTTGCATTGAAATTTAAATACAAACCTGCATGAGCTAAGGATTCCCAATAACTACTCTCGCCAGGAGGCATATTTTCCTTGTTGCATGCGGTGGGTTGCTCAAAAAACATTGACTTTGTCGTACCACTTATCGACGTACATGACTCCGTAACAACATTGGGGATTCCTACAAACATAATGAACCAAAATTTGATGCACTACTTTGTTAAATCCAGTAGATATTATGCTTGCAAGTAATTTGTATGGGCACAACACCTCTTGCATTTGGCGTGCATCCTAGTTCGGGAAGCGCGGATTGCCCTGATCCCATTTGATCGTTCTGAAAAGTCACTGATTGATGCTTATCGACATCTACAAATGCGGCTTCAGCTTTCTTTCACTGATATGCTTCACGATGCTTCTTTAGTATTTCATCTTTTTTCTGCACATACCGGTCCCTATCTCTTTGCCGCTTACGTTCTCTTGCATCTACGAGTGGTGGTTGTGTATCGGATGTCATGGATCCACCAACATTGCTATTGGTGATACTATCTAAAAAGGTACAACATGTAGTTAGTTATGGAGTATGAGACGGGACCTTTTCAAAGTAGTTGATCAACATTACCTGTGTTTGGGTGTTGGTTAGGTCCTTGAATGGCGCACGACCACCGCCTCGTTTCGAAGACGCCATCTGCTATGAAGACAACAAAGGACCAATATTCCATTACAAGGTATATATACTGCGAAGTGCAAAAGGGGAAACCATTGAACACCTAAGATGCTAGAATAAACAAAAGAGAGTATCGACAGGAGATGCCAGTGATTTATTTGTGTGTGCTGCTAATTTCTAAACCATGCTAAAAAATTGTATGCTTATTTTCTTCATAAACTTGTAGCTCTGTTTCTAGCTAGTAGCATCAAAGCTGTATTTAGACGATAGCAGAGGCGCATGAGTTAGAAAGTATGATTTTTGCCCTCAATAAGATAGTTTAGACTGATAGAAAAAAAAAGTCAAAGCTGCAGATCAGACAGCAGCTACAGGTATTCTATGTTTACAGCAATCAGGTAAATCACACTACTAATTACCTATACTTGCCATCATTCATCAAGAACATCATAATAATAGGAAAGTGAAAACTGAAACGGCCGACTAAGAAATGTCATCAGAACAATAATCTTGCTCTTGGTGTCTAATTCATATGTCCTGACCCAAGAGTAATAACAACTTTAGTAGAAGATGGTGTAAAAATTTATATTTTCTATTGCAGATTATATTCGTGAAGGTGAGACTTTAGCAGATTATATTCCTATGTTCTTTTAGTCAGATTCCAACAATTACAAATGCATATTCTTGATGTAACTTTACTTTGTTTTGATGGTTTCAAATACATGCAAAACCGGCGCACATACGAGAAGCTGGTCAGAATTTACAATTGAATTTCTCATAACTGGGCTGGTCTCATGGTGAAGGCCTCGATCTAAGCAGCAGCCAAAAAAGAAGGATCGGGAATTTAGACTGTTGATATATACAAATATGCTAATGCTCAAGCTTATATCAATTTGAGGGCCTCAGTAAAGCCACAAACAGGATGGATGAGGTAGAATCTAGGATGAGTGTGAACCAAGCAACCATGAAGATTTTTCCAGAGTTGTGATTAAGTCGTGAAACTAAATTAATCATCCAAGTGACTGGCGAATTTCAAAAGAGTTTATATTTCAGCAATAAATCAACAGAAAAGAAGATAGCAAAACAGACCAATTGCCCAAACAATATAAGTAAATCTGAACTGTCACTCAGTCACAATTTCAGAAAATTACCTTTTCTGGTATGATGCTCGATATCCCCTTTTTTCTAAAATTGAAACCTCTTACTATTGTCTGGTTTGTATTATGTCAGAAAATAAGGAATTAGCAGCAGCAGGTAGATTGAACTTTTAAGAAATATGTAACACTGTCTTTATAAGTTCTCTGGCCTTCCAATTGCTACCGGACAGCAAGCATATGGAAGCTTGGAGAAAACGCTAACTTCACAGTTGCTCTCAACTGAATACCTAAAAGGGCTTACATGCCAAAAGTTTGCAGATTAAGAAATGAAAAACACTTGGTTTGATCCAATATGGTCGTGGGAGTCACGGTTGAGGTTGTTTGGTTTTGGTCAACCTTGGTTGGAGCCATGATTGAAGTGGTTGGTCTTTGGTTAAGTCAAGATATGGTAATCTTGAGGTTTATGCTTCACTAGCTAAGTGTATGTGTATTGCAATGAAAACATAAATATTAGACGCGATAACATCAAGCACAAACTCAAGGTATAAAGATGTGGATACGTCATGGGAGTGCCACCGAACGAATACTTCGGGTGAGATGCCACAGTTTGATTGCAGATGCGATCAAAAAAGGAGTGCAGATTATCTGCTAATTTCCCTTCTAATTTCTTGATTTATTTTCATTAGTAAAATGGGTCTCATATAAGTAGCCGGTAATGAGGCAAGGAGGCTAAGGGTGGATGGCAAAAGTGGATAAATTATTTAAATTTTAGGGGTTTTAATTAGATAGGAGGAGAGGAAAAAGGTGATGCGAGAACCAACTCATGTTTATATAATAGAGATAATGTCTTCACTTAATTAATTACCCGCTTTTGAACTATTTTGAAAATAAATGTTGCTTTTATGCTAAAGAGCCATACTTCCCTCTATTTTACAGGAGAAAATATCTGCAAGGGTTTCGAGGGGAAAGTATTATCCCTATCCTTAATATGACTCTCTATCACACCGACTATTCTTATGAAGCCTTCATATTCATTATTTTCCCCATAACTTACTGAGTATGATATGTGTTCACACTTGTTATACCCAATCTATACTCAGATGGGGAAGATTTTTGTGGAGTTCACAGAAGAAGGATCGTTCTAGGGACATGTTCTCTGTCGATTGCCAGTGAAGATGTCCAGTGAAGATTGAAGACTATGCTTAGGCCATTACATTTTTATTTGCTTCGTGGACCCTCGAATGTCTCTTTTGTAAGGCAATTTTACCCGAATAAGTTAGTGATATTGTTTTGGTATCATCAATGAAGTCACTATATGTTAAGACTGATTCTTGGCTTCAATAAATAGCAGGGATTGGTCTGTTTCTCAGACTAGTCTTGACATGAGATAGGTGTGAATAGTAAAGAATCAATAAATAACCTAAGAACAAGTTCTTGATCTATGTACTAAGAACGAGATATAGAAGACTTACATAAGATGCCAAGTTTTCAACTAGAACTTGCAAACTCAATAAAAGGGATGCACCCTAATGATGATCAGCTGAAACACACATGACGTGCTCTATTTCTTAATAATCAACTCTTAACTCTCTCTCTAACATGGTCATGGCCCTTTGTTTTATGGTGCACGCATGCACTTTACAACTCCCACTCTAACACAACTCGACTCAGACACTACGTAAGAACCAACATTAGTGATAGCTGCTCAAAAATGGTCACTTATGCTATATCCGTGATGAGTCCAATAACAACCCATTACTAATGTGACCATAGGCTGGGACCTGGCCAAGACTGACTAATGACACGCCATTAGTGACAGGAGAGGAAATCATCTGTCACTAAAGACCGCAGTGATGGCTCACATGAAAGCTCGTCACTAATGATAGCTATGACGGGTAATAACTATGACCCATCACTAATGTGAAAGTCATTAGTAATGAGTGAGAGCTATAACTCATCACTAATGATTAGTCGGATCTCGAGCACTTCTATGATGATAACTGGTCGAAAGAACGCATATTAGTTACAGGTTATAGTTATGACCTATCACTAATAACTTTTACATTAGTGATGGGTTATAGCAATAACCCACCACTAATGATTGGTTGGACCTCAGCACTTCTATAAGGATAATTGTTTGGAAGAACGCACATTAGTGATGAGTTATAGCTATGATCTGTCACTAATGATCTTCTGACCGGCCCTTGTTCCTTCCAACCAATATCAGAAAGCTACTCAAAATCTGAATAGAATTATTAGTGATGGGTGATAGCTATAACCCATCAATGATAATTAAATATAGCTCATTTCAAAAATTTATAACTTTTTCATACGGGGTCGTATGAAGGCAAACTTTATATGAAAATTATAGCTCTTGATGAGATTTACAACTTTGTAGTTGATCATTTTTTTATTTGAAACAATATAGATGCACAAATAAACATCTAAATACTATCAAAGGAAACTACACACTTGATCACAAACTAAATCGTTGGATCTAGTGTAAAACTAGTAGGAATGATTGAAAAAGCCACACACAGGACCACAAAGTTGAAAATTGTAAATTCAAAGATTTTTATCGTGAGTTTGGTAACTCGGATTGATAAAACATCTACTCAGCACTAACTTTTAGATGCAGCACTATGTCTCCAAAAATTTTCAAGTAAATTGGAGAAGGTCAATTTTCGACCAAAAACTTCAGATGTTCTATCGAGGGTCTTTCAAGCCTTTTCTAGGGGCAAGAAAGGTACAGTGAGTTCTCCAAGCTAACGAGGAGGCGCATCAAAAAAAAATACAGGTGTAAACACAAACCATCCAAATATTTGTGTTTACTGAACAACAAAAGTATAGATTCGACACTTGTCTTCATTGTACTTAGTGGAAACAACAAAGGATTTCAGGGTCATATCCTAATTCCAATGTCATTAACTAGTAATCAACCTTAGTTTCAGATGTGATAAAATGTGATGTGGTTTGTCATGGAGTTAGAGTCTTATCATCATTTTGTTTAGGTGTTTTATATTTCTTAGTGTGTGGTTATTTATATCTATCATTGCTTCTACATTGCCTCTGTTTCTAGGAAGGTGATCCAAAAAAAAATTTGTTCGATGTTTGCTCGACATGCCTGTAGGTAGTTTTGTAGCATTCCAGGCTTGTAGATTTCTTTGGATTTTATAGTTGGTAAAAGCCTAGAGTTTAGATTCTATGAATAATAAAAATTAATTTGGCAATCTTGCACATGTAGGATGGGAAAGACTTTGCATTTCATTGCACATGTTGCTTTCTGTAACTGTTTGGATCGTTTGAGCCTAATATGTGTATTTATGTTTGTTGTGGTGGCCATACCTATGATACTTAAGATGCAAGCTCATGGACAAGGCCACAGCTGTGCTGCTGCGCCAGGTTGTGGTGATGCACAGTTGGCGGTTGCTGAGGCTGAGTCTTCCTAACCAGGGGATGGTAGTCAGGCAGAGTTGTTGGTCACGATGCGGGAGATGTAGGAGGGGCTGAGGACAGTAACGCAGGGTGCTCCTACTGTTGTGTCTAGACCAGTCCAAGGAAAAAATCAATCTCATCTATGTGTTGAGCCTAGAAATTAATCTCAACACATAGTAACTTTATTAATTAATATCATGACAATATCACACTCAATCGTCATTAAATATCTTACAAAAGTGACCTTCAAGGGCCAAGATCCAAATAAAACTCTATAGAATAGCTATATATTCTCTAATCCTTCACAACATCTCCACAGGCGCAATGGATATAGAATGCATCTTAAAATGATTCATCTTCAACGAATTCTTCGATTCCTTCTTCAATTGAGTGTTTAGTGATAGCAAGAGTGAGCACATGTCATACTAATCAAGTTGTGAGGAAATAATATGCATACGAAGGCTTCACAGCAATATAGCAATATGACTCTTTTGTGTAAACAACAATTAAATAAAAACATTTGAAAAATAGTAAATAATTAATTAAATAATTGTAAATAACTAACCACTTCAAGATTCCAACCATTTTGATCTAATCAACCTTCCAACACCTCAACCAAGGTTCCCACCATTAAGGTTGAACAACACTTCAATCATAGTTTCCACCACTATGATTGACCAAACCAACCAAACTACCAAGTTTTAATCATGTAAGATTTTTCTTGCCACTTGTAACCATGAGTACGGCTGATTAACCAGTTTTACATCTGCAAAGGTCGTACATTTTACTCACAAGACATGATCATACTCTGTTGTCGATACTCGTCAGTACCTTACACACTTCCAAGGTGTGCATCGAGTTGACTACTTCAAAGCTTTTACAATATCCCTCTCAGCACGTGCATACGAACTAAGGTTTCGTCGCAGCGTGAATACACCTCAACAATAGAAGCCCTCTCTTATGTCAATGGAACACCCTGAAAGGATACCCTTACGTTCCACACAACCGGATGGTCTACACAATGCTGAGAGTATGCAAATTAATTAGCTAGGCTCGTCTCATTTAAGGCTTGTAGTTGTACTATTTACTTAGAAAAGTCACACCATTAACCAGTCCTTAGATTTGAGTAAGCTACCACAAACCCAACAGTACATCTTATATCGGTCTCATCAAACCAATGCTCAAATCACTATATATGTTGCTACAGAAATTATACCATTATCTTTTATCATTGTTGCATATGAACATAATCATATTTCGTAGAGCAATTATCATGATCACCATCCCAAAGTAAGGCTAAGCATCGTCTACCCTTCCATAACTCAAAACTATAACAATGGCGGGAAGGATGATAAGGTAAACTAGGCTAAAGCCTAAATCTTGAGATTCCTGATAAATTATTAGCATGTATGTTTGTAACAATATATTTTAAAAATTAGGATAAATATGTCTAGAAACATAACTTGTCTTCACTGTACTCAGTGGGTTTTTAAACTCTTGATCATGCAGTCATTCTAGCTCCTCCAAAATGTTAACGTCTACTCACAAACATACATGAAAAGACAACAAATAAACACCAAGATCTAAAAAGAACGAAATATCACACACATGATCATGCTATTTCGGATAATCTGGTAAAAGAACGAGTCAAAATGAAGATATGGTTAACAAGTTACATCCTCCTAAAGATTAAAATAGGACCAAAAAGAGTATCTACAGATAGAATTATCATCGTTGTCATGCCGCCGGTTGCAGCCACCCCCATGCCTATGCCTGCACCATCGCCCATGCCTGCACTTGAGTCATCACTTGCACCCCTCTGCTCTGGAACTCCTCTCTGTTGTCTCCAGTCTGCTGAATCTATCTTCTACTCCCCTGCTTGCCAGCTCCTCCATCGTCGACAAGTGCTTTCTCCTCCATTCTTCATGGTACGACTTGTCTGCTCTGCTCTGTTACATATACTACTACTGTTTCTTCTATATGCTCCACTCTGCTTGTGTGCTTAGCTCTTACTAACACTTGTGTATTCTTTTATAGGCATACAAATAATTCAAATTGTTATGATGATTATTGATGGATGAACTAGAGGACAATAGATGATTGAAGTTACATTTTTGTCTTGGACAGGTATGCTTCAAATGTCACTTAAAAATATAATTATTTGCATTTTTGTTGCTATAATACAAAATAGTCTAGACCATCTAGTCATCGTCTAGACCATTTAGTCATCGTCTAGACAACCTAGATGCTAGTCACGAGGTAACCATCTATCTATGTCTAGCGTCTAGGTGAATACTGGCGCTAAGTATCCTAGGAGTTTTTCCTACAACCTCGCTGGTCTGATCATTTAGCACATTAAGATGTGTCTACCATGTATCATCATCACTAAATTCATTGATGCCCAAGTTCTTTGTGCTCTCCTCTAAACATGTCCAAATTTCGACACGAGATTCTTTTAAGGGGGAGGTTTGTCGCATCCCAAAAATTCCAACCATACATTGTGAAGGAACTCAAAATTTCACTATATAACTTAGAGATGAAGATAATTTTAGAAATTAGTTCATGAGACAAGATGAATATTAGTGATTTTTTTAGATTTTTGGGAATTAAATTAAAGTCCTAAAATTCATGCAAAGTTAAAAAACAATCAAATTTGAGGAATTTTAATTCAAATTTGGATCAAGCTTTTTGAGTCAAACAATCTAAAATGGCTTCATTGCCAATTATAAAGGTACTAAAAATTTTGGAGCTAAGGAAGATCCTTGGTTAAATGGAGAAAAAAGGAAGAAGAGAAAGAAGCAGTAGGCCTCGTCTTCCTTCTCCTGACCTAACACACAAGGAAGTCGCCATGTGGCCTCCAGTGCCTGCAAGCTCTTTGATGCCGTCTTCACACCGTGAGCTGCTCTTCTCTGCTCCTCGTCATGCACAATCGTCCATCTTCGTCGTCAAGAAATGAGCAAAAGCCTGTTCTTCCTCCCTATCTGTTCTCTCACTCTCTTTCTCTCAGTCGAGCGACCGCGTCAACTCGCCCTCCTCCTTGCCACATTGCTTTTGAGATCTACTTCGACAAGGTCATAAGGAGCTCCTTCAGCCATTTTGCACACACGTACTATCATCTTCCTAGTCATCGACCACCGCGCCATCGAGCTCTCTGACCACCTTGACGCTCCTCCGACCCAGTCCACTGCACCGCGAGCTCACCTACGCTCGGTGAGTCCCGTGCGCCCCTCTCCTCGATCCCTTCTTCTTTGCTCTACATCCACCATTGTCGTGGACCGAACACTACTACCCGCCATTATTAGCGTCGTGCTCACAACAATCTTTGTTGTCGTGTGCATGTGCCTTAAATGGACTCCACGTGTTGCGCTGAAGCTCCAAGGCCAACTGCCGTTGGTGGAGTTGTCGGCAAGCTCCCGACCATGGTTGAACAAAAGTCAACCCTTAGCTCAGTCCTCTTACTCCGGACCAACAAATCCAAAGAAAGGCTAGGTAACTCCAGGCATAAAAAATATTAGAGATTTAAGTTAATTCAAAAATCCATGAAAAATGAGAAATGATTTAATGTTAGATTGTTCATCTTTTGAAACTTGTAAAATCGATAGAAATATAAATATAGCTCCAAAAATTGTGAAACCATTTTTTTTTAAAAAAAATTATGACATTCTCTACATGTTAAAAATACTGGAACCCATGAAATAGCTACTTAATTGCTTGAAATTGATTAAATGTACTGATATTTTATTAAATCATAATTAAATCATCCCACATCCAAAATTGGTGAAACAATTTTTTAGTATTGTTATTATTTGCACTATCTTGCAATGTATGTGATTTTGAATCAAAATGCATTCGTCTATACATTGATAAACTATTTCAAATCTAGGATATATTGCTACTACAAATATAAACTATGGATGGCAATCCGTAAGATCACAATTATCTTTCATAAGCTACCTATATTTAGTATATACATCTATCACAATATATGGTATATATATATCTATCTAACAAACATTATGACTCCTAGGTTTGTTCATAAGCTACCTGTATTTAGTCAATATTTTAGTTCTGTTTTGGGATGATCCGTCACGTGTACGCTATGAATCAACTATATCAGAGTTAAATCCAATCTAATTTATGCACGTGCATTTAACTGAAAATCCATCATGCTCATAAAATTCTTATGAAACTGAAAGTGCATCTAACCCTTATGTGTGGTTTTGGTAATTAATGACAATACCCATGGACTAATAATGGTGTTGAGTTTGTTAGTAGGTTGTTCCATTGATAATGCATTGAGATATGCATGAGCTATAAGTGAATAGGGAGATTGAAAATGCATCAAGATAAATGAGCTTTAGGTTATTTCATAGGAGACGCATAAGTGATGAATCATAGATTTCCTGAGAAATGCCATAAGAACAAAAGAAATGCATCGTTGTCATTGAGCTCCTAGTGATGCTCATAAAGAGAAGGAATAGCTTAATAAGATTGACAATAAACTTGAATATTAAGTTACTTATGGAGATCAAGTAACTAAATGTATGACATTGTCAATAGAGTTTTATGGACTAACATGTGTGCTATGTGCTTGAAAATGAGTGGGTTTAGATTCTATATGAAGATTGACAATATGCATGAAGGCTAATAAATTACGTGTGGAGATCAAGTAACTTAAGGTACAAAAGTAGTCAATTAGGTTTTATGGACTAAAACATGTGTTTTGTGCTTGAAAGTGGTATGGAGTTAGGATCTATAAGAAGGCATCAGTTGAATTGAAATCATATATGCCAACAGTGAAGAACAAGAGTGGACTCCATATTTGATAAAATTAATTCCTTGAAGATGTCGAATACATAGTGATTTCCTATGGCAAGACGGTGCAGGGCAAGCAAGACTTGGCTGCGATGGACCATTCGTGGTGAAGGGCAAGCAAATGGCTTGGCGTCGAAGGACCAAGGCAGTGGTGAAGAGCGAGTGAAGGCTTTGCGCCAATGGACCATATGAGGTCAGAGAAACCTATGAATGTTTGGCATCAATCATATGAAGAATCAAGAAGAGATGGAGTGAAGATTATATGGAAGTTGGCATCCCTCAAGGTTTGAATGAAAGAAACGGTACTTGAAAGTAGTCAAATGCTCCAATTGGTTCAAACGAGTTTTACATTTGAATTTGAGTATAGGTATGCTGCTCTATTAAGAGGGATGCAATATAGAGCTAATTGTCGTGTCTCAGTGCTCAAGAGTTTCTAATCGAACCCAAGTGAGAGCTCCTTTTAGAAATCCCGGTGTGAAAAGTGTGGAAGTGTCCGAATTAGGTTTCGAAATATTCCTAATTTGATCCAATATGTTTTAGGTCATTAATTCAATTGAGATGTATAGCCCTCTGAATAAACTTTACATAGAGTCCAAAATTATCGAAATCGGACTTCGGGATCAAAATTTATCGCCGTTTTTTAAGGGTCAGTTGTGCTGAATCCGGATATTCCGGGTTAACCTGGATTATCCGGGTTGTCCTGGATTATCCGGGTTGTCCGGAGTCTCCGAGTGAGGTTCCAGGGAGAGGTCTCGGTTTGGGCCTTTTGGGTTGACCCGGATACTCCGGGTTGACCCAGATACTCCGGGTAAGGTTCCGAGTCTGGGTGCTTAGTTTTGCCTTCTTTAGCTTACCCGGATATTCCAGGTTGATTCGGAGACTCCAGGTCAGTATAGAAAAAGCTTGTAACGGCTAGTTTTTTGAGGTAGACTATTCATACCCCCTCACCCTATCCTTTGGGGCTGCTGCAAGGGCACGGAAGAGAACATTTTTAGAGTCAAAAGAATTCCTTCCCATTCCATTTTAGTGAGAGAGAAGAAAAAGTGAGTTGGGTTGTGAGATTGGAATATTGAATGCAAGTGAGCTAAATCCAATCTTAAGCACTTGAGTTCATCGGTAAAAAGTTTGTGAAGCATTTGTTACTCTTGGAGGTGAAGCCTCCTAGCTGGCTAGGTGTTGCCCAACGAGCTCCCGTACGTGTGGTGAGCCGCGGGAAAGTTTATGAAGGTCGATCTTGCCTCCGCAAGGGAAGAGATAAAGCTAGTGGATCGAGGAAAGTGGTTGAAAGAGACCCGGCTCGGGGTTTCCTCAACGGAGACAGGATTCATGGTGGTGAATCCGAACTTCGGGAAACAAATCCTTGTGTCTTCACTTTGGTTTGTTTACGTTTGAGTTCTTGCTCAATATTTGTGCATATTGATCGATCTACTCGTTTGTGTGTTTTTGATTGTAGGTTCTCCGTGGATCTACCTGTAATCATCACTTGGAACACACGACTTCATTTGATTTGAGCTAGAACTCTTTAACCGTTGTTTAGTTTCAGTTTCAAGCTCGTTTCTGTACAGAACCCGAAGATTCCGGAACTGTACAACTCGGAGTATCCGGATTAATCTGGATACTCCGATGAATAGTGTTTTTAGCATTTTTCAATTAATATTTTCTTGCATATCTTTTGCTAGAATTGAATAATTTTTGTCACCTTAGAATTGTAACTTTTACACTTCTTTAGGGTGATTGTGCACTAGTTGAGCCTAGCATATTTAGGTTTTTCACTTATGAAAAATTCGTTAGTTTATATTCCGCTGTAAGTTTCGGTCAACGTTAAAGGGGACGAATTTTTTAAAAAACACCTATTCACTCTTCTCTATATGACATTATTGTCCTTTCAAAAATCATATTGGGTTAATGTAATTTTTGTTGTCGTCTGTAGGCACACATGGACATTTAACTATAAACAACTAAAGAAGGTATGTTTATTTTGGTCAATGTGACTTGTCATACTTTTATCAGTAGAGCGATGAAATAGATTGTGGATTTCTGATAATGCATATGCATATGTGGCTGGTCCTGCCGATGCAATGTTATTTAGTTTGTGTTTCCATTTCAACTAAGATAATTTTCAAAGTACTCAAGTTTGAAGCACAACTGCTAATGTTTGATACTTTCTTTTTTTTTTTACAAAGAGTACTGGTTTTGTAGGAAAGGTTTTTTTTTTCTGATTTGTTGCCTTTCAGTTTTCAATGCCCTCAGATCTACTATTCTATTAGTTATGTTCGTTCATCTGTTCTCTCTTTTGCTCTGAAAATAACAACTTCCTATACACATTTCAAGCTTTGAATTCCTATTTGCCTTGTGATTACTGAACGGACATATTTTTTTATTTGAATATGAATACAAAGCAGTCTATTGTTCTTTTGTCTTATGATCGCTGAACGGACATATTCTTATTTGCCTTGAGATTGCTAATTTTGTCATGTTAAATGGTTATAAGCACTACATAATGGCTAATTTGAGATGAACAATTTTATGTTGCTGTTCTATTTCTGATGCATATTCTAGCATTTATATAGTTGCTAATTCTAGCGTTTGCATATAGAAAATAAATGAATAATTATTGAAACTTTTAGTAAAAAAATTTCGTTAAGATAGCATATTGTATTACGTAATTCTTTTTTCTGAATACAATACGCGTGTTACGAAGTTAAATAAATATTTATATACATTATTTTATTTTTAAGAATATATAACTTTCATACAATATATTAGATATGACATACATCTATCTATATAAAAGTTATACGTACGTGCTGTACGTGTATGGTTACTAAGTACAACCCAAAGCAACGGTGTATCATGAAACCCGCCCTCGGCGCCCTAGTTTTCTCCCTAGCGAGCGAGTCCGCGACACGGTCTTCCTCCGTGGTCCGTACAAAATATGGGGGCCCTCGAGCAGAGTGGAACTATACCACCAGTGGACCACGCATCACAGGCTGTAGACGGACTTTCCCATACCCGGGCACTGCCGCACGAGATCCCCCGCGCAACCCGGCGCCATGATGGATCTCTCCACCTCCGTCGCGCCGGGCCCTGGCCCCGTCCCCGCCGCCTCTCCGGCCGTCCCTAGCGGCGACAGTGGGGGCCCCGCCGCCGCCATATCGGCGGCGGTCGCCACGGCGTCCCGGCGGTTCCAGCACCTACTGGACCGCTCGACGCCGCACGTCGGGCGGCGGTGGATGGGCCTCGCCGGGGTGGCGGCCGCGTACGCGCTGCGCGTGTGGCTCGCCGGCGGCTACTACATCGTCACCTACGCCCTCGGCATCTACCTCCTCAACCTCCTCATCGCCTTCCTGTCCCCGCAGGTCGACCCCGAGGTCGCTGAGGTTCTCGGCGATGGGCCGGCGCTCCCCACCCGCGCCTCCGACGAGTTTCGCCCATTCGTCCGCCGCCTCCCCGAGTTCAAGTTCTGGTGCGATCTGTTGTTCTTGCTTGCGTGTTTGGGGTAGAACTGAGGGATGTTCTGTAGGAAAATTCATGTATGCGCGCGGGTCTTGTTTCATTGGTTGCTTCAAACGCGGGGATCTTTGAGCGATGTGGTGGAACTTGACGTGTCCCCCGGATCAAAGAGGGAATAGAGTAAATGCTGTGGGATTTTACGCTTCTCCTGTCGGTGCTGTGAACTTAGATCTTGAGAGGGGAGAGGAGGGGAGGGGGAAGCTGAGGGGAGGAACATTTGATGGTATAACTTCTTGGCTTGGTTACCGTCCAATCAACTGTTCTTCTGGCCTTGCTGGCTTTCTCAGAAGACGCAATCTGTCCAGGGATCAGGGAGTGGGTTAGGACTTGGGGAGATCAAATTATGGTGTTGCATGGTTTATGAATTATTGTCATGTGTCATTTATGTGGAATTTGGCATACATGATCTTGGGGTGGAACACATAACCTTTTTATGTTACTTTTGAAACCTTATCTAATTGGGTTGATTGAGATCTGAATACAGCGGGTTAGATAGGACCAAATTGTTTTATTATGTGGTGAGCGTGGACATTTCAGGCACATATTAATGGTTGTATTTGGTGCATGCGTTGACTTGCTGTTTGTTTGACGAACTATTGTCAATCATCCATCTCCTGTCAAGTGGGGTTGTCTATAGTGATAGTAATGGGATATGAATATCTTGAATGACTAAACGAATTATTTGTAGCCATATCCATACCAATGGATATGGCTGCAAATAAGATAATCTAGTGTTATTTCACGCCTTTCCTTTGTTAGTTGATTCAATGAATCCCTGTTTTGCTTTTTTGATCCGTTGCTTATTGGTCTGTGGTTTCTAGTTATGGAGATTGCTCGGTATGCAACACTTGGCAATCAAATATGTTTTTCATTTGTTTTTTTGGTTGCATCTTGCATGTAACGGGATGGTGAGATCTAGGAGAGGGGGAGGATTAGCAAGAGTGCATTTTCGTTTGGATAGAGTCAAGACTTTTTTTAATCAGTCGGTAAATACCACTTGCAGTTTTCTTTTTAGAAGTTTCACTTGATGGTAGGCATTACCGTAATTTTTAAAAGTGAACTAGTTGGACCTTTGTGATTAGAATTTCTTTATTTTGGCTTATATGAAATGTACACAGACCTGCCGTCAACATCTAATTCCCTCTTTATGCTCTTTGTGGGGCATAATACTTGTGCTTTATTAATGGGATGTTTTGCGTTAATGTATTTCCTACTTTAGAGATATATATAACTTTTCTATGTCCTATGGATGGGTAAAAGATATAATCAAGAACATGTGGAAAAGGCAATAGTTTAAAAATACAAATGCAGATGATCTTATATGCAAAATTGGTTCGTGGCTTTTTGCAATAGGGCTATCTATTCCTTGTTCCTTGACATTGGATTATTTTTTCATATGTTCTGATGGGCCTAATCCCCACGGGCCAGCCCAACCTAGAGGCAACAACTAGGATTGAGGTTGCTGCCTCCCTGTCTACGAAGCCTGAGGAGGGCGGCCAGATAGGGTGCAACTACACCTTTTCCATCCTTGGCAAGGCTAGTCCCACCATCGAGTATCTTGTATTAAGTATTAAAGATAAGATTGTTTCATGTTTTAGGAAGGATGAGATTGTTCTATAAGATCTCAATTCTTAGGGGTCAAGTAATGAAGTTGCTTGAGGGTCAAGAAGTGTCAATCCTCTCTATATAAAGAGAGGAGTGGTACCCAATTATAATCGAGGAAGAAAGACAAGATTCACCTCATCTCTCTCTCTCCTTGTGCACGTCATCGCCCCCTACCTCCTCACGACTGGCGAAACCGGGTTGCTAGCAAAAGCCTCCACTGCCTCGCCCTACTACTAATCACGGTTAATTCCTTTGTGTGATCCCTCCCTCCATCAACGCCCCTAACAGCCTGGTATCAGGATCAGGTCTCCCATCAACTTCCATGGTAGGCAACAACGAAGTTCCTGGTCTTTCAGTCTTCTAGTAGTTGTGTGTCGCCTTCACGGAGAGCCTCACCGGCCGATGGACGAGAGCTAGTCCAACAAATGCAAACCATGAACAACATGATGTCACTTCAAGATGGACACATTACGGTCATCGAGAAGGCTAAGCAGGAGGAGGCCTCAACGACCACATTGTCGACAATGATGCCGCTTGTGTGGCCCGACACAACTACGCCCTTCGCGCGGCCACTTAGGTGGCGGTCTTTGTCCTCGACGAACTGACGAGCGGGGCAGACGGCTCCTCCACCCGCCATCCCCGCCATCGTCAACCACGTCGCTTGAACCACCATCTTGCCTTACTTTGGCACTTTGTTAATGATGACTATCCCTATGTCTCAGGCGCTCGGTTGTCTTACCCTTTTGGCAGTTTAGCACTGCGGTAATTTTGCCATCCCTCGCTACCACAAACTTATTTTCCCTACTAATGATGGCAAGGAAGATATGCTTCTGTGAATTAATAGACGTAAGCAGCTTTTTGTTGGACAACATATTCCCATGGGCACAAAAGTCTCATACCACTTGACGGGCTCTACCCAACAATGGTACATGATGCTCGCAAAAGAGAGACACTCCGTCACATGTAAGTACTTTGCATGGCTGGTCAACGAATGATTTGGCCCTTGGGAATATGTTAGGGAGCTGGCTTCGTTTCTGCGCACCGAGACAAGTGACAAGTATACGAAAAGCTTTATCACAATAGAGGCCCTGTGTAGAGAACCTTGGTGAGCTCCAATAAGTTAATATCTATACTGCAAGCCTTTTGGAGCCATTGAAAACCGACATCGAACTGCTCAATCCTCAGGATATAGTCGGCTATGAGTTTAGCACGCACTTACAAGCGCCGTGCTAACTTGGTGGTTGACATGGCTCATCAGGGAGGCGTCACCAATACCGAACCTCATTCAACTTCAAGCACTTCATCGTTCCCGGCTGCCGGGGAGCCGAGGGCACTACTGCACCTTCTAGAAGAGGCACCCATCGGAGGGTACCACACATGCCAGGAACACCTAGTTCACATAGGTGTTCAAACGCTTAACAGCGAGGAGATGGCGGAGAGGCGCCAAGTGAACCTCTGTTTTAACTGTGATGAACCGTTTACGAGAAGTTATAAGTGCAAGCACCTCTTCTGCATTGAGGTGATCAATGATGCCATCAACGACGACAGCAGGGTCGACGCTTCTCTCATGGTGCTATCAGTTGACCATGAGGATGGCTTGTCGGGAGATCGCACCATGCTCATCCTCATCAACATTGGCGCCATACATAACATTGTCCGAGCACTTTGCGTAGCGCATCGGCTTGCTCAAGAAGCGCACATGTGTAGGGATCACCATCGTCAATGGGACCAATGTCACCAGCTGCAACATCTGTTGTGGGCTACCCCTTCTCATCGTGTGGGAATTCTTTCCTATCAATGCATACACCGTGCTGTTAGACGGGAACACCAACGTAATCCTTGGAACGCGTTGGCTTGCTAGCTTTCATCCCATCATGTGTTATTTTTCAACTCTAACCATGGGTTTTCTGCACGGTCAGCCAGCTCCAGATGGCTTCCCCATCACTTGCTCCATCAACTCCATAGTGAGTGCCTTCTTCGTTTGTCGCGCCCTCATTCCATTGCCATGGCCAACGACCACAATAACGTCAACAACATCCCCTCTAACACCAGCTTCTTCGATGACATGTGTCGTGCATTCCAGCATGAGCCCAAGTTGGCAACACTCATGGCTCGTGTCTTGGAAGGAAACTGTGCACGTGCATGAATCGCTCTTTGATGGTGTACTCCTTTTTGACGGATGCCTCTACTTACCAGCATCTTCGCCCCTCCTTCCTCGCATCATCAATGCCATCTTGACAACGGGTGGGGAGAAAGGCATGCGCCACTTGGTGGTGGGTGTTCATACACTAAAGGTAATACGCACACCTTGTTGTTTACTAGGTACTGTTGTCCTTCTACAGGAGTTGCCACAATTATCGGTATCGGCTACCAATGCCATCTTCACCGTGTACTCTAGCTATGCGTTCCTCACTGTGGGACGTGTGTCCTTTGGCGTTTGCTGCCAACTTAGCATGGTGACTCTCCCATGGATGAAAATTATAGAAGGGTGCTCTTTGGCCATGGCATCAACCTCTCCGACAAGCACCCTAGGCCTAAAAACATATTCCTCTTCTCATTTGTTGTGTAATTATTGCCTTGGGAGGATCTTCAGCTACACCTCTTTTGCGCACCGCCTCCGGTCACTTCATTTGTTGTGGATGCCCTGGGTACACCGACTGTACAGCCGAATACGACTCGGTCTACGTCTCATCACTTCATCATGCGTGGCTTCATCGGCGACCGCTGCTACAATTTCCACCTCTTCCTCGATAGGACCCATCTTAATCTGCTTACAGACACTGTTCTTCACAAACTCCATATTTCTATTTGGTGACAAATAGCAGCACATGCGACACTTAGAGCGGACATTCCAAGGTGTTGAAGGGGCGGGGAATGTCATGGGCCTAATACCCATGGGCCAGATGGGCTAGCCTGACTCGGAGGCGACAGCAGCCAGGGTTGAGGCTACCGCCTCCCTATTTATGCCGCCAAAGGAGGGGCAGTCAGCATAAGGTGCAGCTGCACCATTCCATCCTTGGCAAGGCCGGTCCCGCTGGCATCTTTTATTAAGTATTAGCGATAAGATAGTTTCTTATTTTAGGAAGGATGACATCGTTCTATAAGATTCATTCCCCCTTAAGGGTCAAGTAATTATGAGGGTTAAGAAGTGTCAAGCCTCTTTATATAAAGGGAGGAGTTGTACCCAATTATAATCAAGGAAGAAAGATGAGGTTCACCTAGTCTCTCTCTCCCTATCGCTGCCCTCTCTCTCCCTCCCAGAACACTTCATCGCCCTCTACCTCCTCACAGCTGGCAACTATTGCGTCGCCGACAAAAGCCTCCACCGCCTCGCCCTACTAATCACGGTTACTTACTCCATGTGATCCCGCCCTCCAACATCGTCCCTAAAGTGTGTTCTGCTTCCTGTATATTGTTGATGAATACATCTATGATGTAGATACTTTCTTCTCATTTACACTGATGTGTATAATCATCTGGGATAATTTTTCTGTTAGATGTTGGACAATACTTTTGTGTCTTTTAAAAAATGATTATTATGATCTGTCACTAAAGCACATAGCCAGGATGAGAGATTGGAGGGCCCTTGATGCATATTATGAGTTGACTGGTATGTTGTAAAAATGGGTGTTACTAGCACTTGGTAGGGGAGGAAAATGGATAGCAGATATCTGTATTATCTGATATCCGTATTCGGCCAAACATAAATGTGGTAAGGAAAATCCATACCCGATTGACAGACGAATACGAATATGGATATATTTGAATTCATTTCCCAAATATGAATATGGATATATCCAAATATGTTTTCCCAGAAATGGATATGGATATCCATATCCGAATACATAGAAATACTTCTTTGGAATATAAATATGAGTAATATAAAGTTCTATTCTTTTATCTTGTTCTCTTAATTGTTTAATCAGACCTATTATTTTATTGTTTGGTACTATACCACGTATACTGTAGTGATAAATTTGGTCTTTTCATCTCCCATCTGTTAAGTATATATCTGACCCATCTCTGACTCTATATATTGAGAGCAAGTCTAATGGATGGTTATGTGACTTTTCTCGTGATTCCAGTCAAGGTAACATGGAATCTGAGCATGGTTTAGGGTTAGGGTTAAACTAATCTAATATAGCCACAATCCTGTCCTTTTTTTTCCCACACCGCCATATGGAGTTCGCCATTGTCACCATCAATGTTGGTCTACTCGTCATGCTGTTTTTCGTCTGCTGTCATGGATTCGGCCCGGCCTTGTCGCGGATTCTCCTTCCCGCGCCTGCCCATCGCGGAAATCGCGCTGTCGTTTACGCTCGTCGAGGATCCTGCTCGGCTCATCACAGACCCACCCTCTCGTGATCGGTTTCCTCTGCCTGTAATGTCGCTTGTCGCTCGTCAATCGCCTGTTGTGCGCCTTCTATCGCCAGTTCACCTAGGGAGCAGCCGACTCTGCTTGTCGCTCGTTGTGCACCTCCTGCAATCTTGTCCTGTCGCTGAGCAGCCATCGCCATACACCTCTTGTCGCCATTGGTCTTCACTGGGGTGATGTGTGCTACTGCTCCTGCTGGTGGTGGTGTTCGGCGTTTTGTTGTTGTTGGTGGTGTCTTTGGCTGCTAATGGTGGTGGTGGTTGTGGTTGTGTTCGGCTGCTACGGCTACTAGTGTTCGGCTTCTACTTTTGCTGCTGATTGTGGTGTTCGGCCACTGTTGCTGCTGCTCCTCTGTAGGGGTACTGGTGGTGGTGGTCACTTATTGTTGCACATGTTTGCTATTACTTCAGTCATGTCGCAACCTACTGTTATTACTATTTCTATCAAGCTGGATGGCCACAATTATCGAGAATGGGCTTTTTCTGTGAAAACTGTGTTGAAGGGTTATGCTCTAACATCCCATCTGACTGACGATACAACTATTGATAAGTCAAAAGATGGTTCTGGTGCTCCTGAAGTTAGGAGTTAACATAATGATAATGGAAGGGCAATGAGTGCTATTGTCACTAGTATGAAGGAATCCTTGATTATGAGTCTCGAGCGTCAGAAGATAGCTAAAGAAATATGGGTATGTTCAAATTAGTGGTGCTCTCTTGCATACACTGATGATAGGACTTTATGGTTTTCAGCAGAGTGATCTGTCCATAGATGAGTACTACACTTCATTCGATTGTTTGATGGGACTGTTACTCTCAATGCTACCTCAGTGTATCGAAGGAGTTCATGTTGCAAGAACAAGAACAAGTTCATTGAAAAGTTTCTCATGCACCAATTCTATCGTGGACTACGATCAGAGGGCTCGCTCGAGTGCTCAAAGGCGTCCAAAAGCCGGAATAGACGACTCGAGGATCCCGAGAACCTAGTTAGATGTACAATCCTATCCGGGGACCCAAGTTCAATTCGATGATGCGGTCGGTCAAAATGCTTATTTTTGCTGACCAAACTTGATTTCTCGAAGCCTCATTCCACATATTGGTAGGGAGCTTGATGATGAGTAGTATAGAACTATCATATCCGGACATTGTAGGATTTTTCATCATTCTCGGGGTATATCTCTATTCCTGGGAAGGGAATCTTTGGACACATGGAAACTACCCACAGATGCCTATGATATCTCGCAAATAGGGAAGTGTATCTCCAAGACTAAGGACTCCAAAGGCGATATGACAATCTCCCTATATATACGGAACCAAGGGAGCTTACTGAGGACAAACCATTAGAAGTCAATACAACTCCATTTACATCATTCAAGCCTACGGAAGCTTTACACCTTCGAGATCTCTGCAACTTAGATCTGCATTAGCTATTCTCCCCGATTACATGCAAGGAAGCCCTCCTGACTAAGTTTAGATCTATCTTGGCTAGCCAGCCACCGCTTGTAAACAGTCTCAGAGCATAATAGAAGACCAATAGGACATAGGGCTATTATCCTCAGGGAGGCCTGAACCTGTATAAAAACCTTGTGTGTGTTGTGTGTTTCATCTACTTGAGGCATCCCTCACTATTCATACAAATTCGTAAGATCGGTAGTTCACTAATCGTCGACAAGTACATAGGCAGAACTTCGAGCTCTTGCTACTGTCACATCAGAGATTGTATGGCTTCGCTGGTTATTGGCTGATTTTGGCATCTCTTGTGAAGCATTCACACCTCTTCTATATGATAATACTGGTGTCATACAATTTGCTAATGATCTTGTGAAGCATGAACTTACAAAGCATATTGGTGTTGATGCTTACTTTACTTAGTCTCATTGTCATAAAAAAACTATTGGTGTTGATCCGAATTGCAAGTTGTTGACTTCTTCATCAAAGCACATACTCGAGAGCATCATCGACTTTATTTGCTCAAACTCAATGTTTCTAAGCCTCTTATACCACCTTGAGTTTGAGGGGGTGGGGAGAGGGGGAGGGGTGTTAAGTATATATCTGGCCCATATATATTCTAGGCCCATGTTGGCTCATCTTTGACTACATATATTGAGAGCAAGTCTAATGGATGGTTATCCGACTCTTCCCGCAATTCCAATCAAGGTAACACCATCCAACAGTCCAAAATCATCTAAAGTTATGGTATTGTATTAAAAGTGGCTCTTTGCCTTAAGGTAAATGATCAATCCACTGAAAATAAAGATCCTTATGTTGAATTGTCGTCATGTTCGTGTAAAATAAATTTATTATTTCACAATCTGTCGTCGAAGTTGTAGGATATTCTCATACAACTGAATCTAGTATGTATTTGGATGCGAATTCGTATTCGAATAATCCGATTCGTATTCGCATTCAAGGATATTCGGATTCGTATTTGGATTCATAAAATATGGATAGCAATGTGAAAAGTGGACTATTCGATTCGTATCCGATCCGTTCCCACCCCTAGCACTTGGCATGTCTTTTTCTCCCTTATTTTTACTACCACTCATGGATAATTTGATTTTTTTAACCCGATTACTTAAACAATTTAGTTAGTGCTACATGAATAGCATCCTCCTGCAATATTCTAAATGTCAAACGCTTGTACTTTATTTATGTTTGTTAAACCATACTGTGACAGATTTCATGTCAGATTATTAATGTTACAAACTTGAACCAATTTGAGAGGCAATATTTGCCTTAGATAATGTATATAAAAAGAGCGCAATATTAAACTGCTAGAGCTTTCTCATGTAGCTTGCATTATAGTACCTCTTTGTTGACTTGCCGTATTAACATGTCCATCTTTAGGTTCCATTAGTGGATTATGCCATCTCATTTGGTTGAACTGCTTTAGTATATTTTCTTGTTTGGCTACCGGCTTCACATTGCAAATGGTTAGAGTTCTGTTCCAAAAAACAGAAGCAGAATTTGATAAAGTTTAATATGATGTGTCAACAGAGTACTAGAATATTCACAACTGTCCAGAACCGCAAACTGACCCTTTAGTTGATTTTTTTTGAAAAATTTATACTGTTAATGCAACTTAGCTGAAAGGGCATATATATTTCGCTGGGAACAAAGTTAGATAATACTTGGTATTTTATTCGTTTGGTGATAATTGTCATGCATTTGTAGTTATTACCCTTTTCTATATTTTCTTCCTTTACGCATTAGATTTGCTCCACACTGGTCTATACAAGGACAAGTTGATGTAATCTAGAATCAGGCTATATGCAAACTGGCATAGTTCAAGCGCAATTTGGAGTGGCATTTTCCAATTTCGTTTTGTAGAGTGGCATTTTGCAAATTGGCATGTTTAGAAGTAACATGGCTCCAATTCTGCCCCTGTTGAGGTCAAGCCCATTCCCCGGGTCATTTTGTACCTATAATATGAGGATCATCACACATATCCACCATATTCATTGTTTTGAACCAGCCACATCATATGCTCATGTAACTTACAAAGTGACTTTTGAGAGTTGTTCTTGATGGCTTCCAGCTTTTATTTCTTGACAGTTATAAAAGCTGCCCGATTGATAAAAAGTTGCTTCTTGTAGCTCCATCCAATTCCTTAATGATACCTGACCAAATTGCTATTTTCCAAAACTTTCTATTTAAAGCATCAATATCAAGCACGTGATGACCTGATATGAAGAATGTTCTTGTGCACTGTAGTAGTGCCTGTGTAACAAACATTGCTTTCAATTAAACAATTGCTAGATTATTTGCTGCTAAGATCAAGCCTTAGAAGATAATGTTGCTGGAACATTATGTAGCATTTGTAATGACTCCTAGAGCATTACTGGGTTGATGCAACTTTGGTAAAGGAAAATTTATTCACTCTTCCGCTTTATTGAGCGTAACGATTATAATAATCTCCTAATATCGAAGCCTCTCCTAAGAAATATAAATAAGACAACAACTAATGAGTTTTTTACTTGGCAGCCAAGATGCGTTGTCATATGTGGGCACTGTGCACGGTGCAGTAGCCATGTGAACTGTAGCTGCTGTGGCACATGCGAGCTCTTGATTTTTCATGATAATATGCTTTTGGTTCCACATGGACACTAATCTTGGAATGTGATTATTTGTTCTGGTTCTTCTGTACAGTTGATTTCCTTGAATACAAAAAACGTTCTTTGAGCTGGCGCAGGGGTTATATTTCTGTTGTTGGACGAAGCTAACACCATTGCACCACCCTTTCCTTTGCAGGTATTCTATTGTTAAAGCATTCTGCATTGCCTTTGTCATGACGTTCTTCAGTGTGTTTGATGTGCCCGTGTTTTGGCCTATCCTTCTCTTCTACTGGGTGGTATTGTTTACAGTCACAATGAAGCGTCAAATTCTTCATATGATAAAATATAGATATGTCCCATTCTCCTTTGGGAAACAGGTAGCCTGAAATAATCATTTATATTACTTGCTTGTGGATGTCTCGTGATATCTATCATCTCTTATGTTTGATACTTCGTTTATTTTATCAGCGTTATAATGGGAAGAGAGTAGCTTCTGCAGATGATCTCACTCTTCCCAAGGATTAGGTACTTCGGACTGCGAGATGCTTTTGTTAGTTATGTAGCAATTGGAAATGGCTTATAGTGGCTGCGGGGGCAGCTTCTCTGTAGGCTCTGAATATTGCAATGTTAACACCAAGCATTAGAACCTCATGGAAGGCATGGTTACTTTGCAATGCTGAGAAAATAGGCCATTATTTGATGGCCAACCCTTGCCCTCTATTTCCCCTGATGTTTCCATGTGTTAGGGTAAAATGACTGTACACAATTGTTGCTCCATATCGTACTGTATTATATGTGACTAAGAAGATGAACCAGACTATTGTATACATTTATTAAGTGCTTTGTTCTACAATCATATCTGGCTGGGCCCACTGTATCCTGCTATGCAGCATGTACGTTGATCAACTATGATGAGACCCTGTATGCCACCTGACGGCTTATGAAAAGCTTCTCCATGTTCATCACATATAATTGTAGCTGTGTGCCTGCTGGCGGGCGCGGCGTGATAGACTCAGAGAAGAATGGAGAAGATGGGCGGGGTAAGAGGAAGAAAACAGTACGGCGACAGGGGACTAACATGTGGGTCCTCTCCTATTTGCCGATTCATCGCAAGTAATTTTTTTTTTCTGTTAGGTGACTCGCTACCATTTTTTAGCTGAGGGGATGGATTGATAGTGGGAGGTTGAAAAATGGGCCAAATGTTGACTCTCTCCCTTTTACCAATCCTTGCACTAAAAAATAGCAATGCTTCCATTGCATTAAGCATCCTTAATCCGTGGTCGCTTTATCCAGTTAGCCATACGAGAAGAAACTTCTTGATGCATACATGGAATCCTTAACATATAAACTAGCTGGTACCTAGTGCGTTGCTGCAGAAGGACTTCACATATTTACATGTCCTCAGCTTTGATGTATCTTCAGCAGCTTCTTTCTCGAGAAAATCAATACTAGCTACAATTTCGGGATCCTTGCAAAGAGTTTATGAAGAAATAATTGAAGAATAGAAGATCACATCATCCTCTCCCCCTTAAAGCAAAGATATTATTGGGGAAAATAGACCAGTCTAAGAATAATGATTGACGATCGCTATCAAAAGTCACTTTGGAGCCTTTGGTCTTCGGACTCTCAGCAGGAGGTCTGGCCTTCAGAAGCTGCGAACCCTTTCGGACCACCTCTCTGGTACATACATGGCTTTCCGAAGACTCGGAGCTACAGCAAGTCCATCCAGAGCCTTCGGCCTCCGGACTCTCAGCAGGAGGCCTAGCTCTCAGAACCTGTGGACCCCTTCGGACCCCCTCTCCGGCACATATGTGGCCTTTCGAAGACTCGGAGCTACAGCAAGTCCCTCCAGAGCCTTCGGCCTCCGGACTCTCAGCAAGAGGCCAGGCCCTCAGAGGCTGCGGACTCCTTCGGGCTCCTCCTCCAGTGCCCATGTAGCTTCCCGAAGCCTAAAGATGTAGCCGGCCTCCAGAGATAATATCAGGGAAGAAAAGGACACCCCCTTGCAAATAACCCGACGCGAGGTGACGGGTGATTAATACCAGTGCAAGTGGTGCTTATCCTGACACCCCAGCGCAATGGAGTCGTCCTCACATCCCTGTCAATACGGTGCCGGGCCGCAATTTTGGCAACCGGCTCACCCCTCAGGGAGCAGGCACCACAATAGTTACCATAGTATATATTTATCCTCTATGCAGGATAAAAACTAGTTATCCGAGAAAAGGCCTAGTAATTTGGTCAGGTCCTAGATATTTGTACATCGTGATAACTTATACACTAAGCTATGTACCACCCTATAAATAGGGGGTAGTTGTCATCTGGAAAAGAAAGGTCACAAGGAGAACGCTCAAGGCAATACACAGTACACAAAGGTGCCTAAGCGCTAAACCACGTTGTGATACTCCCCCAGACTGATCCATTTTTCTACTATCAATATATTTGTAGTGTTCCTTCCTCTCAAACTTCGTCTCCAAGCTTGAGTCTCCTCCTTAGAAGAAACTCTCACCGTACTTACTGGGGCAAGACAAACTCTTGCTCCAACAGTGCGCTGTTTGTGGGGATACGAATAGAGAAGTGCTAAAGAGAGGTAGCAATCCACCAGAAAAACCACAAACGCACTAGCTGCTATATCCACCATTGCAACCATGCAACCATATGCGTGGTTGTCTCAGCCATGCACATCACGTGTACCCTCCAGCCCCGCTGCCGTATGGGACAACGTTCCTCCGGCCTTGACCAACCAAGAACCTTGGGTCGATACGGAAACTCCAAACGGCACGGAGTCCTTCCAGCCTCTGCATGGCGAAGACCTCGCAGCACCAGGAGAGGTCACAACCAAGGTCGTAGCCAGGCAGGCTGCTTTCCAGTGGTTCTGGGCGGACAAACCTAGGAATGTTCCTGCCTGGACTTGGTCCCAAGGTATCTCCTTTGACAACACCTGGGATGCCCCGGGCGAGCCAACATCTTCAGAGAATTTATCTACCCAGCATCCTCCTCGGGACCCTCTGGCAAAAGAGGGTTCCGAGGAGGCGCAAGGCTCCGGAGTGGGCAAACCTCGCCAACGCCCTCGACGCAGCCCTTGTGACGCCAACAACGCGTAGGGAACCCCAAGTCCACCTCATCCAGGGAGGCGTAGTCGGAGCCAACCCGGCTCCAAAAATCGGTTCACCAGACGACCTCGATGGTCTCCCCAAAGGAAAGGAGGCTCTAGGGAAACCACGGATTCCGGGGCACACGGCCCCAGACAGTGACCTCAACGTCAACCACAAGCTCCGGTACCCCCAGAGGCATACGGGTGTATCCTGCATGGACCAGGGCGTGGCCACAACACCAACGACTACCGAACCCTCATGAACCTGTGGGAGGAATACCTCAGAAGACAAGCAGGATACCTAGCCACAGAGGGAACCGGCGAAGGACGACACAGGGGTAGGAAGCCTAGAACAAACTCCCGGGCAAATCCCTGGCCCTTCGACCCCGCTCCGTCATCACCAGCCCCACCACCAATGGTGCAATATCCTAACGACGAGGACTGAGTTGGAGAACATCATCACCAGGATCCGGATGGATTACCTCCGAAGCCAGGCAATGGCTAAGGGCCGAGGGAGTCGGAGACCACCTTTCCTGACTAGCCTTTGGCTCAACCTCCGACACATGCCATCGTCAGGCTCCGGACGGATTACCTCTAGAGCTGAGCAACTGCTAAGTGCCGAGGGGGTCGAGGACCACCTCTCCCAGCCTAGCCGTAGGCTTCAAGGCCTTTAAGCCTCATAATAGAGGCCTTATTCTGGCAAAGGTACGCCCACTACTACCTATCGATAGTTTACATAGTTGGTATATCTTTCATACAGTACGATCAAAGTATGTTAGAGGCCTCCAACCTTACTGCTAGAAGTTTTTACAACAGATAGCCATTAGGTAGAAATGGTAGATCTAGATTACGTCCTTGTTTGGCAGTAAGCATTAGAACTTAAGTTACATCTTCATTTGACATGAGTTATAAATAGTCGTTTGACCAAGCTGTGTCTTACATTACAATTAGCTGCTATTACCAATAGTAGACTGCAAAACTTAACTAGTACATAACCATGCAAAAACCCACGCCTGCAGCCATGCCGCATGCCTAGGTCACCCAGAGGGCAGAGTATGCCAAGGTGTTCTGAAAGGTATTGCATAGCCTTGGTGGTGTTGAAGCCACGCCCCAGGGGATGTCCTCAGAGGCGGAGATGTGGTGTTGTGAGGAATGCTGTCGCAAGGAATCCTCGTTGCACGACATGCCTACACACCGCAGGCATAGCAAGCCTAGGTCACTGTGAAGTCATCAAGCCTAGGTTTTCTGGAAGGCGTTGCATAGCCTCGAGTGTGTAGATGCCGATTATCAAGGGACTTCCTTGATAATGTAGTTGCGACGCCCCCGAAGGATTTCTTCGGGAGGCATGACACGCCCACGCACCTGTAAGTATTGCTTGCCTAAACCTAAAGTCACCTGAAAAGGTTTCCTCGAGGGTAGGCTTTGCCCTGGTAGGCAGTGGAGTCCACACACCTGCAGTAGCACAGCGTGCCTAGGTCACCCAGAGGGAAGATTGTGCCAGGGTGTCCTCGAAGGTATTGCATAGCCTCGTAGTGTGGACGCCGCATATCAAGGGATGACCTTGATGTGAGGATGTTGTGCTCTGAGGAATGCTGTCGCAAGGAATCCTCTTTGCACGATATACTTATACACCGCCAGCGCAGCACACCTAGGTCATCGCGAAAGCATCAAGCCTATGTTTCTTGGAAGGTATTACATAGCTTCGATCGTATAAATGCCACACGACAGAGCACATCCTTGGTGAATAGTATTGCGGTGCACCCGGGGTGTTT
The DNA here is from genome assembly GCF_958298935.1 of Phragmites australis. Classification (NCBI taxonomy): domain Eukaryota; kingdom Viridiplantae; phylum Streptophyta; class Magnoliopsida; order Poales; family Poaceae; genus Phragmites; species Phragmites australis. The sequence goes on along the minus strand of NC_084936.1, from coordinate 13,574,149 downwards.
CCTCGGGAGCACGACAAGCCTACACACCGTGGGCGTAGCATACCTAGGTCACTTGGAACACATGACTGCCTAGGTTTCCTGGAAGGTATTACATAGCTCCGATAGTATGTAGAGCCTTCGGCATTAATACATGCCAAAGGGGATACAAAACCTCTGACAAAAAAAGGAGAGATCTACCAAAACTCCGGCAAAAACGGAGAGACTTACAAAATCTCCGGCAAAAACGTAGAGACCTACCAAACCTCTGACAAAAACGGAGAGACTTACAAAATCTCCAACAAAAATGAAGAGATCCAACAAACCTCCGATAAAAATAGAGAGTCTTAAAAAACCTCGACAAAAATGAAGAATCTTATAAAACCTCTGGCAGAAACGAAGAGTCCTACAAAACCTCCGACAAAAATGGGAAATCTTACCAAACCTCCGGCAAAAACGGAGAGTCCTACAAAACCTTTAGCAAAAATGGAGAGTCCTACAAAATCTCTGACAAAAACAGAGAGCCCTACAAAATCTCCAGCAAAAACGAAGAAACTTGCAAAACCTCCAGCAAAAACAGAGAGTCTAGCGAAAGCTCTGGCAAAAATAGAGAGTCTTACAAAGCCTCCAGCAAAAATGGAGAGACTTCCAAAAACCTTCGCGAGATAGAGCGTCTTCCAAAAAACCTCTGCCAGACGGAGAAGTTCTAAAAAGACCAATTGAATAAAAACCACGGCATCTTGAAGGCAAACGCCTCCATGATGGAGAAGTGCGAAACCCACTAGCCTCCGAGAGGCACAGCTAACAGATCAAAGAAGTATAGATCCCCCTCCCCGCAGGAAGAGGTATGGCCCACGTAACTCAAACACCTATGGTAAAATGGTAAAGTCATTTACCCTACAGTCTCATCTAAGACACGATTCATACGTCATTTATGAAGATCATGCTAATATTAAGTAAAAGCCCACTCTGCGTGGCACAGGAGATAGTGTGGAATCCCCAACTATTAATTACAAGGGTAGCAGCTTCCGGCACGCTGTCGCCAGGCTTTGGGCGGATTACCTCCGGAGCCGGGTAAGGGCTAAGGGTTGAGGGGGTCGAGGACCACCTCTCCCATTTAGTCTTCGGCTTCACCTCTGACGCGTCGTCGCCAGGCTCCGGACGGATTACCTCTAAAGTGAGGTAGCAGCTAAGGGCTGAGGGGGTCGAGGACCACCTCTCCCATCTAGTCTTCGGCTTCACCTCTGACGTGTCATCTCCAGGCTCTGGACGAATTACCTTCGGAGCCAGGTAGCGGCTGAGGGCTGAGGGGGTTGAGGACTACCTCTCCCATCTAGTCTTCGGCTTTTCCTCCGACGCGTCGTCACCAGGCTCCGGACAGATTACCACCGGAGCCGAACAAGGGCTAAGGGCCGAGGGGGGTCAAGGGCCACCTCTCCCATTTGGCCTTCGGCTTTGCCTCCGACACGCTGTTTCCAGGTTTCACCTTTGCCTCCGAAGCTGAGCAGCGGCTAAAAACCCGAAGGGTCATGGACCACCTCCAGAGCTTGTCCCCAAAGGTTCCAGATGGACTTTGTTGGGCCGGAAATCTGGAACAAATTTGGAAGAAGGCCCTGCCAATACTGAACCCGAGGAGTACGCGATGATCGGGAATGATGAGGTCGTTGCTTCTTCGCCTGGCCCTCCTTAGTTACCCTACATGTCTACCACTACCAGATTCCCGAGGCCACCTCTCCCGTGGAAGGAACAAAACCAGCTATGTTCTATGTGAAGGCTCAGTACCTCGGTCATCCGAAAGACTAGCCATCGCCTACAAAGAGGACGAAGAAGCGCGACACGAAGGCGCGAAGGCACACAGACATGCGGTCACTTGCTCAAAGGATCCCCTTACACTTCAGCCCAAAAAGAGATACAATCACCCCAAAAGGTCCAAATTATATCATTAAACAAATCATGTATCCGGAGGACGCGTACAAAGAAGCAACAATACAAAGGCCGCCACGGAGGAGACAGACCTCAAAAGAGCAAACCAAGCGGAGAAAGAGTACAAGGTGGCAAAAGGCAACTATGGCTTGTGGCAGGGCCATAGTCGAACAGCAAGACATGGATGTCCACGAAGAACCACCGAAGGCCACCTTGGCCTCCTACGGATCCTGGCAGGGGCCGCGCATGGAGCGACGTTTGCACTTCATTCGTGGCCTACCACCACGGAAGCTGATGCAGTAGCCGGCCCCCGAGCTGTCAGAAGACGAAGAAGAAACCGAAGGAGCCTCCTCCCACTTCTTCCCGGCCCCCTCCCTCGCCGCCGAAGCCTGCTCCTCCTTGCCACTCTCCCTCCGTAGGAGATCCCAGTCAATCTCCTCATCGTCGTTGAAAATATGGATGATCTTGATAGGCGTGGTCTCCCGAACCAGGGGTTGGGTAGGGGCGGCAGGCAGCAGTCCACCCCGTAGGGACGGGGGTCGGACGGCCACCAGTGCCACCATCGGTAGCCGAGACGACCTAGCCCCAGTAGAAGCAGTCGAGATCATCGACATTTCGGAAGAGGATGGGGAGAAAGACGATGCCATATTCAAAGTCAAGGTTGAGTACTCACTGGCGGGGAAGTGATAAATCCAGTTGGGTGACCCCAGCTTTATATCTGGGCGAAGTGGCCATGTACGCCTGGGAGGTGAAGTCGAACCAACGCGGCATCACTCCATGGCATTCGTTAATAATCTCTGGCGGTCCGTGGCCATATCCCGGTCCTTCCACCGACACATGGCAACATCCCACGACAATACCTTGTTTTCTTGCATGAACGTCCCGTCATGTTAATGACATAGAACCCTTTCGACGCATCCCAGGGGTGTGGGCACAAGACCCTAAACGAACCCACACATTATCCAGTCGGAACACGCCAGTGACACATCCCATCCTACCACCCTCAAACTGGTGAACATGGGGATTCCTCGATCCCACATGTAATCCCCCACTCTGACAAACTCAAATGTCCAGAAGACCCATTACAAAAAAGTCCGAAGAATCTAAATCAGCCTCGGCACGGACCCCAAAGCATGTCACCTCCACCGACACCCCTCTGGCCTCGGGTCCCGATACCGCACACACAAACTCCAGCAAGCTCTGAGGCGTGCCTCCTCTACTAATATGTCTTCGGTCTTCGACTTCAACTTCGATGCCGGCTGCACCTCCGACCTCAGCATAACCCCAGGGCATGTCGCCACCACCAATGCACCATCAGCCTTAAGTTTCACCATCAACGTCCACAGTTTCCGCCGAAAAACTCCTCAGGGACAGGAAATGGCCTTCGGGTATTCTTGTTACAAGCCCATCCTGGAGTTAGTTTTCCTCTACATCCTCTCACCCCTCCAAATGTTGAGGCCAAATAATGAGGGGGTACTGTTGGGGGAAAATAGACCAGTCTGAGGATAATGGTTGACGATCGCTATCAAAGGTCCCTTTCGAGCCTTCGGCCTTTGGACTCTTAGCAGGAGGCCTAGCCCTCAGAAGCTGTGGACCCCTTCGAACCACCTCTCCGCCACATACGTGGCTTTCTGAAGACTCGAAACTACAGCAAGTCCTCCAGAGCCTTCAGCCTCCGAACTCTCAGTAGGAGGCCTAGCCCTTAGAAACTGCAGACCCCTTCGGACCACCTCTCCCGCACATCCGTGGCCTTCCGAAGACTCAGAGCTACAGAAAGTCCCTCCAGAACCTTCGACCTTAGGACTCTCAGCAGGAGGCCTGACCCCTAGAGGCTGTGGACCTCTTCGAGCCACCCCTCCGGTGCCCATGCAGCCTTCCGAAGCATAAAGATGCAGCTGGCCTCTGCAGATAATATCAGGGAAGAAAAGGACACCCCCCGCAGCCAATCCGACACGAGGTGATGGGCGATTAATGCTAGTGCAAGTGGTGCTTATCATGACACCCCAGTGCAATGAAAGTTGTCCTGACATCCCTGGCAATGCGGCGTCGGACCGCAATTGGCAACCGGCTCACCCCTCAGGGGGAAGGCACCACAATAGTTACTATGGTAGATATTTATCCTCTATGCAGGGTAAAAAGTAGTTAGCCAGGATAATGTCCAGTAATTCGATCAGGTCCTACATATTTGTACATCGTGATAACTTACACACTAAGCTACGTACCACCCTATAAATAGGGGGTAGTGATCATCTGGAAAAGAAAGGTCATAAGGAGAACAATCAAGGCAACACACAGTACACAAAGGGGCCCAAGCGCTAAACCACGTTGTGATACTCCCCCCCAGACCGATCCATTTTTCTACTATCAATACATTTGTGGTGTTCCTTCCTCTCAAACTTCGTCTCCAAGCTTGAGTGTCCTCCTTAGAAGAAACTCTCATCGTACTTGCTGGGGCAAGATGAACTCTTGCTCCAACAGACATCCTTAACTTTAAAGTGATTTCAGCAACACCTTTCTTCTTCTTTACAGTAGCAAACACCTCATCTTTATAGCACTTTCCATCATCAGCTTCAGCACAGGATGCACTCCCTTGTACACAAAAAGAATAATTATTGGAATGACCTCTATGTGCTGCATGAAGATCAAACTTCCATGTTCTTTAGGCCCGTACATGGGCATGTTCAGCCCGTTTGACTGAATAGGACCCCCAAAAGTTAGGGGCCCCCAAAACTTGAGTTAAGTATACACTTAGCATCCCTACAATAACATTAGATGAGAGGAAGGCAGGAAGGAAGCAATGATCTAGATTCCAGAGTCAATACGTTCCAATCTTTTAGTTGATCAAGCTATTTCTTCGCTTACTAGGAGGTTTGAACAATACTAGGGATATCAAAATACTTTTGGTTTCTTGTTTACTTCACTATATTGCAGTCCTTGGATGATAAGAGTTTGCTGTCTTCTTGTGCTAATCTTGAGATTGCACTTAAGAGTGGCAAACATTCTGACATTAATGGTAAAGAATGTATGTGGAGTTAAAGTTCCTCCAAGATTTTATCCCTGAGGAAAATATGGGGCCTCTCGACATTCTAAAGTTTTTGAAATGGCATGGCTGTTTTCCTAATGCAGCTATTGCATACAGAATTTTGTTAACTATTCCCTTTATTGTTGCATCTATAGAAAGGAGCTTTTCTAAATTGAAGTTGTTAAAGTCTTACTTGCGTTCTACTATGACTCAAAAAAGACTAAATGGATTGGCAATGATAGCCCTTGAAAATGATGCTTTCAAGAAGATTAACTATGAAGATGTAACACCCAGTTTTAAAAGAACAAAACTGGGCACAACACATGTATGCTAGGATCAAGTTTCATACATGTACTTACTTCATTAGTGTATCATCACAATGTCAAGATTACAACGATAATTAACTATTACAAAAGGACCCGAGGGTCTAAAAGAAAACACAGCGGAACTAAAAAGAGGTCTTCAGCGCCAGCGGGGCCTCCATCTTCCACAGGCATTGACCAAGGGCAGACCAGCCTAGAATAGCAGCTCCGAGTCGAAGTTGTCCTCGTCGAAGGTAGCAGCTTCATTGACGGCTTTTGAACAGCGGGATAATGCAAGGAAGGGGAGAACAAGTGTGAGTACAAAAATGTACTCCGCAAGTGGAGGGAAACATGATATGGGGTTTAAGTCAAGGAAAGGTTTAGACATGGGTTAACTGCACTAAGCAACCTTAACCTATGATTCCAACAACATGCATCCTATTTACTAAGTGAAGACACAACTATGACAAAAGGATTGACTTATCGGATTTCATCCGACTACCAAGAATCACCAAGTAATTCCATTACCCAGCTACCCAACCAACCAGACCAAACCCTGATTCCATCTAATCTTGAAGAAGTCCAAGTTCGCTCTTGACCATGAGCACGGCTAATTAGTCAGTTTTATACTCTGCAGAGTTTGCACAGCTTTCCCCATAAGTCATGATTCCCGTGTTGCTTCACACTTCTGGGATGTGGAGTCGGGGTCTCACTACAAGGCCTTTACAAAGCTCCCACTAACCTGCAGTCACCCACTGAGGTTTCACCACTAACAGACGATTCCATCGCTGAAGAGGCCCCCTCTTGTGCCACATTACCATTCAACGGTGCCCATAGAACCAGAGGGGTGGCTAATTAATTGGATAGGCCGTACCCATTTAAGCCTTGTGGTTGTGCGAAACTAACTTGGTTACATGTTCAAGAACCGGTCCTTAGGAACCCACATAGGAACAACCACAACGAACTGTGCACTACTGGCACACGTGCATTCCCGCACCAACATCGATAACCATTCTGTTGGGATCCCTATACCATGTTGCTACAAAATTACCCTTTCTCGATTGATGAGGACATCCCTCCTACGGATGCAAACGAAACTCCTCAAGTTGCTGTGCAAGGTCCAATTACTTGCGCTCGCGCTCGACTCTTAAATTTACAGGTGAACTCGTTCCTAAGCAATTCTTTTTGTGAGTTTGAGAATAAATTGCTACCTAATGATTTAATTGTACTTAGGAACACAGGAGAGGACCAGCAAGGGCGTGGAGAAGGCCTTCGAGGCGTGGAGGGCCAGCGCGGACGTCCGGTTCAAGATGGAGGCCCAAACCGATTCGATTTCGTTTCTGTTTCGGACTCCAGAAACAGCCCGCACTAAAACGGACGCCCAGGTTGCATACGGAGTCGGATTTGGGCGTACTATAGATGGATGGAAAGATAATTTCAAGACGCTTCCAATGGCACCAGTATCAGGCTCAAATTCATCTGGAGTTAACGGGAATCGTCCGAATAAGTTGACGTCCAGAATCTGTCTCGGCGATGCGACGTCGTATTTTGGTCTTTGGGCCTTGGATCGTGTTGGAGCCCAATAGGGGCGCGTCCAGAGGGTCTTGCACGACCCTAGAGTCTCCATAAACAGCTGTCGTGCCGTCGTTTAGGGCTGGGTTTTGCTTAAGTTAATCTGTCAAGAACAGTTCGCCGCTAGATCGGTTTGTGAGACCCCAACTTGTGAGCTTAATCAATTCATCTGCAATTTTCCAGATTGTGTTCTTCTTGGTTCTTGCTTGTGTCTTCGATTCGCGGGCAAGGATTAGCCTTCGTGGCGAGGTCAATCGCGCAGTGCACGGTTGATAACCCGAGGAGAAGTGGTGCTGCGATTGCGGGGTTCGAATCTTATTGATTGGAAGCCGGATCGTTTGTGTCAAATCTCCACCAAATCGTTAGTTATCCCCACCTGACGGAAGATCGGGACCCCCTGTTCCCATCAAGTGGTAATCAGAGACTCAGGTATAACTGTCAGGCTTACCCTAGTTCGCGTGTGTTTCTGTCTTTCGTCCCATAGTCCACAAAAACAAAAAATTTAGGTTCTAGTTTACCCGTCCTACAACCGTGTTTAGCCTTTGCATAGACACTTTCAGAGTCCGTAGTGTTGAGTTTATGTCCTAGTCGTGTCTTTGTTGCTGGTTTAGTGCGTGTTTTAGTTCAATTGTGTTTCCCCTTTGCAACCCTAGCCGCCACCTCCACAGCTCATAGCCGCGCAATTTTTTTTGATCGTCGTTTTCCTACCATATTTGTTTGATCCGGTGCTAGGGTTCATCAATTCCACCAGTTTCCACCATCATATACACCTACCCAGATCACCACGCCACTCCAGACCAGTGTCCATATATCCGCTGCCACCGTATCACCCCCCACCGCCAATCCAATTGTGTTTTTCCCCATATGAAAATCATAATCGGAAGCCCTAATTTCAAACGGCCATAACTCCCTCATACGGACTCCGAATCAGGAAATTTTTGATTCTACGGACATCTACACGAAATTTCCCATCCACTGGCCACCGCTTTGCTGGTTTTGACGATTTTAGAATCCCCAAATTCGTCTCAGAAAATTGTCTGTTCGAGATTCGAAGTTTTGGCACGCTTTTTAAAGATTTTGCAGAAATTTCCTAGGCCACATCTTAAGTCTGATTGAGCTGAAACTTTGTGTGGTTCCTTTTCCAGTGTGCCTATTGGAGAAAAAAATATCAAAAAAATAAAAGAAAAAAGTGAAAGATTTTGATTCCTACTAGTGCCTGGCTGTCACGATAGCGTCCATTGAGCTCGATTCCAGAGAGGCTGTTTTGCTGAATTGTGCTGGTTTTTGCCTAGTCCGTGAGTTGCTGTTGTTTCTCCTATCCATACTCGAGCCTTCCTTGTTAGCACTCCTGTTCTAGGACACGTATAGGCCAGCAACTAGGACAAGTGTACTTTGGACCTTTATTCAGCATTGCTATCTGTTATTGAATTGTGTTCCACTCACATACATTTTTTTTTGTGTGCCCTCCGAGCTCCACATATCATCTTCTGATCAATACAGTTTTGACCTTGCAATCGCGGTTTCACTCCTTCTCGGTAAGTATCACGAACCAGCCTCCGATTGTACCGTCCTCTGTATTGTGTTTTTCGTAAGATACTTGTAAGCGCTCAGTAAGACGCATTAGAGTGTGTGCCTTTTCCCATCAAAGAGAGCGTAGTCGGATTACCAGAGAGAGCATAGTTGGATTATTAGGGATAACCTTCACTGTTTGTTCCTGTTTTTGGTGTTTACAATGGCAGGAGATGATATGAAGATTCCCACAGATTTCAACGAATGTGTCAGTCGCGAAGAGCTAGAAGCTGCTCGGCAGCTTATGGAGGAAAAGATGGAGGAAACGGTCCGCAAGTCTGTCCATGACGCGCTTATTGCGATGCAGCTTGGCACCATGCTGGAGCGGGTGGACAGACAGGTGTCCGAGCTCAATGATAGAATTGCTGCATTGGAGACACGTCCACCTCCACACCCACAGAACACCGGTCCACGCTTTCCAGATGACGCGGTGTTTGATGCCAACGGTAATTACGTTGAAGCAGCTACCAAGGAAGCACGCCTACGACGTCGTCTCCGCACCAACACAGAAGGTATGGGTGGTGCTCACCATCAGCATGGTAATAATAATCGTGTACCCGATGATCCTTATGCTAAGATTAAATTCACAATACCATTTTTTTCGGGTCATTATGATGCTGAGGGATATCTGGATTGGGAGATGACAGTAGAGCAGAAGTTTTGTTCCCACCTTGTGCCTGAGCAACATAGAGTTAGACAAGCCACTAGTGAGTTTAAAGATTTTGCTATCATTTGGTGGACGGGCTTAGCTGCAGATGGTGCTTTACCTACCATGTGGGAAGAACTTAAGGTGGCTATGCATGATAGATTTGTTCCCCCATCTTATCATAGAGACTTGCGTAAGAAATTGATGCGTTTAGAGCAAGGGGATAAATCTGTGCAGGATTATTATGGTGACCTTCAAAAGGGGTTGATGCGTTGTAGCATCGTGGAGGGGAATGAGGATTCCATTTGTCATTTTTACTCGGGATTGAGGCGTGAAATTCAGGACATAGTTGATTTTAAGGAATTTAACTCTGTCGGCCAGTTGTTCCAGTTTGCTATGCTTGCAGAGAAGGAATTGCAGGGACGCCAACAGCATAAAACCCGGAGTAATTTTGGCGCTTCCTATGCGCCAAAGACGACTACATCAGCACCTCCTTCGAGTGCCCGCGTACCACCACTACTACCACCAGCTCAGGCCGCTGGTAAGCCTTCTTTGCAGGTACCCGCCAAGAAATCAGATTCAGCGCCTTCCAGTGGTCGCACTTTGAGCATTCAGTGCCACCGCTGCCATGGGCTTGGCCACGTGAAGAAGGATTGCCCTAGCCAACGGGCGTACATTGCTACAGATGATGGCTACATTAGTGCTTCGGATGTTGATGAGGATGATGACACGAGTGCCGTTTCCGGCGATGACAACATGTATGATGCCAATGCTTTGGGTGGTGCTGCCACGGCGGGTTTCCGGAACATTATTGTGCAGCGTGTCCTTAGTACTCAGCTTGAGCAATCAGAGAGGCAGCAGCGCCATAATTTGTTCCAAACCTTCTTCGTCATCAACAATCGACGTGCCCGTGTTATAATTGATGGAGGAAGCTGCAACAATTTGGTGAGTTTAGATTTGGTCAAGAAGCTTGGCTTGGCCACAAGACCACGGCCACACCCCTATCATATTCAGTGGTTTAATGATTCCGGCAAGGTTAAGGTAACACAAACAGTACGCGTGCATTTTTCCATTGGTATATATTCTGATTTTGCTGATTGTGATGTAGTACCTATGGAAGCATGCTCTCTTTTGTTGGGTCGACCTTGGGAATATGATAATGATGCACGTCACCATGGTAGAAGTAATAAATACACCTTCATACATCAGGGAAAGAAAATTACTTTGCTGCCTTTAACTCCTGCTGAAATTGTTCAAGCTGAAAAGGATAGAGCTAAAAGTGCAAAAAATGAACCTCATGTTAAACCTGAAAATCAGCAAGCAATTAAATTGAAAGCCCCTGTCATGCTTGCAACAAAATCTGATCTTTCTGGACTTCATGATGATGATACTTGCTGCTATGCCTTGATTTGCAAAGATGCTTTATTTTCCATTGATGATATTGCTAGCACTTTCCCTGCACCTGTGACTAACCTTTTGCAGGAGTTCAGAGATGTTTTCCCCTCTGAGATACCTCCAGGCCTTCCTCCCATTCGCGGGATTGAGCATCAAATTGATTTGATTCCTGGAGCGAGCTTGCCCAACCGTGCTGCATATAGGGCCAACCCTGAGGAGACTAAGGAGATTCAGCGCCAAGTCCAAGACCTTTTGGACCGCGGGTATGTACGTGAGAGCCTTAGTCCTTGTTCTGTTCCTGTCATTTTGGTTCCAAAAAAAGATGGCAGTTGGCGCATGTGTGTCGATTGTAGAGCCATTAACAACATCACCATCCGGTACCGTCATCCTATTCCTCGATTAGATGATATGCTTGATGAGTTAAGTGGTTCTAAGATTTTCTCTAAGGTTGATTTACGCAGTGGTTACCACCAAATTAGAATGAAATTGGGCGATGAATGGAAAACTGCCTTTAAAACCAAGTTCGGCTTGTATGAGTGGTTAGTCATGCCTTTTGGGTTAACTAATGCACCTAGTACTTTCATGCGTTTGATGAACGAAGTTTTACGCCCATTTATTGGCAAATTTGTGGTGGTTTATTTTGATGATATCTTGATTTACAGCACATGTTTATCTGAACATCTTGATCATCTACGTGCTGTTTTTGATGCTTTGCGAGCCGCGCGCTTATTTGGTAACCTCGAGAAGTGCACCTTTTGCACCGAACGAGTCTCGTTTCTTGGCTATGTTGTGACTCCACAGGGCATTGAGGTGGATGAGGCCAAGGTGCATGCCATTCAGAGTTGGCCAACGCCTTCGACGGTGACACAAGTGCGGAGTTTCCTTGGACTTGCAAGATTTTATCGCCGTTTTGTGAAGGATTTCAGCACCATCGCTGCCCCTTTACATGAGCTGACCAAGAAGGGTGTTTCATTCCATTGGGGGCAGCCACAGGAGGATTCTTTTGCTCTTTTGAAAGACAAGCTTACTCACGCGCCGCTACTCCAACTTCCTGATTTTGGTAAGACTTTTGAGCTTGAATGCGATGCAAGTGGAGTTGGCATTGGTGCTGTTTTGATGCAAGGAAGTAAACCCGTTGCTTACTTTAGTGAGAAATTGCATGGGCCTGTTCTTAATTATTCCACGTATGATAAAGAATTGTATGCTCTCATTCGTTCTTTAGAAACGTGGCAACATTATTTATGGCCTAAGGAATTTGTTATTCATTCGGATCATGAATCACTTAAACATCTTCGTTGCCAAACGAATCTGAATCGTAGACATGCTAAGTGGGTGGAATTTCTTGAATCGTTTCCCTACATCATTAAACACAAGAAGGGGAATGATAATGTGATTGCGGATGCTTTGTCTCGACGCTATGCCATGTTGTCTCAACTTGATTATCGTATTTTTGGACTTGAAACGATTAAGGGACAATATGCTCGAGATGATGATTTTAAAGATGTGCTTTTGAATTGCAAAGAGGGACGTACATGGAATAAATTTGTGCTTAATGATGGATACTTGTTTAGAGCTAACCTTCTATGCATTCCAGTTGGATCCGTTCGTCACTTGTTGTTGCAGGAAGCACATGGCGGTGGTTTGATGGGCCATTTTGGTGCTAAGAAGACGGAGGATGTGCTGTCCACACACTTCTTTTGGCCTAGGATGCGGCGTGATGTCGAGCGCTTTGTTTCTCGATGCACTACGTGTCAAAAGGCTAAGTCCCGATTGAATCCACATGGTTTGTATATGCCTCTTCCTATTCCTTCGGTTCCGTGGGCTGATATTTCTATGGACTTTGTTTTGGGATTGCCTCGGACAAAGAGGGGGAGCGATAGTGTTTTTGTTGTGGTCGATCGCTTTTCTAAGATGGCACATTTTCTTCCTTGTCATAAAACGGATGATGCCGTTCATATTGCTAACCTCTTCTTCAAAGAGATTGTTCGCTTGCATGGTATGCCTTCTACTATTATTTCAGATCGTGATGCAAAATTCTTGAGTCACTTTTGGCGTACGCTATGGAACAAATTGGCTACAAAGCTGCTGTTTTCTACAACATGTCATCCACAAACAGATGGTCAGACAGAGGTTGTAAATAGAACATTGTCTACAATGCTGCGAGCGATATTGAAGCAAAATTTGAAGCTGTGGGAAGAGTGTTTACCTCATGTTGAGTTTGCATATAATCGAGCGGCTCACTCCACCACCAAGGTAAGTCCTTTTCAGGTAGTGTATGGCTTTAACCCTCGTGCTCCCATTGATCTTTTGCCTCTACCTACTTCTGAGCGAGTACATAGTGATGCTACGGAGCGTGCTGATTTTATTTTGAAATTGCATGCTTCAATTAAAGAGAACATAGAAAAGATGACTGAAAAGTATAGAATTGCTGGTAGTCAAGGTAGAAAGGAAGTTCAACTTGAACCAGGTGATTTAGTGTGGTTGCATTTGAGAAAAGATAGATTTCCAGATTTGCGAAAGTCTAAATTGATGCCACGTGCTGCTGGTCCATATAAAATTTTGGCAAAGCTTAATGACAATGCATATAAGCTTGAGTTGCCTCCCGAGTTTGGGGTTAGTCCCACTTTTAACATTTCAAATTTGAAGCCATATTTGGGAGAAGAAGATGAGCTTGAGTCGAGGACGACTCCTTTTCAAGAGGGGGAGGATGATGAGGACATCCCTCCTACGGATGCAAACGAAACTCTTCAAGTTGCTGTGCAAGGTCCAATTACTCGCGCTGGCGCTCGACTCTTAAATTTACAGGTGAACTCGTTCCTAAGCAATTCTTTTTGTGAGTTTGAGAATAAATTGCTACCTAATGATTTAATTGTACTTAGGAACACATGAGAGGACCAGCAAGGGCGTGGAGAAGGCCTTCGAGGCGTGGAGGGCCAGCGCGGACGTCCGGTTCAAGATGGAGGCCCAAACCGATTCGATTTCGTTTCTGTTTCGGACTCCAGAAACAGCCCGCACTAAAACGGACGCCCAGGTTGCATACGGAGTCGGATTTGGGCGTACTATAGATGGATGGAAAGATAATTTCAAGACGCTTCCAATGGCACCAGTATCAGGCTCAAATTCATCTGGAGTTAACAGGAATCGTCCGAACAAGTTGACGTCCAGAATCTGTCTCGGCGATGCGACGTCGTATTTTGGTCTTTGGGCCTTGTATCGTGTTGGAGCCCAATAGGGGCGCGTCCAGAGGGTCTTGCGCGACCCTAGAGTCTCCATAAATAGCCGTCGTGCCGTCGTTTAGGGCTGGGTTTTGCTTAAGTTAATCTGTCAAGAACAGTTCGCCGCTAGATCGGTTTGTGAGACCCCAACTTGTGAGCTTAATCAATTCATCTGCAATTTTCCAGATTGTGTTCTTCTTGGTTCTTGCTTGTGTCTTCGATTCGCAGGCAAGGATTAGCCTTCGTGGCGAGGTCAATCGCGCAGCGCACGGTTGATAACCCGAGGAGAAGTGGTGCTGCGATTGCGGGGTTCGAATCTTATTGATTGGAAGCCGGATCGTTTGTGTCAAATCTCCACCAAATCGTTAGTTATCCCCACCTGACGGAAGATCGGGACCCCCTGTTCCCATCACCGATTCTTGTTCCATAATTCATTAGTCAAGATTAACATTTTTTCCAACCATGACTGCACTAGCATACACTACCCATTTTATAAAATGGTAAAACAATGTCGACAAGGAATATTGATTCAAAACTAATAAACCCTAACATGGGATTTCATATTTAGGCAAGCATGCACATTGAAGGATTAAAACTACACCTTCAAATCCTAAAATAGGGACAAAATGTTCAAGAACACTTGCCTTCGACGGAGTGTTGCTCAAAATCTTCGAATGCTTGGTCTTGGAGATTGCCGAACTGCTCAGCTCCTAATCGACATACCGGAAAAAGCACACACAAAGTAAATCCTAAGAACAGTACACCAAACAGTGCTAAATCTAGATAAAAACCATATAAAAAGATTCTACACGCTGCTATGAACATCTGGGCACGAAAATCGCCCAAATCGGAGCTACGAGCAAAAAGTATTGAGCTTTTGAAGTTTTAGGGGCTATACTACAAGTTTTAGTTGATTTACAGAGAAATACTGAATTGTTTTTATACTGAAAAAGTGGATTTATGGCGCAATGAAGCATTTACTGATTTATTTTTCTGTTGAAAATTCCATGAAATATGTCTACAGGCCCTATGGACCACGGCCTTATGGCCAGTCCACGGCTCACGGTAGACCGGGGCTCAAAGGGTTATTGGCCAGTCTAATCCGGGCTGTTGGATGACGATCGGGTGGCCGAGATTCAATTGGGGTGGTGGACGGCGGCGCTGAACGGGTCAGATGGCGGCTGATGGCGGCGAGCGACCAGAAGCTCACCAATCCGATGCAAAGAGGCGCCTCCAGCCACGGTTTCAATGGTGCTTGGCGCAATAGAGAGAAGAGAGGAAGGGGAGTCTCACCATGGGCTCGACGGCAGCGGAGGGGCTCCGGAGATGGCTGGCGACGGAGAGGAAGGCGGTGGTTGACGGAGACACGATGGGGACGGCGTCCGACGATGAATTGAGCTCCGGGAAGAGTCAGGGTGAGCTTCTTGAGGTCCGGTGACACCAAAAAAGGAAGAAATGAGGTCAAGTACGGTTCGGCTGAGGAGAATCAAGGCGGCGATGAGCTTCTTACCGTCAACAATGGCGGAGACAACGGCGAGCTCGATTTCGTGCGTGAGAAAGAGGGGAAATGGGTGTTTCGGGTGGGGAAACTTGCAAGGAGAGCGATGGGGAGCTTATATGCGAGAGAGAGGGAGAGGGATGGCCGGAATCGAAGGGATTGGCCGGCGACCATAAATGGCAATAAAGCTTCAGTTTCCATACTTAAGAGGGGTAAATCAAGGGGGAAACGGCCAGGGAGGAGGTAATGAAGGGAGGGGATCGCGGTGGTGGGGTTTGATTATTTATGGCGCGGGCAGGCGTGGATTGGAAACAGTGTGGTGATTGGGGGCGGTCGGGAGGAAGAAGGCAAGTCACGAGTGAGCGCTCGGCTGGCGGCTCAGGCTGGGCCTGCTTGCTAGAGTGAGGGGTCGGGGAGGGAGTGGCTCGGCTGCAGTGCAGGCCAGCTCGGCTGGCCTGGGCTGGTGTGGGGAGGAGGGGCGCGGCCCACGGGAGAGAAAAGAAGAGGGCGCGAGGAAGGAGGATTGGGCCGAGGAGAAAAGGATTTCAGCCCAAGAACTCTTTTCCATTTTCAAAAGCCTTTTCTATTTTAGATTTCAAACAATTTCAAAAAGGGGTTTAAATGGGTGACTTCTAGCGAAATTTCGTAATTTTTTTCCACGCATAAAAACCTTATTGCATCTGTAACGACATGAATGCAATAAAAATTTAACGTAGGCCAATTTAAATTTAGAAATTAATTTCCCTATTGAACAAAATTGCAACCACGTATTTAAGTTCTAGCAAAATTTCAAATTATTGCAAAAGTTGAAATTTAGGTTGTTACAAACCTACCCCCCTTAGGCTGAATCTCGCCCTCGAGGTTCGGAAGGATCGGAGAAGAGATGGGGAAACTCGGTCTTCAGATCATCTTCTCTTTCCCAGGTTGCTTTTTCTTCTGAGTGATGCTTCCACTGCACCTTGCACATTCGGACTCGTCTATTTCTGGTGACCTGTTCTGACATATCAAGAATCTTGACTGGATACTCAGAATATGAGAGATCCTCTCACACATCCCGTTCTTCTACTGGCAACTGTTCTTTGGGAACTCTTAAGCATTTCTTTAACTGTGACACATGGAACACATTGTGTACTCCCGAGAGTTGAAGTGGTAACTCAAGCTGGTAAGCTACTTCTCCTCGTCTTCCCAATATCTTGTACGGACCAATAAACCAAGGTGAAAGCTTGCCTTTAACCTTGGATCTGTGTAGACCTCTGATCGGTGATACTTTGAGATACACGAAATCTCCGACTTCAAAAGTCAGTTCTCGGCGTCGATGATCTGCATAACTCTTCTGCCTTGATTGTGCTATTTTCAGATTATCTCTGATCTCTTGCACTTGTCTTTTTGCTTCTCTCAGAACTTCTGGACCGAAAACTTGGCTCTCTCCGGTCTGATTCTGGAACAACGGGGTTCTACACTTCCTTCCATATAAGGCTTCAAAAGGAGACATCAGACTAGCCTGGTAACTGTTGTTGTACGAGAATTTCTCATACGGCAGATTCTTATCCAAACCATTGCCATTCTTCAAAGCACACGCTCTCAACATGTCTTCCAGAATTTGATTTACTCTTTCTATCTGCCCGTCAGTCTGCGGGTGATATGCTGAGCTGAAATTCATCCTTGTATCCATTGATTCATGTAGACATTGCTAGAATCTTGAAGTAAACTGACTGCCACGATTGGATGCAATTATCTTGGTTACTCCATGGAGACATACAATTCTGGACATATACAACTCAGCTAGTTTCGGACCTCGATAGGATTCTTTAACTGGAATGAAGTGAGCTACTTTTGTCAGACGGTCAACTATGACCCATATAGAATCATACCCTGACTGGGTTCGAGGTAGACCCACTATGAAATCCATGCTGATTTCTTCCCACTTCCATTCAGGTATTTTCAATGGCTGTAACAGTCCTGCTTGTCTTTGATGCTCGGCTTTGACTCGCTGACAGATATCACATAAAGCCACGTATTCTACTACTGCACGTTTCATTCCGTACCACCAATATTGATCTTTAAGATCTTGGTACATCTTGGTACTCCCTGGGTGAATGGAATATGCTGAATCATGAGCTTCCTTTAAAATTGTACCCCGAATAGCTTTTATGTTGGGAACACATATCTTGTGTTTGTACCATACTGTACCTTGTTCATCTTCAGTGAAATCTGGGGCTTTGCCAACTTTGATCAGATGCTTGATTTCCAAAATCTTTTCATCCTCAAGATGACCCTTCCTTATATCTTGTTCAAGCGTCGAGTCTATTTCCATTGCAACTATCTCGGTGTTACACACCATACTTAGATTTATCCTCTCAAACTCCTTGCATAGCTTGGGACTCATCACTTGAGGAGTTATAACATTGATCTGAGATTTTCTGCCCAGGGCATTAGCCACTACGTTTGCTTTTCCTGGGTGATAGTTGATTCCTAGATTGTAATCTTTGATGAGCTCTAACCATCTGCATTGTCTGAGGTTTAGATCTGGTTGAGTGAAGATATACTTCAAGCTCTTATGATCTGAATAGATCTCACATCTCTGACAAATCAGATAATGCCTCCAAATTTTTAGTGCATGAACCACTGCATCTAACTCTAAGTCATGTGTCGGATAATTCTCTTCATACTTCCTTAACTGTCGAGATGCATATGCTACGACATGACCTTCTTGCATGAGCACACATCCCAAACCTTGTCGGGACGCATCGCAATATACTAAAATGGCTTCTGAGTATCTGGCATGATCAAAACTGGTGCTGAGGTCAACCTTTTCTTGAATTCATTGAAACAGGCTTCTTGAGCAGCTGTCCACTTAAACTCTGCTCCTTTTTCTAGCAGTTCTGTCATTGGCTTCGCTATCTTGGAGAAACTTCTATGAATCGATGATAGTATCTGCTAGACCCAGAAAATTGTGGATCTCAGACACATTCTGCGGTGGCTTCCAGTTCAGAACATCTCTCACCTTGGACGGGTCTACAGACACACCTCTTGGACAAATATTGCAGCACTGCCCCTTCACATTAGCAATAGTTCCATCACATTATACTTCTTGAGGCATCAAAGATAAGCCCTTTCGAGGGCCATTATGAGCTTCAATTAGTGATTCATAAATAGCATCACTATGCAACCCTGGTGTAGACAATATTTTAGCCCTCCTAGCTACATCCTTCTCTTGCACACCATTTTCGAGCAACAACTTTAAGTCATCTTTAATGGCTTCTTCTTTCACTTCAATGGAACTAAAAGAATTCTTCATGTGCTATTGAGGAGAGGAAAAGTTTGTAGCAATCATAGACTTCCTCTATTCATAAACGACTAAGTGTAGCATGTAGTCGTACAATGTCTTTATTTAAAAATTGATCAAAGGTTGAAAATACATCAGCCCCTTTCACTACCACAAAAGGGTGATAACTGCCGGTTACAAAAACCAATCACTACCGGTTTTGGAGCCGATAGTCCTTACTCAGCACTGATGATCGGTACCTATCACTGCCGAGTCTAGAACCGATAGCGATAGGTGTTCTGGGGAACAAAAAGAAGAGCCGGTTCAGATGCTGCTCTCGTCGCCACTCTCATCGCCACTAACGCCGGGCACCGCCGGCGTCGGCGGCATGCGTTGGACGACATGTGAGATGGCAGTGAACACCTACACAACAAGATAATGTGGTGGCTTGAAGGCCACCGCCACAACACATACACAAATGCCACCACAGCATGAGCCGTGGACGTACCGCCATGGCCCTCACTGGGATCTACCACGCACCCCTCACTGAGATCCCGCGCGCCACTGTGGATCCACATGCCACCGCATGGATCTTGTCGCCATCGCGTGGCCCCAGTGTTAGTGCACTACCCCATGGACTTCTCATCGCTGCTGCCCAAGGCTGTCCCCTCGTGGCCCCAACACCGGCATGCTACCTCGCGGACCTCTCATTGATACTGTCCAAGGCGACGGTGGACTGCGCCGAGGAGGTGGACCAGGTAACCACCCTTGCTGTGCCAGAGGAGGGCACCACCATCGTCGTGCGGGAGGAGGGCCCACAGTAGGGATCCTCCCCATCGTGTCTCATTTTTCGTTGTGGCGGCGAGCCAGCGAGCACGGTAGTGGCCTAGGCTAGCTCTGAGGAGCCCGCCATGCTTGACGGGTGGACCTGGCCAGCGGGGAAGGCAAAGGTGGAGAACAAGAATGTGGGTGATGGGCAGGAGAGAGTGGACGCGTGCCAGGAGATAAGGTAGAGAGAGACAGAGAGAGCGGACGAGCGCGAAGAGATAAGACCAAGCCGATCGGACGTCACGAGAGAGCTAAAATTCCATTGAATGGAAATTTCGGGTTCGGGCTATAGTTCACTATCTGTTCGGGCTACAACCGGCACTGATGGTCAGTATCAGTGCCAGTTCTTATCGGCTCCATCACGGTTCGAGCATGAGATTAAGAACCGATAGTGATACATTTTCACTGCCAATTCTTGCACAATCGGTAATGCTTTACCTCTATTTATGACTGGTTCTGTAACAGTGTTTCTTTTCCTTTTTACTAATCCTTCCACCGAATGGAGTAATAACTTGCTTTTTGGGACGAGAAAAATTTTCAGCCAAGATAAACTTCTCCTTTTCGTCATGTTTGATTGTAGTAGCTTGCTGTTTAATCACTTTAATGCACTCATCTCCAAAATAGATGCACTCCATGATGAATGCATATCCTGCTTGGTGCCTAGAGAATTTTGGCCTCCCGCAGCTAGCTCCCTCTCCTTAGAAATTCCAAGCAAAATGTTCACACTTTCGACAATCTATAAAGCATTGTTCTACTACATGGTTCTAATTGTAATTAATCTGCCCATTCTTGACAAAAGAGAACCCAACACTACCGTGGAATGACTCTCGCATCCAATCATGGTTTTTCATCCACGGTTTTTGTCACACCCGGTTTTAATGGACAAAACCAAGTGCGGCTTATGTGTGCCTAGGAAGTTCAACACACATAAGGACGTCATAGGTGAAGTAACAAAAGTAATACTTTAACTTACAATCATTTACTTCTTACAAAAAGGCTTTATCCTATGCTATTTGTTTAATCTCAAATTAAATCTAGGAAAATTTTAGAAAATTACAAAATTTGAAAATCAGGATGTGATAGTTTTCCAATTATCATGAAGAAACATTCATATGCCCAGGAATAACATCACATGTGACAATATCGACACCTCAACTTGACAACTAATTCTCACATAATCTCCCTTCCAATACAAATCATATAACCTTGGATGTGGAATTGTGAGCAAACAAGACAAAGTAACAAAGGACTGACATGCAAAGTGGACCTCATTAAACTAACAAAAAATAGTAGCGAAGTACTTTGATGCAACCTGAGAAATTGTGTAGCACAACCAATCATAAGGTACCTGCGATGCATCCATCTTGTAGCGAGCAATGTTGTGATCCATCACTAACTATACAAATGCCGCACCAAGACATAATTCCCCAAATAATTTACCATGAGCAACCTAAATCTGATACCACTTGATGAGCACACGTTTGCAATGCCCAAATTTGTCCCGATCTTTCACGATACAATTTCAATAACAAATACTTCTCTAAATTTAGTCAATGGAACATTAAGAACCAAACTTGATGCAACTTAGAATTTCACAAACAAACCAATATAGCAACAACCAGGACCAAGCAAGAGAACTTCGTTTGATCAATCAGGAACACCAGCAACAACAAAATAGATAGAAGGGATCAGCTTATAGCAGATGCAATAAAAACCCTATATGAGTTCTTCCACCCACAGCACCAGGAAAACACCATGATCAGAAGAAGGGATTTTGTTGGAACCAATAAGCACACCAAGACAACAATCTGATCAAGCTCTCACCGCAATCATGATGATTGGCAAAATAGATTAGGGGAAGCGCCCTCCACATCGATTATAGAGGAAACACTAAACAAGTCTCAACATATAAGGGCACTGTCCCTAGGCTTTTAAGGTACGCAGGTTAGCCAATATACCAATTTGGACTTGAACTAGACTATAAGCTAATTCGGACTCAACACAACTGACAATTGTTTTAACCATTATTACGTGTACATGATGAATATTACTATGGGGCTTGATCCATTCTAAAGGCAATGAAATAAGCTTTCCATCAAGTACTCATATACCTCTATTGGAGTTTGTATGAGAGAGTATGAAACTTTTACTCCGGGCATATCTAGCGGTGATGGGCTGAAACCGAGATGACCTAAAACTTACTTATGTTTAACTCCGAGTTTCGGTCGACTTGAATTCATGGAATATATTCCTATGATACTTAAATGTCTTGCATGTCACCAACTACGAACAAATCTTATACAGTTGCTCTTGTTGCATCTTCTCTTCCTTCCACTTGTTGGCCCCAATGAAAATCTTTTATGACATAGTATTAGTAGAGGATAGAATACTCTCCTCCCGCTTGTCATGTTTTACATTAGTGAAAAATAACCAAATTGAATAGGATCAATTTTCAAAGTATTACCTTTTGAAATATGTAAATCATTGCACTTCAATTCAGCATGATTAGTTGAAATGATTTGAGGAGCCATTGGCTCATCAAAAAACTTGACTTACGAGTACCTGAAAGTGCAGGCATGAGTACGAAGATACTCGCAAGACTTAAACCATATAGAGCACATATACATAGCTCGACTCCAAGGATTATGCATTGATCATTAGCAAGGATGAGCCACAGGTTAGGTAAAACATATGCACTAAGCATCCTAGACATATGTGTGAGCGACTGAAACTTAACCAAAATATATGAAAACTACCCTGCAACTAATAATTGAATAAGTGTAACTGTAACCAACATGTGTATCAATAAGTAACAAGAACCAACATCACCATCTCCCACATACCGACCCACAAACCATACTCGAAACTCTACGACCGATGCAGATGGACAGAAGCATGCTCATGACCGAGAGCGCGGCAGTTCGAACTGTTTATACACCCTGCAGGGGGATACTCCTGGACCTACACGACACGAGGACCATTCGGCTTGTGCCACTGGCCAAAGTGCACACAAGAGGGTACTTGTGACAACCTTTCCCAACCAACCCTAACCGTTTGGATCATGCATCGCTCGGTATGGCGGTACTAGAACTATTTCCGGAGCAAACTAGTACCACTACAAGCCCGCCCGCTCACACCGTCGATGTCCAAGTCCAAAAAGCCACATCTGTGAAGGTATTCGGCTCGCCTTACCATTAGATCAGCATGTGGTGAGTAAGGTGGGTGCTAAAGCCAACAACACCAATGATCGGTGCTTAACCGGCGCAAAGCGGTCTACAGTGTCTGGTTCCCTCTACTGACCTACCCAGGGGAACTCCACATCCGGGCAGAACAAAACACATCCTAGCACCGCCCAAATCTCGTCTCATACTCACCACTTATACAACCATCTCAACCTCAACAAGTGTATATAATCATAAGATGGTCCTATGCTCGCGAACAATGGGATACGCCATCGTTCGACTTCTACCGAATGATCTAAGCATATAAGTCAAACTCATACCTAGACATTGACAACATCTCAATTCTACAAGGAATGTAAATACACAAGTATTCAAAGTAGAAGAATGCAACCGGCATAGGTTCTACCTATTGATACCCGACACTGACTCACTAAATATGCATACATACATAAGCATATTTCATCAATTTTAGAACACAAGAGGGATCAATATGCTTAGTTGCTTGCCTGGATGCACTGGCTCAAATAGGTGGGGCGCGTCGGGATCACCCTGGGCCTCCGGGATTGACGGATCGGTGATCTCTAAAAAGGATCAACGCGTGCAATGTAATGAGTATGAGTGAAATGCAAAAAGGTATGCCAAAGCTTAACAACATTCTAGAAGTATAAGATATGAGAATCAATGCAATACTAAATGATCTAAATGAAATCCGGAAAATAACAGCCATCCGGAGTATCCGGATTGGTTCAGAGTATCCGGGTTTGGACCCTCCGGGTGAAACTTCCAGAAGAGGTGCTCGGTTGCTGCTTTTTATTTGATTGGCCCGGAGTATCCGGGTGAATCCGAGTTCCGGAGTATCCGGGCCATCCTCCGGTGAAGGCTCTTGATTAGCCACTACTCTAACTTAACACGGAACCTCCGAGTTGGTCCAGACAATCCGGGATGTGCCGGACACTCCGAGTGAGGCTCCGAGTGTGATAACATAATTACTCCGAGTCTCCAGGTTTGACCGGATTATCCGAGTGATACAGACTTGGGTTCTTCACAATTTTTCCCTTAGGTGATTTGACTCACTTTACAAATCTGTGCTATACAAACGTGCATATGCCCTATCCAAAAGGTTCTAAACCAAATCCGCATCCTAAATCCTAACCAATTTTGAACATAATTCAACAGACTATTTCTGCTGAACCCGGAGTCTCCGGGTGCGTCCGGAATATCCGAATCAGCCCAAAAAAGCTGTTCTCGAGTGGATTTTGAGTTGATTTGAGTTGTGATCCTTTCCAAGCCTAAAGGAAACATGTTAGGGATAGTCCAAGTATGCTGGAACTCACTCATCATCTAGCAACACGACTCTAGAACTCATTTTCAACCAAAACTCCAATTTTGCTCCAAAAAGCTCAAGAGCGCCAAGAACTTCAAGAACTACTCGATTCTTGCATGAAAACGAAAATAGATTGGATAGATGAGTAGCTCATGAGCTAGAGAATGCAATGGTACTACATGCATACCTTGAATCCTCCACTTGAGCTCAGATTTTGGGAGAAAAGAGAGAGTGAGTTTGAGTGAGAGTGTGAGAGGGGGAGTTGCTGCTGCTACTCGGGTGAGGACATGGGGAGTGAGAGGAGGAGAGAGAGAGAGGGCTGGTGGGGTGCTGCCCACTTGAGAGGGGGAGTGGGTGAGGTATGGAGCCCACGTGTTAGAGAAAGGAGTCCGTTTTGACTGCGAATTCAACTCTTTTCTCTCCCGAATTTCCTTGTCTCATCCAAATGATTTTAAATGAAGTGTATTAACATTTTGAATTACCATTATGCAAAATTAAGCATAATGCTTAAGAAGCATGATTTTGCTTAAATGCGTGATTAAGAATTTGGGACGTGACATCTTTATCATTGCCGATTAATTCTACAAACTGCTAGTGACACATGACATGCTTCTAGAGAGGACATGTTGGCAAAACTCAGTAGTTCAAAATTTACACATGCTTGATGCATTTTATCCAAAGATATGGAGGTGACAATTTCTTATAAAAAGCCTAGAATTTCAAATGATTACACCCAAAAAGCAACATCCATATTCTAAAAGAGCCTAATTAAGCCTATGCTAGTCCTAGCTCCTATGCTATCTTTCGCTTCTTCAATGGTAGGCCATCATCATCGTCATCATTGTTGTCGATGATGATGGGATCATCCCGACCTCTAGAGACGATGAAAACCTCCTCCTCCTCCTTGAAGCTTATCGTAATAAATGCTTCTGCTATCATCATCGTCGTCGTTGGAGGCCTCGATGCTGGCCCCCTCCTCGGAAGACTCATCATCATTGAAGCCCTCGACAACGATGTCCTTCAAGTTTGCTAGCGCTCGACAATTCTTCGGTGGAGGACCGACGCCTAAGAAGTTATCCCAGTCACAATTGTATGGGGAGGAGGACCGATAATTTCCATAGGAGGGGAAGGAGCAGTCATCAGAGGAGCCTGGCATTGGCTCCTCCTACAATGAGTACGGTGATTGGGACGGAGGAGAGGCCTAAGGTTACTGTGGTGGAGATCTGGCCATGATTGGATCAGAAGCTAGTAGGACGAATGAAACTAATTTGCGAAGTGGATTGGAGGAGGAGTGACATCATGGATATGGATTGAGGTAGAATGAGAAGGCCAAGTTGGACAAGTGTTATAATGACCATTCAAGAAACACAAAGTGTTGGAGAACGAAGTGATGCCGCCCATGAAATTTTAATGGTACGAAAGAAATGAATGGGGCATTTAAGATACGGGAGTGTGAATCCATGCATTGGTCTATCACTGTCGGTTGGTAATTTGAACTTGCACAACTACAACCCCTATTTAATCCCCTGCCTCTATCATTTTATCTACACTACAAGTTAGAATTCACTCTGACACTAGTAAGAGCATAGTTCTTTGTTCTTCCTTCCTCTTCTGACTTAGATCGCTAGAGGTTTGTGAAGGAATGCATTTTTTCACTATCATGTAGTGCTTCATTCTTCCTTACTTACATCTATGTTCTTGTTGTCTTAATTTTTACAGATCTAGTTTTTTCATTGTGATGACTCATTTTGATCCTCACCCTCTAAAGGTTACGATTAGCCAACTTGTCGCTCGTCACATGGGTGTCATTTCAGTCGACTAGGAACGCTTGCTTCTAGTTTTTGGATGCCAAGTTCATGCAACCTGAAGTCGATGAATGACCATTGCTTCTGTTCTTCGGTACGCCTTGGGACCAAACAATGTTGTGATGTCCCAGATTGCCTTTGATCCCCATGACAACTATTGCTATGTTTTCTATCTGTTACGCGATAATGCTCTATTCCTGCATGGCCACATGCACATTGTTGATGACGACGATTTCGTCTTATGCAACATCCCAAATTTTCAAATATTATTTTTCTGGAATTTATGGAGTTCATTTTCCTTTCTTTCTTTCTTTATTTTCTTTCTGATCCTGCTTGGTGATTCTAATATCTAAAACGTAAACAAAAACAATTTTTTTCGATTCCTAGTTAGGCCAACTCCCTCTACAGCCCATCTGTTGTGCCACTCATCTCCCACATGGGCTAAAACCAGGTCAAACTAGTCCAACTGGAGAATATCTGAATTTCTTTAATCTCATCTCTCTCCACCTGGGCCGATACTAGGACAGAAGGCCCAACCCAGCCCAGCCCGGCGAGGCGAGCGAGTGTATGTGTGTGTTCTCCTAGTTCTCTCATCCACACATGCTAAGTGGGTGAAGAAGAGAATTCCTTCTAAGTTGGTCTCCCTCCACCTCAACTAGCAAGGTTAGACTAAAATATACACCCCACCTCCACTTAGGCCTCATTTGTTTCAGCTTGCAGATCCTTAGTTGGGCATTTGAAATTTATTTGGAATTGCACAAATAAAATAGACCTAGCCCATATATTCTAACACCACTAACCAGTAAAACCGAATGTCACCGAGTCTCTCATTTATTTTCCATCATCGTATACTCGAACCATTGTTTGTAGCACTATGTTAAAGAAATGCCAACGGTGACAAGTCATAACAGACATGAGTGACGGGTCTCACACCAGTCACCCTGAATGCATCACTGATGACTAGTCATTAGTGACGGGTAATGACCCGTTACTAATGATGTCATCGATGTCATTGGTGACAGGTTATAACTGTGACCCGTCACCTATAAGCGTCTCTCATGTGTTAGGGTAAAAGCCATAAGTGACGGATAACCTCTTCACCCGTCACTTATATCCTAACATAAGTGACGGATAACTAGGTTACCCGTCACTTAGTTACCCGTCACTTATGTCTGTCACCCATGTACTGGGGAGGAATATATAAGTAACTGGTAACCTATTTACTCGTAACTTATATTCAATATAAGTGATGGTAACCTAGTTATTCGTTACTTATGTGTTGGTTATCATGCTGGATTAACCTACTTCCTGGCTGCATCCTGGAGCGTAGCTAGGATTTGGCAGTAGTCTTCTCCCTACAATCAACATCAATGCATCTAAATTCATATCGACAAACACTAGCTCAAATAGTATTGATCACAGAATGCAAAGGTTACAAAGTCCAATCAATTCATTACAGAATCACAAATGTTACAAAGTTCTGATCATCTCATTTTATATAAGACCTCACAACCTAGGGGTTCTATACTAGAACTCACCATGTATGCTGATGACTTCAGACACCAAGAACTCGGTGAACCATCGTCGAATCTCCAGGAGTGCACCGTCGTAAAAAAAAAGAGCGTCAAATTTTTGCACAATTTGACGTGTAACCAATGTCATGTTGTCATGGAATTAAACAAATTACTGAAATTAGTTATGAATAATCTCGTATTGAACTTACATCGGAGGATTTGATATCCTTCATGCGGAGCGCGAGGAGCATGTTACACGCAACATAGAATCTGCAGGCGTTGCTCGATGGTTATTTGTGGCACTGTTGGAAAGAAAAATTCAGTGTTAGATCAAAAGGAAAAAACAATAATAAAGAGCATTTGGTAATCTGTTTGGTAGCACTTACCACGAAGCCGGTCTTGTGTGTCAGTCTGCGGCCGTCTCTCTCGTTGTAGTCAGGTTGAGCTCGAAGGTTCTTGTCAAAAGCCCTTCATAAAGATGGATCGATTAGGGAGCATTTGAATGTTAAAAAAGTTAAATATGTAAACTAAGTCAGACAGAACTTACGCGTCGAGGATTCCTTTTACAACGTTGTAATCATGCTGTCTAAGTTTACCTTTTGGTCCTACTGGTCTTGACGAGTCAAGGTAGAACACCAAGTCCCACTTGAGGCAAATGACCAGTAAGATCCAATGGCCATCGGTGTTATGGGCACCCATCAGGTACTGCATTTTGGAATATTATTGCATTGCCCTGGTCACATGGTCCACTACGTAGTCAGGGTGAAGTTGGATGACCGATATTGTAATGGCCTCAGGGTCAAGACATGCGATAGATTCCTTGTTCTTCTTTGTTTCTTTCATCAACTGTCTACAGATAAGAACATAGTTAAATTCAAGACAGTGGTATTAATTCATGAATATTCAGTTTCAAGGGACTTGTAATGTGAAGATCTATATTTATTCATGAATATTCATGAAAACTGAACAAAACTATATGATAGCTGCTAAGTCAGAGACCATCAAAAGGACAACAAGATTCAAATCAAATACTGACAATAGCAAAACAAGATGAACCGACTTCATTATCCAGAATCAAAATTGGTAAGCTATCTCTAAACTAACAGTAGCAGCACACAAACTAGTCATCGGAACCACAACAAATAGCCCACTAGACAATCAACACATGAAATGTGTCTCTGTACTCAAATTCAAAAGGCAGTGAGAGCCACTAAAGTAAATCACCAGGGGCTATCACACAAATCATAGAACTAGTGTATCACAGATCTAACTAATATACTTAATAAATTATCCAGTCTCAGATTGTCAACTCATCATCAAGCAACTAGAGTATGTAACAGTACTGTCTGGAACAGAAAGAGGGGAAAACTCACAAAGTAAGAGCATATTCAGATAACACATACTATGAAATTATGAATGGCCATATTTCAAAGTACCCAAAATGGATACATTACCAACAAAACAACGATGTTAACAGGACATCAAGGCAACCAATTCTACCATGAAATAAGCATTGGCAGTAAACAAAAACAAGGAACATAGCTGTAAGAAAAACAAGGACCTCTTTATAACCTAACTGAGGAAAACAGAACAAGCAAGAAATTACTTTCTATTGGGTCAAGATATGTCAGAAACTTGAGTATCATTTGCACCATTTTTTTAAGAATTAACCCGTATTTTTTAGTACAAAATCTGGACGGGCTACTTTGAACATCATAATCAGTAAATAAAATCTAGACTGGCTACATGATCAGCAAGAACAAATAGTAGCACGATGTGCTGATCTATTCACTGAACCAACTTGTCCAAGATCAAGAACTTGGTGCAAGAGCGCAATAGTCGAAGGTCTCTTTCCGATACAGTTGAAACATCAGCATCAAGCAGAGATGGGGGAGGAGATGGAGGGGGAGGAGTGGGGGTGGGGGTGGCGACAGGCTCGGGAGCAATGCCGGCGATGGTCTCGGGGGCGACGGCGGTGACGACGGGCTTAACAACGACGGCGACGGGTTCAGCGAGGAGCGTCGGCGAACCCTAGCGCGAAATGAATTAGAGCGGGAAATGACTTAGGTGATGTGTGCAGGGACGCAGCCAATATATACATATAGCTAGTAGGTGACGTGTGATACATTTTACCCGTCAGCTAATATGCGCAAGCGGGAAAGTACTCTTGCTTGTACTTATCTCAAACCGCGACACTAAAGGCCTGAGGTACACATCGATATCGTTGCCAGGTTGTTTAGGTCTTTATATTAAGATCGACAACATAATGTATTTCCACTTGTTACAAAGCCAAGGTGAAAGGTTGTAGATCAACAATACAACATGTCAGGTGCTATGTGAGGTACTCATGTTACCGAATGGATTCATGCCATCTGTGCTCGTAGCAAATCTAATATTTCTCAATTCTTCAGTGAACCAACCAAATGTGGAATTAAGGATTTGCAACTAAGCGGAATCCGCCGGGTTGCATATCATTACGTCGTCTTTACGACCCTCCTTATACCAATGCACCAATTGAGCCTCATTTCTATTGGCAAATAGACGCTTCAGATGGAGAATTACAGGAAAATACCACACAAGCTTCCTAGGAGGTCCTTTACTTTTCTTGCCTCCATCGTCATCACCACCGTCATTTCTATGCTTATATCAATGGATTCCATAAATGAGGCATTAATCCAGCTCTGCATACTCTCTACAAAACAAGATACAATCTTGCTTACATGCATGTATTTTTTCTATTTCTAGTCCTAAATGACAAATTATCTTCTTCGTGTCGTAGACGCCCTCAGTCACCAAATTCCTCTCCAGTAGCATGTCCCTTAGGCAAGTGGTGGGTTTTTTAGGATGTCTTGCTCGGATCAATTAAGGACTGTTTTATGAGCTACTGTCGCAAGGCACTATCGTACAAACCACAACCAAGTACGGGCGTGGCCTAGCCTACCAATTTGCAATGTCCCAGACAAGATTACACCAAGTGGTTGTATGGGTGGTTGGTTCAGACTAGAAAACTCACAAGGCGCAAGAGGGGGCATCTGATTAGGTGGTTTAACCTTACAATGGTGAAACCTTAGCGGGTGGTCTTTTCGGGATAGAGCATTGTCATGGCCTTGTTACTATTAAGTTTGTCACACTCCTCAGGTAGAGTTGCGGAAATGTTGACATAGTATCCTGTGGGTACATTTGTACAACTCAGCAGAGTTTTCAACTATCTGTATAGTTGAGCCCACGGACAAGGGCAGGTTGCGCGTTGTTTTTCGTGGATTAGATCAAATTCTGGTTTTGGTAAATGGTTTTGGGTTGGTTTAGAGCCGTTGGATGCTGTATTCCAATCTGTTAAGGTTATAAAGTTTTTGAGATACCTTAAAAGTTAAATTATTGAAAAATTAGCTTTACGCATGAGTAACCATATTGAATATTGAGCCTTCCTTGACAATAATCTTGCACAATGCATTGTGTTCGTGTAGCTTGGTGAGTATGTTTGTACTCACCCCACTATTTACTGTTTCCAGAGACAGAGAATGAGCAAGATGCCACCTAGGATAAATAGATGTTTCCCCAGTCGATTGCATATGGCATATTGATGGGGCTCGCGTCGCTAGATTTTACTTTTGATTTATCATGATGTGTAATCACATACCCAAAACAATAAATTAAGTTTTCATTCGATTGAATGTGGCTATCTGTCTTTGTGTTACTGTATGCACTAGCTTTTGGAGTTGTTTTTCTGGGTTTGACATTGATGGTACCAAAGCCATATCAATTGTAGGTTGCGCTAGTTAGAATGGCCAGGCCCTATGGATCTATTTGAAAATGTAATAATTTAAAAAATGTCATATTATGCGTTACCTATCTTGTTTCGTGATTCACTTCTCTACATCCCTTTGTAAAAATAACTGTTCTGACTTAATATTTTCAAATTGTAGATGGAGACCCCATCGTTGGTCACTCACGCAGCTGACTACAACCACTTCGTTCCACTACTTCGTGACTTGTTGATCCACCTGGAATTCACGGGTGGAGTAGAGTTCTGGTGTTTCCAGCACATGGTGAGTGAACAAGAGGTCTGGAGAGCAGAGGCTCGGATCTATGCACAAAGCAGCGACTTGGTGCCCCTTCACATCTTCAACGCAACCTTCAACCGGAATACCCTCTACACCACCATTCATGATGCCGCACGGGACACGATTTGCCGCCTTCAGGAGATGTACTCATACATGTTGGATTATTCCAACTATGTCTATTTTCATGCAGAGTCAAGAGCCACCATCACTCCATTCACTTCGGGACCAGTACACGTACAACTCTTCTCGTGGAGCTCACCAGGGCCGTCCCGCAGAAATTGGGGGCCCTGTGCCAAACTTCTGAATCAGGCCCTCAATTTAGCCTCCAGATTCAAATTTTCTATCCTTACTTCCATAAGACATGGAATGATTGAAGAAAATAAAAACGACATTCAAATGCGCAAATACAAGAAAGAATAGCAGTAACCAGTAGTATTAGAAATTCATGAACCAAACCATAGTTAATCCAGACTCTGTGTATAGGCAATGAAAAGCAACGAAACAACCTAATTATGGCTTCCAGAGGTCCCCGATCTAACATGAAGTCGTGAATAGCCTGCTTCGAGCCTTCGATCCGACGGGATCAGCCAGACTCCATAGCGCTGTGGGTTTCTTCGCGCCATGTTGTTGCTCTTGTGTGACGCCAGCGGCACCCGGCAGGGACGCAGGGTGCGTCGGCACTCGGCAGGTGCGGCGGCAGGGCACTGCGCGATCTGGGAGATGAAAAGGCAGAACACGATCGGTTGTTGACGTATTGGTTGCTGGCCTGCTGGGCTTTTATTTTTATCTCTGATTAAGTATATACTTAAGCAAGTTAATTAGGATTTGGAGGCCCCAATTATTTGGGGGCCCTATACGAGTGCCCACCCTGCCCCTGCTAGTCGACGGGCCTGGAGCTCACCAGGGCCATGGACATGGCCTACCAGGTTATGGTAGAAGAACTACACACCACCAGGGAGCGACTTCATGAGACCGAGGTAGAGCTAGCACAATTCCGTGTTGAAGATACCTACTACTCTAGTGTTGGAGAAAATATGACGCCTTAGGATTAGGACAACCATCCTACGCTACCAAGTAGACAATCTTGTAAGTAGTCAATCCTTGTTGTGGCAACCACAAAAATAAAATGACTAAAATATTTAGATTTGTTTGCTTGTGTTTATGCATGTTGTTTTATTGAAAATTTGGGAAGGCTATAGGATAGTTCCTATTTTATTAATCTTAAATGGCTCTAATCTAAATCTTGGACTCTTAATCAGATAGCGTCCAACGATAACAATGGATCCACCGGCCATAGTGTTATGCATCATGATTTACCATCACCACCACCAGGGGCCCCAGACTGGCAGCAGCTCATGGCCAATCAGAATCAACTCATTCAACTGCTTGTCCAGACAGTTCAAAGAGTTATCATAGAATAATTCAGTGTTTACATATGAGTCTGAGTGGGTTCCAACAGCTAGTTTCTTCTGCTATATTCACCGGATGATCCGCTGTTCACAAAATAAACACACCGGACTATTATTTCCTGGGACCTCTAAAATGAACATATGCACATAGGATAATCTGGTGCATTTGTCCGATGTTCAGTGAGTCATCCAAGGATAATTCGGTGTTCACAAAGACTTGAGTGGGGGTTTCAACGGCTAGTTTGTGAGAGTGTACTCACCGAATGATCTGGTGTTAGTATTATTATTCTCACCGGATCATCTGGTGTTAACATCTTTTTAGAGCCATTAAGTTAAAGATTAGTGCATAGGTTTGAGGCTATAAATACATCTCCACTTAGTCATTTGATGGTGTGGTGTGCTGCTGGAGTCTAGAAAAGTTCATATACACATCCAAGCCACCAAAGAACTTAAAGTGATCATCCAAGGAAAATTAAGCACAAGATTAGAGAGTTATTAGTGCTTATAGGCCTAGAGAGTGTGTTGCTAGGTGCTTGCTGCCTAGAGAGTGGATGAAGGAGTGATCCAAGCTTGTACCTCTTGGTTTGCTGGCGTCTTAGTGTCTTGGTGACTCGTCGGCAACTTGAGCCAGAGTTGCTCAAGCTTGTTTACCATTTGACTTAGTGTGGAGCGAGGACGAGAAGCGTGTATGGAAACACGGAGACCCTTGCCTTGGTGGCTCAAGCTCTGAAGTGATCACAACGGTAAGGAACCTGAAGAGAGGCTAGTGGTGAAACTTTGCCTTGGTAGCTTGGTGGCTCATCTGGGTGGAGGCCTTGTCTTTGTGACTCGACGGCTCAAGAGCTGTGACCGGGTGCCGACTTGGAGCATATCCTTTGTGGAGCTCCAATGTATACTAGGGGTGGCATTCATGCCATCGATACCACGGAAAAAAAATCCTTGTGCCAAGTTTGCTCTCTCTAACTTATTTACGTTTTCGCATTTACTTACTTGCAAATTTACCTTCTTAGATAGGTTGCAAGTGCTTTGATCGGTAGAGTAGACACACTAGATAAACCTAGAGCACATTTAGATAGAAAGTGATGTAGTTTTATCTTGTGTTGTTTGGAGCCGAAATAGTTCCAAGTGTCTTAATTGTTCCCTCTTAGCACGTCACCGATCCCTACAAGTGGTATCAGAGCATCGTGTTGTTGATAGGCTTAACATCCTAGAGTTGTGACATCCGGGGTTGGGATGGATTGTCATACTGCTCCACTTTTCGATGGCATAAATTTTCCGTGTTGAAAAATTCTAATGTCTTGTTATTTGCAAGCTAGAAGCTTAGATGTTTAGAGAGTCACCGAGGAATGGATGAGGCAACACATCACTAACAAGGAGAGGCAATTATATGCATTGGAAAAGAGGCAACACATCACCAACATTCTTTTATCATCTATATATGTTGATGCATTCAATTGTGTTTATTCTCTCACAAATACATATGATATTTGAAATAGTCTCATTGAAATACATGAAGGCACAAAGGATGTGCACAATGAGAAATATCATGTGCTTGTTACTAAGCTTAATAGCATCAAGCAAATACCCCATAAAAGTGCTAATGACATGTACTCATATTTGAATATTCTTGTCAATGGGATCAATGGGCTAGGTTTGACGCCAACTAAATATGATCAAGTGGTGAGAAGAATACTTCAAGATCTTCTTCCAAAGTACAAGTTGATCGTCTCCATCATCTACAACAACAATGACAACAACAAGATGACTCTAAGTCAAGTGCTCGGAAAGATCACCGCCCTTGAGATGGCAATGAACATGGGGGTGGATGCGTCTTCCTCATCCGACACCAAGAACATTGCTCTCACAAGCAAGAAGCTCAATGTCAACACATGAAGGCAAGGATGAGGAGACAAGAGCAAGAGTCAAGCTCAAGTGAAGATGATGAAGAGAGCTATGAAGAAGATAAGAAAATCACCTCAAGCGATGAAGAGATGGATCCCGAAGTCGCCAAGCTCACCTCACAAGTGGAGAAGAACATCAAGAAGATCAATGCCAAGATTGATCACCCAATCTCCATGGAGGACGTTGTCAAAACAATTGATCATATCAAGAAAGAGAAGAAAAAGACTAAGAACAAGAGGGAGACAAGAGGAAGAGCTAAGGCATTTTCAAGCATAGGAAGATGGGTGAGCGACGATGAAGAATCAAGCTCAAGTGATGAAAGCTTCACCATCCTCCCATCCAAAAAAAAAATCTCTTCCTCAAGGTCATCATCACACAAGTCATCTCATAAGCCATCTTATAAGTACTTTATGGCCAAAGGTATGGATAGCAATGTAAGTGATGATGAATCTGATGAGGATTCTCCTTCCTATGATGAACGTATTTATTTGATCAATGAGCAACAAAGGGCCCTTAAAAAACAATCTAAAGAGCTTAATAAATTCAATGCACTTAATGACATTCATGCTACCTTTGTTTCTAATTATGAACAATTATTTTGCAAATTCAATTTGCTAAATAAGGAGCATGAAGAGCTTAAGGCTAAATTTGAATGCATTGAATCTCAAACTAAGTTCCCTTTGAAACAATCTACCTCTCTTTTTAATTACAATCCTAAGGTAGATGCTTCCACTTTTTGTGATGATTTATATGCTTTATCTAGCTCACCCCTTTGCAATGAGATTTGTGTTGAGAATGTTGTTGTACAATAATCTAATAAACTTATTACACAAGAGAATGATGAGCTCAAGCAAGAAGTGGAGAATCTCAAGGAGGACTTAGCGAGATTGAAGGGCAAAGAACATGTCCAACGTCCTCAAGATAATTGTACTTTCATGGTGAAGAAGCTTGTGGAGGGGCCAACCGTGACATGCTTCAAATGCCATCAAGAAGGTCACAAGTCCTTCCAATGCAAGAAAGTGAAGAAGGAGACCAAGGAGAAGAAGAAGATGGCTAACTTCTCCAACAAGACCTCTAACCTCTACACCAAGTCTAACTACAAGAATAAGATAAAGAGCTACCACTACAAGCTCAAGAAGAAGGAAAATGGCAAGAAGAAGGTGATTTCACACATGATTGGGAAGAAGGATTGGATGTGGAATCAACCTATTTGGGTGCCCAAGGAAGTCATCATCAACATGAAGGGATCCCAATCGGTTTGGATTCCAAAGAAGACTTGAAGCCCTGAAGCGGCTATGGGGATTGGAGACTTGGCTTACAAAATGAAGTGAAGATTCAATCAAAGAAGCCAAGTATACAAGATTGGCGCATTGATGAAGTTCGTGATCATCATATACTCAAATCACCATCCAAAGGTAAAAGAGGTAATGAAGCTAGACGCAAAATCCTTTCATTTGTCGTAGCTCTTTTTACCTCATCTAGAATTGCACGTGCTCATTTTAATTTATTGCAATGCCTAGTGTAAGT
The DNA here is from genome assembly GCF_958298935.1 of Phragmites australis. Classification (NCBI taxonomy): domain Eukaryota; kingdom Viridiplantae; phylum Streptophyta; class Magnoliopsida; order Poales; family Poaceae; genus Phragmites; species Phragmites australis. The sequence goes on along the minus strand of NC_084936.1, from coordinate 13,538,214 downwards.
CTCATATGGTAGGTTGCTTATATTTCTCTCTTATCCATGAGCAACCTACATGATTTATTAGTGGTAGATTTCTTTTATGGTACTAGTTTTATAATTGATATCTTTTATGTGCCATTATCCAATATATAGGATAAATCCCCATTGTTATCAATAATAAGTGTATATATCTCACAAGTATTCACACTTGTATGCACACATTTAGGGGGACTATATCCTATAGGTTGCGATTTTGAGACTAACATGTATTACTAGTGATATCTTTTGTAATCTTATGATGCAATCAACATGTCCCCGGAGGTATGCAATGCTCAAACGCTTCAATTGATATCATTGTCAAATCTTTGTTCATTTAAGCTATCTCCATACATAATATAGCTTAAACTTCCTATCCTGACATATTAGTTAGTTATGCATATGTTTTATTCTCATCATATGTATGTACACATATATTATGTGAGTTTCATACGCTTTTATAGCTTATAATTGGTATCATACCCTACAATTGGTATCATTCATTTGTAGTGATATCCATTCAATTGGATCATGATTTGTGAAGCTCTCTCCTATGTGCTCTAATATTTTTCTCTTTGAGTTCAACATGTGCATATAGTCCTTTTTGGGTATTGTTGACAAAGGGGGAGAATTTGGACGACCAAAGCAAGAAGCAAGTAACAAGGTAAGGGAGATTGTAGCAACAATCAAGATGGTCTAGGAATACCGAAGTTGACAAAGGGAGAGAAGAAGAAGATGCTAGAAGCAACATAAGGCGCCTATATCGACAAAAGAGAAGCTCTTGCATAGGTCGATCAAGGGAGATAGTGGTAATAGAGAAAGGGGGAGCCACAACAAATAGGGACTAATTGGTAAGAACATGCATCCAAGCAATATGGTAAGACTTTATGCTCATTTATGATCTTTACATTTGGTATCATTTGTTATTGGTCATTTGCTTTGGTTGTGTTGTCATCAATCAATAAAAAGGGAGAGATTATAGGGAAAATAGCCCTATTAGGTTATGTTTGTTACTTTGGTGATTAATTACAATATAGTCAATGAGACTAACATGTTTGTCGAGAATATATGTTAGTAGGACTCATAGATGCAATATATGAAGAAGTCACCGAAGCCGGAACAAAGAGAGGAATGAATTAGACTTGTTCCATATATTTGATGCGATCAAATGGGATAGATTTCTATATAATCTTGTAGAGCTCTTCACAAGCTTTCTATAGAGTCTAAGATCATCAAAATCGGAGTTCGGAGCGAAATGTTATACCCAAAATACATAATACTATTCTGCTGAAATTTGTCTGACCAGATAATATGGTGCTCACATCAAAATTAGTCTGGTGCTATATAGAATAATCCAATGAGAACAATGAAAAATAGTCTGAAATTCACAGAACGTTTGAAGCGGAGTCTTTTGCCTCATCGGATGATCCAATGTTCGCAAAATGAACACACCGGACTATTATTTCTAGATAGATCAAAAATGAACATATGCACATAAGATAATCCGGTGCATTTATCCGGTGTTCAGTGAATTATTACAGGATAATCCGGTGTTCACAGATGAGTCTGAGTAGGTTCCAATGGCTAGTTTTTTCTACTAAACTCATTGGATGATCCACTATTCACAAAATAAACACACCGAACTATTATTTTCAGAGAGCTCCAAAATAAACATATGCACAGAGGATAATTCAGTGCACTTGTCCGGTGTTCAGTGAGTCGTCACAGGATAATCCGGTGTTCACAGAGGCTTGAGTGGGGATTCTAATGGCTAGTTTGTGAGAGTGTACTCACCGGATGATCTGGTGTTAGTATTATTGTCCTCACCAGATCATCTGGTGTTAATAGCTTTTCAGAGCCGTTAGGTTAACGACTAGTGTGCAGATTTGAGGCTATAAATACCCCTTTCACTCAGTAATTTGATGGTGTGGCGTGCTGCTGGAGTTTAGAGAAGTTCATATACACATCCAAGCCACCAAAGTATTTAAAGTGATCATCCAAGACAAATTAAGCACAAGATTAGAGAGTGATTAGTGCTTCTAGGTCTAGAGAGTGTGTTGCCAGGTAATTGCTGCCTAGAGAGTGGACCAAGAAGTGATCCAAACTTGTACCTCTTCGTACACCAGCATCTTGGAGTCTTGGTGACTCGCCGGCAACTTAAGCCGGGGTTGCTCAAGCTTGTTAACCCTCCGACTTGGTATGGAGCGGCAACGAGAAGTGTGTACGGAGACGTGAAGACCCTTGCCTTGGTGGCTCAAGATCCGAAGTGATCACAGCGGAAAGGAACCAGAAGAGAAGCTAGTGGTGAGATCTTGCCTTGGTGCCTTGGTGGCTCATCCGGGTGGAGGTATTGTCTTTGTGACTCGGTGGCTTAAGAGTCGTAACCGGGTGCGGACCGGGAGCATATCATTTGTAGAGCTCCAATGTAGACTAGTGGTGGTATTTATGCCATTAATACCACGGAAAAAATCCTTGTGCCAAATTTGCTCTCTCTACCTTATTTACGTTTCCGTATTTACTTACTTGTAAATTTACTTTCTTAGATAGGTTACAAACACTTTGATCGGTAGAGTAGACACACTAAATAAAACTAGAGTATATTTAGATAGAAATTAATATAGATTTATCTTGTGTTGTTTTTAGAGCCGAAATAATTTTAAGTGTTCTAATTCATCCTCTCTTCGAACGTCCCGATCGCTAGAAGTGGAAACATTAGCTATACTATCTAGAGGCTGCAAATGAGGTTTTGTCATGCCTGCATAAAGAGTTAGGTTCATTTATCTATTAAATACTACAGGTGCTCTGATATATTTTTTGGCTTGATATATATATTTAAGTTGGCAGTGAGCAAAGTTGTCCCAATAAATGTATATATGTGACTCGACCAAATTCAAGTCTGGATCCAGTACAAGGGCAATAAGAATCCAGTTCTCTTGAAAGCTCAAGATTTCTCACGGTGATACCACGATACAATTCATATGCTAAAATGACCGGGTGTTTTGAACGGTTTGACCATGCATACCTGTGTGATATCTATACATTGATCAATTGGAGAGGGCCTGCTGATTAGTACATGATGATGGTGCTCTTACAAAAAAACATTCAAAATAATTACTTGAGTTAGGTGATTAAGTCAGTGATGCATATAAGCATGTCACAAGTGCCAAAGCAAGAAGGCTGAGCAGAGTCTAAAATATGGGGCTAACTTAAGCAGCATGTGATTTTTTTTAATCAAGCCCACTCGGCACCAGCTGCAAGCATGGCAGGATTATTAAAGTATTGACGTGAAGTGATTAGTTGATGAATGGTTAGCCTAGGTTACCTTCAAGTACATATGTGTATACGTATACTCTCTCTTATCTAAAATGTTGTGAGATCTAGACCCACACAAGGCAGCCAGCCAATGCGTATATGATCTGGGCGCTCGTAGCTCAACAAATATATTAACTAATATTAAGAAAAAATTACTCCTTTTTACAAGAATTAATTTAATAATTTCTAAAATTCAAATTTATCTCTCCTCCCCTATCGTTCAATCCTTACTTCGCCCCTGCATGCATCCGTGTATCACAAAACACACACATACAAGCTAGGACAGGGAGAGCACCCGTACACGTTCGTCTGCCGCCAGAAGTCACCATGGCCGCATCGCCGATTGGTGAGGCCCCACATCAACTATAGCATCCCTCTTCCTCTCTATTCTCGGCTGCCATGATTGGTTTACCGATCAAATGACCTGTGGGCTCAGATTAATGATAGGCTTATGATCCATGGGGTTATGGTATGTATGGTTTGGAAAGTGTCATGTTTTCTTACGATCGGCATATGATTCATGGGCTTATTTGTATGGATGGTTCGGAAAGTGGCATGTTTGTACTATAAAAAGCCTCTTCATTGGATTTCACTGTCGGTTTTAAAACCGGCAGTAGGCAACGGATAGTGATAGTCAGTCTGACTATCACTGCTGGTCCCACAATAGTTTTGACTATCACTACCGGTCCCGGGATCAGTAGTGAAGGGGTTATCACTGCCGGCTGAAGGTTTTAGTTGGCAGTGATAGTCAGACGACGAATCGATCTTTTTGAGGCTAGAAAATTGAAAAAAAAATATTTTTGCACCCGAGGAACTCCACGCCCGCGCAAGCGACAAGTCACGCGATTTTTTGCGCGAAATACGCGCACGTGTAGTTTGTGGAACTCGAACTTGGAACTATCAGATCGCGTGATACGTACTTACCATCCCACCACAAAAGTATTAGTAATAACTTGCATATACAATCATTTTGACATCTTCTGTCTGAAACTTCAAACGATTATTGGATATCTAAATGATATCAAATGAAAAAAAATTCAACTACAAAGTTATAGATCTTGTCGAGGGCTACAATTTTGATATAAAGTTTGTCCCCACATGACTTCGTATGAAAAAGTTAAAAAAAATTTAAGATAAGTTATCGTCCACTATCACTGCTGGCTCGTGGCTAGAACCGATAGTGATAGTGAATTTTTACTATCGGTTCTTTTCGAATGGTCTTTTAGTGTTAGTCCATGATACGAACTGGCAGTGATATTCTATCACTGCTAGCTCATAAGAAACCGGTAGACCGACATATAAAACTATTTCTGTAATAGACTTGGTTGGGATTGGCATATGATCAATGGGCATGTGGTATGGTGATTTGAAAAGTGGCATGTTTGGTTGGGATTGGCTTATGATCCATGCAGTGGCGGAGCCAGCGGACTCAAGGGGATGCTGATCTCCTTCATCCAAACAAGTTCCAAACAAGGGGTGATGATCCTCTCATTCTTCTTCCATCTCCTCCTACATCACTTTCTCTGCCTAAAGAAGTTATACGAGAAGTTGTAAGCTGGCAGAGAGTGCTGCAGCACGTCCAGCACCCCTCTGGATCCTCCCCTGGATCGATCCATGGGCTTATGGTATGGATGGTTTAGAAAATGATATGTTTGGGTGGGATCGGCTTATGATTTATGGGCTTGTGGTATGGATGGCTTGGAAAGTGACATGTTGGTTTGGGATCGGCTTATGATTCATAGGATCAGGTATGAGTAGTGAGAAGATCGTATTCGCAATGAATGAATTATGGCCGAAGGGCTTGAGATCAATACGGTGATGTTGTGGAATTGCTGTGTGGAGATGAGATGCTAAGTATATATGCCTCACGACAATGCCATAAAACTGAGAAAATGAGGAACCAAGAGCCACGCGCAGGTCACAGGTGCCTATAGGGAAGCTGATTCGATGGAGGCGCATGTACGCTAGGCAGTTGGTTAAATGCCTAAATAAAGTAGTAATCAATGCCATCGTAGCGGTGGCGGTCACGCACTTGACAGGTACCAGCGGTCTATAAGACCCATATCATTTTGATGGCGGTGCGCACGTGCCTTATAGGTGCAAGCGGTCTATAAGACCTAGCAACTGTGGTGCTTAGACACCTTGCAGGTACAAACAATCTACAAGATGAATACCATTTCGATGGTGTCGCGCACGCGCCTCGTAGGCACAAGCGGTTTCCAAGAATGCCATTTTTATGGTGGTCCTTATGCGCCATATAGTCGCAAGTGATCTACATGGATGTCATTTCAACGGTGGCATAGACTATAGGTCAGGTGATCTACAAAATCATGTTGTTTCTACGGTTGCACTCATGTACAGTACAGGTTTAGGTGATCTAAAATGGGCTATATTGTCACACCGGATTTTATAAAAAAAACAAAACTACGTATAAACTACATATATATTAGGATCAAGTTTCATATGTATAGTGACTTATTAGTGTATCACATATAGTGTTATTATTACAATGTTTAACTTAAATAAATAGAAAGGACCTCAAGGTCTTAATCAAAGCACACTAGCACAACACAGCAAAGCTCCCATCTTTTACAGGCAAACGACCGAGGGTTCACCAGCCTAGCAGTCTTCATCTTCATTCATAAAGTAGTCTTATTTTCCTTTATTGTCTGAGCAGCATTTTGAAGCACATTTATATGAAAATAGCAAGGGTAAGTACATGTCGTACTCCGTAAATGTGAGAAAAAAAATGACATACGAATAAAAGAACAAGCTATAGCAGGTACAATTTGCATAAATACTAACTATGCTAACACAAGAGTTATAAAAGCATCCTATTTAATTAGGTGAATCATCATTAAACTTTCACTTTTAGAAACATCTACACATGTTTTCCAACCACATGAAATCAACATCATGCTTCCAAACCAACCAATTTGATACCCGTTGTAGGTAACCAAGAATCATCCACCATTAACCATCACAGGTAACCTACCATCTAACTGCTACACATCACAGGTAATGAACCATCCAACTACTACCCATCAGATGTAATAACCATCCAACTTGTACCCATCACAGTTGACCAATCACCAACCAAGCCAAAATAATCATGTGAAGAGACCACACCACTCTTAACTGTGAGCGCGGCTGATATATCAGTTTTACACTCTATAGAGGTCGTCCAACTTCACCCACGAGTCGTGATTCCTGTATGCCCGTGCCATCACAATACTTACATACTTCTGAGGTATGCACCTAGGTTTCACTACAAGGCCATTACAAAACATCCACCTAACAGGAATAAGTCTACTGAGGTTTCACCACCGTCAAAGTATCATTGCACTACCCAGAAGCCCCTTTTTGCGCCTTGTAGCTCCAGAAAGAATCACTCTTTTCTTCCTACACCACCATTAGCTTATACTATGTTGAGTATTTGCTAATTAATTAGCTCGATCATACCCATATAAGCCTCGTGGTTGAACTGTTAATCGGGGTTACCCATTCCACGAACTGGTACTTACGATACTAAACAGACACTACCACCAACCACAGTGCTTCCACGCACATATGCATTCCCACACCATCATCATCTAATCTTCTGCTCAACATCCCTATGTTCTATGTTGCTACAGCAATTGCCAGTATCCCCGTCTCATAGGTGCATAGACCATTAATCATGTTTAACCAACAACCCAATCATACCCTTGTACAAAGCTAAACATAAGCTACAAAACATAACCACTACTGACAACTAGGGCAACAAATGATATATGGAACATGGTACTTTAAGTAAATGGGATTCATAATAACAGCATGCATATGTGAAATAAAGAACGGATTTGAAAAACTAGGTTCAGAATGTTCAAGGACAATTACCTCTTCCAACTTGCTACTCAAACTCTTCAATGACTTAGTCCAAGATTCTCGAATTGCTCCTCGTTTTCTTTTGATACACACTAGAAAACACATAGTAAAACTATCTAAGAACAGTACACCAAACAATAGCTAACATCTATGAAAAAGGTATTAAACGATAGTATCCGTTGCTACGAACATGAGAGCATAAAAATCATCTAAATCGGAGCTAGAACGAGAAAGTTACACTAAAAATAAGTATAGGATTAAATCTAAAAAAGAAAGAACCTATTTTGAATAAAACAGAAAGGGTAGGGTTATTTTTGTTAAAACAGAGGAACCTTTTGTAAATATAGAAAATTTTATGGGCTAAACTGTAAAAAGACATGGCTTTTAGTTAAAAATAGAAAAGTTCAGGTGCTTAAGTGCAAAACTACCAATCTTCCTAAATTAAAAATAAATCGGGTTGACTGGGTAAGGCTCTGCTTGATTTGGCTTGACATGTCGCATCTTCAGCTGAGGTGGCTGCTGACGTGGCAGCTGACATTGCGAACGAAGTGGCAAGGCTGACTGGGATTACACATGACACGTGGTGGCTCGGGATTGGATGGCGAATGGGTAAGAAACTGATCTAATCTCGATCGTGCGTCGAAGATCGGACGACTGAGTGTGCTCTGGAACCAACCAATAGTAGCACGACGGCGGGAGAGGAACGAGTGGCATACTCACTGGAGTTGGCCAAAGACCTCATCGCCGGCCTCGGAGCTCGATGGCGAGCGGCGGAGGTGGTTCAGGGAAGTAAGGGGGTTCCGTTTTAGGGGTTTACCTTAGGCGGGGTAGCACAGGAATGAGGTCGACAGTGAGAGGGATAGCGAGGGCTCGGTTCTTCATCGATGGCGATGCTCTGGTGACCAAGACAAGAAGGTGAGTGTCACTGCACTCAAGAGGCAGCAGTGAAGCTTGAGGGCGACTCGGATAGGGAAATGCACAGTGGATTTCAGCTGGCGACAAACACGTCCACCATGGCGACGGCAGGCTAGGGTTATGGGGGGCGGCTTGGTTCGAGGAAACAAATCAAGGGGGAGGGCACAAACTTATATAGGGGGAACGCATGGGGGAGTCAGGATTCGGCGGGGTTAGTTGGGATTCAAAGCGGAGGGTGGTGGTGGACTCATGGCTAGCTCGGACTCGGACGGTGGTGCGAGGAAGGAGACGGGTGCTCAGGTGGCACAAGCAGAGGGGAAAGCTGGGCTCTGGATAGGCACTATCTGAGAGGAAACAGGCAAGTGGCAGATTGGGCCGGAGCGCGGCCCAGGTGGGAGCGGAGGGTGGAGGCCAGCGTGGGCCAAGCTGGAAGGAGAGATAAGGCAAGGGAAGAAAAAAAGAGAGGGAGATAAGGCCCAGAGAGGGAAAAGAGAATTCTTTTATGAAAGCATTTTCAAACTTTTTCAAAATTCAAATGACACATCTCGATGTTTCCAAAAATTTATTTTCACACAAGAAAACTCTAATGCTACTACTCAGCATAAATGCAACCATATTTTAAATATAACCTAAATTAATTATTTAATTTAGAAAATAAATTTTCACCTAGGGTTTTAAGACGAAGAAATAACACCCTAAAACATTTTATTACTATGTCAAAAAGTTGGAAAATTAGAGTGTTACATATATGTTTTCTTGTTGACTGCCCTTGTGAGCATTACATGTTGACAAGCGACTACAGGCCAGGTGGGAGGGGAGGGTTGAGGCCAGTGTGGGCCAAGCTGGAAGGAGAGGTGGGCCAGAGAGATAAGGCAAGGGAAGGAAAAAAAGGGAGGGAGATAAGGCCCAGAGAGGAAAAGATAATTTTCTTTTATGAAAGCATTTTCAAACTTTTTCAAAATTCAAATGGCACGCCTCGATGTTTCCAAAAATTTATTTTCACACAAAGAAACTCTAATGCTACTACTTAGCACAAATGCAACCATATTTTAAATATAATCTAAATTAATTATTTAATTTAGAAAATAAATTTTCACCTAGGGTTTTAAGACGAAGAAATAACACCCTAAAACATTTTATTTCTATGTCAAAAAGTTGGAAAATTAAGGTGTTACATATATGTTGTCTTGTTGACTGCCCTTGTGAGCATTACAAGTTGGCAAGTGCCTACAGGCCATGTAGAAGTCAAGCAAAATAAAAGTAGATGCTCTTGTAGTAGAAGTGCCTTTGATATTCGGCACGTAGCTCTCCCATGATGGAATTTTGAAAATGCAGAAAGACAAAGAAGTCAATGATGAATTATTGAGCATCATCCCTGAAAGATTGTTGGAATTGCAGCATTCTTTCTGGGAACACAAGTTACAGGTTCAAAGAAGTGCCATCAGAATGACAACAATAAGAGAGTAGGCAACAATAGGCACAGGTTGAAGTCAACAACGATATAGTGAGTACAGGTGTTGCTGTGCTTTTCCTATGAAGGAAGAAAACCAAGACATCCTTAATTGAAGAATTGTGTTGGTGCCATCAGTGCCAAAATGGCCTCAATGTATTATAAGATTTTAAAGCAAGGCAAACCAAGGTCCAAAGCCATGTTCAGTGATGCGTAAAGTTCAATGTTTGATTAATTATTTTTTCGGCGTACTAGGCCAGAAAACCTTACTATGTCCTGGCTCATGAGGTTGGACACATCATGTTCTTAACCGATGAGGCCAAACCACGGTTCACAAATGCGTCGGTAACCGCTCAAAAATCGCGGTTACCAACCTTCTCGGTCCGGTCCGGTTTCAGAAACCGAACGGTAACCGAAATTTGAATTCAAAAAATTTGAAAAAATAAAAATATTATAAAAAAATAAAAAACAAATCTTAAAAAAAACTAGACACAATTCTAAGACTTTCTGTGAAAAAACATTTCAAAAATAATGTCGTTTGCATCATATTCTATAGGGAGGAAGTTTGAAAAAAATGAAAAAAATTGAAGCGTGCAGCTCAGTTATTAACTCATGTTAAGAAAAAGTGTAACATGCAAACACATATTTTTCTTGTGTAAAGCATATTTTAAGAGAATCTTTAAAATTGATTTCACTTTATTTAGAGTTTTATTAAATTCTCTATGATTTTTACAAAGTTCACAAGCATAAAGTGAATATGTTAAGAAACAGCACTGTAATTAACTTTTTCATGTCTACTATTATTTTTCCTATGTAAACCATAGTATAGATAAGCTAATGAAAGTGGTTTCACTAAGTTTTGAGGTGTGATGGATCAGTTATATCTAGTCGCAACATATTTACACAATCATGCATGTTACAATAACTAATTCATGAGTTCATGTATTTTTAAAAGACATAGGATCATATAAGGAGACTAACAAAATTAGTTTCATGATTTTTGGATTAGCAAAGAGTAAACTATGCATTTAACTTGGTTTAAAAAATACAATTTCTCACAGAAAATTTCGAACTTTTTTATGAGTATAAATACTTTTATCATGTAGATCATGTCACAAGGAAAACAACAAAATTTGTTTCACTTGATTTGAAGCTTAGATGAATTAGTTATTGATTTTAGAAGATTGAGATAATTTTTGGGTTTGTTTGTTGAACTTCACTGAAAATCGAGAAAACCGCTCGATAAGTCGAGAAAACCGAGCGATTACCGACAATGCGGAAAATTCGAGAAAACCACTCGATAAATCATAAAAACCGCTCGGTAACCGGTCCAAACCGACCGGTTACCGAACAGCTAAAATCGCGATTTTTTTTTCCAAAATTCAAATTTTGCCAAATAAATTTTCTCCGTATTTTTTTGAATTTTTGACCGGTAACCACAGTTATCGCGAATTTTTGGTTATCGTCGGAGCTCGGTAACCGAGCTCCGGTCGGTAACTTTAACCCTGGGCCAAACACAACTCAAAACTTTTAGCTTGAACTCCATGCATGACAGGATATGGCATGAAATGGCTCACCAAAGTGATGATCCTATCAACATTTCATTGTTATCTCATATAATGCAACTTACATATATGGAGCACAATATAGGACTCTTGATAACAAGGACCATTTTACACAACTTAATCGAAGGTGTTCTGTAGGTGCCGATCCTGCAGATGTAAATTAACTAGAGTTTTTACGAAGTTCTAGGAATCAGGAACTACACATTCATCTAATTAATAAGGATCAAGGGATCAATGTAAAAAAAGGGAAAGGAGATTTTGAGATCTCTATGATGATAAATTTTTTGAAGAGATAAGCATTGAAGCATATTTGTTACTTCATTTATATTATTGTAAATTGCTCGTGCAAGGGCAGGAAAAGGATGAAGACGGTGATGATCTTGATGACATCATCGACCGAATCGGTGATGAGGTCTTCGGCAGTGGAGTCCCCGAGTCTCCGTGGTGAAAAAGGCATGGTCGTCGCCTCCATTGACAACCACTAGATTGTATCCCCATCTCGCTAAGGGTGCTTCGGCATCGCCGGCTCCAGTCAGTAGCTCCATCACGAGCAGGGTATTCACCTCGACCACTTTCCTTAGCCCTTTCACTGGCTGGCGGTCGGTCCCTAGGGCAATCAGCTGCCGCCCCAAGGAGAAGCAGAAGAGGCTCCTCGAATCGTTCGAGGGCATGAAGGGTAGTAGAAGAACAATTATGTAACATAATAGTTAGTCTAATTAACTATAATTTACTTACTTTATCTATGAATGAAACTGTTGGAGATGATCGATATTCCACGAGTTTTCAAGTACCTCACCGTTTACAGTACATAATCGCACTGATCTAGTTCTAGTGCCTTCCACTATTATGTAGGGCCCTTCCCACTTAGGTGATAACTTGTGGAGGCTAGCCTGTTTCTGCACCTTACGTAAAATAAGGTCTCCAGTAGTGAGTTTCCAAGGCTGGATCTTTTGAATGTGATATCTACGCAACCCTTGCTGACACTTAGCCGCTCATATGAATTCTCAATCATGCTACTCCTCAAGGAGGTTGATATTGTTTGACCGCAACAGCCCCTGCCTTTCTTTCAAGTAACTTTCCACTCGTGGTGACCCAAACTGCAGCTTAGACGAGAGTACTGCCTCTGCTCCATAGACTAAGAATAAAGGAGTTTTACTTTTGGCTCTGTTAGTCGAGGTGCTAATGGCCCATAATACTGAGGGGAGTTCCTTCACCTAGTGTTTCAAATAGTCTTTAAACCTATCAAAAATCTGATTTTTGAGACCCAACAAGTCTATACCATTGGTGCACTCTGCCTGATCATTACTCTGAGGGTGGGCTACTGAAGCGAAACAAGTCTTAATGTCAAATTAGTCACATAATGTAGTGAAGGTTTCACTTCTAAACTGGCTGTCATTGTCTGTAATTATTTTATATAGGATGCCATATCGAGTAATTATGCTCCTCATGAACTTCTTAGTCACTTATGTGGTTATTTTTCCTACGGATTTGGCCTCAATCCACTTGGTCAATGTGTTGATAGCCACAAAAACTTATAACTACCTTGGATCCTTGGGAATGGTCCCAGGATATGCAAGCCCCAGATGGAGAAAAGCCAAGAAAGATGAATTGTTTGCAGAGCTTGGGCTGGTTGAGTGGTCTACCTTCCGAAAAACTGGTAGCTGTCACACTTTCTAACCAGATCGCAAGCATCCTGGAGAGCAGTCCGCCAATAGAATCCTTGGTGGAAACCTTTTGTGACCAAGGTACGGTATGACACATGATTACTACACATGCCTTCTTGGATATCGAGCAATATTTTATTGCCCTCTTCCTGAGTGATGCACTTCGTCAAGATTCTCTTACTCCCCTTTCGATATAGCGTGTCATGTAGCAATGCATATAACTTGGGCTTATGAACAATTTTCTCTATAGACACATCATTATCAGGGATCTCTCGACCTTCGAGATAGTCTTGGGATGGCATCTTCCATGTCAGCTCATATTTGAGTAGTGTAGCTTCCGTTTCTGTGAGATCTGCCTTGCTGACACTGACCAGATTGCTAGTCGAGTTGGGTAGCATCTGTGCTCGAGGCTATAGAGATAGATGGTTTGAGGAGTTTCTCGATGAAAACTCCCACAGGTGTTGGTGAATGAGAGTAAGTGATCCTTGTGAGTTCATTGGCAATGGAGGTGTCACTCCTCCAGACGTGCATGACCTCCAGCCCTTTAAACTTTTACTCAAGCTTTCATACCTTGTTCAGATAAACCACCATGTTGTCATCCAAGCACTGGTACTCCTTTTGCACTTGGTTTACAACTAGCTATGAGTCCCCTTTCACGAGTAATCATCTAATTCCAACGACACAGCTATGCGAAGCCCGTATACCAACCCCTCATATTCTGCAAAATTGTTGGAAGCTTTAAAATCTAATTGAATTATGTACCTGAGTTCATCACCCATTGGAGACTTGAGTACAATACCAACCCTCGAGCCTTGGTGTGTGAGTGATCCATTAAAGAAGAACGTCCAGTAGTCCTCAACTATGTTTGGTTTTGTTTCTTTAATGTTTGTCCATTCGGCAATGAATTCTACTAGTACTCGTAACCTAACACTTATGCATGGTGCATGGTGCACGTCGAACTCGTTGAGTTCGACCGCCCATTGCACGATTCACCCAATAAACTCCCTATTGCGTATAACATCCTTTAGCAGATACATCATCACGACGGTGATCTTGTACCTTTGAAAATTATGTCGTAGCTTCTGGGAAGTTATTAGGACTGCGTAGAGCAACTTTTGCACTTGCGGGTATCGTAGCCTGGCATCATGTAGGACTTTGCTCACGTAGTAAACTGGTTTCTGGAACTTGGTATTTTTCTAAAGACATACCCGTGGAAAAAATGACCACCGGGATCATGCTTACAACTTGTGGGGTAGCTTTAATTTACAAAAATTATTCCTCTCTGTTGCTAGGTGAGGTTAGAATTAATGGAGATGATATATCTTTCAAGCCTTCTCAGCTGTTTCCGTCCACTTGAACCAGTCGTGTTCCTTTAGCAACTTAAAAAAAGACATCCCTCCCTCGCTTATCATGGAGATGAATCGACTAAGGGCTACTATGCATCTTGTCAACTTTTGAACCTCCTTTAGTGTTTGAGGTGACCGTATTTGGTTGAGGGCCTCAATTTTGCATGGGTTAGCCTCAGTGCCATGACTTGACCATGGGAAACTAAGAAGCTTGCCAGATGGAACACTGAACATGCACTTCACGGGATTAAGCATCATACAATATTTGCTGATGTTGTCGAATGTTTCCCTGAGGTCATCAATTAATGCTTCCTTGGTTCTAGACTTAACCACAATATCATCGACGTAAGCTTCAACATTGTGCCCAATCTGGGGCTGTAAATAATTTTGAATACATCGTTGATAAGTAGCACCAGCACTCTTTAAACCAAAAAGGTATCTTTATATAGCAAAATACACCAAAGAGAGTAATAAAAGCGGTTTTTTTCTCATCCTCTATCCCCATGCTAATTTGGTGATACCTCGAGTAGGCATCTAGAAAATATAGTAATGCACAACCTGCCGTAGAGTCAACGATCTGGTCGATGTGAGGAGGAGGGAAGGGATACTTTAGACATGCTTTGTTGAGGTTGGTAAAGTCGACACACATCCTCCACTTGCCATTGGTTTTCTTCACGAGGACAGGATTTGCGAGTTACGTGGGATGACAAACTTCTCAAATGAAGCTCACCTTTAGGAGTTTGATGACCTCCTCCTGGATGGATTACTTTCTGTCCTCCGTGAATCTTTGTTGCTTCTGCCCCACATGTTTGGTGCCAGGTTCCACAGCTAGTTGATGCTCGATCACCTCCCTAGGTACTCCAGGCATATCGGATGGTTGCCATTCAAACACATATTGGTTTACCTAGAGGAAAGTAATGAGCTCGAGTTCCTATTTGGGATCAAGGCCAACCCCTATCTTAAACTTCTTGGCTAACTCAGACGGGTCGAGCGGCACTGCCTTGATACCATCACCCACCTTCTTGCCCTGGGTGTCGTCGTCGGTCTCGCCCTTGGCGGCGTCATCGGACTTGGAAGTATCAATGACACTCATGAGCTTGGAGTCCTTGGCACTGTCCTTGATTTTGGTGGTAGCTTGATGCTTCTGATGCTTAGATTCTATGTCTCTTGAGGTAGTCGTTGTTCGGTAGAAGTGTTCGACCATCTCCGGGCTCTACTTGTTGCACTTGACCGCTGCACGTTGATCTCCCTTGACAGTTGTAGCCCCTTTGGGACCTGTGATTTTGAGCAACTGTTACGCATAATGCACCATGGCCATGAACTTGTCCAGCATTGGGCAGCCTAGAATCACATTGTACGCCATCTCGAAGTCCGCAACATCGAAGGTCAGCTTCTCTATGCGGAAGTTGTTGGGCGCGCCGAATGTGACCAGTAACTCGATCTGGCCAAGGGGCATTGTCGATGAGTTTGGAGTTATACTATGGAAATGCTCAACTCCTGCCTTGAGCTCTGACCTTAGGATTCCCATCCTATCTAACATCTTAGCAAAGATGAGGTTGAGCGAGCTACCTCCATCGACCAAGGTTCGAAAAACCTTGATGTTGAGGATAGTAGGTTGGTAGGTTGGACCACGATCGTGTACCGACCTGAGTGTGGAACAGCGGCTATGTGGTCAACTTGATCGAAGGTGATCGAAATCACCGACCACTTGAGGTATTGGGGAGGCCCAGTTAGAGCCAGGTTAACCTCCCTTTCAACCTCCTTATATTGCCCCTTGGACTCGTACGTGGTGGATCTTCCAAAGATGTGTGCCAAGTTCTAGTCGGCCCAGCGAAATTCGGGCTCATCATCGTCAATGCCTGGCTTGGCCTGTTTACTATGGTAGATAGTAATAGCAGTCTTGAGCTTTGCTTCAAGATTATTGTCGATAACTTAACATTCATCGAAGTCGTGTTGGTCGGACCGATGAACAGGACACCACTTCCCGCCATCACGGATCTTGCCCTTCTTGTCTCCGGTGTTGCGTGACGTGTTCCTCTCAATTGTGACTATGGTCATGTCTAGAACCTTACGCTTGTCAACAGATTTGCTCTTCTTCCCCTCATTCTTTGAGGACTCAAGCTTGTCTTTGCCAGCTTGAAGAATGCTTTGTCCGTTTGGATTTTTTGGGTAGCCAACTTCCTGACCAGATCTCCGTCCTTAACGCCTCTCTTGATGGCTATCACTGAACCTCCGAATGAAGTCCCAAAGAGATTCATCCTTGCCTTGGTTCAGCTAATGGAGATCATTTTCCATTCTTGAGTGCTCAAAGGTGCCCCAAAAATTGGTGATGAACTGAGCCTTCAACTCGGCCCATGATCGAATTGGATTTGATGACAAGTTCAGCAACCAGGGCCTCGTAGGTCTGTCGAGGGTGGTTAGCAGGTAGTTGACCATTACCTTGCTATCGCCACCAACTGCTCGAATAATAATGGTATAGATTTGTAACCACTCGTTGGGGTTGAGCTTCCCATTATACTTCTTGATCGGTCCTGCTTTGAACTTCTCGGGCCATCGTATCAACTGGAGCTTGGGTGTAAAGGCTTCACAACCTCCGTCGAAGTCTTCAGGAGGTTATAGAGGAGGACTATCACACCTATTCCTATAGACAAGGGAGTCACGTCAACCATCCCGTCCTAGAGATCTGTGGTCGTTACGATGATGATCGTTTTCATGGTGCTCCTCACGATGGTTATCGAGTAGTTCTCGTAAGTTGTGCCTGTCATGAGGGATGCGGTTCCTCAGGTCTTCCTGGTTCCTACGCCTATGGATGGAGCAGCTGCAATTCAGCCTGTAGAGCTGTGCTCGAGCTTGACCACCCGAGTATCCCGTTTGCGATACATCCTCTTGGGGGTGTCCGTGTTTGTGGCTCCTCGAACCAGTGCCTTGCCAGCTAGGGTGCCTAGAGTCGCTAGTGCTGTTCACTCAAGCATCCCAGATCTGAGCCACATCGAGCAAAGTCTTCAGCTGGTTAACGGATTCACCAGATCCAACTCGAGTAAGGATCTTAGAATCAGGTGAGCACCCTAGGCGTTGGCCTCCAGAATACTGAAGATGCCATTGCGAAGACTAGGCTGTGGTCGAGTCGACATTGCCCCGTGATTGTTGTACCGAGGGAGTTCGTTCCTCGATCTTAGAGTTGTTGTTGGTGGAGGCATCACCTGACCAAGAAGCATCTCAACGACGAGTCAGCATCCAATATTAGGGTTCACCTAACTCTCCATAGTCCATTGATGATGGGTGGTGTCACAGACTTGCAAGGCTCCAGCTGTAGATGTCCCTAGAGGTAACTCTCCAGTGACACCATTACCTTGGGTGGCGGTTGCCACTGCTGGATCCTCAGGGATTCCTACACTATTGTTTACCACGGCATTTGGATCTCCCGCGTTCTGGTTAGTGGGTATGTCATCGACTCCTCTAGCCATGAACACGAATCAATCTGTTCAGCTACTCTAGCCATCGATGGAGTTGTCATCGCTACTCTCCTGAGCTTCATTGTCGCTGTCAGTGTTTATGAACCGAAGAACATTAGGCTCCTCAGGATCCCAGTCATGGTGTCTCACTTCGTGGTATGCGTCCAATGGGCTGGACTCAACCATTCCAATATAGATCAGTTCACCTTGATCGTCCCAATAATATGCCATAGTTTCAAATGTGATCTTGGACCCGACCGAAGGCGATGCGAAGGTGACTGCCGCCGATTCGAAGTGGTCGTAGAAGCCGGCATCGGAGAATCCAATGCAGACGAGCATTTGAGACATGATCGATCCTGAAAGATAGATAAAGGTCCATATCTGGCGTGCCAATTGTCGAAGGTTAATGCCCGATAATATATCCATAATTAAACAGGGTACCTTCGAGATTAGGGATCGAGCAGGAATTAAGACACACGATGTATACAATTTTGGGCCTCCGATTAGATTAATGTCCTACGTTCTATGTGGGTGATGTTGTATATTTATTATCTCAAGTACAAGCAATGAGGTTAGATCTACTACAATAGAGGGGATTTGATCTAGATTAAACTAAGGTTAAAGTCATTGAGTATCTCTAATTACTAGGGTCTTGATGTCACTTGCGTCGAGTTGCGTCCCCCACCCCCTGAGGTGTGAGTCCCTACCTTATATAGGGGTTAAGGCACCATCTTTGATGTGGCCATAGTTGGTAGGGAGTCCTTCATCTTATCAACCAAGGCAAGGTAGATGAATTCGACCTGGATACTAATTGTACTTGTGTCGAGTAACCCGATCAATACCTTCCTACTATATGTCTTCATGATCTTCGAGTATATCGCGTCCCGCAGATTCGGGTCCGTAATGTTGGGAGTTGTTAAGCATGTGTACGGTGTACCCTTGGTAAGGAGTCCTTCATCTTGTCAGCCAATGTAAGGTAGATGAATCCGACCTAGATACTAATTGTACTTGGGTTGAGTAACCCAGTCAAGACCTTCTTAGTATATGTCTTCATGATCTCCCAGTATATCGGGTCCCGCAGATTCAGGTCCATAATATTGGAAGTTGTTAAACATGTGTATGATGTACCCTATCTGTATACGGTGTACTTCTTATGTGTATATACCCTATAGTTAGATATTCGATACATTTCTCGTTTTTTTTTTGCCTAAGACTGAATCGGCTACAGACCAATTTTGAATGCACGTCAGTTCAGTTGTAATTACCCATATGTGCCATTGTCTTATCGGTCACGATGCCTAAGCTTG
Source organism: Phragmites australis (assembly GCF_958298935.1). NCBI lineage: Eukaryota > Viridiplantae > Streptophyta > Magnoliopsida > Poales > Poaceae > Phragmites > Phragmites australis. Next base: position 13,519,324 of record NC_084936.1, on the reverse strand, counting down.
CACACGTCGGGCTAGGCGGTGGTAGCCATCCGGACGACCCTCAGGATGTTGCTAGGCTTGAGGTCTATCGCATCGCGTCGCCAGACTCCGCCCTAAATCTCTCGGCACCAACCACTGCCTTTGATTTGTGGTTGAAGCTAGGAGGGAACAACGTCTCCACCACCTCCTCTTTGTCATCGTCACCTCGGTCTCGACATCCTCCCCACCAGCCACTACCGATTTATGGTTTAGAACACGAGAGAACTCACCGAGATTTATAGAAATAGATCTAGACACACCTAGTTATAATTGTCTTCTCTTAAGATTAATCAAAGCAGTACATGAAATATAGTTATTATCCTATGAGAGACATGAACCTGTTAAAATCTTATGTTTTCCTCTATATATATAATTGATAACATATATCACTACTTTAAATAAATATTTGTATAATTAATTTTATTATCATCCATAAGCTGCACCCAAATCGATGCCCTACTGTCAGGATCAAGCTTCTCACTGCCCAGAGCGACGCCTACCACCGGGATTCAGCTACTCGTGGACACCCTAGGTCTGGGATCCGAGCTCCTCAGCTGGGACCGTGCTCTATGCTAAGCTCCGTGCCGCCCCGTAACCTTCCTTGACCATGTGCAGGGGAGATATATAGACTGTAGGGCATGAGCAAGCCGGGATCCTTTGGTGCATTTGGAGAGAGAGAAGCCTAGGTACTATCCATGGCTGAAGCGAGTGCTAGTGTGCTACAGAGATTGAGGATAGTCTGATGGACGTGCACATGATGGGGGAAAAGGCGAGCAATTACTGGAAGTGGGAACACGTGGCTGCGTGGGCGTCTATTCGAGCATCCGGTATTTTTCGTTGGCGTCGGACACCCTAGCAGGAGCATTATCGATCTAAACTGGGTTATTGATCCCTCAAACCAAAACCCATATAATCATCTCTTAAGTGGGCTGTAACATTCCCGAAATAGCATTTCAAGAGGGTAACGCGGCAGTACCGGGCCTTCTTTTCCGGTTGTTGTCAACACTAATAATTGCGGTAACGGCTTCACGGTCCTTGACTAGATCGTTTCATGTCTCAGCGCGTAGGCCCGGTGGCAGTCCAAAGGAAAACGACGACGACTTTGACGAGTAACTACGCAGGCGAACAAGTCAACCGTGTGCTAGCTGACCACGTCAAAAGCAACCGACACATGTGCCCAACTCTTCTGCACAAGAACGCACCGAAGGTGATGAGACTTGCAGTTAGAGGTGAAAATAACTCGGAATCAGTTAAAATAGAGTTCTATTGCAGTTGAAATCATATTATTTTGCTGAAAACAAATTCAAATATGGATAGTTCGTATACGAATATGATCACGGATAATATCGGAAATGAATATAAAACAAATATGAATAAAAAATGATACAGCTAGTGAATATTTATCAAAACATGAAAGACTACTTAAATTATCTGTAAGATCATAATAAAAACAAAAAACAAATTAATACTAGAAAGTTACTACACAATAATTGAGATAATATAGTCTATACACTTGATTACTTGAATAAATAATAACATAACTTAGTTCATCATAACTTCACAAGTTCACACGTTATGCCCAATACAAGTTTATATAGATACATAATACTTAGATATAGTATACATATTAAACTTAATTCATCACAAACTCTCAAAACTAGTAAAAGATTAAAGATAACATATAAACAAATGGAAGAGAGTCTTCTTCAGGCAAGCTTGCCGCCATATAGATAAAGCCCCAATGCCACAGTTAGGTAGGATGGGAACCGGCAAACAATCACGTCCATATCCTTGATCGGGGTCTCATATGGTGGCTAATGATCTAGATAGAAGCATCCTGTTAAAAAAAAAAGCATGTTGCCCTCCCAACGGGCGACACATTTAAAAATAAAAAAATACTTCATTCTCTTTCTCTCAAAATTCAAAACACTATTGAAATTATTATGAAGAACTATGAACAATTTTGGTGATAGAGAGGATAATATGATTTAGCTAAAAAAAACTTAGATAAAAATATGATCTGTACACTGAGAAAAAGAAGATAAATTTCATTGTAACAATCTTACAATGAGCTATATTATAAGATCCTCCACAATATATATTTTTTAGAATTTTTCATGATTATTCTAATAATGTTTTGAATTTTTTAGCATTAGAATACTGTTTTAGCCCTAGGTTTCAGATAATATCTGAACTTACTTAGTCTGAATATCCGATGCTGATGCTGATTCAGTCGAAAACTGCTACACCAATTTCAAAAAAATTATCCGATGTTGATTCCAAATCAAAACTATCCAATTCCAATTAAAAAACTATCTGTTTCCGATTTCAATCCGAATCGGCCAAAAACTATCCAAGCTATTTTCACCCCTACTTACTAAGTGATGCAAGCGAAATGCACCTTATGCACGTGCATGCCTTATCACTTATACTTCGATCCATTTGATACTTGATCGAAACTCTGATCTCACCTAGCTAAATATTAGAGACTTCGTCCTCACTACGAATTATCTACTAGGTCCGTCACCGAACCTGCCTGTCATCGAACCTAGACCACCCGAGACCATCCGCATGATGGGTGTTGACTGCCCTTAAGTCACCAGTCATGCGCACGGACGCCACACGAAGCACCTATGCGCCCATAGTTTGACTCTTGTCCACGCACGTGGACCACTAGCCGAACACCTCTGGCCGAATCTCATATGCGACTTGTTATATATGCAATAGTCTAGTTCAGCTCGTAATATCCATGAGCCAACACCTTCTAACCCTATATTTAACGGATCTACTATACGTATAGGTCTAATCAAAACCACTATTAACTTCATCGTATACCGCTATATGAGTCTTATTTATTGTGATTTTATCTTGAGTCTTACTCTAACTCATAATATACCACTAATATAATTCTAAAGCTTATATGTACCAACTCTATATAATTATTTAATATATCTAATAAAACTGAGCAGAGCTACCGAACAGTAGTAGCTATTCGTTGGCAGAAGCTGCTCAAGCCTGTCGGCCATCACCGTCTTCAATTCTGTGTGTGTGCAGACTTGGCATTGGGAAGAAAATCGAACGAGGGAAAGAAAATAGGATCCGTGCCTGTCCAGGAAAAAGATTAGAGGAATAAAAGCAGCGGAGGAGGAAAAGGTCCGAGTCAGAACGAGCCGTAGGCCCGTAGCTCTGTTGATAGCTTCGCTGGTGGCACGCTGTCCATCCGAGTTCGATCCTCTGGATGGACACCCAGTGTCTCATCGGGGCAAGTTTTTAAAATAAAATTTTGTTACCTCTGCGTGGAATCATAATGGAAACGTAATGTGTCCATCGTCTATGGAGCCATGATAGTTCCGTTGATCTTACTAGGGATGTGCTCTTTTAGCTACCTATAATCATAGGTCTAGATATATACGTGAGGTATGAGTTATGATGTGCGTATATAGGATTATAATGTGTATACATACCTAAACCGATGCTACACCGTATCAGTTGAGGCGTCAAAAAATAGCAAAAATCTAAACTTAGATAACATACGCGACCGTATTTGTTGTAACATATGGGCGTATTTACAATTTTAGCATCTGTATTCAGTACCTCATTTATCGAAAACTGACTTATGATATACTGTACGTCGGAAAAAAACGTAGCCCAGCAATATTAGGCATATGAGGTGTCGAGTATGGCACTGTAGCACATATTCGACACCTCATATGCCAAACATCAAGTGTATTCAACATATAAGATGCTGAATATGGGTATTTTTAGCATCTTGTGTGCCGAATATGACCTGTACTTGCGGGTACTTTGATGATGTCATTTTATGTTGGGAAGTGCTGCGTCACGTAACACTTCGTCACTGAGTTGGTGATTGAAAGTTATGAGGATGGGTAGAAGCAACTCCATCGTAATCTTCAAGGTCCTCAGTGTCCTCCAGAGATAGAGGCCTCGGAGGGAGGGGCTGTCGTGGTATGAAATCGTTGTCCTTATCGTAATTTTGAGCTATCACAATAGGAGTACGTCCTATTTCCTTGTTGGTCGTACACCATATCAATGTGGTGCGTGAACATCCTCTTGCAGTGTTCCTTGAACATTCTCCTGTATTACTGCTAGAACATCGAGGCATTAGTGGCATGAAATCATCGTCCTCATCAACCTCGTCATTTTCTGGTTGAATAGTAGAGGGCACCCTTGTACCCCATAGGTTCGCTGGTCTTCATCGTCTTCTATGCGAACTAGGCATCACACCCCAGCCGAAGAGAATAAAATCACTAATAAGTTTGGGATTTCTTTATTGATCAGCTCAGCATCTTCTGGTAACGCCTAACGCAAAAGAGGAGCATTCGAATCAATAGAAAAAAGGAAAGCAGGGTGACCAAATAGAAAATGACAAACCTGGATGTGAGATGCATACTGGTCGGACAACATCACCATCCTTCTTGCCTTATAGAGAAACCTACCACGAAATTATGATCGGCTAGTTCACACACCCTGAGATTCATTTGACGTCGCTCATGCAAGAGGGCCCAAAGTTTGTCGGTGGTTACATGGTGGAGCGGAGCGGTTAATGCGGAATAGAAGGGTGTTGCATGCAATTTGGACACGGCTTGAATTAGGTTATTCTCCTTGAAGGGATCATCTTTCTCTCCACGCACAACCCGCAATGAGGCATTTAATGCTACATTGGTTGTTGTAGGTGTCTATGAAACGCATGTACTAGAAGGTCTTGTCATAGATTTATTGCTCTTTAACTACAACGTTCTGACTCTGCACCAAAACACAAATCTCTCATTATTTAAGAAACATTAAATAATTATTAAATATCATAATTAATATGTAAAAATGCTTAATAAATAAATAATAAATAAAGTTATGTGCCATAATTATTTGACAAATATTAAATAAATTAAAAATAATTATATTAACAATATAGTGAATAAGATATAATAGAAATGACTACGAAAATAAAGTAAATAATATATGTGTGATGAATAAGTACAAGTGCACTGCCCACTCAACGACGACGACGTCGCACGTAATTCCCAGAAGTGTAAGCGTCTAGCGGGTTTGTGGCCCTCATCCCAGCGGCATGCGTTGGCCCCTGCCACGTGTGCCCTTACTTGTCATCGTCCTACCCTGTTGGACCCCACCGAACGTGTATCCATAGCCACTAACTCGGCCCTGAATCTACCACGATGAAGGATCCTCATGCGGAAGCATATAATATGTGCTCCGATGGAGTCCGATGTGCCGAAGTATCACCAGGCTAGTACCACTGTGAACCCCCAGGTACATCGAGATATTGAGGGTACTGGCCGCTTAGAAGCTCAACAAAGCTAGTGGCCTGCATTGCAGTAGCCCAATCAAAATCATGTGGGCCGCTCTAGTTAGGCGTCTGCTGCGTGAAGTCAATAACGTCTGATGCGGGAAGTCAATGACGTCTTCTTGATGAGTCGATACTATAGGCAGAGGTGTCATTGTAGGCGGCTGTGTCTATTGTGGGGGCTGCGAACCCAGTGTACATTGCTCGGGCTCTGGACCCTCCATGCACTTCGCGGCTTCAGCATCGGAACGTGACACATGAAGCTCCACAGCCGAAGGTGCCTCTCGCGACTGTGCCCCTGGGTTCCTCATGGGCATTGGATGACGCCTGTTGTGGGAGGCATGGACGGGTCTATGGCTGGTAGGTTGTATCTCCTTGAACGTGGGGCACAACCACCTAGACCACGTAACACGGACAGCAAGCGAGATTGTCTCGTCCTCATGTAGTCCCAAAGAGGGTTCTGATCCCTTCACGTTGATGATATGCTTGCTTCCCCACAACCTTGCTCCGCCCGCATATGCATTTCATACACCGCTTCGGTCTATATAAGATGAGGGTCATGTTAGTAATACATACATTTAACTAATAAAAATCGTTAGAAGTACGATATCACTTACCACAACATGAAGAAGGCAGGCACGATCCTTAGGGAAGAATCTGGGGGTCGGCTCTACAAGTCCATTGAGTAAGATGGCACACGTGCGCAAACGGTACCACGAAAGGTACTCTCAGTACGTGTCATCATCGTATTGTCCAGCAGGAACGATGACATCTACCACGGCTGACTCTGTCCACCTATTTATGTGCTTGGCATTAATGGATGACTAGTCATGCATGTATGTGGTCCCCTATGCACTCCTCCTATACGTGATATAAAATAGTTATAATTTCTTAATATGGATCACTTAAGGTAATAATAGTACGTACAATAACACACTTACTCGTGTTCCCATCTAGCGTATCATGGGACAGGTAATAAAACCAACTGTCAGTACCTGAACTGCCCATTTGAACCTCTTTACCTTGTGTATAGGTTTGCGCCCAAGTATCGTATGCACCACAATCTCTCCACATCAGGCCATGCAATGGAATAGTTTGTACTGTCATGCAGCACGTCCAATGCATGCAGAAGGCCCTTGTCGCAATCTAAGATGATGCAAACTTGTTCATCACACTTAGAAAGGTGTCATGTGCTCCTGTAAGGCCATAAGGAATAACTCTATACTGATATTGGTCATTATGGGTCTGAAAGGAAGTATTAAATTCATCTTCTTCAGCTCTGATGAAAACTGGCCCTCAAATCAAGAGAAATAAATCCAATAGCTCCAGCTAACTCATCTAACAATTCATCAATGATGGGAAGTGGGTATTTATTTTTCATAGTTAATGCATTAAGCCTTCTATAATCCACACAAAGTCTCCAATCACATCCCTTTTTCTTGACAAACAAAGAAGGTGATGCAAAATGACTAGAGTTGACTTGAATCATGCCATTTTTAAGCAATTCCTTGATCTATTTCTCTATCTCATCCTTTTGAGCAGGATTATATCTATAGGGTCTCAATCTAAAAGGTTAGGCTACAGGAAGTAATGGAATAGTATGATCATAGGTCATGATTGGAGGCAACCCCTTAGGTTCCTCAAACAAATTAGCAAATTTATCTATAATGATTTGGATCTCTTTAGGCTATGTAGCATCTACAACAACCACATCTACAGCATAAACTTGGATTACAAACCAGATAGCATCATTTTTCTCCAATCTCAACAATGCATGATCAGTCACTTTGGAGTTGATATGTGGTCTCCATGTAGTTAAACTATCAACCTCAGTGGTGTTGCGATCAAGAGTCAACTGAATCTCAGCCAAGAGCTTCATAATCTCGCCTAATTCCTTCCCCATCTCCGCTTATTTCTTATGCTCTCTTGTCTGATATTGGGGGCACCTGAGATAATTGGAAGCTTCAGGATGGATGGCTCAGAATACCAAATTGTTAGGAACCAAATCTAGATACAGAGTTGGATGGATAGAAATCTAGAGGGCATGTACAGTTCCGTCTATCATCGAGCATAGCTCGCCGTCCTAGGTCCATCGGCCTTGTTCTTATCCCCCGCCCCAAAGAAGGGTCCCTCCTTTAATGTCTTGTTACATCCCGCTATTACAAGCGCCTTGGGCCGAAATCACTCTCTCGCCCACTCTAAGATTGCTGGATTGGGCTTCCTTGTCTAGTCAGCCTTTGTGCAATTGACAAATCTTGGTTATGAAGCTTCTTCAGCAACAACATCCTGAGCAGGCTCACCTTCCTCTTCATCCAACGAGCCATGACACAGGTTCTTGATAGTACACCTCAAGGATGCACCCGCAGAGACTGTGCTCGGTGGCGCCCATGATGTCATTAAAGGCCTCACACATGACATTGAGGCACATGGCATTTGGCTCGGGGGACACGCTGTGGTAGAATCGATACAAGCTGAGACAAGGTGTCTTTGGTGGGCGTTCTCTCTGCTCCTCCATATCGCCCCTATATCTAGCTGCCCCTATGGCAATTACCCCTTGATCCAGCTACTATCGTGGCAGCCCTTGTCATTAGAGGAGTAGTGCTGCAAAGGCCAACTAGCATAAGAAGCTGGGTGGTGGTGCGACAAGGGACGCGACGGCGTACCCAACAGTCATCAGGCATGCCCGAAACCACCTTCTGCTCACCATTGGCTCATTGGAAACAGAGTAGGCGACAATGCCCATGGTTGAGGGGAGGAAGGTAGCAAGGATGGGTGGGGAAGAAGAAGGTGAGGGGCAAAAGCATCCAGGTGTCACGTTCTAGAGAAATTGGTGTGGCAGGGTGTTGAAAGAGAAAGACACACCAACTAGTGTTAAAGTTCGAGGGAGACACCAAATAAGTGCCAAAAACTTAAATTCCCCACAGAAGGGTGAGCCCGTGAGCGGCTAGAGCCCTGGCTTGTTTGGTTTGCATCGGCCTATCCTACCAAAAATTGGTTATACTTATTTTCAAAAATATTTTGTGGTTAAACCAAAATTCAGCCAATGTTTTTTAATTTCTCCCATTGAATAAAAACTTGAAGAATATTTATGAATATAAAGAGGAATTTGCATTTTTTTTAACAGTCCAAGTGCATGACCAATTTTTTTAGCAAGCTAACAAGGGTTAGATTTAAAGGAGAATGCCCAATTTGAGTGGGCTAAGGCTGAGCGGGCATCCACGTCCTCCTCTACATTTTAATTTTATGATATTGTCAAATATCTAACTGTGGGGTATATACGCATAAGAAGTATACCATATAGGGACAGGGTATGCCGTGTGCATACTTGACAACACCGGATGTTACGGAACCGAATCTGCGGTACTTGATACTCTTGAAATCTAGAAGGTGTATACTAGGAAGGTCTCGATTACTTACCCAACTCGAGAAGACTAGTATCCATAACAGATTTATATACTTGAACGACAAAAAGGACTCCCTATCGACTACAAATGGATAGGAGGCAGCACATCACCCATATATAAGGTGGGGACCCAAATCCTCCACGAGAGGGTCTTTTTTCGGCTACTTGAGGCAAGCATCAAAACCTTTACATAGAAGAAACTCAACGACTTTGGTGCTAGGTTAGACTAGATTCAATCTACTCCATGTAATAGATCAGCCGCATTGCCTGTACTCGAGTGAATACATATACATAATCATCCACACATGACGTAGGGTATTACTCCAACCGGGGGCCTGAACCTGTAAACATCGCGTGTGCCTTGCTTCATGTTCGATCTTTGATTCAAGAAGGTAACCCCGTTATTTTCTAGATACATTGTGAGGAACAAATCCTCGCAGTTGGCGTGCTAGGTAGGGATCTTCTACTTATCAGGATCGACTATGTCTGTAGTGCACATCAGCACTAGATTCTCCGATGACGGCTTCTATGACCACTTCGGGTCAACAACGATCACCCTCGAATCGCCCTAGCTATATTAGAGATCACATTCGGAACTAAGATCTTCCACTAGGACCATCAAAGTGAACTGATCTACACCAGTATTATCAAGTCCAAACCATTGGACGCATACTGTTAGGTGGGATATCTCGAGTGGGATCCTAGGGAACCTAAGGTTCTCTAGTGCATGGACACCAACAGTGACGAGGGTGATCAAGATGACTCCATCGCCAGCCAGAACAGCCGAATAGATTGATTCGTCTTCATAGCTAGGGAGCTAGTATCCCACCTGTTGACCCAATGGTGGTAGATCTAAATGTCGTGGTGAACAATGGCACGAACATTCCCGAGGATCCAGCAATGGTAGTTGTCTCTCATGGTACTAGCGTTGTTGGTGATATGCTACCAGAGATATCTGCAGCTGAAGCCTTATGTGTCCTTGACACAACTCTCCATCAACGGACGGTAGGAGGTCAGGTACCTCCTGGTCTTCAACGATGATTTCTGGTGGGCACACCTCCACATGTAGCGGCTCGAACATCGAGGGATGAGCTCCGTTAGAATAAAAACTGTGAGGAATGGTGATATCCTAAGAGGGGGCTGAATTAGGACACTTAAAAACTAATGGCTCTAAAAATTTCACAAGATAAACATATCTCGATTTCTATCTAAATATGCTCTAGGTTTATCTAGTATGTCGACTCTACCGCTCAAGAGGATTGCAACCTACTCTAGTAAGGAAAATTGCAAAAATGTAAATTCAGAAATGTAAATAAGGTAGCGAGACAAACTCAACATAAGAGATTTTTATCCTGTGGTATCGATGACATGAATGCCACTCCTAGTCCATGCTGAAGCTCCACTAAGGATATGCTCCCGGTCGGCACCCGGTCATGACTCTTGAGCCACCAAGCCACCATGGTAAGGACTCAACCCAGAAGAGCCATCAAACCACCACGGCAAGGTCTCACCAGTAGCCTCTCTTCTGGTCATTTGCCATCATGATCACTTCGGAGTTTGAGCCATCAAGGCAAGGGTCTCTGCATCCCTATACATGTATCTTGCCACCGCTCCACACCACAGGATCAACAGGCTTGAGCCACCAAGGCCCAAGATGCCGGCGAGTCACCAAGACTCTAAGGCATCGACGTACCTCTCGGTACAACCTTGGATCACTCCTTAATACACTCTCTCGGTAGCAATCACCTAGCAACACTGTCTCTAAGCCTATAAGTACTAATCACTCACTAATCTTATGCTTAATTGTCTTGAATGATTACTTTAAATACTTTGGTGGTTTGGATGTCTTCTCAAGTGTATATAGGTTTCTCTGGACTCCAGCAGCATTCTACACCTTCAAATGACTGAGTGGAGGGGTATTTATAGCCTCAAACCCGCCAGCTAGCCCTTTCCCTATGGCTCAGAAAAGTTGTTAACACCGGATGATCCTGTGAGAACAGTAGTACTCACACTAGATCATCCGGTGAGTACAACCTCAGAAACTAGCCGTTGGAACTCTGATGAATGCCTCTGTAAACATTGGATACTCTAGTGAGATCTTCAACTCATAACTGGACCTTCCAATGGGTTAACTTGAGCCAGACTGCGTGACTTTTTCTCTAAAAACATGCTCCAGTGCATTGATCTTCAAAGCACTGGACATTCCGGTGGGTTGTTCTTCATTCTTCAACACTTACAGTCGCCTCTGCAAGAAATGCTCCAATGCTATAATCCGATGTGCACAAACCAAGCACCGCACCATCCTGTTGGTTGATCTTTAGTCTTCTGCACTTGCATTCTTCTTTGTAGAAAATACTTGGTGTTATCCAGTGTAGATCACCAGACTATCTTCAATCTTCTCCCCCTTTGTCAGAAATACTCCAGTGAGTTCAACACACAGAGCACCGGACCATCCAGTGAGAGCAATTCTCCTAGGACTTCTCTAATTCAGTCAATCTTTGTCCCAGCTGCGGTGGCTTCTTTATGGATTGAATCCATGAGACCTACTAACATATATTCTTGACAAACATGTGAGTCCCATTGACTATATTGTCATCAATCACTGAATCACAATCATGGCCTAATAGGGTCATTTTTGCTACAGCAACTGTGGAGTAGCATCATCTCGACAACAGCCAAGTCTGAGCAGCGATGTTTTCAGCACTCCGGATGCTAATGTCTAGGGAGCCCATCTGATTCTAAGATCTCTTCTGGAGTTGGATCCAGCAAATCCTTTAACCCCTATGGTTAACCAGGTCAGGACCTTACTCGATGCGGCCCAGATCCAAGCTGCTCGAGCGAACAATCCTAGAAACTCTAGGCGTCCCAGCTAGCAAGACGCTAGCTCGAGGAGTCACAGACGCGAGTATCCCCAAGTCTAGAGATCCCAGGCAGGAAGCTCAGGTGATTGAGCCCGAGCACCATTTGCGGGCCAAATTGTAACTGCCCTATTCATAAGCGTAGGAATCAAGGAGACCTAAGGAATCTCATTCCCCACAATCAACATGATCTACATACAGTAATAGACAACTGTTGTGAGGAATGCCGCGAGGATAACAACCGTCATTACGATCTTAGATCTCTAGGATGAGATGGTCAACGTGACTCCCCTGCTCGAAGGAACATGTGTGATAGTCCTCCCTCATCTCCTCTTAAAGAATTTGACGGAGGCTGTGAAGCTTTTGTATACGAGCTTAGGTCGATACGATGGCCTGAGAAGTTCAAGGCAGGCCCAATCAAGAAGTATGATGGGAAGATCAACCCCAACAAGTGGTTACAGATCTATACCATGATTATTCGAGTAGCGGGCAGTGACAACAAGGTAATGGCCAATTATCTGTTGATAGCGCTCGATGGATGTGCCAGGTCCTGGTTGTTGAACCTGCCTCCTAACTCGATCCAATCGTGGACCAAGTTGAATGCTTAGTTCATAGCCAATTTCCAAGGCACATTCCAACGACCAAGAACGGAGAACGATCTCCATCAACTGAACAAGGGACGAATCTCTCTAAGATTTCATTCACTGGTTCAGCGACCGGAGTAATACGATCCTAGACATCTCCAATGAGTCAGTCATCATCACCTTCAAACGAGGCGTCCGGGACATGGATTTGCTTGGGAAGATGGCTACTCGAAAGATTCACACATTCAAAGAGCTCTTCGAATTGGCCAACAACTATACAAAGAGAGCTGAAGTCCAGGTAAGCACCAAAAATTCTCGATCTAGCAAGGACAAGTCTGAGTCCTCAAAGAACGAGGGGAAAGAAGAACAAACCCGGTGACAAACGTAAGGGTCCAGATACGACCATAGCTGCAGTCGACAAGAGCAAGTTGTGTAACACTGGGGACAACAAAGGCCTGAGTCAAGGTGGTGGGAAGTGGTGTCCCTTCCATTGAACCATCCAACATGACTTCTAATGCCATATCATCAAAAAGAAGGTCGACAAAAAGCTCAAGGCTGTTGTTGCTGAGCATAACAGCAAAGAGGCCAAGCCGAACATTAATGATGGTGAGCCTGAATTACACGAGGCCGACCAAAGTCTAGCATAATCCTTCAGAGGATCCGTCGTGTATGAATCTAAAAGGCAATACAAGGCGGTCGAACGATATGTCAATTTGGCTTTGATTGGGCCCATTTGATACCTCAAGTGGTCGGAGGTTCCTATCACCTTCAATCAAGTTGACCACCCAGCTGTGGTTCCACACCCTAGTCGATATCAGGTTGTGGTCCAACTGACTATCCTCAACATCAAAGTCTCTTGAACTTTGGTCGATGGGGATAGTTCGCTTAACCTCATCTTCGCCAAGACCCTAGACAAGATAGGAGTTCAGAGGTCAGAGCTTAAGGTTGGAGTCGAGCCTTTCTATGGCATAACTCCCAACTCATTGACCATGCCCCTGGGCCAGATCAAGTTGTCAGTTACGTTTGGCATGCCCGACAACTTCCGGATAGAGAAGCCTACCTTTGATATCATGGACTTTGAGACAACATACAACATGATCCTACACCACCCAATGCTAGGCAAGTATGACTACGGTGCACTATGCATACTAGATTCTCAAGATCCCAGATCCCAAAAGGGTCATAAGTGTCAGGGGGAGCAATGCGCGGTGGTCAAATGTGATAAGGAGAGCCTGGATATGGTCGAACAGTTCAATCGAGTGGCAACAACTTCTAAAGGCATGAATTCCAAGCGTCAGAAGCATCAATCCACTATTGAGATCAAGGATTCCAAGCGTGTAAGTCTTACTGACACCTCTAAGTCTAACGATGCCACCAAGGGTGAGACCAACGATGGCGCTAGCAATAAAAAGATTGATGGTGGTGTCAATATGATGCTCCTTGACCCGTCTAAACCAACCAAGATGGTTAAAGTTGGGGCTAACCTCGACCCCAAATATGAATTCGAGCTCATCACTTTCCTCCGGGCAAACCAAGACGTGTTCGTGTGGTAACAGTCTGATATGCCTAGGGTCCCTAGGGAGATGATCTAGCATTAACTAGCTGTTAAGCCCAACTTCAAACCTGTGGTGCAGAAGTAGTGAAGATTTACGGAGGATAGAAAGCAAGCTATCCAAGAGGAGGTCGATAAACTCCATAAGTCGAGCTTTATTTGAGAAGTTTATCACCCTACATGGCTCGTAAATCCCGTCCTCATCAACAAAGCTAATGGTAGATGGAGAATGTGCGTCGACTTCACCGACCTCAACAAAGCCTATCCAAAAGATCCTTTTCCTCTTTCACGCATCAACCAAATCGTCGACTCCACGACGGGTTGTATATTGCTGTATTTTCTAGATGCCTATTCGGGGTATCACCAAATTAGCATGGGAATAGAGGATAAGGAGAAAACTGTTTTTACTACTCCTTTTGGTGTATTTTGCATTGTAACTATGCCCTTCGGTTTAAAGAACGCTGGTGCTATTTATCAACGGTATATTCAAAACTATGTACAACCCTAAATTGGGTGCAATGTAGAATCTTATGTCGATAATATTGCAGCCAAGTCAAGAACTGGGGATGCTTTGATTGACGATCTCAAGAAGATGTTCAACAACCTCATGAAGTATCGTATGATGCTCAATCCGAAGAAGTGCATATTCGGTGTTTCGTCTGGCAAGCTTCTCAGCTTCCTAGTGTTGGGTTGAGGCATTGAGACCAATCCACGCAAAATCGAGGCTCTTGACCATATGCATTCATCTCAAACACTGAATGAGGTTAAAAAATTAACAGTATGCATTGCATAATTGTCCTGGTCCAGGCTCTTGACCTCAAGGGATTTTATTGTCCTCGAAGCATCATCATGATAGGAAACTTCAAGCACGTCATAATCGTCCTGGTGGTAAGCTGAGTTCACTAGGCGGAAGCTGAGAATTCGACCAAGATTGGTAACTTCGGGTACTGATGGTACACCTTCGGAGGTCATGCCCAACAGAATTGATCTTTCTTTCGCCCATGGAACAGACTCCCATTCTAGTGGCTTTCAAATATCATTACCAAAGGCGTGGAGGGAAACCCGCGTCAATGCATTGTGCTTGATGGATCATCAATTTGCTCGCCAACCTTTAGGAAAAATACGCGAGATTTGACCAGGAGCAGTCGAGAACCATTCAGACCAGGTTACCAGATCTCAAACTCGGGCATTGATTGTTTCAATGTTGCCACAACACTCAATGGATCCTCTAAAGCCACTCCATCCAAAAAATCCAAAATACGCCACCAAAACTTGCCACTAGAGATCTAATACCATCGTGGTGGTCCGTTGATAAGATAAACGTGCACTCCCTTTATCATCTGAAGATGAAAGCACGGTATCCTTGAAACAATGATGATGAATAATTTCCCATCCTTACGCACTGCAAACCCCTCCAGGTTTACCCAGAACACATCATAGGAAAGAGATGGGAGATTACAGAACCACATGATCACTGGGTTACCTATTCTATCTTTGATCTTATTCCCTCGCTCGATGACGATCAAGAGCCCGTTCGAGGCCCTAATCATCTCCCAATTGTTGCTGACTAAACCTCAAAAATGAAGGTCAAAAACTGCTTCATTTCTCAAGCAATGCACCTCAACCAAGCCATCTTTGTGCACGAACGGTCCTTTCAGGATCCAAAGAG
Organism: Phragmites australis; assembly: GCF_958298935.1. Lineage (NCBI taxonomy): Eukaryota > Viridiplantae > Streptophyta > Magnoliopsida > Poales > Poaceae > Phragmites > Phragmites australis. The sequence continues at coordinate 13,503,920 of NC_084936.1, read as the reverse complement.
CAAATTCCGTCATCCTACGCACTTCACACCATGAGGAGCAGATACAACGGAAGAAGGCAAAATCTTCCGGATGCTGCAGTTTATTGGAGATAGTGTCACCCCCAAAGGCAAAGTTACCCAGTCTAGAGTTTCTTCAATAAGATCCAAAGTGAAAGATGAAGTCTTTGAGTGGAAGGCAAGCAATGTTGATGAATTCGAAGGGCGAGACTGCAGAGGAGGCATTGAGGCTAAGACAATGATGGTTAAGTTCTGCCCTCCGATAATTAAATAGGCCTTGCTTCAAGGTGAGACTTGAAAATTGTTTGCACTTTGGATAAAAATTGTGATGCCTCGATCGACGTGAAAAGCGACATAATGACGATGTGCGAATCTCTACACATCCATCTATATCCTGTGAGCATTGAATACTCTATACCCATTGTTTCAAGTTTTAAAAGTTTTTTAACTCTACTTAGAGACAGATATCGAGAAGTCAATATTACTGGCCCTTATCAAGTGTCGAGTGCGGATAACAATAGGGCGCTTGACCCAAAATTGTTTCCACTCGATACTCAGAACATAGCCTCTTCTTATTCGATTGTTTCGACTGTAAGTTCATCTACCTTTCTCGATCAGGCTTGGACTTGGCAGTACTTGAGTAGGCTCTTATAGAAATCCTTCTTGCTGAGTAGAGTTACGGGGTTACTGTCGAATATCTAAGTATGAGGTATATACGCATAAGGAGTATACCGTATAGACGCATAAAGAGTATACCATATAGGGATGAGGTATGTCGTGTGCATACTTGACAACTCCGGATATTACGGAACCAAATCTATGGTACCTGATACTACCGAAATCTCGGGGATGAAAATTCTGTCATGAAGGGATTTTCGTTCCCTTCAACGCTTCAATGGTTTCCCTTCACGATTCTCGTCACGAAGGGATTCTAAGTTCATTTCCTTCAGAACGGAATTCTCTCTACTTTCCCTTCACGATTCCCCTCAAAAGGAAGCTGTTGGAAATGAGAGAAAATAAAGGGAATACGGGAAAGGGAATCGGGAAATATGATTGGAGATGGTCTTACCGCTGTTGTTGAACCTTGCAGATATGTTGCCCATCATATCTCCGCCAATTTTTTTAGTTTCTCATTAACCCACAACGGTATTTCTCTCTATTTTCCCTTCCCGATTCCCCTCGAAGGGAAGCTGTTGGAGATGAGAGAAAAGGGAATGGAAACGAGAAAGAGAATCAGAAAATATGATTAGAGATAGTCTTACCGTTGTTGTTGAACCTTGCAGATATGTTGCCTATCATATATCTCCCCCAATTTTTTTAGTTTCTCATTAACCCACAACGGCACATGCTGTTGTTGAAACACTGGTTCGGTTCCTTTGCAAAGGTGTCCCTATTCCACGATTTTATAGGAAATAAAACATCCGTTCTTAGCCCAGGAAAAATCGGCACTGCTCTCTCCCTCCCACCGCTGCTTTACATTCATTCGTTCCAAATAGGACCTAATCTATGTTTGTAGCCTTTGATTTCTACCTCTCAACCTCCTCTATTACAAAAGTATCATTTTGTTTGTAAAATTATGCAACGAGTCCTAGAAAATAGAAGGAATCATATAACATAGTTCATAAGAGAAGGAATTATGTTTAATTGATGCCGCCGCTGATTTAATTCTACAATCTTTGTTCTCTAAATTATTGACCACAATTTGGCCTTATCGTGAGGTCACATCATCAGAAAGTGCAAACATTTAGATCAGACCCCTTTATTTGCCATTTGATAGACTATAGGAATTTTCTTTCCCTAAACTTGTCCAAGCTTCCCACACTGTTTTCCAGATCATTCGCTAGACAAAAACCTTTTCCGGATCAACAGCTAGCATTTTGCTATTTTCAAAGCACACACAGAGCTTGTCTGTGCAGAGGAGATTAGAATTGGAACCGTGTGACGCCGAAAATCAACACACGGAGTCACAAGTAATTAGGTTGTTTCATTTTTTTAGAAGCGTACGATTAATTTTTAAATAAACTAATAAAGAGATAATTATTCAATTACAACGAAGAACCAACTGTTTTATAAGTAAAAACAACAAAAGATAGATATTCTAATTAAAAGAGTAAACGATTAGTTTACAGACAAACTAACAAAGTATGACTACTCTATTCTATCTATTTTAAATCTAGATGTGAAAAGTAAAGAAAGAAGAGAGGATGTGTATTGGCATTGGACTCTTTGAATCGGCCGTAATCTATATTCTTACATTGGCGCTGGACTTTGCTTGTATTGGTCACGAATCCCCTTCCCTCCTGCGCATGTAGGTGCCCTCCTGGCGGCGCTCCCTTGCGTGCTTGTGCGCTAGGGCAAGCTACAGCCTTGGTATGGGCCAACTAGCTCGCGTAGATCAATTAGTTCGCGGACAACCCAAGGCAGGCACCAAGGGGCTTTGCCCTAAGATTTATAGAAATAGTTGTCTACCGCTTCTGCAGCCTTTTTAGAGGATGGTTAGTATCCTACCCATGCATGCCCCCCTTACCACCCTCTTAGAGGGCGGGTAGGGCCCTCCCTCACATCTGTCCCTCTTACCGCCCTCTGAGAGGGTGGTTAACCCCCTTGCCGACCGTTTAAAAATTTATTTTTTTAATTTAACTTTTGTATACGTCAATTTGAAAAATAATGCATATTCATCCGGTGAAAAATATTAGTTGTGCAAAAAAATGGTAAAAATAGGATCACGGAGTAGTTACTTTTTGGAAATTTTGGATCGATGTAAATTTATCGATATTTGTCTATTTATTTGATGTAAAATTGTATTTGTAATTTTTTAGTGACGTAATGTTGGGGTGATACAAAATCTAATTTTTGAACAATTGTAGTTGTGAAGCACTATTAGCATAATACCCAAAACGGAGGTTACATACGGTGACAAATAGTACATAGGACATGGGGTTTGTCGTTGTTGTGCGAATGGATCCTAACCATAAAGACACGATGACAACAAACGTTGGCATGTACGGTACGTCTAAAGACAACCCTAATAGCATGTCGCTGCTAATCCTAACATGCCTTAGTAGGTGAAAATATACTGGGTTACAGTAGATGCTCTCTATTGAGTGCACCTAGGATATTTACCCTTTCTCAGAGTATCGGGGCCACCCGTCTTAGCGCGACGGGCCCTTTCCCGCTTTCTTGCCCTCTCTACTTCGCGTGCTTGAGCCACGACGAGCTCTTGCGCTGCCTTCCTCATGTGCTCCTCCTCCTCCCGCTTCAACCGTAGTTACTGGTTGCATGGGCTTGGCTGGGGGTTAGAGCATAGGATTCCCTGTGAAAGATAGAAAAAGTTGTGGCATTGATGCTAGGCAGAGATTATTTGTGTCAAGATAGAGGTGTTGTCATTTAATTTATGATTAAAGCTCTGCCGTGGGGTCACTTCATATCTACAGCCTGCATCAGCACAGAGGTGTTGTCATTTCATAATTAAAGCTGAGTTGTGTGGTCACTTCATGTCTAAAGCCAGACTCACGGTAGAGGTGTCGTGTAGTCACTTCGTGTATAAATAGCTTTGTAAGAAATATTTTTCTAGCTCTCTCGTGAACGATTCATACAAAGCTAAGGATAAGGAATGAGTCAACCTATTGAAGAAATGCAACTAGTGTGCGGTCACGTGGGATTAAGAAATGAAGTAATGACATGGCAAGTAGACCATAGAAAGTAGACAAGTCCGAAAATGTAAGACTAGTTCGTGAATCGAAGATCCATCATGAAACAAACATATAAGTTACAATAGCAAATGTAAAATCCTATTGATGTCTCCCCCGCTGCCATCGGCCGTTCCAACCATCATGGTCCCAAAGCCGCTGCCGCTGGTTGTCCCTCACGTGGCCCCTAGAGTAGGTTAGGACGTTCGATGGACCAACCTGCCTAGTAGGCCTACTAGCGATCACAGATGTCAAGGCCTCCTCCTGGGTCTACTACGTCCGAAGTGAGCACTGGGCAACTGGGACCGCACGATGACGTCGTAGTCCGGTGTGGCCCCGAAGAAGTCCCTCATGAGGTCGAATGGGGGGGGGGGGGTCTGGTCAAGGCTCATCCTCCTGACTCGGGTATGACGACTGCAATGGTGCCGCCGTCGTCCATGTATAATCACTCGAGGGGCCTGCGAACGGATGAATTTATTAGATACGGTAAATATGCAAATGAATGTAGTAGTATAAAATTCAATGTTGTACCTGTATGGTATGAAGATGTAGTAGTAGATGGCCAGGCGTGAGTGCCGAAGTAGAATGCGAACGGTGGAGGTCCGAACAGTGGATGTGCGAACGGTCGAGGTGTAGATGAAGACATCCTGGCTTCATCACCGTAGTAACCTGCGGAATATATTAGATATACTATTGAATATATTGAATGCGGCAATGTATTGACGCCCATTACTTGAGAGGCCTGCGAGCGGTGAAGGTGTCGGCACTAGGCATGGTCTAGATGGAAGCATCGCTAAGTATATAGGTGCACCTAATATATTTTTTAAATTAACGCATCAGTAACAAAAGAATATCGCTAACCACCGTGCGTTTAAAAAAATATGTACTTGTTGTGTCTGGGCCTAGAGGGCATGGTCCAGGTGGCGGTGTGAATGTCAGTCCCGGTGGAGGTCGTTGTACATCAGACCTCCTAGACAATTCTGCATGGACCCCACTCGACCTGAAAGGAGCATCGGTGATGTCTGCGGTGGATCGGCATGAGGTAAGCTTCAGGGACCATGCGGTCTTGTCAAAAACCCACTTGACAAATCCCTCTACATCCACTGCACTAAGCTGCATCCCTTGCCTGAGGCAGTCCATGGTTCCAGTCGCGTCCCTATGGATATCGTATATGATATCGGTATGTTGAAACAAACATGAAATGAGAATTTTAGTTTATAGTGGTTCATATGGGATTATATGATAAATAAACGAGATGTTAACTACACATACCACTAATGCAGCGTCCTCATCCCAATGACCCGGGTAGGCCTCTGTAGTCGAGGCTCCTCGACGACATCCTCAAGGGCATGGGCCCACGCCAAGACGTATGGTGCCAAGCGATCTGCCTAGAGGATGCCACCCGGTTGGCCATTTTGTGTATACCTGTAAGTCAACCATGTTAGATAGACTATAAATGAGATGAATGCTATGGATTATATATTTGATTTTAGTTACGTGTGAACATGGCCCGAAATTGTGCGAACGTTGATGAGGGGGAAAGCCTGGAAGCGTCCGAACTGCCTCATCATGCGGTGGGGTGAGTACTCCTCGATGTAGATGTCGAAGACGAGCAGCTTCTTCATGAGCCAGTATTCCTCGTCGTGGCTACACAACAGAGACAGAATGGCAGGCGCAAGGGCTTGTATCCACAAGTGGCTGTAGGGGGTCCCTACCATGTCGTTTGGATGCAGATAGTCGATTTGCGACCTAAAAAGGTCGTATGGGTTTTGGGCCATCTCGTGCACTCAGTGCGGCTGTGGAGAAAAATAGTAAGAAACCAGAATTAAAACATGTGGCAAGTGAAGCATATCTATATTTCTTACGTACCCGACGTCGACACCATAACGAGCCCATGGTGGGCCCGTCCTCCTCGGGTTCGCCGTACTATTCCTCAGGGTACGGGGACTGGTCCACAACAGGCTGGCCAATTGCGAACCACTTGTATGACTAGAATTGCAACAATAGTGGGCACCGACCAAATATGGGTTGTGGCTCCTTCTTCGTGCACGGGTCGCACAAGGCATGATACGCCGCCGCCAGGACAGCGGAGGCCCAGCTCAACTGGGGGACATCATCAGGCTCCGCATCTGTGATCCACATCATGTACAGAACAAGGGTCCTCGACACCAGGTGGCCTTGATCGCTGGTAAACATAACCCAGTCGAATGAGTAAAGCAGGTAGACCTCTAAATGCCTCGAGACCAAGTACACACCGGCGTCCAGGTGGATGTATGCATGCATTGAAGTAATGCAAATGATGCTGAGTAAAATTTCTTTGAAATCATAAACTAAATGGGAAAGTAAATTGTAAGGTACATAGAACTGGAGGATCCACTTCTTCGTGGGCCCTCACGGATCCGATAGGAACTCGAGAACGCAGGCGGGTGTATCGTCCGTCTACTAAACAAGGGTGAACCGCTGGTGTATGACGTTCATCTAGTCTGCATCCACGTTGATGACTCCAACGGTGGCTCCGGCGTAAGGTAATCCTAACAGGTAGGCTACGTCCTGCAACGTCAGAGCCATCTCGCCGCATAGGAGGTGGAAAGTGTGAGTCTCAGACCAGCACTGGTCGACCAGTGCAGCGATCATCGAGCGGTCAAAATACAATCGCCTTGCCGCTACCTCAGGGTTCTCTGTTGCTCGGGCCTCCACCAAATGGTACAGCGGTAGAAGTTCAGATGCTGCCAACCTGAACCATTTGGAATATAAAGTGAATGTAGATCATGCAATAAATAAATAAACTAGGACATACGTAGCTAATTAGTGACATACCGGTACTTCCAACGATCGTCGATCGTAAGTAGCTCCCCAGGGCCACGTGGTCAGAAAACTCCTAACTCCATCTAGTGAACGATAGACAAAAAGCTGCGGTGCTTCTTGTCCACTGTAGGTTCAAGAAGCTCAGGGGTCGATGGGTGCATTATATTTGCATCAAAACCAAATATAAATAGTCTGTTACATGAAAATATGCACACAGTTACGTGAACAGCATATAACATACATGTACACAAAGTTACATGAACATATTACAACATATAGGTACACAATCAAATACAAATGTAAGGTCCAAATGCAATGTACATAAGTAAGACAAAAACCTTGCAAATATAACATCGAGATACGCTAATTACATTTACACTTGTCCACTGTCATGACCCCATCTACACACCAGGTGCATTTTTGGGACAGTACTTGTATATGTGACCTGTTTCATCGCACTTGCTGCATCGCTTCACCCTTGGACCTGTCTCGGATTCATCCATATCATTTCGAATCTACTGAGTTTGTCGACGTCCCAGTGTGTACTTCATCCTCTCAAAGTCTGGTACATAGATTCGTGAGGGACCTAGATTACTTGTAAACTTATCAACAATGTCGTAGCCATAAAGCTCATAGTTTCATATGTTCAATATCTGATCTTTCATAAAGTAGTGAGAAACATATTGTCTGGGTAGCATATTGCGCTCCCCATATGCAGCTATGACATGTGTACATGGTCTGTGTAGCAATTGTGGCTTCTGGCATGTACAGATGCATGTTCCAATCCTAAGCACACACTCTTGCATATGGCATTCACGTCTGCCATCCCTACGACCCTTATCATGGCACAAGACACTGAACTTGTGCTCCGCAGTTCCTTCCTGATTGGCGCGATGCATATGTGCCTTCTTTGTGGCATTCTCCATGTACTCACATAGCATCGATCCATACATTATATGGTTATTTTCCATTGCCTTTGAAGCAACTGCGTAGCGATCAATGAAATATCTACAAGTCCCATGCATAATACCTTCAACAATTCCAACAAATGGGAGGGACCTCATACCCCGCATGACCCACTTGTAGATCTCAGCAAGATTAGTTGTTATTATCCCATACCTTGCCCCTCCAATGTCGTACATCAATGCTTATTTCTCTCTTAGCTCATTTTGTATCCACTGCGAGAGGTTCCTAACAGCTGACCTGACCTTCTTACTATCTGGGGAGTATCTGTTGGGATGGGTCTAAGAGCAATCAGATCATCTCCTGTGTCTCCTTGCTCAGTTGTCTGCTTCGTGGTTAGTTTGTCTAGTCTTGCACAAAGGGCGTTGAACTTTCTCTGCTGGTTTTGGCTGCATAATTTCTTGAAAAGATTCATCAAGTCCTTGTTTTATAATTTTCTGTAAAAGTTTACACTCATATGCCTCATGCACCACCTGCTCTTCAAGTCGAGCCACTTTGCTCTTACACACCATTGAACACTGCCGTATTGCAAATCCAGCAAAGCCTGTAATAGCCCTGCATGTCTATCATGAATCAAACATACATCAGACCGATCCAGAACAATAGCATACTTCACCCGCTCAAGGAACCAATACCAGTTATCCCCGTTCTCACTCTCCACGAAGACAAACCCCAGTGGCAGGACTTGGTTGTTCCCATCTACCTCAATTGCAAATAATATCTGTCTTTTATACTTCCTAGTGAGGAACGTCCCGTCCAAGCAAATGATGGGTCGATAATGCCTAAATGCCTTGATGGTTGCTGCAAATGCAAAAAAAGCACGCTGCAATACTCGTTTCGCGCTATACTTCACATCAGTCGAGGGGTAATGCTTGATGTTAAAGTAACTTCTAGGGTTTCTCACACATATTGTGGCTAGTTGATGTGGTAGGTTGTCATATGAATCTTCGTATATCCCAAACCTCATCTTAATAGCCTTCTGTTTCGCCCTCCATGCTTTAGCATAGTTTATTGTGTACTGAAACCTTTTCTCAATAGCACGGATTTTTTTATCGTAGCTCATACTTTAGGTTGTCTACAATCTCTTCGTACATAACATTGGCAACAAAAGTAGATGACAGGTTCTGGTGGGAGAACTCTATTTCCTCAATGTGATAATTATACTCCCTAACTATTGAGCACTCCCAGTAGTTAACCCACTTCCTACTGAATGCATGCACCCGCCACGAACAATCAGACACTAAACACTTGACATCGAACTCCCATTTTCTCGACTTCACAACCTTAAACTGCCTCCAAAGAGACAACAACCAGAATTTTATTACATCAATAACAGCCTCCTTACTAAGGTACATAGCACCCTAGAACACCTCGTTCTCATGATATCCCCACGGTTTCCGATGAGCCTCATTGACCATTAGTTTTGAAAATTCCTAATTCATCCACTCTGCAGAAACATAAGCATTTCTCTCCTCATCGGATGAATCCTCATTAGCAATGACTTCCTCCAGCTCTTAATCCTCTATCTCCATCTCTTCAATTATGCTAGGGATGTGCTCCCCCTCATTGGCTACACCCCTAGATTGCATCTCACGCACATCCTCAACATCTTGCTCGTCCCTCACATTGTCAGGTCTGCTTCATCCACCATTGCCTGACTTGTTCCTGCTACTGTTTCCGCAAAGTTTATCTCTGTTGGATCCTTCTAATATGCCTCACCTAGCAGCATGAGGGAGACCACATTCACATGATATATCTACGTACTGCCTCCAAGCATATGTCGCATTAATTGAGATAAGCTCCCCAAAGTACCCCTTAGTAGCACGGTTTAGCACAGCTCTCAGCTTAAGCTCATGTTACTAGGGATCCAATTAAAAATAAGGCATCAACCACTTGTACACGCCCACTATGGTCATCTCATTGGCTCTACTAAGTCCCTTGATGACGTGCTAAAATCAAGAGAGATCTACACCGCTAGGACCATAACTAATTTGACATTCACCATATTATATCTGAAAATATAATTTACTAGACATCCCTGGAAATATCAAAAATATATCCAATGTTAATACCAGAAAACTATACTTCTAATTATCGAAACTCAAAATTATCGACACCGATGATCACCTAACAATACGTTTATTTAATATTGCTCCTAAGTAAAGTAACCAATTTAAACTAGTTAACCATCCGTCTATTTAATGAAGTTTCTAATTAGCTAAAATTATTACTTACATCATTATTCTGTAAAATCTAGATAATCGAAACTACCATACTCTAAATACTACTATGCATCCCATGGCTATCCTACCATATCAAAATTGATCTTTATAATATACTACAAAAGACAGCATATCTTACCTTTCTAAATCTTAGGTCGCATATAATATAACTATCGTTATACCGCTAAACCCTAGATCTAATGGTACTTTAATTACTAATAAAAATATGAGTCAAAAAAATTATCAAAAACCGAGATCCAAAATCTGCAAATAAAAATAGTAGAGCTTCGCCGCGCTACCTCCCTCTCCTATCCTCTCCCTCCTATCCTCTCCTCTCCTCTCATCCCCTTCTCTTTCTTTTTTTTTTCTAGATTTAAATAGTTATTTTACCTGATTTTCAACCTTTTTATATTGGTAAAGAGGGTGAGGGTCGGAGGCTAACCACCTCTGAGAGGGCGTCAAAGGGCTAACCACCATCTCAGAGAGTGGTAAGGGGGCGGGTGTGAGGGAGGACCCTATCGCCCTCTCAAAGGACAGTAAGGGGGACGGGCGTGGGGTGGATGCTATCCGCCCCCTGAGAGGGTGGTACAAGATAACTATTTCTGTAAATATTATCATAAAAACCTATTTATTTAAATATTAAATATAGAAAATATAAAATAAAAAAACTCGTAGCCATAGAATAGTAGCACTAGTAGCAGCGCAGCCTGTTGCTTATTGGTCAGGAGCTTCACGTGATTTCCTTCCTTGGATATATACCTGTCAGGACGATTCGCTGCCACCACCACGTACTAAAGTTGATGATTACCCCTGCTAGGTAATTTATCTAAGAGCCAGATTAAGCATTAGCCGCGAGCTAAGTAGCACATAATCTTAGTCTAATTATTCAGCTATATTGAGTTAATTGTTCCATTAATCATAGCTAAGTTAATCCACCGTTGGCCATATTAAACTAATACTTGTAGCCGAGCAAACTAATAACCACTCTAAATCTCCATTACCCGGTCAAATCAATTCTCTTTCCTCTCTTCTGCTTAGTTAGTTTTGACTAGTCTCTTAATTGGCCATTCAATGGACTAACCCCTAGATTAAGCATCGAACCAACATATTAATTATGCCAATTATCCACATTAAACCGAATCAAACTAACTATTAGCTAATTATGGCCAATTAAGCTCTTAATAATATAATTATGTCCAAACTATTGCACTTGTCATTTTTGGCTATCAACACATACCTTCTATTTTTCGGTAATGCTTGCTTGTCAAAAATCACTTACACCTAAAAACAATTATAAATGACATGTCAAGAGTACGTTGGCTATTTGCTTGGGACGATAATCAACTATACATCGCCGTGCTTGTCTCTTAGGTCGATGGTAAATAAAACATTGACTATGTATGTTTCTTTCCAAGCATCTATATATAATTGAAATAGAATTCTAGCAGCATCTTGTATACATGATTAGTTTTCCCACCAATTATTTTAGCCTTTTTAATTGTAACATTATTTAATAATAGTACTCTTGGTACGGCTGAGCCGATCATGCTTATATTGCCTTGATAATGTCCAACTAGAATATAAAGATTTACAGGGTGGCATTCAAGGACTATACCAAAACCATAAAGGGTAATCAAACATACCTTGAGAAGTCCATGGTACATGCATTGGCGAGATAGATGATAAAAATTTATGATATGATCACCAATGGTTGGTGTAACCAGATGCACACCTGTAATATTGTGGTTGCTTTTGTGATCCTCACGTCTGATCAAAACCATGTTGACCGTCCTTTTGGTTCCATATTTAGCCAAAAGTTATTTAAATGTTAACTTCAGCTTCGCTTTTTGTGTAACAACCATAGCTGATGTCTAAATTAAAACTTTAACATATATGCTAACTTTAGAGATCCAAACCATCTTCTTGGTCTTGTCTAAAATTTTGCTAGCCTTTCTAGTCTTATCATTGTTAAATTTATTGCTTTTAGGGAACTGGATCATTTTTTTTTCTTTTTTGCTTAAAGTCTTGCTAGCCTTTTTAATTCTATGAACAATGAGCTTGCTATCTATCACTACTTTCTTTTCTTTGGTTGCATCAGTCTTTTTCGGCCAGAACAACACGTTCTTGTTCTCACCACTATTCACATTTAAGGAAAAATCTTGCATCTAACTTATGTCTAAGGACAGTCTGTAAATTTCAATCGACTTTCATTAATAGCCGATTGTATTTACCATCGAAATATATTGTAATCATTAGTACTATGAGTAAACAAATTATGTCATTTACAATATGAGCACCATTTCAATACTTCATGTGATGGTATAACATGATGATCAAGTAATCTAATATATTTTCCTTGTAATAAAACATAAAAAATCTGATGACATTTAGTCATATCAAATGTATATTCTTTCTTCTTTAGCCGATTCTTTTATGAAGATGGCTTCAAGGCTAAACAAATAAATGGTTCAGATTTAATATCTACTCATTCGGCTAATATCTATTTGTACTTTCCTTGTCCAATATCTTACAAATATATTCTATTTCCTTAATATCGGTCTCTTTAATTCCATCAAGCTTCAAATCTCTATCCCTAATATAAAAATAATCATGAAACTTATGCTTGATCTGTGACCAAGAATGAATTAAATTTGAAACAAGTAAAGTAAACTATGTAAATGCAATGCCCAACAATGACAATGAGAATAATTTCAATTTCAATGCATCGCTTCTGCCGGCCTCTCCACATTGTGTAATAAATTGGCTGACATGCTCTATGGTGGTTCTATTATATTCACCCATCAATTTTATAAATTCTAGTACTTTAAATCCTTACGGATATGGGACTGTATCAATATAACCAGGGTACAGTCTTTCATACGTATGCGTCACCTTTGTAGGCCCCACCTTAAAATTATCCTGCAACTCATGATCAATCCGCTCATCAATATTTTTAGATTCTATGCGTGGTTCGGTCTTAGGTGATGATGATGTTTTTCCTTCGCTCCTAACCACGTCCAAGCTACATCTTCGCTCGGCTAAAATTAATACTTACGTATTGTCCGAACTACATCTAGGTTGTTTTGTCATAGCTACTGTGGTCATACTATCCCCTTTCTTCTTATCAATTTGGCTATCTATGAATGTACTAATACTTCCCTCTGAAGCATATAAGTGTTCGATCAAACCAATTTCTGTAATGTCAAGACCCTATGGCTACCATTTTATTTTTCACTCGGGACTTTTTTTTTTATGTACAAAGCTAGTTTTAGTCGACATATTTTCAATGGTGGCCGATCTTTCTTCCCCTGATCCCAAATTTAGAAAATAGGAACTTAAAATTTCCCACATCATTTTAATCAATTGTTTTCTACATTCAGACCCTAAAAATGTTTCACATACTATACGTGCTTCGTCTCTATTTTTCATTAGATTGCCCCCGATACTTTTAGACCGATGTTGCTCAGTCATGGGCCAAGTAGGTGTGAAATTGTCTTGTTGCTTTAGGGTAAAAGCATATGCTTGTGATGTATCATACGAATATGATATTATGGGCTGTACATATGTTATATTTTGTTGAAAAACACTAAAATATGTTTCTAGCAATAAACTACGAGGAATACCGGAAGTTTGAGGTGCTATAGGAGGCAAATTATACGCTATAGAATTATATGGAGGTATAGGCATACTTGCCAATTTTTCATCCATTCAGCTATAGTTACTAGTAACATATGGAGTCGAACATTATTGTGGCCGTTCATATCATTTATTGGCATAGCTTGTTGTGTAACCATAAGCAGTGAAATCATTATCAATGAATTAAGAAGTATAATTTCTTGTTGTACACTATGAGAATTATTGACATGTGATGACTCATAATAGTTGGCTGAACTTATCATATTAATTCGGTCATATTAATCATTCATTGGCACGCTAGTTTATGGTTCTCTAGATGGTATAAATATTACCAATGCTCTAAAAGATATGAGCTCATGTTGTATATTGCTGATTACGTTAAAATTTGAAGCATATACACTGTTTTGCATAGGCTGTTGTATATTATCATTTTGTGATTCAAAAGCTAAAGGTCTAAAAATATTGTCCCAATAACCCATAGCCGATGCAATACGTTGATTAATTATAGACCTAACAACATCAATATATGTATTCATTGTACATGCAAGATCAGAGTGGAGAATAAGTAATGTAATCGCAGACTGTACCTGTCACTCGGTGTAGATTGATAATAGTGCAGCGTCCTTCGTGATGACACCTCGCCTTATCTTCTATAGCCAGAGAACCAATCCCCCGGCATGCAGGAAACAGCAACAGCGGTACGCAGCGGCCTGGACCAGGAGCAGCTGCAATTACACGCAACAACCTCCTATGGCCAGCAGCAAGCAATCCAGCGAGCAACAGCAAACACAGAGACACACACTACTACACAAACCGTTGTCACATGCGGATGATAACATCTTTTCATAAGCGTTTAGCGCACCCGCTGGGACCGAAGATCTGTGAAAATAAACGATTTTTATAGGCGCAAAACAGACTGCTTGTGGAAATCTATTTTCATATGCGGTTCCTTAAGTCAACCGCCTGTGAAAATAGATTTTCACAAGCGGTCCACTTTAGCTGCCGCCTATATATATAAAAATTTCCACAAGCAGTTCCGTAAGAGAACTGTCTATGGTATATATTTTTTTAAAAAAATAATGAGCATATATTTTATTCCCTCCAGATTTCACACAATTTCAATACAGATTTCAACATCATCAAAGATTTCACAAAATTCAATATTTAACACAAGTACAATAATATTCACAATATCACAAGCCTATATTGCTAAGAGTCTTTCCTCTCCCACTCACAAAGCTTTGGATGGCTAGCTAATTCACCTCTGTGATCAAAGAATCTACCACTCTTGTGGATGACTTCGTGCATAATAAATCGGCACATGTCACGTTGGACATTTTGGATATCTTCGTCCATGAGAGATTAGTTGGTACATTGGATCATCCGTGCCTGGAATGGAAACACAACTAAAAGAGTTAAAACACTACTGAAAACGAAAACATAACCAAATAAGAATGTGCAGGCGTAATGATGACTTACGTCCTCAGGGTTCGTTGTGTACCTCCTGTTTACCCTAAGAAATTGGCAAACATAGTATCCACAAAGAACGCTATTGAAATTTTGATTGTGGCACTACAAATAGAAATGCAACGTATTCGTTAGTTCAATAAGACTCTTCGTTATAAATAGTGAGATACAAACATTACAAGTGTGTTATTACCGGAAAGTGTGTATGGACCATCATCGCATCCGGCTTGTCTGTATCGTGTATCCACCTTTCGTTCAGTACCACTTGAAGGCCCTATTCGAATGCTAATAAGTAATTATCAATTCATAAATGATTATATGAATTTTATGTATGGAGATTTCCTTTACCTCTGTATAACATCAATGAAATCTTGGTAGGATTTTTGTTGAAGATCGGCTGAGTTAAGGACCACAATTTTGCTCGACTTAGGCATTAGCATTATACATATACAGTGGTTGCTACATGAATACTTATGTTAGATTCTTGATTGATCAATTAAGTTGAATACTTATGTTAGGTTCTTGAAGTATCACACTTACTTAATTGTGAAACATACGGCATTTCTAGCATAGCCCTTCCTATGTAGACTGACATTTCGAGCCTTTTTGTTTTGGTCAAATCTCTTATGGCCCTTGATTTCTCCTTGTTACTCTTCCCTTTAATCTTGGGGTCATCAGTCCTCAAGTTCACGCCTATGTTGGGCTAAGAAATTCATTGCGGATTACTGAATCTGACAGGCCTTTTCAACTTTTCCGCATTGCTAAATTGCATCCTACAGAACAAGTCACTAGTCATTAGCTTCTATAGCATACATTGGTAGATATATGGCACTTACAGGCACCACACGCTTATGAGATTGACGTCGAGTTTTTCGCGGCGCAACAAAGCGTGCATGTTCTTAAAATCCACCATGAGATAGGAGTCTCCGCTTAGATAAATGTTAACGGGGACAGAAGTAGTGATTATGGAGAACCACGCGCGACATGCCCTCATATACCATCCGTGGAATTTTCTCATCTCCCATGGACCTTCTTGGAGTTGAAACGATGGCAGAAATGGCTTGCCATGCTCATATTTCTCAAGAACATCCGGTATAGGAAAGAAATCCATCTGAGAGGTACTTAATATTTTGCCCATCTCTTTTGCGAGATCGCCCTTCGCTGATTCCTGAGCGGATAATGCCTTTGCTTTTGATGAGGTCAGAAGCCACCTCTTCACCGGATCAGTTAGAGTCTTTTCGTATGGGGTAACCATGACAGGGACTCTCCGATGCTCAGGTGAATGTGGTGGAGGCACAGACGCTGGAGGCGGAGATGCCAGAGTCGCAGGCGCTAGAGGCGGAGGTGCCTGAGTCACAGACAGTGAAGCATGATGTGAAGATACCTGAGGCGGAGATATTGGGCGTGGGGGCAAAGGTGCCTGAGGAAGAGAGGCTTGGCCCTGGGGCGGAGGTGCCTGAGGTGGAGAGTCTCGGCTCTGGGGCGGAGGTGCCTGAGGCAGAGATGCTGGGCGCGGGGGCAGCTGTGACGCTGGCGATTGTGACTTCTGACGGCTGAAGATGATATCCCATCTGGGCCACAGAATGAAGTTGCCAACAGCCTCATCGAGAAGCTCGATACCCTCAGGTGTGCTGATGTCTAGCTTGTACTTCATGAAAAGCGGCTTGTACCGAGTCCACTTGTACCTTGGCGTAACCGGCCGGAATATCTCGATTGTGAAACATACGGCCTGGAATGGTCTGGCCCGTGGCAGCCTCGATAGTGAAGTCTCCCTTGCTGACTGGAACATGTAGCATGCAGGGGGTAGCCTTTGTGATATCATCCACAAGATATCTCTGGTTATCGGCCTACATGCACCCGACGCTGCTCCGAAACTTGGGCTGGTTGGTTGCTCTATCGACATTAATACCGTCCTTTCCTTCTCCTTTTCATTCCACATCTTCATGAATTGGACCTTGACATATTCTTGTATCTAATCCTTTAGGGTCTTCTTATATCTATTATGAGTCTTGTACTGGCCCACAGCGTTCTAGGAACCCATGCTTCTAGGCCACTTTTGATCCCATGCCTCGAGTGCGACCCGGGTATTCCTTGTTCCCAAGGGCCTTGGTAAGCAGGTCATTTCCCATGTCGAGCTCTAGAGACCCTTCCGTAGCAATACCTTGAATGGTCTGGGTCACCTCCATGGTCTCAAGGCTATTGAAGGCTAAGTCCCCAGACTCAGTTCGTTGTGACTGAGCGTAGACCCAGTTCCTGCTTCGCTCGTCACAATTTTCCAAAAGGTTCGGTTTCCCAGCCGGGGCATCGTCTTCTTCTTGCCTCCTCCAGTCAGGAATTTTGGGGGCGTACCCAGATGAGCCCAGGTGATGGTGGTGCTTGTTGTTTTTCGCAAGGTGCTTGAACGATTCACCCAGTTTGATACCTCAAGTGTGGTCTTCTGCCTAACAAACTCTGCCCAAGTGTCTGGCATAATCTTTCTGTATTTATTAAAAGGTACCAGGTTCTTCTTCACGAAGTCCTTATTCAGCTCACTCTTCTAGCCCTGGAAGCTCTTTCCCATAGTTTTCAATGCATTCTGTTTGATGGCTTCCTCTGTTCCCGAGGGGAATCATTCGGCAGCAACCGCCAATCAGTTATAGTGATTGGGACGTGCTCCTTGACAAGAAATCCGCAACTATTGCGGAATTTGACGCAAGCCTCATGAGGTGCAACAGGCTCCCCTTCAACACCGACCTATGTTATTGTATAAATGCCAGACGGTAACTTGTTTCTGCTACGCTCGCCCCTTCTTCGTTTCAGTGTAGGCCCAGAGGGACCCGAAGTTTCGGGCACAGAGGTAGCGGTGGGTTGTGGCGCAGAATATTGTGGTGTAGATGATTGACACGAAGATCTTTGCACCATCACCCTCTAGAGAAAAAAAAAGAGAGTAGACATGAACAGAAGATATTCCTCCATTTAAGAAGTATAAAATGCATTGACTTAACTAAACACCTCTTCGGCGGGATCATAATCGTTGTCACTTTCCCGACGTCAGATCTCCGATCGCACGGAACAGGTCTCGGGCTATGATACGAGCCCAAGCTTTCGCTGTTGTTGGAGGAGGATGGTTGATGCGGGCTTGGGCTCCTATCCGACCCCTTGTTTGCATCCGCTCCATCTTGTGTTGGAGCGTCCTCTATTGGGAGCGGCATCTGTGCTGGGGCGTCCTCTATTGGGAACGGCCTCTGTGCCGGGGCGCCCTCTATTGGGAGCGGTCTCTTAGGCTCTATGGTACTTACTCAACAACTGGATTATTGTTACATAGAAAGATGCAATAATATTACTTTAGAGGAACGAAAAGGAATCAATGTATGTGTTTTAAACTTTTCGTATAGGAAAGAAAAGGAATTAAGTGGCATTATTATTGAGCCATACTTAATTGAACTAACTATTTTGCTTTTCTTAGTCTACATTTTTTGAAGCAAATTGTTGATAAATTCTTATCACATTTTGACATTTCCATGTTGACTATATGAACCGCTGGAAAAATGGAGATATTTCCACAGACGGTTCACATAAGGAACCACATGTGGAAATTAGTTTTCACAGGTGGTTCACAGCCGCACGGGACCGCAACCACTTTCTCAAGCGGTTGGTTCTACGAACCGTCTGTAGAAATGAAACATAAGTGTCTCGAAAAGTAGCTTTTGTAGTAGTGAAGGTTCTTCTATCTATGTACGGAACAATTCCCAAAGAAGAGAAATAGCCACAAAACGAACAGCCTCTCTCTTGTCCCAATCCCACAAAACGAACCCTCATGCAATTGGTTTCCCTTTCCTCTCCCTCCCCTCATCTCGTCCCATCCTCTATTTGACCCAATCTCATCATTAACCGCCACAATCACATGCCCATTTGCTCCTCTTAAACTTCTCGATTTTTTTTGAGTTGGATGAATAAACATGGGAGATGACTTTACCGCATATCCATCCCTTAACACCTTAAAGTGGGCTAGGTTTTAGTTCCCATTAACTGCTACAATTTAAAATATTGTCTTAAAAAAACCTAATATATTTATTTGCTCAAACCCAAAGCACATACTCAAAGAAGTACATAGGGTGGAAACTACACCCTAGAATTTTGAAGTAAATAAATACCAATAGACAAATCTACACTGCATAAACAAAAACGGGTCTAATTAGGACTGCATAAAATCATCAAATTTGTTGTCGTTTGTTCTGAATCCAAATGTTGATCTTAAATCACCTCTCCAGCTTCATAAATTGCTTCCTTCAATCTAACCCTAACCTAACGCCACTGCTCCCCATCTTCTCTCCTGTTGGCTGTTGCATTGCCACCCCTGCCTTCGGGCCATGGCGGCTCACCGTCACTGGAAGCCCAAAAAGACTCTACTACTTTCCCACATCGTATTGTGCCTAGTTAACTAGAAAATATTTAGTAAACAGCTCTACCAAAACAATCTCAGTAGAAACCGAATTGAAATATGTTCATAGCCATGCAATATTGGGTACCCCATAAGTGCGGAAATCAACTTTAGTCATGCCTAATAGGATTGAGACTTCACCTCAAGCAACTATAAAATGAAGGAAAAATCCAAGCAAATGTAAGTTCGATGTGGTTCATGGTACATTAATGAAATAGCCATGTGCGCAAGTAAGGATGCTTACGTACAATAAAGGGATGCTCACTGCACATAACTTATTTAGTTTATAGTTACAGACTTAGCATGCGAATTTGCTGATCATTAAGGCAATTAATCCATTAGAACCTTATATTTCACTTTGGAAAATTCTATGGTATCATATTTATTTCTTATGAAAGCAATAACATGGGTTAAGATAATCATTTCAAGAAGTATATAAATATTACCAATTTTTCCTAACGGGGGTAAAAAATAATGAGGAGTGTTGCAACGAACCTAGCCGATTCTAATTTTGATGTAGGACGTTGAGTAGCCGATTCTAATTTATTACTTAAAAATATGATCTAATTTATAAAGCAATACCCAAATATTAAAATTTCAAAAGAATGAGCAAGTGATCACAACATATACCTAACAGATTACCAAGATCGTGTTCCAGATTACTAGTGCGAAAAGTAAATGTTAAACAATGATCAATCTAAAGTCTAATAAACACAATATATGTAGTGTGACAGGAAGCAACTAGTATACTAATATCAGTTCAAGGCCAAAACTCAAACTGCCATTGTCCAAATCAACGTCTAATGACACATTCACATCACGAGCATACCAAATAACCAAATATATGCGGCCAAAAATCAGAGGAGTACGCCCAAAATACTCGTTGAGACGGCACTGGTTTTGATCTTGGTCAAGCACGTGGTCGCTGAGAAGGCACGAATCATCGCCGCAACTGAGCCGCATGCACCACATTGGATTCGAACACCACCAGATCAGATCATAGCCATGGAATAACAACGGCACAATAGCCGGCATCACAAAGAGAGGAAGGCATCACACGGCCGGCCAGAGCACCGGCTACGATGGCGCGGCCGGGAGGGGATGGAGCGACTCACCTCTTACTTCTTCGGCTGCAGTCGTTGTCGGGGGGGCGGGGGGGGGGGGGGATGCGGCCAGAGTCGGGAGGAGCGCGCGAGGCGTCGCGGGTGGAACCTTCTCGTCGGGGGCCGCGGCATCGCGGGGAGGCGCCTCTTTGTCGCAGATGAGGAGAGCGGTGACAGGGAGATGGCGGCGTCGTGGAGACGGCGAAGGCAACCGGAGTCGAGGACAACACATGGCCGGAGTCGGGGAGGAGCGCAGCGAGGGAACAGGGCAGCCTGACGGTGCGCGGCCAAACTTCGTCAAAGAGATAGGGTTTCAGGGGCCTCGTCGGGTTATATATATAGAATTAATTTGCACAGTCGGTTGACGTAAGCAACCGCCTATGAAAATGATTTTTTTATTTTTTGGTAAAACACCAACTTGTTAATACATGCCCTAAAGCATATTATTTACTCCATACATACCCTTGAAATAAATTAAAGCATAATCTTACATATTGCATACAAAATCCTTGACCGTGGATACATTTCGAGTAGAATAACGTAAAACATCAACTTGTTTGGTCAAAAGAGGCCCACAATGACATTTTCAGAAATAGTAAAAATTTCATAAGTTACATAACATCGCACTATTTGCCTTGAACTGTTTTCCCTACACCATCAAAACGCATGTAAAGCATCACAAATCTATCTAGGGTTGCTTCTACAAGTTTGATCTTTTATGGATCTTCGAAAGGCGGCACATCAGCGAACTGATTGTATTCTTCCTCATCCTCCACATTTTTGACTCCGACAATTCTTTGTTTTCTGGCAACAACTATGTGCTTCTTTTCATTCGCGGGGTCGATTATATAGGAAACCTGTGCAACGTGATCAGCGAGTACCCACGGGTCATCTTTGTGTCCTATAAGGTTGAGGTCGACAGTTGTGAACCTGTAGTTGTCCACCGCCACGCCATTTAGGTGTTTGACCCATTTGCACCGAAAGATGAGGATCTGCAGATTCACTCCATAGTCGAGTTCCCAGATTTCATCTATGAACCCATAGTAGGTGACCTTTTCCCCTGTTGTGTCATAGGCTTCTGTTCGAACGCCGCTATTTTGGGTCGTGCTCTTCTTGTCCTTTGCTTTGGTATAAAACATGTACCGATTAATGTCATACGCTTGCCATGACGTAACTAAACTTGATGGTCCACAAGCCAACATTCTCAAAAAAAATTTATCTACAGATTCACCATCCGGAAAGTTTTGATTCTTGAACCATGTGGTGAAGCGACGCTTGTGCTCTTCCAAGATCCAATCATACGAGTGGCCTTGATTTTTTTGTGTGGAGCTCATCCAGGTGTTGCTCAACGTACGACGCCACTAACTGGAGTTGCTGCAAGATGGTGAAATGTGCTTCTTCCACTGCTTTGTAATCATGATCGATGAATCTTTTCTTTCCTTTGGTCTCGCCCCCAGACAACCTCCCCTCATGTCGAGATACAGGTACACCAATCGGATTAGAATCTTTTATGTAATCGATACAACACTCAACGACTTCCTCGGTATTGTAGCCCTCGATCATAGAACCCTCTGGGTGAGCACGATTCAGTACATAGCCCTTGAGAATGTCCATGTACTGCTCAAACGCATACATCTGATGCAAGAATATAGGGCCGAGCGCAATTATCTCATTCACGATGTGAACCAAGAGGTGTACCATGATATCAAAAAAGGATGGAGGGAAGTATATCTCAAGTTGGCACAGAGTCTCTACCAAGTAACTATGTAAAGCACCCAGTTTTTCAGCATCGATCACCTTCTGAGCAATTACGTTGAATAAGTGACACAACCGTGTGATGACCACCTTTATGTATCTTGGCTTGATACCCCTGATTGCAATAGGGAGCATCTGCGTCATCATCACATGACAATCGTAAGACTTCATGCTGATTAGCTTCAAATCTTTCGTCGAGACTAGGTTCTTAATGTTGGATGAGCAGCCAGTCGGGACTCTCACCCAACGTAAGCACTTGCACAGTTCATTTTTCTCCTCAGGTGTCAGAGAGTAGCTAGCCGGGGGAAAATAATGTTTCCCATTTGGTCTGTCTTCAGGGTGTAGCTCTGGCCTGATTTAAAAATGCACCAAGTCCTTACGTGACTTGATATTCCAACCTTTGTCTTGCCCGGTATGTCCAGTAAGAGACCAAGGATGCTATCACACACATTGTTATCAACGCGCATGACATCGATGCTGTGACGGATGTCCAAGTCCTTCCAGTAGGGAAAATACTTAAAGAAAATCGGCATCTTCTTCCGCAGCATGCTGGTCTGCATCTCACTTTTCTTCCTCTTTTTACCCTTCGGCGGCTTCCAAAAACAACCTTGATGCTACTGATCATTTGAAACACTAGTGTTCCGCTGCGAGGTTTCAGGCCAGTATCTTCCTCAACCGTGTTGTCAAAATATTTCTTCATCTTGCGGTACCTGTGAGTTCTGAGTAAGAACCATCGGTGTCGCGTGTACACTACCTTCTGTGAGTATGAAAGGTACAAAGACGTGGTTTCATCCAAACACACTGCACATCCTTGCTTCCCTTTTATCTGTCCTGATAGGGAAAAAAGGGTGGGATAATCATTGATGGTAATAAAAATCATGGTTTCAGTGTGAAATACTGTCGTCGAAATTCATCCCACACCCGAACCCCCTCGTGCCACAGTTTCACCATATCTTCCATCAATGGTTCCAAAAACACATCTATATTGTTGCCAGGTTCCTTCGGTCCTTGGATAAGAATAGATAGCATAAGGTACTTTCGCTTCATGAATAGCCATGGACGAAGGTTGTACATGGCTAGCACCACTACCCAAGTGCTATGTGAGGTGCTCATGTCACGGAAAGGATTCATTCCATCGGTACTCAATGCGAACCTTACATTCCTTGGTTCTTCAGCGAACTCTGGATACATGGCATCGAACTTTCTCCATTGGCTAGCATCAGCGGGGTGTCGAAGCTTAGTTCCATCCTTCTTGCGCTTATCGAAATGCCAACGCATCAGTTTAGAGTCAGGTTCGAGTACAAACGCTACAAGCGGGGGATCACTTGTAGGTACCACATTACTCGTTGGAAGAAGTGTCTTCTTCGTCACGACCAGCATTACTCTTCTTCTTCTTCGCGTTGGCGGAAGCATCTTCGTCCTCACAATTATCATTCCTCTTGTACCGACTTGCATTGAACACTAGACATCTATCCAAGGCTTCGTACTCTTACGGTAGAGGATACAGTGGTTCGGACACGCATGTATTTTTTGCACATCCAATGACAACGGGCAAATAAGCTTCTTCGCCTGATAAGTTGTGGTGGGCAAGGAGTTATGCTTCGGAAGCATGTTTGCCAAGAGACTCAACAGATCCGCAAAACTCTTGTCCGACCATCCGTTGCTGGCCTTCAACCTTAGAAGTTCAAGCACCAAATGCAACATTGTAAACTCCTTATCATAGCCCTTCGATTCCTCGTACAAAAGTTCTTTCGATGCCTTCTGTAATGCCTCGAAATTATCTAAACCTCTCGTGTCTCTTAAAACATGCGGTTGTACGTGGCGTAGCATTTCCTCCAGATCAAAATCAGTATCATCATCCATGATAACATCAGTGTCGCATTCGACTGCTCCCTCATCATCACCATCCACTTGATTAGCAGCGATGTCCTCGTTTGGTTCGCTTGTACGTTGTTCACCGTAATTGGACCAACTTTTGTAATCCTCAACAAAACCTCTCAAGATCAAGTGTGATTTGATTATGCTTGATTTGTCCCACAATTTCTGGTTCTTGCAATCAGAACATAGACAGTATATTTCCTTTGTCTTCTTAGTCAAAGCGTCCTTCTCGGCGGCTTCAATAAAAACAGAGAGTCCTTTGATGTATATTTCTCCATGTATTAGCGCATCATACATCCATGCTCTGTCCATCTTTAACTTCAACCACAAAATTAGATACATCAATTGTTGGCATTGGGTTCCCAGACAAGGAGAGCCTTCGGATACGGAGGTATCGGTGGGCACTCAGAGCAACACGTGTTGGAGGCGAAACAGTCCTTTTATACCCCTTTCGATTACACTGTGGCTCTATTTATAGCCCGTACCTGGCAATCACAGGTGCTATTTACAAATCCTACCCCCTTACCTCTTACATTCCCGAAATATCCGGGAGCATTATGGTACAAATAAGCATAATCGCATAATTACAGCAGTACCCTGGGCGACCGGAATCGGGCCCACTGTGTCGAGGTGATTCATCTCTCCGAAGGGCGTCGAAGCCTCCTTCGCCTGGATGCCCGTCGGATAGCCTTCGTCCCCCGGCGAAGGTCAGTTTGCGTCTTCACCCGCTGCGAACGATGCGGACTGCGAACCCGGGCTTCACTCTTCAGTCGAAGGTTTCCTTCGTCTTCGCCGAAACAGGAAGTCGAAGATGCGAGTGCCTACACCCTTCGACCAACGTTGCTCTACGATCTTCGCTGCTGACAGATGAACTCCTTGTAACAAAACCACAAAGGCTATCACGCAGCATCTCCAGTAGACTTCGCGGTTCCCTTCGAAGTAGGGGTGGCGGGGGATGATCCCCAACAGTAGCCCCCTACTAGCAAGGTTTATCTTCGATAGGCCGAGCCTGTAGCCTGCGAGATATCTCAACGCCGTCCCCTTCGGCCTGTCAAAGTATACTGGGTTCAATGCATGCCATTGAGTTTTGTTGTTGTATATAAGGTTTTTTTTTTTAACAAACGGCTCCTCGGTAGCTGCCGAACGTTCTTCAGTAACTGCCTGCATTTAATGTTCTTGATGTATACCTAAGCATGGTTTTCGGTGCTGATTCAAATTTCGATGCGGGCAATTGTAACCGCCACCACCTTGCACTATAAATATCGAGCAGCTGTCAATGTTTTTTACCACGCTTTTGCTGAAGCTGTTGCTCTCGTACGAAGTCGACTAAAGTTTCTCGAGCGTTTTGGAGGAAGCCCCCGGTTTTCAACTCTTCGCGCAATCTGCTGCCGGAGTCACCCCTTGGACTAGATGGCACCAAAGCTTCAATCTTCTCGCCTGAAGACTTACTAGATCAGGCATTCCAAGCTGGACGGCGAAGTGTTGGCTGGTCTTGTGGGGGAGGGTTTAATCAGCGATGTTTCGAAGGTCCAGCTTCCCGATCGACAGGAGATACCGGAGCCGGCTAATGACGAGGCTGTTGTGTTTGTGCACTATTTCCGAGCTGGTCTTCGCCTCCCTTGCGATGAGATGGTCGTTAAAGTGTTGAAATTGTTCGAAGTCTATCTGCATCAACTGACCCCCAATTCCATAGTTAGGATGGGTCTCTTCGCATGGCCAGCTCATTCGGAGGGTGTGAAGGCGTCTGCCAGGGCCTTCGCTGCCGCGCACCGACTGCACCACCAACCCAAGCCAGTCTTTGCTCGCGAAGTGCAGAGCGATGCTCACTATGGGTGCTTAAATTTCGCATATCGTGCTGGTCTATCTACGCCCTTCGTGGTGTATTAGAACAAGTGGCCCACCGACTGGACCCAATGGTGGTTCTACCACAAGGTGGACACCGAGGAATATCTCGTATCAAGATGCGAAGAGGTAATAGGAAATCATGCACCAGATGTGCGACTAAAGTCGTCGCAGTAAACGGCTCTCGAGGCCTTCGCTAGGTGCATGAAATACCTTTCAACTCGTGACCTGGTGGAGGAATTCATAGCTGCTGGTGTTTGGCCCCTGAGCCATGGTTAGTCTATTCCAGAGTTTGGGGAGAAAGGGCCCGAGGGGCTCTGCCGGCCCCACCTGCTGTACATGGCTTCGCAGGTACCCACTTATCCGTGGTTGCTCATACAATTTGCATGTACTTGCTTAATAGTTTTGATATTTTCCAGATTTGTTAGTGGCTGAAGTAGAGGCCAAGGATATAATGTTGGTCGGCAAGTTCACACCAGGCGAAGCACAGCTCTGCGCCGACCAAGGCCTCGTTCGAAGACTGAATAGAGTCTTCGAATATCGAGGCCTGTCCTATCCTGAACGGCTGAAGATCGCCGCCGTGCTGCAGAGTGGCATGGAAGGTTCCCCAGCAGCAGACGCAGGCGAAGAGGCCGCTGCTGGCCCTTCAACAAAGAGAAAGCATCCTGAGCAATTGCCCAAGGGAGGCTGGACTAAAAAAGCTCTCGCCCTCCAGAAGAAGCCATGCGAAGTTTCACCTAAAGTTTTTCATGCAAAAACATCTCCGGAGGGCTCCTCTGCCTCACGCGATATGCCACGGCGGGAAAGTTTCGAATGCGCGCAGGAGGGGCCGGCCTCGAAGTCATTGTTCTGCTCCCTTATCGTTCTTCTGACTCTGATACTGAGCGATGATGAGGAGTTGACAGAGGTGGGGATGATACCCGAGGCCCCCACTCAGGAGCCCGAAGCCGAGGGCATCGACAACATTGAAGTGGTGGCGTACTCCTCACCCTCTTCGCCTTTGAGCTCATCCTCTGAGACTGAAGCATCGACGCCGAGTGCGCCCCGCCGCGACGGGAAGGGATTGATGGGCCTCAGCGGGTTGCTTGACGCGAAGGCCGCGCCTGAGGTGTTGAGGTCTGCCTCTTTTGAGCCAAGCACCGGGGAGGTTGGTGACGCGAAGAAGATTTTTGGTACCTTCGTCCTCCCTGAACTCGAAGTTCCTCTCGCCCAGAAATCCACCAACGATCTGCTCGATGCCTCTAACGTGGTTATTGCGAAGGTATATTGTTTATTTTCTTACATTATTATACTTAGTATTTTGCTGACTTGTGTTGGACATTGCAGGCTTTGCTTCTATCGTGGGCCCAGCGTAAGCAGGCTAAGAAATCTAAAGCCCCGGCATGGAACGCACACACGCAGATTGACATGCTGCAAAAACGGGCAGAGAAAGCCGAAGGCCAAAAGCGCGAGTTGTCGCGCCGAGCAAAGGATGCTGAATCGCGCCTAGAACAGCTTGAAAAAGAGCTTAGCACCCTTCGCTCGGAGAAGCAGATTGCTGAAAGCGAAGTAAGCTGCCTTCGCCAAAACCTACAGTCCCCTGAGGCGCAAGTGTGCGACCTGCAGGCACTTTGTGCATCAGAGAAGGCAAAAATGCAGCGACTGCAATCCAAATTGAGCTAGGTGAAGGCTTTTTCCGATGATGCCCTTAATGTTATTGGGGAGCTCGAGCTGAAGGCAGTTGCCACCTGCGAAGCCATCAGCCATACTTTCGAAGGTATTGGTGCCTTGGTGACTCCCCCAACAATGGAACTTGTCGAGCTGGGGGGACTTATAAATTGGATCAACAAAACCAGCGGAAGCCCCCTGCCTGCCGCGTAACTTTATGGCGACTTTTGCGCGATGGTTGCCAGTGGAAGTCTCGTGCAGTCTATCGAGATGACGGGTTGTGATCATCATACTGCTCTCCAGAGGCCCTCCTTCCAGTATCCGGTGGACCTGTTGACCTCGGCCATTACGAAAGCATCGAAGAGCACCGCTCGATCATTTACCACCAACTATTGGTGCAAGCACAGCTGCAAGCTCGCTCTTCGAGAAGCAGAGATGAACCGACAACGGGTACGCTGAGTTACCTATTCTGTTATGTGGTCGAAGGTCATAAATAAATTGTTTGTAATCAAACATCTTTTTTCCAGGCCAAGGCGAGGGATGATCCCTTGTCGAAAGCGACGGCCGCGATGGCCGAAGATACTGGAAAGGTGGGCTGACTCAGCGCGAAGGGTCGTTTTGGTTTTGGTTTTGCTTTTGTGATTGACGATGTGACACATTGGTTGTGTAATATATCTTATATTTACATCGAAGTGTTTTTGACTTTTTGTGCTCCTTGCGCAGGTCCTTCCTTCGGACACTACGCAGGTGGCCGAAGAAGCTGTCCCCTTGACCATGATGAGGGATAATTTTTATGTGTCTTGGTCTTGCTGGTAGTCCTTTCACCGTCGTCATGCCGATATTGAGCTGGAGCGGTATTGGCATGCGAAGTGTAGGTCATATGATGATATGAATGCTAGGACAAAAGTTTTTTGGAAATCCCTTAGTCCTTTGGGGGTAGGCACTCTTAGCCCCCGACTTTTACTCAAAGTGCGCTGCCATTTTGTAGATCAAGCGACACTTCGTTTTTTCTCCCGAAGGTTTGTTTTTCCTTCGGTGCGGGGGCAGGCACTCTTAGCCCCCCGATGGTTTCTCTTTTTTTATTTTTATATATATTTTTCTTTTGAAAGGTCAAAAGTGTACGTCTTTTTGCTTACACTTCGCACCACCCTCGTGTCGTCGATTGGTGTGCCAATCCACCCCTGGGTTGGCGCGCTTCGATGATAAATTACTAGTACTCGAGACAAGCAGTATTTTCTGGGGGTCCCACTATATCAATGTTTACATGGGTTCCTACCTCGTTAGAAACCTCCCACCCCCCTTAACGAAGGGGTCCCCCTATGAGGAAAAGAGTGCAGTACCCTTACAATTTGATTACAAGAAATATTGCGAAATAAAAATTACATAGGAGTCTTGGACTCGGTCGCCGGCTTCCAGGCGTAGAACTTGCGAAGGTTGTCTGCGTTCCAGGTGTGCGGAAGCTCCTCACCTTCCATATTAGCTAGATGATATGAGCCAAGTCTTAACAATCTTTTTACTAAGAAAGGGCCATCCCATTTACTCTGAAGTTTTCCCACTGATGTTGTTGTACCGAATCTTCGCAGCACCAGATCTCCTGGGGCGAAGGTTTTTTCGGATACATTCCTATCTCTCCATTTTCTTGTCTCATGCTGATAATTGGCCAGATTTTCTGTAGCTTGCAATCTTACTTTTTCAAGGGCATCCTTCGATGATAATTCTTCACATTGCTCTATTTCATTTGCGACCCTGAATGATTTGATTTTGCATTCCTCTGGGGTCATGGCCTCTTCACCGAAGAGTAGGTGAAATGGCGTGTACCCAGTTGGTCTTGCAACCGTTGTTCTTAATGACCATAGTTCCTTGGGCAGTTCTTTGACCCACTTCCCTTTTGATAACCCTTGAAAATGCTTCGCGACACCAGCAAAGATGATGCCATTCGCTCTCTCAACTGCCCCATTAGATTGTGGGTGGTACACGGATGCAAAAGTTACCTTTATCCCCAGACTGTTGCAGAAATCCCTGAAACCTGCACTATCGAATTGAGTGCCATTGTCCACGGTTACTTCGCTTGGGACTCCGAAGCGGCATATGATATTCTGCCATAGGAATTTCTGTATGTTTCTTGATGTTATGCTCACGAGTGGCATTGCCTCCACCCATTTTGAGAAGTACTCTACCGCAACCACAGCATATCGCAAATTTCCTGGAGCTGGCGGTAGTTGCCCAACAATGTTGATTCCCCACCGCCTTAGTGGCCAAATCGGTGGAATGAGTTGTGTCTTCGTCGTGGGTCTGTTTGACCCCTTCGCCTAGAATTGACACTACTGACAACTTCGGACCATCTGATCCGCATCGTTTACAGCTGTCGGCCAATAGAAGCCTTGCCTGTATGCTTTTCCAACTAGAGCCCTTGTGCCGATGTGAGAACCGCACAACCCGCTGTGAATTTGTTTTAACAGGTTCTGTCCTACTTTCTGGGATATGCATCTCAAGAGCGGTGCACAGACCCCGGCTTTGTACAAATTATTTTCCATAACTTTGTAATTTCTGGCCCTATAGGCCATGCGCTTTGCTCTGACCTGATCTTCGATGTCTCTCTGACCGCGAAGATATGCCAGTATTGGAGAATGCCAGTCTTTGCTTTCAACTGTTGCAACGAGACGCGTTTGGTTCAAAGTGTCTTCAAGGGCTGGTTCAGTCAGCTTTTGATAGAAAATGTCTGAAGGCATAGGCAGGTTCTGCGAAGTCGCTTTCGCTAGTTCATCTGCTTCGGTGTTATCATTTCTTGATATACTCTTGACTGTGAATCTGAGGAAGTATTTTTTCATTCTTTGCACCGCTGCTCTGTACTTAATCAGCTCTGGTTCCTTTGCCTGGAATGTCTTGTCAATTTGACTTGCTACGACCTTCGAGTCTGTCTTAACAAGTACTCTCCGGGCGCCCAAAGCCTTCACCTTGCGAAGTACCAGGAGGACTGCTTCGTACTCCGCCGTATTGTTTGTAGAGCGGAACTCTAACCTGGCGGCGTATCCTAGCTTCGTCCCCGAAGGTGAAAACATTACTGTCGAAACTCCTGCTCCCGTAGCTCCCCAAGCTCCGTCGCAATATGCGGTCCAGACAGGCTCTGGCGGTTCATCATCCAAGGCTTCGGTTAAGGGTGTCCATTACGCCATGAAGTCTGTCAGTGCTTGCGATTTTAATGATGTTCTTGCCGCAAAAACAATCATGAATGGAGCGATCTCCGTTGCCCACTTCGCTATTCTTCCAATGGCTTCTTTGTTTTCGAACATGTCGCTAAGGGGTAAGGAAGTTGGTACTGTAATCTTGTGAGACTTGAAATAGTGGCAAAGCTTGCGGGATGCCATTACCAGTGCATACGCTACTTTTTCCAACTCTGTGTATGACATTTTTGGGCCTGCTAGAGCTTCTGATACATAATATACTGGTGCTTGGCGCAGTCTATTGTCTTCGGGTTTTTCTTGCACGAGTAGAGCGCTGACTACCGAAGGGGATGCCGCTATGTATAACAGCACATCCGCGCCTGGATCCGACTAGTTAGTGCTGTAAGCTTCGTCAAGTAGCTTTTTAACTCATCGACGGTTGCTTGCTGCTCCGCATCCCATTTGAAAGGGTCAGAGCTTTTTAACACCTTGAAGAATGGTAAACTTCGCTCTGCAGATTTTGCAATGAACCTGTTCAATGCTGCTAGCCTTCCTGTCAAGCGTTGAGCTTGCTTTCTGTTCTGTGGGGGTTTCATATCTAAAATTGCTTGTATGTTCTGAGGATCCACTTTGATGCCTCTCTTCGACACCAAAAACCCTAGTAGTCTTCTGGATTGTACCCCGAAGACGCATTTTTTTGGGTTTAACTTTAAGCCTGCTCTTCGCAGATTGTCGAAGGTTTCCCGGAGGTCTTCAAGGTGTTGGCTCCTTCTAGTACTTTTGACCACTATGTCGTCAACATAGGCCAAGACATTTCGTCTCAGCTGTGGTTTTAATACAGCTTGCATCAACCTTGTGAAGGTTGTGCCAGCGTTTCGGAGTCCGAAAGGCATCCTTAAGAAGCAGTATGTGCCGAAGGAGGTCCTAAAACTCGTTTTGTCCTCGTCTTCCTTCGCCATCCATATCTGATGGTACCCTGCATAAGCATCTTGGAAGCTTAGCATCTTGCAGCCGGCCGCAAAGTCTACCAGCTGGTCAATTCTAGGCAGTAGGAAGTCATCCTTGGGACAGGCTTTATTTAAGTCTGTGAAGTCGATGCACATTCTCCATTTTCCATTTCTTTTCCTTACTAACACTGGGTTGGCCAGCCACTCTGAGTGCATTACTTCGCGTATGACTCCAGCATCGAGCAGTTTTTCTACTTCAGCCTTCGCTGCTTCTTCTCTTTCGCCTGAAGCTTTCCTAAGCTTTTGCTTCCTTGGCTTCGCTTTGGGGTCCACATTTAGGTTGTGCTGAATGATTTTCCGACTTACTCCTTGTAGGTCTCTAGGAGACCAAGCGAAGACACAGTCGTTGTCACGGAGGAACATTATGAGTTGTTGCTGATCCTCTGCCGGAGCCTCCGCTCCTATAGTGACCTTTTTATCTTCTTTTTCCTGATGTAGGTGTACTATTCTGGCCTCTCCTTCTGGTACAGCCTTCGCTGCCTTTCCTATTTTTGGCTGGTTACAACTTTCTTCCCGATCCATCGAAGGGTCTGTTATCATGTGAACATTTCTTCTTCCTGGAGCTATTCCCACTTCGATTCGTCTAGCCACTCGCTGATCTCCCAACACTTTTATGACTCCTTCCGGGCCAGGGATCTTCATGCACAAGTATGCATGGTGCAGTATTGCTCCGAATGTATTGAGGACTCCCCTGCCAAATATCACATTGTACGGGTAATCAATGTCCACCACATCGAAGGTAATGTCTTCTGTGTGGAAATTCATCTCTTCACCAAACGACACTGGGATTGCTATTTTTCCCAGAGCGATGATTGCTTTTCCGCCGAAGCCTACCAACGGCGAGCCGGCTTGCTTTAAGTCACTTTGTCGCAGCCCCATTTTGTCGAAGGCGCCAGCGAAGATAATATCCGCCGAGCTTCCTCCATCGATCAAGATCATGTGTACTTCATTTCCCGAGATGTTTGCAGTAATGACGAAGGCATCTGTGTGTGGGTAGTCTAAGACCCTCATATCCTCTTGCGAGAATGTAATGTGAATGTTTGACCATCTTGAATTGATGTAAGTTGGTCCCACTCCGACGTGGTTGACCCTTTGCACATATTCTGCTTGTTTGATCCCCCTGAGATGGCCAACACCACGTTGTACCCATGATATATCATGTTGACTGATTTGCTACTTTCTGGTGGTGCTTCAATTGCGGGTCTTGGTGGTGGCGGAGGTAGCTCCCCCTGAAGGTTCATTTGCCTAGTTTGATAAAACTGAGCTAAAGTTGTAGGTGCATACTGTGGTGCTGAAATTTGCTGCCATTGGTTCGGAAACACCATGTTTTGATTGTGGTTCTGCCACCCTTCGCTTCTTCCGAAGCTTGTTGCATGGTGCACTGTCCTTCGGTGATCAACAGACTGCTTCGCCAAGCTTTCTTTCATAGCCACGACCTGTGGGCACTGTTTGGTCCGGTGGTCGGCTCCTTCGCCATGCAGCTCACAGTAAAAGGTTGCTGAGTCCTGCGGAACCTGTCCTCCTTGGCCTCCGTGGCCTCTTCCCTTGCCCGCTCGGCCTCCCCTATTGGATAAGCTGTAAGCTTCGCATGATCCTTGAATGGCTTCGAGCGGGCTGGGATTGATCTGATTGACTTCTTTTTGCCTTGGATAATCGGAGCCTTCGGGCTTTCTTGGATGGTGCAGTCTATCTCTAGGATTGCTGCTGCCTACCTCTCTAGCTGGTGCATGTTGTTTTACTTTGGAAGCTGTCATTTCATTTTTCCTTTGGAGATGATCGAGCTCAGATCTTGAGTACTCTTCCATTTTGTTGAGCAGCTCTTGGACGCTTCCGGGTCTTTTTCTCGTGAGCTTTCCTGCTAATAGCCCGCCTCTGATGCCCTGTATTACGGCATCAATGATTGTATCTTCACTCAACCCTTCGCCTGACAACGTATGTGTACGAAGCGGCGCATGTAGATCTGCAAGGTTTCTGTTGGTTGCTGTTTCAGGGCAAAGAGGTCGGTTGCGGTGATCTTGTCTGCCTGATTTCCCTGGAAGTTGCTGTATAGTGCACTGCACAATTGCTCCCATGAATATATGGATCCCGGGGGCAACGCAGAGTACCAGGACCTTGCTATCCCCTTTATGGCCAATACGAAGACCTTCGCCAAGGTTGTACCATCCCCTCCGGCAGACTCCACAGCTGCTTCGAAACTCATGACAAATTCTCTTGGGTCTGACTCTCCATCAAACATAACCACTCTGGGCATCTTGAACCCTGGCTGCCATGGCTGATTTTGCAGATCCATGGCCAGAGGGGACTCCAGATCTCCCGTGGATGATCTTCGTCGAACTTCCTGCGAAGCTCGTATCAAGTCTCCCGGCAGCGTTGGCCGGCGAGACATACCCTCCGCTTGGTGGAGCATATCGATTTCTTCCTGGATTTTTTCCAATGTTTTTCTTGCTTCATCCGCCCGCCTGCGGTACTCTGCGGCTTTCCGACTCGCTGCTAGGCCATCCAACATGCGTTTCTTCTGTGCTAGCTGCCTTTCCAACTCTTTGACTTCTAGCCTTGTTGTTCTTTCTTCATTTGTTTCTTCCTCATGCTCAAACTCTGCGAAGTCATCGAGTTCCTCCCATTCTTCATTTCGCGCCCTTTCGCCTTCTTTCTCTGGAGGATCGAAGTGTGCGCGATCTATTGGTTACATGACCCACATTTGCTCCGCGCTAACCTGGACTGCTTCGCCCTGGCGGCCATCAGTGGGTTCTTGTGGTCCTATTTCAACTTCGTAGTGTCGTTCTCATCCGGCCGAAGCATTACTTGATCCTAGTATAGCCGAAGGGGGTCTATCAGCCGAAGGCCCAGCCGCAGCTGGAAGTTCCGGTAATGCCTCCGCTGTTCCAGCTGGCTTCCATTTCTTCTTGGGTGGCATGTCTTCGTGGGTTCGATCCCGCGTACGGCGCCAACTGTTGGGATTGGGTTCCCAGACAAGGAGAGCCTTCGGATACGGAGGTATCGGAGGGCACTCAGAGCGACACGTGTTAGAGGCGGAACAGTCCTTTGATACCCCTTCCGGTTACACTGTGGCTCTATTTATAGCCCGTACCCGGCAACCACAGGTGCCGTTTACAAATCCTACCCCCTTACCTGCTACATTCCCGAAATATCCGGGGGCATTATGGTACAAATAAGCATAATCACATAATTACAGCAGTACCCTAGGCGACCGGAATCGGGCCCACTGTGTCGAGGTGATTTATCTCTCTGAAGGGCGTCGAAGCCTCCTTCGCCTGGATGCCCATCGGATAGCCTTCGTCCCCCAGCGAAGGTCAGCTTGCGTCTTCGCCCACTGCGAACGATGCGGACTGCGAACCCGAGCTTCACTCTTCAGTCGAAGGTCTCCTTCGTCTTCGCCGATACGGGAAGTCGAAGATGCGAGCACGCCTACACCCTTCGATCAACGTTGCTCTACGATCTTTGCCGCTGACAGATGAACTCCTTGTAACAAAACCACAAAGGCTATCACACAGCATCTCCAGTAGACTTCGCGGTTCCCTTCGAAGTAGGGGTGGCGGGAGATGATCCCCAACATCAATTAATTAATTTGAAAATCAAAATTAAAAAGATTTTTTTAAAAAGGAAAAAATAGGCTTGTTATGATTATAATATGTCTACGCAATTGAAGCTACGTTGGATCAAATTTATGGCTCAAAATAATGTGAATTCATTACTCTCTGTCCCTCTCCCTCTCCTAGAGATCTAGATCTAGAGAAAAAATCTCCATTCATGATAAAACCTCCTAGATGCTAAAAAATATCAAATTCTAGCTACATCTTTTTATATAATGTTAGAACCATTGAATCAATACAATTGAATCAATATTGACAACAAATTTTAGATAATTCGAAGATCTAAACGGCAAGAACCATGAGCATCTCTAGATACATTTAAACCCTAACTAAGCCTTAATTCTAAATCTAAACATAAAAAAATGGTAGCTAGAGATGAGATACCCTTACCTTAGATGGCTCCTCTAAGGAATTAAAAAAAAACATTCCCCCTATTTTCCAAATCCACCGCTACCTAGAGCTCTACTGTTCAAACAGTAGAGCTCTCTGTCTCAATAAGCTCTATTTTCCTTATATGAACCGCCTGTGAAAATTATTTTTCATAGGCGGTCCATAGCCGCACAGGGCCACAGCCATTTTCTTAAGCTGCTGATCATACGAATCGTCTGTAGAAATAAAACCTATATATTTCGAAAAATAGCTTTTGTAGTTGTGACAATCGGCCCTGATGCCTGATGCGGCCGTGACGGAGATGAAAAAGTAAATCGATTCAAATAATTGGTTACGGAAAAATTCAGCTATTACCTATAGCTAAACGAATCGTCCCCACGAAATCGCCAAATTATGTCAACGCCGAGAATCAACACACGGAGGCGCAAGTGACTGGATTGCTTCACTTTCTTACAAGGCACGACTAGTTTTCAAGCAAACTTGTACAGAGATAATTTTGTAATTACGATAAAGAACAAATTTGTAGGCAAGAACAATAAAAGACAGGTACTTCAATTCATAGATGTACGTGACTAGTTTATAGGCAAATTAGTAAAATATAGCTACTCTATTCTAAACTTAGATACGAAAAATAGAAGAAAAATAAAAGAGACGATTCTATATATTGGCGTTGGACTCTTTGAATAGATCGTAACCTATATTCTTATATAGGCACTGGATTTTGCTTATATTCGGTCACGAATCCCCTTCCCTCTTGCGCATGTAGGAATTGGTGGACCGTGTCAAAGATTTTAGTGGGATTAACTGCACCTCGATCTTAGCCAGCATCAGCACCCTCCGCTGAACAGTGCTCACCACCGCTTACCTTTTGTTGGAAGGTTCGCCGGCCGCGCTATCTTACTTTATTGAGAGGTTCGCAGCTGCATGTAGGTGCCCTCCTGCGGCGCTCCCTAGTGTGCTTATTTTTTAAGGAACCTAAACATTACAAACCCTTGATTACAAAGGAAACCCTGCAGAAAAACAAAATTACAGCACAACCCATCAGAGTGCTTGTGCGCTAGGGCAAGCTGCAGCCTTGGTGTGGGCCAACAGCAGGGGAGCGGCCTTGTGGATCAACTAGCTCGCGCGCAACTCAAGGCAGGCATCAAGGGGCTTAGCTCAACGCCGAAGCAACCAGACTCATCAGTCATGCATGCGCGCAGACGCCCTGCCTGTAGTAGCCATAGAGGAGCAGCAGCAGTAGCAGCCCAGCTGGTTGCTTCCTGGCCAGTAGCTTCACGTTATTTCCTTCCTTGGAGATAGCTGTCAGGACGATTCGCTGCCACCACCACGTACTGAAGTCGATGATTACCCCTGCTAGTTAATTCATCTAAGAGCCAGATTAAGCATTAGCCGAGCAAAGTAACGAATAATCTTATTCTAATTACTCGATCATATTAATTTAATTATTCTATTAATCATAGCTAAGTTAATCCACCGATAGCCATATTCAACTAATACTTATAGCCGAACAAACTAATAAACACTCTAAATCTTCATTACCTAGCCATGTTAATTCTCTTTCCTCTCTTCTGCTTAATTAGTTTTGACTAGTCTCTTAATTGGTCATTATTGAAGCAAGAGATCGTCTTGCCTTAGCAAATTAGGCGAGAGTTTTTTTAAGGAGGAGACTTAAGCTTTAAAATGAAGTTTGAGACGAAGGAACACCACGAATGTATTGATCGTAAAGATATGGACTGGACTAGGGGGAGTATCACAGGAAAACTTTGTGATTATACTCCTCAGTGCTATGTTGAGCGTGTTCTTCTGCTCAAACGGCCATAGCCCCTTATTTATAGGGTTGGACGTAGCTTAACGTGCAAGTTACCGCTATGTGCAAAATATCCAGGATAAGGCCGAGTCACATGACCTTATCCTGAATAGCTGTTTTTTACCCTACATAGGATATAGATATCTACCATAGTAATTGTTAGGGTGCCTATACCTAGAGGGGTGAGCCGGTGGCCAATTGCGGCCCGGGGCCGTGATATCAGGGGTGTCAAGATAAACTCCATTGTACTGGGGTGTCGAGACGGCGCCCACTAGCCTAGTTAGTTAATGGCGGTCACTTTCTTGCAGGCAAATGATGATCGGCGTTCCTCTCCTGTCAGATCTTTCTTGGGGCTTGATGGCCTACCC
Source organism: Phragmites australis (assembly GCF_958298935.1). Classification (NCBI taxonomy): domain Eukaryota; kingdom Viridiplantae; phylum Streptophyta; class Magnoliopsida; order Poales; family Poaceae; genus Phragmites; species Phragmites australis. The sequence continues at coordinate 13,466,149 of NC_084936.1, read as the reverse complement.
CGTAGCCTTCGGGAAGCATGCCCGAGCTCCGGAGACGAGGGCTCCGGGGGAGGCATGGCTCCGAGAGATGGAGGCTTCGAGAGGTGCAGCCTTTGGGAGGCGTGGGCCCATGGGCATGGGCCAGCGAAGCCATGGGACCGTCGGGGGTCCTTAACAATGACCCCCAACTGTAGCCCCTTGCGAGGGCGGCCAGCGGGGCGGTCGGACCCGCGATCCTTCGGAGCAGGGCCTCCGGCGGTCCCTGGCTTGCTGTCAATGACTCTTGATCCCTAATACAGCTTGGCTTGCCTGGGAAGAGTCGACCCACTTGATCTGAACGGTCCATCCGATGATGCTGGTGATAAGGGCACTAAATGCACCCTGTGAGAAGGGCGTGATTGCGCCTTGTCAGGCGGACGTGGGTCTCGTGGCATCCTGTGGTTAGGTGGTCGCGGGGGGCGGTTCTTCTTCCCTACGATCGTGGCCTGTCAGGCCATGGGATAGGGTATACACTCATTTTTCTAGGGGGGTAGTCTCTCCCTTACCTTTATAAGGGGAGGGATTTCCCTGAGCAGCCTTTTCACCCGCACCGTGTTCTTGTCTGCCCTTAGCCTCCATCCGTCCTTGCTTTGCGCGTGTGTTTATCGATTGCTGCTCTTCATTCTTTTTCGCCATCTAGCACCTTTCGTTGTCTTTCTGTGCTCCGTATGGCTGGCTCGAGTGCCCCGGGTGGAGTAGGTACTCAGGTGGCGAGCAAAACTGCAGGTGCGGCCGTGGCGGGGGGCCCTCAGGTGGCACCGAGTCACACGTTGTTGATGGGGCTGCCGCCTGGGGTGGAGCTCCGCTGCTCCAGTAGGAGTCATCCCCAGCAGACCACCGTGTTGGGGGTGTTCGCCATCGATGATGAGGAGCTTAACCGGATGGTCAGGGAGGGGAAGATTCCTTCCAGAGCCGTCATTCGACCTCCACTGGACGAGGAGGTCTCGGAGCCTCTAGCCCATGGAGTCGTGGTGTTCAAGGCTTTCTTCGAAGTGAGCCTGGGCTTTCTGTCAGCACCGCTGCTTGATGAGGTGCTCTATCACTACTATATGGAGCTTCTGCAGCTTCATGCCAATGCCATCGCCCGCCTGGCCACCTTCGAATGGGCCATGCGGGCAAAGGGGTGCGAAGGGAGGGCGGATTTCTTCACAGCCCTCCACTTCGCCAACTGTCAATCGAAGATGGTCAAGGGTGAGGGGACGAAGAGGCCCCTCAGCATCAGTAGCGTTAATTTCCAGATACGGCCGCAGTACCGTGATGCCTTCCCGATGAAGGCTCTTAACGGTCTGTGGTATATCGACTGGTTGCAGCGGTGGTTCTACTACAATGTTGGCGTTGCGTCCCCCCTTTGCTCCTCCAACCAAGATATCATGTATGTCCCATAGTAAGAGACGGGGATCACGGACGATCAGTTCACTTCACGGTTGGCCCTTCTCCGAAGGGTGGCTGAAAGGATGAGTATGCGTGATCTCGTAGAGGAGTTCACCATGTTGCATATTCGACCCCTTTAGATGGGCTGGGACTGCACCTTTGAGCAAGGTGCAGAAGAGTGGCCAAGGGTGTACTTCGGCCCCCCTATCAGCTCTGGTGAGTCTTCTTTGTTGTCTGGTTTTTTAATTTGCAGATGTGAGTTGCCTTTTCTTTCAGGGAGCTATCTTTCGCTGGAGCGCGCGGAGGAAATTACCGAGGTGATCCTGGGCCCACCTACTCACGTGGAGCGGGAGCGGCGGGTGGCTCTGAAGCGGAGCTAGGAGCACTACAATTGTGTCTGGTTTTATCTCGGGGTGGAGGCTCTGGCGTGACGGGATCTATCAGAGCCTAAGGCTGCCGGGAAACAAGCACGTGCTGCTACTGTGATCCATGAGAAGTTGCTCTGGCCCCGGCGACCTTCTGTCTCTAGAGGTAGGCAGACTGGCTCGATGGCCAAATCGTCCGAGGTGCCGTTGCTCCGCAGCAAGCGTCAAAGGCAGGCCGTGAGCGTGGTTGACCTATCCGAAGGTGAGGGTCAGCTCAGTGGTCGTGAGCAGGGGAAGGGCCTGGCCTCTCTGGACATTGCCAACCATGCTCAGAGCCAGAGAGGAGGTGTGGCCTCCATGGAATACGATTTTGGGTTTGCCGTTTCAGACGCCGATGATGTCACGAGCCCTTCTATGAGAGCGCTTTGGGGACTTGGTGCGGTGTTGTTACTTCGTTAGCTATATTTCTATTGGGTTGTGTACCGGGATCTTGACCTTCTGTTTCACGGTATTTTGCAGCGGCCGTCGAGGTGAATGTGTCTTCGACTCCCCCCTCGGAGGTTGGGGAGCTCCGGTAGGAGTCGAGGCTCTAGGGGTGTCCCTGAATGTCGCCTTGGGGACATGGCCTCATCTCCGCGGAGCGCTGAACCGGCTGGTGACCTGGCCCGGGCGATCAGTGCTGGAGGCACCTTGACCTCCACCGAGGCTCCCTCCGTGATGGCTGAGGGGGGTCCCGGCTATGGGGTATTGACTTTGGATGACTTCGCGCTACGCCCGGAGGCGTCAAGGGCCTTCGTGGTGGCCTCCTCTCTTCTCCGAAGTGGAGAGGTCGAGTGATCCTTGGCCCATTGCCCCTTGAAGGAAGTGGAGGCTTGTCGAGTAGCGGCGGCCCTGCAGGTTTAATGGTTTAGTCGCGATTTACCGGGTCCGGTGCTTGATTCTGAGTAGCTTATTTGGTCCTTTTCCTTCTTCTGTCGTGCCTTTTGGCAAGTAATTTTGATGAGAACTAGGAGACAAGGGGTGCCAGGCCCTTGCCATGGCCCGTGACGAGGTCAACAGTCTTCTTCAAGCCTTGGAGGGGGCTGGAAGCGGGCGGAGTCTTCGAAGGGACATCTTTGAGAGGAGGCTTTGAAGCGGGAGCGCACGATGGCTGCTGCATGGAAGGCTGCTGAAGACCTTCAGGAGGCCAGGGAGTTTGTCGATGCGGCCAACGCGGCTTGGGTGTCGGCCGAAGGTGATGCTAAGACCCTTTGGGCCACGATGGGTGAGGTGCGGCAAGAGCTAGAGGAGGCTCAGGCATCGGAGGGAGCACTGCGCTCAGAGTGCCAATGGTAGCTGCACTTGCATTGGAGGTTGCTCGGATCACCTCTGATCCCCCCTCGGAGGCGTTGGTGATGCCGCTATTCTGGCTTCGGTCTGCCGTGAAGGTAATGGTTAGGGCGACGGAGGCATACGCGATGTCTAGCGCACGCGTGGCCACGGCGCTCCAACTGACCCTATTGCACCAAGCGGGGGTTGGTCCTCTCGATGTACTAGAGCAGCCGGTGCTGGACTTCGTGATCGAGGGTTTTCGGCCCGAGGCACCTCCGGTGGAGATCCGCTCGACTCTGGAGAACTTCTGGCATAACTTGTGAGCAAGGCATGGCTAGGGCGTGATGTTGCGCTACATGGCAGGTTAGGTGACTCCAGGTGCTTCGAGAGTTCTTCGTCTGGGTTCTTTGTCGGGGGGTCCAGCCCCTCGTCCTGAGTCTGAAGGCGCGCCGTGGCCCTCTGGAGGCCCTTCACTTCGCGTCGTTGCCCCGCAAGAGCCGTCTTTGTGTGTTGATGCCCCAGAGTTGTAGCTCTAATGTAGGCCATCTATTTTTTGCTTTCTTTCTTTCTGAAGGGGGTCAAGGTCTTAGTATGTTGTGCCTTTTCTTATGTAAACAGAGTCATGTCTGCCTTCTTGTGGTTTGCTTGTGTTGTTCTAGAGTTTTTGTGCCTTCGAGGCTAACTGGAGTTCGATCTGTGTATATAGGTGTGGCGGCCCGAAGCTGGAGGGGGGCTTCGCTAGAATTCGGGATGGTGTCTCTTGGGACGGGTCAAGTGTGTTTGGAGCGTCCGGGGCCACTCCGTTTGTCCGACGATGGAGTCGCTTTGTTATGCCCCGTGATTCTGAGGGCCGCGTGGATCTAATGGTGGCCACCGACATCTTGGTTAAGGTCGAGCTGGAGGACCCCCTTGTATATAGCTCGGATGTATGTTTTGTTGTAAAGGACGATTGGTGTGCAGCTCGAACAGCTCGGGAGGTTACTGATTCACGCTTCTTCCAACGCCTTGTCCTCCCTTGGGATCCTGATGGAATGGTGTCTTTCGAACTTCTTGAGCCTATCCTGGCCGAGGTGAAGGTGGAGGAGGTGCAGGCTGCAGAGTCACCATCGGAAGTGCAGGAGGAGGACGAGCTCGATTCTCAGCCTTTGACTTGTATCCCTTCACAGCGGGCCCTTTGTCTTTCGAAGGCCAAGGGTGATCTGCTTTAGGTAGTGGTTCCACCCTCCATGGAGGGGATTCACGTCGGCCCCCTATGCGCAATTACCGTGCTCCATCCTCCAGGTCCCATGGCATTTCTAGGAGGTGTGGTGGTCGAGCGCCCTCATTCTGCCGTAGTGTTTTGGGGAGGCGTAATAGGTTAGCGAGTTTGCTAGGCATAGATTCGATGTACAGTGGTTAGCTGAGTGCAGACTCTTTGTACGCCATGTATGAATGAACTTGCGTTGTGTTAGTTTTGTTTATATAATTTTATTGCATCAATGCTTTTATATCGTATCGATGTTTCACCTGTTCCCCCTATCCCAGCACCTTCGCACTTTGCAGTTGTTAGTGGCCGGGGGGTACCATATCCGAGGGGTACAACATAGAGTTAGGTGTGAGCAGGGAAGATATCGTAGGAGTGAGATGATTTTGGCACGGAGACTTTTAGGTGCCGGAGGATCAATACTTTGTCCGAATCCTTTTTGGCATGGAGGCTAGGCCTTCAAGATGCCAGGGAGATTATCCCTTCATCACGTAGGTCAGCTAGGCTTTAAAGATGATGGAGGGTCTTATGCTTGTCCGGCACAGAGGCAATGCCTTCAAGATACCATAGCGGTCTTTACCTCTCCACCACGTAGGTTAGCTAGACCTTAAAGATGGAAGAGGGATAAATGCCTGTCTAGCAAGGAGGCTGAAGCCTTCAAGATGTTGGAGCAGTCTTTGCCTCTCCGCCATGTAGGTCAGCCAGGCTTTCAAGATGGTGGAGGGATATACTTCTCCGGCATGGAGGCACTGCCTTCAAGATGCCAGAGGGATTTAATTTTTTTGGCACGGAGGCAGTGCCTTCAAGATGCCGAAGGGTCTTACCCCTTCAGCACAGAGGCAGCGCTCTCAAGATGCCGGAGGGATTTTAGTAGGCTTTGTGTGGGTTTGTTTTTGCGGGGTAGGTGTTTTTAGGAGGTGATACCTCTAGGTAAGGTGGTTATTTGTGGGTGGGTAATCTATGGTTTTATTTATTTTTTGGACATTTGGAGAGGGCGGAGCCTGAGGGCCCTTACACATAGTATTTGTGGAGGGTCTCCGCATTACAACTGTGTGGTAAGGGGGTTCCTTCTGTGTCGGCCAGGCTGTAGAATCCGGGTCTGTTAGATCTGAGGACCAGGTATGGGCCTTCCCATTTGTTGTGCAGTTTCCCTGGAGCCAGGGCACATCAAAGTACTAGGTCACCAAGTTCGAAGCTTTGGGGTTCCACCGTAAGATCATACTAGGCTTTGGTTTTCGTGATGTAGTGATCGAGGTTCCGGACAGCACGGAGCCGCGTTCCTTCGGTGACATCGAGGGACAGTTCTCTTTCTCTGATAGTTTGTGGGAGTTGTATCCGTAGCGAGCCTCCCATGACCTCGGTGGGGATCATGGCTTCGTCGCCATATAGGAGGCGGAAAGGGGTGAGCCCTGTGCCTTGTGTTGATAGTGGTGCAAATTCGACCCATAGGCCCTGAGCCAAGCCGAAGAGTCGGTGGTTTATGCCGGAAATAATGTTGTCGTTGGCCCATTCGACGGCCCTGTTGGATGAGGGTGTCAGACTGCGGCGAAGCATAATTCGATGCTGAGGTCATTGTAGAATTGTATGAAAGGCCCGGAGTCGAATTGTGTGCCGTTGTCAACCGTGAGCTGTCATGGGACACCAAAGTGGCAGGTTATGTGTTTTTAGAAGAATTTCTAGACATTCTTCGATGTGATCGTCGTGAGGGGTTCGGCCTCAGTCCATTTGGAGAAGTACTCCAATGCTATCACCACATACTTAAGGTTTCCTTTGGCACACGGGGAAATGGGCCAATTAGGTCCATGCCCCAGTGAGCCAGGGGCCAGACAGGAGCAATTAGCTGTAGGGGAGCCAGGGGTCGGTGGCTTCATCGTCCCATCCATTGGCATCCTTGGCAGGTGCGGACGAGGTCTTCCGCATCGGACATGATTGTGGGCCATTAGAGCCCCTGGCGGAGTGCTTTGCCGGCTAGGGTACGTGGTGCCAAATGGTTGCTGCAAAGGCCCTCATTTATTTGCTAGATGAGGTTGGCCGCTTCTTGTCTAGAGATGCAGCGAAGGAGGGGGCGCAGAAAGCTGTTTTGTAAAGGGAACCTTCTATGAGATGGTAGCCCTTGGCGCAATGCTGAATTAGGCGGAGTGCAACCAGGTCGTCCGACTCTTCTGTTCCACTGAGGAAGGATAAGAGGGAGTTCTCCAGTCGGTGGTTTCGATGGGGAGGATGGTGGCGGCCGTCTCGTCAAGAGTTGTAGAAGCCGGTTGGTGTAGAGACTCGAGGAAGGTGTCCAACAGTGGGTCTTTGCCCGTGGCAGCAGCTTTTGCCAGGGTGTCTACTTGGCTATTGTCCGTTCGTGGTATGTTGCATATTGATATGCCGCGGAAGTGTGCTTTGGCTTTGCGAATGGATTCGAGGTGGCTTTCCATGTCTGTATGTCGAACTTGGAAGCTTTTGTCGACGTGGTCGGCGACGATCTAAGAGTCAGTCCGGATGATGACTATGGCTACCCTCAATGCTCGGGCCTTCCAGAGGCCTAAGAGGACGGCTTCGTACTCAGCTATATTGTTAGTTGTCTTGAAGTCCAGGTGAGCAGCAAACTGGACCTGCTGGCCTGTGGGGGAGATGAGGACCACGCCAGCTCCAGCGCCCATGGAGCCATATGCTTCGTCGGTGTAGATAGTCCAGATGTCTTAGGGAGGGGTAGTGGTGGGTTCGGCGGGCGCCGGAGTCCATTCGGTGATGAAGTCTACCAAGATTTGTGATTTGATAGCGGTGCGGGCCACAAATCTTACTACAAAAGGGGCTAGCTCTACCGCCCATTTGCCGATGCATCCCGTTGCCTCTCGAGTGCGAAAAATGTCGCCAAGTGGGTACGAGGTTAGGATAGTGATATCATAGGCGAGGAAGTAGTGCCGAAGTTTGCGTGAGGCCATCAACAGGGCCTATGCTATTTTTTTGAGCTCAGTGGCATCTTGGCCCTAGCTAAGGCCTTTGAGACATAGTATAAGACCTTTTGAGCAGAGTGGTTGCCACTCTTTTCCTCCCGTACCAGGGCGGTGAAGACGGCGGAGGTAGAGACGGACAGGTATAGGAGCAGCCCTTTGCGGGGAGGGGCATTGTGAGTGTCTCAAGGTGGGAAAGGTGGGTCTTGAGGGCCTCGAATGCCGCCTGGCACTCCGGAGTCCAGCTGAACGGTTCGGAGCCCCTCAGCGTTTTGAAGAAGGGGAGGTTATGCTTGGCGGATTTGGTGAGGAAGCGGCTGAGGGCTGCAAGGCGGCCATCCAAGTGTTGTACTTCTTTTGGATTGGTGGGAGGTGACATCTCTGTGATGGCACGGATATTGCCGGGGTTGGCCTCGATGCCTCTCCAGCAGACGAGATGTCCCAACATTTTTCCTACCTTGGTGCTGAAGACGCATTTCTCCGGGTTCAGCCGTATGCCTGCAGCCCAGAGGCTATCAAATGTTTCTTGCAGGTCAGCGCCGTGTTTGCTTTCATGTCGGCTTTTCACCACGATATCGTCTATGTAGGCTTCGACATTACAGCCCAGTTACTGTTGCAGTACCTTGTGTATTAGGTGAGAGAATGTGGCCCTAGCATTTCGAAGGCCAAAAGGCATCTGGACGTAGCAGTATACCCCGAAGGGGGTAATGAAGCTGGTCTTGCTCTCATCCTTTATTGCCATCCACACCTGGTGGTACTTGGAGTAGGCGTCCAGGAAACTCAGTAGTTCGCAGCCAGTGGTGGAATCTACTTGCTGGTTGATGTGAGGAAGGGGGTATGGGTCCCGAGGGCACACCTTGTTTAGCGATGTGCAATCGATACACATACGCCACTTCCCGCTGTGTTTCTTGACCAAGACGGCATTGGAGAACCAATCCAAGTGCATTACCTCTCGGGTAATGCCGGCCTTCAGGAGCTTCTGGACCTCCTCCTTTGCGGCCTTTGCTCGCTCTAGAGAGAGTTTGCGAAGCCCCTAGCATATGGGAAGTGCCTTCGGGTCGACCTAGAGAGAGTGTTCGATAATGCGGCAGTCAACTCCCGGGAGATCTTGTGGTGACCATGCGAATATGTCAAGGTTACCCTGTAGGACGGCTAGGAGCTAGGCTTCCTGCTCGGGGGTGAGGTCTGCCCTCATTTGGAAGGCCCGGTCGGGTTGGTCTAGGTGAATGGGGACATGCTTTATGTCCCTCTGGTAGTGGCCTTGGAGGGTCGTGGTGCCCGGGATATGCCAATGCAGGGTCCATGGAGCCCTTGGGTTATTAGATGGATGTGGTGACCGGGGAGTGGAGCAGGGTGCTCGTACTCAATGCGTCTAGCCAGGTCTTGGTCACCGTGGATAGCTATCAGTCCCTAGGGTCCGGGCATTTTCAGGCAGAGGTAATTGTGATGGGGCACGACTCCGAATTTGTTCAGGGTTCCTCATCCCAGGATGGCGTTGCAAGCATAGGGTACGTCCACAACGTCGAAGGTGACAAATTCTGTCCGTGCTGAGGGGCCTTCGCCGCAGATGATTGGGAGTTCTATCTAGCCTAGGGCATCGAGGGGGACCCCATTGAACCCCTGGAGGTGTTTGTGGCCTGGCGAGAGCCAGCTTCGCGGGATTTGGACCTGGTCGAAGGCATGTATGTATAGGAGGTCCACCGAGCTGCCTCTGTCGACCAATATTCTCTGAACCTCGACTTCAGCAATGTTCGTTGAGATGACTAGGGCATCAGAGTGGGGAAATTTCACCCCCTCAGAGTCATCAATGGTGAATGTCGAGGGGGCGTTGGTCCACTCGGGGGCTTGTCGATGGATGCTGGTTGCTCCGATGTAGTACACCCCGCGTGCATAGTCTCATCACTGCCGTTTCGAAGCGCAGCTGGAGCTCCCTCCGCCGGTTATAGCGAGGACGATCTGTTTGCCCTATGCCCCCTCGTCGTTGTATCGCCTTGTGGCTGACCGGGGCAGAGAAGGTAGGGCCAGCTGCGGAGGGTTCTGCAAGGCTAGATGATCAACCCACCGACTGGCCGGTAGCCTGCGATCTTCGGACCCCTCCTGGGTAGCCCCCTCAGTTGAGGCGAAGGCTGCCTGCTGTAACACCCTAAAATTCAATTTTTGTAATAATTTACAATTTTGCTAGAAACTTAATAGGTGTTGCAATTTGTTCTTCAGAAGAAATTAATTTCTAAATTTAAATTGACATAGGTTATATAAGTTTGTTGCATTCATGCTGTCGTAGTTGCAATAGGTTTTTATGTGTGGAAAATGTTTGCAAAAATTCGCTAGAAGTTGCTCGTTTAAAACCCCGTTTGAATTTGAAGCAAAATCTAAAAAGAAAAATATTTAAAAAATCAGAAAAACTCTCTACGCCGAATTCTTCCCCAGCCCACCTCTCTTCTTCTCCCCGAGTGGGTCGTGCCCCTCTCTTCCCCCCTCACCCCCCCCCCCCCCCCGCGCCGGCCCATTAGGCTGAGCCAGCCCCTCCCTGCCTTCATCCACCGCTAGGATTTTTGCACCCAAATTTGTGTAGCAATGTGTAGAATCTTTTTATAGGATTTTTACCTAGTTTTAGTACTGTATGGTGTACTATTCTTAGAGTTTTTCATTGTGTGCTTTTTCCGGTGTTTCGCTTACGAGGAGAGCAGTTTGGTAATCTCCAAGATCAAGCTTTTGAGGATTTTGAGCAACCCTACATCGAAGGCAAGTGTTCTTGAGCATTTCACCCCTATATTAGGATTCATGTGCAGATGTTTATCCTTTTAATGTATGCTTGTTTAAATTGAAATCCTATATTAGGGTTTACTAGTTTTTGAATGAGTATTCCTTGTCACCGTTGTTAAGTCATGATATAAAATGGGTAGATTATGCTAGTGTAGTCGTGGTTGGGAAAAATGATAATATTGACTAATGATTATGCAACAAGAATCAAGAAGGGTATTTTTGTAGCAACATGGTATAGGGATCCCAACAGAATAGTTGTTTGATGATGGTGCGGGAATGCATGTGTGCCGGTAGTGCACAGTTGGTTGTGGTTGTTCCTGTGTGGGGTCCTAAGGACTGGTTCTTGAGCATGTAACCAAGTTGATTCCGCACAACCACAAGGCTAATATGGGTACGGTCTGGCCAACTAATTAGCCACCCCTCTGATTCTGTGGGCACCATTGGATGGTTAAGTAGCACAAGAGGGGGCTTCTGCGGCGATGGAATCGTCTGTTAGTGGTGAAACCGCAGTGGGTGCTTACAGGTTAGTGGGAGCTCTGTAAAGGCCTTGTAGTGAGACCCTGACTCCACACCCTGGAAGTGTGAAGCAACACGGTAATCACGATTCATGGGGAAAAGTTGTGCAAACTCTGTAGAGTATCAAAAATGATCGGTCAGCCATGCTCACGGACAAGAGCGAACTTGGACTTCTTCAGGATTAATTGGGATCAAGGATGGTATGGTTGGTTAGGTAGCCGGGTAATGGAATTACCTGGTGAGTCTTGGTAGTCGGATGGAATCCAATGAGTCAATCCTTTTATCATAGTTGTGTCTTCACCTAGTAAATAGGATGCCTGATGTTGAAATCATATGCCATAGTTGCTTAGTGCAGCTAACCCGTGTCTAACCTTTCCTTGACTTGAGCCTCATAACGTGTTTTGCCTACACTTGTGGAGTACATGTTTGTACTCACACCCGTTGCCCCTTCTTTTTCTTCCCCTTTTGCTGATCAGAAGCTGTCAATGAAGCTGCTACCTTCGGAGAGGATGACTTCGACCCAGAGTTGTTGTTCTAGGCTAGAGTGCTCCCGATCAACGCCTGTGGAAGAATCAAAGCCCCGCTGGCGCTGAAGATCTCTTTAGTTTTTCGCTGTGTTTTCTATTAGACCCTCGGGTCCTTTTGTAATAAGTTTAGTAGCATTATTGTAATAAAGACACTATGATGATACACTAATGATGTAGCACATGTATGGAAACTTGATCCTGGCATACATGTGTTGTGCCCGGTTTTGTTCCTTTTAAACTGGGTGTTACACCTGTCGACCGAGGTATTCTTCACGGAAAGTAGTGAGGGTCCGACAGTTGTCAGTGTTGTGTCCCCGTCCTGCGCCGTGTATAGTGCACCAGGATTCCTCCCCGGAGCGCCGGTTCAGAGTGTGGCTGTGAGGAATCGTCCAAACAATATTCTAATTAATCACCAGGAGGATCATTATTCATAATCACAACCTTGATGATTAACCAGAATATTATCCCGGTAGTCCCGGCACGTGTTTTGTGCCCAAGATCAGAACACATGCCTTTCCAACATCTATATCACATCATAGCTTAATAAAGAGCAAGTAATAAATATTTATATTACAAATATTAAGCATGCAACAAGTTAGCACAATTTACAGCAAAAGAGAGCTAGGAGGATGCTAAAACCTGCTCAACTCCTAACCAGCAAAAGAACTAAGCAGCGGAAGACTAAAAGCTATACAACAAAAGGATATGGAGCCACATGCCCTTAGGCTCCATACCAGAATACTGAGTTCAGAGTAGAGTGTGCTACTTCTGCCCACCACCCTGATCGGCAGGCACAAAGTAGCGAAACACTGCCCCCTCCTCGCCGACCTGTGAACTTGCATCAACTTAAGAGCAACACCCTCAATACGAAGGTACTCGCAAGTCTTACACAATATGTGTATATAATATCCCGACTCCGAGGATTATGCATTGAGCTGTTAGCAAGAGTAGGCCACAAGGTTAAGTAAAACATATGCGGTAAGCAACCTAGATATATGTGTGAGCAACTAACTTAACCAACATATATGAAATTACCCTACAACTACCAACTGATCATATGAAACTGAAACCACATTAGTATCAATGTATAACAAGTGCCATCTCGACCACCTCTCACATATCCGAACCACAAACCACATATCCGAACCATACAACCGAACCAACCATGAGAACTCTACGACCGGGTGCAAATGAAACAATAGCATGCTCATGACCAAGAGCGCGGCAGTTCAAACTGTTTGTACACCCTGTATTGGGATACTCCTGGATCCACATGACTCAGGGATCATACGGCTTATGCCACCTGCTAAAGTGCACACAAGAGGGTACTCGTGTCAACCTTTCCCAACCAGCCCCAACCGTGTGCGGCATGCATCGCTCGGGCGCGGCGGTACTAGAACTACTCCCGGAGCAAACTAGTACCACTTACAAGCCCATCCGCTCACACCGTCGATGTTCAGGCCCCATAAAGCCACAACTGTGGAGGTATTTGGCTTGCTTTACCATTAGATCGGCATGTGGTGAGTAAGGTAAGTGCTAAAGCCAACTACCCTAACGATCGGCCTTAAACGATGCAAGCGGCCTACGGTGTCCGGGTACCCTTTCCGAACTACCCCTGGACTTTCTTTGAGGGCAGATGACACCCCTAACACTGCCACATCTCATCTCATACTCACCACTCGACCAACCAACACTAACAACCCAACATGGTAACCATTGTGAAAGTAATTTAACCTATAGCTCGCGAATGATGGGATGTCCCACCGCTCAACTTCTACCGAGGACCTATACATTGCTAAGCATCTCGCATCACTTTTAAGTTAGACCTTAGCATGATTAAACCCATGCTACAAGGATATGGATCAACAATAAATCAAGGTAGAGACAATGCAATTCAACATAGGATCTACCAATCAAAACCCAACATTGACTTCCTATACATGCAAACCTATACATAAGCATAATTTATCAATATTTAGACTCCATTCAATACGACAAAGGTGCGATATGATAGATGCTTGCCTTGCTGTTCAGGTGGCTGTCCAAAATTTCCTTCGCTCTCCTGGAACACCGACTCGACGTTCTCTAAAAAGAATAACGCTTGCAATCCCATGAGTATGGTTGAAATGCAACAATGCATGCCATAGGATGCGCAAAACATGTTAAAAGTGCAAACATGCGAGCTAGAACAAAATTGAGACTCAAACCAATTTGAAAAGTCGCTGAAAGTGTGGAACCTCCGGAGAAATCTCGGGAACCTCCGTACATATGCGGACTATCCGCAAAATTATGCAGAACATCCGGACATTCGCGCAACTCAAGCAAACTCTGGACTATCCGGAGAATTCTCTGGATACTCCGGACATGTGCGGACCCTCCGGACTTTGTCCGGACACTCCGGATATTGACAGGAAATGTGCTTTCGTCGTTTCGTTGATCGATTCAATTAGAACAGTAGACACACTTTACCTAAACATGGTCATACACTATATAAGGGGTTTAGATCCAATTAATTATGCAATGTTAAAGATTGAAACCATTTCAATGACTCATTAAACCTTAGCGCGTAGTTCATTAACCAACGGAATTCATACACTCATCTCATGGCTCATAGTATTTTTAATGTGTAGAGCATGTTAACATGGCAACAACTAACCGTGACCTAAACAAGCCAAAACACATTTAATTAACTCACTAATTCTCAAATATATTTTCTGGAGTTCCAACATTTTTAACACGTAGTTCACACTCATACGAAGCCATTGACAGCAACTCACTCTTTTCAAACTGCACTTTGAAAGCCAAAGCCAAGAAAGACCATATCAACTACTCTCCTAATTGAAGGATAAGTCACAGAATTCAAATGGAAGACAGAAAGAGAAGGCAATTCAAACCTAATGGCCAAACATTACGAATCCAAGACGGGTTTGAAGCATACCTACTACCCCTCCCCTGAGCTTAGTTCAGAGTTGCCTCAGCGCGCTCGAGTAATAATTGGGACAATCAAGGTAGTCTTGAATTAGTTAGAAGAGCTTTCTCATGGAAGAGAAAATAAACTATATATGCAAATTTTAGATGAACTAGAATGTAACGCAACTGGTCTCACGTCGTTTGGAGTTCGGATGAATTAATTATGAATTTTACAAGCCTCAACGTGCCTGATGAATAGTAACTACGGACCCTCCGCACTTTTCTGCGGAACCTTCAAACTTTTGCGGACTATCCACACTTTTTTGCGGAGGTTTCGGACTACGGAACCTCTGGACAATTTTCCAGAGGTTCCGGACTTTCCAGAACTCCTCCTATTTGAGGGGAAATTTTTCCAAATCGATTTGTGATCTTTTTTCCACTTCAAAGGGGGTATGTTTGGGAGAGTTTAGAGAGTCTAGAACTCAACTAACCACCTAGCAACTCAATTCCTAAATCAAATCTTTTCTACATCCTCATTTTGGTCTAAAACCTCAAAAACTCATGACTTTGCTAAAACTCGAAATCGACCAACCAAACCATGAATTCTTGCCATGGGGAGCCTAAGGGACTTACTCAAGATGCTTATGGAGTTGGGTGAAAGCCGGAAAGTGGAGGAAATGGAGGGAAATCGAAGAACTCCGGTGTTTCTTGTGCTTCAACCACGAACACCAAAAGACATCAAATCCGGCTCGAATCTTTCCAAAAAACGAACATAAATTGGATGGATGAGTAGCTTATGAGATCTAGAATGCAATGGTACCACATGCATACCTCCAATCCTTCACTTGAGCTCGGATTTGAGAAGAAATGGAGAGAGGGAGTGAGACCTTGAGTGGGGAGGGGGGCTGCAGCTGCTGCTGCACGTGTGGGAGTGAGGGAGCAAGTGGGAGAGAGAGAGAGAGAGAGTTGGTGGGTTGCCCATTTAAGTAGTTGGAGGGTGGGGCCACATGTGGGGCCCACATGTAAGTAAAAAAGTGTCCGTTTTTGCTGCGAATTTAATCCTTTTCTCTCCCGAATTTCCTTCTCTCATCCAAATGATTTCATACGAATTGTATAAATATTTCGAATTATAATTACGCAATATTAAACATAACGCTTAAAAAGCATGATTATGCTTAATTGTGTGATTAAAAATTTGGGGACGTGACAGTGGCCTCCCTCCAGGATGCCTCCGAGGCATCCTCATCCACGCCGGTTTTTGTTTGGAGCCCCGTGACTGGGGCTGATATTGTTGATGTTTTGGCGTTGGGGCTGCAGCCCCCTTTGGGACCTGGAGGTATGAGCCTCCTCGGGGCCCCTCTTCGCTGTGGGAGAGGGGGCATGTGATGGTCCTGCCTCCGAGGGTGACTTCTCGGGGTCGACTCGGGAAGTCTTGGTAGCTCGTGAACGCCTACGGTGGAGTTTTTCCTCCTCTGCGTGTGCATATTCCTCAAATTTGCTTATGAGGACTTCCACCGTGCGTATGGGACGTCGTTTCAGCCAATCATACAGGGGGCTTTCGGCTAGGCCCTGGGTCACGACATCGATGACTGAAGAGTTCGATATGCCCCTAATATCAGCCTTGGTCCGGGAGAACCTTTCAAAGTAATCCCAAAGTGTTTCATTCGGCTCCTATCTGATGGTGAACAGGCTCCGGAGGTTACTGGTTCAATGAAAGTGCACTAGAAGTTGCTGCGGAATAGGTCTCAGAGTTGAGACCAGGAGTGAATAGCGCCAGGGTCCAGTGCCCAGAACCAGCGTATGTCCACCCCTTCTAAGGCGAGAGGAAAGCATTTAGCTATGGTGACCGGTCCGCCCCTGTTAGCTTCTATGGCAAGGGCGTAAGACCGGACGAACTCATCAGGGTCTGAATCGCCCCTGAACTTACGTAGCTTTGGAATTCGAAAGCCCTTCAGAAAGGGTGTCCTCTACAGGTCAGCCTACAGGGGAGAGTTGTAGTCTTGCAATTGATCCTCACGACGTCAGCTCCAGGGCTCCGGAGGCCGAACGTGCGGGGCCCGGAGGTCGAGGGGTTCATTGGTCTGTAGAGCTTGGATTGAAAATGCGTTGGTCGTCACGGGGGGTGGCGGTGGTCGTGCGGGTAGCCTGCTGCTCAACCTGCAAAGCCGTTTGTAGTTCCTCCATATGGGTCAGGAGTGCCGCTAGGCGTGATTAACGCTCGGAGGGAATGCTGTTACTGCGGGGTCTCTGGGGTAGGGAGTCCCTCGGTGCCGGCCGCAGTTGTGGTCATGATTGGGTTGGTGGTGGTTGTAAGGCCCTCGATCCCCCCGGTTGGGGGCTCGTTGTTGGCGTAGCCTGCGCCTTGTCGCCTGGACTGTCGTACTGGTGTAACTGGGGGGTCGGTTGCCATCACCGCGGCCTTGGTGGTCTTCTTCTTGGGTGACATCCTACCTCTCTTAGCACTTCTGTGTTTGAGGTCCCCACGGACGGCGCCACTGTTCGAGCAAGAGATCATCTTACCTCAGTAAGTATGGCGAGAGTTTCTTCTAAGAGGAGACTCAAGCTTGGAGACAAAGTTTGAGAGGAAGGAACATCACAAATATATTGATCGTAAAGATATGGACTAGGCTAGGAGGAGTATCACAGGAAAACTTTGTGATTATGCTCTTCCGTGCTGTGTTGAGCGTGTCCTTCTGCTCAGACGGCCATAGCCCCTTATTTATAGGGTTGAGCGTAGCATAATATACAAGTTACCGCTATGTGCAAAATATTCCGGACTAGACCGAGTTACATAATCTTATCCTGAATAGCTACTTTTTACTCTACATAGGAGATAGATATCTACCATAGTAATTGATGGGGTGCCTGTACTCATATGGGTGAGTCGGTTGCTAATTACGGCCTGGCATCGTGATGTCAGGGGTATCAGGATAACCTCTATTTTACTAGGGTGTCAAGACGATGCCCACTAGCCTAATTAATTAATGCCGGTCACTTCCTTGCAAGCAAATGATGACTGAAGTTCCTCTCCTAGCAGATTTTTCTTGGGGCCTGATGGCCTACCCCGTAGCCTTCGGGAGCCTGCCCGAGTCCCGGAGATGGGGCTCCGGGGGAGGTATGGCTCTGGGAGATGGAGGCTTCAGGAGGTGGAGGCTTCGGGAGATATAACTCCGGGAGGTAGTTACTCCGAAACCTGAAAGTCAAAAAATGGCATTCGAAAGGTGTGAGCCCATGGACATGAGCCAGCGAAGCCATGAGACCGTTGGAGTCCTTAACAGCGACCCCCAACATCCATTCAATGGACTAACCGCAGATTAAGCATCAAACCAACATATTAATTATGCCAATTATCCACATAAAAACCGGATGAAACTAACTGTTAGCTAATTGTGGCCAATTAAACTCTTAATAACATAATTATGCCCAAACTATTGCACTTGTCATTTTTGGCTATCATCAGAACCGTTCATTATTAGTACAAATTTGAACTAGATCAAAAAATTATTAAATCAACCCCCCTTCGAAACAAACTATTCAGTATAGAAGTGCAAAATATTGATTCCCATCAATCTGATCTTGGTCTTGATCTGAAGGCACGTTTTTCTCTCACCATTCCATTTTTTATGGAAGCCGTACAAGAGTTTTTCGCAAAATGACTCAGTGGGATCGTAGAACGAAGATGTGCCTTCAGATCAGTATCGGGAATCAATATTTTCAGTAATAGATAGTTTCTTTGCACCGAAGATTTCCTCATTAAAAAAAATATCGAGCTTAGAAATGCATTTCCACACGGAAGCTTCGATCTGTGTTCCAATCAAACGGCCCGCGTTCCCCTAAAGCCCTCGAGGACGCCGACCCCACCATGCCCCGAATCGATCGACGCGATGCTTCCGGCGCTGCGGCTTCGCCGCCGGCTCCTCTTCACCCCTCTCAGCCGCCTCTTCTCCTCATCCTCCTCCTCCACCGCCGGCAAGGGAGGTCTCCCCGTCGACGCCGCGGCGGCGGCCGCGGCGAGGGCGCGGGCAGAGGCAGCGGCGCAGGTGAGGATGGAGGCGTACAAGCAGGTGCAAAACTTCGACTGGAGCAGCGGTGCCGACTGGAAGACTGCAGCCAACATCCTCTTCAACGTTCCCCCCAAGCGCAAGGAGTTCGGGTGAGCATCAGGCCAACGACCGTCCCCCCACTTAGGGTTTATGGTTTTAGTATCGGTAGTGATTACATTTCGAGGCGAGATGAGATGGAATGGGGCCTGGAGACATTATTGATGGCAACGTGAGCAGTGTCATCTCGTTGCAAAGATTTCAGCTTGCTTTGCCTATGCTTCATGATGCGACTTACGACCCTGACAACAATAGCATTGGCAGTGGCTGTTATCTATTCATCACACTTCTTATGAGAATGGATGCCGCACAATTTTTTTCCCCTCTGGATTTAGAGATACTTTCGTCTTTCGCCGTATATTTTGATTGATGGAGATTTCAGTTCAACTTGAGAGGGCGTTTCAATGATGGAAGCATCACTGGAATTGTCAGGCATTTATTTTGTTTGCCAAGGTTTCTTTAGTGGGAGTCTTATTATGTTAAATATGTTATTCGAAAATCTGAACCATTTGAGGTCCTCGAATCTGAATACAGTAACAGCAGTTGTCTTAATCTCCTAAAATTTAACAATGGCAATTCTGGCCTGAATTTTAGAACTCCTGTCTCCTCATAGGGTAACATATTATTCTCTGGTAACGATACAGAAATCCAAAACATGGCGAAGGCTAAGAAATGTCAGTGTGATACCAACATCAATTCAAAGAGCACATATTATCTATGTCTTATCATTTCCCATGATACTACTAAAAACATGTCTGAACTCTGAGCTCTGAAACTATACAACGCCTTTCCAAAATTGAGTACCATTCAGTCTGCAGCCCTTTTTTGATTGCGGGTTTTGGAGAAATGACTTCCATTAAAAACAAATACCACTGAGGTGCTTTCATAATCTCTGTCTTTCGCTTTCTATTTCAGGCTTGATTTTCACCTTGTGCAGCTCTTCTTTGTCTGCATGCCCTCACTAGGTTCGTTTCATGAGAAAATCCCATTCCTTTCTGATACGTGATTGTGCTTTGGAATGTCAAATGAGAAAGTGTGGTTCTTCTTTTGTGAGATTATATTGTGGCTTTTATTTTGAATTGCAGCTGTCTATCTAGTGGCCCAGTATGCACGAAGGGAGATCAAAAGGATGGAGGCGGTAATATGCTGTGACCTGTTATGCACAGTTTACTATGTAATAGAAAATCCCTTGGAACAAATTTTAATCTTGAACAACAAGGGGCAGAAAACTGAAGTTGCTGATGTCCTGTAACTTACCAAAGTCTAGTGTTGCAACTTGTTTTTGTAGT
Organism: Phragmites australis; assembly: GCF_958298935.1. Classification (NCBI taxonomy): domain Eukaryota; kingdom Viridiplantae; phylum Streptophyta; class Magnoliopsida; order Poales; family Poaceae; genus Phragmites; species Phragmites australis. The sequence continues at coordinate 13,446,797 of NC_084936.1, read as the reverse complement.
TGGAATGCTATTGAATTGATGTATTTTTAGCTGTACTCTATTAGGTGCCTGAGCTTACTTGTTTGACATTATTGCAAATAACTCTTAGCCAATTGAGTTTAGCCAAGGTCATTCACCTGGAAAAGCATACTTGTGGTGGTTGTGTCAGTGGTGTCAATTTGGATAAAGCTCAGAAATGAGTCTGACCTAAATACATGAACCATGCAACTTGTCATGGCAGTTTAAATAGTTAGGTTATGCACTTGTCATGATTGTGTAAAGCATTAACATGGAATTCTACATATAGTGGGCAATGCATAGCAGCCATGCTAGCAAATGATGTACTTAGAGAATAATAAACATATGCCATCAGGTTATCACTAGTATTTTTATTTCAGTTGCATCTGCTATTAAACATTTAAATTGCAGAATCTGTAAGTAGATGCTCTATTTGGAACTTTTATTTCCTTGCACTCTACTATCTATCTAGTATGCTGCCTATATGTACAAAGATACATCTTTCAAGGATGTGACTTTCCTATCCCTAGAAAGCTACTCAACAGTGGTCTTAAAATGGTCGATAAATTGAATTTTCATGATTGCATGCTTACTTTGAGTGATTTCTATGTTCAAATACTTTATGTTGGAACAAAAAATCTAATTATTAAAGACATGATTTATTAGTAGTTAGTAGCCATGGGAAGTTCAAAAGATACCCATTATCAGATGGTCCAATTCTATTAGCAATAAGCCTTGATGTGTGCAGATTTTTAGCTAGTAGATTAGGGAGAATAATAGCTAATTAAAGCAGTAATTGCTGTAGTTATTAGCTGATTGTAGTGGTCAGCAGTATATAAATAGAGAAGAAAACAGAAGGCAGCAAGCAATTGCAACACCAAAAATACCACTGCTAGTGTATACGTGTCTTGGGTGAGTTCCTGGGCTACCTGTGAGGTTGTAGGCCTTTCAATTGGTATCAGTAGGGTGTCATGGCCGGTGAAGATGGCCCTTCTGCAGCTCCTGCGCCTGTGGTACAGCGCGTGGTGAGAGATGTCGGAGACGCGTACCTGCTGCTCACCAAGCACAACTACACCGAGTGGTTGGTGATAATGGAGGTGATGCTTGAAGCCTGCGGCCTCTGGGAGGCCATGGACAAGGGCGGCGTGGATTGAATCGACGATAGGTTGGCAATGGAGGCCATCTTTCGCGCAGTCCCGCTGGAGATGGTCACCTCCCTTGCGAAGAAGACAGCGAAGGAGGCCTGGAACGCGATCAAGACGATGCGCGTCGGCTCCGAGCGCTCTCGCAAGATGACTGCCCAGAAGGTGAGGAAGGACTACGAGGTGATTTCCTTCCGCGACGGCGAGTTAATCGAAGACTTCGCCATGCGCCTCATCGGGATTGTCCACCAGCTGGAGGTACTCGGTGATCCGGTCGACGACGCCAAGGTCGTGGCCAAGTACCTACGGGTTGTCCCACCCAAGTTCGCGCAGATCGCGCTCTCCATCGAGACGCTCCTCGACATCTCAACGTTGACGATCGAGGTCATGGGACGGCTCAAGGCGGCGGAGGACCGCCTCGACCCGGACCAGGTGCTACCATCGACTTTCGATGGCAAGTTGCTGCTCACGGAGGAGCAGTGGCTTGCGCACCAGAAGGAAAGACGAGCTAGCGAAGGGGGGTCGCGGTCTACCAAAGGCGAAGACAAGAATCGCCGCTCCCGTGGCTCGCGCAAGAAGGGCGCGACTGATGGCAAGAACGCTGCCCGCAACGACGACTGCGAATCCTGCCGCAATTGCGGGCGTATCGGTCACTGGGCTTGTGATTGCCGCAAGTCCCAGCGAGGTCAGGCGCAACTCGTGCAAGAGGACGACTACGAGCCTGCGCTACTGATGGTGCAGGTCTGCGCACTGAACAACGACATCGCGCCGGCGTCAACAATAGTCCATCTCGATGAACCGTGAGCCTAGGCGTTCCTCGGCGAGGCGGACGCCGATGAACTCCAGGAAGACTAGTACCTCGACATTGGCGCCACGAGCCACATGACGGGTCGCAGTGACGTCTTCACCAAGCTTGATCGTGCGGTACAAGGAATTGTACGGTTCGGCGACAGATCGCTCGTCGAGATCCACGGTTGCGGCACGGTGCTGTTTGCCGAGAAGAACGGCGAGCACAAGGCGCTCTCTGACGTCTACTTCATCCCACGCTTGAAGAACAGCATCATCAGTGTCGGCCAACTCGATGAGTGTGGCTCGAAGGTGCTGATCGAGGATGGCGTGCTGCGTATCTGGGATCGCTGGCGCCATCTCATCGCCAAGGTGAACCGTAGGCAGAACCAGCTCTACATCCTACGCCCCAACATCGCGCGCCCCATCTGTCTTGCTGTGCAGCACAACGACGACTCGTGGCACTGGCACGCCCGCTACGGCCACATCAGCCTCGACGTGTTGCACCAGCTTGGCCGCCAGGACATGGTCCGTGGTCTTCCGTGGCTAGAACATGTGGAGCAGCTCTGCGACATCTGCGTCATGACAAAGCATCGCCGAGCCCCATTCCCAGCCAAGGCGAAGTACCGCGCAGAGGGCGTCCTAGACCTCATCCACGGTGACGCCAGGCGGGCGCCGCTATTTTTTGCTGTTGGTAGATGACGCAAGCCGCTACATGTGGCTGGCGCTTCTCACAGCAAAAAGTCATGCTGTAGCGGCCATCACGAAATTCCAGGCTGCTACGGAGGTGGAGAGCGGGCACAAGCTTCGCGTTCTACGCACGGACAATGGCGGCGAGTTCACCTCTGTTGAATTCGCGCGCCACTGCGAGGACCATGGCGTGCAGCAGCACTTCTCCGCGTCGTACACGCCGCAGCAAAACGGCGTGGTGGATAGGAGGAACCAGACCATCCTCACCACCACACGCGCCCTCTTGAAACAGCGGAAGATCCTGCTGAATTTTGGGGGGAGGCTGTGACCACGGCTGTCTACCTCCTCAACCGGGCGCCAACAAAGAGTCTTGACGGCGAGACGCCATTTGAGGCGTGGCACAGACGCAAGTTGGCGGTAAGCTACTTGCGTATATTCGGGTGTCTTGGTTATGTAAAGGATACAAGACCAGGCCTACAGAAGCTTGACGACCGCAGCACCCCGATGGTCTTCATCGGCTATGAGGATGGCAACAAGGCGTACCGCATGCTCGAGCCTCGGTCCCGCTGCGTCCACATCTCCCGCGACGTTGTTTTTGACGAGGACGCCGGCTGGGACTGGGAGGCGCTGTTGCAAGACGGTGGAACAGCCACACCTGACTTCCATGTGGAGGCAGTGGTCAACTACATCTACCCAGGCGTGTTGGCTCCGTCTGCAGGCAGCGCAGAAAGCGCTTATTCTGTTGCGCTGGCGCCCACAGGGGCGATCTCGTTGCCCACGCCCGTCTTCCCCGCAGAGGCAGCCCCCACATCCGTGGGAACGGATCCAGCGCCAGCCTCACCCGCTGGCGTGTCGTCCACGCCCACAGGGGCTTCTCCCACGGCGGCCTCGCTCATGTAGTTCGTCTCTCCTCCGCCAAACGACTCCGACAGGCTGGATGCATACCACGACTCCTCCCCTCTTCGTTACCGTCGCATCGTCGACGTGCTTGGAGGGGTAGAGACACCAAGCCAATCGCATTGTCGATGGCGAGGGGCTGTTGCTGGTCACCGAGGATGGAGAGGCACGCTCCTTCGCTGAAGCAGAGCAGGATCTAGCATGACAGGCGGCCATGCATGAGGAGATGGACTCCATCGAGCAGAACGGGACATGGTCACTAGTGGAGCTTCCTCATGGGCATCGATCTATTGGGCTGAAGTGGGTCTTCAGGCTCAAGAAGAACGAGGTAGGAGAAGTGATCAAGCACAAGGTTCGCCTCGTCGCAAAGGGCTATGTGCAACAATCGGGCATTGACTTCGATGAAGTATTCGCACCCGTTGCTCATCTTGAGTTTGTTCAGTTGCTGCTAGCTGTTGTCGCGCAAGATGGCTGGTCGGTACATCACATGGATGTGAAGTCGGCTTTCCTCAACGGCGATTTGGGGTAGGAGGTGTACGTCACGCAGCCGCCGGGCTTCGTCGTCGTTGGAGCAGAATAGAAGGTGATGCGCCTATGGAAGGCGCTCTACGGGCTGCGGCAAGCGCCGCAGTCTTGGAACGAGAAGCTGCACACGACATTGCGAGCTCTCGGGTTCGAGCAGAGCCCGCATGAGGCAGCGATGTACAGGCGTAGCCATGGCGACTCGCTGTTGCTCCTCGGGGTCTATGTGGATGACTTGATCATCATTGGATCAGCCGAGGCGGAGATCAACCGCTTCAAAGAGGAGATGAAGGCGAGGTTCAGGATGAGCAACCTTGGATTGCTCTCCTTCTACCTTGGCATCGAGCTGCAGCAGAGTAGCAGCGGGATCACGCTATGCTAGGCGCATTACACCAAGCGCATCACGCCAAGCGCATCCTAGAGATGGCGGGGATGTAGGACTGCAACCCTGCGCACACCCCCATGGAGGAGCGGCTTAAGCTTAGCCGTGACAGCACGACGGCGGAGGTGGACATCACTCAGTACCGGAGGATCATTGGAAGCCAACGCTATCTTGTCCACACGCGGCCGGACCTCGCTTTCAGCGTGGGGTACGTGAGTCGCTTCATAGAGCGGCCTACGGAGGAACACATGGCGGCAGTGAAGAGGATCCTGCGCTATGTGGCTGGGACTTTAAGTCTCGGTTGCCACTACGGGAGGACAGCGGAGGCACGGCTTGTCAGGTACACCGACAGCGATCTCGCTGGCGATGTTGAGACAAGGAGGAGTACATCCGGCAGTTTGTTCTTGTACGGCAGCAGCTTGGTGAGTTGGCATGCTCTCAAGCAAAAGGTGGTGGCACTCTCGTCTTGTGAGGCGGAGTATGTTGCTGCCACTACTGTAGCCACACAGGCGGTGTGGTTAGCTCGGTTGCTCGGCGACTTCAAGGGGAGGGACGCCGACACTGTCGAGCTGAAGATTGGTTACAAGTCAGTCTTAGCGCTGATACAAAACCCTATCTTTCATGAACGTAGCAAACACATCGATGTGCGCTACCACTTCATCAGGGAGTGCTGGGAAGATGGGAGGATTAGTGCTGATTTCGTCGGCACTAAGGACCAACTCGTTGACATTCATACGAATGCACTTGGGCGAGTCAGATTCCATGAGCTTCATGCTAGGATTGGATTGATCAACATCAATTCCAAGTCCACACATAAGGATTAGGGGGAGATTGTTAGCAATAGGCCTTGATGTGTGCAAATTTTTAGCTAGCAGATTAGAGAGAATAATAGCTAATTAAAGCAGTAATTGCTGTAGTTATTAGCTGTTTAAATCAGGCCATATTGTAGTGGTCAGCAGTGTATAAACAGAGAAGGCAGCAAGCAATTGCAGCACTAAAAATACCACTGCTAGTGTACGTGTGTCTTGGGTGAGTTTCTGGGCTACCTGTGAGGCTGTAGGCATTTCAAATTCCAACCATGTTATAATGTAACTTGAGAGATTGTTATAATAATAATAAAAAGGCATATTCACTAAACACAATTTGACTGAAATATAATGGTGCTTATTTCAGGAAGCAGAAGAGAAAAGGAAAACAGATGAGGAACTTGAGAAACAAAAACAGCTTGAGGAGGAATCTGCTAAGGAGGATGCTGATTCAAAGCTTTCAAAGGTATTACTCAGGTTATATACACTAGAGGGGGTTGTTAAGGAATTTGTGGATGACAAAGGGAAAATTTCTTCTTCTGATTTGCACACCAAAGAGGAGGTTGCGAAGAATAGTGAAACATCTCCAGGAAAGGCTTCTTATTTGAAAAGCAGTGCAAGTGATAGTCAGCCGGTGACAGTCAAGAGTAAGGACATCAATGGTGTTGCAAATGCTCCAACAAATGCTACACAACCAACCAGTAAGGGGGATGGAGACAAGGCATCAGGTGATCAACCCAAGAGTTGATAAATCATGTTCCTTTTTGTTGTTTAGAGCGATCCTTGTAGGCATCAATCAATTTTTTATTTTCTGAAGCAGTGAATTTGTCAAGGAGTCATTGCCTGACAATACAATACGGTCACTACCTGACCGTACAATACAGTGGGCCAAGCTTCAACGCAAATGTAACACCACGCTCCTATAACTAAAGCATAATTTAGCCAAAATTTAAAATTTTGGCAGCACCTACTTTGTATTATGTAGCAAAACAGGCATAACTATCATAGGCATAAAAAAAAATTAAGACTCTAAACATGACATAGGAAGTTCATAAATACTCTTCACGGCACAACCAAGTCATGCAACTCCTAATAGCATAAACAAGGTTAAACATCCTTTAAACAAAAGCTTCTCACAAGCACAAGCATTGCACTACTAAACTGAGTTTTATAGCATGAACTAGATTATTAATATTGTAGTGAAGTGGTACGTGCAAGCTTCTAAGTCGCAAGCTCATCATGTTCGCAAAAATAGTCTAGGAACACTTGTAAAAGATATAACGGGGTGAGATAAAGTAAGCAAGCAACATATATGAATATACACGTATCTTGCATACTATTGTTTATTAGATTCACTACTACTTAAGCCACCAACAATGTTGGTTCAGAACCACCATCAATAGCAATATCACTGTCGGTTCATGACTCAAACTGGCAGTGAAAGTGGTGATATTAGTACCGGTTTTTTATTCGGCACTACGCAATTGACAGTGATAGTCTAGGAATATCAGTGCCAGTTGCGAAACCGTCAGTGATAGCCTAGTATCACTGATGGTATGAGCCACAAACTGGTACTGATATCACCGCTTTCACTATCAGTTTGAGCCATGAACCGGTAGTGATATTGCCACTATCATTGCATGCTCAAACTACGAACCGACAGTGATATCTCAACTATCACTGCTTGTTTGAGCCATGAACCGGTAGTGATACTTAAAAAAAATAGCATATATGGTTCACGCACATCTCATCTTTCATATATTGTTTCATCATTTATATATTTAAAAATTGAAAGTTAGACATTATTATATAAAATTACATATTTTAGTATCATTTAGGAGCACTACATATTCGTCATCACAAAATGCATGCGTGTAGGTTGAGCCCTCTCTAAAATATTTTGGTGAGTAATCCTATTTTTAGCTGAGGAAATTTCACTGAGGCAGAGGTAGAGGAGGCTGGCTCCAATAATCATAGGATAAGCACCCCTATCTTGGTGAAATCTGCCCTACAATGATATCTTCAAGTTTGATGGCTAATCCTAGTAGAGAAATTTCACCAAGGAAATGGGACAAGGAAGGTGGCACCAAACATAATGCACCTTCATCTCTCTCTCTACTCAGGTGTAGTCTGCCCTGATATGATTTTTTAATGGTCCATAAGATAAAAGCAATATAAGATATGACATCATCAGATAAAAGCAACATAAGATATGACATCAACATTAGTGAATTCATGTATCAGATAAAAGCAACATAATGTACGACAGCTCATTGGCTCACGTAAAAAGGACCTCAGCTTAGGGGAGTTACTGCACTAAGAAATGACAATAAAAATTATTCATTTGTGCCTTAGTTATGTGTCTAAAATTTAAATATGATTTTTTAGTTAATGGAAGTATACTTTTCGGCCTCTGCTAGTTGAGACTATGGATGTGTATGCCTAGACCACCGAAGATCGAGTCATCTTGGGCATTTACATCTTACTGGTGAAGAGGCTGAAAGTTATACTTCTATTATCTATTTTTCTGAATTTGATTCGAAATCATCATTGGCAAACTACGTAATTTTTCTAGGGTTTAATCACCCATTTTTACTCAATAATCTTCTATCCAATGACCATTTGCAGCAATACACATCTAAGTTCTTAGACTAATGTGGAGGACTAGGTAAGTTGGTGATTACCTTGGGGTGATGCCGACGTGGAGGGAGCTGATGCGTCGGTGTTGAGGAAGCTGTCATCGGATTGGAAGAGGACTCAATGTTGGCTCTGAGATGTGCAGGAGGTTGCATGGTGGAGGAGGCCGAGGAGGTCGTGGCGCACGAAGGGAGCTGAGACGTCGATGTAACACCCAGTTTTAAAGGAACAAAACCGGACACAACACATGTATGTCAGGATCAAGTTTCCATACATGTGCTACATCATCAGTGTATCATCATAGTATCATTGTTACAATAACGTTACTAAACTTAATACAAAAGCACCCGAGGGTCTAAAAGAAAACATAGCGGAACAAAAGAAATCTTCAGCGCCAGCGGGGCGCTTCCATCTTCCACAGGTCTCGATGGGGGCACACCAGCCTAGAACAGTAGCTCTGGATCGAAGTCGTCCGCATCGAAGGTAGCAGCTTCATTGACGGCTTTTAAACAGCAAAAGGGAAGCAAAAAGAAGAGGCAACGGGTGTGAGTACAAAAATGTACTCTGTAAATGTAGGAAAAACATGGTATGGGACTCAAGTCAAGGAAAGGATAGACGCAGGTTAACTGTACTAAGCAACTATGACCTATGACTATAACATCAGGCATCCTATTTACCAGGTGAAGACTCAACTATAACAAAAAGGAAAGACTCATCAGATTCCATCTGACTACCAAGACTCACCGGGTAATTCTATTACCCGGCTACCCAACCAAACATACCAAACCCTGATCCCATCAAATCCTGAAGAAGTCCAAGTTCACTCTTATCCGTGAGCACGGCTGGTCGACCAGGTTGATACTCTGCAGAGTTTGCACAGCTTTCCCCACGAGTCGTGATTCCCATGTTGCTTCACACTTCTTGGGTGTGGAGTCGGGGTCTCACTACAAGGCCTTTACAAAGCTCCCACTAACCTGCAGGCACCGACTGAGGTTTCACCGCTAATAGACGATTCCATCGCTATAGAAGCGCCCTCTTGTGCCACTTAACCGTCCAACGGTGCCCACAGAATCAGAGGGGTGGCTAATTAGTTGGCCAGGCCGTACCCATATAGGCCTCATAGTTATGCGGAAATAACTTGGTTACATGTTCAAGAACTAGTTCTTAGGACCTCACACAGGAACAACCACAACCACTATTGCACTACCGGCAGACATGCATTCCCGTACCATCATCAAACAACCATTCTGTTGGAATCCCTATACTATGTTGCTACAAAATTACCCTTCTCGATTCTTGTTGTATCATCAATAGTCAATATTAACATTTTCCCAACCACAACTGCACTAGCATATTCTACCCATTTTATATCATGACTTAACAACGGTGACAAGGAATAATCATTCAAAAACTAGTAAACCCTAACATAGGATTTCAATTTAGACAAGCATGCATTTGAAGGATAAACATCTACCCATGAATCCTAAAATAGGGGTGAAATGCTCAAGGACACTTGCCTTCACTGGAGGGTTGCTCAAAATCCTCGAAAGCTTGATCTTGGAGATTACCGAACTGCTCACCTCCTAAGCGATACACCGAAAAAAGAACACAAGGAAAAACTCTAAGAACAGTACACCATACAGTATTAAAACTAGGTAAAAACCCTATAAAAATATTCTACACGTCGCTACAAATATTTGGGCGCAAAAATAGCCCAAATCGGAGCTACGAGCAAAAAGTATTGAGCTTTTGAAGTTCCAGGGGCTTAACTGCAAATTTACTTGATTTTTAGATAATCAACCGAATTGATTTTATACTGAAAATTCCATTTATGATGTCATAAATCAAAATCGGATTATTTTTCAATGGAAAAGCTCATGGAAAATGTCCACGGGCTCATGGACCACGGCCTAAAAGGCTGGTCCATGTCCACGGTGGACCGGTTATGAGCTGATGAAGGGGTATGCGATCTGGACCGCTTGATCAAGATCGGATGGCTCGGGGTGATGGAGGGGGATTTGAACTCAGGCCAGTGGCATTGCACAGGGTCGGTGGCTCGCTGATGGCGGCGCATCACCGAAGCTTTGCTGGAGTTCGCATGAAAACGCGCGTCCGACCTTGGAAATCGATAGGGAAATGTGCATAAGAGAGAGGAGAACACGAGGAGTCTCACCGTGGGCTCACGACAGCGGAGAGGGGCGGTGGACGGCCAGCGTTGGAGAGGAGCGGCTGGTGGAGCTCGGGCTCGGTGAAAACGATGCTCCGGTGGTGGAGAGAGGTCGAGGAGCGGCGCAGCTGAACCCACGAACACCTGAGCACATGGGAAGAGGATCGGAATGGTCAACAAGAGCTCATTGGGGGCGAATTGAAGTGGCGGAGCTACTCACTGGAGTTGGGGAAGACAACGGCGTTGAGGTCAAATCCGTGCGTGAAAAAGAGGGGAAAGCGGGGGAAACGTTCAAAACCTCGCACGGAAGGAGATAGAGGGCTTAAATACCCGAGAGAGAGAGAGAGAGAGAGAGAGAGAGAGAGAGAGAGAGAGAGAGAGAGAGAGAGAGAGAGAGAGAGAAATAAGCAAATTTGAAAGGATTTAGCCGGTGGCCCTAATTGGAAATAATGCGGCGGTTTCCATGATTTAGAGGGCCATTCAAGAGGGAAACAGCCGGAATCAAATGAATAAGGGGCGGGGATCTTAGCCATGTGCTTTGATTGGCGAGTTAAGGTGCGGGGTGGCACCAATTTGAAACGATGGTGGGATTTGGGGCGGTCATGTTCGGGCGGCGGGAGGAAGAGGAAGGGGAGCCGGCGGGCGGCGGTTCGGCTCGGTCGACTCGTCCCAGACCCGGCGCACACACACACACACACAGAGGCGGGTGGGGAGCGGCTCGGGGCAGGGAGCTGGCTCGGCTGGGCGGGGCCCAACTAGCGGCGGGTGAAGGCAGGTAGGGGCCAGCTCAGCCTAACTGGCCGGCGTGGGGGAGAGGGGTGTGGCCCATGCGGGGAAAGAATAGAGGGGGAGGGAAAGGTGGGCCAGGGACGAATTCGGCCTGGGAAGCTTTTCCAATTTTTGAAATGTTTTTCTTTTTTAGATTTGGCTTCAAATTCAAAAGGGGTTTTAAACGAGCGACTTCTAGCGAATTTTTGCAAACTTTTTCCACACATTAAACCTATTGCAACTACGACGGTATGAATGAAACAAACTTATATAACCTATGTCAATTTAAATTTAGAAATTAATTTCTTCTATAGAATAAAATTGGAACATCTATTAAGTTTCTAACAAAATTTAAACTATTGCAAAAATTGAAATTTAGGGTGTTACTGTCGGTGTGAAGGAGGCCAGCGTTGAGATGGATGAGGATGTGGCATCAACTTCGAGAAGTGGAGGAGGTCGCACGGTGAAGGTCGGGGCATTGGTGTGGTGGCTCTGGAGTGGCTAACTATTGAAAAGGACAGATGGATAGTTATATAGGGCAACGATACTATCATTGCCTGAGCAAGTAACCTATTGGCAATAATAAACTTGATCTGGCAGTGTATACAGTTTGAATGTGTAAGGCGTGGGAATCGAGACATTTGCCAATTCACAGTAACCACCGACAGTGATAGTATGAATGCACTGGGTATGGGAACTGAGGCTTTAGTGATAGGCCATCATTGTTGGTTGGTAACTAGGGGCAATGAAACTATCAAAATAAATTTTAAAAAGGATCCTTGAGCTGCAGGCCCAAGGAAGCCACTCATACATTCCAAACCACTGGAAAACAACACAACCTAAGGTTCTACAAGTCAGAGCTCAGGTTTATAAAGCGTGCATATTGTTCCTCGATAGACAGCGTGGTACTAAAGGATAGCAAAGGTATAGTAATTTGCGATGAGCAGGGATGCAAAGGGGTCGGTGAAATAGAGTAAATATTGACCCACAGTGATACCGTTCACCTGGCCCAAATGAGGCTAGGCAACACAAGAGTGACGAGTCTATTCAATTACAATATGTTCATAGCAACTACAATTCTCCAGGCAAACCACATAATATTAATAAATATTGTACAAATTAAACACTAATACATAAAAGTTCATTACACCAATTTAAAAAACCCTCCTGATGTTTAAGCTAGTTGTCAGATCATGTTCCTGCTCCACCAAGTTGACGTGGCTCAGTCTAGTGAAGATGACACTGTCATTATCAATATTATACTGATGACCATGAAGAAACAGAGCATTTCTGAGTAATGGGAAAAAACATAGCAATAGTTGTTATAAGGATTAAAGGAAATCCGAGATAACATAGCATTGTTTGGTCCCAGGGCGTACTGGAGAATAGTAACAGCAATCATCCACATGCTTTACGTTGGATGAACTTGACGTCCCCAAATAAAAAGTAAATGTTCCTGGAGGTCTAGCATGATACCTAGGTGACGAGTCATAAGCTGATTGACCCTAACTCTCTGAGGATTAAAATGACCATCACAATGATAGAAGAAGAATATCTGCAAATCATAACACAAAAAGAACAAAGATTTAAGTAAAGAAGAATGAAACACTAGATGATAATGAAAAGAAAATGATGTTTCTTCACAAACCTCTCGTGATTAAAGGAAGAGTAAAGAAGAACAAAGAACTCTACTCTCATTAGTGTTAGAGTGAATTCACACTTGTGGCGTATAGAAAATGACAAAGGGAGGAGGATTAAATAGAGGTTGTAATTGTTCCTATTGAAGTTACCAACTAGCAATGATAGACCGATGCATTGATTCACAAACCCTCTCTCACTGCCAATTGTATTTATCAACCGACTGTGATATCCCATCATTGTCAGCTTGTAATTGTGCTGGCAATGATATCTTAACTGCCCGCTTAAAACTCTTGCAGGCCTCTTCATTCTTTCACGCCATATTAAAACCTATATGCATGGTAACATGTCGTTTTCCTCTTAAGACTATTATAATCCTTGCCCTCCCTAGCCCTCCTCATTCCATCCACGTTGTCACTCCTCCTCTGATCCACTATGTGCAAATTAGTTCGTTCATCCTCTCAGTCCAGCCATGGATGTGAGACCTTCTCCCCTACCACCACCTCTGGCCTCTCCTCCCTCCCTACCACTATACTCATCGGAGGAGGAGGAGCCAATGCTGGTCTTGTCTGATGATTGCTCCTTCTCTTCCTTCAGAGATGACATGTCCTCTTTCCTGTATGACTATAACTGGGAGAACTTCTTGGGTGAAGGCCCTTCGCTGAAGAATCACCACACGCGGTGAGCTCAAAGGACTCCTTTGAGGACAAACATGATGCATCTTTTGAGGAGGAGGATGACGATTAGGAGGACGCTAGCACTGAGGGATCTGACGAGGAGGAGGAGGACGAGGTGGAGGAGGAGGCTACGGTCACCGCCATGTATGATGATGATGGAAACGTTGACTAGGATGAGCTCGAGAAGACAAGCTCTGAGAAGGAGGAGGTCATTGTCTCCTCTAGAGGTTACAACGACCGTACCATCGTCGACAGTGATGATGATGATGAGAAGGAGTCATCATCCTCAGAGGATGATGATCAACCGTCAAAGAAGCAAAATCTAGCATAGGCGTAGGGTATATAGGTTTATTAATTAGTCTTTCAGTGCAATCCGGATTTTAGTTTTTGTGTGTAATCCGGATCATCCCTTATATAAAAACAAGATCTTGCACTTCCAAGCTTAATTAGTATAAATTTTATGTTTGGCCAACAAATCCTCTCTGGAGGCATGTCTCATGTCATTGCCGGTTCGTGCAATCAACTAGAGGTTATAAAGGCTATATCACTGTTGATCGATAACATGAAACGTCATTGATACATCACTGCCAGTTCATGCCATGAGACGAAAGTGATGTAGCACTGCCGGTTGGTGGTATGAACCAACATTGATAAGTGATATCACTGCCAGTACCAACGAAATCATCATTTTTTTGCCTGTTGGTGCTCTTGAACCAGCATTGATACCTTATCACTGTTTGTGCTAGCCAAACCAACACTGATAGGCAGTCATCGATTGGAGTTTATGTGGTAGTGATTTAAAAAACAAAGGATTATTCATAATGATAGGCATGGACATGAGCAAGAAAGGTACACATCTTCCTGATATAGCAACCACCAAAAAATCACCTAGAATACCTATGTACCGTAATACTATATTCTCCAAGATTTCATATTCTTCAAATATTATGAAAGCATGTATGCCATGATGCAACTCCATTTGAGTGCTCAATGTTGGATGATGCCATCCTCTCATGCAACTCCATGTATCGGTACTAGTCATGGTATGATAGCAGTGACCGGCCTTTATCTCCATATGAAACGCATATGCATGCATAAAATGCATAGGAATGCATATGAATCAACATGAATGCTCAATACCTTTTAATAGCAGCATAAGATTGCCAACATAATCACCAATTCATGTATAAACAGTGGCATAGTCAATATTGATGAAATAGCATGGATTCAACATATTAAAAATGAATAAACATTCACTATGCACCATCGAATGGAGACATCCCACAATCTGAATAGAACAAAAAGCATGAATTGTTCCTCAACGATAATCTCATCACAACCATCCACACCGAGTATATCAATGATAGAGACAAACAAAGACATATTTCACCTGTACATTTTAACATCCATCAAAGCATACCATGGGTAAGCATGAAGGTAAACCAAGTTGTTATTCTTGCTGATGTGTATTCCATTTTGTTCATAAAAGATGCAAGACATGAATATAAATATAGCATTGACCATACCTTATGTTACTTGCCTCTTTACCGAAAATAATAAAGGAAGCTTACCTAAGCATGATTCTTCTTCTTCTTCTTCTTCTTCTTCTTCTTCTTCTTCTTCTTCTTCTTCTTCTTCAAGAAGAAGCTAGGGAAGAACCTAGGGAGGAATCCTATAGATATTCAAAAGAAATACACTATGGGAAGGTTACACTGAGAGACTCTGAGAATGGTACTTCTCTCTGACCCAACTATATAAGAAGGGGATATCTAGAGGGAGATCGATGAAGCCAAGGAGGAGGAACAAAAAAAAGACAAGCTAGAAGCTGGACAAGGATTACGAAGCAAGCCTAGTCGGGTAGGAGCAAAAATAACCCATTGAGATCCATAGTAGATTCGATCCATGATTAGATTCATCCGGCAATAGCTTTAGGATTTAGAAAACAAGAGAATTCATCTAGATCCTTAGGATATATCTAGACGCAACCCCATTGTAATTGTCTTTTCCTAAGATTAATCAAGGGGGAACATGACATAGGGCTATTATCCTAAGGTGACTTAAACTTGTATAAATTTCATGTTCTATTTGTTGATATGCATAGTTAATAACCAGATATCCCTACTTTAAATAAGTATTCTGTATAAACAAATTTACTAATCATCGACAGTCAGTGTCATCCGTAAGGATGCAACAAGACATATTTTCATCAACTAAGTGCATCAAATCTCAGTCAAAGGGCTACTATGATGATGGATTCTATGATGACTTCAAACCCAACATCTCCGTGAAGCTTGGCAAGTTGACAGAAGTTCCTCGATCTCTGATGGCAACTTTGGACTGTCAAGACCTAGGGTTTGGTGGTCAAGATGATCACTCACATGATCACATGGCTAGTAGGTTGGAAAACCCAACTATGACTATGGCCTCAGCTTCTGGCTACTCTCATGTTCGAGTAATCACCAATATAGAGAAAGAGATTTTGGAGGATGAACCTCACTTCATGGAGTTCGATGCATCCTATAACGAAGATAACATGTCAGATTACGATGTCAAATCACTCTTTGCTAGCCAATAGGATGACACAACTGATGTTAGTCCTGGCCATGAGAGCCTCATCGCATTTAAAAGTTATGACGGAGCTTCATGAGGGGAGTCGATTCCATCAAAACTCACCTCACCAACACATGTCCAAGATAGAGACTAACTTCGCAGGGATCACTAGATGTCATCTCACTGATTAGTGTTTAGTTCACTAGTCCAACAAGGTGACAGCAAATATTTTGCCTCTGATACTAGTACTTGCAAGTCATAAGGACTATACTCTCTAATTTGCCTTAAGGAGGGTTAAATACTCTATAAGGGCATGATGGTTGGAAGACAATGCAAAGATTATCACTGATGCCTAGCAACGGGCACAAGCCTCAAGCTTGGCAAGATCTATCACACGAACGTGTAGCACACATCGAAATAGTTTCAATCCAGTTTCCCCAGGTTGGAGGAGAAAGGCTAGATGATGAGCCCATGGCTCCTTCGGATACGATCAATACCGCCAATAATCCTCAAATGGTACAAGGTCCAATTACAAGAGCATGTGCATGAAAATTAGATCACCAGGTGAACTCGTTTCTCACTATTCATGCTTCCTTGGATGAATTCCTACTAAATTCTTGTGATGTTTTATTTCTTAGGAACATGGGAGAAGTACTACAACCTTTCCCAAACATCACCCCTCGAAGACTAAGTTTACTCAGACTCGAGGTTGAGCTCTAGTCGTGGTCGTGGTCGAAGTTGTGGACGTGGTTGAGTCGCAGGACAACACGTCAATAAAACGAGCATAACTCTCTCATATGAAGTCTGTTTAAGGTAATCTTGGACATACTAAAAAGGTCACAACGAGCCCTTTCCAATGGATATGAGCTCGACCAAATATTCCTTATAATTTAGTCAGAGTCAAAGAAATAAGATGTTGCACTACCATTTTGAACCTAGTTGGGCCTTGTAATCGTGTTGGGGTCAGAGTCCAGGTTGTGTACACCTCTTTCCATGGCTGCATAATCCTAGGTCGACCTCCTCACGTCCCTCCTATATATACACAGTAGCCATCATAGTTTAGGCTCGGGTTTTTCTTAAATTATTCTATTTTATACAGTTTCACCGCTTATTCTTTTTGTGGAACCAACTCGAGCACTTCATTGGTAAAGTAGCAATATTCATATTGTATATACCTTTTCTTTCTTGTTTTCTCAATTTTCTTGCAGGAAAAGCTTTCTTGGTAAGGTCAACCGTGTCTTGGCATGGTTGATAACAACGGAGTAGTGGTGTAGTGGTTGCAAGGGTTCTCGATCTATTCTGTTCAGAGCCTTTGGATCATTAATGTTAAAACTTCACCTATTGACTTATCATATTACCTTTCAAAAGATCATGCAAACGAGCATCGCTGGAACAGCCTAAGAAAGGGTGCAAGCCCTTGACCACTAAGTATGTCATGCAAATCCTCCCAGAGACTGCTTTGATCAAGATCTAAGTTATGAGAAAATGAACATCACAACTAGGTGGAAAATCGAGATAGATCTCCCAGAAGTGTTCATGTTTTGAGAATCAAGTTGATACGATTCTTGAAGGTTAGAGCTACATCTCTAACTACCGAAGAAGGGTTATGGAGGTTACCAGGTGTCGGACTATCACACCTGATCTTTGAGGAGTATGTTAGCCGGATAGATTCTGACTCGGCATAATGGAGAAGTACAATGAAAGCTCTAATTTATTAAATTCCTCTAGATCTATACAACATCTATCCAAGCAGTCGGGGGAGATGAGAAGGTTTTGCATTGTTGAGTTTGAGTCCATCATTGGTGTCTTTGTTGTTTGTCTTGGTCATCGTGTTCTAGTTTCTAGCATCGAGTCTTTGCTGTTATAGTCGTCGGGTATCCTAGCTAGCCTTGTTTGCTATAGCCGAGATTGTATCTCTAGTCGAGTCGACCATCAAGTCATGTTCTACCATTAGTCGCTTTAACCATCTACTCGAGTTCGACCACTAGTAGAGTTGACCATCAAGTTATGATCAACCACTAGTCACTTTAACCATCTACTCGAGTTTGACCACTAGTTGAGTCGACCATCAACTTGTGTTCGACCACTAGTCGCTTTAACCATCTAGTCGAGTTCGACCACTAGTCGAGTCGACCATCAAGTCATGTTCGACCACTAGTCGCTTTAACCATCTACTCGAGTTCGACCACTAGTCGAGTCGATCATCTGCTCGGGTTCGATCACTAGTCATTTTTTACCACCTCTTTGGATTCGACCACTAGTTGGATTCGACCATCCTTTTGGATTTGACTATCCATTTGATTTTGCTTCCATAGTCCAGTTGAGTATATCTGTTTCTGGCTGCTCTCGAACATCACCATACACCCTTCATATCGAGCATTGTCTGACAAAGTTCGAGTAGCAACCCACAGCCGAAACAGAGGTAGCCAAAGTTCAGAGAGAGAGAGAGAGAGAGAGAGAGTAGCCTTTTTATTACATTTATACCCCTGCTCTTCGGGAAAAAAGTTTGTGACCTACGTACCTCACTGGTCTTAGAAAAGGCAGTAGAAGAATTTTTGAGTTTGTGTCACATTCGCAAAAAAAAGGAAAGAAAAGAAAAGCAAGCAAGACGTAAAGAGTGCAAAAAAAAGAAGCAATGAGTGCAAAAAAAAGATAGAGAGAGAATTAAAAAAAATCAGTTTGCATTGTGCTTGTGTATGTTATAGTTTTCGGCTTGCTTGAGCTAGTTCTAGGAACATGTTTGGGCCAGCAACTTTGACTAGTATTGCGGACTTTTATTTAGCTTTGCTAATCTGATTTCAATTATTGCTATTCCTTGCAACTAAATATTGTATGTTCAAGCTACACTTTCTCTCAATCATAACGGTTTCTCCCCTTGCAACTACCTCACTCGCACCTGATAAGGTATCACGAACCAGCCATCAATTGTGCCAACTGCGGTGATTGGTAAGAACACTTGCAAGAGTGTGGTAAGACGCTTGAGAGTGTATGACTCCACCTCCACCACCTAGTAGTCGATAGGGATAATTTATCTTTCGTTGTTTTCTATCTTCTACTAACCATGGTAGGAGAAGCATCAGATGCACAAGAGTGTGTTTTGAGGGAAGAGCTCACAATGGTGTTGAATGATCATCGACAAGCTATCAATGATGACATCGGTAAGAAGCTTCAGAGACAAACACTGCATTGCAATGACTTAATGATAGTATTGCCATGCTCAATAAACACTTTGATCGAGTGGTTAATTAGCCACCAAACCATGGGTGTGTGGATCCTCGTGGTGCAAACCATGAGCAGGAGGAGTCTGTCGCAGATGATGAAATTTTGAGGCAAGGACAAGACACCATTGATGCATAACAACGGGACCGATTAAACTTCAACCGTCAAGGTATGAGAGGTAATAATTTTCAGCAACATAACCTACGTGTTAATGATGATCCATTTGCTAAGGTTAAGTTTACTATACAATCTTTTGTAGGTGCTTATGATGCTGAAAAGTATTTAGATTAGGAGATGACGGTTGAACAGAAGTTTAATGCTCATTTAATTCCTGAAGTGCATAGAGTTAGGCAAGCCACTAGAGAATTTAAAAAATTTGGAATTATCTGGTGGAATAGAGTATGTTCAATGCTCTTTTAAACGTGATTTGTGTGAGAATTACAGCGCTTAAACCAAGGTGATAGATCCGTAGAAGAATATTCAGGAGCTACAAATTAGTATGTTGCGTTGTGATATTATTGAGGATGAAGAGGCTACAATGGCACGTTTTTATGGAGGGTGAAGGTGTGAAATTTAGGACATAGTTGATTATAATGAATACAATAGTGTTCCTAGATTGTTCCAACTTGCATGTCTGGCAGAAAAAGAATTGCAGGAACGACAATAAAGTTGAAGGAGTAATTTTGGAAGCACGATCACTTCAAAATCAACACTAGGACAAGTCAAAATAGCCCCATATTCAGCTACACGGTCTGCTGCCCCTTTCTTGAGTAGGACACATTCAGCAATACCTTTGACAACATCGCACGCTCCTGAGGTAAGCAAATTCATAAGTGTGCAGGGTCTAGCCAAGAGCTCTTCTTTGGTTGCTTCTACAGGCCGATCGACTGAGATTGTATGCCACTGATGCAAGGGAATGACCCACATAATGAAGGATTGCCCAAGTCAGCGAGTGTATATTATAACAGAAGACAGTGGATATGTAAGTGCTAGTGATGTTGAGGATGAATATGCTCTTGCAGCTAACCATGCAGGTGATGAGGATGGTCGTGAGACAGATATCGACCATGAGGAAGTGTTCGATGCCACTGCCACGGAGGATTATGGGATCCTCATTGTACAGTGAGTGTTAAGGACTCAAATGGAGCAAGCGGAATAGCTATAACACCACAATTTGTTTCAAATGTTCCTCATAGTCAAGGATTATCATGTTCGAATCATTATTGATGGAGGAAGCTGTAACAACTTGGTAAGTTCAAATATGATCAAGAAGCTTGCCTTGCCAACAATAAACCATCCTCACCCTTATCATATTCAATGGTTCAACAGCAGTGGTAAGGTGAAGGTAATGCAAACAGCTAAGGTGCATTTTTTTATTGGTTCGTACCATGATTGTGCTTGATTTTGATGTAGTACCCATATAAGCATGCTATCTTTTGCTAAGACGACCATGAGAGTTTGATACTGATGCAACACATTATGGTACAAGTAATAAGTACACTCTTATGCATAAAGGAAAAGAAAATAACTTTTCTACCTTTAACCCCTGCTGAAATTGTGAAATGTGAACAAGAGATGTCTGAAAATAAGGGAAAATAGTTTGAGAATGAATATGAAAATCAGCAAGTAGCGAAAAAAGTTTTTCCACCCAAAAAAGAGAAAGCAACAACAACTTCTAAGTCCGATGGAATTAGACTAAAAGGGTGTGTTATGCTTGCTACTAAATCTGACCTTGCTGAAATTTGTTATATTAAGCTGCCATGCTATGCTTTGATATGCAAACATACTTTAGTTTCACTTGAGAATATATCTAGCTCTTTGTCTCCTAATGTTGCCAACCTTTTGCAGGAGTTTATGGATGTATTTCTAGCTAAGGTACCCCCAGGATTACCACCTATTCGAGGGATTGAACATCAAATTGATTTGATTCCGGGAGCAACTTTGACAAACCGTGCTGCATATAGGACCAACTCGGAAGAGACTACGGAAATTCAGTGACAAGTCCAAGACCTTTTGGACCGCGGGTATATACGAGAAAGTCTTAGCCCTTGTGTTGTTCCCGTCCTTTTGGTTTCTAAGAATGACGGTAGTTGGCGTATGTGTGTTGATTGTAGAGCTATCAATAATATTACTATAAGATATCGTCACCCTATCCCTAGGTTAGATGATATGCTTGATGAGTTGAGTGGTTCTATAATTTTCATTAAAATTGACTTGCGAAGTGGATACCACTAGATTAGAATGAAACTTGGAGATGAATTAAAGATTGCATTTAAAACTAAGTTTGGTTTGTATGAGTGGTTAGTAATGCATTTTCGGTTAACTAATATACCTAGTACTTTCATGCGATTGATGAACGAATTTTTACGTGCTTTTATTGGAAGATTTGTGGGGTATATTTTGATGATATCTTAATTTACAGCAACTCACAAGAACAATACTTTGATCATTTATGTTATGTTTTTAATGCTTTGAGAGATGCATGTTTGTTTGGTAACCTTGATATGTGCACCTTTTGAACGAATCGAGTCTCTTTTCTTGGCTATGTTGTTACTCCACAGGGAATAGAGGTGGATGAAATAAAAATCGAAGCCATAAAGAGCTGGTCAACTCCTGAGACTGTTACACAAGTGAGAAGCTTTCATGATCTTGCAGGTTTCTATCGGCGATTTGTACGGGATTTCAGCACCATTGCTGCTTAATTAAACAAGTTGACAAAGAAAGGAGTAGTTTTTAAATGGGGACCTGCACAAGAACAAGCATTCAAGTTGTTGAAAGAAAAGCTCACCCATGCTCCATTGCTCCAACTCCCTGATTTTGGTAAGACCTTTGACCTGGAATGTGATGCTAGTGGTATTGGTATTGGTGTGCTAATTCAAGAAGGTAAACCTATTGCTTATTTCAGCGAGAAATTAAGTGGGCCAAGTCTGAATTATTCCACTTATGATAAAAAAATTGTATGCTTTAGTCAGATTGCATCTATCTGTTCTTACTTGTGTTCTCGATTCGCTTGCAGGAAAAGTCTTCTTGGCAAGGTCAATCACGTTTTTGCATGGTTGATAACCACGGAGTAGCGGTGTAGTGGTTGCGAGGGTTCTCGATCTATTCTCTATTCGGAGCCTTTGGATCATCAACGTCAAAACTCCACCAATTGACTTATCATATTACCTTTCGGAAGATCGGGCAAACACACATCACTAGAATAGCCTATGAAAGGTTGCATGCCCTTGAGCACTAAGTATTTCATGCAAATCCTCCCAGAGACTACTCTGATCAATATCTAAGTTATAAGAAAATGAACATCGCAATAACGTGGAAAATTGAGATAGATCTCCCAGAAGTTTTCAAGTTTTGAGAATCAAGTTGACACGATTCTTAAAGGTCAGAGCTACATCTCTAACTACCGAAGAAGGGTTACAAAGGTTACTGGGTGTCGGACTATCACACTCGATCTTTGAGGAGTACGTTAGCTGGATAGATTCTGACTCGTCATAATGGAGAAGTACAATTAAAGCTCTCTAATTTATTTTAATTCCTCTAGATCTATACAACATCTATCCAAGTAGTCGGGGGAGATGAGAAGGTTATTGCCAATTACCCCCCCATGACACTTGAAAGGTCTGCCCGTTCATTGTTGAACTATTTGTTGGCAGAATCAGTCTACTCATAGGAAGACTTGTGTGACCTTTTCTTGGCTAACTTCTAGGGGACCTATGAGCGTCCAGGGAAGGAAGACAACTTGCATGATCTTCACCAGGAGAATGATGACACTTCACATCAATAGGTTATGTAACAATAGGAATATAATTTGAGATTTTTGACAAGGAGTGTGGAACAAGAGGCTAATTGAAGATATGGATATGTGTCTAATTCATAGTGTCAACAAGCTATTTGAGATGGTCGATTGTATGCTGCTGTAGCAGAAGTAGTCGAATAGAGCCATTCCCTCAACAAGGTGGAAAAGATGCCACACCCTAGGCTATAGGGTGAGACCTCTAAATCGGCTCATAAGAACAAGCTTAAGAAGAAAGCCGATAACACTAAGAATAAGGTTGAGGCACCAAATGTTATGGCCATGACTCATGACAAGAACTTCAAGTCCCATCATTTTTGTAACAAAGGTAAAAAACCATCATCAAAGGAGGACACAAACATAAGGTGGTGTCCTATTTACAAATCAGATGCACATGACTTGTCTACTTGCTTTGTCTTGCTTAAATAGGTAGAAAAGAACTTGAGAATGAAGAACTCGAGTAGGCCATCTGATTCTAAACCTTAACAACATGAAGAAGATGATGAGGATGATGATATGTTGTTCCAAAGTAGTGAGCATACCATCAACCTCAAGACTCCACGTACTATCCCTTGAAATCAACTCTGCAAGCCCTAGCAGGTGTCTGGAGTGACTCTCAATGTCTGCTTCCCCTACCTCATGGCAGCATTTGATGTGACCTACCGTTGTTCTTCTTACTCTTTGAAGCATTATAGATGTCTTGCTGATGATGTGTCCAAAATCTATCACCAATGTTGAGGTCCCTCTAAGGTGGGAACCACTCAACCTCTGGCACCAACCTGAGCTTCTTCATGCTAGCTCCATCCCAAGTGGAGTATTCGGTCACTAATCCTACTTGAGCAAGATGAGCAAAGTCACCAGGACTCATCCCATGTAGGGTAGAAGTCGTACAATCACAAAGAGAGGAAGTACAATTGTGACTATGAGGTGAATGAGGAGCTATCTTAGGTGTTTGTTGAGCTACACATCTCCTCTTTTGCCTCCCAGAAGGTATTATCTCAGACTCTAAGGTTTGAGCTAGACCAGCTACAAAACTAGGGTGCCCTCTGTGTCTAACCCAACATTGGACAGAATAGCACGAGCATGCAAGGAACACCAACGCTTGAAAATTCCCAGCCAGGATGAATCCAGCTCAAGAAGGTGAGAAGGTACCTACTGATTCTGAGTAGTTTCTCTTGAAAGAATTATGAGCTTAGCTCTTGTGATTTGCTTGTCACTTTCCGTAGTGCTCTCGCTGGAGGCGGCTGACAAGAAAACCAAGCTTCTCTTTGATGCAATCCCCTCGTCTAACCGCTCGAACATCCCGGTCCCCATCGTAGAGATGGATCCCGATGCTCAAAGGAGGATCATATCGGTAAGTCTCATGAACATTCTTGTTCTTTAATTTTCCTTTCTTTTTGAGTAGTCATTTCCATAGTGATGGACGTTGTGAACTTGGACAACATCTCGGGTGTGGGCTGCCTGATCCAGAGGCTGAGAACATGGGGGCCCTAGCTACAGACTCAGATGATGTTATCATCATGAGTAGCGTGGGCTCGAGCGGGAGTGGCAGTGGCATCCATCTTCACAGGCCCCATCCATTGCCAGCAGCGCGGAGTCAGAGGGGGATGAAAATGCGGAGGCTGACTCACCAACAGAAGATTCCAAGCTACCGAGGCCAATAGCTTAAGCTCTGTCAGTTCTCACCAACCCCGTGCTGACCCTGTAGCTGGAGATCCTACCCTGGTGATGACTTTCGGGGGTCCTATCGCAATGCGAGCACTCGGAGTAGTGGCCCTAACTCTGGTAAGTTAAGCTTTTATCTAGAGCCTTTGCAACTGCATCATTTTTTGACTTTGGGTACTTTTAGCCCCTAGCTCAGGACCGCGGGAAGGCAATCGTTACAACGGGTTTGTCGGGCAGTGTTCCCCCAGCCCCGTTGAACTCGGGGACCAAAGGAGGCGCGCCCTGGAGAAGATGCTCAAGATGTCGGTGTCCCTCTTGATCCTGGTGAAGCCTTCTCTGGCCAAGAAGCGGCCTAGGCATGTGTAAATGCTGTAGACCTTTTTCTTATGTCAATAGGAGAACATTATTCAAATTCTTCATTCTTTTTCCAGGCTACTCGGAGCACCACCTGCAACGCCCAAGCCTTTGCCTTCCCATGCCGTGGTCGTGACCTCTTCCGAGGGAGATATGGGGAGGCTCAGTGAGCCCATTGTGTTGGTCGCCGATAGCTAGCAAGATGATCCTCTGGCTTACCAAGCTATCCCCCTGAACTAGGTGCACGGGCTACCTAGGGATCTGACTTGCAAGCAGATCATCGAATGTCCTCAAGATCATAATCCAGATAGCGTCTACTCATCCTTCTACACGATAAGAGTTTTCCTATAAAACTATTACTTAGTTGATGTAATAATGGGTATTGACATGAGATTTTGCAAATGTATGCAGTATGGCTGAAGAGAGTCCGTTAGGAGGCCTAGTGAGCAACCACCCGAGTGCCCACACTTGAAGAAGATGCCATCGTGTTGCACCAACAACTCTCCCATGTCACCAGCAAGAAGGAAAGGTCAATCACCGAACTGGAGGGCCAGATGAGGGGTATGCCTCTAGTATTCCTGATTTGCCATCTCTTCAACTTGTTGCTCTAATATGCTGCCCTGCAGAACTCTCTGCGGCTCGTGAAGCCATGGCCCAGGAGGAGGCCAAGATGTCAGCTAGCAAATCACTGTTACCCTCAACATCTTCGAAAGGGCGCTTGTCGGAGTTGGACTTCAAACTGAAGCTGTTGGCGGAGATGATGCCACCAGGCTGGCCACTCGGGTGACCAAGTTCATCGAAGCATTTGGGGGATTCCAAGGGAAGGTGGCCGAGAACCTCACCAACCAGTCCTAATGGAGCGCGAAGCACGTGGTTGCCTTCACGCTGTCCAATCTGAAGGCCCACTACCCGGAGATCGACATCGACATTTTCTAGTAGGACTTTGGGGACGAGTCAAATGAGTTTTTAGTGCAGAAGGTAGAGGAGGTGACTGGGGCAAACAAAGCTTTTGTGAATGAGATCGACTTCATATCTTTTTCTTTTTCTTTACCATGTGGTCTGTAATAAACACTTGGTAGCTTTTGTTAGTCTGGTAGGAATTTAAACGCTTTTCACGTTTAACATGAATACTTCATGCTAGACTCTTTTGATAGCATGTCGTGGTCTTCTTACTGACTTTTTTCCTTCAATTAGTTTAGGACACATCAATTGCTAGTTAGAGCACTTATTATGACTAGCCTTAGGTCCGCTTCAGTGGAAACATCATAGCCCCTAGTCACTCGTGGAACGTGATAGGGAGCCTTTTCATAACTCTGAGTTCGCAACGTAATGATCCTTCTCTTCTCATTGGACTATACTTTCAGAAGGTACAAAATATGTTGTTTTTGGTTTCCAGTGCCTAGTACTTGTTAAGCCCCTTACTGTCTATTCAGAAAGAAGGGTTTTGGGTAGGCAATCTAAATAGTAAAAACATAATAAAGTGAAGAGAGATCATATTGCCTTTGGGTCGAGAGAAGCTTTCCGTTGCCCTGGGTGCGCATTTGGGATGAAGAAACCGAGAAATGACTTACCTCGTTTGTCTAGCGTGAGGATGCATAGAAAAACAAGATTGGAAAAGAATTTGATCTACTTCCTAGGCAATATGATCTTTATTATTACAAAAAGGTACTCTTAGTACTTACACTTGGGACCTACAGAGTTTATTGACGACACACGAGCTAATGTAGACCTATTATCTTAAACATAAATGACATAGACTAGATTAAGCTGATAAGCAATGACCCTTATTACTTCAGGGTAGTATAGGCGCTGTTGCATGGGCTCCAGACCAAAACTATATAAAAACCCTTGTATGTTCCTTTTTAATTCGTCTACTCGAAGCATCAACCATCTTTTCTACAAGTTTGTAAGATCAAAGGTCCACCAATCATCGACATGTGCTATGATTTATTTTGGTTAGATAGGTATTTGAGAAAGAAGAGAAATAGCTAAAGAAGACAAATTCTAGAGGAAGCAAGAAGTATTAGAGTATAGAAACACTTCTATACCTCATTAAAATGTAGACCTACACCGGAGAGGAGCTACTGTCATCGCAGTTGAAGAAGATGACTAATCAATTCACTCAAGAGAAGCGTCTTCACCGGAGAAGATGACCCTCGATGCTGGAATTTGAGTAGGCAGTGGTGGCGATTTGAAACCCTAGCTCTGGGTGCCCACGGCAGAATAGGTTCCACATGTAGCGAGGACAACTACCGGTGATAGAGGAGCTCTGGTTAAGTTGTTACCAACCACTTCAACAATGACATGATGGTAGGAAGGAGGCCATAGGCATGGGTGGCACAGAGGGCGACAACAATGTTGAATAGTGGTGGGTGCGATTGAGTGGGGAATTAAATTGAGTTTTGACGCAATCAACTTGGTGGTGAGAGAGGGTAAACAACGAATGATGACTGAAATCAAGCGTGAAATGATGAACAATTCAGATCTAGAGATGGGCTAACCGTATTGTATGATGGCTCAATGAATTGTATGGTGACTAGGTGGCTAGAGAGACATAGACACACTATATTATGCAATGACAACGCAGTATTGTACGACGGTCCCACCGTATTGTATGGTTGATAGAGAAAATATCTCAGCTGATGTTTTACTCTTTCTAGTCCAAATTTTCCATAATAACTATAAATGAACTCGTATTTGTACTATAATGAGTCGATCACCTCTCTCATAACTCTCCTTTTGAAATACTTCATATTTTCCATAGGCTACATAGTAATTTTTGCAAGAGAAAACCAAATGGCAATAAAACATGAGGGAGAAAACTCGAAGGAAATGTTTGAACCACATGACCTACGAATTCAAAGATTGATGCTATCAATAGGCTTGAAGCACTTATCAGTTTGATCACATTTCGTGGGATGTAAGATTTTATTGACAATTAATAACTACCCCTAAATGTGATATCCACCTTTGTGAACCTCTACCATCATGCATAAGCAATGCAAGCATATAATACAATGCAAGAATTCAAACATGACACATATCCCAAATGAAATGCAAGAAGCATAGCATGGCATGGTCATATGACATTTGAAGCATCAAGCACGTTGTACTCATTCCTCAACCTACAAAACGTTGCCACATCCAAAGGTTTTATGAAGATATCTAGTAATTGGTATTCCAACCTAACATTTTTGAGCAAAATATCATTATTAGAAACATGATAGATATTCTTTGTGCAAGAGTGTTCAACGGGGTTGTTTTCTATCTTAACCGCACTCTCATTGTCACAAAGGAGAAGAACTTTGTCAAACTCTACACCATAATCTAACAATGTTTGCTTCATATAGAGAATTTGAGCACAACAAGCACCAACCATTATATATTCTTCTTTGACAATGGACAAGGCTAATGAGTTTTGCTTCTTAGAGCACCATGAAACTAGTGAGCGTCCAAGCATATGAGATCCTTCCGAAGTGCTTTTATGGCTTACTTTACAACCAGCAAAATCCAAATTGGAATAGCCAAGCAACATAATTGTGCACCTCTAAGATACCAAAGACCTAGGCTTGGGGTGTGCTTGAGAACCCTAAGGATTATCTTGACCGCACAAAGATGCGACTCCTAAAGGTTTGCTTGAAAAATAGCACATATGCACACACTAAATATGATATCCGGCCTAGATGCGGTAAGGTAAATCAAGCTACCAATCATAGAACAATAAAGCTTTTGGTCAATCAGTTTAACTCTCTCATTCAAGTCAATATGTACATTGATAGGCATAGGAGTCTTGATTGGCTTAGCACATCCATCTTGAAGTGTTTGAGAAGATCCTTGGTACACTTCTCTTGATAAATGGATGTCTCATCCTTCAATTGCTTGATTTAAAACCCAAGGAAGAAAGTAAGCTCTCCAATCATGGACATGTCAAACTCCTCTACATCATACCTCTGAATTCTTTGCAAAAACTCATCATTAGTTGATCCAAAGATAATATCATCAACACAAATTTGACAAATAAAAAACTCATCGTCTATGCTTTTTGTGAATAATGTAGTGCCCATCCTCCCAATTTTGAAGCCCTTCTCAAGTAGGAAGTCCCGAAGACTCTCATACCAAGCCCTTGGAATCTACTTGAGTCTATATAACGCTTTGTGTAACCTATAAATATGATTAGGATATTAGGGTCCTCAAACATAATTGATATAGCCATTTAAAAATTCACTCTTCACGTCCATTTGATATAACTAAATATCATGAGCAAACAAATGCAAAAAGTATACAAATGGCTTCAAGCCTTACCATTGGTGCAAAAGTCTCTCTAAAGTCCAAACCTTCAATTTGAGAGAATCCTTGTGCAACTAACCATGCCTTGTTGTGCATCACTACTCCATTCTCATTTTGCTTGTTCCAAAACACCCACTTGGTGACAAATCACTTGCTTGTCTTGATACATTTCTTTAAATATATGTACTTAATTGCTGGTGAAGTTGTTGAGTACTTCTTACATGATTATTACCCAATCTGGGTCCCTAAGAGCTTTATCTTACATAAGAGGGTTCTGTCACATCCCAATTTAATTCATATTAACATGCATTTCATAAGCATTTATGAGCATTTGGATGAATTATGCAAATTTTTGAATTGGTTTGAATTCAAATTGAATTAAGAAGAGAAAATCATGTGAAATAATAAAAATCCTAATAAATGGGGTATCACAAAAGGCTTAACTTTTTCACATATCACCTAAGGTTGGACATAGTTTTATAAATTATTAAATGACATGAGAAGAATGTTAGTGAATTTTCTCAGTTTTTTGAATTAATTTGATACCTTACAAATTACTAGAAGTTATTAAAATAGCCAACTTTGAAGAATTTTAATTTCATTTGTACTCTAGCTTTTTGGATGAATCCAACTTAAATGAGTTTCCCGTGAATTATAGCTGCTCCAAAAAAGTTTTCGATTTTTTGGAGCATAGCAACACCTCTGTCCAAGCTGAGAAAGTGGGAGGGGAATAATGGAGTTTCTAATGGGTACTGTTAATTGGACTATCCTTCTTCGTCCACTTCACAAAACGCCCACTGACCGAGCTCCACATCTGGCAACCATTGACTGACTTTGGGCGATGCCACAACTACCTCGTGATGCTTAGACCATCGATTTCCTTCGCGGACTGAATCCTTTCGCGAAGAGATTCTCGTTTCTTTTAGGGTTTTAATAATTTTTTTTCACGGTTTTCGTAAAAAAAAATTCTCAAAATTATTCTTTTTAGGATAAAATTTTCTCTCATTTTTCTTCACGAATTTCATATAAGAAATTTTTTTGAAGATAAGAAAATGAAAAAAGAATAAAAAAATCACTAAAAAAATGAAATAAAAAATATATGATTAGACTCGTCTGATCTCTTCCTTTACCTCCCCCTCGCCTCACTCTCTCCCTCTCCTCCATCCAATTTTCCCCAATGGGAACAGCCGAGCGCACCACCGTTACAGCACTGCTGAGCTCCGATCTCACCCACTGAGCGGCACACCGCCGAGCAGAGTGCTGAGCTATTTCTCCACCACGTGAGCCCATCTCTCCCTCATTTCCTCTCTCTCGGCTGCAAACAGCAGCACCTCGCTCCTCCATTTTTGACCACTGCGTAGAGCTCTTCTCTGCGCCATCTCACCGCCTATTCACCGTCCTCGTGCAGCTCCAGCCCACTCAGAAGCCTGGAGCAGCACGGGAGCGAGCTCCTCTACCGGTTCCCCACCTCCTCTCGTCGATACCCCGCCGTTTCCGTTGGTTTCCCGTTCGGCCGCGCGCGCACAACCACCGCTCTGTGCAAACTTTCTCGCTCTCCTTTGTTCTGTCCTCAGCCAAGCAACAGAGAGCAGCGGCTGCATCTCCTCCCTATCTCCCTGTCCTCCCCTGCCTCTCGCTTTTCCTCTCGCGGCCGAGCGCCAGCAGTAAACTCCCCACTGCACACCAAAAACTCTCTGCCCAGCCGCGCCACCATGAAAGCCAGCATCGCCAAGCTCTTTCCACCCCAACCGAGCCTCTGGTCGTACTTAGGAAGGTCGTGTAAAGTTTTTTGCTTCATTTCTCATGAGAATCCCTGCCGAATCAAGCTCTCGCGCATCGTTTTGCTCAGCTCCGACCGCGGCAACCGAAGCCCGCCATTGCCGAATCCGCTGTAACAGGTTGAGCTCCAAGTCATTTTCTTCGGCTGTGGAGTCCTTCGGATCTTATGCCTCAGTGGCTTTGACTCATCGCAGAATCGCAGCCGAGCCAGTGCCGCTGTTTTCCCTCCCGCCGCCGGTGTCCGCCACCATCGATGAAGCTCCGTGCCGCCGAGGCAAACCGGGCAGCTCCTCCTCCGTCGACACTCCTGGGAGCTCGGCCGTGGTGCTCTGAAGGCGATGCGTGCGCGGATCTGGTCTTCCCAGATCTCCAGCGACACTGCGCCGTCAGTCAAGCCGCCGCCTCGCCACCGTGAGGCCGGTCAATGGCGAGATCTCCTCCCTGTGCCGATTTGACCGCAGTCAAAATGCTGACCAAGGTCCACACGAGACCGGCCTCATTGTCTGTCTCAATGTGTAGGTTCATTTCGGTGTGAAAGGTATTGGCGCCTTTTAACTCGGTTAAACTAGAAAAGGGGTGAAATCTAATTTATTGAACTGTTAATTCGGCAGGACATTGAAAAATGCATAGAAAATTCAATACTGATCCAAAAATGGAGAAACCACTTGTGTTAGCTTGTATGGTCCTACATATAATATGAAATTGCTAGTGCTCATTAAAATTGTAAATTAATTTCTGTAATGATTAAATTGTGTTAAATCTTGTATAATTCATGACTAAATCATGGAAAGGTTCAAAATTAGTGAATCCAGTTTTATTAGTCTTGTAAAAATAGATTACTGCTTTGGAAAAGTTTTGGCAACGATGTTATAGTAGTTTGATCCATTGTTTTAACGCATGTTTGTTATCACATTTATAACTTCTAAAAATTGTACAGAAAATAATAAAAAACATTTAGGGACGAGACCATTTTTAAAAAACTTTATTGATGTACATTTACACATGAAAAATAGTGAATGACATGTTAGGTGTTATCTTAATATCAACTTGGTTTAAATGTGTGTCTTTTATTTTATTTAGTCCTTTTGGACAACAACTTATTGTTTTGTTCATACCATGAGCATGTGCACTTTAAATTCTATGATTGTTATTTTATCATGTTCATTACTCAGTGCACTACCCTTATGTACATTTGCATGGTGTTGGGAGCATTTTTCATTTTTCATTAGTATTTCATGCATATTAATTGTGCTATACCATCTTTTTTAGCGATCGACGAACCGAAGAGTGACGATATTCTTGAGTTGGAACTTGTGGTTGATCTTGCTTGTGAAACTGAGTACTAAGGCAAGCATATATGCATATTTGTTTTTCATATTTTGGTGAATTGTTGTTGGTTAATCTTGCTAGTTATTGCTAGTATCATGTGTGTATGTTTAGTAAATTGATGTCGGAAATTTGTAACACCCAGTTTTATAGGAACAAAATCGGACACAACACATGTATGCCACGATCAAGTTTAATATATGTGTTTACATAATCAGTGTATCATTATAGTGCCATTATTACAATAACATATTTAACTTAATACAAAAGAGTCCGAGGGTCAAAGAAAACACAGCGAAACTAAAGATCTTTAGCACCAACGCTGCTTTCATCTTCCACATGCGTCAACCGGGGGCACTTCAGCCTAGAACAGCAACTTCGTGTCAAAGTTGTCTTCATCAAAGGTTGCAGCTTCATTGATGGCTTTTGAATAGCGGTAGAATGCAAGAGAAGGGACAACATGTGTGTCGGTGTATCAGGAACCGGGGTCCCTAAGTCCCGAGGCCAGGCCGGCCATCCGCCATGTGCCGCCATCCCGCGAGGTCCCTCCGGCGGGGTGAGGAAAGTTCAAGTCCCGGGAGAAGATGCTCGGGGCCACAGTCCCTGGTTCCCGAGCACCCCAGTTCCCTGATGATCCGCAAAGTATAAGTTCCGGGGAGAAAGTGCTCGGGGAAGTGCCCGGTCACCCCCGAGCACCCTAGTCCCCCGACGATCAGAAGAGCTAAGTTCCGGGAGAGAGTGCTCGGGGACTGCGTGCGGCAGCCCCCGAGCGCTCGGTTCCCCGAGGGTCAGTGTGAAAGTGCTCGGGAGAGAGTGCTCGGGGCTGCACGTGGCAGCCCCCGAGCTCTCGGTTCCCCGAAAAATCTGTGCAAAAGTGCTCGGGAAAGAGTGCTCGGGGTTGCACGTGGCAGCCCCCGAGCACTCGGTTCCCCGAAGGTTCGTGCAAGAGTGCTCGGAAGAGAGTGCTCGGGGAGGTGAACAGTACCCCCGAGCACCCAGTACCCCGAGGGCAAGGATAGGCATTCTCGGGAGAGAGTGCTCGGGGAGGCAACCAGTACCCCCGAGCACTCGGTGCCCCGACGACTCAGAAAGACCCCCGAGGCACACGCCGATGGGGTGTCAATCAGTCAGAGGTCCGAGGCCGCATTCAATGAGCATGTGTGGCCTGACATCCCCAACTGCTCCCATCGCAGTGTCAGTTCCTGCCATGTTTTGGTAGAGAGGCGTGGGGCCATTAATTGCACGGGTCCCGTCCTGTATCATCTGGTGTATCTCGGGATAACATCGCCAGGAACAAGGCGTTCCGTCTGCCGCCCTGCTGTGGCAGAGGAACAAGACAGGGCGGGCACGCCGGGTTGCTCTGCGGCTGCCCGGTGGGCCCTCTCTACGGCGCCCGTTGCTAGGGCGTTTATGGTGACAGGTGACCGGGCGTGCGCTGCGTTTTCCACCCTCGGTCACTTCACCCAGAAGAAATGATGACGCCTTTTCTAGTCGTGGCATCTTGGAACTTGTGCCCCCTCCTTCCCGTTTGGGGCATGTCGCAGCCGGCGAGTGCTTAAAAGAGCCGGCAGCACAGAAGAGAAGGATACAGCCAACAAACCACCCAGGACCCGAGAACGACCAAACAAGCAATCGAGTAAGAGACCGCAAGCATCGAACACAGAAGCACCAAGAGTCGAACCATAGACCAACTCAAGGCATAGTCCCTGCCCAAGAACAAGGA
This sequence comes from Phragmites australis, assembly GCF_958298935.1. Lineage (NCBI taxonomy): Eukaryota > Viridiplantae > Streptophyta > Magnoliopsida > Poales > Poaceae > Phragmites > Phragmites australis. Next base: position 13,412,992 of record NC_084936.1, on the reverse strand, counting down.
GCCTCAAGCTCTTAGTTAGACAAATATTCTTGTAACCAGCAACATCCTTGAGGAACTTCCTCAGGACAGTTATTACATCTATACAGGAGTAGGGTATTACGCCCCCGTGCGGCCCGAACCTGTCTAATTTCCGGTGCATTTACTTCTCTTTGCACTAGATCATCACCCCCACCACCGGCCGTTGCATTTACTCTCATTCATTTCTCCGACGAACTTATTCAGGATCATCCCCCCGGCTGAATCTCTAAAAAGGGGTCTCTCGGGATCCCTGCGACAGGAGTTAATCCTCCGACAGCTGGCGCGCCAGGTAGGGGGGAACATCCCTGAATCTGTTTGTTTGTTTTCTTCCACAGAAAAAATGGCCGGTGGACACCGCCTCCAGCGTTCTAGCACCAGTTTCAGTGAGGAAATGCAGCCCCTCGCACAGGAGGTCCTAGCCGCTGCTGCGTCCCAGCAGCAGCCGCAATCTGCACGTGCGGCTTTCCCCTCCCAAGGGGACCAAGGTGTTGGGCCCAGCAGGGCCGCCGCCGCCGCCGCTGGTGCGCCTCCCGACCCCCAGCAGGTGGTCGAGACTCCGGCCGCCAGGTCCGCCTCTGGGCAGCGTCGGGTGCCTCTTCGGCGTAGGCTCACTTTCAGCGAGGCCGGTCCCGGGAGCGCGCTGCTTGCGGCGCACGCTCTCCTCAGGCATCCGCCTGTTCAGGCGACTCCGGAAACCCCGGAAGGCCGCTGGATCCAAGAAGTCGCTGCCCTGGTCGGCACTGCTCGCCGCCAGGTGTTGGCCGAGAATTCTCGCGCCACCACCCAGCGTGGCGCCACCAGAACCGGCCCATCAACGGGTAACGTTCGCACAGGCCGAGGGGCCTCTAGGCGGAGCGCCACCCCCCTGGCCACGTCCGAAGCCCAGGACCTCCGCTTGCGTCTCAACGAGCGGAGGGGCCACGAAGATGCGCGCGTCACTCTCGAGTGCCAGTGGGAAACCCGGCAGGAGGCCGAGGCTGAGGACCAAGCTTCCTCTTTTCCGGCCCACGACCGCGAGGGTTCCCCGGCTCGCCGGCATTCTCCGCCAAGGAGCGCCGCCCGCGTCACGGGGTTAGAGAGGTGGCTAATTAGTTGGCCAGACCGTATCCATATAGGCTTCGTAGTTGTACGGATTCACTTGGTTACATGTTCAAGAACCGGTCCTTAGGACCCCACACAGGAACAAACACAAACCTACTGAATAGCACCACCTCAAACCAACCATCCTGTTAGGATCCATATACCATGTTTCTACAAAAGATTACCACTCCTGATTTAAGTTGCATAGGCATTAGTCAAGATTAACATTTTCCCCAACTATGACTGCACTAGCATATACTACCTATTTTAACAGACGACAAGGAATGATCATACAAATCTAGTAAACTCTAACATAAGATTCCAATTTAGACAAGCATGCATAGAAGGAATAAAATAGCTACACATGATTCCTAAAACAGGGGCAAAATGTTCGGACACTTGCCTTCAGCAGAGGGTTGCTCAAAGTTTTCGAAAAATTGATCCTGCAGATTCCCGAACTGATCACCTTCTAAACAACACATCAAAAAAGCATACAAGTTAAACTACTAAGAACAGTAAACCAAACATTACTAAAACTAGGTAAAAATTCTATAAAAAGATTCTACACATAGCTACGAATATTTGAGCGTAAAAATCACGTAAATCGGTGCTACGAGCAAAAAGTTATAAGCTTTTGATGTTCCAGGGGCTTTTATACAAATTTTACTTAATTTCAGAGATTTTCTATATTTATTTTAATTATTAAAATCCTTTTTATTGCACCAGCTGACGCCATAAACCGAAATTGAATTATTTTTATGCTAAAAAAGGAAAAAAAGGATGGATCGGGTCCACAAGTTGTGAACCGAAGGGGAGGAGCTCGGTCCACCGGTCCACCATGGACCGTAGGTGTCGGCGGGCTAACAGCGGCGGGGCGGCCGGAGAGCGGCTCGAAAGGCACTCCGGCAACCGGGCTTCGCCGATGAGCGGCGAAAAATGTAGAGGAGCACGTGGGGTTCTCACATAAAGGTTCTCAAAGGCGGAGAGGCTTGGAGGACGGTGGGCGACGACGAGGTGCGGTTGGCAGAGCTCGGGCATGGTAGCGGGCAGTTTTGGGTGGTGGAGAGAGGTCTATGACCGATGCAGCGGGGTCCTCGAGCACCTGCGCACACGGTGATGGATCCCCTTGGTCAAAGAAGGCTCGCCGGTGGAGAATTGGCACGACGGAGCTACTCACCGGAGGCGGAGAAGGTGACGGCACCAGCGACAATTTTGAGTGAGAATAGGGGCGAGTGCGGGTGGGAAGAGTGCGAAAACTCGCCGGCAAGGCCTCGTGCGGCTTATAAAGGCGCAAGGGTGAGTGGGGCGGTTGGGCCACAAATAGAAACGGCCGGCAGCGGCGTGGGCCATCAAGGTGTCGGTTTCCTCATCAATTCGGAATTAGAGTGGGGGATTAAAGAGGGAAAATGGTGGGAAGGCTTTGATGGGGTTTATGGCTTCGATTCCGGCCGTTTTGGGAAGGGGAGAGGAAGTAGGGAGGCGTAGGATTGCGCGGCGACCAGCGGAGGGGAATGAGCCGGGCGACGGGAGGAGGAAGGGGAGCTTGGGCTCGATGGCATGGCGCAGCTATGGCTCGACACGACGGCTTGGCTTGAGCCAGGCCCACTGGTAAGAGAGAGACGGCGGGAGGGCAAAGCGGCTCCGGCGCGGGGTGGCTGACTCAACCGGATGGGCTTCGGCCCGAGAGAGGAGATGGGGATGGCGGAAAACAAATGGCCTTCGGCCCGGGTGGGAGAAGGAGGGGGAGCCGACCAGAAAGAGAAAAGGAGAGAGGGAGAGAAGGGGGCTGTGGGCTGGATTTAGAAAAGGATACGCCCCGAAAGGATTTTGGAATTAGGAAAAGCCTTATCTTTTTATTTTTAAATCGTTTTCGTAGAGAGTTCTTTAAAAGAGCATCTTCTAGCGTATTTTTGTAAATATTTTTCACGCATGAAAACCTATTGCAACTACGATAGCATGAATGCATCAAACATAAATATAACCCCTGGCAAATTTAAATTTAGAAGTTAATTTCTTCTATTTTGAACAAAAATCTACCTCTCCTATTTAATTCTAGCAAAATTTTAAACTATTGCAAAAATTGAAAGTTTAGGGTGTTACAGAATTGGGTAGCACCTATTTGTTGCACAAGTTCCTACCTTAATATAATGTTAATGTCTACTTAAAAGTAATCCGATACGCATAGCAATGTCTATGTTACCAGTAGAAATCGAGCGGTGGAATGTTCTATCATTCACGAGCTATATGGTTTAATTATTATTCACAATAAAAATGATATTGGAATAATAAGTTGTGAGAATTAGACGAGATGTAGGCGGTGTTAGCGGCAGATCGAGAGAGGGACCTAGATGCCACATACCACTTGTATCGTTTAAGCACCGTTTGTTGACGCTGTTGATTTAAGCATTTTTTTCATACTTTCACATATCCGAATAGGAAAAGGATAAGTGAAATATTGTAATTTGTCAAGTTCATTTGACTTATACGACGATGATATGAGCGAGCGAGCTTGAAAGAGGCACCTTAGGTTACTCCAAAAGTAGACCTAGGCGGCCTTCACATACTCAAGTATGAGAACAAAGGTTCGTGGTTGGTACGTGAATGGCTATCACGTTAATTATCGCTTCCAACTGATGGATTGTATGGAGGGTGGTCTCGTGTCATGTGGGTAAAGATGTACTCCCTTGTAGGGTGTAAATTTAGTTCGAAATATTACATTCTCAACTATGAATAAGCCTAATGTTCATTAGACGTCATTGTAGAGTCTCATTTGATATTTGTGGTATGGTAGTATGTTGGATGAATGAGGTGGTTCTTAATGTCTTATATTAAGGATATCATATGTTGTTATATGTGGGATGAGATGTGGTAGTTCCTTTATGTTTTAGGTTAAGATGATCATGTTAATATGTTGTCTATGATTATATTCTTATGGTCATGCTAGGAAACTCTAAGTGTTAAGTTATGTTGGGTGTTCATATGTTTATGTCATTAAATTATCTTTCACATAATTTAACTTTACCTTGTGATCTATTTCTTGCTAATCCATCAAAATGCATTATCCTTAGAGTTGGAAATGTATATATCCATATATGTAGGTCTTGCGAGTACTTTCGTACTTATTGTCTTTATTGATTGTTTTGTAGGTGAAGTTTAGGTGCCGACTATTTTTGCATCATCGAGAGCTGTGTTGTGATGAGTAGTTGATATACTACTACTAACCTTAGTCGGTTGCCTTGTGAACAAATGATGTCACATTTTTTTAGTTTCTTTTAATCGATTCGTCATTTATGTATAACCGTACAAGATATTACTTTATCACTTTATTAATAATCTAGTGTCCTTTCTTGTAGATTGAGAGGTCATAGAATTCATTGTAATATATAGAGCCTTATTAAATTATCAACGTTATCACATGAACAAGAATAGTAATTAAATTTCAGATATGAACACTTGTATATTTGTGATGTGATGTACATGTTGTAGAGATATGTGTTGGATAATAGTTTTTCTGGGAATTATTGAAATAGACATATTGGGACTACCGGAATTGCCTTCATTTCAATTGAATGGTGCATTGAGTCATTACATTAGTTGAGGTTTAATATGTGTCATGCTTTTTGGTAAGTGTATGTTAGCTCTCAACTTAAGTAGACAATCGGCTATTCAATTGAATTCAGTGCAGTTTGATCGTGTCTCCACATGTTCCAAGCAAGATAGAAATAAGGCCCCGCTTGGATAGGTTGCAGCTTCTGCAAAAGTAGCTGCTGGTTGGTTGGCCAGGGAAACGGCTGTGGTTGTTGGGCTTCTATGCTGGGAAGAAAGCCGTTTGGATAACTAGCTTTTGGTTAGGCTGGTTGTCTGCCGTAGCTGTGGCTGAATGAGGAAATGTTTGAAATACCGTTGGTTTAATTGATTAGTTGTAAATATGTTGTTAAAGCGTAATTGGCATGTTTGAACCCTGATAAAGCTATAACAACATATGTCAACCTTTCTCATACCCGGAACCACCCACTTTCAATGCCCCTATGGCATCGGGGTTACCGCGAGTGTGTCCCAGACACCTCTAGCTCCCCACCACCTTGCTTCTCCTTTTGTTTTTCTCTTACGCGTCATAGAATCGCAAGGCAAGTGTCAGCACGGCATATGATAATCAGCTTACCTTACCATTAGATCAGCATGTGGTCAGTATAAAAACTGCTAGAGCCAACTGCATCAATAGACGGCCTTAAACGATGTAAGCGGTCTATGGCATCCGGGCTCCTCTCCCAAACTACCTAGAGGACTCCCCCTGGGCAGAACATACCCCTAACACCGCCCAAATCTCGCCTCAATCTCACATCTCAACCATCCATCTTAACCTCATCTTTATATCTATGAACAGTGATTAAGCCCTAGGCTAATGAACAACGATAGCAATGTTGCTCGACTTCTACCGAGGACCTAAGCATTGCTATGCACTTCCAATAATCCTTGAAGGTAGACACCAACTATATCATCAAGGCTATAAGGATAAGGATTCATCAATAAGTCAATGTAGAGACAATGCATCAACATAGGTTATATCCTTATCAACCTGACACTGGACTCAACATATGCAAACATATATAAAGCATAATTTATCAATTTGAGACTCCATTTAATTTGAACAAAGGGTGCATTATGCTTAGATACTTGCCATGCTGCTTTGGGGTTTGCCTGATACTTCCTACACATAACTCACAGAAATGCGAAATGTTGGCGTTGTCCTCGATCACACTCACGTCACGCTCTGGTCCTTCGTTCACTAATGAAGAATGCATGCATTTGATGAGGACATCCCTCCTACGGATGCAAACGAAACTCCTCAAGTTGCTGTGCAAGGTCCAATTACTCGCGCTCGCGCTCGACTCTTAAATTTACAGGTGAACTCGTTCCTAAGCAATTCTTTTTGTGAGTTTGAGAATAAATTGCTACCTAATGATTTAATTGTACTTAGAAACACAGGAGAGGACCAGCAAGGGCGTGGAGAAGGCCTTCGAGGTGTGGAGGGCCAGCGCGGACGTCCGGTTCAAGATGGAGGCCCAAACCGATTCGATTTCGTTTCTGTTTCGGACTCTAGAAACAGCCCGCACTAAAACGGACGCCCAGGTTGCATACGGAGTCGGATTTGGGCGTACTATAGATGGATGGAAAGATAATTTCAAGACTCTTCCAATGGAACCAGTATCAGGCTCAAATTCATCTGGAGTTAACGGGAATCGTCCGAACAAGTTGACATCCAGAATCTGTCTCGGCGATGCGACGTCGTATTTTGGTCTTTGGGCTTTGTATCGTGTTGGAGCCCAATAGGGGCGCGTCCAGAGGGTCTTGCGCGACCCTAGAGTCTCCATAAACAGCCGTCGTGCCGTCGTTTAGGGTTGGGTTTTGCTTAAGTTAATCTGTCAAGAACAGTTCGCCGCTAGATCTGTTTGTGAGACCCCAACTTGTGAGCTTAATCAATTCATCTGCAATTTTCCAGATTGTGTTCTTCTTGGTTCTTGCTTGTGTCTTCGATTCGCAGGCAAGGATTAGCCTTCGTGGCGAGGTCAATCGCGCAGCGCACGGTTGATAACCCGAGGAGAAGTGGTGCTGCGATTGCGGGGTTCGAATCTTATTGATTGGAAGCCGGATCATTTGTGTCAAATCTCCACCAAATCGTTAGTTATCCCCACCTGACGGAAGATCGAGACCCCCTGTTCCCATCAAGTGGTAATCAGAGACTCAGGTATAACCGTCAGGCTTACCCTAGTTCGCGTGTGTTTCTGTCTTTCGTCCCATAGTCCACAAAAACAAAAAATTTAGGTTCTAGTTTACCCGTCCTACAACCGTGTTTAGCCTTTGCATAGTCACTTTCAGAGTCCGTAGTGTTGAGTTTATGTCCTAGTTGTGTCTTTGTTGCTGGTTTAGTGCGTGTTTTAGTTCAATTGTGTTTCCCCTTTGCAACCCTAGCCGCCACCTCCACAGCTCATAGCCGCGCAATTTTTTTTGATCGTCGTTTTCCTACCATATTTGTTTGATCCGGTGCTAGGGTTCATCAATTCCACCAGTTTCCACCATCATATACACCTACCCAGATCACCACGCCACTCCAGACCAGTGTCCATATATCCGCTGCCACCGTATCACCCCCCACCGCCAATCCAATTGTGTTTTTCCCCATCTGAAAATCATAATCGGAAGCCATAATTTCAAACGGCCATAACTCCCTCATACGGACTCCGAATCAGGAAATTTTTGATTCTACGGACATCTACACGAAATTTCCCATCCACTGGCCATCGCTTTGCCGATTTTGACGATTTTAGAATCCCCAAATTCGTCTCAGAAAATTGTCTGTTCGAGCTTCGAAGTTTTGGCACGCTTTTTAAAGATTTTGCAGAAATTTCCTAGGCCACATCTTAAGTCTGATTGAGCTGCAACTTTGTGTGGTTCCTTTTCCAGTGCGCCTATTGGAGAAAAAAATATCAAAAAAATAAAAGAAAAAAGTGAAAGATTTTGATTCCTACTAGTGCTTGGCTGTCACGATAGCGTCCATTGAGCTCGATTCCAGAGAGGCTGTTTTGCTGAATTGTGCTGGTTTTTGCCTAGTCCGTGAGTTGCTGTTGTTTCTCCTATCCATACTTGAGCCTTCCTTGTTAGCACTCCTGTTCTAGGACACGTATAGGCCAGCAACTAGGACAAGTGTACTTTGGACCTTTATTCAGCATTGCTATCTGTTATTGAATTGTGTTCCACTCACATACATTTTTTTTGTGTGCCCTCCGAGCTCCACATATCATCTTCTGATCAATACAGTTTTGACCTTGCAATCGCGGTTTCACTCCTTCTCGGTAAGTATCACGAACCAGCCTCCGATTGTACCGTCCTCTGTATTGTGTTTTTCGTAAGATACTTGTAAGCGCTCAGTAAGACGCATTAGAGTGTGTGCCTTTTCCCACCAAAGAGAGCGTAGTCGGATTACCAGAGAGAGCATAGTTGGATTATTAGGGATAACCTTCACTGTTTGTTCCTGTTTTTGGTGTTTACAATGGCAGGAGATGATATGAAGATTCCCACAGATTTCAACGAATGTGTCAGTCACGAAGAGCTAGAAGCTGCTCGGCAGCTTATGGAGGAAAAGATGGAGGAAACGGTCCGCAAGTCTGTCCATGACGCGCTTATTGCGATGCAGCTTGGCACCATGCTGGAGCGGGTGGACAGACAGGTGTCCGAGCTCACTGATAGAATTGCTGCATTGGAGACACGTCCACCTCCACACCCACAGAACACCGGTCCACGCTTTCCAGATGACGCGGTGTTTGATGCCAACGGTAATTACGTTGAAGCAGCTACCAAGGAAGCACGCCTACGACGTCGTCTCCGCACCAACACAGAAGGTATGGGTGGTGCTCACCATCAGCATGGTAATAATAATCGTGTACCCGATGATCCTTATGCTAAGATTAAATTCACAATACCATCTTTTTCGGGTCATTATGATGCTGAGGGATATCTGGATTGGGAGATGACAGTAGAGCAGAAGTTTTGTTCCCACCTTGTGCCTGAGCAACATAGAGTTAGACAAGCCACTAGTGAGTTTAAAGATTTTGCTATCATTTGGTGGACGGGCTTAGCTGCAGATGGTGCTTTACCTACCACGTGGGAAGAACTTAAGGTGGCTATGCGTGATAGATTTGTTCCCCCATCTTATCATAGAGACTTGCGTAAGAAATTGATGCGTTTAGAGCAAGGGGATAAATCTGTGCAGGATTATTATGGTGACATTCAAAAGGGGTTGATGCGTTGTAGCATCGTGGAGGGGAATGAGGATTTCATTTGTCGTTTTTACTCGGGATTGAGGCGTGAAATTCAGGACATAGTTGATTTTAAGGAATTTAACTCTGTCGGCCAGTTGTTCCAGTTTGCTATGCTTGCAGAGAAGGAATTGCAGGGACGCCAACAGCATAAAACCCGGAGTAATTTTGGCGCTTCCTATGCGCCAAAGACGACTACATCAGCACCTCCTTCGAGTGCCCGCGTACCACCACTACTACCACCAGCTCAGGCCGCTGGTAAGCCTTCTTTGCAGGTACCCGCCAAGAAATCAGATTCAGCGCCTTCCAGTGGTCGCACTTCGAGCATTCAGTGCCACCGCTGCCATGGGCTTGGCCACGTGAAGAAGGATTGCCCTAGCCAACGGGCGTACATTGCTACAGATGATGGCTACATTAGTGCTTCGGATGTTGATGAGGATGATGACACGAGTGCCATTTCCGGCGATGACAACATGTATGATGCCAATGCTTTGGGTGGTGCTGCCACGGCGGGTTTCCGGAACATTATTGTGCAGCGTGTCCTTAGTACTCAGCTTGAGCAATCAGAGAGGCAGCAGCGCCATAATTTGTTCCAAACCTTCTTCGTCATCAACAATCGACGTGCCCGTGTTATAATTGATGGAGGAAGCTGCAACAATTTGGTGAGTTTAGATTTTGTCAAAAAGCTTGGCTTGGCCACAAGACCACGGCCACACCCCTATCATATTCAGTGGTTTAATGATTCCGGCAAGGTTAAGGTAACACAAACAGTACGCGTGCATTTTTCCATTGGTATATATTCTGATTTTGCTGATTGTGATGTAGTACCTATGGAAGCATGCTCTCTTTTGTTGGGTCGACCTTGGGAATATGATAATGATGCACGTCACCATGGTAGAAGTAATAAATACACCTTCATGCATCAGGGAAAGAAAATTACTTTGCTGCCTTTAACTCCTGCTGAAATTGTTCAAGCTGAAAAGGATAGAGCTGAAAGTGCAAAAAATGAACCTCATGTTAAACCTGAAAATCAGCAAGCAATTAAATTGGAAGCCCCTGTCATGCTTGCAACAAAATCTGATCTTTCTGGACTTCATGATGATGATACTTGCTGCTATGCCTTGATTTGCAAAGATGCTTTATTTTCCATTGATGATATTGCTAGCACTTTCCCTGCACCTGTGACTAACCTTTTGCAGGAGTTCAGAGATGTTTTCCCCTCTGAGATACCTCCAGGCCTTCCTCCCATTCGCGGGATTGAGCATCAAATTGATTTGATTCCTGGAGCGAGCTTGCCCAACCGTGCTGCATATAGGGCCAACCCTGAGGAGACTAAGGAGATTCAGCGCCAAGTCCAAGACCTTTTGGACCGCGGGTATGTACGTGAGAGCCTTAGTCCTTGTTCTGTTCCTGTCATTTTGGTTCCAAAAAAAGATGGCAGTTGGCGCATGTGTGTCGATTGTAGAGCCATTAACAACATCACCATCCGGTACCGTCATCCTATTCCTCGATTAGATGATATGCTTGATGAGTTAAGTGGTTCTAAGATTTTCTCTAAGGTTGATTTACGCAGTGGTTACCACCAAATTAGAATGAAATTGGGCGATGAATGGAAAACTGCCTTTAAAACCAAGTTCGGCTTGTATGAGTGGTTAGTCATGCCTTTTGGGTTAACTAATGCACCTAGTACTTTCATGCGTTTGATGAACGAAGTTTTACGCCCATTTATTGGCAAATTTGTGGTGGTTTATTTTGATGATATCTTGATTTACAGCACATGTTTATCTGAACATCTTGATCATCTACGTGCTGTTTTTGATGCTTTGCGAGCCGCGCGCTTATTTGGTAACCTCGAGAAGTGCACCTTTTGCACCGAACGAGTCTCGTTTCTTGGCTATGTTGTGACTCCACAGGGCATTGAGGTGGATGAGGCCAAGGTGCATGCCATTCAGAGTTGGCTTTATTCAATTGATCTTTTGCCTCTACCTACTTCTGAGTGAGTACATAGTGATGCTACGGAGCGTGCTGATTTTATTTTGAAATTGCATGCTTCAATTAAAGAGAACATAGAAAAGATGACTGAAAAGTATAGAATTGCTGGTAGTCAAGGTAGAAAGGAAGTTCAACTTGAACCAGGTGATTTAGTGTGGTTGCATTTGAGAAAAGATAGATTTCCAGATTTGCGAAAGTCTAAATTGATGCCACGTGCTGCTGGTCCATATAAAATTTTGGCAAAGCTTAATGACAATGCATATAAGCTTGAGTTGCCTCCCGAGTTTGGGGTTAGTCCCACTTTTAACATTTCAGATTTGAAGTCATATTTGGGAGAAGAAGATGAGCTTGAGTCGAGGACGACTCCTTTTCAAGAGGGGGAGGATGATGAGGACATCCCTCCTACGGATGCAAACGAAACTCCTCAAGTTGCTGTGCAAGGTCCAATTACTCGCGCTCGCGCTCGACTCTTAAATTTACAGGTGAACTCGTTCCTAAGCAATTCTTTTTGTGAGTTTGAGAATAAATTGCTACCTAATGATTTAATTGTACTTAGGAACACAGGAGAGGACCAGCAAGGGCGTGGAGAAGGCCTTCGAGGCGTGGAGGGCCAGCGCGGACGTCCGGTTCAAGATGGAGGCCCAAACCGATTCGATTTCGTTTCTGTTTCGGACTCCAGAAACAGCCCGCACTAAAACGGACGCCCAGGTTGCATACGGAGTCGGATTTGGGCGTACTATAGATGGATGGAAAGATAATTTCAAGACGCTTCCAATGGCACCAGTATCAGGCTCAAATTCATCTGGAGTTAACGGGAATCGTCCGAACAAGTTGACGTCCAGAATCTGTCTCGGCGATGCGACGTCGTATTTTGGTCTTTGGGCTTTGTATCGTGTTGGAGCCCAATAGGGGCGCGTCCAGAGGGTCTTGCGCGACCTTAGAGTCTCCATAAACAGCCGTCGTGCCGTCGTTTAGGGTTGGGTTTTACTTAAGTTAATCTGTCAAGAACAGTTCGCCGCTAGATCGGTTTGTGAGACCCCAACTTGTGAGCTTAATCAATTCATCTGCAATTTTCCAGATTGTGTTCTTCTTGGTTCTTGCTTGTGTCTTCGATTCGCAGGCAAGGATTAGCCTTCGTGGCGAGGTCAATCGCGCAGCGCACGGTTGATAACCCGAGGAGAAGTGGTGCTGCGATTGCGGGGTTCGAATCTTATTGATTGGAAGCCGGATCGTTTGTGTCAAATCTCCACCAAATCGTTAGTTATCCCCACCTGACGGAAGATCGGGACCCCCTGTTCCCATCAGCATTGATGAGCATGAATGACATGCAATGACGGATGCTCCATAGCGCATGGCAATAGTGGAGATGCAATGCATTATGGCCTGAGCTTAAAGCATCAAATATTTCCTAATTTGGATTAATGTTGAGCATTTAATTATTTCCTGGATTAATTAAGCTTAACAAAAAGCTTAGACTTAATTAGAAAATTAATTCATACTTAATATGAGGGTGATTATTTGTAATGAGCAGGGAATCAATTAATAAGATTTACAAAATTGATTTCATCAATTATGGAGCCACCAAACACAAAGCTTAGACTTAATTAGAAAATTAATTCATACTTAATATGAGGGTGATTATTTGTAATGAGCGGGGAATCAATTAATAAGATTTACAAAATTGATTTAATCCATTATGGAGCCACCAAAATTGATTATGGATTAATGGAGCTCAAACCTATTTTATTAACCCATGTAATTTAAATACATATTTAATAGATCCCAATATTTGTAACTTGTAGATAATGATCATATAAACCTAACAAAATTGTTTCATGATTTTTTGGAGCTATATACAATTTTCTATGCATTTTACGAGGTTCAGCCGATTAAACAATGCAAAACAACTCTATTTCGCATTTTTGGGAATATCCAAATTAAAAAGACCCGAAAACCGTTTTGCACATAGGCCGAGCTAGCCACGGTCACTGATAGTGTCCCCGATCACTTTGACTCCTGTCAAAATTGACCCGGAAGCCACGCGGGTACACTGCCGAACTTCACCGGCGGCAAGCGGCAGCTTGAGCAGCCATGCACCAACAACTCTAACGAAACACGGGGATCCCATTCAAGGCACACGCAGACGGCGGGCTCCGTCAGAACGGGTCTGCAGTGTTGCTCCGTGCTTGCGCTGCTCTGCACAGAGTGAGAGACAGAAAGGAGAGTGAGCAGAGAGAGCCGAGGAGGGCAAGGGATAAGAGCGTGACCAAGGTTTCCTCTCGAAGGATCAGGCGTGGCTCGATGGTGTGCTATGTTTGCCAGCTACCAAGTTAGCAAAAGCGGCAGCCGCTCCTGAGTAGTGCTCGGCGAGTGAGAGGAGGTGAGAGGCAGAGAGAGAGGGATGACATGTGGGGCATGGTGAATAGTGACAACCGAGTAAAATATCCCCACCACTTCTTCTATCCAAAAGAAAGCCTTCCCTTGGTACATAAATTATGGGATGAATTTTATGTGAAACTATAATTCATGAGAAATCCATTTTAACATGTTTGATCCCAATAGCCTGAGCCGATTTTCAATTAACATTCTCCAAAGATGCAAGCTTTTCTAACTTGTGGTAATTTTTATACCTTCAAAATCATTCCCAAAAATTTGGGAAAATTCACCAATATTCCTCATTTAACATGTACTAATTTCTAAAATTATTTCCAGCCCTATTTTTCATAGAAATATTCTGAGTTGCTTCACAAAGCACCACTTAACATTAATTTTCACAATTTGAGTTTAATTTAAAACACATGCCAAAAATTTATCAAAACAATAAACATGATTCTAATGATGCTCATCAATGCTTAATGACCGGGTTAACTACTTTGGGCCATCACATGTAATATAAGTTTTTGGGGGATGGGTTTAAACACACCCTTCCCCCTTCATCCAGTGCTGCTGAACCAACTCGAGACAAAAGACTTCATAGCCTCATTAGAGCCTAGCCACTCCTTTAGTGCATTAACTCTAGCAAGGATTTGATAGTTTGGCTTGGAAAGTGAGATTGAGTGCTAGTGAGCTTAATCCATCTTTTGAGCACTTGAATTCATCGTTAAGCCGTCGACTCACATTTGTTACTCTTGGAGCTCCGAGCTCCTAGACGGTTAGATATCACCCGGTGTAACACCCTAATTTTTTAATTTTTGCCAATTTATAAAATTTGCTAGAATATACTTTTGAGCTTAAATGATTTCAAAAGATAACATGCTATTTTCATAAAAAGAGAATCTAATTTTGACATAGGACATATTTGAATATGTGCATCCATGCTGTCCTTAGGCATGTACGGTTTTTGTTTGTGTGGTGTAGCCCTTGTTTGAGTTGAATTTGCTTCAAATCCAAACTTCAAATGAATTTAAAAAATCAACATAAAAAGAAAAAAAAAGATAAAACCTCAGTGGGCCGTCCCTCTCTCCCTTTCGGCCCACCCAACCAACCAGCCCGGCTTGCCCTGCCTTCCCTCCCCTCCTCCTCTTCCCGCCTGGACCGCGCCCCAGCCCAGTGCTTCGGCCCGCGCAAGCAACAACGCCAGCCCTCCCACAGCCGAAAGTGCCAAGGGTTTTTCCGCCTTCGCCTGTGCCACTACCATGCAAGGCCCGTTGGTCAGATCCGTCCCCAACCCAGAGTTTGTTGCGCCGCTGCTGAGTCCGAGATGGAAATGCCGCCGCCAACGAGACCCGGTCCGCCCCGAAGCATCTCCTAGGTGCCTACATAATCCTCGTGACCCTCTCGTTGTTTTCCCCAAATCAATCCGCCAAATTCCAGCACATCCGCCGAGATCCATCGGCCTCTGCCGCCATTAGAGCCGCCTCAGTCGAGGTTGCCGCCCTATCACCCCAGAGCCGTTTTACGTTGCCTGAGCCCACCAGCAGAGCCGCAGGCCCTCCCTGGATCTTTTGCCATCATTGCCTTCGTCTTTTGGTCGCTGGAGCCGCTGTTCCGATGAGATCCCGAGCCCTCCGCTGCCTCCACCGTCGCCGACGCCACTCTGGTGTTGCATCGCTCTCGGTAAGCCTCAAAACGGATTCTCCATGAGCTTCTTGTTGTAGTACGCTGCTTGTCATCATCACCGGTGAGCTGGAACCCTATTCTGGCGAGATTCCGGCGATAGCATCACCGTCAACCCCTCGGCTCCGCCATGCTCCCACTCTCTGGTCACCCCCTTCTCTTTGAGCCATTAGAACTATCACATGCGGTCCAGATTAGATCACTCATATACCCCTCCGTTGACCTATAGCAAGTTGTTACGTGTCTGCCTTAAACCAGTCAGTAGCCACGCCACCTCACCTAGCCACCTCAGCTGCCACCTAGCCCTCTTTGCTGATGTGTCATGCCTAGTCGAGCCGAGTCAGCCGCCACGCGTTAAATAAAGGATTTCCAATATAAAAATTATTCGGTTAATTTCTAGAAATTGGTAATTTTGCAATTTAGCTGATAAACTTTTCTATAATTACAAAAAGAGCCCTATCTTTTTACACTTAGGTCCTTGAATATTTCTAAAATTACATATAGGTCCTTCTATTTTTATAAAAAGGTCCCTAGACTTTCTGTTATTTACAAATAAGTCATTTTCTTTTCAAGATAAACCCTAATCTTGTTTTTAGTATATCTTTTTCGTCGTAGCTCCATTTTAAGCGATTCTTGCGTCGTTAGATTCATTTTCAGAGCTCTATCTTTCTAGATAGGTTTTATCTTGTTGTTCTTTTGTTTTGTGTTTTGTTCTTAGTGTATTTTGTTTGTGTGCTTTGTCGGTAATTGTGCGATTAGTCACCAACGCACCGAATGAATTTAAGGAACATCAAGACTAGGGGCAAGAATACATTGAGCAGCAGCAAGGAGAAGGCAAGTGTCCTTGATCATCTTAAACATATGTTTTTAAATGTTTTGTTTTACAAGTTGCATGCAGTGTTTGTCAATATGATGGGTAGTCACCTATGTTAGGGTTTTCCCTAGATTTTCCCTTATCATCCTTTGGAACCTAGATGGTTTATGGTTAGGTGTCTTTGTTGAGTAGATTGCTTAGCCTTGCTTTTGGGGATACTGGGAAGTGTCATAATCTTGACTAATGAACATATGCAACAATGGTGGTTAATTTGTTAATGGTGTAGGAACATGGAACCTTAGTGTTCGGGGAAAATAAACCAGCCTAAGGATAATGGTTGAAGATTACTATCCAGGTCCCTCCGGAGCCTTGATCTCTAGATCCTCAGCTAAAGGCTCGACCTCCAAAGCCATCAGACTCCTTCGCACCACCTCTTCGTACCTGCGAAGCCTTCCCTTGGCTTAACCAGCCCGTCCTCCCGAAGGCTCAGCCTCCCAAAGCCCAGCCTCCCAAAGCCTCTGAAACCTCAGTCTCCCGAATCCTCGGTCCCCCGAAACCTCCTGCCTCCCGATGTCTTCACCTCCCGGAGCCATGCCTCCCAAAGCCCCCGCCTCTAGTTGCTCGGGCTGGCTTCCCGGAGGCTACAGGGTGAGTCATCAGGCCTTAGGAAAGATCTGCCAAAAGGGGAGCACCAGTCATGCTTTGCCTGCAAGGAAGTGACCGGCATTAAATGCCTAGGCTGGTGGACACTGCTCTGACACCCCGGTGTAATGAAGGCTATCCTGGCACCCCTGACAATGCGGTGTTGGGTCACAGTTGACGGCCGGCTCACCCCCTTCAGGGGGCAGGCACCAAGATAGTTACTACAGTGAGTATTTATCGCCCACATAGAGTAGAAAGTAGTTATCTGAGATAACGCCCAATAATTCGGTCAGATCCTAGATATTTGTATATTATGATAACTTGTATGCCAAGCTACACATGACCCTATAAATAGGAGCCCTGGTCGCCTGGGAAGGAAAGGAAAAGGGGAACAAAGGGAAAGGAAAATAGAGGTGAAAAAACACCAAGTCACGCTATGGTACTCCCCCCTGATCGATCCATTTTTTCTACCATCAATACAGTCATGGTGTTCCTTCCTCTTAAACTTTGTCTTCAATCTTGAGTCTCCTCCTTAGAAGAAACTCTAGCCGTATTTGCTGGGGCAAGACGAACTCTTGCTTCAACAGTGCGTCATCCATTGGGACTTGAACATAGAAGTGCTAAGAGAGGTAAGAATCCACCAGGAAAACCACCAAAGTGCTAGCCAAAACCGCCATACCCACCGTTTCAAGCATGAAACCATATGCATGGCTATCTCAGCCATGCACACCGTATGCATGCCTCAGCCCCGCTGCCATAGGGATGGCGTTCCTCCAACCTTGGCCAACCCAGAACCTTGGGTCGGTACAGGAACCCTAGATAGCGCAGAGGCCTTCCAGCCTCTGCACGACAAAGACCTCGCTGCTTCAGGAGAGGACGCGGCCAAAGCCACAGCAAAGCAGGCTACCTTCTAGTGGTTTTGGGCCGTCAAACCCAGGAGTGTTCCCGTCTAGGCTTAGTCCCAAAGTATCCCCTTCGACAACACCTGGGATACCTCGGGTGAGCCAACATCTTCGAAAAGTCTGTCCACCCAGCGTCCTCCTTGGGCCCCTTAGGCGAAAGAGGGTTCCAAGGAGATGTAAGGCTCCAGGGTGCGCAGACCCCACCAACGCCTCTGACACCGCCCTCACAATACCAACCGCGCGTAGGGAACCTCAAGACCACCTCGTCCAGGGAGGCATAGTTAGAACCACCTTGGCTCCAAAAGCCGGTTCACCTAACAGCCTCGACGGTCTCCCAAAGGGGAAGGAGACCTTGGGGAAACCACAGGGTCCAGGACACACCGCCTTCAGCAGCAACCCCAATGACAACTCCAAGCTCCAGTGTCCCGGAGGCACACGGGTGAATCCTGCACGGACCCGGGCGCGGCCACAACACCAACGACTGTTGCACCCTCATGACCTTTCAGGAGGAATACCTCGGAAGGCATGTAGGATACCTGGTCGCAGAAGGAGCTGGCGAAGGACAACGCAGGGTTTGGAGGCCTGCGGCAAACTCTCGGGCAAATCCCTAGCTCCTCAACCCTACACCGTCACTACGAACCCTACTACCAACAGTACAATATCCCAGCAACGAGAACTGAGTCTGGGACATGTCGTCGCCAGGCTTTGAATGAATTACCTCCAGAGCAGGGCAACGGCTAAGGGCCGAGGCGGTCGAGAACCGCCTCTCCTGACTAGCCTTTGGCTACGTCTCCAACATACCGTCGTCAGGCTCCAGACGGATTACCTCTGGAGTCAGGCAACGGCTAAAGGCCGAGGCAGTCGAGGACCACCTCTCCCAACTAGCCCTTGGCTACGCCTCCAACATGCTGTCGCTAGGCTCCGGACGGATTACCTCCAGAGCTGGCAACGGCTAAGGGCTGAGGGGGTCAAGCACCACCTCTCCCAGCCTAACCATAGGCTTCGAGGCCTCCAAGCCTTACAATAGAGGCCTTACTTCTACAAAGGTACGCCCACTATTAACTATCGGTAGTTTACCTAGTGATCTATCTTTTATACAGCAAGATTAGAGTATGTTGGAGGCCTTCAACCTTACTGCTAGAAGTCTTTTACAATAGATAGCCACTAGGTAGAGGCAGTAGAACTTAAGTTACAACCTCATTTAGCATTAATAGTTATATAACCTAGCTATGTTTTATACTACAATCAGCTTCTTATTGCCAACAGTAGACTGCAAAACTTAGCTAGTATAACCATGCAAACGTACTATTCTTGACATATATAACTCTGCTAGCCTAACTCCACTGTATGTAGTCTTAATTGGGATAAAGTGGGCAACTTTAGTTAATCGATCAACTATGACCAATATTGAATCATATCGTCCTTGCGTACCGGGTAAACCGACAATAAAATCCATACCAATTTCTTCCCATTTCCATTCAGGTATCTTCAAGGGTTGCAGTAATCATGCTAATCTCTAATGTTCTACTTTGACCTTCTAGCAAGTATCACACATGGCTACGTATTCCGCAACCTTTCTCTTCATCCCATACCACCAGAAGCGATCCTTGAGATCTTGATACATCTTTGTACTTCCGGGGTGAATAGAATATGCTGAATCATGAGCTTCTCTCAGAATTATCCCATTAATATCCTTCTAGTTAGGCACACAAATTCTCTTTTTGAACCACAGTACCTTGACTGTCTTCTGTAAAATCTGGAGTTTTATCATCCTTAATAAGCTACCTAATTTCCTTGAGCTTCTCGTCCTCCAGTTGACCCTTCCGAATTTCTTGTTCAAGAGTGCAATTTAATTCCATGGTGGTTGTTTCCATATCTGCTACAAATCCAAGGTTGAGCTTCTCAAACTCTTTCTATAACCCAGGTTGACTATCTTGAACCGTCACCAAGTTACAGTAACTCTTCCGCCTCAAAGCATCAGTTACTACATTTGCTTTTCTCGATGGTAGTGAATTCCCACATCATAGTCCTTGATTAACTCTAATCATCTGTGCTGACGAAGGTTTAGATCCAGTTGGGTGAAGATATACTTTAAACTCTTATGATCCGTATATATCTCACACCGTTTTCCAAAGAGGCAATGTCTCCAAATCTTCAATGCATGAACCACAACTGCTAATTCCAGATCATGCGTAGGGTAGTGCTCCTCATGCTTCCTTAACTATTTTGACACATAGGCCACAACTCGAGCTTCTTGCGTGAGAACACATCCAAGTCCTTATCGCGAAGCATCATAGTAGATATCAAAATTCTTGCTAATGTCTGGTAGAACTAGCACTGGGGCTGTAGTCAATCTATTCTTAAACTCTTCAAAACTTGCTTGACAAGCAGGGCTCCACTTAAAAACCACGTTTTTCTGAAGCAGGGAGGTAAGAGGTTGAGCTATCTTAGAGAACCCTTCTATAAAGCAGCGATAGTATCCTGCCAATCAAAGAAAACTCCTGATCTCTGACACATTGGTAGGTGGTAACCAATTCAATACATCCTTTACTTTACTTGGATCTACGGCTAGACCTCCAGCCATTATGATATGTCTGAGGAAGGAAACTTGATCTAACCAAAAATCACACTTACTAAGCTTGGCATACAACTGATGCTCCCTGAGTGTCTGTAACACCATTCTCAAATGCTCTTCATGTTCTTACTCACTCTTAGAGAAAACCAAAATGTCATCAATAAATACTACCACAAATTTATCCAAGTAGTCCATAAATACTTTGTTCATAAGGTTCATGAAATAGGCTGGTGCGTTGGTCAATCCAAAAGACATGACGGTATACTCATAGAACCCATATCGAGTATTGAAGGCAGTCTTGGGCACATCTGACGGTCGAATATTTAATTGATAGTATCCAGACCTTAGATCAATCTTGGAGAACACTTGGGCTCCTCTCATCTCATCAAACAAATCCTCAATCTGGGGTAACGGATACTTGTTCTTAATGGTCACGTCATTGAGTGCTCTATAATCTACACACATTCATCGGGTACCATCTTTCTTATCAACAAAAAGAACTGAGTCTCCCCAAGGTGACGCAGTTGGTCCGATAAAACCTTTATCTAACTACTCTTGAATTTGTTTCTTTAATTTAGCTAGGTCATTAGCGGACATTCTATATGGCCTTTTGGCTATAGGAGTCGTATCGGGTACCAATTCTATAACAAATTCAATATTTCGATCTGGTGGCATACCTGATAATTCATCAGGGAAAACATCGGGAAACACGCAAACCACTCTGATCTGATCAATGGGTGCTTCTTCCAGTAGGTTGAGAGAACAATCCTCTATTGCTGGTATGGTAGCTACGAACTCAACTTTGGTTCCATCTCCATTTGTTAGACAAACTACCTTTCTGGCACACTCTATTACTTCATCATACTTGGCTAACCAATCCATTCCAAGAATAACATCTATGCCCTTAGATTCCAAGACTATAAGATTTTCTGGGAAGTCTACCCCCCTTATTTTAAGTCTTATCCTAAGACACATATACTTTGCCTTCAATCCTCCTCCAGGAGAGCTAATAAGCATATTATTCTTCATCATAACCATAGGCAAACCATGCTTTGCAACATATTGAGTACTTATAAAGGAATGCGAAGCTCCAGAATCAAACAAAACAGATGCATGTCGGGAGTTAACGAGGAACATACCGCACACCACATCCTGAGCATCACGAGTTTCCTCTGCTGTGACATGGTTGACTTCCACATGATCATAATTCTATTGTCCACGGTTGTTCTGACCGGGGTTCTGACTCCCACTGTGTGACTGAGCTGGGGCTGGAGTTGACGTTGGTGTGTTATTGGTTTTGGCCTGATCCTGCACCCTCTTAAGGTATTTACTCACATAGTGCCCTTCCTCTCCACAGTAGAAACATTGTTTGTTTAGGCCAGTAGTAGCTGGGATGTTCTTGACTTGAGGAGTAGTTGGTAGAGTTGATCGGGGTGTCTGACAGTCAGAGCGCTGAACAGGGACTTGCGACTGAGTCCGGTACTGAATGTTGGAATGGAACATAGGGCCTTGAGGAGACATCTAAGTTGCCCCATGGGAACGTGTGTTGCTTCCTTGTCCTTGGAAAGACATCTTCCTCTTCTTCTCATCCAGCTAACGGCGCTTGTGTTCAACCATCAAAGATTTGTTTACCATTGCTTGAAAATTGGGAAACTCTTGTGGAAGTAGAGCATACTCTATGTCATCATTCAGACCTTCCAGAAAATGTTCCTACTTCTTCTCATCTGTATCCACTTCATTAGGAGCATACCTGGACAACTGAGTAAACTTGGTCACATACTCCCTTACAGTCATTGGTCCTTGCTTCAGGCTCATGAATTCCTTCTTCTTCAAACAGACATCTCCTGACGCAAGGTGATGAGTGCGGAAACTGGATTTAAACTCCATCCAAGTGATAGCTGCTGGATTTTCATGTGCGGCACAGTATGCTTCTCACCAGTCTAGGGCTTGACCATCGATTGATGTGAAGCATAGAGAACCATCTCTCTATCATTGCACTAAGCAACCTGTAGCTTCCTTTCTATATCCTTCAACCAATCATTCGCATCCATAGGTTCCACTGCATGAATGAAGATTGGGGGTTGAGTTCTTTTGAATTCTCCAAGTCTTGATGGTTGATGCGGTTGAGGAACATGATTTGGTTGTTGCTGGTGCATCTGCACCATGGTTTGGGCTAGAGCTTGCAAGATGTGAGTTTGCATAGCCATCTGTTGTTCAAAGGTGATTGGAGGGGGCGGGGGTGGATTCTATTTGTTGTTATGGTTATGATATTGGTTTAGTGTTTGCTCAAGTAACCTAAGTAAGGACCTATTCGTGGAGCGACAACCCAAGAAGTAACGTACCAACCATGAGGCTGATATGGGTAGGGCATGACATACTAGTTAGAGTCTATCCAGTGTGTGCCGTGTCAGCACAAAAGGGGGCTTCTTGGTAGGAGTTGAACCCTTGTAAATCCTGGTGGTGAAACCTAGTGGGTAGACGTATACTGGATTAGTCTCTGGTTAGTGGAAAAATGTCATTTAGTGATTTCTTGGTGGCACACCACTCGTGTGTTAAGTGTTTCGTGAACACGGCAACATGGAATTCACTGACTCGTGGGGAAAGCTGGACAACCTCTGCAGAGCATAAAACTGTTATAACAGTCGTGCTCACGGTTATGAGACTTGGATTCTCACATGATTAGTGGGTTGTGGTTATGGGTTTGGTCATGGTTTTGGTTATAGTACAGGGACTACTAGATGGTTGTGGTATGCAAGGTGGGGAGCCTTGTATGCTGGGTGATAGACTATTTGGGTTACATTCACTTAATAACTGTTTAATGCCTTTTGAGTTCAAATATGTTTTGATTACTCGCATTTACGCAAACATACCATGTGTTAGGCTATTCTTGATATAAGCATGCATATCATTACTTTCCCACACTTGCTGAGTACTCTATGTGCTCACCCTTGGTATCTCCTACAAAACATATGCTGCTCAGTGGAAGACTTTGGAGATTTCCAAGACGACGACCTAGAGTTCTAGGAGCGTGTCTTCCAGTCGATTCCTGTGGAGTGCTTGGTCGCCAATGCTTTCGTCCCGCTGCCTTCATTTAGATGCTGTCATTTAGCTTTTGAAGTTGTTTAGGTGCAGACTTTATTGTAAGAAGTGAATGATTATAAGTTAAAATATTACTTTTGTTACTTCACCTATGACGTCCTTATGTGTGTTAAACTTCTTGGGCACACATAAGGCGTACTTGGTTTTGTCCGTTAAAACCAGGTGTGACAGAGGTGATATCAGAGCCATACTGACTGTAGAACCGCAATCCTAGATAGAATGGTCGTCCTAAGGTTTTTCCTAGTTCGTCTAAACCAATTAGAGCCTTTCCATTAGTTCTAATACTTGTCTCGTACTATCCATAAGATTATTTCTTATATCCCATCTCTTCCTTTTTAGATGGTTCGCTAGGTGCTTACTGCCCGTAAGTCAACCGGAGGATGTCCACCCATTCTTCAACGTGTTCCAACCGAAGAGGAGATTCATGACCCCACTTTCCAGAGTATGGACCTCGTTCCCGATGTCTATGAAAGTGATGGCCTTCACGCTGGACACCTTCCTCGCTTACTATGGGGAATACTTTCTGGACTTGGACATATAAAGAAGCCAGTCTACAGTGGAGTTAAGAAACAACACTCTGGATATGTAGAATGGAAGGTTGAAGTCACTATATATGATTAGGAGCGAAGCCAAGATGAAGGTCTAGAGGTTCGTCGAGTTGTGGGCATTCACTCAGCAATGGCCCCAGGAGCAACCTTCACCGCTGGTGTTCGAGATTCAGCTCGTCAAGCCATATCCCGTGTTCAAGATCAATATAACAGCAAGATGGTCGACTCTCCTTATGCATACTGTCTTCAGATAACTCGTGGAAGTAATGAACTGTTCGTGAAGAGTCCCTTTGGAGAAAACCCCAAGCTACGTGAACAAGTTGCACTCATTGTGGCCTTGGATGATGCACTAGACTGCACTTTATGGGAGTTGGGAGAAGTTCACCAACGCCTTGCTTTCGTCACTACACTTCTTGAGGATGAACATGATGCCAACCAAAAAGAATCTGAAGATGAACAAGAAGACATGTCTATCCACTCACCCCGGTGCAAAAGGATCTGTCTCAACACCCCCGTCATAAATGAAGATGGATCGGTTGATTCCTCCCCCTCAGGATCCCGTACTTGAGAGGAGTCCCAATAGTATGGTCTTTTTGTAGATGGTCTTAGCATTGTTAGAGTTGAGCGTCGATGTAATCGTTGAGGATAATAATATTGCTAGTGTGAGAATTGTTATGGTGCTAAGTGTGTAATTTGGATCTTTTGTTTGAGTGTCAATGTGAGCTGTGGAATGTTTTGGCACCTTGTCCACAGAAGCATCTTTATTACCTATATAATATAATATAGATGGGTTTCCTTAGTTAAATTATTTCTAGTCTCACTTATCTACTCCTGTCCCTCTTTCCAACTCTAATCAGATGGTTAACACAAGGAGAAGTATCAATACCCATGAGGAGAACAACAGCAACCAAAATCCACCCCCGCCCCCTCCAATGACCTTGGAACAACATATGGCTATGCAAACTCAGATCTTGCAAACTTTATCCCTAACCATGATGCAGATGCAGCAGCAATAACCAAATCATGTTCCTCAACCGCATCAACAATCAAGACTTGTTGAATTCAAAAGAACTCAACCCCCAGTCTTCAGTCATGTAGTGGAACCTATGAATGCAGATGATTGTCTGAAGGATATAGAAAGGAAGCTTCAGGTTGCTCAGTGCAATGATAGAAAGATGGTTCTCTATGCCTCACACCAACTCGCTAGTCAAGCCCTAGACTTGTGAGAAGCATACTGTGCCGCACATGAAAATCCAGCAGCTATCACTTGGATGGAGTTTAAATCCAGTTTCTGCACTCATCACTTATCGTTAGGAGACGCCTGTCTGAAGAAGAAGGAATTCATGAGGAGACGCCTGTCTGAAGAAGAAGGAATTCATGAGCCTGAAGCAAGGACCAATGACTGTAAGGGAGTATGTGTCCAAGTTTACTCAGTTGTCCAGGTATGCTCCTAATGAAGTGGATACATATGAGAAGAAGCAGGAATGTTTTCTGGAATGTCTGAATGATGCCATAGAGTATGATCTACTTCCGCAAGAGTTTCCCAATTTCCAAGCAATGGCAAACAAAGCTTTGATGGATGAACACAAGCGCCGTCACCTGGATGAGAAGAAGAGGAAGATGTCTTTCCAAGGACAAGGAAGCAACACACGTTCCCGTGGGACAACTCAAATGTCTCCGCAAGGCCCTATGTTCTATTCCAACATTCAGTACCGGACTCAGTCGCAAGTCCCTGTTCAGCGCTCCAACTATCAGACACCCCGTTCGACTACACCAGCTACTCGTCAAGTCAAGAGCAGCCCAGCTACTCCTGGCCCAAACAAAGGATGTTTCTACTGTGGAGAGGAAGGACACTATGTGAGTAAATGCCTTAAGAAGGTGCAGGATCAGGCCAAAACCAATAACACACCAAGGTCAACTCCAGCCCCAGCTCAGTCACGCAGTGGGAGTCAGAATTCCGGTCAGAACAACCATGGACAACAAAATTATGTTCATGGGAAAGTCAACCATGTCACAGCAAAAGAAGCTTGCGATGCTCAAGATGTGGTGTACAGTATGTTCCTCGTCAACTCCCGACCTGCATCTGATTTGTTTGATTCTGGAGCTTCGCATTCTTTCATAACTACTCAGTATATTTTAAAGCATGGTTTGCCTGTGGTTATGATGAAGAATAATATGCTTATTAGCTCTCCTGGAGGAAGATTGAGGGCAAAGTATATGTGTCTTAGGATGAAACTTAAAATAAAGGCGGTAGACTTCCCAACAAACTTTATAGTCTTGGAATCTAAGGGCATAGATGTTATTCTTAGGATGGATTGGTAAGCCAAGTACGATGGAATAATAGAGTGTGCCAGAAGGGCAGTTCGTTTAACAAATGGAGATGGAACCAAAGTCGAGTCATAGCTACCATACGAGCAATAGAGGATTGTTCTCTCAACCTACTGGAAGATGCACCCATTGATCAGATCAGAGTGGTTTCCAAGTTTCTCGATGTTTTCCCTGATGAATTGCTAGGTATGCCACCAGATCGAGATATTGAACTTGTTATAGAATTGGTACCCGGTACGGCTCCTATGCCAAAAGGCCATATAGAATGTCCACTAATGACCTAGCTGAGTTAAAGAAACAAATTCAAGAGCAATTAGAAAAGGTTTTATTAGGACAAGTGCATCACCTTGGGAAGCCCCAGTTCTTTTCGTAGATAAGAAATATGGTACCCGACGAATGTGTGTAGATTATAGAGCACTCAATGATGTGACCATTAAGAAGAAGTATCAGTTACCCCGGATTGAGGGTTTGTTTGATCAGATGAGAGGAACCCGAGTGTTCTCCAAGATTGATCTACGGTCTGGTTACTATCAATTAAAGATTCGATCATCAAATGTGCCCAAGACTGCCTTCAGTACTCGATATGGGTTATATGAGTATACCATTATTTCTTTTGGATTGACCAATGCACCAGCCTATTTCATGAACCTTATGAACAAAGTATTATGGATTACTTGGATAAATTTGTGGTAGTATTCATTGATGACATTTTGGTTTTCTCTAAGAGTGAGGAAGAACATGAAGAGCATTTGAGAATGGTGTTACAGACACTCAGGGAGCATCAGTTGTATGCCAAGCTTAGTAAGTGTGATTTTTGGTTAGATCAAGTTGCCTTCCTCAGACATATCATAATGGCTGGAGGCGTAGCAGTAGATCCAAGTAAAGTAAAAGATGTGTTGAATTGGTTACCACCTACCAATGTGTCAGAGATCAGGAGTTTCCTTGGATTACCAAGATATTATCCCCGCTTTATAGAAGGGTTCTCTAAGATAGCTCAGCCTCTTACCTCTTTGCTTCAGAAAAACGTGGTTTTTAAGTGGAGCTCGACTTGTCAAGCAAGTTTTGAAGAGTTGAAGAATAGATTGACTACAGCCCCAATGCTAGTTCTACCAGACATTTGCAAGAATTTCAATATCTACTGTGATGCTTCTCAACAAGAACTTGGATGTGTTCTCATGCAAGAAGGTCAAGTCGTGGCCTATGCGTTAAGGCAGTTAAGGAAGGATGAGGAGCACTACCCTACGCATGACCTGGAATTAGCAACTGTGGTTCATACATTGAAGATTTGGAGACATTATCTCATTGGAAAATGGTGTGAGATATATACGGATCATAAGAGTTTAAAGTATATCTTCACCCAACTGGATCTAAACCTTCGTCAGCGCATATGGTTAGAGTTAATCTAGGACTATGATGTGGGAATTCACTACCATCCACGAAAGGCTAATGTAGTAGCCAATGCTTTGAGTTGGAAGAGTTATTGTAACTCGATGACGGTTCAAGATAGTCAACCTGTGTTATGGAAAGAGTTTGACAAGCTCAACCTTGGATTTGTGGCGGATATGGAAACAACCAAAATGGAAGTAGATTGTACTCTTGAACAAGAAATTTGGAAGGGTCAACTAGAGGACGAGAAGCTCAAGGAAATTTGGCAGCTTGTTATGGATGATAAAGCTCCAGACTTTACAAAAGATAGTCAAGGTACTGTGTGGTTCAAAAAGAGAATCTGTGTGCCTAACAAGAAGGATATTAAAGGGATAATTCTAAGAGAAGCTCATGATTCAGCATATTCTATTCACCCCGGAAGCACAAAGGTGTATCAAGATCTCAAGGATCGCTACTGGTGGTATGGAATGAAGAGAGATGTTGCAGAATACGTAGCTATGTGTGATCGTACTAGAGACCATCAGGATTACTGCAACCCTTGAAGATAGCTGAATGGAAATGTGAGGAAATTGGTGTGGATTTTATTGTCGGTTTACCCCGTACGCAAGGAGGATATGATTCAATATGGGTTATAGTTGATCGATTGACTAAAGTCGCCCACTTTATTCCAGTTAAGACTACATACAATGGAGCTAGACTAGCAGAGTTGTATATGTCAAGAATAATATGTTTGCACAGAGTGCCAAAGAAGTTTTGGCAAAAGCTACATGAGTCTATGGATACGAAGCTGAACTTCAGTTCCGCCTATCACCCTCAAATAGATGGTCAAACTGACAGAGTCAATGAGATACTGAAGGATATGTTAAGAGCTTATGCTCTAAAGTACAGTAAAAGTTGGGATAAGAGTCTGCCGTATGCAGAGTTCTCATACAACAATAGTTATCAGGCCAGTCTTCAAATGTATCCGTTTGAAGTATTGTATGGAAGAAAGTGTAGAACACAGCTGTTCTGGAATGAGATGTCACACCCGGTTTTAATGGCCAAAACCAAGTGCGGCTTATGTGTGCCCAGGAAGTTTAACACACATAAGGATGTCATAGGTGAAGTAACAAAAGCAATACTTTATTTAATTAAACGTTCACTTCTTACAATAAAAGACTTCACCTAAGCAACCTCAAAATTAACCTAAACGACATCATCTAAACGACGGCAGCAAGACGAAAGCATTGGCGAGCAATACTCCATAGGCACCGACTGAAAGACACGCTCCTTAGAACACCAGGTCGTCGTCTTGGAAATCCTCAAAGTCTTCCACTGAGCAGCATATGTTTTTGTAGGAGAAAGCAAGGGTGAGCACATAATGTACTCAGCAAGTGTGGGAAAATAATGACATGCAGGCTTATATCAAGAATAGGCTGACACGAGGTATTATTTGTGTAAATGCGAGTAATGAAAACACATTTGGACTCAAAAGCATTAGACAAGTATTAAATGAATGTAACCCAACAATCCATCATCTAGCATACAAGGTTCCCCACCCTGCATACCACAACCGTCTAGTACTCCCTGTACTAAGACCAAAACCACACCATCTAGTACTCCCTGTACCAGAACCAAAACCAATTCACCATCTAATCATGTGAGGATCCAAGTCTCTCGTATCCGTGAGCATAGCTGTTATAACAGTTTTATACTCTGCAGAGGTTGTCCAGCTTTACCCACGAGTCAGTGAATTCCATGTTGTCGTGTTTGCAAGACACTTAACACACGCCAGTGGTGTGCCGTCAAGAATCACTGTATGACACTTTCCACTAACTAGAGACTAATCCAGTGTGTGTCTGCCCACTAGGTTTCACCGCCAGGCTTTACGCAAGCAAAGCTCCTACCTAGAAGCCCCCTTTTGTACTGACCCAACGCACACTGGACAGACTCTAATCAGTATATCACGCCTTACCCATATCAGCCTCGTGGTTGGTACGTTATTTCTTGGGTTGTTGTTCCACAAACCGGTCCTTACTTAGGTCGCTTGAGCAAACACTAATCCAACGTCATAACCATGACAACTATCACCAACATCCCTATGCTCAAGACCTAAGGTTCCATGTTGCTAAAACATCATCATATTAACCATCATTACTGCATATGTTCATTAGTCAAAATTATGATATTTCCCAATATCCCAAAAGCAAGGCTAAGAAATCTACCCATAAAAGACTCCTAACCATAAACCATCTAGGTTCCAAGGGATGATAAGGGAATATCTAGGGAAAAACCCTAACATAGGTGACTACCCATCATATTGACAGACAATGCATGCAGTTTTGTAAAACAAAACATTTAAAAATATAGGTTCAATATGATCAAGGACACTTGCCTTCTCCTTGCTACTGCTCAGTGTATTCTTGCTCCTGGTCTTGCTGTTCTTCAAACTGATCTGGAATGTTATCGGCTAATCGCACAACCACCGGCAAACAAACAGACAAGATACACTAAGAACAGAGCACAAAACAAAAGAACAACGAGATAAAAACTAGCTAAAAAGAAAGAACACTGAAAAACGAATCCATCGGCTCAAGAATCGCTTAAATCGGAGCTACGATGAAAAAGTTAGGCTAAAACAAGTCTAGGGTTAAATCTAGAAAATGAAAAGGGCTTATATTGAATTAACAGAAAGTTCAGGGACCTTTTTGTAAAAATAGAGGGACCTAAATGTAATTATGAAAAAGTATAGGGACCTAACTGCAAAAAGGTAGGCTCTTTTTGTAATTTTAGAAAAGTTCAGGGGCTAAATTGCAAAATTACCAATTAAAGGAATTATTAGATTTATTTTTATTCTAAAAAAGGCTTGAATTACTGACTGGGTAGCTCTGGCTGACGTGGCATGGTGACAGGGGTGACACATCAGCAGAAAGGTTGAGGTGCGGCTGAGGTGGCTGGGTAACATGGCATGGCTGCTGACTGGGTTAAGTGGCAACACGTGGCAACTTTTGGTTGGTTGACCGAAGGGGTAAGAACAGATCTAATCTGGGCCGAGGGCTTCGGATCCGACGGCTGGGGAAGGTTTGGGTGGCCGGAGAGGAACGGGACGGCGGCGACCGAAGGAAAGCGGCGGCGCTCTCGCCGGAGACAAGCGCTAACCTCGTCGCCGGCCTCGGATCACGACGACAAGTGGCGGAACACAACGAGAAGGGAACGGCGATCTCGTTATGGGGCTTACTGAACGCGGCGCGGCACGAGAAGGTGGTCGGTGATGGAAGGGGGCGGCGGCTGCTTCGGGAACTCGTCGGAGAAGGCTCTCCTCGCCGGAGACAAGCGCTAACCTCGTCGCCGGCCTCGGATCACGACGACAAGTGGCGGAACACAACGAGAAGGGAACGGCGATCTCGTTATGGGGCTTACTGAACGCGGCGCGGCACAGGAAGGTGGTCGGTGATGGAAGGGGGCGGCGGCTGCTTCGGGAACTCGTCGGAGAAGGCTCTCCTCGCCGGAGACAAGCGCTAACCTCGTCGCCGGCCTCGGATCACGACGACAAGTGGCGGAACACAACGAGAAGGGAACGACGATCTCGTTATGGGGCTTACTGAAGGCGGCGCGGCACGGGAAGGTGGTCGGTGATGGAAGGGGGCGGCGGCTGCTTCGGGAACTCGTCGGAGAAGGCTCTCCGGTGGCGCAGAGACCAAAACGACGACGGGAAAAGCTTCTGTGGTGGTAGGAACTCGCGATGGTGGGCTCAGGATGCGCTGCGAGGCTCTATAACAGCGTGGCAGCGAGCTCGGTCGAAGCAGTAGTGAGGGCGGCTCGGCAAGCTCTGAACTCGGCGTCTAAGGCTCGGGTTTTGGTGATTTCTGGTTGAGATGCGTTCGGGGAGGGAGGCTCTACTTATATAGGCAGCTCGGGATGTCCAGGGCGACGGCGCAGCGAGATCAACTTGGACACGGCGGCGGGGAGTTGTATCCGAGCTCGATTCCGCGAATTCCTTAGAGATATGGCTGGCTAGAGATAGAGGAGATCCCGGGGATTTGATTTGGCGGCTTTCTAGAAGTTCTCGGGTTCGGTTTTTGGTCGGATTCGAACGGAAGATGGCGGCCGGCATGCTCCCATGACTGAGTCGGAGTCTGACTGAGGAAGAAGAAGGTCCTGACATGCGGGACCCATGTCAGCGACTCGGTGAGCGGCTCGGCGCGTGGGCTAGGGCGCGGAGATGGGCCGAGGTAGGCGGCTCAGGTGGGAGAGGAGGTCGGCGGTGGCTAGGCCGAGGCCAAGAAAGAGCTGGGCCAAAAAAGAAAAGAGCAGCCCGCGAAGAGTTTTAATCTTTTTCCTTTTCTTTTGAATTCAAAATCCAAATTCAAATTCAAAATCCAGGCAAAAACTCTTCAAATAAATTCATCAAAAATCAAATAAAAATACTACTTGCCTAATTCAGCATGAATGCAAAATAATCACTTATATCCTGTGTCATTTATATCTTTTTTCATATAAAATAGGATTTTCTCTCTTTTAAAATATTTAAACTCATTTTGAACTTATCAAATTTTGAGAAATTTTAGAATTGGAAAAATTAGGGTGTTACATGAGATCAGGAAAAGTCAAGTCTTTGGCCCAGAGTTCTATGAAATGTAGAGAAGCAAGTTCAGATAATTTGAGAGAATCTAAGGATTGCACAATAGAGGCAGAAAAGTTATGCTGATAACAGGCGAAGAGAATTTGTTTTTCAAATTAGAGATTTCGTCTATTTCAAGGTTTCACCCATAAGAGTTCTTCGTAGATTTAAGATCAAAGGGAAGTTATCACCAAGATTCATAGGACCTTTCAAAATAATAGATAAAAGAGGGGAGGTAGCTTATCAGTTAGAGTTACCGCCTCTGATGGTAGATGTGCATGATGTCTTTCATGTGTCTCAGTTGAAGAAGTGTCTTTGAGTGCCTGAAGAACAGTTGCCAATGGAAGAACTAGATGTTCAGGAAGATCTCTCGTAAAGATTCTTGAGAGATCAGAAAGAGTGCCCAAAACCTAAATGTTACCAATGTGTAAAGTGCAATGGAGTCACCACTCGGAAGATGAGGCGACATAGGAATGAGAAGAAGACCTTAAGACACAGTTTCCTCATCTTTTCTCCAATCTGTTCGAATCTCGAGGGCGAGATTCATTCCAAGGGGGATATGTTTGTAACACCCTAATTTTTCAATTTTTGCCAATTTATAGAATTTGCTAGAATTTTACTTTTGAGCTTAAATGATTTCAGAAGAGAAAATGCTATTTTCATAAAAAGAGAATCTAATTTTGACATAGGAAATATTTGAATATGTGCATCCATGCTGTCCTTAGGCATGTAGGGTTTTTCTTTGTGTTGTAGTCCTTGTTTGAGTTGAATTTATTTCAAATCCAAACTTCAAATGAATTTAAAAAATCAAAACAAAAAGAAAAAAAGATAAAACCTCAGTGGGCCATCCCTCTCTCCCTTTCGACCCACCCAGCCAACCGGCCCGGCTTGCCCTGCCTTCCCTCCCCTCCTCCACTTCCTGCTTGGACCGCGCCCTGGCCCAACGCTTTGGCCCACGCAAGCAACAACGCCAGCCCACCTCTGCCTCCTGCAGCCGAAAGCGCCTAAGCTTTTTCCTCCTTCGCCTGTGCCGCTGCCATGCAGGGCCCGCTGGTCGGATCCGTCCTCAACCCGGAGTCTGCCGCACCGTTGCTGAGTCTGAGATGGAAACGTTGCCGCCAAGGAGTCCTGATCCGCTCCGATGCATTTCATAGGTGCCTATATAATCCTCGTAACCCTCATGTTGTTTTCCCCAAGCCAATCTACCGAATTCCAGCACATTCGCCGAGATCCATCGGCCTCCGCCACCATTAGAGCCGCCTCAGCTGAGCTTGCCGCCCTATCACCCCAGAGCCGTTTTGCATCGCCTGAGCCTACCAGTAGAGCCACAAGCCCTCTCCAGAGCTTTTGTCATCATCGCCTTCGTCTTTTAGTCGCCACAGCCGCCGTTCCGATCAGATCCCGAGCCCTTCGCCGCCTCCACCATCGCTGATGTGACTCCGGTGTTGCACCGCTCTCGGTAAGCCTCAAAACGGATTCCCCGTGAGCTTCTTGTTGTAATACGCCGCTTGTCATTATCACCGGCGACATGGAACCATATTCCAGCGATAGCACCGACGTCAACCCCTCGACTCTGCCGTGCTCCCTCTCTCTGGTCGCCCCGTTCTCTTTGAGCCATTAGATCTATCACATGCGGTCCAGATCAGATCACTCATTTACCCCTTCGTTGACCTATAGCGAGTTGCCACGTGTCTGCTTTAAACCAGTCAGCAGCCACACCACCTCACCTAGCCACCTCAGCTGCCACCGAGCCCTCTTTGCTAATGTGTCATGCCTAGTCGAGCCCAGTCAGCCGCCACGTGTTAAATAAAGGATTTCCAATATAAAAATTATTCGGTTAATTTCCAGAAATTGGTAATTTTGCAATTTAGCCCCTAAACTTTTCTATATTTACAAAAATAGCTTACACTTAGGTCCCTAAACTTTTCTAAAATTGCATATAGGTCCTTCTATTTTTATAAAAAGGTCCCTAGACTTTCTGTTATTTACAAATAAGTCCTTTTCTTTTTCAAGATAAACCCCAATCTTGTTTTTAGTATATCATTTTCGTCATAGCTCCGTTTTAAGCGATTCTTGCGTCGTTAGATTCATTTTTCAGAGCTCTATATTTCTAGATAGGTTTTATCTTGTTGTTTTTTTATTTTGTATTTTGTTCTTAGTGTATTTTGTTTATGTGCTTTGCCGCTAATTATGCGATTAGTCGACAACGCCTTGGATCAATTTGAGGAACATCAAGACCAGGAGCAAGAATACACTGAGCAGCAGCAAGAAGAAGGCATGTGTCCTTGATCATCTTAAACCTATGTTTTTAAATGTTTTGTTTTACAAGTTGCATGCAGTGTCTGTCAATATGATGGGTAGTCACCTATTTTAGGGTTTTTCCTAGATTTTCCCTTATCATCCCTTGGAACCTAGATGGTTTATAGTTAGGTGTCTTTATTGAGTAGATTGCTTAGCCATTCTTTTGGGGATACTGGGAAGTGTCATAATCTTGGCTAATGAACATATGCAACAATGGTGGTTAATTTGTTAATGGTGTAGCAACATGGAACCTTAGGCCTTGAGCAAAGTGGTTTTGATGGTTGTCATGGTTATGATGTTGGTTTAGTGTTTGCTCAAGTAACCTAAGTAAGGACCTATTCGTGGAGCGACAACCCAAGAGGTAACGTACCAACCACGAGGCTGATATGGGTAAGGCGTGACATACTAGTTAGAGTCTATGTAGTGTATGTTGTGTTAGCACAAAAGGGAGCTTCTGGGTAGTAGTTGAACCCACGTAAATCCTGGCGGTGAAACCTAGTGGGTAGACGTATACTGGATTAGTCTCTGGTTAGTGGAAAAATATCATTTAGTAATTTCTTGGCAGCACACCACTAGCGTGTGTTAAGTGTTTTGCGAACACGGCAACATGGAATTCACTGATTCGTGGGGAAAGCTGGACAACCTCTACAGAGTGTAAAACTGTTATAACAACTGTGCTCACGGTTATGAGAGACTTGGATCCTCACATGATTAGTGGGTTGTGGTTATGGGTTTAGTCATGGTTTTGGTTATAGTACAGGGAGTGGGTGGTCGGAGTGACTGGTCGGAACCTCGAGTGGGTGGTCGGAGTGACTAGTGGTCGAACCCAACTAGATGGTCGACTCGACTAGTGGTCAAACCCGAGTAGATTATCGAATTCGAGTAGGTGATCGAACACAACTAGTGGTCAAACCTGAGTTGATGGTCAAACCCGACTAGTGTTTGAAGTGGAGTAGGTGGTCGAACATGACTAGTAGTTGAACCCGAGTTGATGGTTGAACTTGACTAGTGGTTGACACGGCCTGTGACACAATCTTGACTAAAGTAGATAAGGGCAAATGGAGATACACGACTAAGACAGCAAAGACTCGACACTAAAAACTAGAACACGATGACTCGACCAATAACAAAGACACCGACGATGGACTCAAACTCAACAATGCAAAAACTGAAAACAAAATTGCAAAAAGCTCAAAGTGGTTTGGACAGCGGAAAAACTATGATCTAAATATTTTTGTGGGGCAACACTACAACAAAAATGGTCAGCAGTGCTGGCTCAAAAGCGCCGTCAGTGGCAGGTTTTGAACCAGCACTGATTACTCGGTACTGATAGTCATGGGCTATCAGTGCCGGCTGAAGAATAAAACCCAGCACTGATACAAAGAATATCAGTGCTGGTTCTTAGTAAAAGCTGGCACTGATATTATACATATCAGTGTCAGTTTTTTATGTTGAGCTGGCACTGATAGACCATCCCCCCCCCCCTAAAATGTAGCCATTGCAAATGTCACATAAAACACATGCACATATAATAATCTCAACACATAATGTATCACACACATACATAATTCATTCTCATCTCATCTCATTCATGCATATGTAACCATGTTATTTCACATGTCATTGACTACAGATTATAACTAATAATAGTTTGCAACAATAGTTCATAATTAACAGAAGTATACAAGAAAAGGGTAAGAAACGATTTCATTCAATTGTTCTTGTTGACCGAGGACCCTCAACTACGTTTTTTGCCTTTTGAAGAATCAAGTAATGAACTCCACGGGTCTTTTGAAGGGTCGGATCCGTTAATAACCATTTGGGAACATGGTACCACCCCAACTCTGGAATAATTTGGTCATTGATGAACCCACAGAGTTGTTCCTAAATTGCGTTGATTCTCCGCGGCGTGAGGATACCTGTTTCCAGCTGGAGGTCCTGCAAAGTACCAGAATTGAAGAAATCAATCTATTTGAACACTAGTAGGAACTGAAAATTAAACATCAATATCTATACCACTTACCTCAGCTTTTTTTATTTGACTATAATTGCTTTCGGTCCATCCATGCATGAAATCACATACATAGTAGCCACATAAATTGCTGCCCTAGATCTGAAGCCTACAAGGAAAGTCTGTTACGATTCTCCATTCGATTCAAAATGGAAAGTGACGTCCTTTCCTCTTGACATAGCTCGTGTACACCCTGTACGAGTGTGATTATTGACCGTAACTAGACTTAGATTCAATCAATTCCAAGTTTACTAGAGCGTTAATGAAATAATTAATTTACCATTTTAGCAAGTCTATGACGGGTTGGTATTCGGTGGCTGATTTCTTTTCCCGTCGAGGACAACGATACAGCTGTAGTCAGTCTGGATGAAAAGAGGGTCCAGTGAAATCTACACATATGTCACCGTAGTTAATTAGTCGTAAGTCCTAATGTCGTGATGGTTGAAAAGAGTAGTACAAACATGGAGGAAAATACGTACCCAAAGTTGTAAGGTAGAAGTATGTATCGCTTTAATTGGTGCGTTTGAATAGCTTCAAGTTCATAATCCTAGGTTGCTTGTGGATCGGTGGCGATCGTCGTCTAGTTTATCTTGATTCGGTCGAGGAATGCTACATGGGTGATTCCCTTTTGACCACATGTATGTATCTCCATTCTACATACACAAGAAGTTAAGACATTAAGTCTAATGGCACAAGAATATATACTATGAATTATACATGTAAGACACTTACAGAGTCCACAAACTCATGATTTGAACTTCGAGGGCATCTTGGTGGAACAATTGATACATTTCGTCGAAATGAATCCAGTATTCGCCGTCCCCATGGAGGAAATCACAATGTTTGTATTTGTACGCGAACATACATCTACCAGCCTTCGAATGTTCCAAGTACCAGGCATGGAATCTCCGCACTTGAGTTGTTAGCTCTGAGAGGTGCTCGACCATTGGTTCGCCAAGCTTAAATTTCCATACAATTTTTCCCATTTCAACCTTGGACTCATCATAAAGCGCTTCTTTTGTCAATCCAGACAACAGTAGGAAGTCTCTTTGTAATTCTTCCTGTTGTTTTTTTTTTACCTTATCGATCAACGTCTTCTTTAACTGCCTTTTACCCATGATGCGCGCGTAGTTAGATTTTTGCAGTGGAGGCCCAACTCTTCTCATCAAAGAGTCAAGGAACTTGTCGACCACTGCTGGATCCAAAGGAATATTCTCTGGCTCCTTACGTTTGAAGTGTGCAGTGACTTTGCCGTGCACTATTCTTTTGGTTTCCTCCTTAGTTCTTTCATAAGGCAGAGGAGATGCCGGCTTCTTAGATGTTGATTGCTACTTCTTAGCTGCTTCTCGTTGCTGTGACGAAGTAGATTTCTGAGATGACATTGACTTCTGAGGTTTTGCAGGTGCTACCGGCTTTTGCAGCGGGAAAGGCTGTGGCGACGAAGGGGTTGGAGATGTCCTTGGTGGCTGTGGAGGCGAAGGCGGAGGAGGCAGAGGTTCTCTGAGTGGTTGGGGAGGCGAAAGCAGCGGAGGCGTAGATCCTCTGAGTGGCTGTGGCTGTGAAGGCGGAGGTGTAGTTCCTCTAGGTGCATCCGACGGCTCCGAACAAGATCCAGACTCATCTGTGTCTTCGCCAAACAGAATGTCGCGCTTGTGCCACAGGACGTAATGGCCTACGTTTTTGGAGAGCCTCCTTTCCCCCGCCTCTCCAGTGTAATCCAGCTTGCTTTTATGGTTCTTCTGTATTACAGTGTCCACATGTACCCTGGCATATCCCTGTGGTATTGGATTGCCGTTGAAGAGGGTCCCTTCAACCCATTGCTCAGCCAGACCCCTAGCCACCATGGTGGGAACACCCAAGACTGGCACAACAAGCTTGCATGGTGTGCTTTCTGTGATGTCGTCCATGGGGTGACGGATTGAGGCTTCTCCTGGAAGCCCCGTGGATGTGCAGCTACTCTGGGGACCACCAAGGCTCAGCACCAAAGCGTTCTCTATGACGGCTAACATCTCCTGCCTTATTTGATGCCTGGCTTGCTGCATAGCTGCTTCTATTTTCGTGTTTGTCGTCCGTCTCTCCTCTGCAAGTTGTTCCTTTAGCATGGTCATCATTTCTAAAACATTTTGTTTTCTTCGTTTCTTGTAAGTGTCGGCATTTTCCTCGAATCCGACCTTCCAAGGCCTCAAACCCTTGCCGCGTGTGTGACCGGTGTGCTCCTTGTTTCCTAGTGCCAGTGTTAGCTCGTCATTCTCCCTGTCTGCCCGGAAGGAGGCTTGGGAACACTGGGTGTGGGCATCTCTAATCTTCTGTGTGACTTCCAGTTCTCGATCGCTTTTGAAGCATAAGGGTCTATCAGGCGCAAGAGTCACCCCTCTCCCATACAGGTAGTTCTTCGCTCGAGGAATCAACTCAGACTTGGCAGGTGTGACACCGCTTGAAGTTACGTCTTCTTCTATCTTCTACGACTGGTCAAGTTTCCTAACGTACCCACGCGAGCTAGTTCTGTGGGGGTATATGTTCTTCTGGGAGTTAGTCTTGTTTGCTTCACTTATGTTTTTTTGCTTCCTCTGAATCCCTGTACCCCACGAAATCATTCCAAAAATCTTTCACTGTCGAATAATCATCCCAGTCCGGCGTTCGACCCTTCAAGTGATAATCTCTGTACAATTTACCCTTAAAATTCTTGAAAATTCTTCCCATTATGACTAGGGCTTGATGCATCGCTATGGCCATGTTGCATCCTTTAGGGTACTTGAACTTCTACGACAACTTGCCCCATATGAAATCCTTGATCATATCGGGAACCGCCCACTTTTCACCTCGTTTGCCTCTCCAAGTTCTGTAAGTGATTGCGACGTGGTCCCTTACGAGACACCCGCACGCTGTATTGAATGGTCCGAGTACTTCTAGAGGCTTTATGGGCTCTCCAGTTGAATTGACCTCCATGATGACAAACCAGCCTTCAGGCATCTTGCTGGGACCTCGGCCACACCTCGGTCCCTCGGATGACTGACCATCTGGCGCAGAATCAGTGGTCCGACCCTCCGGAGCATCAGTGGTCGGACCATCCTCACCAGCATCAGTGATCACAACCTCCGGAGCATCATTGTCACATTGATTCAGATTGAGGTATGCAGTTGGGCTTCCCTCCTAAGCATCAGTCGCGACTGGATCCTGGTCATAGGAGGGACCTTGTATCGGGGGACACGTCCGTGGGCGACGACTTGA
Source organism: Phragmites australis (assembly GCF_958298935.1). Classification (NCBI taxonomy): domain Eukaryota; kingdom Viridiplantae; phylum Streptophyta; class Magnoliopsida; order Poales; family Poaceae; genus Phragmites; species Phragmites australis. Next base: position 13,373,598 of record NC_084936.1, on the reverse strand, counting down.
TTTTGTACGAGCCATTCCTACATATAAATTCCATCTATTCAGATTTCTTGCAACATCGACAAGTCATATCAAGTCATAAAATAGTTTAACATAGTACTAGCAGCTCAGTAGTCAACAAAACCAAGTATCCATGTCCATTCAGTACTAGCAGCTCAATAGCACTTAATATAACAAGTTTTGACGACAAGCGACCCGATACAACATACTTTACAAACAGTTTGGGAACCACCAGTACTAGAAGTAATATAGAAGTAATATAGACACACACACATTCAAATTACTAATTAGATTCACTCGGCAACCACCAGTACTCATGGCTATCGTCACATGGCGTTACACTCTCAGAACTAGTGTAGTCATAGGGAACAACGTCGTTCGGGTCTACGCTAGTATGTGCATCCTCGCCCTCAAGGTGGCCAACATCTTGACGGTCCAAGAGCTCGGCCGATTGAATTGCCAACTTCTGAAGGCTTCTCACTACCTCCTCAAGTTGGAGTACAAGCCGGTTCGCATCCATGGAGCACTTGCATAAACATGGATCGAAGCTCTCGCTAGCTATCTTTCCTAGGTCTACAGCTATATCATCGATCTTTTCGATGGTCCATGCCCAGCCATCAGTCATTGTGATAGAAAGAAAAGATATTCAGCAGAATATCTTTTAAATTACCTATCCTATCAGCCTTCCAAACGAAACCACAGAACCTGCAAAAAAGAACTACCTACGATGATTAGTGAAATGTATGTCTGAATTCACGAGTATAGCATTCTTTTAGGCCCAAGCCATTCTTCCTGAAAATGTTAGAGAAGAGTTGTTATATCTCGATAACTTGTTCCCATGTTGAAACATTACACTTTTAAATTCACTCATTTTGTGGAAGTCGGATGATGATACAAATGCATAGCCTCGTCTCGCATTGGCTCACCTTTGAGCTAATTTTCAGCCACATGGTGCTACTGAAATCTAAAGTTAGACTTACATATCAGTGAGACATCGAAAGACAGTGAATGAAGTGACGACATCAGCTGCTCTTCGCAGCCGTAACTAAAATCCAAATTGGCGATGAATGAGGCCTGGCCAAATTGTTGCTGACCAAAGGACCTAGCGCCACTCGCTTACAAAGTGTCTAACGGCAAAAAGAGGACCTTGAGGGATGCCATCACAGATGACACCTGGATAAGCGACATTAGCTTGCAAGACGTCAACACACCTCTCTGTTCCACATGCCAGCTATGTGGCTTCCTCCGTGCAATGCAAACCCTTATCATCTGCTACATGTCTTTGGAGTACAACCACCAGACTCTTGCCTACCTCACCTCTTGGTTGTTGCGGTGACTAGTGATATTAGGGAACATGTGATGGGTGACAGTGCTTTGTAGGGGTTGGATGACCATGCCAATGAGAGGTTGGGAGGCCCCTTCAGCATGCCATCACACACGTCAGTAACAATTGTTAGTGAACATCAACATGTGATCAAACGCCTGAAAGCTGAGGGAGCAGTGAAACTATTTTGCTAGTTCAAGGAGCTTATATTATCGTGTAAGTTAAAGGAGCTAAAATAAAATCACCCTATTGAAATGCTTAATGCTTGAAAAGATTTGGAAATGCCATTTTGGAGTCTATAATACTAATACTGACCTGCAGATCATATGGATAATGTGTCAATGAAAATATCCATGCACATCACATATGGATAGCAGGAAACAAATCTAACTACATCCATGAGTGCAAACTTGTTATTTCTGACTTCCTTTTATTGTCTGTTATTGTAGCCTTGGTGAAACTTCAGTTATCTCTGTAAAGATCATTTTTGTTGATTGAAACCTTCACAGAAAGATAAATTCGTGCTCTGGTCACCAAATAGTGCCTAATTTTTATCATCATATTATCGGCACTATGACAGTATATTCTATCATACCATCGGTACAAAGTAAACTATCTAAACTAATGAATAATCTTTTTCCTTTCATTCAGACATCATTCATAAAGGTGAAGGCAGATTTCGGTCGGTGAAACAAGTCCTCAACCGTCTTGATCATTTGTGGAGTGTGATGGAAAATGAAAAGGTAATATGTTCTGAAATGAGCCAAATAATATAATTTTTTTCTTTGACTATATAAGTTTGTATTACCATGTGTTTGTTGTTCAGGTACTTTCATTGATCAATTTATACTAATATATTCATCTGTGTTGGTCTTTGCAGAAGCCAGATGATCAGAGTGAGGAAGGTTGTGGTACGTCATTCAACTATTATGAATTTTGTAGCTCATTACCTTATATTACGTTATAGGCAAATATTATCCAATTTTTATAATATAACTGAGAAACTTCTTCTCTTCAATAACAAATATGGTGACTATATCATATAATTTTTTTGCAAGGATGATTATCTCATATATGATTGAAGGAAACATTCCTTACTACCTCAAAATCATGTGCAGGTGCTGATCAATCAGCTGGAGGAAAGAGTGCTGCAGGTGCTAGTCAGTCGGTCGAAGGAAATAGTGCTGCAGCAGGTTTGTGCTGCTTTTAGTTACCGGGGAGGAGTTCGCGCGGAGGAGGTCGCTGGCGTCGGGGTCGTGTCGGGAGGAGGCCATCGGGGAGGAGTTCGCGCAGCCGGCGTCGGGGTGGTGACGGGAGGAGGCGGCGGCCGACTATGGGCTGGCGCGTCGGAGCTCGGCCGACTACGGGGTGGCGCATCGGGGCTCGCCGCGATGGCGCGTATGGAGGAGGCCGCCGGCGTCGGGGTGGCAATAGGGGGAGGCGGCGGCCGACTACGGGGCTACGTGTCGGGGACGAAGCGGCGGGGCGGCGTGTCGGGACAATGGGCGGTGCGTCGGGGCTTGGTGGGGCGGTGCGTCGGCATAGCGCAAAGGAGCGGCGGCAGGCTGAACTGGTGAATGGTGCTAATGAGGATAGCGCACGGCTAAGTGTTCGGTGTATATATGGTGGAGGAGTATCAGTACCGGTTGTAGTTTCTAACCGGCACTGATACTAGTATCAGTGCCGGTTATATACCACAGCCGGCACTGATAAGCCCCATATCAATGCCGGTTTCTTGTTCTAGCCGGCACTGAAACTTGGAGTATCAGTGCCGGTTGTAAACCTAAGCCAGCACTGATAGTAGAAGATCAGTGCCGGTTTCATTAATTCAACCGGCACTAATAATTATTTTTCCCCTTGCAGTCCAATAAATAGTTTTAATGTTATAAAATAAATGTTGTAATCTGGAAAATAGTTTTAGAAAATGTAATTATTTTAATTCTAGAAAAAGCAAATAAATTTTATAAAACCATTTTAACTTGTTTTATGTTAAAAATCAGCTTTCTAATTAGCTTTCTGATATTTAATTAGCTGTCTAACGATGTTTGATGTGGTCGTTGACTATAGATCGATTTCGAGTGAAATAACACAAAACATCAACTTGTTACAAAATATCGGCCTCACTTTTTTACATCCCCTGATACAAATTACAGCGAATCCTAAATTAATTATTAGATTTAAGCTGCTTTCATTTAACGATTATAGCTTCATTATGATCACGGCGTATGTATGTAGGTTCCTCAGTATCATCAATGAGAGGCAGGTCGACATTCTCTCCGAAAGGAGGCAGGTCGTCAAATTGATTGTAGTCTTCCTCGTTGACGACATCCTCAACACCGACAATCTTTCTTTTTGCTTAGAACCACATGGCGTTCCTCCTTGTTATCTGGGTTGTGTCCTTTACATAGAAGACTTGAGTAATATCATTGGCAAGCACGAATGGTTGTTCTCTGTATCCGACGAGTTTGAGGTTGACGGTAGTCATACCATACTTGTCGGTATTCACTCCACCTGGGAGACTGATCCATTGGCTTCGGAACAGGGGGACCTTCAACTATTCTCCATATTGAAGCTCCCAAATCTCCACTATGAATCCATAGTAGGTATCCCTGTTGCCACCGCGGTCGTACCCATCAATATGGACACCGCTATTTTGGTTAGTGCTCTTGTTGTTTTGTGCTCTCGTATAAAATGTATAGCTGTTAATGTCGTATGCTTTGTATGTATGAATCGTAGTTGACGGCCCATTAGCCAGCATTTCCAACAGTGCATCATCTGTATCTTTATCCATCATGTGTCTACGTAACCAACTGCTGAAATTATCTTTGTGCGCTCTTGCAATCCAATCGTCTAACCTTGTTGGATTTGTGGACCGTAGCATTTGCACGTGCGCTAGAACATACGGGTCCACTACATTTTCTTGTTGCAAAACTGTGAAATGTGCTTGGGTGAATGAAACATAATAGTTGGAATGGACTGAATTGTGACCTAGCATCCCTTTCCCCTTAAGCCTTCCCTCATGGCGAGATACAGACTTACCAATTGCTTTCAGATCCATGTAGTTGATGGCGAACTCAATGACCTCCTCCGTTCCCCAGCTTTGGGCCATGCAACCTTCCAGCCGACCTCGGTTATGAACATATTTCTTCAAAACTGACAGGAACCTTTCAAAAGGATACATCTGATGCAGAAACATGAGGCCAAGGTACTTTATCTCATGCACGATGTGAACAATGAGATGGGGCATTATGTCAAAAAACGATGGCGGGAAAATACTCTCAAGCTGGCATATAGTATGGACCACATCTTCTTGCAGCTTTGTTAGTTTGGTCGGATCGTTGACCTTCTGTGAAATTGCATTGAAAAACGAACACAACTTTATGGTTGGGTCTCAGACCTTATCCGGCAGAATACCTCTAATTGCAACAGCAAGTAACTGTATCATCATCATCATGTGACAATCATCGATCCGACCATTTCACTAATCTCTTTACGTTCACTAATCTCTTTACGTTGGAGGAGTAACTGGTCGGAACTTTGATTCCATGCAAGCAACTGCACAGGCTCATCTTCTCTTCCTTGCTCAGGGTGTAGCAAGCAGTGGGAAGTTTGTTTGCCCCGTTGCCTAGAATTTTAGGATGCAGAATTTTCCTTAGCTTCATATCATCCAGGTCCAACCATACATTGAGTGTATCTTTTGTTTTGCCAGGTATGTCTAGTAAGGTACCAATCAAGCTGTCAAACACATTCTTCTCCACATGCATGATGTCGATCGTGTGTCAGACCATCAAGTGCTTCCAATAAGGTAGGTTCCAAAAAATTGATCTCTTCTTAAACATAGGAGCGAGTTTTCCAACTGGGAATTTTGTACTGCATTTCCCCTTTCCAAGGACAACTCTAAGATTCTTTACCATCTTATATACATGCTGTCTAGTGTGAAGCTTCGGAGCGCGACGAGTCTCCACTGTCCCATCAAAGCTCTTTTATTCCTGTGGTACGGGTGATCCGGGCGCAGAAACCTAAGGTGACCCATGTATACCATTTTCTTACAATTCTTCAGTCGCAGCCCCTTTGTTTCATCCAAGCACTAGACACATCCATTGTAGCCTTTTAAAGTCTTTCCCGATAGGTTTGCAAGAGCAGGCCAATCCTGAATCGTTACGAACAACATTGCGCGTAGGTTTAAATGCTCGCGTTTGTATTCATCCCACACCCGTATGCCATCTATCCATAGTACAAGGAGATCATCAAGCAATGGTTGGAGATACACATCGATATCGTTGCTAGGTTGATTCGGGCCACTGATTAGTAAAGGCATCATAAGGAGCGTTCGCTTCATACACAGACAAGATGGAAGGTTAGAGATACTGAGAGTCACGAGCCAAGTGCTATGACTATTGCTCATGTTGCCGAAAGGATTCATCCCATCCGTACTCAATCCGAACCTTATATTCCTCACTAGCTTTGAATTCCTTGTATTCTGTATTGAAGTTCCTCCATTGCATTCCATCAGCAGGGTGTCTAAGAATTACGTCTTTCTTGTGCCCTTCGGTGTGCCATCGCATCAATTCGGCATTCACTTTGTTGGCAAACAATCACTTCAGACTGGAGATTATAGGGAAATACCAAACCATATTAGCGGGGGGTCTTTTATCCTTCATCTTCTCCCCTACATCATCGCTATCGATATCATCAACATTGTGCTTGTACCTTGATACACCGCAAACACGACACGCTTCCAAGTCTGCATCCCCGTTGCGAAACAACATGCAGTCGTTTTGACAAGCATGTATTTTCTCTAGATCCAACCCCAACGGACAGATAATCTGCTTGGCGTGGTACGTGTGTTTTTAGGCAACTCGTTGCCCTCTGGAAGCAAGTCCCTCATGAATCGTAACAACTCATTGAAGCCCTTATCAGACTAACCATTGCTAGACTTCATTTGCAGCAATGTCAGCACAACATGCAACTTGTTGTGCTCTTCCTTATAGCCCGGGAACACCGGTGTTTTAATGTCCTCCTTCATGCGCTCGAACTTTTTGTGTTGCATATCACTGGTGAAGTCTCCCTCCGCATTGCGCAACATTTCATGTAGGTCGTCATCATCGTTGTTGACAAAAGTATCTTCGAACACCGACATATCGATGTCTTCGTCAGCCGTCATATCGTTGCCTCTGTCTTCCTCGACTATGGGCTGCTCTTCATGCACAACCTCCTCATGTTCACCGTGTGCAGTCCAGCGGATATAGCCAGGCTTGAAACCCATGCGAAGCAAGTGTGCACGGATCTGCTCTATGCCTGAGAACTGCTTCTCATTCTTGCAATCAACGCAGGGACAGCATATATAGTGATCATCACTCTTCCTTTTTGGCTTTCTGTACGCCGTGGCAGCCCTCAAAAAAGCATCCACGCCATGAAAGAACTCTTGGCCGTGATGGTTAGAGTTGTACATCCATGTCTGGTCCATCTGCAAATTTATGATTATCATTAGTTTTACCAATCAATAAAAAACCAAAGAAATGATAACCATGCAATATTTCAAAATGCAAATCTAATTTATTGAATTACCTCGCATCTTGATTGCTCCATGTCAGATGACCCATCACCTTCCAGCACTTGGTCTCGATCGGAGGACCCACCTTCTAAATACTGCCGCGTCCGCTTGCCACTAGCGGGTGGATTTGCCATCCCTACAGCACAATATTAATATTCAATATGTTAATCTTTTTTTTTTACTAATTCACTACTAGAAAATTTGAGCTAGTTTTTAATCTATTTAGAGGAGATTTAAATATTACTTTTCTTAAATCACTACTATAAAATTGGAGCTAGGTTTTAATCTATCTAAAGAAGTCTTAAGAACAATGTTTTTCCATTTTATGTGTTTTTAAATTAATGAAACGTAAATGGTAGTAAAACATTAACCAAGAAATTATGTTAATCAACTGTTTCATGACTTGATGGTGTTTTTCTGTATAGAGGATGATAAAAGAAGCTTAACAAAGTTGGTGTCATCATTTTTGGATTTCTCCTTAATTAGTTATGGAATTAATAATTTACAACACAATTAATGGAATAAAGGAATTTCAGTACACTTTTGAAGTATGCTTGTATTTTTAACATGTATATTACATCAATTTGAACACAACAAAATTAGTTTCACCCTTTTCCGAGCTCTAATTATTTTTTTACGTATTTTATAATCTTAACAAATTTAGTTTCACTCTTTTCCAAACACAACAAAATTAGTTCCACTCATTTTATTACAATCTAGGTGAACCGGCGAGGAATAGAGAGAAGTGAGGAGAGCATGAGCTAGTTAAGAAGGAGGGGGATGTCACCATACCTTCAGCCTGGTCGGAGAGTGGCCGGAGGTGGCTGTAGTCGGCGTGGAGGTAGAGGAGAGCTCGCGAGGTGCCCGGCCGGCTGGAGAAGAAGAATGGAGAGGGCGCGGTCGAGCTCCTTGTCAGCCTTCCGCCTAAGGGAGGGGTGCAGGGCGACGTGAGCCGCAGCTCCTCGTCCGACTGACCCCAAGCGCAATGTAGAGCTCCAACAAATGGCTGGAGAGCTTTCTGCTGGTGGGAGAAGAAGGTGCGAGCCTTTAATAGACGTATAATTATTAGTGCCGACCCGTAAAACGAACCGGCACTGATACTCAATATCATTGCCGGCTCATAGTTAAAAATTGGCACTGAACTATCAGTGTTGGTTCAACCGGGCTCGACCATCAATTGAGTGCGGAAAGTTATGAGCCAGCACTGATGCTTTATCAGTGCCAGTTTGTGCCCAACCGGCATTGATGGGGCGGCACGGATGACCATTTCTGTTGTAGTGCAATTTTTCTGGACATATGGTAATGGAACAAAACTAAACAAAGGGGATAACTGATATTACCTAATGGGCAACCGAGGCAATGATACCACTTGATGCGTGTTTGCTTGATCTTCCGAAAGGTAATATGATAAGTCGATTTGTGGAGCTTCGACGTTGATGATTCAAAGGCTCCAAACAGAACAGATTGAGAATCCTCATAACCACTATACCACTACTCCATGGTTATCAACCGTGCCAAGACGCGGTTGACCTTGCCAACAAGGTTTTTCCTACAAGTGAATTGAGAACACAAGCAAGAACAGGTAGATACAATCTGAATATTGCTAATTACTAATGAAGTACTCGAGTATGGGGTTCAACAAACCGATAAATTGCAAAACTGTCTAAAACAGAATAATCTAAGCTAAACCCATGTCTAAACTATGATGGCTACCGTATATTTATAGAGTGACATGAGGGGGTCAACCTAGGGTTGTGTAGCTATGGAAAGAGGCGTGCACAACCTGGACTCCGATCTCGACACTATTACAAAACATGATAGGGTACATAACGGTGACGTAGCACCTTATTCCTTCAACTCTAACTAAACAATAAGGAATATTTGATCGAGCATAGATCCATTGGAAAGGGTTTGGCATAAGCTTTCCAGCAAGTCCAAGAATGCTTAAAACGGATTTCGTATGAGAGAGTTATGCCCGTTTTATTGACATATTGTCCTGGGACTCGATCACGACCACGACCTCGACTACGACCACGACTAGAGTTCAGCCTCGAGTCTGAGTAGACTTGGCCTTCAAGGAGTGACGACCGGGTAAGGTTGTTTCTCCCATGTTCCTAAGCAATAAAACATCATAAGAATTTAGTAGTAATCCATCTAAGGAAATATGAACAGTGAGAAACGAGTTCACCTGGCGGTCTAATTGTCGTGCACATGCTTTTGTAATTGGACCTTGTATGATTTGAGGATTATTGATGATATTATCATATCCGAAGGAGCCATGGGCTCATCAGAAGGAATACCAAGTGGAGCCGAGGAGTGCTTCGTGCAACCTCGTGAGGAAAAGGGTTGAAAGAGACCCGACTCAAGTGCGACTGAGCCCCTCAACAGAGATGTAGGATCCCCGCAAGGATCTGAACTTCAGGAACAAATTCATAGCATCTCCCCTCTTTGGTTATTTCTCTCCCCTCTTTGGTTATTTCTCTCCTTTTATGTGTTCGCGAGCAATTCAGTTAATATCTTGAGTTAGACTTTGTGCTTTGGTAGTTCTTCTCCAAATTGAATAGCATATTATCCTATTGCATCTTGCATTTCATAGTTTAACTCATTGTTGCTCATAGATTTAGCTTTTTCTATATTCAAGCAAATCGGAAGTTCTTATATTGTATATCGGAAGTTCTGCTGTAAGTCAGAACATCTGATCATCTGGATCGGAATATCTGATATTAATTTCTGGTATGTTGTTCTATTTTAATTATTTGAAAAAGGGCCTATTCACCCCCCTCTAGGTCGTATGTTGATCCTTCAATGGGTATCAAAGCCAAATCACCCAATTAGGCTTAACCACTTGGAGAATTCAAGATGACGTAGAAAGGGGAAGGAGCTCAAATTCCACATGAGTATCCAAATGCATCTTCACATGTTTCAAGTCATTTCGGTAGAGGATCTTACTTTGATGGTACTCATTATGCAGCATGGAAGAATAAAATGAAAATGCACTTGAAATCTATTAACCCTTCTATTTGGCGTATAGTGAAAAATGGCTATGCAGTGCAGGATCTGTTGGAGCAAGAGTTCATCTTGCTCCAGCAAATACGGCGAGAATTTCTTCTAAGGCGGAGACTCAAGCTTGGAGACAAAGTTTTAGAGGAAGGAACACCACGAGTATATTGATGGTAGGAAAATGGATCGATCTGGGGGGAGAATCACAGGTTTGCTGTGATTTGTGCTATGTGTTCATCCCCCTGCCCAAAGGACCATGGCCTCCTATTTATAGGGCCATGCGTAGCTTAGCGTACTAGTTACTGAGCCTTATCCCAAAAGACTACCTTTTATCCTGTCGGGAGATAAATTTCCACCATGGTAATTATCATGGTGCCTGCCCCCTAAGTGGGGTGAGCCGGTTGCCAATTGCAGCCCGGCACCGTACCGCCAGGGGTGTCAGGATAGGTACCATCATACTGGGGTGTCAGAGTGACGTCCACTAGCCTAGGCATTAAATGTCGGTCACTTCCTCGTAGGCAAAGTACGACTGGTCCTTGCTTTTTCGCAGATCTTTCCTGAGGACTGATGCATCACCCAGTAACCTCCGGGAAGTCAGCCCGGGCAGCCTGAGGCCGAAGCCTCGGGGACCGGGCCTTTGGAAGACGGAGCTTCGGAAGGCCGCGGCATCGAAAGGGGGAGGCTTTGGGAGGCCGAAGCCTCAGAGACCCAACCTTCGGGAGGCTCTGCTCCAGAAGGCCGGGGCTTCGGAAGACGGGAACAGGCTCACCTTTGGGAGGCTGAGCTAATTAAGCCAAGGGGCCATCGAGGGTCCTTAATAACAACCCCCAATAGGATCCAAACAAACCCACCCTCGAAGATGATCAAAATGAACACAAGAACACTCAAGCTGCAAATGCAACATTTATTGCATTGAGCGAAGATGAGTTCAACATGGTAGAAGGTCTTGAGAATGCCAAAGAAATTTGTGACACACTCTGTGATGATCACGAAGGCACTTCAAGCGTCTGAGAGTTGAAGATCGAGCTATTGATGAGAAAGTTGGATCGCTTTGTCATGGGCTATGATGAGATGCCGGGTGAGATGTACAATCCCCTAATTCTCCTTGTGAATGAGATCAAGGGGCTTGGGTGCAAGGATATTACTGACAACTTCATTGTCAAGAGGATGCTCTGGACTATCACTCCATGAAATGTCATATTGGTGACACTCATTAGGGAGCGACAAGACTTCAATGATCTCACACCTCATGATGTCCTTGGAAGAATTCTAGCATATGACTTGATGCAATAAGAGTCTAAGGAAATTTATGACCTCACCAACCAAGACTCGAGCTCAAAGAAGCAAGATCTCGCTTTGAAAGCAAAAGGAGAAGTTGAATTGGGCACAAGTGAAGATGAGAGCGAAGATCATCGACGAAAGGATGACATGACACTCTTTGTTAGAATATTTAACAAGTTTCTCAAGAAAAGTGGCTGCAACAAGGATGGTAGAAGAAATTCGGAAAGTCAAAGGGAAGACATTCATTGAGAAAATGCTATGAATGTGGTGAACTGGGTCACTTCATATCGATTGTCCAAACAAAAAGGACAAGAAAGATAATGAGAAGAAAGACAAGCACCACAAGAAAGACAAGAGCAAGTATCACAAGAAGAACTACAAAGGGCAAGCTCACATTGCTCAAGAGTGGGATTCCAATGATTCTGACACCGACTCTGATGAGGATGAAGGTGTTGCAACTATTGCCTTTGCAACCACTCCACCAACCAAGTCACTATTTGATCACTCAAGTGACGACGAGGCACCCGTTTGCCTTATGGCAAAAGGGCGCAAGGTATCATCTACTACCAAATCCCTTAACGTTAATGTTACTAGTGAGCATGTTAGTAGTAGTGATAGTGATGATGACTTGTTAGATGATTTAAGTAAAATATCTTTACCTAGCAGGTGTGAGTTGCTTGAGACAATAGAAGGTCAAGAGGAAACTCTCGAGAAGCAAGAAAAATTGCTCATCCTTGAAAAAGAGAGAAACCTTAAACTCGAGAAGGACCTTGCTAAAGAGAGGGAGAAAAATGAAAATTTGGCTAAGATGCTTGAGTTAGCGAAAGCTTCAATTGCTAGTCTTGAGAATTCAAATAAAATACTTTGAGAGAAATTTGATTGCTTAGATAGAGTTTGAGATTGAGATTGTCAAGAACAGTATGTCACACCCCAAAATTCTGATTTTGGGTTGTGAGCATTTTAAAATAATAAAATAACATTTTCCTAAAATTTGAAAGCTTTTCCAAAAAATAGAGTTTAAAAAGAATTTGTTTTGTGTGAAAAATGTATTATAAAATACTAGAATAGGTTAAGAAATTTCAAGGTTGGATAAATATTTGTTCCATTTTTCCCAATATCATTCAAAAATTGTTGAGAGCCCACCGTCGGCCATCGCCTTATTCCACTCTGTTCCAATTGTCAGTTAGGGTTTAATACGATCTCACATACTATCTTGATCGGACATCCTTTTTGTGTCCTATCTGACAAGGCCCTAAAATTCCGACATGCCATCATCGCATGCATTGAGCCCTTCACTCTTTTCCTGCCAATATCATTCCATCGCCATAGTTAGGGTTTTCCTTCGACAAATAATTGGTCAAGAATATTTTCAAGGAATATTCTGGTCCTTTTTCTTCAACCCCAATTTAATCTTCTGAGAACATGTTCTCCTCCATCTGAACTCTGATTTAAGCGGTTCTTTTGCCCAAATTCTTCTAAAAGCCTATCCTATCCAAACATAGTGTTTTTATGATTTGTTGTCTTTGTTTAGTGTATTATTTCTTATTTTTTGTGTGCTTTCTCTTTTGTTGCTAGATCTTGTGAGCAGAATATGGCGTTTCTAGATATTCGATGAGCTACAAGGTCGAGACTTCAAGATATGCTAGAACCGAGTTTACGAAGATAATTGAGCATCAGTCGAGCAAGTGTCCTTGAACATCTTGCACCTATTTTAGGATTTAAATGCTAGTTGTTTATCCTTCATGCATGCTTGTCTAAATTGGAATCCCATGATTAGAGTTTACTAGCTATTGTTTGAATATCCTTGTCGTTATTGATTGAGTCATGGGAAATAAAGGGTAGATATGCTAGTTGCTATCTTGGTTGGGGTAGATGTTAAACTTGACTAATGTTTATGCAACATGAATCGGGTATGGTAATCTTTTGTAGCAACATGGTATAAGGATCCCAATAGAATGTTTGTATGATGATTGTGCGAGAATGCACGTGTGCGAGTAATGCACAGTTGGTTTGTCGTTATTCTTGTGTGGGATCCTAAGGACCGGTTCGTGAAGCATGTAACCCGGCTAAACGGCACAACCATGAGGCTTATATGGGTACGGCCTGGCCAACTAATTAGTCACCCCTCCAATTCTGTGGGCACCAATGGATGATTGAGTGGCACAAGAGGAGGCTTTTGCAGTGATAGAATCGTCTATTAGCAGTGAAACCTCAGTGGGTGCCTACACATTGGTGGGAGCTTTGTAAAGTCCTTGTAGTGAGATCTCGACTCCACACCCCAGAAGTGTGAAGCAACCCAGGAATCATGATTCGTGGGGAAAGCTGTGCAAACTCTGCAGAGTATAAAATTGATCGACCAGCCGTGCTCACGGTCAAGAGTGGCTTGGACTTCTTCTTGATTAGTTAGGATCAGGGTTCTGGTATGGATGGCTGGGTAGCCTGGTAATAGGATTACCTAGTGAGTTTGGTAGCCGGATATGGAATATCTGGTAAGTTTGGTAGTCAGATGGAATCTAATGAGCTGTTATTCTTTTGTAAGTTGTGTCTTCATACTTAGTAAATAGGATGTCTGTTTCTTGGAGTTATAAGTTAAGGTTGCTTAGTGAAGTAAACTAGTGTCTAACCTTTTCTTGACTTAAGCCCTCATGTCATACTTTCCTACACTTGCAGAGTACATTATGTACTCACACTTGCAGAGTACATTATGTACTCACACTTACTATTTCCAATAATAAATACTGCTTAGTTGGAGAAGACTACAAGGAGATCAAGGAAGCTGAAGGCTATAATGAAGACGGAGCGTCCTAGGTCACGTTGCCCCTAGTCGATTGCCTATGGTGTGCCCTTAGATTTTCTTCTTGTTCTTCTGTTGTTGTTTAAAAACTCTGGTATCTATTTCAATAAAGTTGTTTTTTTCGATATAGAACTGTATATCACTTATTATGTCACCAGATGTATGATGAAACTTATCCTGACATACATGTGGAATGCACTTGGTTATTCTTTTGAAAAACCGAGTGTGACATAGTACCTCCATCTCTAATGATGCATCTTGCTCTACTAATGTCTCAAATAATATTGATTGTTCTAAATGCAAAGATATTATATTGATGCTTGTGCTACTAACTCTAAATCTATGCATGCATTAGCAAGCCAAAATGAGAAGCTTGTGGGACTCCTTCACAATGGCCTTTTAAAATGCCATATGGGCAGTAAGGCCCTCAAGGAGTATCTTGGTTATCAAAGAAGCAACTTCAACAATGATGGAATTGGATACTATCCTCCCAAAGGAAAGAATGTTAAAACCTTAGTTCAAAAGCAAGGATTCATCAACTTTGTCAAAGCCGAAAGTATCCAAAACCATATTCATGCATCTCAAGCTACTTTTGATGCATCATATGTGCTTAAGAAAAATAGTCATGGTAGAATTGTTACTAAGTATGTTAGTGTTAGAAATAAGCATGTTTCTATTAAGAAATCCATTTGGGTACAGAAAATGCTTATGACTAATTTGAAAGGACCCAAGCAATTGTGGGTACCTAAAAATAGAAATTGATCTTTTTTTTAGGACTATACCTCCGGCGGAAGAAGTTGGGTAATCGATAGCGGTTGCACGAATCATATGATCAGAGAAAAATCAATGTTCTCATCATTTGATACAAGTGAACTATCACATGAGAATATTGTTTTTGGAGACAATGGCAAAGGAAAGGTAATGGGTCTAGGTAAAGTTGCGATCTCAAATAACCTTTCCATATCAATTTTTTTTCTTGTCAAATCCTTGAACTACAATTTACTATCTGTATCGCAATTATGTGAAATGGGCTTCAGTTGCTTGTTTACCAATGTTGATGTGATGGTCTTTAGAGTAGATGATTCATCATAGTCTTCAAAGGTCATTTGAAGGGCAAGCTTTATCTTGTGGATTTTTCATCGGATAAAGCTACCCTTGAGACTTGTTTGATGGCTACATCAAGTATGGGGTGGCTATGGCATCGTAGGCTAGCTCATGCCGGTATGAGGAGTCTTAGCAAACTTCTAAAGGGTGAGTACATTTTGGGACTAACAAATGTTTCCTTTGAGAAAGATAAGATGTGTGGAGCATGTCAAGCCAGAAAGCAAATTGGAGCACCTCATCCCACCAAGAACATCATAACTACCACAAGACATTTGGAACTACTTCACATGGATCTTTTTGGTCCTATTGCTTATATACGCATTAGCGGTAACAAATATGGATTAGTAATTGTTGATGATTATTCTTGTTTCACTTGGGTATTCTTTTTACATGAAAAGAGTGAAACTCAACGAACATTCAAGAAATTTGCAAGAAGAGCCCAAAATGAGTTCAACTTGAAGATGAAGAATATTAGAAGTGACAATGAAAGTGAATTCAAGAATACTCAAATTGAAGAATTTCTTGATGAAGAAGGAATCAAGCATGCGTTTTCGGCACCCTACTCCGCTCAACAAAATGGGGTTGTCGAACAGAAGAACTGCACGCTCATTGAGACGGCAAGTACCATGCTCGATGAATACAGGATCTCCGATCGCTTTTGGGCGGAGGCCGTGAACACCGCGTGTCACGCAACGAACCAATTGTATCTTCACCGGATCTTGAAGAAAACATCATATGAGCTACTTACCGGTAACAAACCAAATGTCTCATATTTTCGTGTTTTCAGAAGTGTTTTATTCTCAATAAGAAGCAAAAATCCTCTAAACTAAAGTAGATGAAGGCTTCTTTCTTGGATATGGATCAAATGCCTGTGCATACCATGTTTTCAATAAAACCACCGATTGTGTTGATATCGCGTGTGATATGACATTTGATGAAACTAACGACTCTTAAGTAGAGCTGGTTGATCCTAATGTTTTAGGTGATGAAGATCCAAGTGAAGCAATCAAGAGGATGGCGATTGGTGATATAAGACCACAAGAGCCTAAGTAACATTCAAATCAACCATCCTCATCAATTCAAGTGGACCCTCCAACCTCAAATCAAGATCAAGAAGATTCTAACACACTCCTTGATCAAGATAAAGAAGATGAAGTTGAACCTCAATCACAAGTGGCACACCCTAGAATTCATCAAAGTGTGCAAAGAGATCACCCCACCGACAATATTCTTGGTGATATAAATAGGGAAGTCTTTCCTAGATCTCAAGTTGCTAATTTTTGTGAATATTAATCTTTTGTATCTTCTTTGGAATCTTTAAAGGTACAAGATGCACTCGAAGATCCGGATTGGGTGGTGGGAATGCAAGAAGAGTTGAACAACTTCACTCGAGACAAAGTATGGTCATTAGCGGAGAGGCTGAACCAAAATGTGATCGGCACCAAATGGGTATTCTGCAACAAGCAAGATGAAAATGGGATAGTTATAAGCAACATGGCAAGGCTAGTTGCACAAGGCTTCACTCAAATCGAAGGTCAAGACTTTGGTGAGACTTATGCCCCCATTGCTAGATTAGAGTCAATTCGTATATTACTCGCTTTTTCTACTCACCATGACTTCAAGCTTGATCAAATGGACGTGAAGAGCGCATTTCTCGATAGACCTATCATGGAATTTGTATTTGTTGAATAACCTCCCGGGTTCAAAGATCCCAAATTCCCATCTCATGTCTATAAACTCCATAAGGCACTTTATGGACTTAAACAAGCTCCTAGAGTGTGGTATGAGTGCCTTAAGGATTTTCTAGTCAAGAATGGCTTTGAAAATGGGAAAGTCGATACTACTCTCTTTACTAAGAAGCTTGATAATGATTTATTTGTATGCCAAATATATTTCGATGACATTATATGTGGTTCTACTAACAAGTCTTTTAGTGATGAGTTTAGTAAAATGATGACCAAGTGGTACGAGATGTCGATGATGGGAGAGTTGAAGCTCTTTATAGGATTTCAAATCAAGCAACTTAAGGAAGGAACATTCATATGTCAAACCAAGTACATCAAGGATATGCTCAAGAGATTTGACATGGAGAACGCCAAGCCTATTCGTACTCCCATGCAAGCAAATGGCCATCTCGACCTCAATAGTGACGGTAAACCCGTGGATCAAAAGGTATATTGTTCCATGAGAGGCTCATTGCTTTATCTTTGTGCATCTAGGCCCGATATTATGCTTATTGTGTGCATGTGTGCAAGATTTCAAGCTGCTCCGAAGGAGTGTCGCTTAGTGACCATTAAGAGAATTCTTCAATATCTAGTTCATACACCTAACCTAGGGCTTTGGTATCCCAAAGGTTTGAGTTTTAATCTCATTAGATATTCCGATGCAGATTATGTGGGTTGCAAAGTAGATAGGAAGAGCGCCTTGGGTACATGTTAATTCTTGGGTAGGTCTGTACTGTCATGGTCTTCCAAGAAACAAAACTCCATAGCCCTATCCACTGCCGAAGCAGAATATGTTTTCACAGGTAGTTATTGCGCACAATTGATTTGGATGAGGAAAACTTTGAAACATTATGGAACTCATGTGAACAAAGTGCCTCTTTTATGTGACAATGAAAGCGCAATCAAGATAGCCAACAACCCTGTGCAACATTCCCGAACCAAGCACATAGATATCCAACACCACTTCCTTCGTGATCACTCCAAGAAGGGAGACATAGACATACAACACGTAAGGACAAAAAAACAATTAGCGAATATCTTCACCAAGCCCCTAGATGAGCATAGGCTTTGTGAGTTGAGAAATGCGCTAAATATCCTAGATTCTCGAAACATGGCTTGGCTCCTTGCATATAATGTTTGCATTTTTGCCAATGTGTTTGAACTAATATGGTGAACATGTCTTAGCAACGTGTTGTTCCCTCAATGAGCATGCACAAACCGCACGACGTGAATCAATTGATATTTTTGTAAATAAGTAACTCTTAGTGAGTTATGTGCAAAATATGAATCATGTGCTAAGGGATCTCAATCTAAATGAATCTTGGTCCTAGTACGAAGATTGGATTCATACAAGACCAATCTCAAGGTCAAATTCACCATTATTGGTTCCATTTGTGTTTTTGACCGCTTGTCAGATTTATTGGTTCATTATCATACCAATTTATCCATTTTGATATTCGGATTGTGTTCATTTGCTTGTGATAATAGCTTTCTATGATTGTGTGTTCGCTGATCACAAGTGAAGAAACATCTAATTTTTTTTACTGATCAACATCTCTAAAATCCATCGAATCTCAAGTTTCAATTCCTTCAAAAGTCTCTGTTTTGCTGAAAATTTGCACATATTGGAATATCCGGTGTCTCAGACTGGAACATCTGCCACCGTTGGTACAATAGCCCAACAACAAGGACTGAGTCAGAGAACACCATCGCCAGGCTCCAGACGGATTGCCTCTAGAGCCAGGCAGCGGCTAAGGGCTGAAGGGGTCGCAGAGTGCCTATCCCGGCCTAGCCTTCAGCTTTGCCTCTGAATGACGTTGCCAAGATCTGGACGAAGTGCCTCTAGAGCCAGGCAGCGGCTAAGGACCGAGGGGTTCGCAGAGCACCTCTCGTGGCCTAGCCTTCGGCTTCACCTCTAAACGCCATTACCAGGTTCCGGACGGAGTGCCTCTGGAGACAGGTAGCGACTAAGGGCCGAGTGGTTCGCAGAGTGCCTCTCCTGGCCTAGCCTTTGGCTTCGCCTCTGACACGCCATTGCTAGGCTCCGAATGAATTGCCTCTAGAGCCAGTTAGTGGCTAAGAGCTAAGGGGGTCAAGGAACACCTCTCCTAGCCTAGCCATAGGCTTCAGGGCCTCCAAACCTCACGATAGAGGCCTTATTCTGGCGAAGGTACGCCCAAGATCACATATCAATAGTTTACCTAGTTGGTCTATCCTTCATATAGTAAGATCAAAACATGTTGGAAGTATCCAACCTTGCCATTAGAAGTTTTTGCAACAGATAGCCACTAGATAGTAATAGTAAACTTATATTATATCCCTATTTAGTAGTAAGCAGTAGAACATAAGTTATATCTTAGTTTGTAATGAGCTATGAATACTTATTTGACCTAGCTATGCCTTATACTACAATTAGCTGCTTATTGACAACAGTAGACTGCCAAATTTAACTAGTACATAGCCATGTAAATACCTACACACCTGCAGGCGCAGCATTCCTAGGTCACCTAGAAGGCAGATTATGCCAAGGTGTCTTGGAAGGCATTGCATATCCTTGGTAGTGCCGAAGCCACGCACCAAGGGACATTCGTAGTAACGGATTTACGGTGCACCCGATGAGCATCCTCGGGGCATGACATGCCAACACACCGTGGGCACAGGATGCCTAGGTCACTTGGAAGGTAGGACTGCCTAGGTTGCCTAGAAGGTATTGCGTGGCTTTGATAGTGTGTAAGGTCTTCACCATTAATACATGCCAAAGGGGCTGCAAACCCCCCGCAAAAATGGAACTTTCTTGAAAACCTCCGCAAGACGGAGAGTCTTCCAAAAACCTCCGCAAAAATGAAGATGTCTTGAAAACCTCTATAAGACAGAGAGTCTTCCAAAACCCCTGCAAAACGGGGATGTCTTTCAAAAACCTCCACAAGACGGAGAGACTTCCAAAAATCCCTACAAAATGGGGATGTCTTCCAAAAACCTCCGCAAGACAGAGAGTCTTCAGAAAACCCCCACAAAATGGGGATGTCTTCCAAAAACCTCTGCAAGACGGAGAGTCTTCCAAAACCCCTGCAAAATGGGGATGTCTTCCGAAAACCTCCACAAAAATGAAATGTCTTGATAGGGAACTATCTCTTTTCGGGGAATCACTCCTGTCTAGAGGCCCTCTTCCTCCCTTTTTATGAATCTAGGAGAGAGGCAAAAGAGAAGCCCAGAGAGACCTCGTCTCTTTCAGGGAAAGGAGGGAGATCGAATGCGAGATGGAGTCCTTGCCGAATGGAATGGACATCCTTGGGGACAGCTGTGTAAGACTAGAGTACGCCATTAATAATATTGCCCTCACTATGTCTGGTGCCTGGTTGGATCACTTGCACCTAGCTGAGTTTGCTTACAACAACTTTTATCACGCCAGTATCGGCCTGGCACCTTTTGTTTGGTTGTTCTTTATCTTCCTACGCGATGCGAGCATGTTCATTCATGTGATTCATTCGAGATAAGGAGGTGTTGGTGAATAGAAAGATAGATCCATCCATCTATCCAGATATCTAAAAAAGAATCGATTTTGATTTCATGAAACCTTTGATTCAAAGAACTGCGCTTAGCCCCCCCGCTCATGAAACGGCTCTGCTGCAATAGTGCCGATGGCACGCGAAGCGCATGCGAAAGGGGCACGGAGAAATAAAGAAGTGTGGAGGAGAAGCAGCCGAGCTCATTCCCTTCGCTTCCTGGGCCCAAAGCTGTTCTTGGTGGATGTAGGCCTTGGTACCCCCAAAATTTGTATGCAAGATGAGCTTTCGTCTAAGGATGCCTAACCATCGCATCGACATTCGGGGGGGGGGGGGGTCACTGCGAGGTGCATAGTTTATCTGGAGCGGATGCCTCCTAAAGAGTAACAGAGGTGTGCGAAGGTAGGCTCAAGCGTTGATTCTGCTCGTGAGTGTAATGGTATAAGCCTGCTTGACTGTGAGATCGACTGGTCGAATAGAGACGAAAGTCTGCCATAGTGATCCGTAGATGAGCATCCAGAATAAAAGATGCAGGGGATAAAATGTAAAAGCACATTTGTCAGTTTCACTAGAGATGAGCGAACGTGTTGGTCCAAGCGTTGGCTAGTAATTGCCAGCAAACCATCTTGCTCTGTTTCCGGGCTTGCCTCCACTATCGTTCTGGATTGATGAAAGCTCCAACTCCCTATCCCTAGCTTATTCTTCCTAGCTTTCTTTGCCTTGCTTTCCTGTTTGCTTGCTTTCTTGGTTTGCCCTTCGGGTGATCTTACCTTCCCTCGAGTCCAGACTCACTCCGTCTATGCATCTTGAATCTGAAGATAGAGACCCCAGGTAGACCTATTTAGTTTAGATGCCTCGGGTGAGCTGAACTACCTCTGTAAAACGGGGATTTCTTCCGAAACCTCTGCCAAACAGAGATCTTGAAATAACAGCCATGACGCGAAAACATCTTGAAAACCTCTACGCAAGGGGATGTTTTGAAAAAACTCCATCTACGGAGTTCTTCTAAAAACCTATTTGATAAATCCTCCAGCATCTTGAAGGTAGTGCCTCTGTGCAGGAGAAGTTAATCCCTTCGGCATCTTGAAGGCAGTGCTTCTGTGCCGGAGAAGTATATCCCTCCGGCCTGGCTGACCTACGTGGTGGAGAGGCAAAGACCGCTCCAGCATCTTGAAGGCATTACCTCTGTGCTAGACAGGCATATACTCTATTCCATCTTTAAGGTCTAGCTAACCCACGTGGTGGAGAGGCAAAGACCGCTCCGACATCTTGAAGGAATTAACTCCGTGCCGAACAGGCATAGACCCTACTTCATTTTTAAGGCCTGGCTGACCTACGTGGTGGAGGGATAACCTCTCTGGCGTCTTGAAGGCCTAGCCTCCGCACCAAAAAGGATTCATAACAAAGTCATGATCCTCAGACATCTTGAAGAGTCTCCGTGCCAAAATCATCTAACTCCTCTGGTATCTTGAAGGGATAGCCTCCGTACTACAAAGGCGTCACATATCAAAATGTTAGTAAACGAGTTGTTTTACTCTACTCGCACCTAACGCAACTCCGTACCCCTTGGATCTCTCACCCTGCGGCTCCTAACAGCCACAAAATACGAAGGGGATGGGATAGGGGCATAGGTGAAGCGTTGATGCGATAAAATTATAACACCAAAAAACAAAGTTAGCACAACGCAAGTTTATTCATACATGATATATAAAACTTTGTATTCGGCTAGTCACTGTACATCGAATCTATGCCTAGCAAACTTGCTAGCCTGTTGTGCCTCCCTGAAGTACTATAGGATGTGGAGGGCGCTTGGCCTCCCAGAAGTACCACAGGATCTAGAGGATTGACCCAAGTAATGGCACACGGACGGTCAAAGCAAATCCCCTCCATGCAAAGCCTTACCGCCAAAGATAGAGCCCCCCCGAGCTTATTAGGACAAAGGTTCTACTGGGAAGGGATACGAGTCGAAGGCCAAAAAACCAGCTCTTCCTTCTCCTCCTCCTCCGGCAGGGACTTTGCAGCCTGTACCTCCTCCACCTTCACTCCAGTTAGAATAGGCTCAAGGATTTCTGAAGACACCCTTCCATCAGAATCCCAGGGGAGGACAAAATGTTGAAGGAAGTGTGGGTTGGCAACCTCCCAGGCTGTCTGGGCTGTACACCAGGTGTCCTTTTCAACAAAATATGAATCCAGGGAAGATATAGGGGGGTCCTCTAGCTTGACCTTGACCAAGACATCAGCGGCCACCTTCGGATCCACACACCCTTCAGAATCATGGGGCATGATGAAGCCACTCATCGCCGGATAGATAGAGTAGACCCAGACGCTCCAGACACACTTGATCCCTCCCCAGAGGCATCATCCCGTGCACGAGAGAGAGGCATCATCCCGTGCACGAGAGAGGTCCCCTTCGACCTCGGGACATCACACCTATATGCACAGATCATACTCCAATTAGTCTCAAAGCATGAGCATTCCAAAGCAACACAGGCAAAACCACAAGGAGACAGACATGGCTCTATTTGGCAAGCAAAAGTCCAAATACATTAAACAAAACAGGGTAGTCGACATACTAAGACTTTGACCTCCTTGGGAAAGGAAAGAAAAGCAGAAACCATAGCCTGCAAAGACCGCTCTCACGGAGTAACGACTTGAAGGAAAGAACCTCCAGAGGGCGGTAGTGCACCTACAGGCTCTTGATGAAGGACCTGACCTCCTGACGAATAACTTGGGCGAGGACCCCCCGTGGTGCCTGGAGTCACCCGACCTGCCATTTAGCGCAGCATCACGTTCTGGCCATCCTTCACCCACAAATTTTAGTGGAAGTTCTCTAGAGCCATGCAAATCTCCATCGAAGGTGCCTCTGGCTGGAAGCCCTTGATCATGGAGTCTGGCACCTATTGCTCCAATGCTTCGAATGGGCTAACCCCTACTTTGTACAACAGGGTCAGTTGGAGTGCCATGGCCATGCATGCGCTGGACCTCGCATAGGTCTCCGCAGTTTTAACCATCACCCTCGCAACAAATCAAAGCCAGAAGAGTAGCATAATCGACACCTCTGAGTTGGAGGGTAGTGGCGGACACCTAGTCCCAAGCCTGCTCATTGCATCGGAGGTGATCCGGGCAACCTCTGATGCACGTGCAGCTAACTATTGGCACTCCGAACGCACTACCCGGAGGAGTGCCTCCAGAGCCAGATAGTGGCTAAAGGTCAAGGGGGTCACGAATCACTCTTCCAGTCTAGAATCAGCCTTGCGCACAACACACCACCGCTAGGCTTTGGACGGAGTGCTTTCGGAGCTAGTCAGTGGCTAAAGGGCCAAGAGGGTGAAGGACCACCCTTCCTGCTAGCCGCACCTTCGGCTTCACCTCCGTTAAAACTACCGCCAGGCTCTGGATAGAGTGCCTTTGAAGCCAAGTAGTGGTTAAAGATCAAGGGGGTCACGGACCTCCCTTCTGTCATAGCATCGATCTCACCTCCGACAAAACCACCGCTAGGCTCCAGACAGAGTGCATCCAGAGCCAGATAGTGGCTAAAGGTCAAGGGGGTCACGGACCTCCCTTCCGGCCTAGCATTGGCCTCACCCTCAACACACCACTGCTAGGCTCTGGATGAGATACCTCCGGAGCCAGGCAGTGGCTAAGGACCCGAAGGATCGAGGACCACCTCCGAATCTTGTCCCCAAAGTTCCAAATGGACTTCTTTGAATCAAAAATCTGGAACAAATTTGGAAGAAGTCCCTACCGTCACCGGACAGTAGGAATATGTTGCGCTGAAACTTAGAGATGGTCGGGAACGACGAGGTCGCCATTACTTCGCCCGGCCCTCCTTGGTTACCCTGCTTGTCCACTACTACTAGACTCCCGAGGCCACCTCTCCCCAGGAAGGAACAAAGTCAGTATGCTCAGCCACAACAACGAGGTCTAGACCCTCCGTATCGCACTGGCACCTACCTCAATCGAATTCAGGATAAGACCTATGCGAGGTCTTGGTACTTCGGTCGCCAAAACCAACCATCACCTACGAAAGGACTAGAGAGACGTGGTACAAAGGCAAGAAGGCACACAGACATGCAGTCACCTATTTGGAGGATCCCCTTACACTTCGAACCAAGAAGGAATACAATCATCCCCAAAGGCTCAAGTTATTTTATTAGCAATTTGTGCATCCGGAGGGTGCATACAAAGAAGCAACAATACAAAGGTTGCTACGAAGGAGACAGAGCCTGAAAGAGCAAACCAGAGGGAGAAAGAGTACAAAGTGGCAAAAGACAATTATGGCCCGCAGCAAAGCCATAATCGACCGTGATACAGGAATGTCCCACACTTCACCAAGAAATCCGCCAAAGGGCGCTCTTGCCTCCTATAGGTCCCGACAGGGGCCGCGCATGAAACGGCGTATGTGCCTCATCTGTGGCCTACCGCTGCGGAAGCTAATGCAATAGCCGGCCCTTGGGCTGTTGGAAGATGGGGAAGAAGTCAAAGAAACCACCACTGTGGCCTCCTTTCCTTTCTTCCTGGCATTCTCCTTCACCGCCAAGGCCGCTACCTTCTCCGTCAACACCTGCTCCTCCTCATCACTCTCCCTCCCTAGGAGATCCCAGTCGATCTCCTCTTCGTCATTGGAAATATTGATGATCTCGACAAGCGCAATCCCTTGGACTGGGGGTTGAGCTGGAGCAATAGGCGGCTGTCCTCCCCATAGGGATGGAAGCAGGATGGCGGCTGGAGCCATCACCAGCAACCAAGATTGCCCCGCTCTAGCCGAACTAGTTGAGATCATCAACATCTTCGAAGAAGATGAGGAGGAAAACGATGTCATATTCAGGTCAAGGTTAAGTTCTCGGTCATGAGGCAGTAATAAATCTAGCCGGATGACCCTAGCTTTTATAGCCATGCCAAGCAGCCACGTACGCTCATGAGATTAAGCGGAACCGACGCAGCATCATTTCATGGCACTTCGCATTACTCCCCGAGGAGCCTGTGGCCATATCCCGATCATTCCTCCTACATGTGGCAACATCATACGGTGATGCCTCGTTGTCTCGTACGCACGTCCCATCGTATTAATGGCTTGGACTCCTTTAGGTGCATGCCAGAGCCATGGGCACGAGACTCCAAATGAACCCACACATTATCTAGTCAAATGCGCTAGTGACACATCCCGTCCTTCCATTCTTAAACAGGCAAACATGGGGAGCCCCCCGCTCCCACACGTAGTCTCCACTCTGAAAAATTCTAGTGGTGAGAGGACTCATCATCAAGAAGTCCAAAGGATCAAAATTGGCCTTGGCACGGACTCTGGAGTGTGTCATCTCCACCGTCGCCCCTCCGGCCTCTAGTCCCGATGCAGTATGTACCAACTCCATTATGCTCCAGAGCGTGTCACCTCTGCCAATATGTCTTCGGTCTTCAACTTCGATGCTGGTTGCACCTTTGACCTCAGCGTAAGCTCTGGAGCGTGCCAATATGTCTTCGGTCTTCAACTTCGATGCCGGTTGCACCTCTGACCTTAGCGTAGGCTCTGGATTGTGTCGCCATGGCCAATACTTCTTTGGTCTTTGGCCTTGACGATGGCCATACCGCGACCTTAGCATGTGCTCCGGAGTGTGTCATCTCCGCCAATACCTTTTCAGTCTTCGGCCTCGACAACGGCCACACCTATGACCTCAGCATAGGCTCCAGAGCGTGGTTTGACGATGACACCCGGGCGGGCTTTGACTTCAACAAACAAGTATACCTCCGATATCATCATGATGAGCCACTGAGCATGTTAGGGACTCCCTCCCTCAGTGTCTCCTCTAAACATGCCTATGCCTTTGGAATACGCTATCAGCCTCGAGCTTCCTCATCGACGTCCATAGCTCCTGTTGAGAAACTCCTCAGAGGCAAGGGATCATGTTTGGACATCCTTGTTACTATACCGGACTAGAGTTAGCTTTCCTCTACATCCTCTCACCCCTCCTACCGTGAGGGACAGTGGATGAGGGGGTACTGTTGAGGAAAACAGACCAGCGCACGAACAATGGTTAAGGATCGCTATCAAAGGTCCCTCCGGAGTCTTTGGTCTCCAGAATCTTAGTAGGAGGCCTGGCCTTCGGAGGCTGTGGACCCCTTTGAGCCCACCCCTCTAGTGCCTATGTGGCCTTCTCGAAGCTCGAAGATGCAACAGGCCTTCGGAGATAATATCGAGAAAGAAAGGACATCCCCTGGAACCAACCTAACACGAAGTGATGGGTAATTAATACCAGTGCAAATGGTGCTTATGCTGATACTCCAATACAATAGAGGTCATCCTGACAATCTTGGTAGTGCGCGCAAGACCACAATTGGTGACCATCTCACCCCCCAGGGTTGCTGTACTGCAATAGTTGTTATGGTAGATATTTATCTTCTATGTAGGGTTAAAAGTAGTTATCCAGGATAAGACCATGTATTTGGCCATGTTCTAGATATTTGTACATGGTCATAACTTGTACACCAAGGTACGTACAACCCTATAAATGGTGGGCCATGGTC
This sequence comes from Phragmites australis, assembly GCF_958298935.1. Classification (NCBI taxonomy): domain Eukaryota; kingdom Viridiplantae; phylum Streptophyta; class Magnoliopsida; order Poales; family Poaceae; genus Phragmites; species Phragmites australis. Next base: position 13,346,798 of record NC_084936.1, on the reverse strand, counting down.
ATCTGGGGAAAGAGGACAAACACACAAAAACACAAAGACACATAGTGATACTTCCCCTAGACAAATCTTTTTGACTATCAATATATTTTTGGTGTCCTTTCCTCTCAAACGTCCTCTCTAAGCTTGAGGATCCTCCTTATAAGAAACTCTCACCGTATTTGTTAGTGCAAGACGATCTCTTGCACCAACAGAAGGCGCCAAGGAAAGCTATCCTGAAGATGATGATGGTAGTGGCAATGAAGATGGAGATGGGGACTATGAAGATGGCAGCAATTAGATCTTCATCTATTCTTCTCTTTCTTTTTGGTGCTTGATGCCAAAGGGGGAGAGAAATCCTTAAGTTAGCTCAGCTGTCTGTTTTGCTCCAACCCGGAGTGTCCGGGTCAACCTAGAGTGTTCGGGTTCTAAGCATGTTCTGTCTCTAGTTCAAAACTCTTAATCTTTATTAGTTTTGTTGGACATGTAAGACTTTTGTAATAATATGTGATGAACTATGTGTGTGCTTGTCATTAAACTTTAAATTTGTAAGACTCTATTTATGTTAGTGTGATGATTATGACTTTCTATGGTGCAATGTTTGTTTCTCTCTTTCTTCATGTGATATATCATGTCATGCGCATCACATTTTGTCATATTCACTGACACTTGTAACAACCCACAGATGCAAAGATATAGGGGAAGCTCTTGCAAAATTCTTTAAATATGTGCATTTGATCTTAAAATCAAATTCTAATCAATGCACACATTTAGGGGGATCTCACATATATCTTAGAATTAAAAAATCTTTAAATCAATTATCCTTTGTAAGCTTTAATCATGTTGTCCTCAATCACTAAAGAAAGAGAGATTGAAAGTGCATCTAGGCCCCCTATGTGGATTTTGGATAATTGATGACAAATGATTGAGGGACTAATGTATTTGTTGAAACTATGAATAGGTTTTAGTCCCATTGGAGAAGTTAAACGAAGTTGGTGTCCCTCAAAAAGAGAAGAGAAGCAGTATGAAGTTACTCATTAGGTTTAAATTGTTTTTATTCTTGGGCTTGAGTTTAGGAATGTTGTACTATCAAGAGGGATGCGTTTAGGTTGACTTGAAGAGGTCTTAGTACTCAAATGACTCTTTTAGACCAAATATGAGAGACACAATCACCCCACGGACACCGAGATATTCATAGTGTTTGGTTGCACTCGGAGTGTCCGGACAGACCTGAAGTCTTTGGGTTGCTGGAACCTCTAGGTAAGGCTCCTGCCAGGGGTGCTCGGGTAGAACCTAAGTACTAACTTCGGAGTCTCTAGGTTGACCTGAATACTCCGGATTCTAGTCAGTGGCCCAGAGTCTTCGGGTTAGACTCCGAGTCAAGCTCTCTGTTTGGGCTTGAGTGCCCAACCTAGAGTCTCCGAGTTGACCATGATACTCCAGGTTATGGTGAAGGTCCAGACCCTCTGGATAGGGCTCCAGATAGAGGTCTCTGTGGTTCTTTCGAAGGCCAACCCGGATACTCCAGGTGAACCCAAATACTCCTTGTGAGTACAAAAGAACTATAACAGCTAGTTTTTATAGGCTAGGTTTCAATACCCCCTTCCCCTCTTCATCCAGTGCTGCTGAACCAACTCGAGACAAAAGACTTCATAGACTCTTTAGAGCCCACCCGTTCCTCTAGTGCATTAACTCTATCAAGGATTTGAGAGTTTGGGTTGGAAAGTGAGATTCAGTGCTAGCGAGCCTAAATCCATCTTTTGAGCACTTGAGTTCATCGTCAAGCCATCGACTCGCATTCGTTACTCTTGGAGCTCCAAGCTCCTAGATGGTTAGGCATCACCCGGAGAGCACCCAAGCTTGTGGAGTGCCCACAGAAGTTTGTGAGGGTCATCCTCACCTCCGCAAGGGAAGAGGAAGGTTGAGTAAGCCCCAAGCTCGATCTTTATGGTCGCTCGATAAGGATAAGGGTTGAGAGAAACCCGGTTTTTTGTGAGCACCTCAACAAAGATGTAGGATCGTTGGATCCAAACTTCGGGAAACAAATACATGTCTTCTTCACTTTCTTGCATACTTTCTTGTTCTAGTTGATCTTTTGGGCAGGTTACCCCAATCTACTTGTTTCTGAGTTTGTGACCGCAGGTGGTTGTTGAAAAGAAGCTCATACATCAATTGAAACCTGTGGTAACTCATAGACTTAACTAGATTTTCCTAAAAATTCATTGTCTTTGATTTCCTGTTATTTCCGGACTATCTGGGTTCACCCGGAGTATCTGGATCCTATACAATCCAGAGTCTCTGGATTGACCCAGAGTACCCAAACTCTATAATCTGCTGTGAAGTTTTAAATTTTAGGAAACGCATATTCACCCCTCTCTAGGCAACATCACATACATTCAGTGATGAAGGAGGGGGCCGAGCAGATGGGGCGGTTGACCGACAATGACGGGGGGCTGGTCATGCAGCCAGATCTGGCCGAGGAGGGACAATGGGGCCACCTAAGCGGTGTGCTAGCCAAGTAGGGGCCATGGGGGATAGGGTTGGCCTAGTTGCTATGACGACACCAGCTGGGGAAGGTGGTGGCAAGAGTGGATGCGCGAGCAGCGGCGCTGCAGATGAGCCGGTGAGCGACACCTGTATGTGAGTGGGGGCAAAATGGAAGAGCCTAGAACCAAATGGGAGGTGGGGGAACCGTATTTACAGAAAAGCTAGGCGTGTTTGGAGACGTCGCAGTTTGCTTGAGCACGTTTGGATAGGCTTTCAGCTCTTTTGTGGGGGGGGGGTCTCAAAAAAGCCAATCCAAACGAGGCCTAAGTAATGTTCACAAAATTAAACATATTGTATAGAGAAAGTTCGAACTCCCTTAGATAGAGATCCAATGATAAAGTCAATTGGATGATCCTTGATGTGAGGGTTATGCTTCACTTGTGGTTATTGATGTGAGGGTTATGCTTCACTTGTGGTTATTGATGTGTAGCTTGAGGTGATTCAACTTCTTAAGCTTGCTCTTGATAGATGTGTGTATCTTGTGATGGAAGTGGAGCTTCATCATCATCTTTTGCTTCATCATCTTTCTTCTAATCATATCCAACTTGAGGCATCATGGAAGATGTGGTAGGTTCATCTTCGACAATTTCATCCTCCTCATTTATCTTGATGTCCCCGATTGACATGTTCTTCATAGTTTCTTCATAGGCTTATTACCTACATCATTAAGATTTTTAGGTGCTCTTTAGGAGCCATTAGATTCATAAAACTATATATTACATGTTTCTTCAACAATACTGGTGGCCTTGTTGAATGCTATATATGCTTTGGAGTTTGAAGCATAACAAGCCAAGAAACCAATATCACATTGGGGTTGAAATTTCCCTAGTTTTTGCTTCTTCTTAAAGATGTAGCACTTGCATACAAATACTTGAAAATAAGAGATGTTATGTTTTCTCCCATTGAGCAACTCATTTGGTGTATTCTTTAATAACTAGTAAGGATAGAGACTGTTGGATGCATAGTATGTGGCATTGATGGCCCCCGCCCAAAACTCTTCCGGAGTTCCATACTCATCCAATATAGTCCTTGCTAATGATATCAATATTTGGTTCTTTCTTTCAATAACACCATTTTTATGAGGAATATAGGTGGAGGAGAACTCATGCTTGATTCGAATGTCATCACAATATTCTTCAATATTTGTGTTCTTAACTTTGAACCATTATCACAATAGATGTTCACAATTGTATAGATGAGAGCTTGGGCGCTCATTGCATACTTCCTGAAGATATCGGGTTGTCTTAGACTTGTCCTCTAGAAAGAATACCCATGCATATCTTGAGAAATCATCCACCACCATGAGATAATATAGATTTCTTTCAAGACTCTTGTACGTTGTTGGTCAAAAGAGATCTATATGCAAATAATTCTAATGGTCTTGATGTTGCCATGATGGTCTTGCATAGATGAGAGCTTGCAACTTGCTTTTCGGCTTAACATGCACTATACAACTTGTCCTTCTCAAACACCACATCCTTCACACCGACAACCATCCCTTGCTGGAATATCTTACTAAGTTGACTCATACCAATATGATCAAGTCTTATATGCCATAGTTAACCCATTGAAGTCTTAGTAAATAAGCAAGTTGATAAGCTAGCTTCATTAGAGGAAGAATGGACAAGATAGAGGTTTCCATGTATAAACCCCTTAAATACTAGAGCATCATTATTCTTACTAGATATGAAAACATTAATATCACTAAATAAGCATGAAAAAGCCAAGCTCACGTAATTGAGCTACCAATAAAAGATTGAAGTTAAGAGATTCAACAAGTAGCACATTAGAGATAGATAGATCTTTGATGTAGCAATTTTATCAGGCCTTGAACATTTCTTCATCATTCCCATCCTCCTCTTCTAGTAAGGTTAACATCCAGATATTTCCTGTCATGTGTTGTGTATATCCACTATCATGCACCTAATGACGTCTTATGTCCTTATAGTTCACCTACACACACATAGGGTTCAACCTTTGCACTATAACAGAAATGGTCATCAGTGTCGGCTCAAAAGCGCCATCAGTGGCGGTTTTTGAACCGGTACTGATTACTCGGCACTGATAGACATGGACTATCAGTGCTGGTTTTGACTCGGCACTGATAATGAGTATCAATGCCGGTTGATGAATAAAAACCAGCACTGATATAGAGAATACTAGTGCCAATTTTTAGTAAAAGTCGGCACTGATATTATCCATATCAATGCCGGTTATTTATATTGAGCTGGCACTGATAGTCACTCCCCCCGTACAGAATGTAACCTTTGCCAACAACAACACAAATAAATGTCACATAAAGCACATACACATATAATCATCTCAGCACATAACGTATCACACACATACATAATTCATTCTCATTTCATCTCATTCATGCATACGTAACAATGTTATTTCACACGCCATTGACTACAGATCATAAATAATAATAATTTGCAACATAAGTTCATAATTAATAGAAGTATACAACAAAAGGGTAAGAAACAATGTCATTCAATTTTTCTTGCTGACCGAGGACCCTGAACTACGTTTTTTGCCTTTTGAAGAATCAAGTAACAAACTCCACATGTCTTGTGAAAGTCTGTTACGATCCTCCATTCCTCCTAGAACGGGAAGTGATGTCCTTTCCTCTTGACATAGCGCACGTACACCCTATACAAGTGTGATTATTGGTTGTAACTAGACTTAGATTCAATCAATTCGAAGTTTACTAAAGCGTTAATGAAATAATTAGTTTGCCGTTGTAACAAGTCTATGACGGATTGGTATTCAGCTACTGGATTTCTTTTCCCGTTGAGGACAATGATACACTTGTAGTCAGTCTGGATGACAAAGAGGGCCCAGTGAATTCTGCACATATGTCACCGTAGGTAATTAGTCGTAAGTCCTAATATCGTGAAGCTCAAAAAGAGTAGTACAAATATGGAGGAAAACACGTATCCAAAGTTGTAAGGTAGAAGTATGTATCGCTTTAATTGGTACATTTGCATAAATTGAAGTGCATGATCCTCGGTTTCCTGTGGCCTGGTTTTGACTGTCGTCTGGTTTATCTACATTGGGTCGAGTATCCTACATGAGTGATTCCCTTTTGACCTCATGTATGTATCTCCATTCAACATACACAAGAAGTTAAGACATTCAGTTTAATGGCACAAGAATATATACTGTGAATGGTACATGTAAGACACTTATAGAGTCCACAAACTTAAGAGCTGAATGCCGAGGGTGTCTTGGTGGTACAGTTGATACATTTTGTCGAAATGAATCCAGGCTTCACCGTCCCCGTGGAGGAAATCACAATATCTATATTTGAACGTGAACATTTCTCTACCAGCCTTCGGTTGTTCCAAGAACCAGGCACGGAATCTCCGCATTTGGGTTGCTAGCTCCAATAGGGACTCGACCAGTGGTTTGCCAAGCTTAAAATGCCATACAATTTTTGCCTTTTCAACCTTAGACTCATCGTAAAGCGCTTCTTTTGTCAGTCCAGCTGGCATTAGAAAGTTTCTTTCTAATTCTTCCTGTTGTTGTAGCGCTCTTTGTTTTTTACCTTATTGATCGACATCTTCCTCAACTAGCTTTTACCCATGATGCGGGCGTAGTTAGATTTTTGCGGTGGAGGCCCAGGTCTTATCATCAAACAGTTAAGAAACTTGCCAACCACTGCTGGTTCCATAGGAATCTTCTCTGGCTCAGTACGTTTGAAGTGTGCAGTGACATCGGCTCTTACTTTTCTTTTGGTTTCCTCCTCAGTTAAATCATAAGGCAGAGGAGATGCCAACTTCTTAGATGCTGACTGCCTCTTCTTAGATGCTCCTCGTTGCTATGACAAAGTCGATTTCTGAGATGACATCGACTTCTAAGCTTGTGCAGGTGCTACCGGCTTCTAAAGTGGGAAAGGTGGTGGCGGCAAAGGGGTTGGTGATCTTCTTGGTGGCTGTGGAAGCGGTGGTGGAGGAGGCAGAGGTCCTGTGAGTGCCTGTGGAGGCGACAGTGGAGGAGACAGAGGTGGAGATCTTCTTGGTGCCTGTGGAGGTGGCAACGGAGGTGGAGATCTTCTGGGTGGCTGTGAAGGCTGCGGAGGAGGAGGTGGAGAGCTTCTGGGTGACTGTGGAGGCAATGACGGAGGAGGCGGAGATCCTCTAGGTGCATCTGATGACTCCGAACTAGACCCAGACTCGTCTGTGGCTTCGACAAATAATATGCCACGCTTGCACCACAGGACATAATGGCCTACGTTTTTCAAGAGCTTCATTTCCCCCGCCTCTCCAAGGTAATCCAGTTTGCTTTTTTGGTACTTATGTATTACAGTGTCCACATATACCCTGGCGTATCCCTGTGGTATTGGACTACCATAGAAGAGGGTCCCTTCCACCCATTGCTCAGCCAGACCCCTAGCCACCGTGGGTGGGAACACACAAGACTGGTACGACAAGCTTGCATGGTGTGCTTTCTATGATGTCGTCCACGGAGTGACGGATTGAGGCTTCTCCTGGAAGCCTTGTGGATGCGCAGCTACTCTGGGGACCACTAGGGCTCGGCACCAAAGCATTCTCTGTGACGGCTAACAGCTCCTGCCTTGCTTCCTGCCTGGATTGCTACATAGCTACTTCAATTTTTGCGTTTGTCATCCATCTCTCCTCTGCAAGTTCTTTTAGCACGGCCATCATTTTTGAAATATTTTCTTTTCTTCGTTTCTTGTAAGTGTCGGCATTTTGTTTGAATACAGCCTTCCAAGGCCTCAAACCCTTTCCGCGTGTGCGACCGGTGTTCGACCGGTGTGCTCTTTGTTTCCCAGTGCTAGTGTTAGCTCATCGTTCTCCCTGTCTGCCTGGAAGGAGCCCTGGGAACACAAGGCGTGGGCATCTCTAATCTTCTGCGTGACTTCCAGTTCTCGCTCGCTTTTGAAGCATAAGGTTCCATCAGGCGCAAGAGTCACCCCTCTCCCGTACAGGTAGTTCTTCGCTCGTGGAATCAACTCAGTCGTCACAGGTGTGACACCGCTTTTAGTTATGTCTTTTTCCATCTTCTCCCACTGGTCAAGTTTCCTAACATACCCACGTGATCAGGTTCTGTGGGGGTATATGTTCTTCTGGGAGTTAGTCTTGTTTGCTTCACTTATCTTTTTTGCTTCCTCCGAATCCCTGTAGTCCACAAAATCATTTCAAAAATCTTTCATTGTCGGATAATCATCCCAGTCCAGTGTTCGACCCTTCAAGTGATAGTCTTTGTAGAATTTACCCTTAAAACTCTTAAAAATTCTGCCCATTATGACTAGGGCTTGATGCTTCGCTATGGCCATGTTGCATCCTTCAGGTTGACGAATTGATTGTAGTCTTCCTTGTCGACGACATCCTCAACACCAATAATCTTTCTTTTTCCTTGTAGAACTACATGGCGTTCCTCCTTGTTAACCGGATCTGTGTCCTTTACATAGAAGACTTGAGTAACATCTTTGGCAAGCACGAATGGTTGTTCCCTGTATCCGACGAGTTTGAGGTTGACAGTAGCCATACCGTACTTGTCGGTATTCACTCCACCTGGGAGACTGACCCATTGGCACCGGAACAGGGGACTTTCAACTGTTCTCCATATTGAAGCTCCCAAATCTCCACTATGAATCAATAGTAGGTCTCCCTGTTGCCCTCGCGGTCATATGCATCAATACGAACACTGCTATTTTGGTTAGTGCTCTTGTTGTCTTGTGCTCTCGTATAAAATGTATAGCCGTTAATGTCGTATGTTTTGTATGTATGAATCATAGTTGATGGCCCATTAGCCAGCATTTCCAACAGTGCATCATCTGTATCTTTATCCATCATGTGACGTAACGAACTGCTAAAATTATCTCTGTGCGCTCTTGCAATCCAATCGTCTGACCTTGTTGGATTTGTGGACCGTAGCATTTACACGTGCAGATTGAAATACGGGTCCACTACAGTTGCTTGTTGAAAAACTGCGAAATGTGCTTGGGTGAATCAAACATAATCGTCGGAACAAACTGTATTATGACGTAGCATCCCTTTCCCCTTAAGCCTTCCCTCATGGCGAGATACATACTTACCAATTGCTTTCAGATACATGTAGTTGACTGCGAACTCAACGACCTCTTTCGTTCCCCGGCCTTGGGCCATGCAAACTTCGGGTCGACCTTGGTTATGAACATATTTCTTCAGAACTGACATGAGCCTTTCAAAAGGATACATCTGATGCAGAAACACGGGACCAAGGTACTTTATCTCATGCACGATGTGAACAATGAGATGGGGCATTATGTCAAAGAACAATTGTAACACCCTAATTTTTCCACCTTTAGAAATTTTTTAAAATTTGCAAAAATTTAAAATGAGTTTAAATAATTTAAAAGAAAGCAATCCTATTTGATTTGAAAGAATATATATTTGACATTGGATATAAATGACTATTTTGCATTCTTGCTGAATTAGACAAATAGGATGTTTATTTGGTTTTTGATGGAATTTATTTGAAGAGATTTTGCTTTGATTTTGAATTTGAAGCTTGGATTTGAATTTAGAAAGAAAAGAAAAAGAGTAAAACCTTTATCGGGCTGTTTTTTTCTTTCCCCGGCCTAGTTTTCCTTCAGCCTCAGCTCAGCAGCCGGCCTCGGCCTTCTCTCTCACCTGGGCTGTGCCCTTCCTCCTTCGTCCCACTCGCCCATGCCGGCCCAGCCAACCGCACGCGCCCGCGCTCGCCCGTGGACACGCCTCCGCCAACGCCGCCTTCACTTGTGCCATCGCCACGTGGGACTCGCCGGTCAGGTCTGTCGTCTCCTAGTAAAACTCTGCCGCGCCGCCGAGTCCGAACAGGAAATCGACGCTGCCTTCGAGTCCTGCAGCGCCCCGCGACCCTTCGAGTTGCCTGTTTATGTGCCCGTCCCCTCCCCATGTTTTCCCATCCAAAAATCGCCAAGTTCCGAGCCCTAGTCGCCGAGGTTGAAGCTCGCCGAGCCGCCATTGCTGCCGCTTCAACCGAGATCGCCGCCGCACCATTCCAGAGCCAATCAGTGCAGCCCGAGCCCACCATTGTACGTGTCTGCCTCTGCTGAAGCTCTCCCAGCCGTCGCCTTGGCCCCTGCGCTGCCGGAGAACCCTTCCCGACGAGATCCCAAGGCCCTCCATCGTCCCATCCGTCGCCGCCCGCCTTCCCGTGCCGCCAAGCCCGCGGTAAGCTTCAAAACGGATTCCCCTTGCTGCCCCGATTCTATTGCACCACTGGTCGTCGCAGCCGGCGAGCTTTAGCTAATTCCAGTGAGAATCCCAGCCATGCGCCGCCGCACCCCTCGGGCGCCGCCCTGTTCTTCCCCTCCGGCCGCCCGATCTGTTCTATGCCGTCGGATCTGTCCTCATCGGCCCAGATTAGATCGCATCTATACCCCTTCGGCTGACCAACCAAGCTGCCACGTGTCACTACTTAAACCAATCAGCAGCCATGCCATGTCATCCAGCCACCTTAGCTGCCACCTAGCCCTCTCTGCTAATGTGTCGTCCCTGTCACCATGCCACATCAGCCAAAGCAACCCAGTCAGTATTTCAAGCTTTTTCAGTATAAAAAATAAAATTAATAATTCCTTTAATTGGTAATTTTGCAATTTATCCCTAGACTTTTCTGAAATAACAAAAAGAGCCCTGCCTTTTTACAGTTAAGTCCCTATACTTTTTCATAACTATATTTAGGTCCCTCAATTTTTACAAAAAGGTCCCTGAACTTTCTGTTTAATTCAAAATAAGCCCTTTTTTCAGATTTAACCCTAGACTTGTTTTAGCCCTAACTTTTTCATCGTAGCTCCGATTTAAGCGATTCTTGCGCCGATGGATTCGTTTTTCAGTGCTCTTTCATTCGAATCAGTTTTTATCTCGTTGTTCTTTTGTTTTGTACTCTGTTATTAGTGTATTTTGTTTGTTTGTTTGCCAGTTATTGTGCGATTAGCCGACAACATCCCGGATCAATTTGAGGAACATCAAGACCAGCAACAAGAATACACTCAGCAGCAGCAAGGAGAAGGCAAGTGTCCTTGATCGTATTGAACCTATGTTTTTAAATGCTTTGTTTTAAAAAATTGCGTGCAATGTCTGTCAACATGATGGGTAGTCACCTATGTTAGGGTTTTCCCTAGATTTTCCCTTATCATCCCTTGGAACCTAGATGGTTTATGGTTAGGTGTCTTTTGTGGGTAGATTGCTTAGCCATGCTTTTGGGATATTGGGAAGTGTCATAATCTTGACTAATGAACATATACAACATTGATGGTTAATTTGTTAATGGTCTAGCAACATGGAACCTTAGGCCTTGAGCAAAGTAGTTTTGATGGTTTTCATGGTTATGATGTTGGTTTAGTATTTGCTCAAGTAACCTAAGTAAGGACCGGTTCATGGAGCGATAACCCAAGAAGTAACGTACCAACCACGAGGCTGATATGGGTAAGGCGTGACATACTAATTAGAGTCTGTCCAGTGTGCGTTGGGTCAGCACAAAAGGGGGCTTCTGGGTAGGAGCTTTGCTTGCGTAAAGCCTGGCGGTGAAACCTAGTGGGCAGACACACACTGGATTAGTCTCTGGTTAGTGGAAAGTGTCATACATGGATTCTTGGTGGCACACCACTGGCGTGTGTTAAGTGTCTTGCAAACATGGCAACATGGAATTTACTGACTCGTTGGGAAAGCTAGACAACCTCTGCAGAGTGTAAAACTGTTATAACAGCCGTGCTCACGGACAGGAGAGACTTGGATCCTCACATGATTAGAGGGTGGATGGTTTTGGTTCTGGTACAGGGAGTGCCAGATGGTGTGGTTTTGGTCACAGTACAGGGAGTACTAGACGGTTGTGGTATGCAGGGTGGGGAACCTTGTATGCTAGATGATGGATTATTTGGGTTACATTCATTTAATACCTGATTAATGCTTTTGAGTCCAAATGTGTTTTCATTACTCACATTTACGCAAATATTACCATGTGTTAGCCTATTCTTGATATAAGCCTGCATGTCATTATTTTCTCACACTTGCTGAGTACTTTATGTGCTCACCCTTGCTTTCTCCTACCAAAACATATGCTGCTCAGTGGAAGACTTTGAGGATTTCCAAGATGACGACCTGGTATTCTATGGAGTGTGTCTTCTAGTCGGTGCCTGTGGAGTGTTGGTCGCCAATGTTTTCATCCCACTGCCGTCATTTAGATGCTGTCGTTTAGGTTAATTTTGAGGTTGTTTAGGTGAAGTCTTTTATTTGTAAGAAGTGAACGTTTATTTAATTAAATTATTACTTTTGCTACTTTACCTATGACGTCCTTATGTGTGTTAAATTTGCTGGGCACACATAAGCCGCACTTGGTTTTGTCGGTTAAAACCGGGTGTGACAGAGGTGGTATCAGAGCCATACTGACTGTAGGATCACAAGCCTAGCTAGAATGGTCGTCCTAAGGAATTACCTAGTCATCTAAACCCATCCAAGCCTTTCCATAGTTCTCAAACTTTTCTCTTGCTATCCATAAGTTTATTTCTTATATCCCATCTCTTCCTTTTTAGATGCTTCGCCAGCTACTTACTGCCCGCAAGTCAACCGGAGGACGTCCACCCATTCTTCAACGTGTACTAACTGAAGAGGAGATTGATGACCCCACCTTCCGGAGTATGGATCCCGTTCCTGACGTTTATGAAAGTGATGGCCTTCATGCTGGACACCTTTCGTGCCTCCTTTGGGGGATACTTTCTGGACTTGGACACACACAGAAGCCAGTCTACAGGGGAGTGAAGAAACAATACTCTGGATATGTGGAATGGAAGGTTGAAGTCACTATTTATGATTACGAGCAAAGTCAAGATGAGGGTATGGAAGTTCGAAGAGTGGTGGGCATTCACTCAGCAATGGTCCCAAGAGCAACCTTCACCGCTGGTGTTCGAGATGCGTCAAACCATATCCCGTGGTCGTGATCAATATAACAGCAAGATGGACAACTCTCCTTATGCATATTGTCCCCGAATAACTCGTGGGAGTAACGAACCGTTCGTGAAGAGCTCCTTTGGAGAAAACCCCAAGCTACGAGAGCAAGTTGCCCTTACGATGGCCTTGGAGGACGAACTCGACCGTGCTTTATGGGAGTTGGGAGAAGTTCGCCAACACCTTGCCTTCGTCTTCACTTCTCCTGAGGATGAACGTGATACCAGCTAAGAAGGATCTGAAGATGATGAGGAAGACTTGTCTATCCACTCACCCCCGCGCAAGAGGATCTGCTTCAACACCCCCGCCACCTTTGAGGATGGATCAGTTGATTCCTCCCCCTTAGGGTCCCGCACTAGAGAGGAGTCCCGGTAGTATGGTCTTTCCATATGTAGTCTTGTTAGAACCTAGCGTCGATGTAATCGTTAAGGGTAATAATATTGTAGTGTGAGCTTTGTTATGGTGCTAAGTGTGCAAGTTGGAGTTTTTGTTTGAGTGCCGATGTGAGCTGTGGAATGCTTTTGCACCTTGTCCACAGATGCATCTTTATTCCTATATAATATAATATAGATGGGTTTCTTTAGTTAAACTATTCCAGACTTGCTTATCTACTTCTGTTCCCTTCTTCAACCCTAACCAGATGGTTAACACGAGGAGGAGCATTAACACTCAAGAGGAGAACAACAACAACCAGAATCCACCCCCACCCCCTCCATCAACCTTGGAGCAACAGATGGCTATGCAGACTCAAATCTTGCAAGCTTTAGCTGAAACTATGGTGCATATGCATCAACAACAGCCAAACCATGTTCCTCAACCGCATCAACCATCAAGACTTGGAGAATTCAAAAGAACTCAACCCCCAGTCTTCAATCATGCAGTGGAACCAATGGATGCAGATGATTGGCTGAAGGATATAGAGAGGAAACTACATGTTGCTCAGTGCAACGATAGGGAGATGGTTCTCTACGCCTTGCATCAACTCGCTGGTCAAGCCCTAGACTGGTGGGAAGCATACTGCATTGCACATGAAAATCACCCATCTATCACATGGATGGAGTTTAAATCTAGTTTCCGCACCCATCACCTGTAATCTGGAGATGTTCGTCTAAAGAAGACGGAGTTCATGAACTTAAAGCAAGGACCAATGACCGTAAGGGGGTACCTGACCAAGTTTACTCGGCTGTCCAGATATGCACCCAACGAAGTGGACACAGAGGAGAAGAAGCAAGAACGTTTTCTAGAAGGCCTGAATGATGCCATAGAATATGCTTTGCTTCCCCAAGAGTTTCCCAATTTTCAAGCATTGGTAAACAAAGCCCTAATGGTTGAGCACAAGCGTCGCCAGCTGGATGAGAAGAAGAGAAAGATGTCATTCTAGGGACAAGGAAGCAACACACGATCCCGTGGAGCAACACATATGTCTCCGCAAGGCCCTATGTTTCGTTCCAACGTTCAGTACCGGACTCAATCGTAAGTCCCTGTTCAGCGCTCCAACTATCAGACGCCCCGATCAACCCCACCTGCTACTCCTCAAGCCAAGAACAGTCCAGCAACTCCAGGCCCAAACAAAGGATGTTTCTATTGTGGAGAGGAAGGGCACTATGTGAATAAATGCCCTAAAAAGGTGCAGAATCTGGCCAGAACCAACAACACACCAAGGACAACTCCAGTTTCAGCCCAGTCACGCAATGGAAGTCAGAACCCCAGTCAGAGCAATCGCGGACAATAGAATTATGTTCATAGGAAAGTCAACCATGTCACAGCAGAGGAGGCTATTGATGCTCAGGATGTGGTGTACGGTATGTTCCTCATTAACTCCCGACCTGCATCTGTTTTGTTTGATTCTGGAGCTTCGCATTCTATCACCATTCAGTATGTTGCAAAACATGGATTGCCTATGGTTATGATGAAGAATAATATGTTTATTAGCTCGCCTGGAGGGAATTTGAAGGAAAAATATATATGTCTTAGGATGAGGCTTAACATAAGGGGGGTAGACTTCCCCGTGAATCTTATAGTCTTGGAAACCAATGGCATAGGTGTAATCCTTGGAATGGATTGGTTAGCCAAGTTCAACGGAATTATAGAATGTGCCAGAAGGGCAGTTCACCTAACCAATGGAGAAGGTACCAAGGTTGAGTTCGTAGCTACTGTACCAGCAACAGAGGATCGGTCTCTCAATTCGCTTGAAGGAACAACCATTGATCAGATCAAGGTAGTTTGTGAGTTTCCCGATGTCTTCCCCGACGAATTGATAGGTATGCCACCTGATCGAGAAGTCGAGTTTGTCATTGAATTGGTACTTGGTACGGCCCCTATAGCAAAAAGGCCATATAGGATGTCGGCTAACGACCTAGTCGAGTTAAAGAAGTAAATCCAAGAGCAGTTAAGCAAAGGTTTTATTAGACCAAGTGCATCACCTTGGGGAGCCCCAGTTCTTTTCGTGGATAAGAAGGATGGTAGCTGAAGGATGTGTATAGATTATAGAGCGCTCAATGAGGTAACCATTAAGAACAATTACCCGTTGTCTTGGATTGAGGATTTGTTTGATCAGATGAGAGGAGCCCGAGTGTTCTCCAAGATTGATCTAAGATCAGGATACTATCAGCTGAAGATTCGACCATTAGATGTACCAAAGACTGCTTTCAGGACCCGATATGGGCTATACGAGTATACTGTTATGTCATTCAGATTAACCAATGCCCCAGCCTACTTCATGAATCTCATGAACAAGGTATTTATGGATTAGCTGGACAAGTTTGTAGTGGTGTTCATTGATGATATTCTAATTTTCTCTAGAAGCGAAGAAGAACATGAAGGACATTTGAGAATTGTGCTACGAACACTCAGAGAACATCAGCTGTATGCCAAGCTTAGCAAGTGTGGTTTTTGGTTAGATCAAGTCGCATTTCTTAGCCATATCTTAACCGCTGGAGGTGTAGCGGTAGATCCCAGTAAAGTAAAGGATGTATTGAATTGGTTACCAGCGACCAACATGTCAGAAATCAAGAGTTTTCTTGGACTAGCAGGATACTATCGCTGTTTTATAGAAGGGTTCTCTAGGATAGCCCGAACTCTTACCTCTCTGCTTCAGAAAAATGTGGTTTTTAAGTGGAGTCCTGCTTGTCAGGCAAGTTTTGAAGAATTGAAGAAGAGATTGACTATGGCCCTAGTGCTAGTTTTACCCTATATTAGCAAGAATTTTGACATCTACCGTGATGCTTCGTGACAAGGACTTGGATGTGTTCTTATGCAAGAAGGTCGAGTCGTGGCCTATGCGTCAAGACAATTAAGGAAGCATGAACAGCACTACCCTACATATGATTTAGAATTAGCAGCTGTGGTTCATGCTTTGAGGATTTGGAGGCGTTATCTCATTGGAAAATGATGTGAAATATACACGGATTATAAGAGTTTGAAGTATATTTTCACTCAACCGGAACTAAACCTTCATCAGCCCAGGTGGTTGGAGTTAATTAAGGATTACGATGTGGGGATTCACTATCACCTTTTGGCCGATGCTTTGAGCCGGAAAGGCTACAGCAATTCAATGATGGTTCAAGATAGTCAACCTGGGTTATGGAAAGCGTTTGAGAAGCTGAACCTTGGATTTGTGCCAGACATGGAAACAACCACCATGGAAATAGATTGTACCCTTGAACAAGAAATTCGGAAAAGTCAACTGGAGGACGAGAAGCTCAAAGAAATTAGACAGCTTATTAGGGAGGATAGAGCTTCAGGTTTCACGGAAGACAGTCAAGGTACAATATGGTTCAAAAAGAGAGTTTGCGTACCCAACCGGGAGGATATTAAAAAGATGATTCTGGGAGAAGCTCACGAATCAGCATATTCCATTCACCCTGGAAGTACCAAGATGTATCATGATCTTAAGGATCGTTATTGGTGGTATGGAATGAAAAGAGAAGTTGCAGAATACGTAACTCTGTGTGATACTTGTCAAAAAGTCAAAGCAGAACATCAGAGACCAGCAGGTTTACTGCAACCCTTGAAGACACCTGAATAGAAATAGGAGGAGATTGGTATGGATTTCATTGTTGGATTGCTCCGTACCTAGAATGGATATGATTCTATTTGGGTGGTAATTGATCGTTTGACTAAGGTCGCCCATTTTATTCCAATAAAGACTACATATAGTGGAGCTAGACTAGCAGAGTTGTATATGTCAAAAATAGTATGTTTGCATGGAGTACCAAAGAAGATTGTTTCGGATAGAGGAACTCAGTTTACCTCCAAGTTTTGGCAGAAGCTACATGAGTCTATGGACACAAAGTTGAATTTTAGTTCTGCCTATCATCCTCGAACAGATGGTTAGACAGAAAGGGTAAATCAGATATTGGAAGATATGCTGAGAGCGTGTGCTCTGAAGTATGGAAAGAGTTGGGACAAAAGTCTACCTTATGCCGAGTTCTCGTATAACAACAGTTATCAGACAAGCCTCCAAATGTCTCCGTTTGAAGCCTTGTATGGAAGGAAATGTAGAACACCGCTGTTCTGCAATGAGACGGGAGAGAGTCAGGTTTTTGGCCCAGAGGTTCTACGAGATGCAGAAAAGCAAGTCCAGATGATTCGAGAAAATATGAGGATTGCACAATCCAGACAGAAAAGTTATGCTGATAACAGGTGAAGAGAATTGGTTTTTGAAATTGGAGATTTCGTCTACCTTAAGGTTTCGCCTATAAGGGGTCTTCGTAGATTTAAGGTTAAAGGAAAGTTATCACCAAGATTCATTGGACCCTTCAAGATATTGGATAAGAGGGGAGAGGTAGCTTATTAGTTGGAATTACCGCCTCAGCTGTCAGATATGCACGATGTTTTTCATGTTTTCCAGTTGAAGAAGTGTCTTCGAGTACCAGAGGAACAATTACCAATAGAGGAACTGAATGTTCAGAAAGATCTCTCCTATATAGAGTATCCTGAGAAGATTCTTGAGAGATCAGAAAGAGTATCCAGAACCAAGGTAATACCAATGTGCAAAGTGCAATGGAGTCACCACTCGGAAGATGAAGCAACTTGGGAAAGAGAAGAAGATCTGAAAGCGGAGTTTCCTCATCTCTTCTCTGCTCCATGTGAATCTCGAGGGCGAGATTCATTCCAAGGGCGGTAGGTTTGTAACACCCTAATTTTTCCACCTTTAGAAATTTCTTAAAATTTGCTAAAATTTAAAATGAGTTTAAATAATTTAAAAGAGAGAAATCCTATTTTATATGAAAGAATATATATTTGACATAGGATATAAATGATTATTTTGCATTCATGCTGAATTAGGCAAATAGGATTTTTATTTGGTTTTTGATGGAATTTATTTGAAGAGATTTTGCTTTGATTTTGAATTTGAAGCTTGGATTTGAATTCAGAAAGAAAAGAAAAGGAGTAAAACCTTCATCAGGCTGATTTTTTCCCCTGGCCCAGTTTTCCTTCAGCCTCATCCCGGCAGCCGGCCTCGGCCTTCTCTCCCGCCTGGGCCATGCCCTTCCTCCTTCGGCCCACTTGCCCATGCCAGCCCAGCCAACCGCACGCGCCCGCGCTCATCCGTGGACACGCCCCAGCCAATTCCTCCTTCACTTCTGCCACCGCCACGTGGGACCCGCCGGTCCGGTCTCTCGTCTCCGAGTCAAACTCTGCCGCACCGCTGAGTCCGAACAGGAAATCGACGCCGCCTTGGAGTCCTGCAGCGCCCCGTGACCCTCCGAGCCGCCTATTTATGTGCCCGTCCCCTCCCTATTTTTTCCCATCCTAAAATTGCCAAGTTTCGAGCCCTAGTCGCCGAGATCGCCGCCGCGCCGTTCCAGAGCCAATAAGTGCAGCCCGAGCCCACCATTGTACGCGCCTGCCTTTGCTGAAGCTCTCCCCGCCGTCGCCTTAGCCCCTACGTCGCCGGAGAACCCTTCCCGACGAGATCCTGAGGCCCTCCGTCGTCCCTTCCGTCGCCGCCCGCCTTCCCGTGCCGCCAAGCCCGAGGTAAGCTTCAAAAAGGATTCCACGCGCTCCCCCGATTCTATTACACCGCTCGTCATCGCCGCAGGCGAGCTTTAGCTGATTCCGGCGAGAATCCCAACCATGCGCCGCCGCTACCCCTCGGGCGCCGCCCTGTTCTTCCCCTTCGGCCGCCCGATCTGTTATGTGCCGTCGGATCTGTCCTCATCGGCCCAGATTAGATCGCATCTATACCCCTTGGCTGACCAACCAGAAGCTGCCACGTGTCGCTACTTAAACCAGTCAGCAGCCATGCCATGTCATCCAGCCACCTCAGCTGCCACCTAGCCCTCTCTGCTGATGTGTCGTCCCTGTCACCATGCCACGTCAGCCAAAGCAGCCCAGTCAGTATTTCAAACTATTTCAAGCTTTTTCAGTATAAAAAATAAAATTGATAATTCTGTTAATTGGTAATTTTGCAATTTAGCCCCTAGGCTTTTCTGAAATAACAAAAAAAGCCCTATCT
Organism: Phragmites australis; assembly: GCF_958298935.1. Classification (NCBI taxonomy): domain Eukaryota; kingdom Viridiplantae; phylum Streptophyta; class Magnoliopsida; order Poales; family Poaceae; genus Phragmites; species Phragmites australis. The sequence continues at coordinate 13,327,856 of NC_084936.1, read as the reverse complement.
TTTTACAGTTAAGTCCCTATACTTTTTCATAATTACATTTAGGTCCCTCTATTTTTACAAAAAGGTCCCTGAACTTTCTGTTTAATTCAAAATAAGCCCTTTTCTTTTCCAGATTTAACCCTAGACTTGTTTTAGCCCTAACTTTTTCATCGTAGCTCTGATTTAAGCGATTCTTGCGCCGATGGATTCGTTTTTCAGTGCTTTTTCCTTCTAATCAGTTTTTATCTTGTTGTTCTTTTGTTTTCTGCTCTGTTATTAGTGTATCTTGTTTGTTTGTTTGCCGGTTATTGTGCGATTAGCCGACAACATCCCGGATCAATTTGAGGAACATCAAAACCAGCAACAAGAATACACTCAGCAGCAGCAAGGAGAAGGCAAGTGTCCTTGATATTATTGAACCTATATTTTTAAATGCTTTGCTTTACAAAATTACATGCAATGTCTGTCAACATGATGGGTAGTCACTTATGTTAGGGTTTTTCCTAGATTTTCCCTTATCATCCCTTGGAACCTAGATGGTTTATGGTTAGGTGTCTTTTGTGGGTAGATTGCTTAGCCATGCTTTTGGGATATTGGGAAGTGTCATAATCTTGACTAATGAACATATACAACATTGATGGTTAATTTGTTAATGGTCTAGCAACATGTAACCTTAGGCCTTGAGCAAAATAGTTTTGATGGTTGTCATAGTTATGATGTTGGTTTAGTGTTTGCTCAAGTAACCTAAGTAAGGACCAGTTCATGGAGCAACAACCCAAGAAGTAACGTAGCAACCACGAGGCTAATATGGGTAAGGCGTGACATACTGATTAGTGTCTGTCCAGTGTGCGTTGGTTCAGCACAAAAGGAGTGACAATGATGGAGGGAAAATACTCTCAAGCTGGCATATAGTATCGACCACATGTTCCTGCAGCTTCATTAGTTTGCTCGGATCAATGACCTTTTGTGAAATTGCTTTGGAAAACGAACACAACTTTATGATTGGGTCTTGGACCTTATCCGGCAGAATACCTCTAATTGCAACGGCAAGCAACTGTATCATCATCATGTGATAATCATGGGACTTCATGCCAACTAACTTCAAAGTTTTCATGTTCACTAATTTCTTTACATTGGAGGAGTAACCGGTTGGAACTTCGATTCCATGCAAGCAACTGCACAGGCTCATCTTCTCTTCCTTGCTCAGGGTGTAGCAAGCTATGGGAAGTTCGTTTGCCCCGTTGCCTAGGATTTTAGGATGCAGAATTTTCCTTAGCTTCATATCTTCCAGGTCCAATCGTGCATTGAGTGTATCTTTTGTTTTGCCAGGTATGTCCAGTAAGGTACCAATCAAGCTATCAAACACATTCTTCTCCACATGCATGACGTTGATCGCGTGTCGGACTATCAAGTGCTTCCAATAAGGTAGGTTCCAAAAAATTGATCGCTTCTTAAACATAGGAGCGAGTTTTCTAGCTGGGAATTTTGTACGGCCTTTCCCCTTTCGAAGGACAACTCTAAGATTCTTTACCATCTTATATACATACTCCCAGTGTGAACCTTCAGAGCATGGTGAGTTTCCACTGTCCCGTCAAAAGCTCTTTTATTCTTGCGGTACAGGTGATCCGGGCATAGAAACCTACAGCGACCCATGTAGACCATTTTGTTACAATTCTTCAACCACAGCCCCTCTATTTCATTCAAGCACAAGACACATCTATTTTAGCCTTTTAATGTCTTTCCCGATAGGTTAGCAAGAGCAGGCCAATCCTGAATCGTTAGGAACAACATTGCGCGTAGGTTGAAATGCTCGTGTTTGTATTCATCCCACATCCATACGCCATCTGTCCATAGTACAAGCAGATCATCAAGCAATGGTTGGAGATACACATCGATATCATTGCCAGGTTGATTCGGACCACTGATCATCAAGGCATCATAAGGAACATCCGCTTCATACACAACCAAGATGGAAGGTTGTAGATACAGAGAATCACGGGCCAAGTGCTATGACTATTGCTCATGTTGCCAAAAGGATTCATCCCATCTGTGCTCAACCAAACCTTATATTCCTCACTTCAGCTTTGAATTCCTTGTATTTTGTATTGAAGTTCCTCCATTGCATTCCATCAGCAGGGTGTCTAAGCATTCCGTCTTTCTTGCGCCTTTCGGGGTGCCATCGCATCAACTCGGCATTCGTTTTGTTGGCAAATAATTGCTTCAGACGGGAGATTATAGGGAAATACCAAACCTTCTTAGCGGGGGGGGGGGGGTCTTTTATCCTTACTCTTCTCCCCTACGTCATTGTTATCGATATCATCAACATTGCACTTGTACCGTGATGCACTGCAAATGCGACACGCTTCCAATTCTGCATCCCCGTTGCGAAACAACATGCAATTGTTTCTACATGCATGTATTTTCTCTACTTCCAACCGCAACGGACAGATAATCTGCTTGGTGTAGTACGTATTTTTAGACAACTCGTTGCCCTCTGGAAGCAAGTCCCTCATGAATCGTAACAACTCGTTGAAGCCCTTATCAGACCAACCATTACTAGACTTCATTTGCAGCAATGTTAGCACAACATGCAACTTGTTGTGCTCTTTCTTACAGCCCAGGAACGCTGGTGTTTTAATGTCCTCCATCATGCACTGGAACTTTTCATGTTGCCTATCACTTGTGAAGTCTCCCTCCGCATTGCGCAATATTTCGTGTAGGTCTTCATCATCGTTGCCGATAAAAGTATCTTTGAACGCCGACATATCGATGTCTTTGTTAGCTGTCATATCATTGCCTCTGTCTTCCTCGACTGTGGGTTGCTCTTCATGCACAAGCTCCTCATGTTCACTGTGCACGATCCAACGGATATAGCCAGGCTTGTAACCCCTGCGAAGTAAGTGTGCACGGATCTGCTCTATGCCTGAGAACTGCTTCCTACTCTTGCAATCAACGCACCGACAATATATATAGTGATCATCACTCTTGTTTTTTGGCTTTCTGTACATGGCGACAGCCCTAAAAAAGCATCCACTCCATGAAAGAACTCTTGGCCGTGACGGTCAGACTTGTACATCCATGTCCGGTCCATCTGCAAATTTATGATTATCATTACATTTTAGCAATCAATAAAAATCCAATGAAATGATAACCATGCAATATTTCAAAATGCACATCTAATTTATTGAATTACCTCGCATCTTGATTGGTCCATGATAGATGGCCCATCACCTTCCGGCACTTGGTCTCGGTCGGAGGACCTACCTTCTAAATACTGCCACGTCCACTTGCGACTAGCGGGTGGATTTGCCATCCCTACACCACAGTATTCATATTCAATATGTTAATCTATTTAGAGGTAATTTTAATTTTATAACTAATTCAGTACTACAAAATTGGAGCTAGGTTTTAATCTATTTAGAGGTGATTTTAACATTTTTCCTTAAATCACTACTACAAAATTGGAGACCTAGATAACAATGGCATAATCACATAATCAATTAGAGGTCAACTAGAGTACTAATTGGAATTATTGTTAAACATTTAATAATTTCCTGAATTAATTACGCTTAAGCAAAGCATAATCCTATTTAAAAAAATAAAAAGATGAATATTATGTTCATCATGAGGATGAGTATTTTTAATGAATAGGTAATAAACTAAAAATATTAACAAAATTGATTTCACCAAATTTAGACTTACCAATAACTAATTATGAATTATCGATGCTTAAACCTATTTTATTAACCATTGAAATTTAAATATATATTTCATTTCTCCTAGCATTTTTAACATGTAGAGTATGCTAAAACAAAGCTAACAAAATTAGTTTCATATTTTTTGGAGAAATATTCATTTTTCTACACAATTTTCAATTTTCCAGCCGATTTAGCCATTGAACAATAATTCTATTTCGCATTTTTTATTTAACTAAAATAAAAAATAATACTTAAAGCTCTAAAATACTTTTTGTACCCAACGGTACCTAACCCAGCACATGCAAAGTGGGACCAGCCAAGTTCACTTCGGTCAACATGACGCACAGCCATTGCCATCGGCGTTCGGCCGAGCTCGCCGACGACGACAGTGGCACCATTCGGCCGAGGTTAGCGGCCAGAGAATCTACGCATACTTTTGGACTCGGCGATATGCAAAAAGGGGCAGGGGCCCACCCGAAACTCCGCCGGCGATGTGCGAGGCGGCACGACTTCGGGTCAAGGGGAAAAAGAGAAGCACTAAAGATAGAGCACGACCCCGCGAAGCTCACCGTGTGCTCGGTTGGCGTGAAGAGATGATGGTGAGGCTGCTCGATGGTGAGGCAGCTCGGTTGGCGCAAAGAGCTAGGGAAGAGGATGACACCTTATATAGACTCGACTTATTAGTACCGGCTCGTAATATGAACCGGCACTGATACTCAGTATCAATACCGACTCATAGTTACGAGCCGACACTGAAGTATCAGTGTCGGTTCATTCCGAGAGGCAGCATTAATATTGAGTATCAGTGCTGGTTCAATCTGGCTTAATCATTGATCGAGCGCGGGAAGTTACGAACCGGTACTGATACTTTATTAGTGCCGGTTCTATCATAACCGGTATTAATGGGGCGGTACGGATGACTGTTTCTATTGTAGTATTGTTTCTATGTACCCAAACAAGTTTGAGACATTTAGCATGAGAAAAAAGACACTTAGGAACCCATATTTGCTTAGGCCTCTTCCACGTATTTTCAGATGTTACTGAGGATGTAACGTTATCAATGGATAGCCAATCTTTTCCAGATCTTGCCCGTTTTGTCTAATTTATTTCAGTATCAATATGTTGTTAAATTCCCTGCCCTTCCCTTTAAAAAATTGAAGCTACGCATCTCCTTTTTTTTTTTTGAATTATTGTTGCTTGGTGCAAGCTGGACTTCAGGCTCCTCTTCAATTGATATCCCTGTTCAGAAAATGCAAAGTCTGAACTTTATTCTTAAGAAAAATCTTATGTTGTACCTGCGTACGCGTCAAACAGTATTGCGCCTGGAGGCATGCGTGTCGTGGTTGGGAATGGATTAATAGCCTAAAACATGTACAATATGCTTACTAGGTTAATTAGAGCATGTTTGTAAGAGCTTAAGCTATAAGAATTTTTTAGAGCCGATCATTTCTAGCTCTAGAAATTTTTGGAGCTAGAGCTGCAGCAAATTGATAGTATTTTGTTATGCTACATTGTGGACACAAAACTGATGTTTAAACCACATTATTTTATCCTATAAACACTAAATCTTGCATTTATCTCGAAACTGAAGCTATGACAAATAGACCCTTAGCCACTTCATATAGTTATTAGTTGCTTATACATGATTACACAATTACATCATCTCAATAAAGACCACGTACGTGATAGATTTGGCCCAATGGTGCCCAGCGGGTCATGCTAACCATATATATATGGTAGTGCTATTTTACACCTAGGCACACTGCCCAACCCACTCGCCCACAGCAGGTCGAAGGCTCAGCTCCTAGTGCACGTTCCATTGCACCCACTCGGCCCGAGCGCCACGCGTGCCCCGCATCACCACACGCACCCCGCACCCCCTACGCTCGCGCCTACCCGCGTGTGCCACATGCCCTCACCCCCGCACCCGGATCCCCTGCTCCCACCACGTGTCCCCGCCCCCCGCCCCACACGCCTCCACCCCCCACGTGCAACAACTATAGGCGTTACCAGCTACGAGAACTACTGAAACAACTACTAAAAAATACTACTGGCATTACTGAACAAACTATTGATATTACAGGCAACTAATGATAATTACTGACACTACTGACAAAAACTACTGGTAACTATTGAACAAACTAGTGACCAAAATTGCTGACACTACAGAACAAAACCTTGACATGACTAGCAACCATTGACAACTATTGATAATATTGACACTCTACTGAACAATTTTACTGTGACATAGAACTACTGAATACTGAACTACTGATGCTACTGAATAATTTTTTTATGACTTGAAACTGCTGAATAGCGATCGACATAACTACTAAATATAACTACTAACAACTACTGAAGCATCCAAATCATAGTAACTTTCTACTGAAGAATCTGAGTTATAGTAAATGACACACCCGTTTTTAAGACCAAAACCAAATATAAACTATATGTATACCAGAATCAGTTTACACATATATATAGCGACGTCGTTAGTGGATAACAGACACAATGCTCATTATTACAACGTTATTTATTATAAAATGACCACACGGGTCTAAAGAAAATTACATAGCAGCAGAAAAGAAACACAGTGCAGCCCATGCCATAGACAGTCCACCGAAAGCGCCACAAGCCTAGAACTTAGCACTATCTCCAGGATAATCTTCAAAAGCTTCACCTCCTAAAAAGCAAGAGTGAGTATTTCCAATACTTAGCAAGTGGGGGTAAATATGATATGAAGGCTTAAAGCAAGGTTTCCTATCATCTAAGGTTTATTTGCATAAAGCCAATTTTAGCCTAAAGCTATGGAAAAAACAGTTTTATTTTAAAAAGGAAAGAAGTACAAAAGATCTTCTTTTACATCCGAGAATTCATCCATATCTCAACCATGGAAAAAATCCACCCAACTAATCATGTGAGGGTCGATGCCACTCATAACCATGAGCACGGTTGAATATTCAGTTTGACACTCTTGCGGAGTTTGTACAATTTACCCACTTGTCACGATCACCTCTTTTGCCGGTACCCATCGGTACCTTACACACTTCCAGGGTGTGCGCGAAGAGATTACTAAGAGGCATTTCCATAGAGTCTCCCAGTATGTATTCGCCCACTAAAGTTTCACCGCTGTACATAAGTGGAGTAACCCTCCACCCCAGAAGCCCACTCTTGTGCGAGGTAGAATCGGGAAGTACCCCTTCCTTCTCTACACATCCAACTGGCTCACACACCACTGGGAGAACATCTAGTTACTTAGCCAAACCGTACCATATATGTCTCATGGTTGTACTGTTGTCATGGGTGGTCGCTCCACGAACCGGTCCTTAACATGGTATGGGAAAGACCGCCAACTATCCCACAAGGGTAATCACCAAACATATCCATGCATGGAACACATCAATAGGCACACACCAACATACCGTTCTTACCCAAAACCTAGATTCCTTGTTGCTAATTCTCTTAACAACATCAATTATCATAGCATATTTCTATCTCAACTTTTAGTTTCATAGCTTATGATTGAACACCTATATACAACATATTAATCTAAAAGCATGACTAAGCATAAACATGATATTACTAAGAAATAAGCATCTACAAGAGTAAAGCCTGTATATAAAATTAGTGTTTGCTATACTACCCATTTCACCACAAAAGCAGCATTCATGTTTTTTAAAGTCTGACTTTAAATGAAAACTGGGCTCACAACATGGTCAACACACTTGCCTTCGTCAAGGTGTTGCACAGTTCCTTCAAATTCCTCTTCCTTCGAACTGCTCTTGAACTAAATCGTCTACACGAGCACACAACCAACCATAGGAACAGTACATCAAACAGAACTAAAACTATATAAAAATCCTATAAAAATATTCCACACGTTGCTACGAGAATATGAGCGCAAATACCACCTATATCGGATCTACGGGCATGAAGTTATGAGCATTTAAAGTTCTAGGGGTGTTTCTGCAAATTTTACTTATTAGTAGAGAATAAACCAATTATTTTTACATTAAAAAACTTGTTTATTGCGCATCAATGATGTCATAAATCGGTGAGGTGGTGGGACGGGTGCTCTGGCAACTGAACAACGACGGCAAGCCACAGGATTGACTCTGGCGACACCTGTAGAGATGGAGAGCGGGTTAATTCAGCCGGAGGCGGTGCGGATACGAAGAACGGCGTCGGTGGAGCACCTCACCAGAACTGAAGAAGAAGAGGCCAGCGATGGTGATTTAAGCTGGGAAAAAGGTGTGAGCGGGTGCAAAAATAGATGGAACCTCACTGAGAAGGAGAAGGGTGGCTTAAATAGAGAGAAGGGCGAGCGGAGTGGCCAGAATTTGAAGTAGAAGGGGCGGCGGGCATGGCTTTGATAGCCAGTAGTTTCCCACTTTAATTGTGCAATAGAGAGGGGGAAAAGAGGGGAAAACAGCCGAGGGGGCCTTAATGGGGATTAAGTGCTTTTATTCGACCGTTATAGGAAGAGGAGGGGGAGTGGGAAAGAAGAAACGACCGTCGGCTGGATGAAGCTCGAGGGCGTCCAGAGGAAGGAGAAGAGGAGCTGAGGCGATGGCACGGCTCAGCTGGTATGGCTTGGCTAGTGCGGCTCGGCTTGAGCCAGGCCTGCTGGCCAACGAGGGCGGGGGCGCCTTAGGCGGGCAGGCCGGCATAGGAAGGTGGGCTTGGCCCGAATGGAGAGAAAGGAGGGGAAAGCGGCTCGGGCTTCGGCCTAAGAGATAGAGAGGGAGAAGAAAAAGAGGTTTTGGGCTGATATTTGATGGGATTTTGACCCGATTTTAAATTCTTTTACTTCTCTTTTTATTTCTTTTCTAATTTTATTTCCAATTCAAATCTAAACCGAATTGAAATGAGTTTTTGAAACATTTTTCACCCAAGAATTCTAGAGAGAGAGAAAAGGGGGCCTGGTGCAACTACAAAGACAGCATGAATGCAAAAAATCAAAATATAACCTAAGTTATTTATTTTTTGACTTATGAAAATATCATTTTAACCCCTAAGCTAAATGTGATGCTATCACTAATTTGTGGGCTAAATTTTAATAATTCACAAAACTAGAAATAAGGGTGTTACAAACCAACCGCCCTTAGGATGAATGTCACCCTCAAGATTTGGGTTGATCCTCGAACAGTTGCGGAAACTCTACCTTCAGATCATCTTCTCACTCCCAGGTTGCCTCATCTTCTGAGTGATGACTCCATTGAACTTTGTACATTTTATTAGCCTTTCTCCCTATGGTTCGCTCTATAGTGTCCAAAATTCTGATAGGATATTCTACATAGGTCAGATCTTGTTTTGGGTCCACTTCCTCTAGAGATAAATGTTCCTCTGACACTCTTAAACATTTCTTCAGTTGAGATATATGGAAGACATCATACACATCGGCTAGTGCAAATGGTAGTTCCAACTGATATACTACCTCTCCATGTATGGAAGCTATCTTGAATGGTTCAATATACCTGGGTGCTAATTTCCCTTTGACTTTGAATCTATGGAGACCTCTAATAGGCGAGACTTTCAAGTACACCATATCTCTAATTTCAAAGGTTAATTCTCTTCGTTGATTATCTGCGTAACTCTTCTGTCGAGACTATGCAACCTTCGAGTTTTCCTGTATGGTCTGAATTTCTGCCCTTCTAAGAACTTCTGGTCCAAACACTTGGATTTCTCTAGTCTCGTTCCAGTATAATGGAGTTCTGCACTTTCTTCCATATAAAGCTTCAAATGAAGACATTTTAAGGTTGGCTTGGTAGCTATTATTGTAGGAAAACTCTGCATATGGTAAGCTTTTATCCCAACTTCAAGGTACAGGCTGTCAACATATCTTCTAAAACTTGGTTGGTCCTTTCTGTCTGCCCATCAGTTTCAGGATGATATGCAGAACTGAAGTTCAGCTTAGTGTCCAAGGATTCATGCAGTTTCTGCCAAAAATGAGAAGTAAATTGAGTACCTCAATCTAACACGATCTTTTTGGGTACACCATGCAGGCACATAATTCTCGTCATATACAGCTCGATAAGTTTTACACTTGAATATGTTGTCTTAACTAGGACAAAATGCGCAACTTTTGTTAGGCGATCCACCACTACCCAGATAGAACCATAACCTACTTGGGTACGGGATAGCCCAACAATGAAATCCATATCGATTTCTTCCCTATTCCATTCAGGAATCTTTAAGGGTTGCAACAATCCTACTGGCCTTTGGTGTTCTGCCTTTACTCTCTGTCAGGTGTCACACAAAGCTACTATTCTGTGACATGTCTCTTCATACCATAGCACCAATAATATTCTTTTAGATCCAGATACATCTTAGGTACTGGGGTGAATGGAATATGCAGAATCATGGGCTTCTCGCAAAATCAACTCCTTCAGGGCTTTCTGGTTTGGCACACAAATTGTTTTTCCAAACCACATTGTACCTTGACTATCCTCTGAGAATCCCAAGGCTTTATTTATTTTAAAAAGTTCTTTTATCTCTTTTATTTTCTCATCTTCCCATTGCCTTTTTTGGATATCTTGTTCCAATGTTGACTTCATTTCTATTGCTATTGCGTCCATATCAACAAAAAAACCCAAATTTAACCTTTCAAACTCCCTACATAAATCTGGCTGGCTCCCCTGCAACATAACCCTATTGTAATAACCCTTCCTACTCAGGGCATCTGTGATAACATTTGCTTTACTGGGGTGGTAATATATTCCCACATCGTAGTCCTTGATCAGTTTCAGTCATCTACATTGTCCAAGATTAAGATATGGTTGGGTGAAAATATATTTTAGACTTTATGATCCGTATATATTTGACACCAGTTGTTGACGAGGTAGTGCCTCCAAATTTTTAGGGCATGAACCACTGAACCTAACTCCAAATTGTGGGTCGGGTAATTTTTCTCATGTTTGATCAACTGCCTGGATGCATACGCTACCACATGACCTTCTTGCATAAGCGCACATCCTAACCCTTGTCGAGACGCATCACAATACACTGAAATCAGCTTCTGGGTGTCTAGCATAATTAGAACCTATCGCACCCGGTTTCAACGGCCAAAACCAGATGCGGCTTATGTGTGCCCAGGATGTTCAACACACATAAGGATGTCACAGGTGAAGTAACAAAAGCAATACTTTTATAGAATAAACGTTAAACTCTTACAACAATTAACATATATTATCTTCTATGAAGATATCTGCAGCGGAAAAGAAGCACTGGTGCCCAACAACACCATAGGCAACCAACCGGGAGACACGTGCCTAGAACGTCAGAACCTCGCGTTGATAGTCTTCAACATCTTCACTCACTGAGTAGGCACACATGTCGCATGGTATAGGGAAAATAGCAAGTATGAGCACATAACGCGCTCAGTAAGTGTGGGAAAGATAATGATATGCAGGCTTATATTAAGAATAGGCTACCCCAAGGTATATTTGTGTAAATGCGAGTAAATGAAAACATATTTTGACTCAAAAAGCATTAAACAATTATTAAGTGAATGTAACCCATATAGTGCAACACCCAACATACAAGGCTCTCCACCTTGCATACCATAACCATCTAGTACTCCCTGTACTATAACCAAAACCACAACCATCTAGTACTCCCTGTACCAGAATCATAACCACAACCAAACCCATAACCACAACCCATAATCATAACCCACTAATCATGTGAGGATCCAAGTCTCCCATAACTGTGAGCATGGCTGTTATAACTATTTTTACACTCTGTAGAGGTTGTCTAGCTTTCCACACGAGTCAGTGAATTCCATGTTACCTTGTTTGCAAGACACTAAACACACTAGTGGTGTGCCGCCAGGAGATCACTACGAAGCATTGTCCATTGATTAGGTCCTGGTACTCCAACGAATACCAGCCAGGTGTCTAACCAATATGCTAAGCCTTACTCATATTGGCCTCGCAGTTGGTACGGTAATTTCTTGGGTTGTCGCTCCACGAACTGGTCCTTATATGTGACTCTTAGGCAAACACTATCCAACAGGAAAATAACTGACAAAACCTAACACCTCTGCTTGGAACGTATCCACAAACCCACCACCATTATCAAACCAACAGGAAAAATAACCAACAAATTTCTTGGAATGTATCCACAAGCCCACCACATAAACCACCATAATCAAACCAACTCTTTGCCCAAGTTCTAGGGTTTCATGTTACTAACAAGTTCATCATATCCATTGTATTTATCTACTGAACATGTATATGACACTTCCCAACATCCCAAAAGCATGTCTAAGCAATTCTACCCATAAGACACCTAACCATTAACCACTTAGGCTGCAAGGGATGATAAGAAAAATTCTAGGTAAAAACCCTAACACAAGTGACTACCCATCAAATTGACAGACATTGCATGCATTTTTATAAATCAAAACATTTAAAAACATAGGTTCAATATGATCGAGGACACTTGCCTTTTACCCAATGCTGCTTAGTGTTGTCGAAATCTTGGTCTTGAAGTCCCTTGATCTGCTCTGGAATGTTATCGACTAATCGCGAGAACTACCGACAAACAACACAAAGCATACACTAAGAACAACATACCAAACATTATTAAAACACTTTTCAAACAATATGGTTGGATAGGGATGATTTTAGAAACATTTAGACGCAAGAATCACCTATATCGGAGTTAAGATGAAAAGAGAAAGCTTTCGAGAGATGGATTAGACTGAAAAGGAAATGATGATTTTTCGGAACTATCCTCCTAAGGGAAAGGTTTTATTGCACAATCACTGTGTCAGCTTGACAACATTATTGCACAAGATTCAAGAAGTGTAGGGCAGACCAAACTTTGCTGACTAGGCTAAGGAGAATGATGTGACGCTGACTTGGCATGCTATGCAAGTACCATCTCGGATAAAAGAAGGGATACGCTGGGATCTAGTATCGACCACCTATGAAGTACCATCTAAAGCTCGTGGATGCTCTGCTCCTGCTCCGTGTGACGCTAGTGTAGATCCTCAAGCTCGTCAAGGGCTCCGTCAAGCTCAGTGTACAGGGCAGCGGTGAGGCGGACCTACTCTCTTAGACAGCCATCTGGTTCATTGTTGATAGATGTGAAGATGACCTCCAGACTTCTAGACGGACGCTACAAAAACTTGTCGAACTAAGTGAGGCGGGAACCTATCTGTTCTCCCAGTAGAGAATAGCTAAAGCCTGGTGAGTGACGTCCTCGATCCTAGCATCGAATGTAGCTATGGAGGTGATGGCGGAGTGGACACGAGAAACTTGGTGAAGACCATCGTCAATACGCTTCTCAAACATGGTGACCTCCGGTGTCCATGAGTAACCACGGCCTCCAAGGGGGACTTTGATTCCCTTGTAGTCTAGGGCATCGTGGAAGCCGAGACCCTAAAGCAGGTACCAAAGCATGTGGGCGAAGTAGTCGGCATGCTGTCCATCGAAGTGAAACTTAGCAGGGGTTGGTGCACCCAAACAGCACCAGTAGGAACCTCTTGTTCAGGGACCAGGACACGCTTGCGCGGGGTGAACTTCGTGGAGGCCATCTATAGGTTTGAAAACAAGAGAGTATGAGTAAAAGATTTTCAATAAAGCAATAGAAAGAAAGCTCAAGGGTAACCAAAAATTTTATAAATATAGTTTTTTATAACTTAACCCTTAACACGTGACCATTTCTAATTAGGCTTGCATCCTACGGTCAACACGGGCTCTAATACCACTTCTGCCACACCCGGTATTAAGACCAAAACCATATGTAAACTATATGTATACCAGGATTAGTTTACACATACATATAGTGATGTCATTAGTGGATAACAGACACAATGCTCATTATTATAAAATGATCACACGGGTCTAAAGAAATATACATAGCAGTGGAAAAGAAACACAACGTAGCCAACGTCACAGACAGTTGATCAGAAACCCCACAAGCCTAGAAATTAGCACCATCTTCAGGGTAATCTTCAAAAGCTTCACTATCTAAAAAGCAAGAGTGACTATTTCCAATACTCAGCAAGTGGGGGAAAGTATGACATGAAGGCTTAAACAAAGGTTTCCTATCCTATAAGATTTTATTTGCATAAAGCCAATTTTAGCCTAAAGCTATGGAAAAAACAGTTTTATTTTAAAAAGGAAAGAAGTACAAAAGATTTTCTTTTACATCCAAGAATTCATCCATATCTCAACCATGGAAAACATCCACCAAACTAATCATGTGAGGGTCCATGACACTAATATACGTGAGCACAGTTAAATATTCAGTTCAACACTCTGCAGAGTTTGTACAATTTACCCACTTGTTGTGATCATCCCTTTTGCTGGTACTCATCGTGTCACATCTGGTTTTAAGACCAAAACCAGATGTAAACTATATGTATGCCAGGATCAGTTTAATCATACATATAGCGACTTCATTAGTGTAACAGACACAGTGCTTCTTATTACAATGTTAAATTATTACAAAATGACCACACGCGGGTCTAAAGAAAAGAACACCACAGCGGAAAAAGAAACAGCGCAGCTCCAAGCCAACAGGCAGTCGACCGAGAGTTCCACAAGCCTAGAACTCGGCATCATCCTCGAGAAAGTCGTCCTCAGGAAATTCTTCAAAAGTTTCGCTTTCTGAAACAGCAAGCGTGAGTATTTCCAATACTCAACAAGTGGGGTAAACCATTTAATTTGATATGGTGGCTTGAATCAAAGTTTCCTATTCTAGGGTTTCATTTGCATACAAGCCGATTTTTAGCCCTAAACTATGGAAAACAAATTTTTATTTTAACCGGGAAAAGATGTACCAAAGATTTTCTTTAACCTCCGGGAATTCAACCCAATTCCCAAAGATTTTCTTTAACCTCCGGGAATTCAACCCAATTCCCAAACCAAGAAAAACAACCACCCGACTTATCATGTGAGGGTCCATGCTGCTCATAACCGTGAGCACGGCTAAATATTCAGTTTGACACTCTGTAGAGTTTGTACACTTTACCCACGAGTCGTGATCTTCTCTGTTGCCGGCACCTGATGGTACCTTACACACTTCCTGGGTGTACGCCAAGAGATCACTACAAGGCTTTTCCAGAGAGTCTCCCAGTATGCACTTGCCCACTGAGGTTTCACCGCCGTACATAAGTGGAGTAACCCTCCACCCCAGAAGCCCCCTCTTGTGCTGGGTAGAATCGGGAAGTAACCCTTCCTTATCTACACATCCGATTGGCTCATAACACACTGGGAGAACATCTAGTTACTAGGCCAAGCCGTACCATATTGGTCTCGTGGTTGCTCTGTTTGCCATGGATGTTCGCTCCACGTACCGGTCCTTCAAATGGTCTGGGCAAGACCTCCAATAACCCCATAAGGGTATACTACCAAACAACCAACTATGCTGGGAAAAGTAGCCCTTTCTTACCCAAAACTCCAATTATCTTTGTTGTTAACTCCCTTAACAACATCAGTTTCCATGATATTCTTCCTATATCAATTTTTAGTTCATAACTCAAGATTCATCACCTACACGCTACATGTTCATCTAAAGCATGGCTAAGCATAAACATGATGATCTTGTATGGATAAAACATCTACATCTAACACTAGTATTTGCTATACTACCCATTTTTGTAAAACAGCATGCATATTTGACAAAGACTCGCTTTATGTAAAAAAACTAGGTTTGCAACATGGTCAAGACACTTGCCTTCATCGAAGTGTTGCACAGGTCCTTCAAAATCTTCCTCCTAAAAGTTGCCAAACTCCTAGATTGAATCGTCTACACGAGCACACAATCTAACATAATAACAGTACACCAAACATTCCTAAAACTAGATAAAAACCATATAAACAGATTCTACGCGACGCTACGATCGTTTGAGCGTGAAAATCACCTAAATCGGAGCTATGAACAAAAAGTTGTGATTATTTGAAGTTCCGGGGGTGTTTCTGCAAAATTTCCTTATTATCAGAGAAAATCCAAATTGTTTTTATACTGGAAATTGGATTTATGACGTCATAAACATTATTGGTTTATTCTTCTATTAGAAAGGAAATCGAATGGGTTCATGAGCCCATGGACCAGGGCCGGTTGGCCGGTCCATGGGTCCACGGTGGACCGAAGTTCAAATAATGAAGAGGTTTTACTCCTGGCCGTAGAAAGGAGATCGGACGGCCGAGATTGATCCGGGCTTGGTACGGCGGCGCGAACGGCGACCGACGGCGACGGGGTGGTCGGAGCGCGACCGGAGTTGGCCGAAACAGGCTCCGGCGGCCGGGTTGCTCCGACGAGCGGCGGAAGGGAGAGAGAGGAGGCCGATGAACTTACCCCGGGCTTCGGTGAGGTCGGGGCGGCGGCGAGGTAGCCGGCTGATGAGCGCAAGCGACGGAGGCGGCCGGGGCGCGACGGGGAAGGGGCTCTGGCACCCAATCGGCGACGAGGAGGCGCGCGAACTCCTCCTGGGTCACCTGTGAAGCCGGCAAGGTGGTTAGAGAGGCCGGAGATGGCACAGCACGCAAGAATGGCGGCGGCGACGTTGGACTCACTGGAGACAATGGCGACGGCAAACCGAGAGAGAAGAAAGGGTGGAGATGGTTGGACGGGGTGCACAAAAGAATAGCGAACTCAATGGCATCGGATTTTATAGAGGGGAAGGAAGGGAGAGGAACGCACGGCCGGCCGGACTTCAATGCCGGTGCTAGCTCCATGCGATTGAAAATGGCAACAGGCAGCCGTTTCACCAAATTGAAGAAGGGAAAAGGAGGGGAAGGGGCACGCGCACGCGACGGTTCGGCGCTCAGGCGGGGAGATGAACGGGGGTGGCTCCAACCGAAACCGGCGGTGGCGGCGTTTAAACGGGGAGGCGGGTGAACGGAGGTGGGAGAAGGGGAGCCGTCGGCTCGGCTCGGTGCAGCCGGCTCGGCTAAACGGGCCCACCTGGCGGTCAAACAAGGTGGGGGAGGGGGATCGGCTCGGCGGGGAGCCAGCTCGGGCTGAGTGGGGCCCACGGGGCGGTGAGAGAGAGTGGGAGGGCCGGCTTAGCTGGCTTGGGCCGTGTGGGAAGATGATAGCCGGCCCATACGGGTGGGGAAAGAACGGAGGGGAGGAGGTGAGCTGGGCCGGGAAAAAAATTCGGCCCAAAAGCATTTTCTTGATTTTCTAAGCCTTTTCCAATTGAATTTCAACACATTTTCAAAAGAGGTTTTAAAGTGGCGAATCCTAGCTAAATTTTCCAAACTTTTTCCACACAATAAAACCTTATTGCATCTACAACGGTATGAATGCATTCAAACAATTCTCTTAGGCTAGGTTAATTTTAGAAATTAATTTCCTATTGAACTAAGTTGCAATACTTGATTTAAATTTCTAGCAAAATATTAAATTATTGCAAAAGTTGAAATTTTGGGTGTTACAAACCTACCCCCCTTAGGATGAATCTCGCCCTCGAGATTCGGGTTGATCTTCAAACAACTGCGGGAATTCTGCCCTCAGATCATCTTCTCGCTCCCAGGTTGCCTCATCTTCTGAGTGATGACTCCATTGAACCTTGCACATTCTAATAGCCTTTCTTCTTGTCGTTCGCTCTGCAGTGTCCAGAATTCTGATAGGATATTCTGCATAGGTCAGATCCTCTTTTTGGGTCCACTTCTTCCAGGGATAACTGTTCTTCTGGCATTCTTAAACATTTCTTTAATTGAGATACATTAAATACATCATGCACATCAGCCAGTGCAGATGGTAGTTCCAGCTGATAGGCTACCTCTCCACGTCTAGCGATTATCCTGAAATGTCCAATATACCTGGGTGCCAATTTTCCTTTAACCTTAAACCTGCGGAGACCTCTGATAGGTGAGACTTTCAAATACACCGTATCCCCCACTTCAAAGGTCAATCCTCTCTGTCGATTATCCGCATAACTCTTTTGTCGGGACTGTGTGGCCTTCAAGTTTTCCCGTATGGCCTGAACCTGCTCTTCTGCTCTTCTAAGAACTTCTGGCTCAAACACTTGGCTTTCTCCAGTTTCGTTCCAATACAGCGGAGTTCTGCACTTTCTACCATACAAAGCTTCATATGGAGACATTTTGAGGCTGGCTTGGTAGCTGTTATTGTAAGAAAACTCTGCATATGGTAAGCTTTTATCCCAACTCTGCTTGTACTTCAAGGTGCAAGCTCTTAACATGTCTTCCAACACTTGGTTGGTCCTCTCTGTCTGTCCATCGGTTTGGGGGTGATATGCGGAACTGAAGTTCAATTTAGTGTCCAAGGATTCGTGTAATTTCTGCCAGAAGCGAGAGGTAAATTGGGTACCTCTGTCTGACACGATCTTTTTGGGTACCCCATGTAGACACACAATCCTTGACATATACAACTCAACAAGTTTCGCACTTGAATATGTTGTCTTGACTGGGATAAAATGCGCAACTTTCGTTAAGCAATCCACCACTACCCAGATAGAATCGTAGCCTGCTTGAGTGCGGGGTAACCCGACGATGAAATCCATACCAATTTCTTCCCACTTGCACTCTGTAACTTTCAAGGGTTGCAATAATCCTGCTGGCCTTTGATGTTCTGCCTTTACTCTCTGACAGGTGTCGCACAAAGCCACATATTCTGCAACATCTCTCTTCATTCCATACCACCAATAATACTCTTTCAGATCCTGATACATCTTAGTGCTCCCGGGGTGAATGGAATATGCAGAATCGTGTGCTTCTTGCAAAATCAACTCCTTCAAAACTTTCTAGTTGGGCACACAAATCCTTTTCCCAAACCACACTGTTCCTTGATTATCTTCCGAGAATCTTGGTGCCTTATATTGTTTTTATGAGTTCTTTGATCTCCTTTATTTTCTCATCTTCCCATTGTCCTTTTGGGATGTTTTGTTCCAATTGTGACTTTATTTCTATTACTGTTGCATCCATGTCAGCAACAAAACCTAAATTTAATCTCTCAAACTCCTTGCATAATTCCAGCTGACTCCCTCGCAACATAGTCATATTGAAATATCCCTTCCTACTCAGGGCATCTGCCACAATATTTGCTTTCCCAGGGTGGTAATGTATTCCCATATCATAGTCCTTGATTAGTTCCAACCATCTACGTTGCCGCACATTAAGATCCGGTTGGGTGAAAATATATTTTAGGCTTTTATGATCCATATATATTTAACATCGGTTGCCAATGAGGTAGTGCCTCCAAATCTTTAGGGCGTGAACCACTGCAGCTAATTCCAAATCATGGGTCAGATAATTTTCCTCATGTTTTCTTAACTGCCTAGATGCATATGCTACCACATGACCTTCCTGCATAAGCACACATCCCAACCCTTGTCGAGATGCATCACAATACACAGAGAATGACTTCTGGGTGTCTAGCATGATAAGAACTGGCGTGGTGGTCAACTTTTTCTTCAATTCGTTGAAACTGGCTTCTCGAGCAGCTGTCCATTTGAATTCTGCTCCTTTTCCTAGTAGTTCTATCATTGGTTTCGCTATCTTGGAAAAACCTTCTATAAATCGGCAGTAATACCCTGCTAAACCCAAGAAACTGCGGATCTCCGAAATGTTCTGCGGGGTTTTCCAGTTTAGAACATCCCTTACTTTGGATGGATCTACGGACACACCTCCTGATGAAATAATATGACCAAGGAAGGGTACTTCTGTCAACTAGAACTCACACTTACTCAATTTGGCATAAAGCTGGTTCTCTCTGAGTTTCTGTAATACCATCCTTAAGTGTTCCTTGTGTTCTTCCTTGTCCTTGGAGAAGACTAGGATATCATCAATAAACATTACGACAAACTTGTCCAGAAACTCCATGAAGACCTTATTCATTAGGTACATGAAGTATGCTGGTGCATTTGTCAAGCCAAAAGACATTACCGTGAACTCATAAAGGCCATATCGGGTGACGAACGCGGTCTTTGGAATATCCGAAGTGCGAATCTTCAACTGGTGGTATCCGGACCGAAGATCAATCTTGGAGAAAATACACGCTCCTTTCAACTGATCAAACAGACCATCAATATGAGGCAGTGGGTATTTGTTCTTGATAGTTACTTCATTGAGAGCCCGATAGTCTATGCACATCCTTTGCGTTCCATCTTTCTTGGGTACAAAGATGACCGGAGCTCCCCAGGGTGAAGAACTAGGGCAGATAAACCCTTTGTCTAACAGCTCTTGGATTTGCTCCTTGAGCTCTGCCAGCTGAGTGGCATCCATTCTATAAGGTCTCTTATATATAGGTGCAGTTCCTGGCACTAACTCAATCACAAATTCTATTTCACGATCTGGCGGCATACCTGGAAGATCATCGGGGAAAACGTCCAGGAACTCGTTCACCACATTGATCTCTTCTATAGGAATACCCTTCATTTGATTTAGTGAGCTTTCCTCTGTCGAGGGTATGGTTGCAACAAACTCGACCTGCGTGCCTTCTCTGTTAGTCAGTTGAACTGCTCTTCTGGCACAGTCTATGATTCCCTTATATTTCGCCAGCCAGTCCATACCCAAAATGACATCAATTCCATTGGATTCCAGAACTACAAGGTTGGCTAAGAAATTTACCCCCCCCCCCCATATATAAAGGCTTAGATTTGAGCATATATACTTTGCCCTCATCTCTCCTCCAGGAGAGCTAATAATCATTTGCTGCTTCATATGTACAATTGGCAGATTATACTTTGCAACATATCTTGTAGTGATGAATGAATGCGATGCTCCTGAATCAAATAAAACTGATGCTGGGTTTGAGTTGACAAGGAACATACCAAGCACCACATCTTGCACTTCTTGGACTTCTTCAGCAGTGACATGGTTGATTCGCCCACGCGCGTAATTATGTTGAGCCCGGTTGGTCGGAGCTGGTGCTGGGTTCCCATTGCGCCCTGGAGCTTGATGCTGTCCTTGCTTTGGAGCATTCCCATTGCCATACTGCATGGAAGAGTTGTTGGGTTTCTTCCTTGGGCATTTATTGGCATAATGCCCTACTTCACCGCAGACAAAACATGCCTTTCCGGTGGAAGGTGCCTGATCGCCAAACTTCTGTTGAGGCGTCGGGGGTTGGGTCTGACGAGGGGCTTGGTAGTTTGAGCACTGAGCTTGCATCTGTAGCTTGTTCTGATTCTGATGCTGGTTCTGATTTTAGTGCTGGTTTTGTTAGCGGAACATGGGTCCTTGTTGAGGTGGGTTATAGCGGGGTCGGGAGTGACTACTTGAGCCTTGACCTTGAGAAGACATCTTTCTCTTATGATCCATCTGGCGGCGTTTGTGTTCCACCACTAGGGCTTTATTTACCATAGCCTGGAAGCTTGCGAAGTCTTGGGGAAGCAATGCATATTGGATACCATCATTCAGGCCCTCTAGGAAGTGCTCCTGCTTTTTCTCATCTGTATCGACATCCTCGGGGGCATACCGTGATAGTTGTGTGAACTTTGCCACATATTCACTTACAGACATAGCTCCCTTCTTAAGCTCATGAAATTCCTTCTTTTTGAGTTTCATTGCCCCAGCTGGTATATGGTGAATGTGGAAACTGGTCTGAAACTCTGCCCATGTAATGGCTTGTGCGTCTTCATGGGCATTGACGTATGCGTCCCACCAATCTGCCGCGGGCCCCGAAAGCTGATGTGAAGCAAACAAGACCTTTTCCCTGTTGTTGCACTGAGCTATCCGGAGTTTCTTCTCCGTGGCTTTCAACTGGGTCAGCATCCATTGGTTCCACGGCCTGTGAGAACACTGGGGGTTTGGTCCTCATAAACTCTCCCAACTTATTCTGCGGTGGAGGAGGAGGGGCTTGCATGCGCACGGGGGCCTGTTGCATATTTGCCATAGTTTGAGCTAGTCCTTGAAGGATTTGCATTTGCATGGCCATCATTTTCTCCATGTTGAATTGAGGTGGTGGAGGAGGAGGCGGTAGTTGCTGGTTGTTGTTGACTTCGTTGTTGTCAGCGCGGGGGTTTCTCCTGGTATTCACCATCTACTGGTTGCCAAGGTATGAGCGGAGAACAGAGGGAAAAAGCAAAGATCACAAGATATGACTGAGACAGGAAGAATAAGAGCAAAAAGACTCCCAACTATATATTATATTATAAGATAACTGATGCAACGAGGAGAAAGAGCATCCACCTTACATCGACAATCACGCAAAGATCCAACTCATAACATGATCACAAAACAGACACGACCATACCAGGACTAGACAACACAAACGATCTACACGACTTATTAAACTGGCTTCAGGTGATCTCCTAAGCTTGCGACCCGACAGATGGTTTGGCAGTTGACGGGTCGTCGTCCTCCGAAGACTCCTCACTAGAAGGATCATTGAGGCGCGGCCTCTTGGGAGAGGGCGAGTGAACGGACTGGTCCTCTGAGTCAGAAGAGCTGGACATCCCATTGAGGCTCTTCTGCAACTCCATGATCGGTGCTTCAGCATCACAAAGGCACTTGCGGGTGTCCCGAAGCTCGTCCAAAGCTTCATCCAAATCCTCGTGTAGTGTGGTGGCCAGCAGCACCTGCTCTCGAGCCACACCGCTGTGCTCGTGGGTCGGTGCCTTCACCTTGATGTCCCGGCTTCCACGCTCTCGACGAGGGAAGTAGTCGTAGGAGGTCCCCCTCAGAGTACTCCTGTGGCGCTCACAGACACGAGCCAGTGCCTACCTTGCTGCGTCTCGGATCCATGCTTCGAAGCTTGCACGGACAACCATTGCTTTGTGGATGCCCACGATCTCATAATTGTCATTGCCTTCTGGAGAGCCGTAGATGCACACCTCCACTGTCCACTCCTCACGTCCTGGACGAGTCTGGCGAAGACCGTGGTAGACAGGCGCCTTGGTGTACCCTAGACGCTGCAACATTTCCACTAGTATCATTGGTGCCTTCCCTGCTTCGAATCCCTTGGAATGGTACAACTTCTTGCTTCCGTTCTTAGGAATGGTGACTCCACGGCTGGGTCCAACAGAGGCGTTGGGTGCAAAGGTGGCCAGGGCATGGGGAGGAACATAACCGCCGGTGGTCTTGCGGGTAGTCTTCTTCATGCGGGCCATCTACAGTTTGGAAACAAGAGAGAATCAGTAAAACATTTATAATAAAGCTGTAAAATGAAGCTCAAGGGTAAATGAAGATTTTTGCAAATATAGTTTTTATAAATTAACCCTTATTACGCGACCATTTCTAGCTAGGCTTGCGACCTACGGTCAACACGGCTCTGATACCACTTCTGTCACACCCGGTTTTAAGACCAAAACCAGATGTAAACTATATGTATGCCAGGATCAGTTTAATCATACATATAGCGACTTCATTAGTGTAACAGACACAGTGCTTCTTATAACAACGTTAAATTATTACAAAATGACCACACACAGGTCTAAAGAAAAGAACACCACAGCAGAAAAAGAAATGGCACAGCTCCAAGCCAACAGGCAGCCGACCGAGAGTTCCACAAGCCTAGAACTCGGCATCATCCTCGGGAAAGTCATCCTCAGGAAATTCTTCAAAAGTTTCACCTTCTGAAACAGCAAGGGTGAGTATTTCCAATACTCAACAAGTGGGGGAAAACATTTAATTTCATATGGTGGCTTGAATCAAGGTTTCCTATTCTAGGGTTTCATTTGCATACAAGCCGATTTTTAGCCCTGAACTATGGAAAACAAATTTTTATTTTAACTGGGAAAAGATGTACCAAAGATTTTCTTTAACCTCCGGGAATTCAACCCAATTCCCAAAGATTTTCTTTAACCCCCGGAAATTCAACCCAATTCCCAAACCAAGAAAAACAACCACCCGACTAATCATGTGAGGGTCCATGCTGCTCATAACCGTGAGCACGGCTGAATATTCAGTTTGACACTCTGCAGAGTTTGCACACTTTACCCACGAGTCGTGATCTTCTCTGTTGCCGGCACCTGATGGTACCTTACACACTTCCGGGGTGTGCGCCAAGAGAACACTACGAGGCTTTTCTAGAGAGTCTCCCAGTATGCACTTGCCCACTGAGGTTTCACCGCCGTACATAAGTGGAGTAACCCTCCACCCCAGAAGCCCCCTCTTGTGCCGGGTAGAATCGGGAAGTAACCCTTCCTTATCTACACATCAGATTGGCTCATACAACACTAGAAGAACATCTAGTTACTAGGCCAAGCCGTACCATATTGGTCTCGTGGTTGCTCTGTTTGCCATGGATGTTCGCTCCACGAACCGGTCCATAAAATGGTCTGGGCAAGACCTCCAATAACCCCATAAGGTTATACTACCAAACAACCAACTATGCTGGGAAAAGTAGCCCTTTCTTGCCCAAAACCCCAATTATCTTTGTTGTTAACTCCCTTAACAACATCAGTTTCCATGATATTCTTCCTATATCAATTTTTAGTTCATAACTCAAGATTCATCACCTACACGCTACATGTTCATCTAAAGCATGGCTAAGCATACACATGATGATCTTGTATGGATAAAACATCTATATCTAAAACTAGTATTTGCTATACTACCTATTTTTGTAAAACAGCATGCATATTTGACAAAGACTCGCTTTATGTAAAAAAAAAACTAGGTTTGCAACATGGTCAAGACACTTGCCTTCGTCGAAGTGTTGCACATGTCCTTCAAAATCTTCCTCCTGAAAGTTGTCGAACTCCTAGACTGAATCTTTTACACGAGCACACAATCTAACATAAGAACAGTACACCAAATATTCCTAAAACTAGATAAAAACCCTATAAACAGATTCTTTGCGATGCTACGATCGTTTGAGCGCGAAAATCGCCTAAATCGGAGCTTTGAACAAAAAGTTATGATTATTTGAAGTTCTGGGGGGTGTTTCTACAAAATTTCCTTATTATCAGAGATACTGGAAATTGGATTTATGATGTCATAAACATTATTGGTTTATTCTTCTATTAGAAAGGAAATGGAATAGGTTTATGAGCCCATGGACCAGGGCCGGTTGGCCGGTCCATGAGTCCACGGTGGACCGAAGTTCAAATAATGAAGAGGTTTTAATCCTAGCCGTAGAAAGGAGATCGGACGGCCGAGATTGATCCAGGCTCGGTCCGGTGGTGCGAACGGCAGCCGACGACGGCGGGGTGGTCGAAGCGCGACCGGAGTTGGCCGAAACAGGCTCCAGCGGCCGGGTTGCTCCGACGAGCGGCGGAAGGGAGAGAGAGGTCGGCGAACTTACCCCGAGCTTCGGTGAGGTCGGGGCGGCGGCGAGGTAGCCAGCTGACGAGCGCAAGCGGGGAGGCGGTCGGAGCGCGATGGGGAAGGGGCTCCGGCACCCAATCGGCGACGAGGAGGCACGGGAACTCCTCCTGGGTCACCTGCAAAGCCGGCAAGGTGGTTAGAGAGGCCGGAGACGGCACAGCACGCAAGAATGGCGGCGGCGGCGTTGGACTCACTGGAGACAATGGCGACAGCAAACCGAGAGAGAAGAAAGGGTGGAGATGGTTGGACGGGGTGCACAAAAGAACGGCGAAGTCAATGGCATCGGATTTTATAGAGGGGAAGGAAGGGAGAGGGACGCACGGCTGGCCGGACTTCAATGCTGGTGCTAGCTCCATGCGATCGAAAACGACAACAGGCGGCCGTTTCACCAAATTGAACAAGGGAAAAGGAGGGGAAGGGGCACGCGCACGCGGCGGTTCGGTGCTCGGGCGGGGAGATGAACGGGGGAGGCTCAAACCGAAATCGGCGGCGGTGGCGTTTAAACAGGGAGGCGGGCGAACGAAGGTGGGAGAAGGGGAGCCGTCGGCTCAGCTCGGTGCAGCCGGCTCGGCTAAACGGGCCCACCTGGTGGTCAGACAAGGCGGGGAGGGGGATCGGCTCGGCGGGGAGCCGGCTCGAACTGAGTGGGGCCCACGGGGCGGTGAGAGAGAGAGGGAGGGCTGGCTTAGCTGGCTTGGGCCACGTGGGAAGATGATAGCCGGCCCATACGGGTGGGGAAAGAAGGGAGGGGAGGAGGTGAGCTGGGCCGGGAAAAAGAATTCGGCCCAAAAGCATTTTCTTGATTTTGTAAGCCTTTTCCAATTGAATTTCAACACATTTTCAAAAGAGGTTTTAAAGCGGCGAATCCTAGCGAAATTTTCCAAACTTTTTCCACACAATAAAACCTTATTGCATCTACAACGGTATGAATGCATTCAAACAATTCTCTTAGGCCAGGTTAATTTTAGAAATTAATTTCCTATTGAACTAAGTTGCAATAATTGATTTAAATTTCTAGCAAAATTTTAAATTATTTCAAAAGTTGAAATTTTGGGTGTTACAAACCTTCCCCCCTTAGGATGAATCTCGCCCTCCAGATTCGGGTTGATCTTCAAACAACTGCGGGAATTCTGCCCTCAGATCATCTTCTCGCTCCCAGGTTGCCTCATCGGTAACTTACACACTTCCAGGGTGTGGGCCAAGAGATTACTAAGAGGCCTTTCGAAAGAGTCTCCCAGTATGTACTCGCCCACTAAGGTTTCACCACTGTACATAAGTGGAGTAACCCTCCACCCCAAAACCCCCCTCTTGTGCCAGATAGAATCGGGAAGTACCCCTTCCTTCTCTACACATCCAACTGGCTCACACACCACCGGGAGAACATCTAGTTACTTAGCCAAGTCATACCATATAGGTCTTGTGGCTGTACTGTTGTCATGGGTGGTCACTCCACGAACCGGTCCTTAACATGGTCTGGGAAAGACCACCAACTATCCCACAAGGGTAATCACCAAACATATCCATCCAAGTTATCCATGCATATAACACATCAACAGGCACACACCAACATACCATGCTTGCCCAAAATCTAAATTCCTTGTTGCTAATTCCCTTAATAACATCAATTATCATAGCATACTTTCTATCTCAACTTTTAGTTTCATTGCTTATGATTCAACAACTATATACTACATGTTCATCTAAAAGCATGGCTAAGCATAAACATGATATTATGAAGAAATAAGCATCTATAAGAGTAAAGCCTGTATATAAAATTAGTGTTTGCTGTACTACCCATTTCACCATAAAAGCAGCATGCATGTTTTGTAAAGTCTGACTTTAAATCAAAACTAGGCTCACAACATGGTAAAGAGACTTGCCTTCATCAAGGTGATGCACAATTCCTTCAAATTCCTCTTCCTGGAAATTCCTGAACTGCTATTGAACTGAATCATCTACATGAGCACACAATCAACCATAAGAACACTATACCAGACAGCACTAAAACTATATAAAATACTATAAAAAGATTCTACACGTCCTTACGGGAATTTGAGCGCAAAGACCACCTAAATCAGAGCTAGGAGCAAAACGTTATGAGCATTTGAAGTTCGAGGGGTGTTTCTACAAATTTTACTTATTAGTATAGAATAAACGATTACTTTTACATTGAAAATCTTGTTTATTGTGCAACAACGATGTCATAAATTGGAAATGAATTATTTTGTGAAGAAAATCTCATTTGGAGCACAACCACAGGCGGTAAACCAGGGAGACCCCTCGGTCCATGGGTCCACCATGGACTGACGGCTCTAGTAAGGGCTTCGGCCGATGGTGGGCGGCTGGAGGGCAACTAGAGTTAACTGAATAGAGGCTACGGCGGCCAGGATTCTTTGACGAGTAGCAAAAAATGGCCAGGATGGGCCGGCGAGCTGACCTAAAGCAATGAGGAGGCCAAAGAGGCATCGAGGTGTGTAGGCAATGGTGAGGACGACAGCGACGGTCGGTGAGGTGGCGGGAGGGGTTCTTGGGTGACCGAACAATGACGACAAGCTACGGGATTGACTTCGGGGACACCTGCAGAGATGGAGAGTTGGTTAATTCGGCCGGAGGCGGCACAGATGCGAAGATCGGTGGTGGTGGAGCTCCTCACTGGAACCGAAGAAGAAGAGGCCGGCAACGGTGATTGGAGCAGGGAAACAGGCATGAGCAGGTGTAAAAATACGTGGAACCTTGCTGAGAAGGAGGAGGGCAGCTTAAATAGAGAGAAGGCCGAGCAGAGTGGGTAGAATTTGAAGGAGAAGGGGCGGTGGCCGTGGATTTGATAGCAGGTGGTTTCCCATTTTAATTGCGCAATAAAGAGGGGGAAAAGAGGGGGAAATGGTTGATGGGGCCTTGATGGGGCTTAAGTTCTCGGATCAGACTGTTATAGGAAGAGGAGGGGGCACGAGAAAGAAGAAACTACCGGTGGTAGGCTGAAGCTCGGGCGCGTCCAGAGGAAGGAGAAGAGGAGCCGGGGCGGCAGCTCAAGTCGGCTAGCATGGCTCCGCTCGCATGACTCAGCTAGAAAAAATGGCCTATTGCAACTATAGAGCTAGCATGAATGCAACAAATCAAAATATAACCTAAGTTATTTATTTTTTGACTTATGAAAATATCATTTTAACCCCTAATCTAATGGTGATGCTATCACTAATTTGTGGGTAAAATTTAAATAATTTACAAAACTAGAAACTAGGGTGTTACAAACCTACACCCCTTAGGATGAATCTCGAGGCTCGAGATTCATCCTAAGGGGGGGTAGGTTTGTAACATCTCGCCCTCGAGATTTATGTTGATCCTCGAACAACTGCGGAAACTCTGCCTTCAGATCATCTTCTCACTCCCAGGTTGCCTCTTCTTCTGAGTGATGACTCCATTGGACTTTGCACATTTTATTAACCTTTCTCCTTGTGGTTCGCTCTGCAGTTTTTAAAATTTTGATAGGATATTCTGCATAGGTCAGATCTTCTTTTGGGTCCACTTCCTCTAGAGATAAATGTTCCTATAACACATAAATATTTCTTTAGTCGAGATATATGAAAGACATCATGCGCATCAGCCAGTGCAGATGGTAGTTCCAACTAATATGCTACCTCTCCACGTATGGCAACTATCTTGAATGGTTCAATATACCTGGGTGCTAATTTCCCTTTAACTTTGAATCTACGAAGACCTCTAACAGGTGAGACTTCCAAGTATACCATATCTCTAACTTTAAAGGTTAATTCTCTTCGTCGATTATCCACGTAACTCTTCTATCGAGACTGTGCAACCTTCAAGTTTTCTCGTATGGTCTGAACCTGCTTTTCTGCTCTTCTAAGAACTTCTGGTCCAAACGCTTGGCTTTCTCCAGTCTCATTCCAGTATAATGGAGATCTGCCCTTTCTTCCATATAAAGCTTCAAATGGAGACATTTTAAGGTTGGCTTGGTAGTTGTTATTGTAGGAAAACTCTGCATAAGGTAAGCTTTTATCCCAACTCTACTTGTACTTCCGGTACACGCTCTCAACATATCTTCTAAAACTTGGTTGGTCCTCTGTGTCTGCCCATCAATTTGAGGGTGATATTATCACACCCGATTTTAATGGATAAAACCAAGTGCGGCTTATGTGTGACCAAGAAGTTTAACACACATAAGGAAATCATAGGTGATGTAAAAAAAATAACACTTTAACTTACAACCATTTAACTCTTACAATAAAGACTTTACCTAAACAACTTTAATAATTAAACGACATCATCTAAACGATGGCAGCGGGACGAAAGCATCGATGACCAAGCACTCCATAGGCACTGACCGGAAGACACTCTCCTAGAACACCAGGTCATCATCTTGGAAATCTTCAAAGTCTTCCACTGAGTAGTATAGGTATTGTGAAAGATAGCAAGGGTGAGTACATGAAGTACTCAGCAAGTGTGGTAAAGTAATGACATGTAGGCTTTCAACAAGAATAGGCTAACACATGGTATATTTGTGTAAATGCAAATAATGAAAAGATATTTGGACTCAAAAAGCATTAAAAAATTATTAAGTGAATGTAACCCATACAGTCCAACACCTAGCATACAAGGCTCTCCAACTTGCATACCATAACCATCTAGTACTCCCTATACTATAACCAAAACCACAACAAAACACATAACCACAACCCACTAATCATGTAAGGATCCAAGTCTCCCATAGCCGTGGACACGGCTATTATAACAGTTTTTTTTACACTCTACAGAGGTTGTCTAGATTTCCCCATGAGTCAGTGAATTCTATTTTGCTGTGTTCACGAAACACATAACACACGCTAGTGGTATGCCGCCAAAAAATTACTGAATGGCATTTTCCACTAACCAGAACCTAATCCAGTATGCATCTTCCCTCTAAGTTTCACCGCCAGGGTTTACGCGAGTCTAACTCCTACCTAGAAGCCCCCTCTTACGCTGACACAACACACACTAGATAGATTCTAACTATTATGTCACGGCTTACCCATATCAGCCTAGTGGTTGGTACGTTACTTCTTGGGTTGTCGCTCCACGAACCAGTCCTTACTTAGGTTACTTAAGCAAACACTAAACTAACAACATAACCATGACAACCACCAAAACAACTTTGCTCAAGGCCTAAGGTTCCATGTTTCTAGACCATTAATACATTGACGACCATTATTGCGTAAGTTTATTAATCAAGTATATGACACTTCCCAACATCCCGAAAGCATGGCTAAGCACTTCTACACATAAAAGACAACTAACCATAATCCATATAGGTTCCAAATGATGATAAGAGAAAAACTAGAGAAAACCCTAACATAGGAGACTACCCATCAGGTTAATAGACACTGCATACAATTTGTAAAACAAAACAATTAATGACATAGGTACAAGATGATCAAGGACACTTTCCTTCTGTTTCCTGGTGCTCAGTGTATCCTAGCTCTTGATCTTGACGTTCCTCAAATTGATCCGGGATGTTGTCCACTAATCGCACAATTGTTGGCAAAGCACACAAACAAAATAAACTAAGAACAGAGAAAAAAAAAATAACAACAATACAAAACCTATCTAGAAAGATAGAGCTCAGAGAAACAAATTTAACGGCAGAAGAATCGCTTAAAATAGAGTTACGACGGAAAAGATACGCTAAAAACAGTTTTAAGGTTTCATTCGAAAAAGAAAAGGACTAATTTGTAATTCACAAAAACTTTTAGGGACCTTTTTTGTAAAAAATAGAGGGACATGTATGTAATTTTTGAAAAGTTTATTAACTTAAGTGGAAAAAGATAGAGCTATTTTGTGTTTACAGAAATATTTAGGGTCTTAATTGCAAAATTACCAATTATCTGAGATTTCTAGAATTATTTTTGTATTGAAAGATCATACTTATTGCGTGGCTACTGACTAACTGGCTGACTAGTTGACACGTTAAGGAGATTTATGAAGTGGTAGGTGATGTGGCGCGCTGAGGAGGCATGGAGGCTGACTGGGTTAAAGAGGGACACGTGGGAGCACGCTATAGGCTATTGAAGGGGTATGCAATGATCTAACTTGAACTGTTCGGATTGGATCCGATGGCTTAGAGGAGTTGGGTGATCGGAGGGAGGAGAATACAATGGCGTCAGCTCAGGACACGGCGGCGAACTCACCAGATTAGGGCGAAAACCTCGTCGCCGGCCTCGGATTGTGACGACGAGTGGCAAAAAAGCATTAGTGAGGCATGCAGAGCGTACATCGGGCACAAGATGATTTGGAGAGGGGACGGGGTGGCCAGGCGATGTGCTCTAGTGGCGGCAATGCTCGGAGATTGGCGGAGTGGGCTCTCCGACGCTTGAACGATGACAAAGAGGCACCGAGAAGCTTCTCCAGACTCGCGCGAAGCTTCTCGGTGACTTGGCGGCGGCTCAATAGAAATGGTGCGGTGGAATCATCAAATTCTTCTAGAGGCGGAAATGGCAGGCGGCGACAAGCTCTCGGTGAAATTAGCTGGAACTCGGTGACTTCTTTGGATGAAAATAGATCGGGGAGGGGCGGTGCACATTTATAGACGGCTCGAGGGATGCAGGGAGGCCAAGGACTCTGGATTGGCGGCAAAATCGGATTCAGGCAGCACGGTGGCGGCAAAGTTCACTTCAGAGACTAACACCTAAGAGGTGGGGTTCACCTTTTAGTGACACGGAAGAAGACGTAAATGCGGTCGGGCGCGTTCGGGCGGGGGTTGGCGTGGCTGTAGGCTGGCGTGGGATGGGCCGAAGGTAGGTCGGGAGAGAGAGAAGGAAGCCCAGAAGGTTTTAATCTTTTTCTTTTTTCCTATTTGATTTCAATTCCAATTGTTTTTGAATTTAAGCTAAGCACTCAAATTCAAACCCAAAATCACCAAATAAAAACAATAAAATAGAGGAGAGCCCATATGCCTGAAAACAGCATCAATGCAAAATATACAAATATTTCCTATGTCAAATTAGATCTCCTTATTATAAAATAGCTTTTAACCTTTTGAAAGTTTTTAAGCTCAAAATAAATTCTAGAAAATTTTATAAATTGGAAAAAAATGAAAATTAGGGTGTTACAAACCTACCCCCCATGGAATGAATCTCGCCCTCGAGATTTGGATAGATCGGAGAAGAGATTAGAAAACTCTATCTTCAAGTCTTCTTCTCTTTCCCACATTGCTCCATCTTCCAAGTGGTGAC
This sequence comes from Phragmites australis, assembly GCF_958298935.1. Classification (NCBI taxonomy): domain Eukaryota; kingdom Viridiplantae; phylum Streptophyta; class Magnoliopsida; order Poales; family Poaceae; genus Phragmites; species Phragmites australis. The sequence goes on along the minus strand of NC_084936.1, from coordinate 13,295,765 downwards.
TCCATTGCACTTTGCACATTGGTATTACTTTGGTTCTAGTCACTCTTTCTGATCTCTCAAGAATCTTCACGGGATACTCTGTATAGGAGAGATCTTCCGGAACATCCAGTTCTTCCATTGGCAACTGTTCTTCGGGCACATGAAGACACTTCTTCAACTGAGACACATGAAAGACATCGTGCACATTTGCCAGCTGAGGCGGTAAATCCAACTGATAAGCTACTTCTCCTCTTTTATCTAGTATTTTGAAAGGTCCAATGAATCTTGGTGATAACTTCCCTTTGACCTTAAATCTACGAAGACTCTTATGGGAGAAACCTTAAGATAGACGAAATCTCCAATTTCAAAAACCAATTCTCTCTTCATCCCATACCACCAGTAGTGATCCTTGATATCTTGATACATCTTTATACTTCCAGGGTGAATGGAATATGCTGAATCATGAGCTTCTCTCAGAATTAACCTTTTAATATCCTTCTGATTAGGCACACAGATTCAGTTTTTGAACCACACAGTACCTTGATTATCTTCTGTAAAGCCTAGAGCTTTATCATCCTTGATAAGCTGCCTAATTTCCTTGAGCTTCTCGTCCTCAAGTTGACCCTTACGGATATCTTGTTCAAGAGTGCAATCAACTTCCATGGTGGTTATTTCTATATCCACCACAAATCCAAGGTTGAGCTCCTCAAACTCTTTCCATAACCCAGGTTGACTATCTTGAACCATCACCGAGTTACAGTAACTCTTCCGGCTCAAAGATTGGCTACTACATTAGCCCTTCCTGGATGGCAGTGAATTCCCACATCGTAGTCCTTGATTAACTCTAGCCATCTGTGTTGACGAAGGTTTAAATCCAGTTGGGTGAAGATATATTTTAAACTCTTGTGATCCGTATATATCTCACACCGTTTTCCATTGAGATAGTGTCTTCAAATCTTCAATGCATGAATCACAGCTGCTAACTCCAGGTCATGCGTAGGATAATACTCCTCATGCTTCCTTAACTGCCTTGACGCATAGGCTACGACTTGACCTTCTTGCATGAGAACACATCCAAGTCCTTGTCGCGAAGCATCACAGTAGACATCAAGGTCTTGCTGATGTCTGGTAGAACTAGCACTAGGGCTGTAGTCAATCTCTTCCTCAACTCTTCAAAACTTGCTTGACAAGCCGGGCTCCACTTAAAAAACCACGTTTTTCTGAAGCAAAGAGGTAAGAGGCTTAGCTATCTTAGAGAATCCTTCTATAAAGCAGCGATAATATCCTACTAATCCAATGAAACTCCTGATCTCAGACACATTGGTATATGGTAACCAATTCAACACATCCTTCACTTTACTTGGATCTGCTGCTACACCTCCAGCTATAATGATATGTCCGAGGAAAGCAACTTGATCTAACCAAAAATCCCACTTGCTAAGCTTGGCATACAACTGATGCTCTCTGAGTGCCTATAACACTACTCTCAAATGCTCTTCATGTTCTTCCTCACTCTTAGAGAAAACCATAATGTCATCAATGAACACTACCACAAATTTATCCAAGTACTCTATAAATACTTTGTTCATAAGGTTCATGAAATAGTTGGTGCATTGGTCAATCCAAAAGACATGACGGTATACTCAAATAATCCATATCGAATACTAAAGGTAGTCTTGGGAACAACTGACGATTTTGTCTTCAATTTATAGTATCCAGACCTTAGATCAATCTTAGAGAACACTCGGGCTCCTCTCATCTGATCAAACAAATCCTCAATACGGGGTAATGGATACTTGTTCTTAATAGTCACATCATTGAGTGCTCTGTAATCTACACACATTCGTCGGGTACCATCTTTCTTATCTACAAAAAGAATTGGGGCTCCCCAAGGTGACGCACTTGGTCTGAAAAAACCTTTATCTAACTACTCTTGAATTTGCTTCTTTAATTCAGCTAGGTCATTAGCGGCATTCTATATGACCTTTTGGCTATGGGGGCCATACTGGATACCAATTCAATAACAAACTCAATATCTCGAACCGGTGGCATACCTGACAATTCATCGGGGAAGACATCGGGAAGCTCGCAAACCACTCTAATCTGATCAATGGCTGCATCTTCCAGTAGGTTGAGAGAACAATCCTCTGCTGCTAGTATGGTAGCTACGTACTCAACTTTGGTTCCATCTCCATTTGTTAGGTGAACTACCCTTCTGGCACACTCTATGACTCCATCGTACTTGGCTGACCAATCCATTCCAAAAATAACATCTGTGCCTTTAGATTCCAAGACTATAAGATTTGCTAGAAAGTCTACCCCCTTTACCCTTTATTCTTAGTTTCATCCTAGGGAACATATACTTTGCCCTCAATCCTCCTCCAGGAGAGCTAATAAGCATATTACTCTTCATCATAACCATAGGCAAAATATGCTTTGCAACATACTGAGTAGTTATGAAAGAATGAGAAGCTCCAGAATCAAATAAAATAGATACAGGTTGAGAATTGATGAGGAACATACCGTACACGACATCCTTAACATCACGAGCTTCTTCTGTTGTGACATGGTTGACCTTCCCATGAACGTAATTCTATTGTCCACGATTATTCTGACCAGGGTTCTGACTTCCACTGCATGACTGAGCTAGGGCTGGTGTTGACCTTGGTGTGTTACTGGTTTTGGCCCGATCCTGCATTTTCTTAAGGCATTACTCACATAGTGTCCTTCCTCTCCACAGTAGAAGCATCCTTTGTTTGGCTCAAGAGTAGCTGGGCTGTTCTGGACTTGAGGAGTAGCTGGTGGAGGTTAACGGGGTGTCTCATAGTTAGAGCACTGAACAGGGACTTGTGACTGAGTCCTGTACTGATTATTGGAAAGGAACATAGGGCCTTGCGGAGATGTTTGAGTTGCCACACGGGAACGTGTGTTGTTTCCTTGTCCTTGGAAAGACATCTTCCTTTTCTTCTCATCTAGCTAACGATGGAGTCGTAGCCATGGAGTCGTATGATTGTTCCCATCATACATCTTGACGATGGAGTCGTAGCCATGGGAGCACTTGGGTCACGCCTCATTCAAGTGGTCATAAATCCTTAGATGACTAGGAGGATGAAAATCACTCTTATTGTAACACCCTAAATTTTCAATTTTTGCAATAGTTTAAAATTTTGCTAGAATTAAATAGGAGTTGTAGATTTTATTCAATTTAGAAGGAAACCAATTTCTAAATTTAATTTGCCACAAGCTATATTCATGCTTGATGCATCCATGCTACAGTAGTTGCAATAGGTTTTATGTGTGGGAAAATGTTGGCAAAAATTTGCTAGAAGGCGCTTGTTTAAAATCTCTTTTGAAAATAGTTCAAAAGTAAAAAGAGAAGCTTTTCCTAATTCCTAAAGCTTTCCGAACCTATTTCCTCTCTAAATCCAGCCCAAACATCTCTCTCCCCCTCTCCTCCTCTCCTTTCGGCCTCGCCTGGACCACGTTCTCTCTCCATCCACCGCTTGGTCCATGGCCAGTTTCCCTCCCTCTCACACACGTTGGGCCAAACAGCCCAGCCGAGCTGGCCTATCCCGTGCGCGAGTCGCCAAGCCACCACGCCCGAGCTGGCTCCTTTTCTTCCACCTCTAATTGTTTCCCCTCCTACCGTTGCCTCTTCTTTCTCTCACCGATCATTTCCGAGCCAAATTCACTCATCTCCACGCACTTAATGCCAAATGAAAACCGAAATAAAGTCGCCTATTGAGTTCCCCCATGATCCAACCATTTTTCATGGATTAAAACCCCTCAATTGAGTGTTTATTTGGAGCTCTAAACCCACCGGCAGTTTTAACTCGGTCGCCGACTCAATCTCCCTTCTCGACCTATAAAAGTCCAATTAGATCCCTGGCCGAGCCTTCCCTTGCTACACCGCACTTTCCCCCAACTTTTCTTCACCTCACTGCCGCCCAGGAGCCCCTGTGTTGTGCTTGGGTCACCGCTGAGGGCCACCATCATTGCCAAGCTATTGCTGCCCTCCCTGACGCTCGGCGACCCGTCGAACAACTTCGCCGTCACTAGGTCGATGTGTTCTGCAGCTCGCCAGAGCCTTGCGACTACCCATGCACCGAACCGCCACCGCTTCGACCGTGCGCCAATGTGCCTAGCTCACCGTCGTTGTCCAGGCCGGAGTTGAGCCAAGTGAGATAAGCACCATTTGATCTAAATCATAGGGCCGAGATTGCATACCCCCTTCGTTCTTCTGTTATCGGTCCACCGTGGACCATGGACAGGTCCTCTGGCCTTGGTCCATGGGTCCATGGATTTTCCATAGGGTTTTCAACAGAAAAATAATTCAGTTTTCTTTATGACATCAGCTTGTGCAATGAAAAGGATTTTAAGAATAAAATAAATAAAATTCCCCAAAATTAGGTAAATTTTGCAGATAGGCCCCTAGAACTTCAAACCATCATAACTTTTTGCTCGTAGCTCCGATTTTTGCAAATTTTTGCCCTCAAATTCTCATAGCATCATGTTGAATCTTTCTACAGGGTTTTTACCGAGTTCTATTACAGTTGTTTATACTATTCTTAGTAGTTCCTTTTGTGTACTTTTCTGGTGTGCCATTCAAGAGGTGAGCAATTTATGAACCTGTAAGACCAAGCTTTTGAAGACTTCGATCAAACCTAAGCTAAAGGCAAGTGTCCTTGAACATTTTTCTCCTATTTTAGGGTTTATATGTTAGTTTATTATCCTTCATTGCATGCTTGTCTAAATTGAAAGCCTATTATTAGGTTTTATTAGATTTTGTATGATTATCCTTGTCATCGTTGATGAGTCATGTGAAATGAAGGGTAGATATGCTAGTCGATGTCATGGTTGGGTTAGGAGTAAAAGTTGAATAATGATTATGCAACTTAAACTGGGAATGGTAGTCTTTTGTAGCAACATGGTATAGAAATCCTAACATGATGGATGCTTGATGATGGTGTGGGTATGCACGTGTGCGGGTAGTGCATAATTGGTTTGTGGTTGTACCTGTATGGGATCATAAGGACCGGTTCTTAAACATGTAACCAGGCTGAACCGCACAACTCTGATTCAATGGGCATCAGTGGACGGTTGAGTGGCACAAGAGGGGCTTCTGCATGATAGAATCACTGTTAGCGGTGAAACCTTAGTGGGTTCCTACAAGTCACGGGAGCTTTGTAAAGGCCTTGTAGAGAGACCTTGACTCTACACCCCGGAAGTGTGAAGCAACACAAGAATCATGACTTGTGGGGAAAGCTGTGCAAACTTTGCAGAGTATAAAAGTGATCGATCAGCTGTGCTCACGGTGAAGAGTAGGCTTGGACTTTTTCTTGATTAGTTGGGATCAGGGTTTCAGTATGGTTGGTTGGGTAGCCGGGTAATGGAATCACCTCATGAGTGTTGGTAGTTGGATGGAATATGATGAGCTATTTTTCTTGATATAGTTGTGTCTTCACATTTAGTAAGTAAGATGCCTGTTGTTGGAGTTATAGGTCAAGGTAGCTTAGTGCAGTACAACAGTAGCTAGCCTTTTCTTGACTTAAGCCCCATATCATGCTTTCCCTTCACTTGCAGAGTACATTATGTACTCACACCCGTTGCTCCCCTTTCTTGCATTCTACTATTGTGCAGAAGCCGTAAATGAAGCTACATCCTTCGATGGAGATGACTTTGACCCTAAGCTCATTTTCTAGTTTGGTGTGCAATAGTAGCTATTGCACCCTAATCATACCAAATAACAGCAGCCAACCCCGGCAGCAGAACTGTACTGATCAATGATCAAGCAACATCGACTCGTGTTTCACCCCAACAAGCAGTAAGGTCATGCACAGGCTCAGAGCAACAACCAGTAGCAGCCCTCGCAGAATGCTATGCATGGTCGTGTCAATCATGTTGTCATGGAAGAAGCCCAGGATTATTCTTTCATATCATCTCAGTTTGTATCTACATATAATTTGCCAAGAGCATTAATGAAAAATCGGGTGCTAGTTAGTTCTCCTGAAGGAGAATGGAGTCAAGGCAAGTAAGCCTTAAAATAAATATGCAAAATGGGGATAGACTTTCTTGCAAACCTCATCATTGTGGAGTCCAAGGGGATTGATATCATACTAGGAATGGACTGGTTAACCAAGTACAGTAGAATCATTGGATGTGCCACGAAGATAGTACAGTTGACACACATTGATGGTATCAAGGTGGAGTTCCAAGCCACGGTAGAGTCAGCTGTCAACACCAGCCACAACAAGGCTAATGCAGTAGAAGATAGTAGAGTGGTCAGTGAATTTCTAGACATCTTCCTGGAGTTTTTGCCAGGTATGCTACCCGATCGTGAAATTGAGTTTATTATTGAGTTAGTACTTGGAACGACTCCTATATATAAGAGATCATATAAAATGGATGTCATTCAACTGGCTGAGCTCAAGGAGCAAATCCAAGAGCTACTAGACAAAGGGTTTATCCACTCCAATTCTTCGCCCTAGGGAGCCCCAGTTATCTTCATACCGAAGAAGGATAGAACATAAATGATGTGTATAGATTATAGAGCCCTTAATGAAGTAACTATCAAGAGCAAATATACCCTACCCTGCATTGAAGATCTGTTTGACCAGTTGAAAGGAGCATATGTGTTTTCCAATATTGACCTTCAGTCTGGGTATCATCAGCTGAAGATTCCCACCTCAGATATTCCAAAGACTGCGTTCGTTACTCAATATGGTATGTATGAGTACATAGTAATGTATTTTGGATTGACAAATGCTCCAGCCTACTTCATGTATCTGATGAATAAGGTTTTCATAGAGTATTTGGACAAGTTCCTCATGGTATTATTGACAGCATCCTGTTTTTCTCCAAGAATGAAGAAGAGCACGAGGAACACCTGAGGTTGGTACTATAGAAGCTTAGAGAGAACAAGTTGTATGCCAAGTTGAGAAAGTGTGAGTTCTGGTTGAAGTTCCCTTCCTAGGTCATATTATATCAGCATGAGGTGTGTCTGTGGACCCATCCAAAGTGAGGGATGTTCTGAACTAGAAACCACTGCAGAATGTTTCAGAGATCTGTAGTTCCTTGGGTCTAGCAAGATATTACCGTAGGTTCATAGAAGGTTTCTCCGAGATAGTAAAGCCAATGATGGAACTATTGGAGAAAGGAGCAGAGTTCAAGTGGACAGCCGCTCAAGAAGCTAGTTTCAATGAGTTGAAGAAAAGATTAACCTCAGCTCCGGTACTAATCATGCTTGACACCCAGAAGCCGTTCTTAGTCTATTGTGATGCATCTCATCAAGGTTTAGGATGTGTGCTTATGCAAGAGGGTCATGTGGTAGCATATGCATGCAGGTAGTAAAGAAAACATGAGGAGAACTACACAACACATGACTTGGAGCTAGCCAAAGTAGTGTATGCACTCAAGATCTAGAGACACTACTTGATAGGTCAAAGGTGTGAGATCTATTCAGACCATAAAAGCTTGAAGTATATCTTTACTCAATCTGATCATAATCTCAGACAATGTAGATCGTTAGAACTTGTCAAGGACTACAATTTAGAAATCAGCTACCACCCAGGAAACATAAATGTAGTAGCTGATGCTTTAAGCAGGAAATCTCAGGTCAATGTTATAACTCTCCAAGAGATGAGTCCTGAACTATGCAAGGAATTCGAGAAGTTGAATTTGGAAATGGTGTGTAACACCGAGATAGTTGCAATGAAAATTGACTCAACACTTCAACAAGATATAAGGAAGGGTCAGCTGGTGGATGAAAATATCTTGGAAATCAAGCAGCTTATCAAAATTCTCAAAGCCCGAGATTTCACTAAAGATGAGCAAGGTACAGTGTGGTACAAGCATATAATTTGTGTTCCAGACATGAAGGCTATTTAGGATACAATTTTAAGGGAAGCTCATGATTCAGCATATTCCATTCACCCAGGGAGTAACAAGATGTACCAAGATCTTAAAGATCAGTATTGGTGGTACATAATAAAATGAGCAGTAGCAGAATACGTGACTTTGTGTGACACATGTTAGTGAGTCAAAGCAAAACATTAGAGACCAGCAGGATTGTTTCAACCTTTGAAAGTACCCGAGTGGAAATGGGAAGAAATTAGCATGGATTTCATAGTGGGCCTACCTTGAACACAGTCAAGATATAATTCTATATGGGTTATAGTCGATTGATTGAAAAAAAGTAGCTCACTTCATTCTAGTCAAAAAATCCTATTGAGGCCCGAAACTAGCTGAGTTGTATATGCCCAGGATTGGAGTACCCAAGATAATTGTATCTGACTGTGGTAGCCAATTTACTTCATGATTCTGGCAATGCTTACATGAGTCTATGGATACAAGGTTGAATTTCAGCTCAGCATATCATCCACAAACTAATGGACAGACGAAAAGGTTAAATTAAATCCTTGAAGACATGATGAGAGCATGTGCTTTGAAGAATGATAATAGTTGGGAAAATAATTTACCATATGCAGAGTTTTCGTACAACAACAGTTATCAAGCTAGTCTCAAGATGTCTACTTTTGAAGCCTTATATGGAAGAAATTATAGAACCTCGTTATTCTAGAACCAGACTGGGGAAAGTCAAGTATTCGGCCCAGAAGTTCTAAGAGAAGCAGAGACACAAGTGCAAGAGATTAAGAATAATCTGAATACTGCTCAGTTAAGGCAAAAGAGCTATGTAGACAATCAAACCCAAAAGCTAACTTTCGAAGTAGGAGACTTTGTGTGTCTTGATGTGTCACCTATAAGAGGTCTAAGCATATTCAAGGTCAATCACAAGCTTTCACCTTGATTTATTGGTCCATACAAGATACTAGAAAGACGAAGAGAAGTAGCTCATCAGTTTTAGTTAGCACCTCAACTCTCGGGAGTACATGATGTTTTCCATGTGTCACAGTTGAAAAAGCGTTTGAGAGTTCCTGAAGAGCAGCTATCAGTAGAAGAGCAGCTACCATGTGCGAGAAGATCTCTCCTACACAGAATATCCGATCAACATTCTTGAGGTGTCAAAACAGGTTACCCAGAATAGGCAAGTCTGTATCTGCAAAGTGCAGTGGAAGCATCACTCAGAAGAGGAAGCCACATGGGAAAGAGAGGATGATTTGAAAGCAGAGTTTTCCCATTTCTTCTCTGATCCTTCTGAATCTCGAGGGCGAGACTCATCCTAAGGGGGTAGGTTTGTAACACCCTAAATTTTCAATTTTTGCAACAGTTTAAAATTTTGCTAGAATAAAATAGGAGTTGTAGATTTTATTCAATTTAGAAGGAAATTAATTTCTAAATTTAATTTGGTATAGGTTATATTCATGCTTCATGCATTCGTGCTGCATTAGTTGCATAGGTTTATGTGTAGTAAAATGTTTGTAAAAATTTGCTAGAAGGTGCTCGTTTAAAATTTCTTTTGAAAACGGTTCAAAAATAAAAACAAAATCTTTTCGTAATTCCTAGAGCTTTCCAGATCTTTTTCCTCTCTCAATCTGGCCCAAACATCTTCTCCCCTTCTCCTCCTCTCCTTTCAGCTGGCCCGGACCGCCTTTTTCTCCCTCCCCTACTTGGGTCACGGCCCATTTGAGAGTTGGGCCGAGCCGCCCGGCCAAACGAGCTCGTCCCACGTGCGGGCCACCTCCCTCCCACCCTCTCTCTGAAGGTGATATGCCCCAGAGGCAATCATAAAGATGATTATATCACATGTCCATGTTAATGTACTTTTTAATAATATGTTATTCCAAGAATGACTACCTTTTATATTGATTGGCAAGTATGTGACTTGTTCATGAAACTCTTTGTTTATATCATGATGTTATCCTTAGTCGATCCCTGGTCGCATATCATTATGATGATACATAAGACCAGCACATGTATTGGATTGATGATCACGTTTCATGGATCATAGGTATAGAGATACCAAGTCAATAATATGGACATTTATGTTAGAGAACATGATGTTGGATAGACCTACCTTGAGATACTGCTGGGATTGTTATTTATGATGCCATCAGTTGTTATCTCAAATGGTGTACATGCAGGATCCTAGACCTGAGATCGTCATTGATTCCCAGAATGTATTGTGGCATACTTTGAGGCTGCCAAACGCTATTCTGTAATTGGTTAGTCATAAAGGTAGTATTCGGGCTTGTCATAAAACATGCCCCTCCTTGATAACGGGAGAGATATCTCTAGGCTGCTCAAGGTAGTTGGATCGAGAAAGTGCATGGCCATGCCAATATGATTAAATAGTTAGTCATAAAGAATCCACTACTTAATTGAGTGAATGGTCGAGCTATCACAAGGGTGGTAGGTATCTCGCCTTGAGCTTGACTGGTATCGTAAGGTGAAGGGATCCGTGCATGTGTATATCAAGGTTCAGTCGATATGATCTTTTATGTATACTCGGAAGTCAACATGTCCTTCTAGGGACCGCTATTGATTTTGGTTTAGAAAGGGTTTCTGAGTCGTAGCCATTTTTACATGAACCTAACGGGTCACACACTTAATGGGTTGGAACAAAATATGCAAATTGGATTCGTATATGGGTTTTGATTGAATTGTGATCCATAAGAAGTTAGAGTCCGCATCCAATGTGGGAGCCCATTAGTGAGCTCTATATAAGGAGAGGCGTGGGTAGGGTGTGCTAACGTTGAGCCACTCCAAAACCCTAGCCGCAAACTTCTACATGATGTCCCAGAACCCTAGCCAAATGTGCAGTGCTAGCACATCGGTGCTCGGCATTTCTGCCCAGTATGTGTGGATACCGTAGAGGTGCTGCTGCTATTGTGGCACTGATCTTCTTGGCAAGTTGATCGTGATGAACTGGTCGACGTACCTGCTCGTCTGATCACGGAGCACAACACGACCACTCAGATCTGGTCGAATAGCACAACATGACCACTCAAAACTGGTCGAGGATGCAACACACCTGATCGGGAGCTGGTAGAGGAACTGGTCAAGGAGCATGATCACCTGATAAGAGTTGGTCAGAGAGCTCGAGGAGTTTGACGCGCACGACGTTGGATTGGTCTACTGCAACTCTTCTTTTGTTGCACTGCGCATTGAGCGGTAACGATCTATGATCTCCTACTAGCATGGTTTCCTGGGTGAATGCGGTAAAAAAAATTGTTTTAGGCTAGCGTAGCCTGCTCGTTACCCAACAGTGGTATCAGATCCATCTTGCATAGTTTTTTATCTGGATTGGTCACATATATGTGATATATGGTAGTAATAGATTGGATCTATTATTTTAGTGATCGGTTCATGTGATGGTCGCTGGACGGTTTGGTGTAATTGGGATCGGATGAGGTGCGAGTTGATTGAACAATACGACCCGAAAAGATTAGCTCGATCTCCTACCTGGCCGGGCATGCAACTTGCCCCTACCAGCTGGAATCACCATCGGGGCTGACAGCATGAGCCGCTTAGTGGTCGGTAGAATAGCAAATCGAGGTTGTACATGTTTTCGTCATTTCCAGAAAACCTCACATGATGATCAATATGATTGATCCAATGAAAATTGAGGCATTGTGAATGACTCGGAATCCGCTTGATATGATCAATTCGACGAGATTTTCATAGCGATTTCATAGATATGATTTATAAATTTCTGAGAGGTTTTCAGGGCGCTGCCCTGAAACCCATGGGGGACGGCTTCCACCTCGACCCCCCACCTGCTAACCGGCTAACGGGACTGTCGTGTTGTCCGAGCCTAGGGCTTTTAGAGATAACATGTTTTCATCATCCTGTTAGAATTCGATTCTGCGCTTAACTTGTTTTTGCAGGGTTGATGTGAATAGTATGGCCTTTATGAGTATATGTTGCATACGTGTAATTTTCATGGCTTGCGTGTCATGGTTAATTGCAGCCAAATGATGTCATGTTATTGTATAACGGCATGGGTGCCGATTTGTGATGCTTATATTTCTCATGTAATTTGTCTAGTGCTATTAGGTGTAATAGACTAATACATGATCATGGAGACTTGAAGTGTGATGACACAGAGGACAGGGACCATGGCAATGGAGATCACCATGTGATGGGGCCATACTATGTCATAGTGAATATTATTTCCTATGATATTTATCTATGTTCCTATCATGTTATTTTATTCATGTTTTCTATGAGATGGATATGTTTACATGATAGAGTAGCTTTCGTCAGAAAAATTAAGAATAAATGATGCCCTTCCGATAGCTGCTCCTACTTTGGATTTGATCATTGTTTGATAGGTCTGTCAAAGTAGGGTGCCATCTTTTATCTTCACCAGTTAGGGTCGATGTTGGACATCCACACACATAGCGTTGGTTTACTAAACAAAGCTATCAAAATGGTTTTTGGCTTTGGGGCATAGTGTTGGGCACCGGGGCATTCAATGCCACCCAACAAACAAGAGTCACATAGGGATGTGATTAGCAAGATGTTGCTTACCTATGTCACCTAAGTTTCTAGCAGTGATGCCAAAGCTCACTAGAACCTAGTTGAATATAGATCTTGTTCCACTATATGTCGCTAGAGGGAAACGGTTTCAAAACATATAGTAGGAGTATCTTTTGTTAAATTGTTTAACGAAAGGTTTACATAGACATAGTGCTTATCTTTGCATATTTATTTTTGTTGTAGATCATGGCACCTACTGTTAACTTCAATTCCACTTTTAATTTGCATTCGATTCTTGAAAAACAAAAGTATCTGGAACAAACTTTATTGCTTGGTATAGAAATCTGAGAATTGTTATCAAATAAGAGAAAAAGGAGTATGTTCTAGAGGTTCTCTATCCTGATGAATCAGCTGATAATGCATCTGCCTGATCAGAGGGCTTACAAGAAGCATACCAATGATTCACTCAATGTTAGTTGTCTCATGCTTGCCACTATATTCTCCGAGCTTTAGAAGCAATATGAGAATAGGGATGCTCACAATATGATTGTGGGACTCCGAGGCATGTTTGAGAACCAAGCTAGGGTCAAGAGGTTCAACACCTCCAAGTCCCTGTTTACGTGCAGGTTGACATATGATGAGGACATCACTCCCTCGGATACATACAATGATCCTCCATTGAACTTTCAAGGTCCAATCACAAGAGCTCGCGCACGACAATTAAATTTAGAGGTGAGCTCGTTCCTAAGCAACTCTTTATATAATTTTGAGAATAGATTACTACCTAATGATTATGTGTTGTTTAGGAATCATGGAGAGGACAAGGAGACACATAGAGGAAGGCTTGGAGGCGTGGAGGAGCAGCTAGGACGTCCAACAACAGCAGGAGGTCCAGTCCAACTCGAGTCCGAATCAGCCTTGACCTCCAGGACCAGCGAGCAATAAAACGGACGCCCAGGACGCATCCGGACTCTGTTTTCAACGATTCACATATGGTTGAAAGATAATTTCATAAGGAAACCAATGGCGTTGGTTTGAGGTCCAAATTCCTTCTGAGTCAACGGAAAACGTCGAAACAAGTCAGCGTCCAGAATCTGTCCCGGTGCTGCGTCACCGTTTTTTGGTCCGTTGGGCCGTGTATCGTCGTTGAGCCCATTAGGGGGGCGTGACCAGGGGGTGTGACGACCCTAGACCCTTATTATCAGCCGCCGCCGCTCTCATTAGGGCGGGTTTTGCTTAGATTATTCTGTCAAAAACAGTTTCGCCGTTTCGTCGGTTTGTGAGACCCCAACTCGTGAGATTAATCATTCATCTGCAATTTGGTTGCATTCTTCTTTGTTCTTGCTTGTGTTCTTCGATTCGCAGGCAAGGATCTTAGCCTTCTTGGCGAGGTCAACCGTGCAACGCCGGTTGATAACCAGAGGAGACGTGGTGCTGCGATTGCGGGATTCGGATCGTGTTGTTCGGAAGCCGGATCGACTTGTGTCTCGTTTCCACCAAATCGAGAGTTACCAGAACCTTTCGGAAGATCGGGAATCCTTGTTCATATTAAGTGGTATTCAGAGCTTCAGGTATACCGTCAGGTTCATATCTACCCTTAGTTTCGAGTGTTTTCGCCTTTGTTCCATAGTCCACTGCCATATCGTTTTTTTTTCCTGTCCTACAACCCTTCCGCGCCTTTAGCTTTTGCATATTTCAGTTTCAGAGTTCATCGTGTTGAGTTTGTGTCCTGGTCAAGGTCTTGTTGCTGGTTAGGTCGTGTTAGAGTCCAGTTCGTGTGTTTTCCCCCACTGTTTCCATCAAACCCTAGCCTCCGTCGCATATTTTCCCCACTTTCTTCCCGTTTTGTCCTCTAATTCGGAGTCGTTTCTCAAATCGGGCATAACTTTCGCGTACGAACTCCGTTTTCAGAAAAGTCATAGAGTTTTTCGCATCGAAATGGCGTTTCGGATCCGTTCGTCCCCCGCTTCGCCGGGTTCGGCGAAATCAGAATTCCCAAATTCGCCTCCGAAGTTTGAGTTTTCAATTTCCAAATATTTTTCTCATTTTACGGCTGAACTTCAGAAAATTCTACAGGCCACGTCTTTCACTTGTTTAAGCTCAAATTTTCTGTGGTTCCCTCTTGTGTGCTCCTAAGTGAAAAAAAAATATCAAAAAATAAAAAGAAAAAGTCAAATTTTCCCAAAAAAACAACGACAGCCCAAAAAAATAGAAAAAAGAGAGGGGCAAAAGAGGAACAATATCTAGAGGAGCACATAGAGAAGGGCAAAGTGAGCTGTGTTAGCGTGTGCTGTTTAGTTCTTTGTTTCTGTTGCTCTTTCTATCCATCATACTTGTTTCTCCACCTTGTTTAACACACATACTTGGTACTTGCAACACTTTAGGCCAGCAACGAGAACAAGTACTTGGGACTATAATTCAGCATTACTATCTATTTCTGATTTGTGTTCCACATATACATATTTGTTCTCTTTGTGTGCCTTCCAAGCCCCACAGATTCTTCTGGACAGCACTGGTTTGCATCCCTGCAATCGCTCGCACGCCTTCCAGGTATCCTTTGCTTTGCTGGTAAGAACCCTGGTAAGAGCTTGGTAAGGTGTCTACCTTTGCTGATCTTGATTGAGAGGCACCACTCCACCTTTGTAGTACGATTATTAGGGATAACCTTCACTGTTTGTTGTTGTGTTTGTTTCCACAATGTCAGTTGAAGGAGATAAAACGCCAAAGGACTTCAAGGAGTGTGTCAGCCAAGAGCAGCTACAAGCTGTTGTAGATAATGCTCAGAAGGAGATGAGAGAGACAGTCATCAAGGCTGTCACTGAAGCGATAATTGAGATGAAACTCGCAAACGCGGTTGAGCGGGTGGACAAACGGTTATCCGAGCTCACCGACAGGGTAAATGCTTTGGAAAACCGTCCTGTGCACAACGAAGATGTGAATGGAAGCAACACCGGTGATGAGTTGTATGATGACGATGTTAATGTTGATCCAGCGGCGACATTGCAAAACAGATTACGGCGTCGTCTTCGCACTAACACCACAGGTATGGGTGGCGTTCCACATCACCACCACCATCGAGGTATGTATAATCGAGCTCCTGAAGATCCTTATGCTAAGGTTAAATTTACTATACCTTCTTTTTCGGGACATTATGATGCTGAGGGATATCTTGATTGGGAGATGACAGTAGAGCAAAAATTTAGTGCCCACCAAGTACCTGAACAACATAGAGTTAGACAAGCCACTAGTGAGTTTAAAGATTTTGCTATTATTTGGTGGACTGGTTTAGCTGCAGATGGTGCCACACCTCGTACATGGGAAGAGCTTAAGGTTACTATACGTGATAGATTTGTTCCCCCATCTTATCATAGAGACCTGCGTAAGAAATTGATGCGCTTAGAACAGGGAGATAAATCTGTGCAGGATTATTATGGTGAGCTTCAAAAGGGCTTGATGCGTTGTGGCATAGTAGAGGGAAACGAAGATTCTATTTGTCGATTTTATTCGGGTTTGAGACGTGAAATCCAGGATATTATTGATTATAAAGAATTTAACAATGTCAACCAGTTGTTTCAGTTTGCTATGCTTGCAGAGAAGGAGTTGCAGGGGCGTGAGCAGCAGGGCAAGTACAAGGCCAGCACCACATACACGCCGCGCACAGGACCATCCTTTGGGCTGTCCAAACCATCCACTTACAGGGCTCCCTCACCAGCGAGCAAGCAACAAGCAGCTACGACACCAAATCCGGTCACTACACGACCTTCAGGCTCAGGTAAAAATTCTGTTTTGCAGGGACCTTCCAAGAGTGCTTCCTCTGTTGCATCAACGGGACGCACCTCTGGCATTCAATGCCGTCGCTGCCATGGATTCGGTCATGTGCAGAAGGATTGCCCAAGTCAGCGGGCATACATTGCAACGGAAGATGGGTACATCAGCGCCTCTGACATTGAAGAAGAAGAAGAACCAGTTGTTGAGGAGAGCAACGAAATCTTGGGCAGTGATGACACAGTGACCTATAGGAGCATCATTGTGCAGCGGGCGCTCAGCACAAAGGTACAACAACCAGAGAAGCTGCAACGCCATAACTTGTTCCAGATTTTCTTCGTCATCCAAAATCGGCGAGCACGTGTCATCATCGATGGAGGTAGTTGTAATAATTTGGTGAGTTCAGATTTGGTCAAGAAGCTTGGCTTGACCACACGCCAACACCCCCATCCATATAAGCTTCAGTGGTTTAATGATGCTGGAAAAGCTAAGGTAACACAAACTTGCAGAGTTTCTTTTTCCATTGGTTCCTATGCTGATTATGTTGACTGTGATGTGGTACCTATGGAAGCTTGCTCACTTTTATTGGGTCAACCTTGGGAATTTGATAATGATGCTATACACCATGGTAGAAGTAATACATATACTTTTATGCATAAAGGAAAGAAAATTACTTTGGTTCCTATGACCCCTGCTGAAATTGTACAAGCTGATAAAGAACGAGCTGCTAATTTGCGTGATACTAAATCTGAAAATCAGCAAGTTGCTAATTCTCTTTACCCACCTAAAAAGGATAAGTCTACACCTAGTTCTAAGGTAGAGGGCATAAAATTGAAGGGTGGTGTTATGCTTGCACTAAAAAGTGACCTTGCTGAAATTTCTAATAATGATATTTGCTACACCTTGGTTTGCAAACGAGTTTTGTATTCGCTTGATGATGTTATTAGTTCGATACCTCCTGCTGCCACTAACGTTTTGCAGGAGTATGAGGATGTTTTCCCAGCTGAGATACCCCCGGGACTGCCACCTATGAGAGGGATAGAGCATCAAATCGATTTGATCCCGGGAGCAACATTGCCAAATCGTGCTGCGTATCGAACCAATCCCGAGGAGACTAAGGAAATTCAGCAGCAAGTCCAAGAGTTTTTGGACCGCGGGTATGTACGTGAGAGCCTTAGTCCTTGTGCTGTTCCTGTGATTTTGGTTCCTAAGAAAGATGGTACTTGGCGTATGTGTGTTGATTGTAGAGCCATCAATAACATTACTATTCGATATCGCCATCCTATTCCTAGACTTGATGATATGCTTGATGAGTTGTGTGGCTCTGTAATTTTTACAAAGATCAACTTGCGTAGTGGTTACCACCAAATTAGAATGAAACTTGGAGATGAATGGAAAACAGCTTTCAAAACTAAATTCGGATTATATGAGTGGTTAGTAATGCCTTTTGGTTTAACTAATGCACCTAGCACTTTCATGCGTTTGATGAATGAGGTTTTAAGAGCTTTTATTGGACGATTTGTGGTGGTTTACTTTGATGACATATTGATTTATAGCAAGTCTTTGGATGAACATATGGATCACTTACGTGCTGTTTTTAATGCTTTACGTGATGCACGCTTATTTGGTAACCTTGAGAAGTGCATCTTTTGCACGGATCGAGTCTCTTTTCTTGGCTATGTTATTACTCCACAGGGAATTGAGGTGGATGAGATGAAAATTGAAGCCATAAAGAGTTGGCCGGTGCCCCAAAACATCAAACAGGTGAGAAGTTTTCTTGGACTTGCAGGTTTTTATCGTCGTTTCGTGAAGGATTTCAGCGCCATTGCTGCCCCCTTACACGAGTTGACAAAGAAAGGTGTGGTGTTCCATTGGGGTAAGGCACAAGAGGAGTCCTTTGACACTTTGAAGGACAAGCTTACGCACGCGCCATTGCTGCAACTTCCAAATTTTGGTAAGACCTTTGAGCTAGAATGTGATGCTAGTGGAGTTGTTATTGGAGATGTTTTGATGCAAGAAGGTAAGCCCGTTGCATACTTTAGCGAAAAATTGCATGGCCCTGTTCTTAATTACTCTACGTATGATAAGGAATTGTATGCACTTGTACGTTCTTTAGAGACGTGGCGTCATTATTTGTGGCCTAAAGAATTTGTTATACATTCAGATCATGAATCGCTTAAGTATCTTCGTTCTCAAAATAATCTGAATCGTAGACATGCTAAGTGGGTTGAATTTATTGAATCTTTTCCTTATGTTATCAAACACAAGAAAGGGAAGGATAATATAATTGTTGATGCTTTGTCTAGACGATATGCTTTGTTGTCCCAACTTGATTATAGAATTTTTGGACTTGACTCAATAAAAGAACAATATGTGCTTGATCCTGATTTTAAAGATGTATTGCTGAACTGTAAAGAGGGACGTACATGGAACAAGTTTGTGATCAATGATGGATTTGTGTTTAGAGCTAACCGTCTATGCATTCCAGTTGGTTCCGTTCATCTTTTGTTGTTGCAGGAAGCACATGGAGGAGGATTGATGGGACATTTTGGTGCTAAGAAGACGGAGGATATGTTGGCCACACATTTCTTTTGGCCAAAGATGAGGAGAGATGTTGAGCGAATCGTGGCACGCTGTACCACATGTCAAAAGGCTAAGTCTCGCTTGAATCCACATGGTTTGTATATGCCTCTTCCTGTTCCTTCTATTCCTTGGGCAGATATTTCGATGGACTTTGTTTTGGGATTGCCTAGGACTAAGAGGGGGAGGGATAGCATTTTTGTTGTTGTGGATCGTTTTTCTAAGATGGCACATTTTATACCTTGTCATAAAAGTGATGATGCCGTTTATATTGCTGACCTCTTTTTCAAAGAGATTGTTCGCTTGCATGGTATGCCTTCTACCATTGTTTCATATCGCGACGCTAAATTTTTGAGTCACTTTTGGCGCACTGTATGGAATAAGTTGGGTACAAAACTATTGTTTTCTACTACTTGCCACCCACAAACTGATGGCCAAACGGAGGTAGTGAACCGCACTTTGGGTACCATGTTGAGAGCTATTTTGAAGAAAAATTTGAAGATGTGGGAAGAATGTTTGCCCCACGTGGAGTTTGCTTATAATCGGGCAACACATTCTACCACCAAGGTAAGTCCTTTTCAGGTAGTGTATGGTTTTACCCCTCGCGCACCTATTGATCTTTTGCCTTTACCTACCACTGAAAGAACACGTAGTGATGCTAGTGCACGTGCTGATTTTATTCGTAAGTTGCATGAAACAACTAAAATAAATATCGAAAAGATGAATGAAAAGTATAGAATTGCTGGTAGTGAAGGTAGGAAAGAAGTCAAACTTGAACCGGGTGATTTAGTGTGGTTACATTTAAGAAAAGATAGGTTTCCAGAGCTGCGTAAGTCTAAATTAATACCAAGAGCTGCTGGTCATTATAAGATAATTGAGAAAATAAATGATAATGCATATAAACTTGAGTTGCCACCCGAGTTCGGGGTTAGTCCTTCTTTTAACATTGCAGATTTGAAATCTTACTTGGGAGCCGATGATGAGCTTGAGTCGAGGACGACTCCAATTCAAGAGGGGGAGGATGATGAGGACATCACTCCCTCAGATACATACAATGATCCTCCATTGAACTTTCAAGGTCCAATCACAAGAGCTTGCGCACAACAATTAAATTTAGAGGTGAGCTCGTTCCTAAGCAACTCTTTATATAATTTTGAGAATAGATTACTACCTAATGATTATGTGTTGTTTAGTAATTATGGAGAGGACAAGGAGACACATAGAGGAAGGCTTGGAGGCGTGGAGGAGCAGCTAGGACGTCCAACAACAGCAGGAGGTCCAGTCCAACTCGAGTCCGAATCAGCCTCGACCTCCAGGACCAGCGAGCAATAAAACGGACGCCCAGGACGCATCCGGACTCCGTTTTCGACGATTCACATATGGTTGGAAAGATAATTTCATAAGGAAACCAATGGAGTTGATTTGAGGTCCAAATTCCTTCTGAGTCAACGGAAAACGTCGAAATAAGTCAGCGTCCAGAATCTGTCCCGGTGCTGCGTCACCGTTTTTTGGTCCGTTGGGCCGTGTATCGTCGTTGAGCCCATTAGGGGGGCGTGACCAGGGGGTGTGACGACCCTAGACCCTTATTATCAGCCGCCACCGCTCTCGTTAGGGCGGGTTTTGCTTAGATTATTCTGTCAAGAACAGTTTTGCCGTTTCGTCGGTTTGTGAGACCCCAACTCGTGAGATTAATCATTCATCTGCAATTTGGTTGCATTCTTCCTTGTTCTTGCTTGTGTTCTTCGATTCGCAGGCAAGGATCTTAGCCTTCTTGGCGAGGTCAACCGTGCAACGCCGGTTGATAACCAGAGGAGACGTGGTGCTGCGATTGCGGGGTTTCGGATCGTGTTGTTCGGAAGCCGGATCGACTTGTGTCTCGTTTCCACCAAATCGAGAGTTACCAGAACCTTTCGGAAGATCGGGAACCCTTGTTCATATTAACATAAGGCACCATGCATTTCCCAAAACAATAGAGTTGCGGTGTTCCAATGATCCATCACCTGAATTTGTGTACACATTTGTTCTAGCCTTTTGGACGTTGAACATCCATAGGCTTTAGATTGTGAATATCCATAAGGTGTCTATCAACTTGATATTGATTTGCATTTACTATCTTAGAGGATGTTCTCCCCATGTTTTTGAGAATGCTTGCAAGAAGTTGTATCCCTTGTGACCATATTTCTCCACCTCTTATATTGATTTCAGAGTTGAATGGTTTTGTTAGATACCTCCACTCTTTCTGACATATTAATAGCGGGAATCAGATTTGATGACAGCTTTATGATGATTAAAAGCATCTAGTAGATTATGTGTAATATGTTGCAAATACAAGATGTTCTGAATAAGGGTTCAGATGTCTGGTGCGTGGATATAAGGACTAAATGTGAATGTGTGTGATACTATCTTCTAATTCCTAGCATTCTTTATCATATTAATCTCCCCCTAATGCAAGGAATTATCCTTAAAATGTTATGACCATGCGAGCAATGAATAAGTCCCTTATGAGGGACTCACGGTATTATATGATTGATGGATAATTATACCTTCTATAGATCCCCAATGCCTTTTGATGTATGTTGTACTATGGTGATATCGGTACGTTCAAAATGTATCAGATTCATAGATGGGAAATAGTTGGCTGAGGCCAAATTTCCACGTACTAACTGCAACGGAGGGAGGCTCATGATTGCAATTGGATGAATTTAGATTAATTATGCGTTGTGTAAGGCCACATGTCACTAACAAGATGTTGGTAAATTGCAATTCTATGGTTGGTCATGCAAATGATTTGATTCTCTTGATGAGACATTTAGCTAGACCATTATGAATATGGACATAAGATACTTAATGCTGTAGTGCCCAAACTAAACGATTCCATGTGAATGGATTTGATACTGCGTCTAGGATAATTTGCTATAATTTTAATTATTTGAACAGTGAATTTTAGCATAAGTGTGGTGCCTTACGTATAAGGGACATATGTGTGACTATTTTATAGATGTATCAATCAGTATTGTGGAGTACACAGATGGTCTATTATTAAATTGTTGAATAGAGCCACTTGTATTCTTGAATGTGTTCAAAAAAATTAGATGGCGCGTTATGAATTTTAAGGTAAGGGGGTCTTAAAATTAAATTACCTGTGATATATGCGGTGCACAAAAATCTAAGGATTTTAAGAATTGATGATGCGACTAATAGAATTGTTAATAGTTTTTCTCATCATCTCCAAGGTAGAGTGATCAAGACAATCATGCCAAGTCTTGATTTGATCAAGATAGAAAACTTATTTTGTATGAAATATATGGTACAGGTTTGAAATATATGTAATACAGCCAGATATAATGAAGAAGTTTTATGAGATACTTGGTTTTCATACCATTGTACTAGGTTGAGAACAGATTTTCATCATAAGTCTTAGTATTGTGTTTCGATATTGAAACCATACATACAGATATATTGAAAATAGAGTAGGTTATATGTTGAACCTGGATACGTGGATGCATCCACGATTAACATTGGAGTACCCATAGGGACGATGTAGTCTTCCTTGATATTGTGTTAGTGGATGCAATGGTCCACTAAACAAAAAACCTTCTATATCTCGTAGAAAGCCTGAATAGGTTCTATATACAGTACGAGAATTCAGTATGAAATTTAATTTATATATAACATGAATATTATTTGATGATTGTCAATGTACGACATGTGGTAGTACAATATTGGGCTAATGATATTTCTAGGAATAATATGGAGACTTTTTAGAGGTCTCGTTTGTTGAAGTGTGCTTAAAATTGATTCCCATGAACTTGCTGGTCTCTAATGGGTTAGAAGTATAATTCTTCCAAATGGTTGAGAATTTTATATTATGGTCATTATTCTCAAAATAGTTTTGCCTTTTGTTGGGTGTCGTTGTTTAGGACCCCCGACGGCCCCTACTCCGGGTACTACCAGGTGTGGACGGCGATAGAGGACGAGAGCAAGACTAGCTTCATTAACCCCTTTGTGGTATATTGCTATTTTCGGATGCCCTTTAGTCTTTAGAATGCTGGGGCCACCTTCTCTCGCCTAGTGCACAAGGTACTACAGCAGCAACTGGACCGCAATGTTGAAGCCTACGTGGATGATATCATGGTAAAAAGCCGGCTCAAAGCAAACCAAGTTTCCTACCTACAGGAAACATTTGATAGCCTCCGGGCTACAGGCGTGCGAGTGAACACAAAGAAGTGCATATTCGGCGCTCAGGCAGGAAAGATGCTAGGATATATCATCTCCCGAAGAGGCATCAAGGCCAACCAGAGCAAGATTCATGCCATCACAATAATGTCACCTCCCACTGATCCAAAGGAGGTACAATGCTTCGCCAGCTGCCTCACAGCCCTCAGCCGCTTCCTCGCCAAATCTGCCGAGCATAGCTTCCCCTTCTTCAAAACGTTGTGGGGCTCTGAACCATTCAGCTGGACTCCAGGGTGCTAGGTGGCATTCGAGGCCTTCAAGGCCCACCTTTCTCACCTTGAAACACTCACGATGCCCCTCCCCGGTGAAGGGCTACTCTTATACTTGTCCACCTCTTCCTCTGCTGTCAGCGCCGCCCTGATACGGGAGGAGAAAAATGATAGTCGCTCTACTCAAAAGGCTGTATACTATGTCTCAGAGGCCTTAGCTGGGGCCAAGACACGCTACACTGAGCTCCAAAAGATAGCATACACCCTACTGATGGCCTCACGCAAGCTTCGGCACTACTTCCTTGCCTACGACATCATTGCCCCAACCTGTTACACACTTGGCGACATGTTTCACAACCCGAAGGCGATGGGACGCATCGACAAATAGGCAGTAGAACTAGCCCCCATCGTGGTAAATTTGTGTCCCGCACCACCATCAAATCCTAATTCTTGGCAGACTTCATCGCCAAGTGACCGAGACAATCATGCCAAGTCTTGATTTGGTCAAGACAGAAAACTTATTTTGTATGAAATATGTGGTACGGGTTTGATATATGTGTAATACACCTAGATATAATGAAGAAGTTTTATGAGATAATTTGTTTTCATACCATTGTACTAGGTTGAGAGCAGATTTTCATTGTAAGTCTCAGTATTGTGTTTTGATATTGAAACCATACATACAAATATATTGAAAACAGTAGGTTTTATGTTGAACCTGGATACATGGATGCATCCACAATTAACATTGGAGTACCCATGGGGAGGATGTAGTCTCCCTTGATATTGTATTAGTGGATGCAATGGTCCACTAAACAAAAAATCTTCTATTTCTGGTTGAAAGCCTGAATAGGTTCTATATAGAGTACGAGAATTTAGTAAGAATTTTAATTCATATATAACATGAATATCATGTCTGAGGTATATGATATTATTTGATGATTGTCAATGTACGACATGTGGTAGTACAATATTGGGCTAATGATATTTCTAGGAATAATATGTAGACTTTTTAGAGGTCTCGTTTGTTGAAGTGTGCCTAAAATTGATTCCCATGAATTTGCTAGTCTCTAATGGGTTAGAAGTATAATTCTACCAAATGTTTGAGAATTTGATATTATGGTCATTATTCTCAAATAGTTTTTGCCTTTTGTTGGGGGTCGTTGTTAAGGACCCTCGACGCCCCCTTGGCTTAGCTAGCCCATGCCCATGGACCCAAGACTCCCGAAGGCCGCTTTCGGACTTTCGGGCTTTGGAGTAACCATCTCCCAAAGCCATGTCTCCTGAAGCCTCCAATCCTGAAGCCATGCCTTCCGAAGCCTCCATCTCCTGGAGCCATGCCTCCCGAAGCCTCCATCTCTCGGAGCCATGCCTCCCGAAGCCTCCACCTCCCGGAGCCATGCCTCCTGGAGCCCCCATTTCCGGGGCTCGGGCAGGCTTCCCAAAGGCTACGGGGTGAGTCATCAAGCCTAAAGAAAGATCTGCCAGAAGGGGAATGCCGGTCATCCTTTGCCTGCAAGGAAGTGACCGGCATTAAGTACCTAGGCTAGTGGATGCCGTTTTGACACCTCAGTGCAATGGAGGTTATCCTAACACTCCTGGCAGTGCACCGTCGGGCCGCAATTCGCGATCAGCTCACCCCTCAGTGCACAAGCACCACAATAGTTACCATGATATTTATCTTCTATGTAGGGTAAAAAGTAGTTATCCAGGATAAGGCCATGTAACTTGGTCGGGTCCTGGATATTTTGCACATAGCGATAACATGTACGATGAGCAACGTAAAATCGTATAAATAGGAGGCCATGGTCGTCTGGGAGAGGAGAGGGCAACGCACAGGACACAGAGGTGGACAAACACAAAGTCACGCTTTGATACTCCCCCTAGACTGATCCATTTTCTACTATTAATACATTCGTGGTGTTCCTTCCTCTCAAACTTCATCTCCAAGGTTGAGTCTCCTCCTTAGAAGAAACTCTCGTCGTACTTGTTGGGGCAAGACAATCTCTTGCTCCAATAATGCGTTGTCCATGGGGATTCAAACACATAAGTGCTAAGAGAGGTAGGATGCCACCCAAGAAGAAGACCACCAAGGCTGCAGCAATGGTGGCCGACCCACTGGTCACGCCTGTGCGATAGTCCAAGCGTCTAAACACAGGCCACGCCGACAAATATCCCCCAACCAGGGGGAGGAGGGCCTTACGGCCATTGCTGGCCTAGCTGTGACCATAGTTGTGGCTGGCACTGAAGGGCTCTCTACCTCGGAGACCCAGCAGCAGCAATAGCATCAGCAAGGTGAGGACTCTACTGCGCCCCTAGGGGCAGCAGCCGATGCCACCACCGAAACTCCATTCCACCCAAGCGTCAATCATGCTTGGCAACACTCCTAACCCATATGGAGGAACTGCAAACGACCCTGCGGGACGAGCAGCAAGCTACCCGCATGAACACCACCGCCCTCGTGACGACCGACGCTATTCCGACTCGAGCTCTATAGGCCGATGAACTCGTCAACACCAGGAGCCTATGTAACACCCTGATTTTCAGATTTCTCAAATTTCTAAAATTTTCCAAGAGTATTGAATAGCTTCACCAGTAGTATAGGTTTAAAACCTATTTTCTTAATCAATGAATCAATATAGGTTATTATTTTGTGTGCATTGCATGGTGAGTTTTGTTAGGAGCTAGGTAAATGCATTATAGTTCTTTTTCCTTTTCATTCTCTTTGGTGTTTTGAGTGAAAAAGATTTTGAAAAGGTTTTTACAAAACTCAGTAGTGAATAAGTTAAGGATCTTAATGGTTGGAATTCAAAATCTTTGAATTCATCATCTATTCAATCCTTGATTATACCTGATCCTTCTCCAGGTCAATTCAAATCTTATCCAAATCCTTGTTTGAAGTCAATATCTCCTCTTTATCAAATTCTATCAAAATCCAAATTCAAATTCCTCATCTACTCCTATTCTTGTTCAACCTTATCTTTTGGTTTCTCTCAAATTCACTTCAATCTCAATTCAAATTCAAATCCTATTCAAATTTCTCTGCAAAAGTTTCTTTTCTAAACCCTAGATATACCTAAAGTGTCTTTGGGCTCAATCTTTCCCAAGCCCTAGAAGTCACTGCTGCCCTGCCCGTGCGTCGCCGGAGCGCCGCCGCTCGCCGGAGCCGCCGCCCGTGATGCGCTACGTCGTCATCTCCGCGAATCCTCCTTCTTCCACCATCAAAGCAAGGTGAGTACCCCTTCTTATCCTCCCTTACTACTGTTTTAGCATCATACTAAATCCCTAGCCAAGCTCTAGCCCCGGCCAAAGCCCGATCTACGCCGCCACGGTCGTCGCCGTCGCGGACAGCCGCGAGACAGCCGATTGGCATTGATGTTCCCGACCGAACAGAGGTCAAATCACCAATCCCTTTCACCGGTGCATGTTCCATGATGTTCCCCACGCCCTCACCAACTGGTTTGGCCAATAGATTAGCCAAACTATCAAAATCAAGGTCAACATACCCGCTGTCCAGTTTCTGGACGTGTTCTGCATGCGCACCGGATTTGCATTCGCGTTCCCCGTCAATCCGAAAGCTGTATGGATGTACCAACTGCGTCACGGCATGTCCCATGGAGTCTTCTACGTTACCCTAGGAGCCCATCCCCTTTTGTCTAGCGACACGACCAACACGCCATTGCCAACCACAGCATGTCGCAGCCATCACCCGTTTCATCTGTGCTGATCATTCTTCCTCTTAGTGGATAATCTACCAAAACCTATGCTATAGCATTCTGTTCCTGGGTTATATGAACATCTCTATTCAAACAGTTTCTCAAATTTGATAGCCAATCTCCTAGAACGCGAGTGTCTTCGTTCCTGCATTTGTTTGCGGTCACCACCAAACCTAGAAGTAGTCATCGCTGTTTTGCCGCTACCTCGGATGACCCCTTCCAAAACCAACCATACTGCTGAGTTAGTCTTTCCACGTTCTACGCCATGCTTCCCTCGTTTCACTGAAATACCATTGAAGCCGACATCGATGTCTGTGGCCACATGCCCGATCGCCATCTCCGACAAATCCCGAACCACCACCGCTACATAGAGTGACTAGTAGTATCCTTAACCTATAAGCGCAACATTTGGCCTTTTTGATCCATCATAGGTGGTCGATACTAGACCTTAGTGTATCCCTTCTTTAATCCAAGATGGTACTTGCATAGCATGGCAAGTCAGCACCACATCATTCTCCTTAGCCTAGTCAGCGAAGTCTAGTCTACCCTACACTTCTTGAATCTTGCACAATAATGTTGTCAAGCCTGACACAGTGATTGTGCAATAAAGCCTTTTCCCATAGGAAGATAGTTCCGGAAAATCAGCATTTCCTTTTCAGTCTAATCCATCTCACGAAAGCTGTTCTCTTTTCATCTTAACTCCAATTTAGACGATTCTTGTGTCTAAATGTTTCTAAAACCATCCCTATCCAACCATAGTGTTTTTTAAAGTGTTATGATGATATTTGGTATGTTGTTCTTAGTGTTTGCTTTGTGTTGTTTGTCGGTAGTTCTCGTGATTAGTTGATAACGTTCCGGAGCAGTTTGAGGGACTTCAAGACCAAGATTTCGACAACACTGAGCAGCATTGGGAAAAAGGCAAGTGACCTTAATCATATTGAACCTATGTTTTTAAATGTTTTGTTTTAAAAAATTGCATGCAGTGTCAATATGATGGGTGGTCACCTATGTTAGGGTTTTCCCTTGTCATCCCTTGGAACCTAGATGGTTTATGGTTAGGTGTCTTTTGTGGGTAGATTGCTTAGCCATGCTTTTGGGATGTCGAGAAGTGTCATAATCTTGACTAATGAACATATGCAACAATGGTTGTTAATGTGTTAATGGTCTAGCAACATGGAACCTTAGGCCTTGAGTAAAGTGGTTTTGATGGTTGTTATGGTTATGATGTTGGTTTAGTGTTTGCTCAAGTAACCTAAGTAAGGACTGGTTCGTGGAGCGACAACCCAAGAAGTAACGTACCAACCACGAGACTGATATGGGTAAGGCGTGACATACTGATTAGAGTCTATCCAGTGTGTGTTGGGTCAGCACAAAAGGGGGCTTCTGGGTAGGAGCTTAGCTTGCGTAAAGCCTGGTGGTGAAACCTAGTGGGCATACACATACTGGATTAGTCTCTGGTTAGTGGAAAGTATCATACAGTGATTCTTGGAGGCACACCACTGGCGTGTGTTAAGTGTTTCGCGAACACGGCAACATGGAATTCACTGACTCGTGGGGAAAGTTGGACAACCTCTGTAGAGTGTAAAACTGTTATAACAGCCGTGCTCACGGATATGAGAGACTTGGATCCTCACATGATTAGTGGGTTGTGGTTATGGGTTTGGTTGTGGTTATGGTTCTGGTACAGGGAGTACTAGATAGTTGTGGTTATGGTTCTGGTACAGGGAGTACTAGATGGTTGTGGTTATGGTTATGGTACAAGGAGTACTAGATGGTTGTGGTTTTGGTTATAGTACATGGAGTACTAGACGATTATGGTATGCAAGGTGGGGAGCCTTGTATGCTGCGTATTGGACTGTATGGGTTACATTCACTTAATAATTGCTTAATACTTTTGAGTCCAAATATGTTTTCATTACTCGCATTTACGCAAAAATACCATGTGTTAGCCTATTCTTGATATAAGCCTGCATATCATTATTCTTCCCACACTTGCTGAGTACTCTATGTGCTCACACTTGCTATTTTCCCTACACCATGTAATATGTATGCTGCTGCTCAGTGAGTGAAGATGTTGAAGACTATCAAGACGAGGTTGTGACGTTCTAGGCACGTGTCTCCTGGTTAGTTGCATGCGGTGTTGTTGGGCACCAGTGCTTCTGTTCCGCTGCAGATATCTTCATAGAAGACAATATATGTCAATTGCTGTAAGAGTTTAACGTTTATTTAATAAAAGTATTACTTTTGTTACTTCACCTGTGACGTCCTTATGTGTGTTGAACATCCTGGGCATACATAAGCCGCATCTGGTTTGGACCATTAAAACTGGGTGTGACAGCCTACATGTTCGGCCTCTAGAGCCTCGGAGATTGCGAGGATCCCCTGCAAGACTATGACTCTCCCTTGCAGGCTGACCTGCGGGCTATGCCCTTCCTGGAAGGCTTTCGAACCCTGAAGCTACCAAAGTTCAAGGGTAATTCTAGCCCTGATGACTTCGTCAGTTCCGACGCCCTCGCCATATAGGCCAGCGGGGACGGACCGGCCACCATGGCTAAATACTTCCCTCTCACCTTGGAAGAGGTGGCCATAAGCTGGTTCTGGGGACTGGACCCTGGCGCCATTCATGCATGGTCCCAACTCCGAGGCCCCTTCCGCAGCAACTTCCAGGGAACCTTCGTTGAGCCAATAACCTCTGGAAGCCTATTCACTATCAGGCAGGAGCCGAACAAAACCCTTCGGGATTACTTTCGAAGGTTCTCCTAGACCAAGGCCTAGATTAGGGGCATATCAGACTCTTCGGTCATCGATGCTGCAACCCAGGGCCTGGCCGAAGGCCCCCTATACGATCGGCTAAACCAGTGTCCAATACGCATGGTGGAAGTCCTCATGAGCAAGTTCGAGGAATATGCACGGGCAGAGGAGGAAAAACTTCGCCGAAGGCACTCACGAGCTACCGAGACTTCCCATGTCAATCTCGAGAAGTTACACTTGCAGGCGGGATCATCACACGCTCCCTCTCCCCCAGAGAAGAGGGGTTTCGAGGAGGCTCATACCTCTAGGTCCCAAAGGGGGCGGTAGTGACAACACCGAAATATCAACTACATGAGCCGAGGCCGCGGGGCTCCAAACCCAAACCACCCTAGGGGACACGACCGGGGACGCCCCGGAGGCCTCCCGGAGCGAAGCTGCGCTTCGAACTGGTGTTCTGAGGTGGAATCATGGTGCACTCTACATGGCGCGGGATGAGGACATAACAGCGACAACTTCTGGACCCTCACCACCTTCCGAGAAGAGTACCTCGAGAGGTAGATAGCCATCACCTCTACTGAGGGTGCCACCAAGGAGCGGTTTGAAGATTGCAGGCCACCGACCAACCGGCAGGTTACTCACCTGGCCTTGCAGAACACTCCGCAGTTGGCCTTACCTTCTTTGCCCCGATCATCTGCAGAGTGGTACAACGACGAAGGGGCACGGGGCAAATAGATCATCCTCGCTATAACCGGTGGAGGGAGCTCCAGCGGCAATTCGAAACAGCAATGGTGAGTCTACGCACATGGGGTACACCACATCGGAGTAACCAGCATCCATCGGTAGGCCCACGAATGGGCCAACGCTCCCATGATATTTCCCTGGTCATCTCAGCCAACATCGCGGTAGTCAAGGTCCGGAGAATAATAGTCGACGGAGGCAGCTCGGCAGACCTCCTATTCATACATGCCTTCGACCAGCTACAAATCCCACGGAGCTGGCCTCACCAGGCTACAGACCCCTCCAGGGATTCAATGGGCCCCCCTTGACGCCCAAGGCTAGATAGAACTCCCGATCATCTTCGGCGAGGGCTCCGCAGCATGGACCGAAGTAAGCACGTTTCACATTGTGGACGTACCTTATGTTTACAACACCATTTTGGGATGAGTAACTCTGAATAGATTCGGAGCTGTACCCCATCATAAATACCTCTGCTTGAAGATGCTCAGACCCCAAGAGTCGATAACCATCCATGGCGACCAAGACCTGGCTAGGTGCATTGAGTACGGGCAGCCTAGTCCGCTCCCCGGCAGCCACATCAACAAGTGACCCACGAGGGCTTCGAGGACCCTCCGTCGGTGCATCATGGGAACCACTGCCCTCCAAGGCCACAACTAGAGGGGGACATAAAGCATGTCGCCATACATCCAGACCAACCCGACTGAACCTTCCAAATATGGGCGAACCTCACCTCCGAGCAGGAAGCCCATCATCTAGCCGTCCTATAAGGTAACCTTGACACCTTCGCATGGTCCCCGTAAGACCTTCCGGGAGTCCACCACTGCATTATCGAACACTCTCTTCAGGTCAACCCAAAGGCTAGGCCCGTACACTAGGGGCTTCGCAAGCACTCCCTAGAGCGGGGAAAAGCCACAGAAGAGGAGGTCCAGAAGCTACTAAAGGCTGGTGTTATCTAAGAGGATATTAATTCTCATTAGCTCTCCAACACCATCCTGGTCAAGAAACATAGCGAAAAGTGGCGTATGTGCATCGATTTCACATCACTAAACAAAGTATGCCCTCGCGATCCGTACCCCCTTCCTTGCATCGCCCAGCTAGTGGATTCCACCGCCAGCTGCGAGTTGCTAAGCTTCCTAGATGCCTACTCCGGGTACCACCAGGTATGGATGGCGATGGAGGATGAGAGGAAGACCAGCTTCATTACCCCCTTCAGGGTATACTGCTAAGTCCGGATGCCCTTCGGTCTTCAGAATGTTGGGGCCATCTTCTCTTGCCTAGTGCACAAGGTACTACAGCAGCAACTGGACTACAATATTGAAGCCTACGTGGATGATATCGTGGTAAAAAGCCAGCTCAAAGCCAACCACGTTGCCGACCTATAGGAAACATTTGATACTCTCCGGCCTGCATGCGTGCGGCTGAACCCGGAGAAGTGCGTATTCGGCGCTAAGGCTGAAAAGATGCTGGGATATCTCGTCTCCTGAAGAGTCATCGAGGCCAACCAGAGCAAGATTCGTGCCATCACAGAAATGTCACCTCCCACCAATCCAAAGGAAGTACAATGCTTGGCCGGCAGCCTCACAGCCCTCAACCACTTCCTCACCAAATCTGCCGAACATAGCCTTCCCTTCTTCAAAATGCTGATGGGCTCTAAACCATTCAGCTGGACTCCGGGGTGCTAGGAGACATTCGAGGCCCTCAAGGCCCACCTTTCCCACCTTAAAACACTCACGATGACCCTCCCCGGTGAAGGGCTACTCATATACTTGTCCGCCTCTACCTTTGCTATCAGCGCCGCCCTAGTACGGGAGGAGAAAAATGACAGTCGCTTTCCTCAAAGGGTTGTATACTATGTCTTGGAGGCCTTAGCTAGGGCCAAGACATGCTACACCGAGCTCCAAAAGATAGCATACGCCTTGCTGATGGCCCCGTGCAAGATCCGGCACTACTTCCTCGCCTGTGACATCACTGTCCCAACCTCTTACCCACTTGGTGACATGTGTCGCAACCGTGAGGCGATGGGACATATTGGCAAATGGGCAGTAGAACTATGCCCCTTCATGGTAAGGTTTGTGGACCGCACCACCATCAAATCCCAAATCTTGGCAGACTTCATTGCCGAGTGACCAAGACAATCATGCCAAGTCTTGATTTGATAAAGATAGAAAAATTATTTTGTATGAAATATGTGGTACGGGTTTGATGTGTGTAATACACACAGATGGTATATTAAATTGCTGAATAGAGCCACATGTATTCTGGAATGTGTTCAAAAAAATTAGATGGCATGTTATGATTTTAAGGTAAGAGGGTATTAAAATTAAATTCCCTGTGATATATGCGGTGCACAGAAATCTGAGGATTTTAAGAATTGATGATGCGACTAATATAATTGTTAATAGTTTTTCTCATCATCTCCAAGGACGAGTAACCTAGAAAATCATACCAAGCCTTGATTTGATCAAGGTAGAAATCTTATTTTGTATGAAATATGTGGTACGGGTTTGATATATGTCTAATACACCTAGATATAATGAAGAAGTTTTATGAGATACTTGGTTTTCATACCATTGTACTAGGTTGAGAGCAGATTTCCATCATAAGCCGCGGTATTGTGTTTCGATATTGAAACCATACATACAGATATATTGAAAATAGAGTAGGTTATATGTTGAACCTGGATATGTGGATGCATCCAGGTTTAACATTGGAGTTCCCATAGGGAGGATGCAGTCTCCATTGATATTGTATTAGTGGATGTAATGGTCCACTAAACAAAAAACCTTCTATATCTGGTTGAATGCCTGAATAGGTTCTATATAGAGTACGAGAATTTTCAGTATGAAATTTAATTCATATATAATATGAATATCATGTCTGAGGTATATGATAGTATTTGATGATTGCCAATGTACGACATGTAGTAGTACAATATTGGGCTAATGATATTTCTAGGAATAATATGGAGACTTTTTAGGGGTCCCGTTTGAAGTGAGCTTAAAATTGATTCCCATCAATTTGCTGGTCTCTAATGTGTTAGAAGTATAATTCTGCCAAATGT
Organism: Phragmites australis; assembly: GCF_958298935.1. Taxonomy (NCBI): domain Eukaryota; kingdom Viridiplantae; phylum Streptophyta; class Magnoliopsida; order Poales; family Poaceae; genus Phragmites; species Phragmites australis. Next base: position 13,262,349 of record NC_084936.1, on the reverse strand, counting down.
TTGAGAATTTGATATGATGGTAATTATTCTCAAAATAGTTTTTGCCTTTTGTTGGGGGTCATTGTTAAGGACCCCCGATGGCCTCTTGGCTCGGCAAGCTCATGCCCATGTACCCACGCCTCCTGAAGGCTACTTTCGGCCTTCCAGGCTTCGAAGTAACCATCTCCCAAAGCCATATCTCCCAAAGCCTCCATCTCCTGGAGCCATACGAAGCCTCCATCTCCCGGAGTCATGCCTCTCGAAGCCTCCATCTCCCGGGGTCATGCCTCTCGAAGCCTCCACCTCCTAGAGCCATGCGCCCCTAGAGCCCCCGTTAACACGGCTCGGGCAGGCTTCCCAAAGGCTACGGGGTGAGTCATCAAACCTAAAGAAAGATCTGCCAGAAGGGGAACGTTGGTCATCCTTTGCATGAAAGGAAGTGAACGGCATTAAGTACCTAGGCTAGTGGACGTCGTTCTAACACCCCAATGCAATGGAGGTTATCCTAACACCCCTGGTAGCATAGCGTGAGGACACAATTGGCGATCGGCTCACCCCTTAGGGTGCAGACATCACAATTGTTACCATGGTGGATATTTATCTTCTATATAGGATAAAAAGTAGTTATCCAGGAAAAGGCCATGTAACTTGACCGGATCCTGAATATTTTGCACATAGTGATAACTTGTACGCTAAGCTACGTACAACCCTATAAATAGGAGGCCATGGCCATCTGGGAGAGGAGAGGGCAACACAGAGGACACAGAGGTGTTGGACACAGAGGTGCACAAACACAAAGTCACACTGTGATACTCCCCTAGACCAATCCATTTTTCAACTATCAATACATTCGTGGTGTTCCTTCATCTCAAACTTCGTCTCTAAGCTTGACTCTCCTCATTAGAAGAAACTCTCATCGTCCTTGCTAGGGCAAGATGATCTCTTGCTCCAACACTGTCAGTGTATTGAGTAAAGGGGTACCTTGGCTAACAGGCCCCACGAAGGGTGTAAACAACCAGGGGAGCATGCCTCCTAAAAAACTAATTGGTCGTGCAACCAGGGTAGGGTTACAGTGACCAGTACAAGGCCTCCAGTGACCAATCTCGCTATGCCTTCACATAAACCCGCGACCAGCCTCACTGGTCACAGGGCTGGATTAGACGCAACCCACTCGAAACGCCTTTATTGGCACCCGCTTGAACGCTTCTCTTCACTAGGCACCGGCTCCGACGGATAAAGTCTTGGGTGGTGCAGGGGGCATTGTCCTGTCCCATAGCATTAAAGGCTACAAAGTAAGACTTTACAGGCCGGCGCAGCGCTACACGATAGATGGGATGTTGTCAGCCACCCGACAGGGCAAGTGGACAAGGACGGCGCAGAGAGGCAAGTGGACGGGGATGGCGTGGAGAGGCAAGTGGACAAGGACAGTGCAGAAGGGCATCTTTTTGTCCCGTAGCATTAAATGCGGCAAGGTAGGGCTCTACGGGCTAAGCACGACGGTGCACGGCAGCACCACATACAATGCCGTCAGAGCAAGTTAGCATGCCTAGTCATCCGTAATGATGATTTAAGTTAGATATTAGAATGAGCAGGGGTCATATGTGTAGGGCCCACATGTAGGTTCTCCCCCTCCCTAGTATATAAGGGGATGAGGACCCGTTTGTAAGGTAGCGAAATCAATTATGGCAAAGTGCTAGAACATCATCTATAACCAAGTGAGATCTATGATAACACAAACACAGGATGTAGAGTTGTTATCCTCCTGGAGACCCGAACCTGTATAACCCCTGGTGTCCACGAATCTACCATCTACACACAGACACACCCAGTCCCTAAAACACAGCTCACGCACCAACTGTTTAGCATACCCCGGAAGCACCGTTAGGGATTTATCCCCAACATTTGGCACGCTAGGTAGGGGTGCATTTTCGTCGTTTAAGCAAGTTTGAAAAAACTTGATCAGGCTACCCATGGCTGAATCTACGGCAACCGCTATGTCTTGTTCTGAGGACCCAGGCCATCACAACATATTCGTCATGGGGTACCATCCGGACGAACCAGGTATACTCCAGGCAAGGGACACCGAGCTGAAATCAGGAAGCTCTGAGACCCAACGCGAGGTCTGTATAGCGGCCCATTCCGCAGGGGGCGCTGGAGGGTTCCACGCCTTAAACACAGGCGGCGAACCACCGACTTTTTGCCCAGAGGGAAACCAACCTGGCACCGAACAGGCAGGTGCTTCAAGATAGCCCCAGCATTCCCAGCACCGTCCTGTGGAGCCCCAGCACAGGGCGTTTTCTACGGTGGCGTCTTCACCTAGGCCATCACGTCGCCCCAACACTGGGGGCTCCCCACCTCGCGACCTATCGCCGCTTGACACCTAGCGTCTCAACTACGAGACCATGACGCCAGCGCAGAACCTCCAGACCCTATAGGTTCTCCTCAGCCACCCGCCGGTGCCCGTACTGGAGGGCTCGCCAGTGGCACCATGGCTACATGATCTCGCCCTCCTGGTCGAGACCGCCCGGCGCCAGACCACGTCGGCATGCACCATGCTTGACACGAGGTCCGGTGAGGGTCGCGGTCACAAGGGTCACAGCCGGGCCTGCGACAGAATAGGTCTCGTGCTCCCCCAACAACGGGGAGTACCCGTGGGCCACCACCTAGTCGGGGTGGCCAACCCTCCGACCTACGTGACTCCCTGCCAACGTGACCTTCGTGGCGTAATCCAGAGCCAGGTGGCCAGTAGGGAGGAGGAGAACAGGGCCCAACGGGTGCTAGAAAAGGCAAACAGACCTACCGAACACCTTCTCCATGTAGGGAGGCATCGGATGGCTCCACCCCGTCACCAGGACCCAGAGACCACCGTCTCTCCCCCAAGACACACGCTGCCGCCCAGCAACGAGCGGCACACCATTACAGGATAGGGTGTAACACCCTGTCCGCCAGGCTATGGGAGGTGTGCTGGTCGGACCAATTTCGGCCGGTCCTAGCCAAAAAGTATGACAGCTCGACCAACTCAAAAGAGTTCCTACAGATCTACACCACCATGGTTAAAGGAGGTTCAGAAACTAACGGGCTACATTGCTGCTCTCAGCAGGTTCATCTCAAGGCTGGGGGAAAAGGGACTGCAACTCTTCAAACCCCTAAAGAAAAACAACCACTTCATGTGGACACTGGAGGTGGAAAAAACATTCCAAGAACTCAAAGGGTACCACTCCACCCTGCCATACTAACCGCACCTCGGCCAAATGAGGAGCCCTTTCTCTATGTTGCCGCGACACCACAGGTTGCAAGCACGTGATTCTGATCAGCGAGCAAGAGGGCCTCTAGCAACCAGTGTATTACATCAGCGAGGTCTTACACGACACCAAGGCTCGGTACCCACAGGCTCAGAAACTGTTGTACACCATCATGATAGCCTCTCGCAAGTTCGAACACTACTTCCAGGCTCACATAATCAAGGTGATTTCCACATTTCCAATTTGGGAAATTCTCCATAATAGAGATGCAACAGGGAGAACAACAAAGTGGGAAGTAGAGCTTGGGTTATTCGACCTCCACTTCGTCCCCCAAACTTCTATCAAGTCCCAAGCGTTGGCCGATTTTGTAGCCGAATGGTTGTCCTTTGAGCCCGAGCAGGTGCAACGACTGAGGCGGACAAACATTGGACCATGCATTTCGATGGGTCATTCATGCTAAAGGGAGCTAGAGCTGGGGTGGTTCTGACCTCAACCAATGGTGACATCCTCAAGTATGTCATTCATATATATTTTCCAGCCACTAATAACACTGCTGAATATGAGGGCCTCTTGTCCGGAATGCGAGCAGCCTCCACACATGGGATTAAATGACTGTTAGCGATAGGGGACTCACTATTAGTCATAAACCAGGTGCAAAAGGTGTTTCAATGCTCTGACCTGACAATGGTGGCATATCTTGCCGAAGTGAGAAAACTAGAGCGACACTTTATCGGCTTTGAGGTCAAGCACGTCCCTCGCAAGGAAAACTTCCTAGCTGATGAGCTGGCCCGTCTAGCTTCTTCTAAAAAACCTGTTCCAGTCAGAGTTTTGAAGAAAGACTCTCACGACCATCCACTGTGGCCTCGGGCAAAGGTGAAGGGGATGTTTTGCTCAAAAATGGAGCACCCGAGGTAACACCTTAGGAGGCAACGCCTCCTTCAGTGCCGTCGACCTCGTGCAGCCATCATGTGGTCACCCTGCTTAGTTCAAGTATAACCTGGATGGATCAGATCTTGGACTACCTTCAGAATCATGCAGTCCCTGACGATGATGCGTCGGCAGAAAAGGTCTCACAGTGAGCCCGCAGATACTCCCTGGTGGAGGGATGCCTCTACCGCTGAGGGAGCAATAGCCTCTTACTGAAATGCATCACTCAGGAAGAGGGGAGCACAATTCTCTCTAATATCCACGGAGGCATATGTGGTAGCCACGCTTCATACTGTACCTAGTCGGAAAAGCATTCCGGCAAGGATTCTATTGGCCCACTGCCCTCCAGGATGCTCGTGAGCTGGTGAAACGGTGCGAGTCACGTTAGTACCATGGCTGAAATACCAACCTATCAACCCAGGCACTATAAACTGTACCACTCTCTTGGCCTTTCGCTGTTTGGGGGCTTGATATTGGGTGGACAAACTCCCCATAGTACTCTGGTCGCTATGGACAACCCCTAGCTAGGTCATGGCCGAAACCCCTTTCTTCTTGGTCTTTGGCCGGAAGCCATGCTCCCCTCTGAAATCGCCCTCTAGTCACCCCGAGTCAACAACTACTCGGACGACGACCAAGTGGCACGACGAGAGGATGACAGAAACCTGATCGAAGAGTTCCATGATTGTGCTCGGATTCGAGCCACCTGGTATCAGCAGAGCCTCAGATGCTACCACAACCGAAGGGTACAACAATGAACACTGGTCATAGGTGACCTCATCCTTAGGCAAAATCAGAATAAGGCCGATCGGAATAAACTCTCCCCCAAATGGGAGGGACCCTACAAAGTGGTCGATGTCACCCAACCTGGTGTGGCCAAGTTAGCAATGGAGGACGGTTGTGAATTACACAACTCCTGGAACATCACCTTGTTGTGCAAGTTCTATGTGTAGGGGCACTCGAAAACGGGCTTGTTTTCTCCATTTTGTAGGACCTTCCGGACGAGTGTGGACAGAGACCCTAGAACAGTGCGAAGCCCCATCCCATATACTCACGAGGGTACTAGCAGCTGGAAATATGACAACAAGGCCACAAGTCCTCACTCGGGCCGAGCACTGGTTGCCACCAACGGACTTGTCAAGCTATTGCCGTTCTAAAAGCCAAGAACCTCATTAGCGAGCAGGATGGGACAAGTAGAGCCAATTCTCCGCATCAACACCGGCAAAGTTTTCCCCAAAAAACCCAAAGCAGTGGTCTAGGCCAATCCATCAGAAAAACTGTGGGACTCCGTTTTTGTCCTCCGACCATCAGCAAGGCCCTGGAAGGAGGACAGGTTAAAGATGGGCGCCATAAAACCCTAGCAATTTCCATTCATGAGGAGGATAGGTTAAAAGCCAACTAGTTACACCTGATCGGGCTAGTTATCCCAATACTTACCTGCCCTATCCTCCCTAACTCTAGTAACTAGCGCAAGGTTGGCATATAAAGCCCACTGGACTCTCGCCTCTATCTGCCACTGAACGAGTCAAGGAACATCTTATACTCCTCCCTGGGACAACAGCTTACCACTCTGGGGACCGAACGACGACTAGCGTAAGGGCCAGGGTGTGCGGCCAACACAAAGGCCCTGCTGGTGCTGATGACCAGACCCAGCACGCCCTGAAGACCTCACTTCCACTTCTCCATCTCTTCCTCTTCATCGATCTCCTTCTCCAAAAGGTCCCAATCGATCCCCTCCTCGCCATCAGAAATATCGATGACATCAGCCAGGGGATCCACCCGGGCAACTTTCTGTAGAACGGCATAAGCTTGATGGTCGTGGGCGCCAATCGGGCAAGCATCGTCTTCGATCTTGCGATTGCAGCCACGACAAAAGCCTCGTCTGGAAGCATCGCAATAGGCAGATCCTAGGTGGGAGGTAAATCCCCCTCCACCGGTTCATCCAAAATCACCAACCTCCCCGGCGATGAAGCAAGGGAATACGACATGGCCTCGGGGTCTGCCTACATGACAAAGTCGAATATAGGACGAGATGAGGACCTGGGTTCTTGGTGCAAGAAGCTTGAGGATAAGAACGAAGGCAAGGGGATGACTCGAAGAGCCCTCTAACATCCATCCTTTAAAGGACCACACAACACCACAACCCACAGCATTCAAACCGCTCGAAACCTGAACCAAGAGTCCTTCAGGACCAACAACAACCAATGACTCAATCTCTCTCTTCCACTTGGACATTTAAAAACATCACCACGTGATATGGAGCTCAAAGCTAAACTTTGAGAACAGACGGTGTCAATGACCACTCCCTAGGCGAACTACATTTTGCCCGAGGCCCAAGTGGTGAGATTAGGGCCAGGCCGCGATCACGGGAAAGTTTGGAGGCTACTGTTGATGTATTGAGTAAAGGGGTACCCCGGCTAACAGGCCCCACAAAGGATGTAAACAACCAGGGGAACATGCCTCCTAAAAAACTGATCGGTCGCGCGACCACGGTAGGGTTACCGCACCCAATGCAAGGCCTCTAGTGACCAATCTCGCTATGCCTTCACATAAACCCGCGACCAGCCCCAATGGTCACGGGACCGGATTAGATGCAACCAATCCAAAATGCCTTTATTGGCACCTGCTCGAATGTTTCTCTTCACCAGGCACCGACTCCGGCGGATAAAGTCTTGGGCAGTGCAGGGGGTATTGTCCCGTCCCGTAGCATTAAAGGCTACGGAGTGAGACTTTACAGACCAACGCAGTGCCGCACAATAGATGGGACGTTGTCAGCCACCCGACAGGGCAAGTGGACGGGGACGGGGTACAGAGAGGCAAGTGGACGGGGACGACGCAGAGAGGCAAGTGGACAGGGACGACACAGAGAGGCAAGCAGATAGGGATGGTGTAGAAGGGCATCGTTCCGTCCCGTAGCATTAAATGCGGTGAGGTAGGGCTCTACAGGCTAAGCACGACGGTGCATGGCAGCATGACATACAATGCCGTTAGAGCAAGTTGGCATGCCTGGTCCTCCGTAATGATGATTTGAGTTAGATATTAGAATTAGCAGGGGCCATCTGCGCAGGGCCCATATGTAAGTTCTCCCCTCCCTACTATATAAGGGGATGGGGCCCCCGTCTGTATGGTAGAGAAATCAATTCTGGCAAACTGCTAGAATCATCTGTAACCAAGTAAGATCTATGATAACACAAACCCAGGACATAGGGTTGTTATCCTCTAGGAGATCCGAACTTGTATAACCCCTTGTGTCCCCGAATCCACCATCTACACATAGACACACCTAGTCCCTGAAACACCCTTCACGCACTCACTGTCCAGCATACCCTGGAGTCACTGTTAGGGATTTACCCCCGACAAACACCTTTATTGGGTCCACTAGGTTTCTACTTGTCATATGACCAATAGAATTATAAACTGTCGTGAATGTGAAGTCCTGATAAACAAATGAGTAAGCATCCACTTATGTTTTGGGCAGTAATACATTCTTTGTTGATTACACCTTGAGGGACTTGCAAATATAAGGTGTATCTTTCTCCGTTGAATATTCAACTTTGTAGAAATCTAAGTAAAGGAGATGTAGCAAAAATGCAAAGTTGCATATATGGCAATTTTAGGAATGACTGAGCATTTGTATTGTGGTTGGGCTATGGTGACATTGAGGCCACGAACCCCATGTGGGATAATCAGTACCATCCAATGCAAGTTCAAAAAATTCAGAAATGTTAGCCATGTACTGCATGAGATGATCATATATTCATTGAATTTACTATGAGAGTCAATTGAGTAGAATGATTGCACAATATTTTATAGTCAAGGTGATACTTGATTATAGATTATCTCTTCTATAAAGAACATTGTTAATGTTTTTGGACTCCATTCGTGAGGGAATATGTGATGTGTTAATCATTGCTAAAAACATAGGTTCCATGTAATAAATGATAGAAGGAATTCACCAAAATATTGAGAAAACTTGAGGTTTAAACAATTTAGAATTCAAGATGAGTCTTGAATTGACATATGCAAAATTTTGTAAAGTCGAGATGGGTCTTGAATTACAAGTAATGTAGACCTCGTATTGGATAGGTGATAAAATCGCTGCTAATATCGAGGGTGAACGATAGTCACTGTCAAGAAATAGTCTTATCATTATGTAGCAGTAGTTAATACATTTAAGTAGACACCAAAATAGTATGTACCTCACAGTAATGGGTGAGAAACTCACCGCTATCGGCATAGTCTGAAAATGACATAGTCGCAGTAGATGCATTAGTCTCCACTTTCTTGTGTTATGCTAGTAGAAATATTGGGTCATCATGTTGAAGGTAGACACCATGTCGGGAGAACATGATGCACACTCATAGTAGTGGGTGAGAAACTCGCTGCTATAAGCATAGTCTGACATAGTTGCAATAGATGCATTAGTCTCTATTTCCATGTGCTATCCCAATATTAATGGAGCAAATAAGGCTTAAATAATACATGAAGGCGGAATCTTTTGAATTGCAATTATCTGCAATCATGAAATGATATGTGTAATGAAATTGCACATTATAGAATATTGCACAACATTAGTATTATTGAGGTAATATATGTTTGATTCCTGATGACTTGATTGTCTGAAAATAAAATGCATGTTATTGGGAATGCAAGAAAGCATACACATAGAACACAACATAATTTCAGAAACCGTAAGGTCTTGAATGTGAATTTATATGAGGTAAACTCAAGTTAGTGCAATAGTACATATCACGATACAATTTTTGAGGACCTGTAAGTCTGAAATGAATATTTACATGAGGTAAATATTGTGAATCATAATTTATCTTAAACATGAGGGCTTAAATAATAAATGTAGTAAACCTGTAGCACTATTTAAATGGTCGACGCTGCAATTACCGAAAAACCCAGGTTTTTTTGTGAAATGGTAACATAGCCGTCCATTGCCTATGTTGCATAATTGTGACCGTCAAGCACGAGTTCATCGAACTCTTTGCCCACCATTGTATCCTACGTGGATTCGATCATAGATTTAATTAATTTACCGTGGGAAAATTAAAAATCATTATGATATTGTTGTAATATGATGCAAAATTTGTAATATCAAGATAAGTCTTGAATTACATAGTATATACCTCAATTATGTAGCTAACATATTGGAGATAGTAACCAGAATTGATGTAGATCTCACAGTAGTAGAAGGTATAATCTGACATATTTCAGTACATGCTTATGTTCCTATTATATTGTGTTATGCTAAGTACAATATTTGAAAGAGCACATTAAAGATATTCACCATGTCCATATGACATGATGTAGACCTCACAGTAGTGAAAGCATAATCTTTAAATGTGTAGTAGATGTCTTGTTTCCACTACCTTGTGTTTCTGAAATATTACTACAAATAATTTTGCATGTAATTCTGCTTGAATTAAGTGCTTTGGACATGTGAGTATATTGGGCTTAATTAAGGTGAATTTAGAATGTAAATTTTGCAATAAATAAACTTAATTGTAAAATTCAAAGGAGTGGGCCGTCAACCTAAAGATAGGCATGATAACGTGTTACTAAGTAATTGTAGAGAGACAACGAAGTAGAGTGTATAAAAACTCTTGTTATTGATTTATGAGGTGTTTATATATTTATACATGATAAAATGACATGTCTATTAGGGAGACACTCATTTTCAATAGACACAACTCTAGGTAGTTGATAGTGTAATTGATCACATGGTTAAACATCCAAAGGGTATCTGTTTAATAGAGATGTTTATTCGCAACAATAATATTATATTGCTAAGGAGACAACATGACACAGTTGTCGAAGTGATGAGCAATGCTCCACATGTCAACGATGACACCACGCGTGCAGCTACACTAGAGGAACCACATCCCCTTTATTAGTGTTCGCCCGTAACCCATCAGCACCTATATCATTAGAGCAAATAGTTCGATCACACAAGCTTATGTGGGAAGAGTCCTCTAAAGTTGATTTATGCGTGAATTTATGCGTACGCAGCCTCCTATGCTCCCAGTTCCCTTTATAGAGCTCGGAGGAAAAATGCATTTACGTCATTACATATTGGTGCATCCAATGTATTGACACTTATATTTGCACGCGGTGATGGATCCACAGGGGGCAGGGGTCTCAAGCCCCTCTACCCCAGGCGTACTTAGGAGCTCTCAAGCCCCTTTTTAATTTTTAGATAAATAAGAGGAAGAAGAAGAGGAAAAAGAAGAAAAGAAAAAAGAAACGGAAGGAGAAAAAAAAAAGAACTTCTACTTTATGACTCTAGATCCATCACTGTTTACACGCGCATGTGTATCACACGTGCACATATCGACATGATGGGTGTTTTGTGTCCATGTGTTTTCAGCCAAAAATAATAATTTGCATGCTCTCGTAATTCTCTATCACTATATAACTTTATAAAGTGCACTCGAGTTTTATCATGGAAAAATTTTCATAAGGATAAGCGCAGTGGGTGGCGGCACCGCACCAAAGATGGTAGGAGTTACGTGAAAAAATGGTGGCCCAACGCATAAATTATCTCGTGTTACCAGCATCCTTTTATATGAAAAAACGGTGCAGCCCCTGCTTCTATCCTTTCTACTATCTTCGTTCTATTTATTTGACGTTTCGAACATATATACGATCTCTAATAAGCATGTTTAACTATTAGTTTTGATAACTACATCTTGGTAAAAATTAATAAAAATTAGATGATGTCAAAATATTTTTCATGACAAATTCATTATTATTATTTTCATATATCACATCCTAATAGTTTTATATGAGTGATCAAAATTTTTAAAGTTTAACTACATGTATTTTAAAATAATATCTATTAAAAACAGAATAGTATGCTGTTTGGTTCCAGTGCCATTCTTTCCCTTGACTTCATGACTTGTGTTTGATACTGCTGCCTTCTTTGCCAAGCTTGTCAATATTCGCATTCACACCTGTCAGTCTCACCTCTGTCAACCTGCAGGAGTCAAGAAACAAGGCCCCAAGCTCTGAACCCGACAAAAAGAAACCTCAGGTGTAAGGTCATCTTCAACAGTTACTCTAAAATTTCATACTCTAAAATACTATTACAGCATCCTCTATCACTATTACAGCATCCTCTATCACTATTACAGCATCCCTCATTCCTTCCATCTTCAGCAGGAACCGTATATCTCGTCCACTATTTTCTCTTTTCTGTATTAAAATGATTTTTCTCCGACCGCCTTAACCACCAAAGTAGAAATTGTTTTTAAATGTTCGCGCTGCAATGGCGATTGAATGGTACCATAAAAATTTTGTTGGACGTTAAGTAATGTTGTTTATTCAGAAATAAATATATGGTTTTCCGTAGGGACTGTTGCATTACAAATTTTGGCAGTCATGTAGTTAAGCGGGATAAAATTTGTTGGCATGATATTTTTTCGACCTTGTAGATCACTCGGCTTGCAGAGGAAGCATCCTGACTAGTGGCTTCCCGGGGAAGGAAGTACGGTGGCTTCCCTCAAAAGGCTGAGCATGTCACTATATATAAGAGGCAGGGGTAGTCTAACATATGCAAGCCACCCAAATGGATCCTCATGTAGCCTGGAAGGAGTACTTGAGAAAGATGTGTTTCTCCTACAATGACTCTTTCGATAAGGAAGATGATATGTTCATAGAGACTATGAGAGCATGGCAAGCCGAGTCAGAGGAATCGGAGAGGCGACTTTGGGGCGGTTCAGTGCCCAGTCGGAAGCGCATCCACCGTTATCGGCTGGAGGGCCATATGAGGTTGTACAACGACTACTTTGCTGATCCCCCCGTGTACCCCGACTACATTTTCCGTCACCAGTATTGTTACAAACTGTAACTCTGCACATTCAGAAGTGATATGTGTTGATGTATGTGTGCTGTGCGTAATGATGTATGTTGTTGCAGGTTCCGGATGAAACGTAATCTTTTCCTCAAGATTGTTGGGGTGGTTGAGGAGAAGGACACGTGGTTTCAATAGAGGAGGAATGCTATAGGCGAGCTAGGGCTATCCGCTTTGCACAAAGTGACTGCGGCATTTCGTATGCTAGCATACGATGCGCCGACCGATTCTCTAGATGAGTGCCTCCGTCTAGGGGAGAGCACCATCATTGAGAGCATGAGACATTTCGTCCGTTCTTTCATCGAAGTGTTCAGCAATGAGTACCTCCGTTCTCCGAATGATGAGGACACTACTCGTTTGCTTGCTATCAATGCGCGTAGAGGGTTTCCAGGGATGCTGGGAAGCATTGATTGTATGCATTGGAGGTGGAAGAACTGTTCGACGGCTTGGGAAAGTTCTTTTACCGGACATGTCAACGCTCCGACGATCATTCTCGAGGCGGTTGCATCGCAGGACCTATGGATATGGCATGCCTTTTTCGGCATGCTTGGTTCGCTAAACGACATTAATGTTCTACACCGATCACATCTCCTCGATGACCTTGCCGCAGGCGAGGCCCCAAAGGTTCACTACAGCATTAATGGGAACCATTACACCATGGGCTACTACCTCGCCGACGGCATATATCTGGAATGGGCCACGTTTGTGAAGCCCATTCAATCGCCTGTTGGCAGGAAGCGGCAACATTTCGTGCTATAGCAGGCGGCTGCACGCAAGAATGTGGAGCGCGCCTTCGGAGTCCTGCAGTCCCGGTTTCCCATAGTCAGGGGGGCAACGAGGTTATGGGATGAGGAAACCCTTTGCTCCATCATGAATGCCTGCATTATCATGCACAACATGATAATCGAAGACGAGCGATAGGATGATGAAGTCGAGTACGTGTACGAGGGTACTGGTGAGGACATGCAGCCATCACACAATTTAACCCCTCCCTTGATGGTGTTGAGCCAACGGTACAACGCTATTTGAAGCAAGCATAGCCATCAGCACCTCCGGGACGATCTAGTTGAACATCTTTGACAGATACACGGGGGTTACTGCTAGCGGTCTCATCTAGTTTTATGTTAACATTAGCTTTGCTTGATTTGAGGAGTGCGTTCTGCATTGTATGGTTGCTGCTTTCTAAGTGCGTGTCATGTAATGTTGTCAACGAATGGAAATAATATGAATTGGTCAAGATCGGTTGGCTGGGAAAAAAGTCCCCGTGGGAACTTAACATACCACACTGTCAAACAAACATGCATGAACACATAATATAGCGTCCAAATTGTGAACCAAATTCATAATGTACTCATACATCAAGAAGAAGGACCAGAGGAGGCGCGCCTTGCTGCAATAATACTCTGCCGGAGGCTTTTGTAGTACTCTTTCTGCTCTTCATCCATTTGTGAAAGATCCATGTTCATTATGACCATCTCCTCCTTTACCTTATCCAGTTGCATGCGCTCGACATTCATCATCTCAGTGAACCTCTCCACCCTATCCTTCTCGATCCTTTCTTTCAAGGAGAATTGTCAGTCAAATATCTCCTTCATGGGGGCCGAACCTGAGTTGGACGACGTTGAACCACGTGTAACTTCCTTGGACCGAGTCCTCCCAGGAGGCCGTTTTGGTCGTGGTGTGGCGTTGGATGCAAGGGCCTCCGCTTCATCTACTCCTGGCGATGACTACACATTCTGCGTGGACATGGGGCTACCGGGGCTGCCGGCATCGGACGTCTTCTGCTTCGTGCACGAGGACTCGGACTGCCACTTCAGATGATGTCTTAATTCCCGCCAACAAGGAAGCAACGTGATCTCTTTGTGCTCCACGGCCTGGAACATCTTGTATGCCTCCACGATCTGCCATAAGTTAGGCATGAATGTCATAACAATAAGAAAGCAAGATCTGCAACTAATCACAACCCCAAAAACATCATACCGTCTCCCCCTCGGTGGTCCCGCTCCTCCTAGAACGCATGGCCCGAGCATAGTGACCGCAGAACTTCTGCATCATACCATTGATGAAGGTCCACCTCCCCTGTAGCGACTTCTTATTGCGGGTAGAAGGGAAGTCTTTGTTCTAGTGGAAGTACGACTCAATCCTCTGCCAAAAAGCTCCTACACTCTGGTTTAACCCCACCATGGGATCCATGCTCACGTTAAGCCATGAAGCCACAAGCAGTAGATCTTCCTTCATGGAGTAGCTCTGCCCACGGCCACCCCCAGTTGCCATCTCTGCCAATGCTTCTTGAGACTGGACCTGAGCCACATGAGGCTGTGTGCCGATTATGCCTTCTTGGGTGGTCGGCACAACGTCATCCCAAGGGATTGCATCGTCGTCCCCACGAAGGAAGTCTGCATACTCCATGGAGATCCTGCACATTAGCAAATAAGCACTCACATACACAATGTATTGAACAACTTCAACATGTTTCCTTCCAATTAAATAAAAGGCCTTCCACCACATGTCTTATGAAACATTATTGAAAAACCAGTTGACAGTACACACAAATATAGGGTTCGGCTTAGTCGCCTCGCTAATTCACAAACAACTACAACTACTAAACCTACCCGCCTACAGCCTCCATGAACGATCCGATTCAATGGATATGTCGTCATCTGAATTAGGACACAAAACAGTTTTGGTGCTCCAGTCAGTGAGAAGGACATCATCTTCATCAATGCCCTTTGATCCCGATGCTTCCTCGTCGACTGCTAAGCTCAGGTTGTCAGCGTTACCAGAATGGTTGGGTACGCTACCACTGATCAAAGCATCTTCTACCTGAAAGACAAGCTACTCCAAGTCCTGCGCAATGCTGTCCACCTCCAGAAGTGCTCAGTTCAGATCCATGGCCGCAGGGCAGCTGTCCGTACTTCAACGCTTGAGCTACTTCCTGCGCATGGTCCTGGAGCATTGACACAAGAGCGACAAGCTCTGTGGCGTCCATCTAGAACCAGGGCATGCATGAACGACCATAGTTTCCAAAATCAGGGGAAAATGGAGTGTACCAATATGGCAACATGTACAAACAACCTCAACATCAAGCATGACCAAATAACTACCACACAATGTGAACTTCGGACATCAAGAGATGAAATTTCCTCAAATAGTCAACAAAAGCTACCAGGTATGATCTAAATACTTCCAGAACTCCAATTGCAAACAAGCTAATACTTCTTTAATTCTCCAGACCACATATCCTATAGTTTCTACCGTTCAACCAATGCAACAAACCAAATTTCCTCAATTTCTGAACATAACCTATAGTCTGTACATTTCAACCACTACAAAGAACTACAAGGTATGAGCTAACCACTTTGACAACTCCAATTGCACAACCTACAAACAACCTAGTCGGATCAAACTCCAAAGAGATTCACACAGAATTGCATAATCTAGCACGTATGACGTATCAACTGTGCAAAGTCCCAGACTACCTGAACCCCATGACCGCCATTGTGTTCTACTCAATTGCATGTTTCCATGACAACAGGCATATCAACAATGAAACAACAGGATTCACACTGCAACACGAGTTGAAGCTAAACATCATAGCCTTTCAAGTATGCCGGAAACGCCCCTGTGACTATGGCACGACACAGGACGCCATCACTTGCATTGACTACGGCAGAACGAGACCATCTCCTTCTTCACCACACATCAAAGTTATCCTTTGCACAACCACAACAACAACGACCAGGGGAGTTCGGTAAGACGGAGAAGACAACCAAGCACCCCGATTCACTGACCAACAACAAGCCACATTAATCGCTCCTCCCCCGACCTCTCCCTGTGTCCCTCTCTATCTCCCCCATCCTCCCTACGGCGACGACCATCGGCACATCAGGGATCCCAACACCCCCACCCCGGCTAACCGACGATATCTCAACGCAAGACTTACCAGAGGCTTGGCGACGTCCAGAGACCTGCTACTGCTGCACACCGATGGGGAGAAACCTGGGAGCACGGCCGCTAGATCTGCGGCCGCCCAATCCTCCGCTGCCGGGGACGATGTGTCTTCCGCCCGGTCGCCGGATTCTTCTCGCTTCCGCCGGCCACCGAGGCCGCCCGCCTCACCTCCGCATGCGCCCGCCAGCTCCCCTTCCGTCGCTCCGCGGGAAGTACAAAGACAGCCCGATTCCCCTCGCCTACAGGGAAGCGGCCGCCGCATCCCTCCGCAATATTGCCGTCTCCCAGGCCCTCTCCGCATCCCTGTTGGGGACGATACGGGCTCCGCTAGAGACCGCTCCCTCCCTCACGCCGACCCGCATCCGACGTGGATGCGGTTGGGGGAGTGGATACGGGCTCCGCTGGAGTTAGCCTAAGGAATGCTTGCTACCCAAAATCTGAACCCCAAAAGGAAACAGAAGAAGATCACACCAGATGGCAAGTACACCCTTCACCAAAGGCAGGACATCACAGCACATCGCTCTCTCCCTGCCTGCCGCTATGTAGGATCATGACCATTAGTCCATCAACCTTCCATGAAAACTCGCATGATGATTCAGATCGCTACAGCTCATGACCATGCACCAGGTCATAGGAGAGGATGATTCAGATCCTGCTGTTTACCATTTGGGTCGCAAACTTGATTCACATTATTAACTGCTGAGATCTTTGGCAACAGCTAGCCCAGATACATTGGCAAAAGGTGGGGATCGGCGTATAAATGGAAAGCTGGATTTGGCATGAATTGATCATACATGCATTCATAGTCAATGACTACTAAAGGAATTTTTTGGAATTCCAAATGGAAGGGTTTTAGAGCTGCTTTGAATGACTGCTTATTTCGTTCAGAGTAGTCAATGACTACTCAAAAATAAGTTTTTTACCATAGTTGACTTAAAACTGGTAAGCTATGTTAAGCAGATAATTGTGATCAGTACAAATCAAACTAGTAGTAATAACAGCCTCATACAGATAGGAGTACACTGCCATGAAAGTGTTCCAAATTACTTGAGAAATGGGTAAATTGAGAATATTTTTAACTATTGAATTCATATCCTTCTAGTGTTTTATTGGATGATGCCAACTCTTTTTTAGCACAGAACATGAGCAACCAAGTTGAAGGCAATGGGAGACTGACAACAACGAAATAATTAACTGCATTCAGAATTCAGATACACGAGAACAAGGTGACAAGAAAGACGGATTTTTTAATTAGTTCAATGAAGGAATAATACAAGTAAAGATGTACTACTTCACATCATCTACCAAGCCTGGCTTAAACCCTAATCAGCTGACCATGCATGACTTAATCAGAAACAAAATGAATCCCTAACAAGAGGCAGATGGGATGGCAGAGAATTGACACTAGATGAGCGACTCTAATGGAAAACCCTAGGGAGCTATAGCCTGAGGTTCAGGTCTATCTTGAAACTCTGCGCCTCCTGCGCCTGCACTTCATTCGCCGCGACGCCGTTGTCGTCGGCATTGGCACCGCCGACGACGCCGGCCCACTGGAGCCCGATCATCCCGGAGTCGAGGACGGCCGGGGCTGGGGCCCTCGACGACGCGCCGTAGCCGTAGGTGTGAGGAGCGTAGACGGGGTGGTCAGCGCCGGCGTGGCGGGCGAACCCCGCCATGGACGGAAGGCCGGCGTGCGCGTGCACGGTCCACCCATGGTGCAAGCCGTAGAACGATGCCGCCGCGGAGCTCCGACCGAGCCCGAGGAACGATGGCCTGCCGCCGGCGGAGTACGGCCAGGCGTGCGGGAACCGGAGGTGGTGCGGCGGCACGAAGGGGTCGGCGGTGGCGCCGTACAGCCCGCTCCCCGCCGCAGCGGCGGCGCGCTTGGCGAGGGAGCGCTCGCGCTTGTGCGCGTTCTGGTGGCCGCCCAGCGCCTGCGAGGTGTAGAACTTACGCTGGCAGTAGTTGCACTTGAACGAGAGCTTCTTCTCGCCACCACCGCCGCCGCCGGACGCGGTCTCCGCCTTCTCCTCCTCCGCCACCATTGCCTTCTCCTTCCCCTTGCCGACCTCCGACTCCACGGCCTTCACCTCCGGCTCCGAGCCGAGCGCGCCGAGGAGGTCGAGCTCCTGTGCCGGCGCCTCCATCTTCTCCCGCACATGCACCTCCTCATCCACATCTTCCACCTTCACCGCTCCCTCAACCTCCATGGATGCGGTCCGAGAGCTCGATCCCTTGTCCATGGATTTCGTTTCTGTTTGCACTGCAGGTGGAGTTCAAGCCGGGTTTAGGTGCCTACTTATACAAGAAGGGAGGGGTTAAATGTGGAGATAATCTCAGAGGAATGCAAGTTCACCTGCCAAATTTAGAGATCACGCGTGATAATAGGGTGTATAGGGTGTTAATGTGGTGGAGATCACGGCCTTAATGCTCACTAATAATCCATCTGATCTCTCTCTGATCTCGCCCCTATATCATATATCCTTCCTTGTCACCCTGCTCTAGATGGATGCAGGGCATGAACTGTGAAATGAATGCTTTCCTCTTGCATGGAGAGTTTGCCAACGCGTTTCAAGTTTTGAACTGGATATGTCAGGGTGGAGGGCGCATGAACTCTTGCGCGTCTTCCTTGGCTGCTTCGTCTTTGAGCTGCACATGAACTCTTTTTTTTTTCTTGCGAAAAGAAACTCTCTTTTTTCCCATTAGATGATAGATTGAACAAATGAAATTGGCGGGCTAGGAGCGGAAATGAACCGGACGAGAGATGGGTGTGGGTGTACAAAGCTTTGGAGTAGTTTCATATGGCGCTTGCATCAAGTATGTTCCTTGATAAATGAACTACAGATACTTGCAAACCAACGAAATTATGGTCTAGGTCTTCTTTTAAGGATATACTCCAAATAAGTATATGAAGGATAAATCTCCACTAGATCAAAAGATGCTTTGATACAAACTATATTCGTTTTTGAGAAGAAAAAAAGCCAAATCAGTGTCTTTCGTTTAAGAAAAAAACATTCTGAAAATCAAATGCAGAGTGAGTTCTGTTTTTCACATACACGGGATAATTAGGGGATTTTACAAAGTTAGGATCAGTAGATGTTCACCCTGTTGTGGTTAAGAAAGTACGATTCGCTTAATATTTATTCTTAATCAAAGTCTAAACGGTATTTGCCCTCTATCCCCCTAATTCAATCAATGTGTTTGTATGTAAAATCATTTTATATTCAACACATCAACCAATGGACCTGCTATTGTCTTGTTCTTAGACATAATCTTTTCGGTAGGATTTGTACCCAGACTCCATAGCCTTTTGTTTTTTTTTTGGTGGGGGGGGGGGGGGGTATTGTTTCGATGTGGTATGGCCAATATCCATCTGGATTTGATTCACTTGAATCCCTACCATGTAATAGTGAGCACATCATGAACATTAATACAATCGTGATTAATATCTTTATTCTATTTGAAGACGATTGGAATATTTGAATCTGTACTAACTTTTCATATATTAGACTCAATATTGTTCGGTAGTTTTTTTATTATGAGGCGCCCACATAATTTCTCTCATACGTGTGCATGTGTTCGCATCAAGTGTATTATTTTTTATATGATAATGTCTTGTTGGCATAATTATTTTTAGACCATTAGCACTAAAAATTTGAATATAAATGAATTAATTTTAATCTACTCTATACATGATTCAGATTAGTTGATTGCTTCAAGAGGTGCTCATAGATTCTCATGAGTGCCCCTGTGTAACATAAACATTCCTATTGGGTGAGAATGTGCCTGTGAAGATTTTGTTATATCAATCAAACTAATTATGAAATAGTGTTAGGGGTTGTTATCAAGGACCCCTTGACGGCCCTTTGGCTTAATCAGCCCGGCCTCCCAAAAGCTCGGCCTATCGAAGCCTCCGCCTTCTGAAGCCCTGGCCTTCCGGAGCCTTGCCTCCCGAAGGCTCAACCACCCAGAGGCTCGGCCTTCTGAAGTCTCGGCCTTCCGAAGCCCCGGCCTTCTGGAGCCCTGCCTCTCGAAGGCTCAGCCTCCCAAAGGCTCGGCCTTCCGAAGCCCCAGCCTTCCAGAGCCCTGCCTCCCAAAGGCTCAGCCCCCCAAAGGCTCATTCTTCCAATGCCTCCGCCTTCTGGAGCCTCGGCCTTCCAGAGCCCTGCTTCCCGAAGGCTCAGCCTTCCGGAGTCCCGCCTCCCGGAGACTCAGCCTCCCAAAGGCTCAGTCTCCCGAGGTCTCGGCCTCCCGCTGCTCGGACCGGCTTCTCGGAGGCTACTGGGTGAGTCATCAGGCCTCAGGAAAGATTGTCAAATGGGAAGCACCGATCGTACTTTGCCTGCAAGGAGGTGACCGGCACTAAATACCTAGGCTAGTGGACACCGCTCTGACACCCCGGCATGATGGAGGCTGTCCTGACACCCCTAGCAGTGCAGCGCCGGGCCGCAATTGGCGATCGGCTCGCCCCCTTCAAGGGGCAGGCACCATGATAATTACCACAGTGGATATTTATCTTCCTGATAGGGTAGAAGGTAGTTATCCGGGATAAGATCTAGTAATTCGGTCAGATCCCGAATATTTATATTGTGATAACTTGTACGCCAAGCTACGCATGACCCTATAAATAGGAGGCCATGGTCCTCTGGGCAGGTGACGGGCAAGACAGCAAAAAAGATACAAATATGAAAACACACCAAGTCACGCTGTGATACTCCTCCCAGAGTGATCCATTTTTCTACCATCAATACATTCATGGTGTTCATTCCACTTAAACTTCGTCTCCAAGCTTGAGTCTACACCTTAGAAGAAACTCTCACTGTACTTGCTGGGGAAAGATGAACTCTTGCTCCAACAGCGCGTCGTCCATGGGGACTCAAACACAAAAGTGCTAAGAGAGGTAGGATGCCACCAAAGAAGAAGACCACCCAGGCCGCATCAGTGGCGGCCGACCCCCCAGTCACGCCTGCACTGCAGTCCAGCCGGCTATACACAGCCGAGTGGAACAGGAACCTTAAGGCCACCACCGACCCAACCATAATTGCAGCTGGGGGCGATACCGAAGGGTTCTCTACCCCCAAAGACCCAGTAGCAGCAAGACGAGGCCCCTGCTACGCCCCTAGGGGTTGCAGCCGGCGCTGTTGTCAAAAACACCGTTCCGCCCGAGTCGCAATCACGCTTGGCGGCACTCCTAGCCCAGATGGAGGAACTACGGACGGCCCTACGGGCTGAACAGCAAGCTGCCCACACCTTCGTTGCTGCTCCCGGGACAGCCGGCGCATTTCTGACCCAAGCTCCACAAACAGACGAGCCCCTTGGTGCAAGGACTCGGCCCGTTCGGACCCTGGAGCCTCGGGGCTAGCGTCGTGAGGACCCCCTGCAAGACCATGACTCTCCCCTGCGGGCCGACCTACAGGCCATGCCCTTCCCAAAGGGTTTTTGGACCCCAAAGTTGCCCAAGTTTAAAGGCGATTCGGACACCAACAAGTTCACCCGATCCTACGCCCTAGCCATAAAGGCCAGCGGGGGCGGACCGGCCAGCATGGCTAAATGCTTCCCCCTCGCCCTAGAAGGGGTGGCCATACGCTGGTTCTGGGTGCTGGACCCCGGCACCATTCACACCTAGTCCGATCTCTGAGACCTCTTCCGTAGCAACTTCCAGGACACCTTCATCGAACCAGTAACCTCTGGCAAGCCAGTTCACTATTTGGCAGGGGCCAGATGAAACCCTCCGGAACTACTTTCGAAGGTTCTCCCAGACCAAAGCCTAGATTAGGGGCATATCTGACTCTTCAGTCATTGATGTCGCAACCCAGGGCCTAGCTGAAGACCCCCTATACGATCGGCTGAACCGACGCTCAATACGCATGGTAGAATTCTTCATGAGCAAGTTCGAGGAATATGCGAGGGTGGAGGAGGAAAAACTCCACCGGAGACGCTCACAAGCTAGCAAGGCTTCCCGTGCCAATTCCGAGAGACAACACTCGCAGGCCGGATCGTCACACGTCCTCGCTCCCCTAGCAAAGAGGAGCTTCGAGGAGGCCCATACTGCTAGGTCCCAAAGGGGACGACAACGACAACGCCGAAATGTCAGCAATATCAGCCCAAGCCGCTGCGGTCCGAACCAAAGCCACCCCAGGGAATCCAGTCGTGGACGCTCCGGAGGCCTCTCGGAGCGAAGCCATGCCCCAAACCAGCGTTCCGACGAAGAATCCTGGTGCATTCAACACGACATAGGACGATGACATAATACCGACAACTGCCGAACCCTCACCACCTTCCGAGAGGAGTACCTCGGGAGGCAGGAGGCGTTCACCTCAACTGATGGGGCCCCCAAGGGGTGGTCCGAAGATCGTAGGCCATCAACCAACCGACGGGTCGATCATCTCACCCTGCAGAATCCTCCACAGCGGGCCCTACCTTCACCACCCCAGTCATCCCTAGAGTGGTACAGTGACGAAGGGGCATGGAGCAAACAGATAGTCCTCGCCATTACTGGCAGAGGGAGCTCCGGTTGCACTTCAAAACGACAGTGGCGAGACTACGCACACGGGGTACACCATATCAGAGTAACTAGCATCCATTGACAGGCCCCCGACTGGGCCAACGCCCTCGTGACGTTCACCGTCGACGACTCCAAAGGGGTAAAATTTCCCCACTCCGATGCCCTAGTCATCTCAGCCAACATCGCCGAAGGCGAGATCCGAAGAATACTGGTCGATAGAGGTAGCTCGATGGACCTCCTATTCGTGCATGCCTTTGACCATCTCCGAATTTCACAAAGTCGGCTCTCACCTAGTAGCAGACCCCTCCAGGGATTCAATTTGGCCCCCCTCAACACCGTAGGACAGATAGAACTCCCGACCATCTTCGGCGAGGGCTCTACATCATGATCCGAGGTCATCACCTTCGACGTCGTGAACATACCGTACGCCTACAATGCCATCCTGGGACGGGGAACTTTGAACAGACTTGGAGTTGTACCCCATCACAATTACCTCTGCCTGAAGATGCCCAGACCCCAGGGGCTAATAACCGTCCACGGCGACTAAGACTTGGCTAGACGCATCGAGTATGGGCACCCTGCTCCACTCCCTAGTCGCCATATCCATGCTATGACACAGGAGGACTCGAAGGACCCTCCGTTGGCGCATCCCTGGCACCGCTACCCTCCAAAGCCACAACTGGAGGGGGACATAAAGCTAGTCCCCATACACCAAGACCAACTTGATCGGACATTCTGAATAGTGGCAGACCTCACCTCCGGGCAAGAAGCCCAACTTCTGGCCATCTTGCGGAGTAATCTCGACACCTTCGCATGGTCCCCGTAGGACCTCCCAGGAGTTGGCCGCAGCATCATCGAGCACTCGCTTCAGGTCAATCCAAAGGCAAGGCCCATACGCCAGGGGCTTTGCAAGCTCTCTCAAGAGCAGGCAGAAGCCACAAAGGAAGAAGTCCAGAAGCTACTGAAAGCCGGTGTTATCCGAGAGGTCATCCACTCCGATTGGCTCTCCAACACCGTCCTGGTCAAGAAACACAGTGAAAAATGGTGTATGTGCATCGATTTCACGTCATTAAACAAAGTATGCCCCCGGGATCCGTACCCCGTTCCCCGCATCGACCAGTTGGTGGATTCCACAGCTGGCTGTGAAATGCTAAGCTTCCTCGACGCCTACTCCAGGTACCACCAGGTGTGGATGGCAACGGAGGATGAGAAACAAGAGCAGCTTCATTACCCCCTTCGGAGTGTACTGCTATGTTCGGATGCCCTTCGGTCTTTGGAACGCTGGGGCCACCTTCTCTGGCCTAGTACACAAGGTGTTGTAGCAGCAGTTGGGCCGCAACGTCGAGGCCTACATGGATGATATCGTGGTAAAAAAGCCAACTAGAAGACAACCATGTTGCCGACCTGCAAGAAACATTCAACAGCCTCCGAGCCGCTGGCGTGCGGCTGAACCCAGAAAAATGCGTATTTGGCGCTAGGGGTGGAAAGATGCTAGGATATCTCATCTCCTGAAGAGGCATCGAAGCCAATCCGGGCAAGATTCGTGCCATCACAGAAATGTCGCTTCCTGCCAATCCGAAAGAAGTACAACACCTGGCTGGCCACCTCGCGGCCCTCAACCACTTCCTCGCAAAATCTGCTAAGAACAACCTCCCTTTCTTTAAAATGCTGAGGGGCTCCGAGCCATCTAGTTGGACGCCGGACTGCCAGGCGGCATTCGAGGCCCTAAGGGCACACCTTTCCCACCTCGAAACACTTGCGATGCCCCTCCCCGGTGAAGGACTACTCCTGTACCTATCCGTCTCTACGTCCGCCGTTAGTGCCACCCTGGTACGGGAGGAAAAATGTAACGATCGCCCCACTCAAAGTGCTGTATACTACGTCTCGGAGGCCTTAGATGGGGCCAAGACATGCTACACTGAGCTTGAAAAAATAGCCTATGCCCTGCAGATGGCCTCACGCAAGCTCCGACCTACTTCCTTGCCTACGACATCACTGTCCCAACCTCGTACATGCTTGGCGACATGTTTCACAACCGGGAGGCGACGGGACGCATCGACAAGTGGGCGGTAGAGTTACCCCCCTTCGTGGTAAGGTTTGTGGCCCGCACCACCGTCAAATCTCAAATCTTGGTAGACTTCATCGCCGAATGGACTCCAGCACCCACCGAACCCACCACTACACCCACCCAAGACATCTGGACCTTCTACACTGATGGAGCATAATGCTCCATGGACACCGGAGCTGGTGCGGTCCGCATCTCTCCCACAGGCCAACAGGTCAAATACGCTGCTAGCCTGGATTTCAAGATGACCAACAATATAGCCGAATACGAGGCCGTCCTCTTAGGCCTCCGAAAGGCCCAAGCCTTGGGAGCAGCCAGAGTCATCATCCGTATCGATTCTCAGATCATCATTGGTCACGTCAACAAGGACTTCCAAGTCCAGCATCCGGACATCACAACATACCTCAAGGCCATTTGCAAGGCTGACGCACACTTCTGTGGCATATCAATACGAAGCATACCGCGGGCGGACAACAGTCAGGCAGACGCCTTAGTAAAGGCCGCAGCAACGGGTAAAGACCCACCAATATGCGCCTTCCTCGAGACCCTACACCAGCTGGCCACCAGAGCTCTTGACGAGACGGCCGCCGCCATCCTCCCCATCGAAGCTGCGAACTGGAGGCCCCTCCTCCTATCCTTCCTGAGCGGAAAAGAAGAACCAGAGGACCTAATTGCAGTCCACCGCATCCAGCATCATGCCAGGGGCTACCATCTCATAAATGGCGCTCTTTACAAGGCAGGTGTCTGCGCTCCCCTCCTTCGATGCATTATTAAACAAGAAGGAGCCGACCTCCTTTGAGAAATACATGAAGGCCTTTGCGGCAATCATCTGGTGCCTTGTGGCCTAGCCGGCAAGGCACTTCGCCAGGGCCTCCATTGGCCTACGATCATGTCCGATGCGGAAGAACTCGTCCGCACCTGCCAAGGATGCCAATGGATGGGACGCTGAAGCCACTGATCTCCAACTCCCTTGCAACCAATCACCCCCGTCTGGCCCCTGGCTCGTTGGGGTATGGACCTCATCAGTCCATTTCCCCGTGCCAAAGGAAACCTTCAGTACGCAGTGGTAGCATTAGAGTACTTCTCCAAATGGGTCGAGGCTAAACCCCTCACTACAATCACGTCAAAAAATGTCTAGAAATTCTTCTGGAAGAACATAATCTGCCACTTCGGTGTGCCACAACAGCTCACAATGGACACCGGCTCACAATTCAACTCTGGGCTTTTTAGATAGTTCTACGACAACCTCAACATCGAATTATGCTTTGCAGCAGTTCGACACCCTCAGTCCAATGGAGCCGTCGAAAGGGCCAATGGAAACATCCTCTCCGGTCTAAATCGCCGTCTCGTCGGCTTAGCTCGAGGCCTATGGGTTGAGGAACTTCCAAAGGTTTTATGGTCCTTCCGCACCACTATCACACGGGCCACCGGGTTCACACCCTTCCGCCTCCTGTATGAAGACGAGGCCATGAACCCCACCGAGGTCAAGGGCTGCTCACTTAGGGTACAACTTCCGCAAACTGACGGAGAAAGGGAGCTCTCCCTCAACCTTACCAAAGGCACGCGGCTTCATGCCATTTAGAACCTCGATCACTGCATTAAGAAAACTAAGGACTGATACGATCCAAGGGTTGAGCCGTGAAACTTCAAACCTTGCAAACTAGTGCTTTAACACGCCCTAGCCCCAGGAAAGCTACGCAACAAATGAGAAGGGCCATACCTGGTCCTCAAGTCTAACAAGCCCGGCTCCTACGGCCTGGCCGATACAGAAGAGACCCCCCTCGAATACAATTGGAATGCAGAGACCCTCCATAGGTACTATGTATAGAGAACCCTATGCTTAGTCCTCCCCGAAGATACCAAAAAAAAAAAGAAAAGAAAAGACCCCCAGCATCTTGAACGCACAAGCCTCCGTGCTGGACGGGCATTCCATCTGCCATCTTTAAAGTCTCGCCAACCTACGTGGCGGATAGGCAAAAACCACTCCAACATCTTGAAGGCATAAGCCTCTGTGCTGGACAGCATTCTATCCACCATCTTTAAGGTCTCGCTAACCTACGTGGCGGATAGGCAAAGATCGCTCCAGCATCTTGAAGGCATAAGCCTTCGTGCTGGACAGGCATTCCGTTCGCCATCTTTAAGGTCTAGCTAACCTACGTGGCGGATAGGCAAAGATCGCTCCAGCATCTTGAAGACATAAGTCTCTGTGCTAGGCAGGCATTCTGTCTGTCATCCTTTGGGCCTAGCAAACCTAAAATGGTAGATAGGCAAAGACTGCTCTGGCATCTTGAAGGTAGTGCCTTCATACCGGATAGGCACAACACCATCCGTCATTTCTAAGGCTTGGCCAGTCTAACATGGAGAAGGGATAAACACCCTGGCATCGGCACGACTAAAAGTCTCCATGTCAAAATCACCCGATCCTTCTGATGCCCCTCAAAATCTCGCACCCGGTGGCCACTAAGCAGCCGCAGAATGTGAAGGGGCTGGGATAAGGGGCACAGGCGAAGCGTCGATGCGATCAATCATAAAAAGAGAGAGAAAAAGAAAGAAAAACAACAAGCTAACACAATGCAAGTTGTACACACATAACATACAAAGAGCCTTTTTTATACAGTTAACCACTGTACATCGAATCTATGCCCAGCAAACTGGCTAGCCTACTACACCTCCCTGTACCACTATGGGAAGACGAGGGTGCCTGACCGCCACGCCTCCCGGAAGCACCGCGGGACCTAGAGAGTCGTCCCCGACAACTGCGCACAGGAGCCCGACACGAGCCCCCTCCGCAACAAGAGCTACTACCCAAAACGGAGACTCGGCCTTGGGAAGACGAAGGATCCACCAAGAAAGGATACGAGTCGAAGGCCGAGAAGTCCAGCTCTTCCTCCTCATGCCCCCCTCCCCCTGGGCGAGGCCTCCGTAGCCTGTACCTCCTCCACCTCCACCTCGCCCAAGATAGACTCGAGAATTTCCGAGGGCACTCTTCCGTCAGAACCCTGGGGAAGGACGAAGCGTTGTAAGAAGCGTGAGCCAGCAACCAACCGACCTGTTCGGGCCGCACACCAGTCATCCTTTGCAGCAAAACATACATCCGGAGTGGACACCGGGGGATCCTCCGGCTCGACCTTAACCAAGACATCGGCGGTCACCTGCAGATCAATACGCCCCTCAGAATCGCGGGGCATAACGAAACGACTCCACCAACGAACAAACGGAGTAGCCCCCGACACTCCGGATGCACTCGATCCCTCCCCAGATGCACTATCCAAGGTACGGAAGAGGCCTCCTCCGGCCTCGGGCCGCCATACCTATACATGCAGATCGGACTCCGATTAAAATTCAAAGGCACAAACATTCCAGAAACAACACAGGCAAACCACAGGAAGACAAACGCAGTTCCATCAAATAAAGAAAAGATTATATATATGAAGCAGAAGGGGACAGTCAACATGCTAGAACTTGAACCCCCCCCTGGGGAAAGAAAAGAAAACAAAGACAGCCCACGACAAAGCTACACCTCTAGGGCATCCACGCATGGCTCCGGCGGGGCAACAACGCTAGACAAAGCTTCCCCAGAGGGCTGCGAAGCTCCCGTAGACTCTGGGTGAGGGACCGGACCTCCCAATGAAGAACTCGGGTGAAGGCCCCCCGAGGCACCCGGAGTCCCCTAACTGGCCATGAAGCGCAACGTCATGCTCCGGCCATGCTTCGCCCATACACCAAGGCAGAAGCTCTACAGGGTTGCGCAAATCTCCGCCGGAGGTGCCTCTAGCTGGAAGGCCTCGAACACGGAATCCGGCACCTGCTGCTCCAATGCTTCAAAGGGACCAACCCTCGCCTGGTGTAGTAGGGTCAGCTGAAGCACAGCGGCCACACGAGCGATGGACCTCGTAAAGACCTCCACGGCCCTAACCATGACCTTCGCGGCAGATCGAAGCTAGAAGGGCAGCATGACCGATGCCTCCGAGTCGGAGGGCAGTGGCGGGCACCGAGCCCCTAGGCCGCTCAAGGCATCAGAGGTAATCCGGGTCACCTTCGATGCAAGTACTGTTAACTGCCGGCACTCCGAACGCAGTGCCCCCTCTGATGCTCGAGCTTCCTGCAGCTCTTGCCGCATATTTACCACTGCCGCCCGAAGGGTGTCAATGCTCTCAACGAACACACAGGCTGCGTTGGCCGCATCGTCAACCTCCCTCGCCTCTCATAGGTCTACGGCAGCCTTCCGCGCCTCAGCCTCCGCACGCTCAGGAACCACCATCTCCTCCCGAAGACGATCCTCCACGGACTCTGCCCGCTTTTGGGCCTCTTCCAAGGCCTGGCGATGGCCCTCAACCTCATCACGGGCCGCAGCAAAAGCCTAGCACCCTCCACCTCCCAGTGCCCTCATCAAAATTACTTGCTACAAGGCACCACGGAATATGGAAAAAGATAGAATGAGCTACTCAGGATCCAACACCGGACCCGGCAAATCATAACCAATAATACCGACCTGAAGGGCCGCTGCTACCAACCGTGCCTCCAGCTCCTCCAGAGGATGCTGGGCCAACGATCGCTCGACCTCTCCACTCCGAAGAAGAGAGGAGGCTGCAGCGAAGGCCCTTGATGCCTTCAGGCGCTGCACAAAGTCGTCCGGGGTCAAGACCCCGAGGCCAGGGCTCCCCTCAACTACCAACTACTCAAAAGGGACCCTCGGCGGAGTGCACAGTGCCTCTAGCACCAGCCACCAAGGGCAGGTCACCATCTAGCTCAGGGCCCCATAGAAACGAAGTCACGTCCCCCACAACGACCTTCGGAGACCCCTCCAGAAGAGTCCCCGATCCCTGCTGGGCCTCTAAGGCCTCGGGGGGTGGAGCCAAGGAAGCATCCACCCCGAGGGTCACTACAAAAAAGAAACACAAATCAAGATCCTAGTGCACGACCAAAATAGGATATGACTAACGAAGCATATCACACCTAGTTCCTCCGAAGCCCGTAATGTCCTCCACGTCCGAGCCGACAATGCCGAAGTCGAGGGTGCCTGACTGCCACACCTCTCCGTTGGCTCTGGCCATGACCCACAATATCAGGAAGGCCCGGCCCTTCCCCCTATCATCACCGCCACCCTGGTCTTTGCCTCTAGACTGGTCGCTCACGCTCCCAACCCAC
This sequence comes from Phragmites australis, assembly GCF_958298935.1. Lineage (NCBI taxonomy): Eukaryota > Viridiplantae > Streptophyta > Magnoliopsida > Poales > Poaceae > Phragmites > Phragmites australis. The sequence goes on along the minus strand of NC_084936.1, from coordinate 13,232,674 downwards.
CTCAGGCGTTTCTTGCGAACCAGGGGCACCTTCGATGACTTGGCCGTTGAACCGGTATGCGAGCCTCTGGAGGTGGAAGGCCGCCGGGCCTGGAGTGTCCTCGCAAGGATTGGGGGGCCTGCATGCGCTCGTTTTCCACCAGCCCTATACTCTGGAGGATCCTGCCATGCCGGAGCCCCCACGCCGAGGTAAAAGCAGACACGGTTGTATCGCTCCCAGCTCTGTGTCAGGGCCACCCGCCGCTCCCGCTCCGCGAGAGTAGGGGGCCGAGGATCACCTCCACGATCTCTGTTGTGCGCTCCAGTGGGAGGCAGCGCTTTGGAAGAAAAAAGACGGCTCACATTGGCAGATCAAAAACCAAACTACAAAGGGAACTCACCAGCACTGATGGGCGGGCCAGAATACACCTTCGGCCACTCTTCCACACCTTGCTCAAAAACGCAGTTCTAGCCCGTTTGAAGGGGTCGAACGTGCAACATGGTGAACTAGTCCACGAGGTCACGCATGCTCATCCTTTCGACCACACTCTGGAGAAGGGCCAGCCGTGAGGCGAACTGGTTGTCCGTAATCCCCATCTCCGGCTCCAAAACATACGCAATATCCCAGTTCGTGGAACGAAGGGGCAACGTAGGGCCAACGTTGTAGTAGAACCACCGCTGCAGCCAGCCGGTAGACTACTGACCATTAATGGCCTTCGTCGGGAAGGCATTGCGATACTACGGCCGTATCTGGAAGTTGACACTCCCGAAGCTAAGGGGCCTCTTTGTCCCCTCGACCTTGATCAGCTTTAACTAGCAGCTGACAAAGTGGAGGGCCACGAAGAAATCCACCCCCCCTTCGCACCCCTCGCCCGCATGGCCCACTCAAAGGTGGCCAGTCGAGCAATGGCATTAGCGTGGAGCTGCAGAAGCCCCACGTAGATGTGGCGGAGCACCTCCTCAAACAACAGCACCGAGGGAAAACCCAAGCCCGCCTCAAAGAAGGCCTCAAACACCACGACCTTATGGGCCAGGGACTTCAGGACCTCCTCGCCCAGCAGAGGTCGAGCAATAGCTTGGGAGGGAATCTTCCCCTCCCTAACCATCTGGTTGAGCTCCTCATCACCGATGACAGATGCCCCTAGCACGGTGGTTTGTAGCGAGTGCCTTTTGCTGGCACGCCGGAGCTCCACTTCTGGCGGCGACCCCATCAGCAACGGGAAAGCCAGCACCACCTGAGGGTCCCCCGCCATGGCTACGCCGACCAGCTCCCCCGCCTCCGAAGTTCCGGCTTCACTCGGGGTATTCAAGCCAGCCATACGAACCGCAGGAGGATGACGAAAGGCACTGGATTACAAGAGAGAGAAGAGTAGGGATCAAAGGATGACTCACGCAAAGCAAAAGACGCCAAAGACAAAGGCAGATGAAAACGAGGAGTTGGCGAAAAGGTCGCTCTGAGCAATCCCCCTCCTGCTACAAATAGGGAGCAGCTTGCCCCCCCCAGGCAGCGGGCGCACGCACCGTCCTTTTTCCTGCCAGGCCGAAATCATGGGGGAGCGAAACTGACTCCCTTGACCCCCCCCCCCCCAACGACAAGACGACACGTCCCACGCTTGCCTGACAGGGCAGGACTGCACCTTTCCCCAGGGCGCATTCAATGTCCCCTGTCGCCAACGTCAACCAGCATGTCGTTTTGTCACACGGGTCAAACCGTCCTAGACAAGCCAAGCAATACTTGAACTACGAGCCATCAACCACAAGCCAGGGACCGTCGGAAGCTCTACTCCGAAGGAACCGCGGGCTCGACCGCTCCGCTAGCCGCCCTCGCGAGGGGCTACTGTTGGGGGTCGTTATCAAGGACCCCTAATGGCCCTTGGCTTAATAAACCCGGCCTCCTAAAGGCTCAGCCTCTCGAAGCCTCTGCCTTCTGAAGCCCTGGCCTTCTGGAGCCCTGCCTCCCGAAGGCTCAACCTCCCAAAGGCTCGACCTTCCGAAGCCCCGGCCTTGTAGAGCCCAGCCTCCCAAAGGCTCAGCCTTCCAAAGCCCCAGCCATTTGGAGCCCTGCCTCTCGAAGGCTCAGCCCCCCAAAGGCTCGGTCTCCCGAAGCCTCCGCCTTGCGGAGCCCTGACCTTCCGAAGCCCTGCCTCCCAAAGGCTCGGTCTCCTGAGGCCTCAGCCTCCTGAAGCCCTAGCCATTCAGAGTCCAGCCTCCCGGAGGCTCAACCTCACAAAGGCTCGGTCTCGCGAGGCCTCATCCTCCCGCTGCCCGGGCTGGCTTCCCGGAGGCTACTGGGTGAGTCATCAGGCCTCAGCAAAGATCTTCCAAAAGGTAAGCATCGGTCGTACTTTGCCTGCGAGGAGGTGATCGGCATTAAATACCTAGGCTAGTGGACACCACTCTGACACCCCGGCATGACAGTGCGGCACTGGGCCGCAGTTGGCGACCGGCTTGCCCCCTTCAGGGGGCAGGCACCACGATAATTACCACCTTGGATATTTATCTCCCCAATAGGGTAGAAGGTAGTTATCCGGGATAAGACCTAGTAATTCAATCAGATCCCGGATATTTGTACATTATGATAACTTGTACACCAAGCTATGCACGGCTCTAAAAATAGGAAGCCATGGTCCTCTGGGTACGGGATGGGCAAGATAGCAAAAAAGATACAAAGGTGAAAACAGACCAAGTCACGCTGTGATACTCCTTCAAGTGCGATCCATTTTTCTACCATCAATACATTCGTGGTGTTCCTTCCTCTTAAACTTTGTCTCCAAGCTTGAGTCTCTTCCTTAGAAGAACCTCTCGCTGTACTTGCTGGGGCAAGACGAACTCTTACTCCAACAAATAGTATGCCTAACTCGCCACATAAAATTCATGGCGGTGATCATTTGATTGTTAGACAAGGTGCTCAAAACTTGATGTGCATGTATTGACATATCATGTTCATTAATTTCCTATTTGAAAATAACGTCATGGTGCTCCAGCATATATTGGGTTAAATGAACCAACTTTTCTAACTCTTAGTATTGATTAGGTTGTTTCAGAAGATAATAAATATATGCTTCGCGTGCATGTGTTTGCACACACTACGTCAGGACAGGGATGTAGTAAAACACATATGTGCTACTATATATCAATAAATGTGTTACTGAGGTTTGTAGTAACATATTTGATATGTGTCCTTGTTGCCTATATTACTATGGTAGGATCTATTCTCACACATAATAGTTATTACTATATGTAATAAAAGGTGTTACAACTAACATATAGTAACACGTATGATATACATTATTATAGGCAGTAGTAACACATTTTTCATAACTATAGTAACATTATTTGTAAAATATTTTATTAGTTGTAATCACACATCTAGTAACACATTTTTGAAATATTACAACCCAGTTCTTGATGATTGGCAAAACGTAGTAACACCTTTCTCTCACTATAGCAACACAATTAGTAACATCATTCTATAATTATAGCAACATGGCAATGTGATAATTGGTTACACTATTGTTTCATCAATGATAGAGAAAATGTAAGAATGATACACGATAACACAAATCACCATGATTATCATAACATTGAAACCATGAACATATATATAGAAAATAATAAAAATAGCATGTTACATGATAACACACATCACCATGATTATAATCATAACATCCGTCAAAAGAATAAATATGGATGTTGTTGGCATAATTCCACAGCATCCATAGCATTGACCAAAGACTAAGACCCTTTTCCTTCTTAGCTGGCTCGGGTAACTTTGTGCGGCGTTTTGAAGACAGCGATAAACACCCACTATTTCCCATACCAGCCCTTGGTTCTACAAATTTATCGTCATCGCATAGGATCTTTAAGTTGCCAGAATTTGATTTTTTTTCATTCAGGACTTGCAGCCTTGTATCATAGAAATGCTAGTCATCTTCATCTGAAAATTTATCTAACTCTTGTCGCCCAACATCATCAGAACATTCTATGTTGCTCCTCTCTGATTGAAAAGTTAACAGTAAGCACACATATTAAAGCTTAAGGGAAAAGAAAACCTTGACAAAACAAATCAGAAAAAACAAAGAGCAGCGACCATACATCTTTTGGAGATGGAGTTAATTTTAATTTAAGCCCACATGTTATTCAGCATTTATGCTCAGCTGAAACATATGGCACACGGCATTTTGGCAGGATAGTATAGGGGGAAAACATGCATCATGAATGCAAAAAAGGATAATAAAGCAAGCATAACCAATAAAGGAAAGCAGAGAATTAAAAAAAAAATCAAGCACCACTACATTTTCCAGGTTCAGAGTAGGAGTACTCAGGTTTCATCAAGTGCAGATGAGGCTTTTTGACATTAGCAGTATCATCTGCATTAAGTGCCTGAAAAACAGTATATCAGCATGAAGCCATGAAGATAAATTGTGACATAGTCAACAAGGTGAATGTGTACAAGACAGATTTCCACATCAGTCAGTTTCAAGTTGGTTGATAGGGCATAAATCTATGTTCTACGATGAGAACATGGCCAAAAGAAAATAAATATAGATGTGTTACTGAAGATCCTTAATAGAAATCAAAGCGTCTAAAGTAGTTCCTTTTTTTTTGCTAGACATGTGATACCATTCAAGGAACGCGGGGATCTACCATTTTAAATGGATCTACCATTAGCTTGTGTAGTTAGGAAAGGGCACCATAAGTACCAATGGGTGAGGGGGCAACATAGAAATTTAAACGAAACTTTAAAGTGCTAAATTAGGCATCAAGATCCTTTTGCAGCTCACATTAATCCAACAGTTGATAGATTATGATAAGAGTGGGGGTAACATGACTTTACTAAACTACCAGTAGGCATATCCTGCTGGAAAGTTACCTCATGCTGTCGTCAAAGACTGCCGAGAAAGCTCAAATATTCTTCACAGTGTTGTTTCATCTGTGCATAATACTGAGAGAATTCTGAATGGACAATCTGTTCAGAGTCTGGGTCGAGCTTCCTCACCAAGGCCTTCTGCGTGCAAATGATTCCTTAGCCTCACTGTAGAAAATGATGCATCATTCTGGTCTAATAAACCCCCATTAGGAGAAGATTTAGCTCGGGAAGATACCAGGGCTTCAATCCAAGCCACTCGGTCGTTAGCAGAGTCCGTTCTCAGCTGCAGCATCTTGGTCGGAGTACTTATGTAGAACTGCCTATCATCTGACTTACTTTCACTCAGAAGAAAGAAAAGAAATGATCCAAATTGGAGAGTATTTTGAGGTGAGAAATGATCCAAATAGGAATCGTCCTCACCTTCTCAATCTTGTGGAGTGCCGAGGGAAGGCAGAGGGATTTGGTAGAGTGGCGGGGGCAGAGGGGGTCAGACCTGCCTGGCCCCGGCCGCTCCCTCCTCAACCGCGCAGGGCAGCTCCGGCCCTTCTCTTGTGGAGGCGTAAGGCTGTAAAATGCAGCCGGCGCGGTGCACATCGGCCGGTGGCACCGAGCACGATGTAAGGAGGAGCGAGAGGTGGCTCGCGGGGAGAGATGGGATGCTGCGTCGGGGAAGGTGGCGACGGGCGCTGCCGTTGGTAGATGCGGAGGCCAGCAGCCTGAGCGAGGAGCAGGCAGCGGCGCCGGAGGAGGAGAGGTGGACGGAAGGTGGAGGCGGCAGGGTGGGATCCAGAGAGTTCGAGCAATGGAGAGGAAAGGAAGGAGGGGAGAACGTCGCGTGGTAGAGATCCGATGGACGAAAATCGCGTCGGATCTGTTAACGCCGGATTCAGCTGTCCAGGTCGCGACACGTGGATCAATCACAGATTGAGAAAGCCACGGCCTTCAGAGTATATACATATATACATATACACATATATATGTAAATATATATATGTATATATGTATATAGTCTGATAGCTATGCGCCCGTTTTTATTTTAAGCATGACAAAAGAAGACTAAAAAATTGGTCCACAAATTTTGTACATTTCAATGTTTCTTTATGAAATTATTAATGTTAAACACAATCAATTAATTATAGAGAAAACAATAGTACGTTTATTCATACATATAGTTTTAACATGTAGGTGGAAATAATACTAACTAAAAAAATTTATTTCATATTTTTTTGAGTTTTAGATACTTTTCTTTGCATTTTAGTTTTTTTAGCTGATTTATTAATATAACTAATATTCATTTAGACATTTTTCTAGAATTTTCCAAAAAATTACATATATATGTATACGTATACATGTATACCTATATATACATATGTATACAAGTACACATATACATATACATATATACATATACATATATACGTATATATACATGTACATACATAGGGCCCATTGCTACAATAGCTACAATAGCTATAGCATGAGAATTCAGGGATTCCAGGCACTTTAGTATATAATAGTTGATAAGATAAGATGTGTTACTGCATATATTTGTGTTTCTGTAGAACATTTTTGTGTGACACGTTAGCACTTGATGGAGTATGTGTTACTGACTAACTTTGTAACACATATGACGTGTTACTGTAATATTTCGTAGTAACACATTTTTTAAGTAGTGACATCTCGTGCATCGTTTCCTGACGCGATGATTCTGGTTCTAATTCCCAACTTTTATGTGAACTACTATCAATGTGTTTTCTTGCGAATTCAGTAGTTGTTAGATTTTCTTGCGAATTCGTGAAGCTTCTTGTACTTGTATCAACACTCAACTAAAGCATTGATTCCTAAAAAAACAACTAGTGTGCTGAACAAACCTCTTTCTTTTGTTCGATCAAAAGATTGGATATATGAATCTAGACCAGCTATTCCTACAGCTTTCAATGTCACCATGTTAAATTCATTGTGCATGTCATTTTCTCATATTAGATACAAATTTAATCCAACTCTTCATGGATATGTTTCACAAGGAGCTCAACATGAGCATACATTTTTCAATGACTCAATTACTAAAGCTTACATGCGTCAAATGACATGTGAACAATAGCTAACATCTAAATTAAATGTTTTTCTATGTTTGTGATCGCTTATATATAATGCAATGATCTATTTTCTTACATTACTCTAGTACTGCAAGTTAATTTGGAGCACATACAACAAAAATTTAAGTGGACAACATACTTGATACTCAAATATGTAGAGAAGTTTTACAAATATGCATATACATATTGGTCCTCTTTTATTTGCCAGATGCATCCAAGTTTTAATTGATTTGGCAACCTACTTTCTTACAAAAATTCATCCCCTTTTATCATTAGTTTAAACTTGCAGTGAAAAATAAACTAACGGATTTTTTTAAGTGAAAATCCTAAATATACTAGGCTCAACTAGTGCACAATCACTCTAAATAAGAGCAGAGGTTACAATCCTGGGGTGACAAAGATACTCAAATCTAGCAAAAGATATGCAACAAGATGAAGATCCATCACGACAAGGAAGATTCATCTACCACAACACTAAAGACATGAAGATCTACCTTTGTGCCTCTACCAGTTTTAGTTCTTCGAGTTATAGGAGGATTTTCCCTAATCTTCAGAAATGTTAGAGCGATATTAGTAGTGTGTGTTTGTGTTGTGTGCCTTGTGTGATTTGGTTTTTTTTTTCTGTTTGAGTGCTGGAATGCATTGTAGGATGCTTTAGCATCTGGTAATAACGGTATTCCTTATATATCTCTATAGTTAATAGTATAGCTGGGTTTTCTCCTTTTAGTCCCTTATCTTCTTGCCCCAACCTTCTGCCTCAATCCCAATCAGATTGTGAACGTAAAGAAAGATTAGCTTGGTAAAGGTACCAACAACAATAACAACAAATCTAGTAGGTGCCACTTCAATTCAACAAGGAACAATTTTTGGAGACACAGACTTAAATCTTTCAAAACATAGCTCAGAATATGGAAAGTCTACTAAACATTGTTGAAGCTCTAGGTGCAGAAGACAAGCGTAGAAAGCAAGGCAACATCAAGAAGAGGAAGAAATCCTTTGAAGACCATCAAGCAAACAACAATTCTCGGCTACGTTCCACTCCTGAACAAGCACTTTGTTCTGTCAACTAGGAAGTTTCATATGTCAAGAGAAAATTTGCAGAGTACCCTTACAAGGAAGGTGTGTTTTTGCTGTGAAGAAGAAAGACGCTATACCAATCGATGTCTCCTGAGGATCCTTGTACCTGACGATAAGAAGGTATGTGTCCATTGTGGAGAACCTACGTGTTGGGTCAAAAGATGTCCCATGAAGCACCCCGCACGGAATTGGATCAACCCCAAACCACATATGAAGATCTCAGTTCAACATTCGGACTGTCACGATTTTCAAGTTGTAACTCAATATAGCCATGATCGATGAGATCCCATCAAGCTCACAGAAACTCAGTAGGCACCAAAAAAAAGAGGGTGATATATTCCATGTCAAAGGCTACAAGTCTATCTACTTCTCAAGAACTAGAAATGTAAGTCAGAGAAGTCTGCTCCTTTTCAAGGGGGTAGTCTTCCTAGCTAATCTCTTGGTTTTCGAATCTAAAGACAGATATTGGAAACGACTAATCAACAAAGGTAATGAGGTAATAAAGTGTGCTAAAGGAAGGATAAGAAGGTCTTACCACAAAAGTGATTGTTAAGAATAAGTACTCTTTCCTCGTAATTAGGATATGCCTTACTAAATCTTCATGGATAAGAAGGTCCGCCAAGATCAATCAACAGATGAGAAGATCATTAAAAAAATAATAAAGGAAACTTATCAGGAGTGCTAAAGCTACGGAATTCTCAGGAATCAGAAAGCACTAAGATGTATCATGATCTCAAGGATTCTTATCGGTAGTATGGAAACAAGAGTGGTGTAGCAAAGTATATAGTCCTATATGACACATATCAAAAAAGTTAGAATAGTATATCAGAGACAACTACAACCGTTGAAGATACCAGCAATGGAATATCCGAGAAAATCCAACAAACTCAGGGTAATTAATCAAGATTTATTGAGACAGTAGGGAAAGTCGTCAAAAGCAAAGTGAGTAGAGTATGTTAGGGCAATGAGGTTAACACTAAGAAGAAAAGGCAATTTGGAAAGCGAGAAGAAAACTTGAAGATCAAGATCCCTTGTCTCATTTTTGATCTGCTTGAATCTCGAGGGTGAGATTCCATTAAGGGGGGTAGATTTGTAACACCCTTATTTTCAGATTTCTCAAATTTCTAAAATTTTCCAAGATTATTGAATAGCTTCACCAGTAGAATAGGTTTAAAACCTATTTTCATAAACAATCAATCAATATAGGTTATTATTTTGTATGCATTGCATGCTGAGTTTTGTTAGGAGTCAGGTAAATGCATTAGAGTTCTTTTTTCTTTTTCTTTCTCTTTGGTGTTTTGAGTGAAAAAGATTTTGAAAAGGTTTTTACAAAACTCAGTAGTAAATTAGATATGGATCATAATGGTTGGAATTCAAAATCTTTAAATTCATCATCTATTCAATCCTTGATCATACCTGATCCTTCCCTAGTTCAATTCAAATCTTATCAAAATTCTTGTTTAAAGACAATCTCTCCTCTTTCTCAAATTCTACCCAAATCCAAATTCAAATTCCTTATCTACTCCTATTTTTGTTCAACCTCATTTTTCGTTTTTCTTAAATTCACTCCAAGCTCAATTCAAATTCAAACCCTATTCAAATTTCTCTGCAAAAGTATCTTTTCTAAACCCTAGATATACCTAAAGTGTCTTTGGGCTCAATCTTGCTAAAATCCAAACCCTTAGCCAAGTCTTGTAGATGGCTCAATAAAGGATCCATGAAATGTGCAAATTTTTGCGGAGTCCTAGATAGTCTCATCTTCTAATGAAGTTTTGGAGTTCAAAATGACCTCAAAGTTGAGAGATTCAATTTGAACATATGGAAGTTCCCTTTTGGATAATGGAGCTAGGAGTTATGGCCCCCAAAATCAGTGTTGCGCAGATAAGTCTGAGTTCAAATAGTTTATCTTGTGGTGCATTTTTGAAAATCAAGATGGCATTTTCACAAGTTCTAATGAGTACCTAAGTTGTACATCTTTTCAAGTAGTACAATTTAGAGTCTAGAAACATTCAATTTAGAGTCTGGACAATAGAGATACTATCCTTGGAATAGAGAGCTATGAAAAAGGAAACCCTAACCGACTTGAACTCGAACCCGATTCGTGTTCGGCTAGGACTCCACTTCAACCAGCCTCCCCTAGCCCTATAAATATGAGTTGCACACCCTCTCCTACCCCTCTTTCATGCCCCCAAGCCCTAGACGTCGCTGCTGCCCTATCCGTACGCCGTCGTTCGCCGGAGCCGCCGCCGCCACTGCTGCCTGTGATGTGCTACCTCGTCATTTTCTCCCGAATCCTCCTTTCTCAACCATCAAAGCAAGGTGAGGACCCCTTCTTCTCCTTTCTCCGCGCACGCACCGAATTTGCATTCATGTTCCCCATCAATCTAAAAGTCATACCGATGCACCAACCACGTCACGGCGTGTCCCATCGAGTATTCTATATGATCCTAGGAGCCTATCCCCGTTTGTGCAGCGACACGACCGTAACGCGATTACTAACCACTGCATGTCATAGCCATCACCTACATCATCTTCATTTGTCATTCTTCCTCTCAGGGGATGATCTACCAAAACCCATGCCATAGTATTGTGTTCCTGGGATATATGGACATCTCTGTTCAAACGGTTTCTCAATTTTCATAGCCAATCTCTGGGAACGCGAGCATCTTCGTTGCTGCATCTGTTCGCGGTCACCACCAAACCTAGCAGCAGTCATCGCTATTTTGACACTACCTCAGATGACCCCTTCCAAAACCAACCATATCGTTGAGTTAGTATTTCTGTGTTCTACGCCATGATTCACTTGTTTCACTGAAACGCCATCGAATTCCGATATCGATGTTAGTGGCCACGCGCCCGATCGCTGTCTTTGACGAAACCAGAACCACCACCGCTACCTAGAGTCACCGGTAGTATCCTTAACCTAGAAGTGCAACCTTCGGCCTTTTTGATCCATCATGGGTGGTCGAGACTAGATCTCAGCGTATCCCTTCTTTAACCCAAGATGGTACTTGCATAGCATGCCAAGTCAGCACCACATCATTCTTCTTAGCCTAGTCAGCGAAGTTTGGTCTACCCTACACTTCTTGAATCTTGCGCAATGATGTTGTCAAGCCCGACGTAGTGATTGTGCAATAAACTCTTTTTCCATAGGAAGATAGTTCCAGTAAATCAGCATTATCTTTTCAGTCTAATCCATCTCCCGAAAGCTTTTCTCTTTTCACCTTAACTCTGATTTAAGCGATTCTTGCGTCTAAATATTTCTAAAATCTTACCTATCCAACCATAGTATTTTTAAAGTGTTTTAATGATGTTTGGTATGTTGTTCTTAGTATTTTCCTTTGTGTTGTTTATCGGTAGTTCTCGCGATTAGTCAATAACATTCTGGAGCAGTTCGAGTGACTTCACGACGAAGATTTTGACAACACTGAGTAGCATTGTGTAAAAGGCAAGTGTTCTTGATCATCTTGAACCTATGATTTAAACTCTTTTTGTTTTACAAAATTGCATGTAGTGTCTGTCAATATGGGTAGTCGCCTATGTTAGGGTTTTCCCGAGATTTTTCCCTTATCATCCCTTGGAACCTAGATAGTTTATGGTTAGGTATCTTTGGTGGGTAGATTTCTCAGCCATGCTTTTGGAATGTTGAGAAGTGTCATATACTTGATTAATGAAGTTATTCAACAATGGTCATTAATGTGTTAATGGTGTAGCAACATGGAACCTTAGGCCTTGAGCAAAGTGGTTTTGGTGGTTGTAATGGTTATGTTGTTGGTTTAGTGTTTGCTTTAGTGACCTAAGTAAGGATCGGTTCGTGGAGCGACAACCCAAGAAATATCGTATCAACCAAGAGACCTGGTATGGGATAGGCCTGGTCTATTAATTAGTGGATTCCAGTTTTTGTGCGTGCCAAATGGAAGAGTGGATGTGTGGGGATAGCTAAGCTCATAACCATTTGGTTAGTAGTATGAGATGTGTAGTGGAAGGGAAGGGTGAAAACTTTCTGAAAACTACAAGGCGCAAAAGGGGGCTTCTGGGTGGGGCGAAAACCACTTTTGATAGCGGTGAAACCTAGCAGGCATGCACATACTGAATGAACCTTTATAACGGCTTTGAAGTGACTTTCCTGGTGACACACTACTAGCGTGTGTTAACTGTTTAGCTAATACAGTAACATGGAAATCACGACTTGTGGGGAAAGCTGGACAACCTATGCAGAGTGTAAAATCTGATATATCAGTCATGCTCACGGTTATGAGAGACTTGGATCCTCATATGATTAGTGGGTTGTGGTTATGGGTTATGGTTATGGGTTATAGTACAATGAGTACTAGACGATTGTGGTATGCAAGGTGGGGAGACTTGTGTGCTGGGTGTTGGACTATATGAGTTACATTCACTTAATAATTGTTTAATATTTTTTGAATCCAAATATGTTTTCATTACTCGCATTTATGCAAATATACCATGTGTTAGCCTATTCTTGATATAAGCCTGCATATCATTATCTTTCCCACACTTGCTGAGCATGTCATGTGCTCACACTTGCTATTTTCCCTATGCCATGCGATATGTGTGGTGCTACTCAGTGAGTGAAGATGTTGAAGACTATCAAGATGAGGTTGTGATGTTCTAGGCTCGTGTCTCCCGGTCAGTTGCCTGCGGTGTTATTGGGCACCAGCGTTTCTGTTCCACTGCAGATATTTTTATAGAAGATAATATATGTCAATTGCTGTAAGAGTTTAAAGTTTATTTAATAAAATCATTGCTTTTGTTACTTCACCTGTGACGTCCTTATGTGTGTTGAATATCCTAGGCACACATAAGACACATCTGGTTTTGTCCGTTAAAACTGGGTGTGATAAGAGGTTCCTACGTCTCCATTTAGAGGCTCAGACACACTTAAGCCGGGCCTCTCTCAGCCCTTTTCCTCACCAAGCTCGGCCACACTTGAACTTGGGTTTTCTCTTGATTTCTTCCCTTCTAAAGGTGAAATTGAAGCCTTTACAAACTTCCAATGGCACATCACAACCTTGGATGCTCACCTGCGATGCCTAGCTGCCTAGGAGTTCTAAGCTCCAAGAGTAATAAACGCTTTGCAAACTTCTCGCTGATGAACTCAAGTGCTCAAGAATAGAGTTTAGCTCACTTGCACTCAACCTTTCAATCTCCCAACCCAACTCACTTTTCTTCTCAAATCACACACTAGATTAGAGTGGGGAGGAGTTCTTTTGGCTCTAGAATGTTTTCCTTTCATGCCCAAGCAGCAGCAACAAAGAATGGGGGTGATAGGGCATATATACCCAAACCCAAAAACTAGCCGTTACACAACTTTTTGTATTGATCCAGAGTATCCGGGTCAACCCGGTCTCCGGGTTGGGACTAGAACGCATAACCGAGAGCACTGGATGGAGTATAACTCAAAGGGTCCGGAACCTAGAGTCTCCGGGTCAACCGTAGTATCTGGGTGAAACACTTAGGCTCTAACAGACCACTCGGCTCGGAACCTTACCTAGAGACTCCGGACAACCCAGAGTATCTGGGTCAACCCGGAGTATCCGAGTTCAGCATAGTTGGCCCTCTGAAAAACGACGATAATTTTTGATCCCGAAATCCGATTTCAACAATTTTGGACTCTATGGAAAGATTATTCAGAGAGCTACACATCCCAATTAAATTTATGACCTCAAACACATTGGATCAAACTAGGAACATTCAAAAACCAAAGTTGGACACTTCCACACTTTCTGCACTGAGCTCCTTAAGGTAACTCTCACTTTGGGTTGGCTAGAAAACTCTTGGGCATTGAGACACGACAAATAGCTCACGTTGCATCCCTCTTAATAGTGCAGCATACCTATACTCAATTTCAAAGATCAAACATGTTGAATCACAATGAGCCTTTGAATACATTCAAGTACTACTTCTTTCTTTCAAACTTATAGGGTTGCCAAGTTTTATATCATCGTCACTCTATCTCTTCTTGATTCTTCATGTGATTGATGTGAATCATCGATAGCTTCACATAACCTCGCAGGGTATAGGTGCAAAGCCTTCACTCGCTCTTCACCACTGTCTTGGTCCTTCGATGCCAAGCCATTTGCTTGCTCTTCACCCCCGGATGGTCTATCGTAGCCGAGTCTTGCTTGCACTTCACCATTTTGCCATAAAAAAACATCTTTGTATTTGACATCTTCAATAAATTCATTTTATCATATATGAAGTCCAATCTTATTCTTCACTCTTGGCATATACTCAACTCAACTCATGCCTTCTTATGGATCCTAACCCTAACTCATCTCAAGCATGAAGCAAATGGGTTAGTCCATAAAACTCAATTGGCAACTTTTATACCTTAAGTTACTTGATCTCCCCAAGTAACTTATTAGCCTTCATGCATATTATCAATCTTATTGAGCTTCTCCATCTCCTCATGAGCATCACCTAGCATCACTAAGAGCATCATTCATCTTGATGCACATACAATTTCGCCATTTACCTAGAGCTTATGCATATCTCTCCTCCATGCATCACCTATGAAACAACCTACTAACAATTATCAACAACGTTGTTAGTCCATATGTATTGTCATTAATTACTAAAACCACATATAAGGGCTAGATGCACTTTCACTTACCACTACTACAGAAAGGGTCATTTATGCCCTGTTATCAATGCCGATACTATTACAACCGCAGTGATAATTTATCACTATTGATTCATAACCTCAAGGGAAATATAAAAAACCAAGCCAGCAAAAATCGGTAATGGTAATTACTATCATTGTTGGTTCTTGTTACGAATCGGCAGTGATTCCATCTACACACTGGCAGTGATAATTTGATGTACCGCTGCCAATTGATAACAAAAACCGGCAGTGATACCAACACATAAAAATATGTGTCATTAATAACCAATAGTGATAGCCCAAAACTGTACGACTTCCAACCCCCGCCTACTCAGCTTCTCTCGAAAGCCTTTAAAGTTAACTCTCCGGCACCTATTACTTAGCTCCCAACACTCGGTCCCACACATATGCACTCTTTCTATCTCTCTTCCGCCCTCTCCCCTCCACCGCCGCCACCGCCACTGCACGCGATGGAAACTTCACCACCATCTCCGTCTCTGGCTACTCCACTGCCCCCTCTTCCACCATCATCTCTGGCCACAACGCCCACCCATGTGCCTTCGTCCAACGATGAAGCTTCGGCGCTGCCAAAGAACTCGGACGAGGCATGGTCCTTGGATTCCAAATCCGCGGGGTCCCCCTCCGATGATGAAGTTCGGAACTACATCATCGATGAGCCAAAGCCAAAGAGGCTCTAGAACTCAGATGAAGAGGAGGAGGAGGATTACGACGCCAATGTCGACGACTACTTCATCACATTGTGGCCGAACCCAACTAGCTGTGGTAGGCGCACGCGGCGGGTGCAGCTGGTGGCTTCTTTTGTGATGATGTAGAACCGGCAATCTTAGGGTTCTTTTGTGCGCACACGACTGCACCATTTATTGGTGTACATTGACTTAATAAATTATTAGCGTGATTTAAACTAGTGATCCTAGAGAAGAGTAATATAAAGCTGAGATAAATTATTGCCTACCGGTTTTAATTTCAATTTTTTCCCTGGATTGAGTATCACTGTCGGTTCGTAGCTGGAACTGGCATTGATAAGTATATCAATTGCAGAATGGAACCGAGAACCGACAATGATACAAACTATATCACTGCTAATTTGTGGCTCCAACCAGCAGTGGTAAGGGATGTAATTTTTGAACTGGCAGTGATGACCCTTTCTGTAGTAGTATGTTATGCAATTATTACGTGAAGATATTAATTACTCGGTAAGAGGAACTTCCATGCACTAAGCTGTAGACATTCATTTTGACACACTTGATTCCTAAATGTGTGAAAACAATATATGCACATGACCATGTTATGGCACATCAACATTCAACATTTGAGGGGAAAATTTAAGTCTACTTAAATATGTGTCACACCTAGTTTTAACGGCCAAAACCAAATGCGGCTTATGTATGCCCAGGATGTTCAACACACATAAGGACGTCACAGGTGAAGTAACAAAAGCAATACTTTTATTAAATAACGTTAAACTCTTACAGCAATTGACATGTATTGTCTTCTAACAACACCGCAGGCAACCGACTGGGAGACACGCGCCTAGAACGTCACGACCTCGTCTTGATAGTCTTCAACATCTTCACTCACTGAGCAGCAGCATACATATCGCATGGTATAGGGAAAATAGCAAGTGTGAGCACATAGAGTACTCAGCAAGTGGGGGAAAATAATGATAAATTTGCGTAAATGCGAGTAATGAAATCATATTTGGACTCAAAAGCGTTAAGCAAATTAAGTGAATGTAACCCATACAGTCCAACACCCAACATACAAGGCTCCCCACCTTACATACCATAACCGTCTACTACTCCCTGTACTATAACCAAAATCACAACCATTTAGTACTCCTTGTACCAGAACCATGACCACAACCATCTAGTACTCCCTATACCAGAACCATGACCACAACCAAACTCATAACCACAACCCATAATCACAACCCATAATCACAACCCACTAATCATGTGAGGATCTAAGTCTCTCATATCCGTGAGCACGGCTGTTATAACAGTTTTACACTCTGCAGCGGTTGTCCAACTTTCCCCACGAGTCAGTGAATTCTATGTTACCGTGTTCGCGAAACACTTAACGCACGCCAGTGGTGTGCCGTCAAGAATTACTGTATGACATTTGCCACTAACCAAAGACTAATCCAGTATGTGTCTGCCCACTAGGTTTCTCTGCCAGGCTTTACGCAATCTAAGCTCCTACCCAGAAGCCCCCTTTTGTGCTGACCCAACACACACTGGATAGAATCTAATCAGTATGTCACGCCTTACCTATATCAGCCTCGTGGTTGGTACGTTACTTCTTGGGTTGTCGCTCCACGAACCGGTCCTTACTTAGGTTACTTGAGCAAACACTAAACCAACATCATAACCATGACAACCATCAAAACCACTTTGCTCAAGGTCTAAGGTTCCATGTTTCTAGACCATTAACACATTAACGACCATTGTTGCATATGTTCATTAGTCAAGATTATGACACTTCTCAACATCCCAAAAGCATGGCTAAGCAATCTACCTACAAAGACACCTAACCATAAACCATCTAGGTTCCAAGGGATGATAAGGGAAAATCTAGGGAAAACCCTAACATAGGTGACTACCCATCATATTAACACTGCATGCAATTTTGTAAAACAAAACATTTAAAAATATAGGTTCAATATGATCAAGGACACTTGCCTTTTTCCCAATGCTGCTCAGTGTTGTCAAAATCTTGGTCTTGAAGTCCCTCGAACTGCTCCAGAACATTATCAACTAATCGCGAGAACTACCGACAAACAACACAAAGGAAAACACTAAGAACAACATACCAAACATCATTAAAACACTTTAAAAACACTATGGTTGGATAGGAACAATTTTAGAAACGTTTAGACACAAGAATCGTCTAAATCAGAGTTAAGATGAAAAGAGAATAGCTTTGAGAGATGGATTAGACTGAAAAGGAAACTATCTCCCAATGGGAAAGACTTTATTGCACAATCACTGTGTCAGGCTTGACAACATTATTGCGCAAGATTCAAAAGTGTAGGGCAAACTAGACTTCGCTGACTAGGCTAAGGAGAATGATGTGGCGCTGACTTGGCATGCTATGCAAGTAACATCTTGGATTAAAGAAATGATACACTGAGATCTAGTATCGACCACCTATGATGGATCAAAAAGGCTGAAGGTTGCGCTTCTAGGATAAGGATACTAATGGTCATTCTATGTAGCGGTGGTGGTTCGGGTTTCGTCGAAGACAGCGATCGGGTATGTGGCCACAAACATCGATGTCGGCTTCAGTGGTGTTTCAGTGAAATGAGGGGAGCATGGTGTAGAATGCGGAAAGACTAACTTAGCGGTATGGTTGGTTTTGAAAGGGGTCATCTGAGGTAGCGGCAAAACAACGATGACTGCTTCTAGGTTTGGTGGTGACCGCGAACAAATGCAGGAACGAAGACGCTCGTATTTCAGGAGATTGGCTATGAATTTTGAGAGACTGTTTGAATAGAGATGTTCATATATCCCGGGAACACAATTCTATGGCATGGGTTTTGGTAGATTATCCACTGAGAGGAAGAATGATCAGCATAGATGAGACGGGTGATGGCTGCGACATGCTGTGATTGGCAATGGCATCCTGGTCGTGTCGCTGCACAAACGGGGATGAGCTCCTAGGGTAATGTAGAAGACTCCATGGGACACGCCGTGACACGGTTGGTGTATCCATACGGCTTTCAGATTGACGGGGAATGCGAATGCAAATCCAGTGCGCGTGCAGAACACGTCTAGAAACCGGACAGTGGGTATGTCGACCTTGATTTCGATAGTTTGGCTAATCTACTAGCCAAACCGGTTGGTGAGGGCGTGGGGAACATCATGGGACACGCACTGGTGAAAGGGCATGGTGATTTTACCTCTGGTCGGTCGGGAACATCGATGCCAATCGGCTACAGCGCGGCTATCTCGCGGCTGTCCGCGACGGCGACGACCATGGCGGCATAGATCGGGCTTTGGCCGGGGCTAGGGCTTGGCTAGGGACTTAGTATGATGCTAAACAGTAGTAAGAGAGGAGAAGAAGAGATCCTCACGTTGCTTTGATGGTCGAGGAAGGACGATTCGCAGAGAAGACGACATAGCGCATCACGGGCGGCGGCGGTGGCGGCTCCGGCGAACGGCGGCGCTCCGGCAACGCACGGACAGGGCAGCAGTGACTTCTAGGGCTTGGGGGCATAGAATAGAGGTAGAAGAGGGTGTGCAACTCATATATATAGGGCTAGAGGCTGCTGGTTGAGGTGGAGTCCAAACCGAACATGATTCGGATTCGAGTTCGAGTCGGTTACGATTTTCTTTTTCGTAGCTCTGTATTCCGAGGATGATATCTCTGTTGTCCGGACTCCAAATTGGACGTTTCTTGATTCTAAATTGTAGTAATCGAAAATATCTACAACTTTGGTAGTCATTGGAACTTCTGAAAACGTCATATTGATTTCCAAAAATGCGCCACAAGATAAACTGTTTCAACTCGGACTTCTCTGTGCAGCACTGATTTCGGGGGCCATAACTCCTAGCTCCATTATCCAAAAGGGGACTTCCATAGGTTCAAATCGAAGCCCTCAACGAGACCTACAACTTTGGTATTGTCATGATTTGCATTTGAGGCCATTTTAAACTCCGAAACATCATGAGAAGATGAGGCTATCCTGGACTCTGCGAAAATTTACAGATTTCGTGGATCCTTTGTTGGACCATCTAGAAGACTTGACTAAGGGTTTGGACTTGAGCAGGATTGAGCCCAAAGACACTTTAGGTATATCTAGGGTTTAGAAAAGAAACTTTTGCAGAGAAATTTGAATAGAATTTGAATTTGAATTGAGTTTGGAGTGAATTTGAGAGAAACGAAAAATGAGGTTGAACAAGAATAGGAGTAGATAAGGAATTTGAATTTAGATTTGGTAGAATTTGAGAAAGAGGAGTGATTGACTTTAAACAAGAATTTGGATAAGATTTGAATTGAACTAGAGAATGATCAGGTATAATCAAGGATTGAATAGATGATGAATTCAAAGATTTTGAATTCCAACCATTAAGATCCTTAACTTATTCACTACTGAGTTTTGTAAAAATCTTTTCAAAATCTTTTTCACTCAAAATACCAAAGAGAAAGAAAAGAAAAGAACTCTAATGCATTTACCTGACTCCTAGCAAAACACAGCATGCAATGTACAAGAAATAATAACCTATATTGATTGATTGATTAAGAAAATAGGTTTTAAACCTATACTACTATTGAAGCTATTTAATAATCTTGAAAAATTTTAAAAATTTGAGAAATTTGAAAATCAGGGTGTTACAATATGTAGGTGGCTTATGGATATATACAGTTGATGGACCTTTTGTATTTGTCATGTGCAATCAAGTTCGCGTGCAAAAAATTGCATATGCATATGTACTAACACATTATATATTTGTACAGACTTTGTGCACTAAACTTTTTCTCGCAGTTTGAAATTGACTAGACCTCTTTCTTGAAAAATGTTCATATTTATTAAATTATTGAACCAATTTGGTTTTTTGTGATTGTATCTAGCTACATCACGTTTTGCATTTGAACGTCACATAGTTGACAAATAAAGCACATCTCCCTCACATAAAATTGAGCAATAGCAAGCAAACATTATTATGCAATTTGGGAGTAAACTTGTTTGCCTAATTGTTGTTACTTGCTCAAGCAGAATGGTTCATTTGTTTGTAATTGTAATATTTTTCTCATAATTTATTTGGAGTTTTACATATTGATTTAATATAAAAATTGTCTAATGATGCATATAGCTCTAGTTTGCATACATCCCACAGTTACTAATTACACATTGATGCCTCTCGAGAAAGCTTGATGTAACAGACCAATTTCTAAAGCCAAAGGAAATAAAAACCTTTATAAAGAAAAATCCAAAACTTTTGTAAAACTACATAAACCCTAAGTGTGTATGTGTGTATATATGTATAAGAATTGTAACACCCTAATTTTCAGAATTTACAACTTTTTAAAAATTTTCAAGATTATTGAATAGCTTCACCAGTAGAATAGGTTTAAAACCTATTTTCTTAATCAATCAATCAAAATAGGTTATTATTTTGTGTGTATTGCATACTAAGTTTTGTTAGGAGCTAGGTAAATGCATTATAGTTCTTTTTCTTTTTCTTTCTATTTAGTGTTTTGAGCGAAAAAGATTTTGAAAAGGTTTTTACAAAATGCAATAGTAAATTAGTTAAGAATTTTAATGGTTGGAATTCAAAATACTTGAATTCATCATTTATGCAATCCTTAATTATACTTGATTCTTCTCTAGTTCAATTCAAATCTTATCCAAATTCTTATTTAAAGCCAATCTCTTTTATTTCTCAAATTATACCCAAATCCAAATTCAAATTCCTCTATTCTTGTTCGACCCCATTTTTTATTTCCCTTAAATTCACTCCAAGCTCAATTCAAATTCAAATCCTGTTTAAATTTCTCTACAAAAGTTTATTTTCTAAACCCTAGATATGACTAAGGTGCCATTAGACTTAATCCTACCCAAGCCCAAGACCTTGGCTAGCACACAAGTCATCTAGAAGGCCTAACAAAAAGGATACATGAAATCTGTAAATTTTCGCAGAGTCCTAGACAGTCTCATCTTCCTATGATGTTTTGGAGTTTAAAACGGTCTCAAATGCAAATCTTCACAATACTAAAGTTGTAGGTCTCGTTGAAAAGCTTCGATTTAAACCTATAGAATCCCCTTTTGGATAATGGAGCTAGGAGTTATGGCCCGCGAAATTAGTGCTGCACAGATAAGTCTGAGTTCAAACAGTTTATCTTGTGGTGGATTTTTGAAAATTAAGATAGCATTTTCAGAAGTTCCAATGAATTCTAAAGTTGTAGACGTTTTTGAGTACTACAATTTAGAGTATAGAAACGACCAATTTGGAGTCCATACGGTGGAGATATCATCCTCATAATAAAGAGCTATGAAAAAACAAACGTAACCGACTCGAACTCGAACTCGAACCCGATTCGTGTTCGGTTTGGACTCCACCTCAACCAACCACCCCTAGCCCTATAAATTGGAGTTGCACGCCCTATTCATGTTCGGCTTGATGCAGAGATTATGCAATAAAGCCTTTTCCCATAGTAAAATAGTTTCGGTAAATCAGCATTTCCTTTTCAGTCTAATTTATCTCCTGAAAGTTGTTCTCTTTTCATTTTAACTCCGATTTAGACGATGTTTGCGTCTAAATGTTTCTAAAATCATACCTATCCAACCATAGTGTTTTTAAAGTGTTTTAATGATGTTTGGTATGTTGTTTTTAGTGTTTTCCTTTTTGTTGTTTGTCGGTAGTTCTCACGATTAGTCGATAATGTTCCGGAGTAGTTCGAGGGACTTCAAGACCAAGATTTCGACAAAACTGAGCAGCATTGGGTAAAAGGCAAGTGTCCTTGATCATCTTAAACACAAATATTTGTTTTACAAAATTGCATGCGATGTCTGTCAGCTTGATAGGTAGTCACCTATGTTAGGGTTACCTAGTTCTTCCTTTACATTCCTTGAAGTCTAAGTGGTAGTTGATATGAGTCTCTTGGGTAGATTTGCTTACCTATGCTTTTGGGATGTTGGGAAGTATCATATACATGTTTAGTGGATATATGCAATGGTGATGATGAACTTGTTAGTAACATAGAACCCTAGGACTTGGGCAAAGAGTTGGTTTGGTTATGGTGGTTTATGTGGTGGGCTTGTCGATACGTTCCAAGAAATTTGATAGTTATTTTCCTGTTGATTTGATATTAGTGGTGGGCTTGTGGATACGTTCCAAGTAGAGATGTTATGTTTTGTTGGTTATTTCCTTGTTAGATAGTCTTTGCCCAAGTATCACATATAAGGACCGGTTTGTGGAGCGACAACCCAAGAAATACTGTACCAAACATGAGGCCGATATGGGTAAGGCTTAGCATATCAATTAGACACCTAGTTGGCATTCATGGGAATACCAGGACCTAATTGATGGACCATGCTTCATAGTGATTCTGCTGGTGGCACACCACTGGCGTGTGTTAAGTGTTTCGTGAACACGATAACATGGAAATCACGACTTGTAGCTAAAAGTTGGACAACCTCTGTATAGTGTAAAACTGTTATAACGGTCGTGTCCACGGTTATGAGAGACTTGGATCTTCACATGATTAGATGGGTTCGGTTTTGTCATAGTTATAGTTATGGTGATGGTTATGGTTTGCAAGATGGTTAGTTTTGGGTGAAGTCTAACAGTTGGATTAATTAAGTTACATTCACTTAATAATTGTTCCATACTTTTAAAGTTCAATTGTTTTCTTTACTCGCATTTATACAAATATACCATGTGTTAGCCTATTCTTATTATAAGCCTGCATATTATTATCTTTCCCACACTTGATGAGCGCGTCATGTGCTCACACTTGCTATTTTTCCTATGCCATGTGACATGTGTGGTGCTGCTCAGTGAGTGAAGATGTTGAAGACTATCAAGACGAGGTTGTGATGTTCTAGGTACGTGTCTCTCGGTCGGTTGTCTACGGTGTTGTTGGGCACCGGTGCTTCTGTTCTGCTGCATATATCTTCATAGTAGACAATATATGTCAATTGCTGTAAGAGCTTAATGTTTATTTAGTAAAAGTATTACTTTTGTTACTTCACCTGTGACGTCTTTATGTGTGTTGAACATCCTGGGCACACATAAGCAGCATCTGGTTTTGTCCATTAAAACTAGGTGTGACAAGAATACATATATAGAAAACGGATATTTTCTTTATATAAGAATATGTAGGTATGTGTATACTATATGTACATTCTACAGGTACACATAGTGCACCCAACAGAGCAGCCAACCAGGCAATGACGCGCTCACCAGCCCCATGGACCGAGCGCGCGCCACCCACGACCCAAGCGCGCTCGCTCCCACCGACCCCGCGGTCCCACTAGAGAACGAGCAAGATTTGCAACCAATTGTAACTTCTTGCATAAATTAGTTACAAGTACGAGCATAGGTTGATTGCAACTACAAGTATAGAGCGAGTTCCCACCTTTTACAAGCGATTAGTTGCAACTACAAACATATATTGGTTACAAGTATATGCATAGTGAGATTGCAAGTCGCCAGCTTGACTATTTAAAACGTGGGTCAAAGGCAGTGATGTGCAAGGATGATTCAAGGCGGATTCGGTTGGGTGCACGTTGAAGTAGTCCAGGGCATGCAGGAGGAAGGCTGGCTTAGTCGGTGATGCGCGGGAGGGAGGTAGGCTAGGTTGGGGGTGTGCACGGGGAGGGAGGCTGGCTCAGCCAGGGCGTGCGGCTGGCCAGCTTGCAGCGCTGGGCTATTCTGCACCTATACGCAGAATAGCCTCGCCGTGTATATGCGTAGAGCGCATGTGTGTGTGTCTATTTATATATAATTGTTTGATTGCTTATGTGAGCTAATTGGTATATGTGAAGTGTATATACTATATATGTATATATATACATGAATACACAAGAGAACACAAGAGATAGAATATAAAAGAAATATAAAAAATAAGAAAAAGAGGAAAGGTGAATTGGGCCGAAACCCTGAGCAACCCATCTCCACTCCCTCTCTATTTTCGGTCTGTCGGCTCAGCCCACCTCCTCCTGCCCTTCCCCTCTCTTTCTCTCTTTGACCAGCTGGACCCACATCTTAGCTCTCCCCCTCTCCCTCTTTGTTTTCCTTTCTATTTCCATCCAGCAATAGGAGCAACCGAGGCCACCGTGTGTGGAGACCTCATGTTCGAGCCAGTGATCGCACCACAACCGCCAAAACAGAACCATCTGACTCTCTAGAAGCTCAAGCCCACGCCGTTTTCGCCAAAGCCCGAGCCGATCATGAGAAGACTTCAAGAACAGATTTGCCGACCACACGAGACTCCGATCAAATTCATGTGAACTAGATAGAGATAAGCCAATGATTCAAAGGGGAAAGATTCCAGAAGCTATACATGAGCTTTAGCCTATTCTATATGCAACCAAGCCCGTTTGAATCAAAAGATAGAGCTCGGGCCTCCGTCATCGCCATTTTTCAAATATGATTTGATTACGAGATATCAAGCCCTCCCATGTATAAATATGTAGCCCTAGAGCCTCCCCAGAGAAACATGCATCTTTTGCCCAGCTCACCGAGCCAAGAGTGTGACCGCAACCCCATCTCCGGTGAGATCTGAGGCTCTAAGCTGCCACTCACCGTCGCTAGCCTCACTGAGCCACCGCCGATGTCAATTTGTAGCCTAGACGTGTTCAGCATGAGCACGTGGTTCTATTCCGCTGCTTATTGGAGTAAGCAAAGCACGACGAGGAGGTGTCGGCCGTCTTCGGTGATCACGCCGTCACAGGAATCCTATGTGCTACCGTTCTTTGCATCGGGGATGAAGCTAAAGAAGGTGAGCCATCCTATCTAATTTGTTTGGTTGCGATTAGATGGATGCATACTGGTTTGTCGGTTAGATCTAGATCGTTCAATCTCAGATCGATGGTCCGAATTTAATGAAGCTTAATACCGATTGTTAGTCAACGTGACGCCATTAGTGCCACATCAGCATGATGAGTTGGCATGCCGCGTAAGTGATTTTACTAACATAGTAGACCACATCAGTGGATTCTGATGAGTCAGTGTGCACAATCAACATTAATTTTTCTTTTTATTTGTTTTATTATTCTATTGGCATCATAAATCATATATATTGCACAATAAATATATTTTAGTAAAAAATAATTCTAAAAATAGGAATAATTGGTTTTATTTAATTCTGTTTAATAGTTTTATATAGATTTATAATTCAAATAAATGGTAGAAAATTTTAGAAAAATCCCAGAAAATTGTAGATGACTCTGAAAAAAATTCTAGAAAATTCATAGGAACATAATTTCATCTGAGTTGACCTATCAGAAGCTATTACTTATTAACCATAGCTTCAATTTGACATGTTCTTTCACTGGATTGTCTGAGAAACTGTGATTTATCTGTGATGATATTTGTTGTGTGCTATTTGGTTCCTTTTGGATCTTGGTGTTTATGTGTTGCTTTTCGCTTATGTTTGCTAGTAGACACTAATGTTCCGGATGAGCTAGAAGGACTATAGGATCAAGACTTTGAAGACCCAACTGAGTACAGTGAAGGCAAGTTGTGTTCTTAAATATATTTATATTAGTTCTTAAAATGTTTTGTTTTACAAACATACATGCTAATAATTTATCGGGAATCCCAAGAGTTCGGCTTTACCTTAGTTTTCCCTTACCATCCTTGTAGCCATGGTTTGGCTTTGGGTTATGGAAGGGTAGATGATGCTTAGCCATGCTTTGGGATGGTGATCATGATAATTGCTCTATAAAACTTGATAAAAGTCTTATGCAACAATGATAAAAGATAAAGGTATAATTTTTATAGCAACATGGTATATGGATTTGAGCAATTGTTTGATGAGATTGGTATAGGTTGTACAGTTGGGATGTGGTAGCCTTGCTCAAATCTAAGGACCGGTTCATGGAGTGGTTTTGTTTTGTGTTAACAGTACAACCATAAGCCTTGAATGGGACTTACAATATTGTGTAGACCATCCGGTTGTGTGGAATGAAAGCGTGCACTTCCAAGATGTTCCATTAGCTCAAGAGGGGGCTTCTGTTGTTGACGTCTATTCACACGGTAGTGAAACCTTAGCGGGTATGCACATGCTGAGATGGGCATTGTAAAGGCTTTGAAGTGGTCAAGTTAGTGCACACCTTAGAAGTGTGTAAGGTATTGACGGGTACCGGTAACAGAGTATAATCATGACTTGTGTGTAAAGTGTACAACCTCTACAGAGTGTAAAACTAGTTAATCAGCTGTACTCACAGTTACGAGTGGCAAGAAAAATCTCACATGATTAGAACTTAATGGTTTGGTTGGTTTGATCGATCATAGTGGTGGAAATTATGATTGATGTGTCATTCAACCTTGGTGGTGGGAAATTTAGTTGAAGTTTTGGAAGGTTGGTTAAGTCAAGATGGTTGAAATATTTAAGTGGTTGGTAATTTATAGTTATTTACTAATTATTACTACCTTTTCAAATGCTTTTACTTAAATGATGCTTTACACAAAAGAGCCATATTGCCATATTATTATCAAGCCTTCATATACATATTATTTCCCCACAACTTGCTGAGTGCAATATGTCTTCACTTTTGCTATCACCAAACACTTAGTTCGAGATGAAATCAAAGCGTTCGTTGAGGATGGACCGCTCTAAGATGCATTCTACGCCGATCGTGTCTGTGGAGATGACGTGAAGGATTAGAGAATACATAGCTACATTGCAATTTTATTTGGATCTTAGCCCTTGAAGATCACTTTTGTAAGACATTTAATGATGATTAAGAGTGAAATTGTAATGTTATTCATCTATAAAGTCACTATGTGTTGAGATTGATTCCTAGGCTCAGTACATAGATGAGATTAGTTAGTTCCTTTAACTAGTCTTGACACTTGAGTACTTCAATAGGAAGGTATACCTACCATTTTTTTGTGCGTTTCTTAGCACACTTGTTGTAAACCTGGCCAAAGAAGAGGTGAAGAACTCATCCATTTGCATTGTAGCACTGCAATTACTCGACATGGAGACGTCGTAACACATGCACACTAAAAGCATGTAAGTCTTAGGCTCCACATGCTTGTGCGTAGTGTACCTATGTAAACGATTGGATTTGAATGAATTATGAACCTTCTTGTGTCATAATTTTTAATACTGGCCATATTTTGTGTTACCTTACAACTAGATGGAATATTCTAAGCATATTGTTGTAAAATCATGTAGTTAAATTTCAAAGGATACAATGATAATGAGGTTCTAGGTTATTTTGTTGCCACATATATTGCATGACAATATGTTTAAATATAATTCTATGTCCATAGTTTTACACATATATATTTCATACTTAAAGAAATAACAACCTTGATATCAACAAAATAGATAGCTAAAGCCAGTTGAATGAAAAAATGGCCTAAATGAATTTCACAAGAAAATGTTCAATACCTACATGAGAGTTCCAAGTGAGTGCATAGGTTTCATGTTGAACTAAAGAAGTACGTATTGGAGTTACATGTTCAAACTTCATGAATATATAAAAAAATGTAAGCTTCCTATAGGAGATGTAATTTTTACTACAAGGAATTATTGAGAAACAATTTTTAGCACATAAAACTGTTGAAGAAAAGTGTTGTACTACATAGTGGTAGTACTAGTAGTAGTAGTAAACCAGTGAAGTGATCTACTCCCCAAGCCGAAAATAAGTGTCATTAAGGAAATCTATGCGGTTTCTAAAATATAACTTTGACTATTACTTTTTATTATAATATATTGATAAAATATAGCAAAAGTATACTATTATGAAAATACTTTTTGAGGCAAATTTACCTGTGTCATTTTCATGTATCCAAACTCAATATATAAAAAATAATTTGTAGCCAAATTTGAAATGGTTGACTGCACGCTACCCAAAACGAACAAGAAGAGGAAGAGGCCTGCAGTGGACATGGATGCATTGACATAGACATTGACATAGGATATCACCTAGAAAGTTTACGCAAACATCATAGAAACCTTGTAGCAAAAGGAATAGATATTTCCATCGAAGCGGAAGCTAGCCCCAGAGCTACAGGGAAGAGTAGCTGCACCTCCAAGGAGGTCGATCAACAAGTAGTTGATATCGTGACTGAGCCGGATACAATTGACCTGCTAGAAGGGCCCACACCCAGCAGCCTTGTAATTAGGCCTCGCGGGTATCACATCGAGGTTGGAAAGGATCAGGTGCTTCCAGGTGTCCGCATCTTACATACGGTCCCGATACGTGCAAGCTATGCCATGGTTACGGTGGACATGGTATATAGCAATGCCACCGATCACGTGTTGGAGCTCCCGCCCATTGATGAAGTTATAACTCTCGGAGAAGCTCTTCAAAAAAGGATCCAGTGGAAGAGGGGTGACATCGTTGTCTTTAGTGCATCCCAGTCTGGAGGACACCTCTTAAGTAAGAATGACGGCTACTTCATTGTGGGTTTCAATGACTTATATGACATCTTCAGGTTGTCATATAAGGAAAACTCTACTTCATTGTGGGTTTCATTGTGAATTGTTTGTCCAGGTTGAACACAGTTACAAGGAAAACTCTACCGGTTTTTTTTTCCTAAAATTCTCAAGCATAGTAGGTTTAGGTGTGATGTGGTAGCATTCCAGACTCCGGCTCTGACATTTTGGTGGCCCGGGGCGAGATTAAAAATGGGACCTCATTATTAAATATAAATCGTCTAGATCTAATTTTTTCAGTTTGCTTTTAGGCCGATATACACAGTATACATATACATATGGGGCCTTTGAATTTTGAGGGCCTGGGTGGTAGCACCGCTCGACCCCCCCTCCGGATTGACCCTAGGTATGTGGGTATCGAGGGTGTTACACTGACCATGTTCTCTGGCTAGCTCTGAAACTCTGACGAGCCCTCCAACTCCAGTGATCTTGATTTGGGTTAGGGTCAAGCGTTATGGATTTTTTAGTGGGATGGTAGGGGAGGTCAACTGGCCTAAGGATGGTGGCGGGCGGTGGGATGGACGGTGAGGTAGTAAGGAGACATCCCGTCAGACTAGTTAGCGAGGGAGTTGGTGATGGAAGCAGATCCGATGGCGGGAGCCACCGAAGACAATGTAGGAGGGCGGCGCGGGGGTATTTAGTTGGAGAGGAAGAAGATGGTTATTAGCCCTCGGAAGAGAGCGAGAATGGTGTGTGGGGAGGTTGGTGGTCCTCACCAGCACCGGAAGCGATGCCGATGAGGCGGTGGGTGGCAGCACGTCGGGTGGGGAGGATGAGGATGGAGGTGGTGCAATTGGAGTCGAAACGGTCACGAGGTTGACAACGAATCGATGAGCAGGTATGACCAGCAGAGGACGATGAATATGTGCTGTTGGATTGCAATCTGATGGTTAGGAAATTGACTGATTCGGGGGCCCAATTTCTTGCAGTGTTACCGAGTAAAAAAATGCAGAATTACATGTGTTAGTAATACAATAAATAAATAAATAACGCCCCTCCTGGCATGTTGACAAAATTTCTTCCTGGCATGAAAAAATCAACAAAAATAAATAATGTGCTGAATTTTTAACATATATTTTATTATTTATGTTGTTGGATATATCTTCAATCCGTGTAGCCCCAAGGGCTGGAATATTGGCCTTGGAGAAGATCATGTTTCTAAAAGGGCAAGCCCACTATCGTTGCAAATAAACATTAACAACAACACACTTTTGCACTGGTAGCAGATGCATATCATTTGCAAATATTCTTATTAGCAAGGAAGAAGGCTCTTGAGAGTAATTGTATTTCTTGTAGTGTTCTAT
Source organism: Phragmites australis (assembly GCF_958298935.1). Lineage (NCBI taxonomy): Eukaryota > Viridiplantae > Streptophyta > Magnoliopsida > Poales > Poaceae > Phragmites > Phragmites australis. The sequence goes on along the minus strand of NC_084936.1, from coordinate 13,202,576 downwards.
ATATAGAATTTATTGAAAATTGTGCATTGTCGACACATTAATTAAATGTACATAAATATTCTACTGGATTAACTACATTCTTCATAAACATTCTACTAGATTGACTACATTCTACACTTTCTACCAAATAGAATCCAAATCTTGTACCAACCGTTATTTGGCTTCTAGAAAATATGACATAATGATGTCTTTTTTAATCAAAAGAATAGTAAGATAAGGTTATAAATCTATTGTGAAAGAATTAAGTACATGTCTTCTTTAATCAAAAGAATAGTAAGATAAGGTTCATTATGATCTACTATATTTGCTTCTACTACTACTAGTAGAAACAATAACATAAATAGTAGTAGTAGTACTAATATAATACTAGTATACTGCAATTGTCTACAATAAAACTACTACTACCATGCTACTACTATTACTATTGTCACTACTATTACTACTATTGCTACTATTACATCCTGAGGTCTTCGGGAAGGCCGTATTTCCAACCTTGAAAACTTGATACACCTCACACTCGACCTTGGTGCTCTGGGTTTCCTAGCGCCGCTGAGACAACATCATGTTCCCTGACCCTAGTGAAAGAACCTTGGCTGGCTTCAGCTGCCTTTTCTTTTACCTTTTCTATGACTACCTTGGTTTTGGTGTTTCTGAATGTGATTTCCCCGCTCTCAGACAGCTCACCCCTTTCACGCAAATATGACTATGATCGTCCTGGGAATTGGAGCCAAGGGTTCTCGAGGCCTTCTCTGAATAACTTTTCATCCTCTACCTGCCATTTGGCCCTTTTCCCAACGTACCCGGTTGTGTCAATCCGGTGGTTATGCTTGTTCCTAGCCCGATGTTGCTTATTCTCCTCACTCTCCTTTTTTAATTGCTCTGAGTTCTTCATTTGCACAAAAGCATCGCAGTCTTCCTCTTTCAAGTGCTTGTAGCTCTTGAAGGGTGTCACCCCTTTAGCCATGTACCGATTCAAAAGCTTGCTCTTCAAGCTTCGGTGAAGTTTTGCGATCACTTTCATTGCTGCATTGAGCGTGGTGATCGTTTGACACTCGCTCATGTTTCCAGGGTACTCCATATACTCCTTGATGATATTATCGAACAAGTCCCTCTTAGTTTCGTCAATGAGGTCTTTGAACTTAGTCGCTATTGGAACCCTCTCCCGAGCAATGAGCCCTGCGACCCTTCGAAATCTATTCAAAGCCTTTTCATCCATAGGCAGCCCATCAGCATCGATTCTTGTGACTGTAACCTTGTTCGTCGGTCACTGTATTTGTGACCTTGCCTTTCAAGCTCGTGCACCGCTACTAGCTATTTGGCTTGAAAATTGCGCTTCAGCCATCTAGAGAGAAAACAAGGGGAGCTGACATAAACAAAAAATACTCCTCTATTCAACAAGTATAAAAAGCATCAACTCATATTAATACCTCTTCAGCGGGATTGTATTCTTTGTCACTTGCCCGATGTCAGCTCTCCCGCATCAGTGCCAGGTTAGAGCTCGAGCTGTGATACTAGCTTTGGCTACTGCCGAAGTAGGACGTCGGGTGCGGGTTTGGGCTCCTATCTGCCCCATCTTATGCCGGGGCAGTCTCTAGTGCTACCATCCTCTGTGCTTTTGGTATGTCAGGGGTGATAGTCCTCTTCTTCCCCATGGTTTCTTAGAGGAAAGAAAAGGAATCAAGGTTAAGGATTATCTAAATGCATGAAATAAAAATACTTGATATCAGAAGAGAGATGGTTTTTTTGTTTGGGAGATAACCATTGTAGATTCCAGCCGAGAAGACTAGGAAAAGAGAAGGATAAAGAATGTCATATATCTCAGGAGCTAGATCACTTCCTCATGAACAAGTCAGAATTGCCTCAACAAAAATGGATGGAATCGGACCGAAAAAAGCCATTCAGTTTCGTTATCGATTAGGTATCAATGGGAACATCAAGATGAACGAGTTAACTAAGTATCAGCTTCGTTATCGATGATGGGTTCAAACCGTTTGAACCCAAAGTTTTGGAGCTGATACCAAACCAAACCAAACCATTATCACTATGAAACTAAACTGAACCAAACCATTAACAGCTACAAACCCATTCTTACCTACCCCAAGACACCTCGAACTAAAAGACTTTTGTATGAATTGAACTGCACTCAAAAGACTTTTGTAAACTTGCTCTCAAAAGTAGAATAACAATTGGCCCCGTGACCTGTATAATCCTACCCCCTAATTGCCCTTGCAAATTTTTCATCGATTGGGCAATGTTCTAAAGATCTTAGCTAGCAAATTATAACCAGACCTAACTTCTCAAGTTCTGAAAACATATCCTTGATAGTACTGTAGTCCAAGCCAAAATACACCAAGTCGGCATAGTGTAGGCAAAACCAGCCGAAACAGAGATGGAAAGGAACCACAAAAATGCAAAAGACAATGATTGCAAAATTGAACTATCAATGCATCTAGTGGCAGAAATGATATGTGTATTGAGATATCACTGCAACACCAATCCAGAAATGGATTGACAGGTAGAAACTAATGGCCAAATATAGTAATAGAAATAGCATACACACCGAATAGCTCTAGGAACCACCAGATTCAACCAACAACAAGAGAAGCTACAGATTATATGCTAGTGTACTCAACGAACATGCCCAATCTAATAACCTCTAATCATCATCGAGCATATGTATTGTGTTCTTTGGGCGAAGAGAGTTGAGCAAATAGCTGTCAGCAAGCAACAAATGGATTGTTGTATGTAAGTCAATAATAAGAGCATTGATATTATTCCACATATCAAAACACAAGAGAAAAATAATAGCTATTCAAAACACATGACCTTGGAACAAAGATAGCAAGTCATTAGTAACAATAACAATTATCATGTGATCATCTTGAAATGGACAGCAGGTAGACAACAGTTATGAAATTTCTCTAAAAAATAATATAATAGTTGGCCCCAAGACATCAAAATATTGCTCCCTAAATGTTCTATTGAAATATCATTGACTGGATAGATTTTAAATACAATAGCAAGTGATAAAACCTGAACTTAATCTCTAGATTTGAACCATCATCAAGAACAGTTGCATTGTCCCAGGAGACATCAAACATGTAGCACTCTGGAGAACCAAATAAAAACATGATTTTGGAGTACAAGAATAGATTAAAAAAATATACACCAACTGCAACATCTAGGGGCTGCCATATATCGCTGAGAGTCTAGAGAATGTACATGTCTAACTAGCTGAACTCAAAATCATGCCCAGTCTCAACACCATTATTCATCACAGGGCATTAACATGAATCTAGCAGAGCTATCAAGAACAGAGGAAGGGGAAAAACTTGAATACTCATGACAGGCGATGGGCAATGGGCTCGGGGTTCTTGGCGCAGTGGTCGGGGGTGACGGCAGTGACGATGACAACGGCGATGGGCGATGTGCTCAGGGACGACAGCGGTGACAGCAATGAGCTTGAACGGTAGCGACGACGACGGGCTTGGGGGCTACGACGACGACAACGAGCTCAGGGGTGATGGTGGCGACAACAACGAGCTTGAATGACAGCAACGACGACGGGCTCAGGGGCTACGGTGACGGTGACGGGCTCGGAGGCGGCGATGGTGACTTGCTCGAGGGCTACGACGACGATGAACTTGGGGACTATGGAGCTAGCGCCCGGGACTTAGAAAAAATGAAACTGCGAGGTAGCACATATATAGTGAAACAGTCATAGGTGACATGTCAACACTATCACCCGTTACCTATTCTATTGACTATCACTTTTTACAAGTCATAAGTGATGGGTGATACTCATCACCTATCACTTATTCTATTGACCGTCACTTGTTACAAGTCATAAGTGACGGGTGATACTCTTCACCCGTCACTTATGACTTGTGCTTAGTGACTGTGAAGAAAGTCATAGGTTATGGATGAATAGTATCACCCGTCACCTATGATTTCTAATAAGTGACGGATAAATAGTATCACCCGTCACCTATCACTTTGAAAAAAAATTCCAGATTCAAATTAATTAATATTACAAATTTGACATTAATAATTTTAATTTGACATTAATATTGCAAATTTAATATATACAAATTTAAATATGATCTTAATATTATAAATATGACATTAATATTAAAAATTCAAATAACTTGAAATCTAAAATTCAAATTTGACATTAATATTACAAAGTTGACACTGAAATTCAAATTTGCCATTTTTGTGCTTTCTTGACATGGATCCCTTCGTTATGGTAGGAGCGCAGGTATGGAGTTTTCTCGGTCGGCAAAAAGCATGGCACAATTGCAATAGCAAAAGAGGGGATTTCATCGAATTGATTGAACTCCTCATCAACGATGCGTCTTTTCCCAGCGAGAACCACATGGCATTTCTTATTTGTTGTGTCGGTCACATAAAAGACTTGGCGAACATCTTTAGTGAGTACGAAGGGTTCAGACTTGTATCCAACATGCTTGAGGTCAACGCTAGTGAATCCGTACTTATCATTAGTGATGCCCTTTAACCCATTTATCCAACGGCACCGAAATAGGGCTACCTTGAATCCCAAGTAGTTCAGCTCCCAGATCTCCTCTATTTGATTGTAGTATATATCGCTCTGCATGTCGTTGTCATAAGTATCTATACGGACACCACTGTTCTACAATATACTCTTCTCATCCTGGGCAACCGTGTAAATGTGTATCCATTTATATCGTACCCTTGATATGTAATTGTGTATATAGGGCCCATGCCAGTTTTTTTATCAGAGAACTTGTAGGAGTACTCGATTGTCTAATTAGATCTAGGAACCAAGTCGTGAACCTTCGCATATGTTGCCTTGCAACCCAAGCTTCGGTCTGCCCCAGATTCTCTTCAAGTAGCATCTGCTTGTGCTCATTGACATACGGGCACACTTCGCTCATTTGTTGCAACACAAGGAAATGAGCTTGGTCGTATGCCTTTGAATCAGGAGTAATTGCCATGTTCCCGAGAACCTGTCACGTCCCAAATTCTTAATCACGCAATTAAGCATAATCATGCTTTTTAAGCATTATGTTTAATTTTGTGTAATTATAATTCAGAATACTAATATAATTCGTTTGAAATCAATTGGATGAGAGAAAGAAATCCAGGAGAGAAAAAGATTGAATTCACAGCGAAAATGGACCCTTTTCACTTACCTGTGGGCCCCACATGTGGCCCCACCCTCCAAACACTCAAGTGGGCAGCCCTCACCTGCCCTCTCTCTCTCTCTCTCTCTTTCCCACCTGCTCCTCTCAGTCTCATGTGCTCTCTCTCCCCGTGTAGAACCTAGGAGCTCTCCCTCTCCCTCTCCCTCTCTCTGTCAAGCTTCCTCTCCTTCTCCCTCAAATCCGAGCTCAAGAGAGGGATTGAAGGTATGCATGTGGTACCATTGCACTCTAGAGCTCATAAGCTACTCATCCATCCAATTCATTTTCGAATTCCCAGTGGATTTGAGTCGTTCTTGGCTCATTTTGGTGTTTATGGCTAAAACAAGAAGAACACCGGAATTCATCATTTCTCGAGCATTTCCTCCACTTCTCGATGGCTCCCCATGGCAAGAATTAGTGATTTGGTAGATCGATTTTGAGTTTTAGCAAAGTTCATGAGTTTTTGAGGTTTTGGACCAAAATGAGGATTTAGATGAGTTTTGAGTTAGGAATCGAGTTGCTAGGTTGATGAGTGAATTCTAGACTCCATAAACCATCTCAAACATGTTCCTCTTTAGTTTGGAAAAGATCGCAATTCAATTTGGCAATTTTTCCCCAAAATCAGAAAAGTTCTGGGCAGTGCGGAGTATCCGCATAAAAGTGCGGAGAGTTCGCAAAAGTGCGGAGGTTCTGTACCAAAGTGCGGATAGTCCAAAAAAGTGCGGAGGTTCCGCACCAAAGTGCAGAGGGTCCGCACTTTCTGGAAAAATGGCAATTTGAATTGTATTTAAGATTTTCTTAGGGTTAACCTACAAAGTTAGTCTAGAACCCTTGGTATGGTATATGCGCAGGAGTATGTAGCATAGATTCAAGTTTGGAGTTAAATCAATCGATAAATCATCAAAAACACATTTTCAACCTAGGTCCAGAGTGTCCGAAGAAAAGTCCGTAGGGTCCGCATATGTCCGGAGTATCCGGAGAATTCTCCGAATAGTCCAGAGTTTGTCTGAGTTGCGCAATGTCTGGATATTCCGCGTAATTTTGCGGATAGTCCGCATATGTCCGGAGGTTCCGCACTTTCGGTAACTTTTCAAGTTGGTTTGAGTCCCAATTTTGTTATAGCTCGCATGTTTGCACTTTTAACATGTTTTGCGCATCTTATGGCATGAATTGTTGCATTTCATCCATACTCATGGCATTGCACGCGTTATTCTTTTTAGAGAACGTCGAGCCGGTGATCCAAGAAAGCGAGGGAAATTTTGGACAGCCACCAAAACAGCAAGGCAAGCATCTATCATATTGAACCCTGTCAGTTGAACTGAATGAAGTCTAAATATTGATAACTTATGCTTATGTATAGGTTTGCATGTATAGGAAGTTGATGTCGGGCTTTTATGGGTGAAACCTATGTTGATCGCATTGTCTCTACCTTAAATTTTTGTTGATCTATATCCTTGTAGCCTGGGTCTATTCATGATAAGGTCTAACTTAAAAGTGATGCAAGATGCTTAGCAGTGCATAGGTCCTTGGTAGAAGTCGAGCGGTGGAACGTCCCATCGTTTCCAAGCTATAGGTTAAATTACTTTCACAATGGTTACTGTGTTGGGTTGTTGGTGTTGGTTGGTCGAGTGGTAAGTATGAGACAAGATGTGGGCGGTGTTAGGGGTGTCATCTTCCCTCAAGGAAAGTCCGGGGTTAGTTCGGGAAGGGAACCCGGACACCGTAGGACGCTTGCATCGTTTAAGGCCGATCGTCGGGGTAGTTGGCTTTAGCACTTACCTTACTCATCACATGCCGATCTAATGGTAAGGCGAGCCAAATACCTTCGCAGCTATGGCTTTGTGGGGCCTGAACATCGACATTGTGAGCGGGCAGGCTTGTAAGTGGTACTTGTTTGCTCCGGGAGTAGTTCTAGTACCGCCACGCGGAGCGATGCATGCCGCACATGGTTGGGGCTGGTTGGGAAAGGATGACACGGGTACCCCATTGTGTGCACTTTAGCGGGTGGCACAAGCCGTATGGTCCCCAAGTCGTGTGGGTCCAGGAGTATCCCCCTGCAGGGTATATAAACAGTTCGAACTGCCATGCTCTCGGTCATGAGCATGCTATTATTTTATCAGCACCGGGTTGTAGAGTTATCGTTGTTAGTTCGGTTATATGGTTCGGATATATGGTTTGTGGTTCAGATAGGTGGGAGGTGGTCGAGATGGCACTTGTTATACATTGATCCTAATGTGGCTTCAGTTCGTATGATTAGTTGGTAGTTGCAGGGTAATTTCATATATGTTGGTTAAGTTAGTTGCTCACACATATGTCTAGGTTGCTTACCGCATATGTTTTACTTAACCTTATGGCCTACTCTTGCTAATAGCTCAATGCATAATCCTTGGAGTCGGGATATTATATACCCATATTGTGTAAGACTTGCGAGTACCTTCGTACTCAAGGTGCTGCCCTTAAGTTGATATAGGTTCACAGGTCACTGAGGAAGAGGCAGTGTTTGGCTACTTCGTGCCCGCCGATGCAGATGGTGGGCAAGAGTAGTGCATCCTTCTGGGTGGTCGTGCTTTTGTGATGGAGCCTAAGGGCATATGATTCCACCCCCCTTTTATTGTATAGCTTTAGTCTTCCGCTGCTTAGTTCTTTTGCTGGTTAGGAGTTGAGCAGGTTTTAGTCTCCTCCTAGCTCTCTTTTGCTGTAAATTGTGATAACTTGTTGCATGCTTAAGAACTTGTAATGTAATGTTAATTACTCGCTCTTTCTTAAGCTTTGTTGTGATGTACATATTGGAAAGGCATGTGTTCCAATCTTGGGCACAAAACACGTGCCGGGACTACCGGGATGATATTCTAGTCAATCACCGAGGTTGTGATTATGAATAATGATCCTCCTGGTGATTAATTACAATATTATTTTGATGGTTCCTCACAGAACCCATACACATGTGAGCCTCCCATCATGGCGAGACTTAGGCATGACAATTGGGTTTACTTGGGTCAATGTAATTAATAGACCACTCCAATGCCTCCTCCGTCACGTAACCCTACACGATGCATCCCTCAGGAAAGGCTTGAATCCTTATGTACGACTTGAGAACGCCTATATATCTCTCATATGGAAACATGTGATGCAGGAACACAGGGCCAAGGTAGTGTATCTCCTTCACAAAGTGAGCAGTGAGATGTACCATGATATCAAAAAAGGATAGTGGGAAATACACCTCAAGAAGACATAGAGTCTCAAAGTGTCTTCTTTCTAGCTCCTCCATCGAGTCTGGATCAAGCACCTTTTGTTCAATTGCATTGAAGAAAAAGCACAGGCTCAGGATAGCCTCGCGAACCTTTATTGGGAGGATGTTCCTAATAGCTACCGCAAGCAGTGACATCATCATCACATGGCAATCATGGGACTTCATCATGGTAAAATTCATTTTCAGCTCTTTCACCGAAACAAGTCTTGTGATGTTGGACGAGTAACCGGAGGGAACTTTTACACTGTGCAAGAACTTGCAGAATTCTTTTTTCTCCTTTTTGAAGAGAGTGATAGCTATTGGGGGTAGGTGTTTTCCTTTGTCAATATCATGTGCATGGAGCACTGGCCTTAAACCCATTTCTTCAAGGTCAGCTCGTATGTTCTCTAACCCTTTCCTTTTCCCTTCATTTGAAGCAATGTACCGATGAAACTCTCGCAGATATTCTTCTTTACATGCATATTATCGATAGAGTGGCGAACATATATTTTTCCCAATACTCTAGCTCGAATAGTATTGATTTCTTGTTCCACATTCCTATCTGTTCATCATCCTTGGAGGACTGTTTTCGCTTGCAAAGGATACCATTGATATTCTTAACTAGATTGTTGATATCTTCCCCGCTGAAATGCCTTAGAGATAACACTTTCTCCCTGGTGCCATCGAATTGCCTGTCCATGTTTGTTATGGGTGCTTCCTGGGAAGAAAACATCGATGCCACATGTACACTATTTTTTTTTGAGTTGTTCATCCTCAAACTACATTTGTCATCTAAGCATTGTGGGCAAGCTTCACCTTTTATTTTGCTTTGACCTAACAAGTTACGAAGTGCTGACAGATTATTGATGGTGACAAACAACATGGCGTGCAAGGTAAACTACTCTTGCTTGTACTGATCCCAAACCTCGACGCTGTCTGACCAGAGTTTCTTAAGATCATCGACTAAAGGACTGAGGTATACATCGATATCGTTGCCAGGTTGTTTCAATCCTAATATCAAGATCGACAACATAATTTATTTTCGCTTGTTACAAAGCCAGGGTAGAACGATGTAGATCGACAATACAATAGGCCAAGTGCTATGTGAGGTACTCATGTTACCGAATGGATTCATGCCATCTGTGCTCATAGCAAACCTAATATTTCTCAATTCTTTAGCGAACCAACCAAATGTGGAATCAACGATTCGCCACTGAGTGAAATTCGCCAGGTTTTGTATCATTGTGTCGTTCTTACAATCCTCCTTATGTCAATGCACCAATTGTGCCTCATTTCTATTGGCAAACAGACACTTCAAATGGGGAATTACAAGAAAATACCACACCACCATCCTAGGACCACCTTTACTTTTCTTGCCTCCATGTCCATCACCACCATCATTTCTACGCTTATATCGATGGGTTACACAAGCGAGGTATTGATCCAGCTCTGCATACTCTCCACGAAGCAAGATACAATCCTCCTTGCATGCATGTATTTTTTTTTATTTCCAGTCCTAAAGGACAAATTATCTTATTCGCGTCTAGATGCCCTTGGGCACCAGGTTCCCCTCTGGTAGCATGTTCCTTAGCAGATCCAGCAATGCTTCAAAACTCTTGTCAGTCCAACCATGGGTTGTCTTCCGCTGTAGAAGCTTTAGGTTCCCAAATATCCGCATGTACTTCTCCTTACAGTTGGGATAAAGGGGTGTCTTGGAATCCCGCACAAAGTCCTAGAATTTAGCAAACTCACCATTGTTATAATCGTCGTGCCGCTCGACAACCCACACCATCTGGTCTACATTCTCCACAAAATCCTCGAGATCATTATCATTGAAACCTAATATGTCATCATCCCTGATATCATGATCCATTTCACCGGGTGTAAATCCTTGATCCACACTGTTGGCATGGTGGGCTCGATCCAACTCTCCCTCGTTAAGGCCTTCCTCGCCATATTTGTTCCAACATGTATAATTCTCTTTAAATCCACGCATGACCAAGTGTGCATGGATATTGTTTGGTTTCGAGAACTTCTTATCATTCTTGCAGTCGCGACATGGACAATACATTGCCGTTTTACCATGATCTTTCATATCTGCCAAGGCAGCACTCATGAAATGCTTCACCCCGCTAAGGTACTCCGAACAAGTTCGGGTCTCAAGGTACATCCAGCTTTTGTCTGTCATCCACAATCAATGTAAAAAACATTCATTCTTCATTAATAATTACCTTAATTTTGTGGTTAAGCATGCGATTAAAAATTCCATACAAATACAATAGATCTATGACATCTCGCGGTAGATCGAGCAAACCTAGTATCAAATCTAACATAAATACAACTCACTTGTACTAAGATTTTGGATAAAGATACAAATAGCCGATTACAACTTAAAGCACAACAAATCTACCAAATAGGGATTCGAGGAGAAGGAAAGGAGGAGAAAAGTGGAGATGCAAACCTTGAAAGACCTAGCACCAATTCAAACTTCAAATCAACAAGATTTTAGAAAATCTCTACCAGAGCCAGTAAAAATCGCCAGCACTATACAATTGAACTGTTGAGTAACTGTTTACCTACACAATGGCTAGACAACTCTTTAAACAGAACTAAGTAATAGGTGACGGGTGATAATATTACCCATACTTATTATTTGTTATAAGTGATGGGTCATGTTACGACCCGTCACTTATAACTGGCGGAAGACCCATCACCTTTGCCAAATCATATGTGATGGGTCGTAACCTGACCCGTCACTTATAACTGGTGCAGTAAGATCCGTCACTTATGACCAAGTCATAAGTGATGGATTTAGTTATTACCCGTCACTCATGTTATAGGTCATGGGTAATATTACGATCCGTCACCTATTATTTGTTATCTATGATGGGTAAATACCTAGTCTCGACCTAAGGCGACATAAGTGATGGGTCGTGTAATGACCCGTCACTTATGTGTGTCTCCTTTGTTTATTTTTCACGTAGTGTAGATCACATTCACCACCAAGTCACTTTCACTGCTGTAAGTGTTCAAAAGATTTTGATTATCTTCATACCAATATCTGAAGCATATTGAATTTGATTGTATAACCAGGTCTAAGGAAGGTGCACTTCATCAGAGCCAAAGATGAGCCACCACATGACCAGATGGTTTATGATAGACTAATTTAAGGTTGGATACTAGCACTCTGTGAATAAGCATTGTTCACGTAGTCGTTATCTAGACGCTAGTCGAGGGCCGTCTGTCTAGCATCTAGACAATGATTAGACCGCCTAGACGACGATTAGATGCTAGTCATGGGGTGACCATCTGTCTAGCTAGCATCTAGTGTCTAGGTGAACATTGCAAATAAATGAAACAAAACAGCAGCATATTAAGACTAAGGTATTCTGTCTCCTACTAATGTGTTGTATCCTTAGATAAATCACTCATATAGACAATTACAAAATAAAAAATGAGGAGATTAGTTTTGATTTTAAGTATCCGGCATGCTATCCCTATTCTTTCTTTCTAAGATGTCGATCGTTGGACGAGGTTTATTCAACGTTATGTATTTTCATGTCATACTGCTCTACAAGATAGTTGAATTATTCTTCAATGGTTTAACCCAACCCAATATTTTCATCTTCCAACAAGAGCCAGCATTCCCATGCTAAGCTGTGATTTTTGATATTGCATTCGAATAAAACAATATCCATTGATATCGCTAGATTGAATAAAATATATTGTACATTTCATGTGGAGTTAAAACTTTGACATGGAAAAGACATTTCTTGTAAAAGACAACCTTACAAGAAGTTCGAAGATGGTGCCCAACAACTCATCTACTGATCTGGGCTATGAACTCAGTAATTTATAGCAGAGTAAAGCTAAGTCATTATTTGAAACATTTGCACCGATGGTGAGAAACATGTGTGAAAAATTGGTAGCATATTCAAAGTGTAAGAAATTCCATGGAATAAAGGTCATGTCTTCAGAGTTGAGTAAAATCACATGTTTGACATCATTCACAAAAATTGTTTCAGACCATTCACATGAATTTTAGTGCAATGCCTGCTCACACCAAACTACAGTGAAATCATATGACTATTAGAGTCACCAAACAGGTGCTACAAGATTCGTGTTGACAATCACATAGGCTAATTAAGGGAACTCCAGAATGTTACTGCAGAAACAAACTCTAATGTATGGTCATATTTTGTTCTTTGGACATCGTCACAGCAGCCCTGCCAGATTCCAAATTCCGTAAGAGCGTATTTCCAGAACAAATGCCATTAGAAACACCAATATCACGATTGACACTTCGCTATGGCAATGAAGAGACCTGGAAATTTCCAAAACAAATGCCGTAAGAGCGTATTTCTTTGACCAATAAGAAGGCAGTTTGGTGAACATCAATATATTGTTACTAGCCTAGATAATATGCAAGCTATCAGATTATGATATTTTACATGTTAGCAAGCAGTAATAGAATGTACGACCATTTTCAGACAAGAGAGAAGCATGTGACAAAGCTGATATACACACTGGATCCTCCCATATCCTAAATAACACAATCCATGTGGGTTGTATCCTGAAGCAACTAATCCCATGTTTAGTATTTTCCTACATAAACCACACATTCTAGTCATAATTATGTAATTGTTTAGAGAACCATTGTCTTGGTTCAACATTCATGAGTCGAGAAAAACACAGTCAGAGGATAATTATCAGCACTTCTTCTAAAGGAAAGAACTAATTGGTATTGCTCATATTTTATTGCTACAATTCTACAAATGATCTCTAAAGCATTTAGCAGCACTGAGAAAAATTAGATTGCTTGGAAAATTATATATACCTTATTTATTTACTTCAAGGGTAGAAAGTCCAGTAATGTCAGGATTCTTGAGCTGCTCAAGCTCTCTTCCCTCTCCTCAGCAAGTACTCGATGTACACAAAGTTCCTACGATCAACATTCCTCACATTCTCACATAACTCTGCCGAGACAAGAGTTTCGATCCTACGCCGCTCTTCTGGGGCCTTTAGCCGCGCAGTCCGAAGGAATCCCCTGTACAGCGCCAAGACCTGCCTCTTAATAACGGATAGCTTTGGACGGGAGGCCATTTCATCCTTGAGAAGCAATCATCAAAGCCTGAGATAAACGCAACTATTGGATGAGCTATTTTAAGAGGTACCACATACATTGCAGTGGAAAAGAAAGAATTAGAACTCTCGATGGATTGGCAACAAAATTAATTGCCGCAACAAACAAACCATTGTTAGGGAAATAGACCAGCCTACGAATAATGGTTAAGGATCGCTATCAAAGATCCCTTTGGAGATATTTGGTCTCCGAACTCTCAGCAAGAGGCCTGGCCTCCGGAAGCTGTGGACCCTTTCGAGCCCGCCCCTCCGGTGCCTATATGACCTTCTCGAAGCTCGAAGATGCAACAGGTCTCTGGAGATAATATCGGGGGAAAAAAGACACCCCTTGCAACCGAACTGACACGGAGTGATGGGTAATTAGTACCGGTACAAGTGGTGCTTATCCTGACACTCCAGTGCAATGGAGGTCATCCTGACGCCCCTGGCAGTGCGGCGCCAGGCCGCAATTGGCGATCAACTCACCCCTAGGGTTGCTTGTACCACAATAATTGCTATGGTAGATATTTATCTTCTATGTAGGGTTAAAAGTAGTTATCCAGGATAAGACCATATAATTTGGCCAGGTCCTAGATATTTGTACATGGTGATAACTTATACACCAAACTACATACAACCCTATAAATGGGTGTCAAGGTCGTGTGGGGGAAAAAGGACAGATACACACAAACACAAAGACACATAGGGATACTCCTCCTATACCAATCTTTTCGAGTATCAATACATTTTCGGTGTCCCTTCCTCTCAAACTTCGTCTCCTAGCTTGAGTCTCCTCCTTAGAAGAAATTCTCGAACACAGAAGTGCTAAGAGAGGTTAGAACACCACCAGAAAAAGCCACTAAAGCGCTAGCTCCAGTAGCCATATCCACCATTGCAACCATGCAACCACATCCACGGCTGCCACAGCTAGGCACACTGTGTGCACCCGCCAGCCTCGCAACCGTGTGGGACGGCGTTCCTCCGGCCTCTGCCAACCCAGACCTTGGGTCAGTACGGAGGTTCAGGATGGCGTGGAGGCCTTCCAGCATTTGCATGGCTAAGACCTCACTGCACTAGGAGAGGTCGCAGCCGAGGACATAGCCAAGCAGGCTACCTTCTAGTGGTTCTGGGTGGTCAAACGCAGGGGTATTCACACTTGGGCTTGGTCCTGAAATATCTCTTTCGATAGCACCCAGGATGCCCCAGGCGAGCCAACATCTTCGGAGAGTTTGTCCGCCCAACGTCCTCCTTGGGCCACTCAGGAGAAAGAGGGTTCCGAGGAGGTGCAGGGCTCCTGAGTGCGCAGATCCCGCCATGCTCGTGATGCCAACCGCTCTGCGACAGCCTCAGCCCTTAGCTGCTGCTCTGCTCCGGAGGCACCCCCATGCAGCCCTCGTGATGCCAACCGCGTGTAAGCGAACTCCATGTTCACCACGTCTAGGGAGGCATAGTCGGAACCACTCTAGCTCCAAGAGTTGGTTCACTGGACGGCCTCTTCAGTCTCGGAAAGAGGTCTTAAGGAAAACCACAGGATCCGAGGCACGCAGCCCTCGGCAATGACCTTGACAACAACCAAGCTCTAGTACCCCCAAAGGCATACAGGTGCATTCTGCATGGGCCGGGGCGCGGCCACAATATCGATGACTGCCGAACCCTTATGATCTTCTAGATACCTCGAAAGACAAGCAGGATACCTGGCCACAGAGGGACCCAACGAAGGACGGCACAAGGGTCGTAAGCCTGAAGCAAGCTCCCGAGCAAATCTCTAGCTCTTCGACCCCGCTCCATCGCCACCAACTCTGCCACCGATGGTACAATATCCCAATGACAATGGCTGAGTCAGAGAACGTTGTCGCCAGGCTACGCACGAACTGCCTCTGGAGCCAGGCAGCGGATAAGGGTCGAGGGGGTCGTAGAGCACCTCTCCCAGCCTAGCCTTCAGCTTTGCCTCCAAGTCAACAGGCTCCGGACGGATTGCCTCTGGAGTCAGGTAGCGTCTAGGGGTTGAAGGGGTCGAGGACCACATCTCCTGGCGTAAGCATAGGCTTTGGGTCTCCAAACATTACGATAGAGGCCGTATTTTGGCAAAGGTACACCCACGATCACGTGACAATGGTTTAGCTAGGGTGTCTATCTTTCATACAGTAAGATCAAAACATGTTGGAAGTATCCAACCTTGCTGTTAGAAGTTTTTGCAACAGATAGCCACTAGGTAGAAATAGAAAACTTAGATTATATGCCCGTTTAGCAGTGAGCAGTATAACTTAAGTTATATCTTAGTTTGGCATGAGCTATGATTAGTCATCTGACCTAGCTATGGCTTATACTGCAATTCGCTGCTTATTGACAACAGTAGACTGCCAAATTTAACTAGTGCATAGCCATGCAAATACCTACACACCTGCACACGTAGCATGCCTAGGTCACTTAGAAGGCAATTCTACCTAGGTGTCCTGGAAGGTTTTGCGTAGCCTCGACAATGTAGTTGCCATATACCAAGGGACTTCCTTGATAGACAATGTTGCGGCGCACCCAAAGGACTTCTTCAGGAGACATGACAAGCCCATGTACCGCGGGTGCAGCATGCTTAGGACACCTAGAAGGCAAGAATGCCTAGGTTTCCTGGAAGGCATTGCGTTGCTTCAATAGTGTGTAGGGCCTTCGACATTAATACATGCAGAAGGGGGTACAAAACCTCCACAAAAATGGACATGTCTTGAAAACCACTGCAAAACGAAGAGTCTTCCAAAAACCTCTGCAAAAATGGAGATGTCTTGAAAACCCCCGCAAAACAGGGATGTCCTCAAAAAACCTCACAAAAATGGAGATGTTTTTCAAAAACCTCCACCAGATAGAGAGTCTTTCAAAACCCTCGCAAAACAGGGATGTCTTTCAAAAACCTCCGCAAGAGGGAGAGTCTTCCAAAACCCCTGTAAAACGGGGATGTCTTCTAAAAACCTCCACAAAAACAGAAATGTCTTGAAAACCTCCGCAAAACGGGAGTCTTCAAAAACATCCCTAAACGGAGATGTCTTGAAAAACCTCCGTAAAACGGAAACACCTCCCAACACATTTGTAAAATGGAGAGTTTTCCAAAACCTCCGCAAAAATGGAAATGTCTTGATAACCTCCGCAAAACGAGGAGTCTTCCAAAACCTCCCTAAAACGGAGATCTTGAAAAACAGCCATGAGGCAAAAACATTTTGAAAACCTCCGCGCAAGGGTATGTTTTGAAAAACTCCGTATACAGAGATGTTCTAAAAACCAATATGATAAATTCTCCAGCATCTTGTAAGCAGTGCCTCCATGCCAGAGAACTAAATCCCTCCGGTATCTTGAAGGCAGTGCCTCCATGCCGGAGAATTATATCCCTCCGCCATCTTTAAGGCCTAGCTGACCTACGAGGCAGAGAGGCAAAGACCGCTCCAGCATCATGAAGGCAGTGCCTTCGTGCTAGACAGGCATATACCCTCTGCCATCTTTAAGGTCTAGCTAACCTACGTGGCGGAGAGCCAAAGACCTCTCTGGCATCTTGAAGGCATTGCCTCCATGTCAGACTGGCTGACCTACATGGCGGATGAATAACCTCCCCACCGTCGGCCTTATTTTGGCAAAGGTACACCCACGATCACCTGACAATGGTTTAGCTAGGGTGTCAATGTTTCATACAGTAAGATCAAAACATGTTGGAAGTATCCAACCTTGCTGTCAGAAGTTTTTGCAACAGATAGCCACTTGGTAGAAATAGTAAACTTAGATTATATCCTCGTTTAGCACTGAGTAGTATAACTTAAGTTATATCTTAGTTTGGCATGAGCTATGAATAGTCATCTGACCTAGCTATGGCTTATACTGCAATTCGCTGCTTATTGACAACAGTAGACTGCCAAATTTAACTAGTACATAGCCATGCAAATACCAACACGCCTGCACACGCAGCATGCCTAGGTCACTTGGAAGGTAATGCTGCCTAGGTGTCCTGAAAGGTATTGCATAGCCTCGAAAATGTAGTTGCCATGTACCAAGGGATTTCCTTGGTAGACAGTGTTGCGGCGCACCCGAAGGACTTCTTCGGGAGACGTGACAAGCCCACGTACCGAGGGTGCCACATGCTTAGGACACCTAGAAGGCAAGACTGCCTAGGTTTCCTGGAAGGCATTGCGCTGCTTCAATAGAGTGTAGGGCCTTCGACATTAATACATGCCGAAGGGGATACAAAACCTCCGCAAAAACAGAAATGTCTTGAAAACCTCGGCAAAACGAAGAGTCTTCCAGAAACCTCTGCAAAAATGGAGATGTCTTGAAAACCCCCGTAAAACGGGGATGTCTTCCAAAACCCCCCCACAAAAACTGAGATGTCTTCCAAAAACCTCCGCCAGATAGAGAGTCTTACAAAACCCTCGCAAAACGAGGATGTCTTTAAAAAACCTCCGCAAGAGGGAGAGTCTTCCAAAACCCCTGTAAAATAGGGATGTCTTCTAAAAACCTCCACAAAAACGGAATGTCTTGAAAACCTCCGCAAAATGGAGAATCTTCGAAAACCTCCCTAAACGGAGATGTCTTAAAAAATCTCCGTAAAACGGAAATGCCTCCCAAAACATTTTTAAAATGGATAGTTTTCCAAAACCTCCGCAAAAATGGAAATGTCTTGATAACCTCCGCAAAACGAGGAGTCTTCGAAAACCTCCCTAAAACGAAGATCATGAGAAACAGCCATGAGGCAAAAACATCTTGAAAACCTCCACGCAAGGGCATGTTTTGAAAAACTCCATATACAGAGATGATCTAAAAACCAATATGATAAATTCTCCAACATTTTGTAGGCAGTGCCTCCATGCCGGAGAAGTGAATCCCTCCGGCATCTTGGAGGCAGTGCCTCCGTGCCGGAGAAGTATATCCCTCCACCATCTTTAAGGCCTAGCTAACCTACGTGGCAGAGAGGTAAAGACCGCTCCAGCATCATGAAGGCAGTGCCTTCGTTGTAGACAGGCATATACCCTCTGCCATCTTTAAGGTCGAGCTAACCTACGTGGCGGAAAGCCAAAGACCTCTCTGGCATCTTGAAGGCATTGCCTCCACGTCAGACTGGCTGACCTACATGGCGGATGAATAACCTCCCCGCCGTCGGCCTTATTTTGGCAAAGGTACACCCATGATCACCTGACAATGGTTTAGCTGGGGTGTCAATGTTTCATACAGTAAGATCAAAACATGTTGGGAGTATCCAACCTTGCTGTTAGAAGTTTTTGCAACAGATAGCCACTAGGTAGAAATAGTAAACTTAGATTATATCCCCGTTTAGCAGTGAGCAGTATAACTTAAGTTATATCTTAGTTTGGCATGAGCTATGAATAGTCATCTGACCTAGCTATGGCTTATACTGCAATTCGCTGCTTATTGACAACAGTAGACTGCCAAATTTAACTAGTACATAGCCATGCAAATACCTACACGCCTGCACACGCAGCATACCTAGGTCACTTGGAAGGCAATGCTGCCTAGGTGTCCTGAAAGTTATTGCGTAGCCTCAAAAATGTTGTTGCCATGTACCAAGGGACTTCCTTGATAGACAGCGTTGTGGCGCACCCGAAGGACTTCTTCGGGAGACGTGAAAAGCCCATGTACCGTGTGTGCCGCATGCTTAGGACACCTAGAAGGCAAGACTGCCTAGGTTTCCTGGAAGGCATTGCGCTGCTTCAATAGAGTGTAGGGCCTTCTACATTAATACATGCCGAAGGGGGTACAAAACCTCCGCAAAAACGGAAATGTCTTGAAAACCTCTGCAAAACGAAGAGTCTTCCAGAAACCTCTGCAAAAATGGAGATGTCTTGAAAACCCCCGCAAAACGGGGATGTCTTCCAAAAACCCCCACAAAAATGGAGATATCTTCCAAAAACCTCCGCCAGATAGAGTCTTCCAAAACCCTCACAAAACGGGGATGTCTTTAAAAAACCTCCGTAAGAGGAGAGTCTTCCAAAACCTCTGTAAAACGGGGATGTCTTCTAAAAACATCCACAAAAACGGAAATGTCTTGAAAACCTCCGCAAAATGGAGAGTCTTCGAAAACCTCCCTAAACAGAGATGTCTTAAAAAACCTCCATAAAACGGAAACGCCTCCCAAAACATTTGTAAAATGGATAGTTTTCCAAAACCTCCGCAAAAATGGAAATGTCTTGATAACCTCTGCAAAACGAGGAGTCTTCGAAAACCTCCCTAAAACGAAGATCTTGAGAAACAGCCATGAGGCAAAAACATCTTGAAAACCTCCGTGCAAGGGTATGTTTTGAAAAACTCCGTATACAGAGATGTTCTAAAAACCAATATGATAAATTCTCCAACATCTTGTAGGTAGTGCCTCCATGCCGGAGAAGTGAATCCCTCCGGCATCTTGGAGGTAGTGCCTCCATACCGAAGAAGTATATCCCTCCACCATCTTTAAGGCCTAGCTAACCTACGTGGCAGAGAGGCAAAGACCGCTCCAGCATCATGAAGGCATTGCCTTCGTGCTAGACCGGCATATACCCTCTGCCATCTTTAAGGTCGAGCTAACCTACGTGGCGGAAAGCCAAAGACCTCTCTGGCATCTTGAAGGCATTGCCTCCATGTCAGACTGGCTGACCTACATGGCGGATGGATAACCTCCCCGACGTCTTGAAGGCCTAGCCTCCACGCTAAAAAGGGTTCATAACAAAGTCATGATCCTCCGGCATCTTGGAGACTAAAAGTCTCCATGCCAAAATCTTCTAACCCCTCCAGTATCTTGAAGGTATATCCTTCGTCCTACAGAGGTGTAACACCCTGATTTTCAGATTTCTCAAATTTCTAAAATTTTCCAAGAGTATTGAATAGCTTCACTAGTAGTATAGGTTTAAAACCTATTTTCTAAATCAATCAATCAATATAGGTTATTATTTTCCGTGCATTGCATGCTGAGTTTTGCTAGGAGCCAGGTAAATGCATTAGAGTTTTTTTTCCTTTTTTTTCTCTTTGGTGTTTTGAGTGAAAAAGATTTTGAAAAGGTTTAACAAAACTCAGTAGTGAATAAGTTAAGGATCTTAATGGTTGGAATTCAAAGTCTTTGAATTCATCATCTATTCAATCTTTGATCATACCCGATCCTTCTCCAGGTCAATTCAAATCTTATCCAAATTATTGTTTAAAGTTAATCTCTATTCTTTCTCAAATTCTACCCAAATCCAAATTCAAATTCCTTATCTAGTCCTATTCTTGTTCAACCTCATCTTTTTCGTTTCTTTTAAATTCACTCCAAACTCAATTCAAATTAAAATCCTATTGAAATTTCTTTGCAAAAGTTTCTTTTCTAAACCCTAGATATACCTAAAGTGTCTTTGGGCTCAATTTTGCTCAAATCCAAAGCCTTAGCCAAGTCTTCTAGATGGCCCAACAAAGGATCCATGAAATCTGTAAATTTTCGCGGTGTCCTCGACAGCCTCATATTCGCATGACATTTTGGAGTTCAAAATGGCCTCAAATGCAAATTTTGACAATACCAAAGTTGTAGGTCTTGTCGAGAGCTTTGATTTGAACCTATGGAAATAATCTTTTGGATAATGGAGCTAGGCATTATGGCCCCCGAAATCAGTGCTGCGCAGAGAAGTCCGAGTTCAAACAGTTTATCTTGTGGCGCATTTTTCAAAATTAAGATGATATTTTCAGAAGTTCCAATGACTACCAAAGTTGTATATCTTTTCGAGTAATACAATTTAGAATCAAGAAACGTCCAATTTAGAGTCCGGACGATAGAGATATCATCCTCGGAATACAGAGTTGCGAAAAAGGAAATCGTAACCGACTCGAATTCGAATCCGATTCGTGTTCGGTTTGGACTCCACCTCAACCAGCCGCCCCTAGCCCTATATATATGAGTTGCACGCCCTCTCCTACCTCTATTCCATACCCCCAAGCCCTAGAAGTTGCTGCTGCCCTGCCCGTACATCACCGGAGCGCCGCCGTTCTCCGTAGCCGCCGCCGCCGCCCGAGATGCGCTACGTCGTCTTCTCCGCGAATCCTTCTTCCTCGACCACCAAAGCAACGTGAGGACCTCTTCTTCTCCTCCATTACTACTGTTTTAGCATCATACTAAGTCCCTAGCTAAGCCCTAGCCCCGGCCAAAGCCCGATCTACGCCGCCACAGTCATCACCGTCGCGGACAGCCGCGAGATAGCCGCGCTGTAGCCGATTGGCATCGATGTTCCCGACCGACCAGAGGTCAAATCACCAAGTCCTTTCACTGGTGCATGTCCCTTGATGTTCCCCACACCCTTACCAACCAGTTTGGCCAGTAGATTAGCCAAACTATCGAAATCAATGTCGGAATACCCGCTGTCCGGTTTCTGCATGCGTTCTGCGCGCGCACCGGATTTGCATTCGCGTCCCCCGTCAATCCGAAAGCCGTATAGATGCACCAACCATGTCACAACATGTCCCATGGAGTCTTCTACGTTACCCTAGGAGCCCATCCCCGTTTGTGCAGCGACACGACCAGGACGTCATTGCCAACCACAGCATGTCGCAGCCATCACCCGTCTCATCTCCGTTGATCGTTCTTCCTCTCAGTGGATGATCTACCCAAAACTATGCCATAGCATTGTGTTCCCGGGTTATATGAACATCCTTGTTCAAACGGTTTCTCAAATTTCATAGCCAATCTCCTGGAACGCGAGCGTCTTCGTTCCTGCATCTGTTCACGGTCACCACCAAACCTAGAAGCAGTCATCGCTGTTTTGCCACTACCTCGGATGACCCCTTCCAAAACCAATCATACTGCTGAGTTAGTCTTTCTACGTTCTATGCCATGCTCCCCTCATTTCACTGAAACACCACTGAAGCCGACATCGATGTCTGTGGCCACGTGCCCGATCGCCATCTCCGACGAAACCCGAACCACCACCGCTACATAGAGTCACCAGTAGTATTCTTAACCTAGAAGCGCAACCTTCGGCCTTTTTGATCCATCTTAGGTGATCAATACTAGATCTCAGCGTATCTCTTCTTTAATCCCAGATGGTACTTGCATAGCATGCCATGTCAGCACCACATCATTCTCCTTAGCCTAGTCAGCGAAGTCTAGTCTGCCATACACTTCTTGCATCTTGCACAATAATATTGTCAAGCCTGACACAGTGATTGTGCAATAAATCCTTTTCCATAGGAAGATAGTTCCGGTAAATCAGCATTTTCTTTTTAGTCTAATCCATCTCTCGAAAGCTGTTCTCTTTTCATCTTAACTCCGATTTAGACGATTCTTGCGTCTAAACATTTCTAAAATCATCCCTATCCAACCATAGTATTTTTAAAGTGTTTTAATGATGTTTGGTATGTTGCTCTTAGTGTCTTCCTTCGTGTTGTTTGTCGGTAGTTCTCGCGATTAGTCGATAACGTTCCGGAGCAGTTCGAGGGACTTCAAGGGGACTTCAAGACCAAGATTTCGACAACACTGAGCAGCATTGGGAAAAAGGCAAGTGTCCTTGATCATATTGAACCTATGTTTTTAAATGTTTTGTTTTACAAAACTGCATGCAATGTCTGTCAATATGATGGCTAGTCACCTATGTTAGGGTTTTCCCTAGATTTTCCTTTATCGTCCCTTGGAACCTAGATGGTTTATGGTTAGATGTCCTTTGTGGGTAGATTGCTTAGCCATGCTTTTGGGATGTTGAGAAGTGTCATAATCTTGACTAATGAACATATGCAACAATGGTCGTTAATGTGTTAATGGTCTAGCAACATGGAACCTTAGGCCTTGAGCAAAGTAGTTTTGATGGTTGCCATGGTTATGATGTTGGTTTAGTGTTTGCTCAAGTAACCTAAGTAAGGACCGGTTCGTGGAGCGAAAACCCAAGAAGTAACATACTAACCACGAGGCTGATATGGGTAAGACGTGACATACTGATTAGAGTCTATCCAGTGTGTGTTGGGTCAGCACAAAAGGGGGCTTCTGGGTAGGAGCTTTGCTTGCGTAAAGCCTGGCGGTGAAACCTAGTGGGCAGACACATACTGAATTAGTCTCTGGTTAGTGGAAAGTGTCATACAGTGATTCTTGGCGGCACACCACTGGCATGTGTTAAGTGTTTCGCGAACACAGCAACATGAAATTCACTGACTCGTGGGGAAAGCTGGACAACCTCTGCAAAGTGTAAAACTGTTATAACAGCCGTGCTCACGGATATGAGAGACTTGGATCCTCACATGATTAGTTGGGTTGTGGTTATGAGTTTGGTTGTGGTTATGAGTTTGGTTGTGGTTATGAGTTTAGTTGTGGTTATGGGTTTGGTTGTGGTTCTGGTACAGGGAATACTAGATGGTTGTGGTTGTGGTTCTGGTACAGGGAGTACTAGATGGTTGTGGTTTTCGTTATAGTACAGGGAGTACTAGACGGTTATGGTATGCAAGGTGGGGAGCCTTGTATGCTGGGTGTTGCACTGTATGGGTTACATTCACTTAATAATTGCTTAATGCTTTTGAGTCCAAATATGTTTTCATTACTCGCATTTATGCAAATAAACCCTTGTGTTAGCCTATTCTTGATATAAGCCTGCATATAATTACTTTCCCCCACTTGCTGAGTACTCTATGTACTCACACTTGCTATTTTCCCTATACCATGCGACATGTATGCTGCTGCTCAGTGAGTGAAGATGTTGAATACTATCAAGACGAGGTTGTGACGTTCTAGGCGCGTGTCTCCCGGTCAGTTGCCTGCGGTATTGTTGGGCACCAGTGCTTCTGTTCCGCTGCAGATATCTTCATAGAAGACAATATATGTCAATTGCTGTAAGAGTTTAACATTTATTTAATAAAAGTATTGCTTTTGTTACTTCACCTGTGACGTCCTTATGTGTGTTGAACATTCTGGGCACACATAAGCTGCATCTGGTTTTAGCCGTTAAAACCGGGTGTGACAGAGCCATACTGACCGTAGGACGCAAGCCTAGATAGAGTGGTCGTGCCATAAGGTCATATTTTAAAAGCTTATTTTGAAAAATTCATCTCTGTGCTTTTCTGACCTCTCAGTTTCTCTCTCTACTTACCTATTTCACTCTTTTGAGAAAAATGAATTTCTAACACTCCTCCTTTCAAACTATTAGTTGTTGAACCATCCCAGTTACTCTATTTGTGGAGGATGCACTTGAAGATCTCTTGGCGCTCCTACCTTGC
The DNA here is from genome assembly GCF_958298935.1 of Phragmites australis. NCBI lineage: Eukaryota > Viridiplantae > Streptophyta > Magnoliopsida > Poales > Poaceae > Phragmites > Phragmites australis. The sequence continues at coordinate 13,177,880 of NC_084936.1, read as the reverse complement.
GTGAAGATTTATATCATAAAGATGAAGATCCATCACGACAAGAAGGATTCGTCTACCACAACACTGAAGACATGAAGATCTACCTCTGCACCGCTCCCAGTTTTAGTTCTTCGAGTTATAGGAGGATTTTCCCTAGTCTTCGGAGACGTTAGAGCGATGTAGGGTCGTGTGCTTGTGTTGTGTGCCTTGTGTGATTCGGCTTTTCTGTTTGAGTGCTGGAATACGTTGAGGGATGCTTTAGCATCTGATAACAGCTACATTCCTTATATAACTATATAGTTGATAGTATAGTTGGGTTTTCTCCTTCTAGTCCCTTATCTTCTTGCCCCAACCTTCTGCCACAATTCCGATTAGATGGTGAACACAAAGAAAGATCAGTCTGGTAAAGGTACCAACAACATTAACAACAACATCCAGTAGATGCCACAAGGAACAATTTTTGGAGACGCAAACTTAGATTCTTCAAGGCATAACTCAGAATATAGAAAGTCTGCTACAGATCATTGAAGCTCTAAGTGTGAAAAACATCAAGCAAACAACAGTTCTCGGTTACGTTCCACTCCTGAACAAGCACTTTGTTCTGTCAACCAGGAAGTTTCATAGGTCGAGAGAAAATTTGCAGAGTACCCCAAAAAGGAAGGTGTGTTTTTGCTGTGAAGAAAGACGCTATGCCAATGGACGTCCCCCGAGGATCCTTGTACCTGACGATAAGAAGGTGTGTGTCCACTCTGGGAGAACCTATGCGCTGGGTCAAAAGATGTCCCACGAAGCACCCCACATGGAACTTCAACCCCAAATCCCATATGAAGATCTCAGTTCAACATTCAAACTATCATGACTTTCAAGTTGTAACTCAAGATAGCCAAGATCGACGAGATCCCATCAAGCTCGCAGAAGCTCAGTAGACACCAAAAAAAAAGAGTGATATATTCCATGTCAAAGGCTACATGCCTATCTACTTCTCAAGAACTAGAAATGTAAAGTCAAAGAAGTCCGCTCCTTTTTAAGTGGGGTAGACTTTCTAGCCAATCTCTTGGTTCTGGAACCTAAAGACAGATATTGGAAACAGCTAGTCAGCAAAGGTAATGTGGTAATAAATTGTGCTAAAGGAAGAATAGTACCTAGAAGCTGCACTCCGACCACAGAAGTGATTGCTAAGAACAAGTACTCTTTTCTCGGAATTAGAATATGGCTTACTAGATCATCAAGGATAAGAAGGTCTGCCAAGGTCAATCAACAGATGAGAAGATCCCCGGAGTGCTAAAGCTATGGAATTCTTAGGAATCAGAAAGCACTAAGATGTATCATGATCTCAAGGATTGTTATCGGTAATATGGAAACAAGAGTGGTGTAGCAAAGTATATGGTCCTATGTGACACGTGTCAAAAAAGTTAGAACGGTACATCACAGACAACTACAACCGTTGAAGATATCAGGATTGGAGTATCCGAGAAAATCCAATATACTCAAGGTAATCAATCAAGATTTGTCAAGACAGATGCGGAAGCCGTCAAAAGCAAAGTGAGCAGAGTATGTCAGGGCAATGAGGTTAACACTAAGAAGAAAAAGCAATTTGGAAAGCGAGAAGAAAACTAGAAGATCAAGATCCCTTATCTCATTTTTAATCTGCCCGAATCTCGAGGGCGAGATTCCTTTAAGGGGGGTAGATTTGTAACACCTTGATTTTCAAATTTCTCAAATTTCTAAAATTTTCCAAGAGTATTGAATAGCTTCACTAGTAGTATAGGTTTAAAACCTATTTTCTTAATCAATCAATCAATATATGTTATTATTTTCTGTGCATTGCATGCTGAGTTTTGCTAGGAGCCAGGTAAATGCATTAGAGTTTTTTTTCCTTTTCTTTCTCTTTGGTGTTTTGAGTGAAAAAGATTTTGAAAAGGTTTTACAAAACTCAGAAGTGAATAAGTTAAGGATCTTAATGGTTGGAATTCAAAGTCTTTGAATTCATCATCTATTCAATCTTTGATCATACCCGATCCTTCTCCAGGTCAATTCAAATCTTATCCAAATTATTGTTTAAAGTCAATCTCTCTTCTTTCTCAAATTCTACCAAATCCAAATTCAAATTCCTTATCTAGTCCTATTCTTGTTCAACCTCATCTTTTTCGTTTCTTTTAAATTCACTCCAAACTCAATTCAAATTCAAATCCTATTCAAATTTCTCTGCAAAAGTTTCTTTTCTAAACCCTAGATATACCTAAAGTGTCTTTGGGCTCAATTTTGCTCAAATCCAAAGCCTTAGCCAAGTCTTCTAGATGGCCCAACAAAGGATCCACGAAATCTGTAAATTTTCGCGGTGTCCTCGACAGCCTCATATTCGCGTGATGTTTTGGAGTTCAAATGGCCTCAAATGCAAATCTTGACAATACCAAAGTTGTAGATCTCGTCGAGAGCTTTGATTTGAACCTATGGAAGTCATCTTTTGGATAATGGAGTTAGGATTTATGGCCCACGAAATCAGTGCTGTGCAGAGAAGTCCGAGTTCAAATAGTTTATCTTGTGGCGCATTTTTCAAAATTAAGATGACATTTTCAGAAGTTCTAATGACTACCAAAGTTGTAGATATTTTTGAGTACTACAATGTAGAATCAAGAAACCTCCAATTTGGAGTCCGGACGACGGAGATATCATCCTCGGAATATAGAGTTGCGAAAAAGGAAATTGTAACCGACTCGAACTCGAATCCGATTCGTGTTCGATTTGGACTCCACCTCAACCAGCCACCCCTAGCCCTATATATATGAGTTGCACGCCCTCTCCTACCTCTATTCCATGCCCCCAAGCCCTAGAAGTCACTGCTGCCCTGCCCGTACGTCGCCGGAGCGCCGCCGCCATTCGTCGGATGGTTGTCATGGTTATGATGTTGGTTTAATGTTTGCTCAAGTAACCTAAGTAAGGACCAGTTCATGGAGCGACAACCTAAGAAGTAACGTACCAACCACGAGGCTGATATGGGTAAGGCGTGATATGCTAATTAGAGTCTATCCAGTGTGTGTTGGGTCAGCACAAAAGGGGGCTTCTGGGTAGGAGCTTTGCTTGCGTAAAGCCTGGCGGTGAAACCTAGTGAGCAGACACATACTGAATTAGTTTTTGGTTAGTGGAAAGTGTCATACAGTGATTCTTGGCGGTACACCACTGGCGTGTGTTAAGTGTTTCGCGAACACGGCAACATGAAATTCACTGACTCGTGGGGAAAGCTGGACAACCTCTGCAGAGTGTAAAACTGTTATAACGGTCATGCTCACGGATATGAGAGACTTGGATCCTCACATGATTAGTTGGGTTGTGGTTATGAGTTTGGTTGTGGTTATGAGTTTGGTTGTGGTTATGAGTTTAGTTGTGGTTATGGGTTTGGTTGTGGTTCTGGTACATGGAATACTAGATGGTTGTGGTTGTGGTTCTGGTACAGGGAGTACTAGATGGTTGTGATTTTGGTTATAGTACAGGGAGTACTAGACGGTTATGGTATGCAAGGTGGGGAGCCTTGTATGCTGGGTGTTGCACTGTATGGGATACATTCATTTAATAATTGCTTAATGCTTTTGAGTCCAAATATGTTTTAATTACTCGCATTTACGCAAATAAACCCTTGTGTTAGCCTATTCTTGATATAAGTCTGCATATCATTACTTTCCCCCACTTGCTGAGTACTCTATGTACTCACACTTGCTATTTTCCCTATACCATGTGACATGTATGCTGCTGCTTAGTGAGTGAAGATGTTGAAGACTATCATGACAAGGTTGTGACGTTCTAGGCGCGTGTCTCCCGATCAGTTGCCTGCGGTGTTGTTGGACACCAGTGCTTCTGTTCCGCTGCAGATATCTTCATAGAAGACAATATATGTCAATTGCTGTAAGAGTTTAACGTTTATTTAATAAAAGTATTGCTTTTGTTATTTCACCTCTGACGTCCTTATGTGTGTTGAACATCCTGGGCACACATAAGCCGCATCTGGTTTTGGCCGTTAAAACTGGTTGTGACAAGAGGTGTCATGCATTGAAACGTTAGTAAACGAGTTGCTTTACCCTGTTCACACCTAACACAACTTAGTACCCCTCGGATCTCGCACCCCACGGCTGCTAATAGCCGCAAAATGTGGAGGGGATGGGATAGGGGGCACAGGTGAAGCGTTGATCCGATAAAATTATAACACCAAAAACAAAGTTAACACAATGCAAGTTTATTCATACATGACATGCAAAGTTTGTATTCAGCTCGTCATTGTACATTGAATCTATGCCTAGAAAACTTGCTAGCCTGTTGTGCCTCCCTGAACAACTACGGGATGTGGAGGGCACTTGGCTGCCACGCCTCCCAGAAGTACCGCGGGATCTGGAGGATTGACCCCACTAACGGCGCAAAAGGGCCAAAATTTTTTATACACCGGATAGTCTGGCGATCAATGTTGTATCATCGTTGGACTATCCGGTGCTTGTAGTTCAATTTCGGCTAGAAGATATGCTTTCTAGAAAAAATAGTCCGATGAGGGAATCATTGAGCGCCGGACTATCCGGTGCTTATAGTTCAAATTTGGTGCAGTGAAACATGCTCTCTGTATAAAATAGTCTGGTGAATGATACGGTGAAAACGTCGAACTATCCGGTGTGTAAGAAGGTCCATTTGCGCCAAAAATTGCTCTCTGGAAAAAATAGTCTGGTGGAGATTACGGGGTATAACCGACTATACAGTGAGAAGAAGAAGGTTTTTAGCCGAAAAAATGTTCTCTAGTGAAAATTGTCCGGTGAGGTCTTTGATGATCGCTGGATCATCTGGTGCGTTCAAAAGGAAAACTTTGCAAAAAATTTCCTCTCTGCAAAGATTGGTCCGGTGACATGCTTCGGTGAGTATAAACATGACGTTGGAATATCCGGTGTGTGTAAGACTGAGTCTTAGAGTTTCGGCCGAGTGAACTCGCCGGATGGTCTGGTGATCTGGAGTTTGTTCTCACCAGACCTTCCGGTGTCTAGTCCGAAACCGAATCGAGGTGGATTCGTTGATTTGTTCGGATTTCTTTCACGATTTTGGCTGAACAGAGCATGTTTAGGATTCGAATAGAGTCCTACTTCGATTCCCTAGGGTCAATACCATACCCCCCTTATAAATAGTTGAGGGGTGGAGGCCGATTGCATATCCATCAGTCAATCGCATCTATTGCATCTACGTTTTGTTTTGCCTTTACTTTCCTACAATTTAGGGTTAGTTCTTTGCTGCTACTTTGAATCCCTGTGGTTCAGGTGGTAGTTCTTTGTCGATTTGCTCATAAATCGTCCGGGTGGCGATTCCCAAGGTTGCCGGTCGAAACCTTTTCTTGTTTGCTTGTAAACAAGTTGTGTGTCACTGCGAAAAGCGATAAGTATCTTTGACAAAAACTGTGTTGGTGAGGCGTTTCCCAATTCTGCTCCAAAACAAATTGGCGATTCCACTGGGGATCGACGATTCTCCATCAACATCGACTCTTAGGGTTTTGGCGTCGACAACCCCTGCACCGTGTTGCGCTATGTCTAAGGAGGAGGGAGCCGAAATCAACATGGACAATATCATCTCGCCTACACTTGAAGAGCTTCCCGAGGAGGATCGCCAAGCTATTGAAGCTCAAAAGCAGGAGGTTGAGAAGATGATGCTTGCATGCCATCAGAAAACACGTCAAGGTGTCATCAAGAAGGGCGATCCGATGTCAATCATCCATGCCAAGCATGAGGTAAAGACCGATGTAAGTGATTCTACTAATGATTTCAAATATCACATTGCGCATATGGTAGATCAGTCCGTTGGTGCTACTATGTTCAATAATTTTGAAACATTGGTTAAAATTCTAGATCATGTACTGTCTAGTCATGTTAGGGATTTGTTTATTGAATTGCAAGATGAAAAGGATAAAAAACAGCTCCAACTACATGATACTAGCACCTCTAATGCCAATGATGGTAATAAATTTCAGCAAGTACCATTAGTTTCATCGGCACAATTTGCAACACCTACACAACAAAACATGCTGATGCAACAAACTCATAGCCGACCCAATGTTGGTCCGGTTAATATGGTAACACCTCCGTTTAATGCATTGAGTACTAGCAAGCTGGAGATGTCCTCATTTGTTTTTCCGGTTCCGACTACTTCATCTAGCATAACTAGTTCAGTTCAGTATGTGGCCAATAGTCGGGCTGCTGAAATTTCAGCAAATATACCATTAGTTCCTTATAACACTATGGCATATAGCACACCTCCTATACCTCCACAAGGTACCAACATACCCTATGGTCCGTTGCCGGATGCTTACTTCAATGTTCCTTCACAAAATCTACATATGCAACACGTAACTTCACACTCTCATGATACATCACAACAACAATGCGTCATCCAATCGGCCTATGGCCTAAACACTTTTTGGGCCTGAAAGCATCAAAGAGCAAATGACTAATATTTTGAGGGAACATTTTGGGGTAACGCTCAAAGGTAAATCACGTATTTATCAAAAACCATACCCTGATTCTTATGACACAATTTCATATCCACGTGGGTTTAAGGTCCCTGATTTTGTTAAATTCAATGGGGAAGATGGTAAGACTACAATGGAGCATATAGGTCAATTTCTTGCACAATGTGGTGAAGCTGGTAGTAGTGATGCTTTGAGATTGCGTTTATTTCCTTTGTCACTTTCCGGCAATACATTTACATGGTTTACTTCACTTGCGCCTAACTCTTTTCATACATAGGCACAACTTGAGCAAAAATTTCATGAGTATTTCTATACCGAAGACACAGAGTTGAGGTTAATTCATTTGACATCGGTTACATAGAAGTATAATGAGTCTATTTCTGAATACATTAGAAGATTTAGAGATACTAAAAACCGATGTTTCAATGTTTCGCTCTCCGATAGGGATCTAGCTGAATTAGCTTTTGCCAGGTTGCATGCACACATCAAAGAGAGGTTAGAGGGGTAAAAATTTTCAGATGTGAATCAAGTTTTACAGCAGGCTCTGGTTCAAGAAAGTTGTGCCAAAGAACATAGAAATGTTCAAAGATTTAGTGAAAAACACAAGTTGGATCATCTGGGTGTTAATGTAGTTGAATATAAGGATGATTCGTCAGATGATGATAGCGTAGATGTGTGTGTAGCCGAATGGGCATGGAAGTCCAAATCTAAGCCATTCGTGTGCTCCGCATTGAAGCCAACTCCACAAAAGAATTGGCAAGAAGAGATGAAATTCACATTCGATCTCACTAAATGTGATAGGATATTTGATTTGTTGTTACAAGAAAAGAAAATTAGTTTGGCTCCAAATCATGTTATTCCATCACTTGAGGAGATTAAGAAACGTGCATATTATGAATGGCATAATTCATATTCTCACACTACTAATGATTGCAATATTTTCCGTCGATAGATTCAATCAGCCATTAATGAAGGACGATTGAAGTTTGCTGAAAATTCTAAGATGAAGCTAGATGATGATCCATTCCCTGTCAACATGATGAACTTTGAAGGGAAGAAAGGTCTTGGTTCGGCCGTATCAAGCCGAATCGACTAAAGGCAAGAGTGTGATCATTGGTGATAATAATGTAAGGCCAAAGATGATCAAACCTAAAAGTCCAAAAATTGGTCGTTGGAAAGTGAATGAAGATAAGAACAAAGCTATTAAGAAGCATGAGAAGCCAAAGCTTACATTTGATACACTTTTATCTAAGTATGAGAGTGGCAAGGCCAGCCAAAAAAGGAGCAGCTGGCCCAATGCTCTTAAGCATCCAAGCTCACCTCCGAAGCGTGAGTTTGAAGGGAGGAGGAGGCAATGGGAGGATAATATTGCAGCAGCTCTGTTCTCTCCTTTCGGGCCACCAATGCCTATGATGTGGGGGTCTCCTCCGATGGTTTGTCCTCCATGTCCACCGTGGGGTTGGTGTGCACCTTGGGCACCACCTTTTATGCCATTTGCACCATTTCATCCGGGATGGATAGCACCATGACCTTCGGCGTTCGACAGACTATCTCGTCCTAGACAAGACCAGTTTGATCCCAAAAATCAGTCAAATGATAGAAGGGATAGGAGGCATATTAAGAAGGTCTATTGTGTGAAGAACATGAGTGTTTCTAATGAGAAATCAGATCTGGAACCAAAAGAAAAACAGCTGATTTTTTATGAAAGCAAAGGGCAAAAGTAATCGGCTAATGACGGATCAAGTGGCAGCAACAAAGGGGAAGTTGTAGGAGTGGTTGGTACTGATCTTGAGCTTAAGGAGGCGCCACCTACATCAGTACAATAGCCCATGGCACCAAATGTTCAAGAAGCCACTTCTAGTTCAAAGATGATCGCTGGTTCAGACGATCGGAAGGTTAAAAAGGAGAAGTCCTTACTGCCCGGGACTAAGCTGCAGCCATAGTGGTGTCCTAGGGGTCTCTCACATTCCCAAAAGAGGAGGCTACAAAGGTTACGAAAGAAAGAGTTGGGAGAAGCACAAGATGAAAAGGTGAGAGATCAAGTATTAAATGAAATTAAGCCGATGGTGCCTATTTGGCAAGAATGGAGAGTGAAGCAAGTCATAGAGCCTATCGTGGCATCTAGTGGTGATGAAGATGATATGCTAGGAGACTCTCCAATTCTTAGGGATGGCACTCCGCCGTATGATAATATGGATATCAATATGGTTTTTGTTTTACCTTCGGTGTTTTGAGCTGTGGATGAAGAGGTTGCTTAACTAAATCTTGGTCCGAAGGAAGCTATATTTGAAAAGCCCAAAGAATCAAGCCAACATTTGAGACCATTGTATGTCAAGGGGCATATTGATGGAAGGCCGATTTCAAGAATGCTAGTGGATGGTGGAGCCACCGTGAATCTAATGCCATATTTAGTTTTCAAGAAGTTAGGAAAAGAAGACAAAGAGCTCATAAAGACAAACTTGGTGCTTAATGGCTTCACCGGCGAGCCTACAGAAGCAAAAGGCGTAATTTTCATTGAGCTGACCGTTGGGAGCAAGACGGTCCCTATGGCCTTCTTCATCACCGACGTGCATGGTAACTACAACGCTTTATTAGGCCATGATTGGATTCATGCAAATCGTTGTGTACCTTCTAGTTTGCACCAATTCTTGATTTAATGGGTAGACAATGAAATAGAGGTTGTACATGGGAATGTACATTGGCTTTTGTTGCTTTGGCCGATGCTTCAGTAAATTGGCAACATGGGAATGTACAGTGTCTCTCTGGTCAAGATCTTTCCGAGTATGATTTTCTTAGTCTTACTAGAGATGGTTTTATACCCGTGTCTATACAGCCAATTTCTTCATCTTGGCTTAGCAATGTAATATTATAAATGAATAAACAAAGTAATTTAGAATGGTTGCAACAGCGTGTGGAGCAATATCGGTCTAAAAAGAACGATATTTGTGAGATTATTGATGATTTTGATGAGATAGAAAAGCTAGGATAAGGTTTTTCGTCGGCTGATCCATTAGAAGGGGTAGATATAGGAGATGGTACTGTTCCTAGGCCAACATTTGTGAATAAAAACATGCATGATGTTCAGAAAGGCGAAATGATTGCATTACTCAAAGAATATATCGATTGTTTCGCTTGGGAATATCATGAGATGCTGGGACTTAGCCGTGAGCTTGTAGAGCATCGACTTCCCATAAAGTCAGGTTTTAGACCTCATAAACAACTGGCTTGAATGTTTAATCCTAACATGTATGGGCGAATCAAAGAAAAAATAAGCGGGTTGCTTGCTGTGGGGTTTATTCGTCCTTGTAGATATGATGTATGGATATCTAATATTGTCCTAGTTGAGAAGAAAAATAGTGATAAGTTGAGAGTATGCATTGATTTTAGAGATTTAAATAAAGCTACTCCTAAAGATGAATATCCTATGCCCATCACCGATATGTTGATTAATGATGCTTCGGGTCATAGAGTTATTAGTTTTTTGGATGGTAATGCGGGCTATAATCAAATTTTCATGGCCAAAGAAGATATGTCTAAAACGGCTTTCCGTTGCCCGGGTTTTGTTGGTTTATTTGAATGGGTTGTTATGACATTTGGTTTAAATAATGTCGGTGCTATTTATCAAAGAGCTATGAATTCGATCTTTCATGATTTGCTTGGTGTCATCTTGGAGATTTATATTGATGATATTGTTATCCAATCGGATGCTATGGATAGTTATTTAGCCGATTTGCGTTTAGCTTTTGAAAGAATGTGTCGATATGGTTTAAAGATGAACCACATTTGGTGTATCGACGGGACAAAATTCTTAGGTTTCATAATACATGAAAGATGCATAGAGATAGATCCTCACAAAATAGTAGCTATAGATAAGTTGGGAGCGCCACAATCAAAGAGAGATGTCAAGAAATTGCTGGGAAAGGTCAATTATTTGAGACGTTTCATATCTAACTTATCCGATAAGATTAGTGCTTTTACTCCCATACTTCGGTTAAAGAAAGAAGCCGATTTTACTTGGGGGGCAGAACAGTAACAAGCTTTTGATGACATCAAAGAACAGTTATCATCACCTCCCGTGTTAATGGCGCCCAAGGCCGAGATTCTGTTTTGGCCATATGTTGCTGCACAAGAGACGGTAATAGCTATTGTTCTTACACAAGAAAGCGAAAGGAAAGAATTTGCGATCACTTATTTGAGCTAGTGTCTCTTGGATGCGGAAACAAGGTATGCGTTTATTGAAAAATTATGTTTATCTTTATACTATGCATGCACCAAGTTGAGATATTATTTGCTTTCTAGTACATGTGTGGTTGCATGCCAAACCGATGTTGTTAAGTACATGTTGCAAAAGCTGATTTTGAGTGGTAGAATCGGAAAGTGGGCCTATGCTTTGATTGAATATGATTTTTCTTATGAACCATTAAGATCTATCAAAGGCCAAATCGTTGCTGATTTTATTGTTGATCATCGTATTGATAGTGATGCATTGGTTAGTTTGATTAGTGTGTGTCCATGAAAATTATACTTTGATGGCTCAGCCTGTAAAGAAGGTCAAGGTGTTGGCATTGTTTTATTTCCCCTAGAGGTGTTATTTTTGAAACATCGGTTCGCTTAGAATACTTTTGTACCAACAGTCAAGCCGAGTACGAAGCTCTTTTGTTAGGTTTGCAAATTTTAAAGTCCATGGGTGTGACACATGTAGAAGTGTTTAGTGATTCATTATTAGTGGTGTAGTAAGTTTCTAAAGTTTATCAATGCTTTGATGGGTCACTAAATAGCTATTTGGATAGATGCTTAGATATCATAGCAAGTTTTGATGATTTCACCATCGTTCACATATCTAGAGAAGAGAATATAAGGGCAAATGATTTAGCGCAGTAAGCATCTAGTTATCGAGTGAATAGAGGGATGTTCATTGTGTTAGAAAAACCGTTGTTAGCTTGTGCTAGTGTCCTTTTGGCCGAACAACAGGAAGAAGGTTCGGTTTTTCTCAAAAAATCAGACTTGCATATGTCTAGTGATTGGAAAAAGCCGATGATCGAATATTTAGAAAATCCTAGTGTTGGAGCAAGAGTTCTTCTTGCCCCAACAAGTATGGTGAGAGTTTCTTCTAAGGAGGAGACTCAAGATTAGAGACAAAGTTTGAGTGGAATGAACACCACGAATATATTGATGATAGAAAAATGTATCACTCTGGGAGGAGTATCACAGCGTATGATGTCTTGCTTGTTCTTTTCCGCTGTGTCCGTCCTTTGCCCAGAGGACCGTGGCCTCCTATTTATAGGGCCATTCGTAGCTTGGTGTACAAGTTATCATACTGTACAAATATCCGGGATCTGACCAAATTACTAGGCCTTATCCTGGATAACTACCTTCTATCCTACCGAGGAGGTAAATATCCACCATGATAATTATCGTGGTGCCTACCCGCAGAATTAGCGAAGCTAGTCGCCGATTGCGGCCCGACGCCACACTTTTAGGGGTGTCAGGATTGCCTTCATCAGGCCGGGGTGTCAGAGTGGCATCCATTAGCCTAGGCCTTTAATGCCGGCCACTTCCTTGTAGGCAAAGCACGACCGGTGCTTCCTTTCTAGCAGATCTTTTCTAAGGCCTGCTGACTCACCCCGCTGTCTTCGGGAAGGCGGCCTGATCAGCCCGAAGCGAGGGCCTCGAGAGGCATAGAACTGGGAGGTGAAGGCTTTGGGAAGCGGGACCCCGGAGGACTGGGGCTTTGGGAGGCTGAAGCTTCGGAGGACCGGGGCTTCGGGAGGTCGTGTTTTGGGAGGCTTCGGGAGGTCGAGCCAGCGGAGCCAAGGGAAGGCTTCGTAGGTGCGAAGGGGTACTGTGAAAGGATCTGATGACATCGGAGATCGAGCTTTTAACAGAGGGTTCGAAGATCAAGGCTCCGGAGGGACCTAGATGGTGATCTTCAACCATTATCCTCAGGCTGGTTTACACTCCCCTCAACAGTACCCCCTCATTCTCGGGCCGTGATGTTTTGAAGGTGGGAGAGGATGTAGAGGAAAAATCAACCCCAGCCTTGTATAGTATCAAGGATGCCTGATGGTGATTCTCTGTCCTTTCAAGTCACTAGAGTAGAGGTTTCGTGTGGGTTTGGATGTCACGTCCCAATTTTTTAATCACGCATTTAAGAAAAAATTATGCTTCTTAAGCATTGTGCTTAGAATTTGAATAATGGTAATCCGGAGCACTAATGCACTTCATAAATAATCATTTGGATAAGAGAGAAAGTTGGGGGAGAAAATAATGAAAAATGCATTGGAAATACCTATTCTCTCTAACATGTGAGCCCCACATGTGGCCCCACTCCTCACCTGCTCCCTCTCTCAAGTGGGCAGCAGCCCACCCAGTTTCTCTCTCTCCTCTACTGACTCCCCACGCTTTCCCCCAGCTACTGCAGTAGTAGCTCCTCCTCTCTCCCCCTCTCACTCAAGCTCAAGTACTCACTCTCTCTTTTCCTCCAAACTCCGAGCTCAAGTGGAGGATTCAAGGTATGCATGTGGCACTATTGCATTCTCTAACTCATAAGCTACTCATCTATCCAATCCATTTTAGTTTTCGTGGAGGAATCGAGTAGTTCTTGAAGTTCTTGGCATTCCTGAGCTTTTTGGAGAAAAAATGTAGTTTTGGTCGAATCTGAGCTCTAGAGTAGTGTTGGTAGTTGATGAACAAGTTTGAGTACCCTTACACTATCCCTAACATGTTCCCTTTAGGCTTGGAAAATATCGCAACTCGAATCAACCAAAAATCCACTCGAGAACAGCTTTTCTGTATAGCTCAGATACTCCGGACTCACCCAGATACTCTGGGTTCAGCAGATTTTGTCCGATGAATTTGTTCAAAATTGGTTAGGGTTTAGGATGCGAGTTTGGTTTAGGATCCTTTGGATAGAGCTTGTACACATTTGTGTAGCATATATTTGTAAAATGAGTAAAAAACACTCAAGTGGAAAAATCGTGAAGAAACCAAATCTGTATAGCTCGGATTATCCGGGCAAGCCCGGAGACTCCAGGTAGTTATGTGGTTGCGTAGTCGAGAGCTCCTCTTGGAACCTCACTCGGAGTGTCTGGTATATCCCGGATAGTCCGAACCAACCTGAAGGTTTCGAGTCAAAGTAAAATAATGCTAACCGAAAGTCTTTCCTGGAGGATGGCCCGAATACTGCGGACCCCGGATACTCCGGGCCAGTCAAATAGAAAAGGACAGTAACAGAGCGCCTCTCCCAGAGGGTCACCCGGAGGGTCCGAGCGCGGATACTCCGAACCAGTCCGGATACTCCGGTTTTAGTTTAGATTGTTTACTATTGCATTGATCTTATATCGTATACCTCTAGCATGTTGTTAAGCATTGTGGTATGCATTGTTGCACTTTATTCATACTCATGGCATTGCATGCATTATTCTTTTTAGAGAACGTCACGCCAGTGATCTAGAAGAGAGAGGGAAACTTTGGGCAGCCACCTGAACAGCAAGGCAAGCAACTAAGTATATTGACCCATCTTGTGTAATTAGATAAGTCTAAAATTGATGAATTATGCTTATGTATGTATGCATGTTTAGTGAGTCAGTATCGGGTGCCAATGGGTAGAACCTATGCCGATTGCATTCTTCTACCACGAATACTTCTGTATTTACATTCCTTGTAGCTTTGAGATGTTGTCAATGTCTAGGTATGAGTTCGACTTATATGCTTAGCCATGCTTAGGTCATTCGGTAGAAGTCGAATGACGGCGCATCCCGTTGTTCACGAGCATAGGACCTTTTATGATTACATACACTTGTTCAGGTTGAGATGGTTGTACAAGTGATTAGTATGAGACGAGGTGTGGGCGGTGCTACGATGGTGTTTTGTCCTGCCCAGATGTGGAGTTCTCCTGGGTAGGTCGGTAGAGGAAATCGAACACCGTAGACCGCTTTGCGCCGGTTAAGCACCGATCATTGATGTTGTTAGCTTTAGCACTTACCTTACTAACCACATGCTGATCTGATGGTAAGGCGAGCCGAATACCTTAGCAGTTGTGGCTTTTTGGGCTTGGACAACGATGGTGTGAGCGGGCGGGCTTGTAAGTGGTACTAGTTTGCTCCGGGAGTAGTTCTAGTATTGCCACGCCGAGCGATGCATGATCCAAATGGTTGGGGCTGGTTGGGAAAGGTTATCACGAGTACCCCCTTGTGTGCACTTTGGCCGGTGGCATAAGCCGTATGGTCCTCGTGTCATGTGGGTCCAGGAGTATCCCTGTGCATGGTGTATAAACAGTTCGAACTACACTCTCAGTCATGAGCATGCTTCTGTCCATCTCCATCGGTCATAGAGTTTCGAGTATAGTTTGTGGTTCAGTATATGGGAGATGGTGATGTTGGTACTTGTTACTTATTGATATACATGTTGTTTATAGTTACTTTGTTTAGTTGTTAGTTGCAGGGTAGTTTTCATTTGTTTTGGTGCAATTTCAGTCGCTCACACATATGTCTAGGATGTTTAGTGCTTATGTTTTACCTAACCTTTGGTTCATCCTTGCTAATGATCAATGCATAATCCTTGGAGTCAAGCTATGTATATGTGCTCTATATGGTTTAAGTCTTGCGAGTACCTTCGTACTCATGCCTGCACTTTCAGGTACTCCTGCTGCTAAGGAAGAGGCGGTTTTTGGCTACTTCGTGCCTACCGATCGGGGTGATGGGCAAGAGTAGTGCATCCTACTCTGAAAGTGGCATTTTTGAGACGGTGCCTGAGGGAATGCGGCACCGTTCTCTTTTGTTGTTTATATGTTTAACTTTCTGCTGCATAGTTCTTTTGTGGTTGGGAGTTGAGGGGTTTTGTCTCCTCCTAGCTCGCTTTTGTTGTAAATTGTTGAAATCAGTGCATGCTTAATATTTGTGATATAAATATTTATTAGTCGCTCTTTATTAAGCTATGTTGTGATGTACATGTTGGAAGGAATGTGTTCCGATCCTTGGGCACAAAACACGTGCCGGGACTACCGAAGTGGTATTCTATTTAATCACTAAAGTCATGATCGTGTTAGTGATCAACTTAGTGATTAATTAGAATACTGTTTGGATGGTTTCTCACAGCTTGGTATCAGAGTTTGGTTTAATTTAGTAGCCTAAACATGATTTAGAACGTTGTTTAGTAAGTGTGTCAAACCCACTAAATAACCAACTAAAGTTTACTTATGCATTTTCCTATCAATATATATAAATCTGCTATATTATGCCCCTAAATATAATGTATGTGGTTGTGATGCTTGATGGGGTGAGATGCATTTGAGAAAAGATACATGTAGTTCAGAAGCGAGCATACTTTCATGTTCCATTGCTCATTTTGCATCATGCCTTTGGTCATGCATGTTCATTAGTATATAGTATACGGATCCAAGTAAGCGAGATCCGACATAGCAAAGTAGCATTAGTTAGAGTTTGATCTTTCACCAATGTTAGAAATTAACCTTCGCCCTCTCCTTTTTCTCATCGTCACGACTGGATGAGAACCCGTGGCAGTTTGGGAGATCTTCCCGAGGGTTCTAATGAGAACAACCCTCCGCCGCCTCCACCACCAAGCATGGTAGAAGTGCTCATGTGAATTGAGCAGAACCACGAGACGAATCAGGCGCTCCTTGAGGCCCTCGTGCGCAACACGGCTCCTCATGGGGGTGGAGCTGGGTCTCGAGATGACTTCTCAGATTTTCTAAGGACTTAGCCGCCTACCTTCACGCGTGCTGAGGACCCACTCGATGTCGACCATTGGCTTCGCACCATCGAGCAGAAGCTCACTCTCCTTCGATGTGAGGACCACGAGAGGGCGCTCTTCGCCACTCATCAGCTTCAAGGTCCGGAAGGCGCGTGGTGGTCCACCTATTTGGCCATGCACCCCGCCAATCACCGGGTGTCTTGGGTGGAATTCCGCCAGGCATTCCGTGACTTCCACATTCCGAAGGGCCTTATGGAGATCAAGAGGCATGAATTCATGGACCTCAAGCAAGGAGGTAGGTCGGTGATGGAGTACGTGCAGGTGTTCAACCACCTTGCACAATATGCTCAAGATGAAGTGAGCACCGATGAGTGGAAACAATACCGCTTCGTTAACGGCCTCAATTCAAAGATGCAAGACTGGTTGTCGACGCACGAGTTCGCCAATTTGAACAAACTTGTGAGGACCTCACTCATGGTGAAATTCAAGTTGAAGAACCACCAAGAGGAGAACAAGCGCAAGAGGGGTCCATCGCCTTCCATGGGCACGAGTTCTCAATGTGCCCGCACGGAGAGTCAACCTCCACTATCTCACATGTTGGCACCGACCGCCATGACCGATGTGGTTGGTGCAGTGTCCAGCTTTCTCCGCTCCATAGGGGCAACCTGCAAGACTCGTCGGCTCTCAAGTGAGCGTGATAGGTGGTCCTGGTGGCCCGTGCTACAACTGCGGCTGTGTCGGCCACTATACGCGGGATTGCCTGTACCCACGGCCGAGAGCTGTGGTGACCGCTTCCAGGCCACCGCCGGCTCAGTCTGCGCCATAGTCCTCTCAGGCGACCCATGTCCCCAAGCGCGGCCGAGCATGCCACACCAACACCGACGAGGTTCAGGAGGTTGATATCGTCCTGATGGGTACGTTGTCTGTGCATTCACATTCTGTCATAGCTCCAGCAGTTGTTCTTTTCGATTAGGGAGCCTCTCACTGCATCATAGCGGCAAGTTATACTCGGCAGCATGGGTTGACAGTTAGCACCACCCCCACACCCTATCTTATAGATGCACCTGAAGCTAAGGTCCTTATTAAGCAATGTGTGCCTAACGCCTCGGAAATCATCAATGGGATGTCTTTTGGTGTGAATTTGTTAGTGATGGACTCGAAGGGGATATACATCATATTGGGGATGAACTAGCTCACCAAGAATAAGGCGGTCTTAGATTATGCTCAGCGGACAGTTACCCTAAATGGTCCGTCCAGCACCTGCATTCAATTGAAGCTTGAGGGTGTTGAGTCTTGTCTCTTTGCTTTGAAGGTTGTCCCCACTGTAGAACTGATGTGGGAAATCTCGGATGTCTTTCTGGATGAATTGCCAGGAATGCCACCCGACCGAGCAGTGGAGTTCTCTATTGATCTCATGCCCAAAGCGGCCCCAATATCAAAAAGGTCTTACAGGATGCCGCCAAACGAATTGGCAGAACTGAAGAAGCAGTTGAAGGAGTTACTAGAGAAGGGGTTCATTCACCCAAGCTCCTCACCTTGGGAATGCTCGGCAGTCTTTGTGAAGAAGAAGGATGACACTCTGAGGATGTGTGTTGATTACCGTCCGTTGAAATATCCTCTACCTAGGATTGATATTCTATTTGATCAACTGACCGGAGCCAGAGTCTTCTCAAAGATCGACTTGAAACTGGGCTATCATTAGATTAAGGTCCGGCCGGAGGATATTCCAAAGACGACTTTCTCGACCCGCTACGGGCTATATGAATTCACTGTCATGTCCTTCGGATTGACGAATGCGCCGGTATTTTTCATGTATTTGATGAACATGGTGTTCATGGAGGAATTGGATAAGTTTGTCGTTGTTTTCATCAACGACATTCTCATATACTCCAAGACTGATGCAGAGCATGTAGAGCACCTTCGTATTGTTCTTGGCTGACTCAGAGGTCATTAGCTTTATGCTAAATTCAGCAAGTGTGAGTTCTGGCTCAGGGAGGTGGCTTTTCTGGGTCATGTTCTGTCAGAAAATAGTGTTGCAGTTGACCCAAGCAAGGTGCAAGATGTGCTTAAATGGGTACAACCCAATAATGTCACGGACATTCGAAATTTTCTCGAACTTGCGGGTTATTACACCCGGTTCATCGAGAATTTCTCCAAGGTTGCCAATCCAATGACTGAGTTACTGAAGCAAGGCAACAAGTTCGAGTGGTTAAGTGAGTGTGAGTCCGCTTTCCAAACTTTAAAGAAGTTGCTCATGATCGCTACAGTTCTCGCTCAGCTAGATATGAGCAAGGGTTTCGATGTCTATTGCGGTGCTTCTCACATGGGCCTCGGATGTGTCCTTATGCAAGAAGGCAGGGTTGTCGCTTGTGCCTCACGACAGTTGAAGCGCCACGAGGAGAATTATCTGACACATGACTTAGAGCTAGCTGTAGTCGTGCATGCTCTGAAGATCTGGCGCCATTATCTGATGGGGAACTTGTGCCATATCTATATGGATCACAAGAGTTTGAAGTACATTTTCACTCAAGCCGATCTAAACATGAGGCAGTGAAGATGGCTCGAGTTGATCAAAGATTATGAGCTGGAAATTCATTATCACCTTGGTAAGGCGAATGTGGTCGCCGATGCTATGAGCCGAAGGGCTCATTGTCATTGTCTCTTGGTCAAGCCCGGGAATGCCACACTTTGTGATGAATTCCGCCGGCTTGGACTTGAAATAGTCCCGGATGGTTTTCTTGCCAATTTGGAGATCAAGTCCACTCACTTGGATGAAATCAAAGCCACTCAAAAAATGATAAGGGAATGGCTCGAATCTGAGATAAGATGAAGGAAGGCAAAGCCAAGTGTTTCTCTAAAGATGGCCGTGGTATTTTATGGTTTGGGAACCGTCTAGTGGTTCCGAGGGTGGAGGTATCCATCCTGAGAGTACGAAGACGTACCAAGACCTCAAGCCAAGATTCTGGTGGACTCGCATGAAGCGAGAGATCGCTCGATATGTTACTGAGTGTGATGTCTGCCGTAGCATGAAGGCCGAGCATCTCAAGCCAGCCGGTACACTTCAGCCTTTGCCCATTCCTTCCGGGGATTGGGAGGAAATTGGAATGGATTTCATTACCGGCCTGCCGAAGACCTTGAATGGGTATGACTCTATATGGCTGATTGTGGACCGACTGACGAAGTCCGCTCATTTCTTGCCCGTCAAGACCACATTTTTGGCCAATCAATATGTGGAGTTATACCTCACCAGGATAGTTTGCCTTCATGGTATTCTGAAGAAGATTGTCTCCGATCGAGGCATGCAGTTCACTTCTCATTTCTGGAGGAGCTTCCAAGAGGCTATGGAAACCGAGCTTTTTCACAGCACGCATATCATCCTTAGACAGACGGTCAAACTGAACGGGTGAATCAGATTCTTGAAGATATGCTCCGTGCGTATGTTCTCACTTATGGGAAGAGGTGGGACCTATGCTTGCCATTCGCGGAATTCTCCTACAATAATACCTTTCAAGCGAGCACCGAGATGTCGCCGTTTGAAGCTCTATATGGCTGAAGGTGCCGAACGCCACTGAATTGGTCCGAATTTGGTGAACGGGCTTTCCTAGGTCTGGATTTGGTCAAGGAGGCGGAAGATCATGTTCAGAATATCCGCAAGAGTCTTCTCACGGCTCAATCTCAGCAAAAGAGCTATGCGAATCATCGCCGCCGAGACCTCGGGTTCGCAATTGGAGATCATGTGTATCTCAAGGTTTCATAGCTTAAGGGCGTTCGTTGATTCCAACTCTGAGGCAAGTTGGTGCCTCAATACGTTGGACCATTCTAGATTGTTGCTTGACATGGAGAAATGGCATATCAACTGGACTTGCCTTCGTCTTTCTCCGCCATGCATAACATCTTCCACGTGTCACAACTGAAGAAATGCCTTCGAGTTCCAACCGAGGTCATTGATGTTGCACCTAAAGAGTTGCAACTGGATTTGTCGTATTGCGAGCGGCCGATAAGGATTTTGGGTGAAGCCGAGTGCAAGACACAACGAAGTTCCATCAAATTCATCAAAGTTCAATGGAGCAACCACTTGGAAGATGAGGCAACTTGGGAGCGTGAGGATAAAATCCGCTCTGAGTACCCGAGCTCTTCGTGAGCTTGTAAGCATTGTGTAAATTTGGCACAATTGGGACCTCTTATATGTCTATGCTCATCACTATGTTGAATAAAAGTATTGCATTGGGTTCCATCACTCACTGCGTGATAGTTTCCCACCGTGTGTCACCCACCGTGTGGCATCTCTCACAACGTGGTTCCTAGCCTCATCGTCCTCTCCCCGACTCGTGATGAATCTTGGGACAAGATTCTTCTTTGGGCGGGGGGGGGGGGGGGAGGTTTGTCACGTCCCAATTTCTTAATCACGCATTTAAGCAAAAATTATGCATCTTAAGCGTTGTACTTAGAATTTATGTAATGGTAATCCGGAGTGCTAATGCACTTCATAAATAATCATTTGGATAAGAGAGAAAGTTGGGAGCTTACCTGGGTCTGTGGTGCTACGAGGGCCCTCAAGGCCAGAAACCTGGCCTTCAGGGACTTCTATGCTAGAGGCGCTGTGAAGGCCACACTCGGCACCTTGAAGGCTACTAGATGCTCTCACTTTGAGGTACTCTCCTCTCCTGGCTACGAGTTTCCTCTGAAGCTGGCCTCACATATCACTGATGTAGAGTGAAGAAGGTGAGCCATGCCTTATTTATGAAGTATTGGTTTCCCCGTTCTTGCTTTGTTGTTTGTGTATGTCTCATTTCAGCGTTTCAAATGTGCAGTGGAGCGAGGCCCTCATCTTGCCTTCGGGCGAGAGAAGACTTTATCTTCGAGGCCTGGGCCGAAGAGTGACCGTACTTCGCTATATGAGCTTGCATTAGCAATTAACTACAATGGCATGTACATGCTTGGTGGAACTTGGCGAAGATTCTTTCTTCGACATCCAAACAAAGATTTTCATGATTACCTGATGGAGCGCAAAGCCCTCCAAGCCGCTATAAACATTGATACCCAAGAATTTTGGGAGAACTTCGATATTTCAGTGCTAGCGCCCCAAAAGGAATGAAGGGTTGCATGACGTCTAATTGTGGAAGAGCTCCTGACTCCCAAGGAGGAACCTACCGAAGAACCAAAGCCCTTCATTGCTAGCGCCTTCAAGGTGTCCTTGTCCTCAGAGTCACCCTCCTCCGAAAACTAGCCTGGGGAAGGCATCGACCTAGAGGCACCCTTC
Source organism: Phragmites australis (assembly GCF_958298935.1). NCBI lineage: Eukaryota > Viridiplantae > Streptophyta > Magnoliopsida > Poales > Poaceae > Phragmites > Phragmites australis. The sequence continues at coordinate 13,156,449 of NC_084936.1, read as the reverse complement.
AGACACTAGGCTTGGCTTCTCTTTTCAATTAGCACGAAGCCGCATGTTAGGGACGAGCTTGCGCAAGACCCTTTGAGGTCCATGGATAAGCCTATGTTGTAATTTTTAATTCTTTCCATGATTCAATAAAATGCATGTTGAGCTATTATTACAAGTTGTCACATTGTGCTTTTGAAGCTACGATTTAAGTTCTTAGCTGTTTTACTTTGTGGGCCATTATGCTTAACCTTGTGATAGAATCTTATTTTTGGAGTGGAGAGTTTATAGGCTTCAGCCATGGGAGAGTCCTTAGACTTCACCCCGACTTTGGCATAGGTGAGTGCTTAGAAATTTGCCTTTGGGGGTCGTTAGACTCAAACTCATGATAGGAATGGTGAGTTGTTAGACTTCGTCCATAGGGAGTCTTTAGACTGTACCCCTATGTTGTCGTAGGCGAGTCCTTAGACGTCGGCCTCTGAGGCTCCTTAAACTCAAACCGGTGATAGGAATGGCGAGTCCTTAGACTTTGTCCACGAGGGAGTCCTTAGACTTCACCTCTGCATTGTTGTGGGTGAGTCCTTAGACTTTGGCCTCTAGAGGTCTTTAGAATCAATCCTGTGATAGGAATAGCGAGTCCTTAGACTTCGGCCATGGGAGAGTCCTTAGACTTCACCCCTGTGTCATCGTAGGTGAGTCCTTAGACTTCAGCCTCCGGGGGTCCTTAGACTCAAACCCGTGATAGGAATGGTGAGTCCTTAGACTTTTGCCATGGGGGAGTCCTTATACTTCACCACCGCATCGTCGTGGGTGTGTCCTTATACTTTGGCCTCTAGGGATCCTTAGACTCAATCCCATGATAGGAATGGTGAGTTCTTAGACTTTGATCACGGGGGAGTCCTTAGACTTCACCCCTGCGTTCTTGTGGGTGAGTCCTTAGACTTTGGCCTCTAGGCTCCTTAGACTCAATCCCATGATAGAAATGGAGAGTTCTTATACTTCGGTCATGAGGGAGACCTTAGACTTCATCCATGTGTCATCATAGGTGAGTCATTAGACTTTGGCCTCTAGGGGTCCTTACACTCAAACCCGTGATCGGAATGGCGAGTCCTTAAACTTCAGCCACGGGGAGTCCTTAGACTTCGGCCTTCGAGGGTCATTAGACTCAAACCATGATAGAAATGGTGAGTCCTTAGACTTCGGCCATGGGGAGTCCTTAAACATTACCCCTTTTTCATCACAGGTGAGTCCGAAGACCTCAGCCTTCCAGAGCGAAGAAATGGAGAATACGGGGAATGCATTTTTTCATTCATTAAGGGATTACACAAGGAGACTGCCATGTTGAAAACCTTGCTCCCCAAAGTAGGATTCTGCCTATAAGGAAAAGAGTACAACTTCAAAGAAAACTACTTTTACATTTTAGAAAGAAACAAAGATCCTACTTACACCTACTATCTAAGTAGTAGTTCAGGCAGCCGAAGGTTGACATCAGACCCAAAACCTATGGATCAAATCTACGTTCCATGTGTGCGAGAGTGCTTTGCCTTCCAATGTGGCTAAGTGGTAGGATCCTGGCCTTCGGGTGGATGTTGTGCAAAGAGACCATAGGACCATCGGCAACTCCTCCACCCATTTGCCCTTCAGCAGCCCAACCAATTGTTTGGCCAAACCGGTGGAAGTGCTTCCATTGGCCCTCTCGGCCGCTCTGTTGGACTATGGGTAGCTGACCGAAGCGAAGCATAGCTTCACCGTTTATCTTCACAAAAATTTCTTAACAATGAGGAGTCAAATTGTGTTCCGAACCAACACACTATTGACTTTCAAAAGAAGCATTGGATACCCTTTGCTGTGATACGAGTGAGGGGTGCGGCTTTGATCCACTTGGAGAAATAGTCTACTACTACCATTGCATATCGAAGGTCCTTGGGTGCACAAGGGAATTGACCGATAATTTCAATTCCCCATCATGCTAAGGGACGCACCGAAGGGATTGGCTGTAGAGGGTGTTGGCAGATGTACGACTGTCTCCCAATCAACTGGCACCCCGAGCATGTTCGAACCACGACCTCTACGTTTGAAGCCACTATGGGTCAATGAAGCCCTACCGAAATACTTTCAACACAAGGTCCCTAGGGCCTATGTGAGATCCACAAATCCTTCATGTATTTCCCAAAGCAGGTCCTGGCCTTGAGCTTTCGACACATGTCAGAACATCGATGCACACACTCCCCCCTTATACAGCTTGCCATCAATATTCCGATAGTTCCTCACCTTGCATGATATTCTCATTGCTTTGACTTCATCTTTGGGGATTGTTTGATCCTACTGATAGGCCAATAGTGGGGTCCACCAATCCTCCAATGTTATCATCACCACATGTACCGATGGTTCATGTTGCCCTACTATTGGAGCTTTGAGAAGCTTGAAAAATGCCTCGAGGGGTAGAGAGGTGCCTTGGGCTGCAACCTTCATTAGGGATCAACTTCATGAGTTTTACTCCTCTGAACAGCTCTCAGCATGAAGTCTAAGAAGCATTTTTTTGCATCCACACCACTGACTGAAAGTACTTGGTGAGATCCACATCTTTGGTCCAGAAGGACTTATCCACTGGCCCACCACAAGTTTTGAGTCTATTTTGATCAGCGCATGCTTGCCCCCTAGAGCTCTTCACCTTCCGAAGACCCAATAATACTCCCATGTGCTATTCATCATGCGAAAGTGTAGCCTAGCTGAATAACACAGCTTTGACCCCGTGGGGGTGACGACGATGACCACTACGCATGCGGCCGAAGCCCCTCATGTTCTATCAGTGTAAATGGTACACACTAGGTTAGGCTCTAACTCGGGCAATGCTCTAGTGTGTAGTGTCCAATCAATGAACTCAACCAGGACTTATAATTAGTTGGTTGTGCATGCTATGAAGGTAATGTACAACAGGGAGATGTGCTTCAAAGGGTACGATATTAGGACTATGATTGGGTGAGTTGTGAAGTAGTGTTTCAACTTCCTTGATGCCATGATCGCAACGTAGGCCATCTTCTCGAGCTCAGTCAAAGCCATGAAAACATAATAAACCAAAAGTTGCTGAAGGTCATCCTTGACTTTCTTTTCTTGAATTAGCACTACACTTACAACTGAAGGTGAGGCAGTGACATCTAGAAGTAGGCCAGAGCTAAGCTCGGGGCTAACCAATGTAGTGAGGGTGACTAGATGCTCCTTTAAACCTTCGAAGGTAGTTCGTTGCTCATCAATCCATCAAAACAGGTCCGAACCTCTCAGTACTAATGGAAAGCTCTTCTTTGTCGATCGAGTAATAAAATGATTCAGCAGAGTCATTTTTCCAATCAGACACTATGTGTCCCTAATCGATTTGGGGGGTGCCACATCAATGATTGCTAGTATTTTCTTTGGATGGGCTTTGATTCCCCTCTGGGATACTAGGAATCCCAACTAGCGATCTGAGCAAACTCGAAAGGTACACTTCTCTAGGTTTAGGCATACCCCGACCACCTAGAGGTTTACGAAGATCTCTTCCAGGTCTACCAGATGATCTCCTTCACATCAGCTATGAACAATGATATCATCAATGTAAGCCACGACATTGTAGTCTAGCTGCAGCTTGAGGACTTCGCTAACTAAGCGTGCAAAAGTTGCCCTGGCATTGCGAAGGCTGAATGGTATTCAAACAAAGCAATAGGTTCCGGAGGGTGTGAAAAAGCTTGTTTTTTGCTTCGGCCTCTTTGGCCATCGAAACTTGATGACAACAGGAGTATGCATCGAGGAAGCTCATCGTCTCAAATCCCACGGTCGCGTCAACTGGAGTACTCAGGCCAGAGGGAAGTTGTCCTTTGGACATGCCTTGTTGAGATCGGTGAAATCCACACATATACGCTATTTTCCATTGCTCTTCTTCACTAGTACAGGGTTCGCCCACCATTCTGGATGCATGACTTTGCGTATCACTCCGGCTTCAAGGAGCTTCTTCACTTCAATCTTAGCGGCCTCTTCATGTTTGAGGGACATTTTGTGAAGCTTCTTCTTCATGGGTTTCGCTTGGGCTTCACTCCTGATGCCACGTTGAGGTGATGCTCGATCAGTCCCCAGCTGACCCCTGGCAAATCTTGTAGTGACTAAGTGAAAATATCTTCCCTAGCGTGGAGGGTAGCCAACAGGTTAGCTTCTTGTTTTGGCATCAACTCTACACTAATGTGCACACATTTATCTTGGTTTTCTAGACACATCGAGACTTGCTTTGTGTTACCCTCTAGCTTTGTCTTCAGTGCATGGAATCCCTGTTACTTTTTATCAGCTTTGTATAACATGTGCACCTTTGGCTACCCTAGAATTAGGCCATGTTTGATCCTCTTAGCCACAACCTGGTTCCCCCAAACAGTGATAACTTCTCCCGATCTAGGCATCTTCATGCATAGACAAGTATGGTGGATGACTGCACCGAAGCCAGCCAAGGCTTCCCTTCCGAATATTTCATTGTATTGATATGGGACATCCATGAAGTCGAATAGTATCTCCTTCGTTTGCACTTTTTCCTGCCTCCGAAGGTAACCGAGAGTGAAATTCACCTAAGGGCCTCGACTGGCTGGCCCTCGAAGCCCTTGTCTTCCCGAAAGAAGGTGATTGGGACATGGGACCATTGAAAATTAATGAGTGGGGGGATGGTTACCACATGATTAACCCTTCGCACATATTTTCTTTGCTGTCTCTTGGATTTGAAATCATGGTTGGATCCACTAGAGATGGCCAATACCACTTTCTTAGTCCCCTCAATGCTTTGTACAGACCTTGTTCCCTCCAAAGGAGCTCCGATAGCCTTCTGGGGTGGTGGGAGTGGCAACTCTGCTGGCGGAGGATATTGTGGCTGATAGGCTCCGGTCCATGCCGAAGGATACGAGTGATACACTTGTGGCTAGACCATCAGCAAGGGTCTGAAGGCCTAGATGCTTTGAGGCTCTACATTGTACACAACTCGAGGGTCGTGAAGCAGGTTAGAGAAATATGTGCCCGGAGCCTGCCTATGCATTCCTTCCTTCAAAGCGATGATATGTGAGCATAACTTGGTAGTATGGCTGGCATCTTCATCGTGTATCGCACAATAGAGTGTCCTGGTGCATCTGGCTTCGCGCCCGCGACCTCTAGTTGAATCCCAATCCTTTTGCCTATTGCTACGTTGGCCTTCATCGATGCTGAACATGCTTCGCTTCTAGCCTCTTGACTGACAAAATTGCTAATGTGACTTTTGCCTCTCAGGGGACCTATGGGGCCTCCTCAACCGATGTTCTCTTTCCTTCTCTCGAGGCTTGCCTTTGTCCCTCACACCATGGTTTCAGAACTCCAAAGGTATGTGGTCGGCATGCCTCCGCAGATCATCCTCTTCCACCCTGGAATGCTCCTCCGTTTTGGTAAAGAGCTCATCCACATTTTTGACTGGCTTTTGTGCGAGTCGTGCTGTCAATTCTCTAGACCGAAGCCCCTATTGGGCCACATCAATCATAGTATCATCACTTAGACCCTTCACTTGGCATTTCACTCGCACGAAGTAGTGGATGTACTCTTTTAAGTTTCCACCCTCCTTTTGATTTACCACGAACAAATCTCCCACAGTAACAGGAGCCACGTAGTTGCCTTGGAAGTGCAAGAACAACACCACCCAAAGCTTTGGGGAATATATTTCCCCAAAGGAAGCAAAGTGTAGCACAAGAGAGTTATCCCCTTGATGGCGAGGATGAAGGCCTTGACCATGTCATGTCCACCCGCAGATTTGACTCTAGCCTCAAAACTCACCACGAACTCCATTGCATCAATTTCACCATTGTACAAGTGAAGTAATGGTACCTTGAACCCCAAAGGCCATAGCCGCACCTACAAGCCCAGAGATAGTGGGGAGTTCGAATCGACTACTCGCAACCTGATAGGCTCCTCTAAAGCCTATCAGGGTACCACTTTTGGGTCCCCGCTTCCATTGTGATCCCCCGAAGGCCCTTGCTAGGAAGCCACAGACTAGCGAAGGGACCTGAGTTCTTCCAACAGTTTCCTCGTGTCGAGACCAGTCCAAGGAAAAAGACTAATCCCATCTATGTGGTGAGACCAGAAATTAATCCCAACATATAGTGACTTCATAGATGAATATACACTTAATTGTCATTAAACATCTTACAAAAGTGACCTTCAAGGGCTAAGATCCAAATAAAACAGTAACAGAACTACGTAGACTCTAATCCTTTATGATGACTCCACATGCTAAACTAACATAAAAAGCATCTTAGAACGATCCATCCTCAGTGAACTCCTCAATAGCTTCTCTAACTGAATGTTTGGTGATAGCAAGAGTAAGCACATGTTGTACTCAGCAAGTTGTGGGAAAATAATATGTATATTAAGGCTTAATAATAATATGACAATATGACTCTTTTGCAGAAAACAACATTTATGTAAAACAACATTTGAAAAGCGAGTAATAATTAAGGGAACAACAGTAAATAAACAACCACCGCAAGATTCCAACCTTGACTTAATTAACCCTCCAACACCTCAACCAGAGTTCCCACCACCAAGGTTGAACAACACCTCAATCATAGTTCCCACCACCATGATTGACCAACCTAATCAAATGATCAAGTTCTAATCATGTGAGGTTTTTCTTCCCACTTATAACCATGAGTACGGCTAATTAACCAGTTTTACACTTAATAGAGGTTATACATATTATCCACAAGTCATGATCATACTCTTTTACCAGTACCTGTCAGTACCTTATATACTACCGAGGTGTGCACCAAGTTGACCACTATGAAGCCTTACAATGCCCCTCTCAGCAAGTGCATACCCACTAAGATTTCACCACTGCGTGAATACGCCTCATCAACAGAAGCCCCTCTTTGCGCCAATGGAAAACCTGGAAGTACACCCTTCCATTCGACAAAACCAGATGGTCTACACAATGCTGAGAGTATGCAAATTAATTGGCTAGGCTCATCCCATCCTAGGCTTATGGTTGTACTATTTACTTGGAAAAATCACTACATAAACCGCTCCTTATATTTGAGCAACGCTACCACAACCCATCCATTTTAACATCCCAAATTCTGAACCCAAAAGGAATAAAAACTATTTTATAAGGAAAATAAAAACTTTTGCAAAATTAAAGTAAAAACCTACATACATACGTACATACGTACGTACGTACGTACGTACGTACATACATACATACATACATACATACATACATACATACATACATACATACATACACATGAGAGAGTGTATATATGTACATGTCTATATACATATGAAAGGCTATTTCATAAGTTATATATGTATATATAAACATATGGTTCTTGAATTGTTTGATTACTTATATGTGCTTATATATATTAAGAGTGTATATGCTGTATATATATACAAGGATATATACAAGTATAGGATTAGAGAGAGAAAAGAAGGAAAAAGGAAAAGGGAATAGAAATAAGAAAATCACCATGGGCCTAAACCTAGCTGGCACCCCATCCCCATCACTCCCCTATCCTTCTCTCTTTCGGCCTGATAGCTGATCCGACCTAGCTCACCCTCCCTTCCCTCTTTTTGTCTCTCTCTGTTGGGCCATCTCAGCATTGTCCAGACCGTGTCACGCGTGCCCAGCCCGGTTTGCTCCCCATCTTCATCCTCACTCCCTTCTCCTCTTTTCTCTGTATGTACACGTCCGACACAACCATGTTAACAGAGAAGACCATGAGGAAGCACAAAATCTGAGCTATGTTTTGCATGGAGATGGCCAAATGATTTCACCTATGACCCATGAAGCTAGAGCCCGAGCTGGAATTCAAGGAGCCCAAGTCCAATTCGAGTTTACCTTGAGCTCTATCTGCCGGCCAAACATAAATCCATCAAATCTGAGATGAATCATGGAAGAGAACTTCTAGACGGTGTTCAAAAGAGTCCTAATGCATCATGCAAACGTTTTTTCTAAGTTTATCTCCAAGGAAGCCATGTTGAAACTCAATTTGAGATCAAGATTGCTCGTATGATGGCTGGACTCCACCTAACCCTAAACTGAGTCGATTACAAGACCCTACCATCTCTCGAGTATAAATATCTAGACCTAAAGAGGATTGACCACCAGAACCCCATCACCGATGAGCTCTGAAAGCATCTGTCGTCGCTCACCGTCACCAAGCTTCCCCAGATCTCGCCGACATCAACCTATGTCTGAGGTGAGTTCGTCGTGCTCTGTCTCTCTGTTCCACTGCTTGTCATCATGTTTGGTAGCTTCTAGCAATGTTCCAACGAACATCCAGTGAAGCACCCGTGTCCAAGTTGCTGCCTCTGCTAATCACACCAGAGACAAGGTCGACAAGCCACTGCCATCTGATCCAACCCTAGCAGCTGAGATTAGAAGGCAGATACCATTTTTTCAGACAGATGTGATCTGGACCAGCCGATGATAGATGGACACATTAGATTTAAATATGTCATGTCCAGTCAGCTAGTCCATGTCAGCGTATTCGCCTGCATGGCAAGCCACCTCGAATGGTCAAGCCTACATGGTCATCCTAGTCAGCGTCCCGATCAGCCGCTCTATCACCGCCACCTCACCGGCCACGTCAGCAACACATGGGCATTAGGGCTGATGTGAGCCGAATCAGCACTGACATATCAGATCAATTAGCATTTTAGTTTTCTTTCGGATTTTTTTGACGTCATATATGCTATATTGCGCAATAAATGGTTTTTAGTATAAAAATAATTTGAAAAAATAAGGATAAATTAGAAAATAATTTAATAATGTTTGAATAGTTTTATTTAATTCTATTTAATGTTTCATATAGTTTATAATTAAATAAATACTAGAAAATTCCAAAAAATCTTAGAAAATCATAGATGACTCTAGAAAATTCTAGAAAAATTTCTAATCATATAATTTCATCTATAGTTAATATTTGTTCATGTTTAAATCTTTAGAAAATGTAACTTATCAATTGTATCTTTGTTTAGACATGTTTTTTCATGTGTAAATCTTTAGAAAATGTAACTTATCAATTGTATCTTTGTTTTGACATGTTTTTTCGTCAAAATGTCTGGAAAAGTGTGATCATGTGTGTGATGATGTTTGTTGTGTGATGTTTGGTTCTTTTTGGATCTTGGTGTCTATGTGTTGCCTTTTTGCTTATTTTTTTGAGTAGACACCATTGCTTTAGAGGAGCTAGAAGGACTTCAGGATCAAGACTTTTAAGATCCAACTGAGTACAGTGAAGGCAAGTTGTGTTGTTGACCATATTGATCCCAATTTTTCAAATGTTTTGTTTTACAAACATGCTTGCTAATAATTTTATCGAGAATCACAAGAGTTAGTCTATACCCTAGTTTTCCTTATCATCCTTGTAGATTTGGTTATGGCTTGAGTTATGGAAGTGTAGATGATGATTAGCCTTCCTTTGGGATGTTGATACTAATGATTGCTCTACGAATTTTGATAATGGTCATATGCAACAATAATAAAGTATGGTGGTCTAATTTTTGTAGCAACATGGTAGAGGGATTTGAGTAATGTCTTGATGAGACCAGGACAAGATATACAATTAGGATGTGGTAGTCTTGTTCAAATCTAAGGATTGGTTCGTGACGTGATCTTTCCGAGTAAACAATACAATAACAAGCCTAGAATGGGACAAACCTAGCTAATTAATTTGCATGCCCTCTGTATTATGTAGACCATCTGATTGTGTGGAATGGAAGGGTGTACTTTTAGGGTTCCATTGGTGTAAGAGGGGACTTCTGTTATTGAGGTGTATTCATGTGGTGGTGAAACCTTAGTGGGTATAGATATGCTGAGAGGGATATTGTAAAGGATTTGTAGTGGTCAACTTGGCGTACACCTCGGAAGTGTGTAAGATACTAACGGGTAGTGGCAAAAGATAACAGCCCAACTTCTAAAGCCAAAAGGAATAAAAACTTTTATAAATAAAAAATCCAAACTTTTGCAAAACGAAATAAACCCTATGTGTGTATATGCATACATGTATGTGTGTATGTGTATATATGTATAGGCATATATGCATAGGAAAGGGCTATTTTCTTTATATAATAATATGTAAGTATTCATATATATATATATATATATAATTGTTTGATTGCTTATGTGAGCTAATATGCATTTGTGTAAAGTGTATATACTATATATGTGTATATATGAATACACAAGAGAATACAAGAAATAGAATAGAAAGGAAAAAGAAAAAGGAAATAGAAAATATGAAACCCTCTCAGGCCAAATTCGACCGACGGCCCACTTCCCCTCTCCCCTCTCCTCTCTCTTCCTTCACTTTCTGTAAAAAATGCAAAACTAGGGGCCTGCAGCTCCCTGAGAGGGCTGCAACCCTCTGAGTGGGCGGTTAGGCCTCCTTATCGCCCCCCTGAGAGGGCGGGTGGCCTAACCACCCCTTCAGACGGTGGCAAGGCTGCTAACCGCCCTTTGAGGGGGCAGGTAGGGCCTGCCGCCCAGTGGGAGTGTGGTTAGCAGCCTTGCCACCCTCCCAAGGGGCAGTTGTGGCATATTATTTTGTAAAAGTTGCAAAATTTAGTGTATTTCGTCAAAACTTGAAATAGGGATTTTGCAAAATTTGGAATTAAAAAGGTTGAAGAGTAGTGAAAGTGGTATACTGAGGAAGCAAGAATTTGGAGTAGATTACTTAATATTCGGAGGATAAAAAATCAACATTTGTGAACAAATTGTATATGTGAAGCACTCGCAGCATATTAAACATATGGTGGATACTCATATGTTCCATGTTGAGGCTTGTTATATTGGTAGTTAGCACACATGAAGAAGTGCAGCCCATAGATGTATGAGATGTCCTGCGACTCGCGAAGCCTGCAACGGTCACCACAGAAGCAAATCGGTGGTTCGATCCCTTGAGGGATGAAAATCCCCCAATGTTTCTTTGGTGGGCTTGGTGGAGCATAGGAAGACATTGCACTTGAGATATCTGAGAAATGAGTGGTGCATCAATGTATGGAGGTTGGGCTATTTATGGTGAGGAAAGGCAAGAGCATTGGATTCCCTCTTGAAGAAAGGAGTGAGTGGAAGGGCTTAGATGGTGGCAGGAGCATTGGATTCCATCTTGAAGAATGGGAAAGTTGTGGCATTGATGCTGGACAGAGATTCCATGTGTATTGGTACCTGTGTTGTCATTTATATTGTGGTAAAAGCTGTCCCGTGTTGTCACTTCTTGTCTAAAGCCTGCGTAAGAAGACATGTGTTTTCATTTCATGGTTAAAGTTGAGCGGTCATATAGTTTCTACAGATTACTCCAGGAAAGAGGTGATGTTGTTTAATGGTTGAAGTTCAGTAGTGTGGTCACTTCGTGATTAAAGTTAGACTCCCGCCAGAGTTATTGAGCGGTCACTTTGTGTATAAGTAGCTTTGTAAGATATACTTTTATAGGTCTGTCTTGAACGGTTCATACATGGGTGAGGACTATAGAAAGTAGCGTGTGGTCATGTTGGATTAAGAAATGCAACTAGCATGCCATCACATTGGAATAAGAAATACAGTTACGATATGGTAAGTGGACTATAAAGATTACACGCGTCCGAATACGTAAGAGTACATCGCGAATCGAATATGGATATGTAAGTTACAAAAACAAATATACAATCCTACTGCTGTCTCCCCCGCTACCGTCGGCCGTTCCCCCCATCATGGTCCCGATGCCACTGCCGCTGGTTGACCCTCACGTGGCCCCTAGAGTAGGTGAGGGGATCGGGTGGACCGACCTGCCTGGTAGGCCTAGTAGGGAGCGCCGGTGTCGAGGCCTCATCCTGCGTAGGCTGTGTCCGAAGTGGAGCACTGGGTACCTGGGACCGCTAGAGGACATCGTAGTCTGGTGTGCCCCTGAAGAAGTCCCGAACGAGGTCGTACGTGGGGTTCGGACCAGCCTCGTCCTCCTGACTAGGGTACGAAGACTGCAAAGGATCCACTGGCGTCCATGTGCACCGGCTGGAGGGGCCTACGAACAAATAATTGTATTACATATGGAAAATGTGGAAATGAATGTAGTTGTACAAAATGCACAATTGTACCTGTGTGGTATGCCGGTGCAGTAGAAGATGCCCAGGTGGGCGTGCCGTAGTAGGGCTCGAACGGTGCTGGTGGGATCGGTCGCCGGGCAGCTGAAGACGAGTCGGCCTCATCACCGAAATAGCCTGTGGACAATATTAGATGTATTGCTGAATATATTGAATACGGGGATGTAGTGTCACCCAGTACCTGAGGATGGAGGCACAAGGCTCGGTCTACGTGGTTGCGTCGAGGCGTGTGTATGTGCACCTAATATTTGTTTAAAAATCAATGCACGAGTAAGAAACGAATATATTTAAATGTCGTGCGAATAAAAAATTCATACCTATTTGGTTCGAGCATGCATGGTGTGGTAAAAGGGGTCGTGTGGGTGCCGACACTGATGAACAGCGGTGCACATCAGACCTCCTGGATGACTCGGCATGAAGCCCACTAGACCTGGGAGGCACTCCAATGAAATCTGTGGTGGACCAGCATGAGGTAAGCTTCAAGGCCCGCGCGGTCTTATCAAAAACCCGCTTGACAAACCCCACGACATCCGACGCACTGAGGTGCACCCCTTGCCTGAGTTGGTCCATGGTACCAGATGCGTCCTTATGGATATCATAAATGATATCAGCCTGTGGAAACAAACAAGAAAAAAAATTTCAATCTACAGTCTTTGTTACACGAGTATGGAGTACTGAAATGACTTGTAAGTTACACATACATTCAATGTAGCGTCCTCGTCCCAATGGACCGGGTACGACTTGGTAGTCGACACGACGTAGGGCCGGACACACTCTGGGGTGTAGGTGACCCGTGTGCGTGTATGTGGCATGTACCACCGTAGGTAGTCGTCGAAGCCTCCTCCACGACATCTTGAAGCGCTTGGGCCCATGCTGAGACGTACGGGGCCAAGCGATCTGCCTAGAGGTTGCCAGTCGGCTAGCCCTTACGTGTATACCTGCAAGTGAACCATGTTAAATATAATTGACAGTAAGATGAATGTTATGAAATATTGAATTCTTCATATGTACCTGTGGACGTGCACGGGAACAGTACGAATGTGGACGAGAGGGAAACCCTGGTGGCTGCCAAACTGCTGCATGATGCGGTGCGATGAGTACTCCTCGACGTAGATGTTGAAGACAAGCGGTGTCTTCATAAGCCAGTAGTCCTCGTCTCGGGTACACAACGGCGACAGACCCAAACCTGCACGGCCTTGGACGGCTAAGAAGCTGTATGGCTGCCATATCACGTCGTTCGGATGAAGCTGGTTGAATTCCGATAAAAAATGCTCATAAGCGCTGCGAGGCTGCTCATGCGCCCAGTGTGGCTGTGTGACAAATATCGTTAGAATTTATTAGAAATAACATGTGCCAATTAAAGTGTTAAAAAAAGTACGTACCTGGCGACGACACCAAAGAGAGGCCATGGTAGGCGCGTCCTCCTTGGGCTCGCCATACCATTCCTCAGGGTACGGGGAGCATCCATCACTGGCCGGCCTATGGCGAACCGCTCGTAGGACCATAGTTGCAGAAGAAATGGGCACTCAGCAAAAGTGGCAAGTGGCTCCATCTTCGTGCATGCGTCGCACAGCGTCCGATACGTCACAACAAGGACAGCAGATGTCCAACTGAACTACGGTACCTCCTCGCCATCAGCATATGCTATCAACCTGGCGTATGGCACAAGGGTCCTCGCAACCAGGTGGCCTTGGCCGCTGGTGAACATAACCCAGCCAAACAGCCAAAGCAGATAGGCCTCCAAATGCCTGGATACCGAGTACGCGTTGGCCTATGGGTGCATGTACGCCAGCTGCAAGTATGACAGGTGATAATAAGGATCATAACTAGATACTCGAATAGTAAATGAGAGGTTGCATTGTACGGTACCTGGAACTGTAGGATCCACTTCTTCGTTGGCCCTCGTGCATCGGACAAGAACTCTGGCATGTAGGGGGTGAGTCGACCGTCCGCTCAACCGAGCCAAAGCGCTGATGCATAACGTTGATCCAGTTAGCATCCATGTCGATGACCCTAACTGCAGCTCCCGCGCAAGGTAAGCCTAAGAGGTAGGCTACGTCCTATAAGGTACGGGTCATCTCGCCGAAGGGGAGGTGGAACGTATGTGTCTCCGGCCTCCATCGGTCAACCAGTGCTGCTATCAGTGAGCGGTCAAAATAGAAACGACGCACCGCTGCCTTGGGGTTCTCCGTCGATCGGGCCTCAACCAAACGACAAAGCGGTAGGAGTCCCGCTGCTGCCAACCTGCACCATTGGGAATATAAATAAACTAGGGAATGCAATACATGAATGATATGGCAAATTCATATGAAAGTATCAAAGTACCAGTGCTTCCACCGATCATCGATCGTAAGTAGCTCTCTAGGGCCACGTGGTCGGAACACTCCTAACTCTGTCTGGTGCTCGGCGAACAAGAAGCTGTGGCGCCTCTTGTCCACTACAGGGTCGAGAAGCTGGGGGGTCGCAGGGTCCCCCATATATGCATTTGAACGACATGTACATTAATACATTGCAACATGTAGATAAGAATATTATATATTGAATGCAAATTCACTTTACAACTATATGCAACATGAATATATTGCGACATGTACTTACAAATGAAAGGTTCAAATGCTAGACAGCGAAGTACAATTAAGACAGCAAGCTACGCTAAATACAATCACACTAGAACACATCATAATACTCACCTACAGGTGCATTTTTAGGACAATACTTGTATGTGTGACCTGTTTCATTGCACTGACTGCATCGGTTGACCCTAGGACCCACCTCGGGTTCATCCATATCGTTGCGAATCCGGCGAGTTTATCGACGGCTCGGTGTGTTCTTGATCTTTTTAACATCAGGCACATAGATTCGTGAAGGGCCTGGATTACTTGTAAAAGTTTCAACAATGCCGTTACCATACAACTCATGATTCCAGGTGTTCAGTATCTGATCCTTCATGAAATACTTTGAAACATATTGCCTGGGAAGAATATTGTGCTCCGCACATGCAGCTATGATGTGTGTACAAGGTTTGTGGAGTAATCGTGGCTTCTGGCAAGTACAAATGCATGTCCCACTCCTAAGCACGCACTCTTGCACATGCCGCCCACGTCTTCCACCCCTCGACCCTTATCCCGGCATAGGACACTGAACCTGTCCAACGTAGTCCCCTCTTGATTAGCGCGATGCATGTGGGCCTTCTTTGTGGCCTTCCCCATATACTCACATAGCATCCATCCATAAAGCATACGATTATCCTCCATTACATTTTTAGCAGCTATGTACCGATCAATAAAGTACTTACAAGTCCTATGCAAAATGCCTTTTACAATTCCAACAAGTGGGAGGGACCTCATTCCTCGTATGACCCAGTTATAAACCTCAGCAAGATTTGTTGTCATTACTCTATACCTTACCCCACCACTGTCGTACAGCAAAGCCCATTTTACATTTGGCTCATTACGTATCTACTGTGAAAAGCTCCTAATAGCTGACCCTGACCTCCTTACTATCTGCGGAGTATCTGTTGGGAGAGGTCCAAGAGCTATAGGTTCATCACCAATGGGTGCAGCCTCCGCTGTCTGTTTCAGAGTTAGTTGGTCCAGTTTTTCCCATAGGGCATTGAACTTCCATTACTGGTTTTGACTACACAACTTTTTGAAAAGCTTCATCAACTCTTTGTTTTTTAACTGTCTATAGAAGTTCGCACCCATATGACGCATGCACCACCTGCTCTTCAGGTCGGGCCACTGTGCTGCTACACCCCGTCGAACACTACCATGTTTCATATCCAGCAAAGACTGCAACAACCCTGCATGTCTATCATGAATCAGACACACATCTGGCCGGTCAAGAACAATAGCATGTTTCACTCACTCAAGGAACCAATACCAGCTGTCCCTGTTCTCACTCTCCACGAAAGCAAACCCCAGTGGCGGGACTTGTTTGTTACCATCGACCCCAATTGTAGACAATATCTGTCCTTTGTACTTCCCAGTTAGGAGTGTCCCATCCAGGCAAATGATGGGTCGACAGTACCAAAATGCTTTGATGGTTGCAGCGAATGCAAAGAAAGCACGCTGCAATACTCATTTCCCGCTGTACTCCGCATCAATGGAAAGGTAATGCTTGATATCATAGTAATTGCCTGGGTTCCTTTCACATATTGTGGCTAATTGATGAGGTAGATTGTGATATGAATCTTCATATGTTCCGAACCTCATCTCAATAGCCTTCTATTTCGCCCTCCATGCCTTCGCATAGTTTATTGTGTACTGGAACATTTGCTCAATAGCACAGATTATAGATTGTGGCTCATACCTTAGGTTATCCACAATCTCCCCATACATAACATTAGCAATAAAGGCAGATGATAGGTTTCGGTGGGCGAACTCTATTTCCTCAATGTGACAATTATGTTCCTTGACTATTGAGCACTGCTAGTAGTCTACCCATTTCCCTCTGAATGCATGCACCCGCCAAGGACATTGAGGTACCAAACACTTCACATCATACTCCCTTTTACTGGATTTAACAACCTTGAACTGCCTCCGAAGAGACAGCGACCAGAATTTAACCGCATCAATAATATCCTCCTTTGTAGGGTACATAGCACCCTGAGACACCTCATTCTCATGGTACTGCCACAGTGTCTAATCAGCCTCGCTAACCACCATCTTTGAAAATTCATGATCTCTCCACTCTGCAGGCACTAAAGCATTACCCTCCTCGTCAGATGAATCCCCATCGGCAATGGCTTCCTCCAGCTCTTGATCCTCCAACTCCATCTCTTCAATTATGCTTGGGATATGCTACCCCTCATCGGCTACACCCATCGGTTGCATCTCAAGAATATCCCCAACATCTGCCCTGGTCCCGACATTTACCGGGTCTGATTCATCTTCCGCTACCTCACTTGGTCCCGCTACTGCTTCCGCAGAGTTCACGTCTGTTTGATCTTTCAGGTATGCCTCAGATAACAAAATCAGAGGCAAGCCACATTCACAAGATATATCTATATACTGCCTCCAAGTTGATGTGGCTTCGATCGGAATAAGCTCACCAAAGTATCCATGACTAGCATGGCTGAGGATAGCTTTCATCTCAAGATCATGTTGCTACAGATCCAGTTGGAAAAACCGCATCAGCCACTACTTGCACACACCCGCAATGGTCCTCTCATTAGCTTTACTAAGACCCTTCATGACATGATAAAATCCAGACAGATCTACACCGTTAGGACCGTACCTAATTTCACCCTCAACATAATATATTTGAAAATTTAATTTATCTGCCATCCCTGGAAACATCCACAAATATAACAAATGTTAAGACTGACAAACTATATTTCTCAATATCGAAAATAAAAAATTTACCAACACCAATTCATACCTAACAATAGGTTCTTCAATAATACCCCTAACCAAACTTACCTACAAATATTACTCTATACAATCTACATTTAATAGCAATCCTACCATGTCGGAATTAATATTCACAGTATACTAGCATTTTCTAAATCCTACATCCTAGGTCATACCGTTATCATACAGTGCTAATTCCTATGTCACACAATGCTACCCTACAATTATTACTCTATACAATCTACATATTCAAAAATACCATACTACAAATAATATTCTGTATTTAATTGCTATCCTACCATGTCGTAAGTAATATTGATAATTTTCTACTAAATACAGCATTTTCTAAACCCTAGGTCATACATGTCTAAACCCTATGTCATACAGTGCTACTGTACTTATTAACAACAATAAAAGTATACAAGAACTCACTGGAAAGTGATCTTCAAATCCGTGGATCAAATGCAGCTAGGCTTCGCCGCGCTCTCTTTCTCTCCTCTCCTCTCTTCTCCTCTCCTCCCTATTCAGAGCTTTCTCTTTTTTCGGATTAAAATGAGAATTTACCCTCAATTTTTGCCCTTTTATAGAGAAGGGGGGAGGGGGGAGGCAGGCGTGTAGCCTCCTTACCGCCCCCTGAGAGGGCGGCAAGGGGCCTTAACCGCCCTCTCAGGGGGCGGTAAGGGCACGACGTGGGCGGGCAGGCTCTAGCGGCCTTCTGAGGGGGTGGTTAGGCCACCCGCCCTCTTAGGGGGCGGTAAGGAGGCCTAACCGCCCTTTCAGAGGGCTGCAGCCCTCTCGGGGGGCTACAGACGTCTAGTTTTGTAATTTTTTCACGAGGAATCTATTTATTTAAATTTTTAATGAAAAAATATAAAAATAAAAAACTCCACTTTCTGTCCACACGGGCCAAGCAACCACCTCACCTCTCACCTCTCTCTTTCACTCTCTCACTGATCGGCAGACCCACCTATCATCCCCCCTTTCCGCTCTCTTCTCTATTTTCATCTAGGAATACTTTAGAAAATAATTTTAATAATGTTTTAGTGGTTTTAATTAATTCATTTTAATAGTTTTATAATTCAAATAAATGCTAGAAAATTCCAAAAAATCCTAGAAAATCCCAAAAAAATTATAGATGACTCCAAAAAAATCTAGAAAATTCCTTTTAGTCATGTTTTAATTTTGGAAGCTATAAGTTGTTAATTGTAGCTCCATTTTGACCCATTCTTTCGTTGGATTGCCTGAAAAATAGTGATCATGTGAGTGATGATTTGTTTTGTGTGATATTTGGTTCTTTTGGATCTTGGTGTTTATGTGTTGCCTTTTTGCTTATGTTTGTGAGTAGACACTAACATTTTGCACGAGCTAGAAGGACTGCATGATCAAGACTTTGAATGGCCAACTGAGTATAGTGAAGACAAGTCATGTTCTTGAACATGTTTATCCCAGTTTTAAAATATTTATTTTACAAACATGCATGCTAATAATTTTGTCAGAAACCCCAAGAGTTAGGATTTACCCTAGTTTTCCCTTATCATCCTTGTCATCAGGGTTATGATTTTGGGTTACGGAAGGGAAGATGGTGCTTATCTTTGCTTTGGTATGGTAATCATGATAATTGCTCTAGGAAATATGATAATGGTCCTATGCAGCAATGATAAAAGAAGTTGGTATAATTTTTTTGTAGTAACATGGTATAGGGATTTAAGCAATGGTTTGATGAGACTGATAAGGTTGTACAGTTGGGATGTGGTAGTTTTGCTCAAATCTAAGGATTGGTTCATGGAGTGATCTTTCCGTGTAAATAGTACAACCACAAGCCCAGAATGGGATGGGTCTAGCCAATTAATTTGCATACTCTTAGCATTGTGTAGACCATCTGTCACCCCTGGTTTTAACGGCCAAAACCAGATGCGGCTTATGTGTGCCCAGGATGTTCAATACACAAAAGAACATCACAGGTGAAGTAACAAAAGTAATACTTTTATAGAACAAACGTTCAACTCTTACAGCAGTTGACATATATTGTCTCCTATGAAGATATCTGCAGCGGAACAGAAGCACTGGTACCCAACAACACCGTAGGCAACCGACTGGGAGACACGCACCTAGAACATTGCAACCTTGTCTTGATAGTCTTCAACATCTTCACGCACTGAGCAGCAGCACACATGTCGCATGGCATAGGAAAAATAGCAAGTGTGAGCACATGATGCGCTCAGCAAGTGTGGGAAAGATAATGATATGCAGGCTTATATCAAGAATAGGCTAACACATGGTATATTTGCGTAAATGCGAATAATGAAAACATATTTGGACTAAAAAAGCATTAAACAATTATTAAGTGAATGTAACCCATACAATCCAACACCCAGTATACAAGGCTTCCCACCTTGCATACCATAACCGTCTAGTACTCCTTGTACTATAACCAAAACCACAACCATCTAGTACTCTATGTACCAGAACCATAACCACAACCCATAATCACAACCACAACCAAACTCATAACCACAACCGACTAATCATGTGAGGATCCAAGTCTCTCATAACCGTGAGCATGACTGTTATAACAGTTTTTACACTCTGCAAAGGTTGTCTAGCTTTCCCCACAAGTCATGATTTCCATGTTGCCGTGTTAGCTAGACACTTAACACACGCTGGTGGTGTGTCGCCCGGAAAGTCACTTCAAAGCCGTTACAAAGTTTCATCCAGTATGTGCATGCCCGCTAGGTTTCACCGCCGTCAAAGTAGTATTCACGCCACCTAGAAGCCCCCTTTTGCGCCTTGTAGCTCCAAAAAGTTTTCACCTTCCCTTCCACTACACATCTCATATCACTAACCAAATGGTTCTGGCCTTTGTCGTCCCCACACATCCACTCTTCTGTTTGGCACGCACAAAAACTGGAATCCACTAATTAATAGGCTAGGCCTGTCCCATACCAGGTCTCGTGGTTGGTACTATATTTCTTGGGTTGTCGCTCCACGAATAGGTCCTTAGTTAGGTCACTTGAACAAACACTAAACCAACAACATAACCATGACAACTATCAAAACCACTTTGCTCAAGGCCTAAGGTTCCATGTTGCTAGACCATTAACAAATTAACCACCAATATTGCATATGTTCATTAGCCAAGGTTATGACACTTCCCAATATCCCAAAAGCATGGCTAAGCAATCTACCCACCAAAGATACCTAATCATAAACCATATAAGTTCCAAGGGATGATAAGGGAAAATCTAGGGAAAACCCTAACATAGGTGACTACCCATCATATTGACACTGCATGCAATTTTGTAAAACAAAATATTTAAAAACATAGGTTCAAGATGATCAAGGACACTTGCCTTTTACCCAATGCTGCTCAGTGTTGTCGAAATCTTGGTCTTGAAGTCCCTCGAACAGCGTCGGAATGTTATCAACTAATCGCGAGAACTACCGACAAACAACATAAAGGAAAACACTAAGAACATCATTAAAATACTTTAAAAACACTATGGTTGGATAGGGATGATTTTAGAAACGTTTAGACGCAAGAATCACCTAAATCGGAGTTAAGATGAAAAGGGAACAGCTTTCGGGAGATGGATTAGACTGAAAAGGAAATGCTGATTTTCAAGAACTATCTTCCTATGGGAAAGTCTTTATTGCATAATCACTGTGTCAGGCTTGACAATATCATTGCGCAAGATTTAAGAAGTGTAGGGCAGACCAGACTTCGCTGACTAGGCTGAGGAGAATGATGTGGTGCTGACTTGGCATGCTATGCAAGTACTATCTTGGATTAAAGAAGAGATACACTGAGATCTAGTATCGACCACCTATGATGTTTCAAAAAGGCCGAAGGTTGCGCTTCTAGGTTAAGGATACTACCAGTGACTCTGTGTAGCGGTGGTGGTTTGGGTTTCGTCGAAGACAGCGATCGGGCAAATGGCCATAGACATCAATGCCGGTTTCAGTGGTGTTTTAGTGAAACGAGGGAAGCAAGGCATAGAACGCGGAAAGACTAACTCTACGGCATGGTTGGTTTTGGAAGGGGTCATCCGAGGTAGCGGTAAAATAGCATGACTGCTTCTAGGTTTGGTGGTGACAGCGAACAGATGTCAGAACGAAGACGCTCGTGTTCCAGGAGATTAGCTATGAAATTTGAGAAACCATTTGAATAGAGATGTTCATATATTCCGGGAACACAATGCTACGGCATAGTTTTGGGTAGATCATCCACTGAGAGGAAGAACGATGATGACTACGACGTGCTATGGTTGGCAATGGCGTCCTGGTTGTGTCGCTACACAAACGTGGATGGGATCCTAGGGTCACGTAGAAGACTCCATGGGACACGCCGCGACGCGGTTGGTGCATCCATATGGCTTTCGGATTGACGGGGAACGCGAATGCAAAATCCGATGCACGCGCAGAACATGTCCAGAAATTGAACAACGGGTATGTCGACCTTAATTTCGATGGTTTGGCTGACCTGGTTGGTGAGGGTGTGGGGAACATCATGGGACATTTACCGGTGAAAGGGCTTGGTGATTTGACCTCTGATCGGTCGGGAACATCGATGTCAATTGGCTACAGCACGGCTGTCCGCGACGGCGACGGCCGTAGCAGCGTAGATCGTGCTTTGGCCGGGGCTAGGGCTTGGCTAGGGACTTAGTATGATGCTAAAACAGTAGTAAGGGAGGAGAAGAAGGGGTTCTCACCTTGCTTTGATGGTCGAGGAAGGCGGATTCATGGAGAAGACGACGTAGCGCATCACGGGCAGCGGCGGCTCCGACGAACGGCAGTGCTCTGGCGACACACGGATAGGGCAGCAGCGACTTCTAGGGCTTGGAGGCATGGAATAGGAGTAGTAGAGGGTGTGCAACTCATATTTATAGGTCTAGGGGTGGCTGGTTGAGGTGGAGTCCAAACCGAACACAAATCGGATTCGAGTTCGAGTCGGTTATGATTTTCTTTTTAGCAGCTCTCTATTCCAAGGATAATATCTCCATCGTCCGAACTCCAAATTGGACATTTCTTGAGTCTAAATTGTAGTATTTGAAAATATTTGCAACTTTGGTAGTCATTGGAACTTCTGAAAACGTCATCTATATTTCCAAAAATGCGCCACAAGATAAATTATTTGAACTCGGACTTATCTGCGCAGCACTGATTTCGGGGGCCATAACTTCTAGCTCCATTATCCAAAAGAGGACTTCCATAGGTTCAAATCGAAGAACTCCACGAGACCTACAACTTTGGTATTTCCAAGATTTGCATTTGAAGCCGTTTTGAACTCCGAAACTTCATGAGAAGATGAGGCTGTCCAAGACTCTGCGAAAATTTACGGATTTCGTGGATCCTTTGCTGGCCCATCTAGAAAACTTGGCTAAGGGTTTGGACTTAAGCAAGATTGAGCCCAAAGACACTTTAGGTATATCTAGGTTTTATAAAAGAAACTTTTGCAGAGAAATTTGAATAGGGATTGAATTTGAATTGAGTTTGGAGTGAATTTAAGAGAAATGAAAAATTGAGGTTGAACAAGAATAGAAGTAGAAAAGGACTTTGGATTTGGATTCGGTTAGAATTTTGAGAAAGAGGAGTGATTGGCTTTAAACAAGGATTTGGATAAGATTTGAATTGAACTAGAGAATGATCAGGTACGAACAAGGATTGAATAGATGATGAATTCAAAGATTTTGAATTCCAACCATTAAGATCCTTAACTTATTCACTAGTGAGTTTTGTAAAAACCTTTTCAAAATCTTTTTCACTCAAAACACCAAAGAGAAAGAAAAGAAAAAGAACTCTAATGCATTTACCTAGCTCCTAACAAAACTCAACATGTAATGCATAATAAAAAATAACCTATATTGATTGATTGATTAAGAAAATAGGTTTTAAACCTATTCTACTGGTGAAGCTATTCAATAATCTTGGAAAATTTTAGAAATTTGGGAAATCTGAAAATCAAGGTGTTACACCATCCAGTTGTGTGGAATGAAAGCGTGTACTTCTAGGATATTCCATTGGTGCAAAAGGGAGCTTCCGTTGTTGAGGTGTGTTCACACGACACTGAAACCTTTTAGCGGGTATACACATGCTAAAAGGGGTATTGTAAAAGCTTTGTAGTGGTAAACTCGGTGGCACACCTCCAAAGTGTGTAAGGTACTAACAGGTACCGGCAACATAGCATGATCATGATTTGTGGGTAAATTGTACGACCTCTACAGAGTATAAAACTGGTTAACCAACTGTACTCACAGTTACGAGTGGCAAGAAAACCTCACATGATTAAAACTTGATGGTTTGATCGGTTTGGTCAATCATAGTAGTGGGAATTATGATTTAGGTGTTTTCAAACTTGGTGATGGGAACCTTGGTTGTGGTGTTGGCAGGTTGGTTAAGTCAAGATGGTTGGAATCTTAAGGTGGTTAGTTATTTACTTAATTATTTACCACATTTTAAATGCTTTTACTTGAATGTTGTTTTATGCAAAAGAGTGTGTCGACGATTGGTAACCACCGAGCTTATGAACTTGTAAAAGAGATGGGGGGATGCTTCGAGTAGACAAATCAAACAAACACAAAGATGGCTTTTTATGCAGGTTCAAGCCTCCCTTATGATAATAGTCCGGTGTCCTATTTGTCTTGTGTTGATCTATGAGACTATTATAAGGGTGTGCGTGGCTAGCCTAGATGGATTTAACCTAGTTGGGCGGCTTCCTTACGTGTAGTCTGGGGAGATGCTAATACAAATCTAACTATGAAAGGTTCAGTTGATGCAATGGAGTGTAATGGCTTGTGAAGAATTGTTCTAACTTGTCCTCTACAGGGTCGTAATGGCTTGTGCAGAATTGTTCTAACTTGTCCTCTGTGGGGTCCACTCTCCACATATATATGGAGCATCGTACGGCCTCTGTAGTCTTCCTTCTCATTCTTGAAGATAAACTTCTTTGTTTATGATATATCCTGGGTGCCTACATGCAGTTTCCATCCATCCAGGGATTCCCTTTCTGGAGATATAGATATGCCCTGAGAATTACAAAAATCCTTGGGGTATCCAGGTATGGTAGTTCCATACTACTCATCGTCAAGCCCCCCACCAGTATGTGAAATGAGGCTTTAACAGATCAAAGAACTGGTCAACAAAGATAAGCTTTTTGTCCAACTGCGTCATCGAGTAAAACTCGTGTTCCCGATTAGGAAGGAACATCCAACCGGGTTCTCAGGGTTCTTAAATAATCCATTCGGGATTCTGAATGCCTCTGAGTTCTCAAGCGGGTCCTCGAGAAGGTATTCCATTTTAATAGGATTTTTTTAAAAAAATATCATCCTATCCTCGCGAAAGGACTAGGAGAAGAAATTTGTTGTTAGCCGGGTTTGAAAGTTGGACCGCTGTAGTGGAGATTTTGAGTAGTGGTGAGAATCTTTTTACCTGATAGGAGATGATGATTACACTGGGAAAACGCACATGCATGGCGATGTAGTGCGCCGAGTTCCCTAGGTTGCTACTCCAATAGCTCCTGCATGCGTCGGGCATTAAATGTGACGTAACAATAAAGCAAAAGATTGTGACCTAGAGTCATGCCACGGCGTAAGTTGAGGAGCCGTTTCCGAGTGTTTTTGCCCCCTATAAAATGAGACGAGGAGCCCACACTACGTTCACCCTTCCGTCATCATCTACCGCATGTCATCTCTTCGTGCCTCTCTCACTTTCAATTGCCTCCAAACGCCCCCCCCCCCCCCACCCAAAAAAACCTTCCAACTACAATCCCTCTAATGTCATGGGACAAAAGAAGATCGAGAAGGTGGAGAGCTTTACCACTGGCATGGTGGCGAGCTTCATCCAGGCCTGGTCAAATATGATGTTTCAGAGGAGGCCCTGGTCAAACTAGAGTGCGATGAGGTAATCCCCTATCTGGCCATAATCACTTGCAAACCGGTGGTGGGTCAACCGATCCCTAGCCCACATACAACCTAGACCATCGTCTTCCTCGATTTCTTCCACTGTGGCTTTTGCTTCCCCCTTCCAACTTTCTCCTTGATGTGCTTGCTTTCTATGGTCTTGAACTAATCTACTTCAACCTCAACTCCATCATCATGTTTAGTGTTTTTGCACATCTGTGTGAGGCCTTCCTAGGCATGCGCCTGTGCCTCAACCTCTTTAGGTATTTATACCTTCTGAAAGGGGTTCTAGGGCAAGGTCATCGACGGCACCAGATTGTGGCTCCGGGAGGGGAAGTAGGCTGGGTACATAAACTTCACAGCCAAGAGTTCCTAGTCGGGGTGGCATAAGAGGTGGTTCTACTACCATCCTGGCCTACCTGAACTCTCTTACCGGGGCCTTATCCCATTGTCGAGGCATGCGTGGACAGAGGAGTCAAAGCAGACCACCGTTCACCGGACCCTCATCAATGAGATCCGGTATCTGAAGGAGCAGGGGTTGACGGCGTATAATGTTTCTAGGGACTTCATCAAGCACTGCCTAAGCCCTCTAAAATTGAGGATCTCTAGCGCTTGGCAGTTCACGGCCGATATGGACTCGACCCAAGAAGGTGAGATAGGTCTGAACCTGAATAGCTATTAGGGAAGCTGTGAGCTTGTTTCTTATGAATCATCTTTGTTTGTTATTTTTCATAGATCTTCTGCCGAAGGTGGTAGACCAGACGACCAAGCTGCTTTTCATGCACCCCTCGAGTCGAGTCACATGGACATCTCGGCCCCCATTATAGAGATGGAAGCTGATGCCCAAGAATGGATCTTGTCAGTAAGTCTCATGAACATTCTCATTTTTTCATGTTATCTTCTTTCCGAATAGTCGCAAAACATGATGGTGATGATCACAAATCATGATGCTCCCTAGGCGCAGGAAGCCCAACCCGGAAGCAAAGAATGAAAGAGTTTGGGATGTGGTCCCGAATGAGGTCCTGATCACAGGGACCAGAGGTCCGAGTGGAAGCTGTGGTGGCAGTGCTACATCGTACGTTTCGTCCTACATCAGGAGTGAGGCGATGGATGAGGATGACCTCTTCACAACCATTGACTTGCCGGTTGGTAGCTATATGCCGCCGACACCACCCACTTCTGCTCCCATGGCTCCTACTTCACCTGCAGCCCCCAAGGTCCCAGGCCCAAATCCACCTCCTACGGATCCGACGCCAGCTCCACCAGCTGAAGATTCAATCCCGACTACAACGGTAGTTGATCCATCAGGAACACGAGTACTCGAAGCACCGGCCCTGACTCCAATAAGCTTAAGCATTTAGCCAAATCCTTTTAGACGTGATATTTGACTCCTAGTACATTTAGGCAACAGCCTAGGATCGTGGAAAGTGATCGTTCTCATGGGCACGTTGAGCACCACGACCCTTGCTGCGCTAGAGGTGGGGCCAGGGGAGGCTACCCCAATAAGGCAGCCAAGAGGTTGGCCTCCATACTAGTCCCGCTGAGACCCTCAGTGGCCAAGAAGTGACCCAGTAACGTATTTGTTGCTATGGACATATTTCCTATCTTAATAGGAGCATAAGATTCAGATTCTCTTTATCGCAGGTTGCTCATAATGTCATCTCCAGCCCAAATCTCAATATCCTCAAATCTTGGACGTCACCTCCTTTAAGTGGGGGAGCAAGCTTGACGAGCCCCTAGCATCGGTTGTCGATAGCCACAATGTGGAGATTGTAGCACCCTCGGCACTCGTGAAACAGATTTTCAGGCTACCTCCGAACATGACCTGGAGGGAGATCATGCAAGGAATGAGGGGTCACCACCAAGAGTTGGTCTTTACCTCCTTTGGTGTAAGCATTTACTTGCATGTTAGCCACTTAGTCAATGAAATTACAGGTATTGACCTGATGTTTTGTAGTTTTTTGCATCGTGTTTGGTCAAACTCTATAGCGACACTGATAAGGCTACTGCTTGAGTAGCTGAACTTGAGAAGGAGGCCACCGAGCTATGCCACCAGCTTTCCTGGGAGGTCACTGAGAAGGAAATAGTGTAAGCGGAGGTAGAGAGCCAGACAAACGGTAAGCCTCCAACATCCCATATATGCCAACTCTTCACCTTGTCATTCTAAACATGAT
Organism: Phragmites australis; assembly: GCF_958298935.1. Classification (NCBI taxonomy): domain Eukaryota; kingdom Viridiplantae; phylum Streptophyta; class Magnoliopsida; order Poales; family Poaceae; genus Phragmites; species Phragmites australis. Next base: position 13,128,951 of record NC_084936.1, on the reverse strand, counting down.
GTTCTGCAAAACTCTCCTAGACCCGTGATGCCATGGCCCTGGAGGGGGCCTGAATGTCCGTCGTTTGGCAACAGCTTGCCACATCTCTTGACATCTTCTAGGAGGTGCTCGTCGAAGTCCAGATTCAGGTGGAGCCCGTGAGAGACATTGATGCAGCCGGACTAGTCACACGGGCGACCAAGATTACCAAGGCCTATAGAGGGCTCCGAGGGAAGGTGGTTGGGCACGTCTCGAGCCAAGCCAAGCGGGGTGCAAAGGAAGTAGTTGCCCTCGTGCTGGGCATACTGAAGGCACACTACCCGAACATTAACAACGATGTTCTCTAAGAGGACTTCCATGGGGAGAAGAATGAGGAGTCGGCATAGAAGGTGGAGGAGGTGCTCAGGACAGCCAAGGCTTTTGTGGACGTGATGGACTTTGGACTTGGGTCCTCACCGTAGAACTTTTATCCTGCACTCTGTAATAAGGAACTTGGTACCTTGTTAGAACTCGGCATTCAATGAGGCAACTTGATGCTAAATGCATTTGACAGCATATCGTGATTTCCTTACTAACTTCTTCCTTCGATTAGTTTAGGATGCGTTAGCCACTAGTTAGAGCACTTACTATAGTCAGTCTTAGGTCCACTTGAGTGGGAGGCACCATAGCCCCTGATCACTCATGGAATGAAATAAGGAAACTTTTCAGAACACTGAAGTTGCAATGTAACGATCCTTCACTTCTCGTTATAATCGGCTTTCAGAACATACACAATATGTTGGTTTTGGTTTCCAGTACTAAGTACTTGTTAAGCCCCTAGCTGTCTGTCCAAAAAGGTTTTCTAGGTAGGCAGTCTAAATAGAAAGAAAGTAATAAAGAAGAAAGGTCATATTGCCTTTAGGTCATAGAAATAGCTTTTTGCCACCCTGAGTGCGCGCATGGGATGAGGTTCCTGAGAGGCGACTTATCCCGTTGTTGGGCATTAGAATGCGTTAGAAGACAAGTAAGGTAGAAAAAGAGTTCAAGTGACTTTCTAGGCAATAGGATCTTTATTATTACGAATGTACTCTTAGTACTTACAATTGGAACTTACATAGCTAATTGATGACCTACGAGCTATTGTACACCTAATATTTTAAACCTAAATGACACAGACTAAATTAAACCGATAAGCAGAGACCTTGTTGCTTCAGGGGTAGCTTAAGCATTGTGACATGGGTTCCTAACTAGTCATGGAACTAAACCCCAGATATTTGGGTTTGCATCTCAAGGCGTTGTGGTCATGATCATGATTAAGGCTTCTCGTTCACCTTGATCCTTGAGCTCTTGGATTCCTTGCCAAGTCAATATTGAGATGCTATATTGAGACTCCGCTTATCGCAGCGAAGACCTGCCTTAGGGCCACCCTGGATGGTAATGACACTTTTGGGTCCCAGGATCTTCACGCACTGGTAAGCGTAGTGCGCAGCTACCATGAGTGTGGCCGAAGTTAGTTGTCCCAATATGGCATTGTATGTCATCTTGAAGTCGACCACATTGAATATAATCTTTTTTGTCTAGATGTTGTCATGCTTCCTGAAGGTAATGAGGAGCGATATTTAGTTGATGGGAGTGGCCGAGGATCCAGTTACTATGCCATGGAAGGCTTGCGTAACCGGTTTGATGGCTGATCAGATGATCTGCATCCCTTCGAGTGCGCCTGCGAAGAGAATGTTGAGGGAGCTTCCTCCATCGATGAGCACTCGAGAGACCTTGTAGTTGTTTATCATAGGCTTAATTGCAATTTGAAAGCGGCCTGGCCATATCAAGTTCTCTGGGCAATCGTCATGGCCTAAGGAAATTTAGACATTCGACCACTTAATGGCCTGATGACCCTTGGGACATCGCCTTGTACTACCGCTTGGACTCGTAGAATGCAGAACCACCAAACATGTTGTCGACGGTCCTACTGTCTAGCTGAAAAGACATCACGTATTAGTCATCCTTGCTGTTGCTAGAGCTAGAGTCCTTACTTTGGGCCACGACCTGGGTCTTCTTTCCCTTGGCTGCTTTCTTGATCTCTACTTTGACCATTTTCTTCTAGAGGCAGCACTCATGGAGGCTATGGTTGTTGGTCTAGTGGAGATTGCACTAAGGATTACAGCCGCGTTTGCTAATGCTTGGTGTTTAACTCTTGCCTCGGGATGAACCAGAGCACATGTTGGGACGGGTGACGGGAAAATCTGCAAAAATTTCATCAACTTTGGTTTTCTTGCCCTTACCTCCCTTCATGTTCTTATTGCTCATGCTTTTGGCTGTGTCACTATCAAGCCCGGGTTGAGGGCGCTTGATGCTCTGGGTCTTCTCCTTGATGAAGAGGAGTGCCTCTTCAGCCTTGGCGGCCATGTCAACGATCTTCATGAGCTCTTTGACTGTCTCGAGCTCCTTCCTATCGACATCTTCAATGCATCGTCAACTCCTAACCCCTTCGGTGAATGCTTGGATGATATTGTAGTCGCTGATCTTGGGAATGGTGTTCCGGGTGTTGCTAAAGCGGTGCATGAACTCGTGTAAGGTTTCTTTCTCCGTCTGCTCACAATGGTACAGATCATTTTTTGTACCAAGACGGACGTACGTAGTAAGTTGGCTCGGAATACATCGCAATGCTGCTCCCACAAGTAGATTGTTCTCGATGATAGAATGGGTAATCAGGTTCTGGCTGCCCCTTCAAGAGCTGTGGGGAGGTAATTAGCCATTACCTTCTCGTTCCCACAAACCACTTGGATTGTCATGGTATGGATCTGGAGGAACTCAATGAGATTCATGCTCCCATTGTACTTCTTGACCGACTCAGAGCAGAACCTTGCTGGCTAGTTCACTTTTTGTAGATATTGAGAGAAGGCTTGGCACCAGTTGATTGCTCCTAGCTTGGTCTAGGTGGCCTCGGGTCTCTTGTCCACAGGGGTCAGATATGGGCCCTGGCTAGAGTGGTGTCGAGATGTCCTCTAACCGGATCATCAAGGCATGGTCGATACCTCCTCCGGGTGTTCGAGCATCTCTGCTCGTTGATGAACTCGCACAAGCTGTTGATTAGAAGACCTTTGACCAGTGAAGTTCTACAGTAGTTAGTTTCTCGGTTGTCTTCCCAGTTCGTCTTGTTCCAGGGATTATGCCTCTCTGAGTCCGATACATCTCAAGGAGAGGTAGTGCAAGACTTCCCTCGGTTAGAGGTAATCATGACGGCTCACAAACGGGAGTTCTCTACCTAAATGAGAACATCCTTCATCATACCGGTCACCAAGTTCATCTAGCCTTTACCAGCAGGGGTTGTCAAATCTTTGGTCGGGGGGCACATAAGAGCCTCTTATAGAAGAAAGAGCCTCTGTGCCGTTGCAGATCTATACTGTCGAGCCCCCTGCTGATGGTCAGGAGATGGTAAATCCTGCGCTCCGTGTAAATACATATTGGCACGAGCTTCTCAGCTTCTACACATGTTCTGTAGGATTGATTTATTCAATTATTCTAATGACAGGTAATCAAGTTGAAACACAAGTAAACTTATGAACCAACACCTTAATGTCATTCAAGAACAACTTATCGGGTTCATAAATGATGAAGTGATAAGTCCAAAAGGTGAGTTTATGAGTTGGCATATAAAGAGCTTCTTTTGTTGAGCACTCGGGACTTACTGAGTTCGACAACTTCGGGTAGCAATAAAGGTTGAACGCTTATTTGTTTCCCTTGCATGAATGTTTCAAGTGAACTATGATATTTTTGAAACAAATTGTGAGTTAGAGAGTTATTTGTGAATGAAATGTGATTTAACATGTTAATCATGTATGTGATTTGTGAATGAAATGTCCAACCAAGAACATTTGTGAATGACATGTTAATCCAGTATGTATATATGTGATTTGTTAATGAAATATGTTCAGGTATATGTGATGAATTGTATATTTATATATGTTGTTTTCTAAACATGTTGTTGCTAACAACAACAGTATTGGGGGTGGGGGTTATCACTGTTGATTAATTACGTGAACCAGCAGTGATAGTTGGGTTATCACAGCCAATCCATTACATAAACAAATAGTGATATATATAATCACTGTCATTTAATCATTGTCGGCTCAAAAAACGGTAGTAATGACGTTTTTGAACTGACAGTGATGACCTTTTCTGTAGTACTGAACAACACAACTTGCCTTCACTATACTCAGTTGGATCTTCGAAGCCTTGGTCCTGAAGTCTTCTAGCTCCTCCAGAATGTTGGCATCTACTGGCGAATATAAGCAAAAAGGAAATACAGAAACACCAAGATCTAGAAAGAACCAAATATCACACAACAAACATCATACACACAAGATCACACTTTTTCGAATATTCTAGTGATAGAACGAGTCAAATCAAAGCTACAGTTGACAAGTTACGGCTTTTAAAAGATTAAAATAGGATGCAAGGTTAACAATATATGAAATTACATTATTCAGATTTTTTTCTAGAATTTTTAGGAGTCATCTATGATTTTATTGGAATTTTCTAGGAATTTTTTGGAATTTATTAGCATTTTTTTAATTATAAAACTATATGAAAACATTAAATAGAATTAAATAACATTATCACAATATTATTAAACTTTATTAAAACTATTTTCCAATTTATCCCTATTTTCCAGAATTATTTTACTAAAGAAAAATATTTGTTAAAACATTATCAAAATTATTCCAATATTGACCCTATTTATTATGTCACATTTCATATATATGATGTCAGCAATCATTAAACAAATAATTAAAACAAAAATGCTGACTATGCACACCACGTTAGCATAGCCATTCGACGTGACATTACTGCATGGCTGCCACGTAGGCCCTACTGTTGATATGGCTGACGACGTGGCAGTCGACGCATTCAACAGAACGGCATCAACACCGGCTAATGGCATCATTAATTACATAAAATCCAAGCCTTCGGTCTCGGATCGAGTGGTCACAATCTATCAGCTCGTTCTAATCTTGACCATTTATGTTCAATTGGATGGTGAGGGACTTACGTGTTGTAACACCTAGTTTTAAAGGAACAAAGCTTGGCACAACACATGTATGCTAGGATCAAGTTTCATACATACGTTTACATCATCAGTGTATCATCACAGTGCTAAAATTACAATAACGTTATTAACTTATTACAAAAGGACCCAAGGGTCTAAAAGGAAACACAGTGGAACAAGAGATCTTCAGCGCCAGCGGGGCTTCCATCTTCCACAGGCGTTAATCGGGGGCACTCCAGCCTAGAACAGCAACTCCGGGTCGAAGTCGTCTTCATCAATGGTTGTAGCTTCATTGACAGCTTCTGAACAGAGGTAGAATGCAAGAGAAGGGGCAATGGGTGTGAGTACAAAAATGTACTCCATAAGTGAGGGGAGAACATGCTATGAGGCTTAAGGCAAGGAAAGGTTAGACACGGTTACCTGCACTAAGCAAACTTTAATTCAATGACTCCAACAATAGGCATCCTATTTACCAAGTGTAAAGACACACCATAATAAAAAGGATTGACTCATCGGATTCCATCCGACTACCAAAACTCACCAGGTAATTCCATTACCCAACCCAACAAACCACACCAAACCTTGATCCCGTCTAATCCTAAAGAAGTCCAAGTCCTCTCTTGTCCGTGAGCACGACTGACCGATCAGTTTGATACTCTGCAGAGTTTGCACAGCTTTTCCCCATGACTCGTGATTCCCGTGTTGCTTCACACTTCCGAGGTGTGGAGTTGGGGTCTCACTACAAGGCCTTTACAAAGCTCCCGCTAACTTGCAAGCACCCACTGAGGTTTCACCGCTAACAGACGATTCTATCGCTACAGAAGCCCCCTCATGTGCCACTCAACCGTCCACTGGTGCCCACAGAATCAGAAGGGTGGCTAATTAATTGGTTAGGCCGTACCCATGTAAGCCTCGTGGTTGTGTGGATTCACTTGGTTACATGTTCGAGAACAGGTCCTTAGGACCCCACACAGGAACAAACACAAGCCTATTGTTCAGCACCACCTCAAACCAACCATCCTGATAGGATCCATATACTATGTTGCTAGAAAAGAGCACCATTCCCGATTTATGTTGCATAGGAATTATTCAAGATTAACATTTTCCCCAACTACGACTGCACTAGCATATACTACCCATTTTAACCCGTGGTTAAACAACGGCGAAAAGGAATAATCATACAAAGCTAGTAAACCCTAACATGGGATTCCAATTTAGACAAGCATGCAATGAAGGATAAATAACTATTCATGAATCCTAAAACAGGAGCAAGATGTTCAAGGGCACTTGCCTTCAGCTGACGGTTGCTCGAAGTCTTCAAAAACTTGCTCTTGCAGATTCCTGAACTGACAACCTTCTAATCAACACATCAAAAAAGTACACAAGGGAAACTATTAAGAATAGTACACAAAACAGTATTAAATCTAGGTAGAAACCCTATAAAAAGATTCTACACATTGCTACAAATATTTGAGCGAGAAAATAGCCCAAATCAGAGCTACAAGCAAAAAGTATTGGGTTGTTGAAGTTTTAGGGGCATATCTGCAAATTTTACTTGATTTTCAGAGAATAAACCGAATTGTTTTTATACTGAAAATCCTAATTATGATGTCATAAAACATTATCTGAATTATTTCTCATTTGGACAACCGGTGGAAATAGTTTACGAGCTATGGACCATGGCCTGGAGGCCGGTCCATGGGTCCATGGTGGACCAGTTACACAAACGAAGGGGTATTCTATTTTGGCCGGTGGAAATCTGGGGATCAAAGGAGCTCGGCCAGGTGGTGCAAACACGGCCAGCGGCTGACCGACGGCGGTGGGGTTGCCGGTGCAGCGCCGGAGATGCAAGGGAATGCGCATCTGGCCACGGATTTTGACAGGAAGCAGCGCAAAAGAGAGAGGAGGCGAAGGGGATCATGACCATTGGCTTCACGTCAACGGAAAAGGACAGAGGGTGACCGACAATGGAGATGAGTGGCCAGCAGACTTGGAGCTCAGTGCGGCGGTGTTCCGGAGGTTGGGCAACACCGAGAAGCGGCCAAGAAGTCTACCGGTGTCCCTACAAAGCCGAAGAGGGAAGAGAATGGGTCAAAGATGGCTCAGGCATGAGGAATTGCAGCGGTGGTGGAGCTCTCACTGGACACAAAGAAGACGATGACGCCGAGGATGAATCCGAGAGGGAGAAAGGGGGAAAAGGGGTGGAACGTTGCAAGGGAGGAGATTGCCAACTTATATACGCCAGAGGGGAAGGCAATCGGCCAAATTCGAAGACATATGGCCGGTGGCTTAAATGGGTATAAATGTGGTGGTTTCCTCATTTGAGAGGGATAAACGAGGGGAAACAGTCAGGATGGAATGATTGTGAGGCAGGGGTTGCAGTAGCGGTGTTTAATTGAGTTGAAACAGTGCGGGAAGGCGGCGATTTGAATGGGCGACAGCGAAATTTGGGGGCGGTCCGAGCGGTGGGAGGAAGGAGAATGGGAGCCGGCTTGGGAAGCTCAGTGGCGTGCTGCGCGTTTCGGCTCAGGGCGGGGCCCAGGCGGCAGCGAGACAGGGCGGGAAAGGGGTTGGCTCGGGCAGGCGCAGGCCGGCTCGGCCAAGCGGGCCAGCAGAGGGGGGGTGGAGAAGGTCCCACGTGAGAAGGAAAGAAAGGGAGAGGGGAAGGAAAGAAATAGGCCGGGGAAAAAGGAATCGACCCGAGAACCTTTTAACAATTTTGAAATGCCTTTTTTTAGATTTTGAACAAATTTCAAAAGGGGTTTGAATGAGCAACTTCTAGTGATCTTTTGAAAATATTTTTCAAGCATAATAACCTATTGCAACTATGACATCATGAATGCATCAAACTTATATATAACCTATGGGAAAATTAAATGTAGAAATTAATTTCTTCTATTGAACAAAATTGCAAATCCTATTTAAAATTCTAGCAAAATTTTATACTATTGCAAAAATTTTAAATTTAGGGTGTTACACCTGTCACACCTGGTTTTAATGGATAAAACAAGATGCGGCTTATGTGTGCTCAAGATGTTCAACACACATAAGGACGTCACAGGTAAAGTAACAAAAGCAATACTTTTATAGAATAAATGTTAAATCTTACAACAATTGACATATATTATCTTCTCTGAGTATATCTGCAGCGGAACAGAAGCACTGGTGCTCAACTGACCTAAAGACACACGCGTAGAACGTCACAACCTCGTCTTAATAGTCTTCAACATCTTCACTCACTGACTAGCACCATACATGTCGCATGGCATACGAAAAATAGCAAGTGTGAGCACATGACGCGCTCATCATGTGTGGCAAAGATAATAATATGCAGGCTTATATAAAGAATAGGCTAACACATGGTATATTTGCGTAAATGCGAGTAATGAAAAGATATTTTGACTCAAAAAGCATTAAATAATTATTAAGTGAATATAACCCATACAGTCTAACACCCAGCATACAAGCCTCACCAGCTTGTATACCATAACCGTCTAGTACTCCCTGTACTATAACTAAAACCACAACCAAACCCATAACCATTCCAATACCCAAAACTAACTAATCATGTGAGGATCCAAGTCTCCCATAACCGCTGGCACGGTTGTTATAACAGTTTTTACACTCTGCAGAGGTTGTACAGCTTTCCCCACGAGTCGTGATTTTCCTTGTTGCCGTGTCCATGAAACACTTAACACTTGCCAGTGGTTTGTCACCCGGAAAGTCACTACAAGGCTGTTACAAAGTTTTGTCCAGTATATGCATGCCCGCTAGATTTCATCACCATTAAAGTGGTATTCACGTCACCCAGAAGCCCCCTTTTGCACCTTGTAGCTCCAAAAAGATTTCACTCTTCCCTTCCACTACACATCTCATACCACTAACCAAATGGTTCTGGCCATAGCCATAGCCATCCCCACACATCCACTCTTCCGTTTGGCACCCACAAAAACTAGAATCCAATAATAAATAGACCAAGCCTATCCCATACCATGTCTCATGGTTGGTACGATATTTCTTGGGTTGTCGCTCCACGAACCGGTCCTTACTTAGGTTACTGGAGCAAACACTAAACCAACAACATAACCATGAAAACCACCAAAACCACTTTGCTCAAGGTCTAAGGTTCCATGTTGCTAGACCATTAACACATTAACATGCATTGTTGCATAAGTTCATTAGTCAAGTATATGACACTTTCCAACATCCCGAAAGCATGGCTAAGCAATCTACCCACCAAAGATACCTAACCATAAACCATCTAGGTTCCAAGGGATGATAAGAGAAAATCTAGGGAAAACCCTAACATAGGTGACTACCCATCATATTGACAGACACTGCATGCAATTTTGTAAAACAAAATAGTTTAAATCATAGGTTCAAGATGAACAAGGACACTTACCTTTTACCCAATGTTGCTAGTGTTGCCGAAATCCTGGTCTTGAAGTCCCTTAAACTGCTCCGAAACTTTATCGACTAATCGCGAGAACTGCTGACAAACAACACAAAGGAAAACACTAAGAACAACATACCAAACATCATTAAAACACTTTAAAAACACTATGGTTGGATAGGTATGATTTTAGAAATATTTAGACGTAAGAATAGCCTAAATTAGCGTTAAGATGAAAAGAGAACAACTTTCGGGTGATGGATTAGACTGAAAAGGAAATGCTGATTTATCGAAAGTATTTTCCTATGGGAAAAGGATTTATTGCACAATCACTGTGTCAGGCTTGAGAACATTATTGCACAGGATTCAAGAAATGTAGGGCAGACCAGACTTCACAGACTAGGCTAAGGAGGATAATGTGGTGCTGACTTGCCATGCTATGCAAGTACTATCTTGGATTAAAAATGGGATACGCTGAGATCTAGTCTCAACCACCCATGATGGATCAAATGGCTAGACGTTGCGCTTCTAGGTTAAGGATACTACTGGTGACTCTGTGTAGCAGCGATGGTTCGGGTTTCGTCGGAGATGGTGATCGGGGCGCATAGCCACTGACATCGATGTCGGGCTTCAATGGTGTTTAAGTGAAACGAGGGAGGCATAGCGTAGAATGCGGAAAGACTAACTTAGCGGTATGGTTAGTTTTGGAAGGGGTCATCGGAGGTAGCGGCAACACAACGATGACTGCCACTAGGTTTGGTGGTGATCGCGAATAGACGCAGCAACGAAGACGCTCGTGTTCCAAGGGATTGACTATGAAATTTAAGAAATTGTCTGAACAAAGACATTCATATTTCCTAGGAACACAATTCTACAGCATGGGTTTTGGTAGATCATACACTAAGAGGAAGAACGATCAGCAGAGATGAGACAGGTGATGGCTGTGACATGTTGTGGTTGGCAATCTCGTTCCGGTCGTGTCACTGCACAAACGGGGATGGGCTCCTACGGTCACATAGAAGAATCGATGGGACATGCCATGATGTGATTGGTGCATCCATACAGCTTTCAAGTTGATGGGGAACATGAATGCAAATCCAGTGTGCGCGCAGAACGCGTCTAGAAACTAGACAGCGGGCATGTCAACCTTGATTGCGGTGGTTTGGCTGCTCTACTGGCCGACCTGGTTGGTGAGGGCATGTTAAACATCATGGGTCATGCACTGGTGAAAGGGCTTGGTGATTTGACCTCTGGTCAGTTGGGAACATCGATGCCAATCGGTGATGGCACAGCTATCCACAACGGCGACGACTGTGGCAGCGTAGAACAAGCTTTGGCCAGGGCTAGGGCTTGGCTAGGGACTTAGTATGATGGTAAAAAGTACTAAGGGAGGAGAAGAAGGGGTCCTCACATTGCTTCAATGGTCGAGGAAGGAGGATTCGCGGAGAAGATGACGTAGCACATCACGGGCAACAGCGACGACTCTAGTGAACGGCAGTGCACGAATAGGGCAGCAGCGGCATATAGGGTTTGGGCGCTAGAATAGAGATAGGAGAGGGCTTGCAACTCCTATTTATAGGGCTAGGGGTGGCTGGTTGAGGTGGAGTCCAAATCGAACAAGAATGGGGTTCGAGTTCAAGTCGGTTAGGATTTCCTTTTTCGCAGCTCTCTATTCTGAGGATGATATCTGTATCGTCTGGACTTCAAATTGGATGTTTCTGGACTCAAAATTGTAGTAATCAAAACATATACAACTTTGGTATCCATTGGAAAGTTTGGAAACGCCATCTTAATTTTCAAAAATGCACCACAAGATAAACTATTTGAACTCAAACTTATCTGCGCAGCACTAATTTCGGGGGCCATAACTCCTAGCTCCATTATCCAAAACGGGAATTCCATAGGTTCCTATCGAAGCTGTTGACGAGACCTACAACTTTGGTATTGTCCAGATTTGCATTTGAGGCCGTTTTGAACTCCGAAACTTCATGGGAAGATGAGGCTGTCCAGTGACTTCGCGAAAATTTGCATATTTCATGGATCCTTTGTGTTGGGCCTTCTAGATGACTTGTGTACCGGCCAAGGGCTTGGGCTTGGGTAGGATTGAGTCTAATGGTACCTTAGGCATATCTAGAGTTTTAGAAAACAAACTTTTGCAGAGAAATTAGAATAGGGTTTGAATTTGAATTGAGCTTGGAGTGAATTTAAGAGAAATGAAAAATGAGGTTGAACAAGAATAGTAGATAAGGAATTTGAATTTTGATTTGGGTTGATTTGAGAAAGAGGAGAGATTGGCTTTAAATAAGGATTTGGATAATATTTGAATTGAACTAGAGAAGGATCAAGTATGATCAAGGATTGAATAGATGATGAATTCAGATATTTGAATTCCAACCATTAAGATCCTTAACTAGTTTACTACAGAGTTTTGTATAAACATTTTCAAAATCCTTTTCACTCAAAACACCAAAGAGAAAGAAAAAGAAAAAGAACTCAAATGCATTTATCTGGCTCCTAACAAAACTCAACATGCAATGCACAAAAAAGAATAAACCTATGCTACTGGTGAAGCTATTCAATAATATTGGAAAATTTTAAAAAGTTGTAAATTTTGAAAATTAGGGTGTTACATTACCCTAATGATCTCCAGCTCTCAACAGCGGCAGTGGCTTGGTACGACAGTGTTTCACCAGGTTTTCGCTAGAATCACATTATGGTGTGCGCCCATCTCTGACGAGCGGCGGAACATGAGGAGGAGACTTGGGTGATCCTGTTTGACCAACATGTGGATGTCGGTGAGATTCATATTACTTTGGCGAGAGTGAGTTATGGCGGCTGGCTTCAGAGCTTGGTGCATATGATCTTCCGGAGGGGGATCTATGATGAGAGGTCGGGGGGAAATTTGGGATGCTCCAAGGAGGCCTATAGCTGGTTTATATACCCAAAGGAGGTCGGTTGGAGTAGATCGAGTTCGATTCGAATTCAAACAAAAATTTAGTGATAGCTTGTGCTAGAGATAGAGGGGGAAATGAGAGGATAAGCTTCACATCCACCTTCTCTAAGGTCTTTGTGTCATGGTCAGATCGATCTCTCGTGTTTTTGGCGCAACTGTTGTCATCTCCGTGCCGGAATTCGAGCAGGGATGGCTGAAGGGAAGGAGATGACACATGGGCCTGGGCTATCGGTGATTTAGTGTGGGATGAGCGGGTGGGAGAGCAGAGATAGACAGCTGGGCCAGCTTGGCTTCGTCAAGGCCTAGGAAGAGAATAGAGGCGAGAAGAAGGATGGGCCAAGAGAGAGGGAGAGAGGAGGAAAGGAGATGGGCTGTGGGGACAAAACCAGCCCAAGGTAAGTTTTTTTCTTTTTTCTTCTCTATTTCTATGTATATGTGTGCATACATGTACGTAACATGTATTTTATGCTTATGTATATACTTAAATAGCACATTACTTATAAAAGCAAACAATTCAAACAACCGATCATTTATATATATAATATAAATGTATATATATACATATACAAAGAATATAGCCTTTTCTATATATATACATGTATACATATATATTTAGGTTTTTGTTCATTTTTGCAAGAGTTTAACTTTCTTATAAAAACAATTTTGTTTCTTTTTGGTTCATGAATTTTGGGTTGTTACACCGCACTTGCTTCGCCACCTCCTCCACCTGATGCTTGTATTGGACTTCGCTGTTGTCATGGGCCTTGGCTTCATGGACTTCTCAAGCTTCGGCTTCGAGAGCTTCTCTAGTTCCAGCTTCGTTACCTCCTTGGACTTCGGCTTTGTGGACCTTGATTGAAGCACTATTCCCATCAACCTCCTCAACCCCGACTCACTGCTCAGGGTTGGCCGAACCGCCTCCTTCGTTTTTCCTTTCCTAGTCTTCAGAGGCATGTTTTACTACCATGTGCTCATGGCTTCAATCCCACAGGTGGCGCCAAATGTTGGGACCTCAATCACAACATAATGAACTAGTATTTTGTGGTATATTAACTGTTCATTCAATCACGTCAACAGGGTGGGGATATTTATAGCCATACCCCAACCACTCCAATTCACATTACATTAGTGCCCCTATTTCCTAGAATGTTCTCAGAATATTCTAGGGGTATTATAGTCACTACTCTATTACAGGTTATGTCATCCCAGGATGCAACAGGTGTCTACCAGTACATTTGTCAGCTAGCCCTTTGGTGGCGTGGATGGCCACCTTTAGGCTTTCCTTTGGCCTCGCTCCCGTTGGGCACTTAGTCCCACATCAGGTGGTCCTTCGCTCCTTGTCTACGCCTTTGGCGGCCTCTGCCCTTCTGGCCAAGATGTGAGACCTTCGAAACCTTCACTCCTCATCGAGTGTCTCTTCAGGCCTTATTGATAACTTCGGAGACTCGCGCCCTTTGGGACTAAAGACTAGGCCTTTTGGCCTCTCGCTTAGCATCGGTTGTTCCTTCAAATCTACCTCTATAAGACAACTTTAGAGAACTTTTGTTATGTTAGCATTGTCAATTTGTATCTGTGGTTGGCCGAAGTCAAACGGGGGGGGGGGGGGGACTAACATGGTACCATTCCCCCAATACCAATTCAATATCATATCCCACTTCAGACATGTTACTAACAAGGACATAGGTACAAATTCGTAGCTTCGATTGACCTCAAATTTTAACAGTTAATACTAGACAAAATTATGGAACTAACCTAGTAAGAATATCATCAATCGATTATCTAGATCAAACAATATTAAGCCCAAAAGCAGACTGTGACAAATGGTGACCAGAACTTGATTAAACCCGAATTTTCATAACCTACCTTGATGCCCTAGAGAGGTTTTGGATGGATTAAACCCAGACAAATTAATTAAATCAAAAGATCCAAAAAAACATATCTAGAAGACAAAACAAATAACGAGGAGAAAAGAGCCAAATCACCAACTTATCAATTTACGAAAATTGACCTTCATTGCATAGATGAGTTCACAAGATGTATCTCTTTGGCACCTTTACAAAGATTTCCATGAAATCTCAAACCCTACATGGGTTTCTCTCTCTCTCTCTCTCAAGTTGATTTCCTCTCAACTATATCTCTCTAGATCAAGAACCCCTCCACAAGCATATCTCTAAACCTAATCCTTAGGCTCTCATCTGGGTCTTGGTGCCTTCCCTAGCTGTGACCCTCTCTTTTCATAACCTCACAAACCAATCGTGGCCTGGAATCAAGAGTTCCAAGTTGAACACAGACTCAGATTGTGACAAACAGTAAATATTGTGCCTCCTGGCATTCTGATCACCAGCACACCTAGTAAATATTGTGCCTCCTGGCACCAGAACACCAGCCATGAGCAAAACCTCTATTCTGGCCAAAGTAGCCACTGACGGTCTGATCGACTCTCCTTGCGACCAGACCACCACTCTAGCAGTTAGACTACTAACAAAATATGCTGACAACACTTTAGCCTCTAGCTTCTACGGTCAGATCGCCACCTGTAGAACCATGAAGTCGGTCAGACCACGGAATCCACGCGTGCCTCCAATGTATGCTTCCTCCATTTGCATTGTTCTCTAGCCTGAATGTCCTATATGACATCTGTTGGAACCGAAGTTCCAGACAAGCTAGACCTTCGCTTATGGAGAATGTTGAAGGGTTCTTGGAGTGACACGTGCTTGGGGTAAAATTGTTTCGATTCATCTCTCGTATACAGTATGGCCCTATTTATAGCCCATACTCAACCACTCCTTCGCCCATTCAGGTCAACAAAATTACCGATGTAGCCTTCGGCTTCCGGCTGAAGGCCCGCTACCGCCTTCGCCGACGCGGGAAGCCGGGACTGCGGGCACGCCTTCAACCTTCGATTGAGAGTACTTCGCGAGCTTCGCCTGCGCTCCTTGAAACAAACCTGAAGTGACAAGAGTGCGAAGCCTCCAGCAGACTTCGAGCTATCCTACGAATGGGGAGGGCAAGAGATCATCCCCAACAACATCCTTGATCAATAGAACCTCAATTCCTCCTCAACAACATCCTTAACCACATTCGCCCTCCAACAACACTTGCACATGAATAAACATGGAAACACATACTAGTACAAGTTCTTCCCAACTTGACTCAAGATCAGTTCATACAATACCATACACATTAGTATATTGCATCATTACCCAAACCATAACTACGCTACCAAAAGTGTATAAACCAACTATGTTACCACTAGCATATCCAAGCAACTATGTTGTGACACAGTTCTTTTGTTGTGGCCTGGCCCATCCCCCGCTCTTGAGGCCCAACCGAAGCCCAGCCCACTCCCTAACTCTCTCTCTCTCTCTCTCTCTCTGACAGCTCGAGCTCACCTGTCATCCCCTTCCCTCTACTCCTCCCTAGCCAACACCGCGATCGCACTCGCATTGCAACTGCGTCGCCCAATTTTGCTACCCACGACTCCGTGCCCGCGCCCACGATCCCGAAACTGCCCCGCACTCCCTTGCGCCTATAAATGCCACCCAATCCCACCGTGCTCCCAGTTCCCCCATCCCCGCTCAACCCCATCGTGTAGAGCCGCCGTGTTACCACTTGGAGCTCCGCCGTTGCTGACCGCCATGCCCGAGTCCTCCCCATCGCGTCTGAGGATGTCGTCGGCATCGTAGGTGCATACGAAGTCTTCTTCGTCGCTCCTC
This sequence comes from Phragmites australis, assembly GCF_958298935.1. Taxonomy (NCBI): domain Eukaryota; kingdom Viridiplantae; phylum Streptophyta; class Magnoliopsida; order Poales; family Poaceae; genus Phragmites; species Phragmites australis. The sequence goes on along the minus strand of NC_084936.1, from coordinate 13,112,881 downwards.
TACGTCGTCCTGCCACTGCGCGGCCATCTCCTCCGAGCTCTGATAAGCACCATTGCTCCTCTCCGTCACTAGCTTGCCCCATAGCATCACAACGCCCGCTGACCCACCCTTTGACACTGCATGACTCCCAGGAAGCCTCCTCGGTCCTCGGTTTTGCCTCCTCATCATTGTATCGCCTTCCCGTCAAGTGTTGATCACTGCCGTCACCATCTCACCATCGTCAGCCATCTTCAAGCCATTTTCGACGGTCGTAAAGCCTCGATGAGACTCCCAGTTGCCCTGTCTCTATTTTGTGCCACTTCCCATCGCGTTTGGTAGGCCGTAGCTTCTTATTGTGCCTCATCAGCGATGTTCCGGCCATGTCCGAGGTGGCACGGCCATTTCTCACCATCGTTGACCGCACATCTTCCCCAATCGCTCTCGGCTGTGTGATCATAGATGGACAACCATGACTAGAAGCCTGGATACCCCTTCATGAGCCACTAGGAAGTCACCACGTGTCACATAATCTCAGTCAGCACTCATAGTCCATGTTAGTGCTACATGCCTTCCACATGTCGGTTACATCACCCACCTGAGCCCAGTCAACTTGTTGATGCACTAATTAGGTGTTTCAATTCAAAAATAAATCCTTTAATTTCTGAAATAAAGTGATCTTGCATTTAGGCCCTTAGACTTTACTGTTTTCATGATTACGCCCCTGTCAGTACCATTATTTTACTTTTACCCCTCTGAACTTTTACTTATTTACAAATAGGTCCCTAAATTTTACAAATAAACCCTATAACTTTTTGTTCTTACAAATTATCCCTTATTCTTTTTTAGAAAAGCCCATGTAGCTTAAAACCCTTAAAACTTTTCCATTATAGCTTCGTTTTAGGTGATTCTTGTGCTCACATGATCGTAGCAGTGAGTACTATCCGTTAGTAGGCTTTTCATAGCGCTTTGATTCTATAACGGCTAATGTGTATATAGGGCGACGTGAGGAGGTCAACGTAGGATTGTACAGCCGTGGAAAGAGGCATGCACAACCTAGACTCTGACCCTGACACGATTACAAGACCCAACTAGGTCCAAAATAGTGGTATAGCACCTTATTTTTTGACTCTGACTAAACTATAAGAAATATTTTGGTCGAGCTCATATCCATTGGAAAGGGCTTCTCGTAAGTTTTTCAGAATGTCCAAGATTGCCTAAAACGGACTTCGTCTAAGAGAGTTATGCCTATTTTACTGACGTGTTGTTCTGCAACTCAACAACGACCACGACCACTACTAGAGCTCAGCCTCGAGTCCGAGTAGACTTGGCCTTCAAGGGGTAATGTCTGGGTAAGGTTGTGGTGCTTCTTCCACATTCCTAAGCAATAAAACATCACAAGAATTTAGTAGGGATCCATCCAATGAAGCATGAATAGCGAGAAACGAGTTCACCTGGTGATCTAATTATCAGGCACGTTCTCTTGTATTTGGATCTTATATGATTTGAGGATTATTGGCAGTATTGATAGTATCCGAAGGAGCCATGGGCTCATCAACCTCTCCCTCTTGAATTGGGGTCGTCCTCGACTCAAGTTCTTCTTCTTCTCCCAAGTAGGGCTTCAGATCTGAAATGTTAAATGCGGTACTAACCCCAAAATCTACAGGTAGGTCCAATTTGTATGCATTGTCATTGATTTCTTCAATTATCTTAAAAGGTTCATCAGCTCTAGACATCAATTTTGACTTTCTTAGTTTTGGAAACCTATCCTTCCTCAAATCCAACCAATCTAAATCACTCGGTTCAAAATTTATTTCCTTCCTACCTTTACTTTCAGCAATCCTATACTTTTCAGTCATGCTCTCTATATTCTTTTTAGTGGTTTCATGCAACTTAAAATAAATTCAGCACGTTTCTTAGCATCTAAATTAAGTCTTTCAAAAGTAGACAAAGGTAGTAAATTAATAGTAGCACGGGGATTAAAACCATACACTACCTGAAATGGACTTACTTTGGTGGTGCGGTGTATCAACTTGTTGTAAGCAAACTCAATATGCAGTAAACACCCTTCCCACATTCTCAATTTTTTCTTTAGAACAATCCGTAACATGGTCGATAAGGTACGGTTAACAACCTCTGTTTGACCATCGGTTTGGGGATGACACGTAGTAAAAAACAGTAGCTTCGTCCCCAGTTTATTCCAAAGTGATCTCCAAAAATGACTCAAAAACTTTATCGCACGATCCGAGACGGTAGTATTATGCACTCCATGTAGTCGAACGATTTCCCTGAAAAACAAATTAACTATGTTGGTAGCATCATCGCTCTTATGACAAGGTATAAAATGTGTCATTTTAGAAAATCTATTCACAACTACAAATGTGATATCCCTCCCCCTCTTTGTTCTAGGAAATACTAAAACAAAATCTATGGAAATATCCTCCTAAGATGCACTAGGAACAGGAAGAGGCATGTAAAGACCATGTGGATTTAAACGAGACTTAGCTTTATTGCAAGTGATGCAATGTGACACGTAGCGCTCGACGTCACGTCTCATCTTTGTCCAAAAGAAATGAGCGGTCAGCATATCTTCAGTCTTCTTTGCTCCAAAATATGTCATTAATCTCCTTCATGCGCCTCCTGCAACAACAAAAGACGAACAGGGCTAGCTGGAATGCATAGCTTGTTAGCACGATATAGCAATCTGTCATTCAGCATATATTTATTCCATATTTTCCCTTTTTTACAATTCTCAAGCACTTCTTTAAAGTCTAAATCGGTAGCATACAAGTCCTTAATGGTTCTAAACCAAAAATCTTATGATCAATTTAAGACAACATGGTATAACACCTAAAAAGCGCATCAGCCATCACAATGTCCTTTCCTTTCTTATGTTTCATAACATATGAAAAAGACTCAATAAATTCTACCTATTTAGCATGTCGTTTATTCAGTTTATCTTGACTTCTAATATGTTTCAGCGATTCATGATCAGAATATATAACAAATTTTTTGGGCCATAGATAATGTTATCAAGTTTCAAGCACATGAACTAAAGCATCCAATTCTCTATCATAAGTGGAATAATTTAGATTTGGCCCACTTAATTTCTTGCTAAAATAAGCAACAAGTTTACCTTCTTGAATTAGCACACCTCCAATTCCAATCCCACTAACATCACATTCCAGTTCAAAGGTCTTACCAAAATCAGAGAGTTGGAGCAATGGAGCATGGGTGAGCTTCTCTTTCAACAACTTGAATGCTTGTTCTTGTGCAGGTTCTCATTTGAAAACTACTCATTTATTTGTCAACTTGTTTAATGGAGCAACAATGGTGCTGAAATCCCGCACAAATCGCCGATAGAAACCCACAAGACCATGAAAACTTCTCACTTGTGTAACAGTCTCAGGAGTTAGCCAGCTCTTTATGGCTTCAATTTTTGTTTCATCCACCTCTATTCCCTATAGAGTAATAACATAGCCAAGAAAAGAGACTCGATCCGTGCAAAAGGAGCACTTTTCAAGGTTACTAAACAATCGTACATCTCTCAAAGCGTTAAAAATAGCACGTAAGTGATCAAAGTGTTGTTCATATGACTTGCTATAAATCAAGATATCATCAAAGTAAACCACCAAAAATCTCCCAATGAAAGCACATAAAACTTCGTTCATCAATCGCATGAAAGTACTAGGTGCATTAGTTAACCCAAAAGGCATTACTAACCACTCATACAAACCAAACTTAGTTTTAAATGCAGTCTTCCATTCATCTTCAAGTTTTATTCTAATCTGGTGGTATCCACTTTGCAAGTCAATTTTAGTACTAGGTGCATCAATCGCATGAAAGTACTAGGTGCATTAGTTAACCCAAAAGGCATTACTAACCATTCATACAAACCAAACTTAGTTTTAAATGCAGTCTTCCATTCATCTCCAAATTTCATTCTAATCTGATGGTATCCACTTCGCAAGTCAATTTTAGTGAAAATTATAAAACCACTCAACTCATCAAGCATATCATCTAACCTAGGGACAGGGTGACGATATCTTATAGTAATATTATTGATGGCTCTACAATCAACACACATATGCCAACTACCCTCTTTCTTAGGAACCAAAAAAAGGGAACAGTGCAAGGGCTAAGACTTTCTCGTACATACCTGCGGTCCAAAAGGTCTTGGACTTGTCACTGAATTTTCTTAGTCTCTTCCAAGTTGGTCCTATATGTAGCACCGTTTGGAAAAGTTGCTTCTAGAATCAAATCAATTTGATGTTCAATCCCTCGAATAGGTGGTAATCTGGGAGTACCTCTGCTGGAAATACATCCACAAACTCCTGCAAAAGGTTAGCAACAGTAGGAGGCAAAGAGCTAGATATATTCTCTAGTGAAACTAAGGCCTCTTTGCATATCAAAGCATAGCATGGCAGCTCATTACTAAGGTCAGATTTAGTAGCAAGTGTAACACACCCTTTCTGTCTAATTCCATCGGAATTAGGAGTTGTTGTTGCTTTCTCCTTTTTGGGTGGAAAAACCTTTTCCGCTGCTTGCTAATTTTCAAATTCATTCTCAAACCCTTTTCTCTTATTTTCAGCTCTTGTTTACATTTCATAATTTCAGCAGGGGTTAAAGGTAGAAAAGTTTTTTTCTTTGAGAATGAATCTGCCATGCCATGCAAGTAGAAAAGTTTTTTCTTTCCTTTATGCATAAGGGTGTACTTATTACTTCTACCATGATGTGTTGCATCAGTATCAAACTCTCATGGTCATCCTAACAAAAGTGAACAAGCTTGCATGGGTACTACATTGAAATCAGCACAATCATGGTATGAACCAATAGAAAAATACACCCTAGTTATTTGCATTACCTTCACCTTACCACTATTGTTGAACCATTGAATATGATAAGGGTGAAGATGGTTTCTTCTCGGCAAGGCAAGCTTTTTGATCATGTCTGAACTTACCAAGTTGCTGCAGGTTCTTCCATCAATAATGACTTGAACACGATAATCCTTGACTACAAGGAACATCTAAAATAAATTGGCATTGTAGTTATTTCACTTGCTCCATTTGAGTGCTTAACACTTGCTGCACAATGAGGGTCCGATAATCCTTCGTGGCAGTGGCATCAAACACTTCCCCATGGTCGATATCCATCTCACGACCATCCTCATTACCTGCATGGTTAGCTGCAAGAGCATATTCATCATAAACATCACTAGCACTTACATATCCACCGTCTTCTGTTACAATGTACGCTCGTTAACTTGGGCAATCCTTAATGACATGACCCATTTCCTTGCATTGGTGGCATACAATCCCGATCGATTGGCCTATAGAAGCAACCGAAGAAGAGCTCTTAGCTGGACCCTGCACACTTATGGATTTACTTACCTTGGGAGCGTGCAATAGTATCGAAGGTACTGTTGAACACGCCCTACTCGAGAAGGGGGCAGCAGACCTGTAGCTAAACGTCGGGCTATTTTGACTTGCCACGGTGTTGATTTTGAAGTGGTCGCGCTTCCAAAATTGCTCCTTGGCCTCTGTTGTCATCCCTACAATTTTTTTCAGCCAGACATACAAGTTGGAACAATCTAGGAACACTATTGTATTCTTTGTAATCAACTATATCCTAAATTTTACATCTTAACCCTCCATAAAAATATGCCATTGCAGCCTCTTCATCCTCAATAATATCACAACGCAACATACTAATTTGTAGCTCTTGATAATATTCTTCTATGGATCTATCACCTTGGTTTAAGCGCTGTAATTTCTTACGCAAATCACGTTTAAAAGAGGGTGGAACAAATCTGTTACGCATAGCAACCTTTAAAGCATTCCATGTGGTATACGTTAATCCATCGATGTATACTCTATTCCACCAAATAATTGCAAATTCTTTAAATTCACTAGTGGCTTGCCTAACTCTATGCACTTCAGGAACTAAATGAGCATTAAACTTCTATTCCCAATCTAAATACTTTTCAGTATCTTAAGCACCTGCAAAAGATGGTATGGCAAACTTAACCTTAGCAAATGGATCATCATTAACACATAGGTTATGTTACTGAAAATTATTACCTCTCATACCTTGACGGTTGAAGTTTAATCGGTCCCGTTGTCATGCATCAAAGATGTCTTGTCCTTGCCTCAAAATTTCATCATCAGCGACAGACTCCTCTTGTTCATGATCTACACCACGAGGATCCATACGCCCATGGTTTGGTGGCCAATAAACCACTCAATCAAAGCGTGTATTGAGCATGGCAATACTATCATTAAGTCATTGCAATGTAGTGTTTATCTCCACAAGCTTCTTATCGATGTCGTCATTAATATCTTATCAATGATCATTCAACACCATTGTGAGTTCTTCCCTAAAAACACACTACTGTGCATCCGATGCTTCTCCTACCATGGTTAGTCGAAGATAGAAAACCACGAAAGATAAATTATCCCTATCGACTACTAGGTGGTGGAGGTAGTCACACACTCTCAAGCGTCTTGCCACGCTCTTGCAAGTATTCTTACCAATCACCGTAGTTGGCACAACCGGTGGCTGGTTTGTGATACCTTATCGGGTGCGAGTGAGGTAGTTTCAAGGGGAGAAACCATTCTGATTGAGAGAATGTGTAGCTTGGATAGGCAATATTTAGTAGCAAGAAATAGCAATAATTAAAATCAGATTAGCAAAGCTGAATAAAAGTCCACAGTACTCGTCACAGTTGCCGGAACGAACACGTTCCTAGAACTAGCTCAAGCAAGCCGAAAACTATAACAGATATAAACACAATGGAACAAAATTCGCAATGCAAACTGATTCTCCTTTTTTTAATTCACTCTCTTTTTTGCACTCTCTGCTTCTTCTTTTTGCACTCTTTGCTTCTTGCTTGCTTTTCTTTTTTTTCTTTTTTTGCGAATGTGACACAAACGCAAAACTCTTCTACTACCTTTTCTAAGACTAGTGAGGTACGTGGGTCACAAACTTTTTTCGAAGAGTAGAGGTATAAAGGTAATAAAAAGATCACATACTCTCTCTCTCTCTCTCTCTCTGAACTTTGGCTACCTCTGTTTCGGTTATGGTGGTCGGATCCAAGAAGGTGGACGATTCCGACTAGGTGGTCGGAGTGACTAGTCGGGGCCCTGAGTGGGTGGTCGAATTTACTGGTCGGGACTCCGAGTGGGTGGTCAGAGTGCCTGATCCCACCCCAAGTGGGTGGTCGGAATGACTGGTCAGGACCCTAAATGGGTGGTCGGAATGATTGGTCGGACCCTAAATAGGTGGTCGGAGTGACTGGTCGGACCCCGAGCAGGTGGTCAGAGTGACTAGTTAGGACCCTGAGTGAGTGGTTGGAGTGCCTGGTCGGACCTTGAGTGGGTGGTCGGAACGACTAGTGGTCGAACCCGAATAGATGGTCAACTTGACTAGTGGACAAACTCGAGTAGATGGTTGAATCGACTAGTGGTCTAACATGACTTGATGGTCGACTCGACTAGCGGTCGAATACTAGTAGATGGTTAAAGCGACTAGTGGTCAAACACGACTTGATGGTCGAATCAACTAGTGGTCGAACTCGAGTAGATGGTTAAAGCGACTAGTGGTTTGAACACGAGTTGATAGTCGACTCTACTAGAGACACAATCTCGGCTATTGCAAACAAGGCCAGGCTGGGATACCCGATGACTATAACAACGAAGACTTGACACTAGAAACTAGATCATGATAACTCAATTAGCAACAAAGACACTAACGATGGACTCAAACTCAACAACATAAATACTGAAACAAAATTGCGAAGGTACAAAGTGGTTTTGACAATAGAAAAACTAAGATCTAAATATTTTTGTGGGGCAATTTTCTGGCCTCTAGGTAATAGAAAATGATGAAACAAAGGGCATAACTGAGATTATCTAACGGGCAACCACTTGATGCATGTTTACCCAATCTTCCGAAGGTAATATGATAAGTTGATTGGTGGAGTTTCGATGTTGATGATCCAAAGGCTTCGAACAGAACAGATCGGGAACCCTTGCAACCACTGCATCACTACTACGTGGTTATCAACCGTGCTCAGACGTGGTTGACCTCACCAAGAAAGGCTTTTCCTGCAAGCGAATCGAGAACACAAGCAAGAGCAGATAGATGCAATCTGAATATTGCTAATTACCAATTAAGTGCTCGAGTTGGGGTTCCACAAACTGAACAAGCAGTGAAACTGTATAAAACAGAATAATCTAAGGAAAACTCCAGCCTAAACTACGACGGCTATGTGTATATATAGGGGGGACATGAGGAGGTCGACGTACGGTTGTGCAGCCATGAAAAGAGGTGTGCACAACATGGACTCCGACCCTGACACGATTACAAGACCCAACTAGGTCCAAAACAGTGGCATAGCACCTTATTTCTTTGACTTTGACTAAACTGTAAGAAATATTTGGTCGAGCTCATATCCATTGGAAAGGGCTTGTTGTAAGCTTTCCATAATGTCTAAGATTGCCTAAAACAGATTTCGTATGAGATAGTTATGCCTATTTTACTGATGTGTTGTCCTACAACTCGACCACGACCATGACTATAACTCAGCCTCGAGTCTAAGTAGACTTGGCCTTCGAGGGGTGACATCCGGGTAAGGTTGTGGTGTTTCTCCCACGTTCCTAAGCAATAAAGCATCACAAGAATTTAGTAGGAATCCATCTAAGGATGCATGAACAACGAGAAATGAGTTCACCTGGTGTTCTAATTGTCATGAACGTGCTCTTGTATTTGGGCCTTGTATGATTTGAGGATTATTGGCGGTATTGATAGTATCCAAAGGAGCCATGGGATCATCAGCCCCTCATGCCCCGCACACGCCCGCTGGCTCCCGAGCAAATCATGCTTGCGGTCTCCACCGAAGTCAGATCGATCTGGGTCTCCTGGGTCATGAGCCACGCGCGGGTCGGATCCAACCTAGCCCCACTCAACCCCATCGTTGTCCGCAGCAGGGTCTGGAATGATGACTGCAGTGTCCCCACTGATGCCTCCTCCGCCAACTCCTACAAGCACGTCGCCACGGGGTCCACGCAAGTGTATAGCCAGTTGTACCCATACGCGAGCCTGCTCAACTACACCTCCACCGCCATCCACCACGTCCACCTCTGCGGCTTGTGACCGGCCACATGCTACTACTACCGCTGCAGTGACAGCGCCATCACTGGCGTCCTCAGGGATGAGTGGCCCTTCACCATGCTGCTCGCCACAGGGGCTAGGTACTACCCGCATCGCGTCGTGGTGCTCGAGGACCTGGGCCTCACCGGCAACTCCATAGCCACCATCGAACACCTCACCAAGAATGATCCCTTCCTGATCCTCATGGCCGGGGACATGACCTACGCCGACTAGTACCTCACCACCAACGGCAAGGGGGTCTCCTGCTTCGCATGCTCTATTGGGGGTCTTTGTTAAGGACCCCTGATGGCCCCTTGACTCAGCTAGCTTATGCCTATGGACCTAAGCCCCTGAAGGCCGCTTTCAAACTACCTGGCTTTGGGGAAGCCTTAGCGTCTCAAAGCTAGGCCTCCCAGAGCCCCAGCCTCCGGAGCTTGGGCAGGCTTCCCTAAGGCTACGTGAGTCATCAGGCCTCAAGAAAGATCTTCTAGAGCGGAAACGCCAGTCATCCTTCCCCTGCAAGGATGTGACCGGCATTCCGTACCAAGGCTAGTGGATGCCATCCTGACATGATGACGCAAGTGGAGGACACCTCACACATGAAGCATGGCACCAAGCCACATTTGGTGACCAGCCCTGCACCGACCTCGAGGTTGGTTCAGCCCATGTATTTGTCATGGTAGATATTATCTCCTGAGTAAGGTAAAAATGCCATGTAATTCGGCCGGTCCTAGATCTTTGTTAGTAGTGATAATTTGTACGCTACGCCAGGGGTAGCCCTATAAATACAGGGCCATGGCCATTAGGCTAAGGACCAACCTTTTCTACTATCAATACATTTTCGGTGTCCCTTCCTCTCAAACTTTGTCTCTAAGCTTGAGTCTCCTCCTTAAAAGAAACTCTCACCATACTTGTTAGCGCAAGACGATCTCTTGCTCCAACATACTCCTTCTTTGATGCTCTGATTCGGGAGTTCTATCAGCCAAGATGGGATAGATGGGGAAGGTAACTATGTTCATGCACAGATCAGACGAGAAGGCCCATCTTTTTACTAGAATCTGATGTGATACAAGGACAAATTGGAGCTATATTATTCACCAACTGGCATTACCTGTGCTTTTGTGTCTCTCAGTGTGGTCAGCACTAGGTGTTTCCAAGCTGCTCATGGCCTCCTTTCCTCCGCCGAAAGATGCTTAGCCAGAAGTGACCAAGGAGGGGAGCTGGGGAAGGCCAAGAATGGCAATGAGGGGGAAGCTATTGTAGAAGCTTTTCCCCTTGCCTTACAGAACTTCTTATGAACTTACTAAATGACCTTATTTATTCTCTCAAAACACTAGCAAATCTAAGACATCTTCACATGCTAGTTTCTTTGACATTAATTAGGTGGTTAGCTAGGCAAAAAAAAAACATGATGTGGTAAGCAATTTAAAGAGAAGAGAGAATGATCATGTTTCTTATGTAAGAAACTAAATCTTTAAGCAATTCTAGACGATTGTAAGATAATTAATTGTCTTAGGACACCTTAAGAAACTAGTAGCACACATGCATACATTATAAGCTTGTTTCTTAACAGAAATTTCTTAATCCCTCTCTGCTCTTAGATATCACCTAAGAAATAAGACATTGAGAGTGACTTGATAGTTCCATCTGCTCTTAAGTTAATAATGAAGGTTGTCATACTTCTTATTTAGGAACCCTCTGTTCAAGGGGTGTGTATCCCCAAGAAGGGGAGAGTGGCAGAACGGTCAAAAGTGACAGACTATAAATACGTTGAAGGTAGGTTTTTTATGTAGGTTCGAATCCTTCCTCTCCCACTTATTGTAGACTTAAGAGAAGAGAAAGTAGGTGGAAGTCTAGGCTATTTTGTATTATTCCTAATCACTGGCATGATTCCTTTTCCCCTCTCATCTCGGTCATTTCTTCAGTCGATCCTGAATCAATTCATTACTCCTAGCTGCCTCAATTCTTGGATCAGCTGCAATGGGTAATCAATTAGTTTCCCTTCTTTCGTCATGTGTGCCAGTAATTAGTAGCTCATGCGGTCTATTTTTGTGCCTGGATTCGGATTCATGGAGCCAACTACATCGAAGATCCCGATGATGGTGGTAGAGGGGTGTTGATGGCAAAACATGGCACAACCAGATTTTTTATACACCAGATAGTCCAGTGATCAATGCCGTGTCATTAGACTATCCGGTGCTTGTAGTTCGATTTCGACCAGAAGACATACTTTCTGGAAAAAATAGTCTGGTGAGAGGCTCATTGAACGCCAGACTATCCGGAGAATGGGATGAGAATTTGGCGCAGCAAATCATGCTCTCTATATAAAATAGTCCAGCGAATGATCCAGTGAAAAACGCTAGACTATCCGATATGTAGAAGGTCAATTTGTGCCGAAAACTTGCTCTCTGGAAGAAATGGTCCGGTGGAGATTCTAGGGTATCACCGGACTATCCGGTGAGAAGAAGGTTTTTAGCCAAAAAAATGTTCTGTGGTTAAAATTGTCCGGTGATGTCTTTGATGATCGCCAGATCATCCAGTGCATTCAAAAGGAAAACTTTGCAAAAAAATTCTTCTCTAAAATATTAGTCTGGTGAGGGTGTCTGGTGTACACCAGAGCATCCGGAGAGGACAAGTGTGCTCTCTTGTCAAAAGTTGCTCTCTGCAAATATTGGTCCGGTGACATACTCTGGTGAGTATAAACGTGACGTCAAAATATCCGATGTTTGTAAGACCGAATCTTGGAGTTTTGGCCGTGTGAACTCGCCGGATGGTCCGGTGTTCCAGAGTTTGTTCTCACTAGACCATCCAGTGTTAAGTCCGAAACCGAATTAAAGTGGATTTGTTCGGATCTCCTTCACGATTTTGGCCGAACAGGGTTTGTTTAGGGTTGGAATAGGGTCCTACTTTGATGCCCCTAGGGTCAAGACCATACCCCCCCCCCCTTATAAATAGTCAAGGGGTGGTGGCTGATTGCATATCCATCAGTCAATCACATCTATTGCAGCTACTTTTCGTTTTGCCGAAAACTTGTTCTCTGGAAGAAATGGTCCGGTGGAGATTCCAGGGTATCACCGGACTATCCGGTGAGAAGAAGGTTTTTAGCCAAAAAAAATGTTCTGTGGTTAAAATTGTCCGGTGATGTCTTTGATGATCGCCAGATCATCCAGTGCATTCAAAAGGAAAACTTTGCAAAAAAATTCTTCTCTGAAATATTAGTCTGGTGAGGGTGTCTGGTGTACACCGGAGCATCCGGCGAGGGCAGGTGTGCTCTCTTGTCAAAAGTTGCTCTCTGCAAATATTGTCCGGTGACGTACTCTGGTGAGTATAAACGTGACGTCAAAATATCCGATGTTTGTAAGACCGAATCTTGGAGTTTTGGCCGTGTGAACTCGCCGGATGGTCCGGTGTTCCAGAGTTTGTTCTCACTAGACCATCCAGTGTTAAGTCCGAAACCGAATTAAAGTGGATTTGTTCGGATCTCCTTCGCGATTTTGGCCGAACAGGGTTTGTTTAGGGTTGGAATAGGGTCCTACTTTGATGCCCCTAGGGTCAAGACCATACCCCCCCCCCTTATAAATAGTCAAGGGGTGGTGGCCGATTGCATATCCATCAGTCAATCACATCTATTGCATCTACTTTTCGTTTTGCCTTTACTTTCCAGCAATTTAGGGTTAGCTCTTCACTACTACTTCGAATCCCTATGATTCGGGTGGTAGTTCTTTGTTGATTTGCTCGTAAATCATCCGGGCGGTGATCCTCAAGGTTGCCGGTCAAAACCTTTGCTTGTTTGCTTGTACAAGTCACGCGTCGCTGCGAAAAATGACAAGTATCCTTGATGAACCCATGTTAGCGAGGTGTTTCCCAATTCTGCGCCAACACAAATTGGCGACTCCGCTGGGGAAAAAGTTTTTTCGGCTATCTTTTGGCCGAATTCTGAAAACCTAGCCATGTCTACTTCAGAAATTGACAAAGACAACATCATAATGGCGTCCTACAATGAGTTGCCAGAAGAGGCCCGTTTGGCGCTCAACGCCAATATGGAACGACATCGGCAACAGCTCCTTTCATGCTATGTGAAGACTCGGCAAGGCATGTTCAAGAAAGAAGACTCTCCATCGCCCGCCGACCAAGTTCAGATAAAGCCCAATGTAAGTGATGTTCCCCATGCTTTGCAAGAATACATTGTGCATACGGTTGATCAGTCCTTAGGAGCTGCAGTGAGTAATAAAATTGATGCTTTAGCTTAGGGTTTAGATCAATCTCTTAATAGACGTTGTGATTCTATAGCTTTTGACATGCAAAGCATTAAGGACACATTGAAACAGCCTTTGTCATTTGATGCTAGCGCTTTGAATCCTATAACTATGGCAAATTTCAGCATGTCCCGTTTAGTTCATCAGCACAGTCTATGACACCCACACCTATGCAACAAAACATGCTGATGCAACAAATTCAAAGCTGGAACAATGTGAGTTTGGCTAATGCGGTGACGCCTCCGTTTAATACGTTGAATACTAGTAAACTGGAGGTTTCATCATTGGTTTTTCCAGTTCCTAGTACTTCATCTAGCATATCTAGTTCGGTTTCACACATAGCTAATAACCAAGCTACTGAAATTTCAGCAAGCATGCCCCTGGCTCCATACAATACCATGGTGTATAGCACACCTCCCATACCTCCACAAGGTACCAGCATCCCTTATGGTCCATTACCGGATACTTACTTCAATGTGTCTCCACCAGATACTACACATACGCAGCCTGTAGTGCCTCTGCAAAGCATTCCACAAAGTAGTGCAAATCCTATTCGGCTCATGGCTGAACAACCTATGAGACATGAGAGCATTATAGAGGAGATGGCTAGTCTTTTGAAGGAGCACTTCTGGGTAGAACCTAAAGGAAGGGCACATGTTTATCAAAAGCCATATCCTGATCATTATGATATGATTCCATATCCCCGTGGATTTAAGGTTCTTGTTTTTGTCAAGTTTAATAGGGAGGATAGTAGAACCACAATGGATCACATAGGGCAATTTCTTGCACAATGTGGTGAAGCTAGAAGTATCGATGCTTGTCGTTTGCGTTTATTTTCTTTATCACTTTTCGGCAATGCATTAACTTGGTTTACTTCACTTGCACCTAATTCTATTTATACATAGGCGCAACTTGAGCAAAAGTTTCATGGATACTTTTATACTGGCGACACGGAGTTGAGGTTAATTCATTTGACATCGGTTACACAAAAGTATAATGAGTCTGTTTCTAAATACATTAGAAGATTTAGAGATACTAAAAATCGATGTTTCAATGTTTCGCTCTCCGATAGAGATCCAGCTGAGTTAGCTTTTGCCGGGTTTCATGCACACATGAAAGAGAGGTTAGAGTGGCAAGAATTTTCAGATGTGAACCAAGTTTTGCAGCGGGCTCTGGCTCAAGAAAATCGTGCCAAAGAACATAGAAAGGTTCAAAGGTTTAGTGAAAAACACAAAGTGGATCGTCCGCGTGTTAATGTAGTTGAATATGATGACGATTTGTCAGACAATGATAGCGTAGACGTGTGTGTAGCTAAATGGACATGGAAGTCCAAATCTAAGCCATTCGTGTGCCCCGTATTGAAGCTGACTCCACAAAAGAATTGGCAAGAAGAGATGAAATTCACATTCGATGTCACTAAATGTGATAGGATATTTGATTTCTTGTTACGAGAAAAGCAAATTAGTTTGTCTCCTAATTATGTTATTCCATCACTTGAGGAGATTAAGAAACATGCATATTGTAAATGGCATAATTCATATTCTCATGCTACTAATGATTGCAATCTTTTTCGTCGACATATTCAATCGGCCATTAATGAAGGACGATTGAAGTTTGCTGAAAATTCTAAGATGAAGCCAGATAATGATCCATTCCACGTCAACATGATGAACTTTGAAGGGAAGAAGGTCTTGGTTCGGCTGTCTCAAGCCGAATCGACTAAAGGCAAGAGTGTGATCATTGGTGATAATAATGTAAGGCCAAAGATGATCAAACCTAAAAGTCCAGAAATTAGCCGTTGGAAGGTGAATGAAGATAAGAACAAAGCTATTAAGAAGCATGAGAAGACAAAACTTAAATTTGATACACTTTTGGCTAAATATGAGAGTGGCAAGGCCAGCCAAAAAAGGGGCAGCTAGCCCGATGCTCTTAAACGTCCAAGATCACCTCCGAAGCGTGAGTTTGAAGGGAGGAGGAGGCAATGGGAGGATAATATTGCAGCAGCTTCATTCCCTCCTTTCGGGCCGCCAATGCCTATGATGTGGGGGTCTCCTCCGATGGTTTGTCCTCCATGTCCATCGTGCGGTTGGTGTGCACCTTGGGCACCACCTTCTATGTCATTTGCACTATTTCACCTAGGATGGACAGCAACATGACCTTCGGCGTTCAATAGTATCTCATCCTAGACAAGACCAGTTTGATCCCAAAAATCAGTCAAATGATAGGAGGGATAGGAGACATGTTAAGAAGGTCTATCATGTGAAGAATACGAGTGTTTCTAATGAGAAATCAGATCTGGAACCGAAAGGAAAACAGCCGGTTGTTGATGAAAGCAAAGTGCAAAAGCAATCGGCTAATGATGGATCAAGTGGCAGCAACAAAGGGGAAGTTGTAGGAGTGGTTGGTACTGATCTTGAGCTTAAGGAGGCACCACCTACAGCAGTACAACACCCATAGCACCAAATGTTCAAGAAGCCACTTCTAGTTCAAAGCCGCTCGCTAGTTCAGACGATCGGAAGGTTGAAAAGGAGAAGTCCTTGCTGCCCGAGACTAAGCCGTAGCTACAGTGGTGTCCTAGGGGTCTCTCACATTCCCAAAAGAGGAGACTACAAAGGTTATGAAAACAATAGTTGGGAGAAGCACAAGCTGAAAAGGTGAGAGATCAAGTATTCAATGAAATCAAGTCGATTGTGCCTATTCGGCAAGAATGGGTAGTAAAGCAAGTCATCGAGCCTATTGTGACATCTAGTGATGATGAAGATGATATGCTAGGAGACCCTCCAATTCTTAGAGATGGCATTCCACCGCATGATAATATGGATATCAATACGGTTTTTGTTTTACCTTTGGAGTTTCGAGCTATTGATGAAGAGGTTGCTCAACTAAATCTTGGTTCGAACGAAGCTATATTTGAAAAGTCCGAAGAATTGAGCCAACATTTGAGACTATTATATGTCAAGGGGCATATTGATGGAAGGCCGATTCGAGAATGCTAGTGGATGGTGGAGCCACTATGAATCTAATGCCATATTCAGTTTTCAAGAAGCTAGGAAAAGAAGACAAAGAGCTCGTAAAGACAAACTTGGTGCTTAATGGCTTCACCTTTGGGCGTACAGAGGCAAAAGGCGTAATTTCCATAGAGCTCACCTTTGGGAGCAAGACGGTCCCTACTGCTTTCTTCGTCGCCGACATGCAAAGTAACTACAACATTTTATTAGGCCGTGATGGGATTCATGCAAATCATTGTGTACCTTCTAGTTTGCACCAATTCTTGATTCAATGGGTAGATGATGAAATAGAGGTTGTACATGCAGATACATCACCTTTTGTTGCTTTGGCCGATGCTTCGGTAGATTGGCAACATGGGAATGTACAGTGTCTCTCCGGTCAAGACCTTTCGGGGTATGATTTTCTTAATGTTACTAGAGATGGTTTTGTACCCATGTCTATACAGCCGATTTCTTCATCTCGGCTTAGCAATGTAACGTTATAAATGAATGAACAAAGTAATTTAGAATGGTTGCAACAGCGTGTTGAGCAATATTGGTCTAAAAAGAATGATATTTGTGAGACTATTGATGATTTTGATGAGATAGAAAAACCAGTACATGGTTTTTCATCGGCTGATCCATTAGAAGAGGTAGATATAGGAGATGGTACTGTTCTTAGGCCGACATTTGTGAATAAAAATATGCATGATGTTCAAAAAGGAGAAATGATTGCATTACTCAAAGAATATATTGATTGTTTCGCTTGGGAGTATTATGAGATGCTAGGACTTAGCCGTGAGCTTGTAGAGTATCGGCTTCCCATAAAGTTGTGTTTTAGACCTCACAAACAACTAGCTAGAATGTTTAATCCTAACATGTATGGGCGAATCAAAGAAGAAATAAGCCAGTTGCTTGCTGCGGGGTTTATTCATCCTTGTAGATATGCTGAACGGATATCTAATATTGTCCTAGTTGAGAAGAAAAATAGTGATAAGTTGAGAGTATGCATTGATTTTAGAGATTTAAATAAAGCTACTCTTAAAGATGAATATCCTATGCCCATCACCGATATGTTGATTAATGATACTTTGGATCATAGAATTATTAGTTTTTTTTTATGGTAATACGGGCTATAATTAAATTTTCATGGCCAAAGAAGATATGTCTAAAACGGCTTTCCGTTGCCCGGGTTTTGTTGGTTTATTTGAATGTGTTGTTATGACATTTGGTTTAAAGAATGCCGGTGCTACTTACCAAAGAGCTATGAATTTGATCTTTCATGATTTGTTTGGTGTCATCTTGGAGATTTATATCGATGATATTGTTATCAATTCGGATGCTATGGATAGTCATTTAGCCGATTTGTGTTTAGCTTTTGAAAGAATGCCTCGGTATGGTTTAAAGATGAACCCACTAAAGTGTGCTTTTGGTGTATCGCCGGGCAAATTCTTAGGTTTCATAAGACATGAAAGAGGCATAGAGATAGATCCTAACAAAATGCAGCCATAGATAAGTTGGGAGCGCCACAATCAAAGAGAGATGTCCAAAAATTGCTAGAAAAGGTCAATTATTTGAGGCATTTCATATCTAACTTATCCGACAAGATTAGTGCTCTTACTCCTATACTTCGGTTAAAGAAAAAAGCCAATTTTACTTGGGGGGCCGAACAGCAACGAGCTTTTGATGACATAAAAAAATATTTATCATCACCTCCTGTGTCAATGGTGCCCAAGGCCGGGATTCCGTTTCAGCTATATGTTGCTGCACAAGAGACGGTAATAGGTGTTGTTCTTACACAAGAAAGTGAAGGGAAAGAATATACGATCACTTATTTAAGCCGGCGTCTCTTGGATGCGGAAATAAGGTATGCGTTTATTGAAAAAATATGTTTATCTTTATACTATGCATGCACCAAGTTGGGACATTATATGCTTTCTAGTACATGTGTAGGTACATGCCAAACCGATGTTATTAAGTACATGTTACATAAGCCGATTTTGAGTGGTAGAATCGGAAAGTGGGCCTATGCTTTGATTGAATATGATTTGGCTTATGAACCATTAAGATCTATGAAAAGCTAAATCGTTGTTGATTTTATTGTTGATCATTGTATTGATAGTGATGCATTGATCAGTTTGATTAGTGTGTGTCCATGGAAATTATATTTTGATGGCTCGTCTTGTAGAGAAGGTCAAGGTGTTGGCATTGTTTTAATTTTCCCTACAGGTGTTATTTTTGAAACATCGGTTCTCTTAGAATACTTTTGTACCAACAATCAAGCCGAGTACGAAGCTCTTTTGTTAGTTTGCAAATTTTAAAGTCCATGGGCGTGACACATGTAGAAATGTTTGGTGATTCATTATTAGTGGTGCAGAAGTTCCTAGAGTTTATCAATGCTTTGATGGGTCACTAAATAGCTATTTAGATAGATGCTTAGATATCATAGCAAGTTTTGATGATTTCACCATCATTCACATATCTAGAGAAGAGAATATGAGGGCAAATGATTTAGTGCAGTAAGCATCTGGGTATCGAGTGAATAGAGGGGTGTTCTTTGTGTTAGAAAAACTGTTGCTAGCTTGTGCTAGTGTTCTCTTGGCCGAACAACAGGAAAAAGGTTTGGTTTTGCTCAAAAAATTAGATTTACATATGTCTATTGACTGGAGAAAACCGATGATTGAATATTTAGAAAATCCTAGTTCATCGGTAGATAGAAAGACTAGGCAACAAGCTTTAAAATATGTGATGTTGATGGTGAATTATATCGCCGAACCATAGATGGGTTGCTTCTAAAATGTCTAGATTCGGAGCAAAGTAAAATTACTATGGGTGAAGGACATAAACGTACTTGTGGAACACATCATTCGACTCACAAAATGGTATGGTTGTTAAGGAGAGCTAGATTTTATTGGCCAACTATGTTTTATGATTGCTCTAGATATTACAAGGGATGTGAAGCATGTTAAAAGTTTGGTGATATATAGTTATCTCCTGCTTCTATGTTGAATCCTATCATCAAACCATGGCCGTTTCGAGGATGGGCTTTGGATTTCATTGGCCAAATTCATCATTCATCTTTCAAAGGTCATCGCTTTGTTTTGGTTGCTATTGATTACTTCACAAAGTGGACCAATACCGTTCCCTTGAAGAACATGACACACAAAGAGGTAATCAAGTTTGTTTTGGAACATATTATTCATAAATTCGGTATTCCGCAAACTTTAACTACAGATCAAGATTCTTCTTTTATTTCTCATCAAGTGTGTGAGTTTGCCGAATCACTTAGAATTAAGCTTCTCAATTCCTCACCATATTATGCTCAGGCTAATAGACAAGCCGAATCTAACAATAAAATTTTGATTAAGCTTATAAAGAAGAAGATAGAAGAACATCCAAAAAGGTAGCATGAAGTTTTGAGTGAAGCATTGTGGGCTCATCGTATATCTAGGCATGGTGCTACTAAGGTTACTTCTTATGAGTTAGTGTATGGATAAGAGGCCGTTTTGCCAATTGAGGTAAATCTTGGCGCACCGAGAGTGGTACGACAAAATGACTTGTCAGCCAGTGATTATTATAATGCAATGATAGATATAGTAGATAACCTCAATGATTTAAGGCTTAAAGCTTTGAGAGAAATTGAAAAGGATAAGTTGAGAGTAGCTAAAGCCTACAATAAGAAAGTAAAGGCAAAATTGTTTTAAACAGGGGATTTAGTTTGGAAGACGATTTTACCTATTGGGTCTAAAGATAATAAATTCGGGAAGTGGTCTCCTAGTTGGGAATGTCCTCTTAAAGTTGTAGGAATTGTGCCTGGGAATTCATACATGCTGTAATATGTACAAGGAGACAAGATGCCTCGCGCTATCAATGGAAAATACTTGAAGAAATATTATCTGAGCATTTGTCAAGATGCTTGAGAAGGTAACTATACATGGCCAATGTAATTTACTATCGTCCTAAGATATATCATTGTACGTGGCCGGTGTGAATATCATCGCCCTTAGAATATGCACATATGGCCGATATGTTGTTTGTATCGCCCTAAGTCTTAACTTGGAGTAGAAGATGAGGTATTCGTGATTATCCTATGTAAAAATATCTTTTCGATGTGCAAGCTTTACTAAAAAATAGATGTGACATGTGTTGATGGACAAAAATGGCATGGCCAGATTTTTTTTATACACCGAATAGTCCAGTGATCAATGTCGTATCATCACTAGACTATCCGGTGCTTGTAGTTTGATATTGGCCAGAAGACATACTTTCTGGAAAAAAAATAGTCCGGTGAGAGGCTCATTGAACGCCGGACTATCCGAAGAATGGAAAGAGAATTTGGTGCAGCAAATCATGCTCTCTGTATAAAATAGTCCGGCGAATGATCCAGTGAAAAACGCTGGACTATCCGGTACGTAGAAGGTCAATTTGCGCTTAAAACTTGCTCTCTAAAAAAAATGGTCCGGTGGAGGTTCTAAGGTATCACCGGACTATCCGGTGAGAAGAAGAAAGTTTTTAGCCGAAAAATGTTCTCCGGTGAAAATTGTTCAGTGATGTCTTTGATAATCACCTGAATCATCCGATGCGTTCAAAAGGAAAACTTTACCAAAAAAATTATTCTCTGCAAATATTAGTCCGGTGAGGGTGTCTAGTGTACACTGGAGCATCCGGTGAGGGCAGGTGTGCTCTCTTATCAAAAGTTGCTCTATGTAAATATTGGTCTAGTAACATAGTCCGATGAGTATAAATGTGACATCGGAATATTCGGTGTTTGTAAGACCGAGTCTTAGAGTTTCAGCCAAGTGAACTCGCCGGATAGTCCGGTGTTTTGGAGTTTGTTTACACTAGACCATCCGGTGTTCAGTTTGAAACCGTATCGAAGTGGATTCGTGGATTTCTTCGGATCTCTTTCGCGATTTTGGCCGAACAGGGCGTGTTTAGGGTCGGAATAGAGTACTACTTCGATTCTCTAGGGTCAAGACCATACCCCTTATAAATAGTCGAGGGGTGGAGGCCAATTTCATATCCATCAGTCAATCGCATCTATTGCATCTACTTTTCGTTTTGCCTTTACTTTCCTGCAATTTAGGGTAGTTGTTCGTTGTTACTTCGAATCCCTGTGGTTCGGGTGGTAGTTCTTTGTCGATTTGCTCGTAAATTGTCTGAACGGCAATCTCCAAGGTTGCTGATCGAAACCTTTGCTTATTTGCTTATAAACAAGTCACGTGTCACTGCGAAAAGTGACAAGTATTTCTGATGAACCCATATTGACAGGATGTTACCCAATTCCATGGCAACAAAGGGAATCACGAGATCGAGCCGCAGGGGCACAGTGGCGCGGTGACCTTTGCGTCGTACTTGGCACGCTTCGCTATTCCATCGGAGGAGTCTGGATCCAACACCAAATTCTACAACTCCTTCAACGCCGGCGGCATCCATTTTATTATGCTCGGTGCGTACCTCGACTCCAACCCGGACAGGTAAAAATTCATTCACCGTTGTTTCATCTTGATGGCCTACTTGATTGTTGCTCAATGCTGACATATCTAATATAATAAAGCAATGTACTATCAGAACCTATAGAATTAAATTCTCATTCTCTCCACAGCTGACAGCGTTACATTTGGTCTTTGCATTGTCAGTAGGAGCTCAGTACTCGTGGTTAGAGATGGATTTGCAGAGTTGATCGAGGAGTTACCCCTTGGGTTGTGGCTGCTTGGCATCCACCTTGGTATAACAGCTTTTATTCCTCGCACTACCAGGAATTCGAGTGCATGAGACAAGAAATGGAAGAGCTCTTGTACCGACATCATGTTGACATCGTCTTCTTGGGCCATGTAAGCATACACAGCTGGTAAAGGTTTGGTTCAAATTTCATTCCTACAATCTGTTTACATTGTGTTTCAAGATTGCCAATGCAACTTTCTGTCTCACTGGAAAGTGGATGTTACCTGTGTATTTGAAATATCTTTCATTTTTGGTTTCATGTACCATTTGCTATTCATAGTCCACTGTGGCCATGCTTACCAATAACCCAAATATATATCGTGAAATGCATCCGTGCTAAGTGCTAACAGCAATGTTACTCCTAGGATTTGTTTGAACACTTGAATTATTCTAGATTCGATTCAGGACACTGATGTCTTTGATTCTGCATTTGGATGCTAAAGGGACATGCATATGAAAGGATGAACCGAGTATTCAACTACACATTGGACCCCTGTGGACCGGTTTACATCACCATTGGAGATGGTGGGAACATTGAGAAAATCGATATTGATCATGCAGATGACCCTAGAAAATGTCCCTCGCCAGGTGATAACCATCCATCTGAAATTCACTTCTCGCCCTGCCAAGGGCAAATTTTGCTGGGACAGACAGCCAGAATGGAGTGCATTCAGGGAGAGCAGTTTTGGTCATGGGTCCTAGAGGTTACTTGTTTACTTAAAATTTCTTTGTCAGCTCTCTGTTTTGTCCATGATGCCACTTCAGTCGTGCCACACTTACTAGCAAATACAATTATACGTTGCTTTGTCATGAGTTGATGAGAACAATGCAACTTCAGTTATTGTATTCTATGGTGTAGTTTTGTGATCTCTAAGTTGATACAGGTTGTGAATTCGACATATGCCTTGTGGACATGGCACCGTAACCAGGACGCGTATGGAGAGAACAGTGTGAGAGATCAAATCTACATAGTACGGCAGCCTGACAAATGCTTACTGCAGACTATGAGTGTGTCATCACACAATTGGTGATTCTATTTGATGATCAAGTTGTAGCTGTTATGCCTTATTATCTATTCATATCCATGAGATTCTCAGTTGTTCACTTTCTTGGGTATTTGTTCCAGACAGCCCCCCTGCAGGATGCCCTTCTCCGATGAGTAGCGGCAGCTCAGGTGCGCACCGGGATGTTACAAGTGACCAGCTCCATCTGATCGTCTTTGTAATTACATGGATAGTTCTGATCAGTGCAGTTGAAGTTTCATATATACTACAATCCGTAGGTTTGATTTGGCAGTGATAGAGCGGCAGGATGCAAGAATTATGCAAGGTGAAGATTCCATTTCTGTCTGTTGTGTGGGGGTGTAACAATCGTCATTTTATTCTTATATACAATGAAATGTGATTGAACACCAATTGGTGCATAAATAGTTCAAATCCAATGTCGATGGATGCTCCAGCTGCCCCCGATTAGTTTCCTTCGTTCACAATTAGTAAACTTCTGGTCAGTCTCATGGATCGCGCTCGGTGCATGCAGAAGTGCTCCACCTCCGCACGGTCTGACGTCATGGGTGAAGGCATAGAGTTGGAACCGTATGTGTAGAGTAGAGTGGAAATGGGACGGGTTTGTGTCATATATATGGTTCGATCTTTCTAGTTGCGCTAGTGGATGCGTGTTTGTAATTCGAACACTTTTCTTTTTAATAAAATGACACGTGAATTTACGTATTCTAAAAAATAATTTGGGAACTAATACCTAGGTATCTTTGCGGCAAAAATAAAAAATAGACAACATATGTCTCATATTTATCAAAATAGATAACATATCAGCGTATTTGCAAATCTAATACTTGTATTCGGCACTTCAAAATCCGAAAACCCGAATTCGATACCTCAAACACCGAAAAATGGATGTCCCTACTGTATTCGGCACCTGACGTGCCAAATACGGGTTGTTAACTGTATACGGCACCTGAAGTACCGAAAATTCCCTGTATTCAGCACCTGATATGCAAAAATGGTGAACAATATCGTATTGTGCCACGAGAAGCTAGGAAGCTACAGTAAAAGCTAAGAAGTCAAAAAAGTGCAAGTTTTTTATTTAACTCACAATTTTTTTAGTAAAAAAATAATCCAAAAATTCTAAACATTTTTATGAGCAAACTAGAGATCACTATAAATATATTTAACTGGTTTGATCCAAAAAAGCTGACTCAATATTTAATTAAAATTCTCAAAATATGAAAACTTTTATAAATTCTAGCAATATTTAATGCCTCAAATAAATTCTCAAAAAACTATAAAAAAATCACTAATATTCTTTTCGTGTGATGTACTAATTATAAAAATATTTCTAACCCTATATTATTTGGTGAAAAAGTGAGTTCCTTTGCAATGCTCCATTTATATGTATTTTTATCATTTCACATGATATTCTATTTTAATTCAATTTAAATAAGAATAATTCAACATGAAATGATAAAAATGTTTTGTCTTCACATGTTTGTTTTTTAGCATAAGGCCATTATTTGAGAGGCAAAGATGAAAAAATAGACAACATACGCCGGCGTATTTGCCAAAATAGACAATATATCGGTGTATTTACAAATTTAGTACTCGTATTTGGTACCTCAAATTTCCAAAAAACCTTGGAATAGATCAGATTACAAAAGATGCTTCATACTTAGTGTACCTGGGATATTTGCCCTTTCTCAGAACATCGGGGCCTAAAGCCATAGCGTTACGGGCCCTCTCCCGCTTCCTTTCCCTCTCATACTCACGAGTTTCAGCCATGGTGCGCTCCTCCGCTACCTTCCTCATGCACTCCTCCTCTTGACACTTAAGTCGTAGTTCCTCCTGTTGCTCATATTCCCGACATTCGTATGTTTCCCTCCTCCACCGTATACTCATTTGGACCCACTGTTTCTGGTCATCACTTCGCTCCATATCTAGCCATTCTATGAAGTCACAGAGAGGGGAGGAAAGTAGACAAATGAAAAACGATAATAGATTAGTAAGACAGTGCATAAAATCATATGGAAAGTGCCACACGAGTGATGTATCTCTCTATACCGGTGGGTACTCATACGGTCCATGTCGAGACTTGTCGTATTGTTAATTGGCACATATGAAGAAGCATATACCATAGGTATAGGAGATATCCTAGGAATCGCAAAGCCTACAAGGGTTGTCACAGAAGTACATCGGCGGTTGGACCCCCTGGGCGACGAAAATCCCCCAATGTTTCTTGGGTGGGTTTGGTGGAGCTGAGGAAGACATTGCAGTTGAGAGAGCTGAGGAAGGACTGTGGTCTATCCATGGATGAGGGTGGGTTTATTTATGGAGGCTGGGGGCTGATGCATGGACTGAGTGCATGAGCTTGGCTGGGGGCTGGAGCATAAAATTCCCTATGAAAGCTGGAAAAGTTGTGGCACTTATGCTTTACAGAGATTCCCTGCGAAAGCTGTTGCTTGGTGTGGTCATTTCATTCTGCAAAAGTTCAGCATGAGTTATTCTTGCCTCTGCATGGAGGCATGGATTCCTATGAAAGCTGAGTCATGTAGTCACTTCATGTCTATTACATAACTCACGATAGAGGTGTTGTCATTTCATAGTTAAAGCTACGTCGTGTGGTCACTTCTTATCTAAAGATTGTCTCATGACAGAGGTGTTGTCATTTTATGATTAAAGCTGAGTCGTGTTGTCACTTCATGTCTAAAGGGTGTCTCACGATAGAGGTTATGTCATTTAATGCTTAAAGCTCTGTGGTGTGGTTACTTCATATCTAAAGCCTGATTCAAGATAGAGATGATGTGCTGGTGTCCTCTTATCACTAATGTTCTTCCCTGAAGGTTGAGAATTTGTTGTAGTTGCTTGTGACTACATGATCTTGGTGGCTCATTTGCTCAGAGAATAGATTATTAGTGGGTGTGGAAATAACATCTATTCCTTTGATCTTAATCTAAAGTCAAAGGCTACTTTAAGCATTCATCCGAAAGCAAGCAATCCTTGTGTGTTGAATGGTTCATACAATCACATGGGTTCATGCTAGAGCTGCAATTAATGTTAGTCCTCGAGGTGCTGGTGATACAACCCCAGTCTATGCCAGTCCCCAAGGTGCTCGTGCTACAACATTAGTCATAAGATGACACTAGCACAAGCATTGGTGTGTCTAAAGCCTGCTTCAGAAAAGAGGTGTTGTCATTTCATAGTTAAAGCTAAGGCGTGGGGTCACTTCTTGTCTAAAGATTGACTCACGACATAGGTGTTGTTATTTCATATTAAAACTGTGTCGTGTCGTCACTTCATGTGTATAGTGTGATTCACGACAGAGATGATGTGTTGTCAGTAGGAGTCCTGTCATTTCATGCTTAAAGCTGCATCATGTGATCACTTAATGTCTAAAGCACCATGTTCTTATTTGGAGCCTTTGACGATGATGTCTTTTTACTCATTGATAAATGATATTTACATAAAGTTGAGTATACACCTGATTGCATCTAATATGCAAAATAATGTAAAGAAAGAACATATGGTACCCCAGCATGGCTAGGTTTACTTGGAGAGTAGATTCGTGTGGTCAATTTGTCTCTATGAATATGACCTCGCTGAACGACTTCAATGGTGCAACCATCCATTCATCCTAATGTTTTGACTATTATGCTCAATCACATGAGTGGCAGACTTGGTATGTAGAAGTATCAGAGTGGTCACTAACATCAAGGTCAAGCAATTCGTGGAGCAAATATGTCACATAATTGTCAGAATTGTGACTAACATCAAACTCGAGGTGATTGATGGAATCCGATGTGAATGGTTAAAGCTGAGTCATGTGATCAGTTCGTGTATGAAGCATTAGTTAGGACAGAGGTGTTGTTATTTCATAGTTAAAGGTAAATCGTGTGGTCACTTCTTGACTAAAGTGTGAGTCACGGCAAATATGTTGTGCTGGCAGCAGGGTGTTGTCATTTCATGCTTCAAGCTACGTTGTGTGGTCACTTGTGGTCACTTCATGTCTAAAGCATGACTCACAATAGAGGTGTTGTGCTGGCAGCAGGGAGTGGTTGCAGCAGTTTGTGTTTGCATTTGATGCTTTGAACGATGTTACAGCAGAGAGAGAAAGATGTTGTCACACCCGGTTTTATAAAGGGATAAAACTAGATGTAAACCACATGTATGCTAGGATAAAGTTTCATACATGCTGCGACTTCATCAGTATATCAAACACATTGTCATTATTACAATGCTTAACATAAACAAAATAGAAAGACCTCAAAGTCTTTAACTAAAACACACTAGCAAATGTAAGCGAAGCTCCCATCTTCCACAAGCAACCAAGGGTTCACTAGCCTAGCAATCTTCATCTTCATCGATGAAGTACTCTAGTTCTTCTTCATTGTCTGAGCAACATTTGATATACATTTGGATAGAAATAGCACGTGCGAGTACATATCGTATTCCGCAAGTGTGAGAAATAAATGTCATGCAAGCTTAAATAAAGGAACAAGATGTAATAGGTTATGTTTTCATAAATGCCAACTATGCTAACGAAGAGTTATAAAAGCATCTTATTTAACAATGTGATTCACCACTAAACTTTCAACTCTTAGAAACATCTCTATATGTTTCTCAACTTTGTGAAAACCACTTCAGATTCCCAAACCATCCGACTTGATACCCTCCACAGGTAACCAAGAACTATCCAACCAAACCAACTAATCATGTGAGGATCCAAGTCTCTCGTGACCATGAACACGGCTAATATATCAGATTTTACACTCTGCAGAGGTTATCCGGCTTCCCCATGAGTCGTGAATTCCTTTTTGCCATGCCGGCCAAGCACTTAATACACGCCTATGGTGTATCGCCTGGAAATCACTACAAAGTCGTTACAAAGTTTCATCTAGTATGTGCACGCCCGCTAGGTTTTATTGCTGTCAAAGTGATTTTCACGCCACCCAGAAACCCCCTTTTGTGCCTTGTAGTTTCCGGCAAGTTTTCACCCTTCCCTTCCACTACACATCTCATACCACTAACCAAATGGTTCTAGTCTTAGCAATCCCCACACATCCACTCTTCCGTTTGGCACGCACAAAACTAGAATCCACCAATTAATAGGTCAAGTCTATCCCATACTAGATCTCGTGGTTGGTATGATATTCCTTGGATTGTTGCTCCACGAACTGGTCCTTACTTAGGTCACTTAAGCAAACACTAAACCAACAACATAACTATGACCGCCATCAACAACACCTCTTTGCTCAAGGCCTAAGGTTTCATATTGCTATACAATTACCAATATTCCTAACTCATAGTTGCAAAGTTCATTAATCATCTTTAATTGGATACCCATCCATACCCTTATACAAAGCTAAGCATAAAACTACCCAACATAACTACTACTGACAATTAGGCGACAAGTAATATATGGAACATGGTACTATAAGTAAGTAGGATTCAGGATTAATAGCATGCATGTTTGAAATAAAGAACGTATTTGAAAAACAAGGATCAAAATGTTCGAGGACACTTGCCTCTTCCAACTTGTTGCTTAGACTCTTCAAAGACTTGGTCCTGGTGATTCTCGAATTGTCGTAGCAAAGAAGACGCTCGCATTCTAGGAGATTGGCTATAAAATTTGACAAACCATTTAAGGAGAGACGTTCATATATCCTGGAAACACATTGCTATATGATGGGAAGAACGATCAGCGGAGATGAGATGGGTGGCGGTTGCAATATGATTTGGTTGGCAAACATGTTCTGGTGGAGTCACTGCACAATAGGTGAAAACCTACTAGGTTCACGTGGAAGACTTCATGGGACATGTTGTGACGCAGATGGCACATCCATACGGCTTCCGAATTGACGGGGAACACGACAACAAGCTCGGTGCGCACAGAACGCGTCCAGAAACTAGATAGCGGGCATGTCAATCTCAATCCCAGCAGTTTGGCTGATCTTCTAGATGACTCATTTGGTGAGGGAATGGACAACATCATGGGTCATGCACTGGTGAAAGGGCACGGTGATTTGACCTTTTGTCAATCAGGAACATCAATGTCAATCAGTGATGGCGCGGCTGTCCGTGACGGTGACGACCGTGGTGACATAGATTAGGCTTTGACAGGGGCTAGGACTTAGCTAGGGACTCAGTATGATGGTAAAACAAGGGTAAGGAAGGATAACGAGGGGTCCTCATCTTGCTTTGATGACCGGGGAAGGAGGATTCACGGAGACGACGACATAGCTCATCACAGGTGGCGACAGTAGCGCACGGGCAAGGCACCTGCGGTGGCTAGCATTTGGAGGCATGGAAAGGGGGTAGTGGAGGATGTGCAACACCTATTTATAGGGCTAGGGGCGGCTGGTTGAGGTGGAGTCCAAGCCGGACACGAATCGGGTTCGAGTTCAAGTCGGTTAGGATTTCCTTTTTCGTAGCTCTCTATTCCGAGGATGATATCTCCACCGTTAGAACTCCAAATTGGTCGTTTCTAGACTCTAAATTGTAGTACTCGAAAAGATCTATAACTTAGGTATGCATTGGAACTTCTGAAAACGCTATTTTGATTTCCAAAAATGTGTCACAAGATAAACTGTTTGAACTGAGACTTATCTGCGTAGCACTGATTTTGGGATCATAACTCCTAGCTCCATTATTGAAATGGGACTTTCATAGGTTCAAATCGAAGCTCTCGATGATACCTACAACTTTTGTATTGTCAAGATTTGCATTTGGGCCCTTTTGAACTCCGAAACTGCATCGGAAGATGATACTGTTTAGGACTCTGCAAATATCCTCAAATTTCGTAGATCCTTTGTGTTGGGCCTTCTAGATGCCTTGTATGCAAGCCAAGAGCTTGGGCTTGGATAGGATTGGGTCCAATAGCACCTTAGGCATATCTAGTGTTTTAGAAAAGAAACTTTTGAAGAGAAATTTGAATAGGGTTTGAATTTGAATTGAGCTTGGAGTGAATTTGAGATAAACCAAAAGATGAGGTTGAACAAGAATGGGAGTAGATAAGGAATTTAAATTTAGATTTGGGTATAATTTAAGAAAGAGGAGAGATTGGTTTTAAATAAGGATTTGGATAAGATTTGAATAGAACTAGAGAAGGATCAGGTATGATCAAGGATTGAATAAATGATGAATTCAAAAGATTTTGAATTCGAACCATTAAAGTCCTTAACTAATTTACTACTGAGTTTTGTAAAAAACCTTTTCAAAATATTTTTCACTCAAAACACCAAATAGAAAGAAAAAGAAAAAGAACTCTAATGCATTTACCTGGCTCCTAGCAAAACTCAGCATACAATGCACATAAAATAATAACCTATATTGATTGATTGTTTATGAAAATAGGTTTTAAAGCTATTCTACTGGTGAAGCTACTTACTAATGTTGGAAAATTTTAAAAAGAGTTGCAAATTCTAAAAACCAGGGTGTTACAAATCTACCTCCCTTAAAGGGAATCTTGCCCTCGAGATTCGGAAAGATCGGAGAAGAGATAAGGAAACTTGGTCTTTAAATTTTCTTCTCCCTTTCCAGATCACATTTTCTTCTTTTAGGTGGTGACCTCATTGCACTGATGTTCTTTGGTCACTTCACTTTTGAAGGCCTTCTCAACTTGTCTCAAGAAATATTGATTTATTACCCTAAATATGTAAAAAAAAATATGAATATTCCATTTACAGTTTCTTCAACTGTTGTAGTTGTTTATGATGTACTGTTTTAACTCTCTGACATGTATCACATAGGGTCACATACTTTGCTACATCTTTCATCTTTCCATACCACAAATAGCGATCCTTGAGATCTTGATACATCCTAGTGATTTCTAAACTATTTCTCGAGTATCTGTAGCTTTAGCACTACTGATATGTTTCCTTCATTTTCTTTTCAATCTTCTCATCTGTTAATCGACCTTGGCGGACCTTCTTATTCCTAGAGATTTGCTGAGGCCTATCTTAATTTTGAGGAAAGGGTACTTGTTCTTGTCAGTTACTTTTGTGATCTGAGTGTGGCTTCTGAGTATTATCCTTCCTTTGACACATCTTAATTACTCCATTACTCTTGCTGACTAGCATCTACTAAGAACAATATCTGCGTCTTTGGATTCCAGAACCAACATATTAATTAGAGGGTCTACCCCCTATAAAAAGAGCAGACTTCTTAATATGCATTTCCAATTCTTGAGAAGTAGTCAATCTAGAGATAGAGCAGAGAAACATTAACATCTCTTGGGTAGGACGAGCGGAAACAAAACTTCCTTTCAAGTCTTAACACAGATTGTTCTTAAGCCACATGGTTTGATGATATGAATAGATAATATCGGATTCTCATTACTACAAGGTAGCACTTGACATGTTGTATATCACTATCAACTTATTGGTGCCTACCGAGCTTCTTTGCGCTTGACAACATCCTGTTGAGCTTGACTGTCTTGAGTTGCTGCTTGAACATTGTGACAACCTAAATGCTAAACTGGGATCTTCATCTAGGGCTAAGGATTGATCTGGTTCCAGGCTGAAAGCTTCTTAGGGCATCTGTAGGCGTAATGTCCTTCTCC
This sequence comes from Phragmites australis, assembly GCF_958298935.1. Classification (NCBI taxonomy): domain Eukaryota; kingdom Viridiplantae; phylum Streptophyta; class Magnoliopsida; order Poales; family Poaceae; genus Phragmites; species Phragmites australis. The sequence goes on along the minus strand of NC_084936.1, from coordinate 13,081,221 downwards.
TCCACATCGGAAACACACTACTTTCTTGTTGGGCGGAGCACGGTACCTCTTGGAGCACTCGTTGATGAAGTGTCCTTCATCTCCATAGTGTAAACATACTTTCTTAGTGTCAGGAACAAGAATCCTCAGGGGACATTAGTTGGAATAGTGTCCTTCTTCCCTACAACAAAAATACGCCTTCCTTGTAGGTACATCCTGGGGTTTCTGTCCAGATTTGTAGAATGGGGAACCTGTATGTTAGGGCATGGGAGGAGAGCTCATTTTGCTATATTATCCTTTTCTTGACTGACAGGATTGCCTTGTTGCACTGATCCAACTTAGTTTTTGCACTTCTTGAGATGTTTGGCCCTGTTCGGTTGAAATTCGATGTAGGTGATCACCCAATCACTGATGTTGAGATCCTGCGGACCGCTTTGCATCCTGGTGTCCTGCTGTCCATAGTTGTTCTGAGCGAGCATCTTACTTCCATTACGTGCTTGGGGTTGAGACCGAGTAGGCTTCAGAGTGTTGGTGTTGGCCTGATTTGGAAACTTCTTAGGGCACCTATTCACATAGTGTCCTTCTTCCCCATAATTGTAACATCCTTTTCCTGAGGTGATAATAGATAGGCTATTCTGGGCTTGAGGAGTGACAGGCGGAATAGAACAGGGTGTTTGATAATCTAAACATTGAACATGTGCTTGAGGTTGTGGCCTATACGAATTATTGGGACGTAGCATATATCCTTGTAGAGGTGCTTGAGTTGTCATAAGGGGACATGCATTGATTCTCTATCCTTCGAATGACATCTTCCTTTTATTCCTATTATCCTGCTAACTCTGTCCGTCTTCTACACTCAAAGCTTTAGTGATCCATAGCAATCTTTCCATGTTCTGAGCCATGCTTTGGAGGATTTGAGTCTGTTTTGCTAAAAGTTGCTCTTTGTTGAACTGTCACGGCGTATGCTGGTTGTGGCCATTGTTGTTGGGGTTGGTGTCCTCACCATACTGGTCTTTCTTTGTGTTCACCATCTAGTCAGGATCGAAGAGAAAGGTTGGGGAAGAAGAGAAAGGACTAGAAGGAGAAAACCCAACTATATTATTAACTATTACCTCCATTTCGCAATGTTTATCCACGCTCACCATTGCGTACAAACCAAGAAATACTGAAATTGAGTAAAAAAATGCAGTGAGATGACCATGCTACCCCTAATCAATGCAAGGATGAGTGCAAGTAGCTCAATAGTTTGAATAGGTAAGAAGAGAAGAGAGCTAGAAAAGCATGAAGATAGCTTTTCAAAATAGGTTTTTAAAATAATTCTTTATATCATGACCATTCTATCTAAGCTTGCGTTCTATGGTCGACACGGCTCTGATACCATCTCTGTCACACCCGATTTTATAAAGGGATAAAATCATATGTAAACCACATGTATGCCAAGAACAAGTTTCATACATACAGCGACTTCATCAGTGTATCACACACAGTGTCATTATTACAACGCTTAACATAAACAAAATAGAAAGATCTCAAAGTCTTTAACTAAAACACACTAGCAAACCCATCTTTCACAGACAATCGACCGGGGGCCCACTAGCCTAGCAATCTTCATCTTCGTTGGCGAAGTAGTCTAGTTCTTCTTCATTGTCTGAGCAGCGTTTGATGTACATTTAGATAGAAATAGCAAGTGCGAGTATATATCATACTCCGCAAGTGTGGAAAATAAATTTCATGCAAGCTTAAATAAAGGAAGCTGTAATAGGTTACGTTTGTATAAATGTCAACTATGCTAACGAAGAGTTATAAAAGCATCCTATTTAACAATGTGATTCACCACTAAACTTCCAACTCTTAGAAACATCTCCATATGTTTCTCAACTTTATGAAAAACCACTTCAGATTCCCAAACCATCCGATTTGATACCCTCCACAATTAACCAAGAACTATCCAACCAAACCAACTAATCATGTGAGGATCGAAGTCTCTCATGACTGTGAGCACAACTGATATATTAGATTTTATACTATGCAGAGGTTATCCAGCTTTCCTCACGAGTCGTGAATTTCTTATTGCCATGCCGACCAAGCACTTAACACATGCCTATGGTGTGTCACCTGAAAATCACTACAAAGCTATTACAAAGTTTCATCCAGTATGTGCATGCCTGCTAGGTTTCACCGCCGTCAAAGTGGTTTTCACGCCACCCAGAAGCCCCCTTTTGCGCTTTGTAGTTTCCGGTAAGTTTTCACCCTTCCCTTCCACTACACATCTCATACCACTAACCAAATAGTTCTAGCCTTAGTCGTCCCCACACATCCACTCTTCTGTTTGGCATGCACAAAACTAGATCCACTAATTAATAGGTCAAGCCTGTCCCATACTAGATCTCGTGGTTGGTACGATATTTCTTGGATTATTACTCCACGAACCGGTCCTTACTTAGGTCACTTGAGCAAACACTAAACTAACAACATAACTATGGCCACCATCACCAACACCTCTTTGCACAAGGCCTAAGGCTTCATATTACTATACCATTACCAGTATTTCCCAACTCATAGTTGCATAGTTTATTAGTCACGTTTAGCTGGCTACCCATCTATACCCTTTTGCAAAGCTAAGCATAAACTACCCAACATAACTACTACTGACAATTAGGCGACAATGAATATATGGAACATGGTGTTATAAGTAAGTAGGATTTAAGATTAACAACATGCATGTTTGAAATAAAGAACGTATTTGAAAAAGAAGGATTAAAATGTTCAAGGACACGTCCCTCTTCCAACTTGCTGCTCAGACTCTTTAAAGACTTGGTCCTGGTGATTCTTGAACTATTTTTCGTCTGCTCTGGAAACACACCAGAAAAGTACACAACAAAACTAACTAAGAATAGTAAACCAAACATTATTAAAACACTTTAAGAATACTATGGTTGGATAAGCATGATTTTAGAAGAATTTAGACGCAAGAATCGCCTAAATCAAAGTTAGAATGAAAGAGAATGAACTTTCGGAAGATGGATTAGGTTGAAAAGGAAAGGCTGGTTTACTGGAGTTAACTTCCTATGGGAATAGGAATTATCACACAATCATTGCATCAGGCTTGACAACGTCCTTGTGTAAGGTTCAATAAGTATAGGGCTGACTAGGTTAAGGAGAATGATGTGGTGCTGACTTAGCATGCTATGCAAGCACCATCTTGTGTTAAAGAAGGGGTATACTGAGATCTAGTCTCGACCACCTATGATGGATCAAAAAGGTCAGAGGTTGCACTTCTAGGCTAAGGATACTGCCGATGACTCTATGCTGTAGCGGCGGCTTGGGTTTCATCAGAGATGGCGACCGAGCACGTGGCTACTGACATCGATGTTGGGCTTTAGAGGTATTTTAGCAAAATGAGGGAAGCATAGCATAGAACGCGAGAAGGCTAACTCAAAGGTAGGGTTGGTTTTGGAATGGGTCATTCGAGATAGCGGCAAAACAGCAATGACTGCTGCTAGGTTTGGTGGTGACCGCAAACAGATGTAGCAACGAAAATACTCACATTCCAGGAGATTGGCTATGAAATTTGAGAAACCGTTTAAATAGAGGCGTGCATATATCCTGGGAACACGATGCTATAGCACGAGTTTGGGTAGATCATCCCTTGAGAGGAAGAACGATCAACGGAGATGAGATAGGTGGTGGTTGTGATATGCTTTGGTTGGTAAACACGTTCCGGTGGAATCACTCCATAATTGGTGAAAATCTCCTAGGTTCACGTGGAAGACTTCATGGGACATGTTGTGACACAGATGGCACATCCATACGGCTTTCGGATTGACGGGGAACGCGATAACAAGCTTGGTGTGCACGCAGAACACGTCCAGAAACCGAACAGCGGGCATGTCAACCTCGATCCCGGTGGTTTGGCTAATCTACTAGATTACTTGGTTGTTGAGGGAATGGGCAACATCATGGGTCATGCACTAGTGAAAGGGCATGGTGATTTGACCTTTTGTCAGCCAGGAACATCAATGCCAATCGGTGATGGCACGACTATCCGTGACGGCGATGACAGTGACGACGTAGATTGGACTTTGGCCAGGGCTAGGGCTTAGCTAGGGACTTAGTATGATGGTAAAACATGGACAAGGAAGGATAACGAGGTGTCCTCACCTTACTTTGATGATAGGGGAAGGAGGATTCGCGGAGATGATGATGTAGCGCATCACGGGTAGGGCACCTGCGGTGGCTAGGGTTTGGAGGCATATAAAGGGGTAGTGGAGGATGTGCAACACCTATTTATAGGGCTAGGGGTGGCTGGTTGAGGTGGAGTCCAAGCTGGACACAAATTGGGTTTGAGTTCAAGTCGGTTAGGATTTTCTTTTTTGTAGCTCTCTATTCCGAGGACGATATATCCACCGTTAGGACTCAAAATTGGACGTTTCTAGACTCTAAATTGTAGTGCTCGAAAGGATCTATAACTTAGGTACTCGTTGGAACTTCTGAAAATGCTATTTTGATTTCCAAAATTGCATCACAAGATAAACTGTTTGAATTGAGACTTATCTGTGGAGCACTGATTTTGGGATCATAACTCCTAGCTCTATTATCCAAAAGGGACTTCCATAGGTTCAAATTGAAGCTTTCAACAATACCTACAACATTTGTATTGTCAAGATTTGCATTTGAGGCCCTTTTGAACTCCGAAACTGCATCGGAAGATGATACTGTTCAGGACTCTGCGAATATCCTCAAATTTCGTAGATCCTTTATGTTGGGCCTTCTAGATGACTTGTGTGCAAGCCAAGAGCTTGGGCTTGGATAGGATTGGGTCCAATGGCACCTTAGGCATATCTAGAGTTTTAGAAAAGAAACTTTTGCAGAGAAGTTTGAATAAGTTCTAAATTTGAATTGAGTTTGGAGTGAATTTGAGAGAAACCAAAAGATGAGGTTGAACAAGAATGGGAGTAGATAAGGAATTTAAATTTGGATTTGCATATAATTTAAGAAAGAGGAGAGATTGGCTTTAAACAAGGATTTGGATAAGATTTAAATTGAATTAGAGAAGGATCAGGTATGATCAAGGATTGAATAAATGATGAATTCAAAGATTTTGAATTCCAACAATTAAGATCCTTAACTAAATTACTACTGAGTTTTGTAAAACCCTTTTCAAAATATTTTTCACTCAAAATACCAAATAAAAATAAAAAAAACAACTCTAATGCATTTACCTAGCTCCTAGCTAAACTCAGCATACATTCCACGCAAAATAATAACCTATATTGATTGATTGTTTATGAAGATAGGTTTTAAACCTATTCTACTGATGAATCTACTTGGTAATGTTGGAAATTTTTAAAAAGAGTTGCAAATTCTAAAAACTAGGGTGTTACAGATGTGTAGTACTATAGAAGAAAGGATAAGGTCATGGGTCTCAGCAACAATAATTGATTTCTATATGTCCATTTGCATAGAGGGGAAATGATATATACGAAGTGGTGACTTTTCATGAGCATTTGCATAGTTCATAGTGCATAGTGCATAGATATCGAATACCTAGATCATCTCAAGATGGCTGAGGAAAGTACCTACAGAAAATCGTGGAAGAATGCTTATTGTGCCAGTCAATGTTGTCAGGGTAAGATGGTTGTCATCTCCAAGGTGATGATGGGTAGTTGTAAGGATGGATACAAGCAAATCCACCATCATCTTCAGGGTCATCAGTGTCCCGCAGAGTTGTAGGCCTTGGAGGGAGGCATCATTGTGGCATGAAATCGTCGTCATCATCGTTATCTTGAGTGATAACCGTACGAGCACATCCTATTTCGATGTTGGTCTTATGCCATCTCGATGAGGTGTGTAAATGTCCTCTTATACTGTTCCTTGAACCTTCTTTTGTATTACTGCTTGAATGTAGAGGCATTGGTGATATGAAATCATCATCCGCATCGTCCTCATAATTTTCTACGTGAATAGTAGAGGGCGACCCTGTACCCCTTAGGTTTGCTGATCTTCGCCGCCTTCTACACGAACCAGGCATCACAACACCGCCAAAGAGCATATACATCGCAAAGAAGTTTGGGATTTCTTGGTTGATCAACTCTGCGTCTTCCGGGAACGCCTAACGCAAAAGAGGTGCATTCAAATAATTAAAAAAAAGATAAGTAGAGAGATCAAATAGAAAATGATAAACCTGAATGTGGGATGCATGCTGGTCGGGCAACATCGCTATCCTTCTTTGCCTCCTAGAGAAACCTAGCATAGCATGATGGTCGGCTAGTTCGTACACCCTTAGGTACATTTCATGGCGCTCATGCAAGAGGGCCATAAGGTCGTCGGTGGTTACATGTTGGAGGAGGGCGGTTAACGCAGAGCAAAATGGTCTTGCATGCAATTAGGACATGACTTGGATTAGGTTGTTCTCCTTGAAGGGATCATCCATCCCTCCACGCACAACTTGCAATGAGGCATTAAGTGCTATATCGATCATTCTAGGTGTCCATACAGAGCCTGTAGTAGAAGATCTTGTCATAGATTTATTGATCCTTAACTGCAAAGTTCTAGCTCCGCACAAAAGCATGAATCTTTTATTATTTAAGAAACATTAAACTAGTATTAAATATCATTATTGAAATGTAACAATGCTTAAGAAATAACTACTAAATAAAGTTATGTGCCAAAATTATTTAACAAACATTATATAAATGAATAGTAATTACAACAACAATACAATGAATAAGAAATAATATGACTGACTACTACAGTATAGTGAATAGTACATGTGTCATAAAGAACTACATGTACACCGAACAACAGCACTGCCTCCTCGACAATGACGACGATGACACACGCAGTCCCCAGGAGTGCAAGCGTTTAGCGGGTGTGTGGCGCTCATCCCAGCTGCCTGAGCTGGCCCCTTCCTCGAGTCCCCTTACCTGTCGTCATCATCATTCTGCCTTGTGTGACCCCCACTGAATGTATTTCAAGACCCGCTAACTCGGCCCTGCATGTACCATGATGATGGATCCTCATAAGGAAGTGTCGACACCCTTAGAACGTGCTTTGATGGAGTTCGGTGTCCCAAAGGCTCGCCCTGCTGGTACCAATGTGAACCCCCAGGTGTATTGGGATGTTTGGGGTATTATCCGCTAAGAAGATCGGTGAAGCTTGCAGCCTGCAATGCAGCAGCCCAGTCAAAAAAATGCGTACCGCTCCAGTTAGGCATCTGCTATGTACAGTCAATGACGTCCTCATGATGCATCAAAGCTGCAAGCGAAGGTGTCATCGTAGTATGAGGAGGTTGTGTCCACTAGGAGGCTTGTGAACCTAGTGTACACTGCTCGAGCTCAAACGCATGCGTGCACTCCTCAGCCTTAGCACCAGAACTCCAAAGCCAAAGGTGCCTCACGCAACTGTGCGTGAGCGGGTTCATCACATGCACTAGATGAGCGCCTACTGTGGGAGGAACGGGACGGGTCCATTGCTAGTACGTCATACCCCCTCCAACGCGAGTCACAACCACCTAGACCACGTATAGCGGATAGGAAGCGGGACCCTCTCATCCTTATGTACTCCCAGAAAGGGTTCCCATCCCTCCGTGTTGATGACCCGCTTGGTTCCCTGCAAGCTTGTTCCGCCTGTGTATGCATTGCATACGCCTCTTCGGTCTGATAAGATGAGGGTCATGTTAGTAATACGAAGGTTTAACCAATGGAAATCGTTATAAGTACCGCATCACCTACCACAACATGAAGAAGGCTGGCACGATTCTCAGGGAATGGTCTGGTGGCCGGTTGTACAAGTCCGCTAAGTAAGGTGGCACGCGTGAGCGGATGGTACCACAAAAGGTACTCCCGGTAGGTGCCATCATCGTATTGTCCAGTAGGAATGATGGCATCCATCGCGGCTCTGTCCACCTCTGTATGTGCTCGGCGTTCACGGATACCCAGTCCCGCATGCCTCCGCCTCCCTGTGCACTCCTCCTGTACGTGACATACATAGTTATAATATATTAACATTTATCACCTAAGATACTAATGCTACCTACAATAACACACTTACTCGTGCGCCCGACCGGCGTCCCGTACAAGAGGTACTGTCACCACCTATCGGTACCCAAACTGTCTCTGTACACGCTCTTAAGAATATACTTCCACGTTGTTCATATACAATAAGAAGCATCTGGTCATCCATAAGTCTGAGTCACGCCAACAATATAATGCGATGAGGCCACCAGTCGCAATTTCGGCCACTCGTGCCATACGTCATGGATCCCACTCCATGAGATCTGTGCTAAGGACATCCAAATCACTGATCACCCGAGACTAGCTACCATGGTCTTGTTTCTAACTATATCTCAGCCTAGCATACATCCACCGATACCCCATCGTAGGCCTCATAACATCTGCAATGCCATCGGAGATTGAGACTGGATACTAGCTCTTGAGCACCGAAGGCCGACAAACCGGGAGGTATTCCTAGCTCCAAAGTTGTAAGAGGTGTAGGCAGCTGTCGAAGGATTAACTCCTGTCGCAGGGATCCCGAGAGACCCCTTTTTAAAGATTCGGCCGGGGGGATGATCCTGAATAAGTTCGTCGGAGAAATAAATGGAAATGGAAGTAAATGCAACGACCGGTGGTGGGGGATGATCGACCTAGTGCAAAGGGAAGTAAATGCACCGGAGTTTAGACAAGTTCAGGCCGCACGGGGGCGTAATACCCTACTCCTGTATGGATGCAACAAATTACCCTGAGGGGGATCCTTCAGGGATATATCTGGTTACAAGAATATATTGTCTAACTAAGAGCTTGAGGCTCCTTGTTCTAGCTCTGCTCAGGCTTGCTTGCAAGGTTTTTCATCTAAGTGTGGCCCGGTCGACTGCTTGGGCTTGTCTTTCTTTTCAATTGTTCTCTCCTCCAATGTTTTCCAATTGTTCTCTTCTTTCTGTATGCCGATCCTTTTATGCACTCGCCGGCCGCGACATACCCTGAACGGAAAGGAAGGGGCACAAGTTCCAAGACGCCACGACTGGGAAAGGCGTCATCATTTCCTCTGGGCGAAGTGACTGGAGCAGTGGAAAAATGCGACGCGCGTCCGATCACTCGTCACTGTGGACGCCCTGGCGACGGGCGCCGTTGAGAGGGCTCACCGAGCAGCCACATAGGCACCCGGCGTGCCCGCCCTGTCTTGTTCCTCTGCCACGGCAGGGCGGCGGGCGGAACGCCTTGATCCTGGCAACGTTATCCCGAGATACACCGGATGATACGAGACGGGACCCGTGCAATTAATGGCCCCACGCCTCTCTGCCAAAGCATGGCAGGGACTGACACTGCGGCGGGAGCAGTTGGGGATGTCAGGCCGCGCACGCCCATTAAATGCGGCCTCGGACCTCTGACTGGTTGACACCTCATCGGTGGGCCCCTCGGGGGCCCTTCTGGGTCGTCGGGGCACCGAGTGCTCGGGGGGTACTGTTCACCTCCCCGAGCACTCTCTCCCGAGCACTCTCACACGAACCTTCGGGGAACCGAGTGCTCGGGGGCTGCCACGTGCAATTCCGAGCACTCTCTCCCGAGCACTTTTGCACTGACCCTCGGGGAACCGGGCGCTCGGGGGCTGCCGCACGCAGCCCCCCGAGCGCTCTCTCCCGGAACTTAGCTCTTCTGATCGTCGGGGGACTAGGGTGCTCGGGGGCGACCGGGCACCTCCCCGAGCACTTTCTTCCCGGTACTTGGACTATGCGGGTCATCGGGGAACTGGGGTGCTCAGGGACCAGAGGCTGTGGCCCCGAGCACCTTCTCCCGGGACTTAGATTTTCCTCCTCCCGCAGGAGGGACCTCGCGGGATGGTGACACGTGGTGGACGGCTGGCCTGGCCTCGGGACTCAGGGACCCCCGGTTCCTGATACACCGACAGTAGCCCCCGGGCCCATTGGGAGGTGATGGCACGGAGACTGCGGATGGGCCCTTCGTCGCGGGCGAGGCCGAGGCAGGCATGGACGCCACATGGCAGGCTTTTAAGAGGTGGCCCTTTAGAACCGGGCCTCGGGTACGGCCCAGCGGGGAGACAAGCGGACGCGTGCCCACACAACTCCCGAAGGGCATGACGATGGTACGGGCGTCACGCGCGGCTGCCGTGCAGATCGAGGAAAATACGCCTGGCAGCCGCTGATGCCACGCGACCAGCGGGAGATTCGCCTGGCAGTTGTTCCGACCGAGGAAACCGTCCCGCCGAGCGAACCATTGGCCGGCAACGTTTGAACTCTGAAATATAAAAGGGGGAGGGGATCAATCCGCCCCCCCCCCCTCTTTACGCCTTCTTGCGATCTTGCTCTTGTCTCCTTCGTGCTCCGGAGCCCTTAGAAACCTTTCAGGCGATCGGAGCGCTTCTCCTCCTTCCTCTCCACCACCAGACAACCTCCGCTCCCGTCGAGATGCCGAGAGCCGGAGGAGGCCGTCGTGATAGGACTCCGGACAGCGTGCTGCCGGAGTCTCGCCTGAAGAATGAGGAGGCGGCGGACAAAATCAGGAAGCTGCTGGTCCCCGAGGGGCAGGAGGGAGCCGCGGTGGTAACGCCGGCGGACTTCCCGCCGGCGACGACCGTTCCCGGGTGCATTGTTTTGTTCACTTCTTTTGTGGCGGCGGGGTTGGTGCCGCCGTTTTCAACTTTCTTCCTCCAAGTCCTCGACACCTACGGCATCCAACTGGTGCACTTGAGCCCCAACTCTGTTGTGGTGCTGGCGGTCTTCGCGCACTTCTGCGAGATGTTCGTGGGAGTGGCGCCTTCGGTGACGCTACTTCGACATTTCTTCGTCCTGCGGTCGGCCGGAAAGAAGAGGGGGTACAACACGGCGGATGTCGCGGGGTGCTGCAATCTTCGGCTGCGAGACGGCTTGGGGGAGCAGTACATCCCCCAGGTGCTGTGCAGCAAATGGGAGGAGTGGCGACGGGACTGGTTCTTCATCGACATCAACCCCCATGATCGTCTCGCTCTACCGAAAGTGGCGGCGGAGCCCCGGAAGTCGACGTGGGAGGTGTCGCCGTCGAAGGACGCGAGGTTGGAGCCAGTGTTCGAGCGCATCAGATTCCTGCGCGACTCCGGGCTGACCTCGGTAATGGTGGTGGCGGACTTCTTGCACCGTCGCCTAGCGCCCCTGCGGGAGTGGGCCCGGCTGTGCTGGCTCTACACCGGGCCCGAATATATCACCCGGACCCAAATCGGCGCAAGCTGGGACCTGGGCCTAGCGGAGCTGAGGGGCATGACCCGAGTGGTGACCGGAGTGGAAGACATGAGCCGGACGGAGCTCCCGTGGCCGGAGATGGCGCTCTGCACCAACCCCGAGCGCACGGCGATCATGGCAAAGCTGCCGGAGTTTGATGCCCAGGGGCTCGTGGACCGGCCGAGGAGCCGGAGCCCCGAGGTCCCCGAGCTCCCTGAGTTGGATGAGTTGGCCAGCGAGGAGGCCACGAACAGCCCGGTGCGGGCTGGTGGTGGGGCCGCTGCGGGCAGCAGCCGCCGCACCAGAGAAGAGGGCACCACCGACAGTGTAGTAACAGCGGCGCCGGGGGATCGGGGGAAGCGCCCCCGAGTCTATATCCCAGTGCCGGAGTCCCCGCCGTCGCCATCGGCAGTGCCGGCGTTCCCGGTCCTGGAACCGCGCCTTGTGAGGATGGGGCCTGACCCGGCGCTTGGGAACGGCGTGGTGGCCCCGCCGAGCCCCCGGCGGAAGAGGAGACGGGAGGATTCCGGGCCGGCACTGCCGGACCCGAACTTCAGGCTCCCGGTGGTCAAATGGCAGTACCGGGGGACTACGACCGAGTAAGTTTCATTCTTCGCTCTTTCTTGGGCGCTCTTTGCCCGAACTAGGCTTCGATTTTAACCTTCGTCTATCTCCCGCAGGCCGCCCACGGGCGCCGCTGCGATCGAAGGAGCGCCGGCGCCGGCGCCATCGCCCAAGCCAAGCCGGCCGGCGGAGCTGAGACAGGCAGACGCGGCGATGGCGGGAGGGCCAGCGGACATGCGGCCGAGGTGATGACGGTGGAAGCGGCGACCGAGGCTGGGACACAACCGTCGCCCGAACTATCGGCGCCGGTGGGACCTACCCCGGGCATGCAGAGCCCGGGGCGGACGATGGCGGATGTAGTGGCCTCGACGGGGCCAGCGGACGCGGCGGTCGCCTGAGCGCCCGACGCCTGTCGAACCTACCTCGGGCGTGCCGAGCCCGGGGCGGATGATCGTGTGGCGACCCTTGGGGACCCCGAACCCCCCGGAGGCGGATCGCGGGGAAACCGGCGCTCCACCGGCGCCTGGCCGGCCTGCCGACCCCTTCCTGGCCGCGATCGAGGGCGTCCAGGTGGCGGTCGAGCGGCTGGGCACGGCAGTGGGCGCGAAGGAGGGGCAGCTCGAAGCGGAGCGCGCCCGACTCGTGAACGCCTAGGAAGAGGCCCGCGCGGCGGCTGCGCGAGAGCAGAAACTTCTGGAAAATACCCGCGCGGAGGTCGCGTGGGAGCGGGAGATTTTGAAGGCCGCCCGCGCTGAAGCCGCGCAGGAGCGAGAAGACGCCGCCCGCCTGGTTGAGGCGTCGCGGCAGCAGGCTGCCGAGGCCCTTGCCAGGGCGGGGCAGGCGCAGGAGAGGGAGGAGGTGGTCGCCGGCCGCGAGAAGGCGGCGGAGGAGCTCCGGGCCGAGCTGACCCGCCGAGAGGGCGAGGCCGATCAGACGCGCGCCGGCCTCCATCGTTGGGAAGAAGACCTCCGAAAAATTGAAGAAGATATCCGCCGGTGGGAGGAGGACGTCTCCCTCCGGGAGGACTTGCTGGCCTACCAGGAGGACTTGCTGACCCGCTGGGAGGGGGAGCTCACCCGTCGAGAGGGGGAGGCTGCCGCGGCGGCAGCGGCCGTCGCCACCAGGGAGGAGGAGAACGCTAAACACGAGGCAGAGTTGACCCCCCGTGAGCGCGCCTTGTCCGAACTGGTGGCGCAGACAAAGCAAGCCGCCGGCTCCGCAACCGATGGTGGCTCTTCTGGCGCGGCCGGGGGCCAGGGACTCGAGGAGCAGCTGCGGGCCGCGAAGGAGAAGCTTGAGACTGCCTTTGTCTCGCGGGTCAACCTACAGCAAATGTTGGAGGACATACTCCGGCGGATGCGGCGGGCCGTGGAGAGGGCCGGCCTTGGGTGACTCGTCGCGGACGAGAAGAGCGATAGCCCCGCACGACACGTCCTAGGGCTTCAACAAGTCTGCGAGCACCTCGAGGCGCTGCCCTGGGCCGTCCAGGAGCTCGCCGCCCGGGAAGGACACGGCTTGGCCCACGTGGTGGCCGAGCACGTCATGGCCTGCTACCGGAGCAGAGACCCGAACTTCCCGCTGGAGCCGGCGCGGGAAGGAGTGGTCGAAGCAGAGGGAGAGGCCGCCCGGGAAGCAGTTTGGAGCACCGCTGCCGAGGTGGCGGCCGGCTTCAGGCGGGAAGTGCCGCCGCTGCCAGCCCCCGGGGATGGCCGAGACGACTCCGATGCCGACTCTGCCTCCGATTAGGCTTTTGTAGTAATTTCCTCTTCTTTTATTTTTGTCTTGGCTGGATGTAAATATGGGAGCGATCCCTTAGAAAAGCTTGTATTTTCCTTGTGAATATAATGGGAGCTTTTCTTTGGGCTTGCAACTCCAGTGTTCTTGAGTACTTAGTGTTTCTTCTGATGTTTTGCCTTGAAGCCCCGAGGAGTACTCAGTCGGACCGTTCCCGACCTTTCCATCCCTGAGAACGAAGTCATCCCGATCATCGTTCTTGGCGCGTTCAGCCCCCGAGCCCTCGCGAGTCCGCATCATCTAAGTCAAAAGACAAAGACACGAACTTCCTTGCTCGGGAGATGGATCGATCCAGCACGGAACACGCCATGACCGGTGAATACTTTTTCACCTCACGACCACTCAGTCAGTAGACCGGAGACGTGCGCGGGCGGAAATGTGACCAAGAGTCCCCATGGTTCGGTGATGCCTGGGCTTAAGACGGACCGAACCGAGCACCGACAGCCCGCCCCTGAGGCCTAGGCTCCGGACTACTCGAGTGGCTCGAGCGAAAGGATTACCCAGGGCACCCAGGGACTCGGTAGTGCTCGGGGCCCTTAAAAGCGGACCGAACACCGCGACCACCACAAAGGACTTCGGTCGGACATTACCGCACATACGGTACACCTTTCTACGGACCGTTCTGTCGTTCTAGGAAAAAGTAGACACACGGTAGGGTTTTGTGCGTGAGGAGATCATCTCACCGGGCAGATTAGAATACGAGGGCCCCCGAGGATAACTCGGGAACAGAATACTATTGAACATAAATTTGTCTGAATTTAACCACTCACCGGACAGCTGTCGGCCTTTCGGCCAACCGATCAAGAAGGGGCGTGTGCTTCTGAGCTCGGGATGCCCGGGGACTTGGTTCCTTCAGCCGGAGCGCCTGAGCGTCAAGGGGCACGCGAGGATCCCGGGGTCGGGTGATCTCGGCCACTCATGCCTAAGCGGTAGGACCACCCGAGAACCCTTGGGGCCGATCAGCGACCTGGGCATCGAGGCCCTCGTGATCGAGCTTCTCTTGATTGTCGACCTGTGACTTAAGAGAGAATATGGAATTTCTTTGCTTGGTGCGCTCTGTTGGTGCGGTACTTGTTATAGACTGCTCTCGTTTTCGACCCGAGACCTCTCGAATACCCAGACCGGCGGACAAGAGCAGATAGAGGCATAACCCAGAGGTCCTATGGTCCGGTGGCGCCCGGGTATGACAGACCAGACCGAGCACCGACAGCCCGCCCCTGGGGCCTGGGCTTCGGACTACTCGAGCAGCTCGAGCGATAGGATTACCCAGAGCGCCCAGGAAATCGGTAGTGCCCGGGAGCCTGTCACGACACCGAACACCACAGCCTACCACATCGGACGTAAGTCAGCGGCAACTGCCCGCGTGCATACCGATTGGGATTCTTTTATCAGCGGGGAAAATGAGAGAGCGAACTTTTTCTCGCACAATCGAGCATCTCACCAGACAGATTAAACATATGGAATCCAGAAAAATGAATTTGACACAATGATTGTATTTCAACGTTCATACTGGATTGAAAATTTTTTTACAAGTTTGGGTGACTTGCCCAATGAGTGGTAGCCCCCGGTCAACTTGGGCGGGGGGGAAGTCCCCGGCCTGGTTGACCTGAGCCGCGAGCGTGGCCATCTACGGATAGAACTTGCGCAGGTGCTCGATATTCCATGGGTTGGGAAGCGGCTACCCATCTTTTGCTGCCAACCTGAAAGAACCTTCTCGCGGGACCCCGATCACGGTGAAGGGACCTTCCCACATAGGGGAGAGCTTATTCTTTCCTTCGCACGACTGGACGCGTCGGAGAACTAGGTCCCCCACCTCGAAAGACCGGGCCCGGACATGGCGCTGATGGTATCGCCGCAGACTCTGCTGGTACCGAGCCGCCCGGACGGCGGCACGCCGCCGGCGCTCCTCCAGGTAATCAACGTCGTCGTGCTTTTGCTGCTCCTGTTCGCCTTCTGTATAGGCATGCACCCGAGGGGAGCCTAGGGTGAGCTCGGAGGGGAGGACCGCCTCAACGCCGTAGACGAGGAAGAATGGAGTCTCCCCGGTAGCGCAGCTTGGCGTGGTCCGGTTAGCCCATAGCACGGCGGGCATCTCGTCCACCCATCCCTTCCCGTGCTTGGCGAGCACGTCATAGGTCCGGGTTTTGAGGCCTTTCAGTATCTCCGCTTTGGTGCGCTCAACTTGCCCGTTACTCCGAGGATGAGCGACGGAGGCGAAGCAGAGCTTGATGCCGAGGTCTTCGCAGTAGTCCCCGAACAGGGCACTCGTGAACTGGGTGCCATTGTCGGTGATGATCTGGTTCGGGACGCCAAAGCGACTGGTGACGCCGCGGATAAAATGGAGCGCCGTGTTTTTGGTCACCTTGATGACTGGGACCGCCTCCGGCCACTTGGTGAACTTGTCGATGGCGACGTAGAGGTACTCATAGCCCCCGATCGCTCTGGGGAATGGACCCAGAATGTCCAGCCCCCAGACCGCAAAAGGCCATGACAGGGGGATGGTGTGAAGAGCCTGAGCTGGCTGGTGAAGCTGCTTTGCATGGAACTGGCACGCCCTGCAGCGCCGAACCAGCTCGGAAGCATCCTGGAGAGCTGTAGGCCAGTAGAAACCTTGCCGGAAGGCCTTCCCGACCAACGTGCGGAACGATGAATGGCCACCGCACTCGCCCTCATGGATCTCAGCGAGAAGCTCGCCGCCTTCTGCCCGGGAGATGCATTTCAGGAGGACGCCTCCTGCGCTATGCTGGTAGAGATCCCCATCCACTATGGCATAGCGTTTGGACTGCCAAGCAACTCTTTCGGCAGACGCCTCATCCCCGAGAAAGGACTTTTCCTTCAAGTACCCTCGGATGTCGTCCATCCACGAGGCATCTTGAGAACATTCAGCGAGTGCAGCGCACTCGCCGGACGGCGGCACCCTGACGGGGCTTCCCACTGAGGGCACCGCCGGGGTCCCCTGAATTGAGTTCGAGGTTTCCCCTTCGTCCTGTTCGGCAGGCAGGACGGAAGGCCGTGTGAGTCTTTCTTCAAAGACTCCGACAGGGACGCGCGCACGGGAGGAGGCCAGGCGGGAGAGCTCGTCGGCCAGAGTGTTGTCGCGGTGAGGGATGTACCACAACTCCAGGCCATCGAAGCGCCTCTCCAGCTTCCTGACAGCTGCTACGTACGTCGCCATTTGAGGATCCGTGCACTGGTACTCTTTGGATACCTGGTTGACCACCAGTTGGGAGTCCCCTTTGACCAAGAGGCGACGGATCCTGAGCCCCACCGCAACCCGGAGGCCGGCGATGAGACCTTCATATTCCGCCATGTTGTTCGATGCATGGAACTGCAGGTACACAATGTACCAGAGTTCTTCACCCGTTGGGGAGGTGAGAACCACCCCGGCCCCCACGCCTTTCAGTGAGAGGGAACCGTCGAAGTGCATGACCCAGTACCCGGGCGCATTGTGCCCGGGATATGCAGAAATATCTTCGGGGACGACCTCGGGGACGGGTGTCCACTCTGCCACGAAGTCAGAGAGCGCTTGGCTTTTGATCGTCTGGCGATTGACAAAGTGAAGGTCGAATTCCGCCGCTCCACCGCCCACTTGACAACACGCCCGGTGCCTTCTCGGTTCCGGAGAATGGGTCCCAGTGGATACGTGGTAACCACCGAGACCTTGTGCACTTGAAAGTAGTGGCGCAGCTTCCGGGAAGTGATGAGCACGGCGTAGAGCAGCTTCTGAGCCTGGGGATACCTTGTTTTGGCCTCCCGGAGGACTTCACTGACGAAGTACATCGGTCGCTGTACCCGACGAGCCCAGACGGTGGCTTTACCCGAGGGGCTGTTGCAGCCCCCAGGCTCGGCGGCGTGGTCGGGGCTGGCCGGGTGCTCGGGCTCGACTCCCTGGTCGGGAGGAGCAGAATGCTCGGACTCGACCCCTTGCTCGGGGGGAGCCGCGAGGACGGGTGAGTGCTCGGGGGCCACCGGGAGCTGGGACCCAGCACCTGGCCCCGCGCACTCGTCACGCTCCACCACCAGCACCATGCTCATGACCTGAGGAGTGGCCGAGACGTAGAGCAGTAGGGGCTCACCTTCAGAGGGAGCCACCAGCACGGGTGGCGAGGTGAGGTACTTCTTCAGATCGCAGAAGGCCTGCTCGGCCTCCGGCGTCCAGTCGAAATGACCGGTCTTCTTCAGAAGCTTGAAGAGGGGGAGCCCTCACTCCCCGAGTTTGGAGATGAAGCGCCCGAGGGCCGTCATGCAGCCGGCGGGACGCTGGACCTCTTTGAGTCGAGCCGGGGGTCGCATCTGCTCGATGGCCCGAATCTTCTCTGGATTGGCCTCTATTCCTCGGCCGGAAACCAAGAAACCGAGGAGCTTGCCCGCCGGCACCCCGAAGACACACTTCTCAGGGTTGAGCTTGAGGCGGGTGGTGCGAAGACTTTTGAAAGTCTTGGCAAGATCTTCGAGCAGGGTGGCGCGGTCTCGGGACTTGACCACGAGATCGTCGATGTAGGCCTCGACGTTGCGACCGACTTGCGAATCAAGGGTAATGCGAATGGCGCGCTGGAAAGAAGACCCAGCATTGCGCAAACCAAAAGGCATTGATATATAACAGTAAGTTCCCATCGGAGTGGTAAAAGCAGTTTTTTCTTCGTCCTCAACGGCCATGCGGATCTAATGATACCCGGAGTTTGCATCTAAAAAACATAAAAGATCGCATCCCGCGGTTGCATCTACAATTTGATCAATGCGGGGCAAGGGAAAAGGATCTTTAGGGCAAGCCTTATTTAGGTCGGTGTAGTCCACACACATGCGGAGCTTGCCGTTGGCCTTCAGGACGATGATTGAATTTGCCAGCCAGTCGGGGTGGAGGACCTCTCGGATAAATCCGGCGTCAAGGAGCTTGCTGACCTACTCCCGGATGAACTCCTGGCGCTCAGGCGCCTGCCGCTGGACCTTCTGCTTCACCGGGCGGGCGTCCGAGCGCACCGCCAAGTGATGCTCGATCACCTCCCTGGGGATCCCGGGCATGTCGGACGGTTGCCATGCAAACACGTCTGCGTTGGCCCGGAGGAAGGTGACGAGCGCGCTTTCCTATTTGCTGCCCAGGTCACCGCCGATTCGGACGACCTGGGTAGGGCATTCGCCCACCACGACCTCCTTCATAGGAACAGAGGCGTCGGCGGCGAGTCGGGGTTTGGATGAAGAGGTTCCCGGGTCCCCTGTGTAGCCTTCGACTTCAGCCCGTGCTGAAACCAGAGCCATGTACGACTGCTCGGCGCAGGAGACGGCGTCGCCGGAGTCGGCAATCACGGAGATGGGGCCTGCTGGGCCCAGCATCTTAACCGTGAGATACGCATAATGCGCGGCCATCATGAACTTGGCGAGCGCCGAACGCCCGAGGATGGTGTTGTAGGGGAGGGGGAGCTCCGCGACGTCGAAGAGGACGTTCTCCGTGCGGAAGTTGTCCCGATTCCCAAAGGTCACGGGTAGCTCAACCTGCCCAAGGGGCAGGGAGTGGCCGGGTGTCACTCCGCAGAATGGGAGCGACGGCCTTAGGCGCCTGGAGGACGCCTGCAGCTTTTCAAAAGCCTCCTTGGAGAGGAGGTTGAGGCCTGCACCACCATCAATCAGCACCCTGCCGACCTTGACATTGCAGATGGTGGGGGACACTACCAGGGGCAGTCGCCCCAGGCTGCAGTACTCGCTGGGTGGTCGACCATGCTGAACGTGATTGGGGCGTCCGATCACCTTAGGGGCCAGGCGGCTTCCTCTCTTGGGGTTGCCAAGCACACCTCGCGCCGCATGACCTTGATGCCACGTCGCGAGGAAGGCGTGTAGGTGCCTCCGTCGATGAAGGCGACGGTATGCTCGGGCTCCTGGAAGCCAGGCTCGGTGTTGCCGGGGGCGGCCTCAGCATCGCCTCCCCCGCGGGACTCGTCGCGCTCCCTCTGGCGTTGCTCGACGAGACCCTTGACCGTACGACACTCCGTGAGATCGTGCCATCTGGTCTGGTGTATGGGGCACCATTTGCCTAGCTCGGGCCCCGCGGGAGCGGGGACCCTCGCTGGAGCAGGAGCCCGGCCAGGTGCCGGGGCTCTTGCGGGAGCCGGTGCCCTAGCTGGTGCCGGGGCCCTCGCGGGGGCCGGGGCCCGAGGAGGGGCCCTAGCAGGGGCCCTTGCGGGCGCGGGCCGTCTGTCGGCGGCAGCCCGGCGTTCTTGCCAGCGGTCGGGTTCTTGGGCCGGCCTATGGGCGGGGCCCTGGGCCGGTTCGACAGGAGCGGCTTCGCGCTTTCTTCTCTTCTTCTTTTCCCGCCTATCGGAACAGGAAGAACTTGGTTGGTCGGCGGTGGGGCGCGGAGCATGCCACGCCCGGGCCTCCGCCACCTTGGCACACTTATCGGCCAGTGCGAAGAGCTCCGCAGTGGTTTCGATTTCGTGCGTACCTAGCTTTTCGAGCATCCGCTCATCGCGGACGCCCTGCCAGAAGGCGATGATGACAGCGTGGGGGGCTACCCGCGGGATGGTGTTGCGGACCTGGCTGAAGCGCTGAATAAAACGCCGCAGCGTCTCCCCCTCCTGTTGCTTGACGGCGTGGAGGTCGCACTGAAAATTAGCCACAAACTGGTGGCACAGGTCATCCCAGGAGCTAATAAACCCTGGGGGTAAGTTCATAAGCCAAGAACGGGCAGAGCCCCTCAAGGCAACATGGAAATAATTCGCCATCATCTTTTCGCTGCCTCCGGCCGCTTGGACGGCCGTAGTGTAGATCTGGAGGAACTCAACGGGGTCGATGGACCCGTCGTACTTCTCTGGCAGCTCGGGGCGGAACTTGGAGGGCCACTTGACCCGGCGGAGCTTAGTGGTAAAGGCACGGCAACCGGTGCCGTACCCCGTGGTGGGGGCGATGTTCCTTGGCGGAGAATGCCGACGGGCCGCGGATTCCTGGCGATCGTGGGCCGGAACAGAGGAGGCCTGGTCCTCAGCCTCGGCCTCCTGCTGGGTTTCCCGCTGGCGCTCGAGGGTGACGCGCGCATCCTCGTGGCCCCTCCGCTCGTTGAGACGCAAGCAGAGGTCTTGGGCTTCGAACGCGGCCAGGGGGGTGGCGCTCCGCCTGGAGGCCCCCCGGCCCGTGCGAACGTTGCCCGTTGATGAGCCGGTTCTGGCAGCGCCACGCTGGGTGGTGGCGCGAGAACTCCTGGCCAGGACCTGGTGGCGAGCAATGCCGACTAGGGCAGCGACGTCTTGGATCCAGCGGCCTTTCGAAGTGTTTGGCGTTGCCTGGACAGGCGGATGCCTGAGGAGAGCGTGCGCCACAAGTAGCGCACTTCCGAGGCCAGCCTCGCCGAAGGCGAGCCTATGCCGCAGAGGCACCCGGCGCTGCCCAGAGGCGAACCTAGCGACTGGGGTTTCGACCACCTGCTGGGGGTCGGACGGTGCACCGGCGGCGGCGGTGGCGGCCCTGCTGGGCCCAGCACCCTGGTCCCCTTGGGAGGGGAAAGCCGTACGTGCAGATAGTGGCTGCTGCTGAAACGCAGCAGCGACTGGGGCCTCCCGGACGTCGGGCAACATTTCCTCACTGGAAGTGGAGCCGGAACGCTGGAGACGATGTCCACCGGCCATTTTTCCTATGGAGAAAGACAAACAAACAGATTCAAGGATGTTCCCCCCTACCTGGCGCGCCAGCTGTCGGAGGATTAACTCCTGTCGCAGGGATCCCGAGAGACCCCTTTTTAAAGATTCGGCCGGGGGGATGATCCTGAATAAGTTCGTCGGAGAAATAAATGGAAATGGAAGTAAATGCAACGGCCGGTGGTGGGGGATGATCGACCTAGTGCAAAGGGAAGTAAATGCACCGGAGTTTAGACAGGTTCGGGCCGCACGGGGGCGTAATACCCTACTCCTTTATGGATGCAACAAATTACCCTGACGGGGATCCTTCAGGGATATATCTGGTTACAAGAATATATTATCTAACTAAGAGCTTAAGGCTCCTTGTTCTAGCTCTGCTCAGGCTTGCTTGCAAGGTTTTTCGTCTGAGTGTGGCCCGGTCGACTGCTTGGGCTTGTCTTTCTTTTCAATTGTTCTCTCCTCCAATGTTTTCCAATTGTTCTCTTCTTTCTGTATGCCGATCCTTTTATGCACTCGCCGGCCGCGACATACCCCGAACGGGAAGGAAGGGGCACAAGTTCCAAAACGCCACGACTGGGAAAGGCGTCATCATTTCCTCTGGACGAAGTGACTGGGACGGTGGAAAAACGCGGCGCGCGTCTGGTCACTCGTCACTGTGGACGCCCTGGCGACGGGCGCCGTTGAGAGGGCCCACCGGGCAGCCACATAGGCACCCGGCATGCCCGCCCTGTCTTGTTCCTCTGCCACGGCAGGGCGGCGGGCGGAACACCTTGATCCTGGCAACGTTATCCCGAGATACACCGGATGATACGGGATGGGACCCGTGCAATTAATGGCCCCACGCCTCTCTGCCAAAGCATGGCAGGGACTGACATTGCGGTGGGAGCAGTTGGGGATGTCAGGCCGCGCACGCCCATTAAATGTGGCCTCGGACCTCTGACTGGTTGATACCTCATCGGCGGGCCCCTCGGGGGCCCTTCTGGGTCGTCGGGGCACCGAGTGCTCAGGGGTACTGTTCACCTCCCTGAGCACTCTCTCCCGAGCACTCTCGCACGAACCTTCGGGGAACCGAGTGCTCGGGGGCTGCCACGTGCAATCCCGAGCACTCTCTCCCGAGCACTTTTGCACTGACCCTCGGGGAACCGGGCGCTCGGGGGCTGCGTGCGCGCTCTCTCCCAGAACTTAGCTCTTCTGATCGTCGGGGGACTAGGGTGCTCAGGGGCGACCGGGCACCTCCCCGAGCACTTTCTTCCCGGTACTTGGACTCTGCGGGTCATCGAGGAACTGGGGTGCTCGGGGACCAGAGGCTATGGCCCTGAGCACCTTCTCCCGGGACTTAGATTTTCCTCCTCCCGCAGGAGGGACCTCGCGGGATGGTGACACGTGGCGGACGGCTGGCCTGGCCTCGGGACTCAGGGACCCCCCGTTCCTGATACACTGACAGCAGCCTATTGCAGATCCTTTGTTCTTTGAT
Source organism: Phragmites australis (assembly GCF_958298935.1). Taxonomy (NCBI): domain Eukaryota; kingdom Viridiplantae; phylum Streptophyta; class Magnoliopsida; order Poales; family Poaceae; genus Phragmites; species Phragmites australis. The sequence continues at coordinate 13,058,585 of NC_084936.1, read as the reverse complement.
CGATGGGTTGCATTACACAATCCTCTGTAGGTGGCAACTAGCACAACAGATCCCCAACTGTAAGATGTCAACTCATAAGGATATGAAGCGATCTGACTCACTAATCATACAATATGGGGAATAACATAATCTTCTGCCGTGTTGTAGAACATGATACCTCCCAGTAGGACGTATAAGTACACCTCATAGTGTTGTATAACAGTAGCATCATCCACATCCGGTGGGCATGGACCGAACTGTGGCAGCTCATGAATCTAGGACATGAAGAGGCCAACATCCTTCTTGTCATATGGCACACCAAACCTACAAGATACAGATGGTTAATGAAGCTTGAATAGCACTACAATATTTGAAGTACAATACATAAAAAGTAATTACCTGCCCTCAACGTAACCCTTCCACTGCTCCTTCACTGGTCGCAAAACTATTAACGGGGTGACCCTGATTGGCAGCCCGGTTAGCATAGCCACGTCCCTCAATGTTATGACCATCTCGCCAAAAGGAAAGTGGAACATGTGCATCTCAGGACACCACCGGTCGACGAGACCTGTGAGCAGTGGTTCCTCAATTGACGGGAGAGGTGTCCTATCACCACCGCCATGGGAGCTCCGGCCATCATGAGAGCGAAAGGTAGTAAGCCTGCTTGTGCGACTAGCTCGTGGAATCGAGGGTCCAACTCCTTAATCGTGTAGACACACCGGGCTCGCAACGGAGGCAACTATAAAAGGTGTCCAATACATGTACTGAGTTAATAATAAATTATTTTGGCAATTAAAAAGCATATATAATTGTGGTACCTGCTGCCCTGTGAAAATCATCCATCCCCTATAGTTCTCATTGTACCACCACTGAAGAAGCTCAGGAAGACGAGCATGAGCCATGATAATAATTTCAAGCTACATGGTTCAATAAGTAGATGAACAAAAAATATAAATATATTACAAGCTTCATGGTTCAATACGTATATGAATAACAAAAAAGAATATACTACACTTTTCATGGTTCAATAAGTATGTGAATACCAAATTAGAATATGTTATAAGCTTAATGGTTCAATAAATAGGTCAGAAAAGCTTCATGGTTCAATAAATGCAACAACTCTAAAATACTACAATTCGATAGTGCATGATAGTTTACTGCCAGGTCGGGCATATCCTCCTATCATGACCAGGTTATTTACAAAGTTTGCACTTGCGTAGGCTATAAATGTTATCTGCTTCATTCATGTCACCTTGCATCCTTGTGGATCTATGCCTTCCAGGATCCGTGCGTCGTGCTCGGGAATAAGGTACCCACGTAGGCCCTTCAATCGCTTTATAGCTGCTTCTGATGTTGAAGGACAACATCTTTGGAAGCCATGTGCTCCTCAATGCATCTATCATAAAGTACGGTGCTATGTACTGTGATCTGCCATAACCGCTCATATCCCTCCAAGCAGCTAAGATATGCGAGCACGGGATATGGTGAAGTTTTGGCTTATTGCATGTGTACTTCACCTCATGAGGCCCAAGTTGACATTGCTGCATGGTGTCCCCCCCCACCCACTATACCCTGAAGCATACCTACGGCGGTACATGACCTTGAAGTCATTGTTGGCCATGTCATCGATCCTCGTCTGATGAAAGTGTGCCCTGGTTCCTCCTTCTGGATAAGATTTCCTCCACCTTAGGTGCGAACCGTGTGATGCAATTCACAATAGCATACCAAAGTCTCGAAAGTAATCCGCCATTCTGTAGAATGTGAGCTCAATGATGGCACATAACAGAAGGCCCTGTATTCCCTTTAGGACATTGTTGAACGCCTCCGCTATGCTTGTTGTTATGATGGTGCACCTAATATGGGATACAAAATATTTAGAAGGCCTATTTGCATAATATAGGGTTCAATATGATCATTTAAATTCTAAGTGCTAATCTGACACCATGAGTGGCATGGATTAGGGCCCAACATTCTGTCGGCTTCCCCGCTATCCAATGGCTAAACGTAGCACGTGAACGGCTAATGATAGTTTGTCCCCCAATCATTTGCGTTTGCAAATGGTCCTCCTATTCTTATTGATGTACCATCATCTTGTGAGTGGTCTCATTTAACTCTCTCCATATCTTGTTGAACTTCGCATGCTGGTTCTTCGAACACAAACCTTTGAATCTCTTTACAAGAGACTTGCTGCAGTACCTTGTGTACAGGTTCGCTCCCAAGTGGTGCATGCACCACCTTCTCTCTACATCAGGCCATGCAATGGAGTAGTTTGTGCTATCATGTAGCATATCCAATGTATGCAGAAGGCCCTTGTTGCGGTCAGAGATGATGTGAACTCGTTCCCTATTGCCCACGATATGTGTCCTCAACAAAGTGAGGAACCACAACCAGCTATCATTGTTTCCACTCTCAACCATTGCAAAGGCGAGAGGAATTATCTGATCATTTGCATATGCCATCACTGTCATAAGGGTACCATGGTACCTATCACTCAGAAATGTGGCATCGACGCATAGAACTAGCCTGCAATGTCTGAAAGCTTCAATGCATTGTCCAAAGGACTAGAATAACCTAATGAGGTATCGATCAGTAGTGCTGTATGACTCATCCTCTAGCTTGATCGGCTCATCCACCATCGCCCACCAAGTCCCTGGATTTGTCATGGTAATATTCTGCAGTAGCCTCGAAGTATAGTTGTAAGACTCCTAGAAGCTTCCAAATAGCATCTTCAACGCCTTTTGTGTCGCTCGCCAAGTGGTGTGGTAATTGATCAGCATACCCATCTTAGTCTGCACCTCCTCCATAATGGATTTTGGCGACAAACAAATGTTCGTGCCAACAAGGGTGATGAGAAGTTGGGCTATGAACCTTGCATCAATGGCATGGCTCACATTCCTAATAGCCTCTTCACTGCATATATTTGGGGGTATGCCTACTGATCACAAAATAGTTCTCATATTTCGGCTTATTTGCTCGTACGAAGTAAGGACATATTGGGTACTTGATACACCTGACCTCATAATCCGTAGGGTTAGACTGGGCGCACTTGTGATCTCTTCTTGTCATTATAGCATAATTGCTAATAAAGTGTAGGACCTCCCCTCTGTTACAAAACTGTTGCCCGATCTGGTTATCTTTATTCTAGTATCCCGAGTTAAATAAGGTGTTATACTCAATAATGGCACAATCCAGCAAACTAGCACCACAAAAGTATTGGATCACCGGCACCAGGTCATCATTGTCAGCATCTCTTCATCCCTGCTACCATCGGCTTCATCATCCATGCATCCTGCATCTATATCAGAAGGGTCCACTCTAGCTCCCTCTCTACCAGAACTGCCCTCCCCTACATACCCTCCATCCTCTTCATGCATCACTTGCTGTCCTGATCCTTCTACGGTAGTCACTATATTACCATGCACCAGTCGTGGCACTATGTTTATGTACACTCCCATATCAAAATTCTCCTCCACTACCTTGCATGAGTACAAATCCCATGCGTTGTTCCTTCTTATCTCGAACAATGTATGGACAATGACTGAGCTGTTTGGAACAACTCGTGGCCGCACACCCTCTAGAACAATAGTATAGGATTGTTGGTTTATGTGCAAAAGGCTCATAACATATGATTTCAGGTCATCTAGGTCATTAGGTATTTCAACCGAACTCTCTATATGCTGGCAGTTCTGAATTATTACGAGCCTCCTGCGCAAAACTGAGAGACGTTCTCCATAATAAATATGAAAAGTCATATACATCTAATAAAATTACTACTTAGATGTTTGCACGATACATATGCTAAATATCTAAGTAATTAACAATGCTAATTAAATCATCATTATTGAATAAAAATGAAATAATTAATATTCAATATTGAATCAAAATATTATTTAAACTAACATGAAAGTTATATTGAGCAAATATTCAATCTTATTACAAATTGACACTGCATTATTAACATATTCATAGATTTCTTTATGCTGAGTGAGATGAGTGGAGTAATGGAGTCTACGATGAGTACAAGACACTAAAAACATTTCTCTATTTTACTTCATAGCTACTTCTTTTATTTAACTAAGGCTAGAAGTTCATATGTGCATCACTATTTTAAAAGATTACACTAAAAATCTAATTAAACCGACACACACCACTCTTAATTAAAAAATCAATTTGACAATTTATCAGTGCATTGTGATTTGAATCAACCTTTCTGTCCAACCCAAGTTTTTTGACTAATCAAATTCACGCTAATTACTATTATACAATCTACTAGCCTAAGCAAATAATTACTATTACACGGCATCACGCTAATTACTATTATACAAATTCACGCTAATTACTGTTACACTAACTAAGCAAATAATCATATTCATATAATCAAACTAAGCAAATAATTAAACAAATGTAATTGGATAGATTAAACACTCTACTTACTCTAATTACTATTATTCCTGCAAGTACTAATTAAAAATATAATTTAAGTACTTATTGTATATTGCGCTGCTGCACCTCATCGCATCGGGCTGATACTCCTCTCCTTGTGCTGCTGCTATTCCTCACCTCGCATTGCTTCTCCTCTCCTCTCCACGCGCTGCGCTGCTACTTCTCCTCTCCTCTCCTCCTTTACTCGCGCTTCTGCTCCCCTCTCACGCTGCGGCTTGTGCATGCGCTGGTGCTACTCCTCACAAGCGTGCTCTCATTTTATAGTGAAAAATGGTAGTGCGAGGATCACTAATTACCGGGGACAGTAGACACGAAGTGACGGCGAGATGACTCGACGTGACCGTGCGCCGAAAGCAAAGACAGGATGTGATCGCGTAGCAGACCAGGCCGTACTTAGCACCTGAAGTTTTGAATACGGCACTATGCACCATATTCGGCACCAATTTTTGGCACCTGAGGTGTCGAATACGGCACTGTTGCCCATATTCGGCACCTCAGGTGCCGAACAGGGCCCAGGCCCACCGTTTCAATTTTTTTTTTGAAATTTGAAGCACCGAATATGAGTGCTAGATTTATAAATACACCGATATGTTGTCTCTTTTACCAAATACGGTGGTGTATGATGTCTATTTTTCTATTTTTTCTATCTTTGCTTGTGTTTAGGTGTATGTATGTGTGATTATGGCATGTGGGTGTCTGTTGTGTTCCTGACCCTCATTTGCTCCAACTCCCACTTCCTCCTCTCAACTGGTCGGAGTGCAAGTGCTATGTTTTTGGCAAAAGAATGTGTGGTTAAATTGTTTAAGAGATTGTTTTGGATTGTATTTGATGTAGCACGAAATCCAAATGAAACCAAATTTCAGTTTTTCAAATTTTCTGCCGCCTAGATTCCCCACAAATTTCACCCCATCGGAATTACCCTAAAAAGCCACTATGTTAGTTCATGTAGAATTTTAATCCGTTTGGTATTTCAGCCAATTTCAATAATATGACGAACCTCCATCAAGTTATCAAAGTGTTCAGCATCAAGGAAGGTCTTCGCACTCGGCTAGAGTTTTTGGAGTTGCAGCCCAAGGTTCAAGGTGTCCCTTTGTTGCAGAATTTGCTACCACAGCTTCGTCAAACAACTCCTCCTTCTAGAAAAACAATTCAAACAAGCAGTTGAGATTCAAGAATCAAGTGAAAACAATATATTGGTGTGGCTAATGGTTTGTTTGCTATAACAGTCGTGGCTAAGTGAACTTTGGCATATCGAAGTCCTACAAAATATAGCAAGGATCTCTTACTTGATAAAAATTTTAGACACACCTGCTAAACCCTAAATCAAGTTGGATCATTTTCAGTTGCCTCTACCACCTAACACGAGCAAATTAAGGAATTTCAGTTTGAATTGGACCATCAAAGGAGGACCAACAAACTTACCACATGATATGATGGAATCATGATTCCGGACCCAATTCTAAGAACGAAACGAAATTATCATTGCGTTCGTCGTCCAGAAAGCGAACCAAACTAACTAACGTCACGCCGGCCGTCCGTACAGCAACAAACAAGAGCAGCTCGTGCGACTGACCACCCGCACCGCGAGTCCGCGACCTGCCTCTATTCTCAGACCGTAGCCACTGACACCCCTACCCCAGTACCTCAGTGAGCGAGTTGACAGGCTGGTAGGTCACGGCTCGTAGTCATAACGTCGCTCCCCGGACACTCAACGATAAACTGCCACGTCACATCACAACTCGCCCGACGCGCCCTGTGATTAAAAACAAAAGAGAAAAAGGGGGGAACGGGGAAAAGACAGCTTCGTTGCCTTCCTTCCCGGTTCCCACCCCTGTGCGCAACGCAACACAACACGACAAACGCCATCTCGCCAAATCTAGCTCATTCCGAAAGATCAAACGCCCCACCCAAAAAAGCTTTAAAAACACGAGAAAATCTCTCTCTCTCTTCCTCTCTCTCTCACAGACCCGCTAAAGGAGACGAAGCGAGAGGGAGGGTAAGGGGCGGAAGGCTGCAATCCCTAGCGCCGGGGCGAAGCAACAACAGGCGTCAGGCGGGCGCGCGCGCGCTCGCATCCCCGATTCCTTTCCCTTCACGCCGCGGCAACACCGCCGCATTGCGCCCGGATCCATGGCATTGCCGGCTTGGGGCTGCTAGGGTCTCGCGTGGGGGCGCTCGATAGATCTGCTCCGGACGCCGTGGCATGGCGCTCTTCCGCAAGTTCTTCTACCGCAAGCCGCCCGACGGGCTCCTTGAGATCACCGAGCGCGTCTACGGTGCGTGCTGCGCCCAACCCCGTCGCGTTGCCAATGCAAGTGTCGATTTCACGGGGGATTGCTCCATGCGTGCTCTGATTTGCGTTTCGATTCTCTTAATACCGTGGTGAATGTTTCGGGTAATGCAGCGTTGCGGGAAATGATCGGTGGTTGTTCTTGTATTTCTTCGTTGGTTTGTCGTGTGCAATTCGTCTTCACTTGGTTCTGGTGAAAGATTGAGTTCCTTTTTAGATCAGACTCTGGAAATTTTAGTTGCCATTGCACTCTAGCAACTGTACTTGAGCGGCATTGCTGTTATACTGTGTTAAATTTGTAATTTTAGACTAGATTTTTTTGAGATTCTTTGGAGTTAACTGTTCTAAAACAATTGTTTATCTGCACTGTTATTAGTTGCACTGCTACTTGTGGCCGACGATTTGTCGTTCATTGAGGTTACTTACCAGGCATTAGCTCCATATGGAAGATTGCGCTGTGGCTATTTTGGTAGTTGCTGAAACATCTGCGATGGGTCCTGTGCATCTTCTATTTACTGGTAAATTAGTAAGGCAGGTGTGCGTAGGATCATCGTCTACTATTGCATCATTGATGCAGTACAAAGTGAGTTTAAGTGTCCCATGATAAAACTTTAAGATTCCGTGCAAAGGTACATGTTTAGGATGAAGATGACCTTTTTCAAAGGTCGTGTGCTATTTGCATTACTATTTTCTGGTTTATCTAAGCCAAGACACCTATTTTTTTTCCCAGCAGATGAATTGATATGTTTACGGTCGCATTGTCCCTAGTTATATATGTGACCCCAGAAAAGATTTACTCACTCTGTTGTTTCTGTAGGGTTCCACAATAGTCAAATTTTGTAACATTTGACCCATAATTAGTATAAGACCATGTAGGTTTAGTGATACAATGTAAGTGCTTTTATGTGATCGTGATTTTGTAGTTATTAATTTAATATAAAAAACAAACTAATGGCTATACTTAAATTTTGGAGACAGCCAAATCAAACTATGCCTTACATTTTGCAAAGTAGTGGATACTATTTTGTAGGGGGTGTTTGAGGATAGAATTTTTGAGGATTTAGTTCAAATTTGTAATAAGTCTTGAGGATTTGGATTCTAACCCCCCATCCAAACAAGCCTGTAGTCTCAAAATCAGGCACGCACATCCATTTTCATTTTTAGGCCCCATGTGGGCACATGGAAAATTTTCTTGTAACCAAGAGTTGTATCCTATTGTACACTATAGAAACCACAAAATAAGTTCATCTTGGTGAAATCTCTGCAATGAAGTCCAAAGCGCATGACTTGAAATACAAACTACTTATTCTAATCAAGAATCCACTCACTTGTCACAGATAGCACAGCAAAGAATAATCAGAACCACACGCACACTTTTGCTTTTCAAATTAATTTGTTGAAATGTTATTGACTTCTTGCTAAAACATTTCTTATTCCTTTCTTGTCCATTTGTAGTGTTTGATTCTTGCTTCACAACTGATGTCTTCGATGATGATAAGTACCAAGACTACATTGGCGATATTGTTGCGCAACTTCAGAGCCACTTTGCTGATGCTTTGTTTATGGCCTTCAACTTTCGGGACGGAGAAAGTCAAAGTTTACTGGCGAATATCTTATCAAGCTATGATATGATAGTTATGGACTACCCAAGACAATACGAGGGATGCCCAATACTTACAATAGAAATGGTTCACCATTTCTTAAGGTCAGGGGAGAGTTGGCTCTCTTTGGGCCAGCAAAATGTCTTGCTAATGCATTGTGAGCATGGTGGCTGGCCTGTACTTGCATTCATGTTATCAGGACTGCTATTGTATAGAAAGCCGTTCATTGGTGAGCAGAGGACATTGGAGATGATTTACAGGCAAGCTCCTCGTGAGCTGGTTCAGTTGCTCTCACCGCTAAATCCTATGCCTTCTCAGATAAGATACTTGCATTATATATCTCGGAGGAACGTGAGCTCAGTGTGGCCGCCGCAGGATCGAGCACTTACTTTAGACTGTGTGATACTAAGAAACATTCCAGCCATTCTTGCGGAGGGTGGATGTAGACCAATATTCCGTATTTATGGACAGGATCCTCTACTTGCTACAAGTAACACCCCTAAGGTGCTCTTTTCAACACCAAAAAGGAGCAAATACGTTCCGCTTTACAAGAAGGTTAGTTTTTGGATTATTTTCTGAATTTAGAACTGGCAAATTCATCACATTGTCTAGCATGCAGTGAACATATGTTTGATTTTCTTAATTGGCATGCCATTGCCTTATTGTGACTCTTATAGTCATTCAAATTTCCTTTCCGTTGCCCAGGCAGACTGTGAATTGATTAAGATTGATATCCACTGCCATATTCAAGGTGATGTTGTCCTTGAATGCATTAGCCTTGATGCTGATCATGAACGAGAAGCAATTATGTTCCGAGTCATGTTCAATACAGCCTTCATCCGATCTAACATTCTGATGTTAAATCGTGATGAAATTGACACATTGTGGGACGCCAAAGATCGATTTTCAAAAGAATTCAGGGCTGAGGTATGTACTTGTTGCCGTAATCTTTCTTCCTGAAGTTATGCAGAAATTTATAATTCGTTTTGTCCTCTGTGGTTAAAGGTTCTTCTTTCGGAAATGGACACTGCGAATCAGTTAGATCCCATGGAGGTGGCAAGTATAGGAGAAAAGGAGGGCTTGCCAGTTGAAGCATTTGCAAAGGTTCAAGAGATGTTCAGCCATGTGGACTGGCTAGATCCGACTGGGGATGTTGCAGTCCAGCTTTTCCAGCGACTTACTTCATCAGAAAACATACAGCTGAAGCAAGGATTCTTGTCTCCAACTAAGAAAGAAGCAGAGTCATTAGAGTTTGGTTCTATCTCTCCAACCAACAATCAATCTGACAATGTTCAACAAAAATCAAACAACACTGAACACTCCACAGTCAATGCGAACAAACAGGAAAATGTTGGTGGACAGAGATTGACCCTGTTGGAGCCGGCCACTAATTCTCAAGCCAAAACTGAAATTTCTGTTGTCCAAGAAAAGCTAGGCTCTCTAGTTCATAATGTTGACATCAATACTGAACAGCCAACTTCACCGGAAAAGGCTGTTTCCTCTGCTATGAACTCTATCGAACCAGTTCTGAAGAATCAAAATGCTAAGCTTGATGTGCAATTTGATTCAGGACAGCGCTCTTCACCCACTATGATTGTGTCACAACGATTTCCAATTTCTAGTTCATGTTCTGCTCTTTCTGGCAACTCTAGTCCAAAATCACTTTCAGCTTGCCCAAGATTTCATAGCGCACCTTCAGCCCTTGGAAATACAGCTCTTTTAGAAGACCATGCTGCATTTGTAGGCTCTGAAAATTGTGCTTCAACCATAACCTCACCCACAGTATCAAATCTTTCAACTGGCGTGGTCAAAATGACATCAAAGCTACCATCAGGACAACATCCAACAACAGGTCTAGCTTCATGATATTCTTTTGTACTCTATGCATATCCTCATGTTACTACCATACTTATTTTAATGGTTTAACCTTTGATAATGTGACAGGTACTCCTGTTGTAACAAAGGGTACACCACCACCACCTCCTCCACCACCATCAACACCAGCTTTGCTGGTGCCATCGGGTGCCACTATGATGTCTGAGGCAAAAAACTGGTCTCAACCTGCTCTTAAGCATTCAGGTTAAGTTGCAGTGCATGTCTAGACTATTTGTTTTTTGTTTTTGTAGTTTTTCTTCTTATAATTAAAGTTCTTTCCGCGTCACAGGACTTCCATCTCCTCTGCAGAAACAATACATATTTCAATCACATGGAACTAGTACACAACCCACAGATCATCAGCAATCCTCAATTAACATTGCAATAGAATCGTTACCAACTTCTGCCGCTCCACCTCCACCTCCACCTCCAATGACCATCCCATCATCAACTTCCACTTCTGCTAGTATTTATCATCTGCCTCCAGATTCCGTGCCTGTCACTCCAACTTCACTGAGGCCTCCAGCACCAGCTGCACCACCACCGCCGTCACCCCCACCTCCACCCTCTCCTAGTCCTTCATCTGTTAGGTCTCATGCGCCGCCGCCGCCTCCACCTCCACCTCCACCTCCTGCTCCTACTTCATCTCCTGTTAGATTGTCTGGGCCACCTCCACCTAGGTGTTCTCCCAGTAAACCTCCTGCATCCCCATCACCCCCACCACTTGCTTCTACATCATCTCCCGTTAGACCTGCTGCACCACCTCCGCCTCCATTTGCTTCTACTTCATCTCCTGTTCGACCTGCTGCACAACCTCCACCAACTGTACCGTCTTCATCTCCCATTAGATCTTCAGCCCCACCTCCACCTCCACCACCTGGAAGTACTGCCACTCCACCTCCTCCCCCACCACCCTGCTATTCATCAAAAAAATCATCTAGCCCCACGGGCAAATCGACGCCATTACCTCTTGCTCCACCACCACCCCATGCTCCAAGCCTCTCAAAGGATGCCAACTCTAATGGAGGTGGATGCCAAGGAGCTTCTGGCAACATTGTACCCCCGCCAGCACCTCCTGGTGGTAATGCTAAATTGTTTGGTTCTAAGGGGCGTGGACCTGCACCTCCTTCAGGTCCAATGTCAAAGGGCCTTCAATCTGGCCAGATTGCGTCCAGAAGATCCAATTTGAAGCCACTGCATTGGGTGAAAGTAACAAGAGCAATGCATGGTAGTCTGTGGGCCGATTCACAAAAAGCTGACGAAACTTTAAAGTAAGTTACTGTCACCTTGGCAGAACTCGTTAATGGTCATATGAATTGGGATTTTCTTTGCTAATGTGTCTTTCGGGTGACTTGTGCAGAGCCCCAGTGTTCGACATGTCAGAACTAGAAAATCTTTTCTCAGCTGTACTGCCAAGTTCAGATGCTAGGTGTTCAGATAAGTCAGGGAGTCGTGCTTCTGGACCGAAGTCAGAGAAAATTCATCTCGTGAGTTGTTTCGCCAAATTATGTAGCATGTCTTTGCACTCCGATTTCTCCAATTATTGTGCTGTTACTCTGATCTACTTTTATTTCGTGCATATTCCAGTCTTCAATTTTTACAGTAAACAGACCACTGTTTGCAATACAAGTAATTTTAGTTGAATATGGACATTATTACTCCTTTTTAGCATCTCATTCTTTTACCCCCTCTATGGTAGAGCATCTCATGTCATTTTTTCCTCTCCTGCCTGTTTCATATTGCTCGGTTTGCATGTCATTGCAGACATTTGTAGCTACTATTTAATATTTATTATGCCTCATCATTCTACTTTGTGTCCTGCTTGCTTGTTCTTCTCACCTCAGGTGTTCTCTATCACAGATTGATCTTCGCCGGGCTAACAATTGTGGAATCATGCTTACGAAAGTCAAAATGCCCCTGCCTGACTTGATGGTAAGATGATGAATAATAAATATTTATCATCTGTTACAGCTATTTTCTTACTATCTTAAGGTATTTGATGGTGTCATGTACCAAAACCTGCTTCTCATAGCTCGTTATATGATTGTGGGAAAGTATTGATGGTGGTCAAAAGCAGTTTTTATTTTCATGGCAAAGTTAGTGGGCATGGCACCGTGTTATGTCAAATGCTCATCGATGTCTAATAGAAGTAGTCTGAAAGAAAATGCATGTCAATGGTATTCCTTTGGCCATAAACTACTTGCATATCTTTGTTAATAACACCAATACCTTTTTCTTTTGACCGCAGAGTGCAATTCTTGCTCTGGATGATACTGTTCTGGATGCTGACCAAGTGGACAACCTTATTAAGTTCACTCCAACTAAAGAGGAAATTGAACTTCTAAAGGTATTCAGGTTTCCAGTCTAGTGTTCATTTTAAACCAATATTATACCTTCAAATGGTAATGTTTGGGATCATGATTATCAGGGTTACAAAGGAGATAAGCAATTACTTGGAGAATGCGAGAAGGTGACTTGTTTTCTTTAGTCTGCCTTACAGTTTTACATCTAAAGTGACACTTGTGTTGTGTATACAAGCCTCTTTGGTGGGGAGGCATTCCCATTGAAGTCTGTTTCATCTCCATAATGGGTTGATTCGTGACACACACGTCTGAGTAGTGTGTTGATATATTGATTCTCATGTACACCTTTCTGCCGCAGTTCTTCATGGAGCTTATGAAAGTACCACGTGTAGATTCTAAGCTAAGAGTATTCTTATTTAAGATTCAATTCCGTTCTCAGGTGAGGCAACTGGTTCCTATTCTTACTATTACGAACTGTACTGTTTTGCTTCGCCTTTATGAAAATTGGTTTTTCTCTAACTATTTTCAGGTTTCTGACCTTAAGCAGAACCTGAGCATTGTTAATTCTTCTGCAGAAGAGGTCAGCACTTGATATTAATTCAAATTTTGATATCGTATAATGAAGATCATACATTTCTTGTGTTTTCCTTGATGTTCTTAGATAAGGGGTTCGGTCAAGTTGAAAAGGATTATGCAGACAATTCTTTCTCTGGGAAATGCATTGAACCAAGGCACTGCCAGAGGTAATTAAAAAATGTAAAATCCATACTTCTTCATGAGACATTTAGTGAACCACCAAATATTTTTTATATTTATTCATAAACACACTTTCCTTTTAGAACACAAGGTGGTGTCTTGTGCCAGTGCCACCATCTTGTCTCTCCCATTAATATTTAACTTCCTCTGATTTTAAATATATGTCCATCTAGCCTTTACTCTCCTGCAAATATAAGTCCATCTACAACTTCAGGGCACCTTTTTTTCATACGCTTTCCTGTTTTGCCCTTAGTTAAATACACTATAATCAATGCATTAAGCATACCACCTACCTCATTTATGACAATGATTGATGGGCAATTAGGTCATTATACTACTTACCTTAATTCCTGTGCACAGGTCCAAATGGACTTACATTTGGAATTAGAGGGGGTAGATATATAACAAGTAAATCACAGTGCCCTTGAAATCAGAATCCAAAAATGTTAGTGTAGCATTACCATTTAGCTAAGCTCATGAAGAAGTGTGATATGATTCATTTATCATCATGTAAAAGTAAAATTCCATTTATGAATATCCTTGTAAGATATCTTGTTAATTATTCTTTTTGAGATAGGGGACAATTGGCTAGTGTTGTTTAATGCTCACAACCCTGGTGGAAATCCTGGAAACTTTTAGTTTACAAGTGTTACTTCTTGTACCATTTTCACAAAAAATGCACAACTCTTTAATACAATGGTCCTGTTTTGCTGCTGACCATCCTATCTTAAAATGCATTTGCCTCTTAAGAAATCTGTCAAGCATCATCTTTTTCAATTGTTGGTTCTTATTTTTCCCAGCTGCGCTATAGTCCCTTTTGTCTTTTTGTAGGTTCTGCTGTTGGGTTCAGGTTGGATAGCTTGCTCAAACTAAGCGACACCCGCGCACGTAATAACAAGACGACTTTAATGCATTATTTATCCAAGGTACCCCTGTATTCAGTACTTTTTTATAGTTCTCATTCCTCAAACCCCTGTTCCATTCTGCAAGGTCTATATTAGGTACAGGTAGGATTAAAATACCCAAAGAAAGCTGAGTGCTTTACTGTTTCATAATTTCGTCTGTTATCTGGCAATCATCTTGCCTGAGTAGCTCAAGATTCTTGCTTTAACTGTGGCATTTTTTTTACATATAAACTTTCTTAATCAAACCTAGCCTGACCTGGAGTGCTGTTCCTTAAAGAACCACTGAAGTAAATCTGCATTCAAACCTACATATTTTTTCTTTTTATCTTTTTTGGTTAATCCTCTCAGTTCTCCTGTTATGATCGGCAAGTACTATAGCCGGCGCAACAAAGGTGGCTAGTGGCGCAATCAAGGGAGTCCAGGGTTGCCATTAGTTAGAAATCCGTTCAGATAGGATTTGGTTCAATTCGGCTTAGAGATAAGAGATAGAATATATTAGTTTAAATTAGAGATAAGAGTTAAAGATAGAGTTAGTGTAAATTGGAGATAAAGATAGAGATACAAGAGAATCTTGTAGGCCGGCTTGGATGATCCCTAGCCAGCTACATATATGAGTCAGCCCTGGCCGAACAGATCAATAAAGATTTATTCTCCCCTTCCTCTCTCTCTCTCTCTCTCGGCTGCTTCCTCTCCCTCTGTTCTTTTCCGGCGCCTCCCAGCAGGTTGTTCAAGGTCTGGTTAGCAGCATATCATCTGGTTGGTGGCTCCCAACACTGGTATTTCATGCTGCAACGGGACATGGGTACACCATCTTGGCCACATTTCAAGGAGTTGTGCCATCTTCGCTTTGGGCCACCGCTGCGAAATAACCCGTTGGGTGAATTGGCACGCCTCCTTTTCTACAACAATTGAGGCTTACATGGAGTAATTTCAGGCCCTCCTGTGTCGCGCAGACCCACTCCGTGGTACAGCAGGTCCAGCTTTTTACTGCTAGATTACTGGATCAGGTGCGCATAGACGTCGAGCTTCAAGACCCTCATGACCTACGGATGGCAATGAGCCTGGCTCGCTCGTATGAATGCTATGCCTAGGCTACAGGTCCAGCTT
Organism: Phragmites australis; assembly: GCF_958298935.1. Lineage (NCBI taxonomy): Eukaryota > Viridiplantae > Streptophyta > Magnoliopsida > Poales > Poaceae > Phragmites > Phragmites australis. The sequence continues at coordinate 13,043,326 of NC_084936.1, read as the reverse complement.
TTTACTGCTAGATTACTGGATCAGGTGCGCATAGACGTCGAGCTTCAAGACCCTCATGACCTACGGATGGCAATGAGCCTGGCTCGCTCGTATGAATGCTATGCCTAGGCTACTGACGGCGCGGCATCATCTACATGCTCCTCTGGTCGTGTATCAGGCAGGCCGACGCCATCCCAAACTACAATGGTGCCTAAGCCTCCAGGGCCACTTCACAGTGGACTGCTACGCCATTCCGTTGGGCGGTCCCCTCTCTCTCTCTCTCTCTCTCTCTCTCTCGGCTGCTTCCTCCCTCACCCTCTGTTCTGTTTCCTATGCCTCCCCCTCTGTTTTCCTCACTGCCGTGATTACCAAGGGTAATCACTGCGCCTCCCAGCAGATTGTTCAAGCCCAAGCTGGCTGGGAAGCACAGGTACAATCTAAGAATGCGAGGCTCTATCATCTCTAGTCTCCCTCACCTGCACGCACAGCCTACTGTTGGCCACCTTCTTGGTGCCACTGGCCTCCCCCTCTCTTGGCTGGCCTACCCTAGGGTGCCGCACAGAGCTCCCCTGAACCAAAGCCATAGCAATATTGTTCAAGAGTTATATGATCAGATTTTTTATTCTGATGGGAAGGCACAAATGGGTCGCTAAGATTAAACAAACCTGGTTTCCAATTGCCCACTTCTCAAATTTAAGATGTTGACAGGGATCATTTCCCAATGGTATTCCTTGTCCTACTGCTACTGCAATTTGTTAAACTAAGGTTGATTTCTAGTTTCTAGTGTTTTAATGCACTCCCTGGTACTGCATATCTTTGTAGAAATGTCAATATACCCCAGAACTAGAATGACAACGTAATTTTCAACTAGACGTGTACTGTTTTGGTGTCCTGCTTTGCATTGCTTTCAGTATGTTCGTTTCTTGTGTGTGACTTTAAGATTAAAGCTTAGCGTTTCTGAGGAACCTTACAATGCCCCAAACGTTTAAGATTAAAGCTTAGCGTCTCTTGTTCTTAGCCCTTTGTGCAATAAAGGGCTACACAAGTATTGTTCTATTCTCTGCCTAGAAAGTTAGAGTCATAGTTCATATGCTTGAACTGTGCATTAATCTGTTTAGGTCATGTTGCTGCAGGTGCTTTCTGAGAAACTTCCCGAACTTCTTGATTTTCCTAAAGACCTGGTTAGCTTAGAGTTGGCGGCAAAGGTGTAAATTCAGTGCAGTTTTTGTTGTTTTGGCCACTTGGAATATTGATGATTAGTGATTTACTGATTGAGTCACAAGACAACTGATTTGATGCAGATACAATTGAAGTCTTTAGCAGAGGAAATGCAGGCCATAAACAAAGGACTTGAGAAAGTTGAGCAAGAACTTACTACATCTGAAAATGATGGTCCTGTGTCAGAGATCTTTCGCAAGGTGACTACAACTCTTCATTCTTTTTTAAGCATGCTTTAGTAATTACAATTAACATGACTATAGTGTCCGGCAGCACGACTGGAAAACCGTGAATGAAACCTGACCTAGCCTGGTTTGCGTGTTGCACCATTTTGATTAAAAAATGGGAAAACTACCATTTTATTCCCAACATTGGCAGTGATTGAACCCCACACCTTCCTTTGCACGGCCCAGGGGCTAAGGCGTTTTGTTTATCCATTGTTTGCATTTGAAGATATAATAACTGGTTTTATTTGGCAAATGCCTTCACTCCTTATTTTCTTTTCAATTTATTTTATTACATAATAATTATGGTTTTACTGAACCGGCATTTGAACCCCTGAACCGAACACATGACTGGTTTGCGAACCTGCTCGGTTTCTAGAAATATGCCTAGATACGAGTGTTCTCATTGGCATACAATATTATTTGTTGAATGTATTATCAGTTTACCATCATCACTATTACAGTAAACCAAGTACCTTTTTGACAGACACTAAAGGATTTTCTCATTGGTGCTGAAGCTGAAGTTAGGGCTTTGACTTCACTTTATTCTAATGTGGTATGCTTTTCTCCTTCTGAGAAAATTTCATTTGTACCATATAATGAATTGTGGACCTCTGCATCTACAACCGAAATGGAATTGATTGGAAATATTGGAAGTACAAAAATAACTACGTGAAGAGAGTAATAAACTTGTAAATATCAACGTTAAATTGAAAATGAATTCCAATCACCAAAATCTTTTGTGAGCGTTCTAATTATTATATATTTTTTAATGTATCCTGCTGTATTTTCACGTTAGTGCTCCATTTAAGATCAAGATTTTATTGTGAGAATTGCATCTTTTATTCTTTCTTGTCATTATTACATTTCCTTTTTTCCTCGAAATTAGACCATATTATTTTCTTTTTCAAAATATGTTCTTAGTTTTGTTTGTGGGAATTGATTATTCACATTGCAATTTGTGATGCTAACATGATATCTCTATTTGAGTAGAAAATAGATAGGGATCTCGATCAAGCATTCTGGTGCTGAATAGATGAATGATGGGATCTTGTCCTCTTTTCTAGAAGACCAATGATACATTTGTCATGGGGGCATCCAATCATCTTCTCTTGTAATAAATTTTTTGTAATTTTGACATCTGTAGGGCCGGAATGTAGATGTATTGGCACTTTATTTTGGAGAAGACCCAGAACGATGTCCATTTGAGCAAGGTGAACTTGCAACATATTTCAATTTCCTATTGTTCTGGAAATATGTTTAGTTATTTATGAGTTGGGGACTGGACGAGCACTATTTTTTACTCTCAGTATTTTCTTATTCACAATATCTTTCCCTGTATTTGGCAGTGGTCACAACACTCCAGAACTTTGTGAGATTGTTCATGCGTTCCCATGAAGAGAATTGTAAACAACTGAATCTTGAAAAGAAGAAAGCTCAGAAGGAAGCAGAAGAGAATTGTAAACAACTGGATCTTGAAAAGAAGAAAGCTCAGAAGGAAGCCGAAGAGAGTTGTAGACAACTGGATCTTGAAAAGAAGAATGCTCAGAAGGAAGCAGAAAAGAAATGTAAACAGCTGGATCTTGAAAAGAAGAAAGCTCAGAAGGAAGCAGAAGAGAAGTGTAAACAACTGGATCTCGAAAAGAACGTTCAAAAGGAGGTAGAAATGGAGAAGAAGGAATTAGAAAATGAAAAAACTTCAAAGAAAGAATCAGAAAATGACAAAGCTTCTAAGAAGGAATCAGCAAATGAGAAAGCTAAGCTTAGCAATTCAATCAAAGAGCTAGATATATCATTTCAATCACCAGCACAAACTGCCAGTGCCAAATGATGACCTTTCCAGATGAACTAACGAAAACAGTAGCTTTTCCAATAAAGGGGGAAAACTAGCTCTGCCTGCCCCCAAACTCTTGTCAGAATTATTCTGGATATGTTGCGCAGGGTATCATGTATCTTGCATTGAAGTAAAACTAGAGGCAACAATGAAGCTACAAAGTGCACTGGTAAGAATCATAGCATTTTTTAGTCTAAAAAATATTGTTTTTGGTACAAGCTTGTAGAAAAACTGTTTAATTATTCAACAAGTGTCTTTTGTTTTGTGCAGCTCATTTCATGTTATCTATCTTCTGCAGTTAAATTTCTAGGGGATTGTCGAAGAAATGACCCTGGCAACAAGATGTACAGATCTAACATAATAAATTATCTTTTGGGTAATATATTATCCTTACAATTTTGCTTATCTTCTTAATTACATGTAGGTAATGTTTGGTCTAATGTAAAAATAAAATTACCAATAGAATGATTGGTGATGTATGTTTAGGTAGTTAGGCGTTTTGTAGCTTTTGTTGTAAAAATAAAATTACCAATAGAATTTTGTATTTCTTCATTCTGCTTTTTGTTAGGTAGACCCTGCTTGAATGAATGTTTTATGGATGTAATACTCCCATTGTGGAACTTTGTCCTTAAGGTGAGTAAGTCCCTGGCTGACAAATACATTTTTTTCTTTCTTTTTGTGACAAAAATACATGTTTTAGATATCCACATGATCTTAAAGCATACCTTTGGCCACTAATTTCTACTGCAATATATTTATAGTACCAACAAATTATAGTATTATGAAAGTACCTTTTTAAATAAATCTATGAATTTGATAATGATGTCCCTAATCTAAATATTCAATGTTGATAGCTAAAGCTTTGAGCGTTTCACTACATGTATGTTCATAATGACATGTATTTGTGACCAGTCAAGAACACAAGAGAAATGCATGGTGCATGGCTGTGTGATTCACCCTGCTCTGCTAGACCCATTTGGAACGTGGATTTTTTTTTCCTATAATTGAATTGTTTTCTTCAAAAATTTTACGAAATTTCTTGTGTTCCAAAGATGCTTTAAGCGGTTGCTGTAGTCCCGTTGAATACTGGGGAAGGTGGATTGCTGCGTTTCTTAATGAAATGTGCCCTTGAGAGCGGCATTGCTGTAGTTACGAATTTTACTTAGAAGTGGCTCCTATATCAGGGGTAAAGTTGAGCAATCCATTTGCTAAAATATCAGCTGTTTTTTATTTGATCCCATGGAATGAGTTCCAACCAGCCATTGACTCCTATATTAACTTCCTTGATTTGAATGAAGTACAAGATTAACTTCTTGTCCTTCATAAAAGTAAATAAAAACGTTCCTAGTTTAAAACTGTTCTATGTTTTTTGCCAAAGGGGGATTATATTAAAATTTAAGAACATTACATCCCCATTTTACAATGAAAGTAGTACACCTAGGTCCTCAACTCCATTTTCCTTCCCTCCGGTCTCTCGCGACGAACATCACCTCTCCGCGTAGAAGTAGGATGAAGCCAATTGCCCAAGCTGAAGCTCAAACCTCCTATCGAATTCAATGAAGGACCCCAAACCTTGGTTTGCCGCAAAAGCTAGTGCCACGGAACCATAATTGGGACGCATCTACCTCTAACAAAGAGCATCGGTAGTCACCTCACCGGATTCAGTTGAGAAAACATCACCCTGGCACCACCAAAAGACACATCTGGCGTCACAGGACCAAGATCCGATGACCCAACACGGATCTTCCCAAATGCATCAGACATACATAGACTTTTTGTTTTTGAAAAGGGATCTTTATTAACTCTCATCGTTATATTAGGCTGATACAACCGTACAAGAGTTTACCCTTGATCTCTGCATTACCAAGATGCACATAGCCACTATCTACGAATAAGAGTGTTACAAGTAAGATTATTCTTCTTAAGCTTGGATGCAGAGTTTAGACTGCTATCCAAACTGGGTAAAGAGCTCTCTGGCCGTCTGCTCCAGTCGTGTACATGCCATAGAAACCATCTCACGATGCTCTTGCTGATGTCGTACAGATCACAAACAGATCCAAGGCGTACAAGGAAAAATAACCTGCAGAGGAGAAACATAATTCCTCTTGTTAAAGACAATGTCATTCCCGCACAGTCATAGCAACTAGCAAAAAGTGGCCGCAACCACCAGTATATAGCCTTTCAATTTTTTTACTCAAACCCCAAAGCCAATTCCCAAGCATGTTTTGAACACTTCTTGGTTAGTAAAGATTTTGATGCTACCGAACTATTAGCGATGTAGAACGTGCTAACTAATAATAAAAAAAGAGATGCTTAATTGTCTCAGGTTTGTGACAAAAACAACACTTCTGATCTCCTTGGCATTGTCTTTTCTTTAAGTTATTCATTGTTAATAGAACCCTTTTTTGTAAGTACCACATGATTTTTTATTTTTAATGATAGCTTTAATTTTCACATTTTACTATTTTGGATTGCCTCTTCACCTTACACCAGGGCTCTATAATAGAGCCAACTATGAACTTCTAGATTTGTTTAAGTTCCATTTAAACTCATCTCGATCCCTAGACAACGTGATGTTTGTGAGACGAGCCGTCAAATCATTCCATGCAACTAATTTTGGCCCATACAAATCCCATCTAAATGAAACATTTGCGGGGAAAAAACTCCATCACCTTAGCTACCGAGTCCTTTGTTCCGCACTATGTTATATAATGAAGGGTATTGGAGTCTCAGTGGCAAGTTGCCTAACCATGTGTACTCCCAAAATCTAATTTCAGATCCGTCCACATACATAGACATACCTCATGAAATTGTTGCCGGAAATCACGTCGAGAGCAGCGACCTCGTCAGAGACAACCATGAGGAACAAAAGATGACACATATACTTAATTGACACCTCCACTGTAGACCCAAGATCTACAAACACCTATCTACACATCGAACGCTGCCATCGTGAGGCTGAAAATGCATCTAGGCCCCCTATGTGGGTTTGGCTAATTGATGACAAACGATTAAGGGACTAAAGTGTTTATTGAGGTTATAAACATGTTTTAGTTCCGATGGAGAAGTTAAACGACGATGACGTCCATCAAAAGAAAAAAGAAGCGGCATGCAGTCACTCAATAGGTTTTAATTTGCTTTATTCTTGAGTTTGAGTTTAGGAATGTCGTTCTATCAAGAGGGACACGTATTGATAGTTTTGATGGTGTCTCAGTGCTCAAGTATCCTTTTAGAACCAAAAATTGAGAGACACAATAATTCGTGAACACTGGGAAAGTGCTATTTTTTGTCTAAACCTGAAGTCTCTGGGTTGGACCGGGTACTCTGGATTATGGACAGTGTGAAGAACCGTCCAAATAATATTCTAATTAATTACCAGGAGGATCATCATTCATAATCACCACCTCGATGATTAACCAAAATATCATCCTGGTAGTCCCGGCATGTGTTTTGTGCCCAAGGATTAGAACACATACCTTCCAACATGTACATCATAACATAGCTTAATAAAGAGTGAGTAATAAATATTTATATCACAAGTATTAAGCATGCACTGATTTCAACAATTTACAATAAAAGCGAGCTAGGAAGGGACAAAACTCCTCAACTCCTAACCACAAAAGAACTACGCAGCAAAAAGTTAAACTTAGAGACCACAAAAGAGAATAACGCCACATGCCCTTAGGCACCATCTTAAAAACGTCACCTTCAGAGTAGGATGCACTACTCTTGCCCGCTACCAAGATTGGCAGGCACGAAGTAGCCAAAAACAGCCTCTTCCTCAGCAGCAGGAGTACCTGAAAGCGCATGTATGAGTACGAAGGTACTCGCAAGACTTAAACCATATAGAGCACATATACATAGCTCGGCTCCAAGGATTATGCATTTATCATTAACATGGATGAACCGAAGATTAGGTAAAACATAAGCATTAAGCATTCTAGACATATGTGTAAGCGACTGAAATTTTACCAAAACATGAGAAAGCTACCCTGCAACTAACAACTGAACAAGTGTAATTGTAAAAAACATGTATATCAATAAGTAACAAGTACCAACATCACCATCTCCCACATACCGAACCACAAACCATACTCGAAACTCTACGACCGATGCAGATGGATAAAAGCATGCTCATGACCGAGAGCATGGCAGTTCGAACTGTTTATACACCCTGCAGGGGATACTCTGGACCACACGACACGAGAACCATTCGGCTTGTGCCACCGGCCAAAGTGCACACAAGGGGGTACTCGTGACAACCTTTCCCAACCAGCCCCAACCGTTTGGATCATGCATCGCTCGGTGCGGCGATACTAGAACTACCCTCGGAGCAAACTAGTACCGCTACAAGCCCGCCCGCTCACACCATCGATTTCCAAGCCCAAAAAGCCACAGCTGCGAAGGTATTCGGCTCTCCTTACCATTAGATCGGCATGTGGTGAGTAAGGTAAGTGCTAAAGCCAACAACACCGACGATCGGTGCTTAACCGGCGCAAAGCGGTCTACGGTGTTTGGTTTCCTCTACCGACCTACCTAGGGGAACTCCACATCCAAGTAGGAAAAAACACCATCCTAGCACCACCCACACCTCGTCTCATACTCACCACTCGTACAACCATCTCAATCTCAACAAGTGTATGTAATCATAAAAGATCCTATGCTCGCGAACAACGGGATGCACCGTCGTTCGACTTCTACCGAATGACCTAAGCATGGCTAAGCATATAAGTAGAACTCATACCTAGACATTGACAACATCTAAATGCTACAAGGAAGGTAAATACACAAGTATTCAAGGTAGAAGAATGCAATCGGCATAGGTTCTACCCATTGGTACCCGACACTGACCCACTAACATGCATACATACATAAGCATATTTCATCAATTTTAAACTTATCCAATTACACAAGAGGGATCAATATGCTTAGTTGCTTGCCTTGCTATTCAGGTGGCTGCCAAAAGTTTCCCTCACTCTCCTAGATCACCGGCTCGACGTTCTCTAAAACGAATAACACGTGCAATGCCATGAGTATGAAAAAGTGCAACAATGCATGCCACAATGCTTAACAACATGCTAGAGGTATAATATATAAGAATCAATGCAATACTAAACGATCTAAACGAAAATTAGAAAATAATAGCCATCTAGAGTATCCGGATTGGTTCGGAGTATTCGGGCTCGGACCCTCCGGGGGAGGCGCTTTGTTACTGCTTTTTATTTATTTGACTGGCCTGGAGTATCCCAGTGAATCTGGGAAATACTTTCGGTTAGCATTATTTTAATTTGACTCGGAACCTCCGGGTTGGTCCGGACTATTCGGGATATAACATACACTCCGAGTGAGGTTCCGAGCGAAGCTCTTGGCTACGAGATCACATAACTACCTGGAGTCTCCAGGCTTGTTTGGATAATCCGAGCTATACATATTTGGTTTCTTCACGATTTTTCCACTTGGGTGTTTTGTCTCATTTTACAAATATGTGCTACACAAACGTGTACAAGCCCTATCCAAAGGATCCTAAACCAAACTTGCACCCTAAACCCTAACCAATTTTGAACACAATTCATAGGACAAAATTTGCTGAACCCGGAGTATCCGGGTGAGTCCGGAGTATCCGAGCTATACAGAAAAGCTGTTCTCGAGTGGATTTTTGATCGATTCGAGTTGCGATTTTTCCAAGCCTAAAGGGAATATGTTAGGGATAGTCTAAGGGTACTAGAACTTGTTCATCAACTACCAACACTACTCTAGAGCTTAGATTCGACCAAAACTCCATTTTTGCTTCAAAAAGCTCAAGAATGCTAAGAACTTCAAGAACTACTCGATTCCTCCATAAAAACTAAAATGGATTGGATAGATGAGTAGCTTATGAGCTAGAGAATTCTATGGTGCCACATGCATACCTTGAATCCTCCACTTGAGCTCGAATTTTGGAGGAAAAGAGAGTGAGTGCTTGAGCTTGAGTGAAAGGGGGAGAGAGGAGTTGCTGCTGCAGCAGCTGGGGGGAAGCGTGGGGAGTGAGTAGAGGAAAGAGAGAGAGCAGGTGGGCTGCTACCCACTTGAGAGAGGGAGTGGGTGAGGAGTGGGGCCACATGTGGGGCCCACATGTTAGAGAGAATAGGTATTTCCAATACATTTTCTATTATTTTCTCCCCCAACTTTCTCTCTTATCCAAATAATTAGTTATGAACTGCATTAGTACTCCTGATTACCATTATGCAAATTCTAAGCACAATGCTTAAGAAGCATAATTTTGCTTAAATGCGTGATTAAGAAATTAGGACGTGACAGACAGCAGCCCGAAGTCTCTGGGAAGTGCTCTGAGCTGGGCTCTCGGGACGGGTTTAATGTTTTAACCCGGAGTCTCCGGGTTGACCCGGATATTCTGGGTGACCGGAGTCTCAGACTATATTCCAGCAGAGAGTCTCGGTTAGAGCCTAAAAGTTTCACCTGGACCCTCTGGGTTGACCCGGATACTCCATGATTCTGTGTTCATCCGAACCTTCCGTGTTGGGTTTCGAAAAGGCTCTTGGCTGTGCGTTTGTGCCAACCCTGAGTCTCCGGGTTGACCCGGATACTCTGGGTTAATTCAAAAAGCATAGTAGCGGCTAGTTTTTGAGGGGGAGGATATAAATCCCCCTCACCCCTCCTTAATTTGTGGTTGAACAACTCGTGGATAAACTCATTCATAGCCATTCAATAGTCCTCCTAACTCCTTTAAAGCCTTAAATCTTTGAAGATTTTGAGAGTAGGGTTGGGAGAGTGAAATTAAGAGCTAGTGAGCTTAAATCCAATCTTGAGCACTTGAGTTCATCGTCAAGCCATCGATCTGCGTTCTTTACTCTTGGAGCCTTGAGCTCCTAGATGGTTAGGTATTGTCCAGAGAGCACCCAAGCTTGTGGAGTGCCCCGGGAAGTTTGTATTACCCCAACGATTTCAGTAAGCAGCCCTAACTTGATCTTGGTGGTTGCTTGGGTGAGGAAAGAGTTGAAAGAGACCCGGCTCTTTGTGAGCTCCTCAATGGAGACGTATGCACTTCTTTGTGGAGTGGCCGAACTTCGGGATACAAACTCTTGTCTCCTTTACTTTTTGCATATTTTCTTGCTCTAATTGATTTTGGGCAATTTGCCTCTATCTACTTGGTTGTGAGTGTGTAGTTGCAGGCTATTGGTCAATAGGTCTTGAGAAATCTATTAGAACATGTGGTAACTCATAAACTAAAGTAGATTTGCATAAAAGTTCTTATTTTTCGATTTCCTATTTAGGTCGGACTGTTCGGGTTCACTCGAAGTATCTGGATCTGCATAACCTGAGTCTCCGGATTGACCAGAGTATCCGAACGCTGTAATCCGCTGCGAAGTTTTAAATTTCAGATATTGCCTATTCACCCCCCTCTAGGCGACATCAAGTATTTTCAATTGGTATCAAAGCCTAACCTCTTTCAAGGCTTCACTGCTTGGAGGATTGGAAGATGTCGGCATCTGGGGAAAAGAGCCCGAAGAGTCTGAAGGATGATATTTTGACATTGGGCAACGGTAAAAGGAAGGGAGTAGCAATTGAGTTCAATTATGCCAAGTTAAATGCATTTAATTCTTATATATCCGTGCCATCCGGACGTGCACCGTATTTTGATGGTACACATTATGCCGCTTGGAGATAGAAAATGAAATTACATTTAATCTCTCTTCATCCAAGTATTTGGAAGTTTGCACATGTTGTGATTTTGCCAAATAAAGATAAAGAGCTCACTCCCGAACAAGAGCAAAGCATCCACTGCAATGCACAATCTGCAAGTGTATTGCTTAGTGCCTTGAGCCCTGAGGAGTTCAATAAGGTGGACGGGCTTGAGGAGGCCAAAACAATATGGGACACACTTCAAGTCGCACATGAAGACACCACAAGCGTGAGAGAGTCCAAGATAGAGTTGCTTGAGGGAAAATTAGGAAGATTTATAATGGATGATGATGAAACCCCTCAAGCAATGTATGATCGCATGATAGTGTTGGTGAACAAAATTAGAGGGTTTGGAAGTGAAGAACTAGATGATCACAAGGTGGTGAGAAGATTGCTGAGAGCTTTTGCATCAAGAAATCCCACCTTGGTGACTCTTATACAAGAAAGAAGATATTACAAGAGGCTCACACTAAGCGATGTGCTCGGAAGAATCCTTACTCATGAGCTCATGGAGGAGGAAGCAAATAAAGTCAAAAATCTTGTCAAGCAATTCTCCACTTCCAAGAACAAAGAAGTAGCATTCAAAGCAAGCAAGAGCAAGAAAGTTGAAGAATCAAGCTCGAGTGAAGATGAGAGCTCGGATGATGAAGAAATAGCCTTCTTTATAAGAAAATTTAAGAAATTTATGAAGAAGGGTGGCTATAGCAGGTACAAGAGAGATATGTCCAAGAGAAGAATATCTAAGAGGGCTTGCTATGAGTGTGGTGAAGTTATCCATTTCATCGCCAATTGTCCGAATAAGAAAAAGAACAAGACTTTCAAAAAGGACAAGTACAAGACCCACAAGACGAAGTACTCGGGTCAAGATCACATCAGCGAGGAGTGGGACTCCAACTCCGACTCTGATGATGAAGGAGTCACCACCATCGCCGTTCATTCTTCTACACCAACAAAGTCACTTTTTGGTGACATGAGCGACGACGACGACACTCCCAAGTGTCTCATGGCAAAAGGGCGCAAGGTAAAATTGCAACACAAGCTCCTAGATGGTAATAGTGGTTGTAAAAGCATGCTTAAAGGTCTTAGTAAAAATACCATGTCTAAAATGAAAGAACTAATGGAAACAATAGAGAGTCAAGAGGAAATCCTTGAGAAGCAAGAGGACTTGCTCATCCTTAAAAAGGAGAGAAACCTTGAACTCGAGGAGCTCATTGCTAAAGAGAGAGAAGGTTGAGGAGGTGACCAAGCAACTAAACTTGGCCAATGAATCCGTTGCTAGTCTTGAGAGTAGGAATGTTACACTTCAAGAGAATTTCAAATGTTTGGATGAATCTCATAAAACTCTTGAAGTGCAATTTGATTCTCTTAACAATAGCACTCCCACCTCTAATGATGCAACTTTATTCTCTAGTGCTTCCACTAGTAATGGTTGCTCTCGTTGTTACAATATTGATATAAATGCTTATGCTACTAATGTTCAATCTTTGCAAGCATTGCAAAAAGAAAATAGGAGGCTAAATGTCTTGGTTAAGTATGGGTGTATCAAGACATGGAAATCCAAAGATGCACTATACAAGACCATTGAGGCTAAGGATAATAGGCAAAAGAGTGGACTTGGATTTGATATGCATACAAGCAAGCCAAGTGAGTGTGTGGTGATCAATGGCAAGGAGTACCTCAAGTTCATCAAGGGAGACAAGCAAAATGGTCTCACCACACAAGCCAAACAATCCAAATGCCATGCACCTCAGTCCACATTTTATGCATCTTATGTGCTTAAGAGGAACCACCATAGTAAAGTGGTTGCTCTATATGTTGGTACCCGTACAAAAGATAGAGTTGTGAAAAGGAATGTATGGGTACCAACAAATTTAGGTACTTGAAACAAAGGCTTAAAATTGTTTTGTAGACATACTCCTCCGGTGGATCAAGTTGGGTGCTAGATAGTGGATGCACAAATCATATGACTGTAGAGAAGGAGATGTTCTCATCATTTGAAGAAAATGAAGGATCGCATGAAAATATAGTTTTTGGTGATGATGGGAAAGGAGATGTAATTGGCTTAGGTAAATTTGCTATTTCCAATGATCATTCTATCTCAAATATCTTGTTAGTTAAATATCATAGTTATAATTTGTTATCCGTATCACAACTTTGTGAGATAGGCTACAATTGTTTTTTTACTAATGAGGATGTGACCGTCTCTAGAAGGGATGATATCTCAATAGCTTTCACCGGTAAGTTGAAGGGTAAACTTTATCTTGTTGATTTTTCAACGGATGAAGTGAGACCTAAAACTTGCTTTATTGCTAACTCTAGCTTGGGTTGGCTATGGCATTGCCGACTAGCCCATGTTGGCATGAGGAATTTATCTGAACTTCTAAAGAAGGAGCACATCCTTGGACTAACAAATGTTTCTTTTAAGAAAGATAGAATTTTTAGTGCATGTCAAGCGTGAAAGTAAATTGGAGCTCCTCACCCCACCAAGAATGTGATGACAACCACAAGGCCATTGGAACTCCTCGCATGGATTTATTTGGACCAATAGCCTACATAAGCATTGTTGGTAACAAATATGATTTGGTTATTGTTGATGACTATTCTCATTTCACTTGAGTATTCTTTTTGCATGCAAATGTGAAACACAAACCATATTCAAGAAATTCGTGAGAAGAGCCCAAAACCAATTTGATGTGAAGATCAAGAGGGTGAGAAGCGACAATAAAAGCAAATTCAAGAATACACAAGTTGAAGAATTCCTTGATGAAGAAGGGATCAAGCATGAGTTTTCGGCACTCTACTCCCCTCAACAAAATGGGGTTGTCGAGAGAAAGATAGGACTCTCACAGAGTCGGCAAGGACAATGCTTGATGAATACATGATTTTGGATTAATTTTGGGTGGAGGCCGTCAACACCGCATGCCATGCCTAATATGAACAAGGGTTCCCGATCTTCCGAAAGGTTCTAGTAACTCTCGATTTGGTGGAAACGAGACACAAGTCGATCCGGCTTCTGAACAACACGATCCGAAACCCCGCAATCGCAGCACCACGTCTCCTCTGGTTATCAACCGGCGTTGCACGGTTGACCTCGCCAAGAAGGCTAAAATCCTTGCCTGCGAATCGAAGAACACAAGAAAGAACAAGGAAGAATGCAACCAAATTGCAGATGAATGATTAATCTCACGAGTTGGGGTCTCACAAACCGACGAAACGGCGAAACTGTTCTTGACAGAATAATCTAAGCAAAACCCGCCCTAACGAGAGCGGCGGCGGCTGATAATAAGGGTCTAGGGTCGTCACACCCCCTGGTCACGCCCCCCTAATGGGCTCAACGACGATACACGGCCCAACGGACCAAAAACGGTGACGCAGCACCGGGACAGCTTCTGGACGCTGACTTGTTTCGACGTTTCCCGTTGAATCAGAAGGAATTTGGACCTCAAACCAACGCCATTGGTTTCCTTATGAAATTATCTTTCCAACCATATGTGAATCGTCGAAAACGGAGTCCGGATGCGTCCTGGGCGTCCGTTTTATTGCTCGCTGGTCCTGGAGGTCGAGGCTGATTCGGACTCGAGTTGGACTGGACCTCCTGCTGTTGTTGGACGTCCTAGCTGCTCCTCCACACCTCCAAGCCTTTCTCTATGTGTCTCCTTGTCCTCTCCATGATTCTTAAACAACACATAATCATTAGGTAGTAATCTATTCTCAAAATTATATAAAGAGTTGCTTAGGAACGAGCTCACCTCTAAATTTAATTGTCGTGCGCGAGCTCTTGTGATTGGACCTTGAAAGTTCAATGGAGGATCATTGTATGTATCCGAGGGAGTGATGTCCTCATCATCCTCCCCCTCTTGAATTGGAGTCCTCGACTCAAGCTCATCATCGGCTCCCAAGTAAGGTTTCAAATCTGCAATGTTAAAAGAAGGACTAACCCCGAACTCGGGTGGCAACTCAAGTTTATATGCATTATCATTTATTTTCTCAATTATCTTATAAGGACCAGCAGCTCTTGGCATTAATTTAGACTTACGCAGCTCTGGAAACCTATCTTTTCTTAAATGTAACCACACTAAATCACCCGGTTCAAGTTTGACTTCTTTCCTACATTCACTACCAGCAATTCTATACTTTTCATTTCTTTTCGATATTTATTTTAGTTGTTTCATGCAACTTACGAATAAAATCAGCACGTGCACTAGCATCACTATGTGTTCTTTCGGTGGTAGGTAAAGGCAAAAGATCAATAGGAGCGCGAGGGGTAAAACCATACACTACCTGAAAAGGACTTACCTTGGTGGTAGAATGTGTTGCCCGATTATAAGCAAACTCCACGTGGGGCAAACATTCTTCCCACATCTTCAAATTTTTCTTCAAAATAGCTCTCAACATGGTACCCAAAGTGCGGTTCACTACCTCCGTTTGGCCATCAGTTTGTGGGTGGCAAGTAGTAGAAAACAATAGTTTTGTACCCAACTTATTCCATAGAGTGCGCCAAAAGTGACTCAAAAATTTAGCGTCGCGATCTGAAACAATAGTAGAAGGCATACCATGCAAGCGAACAATCTCTTTGAAAAAGAGGTCAGCAATATAAACGGCATCATCACTTTTATGACAAGGTATAAAATGTGCCATCTTAGAAAAACGATCCACAACAACAAAAATGCTATCCCTCCCCCTCTTAGTCGTAGGCAATCCCAAAACAAAGTCCATCGAAATATCTGCCCAAGGAATAGAAGGAACAGGAAGAGGCATATACAAACCATGTGGATTCAAGCGAGACTTAGCCTTTTGACATGTGGTACAGCGTGCCACGAACCGCTCAACATCTCTCCTCATCTTTGGCCAAAAGAAATGTGTGGCCAACATATCCTCCATCTTCTTAGCACCAAAATGTCCCATCAATCCTCCTCCATGTGCTTCCTGCAACAACAAAAGACGAACGGAACCAACTGGAATGCATAGACGGTTAGCTCTAAACACAAATCCATCATTGATCACAAACTTGTTCCATGTACGTCCCTCTTTACAGTTCAGCAATACATCTTTAAAATCAGGATCAAGCACATATTGTTCTTTTATTGAGTCAAGTCCAAAAATTCTATAATCAAGTTGGGACAACAAAGCATATCGTCTAGACAAAGCATCAGCAATTATATTATCCTTCCCTTTCTTGTGTTTGATAATATAAGGAAAAGATTCAATAAATTCAACCCACTTAGCATGTCTACGATTCAGATTATTTTGAGAACGAAGATACTTAAGCGATTCATGATCTGAATGTATAACAAATTCTTTAGGCCACAAATAATGACGCCACGTCTCTAAAGAACGTACAAGTGCATACAATTCCTTATCATACGTAGAGTAATTAAGAACAGGGCCATGCAATTTTTCGCTAAAGTATGCAATGGGCTTACCTTCTTGCATCAAAACACCTCCAATGCCAACTCCACTAGCATCACATTCTAGCTCAAAGGTCTTACCAAAATTTGGAAGTTGCAGCAATGGCGCGTGCGTAAGCTTGTCCTTCAAAGTGTCAAAGGACTCCTCTTGTGCCTTACCCCAATGGAACATCACACCTTTCTTTGTCAACTCGTGTAAGGGGGCAGCAATGGCGCTGAAATCCTTCACGAAACGACGATAAAAACCTGCAAGTCCAAGAAAACTTCTCACCTGTTTGATGTTTTGGGGCACCGGCCAACTCTTTATGGCTTCAATTTTCATCTCATCCACCTCAATTCCCTGTGGAGTAATAACATAGCCAAGAAAAGAGACTCGATCCGTGCAAAAGATGCACTTCTCAAGGTTACCAAATAAACGTGCATCACGTAAAGCATTAAAAACAGCACGTAAGTGATCCATATGTTCATCCAAAGACTTGCTATAAATCAATATGTCATCAAAGTAAACCACCACAAATCGTCCAATAAAAGCTCTTAAAACCTCATTCATCAAACGCACGAAAATGCTAGGTGCATTAGTTAAACCAAAAGGCATTACTAACCACTCATATAATCCGAATTTAGTTTTGAAAGCTGTTTTCCATTCATCTCCAAGTTTCATTCTAATTTGGTGGTAACCACTACGCAAGTCGATCTTTGTAAAAATTACAGAGCCACACAACTCATCAAGCATATCATCAAGTCTAGGAATAGGATGGCGATATCGAATAGTAATATTATTGATGGCTCTACAATCAACACACATACGCCAAGTACCATCTTTCTTAGGAACCAAAATCACAGGAACAGCACAAGGACTAAGGCTCTCACGTACATACCCGCGGTCCAAAAGCTCTTGGACTTGCTGCTGAATTTCCTTAGTCTCCTCGGGATTGGTTCGATACGCAGCACGATTTGGCAATGTTGCTCCCGGGATCAAATCGATTTGATGCTCTATCCCTCTCATAGGTGGCAATCCCGGGGGTATCTCAGCTGGGAAAACATCCTCATACTCCTGCAAAAGGTTAGTGGCAGCAGGAGGTATCGAACTAATAACATCATCAAGCGAATACAAAACTCGTTTGCAAACCAAGGTATAGCAAATATCATTATTAGAAATTTCAGCAAGGTCACTTTTTAGTGCAAGCATAACACCACCCTTCAATTTTATGCCCTCTACCTTAGAACTAGGTGTAGACTTATCCTTTTTAGGTGGGTAAAGAGAATTAGCAACTTGCTGATTTTCAGATTTAGTATCACGCAAATTAGCAGCTCGTTCTTTATCAGCTTGTACAATTTCAGCAGGGGTCATAGGAACCAAAGTAATTTTCTTTCCTTTATGCATAAAAGTATATGTATTACTTCTACCATGGTGTATAGCATCATTATCAAATTCCCAAGGTCGACCCAATAAAAGTGAGCAAGCTTCCATAGGTACCACATCACAGTCAACATAATCAGCATAGGAACCAATGGAAAAAGAAATTCTGCAAGTTTGTGTTACCTTAGCTTTTCCAGCATCATTAAACCACTGAAGATTATATGGATGGGGGTGGCGTGTGGTCAAGCCAAGCTTCTTGACCAAATCTGAACTCACCAAATTATTACAACTACCTCCATCGATGATGACACGTGCTCGCCGATTTTGGATGACGAAGAAAATCTGGAACAAGTTATGGCGTTGCAGCTTCTCTGGTTGTTGTACCTTTGTGCTGAGCGCCCGCTGCACAATGATGCTCCTATAGGTCGTTGTGTCAT
This sequence comes from Phragmites australis, assembly GCF_958298935.1. Lineage (NCBI taxonomy): Eukaryota > Viridiplantae > Streptophyta > Magnoliopsida > Poales > Poaceae > Phragmites > Phragmites australis. The sequence goes on along the minus strand of NC_084936.1, from coordinate 13,025,186 downwards.
CACTGCCCAAGATTTCGTTGCTCTCCTCAACAACTGGTTCTTCTTCTTCTTCAATGTCAGAGGCGCTGATGTACCCATCTTCTGTTGCAATGTATGCCCGCTGACTTGGGCAATCCTTCTGCACATGACCGAATCCATGGCAGCGACGGCATTGAATGCCAGAGGTGCGTCCCGTTGATGCAACAGAGGAAGCACTCTTGGAAGGTCCCTGCAAAACAGAATTTTTACCTGAGCCTGAAGGTCGTGTAGTGACCGGATTTGGTGCCGTAGCTGCTTGTTGCTTGCTCGCTGGTGAGGGAGCCCTGTAAGTGGATGGTTTGGACAGCCCAAAGGATGGTCCTGTGCGCGGCGTGTATGTGGTGCTGGCCTTGTACTTGCCCTGCTGCTCACGCCCCTGCAACTCCTTCTCTGCAAGCATAGCAAACTGAAATAACTGGTTGACATTATTAAATTCTTTATAATCAATAATATCCTGGATTTCACGTCTCAAACCCGAATAAAATCGACAAATAGAATCTTCGTTTCCCTCTACTATGCCACAACGCATCAAGCCCTTTTGAAGCTCACCATAATAATCCTGCACAGATTTATCTCCCTGTTCTAAGCGCATCAATTTCTTACGCAGGTCTCTATGATAAGATGGGGGAACAAATCTATCACGCATAGCAACCTTAAGCTCTTCCCATGTACGAGGTGTGGCACCATCTGCAGCTAAACCAGTCCACCAAATAATAGCAAAATCTTTAAACTCACTAGTGGCTTGTCTAACTCTATGTTGTTCAGGTACTTGGTGGGAACTAAATTTTTGCTCTACTGTCATCTCCCAATCAAGATATCCCTCAGCATCATAATGTCCCGAAAAAGAAGGTATAGTAAATTTAACCTTAGCATAAGGATCTTCAGGAGCTCGATTATACATACCTCGATGGTGGTGGTGATGTGGAACACCACCCATACCTGTGGTGTTAGTGCGAAGACGACGCCGTAATCTGTTTTGCAATGTCGCCGCTGGATCAACATTAACATCGTCATCATACAACTCATCACCGGTGTTGCTTCCATTCACATCTTCGTTGTGCACAGGACGGTTTTCCAAAGCATTTACCCTGTCGGTGAGCTCGGATAACCGTTTGTCCACCCGCTCAACCGCGTTTGCGAGTTTCATCTCAATTATCGCTTCAGTGACAGCCTTGATGACTGTCTCCCTCATCTCCTTCTGAGCATTGTCTACAACAGCTTGTAGCTGCTCTTGGCTGACACACTCCTTGAAGTCCTTTGGCGTTTTATCTCCTTCAACTGACATTGTGGAAACAAACACAACAACAAACAGTGAAGGTTATCCCTAATAATCGTACTACAAAGGTGGAGTGGTGCCTCTCAATCAAGATCAGTAAAGGTAGACACCTTACCAAGCTCTTACCAGGGTTCTTACCAGCAAAGCAAAGGATACCTGGAAGGCGTGCGAGCGATTGCAGGGATGCAAACCAGTGCTGTCCAGAAGAATCTGTGGGGCTTGGAAGGCACACAAAGAGAACAAATATGTATATGTGGAACACAAATCAGAAACAGATAGTAATGCTGAATTATAGTCCCAAGTACTTGTTCTCGTTGCTGGCCTAAAGTGTTGCAAGTACCAAGTATGTGTGATAAACAAGGTGGAGAAACAAGTATGATGGATAGCAAGAGCAACAGAAACAAAGAACTAAACAGCACACGCTAACACAGCTCACTTTGCCCTTCTCTATGTGCTCCTCTAGATATTGTTCCTCTTTTGCCCCTCTCTTTTTTCTATTTTTTTGGGCTGTCGTTGTTTTTTTGGGAAAATTCGACTTTTTCTTTTTATTTTTTTGATATTTTTTTTTCACTTAGGAGCACACAAGAGGGAACCACAGAAAATTTGAGCTTAAACAAGTGAAAGACGTGGCCTGTAGAATTTTTTGAAGTTCAGCCGTAAAATGAGAAAAATATTTGGAAATTGAAAACTCAAACTTCGGAGGCGAATTTGGGAATTCTGATTTCGCCGAACCCGACAAAGCGGGGGACGAACGGATCTAAAATGCCGTTTCGATGCGAAAAACTCTATGACTTTTCTGAAAACGGAGTTCGTACGCGAAAGTTATGCCCGATTTGAGAAACGACTCCGAATTAGAGGACAAAACGGGAAGAAAGTGGGGAAAATATGCGACGGAGGCTAGGGTTTGATGGAAACGGTGGGGGAAAACACACGAACTGGACTCTAACACGACCTAACCAGCAACAAGACCTTGACCAGGACACAAACTCAACACGACGAACTCTGAAACTGAAATATGCAAAAGCTAAAGGCGCGGAAGGGTTATAGGACAGGAAAAAAAAAACGATATGGCAGTGGACTATGGAACGAAGGCGAAAACACTCGAAACTAAGGGTAGATATGAACCTGACGGTATACCTGAAGCTCTGAATACCACTTAATATGAACAAGGGTTCCCGATCTTCCGAAAGGTTCTGGTAACTCTCGATTTGGTGGAAACGAGACACAAGTCGATTCGGCTTCCGAACAACACGATCCGAAACCCCGCAATCGCAGCACCACGTCTCCTCTGGTTATCAACCGGCGTTGCACGGTTGACCTCACCAAGAAGGCTAAAATCCTTGCCTGCGAATCGAAGAACACAAGCAAGAACAAGCAAGAATGCAACCAAATTGCAGATGAATGATTAATCTCACGAGTTGGGGTCTCACAAACCGATGAAACGGCAAAACTGTTCTTGACAGAATAATCTAAGCAAAACCCGCCCTAACGAGAGCGGCGGCGGCTGATAATAAGGGTCTAGGGTCGTCACACCCCCTGGTCACGCCCCCCTAATGGGCTCAACGACGATACACGGCCCAACGGACCAAAAACGGTGACGCAGCACCGGGACAGATTCTGAACGCTGACTTGTTTCGACGTTTCCCGTTGACTCAGAAGGAATTTGGACCTCAAACCAACGCCATTGGTTTCCTTATGAAATTATCTTTCCAACCATATGTGAATCGTCGAAAACGGAGTCCGGATGCGTCCTGGGCGTCCGTTTTATTGCTCGCTGGTCCTGGAGGTCGAGGCTGATTCGGACTCGAGTTGGACTGGACCTCCTGCTGTTGTTGGACGTCCTAGCTGCTCCTCCACGCCTCCAAGCCTTCCTCTATGTGTCTCCTTGTCCTCTTCATGATTCCTAAACAACACATAATCATTAGGTAGTAATCTATTCTCAAAATTATATAAAGAGTTGCTTAGGAACGAGCTCACCTCTAAATTTAATTGTCGTGCGCGAGCTCTTGTGATTGGACCTTGAAAGTTCAATGGAGGATCATTGTATGTATCCGAGGGAGTGATGTCCTCATCAATGCCATCAATCGGTTGTATCTCCACAAGATCCTGAAGAGACTGCTTATGAGCTTCTAACCGGTAACAAGCCTAATGCTTCATACTTTAGAGTTTTTTGTAGTAAATGCTTCATTCTAAATAAGAAAGTAATAAGTTCTAAATTTGCTCCTAAAGTAGATGAAGATTTCTTGGTTGGTTATGAATCAAATGCCTACGCCTACCGTGTTTTCAACAAATCCACTGGTTATGTTGAAATTGCATGTGATATGACATTTGATAAATCTAACGACTCTCAAGTGGAGCAAATTGATCCTAATATTTTAGAAAATGAAGAAATTCAAAGTAAGGTGATAAAGAAGATGGTAATAGGTGAAATTAAGCCTCAAGAGCCCCAAGAACTACAAATAGCCAATAATGATTAAGTTCATTCATCTCCATCAACTCAAGTGAAGCCATCTACATCAACTCAAGATCAAGACCAAGGTCCAGATCAAGATCAAGATCAAGCTCATGATGACTCCAACAGATTCCTTGTTGATAATGAAGTGGAGGACATTCAATCCCAATCCGAAGTGCCACACCCAAGAGTTCATCAAAGTGTCAAAAGAGATCACCCCGTCGACAACATACTTGGTGATATACAAAAGGGAGTAACCACTCGTTCTAGAATTACAAATTTTTGTAAATATTACTCTTTTGTCTCATCTTTAGAACCTTTGAAGGTAGATGATGCACTTGGAGATCCAGATTGGGTGATGACCATGCAAGAAGAGCTCAACAACTTCAAGAGAAATTAAGTATGGTCATTGGTGGAAAGACCCAATCAAAATGTGATTGGTACCAAATAGGTCTTTCGTAACAAACAGGATGAGAACGGGATCGTGACAAGGAACAAGACAAGGTTGGTTGCTCAAGGCTTCACACAAATCAAAAGTTTAGATTTTGGTGAGACCTATGCTCCTGTAGCTAGGCTTGAGTCTATTCGAATATTACTTGCCTATGCTACTCACCATGATTTCAAGCTATATCAAATGGATATGAAGAACACTTTTCTTAATGAACCAATCTCTGAATTGGTTTATGTGGAGCAACCACCCAGATTTGAAGATCCTAAGTATCCTTATCATGTGTATAAACTCCATAAGACGCTCTATGGGTTTAAGCAAGCACCTAGAGTATGGTATGAATGCCTTAAGGATTTTCTTATCAAGAAATGTTTTAAAATAGGTAAAGCCTATTCTACTCTTTTCACTAAAAATACTAATAATGATTTATTTGTTTGCCAAATATATGTCGATGACATTATATTTGGTTCTACTAACAAAAATATTTTATGAAGAATTTAGTAGGATCATAAACAAGAGGTTTCAAATGTCAATGATAGGAGAGTTGAAGTTCCTTCTAGAATTTCAAATCAAACAACTCAAGGAAGGGACCTTCATATGTCAAACCAAGTACATCAAAGATATGCTAGAAGTTTGACATGGAGAATGTGAAGCCTATCAAGACTCCCATGGAAACCAATGGACATCTCAATCTCAACGAAGATGGGAAGGCCGTGGATAAAAAGGTATATCGCTCTATGATAAGATCTTTACTTTACCTTTGTGCATCTAGGCCCGATATTATGCTTAGTGCGTACATATGTGCAAGATTTCAAGACACTCCAAAAGAGTGCCATTTAGTGGCTGTTAAGAGAATTCTTAGGTATTTGGTTCATACTCCTTACCTTGGCTTATAGTATCCTAAATGTTCATCCTTTGAACTCATCGGCTATTCAGATTCCGCTTATGCCGGTTGCAAAGTGGATAGGAAGAGCACATCTGGGACTTGCCAATTATTGGATAGGTCCTTGGTGTCTTGGTCATCAAAGAAACAAAATTTTGTAGCCCTATCCATCGCCAAAGCCGAGTATGTTGCCGCGGGTGCTTATTGTGCTCAACTTCTTTGGATGAGACAAACCTTGAGAGGTTATGGCTACAACATGACCAAAGTCCCACTTTTGTGTGACAATAAGAGTGCCATCAAAATAGCCAACAATCCCGTGGAACTCTCAAAAATCAAACATATAGACATATGACATCATTTCTTGAGAGATCACTCAACCAAAAGGGATATCGATATTCGCCATGTGAGAACCGAAAAACAACTAGCCGATATCCTCACTAAGCCACTAGATGAGCAGAGGTTCTATGAGTTAAGAAGTGCGCTAAATATCCTAGACTCTCGCAACGTGGCTTGATATATTGTACACAATTGATTGTTTTAGTTTTATAGCTTTTGTAGCTAGAAGTTTGCAAAAATATCATTTGTGTGCTATTTTCAAAAATATTTGGTTCTTTGATCTTTTGATCATAATTTGCTACTTGTGTTCATAGTTATATATTATTGTTTGTTGGTTGATCACAAGTAGTAAAAATGTCTTATATATCCAACTATCCACTCACCAAAAGATCCTTGTCGAATCTCACCTAAAAAATTCAAGTTCAGTCATCTCCAGAACCCGGAGTATCCCGTCTGGCCCAGAGTATCCGGATTTTGGAGGTCTTCAGGACCTTCTCTGTTCTGTCGGTTTGACAGTACCCGAAGTGTCCGGATTCACCTGGAGTCTCCGGATACTGTCACTCAACCCGGAGGGTCCGGGTTCCCCTCCGGGAGAGCTTCTCGGTTTGGAATTAATTTCCAACACGGAGTCTCTGGGTTCACCCGGATACTCCGGGTCATCCAGACTTTTTTTATCTACCCTGAGAAGTTACCCCTTCATTTCATCTTTTACAACTCCTCTTTCACCCTCTCACCATGGAGAAGCCTCCTCCGGCGATTCCAAGACTCCACTGTGAAATTTGTGAGTTCATCATCAAATCACCTTCAACTCTAGGTTAGATTCTCTGGCCCTCCCTCTGGATCAACTCTCGGTGCATCATGTGACCTAAAGATACTCCTCAAGAACGTTTAACCCAATCTCTCAATGTCTTAATCTAGAGTCAAATTTCTTTGGTAGAAATGTTCCTTATCCATCCTAGAACCACATACTCCAAGGGTTTCGCAATGTATTGGATAAATCATCCAAACACTAGTCTTTGTTTTGGAGTCGGGCTACTCCGGGCTGGCCCGGGTACTCTGGGTTGTCCAATCATCTTTTGTTCCTCCACTTCAATTCTTGTGCAATCTTTCTCCTATCTCATGTATGTCTTCCATTTCTATCTCAGGGTAATCAAGATGGTTCATCAGAGGGAAAAAGGTCTCGCCTATAAAAGGAGGTTGAAGCAAAAGCTTGTTCCGCAAGCTCAAGATGATGCCCCTTTGCAACTAGCTGATTGGGGTGGCAGTGGCAGCGGAAGTGGCAGTGGTGGTAGATAGGAGCGAGTTCGCAAGGTTGTTAGGAAGGTGAAGAAAACCCAAGTTGGTGGTATTCGAATTTATGAGGCGGTCCAAACCACCAATGTACCTCGTGGTGGTGCTTTGGAACCTCGAGGAGAAAGAGGAAGATGAAGGGGAACAACAAGAGATGGAGGCAAAGGAAAAGCCGTGACCTCCGGTTCTAGTACTCAAAGGCAAGAAGAGATTGAGAAAGAGGAAAGTCCCATGTTAGGTCCTTTGAAGCTTCACAGGCCTCTCAGGAAACATATGACAATGGATATTCCCAAACAAGTTGTGAACTACATGAAAAAGGCAAGCAAAGTGAAAACGGAGATATATGAGAATCCGTTTGAATATGTGAAAAATGTGGCTGATCATCGCTTTGGGAGTGATTTCCAAGCAGATTTTTATGAAACTGTGATCCTTACCAAGAAGAAGCCGATAACCCTAGTGTAATTGATTGATTGGGATTACATGGAAAGGAAGAATGATCCAATTTTCAATGAAGTTTTTGCAGCTCTGAGGAGAAAAGGATCAAAGACCTCATGAATTTGAAATGTGACTGGAGTGAGGAGGTGATCGCTCAATTTTATGCAACACTTTGGTATGACCATGAGGACAATCGAACCATGTTCTGGATGATCGAGGGAGAGCAATACAAGATTACATATTGAGCTTTTGCTCATGTATTTGGATTTGATGTCCGGGATACACAAAAGACCAAGATTCACAATGAGAACCAACTCTCCACCGAAGACATGGACTTTATGTATGAAGATTATGGAAAGGTGGCCCATGACACGGTTACGGGCATGAGGCCTTTTTACAAATATGTCAACTCCTTGTTCCATCTCATATTGGCTCCAAAAAGTGGAGACGCCATAACGGTACAAGGTATCTCAAGAAACCTTCTTGCTAGGATGTCTAATGAGGTCGCTCCTTTTAGTGTGGTGGATTTTATATGGGAAGAGATTCATACTGCATCACACTCTCCTACCCAAAGTTGTGCTTATGTGCCGTACATCATGTATATTCTTGAGAAGGTCACCAAGAAGATCGTTTTCAAAGAAGTAAAGCATGAGCCCTACAGGATGAGGTTGGTGAGCACAAAATCCTTTACACCTCCACCCGAGGCTCCAAGTGCACAAAGGGTGGCTCCGAAGTGTCGATCTTCCTCACGTGGCTCTCCTTCTTTTATCAAGAATGCTCTAAAGGCTATATTCAGAGTTTGCACTCATAATGCCACGAAGATCAAGGAACACAAAGACAAGTCTAATGTGATGTTGAGGAAGATAGAGGAGAGATAAAAAGCTATTCATGCTCATTTGGGGATTCAACCCCCTTGATCTCCACTTGCCTCCGAGGAAGACAAGCTCTTGGTTGTGTGATTTGTGCCAACCCGGAGTCTCCAGGTTGACTCGGATACTCCGGATCAGTTCAAAAAGCACAGTAACAGCTAGTTTTTGAGGGTGATGGTATAAATACCCCCTCACCCCCTCCTTCATTTGCTGCTGAGCAACTCATGGAGAAACTCATTCATAGCCATTCAATAGTCCTCCTAAGTCCTCTAAAGCCTTATATCTTTGAAGATTTGAAGAGTAGGGTTGGGAGAGTGAGACTAAGAGCTAGTGAGGTTAAATCCAATCTTGAGCACTTGAGTTCATCGCCAAGTCATCGATCCACATTCTTTACTCTTGGAGCCTTGAGCTCCTAGACGGTTAGGCATCGCCCAGAGAGCACCCAAGCTTGTGGAATGCCCCGGGAAGTTTATATTACCCTAACGATTTGAGTAAGCAACCCTACCTTGATCTTGGTGCTTGTTTAGGTGAGAAAAGGGTTGAAAGAGACTCGACTCTTTGTGAACTTCTCAACAGAGGCGTAGCCACTTCTTTGTGGAGTGGCCGAACTTCGGGATACAAACTCTTGTCTCCTTTACTTATTGCATATTTTCTTGCTCTAGTTGATTTTGGGCGATTTGTCCCTATCTACTTGCTTGTGAGTGTGTAGTTGTAGGTTGTTGGTGAATAGGTCTTGAGAAATCTATTAGAACCTGTGGTAACTCATAGACTAAAGTATATTTGCATAAAAGTTCTTATTTTTCGATTTCGTGTTCAGGCTGGACTATCCGGGTTCACACGGAGTATCCGGGTCTGTATAACCCAAAGTCTCCGGATTGACCCGGAGTATCCGGATGCTGTATTCTGCTGTGAAGTTTTAAATTTCAGATATTGTCTATTCACCCCCTCTAAGCAACATTAAGTACTTTCAGAGGCCAGTTTCTCACGCCCTTCGGTGCGGGGAGGCCGCCATAGGGGAAGGGAACCGATGGATCTGGCAGCGAAATTGACCTCTGCTTGAGTCACTTTTCCTTTTGCTTCTTAGCACTGTAGCATGGGGATGAGAGTTTCTGCTGTTAGGTCTTTCTTTTTCTAGAGGTCTGTCCTATGACTGGGAATAGCTCTTTCTTTTTTTTTCTTGAAGAAATGGGCAAGATGCAATGATCGATCTAATTTAAAATTGATGACTGAATAGCATCATATACAACTTTAAGTAATGTCTATTATGTTGGCGCAAACACTCACTCATTGATCTCTCTGAACCCTCGAACTCGATGGAAATTAGAGTGAACACATGAGAACTCGTTGGACTCAGTTTTGGCACTGCTCAACTGCTGTAGCCATTTTTGGTCTTCTCTATTTATTGAATGGCAACAAAATGTGCCCGCCAACCCCGGCACTACCAGGCCACAACGTGCACCATCCCCCACGCCACTTGCTCACCCCGGGTTTAGCTGACCAAGTAACCAAACTACTTCCCTAACTAATCTATGCAAGACCACATGCGATCATGGGCAGGTTCAACTGAAAAACCGAGCTAAAAACGAGCTGAAAAACTAACACCTACAGACTCTAACAAAACTGACGAAAGAACAGGCGAGCTCAAGATTATTTCTAACATTTCACCCCGTAATCCTTGAGCATCCTAACATCTGCAACTCTAATCCTTCTGCTATGCTCCAGGAAATTGACTCTCCCGAGAGATTTTTGTGAAGATGTCTACCAGCTGATCTTCAGAGCTTGTGAACTCAACTTCGATCATGCATTCTTTCACACATTCACATACAAAATGGAAGCAAGTATCAAGGTGCTTGCTCCGATCATGGCTCACCGGGTTCTTGCAAAGGGCTATTGCAGATCATCCAATAGTCGCTCCATCTAGACTGCCTGACAGGCTGCAGTACATGCTGCAATGTATGTCAGCCGCACCCGGGAATTCTCTCGCCTAACTAGCTCTAGCTCCAATCAAAAGACTCAGACTTGAGATCAAACATTCACACGGGCAATGTGAGGAGTTTTTGGTGCTGCTTACTTCAACCTCGCAGCATTTTTCCAGTGTTCTTCTCTGCTTAAATAGCAACAACGAATACAGACTCGAAACAACCAACAAAGAGAACGGGAGAACCGTTGAGGCCTCCGCCATACGCGCCAATACTTCATGCGACGTGCACCATCCCCCACATCGAAGCAAGCTTGGCGCGCTCTACTCCTATAGACTCGCTCCAGGCACAATCGTGGCCAGAGCACAACGCTCACGCTATGATATGCAGACGCGCACATGCAAGAACGAAGAAATGAGATGCTGTAGTTAACTTCCTGCTCGGCTCAGAATTATTCAGTTTTCTAACAATCTCCCCCCTAATTCTGACGCCGAGTAACAATCTCAACGACGCCCGCCTTACTACGAAGTTGATTAAACTTGATGCGCTCGAGTGGCTTTGTCAGAATGTCTGCAACCTGTTCATCTGAAGGAATGAACTCAACCTCAATCTTCTTCTCCTCTACGCACTGCCTGATGAAGTGAAACCTTGTTTCTATATGTTTGCTCCGGTCGTGAAACACCGGATTCTTACACAGGGAGATCGCTGACTTGTTGTCAACTTTGAGGAGAGCCACCTTCTGTTCATTGCCCTGGACTTCGGCCAGCAAACGAGCCAACCAAATGCCTAGGCACGCCGCGCTCGAGGCGGCAATGTATTTAGCCTCACACGAGGAGAGGGTAACCACCTTTTGTTTCTATGACTGCCAGGCGATTGGACTCGAATTGAGGAAGAATAGCACTCAAGACATGCTCTTCTTATCATCCAAGTCTCCGGCCAAGTCACTATCGGAAAAACCCAGCAATTGTGTTGCCCCTGAGTTAGAAAAATGGCAACCATAGTTTAACGTACCGGCGACATAGCGCAGAATGTGCTTCACTGCGGTGAAATGATCATCTCGCGGGGACTCCATGAAGCGGCTGACGTAATCGACGGCAAAGGCTATGTCTGGCCGTGTATGCACCAAGTACTGCAGGCTGCCCACCAGACTGAGATACAGAGTGGCATCAACCACCGGCCTGTCAGAGTTCTTTGTCAGCTTCAATCTTGGCTCCATGGGAATGTAAGACGCATTGCATTCCGCTAGACCACCAATCTTCAGTAGCTTCTGAGCGTACGCTGACTGATTGATGGTGATGCCATCGTTGTTTTGATGCACCTCGATGCCAAGATAATAGCTGAGCAGCCCCAAGTCGCTCATTCGAAACAGGGAATGCATCTCTCCCTTGAAATTCTAAATTTCTTCAGCTCGTGCACCGATGATGACGAGATCATCAACGTAGACACCAATGACAAGACGCGTGTCGCCAATGATGCGCGTGTACACCGCGTGTTCCGTGGTGCTCCGTGTGAATCCCAGCTCGTGCAGGCTTGCGTCCAGCTTTGCGTTCCATGCTCGAGGAGCTTGACGGAGACCATAAAGCACCCGGTGCAGGCGCAGAACCTTATGTGGTTGCTCGTCATCGATGAAACCCGGTGGCTGCAAGACAAACACTTCCACCTCCAGCTCCCCATTTAGGAAGGCTGACTTGATGTCCATATGATGGACGGCCCAGCCAGTGTGAGCGGCGACAGCAAGTAGTAGCTGAACTGACTCCATTCGAGCAACGGGGGCGAAGACCTCATCAAAATCGATGCCCTGGCGCTGGACGTAGCCCTTCTCAACTATTCGCACCTTGTGCTTGATGATGGCACCAGTCTCATTCTTCTTGAGCTTGAAGACCCACTTCAAACCTATCGGACGCTTGCCGGGAGGGAGATCAGCGAAGCTCCAGGTGTTGTTCTGCTTGATCGAGGCCAATTCCTCTTCCATCGCCTGGCGCCAGCGTTCATCCTGCTCTGCTTCAGCCAGGGTGCTTGGCTCCTCCGTGGCGACCAAATGAAGCTCGTTCGAATCAAGCTCCATCAGCATTGTGGTGTCGAGTATATTGGTCACGATCCTGTACCGGCGGGGTGCTCCGTGATCATTGTCAACATTCGGTGATGTGGCTGGTGGCGACACAAATTCAACACTAGGCTCTGGCGTGCCCGGCGTGGGCACGTTGATAGGAGATGTCACCGCAAGTGGTTTTGTCGTCGGGGTAGATGATCTCGGCACCGCGATGAATGGGACTTTGGCCTCAGCCACCTCATAGTGCATGGTGAAGGAGCCAAGTGGGGTGGCTGCTGTGGGATTCCCTGATGCCCCCCAATCCCACATCGCTGCCTCATCAAACATGGCGTCGCGGAAGACACAAACTCGCTTCGATATCGGGTCGTAGGCTCGATAGGCCTTGGAACACTGTTCGTAGCCGAGGAAGACCATCGCTCTGCTTCGGTCATCCAAATTCTTCAAGTGCGGCTTCACCTCCTTGACGTAGATGACACAGCCGAAGGTTTTGAGGTGATGCACGGCAGGTGTTCGACCGTGCCATGCCTCAAATGGAGTCTTGTCCCAAACACTTTTTGTCGGCGAGCAGTTTAGAACGTACATAGCGGTGGTCACCGCCTCTCCCGAAAACTCACCCAGCATCTCCTTGGCCTTCATCATGCACCGTGCCATTACTACCACCGTCTGGTTTCACCGCTCAATGACGCCATTCTGTTGAGGCAAGTATGGCACCGTTAGCTACCGTGCGACGCCCTTGTTTGCGCAATATAGCCCAAACTCGACAGAGGTAAATTCCTTTCCGCGGTCCGTGCGAAGAGTACGCAATTTGCAGCCATTCTCCTCTTCGACGCCAACCTTGAAGCGTTTGATGGTTGCTGGTGCTTCACTCTTGGCCTCTAACAGATAGAGCCACATATAGCGAGTTAAATCGTCAATTAACAGCGGGAAGTACTTTTTACCGCCGTGGGTGGCCGGCGAGACGGGGCCGCAAATGTCCCCATGAACCAGATCGAGCCACTCCGTGGCTCGGTACTTTGCTGCCGCGGGGAATGGCGTTCGCTTCTGCTTCCCAATTAGGTAGCTGGCATCCCTCACACCATGCCGTGATGAGCAAGTGCGCGGAGAGAGTCAAAATTTTGGTGCCCGAACCAGGCATGCCAGATCCAGGCCTCCTCAGTGCCCCTCGCAGCGAGGCGTACTGGCTGTGCAAGGTCGACATGGAGCATGTACAAGCGTCCAGTTCCCCGGCGAACTCAGCATAGGAGGTGACGCTGTGGGTCGCGCAGGGTGAGGACGCCGTCTTCGATCTCCATCTTGCAACGTGCCTCGTCTAGCTAACCGAGGCTCACCATGTTACTTCATAGCCGCGGGATGTAATAGACACCTGTGAGGGCGCAATGGTCCCCATTCTTGTAGGCGAAGAGCACCGTGCCACGGCCCTCGATCTGGACACGCGAGGCATCGCCGAACTTGACAGTGCCACGAACGGAGGTGTTGAGCTCGGAGAAGGTGTCCCGTGCTCCTGTCATGTGGTTGGATGCGCCCATGTCCAGGATCCATTCTGGATTAGCTGGCTCCCCTTCGTTATGGAGAGAAGCGAGCGCGCACTCCTCGTTCAAATACAACTCGCCGTTTGTGAGCTCGGTATTAGTGGCGGAAGACAACTCACAGACATGGGCCATGAGTAATGCGGCTCGTCGTCCCCGTCGGCCTACTGCGGCTCAACCACGAGGAGATTCGCCTGGGCTAGCTTCTCACGATCACGCTTCGCTTTCCGGCACTCCTTGGCCCAGTGGCCCAGTTTTCCGCAATAGCGGCATTTGTCCTTTGAGATGTCGCGGCTCGTAGCCTGGGTCGTACCAGACTTAGCATTGCTGCTAGCCCCATCACGCCCGAGACTTAGCGAGCGCGAGTTCGACGTGCTCCCCCCAGTTGCAGCGCCACGGGAGGAGTTTACGCCATTTTCCTTGTTCATGCGGGCGGACCACTCCTTCTTCGTGAGAAGAGCTTGGCCCGCGTCCTCATCGTCCGAATCCCCACGGTCCTCGACGGTGTGAAGCCGGCCGGTGAGGTCCTCGAATGACATAGTGCGAAGATCAACCAAAGTTTCAATGGACATGGCGATTTGGCGATACCTGCGTGGTACAACCCGAAGCAGCTTGCGGACAACCTTCTCTTTGGGTATCTCCTCGCTGAGAAGATGGAGGTCGCTAACCACACCCTGGAGGCGGAGGCTGAAATCCTCCACAAGTTCGCCGCTGTTGAATCGCATGGACTCAAAAGTTTGGCGAATTTTCTGCGCCTTTGATTCCCGCACTCGATCAGCGCCCACTCTCATGGATTTGAGCGCGTCCCAGGCGTCCTTGGCGTTGTCCTTCTCGGCGAGCGGCCGGAGCATCTCCGGTGGCACCGCGCGTAGGATCGCTGAGAGTGCCTGGCGGTGTTCCTGGAATGGCACGTCGCTGGTGTTGACAGCATCCCACAAGCCCTGGGCCTGTAGGTTGACGCGCATCAACACCGCCCAATCGGAGTAATTTGAGCGAGTGAGCGTGGGGTAGGAGATGGAGCCACCCTCCTTGACGACCTGCTGGACGACCATCTACCGGCCACGTTGTCGTGGAGGCGACAGCGAGTGTCGCCGGCCATTCTGCCACGGGGTGCTCGAGTAGCCAGGCGCGGGGGCCGACATTTGTGCTCTGGTACCAATTGTTAGCCGCACCCGAGAATTCTCTCGCCTAACTAGCTCTAGCTCCGATCAAAAGACTCAGACTTGAGATCAAACATTCACAGGGTCAACGTGAGGAGTTTTTGGTGCTGCTTACTTCAACCTCGCAGCGTTTTTCCGGTGTTCTTCTCCGCTTAAATAGCAACAATGAATATAGACTCGAAACAACCAACAAAGATCGAGAACGGGAGAACCGTTGAGACCTCCACCATTCGCGCCAGTACTTCATGCGACGTGTGCCATCCCCCACATCGAAGCAAGCATGGCGCGCTTACTCAACCTATTGATGAGGGAAGCTTGGCGCCATCCCCCACGTAGTATGGAAGTTGTTGATGAGGTGAGCTGTTGGAATGCTGCTTGGGTATGCTAGCGGGTGTCGGATGATCATGACCTTCCTGAGTGGCATGATCATGAACAGGGAGGCCACCATGCGTCACCACATGAGCTCCGCCGCCTCATCGTGCTTGCCCTTCAGCGCTGTGGCGATCAGCTCGTGCGGTAGCACCGCGTCCACAGCCATCCTGGCATGGCTGGTGCACACCTTGTCGAAGAAGCAGGCCACGCGGTGCTTGTCGTGCTTCAAGAACACCTCTTTGTACTGCCGCATCACCACGAACGAAACGCGCGCATACGGAAGCCCGTCCCACTTGCCGGCGCTCACGTGCACCTCCGGGAGCTCGAGCACCTTGCACAGCAGCACCAGCACCTCGCGGCGGAGCCGGTCACGGGCGGAAGGCGTATTTCTTGTCAGAGATGTTGAGGTACTCCTGGCTGGACTCGCGCGGGAAGATGCAGCGAGCGATAGCCTCGCAGAGCAGGGTCGTGCGATCGTAGGACGAGCGGAGCGACGGACACCACTGTCAGCCGGAATTCTTCTCCGGCGATGATCAGGAAGAACTCACGCGAACAGAGAACGAGACACTGGATTTTGGTGCTGTTGTAATCGCTGCAGCATTTTCCTTGTATTAACCTTCTACTTATACACAAGCTGCGCTAAAACTGGAAAGGAGCAGAAAGGAAAGGCCGAGCTAATCCCGCGCCCTCCGCCATGCACGCCATGCGCATCATGATCCTGAAATCGTGTGCCATCCCACACGCTAGGCTAGAGCATGCGCCACGATGCCGTGATACAAGGACGTGCTCGGGAGGATAACGATCCAAGCCGAGCTCAACGCTACCTCTAACAGAAAGGAAATGAGCGGGAACTCAGGAACTCAGGATTACATGTCTCACATTTCACCCCCTAAGCCTGAAGTTCCTTGCCGATCTTGACGATGCCCAGCTTCACACGCAGCTCACAGAAGCGATCATGCGAGAGCAGTTTCGTCAGAATGTCGGCGATCTGCTCCTCAGTGCAGACGTGCTCAATATCCATCTTCCCATCTCCAATGCACTCCCGAATGAAATGAAATCTGACATCTATGTGTTTGCTTTGGTCATGGAAAACGGGATTCTTACTGAGTGCTATAGCCGATTGACTGTCCATCTTCAGCAGGAAGGCCGCGCGCTCCTTGCTCTTCAGCTCAGCAAGAAGTTGTGCCAGCCATACCCCTTGACAGGCCGCCGTCGTCCCTACAATGTACTCCGCTTCGTAGGACGACAACGCAACAACCTTTTGCTTCTGGGACTGCCAAGCCACGGGGCAGGAGCCGAGGAAGAACAGCACGCCGGTGGTGCTCTTCCTTGTATCAATGTCGCCACCCATGTCGGCATCGCTGTACCCGAGCAGCTTCAGCTCCTTGCCGCCGCGCTCGTAGTAGCAGCCGTAGTCGATCATGCCCGCGATGTAGCGTAGGATCCACTTCACCGCGTTGAGGTGCTCGGTGGTGGGGTTCTCCATGAATAGGCTGACGTAGCCGACGGCGAAGGCGACGTCCGGCCGGGTGTGCACAAGGTACCAGAGGCAGCCGACGAGGCCCCTGTACTCAGTGGCATCCACCGGCGCTACTGTACTGGTCTTCGACAGCTTCAGGCGGGGCTCCATGGGAGTATGGCACGGGTTACAGCTCGCCATGCCCACGTGCTCCAGAATCTTGCGCGCGTACGCCGCCTGGGACAATTTGATCCTGTCGCCGTCTTGCTTCACCTCAATGCCCAAGTAAAAACAGAGCAAGCCCAGATCACTCATCTTGAACCTGGAGCTCATCTCCCGCTTGAACTTGGTAATCTCGTTGGCGTCATTCCCGGTGATGATGAGGTCGTCGACGTAGACCCCCACCAGCAACCGTGAAGCGCCCTCGCCGCGCGCCTAGACGGCGTGCTCAGATGCGCTGTGTTTGAAGCTGAGCGCCGCCAGCGTCTCGTCGAGCTTGGCATTCCATGCGCGCGGTGCCTGACGAAGTCTGTAGAGCGCCTTGTCCAGGCGCAGCACCTTGTCCTCATGGCCGACGATGGTTTAGCCGGGAAGCTGCCTGATGTAGACCTCCTCGACCAGCTCCCCGTTGAGGAATGCGGACTTCACGTCCATGTGGTGCACTGGCCACCCCTCCTGGGCGGCGAGCGCCAGAAGCAGCCGCACTGACTCGATGCGGGCCACGGGCGCGAAGACCTCGTCGAAGTCCACGCTCGGCTGCTGGACATAACCCTTCGCGACGAGCCGCGCCTTGTGCTTGATCACCTCACCGGCGGCATTCTTCTTCACCTTGTACACCCACTTCAACCCGATCGGCCGGTGCCTGGGTGGAAGGGGCACTAGACGCCATGTTCGGTTGCTCTCGATGGAGTCCATCTCCTCAATCATGGCGCGACGCCAGGACTAGTGCTTCTTAGCCTCGGCGAAGGTGGCTGGCTCTTCCTCGATCTGCAGATGGAGCTCAGCTACTACCTGACGCGCGGTGAGGCCAGGTGGTGACGCTGCTCCGAGGATGTTGTCAATGGTGCGGTACCTCGGCTCTACGTCGACGTTGTCGGCGTCCCAGTATTCCTCCGTGTTTGGAGGTGGCGAGACGAACTCCGGCTGGGGCAGTGGAGTCGATGCCGGTGCTGGAGTCGCAGGAGGAGGAGTCGGTGCCACAGGCGACATCACTGGTGTGCCCGCCACGTGAGCGCCGGGGCTTGCTACAGAGGTTGGTGTCACCGGGGGCTCTGGTGAGCCCGCAGTGGTGTCGGCGTCGACGCGCCCGGCGCCTAGCTCCATCGCGTGGTACTCCACGACGAGGTCTGCACTGGCCTCCAGGTCCTCATCCTCGTCCTTCCAGCTCCAGGACGTCAGCTCGTCAAAGACCGCGTCCCTAAACACGACGGCACGACGCGTCACCGGGTCGTAGAAGCGCCACGCCTTGGCGCCTGGCTCGTAGCCGATGAAGACAACCGGAGTGCCATGGTCGTCGAGCTTCTTCAGGTGCGGCTTCGTCGCCTTGACGTACGCCACGCACCCGAACGTGCGCAGGAAGTGGACATCCGGCCTGCGCCCATGCCAGGCCTCATACGGCGTCATGCCGTCGAGGCCTTGGTGGGCGCCCGGTTCAGCAAGAAGACGGCGGTGGTGACCGCCTCGCCCCAGAACATCGCCGGCATGTTCCGGCTCTTCAGCACACTATGCGCCATGGTGACAACGGTCTGGTTCCGCCGCTCGACGACGCCGTTCTGCTGCGGCGTGTACGGCGCCGTGTGCTGCCGCTCAACGCCGTGCTCGGTGCAGTACTCCTCGAACTCAACAGAGGTGAACTCACCCCCGTTTTCAGTGCGCAGCACGTGCAGACGTCGGCATGTCTCCACCTCCACCTTCGCCTGGAACTTCTTGACGGTGACGAGCGTGTTGTTCTTGGCGGTGAGCAGCGCTACCCACATGTACCTGCTCCGATCATCAACCAGCAGGAGGAAGTACTGCTTATCGCCGGGTGTCGCCGGCGTGATGGGGCCGCACAGGTCGCCATGGACCAGGTCCAGCAGCCCCTCCGCCCGCCTCTTCGCCTGCGACGAGAACGGACTCCTCTTCAGCTTGGTGGTGACGCAGTCGGTGCAGAGCTGGTGCACGTGCTCGATGTGGGGCAGCCCGTGCACCATGCCCCGCTGCTCGAGTTTGCGCAGGGCGTCGAAGTGGAGGTGGTAGTAGTGCTCGTGCCATAGCCACGCGCTGTCGCTGGCGTGCGCGACCAGGCAGAGCTGCCGCCCAATCTTCACGCGCAGCAGGTACAGCTAGTTTGCCGAGCGCTGGACTCGCGCGATCAAGCGCCCTTTGTCGTCGCGGATGCAGAGGACGCCGTGCTTGGTGTGGACGTTGCAGCCACCATTATCGAGCTGGCCGAGGCTGATGATGTTGGTGGTCAATCTCGGGATGAAGTACACCCCCGTGAGCGGGAGGTGCTCGCCGGTCTTGCCCTTGAACAGCACGGTGCTGGATCCCTCGATCGTGACCTCTGAGCCGTCGCCAAACTTGACGGTGCCGCGGATCACCGTGTCGATGTCAATGAAGGCGTCCCGGCAGCCCGGCATGTGGTTGGTCGCCCCGCTGTTGAGGTACCAGAGGCTGTCGTCGCGCTCCGTCTCCCCATCGAGCTTCGCGAAGACCTTTCCCTCTACGACGCGCAGGGGCCGGCGCTCGGACGAAGGAGCTGCGGCGGCACGTGGTGGCGGCGGCACATTGGGGAAGACAGTGGCTCGGGCCATCAGCAGCGTGGGCTCCGAGTCTTCTTCAGCCTGCGCGATGTGGGCCTCGCCCTTTGGCTTGCTGCGGCAATCCTTGGCCCAATGGCCGTATTTGCCGCAGCGCTTGCACTGGTCGCGGTTGGGGGCCTGTCCTCCGTCGGATTGGGCCTTGCTGCCGTCGCGTGGCCCGAAGCCGGAGCTCTCTCCCTTGCCGCGCCCACGGCCACGCCCGCGGCCGTCGCGCTTCTTGCCGCTAGCGCCGCTGGAGCTGCTCCCGCTGCCCTTCTCCTCGGACTCACGGAGCTTAAGCCTGGCGAGCCACTCCTCTTCACAGAGAAGCAGCCGGCCCTGGTTGTCGAGGATGGGCGCCGGCTTGTGCCGTTGATCGACGGCGCGCAACCTGCCGGTCACCTCCTCGACGGAGATGTTGTTGATGTCGGAGCAGGGTCTCGATGGAGATCGCCACCTGAGCGAGGTGCTCTGGCATGACCTGCAGCATCTTCCGCACTACCTCAGTGTCGGTGACGTTGTCGCCGAGGAGGCGCAGATCAGCAGCGAGCCCGGTGATGCAGTTCGTGAAATCTTCCGCGTTCTCCACCTCCTTCCACACCTGGGCGCTGAACTCACGGCGAAGCTGCTGCGCGTTGGCCTCGCGCACCCGCTGGACCCCGACGCGGATCCGCTTGATCGCCGCCCACGCTGCTGCCGCCGTTCTCCTTTCACGAAGACCGGCCAGCATGTCAGGCGAGACGGAGCGCAGGATTGCAGCGAGCGCCAGCCAGTCGTGGCGGTACATGATCTCCTCGCCTTCCTCCAGCTCGACGGCGTACCACCACCCTGCCGCCTCCAAGTTCACCTGCATCAACATCGCCCACTCCTGGTAGTTGGTGCGTGTGAGCATGGGGAACTAAGTCCCGGTGGCGGATGTCTCCCCGACGGTGCGGTGGATCACGACCTCGCGGTGCCCTCTGCGTGGCGCTGGTGAGGGCGAGACGCGACGACCTCGTCGCTCTACACGGCCACCGCCCGGCGGAGCGGAATGGTGGTCCATCCCTCCTCGTCACGGCTCTGGTACCAAATGTCAGCCGGAATTCTTCTCCGGCGACGATCAGGAAGAACTCACGCGAACAGAGAACGAGACACTGGATTTTGGTGCTGCTGTAATCGCTGTAGCATTTTCCTTGTATTAACCTTCTACTTATACACAAGCTGCGCTAAAACTGGAAAGGAGCAGAAAGGAAAGGCCGAGCTAATCTCGCGCCCTCCGCCATGCACGCCATGCACGTCATGATCCTGAAATCGTGTGCCATCCCACACGCCAGGCTAGAGCATGCGCCACGACGCCGTGACACAAGGACGCGCTCGGGAGGATAACGATCCAAGCCGAGCTCAACGCTACCTCTAACAGAAAGGAAATGAGCGGGAACTCAGGAACTCAGGATTACATGTGTCACAACCACTTGGCCGCGAGCCCGATCGCGCCTATCGCTTCCTGTTCGACTGTGTCGCCCAGTTCTTCGCCGACCTCCTCACCTCCGACCTCGAGCAGCTCGCCCCCGGCGGCAAGCGGAGGAAGATCGGGCTCGCCACCAAGTGGTGCCCCACACTGGGCTCGTCGTTCGACCGGACCACGCTGCTCTGCGAGGCCATCGCCCGCCGGTTCTTCCCGCGCGACTCCAACCACGACTACGCCGATGTGTCGGAGGAGCATTACACCTACCGCGTGCTCCACCGTCTCTGTCGAGAGGTACTGCTGCCGCTGCGAAAGGTCCTCGAGCTTCCCGAGGTGTACATGAGCGCCCAGTGGGTCCGAGCTGCTCTACAGCCGCGTGGCCTCGGTGGCCATGACGTGCTACAATGCCCTGTTCAAGAAGCACGACGAGGTGTGCTTCGACATGTACCTTGATGACGTCGAGGCTGGCAAGGCCAAGATCGAGGCTGGCGCGCTCCTACCCCACGAGATTGCCACCGCCGCCTACCGCGGCGAGGACGACGATGTGTCTGAGCTGCAGTGGTTTCACATCGTGGAGGCCTCCGCAAGAAAGGGTCGTTGAGCAACTGCATCTGCGACGTGTATGAATGGCACGACAATGGAGGTGTGTGTTGCGCTGGGCTTGCTCATCTCAGAACTCAGCGAGAAGCCGTGGGCGGGCAGGGTGATCACGTTCAGCCAGTATCCCTAGATCCACAAGATCGAAGGAAAATCCTCCGGGAGAAGACGAGCTTCGTTCAGCGGATGCAATGGGACATGAACACCAACGTCCAGGCGGTGTTCGACCGCATACTCCGCACGGAGGTGGACGGCTGGCTGGCAGTGGGGAAAAATGCAAAAACCACCCTAAAAGTCACTTAGATTTTAACTCTCCTCAGAAGTTGTTTGGTTAAAAAAAACCCTTAAAAATTTAGCTTTGTTGAAAAAACCCCCAAACATTTAAAAAAATAAAACCAAATCAAAAAAATTCTAAAAAAAAACTAGAGACAATTCTAAGATCTTCTATGATTTTTTTCTTCAAAAATAATATCATTTGCATCATATTTCATAGAGAGGAAGTTTGAAAAAAAAAACGTGCAGCTCATTTATTAACTCATGTTATTTTAACTTTGTCATGTCTACCATTATTTTTCCTATACAAATCATTGTTTAAGTAAACTAATAAAAGTGGTTTCACTAATTTTAGGGTGTTATGGATTAATTATGAATTAATCTATTTGTAACACATTTACTCAATCCTGCATGTCCTGCACGTTACAATAACTATTTCAAGATTCCATGTATTTTTAGAAGATAGAGGATCATGTAAAAAGACTAAAAACATGGGTTTTATGAATTTTGGATTAGTAAATAATTAACTATGCATTTAACTCGAATTAATAAATGAGCTGCACACTTTTCTTTTTTTCAAACTTACTCTCCATGAAATATGATGCAAAGGATATTATTTTTGAAAAAAAAATTCACAGAAGTTCTTAGAATTGTCTCTAGTTTTTTTAGAAAAAAATTTTAAATTTTTTTTTGAATTTTTGGGGATGTTTTCGCAACAAAATCGAATCTTTGGGGGCATTTCGCTAAAAAAACTTTTAGGGGAAAGTCAAAATCCAAGTGACTTTTGGGGGGGGGGGGGGTTTGCATAAGATGATCAGGACCATCTTCGTGTTCAGCAACATGGAGTTCGACGAGCCATCGGCGAACCCGTGGGAGACGGACTGCCCGGCCATCTACCGCAAGTACAGGGATGCCGGGTTCCGCGATGCAGTGCCGCAGAATTTATTCTGGAACCTGCGGGACTAGAGCTCCATGCCAGTGACATCGACGCAGCCAGGGGTTGCGATGGTGAGCGGCTTCTCCAAGAACTTTGTCAAGCTGTTCCTGGAGAACGATGGTGTGGTGAATCGTGATGGCGAGCTCTATATAAGGAGAGGCATGGGTAGGGCGTGTTGAGATTGAGTCACTCTGAAATCCTAGTTGCAGTCTTCGACATGATCTCCCAAATCACTAGCCGCACGTGCGGTGCTAGCACTGCTGCTCGGCGTTTTGCCCAGTACGTGTGGATACCATAGAGGCGCTACTGCTATCGTGGCGCTGATCTTCTCGGTGAGTTGAACTGATCGGAGTTGGTCGAGGAGCACGACCACCTACTAGAAGTTGGTCGAGGAGCATGACCACCTGCATGGGGCTGGTCGCGGATCTAATCGAGAAGCTGTTCGACACTGGATCGGTCTATTCCAACTCTTCTTCCATTGCAATGTGCGTCGAGCGGTAACGATCTAAGATCTCCTACTAGTATGATTTCTTGGGTTAACAGTTGACTCCACCGTGGATGCCTCAATGGAATAGAGTGTTGAACGGAGGAACCGGACTTTGTTGGACATGGTCCAGTCCATAATTAGCCAATCTGATCTTCCATTATCCTTCTGGATATACTCTAGAAACTGCTACGTTCACTTTAAATAGGGTTCCATCTAAAGCTGTAGAGAAGACACCAAATGAGATATGGACGAGAAGCATCCCGGGTTCTCTTTCCTTAAGATCTGGGGTGTTGAGGCCTATGTAAAACGTTTGACGTCAGATAAGCTCACTCCCAAATCAGATGCATGCTTTTTTGTGGGGTATCCTAGGTGTTGGAGAAACAGTTCGTCTTGCCCCAGCAAGTACGGTGAGAGTTTCTTCTAAGGAGGAGACTCAAGCATGGATACGAAGTTTAAGAGGAATGAACACCACGAATATATTGATGGTAGAAAAAATGGACCGATCTGGGGGGGAGTGTTACAGAATGACTTGGTATTTTCCACCTCTGTGTTTTTCTACCGTCTTGCCCTCCCCTTTGCCCAGGCGACCAGGGCTCCTATTTATAGGGCCATGCGTAGCCTGGTGTACAAGTTATCACAATGTACAAATATCTAGGATATGACTGAATCACCAGGTCTTATCACGGATAACTACTTTCTACCCTTCTTGGGAGATAATATCCACCGTAGTAACTATTGTGGTGCCTGCCCCCTAAAGGGGGCGAGCCGGTAGCCAATTGCGGCCCAGTACCACACCGCTAGGGGTGTCAGGATAGGTACCATCATGCTGGGGTGTCAGAGAATCGTCCACTAGCCTTGGTATTTAATGCCAGTCACTTCCTCATAAGCAAAGTACGACTGGTTCTTCCCTTTTGGCAGATTTTTCCTGAGGCCCGATGACTCACCTAGTAACCTCCGGGAAGCCGACCGGGCAGTGGGAGGCCAAAGCCTTAGGGACCGGGCCTTCGGGAGGCTGAGCTTCGGAAAGCCAGGGCTTTGGAAGGGGGAGGCTGGGCTCTGGAAGGTCGGGGCTTCAGAAGGCGGAGACAGGCTTAGCCTTTGGGAAGCTGAGCTAATTAAGCCAAGGGGCTGTCGAGGGTCCTTAATAATGACCCCTAACAGTAGCCCCTTGTGGGGACGGCCAGCGGAGCGGTCGGGCTCGCAGTTCCTTCGGAGCAGGGCCCCCGGCGGTCCCTGGCTTGTGGTTGATGGCTCGTGGTTCGATAATAGCTTGGCTTGCCCGGGTGATGGAACAGCCTGTTGGATGACGTTGGCAACAAGGGGCATTGAATACGCCCTGGGGAGAGGTGTAGTCCTGCCCTATCTGGCAGAGCATGGGACGTGTGTCATCTTGTCATTGAGGGGGGGGGCAAGGGAGTCGGTTTTGCTCCCCCCTGATTTCAGCCTGGCAGGCGAAAGGACGGCGCGTGCGCCTGCCGCCTGGAGGGGGCAAGTTGCTCCCTATTTGTAGCAGGAGGGGGATTGCCAGAGCAACCCTTTGCCGACTCCTCGTTCTCATCTGCCTTTGTCTTCGGCGCCTTTTACCTTGCGTGAGTTGTTCCTTGATCTCTACTCCCCTCTCTCTCATAATTCAGCGCCTTTCGCCACCCTCTTGCTGTTCATATGGCTGACCTGAGTACCCCGAGTCAAACCAAAACTTGGGCTGCGGGGGAGATGGCCGGAGTCGCTGTGGCGGGGGACCCTCAGGTGTCATCGGCTTCCCCGTTGCTGATGGGGCCGCCGCCGGTAGTGGAGCTCTGGCATGCCAGCAAAAGCCACACCCGGCAAACCACCGCGCTGGGATCGTCTGTCAACGGTGACGAGGAGCTCAACCGGGTGGTTAAGGAGGGTAAGATCCCCTCTTGAGCCGTTGCACGGCCTTTGCTGGGCGAGGAGGTCCCAAAACCTCTGGCTCATGTGGTCGTGGTGTTTGAAGCTTTCTTCAAGGTGGGCCTGGGTTTTCCTTCAGTGCTGTTGCTTGAAGAGGTGCTCCGCCACTTCTGCGTGGAGCTCCCGTAGCTCCACACCAACGCCATTGCTCGCCTGGCCACCTTTGAGTGGGCATGCAAGCGGAAGGGTGTGAAGGGAGGGCGGATTTCTTCGCGGCCCTCCACTTTGCCACTTGCCAGCTGAAGTTGATCAAGATCGAGGGGACGAAGAGGCCCCTTAGTTTTAGGAGTATCAACTTCCAAATACGGCCGCAGTATCGCGATGCCTTCCCAGTGAAGGCCATCTACGGCCGGTGGTATACTGGTTGGTTGCAGTGGTTGTTTTACTACAGCATCGGCCCTGCATCGCCCCTTTGCTCCAAGAACCGATATATCGCGTATGTTTCGGAGCCAGAGACGGGGATTACGGACGACCAGTTCACCTCACGGCTGGCCCTTCTCCGGAGGGTGGCCGAGAAGATGAGCATGCGTGACCTCGTTGAGGAGTTTACCATGTTGCATGTCCGGCCCCTCCAAACGGGCTGGAACTGCGTTTTTGAGCAACGTGCGGAAGAGTGGCTGAAGGTATATTCTGGTTTGCCCGTCAACGCTGGTGAGTTCCTTTTGTAGTTGGGTTCTCGATCTGCCGATGTGAGCTGTCTTTTTTCTTTCAGAGAGCTGCCTCCTGCTGGAGTGTGCGACAGAGATCGCGGAGGTGATCCTGGCCCCCCTACTATTACGAAGCAGGAGCGGCAGGTGGCCCTAGCACGGAGTTGGGAGTGGTACAATCATGTCTGCTTTTACCTTGGCGTGGGGCTCCGACGTGGTGGGATCCTCTAGAGCCTAGGGCTGCTGGAAAATGAGAGTGTGCAGGCCCCTCCCATTCGTACATGAACGCTCCAGGCCCGGCGGCCTTTAGCATCCGGAGGCTCGCATAATAGTTCGATGTCTGAGTCGTCGAAGGTGCCCCTATCTCGCAAGAAGCGTCTGAGGCGGGTTAGGAGTGTGAGCGATCAGTCCGGAGGCGAGGGCCAGGGTGGCGACTATGACCGGGGGAAGGACCGGGCCTCCCCGGATATTGCGGGTCACGGCCAGAGCCAACGGCGAGGCATGGCCTCCGTGGACTTCGACATCGGTCTTGTTGACTCAGATACTGAGGATGCTACGGGTCCTCTTGTAAGAGGTTCGGGGGAACCAGGTGTGGTTTGCTTTGTTAGTCATACCCTTTTGGTCGTGTGCTGGGATCTTAATTTGTATTTCTTTTTTGTAGCGACCTTTGAGGTGGATGCGACCTTGACTCCACCCCTCAGGGCCTCGGAGGCCCAACAAAGATCGGGGACTCCTTCGGAGGGGTCTCCAAGGGTCGTCTTGGGGGACGTGGCTTCGTTCCTGCGAGGCCCGGAGTCAGCTGGTGGCCTGCCTACGGCGGCTGGTGCCTGAGGTGCCGTGCCGTCCACCGGGAGTCCCTTCGAAGTAGTTGAGGGGGGCCCTAGACTCGGGATCTTGACCACGGATGACTTCGCGTTGCGCCCAGAGGCGTCAAGGGATTTCGCTGTGGCCTCCTCTCTGCTTCGGAGTGGGGAGGTTGAGCGATCGTTGGCCCAGCGTCCCCTGGAGGAGTTGGAGGCACGATTGGCGGTGGCGACCCTTCAGGTCGGTAGTATTAGTTATGATCACCAGATCCGGTGTTGGGTCCTGGGTAGATTATGTTGTCTTTTTGCATCTTTTTGTGGTGCTTTGCAGCATGTAATTTTGATGAGGGCGCTGGGAGGTGGTGGACGCCAGGCTTTGGAAGAGGCCCAAAAACGGGCAGTGTCCATGGAGGGCCGTCTTCATGAGGAGATGGTGCTTCGTGAGCATGCGGAGGCTGGGACGCGGAAGGCTGCGAGACCTCCGGGAGGTGAAGGAGGTTGCCGATGCAGCCAACGTAGCCCGTGTGTCCGCCAAGAGTGTCGTTGACACCTTTCGGGTGGCGGCGGTAAATATGCGGCGAGAGCTGGAGGAGGTTCGGGCATCGGAGGGGGCACTGCATTCGGAGTGACAGCAGTTAACGGCTCTAGTGTCGGAAGTGGCCCAGATTACCTTTGATGCGTTGAGCGGCCTAGGGGCTCGGTGTCCGCCACTACCCTTTGACTCGGAGGCGTCGGTCATGCCACTCTTCTAGTTTTGGTTTGCCGTGAAGGTTATGGTTAGGGCCGCGCAGGTCTATGCAAGGTCCAGCGCTCGTGTAGCTGCTGCACTTTAGCTGACCCTGCTGCACCAGGAGGGGATTGGTCCTTTTGAAGCATTGGTGCGGCAGGTGTCGAACTTCGTGGTCGAGGCCTTCCAGCCAGAGGCACCTTTGTTGGAGATTGGCGCAGCCTTAGAGAGCTTCCATCGCAGCGCATGGGCGCAGCATGGCCAGAGCGTGACGTTGCGCTTTATGGCCGGTCAAGG
The DNA here is from genome assembly GCF_958298935.1 of Phragmites australis. Lineage (NCBI taxonomy): Eukaryota > Viridiplantae > Streptophyta > Magnoliopsida > Poales > Poaceae > Phragmites > Phragmites australis. The sequence continues at coordinate 12,997,769 of NC_084936.1, read as the reverse complement.
GACTCCGGGTGCCTCATGGGGCCTTCGCCCGAGTTCTTCGTTGGGAGGACTGGTGCTTCACCCGAAGTCCACGGGCGCTTCACTGCCCTCTGGGGGAGCTTTGTCTAGTGTTGTTGCCCCTTCGGAGTCAAGCGTGGATGCCCCAGAGGTGAAGCTCTATCGCGGCTGTCTTTGTTTTCTTTTCTTTCCCAGGGTGGGGGGCTGAGTTCTAGTATGTTGACCGCCTCCTTCTGCTTTATGTATATAATCCTTCCATTATTTGATGGAAACCACACCTGTCTTCCTGTGTTTTACCTGTGTTGTTTCTGGATTGTTTGAGCCTTTGAGTTTTAACCTGAGTCTGCTCTGCATGTATAGGTACGGCGGCCCGAGGCCGGAGGAGGCCTTGTCCCTACCATGGATAGTGCCTCTGGGGAGGGATCTAGTGTGTCTGGTGCGTTAGGGGCTACTCCGTTCGTTCGTCAGCGGAGTCGCTTTGTTATGCCCCACGATTCCGATGGGCGTGTTGATCCGCAGGTGGCTGCCAATATTTTGGTTAAGGTCGAGCCGGAGGATCCCCCGGTGTCCACTCCGGATGTATGCTTTACCGCAAGAGATGATTGATGTGCGTCCCGAACGGCCTGGGAGGTTGTCGGATCACGCTTCTTACGGCACTTCATCCTTCCCTGGGGTTCTGACGGAAGGGTGCCTTGGAAATTCTCGAGTCTATCTTGGGTGAGGAGAAGGTGGAGGAGGCACAGGCCACGGACGCCTCGTCGGTGGGGCAAGGGGAAGAGCTAGACTACTCAGTCTTCGACTTGTATCCCTTCCCAGCGGATCTTTCCTCTTCCCCGGGTCGAGTCTCTGTTTCGGGCACAAGCCCCTTTGGTGGAGGGGGCACGCGTCGGCCTCCCGTGCGCAGTTGTCGTGGATGACTCTCCAAGTCCAGTGGTGTGTCCGGGAGGTGTGGCGGTCAGGCACCCTTGTCTTCCTGTAGTGGTACAGGGGTCGTAATAGGCTAGCCAGTTTGCTAGGCATAGATTCGATGTACAATGGTTAACTGTATAAAAAGACTTTTGTATGTTCTTTTTCCTCTCCCTTTTTTATGATATATCGCGCCGACGTTTCGCCTGTGCCCCTTGTCCCAGCCCCTTCGCATCCTGTGGTTGTTTGGTGGCCGTGGGGTGCGAGACTTTGAGGGGCATCGGAAGGGTCAGGTGACAGACTCAGTTTTGTTGGGGTTTTTATCCCCTCGCCATGCCTAGGGCGGCCTGGACTTAGAAATTACGGGGGGTGTTATGCCTGTCCGGTATGAAGGCACTACCTTCAAGATGCCAGAGCGGTCTTTGCCTATCCGACATTTTAGGTTTCCTAGGCCCAAATGATGACGGACGGAATGCCTGTCCAGCACGAAGACTTTTGTCTTCAAGATGCTGGAGCGGTCTTTGCCTATCCGCCACATAGGTTAGCTAGACCTTAAAGATGGCGGACGGAATGCCTGTCTAGCACGGAGGCTTATGCCTTCAAGATGTTGGAGCAGTCTTTGCCTATCTGTCACGTAGGTTAGCGAGACCTTAAAGATGGCGGACGGAATGCATGTCCAGCACGTAGTCTTATGCCTTCAAGATGCTGGAGCGGTCTTTGCCTATCCGCCACGTAGGTTGACGAGACCTTAAAGATGGCGGACGGAATGCCCGTCAAGCACGGAGGCTTAAGCCTTCAAGATGCTATGGTTTTTTTTTGGGTATTGAGGTTGGGGTTCTTTATACATAATACTTGCGGAGGGTCTCTGCGTTCCAACTATGTTCGAGGGGGTCCCCTCTGTATCGGCCAGTCGGTAGGAGCCGGTCTATTAGACTTGAGGACTAGGTATGGGCCTTCCCATTTGTTTTGTAGCTTTCCCGGGGCTAGGGCGCGTCGAAGCACTAGTTCGCCGGGTTTGAAGTTTCACGGCGCAACCCTTGGATCATACCAAGCCTTAGTTTTCTTAATGTAGTGATCTAAGTTCTGAATTACGTGGAGCTGCGTGCCTTCAATAAGGTCGAGGCATAGCTCCCTTTCTCCGTCAGTTTGTGGGAGTTGTACCCTGAGTGAGCAGGCCTTGACCTCGGTGGGGGTCATGGCTTTGTTTCCGTATAGGAGGCGGAAGGGTGTGAACCCGGTGGCCCGCGTGACTGCGGAGGGACCATAAAACCTTGGGTAATTCATCGACCCATAGGCCTCAAACTAAGCCAACAAGGTGTCGATTTAGACCGAAGAGGATGTTGCTGTTGGCCCTTTCGACAGTGCATTGGATTGAGGGTGTCAAACTGCTATGAAGCATAATTTGATGCTAAGGTCGACAGAGAACTATCTAAAAGGCCCGGAGTTGAATTGTGTGCCGTCTCCACCGTGAGCTATCTTGGGACACTGAAGTGGCAGATTATGTTCTTATAGAAGAATTTATGGACATTTTTTGATGTGATCGCAATGAGGGGTTTGGCCTTGACCCATTTGAAAAAATATTCCAATGCGACCACTGCATACTGGAGGTTTCCTTTGGCGTGGGGAAATGGACCGATGAGGTCCATACCCCAATGAGCCAGGGGGCAGACAGGGGCAATTGGTTGCAAAGGAGTTGAAGGACGGTGGCTTCCTCGTCCCATCCATTGGCATCCTTGGCAAGTGCGGACGAGTTCTTCCATGTCGGACATGATCGTAGGCCAATAGAGCCCCTGGCGATGTGCCTTATCGGCCAGAGCATGAGGCACCAGATGACTGCCGCACAGGCCTTCATGTATTTCCCTGAGGAGGGTGGTTCCTTCTTGTTTAGTAATGCATCGAAGGAGGGGAGCGCAGACACCTGTCTTGTAAAGGGCGTTATTTATGAGATGGTAGCCCCTGGCGCGATATTGGATGTGGTGAAATGCAATTGGGTCGTTCGGTTCTATTGTTCCTCTTAGGAACGATAGGAGGGGAGCCCTCCAGTCCACAGTTTGGATGGGGAGGATGGCGACGGCTGTCTCGTCAAGGGTTTTGGCAGTCGGGTGGTGCAGGGTCATGAGGAAGGTGCCTATTGGTGGGTTTTTGCCCGTGGCTGTAGCTTTTGCTAAGGTGTCTGCCTACTTGTTGTCCGCCTGTGGTATGTTTCATATTGATACATCGCGAAAGTGTGCCTTGGCTTTGCAAATGGCCTCGAGGTATGTTATCATGTCTGGATGGCGGACTTGGAAGTCCTTGTTGACGTGATCAGCGATGATTTGAGAGTCGGTTCGGATGATGACTCTCGCTGCTCCTAAGGCTCAGGCCTTTCGGAGGCCTAGGAGGACGGCCTCGTATTCGGCTATATTGTTGGTCGTCTTGAAATCTAGGAGAGCGGCGTATTGAACCTACTAGCCTGTGGGGAAGATGAGGACTACGCCAGCTCCGGTGCTCGTGGAGCAGCACTCCATCGGTGTAGATGGTCCAGATGTCTTGGGTGGGCGTAGTGTTTGGTTCGGTTGTTGCCGGGGTCCATTAGGCGATGAAGTCTACCAAGATTTGGGATTTTACAGCGAAAGGTGTGCTTTTACCACTAAGGGGGTTAACTCTACCGCCCACTTGCCGATGCGTCCCGTCGCCTCCCGGTTGCGAAACATGTCGCTTAGTGGGTACGAGGTTGGGGTGATGTCGTAGGCAAGGAAGTAGTGCCGGAGCTTGCGCGAGGCCATTAGCAAGGCGTAGGCTATTTTTTCGAGCTCAGTGTAACGTTTCTTGGCCCTAGCTAAGGCCTCCAAGACGTAGTATATAGCCCTTTGAGTAGGGCGACCGCCACTTTTTTCCTCTCGTACCAGGGCGGCGCTGATGGCGGATGCGGAGACGAATAGGTATAGGAGTAGTCCTTCACCGGGGAGGGGCATCGTGAGTGTTTCGAGGTTGGAAAGGTGCGCTTTAAGGGCCATGAATGCTGCCTGGCAGTCCAATGTCCACCTAAACGGCTCGGAGCCCCCTTAGCATTTTAAAGAAAGGGAGGTTGTGCTCAGCGGATTTCGCGAGGAAGCGACTGAGGCTGCGAGGCGGCTGGCTAGATGTTGTACTTCTTCAGGATTGGCTGGAGGTGACATTTCTATGATAGCACAAATCTTGCCCAGGTTGGCCTCGATGCCTCTTCGGGAGACAAGATACCCTAGCATTTTTCCACCTCTAGCGCCAAATACGCGTTTTTCTGGGTTTAGCCATACGCCAGTGGCTTGAAGGCTGTTGAATATTTCTTGTAGGTCGGCAACATGGGTGGCTTCTAGTTGGCTTTTTACCACGATATCATCTACATAGGCCTCAACGTTGCAGCCCAACTGGTGTTGCAGCACCTTGTGTACTAGGCGGGAGAATGTGGCCCCAGCGTTTCAAAGACCAAAGGGCATCCGGACGTAGCAGTATACTCTGAAGGGGGTAATAAAGCTGGTCTTGTTCTCATCCTCTGTTGCCATCCACACCTGGTGGTATCCGGAGTAGGCATCGAGGAAGCTTAGCATTTCACAGTGGGCAATAGAATCCACTAGCTGGATCCCGGGGGCATACTTTGTTTTATGACGTGAAATCGATGCACATACGCCATTTTTCATTATATTTTTTGACCAGGACGGTGTTGGAGAGCCAATTGGAGTGGATAACCTCTCGGATAACACTGGCTTTCAGCAGCTTCTGGACTTCTTCTTTTGCGGCTTCTGCCCACTCCAGGGAGAGCTTGCGAAGCGCCTGGCGTACAGGCCTTGCCTTCGGGTCGATCTGGAGCAAGTGCTTGATGATGCTATGGTCGACTCCTAGGAGGTCCTGTGAGGACCATGCGAAGATGTAAAGGTTACTCCATAAGATGGCTAGAAGTTGGGTTTCTTGCACGGAGGTGAGGTCTGCCCCTATTTGGAAGGTCCAGTTGGGTTGGTCTTGGTGTATGGGGACTAGCTTTATGTCCCCTTCTGGCTGTGGCCACGGAGGGTAGCGGTGCCCGAGGTGCGCTTTCAGAGGATCTTTCGAGTCCTCCCATGTCATAGTGTGGATATGGTAACTGGGGAGTGGAGCAGGGTGCCCATACTCGATGCGTCTAGCGAGGTCTTGGTCGCCGTGGATGGTTATTAGCCTCTGGGGTCTGGGTATTTTCAGGCAGAGGTAATTGTGATGGGGTAGCTCCGAATCTGTTCAGGGTCCCCCATCCTAGGATGGCATTGTAGGAGTATGGTACGTCCACGACATCGAAGGTGATAGCCTCGAATCTTGATGCAGAGCCCTCGCCGAAGATGACTGGGAGTTCTATCTGTCCTAGGGTGTTGAGGGGGGCTCCATTGAATCCTTGGAGGGGTCTGCTACTTGGTGAGAGCTGGCTTTGCGAAATTTGGAGCTAGTCGAAGGCATGCATGAATAGGAGGTCCGCTGAGCTACCTCCGTCGACCAGTATTCTTCGGACCTCGACTTCAGCGACATTGGATGAGGGGACCAGGGCATCAGAGTGGGGAAATTTTGCCCCTTCGGAGTCGTCGACGGTGAATGTTACGGGGGCGTCGGCCCAGTTGGGGGCCTGTCTGTGGATGCAAGTTGCTCCTATGTGGTGCAACTCATGGGCGTAGTCTTGTCGCTGTTGTTTCGAAGTGCATCCAGAGCTCCCTCCGCCGGTAATGGCGAGGTCGTTCCATTTGCCCTGCGCTCCTTCATCACCGTGCGGTTCTAGGGATGACTAGGGTGGTGAAGGTAGGGCCAGCTCCGGAGGAGTTTATGGGGCCAGGTGGTCTACCCGTCGGTTGTCTGATGGCCTGTGATCTTCGGACTGCCCCTTGGGGGCCCCACCGTTGGAGGCGAAGGCCGCCTGTCTCCCAAAGTACTCCTCTCGAAAGGTGGTGAGGGTTCAACAGTTATCGGTATTGTGCCCTCGTCCCGCGCCGTGTAGAGTGCACCAGGATTCTTCCTCGAAACGTTGGTTTGAGGCATGGCTTCTCTCTAGGAGGCCTACGGAGCATCCTCGATCGTGTCCCCTGGGGTGGCTATGGTTTGGAGCCCCACAGCTTGGGCTGATATTGCTGATGTTTTGACGTTGCCGTTGCCACCCCCTTTGGGACCCGGCGGTAAGGGCCTCCTCGAAGCTCCTTTTTGTCGGGGGAGCTGAGGCGTGTGACAATTCGGCCTGTGAGTGTGGTCTCTCGGTACTGGCATGGAAGCTTCGCCAGCTTGTGAGCGCCTCCGGTTGAGCTTTTCCTCCTCTTCCCGCGCATATTCCTCAAACTTGCTCATGAGGATTTCTACCATGCGTATTGGGCACTGGTTTAGTCGATCATACAGGGGGCCTTCGAGCAGGCCCTGGGTTGCGGCATCGATGACTGAAGAATCCGATATGCCCCTAATCTGGGCTTTGGTCTGGGAGAACCTTCGAAAGTAGTCCCGGAGGGTTTCATCTGGCCCCTGCCTGATAGTGAATAGGTTGTCAGAGGTTACTGGTTCGATGAAGGTGCCCTGGAAGTTGCTGCGGAAGAGGTCTCGGAGTTGGGACCAGGTGTGAATGGTGCCGGGGTCCAGCGCCCAGAACCAGTGTATGGCCACCCCTTCTAGGGCGAGGGGGAAGCATTTAGCCATGGTGGCCGGTCCACCCCCGCTGGCCTCTATGGCTAGGGCGTAGGATCGGGCGAACTCGTCGGGGTCTGAATCACCTTTAAATTTCGACAACTTTGGGGTCCAGAAACCCTCTGGGAACGGCGTAGCCTGTAGGTCGGCCCGCAGGGGAGAGTCGTGGTCCTGCAGGGGGTACTCACGGCGCCGGCCCTGGGGCTCTGGGGACTGAACGGGTCATGTCCTTGCGTCGAGGAGCTCACCTGTTTGTGGAGCTTGGGTCAAAAACGCGCCGACCGTCCTGGGAGCGGCAGCGAAGGTGTGGGCACCTTCCTGCTTGACCTGTAGGGCCATCCATAGCTCCTCCATCTGCGCTAGGAGTGCCGTCAAGAGTGATTGCTGCTTGGGCAGAGCGGTGTTTCCGGCGGCAGCATCGACCGTAGCCCCTAGGGGCGCAGCGGGGGTCTCGTCTTGCTGCTGCTGGGTTTTCGGGGTAAAGAACCCTTCGGTGTTACCCGTGGCTATAGTTATGGCTGGGTCAATGGTCGCTGTAAGGTTCCCATTCCCCCTGGCTGGGGGGTTGTTGTCGGTGCCAGCCGCGTATAGCCGGCTGGACTGTCGCGAATGCGTGACTGGGCGGTCGGCTGCTACCGATGCGGCCTTGGTGGTCTTTTTCTTGTGTGGCCTCCTACCTCTCTTAGCACTTCGGTGTTCGAGTCCCCATGGACGGTGCACTGTTGGAGCAAGAGTTCATCTTGCCCCAGCAAGTACGGCAAGAGTTTCTTCTAAGGAGGAGACTCAAGTTTGGACACGAAGTTTAAGAGCAAGGAACACCACGAATGTATTGATGGTAGAAAAAATGGATCGATCTAGGGGGAGTATCACAGCGTGACTTGGTGTTTTTCCACCTCTGTGTCTTTCTACCATCTCGCCCACCCCTTTTCCCAGGCGACCAAGACTCCTATTTATAGGACCATGCGTAGCTTGGCGTACAAGTTATCAAATGTACAAATATATGGGATCTGATCGAATCACTAGGCCTTATCTAGAATAAATACTTTATACCCTTCTTGGGAGATAAATATCCACCATAGTAACTATCATGGTGCCTACCCCTTGAAGGGCGCAAGCCGATCGCCAATTGCGGCCCAGTGCCGCACCACTAGGGGTGTCAAGATAGGTACCATCGTGCTAAGGTGTCAGAGCGGCGTCCACTAGCCTAGGCATTTAATGCCGGTCACTTCCTTGCATGCAAAGTACGACTGGTTCTTCCCTTTTGGCAGATTTTTCTTGAGGCCTAATGACTCACCCAGTAACCTCCGGGATGCCGGCCCGGGCAGCGGGAGGGTGAAGCCTCGAGGATTGGGCCTTCGGGAGGCTGAGCTCCGGAAGGCCAGGGCTTCCGAAGGGGGAGGCTTCAAGAGGCCGAAGCCTCAGAGACCAAACCTTCGGGAGGCTGGGCTCTAGAAGGCCGAGCCTTCAGAAGGCGGAGACAAGCTCAGCCTTTGGGAGGCTGAGCTAATTATGCCAAGGGGTCGTTGGGGTCCTTAATAATGACCCCCAACACTTGGGAAACCAAGGGAAATTACTTTTATAGCTGGGAGGAAAGTAAAGTGTTTGTCACCTGAAACGGTGTTTTTCTAGAGAAAGAGTTTCTCTCATGGAATATCAGTTGGAGCACAGTGCAACTCGAAGAGATTCGGGAACCATCAGAAAGTGTTTCAGCTCCTACTGAACCACAATTAGATGTTACAGAACATGTTACAGAGACACTAGCCCCATGACGGTCGGAAAGGATCAGTCGCGCACCTGAGAGGTTCGTGTTACTAACAACGGAGCAGCGTGATATATTATTTTTAAACAATGATGAACCTAAGACTTACTCGGAAGCGGTGGTGGGACTAGACCCTAAGAAATGGCTTGGAGCCATGAGATCCGAGATAGAATCCATGCACAATAATCAAGTTTGGAACTTGGTTGATCCACCTGATGGTGTCAAAGCAGTTGAGGGCAAATGAATTTTGAAGAAAAAGATAGACGTTGATGGAAATGTTCACATCTATTAGGCACGATTGGTGGCAAAACGTTTTAGGCAGATTCATGGTGTTGATATGATGAAACATTTTCGCCCGTCGCAATGCTAAAGTCTATCCGGATCATCCTAACAATTGCCGCATATTATGACTGTCGGTGTATCAGGAACCGGGGGTCCCTGAGTCCCGAGGACAGGCCGGCCATCCGCCACGTGTCGCCATCCCGCGACGTCCCTCCTGTGGGGTGAGGAAAGTTCAAGTCCTGGGAGAAGGTGCTCGGGGCCACAGTCACTGGTTCCCGAGCACCCCGGTTTCCCGATGATCCGTAAAGTCTAAGTTCCGGAAAGAAAGTGCTCAGGAAAGTGCCCGGTCACCCCCGAGCACCCTAGTCCCCTGACGATCAGAAGAGCTAAGTTCCGGGAGAGAGTGCTCGGGGGCTGCGTGCGGCAGCCCCCGAGCGCTCGGTTCCCCGAGAGTCAGTGTGAAAGTGCTTGGGAGAGAATGCTCAGGGCTGCACGTGGCAGCCCCCGAGCTCTCGGTTCCCCAAAAGATCTGTGCAAAAGTGCTCAGGAGACAGTGCTCGGGGTTGCACGTGGCAGCCCCCGAGCACTCGGTTCCCCGAAGGTTCATGCAAGAGTGCTCGGGAGAGAGTGCTCGGGGAGGTAAACAGTGCCCCCGAGCACCCGGTACCCCGAGGGCAAGGATAGGCATTCTCGGGAGAGAGTGGTCGGGCAAGTGAACAGTACCCCTGAGCACTCGGTGCCCTGACGACCCAGAAAGGCCCCCGAGGGGCCCGCTGATGAGGTGTCAATCAGTCAGAGGTCCGAGGCCGCATTTAATGAGCGTGCGTGGCCTGACATCCTCAACTGCTCCCGCCGCAGTGTCAGTTCCTACCATGCTTTGGCAGAGAGACGTGGGGCCATTAATTGCATGGGTCCCGTCCCGTATCATCCGGTGTGTCTCGGGATAACATCGCCAGGATCAAGGCGTTCCGTGCGCCACCCTGCTGTGGCAGAGGAACAAGATAGGTCGGGCACGCCGGGTTGCTCTGCGGCTGCCCGGTGGGCCCTCTCTATGGCGCCCGTGGTCCCTCTCTACGGCGCCCGTTGCCAGGGCATTTATGGTGACAGGTGACCGGGCGTGCGCCGCGTTTCCCACCCCTCGGTCACTTCACCCAGAAGAAATGATGACGCCTTTCCCAGTCATGGTGACTTGGAACTTGTGCCCCCCTCCTTCCCGTTTGGGGCATGTCGCAGCCGGCGAGTGCATAAAAGAGTCGGCACGCACAAGAAGGAGTGTCAAGCTCTAACAGAGAGAAAAAACAACTGAACAAGCGAACAAGCAATCGAGCAAGAGACCGCAAGAATCGAACCATAGACCAATCCAAGGCATAGTCCCTGCCCAAGAACAAGGAGCCTCAAGTTCTTAGTTAGACACAATATTCTTGTAACCGGCAACATCCTTGAGGGACTTCCTCAGGACAGTTATTACATCCATATAGGAGTAGGGTATTACGCCGCCGTGCGGCCCGAACCTGTCTAAATTCTGGTGCATTTACTCCTCTTTGCACTAGATCATCACCCTCATCCACCGGCCGTTGCATTTACTCTCATTCATCTCTCCGACGAACTTATTCAGGATCATCCCCCTGGCCGAATCTCTATAAAGGGGTCTCTCGGGATCCCTGCGACAGGAGTTAATCCTCCGACAGCTGGCGCGCCAGGTAGGGAGGAATATCCCTGAATATGTTTGTTTGTTTTCTTCCACAGGAAAGAATGGTCGGTGGACACTGCCTCCAGCATTCCAGCTCCAGTTCCAGTGAGGAAATGCAGCCCCTCGCACAGGAGGTCCTAGCCGTTGCTGCGTCCCAGCAGCCGTCGCAATCTGCACGTGCGGCTTTCCCCTCCCAAGGGGACCAAGGCGCTGGGCCCAGCAGGGCCGCTGTCGCCGCCGTCGGTGCACCTTCCGACCCCTATCAGGTGGTCGAAACTCCGGCCGCCAGGTCCGCCTCTGGACAGCATCGGGTGCCACTCCGGCGTAGGCTCGCTTTCAGCGAGGCCGGCCCCGGGAGTGCGCTGCTTGCGGCGCACGCTCTCCTCAAGCATCCGCCTGTCCAGCGACTCCGGAAACCCCGAAGGGTCGCTGGATCCAAGAAGTCGCTGCCCTGGTTGGCACTGCTCGCCTCCAAGTACTGGCCGGCAATTCTCGCGCCACCACCCAGCGTGGCGCCACCCGAACTGGCCCATCAATGGGCAACATTCGCACAGGCCAGGGGGCCTCCAGGCAGAGCGCCACCCCACTGGCCACGTCCGAAGCCCAGGACCTCCGCTTGCGTCTCAACGAGCGGAGGGGCCACGAAGATGCGCGCATCACTCTCGAGCGCCAGCGGGAAACCCGGCAGGAGACCGAGGCTGAGGACCAAGCTTTCTCTTTTCTGGCCCACGACCGCCAGGATTCCCCGGCTCACCGGCGTTCTCCGCCGAGCGCCGCCCGCGCCACGGGGTACGACACCGGCTGCCGCGCTTTCTCTAGTGAGCTCCGACGGGTCAAATGGCCCTCCAAGTTCCGCCCTGAGCTGCCGGAGAAGTACGACGGGTCCATCGACCCCGTGAAGTTCCTCCAAATATACACTACGGCCGTCTAGGCGGCCGGAGGTAGTGAAAAGGCGATGGCAAATTATTTCCATGTTGCCTTGAGGGGCTCTACCCGTTTTGGCTCATGAACTTACCCCCAGGATCTATTAGCTCCTGGGATGACCTCTGCCACCAGTTTGTGGCTAATTTTCAGGGCACATTCACGCGCCCCGGCTTGGAGTGCGACCTCCACGCTATCAAGGAACAGGAGGGGGAGACGATGCGGTGCTTTATTCAGCGCTTCAGCCAGGTCCGCAACACCATCCCGCGAATAGCCCCCCACGCTGTTATCGTCGCCTTCCGGCAGGGCATCCGCGATGAGCGGATGCTTGAGAAGCTAGGTACGCACGAAATTGAAACCACTGCGGAGCTCGTCGCACTGGCCGACAAGTGCGCCAAGGCGGCAGAGGCCCGGGCGTGGCATGCTCCGCGCCCCGCCGCCGACCAGCCAAGTTCTTCCCATTCCGACAGGCGGGAAAAGAAGAAGAGAAGAAAGCGTGAAGCCGCTCCTGTCGAACCGGCCCAGGGCCCCGCCCGTAGGCCGGCCCAAGAGCCCAACCGCCGGCAGACGGTCCGCGCCCGCGAGGGCCCTGGCACTTGCAAGGGCACCAGCTCCCGCAAGAGCCCCGGCTCCCGCCCGGGCTCCTGCTCCAGCAAGGGCCCCCGCTCCCGTGGGGCCCGAGCCAGGCAAATGGTGCCCCATCCACCAAACTAGATGGCACGATCTCACGGAGTGTCATACGGTCAAAGGCCTCATCGAGCAGCGCCAGCGGGAGCACGACGAGTCCCGCGGGGGAGGTGACGCTGAGGCTGCCCCCGGCAACGCCGAGCTCGACTTCCAGGAGCCTGAGCATACCGTCGCCTTCATCGACGAAGGCGCTTACACGCCTTCCTCGCGGTGTGGCATCAAGACCATGCGGCGCGAGGTGTGCTCGGCAACCCCGAGCGAAGAGGCCGCCAGGCCCCTGAAGTGGTCGGACGCTCCGATCACATTCAGCATAGCCGATCATCCCGCCAGTACTGCAGCTGTGGGGCGACTACCCCTGGTGGTGTCCCCCACCATCTGCAATGTCAAGGTCAACAGAGTGCTGACCGATGGGAGTGTAGGCCTCAACCTCCTCTCCAAGTAGGCCTTCGAAAAGCTGCAGGTGTACTCCAGGCGCCTAAAGCCGTTGCTTCCATTCTGCGGAGTGATGCCTGGGCACTCCCTGACCCTCGGGCAGGTTGAGCTACCCGTAACCTTCGGGAGTCGGGACAACTTCCGCACGGAAAACGTCCTCTTCAACATCGCGGAGCTCCCCCTCCCCTAAAACGCCATTCTAGGGCGTCCAGCGCTCGCCAAATTCATGATGGCCGCGCATTATGCATATCTCACGGTTAAGATGCCGGGCCCAGCAGGCCCCATCTCCGTGACCGCCGACTCCGGTGGCGCCGTCTCGTGCGCCGAGCAGTCGTACATGGCTTTGGTCTCAGCCCAGGCCGAGATCGAAGGCTGCACAGGGGGCCCGGGACCCTCTTCATCCAAACCCCGACTCGCCGCCAACGCCTCTATTCCTACGAAGGAGGTCGTAGTGGGCGAAGGCGCTTCCCAGGTCGTCCGAATCGGCGGTGACCTAGGCAGCAAATAGGAAAGCGCGCTCATCACCTTCCTCCTGGCTAACGCCGATGTGTTTGCCTGGCAACCGTCCGACATGCCCGGGATCCCTAGGGAGGTGATTGAGCACTACTTGGCTGTGCGCCCGGACGCACGCCCGGTGAAGCAGAAAGTCCGGCGGCAGACGCCCGAGCACCAGGAATTCATCTGGGAGCAGGTCAGCAAGCTCCTCAACGCTGGATTTATCCGAGAGGTCCTCCACCCCGACTGGCTGGCAAATCCAGTTATCGTCCCGAAGGCCAACGGCAAGCTCCGCATGTGTGTGGATTACACCGACCTAAATAAGGCTTGCCCTAAGGATCCTTTTCCCTTGCCCCGCATAGATCAAATTGTAGATGCAACTGCGGGATGTGATCTTTTATGTTTTTTAGATGCAAACTCTGGGTATCACCAGATCCGCATGGCCGTAGAGGACGAAGAAAAAACTGCTTTTACCACCCTGGTGGGACTTACTGTTATATGTCTATGCCTTTTGGTTTGCGCAATGCTGGGTCTTCTTTCCAGCACGCCATTCGCATTACCCTAGATTCGCTGGTTGGCCGCAACGTCGAGGCCTACATCGATGATCTCATGGTCAAGTCCCGAGACCGCGCCACCCTGCTCGACGACCTTGCCGAGACTTTCAACAGTCTCCACACGACCCGCCTAAAGCTCAACCCCGAGAAGTGTGTCTTCGGGGTACAAGCGGGCAAGCTCCTCGGTTTCTTGGTCTCCAGCCGAGGAATCAAGGCCAATCCAGAGAAGATCCGGGCCATCGAGCAGATGCGACCCCCGGCTCAACTCAAGGAGGTCCAGAACCTCGCCGGCGGCATGGCGGCCCTCGGGCGCTTCATCTCCAAACTTGGAGAGCGGGGGCTCCCCCTCTTCAAGCTCCTGAAGAAGACTGGTCATTTCGACTGGACGCCGGAGGCCGAGCAGGCCTTCTGCGATTTGAAGAAGTACCTCACCTCACCACCCGTGCTGGTGGCTCCCGCCAAAGGCGAGCCCCTGCTACTCTACGTATCGGCCACTCCTCAGGTCGTAAGCATGGTGTTGGTGGTCGAGCGCGACGAGTGCGCGGGGCCAGGTGCTGGGTCCCAGCTCCCGGCCGCCCCCGGGCACTCCCCATTCCTCACGGCTCCCCCCGAACAGGGGGTCGAGCCCGAGCACTTGGTTCCTCCTGACCAGGGAGTCGAGCCCGAGCACCCGGTCAGCCCCGACCACACCGCCGAGCCTAGGGGCTGCGACAGCCCCTCGGGTGAGGTCGCGGTCCGGGCCCGCCGGGTACAGCGATCGGTGTACTTCATCAGTGAAGTCCTCCGGGAGGCCAAAACAAGGTACCCCCAGGCTCAGAAGCTGCTCTACGCCGTCCTCATCGCTTCCCGAAAGCTGCGCCACTACTTTCAAGCGCACAAGGTCTTGGTGGTTACCACGTATCCACTGGGACACATCCTCCAGAACCGAGAAGGCACCGGGCGTGTTGTCAAGTGGGCGGTGGAGCTGGCGGAATTTGACCTGCACTTTGTCAGTCGCCAGGCGATCAAAAGCCAGGCGCTCTCCGACTTCATGGCAGAGTGGACACCCGTCCCCGAGGTCATCCCAGAAGAGATTTCTGCGTATCCCGGGAACGACGCGCCCGGGTACTGGGTCATGCACTTCGACGGTTCCCTCTCGCTGAAAGGCGCAAGGGCCGGAGTGGTTCTCACCTCTCCAACGGGTGAAGAACTCCGGTACGTCGTGCAGCTGCAGTTCCACGCATCCAACAACATGGCGGAATATGAAGGTCTCATCGCCGGCCTCCGAGCCGCGGTGGGCCTCGGGATTCGTCGCCTACTGCTCAAAGGGGACTCCCAGCTGGTGATCAACCAGGTATCCAAAGAGTACTAGTGCACGGATCCTCAAATGGCAGCGTACGTGGCAGCAGTCAGGAAGCTGCAGAGGCGCTTCGATGGCCAAGAGTTACGGTACATCCCTCGCCGCGACAACACTCTGGCCAACGAGCTCTCCCGCCTGGCCTCCTCCCGTGCGCGCGTCCCTGCTGGAGTCTTTGAAGAAAGACTCACACGACCTTCCGTCCTGCCTGCCGAACAGGACGAAGGGGAAACCTCGAACTTAATTCAGGGGACCCCGGCGGCGCCCTCAGTGGGAAGCCCCGTCAGGGTGCCACCGTCCGGCGAGTGCGCTGCACTTGCTGAATGTTCTCAAGATGCCTCATGGATGGACGACATCCGAGGGTACTTGAAGGAAAAGTTCCTTCCCGGGGATGAGGCGTCTGCCGAAAGAGTTGCTCGGCAGACCAAACGCTATGCCATAGTAGATGGGGATCTCTACCGGCGTAGCGCAGGAGGCATCCTCCTGAAATGCATCTCCCGGGCAGAACGCGGCGAGCTCCTCGCTGAGATCCACGAGGGCGAGTGCGGTGGCCATTCATCGTTTCGCACGCTGGTCGGGAAGGCCTTCCGTCAAGGTTTCTACTAGCCTACAGCCCTCCAGGATGCTTCCGAGCTGGTTCGGCGCTGCAGGGCGTGCCAGTTCCACGCAAAGCAGATTCACCAGCCAGCACAGGCTCTCCACACCATCCCCCTGTCATGGCCTTTCGCGGTCTGGGGGTTGGACATTCTGGGTCCATTCCCTCGAGCAATCGGGGGCTATGAGTACCTCTACGTCGCCATCGACAAGTTCACCAAGTAACCGGAGGCGGTCCCAGTCATCAAGGTGACCAAGAACATGGCGCTCCAGTTTATCCGCGGCATCACCAGTCGCTTTGGTGTCCCAAACCGGATCATCACCGACAATGGCACCCAGTTCACGAGTGCCCTGTTCGGGGACTACTGCAAAGACCTCGGTATCAAGCTCTGCTTCGCCTCCGTCGCTCATCCTCGGAGTAACGGGCAAGTTGAGCACGCCAATGCGGAGATACTGAGGGGCCTCAAAACCCGGACCTATGACGTGCTCGCAAAGCACAGGAAGGGATGGGTGGACGAATTGCCTGCCGTGCTATGGGCTAATCGGACCACGCCAAGCCGCGCTACCGGGGAGACTCCATTCTTCCTCGTGTACGGCGCTGAGGCGGTCCTCCCCTCCGAGCTCACCCTAGGCTCCCCTCGGGTGCATGCCTATTCTAAAGGTGAACAGGAACAGCAGAGGCGCGACGACATCGACTACTTGGAGGAGCGCCGGCGGCGCACCGTCGTCCGAGCGGCCCGCTACCAGCAAAGCCTGCGGCACTACCGTCCAGCGCCATGTCCGGGCACGGTCCTTTGAGGTGGGGGATCTAGTTCTCCGACGCGTCCAGTCGCGCGAAGGAAAGAATAAGCTATCCCCTATGTGGGAGGGTCCCTTCTCCATGATCGGTGTCCCGCAAGAAGGTTCTTTCAGGTTGGCGGCAGAAGACGGGCAACCGCTCCCCAACCTGTGGAACATCAAGCACCTGCGCAGGTTCTACCCGTAGATGGCCATGCTCGCGACTCAGGTCAACCAGGCCGGGGGCTTCCCCCCCGCCCAAGTTGATCGGGGGCTACCACTAACTGGGTAAGTCACCCAACCTTATAAAAAATTGTCAATACAGTACGAATGTCAATATGCAATCATGTGTCAATTTCGTTCTTTCTGGATTCCATATGTTAATCTGTCTGGTGAGATGCTCGATTGTGCGAGAAAAGTTCGCTCTCTCGTTTTCCCCGCTGATAAAAGAATCTCGATCGGTATGCGCACAGGCAGCTGCCGCTGACTTACGTCCAATGTGGTAGGTTGTGGTGTTCGGTGTCGTGGTGGATCTCCGGGCGCTACCGAGTCCCTGGGTGCCCTGGGTAATCCTATTGCTCGAGCCGCTCGAGTAGTCTAGAGCCCAGGCCCCAGGGGCAGGCTGTCGGTGCTCGGTCTGGTCTGTCATACCCGGGCGCCACCGAACCGTAGGACCTCTGGGTTATGCCTCTGTCTGCTCTTGTCTGCCGGTCAGGGTATTCGAGAGGTCTCGGGTCGAAAACGAGAGCAGTCTATAACAAGTACCGCACTAACAGAGCGCACCAAACAAGGATTTTTCTCCTTTCTCTCTTAAGTCACAGATCGACAATCAAAGCAAAGGCAGCTCGACCGCGAGGGCCTCGATGCCTAGGTCGCTGCTCGGCCCCAAGGGTCCTCGGGTGGTCCTACCGCTTAAGTATGAGTGGTCGAGATCACCTGACCCGGGCTCCTCGCGCGCCCCCTGATGCTCGGGCGCCCCGGCTGAGGGAACCAAGTCCCCGGGCACCCCGAGCTCGGAGCGCACGCCCTTCCTGGATCGGTTGGCCGAAAGGCCGACAGCTGTCCGGTGAGTGGTTAAATTCAGGCGAATTTACGTTCAATAATATTTTGTTCCTGAGTCATCCTCGGGGGCCCTCGCATTCTAATCTGCCCGGTGAGATGGTCTCCTCGCGCACAAAACCCTACCGTGCGTCCACTTTTTCCTAGAACGACAGAACGGTCTGCAGAAAGGTGCATCGTGCGTGCGGTAATGTCTGATCAAAGTCTTTCATGGTGGTCGTGGTGTTCGGTCCGCTTTTAAGGGCCCCGAGCACTACCGAGTCCCTGGGCGCCCTAGGTAATCCTATCGCTCGAGCCACTCGAGTAGTCTGGAGCCTAGGCCTCAGGGGCGGGCTGTCGTTGCTCGGTTCAGTCCGTCTTAAGCCCGGGCACCACTGAACCATGGGGACTCTTGGTCGCATTTCCGCGCGCGCGTGTCTCCGGTCAGCTGACTGAGTGGTCGCAAGGTGAAAAAGTGTTCACCGGTCATGGCGTGCTCCGCGCTGGATCGACCTATCTCCTGAGCAAGGAAGTTCGTGTCTTTGTCTTTTGACTTAGCCGATGCGGACTTGCGAGGGCTCGGGGGCTGAACGCGCCGAGAAGGATGATCGGGACGACTTCGTTCTCGGGGACAGAAAGATCAGGGTCAGACCGACTAAGTACTACCCGGGACATCAAGGCAAAACATCAGAAAAAGCACTAAGTACTCGAGAATATCGGAGTTGCGAGCCCGAAGAAAAGCTTCCATTATATTTACAAAGGGAATACAATCATTTCTGAGGGATCACTCCCGTATTTACATCAAGACAAAAATAAAAGAAGAGGAAACTACTAAAAAAGCCTAATCGGAGGCAGAATCGGCGTCGGAGTCGTCTTGGCCATCCCGGGGGCTGGCGGCGGCGGCACCTCCCGCCTGAAGCCGGCCGCCACCTCAGCAGCGGTGCTCCGAACCGCTTCCTGGGCGGCCTCTCCCACGGCTTTGACTACTTGTTCCCGCGCTGGCTCCAGCAGGAAGTTCGAGTCTCTGCTCCGGTAGCAGGCCAGAATGTGCTCGGCCACCGCTTGGGCCAAGCTGCGTCCTTCCCGGGCGGCAAGCTCCTGGACGGCCCAAAGCAGCGCCTCGAGGCGCTCGCAGACTTACTGAAGTCCCAGGACGTGTCGTCCGGGGGCATCACCCTTCTCGTCCACGACGAGTCGCCCAAGGCCGGCCCTCGCCACGGACCGCCGCATCCGTCGGAGTACGTCCTCCAACATCTGCTGCAGGTTGACCCGCGCGGCAAAGGCAGCCTCGAGCCTCTCCTTTGCGGCCCGCAGCTGCTCCTCGAGACCCTGGCCCCCGGCCGCGCCAGAAGACCCGGCGTCGGGTGCAGGGCCGGCGGCCTGCTTCGCCTGAGCCACCAGTTCGGACAGAGCCTGCTCGCGGGCGATCAGCTCCTTCTCGTGCTTAGCATTCTGCTCCTCCCTGGCAGCGACGGCCACCGCCGCCTCGGCAGCCTCACCCTCCCGACGGGATAGCAAGTCCTCCCGGGCGCCCAGGTCCGCCGCCGTGATTTCGGTGTCGAACTCCCGGATGGCGACATCCGCCTCCCAGCATCGGAGGTCCCCTTCAATGCTCTGGAGGTCCGCTGCCCAAAGCTGGAAGTCAGCGTGAGCCCGGGCGGCCTCGCCCTCCCGATAGGTCAGGTCGGCCTCGAGGGCCTCCGCCTCCATCTCGCGGCTCGCGACTGCCTCCTCCCGCTCCTGCGCCCGCCTCTCCCTGGCAAGGGCCTTGGCAGCCTGGTGCCGCGATGCCTCAGCCAGGCGGGCGGCGTCTTCTCGCTCCCGCGCAGCCTCTGCGTGGGCGCTCCCCAAAACCTCCCGCTCCTGCGCGATCTCTGCGCGGGTATCCTCCAAAAGCTTCTGCTCCCGCGCGGCCGCCGCGTGGTTCTCTTCCACGGCGTTTTGTTCCTCCTCGTTGGCGGCGCGCTACGCGGTGAGGCAGGATTCGAAGGAGCGCCAGGCCCGCAAGCTGCGCCCTCTCCAAGTCTAGCCTGGCGCGCTCCGCTTCAAGCTGCTCCTCCTTCACGTCCACCGCCGCGCCCAGCCGCTCGACCGCCACCTGGATGCACTCGATCGCGACCAGGAAGGGGTCGGCAGGCCGGTCGGGCACCGGTTGGGCGTTGGGTTCCCCGCGAGCCTCCTCCGGGGGGTTAGGGGACCCCAAAGGCTGCAACGCCATCATCCGCCCCGGGCTCGGCACGCCCGGGGTAGGTTCGACCGACGCCGGGCGCTCGGGTGACGGCTGCGTCCTCGCCTCAGCCGCCGCGTCCACTGGCCTTGGCCCGACCGCCACTTCTGCCATCCCAGCCTCGGACGCCGCGTCCACTGGCCTTGGCCCGGCCGCCACTTCCACCGTCCCCGCCTCCATCACCACGTCTGCCTACCTCGGCTCCGCCGGCCGGCTTGGCTCGGGTGCTGGCGCCGACGCTGGCGCTCCTTCAACCTCGGCGGCACCCGTGGGCGGCCTGCAGGAGACAGACGAAGATCAAAACCGAAGCTTAGTTCGGGTGAAGCGCGCCCAAGAAAAAACGAAGAATGAGACTTATGCGTTCGTAGTCCCCCGGTACTGCCATTTGGTCGCCGGGAGCCTGAACTCCGGGCCCGACAAGGCCGGCCCAGAGTCCTCCCTTCTTCTCTTCAGCCGGGGGCTCGGCGGGGCCGCCGCGCATTCTCCGGGTGCCGGATCGGGCCCCATCCGAATGAGGCGCGGCTCCAGCACCGGGAACGCCGCCACCGCCGATGGCGACGGCGGGGACTTCGGCATAGGAATGTAGAGCCGAGGGCGCTTCCCCCGGTCCTCCGGCGCCACCGCCGCTCCATTGTCGGCAGTGCCTCCTCCTTCGGTGCGACGGCTGCTGCCCGCAGCGGCCCCACCGCTGGCGGCGCCCGGGCCACCGGTCCGCACTGGGCTGCTCGTGGCCCCCTCGCTGGCCGCCTCATCCAGCCTAGGGAGCTCGGGGGCCTCGGGGCTCCGGCTCCTCGGTCGGTCGACGAGCCCCTGGGCGTCGAACTCCGGCAGCCTTGCCTGGATCGTTGTGCACTCGGGGTTGGCGTAGAGCGCCATTTCCAGCCACGGGAGCTCCGCCCGGCTCGCGTCCTCGACGCCGGTCACCACCCGGATCATGCCTCTCAGCTCCGCTGGGCCTAGGTCCCAGCTTGCGCCGATTTGGGTCCGGGTGATGTCTTCGGGCCCGGTGTAGAGCCAGCACGGCCGGGCCCGCTCCCGCAGGGGCGTCAGGCGGCGGCGCAAGAAGTCCGCCACCACCATCACCGAGGTCAGCCCGGCGTCGTGCAAGAATCTGATGCGCTCGAACACAGGCACCAACCTCGCGTCCTCCGGCGGTGGTGCCTCCCACGTCGACTTCTGGGGCTCCGCCGCCACTTCCGGTAGGGCAAGACGGTCATGGGGGTCGACGTCAACGAAGAACCAGTCCCGCCGCCACTCCTCCCAGTTGCTTCGTAGCACATGGGGGATGTACCGCTCCCCCATGCCGTCTCGTAGCCGAAGGTTGCAGCACCCCGCGACGTCCACCTTGGAGTACCCCCTCTTCTTCTCGGCCGGTCGCAGGACGAAGAAATGTCGAAGAAGCGTCACTGAAGGTGCCACTCCGACGAACATCTCGCACAGATGCGCGAACACCGCCAGCACGATGACAGAGTTGGGGCTCAAATGCACCAACTGCACGCCGTAGGTGTCGAGGACTTGGAGGAAGAATGTCGAGAACGGCGGCACCAGTCCCGTTGCCACGAAGGACGTGCATAAGACAATGTGCCCGGGGATGGTCGTCGCCGGTGGGAAGTTCGCCGGCGTCACCACCGAGGCCCCCTGCTGGCCCTCGGGGACCAGCAGCTTCCTGATTTTCTCCGCCGCCTCCTCATTCTTCAAGCGAGACTCCGGCAGCACGCTGTCCGGTGTCCTGTCGCGGCGGCTTCCTCCAGCTCTCGGCATCTCGTCGGAGGGGGAGGTTGTCTGGGTGATGGAGAGGAAGAAAGAGAAGCGCTCTGATCGCCTAAGGGATTCTAGGGGCTCAGGAGCGCGAAGGAAACGAGAGCAAGATCGCAAGATGGCGTAAAGAGGGGGGCGGATCGATCCCCTCCCCCTCTTATATCTCAAAGAATTCAAACGTCCCCTGCCAACAGTGCACTTGGCGGGACGATTTCCTCGGTCGACGCAACTGCCAGGCGAATCTCCCGCTGGTCGTGCGGTGTCAGCAACTGCCAGGCGTATTTTCCTCGATCTGCGCGGCAGCCGCGCGTGCCGCCCGTCCCATTGTCATGCCCTTCGGGAGTTGTGTGGACGCGCGTCCACTCGTCTCCCCGTTGGGCCGTACCAGAGGCCCGGGTCTAAAGGGCCACCTCTTGAAAGCTTGCCATGTGGCGTCCACGCCAGCCTCAGCCTCGTTCGCGATGAAGGGCCCATCCGCGGTCTCCGTGCCATCGCCTGCCAATGGGCCTGGGGGCTACTGTCGGTGTATCAGGAACCGGGGGTCCCTGAGTCCCGAGGATAGGCCAGCCATCTGCCACGTGTCGCCATCCCGCAAGGTCCCTCCTACGGGGTGAGGAAAGTTCAAGTCCCGGGAGAAGGTGCTCGGGGCCACAGTCACTGGTTCCCGAGCACCCCGGTTCCCTGATGATCCGTAAAGTCTAAGTTCCAGGAAGAAAGTGCTCGGGGAAGTGCCCAGTCACCCTCGAGAACCCTAGTCCCCCGACGATCAAAAGAGCTAAGTTCCGGGAGAGAGTGCTCGGGGGCTGCGTGCGGCAGCCCCCGAGCGCTCGGTTCCCCGAGGGTCAGTGTGAAAGTGCTCGGGAGAGAATGCTCTGGGCTGCACATGGCAGCCCCCGAGCTCTCGGTTCCCCGAAAGATCTGTGCAAAAGTGCTCGGGAGAGAGTGCTCGGGGTTGCACGTGGCAGCCCCCGAGCACTCGGTTCCCCGAAGGTTCATGCAAGAGTGCTCGGGAGAGAGTGCTCGGGGTTGCACGTGGCAGCCCCCGAGCACTCGGTTCCCCGAAGGTTCGTGCAAGAGTGCTCGGGAGAGAGTGCTCGGGGAGGTAAACAGTGCCCCCGAGCACCCGGTACCCCGAGGGCAAGGATAGGCATTCTCGGGAGAGAGTGCTCGGGGAGGTGAACAGTACCCCTGAGCACTCGGTGCCCCGACGACCCAGAAAGGCCCCCGAGGGGCCCGCTGATGAGGTGTCAATCAGTCAGAGGTCCGAGGCCGCATTTAATGAGCGTGCGTGGCCTGACATCCCCAACTGCTCCCGCCGCAGTGTCAGTTCCTGCCATGCTTTGGCAGAGAGGCGTGGGGCCATTAATTGCACGGGTCCCGTCCCGTATCATCCGGTGTGTCTCGGGATAACATCGCCAGGATCAAGGCGTTCCGTCTGCCACCCTGCTGTGGCAGAGGAACAAGACAGGTCGGGCACGCCGGGTTGCTCTGCGGCTGCCCGGTGGGCCCTCTCTACGGCGCCTGTTGCCAGGGCATTTATGGTGACAAGTGACCAGGCGTGCGCCGTGTTTCCCACGCCCCCGTCACTTCACCCAGAAGAAATGATGACGCCTTTCCCAGTCATGGCGACTTGGAACTTGTGCCCCCCTCCTTCCCATTTGGGGCATGTCGCAGCCGGCGAGTGCATAAAAGAGTCGGCACGCACAAGAAGGAGTGTCTAAATTCCGATGCATTTACTCCTCTTTGCACTAGATCATCACCCCCATCCACCGGCTGTTGCATTTACTCTCATTCATCTCTCCGATGAACTTATTCAGGATCATCCCCCCGGCCGAATCTCTAAAAAGAGGTCTCTCGGGATCCCTGCGACAGGAGTTAATCCTCCGACAATGACTATGAGATATAGTAGGTGGATGTCAAAACAGCTTTCCTTAATGGAAACCTAAGTGAGGATGTGTACATGACACAGCCTGTATGTTTTGTCAATCCAAAAAATACTATGCAAGAGGCAAAAGTCCATCTATGGGCTGAAGCAAGCATCTCGGAGTTGGAATCTTTGTTTTGATGAATTTGTCAAAGAGTTTGGTTTCATCAAGAATGAAGAAGAGCCTTGTGTTTACAAAAGGGTTAGTAGGAGCGCACTTGTGTTTCTGGTCTTATATGTAGACGACATATTATTGATCGAGAATGATATTCTGATGCTTGATGCTGTCAAATCTTTGTTGCAAAAGAGTTTTTCAATGAAAGATGTAGGAGAGGTAGCATACATATTGGGCATAAAGATCTATAGAGATAGGTCGAGAAGACTGATCGGATGAAGCCAAAGTACATACATTGACAAGGTATTGAAAAGTTTTAATATGCAGGATTTCAAGAAAGGTTTCTTGCCAATGTCACATGGCATCACTCTCAACAGGAGTCAGTGTCCTTCGACCACTGATGAGGTCAAGAGGACGAGCTTCAACCACTGTCGCTATCGGGTCCATCATGTATGCCATGCTTTGTACACACCCAGATGTCTCCTATGCTCTAAGTGTTACGAGTAGATACCAACCAAACCCGGGTGAAGCTCACTAGATAACAATAAAGAATATCCTCAAGTCCTTGAGAAGAACTATGGATATGTTCCTAGTCTATGGAGATGAGGAGGAGCTCGTTGTAAATGGTTACACTGATGCTAGCTTCCAAACCAACGAGGATGATTCGAGATAGCAATTTGGTTTTGTGTTTTGCCTCAATGGAGGAGCAATGAGTTGGAAGAGTTCTGAGCAAGAAACAGTGTCCGATTACACGATGGAGGCCGAGTATATTGCAGCTTCTGAAGCTGCAAAGGAGGTTGTTTGGATTAGAAAGTTTGTCTCTGAGTTAGGTGTGGTGACTAGTGCTTCTAGTCCAATGGACCTCTATTGTGACAATAGTGGAGCCATTGCGCAAGCCAAAGAACCTAGGTCGCATTAGAAGTCCAAGCACATACTACGGCGCTATCACC
The DNA here is from genome assembly GCF_958298935.1 of Phragmites australis. Classification (NCBI taxonomy): domain Eukaryota; kingdom Viridiplantae; phylum Streptophyta; class Magnoliopsida; order Poales; family Poaceae; genus Phragmites; species Phragmites australis. Next base: position 12,973,690 of record NC_084936.1, on the reverse strand, counting down.
TTATTTGAGAGATTTTAGATCAGGGTGACGTGAAGATATGCAAGGTGCACACGGATTTCAATATTTATGATCCGTTGAGAAAGCCACTCCCGCGACCCAAGCATGAGGCACATATGAGAGCTATGGGTATTAGATACTTACATGATTGACTCTAGTGCAAGTGGGAGATTGAAGGTGATATGCCCTAGAAGTAATCATAGAGATGGTTGTATCACAATCTATATTCATGTACTACCGAATAATGTTTTATTTCAAGAATGACTATTGTTTACATTGATTGACAAGTATGTGACTTGCTCATGAAACTCTTTATTTATATCATGATGTTATTCTTAGTCGATCCCTGGTTGCATATCATTGTAATGATACATAAGACTATCACATGTATTGATTGATGATCACGTTTCATGGATATTTATAGAGATACTAGGTCAATAATGTGGATATTTATATTAGAGAACATGATGTTGGATAGACCCACCTTGAGATACTGCTGGGATTGTTATTTATGATGTGCCATCAGTTGTTATCTCAAATAGTGTACCTGTAGAATCCTTAGACTTGTGATTATCATTGATCCCCAGAATGTGTAGTGCCATACTTTGAGGCTGTCAAACACTATTCCGCAACTGAGTAGTCATAAAGGTAGTTTTCGGGTTTTCATGAAACATGTCGTGGGGTATGAGCGATCAAGATGTAGTTTGCCCCTTCTTGATAACGGGATAGATATCTCTGGGCCCCTTGAGGTAGTTGGATTGAGAAAGTGCATGGCCATGCCAATATAATTAAAGAGTTAATAATGATGAATCTACTACTTGATCGAGTGAATGGTCGGGCTATCATAAGGGTGGCACGTATCTCGCCTTGAGCTTGACTGGTATTGTGAGGCAAGGGATCGATGCATGTGTATATCAAGGTTCAATCGATATGATCTTTTATGTATACTCGGGAGTCAACATGTCTTGCTAGGGACCGCTATTGATTTCGGTTTGGAATGAGTTTCCGAGTCGTAGACATTTGTACATAAACCAAACGGGTCACACACCTAATGGGTTGGAACAAAACATGCGAATTGGATTCGTATATGGGTTTTGATTGGATTGTGATCCATGAGAAGTTAGAGTCCTAAAGGGCTTCCAACGTGGGAGCCCATTGACGAGCTCTATATTAGGAGAGGTGTGGGTAAGGCATGCTGAGGTTGAGTCACTCTGAAACCCTAGCCGTAGCCTTCCACACGATCTCCCAAAACCCTAGCCGTGCATGCGGTGCTAGCACATCGGCGCTCGGTGTTTCTGCCCAGTACGTGTAGATACCGTAGAGGTGCTGGTACTATTACGGCATTGATCTTCTCGGCGAGTTGTACATGATGTGTTCAGGACTGATTGCCAACTGCTCGAAGTTGGTCTAGGAGCACGACCACCTGCTCGGAGTTGGTCGAGTAGCACAACAACGTGCTCGGAGTTGGCCGAGGAGCACGACCACCTATGCAGGGCTGGTCGAAGAGTATGACCACCTGCTCGGAGTTGGTCGAGGAGCATGACCACCTACTCAGAGTTGGTCGAGGAGCGTGACCACCTGCACGGGGCTGGTCGCAGATCTTATCGAGAAGCTGTTAGAGGAGTTTGACGCACACGATGTTGGATCGGTCTACTCCAACTCTTCTTTTACTGTACTGCACGTCGAGCGGTAACGATCTATGATCTCCTACTAGCATGATTTACTGTATGAATGCAGTAGAAAATTTTTGTTTTAGGCTAGCGTAGCTTGCCTGTTCCCCAACAGGCCGTGCCTCGGACCCTGAAACTACCTAAATTCAGGGGCGACTGAGACCCTGATGAATTCGTCCATTCTTATGCCCTCACTATAGAGGCCAGCGGAGGCGGACCGACTGTCATGGCTAAGTGCTTTCCCCTTGTAATACCCAGTTTTAAAGGAACAAAACCAGGCACAACACACGTATGCCAGGATCAAGTTTTCATACATGTGCTACATCATCAGTGTATCATCACAGTGTCAATATTAAAATAACGCTACTAAAAGAAAACACAGTGGAAAACTAAAGAGATGTTCAGCACCAACGGGGCTTCCATTCTTCCACAGGCATCGACCGGGGGCACTCCAGCCTAGAACAGCAACTCCGAATTGAAGTCATCATCTTCGAAGGTAGCAGCTTGGATGGCTTCTGATCAGGAAAAGGGGAAGAAAAAGAAGGGGCAATGGGTGTGAGTACAAACATGTACTCCGCAAGTGCAGGGAAAACATGCTGTGGGGCTCAACTCACGGAAAGGTTAGACATGGGTTAGCTGCACTAAGCAACTATGACCTATGGCTTCAACATCAGGCATCCTATTTAGGTGAAAAACACAAGTATGACAAAAGGATTGACTCATCGGATTACATCCGACTACTAAGACTCACCAGGTAATTCCATTACCTGGCTACCCGACCAACCATACCAACCCTAGTTCCAACTAATCCTGAAGAAGTCCAAGTTCGCTCTTGTCCGTGAGCATAGCTGATCGATCAGTTTTGATACTCTGCAGAGTTTGCACAACTTTCCCCACGAGTCGTGATTCCCGTGTTGCTTCGCACTTCCGAGGTGTGGAGTCGAGGTCTACTACAAGGCCTTTATAGAGCTCCCACTAACCTGCAGGCACCCACTGAGGTTTCACCGCTAACAGACGATTCCATCGCTGCAGAAGCCCCCTCTTGTGCCACTTAACCGTCCAACAGTGCCTACAGAATCAGAGGGGTGGCTAGTTAGTTGGCCAGGCCATACCCATATTGGCCGTGTGGTTGTGCAGAAATAACTTGGTTACATGCTCAAGAACCAGTCCTTAAGACCCCACACAGGAATAACCACAACCAACTGTGCACTACCGGCACACGTGCATTCCCGCACCATCATCAAACAACCATTTTGTTGGGATCCCTATACCATATTTCTACAAAATTACCCTTCCCGATTCTTGTTGCATAATCATTAGTCAATATTATCATTTTTCCCAATCACGACTGCACTAGCATATTCTACCCATTTTATATCCTGACTTAACAATGGTGACAAGGAATAGTAATTAAAAACTAGTAAACCCTAACATGGGATTTCAATTTAGACAAGCATGCATTTGAAGCATAAAACATCTACGCATAAATCCTAAAATAGGGGCAAAATGCTCAAGGACACTTGCCTTCGATGAAGGGTTTCTCAAAATCCTCGAAAGCTTGATCTTGGAGATTACCGAACTGCTCTCCTCCTAAGCGAAACACCGGAAAAAGTGCACAAGTAAAAACTCTAAGAACAGTACACCATACAGTACTAAAAGTAGTTAAGAACCCTATAAAAAGATTCTACACATCGCTACGAATATTTGGGCGCGAAAATCGCCCAAATCGGAGCTACAAGTATTGAGCTTTTGAAGGGCCTAACTGCAAATTTTACTTGATTTTTAGAGAATAAACCGAATTGATTTTATACTGAAAATTCCATTTATAATGTCATAAATCAAAACTGATTTTTTTTCAATGGAAAAGCTCATGGAAAATGTCCACTGGCTCATGGACCACGGCCTAAAAGGCCGATCCATGTCCACGGTGACCCGGTTATGAAGTGATGAAGGGGTACGCGATCTGGAACACTAGATCAAGATCGAACAGCTCGGGGTGATAGAGGGGAATTTGAACTCAGGCCGGCAGCGCTGCACAGCGTCGGTGGCCGGCCGACGGTGGCGCGCGGCCGGAGCTTTGCCGGAGCTCGCATGAAAATGCGCATCCGACCTCGAAACTTGACAGGGAAAAGCGCATAAGAGAGAGGGGAGCACGGGGGTTCTCATAGTGGGCTTCACACTGACATAGGAGGTCAGAGGGTGGTCGGCGATGGAGAATGGTGGGCGGCGGTGTTCGGTCACGGTGGGGACGGCGTTGCGGTGGCTCAATGATGACGGCGAGCTCCGGGATCAACTCCTTGGGGTCCTGTGAGGACGGTAAGCATGTGAGAATGGCCGGTGTTGGCTCGGAATAAAGGAGAGAGAGGGCGGCAGTGCATTTCACCAGCAGCGTAGAGGACATAGCGCTGAGCTCGATTCCGTGCGGGAGAAAGAGGGAAAAAGGGTGAAAGGGGTGATGAACGTTGCAAGGAAGTCAATGGCCGGCTTAAATATCCGAGGCAAGGGGAGAATCGGGCGGATTTGAAGCGATTTGGCCAACAGCCCTAATTGGAAATAATGCAGTTGTTTACACAATTTAGAGGGCCGTTCAAGGGGGAAATGGCTGGAATCGAGTGAATATGAGGCGGGCATCTCGGCCATGCGCTTTGATTGGCGAATTAAGGTGCGGGGTGGCGCCGATTTGAAACGATGGCGGGATTGGGGCGGTCGGGTTCGGGCAGCGGGAGGAAGCGGAAGGAGAGCCGGCGGGTGGTGGCTCGGCTTGGTCGGTTTGTCCCGTGCTCGCGCACAGAGAGAGAGGCGGGTGGGGAGTGGCTCGGGGCGGGGAGCTGGCTTGGCTGGGTGGGGCCCACCTGGCGGTGGGTGAAGGCGGGGAGGGGTCGGTTCAGCCTAACGGGCTGGCGCGGGGGGGGGGGGGGGAGGGGCGCAGCCCACGTGGGGGAAAGGAGAGAGGTGGGCTAGGGAAGAATTCGGCCCGGAAATTTTTCCGATTTTTGAAATGTTTTTCTTTTTAGATTTTGCTTCAAATTCAAAAGGGGATTTAAACGAGCGACTTCTTGCAAATTTTTCCAAACTTTTTCCACACATAAAAACCTATTGCATCTACGACGGCATGAATATAACAAACTTATATAACCTATGTCAATTTAAATTTAGAAATTAATTTCTTCTAAAGAACAAAATTGCAACACCTATTAAATTTCTAGCAAAGTTTTAAATTATTGCAAACATTGATTTTAGGGTGTTACACCCCTTGCCGTGGAGGGGGTAGCCATCCGATGGTTCTCAGCACTGGAGTTTGGGACTATGTATGCCTAGGCCTAGCTTCGAGACCTCTTCTGCAATAATTTTCAGGGCACCTTCATCGAGCTGGTGATCTTCGAAAGCCTGTTCATCATCAGGCAGCAGCCAGACAAAACTCTACAGGATTATTTCCAGAGGTTTTCCCAAAACAAGACCCAGATTAGAGGCATATCAGATTCATCGGTCATCGACATTGCAACCCAAGGTCTGGCCGAAGGGCCCCTATACAATAGACTAAACTGATGCCCCATACGCTCGGTTGAGGCCCTCATGTGCAAATTCAAGGAATACGCACATACAGAGGAAGAAAAACTCAGCCGAAGGTTCACACAAGCTACAATAGCCGCCAACATCAAGCCCGAGAAGTTGCACTCACAAGCGGGGTCCTCACACGCCCCTCCTCCTCCATTGGAAAAATGGGGTTCCGAGGAGGCTAATGGCTCTGGAGCCCACAAGGAATGGCAACGAGAACCGCGTGGTGCCCACAACATCAAACAAGGCTATGGGGCTTCGAACCCAACCCTTCCTAGGGGCCATGGCCAAAGGCGTCCCAAAGCACTTCCAAAGTGACACCACGCCCAGGCCTAGTACCCTGAAGAGGGACATTGGTGCTTTCTGCTTGGGGCGGGACAGGGGTACATCACCGAGGACAGTCGAACTCTCATAACCTTCCAAGAGGAATACCTCAGGAGGCAAGTAGCCCACACCATGGCAGAGGGGGCTAGCGAAGGGCGACTCGAAGACCGCAGACCAACGACGAGCTGCCAGATTGATCACCTGGCTTTATAGAACCCTCCACAGCTGGCTCTGCCTTCTTGGCCTCCATCATCTGCGGAGCAGTACAACAACAAGGGGCCCCGGGCTAGGCAAGTGGTACTCACCATAATAGGAGGAGGGAGCTCTGGCTGCTCCTCAAAATGGTAGCAACGAGACTACGCATGTGGGATGAACCACATTGGGGCAACCAACATCCATTATCAGGCCCCCGGATGGGCCGACGCCCCATAATGTTCACCTCTGATGATGCCGAAGGGGTGAGGTTCCCTCAATTTGACACCTTGGTCATCTTAGCCAACATTGTCGAGGTCGAAGTCCAGAGGGTGCTGGTCGATGGAGGTAGCTCGACGGACCTCCTTTTCATACACGCCTTCAACCAACTTCGCATTCCGCGAAGCCAGCTCTCTTCAACCCACAGGCCCCTACAGTGGTTCAATGGGGCCCCTCTTGATGCCGTAGGCCATATAGAGCTTTTGGTCGTCTTCGGTGAGGGCTCTACAACACGGACCAAGGTGATCATCTTTGATGTCGTGAAGATACCCTATGCCTACAATGCCATCCTAGGTCGAGGGACTTTGAATAGATTTAGAGTCGTCTCCCATCACACTACCTTTGCCTGAGGATGCCTGGACCCCAAGGGCTGATATTCGTCCACAGCGATCAAGATTTGGTAAGGCGCATTGAGTACGGATACCCCGCTCCTCTCCATGGTTGCCACATCCACACTGTGGCCCAAGATAGCTTTGAAGACCCCTTCATCGCATCCCGAACACCACGGCCCTCTGAAGGCATGACCGGAGGGGGACGTAAAGCATGTGCTAATACATCTGGACTAGCTCGATCGGACTTTCCAAATTAGGGCATACCTCACCCCAAAGAAGGAGGCCTAGCTCCTGACCGTCCTACGGAGCAACCTTGATGTCTTTGCATGGTCCCTATAGGACCTTCCTAGAGTCAACCGTTGCATCATCGAACACTCCCTTCGGTTCGATCCGAAGGCTAGACCAGTATGCCAGGGGCTCCACATGCTCTCCCCTTAGCAAGCGAAGGCCTCAAAGGAGGAAGTCCAGAAGCTACTGGAGGTTGGCTTCATCCGAGAGGTTATTCACTCCGAGTGGCTCTCCAACACCGTCCTAGTCAATAAGCACAAACGGGAAGTAGCGTATGTGCATCGACTTCACATCGCTAAACAAAGCCTACCCCCGAGATCCATACCCCCTTCCTTGTATCGACCAGCTGATGGACTCCCCCACCAGATGTGAGTTGTTGAGCTTTCTGGACGTGTGTTCCGGATACCACCAAGTGTGGATGTCTAGGGAGGATGAGAACAAGACTAGTTTCATTACCCCCTTCGGGGTATACTGCTATGTCCGGATGCCCTTCGGCCTCTGGAATGCTGGGGCCACCTTCTCCCACTTAGTACACAAGATCCTAGAACAGCAGCTAGGTCACAACATCAAGGCCTACATCAACGACATCGTTATGAAGAGCAAGCTCAAGACCGGCCACGTCGCCGACCTACAAGAAACAATTAACATCCTCCGGGAGGAAGGCGTGCATCTTAACCTGGAGAAGTGAGTATTTGGCGCCAAGGCTGGCAGGCTGCTAGGATACCTCGTCTCCCGAAGGGGCATCAAGCCTAACCCTGGCAATATCTGTGCCATTATGGAAATGTCACCTCCCACCAATTCAAAGGAGGTCCAGCATTTGACCAGCCGCCTTACAGCCCTTAGCCGTTTTCTCGCCAAATCAGCTGAGCATGGGCTTCCATTTTTCAAAGTGCCGAGGGGCTCCAACCCTTTCAGGTGGACTCTAGAGTGCCATGCCACATTCAAGGCCCTCAAGGTATCACACTCGGTTTTAACGGAAAAAACCAGATACAGCTTACGTGTGCACAGGATGTTCAACACACATAAGGACGTCACATGTGAAGTAACAAAAGAAATAATTTTATAGAATAAATGTTAAACTCTTACAACAATTGACATATATTGTCTTCTATGTAGATATTTGTAGCAAAATAGAAGCACTGGTGCCCAAAAATACCGCAGGCAATCGACTAGGAGACACGCGCCTAGAACATCACAACCTCGTCTTGACAACCTTCAACATCTTCACTCATTGAGAAGTATCACGCATGTCGCATAGGATAAAGAAAATAGCAAGTGTGAGCATATGCCGCATTCAGTAAGTGTGGAAAATATAATGATATGTAGGCTTACAACAAGAATAAGCTAACATATAGTATATTTACGTAAATGTGAGTAAAGAAAACGGTAATGTAACTCAAAAGCATATGTGATATACAAGCTACCTAATTGATAAGCAAAAGATGATAATTTCTGCATGCATGTGTTTACATAATTTCATTCATGATAGCACTCTACGTGATGAGCATTTCGAGAGGTTTGAGGGAGGAGAATATGTTCAAAAGGATATGCTAGCTCCAATAATTGTGGACAATAATGCACCTGTAGATGATGGTACTATGGGCCAAATATATGATGTTATTGTTACGAGTTTTGTAGGATGAGGGTGAATGGCTACAACATGTGATGCTCTTGATACCTTGTAACCACTTTTGTTGGAAAAAAAAACTAGTCAAATTTCCCCTTATTTGATATGGCACTTCAAAATTATCATAATGTAGCATTTTCTATTCTTATTTTAATGCTAAACCGCGTAAAAAACAGTCTAAAATAATGATATTATCAATTAAACGAGAAACAAAGTAAGAATACACCATGTAGTTAATTTAGACTACACCAATTTATCTTACGTACTTTTCACCATTCTACGGACAATAAATTCAACTTTAGAAACCGTTTAGAGGACATGAGCTTCTCAAGGCTTTCTTAGATAGGAGCTCCTATGGACAGTTAAGTTTAAGCTGGTTTATGCACAAGCCTGAGCTTTCTAGAAGGAGATGGGCACGCGCGGGCGGGATTGGATCAAGACGGGAGAGTTTTTCTGTATATATAGTGAGTGGTATTTTTTTTTAAATAGGATGAAGTTTAGGGACATTTTAGCTACCAGGTAAGATGGTGAGAAGCTTGAGAAGCCTCTTTTCCAGCTTTGTAGTACCAATATAAATAGAAAAGGCTTCTGACCATAGCCGGACATAAGTTTTTTCTAGACAACTTATAGTTTCCTAGGATCATAAGCTGTCTAGAATGTGGCCATATCTTGCTACGAATGTCGACCCTATCAAGCTCAGTTGATGTACACCAAACTTGGATAAGCCACGATTATGGGCCTGTGCTGAATTCCAAATTGATTCATAACACCCCTTGATATGAACATCAGCCACCTTACCTAAAAAATATAAAAAAAACCAAAACTGCCACGTTGACCATATATAATGTATATATCTGGTACATTACTCAATGTTAAATGCACTACTATGTAAAAGCCACACGCCTATTATTAGACAAAAATGCAGTTCTACAGACACATGTACATCATTTTTGACGGACAAGAAAATCTAATGTACTATAACAATTACTGAATGTGAAATCTGTGAAAAAGATGTGTGTGCTAAGCATCTTTCTATTACAAAAATGTATTTTTACTGTTATCACCAGAGATGACACTCGTATAGTCGGATGATCGCCGTAACCCACCGTGCCGACCACCGAGGGGCGGCAACGCACACGAGAGGAGAGAGTCGAGAGTGGAATGTAGCGCGCAGAGCACGAAAACAAAACGCAACCACTTGCCCATCCCTCCCTGTTTCTCCATATCTTAGGTGAGTGTGTAACTCCCCACTTCCCCTTCACCTATTTTATGCGGGCTAGAGGCTCCAACCAGCCAAGATCTCGAAGTAACACCTGTCCCTAGTAGATCTGCCGGCGCACTAGGATCCTCTAAACTCTACCGTGATTTTACCCATGATGTGAGCCATTAGATTGAAAATATATAGGAAAGATGTAGTGATAGAGTACTGATATAGTACTCATACTACACTATAATCAGTGCTGTGCTCTTATGGATACTATATGCTTCAGTAAAATTAGCTATAGTAAATTCTCTACAATCGGATCCATGCCACCAGCCACCAAACCAGAAGAGAGGAGGAGCTTGCTCTGCTCTGCTCATCCATCAAACCAAAAGCTACTGTCTTTCCTACCCCACCCTCCTCTCTGCAAAGAGACAGACAGAGAGCGCAAAGGAAAAGGAAAAAGCAAAAGGAAAGGAGCCTCAGATTCACAACGGTAAAGCTTTTCAACATCCTGTTCATTGTAGCCCACTCAGTCTGGCGCCAGATTCACAAAAGGCTGGCGCCAGGAGCAGAGCAGGGAAGGATTTGGAAGGGGACCGTCAGCAGAGCACCACCAGAGCAGAGCACACGGAGGGGGACCCTCCAAACGCAAGCAACCAAGCCCAGAGCACAACTGCACGACGCCAGGGAAGATCAGAGCAGAAAAGAATCGCTGCAAGAATGCAGCCGGGGAGCACGGCCAGTGGTACTACTACCGGTGGACGGAGGCGTGTGTCGGTGCAGTCCACGAGGGGTGTCGGCGCGTCGGCATCGGGGGCGGGGTCGGCGTCGGTGTGGGAGGCGCGGAGGAGGATGGACGAGGTCAAGGGCGGCGTCAAGGTCTTCAGAGCCGGCGCTGGCGACGAGCCGGCCGACGAGGAAGGGATGCGGGTGTACCGCCGCCTGCACCGCAACCAGAGCGAGGGCGGCGCCGGCGGTGCCAACGCGGCGGCGAAGAAGAGGAGGAATTGGAAAGCGTCCGAGCCGGTCACCGCGATCGGGGAGCTGCGCAAATCGAGGTCCGACGCCGGGGCGGCGGCTGCTGTGGCGACCTCCGGGGTGGTCGCGAGGCGGGCCATGGCGAGGCTCACCACGCCGGAGAAGAAGGTAGCGCCCGCGGGCGGCGAGGTGAAGGAGGTGGTGGTCATCGAGGTGGCGAAGGCCCCATTGGAGGAAGCCAAGAACATGGTGCAACAAGCAGAGGAATTAGACGACGACGAGGACGAGTTAGGCGAGGAGCTGGAGACGGAGGAGGAGAAGCAGATGCTAGATCAAGATCACATGGCCATTGACGAGGACGAGACAGCTCTGCACCAAGGCAAGAAATTCATAGCTCCGCCCACTGTCGTTGCCAGATTCGTTTCTCGATGAGCTAATGTGACGGTGCTCTTGATTCCGTGCCATCTTGCAGTGGACGACGACCAAGATCTTGAGCCACCAGCAAAAGGTGAGAGAAAACATCTGCCAAATTTCCCATTTTTCTCCTCCACTCTTTTTCCCTTTCATGTTGTTGTTCTTGTCTCTAATTGCATCACTCCTTGAGTTAATGTAGCAGGGATTAAGCCGTCGCCATCGTTGGAAGAAGAGAGAGCGGCTAACCCGGGACCAGTGAAGCCGCCTCCAGGTCTTCGATCACTTTTACTTATTTACATTTTTGGCTGCGATGGAGTCAATCAAAGTTGCCAATTCGATCTTAATTTTGTGTTCTCGGATCGTCCAGAGAAGAAATTAGCTTCCGCGATCGATCTCCGAGCAATGAATCCGGAGCCCATGACCCCTCCTCCAGGTAAGTTCCTCTTCATCAGATGCGAAATTCATGATAATTCTGGTCCGTCTTTGTCTCACACCACCTACTGCCCCAATCCCCCGAAATGCAGTGGAGAAGAAGCCGACACCAATAATAGTTCACCGCATGACGAACGCAGAGCCGGCAAAACTGTTTCCAGGTCACTTTTATGCAAAAATTTAAGAAAAATATTAGATCAGTTCGAATACAATTTTAGCACTTCCCTGATGTTCTTGGCCACTTCAGTTATGTACTTCCTCGGTTTATTCAGAGAAGAAAGCTTTGCCGTCGACCGGTCGCCGAATTCAGAAGCAAGAGCCTGTTAGCACTCCTCCCGGTGAGTAGCATTTACCTGTTTGTTCTTTGTTCTTGGTCGTCTTCGTCTTGTTTTGTTATTTTTTAAATAACTGAAGTTCTTTTTTCTTATCTTGAAGTTGAGGAGGAGTATGAGGAGATTCAGGATAAGCCATCTGCACCCAGCAGAAGCCATGCAAGAATGCAGAATATTGGTAATGTTTAGTTACCTCGAAGATAACCAATTTGACAAATATTTTTTGTTTCCTGAGAACGCAACCATTTTGATGTGTTAGTTCAAGAACTTGAGATTGATTGTTCTTCTCCATTTTTTCCCCTTGTTTTTTTCCCCAGTGGATTTGGTGATGTGGAGAGATGTTTCTAAGTCTGCGCTTGTGTTTGGATTGGGAACTTTCTTGCTGATCTCCTCCTCTTATGCCAAAGACCTGAATTTCAAGTAAGTCACTGTTCATTATTTACTGCACTGTCACTCTGAAGTTATCAGGAGTTTAGAAGACTTAACAGAAAAATATGGGACAGCAATCAACAATTAACCTTCACTTTAAATTTCTGAATTCTGCAGCACAATCACAGCAGCTTCATATGCAGGCCTAATCTACCTTGGCCTAAGGTTCTTTAGCAAGTCCATACTGAATAGGTAACTAATTAATTTCCTTTAATTACCTGCATAAACATGTACAGAGGCATACAAAGTAAATTGTTTGTCATTAACCATTAAAACTCATTATGTGTAAAAATGCAGAAGTGAAAATATGGACTGTGATGATGAGAGGTGCTACCTGGTTGGGGAGGAGGAGGCCATCTGGCTGCTGAGGCTGGTGCTGCCGTACATTAATGAGGTGCTCCTGAATCTAAGGTCTCTCTTCTCTGGTGAGCCTGGAACCACCATGAAGGTAAAAAAAGAAAGATATTGTGTGTTCCTGTGAATATTAGGCAAAAAAAAAAACACTCTACTAGCTAGTATCTGGATTTGAGCTGACAAAGGAACACATGTGCTCTGATCTGCAGCTGGCGCTACTGCTGTTTGCACTGGCCCGATGTGGCAACTTTGTCACCCTCTGGACCCTGGCCAAACTGGGTAAGTAGCCCTGGAACAAGCCATAGATGTATCACTCTCTCCTCTGTTTTATTTTGTTTTCTGAGAGCCTCTTCTCTTCCTTCATTTAAACAAGAAACTAAAAAAATGAAGGCTCTGAACTCATGCATAGCCATCTGTAAAAGTTGAAGGGAAACGGCTCCATGGTTTCATCAACATTTTTTCTAGAAAGAAGTTTGTTACGGTCATGATGAAGTAAAACCTAGCTTTAACCGTCCATATGTATGTTGGGACCAGGAGCATCAGGAACTTTACATGTACAGCTAAAGGTGCAGGAGAACAACTGCAGTCACTGACTTTTTATGCCCTTTATCTGGTCCTTTTTTGCAGTGTTCTTTGGGGTCTTCATCATTCCGAAGGTCTGCTCCTCTTACTCCACGCAGCTGGCAAGATATGGTAAGTGAAGACAGCCCTCCATTTTTCATCTCTTATTTTCGCTACAACAAAGGTGCTAATAACACCCAAAAAAATAACATGAGCAAGAACACTCAGACACGGAAACCAGTCACCTAAAAATGGACCCCACTGAATTTCCAGCACTGGCTGGACCCGTTCGTAAGCGACTAGCATTTTGCACCCTGTTTTTGCCTCTATAGCTGCTTTGTTTGTAGAATTGTGGTTTTGGATCCAAAGCACTTGACCATGTGCATAGGTAGTGGCTAGGGAATTATGAACAAGGTAAACTGTGGAGCAGGGTGCCAGAATTTTATGAAAGTTAGGCACATACGTAGGCGGGATGGCACACACTGAAAAAAAAAAGAGTAAACACTGACACTGGTAGTACTCTAATATAGCAAGTGCCAGTAGATTAGGGTGCAGTTCAGATTAGTCCTAGTGGCGACATCTGTGTTCCTGGTTCTGACTTCTGAACAATCCCTTAGTTGAAGGTGATTCCTTGCTTTTGCTTCTTTTAGGTTATGATATGCATTCAACCAAATAGTATGGATCCAAATCTAGTTCAAGAGGCTGAGAGGTGTCATAAAACTTAGGATGAAAATAACATGTAAATAGCAGGCCAAGATGGTAGATGTAACTGTTACCCCCATTAGAATATTTTCTATATACTGATAGCCTACATATACAAACAATCAGACAATGTTATACAATGTAATTACTATACACAAGATGAATGATTTGACTTACAGTTAATCCTTACCCCTTTCCAAGGAGAACCATGACTTGATTGCATTCTTCAACCTAGGTTAGCTAGTAGTAAACTAGGAATGACAGCGTAGTTAGACCTAGGTATTGTTACTGACGGTAAAAGTAAATCGGTCTCTTCTTAAGATCCGAGGAAAAGTACATTTGCCGGGGTAACTTTTGCATCGGAGGTCACAGTTATTCCTCCTACCTTTTGCACGGGCGAGCTGTCACGTGGTCAAGGAGGGCTTAATTGTCATTTGACGGGCGTGCCTCAGCCCTCAAGCTCGAACGGTATGAAATCGATAGATGCTGTCCCCAGTGAAGTGACCCACACCTCCTTGTTTCCTTTCCTTTTCATATTCGAGGGGCAAAAAGTAAGATAATCTTTCCAACCAGTGTTCATTCTCATCAGTGGTGTCATTAAGGACTAATTTAGTGACAAAACCTTTGTTAGTTTGAAACATTTTCTTGGTGGATAGGACAATAGTAGCAACATCTCAAGGAAGTGCTGGGTTGTGTCATTCACACATCCAGCAGAGCCAATCTTGGGAGAGATATTTACTCCAATAATGGTTAGGTTCTAATAGGGGTCGGGTCCTATGTCATCACTAAGGTATCATTTTTTTACCCATCTTAGTGAACCTACTCTTGGACTTGTATGCTTGGACCATAGATAGCTCTTTAGCGTTCTCTTAACCAAATTTAAACCAGTGTTACTTGAACACCCATGTCCAAATTTTTTTCCCGAATCTGACACCCTGATCCGAGTCGGATTCCAACACCCATTTCCATGTCTAGGTAACACTGTTTTAAACACAAGCTTATGGTACAAAAGTAAGCCTTGCCCATTGTAGAGTATATATAGTCCCTAAGAGATCTTGTGGTTAATTAAGGTTAACTTGTCTCTGCTACCTAGACTCTCTTAAGATATTTTTCTTCTGGGATTCTTTCACCCAAGGCATATGTACTGTCAGTACTGAAGCTTCCTATCTTTGCCCTTCTGCATGTGTAGTGTTGGGCCTGTTGGAACTTGAATCACTCACCTCCAAACATATTTCCCATCCTAGATCTGGCCTCCCATCTGTGGGGCCACATTTTGTTCAACAACCCACCAACCCACTCGTGACATGATAATTAAACTTGCATTTCATTAACAACCACACAAGATCATAGATGTTTTAAATATGTATGATGTTGTAGTGCTACCATATCTGCCATTTCGATTCTTTAGTTAGCGCTGCGTTTTGACTTATAATTTTTGAAGCAACCTTGTGTCATCCGTACCAATTAGAAACATAATAAAGTGGAGGCATCATGTGATCTATGATGAAGTTGATTGTGATGAGAATTCCTTTAATCCCACCACAAGTAGTAGTTAACGATCTAGCTATCTGAGTCATCAAGTCTCATGGCGCCCGTGTAGCTGGTAGATAGCTTCTCGTTACCCAAAACCTTAATCTGCTGCATGTTCTTTGTTCCTTCCTCAAGTTTCCTTCTCATTTGTTTGATGCTACCAAATTGTTTCCTGTTAACAACAACATAAAGCGTATGCAGCTGAGTACACACTGCCAACATTCCTCCAAGTGTTGATGCTAGTGTGGACCAACAGCAACACCAATTTTATTTTTCTTTCCCCAAATGAAAAAGAAAGTTCAGATAAAGAAACTATACAGTGAACTTTATGCTTGGTTCCCTGTATCTTTTCTTTTCATGATGGCAGGGCACTAGCACTTAAACTAGGCCCTGGTTTCACTTGTTCTTAATCATAATGTCTAGCTCCATCTGATGGGCAAAGAACACCAGGAATCCTCCAGACCAAGCAGGAAGAGTTGAACATGATATGGCGCGCTTGACTACCCATGAAGGACAGACAACCATAATTCCTGGTTCTTATTTTGTCCGAAAAGAATATCAAAGAATAATTCCTGGTTCTTATGTTTTTCAAAAATAATCTTTTTGTCGTCTGATTGTGTAATACTACCAGTTTTAAAACTTTATTTTTGCTTGATTTTCACGGCATGCAGGCAGATTTTGGCTGGAGAGGTTTAGGGACGCCTGGGAGTCATGCTCCCACAAGAAGGCAGTCGTGGCGGCCGTATTCACCCTCGTCTGGAACGTCTCCTCCACAGTTGTTCGTGTCTGGGCTGGTAATCATCTTATTCTCCTACCAATGAAAAATGTTTCAGTGGTCGCTGGCCAGCGTTACAAATTTAACTGGTAACAACCGACAACCAATTTTTAAAAAAGTACCGTACATAAAAAGGCGAACAAAATTTGATTTGAAAAAAGTTTGATGCTGATTTTTTTGCAGAGAAGGGATAACTCAGAATGCTAGCAATAGACTCTATAGTATAAGTGTATAATCCAGTGAAACATGATTCTTTCATATATTAAAGGTTTTCATTCTTCGTAGGAATGCTGAGCATCTTTGGCCATCTCTGTTGCAGTGTTCATGTTGTTGGTGGCGATGAAGTGCTACCAGCAGCGCATGGTGGACTTCGGCTGGAGCAGCACGGTGGAGGGAGCCCAGGAAGCAATGGTCGGCGCACAACGAGAGGAGCCTCCGGCGAAAGCTGGCACGGCCAGTCCCAAGGACGAGACGGAAGGATTCAGAGCTGCAGCGCCACAGCACAGGCGAGCACCGGTCTGCTCGCCAGTCTCCGGCGAGTTCGCGAGGGAGAGACTGAGGGTGAGGGGCGGCATTCAGCCGAGATGACGTGTAGAATTTCAAAGGCTGGCTTTTCCTTCTTTTCCGCCTTTTTACTTTTGCCCTTTGTGTAGTTTTTAATGTTGTGATCGTGTGATGGGTAGTGTACACCGGGCATGATCCGGGTGTCTTCGGATGTTCAGGAATTGGCAGGTAATAATGACCCAAATCTATACACAACGTTCATGCATGGTCCCGATACACCGTACAAGTCTCAATGCCCTTAAGGCCAACGTATGATTACTGGCACGCCTTGTTTGGAATGCCAGATTTACAGATGAGGCAGTATAATTCCCATAGGAATCCCGTGAAAACCTCACGTTTGGCCTAATTTTGTAGTGAATCTACCAATTCGGCTGCATTATGTCGGAAAGTTTACTTGGTACTGCTGCTTCATAAGAGCATAAAAACACATAATTATGATAATCAAGACATCAAGCACGTGACAATTTGTGAATTATACTATTTTCACAAATTATACTATTTTTCCCACCATTTAAGGATTTTTTTTTATATTCTTGGCTACCAGTTTCATTACTTCAAAGATCTCATCTGTGACTTGCATTGACTTTCCAGTTCTGTAGTTGAACAATTGATAGCACAAGGCTCAGTTTTTTTGCTACAACTGATAGCAGAAAGGCTCCTGCACAACGTGTCAAAAAACATAAATTTCCATGACTGAAACAAAAGTGCGATAACAAATATAAAAAGAGCAATATACTTCTGCACTTGGTATGAAACTGACGAATAGCTCAGCATGGCAAGAAAAACTTGATTATGTAACCATAAGCTACTGAAACTGTAACTAATGCAATGGGTTTAAAAGACAATTAAAATCATCAGATTCTTTTATGATAAAGTACTATGCTGAAAAACAGAAGCAGGTGAAAATATGATGAACTTACCAACCTAATTGACAAGAAATGATATCCAGTTGCATGCTAGTGGTATCATGTGTCCCTCGAGGACATTTGATCAAGAACTTCATGCACAAATAAATCCTGCAACTCTAAGTATCTCCTTCTCCATTCTGTCCCCTGTTGGTTTGGTGCGCCATATGGAGTGCTTGTCCCGGAGTCAAGTAACCTGGAAGAACCGCCATGCTTCTGGACCAAAGCAGAATGATAAGATGAAATAGAAAGAAACATGGAAATGAAAGTACAGCATCAAATGGCAGACAAAATAAAATCAGCCAACCTGAAGTGTATTTAAGCAGCACTCCAGAAAAGTAGAGCTTAAATTTCCAGCAACAGGAACATCATTCTCAGGCCGTGGCAGAATTACAGCCCGTGGTTCAACTTCCCCACTTGCTGAGCAAACTTTACGTAATGGTTGTAGGGGAGGCAGATTTACTCGTTTTGGTGTTAGTATCAGAACATTGGTTACGGGACCTGCCAAACAGGTATATCACCAAATCCCAACACTCAACAGTATGTACTTTCGGAAAGAAAAAAAAAACGTGATTCAGAAAATAAATACAAAAAAGTACAATGATACATTGTGAGTGCAATGCATTGAATAGTTTAAGCATTAGCTTTCCAAATATATAAGCTTATGGTAAAGATTAAATAAAGTTTTCAATGAATTGCACAAAAAGTATTATGTCATTTGTAATACAAGTATTGTACCTAGTAACACAAAACTATATGTATTGTGCACCAATTTCACACAAAATCCGATTTTAATTAGATTCACTCAAAAAATGGTCTTATATTTCTCCAAAAATCCTAGAACTTTTTGTACATGTTCTATAATTCATGTGTAACCCATTTTAATTGGATTCACTAAAAAAGACTGTAGAATCTAAACTAAAATTCTCAAAAAAGGCTACTTTTATAACACCTAACAATTATTATGGTCTCAAATAAAATCTTAAAAATCTAAAATTCATTAATTTTCTTCTTATATGATGGACTAATTTTTAAAATTATTTCCAGTCCTAGGTATATGGTGAAAAAGTGAGTTCCTCTATTTTACTAACAATTGTTAGGAGTTATAAAAATAGTATTTTTAGAGAATTTTAGTTTAAATTCTATATAGGCTTTTAGGTAAATCTAATTAAAATAGGTTGCACATGAATTATGGAACACGCACAAAATGTTCTAAGATTTTTGGAGAAACATAAGACCATTGTTTGAATGAATCTAATTAAATCAGATTTTGTGTGAAATTGGCACACAATACTTGTAGTTTTATGTTACTAGACACAATACTTGTAGTTTTATGTTGCAAATGGCACAATACTTATAGTTTTGTGCAATTCACTCTAAAGTTTTACCATAAGTCATGAAACTTACATGTATGAACCCATGGAGACAAACTTCAGCAGTCCAAAGTTCATGTTTTAATTATAATCAAGACTTCCCAGAGAGTTGTTTTTTTTTCTGTTGACTATAAGATTTTGTAAAAGTCTCAAACAAGAGTTCTTCAAGCTAAGAGTTGATTTCTTTGTCTACTATAAGGTTTTGTAAAGAGTGAAAGTTCTTTGAGGTATGGATCTATGCAATTCAACCCAGGTAAAGTATCACCGAACAATGGACCATAAATTGTGCACAAACCTCAACTTTCCAATGTA
Source organism: Phragmites australis (assembly GCF_958298935.1). Classification (NCBI taxonomy): domain Eukaryota; kingdom Viridiplantae; phylum Streptophyta; class Magnoliopsida; order Poales; family Poaceae; genus Phragmites; species Phragmites australis. Next base: position 12,954,561 of record NC_084936.1, on the reverse strand, counting down.
TTAAATATATATTCTGTTTGGGCCTACAGGCTACAACTAACGACAGAGGCAACAAATGGAACATCTTTTGGCCTTTGAATGTTTCTCTGGGAGGGAAGTTCTACTTTCTAGTCAATGCAGCATGTCACAACTCACATGAACCCATACAAGAATGTGCAATCTCGCACTACATTGGGTACAAGTTCAAAATAAAGAAGGTTTTCAGCATGAAATAGCCTTTTTCATGTAATGTTAAAGAGTGGAACCTTGGGAGTGTTTGAATTTTCGGGTCACTTGTTGACTTCTAGTATCCCAAACCCGAACATTACCATCCTCTGATCCAGACACCAGTAGAAGTCCATCTGTGCTCGATGCTAAGCTGGTTACTCCCTTGCTGTATCAATTAAACAAATTGCCAGGATCGATTCAAGAAATCTTGCCACACAAATAATAAAAAATTAACATTAAAGAAACTCAAAACTAAACAGAGCAAGTAGTTACAAACATATTCCTTTAGATAAAGGCATTCATTAACTTACATTACTAATCATAATGCACACCAATCATTCCATCAAACCCAATATCCAGCTGAACTGCATTTTCTAAGCAGTGCAGCAACACAGAAACAGAATGAGGGGACTACTTTAGTTAAAGGTTAGTCGTGGTTGTTATATAGTTGTATGGAATAAGCAAACATGATTTTCCATAATTTGATCAACAGCGATTGTCAGGAACTCAGGATATAAATGGCATTCCATTTTTAGTAAGAAAATATGTGAAAATTTAAACTCTTTCGAGGATACAATTGGAATTATCCCTTTCCTTCTATGGGCCACTGGAAATAATTTTGTGAAGATACAGTTATCAATTCAGTCAAAAAAGATACAGTTACCCTAAGGCTGTTCAGAATATCCATGTTGCCAGCTTAATCCCAAGCTGGATTATTCTCATATTATTTTTTTGTGCTTGTACTAAATGAAGGGTTTTGAATTTCTATTATTCCTAGTTGTGGCTTACTATTAGTGAGTAGAAACAACAGGGAGGTTCCCCACAATGTAATTTTTTATTCGCTCAACTATAAAGTGGATTTTTTTTTATCGGTATAAAGCGGATGTCAAAGATACGGAATATTGTGAAAGCTGACAACCCTTTCCGCTTTGTACATGCTTCCGATGAAATAGATGAAATATAGGACCATGATCTTTTAAGTGGTCAATAACTCTTCACTCACGGAGTTTTATGATACATACAAGAAACGATAAACTGAAAAAGTGATTTCCATGACCAAAACACTTCAAAAAACCCCATGTGACAGACATGAATGTATGATAGCAAATGGTCATATGTACAACAGCCCCACAACAAATCTACCAGATCAATTGAAGGGCATCCAGAATTTTAACTTTCATGATTCCAAAATACCACCTTAAGCTTATGTATCTCATTCGGCCACCCAATGTCATATTTGTCAGCAAATGATGTTCCCGCTTTGACTTTCCTTGGTGAGCTTATGCGTGCAAGCAGCCATCTTGGCACCTATTGCCCCTACAATGCTTGAGCCGCAGGCCTCAATATTGGGAAAATATTGTCAGCGATTAATATAATACCTTTGCAATGTAATTATAGGACATGATTGTCAAGTTTTATTTCTTCGGTTCTAAAATTAAGAAAATTCATTGTATCCACTAAATTTCACTCTTATATCTGATCTTCCACCCAAAAACACTTATGTTAGTGCGGTGAAACACTTCCCTTGTGCTTATCTTGGGTTGCCCCTGTCAGTCAAGGAACTCACCAACGCTGAACTACAACCGCTAGTTGATAAAGTAGCAGACTACTTGCTAGGTTGGAGAGCTTCTTTGAAGACAAAAGCTAGCAGGCTAGTGATGGTACGCGTGGTTCTCACTGCTACACCAATCTATTTGATGATTGCAATGGACCTTCCTAAATGGGTAATCAAAGCAATTGATAAGAGAAGGGGGTTTCTTTGGAAGGGGCAAGAACATGCCATAGGCGGTAACTGTTTGGTCTCATGGCAAAGGGTTCAACAGCCTATCCAGTATGGCGGAATGGGCATTCATGATTTCTCTTGTGGGTTGGGCACTACGTATCAGATGGTTGTGGCAAGAAAAAACAGACCCTTCAAAACCATGGGCAGGTCTTCACATTCAAGTTCACCAAAATGAATACCTCCAATTGTGAGAGATGCTAGAAAACATACACCTTCAGCAACATGTCTAGGATCAACGTATTTGGAAGCTTTCAAGCTCTGGCATCTACTCTAGCAGATTGTCCTACAGAGCATTCTTCGTTGGGACCATTAGATTCGCACTATGGAAGAGGATTTGAAAGTCTTGGGTTCCTCTATGGTGCAAATTTTTTCATATGGCTTGTTGTCCTCAATCGTTGTTGGACTTCTGATAGGTTGTTAAAGCAGGGATTACCACATCGAGTGGCATACCCACTTTGTGATCAAGCCCCTGAAACCATTAACCACCTACTGATCTTGTGTGTGGTCGCGAGGGAAGTTTGGTTCACTATTTTTCAAAAAAATGGCCTGCAGGCTCTATCTCCACAACCAGATGTCGTTACATTGATCAAATAGTGGCATGGGAGATTTGGAAACACTAAAACAACTGTGTTTTCCACAATGCTAGCCCTAGTGTGTCCTTGGTAGTGCAAATAGTAGAGGGAGCCTTTGGCGTACAATTGGGGGCTCATGGCCTCCAGACCCTTTTCTAGGGTCGGTGTTCTTGCCCTTTGGTCGTTTCCTTTGTTCAAGTGTGGCGCGTATGTATCTGTTGGACTAGAGTGTTTGCGTTTTGGATGTGTAGTGTGTGTGGTGTTGTACATTTGGTATATTTCTTAATGAAATGACACGCGGCTCTCCTGCGTTGATCGGAAAAAAAAAATTGAACATTATATGCCCATTCCATCAACCTACCATATGTTGTTAAGTGGGACATGGAAAGAAATTTCGGTCCTCTAGTCTTGGACAATGCTCAATTTGGCAATCCTGCAACATGCCACCAAGATTGGAGATAGAAGTTGAATCGTCCTAATCTTTGACTGATGCTTGCTCCAATTCAAGTAATGGACAAAACCGTTATAGTCCACCACCACATCATCCACTCAACAAGCAATAAACAATGCTAGTATGCATCAAATAAAAAAAAGGAAATTTAGGAAACCAGATTTCTATATTTAAATCATTGAATATTTAGATAAATATTTTCCTAGAACTGCAACCAAAAAGAAATGGAAGGGTATTTATTTTTAGAAGTCATTTGATAGAACCGATGACTCTTTCATAGAATTCGAACTATTGTGCCCCTCGGTAAAAGCCAAAATGAATAGAGTTGGTGCTCAGACATCCAAAGAATGTCGTCCTTGCAGCATCAGGGAGTGCCGATGTACCATGTACCAGTCCATCGACAAGGAAGCTAAGAGTTGGGGCGAAGGTCTACAATGATAAATAATCAAGCTAAGTGTTGGTGCAATGCACCTTCGTGTAAAAACTACTAGATTTGATGAACTAGGATGTTGATGAACTAGTTCAATGGCTTCCTTTCCGAATGTTGATGAACTAGGAGATTTGGATGTTTAGCCTATGTGAAGAGAACCCTGTTTACAAGATGAGATGCCTGAAAGGAATCTCTACAGAATGGATAATCATCATAGTTATCACGGCAGTCTCTATGAATCACCTAGTCGACAGCTATGCATCTTGGCGGCTAGAGGTGGACAATATAGACCATTGCCTAGAATGGTTGAGAAAAAGAGAGAAAGATTTCCTAGATTATTACCAACAAAGAACAAAGCCAAAGCTAATGCAGCTACTTTCCTAAGCTTGCCATTGCCTCCTTCCAATTCTGTTGCAGCAATAGTGATCACTGCCCGACCATGAGGCAAATGATCGTCAACAACAGGATCACGTTTCTTAAGCTTAAGGATGGTCTACCATGTACCATGACACTTGTGCTGCCCTGTCTAACAAGCTCGAGCATGGTGTGGAGCCATGGTATCAAAGGCACCCATGGTATGGTAGGGTGAGGCAGGGAAGAGGTATGAATGATTAGCAACTTGAGAATGACAGCAACAACAATATCACTCGTCATGAGAGCTCGAGGGAGGGAATGAGCCAATGGTGGCTGTAGAGGTAATGGAGTGAGAGTGGAGGGGATTGCCTGATAGTATTAGTGCTTAAATGGTTGTAGGGAACAAGTGGTATAGTGGCCAATATATCTCTCATTTTATTCTCCGGGCCTGTTTGGGACAACTTCTAACCAACTTACAGTGAAAAAAAAACCGCCGAAGGGTGCCAAACGGCGCGATTTTCGTCCTGCTTCCCTCGTACACGATTTCCTTCGACGTGGACGATAGCCTGAAACGCGAAAGCGGCCACAAACCAGATTCTGACAAACACGGAGGGAAACAATGGAAGAGCCCATGATGTTTGGATGTAATTACCCGCAAATGCCACTGAGTTACCCCTCAATGTCCGCCCCCTCCAGAGACTCATATAAAACCATTCGACGCCAGTTCGCTTGAGAGAAATCAGATGAGGGGAGAGGGTGATTAGGGCTAGACCTCCAGCTGCGGCAGCTCCGACTAAACGGCTGCTCACCTGCACCTCCGTCGACTCTCTCGGTGAGCCCCCCTCCTTCCTCGCCGCTCGGCCCCTCCGATGGCTCCTCGACGCACCTCCACTAACGGAAGCCGACACAATTGCTGCTTGACACCAAACCCTGCCTGGACGCCGTCGGCTGCCCAGACGCCTCCTCGTCCACCCTAGTATACCGCGCATCCTGCTAGACGCCAGGAAGCAGAGGTGACTCTCCATCCCCTTTCTCCCTTATCTGATTAAAAATGGATAGTCATGGATTTGTGTGTGTGTGTGTGTGAATCAAAACTATATGCTGTTATTTGGATGGATCTAGGTCATTGTTATTAAGTCGAACGATTAGTCGCGACTAATCGTCGATTAATCGACAAGTCGGTACCCATGCTCGACTAGAGGGCCTCGACTCGACTTGGAGGGCTAGTCAAGCGACCGGTCGACTGGGCGGCGACTGGCTGCGAGTGGGCATTCAACTGGAGATCGATTGGGCTATCCTTGGCCCATTTTTTCAGCCCACATTTGTTGCTACCAGCCCACCAGTCCAATTCAGAAATTATAACCCTAAGCAACTAAACCGTCACAGCAATGCTTACGTTAATCTGCAATTCTGCATTCTGCTGTGTGCTGTGATGCTGTCCTAAACTCCTATTCTCCTAATGTTTATCTTTATCTGCTGTCTAAAAGTCTTGCAATTGTTGTTATATTGTGACCTGTGAGGCCTGCAAATACACGATCTAGAGTCCAGACTCTAGAGTCCACCTCCAGACTAGTCGTGGACTAGTTGCGACTAGTCGACCCTATGGCGACTCGACTCGACTTTACGACTTGATAACTATGGTCTAGGTATAATAAGATTGATTTGTGTGTTTGGGAAAACAAATCGAAACTAGATGTTATAAAAGTTTTGATTCAAGGACCGGAAATCACCCGGTTCTCGATTTGTCTTGGACGGTCTAGTCTCATGTATACATTCTCCAAAACCATGTATGCATTCATCACCATTGTAACTTTGTGATTCATCTGAAAGGGTCCTGCTGCAACCTGCTTTTATGTTGTGGGTATCTCAGTTGTGTTTTACCTTATATTTTATTCTTGGATGATGGTAGAAAATCATTGAGGAAAAAGAAATAGAGCAGTTGTACGCAATTTGTTATTTGCATTTCCTTATCAGTCTGTATGCAATGCAAATGGCAAAAGCTCCAAATTATTTTGTTTGTTGCCAGTTAGCTGCAAGCTCCCGTGAATCACAAGCTCATCAATTGAGCTCATCTAGGATGAAGGCTAAGATGAGAAGTTGCAGGCTACATGTGTATTCAAAGAGGACAAGTTCATTGGTGTAGAGTCGTAAAGGTTTGTATCACAACTATGAAGGTGTGTCCATGGAAGTAGATGCAACTTTCGGTGATCGCTCTATTGAAGCATGTTTTCTTTGGAGAGCTCGGCGATGACTGGAGTAGTTTTTCATGCACATACCATGTGCAGTTCAGTGATAATGTGTGACAATTATTTGTGCTATTTGTTCCAACAATAGTATTTCTCCTTTAGGTGTTGATGTGCAGACCGTAAACTACTATTGGCTGTTCATTTTTGTATGTTACCAATGACTATTCAGGTTCAATATAAATTTTTGCATTTATACATGATTTTCAACATGGTCACCACCCAATGGGATTGAAGGAGGTGTTCAACCATGCACATTCATCACTCCAAAATGTGGTCAAGCGTTGCTTTGGAATTCTAAAGATGAAATGGCGTATTCTCTTAAACTTGCCTAGCTATCCAATAGAGAAGCAATCGAAAATTATAATTGTTGTAATGGCTCTTCATTATTTGATTAGGGATAGCGTCATAGATGGTATAGATTTTGAAAACTATGTTGTTGAGAATGCAGCCACTCAAAGTACCCAAGATATCTTCAATGATGGTAGTGTAAGACATGAAAGTGGCATGGGCTCCTTAGGCGATTCTATTGCCATCGCTTTGCTACCATGAACATTGAAACTACACTTGACTACTATTTTGTTGGACTTAGTGGAAATTAACTTTGTTTTTGTTGTACTTTAAATTTTATATGAAATTATTCATATTACAATGCGCTTTTGTTTAAATACAAAAATTTAATGAAAATAATATCATATATACAATTATTCATATGACAGACAAGTTCATACGATTCATGGGCATAACAGTCATTAAACACTTAGGACAGACAGTCTCCCTCAAAAAAATCAAGGTTGTCAAACTGCCAGCTTTTCCAGCCAGCCGATTCTCCAGGCATCAGCTTCTCAGAAAAGCTCCTCAGAAAAAAACCTGTCACAAATAGGGCCTCAAATAATTATACACTATAGGTGTTGATTAGGCTAATACAAAGCATGGTCTGATCAGCACCGCAACCAATCGAAGCGCCAAGATAACTATGATAGGCATCGCACTCCATGTCTGGAGAGTGGAGACCATATTCTCAAGGGTAAGCAATAGGAATGTGCCAAAGTACATGATAGGGCTTTCATCCCAAAGAAAATGGTCCGGGTAAACAAGAAGAACTTCTCGATTTAAATATGAATCCTTCCCATTTTCAGCTAATGGAGAAATCTTTGCCATCTTTGTGTTAGGTAACCAGCATATTGAGTGATTCCCCTCCAATCTAGGAATAACATCCATTAATTAGCCGCCCCAAGAGTGAGACACCGAACTTTCAACGCTATACAAAATTAGGCCCTGTTTGGCACAACAATCCGCTTCCTAGAGAATCCTGTGAAAGCAGATTCTGCTTCTCCGGATTGTGCAGTTCATTATCAGAATCCGCTTACTGATAATTTGCTACAGGATCCTATCGTTTGGCATAGCATCTGCAGAATCCTCTAGAATCCACAAATAGAAGATGTGCCAAATAGAGCCTTAGTGTCTCAAAAAAGAAACAATAATGCTTTGTTTTAAGCTTGTTATCAGAGTTCCGCAGGAGTCAAGCGCTAACAAAGAAGAATTAGAAAACATGCACTTCCCTTCTGTATCTTTTGGAACTTGTCAAATGTAATGCCAACAACTACATGAACACCTAAACACTATATGTTTGTGTCGACAGTATCAACTATAAGTGCACAACACATGGCACAGTAAAATATTTATCATTTCTAATATCCAAGATAGACTCTTAAGTCTTAAATAAGCCATAGAAGAACAAACTAGCACTAACTTTGACTGTTTATATCCAAAAATAATAATAATTTATATTTTTCATATGGAAATGATATTGACAGATTTATCATCAAAAGCACCTTCATACTATTACATTTAATTATTTAAAATAATCCTTTGGTAACATATAATTAGCAAAAGTAAGGGTCAAACATATGCTTTGGATACCATGACAATATCCTAAAGCACAAGTAAAAGAGAATAGAGGGACGACTAAAATGAACTCCGCGACAGTAGTCTCATATTCCTTCTAGCCCCCCCCCCCCCCCGCCCCACCCAACGCGCGGAAAAAAACACAAAAACAAAGGAAGAAAAAGGCCACCCAACCACACCCATCCCAATAATTGTGGTGGTTCCTGTTTAAAATTGACATTGACACAGCTTTAAGACCCTAGTCTAAAACACATAACTATTCTCCTACCAATCATCTTCATATCCACCCCTACTTCACATTCAATTTCAGGTGCCCCTTTCAAGCATGGTACATACTGTAAATGTATTGGGTTGGCCCAAATAAGCCTAAGCCTTAAGCCCTTTATTCTGGGGTTAGCTCAAATAAGCCTTCTATTATAGGGTTAGCTCTTGAGGTCCATGCTGCTTTTTACATATACCTATATTGCTATGGAATGAGATACTCAATTGGAGTTAATGTCTCACTGTTTAACACTCCTATCCTCAACCACCTTCGCATTTGGCTGTTGTTATAACATTTATACCATAAACCAGTGGTAAGTCTCAAGACAACTGAATCAAGCATTTTGATCCATGTTCTACAACTGTGGTACTACGGTACCAAGCGAGATGATTGATTCATCGAATTAACTGTGATATGTGGTTTACAAATGTAAATAGAATATTCCTTCTGAATCTAATGTTACCTTATGGAGAAGGATCTGAGCCAGTACAATGACAATCCAATTGACACTGACTGTCACCATATTGACAGAAATAAGAACGCTGCTCTTGACAAAGCCAGTACAATGGCCAATTCAACAGCTCTTGACAAATTCGAGCTAATTGGCCACGGAGCATAACTACTAGTCTTGATATTTGATGTGGATTAGCATTTTCATTCCCGACATGTTTATTTCAAATTGTTTAGAATTGTTAGTTGGAATAGTAAGTTCAGATCTAATGTTTTCTAAGCCAACATTTGCAAATAAGTAAGCAAACAAATTGCACTTTGGTAAAAAAAAACAAAAAAATCTTTAAACTCATAATCTGCAAAATGCTCAACTAAATGACAGAAAAATCAAGACAAATATTGAAACATATAGCTTAAACATAAAATACGTGAGAGAACTTCTAACCAGTATAAACATAAAAGACATAAGAGAACTTGTTTACAGTACAGGAGAGGAAGGAACTGCAGATGAAAAACTAGGTCAGCAGGCAAACCTGTGGTCATCCAAAGCACCAAGAATAGACGACTCATCACTACCATGAGAACTGACATTAACACCCATAGTAGTGACATATATCTTTCCATCTCTACCACCAGCATAGAAAATATGACTTCTTGGGTCTAGTGCCACAGAATCAATAATAGCAGGAAATGAAACGCTTCTTAGCATCCTACCCTCAGATAAACTCCAAATCTGGGGGGGGGGGGGGGAAGAACAAATATAATTAGCCCAGAGGTGCTACAGGTAAAAGCTGTAAATAATGATGACTAACAAGAAATAGGAGCAAATGGATAACTACATTTCTGCACAGCATTCAATTCAAGACAAAGTAAAGTTGGATACACACTTTACAGGTTCGATCCTCTGAAGATGAGACAGCAATTCCTCCAAGGAAACAAGCAATGTCAGTTACCGGCAGCACATGCTGACTGAAGTTATACAAGTACGATGTATTGGCCTCCAATCTTGACTGCTCATCAAGCACCCTGCAATCAACACAACCAAACCCAATTAGGTAATATACAAAAAATAGTTCACCCAATGTTAAGGCAATAAACTACATACGTGATGAGATCCCAAACTCTAATGCTCCCATCTTCTGATCCTGAGACAAGCAAATAGTCATAGAGGGCGAGGCACCTAACAGCACGATAGTGTGCAAGCCATGTGTAGAGAAGCTCTCCACTAGCCACCTATACAGCACCAAATGAACATCATGTAAGGTAGATTAATTTTCAACGCACCAAAGAGTTGATCGATGGATAAAATAAATAGCATAGACAATATTCAATTTTAACCACAAAGGCGCTGTATGGATCAGATGCATAGAATAAACTGCAAACAGAACCCAACAAATAGGAACATAACACACAGAAAAAGAGAGGAAAGATATACTCAACAACATAATATTGTAAAAAGGAGCCAAACATTTCATGCAAATTTGAAAGAAAAGCGTGGATTCTATTGTAAAATTAATCTGAAGTAATTGTAAAGCATCAATGTTCAAATAAAACAAAACACATCATGTTGTTTTGGAAAATGCCATTGGGTGTTATACCAGAAGTTTTTTTTAATGGAAGCAGGAGAACTGCATCCATTTCAATGTAGTAGAATACAAAAACGATGATCAAAGAAAATAAAAAACTGTACAAAGCCGAGGCAGTCAACTAGGGAAAGCGCTAAGGGGCTACATGGCTTAATTTTTTTGCACCTAAAGAAGATGAGAGGGTCAACTCCTCTTTAATCAACATCACAAGGACACTTGACTGTCTTTCAGTTTGATGGAAAATGCGTACATTGTGCTCCTTCCAAGGATCCCAAAGAGTAGCCATGACCACTGAACAAATGCCACTTCATGCTAGCTTTGTGCAAGACCGATGGATGTCACCGAGGGACCAATGGAGGACGGAACGGCAGCCCAAGCCTGCAGCCGCAGGTGGTCGATTTGAATTTTGGAAGCCAAGAAGTTAAGGCCGTCCGTGTGATACCAACATGTTGGTCCCAGGCCACATGTTGGTAAAACATCTGGTGGCATTTCATTAAACGTGAAACTTTGAACTGGCATAAATGTGAGTGCCATATATTTGAGCAACATAGCTTCTAAGGTATTAGTTTACACTTTTAGCATCAAACACCTAAGTTCTTTAACGTATGGAACAGACACACACTTGAAGATGTCAACTTAATTGCAAATAAACATTAACACAAAAAGCACCTGTTTCGACAAAAAAAAAAACACAGCAATATCAGGCTGGACCATTCCAAAAGTTCAAAATTTTAGCACCTAAAACGCACATTCCTTCACCATCAAGCACAGTCACACAATAAGCTATGAAAAAAGTACACTCAGATTAGTTCCCTCGAGACTTACTTGTAAGATAAATAACTGGATTTTTGATAAAAAAGGATAAATAACTGATTTTTTGTCAAACCGACAGGATCACAAGCCCCAGTTCAATTTTGATTAATCACTCACTCTCCCCACCCAGCAACCATTTGATGCCACCCTTCACCTCATCTCTTCATCACTAACCAAGGACAGAGCTAACATTTCACACCACCCTCAAACAACAGGGGGCTTAGCAACCAACAGTACGAATAACTGTTTCACCCCATCGCCAAGAAACCACAATGACCTCACCTCCCACAAGAACATGTTGCCATTGCCACCGCCACCGATGAGGTAGCTTCCCTCCGGATCAGCGATAAACGCGCGGATCGGCTCGGCAGGGAAGCTCTTGACGGCCACCTGCGGCTGCAATTAAAACCCCAGGTCAGGGTTCGGAGTTCCAGGGCCCCGTTCGGGGTTTGCTCGGCGGGCGCTTACCTTGTCCCAGTGGTAGAAGTGGATGGTCGCGGAGTTTCCGCCAGCGGGAGGGGCCTGAGCGGCGGCGAGGAAGCGGTCGGCGACCGAGGCGAGCGCGCGAGGGCGGGAGGCGCAGGGCCGTAGGCGGATGTCCTCCGCGCCGGTGCGGAGGTCCCAGGCGGCCACTCCGGCGTCCGCGGAGGAGGCGGCGAGCACCAGCTGCTTCGGCTGCGGCGCCATGGGCTGCTTCTGCTGCCGGCGGGGTTAGGAGAGGCGGCGGAGAGGCGGCTGCCGGGTAAGTTTTGGACCAGCACGTGGCCTCAACGGTTTGGGATTGGGGCCGTCATGAACTTGGGCCTGGGGCGTGCATCTGGACTTTAGTTTTGCACAATCTGAGCCTACATCAAGTCGACCTCGATTAACTCTGCCTCTTGCTTTTTTTACAAGCCTAGTTGTAGAGAGGGGTTTATGATTTTTTTTTTCACTGTTTGGGGTGGCGTGCAAATACAGCAGTTCGGTGAAAATATTGCACTCTGAACTTGGATGATATGCTATAAGTAGATGTTGCACCTTCAGAGGAAGAATGTGAAAGTTAAGAATTGTGCCATCTGCTAGAATTCTTTCAATGTGGACGGGAGAATTATCTAATATTTTTAAGCAGTATATATATGTTCATCAATGAGCAGTGTAGCTTGGAGCTTCTACTGTTGAAATATGTGCGATATAAATAGCATATATATACATATTCCTCTAAGAAGATAATAAAATCAGTAGATCAACAATAACAAAGACAAGAAAATAAAATACATGTCTTTCATATGATGAACACTGAGAAGATAAATCATAATATATATATGAATTAAACTAGAGAACATAATCATATGGCTCTCAGACTAATCATATCAGCTGGCTCCAAAATCTATAAAGATTTGCTCCCAAGCTGATCTTTAAATCATATCACTAATTAAGCTAAATTATAAGATCTCAACTAGATGACAACCTTAATTTGCAATTCTCTGTATTCCTCAAATTTCTGGCTATAACAGCAAGTATAACTCTACTGAAAATCATAATTCAGCACATGGCCTTCAAAAGGATCTTTACTGAAACTCAGAATTCAGACCATAGCCAACACTGAACCTTCACAAAACTAATCCCGGAATGTTAAAATCTTTCTGCACAAGGGACAGAACATACACTGGATTCTATATCAGGCAACTAAGTGCTGAAAAACTCCACAATTTGCTGAATTCAAAAGTACTTGCTGCCCAGAACCAGGAATAAGATGTAATAAGCAGTGATTCGGCCCATAGAAGCAAAACCACATTGAAATTTCCAAATAAGTACAGCAATCCCCACCAAATTTTAATGTTGGTAAAGTTCAGTTTTATATACAGGAGTTGAGTAAAGTGTACCTTTCGGGTTTGAACACAATACTTAGTCATATAGATATTAGCTCAAACAGACAGAGGAGGACTAAACCTTGATCCTTTATCTTGGTGTAAGAGCTTCCACCCACACGACACCCCGTACTAGGCTGCTAAGCCTTTAGTTCTCGGTTTGGACGTTATGGTCATGTCCGAGTACCTTTGATTCATGAGTGCCACATAGAGAAGTACTCGGCTTCTCTGTGATCGCGACCACACAATCACACTCACATAGGTGAATTCTCCTAGATGTCCTGTAGGACGACATTTGAAGCCATCCGGCATTGAATTCATTAAGAGCAAGCAGCTCACCCTCTCCTACAGAAGAGCACAACAGCAAATGGGATTGATTTGCTCTTGTATCCACACAGCTTGTTTTCCCAGAGCCTAGTTCACGGGATCTCCGATCACCTAGGGTAGGTTGCTGCCGATGTGAATCTTATCATAGGGTAGTAATCCCATTCCTCTTGATGCCGCTTGAATGACTGTTCTAGCCATTCCTTTTGTGAAAGAATCCGCAAGGTTCCTTTCAGACTGAATGTAATCCACCGCGATTACACCCGTCTCTAATGCATGCCTGAGCGACTTGAGTCGTCGTTTTATGTGCTTCGAAGACTTCATATTGTCCTTCCTACTCTTCACCTTAACCAGAACGGTTTGGTTATCGCAGTAGGTGAGAACAGCCGGAATTGGTTTATCCAATATCGGGAGATCAGAAAGGAGTTCTCTAATCCATTCTGCTTCTACAGCTGCTGAGTCTAGCGCCACTAGCTCAGCCTCCATCGTGGAGCGAGTAAGGATGGTCTGCTTAGATAACCTCCAAGACACTGCTCCGCCTGCTAGAGTGAAAACATATCCACTCGTAGCCTTCATATCATCCGAGTCACTGATCCAGTTGGAATCACTGAATCCCTCTATGACTGCAGGATGGCCAGAATAGTGAATCGCAAGGTTCTTTGTCCCCTTTAGATACTTGAGAATCCTTTCCAGTGCTATCCAATGATCATCTCCTGGGTTGGACGTATAACGACTCAACCTGCACACTGCATATGAGATGTCAGGCCCAGTTGCACTGGCCAAGTATATTAGGGAACCTATCACCTGTGAATACTTTAACTGGTCTTTTCCATGGCCTACATTTTTCTTCAGCTTAGCATTTGGATCATAGGGCGTGGCTACAGGCTTACAGTCTATCATACCAAAACGTGTAAGCACCTTGTCCACATAATGGGATTGACTGAGTGTTATCCCATTCTCGCCCTTTATGAGCTTGATGTTTAGGATTACATCAGCTTCTCCCAGGTCCTTCATATCGAAGTTCTGAAATAGAAAAGACTTTGTCTGGTTAATTATTTCCAGATTTGTCCCAAACAGCAATATGTCATCCACGTATAAACATAGGATAACACCTCGACCCCCACCAAAACGATAGTACACGCACTTATCAACTTCATTAATACAGAACTCGACCGAAGTCAGTGTAGTATCAAACTTGTCATGCCATTGCTTGGGGGCCTGTTTGAGACCATATAAGGATTTGATTAACCTGCATACTTTATGCTCCTGTCCTGTTACCACAAATCCGTCTGGCTGATGCATATAAATCTCCTCGTCCAGCTCTCCATTTAGGAAAGCGGTCTTGACATCCATTTGATGCACAATGAGATTATGCGAGGCTACCAGTGCCAAGAGCACACGGATAGTGGGTAATCTAGCCACAGGAGAGTAAGTATCAAAATAGTCTTCTCCTTCCTTTTGCGTAAAACCCTTAGCCACTAAACGGGCCTTGTACTTTTCTATGGTACCATTGGGTCTGAGCTTTCTCTTGAAAATCCATTTGCAGCCGATCGGCTTGTAGTCAATTAGGAGGTCTGCTAACTCCTAGGTTCCGTTAGTGATAATCGAATCCATCTCACTGCGGATCGCTTCCTTCCAGTACTCCGCTTCTGGAGAAGCATATGCCTCTGAAAGGTTTCGTGGTTCATCATCCACGACATATGTGACAAAATCATCTCCCAATGATTTGCCAGTTCTTTGCCTCTTGCTCCTCCTAAGTTCCAGATCAGGAACCGTGTCATCAACACTCTAAGGAACATGGTCATTGTTTAAAAGATCATGGGAAACAGTCTCATTCGCTCGCAAAGGAAAGATGTGCTCAAAGAATGTCGCATCCCAAGACTCCATTATCGTGTTAACGACAATGTTTGAGACCTCAGAATGGACCACTAGGAATCTATAGGCAGTGCTCTGGTGTGCATACCCTAGGAAGACACAGTCAACATTCTTTGGTCCTAGTTTCCTTTTCTTCGGTAGGGGAACATGCACTTTAGCTAAGCAGCCGCAGGTGCGAAGAAAAGACAGGTTTGGTTTCCTCCTTTTCCATCCTTCATAAGGGGTTACCTCGCAATTCCGAGGAGCGACCCTGTTCAGGACATAGTTAACTGTGAGAACAGCCTCACCCCACCAAGAGTTAGCCATACCAGAACTTTGTAACAAGGCGTTGACCAAGTCACAAATAGTTCGGTTCTTCCTTTCGGCTACTCCGTTGGCCTGTGGTGAGTATGGTGGCGTAAATTCATGGATTATGCCACTTTCTTCACAGAATTCAGAGAAATCCCTGAGAATATATTCCCCACCTCGGTCAGACCTCAGTCTCTTTATTGTCTTCCCCAGCTGGTTTTCCACCTCGGCCTTATAGATCTTAAAGTATTCTAATGCTTCATCCTTTGTTCTCAGCAAATAGATATAGCAGAACCTAGTGGCATCATCTATGAGAGTAAAGAAGTATCTCTTGCCACCCTTGGTTAATATTCCATTCATCTCACAAAGATCAGAATGGACCAGCTCAAGTGGCGAGGTGCTTCTCCCCTCGACCGTATGAAACGGTTTACAGGGTTGCTTTGCTTGCACACACACCTCGCACTTATGGCTCTTATCATACTTATATGAAGGAATAAGATCCATCTTGCTCAAACGCACAATTGCTTCATTATTAACATGACACAAGCGAGAATGCCAAATATCAATGTTCTTATTAGAATATGAAGAATAGAAAATGTTTGCAGAGCTATCAAGAGTAGAAATGTGGAACATGCCTCCGCAATCATAGCCTTTTCCTACAAACGACCCACACCTGGTCATCACTACTTTATTCGACTCGAAGACTAACTTTATTCCTTGTCGGCACATCATCGATCCACTGAGTAGATTGCGGGTCATGGCAAGCACAAATAGTACGTCCTTTAAGACAAGAATCTTGCCGTAAGTCAGCTTCAGGCTCACTTGTCCTACTCCATGCACTGCTGCCGAGACCCCGTTCCCCATCAGTACAGATCCATAGTCTGCGCCCTGGAGAGAAGTAAAATATGTCTGATCAGCACAAATATGCCTTGTAGCACCTATATCAACCCACCAACTTACTGGTGAATTTGCCAAAAAGGCCTCAGGTACATACCCACTAGTGGCGTCGCCTTTACCGGTATTATCAACCGTTGCAACAACCACATGAACTTGGGCTTTGGCTGCCTTCTGCTGGTCAGGTGTCGGCCCCTTGCCCTTACGATCGCGACATCTGTTGGTCTTATGATCCAACCCACCGCAGACGTAGCAGACAATCTCGGGCTTCTTCTTCTTCTTCATAGTATGAGTCTTTGGTCCAGAGAAACCAGGCTTGGCCTTCTCTTTCTTCACATTCTTCCCAGGATGGTTCTTGTGCTCTGAGATTAGCTTGAGCAGGCGTCTTCGCCCCACCATAACCTGCCTTTGACTTCTCTTCGACATTTATAGCAGCAATGAGCTCATTAAGAGTCAATCGCTGTTTTAAGTGTCGACGTGCAGCGACAAAATCACACCAAGAAGTAAGCAGCTTGGCCAAAATAGCATTAACCTGAAAGTTCTCCGGGAGGACACAACCATATTGGCCTAAGTCACGCACGATCAGCTGTAATTCATGAATTTGTTCCATGACTGATCTGCTATCTCCCATACGAAAGTTCAGGTAGCTTGCCATCATGAAGGACTCATTGCCATTATCGCTTTCAGCATATTTGTCATTCAGCTCCGTCCACACCTTCCGTGCTTCCCCGAATCCCACGTAGACGTCGAAGAGACTATTTGACAGAACGGCCAGGAGACGTGCAAGGGCTGAGGCATTTGCCTTCTCCCAAAGGGCCCTTAATGCATCGAGACGTGTTCTTTCGATCTCGTCTAGCACGGCTTCCCCTTGAGGAGCGAGCGGCTCTTCGGTGAGGACCCAGAATAATCCGAGCTCCATCATCCACAGCCTCGTCCGGGCCTGCCAGCGCTTAAAGCCGGTTCCATCGAAGCTCTCAGGCTTAATCACGTTCGAGGACGACGGAGGTCGAACAAAGGAACTAGAGCTAGCCATCACAGAAGCTATTGGATTTCTGGATTGTTGAAATATGTGCGATATAAATAGCATATATATACATATCCCTCTAAGAAGATAATAAAAATAGTAGATCAACAATAACAAAGACAAGAAAATGAAATACATGTCTTTCATATGATGAACACTGAGAAGATGAATCATAATATATATCTGAATTAAACTAGAGAACACAATCATATGGCTCTCAGACTAATCATATCAGCTGGCTCCAAATCTATAAAGATTTGCTCCCAAGCTGATCTTTAAATCATATCACTAATTAAGCTAAATTATGAGATCTCAACTAGATGACAACCTTAATTTGCAATTCTCTGTATTCCTCAAATTCCTGGCTATAACAGCAAGTATAACTCTACTGAAAATCATAATTCAGCACATGGCCTTCAAAAGGATCTTTATTGAAACTCAGAATTCAGAACATAGCCAACACTGAACCTTCACAGAACTAATCCCGGAAGGTTAAAATCTTTCTGCACAAGGGACAGAACATACACTGGATTCTATATCAGGCAACTAAGTGCTGAAAAACTCCACAATTTGTTGAATTCAGAAGTACTTGCTGCTCAGAACTAGGAATAAGATGTAATAAGCAGTGACAGATTTCTCAATCTAAATCAGCACACAGGAGTTCAGACTTCTCCCAATCAGAACATGGTGATCTTATCACTGCTCAAACAAATTGCATACAGAGAATCAGGTTGCATCTATTGTACTCAAACTCTAGCTTAATTTCAATGAATTCGTCATCACAGAGCAATAGAATCAAGCATCTATCTGTTCAGATCAGTGAAAAGAAACTCACAGTGAGTATGCTGGAAGGGCTGAAGAGTGAGGCAAGGCATAGCAAGAGCTGCAGTCCCAGAAATCCAATCACCCGGCTATATCGTCGGATGGAGGAAGACGGAGATACAATACCTCAGCCGCACCACCTCTGCAGTGCGGACGAACCTCGGCAGCGCAGCTCCGAGCACCAACAAGAGGCCTCCCGTGCTGCAAGTGCTTAGGCCAAGGCCACGATTGGAGTCCAAGCTCTCAACCGCAAAGCACAAATCACAGATAGGAAAAAATGGGGAAACCCAAAGTGAGAGATGCCTTTTGTTCTCTGCTGCACCGAATCCCAGCCAAGGCTCGGGAGATAAAAGGGAAGAAGGCGGCGAGAAACTCACGGCGCAGAGCAACTGCCTCCGAACCCTACGCAAGACCCTCTCCATCCCCACCATCAGACGGCCAGCACACGCCCAACCCCTCGCCGAGCTGCACAGCGAGAATGGCGGAGATAGGGTTCCAGCCGCCGCAGCCACCTCCCTCGGAGGGGATTTTTCCTTTTTTCTGATTTTTTCCCTCATCTGCTCGGCCGAAGCTTTTTAGGGCACAACCACATGGGCCCAACCAGAAGACGGCCCAGCCAAAGCAAATATTCGGCCCACAGAAGCAAAACCACATTGAAATTTCCAAATAAGTACAGCATCTACCACAGACCGCACCTGATTAAAGGATGTGGTATAAACCTCCACAAATCCTCACCAGCCTCGGGTTGGAACCCTTGTGCTAACAGTGGAAATGACCAGCTGTAATATGGAAAGGAGGTAAAATTTTATACACCAACAATCCTCAAGCGGGACATGGAACCCTTGTGCTAACAGTTTGTAATTCAGAGTTTATACAAGCAGCTTTGAACACACCCGGAAGCAAGCAGATGGCAGACAACACATAAATACACAATAACCCAAGGTCAACATGGGTTCTTGGTTTGCTCAGTAACATGCTATGTGATGAGATACATCATATATAGAATGATAACCGAGACCCTTTGGCCTCTGACAAATTCGACAAAGTGCGACAACGTCGATTTTCTTGACAGTCGGACATCTAGTATTGTCTGATGTCAACTTCAGCCAGCTTGTCGCATTCGCTCACAAATGATCACATCAACTTTTGATGTTGATGATTTTAGTGACAAATCAATGTATACTACTGAAGATGGTGTGAAGAACGTGAATATTTCTAAGGACATGTTTGGTTGATCGTATCAGGGGTGGATGGGATCATCTGTCCATGTTTTTCTTTCAATCCGGTGTTTGGTTCATGCACAGGGCCATCTAAGTCAGGGGAATATTTGAATATTTAGGATGAGCTGATCCAACAAAAAGAGCTGGATAAGGCCGTCCACGTGCGTTTGCTATGGGCATGTGTGATTTTATATTTTTTATTTAACTTTTGATTTTATTTAAATGTATAAGAGTGATTTAAAAATTCTAAATATTTTCATAGGCAAACCAGAAGTCATTAGTAACTCATTTGTATTGGTTTGTTAAAAATTCTAAATATTTTCTAATATCTTAAACTGTAACTGTTAAACTATATTTACACTGTCATTTGCTAATATCCTAAATTATAATATGTGTATATGCCACGTGTGTATTACAGCTATGCACTTTGTAACCGAACCGAAAAACCATGCTGAAAAACACCGAACCAAACCGAATTGGTTAACTCGGTTTGATTGGTTTTAGGTTTGGGAAACAGAAAGTATGGTTGTTCTTCATTGCCTGTTCTATTGAGCTTCTACTCAAGTCTAGCAAGGAACAAGTGAACAATAACAAGCCCAAAGCCCAGGTTTGGGAAACAGAAAGTATGGTTGTTCTTCATTGCCTGTTCTATTGAGCTTCTACTCAAGTCTAGCAAAGAACAAGTGAACAATAACCAGCCCAAAGCCCATCTGTTGGTCAATGACTGAATGATGAAGCTGAACGTCTCAAGAGAACTGTTGTCTAGCTGTCTGCAGTCTGCTGAACACTAGCAGAACTGCTTAAACCTGAATGCAGTGCTGCCTCCGGCCTGAACTGAACGGCCTAAAGCCCTGAACAGATCGGTAAATACTACTGACCTGTGCTGTCTGGCTGTTCTGAACAGTGAACACTTGAACTTGAACCGAACGGATGTTGTAATGTCTGATGAAATATGCCGATGTGCGGCATTGACGTGTTACGTCTTCTCATTCTCAATTCGTGTCAAATTTAGTAGAAATGGTATTTACGATCTTGAGCTGAAATAAAATGGTATTTACGGATCCCGAACCGTATTTGTATAAAATAACATATTAACCGAAGTAACAGTATAGTATTATATCGAAATACCGAATATATCGAACGAACAACCCTAGTGTATATGGTGTCGTCAGCCACATGCCATGATATTGTAAAGTTGTGAAAGTAGTGGGTTGCCTCACCATACCACTGTAACAACCATGGTTTCATGTAAAATAATGGAAAAGCCTCTTGTACACAGAATGGTGATTGAACAATTGGTAAAAATCTGCCAATAAGCATGCATGTAAAAAGAGACTAGGAGCAGTCGAAGATGAAAAGAAATTTTACCGGACCTATTTTGCAAGAAAGCAGAACATGTTCCTTAGCATTTACGAAGAACAATATCAAGATATTTGAATATACAGAGACTTAAAAATTACATAATCGAAAGTAGTTCATCTTGCAACCATCAACTTTACCTGGCTAAGAGCTAGTGAATACGCCCTCCCCTCAAGTCTGGCAGCAACTCTCTGAAGATCAGTTCATCCCTCAGTCAAATCGTCTTGAAATACACTCTTTAGATCTTGGACCTATGCACATAACACACAAAAATAATGAGATACTTGATACAGTACAATCTTCGTACAGCTATATGATATTCCTTCCTATCTGTCTATGTATAACAAACAACAACAACAAAGCTTTTATCTCAAACCGATACCATTAGGTTATATAATTTTTTCACGAATCAATGAAGGCCAAAGCGCCCACCTGAAAGTGGGGGGGGGGGGGGCGCTTAGGATGTAGAGGAACATGGCCGAGGCACTCATAGATTATAGGGACAATTGTAAAAAAATCACTATTCTTGATGTTAGTGCAAGCTTGCCACTAGAAAATTGAAAAAATACATTAAAACTGTCATTCGAGTGGCATCCTTACAAAAAATAAAAACCCAAGGAGGTATTTGCAAATGATTATCATTTGCAATAGCTTCCTATTCAAAATAGTTGAGAGATAAATGCAGTAATTTTCATTGGAAAGCGAAGTAATCCATCAGCCCTAGATGTGTGGAAGCTGTGAACATTTCCCCAGGGTCACAATGCACATAAACCGCCTTTGCCGCATCAGAAACAAACTATCTATACACAAACAAGAATCAGAGACTAATAATGGATGCCTGTAGCTAGCCACAAGTAGGATTGCAGTTCTTGGATTGGAACTGCAGCATGCGGATGCCTGTACGCACTCTAGACCGAGTGCACCTTTGCCCGCGCATGGATCGAAATCAGTGGGATACTGGGATGGAGAGGGAACCAACGGGGATGCAACGGATAGGACAAGATGCAGCACTCACATCTTGGCGAGATCCTCTGGCAAGCCCCCTGATCAAGCCACGCCTTCTAGTCATCACTGTCACCTACCTCCATAGTGAGGGCGACGACAACTTCCTTATTTTTCTTAATTTTTCTATTTATCTATCGACATATTTATAGGGGGGAAATCTATCAAATTTCATATTGTAGGATGAACTTTGAGATTTGTGCGGCCATCTCCTCCGGTGAGCTCCTTCGCGACGTCTTCTTCTCCGGTGACGGTGAGGTTAGGGTTAGGGTTTCGGGTTGGGGTTTGAGTTTTCAGGATTTGAGGGCTGCCAGCTTAGAGGGAGGCTACCGGCCCGGTGGTGGTCGCGGGCGGGACGACGAGGCGGCGGGGGCGCCATCCGCCAGGGTGGTGGGGGACGACCGATTGGCTTGTGATGGTAGTGGGGGCGAGCATAGCTGATGGATTAGTGAGGGAGCAGTCGCGGGGGCGGTGGATCAGGCAGCGATGCCACCACCAGAGCCAGGCTGGGAGATGCAGGAGACAAGGGAGCTCGGGGAGGTGGAAAGTGGCATGGGGAGCTTGGGAATGAGGAAAGGTGTGACGGAGGAGGCGGGGAGCTTGACAAGGTGGAATGGGCAGCGATGCTCCGATGGGCCATGCTAGCACCGCAACGATGACGGTGAAGTTGTAGCGAGTGGGAGGCAGGAGGGGCTAGGAGGCTGCGGCGGTGGGTGGGAATAGGGGAGGGGGATTAGGGAGGGTTGATGGTGTAGGCTGCCATCGTTGAGGATGGCGCTAGCAACGCAGTGGGGTGGCAGCGAGTGGGGCGGAATCAGGAGGTGGCAGCAGCAGTTGGGCAGAGTGGAGTGTGGATTAGGGTTAGAGTGTATATATGTATGAATATGAGACTAATATGAAACGTCTGATCTAGATCAAAGGGTCTAAAATTTGACAAATTTAGGATGTCTAAATCTATCGTCAGATAACTAGACACTCCCTTTTTTTTTGAGGGATTTCTGTTTTTTTCTTTCGGAAGCGAAGAGAGTACCTGAGGAAATTTTTTATTCCTATATTTTAAAATTTCAAAATTAGCAATTCTAGGAGCTCGTTTTAAATAATAGTATGAATATGCATCTATTGCCCGTTGGAAAGGCAATAGATGGTGGGCCTCACAATGTAATGACATTTTATTAATTTTGAGTGACACACTGGCCGCCACATCCTCCTGTCGTCTCCATGTGCCTAGGCCCATTGGAAAAGGTGTCGCTCGTTGGAAGGGCGACCCTTTTTCTCTATAAGGGTCGTGCTACCCCGGGGTGACCTCACACAGGCCATTTAGTTCCTAGCTCAAGTTAGCAAAGAGAGCAGAGAAGAAGAGAAGAGAGGGAGAAGGAAGCGGTGAAGCCCCGCCGGAATCCATCCGCAGGGAAGGTAAACCTTCTTTTCTTTGTTTTATTACAAACCA
This sequence comes from Phragmites australis, assembly GCF_958298935.1. Classification (NCBI taxonomy): domain Eukaryota; kingdom Viridiplantae; phylum Streptophyta; class Magnoliopsida; order Poales; family Poaceae; genus Phragmites; species Phragmites australis. The sequence continues at coordinate 12,931,400 of NC_084936.1, read as the reverse complement.
CTTATGTTAGCTATGATATCTAGGTTAAGACATAGGTTACGAATCAATCTAGGTTTAGACTGGTTAGCAATTAGATCTAGGATTTAGACATAGGTTAGGAATTAGATCTAGGATTTGGATATATGTTAGCGATCAGATGTAGGTTTGGACATAAGTTAGCAATTAGATGTACGATTTAGTGATATTAGACCTAGTGTTGTTAGATCTATCTTTTTAACAATAATGTAGAGTAAATGTGTAAGACCCCGATCCCGGGATCTCCTGTGCCTCCTGTATCAGTCCCTGGATCAAGTAGCTGATATGTATAATATAACAGTAGTAGTATCACAGTCAAACTTCGTACATAAATATTACTGTTCAGAGTACAAAAGGTTTACAAACCATACTGTAAATTACAAACATGGCCAACGGCCAACAAAACACAGCAGAAAACAGCGACTACCCAAAGCCACAAGCAGTTAGGGTGCGAACTTGACTTCTACGACTACTTTTCATCCTCGCCTTCACCTTCGGCATCAGCCTCTTCATCTGAATGATAGCAAGAGTGAGTATGGAAGGTACTCAACAAGTCCTATACTACTTCAAAGTGTTTGATAAATGCATCAGGGATGAAACAAGGGCAAGGCTTTATGGTTTAGTTTTAAGCATAAAGCAATTCTATGCAAGTATTCCATTGTATTATCTAATGTTAACCTTTAAACCAGTTTAAATCATTCAAAACCAAGTAATAAGCTATATCTAGGGGTTTTTGATCCTGGGAGGGGTTACACCTCTCTCCGCAGTCACTATTATCACATCTAGTATACCTCTAGTACCACACAGCTTCTGGCGGATCGAGCCAGGAACCTCACCACACGGACATTTAGTCCACACACTCACTCATCAAGACACACACATCCCTTGGACTAATCAAGCGAGGTCAATGCTTCGTATGTCCATGACCGCGAACACGGCTATTTGAATAGGTTTATACTCTGCAGAGGTTGTACAACTTTACCCACGTGATATGCTCAGTCTCCGTCCATTGCAGGCGGAGGAGCGAATCATACCGAGACACTTCAATCACTTTTTCCACTGGACTTTTCTATGTGATCCATAAAGTTCTTCAGGTTTCGTATAAAGAGGGCAGACCCCCGATGATCGACTGGGGCGAAAACTCCTTTGCGGAGAACCTGAAGACACATGGCTCAACGTTGCCTCTCATGCCTCTCAGTATTATGCCCAACCCAGTCCGGTGAAAGAAGAGTCAAGTCCTGCCCATTCAGAACGCATGGTGTGGTATGGCTTAGCATGACGACCCAAGACTTGGTGCTTAAGCGACTGAGGCAGGCATCGTCAGCGTTGGCAATGAGTATCACCTCAAGCCCATCTTCAACGTATGAGATAGCCTCCAACTCTGAGGACTATCTCGCTTGCCCCTGCCAAAACAGTTTTCACCCATTTTTACACATCTCTCGCCATATCCCACACGACATCATGGATTTCACAACCATCACAGAATTCACAACCATCAAGGATTTATGGTATATGAGTTATCATTGATAATAGTAAATCCATATCTCCGAAGAGACGTATTTTAAAAGCAACATCTCCGAGGAGGTGTATTCCATCCTAAGCATGCTAGATCACCCATCGTTAATATATTTAACAACAGGTACTCCTAGGGTGATATGTATTCTGGATGATAACATGTAAGGCGTGGCAGCGTTGATAGGATTAACTACTACAAGTAGTTTGAAAGAAAATGCAATATATAGCACATGCGATAATAAGTCCAGTTTTAGTTAATCATATAGGTTATTTGAAAACATAGGTTCAATATGATCAAGGAAATAGGACTTGCCTAATCCAAAGTCTGCTTCAAAGTCTTGGTCGAAGCTAAGATCTTCCAGATTTTCGCAAAGACTCCCGGTTCTACAAACGCGACTACTATCAATAATGGACTACTAGAGAAGAACAATTAACACCAAATGAAAAGCCAAATGATCCCTAAAAGATATCACACTGTGATAGAATTTATGCGAAGGAATAGCCAAAATCGAAGTTGAAATAGAGAGATATGGTATTAGAAGTTTTGCTGGAAATAGAGATTTTGGAAACTGGAAAAGGCTACTATTTTGTGGACTCGGTCCGTGGATTTGTGAACCGAAGGAGGTTTGTGCGTGGAGTCCACGGTGGACCAGATTTGTGGACCGGGCGGACACTGTGTTGTGAACATGGTGCGTAGGCCGTGGACCGGAGGGGAGGTTCAGAGTGTGGTCCACCACGGACCAGGACGGTTGACCGGTGGACAGAGAGACAGAGGATAAGGTCGGCTAGGATTTTTCCCATGCGGGCGTGAGGCGTTCAAAGAGAGAGGGAATCGGAGAGAGGGGGAGCGAGTTGGCCGCGGGTGGGAGAGTGAGGGAGGTTGGTCGAAGAAGACGTGGCAGCCGGCTAGGGGAAAAAGGAGGCAGTGCCGAAGCGAATGGAGACGACCGGAGCGGAGAGATGGCCGGCCGAGGAGCGAAGGCGGCGTCGGGCGGTGGGACCGGATTTGGTCGGTTGGGGAGAAAGGCACGACGGTGAGCTTCTTCGTGCGTCCGCCGGAGAGAGGGAGCTTGTAACACCCAAAAATTCAATATTTGCAATAATTTAAATTTTTGCTAGAAATTTAATCAGGTGTTGCCACTTAGTTCAATAGGAAATTAATTTCTAAATTTAACCTGGCCTAGGATAAATTGTTTGATTGCATTCATGCCGTTATAGATGCAATAAGGTTTTATTGGGTGGAAAAAGTTTGCAAAATTTCGCTAGGATTCGCCGCTTTCAAACCTCATTTAAAAATATGTTGAAATTCAAATGGAAAAGGCTTTGAAATTAAGAAAATTCGATTTGGGCCGAATTCTCTTCTCCGGCCCAGTTTTCCCCTCCTCCCCTCCCTTCTTCCCCTCCCGTGTGGGCCGGTTTTCCTCTCAACGCTGGCCCAAGCCAGCCGAGAGCCCGGCGAGCCAACCTCTCCAGCCGGCCCGACGCCCCCGCTCTCGCCGACCAGTGGGGCCAGCTCCGAGCTGAGTCGAGCGCCCGCCGAGCCACCGCCGATTGGCTCCTCTTCTCCTTCCTCCCGCCGCCGGACTCCTGAGCTCCCAAATCCCGCCGCTGCTTCAAATCACTGCCTCCCGCGCATTGATTCGGCAATCAAAGTGCATGGCTATGTTCCTCTCTCTCTTTTACCCCCAGTCCGACCATTTCCCCCTCGATTCCCCTCTCACTTGCATGGAAACCGAAGCTTGGATTAAATTTGGGGCCGCTGACCAATCTTCTCAAATCCGTCTGTCTTCCTCCCCCTCTCGGCTATTTAAGCCCTCCTTCGGCATCTTTGCTTCATTCCCCACCCGAACCATCCTTTTTCCCCTCGATTTGCGCTCGAGTTTGAGCCCTCCGCCAAGACCACCATTGTTGACAGTAAGAAGCTTGGCCGTTGCCCATTTCCTCCATGGCCGAGCCTCAATTAACCATGTTCTTCGCTCAAACGGTGTCGTAGGGTCTCGGTCATCGTCCCTCGGCGCTTTTTGGGGTGTCTCTCGCGACCGGACGCCGCTTCCGCTGAGATCGAATCACCGCCGGCCTCCTTCACCGTCGCCAGCCATCTCCGGTGCTCGTCTGTCGCCGTTGTGCCCGTGGTGAGACTCCCTTTTCCCCCTTTCTCTCTTCCGCCGCTCACCGTTGAGCTCTGTGGCCTGATGCGTCGTTTGGCGCATTGCCGCCGAGCTCGCCGCCGCCACTGCCGTTGCTCGCCGTCGCCCCTCCGTTGAAGCCGCTGGCACCACCCTTTTTAAACCTCGGTCGACGGATCTCCAACCAACGGCCAGATTAGACCGGCCGAGTGTGTTGTCCCCTCGGTCCACCATGGACCGGTGGACCGATGTGTCTTCCGTGGTCCACAAGCCCCGTGAACCTTTTCCATATCTTTTCTTTTAAGAAATAAAACTGTTTCTCTTTATGACGTCATAAATCCAATTTTCCAGTGTAAAAACAATTCGAATTTTCTCTGATAATAAGGAAAATTTGCAGAAACACCCTTGAAACTTCAAACGCTCATAACTTTTTGCTCGTAGCTCCGATTTAGGCGATCTTTGCGCTCATATTCTCGTAGCGATGTATAGATTCTGTTTATAGGGTTTTTCCCTAGTTTTAGGTCTATTTGGTGTACTGTTCTTATATATGATTGTGTGCTCGTGTAGACGATTCTGTCCAGGAGTTTGGAAACTTTTAGGAGGAAGATTTTGAAGGACCCGTGCATCACTTCGACGAAGGCAAGTGTCTTGACCATGTTGCAAACCCAGTTTTATATAAAAATAGTCTTTATCCAATATTCATGCTATTTTACAAAATGGGTAGTATAGCAAATACTAGTGTTAGTTGTAGATGTTTTATCCTTAAAATAACATCATGTTTATGCTTAGCCATGCTTTAGATGAACATGTAGCGTGTAGGTGATGAATCATGAGTTATGAACTAAAAGTTGATATAGAAAATATGTCATGAAAATTGATGTTGTTAAGGGAGTTAACAACAAAGATAATTGGGGTTTTGGGTAAGAAAGGGCTACTTTTCCCAGCATGGTTAGTTGTTTGGAAATATTTGGTAATCTATCCTTATGGGGTTATTGGCGGTCTTGCCCAGACCATTTTAAGGACCGGTTCGTGGAACGACCATCCATGGCAAACAGAACAACCACGAGACCAATATGGTATGGCTTGGCCTAGTAATTAGATGTTCTCCCAGTGTTGTATGAGCTAAATGGATGTGTAGATAAGGACGGGTTACTTCCCGATTCTACCTGGCACAAGAGTGGGCTTCTGGGGTGGAGGTTTACTTCACTTATGTACGGCGGTGAAACCTCAGTGGGCAAGTGCATGCTAGGAGACTCTTTAGAAAAGCCTCGTAGTGATCTCTTGGCGCACACCCCGGAAGTGTGTAAGGTACCGACAGATAATGGCAACAGAGAAGATCACGACTCGTGGGTAAAGTGTACAAACTCTGCAGAGTGTCAAACTGAATATTCAGGCGTGGTCACGGTTATGAGCAGCATGGACCCTCACATGATTAGTCGGGTGGTTGTTTTTCTTGGTTGAGAATTGGGTTGAATTCTCGGAGGTTAAAGAAAATCTTTTATACATCTTTTCCTGTTTAAAATAAAATTTACTTTTCCATAGTTCAGGGATAAAATCAGCTTTTATGCAAATGAAACCCTAGAGAATAGGAAACCTTGTTTCAAGCCACCATATCAAATTTAATTTTTCCCCACTTGTTGAGTATTGGAAATACTCACGCTTGCTGTTTCAGAAGGTAAAACTTTTGAAGAATTCCCTGAGGATGACTTCCCTGAAGATGATGCCGAGTTCTAGGCTTATGGAACTCCCGGTTGGCTGCCTGTTGGCTTGGAGCTGCGCTGTTCTTTTTCCGCTGTGGTGTTTTTTTTTCTTTAGACCCATGTGCGGTCATTTTGTAATAATTAGTGTTGTAATAAGAAGCATTGTGTTTGTTACGCACTAATGAAGTCGCTATATGTATGAATAAACTGATCCTAGCATACATATAGTTACATTTGGTTTTGGTCTTAAAACCGGGTGTGACAGAAGTGGTATTAGAGTCTTGTTGACCGTAGGTCGCAAACCTAGCTAGAAGTGGTCACGTATTAAGGATTAATTTATAAAAACTATATTTTCAAGATCTTCGTTTACCCTTGAACTTCATTTTATTGCTTTATTGAAAATGTTTTACTGATACTTTCTCGTTTCCAAACTGTAGATGGCCCGTATCAAGAAGACTGCCCGCAAGACCACTGGCGGCTATGTTCCTCCCCGTGCCCCGGCCACCTTTGCACCCAACGCCTCTGCTGGACCCAGCCGTGGAGTCACTATTCCTAAGAATGGAAGCAAGAACCTGTATCATTCCAAGGGATTCGAAGCAGGGAAGGCACCAATAATATTGGTGGAAATGCTGCAGCGTTTGGGGTACACCAAAGCGCCTGTCTACCATGGTCTTCGTCAGACTCGTCCAAGATGTGAGGAGTGGACGGTGGAGGTGTGCATCTACGGTTCTCCAGAAGGCGACGACAACTACGAGATCGTTTGCATCCACAAAGCAATGGTCGTCCGTGCAAGCTTCGAAGGAGGGATCCGAGACGCAGCAAGGTAGGCACTGGCTCGTGTCTGTGAGCGCCACAGGAGCACTCTAAGGGGGACTTCCTACAACTACTTCCCTCATCGGGAGCGTGGAAGCCGGGACATCAAGGTGAAGGCAACCACCCACGAGCATAGCGGTGTGGCTCAAGAGCAGGTGCTGCTGGCTACAACACTGCATGAGGACCTGGATGAAGCTTTGGACGAGCTTCAGGACACCCGCAAGCGCCTTCGTGATGCCGAAGCACAGATCAGGGAGCTGTAGAAGAGCCTCAATGGGATGTCCAGCTTTTCTGACTCAGAGGACCAGTCTGTTCACTCGCCCTCTCCCAAGAGGCCGTGCCGCAGTGATCCTTCTAGTGAGGAGTCTTCGGAGGACGACGACCAGTCAACTGCCAAACCATCTGCCGGGTCGCAAGCTTAGGAGACCACCTGGAGTCAGTTTAATAAGTCGTCTAGATCGTTTGTGTTGTCTGTTCTAATCTTTGTGTGGTCGTGTCTGTTTTGTGATCAATGTTGAGTTAGATCTTTGCGTGATTGTTAATGTAAGGTGGATGCTCTTTCTCCACGTTGTATCAGTTATCTTATAATATAATAAATAGTTGGGAGTCTTTTGCTCTTGTTCTATCTGTCTCAGTCATACCTTGTCAATCTTTGCTTTTTCCCTCTGCTCTCCGCTCATACCTTGGCAACCAGCAGATGGTGAACACCAGGAGAAACCCCCGCGCCGACAACAACAATGTCAACAACAACCAGCAACTGCCGCATCCTCCTCCACCACCTCAGTTCAACATGGAGCAAATGATGGCCATGCAAACGCAAATTCTTTAGGGACTAGCTCAGACTATGGCGAATATGCAGCAGGCCCCCGTGCACATGCAAGCTCCTCCTCCACCACAGCAGAATAGGTTGGGAGAGTTTATGAGAACCAAACTCCTAGTGTTCTCACAGGCTGTGGAACCAATGGATGCTGATGACTGGTTGAAAGCCACAGAGAAGAAACTCCGGATAGCTCAGTGCAACGACAGGGAAAAGGTCTTGTTTGCTTCACATCAACTTTCCGGACCAGCGGCAAATTGGTGGGACGCATATGTCAATGCCCATGAAGATGCACAAGCCATTACATGGGCGGAGTTTCGAACCAGCTTCCGCATTCACCATATACCAGCTGGGGCAATGAAACTCAAAAAGAAGGAATTTCATGAGCTTAAACAAGGAGCTATGTCTGTGAGTGAATATGTGGCAAAATTCACACAACTATCAAGGTATGCCCCCAAGGATGTCGATACGGATGAGAAAAAGCAGGAGCACTTCCTAGAGGGTATGAATGATGGTATCCAATACGCATTGCTTCCCCAAGACTTCGCAAGCTTCCAGGCTATGGTGAATAAAGCCCTAGTGGTGGAACACAAACGCCGCCAGATGGGTCATAAGAGAAAAATGTCTTCTCAAGGTCAAGGCTCAAGCAGTCACTCCCAACCCCACTATAACCCACCTCAATAAGGACCCATGTTCCGCCAACAAAACCAGCATCAAAATCAGAACCAGTATCAGAACCAGAACAAGCTATAGATGCAAGCTCAGCGCTCAAACTTCCAAGCCCCTCGTCAGACCCAACCCCCGGCGCCTCAACAGAAGTTTGGCGATCAGGCACCTTCCACTGGAAAGGCATGTTTCGTCTATGGTGAAGTAGGGCATTATGCCAATAAATGCCCGAGGAAGAAACCCAACAACCCTCTCGTGCAGTATGGCAATGGGAATGCTCCAAAGCAAGGACAGCATCAAGCTCCAGGCCGCAATGGGAACCCGGCACCAGCTCCAACCAACCGGGCTCAACAGAACTACGCACATGGGCGAATCAACCATATCACTGCTGAAGAAGTCCAAGAAGCGCAAGATGTGGTGCTTGGTATGTTCCTTGTCAACTCAAACCCAGCATCAGTTTTATTTGATTCAGGAGCATCGCATTCATTCATCACTACAAGATATGTTGCAAAGTATAATCTGCCAATTGTGCATATGAAGCAGCAAATGATTATTAGCTCTCCTGGAGGAGAGATGAGGGCAAAGTATATATGCTCAAAGCTAAGCCTTTATATAAGGGGGGTAGACTTCTTAGCCAACCTTGTAGTTCTGGAATCCAATGGAATTGATGTTATTTTGGGAATCATAGACTGCGCCAGAAGAGCAGTTCAACTGACTAACAGAGAAGGCACGCATGTCGAGTTTGTTGCAACTATACCCTCGGTAGTGGAATGCTTACTAAATCAAATGAAGGGTATTCCTATAGAAGAGATCAATGTGGTGAACGAGTTCCCGGACATTTTTCCCGATGATCTTCCAGGTATGCCGCCAGATCGTGAAATAGAATTTGTGATTGAGTTAGTACCAGGAACTGCACCTATATTTAAGAGACCTTATAGAATGAATGCCAATCAGCTGGCAGAGCTCAAGGAGCAAATCCAAGAGCTGTTAGACAAAAGGTTTATCCGCCCTAGTTCTTCGCCCTGGGGAGCTTCAGTCATCTTTGTACCAAAGAAAGATGGAACGCAAAGGATGTGCATAGATTATCGGGCTCCCAATGAAGTAACTATCAAGAACAAATACCCACTGCCTCACATTGATGGTTTGTTTGATCAGTTGAAAGGAGCGTGTATTTTCTCCAAGATTGATCTTCGGTCCGGATACCACCAGTTGAAGATTCGCGCTTCGGATATTCCAAAGACCGCGTTCGTTACCCGATATGGCCTTTATGAGTTCACGGTAATGTCTTTTGGCTTGACAAATGCACCAGAATACTTCTTGTACCTAATGAATAATGTCTTCATGGAGTTTCTGGACAAGTTTGTCGTGATGTTTACTGATGATATCCTGGTCTCCTCCAAGGACGAGGAGGAACACGAGGAACACTTAAGGATGGTATTATAGAAACTCAGAGAGAACCAGCTTTATGCCAAATTGAGTAAGTATGAGTTCTGGTTGATAGAAGTACCCTTCCTTGGTCATATTATTTCATCAGGAGGTGTGTCCGTAGATCCATCCAAAGTAAGGGATGTTCTAAACTGAAAAACCCCGTAGAACATTTCGGAGATCCGCAGTTTCTTGGGTTTAGCAGGGTATCATTGCCGATTTATAGAAGGTTTTTCCAAGATAGCAAAATCAATGACAGAACTACTAGGAAAAGGAGCAGAATTCAAATGGATAGCCGCTCGAGAAGCCAGTTTCAACGAGTTGAAGAAAAAGTTGACCACTGCGTTGGTTCTTATTATGCCGGATACCCAGAAGTCGTTCTCTCTGTATTGTGATGCGTCTCGACAAGGGTTGGGATGTGTGCTTATGCAGGAAGGTCATGTGGTAGCATATGCATCTAGGCAGTTGAGGAAACTTGAGGAAAATTATCCGACCCACGATTTAGAATTAGCTGCAGTGGTTCATGCCCTTAAGATTTGGAGGCACTACCTCATTGGCAACCGATGTGAAATATATACGGACCATAAACGCCTAAAATATATTTTTACCCAACCGGATCTTAATCTGCGGCAACGTAGATGGTTGGAACTAATCAAAGATTATGATGTGGGAATACATTACCACCCTGGGAAAGCGAATGTTGTGGTAGATGCCCTGAGTAGAAAGGGTTATTGCAATATGACTATGTTGCAAGGAAGTCAGCCGGAATTATGCAAGGAGTTTGAGAGGTTAAATTTAGTTTTTGTTGCTGACATGGATGCAACGGTAATAGAAATGAAGTCACAATTGGAACAAGACATCCGAAAAGGACAATGGGAAGATGAGAAAATAAAGGAGATCAAAGAACTCATAAAAACAAATAAAGCACCGGGATTCTCGAAAGATAATTAAGGAACAGTGTGGTTTGGGAAAATGATTTGTGTGCCCAACCAGAAAATTTTGAAGGATTTGATTTTACGAGAAGCACATGATTTTGCATGTTCCATTCACCCCGGAAGCAGCAAGATGTACCAGGATCTGAAAGAGTATTATTGGTGGTATGGTATGAAGAGAGATGTCGCAGAATATGTAGCTTTATGTGACACCTGTCAGAGAGTAAAGGCAGAACATCAAAGGCCAGCAGGATTATTGCAACACTTGAAAGTTCCAGAGTGGAAGTGAGAAGAAATTGGTATGGATTTCATTGTTGGGTTACCCCATACTCCAGCAGGCTACGATTCTATCTGGGTAGTGGTGGATCGCTTAACAAAAGTTGCGCATTTTATCCCAGTCAAGACAACATATTCAAGTGTGAAACTTGCCGAGTTGTATATGTCAAGGATTGTGTGTCTACATGGGGTACCCAAAAAGATCATGTCAGACAGAGGTACCCAATTTACCTCTCGCTTCTGGCAGAAGCTACATGAATCCTTGGACACTAAACTGAACTTCAGTTCCGCATATCACCCCCAAACCGATGGACAGACAGAGAGGACCAACCAAGTGTTGGAAAACATGTTAAGAGCCTGCACCTTGAAGTACAAGCAAAGTTGGGATAGGAGCTTACCATATGCAGAGTTTTCTTACAATAACAGCTACCAAGCCAGCCTCAAAATGTCTCTATTTGAAGCTTTGTATGGTAGAAAGTGCAGAACTCCGCTGTATTAAAATGAAACTGGAGAAAGCCAAGTGTTTGGGCCAGAAGTTCTTAGAAGAGCAGAAGAGCAGGTTCAGGCCATACGGGAAAACTCTCACCTATCAGAGGTCTCCGTAGATTTAAGGTTGAAGGGAAATTGGAACCCAGGTATATTGGACCATTCAAGATAGTCGCTAGACATGGAGAGGTAGCATATCAGCTGGAACTATCATCTGCACTGGCTGATGTGCATGACGTATTTCATGTATCTCAATTAAAGAAATGTTTAAGAATGCCAGAAGAACAGTTGTCCCTGGAAGAAGTGGACCCAAAAGAAGATCTGACATATGCAGAATATCCTATCAGAATTCTGGACACTGCAGAGCGAACGACGAGAAGAAAGGCTATTAGAATGTGCAAGGTTCAATGGAGTCATCACTCAGAAGATTAGACAACCTGGGAGCGAGAAGATGATCTGAAGGCAGAATTCCCGCAGCTGTTTGAAGATCAACCCGAATCTCGAGGGCGAGATTCATCCTAAGGGGGGTAGGTTTGTAACACCCAAAAATTCAATATTTGCAATAATTTAAAATTTTGCTAGAAATTTAATCAGGTGTTGCAACTTAGTTCAATAGGAAATTAATTTCTAAATTTAACCTGGCCTAGGATAAATTGTTTGATTGTATTCATGCCGTTATAGATGCAATAAGGTTTTATTGGGTGGAAAAAGTTTGCAAAATTTCACTAGGATTCACCGCTTCAAATGGAAAAGGCTTTGAAATTAAGAAAATTCGATTTGGGCCGAATTCTCTTCCCCGGCCCAATTTTCCCCTCCTCCCCTCCCTTCTTGCCCTCCCGCGTGGGCCGGTTTTCCTCTCAGCGTCGGCCCAAGCCAGCCGAGAGCCCGCCGAGCCAACCTCTCCAGCCGGCCCGCCGCCCCCGCTCTCGCTGACCAATGGGCCCAGCTCCGAGCCGAGCTGAGCGCCCGCCGAGCCGCCGTTGATTGGCTCCTCTTCTCCTTCGTCCCGCCGCCGGACTCCCGAGCTCCCAAATCCCGCCGTCGCTTCAAATCACCGCCTCCCCGCGCATTGATTCGGCAATCAAAGTGCATGGCTGCGTTCCCCTCTCTCTTTTACCCCCAGTTCGACCGTTTCCCCCTCGATTCCCCTTTCACTTGCATGGAAACCGAAGCTTGGATTAAATTTGGGGCCACCGGCAAATCTTCTCGAATCCGGCCGTCTTCCTCCCCCTCTCGGCTATTTAAGCCCTCCTTTGACATCTTTGCTTCATTCCCCACCCGAACCATCCTTTTTCCCCTCGATTTGCGCTTGGGTTTGAGCCCTCCGCCGAGACCACCATTGTTGACGGTAAGAAGCTCGGCCGCCGCCCATTTCCTCCTTGGCCGAGCCTCAATTAACCATGTTCTTCGCTCAAACGGTGTCGTAGGGTATCGGTCATCGTCCCTCGGCGCTTTTTGGGGTGTCTCTCGTGGCCGGATGCCGCTTCCATCGAGACCGAAGCACCGTCGGCCTCCTTCACCGTCGCCAACCGTCTCCGGTGCTCCTTTGCCACCATCGAGCCCGTGGTGAGACTCCCTTTTTCCCCCTTTCTCTCTTCCGCCGCTCACTGTTGAACTCTGTGGCCTGATGCACCGTTTGGCGCATCGCCAGCGAGCTCGCCGCCGCCACTGCCGCTGCTCGTCGTCGCCCCTCCGTTGAAGCCGCTGGCACCACCCTTTTTAAACCTCGGCCGACGGATCTCCAACCAATGGCTGGATTAGACCAGCCGAGTGTGTTGTCCCCTTGGTCCACCAAGGACCGGTGGACTGATGTGTCTTCCGTGGTCCATAAGCCCCGTGAACCTTTTCCATGTCTTTTCTTTTAAGAAATAAAACTGTTTTGCTTTATGATGTCATAAATCCAATTTTCCAGTGTAAAAACAATTCGAATTTTCTCTGATAATAAGGAAAATTTGCAGAAACACCCCTGGAACTTCAAACGCTCATAACATTTTGCTTGTAGCTCCGATTTAGGCGATCTTTGCACTCATATTCTCGTAGCGACGTGTAGATTCTGTTTATAGGGGTTTTCCCTAGTTTTAGGTCTGTTTGGTATACTATTCTTATGTATGATTGTGTGCTCATGTAGATAATTCAGTCCAGGAGTTCGAAACTTTCAGGAGGAAGATTTTGAAGGACCTATGCATCACTTCGACGAGGGCAAGTGTCTTGACCATGTTGCAAACCCAATTTTTATATAAAAATAGTCTTTATCATTTTTGCATGCTATTTTACAAAATGGGTAGTATAGCAAATACTAGTGTTAGTTGTAGATGTTTTATCCTTAAAATAACATCATGTTTATGCTTAGCCATGCTTTAGATGAACATGTAGCGTGTAGGTGATGAATCATGAGTTATGAACTAAAAGTTGATATAGGAAATATGTCATGAAACCTGATGTTGTTAAGGGAGTTAACAACAAAGATAATTGGGGTTTTGGGTAAGAAAGGGCTACTTTTCCTAGCATGGTTGGTTGTTTGGAAATATTTGGTAATCTACCCTTATGGGGTTATTGGTGGTCTTGCCCAGACCATTTTAAGGACCGGTTCGTGGAGCGACCATCCATGGCAAACAGAACAACCACGAGGCCAATATAGTACGGCTTGGCCTAGTAATTAGATGTTCTCCCAGTGTTGTATGAGCTAAATAGATGTGTAGATCAGGAAGGGTTACTTCCCGATTCTACCCGGCGCAAGATGGGGCTTCTGGGGTGGAGGGTTACTCCACTTATGTACGGCGGTGAAACCTCAGTGGGCAAGTGCATACTGGGAGACTCTTTGGAAAAGCCTCGTAGTGATCTCTTAGCGCACACCCTAGAAGTGTGTAAGGTACCGGCAGGTACCGGTAGCAGAGAAGATCATGACTCGTGGGTAAAGTGTACAAACTCTGCAGAGTGTCAAACTGAATATTCCGCCGTGCTCACGGTTATGAGCAGCATGGACCCTCACATGATTAGTCGGGTGGTTGTTTTTCTTGGTTGAGAATTGGGTTGAATTCTCGGAGGTTAAAGAAAATCTTTTGTACATCTTTTCCTGTTTAAAATAAAGTTTACTTTTCCATAGTTTAGGGATAAAATTGGCTTTTATGCAAATGAAACCCTAGAGAATAGGAAACCTTATTTCAAGCCACCATATCAAGTTTATTTTTCCCCCACTTGTTGAGTATTGGAAATACTCACGCTTGCTGTTTCAGAAGGTGAAACATTTGAAGAATTCCCTGAGGATGACTTCCTTGAAGATGATGCCGAGTTCTAGGCTTGTGGAACTCCCGGTCGGCTGCCTGTTGGCTTGGAACTCTACCGTTCTTTTTCCACTGTGGTGTTTTTTTTCTTTAGACCCGTGTGTAGTCATTTTGTAAATAATTAGCGTTGAAATAAGAAGCACTGTGTCTGTTACGCACTCATGAAGTCGCTATATATATGAATAAACTGATCCTGGCATACATATAGTTTACATCTGGTTTTGGTCTTAAAACCGGTTGTGACAGAGCTCTGTGGGGTGGTCGGCTCACCGATGGTGGTGGAGAGAGGATGCCGGCGGAAAGAGAGAGGGGGCTCGGTAGAGCTGGAGAACGCGACGACAGCCTGGCTTGTGCGCGACCGAGCACAGTGATGGAGGTGGAAGACGGGCGCATGGCGGTGCTAGAGCAGAGGAGGGCGGAAAGCGAGGAGGGATATCGGCGTAGTGCTCAACGAAGGGGAGGCTGGTGTTCACATTGACGGCATGGTGACACGGGGAAAGCATAGCACGACGGCGACGGAAGAGCGCATGGGTCAGCGCGCCTAGTGGCAGCGCGCGTGGCAGGACGTGCTCACGGTGGCTACACAGGGCGGCAATGCAGCGCGGTGGAGCTACGGCTGGCGGCGCAGAGGAGGGAGGCTAGCTCAGGGCGGCATACGGCACGCGTGCGAGCTGTCGTTGCGTGCTGTGCTTGCTCTTGTGCTTGTGCTTGAGCTGTGGATGTTTGCCGGTTGTGTGTTGGTGTGTATGCTTGCGTGTATGCCTATGTGATGTATATGGCCGGATGGATTGCAGGTGAAGCATGAGAGGGGGAAGCAAACATGGCTTTGCCATCCTCGGTGGAAAGATCAGGGAGTGAGGATGGTGCTGGCTGGTGTGAATGTGACCGGCGAGAGAGGAAGGAGAGCAGGGCATGGGCTGACTTGGTCAATGATCACAGAGAGAGAGGAGAGTGATGGTTGTGAGAGGACTTTTGATGCCCGAGCAAAACATCAGAGGAGAGGGTAAGAGAGAGGTGTGTATTGATGTATTTGAATTGTAATTCAAATGGAATGGATTTGTAACAATTCAAATTTGAATGTATTTGAATTCGAATTGAGATGAATGATGATTCAGTGAATAATTTGAATTGAAATGGATTCAGATAAATCAAATTGGATTTGAATCTGAAATGGATATTATGCTAGAGCGATGATTTGAAATACGAGATTCGAACTTGAAATTGGATTGCATATAACTTGAATAATTTAAATTGCATTTGAGCTGAATAGAATCTTAGAACAGATTTGAAATTGAGAGACATTCAATTTACAATATCCACTAAAAGAACCATATGAACAATAAACCAAATGCCACGATCATAATAATGCATGGAGAAGTTTAGAAATCTATCTAGTGCATTTTGGAATACTTAGCCAATTAACATATATGAATATATACATACAAGTATATATATATATATTCATATACATAATTCCTTAATTTTAGTTAGCTTAATTAATCGAAAAGGTGTTTTAATTTGGAGTGAAATTAGCAATTAATTAACATGCTAAAACTCAGGATGTTACAAAATGTTAGAACTTGTTTTAGGGTTAATTGCACTATTATTACATATAGTATTATTTATCAGTTGTTAAACCTAGGTTTGTAGAGTAGCATTACATATGTGTTTTGTTATGTTCTGTTGTTGTAAACTTAGCGAATACAATTGTTAGCTGAAATAATAGTAGAGTTTTTTGTCGATCGTGGTTAGGTAGGTATGTCAGATAAGTGGTAATTCATGAACTTTTATGGGGAAAGTGAAATTGTTTATGATTCGGAAGGGATAAATTTGTCGTTGTTTGAGTCAATGGAAAAGGGTATATCAAGACCGATGAATAAATATGTTGGCCATTTGTACTATTGGTTAATTTAGGGTTTCAAAATAGATCCTGAGATTCAAGAGATGACTATTAGCATTGTGGCAACCGTAAATGGTGTTTACTAGGAGGTGTACCCGCTAAGGGAAACTTAGGTTTGGAGGTACAGATAGAATGTAGTTGATAGAGGTTGGCCACCTATGTTGCTTGTGCAATGGACATACAAGGAGGAAGTTTGGGAGAGGCAGGGTGGAGGCGATGTGGAGGTAGATGATGAGATAGTGGAAGAAGATGTTGGAAGATCGGATGTCAGGCAGTTCTCGACCGTTTTGATGGAACATACCGATGAGGTAGATGAGGGGGAATGCATCTTTGGTTTAATTGAACATGTGGAATGGGGGGATCAGGAGGGTGAGGAAGCTCCTGAATATGACATGTCGAACAATGTGGATAATGTTCCTGTCCCTGTGGACTGGAATAATCTAGATTTTAACAACCTAGTGGTGAATGAAGGGAATCAAGTGGTGTGGGAGTACACTCAGAATGAGGTGTCCCAAAGGCTAGGTACCCTACCAGTCAGGCCGTCAAGGATGCTACATGTCAGGGAATGGTCTCATGGGCCCCTTCAGCCATCGGGTTGAAGACCTCCGCAAATGCCACGAACTAACAAGGCTTACAGTTACCGGAGATCTATCATGTTGCGGGAACCCTTCGGACTCTACGCGTCACAGAGACAGTTCCAATAGCTAGAATGAGCGAAGCCTTCGTCGGGCCTTCTGTCGGAGGGTTAACTCTTGTCGCAGGGATCCTGAGGGACCCCTTTTTAGAGATTCGGCCGGGGGGATGATCCTGAATATGTTCGCCGGAGAAATAAATGAGTATGAATGTGATGGCCGGTGGGGTGGAATGACCTAGTGCGGAACGGAGTAAATACGCTGGTGTTTAGACAGGTTCGGGCCGCACGGAGGCGTAACACCCTACTCCTGTATGGATACTATAAATGCCTTGAGAATGTCCCTCAAGGATGTTGCTGGTTACAAGAATGTTTATCTATCTTAGAGCCTGGGGCTCCTTGTTCTTCGGTCTGCGTGTATCTGCTGGCCTTGGGTGCTCTCGATCTTCTCTTCTCTTCGCTACCTCAAAAACTTCTCAGGGATTGTCTAACTTGTCGAGCTTGCTCAGAGATTTCAAGCATAAAAAAACTTGTCTTTGTCCATGCTGCCGGCTGCTTTAAATACCCGCTGGCAGTAGTGTGCCCTGAACGGGAGGGGGGCACGAGTTCCAAGACACCATAAATGGAAATGGCGTCATCATAGCCTCTGTGCGAAGTGACCGGGGGTGGAAAATGCGTCCCACGCCCAGTCATCCGTCACCATAAATGCACTGACAATGGGCGCTATGGAGAGGGCCCACCGGGCAGCCGCAGAGCGGCCCGGCGTGCCTGTCCTGTCTTGTTCTCCTGCCACAGCAGCGTGGCAGACGGAACGCCTCGGCCCTTACGATGTTATCCCGAGACGGGCCGGATGGCACGGGATGGGACCCGTGCATTTAATGACCCCACGGCCTACTACCAGAATGTGGCAGGAACTGACACCAAGCGTGATGGGAGCAGTTGGAGGTGACAGGCCACGCGCGCTCTTTAAATGCGGCCTTGGGCCTTTGACTGGCTGACACCTCATCAGTGGGCCCCTCAGGGGCCACTGTCACGGGGCTCTCTGAGTCGTTGGGGAACGGAGTGCTCAGGGGTCACTGTTCACCTCCCCGAGCACTCTCTCCCGAGAATGCCCTTTCTTGATCCTCGGGGAGCCGATTGCTCGGGGGGGGGGGGGGGGGTACTGTTCACCTCCCCGAGCACTCCCTCCGGGGCACGCAGCCTCGAGCACTCTCTCCCAGAACTTCCTTCAGTGGATACTTGGGTGCCCAGGGGGCCACCGCTCGCGGTCCCAGGCACATTTCTCCCGGTACTTAGCTTTCCTGACCGTCGGGGGACTTGGGTGCTCGGAGGCTACCGCGTACCTCCCCGAGCACTTTCTTCCCGGTACTTAGACTTCGCAGATCATCGGGGAACTTGGGTCCTCGGGGACCACTGATTGTGGCCCCGAGCACCCTCTCATGGGACTTAATCTTTTTTACCCTGCGGAGGAAACTCCGCGGGATGGCGCCACGTGGTGGATTGCTGGCCTGGCCTCGGGATTCGGGGACCCTCGGTTCCTGATTCACCAACAGCAGCCCTCGGGCCCATTGGCAGGCGGTGGCCCAGAGACTGCGGATGGGCCATTCGTTGTCAACGAGGCCGAAGCCAGTACTGACACCACGCGGCGCGCTCTTAGATAGTGGCCTTTTCGGTCCGGGCTTCTGGTACGACCCAACGGGGAGCCGAACGGACGCGCGTCCAACCGACTCCCGAGGCGTGTGCTAACAGGACGGGCAGCGCTTGATAACGATGCAGACGGCACGCGTGGCAACCGCGCAAATCGAGGAAAATACGCCTGGCAACTGCTGACACTCGCGCGGCTTGAGGGAGATTCGCCCGGCGGTTGCGCTGGCCGAGGAAACCGTCCCGCCGAGCGCGCCACGGCATGCGACGTTTGAATTTCCCTGGGGTATAAAAGGAGGAGGGGAGCGAACCGCCCCCTCTTTATGCCATCTTGCGATCAAGCTTTCGTCTTTCTTGCGCTCCTGAGCCCTAGACTTTCCTTAGGCGATCAGAGCACCCCTCTTCCCCCACCGTCCAGATCATCCCCCACCCTGACAAGATGTCGAGAGCAGGAGGAAGCCACCGCGACAAGACTCCGGCAGCGTCCCGTCTTGTGAACAAGGAGGCGGCAGACAAGGTGCGGAAGCTGATGGTGCCCGAGGGCTAGCGGGGGGCCTTGGTGCTGACGCCGGTGAGCTTCCCGCCGGTGATGAACCGGCCGGAGCGCATTGTGCTCTTCACTTCCTTCGTGGCGGCCGGGCTGGTGCCGTCGTTTTTGACATTCTTCCTTCAGATCCTTGACACGTTCGGGATCCAGTTGGTGCACCTCAGCCCCAACTCCGTCATCATCCTGGCGGTCTTCGCCCACCTCTGCGAGATGTTTGTCAGGGTTCCGCCGTCGGTGACGCTCTTCCGGCACTTCGTCGTGCTGCGGTCGGCCGGGAAGAAGAGGGGCTTGTCCACCGCGGACGTCACCGGCTGCTGCAACTTCCGGCTGCGGGATGGCCTGGGGGAGCAGTACATCCCCCAGGTGCTGCGGAGCAAGTGGGAGGACTGGCGGCGTGATTGGTTCTAAGTCGACGTCAGCCCCCACGACCGTCTGACCCTGCCGGAGAAGGCGGTGGAGCCCCAGAAGGCGACCTGGGAGGTGCCGCCGCAGGCGGATGCGCGGATGGAGCCGGTCCTGGAGCGAATCGACTTCTTGCGCTAGGCCGGGCTTACCTCGGTGATGGTGGTGGCGGACTACCTGCGCCGCCGCCTGGCACCTCTGCGGGAGCGGGCCCAGCCCTGCTGGTTGTACACCGGCCCTCAGGACATAACCAGGACCCAGACCGGCGCGGAGTGGGACCTGGACAGAGCGGCGCTGAGGGGCCTGCTCCGGGTGGTGATCGGGGTGGACGACCTAAGTCGGGCGGAGCTTCCCTGGAAGGAGCTAGCGCTCTGCGCCAACCCGGACCGGGTGGCGCTGCAAGCGAAGCTGCTGGAGTTCGACCCCAGGGGCTGGTCGACCGGCCAGGACGCCGGAACCCCGGGACCATCCAGATTCCCGTGGTGTACGAGGTGGCCGACGAGGAGGCCGCAGGTGACAGGACATGCGCGCTCTTTAAATGCGGCCTTGGGCCTTTGACTGGCTGACACCTCATCAGTGGACCCCTCGGGGGCCACTGTCTGGGGGCTCTCTGAGTCGTCGGGGAACGGAGTGCTCGGGGATCACTGTTCACCTCCCCGAGCACTCTCTCCCGAGAATGCCCTTTTCTTGATCCTCGGGGAGCCGAGTGCTCGGGGGTACTGTTCACCTCCCCGAGCACTCCCTCTCGGGCACGCTTGTACGGATCCTCGGAGGACCGAGTGCTCGGGGGCCGCTGCACGCAGCCCTGAGCACTCTCTCCCGGAACTTCCTTCAGTGGATCCTCGGGATACTTGGGTGCCCAGGGGGCCACCGCTCGCGGCCCCGGTCACATTTCTCTCGGTACTTAGCTTTCCTGACCGTCGGGGGACTTGGGTGCTCGGAGGCCACCGCATACCTCCCCGAGCACTTTCTTCCCGGTACTTAGACTTCGCAGATCATCGGGG
This sequence comes from Phragmites australis, assembly GCF_958298935.1. Taxonomy (NCBI): domain Eukaryota; kingdom Viridiplantae; phylum Streptophyta; class Magnoliopsida; order Poales; family Poaceae; genus Phragmites; species Phragmites australis. Next base: position 12,911,220 of record NC_084936.1, on the reverse strand, counting down.
AACTTGGGTGCTCGGGGACCACTGACTATGGCCCCGAGCGCCCTCTCCTAGGACTTAATCTTTTTTACCCCGCGGAGGAAACTCCGCGGGATGGCACCACGTGGCGGATTGCTGGCCTGGCCTTGGGATTCAGGAACCCCCGGTTCCTGATTCACCGACACCTTTGGAGCACAGCTAAAGGGTTTCACTCGACACCGCGAGTGAGTCGCTTGGAGGGATGCCGAAGGTGCGGCCGAGCGGAGACCCTCAGAAATCCAAGCAAAGGGTGACCTAAATCCAGCACGAAGATGGGGCAAATGGCAAAGGAATGGTTGAAGGGAGGACCATAGGTGGTGACTGAAGACCATGTGTTGGGACCAAAATCCCAGACAAGGTGAGCCTTCGGATACGGAGATATCGAAGGGCTCTCAGAGCGACACGTGTTGGAGAAGGAACAATTTTTCGATCCCTTTTCTGGTTACACTATGGCCCTATTTATAGCCCGTACCCGGCAACCACAGGTGCAGTTTACAAATCCTACCCCTCACGTGCTACATTCCCGGAATATCCGGAGGCATTATGGTACAAATGAGCATAATTACAGCAGTACCTTGGGCGACCGAAATCGGGCCCACTGTCTCGAGGCGATTCCTATCTCCGAAGGACATCGAAGCCTCCTCCGGTCGGATGTTCGTTGGATAGCCTTCGTCCCTCGAGCGAAGGTTGGCTTGCATCTTCGCCCACTGCGAACGCTCCGGACTGCAAGTCCGGACTTTGCCCGTCAGTCGAAGGTCTCCTTTGTCTTCGCCGGTATGGGAGATCGAAGGTGCGGGCGCACCTACACCCTTCGATCGATGTAGCTCTACAATCTTCGCCGCTTGCAGATGAAGTCCCTGGAACAAAATCACAACGGCAATCATGCAGTATTTCTAGTAGACTTCGCTGTTCCCTCTGAAGTGGTGGGGTGGGAGATCATCCCCAACAGTAGCCCCCTACTGGTAAGGTTTATCTTCGATAGGCCAAGCTTGTAGCCAGCGAGATATCTCAACGCCGTCCCCTTCGGCCTGTCGAAGTCTATTGGGGCCAATGCATGTCGTTGAGTATTATTGTTGTGTATAAGCAATTTTTTTGTTTTATTATTATCATTTAGTTTTTTATAGATTACCGAACGGCTCCTTGGTAACTGCCGAAAGGTCTCCTCAGTAACCGCCTGTATTTAATGCTCTTGATGTATACCGAAGCATGGTTTTCTGTGCCAGTTCAATTTTTGACGCGGGCAATTGTAACTGCCGCCACCATACACTATAAATATCACGCCGCTGTCAATATTTTTTTAGCACGCCTTTGCTGTAGACGTCGCTCTCATACGAAGTCGCCTAAACTTTGTCGAGCCTTTCGGAGGAAGCCCCGGTTTTCAGCTCTTCACACAATCTACTGTTCGAGTCAGTCTCTTTGAACCAGATGGTGCCGAAGCTCCGATCCTCTTGCCTGAAGACCTACTGGATCGGGCAGTCCAAGGTGGACAGCGAAGTGCTGGCTGGCCTTGTGAGGGAAGGGTTAATTAGCGATGTTTCGAAGGTCCGGCTTCCCGGTCGACAGGAGACATCGGAGCCTGCCGATGACGAAGCGGTTGTGTTTGTGCATTACTTTCGAGCGGGTCTTCGCCTCCCGTGCGATGACATGGTCATTAAAGTACTAAAATTATTTGAAGTCTATCTCCATCAACTGACCCCCAACACAATAGTGAGGATGGGGCTCTTCGCCTAGGCAGCTCGTTCGGAAGGTGTGAAAGCATCCGTTAGGGCCTTCGCTGCTGTACACCGACTTCATCATCAACCCAAACCAGTTTTCGCTCGCGGAGTTCAGAGCGAAGCTCACTACGGGTGCTTGAATTTCGTGTATCGTGCTGGGCTAACTACGCCCGTCGTGGTGTATAAGAACAAATGGCCCAATGACTAGACCCAATGGTGGTTCTACCACAAGGTCGACATCAAAAAATTTCTCGTATCAAAATGTGAAGAGGTGAAGGCAAACAGCGCACCGGACGTGCGATTGAAGTCGTAGCAACAGACGGCTGTCGAGGCCTTCGCCAGTTCCGCGAAATATCTTTCAACTCGCGACCTAGTGGAGGAGTTCATAGCTGCTGGGGTTTGGCCCTGTTGGGATCGAGTTCCCAGACAAGGTGAGCCTCAGATACGGAGATATCGAAGGGCCCTCAGAGTGACACGTACTGGAGGTGGAACAGTTTTTTGATACCCCTTCCGGTTACACTGTGGCTCTATTTATAGCCTGTACCTAACGACCACAAGTGCCGTTTACACATCTTACCCCCTTACCTACTATATTCCCAGAATATCCGGGGGCATTATGGTACAAATGAGCATGATTGCATAATTACAGCAGTACCCGGGGCGACCGTAGTCGGGCCCACTGTGCTGAGGTGGTTCATCCCTCCGAAGGGCGCCGAAGCCTCCTTTGCCTGGACGCACGTCGGATAGTCTTCGGCCCCCAGCGAAGGTTAGCTCGCGTCTTCGCCTGCTCCGAACGATGCGGACTGCGAACTTGGGCTTCGCCTGTCAGTCGAAGGTCATGAGCCTTCGTCTTCGCCGGTACGGGAACTCGAAGATACAAGCGTGCCTACACCCTTCGACCAACGTTGCTCCACGATCTTCGCCGCTGACAGATGAACTCCCTGTAACAAAAGCACAATGGCCATCACACAGCATCTCCAGTAGACTTCGCGGTTCCCTTCGAGGTAGCGGTGGTGGGAGATGATCCCCAACAGTAGCCCCATACTGGCAAGGTTAATCTTCGATAGGTCAAGCCTGTAGTCTTCGAGATATCTCAACGCCGTCCCCTTCGACTTGTCGAAGTATACTGGGTTCAATGCATGCCATTGAGTTTTGTTGTTGTATATCAGTTTTATTTTTATTTTTTTTTGTTATGGACAAAGTGCTCCTCGGTAACTGCCGAACGATCTCTGTAACTGCCTGCATTTAATGTTCTTGATGTATGCCTAAGCATGGTTTTCGGTGCTGGTTCAATTTTCGATGCGGGCAATTGTAATGCCACCGCCTCGCCCTATAAATATTGGGCCGCTGTCAATATTTTTCACCACGCCATTGCTAAAGCTGTCGCTCTCGTACGCAGTCGACTAAAGTTTCTCGAGCGTTCTTGAAGAAGCTCTGGTTCTCATCTCTCCGCGTGACCTGCTGCTAAAGGCACTCCTTGGACCATATGGCAGCAAAGCTTCGATCTTCCCGACCGAAGACTTACTGGATCGAGCAATCCAAAGTAGGCGGTGAAGTTTTGGGCGGCCTTGTGAGAGAAGGTTTAATCAGCGATGTTTCGAAAGTTTGGCTTCCCGGCCAACAGGAGATACTGGAACCGGCTAATGACGAGGCTGTTGTGTTTGTCCACTATTTCTGAGCCGGTCTTCGCCTTCCTTGCAACGAGATAGTGATTAAAGTATTGAAACTGTTCGAAGTCTAGTTGCATCAACTGACCCCTAACGCTATAGTGAGAATGGGTCTCTTCGCCTGGGCAGCTCGCTCGGAGGGTGTGAAGGCGTCCGCCAGGGCCTTCGCCACCGCGCATCGACTGCACCACCAACCGAAGCCAGTCTTTGCCCGCGGAGTGTAGAGCGAGGCTCACTATGGGTGCTTGAAGTTCGCATATCGCGCTGGACTGTCTACGCCCGTTGTGGTGTACAAGAACAAGTGGCCTAGCGACTGGACCCAGTGGTGGTTCTACCACAAAGTGGACGCCGAAGAATATCTTGTATCAAGATGCGAAGAGGTAAGGGGGAACCGCGCGCCAGATGTGCGACTGAAGTCATCGCAGCAAACAGCCCTCGAGGCCTTCGCCAGGTGCGCGAAATATCTATCGACTCGCGACTTGGTAGAAGAGTTCTTAGCTGCCGGAGTCTGGCCCCTGAGCCGTGGTTGGGCTATTCCGAAGTTCGGGGACAAAGGGACCGAGGGGCTTTGCCGGCCCCACCCTACTGTACACGACTTCGCAGGTACTCCCTTATCCGTAGCTGCTCACACAATTTTCATGTCCTTGCTTAACGGTTATGATATTTTCCAGATTTGTCAGTGGCTGAAGTAGAGGCCAAGGCTATAATGTTGGTCGGCAAGTTCACACCAAGCGAAGCACAACTCTGTGCCGACCAGGGCCTTATCCGAAGACTGAATAGAGTCTTCAAATATCGAGGCCTATCCTATTCTGAACGGCCGAAGATCGCCGCCGTGCTGCAAAGTGGCGCGAGAGGTTCCTCAGCCGCAGACGCGGGCGAAGAGGCCGCCGCTGGCCCTTCAATGAAGACGAAGCACTCTGAGCGATCGCCGAAGGGAGGCCGGACTAAGAAAGCTGTTGCCCTCCGGAAGTGGCCACACAAAACCGCACCTGAGGTTTTTCACGCAGAAACATCTCCGAAGCGTTCCGCTGCCTCGCGCGATATGGCCCGGCAGGAAAGTTCCGAAGGCGCGCATGAGGGCCAGGCGCCAAAATCATTGTTCTGCTCCCGCATCGATCTTCCAACACTGATATTGAGCGATGACGAGGAGTTGACAGAGGCGGGGGCGATACCCGAGGCCGCCACTCAGGAGGAGCCTAAAGCCGAGGGTACCGACAATGTTGAAGTGGTGGCGTACTCCTCGCCCTCTTCGCCCTCGAGCTCATCTTCTGAGACCAAAGAGTTGACGCCGAGTGCGCCCCGCCGTGGGGGGAAGGGTTTGATGGACCTCGGCGGGCTGCTTGACACGAAGGCCATTGCGCCTGAGGCGTTGCGACCTGCCGCTTTTGAGCCAAGTGCCGGGGAGGTTGGTGATGCGAAGAAGATTTTTGGTACCTTCATCCTCCTCGAACTCGAAATTCCTCTCGGCCAAAAGTCAACCAACGAGCTGCTCGATGCCTCTGATGTGGTTATTGCGAAGGTATATTGTTTATTTTCCTACATTATTATACTTGGTATTTTGTTGACTTGTGTTTGCCACTGCGGGCTTTCCTTCTATCGCGGGCTCAGCGCAAGCAGGCTGAGAAATCTGAAGCCCGGGCCTGGAGCGCACACGTGCAGGTTGAAATGCTGCAAAAACGGGACAAGAAAGCTGAAGGCCAAAAGGACGAGTTGTCGCGCCGAGCGAAGGATGCTGAATTGTGACTGGAACAGCTTGTAAAAGAGCTTAGCACCCTTCGCTCAGAGAAGCAGATTGCCGAGAGCGAAGTAAGCTGCCTTCGCCAGAACTTACAGTCCTTTGAGGCGCAAATGTGCGACTTGCAGGCACTTTGTGCATCAGAGAAGGATAAAGCGCAGCGGCTGCAATCTGAATTAAGCGAGGCGAAGGCTTTTACCGATGATGCCCTTAATGTTATTGGGGAGCTCGAGCCGAAGGCAGTCGCCGCATGAGAAGCCATCAGGCATACCTTCGAAGGTATTGGCGCCTCGGCGACTCCCCCATCAATAGAAATTGTCGGGCTGGGGGGACTTACAAGTTGGATCAACGAAACTAGTGGAAGCCTCCTTCCTGCCACGCAACTCTACGGCGACGTCAGTGTGATGGTTGCCGCCCGAAGTCTCGTGCAGTCTGTCGAGATGACGGGTTGTGGCCATCATACTGCTCTCCAGAGGCCCTCCTTCCAGTACCCGGTGGATCTGTCGACCTCAGCTCGAAATGAACCGACAAAGGGTACGCTGAGTTACCTATTCTATTATCTGGTCAAAGATTATAAATAAATTATTTGTAACCAAACATCTTTTTTTTGTTTTTTTAGGCCAAGGAGAGGGATGACCCCTCGTCGAAACCAACGACCACGACAGACGAAGATACTGGTAAGGTGGGCTGACTCAGCGTGAAGGGTCGTCTTGTTTTTGTTTTCGCTTTTGTGATTGACGATGTAACACATTGGTTGTGTAATATATCTTGTATTTACATCGAAGTGCTATTGACTTTTTGCGCTCCCTGCACAGGTCCTTCCTTCGGACACTGTGCAGGTAGCCGAAGAAGCTGTCCCTTTGACCATGATGAGGGACAATTTTTATGTGTCTTGTTCTTGCTGGGAATCATTTCACCGTCGCCATGCCGATATCGAGCTGGAGCGGTATTGGCATGCGAAGTGTAGGTCATATGATGATATGAATGCTAGGACAAAAGCTTTTTGGAAATCTCTTAGTCCTTCGACGCTAGCTAGTCGCCGATCTGAACTCGACCTGTGCCGTATAGCGAGGGGAGATCTCGAAGGCACATCGGCGCTCCTTGAGCCAAAGATTGAGCCTCAGGACGAAGAGCCAGTTTTGCGCCGACCGTAACTTTGCTATCGCCGTGGTCCCTCTTCGCAAGTAGTAAAGCGCAACGGTGGTGACGATGATGTCCGTATGTCCCCATCATATTCGACTCAAGTTGGGGCCCCCCTGGCCCCAACGACGCATTTTCACGCCAGCGAAGGCGTTGCTTTTCAATTTTCTTTCAGTCATTGGTATAAGGATTTTGTTGATCCAGATGTTGATGATCATGTGAAATAAATTGGTTTTGCATTACGACTTGTTCTTTTGTTACACTTTAGCGACATGGCGCCCGGGGCGTTGTCTGTGATTTGAGACATTCCAAATCTTATGTGGGTAGGGGCTTCGGACTCGACGTACCGAGCAACGCCGTTCCCACGATTTTTGCCACAGTTTCCTGCGATTGCACAGTACTTGTGTTATATATATTTTGTAAAACACCGTCCCCTCGACTTTTAGTCGCAGGTAACTTCGGCCTGTAGAGTCACGGGGGCAGGCACTCCGACTTTTTCGCGAAGTTCGTTGCCGTTTCGCCTGTCAAGCGACACTTCGTTTTTACTCCTGAAGGTATGTTTTTCCTTCGGTGCGGGGGCAGGCACTCTTAGCCCCCGACTTTTTCGCGAAGTGCGCTGCCGTTTTGTCGGTCAAGCGACACTTCGTTTTTACTCCCGAAGGTATGTTTTTCCTTTGGTGCGGGGGCATGCACTCTTAGCCCCCGACTTTTTCGCGAAGTGTGCTGCCGTTTCGTCGGTCAAGCAACACTTCATTTTTACTCCTGAAGGTATGTTTTTCCTTCCGTGCAGGGGCAGGCACTCTTAGCCCCTGACTTTTTCGCGAAGTGCGCTGCCGTTTCGTCGGTCAAGTGACACTTTATTTTTACTCCCGAAGGTATGTTTTTCCTTCAGTGCGGGGGCAGGCACTCTTAGCCCCCGAGTGGTTTTTGTATTCCCGTTCTCTTTTTTTTATATATATACATTATTACTTTTGTAAAGGTCGAAAGTGTACGTCTTTTTGTTGACACTTCGCACCGCCCTCGTTTCGCCGATTGGTGCGCCAATCCACCCCTAGGTTGGCGCACTTCGACGATAAACTACTAGTACTCGAGACAAGCAGTATTTTCTAGGGGTACTACTATATGAACATGTTTACATGGGTTTCTGCCTTGTTAGAAACCTCACCCCCTGACAAAGGGGTCCCCCTTAGGAAAAGAGTGCAGTTCCCTTACAAATTGATTACAACAAATATTGCGAAAGAAAAATTACATAGAAGTCTTCGACTTGGCTGCCGGCTTTCAGGCGTAGAACTTGCGGAGATTGTTTGCGTTTCCTGGTGTGTGGAAGCTCCTCACCTTCCATATTAGCTAGATGATATGAGCCAGGTCTTAACGATCTTTCGACTAAGAAAGGACCATCCCATTTACTCTGAAGTTTTCCCATCGATGTTGTTGTACCGAATCTTCGCAGCACCAGATCTCCAGGGGCGAAGGTTTTTTCGGATATATTTCTATCTCTCCATTTTCTTGTCTCCTGTTGATACTTGGCCAGGTTTTTGGTGGCTTGCAATCTTACTTCCTCAAGGGCATCCTTCGATGATGACTCTTCGCCTTGCTCTGGTTCGTTTCCGACCCTGAATGATTTGGTTTTGCATTCCTCTGGGGTCATGGCCTCTTCGCTGAAGAGGAGGTGAAATGGCGTGTACCCGGTTGGTCTTGCAACTGTTGTTCTTAATGACCATAGCACCTTGGACAATTCTTAGACCCATTTCTCTTTTGGCAACCCCTGAAGACGCTTCGCGACACCAGCGAAAATGATGCCATTTGCTCTCTCAACTACCCCATTAGATTGTGGGTGGTATACGGATGCAAAAATTACTTTTATCCCCTGGCTATTGCAAAAATCCCTGAAACCGGCACTATCGAATTGAGTGCCATTGTCCACGGTTACTTCTCTTGGGACTCCGAAGCGGCATACGATATTCTGCCATTGGAATTTTTGTATGTTTCTCGATGTTATGCTTACGAGTGGCATTGCCTCCACCCATTTGGAGAAGTACTCTGCTGCCACCACCGCATACTGCAAATTTCCTAAAGCTAGCGGCAGCTGCGCAACAGTGTCGATTCCCCACTGCCTTAAGGGCCAGATCAGCGGAATGAGTTGTGTCTTCGTCGTCGGTCTATTTGACCCCTTCGCCCAGAATTGGCACTGTTGGCAACTTCGGACTAGTTGATTCGCATTGTTTACAGCCGTTGGCCAATAGAAGCCTTGCCTGTATGCTTTTCCGACCAGAGCCCTTATTCCGATATGAGAACCGCACAACCCACTGTGAATCTCTCTCAACAGGTTCTGGCCTTCTTTCTAAGATATCATCGCAAGAACGGTGCACAGACCCCTGCTTTGTACAAATTGTCTTCCATAACTTTGTAATTTTTGGCCCTCTGAGCCATGCGCTTTTCCCCGACATGATCTTCGATGTTTCTCTGACCGCGAAGATATGCCAGTATTGGGGAATGCTAGTCTTCGCTTTCGACTGTCGCAACTAGATGCATTTGGTTCAAAGTGTCTTCAAGGGCTGGTTTAGTCAGCTTCTGATAGAAAACGTCTGAAGGCATAGGCAGGTTCTGCGAAGCCGCTTTTGCTAGTTCATCTTCTTCTGTGTTATCATTTCTTGATATACTCTTGACTGTGAATCCGAGGAAGTATTTTTCCATTCTTCGCACCGCTGTTCTGTACTTAATCAGCTCTGGTTCCTTTGCATGGAATGTCTTGTCAATTTGACTTGCTATGACCTTCGAGTCTATCTTAACTAGCACTCTTCGGGCACTCAAAGCCTTCGCCTTGCGAAGGACCAGAAGGACTGCTTCGTACTCCACCGTATTGTTTGTAGAACGAAACTCTAATCTGGCAGTATATCTTAGGTTTTTCCCCGAAGGTGAGAATAATATCGCTGAGACTCCTGCTCCCGTAGCTCCCCAAGCTCCGTCGCAATATGCAGTCCAGACAGGTTCTGGTGTTTCATCATCCGGGGCTTCGGTTAGGGGCGTCCATTCCGCCACGAAGTCTGCCAACGCTTGCGATTTCAACTATGTTCTTGCCACAAAAACAATTATGAGTGGAGTGACCTCCGTGGCCCACTTCGCTATTCTTCCAATGGCTTCTTTGTTTTCAAACATATCGCGAAGAGGCAAGGAAGTTGGTACTGTAATCCTGTGAAGTAGTGGCGAAGTTTGCGGGATGCCATTACTAGTGCATACGCTACTTTTTCCAACTCTGTGTATGACTTTTTTGGCCCTGCGAGAGCTTCTGATACATAATATATTGGTACTTGGCGCAATTTGTTGTCTTCGGGTTTTTCCTGCACAAGTACAGCACTGACTGCCGAAGGGGATGCCGCTATGTATAACAACAAATCCGTGCCTAGATCCGGGCTGGTCAGTGCTGTAAGCTTCGTCAGGTAGCTTTTTAACTCATCGAAGGCTGCTTGCTGCTCCGCATCCCATTTGAAAGGGTCGGAGCTTTTTAACACTTTGAAGAATGGTAAACTTCGCTCTGCAGATTTTGCAATGAACCTGTTCAATGCTGCCAATCTTCCTGCCAAGCGTTGAGCTTGCTTTCTGTTCTGTGTGGGTTTCATATCTAATATTGCCTGTATCTTCTGAGGTTCCACTTCGATGCCTCTCTTCGACACCAAAAACCCTAGTAGTTTTCCGGATTGCACTCCGAAGATGCATTTCTCTGGGTTCAACCTTAACCCTGCTTTTCGCAGGCTTTCAAAGGTTTCCCGCAGATCTTCGAGATGTTGGCTCCTTCTGGTACTCTTGACCACTATGTCATCAACATAGTCCAAGACATTTCGTCCTAGCTGTGATCTTAATACTATTTGCACCAACCTGGTGAAGGTTGCGCCAGCGTTTCGGAGTCCAAAGGGCATCCTCATGAAGCAGTATATGCCGAAGGAGGTTCTGAAACTTGTCTTGTTCTCGTCCTCCTTCGCCATCCATATCTGGTGGTACCCTGCATATGCATATAGGAAGCTTAACATCTCGCAACTGGCCGCGGAGTCTACCAGCTAATCAATTCTAGGCAATGGGAAGTCATCCTTGGGACAAGCTTTGTTTAAGTCTGTGAAGTCGATGCACATTCTCCATTTTCCGTTGCTTTTTCTTACTAACACTGATGAGGACATCACTCCTTCGGTTACACACACCACAAATATTCCTCCTCCCGCTGCTGTAATTCAAGGTCCTTTGACAAGAGCTCGTGCACGAGAACTTAATTATCAGGTGAACTCGTCCCTCGCTGTCCATACAAATGTTTCTAAGGATTGGATGCTACTAACTTATTACGATAATTTTATTATCCTTAGGAACCTGAGAGAAGATCCATATAAGCACAAGTGTAACCGGAGGGCTACCGCGCATAAATCCAGTTCTGTCCCCAAGATCAATTCGGAATCGGAATTACAGACAGCACCACATTCAAACGACCATAACTCTTGATTTCGAAAGGTGGTAAAGGCCCATGAGTACTTGTTGGAAAGGTCGCGGTGTCTACTTTCATACGGATTCGACCTCATCTCCAAATACCTTCTGTGCTGTCCGAAATCGGCAAAACAAGTCGCGTTGCTCTTCCAGTCCGAATTAGTTTGGGCCTTGGGCCTTGTAATTGAGTTGTATTCTAGCTCCATCAGTTGTGGCCGAATCCTTTCTCCTCCTAGCTTACAAATAGATAGCCGCCCCCTCTTCTAGGGTTTGGGTTTTGCTTAGATTACAACTAGACAATTTGTCAGTTTTTCGCTGTTCATCGGTTTGTGGAACCCCAACTCGTGTGTTTCATCTTTATTAGCAATTCAGATTGCATCTTCCTTGTTCTTGTGAGTTGCTTAGATTGCTTGCAGGAACAATAACCCTCGTGGTAAGGTCGATTGCGTGCGAGCGTGGTTGATAACGACAGTCGTGCGGGTGTAATGAATTGCGAGGTGACAATCTGCGGGTTGAAAGCCTCCGAGCGTCAATGTCCTCACAACGAAATCAATCGAACCTATCGAAAGATCGGGCCGCTGTTCTCATCACGTGGTACCAGAGCCTCAGTTGCCCGATAGGTAACTTTGTATCCCCTTTTGTTAGATTAAATTTGCCATCATCCTAGAATCCAGAAAATTAGCCCCCCCAAAAAAATTATTCATCGTCTTCCGCTGTCTTACAACCCCTTTGTGCCGTGCAATTTTCAGTTTGGTTTGCTTTTCTGAATTTTAGTCCCTCGCTGTGTCGTTGTGTTCGTCGTGTCTAGGTCTTGTTCTTGGTCTCTAGTTTCGAGTTTTGCTGCCATTAACTTCTGCCTCTGATAAGTGCTTCATGTTCTTGCAAATTATTGTTCATACGGAGATAGAGGAAAGCCGAATCATAGCAGGCTAGTTTGTCTTGTCTAGTCAGTAGCACTGAACGGAAAGAAAATTTTGCCTTTTTCTTATTGCTGATTTCGAGCAGCAAGTGCCAAGGCCATTTTGCTACGCTGGCTCGGTTCTGCTAAGCTGTAGCTTTCAAGCATTATAAATTCCAAAGCCGAAAGCTTATTTGTTCTATAGCGCGGCTGCTAGTTTATTGCCAGCGGTGAGTTTGCTTAGTGCAGAAAATCTATTTGTGTATTGGAGAGTGTTTATTTGTCTAGTGCAACAGTTTCCGGTGCAGAAGCTTTGTAGTTCGATCTCAGGTTGTAATTTATCTCTTGCGGCACTTTCTGTCATATAAAAAAAAGGAAAAGGAAAAGAGCAAAAGGCAAAGAGGTGTAGAAAAAGTGAAGAAAAAAAAAAGCCGCACCAAAAGAAAAAAAGATAAAAAAAACAGAAACAGGTATGCTTGCATCCTTTGAGTTCTTGAGCTGAGTTGGATTTCTGCTTGCTTGAACTAGGATAGAGACGAGTTTAGGCCGGCGGCATAGACTAGCTTGGGACTACTTTTCAGTCTTGCAATTTCTGAATTAAACTATTGCTAATCCTTACTACCATATATTGTGCCTATCCAAGCTCCACATACTTTTGGCTCTCAGATTTGGATCCTTGCATTCGCCTCCGTCTCAGTCATACATCCCACCTTCTCCAGTCATACCACCTGCTGCAATTTGGTAAGAAATTCATAAGAGCTTGGTAAGACGCTTGAGAGTGTGTGATTCCACCTTTACCTCCACAACCCAGTAGTCGATAGGGATAATATATATATATATATGTCTCTTATTTGCTACTATGGTAGGTAAAACGTTCGAGGAGGAGATGCGGGAATTCATGAGGAGTTATGGATGTAAGATCGATGAACTGGTTGAGAGTGCGAACAATCAAACTGAGAAGACAGACGAGATGCAACAATTACTTCAGAGCCATGAGACCCGACTTCAACATGTGGATGAAGCATTAGGTTCTGCTAACCGTATTATTGTTAATTTCACTAATAGGTTGAACAGGATGGAGACGCGCATTCTAGAGCAGCCCCCAATGCAACATGGTATTCATGGCGACAATGGCCATCTTCAAGGTGCAGCCCATGAACATGAAGAGTCTGTCGCTGATGATGAAATTTTGAGGCAAGAGCGCGACGCCTTTGATGCACGACAAAGGAACCGATTGAACTTCAACTATCAAAGTATGAGAGGTAACAATTTTCAGCAACATAATACACATGGTTAAGTTTACCATACCATCTTTTTCGGGTACTTATGATGCTGAAATATATCTAGATTGGGAGATGACGGTGGAACAAAAATTTAATGCTCACCTAGTTCCTGAAGTGCATAGAGTTAGGCAAGCCACTAGTGAGTTTAAAGACTTTGCTATCATTTGGTGGAATAGGTTATGCAATAATCGGTTATCGCCTACTACATGGGATGCTTTGAAGGTGGCTATGCGCAATAGATTTGTTCCACCATCCTTTAGACGTGATTTGCATAAGAAATTATAGCGCTTAAACCAAGGCAATAGGTCAGTAGAAGAATATTATCAGGAGCTACAAATTAGTATGTTACGTTGTGATATTGTTGAGGATGAAGAGGCTGCTTTGGCACGCTTTTATGGAGGGTTGAGATGTGAAATTCAGGACATAGTAGATTACAAAGAATATGATAATATTCCTAGATTGTTCCAACTTGCATGTTTGGCAGAAAAAGAATTGCAGGGACGACAACAGAGGCCAAAGAACAATTTTGGAAGAACGTCTACACCAAGATCAATGCCGGGGCAAGTTAAAACCATTCCACCTTCTGCTACACGGTCTGCTGCCCCCTCCTCGAGTAGGGCGCGTTCAGCAGGACCTACTACATCGTCACATGCAACTGAGGTAAGTAAATCTACTAGTGTGCAGGACCCCGCTAAGAGTTCTTCTTCAGTTGCTTCCACGGGCCGTACAACTGGGATTGTTTGCCACCGATGCAAGGGAATGAGCTATGTTATGAAGGATTGCCCAAGTCAGCGCACGTACATTGCAACAGAAGATGGTGGTTATGTAAGTGCTAGTGATGTTGAGGATGAATATGTATTGGCTGCTAACATTGCAGGTGAAGGAGACGAGACAGAAAATGATGCTGATGATGGAGAGAAACAAGTAGCTGCTGTTGATACAGGGAGATACGTGAGCCTTGTTGTACAACGAGTTCTAAGTGCACAAATGGGGAAAGCAGAGCAAAATCAGCGGCACAACTTGTTTCAATCTAGATTTCTTGTGAAGGAGAGAGCTTGCAGAGTCATCATTGATGGAGGTAGCTGCAACAACCTTGCCAGTTCCGAGATGGTCGAGAAGCTTGGCTTGACCACACAGCCACACCCACTCCCCTACTACATCCAATGGTTCAATTCGTGTGGTAAGTTGAAGGTAAACAAAGTTGTGAGAGTACAATTTTTGGCTGGTAATTATAAAGACAGTGCAGACTTTGATGTAGTACCTATGCAAGCATGCTCTTTGTTGCTAGGTAGGCCTTGGATATATGATAATGATGTTTTGCACCATGGTAGAGCTAATACCTACTCATTCTCACATAAGGGTAAGAAGATTAAGTTGTTGCCTATGACACCTGCTGAAATTTTGAAAGATGAAGTAGAACATGCTGAAAATGAAAGAAAATGCAATGATAACAAATCTGAAAATCAGGTTGTAGCTAAAATATTTTTCCACTTCAACATGAGAACAAAAATACACATGCTAGGAAAGACACCATTAAGTTGAAGGGTGCTGCCATGTTAGCTACTAAATATGAAATTTCTGATTTATTAGCGCATAATTCATTTTGCTATGCTTTGATTTGCAAATAGGCCTTGTTTACACTTGAGGATAGGCCTCCCTCTTTGCCTCCTGCTGTTGCTAACCTTTTGCAGGAGTATGCTGATGTGTTTCCAAGTGAAATACCCCCAGACTGCCATCTTTGAGAGGAATTGAGCATCAAATTGACTTGATTCCGGGAGCTACTTTGCCAAACCGAGCTGCATATAGGACCAACCCAGAAGAGACTAAGGAGATTCAATGACAAGTCCAAGATTTATTGGACCGGGGGTACGTACGAGAAAGTCTTAGTCCATGTGCTGTTCCTATTATTTTGGTTCCTAAGAAAGATGGTAGTTGGCGAATGTATGTTGATTGTAGAGCCATTAATAATATCACAATTAGGTATCATCATTCTATTCCTAGGCTAGACGACATGCTTGATGAGTTGAGTGGTGCTATAATTTTCACTAAAATTAACTTGCGGAGTGGATACCACCAAATTAGAATAAAACTTGGAGATGAATGGAAGACCGTATTTAAGACTAAGTTTGGGTTGTATGAGTGGTTAGTGATGCCTTTTAGGTTAACTAATGCACCTAGTACCTTCATGCGATTAATGAACGAAGTTTTACATGCTTTTATTGGAAAATTTGTGGTAGTTTATTTTGATGATATCTTGATTTATAGCAAGTCACATGATCTACATTTTGATCACATATGTGCTGTTTTTAATGCTTTAAGAGATGCACGTTTGTTTGGTAACCTTGAGAAGTGCACCTTTTGCACCGATCGAGTTGCGTTTCTTGGTTATGTTGTGACACCACAGGGAATTGAGGTGGATGAGGCAAAGATTGAAGCCATCCAAAGCTGGTTGACGCCTACTACTGTGTCATAGGTGTGGAGCTTCCATGGCCTTGCTAGATTCTATCGTCGTTTTGTACGGGATTTCAGTACCATTGCCGCACCATTCAATAAATTGACAAAGAAAGGAGTGCCTTTCCAATGGGGTCTTGCACAAGTGAAGGCATTCAACCTTTTGAAAGAGAAGAACCACTACTCCAACTCCCTGATTTTGGTAAGACTTTTGAAATTGAGTGTGATGCTAGCGGAACTGGGATAGGTGGTGTATTGATTCAAGAAGGTAAGCCTGTTGCATATTTTAGTGAGAAATTAAATGGGCCTAGTCTTAATTACTCTACTTATGATATGGAATTATATGCTTTAGTTCGTGTTCTTGAAACATAGCAACATTATTTATGGCCTAAGGAATTTGTTATACATTCGGATCATGAATCACTTAAACATATTAGAAGTCAAGCAAAATTGAATAGACGTCATGCTAAATGGGTAGAATTTGTTGAGTCATTTCCTTATGTGATTAAACACAAGAAATGTAAAGAAAATGTCATTGCTGATGCCTTATCTAGACGATATACCATGTTGTCCCAATTGGATCATAGAATTTTCGGTTTGGAGACAATAAAAGATTTGTATGCTACTGTTTTGGACTTTAAAGAAGTGATAGAACATTGTAAAGAAGGAAGAGAATGGAATAAATATGTGTTGAATGATGGTTTGCTCTATCGTGCTGACAAGCTATGCATTCCAGCTAACTCTGTTCGTCTTTTGTTGTTGCAGGAGGCACATGGAGGAGGTTTGATGGTGCATTTTGGAGCAAAAGAAGATCGAAGATGTGCTGGCCGCCCACTTCTTTTGGCCAAAGATGAGACGTGACGTCGAGCGCTACGTGTCACCTTGCACTACTTGCAGTAAAACTAAGTCTCGCTTAAATCCACATGGTCTTTATATGCCTCTTTCTGTTCCTAGTGTACCTTGGGAGGATATTTTTATGGACTTTGTTTTAGGGTTGCCTAGAACAAAGAGGGGGAGGGATAGTATTTTTGTGGTTGTGGATCGTTTTTCAAAAATGGCATATTTTATACCTTGTCACAAGAGCGATGATGCTACAAACATAGCTGATTTATTTTTTAGGGAAATTAGTGCCCAATACCATTGTCTCAAATCGCGATGCGAAATTTTTGAGTCACTTTTGGACGTCACTTTGGAATAAATTGGGAACGAAACTACTGTTTTCTACTACATGTCATCCCCAAACCGATGGACAAACGGAGGTCGTTAACCGCACATTATCTACCATGTTGCGGGCTGTTTTGAAGAAAAACTTGAAGCTATGGGAAGAGTGTTTACCTCATATAGTGGTTGCTTACAACAGGTCCGTCCACTCCACCACCAAGATAAGTCCGTTTCAGGTTGTATATGGTTTTAATCCACGTGCTCCTATTGATTTGCTACCTTTGTCTACTTCTGAAAAGTTGAATTTTGATGCTAAGACACGTGCTGAACTGATTCTTAAAATGCATGATTTAACTAAAGAAAATATTGAGAAGATGAATGAAAAATATCGTGCTTATGGTAGCCAGGGTAGGAAACATTTAACTTTTGAACCGGGTGATCTTGTTTGGTTACACTTGCGTAAAGATCGTTTTCCCGAGTTGAGGAAATCTAAATTGATGCCTCGAACTGATGGTCCTTTTAAAATACTCGAGAAGATTAATGATAATGCATATAAGCTTGAGTTGCCTACAGATTTCGGGGTTAGTCCCACATTTAACGTTTCAGACTTAAAGTCGTATGTGGGAGAAGAAGATGAGATTGAGTCGAGGATGACTCCAATTCAAGAGGGGGAGGATGATGAGGACATCACTCCTTCGGTTACACGCACCACAAATATTCCTCCTCCCGTTGCTGTAATTCAAGGTCCTTTGACAAGAGCTCGTGCACGAGAACTTAATTATCAGGTGAACTCGTTCCTCACTATCCATACAAATGTTTTCAAGGATTGGATGCTACTAACTTATTACGATGATTTTATTATCCTTAGGAACCTGAGAGAAGATCCATATAAGCACAAGTGTAACCGGAGGGCTACTGCGCATAAATCCAGTTCTGTCCCCAAGATTCAAACGACCATAACTCTTGATTCCGAAAGGTGGTCGAGGCCCACGAGTACAGACAGCATCAAATTCAAACGACCATAACTCTTGATTCCGAAAGGTGCTCAAGGCCCATGAGTACTTGTTGGAAAGGTCACAGAGTCTACTTTCATACGGATCCGACCTCATCTCCAAATACCTTCTGTGCTGTCCAGAATTGGCAAAACAAGTCGTGTCGCTCTTCCAGTCCGAATCAGTTTGGGCATTGGGCCTTGTAATTGAGTTGTATTCGAGCTCCATCAGTTGTGGCCAAATCCTTTCTCCTCCTAGCTTATAAATAGATAGCCGCCCCCTCTTCTAGGGTTTGGGTTTTGCTTAGATTACAACTAGACAATTTGTCAGTTTTTCGCCGTTCATCGGTTTGTGGAACCCCAACTCGTGTGTTTCATCTTTATTAGCAATTCAGATTGCATCTTCCTTGTTCTTGTGAGTTGCTTCGATTGCTTGCAGGAACAATAACCCTCGTGGTAAGGTTGATCGCATGCAAGCGTGGTTGATAACGACAGTCGTGCGGGTGTAACGAATTGCGAGGTGAGAATCTGCGGGTTGAAAGCCTCCAAGCGTCAACGTCCTCACGATGAAATCAATCGAACCTATTGGAAGATTGGGCCGCTGTTCTCATCAAACACTGGGTTAGCCAGCCACTCTGAATGCATTACTTCGTGTATGACTCCGGCATCGAGCAATTTTTTCACTTCAGCCTTTGCTGCTTCTTCTCTTTCGCTTGAAGCTTTCCTAAGCTTCTGCTTCCTTGGCTTCGCTTTAGGGTCCACATTTAGGTTGTGCTGAATGATTTCCCGACTTACTCCTTGCAGGTCCTTAGGAGACCAAGCGAAGACATCGTCGTTACCGTGGAGGAACATTATAAGTTGTTGCTGGTCCTCCGCCGGAGCCTCCGCCCCTATAGTGACTTTTTTATCTTGTTTTTCTTGATGTAGCTGCACTATTCTAGTCGCTCTTTCTGGTGCAGCCTTCGTTGCCTTGTTCGACTGGTTGGAACTTTCTTCCCGATCCATCGAAGGGTCTGTTATCATGTGGACATTTCGTCTTCCTGGAGCTATTCCCACTTCGATTCATCTGGCCACTCGCTGGTCTCCCAATACTTTTATGACTCCTTCCGAGCCAGGCATCTTCATGCACAAGTATGCATGGTGCGGTATTGCTCCAAATGTATTGAGGACTCCCCTTCCAAATATTGCATTGTATGGGTAATCAATATCCACCACATCGAAGGTAATGTCTTCTGTTCGGAAATTCATCTCTTCGCCAAACGACACTGGGATTGTTATTTTTCCCAGAGCATTGATTGTGTTTCCGTTGAAGCCGAGCAACGGCGATCCAGCTTGCTTTAAGTCACTTCATCGCAGCCCCATTTTGTTGAAGGTTTCAGCGAAGATGATGTCCGCTGAGCTTCCTGCATCGATCAAGATCCTGTGTACTTCATGTCCTGAGATGTTTGCTGTAATGATGAAGGCATATGTGTGTGGATAGTCTAAGACCCTCATATCCTCTTGCGAGAATATAATGGGAATGTTTGACCATCTTGAATTAATGTACGTTGGTCCCACTCCGACGTGGTTGACCCTTCGCACATATTCTGTTTGCTGGTTAGATCCCCTTGAGATGGCCAACACCACGTTGTACCCACGATTTATCGTGTTAACTGATTTGCTGCTTTCTGGTGGTGCTTCGATCGCGGGCCTCGGTGGTGGCGGAGGTAGCTCCCCCTGGAGGTTCATTTGCCTAGTTTGATCAAACTGAGCTGAAGTTGCAGGTGTATACTGCGATGCAGGAATTTGTTGCCATTGGTTCGCAAATGCCATGTTCTGATTGTGGTTCTGCCACCCTTCGCTTCTTCCGAAACTTGCTGCATGGTGCACGGTCCTTGAGTGATCAAGAGACTACTTCGCCAAGCTCTCTTTCATAGCCACAACCTGCGGGCACTGCTTGATCCGGTGGCCGGCTCCTTCGCCATGCAGTTCGCAGTAAAAGGTTGTTGGGTCCTACGGAACCCGTCCTCCTCGGCCTCCGCGGCCTCTTTCTCTACCAGATCGGCCTCCCCTATTGGCCACACTGTGAGCTTCGCCTGCTCCTTGAGCGGCTTCGAACGGGCTAGGATTAATCTGATTGACTTCTTTTTGCCTTGGATAGTCAGAACCTTCGGTCTTTCTTGGATGGTGCAATCTGTCTCTAGGATTGCTACTACCTGCCTCTCTAGCTGGTGCATGTGTTTTTACTTTGGAAGCTTCCATTTCATTTTTTCTTCGGAGATGATCGAGCTCAAATCTTGAGTACTCTTCCATCTTGTTGAGCAGCTCTTGCACGCTTTCGGGTCCTTTTCTCGTGAGCTTTCCTGCTAATAGACCACCTCTGATGCCCTGAATTGCGGCATCGATGATTGTATCTTCGCTCAACCCCTTCGCTTGAACGTATGTGTACGAAGCAGCGCATGTAGCTCTGCAAGGTTTTTGTTGGTTGTTGTTTCAGCGCGAAGAGGTCGGTTGCAGTGATTTTGTCTGCCCGATTCCCCTGGAAGTTGCTGTACAATGCACTACGCAATTGCTCCCATGAATATATGGATCCCAGGGGCAACGCGGAGTACCAGGATCTTGCTATCCTTTTATAGCCAATACTAAGGTCTTCGCCAAGGTTGTACCATCCCCTCCGGCAGACTCCACAGCTGCTTCGAAACTCATTACGAATTCCCTTGGGTCTGACTCTCCGTCAAACATAACCACTCTGGGCATCTTGAACCCTGGTGGCCATGGCTGATTTTGCAGATCCATGGCTAATGGGGACTCCGGGTCTCCCGTGGACGACCTTCGCCGAAGCTCGTACCATGTCTCCTGGCGGCGTCGGCCGGCGAGACATGCCTTCCGCTTGGTGGAGCATATCGATTTTCTCCTGGATTTTCTCCAATGCTTTTCTAGCTTCATCCACCCGCCTGCAGTACTCTGCGGCTTTCTGACTTACTGCTAGGCCATCTAACATGCGCTTCTTCTGCGCTATCTGCCTTTCCAACTCTTCGGCTTCTAGCCTTGCTGTTCTTTCTTCATTCATTTCTTCCTCGTTCTCAAACTCTGCGAAGTCATCAAGGTCTTCCCATTCTTCATTTCACACCCTTTCGCCTTCTTTTTTCGGAGGTTCAAAGTGCGTGCGATCTATTGGTTCCATGACCCGCATTTGCTCCGCGTTAACCCAGACTGCTTCGCCCTGGCGGCCATCACTGGGTCCTTGTGGTGCTATTTCAACTTCACAATATTGTTCTCGTCTGCCCGAAGTTCCCACGGTCGAAGCATTACTTGATCTTGGTATGGCCGAAGGGGGTCTTTCGGCCGAAGGCCCAGCTGCGGCTAGAGGTTCCTGCAACGCTTCCACTGTTCCAGCTGGTTTCGATTTCTTCTTGGGTGGCATGTCTTCGTGGGTTCGATCCCATGGACAGCGCCAACTGTTGGGACCGAAATCCCAGACAAGAGCCTTCGGATATGTCACGCCACCCGAAGATGTCCTACGGGTGGCGCCGCAACACGGTCTATCAAGGAAATCCATTTATATGTGGCAACTACACTTTCGAGGCCACACAATGCCTTCCAGGAAACCTGGGCAGACCTGCCCCCCAGGCAACCTAGGCACGATGCGTCTGCGGGAGTGCAGGGATGTTGCATGGTTTATACTAGCTAAGTTTTGCAGTCTACTATTGGCAATAAAAAACTAGTTGTAACATGAAACATAGCTAGGTTAAACAACTGCTTATACTAAATGAGAATGTAACTTATGTTCTACCGCATCTATTTAGTAACTATCTATTGCAAAAGACTTCTAACAATATGGTTGGAGGCCTCCAATAAACTCTAATCTTGCCGCATGAAAAGACAGATCACTAGGTAAACTACTGGGTAGTTAACAGTGGGTGTACCTTTGTAGGAATAAGGCCTCTATTGTGAGGCTTGGTGGCCTCGAAGCCTGTGGCTAGGCTGGGAGAGTTGACCCCCTCAGCCTTTAGCCGTTGCCCGACTCCGGAGGTAATCCGTTTGAAGCCTGGTGGCGACACGTGGGAGGCATGGTCGAAGGCTGGTCGGGAGAGGCGGTCCTCGACCGCCTTGGCCGCTAGCCGCTGCTTGGCTCCGGAGGTACTTATTTCGGAGCTTGGCGACGGTGTGTTCCCGACTCAGTTCTTGTTGCTGGGTATGGTACCGTTGGTAGTAGGGTTGGTGGTGATGGTGCAAGGTTGAGGGGCTGGGGATTCATCCGGGAGTTTGCTCCAGGCCTCCGAACTCTACGTCGTCCTTCGCTGGCTCCTTCTGTGGCCAGGTATTCTGCTTGCCTTTTGAGGTATGCCTCCTAGAAGGTCATGAGGGTGCAAAAGTCATTGGTGTTGTGGGCGCCCTAGTCCGTGCAGGACGCACCCATGTGCCTCCAGGGGCACCGGAGCTTGGAGTTGTCATTAGGGTCGATGCTGAAGGCGGTGTTCCCCAGAGCCTATGGTTTCCCCAAGGTTTCCTTGCCCCTTGGGAAACCATTGAGGTTGCCCAGTGAGCCGGCTTTTGGAGTCAAAGTGGTTCTGACTATGCCTCTCCGGACAAGGCTGGCTTGGAGTTCCCTGCGCGCAGTTGGCGTTACGAGGGCGGAGTCGGATGCGCTGGCAGGGTCCGCACCCCCGGAGCCCTCCGTCTCCTTGGAACCCTTTCTTGGCTGAGGGGTCCAAGGAGGGCGCTAGGTGGACAGACTTTCCAAAGATGTTGGCTTGCTCGGGGTATCCGAGGTGTGGTCGAAGGGGATACCTGGAGACCAAGCCCAGTTGGGAGCATTCCTAGGTTGGACCGCCTAGAACCATTCGAAGGCGGCCTGCTTGGCTGTGGCTTCGGCCGTGTCCTCTCTTGAGGCGGTGAGGTCTTCGTTGTGCCGAGCTGGAAGGCCTCTGCGCCGTCTGGAGTTCCTGTACCGACCTAGGGTTCTGGGATGGCCATGGTCGGAGGAACGCCATCCCACATGGCAGTGCGTATGTCTAAGACAGCCATGCATATGGTTGCATGCTTGCAACGGTGGGAATGGGGGCTTTAGCCGATTCTCTGGTGGTTTTCCTGGTGGATTCCTACTTCTCTTAGCACTTCTTTGTTCGAATCCCCACGGACGGCACGCTGCTGGAGCAAGAGTTCATCTTGTCCCAGCAAGTACAATTTGAGTTTCTTCTAAGGAGGAGACTCAAGCTTGGAGACAAAGTTTAAGAGGAAGGAACACCACGAATGTATTGATGGTAGAAAAAATGGATCGATCTGGGGGGAGTGTCACAGCGTGACTTGGTGTTTTTCCACCTCTGTGTCTTACTACCATCTCGCCCTCTCTGCCTCCTTGCCCAGGCGGCTACAGCCCCTATTTATAGGGCCGTGCGTAGTTTGGCGTACAAGTTACCATAATGTACCAATATCTGGGATCCGACCGATTTACTGGGCCTTATCTCGGATAACCACTTTTCTACCCTACCTAGGAGATAAATATCTACCATTGTAACTATCGTGGTGCCTACCCCCTGAAGGGGGCGAGCCGGTCGCCAATTGTGACCCGACGCTACATTGTCAGGAGTGTCAGGATAGCCCTCACTATGCCAGGGTGCCAGAGTAGCGCCCATTAGCCTAAGCCATTAATGCCGGTCACTTCCTGGCAGGCAAAGCACGACCGGTGCTCTCCTTCTGGCAGATCTTCCCAGGGCCTGCTGACTCATCCTGCTGTCTTTAGGAAGGTGGCCTGACCATCCCGAGGTGAGGGCCTTGGGAGGCATAGAGCAGGGAGGTAAAGGTGTTGGGAGGCGTGACCCTGGAGGGCTGGGATTTCTAGAGGCTGAAGCTTGGAGGATCGAGGCTTCAGGAGACCGTGTTTTGGAAGGCCTCGGGGGGTTGAGCCGGCGGAGTCAAGCGAAGTCTTCGTAGGCGCGAAGGTGTACTGTGAGAGGATCTGATGATATCGGAGATCGAGCTTCTAGCAGAGGGTTCGGGGGGACCGGGATGGTGATCTTCAACCGTTATCCTCAGGCTGGCTTATTTTCCCCCCAACAAGTAGCTCATGAGCTAGAGAATGCAATGGTACCACATGCATACCTTGAATCCTCCACCTGAGCTCGGATTTTTGGAAGAAAAGAGTGAGTGCTTGAGTAGGAGAGGTAGAGAGAGAGGAGAGCTGCTGCTGCAGCAGCTTGGGTTGCGTGTGGAGCGAGGAGAGGAGAGAGAGAGGTCAGGTGGGCTGCTGCCCACTTGAGAGAGGGAGTGGTGAGGTGTGGGGCCACATGTGGCGCCCACATGTTAGAGAAAATGGGTATTTTCAATGCAATTTCCATTATTTTTGTCCCCTAATGTTCTCTCTCTTATCCAAATGATTTTTAATGAAGTGCATTAGCGCTCCGGATTACTATTACCCAAAATTTAAGCATAGTTCTTAAGAAGCATAATTTTGCTTACATGCGTGATTAAGAATTTGGGACGTGATAGCTACTATCTCATAAATGGCACCCTTTACAAGACAGGTGTCTGCGCTCCCCTCCTTCGATGCATTACTAAACAAGAAGGAGACGGCCTCCTCCGGGAAATACACGAAGGCCTTTGCGGCAATCATCAGGCGCCTCATTCCCTAGCCGGTAAGGCACTTCGCCAGGGGCTCCATTGGCCTACGATCATGTCCGATGCGGAAGAACTCGTCCACACCTGCCAAGGATGCCAATGGATGGGACGCCAACGCCACCAAGCTCCAACTCCCTTGCAACCAATAACCCCTGTCTGGCCCCTGGCTCGTTGGGGTATGGACCTCATCGGTCCATTTCCCAGCGCCAAAGGAAACCTTCAGTACACAGTGGTAGCATTGGAGTACTTATCCAAATAGGTCGAGGCCAAACCCCTCACTACAATCACGTCAAAAAATGTCCAGAAATTCTTCTGGAAGAACATAATCTGCCACTTCAGCATCTCATGACAGTTCACAGTGGACAACGGCGCACAATTCGACTCCGGGCCTTTTAGACAGTTCTGCGACAACCTCGTCATCGAATTATGCTTCGCAGCAGTTCGACACCCTCAGTCCAATTGAGCCATCGAAAGGGCCAACGGCTAAATCGCCGCCTCGTGGGCTTAGCTCGAGGCCTGTGGGTCGACGAACTTCCCAAAGTTTTATGGTCCGTCCGCACCACTGTCACGCGGGCCACCAGGTTCACACCCTTCCGCCTCCTGTACGGACATGAAGCCATGACCCCCACCGAGGTCAAGGGCTACTCAATTAGGGTACAACTTCTGCAAACTGATGGAGAAAGGGAGCTCTTCCTCGACCTTACCGAAGGCACGCGGCTCCATGCCATTCAGAACCTAGATCACTACATTAAGAAAACTAAGGTCTGGTATGATCCCAGGGTTGTGCCACAAAACCTCAAACCCGGCGAACTAGTGCTTCGATGCGCCCTAGCCCCAGGAAAGCTACGCGACAAATGGGAAGGCCCATACCTGGTCCTCAAGTCTAACAGACCCGACTCCTACCGCATGGCCGATACAGAGAGGACCCCCCTCGAACACAGTTGGAATGTAGAGACCCTTAACAAGTACTATGTATAGAAAACCTAAGCTCAGTCCTCTCTGAGGATAGCAAAAAAAAGACCCCCCAGCATCTTGAAGGCACAAGCCTCCGTGCTGGATGGGCATTCCGTCCACCATCTTTAAAGTCTCACCAACCTACGTGGCAGATAGGCAAACACCGCTCCAGCATCTTGAAGGCATAAGCCTCCGTGCTGGACAGGCATTCTGTCCGCCATCTTTAAGGTCTCGCTAACCCACGTGACGGATAGGTAAAGACCGCTCCAACATCTTGAAGACGTAAGTCTCCGTGCTGGATAGGCATTCCATCCGTCATCCTTTGGGCCTAGGAAACCTAAAATGGCAGATAGGCAAAGACCGCTCTGGCATCTTGAAGGTAGAGCCTTCATACCGGACAGGCACAACACCCTTCGTCATTTCTAAGGCCAAGCCGGCCTAACATGGCGATGGGATAAACACCCCGGCACTAGCACGACTAAAAGTCTCCATCGCCCGACCCTTCTGATGCCCTCAAAGTCTCGCACCCCGTGGCCGCTGAGCAGCCACAGGATGCGAAGGGATTGGGACAGGCGGCACAGGTGAAGCGTCGATGCGATCAATCATAAAAAAGGGACAGAAAAAGAAACAAAACAACAAGCTAACACAACGCAAGTTGTACACACATAACATACAAAGAGCCTTTTTATACAGTTAACCGCTGTGCATCGAATCTATGCCCAACAAACTAGCTAGCCTACTACGCTCCCCTAGTAGTAGGCTAGCCACACCTCCAGGACACACCGCGTGACCTGGAGAGTCGTCCCCGACAGCTGCGCACGGGAGGCCGACACGAGCCCCCTCCGCAAGAAGGGCTTTTGCCCAAAACAGAGACTCGGCCCCAGGAAGACAAAGGATCCGCCGGGAAAGGATACAAGTCCAAGGCCGAGAAGTCTAGCTGTTCCTCCTCCTGCCCCGCTGGTGAGGCCTTCGCGGCCTGTACCTCCTCCACCTTCACCTCACCCAAGATAGACTCGAGAATTTGCGAGGGCACCCTTCCGTCAAAACCCCGGGGAAGGACGAAGCATCGTAAGAAGCATGAGCCGGCAACCTCCTGAGCTATTCGGGCTGCACACCAGTCATCTCTTGCAGCAAAAGATACATCTGGAGTGAACACCGGGGGATCCTCCAGCTCGACCTTAACCAAGACGTCGGCGGCCACCTGCGGATCAATACGCTCCTCGGAATCACGGGGCTTAACGAAACGACTCCACCGACGAACGAATGGAGTAGCCCTCGACGCTCCGGACGCACTGGATCCCTCCCCAAAGGCACTATCCAAGGTACGGACGAGGCCTCCTCCGGCCTTACGTCACCATACCTATACACACAGATCGAACTCCGGTTAAAATTCAAAGGCACAAACAATCCAGAAAAAACACAGGTAAACCACAGGAAGACAGACGCGGTTCCATCAAATATAGGAAAGATTATATGCATGAAGCAGAGGAGGCAGCCAACATGCTAGAGGTCGACCCCCCTCCCCGAGAAAGAAAAGAAAAAAAAGACAGCCCACGACAGAGCTACACCTCCGAGGCATCCACGCTCGTCTTCGGCGGGGCAACAACGCCAGACGAAGCTCCCTCAAAGGGCCGCGATGCGCCCGTAGCCTCCAGGTGAAGGACCGGACCTCCCAAAGAAGAACTCGGGCGAAGGCCCTCCGCGGCACCCGGAGTCCCCTAACCGGCCATCAAGCGCAACGTCACGCTCCGACCAAGCTTCGCCCATATGCCGCGACGGAAGCTCTCCAGGGCTGCGCAAATCTCCGTCGGAGGTGCCTCTAGCTGGAAGGCCTCGACCACGGAGTCCGACACCTGCTGCCCCAGTGCTTCGAAGGACCAACCCAATCCTGGTGCAGCAGGGTCAGCAGAAGCGTAGCGGCCACACGACCGCTGGACCTCGCATAGACCTTCGTGGCCCTAACCATGACCTTCACGGCAGACCGATGCCAGAAGAGCGGCATGATCGACACATCTGAGTCAAAGGGCAATGGCGGACACCGAGCTCCTAGGCCGTTCAAGGCATCAGAGGTAATCCGGGTCACCTCCGACGCAAGCACCGTTAACTGCTGGCACTCCGAACGTAGTGCCCCCTCCGATGCCCGAACCTCCCCCAGCTCTTACCGCATATTTACCGCCGCCGCCCGAAGGGTGTCAACGTTACTCTCGGCGGACACATGGGCTGCGTTGGCTTCATCGGCAACCTCCCTCGCCTCCTGGAAGTCTTCGGCAGCCTTCCGCACCTCACTCTCCGCACACTCGCGAAGCGCCATCTCCTCTCGAATACGACCCTCCGCGGACTCCGCCTGCTTTCGGGCCTCTTCCAAGGCCCGGCGATGGCCCTCAACCTCGTCACGGGCCGCAGCAAAAGCCTGGCGCCCTCAACCTCCCAGCGCCCTCGTCAAAATTACTTACTACAAGGCACCACAAAAGATGGAAAAAGACAGAATGAGCTACTCAGGACCCAATCATCGGACCCAACAAATCATAGCCAATACTACTGACCTGAAGGGCCGCCGCTACCAACCACGCCTCCAGCTCCTCCAGAGGACACTGGGCCAACGATCGCTCGACCTCTCCACTCCGGAGAAGAGAGGAGGCCACAGCGAAGGCCCTTGACGACTCCGGGCGCAGCACAAAGTCGTCCGGGGTCAAGACTCCGAGGCCAGGGCTCCCCTCAACAGCTCCAAAGGGACCCTCGGTGGAGGCATGGTGCCTCTAGCACCAGCTAGCTCGGGGCCCCGCAGAAACGAAGCCACGTCCCCCGGGACGGCCCTCGGAGACCCCTCCGGAGGAGTCCCCGATCTTCGCTGGGCCTCCGGGGCCTCAGGGGGTGGAGTCAAGGACGCATCCACCTCGAAGATCGCTAAAAAAGAAACACTAATCAAGATCCTAGCGCACGACCAAAAACAGGATATGACTAACGAAGCAAATCACACCTAGTTCCTCCGAACCTCTTACAGGAGGGCCCGTAGCGTCCTCAACATCCCTCAACATCCGAGCTAACAATACCAAAGTCGTAGTCCATGGAGGCCACGCCACTCTGTTGGCTCTGGCTGTGACCCGCAATATCCAGGGAGGCCCAGCCCTTCCCCCAGTCATCGCCGCCACCCTAGTCCTCGCCTCCGGACTAGTCGCTCACGCTCCCAACCCACCTCAGGCGCTTCTTGCGAACTAGGGGCACCTCCGACGACTCAGCTGTTGAACCGGTATACGAGCCTCCGGAGGCTGAAGGCCGCTGGGCCTGGAGCGTCGTCGCACGAATGGGGGGGCCTGCACGCGCTCGTTTTCTAGCAGCCCTAGGCTCCGGAGGATCCCGCCATGCTGGAGTGCCCATGCCGAGGTAAAAGCAAAAACGGTTTTACTGCTCTTAGCTCCATGCCAGGGCCACCCACCGCTCCTGCTCCGTGAGAGTAGGGGTGCCCAGGATCACCTCCGTGATCTCCGCCATGCGCTCCAGCATGAGGTAGCTCCCTGGAAGAAACAAAACGGCTGACATTGGCAGATCAAAAACCAAACTACAAAGGGAACTCACCAGCACTGATGGGCGGGCCGGAATACACCTTCGGCCACTGTTCTGCACCTTGCTCAAAGATGAAGTTCCAGCCCGTTTGAAGGGGCCGAACGTGCAACATGGTGAACTCCTCCACGAGGTCACGCATGCTCATCTTTTCGGCCACCCTCCGGAGAAGGGCCAGCCATGAGGCGAACTGGTCATCCGTAATCCCCGTCTCCGGCTCCATACGCGATATCCTGGTTCGTGGAACAAAGGGGCGATGCAGGGCCAATGTTGTAGTAAAACCACTGCTGTAACCAGCCGGTATACCACAGACCGTTAATGGCCTTCGCCGGAAGGCATCGCAATACTGCGACCGTATCTGGAAGTTGACACTCCCAAAGCTAAGGGGCCTCTTCGTCCCCTCGACCTTGATCAACTTCGGCTGGCAGCTGGCAAAGTGGAGGGCAGCGAAGAAATCCGCCCTCCCTTCGCACCCCTCCACCCGCATTGCCCACTCAAAGGTGGCCAGGCGGGCAATGGTGCTGGCATGGAGCTGCGAGAGCTCCACGTAGAAGTGGCGGAGCACCTATTCAAGCAACGGTACAAAGGGAAAACCTAGGCCCGCCTCGAAGAAGGCCTCAAACACCATGACCTCATGGACCAGGGGCTTCGGGACCTCCTCGCCCGGCGAAGGTCGAGCTACAGCTCGAGAGGGAATCTTCTCCTCCCTAACCATTCGGTTAAGCTCCTCGTCACCAATGAAAGATGCACCCAGTGCAGTGGTTTGCTGGGAGTGGCTTTAGCTGGCACGCCGGAGCTCCACTCCTGGAGGCAGCCCCATCAGCGACAGGAAAGCCAGTGCCACCTGAGGGTCCCCCCCGCGGCTGCTCTGGCCATCTCCCCCGCCGCCTGAGTTTCGGCTTCACTCGGGGTACTCAAGCCAGCCATACGAACCGCAAGAGGATGGCGAAAGGCGCTGGATTACAAGAGAGAGAAGAGTAGGGATCAAAGGACAACTCGCACAAAGCAAAATACGCCGAAGACCCGAAGATGAGAACGAGGAGTTGGCAAAAAGGTTGCTCTGGGCAATTCCCCTCCTGCTACAAATAGGGAGCAACTTGCCCCCTCCAAGCGGTTGGCGCACGCGCCATCCTTTCGCCTTCCAGGCCGAAATCATGGGCAAGCAAAACCGACTCCCTTGACCCCCCAATGACAAGACAACACGCATCCAACGCCCTGCCTGATAGGGCAGGACTGCACTTCTCCCCAGGGCGCATTCAATGCCCCCTGTCGCCATCGTCATCCAACATGCCATTGAGTCACCCGGGTCAAACCGTCCCGGATAAGCCAAGCGATTCTTGAACCACGAGCCATCAACCACAAGCCAGGGACCACCAGGGGCCCTGCTCTGAAGGAACCACAGGCTCAACTACTCCGCTGGCTGCCCTTGCGAGGGGCTACTATTGGGAGTCGTTATCAAGGACTCCCGATAGCCCCTTGGCTCAATAAGCCTGACCTCCCAAAAGCTTAGCCTCTCGAAGCTTCCACCTTCCGAAGCCCCGGCCTTCCAGAGCCCTACCTCCCAAAAGCTCGGCCTCTCGAAGCCTCCGCCTTCCGAAGCCCTGGCCTTCCGGTGCTCAGCCTCCCGAGGCTCGGTCTCCGAGGCCTCAACCTCCCGAAGCCGCGGCCTTCCAAAGTCCCACCTACCGGAGGCTCAGCTTCCCAAAGGCTTGGCCTCCCGCTACCCAGGCTGGCTTCCCGGAGGTTCCTGGGTGAGTCATCAGGCCTCAGGCAAGATCTGCCAAAAGGGAAGCACCAGTCGTGCTTCGCCTGCGATGAGGTGACCGACATTAAATACCTAGGCTAGTGGATGCCGCTCTGACGCCCTAGTATGATGGTGCCTATCCTGACACCCATGATAGTGCGGCGTTGGGCCGTAATTGGTGACCGGCTCGCCCCCTTCAGGGAGCAGGCACCACGATAATTACCATGATGGATATTTATCTCCCTGATAGGGTAGAAGGTAGTTATCCGGGATAAGACCCAGTAATTCGGTCAGATCTCGGAAATTTGTACATTATGATAACTTGTACGCCAAGCTACACACGGCCTTATAAATAGGAGGCCATGGTCCTATGGGGAAAAAGCAACAAAAAAAGATACAAAGGTGAAAACACACCAAGTTACGCTGTGATACTCGTTCCAGAGTGATACATTTTTCTACCATCAATACATTCATGGTGTTCCTTCCTCTCAAACTTCATCTCCAAGCTTGAGTCTCCTCCTTAGAAGAAACTCTCACCATACTTTCTGGGGCAAGATGAACTCTTGCACCAGCAGCTTTATTACTAACCCTAGTACTGAGGCCTCGACATCTTCTATTTTTTAAAGGCTTTTTGAGCGAGGAAGGAGAACATATGGTTAGTCGATTCCAGATACTCACGCCACATGTCCAGTGATAAAAATTGGTTCTCCTCCCTTGTATGTTCATCTCGTGCTGACAGTGTTACTTTTGGAGATGCTTCTTCTACATCAGTTGTTGCAAAAGGTACATTGTAGGTAAATAACAAGTTTATGTTAAAATATGTTGCTTTAGTTGAGAACTTGAAATTTAACTTGCTTTCTGTCTCACAATTGATTAATGAAGATCTTGAGGTGTGCTTTAAGAAAAATGAATGTAAAGTTTTAGATGCTTCAAGTGATCTGGTTTTTAGAATATCACATTTTGGAAAAGTTTTTAAAGCTGATTTTGATGCATCACCTTCTTCTAAGCTTAGATGTCTTGTTGCTAATGTTTCTAAAGATCTATTCTTTTGGCATCATAGACTTGGTCATATTGGTCTAGATCATCTCACTCGAGTTAGCGGTTTAGATCTTATTTTTGGCTTGCCAAGCTTAAAGGTGATAGCGGGTTAGTTTGCTTTTCTTGTAGACATGGTAAAATGCATTCAAGTTTATATTCACCTATTACCAAGGTTACGACAAATTCCCTAGGTCAACATTTACACCTTCATACTATTGGACCATCTAGAGTTCAATCTTTTGGAGGTAAATAGTATGTGCTTGTTATTATTGATGACTACTCTAGATATTCTTGGATTTACTTTATGGTATCTAAGGATGAAGATTTTGGTTATTTTGGAAGATTAGTTTTTAGATTGTCTGTTGATCTCCCAAGATCCTTGAGAGTGATTAGAATTGATAATAGAACTAAATTTAAGAATTCTTCTTTTGATCAGTTTTGTACTAAAAAAAGGATTGAACATCAATTTTCATCACCTAGAATACCTCAATAAAATGGTGCAGTTGAAAAAAGGAAGAATAGATCTTTAGTTGAGATGGTTAGGACCATGTTAGATAAATTTTCTACTCCTAGAAAATTTTAGGCTAAAGCTATATCTACTGCTTGATATGTTTCAAATCATATTTTCTTGATATCTAAATTGGGTAAAACTTCATATGAGCTGTGGTTTGGACATAGGCTTAGTGTATCTCATTTTAGAATTTTTGGCTGTAAATACTTTGTGCTGAAATCTAAAAATTTAGATAAGTTTGAGTCCAGATCAACTGATGGTATTTTTCTTGGATATATCACTCATACTTGTGGCTATCATGTGCTTTCTTTGGAGACTAACAAAATTGTTGATACCTATGAGGTTACTTTCGATGAGGCTAGTCCTTGAACTAGACCAAATGATATAGGTATAGATACACATATTCAGAGGGAGTCTAAGAGCATATTTGTGGATGACGATGAGGAGGAGGAGGAGGATGAGATTTCAATTCTGATGACACAATCAGCTGTAGATCCCCTTGCACCTATCACCACTTCGGCTACAGCTGGACATCCTCAAGCTACTACATCATTTGTGCATGTTGAAGGAGAAGTAGAGATAACTTCTCGAGTCAATGCTCAAAAACATTCAACAGAGTCATCCACCTGATTAGATGCTTGGAGATTTGCATGAATAAGTCACATGGTCTAGGTTTATTTATTCTAATTCTCATGCTTATTCAGCTCCTTTACACATTCAGTGGAGTCATCTACCTGCTCAGATGATTGGAGATTTGCATGAATGAGTCACACGGTCCAGGTTTATTAATCCTAATTCTCATGCTTATTTAGCTTTTGTTGCTTCTTTTAAACTCAAAGATGTTTCACATGCATTAACTAATAAATCTTGGATCAATACCATGCATGAGGAACTTGAAAATTTTGAATGCAATAAGGTCTAGAAACTAGTCGAACCTCCTCCAAGTCATAATCTTTTCGATACTAGATGTGTTTTCAAAAATAAACACAGTGAGGATGGTGTTGTTGTTAGAAACAAAGCTAGACTTGTAGCTTAGAGTTTAACATAGGTAGAACGACTAGAGTTTGAGGAAACTTTTGCTCCGGTTGCTAGACTAGAAACTATTAGAATTGTTTTAGCCTTTTCTGCATCTAAAGGCTTTGGATTACATCAAATGGATGTCAAAAGCATTTTTTCTGAATGACTACATTAATGAAGAGATTTCTATTAAGAAACCACCTGGTTTTGAAAATCCTAAATATCCAGATCATGTATACAAGCTGTCTAAAGCATTGTATGGTTTAAAATAAGCTCCTAGTGCATTGTATGATAGGTTAAAAACTTTCTTGCTCGAAAAAGGTTTTGTAAAGGGAAAAGTAGAGAAGACATTGTTGTGCTCAAGCATGATAATGATTAACTATTTGTTCAGATTTTCATAGATGATATCATCGTTGGTTGTTCTTCTAATGCTTTTGTGTCCAGTTTTCAGAAACGATGAGCAGGGAGTTTGGGATGAGTACGATGGGTGAACTAATGTACTTTTTTGGGTCTTCAAGTGAAACAAATCAAAGAAGGTACATTTTGTTCATCAAAGTAAGTATACACGAGAACTGTTATGTTATTTTGAGATAGATAACAGCAAGCCAATCATGACACCCATTGGAGCGACAACGACCCTTGATCCTGATGAAGATGGTGAGCCAGTTGATCAACAAGAATATAGACACCCATTGGATCACTTTTGTATCTCACCGCTTCAAAGCTAGACATATAATTTGTTGTATGCTTGTGTGCACAATTTCAACCTTCCCCACATGCTTCACATCAACAAGCTGTCAAACAGATTAGCAGGTATCTTCATGGCACTCAAGATTTTAGCATTTGGCTTTCTGCTTCTTCATCTATTAGCTTAACAGCTTTTTCTGATGTAGATTTTGGAGGTTGTAGAATTGATAGAAAAAGTGCATCTGGTACATGCCATTTCTTGGGTAATTCCTTGTTACATGGTCATCTAGGAAACAATCTTCAATTGCACAATCTATTGCTGAATCTGAATATGTAGCTACTACTAGTAGGTGTTCACAAATTCTTTTAATAGTTTCTATACTTAAAGATTATGGAGTTAATTTAGAGAGTGTTCCACTTTTCTTTGATAACAGTAATGCTATAAGTATTGCTAAAAATCCCGTGTAACATTCTCAGACTAAATATATTGATATAAGATTTCATAGAGATAATGTTGAAAAAGGGAACATTGAACTTCTCCATCTGGATATTGAACACTAGTTGGCAAACATTTTTACAGAACCTTTGGATTCTTCTCGTTTTGTTTTTCTTCGGGAAGAACTTGGTGTTATTCAACGTATGGGATAATTTTGAAGGGGAGTTCTTATATCTTGGAGCTTGCCAGAGTTTAAAAATGAGAAAATAATGAAATATGATGAGCATCATATCTGATATATATATGACTTTTGAAGCCAATGCTTATGCTATATGCGGATTTTTGGTACTTTCATATCTATATGTGTAACTGTGTAGTTTTTATCATAAGTTTTTAATCAGAATACAAAATTGAATTAAATCTTGTCATGGTTAAACTCTCTTGATTGATTTGATCTTTGACAAAAATGCTAGATGTGAAAGACTCAAATAAATTAAAAAGTGATGAATAATAGTTGATAGGTAAAAGATCAAGGAAGTATGCATTGTTGCGTTTTGTCTTTACGAGACTGTTTATCATTGCACTTTGATATGAATTTGGAAGAAATCATGTAGGATCATAATCATTATCTTAAGCTTCTAATTGTCTTTTTGACATAGGCTTGGCATGCTTGGACAGAATAACACTCATGGTGCATATAATTCCTTGCAAAAGTATATGAGAATTTTTGACAACACCATTGGCATCTTACTATATGTCTTTTTAATCAAAACAATGACATACTTTTATTATTCATGTTGTTGATAGCATATAAATTGAGGATTCGAGTAGTTGGAATTGCAAGACTATGCCTTGTAAATAAATCATTAATTATACTTGATAAGTTGTGCTCACACTATATGTTTACATGTGTAGATGGGTTGCTGTAGATATTCTTGATAGTGTGGCATTGTCAAGTATCTGTTATATATGTGGCTGATCTACGATGCTCATTATAATAAAAACAACAAAAAGATTTGATTCTCTCATCTGAATTTTTGATGAAATCATTGTCAAAGGGGAAGAGAGTTGGTTATTTCAGGAGAATTTATTTGTCAAATGGGGATTTTTTTTTCACTTTGCTTTTGATTTTAAATCAAGTCATGTCTGTTAACAGGTTGCAAATATTCACATGAGGGTTGTCAATGTTTTCATCAAGGGGGAAATTATGAGATCATGTGATGAAAAATTAGTTTCAATAATGAAATTGGCAAAGCAAAGTGATTTAGCATAATGACATTAGGATGATGTTCATGAGTTGCTAAGATATTGGTTCGATATGCTTGAATAGCATAGCTGGTTTGATGCGCTATCATTAGTTGGGTTTGCTTATGTTAGCATGTCGGTTTTGCTTGGAGTTTGCGTGGTAACTGATCTTGAGTCAAGTCGGGAAGGACTTTTATCGTACTCATTTGTTGTTTGATTCATGTGTAGGTGTTACTCGAAGGCAAACATGATTGATGACAGGATCGAAACTAGGTTCAAGGAGGAACTAAGGTTCGAAACTAGGTCCAGGGAGTAACTAAGGTTCTAGTGATTGAGGATGTCATGCGGGACGTTCAAGCTAGAGAATAGTGTATGTGAAGGCAAGGTTGCACGTGTGCGACTAGGTGCATTGCGGAGAATGGCAGACACATGTGAGGTCATGGGCAACCATACTGTGTGTTCGGATGATGGAGTTGTTCGAGTACATGGCGAGGTCAGGCTGCGGTCTGATTAGTCGAAGAGTCTAGTCACATAAGGAATCGAGTGCTAGTCGGAGTTGTACGTGAGCATAAGTTGGATTTAGTAATGGGTGGACGTGTTTTGGTACGGTTTGTGTCTGGGTAGGATACAACTAGGATTGTTTCCAAACCAAGGTTGGTTTGGAGAGAGGTCTCGGTTAGGGAGAAGTGTGTTCCAAGAACGAGATCAGATTTAGACTTTTGATCTAGAGAATAGATTTGTCTAGGGTTTTAGGATTTCGTGGACATCCTTGTTGGATGCTTTGGAGAGGCATCTTGTAAACTCATCTATGCAATGAAAATCAAATTTTGTATGTTGATGAGTTGTTGATTCAGAATTTTCTTTCTGTTCTATATTCTGTGTGCTTGGTTTTGGTTTTTGATTAATTTTGTGTTTTAGCGAGTTTCATCTTAGTTTAATCCATCCAAAACCTTGCTAGAATATTTACTATTTAATTTGTGAAAATTTTGAGTGACTTTGGTTTGATCTCGAGTAGCTCTTTGGTCAACTCAACTAGGTTTTGATCTACTCGATTCTGGTTGATACAATCTGCTTTGACTATCCATATTTCTTGATCCACATATCTGATTACTCGATTCTTGTTGGAATAGTTTCGTAGTCCAAATTTGAGAGCAATCGGACCAACAAATTTTTCTCTACATCATTTTTACTATAGCATGTACAATTTGTTTCCAGTGGAATATTGAATTTAAATCGATTTTCAATTTGGGTGAGTTATTCTTTGAATTTGGTTTCCATAATAATTAACCCTCTATGATTGGGTATTTTACTCATATTTGATCCTACACACAGCCAACCCCCAAGTCATGACCACTTTGGATCCTATACACCCAGTCCTCTAAGGGGGGTGGAAACGAGACTACCGAGCCCTCGTCACCCATCAACAAGACCCAAAAGGTGGATGTTATGTCATCGTGGGCAATCACAGAGCTATGTATGTGCTGCCTGATGATACACCTTAGAGGAAGGTCATTTAGGGTGCCCAAGCGTGGGGAGTCGCAAACCGGAGACTGTCTTCAACTCCTTTAATGTAAGCATTTTACTGCAAGATAACCATTTGCTTGATGAAGTAGCGGGTACTGACTTGATATTATGTAGTTGTACAAGTCGCGACTGCACAAATTCCATGGCGAGGCCCAACATGCTATAGCCTAGGTCGCCAAACTTGAGAGGGAAGCCACCGAGAAGGACCGCCAACTCTCTCGGGAGATTGCCGAGAAGAAGAAGATGTGCTTCGAATTGGAGGACCGGTCGAAATATAAGCTTCTAACATCTTGGACAAACCACCTCATTTACCCTCTCGCTCTAAACGTAGTGCCTTGTAGAGCTATTTGAGACTAGCGACACCCTAGCTCAGGAGGGGGCCTAGATGTCCACTGCCCAGCAATAGCTTGCTGTGGCCCTCGTTGGATTAGGATTCAAGTGGAGCCCATGGGAGACGCTAACTCTGTTGGACTAGCCGCATGGGTGACCAAACTCGCTGAGGCCTGCAGAGGTCTCCAGATGAAGGTGGATGAGCACGTCTTGAGCCACACTAAAGGCCACACGGAAGAGGTGGTCACTTAGTTGCTCGCCACACTGAAGGCACATTACCAGAACATCAGCTCCAACTTCCTCCAGGAAGACTTCCCGGGGGAGATGGATGAGGCGATCCAAAAGGTGTAGGAGATGTTCAGGCCAGCCAAGGGATACGTGGATACGATGATGTTTGGGTTTGAGCCATCGCCTTGAGATTATTATTCCTGCAGTTTCTAATAAAAATGTGGTAGTTTGTTAGACTTTAAGAATTTTATCTCTATTAGCTTATCTATAAAAGCTTGTTTGTTCGAGCCATCCACTTTAAGAATCATCTCTCCATTAGCTTATCTGTAAAAGAGCTCAAAAAAATCTTGTTAAATGGAAGGCTCCTATTTCAACTAGAGTACTTGCGTATGACTGTAAATCTTCTTTTGAATACAAGGAAGTTTTGACATGTGTCCAGCATTTCTTTCGGATAGTTTTGAGGTTTGCAGAATTTCTTATCAGGATTTTTGTCGCAATGACCTTAGACTCGACTCCAAGCTGAAAAAGTCTGAGTTTTCAAGCACTCTGATAAGGTTCCCCATAATCCCTGAAGAAAAATTCTTCCCTTCTTGATAGGAATAAGATATGCATGATAAGTTTTGTACTCCTAGTATACATAAAGCCCCCGACTACTATCCAGGAAGGATTCCCAGATGGGCAGTCCAGAAAACTGAGTGCGCGCATGGGTATAGGTTTTCGAATTGCGGCTCTCAATTTTTTGAGGTATTCGTTCGAGGATAGATGAAAAGATATATATTGATAATATGATAACCAATATTACAAAATATATTCTAAGTACTTACACATAGAACTTACGAAGCTGGTTGATATTCTAAGAATTTTAAAGGACTTGAGCATTCTCCATAGCTAACCTATATGACCCTGGTCTATTGGATTTTACCACCCTATAGGGACCTTGCCACTTCTAAGATAACTTGTTGCTATTTGTCGTGCTTTGTACTAGTCATTGAACCAGATCTTTGAGTTTGAAAGATCTTATCCGGATGTTCTAGTCATGGTAGCATCAGAGAGATTGTTGGTACTATGCTGATCTTATTAACACTTGTGTCTGTTTTCCCTTGAGAACATTGATGTCTTCATATCTTCTCGGGATTTCATCCTTATCGACATATAGTTCGACTCGGGGAGATTTGATCTTTAGTTCATAGGGTAGCATTTCTTTGGCCCCATCGACTAGGAAGAAAGGTGTTTCAAATGTTG
This sequence comes from Phragmites australis, assembly GCF_958298935.1. Classification (NCBI taxonomy): domain Eukaryota; kingdom Viridiplantae; phylum Streptophyta; class Magnoliopsida; order Poales; family Poaceae; genus Phragmites; species Phragmites australis. Next base: position 12,872,589 of record NC_084936.1, on the reverse strand, counting down.
CCCTGTTGGACATCGTTCGAAGTGCCCAGAGTACGTTAGGCAACTCGATGGCCTAGGTTTTTGTGTAGGTGGATAAATAGTTGAAGACATGGGTTTTGATTCCCTGAAGTACTAGATTTTTTGCCCCCTCGACCTGTCCATTGCTTGGTGGGTGTGCCACAGACACAATGCAGAATGTAATGCTGAGTTCCTTGTAGTAATCAATGAAGTTCTTGGGATCGAAGAAATGCTGATCTTATCGATGCAGATTGGAGACTGGGTCTCGTTGTCAAAGATGATCCTACTCAGGATGCCCAACCTTGTCATGATGCTTTTCATGATGAAATTCTCGGCGACCGCCGATTTGATTTTTCCTACTATCTCATCTTCCATCCACTTGGTGAAGGTGTCGATTCCAATGAATAGGAACTTAAAGCCCTCAGGTGCTAACAAGAAGGGCCCCAAAATATCCATCCCCCAAGTCACAATTGGCCACAACAAAGGGATCATTTATAGGGCTTGAGACGGTTGGTGTACTCTTCTACTGCGAAGCTGACAGCTTGTGCACTTTTTTACTAACTCTCTTGCATCATGGAGAGCCGTAGGCCAATAGAAACCTTATCTAAATGACTTTTAGACTAGGGTTCAGAAGGAAGCGTGAGCTCTGTACACCCCTCTATGGATTTCTTTGAGTAGACCTATAGCCTGCTTCTGAGAGATGCATTTCATGAATACTCCGTGAGCGCCTTTTCGATAAAGAACGCCATCCATAAAGGTATACATTTTGGATCGATGGGAAATTTGCACGGTTAGTTCATCATCCTTAGGCATGACTCAATCTTGAAGGTACTTGCGGATTGTGGTCAGTCATCAACAAAACTTCGCTTTCGAGCTGAGCCAGAGTTCTCCCATGACTCCTTTTGAGGAGTCAATCCCTTGCGAGCCCCCAAGCAGGTTATAGGTCTCGTAGACCACCATTTGTTTGGCTACGTCCTCTGATGATTCTACATATGGCTTCGAGAGTTTCTCTATGAAAATCCCAAGTTGTCCTAGAGAGAGTGAGAATGCCATGTGGGCAAGACTATCGATGAGTTTGACAAATTTCTTTTCCAGCTTCCTCACCTCTGTGAGGTAGCCCGTCATCATCTTATCTGAGGTTTCATACCCCTTGCTAACTTGCTTCACCACCAACTGTGAATCCCCTTTCACAAGCAGGTGGTGGATGCCAAGAGCAGAAGCTACTTGGAGTCTAGTGAGCCGACCTTCATATTCAGCTACGTTATTGGTGATCAAAAAATCGATTTGCAAAGCATATTGCAGGCTTTCTCCTGTTGGAGATATCAGTATATTCTTAGCCCCCATGCTTTGAAGTGTGAGTGATCGGTTGAAGAATAAAGTCTATACACCCGATAAGTTGTCGCGGTCATCCTAGGGTTAATCTGGTTCTGTCCATTACATCTAATAAGTTGCCACATTCATCCTAGGGTTAATCTAGTTATGTCCATTCTGCCACGAAATCAGCAAGTGCTTGTGATTTAATTTTTGTTCAAGGCATGAAACGAACATCGAATTCCCCAACTTCAACTGACCACTTGGCTATTCTGTTAATTGCATCTCTGTTATGTAGGATATCAACTAGTGAGAATATTGATGGTATGGTGATCTTGTGAGCTTGGAAGTGAACGGATTGAATAGCTGAAGAGGGGGGGGGGTGAATTGGGCTCTAATTAAAAACTACTTCTATCAAATTATAGAAAAATTAAATACCTTAGCCTAGATGGAAAGAAATGCAACTACACGATCATGCAAGTAATCAAGCAAGCTCGAACACAAAGTAAATGCGGAATTTGAAAGCTTGCAAGAATGTAAATACTCAAAGTAAACACAGGAAAGTAAAGAGATGGATAAGAAAACACTGATTTTTCCCGAGGTATCAAGGAGTTGACACTCTCCCCTTGTCCACATTGGAGCATCCACAAAGGATGTCGCTCCCCCTTGAGCCACCAAGAGTCAAGTTCCCCCTCATGGTTGTCACTTCTCCATCTCCGAATTTGCAGGCATCAAACCAAGTTCATCACTCTTCTCGAGGCTCCCACAAGAACTCGAAGAGCTCACTAAGACATCTCCAATCACCAAAGATCGGCTAGGTGTTGCCAACCACCAAGAGTAATAAGCCAATAGCTTCACTTGACCAAGATCAAGCCTAAACTATAGTAAGATGCACACTTGCTACTCTCTATGGCCTAATGTTGTCCTTAATCTTCAATTAAGAACCTTGCAAATCACTCTAGTTCACTCTCTTGTTTCTTGATGCCATACACAGTGTATAGGCTCCTCTTAGTTCGCAAGAGTCCTTAGTGAGATGAAATCATGGGGTATTAGGCTAGAGCTCCAAATCTAGCCATTACCCAACTACCCATGTTTCCTGTGAACACCTGATGATCTGGTGTAGACCATCTCACACACAATGGACGATTCGGTGTATACAATTTTCAAAGCTTACACACTACCAGCTATCATTAGCCATTACTACTAAGAAATGCTCCAGTATTCCTACTATCTACACACCGGACCATTTGGTCCATCTCCACTGTGCCGAATGCAAATTCCCTTGGAAAATGCTCCGGTGTTGCATCCCATTGAACACCAGACTATCCGATGTATTCAACTCCATCTTCTAATTTTCACAAGTTTTATAAAATACTCTGGCATTCTCTTCACTCTAACACTAGACCATCCAGTGTTGATTGTTCTTTTTCTAGCCAAAAAATGCTTCGCTGAGAGTAACTTGTTTATCGCTGGATCATCCGGTGTACTTATCATCCCTCTGACCTGAGCCAAGAATGCTCCAGTGTGTTTAACTCATTAAACGCCGAACCATCCGATGAGAACAAATTTTTCTTGGCTCGTCCAATTCAAACTTTCTTGAGCTCTAACTTCTTGACATCTCAACCATGGGATTCTCTAAGCTATCTAGTGCTAGAATTTCACAAGTGTGCATCTAACCAAGTATAGACTCAACTAAGTCAAGCTACTACTCTTAGCCCCTCTTTATAGTACGGTCAAAAGACTAAGAAAAGAGACCAATATACTATTAGTATCCTTCATCTCCTTATGACACTTAGAACTATAAGATTCTTAATCTTGATGTTCATATCCTTTGATAGTCCATAGAATCAACTTAGGGACCAAGAATACCCAATCACCATTGTGAACTAAATTTTTTATACCCTTCAAAACAAACTTGTTAGTTACAATGATATGGTTGTTATTAATTACTGAAACACTTGCCACTTACCTAAGGGCCTAGATTCTACAATCTTCCCAATTTTTGTGATTGATGAGAACACAAATTAGAAGATTAAGATATGAATTAAAGTACACCCTATAAAATTAGGCAAATGACAACATAAATTAATTAAGCAAGAGAAAGCCGAGTACTAGAATAAACTATCGTGCTAGTAGGATAAGAAATAAACTGAGCATGAAAGGAAACACAATGTGATGACAAGCGAAATACATCAATAGAGAGAGCCAAATAGCATGTCATTACATTAAAATTCAGTAAGATCCAACAAGCCGACCCTAACTACACCAGCTTCTAAGCTAAGCTCCCCCTGAAACTAAGAAACTCTCTATACACTCAAGCTAGCTCTCGCTCTCTCTCTCTCTCTCTCTCTCTCTCTCTCTCTCTCTCTCTCTCTCTCTCTCTCTCTCTCTCCCGGCTCCCCCTAACACTAGACTCTCTCCCCCTTTGGCATCTAAGCACCAAAAAGAGAACACATCTAAACATCTGGGGCCGGAGGAGATGGAGGAATCGACACTGCCAAAGAAGGGAGCACCACGAACTGAGAGCTGGTATCTGACTCGGAGTTGGACGTGGAAGAATTAATCTCAGCTGCAGTGTCATGGACGATAGGTGAGAGCGATCCTGCTGATGGCTGACCAGAAGCTGAAGGAACATGAACCTCTGACGACGCTACATCGAGACGGGGGGCACAACTGGTGGCTGCTGAATAGGGACGGTCGGCTGCGGTGAGTCCACGAAACTGAGAGGTTCAGTAGTCAAAGTTGTCATCAATGGATTAAACGCTGGCCTCTGCGTAGTCCCGACAGGCTGTTAGAAGACTCCGACGGAGAAGAATGGTGAGAGCAAAAACCCTGACACCAGAGTACCAAAAAGACCACTGATACTACCTGGGAGAGGATTCAGGGCGAGAGCAGGAGCTCGAGATTAGCTGGCAACTGTAGACTTGAAGCCTGAAACAGAGAGCTTGTAGGATCAATTACACACTAATGAGACAATCAGAGGGGGAATGATTGCAGAAACCAAATTTAAAGATTAACTCATGCAAATCAAAAAATGATTTGAACTCGCTATTCCACTCGAAACCGATTGTACATACTCTAGTAAAAACGGTGTACAGTAAGATCTGTAAGTTTGATTTCCCTCAATTTTGGACAGTAGAAACTAAATTTGAATACAAAACTAATACAATAATAATCAGCTCAATTGGATATGTGTATCAAGAATTATGCCTAATCGATACAAACTATATCAACTAGAATCGAGTAGACTAAAACCTAGTTGACTTGACCAAAAAGCTACTCGAGATCGAATCAAAGACACGCAAAATTTTCTCAAATAAAAAACTAGATATTCTAGCACGAGTTTGGATGGATTAAACCAAGATTAAACTCACTAAAAACATGAAACAAATAAAAAACTAAAACTAAACCGGCAAAATATGGAACATAGAGAAAATTCCAAATCAGCAACTCTTGAACTTATGAAACTTGATTTTCATTGCATAGATGAGTTACAAGATGCCTCTCCAAAGCATCCATCAAGGATTTTCATGAAATCCCAAATCAATGATCTCTAGGGTTTCTCTATTTTTCTCTCTATTGCGTTGTCTATCCAGTACAACAGACTTCACACGCACAAACGAGACTAATTGAACTACAACTTCATGTCATATTCAACCTAGTCTCTATCCTCCTCTAATCACAAGAGGACAAACAACTTCCACTAATTAAGATAATTAGCCAACAACTCTCACGTAATCATGCATGGAACAACTCACATGCATACATGCATGTATGTAACCCACTCGGAGTCCATATCTGACACTAACTCTTGTCTCAAGTCCAGCTACCACACGACTCCCTCGTGCCTGCTCTAACCCAAATACAAATTATTCTTCATGTCGTCTTACTATCAGATAGCCTCCTACGTGCATCGTGAAACCTTATCTCCATATGCATTGTTCCCTCAGCTCGAACATCCCGCTTGACATCATCATGACCTCAGTTCCTCCTGAAACAAGCCACCAGACCTCAGTTCTTCTCTAAACTTAGTTCTTCAATCCATCATCGACCACGTTCGCTTCGAGGAACACCTACACAAGATTCAAACAACAAACGAGTATGAGCACAAGTCCTTCCCGACTTGACTCAAGATCAGTTCACATAACACTACTCACATAAGTATATAGCATCATCTCTATGCTAACACCAACGTATAAGCATATCTAAGCAACATCTTAGCAACTCATCAATATTATCCTAATGTCATTACACTAAATCACTTTGCTTTGCCAATTTCATCATTCAAACTAATTTTTCATCAAATGATCTCATAATCCCCCTTCCCCCATGATGAAAGCATTGACAACCCTCATCTGAACATTGGCAACCTCTTAACAGACATGATTTGATTTTAAAATCAAATGCAAAGTGAAATCAAAAGATCAACCAAAAAACCAAAAAATTCTGACAAGGATAATCTCTCCCCCTTTGAGCAAAAAAACTAGTGAGAAACAATTCTCCCGAAAATGGGCATCTCTATCAACTCCCCCCCCCCCCATTTGGCAATGATTTCATAAAATATTGGCAAAATTTGGTGGATACCATCACAAAAGTGCCCATCAGCTGTGAGGATGACATATAGGCCCAGGACCCACATGTTATCCTCACACCTATAGTATTTTCCAATTTTTGTGATTTTTGCGATGGTACCCAGTAAATTGCCCCAAAATAATTCAAAAGAGAGAATCAATTATTTTTGTTCTTTTTATCATAATGAGTATCATAGATCAGCCACATATATAACAGATACTTGACCAAGCCACACTATCAAGAATATCTACACCAACCCGTCTACACATGTAAAAATATATTATGAGCACAACTTATCAAATATAATTAATGATTTATTTACAAGGCATGGTCTTGCAATCTCAACTACTCGAATCCTCAATTTATATGCTACCAAAAACATGGATAACAAAAGTATGTCGTTATTTTGATTAGAAAGACATATAGTAAGATGCCAATAGTGATGTAAAGAAGTTCTCATATACTTTTGCAAGAAATTATATGCACCATTAGGCTTATTCTATCCAACCATGCCAAGCCTATGTGAAAAAGAGAATTAGAAGCTTGAGACAATGATTACAATCATACACGACTTCTTTCAAGTTCATATCAAAGTGCAATGATAAGCAGTCTCGTAAAGAAGAAGTGCGACAGTGCAAACTACATTGATCTTTTACATATCAACTATTATTCAACACTTCTTCATTTCTTTGAGTCTTTCACATATAGCATTTTTATCAAAGATCAAAGCAATCAAGAGAGTTTAACCATGACAAGGTTTAATTCAAGTTGTCATTCGATTTAGAAAGTCATGACAAAAAGTACATCCTACATATATAGATATGAAGGTGCAAAACTCCCATGTAGCATAAGAATTGGCTTTAAAAATCACATATGTATCAGATATGATGCTCATCATATTTCATTGTTTTCTGAATTTTAAACTTTGACAAGCTCCAAGATATAAGAACTCCTGCTCAAACAATCCCGTAGAATGAATAACACCAAGTTCTCCCCGAAGAAAAGCAAAACGAGAAGAATCCAAAGATTTTTTGAAAATATCTGCCAATAGGTGTTCAATATCCACACAGAGAAGTTCAATGTTCCCCTTTTTCCATATTGTTTATAAGAAAATGAAATTTGATGTCAATGAGTTAGTTCAAGAATGTTGCACATGGTTTTTATCACAAAAATGTGGAATAGTCTCTAAATTAACCCAATAATATTTAAATGTAGCAACTATCCAAAGAGTTTGTGAATAACAACTAGCAGCAGCGACATATTCAAATTCAACAGTAGATTGTGCAACAGAGGATTCTAGAAGACATGTAACAAGAGAATTATGCAACAAATGACATGTACCAGATGCACTTTTTCAATCAATTCTAAAACTTTCAAAATCAGCATTAGAAAAAAGCTCTTAAGCTAATATAAGAAGAAACAGAAAGCCATATGACAAAGTCTTGAGTGCCATGAAGATATATGAGAATTCGTTTGATAGCTTGTAGATGTCAAGCATGCACACAAGTATACAACAAATTGTATTTCTGGCCTTGAAACAAAAGTGATCCAATCATGCTTCTATATATTCCTTTTGATCGACTAGCTCACCATCTTCATCAGGATCAAGCATCATTGTTGATCCAATGGGTATCATGACCAGCTTGATGTTTTCCATCTCAAAACGTTGTAGCAGGTTTTGTGAATACTTACCTTGATGAAAAAAAGTATCTTCTTTGGTTTGTTTGACTCGAAAAACCCAAAAGTACGTTAGTTCACCTATCATACTCATCTCAAATTCCCTGCTTATCATTTCAGAAAACCGGGACACCAAAGCATAAGAAAAACAACCAAAGATGATATCATCTACATAAATCTAAACAAATAGTTTATCATTATCATGCTTTAGCACAAACAATGTCTTGTCTACTTTTCCCATTACAAAACCATTTTTGAGCAAGAAAGTTTTTAACCTATCATACCATGCTCTAGGAGCTTGTTTTAAACTATAGAAACCTTTAGACAACTTGTATATATGATTTAGATACTTAGGATTTTCTAAACTAGGTGGTTGCTTAATATAAATCTCTTCATTAATGTAGCTATTCAGAAAAGTGCTTTTGACATCCATTTGATATAATCTAAAGCCTTTAGATGCAGCAAAAGCTAAAAGAATTCTAATGGCTTCTAGTCTAGCAATCAGAGCAAAAAATTTCTCAAATTCTAGCCCTTCTACCTATGTAAAACCCTGAGCTACAAGTCTAGCTTTGTTTCTAACACCATCCTCACTTTCTTTATTTTTGAAAACACATCTAGTACTGATAAAGAGTATAACCCAGAGGAGGTGTGACTAGCTTCCAGACTTTGTTGGCATTCAAACTTTTCAAGTTTCTCATGTATGACATTGATCCAAGATTCGTCAGTTTGTGAATGTGAAACATCTTTGGGTTCAAAAGAAGCAACAAAAGCTAAATAAGCATGAGAATTAGGATTAATAAACCTGGACTGTGTGACTCGTTCATGCAAATATCCAATCATCTGATCAGGTAGATGACTCCACTAAATGTGCAAAGTAGCATTGACTCCAGAAGCAATCTCTCTTCTCCTTCAACATACACAGATGATGTAGTAGCTTCAGGATATCCAACTGTACCCAAAGTAGTTGAAGGTGCCAAAGTTTCTATAATTGAATGTGTCATTGGAATTAACATCTCATCCTCCTCCTCATCATCATCATCCACAAATATGCTGTCAAACTCCCCCTAAGTATGTGTACCTATACCTGCAGCACTTGGTCTAGTTCTAAGACTAGCCTTATTGAGAGTAACCTCACTGCTTTCAACAATTTTGGTAGTCTCCAAAACAGGCACATGATAGCCATGAGTATGAGTAGGTTATCTAAGAAAAATACCATCGGTTGATCTAGACTCAAACTTATCCAAATTTCTAGATTTCAGCACAAAACACTTATAGCCAAAAACTCTAAAATGAGGTACACTAGCCCTATGTCCAAACTGCAACTCATATGATGTTTTACCCAATTTAGATCTCAAGAAAACACAGTTTCATCTAACATGGTCCTAGCCATCTCAACTAGAGTTATTTTCTTCCTTTCAATTACACCATTTTGATGAGGTACTCTAGGCGATAGAAATTGATGTCCAATCCTTTTTTCAGCACAAAAGTGATCAAAAGAAGAATTCTTAAATTTAGTTCCATTATCAACAGACAATCTAAGAAGTAAACTTCTTAAATAACTAAAAGCTTCATCCTTATATACCATAAATTAAACCCAATAATATCTAGAGTAGTCATCAACTTAACAAGTATATACCATTTACCTCCAAAAGATTGTACTCTAGAAGAACCAATAGTATCAAGGTGTAAAAGTTGACTTGACACATTTTTCATAATCATGGTAATAGGTGGATGTGAACCTAAATGCATTTTACCATGTCTACAAGAAGAGCAAACTAACTCGCTATCACCCTTAAGCTTAGGCAAGCCATGAATAAGGTCTAAACTACTAACTAGAGTGAGATGATCTAGACTAATATGACCAAGTCTACGATGCCAAAAGAATAAATCTTTAGAATCATTTGCAACAAGACATCGAAGCTTAGAAGAAGATGATGCATCAAAATTAGCTTTAAAAACTCTTCCAAAGTGTGAGATTATGAAAACCAGATCATTTGAAGCATCTAATATTTTGCATTCATATTTTTCTTTAAAGCACTCCTTAAGGTCTGCATCAATAATTTATGAGATAGAAAGCAAGTTAAATTCCAAGTTCTCGACTAGAAAACCATACTTGTCATTTACCTGCACTGTACCTTTTGCAACAACTGATGTAGAAGAAGCATCTCCAAAAGTAATACTTTCATCACAAGATGCACATACAAGGCAGGAGACCAATTCTTATCACCGGACATGTGGCGTGAGCATCCGGAATCGACTAGCCAAATGTTCTCCTTCCTCGCTAGACAAGCCTACAAAGAAACAGAAGATGTTGAGGCCTCAATACTGGGGTTAATAATAAAGCATTTAGGGATCCAGTACTGAGTCACCTGACTAGAAATGCAAGTAGGCAAAATACGAATAACCCGAGTAGACTCAACTTGAGAAGCCTGAGTAGGTTCAACTTGAGAAACACAAGCAGCTTGAATAATCTCAAATCGAGAAGCACTAGCAACCCGAGTAGTCTCAACTTGAGAAGCCTGAATAGGCTCATGAAGAGTTACACGAGTAGCAAAAGATGATGATTGTTTCACCCGATGGATAAAATGAGGTGTCACAACCTCAAGAGAGATAACACAGACCTTTCGAAAATTAGATCTAGCCTTAAACTTTTCTTTTCTTCATTGTTTAGCTAGTCTAAAGCAAAAATCTACTAAATATCCATCTCTATCACAATGAGTGCATGTGTATTTAACCCGATGTGTTGATTTAGAAGAAGAAACAACATTTGCATTTATTATAGAAGACAAAAATCCAACATACTTAAAAACTTTCTTAGGTTCAGATTCAGCAAATGTTTCAAATTTACCACTACCAAGAGTCCTAACAACTGTGGGTGTATTTGTCTTAGAACGAGCATAGTGATCAAAACCCAAACCTTGTTTACATGTGCTTTACATGAATCTAAAATCAGGTTCAAAATTTTCTTTCCTTTAGAAAAATATTATAAAGGATCAACCTATTTAGAAAATGTTGGACACTTATTGGAAGCAATATTCATGGGTTTTTTTGTTTATGACAATTAGAGCATGAAAGAACCTCATGAGTAATCATGTCATTAGTTATTTGAGAAACTCTAGCATTAACATCATGCAACGTCGATTCAACAATTGAGCAATTAGAAGAGGAAGTTGAATCAAACAAATGAGACATTGAACAACTAGCATTTTTAACATGTGTGCAATTGAACACATCAAGTTTCTCATTTTTCTCAATTTCTTCTCTAAGTTTCTCAAGAGTAGAAGTATGAACATCTCTAAGAGAAGTGAGCTTAGAATAAATTAAGTCACATGACTTGCAAGCATCATCATCAGGAATTAAAGTTTAAATCTTGCAATTTCATAATTAAGCAATTCAATTAAAACATCATGTTTCTTAATTTTTTTGTTACAATCTCTAAGAGTGTACCAAGAGGAACAATAGCATTATATAGATCATCATAAGTAGGTAATACCTTGTTACCGTCACTATCAAGTTTATCCCCGGTTGAGTTTTCTTTGATCCTTACCATGAGACACAACCCAGTCAAATCACGTAATCTCTTGCTCTTGAATGTTGTGTCATCCTCGCTGCTCTCCGAATCAACGTCACTCAAGTTGACTTGTTCGAGCACCGAAAGAACTCGATGCACAACCTTACGGTTGAGAAAGCTCTTCTTCTTGTCATTGAACAATCGCTTCTTTTTCTCCTTATTCCTTTTTGATGCCTTCTCTGCAAGGTTAGGACAATTGGAACAAATATGATTGAGATCAACACATTCATAGCATTTTGGAGGACCTTCACCTCCTTTCTTTCTCATATGCACATTCTGCAATGCTTTAGAGAAACAAGTAGAGAGTAGTGCTAAATCTTCTTCAGGAATCAACTCAAGCTGATCATCGGTTAGTGAAGATATAGAAGATAATGAAAAACTTGATGAAAAAGTTTCAATATAAGACATGCTGGGTTGAGAGACCAAAGCAATCGATTTATTAGCGTTTTTCCTAGCAAAGACATCTAGCACACGACTTTTTAATTTAGAATAATGAACATCTAATGTATTTGTACTCATGACAATAAATTATCTAATAGATGTCACTTTCATCTCCCATACTGACATGTCTAAGCCCCTAGCAGTATTGTGCATTTTTAGCATCAGTATATACAACATTAACAACATAGAAATTGCTAAGAATTTTATTAAAGTGAGCAAAGAAATCATCAAGAGACTCATTGAGTTTCATCTTAAATTTCATGTATTATTTCTTATATAAATCTTGACATACCTCTTTAATGGTAGATGAACTTTCATGGTAATCACAGAGTGCTTTTCATACCTGATACACTGATTTGAGATGTATCATTCGGTCGAAGTCACTCCTTCCCAAGACTTGGATAATCAAATTCCTTACCTTGCTATTTGCCTCAACAACTGGCATGTTCTGCACCGTCACTTTATTGTTCTCCGGAAGCACATATGGCTTATAGACCTTCTCCCAAATTGTAAAGCCATGTGCTTGAATGTAGGCCAACATCTTCGCCTTCTAAAACTGAAAATCAACTCAATCGAAAACACAAGGTTTTGTGGAATACATATCTAGAACCATATTTTAAATTACCGATTATGATTAATTAGAAAGGATTAAGGCTTTGATACAAATTGTAGGATTGATTACACTCTAATGAGCCAATCAGAGGGAGGTGAATGATTGTGGAAACCAAATTCAAAGATTACCCAAATTGAAAAACCATTTAAACATGATATTCCACTCTAGTAAAATTGATGTAGAGTAAGATCCATAAGTCTGATTTCCCTCAATATTGGACAGTAGAAACTAAATTCAAATACAAAACTAAGCCAACAAGAATCAATTCAATTGGTTATATGGATCAAAAACTATTCCTAGTCCAAGCAGACTGTATCAACCAGAATTGAGTAGATCAAAACCTAATCGAGTTGACCAAAAAGGCACTCGAGATCAAACCGAAGCCACTTGAAATTTTCTCAGATCAAACACTAGATATTCTAGCAAGGTTTTGGATGGATTAAACTAAGATGAAACTCGCTAGAAACATGAAATTAATCGAAAACCAAAACCAAACACACAGAATATAGAACAGATAGAAAATTCTGAATCAGCAACTCATCAACATAAGAAACTTGGTTTTCATTGCATAGATGAGTTTACAAGATGCCTCTCCAAAGCATCCAACACAGATTTCACGAAATCCCGAAACAACCCTCTCTAGGCTTTCTCTATTCTTGTCTCTCCTACGTTGTCTACCCAATACAAGAGGCTTCCTTATTTATTGGATAGCCATACACACAAACGTGATCAAATCTAACTACAACTCCAATTCATATTCAACTTGGTCTCTATCCTCCTCTAATCACAAGAGGACAAAAAACTTCCGCTAATTAAGCTAACAACTCTCGCATAATCACGCATGCAACATCTCGTATGCATACATGCATGTACGTAACCCACTCGGAGTCCATCTCTGACACTAACTCTTGTCTCAAGCCCAGCCACACACGACTCCCTGGTGCCAGCTCTGACTCGAAATGAATTAGACTTAACATCCTTTCACGATTAGATCGCCTCTTCGTCCATCATGAAACTTTGTCTCCATATGCATTGTTCTCTCAGCTCAAACGTTCACCTAGCATGCTCGATGATCACCACCTCAGTTCCTCCTGAACCTAATCTCCGAACCTCAGTTCTTCCTTGAACTTAGTTCGCCAATCCATCATCGACCATGTTCACATTCGAGCAACACCTGCACATGAATTAAACAACAAATGAGTATGAGCATAAGTCCTTCCTGACTTGACTCAAAATTAGATCACACAACACTACGCACACGAGTATATTGCATCATCTCTACGCTAACACTAGCATATAAAGTATATCTAAGCAGCATCTTAGCAACTCATGAATATTATCCTAATGTCATTATACTAAATTACTTTGCCGTGCCAAGTTCATCATTCAAATTAATTTTTCATCACATGATCTCACAGAGCCCAAACAACCTGAGATGAAGCTGAACGTCATGTCGTTGTTCTCTCTATCGGCCTGAAGTGCTGCAAACATAGCCTGTTGCTACTGCTAGAGTGACTGCATAAGCACTAATTGCGCTCATGCTAGCAAAACATATCTTCTTGAACCTTCGCCTGCATCTTGTAACACCCTAATTTTTCAATTTTCTCAATAGTTTAAAATTTTGCTAGAATTAAATAGAAGTTGTAGATTTTGTTTAAATTTAGAAGGAAATTAATTTCTAAATTTAATTTGCCATAGGTTGTATTCATCCTTGATGCATTCATGTTGTAGTAGTTACATTAGGTTTTTATGCGTGGAAAATATTTGTAAAAATTCACTAGAAGGCACTCGTTTAAAATCTCTTTTGAAAATGGTTCAAAAATAAAAAGAAAAGATTTTCCTAATTCCTAAAGCTTCCAGGCCTTTTTCCTCTCTCAATCTGGCCCAAACATCTCCCTCTCCCTCCTCTCCATTTGGCCTGGCCTCCCTTGCTTGGTCCACATCCCGTTTCCCTCCTTCCACCATGCACTGGACTATGTCACGCGTGAGCCGCCTCCCTCTTGTCCCTCTCTACTGTGTGGGACCGCGCTAAGCTACTGAGCCACCCCGCCCGAGCCAGCTCCCTTTCTTCCACCTTTGACGGTTTCCCCTCCTCCTGCTGCTGCTAAATTCACTTGTCTCCATGTGCATTAATGCCAAATGAAAGCCAGAATGAAGTTGCCCATTGAGTTCCCCCAGGATCCGACGGTTTTGCAAGGAATAAACCCCCTCAACCGAGCGTTTCTTTTGAGCTCTAAACTAACCGGTGGTTTTGACTCAGTCACCCACTTGATCACCCTTCTCGATCTATAAAAGCTCGATTACATCCCCGACCGAGCCTTCCTTTACTCCACCGCACTTTTCCCCCAACTTTTTTTAGCTCACCACCGCACGATGACATTGAGTTCGTTATTGAGTTAATACATGGAACTGCTCCTACATATACTAGACCATATAGGATGGATGCCAATCAACTAGCTAAGCTCATGGAGCAAATCCAAGAGCTACTAGACAAGGGGTTTATCCGCCCTAGTTTATCACCCTGGGGAGCCCCAGTCATCTTTGTATTGAAGAAAGATGGAACAAGAAGGATGTATATAGACTATTGAGCCCTTAGTCCAGTAAACCATCAAGACCAAGTAACCCTGCCCCGCATTGAAGATCTGTTTGACTAACTGAAAGAAGCATGCATGTTCTCTAGGATTGAGCTTCGATCTGGGTATCATCAACTGAAGATTCGCGTCTAAGATAATCCTAAGACCGCGTTCGTTACTCAGTATGGTTTGTATGAGTACACGGTGATGTCGTTCGGATTGACAGATGCCCCAGCCTACTTCATGTATTTGATGAATAAGGTCTTCATGGAGTATTTGGACAAATTTGTCATGGTATTTATTAATGGCATCCTAGTTTTCTCCAATAATGAGGAAGAGCACAAGAAACATCTAAGGTTGGTATCGCAAAAACTCAGATAGAACCAGCTATATGCCAAGTTGAGCAAGTGTGAGTTTTGGTTGAAGGAAGTTCACGTAGTTCAGTTCATGCGCACGAGCTCGAGTCATCGGTCCTTGTATCATTTCTGGAGTTGTGGAAACAGCAGGTGATGTGGCTGGAACTAAAGAGGTGATGTCCTCATCAAGATGCTTCACCATGTCTTCTTCTACATCAAGACCAACCACTACCCTAGATCCTGATCTTCGAATCGAAGCTTCCCTAGAGTTGTCCAATCATCTAGAAAGTTTTCCCACACCGAGGTGAGACTTCCCCAAACATTTCCCCATCATTCCCGAGCTCTAATCTCTCCCTCATTAGAGTAGACCCAAGCTCCACCCTAGCCATGGACGTTATCCATGGGCCTGAGAGTTTGGCCCCGTACATGTCGTCCAAACCACCCAAAATACACTTCTCTAGTCTTGTAGAGTGTTTTGGTACCATTCTTGGTCGAAGGCATTGCTAGAGCCTTCGCCGGTGACATCGCTGAGGTGTTGTCGGCCAGGCCTAGCGGTCTGACCACCACTAGGACCAGTCTAACCATAGGGATGAGACTTAGCTAGTCAGACTTCAAGTTAGACTCCACATCAAGGTCTACTTAGTACAGTTTTGTTCTCAATTTGACCCCCACAGTCTAACTGCCACCTGGTTCGGTCTGACTGCCAGCCACTCAAAACCCTATTACCTTAGGTTGTCTCATGCGAGGTTTAAACCTCTTCAGACCCAATCGCTTAGACGTTCCTTTGCAAATGTTTTTGTCGAATATCCAATATGGGGTATATACTCATAAGGAATACATCATATACAGACAGGGTACACCATGCTTATACTTAACAACTTCAAATATTGTGAAACCGAATCTGCGGTACATAATACACCCAAAAATCTAGAAAGTGTATATTAAGAAGGTCTCGATTGGTTACCCAACCCTAGTATGACTGGTATCTCAGCTAGATCTATCTGCTTTGTCTTGACAGATAAGATGAAGGACTCTTTATCCATTACGGCTGGATAAGAAACGATACATTAGCCCTATATAAGGCGGGGACCTAGACCCCCGCGGGGAGGACCGAAACTAAAGGCATACACCTCTCTATGCGAGTACCAAGATCATAGGAGATACTCAGCGACTTCATCTATTGTTTAGTTTAGATCTGATCTACTCCTTGTAATAGGTCTAGCTCTATTACTTGTACTCCAGAGAATACATATACATCAATATCCATACAGGGCATAGGGTGTTACTCCAATCGGAGGCACAAACCTGTCTACATCGTATCTCTCGTTTCTTACTCGATCTCTGATCAATGAAGGTAACCCCATTATTTATGAACATATTGTCAGGAACAAATTTTTGACAGTTGGCATGCCAGGTAGGGGCCTTCTTTTGCTCTTCAGGATTGATTATGTCTCAAGTACACATCTTCACCGGATTCTTTGACGCTGGCTTGTACGACCACTTCGAGTCAGCGGGGGTCGTCTATGCATCGCCTCTAGCTGGATCGGAGATCACATTCGAAACTATGGTTTTGCGTTGGGTCAATCAGGGTGGACTGATCTACATTGGTATTCTTGACTTCAGCCCATTGGACGCATACCGCGAGGTGGGACATCACGAGTGGGATCCCATGGAGCCCAACATTTTGCAATTAAAGGACACCAATAGTGATGGTGAAAGTCACGAGAGTGGCAACAACGGCTTCATCGACAACCAGAGCAGTCGAACAAATCAATTCGTGTTCATAACCAGAGGACTGGGAGCCGCACCTACTGACCCGAACATGGTAGATCCAAATACCGTGGTGGACAATGGTGGGGAAATCCCCAAGGACCCCGTAGCAGTAGCCGCTACCCACAATACTGGCGCCTCTATGGAACTACCGCTAGAAACATCTGCAGTTGGAGCCTTGCCTGCCCCCGATACCACTCATCATCGATGGGGCACAGAGATCCCAGTGGGCCCTAATATTCGACGATGACTTATCGAGCAGACACCTCTTGTTTGGGTGATGCCCTAACTAGCAATAGTTCCCAGATCGAGTAACGAACCCTCTCAAGATAGCCATCATGGGGCAGCATCTGCTCAACCGCAGCTAAGCCTCGGCAGTGGTGTATTTAGTACTTCGCAGGCCAACATCAAGGGAGCTCATCTGATTCTAAGATCCTTAATTGAGTTGGATCCGGTGAATCTGTTAACGCCAATGGTCAACTAGTTGAAGACCATTCTTGATGTAGCTCAGATCCAGGCTGCTCGAGTAAACAATCCAAGTGACTCTAGGTGCCCCAGCACGCAGGGCGTGGGTTCGAGGAGCCACAGGCACGGACACCCCTTAGTTGAGGGGTCACAGAAAGGAAGCTTGAATGGTCAAGCTTCAGCGCAACCCTACAGGTCGAATTGTAATTGCCCCATCCATAAGCGCAGAAACCAGGAAGACCAGAGGAGTCTCATCCCTCATGATAGATGCGACTTCCGGGAGGTAATCAATAACAACCAGGCAGAGCGCCATGAAGACGATCGCCATATAATGATCGCAGATCTCTAGGACGGCACAGTCGACATGACTCCCCTATTCGAAGGAACAGGTGTGATAGTCCTCTGCCATCACCTCCTGAAGAAATATATGGACATTGTTAAGCCTTTACATCCATGGAGGCATGTGTGGTAATCAAGTGCCATACCGCACCATGGTCGGAAATGCTTTCCACCAAAGATTCTATTGGCCAACTACCCTCTAGGATGCTTCTGAGTTGGTCAAAAAGTACGAGAGTTGCCAATTTTTTGGAAGGCGGACCACTCGACCAGCTCAAGCTCTGCAAATAATTATTCTTTCTTGGCTTTTCTCCATCTGGGCTTGGATATCCTGGGACTGTTCCCAAGAGCCAAAGGCGGTTATAAGTTCCTATTTGTGGCTATCAACACATTCACTTAGTGGATCGAGGCCGAACCCATAGGAAAAATCACTACAGAAGTGGCCAAGAAGTTCATGAGGAGCATAATTACTCGATACGGCATTCCACATCGTGTAATTACAGATAATGATAGCTAGTTCAAAAGTGGGACCTTTATTGTGTTCTACGAAAAATTTAGCATTAAAACCTATTTGGCTTCAATAGCTCACCCTCAACGCAATTGTCAGGTGGAACACGCAAATGGTATAGTCTAGCAAGGTATTAAGACTCGGCTCTTTGACACGTTGACAGCCTACTTGAAACACTAGGGGAAAGAATTTGCCTCCGTACTATGAGCCATTCGCACCTTAATTAACAAGACCACCGATGAAACTCCTTTCTTCTTAGTCTATGCAGCAGAAGCAATGCTCCTGACCAAGTTGAAGTATGGATCACCTCGAGTGAAAGGATACTCAGAAGAAGGTCAAGAGCCATTACGAGCGGACGATATCAATTTACATGAGTATCATGATCGAGCATCCATTTGAGTGGATAAGTATCAATAAGCGTTGCGTAGATATCACAGTCAGAAAGTCCAGTCCAGGAAACTCGTTGCTTTGGACTTTGTTTTACGAAAGGTGCAGAAACAGGCTCAACACCATAAATTATCACTTAAGTAGGAAGGGCTCTGCATAATAGTCAAAGTCACTCGACCTAGATCAGTGTGGCTATCTACTCCAAACGGCGAGATACTAGAGAACTCATGGCATATTGATCAACTCCAACAGTTTCATTCATAAACAAGGTAACTCGAAGGTAGGTCGATTACATTTGAGTCCATTAACTACTTGATTACATATTTTCCTTTTCTTTCTAACCTGCGTGTCTAGTGCAAAGTTGACAGAAAGGATCCACTAGCTCTTGCAAACAAGGAAGGGCCTACTTTCCCTTGAACGAATCGAGGAACCTCTTCTATTCCTCCTTGGGGTGGCAGCTCATTGCCCCTGGGATTGGCCACTGACGAACATAATGACCAGGGATAGTGGCAGAGGTGAAGACCCTGTCCCCACTGGAGCTGCTGACCAGCAATGGCAATGTCGAAGGACCCTTCGCAGGACATGGAGGCGATTTGGTGGTTCTTGACGGAGATGGCGGCCACAGTTTTTTCACCGTTGGAGGCTCAGAGGCTCCATCACCAAAGACTTCATTGGCGACTTGGTCGACGGTATCATCAAGATCACCACCATCTTCATCCCCCTCCCACACAGTTTGTTTCGCTCGTTCTGTGGCTTAGGAGTCGAGGAAGCACCGAAGGTGCCGGGTGAAGGGTCGATGACCTTTGACAGATTCTCTGCAACCTCTTTTTGTAGGCCTGATGATGGTTCCTGGCAGCACCACGATGAGAGGCTTTGGGGTGAGGGATCATGCTTCTTTGGTTTCTTGGCTTTGCTCGAAAGACGACGTTGGAGTGGAGGCCATGGTCTCAATCTCTACAAGTGCCACTGGGCAATGCGCTAGGAAGAATGGAAGGAGATGGGGATGAAGAACAAACGGCCTCACCTCTATCCTATTTATAGTCATGGGAACGGGTCATACTATAGCAACGGGAGCATCAAGATTCAATAGCATTTTTTAGGACGCCTCGGTCACATGGTGTTCATAGGCTGACGAGTTGGGCGGAAGTTGAGACGTCGCCAAAACATTATAGCACATCCAATCCCAGTGGAGAAGGATGTTGCGTCATTATGAAACATCAAATTAGGAGTTGCGGTGAAAACAAGCATGAACAGGAGTGGATTTTTAACGTTCACCTACCCGACAGTTCGAATTCACTAGATAACTATGACATAATTACAACTATGTAACTGGGGCTAGCTCCTTCGAGCATATGGTCGAAAATAATGAGTTGATGCTTACGCTCTACTCTCTGTCTTGATTATCGCATCAAAAAGATAGTCGGGGGCTATATCATATATTTTCGATGCTTCTATTTCACTCTCTATTTTGATTATCATGTCAATCTGAGAGCTGGAGGCTACATTTCATAATATGAGCACTTATGCTCCGCTTTCCACTCGATTTAGTCATTGAGTAATGAGTCAGGGGCCACGTTGTGTCTCTCATGCTACAACTCAACTCTATGTCTTAATTATCACATCAAACAGGGAGTCGGGGGCTACATTGTATACTTTCAGTGCTACGGCTTTATTCTCCATTTGGTTCAGTCATCCAGCAGAAAGTCTGGGGGCTACATTTGCACATTTTTGATGGAACAGGTATGTTCTTTCTTATTGTCCAATCGAGAAATCATCTCCTTGACCAGAGAGTTAGGGCCTACATAATAATACTATATTTATATATATATATATATATATATATATATATATATATATATTGCAAATATTTATCTGGCTATGCTTCGACCATATTGGATAAGACCAACGGAGGCTTGTGTTGGCTCGATGATAGACAACTTCACCTCATAAGGCATAACGGCACAAGAGATTGTCAGACATCTCATGCCTAACGACCCACAAGGTTCTCAAGTTCTAGTAGATCCCATAGGTGCACACTATCGAGTCTATGTTCGTATGCTAGTTAAATACACAAGTCTTTAAAAGTTTGCAAAAAATTTCATGTTATTTTCCTTGTTCTAGTTTTGTACTGGTCTTTCTTTATTTTCTTGTGGTGATTTTGAGTGATTACTCAAGAACCATACATTTAACAATATGTTTAGTTGGGCTTTCAAGTGTTAACACATATCCAATCAACAAAACTCGAGAATGGTCACACCATTTACTAATCA
This sequence comes from Phragmites australis, assembly GCF_958298935.1. Classification (NCBI taxonomy): domain Eukaryota; kingdom Viridiplantae; phylum Streptophyta; class Magnoliopsida; order Poales; family Poaceae; genus Phragmites; species Phragmites australis. Next base: position 12,851,742 of record NC_084936.1, on the reverse strand, counting down.
GTATTTCCATCTACTTGTGCTAACTCTATTCATCAATAAAGAAATAGTAGGCAATAATAGCATATTAGATAGGCAAAATATTAGTAATGTTTACAGACATCCCCAAGTCACATAACAAATTTCAAATATTTCAAGTCAAGTCAGGTAGAAGGGCTACCCTCGCTCTCATCGTCAGTCAGGCTAAATGCTAAAGACTCGATGAAGGCAGGGATCTGAGATTCGATACTCTGGATAATGTATGTTGCTTCCTCTGCTAAGCACCTGGACCCCTCTGCCACTACTGATGTGTCGAGGTTGGGGTTGTTGCTCTTGAGGAGGCCAAGCATTGTCCCAGTGCTTATGGAAGCCAACTGGTTCATGCTGTCAAGGGTCTGTTCTCTCAACTTTTTAAGTGTTGTAATCATAATGTACTGACTGGCAGCCATGGCATCCCAATCACTTTCAGCCTTCTTCCGAGCATCGTCCTTTGCATCATGTTTAGCTTTTGCTTCCTACAAGGCACCCCTGAGTTCTTCTCAGTGATCAGCACCCTTCTTGTGGACCTTTATTGACTTAGCAATAGCTTGGAGTTGGATCTTCAGGTTAGCTTCAAGTTCTAAGAAGCAATTATCATTAGTTGCCCAATGCTCGAATCATATACTAGCAATCTGCAGGTAAAACTGACCTTTAGTCCTCCCAAGATGAATGGCTAGCTCCTTATCCTTCTCCTCGAGGGCTCTTTGATGAACAACATGGTTGATCGCCATATATTGAGCCTTGGCAAGTGCTATGTGAGTCTCTATCACTACCCAAGGATCAACAATTGGTCCAAGAGTTGTGGTCACAGTAGGTTCTGAGCTTCTCTTGGCCGTGTCTGTAGAGGTTTGATCTACTTGAGGAGGCAGAAGTGGTTCGTCAGAAGAAGCCAAAACTGGCCGGTTGGCTGGGTCACTTGTTTCCTTTTCCTTCGACTTCTTCGGGCAAGCAACCTGCCATCGACTGGCTAAGAAACAGTAAGGAAGACCACAAACCAAGATAAATAATTAGATCTAACCTTGTGGCGACTGGGATGCCAGTAAAAACAATAGACTTCTTCCTCTTGATTACTACATCCTCTGCATCATATCGGTAGCTTCGATCGGTTGTGCTGAAGGTAAGGTCTAGGGGGTTCGATGAAGTCAAAACTGTCATTGCCTGCAAAACGCTAGCCCATAATGATTTAGCAACATTCTGGACTCACCAAGCTAATGCTCAGAAGAATGACCAATGTGAAGGGGCCAACTCGATAAATGTTACCTTTCTTACCGAGTCATCAGACATGCCGGTTGCTCGGGGGGGGGGGGGGGGGGGGGCGATCGAGTAGGAGATCCGGTGGTCTCATGCAAGAAATGCCACCCAAACAGACTAGGCGTTAGTGGGTAAATGCTCGATAGCCAGAGTAGTAACTAATAATCACCTAACAACTCAATGTCAGTACCAGTTGGCTCTTTCTTCGAGTATGCTTGAGGGGTAACAGATCATGTAGCAAAGAAGATATCTTGGATCGAAGAGACCCTTCGGCTTTTTGATCGGCCAGAGTTTTCCCCTTGGCATTAGTTTTTTTGACAATACCGCTGGTTGTGGAGCAGGGGTCTTGCTTGTCACTGACACTAGAGGAGGAAGTGTCATCAAGATCAAGGACCTCAGTCGTAAGGATGTGCTCTTGATGAAAGATTGGGACTAGAAATCCAAAAAGTGAAATCAGGTTGAACAAGCAACAATTATTGCTAATTTCTTACTTAAGGAATCTCCACCTCTAGTCGAGGATTCGCGAGGGAGTAGGGCTGCATAGGGTATTTTTGAGCTTCTTCAGAGAAGATTTTACCCAATCGAGCAGCAATATATGGAGATAGAGCTATAAAAAGAAAGAAAAAGCCACTGGAAAGAGCTCAACTGCAATACACATAAGCAGCAAATTGCTATATAAATATTACCTCTGACCACGTCCTTGGAGCTATGTTTGTCTCTAGAATACTCCCGGGCAAAACGATCCCACGCTTTCAAAGGACTCGACCTTTGACTAATGAAGTCTTAGGCCACGTGCCACCCAGTTATGCCACTTTCCCTAAGTTCACCAATCTCCATGTTGTAGTAGGCGGTGTAGTTCCATTCGTGATGCATCTTCGACCAGGATGAATTTTGTCAAAGATTAGTTCCCAACAATATGTTCATAAATTGACTGGGTACCTTTGAGTGCAGGGATTAATCACAAGACGAGACACGATGTATACAGGTTTGGACCTCCGATTGGAGTAATACCCTACGTCTTGTGGGGGTGTTGTTGCTGTATATTGATGATCTCGAGTACAAGCATTGTAGCTAAGACTATTACAAGGAGTAGATCGGATCTAATCTAATTGAGGGCTAAAGTTGTCGAGTAGCTCCTCTGCTAGGATCTTGATGCTTGCCTCTCCCCCCAGCCTTTCCGCTTTATATAGGGGTGAGGTATCGACTCCTATCCAGTTGTAGTCGATAGAGAATTATCTTCCTTGATGTCCAAGTAGATAGATCTATTTTGAATACTAATCGTATCGAGTTGGGTAACCAATCTAAACCTTTCTAGTATGTACTTCCTTGGTTCCGAGTGTATCAGGTACCGCTGATTCAGTTTTGTGATATCTGGAGCTGACTAATATGTGTTGTACATATCCTGTCTATGTATCATATACTTCTTATGCGCATATACCCCATAGTTAGATATTCGACAGTAGCCCCCTAACTCTATCCAGGAGGAGAGGTTTCCATAAGCGCCCACTCAAGTACCACCAAGTTTAAGCTTGGTCGAGTAAGTAGATCAGGCTCATAGTCGAAAGAATTGAGTATGGACGGATCCTTCCTTGAGTATTGAGTGGAAGCTCAGTTAGGTCGAGAGCCTTGCGGTTAACTGCACTCGAGACTTGAAGAAAAAGATTAAAGAACTCAACTGATCAACACCCGACTCTGAGTAGAGTTAAAAAACCTTTTGAAATTTGATACGGTGGGTATAAGCGCATTTAGTGCGGGTAGAAGGGCGTGCGAAGATCCCAACTTCCTCCTCGCTGCAGAAGCAGTCAGATGCTGCAGCCACTGGTGCCTCGCCCGATCAGTACAATGAAGCACGGTTCATGATCGAGGCCTGGACACCCTCGGCGATGCAAGAGTCTTACTGGCGGAACATGAAACCGAAGGAGTGGTGCCGCCGCGCAGCCTGGTTGAATGGAGGACGACATCTGGTGAAAGATTCCCTTCCTACAAGATCGAGCATGAGTTTGTAGTTTTCGAGTGTTTCTTTCGTTGCGGATTTAACATCCCTCCTTCCAAATTTCTTCTCAATGTGCTCAATCGATATCAAATTGAACTTCACCACCTGAACCCCAACTCTGTCACCATGTTGAGTGTTTTTGTTCATCTATTCGAGGCTTTCCTTGGCATTGAGACAAGTTTAAATATTTTTCTGTACTTTTATAAACTGAAGAGGATTACAGAGACTAAATATGTCGAGGGGTGTGGTTTCCAATTGAGGAGTGGAATGAAAAATTCCTATATCTTGGTTCCCCTAACCTCCTCCTGGTCGAAGGATTGGAAAAAACTTTATTTTTATGTCTCCAATTCTGACCCGATTGGTTTTCCTTTAGTGTATAGAGGCCTTTCCCCCGTCCAAAATCTATCTTAGACACAAGAGCACCGAGAATCCGATGACACCACCTACTTCGCCAACAAGATTGGCATGCTGAGGCAATTTGGCCTAACTGAGTGGCATGTGGCTAGCGATTTTATTAGCAAGAGATTGAGTCCCTTGAAGGCGCCTGGCTTGGGAATACAGTGGGGATGAGGATGCTTCCAGGGATGCGGTCGAATGTAAGGCTTAGTTAGCACTTGGCCTTTTTCTGTTTGCTATTACCTTCGAGCTTTGTCGAATAACCTTTCTTCTCTTTTTCAGCCCTACCTTCACAAGATGTCACCGCTTGGTTGAACAATCTCTTTTGGCGCACCAGAGTGTGGCATTCTGCCTTATTCCTTAGCAAATCCTCGACCAGATACTTAGATTTCCTTAATGGAAAAGTAGGACCTGTTATTGTCTATTTGATCTGACTTGTCTGTATGACTATAGCTCCAATCTTCCACCAAGAACATATCCTTTCGAGCGAGGTCTTTGATCCCGATGACACTTCTTTTGCTAATGGTGTCGACAAGGAGAAAGGATCAGCCAATGAGGAGGCCGAGGGGTCTCTTCAATCGAAGAGATCGTCCTCGTCTTTTTCTAACCTGCTGCCTGATCCGAGCCCTCTCAAGTGCAAGCAAAGGAGCCCTCGGGTATTGAAATCAAAATTCTTATTATCTTGTTATTTCCTTTCAAATTATCAAGTGAATACTTGAATGAGTTCGGTTTGGATGAGTGGCCTTTTGTTAGGGAACAGCGAGCGTACCCGCCCAATCACCTCTTTGAGCAACTGCCACATTCGATGACTCGGCCGAAACGGTAACTTTTCTCGAGTTATCGATTTTCTTTCGGTCATTCTACTAATGATGAATTTGCATGGGTGGCTTTTTTAGGGGACGTCTGGCACGTCCTCACAATTGCCAACTCGAAAGACGGTCATGCCTGATGACTCGACTAGAGTGGTAATTTCAGTCGAATTATAGCTCCTTAGTTGGTCATACTCGATAATAATTTTTTATCATCTGATTCTTTGCAGGATATAGATGCCATGGCTTTGCCTGGTCCATGTGTAATTCCTCCACCGGCTTCGCCTACCGGTCCAAGAACAAAGAAGGTGACCACAAAAAGGCTAAAATCAATCATCATTTAGCACTTCCCAATTTCAAAGAGGTTTGTCCTGCATCCTAATCTCGATTGGCAGTTTTTTCATTTCCTCTTCCCTTATTCTGTTGATTACAGACTATCAACTGAGGCGTAAACCCAAACTGCCAGCATCTCGACCAGTCCTCCGGGACTAGCTTCCCCGGTTGGCTCAGCCTTGGCTCTAATTCCTCAGACTAGAGATCCTACCTCGAGCGCACCCGAAGAAGACCTGCAGCTCAAGGGAAACGAAACTTCAATATTGATCCCAACCAATGACCCGTGGGCAACGATAAAGGTTCTTCTCTAGGTTACAGGTGCTAAGGTAGCTGCCACCGAGGTTAATCACCACAAGAAGCTCGAAGCCAAGAGGGAGAAAATCGAACGTAAGTCTGTCCCTAATCACAAGTGCATGATTCAATTATTGGGTGACTAATAAAAATTACTTTCCGGTTTACCTTCTTCAAGTCTTGAGTCCTCCTATAACGACAAGGAAAAACTTCTTTCTGACGCAATGAAGAAGATTGACAATGATGTCAAGTATCAGGAGAAACTTAGGAATAAAGTGAACATCACGCGAGCTGAAAAGAAGGCCATGATGACTGAACAAGATGTTACCATCGCTCAACGGGATGCTGCTGTCCTTGCTCTTCAAGAGCTGAAGGAGTAGACACTTGACCTTATGTGCCAAGCAGCCTCTGCAAGCGCCATCACATTGCTAGTTATCCTCAAGAGTTACAATCCCTCGCTCGATACCTCATTGGTGATAGTCGGGTTCAATTGTACTAGCGAGGAGGCCGCAAAAGTTGTTGAAAGCGTGCAGTCTGTGGTTCCGGCCTTTGTCGAGTCGTTAAGGCTTAGTCTGCCTAGTGATGATAGTGAGGGGAGTCCCTCAGACTGATGATCTATTTTGCTTTGACACTTGTAAAATATATTTTATGATCTGAGAATGTCCGTAACAATATTACATTTTGCCAGTTTATTATACTTTTATCTGCTATTCCCTTGTTGATGAAATAAGATTAGCATAAGTAGATGCAATAACTGATAGGTACATGCTGTCATTGTTCTCAACACCTGAAAACTTAATTAGATAAGCCATTAGATGTGTGGCTCTCAAATACTCGAGAAGACCGTAATAATGAGGGAAAGACTAATACAGAGCTAGAAAAACAAAGAGCGTATCGAATTTTTTTGTGAACTTTTATCAATTTGCGCATTCGGTCAGCATACAAACATGAACTTAGTACAGAGCACACGCGAGGTAGACTAGGACTTCAGAACCCTTTTGGCTGTTAGGCGTGAGATGTCTAACAATCTCTATGCTGTTATGCCTCCAGAGGTATAGTTTTCCGTCATCGACTCAACACATGCCTCCGTTGGTTCTATTCAATGTGATCGACACAGAGCTAGATAAAATTTTACAAAAAACATATAAAAGAAATATGGTATTGTGATGAAGCCCCTGACTCTATGGTCAAGGAACAAATTACTTGATCGGGGAGTAGAAAAGTACATACCTGTACCATTGATCGGAGAGCAGTGTTATAGCTCTCGACTATGTACTCGATAATGGAGTCGGACGAAGAGGAAAGCTCGTTCTTGACTATATATTTGACGACGGAGTCAGACGAAGAGTAAAGCTTGTTCTTGACCATGTACTCGATGACGGAGTCGATCGAAGACGTTCTCAACTGAATACTCGAGAATGCAAGCCCCTGAGCGTTATGGTTTTAACTGCAATGTGGTTATCGAGTAAACTCGAACCACTGGGTAGGTGGGCATTAAAAGACCCCACTCCTATTTTTACTCGTTTTCACTGCAAAATTAATTTGATGCGTCGTAATGGCCGCCCATCCCTCTTTGCAGAGACGATCTCAGTCGAATGTGCTACATGCTCGAGGCGACGCCATATGACATTCTCAACTTCTGCCGAATGTGCTACACGCTCGAGGCGACGCCATCGTTTCGGATCTTGACGGCTACATTTACACAGTACAACCCGTTTCCCCACTATAAATAGAGGGGACTCAAAGCTGTTTGTCTATCGTCTCCTTTGTTTCCTTTGCCCATTGTTTCCTAGGACTCGTAGAGCTTGAAGCCATGGCCTCCACTCCATCTCCACCTCTTGAGCCAATCCCAGAAGTCCTCTCCCCTAGGCCTCTCGCAATGGTACTTCCTGAGGTCATCATCATCACTTCCTACGATAACAAGGACTCGAGTAGCGGGCCTAAGAAGGAGAGGGAAGAAGCACCCACCATAGATCGTCACTGTCCCCTCATTCAGCGCGTTCGCCGTTACATCAAGACCTATGCTTCTGGCCAGACAGCGCAGCGCTCCGCACCCAAGAGGAATGAGGATGGTGGTGATCTCGACCGGATCATTGACCCAGCCGCCATCGAGGTCTTCAGCGGTGGAGCCCCCGAGTCATTGCCTACTAAGGAGGTGCAGTCTCCTTCTCCATCGACAACCGCCAGATCGCCTTCGTGCCAAGCAGAAGACCACTCGGCATCACCGGCGATGGTTAGCAGCTCCAGCAGGGCCTTTGCCTCGGCCACTTTTCCTGGCACTTATGCTGGTCGGCGGCCGATTCCTGGAGTGATCAGCTGCCGCCTGAGGGAGGAGTATAAAAGGTTCCTCGACTCGTCTAAGGGCGAATGAGGGTCCATACACTTCCAAACTTTTGGAGGTGGTGGATCTTCACTATTTGCAAGAGCTAGGTGGATCCTTTCTGCCAATTTTGCGCTAGCCACATGGATTAGAGGAAAAGGGAAAGATTATGTAATCGAGTAGCTAACCGAGTCGAATGTAATCGACTTACTTGTAACCTACCTTTTCTATGAATAAAACTTTTGGAGTTCGTCGATGTTCCAAAGTGCTCCAGTATCTTGCCGTTTAGAGTAGATAGCCATACCGAACCAGGTGGAGTGACTTCAACTACTATGTAAGGTCCTTCCCACTTAGGCGATAACTTGTGGCGTTGGGCCTATTTCTGCACCTTTCATAGGATGAGGTCCCCAGCGGCGAGTTTCCTGGGCTGGATTCTCTAGCTTTGATACGTAACGCCTGCTGATACTTAGCTTCTTAAATAGATGCTCGATCTCAGTACTCCTCGATAAATTTATGTTGTCTACTCATAATTGCTCTTGCCTTTCTTCAGAGTAACCTTCCACTCAAGGTAATGCGAATTGCAACTCAGTTGGGAGCACTGCTTCCGCTCTATAAACCAAGAAGAATGGAGTTTCACCGGTGACTCTATTAGTCGAAGTACGAACGGCCCATAGTACTGAGAGAAGTTCTTTTACCCAGTGTTTCGAGTAGGCTTTTAGCCTGTCAAAGACCCGAGTTTTGATGCCCTGTAATGCTATACCATTAGCACGCTCAACTTGACCATTACTCTGTGGATGAGCTACTAAGGCGAAGCAAGTTTTGATATCGAATTCTTCGTAGAACGCAATAAAGGTCCCGCTTCTGAACTGGCTACCATCCATGATTATCTGATGCGGAATGTCAAATCGAGTAATTATGCTCCTCATGAACTTCTTGGTCACTTCTACGGTTATTTTTCCTGCAGGTTTGGCCTCTATCCACTTGGTGAATGTGTCGATGGCCACAGATAGGAACTTGTAACCACCTTGGGCCCTTGGGAACGGTCACAAGATATCCAAGCTCCATACTGAGAAATGCCAAGAAAGAGTAATTGTTTGCAGAGCTTGGGCTGGTCGAGTGGTCTACCTTCCAAAAAATTGGTAGCTCTCGTACTTTTTGACCAGCTCGGAAGCATCCTGGAGGGCAGTCGACCAATAAAATCCTTGGCAGAAAACTTTTTCGACCAAGGTGTGAGAAGACGCATGATTACCACACATGCCTCCATAGATATCGAGTAATATTTTACTGCCCCCATCCTGAGTGATGCACTTCATCAAGATTCCGTTACTCCCCTTTCGGTAGAGCTTGCCATTTACCAAAACGTAGAGCTTAGATTTATGAGCAATTTTCTCTGTAGACGCATCATCATCCGGGATGTCTCGACTCTCGAGATAGGCTTGGTACGGAGTCACCCAAGTGGGGTTGCGTTCGAGTAGTGCAGCATCCTTATCTGCGAGTTCTGCCTCACTAACTGGCCAGATTGTTGGGCGGGTTGGGCGGCATCCGTTCACCGAACTGTCGGGACAGATGGTTTAAGGAGTTTCTCAATAAAGACACCTATGGGTTCTGGTGCTCCAGAAAAAGCGAGTCTAGCAAGTTCATCTGCACCAGAGTTATCACTCCTTCTGATGTGCATCACTTCTAACCCTTCGAACTTCTGCTCGAGCTTTTGTACCTCGAGTAAGTAAGTCGCCATGTTGTCATCTACACTGGTATTCCTTTTGAACTTGGTTCACAACTAGCTGCGAGAAGGCATTTAATTCCAAGCGATGAAGCTATGCGGTGCCCGTTTACCAGTCCTTCATATTCTGCAACTTTGTTAGAAGCTTTAAAGTCTAATTTGAATAACGTACCTGAGTTCATCACTTGTTAGAGATTTGAGTATAATACCAGCCCCCACGCCCTGGAGCATAAGCAATCCATCAAAGAAGAGCGTCCAATGATCTTCGACCATGTTTCGCCTTGTTTCTTCAACACTTGTCCATTCGGTGATGATGTCCGCTAACACTCTGGATTTCACGCTTGTGCGTGGTGCGTAGCTTACGTCGAACTCATTTACCTCTACCGCATTTGTCCAGTAGCTTCCCAATTGCATATAACATCCTTCAGCGGGTACATCGTCATGATGGTGATCATGTGCGCTTGAAAGTAGTGTCATAATTTCCGGGAAGACATCAATACTGCATATATATGTTCAGTACTTGCGGGTATCATAGCTTAGCATCATGTAGAACCTCGCTCACGTAGTAAACAAGTTTTTGGATCTTGACCTTTTTCTTAGGACATTCCCGTTCGACCACCAGTACGGTGCTTACAACTTGTGTGGTACTGCAATATACAAAAAGAGCTCCTCTTTTTCATTAGCCGTGTAAAAATTAACGTAGATGATAAGTACCTTTTTAGGTCCTGGAAGGCGTGCTTCGCTTCTTCTGTTCACTCGAACCGGTCTTGTTTCTTCAACAGTTTGAAGAAAAGCATCCCTCGCTCGCCCATCCTGGAAATGATTCGACTAAGAGTAGCAATGCAACCTGTCGGTTTTTGGACCTTCTTCAGTGTTCGAGGTGACAGCTTCTAGTAGAGAGCCTCAATTTTATGCGCGTTGGCCTCAATGACGCAACTTGACACCAGGAAACCGAGAAGCTTGCCGGACGGCACACCAAACATGCATTTTTTGGGGTTGAGCATCATGCAATACTTCCCGAGGTTGTCGAATGTTTCTTTGAGAACGTCAACCAATGCATTTCCGGTTTTTTATTTGACTACAACATCATCAACGTATGCTTCTACATTGCGCCCGATTTGGGGTTGTAGACAATTTTGAATACACCTTGATACGTAGCACCAGCGTTTTTTAAATCGAAAGGCATCTTTACATAGCAAAATACAGTAAAGGGAGTAGTAAAAGCTGTTTTCTCCTCATCTCTAATCCCATGCTAATTTGGTGATACCCTGACTAGGCATCTAGAAAACATAACAATTCGCAACTTACCGTAGAGTCGACGATCTGGTCGATGCGTGGGAGAGGAAAAGGATCCTTGCACAAACCTTGTTGAGGTCAGTGAAGTCGACGCACATTCTCCATCTGCCATTGGCTTTCTTGATGAGGACGGGATTTACGAGCCATGTAGGATGACACACTTCTCAAATAAAGCCCGCCTTTAGGAGCTTATGTTTGCTGCTTCTGCACCATAGGTTTAGCGTCGGATATACAGCTAGTCGATGCTCGATCACCTCACTGGGGACCCCAGGCATATTGGACGATTGCCATACAAACATGTCTTGGTTTGCCTGGAGAAAGGTGATGAGCTCGAGGTCCTATTTGGGGTCAAGATTGGCCCCAACCTTAACCATCTTGGATGGTTCAGACGGTCTTTTTATTGTTGGTACCGTCGTTGGTCTTGCCTTTGGTGTCATCGGATTTATAAGTGCCAGCAAGACTTACGAGCCTGGAATCTTTGGCCTCGATGACACCTTGGTGCCTTTGACGCTTAGAATTTGCGTCCTTAGGAGTGATGGCCGTTCGACTGAATTGTTTAACCATATCCAGGCTTTTCTTGTCGCATTTGACTGCTGCGTGCTAATCTCCTATAACTATAATGGCCCCATGGGACCCGGGATCTTGAGTGTTTGGTACGCATAGTGAACTACTGCTATGAACTTGCTCAGCATTGAGCGGCCTAGGATCACATTGTACGCCGTCTCGAAATCTGCCACATTGAAGGTCAGCTTTTCTGTATGGATGTTGTCGAGCGTGCTAAATGTGACCGGTGTGGATCAGTCCACCTTGATCTTTCCAACGGAAAACCATAGTTCCGAGGATGATCTCAAAGTCGATCGGAGGGGACTCGAAGATGTCCGCCGTCCACTTGAAGTGGTCGTAGAAGCCGGTGTCGGAGAATCCAACGCAAAAGTGAGTCCGAGGCATGATTAATCCTATAAAACTGAACAAGTCCCTTACCTCGCGCTCCAACTGTCAAAGATTAATTCTCGACAATATGTCCTAAATTGATTGGGTACCTTCAAGTGCAAGGATTAATCATGAGATGAGACACACGATGTATACAGGTTCGGGCCTCCGATTGGAGTAATACCCTACGTCCTGCAGGGGTGTTGCTACTGTATATTGATGATCTCGAGTACAAGCAATGTGGCTAAGACTATTATAAGGAGTAGATCAGATCTATTCTAACATAGGGTTAAAGTTGTTGAGTAGCTCCTCTGCTAGGGTCTTAATGCTTGCCTCTCTCTTTCTTCCTCTTTTCCACCCAGCCTCTCCGCCTTATATAGGGGTGAGGTACCGACTCCAATCCAGCCGTAGTCGATAGGGAGTTGTTTTTCTTGATGTCCAAGTAGATAGATCTGTTTTGAATACTGATTGTATTGAGTTGGGTAACCAATCTAAACCTTCCTAGTATGTACTTCCTTAATTCTGGGTATATCAGGTACTGCTGATTCGGTTCCGTGATATCTGGAGCTACCTAATATGTATTGTACATACCCTATCTGTGTATGGTATACTCCTTATGCGCAGATACCCCATAGTTAGATATTCAACAAATTTTGTAGGGGAAAGAGACCTCTATAGACTAAGGGTGAGTGAACTGGGTTGGGGTTGAAGACAAAACCAGTGTTTTTTCAATCCTTTTGCCAGGAGGAGATTAAAACGATAGGATATAGGAGTTTTTCATTCCAGATCGCAGCTGGAAGCCACAACTTCTGACATCCTTGTTCTCATTGTTCCTCTTCAGATGGTTGAAATACTGGAATAAATTCAAACTCAGCTTGATACCAAGAAAAGCTTCACATAGATGGACAAATATACTCAACATAGTGATCGAGTTTGGATTCAGACGGTGGAGCTCAATTTGGTAGAAATTGAGTACAAAAAGGAGGAATTTAGAAGGGGCAACATTGAAACCGCAGCGAATGAAGGTCTCAAAAACTACAAACTCATAGGCAGGAGGGGAACTCCACACCAGATGTAGGCCTCCAGTCGACCAGATCGTGATGAGGCACTATTCCTTCAACTTCAAGCTCTTTTAGTCTTGATTCTTGCATCTATGAGATCGCCCAAGCTTCCATCAAGTACCTTATCTCATCTACCTACTCAGGTGAGGCATCGACGATCTTCACATCAGGCTGCTTCTTTGGTGAGGAAGGAGCAGAATTTGAAGGTTTTTTTACTCTACTCGGAGTCGGATTTCGATTAGTCAAGTTTTAGTCCTTTATCGAGTCTTGAGAACGGTTAACAGTAGGGCACTCGACCCAATTGTGTTTCCACTTGATACCCGGAATATGATCCATTTCTACTCGATTCTTTCAACTATAAGCCTGATCCACCTTACTCGACCAGGCTTAGACTTGGTAGTACTCGAGTGGGCACTTGTGGAGACATTTCCTCCTGAGTAGAATTAGGGGGCTACTATCGAATCTCTAACAAAGCAAGCATCTAAACATATTTCACCTTTACATTGGATCTTGTGGTGTCTAATTTGATAAGTTATTGGTTTATGTATGTTGTGCATGTATGAGAGTCAATGTCGGGATTGTGGGTAGAACCTATTTTGTTTCATTTGTCTCTACCTTGATTATTGATGACCCCATCCTTGTAACCTGGGTATAACCATGATAATATCTAACTTAAAAGTTATCCAAAATGTTTAGCAATGCATAGGTTATCGGTACAAGTTGAGCGGTGGAACGTTCCATCATTCACGAGCTATACGGCTGAATTATTATTCATGGTGAAAATGATGTTGCAATGAAGAGTTGGTGAGCATGAGACGAGACGTGGGCGGTGCTAGGGGTAGGTTGGGAGAGGAACCTAGGTGCCATAAACCGCTTGCATCGATTAAGTATTGACCGTTGTTTGTCTTTGGCTTAAGCACTTTTTGTACTTTCACATATTTAATAAATGTACAAATGAGTCAATTATCATACGCTGTCCTAACACTTGACTTGTGGCCCTATGATGCGTAAGAGAAAAAGAATGAGAAGTAAGGTGTCAGGGAGCCAGAGATGTTTGGGACACGCTCGCGGTAACTTGGTGTCATAGGGGCAAGCACAAGTGACTAGTTCCGGGTATGAGAAAGCTTGTCTCAGGGGCCACCCTATGTGATGGACCCAAGTCGTGTGTGATGTACCACCCTGTAGGGTGTAAGATAAATTCAAATTGCTATGCTCTCGGTTATGATCATGCTTATTTTCATCCGCATAAATCATAGAATTTTGATGTTGGGATATTTGTAGTATATTTGGAAGTGATTCGAGTTTGGATGTGATGAGGTGAGCAGGATTCATAGGTTAGTATGTCTATGTTTGATCGCCATGATAGATTGGTACAAGTTTTTTAGTTGTGTAGATGCTCACACTATTGAGTCGATAAAATGTTCTTGTGAATAAATTCATTTAACCTTCTGGCCGACTCTGAGAAATCAAGTTGTAATGTGCCTTGGTTTATATGTGATGAGTGATTGACAAGTTTGTGGATTTGGTTTGATGATTGTCGGATTGCATGAGAATGTCTATGTACGACAATTATGATCATGACTAACCAAAGTTATAGAGGAAATGGAACTGGTGTAAGTCCAAGAAAATTTCTCACGCTGGATGGTCCTGCGTCTGTGATTTTGAACTCACCAGATGGTCCGGCATTCAGATGGTGTATACGTTAGAGCATTTCAACTCTGAAGGAAAAGTTGAAGTACATGCCAGATAGTCCGATGAGGGGCACTGTGAACACCGGAGCATTTTTTGCATAGAGGTTGCAAATTAGCTCTGGTGAACTTACATGCACCGGATGGTCCGACAATGGAAGATGTGAATGTCAGAGAATACAGTGGACCATTTGATGCAAAGAGGTTGCAAAATGGTTGTCTGATGGAGATGAACATGCCAGATGGTCCGGCGATGAGAAATTGTGCATATCGGACTATTTCTTGCAGAGAGGATTCCAGACGGATGGTCTGGAGAGTTGAACACGCTGGATGGTCCGCCGCCCAAAAGGTGTGGACGCTAGATCATCCGGCTTCACGATTTTTCTACGATGTGTCTTAAGCTGAGGATTTCGAGTTGGAACTAATTAGAGATGGTTTAGATATATGTGTGTGCTTGTTTCACGATGTGCAGGTGACGGATGCAACTTAGTGATCGACGACGGGATGATCGGGGCCAAGTAGGGTGCTTGGTGACGGACGATCAAGAAGGAGGTCAAGCAAAGCATGTGAAGATGGATGAAGACAGCATGTTGAGAAATTCAAGCGAAGAGGATGGCGGTGCAAGGGAGAAGGCGACCCGAAGGGATCGGGAGCGGGGAGACTTGTCGGCAGTCAAGACCGCAAGACGGAGTACACAAGCCAACTTCGGGATGGTTGCTTGGGGTCCGAGCAAGAAGCCGTGAGTCACGCTTTGAGAAGCATGCAAGGTGGTTTTGCGGTTTGGCCTCAAAACATGGAAGGATGGAGTGTATGTGGTATCATCACAAAGCTAGCTTCGAGGTGAAGCAAAGTTGTGAAGGTGTCACGACCGTTAGATGGACGGAGCAAAAATAGACTAAAATACCCTGGTGGTAGGTAGGAGGCCATTGGAAGAGAGGAGTATTTTTGGAACAATGAAGCTTAAGGGCTAAGCTACCTCTCTAGGACTATAAATAGAGGGGTGATCTATTGGAAGAGCTTGAGCCAGCCATTTGAGCTTTGAGAGATAGGTTTTAGAGGAGAGGAAAATGAGAGCTTAGCCTTTGTAATAGGTGAGAGCTTTTTGTGAGGAAAACATCTTATAATCTGTCGTAAGGAGTGTTGTCCTCTGCAAGAAATGAATAGATTGTTTCTTCTGATGCTTGTGTTTAACTTCTTCTAGTCTCTTTCTATTGGCACCCTTACTTTGTTGCGAGTTTTTCCTTTTTGGTTATGATTTTCGTTTTCATCTGAAGGCTGAAATTTTTCCACCTTGAGAAGTTATTCTTCTTGTTGCTAGAGGTACAAAATTCACATAAAATGTATACAAGTGGGTCTTTAATTCCCTTGCCTATGGATAATCAAATTGAATTATCTCTTCTTCCGGTGACCTTTGATTTGGATCAAAGACTTCTTCCCTCAAGTTGGTATGTTTTGTGACAATAATCTGTGAGATGAACTTCAATGAAACATAGGGTTCATATATATCCATGGGAGCCATGGGTGTTTCTGGAGATTGTCATAGATTCTTGATTCTCTCCTGTTTTGCTTCTACTATTGATTTTTGAGGTGTGTTGGGTGACAAACAGGAGAAGGCCATCCATTTTAAAAGAAATTGGTAAGGCGCATATTCACCCCCTTCTTGTTGCCATTCTTGGTCCTATAATTGGTATCAGAGCCAGTTTGATCACTTATTGACCTTAACCAGTTTTATGATCAGTTGGCGACAATGGAGAGACATGGAAAAATTCTGCTTCGGAAGGTCGTGACTTTTATTATTGGAAGGTGGCATGGAGGTTGTAGACACCAACTATGAGATTCCTGTCGCTCACACTACTCAGGTCCAAGTTGAACAATATGGAGCCAACAACAAGGCTAGAGATATATTTTTTCACTAGCTTGAGTTGTAATGAGTTTGACAGAGTTCAACATCTCCATACTACTCGTGAGATTTGGACTACTCTTAGTGTGTTTCATGAAGACACTAACCAAATCAAGGCTCGGCTCCAAAACACGTATAATCAAGAATATCAGATGTTCATGTAAGGCCCTGAAGAGTCTTTAGATGCCATGTTTGCTTAATTTGATGGGATTGTTAGCAATCTTAGATCGACTATGGTTCTACCTTACTTTGACCATAAGAGGGTGATCAAGCTTCTATATGCTCTTGACCGTAGCATATAGGAAGTGTAGATCTCGAGCATTGAGGAGTCATCCAGTTATGACATATTAACTTATGATGAACTCTTTAGCAAGCTCAAATCTACCGAGATAGCCAAGGCAACTAGAATAGGCCTAGGAAATCTCCTGTCTCAGAACATGACGTTGGTTTCATGTAGTCCTGCTGGTGTTGGCTTTTCTCGTGCTAACCCTTCATCTAGTGGCTTTGCATTGTCGTCCTTGGCTTATATCATAGAGGAGTAGGTGGACACACTTGATGATGAGGATCTTACTTTGATTGTGAAGAAGTTCACCCGCTTCTACAACAACAGAAGAGACTAGATGAGAGGTAGCTCTTGGGCTTGTTATGAGTATGGTGATACCACTCATTTCAAGACAGTATATCCAATGCTCAAGAAGAAAGAAGATCGCCGCCACGACCGCAAGAAGCACAAGAACAAGAAGCCCTTCTTCAAGAACCACAACAAGTTGGCCAATAAGGTGGCCAGGGCACCATCTTGAGCTTTCGTGGCAGCGCTCGGCGATATCGACACTTTCTCAAGCGAGGAAGAGAGTTCAGAGGAGGAGGAGCCTCCCATGAAGAACAAGAAGAAGAACAAGGATTTCACCATCATTTGCTTCATGGTGGACGACAACAATAGCGACCTCGAGCTTGATTTTTCTGATGTATCATCCTCCTATGACTATCTTGATGTTCAGATCGATACCTTCAATGATGCGCTTGTTTGCCAGGATAGATTGCTTAACAAAGTGGTTTAGGAAGTCAAGGAACTCAAGTCTAGGCTAGAATGTTCATCCTCTGAGCTTGAGTAGCTCAAGTCTAGGGCTAGGGATGAGGAGTGTGATAGCTGCTTTGTGGTCATGAGTGAGCTTACCGAGCTTCAGACTTTGCATACTCAAGTCTATCACACCCAGCTTTAATGAACAAAACCAAGTACGGCATATGTGTGCCTAGAAAGTTAAACACACATAAGGACATCACAGGTGAAATAACAAACGCAATACTTTAACTTACAACCGATTAACTCTTACATTAAAGACTTCACAAAAACAACTCTATTAGCTAGATGACGGCAGTGGAATGAAAGCATCGGTGACAAAGCAACTCCACAGGCACTAACCGAAAGACATGCTACTTGAACACCAGGTCATCGTCTTGAAAATCTTTGAAGTCCTCCACTGAGCAGTATAGGTTTTGTGGGAGATAGCAAGGGTGAGTACATGGAGTACTTAGCAAATATGGTAAAGTAATGGCATGCATGATTTCAACAAGAATAGGCTAACACATGGTATATTTGCATTAATGCGAGTAAATGATAGTAAGTGAATGTAACCCAGATGACCAAATAACTATTACCCAAGGTTACCCACCTCGCAAACCATAACCATCTAGTACCACCACTATTACCATACCATAACCATGACCATTTCATTACCATATCCAAAACTAACTAATCATGTGAGGATCCAAGTCTCTCATAACAGTGAGCACAGCTGATATATTAGATTTTACTCTCTACAGAGGTTGTATAGCTTTCCCCACATGTCAGTGAATTCCATGTTGTCGTGTCGCGCAAACACTTAACACACGCTATTGGTGTACCGCTAAGAAATCACTGTATGACATATACCACTAACCAGAGCTTAATCCAGTATGCACCTGCCCACTAGGTTTCACCACCAGGGATTACAGAAGAACCTTCCAACCTAGAAGCCCCCTTTTGTGCCGACCCAACACACACTGGATTGAACCCTAACTAGTATGTCACACCTTATCTATATCAGCCTCATGGTTGGTACGTTACTTCTTGAGTTGTTGCTCCACGAACCAGTCCTTACTTAGGTTACTTGAGAAAAACTAAACCAACAACATAACAATATACCCATCATATTGACAGACATTGCATGCATTTTGTAATAAAATATTTTAAAATATAGGTATAAGATGATCAAGGACACTTGCTTTCTCCTTGCTGCTGTTCAGTGTACTCTAACTCCTAGTGTTGAAGTTCCTCAAACTGATCCGAGGCATTGTTGTCTAATCACACAATTACTGGCAAAGCACACAAAATAAACACACTAAGAACAGTACGCAAAACAAAAGACAACAAGACAAATCCTATCTAGAAAGATAAAGCTCTAAACAAGGAATCTATCGGTGTAAGAAACGCTGAAAAAGGAGTTAGGACAACAAAGATACGCTAAAAACAAGGTTAGGGTTTAATCTAAAAAAGAAAAGGACTTAGTTTGAAATAAATAGAAAGTTAGGGACCTTTTGTGAAATAGAGGGACCTATTTATAAGCATGGAAAAGTTTAGGGACTAAAATGCAAAAAGATAGGGGATTTTCTATGAAAATAGGAAAGTTTAGGGGTTTTATTTGCAAAATTGCCAATTGTCAGGATTATTTGGAATTATTTTATATTGAAAATCCTATTTATTGCGCAGAGGCTAACTGGACTAACACGTGGACTGACACGTAGGCAGAACTACTGGCTTTACGCACACATGGCACACATGTGGTAGGATGATGTGGCCGAGGCACTGACTTGGTTAAAGAGGCGACACGTAGCGACTAGCTACGAGTGGATGAAGGGGTACGGGTGGGATCCAATCTGGGCCATGTAGATCAAATCAGATGGCACAAAGGGGAAGGGGCTGCTGGAGAGGAAGGGTGCAGCGGCACCGAGGGGAAATCTATAGCCATTTCGCTAGAAACAAGGTCCGGCTCGCTGGCGACGACGACGAGCGACGAACTACGATGAGAATCTTACAGGGATCTTGTTTTGGCACTTACCGAGGGTGGAGCAGCACTGGAGGGAGGTTGTCGACGGCAAAGGCGGCCTAGGGGTTCGGATCTCGTTGGGACAGCGGCTCTGGCGAGTAAAAGGTGAAGGCGATGGTGGCTTGAGCTTCAGTGTGGGTAGAGGCAGGTCTTTTGGTGGCCTTGGGTGAGGGTGGATGGCACTAGGGTGACGGGGCGGCATGCTCGGCTGAAGGCGGTAGCTATGGTGGTGGCGGCGGCGAGATGGATCTTGGTGAGAGGCTTCGGAATGCAGCAATTTTGGGACAAGAATAGATCGAGGAGGGACGGCTGTAGCATCTAGGCCCCTAGGTAAGTGGTAAATATTTTTGTAATTAATGACAACTGTATCATTGTGACTAACAAGTGTGTTTTGAAGGGTATCAAAAATTGTAGTTCACAATGATGATTGGGTATTTTTTGTTCCTAAGTTGATTATATGGACGATCAAAGGATTTGTGCATAAAGATTAAGTATCTTCTAGTTCTAAGTATTAGAAAGGAGATGAAGGACACTTAGAGTAGTATAGGTCTTCTTTGTTAGTCTTTTTAACCGTACTATAAAAAGGGGCTAAGAGTAGTAGTATGATCTAGTGAGTCTAGACTTGGTTTGATCACACTTGTGAATTTCTAGCACTAGGTAGCTCATAGAAGTTCCTGGTTGAGTCATCAAGAAGTTAGAGCTTAAAAAGAGTTGAATTGGACGAGCTCAGCAACAAATATACCTCACCAAACAGTTTAGTGACTTGAAATGAATTCTGACCGCAGTTTTCCTTTCGGTTCAGATCTATAGAGAACATAGTTCACAGGACGATCCGGTGGCTAACTAGTGAAATCACCAGAAGCTTTTTCGGTGACACGTGTTCAAAAGTTATTAAAGTGTTTCACCTGATGGTGCTGTGTTAGAGTGGTGAGTGAACTGTTCATTTTTCAGTAGAAGCAAAGTTTCCAAGGGAAAATGAATTTGAGCTCACCTGATTATCCGTTGATGGAAAGAGAGGATCATCCAACTATTTCTTGCAGAGGCAAATTACAAGTGCAGAAAATGAATCTCTACTCACGAGATAGTTCGGTGTTTACGTTGTGCTCACCAGACAAATGCACCAAAGCAATGTTGTATAGAGGTTTAGAAGAGGCTTCACTCACCGGATGGTCCGGTGTAGGCAAAGATGACATCACCAGACTAATTCTTGCAGAGAGGTTTGCAACGAGTGTTTTGGCCTGGTTCTTTTGACCGGATTGTCTGGTGTTACTTCAGTGGTCACCGGATGAGTACACCGAAGGATCAACGGCTAATGACAGCTGGCATAATTGTCCGGTGTGTGTGAAATGATACTTACTGGATCATCCGGTGCTAACAGAAAAAGTGGGTGGTTAGGCAACGGCTAAATTTGATCTCTAGCCTATAAATACTGCCTCACTTGGTTTCATTTGTTTCTCTAGCAACTCAAAGAAGTTCATACACTGTGTGTGTCATCAAGAAGCAAAAGAGAGCACTTGCGTTGATTTCCAAGTCCTTAATTGAAGGTTACGGATTTCATTAGTTCTTCAAGAGTAGCAAATATATATCTAGCTGTAGTCTAGGCTAGATCTTGGTCAAGTGAAGCTATTGGTCTATTACTCTTGGTGATCGGTAACACCTAGCCGATCTTTGGTAATTAGAGGTATCTTGGTGAGCTCTTGGAGTTCTTGTGGGAGTCCCAAAAAGAGCTATGTGCTTGGTTTGATGCCCACTAATCCGGAGGTGGAGAAGTGTCAATCATGAGTGAGAACTTGAGACTTTGTGACTCAAGGGGGAGTGATATCCTTTGTGCATGCTTCAACAAGGATTAGGGAGCGTACCAATTCCTCGATACTTCAGGAAAAATCGGTGTTCTCTTGTCCATCTCCTTACTTTGCCGCATTTACATTTGAGCATTTTACTTCTTGCAAGCTTCTCTTTCTACATTTACTTTGTGTTCTAGCTTGCTTGGCTTTTTGTGCTTCCGTCTAGTTTAATTGTGTAGTCATATTTCAATTCATCTAGACTAAGGTTGCTACCTATTCTAGATTTTGGTAGGAGAAAATTATTTTAAAAGCCCAATTCACCCCCTCTTAGGCCATTCGATCCTTTCAATTGGTATTAGAGTCTTGTGCTCTTGATAGACATAAAATCCTAGAGCAATGGCCCCCGGAAATGGAAGTAGTGTGCCAAGGATCGAGGAAAAAAACATCTCCTATTAGAAAGTTTGCATGGTGAGCTATCTTGAGACTATTTCCCCCAAAGTTTGGCTAGTCGCTTCCATTGGGTTTTGTCAACCATTTACCAAACAAAAAATTAGATGGAATACTAAGGCTAAAAATGCTATTTTTGAGGGAATTAGTGAAGAAGTGTTTTCTAGAGTAAGGAGCAAGGAATTAGATCATGAAATTTGGACCGATCTTTGTGAAATTCATGATGGTTCTATAAAAATCCAGGAGGAAAGATATCATGTGCTAATTGATAGAATTGGAGTGCCCGATCTTTCGGTGAGAGGGATAACTTCGATTTGGGACGGAGGTGACTCTCGCGATCCGACTACGAACGAACAGGTCGTGGCGCCTTAGCAATCGCTAAACCAACTCCAAATGGTTATTGACCTTGCTGGGCAAGATCAACCTGAACACGAGGTTCAATTCCTGTAAGCATTCGAAAGAAACAAGCAAGAACGAGATGTAGGCAGACTGTAAATAAATCGCTCGAATGTGGGGTTCACAATTGCTATCTATCAGGTGGTCGTTGGACACAACTGCAGATCAGTGTTTGCACAATGGCTAAACCAAAACAAAAGAAAACCCACCCAGGGGAGGGGCGCAGCCTTGGATTTAATAGGTGTAGGGGCCATGCAAGGCATGCGCCTCTGCTCCTATTCCTTCCTAATCCAGGCGCTAGCATCTATGGAAAGAAAACAACCCCCCTTTATTCTCTCCTAAACTTGGCAAAACATGACATGGGCCAGCCCCTAATGCAGGTGGCGCAGCACCTTGATGAAGCCCTCCTTCTTCACCCTTCAGCTGGACCTTGGTTACTTAACAAGAGAACGTAATTGAGTTCACGTGCACGGGCTTGAGTAACTGGTCCTTGAATGACTTCTGGAGTTGTGGTGGCCTGAGCATGTATGTCCTCATCATCCTCCCCTTCTTGAATTGGAGTCATCCTCGACGGAATCTGCTCGTCCTCACCCACATAAGGCCTCAAATCTGCAACATTAAAACTAGAGGAAACACCATATTCTGGAGGCAGGTCAAGTATGTAAGCATTATCGTTAATCTTTTGCAAAATCTTGAAGGGTCCATGAGCACGAGGCATCAGCTTAGACCGGCGCAGAGCAGGAAAACGTTCTTTTCGCAGATGTAACCACACCAAATCACCTGGTTCAAAAGTAATTAACTTCCTCCCACGACTACCCACTACCTGATTCTTAGCATTAGTGTGTGCAATGTTCTGCTGTGTTTGCTCATGAATGTTGAGCATTTGATCAACCCGTGCAGCAGCATCAAAATGAGGAGGGTCAGAGGAAGGAACAGAGATCAAATCAATGGGTGCCCGAGGAATGAAACCATACACAATTTGAAAGGGGCACATTTTTGTGGTTGAATGGACAGAATGGTTGTAAGCAAACTCAACATGAGGCAAGCAGTCTTCCCAAAGTTTTAAATTCGTTTTCAAAATAGCCCGAAGCATGGTAGATAAAGTTCTATTTACTACCTCAGTTTGACCATCAGTTTGGGGGTGGCACGTAGTACTGAAAAGTAATTTGGTACCCAATCTGTTCCATAATGTGCGCCAAAAGTGACTAAGGAATTTTGTATCACGATCAGAAACTATTGTGTTGGGTACACCATGTAAGCGAACCACTTCACGAAAGAATAGAGCAGAAACATTAGTGGTGTCATCGCTCTTGTGACAGGGAATGAAATGAGCCATTTTGGAAAATCTATCAACAACCACAAATATGCTATCCCTCCCCTTCTTTGTTCTAGGCAATCCTAAGACAAAATCCATCGAGACATCCTCCCAAGGGGCCTTAGGAACAGGGAGAGGCATGTATAGACCATGAGGATGAAGGCGGGACTTAGCTTGCTGACATGTAGTGCAGCGGGCGACAAAGCGCTCCACATCCCGTCGCAGCTTAGTCCAGTAGAAGTGCGCTGCAAGGATGTCCTCCGTCTTCTTGACCCCAAAATGTCCCATGAGGCCGCCACCATGTGCTTCCTGTAACAACAAAAGGCGAATCGAGCTAGCGGGAATGCACAGCTTGTTAGCACGGAACAAGAACCCATCATCCAAGAAAAACTTTCCCCAGGTTCGACCATCCTTGCAATGCAACAGTACATCCTTGAAATCAGGGTCAAGAACATACTGATCCTTCACTGTTTGTAGCCCAAAAATCTGAAAATCAAGTTGCGAGAGCATAGCATAACGACGAGACAAAGCATCAGCAATTATATTCTCTTTCCCTTTCTTGTATTTGATGACATAAGGGAAAGACTCAATGAATTCGACCCATTTAGCATGCCTATGGTTCAGATTTGATTGGTTACGAATGTGTTTCAATGATTCATGATCCGAATGAATAATGAATTCCCGAGGCCATAAATAATGCTGCCATGTTTGAAGCGTTCTAACGAGAGCATAAAGTTCTTTGTCATAAGTGGAGTAATTCAAACTAGCACCACTTAGTTTCTCACTGAAATAAGCCACCGGTTTACCTTCTTGCAGCAACACACCACCTAACCCAATTCCACTAGCATCACATTCGAGTTCAAACATTTTGGTGAAATCAGGTAGCTGAAGCAAAGGTGCATGTGTTAGCTTATCTTTCAAAATCATGAAGGCCTCATCTTGTGCTGGACCCCAGGAGAAGGGAACTCCTGTCTTTGTCAGTTCATTCAAAGGGGAAGCAATTGTGCTGAAATCGCGAACAAAACGGCGGTAGAAGCCTGCAAGCCCGAGGAAACTCCGAATCTGCGTCACCGTGGTAGGAGTTGGCCAGCTTTGTATTGCTTCAATCTTGGCACTGTCGACCTCAATACCCTGTGCTGTAACAACATAGCCAAGAAAAGAGACACGGTCCGTGCAAAAACTACACTTATCCAAGTTCCCAAAAAGACGGGCAGTTCTCAAAGCATCAAAAACAGCATGTAAATGACCCAAATGGTCCTCCAAAGATTTGCTGTAAATCAGTATATCATCAAAATAGACAACCACAAATATGCCTATGAAAGCCCTCAAAACTTCGTTCATTAATCGCATGAAAGTGCTTGGAGCATTAGTCAATTCAAAAGGCATGACTAACCATTCATATAAACCAAACTTTGTTTTGAATGCTGTTTTCCACTCATCCCCCAATTTCATGCGAATTTGATGGTACCCACTACGCAAATCAACCTTAGAGAACACGACAGCGCCACTGAGCTCATCAAGCATATCATCCAACCTAGGTATAGGGTGGCGATAGCGGATTGTGATATTATTAATGGCACGACAATCAACACACATGCGCCATGAGCCATCTTTCTTGGGTACTAGCAAAACAGGAACAGCGCATGGGCTAAGAGACTCACGAATGTAGCCCTTATCAAGCAAGTCTTGTACTTGTCGCTGAATTTCTTTCGTCTCGTCGGGGTTGGTGCGATATGGTGCACGGTTGGGCAATGATGCTCCCGGTATGAGATCAATCTGGTGTTCAATTCCACGGAGGGGAGGAAGGCCTGCTGGAACATCCGTTGGAAAGACATCGGCGTAGTCCTGCAAAAGCTTGGTGATAGCAGGGGGCATAACAAAAGGCGGGGCATCATCAAGGGAGGACAGCACATGAGTACACACAAGAGCATAGCAAGGAAGACCATTCGTGTCGCACTCATCAAGATCAGTTTGTGTAGCTAGTAAAACAGGAGCTTTCAGTTTGATCTCATTTTGTAAAGCAGGAGTCTTACTTTGTTTTTGTTCATGACTTGCACGAGCAAGCTCATCTTTCACAATCTGTTCAGGAGACATTGGATGCAAAATAATTTTCTTGCCCTTATGGAAAAGTGAGTATTGGTTGGTTTGACCATTATGTACACAATCAGTATCATATTGCCAAGGTCTACCTAGCAGTAGAGAGCATGCTTGCATCGGGACAACATCACAATCAACATAATCATGATACGAACCCATAGCAAAGTGGACACGTACGGAGCGCGTTACCTTGAGCTTACCACCCTGGTTGAGCCATTGGATGTGGTAGGGATGGGGATGTGGGCGAGTTTGAAGAGCAAGCTTCTCCACCAGGTCGGTGCTTGCCAAGTTGTTGCAGCTCCCCCCATCAACGATGATGCGAATGGACCGCTCTTGAACGACGCCTTTGGTGTGGAACAGATTGTGCCTCTGGTTTTGTTCGGGTGGTGCAACCTGCGTACTGAGTACACGCTGCACGACAAGGCTCAAATATTTGTCGGCAGCATCAGCAGCAACATGTTCTTCTTCGTGTCCTGAAACGTCAGCGGCAAGCATAGCATATGTGGCTTCATCGAAATCACTAGCTGAAGAATACTCACCTTCATCACGTATAATCAGCACACGCTTGTTTGGGCAGTCACGCATAACATGTCCATAGCCTTTGCAGCGATGGCATTGGATATCTTTTGTCCGTCCGGTGGAAGCAACTGATGCACTTGGTGCTGGAGCCCCGGGTGGAGGTTTAACCGGTGCCGAGGTGGACAGATGTTGTGTCGCAGCTCGTGGCGTGCTGCTGGATGGAGGTGGTGCAGCCGGCTGTGAAACGGAAGCAGGTGTAGTGGCTGATTTGAATGTGGTATTGCGACCTGCAAAAGAGTTAGCTCGTGTCCTCGTGTGGCGTCCCTGCACTTCACGTTCAGCCTTACAAGCAAGATGGAACAAACGAGTGATATTATTGTACTCCTTATAATCTAGCACATCCTGAATTTCCCGGTTCAAGCCACCTAAAAATCGTGCCATAGCTGCATCATCGTTTTCAACTAGACCACAACGAAGCATACCAATTTGCAGCTCCTGAAAGTACTCTTCAACGGAATTTGTACCTTGACGCAATCGCTGCAATTTGTTAAGCATATCACGAGCATAGTATGAGGGGACAAATCTATGTCGCATGAGCATTTTTAATGCTTCCCAAGTGGTGGGAATATTATTAGGATGTTTGCTGCAATGTTCGCGCCACCAAATAGAAGCAAAATCTGTGAACTCACTAGTAGCAGCCCTAACTCGATTATGTGTAGAAAAGGCATGGCATGCAAATTTTTGATCAACAGCAAGTTCCCAATCAAGATAAGCATCAGGATCATATTTGCCATTAAATGTAGGTATAGTGAATTTAATCTTCGCAAATGAATCATCCTGATTACGGACTGCATGGCGATGGTGGTAGTGATGCATACCTTGCCGATTGGCACGCCTGCGACGATGGTCCCGATCATTGTTGTAGTTGGGATTTGGATGTTCATTGTCACCACTGTAATCAGTTTCTGCCTGTTCGTCCAACTCGCTATGGTGAACATTTGCAAGCTGCTGGGACAACTCCTCAAGCCGAGTCATGATGGTGGCCAGATTGGTGTTGGTGGTGGCCTGGGCTGCCTGCATGTCCCTGAGTGTCGCACCGGTTTCAAGTTGAGTGGTTTCAAGTTGGCCAAGGCGCTCGTTGGAGACTTGAACATCCTCTGCAAGCGCATCTACTTGCAGCCGGACTTGCCGCTCAAAATGCTGAATGATCCCCTTCATTCGAGGAGAATGTTGCATGGAATCGGGGGTATCCCCAGAAGATCCTGTCATTGTTAGATCAGAAGTATATGTCCTACACCTAATGGGATGTGGTTCTGAGTAGGTCACTCAATCTAAAGCCGTTATCAAGTTCTTACCAATTCTGACCAAGCCAACAGGGGTGACCTGCAACCAGTGGTGCAACCAATGAAGATTGGATGGAGCGATTGCCAGGTGACACAAAACCTGCACGCTGTAGAAATAGGTGGAGCTATAGGAAGGCTTCACTTTGTAGCAAGGATTAGCACAATCATTCAGCAAATGCAAAGTTGAATAAGGGTGCAAAGTGCGTTGCAATGCTGCTGGTAACAACGTGGGAACAGAAAGAGGAACAAATTTTTTTTTTGTCTCGCTCTCTCTCTCTCTCTCAAAACAAGGAATGCTGTGCGCACAGATGTGGCTGCTGCTTGGCGGTTGATTTGATGGCCCAAAGATTGACTCTTGCCTTGTATAGAGAAAGGCTGAAAGGAAAACCAATATACACGTGAGATAATGTCTCTCCTTGTGGTACAAACTTTCTTTCTGTCCTGCCGAAGGTGCGGCTTTTCGTTTCTTTTTTTTTCACCTTTCCTCTATTTTACTTTGCACCGTGCCCTTTCATTTTTTTTTTGACAGGTTTCCCTTGGCGCAAAAATAGGAGGGAACAAATGCGCACCAGGATGTCCCTACTAAAACCGAGCAAGGATGGTAGGAATCACAAACGCAGCAAACCTTCCAAAACAAGGGGTTCTGCTTTGTGCGGATGGGAAATGACTGATTGTGGTGATGAACAAGAGGAAGAACAAGAAAATAATGCAACCAGCAACAAGACGCTAATGACACACAAATTCAACAAAGCAAAATTACTGAATGATAAATGCAATGGCCAAATGGTTCGAGGACAGTGGTTCTAACCTAATATCTATCTGTTTTTTTTTTTGGCTTTTGTTGTGGACGATAGGTAATGGAACAGAACTACAAAGAGAGGGGGTAGATCTCACCGAGCAACCTGAAATCTGATACCACTTGATAGAATTGGAGTGCCCGATCTTTCGGTGAGAGGGATAACTTCGATTTGGGACAGAGGTGACTCTCGCGATCCGACTACGAACGAACAGGTCGTGGCGCCTTAGCAATCGCTAAACCAACTTCAAATGGTTATTGACCTTGCTGGGCAAGATCAACCTGAACACGAGATTCAATTCCTGTAAGCATTCGAAAGAAACAAGCAAGAACGAGATGTAGGCAGACTGTAAATAAATCGCTCGAATGTGGGGTTCACAATTGCTGTCTATCAGATGGTCGTTGGACACAACTGCAGATCAGTGTTTGCACAATGGCTAAACCAAAACAAAAGAAAACCCACCCAGGGGAGGGGCGCAGCCTTGGATTTAATAGGTGTAGGGGCCATGCAAGGCATGCGCCTCTGCTCCTATTCCTTCCTAATCCAGGCGCTAGCATCTATGGATTCATGCTAATGAGATGTTCTTGTTTGAAGATCAAGAAGAGTCCTCCTCCAAGAAGAATCTTGCTCTCATGGCCAAAATGATCGACAACAAGAAGAAGAAGGTGAAGGCGATCAACAAGTGAAAGCGATGAAGATGATGATGATAACTCCGACACCGAGCTTGCCCTCCTCATTAGAAGAACCACAAGAATGATATCCAAGTTGGGCAAGAAGGTCTACAACTGTGATCCTAAGAAGAACAAATTTCGCTCCAAGAAACTTGACATGTTCGGTAGCGGAGACAAGAAGAAGTGCTACAATTGCGGTGAATATGGCCACATGTCATATGATTTCCCTCATCCCGACAAGAGAAACAAAAACAAGAGCAAGAGAATAGATGCAAATGAGGATGAGGACAAGCACAAGAGAAAGGGTCAAGACAACAACAAGGAGAAGCTCTTCAACAAGAAGGGTGGGAGCCGCAAGGCTTGTATTGTTGGTGTATGGGTCTCCGGCGAAAGCTCAAGTGAAGATTCAAGTGATGATAAAGATAAGGACTTTGTGAGCCTCGCCATCACCAATGATGATCCATTGCTACCTCCACTACCTATGTCCCTCATGGAAAAATGTAATAACAAGGTGAGTAGTGAGGATGGTGGTCTTTCTCCTAATGATCTATCTAAGCTCATGAATGACTATGCTACCATCATCAAGAAGTAAAAAGCTAAAATCAATTCTCTCGAAAATGATAATGCTAAGGTTAGCTGTAATCATGATGCGTTACTTGCTAAATACAATGATGTGGTTAAAAATATAATGAAGTAGTTGTATCTAGCAAGTCTCTTGAAGAGAGTAAAAACTTGAGTATGTTGACTTGAAATACAATATCAATAACTTGAGTTAGCTATGATGCCTAAAATTGATATTGTTAAGGTCAATATATCTACTCCGTGTGATGATCTTCTTGATATCCTATGCTTAAAAGTGGAAAAGTTATGACTAAATTCAAGCTAAGGGCAAGTTTTCTAAGCAAATTTAGGTGCCTAAAGCTCTTGTGTCTCACATGAAAGGTACCAAGATTGGTTAGATACCTAAACAAAAGGCTTGATCCCATATGTGTAGGTGAACTATAAAGCCGGTGGAGAGCATTGGGTGCTTGATAGTGGATGCACATAATATATGACCGGCAATATAAAGATATTCACCACTCTAGAAGATGAAGTGGGCGATCATGACAAAGTCACTTTTGATGATAATTCTAAGGCAAATGTGGTAGGTTTGGGTAAGGTGGTAATCTCCAATGATCTCTCTATTTCTAATGTACTTTTAGTACAGTCTCTTAATTTTAATTTGCTTTTCGTAGCTCAACTATGTGATTTAGGCTTCACATGTTTCTTTAGTGATGTTAGTGTTGTCATAACTAGCAAGAAACATAATGATCTAATGTTTAAAGGTTTTAGATATGGACATATCTATATTGCAGATTTTTTCTCTAATGAAGCTAGCTTGACAACATGCCTCTTCACCAAGACATCTATGTGTTGGCTTTGGCATCGTTGACTTGCACACTTTGGAATGAGCCAACTCAAAAAGGTATTCAAGAATGGAATGGTTGTTGGTTTGACAAATGTTGTGTTCGAGAAAGACAAGTTATGTAGTGCTTGCCAAGCAGGAAAAACAAGTTGTAAGCTCTCATTCATACAAGTCAATGATGTCTATATCAAGAACCTTAGTGCTTCTACACATGGACCTCTTTGGACCAACAACCAATAAAAGTCTTCGTGGTGATCTCTATTATCTTGTCATTGTTGATGATTATTCGAGATACACTTAGACTTTCTTTTTAGATGGCAAGAGCAAGACCGTTGGACTATTAAGAAGTTTGCAAAAAGGGCTCAAAATGAGTTTCAAGCCAAAATTGTGAAGATCCAAAGTAATAATGGCACAGAATTCAAGAACACTAAAGTTGAAGATTATTGTGATGATAGAGGCATCAAGCATGAGCTTTCTTCAACCTACACCCCTCAATAAAATGGCATGGTGGAGAGGCAGAACAAGACCTTAATTACTCTTGCAAGAGCAATAATGGATGAGTACGGTACACCAGAGATGTTTTGGACGGAAAAAATCAATACAGCGTGTCATGCATCCAACCGAGTGTATCTCTATCGACTTTTGAAGAAGACGCCATACAAGCTTCTCATTGGGAGGAAACCCAATATTTCCTACTTCTGGTTGTTTGGGTTTAAGTGCTTTATCTACAAGACAAGAGAACTCCTTAGCAAGTTTGAAAAATGTTGTGATATTGGTTTCCTTGTTGGTTATTATTGGGGGGAAAATAAACCAGCTTGAGGATAATGGTCGAAGCCTTGATCTCCAAACCCGCTGTTAAAAGCTCTATCTCTGATATCATCAGATCCTTTCACGGTACCCTTCACCCTTCGCACCTTTGAATCCCTCCCTTGGCTTCGCCGGTTTGACCTCTCGAAGCCTTCCAAAACATGGCCTCTCGAAGCCTCGGTCCTCTGAAGCTTCAGCCTCCCTAAGTCTGGGCCCTCCGGGGTCCCGCTTCCCAACGTCTTCACCTCCCTGTTCTATGCCTCCTGAGGCCCCGCCTCGGGATGATCAGGCACCTTCCCGAAGGCATTGCGGTGAGTCAGCAGGCCCTAGAAAGATCTACCGAGAGGGGAGCATCGGTCGTGCTTTGACTGCAAGGAAGTGACCGACATTAAAGGCCTAGGCTGAATAGAGGCCACTCTGACACCTCGGTGTGATGAGGGCTATCCTGACACCCCTGGCAGTGCGGCGCTGGGCCGCAATTAGCAACCGGCTCGCCCCCTTCAGGGGCTAGCACCACGATAATTACCATGGTGGATATTTATCTCCCATGTAGGGTAGAAAAGTAGTTACCCCAGATAAGGCCTTGTAAATCGGTCACATACTGGATATTTGTACATTGCGATAACTTGTATGCCAAGTTATGCATGGTCCTATAAATAGGGGCCATAGAAGCCTGGGTAGGAGAGGGCTGGACGGACACAGAACACGCATCACAGCGAACTTGTGATACTGCCCCCAGGTCGATCCATTTTTCCTACCATCAATACATTCGTCGTGTTCCTTACTCTTAAACTTCGTCTACAAGCTTGAGTCTCCTCGTTAGAAGAAACTCTCGTCGTACTTGCTGGGGCAAGACAAACTTTTGCCCCAATAGTGACGCCGTATGTGGGGATTCGAACATAGAAGTACTAAGAGAGGTAGGAATCCACCAGAAAAACCACCAGAGAATCGGCTAAAGCCGCCATACCCATCGTTCCAAACATGCAACCATATGCATGGCTGTCTCAGCCATACGCACCGTATGCATGCTCCAGCCCCACTGCCTTGTGGAACGGCGTTCCTCCGACCTTGGCCAACCCAGAACCCTTGGTCGGTACAGGAACTCCAGACGACGCAGAGGCCTTCCACTTCCTGTACAACGAAGACCTCACCGCCTCAGGAGAGTACACGGCCGAAGCCAAAGCCAAGCAGGAATGCTCTCAACTGGGCTTGGTCCCCAGGTATCCCCTTCGACCACACCTGGGATACCCTGAGCGAGCCAACATCTTCGGAAAGTCTGTCCACCCAGCATCCTCCTTGGGCTCCTCAGGCAAGAAAGGGTTCCAACGAGACGGAGGGCTCCGGGGGGGCGCAGACCCCACCCACGCCTCCGACACCGCCCTAGCAACGCCAACCGCGCGCAGGGAACTCCAAGCCCACCTCGTCCGGGGAGGCATAGTCAGAACAACTTCGGCTTTAAAAGCCGGTTCACCAGGCGGCCTCAATGGTCTCCCAAGGGGGAAGGAAACCCTGGGAAACCACAGGCTCCGGGGCACACCGCCTTCGGCAATGACCCCAACGATAACTTCAAGCTCTGGTTCCCCCGCAGGCACACCAATGACTGTCGCACCCTCATGACCTTCCGGGAGGAATACATCGAAAGGCAAGCAGAATACCTGGTCGCAGAAGGAGCCAGCGAATGATGACATAGAGTTCAGAGGCCTGGGGCAAACTCCCGGGCGGATCCCCGGCCCCTCAACCTTGCACCATCACCACCAACCCTACTACCAACGGTACCATACCCACCAACGAGAACTGAGTCGGGGACACACCGTCGCCAGGCTCCGGACGAAGTACCTCCAAAGCCGAGCAGCGGCTAGGGGCTGAGGCGGTTGAGGACCGCCTCTCCCGACTAGCCTTCGACCACGCCTCCCATGTGCTGCTGCCAGGCTCTGGACGGATTACCTCCAAAGCTGGGCAACGGCTAAAGGCTGAGGGGATCAAGCACCGCCTCTCCTAGCCTAGCCACAGGCTTTGAGGCCACCAAGCCTCGCAATAGAGGCCTTATTCCTACCAAGGTACACCCACTGTTAACTACCCAGTAGTTTACCTAGTGATCCGTCTTTCATGTGGCAAGGTTAGAGTCTGTTAGAGGCCTCTAACCATATTGTTAGAAGTCTTTTGCAATAGATAGCTACTAAGTAGATGCAGTAGAACTTAAGTTATATTCTCATTTAGCATGAGCAGTTGTTTAACCTAGCTATGTTTCATGCTACAACTAGCTTCTTATTGCCAACAGTAGACTGCAAAACTTAGCTAGTATAAACCATGCAACATCCCTGCACTCCCGCAGACGCATCGTGCCTAGGTTGCTTGGGGGGTGGGTCTGCCCAAGTTTCCTAGAAGGCATTGTGTGGCCTCGGAAGTGTAGTTGCCACGTATCATGGAATTTTCTTGATAGACCGTGTTGTGGCGATACTCGTAGGACATCTTCAGGTGGCGTGACAAGCTCACGTATCGTGGATGTAGCATACCTAGGTCAACTGGAAGGCAAGACTGCCTAGATTTCCTGGAAGGCATTGCGTAGTCTCGATATACAGTGAGGCCCACACCCGCAGACGCTGCCTATGCCTAGGTCACCTGCAAGGCAGATTATGCCCAGGGTACCCTGGAAGGCAATTGCATAGCCTCGGGTGTCGAAGCCATGCCCCGGGGGATGTACTCGATGGCGGAGTTGCGGTGCTCCGAGGAATTCTGTCGCAAGGAATCCTCGCTGCACGACATGCCTACACATTGCGGGCGTAGGATGCCTAGGTTTCCTACAAGGCAAGACTGCCTAGGTTTCCTGGAAGGTATTGTGTAGCCTCGAAGTGTGTAGATGCCGGTTATCAAGGGACTTCCTTGGTAATGTAGTTGCGGCGCCCTCGGGGGATTTCTCCGGAGGCGCGATAAGCCCACGCACCAGTAAACATCGCTTGCCTAAACACAAGGTCACCTGAAAAGGGTTCCCGGATGGTAAGCTTTGCCCTGGTAGGAAGTGGAGCCCACACACCGCAGGTATAGCATGCCTAGGTCACCTGGGGGGCAAGACTGCCCAGGTTTCCTGGAAGGTATTGTGTAGCTTCGATAGTGTGTGGACGCCACATATCAGGGGACTGCACTAATGTGAGGATGCGGTGCTCTGAGAAATGCTGTCGCAAGGAATCCTCTCTGCACGACAGGCTTATATACCGTGGGCGCCGCTTATGCCTAGATCCCCTGTAAGGCAGATTATGCCTAGGGTGCCCTAGAAGGCATTGCATAGCTTCGGTCATATAAATGCCACGCGCCAGGGCACATCCTTGGTGGACAGTGTTGCGGTGCACCCCGGGGGTTTCCTTGGGAGCACATCAAGCCTACACACCATGGCTGTAGCATGCCTAGGCCACCTGGAAGGCAAGACTGTCGAGGTTTCCTCGAAGGTATTGCGTAGCTCCGATAGTGTGTATGGCCTTTGGCATTAATACATGTCAAGCAATCTTACCAAAACCTTCGGTACAAATGGAGAGCTTTACCAAAACCTCTGGTAAAAACGGAGAGCTTTATGAAACCTCCGGTGAGAACAAAAAACCTTACCAAAACCTCCGGTAAAAACGGTGAACTCTACTAAAAACCTCCTATGAAAATGGAGAGCTTTACCAAACCTCCGGTAAAAACGGAGAGCCTTTTACAAATCTCCGCACAACGGAGAGTTTTACAAACCTTCGGCAAAAACGGTGAGTTTTACAAACCTCCAACAAAAACGAGAACCTTAAAAAACCTCCGGCAAAAATAGAGAGCCTTTCACAAACCTCTGCAAAATGGAGAGCCTTTTCCAAACCTCCACACAATGGAGAGTTTTACAAACCCCCGGCAAAAACAGGGAGCCTTTCCAAACCTCCGCACAACGGAGAGTTTTTTACAATCCTCCAGCAAAAATGGAGAGCCTTTCCAAACCTCTGTACAACGGAAAGTATTTTACAAACCTTTGGCAAAAACGGAGAGCCTTTTCCAAACCTCCAGACAACGGAGAGTTTTACAAACTTCCGGTAAAAACGGAGAGCCTCTCCAAAACCTCCTCACCATGGAGAGTTTTTACAAAACCTCCGCCAAAACGGAAAGACTTCCAAAAACCCCTGCGAATGGGATGTTTTCTGGGAACTCCGCCGGGCGAAAAGGTTCTGAAAAGACTTAACGGGAAAGGTACCCCGGCATCTTGAAGGCTAATGCCTCTGTGTCGTAAGGGTACGAAACCCGCTGGTTTCCAAAGAATACCGCACACAGATCGAAAAGGTACCAAGATCCCCTCCCTACAGGGGAAGGTATGATCACGTGACTCAAACATGTATAGTAAAAGGTAAAATCACTACCCTACCATCTCCTCCGAATACACCTTTTACTTGTTATTTTATGTGGGTTGTAATAATATTTAATAAAAGCCCACGCCGCGTGGCACGGGGAACATAATGAAACCCCCGACTATCCATTGTAGAGACAGCAAGGCCCGGCAGAGCAAACCGCCTCACTTGCCTAAGCCATCGGCTGCGCCTCTGACACATCATCGCCTTCAATCCTGGCAGTTGCTAAGGAACCCGAAGGGTCAAGGACCACCTCCGAAGCTCATCTCCAAAGGTTCCAGAGAGACTTTGCTGAGTCGGAAATCTGGAACAAATTAGGAAGAAGTACGCAGTAACCAGGCCCGAGGAGTACACAGTAACCAGAGATGATGAGATCGCCACTACTCCTGGTTCTCCTCAGTTACCCTAAGTATTCACCGGTCGTCAGAAAAACTAGCTATCGCCTTCGAAAGGGACGAAGAAGTACAGTTTGGAGGTACTAAAGTACACACGCACGCGGCCACCCACTCGGAAGGTCCTCCCACATTGTGATACGGAAGGAGACACGACCGTTCCCGAAGATCCACATTATATTATTAAACAACCAGTACATCCAAGGGATACAAACTAAAACAACCGTACAGAAATTGCCACGAAGAAGATGGATCCCTACTGAGCAAAGCAAGGAGAGAAAGAGTACAAGGTGACTAAGTCCCGCCGTGATATGGGTATATCACAGCGTCACCAAATACGCCATCCCGGTGACTGCCTTCACCTCCTACGGGTCCCGGCAGGGGCAACACATGAGACGACGTATGCGCCTCATCTGCGGCTTGCCGTTGCAAAAGCCGACAGTAGCCAGCTCCCGAGCTGTCGGAGGATGCTGAGGAGTCCGAGGAGGTCACCGGCGAGGCCCTCTCCCTCGCCTTCCGGGCCTCTTCCTGCTTCACCGCCGGGCCCACAGACACCGGCTCACTCTCTCTTAGCAAGAGATCCCAGTCGATCTCCTCATCGTCATCAGAGATATTGATGATCTTGACAGGCATGCCCTCGCCGGCCAAAGGTCGGGCCGGAGCAGCGGACAACCGCCTCCCCTATAGAGGAGGAAGCTGTTTCGCCTCTGACGCCTCTACCGACGACCGAAACAACCCGGCTCCCGAAGGAGCCATCGAGATCATCGATGTCTCCGAGGAGGATGAGGAGGAAGACGATGCCATACTCAAGTCAAGATTAAATGCTTGCTCATGGGCTGTAGAGACTCCAACCGGGTAACCCCGGTTTTATACCCAAGCCACGCAGCCACGTAGGTCTGGAAGATGAAGCGGGATAAATGTCGCTGTATCCTCCCATTAAAACTCCAAGGGGAGAGGGTCGTGGCCCTATCCGGTTTCCCTCCAACACGTGGCAGCACTCCACGATGAAATGCCTCATTTTCTCACGCGGACGTCCCGTCCCATTAATGACACAAACCCCTTTTGGCGCGTGACAGGATTGTAGGCACAAGACTCTAGCGACCCCTCGCATTATCCAGTCAGAACGCAGCAGTGACACGTCTTGTCCCGCAGGGCAAACGTGTGGGATTCTCCAAACCCACATGAAACCTCTACTCTGGTTACTCCGAAGGACAGAGAAATGCTATCAGGCATCCTTGATACGATACCAGGCTGGGGTTGATTTTTCCTCTGCATCCTCTCCCCCATCCGAAACATCGGGGCCCGAGAATGAGGGGGTATTGTTGAGGGAAAATAAACCTACCTAAGGATAATGGTCGAAGATCACTATCCAGGTCCCTCCGGAGCCTTGATCTCCGAACCCTCTGTTTAAAGCTCTATCTCTGATATCATCAGATCCTTTCACGGTACCCTTCGCACCTACGAAGCCCTCCCTTGGCTTCGCCGGTTAGACCTCCTGAAGGCTTCGAAAACATGGCCTCCCGAAGCCTCGGTCTTCCGAAGCTTCGGCCTCCCTAAGTCTAGGCCCTCTGGGGTCCCACTTCCCAACGTCTTCACCTCCTTGTTCTATGCCTCCCGAGGCCCGCCTCGGGATGATCAGGCCACCTTCCCGAAGGCAACGAGCTGAGTCAGTAGGCCCTAGAAAGATCTGTGAGAGGGGAGTGTCGGTCATGCTTTGCCTGCAAGGAAGTGACCGGCATTAAAGGCCTAGGCTGAATAGACGCCACTCTCACACCTCGGCATGATGAGGGCTATCCTGACACCCCTGACAGTACGGCGCCAGGCCACAATTAGTGACCGGCTCGCCCCCTTCAGGGGCAGGCACCACGACAATTACTACGGTGGATATTTATCTACCAGGTAGGGTAGAAAAGTAGTTACCCGAGACAAGGCCCAGTAAATCTGTTGGATCCCGGATATTTGTACATTGTGATAACTTGTACGCCAAGTTACGTATGGCCCTATAAATAGGGGTCATAGCCGCCTGGGCAGGAGAGGGCTGGACGGACACAGAACACGCATCACAGCGAACCTGTGATACTCCCCCTAGATCGATCCATTTTTTCTACCATCAATACATTCGTGGTGTTCCTTCCTCTTAAACTTTGTCTCTAAGTTTGAGTCTCCTTCTTAGAAGAAATTCTCGCCGTACTTGCTAGGGCAAGACAAATTCTTTTCCCAACAGTTATGCATCGAACTCTAAAGCATATTGAGTATTCAACTGTGCCACCGGCTTTGTTGAAGAAATCTGTGATGTGGAGTTTGATGAATCTAATAGCTCCCAAGGAGAAGGTATTTCTTGTGATGATGTAGGCGTTGAACCTTTGAGAGATGTGATGAAGAAGAATATAATGTTTGAGATGTCAAGCCTAAGGTGGATGACAAAGATGTACCTTTTACTTTCACTCCACACACTTCCATGGCACCCCCAGTTGATCAAGATGATGAAAAGGATGATCAACCACTTCTATCATAAGGTGTCCATATCTCTCAAGAGGAAGCTCAAGCTAAAAGCTCAAGATGTTGGACCACCACAAGACACAACTTAAGAACCACAAGTAAAACAAACGTACATTTCTAAGGATCACTCAATTGACTTGATCATTGGGAGTCTATTTAGGTGAGTAAGAACTTGCTCTTGTCAATATACTTCATTTTGTTAACATTACTCGTTTGTCTCTAGTTTGAAACCTATACAAGTAGATGAGGCTCTTAAAGATTGGGTCTATGCAAGAAGAACTCAACAACTTCACCTGCATTGAAGTATAGATACTTGAAGAAAGACCTCAAGACAAGAACATGATTGGAACCAAGTATGACTTCCTCAACAAGCAAGATGAATATGGTGTGGACAACACAACAAGGCAAGACTAGTCGCGTAAGGTTTTGCATAAGTTGAAAGTTTGGATTTTGGCGAAACATTCGCTCCCGTGGCAAGACTTGAAGCCATCCATATCCTTCTTGCATTTGCTTCACATAATAGCATTAAGCTTTATTAAATGGATGTGAAGAGTGTATTTTTAAATGGTTTTATTAACAAACTTCTCTATGTTGAACAACTCCCCAGTTTCGAAGAGCCTAGATATCCTAATCATGTTTATAGGTTGCACAATGCTCTTTATGGACTCAAGCAAGCCCCAAAAGCTTGGTATGAAGTCTATGTGACCTCCTCATCAACCAAGGATTCAAGATCGGGAGGGTAGACACTACATTGTTTACAAAAATCACCAACAATGAACTCTTTTTAGGTCAAATTTATGTTGATGATATAATATTTGGTTCAACTAACAAAGAGTTTTTCAAGAAATTAATGACATGATGTGTAGGGAGTTTGAGATGTCAATGATTGGCGAGCTCAACTATTTCCTTGGTTTTCAAATCAAGCAATTAAAGGAAGAAACATTCATCCATCAAGAGAAGTACATGAGGGACTTCCTAAAAAAGTTCAAGATGGATGATTGCAAACCAATCAAGACCCCATGCCTACTAATGGACATCTCAACTTGGATTAAATGAGTAAAGCTTTATCATTTTATGATTGGGTCGCTTCTTTACCTTACCGCATCTAAGCCTGATATAATGTTTAGTGTATGCATGTGTGCTCGCTTTCAAGCTAATCCTAAGGAATCACATCTTAGCCCAGTTAAGAGAATCCTTAGATAACTAAAGCATTCACCTAGTATAGACTTGTGGTACCCCAAAGGTGCTAGTTTCCTACTTTTGGGTTACTCGGATTTGGACATTGTCGGATGCCGTGTGGATCATAAGAGTACTTTGGGTGGGTGCTGATTGCTAGGGTGATCCCCAGTCTCATGGTCTTCTAAACAGCAAAATTTCGTAGCATTATCCACCGTGAAAGCCGAATACATAGCCGCTAGAGCATGTTGTGCTCAACTCCTCTATATGAAACAAACCTTGTTCAACTTGGGTGTTCAACGAGAGTGCCATAAAAATTGCAAACAATCATGTTGAACACTCTTGTGGCTAAAAATGATATTTCTCTTGTAAGCACATTGATATCTGTCATCACTTACTTAAAGATCATGTGGCTAAAAAATGATATTTCTCTTGTAAGTGTAAGATCGGAAGATCAATTGGTAAATATCTTCACAAAACCTCAAGATGAAGCCATTTTTTGTAGATTGCGAAGTGAGTTGATCGTGATAGATGCTTCAAACATCATGGGATGTCTTGTCATATAGATGCATTTCATGATAGGTGCTTGTCCAACCTTATCAAGATAGTAGTGAACATGAGTTTTGCTTGAGTTGGTGGCCCCCTAGTTTCTGTCAAGGCATGTTGTTGGGTTCACCATGAAGAAGCTTGAGGAGGGATGTAATATGACAAGATAGACTTATTTTATGCTATGCATTCACATGTTAGTTTGCACTCATATTTACTTTCATGCACTTGTTATGCATTGCATGTGCATTGGCAGTAGAGAGATCACATAGGAGGATATCACTTTTTGAGATTGTTGTTTGCTCTTGATGTGAACATACACCTCTAAAGGTGTGATTAAATAGACGTAAGTTCTTAATGCCTATTGAGTCATATCCTAGCGAATTTAAAGTTTTAATCTTTAAGTTCTTAGGCAATATGGTTCATACATTTCTTTGGAGTTTTCTCCCTCCTTTTTATTTTGTTCTTATTACCTATTGAAAAATTATGTATGCTATAGCCGCTTTGGCACATATTTGTAAATGAGTGTTTAAGAGCATAAGGTCTCCACTCAAACTAGTCCAAACATGTGTTTATGTTGTTTGTTTATTCAAAGTTTGGACTTAGTGAGAGATTTTAGTTCTGCAGGATCTTTCTCTTCTCACCGGATTGTCCGGTGCTCTATTCTTTGTTCCCACCGGATAGTTCGGTGTTAAGTTATCCTGCCAGTCAGCTCAGTTCATCCCTAGAAAAGGTCTGGTGCTTTGTGTCTGGTGAACAGATCAGAATCAGCGGACAATCTGGTGTGCAGTTTCTGAAAATTCCCTAAGAGTTTGTCCGGTGTTGTTATCCGGTGCTCTATGCTCTATCATTGGAGCATCCGGTGAATGAAGGTGGTTCCAACTGTGGCTTTAAATGCTCTCTGCAAAATTTTGTCCTGAGTTCTCTGTTGGCGTCACTGGACCTTCCGGTGTTTGAATTTTTCCACAGGTCTCACCTGTCATGTAAGGGTGTCCCGGTCAGCCTCTCTCTATATATTTTTCGATCTCGCTGTGCTGTATGTATGCCCACCCATCTTGCCAACTCGCCGCCTCCCGTCTCCATCTCACCAGCATGCCACCGCACCACCGCCACCCTGCACTGCCACTGTAGCTGCATCGCCGCAGCCCCTGCTCCACCTCAGCAGCGCTGCCGCTCCGCCCTGCTACTCTCACACACCAAAGCCACCGCCATCTCGTGCCATAGCACCGCCGCCACTGCCCAGGTCGCCGGCCGTCGTGCTCCCCCATCACCTCCGGTCCTCTTCTCTTCTATTCTTCGTGGTGAGCACTTCAATTTGGCCGATTCTTGAATTTTTTTGCAAACCCTAGATCAATTTCATGTAAAAAATGTGCCCAAATTCATCCAAATTTCTATCAATTCAGTGCAAATCTGCTACAATATGTTGCAATGCCTTCCTATTGTCATGAATTGAGAGCATGTTCATAATTTTTGTGCTTCAATAGCTAAATTCGTTCAATTTCGCTCAAATTTTGCCTCAAATTCATGTCAAATTTGATCAATTCGTTCAAATTCAAGTCAAATACTCTGAAATTGATCAATGCCTTCTGTCACAAACTTGAATCTGTAGCATGTTTATCCTTTCTCATATCAATTCATGCCTAGCATTCAATTTGGATCTTTTTCTTGTCAATTTTAAAAACTCAAAGATCTAGCTAATCTATATGTCATATTTCTATCTGTCAGATCGGTCGTGATCATAGTGATAAGGGAAAGGGCAAGGCTGTTGAGAAGCGGAAGAAGAAGTCAAAGGCTTAGAAAGAGATTGATTGTGCTATTGCAGTGGTTGCAGTGGCAGTTACAGCAGACGCTCAGCGAGGTTTTCAGATAAGAGACATCGCTTCTCCTTTGTGTTGGTCCACCGGCACTCGCCCTGCTGCGGGATTGGGCTCGATGCCTTTTGGCCAGTCAGGCAGTCGGAAGAGGGATCGTCAAAAGCCAGTGGGAGAGGAGGATGAGCAAGAGCTGTTTGAGCCAGAGTAGACAGTGCAGCCTCAGCCTGATCCTTAGGGAGAGATTTGATTGTGTTATTTGACCTCTTACAAGTCACCAAAGATCAAGAAGCTGAGGTTTGTGATGATCAATGAGTGGTTTCCCCTGGTCAGAGATTAGGAGGTAGACCACAGGTTCTACACCATTCTGCAAGAGAGCTTCTTCCACTCTTATCTCAGGAAGAAGGTCAAGTTGAACCAGCACAGGACGCTCAACTGGCAATACTTGCAGTTGGCTGCAGGAGGAGTGGACATGAGGTAACACTTTGATACCATCCCTGGTCTTACAGCTTTGCTGTCACACCCTATTTTAACGGATAAAACCAGATGCGGCTTATGTGTGCGCAGGATGTTAAATACACATAAAGACGTCACATGTGAAGTAACAAAAGCAATACTTTTACAGAATAAACATTAAACTCTTACAGCAATTGACATATATTGTCTTTTATGTAGATATCTGCAGTGGAACAGAAGCACTGGCACCTAACAACACCGTAGGCAATCGACCAGGAGACACGCCTAGAGCGTCACAATTTCATCTTGATAACCTTACATCTTCACTCACTAAGTAGCACCACGCATGTCGCATGGGATAAAGAAAATATCAAGTGTGAGCACATGACACACTCAGCAAGTGTGGGAAAAATAATGATATGCAGGTTTACAACAAGAATAGGGTAACATATGGTATATTTACGTAAATGCGAGTAATGACAACGGTAATGTAATTCAAAAGCATTAAACAGTTGTTAAGTGAATATACCCCAAAAACCCGATAACAACCA
This sequence comes from Phragmites australis, assembly GCF_958298935.1. Lineage (NCBI taxonomy): Eukaryota > Viridiplantae > Streptophyta > Magnoliopsida > Poales > Poaceae > Phragmites > Phragmites australis. Next base: position 12,809,289 of record NC_084936.1, on the reverse strand, counting down.
CCCAAGGTTAACAATATCATAAACCATAACCAACTAGTACCCCTATATAATACCATAACCATCTAATCAAGTGAGGATCCAAGTCTCCCATAACCGAGGGTGCGGCTGTTATAATAGTTTTACACTCTGCAGAGGTTATCAAACTTGTAGCCACGAGTTGTGATATCCATATTGACATGTTAGCTAGACACTTAACACACGCCAGTGGTGTGCCGTCAGGAGATCAATACGAAGCATTGTCCATCAATTAGGTCTTGATACCCCAACGAATGCCAGCCAAACGTCTAATTGATATGCTAAGCCTTACCCATATCGGCCTCGTGTTTGAACGGTATTTCTTGGGCTGTTGCTCCTCGAACCGATCCTTATATATGACACTTGGGCAAAGACTATCCAACAAGGAAATAACCAACAAAACCTAACACCTTTTCTTGGAACTAATCCACAAGCCCACCAACCTGACCCACCATTATCAAACCAACAGGGAAATAACCAATAACTTTCTTAGAACGTATTCTCAAGCCCACAACATGAACAACCATTATCCAACCAACTCCTTGCTCAAGTTTTAGGGTTCCATATTACTAACAAGTTCATCATCACTATTGCCTATGTCCACTAAACATGTATATGACACTTCCCAACATCCCACAAGTATAGCTAAGCAAACCTACCCAAGAGACTCATATCAACTACCCCTTAGACCTCAAGGAAGGTAAAAGAAGAACTAGATAAACCCTAACATAGGTAACTACCCATCAAGTTGACAGACAATGCATTCAATTTTGTAAAACAGAAAATTTAAACCATAGGTTCAAGATAATCAAGGACACTTGCCTTTTACCCAACGTTACTCAGTGTTGACGAAACCTATGTCTTGAAGTCCCTTGAACTATTCTGGAACACTATCAACTAATCGTAGCAACTACCGACAAACAACACAAAGCAAACACTAAGAACAACATATAAAATATCATCAAAACACTTTAGAAACACTATGGTAGGTAGGAACATTTAGATGAAAGAATTGTCTAAATCGGAGTTAAGGTGAAAGAGAATGGGCTTTCAGAAGATGGATTAGGCTGAAAAAGAAAGATTAGTTTACTAGAGTTATCTTTCTATGGGAAAAAGTTTGTTGTGTAATCATTGCGCCAAGCTTGATAACGTCATTATGCATGGTTCAAAAAGTATAGGGCTCACTAGACTAAGGAGTATGATGCGGTGCTGACTTGGCATGTTATGCAAGCATCGACTTGGATTAAAGAAGAGGTACGCTGAGGCCCAGTCTCGACCACCCATGATCAAATGGCTGGGGTTACGTTTTTAGATTAAGGATACTATCGGTAAGTCTGCATAGCGCCAGCAGCTCAGGTTTCGTCGAAGAAAACGATCAGACACGTGGCCACTGACATTGACATTGGGTTTCTATGGCATTTCAGTGAAACGAGGGATACATGGTGTAAAATGCAGAAAGGCTAACTCAAAGGCATAATTGGTTTTGGAAGGCGTTGTCCGAGGTAGCGGCAAAACAGCGACGACTACTACTAGGTTTAGTGGTGACTGCGAACCGATGCAGCAACAAAGACACTCGTGTTCCCGAAAACACAATGCTATAGCACGGGTTTGGGCAGATCATCCCATGAGAGGAAGAACGATCAGCAGAGATGAGATGGGTGACGGTTGTGTCATGCTACTGTGGGCAACCATGTTCCGGTCGTGTCGCTCCTCAAACAGTGAAGGAATTCTAGGGTCAAGTAGAAGACTTTATGGGACACACCATGACGCTAATGGCACATCCATACAGCTTTTGGATTGATAGGGAACGCGAACGCAAATCTGGTGCACATGCAGAACGCGTCCAGACTGGGGCATCGAGCTCGGTGATCGCGTTCCCTGGGGCATTGTTGCTCTAATAGCCGATCTAGTTGGAGAGGGCGTGGGACACGTCCTGAGGCACGATCTGGAAAAAGGGTACGGGCTGGAACGTAGAGTCGGCCTGGAACGTCGATGCCAATCGGCAATGGAACGGCTGTCCGCGACGGCGATGACCATGACTACGTAGATCGGGCTTTGGCCAGGGCTAGGGCTTGGATAGGGACTTAGTATGATGGTAAAATAGTTCTAAGAGAGGAGAAAAAAGGGTCCTAACCTTGCTTCAATGGTCGAGGAAAGTGGATTCGCAGAGACGACAACTTAACGCATCATGGGTGGCGGGGCGGTCTTTCAGGCGAATGACGGCGCACGAACAGGGCAGCAGCGACGTCTAGGACTTCGGGGCGTGGAATAGGGGTAGGAGAGGGCGTGCAACTTCTATTTATAGGGCTAGGGCAGCTGGTTGAGGTGGAGTCCAAGCCGAACACGAATCGGGTTCGAATTTGAGTTGGTTAGGATTTCCTTTTTCGCAGCTCTCTATTCCGATATAATATCACCATCGTTTGGACTCCAAATTGGATGTTCCTAGACTCTAAATTGTAGCACTCGAAAAAGATCTACAACTTTGTTATCCATTGAACTTATGAAAACACCATCTTGATTTTCAAAAATGCACCACAATATAAACTATTTGAACTTAGACTTATCTGCATAGCACTGATTTCGGGGCCATGACTCCTAGCTTCGTTATCCAAAAGTGGACTTCCGTAGATTCAAATCGAAGCTCTCGGACGAGACCACAACTTTGGTATTTTCAAGATTTGCATTTGAGGCCGTCTTGAACTCTAAAACCGTGTGGAAGAAGAGGATATCCAGGACTCCGCGAATATTTACAGATTTCATGGATCTTTTTTGTTGGGCCTTCTAGAAGATTTGGCTAAGAGTTTGGACTTGAGAAAGATTGAGCCTAAAGATACTTTAGGTATATCTAGGGTTTAGAAAATAAACTTTTGCAGAGAAATTTGAATTAAAGTAGAGAAGGATTAGATATGATTAATGATTGAATAGATGATGAATTCAAGAATTTTGAATTCCAACCATTAAGATCATTAACTTATTCACTATTGAGTTTTACAAGAACCGTTTTGAAACCATTTTCACTCAAAAAAAAAATGAAGAGAAAGAAAGAGAAAAAGAACTCTAATACGTTTACCTGGCTCCTACCAAAACTCAGCATGCAATACACACAAAATAATAACCTATATTGATTGATTGATTAAGAAAATAGGTTTTAAACATGTTCTACTGGTGAAACTATTCAACAATCTTGGAAATTATTAAAAAGCTGTAAATTTTGAAAATCAAGGTGTTACATCTGCTCATAGGTGTGGATAGATATGTTTTTGAGGGGGTTAGAGTTTTCTACGCCATAGTGTGGATTACACCAAAGAGGAACTTCATCGAGTTCATGTTCCAAGGAGAGCAGATCAGATTATACAGGAATATGATAGTTGAGGTTCTGGAGTTTCAGGCGAGTTCCAGGTTTTTTCACGAGTCGTTCATCTGAACACAGAACCCCCTCGTCGTCCTTTAGCTGGTGGTGGCTTTCCAACTGATGAGAAGATAAGACCACTGTTTAGGCAGCCATTCGCTCCAGGATTGCCGAGATTACCAGACATGTTGACCCCTGAGCGAAGGCCATCAACTTGGCCCTGAGACATAGTTTACTGCCGAGGATCGACTATGGAGAGGTTATCACCAATTTACAGTAGTGGTTGATCCTCTCTATCCTCACTCAACAACGATTTGATATCGTGGACCTTATTCTTTGAGAAATTGAGGATGCCATTGCAGCGGGGATGTCTCTGGCCAGACAGCAACCATATGCTCACTATATTTCACATTTACTTGCTCACACGATCAGGTATCCCGAGTTTCTTGAGACCGACGAGGACTCCCCTACTCAGTTCCAGAAGTATATCCCTAATGCTCCCACAGACAGACGCCATGGTTCACGCTCAGGAGCAGATACCAGATGGGGGGAGAGAGAGATCAGTAGCTAAGGACCAAGCCCTTGCAGAGGCCGAGGTAGAGCTCCCTTATGCCCTCTTCGACATAGACAGCGATAGTGACTCAGACTCAGAGGACGATGAGTACTTCCCTCCAGTCGCTAGGTCTCATGATGCCGAGGCACGAGATTTTTCTCAGGCTGTCCCGCTAACTATATAGTTCCACTCTCTTCAGCACTTCAGATGACTCCTTCAGTGACTTCTGCTGCATCGCTATCAGAGATGACACTCCTTTTTCAGCAGATGCAGCAGCAACATATGATGATGCAGCAGCAGATGGCAGCTTAGGCAGAGATGCAAGTGAGGCTTCAAGGTGATATACTTCACTAGCAGGAGCAGCAGATGGTGCTCATGTAGTCACTCCAGCAGCAGCAGCATGCTATGTTTGCAGAGCTTCAGACAGACAGGGAGAACAACGCTTGGATGCTCTCATTTCTACTTCAGCATATAGGTCTAAAGTTGCCAACTTCACCTCTAGCACCAGCTCCAGCCCTGAGTCCTCTCCTAGGCAATGTTGGTGGTCTCTTGAGTACTCTGCCGTCAACTTCCCTCTCTCAGCACTTCTTACCACAGGAGTCTTCTCTTTATCTGTCGGAACTTCAAAGGCCAGTGCTTCCTTTGTTGTTGTCACCTCTGACCACTGGACTTCTCAACTTCGAGGACTCTCCATAGCCAACCATCCCTGATCAGCACCACTCAATCAAGCTGTCTTTTGTTGTATAGTCAGCTTTTGATGAGTTTGAGACTACTCTTGAGCAGACAACAGCTTAGGGTGTCGATACTTCTGCTTTGACCCCAGTCCCGGCACAGTGTTGATAGAGGTTCCTGCTCCTTCTGCATCTGTTCAGCCTTGTTGGATCCCTATCACCTGTCATTGATGCCATTGTAGCCGAGCATGACCCTTTCGACTCCTAATTTGATGCTTCTCAGTTCGTAGTGCGACCTTCTTCAGCAGCGTTGGCTCCTCCGTCGCCTCTGACCCCGGATGCTCAGTAGGGTTCTCTTTTTGGCGATTTGATGCCAAAGGGGGAGAGAGTCTAATGATAGGGGGAGTCGGGAGAGAGAGTCTTAGCATGGGTGTCTAGAGAGATTTTGTTTCAATTGGTATCAGAGCTTTATGCTCTTAATAGGCTTAAAATCCTAGAGAAATGATCCCCAGAAATGGAAGTAGCGTGCCAAGGTTCGAGGAAAAGAACTTCTCTTGTTGGGAAGTTTGCATGGTGAGCTATCTTGAAGCTATTTCCCCTGAAGTTTAGCTAGCCGCTTTCATTGGGTTTGATCAACCATTTACCGGATAACAAATTACATGGAATGCTAAGGCTAAAAATGTTATTTTTGAGGGAATTAGTGAAGAAGTGTTTTCGAGAGTAAGGAGCAAGGAATTAGCTCATGATATTTGGACCGGTCTTTGTGAAATTCATGATGGTTCTATAAAATCCGGGAGGAAAGATATCATGTGATAATAAACAACCTTAACCAATTTAAGATGCTTCCTAATAAACTATGCAATGATATGTATTCTCGTATGAATGTGCTTGTTGAAGAAATCAATTCTCTTGAACTCACTCAATTATCTCAAGGGACATTATTCGTAAGATCTTGATGGTGCCTCCTAAGCCGCAATACAATATTATCATCTCTCTTCTTCATGAGAAAGGCCTCGGGCAAGATTGTAACACCGAGGTCCTGGTGCTTCCTCAGCCGTAATAGAAAATTACCCAAGGGTCTAAAAGAAAACACAGTGGAAAAGATAACTTCAGCGCCAGAAGGTCTTCCATCTTCCATAGGCATCAATCAGAGGCACACCAACCTAGAGAAGGAGCTCCGGGTCGAAGTCAGCTCCATCAGAGGATGCAGCTTCATTGACGGCTTCTGAATAGTTGAAGGATGCAAGTAAGGGAGAAATGGGTGTGAGTACATAATGTACTCCACAAGTGCAGGGAGAACATGCTATAGGGTTTAAGTCAAGAAAAGGGTAGACACTAGTTAATAGCACTAAGCAACTAAAACCTATAACTCCATCAACAGGCATCCTATTTACTAAGTGTGAAGACATAACTATAACGAGAAGGAATGACTCATCTATTCTATCCGAAAGAAGACTCACTAGATAATTCTATTACCCGGCTACCTGACTATCCATACTAAAACCATGATCCCAACTAATCAAGAAAAAGTCCAAGTCGCTATAGACCATGAGCATGGCTAATTGATCAGTTTGATACTCTGCAGAGTTTGCACAGCTTTCCCCATGATTAATGATTTTCGTGTTGCTTCATGCTTCCAGGGTGTGGAGTCAGGGTCTCACTACAAGGCTTTTATAAAGCATCCCCAACTTGTAGGCACCCACTAAGGTTTCACTACTAGTGATTCCATCACTGCAGAAACCCTCTCTTATGCCACTCAACCATCCACTGGTGCCCACATAATCGGAGAAGTGGCTAATTAATTGGCCAGGCCATACACATATAAGCCTCATGGTTGTGTGGTTTAACTTGGTTACAGGATTCAAGAACAGGTCCTTAGCATCCCTCAAAGAAACAACCATAAACCAACTATACATTCCCCGCATATGTGCATTCCCACAAAATCATCACACAACCATCCTGTTAGGATCCCTATACCATGTTGCTACAAAAATTATCAGACATGGTTCTTGTTGCATAAACATTACTCAAGTTTAACATTTACCCCAACCATGAGAGCAACTATCATATCTACTTGTCATATCACATGACTCAATCAACGGCGACAAGGATAATCACACAGAATCTAGTGAACCCTAACATGGGATTCCAATTTAAACAAGCAAGCAATGATTGATAAATAACTACATATAAGTCCTAAAATAGGAGCAAGATATTCAAGGACACTTGCCTTTAGCTGAGGGTTGCTTGAAGTCTTCAAAAGCTTGATCTTGCAGGTTCATGAACTGCTCACCTCACACCAAAATAGCATACAAGAAAAACTACTAATAACAGTACTAAAACTAGGTTAAAAAAGCCCTATAAAAAGATTCTACACGTCGCTAGAAGAATTTGAGCATGAAAATCGCCCAAATCGGAGCTATGAGCAAAAAGTTTTAAGCTTTTGAAGTATAAGGGCTTTTCTGCAAAATTTACTTAATTTCTGGGAATAAACTGATTAATTTTTATACTAAAAATCTTGATTATTGCACATGCGATGATATAAAGCTAGAAAATAATTACTTTTGTATAGAAAAAGAGGAACAAGGAATGGATCGGGTTCACGGCTGTGAACCGAAGGGGGGGTCTTGGTCCACCAGTCCACCATGGACCAAGGGCACCGGTGGCTTGAGCACGGAAGTGGGGTGGTCGAAGAGCAGCCAGAACGGCGCTTCGGTGGTTGGACTTCATCGGTGGGCGGCGAAAATGGACAGGATGCGACGGTGATCTCACCCCAAGCGAAAATAGCGCCTGGGAGGAGTCGGGATGGCCGGGCTACAGAGAGGTGTGGCCGAAGGAGCTTGGGCACGACGCGAGCGACTTATGGTGGCAGAGAGAGGTTGATGACCAGCACAAAGGAATCCACAAGCACCTATGCACACAGTGAGGCAATCGGATTTGTCAATGAGAGTTCGACAACGACGAATTGAAGCAGCGGACCAACTCATTGGAGTTGGGGAAGAAAGTGGTGCCGACGGTGAATCTGAGTGGGAAAAGGGGCGAGAGCGGGTGGAAAGTGTGTGAAACCTTGCCAAGAAGTTGAAGGGTGGCTTAAATACGTGAGAGGGAGAGTGAATCGACCGAGGCTTGAAGAAACGACCGATGGCTCCAATGGCCATAAAGGTGGCAGTTTCTGCTTTGATTGAGCAATAGAAGGGGATAAAGAAAGGGGAAACAGTCAGGAGCACTTGATGGGGAGGCGAGTATCGAGGGCGTGGCCTTTAATTTGCAAAAAAATGGCTCAGGGAGGCGCCTGATTTTGAGTCATCAGCGGAATTTGGAGGTGGAAACGGTGGAGAGAGGAGGAAGAGGGGGAATCGATGGCTCAGGACGACGGGGCGGCTCGGCGGCACGACTTTTGGCCTGGGAGAGATTAGGGAATTTTGGAATTGCTTTTCTTTTTTATTTTAAACCCTTTTTCCAAAGGGTTTTAAATGAGCACCATTTAGCAAAATTTTGCAAATATTTTCCATACATAAAAACCTATTGCAACTATGACAGCATGAATGCATCAAGCATAAATAGAATCTATGAAAATTTAAATTTTAAAAATAAATTTCCTTCTTTTTGAACAAAAATTACAACTCATATTCTAGCAAAATTTTAAACTATTGCAAAAATTGAAAATTTAGGGTGTTACAAACATGCTCCCCTTAGGTTGAATCTTTTCCTCGAGATTTGGAAGGATTGGAAAAAGATGGGGAAATTCTATCTTCATACCATCCTCTCTTTCCCAGGTGACTTCCTCTTCTGAGTGATGCTTCCACTATACTTTGCACATACGGACTCGCCTGTTCCGGGTAACCCATTCTGATATCTCAAGAATCTTGACCGGATACTCTGAGTAAGAGAGAGCTTCTCGCACATCCAGTTCTTCTACCAGTACCTGCTCTTTGGGAACTCTCAAACACTTTTTCAACTGAGACACATGGAAAACATCATGCGCTCTTGAGAGTGGAGGTGGTAACTCCAACTGGTAAGCTACTTCGCCTCGTCTTTCTAGTATTTTGTACGGACCAATAAACCGAGGTGAAAGCTTGCCTTTGACCTTGAATCTGTATAGACCTCTTATAGGTGACACCTTGAGATACACGAAATCTCCTACTGTAAGAGTCATCTCTCGGCATCGATTATTTGCAGAGTTCTTTTGTCTGGATTAAGCAGTTTCAGATTATCTCTAATGTCTTGTACTTATCTTTCTGCTTCTCTCAGAATCTCTAGGCCGAAAACTTGGCTTTCCATGGACTGGTTCTAGAATAACAGGGTTCTACACTTTTCTTCCATGTAAGGCTTCAAAAGGAGACATCTTAAGTCTAGCTTGATAACTGTTATTATACGAGAACTCCGCATATGGCAGATTCTTGTCCCAACTGTTACCGTTCTTCAAAGCACACGGTTTGAACATGTCTTCAAAGATTTGATTTGCTCTTTCTGTCTATCCGTTAGTCTATGGATGATATGTTGAGCTAAAATCCAACCTTGTATCTATAGACTCATGTAAGTATTGCGAGAGCCGTGACGTAAATTGACTACCATGATCAGATACAATTATCTTGGGTACTCTATGCAGACACACAATCTTGGACATATGCAACTCAGCTAGTCTCGAACCTTTATAGGTTTCCTTGACTGGAATGAAATGAGCTACTTTTGCTAACCGATCAACGACTATGACCCGTATGAAATCATATCCTAACTGTGTTTGAGGTAGACCCACTATGAAATCCATGCTAATTTCTTCCCACTTCCACTCAGGTACTTTCAATGGTTGTAGTAGCCCTGCTGGTCTCTGATACTCGGCTTTGACTAGCTGACAAATATCACACAAAGCCACGTGTTCTACAACTGCGCATTTCATTTCGTACCACCAATACTGATATTTAAGATCTTTGTACATCTTGGTACTCTCTGGGTGAATGGAGTATGCGGAATCATGAGCTTCCCTTAAAATTGTATCATGAATAGCCCTTACGTCTGAAACACATATTCTTTGCTTATACCACACTATGCCTTGCTCATCTTAAGTGAAATATGGGGCTTTGCCAACTTTGATAAGCTGTTTGATTTCCAAGATCTTTTCATCATTTGGCATTGTTGCTTAGGTCATATAAGTGAGAAACACATGCAGAGGCTCCATAAAGATGGTCTTCTTAATTCATTTGATTTTGAATCATTTGATACATTCGAATCTTGTTTACTTGGAAAGATGACTAAGGCACATTTCACCCGTCAAGGAGAGAGGTCGAGTGAATTGTTGGCCCTTGCACATATTGATGTATGTGGACCAATGAGCTCTATCGCTATAGGTGATTTTCAGTACTTCATTACTTTTACCGATGACTTTAGTAGATATGGTTACATCTACCTAATGAGGCACAAGTTTGAGTCCTTTGAAAAGTTCAAGGAGTTTCAGAATGAATCACAAAATCAACTTGGCAAGACAATTAAATTTCTGCAATCTGATCGTGAAGGTGAATATTTGAGTTATGAGTTTGGCGATCATCTAAAGCAATGTGAAATTGTTCCACAGTTGACTCCACCGGGGATGCCTCAATGGAATGGAGTGTCCGAACGGAAGAACAAGACTTTATTGGACATGGTCCAGTCCATGATAAGCCAATCTAATCTTCTATTATCCTTCTAGGGATACGCTCTAGAAACTGCCGTGTTCACTTTAAATAGGGTTCCATCTAAAGTTGTAGAGAAGACACCATATGAGATGTGGACCAGGATGCGTCCCGGGTTATCTTTCCTTAAGATCTGAGGTTGAGAGGCCTATGTAAAACGTTTAACGTCAGATAAGCTCACACCCAAATCAGATAAATGCTTCTTTGTGGGGTATCCTAAGGAAACCAAAGGATATTACTTTTATAACTGGCAAGGAGGTAAAGTGTTTATCACTGGTGTTATTTTGGAGAAAGGGTTTCTCTCAATGAATATCAATGGGAGCACTGTGCTTCTCGAAGAGATTCGGGAACCATAAAAAAGTGTTTCAGCTCCTACTGAACCACAATTGGATGTTACAGAACATGTTGTGGAGATGCCAGCTCCACGACGATAGGGGATCAGTCGCACACCTGAGAGGTTTATGTTCCTAACCATGGACATGATATATTATTGTGTGGACTATAATGAAGCTAAGACCTACTCGGAAGCGGTGGTGGGACCAGACTCTGAGAGATGGCTTGGAGCCATGAGATTCGAGATAGAATCCATGCACGATAATCAAGTTTGGAACTTGGTTGATCCACCTGATGGTGTTAAAGAAGTTGAGTGCAAATAGATTTTTAAGAAAAAGATAGACGTTCATGGAAATGTTCACATCTATAAGGCACGATTAGTGGCAAAAGATTCCAGGTAGATTCAAGGTGTTGATTATGATGAAACATTTTCACCCGTCGCAATGCTAAAGTCTATCCGAATCATCCTAGCAATTGCCGCATATTATGACTATGAGATATGGCAGATGGATGTCAAAACGGCTTTCCTTAGTGGAAACCTAATTGAGGATGTGTACATAACACAGCCTAAAGGTTTTTGTCGATTCGAAAAAAGCTAGAAAGATATGCAAGTTGCAAAAGGCCATCTTTGGGCTGAAGCAAGCTACTTGGATTTGGAATCTTCGTTTTGATGAACTGGTCAAAGGGTTTGGTTTCATCAAGAATGAAGAAGAACCTTGTGTTTACAAAAAGGCTAGTGGGAGCGCACTTGTATTTTTGGTCTTATATGTAGATGACATATTATTGATCAACAATGATATTCCGATGCTTGATGCTGTCAAATCATCGTTACAAAAGAGATTTTCAACGAAAGATCTAGGAGAGGCAGCATACAATTGGGCATCTATAGAGATACGTCAAGAAGGCTGATCGGATTAAGCTAGAGTACATATATCGACAAGGTATTGAAAAGGTTCAATATGCAGGGTTCCCAAAAGGATTTCTTGCCGATGTCACATGGCATCACTCTCAGCAAGAGGCAGTGTCCCTCAACCACTGATGAGCTTGAGAAGATGAGTGCGATCGTGTATGCTTCACTTATCGGGTCCATCATGTATGGCATGCTTTGTCCACGCTCAGATGTCTCCTATACTCTAAGTATTACGAGTAGATACCAATCAAACCCGGGTGAAGCTCACTGGGTAACAATAAAGAATATCTTCAAGTACTTGAAAAGAACTATGGATATGTTCCTAGTCTATGGAGGTGAGGAGGGGCTCAATGTAAATGGTTACACCAATGCTAGCTTCTAAATCAATAGGGACGATTCGAGATCGTAATTTGGTTTTGTGTTTTGCCTCAATGGAGGAGCAGTGAGTTGGAAGAGTTCCAAGCAAGAAATGGTGGCTGATTCCACGATGGAGACCGAGTATATCGCAGCTTCTAAAGCTGCAAAGGAGGCTGTTTGGATTAGAAAGTTTGTTTGTGAGATAGGTGTGGTATCTAGTGCTTCTAGTCCAATGGATCTCTATTGTGATAATAGTAGAGCTATTGCACAAGCCAAAGAACCTAGGTCGCTTCAAAAGTCCAAGCACATACTACATCGCTATCACCTTATTTGAGAGATTTTAGATAGGGGTGACGTGAAGATATGCAAGGTGCACATGGATTTGAATATTTCTAATCTGTTGATAAAGCCACTCCAGCGGCCAAAGTATGAGACGTGCATGAGAGCTATGGGTATTAGATACTTACATGATTGACTCTAGTGCAAGTGGAAGATTGAAGGTGATATGCCCTAGAGGCAATAATAAAGATGATTGTATAACACATCTATATTAATGTAATTCTGAATAATGTGTTATTCAAAGAGTGACTATCGTTTTACTTTGATTGGCAAATATGTGACTTGTTCATGAAGCTCTTTGTTTATATCATGATGTTATTCTTAGTCGATCCCTAGTCGCATATCATTGTGATGATACATAAGACCTGCACATATATTGATTGATGATCACGTTTTATGGATCATAGGTATAGAGATATCAAGTCATTAATGTGGATATTTATGTTAGAGAATATAATGTTGGATAGACCCACCTTGAAATACTGCTGTGATTATTATTTATGATGTACCATCAGTTGTTATCTCAACTGGTGTATTTGTAGGATCCTTAGACCTGAGAACGTCATTGATTCTCAGAATGTGTAGTGGTATACTTTGAGGGTACCAAACGCTATTCCGTAATTGGGTAGCCATAAAGGTAGTTTTTGGACTTGTCATGAAACATGTTGTGGTATGTGAGCGACCAAGATGGAATTTGCCCCTCCTTGATAACGAGAGAGATATCTTTATGCCCCTTGAGGTAGTTGGATTGAGAAAGTGCATGGCCATCCTAATATGATTAAAGAGTTAGTCATGATGAATCCACTATTTGATCGAGTGAATGATTGAGCTATCACAAGGGTAGCACATATCTCACATTGAGCTTGACTGGTATTGTGAGGCAAAGGGATCGGTGCATGTGTATATCAAGGTTCAGCTGTTATGATAATTTGTGTATACTCAAGAGTCAACATGTTCTGTTAGGGACCACTGTTGATTTCAGTTTGGAAAGGGTTTCCGAGTCATAGCTGTTTGTACATGAACCTAACAGGTCACACACTTAATGGGTTGGAACAAAATATGCGAATTGGATTCATATATGGGTTTTGATTGGATTGTGATCCTTGAGAAATTAGAGTCCTAAAGGGCTTCCATCATGTGATGAGGACATCTCCACTACTATTACACCCACTACACCAACATTTGCTACCACTTCTCCAACAATACAAGGACCACTCACTAGAGTTCGTGCTCATCAACTTAATAATCAGTTGAGTTTTCGGTTCCATCGTCGTGTCGAGATCGCTAAGGTGCAGCGTTCTTGGACGGTGTAGTCGTGAGATCGTCAACGTCTATTCCACCTAAATCGACATCTACCCCTCATCGAAAGTTCGGGACCAGCGCATCTATCACCGTTTGGGATGTTCTAGGACTTCATAGAAAGCTTATCAAGTCTACTTTCCAACGGATTCGACCTCATCTCGAAATTCAGCTCGAGTCGATCGCTATTGTCAATTTAAAACCGAGTATGTTTCTGCAAACAGGTGCTGCGCCACCTTATTTAGGTCTGATGGGCCTTGTATCAAGTAGAGCCCATGAGGGGTGTGTCCTAGGGTAGGATTACGACTCCAACATCTCCTGGTCATCCTCTACCCTTATATACCCAGCAACCGGCGCTCAAGAGGCGGGTTTTGTTAGATTGGTTTAGCTAAGTGCAAACTTTGAGCCTTCGAGTTCTGCTCGATAGTGACCTTGTCAAGATCATCAATAGAACCCCACTTTGTTCGTTTTTCAATATCTTTGAAATTTTAAATTGAGTTCTTGCTTGTTCTTTGGTTGCTCGCCGGAATTGAACCTCGTGTTCAGGTTGATCGTGCTCACAGCAAGGTCAACAACCCTCCAGAGTTGGTTTAGCGATTGCTAAGGCGCATCATCATCGTACGGTGTAGTCGGATCATCAAAGTCACTTCCACCAAATCGAAAGAATCTCTCTCATCGAAAGATTGGGACCAATCTCCTAAGTGGTATCAGATTTCTAGGTGGATCGATGAGAAGTTTCCTGTTTTTATTACCAGTTGATTGTTTCATCCCTAAAGTCCAGAAAAGGCTAAAAAGAAATTAGGTTAGATCATAACATCCGAACCATTGTTTCAGCCATTAGCAATTTTATCATCTAGTATTTGCATTGTTGAATTTGTGCTGCATCCATGTAGAAGTTGCTGGTCTTGTTCCTTTTGCGTCAGTTAAGCCGTCGCCTTTTGTTCCAATTTGTTTCATTGTTTCGTTCATGTTTTGTTATCGGAATCTAGTGTTTCTTGATCTTTTGGAAAGCTTGTGTCATCTTCTATCTAGTTGCATCCTCCAATACCAGAAAATATTAAAAATAGTGCCACGAAAATTTTCATCCTCTTATTAGCTGCTGTTTTACGCACCCTGAATTTTATAGCAATCATGTTGTTGTTTGGTGCGAGTGGCTAGTTTTTGCTGGTTGTGCAACAAAACATCAATTATATCTACTGAGTTGCACGTTTTCTTTGTGAACCCATCTGTTCTTTGCAACAACTTTGATCCTATTTGAGACTAGCTTATGCTCGAGGGACTGCTCATTGGAAGGTTGTGCGCCACAAGTTTTTGCTTCATCAAGTTGTGATCATCATCACGTGTTCAGGATCACTGCTGTTTTGCAAGTTTGTGTTGGCCAAAACTAAACTAAAACAGAAAAAAATAACTGAAAAACATATATAGAAAAAAGGAGGCCAAAACTTTTTCTATATCAAGTATATTTGTTTGGGGCTGCAGTTCATCAAGTTTTGTTTGGCGTGCTAGTGTTTGAGCAATCTTGTGCCCTCTTATTTCGAATTTGAGCAATAGCTAGTTTCTCTCCTTGAACTGTTGCAATACGAGCTTCGACGACACTCTCAATTATCTTTGTGTGTGTTGTTGTCTACTCTGCACGTTTTTACTTGATCAGCAACTAGGCTAGTGGTTGATCATCTTTTCAGCATGTATTACTATGTGATGTATTGTGCCACTACATTGTGAGTGTAAGAAAACTGTATCCAAGCTCCACATTCTACCCAGTACGTTCGTTCGGTCCCTTGGCAATCGCTTTATCCAAACTTGGAAGAACTTTTGACATCGCCAACTGCCGACAACACTTGCTGCATGGTAAGAACTTGTAAGAGCTTTAGTTAAAGCTTGAGAGTCGTGTGACTTTTCACCACATCCTACGTAGTGATAGGAACACTATCTTTGTATTTCTTGTCTTCTACTAACAATGTCAGGTAACGAGAGTCCGCAGCAACACTCTCCACGCACGAAGGGTATTATTTCTCACTTTGAGAGGATGACGAGGATCACCACCGAGGGCCTTAGCGAGGATGTACGACTCACTAATGAGCGTATGTCACTGCAAGAAGACCGTCTCCGGTCCATGGAGACCGCGCAGGGGAGTTGCTAACACTACCCTTGCCACCATTTTGTCTAGACTTGATATGCTTGCCGCTGCTACCCCGGGACCTTCCAACGGTGACAACTCCAAAAACTACACCGCTGATTCGGAGGATGACAATGTCATCAATTACGACAACAATTGTGACCATCGTCGGCTACGCTTTAATCGGCAAGGTATGCGATGTGATCCACTGCGACACGAGGTACATGATCATGATGACATTTTCTCTAAGGTAAAATTCAACATGCCATCATTCAAAGGTAAATATGATCCCGATGGTTACCTTAGTTGGGAATTACTTGTTGATCAAAAATTTGCATGCCATGATTTTCCTGAGCATAGAAGAGTTAGGGCTGCCACTAGTGAATTCACTGATTTTGCTTCTGTTTGGTGGAGAGAGCATTGCCACCTTCATCCAAATAATATACCCACCACTTGGGAAGTATTAAAGCTGATCATGATACACGATTTGTTCCCTCATAGTATGCTAGAGATTTATTAAACAAATTGCAGCGCTTACGCCAAGGTACTAGTTCAGTAGAGGAATATTATCAATAATTGCAAGTTGGCATGTTGTGTTGTGGTTTAGTTGAGGATGAGGAGGCTTCTATGGCTCGTTTCTTAGGTGGTTTAAATTGAGAAATCCAGGACATTCTAGATTATAAGGAGTATAATTCGATGACTCATTTATTCCATCTTGCTTGTAAAGCTGAATGTGAGGTGCAAGGACGACAATCGAGAACGAAAACTAACTTTTTTGCAGGTCGTACTACTTCGTGGACGCCTCAAACCTCCGCTGTTCCGTCCACCCGTACCACCACACCAAGTTCCTCCATCAACAAACCTGCATCCTCTACATCAATTTCAGGACCCCGTACACCCGCACCGACGAAAAGTGCCACACAAGCTTCGACCAGAAGTTCATCGTCATCGGTTCGTCATCGGTTGCATCAATGGGACGCACAAAAGACACTCAATGCCATCGCTGCAAGGGTTTCGGCCACATGATGAGGGAGTGTCCGAGCAAGCACGTGCTAATAATTCGTGAGGAGGGCGAGTACGATTCAGCAAGAGATCTTGACGAAGACACCTATGCTTTTCTAGCTGAACATGAAGATGGCAAACCAAATTCAGAGCATGAAGAAGAGAACGTGAGCGCCAGTGATGCGGACCAATATTTGAGTATTATTGCACAACTTGTGCTAAGTGCTCAGATTACTCGTGCTGAGCACAATCAGCGCCACAACTTGTTTCAAATTAAAGGTATCATCAAGGAGCGATCAGTTCGTATGATCATTGATGGTGGGAGTTGTAACAATCTGGCCATCATGGAGATGGTGGGAAAGCTAGCACTCTCCACTAGACCGCATCCTCATCCCTACTACATTCAATGGTTTAACAACAGTGGTAAGGTTAATGTAACTCATATGGTGAGAGTACATTTTGCTTCAGGTTCTTATCATGATTATGTTGATTGTGATGTCGTTCCTATGCAAGCATGCTCTATGTTGTTAGGTAGACTATGGCAATATGATAAAGATTGTTTGCATCATGGTAGAGCAAATCAATACTCTCCCATGAAAAAAGGCAAGAAGATTGTGTTACATCCTATGACTCCTGAACAAATTTTGAAAGATGATCTTGCTAGAGCTAGTAGAAATCATGAGACCCTAAAATCTGAAAATCAGATTGTAGCAAGTGAGTTGGAGCAATCTCATAACCAGAATAAAACTAAACCAGGTCTTACTCGTTCTTCGGTTGCTCGCAGCAATTGAACCTCGTGTTCAAGTTGATCATGCTCACAGCAAGGTCAACAACCCTCCGGAGTTGGTTTAGCGATTGCTAAGGCACATCATTGTCGTACGGTGTAGTCGGATCGTCAAAGTCACTTCCACAAAATTGAAAGAATCTCTCTCATAAGATTGGGACCAATCCCCTTATCATCGTGGGAACCCATTGGCGAGCTCTATAAATGGAGAGGCGTCAGTAGGGCGTTGATAAGGCAGGGACTGGTCCTGACCTTTCGGTAAGAGGGGATAACTCGATTTGGGGTGGAATCGACGTTGTGCTGCCCGACTACAACGACCAACAGGGGTGTTGCGCCTTAGCGACAGTTACACCGACTCCGATTTGTTGCTGTTCTTGCCGTGCCAAGAACAACCTTGAACCTGCTAGCAAATCGAACAAGCAAGAACAAGTTGACAAGCAAACAGTGCACAGACCTTGCCAAGGATGAAATCGATACACACGAAGTTGGGGATCTGAATCGAGTAAAACAGGTGGTCTAGCCGACACACGCGTTTACAAGGAAGAAGATGAAGCTATCTTGCATCTAAATAAAACCCAACCTTGTTCTTGGTGGCTGCTGGTAATATTTATACATAGGAGGCAGCCAGGAGGCGGGGAGGGGGGGAAGAAACCCTAACTTAGAATGGGCCCCTAGTGGTCTCTATGGGATACAAGGACCAAGGCCCATGGCTGGAGGTCTGAATGTTCTTTCGCCGATTCTGAGCAGCTCTGATGGAATCTGATGCCGGTGTTGGATCCAAAAGTAGATGACGAGATCCTTCCAACAAGTATTCATGGGCCCCAATCACCTTCCGGAGCAGAGAATTATGGACAAATCAAAATGGTGATGCCTGGAGGTCCGAACGTGCAGTCTGGATGTTTGGTCCGATCATCTTCTTGTTTATACCAGCATCCACCTGATGGTTACCTTGGTTACTCTTGTGTCCAGCTGGTTCGTCTCCCAAGTTTCTAAGCATAAGAAAATCATCACAAGGCTTTAGTAGTACCCCATTCGGAGAGGAACTTGTTTGGACAGCAAGGAACGACTTTACCTGATAATTGATTCGGCATGCTCGAGCTCGAGTCATTGGTCCCTATTGTGCAATAGGCATGGTAGCATCAATGGAAGGGATGTCCTCATCATCCTCCCCTTCTTGCATTGGAGTCATCCTTGACTTAAATTCATCCTCTTCTCCCATGTATAGTTTTAAATCTGCAATGTTAAAGGTGGGGATAACCCCAAAATCTGCAGGCAACTTAAGCTTGTATGCATTTTCAATAATCCTTTCTAGCACTTTGAATGGTCCATCAGCTCTAGGAAGCAACTTAGACTTTCTCAAATGCAACCAAACCAAATCACCTGGTTCAAAAGTGACATGTTTCTTTCCTTTGCTACTAGCAAGTTTATACTTAGCATTCATGCACTCTATGTTCTTTCTAGTGGTCTCATGCAGTTTTATCATTAATTCAGCACGTTGTTCAGCATCAAAATTCACCCCCTCCAAGGTTGAAAGAGGCAAAAGATTAATAGGAGCACGAGGCACAAACCCATAAATAATCTCAAAAGAGCATTTTTCTTAGTAGTAGAATTATGTGAACGATTATAAGAAAACTCAAAATGAGGCAAGCACTCTTTCCACATTTTTATATTCGTTTTCAAAACAGCCCTAAGCATGGTAGACAAAGTTTTATTCACAACCTCGGTTTGCCCATCAGTTTGGGGTTGACAAGTAGTGGAAAATAAAAGCTTAGTCCCCAAGTTAGCCCACAAAGTTATCCAAAAATGACTAAAAATTTTTGCATCATGATCAGAAACAATGGTATTTGGCACACCATGCAAACAAATAATCTCCCGAAAGAACAAACCAGCAACATATGTAGCATCGTCACTCTTATAATATGGTATGAAGTGTGCCATTTTAGAAATGTGTCCACAACAACAAAGATGCTATCCCTCCCCTTCTTTGTTCTAGGCAGTCCTAGAACAAAGTCCATAGAAATTCCTCTTATGGTGCACTAGGAACAGGTAGAGGCATATACAAACCGTGAGGATTAAGGCGTAACTTAGTTTTTTGACATGTTGTGCAGCGAGCAACAAACCTCTCCACGTCTCTCCTCATCTTGGGCCAAAAAAATAACCAGCAAGGATGTCCTCCGTTTTCTTCACACCAAAGTGTCCCATCGGCCCTCCTCCATGCACTTCCTGCAACAATAACATACGCATAGAGCTAGCCGGAATGCGTAGCTTGTTAGCCCTAAACACAAACCCGTCAGTGAGGACGAATTTGTTCCATGTTTTACCCTCCTTGCAATTCAGCATCACATCTTTGACATGTGCATATTGTTCTTTAATTGTTTCCAAACCAAATATTTTGAAGTCAAGTTGTGAAAGCATGGTGTAACACCTAGACAAAAGCATCAGTAATGACATTTTCCTTCCCTTTTTTGTGTTTGATGACATAGGGAAAAGACTCAATAAATTCAACCCACTTGGCATGTCTACGGTTCAGTTTTTCTTGACTTAGGATATGTTTCAAAGACTCATGATCAGAATGTATAACAAACTCTTTGGGCTATAAATAACGCTGCCATGTTTCCAAAGTTCAAACTAGAGCAAACAATTCCTTATCATAAGTAGAATAGTTCAAACTAGGCCCACTCAACTTCTCGCTGAAATATGCTACAGGTTTCCCCTCTTGTAACAACACACCTCCCAAACCAATTCCACTAGCATCACATTCAAGTTCAAAAGGTTTATTAGGAAGTTGGAGCAAAGGTGCATGTGTTAACTTATTTTTCAACGTGCGTTCTTGTGTGCTGCATC
Source organism: Phragmites australis (assembly GCF_958298935.1). Classification (NCBI taxonomy): domain Eukaryota; kingdom Viridiplantae; phylum Streptophyta; class Magnoliopsida; order Poales; family Poaceae; genus Phragmites; species Phragmites australis. Next base: position 12,789,051 of record NC_084936.1, on the reverse strand, counting down.
CCAAGTGAATGGCACACCCTTCTTGGTGAGTTCGTGTAGTGGGGCTGCAATGGTGCTGAAATCATTCACAAAGCGGCGGTAGAATCAAGCAAGTCCGAGAAAGCTTCTCACTTGTGTGACTGTTGTGGGAATCAGTTAGCTATGTATGGCTTCAACTTTGGCTTGATCAACTTCAATTCCCTGCGGGATCACAATATAGCCAAGAAAAGAGACTTGATCCATGCAAGTGTACTTCTCAAGGTTACCAAACAAATGTGCATCACGTAAAGCATCGAAAACAGCACGCAAATGATCAAGATGTTCCTCTAGTGATCTGCTATATATGAGAATATCATCAAAATATACCACAACAAATCTGCTAATGAAGGCACGTAAAACTTCATTCATTAATCTCATGAAAGTGCTGGGTGCATTAGTGAGACCAAAAGGCATGACTAATCACTCATATAGATCAAATTTAGTTTTAAACACTGTTTTCCATTCATCTCCTAACTTGATGCGAATCTGGTGGTAACCACTACACAAATTAATTTTAGAGAACACAATTGAGCCACTTAGTTCATCAAGCATATCATCTAGCCTAGGGATAGGGTGATGATATCTGATTGTAATGTTATTAATTGCTCGGCAATCTACACACATGCGCCATGATCCATCTTTCTTAGGAACTAAAAGCATGGGAACAACACAGGGACTAAGAGACTCACGCACATAACCTTTGTCAAGCAATTCTTGCACTTGGCGCTGAATCTCTTTAGTTTCTTCCGAGTTAGTCCTGTATGGCGCACGATTGGGCAAGGAGGCCCCAGGAATGAGGTCAATCTAGTGCTCAATCCCTCGAATTGGTGATAGCCCCAGTGGCACCTCCTTTGGAAAAACATCATTGTACTCTTGCAAAAGGTTAGTGACAGTAGGAGGCAAAGAAGTAGAGATATCTTCGAGTGGAAACAATGTTTCTTTGCACACCAAAGCATAGCAAACAATAGTGCTAGCATCAATTTCCTCCAAATCAGATTTAGTAGCAATGAAACAGGATCCTTTCAGGTTAATCTCATTCTTATTACCATGAATAGATTTGGTGTTTTTCTTTTTATGTTTCTCAAGTTCAGTTCACACAATTTGATTTTCACTCTTAGCATGCTCAAGATTTTTCAATTTGCTAGCTCTAGCAATTTCATCTTTCAAAATGGCCTTAGGCGACATAGGATGCAACACAAGTTTCTTGCCATTATGCACAAATGAGTACTGATTTGATTTGCCAAACTGCAAGGAATCTTTATCATGTTGCCATGGTCTACCTAACAACATTGAGCATGCTTGCATAGGCACAACATCACAGTCAATATAATCATGATAAGAACCAATGGTAAAATTAACTCTTACCAACTGTGTTACCTTCACCTTGCCGTTGCTGTTGAGCCACTGAATGTAGTAAGGCTGCGAGTGTAGCCGTGTGTCCAATGCAAGCTTCTCCACCATTTCAGCACTTGACAAGTTGTTGCAGCTCCCTCCATCAATGATCACGCGGCAAGAACGCTCTTGGATCACACACTTGGTCTGAAACAAGGTGTGTCGCTGATTTTGTTCAGCCCTCTCCATTTGTGCGCTTAGCACTCGCTGCACTACAAGGCTTTCATAGCGCTCTGCATCTTTGGCCCCAATGTGCTCTACATCTTGGTGGTGCACATCATCTTCCCCTGCATATGTTTCTTCATCTAAATCACTAGCAGAGGAATACCCACCATCCGCTCGCACGACCAGAACACGTGTGCTTGGGCAGTCCTTGGGCACATGACCATGCACGTAGGCACTAAATGTCCCTTGTGTGTCCCGATGATGCCACTGAGGACGAACTCTTAGTAGGCGTGGCTGCTGCCCCTCTTGTTGGTTCAGTTGGACATGGTGCAGAATTTGATGCGGAGGGACGCGGCTTGCTGCTCAAGGAGGATGGTTCAGCTGCTCGGGTCGATGTTGCAGCAGTGATGGAAGGCGTCCAAGAGCTAGCACGACCTGCAGGAATGTTAGTTCTCATGCTAGCTCGTCGTCCCTACACTTCTCTTTCAGTGTTGCAAGCAAGATGAAACAAACGAGTGACTGAATTATATTCTTTATAAGCTAAAATGTCCTGAATCTTCCGGTTCAGCCCACCCATAAATCTGGCCATAGCAGCAGCATCCTCATTCTCCTCTAAACCACAACAAAGCATGCCCATTTGCAGCTCTTGATAATACTCTTTTACAGATTTAGTGCCTTGCCTTAGTTGCTGCAATTTATGTAACAAATCACATGCATGATATGAAGGAACAAATCTGGTCCGCATGACTCATTTTAAGGCTTCCCAAGTTTGTGGAATATTATTTGGGTTCTTACGATGCTACTCACTCTACCAAACAGAAACGAAATTAGTAAACTCACTAGTGGCAGCCCTAACACGTTTCTCCTCAGGAAATTTATGGCAAGTAAATTTTTGATCAATAGCTAATTCCCATCAAAAGAGGGTATGGGAAACTTGATCTTGCCGAAAGAGTCATCAGCACGTACCTCTCGTCGTGGTGGGGGAGCACCTGTACCATGGCGGTTGCGGCGTTGTTGCCTGCGTTGATTACCATTTACCTCTTCATCAAGCTCCGTGTCCGCAGAATATTCTACATCATCCTCACCCGCGACGCTGCCCACGGTGTTGTGTTTGTTGCTGTTGCATGGTCCCGAACCATCACAAACATTCTGGTCCATCCTCTCCAATCGATCTATGATACCTGCAAGAGAAATGTTAACAGCCCCAAGAGAGCTCTCCAACGAGGTCAGCTTGGTGTTGGTGTCAATCTGAGCCATCTCCAATTGGCCAAGGCGTTCATTGATGACCCGAACATCCTCATCAAGGTGTTCAGCATGCACCCTCACTTGACGTTCAAAGTGTTGTATGATTCCTCTCGTACGCGGTGAATGTTGAGATGTATCATCCGTATCTCCTGACATGGTTAGTATGCAGCAAAGAATTCACAAGAAATTAAGCCTATCAACTAGTGAAACTAGGTGACATCACTTCATCTCTCCCTCAGACTTGTAGAACCAAGTTTTTACATGTTCTTACTACGCTTTTGCAAATGGTGTTGGCAGCTGGCAAGAACAACAACAGAAAGGTGGCAGCAAGCACAAACCTGTGATGTTGTAGATAAATTTGTGGAGCTATAGGTGGTTGCAAGAAAATTCAAGGTACAGCTGGAACCACGTTAGTCAATACAAATTGAATAAACGTTCAACGATGGTACAGTGCTAGTACTAGGTTAACCCGTACTAGAGACGCAAGCTTGAACACAAGTGTTGTCACACATAAAAGTAACCAAGGAGTACAAGAAAAATAGCAGAAAGAACCCCTTCATTCTTTTCTCCTCTTTTTCTTTTCCTTTTCTCTCTTTTTTTCTTATTTTTTTCGTTCTTTTTTGTTTGTTTTTGCACAACTAGCTCAAATCTGAAAACTTTTCACAAGGAGTTCAGAAAGTCATTACATACATACACTTTTTTTCTCTGTCTCTCTCTCGAAAGTAAGAATACTCAATTCTGAACAAAGAGGGAGTGTTTGGTTCGGTGTCTTGGTATGTTTGGACCTGTCCACAAGTTAGAACAACCAAGAGAGTAGCCCAATGGATCTGCTATTTGGGTGGCTGTTCGGACTGATCTGAAAAACTAAGAACGAATAGGTGTTTGCGGTGGCAGCGGAGGTGTATACAGGGGAAAAGATGGCGGCGGTTCTGGTGGTGGTGGTGGTGTTGGAGGTGGATCTGGTGATAACGATGGTGACCAAAACGTGAGCAGAACTCGAAACTCTAATGGATTAAACACTAAGAACCAGAAACTCGACCAATCGATGCAACCGAAAACTCAACAAGCAAGAACTATGCAGAACAGCAAAGGCTTATATTTGTTTTTGGGATTTTGGTTCTAACCTATTTTTGGGATTTTTGGACTGTAGTTCAAGTAAATAATGGGTAAAACTCTCACCGATTAACCTTGCTTTGATTACCACATGATAAGACAGGGGCTGGTCTTGAACCTTTCAGTGAGAGGGGATAAGTCGATTTGGGGTGGATTCGACGTTGTGTTGCCCGACTACAACGACCAACAGGGGCACTGCACCTTAGCGATAGTTACACCGACTCCGATTTTGTTGCTATTCTTGCCATGCTAAGAACAACCTTGAACCTGCTAGCAGATAGAAGAACAAGCAAGAACAAGTTGACAAGCAAACAATGCACAGACATTGCCAAGGATGAAACCGATACACACGAAGATGGGGTTCTGAATCGAGTAAAGCAGGTGGTCCAGCCGACACACGCGTTTACAAGGAAGAAGCTGAAGCTATCTTGCATCTAAACAAAACCCAACCTTGTTCCTGGCGGCTGCTGGTGCTATTTATACATAGGAGGCAGCCAGGAGGCGTGGGGGGGAAGAAACCCTAACTTAGAATGGGCCCCTAGTGGGCTCTATGGGATACAAGGACTAAGGCCCATGGCTGGAGGTCCGAATGTTCTTCCACCGATTCTGAGCAGCTCTAATGGAATCTGATGCTAGTGTTGGATCCATATGAAAGTAGATGACGAGATCTTTCCAACAAGTACTCATGGGCCCCAATCACCTTCCAGAGCAGAGAATTATGGACAAATCAAAATGGTGCTGCCTAGAGGTCCGAACGTGCAGTCTGGACGTTTGGTTGTTTACACCAGCATCGACCTGATGGTTGGTTACCTTGGTTACTCTTGTGTCCAGCTGGTTCGTCTCCCAAGTTTCTAAGCATAAGAAAATCATCACAAGGCTTTATAGTAGTACCCCATTCGGAGAGGAACTTGTTTGGACAACAAGGAATGACTTTACCTGATCATTGATTCGGCATGCTCGTGCTCGAGTCATTGGTCCCTACTGTGCATAGGCATGGTTTCATCAATGGAAGGGATGTCCTGATCAGGCGTGCAGAGGTTGAGCCACTCCGAAACCCTAGCTGCAGCCTTCTACACAATCTCCCAAAACCCTAGTCATGCGTGCAGTGCTAGCACATCGGCGCTCAGTGTTTCTGCCCAGTGCATGTGGATACTGTAGAGGCGCTGCTGCTATTACGGCACTGATCTTCTTGTCAAGTTGATCGTGACGTGTTTAGGCTGGCCGCTGACCATGACAAACTGGTCGATGTACCTACTTGTCTGATCGCGGAGCACAACGCGACCACTTGGATCTGGTCGGACAGCACGACATGACCACTCAAAACTGGTCGAGGATGCGACAGACCTGATCGGAAGCTGATCGAGGAACTGGTCGAGGAGCATGATCACCTGCTTGGAGTTGGTCGTGAAGCATGACCACCTGTGCGGGGCTGGTCACGGATCTGATCGAGAGGCTGCTTGAGGAATTGACGCACATTACGTTGGATCGGTCTACTCCAACTCTTCCTCCGCTGCACTCCACGTCGAGCGGTAACAATCTATGATTTGGTACTAGCATGGTTTCCTGGGTGAATGCCATAGAAAATTTTTGTTTTAGGCTAGCGTAGCTTGCCCGTTACCCAACAGCTTCTCCTCTGCATCGGTCCACCCATACTTGCCCTGCCGTGGGGTTGGGCTCAACGCCTTTCGGCTTGTTAGGCAGCCGGAAAAGGGTTGTTTGAGGAGAGGAGGTGGAGCAGGAGCTGTTTGAGCCAAAGCAGATAGTGCAGCCTCAGCCTCAGCCTTAAGGAGAGATTTCATTGCATGACTTGTCCTCTTACAAGTCACCAAAGATCAAGAAACTTAGGTTTGTGACGATCGATGAGTGGTTTCCCCCAGCCAGATATGAGAGGGAAAATCATAGGTTCTACACCATTCTATAGGAGAGTTTGTTCCACTCTTATCTCATGAAGAAGGTCAAGTTGAGCCAGCACAGGACGCTCAACTAACACTACTTGCAGTTGGCTGCAGGGGGAGTGGATATGAGGCAGCATTTTGATACCATCCCGGGTCTTATAGCTCTGCTCATATGTGTGGAAAAAATGTTATAGAGTGGGTCAGAGTCTTCTACGTCACAGTGTGGATTGCACCAGAGAGGAACTTCGTCGAGTTAATGTTCCAGGGAAAGCAGATCAGATTATATAGGAACAGGATACTTGAGGCTCTGGGGGTTCAAACGAGTTCCAAGTTTCTTCATGAGGTTGCTTGTCCGAACGCTGAGCCCCCTCGTCGTCCTTTAGCTAGTGGTGTCTTTCCCATTAATGAGGAGATAAGACCACTGTTAAGGGAGCCGTTCACTCCAAGATCGCTGAGACTGCTAGACATGTTGACACCTGAGGCGAAGGCCATCCACTTAGCCCTGACACGTAGTTTGCTACCTAGGATTGGCTATGGAGAGTCTATCACTAGTTTGCAGTAGTGGTTGATCCTCTCTATCCTCACTCACTAGTGATTTGATATCGTGGACCTTATTCTTTGTGAGATTGAGGATGCCATTGCAGAGGGGATGTCTCTGGCCAAACAGTAACCATATGCTCACTTTATTTCACATTTGCTAGCTTACACGATCAGGTATCCCAAGTTTCTTGAGACCTACGAGGGCTCCCCTACTCAGTTCCTAGAGTATATCCTAAGTGCTCCCACAAATAAACGCCATGGTCAGTGTGCCATGGTTCACGCTTAGGACCAGATCCTAGTTGGGGAGAGTGAGAGGGCAGCAACTGAGGTCCAGGCCCTTGCAGAGGCCGAAGCAGAGCTCCCTTATGCCCTCTTTGACATAGATAGAATAGTGACTCAAACTGAGAGGACAACGAGTACTTCCCTCTAGTCGCTAGGTCTCATGACGCCAAAGCAGGAGGTTCTTCTCAAGCTGTCTTGTACACTACAGTTCCACTCTCTTCAGCACTTGAGATGACTCCTTCAGTGACCCTACCTGCACCACCGTCAGTGATGACACTCCTTTTTCAGCAGATGCAGCAGCAGCAGATGATGATGCAGAAGTAGATGGCAGCTCAGGCAGAGATGCAGGTGAAGCTTCAGGCTGATATGCTTCACCAGCAGGAGCAGCAGACAGTGCTCATGCAGTCACTCCAGTAGCAATCGCAGGCTATGTTTGCAGCGCTTCAGACAGACAGGGAGAACAACGCTTGGATGTTCTCATTTCTACTTCAAGATATAGGTCTTCTATTGCCAGGTGCACCTCCAGCACTAGCTCTAGCCCTGAGTCCTTTGCCAAGTAGTGTTAGTGTTCTCTTGAGTACTTCGACGTTAGGCTTCCCTCTCTTAGCACTTTTTACAACCGAAGTTTTCTCTCTACATGTTGGGACAGCCAGTGATTCCTTCATTGTCGTCACCTCTAAGCACTGGATCTTTCAGCTTTGAGGACTCTCCGCAGCCGATCGTCCCTGATCAGCACCACTCAGTCGAGCCGCCTTTTATTATACAGTCAGCTTTTGACGAGCTTGAGGCTACTCTTCAGCATACAATAGCTTAGGGTGTCGATACTTCATGCTCCAACCCCCGCCCCGACACAGTGGTGACAGAGGTTCCTGCTCCATCTACATCTGTTCGGCCTTCAGCAGGATCCCTCTCAACTATCATTGACGCCATTGTAGCCGTGCACGACTCTTCCGACTTCGAGTCCAATGATTCTCAGTTTGTAGTGCGACCTTCTTTGACAACGTTGCCTCCTCCATCTCCTTTGTCCCCGGATGCTTAGTAGGGTTCTCTTTTTGGTGCTTAGATGCCAAAGGGGGAGAGAGAGTCTAGTGATATGGGGAGTTGGGAGAGGGAGTTTAGGACTTTGGATAGTCATGTTCGAGTTTGGGTAGTTAGGTTCGTGGGTAGTTAGGTTCGGCTTGTTGGATCTCATGGATTTTGATGTAATGATAGACTATTTGGTTTCTCTCTTAATGTGTTTTTCTTGTCATCACATTGTGTTTAATTTCTTGCTTGTTCAATTCTTATTCAATCAATGGGGGCAACGCGGCCTAGGACGCTCTGTCATCATTATAGCCTTCAGCTTCCTTGATCTCCATATAGTCTTCTCTAACTGAGCAGCATTTAATATTGGAAACAACAAGTGTGAGTACATAATGTAATCTGTAAGTGTAGGAAAGTATGATATGAGGGCTTAAGCCAAGAAAAGGTTAGACACTAGTTTACTACACTAAGCAACCTTAACTTATAACTCCAAGAAACAGGCATCCTATTTACTAAGTGTGAAGACACACACTACTACAGAACTGGGCATATATGTCAGCCCATCACTGCTGGTTCCTCACGGGTCGGCAGTGATGAGGTATCACTGCTGGTTCATTAGCCGTGTGAGAAGAATCAGCTATCGTGGCTTATGAATCGGCAGTGGTAAGGGTGATCACTGCCGGCTGATGGATTGAGCCGGCAGTAATGCACCCACACCTCATCACTACAGGCTTAATCTACTGACCGTCAGTGATATCTCTACATCACTGTCGACGGATTATATGAGTTGGCACTGATATCCTCCTCTTCCCCACCTTCTTCTACCTCGAGCTAACAAAGCCATTTCAGTACTCTCTCCCTCACAAAATCTCTTATGGCAAGAACCATTTCATCCCTTTTTCCGCATTGATTCCCCCACCACTCAATCTCAATTTTGGTCAAGGAGGTCTAGATGAGCTCTCTCTAGCTATCCAAACAAAATCCCTTCTTTCCTCTCCATTTGCTCATTTGCCCTTTCTTCATTTTTTAGGACAAGTGAACTCTGGATTTTCCCCCAACAGCAAGCAAGTTTTTAGCAGGAGCCTCTTGAGCTCAAGTAAGTTGAAATCCCCAAGGTTAATCCTATATTTAGCATATTTTAACTCAAAAAGTTACCTGAAAAACTAAAGTTGATCTCATCCCTATAGAGACCTAGGCAAATATTCAAAGTTGATCCTAATGAACCATAGGAATAAATTTAGAAGTCTACAATATAGAAACTTTAGGTATGAGCATATTTATTTTTGATTTTTAATGAATTAAAAAAATTAGCCATGCTATTTAGGTATGTAGCAAGATCCAATGCGTATATGATACCTGGGCCCCAGGGGGGTATACTTTATTTAATTAGCAACCTCCAATATAGAAACTTTAGGTATGAGCGTATTTATTTTTCATTTTCATTAATGAGTCCTAGATAAGGGTTCAATAAAGAAAATTTCTAGGGATGGCACCAACAAATACTCATCAGAAGCGGACACGAAAGCATATAAAAGGCGCTCCTCTAACCCGGGCCAATTGTTAGTGGGAGATGGTGAGGTAATTTATTTGTTGGTGATCGTAAAATCTTTTAGATATTTTGAATTTGGATTTACAATAATTTTACAATAATGATATAATTGTAGATGGACAGAAGATGGATGTACGATACGAGCTGTGTGAGTGCAAAGTACAAGAACGACGTGGAGGGGTTTCTTGTAGTAGCCGCAGTGCACAAGTCAAATACACAATCTCAATACATCTGTTGTCCATACGTCAATTGCGAGAACAAGAAGCAGTTCTCCACCAACTAGCAGATATATTACCACTTGATGCCAAGAGGCTTATGCCTGGCTATACACATTGGACCGAGTAAGATGAAGCTGAGATCGTACAGGAAGGGCAATACGTCGGAAGAGAAGATGAAGACATGTGCACCGATATGCCGATTGATGAATACATTGATATGCTGCCTACCAGAGATACGTTGACCGATGATGATCTAAAGAAAATGTTGGCCAACACTGACGTTGATGATCTGAAGCATATGTTGAAAGAGAGTTTCAAAAGTTACTTTCTGTGATCATAATGAAGGGTGAATCTCCCTATGTACGTCATGATCATAATGAAGGGCGAATCGTTAAGACAAAGTAGCTACATTGTATTAATTACTATGTATTAATTTGTTTTAGATGCAATTATACCTTACTTTTGTTATGGAAGCTTTAATTTCTCTACGCGCGCGTGAAATTAAAAGAATTTTTTTGCATCCTGCGGTACAAACAGTGAAAAGGATTTCACTCCCGGTGGACATATTGGGACGGCAGTGAAACTACTTTCACTGTCGATGGATTTATTAAGCCAGCGTGAAAGTAGTTTCACGGACGGTCATTCTATTGAGCCAACAGCGAAGGTACTCTTTCAAATTTAAATAATATGTATTAGGATTTTAGGTCAACAAAATGTTAATAAATATAAATAGTACAAACTCAATAAAAAAACTCTTGAGTAGCGTAGCAGTTTGTTTGTTCTTACTTGGTGCAGGTCGTGGGTTCGATTCTCTAGGAGCGTGTGCGAAACTAAAACAAATTTTTTGCACCCCACGGTACCAACAGTGAAAGGGGTTTCACTGCTGGTGGACATATTGGACCAGTAGTGAAACTACTTTCACTACCGGTTGTCTTTATTGGGCCGGCAGTGAATTCACTGCCGGTGCTCAAATTGAGTCGGCAGTGAAAGCCCTCCCCTGTACAATTGCTCGACGCCCGCCCTTTGACACTTAAAAATATTTTCCCGGCCTGTGCCCTTCATGCCAAAATGCCTCCCATCGCCTCCTCCCCAACACCACCATCCCCGTCATGGAGGCCGTCGTCCCTATCATGGAGGCCGCCGTCCCCAAAGCCCCGTCATCCCCGTCCCTAAGGCTGCTGTCCCCTTCCCCGGAGCCCTGTCGTCCACGTCCTGGAGGCCACCATCTCCGTCCCTGATGTCGCCGTCCCCTGTCCCGCTCGTGCCGTCGTCGTCCGTGGTCGCCCGTCTCGCCGACCGATAGAGCGAAGGTAAATTTTATCATCACCTCCCTCCCTACTTTGTTAATCTGGACAGCATGTTACATGTGCTTTATGCTCTGTGATGAAAGAATGCACTGAGACTGGGCTTGATTTCTGAGAACACTAACATAGACCTAGATGATACTTGTTGTATGTTTGGTTCTGTACCTGTACACTGAGAAATCCATGTTGGTTTGGCTATCCAGTGCAATACATATTAAATTGATCCCTGGATGTGTGCTGCTATGAGTTCAAAGTCTGTCTAATATACTTGATACTTGGTAAATAGTTATGTTAGCTTCTCTGAGCAGTCATTTTGCAAACTGATATTCAGTTCTCATACAACGACACTTTCTTATTTGTTCTGTTTAGAGTTTGTGCACTTTGTTGGCATAGCAACCATGTCCATGATGATGTCTTAAGTTTTGAAGAACTAGATCAGGTTCTATGTGCTAGCTGAAATCTCAGAAACATTGCCCTATCTATGATATATTCACTAGAACAATTAGGGAGCAGAACTTTAACAGTTTTGGGGCCTATTGTTACTCAATATCTGAGAGCACTTTTACACAAATTATGTTCCTGTTGTCCATTACTTTCTGTATACTTTCTGCATATTCTCTAAAATTTAGGACTGCTATGACATGGTATGCTGTTCATTGTGGTCGGCAAAGTGGAGTATTCTCCAGTTGGGAGGAATGCCACGCACAAGTTAATGGATTTAAAGGAGCATGTTACAAAGGATACAAGTCTAAACATGAAGCTGTTGCGGCATATAACAGTCAAATCATTCAAGCTGAGCTAAAATTAGCTAACTTCAAAAATAAGAAGTGTGATGTCACGTGCAAAGATGTTATAATTCTAGTTCTAGTTGTAATCATCATTATTTTGTTATGTAAGATGATGTGACTTGTAAGATCAATATGTCAATTTTCAGTACCTTTATGACTATTTTGCTAAGATGTGACATCTTTTTGTTAAATGTGGTCATAATGTACTCAATTACAATATTGTATGTGTATGAATTCTATGTATCGACTCCTTCATGGTTATCGCACTCTTTCGATAGCCTCTCTCCCTTCCTCATCGGCTTTATATCTATCTGTAGAATACTCAACCGCTCATTGTCATCGCATGCAGAACTTCTAGGAAGGGATGACACCACCAACCACTAATCCGGCCCAGGTGCCAGAAGGTGATGTAGTGCTACCCTCAAACATTAAAAAAGGTAGCTTGAGCCACTACCTCAACCTTGAACAAACAGACGCCTGTGGAGGCGATGAGGTAATTCATAAGTAGATGAATGCATCTGTTCTATATATTATTGTATAGGTTCCCAATAGTTTTTTCGCTTATGCGCAGGTGCTTGATGCTCCGGAGGGTCACGACAACGAGCAATCCCAGGAGTGGCATTGTGTCTGAGGTCCCTAGAAGATGACTACGGGACGATTTGTGATCACAGATGTCTCACCAGTATGGGAGCCAACTGCACCTGAGAGAGTTCTGGGGCCATACAAGTTAGTCTATGGGATTGCTGTTACGGATCACGTACCCATCAGCTACAGATTGTGGATTGGCAAACGAGATGATCATCACGTGGATCTTGATTCGATCAAGAACGACATCTTGTAACCCAAGATATTAGAGAAGTTCGACTTCCTTGAAGGAACAGATATGGAAGTAGTTAAGCATAACACAATGACGTGAAGGAGGAGCAAGAAGTTGTGGCCCGTCAGTGCGCCCAAGTGGAGGAGGGTGAGAGGCTGGCCTGTCAGTTGTGCACTGTGGAGGAGCAAGAAGCAGCCTCTCGTAAGCGTACCCAGGAGGAGGAGAACAAGAGGGTGGCCCATCAGTGTGCTGCGGAGGAGGTCGAATGCTCAAACCGTACTAGCGTTTAGGAGTTGGACTTCAATGTCTTTGACACGCCGGCGAGCCTAGAGCTTAGATGACGCCGTGGTCGATCAGGCATGGACAGGTCCTCTGCTCCACCACCATTGGCCCCTGCGTCCCCGCATGTACAAACGCCATCAGCCGTCCGCACAGAGATGCGGTTCTTATCGCGGGAGAGGTAGAGGGATACTAGACCGGCTCAACTCGACTGACTTTTCAGGGGGGGCACCTATGAGAACTATTATGTATATATGTGTGACATAATTACTATGTATTAATGAAGGTGTCTTATTATTGATTTACATTACATATGTCTCATTGTATGCATGTATTGAGTGCGAGATAGACGGAGAGATCGAGGAGAAAGGGACGACAGAGAGGGAGGATATGGCCGGAGTAGAAGGGGAAAGGCATAACACTGCTAGCTGAAGCTTTGAGCCGGCAGTGATAACCCCTTTCATTGCTGGTCCACAGAGCCGACAGTGATAGTCCCTGACTATCACTGCCCATTACCCACTGTCGGCACCAAAACTGGCAGTGAAGGGGATTTTGGAGCCAGCAGTGAAGGGGGTTTCTGTAGTAGTGACAACTTAAACAAGAGGAACAGCTCATCGGATTTCATCTGACTACCAAACTCACCTAATATTACATATCTGACTACCATAAGTCACCAGGTAATCTCATTACCCGGCTACCCGACCATCGATACGAGAACCCTGATCCCAACTAATCAAAAAGAAATCCAAGCCCGCTCTTGATCGTGAGCACAGTTGATCGATCAGATTAATACTCTGCAGAGTTTGCACACTTTACCCACGAATTATGATTACATCACTCGCATTACCAGGTGAGAGTCTCTATGTTGCCATGTTGATCAAACACTTGCACACTTTCTATGGTGTGCTGCAGGAGATCACTACAAGACTTTTACAAAGCTCCCGCCGATCCATAGGTACCCACTAAGGTTTCAGCACTAACAACGATTTCATCACTGCAAAAGCCCCCTCTTATGCCACTCAACCAGTCCCTAGGACCACTGGTGCCCACAGAATCGGAGGAGTGGCTAATTAATTAGCCAAGCCATACCCATATAGGTCTCGTGGTTGCGCTATTTAGCCAGTTACATGCTTCAAGAACCAGTCCCTAGGACCCCACATAGGAACATACACATTCCCACTGTGCAGCACAACACATGCGCCTTCTTGCACCATTCTCAAACAAACCATCCTGTTATGATCCCTATACTATGTTGCTACAAAAGATTACCACACCTGATTCATGTTGCATAAACATTAGTCAATTTTAACTCATAACTCAACCATGACAGCGACTAGCATATCTAGCCTTTATTTCCCATGACTTGATCAACGGTGATAAGGATAATCAGACAATTGCTAGTAAACCCTATACAAAGGTTTCCAATTTAGACAAGCATGCATGAAGGATAAACAACTATCATAGAAACCCTAAGATGGGTGCAAAATGAGCAAGGACACTTGCCTGGCTGCTGCCCAATTATCTTCGTAAACTCGGTTCTAGCAATCTTAAAGTCTCGATGTTATAGCTCATCGAATCTCTAGAAACAACATATTCTGCTCACAAGATCTATCGACAAAAGAGAAAGCACAAAATAACTAAGAAACAATACATCAAACAGAGACAACACATCATAAAAACCTTATGATTGGATAGGGTACGATTTTAGAAGAAATTGGGTGCAAGAACAGCTTAAATCAGAGTTCAGAAGGAGGAGAACAGGCTTTCAGAAGATTAAATTAGGGTTAAAAGGAAAAATGAGACAGAGCAGGGGAATTTGGTATGGACGAGTCAGCCTGGTGTGCTCTCGGCGTCACCAGTGAGGAAAAGGCCTGGGGTTGATTGAGATGGTGCAGACGGAGTCGCTGCACAGCCATGAACTCATGGAGAGCTCAGTTTGACTTGAGGTACAGAAGGACACGCATACCAGCGAGCTGAAGGCAACGAGGTGCACGTTTAGATGGTGACAGCGATGACAATGATGATCACTAATGTTGACGTTGAGTAGCAATGGTGTTTCACAAATCAAGGAGAGCATGGTGTAGAACACGGGAAGACAAGCTTGGTTTTATAGTTGGTCTTGGGTAGAGAGGTTTCGAGATAGCGGCAAAACAACGACAAATGCTACCAGGTTCTATGGTGATCGTGCACAGACACAGCGAAGAAGACATTCACGTTCCTAGAGATTGGCTCTGATATTCAAGAAACAATTTGAATATAAGTTTTTGATATTTCTTAGAACACGTTTTGACAAGGCAGAACAACCGGGCACTAACAAGAGTCGGCGGAGGCTTCGGACGGTAGTGCCGGGATTGGGGCTCGCTTTCCAAATATGATGCTGCAAATACTGGTGCGCCCTCCTGGGGTCGAGCAGAAAACATGATTCAAATGTTGTGATATGCTTGGCGCATCAAGACGGCTGCTGGATTGATGGGGAATGCAGATGCATTCTGGATGCTTGCGCAGAACACACTAGACAAGGGGGTAGTGGTGCAGCGACCACAAAATTGTTGGCGTCGATGCTTTTCTAGCTGAACTACTTTTATGGATTGTTTAGGATAACTAGGGGCATGTCTCCGTGAAAGGGATCGGTGATTGGAGCTTCGGTTCATCAGGGAACGCGACTGAAATTCTAGGTGCACATGACGTGTGCAAGAACTGGGCAGAAGGCATTGCGATGTCGAGAACGGGGGCTCCGTTGCAGCTTTGTACAAACCAATTTTGGGAGGATGTATAGGACTAGCAAGGGCACATGTTAGCCAAAGGACTCATGGATTGGAGTGCTAGTTCACCGGGGAACACGATATGAATCTGTGCTGCACGTGCAGAACTTGTCCAGACTTGGGCAGCGGCACGGTGATCGTAATCTTAGCAGCGTCAGTGCTCTAATAGCTGATCTGGTTGGTGAGGGTGTGGGGAACATCTAGGGACACGTCTCGGTCAAAGGGCATGGCGATTCGAGCTCTGATCGGTCGGGGAACGCTGATGCCATTCGCAATGGCACGCGTGTCCGCGACGGCGAAGACCGTAGCGGTGCACCGACGTATCCGTGGGGATGGGGGTTTGGCTAGGGATCACTTGGGACAACGACACAGGGGAAAGGAGGAGGGGAAGGGGCTAGTCCTCACCTTGCTATGATGGTCGGGGAGGAGGTCGTCGGGGTGCCAAACGTGAGCATCGGCGGCAACGTGTTGCGTTGGAGTTCCGGCTCGTGTTCCCATTGTATCGCTGCTGATCCAAGGGAGCGCTCCTATGGTCATATACAAGATATGATAGGACGCACTGTGATGTGGGTGGCACGGCTTGATCTTTGCTGAATCATCAGAAACGCCGACGACATCCCCAGAGCGCACAATGGACGCACCCAGGTGCCGGGCAGCGGCCGCGGTGATGTAGATTCCCCTTTGCTCCTCTAGCCATACTGCTTCAAGGAGTTGTGTGCACCGACCAGGGGCACACCTTGGTGAAAAATCATGGCATTTGGATGGGTGGATTGCCGGGAACATGGATGCCAACTATCAACGGCATGGCGGCCAACGACGGCAGCGTCAACGCACGGGTAGGGCAACAGCTGTGGCTATGATTTGGGGGGAATGGGAAGGGGCAAGGGAGGGTTTGGAGCTCCTATTTGTAGCTTGGGTGGTGCTGGCCATGAAATGGGGAAAGGAAACGGCCGGAGATGGAATACGAAACGAACGGGTGGAAGATGAAATGGACAGCTATGGTTCGAGGATGATATCTCCACCGTCCGAACACCACATTGGACGTTTTTGGACTGTATCTTCTAGTGCTCGAAAAGATCTACAACTTTGTATTCATTGGAATTTCTGGAAATGCCATCTTGATTTACAAAATTGCATAAAAAGATAAACTGTTTCAATTCAGCATTATCTACGCAGCACTGATCTCGGGGGCAATAACTCCGAGACTTCCATAGGTGCACATCGAAGCTCTGAAGGAGACCTACAACTTTAGTATTGTCAAGATTTGCATATGAGGCCGTCTTGAACTCCGAATTTGATTGAGAAGACGAGGCTGGCGATGAGGAGTAAAATGGCAGCCAACTTCAATTGCCATTATGGCTATTAGAGACATTTAGAGCAGCAGTTTTTGATATTGAATTGAGAAGAATAAAGACTGGATTGATGTGGGGGATTGAATGAAGAAATGATGGGGGGGGAGAGGGGAGGGCAAGTGCCATGGAGATGGCCAGTTGGGCGGCTGTGGTTGCCAGGCGAATAGAAGACATTATTCTGGCTTTAGCACACATGTGGGCTGTCCTGCTAGCAATCCAATGTGATGCAAGGTTGATGGCATGTTGTTGGTCTGGAGCCACATGCTAGAGAGAAAACATTGAGGAAAGGTAGTGCACGTTGGGTTGGATCAAAAGGGACGTGAGATGAGATTGTCCATGGAGTTTTTTGGATGATATGGGAAAAATAGAACAAGATTTATCCAACCTTGAAATTCTTTAACCTATTCTACTATTTTATAAATACATTTTTCATCACACAAAATAAATTCTTTTTAAACTCTAAAATTTATTTGAAAAGCTTTCAAATTTTAGGAAAATTATTATTTAATTGTTTTAAAAATGCTCACAACCCAAAATTGAAATTTTGGGGTGTGACACTTGACAAGCGGGAAAGTAAATTCCAAGTTCTCATTCATACATCAAGAACCCTGGAGCTTCTACACATGGATCTCTTTGGACCAACTACCTAGAAAAGTCTTAATGATAATCTTTATTGCCTTGTCATTGTTGATGATTATTCGAGATACACTTGGGCTTTCTTTTTAGATAATAAGAGCAAGACTATTGGGATCTTCAAGAAGTTTGCTAAAAGGGCTCAAAATGAGTTTGGAGCCAAAACTATGAAGATCTGAAGTGACAACGGCACGAAATTTAAGGACACTCAAATTGAATATTATTGTGATGATAGAGGCATCAAGCATGAGCTTTCTTCAACCTACACACCTCAAACCTTGATCACTCTTGCAAGAGCAATGCTAGATGAGTATGGTACACCAGAGAAGTTTTGGGTGGAAGCAATCAATACGGTGTGTTATGCATCCAACCGAGTGTATCTCCACTGATTTTTAAAGAAGACATCATACGAGCTTCTTATTGGGAGGAAACCCTATATCTCATACTTTTGGGTGTTTGGGTGTAAGTGCTTTATCTACAAGAAAAGAGAGTGCCTAGGCAAGTTTGAAAAATGTTGTGATATTGGTTTTCTTGCTGGTTATGTGTCTCCAAAGCATATCGGGTATTCAACAATGGCTTGTGATGTGGAGTTTGATGAATCGAATGGCTCCCAAAGAGATGGTATTTCTTGTAGTGATGTAGGTGATGAACCTTTGAGATATGTGATGAAGAATATGGTGATTGGGGATTTCAAGCCTAAGGAGGATGATGAAGAGGTACCTTCTACTTCCACTCCACACATCCATGGTGCCCTAAAGTTGATCAAAATGATGAAAAAGATGATCAACCACTTCCATCACAAGATGTTCATATCTCTAAAGAGGAAGCTCAAGCTCAAGCTCAAGCTCAAGATGTTGGACCACCATAAGACACACCTCAAGAACTACAAGTGAAGCAAACACGCATTTCTAATAATCCTCCAAATGACTTGAATATTAGGAGTCTATCTAGGGGAGTAAGAACTTGCTCTCGTCAATATGCTTTATTTTATTAACATTATTTGTTTGTCTCTTGTTTGGTACCCACACATATAAATGAGGTCCTTAAAGATCCAGATTGGGTAATTTCTATGTAAGAAGAACTTAACAACTTCACCTGCAATGAAGTATAGATACTTGAAGAAAGACCTTAAGATAAGAATGTGATTGGAACCAAGTGGGTCTTCCGTAACAAGCAAGATGAACATAGTGTGGTGGTACGAAGCAAGGTAATACTAGTCGTGCAAGGTTTTGCACAAGTTGAAGGTTTGGATTTTGGCGAAACATTCTCTCTCGTGGCAAGGCTTAAAGCCATCTGTATCCTTTTTGCATTTTCTTCACATCATAACATTAAGCTTTATCAAATGGATGTGAAGAGTACAATCTTAAATGGCTTCATTAATGAACTTATCTATGTTGAACAACTCCCCGATTTCTAAGAGTCTAGATATCCTAATCATGTTTATAAGTTGCACAAGGCGTTTTATGGACTCAAGCAAGCAACAAGAGCTTGGTGTGAACGCCTACGTGACTTCCTCATCAACCAAGGATTCTAGATCGGGAGGGTGGACACTACATTATTCACAAAAATTATTAACAATTCTTATGTCAAATTTATATTGATGATATAATATTTGATTCAACTAACAAAGAGTTTTGCAAGAAATTTGGTGACATGATGTCTAGGGAGTTCGAGATGTTAATGATTGGCAAGCTCAACTACTTTCTTGGTTTTTCAAATCAAACAATTGAAGGAATGGACTTTCATCCATCAAGAGAAGTATACGAGGGATATCCTAAAGAAGTTCAAGATAGATGATTGCAAGCCAATTAAGACCCCCATGCCTACTAATGGATATCTCGACTTAGATGAAACAGGTAAACTGGTTGATCAAAAGTTTTGTCATCTATGATTGGGTCGCTTCTTTACCTTACCACATCTAGACCAGATTATTATGTTTAGTGTATGCATGTGCTCTCGCTTTCAAGCTAATCCTAAGGAATCACATCTTTGCACAGTTAAGAGGATCCTTAGTTACCTAAAGCATTCACTTAGCATAGACTTGTGGTACCCCAAAGGTGCTAGTTTTCTACTCTTGGGTTACTTGGATTTGGACTTTGCCGGAGGCCATGTGGATTGTAAGAGTACTTTGGGTGGGGGCTACTTGCTAGGGCGATCTCTAGTCTCATGGCCTTCTGAAAAGCAAAACTTTGTAGCCTTGTCCACTGCAGAAGCCGAATATATAGCTGCCGGAGCATGTTATGCTCAAATCCTCTATATGAAATAAACCTTGTTAGACTTGGGTGTTCGTTAAAAGAATGTTCCACTCCTTTGTGACAATGAGAGTGCCGTAAAATTGCAAACAATCCTATTCAACACTCTCGTACAAAGCACATTGATATCCGTCATCACTTCCTTAGAGATCATGTGGCTAAACACTGCAGAAGAAGCCTAAGATGCACAAGATGTGGTGCTTGGTACGTTCTTTGTCAACTCAAATCCAGCATCAGTTTTATTTGATTCAGGAGCATCACATTCTTTCATCACCACACGATATGTTGTAAAATATAATCTGCCAATTGTGCTGATGAATCAGCAAATGATAATTAGTTCTTCTGGAGGAGAAATGAACGCATAATATATATGCTCAAAGCTAACCCTTAATATAAGGGGGGTAGACTTCTTAGCCAACCTTATTGTTCTGGAATCTAGTGGTGTTGATGTTATTTTGGGAATGGACTGGCTAGCAAAATACAAAGGAATTATAGACTACGCTAGAAGAGTAGTTCAAATGATCAACAGAGAAGGCACTCAAAGTAGAGTTTGTTACAACTGTTCCATCAGCAGAGAAATGCTCACTCAATCAAATAAAGGGTATTCCTACGGAAGAGATTAATGTGGTGAATGAGTTCATGGATGTCTTCCCTGATGACTTGCCACGTATGTCGCTAGACCGTGAAATAGAGTTTGTAATTGAGTTAGTACCCGAAACTGCTCATATATATAAGAGACCCTATATAATGGATGCCAATCAACTATCTGAGCTCAAGGAGCAAATCCAAGAGCTATGAGACAAAGGGTTTATCCGCCCCAATTCTTCACCCTGGGGAGCCTCAGTCATCTTTGTACCAAAGAAGGATGGAACACAAAGGATGTGCATAGACTATCGAGCCCTTAATGAAGGAACCATCAAGAACAAATATCAATTGTCCCGCATTGAAGATCTGTTTGACCAGCTAAAAGGAGCATGTGTGTTTTTCCAAGATTGATCTTCGGACTAGATATCATCAGTTGAAGATTCGTGCTTCAAATATTCCAAAGAATGCGTTTGTTACCCAGTATAGATTGTATGAGTACACAGTAATGTCTTTCGGGTTGACAAATACCCCAGTGTACTTCATGTATCTGATGAATAAGGTCTTCATGGAGTAAGGTCTTCATGGAGTTTTTGGACAAGTTCGTCATGGTATTCATCGATAATATCCTGGTTTTCTTGAAGAACAAGGAAGAGCACGAGGAACACCTAAGATTGGTATTGTAGAAACTCAGGAAGAACCAGCTTTATGCCATGTTGAGCAAGTATGAGTTCTGGTTGAAGGAAGTACCCTTGCTAGGTCATATTATTTCAACAAGAGGTGTATCTGTGGACCCATTTAAAGTGAAGGATGTCCTAAACTGGAAACCCCTACAGAACGTTTCAGAGATCTGTAGTTTCTTATGTCTAGCAGGATATTACTGTCGGTTTAAGAAGGTTTCTCCAAGATAGCGAAGCCAATGACGGAACTGCTAGAGAAAGGAGTAGAGTTCAAATGAACAGCTGCTCAAGAAGCTAGTTTCAATGAGTTGAAGAAAAGCTTAACCTCGGCTCCAGTTCTAATTATGCCAAACACCTGGAAGCCGTTTTAGTGTATTGTGACACGTCTCGACAAGAGTTAGGATGCTTATGCAAGAAGGTTATGTGATAGAGTATGCGTCTAGGCAGTTGAGGAAACATGAGGAAAACTACCCGACCCATGATTTGGAGTTAGCTGCAGCAGCTCATGCCCTAAATATTTGGAGGCACTACCTCGTCAGCAACCGATGTGAAATATATATGGATCATAAAAGTCTAAAATATATTTTCACCCAACCGGATCTTCGTCAACATAGATGGCTGAATTGATCAAGAACTACGATGTAGGAATACATTACCACCCTAGTAAAGCAAATGTTGTAGCAGATGCCCTGAGCAGGAAGGGTTATTGCAATATGGCTGTTACGAGGGAGATGATGAGGACATACTTTCCACGGATACACGCATTCCTCCTACCACAAAACACGCTGAACAGGTGATAGAAGGATCAATAACGCGAGCACGAGCACGCCAACTTAATCATCAGGTTAACTTGTTCCTAGGGCTATCCATAAATGTTAAAAGAATGGATTACTATTTAACAATTGTGATGAATTTATTGTTCTTAGGAACCAGGGAGAAGAACCACACAAGCCCAAGTATATAAGTGGAGGTGAGTTCAATTCGAATTCGGCCCTCTTGACAGCAGCAAATGATAAAGGTCATAACTGTTGATTCCGAAGGATTCTCGGGAACCAAGAGTACTTGATGGAAAGATAATTTCGTCTACTTTAAGATGGATCCGGCCTCATCTCGAAATTCCTCCTGAGCTATCCGGAATCGTTAAAGAGAGTCGCATCTGTTTTCCAGTCCGAATCAAACTTGGGCCTTGTATTAGAGTCCAATTTGGCTTCCTGTGTTTTGGCCGAAACTTCTCCTCTTCTATCTCATAAATAGATAGCCGCACCCTTTTCTAGGGTTTGGGTTTTGATAGAATAGATCTACCTTTTGCTACTTCGCCTTGTAAATGCGTGTGTCGACTATACCGCCCGATTACTTGTTTTCGGAACTTCGCCACTTCTATTTTTAGATTGTGCTCTTCATCTATATTCGCAATTTTTGCTCGTTTTTGTTCATCTTGTTTTTGCTCGGTCTTCGATTGCTTGCAGGAACAAATACCCTCATGGTTAGGTTGATCGTGCTTCGAAAGATCACGAACAACTTCTGGAGGTTGTGTATCGATCGCTAAGGCGTAGCGTTCTTGGACAGTGTAGTCAGATCGTCAACGTCTATTTCACCTAAATCGACATCTACCCCTCTCATCGAAAGTTTGGGACCAGCGCATCTATCAAGTGGTATCAGAACAACTGCAACCACCACCCCCAGAACCATCGCTGCTGCAATCCTCTCCACCACCACCACCAGAACTATCGCCGTGTTTATTTACATTATCTGCTCACAAACTGAGTTGTAATCCACAAGTGTGAGATCCTTGAAAAAACAAAGAAAAAAAGAGCAGAAGTATACCCCTGGTCAAAAAAAAAGTTTTGTGCTGTGAGTTGTTTGTTTGGGAGTTCTTTTTGCCTCAGTGGAGGATTTTGAGCTTTTACAAAAAAAAGAAAGAAAAAAAAGAGTGAGAAAAAAGAAAAGACGATGAAGAAGGAAAAAAACAATTTAGAAGCTTGTGCTTGTGTTTTCTGTTTCGCTTCTGATCAGTGACTTTGTTTGTGCCGAGGCTTGTGTCTCTAGTACAGTCTAGCCTAGGACCAACACGGTACCATCGTTGAACGATTATTCAACTTGTTTTGACTTACGTGGTTCTAGTTTTTCCTTGCTACACTTTAAACCTACCTAGAGCTCCACAAATATGACTACTACTTCACAAGAACTAGCGACTGCAGCATTTATACAACCATTCCCTGGAGGTTGTTCCTATCTTTTCGGCTGCTATCACCTCCTGTTTAGCTAGTAAGAACAAGTAAGAGCTTGGTTGAACAGGTTGAGAGTGAGAGAATTGACATACCCAAATTCGAGTAGTTCATAGGGCACATTTGACGAGGACATCACTCCTTATCTAGACGGTATACCATGTTGTCCCAATTGGATCATAGAATTTTCGGTTTGGAGACAATTAAAGATTTGTATGCTACTGATTTGGACTTTAAAGAAGTGATAGAACATTGTAAAGAAGGAAGGGAATGGAATAAATATGTCTTGAATGATGGTTTGCTCTATCGTGCTAATAAGCTATGCGTTCAAGCTAGCTCCGTTCATCTTTTGTTGTTGCAGGAGGCACATGGAGGAGGTTTGATGGCGCATTTTGGAGCAAAGAAGACCGAAGATGTGCTGGCCGCCCACTTCTTTTGGCCAAAGATGAGACGTGACGTCGAGCGCTACGTGTCACGCTGCACTACTTGCAATAAAGCTAACTCTCGCTTAAATCCACATGGTCTTTATATGCCTCTTCCTGTTCCTAGTGTACCTTGGGAGGATATTTCTATAGACTTTGTTTTAGGGTTGCCTAGAACAAAGAGGGGGAGGGATAGTATTTTTGTAGTTGTGGATCGTTTTTCAAAAATGGCACATTTTATACCTTGTCACAAGAGCGATAATGCTACAAATTATTCGGCTACATGGGGTGCCCAATACCATTGTCTCATATCACGATGCGAAATTTTTGAGTCACTTTTGGAGGTCACTTTGGAATAAATTGGGAACGAAGCTACTGCTTAGCAGAACCAAGCCAGCGTAGCAAAACTGAAGCTTGGGAAGAGTGTTTACCTCATATAGAGTTTGCTTACAACAGGTCCGTCCACTCCACCACCAAGGTAAGTCCGTTTCAGGTTGTATATGGTTTTAATCTACGTGCTCCTATTGATTTGCTACCTTTGTCTACTTCTGAAAAGTTGAATTTTGATGCTAAGACACGTGCTGAACTGATTCTTAAAATGCATGAATTAACTAAAGAAAATATTGAGAAGATGAATGAAAAATATCGTGCTTATGGTACACAGGGTAGGAAACATTTAACTTTTGAACCGGGTGATCTTGTTTGGTTACACTTGCGTAAAGATCGTTTTCCCGAGTTGATGATGTGCACACGTCCATGGATCACGTGTGACGAGTAGATGTGTCCCGATATTTCTATGGACTTTGTTTTATGGTTGCCTAGAACAAAGAGGGGGAGGGATAGTATTTTTGTGGTTGTGGATCGTTTTTCAAAAGTGGCACATTTTATACCTTATCACAAGAGCGATGATGCTACAAACATAGCTGATTTGTCTTTCAGGGAAATTATTCGCCTACATGGAGTGCCCAATACCATTGTCTCAGATCGCGATGCGAAATTTTTGAGTCATTTTTGGAGGTCACTTTGGAATAAATTGGGAACTAAGCTACTATTTTCTACTACATGTCATCCCCAAACCGATGGACAAACGAAGGTCGTTAACCGCACGTTATCTACCATGTTGCGGGCTATTTTGAAGAAAAACTTGAAGCTTGGGAAGAGTGTTTACCTCATATAGAGTTTGTTTACAACAGGTCCGTCCGCTCCACCACCAAGGTAAGTCCGTTTCAGGTTGTATATGGTTTTAATCTACGTGCTCCTATTGATTTGCTACCTTTGTCTACGTCTGAAAAGTTGAATTTTGATGCTAAGACACGTGCTGAACTGATTCTTAAAATGCATGAATTAACTAAAGAAAATATTGAGAAGATGAATGAAAAATATCGTGCTTATGGTACCCAGGGTAGGAAACATTTAACTTTTGAACCGGGTGATCTTGTTTGGTTACACTTGCGTAAAGATCGTTTTCCCGAGTTGAGGAAATCTAAATTGATGCCTCGAGCTAATGGTCCTTTTAAAATACTCGAGAAGATTAATGATAATGCATATAAGCTTGAGTTGCCTGCAGATTTCAGGGTTAGTCCCACATTTAACGTTTCAGACTTAAAGCCGTATGTGGGAGAAGAAGATGAGATTGAGTCGAGGACGACACCAATTAAAGAGGGGGAGGATGATGAGGACATCACTCCTTCACGCACCACAAATATTCCTCCTCCCGCTGCTGTAATTCAAGGTCTTTTGACAAGAGCTTGTGCACGAGAACTTAATTATCAGGTCAACTCGTTCGTCGTTGTCCATACAAATGTTTCTAAGGATTGGATTCTACTAACTTATTGCGATGATTTTATTATCCTTAGGAACCTAAGAGAAGATCCATATAAGCACAAGTGTAACCGGAGGACTGACGCGCATAAATCCAGTTCTGTCCCCAAGATCAATTCGGAATCGAAATTACAGACAACACCAAATTCAAACGACCATAACTCTTGATTCCGAAAGGTGGTCGAGGCCCATGAGTACTTGTTGGAAAGGACGCGGAGTCTACTTTCATACGGATCCGACCTCATCTCCAAATACCTTCTGTGCTGTCCGGAATCGGCAAAACAAGTTGCGTCGCTCTTCCAATTCGAATCAGTTTGGGCCTTGGGCCTTGTAATTGAGTTGTATTCGAGCTCCATCAGTTGTGGCCGAATCCTTTCTCCTCCTAGATTATAAATAGATAGCCGCCCCCTTTTCTAGGGTTTAGGTTTTGCTTAGATTACAACTAGACAATTTGTCAGTTTTTCACTGTTCATCGGTTTTTGGAACCCCAACTCGTGTGTTTCATCTTTGTTAGCAATTCAGATTGCATCTTCCTTGTTCTTGTGAGTTGCTTCGATTGCTTGCAGGAACAATAACGCTCGTGGTAAGGTCGATCGCATGCGAGCGTGGTTGATAACGACAGTCGTGCGGGTGTAACGAATTGCGAGGTGACAATCTGCGGGTTGAAAGCCTCCAAGCGTCAACGTCCTCACGACGAAATCAATCGACCCTATCGGAAGATCGGGCCGCTGTTATCATCACGTGGTACCAGAGCCTCAGTTGCCCGATAGGTAACTTTGTATCCCCTTTTGTTAGATTAAATTTGCCATCGTCCTAGAATCTAGAAAATTAACCCCCCCCCCCCCCCCAAAAAATTATTCATCGTCTTCCGCTGTCCTACAACCCCTTTGTGCCGTGCAATTTTCAGTTTGGTTTGCTTTTCTGAATTTTAGTCCCTCGCTGTGTTGTTGTGTTCGTCATGTCTAGGTCTTGTTCTTGGTCTCTAGTTTCGAGTTTTGCTGCCATTAACTTCTGCCTCTGATAAGTGCTTCATGTTCGTGCGAATTATTGTTCATACGGAGACAGAGGAAAGCCGAATCATAGCAGGCTAGTTTGTCTTATCTAGTCAATAGCACTGAACGGAAAGGAAATTTTGCCTTTTTTTATTGCTGATTTCGAGCAGCAAGTGCCAAGACCGTTTTGCTACGCTGGCTCGGTTCTGCTAAGCTGTAGTTTTTAAGCATTATAAATTCCAAAGCTGAAAGCTTATTTGTTCTATAGTGCGGCTGCTAGTTTGTTGCCAGCGGTGAGTTTGCTTAGTGCAGAAAATCTATTTGCGTATTGGAGAGTGTTTATTTGTCTAGTGCAACAGTTTCCGGTGCAGAAGCTTTGTAGTTCGATCTCAGGTTGTAATTTATCTCTTGCGGCACTTTCTGTTATATAAAAAAAAAGAAAAGGAAAAGAGCAAAAGGCAAAGAGGTGCAGAAAAAGTGAAGAAAAAAAGCCGCACAAAAAGAAAAGAAGATAAAAAACAAACAGAAACAGAAGTGCTTGCATCCTTTGAGTTCTTGAGCTGAGTTGGATTTCTGCTTGCTTGAACTAGGTTAGAGACGAGTTTAGGCCGGCGGCATAGACTAGCTTGTGACTACTTTTCAGTCTTGCAATTTCTGAATTGAACTATTGCTAATCCTTGCTATCATATATTGTGCCTATCCAAGCTCCACATACTTTTGGCCCTCAGATTTGGATCCTTGCATTCGCCTCCATCTCGGTCATACATCCCATCTTCTCCGGTCATACCACCTGCTGCAATTTGGTAAGAAATTCATAAGAGCAGTTTGGTAAGACGCTTGAGAGTGTGTGATTCCACCTTCACCTCCACAACCCAATAGTCGATAGGGATAATATATATATATATATATATATATATATATATATATATATATATATATATATATATTTTTTTTTTTTTTTTTGTCTCTTGTTTGCTACTAACCATGGCAGGTAAAACGTTCAAGGAGGAGATGTGGGAATTTATGAGGAGTTATGGACGTAAGATCGATGAACTGGTTGAGAGTGCGAACAATCAAACTGAGAAGACGGACGAGATGCAACAATTACTTCGGAGCCATGAGACCCGACTTCAACATGTGGATGAAGCATTAGGTTCTGCTAACCGTATTATTGTTAATTTCACTGATAGGTTGAACAGGATGGAGACGCGCATTCCAGAGCAGCCCGCAATGCAACATGGTATTCATGGCGACAATGGCCATCTTCAAGGTGCAGCCCATGAACATGAAGAGTCCGTCGCTGATGACAAAATTTTGAGGCAAGAGCGTGACGCCTTTGATGCACGACAAAGGAACCGATTGAACTTCAATCGTCAAGGTATGAGAGGTAACAATTTTCAGCAACATAATACACGTGGTAATGATGATCCATTTGCTAAAGTTAAGTTTACCATACCATCTTTTTCGGGTACTTATGATGCTGAAATATATCTAGATTGGGAGATGACGGTGGAACAAAAATTTAATGCTCACCTAGTTCCTAAAGTGCATAGAGTTAGACAAGCCACTAGTGAGTTTAAAGACTTTGCTATCATTTGGTGGAATAGGATATGCAATGATGGGTTATCGCCTACTATATGGGATGCTTTAAAGGTGGCTATGCGCAATAGATTTGTTCCACCATCTTTTAGACGTGATTTGCGTAAGAAATTACAGCGCTTAAACCAAGGCAATAGGTCAGTAGAAGAATATTATCAGGAGCTACAAATTGGTATGTTACGTTGTGATATTGTTGAGGATGAAGAGGCTGCTTTGGCACGCTTTTATGGAGGGTTGAGATGTGAAATTCAGGACATAGTAGATTACAAAGAATATGATAATATTTCTAGATTGTTTCAACTTGCATGTTTGGCAGAAAAAATATTGCAGGGATGACAACAGAGGCCAAAGAACAATTTTGGAAGAACGTCTACACCAAGATCAACGCCAGGGCAAGTTAAAACCATTCCACCTTCTGCTACATGGTCTGCTGCCCCCTCCTCGAGTAGGGCGCGTTCAGCAGGACCTACTACACCGTCACATGCAATTGAGGTAAGTAAATCTACTAGTGCGCAGGCCCCAGCTAAGAGTTCTTCTTCGGTTGCTTCCACGGGCCGTACAACTGGGATTGTTTGCCACCGATGCAAGGGAATTGGCCATGTCATGAAGGATTGCCCAAGTCAGCGCGTGTACATTGCAACAGAAGATAGTGGTTATGTAAATGCTAGTGATATTGAGGATGAATATGTACTAGCTGCTAACATTGCAGGTGAAGGAGACGAGACAGAAAATGATGCTGATGATGGAGAGGAACAAGTAGCTGCTGTTGATACAAGGAGATACGTGATCCTTGTTGTACAACGAGTTCTAAGTGCACAAATAGGGAAAGCAGAGCAAAATCAGCGGCACAACTTGTTTCAATCCAGATTTCTTGTGAAGGAGAGAGCTTGCAGAGTCATCATTGATGGAGGTAGCTGCAACAACCTTGCCAGTTCCGAGATGGTCGAGAAGATTGGCTTGACCACACAGCCACACCCACGCCCCTACTACATCCAATGGTTCAATTCGTGTGGTAAGTTGAAGGTAAACAAAGTTGTGAGAGTACAATTTTCGGATGGTAATTATAAATACAGTGCAGACTTTGATGTAGTGCCTATGCAAGCATGCTCTTTGTTGCTAGGTAGGCCTTGGATATATGATAATGATGTTTTGCACCATGGTAGAGCTAATACCTACTCATTCTCACATAAGGGTAAGAAGATTAAGTTGTTGCCTATGACACCTGCTGAAATTTTGAAAGATGAAGTAGAACGTGCTGAAAATGAAAGAAAATGCAATGATAACAAATATGAAAATCAGGTTGTAGCTAAAAATATTTTTCCACTTCAACATGAGAACAAAAATACACATGCTAGGAAAGACACCATTAAGTTGAAGGGTGCTGCCATGTTAGCTACTAAATCTGAAATTTCTGATTTATTAGCACATAATTCATTTTGCTATGCTTTGATTTGCAAAGAGGCCTTGTTTACACTTGAGGATATACCTCCCTCTTTGCCTCCTGCTGTTGCTAACCTTTTACAGGAGTATGCTGATGTGTTTCCAAGTAAAATACCCCCGGGACTGCCACCTTTGAGAGGAATTGAGCATCAAATTGACTTGAATCCGGGAGCTACTTTGCCAAACCGAGCTGCATATAGGACCAACCCAGAAGAGACTAAGGAGATTCAACGACAAGTCCAAGATTTATTGGACCGAGGGTACGTACGAGGAAGTCTTAGTCCATGTGTTGTTCCTGTTATTTTGGTTCCTAAGAAAGATGGTAGTTGGCGAATGTGTGTTGATTGTAGAGCCATTAATAATATCACAATTAGGAATCATCATCCTATT
This sequence comes from Phragmites australis, assembly GCF_958298935.1. Lineage (NCBI taxonomy): Eukaryota > Viridiplantae > Streptophyta > Magnoliopsida > Poales > Poaceae > Phragmites > Phragmites australis. The sequence continues at coordinate 12,759,273 of NC_084936.1, read as the reverse complement.
CCTAGGCTAGACGACATGCTTGATGAGTTGAGTGGTGCTATAATTTTCACTAAAATTGACTTGAGGAGTGGATACCACCAAATTAGAATGAAACTTGGAGATGAATGGAAGACCGCATTTAAGACTAAGTTTGTGTTGTATGAGTGGTTAGTGATGCCTTTTGGGTTAACTAATACACCTAGTACCTTCATGCGATTAATGAACGAAGTTTTACGTGCTTTTATTGGAAAATTTGTGATGATTTATTTTGATGATATCTTTATTTATAGCAAGTCACATGATCTACATTTGATCACATACGTGATGTTTTTAATGCTTTAAGAGATGCACGTTTGTTTGGTAGCCTTGAGAAGTGCACCTTTTGCACTGATCGAGTTGCGTTTCTTGGTTATGTTGTGACACCACAGGGAATTGAGGTGGATGAGGCAAAGATTGAAGCCATCCAAAGCTAGCCGACACCTACTACTGTGTCACAGGTGCGGAGCTTCCATGGCCTTGCTGGATTCTATCGTCGTTTTGTACGGGATTTCAGTACCATTGCCGCACTATTGAATGAATTAACAAAGAAAGGAGTGCCTTTCCAATGGGGTCCTGCACAAGTGAAGGTATTCAACCTTTTGAAAGAGAAGCTCACTCAAGCACCACTACTCCAACTCCCTGATTTTGGTAAGACTTTGAAATTGAGTGTGATGCTAGCGGAATTGGGATAGGTGGTGTATTGATTCAAGAAGGTAAGCCTATTGCATATTTTAGTGAGAAATTAAATGGCCTAGTCTTAATTACTCTACTTATGATAAGGAATTATATGCTTTAGTTCGTGTTCTTGAAACATGGCAACATTATTTTTGGCCCAAGGAATTTGTTATACATTCGGATCATGAATCACTTAAACATATTAGAAGTCAAGCAAAATTGAATAGACGTCATGTTAAATGGGTAGAATTTGTTGAGTCATTTCCTTATGTGATTAAACACAAGAAAGGTAAAGAAAATGTCATTGCTGATGCCTTATCTAGACGATATACCATGTTGTCCCAATTGGATCATAGAATTTTCGGTTTGAAGACAATAAAAGATTTGTATGCTACTGATTTAGACTTTAAAGAAGTGATAGAACATTGTAAAGAAAGAAGAGAATGGAATAAATGTGTTGAATGATGATTTGCTCTATCGTGCTAACAAGCTATGCGTTCCAGCTAGCTCCGTTCGTCTTTTGTTGTTGCAGGAGGAACATGGAGGAGGTTTGATGGCGCATTTTGGAGCAAACAAAACCGAAGATGTGCTGGCCGTCCACTTCTTTTGGCCAAAGATGAGACGTGACGTCGAGCGCTGTGTCACACTACACTACTTGCAATAAAGCTAAGTCTCGCTTAAATCCATATGATCTTTATATGCCTCTTCCTGTTCCTAGTGTACCTTGGGAGGATATTTCTATGGACTTTGTTTTATGGTTGCCTAGAACAAAGAGGGGGAGGGATAGTATTTTTGTGGTTGTGGATCATTTTTCAAAAGTGGCACATTTTATACCTTATCACAAGAGCGATGATGCTACAAACATAGCTGATTTGTCTTTCAGGGAAATTATTCGCCTAGATGGAGTGCCCAATACCATTGTCTCAGATCGCGATGCGAAATTTTTGAGTCATTTTTGGAGGTCACTTTGGAATAAATTGGGAACTAAGCTACTATTTTCTACTACATGTCATCCCCAAACCGATGGACAAACGAAGGTCGTTAACCGCACGTTATCTACCATGTTGCGGGCTGTTTTGAAGAAAAACTTGAAGCTTGGGAAGAGTGTTTACCTCATATAGAGTTTGTTTACAACAGGTCCGTCCGCTCCACCACCAAGGTAAGTCCGTTTCAGGTTGTATATGGTTTTAATCTACGTGCTCCTATTGATTTGCTACCTTTGCCTACTTCTGAAAAGTTGAATTTTGATACTAAGACAAGTGCTGAACTGATTCTTAAAATGCATGAATTAACTAAAGAAAATATTGAGAAGATGAATGAAAAATATCGTGCTTATGGTACACAGGGTAGGAAACATTTAACTTTTGAACCGGGTGATCTTGTTTGGTTACACTTGCGTAAAGATCGTTTTCCCGAGTTGATGATGTGCACACGTCCATGGATCACGTGTGACGAGTAGATGTGTCCCGATCTTCTCGAAGGATCCGCGAACTTGATAACTTGTCGCTGCGTGACCTGGTGAAGAGGCAATGCACCGCGAGACTGTCCACGCGACGAACTACCGAGACAATCACCCTTCCACGTACCGACGAAACAGCCCACGCAATCACGCCGTATAGATGTGAAGGCACAAACTGGGTGAACCGCAGTTCGGCGTTCTACAACTCCCTCAGGAATCGAAAGAACAAGTTTGCAAGCCTCTCAAGACTCACGCTGGAACAAGAACTCAAAGAGTTTGTATTTCTGAATTTGCAATCCTCAAGTTACTGTTCACGTCACCCATTACAGTGATATATAATACTAGTGGAGTTTCAGTTTAGAAGAAATAAATGAGAACATGTAGTGGAAAGTTGTAACACTACTTTTATTAATAGCCAGGCCTAGTGGGACGCATGGATGGTTGGCATTCTTCTGCATGCATGCTGGAACGTGTGTGGATAGCAACCCGGTTGCTGGCTGCATGCATTCCTATCTTCCGAAATATTTGCTTGCACTCCAACGACTATTATTCATGGTAGCTAAATGTTCTTTTCTCTCTCTCTTGCACGTCCAGGTTCCTTGCTTATATTTGGCGGGCAGAATCCATCATCATCCCACGCTTGTTTGTGCACTCCATCATTCCTAAGAACATTGAAACAAGTACTCAAAAGCATAGGCCCATTCAACATAATCTGATTATTAAGCATAAGGTTAGCGTTCACCTGAGAATGAATTTCCTTCTCCAATTGTTTTGCTCTACTCCTTGTAATCGGACCAGCTATATCAAATGTAGTTTCATTTGGAGATGAATGAATGCTAGGAATGTCCTCATTAGCCTCCCCCTCTTGAGAAGGAGTCGTCCTCGACTCAGGCTCACCAACAAATGGAAGCAAGTCTTTGACATTGAATGTTGTACTCACATTGGAATATTCAGGTGGCAGCTCAATTTTGTAAGCATTATCATTTATCTTGTGTAAAACCTTGAACGGACCATCACCTAGGAGATAACTTACTCTTGCGCTGTTGGGGAAATCGATCCTTGCGTAGATGCAACCACATGAGGTCTCCGGGCTGGAATGTAACCTTCTTCTTACCTTTGTTCGCTTGCTTTGCATATTGTGCTGATTTCTTCTCGATATTCCTTCTTGTCTCATCATGTAGCTTCTTGAGAAAATCCGATCTCTTTGCTGCATCCAAGTTAACTTGTTCCTGTAATGGTAAAGGCAAAAGATCCATGGGAGTATGCGGCTTAAAACCATAAACAATTTCAAATGGACAAAAATTTGTTGTGGAATGGACTGCCCGGTTATAAGCAAATTCAACATGTGGAAGGCAGTCTTCCCACAGCTTCAAATTCTTTTTCAGCACGGCACGCAGCATGGTGGATAGGGTACGGTTGACAACTTTAGTTTGCCCATCCGTTTGTGGATGACAAGTGGTGGAAAATAACAACTTCGTGCCAAGTTTAGCCCATAAGGTCTTCCAAAAATAGCTTAGAAATTTTGTATCTCGGTCTGAAACAATAGTCTTTGGCACTCCATGTAGACGAACAATCTCCCTGAAAAACAAATCAGCAACGTGTGAAGCATCATCGCTCTTATGACATGGAATAAAATGTGCCATTTTAGAGAAGCGATCAACAACAACAAAGATAGAATCCCTCCCCCTCTGAGACCTAGGTAACCCCAGAATAAAATCCATGGATATATCTTCCCAAGGTACAGTTGGGATTGGTAATGGAGTATAAAGACCATGGGGATTAAGGCGGGACTTAGCTTTCAAGCAGATTATGCAGCGCTCAACATGTCGCTGGACATCACGTCGCATATGTGGCCAAAAGAAATGATCAGAGAGCATGTCCAATGTCTTTTTGATGCCAAAATGACCAGCTAAGCCACCAGCATGTGCTTTCTGCAAAAGAACTTGACGAATCGAACAGGCTGGAATACATAGTTTGTTAGTCCGAAATAAGAAACCATCATGCACATAATACTTGTCCCAGCCTTTTCCAGCAATGCAATGAGAGAAAGGTTCTTTAAAATCAAAGTCATCAGCATAAAGTGTTTTAATGGATTCCAAACCAAGCACTTTTGTATCTAATTGTGTAACCAAGCCACATCTCCGTGATAAAGCATCAGCAACAATGTTATCTTTCCCACGCTTATGTTTTACAACATAGGGAAATGTTTCAATGAACTCAATCCATTTAGCATGTCGATGGTTCAGCTTGCCTTGGCTTTTGAGATATTTTAAAGCTTCATGATCAGAGTGGATGACAAATTCTTTAGGTAACAAATAATGTTGCCAAACTGCCAAAACTCGAACTAAGGCATAAAGCTCTTTGTCATAGACAGAGTAATTCAGATGTGGACCATTTAACTTTTAAGAAAAGTAGGCAACAGGTTTACGTTCCTGAAGTAGCACACCTCCAATGCCAATACCACTTGCATCAAATTCGATCTCAAAGGTCTTACCAAAGTCTGGTAGTTGTAGCAGCGGTGCTTCACAAAGCTTTCTTTTCAACTCTTCGAAGGCTTGGTCCTGTTCATCTCCCCACTTGAATGGAACATCCTTCTTTGTCAAATTGTTAAGGGGTGCAGCGATTGCACTGAAATCTTTGACAAAGCGCCGGTAGAAACCTGTAAGACCATGGAAACTTCGAACTTGGCTCACATTTTTAGGAGTAGGCCAATCCTTTATCGCTTTAATCTTCTCTTCATCAACCTGGATGCCATCTGCAGTCACAATAAAACCAAGGAAAACAACACGATCTGTGCAAAAGGTGCACTTAGAAATATTTCCATACAATTTCTCGACTCTCAAAACAGCAAGGATTGCACGGATATGATCAAGATGCTCATCAAATGATTTACTATAGATCAAGATATCATCAAAATAGACAACCACGAATTTGCCAATGAAAGCTCTTAAAACGTGATTCATTAAACGCACAAAAGTTGAAGGAGCATTCTTCAAACCAAAGGGCATCACAAGCCATTCATATAAGCCAAATTTGGTCTTAAATGCTGTCTTCCATTCATCACCAATTTTCATGCGAATTTGGTGATAGCCGCTGCGTAAATCAATCTTGGTGAAAATAGTTGAGCCACTCAATTCATCTAACATGTCATCAAGCCGTGGAATGGGATGGCAATATCTAACAGTTATAGCATTGATAGCACGACAATCAACACACATGCGCCAAGAGCCATCTTTCTTCGGGACTAAAAGAACGGGAACAGCACATGGTGATAAAGATTCACGAACATACCCTTTGTCCAAAAGCTCTTTTACCTGTCGCTGAATTTCCTTTGTCTCTTCGGGATTGGTGCGGTAGGCTGGACGATTTGGAAGAGAAGCATTTGGTACCAAATCAATTGGATGCTCAATTCCGCGGAGTGGAGGAAGTCCAGCTGGCACCTCATCGGGAAAAACATCTTCGAAGTCCTGTAAGAGATCAAGAACAACACTAGGCAGCGATGAATGTAAATCGGTAGTTGAAAGTAGGACCTCCTTGTGCAAGAGCACAAAGAATGGGGCTGTGGTGTTCTTCACTTCTCTCAAATCACTCCTGCTCACAAATAAGCATTCATTTTGGCGTAGCTGTTTTGAAGTGGAATGAGGCTTTATGTGGCTGGATGGGTTAGGAGTCTCTCCCTTACTAGTGTTGGGGGCCTCACTCAATTTTCTTTTCTCAGATTCTTCTCTTTTCATGCGAGCCACATCTGAAGCATAGATCTCTTCTGGAGATAATGGAACAAGAACCACCTTCTTGTCTTTGTGAATGAAAGTATATTTGTTAGACCGTCCAAAGTGCACCGAATCCACATCAAATTGCCATGGACGACCCAGCAGTAAATGGCATGCTTGCATGGGTACAATATCACAATCAACCTCTCCATGATAGTCACCAATGGAGAATGACAAGCGGACCATAGCTGAAACCTTCACTGTCCCAGAATTATTCAGCCATTGCATGTGGTACGGATGTGGATGGCGACGTGTCTGCAAACCAAGCTTCTCAACAAGCAAAGCACTAACAATATTGTTGCAGCTCCCACCATCAATGATGAAGCGGCACACCTGTCCTTTCACTTTGCATCGTGATTGAAACAAATTGTGGCGCTGGCCTTGCTCAGCAGCAACAAATTGTGTTGACAGAACCCGCCGAACCACCAAAGAAGGAGCTGGTGTATTCAGAGTAGAAGGCGCCAAATCAGGAAAATCAGCAAGCAACTTATCAAAATCAGCACAAGTAATCTCGGCTGGATGCTGAAGAACATCATCTTGGGATAAGTCATCTTGAGCAAAATCTGGAAGAGATTGAATGGCTAAACAATTCAGACCTAGCTCAAAAGTACCATCCTCTGCTGAATACTCACAAGTGTCAAGAGAAAGGTCTGCTAGTGCTTGGGTAATAGGTTCATCCTCCTCTTCACTTTGAGAATCATAAGAACCGTCTGCAAGTGCAATAATAGTGCGTCTATTGGGACATTCAGCTTGCTTATGTCCATGACCACCACACTTAAAACACTCAATCTTGCTTGTCTTCCGTTGGGCTGCTGTAACAGAGGAGCTGGACTGATTGGAATTTACAGCTTTGCCTCTTGAATCAAAATGTTTGGTAGACGTTGAATTTGAACGAGAAGTTGCACGAGATGAAGGTGTGTGCACCTCTGACCCGTGCTGCTGTGAATGGCGCCATGGAGTAGAACTATTAGGAGCGGAAAATGAAGCACGGTGCTTATAAGATTCAGCAAGCTGCCTTTCTGCTCTTTTTGCAAAATGTAGCAATTCATTCATAGTGTTGTAATTAGTCATGTCCACCTTGTCTGCGATTGGTTTATTAAGACCAACCAGAAATCGAGCCATCGTTGACTCCTCATCTTCAGTGATACCGGTACGAAGTAGACACATTTCCATTTCCTGAAAATATTCATCCACACTACGATGACCTTGAACAAGCCTTTTCAGCCTCAAATGTAGCTCACGAGAATAATGTGCAGGAACAAATCGGTGCCTCATTTCTCGTTTCATGTCATCCCAAGTAATACGATCATGGCCAACACGGCGGAAATCAGCACATACTTGATTCCACCAAGTGATTGCATAACCTGTGAACTCAATTGCAGCAAGCTTTGCTTTCTTGACAGGAGGATAAGTATATAAATCAAAGATCTGATCAACCTTGGTCTCCCACTCAAAATAATCATCAGCATTTTCCTTTCCGTTAAATTTTGGAATAGACACTTTCACGTTGCTTAAACCATCATCATCACGACGACGACGGCGGTCACGATAACCATGATGGTCATCATGCCGATGATCATCCATGTCGGACAACATATCATCACCACCATCATAATCTCCTCCACCTCCAATAGGAATGCGCCGAGCACGACCAAAATTAGGAAAACCAAGACCACGCCCGCCACGTCCACGGCCAGCGAGACGACGCCCTGCCTCATCATCCTCCTCAATGTCATCATCCTCATTTGGTGGCGGTTCGCCACGTGGCATGTTCAATTGTAGAGTTTGGAGTTGTTGCATCAAATCATTCATTTGTGTACGCAGCTCCTGGAATTCCTCCACCGAAACAGCGGCACCATCTCCACGTCCTGCCATATTAGTAGAGGGGGGGAAAAAAATAGGACAATATATATGTGGAATATATGTGGAATCACTCCCTCACCACTTGCTGAACAAGTTCTTTCTCTTCCTGGAAAGGGCAAGAACCGGGGCTGCAATCTGTAGTGGAAGAGTGATTGTACCAGAGACTACGGTGCAACAGCTCACGGTGCTTTTTAGTGGAGCTTGGTGGGGATAAAATGTACAAGTAGTGCGCTGAAATGTAGTGATGCAAAACCGAATAATAATCCAAAAGAGAAATAACACAAGTCTAAGTTGCTAAAGAGAAAGAAAAAGATGCAAAAGAAAGGAACAATATGGAAGAAGTGAAAACAACTCGCACCAACCAAAGTGCTGCTCAAGCCCCTTTTGGCATGCTGATCACAAGTCTCTTTTGTTTCTTCTTTTTTTATATATATATATATACTCTCGCCTTTTTTTTTTGATATCTTTTGAGACAAACGCAGCACAACTTTCAACTAAGGGGGCGCAGCAAAGACAACATAGAGGGGTGGCGCATCCCAAAGAACAAGAAAACTCGGGTGGAAAGGGTGGGAATTTGTGGCGGTTAAAAGGCAATCAAGGGTGGCTCGGGTGGGGTTTTTTTTTAATATATATATTCAGCTGATCAAGGATGAAAGTTAGAACGATGTGGAAAAGAGAAAAAAAAATTTCAGCAACTAGACAAGTCTCAAAGGATTGAAAACTCGATAATGCAAACTACAAATCAGGCACAATGAGAGGCTATAGGTTTTCTATTTGTTTATGTGTGGACTGTAGGTATAAAAAAAAAACTATCCTACCAAAATAAGAATGATCCTAACGAGTAAACGGAGGCTTTGATACCAGATGATGTGCACACGTCCATGGATCACGTGTGACGAGTAGATGTGTCCCGATCTTCTCGAAGGATCCGCGAACTTGATAACTTGTCGCTGCGTGACCTGGTGAAGAGGCAATGCACCGCGAGACTGTCCACGCGACGAACTACCGAGACAATCACCCTTCCACGTACCGACGAAACAGCCCACGCAATCACGCCGTATAGATGTGAAGGCACAAACTGGGTGAACCGCAGTTCGGCGTTCTACAACTCCCTCAGGAATCGAAAGAACAAGTTTGCAAGCCTCTCAAGACTCACGCTGGAACAAGAACTCAAAGAGTTTGTATTTCTGAATTTGCAATCCTCAAGTTACTGTTCACGTCACCCATTACAGGGATATATAATACTAGTGGAGTTTCAGTTTAGAAGAAATAAATGAGAACATGTAGTGGAAAGTTGTAACACTACTTTTATTAATAGCCAGGCCTAGTGGGACGCATGGATGGTTGGCATTCTTCTGCATGCATGCTGGAACGTGTGTGGATAGCAACCCGGTTGCTGGCTGCATGCATTCCTATCTTCCGAAATATTTGCTTGCACTCCAACGACTGTTATTCATGGTAGCTAAATGTTCTTTTCTCTCTCTCTTGCACGTCCAGGTTCCTTGCTTATATTTGGCGGGCAGAATCCATCATCATCCCACGCTTGTTCGTGCACTCCATCATTCCTAAGAACATTGAAACAAGTACTCAAAAGCATAGGCCCATTCAACATAATCTGATTATTAAGCATAAGGTTAGCGTTCACCTGAGAATGAATTTCCTTCTCCAATTGTTTTGCTCTACTCCTTGTAATCGGACCAGCTATATCAAATGTAGTTTCATTTGGAGATGAATGAATGCTAGGAATGTCCTCATTAGTTGAGGAAATCTAAATTGATGCCTCGAGCTAATGGTCTTTTTAAAATACTCGAGAAGATTAATGATAATGCATATAAGCTTGAGTTGCCTGCAGATTTCGGGGTTAGTCCCACATTTAACGTTTCAGACTTAAAGCCGTATGTGGGAGAAGAAGATGAGATTGAGTCGAGGACGACTCCAATTCAAGAGGGAGAGGATGATGAGGACATCACTCCTTTGGTTACACACACCACAAATATTACTCCTCCCGCTGCGGTAAATCAAGGTCCTTTGACAAGAGCTCGTGCACAAGAACTTAATTATCAGGTGAACTCGTTCCTCGCTGTCCATACAAATGTTTCTAAAGATTGGATGCTACTAACTTATTGCGATGATTTTATTATCCTTAGGAACCTGAGAGAAGATCCATATAAGAACAAGTGTAACCGGAGGGCTACTGCACATAAATCCAGTTCTGTCCCCAAGATCAATTCGGAATCGGAATTACAGACAACACCAAATTCAAACGACCATAACTCTTTATTCCGAAAGGTGGTCGAGGCCCATGAGTACTTGATGGAAAGGTCGCGGAGTCTACTTTCATACGGATCTGACCTCATCTCCAAATACCTTATGTGCTGTCCGGAATCGGCAAAACAAGTCACGTCGCTCTTCCAGTCCAAATCAGTTTGGGCTTTGGGCCTTGTTATTGAGTTGTATTCGAGCTCCATCAGTTGTGGCCGAATCCTTTCTCCTCCTAGCTTATAAATAGATAGCCGCCCCTCTTCTAGGGTTTGGGTTTTGCTTAGATTACAACTAGACAATTTGTCAGTTTTTCGCTGTTCATTGGTTTGTGAAACCCCAACTCATTTGTTTCATCTTTTATTAGCAATTCAGATTGCATCTTCCTTGTTGTTGTGAGTTGCTTCGATTGCTTGCAGGAACAATAACCCTCGTGGTAAGGTCGATTGCGTGCGAGCGTGGTTGATAACGACAGTCGTGCGGGTGTAACGAATTGCGAGGTGACAATCTGCGGGTTGAAAGCCTCCAAGCGTCAACGTCCTCACGACGAAATTAATTGAACCTATCGGAAGATCGGGCCGCTGTTCTAATCAATATTCTTGTGATTTTATTGCTTTGCTGTTTTGTGGTTTTTCACTAGCAATGGCAGGATCTCCGACGAATGCTATGCCACCACATTCTCCCCGTACCAGGGGCATCATACAACACTTTGAATGCCAAGTTAGACTGCACACTAAAGGTCTGAATGAGGATGTGCAAGTGACCAATGAACAACTTGGTCAATTGGAGGCCGCTCAAATTGACACAAACAGCAAGCTTGCAACCTTGGAGACTTCTGTTGGAGAGATCAACACCTCTCTCGCGGGGATTTTGCAGCGCCTAGAAGAGATGGGTCGTGCCCCTCCAGTGGCTGACACCATTGCAGCCACTAATGGCAACCTTCGCAAATAACAACGGTGATTTGCGCAGCGAGGTAACAGCAAACAACGATAACTATGCCGCTGACTCCGATCTTGATGATGTGGATGCACGTGATCGACGTCGATTATGTTTCAATCGCATCGGCATGGGTCCTATACTCCCACGCTGCGAGGTACGTGACAATGATGAATCACTAGGAAAGATTAAATTCACTATGCCACCTTTTGATGGGAAATATGATCCTGATGCTTACCTCTCATGGGAACTAGCTGTTGATAAAAAATTTGAGTGTCATGATTTTCCGGAAGGTAAAAGGGTTAGGGCTGCCACTAGTGAATTTACTGATTTTGCTTCTATTTGGTGGAGTGAATATCGTCGAAAGAATCCAAATAATACACCACAAACTTGGGATGCTTTCAAACGAATCATGCGAGCTAGATTTGTTCCTTCATATTATACGCGTGATCTGTCACATAAATTGCAACAATTGAGACAAGGTAGTAAAAGTGTAGAAGAATACTATCAAGAGTTGCAAATAGGTATGTTGCGTTATGGTTTAGAGGGGGAGACGAGTCTGCTATGTCTAGATTTATGAGTGGTTTTAATCGTGAAATTCAGGACATTTTAGCTTACAAGGAATACAATTCTGTCACTCGATTATTTCATCTTGCTTGTAAGGCTGAAAGAGAAGTGTAGGGACATCGCAGTAGTGCTAGGACTAATGTTTCTGCATGTTGAGCAAGTTCATGACAGCCGCGCATAAGTGCTGCTCCAACCAGCCGTTCTTCTGCACATTGGTGCTAAAGATGCGGACCGCTATGAGAGCCTCATTGTGCAGCGTGTGTTGAGTGCACATATGGAGAAGGCGGAACAGAATCAGCGACATACTTTGTTTCACACTAAGTGTGTGATCAAGGGATGTCATGTCGCATCATCATTGATGGGGGAAGCTTCAACAATTTAGCAAGCTCCGAGATGATTGAAAAGCTTGCATTGAACACCAAACCGCACCCGCAGCCATATTACATTCAATGGTTCAACAACAGTGGCAAGGTAAAGGTAACACGGTTGGTGAGAGTACACTTTGCTATTGATTCGTATCATGATTCTGTTGACTGCGACGTTGTGCCTATGCAAGCATGTTCTATGTTGTTAGGTAGGCTCTGGCAGTATGATAAAGATTCTTTGCATCATGGTAGAACTAATCAATATTCTTTCGTGTATAAAGAAAAGAAAATTGTATTACATCCTATGTCTCCTAGTGCTATTTTAAAGGATGAAGTTGCTAGAGCTAGTAAAGAGAACAATCAAAAGCATGCTAAGAGCGACAGTCAGATTGTAGCAAAAGAATTTGAGCAACATAAAATGAGAAAGCCTAAATCTGTTCATGAGAAGAAAAATGAGATTAAATTGAAAGGTGCTTGTTTTCTTGCTACCAAGTCTGATATGAATGAATTGGATGCTAGTACTTCTGTTTGCTATGCATTAGTTTGCAAAGAAGCTTTGTTTTCACTTGACAATATATCTTCTTCTTTGCCTCTTGCTGTTGCTAATCTTTTGCAGGAGTACATTGACACCTTTCCAAAGTAGGTGCTGCTGGGCTGCCACCAATCCGTGGGATTGAGCATCAAATTGACCTCATTCCCAGGGCCTCCTTACCGAATCGTGTGCCATACAGAACCAACCCGGAAGAAACAAAGGAGATATAACTCCAAGTGCAAGAACTGCTTGATAAAAGGTATGTGCGTGAGTCTCTTAGTCCTTGTGCTGTTCCGGTCCTTTTAGTGCCTAAGAAAGATGGAACATGGCGCATGTGCGTGGATAGTAGAGCGATTAATAACATTACCATCAGATATCGCCATCCTATCCCTAGGTTAGATGATATGTTTGATGAATTAAGTGGTTCTATTATGTTTTCAAAGATTGATTTGCGTAGTGGATACCACTAGATCCGCATAAAGTTAGGAGATGAATGGAAAACAGCGTTTAAAACTAAGTTTGGACTATATGAGTGGTTAGTAATGCTGTTTGGTTTAACTAATGCTCCTAGCACATTCATGAGAATAATGAACAAGATTTTGCACACTTTTATTGGTAAATTTGTGGTGGTATATTTTGATGACATTCTGATATATAGTAGATCATTAGAAGAACATCTTGGCCATTTACGTGCTGTTTTTGATGCTTTACATGTTGCACGATTATTTGGTAACCTTGAGAAGTACACCTTTTGCACGGATCAAGTATCTTTTCTTGGCTATGCTGTTACTCCACAAGAAATTAAAGTTGATCAAGCCAAGGTTGAAACGATACACAATTGGACGATTCCTACAATGGTCACACAAGTGTGAAGTTTTTTAGGACTTGCTGGATTCTATCGCTGCTTTGTGAAGGATTTCAGCACCATCGCTGCACCATTGAATGAGCTCACTGAAAAGGGTGTACCGTTTGCTTGGAGCGATGCACAGGAGAACGCCTTCAACATATCGAAACATAAGTTAACACATGCACCATTACTCCAACTTCCAAATTTTTCAAAGACTTTCGAACTAGAAGGAAAACCTGTTGCATATTTTAGTGAGAAGTTGAGTGGACCTAGTTTGAACTATTCTACTTATGATAAGGAATTCTATGCTCTAGTTTGAACTTTAGAGACATGGCAATATTATTTATGGCCCAAAGAATTTGTCATACACTCTGATCATGAATCTTTAAAGCATATTCGCGGTCAAGGAAAATTGAACCGTAGACATGCGAAGTGGGTTGAGTTCATTGAGTCTTTTCCTTATGTCATAAAACACAAAAAGGGAAAGGAGAATGTTATTGCTGATGCTTTATCTAGGCGATATGCTATGCTTTCACAACTTGACATCAAAATTTTTGGATTAGAAACGATTAAAGAGCGATATGAGGATGATGCTGATTTTAAGGATGTGTTGCTGAATTGTAAAGAGGGAAAAACGTGGAATAAATTTGTCATCAGTGATGGTTTTGTGTTTAGAGCTAACAAGCTATGCATTCCAACTGGTTCTGTTCGTTTGTTGTTGTTACAGGAAGCGCACGGAGGTGGGCTGATGGGACATTTTGGTCTGAAGAAAACGGAGGACATCCTTACTGGTCATTTCTTTCAGCCAAAGATGAGAAGAGATGTGGAACGATTCGTTGCTTGCTGCACTACATGTCAAAAGGCTAAGTCACGACTTAATCCTCATGGGTTGTATATGCCCTACCTGTTCCTAATATCTCTTAGGAAGATATTTCTATGGATTTTATTTTAAGACTGTCTAGAACAAAGAAGAGGAGCGACAACATTTTTGTTGTTATGGATAGGTTCTCTAAGATGGCACACTTTATAACATGTCATAAGAGTGATGATGCTGCCCGTATTGCTAATTTATTTTTTTGTGAAATTGTTTGCTTACATGATGTGCCAAACACAATTGTTTCTGATCGTGACACTAAGTTCCTTAGCCACTTTTGGAGAACATTATGGGGAAAATTGGGGACTAAACTTTTATTCTCGACTACTTGTCATCCCCAAACTGATGAGCAAACTGAAGTTATTAATATAACTTTGTCTACCATTCTTAGGGCTGTTTTGACATAAAATATAAAGATGTGGGAAGAATGCTTGCCTCATATTGAATTTGCTTATAATCGTTCAATGCATTCTACTACAAAACTTTGCCCTTTTCAAATTGTCTATGGCTTTGTTCCTCGTGCTCCTATTGATTTGTTATCTCTTCTATCTTCAGAAAATCTGAATTTTGATGTGGAACAACGTGCTGAATTTATGTTGAAAATTCATGAAACCACTAAACAAAACATAGAGCATATGAATGCTAAGTATAAACTTACTGGCAGTAAAGGGAGGAAGCATTTAACTTTTGAACCTGGAGATTTGGTTTGGTTGCATTTGAGAAAAAATCAATTTCCTGCATTGAGAAAATCAAAGTTGATGCCTAGAGCTGATGGTCCTTTCAAAGTGTTACACAAGATTAATGATAATGCATATAAGCTAGAGTTGCCTGCAGATTTTGGGGTTAGTCCCACCTTTAACATTGTAGATTTAAAGCCATACTTGGGAGAAGATGATGAGCTTGAGTCGAGGATGACTCAATTGCAAGAAGGGGAGGATGATGAGGACATACTTCCCACGGATACACGCATTCCTCCTACCACACAACACGTTGAACAGGTGATAGAAGGATCAATAACGCGAGCACGAGCATACCAACTTAATCATCAGGTGAACTTGTTCCTAGGGCTGCCCATAAATGTTTACAAGAATAGATTACTATTTAACTATTGTGATGATTTTATTGTCCTTAGGAACCAGGGAGAAGAACCACACAAGCCCAAGTATGTAAGTGGAGGCAAGTTCAATTCGGATTCGGCCCTCCTGACAGCAGCAAATGATAAAGGCCATAACTGTTGATTCCGAAGGATTCTCGGGGCCCATGAGTACTTGATGGAAAGATAATTTTGTCTACTTTCAGATGGATCTGACCTCCTCAAAATTCTCCTGAGCTATCCGGAATCGTTAAAGAGAGTCGCGTCTGTTTTCCAGGCCGAATCAAACTTGGGCTTTGTATTAGAGTCCAATTCGGCTTCCTGTGTTTTGGCCAAAACTTCTCCTCTTCTATCTCATAAATAGATAGCCGCACCCTCTTCTAGGGTTTGGGTTTTGATAGAATAGATCTAGCTTTTGCTACTTCACCTTGTAAACGCACGTGTCGGCTAGACCGTCCAATTACTTGTTTTCGGAACCCTGCCACTTCTATTTTCAGATTGTGCTCTTCATCTATATTCGCAATTAAGTTGCTTGTTCATCTTGTTCTTGCTCGTTCTTCTATTGCTTGCAGGAACAAATACCCTCGTGGTTAGGTTGATTGTGCTCCGAAAGATCACGAACAACTTCTGGAGTTGGTGTATCGATCGCTAAGGCGCAGTGTTCTTGGACGGTGTAATCGGATCGTCAATGTCTATTCCACCTAAATCGACATCTACCCCTCTCATCGAAAGTTCGGGACCAGCGCATCTATCAGGAGCCAGCTAGATTTATGTAAGGAGTTTGAAAGGTTAAATTTGGGTTTTATTGCTGATATGGACACAACAGCAATAGAAATGAAGTAAACATTGGAACAAGATATCTAAAAAGGGCAATGGGAAGATGAGAAAATAAAAGAGATCAAAGAACTTATTAAAATAAATAAAGCACTGAGATTCTCAGAGGATAGTCAAGGAACAGTGTGGTTTGAAAAAAGAATTTGTGTACCAGACCATAAAGCCTTAAATGAGTTGATTTCTTGAGAAGCCCATGATTCTGCATATATTCCATTCACCCGATATTACTAAGATATATCAGGATTTGAAAGAATATTATTGGTGGTATGGTATGAAGAGAGATATCGCAGAATATGTAGCTTTGTGTGACACCTGTCAAAGAGTAAAGGAAGAACACCAAAGGCTAGCAGTATTGTTGCAACCCTTAAAGACTCCCAAATGGAAGTGGGAAGAAATTGATATGGATTTCATTGTTGAGCTACCCCGTACCCAAGCATGTTATGATTCTATCTAGGTAGTGGTGGATTGCCTAACAAAAGTTGCGCATTTTTTTGTCCCAGTTAAAACAACATATTCAAGTGCAAAACTTGCCAAGCTGTATATGACAAGAATTGTGTGCCTACATGGTGTACCCAAAACATCATGTTAGATCAAGCTACCCAATTTACTTCTCGTTTTGGCAGAAGCTGCATCAATCCTTGGACACTAAGCTGAACTTCAGTTCTGCATATCACCCTCAAACTGATGGGCAGACAGAGTGGACCAACCAAGTTTTAAAAGATAAGTTGAGAGCCTATACCTTGAAATACAAGCAGAGTTGGGATAAAAGCTTACCATATGCAAAGTTTTCCTACAATAACAGCTACCAAGCCAGCTTTAAAATGTCTCCATTTGAAACTTTATATAGAAGGAAGTGCAGAACTCCATTATACTGGAATGAGACTAGAGAAAGCCAAGTGTTTGGACCAAAAGTTCTTAGAATGGCAGAAGAGCAGATTCAGACCATGCGAGAAAACTTGAAGGTTGTACAGTCTCGATAGAAGAGTTACATGGATAATCAATGAAGAGAATTATCCTTTAAAGTTGGAGATATGGTGTACTTAAAAGTCTTGCCTGTTAGAGGTCTCCGTAGATTCAAAGTTAAAGAGAAATTAGCAGCTTGGTATATTGGACCATTCAAAATATGTGCCAGATGTGGAGATGTAGCATATCAATTGGAACTACCATCTGCACTAGCCGATGTGCATGATGTCTTTCATATATCTCAACTGAAGGAATGTTTAAAAGTGCTAGAGGAACAGTTATATCTAGAGGAAGTGGACCCAAAAGAAGATCTAACCTGTGCAAAACATCCTATCAGAATTTTGGACATTGCAGAGTGAACCACAAGGAGAAAGGCTAATAAAATGTGCAAAGTTCAATGGAGTCATCACTTAGAAGATGAGGCAACCTGGGAGCAAGAAGATGATCTGAAGGCAGAGTTTCCGTAGCTATTCGAGGATCAACCCAAATCTCGAGGGTGAGATTAATCCTAAGGGGGTAGGTTTGTAACAAGCTAATTTCTAGTTTTGTGAATTATAAAAAAAATTCCTACAAAATAGTGATAGCATCACCATTAGCATAGGGTTAAAATGATATTTTCATAAGTCAAAAATAAATAACTTAGGTCATATTTTGATTTGATGCATTCTTGCCAGCTCTGTAGTTGCAGTAGGCCCCTTTTTATCCCTCTCTGGAATTTTGGGTAAGAAATGTTTCA
The DNA here is from genome assembly GCF_958298935.1 of Phragmites australis. Taxonomy (NCBI): domain Eukaryota; kingdom Viridiplantae; phylum Streptophyta; class Magnoliopsida; order Poales; family Poaceae; genus Phragmites; species Phragmites australis. The sequence continues at coordinate 12,741,482 of NC_084936.1, read as the reverse complement.
AAAACTCGTTTGAATTCAGTTTAGATTCGAATTAGAAATAAAATTAGAATAGAAATAAAAAGAGAAGTAAACGAATTTCAAACCGAGCCAAACCCCTTTCAAATCTTGACCTAAAACCTCTTTTTCCTCTCCCTCTCTCTCTCTCTCTCTCTCTCTCTCTCTCTCTCTCTCTCTCTCTCTCTCTCTCTCTCTCTCTCTCTCTCTCTCTCTCTCTTGGGGCGAAGCCTGAGGCGCTTTCCCCTCCCTTTCTCTCCATCGGGCCAAGCCCAGCTTGCCGAGCCAACCTGCAAACCTGAGGCGCCCCCACCCTCGCTGACCAGCGGGCTTGGCACAAGCCAAGCCACGCCAACCGAGCCACGCCAGTTGAGCAGAGCCGCCGCCCCAACTCCTCTTCTCCTTCCTCTGAATGCGCCCGATCTTCATCCAGCTGCCAGCCATTTCTTCTTACCTGCACCCCCTACTCTTCCTATAATGGTCGGATTCGAGCATTTAAGCCCCATCAAGTCCCCCTCAGCTGTTTCCCCCTCTTTTCCCCCTCTCTACTGCACAATTAAAGTGGGAAACCACCGGCTATCAAAGCCATGGCGCCCGCCCCTTCTCCTTCAAATTCCGGTAACTCCGCTCGCCCATTTCTCTATTTAAGCTGCCCTCCTCCTTCTCAGTGAGGTTCCATGCATTTTTGCAGCCGCTCACGCCTTTTCCCCACTCAAATCACCATCGCTGGCCTCTTCTTCTTTGGTTTCAGTGTCCCCGGAGTCAATCTCGTGGCTTGCCATTGTTGTTCGGTCGCCGGAGCACCCCTCCTGCCACCACACTGACCACGCCACCATCCTCACCGTCTCCCGACCACCCCGACACCTCTCCGGCCTCCTCATTGCTCGGGATGATTCAGTTCAAGAGTTGTTCAGGAATTTCCAGGAAGAGGGATTTGAAGGAACTGTGCATCACCTTGACTAAGGCAAATATCTTGACCATGTTGTGACCCCAATTTTCATTTAAAGTCAGACTTTACAAAACATGCATGCTGCTTTTGTGGTGAAATGGGTAGTATAGCAAACACTAGTTTTATACATAAGCTTTACTCTTGTAGATGCTTATTTCTCAGTAATATCATGTTTATGCTTAGCCATGCTTTTAGATGAACATGTAGTATATAGGGGTATGCTATGATAATTGATGTCGTTAACGGAATTAGCAACAAGGAATATAGGTTTTGAGCAAGAAGGATATGTTGGTGTGTGCCTGTTGATGTGTTCCAGGCATGGATAATTTGGATGGATACCCTTGTTGGATAATTGGCGGTCTTGCCAAGACTATGTTAAGGACCGGTTCGTGGAACGACTACCCATGACAACAATACAGCAAGAGACCTATATGGTACGGCTTGGCTAAGTAACTAGATGTTCTTCGAGTGGTGTGTGAGCCAGTTGGATGTGTAGAGAAGGAAGGGGTACTTCCCGATTCACACGCACCAAAGCCGTAGCGCCGCTGTCGCCACCTAGGTCGTCGGCCGTCATGCTCCCCCGTCACCTCCGGTCCTCCTCTCTTCTATTCTTTGTGGTGAGCAAATTCAGCCAATTCTTGAATTTTTTTTAAACCCTAGATCAATCAAATTTCTATCCATTGAGTGCAAATCTGCTATAATATGTTGCAATGCTTTCCTATTGTCATGAATTGAGAGCATGATCATCATTTTTGTGCTTCAATTGCTAAATTCGTTCAGTTTCAATCAAATTTTGCCTCAAATTCATGCCAAATTTATCAATTCACAAGTCAAATACTCTGAAATTGATCAATGCCTTCTGTCACAAACTTGAATCCGTAGCATGTTCATCCTTTCTCATATCAATTCATGCTTAGGGATCAATTTGGGCTTGTTCTTGTCAATTTCATAAACTCAAAGATCCAAGTGATCCATATGTCATATTTTTATCTGTCAGATGGGTCACGATCGCAGTGATAAGAGCAAGGGCAAGGCCGTTGAGTAGCTAAAGAAGAAGAAGTCAAAGGCTCAGAAAGAGATTGATCGTGCCATTGCAGTGGTAAATACAGTAGACGCTCAGCGAGGTTTCATATCAGAGACATCGCTTCTCCTCCGTGTTGGTCCACCCGCACTTGCCTTGTCACGGGGTTAGGCTCGACGCCTTCCGGCCAGTCAGGCAGCTGAAAGAGTGCTCATTAGGAGCTAGTGGCAGAGGAAGAGGAGCAGGAGCTATTTGTGCCAAAGCAGACAGTGCAGCCTGAAAGTGCATTTAGGCTCCCTAAGTGGGTTTTGCTGATTAATGATAAACAATTAAAGGACTAATGGGTTTATTGAGATTATGAACAGGGTTTAGTCCCATTGGTGAATTAATGGACGTTGGCATCCCTTAAAAAGAAAAGAGAAGCGGATTGTAGTTGCTCAATAGGTTTTAATTGATTTTATCTTTTGAATTTGAGTTTAGAAATGCCGTACTATCAAGAGGGATTCATTTGATAGTCTTGATGGTGTCTCAGTGCCCAAAGTGTCCTTTTAGAACCAAAAGATGAGAGACACAATCACCCACGGATACTAGGGAAAAGGGCTGAGTCGCCTAAGGTCGGAGTCTCCGGGTTGGGCCGGATACTCTAGGGTCTAGCATTTTGGCAGGAGTCTCCTAGTGAGACTCCACCAAAGAGTCTCGGTTAGTCCTTAAATATTTCAGGTCGGAGTCTCTGGGTTGGGCCGGATACTCCGGGGTCTGGCATTTTGGCTAGAGTCTCCGGGTGAGACTCCGCCAGAGAGTCTCGGTTAATACTTAAGTGTTTAAGGTTGGAGTCTTCGGGCAAACTCGGAGTCTCTGGGTCGGTTCAAATTTCACCGTAACGGCTAGTTTCTGACAGCGTTCTATGCGAGTTCCTGTGCTGGCCGGAGTCTCTATGTGAGTCCGGATACTTGGGTAAAAGTCAACCAGCACAGTAACAACTAGTTTTTAGGGAAGGGTATAAATACCTCTTCTCCCCCTCCAATTAAAGGTTGTTGTTTCTGCTGAACTACTTGTGGGCAAACACCTTCAAAGCATTCAAGAGCCCTCCCAAACCCCATCTAGAGCCTTGTTTCTTGCTAGATTTGAAATTTAGGGTTCGGTGAGTGAGATTAAGAGCTTGAGAGCAAAAAGCAAACCTTTGAGCATTCAAGTTATCGTCAAGCTTTCGATTCGCTATCTTTTACTCTTGGAGCTTCGTGCTCCTAGATGGCGAGGCATCGCCCATAGAGCACCCAAGAATTATGGAGTGCCACGGGAAGTTTGTAATCCACCATCAAGTTGAGTAAGAACCCTAACTTGATTTTTGTAGTCACTAGGAGAGGATAGGGTTGAAAGAGACTCAGCTTTTTGTGAGCTCCTCGATGGATACATAGACACTTCTTTGTGGAGTGACCGAACTTCGGGATAAATTCTTTGTCTCCTTTACATTCTTGCAAAGTTATTTTGTTTTAGTTGATTTTGGGGATTTTCTCGATCTTTGTGCTTGTGAGTCTCTAGCTCCAGGTTCTTGTTGAAAAGAAGCTCATACACCTGGTAGGACCTGTGGTGATCTTTAGATCGTATAAAACTTCTTTCAACATACTTTGATTTCACGCTCCTGTGTAGGCCAGATAATCCGGGTTAGATTGGATACTCCATACCTCGGAGTATCCGGACTCGACCGGAGTATCCGGGCTTGTTTTAATCCGCTGCAAAGTTTTAAATTTCAGGAACGCCTATTCACCCCCCTCTAAGCGACATCCAGTACATTCAATTGGTATCAGAGCCTAACCTCCTACAAGGCTTCACCGCTTGGAGAAATTCAAGATGTCGACATCCGGGGCGAAGAGTCCGAAAGAAGGCGGAAGCCCGAAGTCTCCCAAAGATGATCCTTCGAAGTCAGGCGAAGGTAGTGGTAATGGTAGAGGCAAGGGAGCTGCATTTGAATTTCATTATGATAAATTGAATGCCTCTAATTCTTATGTTTTCGTGCCTTCCGGACGTGCACCATATTTTGATGGTAGACATTATGCCGCTTGGAGGCACAAGATGAAATTGCATTTAATATCTATTCATCCAAGTATTTGGAAGATTATTTGTACAGGTTGTGATTTGCCGGATGAAGACCTAGTGCTCACTCCCAATCAAGAGCAAAAGTTACACCGCAATGCACAAGCTGCAAGTGTATTGCTTGGTGCTTTGAGCCCCGAGGAATTCAACAAGGTTGATGTGCTTGAGGAAGCCAAAATGATATGGGACACACTCCAAGTCACACATGAAGGCACCACAAGTGTAAGAGAGTCAAAGATCGAGTTGCTTGAGACCCCCCCAAGTAATGTATGATCGGATGATGGTGTTGGTAAACAAGATAAGAGGGCTTGGAAGTGAAGAGCTAGATGATCACAAGGTGGTGAGAAGATTGCTTAGAGCCTTCACACCAAGAAATCCTACCTTGGTCACACTTATCTGAGAGAGAAGAGATTACAAGAGACTCACCCCAAGTGATGTGCTTGGGAGGATACTTGCTCATGAGCTAATGGAGGAGGAAGCCAATGAAGTGAAGAATCTTAGCAAGCGAAGCTCCACCTCCAAGAACAAGGAAGTCGCATTCAAGGCAAGCAAGAGCAAGCAAATTGAAAAATCGAGTTCAAGTGAAGATGAGAGCTCGGATGATGAAGAAATAGCTTTTTTTTGAGAAAATTCAAAAAATTCATGAAGAAAGGAGGCTATAGCAAGTACAAGAGAGATATGCCCAAGAAAAGGCCATCCAAGAGGGCATGCTATGAGTGTGGCGAGGTTGGCTATTTCATAGCGGATTGTCCCAATAAGAAGAAGGGCAAAGACAAAGATGAGAAGAAGAATAAGTCATTAAAGAAGGACAAGTACAAGACCCACAAGAAGAAGTATTCAGGTCAAGCTCATATTGGAGAGGAGTGGGATTCTAACTCTGACTCCGACTCCGATAATGAAGGAGTCGCCACCATCGCCATTCGCATGTCTACACCAACAAAAACACTTTTTGGCAAAATGAGTGATGACGACTCCCCTAAGTGCCTTATGGCTAAACGCCGCAAGGTAAAATCACAATCCATGCTCCTAGATAGTGATAGTGATAGTATTAGTGATGGTGATTGTGAAAGAATGCTTAAGGATTTGAGTAAAAATGCTATGTCTAAAATGAAAATGCTAATGGAAAAATATAGAGTCACGAGGAGACCGTTGAGAAATAAGAGGACTTGTTAATTCCTAAAAAGGAGAGAAACCTTGAACTCAAGGAGCTCCTTGCTAAAGAAAAGGAGAAAGTTGAGAAATTGACTAAAGATCTAAATTTAGCCAATAACTCAATTGATAGTCTTGAGAGTAGCAATGTTACATTTCAAGAGAAATTTTCATGTTTAGAGGAAACTCATAAAACTCTTGAAATACAAATTGACACTCTCAAGAACAGCTCATCCACCTCTAATGATGCAACCTTGCTCTCTAATGCTTCCACTACCAATGGTTGCTCTTGTTGCTTTAACATTTAACATTGATATAAATGCCTGTGCTACTAATGGTGAATCTATGCAAGCATTGCAAAAAGAGAATGAGAGGCTTAATGCTTTGGTTAAGTATGGGTGCATCAAGATATACAAATCCAAAGATGCACTCTACAAGACCATTCAAGCCAAAGACAACAAGCAAAAGAGAGGGCTTGGATTTGACATGCACACGAGCAAGCCACATGGCCGTGTATGATAAATGCAAGGAGTGCCTCAAGTTCGTTAAAGGAGGCAAACAAGATAATCACACCGCTCGAGTCAAGCAATCAAAGGGCCATGCTTCTCAATCCACATTTTATGCCTCTTATGCTCAAGAGAAACCACCGTGGTAAAGTGGTTGCTCTTTATGTTGATCCCTGCACAAAGGATAGAGTTGTGAAAATGAGTGTGTGGGTACCAAAGGTGCTTGTGACTAACGCTAAAGGACCCAAACAAATTTGGGTACTTAAAACAAAGACATAAACTTGTTTTGCAGGCTTATTCCTCCGATGGATCAAGTTGGGTGATTGATAGCGGTTGCATAAATCATATGATCGGAGAGAAGAGCATGTTCTCATTGAAGAAAATGGTGGTTCACATGAGAACATTGTATTTGGTGATGATGGAAAAGGAGAGGTAATTGGTCTAGGTAAAATTGCTATCTTCAATGATCATTGTATTTCAAATGTTTTGTTAGTTAAATCTCTTAGTTACAATTCGTTGTCACAACTATGTGAGATGGGCTACAATTGTCTTTTTACTAATGAGGGTGTGACCGTCTCTAGAAGGGAGGACTCCTCAATAGCTTTTACCGGTAGGTTGAAGGTTAAACTTTATCTTGTTGATTTTAAAAAGGATGAAGTGAGACCTAAAACTTGCTTGATTGCTAAGTCTAGCCCATGTTGGCATGAGGAATTTGTCTAAACTCCTAAAGGGGAGCACATCCTTGGGCTAACAAATATTTCTTTTGAGAAAAATAGGATTTGTAGTGCTTGTCAAGTGGGAAACAAATTGGAGCTCCTCACCCCGTAAAAAATGTGATGAGTACAACAAGAGCTTTGGAACTCCTTCATATGGATTTATTTGGACCAATTGCCTACATAAGTATTGACGGTAACAAATATAGCCTAGTAATTGTTGATGATTATTCTCATTTCACTTGGATATTCTTTTGCATGACAAAAATGAAACACAAGCCATATTTAAGAAGTTTGTGAGGAGAGCTCAAAATGAATTCGATGTGAAAATCAAGAGAGTGAGAAGTGATAATGGACGCGAATTGAAGAACACTCAAATTGAAGAATTTCTCGATGAAGAAGGAATTAAGTATGAGTTCTCGGCACCCTACTCCCCTCAACAAAATAGAGTTGTCGAGAGGAAGAATAGGACTCTCATAGAGTCGGCAAGAGCCATGCTTGATGAATACAAGATATCGGATCAATTTTGGGCGGAGGCCGTCAACACCGCTTGCCATGCAATCAACTGTTTATATTTTCACAAGATCTTGAAGAAGACCGCCTATGAACTCCTAACCGGTAATAAACCAAATGTATCCTACTTTAGAGCCTTTGGTTGCAAATGTTTTATTTTTAACAAGAAGGCAGAAAGTTCTAAATTTGCTCCTGAAGTAGATGAAGGTTTTATGCTTGGTTATGGATCAAATGCCTACGTCTATCGTGTTTTCAACAAAACCTCTGGTTGTATTGAAATTGCACGGGACGTGGCATTTGATGAATCTAACGGCTCCCAAGTGGAGTAAGTTGATCCTAATGTTCTAGGTGATGAAGAAATTCCACGTGAAGCAATTAAGAAGATAACAATTAGAGAAATCAAGCCTCAAGAATCATAAGAGCAAAACTTAGCATATAAAGACTCAAGTCAACCATCTTCATCAATTCAAGTAGATCTATCAACATCAACTCCTATGCAAGATCAAAATCAAGAACAAGATCAAGATCAAGCAAATGATGATTACAACAAGTTTCTTGATGATGAAGGAGAAGATATTCAACCCCAATCTCAAGTGCCACACCTAAGAGTTCATCAAAGCGTCCAAAGAGATCACCCTGTGGACAACATCCTTGGTGATATACAAAAGGGGGTAACCACTTGTTCTAGGATTGCAAATTTTTGTGAATGTTACTCTTTTGTCTCCTCTTTGGAACCATTGAAGGTGGAAGACGCACTTGGAGATCCGGATTGGGTGATGGCTATGCAAGAAGAGTCGAGCAATTTCAGGAGGAATGAAGTTTGGACGTTGGTGGAAAGACCTAACCAGGATATGATTGGCACCAAATGGATCTTCCGCAACAAACAAGATGAGAATGGGATCGTTACAAGAAACAAAGCAAGGTTGGTTGCTCAAAGTTTCATGCAAATAAAAGGTTTGGATTTTAGTAAGACTTATGCTCTCGTAGCTAGGCTTGAATCAATTCGTATATTACTTGCCTATGCTACTCACCATGATTTCAAGCTATATCAAATGGACATGAAGAGTGTTTTTCTTAATGGACCAATCTCTGAATTGGTGTATGTTGAGCAACCATCCGGATTTGAAGATCCCAAGTATCCTCAACATGTTTACAAACTCCCTAAGACGCTCTATGAGCTTAAGCAAGCTCCTAGAGCATGGTATGAATGCCTTAGGAATTTTCTCATTAAGAAAGGCTTTGAAATAGGCAAAACTGATTCTACTCTTTTCACTAAGATTATTGATAACGATTTATTTGTTTGCCAAATATATGTCGATGACATTATATTTGGTTCCACTAACAAAATATTTTGTGAAGAGTTTAGTAGGATCATGACTAAGAGATTCGAGATGTCAATGATGGGTGAATTAAAGTTCTTCCTAAGATTTCAAATCAAGCAACTCAAGGAAGAAACCTTCATTTGTCAAACAAAGTACGTCAAAGATATGCTTAAGAAGTTTGACATAAACAATGCAAAGCCCATCAACACTCCAATGCAATCAAGTGGACATCTCGACCTAAATGAAGAAGGAAAGGTTGTAGATCAAAAGGTATATCGTTCTTTACTTTACTTTTGTGCATCTAGGCCCGATATTATGCTTAGTGTGTGCATGTGTGCAAGATTTCAAGCCACTCCTAAGGAGTGCCATTTAATGGCCGTTAAGAGAATTTTTAGATATTTGGTTCATACTCCATATCTTGGCTTGTGGGATCCCAAAAATTCGTCTTTCAAACTTATCGGCTATTCGGATTTCGACTAAGCTGGTTGTAAAGTCGATAGGAAGAGTACATCCGGGAATTGCTAATTCTTAAGTAGGTCCTTGGTGTCTTGGTCATCTAAGAAACAAAATTTCGTAGCCCTATCCGCCGCCGAAGCCGATTATGTTGCAGCAGGAGCTTGTTGTGCTCAATACTTTGGATGAGGCAAACATTGCGAGATTACAGCAATAACATGACCAAAGTTCCACTTTTGTGTGACAATGAGAGTGCCGTCAAGATAGCCAATAATCCCGTACAATACTCAAGAACCAAACACATTGATATACGTCACCACTTCTTGAGAGACCACTCTACAAAAGGGGATATCGATATTCACCATGTGAGATCCGAAAAACAACTAGCCGATATCCTCACAAAGCCATTAGATGAGCGAAGATTTTGTGAGTTGGGATGTGAGCTAAATATCCTAGATTCTCGCAACATGGCTTGAATTGTTGCATACAATTGATTGTTTTAGCTTTATTGCTTTGGTAGCTAGAAGTTTGCAAAATCTTTTGTGTGCTATTTTTGAAAATTTGGATCTTTGATCTTCATATCATATTTTGTTACTTGTGATCATTATTATGTAATGTTGTTTATTGGCTGATCACAAGTAGTAAAAGTGTCTTATATGTCCAACAATCCTTCTCCAAAATCTTCTTCTTGAATCTCAGCTCAATCTGTGCTTTTCTGTCCAGTTCCAGGACCAGAGTATCCAGATTCTACCGGAGTATCCGACACCTGTTAACCCCGGAGTCTCCGGGTCCAGCCGGAGTCTCCGGGTCATCCAGTCTTTAACTCCTCCCCGAGCAGTTTCCTTCTCTTTCTATTCCTTTCAACTCTTTCTTCCTCCTCCCACCGTCCTCCTCCTCAGGTGATTTCAAGCTTTGGCCAAGGATTCCCGGAGTTCTTCTTCAACTCTCCATCAACTCTTGGCCGGATTCTCCGACCAACACTCCGGATCTTCCCTCGGTGGATTGTTTCCCTAAAAAGGTAAATCTCACACAATTCACCCGATCTATCAATGCTATGATCTAGAGTCATTTTCCCTTGGTCAAGATGCTTCATACCCTTCCTAGAACACATTCCTTAAAGTGTTTTTGATATGCCTTGGACAAATCATCGAACCCTAAAGAGATTGCCCGGGCTCGGGCTGTCCGGAGTATCCGGACTGGCCTGGATACTCCGAGGTCTGTTCTGTCAAACAGTCTGCCTTTGTTCTTCAAGCTCAATTCCTTTGCAATAAACTTCCATCTCAAGGATGTATTTCTTGTGTATCTCAGGAGTGTTTGAGATGGAGGGAGACAAATTTCACAAAAGTCATGCCTATGAAAGGAAGAAAAAGCAAAGGAGTGATCTGCAGGCTCAAGATCTTCCTCAGTGATTTGAGTCCAGTGGCAGCAGTGGAGGGCCTGAGCGCTCTCGCTCAGTTGTGAGGAAAGTCAAGGGAACCCCTAGAGGTGACATTCGACTTGATGAGGGGTAGCTGATGAAGGGATACCAAGTGCAAATGTGGCTCGTGGGAGAACCAAGAATCAAGTCGTGAGAGGGAGGGTAACAGGAAGGGGAATGGGAACAACCTCTGTTACAGCAGGAAGAGGTAGAGGAACCTTGCCTACAAGAGAAGCGAGAGGCAAGGGTAAAGCTATGGGCACTGGTTCTGGTACTCCTGGGGATGATATTGAGGAAGAGCAAGAAGAGAGTCTTGCTTTAACGCTCCACAGGCCTCTCAAGTTGACAAACACCATGGACATGCCTAAGCAGATGGTGAATTACATGAAGAAGGCAAGTTAAGTGAAAAAGTTGAGGTATGAGGATCCTTTCATTTATGTGAAAAATATCACCGATCACCGCTTTTGGAGTGATTTCCAAGCGGACTTCTATGAATCTATAATCCTTACCAATTAGAAGCCCATAACTCCTATGCAATGGATAGATTGGGATTACATGGAGAAGAAAAATGATCTCATATTCAATGAAGTGATTTCAACCTGTGAAGCAAAAAGAGTCAAACATATTATGGGACTGAAATGTGATTGGAGTGAAGAAGTGATAGCTCAGTTCTATGCCACTCTTTGGTATGATCGAGAAGAAAATCAAACCATGCATTGGATGATTGAAGGAGAGCAATACAAAGTGTCATCTGACTTTTGCTCACATTTTCAGATTTGATATCCGCAATATGCAAAAGGAAAAAATTCATAATGAAATCCCACTCCCCTTGGAAGAAATGGATTTTATGTACATGGATGAAGGAAAGGTAACCCATGGCATGCTTACGGGCATGAGGCCATTCTACAAATGTTTAAATTCTTTGTTTCGCCTCACTTTGGCCCCCAAGAGTGGAGATGCTACTTCGGTGCTAAGCATATCAAGAAATCTTCTCGCTGCCATGTCAGATGAGCATGCCACCTTTTAGTGTTGTGGATTTTCTTTGGGAAGAAATCCACGTCACCACTCACTCCCCAACCAAGAGTTGTTCTTATGCTCCTTACATCATGTATTTGGTTGGGAGGGTGACCAAGAAGAGTTTCGTGAAAGAAATCAAGCATGAGCCTTATAGAATGAGGCCCGTGAGTACAAGGGCAGCTCCTCCTCCACCTTCTCCTCCACCCGAGGCTCCTAGTGCTAGAAGGATGGCTCCAAAGCATGCTCCTCCAAGGTCATCTCAGTCTTTCTTAAAGCATGCTCTCAAGGCTATTTTTAAAGTCTGTACTCACAATGCAACCAAGATCAAAAAGCAAAATACAAGGTTTATGCAAATTTGAATATTGAGCCTCCCTATTCTCCAATTGCTTCTGAAGAAGAAGAGAGCGAGCAAATTGAGTTTGAGAATCTATGGGCCTGGTATGATGAGGCCAGTTAGCTGCAGATCAGGGGACGTCCCATGCTCAAAATGTTGACGAAGTGGAGACAGAAGAAGAGGAGGAGGAGGCCAAGGCTGGTTCATCTACCAATGATGATGATGGCAACGGGGACGATGATGGTGGGGACGAAGAATATGACGTGAGCAGCGAGTAGTTCTTCATCATGCTTCTCTTTCCTTTTTGGTGCTTGATGCAGAAGGGGGAGAGAATTTCCTATGTTCCTCTATCGTTTCGTTTCCGTTGGACATTAAGATCTATGTAATAATTGTGATGAACTATATGTGGTGTGCTAGTGGTAACTTTTAATTTTGTAAGTCAACTTTTGTGTTAATGTGATGCTATGTCATGCTTGTTATGTAATGTTTGTTTCTCTGTTTTTTAGATTCTGTGATATATCTCGTCATATGCATCATGTGCTTTCATGTTCACTTACATTTGCACCCCACGGACGCTAGGATATAGGGGAGCTCTTGCAAAAATTCTTTTAAATAAGTGCATTTGATTTCCAAATCAAATTTCAATCAATGCATACATTTTGGGGGAGCTCACCGTATATCTTAGATTTCAAATCTTTCAATTCATTTATCTTTTGTAAACTTTAATCGTGTTGTCATCAATCACCAAAAAGGGGGAGATTGAAAGTGCATCTAGGCCCCTCTAAGTGGGTTTTGCTGATTAATAACAAACGATTAAAGGACTAATGAGTTTATTGAGATTATGAACTGGGTTTAGTCCCATTGGTAAATTTAATGGATGTTGACATCTCTCAAAAAGAAAAGAGAAGCGGATTGTAGTTGCTCAATAGGTTTTAATTGATTTTAACTTTTCAATTTCAGTTTAGAAATGTCGTACTCTCAAAAGGGATTCATTTGATAGTCTTGATGGTGTCTCAGTGCTCAAAGTGTCCTTTTAGAACCAAAAGATGAGAGACATAATCACCCACGGACATTGGGAAAAAGGGTCGAGTTGCCTGAGGTTGGAGTCTCCGGGTAGGGCCGGATACTATGGCGTTTGGCATTTTGGCAGGAGTCTCCGGATGAGACTCCATCAGAGAGTCTCGGTTAGTACTTAAATATTTTAGGTTGGAGTCTCCGAGTTGGACCGGATACTCTGGGGTCTAGTATTTTGGCCAAAGTCTCCGGATGAGACTTCGCTATAGAGTCTCGGTTAGTCTTTAAATGTTTCAGGTCGGAGTCTCCGGGTTGGGCCAGATACTCCAGGGTCTAGCATTTTGGCTGGAGTCTTCGGGTGAGACTCCGCCAGAGAGTCTCGGTTAATGCTTAAGTGTTTAAGGTTGGAGTCTCCGGGCAAACTTGGAGTCTCCGTGTCAGTTCAAATTTCGGTGTCACGGCTAGTTTCCTGTGCTCGAGTTCCTGTGCGGGCCGGAGTCTCCGGGTGAGTCCGGATACTCTGGTAAAAGTCAACCAGCACAATAACGGCTAGTTTTTGGGAGAAGGGTATAAATACCTCTTCTCCCTCTCCAATTGAAGGCTGTTGTTTCTACTGAACTACTTGTGGACAAACACCATCAAAGCATTCATGAGCCCTCCCAAACCCCATCTAGAGTCTTGTTTCTTGCTAGATTTGAAATTTAGGGTTGGGTGAGTGAGATTAAGAGCTTCAGAGCAAAAGGCAAATCTTCGAGTATTCGAGTCATCGTCAAGCTTTCGATTCGCAATCTTTTACTCTTGGAGCTTCGTGCTCCTAGATGGTGAGACGTCGCCTGTAGAGCACCCAAGAATTGTGCAGTGCCACAGGAAGTTTGTAATCCACCATCAAGTTGAGTAAGAACCCTAGCTCTCTTTGTAGTCGCTAGGAGAAGATAGGGTTGAAAGAGACCCGGCTCTTTGTGAGCTCCTCAATGGAGACGTAGGCACTTCTTTGTGGAGTGGCCGAACTTCAAGATAATTCTTTATCTCCTTTACATTCTTACAAAGTTACTTTGTTCTAGTTGATTTTGGGGAATTTCCTGATCTTTGTGCTTGTGAGTCTCTAGCTGTAGGTTCTTGTTGAAAAGAAGCTCATACACCTGATAGGACCTGTGGTGACCTTCAGATCATATAAAACTTCTTTCAACTTACTTTGTTCTCGCGCTCCTGTGTAGGCCGGATAATCCGGGTTAGATCAGATATTCCGGACCTCGGAGTATCCGGACTCGACTGAAGTATCTGGGTCTGTTTTAATCCGCTGTGAAGTTTTAAATTTCAGGAACGCCTATTCACCCCCCTCTAGGCGACATCAAGTACATTCACAGCCTCAGCATCAGCCTTAGCCTCAGGGAGAGATTCGATTACGTGACTTGACCTAACCTCTTACAAGTCACCAAAGATCAAGAAACTGAGGTTTGTGACAATCGAAGAGTGGTTTCCCCCGGTCAGAGATGAGGGGGTAGATCACAGGTTCTACACCATTATGCAGGAGAGCTTCTTCCACTCTTATCTTAGGAAGAAGGTCAAGTTCAGGCAGCACAGGACGCTCAACTGGCACTACTTGCAGCTGGTTGTAGGGGGAGTGGACATGAGGTAGCACTTTGATACCATCCCGAGTCTTGCAGCTACACTCACAGGTGTGGATAGATATGTTGTGGAGTGAGTCAAAGTCTTCTATGCCATACTGTGGATTGCACTAGAGAGGAACTTCATCGAGTTCATGTTCTAGGGAGGAGATCAGATTATACAGGAACAAGATATTTGAGGCTCTAGGAGTTCAGCTGAGTTTCAGGTTTCTTCACAAGGTTGTTCATCCGAACACCAAGCCCCCTCGTCGTCCTTTAGCTTTTCCAATTGATTAGGAGATAAGACCACTGTTTATGCAGCCATTCGCTCCAGGATTGCCGAGACTGCCAGACATGTTGACACCTAAGGCGAAGGTCATCCACTTGGCCCTAAGACGTATTTTGCTGCTGTCGATCGGCTATGGAGAGGCTATCACCAGTTTGCAGTAGTGGTTGATCCTCACTATCCTCACTCACCAGCGATTTGATATTGTGGACCTTATTCTTTGTGAGATGGAGGATACCATTGCAGAGGGGATGTCTCTGGCCAGACAACAGCCATATGCTCACTTTATTTCACATTTGCTTACTCATGCAATTAGGTATCCCGTGTTTCTAGAGACCTACGAGGACTCTCCTACTCATTTCCGGCAATATATCCCTAGTGCTCCCATAGACAACACCATTGTCAGCGTGCCATCTTTCACGCTCAGGAGCAAATCCTAGATGGGGAGAGAGAGCAGCAGCAGCTGAGGACCAGACCCTTGCAGAGGCCAAGAAAGAGCTCCCTTATTGCCTCTTTGACATAGACATCGACAGTGACTCAGACTGAGTGGATGACGAGTACTTCCATCCAGTCACTAGGTCTCACAACGCCGAGGCAGGAGGTTCTCCTCAGGTTGTCCCATAGACTACAGTTCCACTCTCTTCAGCACCTGAGATGACTCCTTCAGTGACTCCTACTGCACCACCATCAGAGATGACACACCTTTTTCAGCAAATGCAGCATCAGCAAATGGCAACTCAGGCAAAGATGCAGGCGAATCTTAAGGCTGATATGCTTTGCCAGCATGAGCAACAGATGGTGCTCATGCGGTCACTCCAACAGCAGCAGGCCATGTTTGCAGCGCTTCAAATAGACAGGGAGAACAACACTCGGATGTTCTCATTTCTACTTTACCATATTGGTCTTCAGTTGCCAGCTGCACTTCCAGCACCAGCTCCAGCCCTGAGTCCTCTCCCAGGCAGTGTTAGTGGTCTCTTGAGTACTCTAGCATAAGGCTTCTCTCTCTTAGCACTTTTACCACCGGAGTCTTCTCCCTGCCTGCCAGGGCATCTCAGAAGCCAGTACTTCCTTTGTTATCATCACCTCCGACCAATGAACCTCTCAGCTTCAAGGACTCTCTGCAGCCGACTGTCCCTGATCAGCACAACTCAGTCTAGCCATCTACTATTGTACATCTAGCTTTTGATGAGCTTGAGGCTACTGTTCAGCAGACATTAGCTCAGGGTGTCGATACTTCCTGCTCTAACCCCCGTCCTGACCCCCGTTCATGCTCATTCTGCATCTGTTCAGCCTTCAGCAAGATCCCTCTCACCTGTCATTGATGTCATTGTAGCCGAGCACGACTTCGAGTCTGATGTTTCTCAGTTCGTAGTGCGACCTTCTTCAACAGCATCGGCTCCTCCATCTCTTTCGGCCTCCGATGCTTAGTAGGGTTCTCTTTTTGGTGCTTAGATGCTAGAGGGGGAGAGAGTCTAGTGATAGGGGGAGTTGGGAGAGAGAGTCTTATCATGAGTGTCTAGAGAGCTTTTGTTTCAAGGGGAGTTTAGGAGTTTGGGTACTTAGGTTCGAATTTGGGTAGTTAGGTTCGTGGGTAGTTAGGTTCGGCTTGTTCGATCTTATGGATTTTGATGTAATGACAGGCTATTTGGTTCTCTCTCTTGATGTGTTTCGGTTATCATCATATTGTATCTAATTTCATGCTTATTTAATTCTTATTCTTCTAGACAGGTTGTTATAGTACTAGGCTTTCTCTTGCTCATTTGATATATCCTATCAATTGTCTAGTATGATAGGGTGTACTTCAATTCACATCTCTTTATTCTCTTTTGTGTTGTCATCAATCACCAAAAAGGGGGAGATTGTAGCATCTAGGCCCGTAGGTAAGTAGTAAGTGTTTCGATGATTAATGACAATCAGATCATTGTGACTAACAAGTGTGTTTTGAAGGGTATCAAAAAATTTAGTTCACAATGATGATTGGGTATTCTTGGTTCCTAAGTTAATTATATGGACGATCAAAGGATATTTGCATCATTAAAGATCTTCTAGTTCTAAGTGTCAGAAAGGAGATGAATGATACTTAGAGTAGTATAGGTCTTTTTTCTGTCTTTTTGACCGTACTATAAAGAGGGGCTAAGAGTAGTAGGATGATCTAGTGTGTCTAGACTTAGTTTGATACACACTTGTGAATTTCGAGCACTATATAACTCATAGAAGCCCTCGGTTGAGTCATCAAGAAGTTAGAGCTCAGAGAGGGTTGAATTGGATAAGCTTAGCAACAAATATACCTCACTGGATAGTCCAGTGACTTGAAATCAATTCTCACTGTAGTTTTTCGTTCGGTTCAGATCAGAAGAGAATTTAGTATATAGGATGATCCGGTGTCTAACTAGTGAAATCAGTGGAAGCTTTTTTCGGTGACACGTGTTCAAAGTTTTCAAAGTGTTTAATAGGATGATCCGGTGTTAGAGTGGTGAGTGAACCAGACTTTTTTCAGCAGAAGCGAAATTTCAAGGGAAAATGATGTAAGCTCATTCAATGGTGCGGAAATCTTTCACGAAGCGATGGTAGAATCCTGCATGTCCTAGAAAACTTCGCACCTAGGTAACCGTGGTAGGAGTCGGCCAACTCTGGATTGCCTCAACCTTGGCCTGATCAACTTCAATGCCCTATGGAGTAACAACATAGCCAAGAAAAGAGACTTCATCCGTACAAAAGGTGCACTTGTCAAGGTTACCAAATAACCGTGCATCACGTAAAGCATAAAAAACAACACGTAAATGGTTTACGTGTTCCTCTAAAGATTTCCTATATATCAAAATATCATCAAAATATACCACCATAAATTTGCCAATAAAAGCACGCAAAACTTTGTTCATTAATCTCATGAAGGTGCTAGGTGCATTAGTTAAACCAAAAGACATTACTAACACTCATATAACCCAAACTTAGTTTTGAATGTCGTTTTTCATTCATCCCCTAACTTCATGCGAATCTGGTGGTACCACTACGCAAATCAACTTTAGAAAACACCATAGAACCACTTAATTCATCAAGCATATCATCCAACCTAGGAATTGGATGATGATATCTAATGGTGATATTATTGATTGCTCTAAAATCCACACACATGTGCCATGATCCATATTTCTTAGGCACTAAAATGACCGGAACAGCACAAAGACTAAGAGACTCACGCACATACCCTTTATCAAGTAATTCTTGAACTTGACGTTGTATCTCCTTAGATTCTTCCGGATTTGTTCTGTATAGCGCATGATTAGGTAAAGAGGCCCCTAGAATGAGGTTAATTTGGTGCTCAATACCTCGAATTGGTGGCAGCCCTGGTGGTACATCCTTTGGAAAGGCGTCAGTGTACTCCTGCAAAAGGTTAGCAACCACCGGAGGCAAAGAAGATGGAATATCCTCGAATGAAAACAATGCTTCTTTGCGTATCAAACCGTAACAAATGGAATTGCTAACATCTAAAGCTGAGATGTCAGATTTAGTTGCAAAGAACCTGGAACCTTTTAATTTTATTGCCTTAGAAAGGCTTGGTATAGTTTGATTCTGGTTATGAAATTGCTCCAACTCAATTGCTACAATCTGATTTTCAGATTTTGGGGTCTCATGATTTCTGCTAGCTCTAGCAAAATCATCTTTCAAAATTTGTTCAGGAGTCATAGAATGTAACACAATCTTCTTGCCTTTACTCATGAGAGAGTATTGATTTGCTCTACCGTGATGCAAACAATCTTTATCATATTGCAACGGTGTACCTAACAACATAGAGCATGCTTGCATAGGAATGACGTCAAAATCAACATAATCATGATAAGAACCTAAAGCAAAATGTACTCTCACCATACGAGTTACCTTAATCTTACCACTGTTGTTAAACCATTGAATGTAGTAGGGATGAGGATGCGGTCTAGTGGAGAGTGCTAGCTTTTCCACCATCTCCATGCTGGCCAGATATTTACAACTCCCACCATCAATGATTACGAACTGATCGCTGCTTGACGATGCCTTTAATTTGAAAGCACGCATTGTGTAATAATACTCAAATATTGGTCCGCATCACTGGCGCTCACGTGCTCTTCTTCATGCTCTGAATTTGGTTTGCCATCTTCATGTTCAGCTAGCAAATCATAGGTGTCTTCATCAAGATCGCTTGCTAAATCGTACTCACCATCCTCACAAATTATCCGCAAGCGCTTGCTCAGACACTCCCTCATCATGTGGCTGAAACCCTTGCAGCGATGGCATTGAGTGTCTTTTGTGCGTCCCGTTAATGCAGCCGATGACGATGAACTTCTGGTCGAAGCTTGTGTGGCACTTTTTGTCGGTGCGGGTGTACAAGGTGCTAAAATTGAAGAAGAGGATGCAGGTTTGTTGATGGAGGAACTTGGTGTGGTGGTACGGATGGATGGAACAGTGGAGGTTTGAGGCGTCCACAAGTAGTGCGACCTAAAAGTTAGTTTTCATCCTCGATTATCGTCCTTGCACCTCACATTCAGGTTTACAAGCAAGATGGAAAAAACGAGTTATCGAATTATACTCCTTATAATCTAGAATGTCCTGGATTTCTTGATTTAAACCACCTAAGAGACGAGCCATAGAAGCCTCCTCATCCTCAACTAAACCACAACGCAACATGCCAACTTGCAATTCTTGATAATATTCCTCTACTGAACTAGTACCTTGGCGTAAGCGCTGCAATTTGTTTAATAAAGCTCTAGCATAGTATGAGGGAACAAATCGATGTCTCATGATCAGCTTTAATGCTTTCCATGTGGTGGGTATATTATTTGGATGAAGGCGGCAATGCTCTCTCCACCAAACAGAAGTAAAATCAGTGAATTCACTCTCTTCTATCCTCAGGAAAATCATGGCATGCAACTTTTTTATCAACAAGTAATTCCCAACTAAGGTAACCATCGGGATCATATTTACCTTCGAATGATGGCATGTTGAATTTTACCTTAGAGAAAATGTCATCACGATCGCGTACATCGTGTCGCAGTGGATCACATCACATACCTTGTCGATTAAAGTGTAGCCGACGATGGTCACAGTCATTTTCGTAATCGACGACATTGTCATCCTCCGAATCAGCGCTGTAGTTTTTGGAGTTGTCACCGTTGGAAGGTCCTGGAGCAGCAGCTGCAAGCATATCAAATCTAGACAAAATGGTGGCAAGGGTAGTGTTAGCACCTCCCTACGCGGTCTCGATGGACTGGAGGCGGTCTTCTTTCAGCGACATACGCTCATTAGTGAGTCGTACATCCTCGCTAAGGCCCTCGGTGGTGATCCTCGTCATCTTCTCAAAGTGAGAAATAATACCCTTCGTGCGAGTAGTGTTGCTGTGGACCCTCGTTACGTGACATTGTTAGTAGAGGACAAGAAATACAAAGATAATGTTCCTATCACTACGTAGGATGTGGTGAAAAATCGCTCGACTCTCAAGCTTTAACTAAAGCTATTACAAGTTCTTACCATGCAGCAAGTGTTGTCAGCCGTTGGCGGTGTCAAAAGTTCTTCGAAGCTTGGATAAAGCGATTGCCAAGGGACCGAACAAACGTACTGGGTAGAATATGGAGCTTGGATACAGTTTTCTCATGCTAGCAATTTAGTGGCACAATATATCAAATAGTAATACACGCTGAAAAGATGCTTAACCACTAGCCTAGTTGCTGATCAAGCAAAAAAGTGAAGAGTAGATAGCAACACACACACAATGATAGACAACAACACGCACACACAACGATAATGGGACTATTGCAATCAAAGGATGAGCTATATAAACAAAATGAGAGTGTTGTCAAAGCTCGTATTGCTACAGTTCAAGGAGAGACACTAGCTATTGCTCAAATTCCAAATAAGAGGGCACAAGATTGCTCAAAGACTAGCACGCCAAACAAAACTTGATGAACTGCAGCCCCAAACAAAATATACTCGATATACAAAAAAATTTGGCCTCCTTTTTTTTCTATATATTTTTTTAGTTATTTTTTCTTTCTTTTTTGGTTTGATTTTTTTTTGGGCCAACACAAACTTACAAAAAAGCAGTGATCCTAAACACGTGATGATGATCACGACTTGATGAAACAAAAACTTGTGGCACACAACCTACCAATGAACAGTCCCTCGAGCAAAGTCAACAAGCTAGTCTCAAATAGGATGAAAGTTGTCGTAAAGAACAGATGGGTTCACAAAGAAAACGTGCAACTTAGTAGATATAAGTGATGTTTTGTTGCACAACCAACAAAAACTAGCCACTCGCACCAAACAACAAGATGATTGCTGTGGCACTATTTTTGATATTTTCTATTATTGGAGGATACAACTAGATAGATTCCGATAACAAAACACGAGCGAAACAACGAAACAGATTGGAACAAAAGGCGATGACTTAAGTGACACAAAAGGAACAAGACCAGCAACTTCTAGATGGATGCAGCACAAATTCAACAATGCAAATACTGGATGACAAAATTGCTAATGGCTAAAACAATGGTTCGGATGTTATGATCTAACCTAATTTTTTTTGGCTTTTTCTGGACTTTAGGGATGAAAAAATCAACTAGTAATAAAAACAGGAAATTTCTCACCGATCAACCTAGAAATCTGATACCACTTGATAAAAGGATTGGTCCCAATCTTTCAATGAGAGAGATTCTCTTGATTTGGTGGAAGTAACTTTGACGATCCGACTACACCATACGATGACGATGCGCCATAGCAATCGCTAAACCAACTCCGGAGGATTGTTGACCTTGTCGTGAGCACGATTAACCTGAACACAAGGTTCAATTCTTGCGAACAACTGAAGAACAAGCAAGAACTCAAGTAAAAGCAATCTTAAATTGCAAAGATATTGAAAAACGAACAAAGGGTATGTGCGTGAGTCTCTTAGTCTTTGTGCTGTTCCGGTCATTTTAGTGCCTAAGAAATATGGATCATGGCACATGTGTGTGGATTTTAGAGCAATCAATAATATCACCATTAGATATCATCATCCAATTCCTAGGTTAGATGATATGCTTGATGAATTAAGTGGTTCTATGGTGTTTTCTAAAGTTGATTTGTGTAGTGGGTACCACCAGATTCGCATGAAGTTAGGGGATGAATGAAAAACGACATTCGAAACTAAGTTTGGGTTATATGAGTGTTAGTAATGTCTTTTGGTTTAACTAATGCACCTAGCACCTTCATGAGATTAATGAACAAAGTTTTGCGTGCTTTTATTGGCAAATTTGTGGTGGTATATTTTGATGACATTTTGATATATAGGAAATCTTTAGAGGAACACGTAAACCATTACGTGTTGTTTTTTATGCTTTACGTGATGCACGCTTATTTGGTAACCTTGACAAGTGCACCTTTTGTACGGATGAAGTCTCTTTTCTTGGCTATGTTGTTACTCCATAGGGCATTGAAGTTGATCAGGCCAAGGTTGAGGCAATCCAGAGTTGGCCGACTCCTGCCACGGTTACCTAGGTGCGAAGTTTTCTAGGACATGCAGGATTCTACCATCGCTTCGTGAAAGATTTCCGCACCATTGAATGAGCTTACCAAAAAGGGTGTACTGTTTGTGTGGAGAGATATACAGGAGAACGCCTTCAACACATTGAAAGATAAGTTAACACATGCACCACTACTTCAACTTCCTGATTTTTCTATGACATTTGAGCTAGAATGTGATGCTAGTGGAATTGGTTTGGGTGGCATGTTGTTACAAGAAGGAAAGCCTACTGCATATTTTAGTGAGAAGTTAAGTGAGCCTAGTTTGAACTATTCTACTTATGATAAGGAATTATATGCTTTCGTTCGAACTTAAGAAACATGACAGCATTATTCGTGGCCCAAAGAATTTGCCATACATCCTGATCATGAATCATTAAAGCACATTCGAAGTCAAGATAAACTGAATCTAGACATGCAAAGTGGGTCAAATTCATTGAGTCTTTTCCTTATGTTATCAAACACAAGAGGGGAAAGGAGAATGTTATTGCTGATGCTTTGTCTAGGTGATATACCATGTTGACACAACTTGATTTCAAAATATTTGGATTAAAGACAATCAAAGAGCAATATGCACATGATACTGATTTTAAAGATGTGTTGCTGAATTGTAAAGGGGGAAGAACATGGAACAAATTTGTCCTCTAGGATAGCTTTGTGTTCAAAGCTAACAAGCTATGCATTCCCGCTAGCTCCGTTCGTTTGTTATTGTTACAGGAAGCGCATGGAGGCAGACTGATGGGACATTTTGGAGTGAAGAAGACGGAGGACATACTTGCTGGTAATTTTTTTTTGGCCAAAGATGAGAAGGGACGTGGAACGCTATGTTACTTGCTGCTCTACATGTCAAAAAGCTAAGTCACGACTTAATCCACATGGTTTGTATATGCCGCTACCTGTTCCTAGCGTTCAGTGGGAGGTATTTTTATGGACTTTGTTTTAGGACTACCTAAGATAAAAAAAGAGAGGGATAATATATTTGTTGTTGTGGATAGATTCTTTAAGATGGCACATTTTATTCCATGTCATAAAAAGTGATGATGCTACCAATGTTGCTGATTTGTTTTTTCGTGAGATTGTTTGGTTACATGGTGTGCCAAATACTATAGTTTCTGATCGTGATACTAAGTTCCTTAGCCACTTTTGGAGAACTTTATATTCTAAATTGGGGACTAAATTGCTATTTAGTACTACTTGTCATCCTCAAACTGATGGACAAATTGAGGTGGTTAATCGAACTTTATCCACTATGCTAGGGCTGTTTTAAAGAAGAATATGAAAATATGAAAAGAATGCTTGCCTCATGTTGAATTTGCTTATAATCATTCGGTGCATTCTACCACTAAGTTGTGCCCTTTCAAAGTTGTGTATGGTTTTGTTCCTCGTGCAACAATTGATCTGCTGCCTCTTCCAACTTCGGAAAAGGTTAATCTTGATGCCAAACAATATGCTGAACTAATTCTGAAAATGCATGAGACAACAAAAGAAAGTATTGAGCGCAAGAATGCTAAATATAGACTTGCTGGTAGTCAGGGTAGGAAACATGTTACATTTGAACCTGGCGATCTAGTTTGGCTGCATTTGAGAAAAGACAGGTTCCCTGATTTGCGCAAGTCAAAAATAATGCCTCGTGCTGACAGTCCATTTCAAGTGTTAGAAAGGATTAATGATAATGCATATAAGCTTGATCTACCTACAGAGTTTGGGGTAAGTCCCACATTTATTATTGCAGATTTGAAACCATACTTGGATGAAGAGGTCGAGTTGCCATCGCGGACGACTTTGATTCAAGAAGGGGCGATGATGAGGACATCTCCACTACTGTTACACCCACTATACCAACATCTGCTACTACTTCTCCAACAATACAAGGACCACTCACTAGAGCTTGTACTCGTCAACATAATCATCAGGTGAATGTGTTCCTAGTGATGCATACAAGTGTTTCAAAGAATGGGATACTATTTAATTCTTGTGATGATTTCCTTGTCCTTAGGAACCAAGGAGAGGAACCGAACATGCCCAACTGCAGTATCCATGAGTTCGATTCGGATTTGGCTGCAGGACAGCATCAATTTAGTTCGGCCATACTGACTTCATCCGGACTCCGTTTGGGACGTTGTAGGACTTCATGGAAAGCTTATCAAGTCTGCTTTCTAACAGATTCGACCTCATCTCCAAATTCAGCCCGAATCGATCGCTATCATCAATTCAAAACCGAGTCTGTTTCTGCAAACAGGTGCTGTGCCACCTTATTTAGGTCCGATGGGCCTTGTATCAGGTAGAGCCCATGTGGGGCGCGTCCTAGGGTAAGATTACAACTCCAGCACCACCGAGGCGGGTTTTGTTAGATTGGTTTAGCTACGTGCAAACTTTGAGTCTTCAAGTTGTGCTGGACAGCCACCTTGTCAAGATCAATAGAACCCCACTTTGTTCGTTTTTCAATATCTTTGTAATTTCAGATTGCTTTTACTTGAGTTCTTGCTTGTTCTTCGGTTGCTTGCAAGAATTGAACCTCGTGTTCAGGTTGATCGTGCTCACGGTAAGGTCAACAACCCTCCGAAGTTGGTTTAGCAATTGCTAAGGCGCATCATCGTCGTACGATGTAGTCGGATCGTCAAAGTCACTTCCACTAAATCAAAAGAATGTCTCTCACTGAAAGATTGGGACTAATCCCCTTATCAGAGAACCTTGTGGTCGAGATTTATACCTGCTTTCTCTTGTGGAGAAGTGCTTAGAAGGCAAGGGCAAAATGGACTTGATCTTGGACAAGACCAAGATGTGTGACGGTAAGGCGGGTTTAGTCTTAGGATTGAGTTTTCAGAGGGTGGCTTACAATGAGGTTGGTAAGACTATTTTCACATCACCTACTATCCTAGAAGCCAAGAAGTCCAAAATCAATGCCACACCACAACCTATCAAGAAACCTACTCTACAACTCACAAAAAAGAAAGCCACACCACAACCCAAGAGAGCTCCATAGCCCAAGTTGAGAGCCTCTATGAGAGAGCCTAGAGTGATCAGCAGTCGAGTTCCCGAGGGACGCTACCATTGCACCTATTGCCAGAGAGAATGTCACCATGTTGGGTTTTGCTTTCACCGTAGGAGAGATGAGTAGCATATTCTGAAGTGGAGTACTTGGGACATGTACTGCCCCTCTTTTGGTATACATGAGCCTTTTTCTCGCTCTTACTGATGAGGCTTCCGACACTCCTCAGTTTCCTCCTAGAGGTGTTGCCCGGTGTGGATCTTACCATGATTCATATGGTTTTGGTTCACGTGTAGGAAGCTTTGAGTTGCAGCGCTTTAGTGGACCATGTTTTCCCTATCATGACACTCGCCCTCAGCGCACTAGTGTTGATTTGCACATGCTTATACTACTTCAGGGCTGATGATATAGTACTGGATTCCCAAGAGGTTTTTGTCTAACCATAGTACTGAACCATCCACCTATTATTCTTCTCATATGTAGGTGGCAAGTGGAGGCCTATAGAACAGTGGCTCATCGACTCTGGTTGTTTGTGCCACAAGACCGGAGATGCATCATGGTTCTCCAGCCTCACCTCAATGAAGCAACACGAGTACATTACTTTCGGGGATGATCAGAAATGAAGGGTGAAAGTCAATTGTATGATAAAGGTGAATGAGAGTTTCACTTTCAAAGATGTGGCTTTGGTAGAGCATCTGTGATACAATTTGCTTTCTATATCTCAGTTACTGGATGAGGAGTTGGAAGCGCGCTTCAAGCACGGTACTTCTCGAGTTCTTGACTCCTCAGGCACTTTAATTTGCCGGATTTCTCGAGTAGGGATTCTTTGGAGCTGATTTTTCTAAATCTTTTGGTTTTTCTTGATGCTTATTTGCTCAACCCTCTTCTGAGTTTTGGATGTGGCATAGCAGGCTAGGGTACATGACTTTTGATTTGCTTTCTCGTTTGAGTGCTTTAGGCTTGATCCGAAGCTTACCTAAGCTCAAGTTTGAGAATAATCTTATTTGTGCTCCTTGTCAGCATAAAAAGATGGTTGGTGCCTCTCACCCACCAATTAATCTGGTGAAGACTGAACGACTGGGAGAATTTCTCTATATGCACACTATTGGTCCTTCCCGGGTTCATTCGGTGGGTGGGTGATAGTATGTACTTGTCCTAGTTGATGACTTTTCTCGCTACTCTTGGGTGTTCGTTCTTGTGAGTAAGGATGAAGTGTTCTCACACTTTTGGAGCTTAACTTTGAGATTGTTCAAGGGACTCCGTGGTGCATTGAAAGGTATTCTCATTGATAATGGCACCGACTTTATGAACTAACTCTTTAATGCTTTCTATCTTGAACATGGCATTGAGCATCAATTTTCCACCACACGTGTTCCCCAGCAGAATAGCATGGTTGAAAGAAAGAATCGCACTATGACGGAGATGGCTAGAACGATGCTCAATGAGCATAGGACTCCTAGAAAGTTTTGGGCTGAGGCTATTAGCACCGCTTGTTATATCTCCAATCAGATTTTCTTGTGCTCAATCTTGAATTTGACTTCTTATGAGTTGCGCTTTGGGAGGTGTCGAGACTGATTCAAGAAACAAACCAATCTCCGACGCTGACATGTACCCTAGGTGAGTTCCCCGTGCTCTCCTAAATCTTTTCTGCTGCTCGCCGGAGTAGATAGGTCACCATATCTAGGTGTAAAGCTCGCACATATGCTCTGGAATCTTTCCCTTTTTGATCTATACCTCACCTCTATCTCTAACTCACGAATTTGATTGGGAGTCTATATGGTCGGCAGTCTCCTTTTCGTGTTCATCTCGGACTTGGCTCGGGCTTCGGCCAATCCAATGTGGGCTTAAGCTTCTAGATGCTATGGTGAATCCATTTGGGCAGTTTGTGCTTGCTCTCTGGCTTGGACACAGCTTTGATGGCACAGTGGTGTCGGCTGCTGCTGCTGCAAGCTGAAACAGCGAAGGAAAATAGAGGAGGGGTGGCAGGCTGGGCTTGCAGATGAGCTGGGCTGGCTGGATTGGGCCGAACAAAGAGAAGAGAGGAGGAGAGAGCTGGGTTTTGGTCCATTCGGCTCAAAAGATTTTCTTTTTCCATTCTTTTTCTCTCATATATATACACATGTATTTTTATACTTATACAACGCATATACCACATATATATAGGCTCACATAAACAACCAATCCAGCAATCAATCAAATATATACGTATATATACTCTTCAGATTATTTAACTTTGCAAATTCTTTTATTTCCTTGGAAAAGATTTATATTTTCTTGGTTTTAGGATTTTGGGCTATTACAAAACCAACCCCCCCTTAAAGGAATCTCGTCCCCGAGATTCGGGCTGATCTCCAAACAGGTGAGGATACTCTGCCTTTAGCTTTTCTTCTTGCTCCCAGATTGCTTCATCCTCAGTATGGTGACTCTACTGAACTTTGTACATATAATGCCTACTGTTTCAAGAATCTTGACCTTTCTCCGAGTCATACACTCTGCTGTTTCAAGAATCTTGACTGGGTATTCTGAATAAGTCAAATCCTCTTGCGGTTCTACTTCTTCCAAGGGTAATCGTTCCTTTGGTATTCACAAACACTTCTTAAAATGCGATCTATGAAACTCATTGTGCACATCCTCCAGCCTGGGCGGCAATTCTAACTGGTAGGCCACATCACCATGTCTAGCACTCACTCTAAACGGTCCAATGTCTAACCTTGAAAGTTAACTCTCGGAGTCGGTTATCCGCATAACTCTTCTATCTGGATTGAGCTGTCTTTAACTTTTCTCCTATTGCCTTGACTTGCTCCTCAGATTCCTTGAGTATTTTCGATCCAAACACTTGGCCTTCTCCAGTCTAACTCCAATGTAAGGGTGTTCTACACTTCCTTCCATATAATGCCTCGAATGGGGTCATCTGTAATATGGACTGATAACTGTTGTTATACGAAAATTCTGCATACAGCAGGTTCTTGTTCCAACTATTGCATTTTGAAGAGCACAAGCTCGCAACATATCCTCAACTATCTGGTTTATTTTTATGTTTGTCATCTATCTGTGGGTGATATGCTGAGGTAAAATTCAACTTTGTTTGTGTCCAACGATTTATGAAGTTGCTGCCAAAATCTTGAGGTAAATTGAGTCCCTCGATCTGACACTATCTCTTCGGAACTCCATGCAAGCACACAATCCTAGATATATATAACTCTGCCAACTTATCTCCTTTATAGGTTGTCTTAACCAGAATGAAATGAGCTACCTTCATGAGACGATCCACAATGACCCATATTGAATCATAGCATGATTGGGTACGAGGTAAACCGACTATGAAATCCATCCCAATTTTTCCCACTTTCCCAATTTTTCCCACTTCTATTCTGGTATCTTCAGAGGCTGTAGCAATCCTACTGGTTTCTGATGTTCTGCTTTCACACGCTAACATACATCACACAGTGCCACATACTCGGCTATTCTCACTTCATACCAGGCCACCAATAGCGGTCCTTCAAATCTTGATACATCTTTGTACTACCTGGGTGAATAGAATAAGCTGACCCATGAGCTTCTCTTAAGATTATCTCCTTATGCTTTTTTTGGTTTGGTACACAGATGCGCTTGCCAAACCATACCATGCCTTGTTCGTCTTTTGAGAACTTTGGGGCTTTGCCAGCTTTAATATTCTCTTTAATCACTTTGATATTTTTATCTTGGGCCTGTCTCTTCCAAATGTCCTTATCCAAAGTAAGTTCCACTTCCATAGTTACTACCTCTAAATCGGCAACAAAACCTAAGTTAAGGCATCATATTTTTCACACAAAGTCGATTGAGCTTCTGGTAACATAGCCATAGTATTGTACACTTTATGACTTAAGACATCTGCAACCACGTTTGGTTTTCCCGAGTGACAATGGATTCCTACATAGTCTAATATCATGAGGCTCAAAAGAAGCAACAAACGCATAATCAGTTAAATGAGCATACGAAACAGATTTGGATCTCGTTACCCGCTCACCAAGCTTGCCGATCATCAGCTGAGGGGATGTCGCCTCTAAATGTGTTGAGGGGCTTCGCGTTGCGAGATGACCTCCCTCTTAAACACTGCTGGTGCAGGTTTGAAAGCAGCTGAAGTGGAAGTAGAGGCTGCAGAATCCTCTACCGATGTCGAGGAGGCAAGAACTAGCTCAGGAGCGAGTGTAGTAGTAGGAAGTAGTTGATCATCCTCGTCTCCCTGAAAGCTGGAAGGTCACTGTCTACAAAAATTATGCCTGACAACGGGTCGGGTCGGGTCCCCGCGGGTTTTAGACCCGGTGGGGGCAGAAGCGGGGGCGAAATTGGACACGCGGGGGTCACGGGTTGGGGCCCCAAAATGGGTTCGGATCGGGGTTGGGGCCAATTAATCACCCGCAGGGCATCCACAGGCGCTCGAATAGGTGGTCGCAGGCTCGCCGCCATTAGCGTCGCAAGCACGCATCCCACCGAGGCACGTCCGCACCGCTGCTGCATGTATACCCCTGGCCCTTGCTTTGCTAACCCTAGTCGCAAGAGACAAAACTGCCGGGCGTTGGTAGTGAGCTGCTCATACCTCGCATCCAGCATCCCAAATCCGCCGCCGCCCGCCACCTCCATGCCGTCCTGCCCGTCCCACCATCCGTGCTAGGAGCCAGGCTCCCGCTGTCCCGCCTACAGCCCGACCCTCCTTCCGCTCCAGGCGTTCGCCGTCCCGCGCCAGGCTCCCGCTGTCGGGCGTCGGCCGTCCCAGCCCGCGTCAGGCCCCGACGGTCCGGCCTCCGCTCCCTTGACCGACTGACCCCGGCTCCCGACGTCCCGCTTGCGGCCTGCAGCGATGCCGCTTGCCTCGGCAAGTTGGCAGTCGGCACGAGCCGTGCACCAGCGCCCCGCGGCACCCGTGGATCCGCCTGGGCGCCACCCACCGGCTTAGGTGACTGGTGAGTCCACTGATGATCCGACCTTCTCTCTTCCCCTTTGTTCTTCCTCTCCCTACACCTGATCAGAGCCGTTAGAAGATTTAAATCCCTACTGTGATGCTGAGGTTGCATTTTGTGCAGAGAAAGATTCATTTTGTATTTGGTTACATCTTGTGTAGCATTAAGCAATGTAGATGACTAGATGTTAATTTTGTGCAGAGATTGATTTCCCTCTATTACTACTCAATTTTGTGCTGAATTTGGTTTTTGGTAGCATTAGGCAATGTAGATGTTCTGTATGGTTGCTGAAAATTGAACAAGAACAACCTGACAGTATGCATATTTGACTTGTGGTTATGGTTCTTTGTTTCTTTATGGTATGCAGAACATGTCAATTTCGTCATGTTGATTGGAAATGTCAACTCCTAGTACTAGTGGATCTTACGCTGGTGGTGCAACTGGTGCTACTGCTGTTGCACAACCATCTGGCTCAGCAGTGCAATTAGAATCTCAAGGTACTCGTACTGATGATGTGGTTGAGATAGAGGATGATGTTGCTGTTGGTAGTAAGAGGAAACTAAAATCTACTGTCTGGCAAGAGTTTGATAGAATTAATATAAATAATGAGTGGAAAGCTAAATGCACATGGTGTAAGAAACTTCTAGGAGGAGAGACAAGAAATGGTACCAAACACTTGCATGGGCACCTTGAGATTTGTCGAGATCGAGCAGTTTGAAAGGGCTTAAAATAGTCTAGTCTTAAGTTAACAACAAACCCACAAGACGGGACAATTACCTTAGAGAAACATCTCTTTGATCAAGATGTTGCTAGGAAAGAACTTGCACTAATGATATGTGTCCATGAGTACCCTCTATCTATTGTAGACCATGTTGGCTTTCGAAAGTTTTGTGCTGCATTGCAACCTGCATTCAAAGAGGTGTCTAGAAACACTATTAGGAAGGACATCCTGGATATGTATGAAGTGCAAAACAATTCTATGGTCAAGTACTTTCATCAATGTCAATCTCGTGTTGCCATCACCACGGACATGTGGACAGTAAATCATCAAAGGAAAGGCTACATGGTAGTGACAACACATCACATTGATGATGAGTGGAGGTTGAAAAGTTTCATTGTGAGGTAATATTGATTTTGTTCTTTCTTTTCTATATTGGTCCAATTTTATGTTACAGCCCCTTAGTCACTACTAAAGTATTTTGTAATTTGTAGGTTCATTTATGTTCCAGCCCCTCATATTGCCGAAATGGTAACTGATGTTCTGCATGAAGTTCTTCTGGATTGGCACATTGAGCGGAAACTATCCACTATAACCCTTGATAATTGCAGCACCAACGATAATCTCATAGAGAAAATGACAGATAAGTTGACACTTGCCACTTGCATGTTGAAGGGTAAATTGTTGCATATGCGTTGTGCTACACACATATTAAATCTGATTGTGAAAGATGGAATGTCTGCCTTGGAGAAGGGGATTGAAAGGGTGTGAGATAGTGTTGGATTTTGGGCAACCACACCTAAAAGGCATGAGAGGTTTCAAAAAATGGCTTCCCAAATAAAATTAAATATGAAAAAAGAATTGCTCTTGATTGTAAAACTAGATGGAATTCAATTTATCTAATAGGGTACCAAGAGGTCTTTGAACGCCTTGCTCAGCGTGATAAATTGTTTACTTCTTGTTGTCCAACTAAGGATGATTGGAAATTTGCTAAAGAGCTTTGTGATAGATTGAAGATGTTCTATGATGTTACCGAGTTATTGTCAGGCACTAGATATGTCACAACAAATCTTTTCTTTTCCAAAATATGCAATGTTTATTTCGCTATTAGCAAATGACAAGCTAGCAGCAACCCTAAGGTAGAAGAAATGGCAAAGTTGATGAAAGAGAAATTTAATAAATATTGGTCAGATGTTCATAGTTTGATGGCTGTTGCTGCTGTCCTAGATCCTAGGTACAAACTGCAATTGTTGAATGCTCTTTTCCTCAAAATTAATGGGATAGAAAGTGCAGCTAAGGAATCCATTGAAAAAGTTAGAGACTTGTTGTACAGCTTGGTGTTGCAATACCAAGATACCATGGAGGGTATTGCAACAATAGATGGTTCTGATACTAGAGCTAGAGTGTTGCTCAGACCAAAGATGATGATGACTGGATTGACACATCGATGAATACATAGCAAAGCAACTAGCTGCGACGTCTTCTTATGTGCGCACAGAGCTGGATTTGTACTTGGAGGAGTCACTGCTACCTAGAACACAAGATTTGGATATCATACACTGGTGACAATATGCAGGGCTCAAATATCCTACTTTGCGAAAGATTGCTCGAGATGTTATGGCAATCCCCATGACAACAGTAGCATCCGAGTCAATATTTAGTACCAGTGGGAGGATAATTAGTCCATTTCAAAGTAGTCTTGCTCCACAAATGGTACAAGCACTTATGTGTATGCAAGTTTGGTCTCGAGCTGACATGTTAGGTAAAAATAGTCTACATGCAATTCTATATTTCAATACTTATGTGTAACTGACATGTGTATGCACTAACTTGTGAACATTGTGTTATTAGGGTTATGAATCCACATTTTCAAGCTCATTGAGGACTTGCCTTGACGATGAAAAGGAAGAAATGGTAATATCATTCTATCGTTCTTGTAAATTGTTATCCTTATCTACTACTTAACACATGAGTGTGCTAATTATGCTCTCCATATTTAGAAGGAACCTGATTCAGCTATTATTGATTGAATGAAGAATTGGTGGAAGAATTGAAGCTCTACAATTTGTTGTGGCTCCATGCTTATCTTTCAACTATTATTGTTAACTGTTATTTGGTCATTGGGCAAGACGTGTTGTAATAACTAGTAATATACTACTCATTTTGTTGTTGGCTTGTAGCTTGTTACCTTGGCTACTTGCTTACTGTCAAGTATCAAGTGTGAAACTATTATTTGTGAATTGTCTGTCATGTGTGGAACTTCGAATCAGGACATGTGAGGATAAAACCATGTGATGGTTTGCTATTATGTAAGGATGCTGATAAAACCATGTTTTGTACTTCTGTAATCAGTATGCATGTTGTTAAGTTGTTTCTAGGTTCTGTACTTCTGTACATATGTGTGAATGCATGGTTTATGGTTGATTTTATTATTTGGTACATCTATAGTTCTATACAGATCAGATTCATGGTTGTGTAACCTGTTCATGGTTATGTACTTCAAAATGCACATGCTCTGTGGCTACTAAATGTTCAAAACCCGCGAGTCTCTGCGAGTCCCCGTCGGGTTTCGGGTCCCCGCGGGGTTCGGGGCCGGGTCTAGTTTTGCACCCGACAGGTGGTTCCGGTTCGGGTCAGGTTTTTTTATTCGGTTTTAGGGTTGGGTGCGTTCCTGCTGCACCCGGCCCCGACCCGCCCTGTTGCCAGGCCTAACAAAAATACTTTCGCTCATCTCCTGATCACCTGCACACTCAAAGACAGGGCTAGCACAAGGGGTTGATTCATCAAAGGTCACATCACATGACTGCATAATAGTGTTAGTGTCAAGATTAAAGACTCTTTAAGAATGACCATGAAGAGAATATCCCAAGAAAATACCTTCAGAATAATCCAACTCGAACTTTTCAAGATTGCCACCCTTTAGGATGAAGCACTGACACCCAAAACTCTCAAATGCGAAACCTTCGACTTCCTCCCAAAACGCAACTCAGAAGAAGTCAAATTCAAAATCGAGCGCAAGAAAATTCGATTAGAGATGTAGCACGACATGCTAATGGCCTCAGCCCAAAACTTCCTAGGAGTCCTATGCTCACCGAGCATCATCCGCGAATTAACTTGGGTCACAGGTGTGGTTTTGGCTGTACATGCTCTTCTATTTGCATTTTTTGTTAAGTATGTGGGTGACTCATGGTCGTGAGATCGGTTGGTCGAGGGCTCTTTCTTTTCAAGCCATCTCCACTAAAGTATGATTCCTCCTTTCAACCACGCCATTCTGCTGACGAACACGTGGGGCAGAAAATTGATGCTCCATGCCATGCCCAAGATAGAAAGCATCATAGAGATAGTTCTTGAACTCGGTGCCATTATCACTGCAAATTGCTTTCAATGCACCAGAGAGTTCTTTGAACAATCTCAAAACCAGCTCCGAAAGTGTGAAAACACTTCATCCTTGCTCACAAAAAAGAAACCAAGAGTAGCAAGAGAAATCATCAACAATAACAAATACATACCACTTTCCACCTGCCGAACGAACCTATGAAGACCAACAATATCCATATGGAGAAGTTCTCCTGATCATTCAGTCATCACCAGATTGACTGGTGGGTGAGAGACGGCAACCATCTTGCCATGCTAACAAGGAGCACAATCGAGGTTCTTCTCAAACTTGAGCTTGGGCAATCCTTGGATCAAGCCTATGGCACTCAAACGAGTAAGCAAGTTAAAACTCATATGTTCTAGTCTCTTATGCCATATCCAAAGCTCAGAAGAAGGTTCAACAATCAAATAACAAGAAGAACCAAGGGACTCAGAAAAATCAGCTCAAAAACTCTCCTAACTCTGGAAATCCAGCAAATCAAAGCATCTGAAGAATCAAGAACTCGAGAAGAATCACGTTTGAAACGCACTTTCAAGTTCTCATCCAGCAACTGAGATACATAAAACAAATTGTATCCGAGATGCTCCACCAAAGCACATCATTGAGAGTAAAACTCTCATTCACCCTTACCATACCTTTGACTTTCACCCTTCGTTTCTAATCATCCACAAAAGTGATGTACTCGTGCTGCTTCATCAAGCGAGGCTGGAGAACCATGTGTATCTCCGGTCATATGGCGCGAACAACCGGAGTCAATGAGCCACTTGTTCTCCAGGACTCCGCCTGCCACCTACATGCGAGAAGAGTAATAGGTGGATGGCTCAGTACTAGGGTTAGTCGTAAACTTTTTGGGAATCCAGTACTGGGTCATCTGCCCTAAAGCAGTAAAAGTTGGGGGCGAGAACCACGAAGAGAAAAATATGGTGCGACAAAGTGCTGAAACTCAAAGACTCTTACATGTGGATCAAAACCATATGAGTCATGGTAAAATCAACGCCGTGCACCACCTCTAGGAGGAGACTGAAAAGCACTAGAGACTCGTGGGTAGGAGTGAGAAGAAGGCTTATGTACACTAACAGAGGGGCGGTATATGTCACAGGTACTCCACTCACACTCACACCATTCATCCCTCCTACGACGAAAGCAAAACCCAACCAAGTGACCCTCTCTTTAGCAGAAGGTGTAGTGGTAGCATCTCTCAGAAACTCGACTGCCAGTCACTCTAGGCTCTCTCACATGAGCTCTCATCTGAGATTGTGAAACTCTCTTAGTTGTAGTGTGGGCTTCTTCTTGATAGGTTTTGGTATGGGTTTCTTCTTGTCGAGTTGTGGTGTTGCATTGATTTTAAATTTCTCAGCTTCTAGGGTAGTAGATGTGGTGAAAATAGTCTTACTCTCCACATTATAAGCTACCCTCTCAAAATCGAACCCAAGAGGCAAACACGTCTTATCGGCACACATCTTGGTCTTGACCAAGATCAAATTCATTTTTCCCTTGCCTTCTGAGCATTTCTCTACTAGAGAAAGGAGGTACTCATTCTACGCTAAAAGCTTCTCAACTTGCCCTCTAACCCAACTGAATTTGTCCTAAAAGATGATGTAGGTGGGACAGTTGGGTTGAACATCCTTCGAACTCCAAGCACTCTCCAATTTAGGTTCCAACTCATTGATGCACACTGCTTTCAGTTCAACATCCTTTGCAAGCAAAGAACAATTCATGTAGACGCCTAAGAGAATGGATCTAGACTCCTCCTCAAAGATCTTCTCAGCAGTCTTAAGTCGACCGGCAACTTGAGCATGCAAAGCCTGAAGCTCAGCAAGTTCTGTCATAACCACCAAACAACTCACACTCCTCATCATCACGCCTAGACCTAAGCAACGCAAACTCAGAAGAAACAAACTCATACTTAGGCCTAAGCTCCTTCAACTCATGCACAGCTTTCTTAAGTAACCTATCCTGGCTAACGAGAGCATCATTCAAGGTATCGACTTGAATCGAAAGTTGGTCATAGGAAGGTTGTCGTTTGCCATGAAGCAAAGGTTAGTGAGATCCT
Source organism: Phragmites australis (assembly GCF_958298935.1). NCBI lineage: Eukaryota > Viridiplantae > Streptophyta > Magnoliopsida > Poales > Poaceae > Phragmites > Phragmites australis. The sequence continues at coordinate 12,705,499 of NC_084936.1, read as the reverse complement.
TGGCCTTCTTCTTGCTCTTCACATGCGGTTCATCCTTCTCTGAGCTCTCCTTCTCGCTTGAAGAGGTGGGATGTCGCTAAGAGCTACCATAAACGCTCTAGAAGCCAGCTTGGTAGCCTTCTTGGCCATCGTGTCATGATTCTTCTTCAAGAAGGGCTTCTTGTTCTTCTTCTTATGCATGTCGTAGTTGCAGTCACGGTCTTTCTTCTTCTTGAGCTTGGGGCAATCTGCCTTAAAGTGAGTGGTGTCACCACACTCAAAGCAGGCACGGGAACTGCTCGTCCTCCAGTCTTGGCGGTTGTTGTAGAAGTGGGTGAATTTCTTCATGATTAGTGTAAGATCCTCATCATTAAGCACATCCACCTACTCCTCTGTGATAGAGACTAAGGAATACAAAGCAAATCCACCAGATAAAGTATTATCATAAGAAACACCAACTCCAAACATGTTATCACCGCTAGGTTCGGAAACTAACGCCATTTTCTGAGACAGGGAGTTTTCAAGACCAATCTGAGGCACCTTGGCTATCTCGGTGGACTTGAGCTTGATGAAGAGTTATCACAAGTTAACGTGTCCTAACTTGATGATTTAATACTCGAGATCTTCACTTCCCATGTGCAACGATCCAGAGCATAGAGAAGCTTGATCGCTCTCTCGTGGTCAGAATAGGGCAAAACACCAGTTGATCGAAGATTGCTAACAATTCCATCAAAGCGAGGAAACATAATATCAAAAGACTCTCCGAGACTTTGCACAAACATTTGATATCCTTAGTTGTATGTGCTTTTGCATCTAGAATTAATCTGATTAGTGCCTTCATGAAAGACACTCAGAGTAGTCCAGACCTCTTGGGCAGTATAGAGGTGCTTAACCCTGTCAAATCTATTAGAACTCAAGCTTATGAACAAAATATTTCTGGCCTTGTTGTTGGCCTCATACTATTTGATTTGAACCTGAGTCGTGTGAGCAGCAGGGATCTCGTAGTTGGAATCAACTACCTTCCAAATTGCACTTCCTTAGCTTAAGAGATAAGCCTCCATGTGCACCTTCCAATACGAAAAATCACGGCTATCAAACAGCGGAATCTTCCCACTTCTCTCCATGTCGCTTACGGATCACAAAGCTAGTTGAGGTCAACAAGTGATCAAACCAGCTTTGATACCAATTGTATGAATGAGCTTGGTGACTAAAGGGGGGGGGTGAATAGACGCCTTAATAAATTTCTTACGAAATTGATGGCCTTCTCTTATTTGGATCACCCAATGCACCTCAAACTCAAGTAGAAGAAAAAACAGAGAGAAGTTTTAACAAGAGAAAATCAAGGCAACACGATCCCACAGATAGTATACGAACCATAGGTTCCATTTAAGATCAATCGATGTGTCTTAGTACTCAAAAGATCACAACTTGCAAAGAAACAAGAAAAGATGAACACCGAGCAACGGAACTCTCCAAGTTGATTGTCTAAAGGCAAGGGAATTTAAGACCCCATCACATAAGCATGTGCATGTGAATTTTATGCCTCTAGCAATAAGAAGAATGACCTCACAAGGTGCTGAAATTTGAACCCCAAAAAACCAAAACGAAAATCAAAACTGGAAACCGAAAAACTTGCAAACTTGCAAGGGAACCAATAGAGGGAAAGTAGGAGGGGAATTTAAGCATATGCAAAAACATAAATTTCATTACTCAAAGAGGTCAACCCTATTTTAGGCGGATTATAAAGATTTATTTCTTAAAACTCTCACCTATTACATAAGCTAAGCGCTCAACCTAACTCTAACCTCTCAAATGGGTGGCACAAGGGAGCTCAAGTGGCTGGTTCAAACTCTCTCATAGTCCTACCCCTCTATTTATAGGTCTAGAAAACTTGACCACTAAGTTTCCTAGATTTTTCCCAAAATACTCCTCTTGTAGTACACTGCTATCTACCACCGAGAGCATTTTCGTCCATTTTCTTCTCCATTCATCGGGCAGTCGTGACACCTTCATGACTTAGCTTCGCGATGGTGTCATGTACTCCTCCCACGGTTTTGATGCCAAACTGCGAAACCGCCTACATCCTTCTCAATGCGTGACTCACCGCCTTGCTTACACCTTATGCAAGCGCTTCGATGTCGACGTGTGTACTCCTTCATGCGATTCTGACCGTTGGCAAGTCTCTCCTACTCCTGATCCCTTAGGCCGCCTTGTCACTTGCACTGGCATCACATTTGCTTGACTTTTTCAACACGCCATCTGCATCTGCCTTCCATGCTCTACTTGACCTCCACGTGTTCAGCAAGAATCACCGTTGCCTCTGCCCGACCTCCTTGATCATCCGGCACCAAGTACTCCGTTTGGCTCTGATCATCCCGCTGTCGACCTCCAAGTTGCATCCATCACCTGCACACCATGAGACAAGAAAACACATATCTCCAACTCCAATTCTAGTTAGTCCATAATCAATATGCTCAAATATCAAAGCTCATGCAAAACCAAAGATCATCAAGCCAAATAAATACTAATGCCAATCACTCATCACAAGTAAACCAAGGCATATTTCAACTTGAATTCTCAGTTCCCATCACTACGATTGACCATCCTCAACTATGATTCCCACCATCACAGTTGACCCAACTAACTAGAACATCAATTTGTAAATGGTAGGTTTTCAGTGCTGCTCATGACCGTGAGCATGGCTGAATATTCGGTTTTAACTCTATAGAGGTTGTACTTTATCCACAAGACGTTTTATCCAATTTTGTCGAGCATCCGTTAGCCGACAGAAAACTCTTACACACTATCGAGGTGTGTGCTAGGTATCCACTACAAAGCCTTTACAATGCCCCTCTCAACACGAGTCTACCTGCTAAGATTTCACTTTCGCGTGATTCCACCTCAACAACGGAAGCTCTGTCTTACGCCTTTTGGATCCCAAGACATCGTCCATTCACCACTCTAATGTCTGATCTACACTATGCTAAGAGTAAGAAAATTACTTGGCTAGGCCCCTTCCATACCAGGCTTATGGTTGTACTGTAAACACAGAAATGTCTCCCTATGAACCAGTCCTTAGATTTGAGCAAGACTACCACTTTCCCAACCATACATCTCATCATATCACCTGCTCAAATCCTTGTACCATGTTGCTACAAAAATTATTCTATTGTATTTTATCATGGTTGCATAGGACCATTATCAAGTTCGTGGAGCAATTATCATGATTACCGTCCCAAAGCAAGGCTAAGCATCATCTATCCATTCATAACCCAAAATTATACTGGGACGACAGGGATGATAAGGGAAAAATTAGGGTAAAGCCTAACTCTTGGGATTCCCAATAAATTATTAGCATGGATGTTTATAAAACAAAACGTTTCTAAAACTAGGATAAAAATAATAAAGAATACAACTTGCCTTCACTAAACCCAGTTAGGTCTTCAAAATCCTGATCCTGCAGACCTTCTAGCTCCTGTTGAGTGTTAGAGTCTACTCGCAACATATGCGGAAAAGCAACAACACATAAACACCAAGATCCAAACAGAACCAAAAACACACAACAAACATCATCACTCACAAGATTACACTATTATGGACAACCTAGCGAAAGAACGGGTCAAAATGGAGCTACAATTGACAAGTTATGATTTTCTAAAGATTAAAATAGAACTACAAAGATTATCTACAAATGAAATTATGTTACTAGGAACTTTCTAGAATTTTTCCAAAGCCATCTATGATTTTTCTAGGATTTTTCTGGATTTTGTAGCATTTATTTGAATTATAAAACTATTTAAAACAATTAAACAGAATTAAATAAACCTATAAAACATTATTAAACATTTTTAGAAATTAATTTACTAAGTATTATTATTTTTTAGAATTATTTTTCTACTAAAAACTATTATTATGCAATATTTACTAGTGATGATGTCAGCAAAACAATTAAATAAACAAAAAGAAAAGAAAAGGCTGACTAGGCTGTTTACTGGGCTGCCAGCACTGATGTGGCGTGACACATAAGCAATAGCACTAAAGTGGTCAGGTGACTGGGCGTGATGACGTGGCACCAGCTGACTGGGATTACGTTGAACACGTGTCACACTCGAATTGGCTACCAAAGGGGTAGAAGTGGCTTCTAATCTACACCGTTGAATCTAGATCTGATGGTTCAGATGCTTTGGCTCTTGGCTCCAGCAGTACAGAAGATGAAGGCGACTTCCCGTAGTGGAGCATCACCGGAAACCTACCGGAATGGCGCTCCAGTGACCTATCTACTCCGGCGAGTGGAGAAAAAGGTTTGGGAGAGCTCAGAGAACTCACCTACGGTACGTGTCGACGTTAGAGAAGCTCAAGAGAGGTAGGTGATGATGCATGGTGGCTTGGAGTTTTAGAGCTCGATGGCAAAGTGCTCCGGCATCAATTTCTTCTCGGTAACTTGGGCAAAAGATGCGGGATGGTCTGGGGAAGCTCTAGGGTCGCATATATATAGGCGGGAGGCTACCATATCTCCAAATCGATTCAGATTTGAAACGAGAGGTGGCAGTGTCTCAAACTCGAGACTTTATCACTTGGGCAAAAGCTCACACATAGGCTCTGGAATCTTTCCCTTTTTGATATATACCTCACCTCTATCTCTAACTCGTGAATTTGATTAGCACTCCATACGGTCGGCGGTCTCCTTTGTGTGTTCATCTCGGACTTTGTTCGGGCTTCGGCCAATCTGACATGGGATTAAGCTTCTAGATGCTCTGGCGAATCCGTTTGGGTAGTTGGTGCTTGCTCGCCGGCTTGGACACGACGTCGACGATTTGGTGGTGCCGGTTGCTGCTGCTGCGAGCTGAATGAGAGAAGGAGGATAGAGGGGGGGTAGCGAGCTGGGCCGGTAGATGAGCTGGGCTGGCTAGAGTTGGGCTGAACAGAGAGAAGAGAGGAGGAGAGAGCTAGGCTTTGGTCCATCCAGCTCAAAAGCATTTCTTTTTCCATTTTTTTCTCTCATGTGTATACACATGTATATACCACATATATATAGGCTCACATAAACAAGCAATCCAGCAGGCAATCAAATATATACATATATATACTCTTTGGATTATATAACTTTGCAAATTCTTTTATTTCGTTGGAAAAAGTTTTATATTTTTTTGGTTTTAGGATTTTGGGCTGTTACAAGAGGAAGCCGAAGGTTTCTCACTTGAGAGTTTTTACATATTAGTGCTTCATCCTAAAGCGTGGTAATCTTGACAAGTTAGAGTCACACTCTTTCGATGAGATTTTCTTGAGATATTCTTTTCATGGTCATTTTTACAGGGTCTATAATCTTGACACCAACACCATCATAGAATCATGTGATGTGACTTTTGATGAATCAACCCTATATGTTAGTTCTGCCTTCGAGTGTGCAAGTGACAAAGAAATTGGCGAAACTATCTTTGTAGATGGCGACCTTCTAGCTCTCAGTGATGATGAGGATGATCCACTACTTTCTTCCATCACACCTGCTCCTGAGCTGACTCCTGCTTCTTCTACACTGGCAGAGGGTCCTGCAGACTCTACTTCCAATTTAGCTACTTGCAAACCTGCACTAGCTACATTTGAGGGGTTGGTGGTCTCACAACACGAGCCTCCTTAACAGATGATCGGCGACCGTAGTGAGAGGGTAAAAAGATTCAAATCTGCTCATCATGCTCATTTTAATAATTCTGCATTCTTTGCTTTTTTTAGCTCCATGATGTTGGACACACTCTTTATGATTCAAATTTGGTCAATATCATGCATGAAGAACTAGAAAACTTTGAGAGATACCAAGTTTTGGTCCTTGTAGACCTACCCCCAAATGTTCATCATAGGCACCAAATGTGTTTTCAAAAACAAACAGGGGGAGGATGTGTCGGTAGTGAGAAACAAGGCTAGACTCATGGCTCAAGGTTTCACTCAAATAGAAGGAGTAGCTTTGGAGAGACCTTTGCACCGGTAGCTAGACTAGAAGATGTTTTAGCATCCTCCTTGCATTTTTTGCATCCCAACATTTCAAGTTGTACCAAATGAATGTCAAAAGTGCATTCCTAAATTGGTTCATAGAGGAAGAGGTCTATGCCTAGCAACCCCTCGATTTTGAGCACCCTAAATACCTACATAGAGTATATAAGCTTCAGAAAGCTTTGTATGGGATTAAGCATGCGCTTATGACTTCTTGGTATGATAGGCTTAAGTCCTCCTATTAGAGCATGGGTATGAGATGGGGTCGATAGATAAAACTTTGTTCACCTTTAGGCATGACAATGATTTGCTACTTGTTCTGATATGTGGATGATATCAACGTTGGTGACTCTTCTCATGCTCTTGTGGCCAGGTTTACAGAAACTATGAGCAGGGAATTTAAGATGTTGATAATGGGCAAGCTCAACTTCTTCCTTGACTGCAAATCAAGCAATGCAAGCAAAGTAAATTCATCCACCAGACGAAGTACACCAAGGATTTCTTGAAGAATTTCAACATGAGCAATGCAAAGCACCTAGTGACACCAATGGCTACCTCAACCGTGCTTGATCCGAATGATGATGTTAAGGAGGTAGACTAGCGGGAGTACAGGAGCATGATTGGCTCTCTCTTGTACTTGTTAGTGACAAGACCCGACATCCACTTTATCGTCTGCTTATGTGCCCGCTTCCAAGCTTCACTAAGGATGTCTCACCGCCAAGCAGTGAAGCACATACTCAGGTACCTCAAGCACACCCTTGAGTATGATCTTTGCTTTTCTGCATCTTCTCTCTCTCTCTATTCATGTTTTTTTGGGATGCAAATTTTGCTGGTTGTAGAATTGATAGAAAAAGTACCTCTGGTACTTGTCATTTCTTAGGTACTTATCTCGTGTGTTGATCTTCTCGCAAATAGTCTAGTGTTACGCAGTCAATTGTTGAAGCTGAATATGTTGCTATCGCTAGCTGTTATTCTTAAATTTTATGGATGATTGCTACTTTGAGAGACTTCGCGTTAAATTTTAAGAGGGTGCCACTCCTATGTGATAACACCAGTATTATAAGTCTAGCCAACAACCTAGTCCAGCATTCCAAAACTAAACATATAGATGTGAGATTCCACTTCTTGTGAGACCACAATGAGAAGGGAGATATTAAGCTGAAATACATAGATACCTAAAACCAGTTTGCCGATATCTTCACCAAACCTCTCGATGATTCTAGATTTGCTTTTCTGAGGGGAGAGCTTAGAGTTTACCATCCCTATAGCATTGTGTGAGGGGGAGTAACAAATGTACATACTTTATCTTACACTTGTCACTACGTAAGAAACCAACAAAAGAGACACCATATTAGTGACGGCTATTCAACACGCATCACTAATGTCCTATTAGTGACGGGTCCAATAAGGATGCGTCACTAATGTCCCTTCTAATCGGGACCAGATATAGAACCGTCACTAATGAGTGGTCATTACTGACGGGTCGTAATATGACCCATCACTGATGATAATAGTGACGGATCGTTCTAGGCTAGTCATTAGTAATGGGTCAAGTTGTGACCTGTCACTAATGATAAGGTCATCAGTGATTAGTCGTTCTAAGCTAGTCATTAGTAATGATAAGGTCATCAAGTTGTGACCTGTCACTGATGACCTTATCATTAGTGATGAGTCATCCTAGGCAGTCAATAGTGACGGGTCAAGTTGTGACCCGTCACTAATGATAAGGTCATCAGTAATGGGTTGTCTTAGGCCAATCATTAGTGACGGGTCACAACTTGACCCATCACTAATAATCCACTAATTAGTGATGGGTCGTCGTATGCAATTATTAGTGACTGATCAACTTGTAATCCGTCACTAATGATCAACTCCAGTCACTAATGACGGTATTCGCAAATATTTTTTATTTTTATTTTATTTTTCTCTTATTCTTTCTCACCTTAGCAGCACTAGAATAGGAACCATAATATATTTTTGCTCAAGTTTGATGTAAGGGGTGACGGCTATGTACACAAACGCGCTTTCGAAAAATAGTGCAAAAACTTCCAGGGAGAACTCAATTTTTCAAGCCTTTTTTGGCCTCGAACAAATCAACGAACTTGATGAAGCGGGGGAGAAACGGATTTAACTTTTTTGTAGATGTCCGTAGAGTCAAAAAAACGTCGAAATTGGAGTCTGTATGCAAAAGTTATGCATATTTTACGGAATGCACTCCAGGTCACCTATCAAATTATAACCCTCGACAAAATTTGGCAAAATTAGTCATTAGTGACGGGTTATGGTTATGATGCATTACTAATGACCTTCGACAAAGAATGTTAAAATGATAAAATATCCGGTTTCTATCTCAACTACATGATAGCAGAGGTGGTAAGGTGGCTACATACGCGAGTAGGAGGTCATGGGTTCGATTCCCATGGAACACAAACTTGAAAATAATGTGAAAAAAGCGTGACTTGTGAGGCATATGAGATGGACCTACGTTGGGATGTCTCAGGTCAAATAATATATTTTTTGACTTTTTATGTCCAAAACTATGAAAAATATTCATGGATCGTTAATGAAGGGTCAAGATTACAACCCGTCACTAATGTTCCATCAATAGTGATGGGTCACGGTTACGATCCGTCACTAAAGTTCACGATTATGACCTATCAATAATGACCTCATTAGTGATGGGTCATTAGTGATGGATGATAAGAGTGATGGGTATGAAATATGTCACTAATGCTGGTTATCACCCGTCACTAATGACTTCTTTTCACATAGTGTGTTGCATTTGCATTGTATCTCATCTTGTAAAATAAACATTGTAGTTGAGCTTTGACTTGTATGTCTTTATTATCTTCAGTTATTAGACTTGAATTTGGACTAAGTTGAGTAGTTGTGCGGAGCAATCTTTTAAACTTAGGATCCTTTTGACGCCTTGGCAAGAATCATTTCAAGCAAGCTAGCTTTCCTACAGATGAAACTTGGCAATTTTATGTATCATGTAGACTATGAAAGGCTACAATCTTGATCACTATATTCGTAATTGCTTTGGCTTAGTCAATGCTTGTGTCAATGCTAGTTTAATTAATATCTTGCTCCAGGCTTCTTGGTTCAAGATAGTGGACTGCGGAACATATCACTATGTTTTGTCTTTGTCAAATATTTCGCTCATGATAGAACCTTGAAGCAACATGTGTTCTTTATATCGCAAAGACACTACTTGACTTGATCTAATTGATAACTTGATAATTTGTAGAATTTAAATAATCTTAAGCAATCAAGTTTCTTGTGCTAAAATATGATCCAATACGATTGTCTTGATCCCTCATGTAGTTTGCCAAAGAAGCAAACCCATGGTTGCTAAAGTCAACTTGAGGATAATATGAATCATAAAGAAATGTGCCTAAATGATCAATTTTGTATTAATCACTTGATCTAACTAAGTCTTGGTTTCATCTGTGAGCATTTGCAAAGCCTTATTGATGCAGGAAGGTTTGCACGATCTTCTCGTCGTAGGATCGTGTGGGGATAACTTGACCTGTGCAACCTGACGAACGGATGGCACCAACCGCTGCTTGAGCAGCAACCTGTGACAAATGAATTCGCCCAACCACACAATTTGGTCTTTGTCTACTTGACCACCGGAAGTAGATGCTATTGCAGCTGCAAATCCAAAGGAATACACAAGAACAACAGCTAGAACTAGCAAATCTCTCAATCTACAATGGGGTAGCTGCTGCACACTCAAACCTTAGAGACAAGAAATGGGGGCTGCTGGTTCAAATTCGTAGTGAACCCTAGAAGGGAGGTTACAGGTGGTTATATATAGTGAGAGCAACCCTTGCCCTTAGTTCTACATGGGCTGGACTTGGCCCAACAATAAAATCAACAGCCCATGTGTAGTTTGATTCATAATAGGCTGAAAGACTCTAATTTTTATCAGACTCAACAAACAAACCAACCAAAATGGTGTGGTCCAAAAGAAGTCATGCAGGACCAACTCACCTTGCCTTGTCGGGTTCTAGAGTAGTCTTGCCTTATCGGGTTCTCGAGTAGTCAAAGGGGAAGCACGACTTGTCGAGGAACTCACCAACAATAGTCAGCCTGACTGGTCAAGGAGGTGGTCTTGCTCATGGTAGCGATGTCCTCATCAAATGCAAAACCAAGCAATTCTGGACAGTAGCATCACCACACCTGTCCAACTCATCCTTGTTCTCCCATGTGACATGTGACTCAAACCTAAGAACAAGCAATGTATTCCCATTAGGTAGTAAACAATTCTCACTAAAAGTATGATTGCAGTCATTAAGGAATAGAGTCACCTCTTGTTTTATTTGTTTCAATTGAGCTCTTGTCATAGGACCTTTGTATGAAGTATTGGCATCAACAGTTTGAGAGGGACTTGTAGCGTCAACCAAGTCTGCCCCCTCTTCAAAAGGAGTCATCCTCGACTCTGTTTCGGTACTGCTCTCTACATAGTCATCGTCAGGAAGCTCGATCTTGTAAGCATTATCATTAATCTTCTTAGGAACTCAGAATGGGCCATCACCACGAGGCATTAGCTTGGACGTGCGCTTCTCAGGAAGTCGGTCCTTTCTCAGATGTACCCATACTAAATCTCCTGGTTGGAAAAGTAACTTCTTGCGATGTCTATTCACCTTTGAAGAACAGTACTTTACTTTCTCTTCAATCTCTTCTTTGGTCTTCATGTGAATTTTCTTCACATAATCAGCTCTCTTTGAGGCCTCCATGTTAGCTCACTCTAGCAATGGTAGGGGCAGTAGATCAAGTGGGGTGATTGGTTTGAAACCATACACCACCTCAAAAGGACGCATTTGGTGGTGGAATGCACAGCTCTGTTGTAGGCAAACTCCACATGAGGCAAACAATCTTCCCACTCCATCAAGTTCTTCTTGATCATTGTGCGCAGCAACATGGAGAGGGTGCGATTAACAACCTCAATTTGTCCATCAGTTTGTGGGTGACAAGTTGTGGAAAATAACAACTTTATCCCAAGCTTGGCCCACAAGGTCTTCCAAAAAAGCTCATGAACTTCACATCTCGGTCAGAAACAATTGTCATCGGCACGCAATGCAATCTCACAACTTCCCTGAAAAACAAATCTGCTACATGCGACACATCATCGCTCTTATGACAAGGAATAAAGTGTGCCATTTTAAAAAATCTAGCCACCACTACGAAAACTGAATTCCTCCCCCTCTTAGTTCTAGGCAATCCTAACACAAAATCCATACTAATATCCTCCCAAGGTGCATTAGGAACAGGAAGTGGAGTATACAAACCGTGCGGGTTCAGTTTTGATTTGGCCTTGTGACATGCTGTACATCGCTGCACAAACCTCTCAACATCACGTCTCATCTTGGGCCAATAGAAGTGATCGTTGAGTAGCGAGTACGTCTTCTCTCGTCCAAAGTGACCCATCAATCCACCCATATGGGATTCCTGCAATAGAAGCAAACGAATGGACGAGTCTGGGACACACAACTTGTTAGCACGAAATAGGAATCCATCATGCACATGGAACTTTTCCCAACCCTTCCCATTTTGGCATTTTAGGTATGGTTCAGAAAAATCATGATCTGAAGGGTATAATGCTCTTAGATTTTCTAATCCAGACACCTTTACATCCAATTGGTTCAGCAAAATAACCTTACGAAATAAACCTTCAGCAACAACATTTTCTTTCCCTTTCTTATATTTCACAAGGTATGGAAAAGATTCAATAAATTCTACCCATTTAGCATACCTACGGTTTAGTTTGGCTTGGTCTTTCAAATACTTTAAAGCTTGATGATCAGAATGATAGGCAAGAGGATACAATTCCTTATCATACACAGGGTAATTCAGTTGAGCTCATCCCAGCTTCTCACTAAAGTAAGCCACTGGTTTTCCTTCTTACATTAGAACACCTCCAATACCCAAACAACTAGCATCACATTCGATCTCAAATGATTTGTTAAAATCAGGCAGGACAAGCAAAGGTGCTTCAGTAAGACATTTCTTGAGTACTTGAAAAGCACTTTATTGTGACTTACCCCAGACAAATTCAATACCTTTCTTGGTGAGCTCGTTCAAAGGAGCAGCGATGGTGCTGAAATTCTTCAGAAAACGCCGATAGAAACCAGGAAGACTATGAAAGCTTCTCACTTGGCTTACATTGATAGGCGTAGGCCAATTTTTGATAGCCTCAACTTTAGATTCATCAACTTCTACTCCCCCCTATGCAAAAACAACAAAACCCAAAAACACAACCTTGTTTCTGCAAAACGTGCACTTCTCCATGTTAGCATACAATCTCTCAGATCTAAGTACTTGCAACACTTGTTTAATATGCTCTACATGCTCTTCCAAGGTGCGGCTATATATCAAAATGTCATCAAAATAAACCACAACAAATTTCCTAATGAAAACTCGCAAAATATGATTCATTAAGCGCATGAATGTGCTGGGTGCATTAGTCAAACCAAAGGACATTACTAACCATTCATATAAACCAGATTTTGTTTTAAAAGTCATCTTCCATTCATCCCCTTCTTTTATCCTAATCTGATGGTACCCACTACGCAAATCAATTTTAGAAATATAACAGCACTGCTAAGTTCATCCAACATATCATCAAGTCTAGGGATGAGATGACGATACTGAATAGTAATGTTGTTAATAGCCCTACAGTCAATGCACATTCTCCATGTACAATCTTTCTTAGGGACAAGAATAACAGGAACAACATAAGGGCTAAGACTTTCTCGTACATACCTTTTATCTAGCAGCTCCTGCACCTGTCACTGAATCTCCTTGGTTTGTTCGGGGTCGGTCCGGTACGGTGGTCGGTTAGGAAGGGAAACTCCTGTGATGAGGTCGATCTGATGTTCAATCCCACGAAGTGGAGGTAGATCAGCGGGTATCTCCTCCGGAAACACATCTTCAAAGTCCTGCAACACACTAGAAACAACACTAGGAAGAGGAGTTAAGTCATTAGTAGAAAGCATTGCATCCTTGTACAGAAGTACAAAATGCACCATTTTGTGGTTATCTCTCACTTCCTTCATCTCAGATTTAGTGGCTATCATAACTAACTTCTGCTTCCCACTCTTCCTCTTTCCATTCAAGCTTGTTTTGTGGCCCTCACTCACCGACTTGTGGATGGCAGTCACCTTCCTCTTCTCATGCTGATCCTCACTTATCTTCTTTACTTCAATCTTCTTTTGCATGTTTGCTGCTAATATCTGATTTGGTGTGATGGGTAGCAGCTTGATGCCTTTACCTTGCCACTTGAAAGCATAGGTGTTGTTACGGCCTTCATGTAGAACGCTCCTATCAAATTGCCATGGCCGCCCCAATAGCAAGTGACAAACAGTCATAGGCACAACATCGCAATCAACAGTATCAGTGTAATCATGTATGCTGAAAGTAACTCTCACCAAGTATTGCACCTTCACATCGCCACAATCGCTAAACCATTGCACATGGTAGGGGTGAGGATGCTTCATTAGGGTCAGCCCAAGATTCTCACACATTTCCATGCTAGCAAGGTTGTGGCAGTTACCACTATCAATTATCAACTTAATCAGCTTGTCATTCACTTTAGCTTGGGTCTGGAATAGGTTGAATCGTTGCGCCTGTTCTTCATCATTGATCTAAACACTCGGTGTTTTGGTGACCACAATGGTGTGACCAGCCTCAAAAGGATATGCCTTGTACTCCTCTGTATTCTCCTCTTCAGTGTCATCAAACTTTGCACTCTTAGTTTCAGGCTGAATCTCATCTTCACTAGCTGATTCATACTCACCCTCCTCGGTGACAAGCATTCCACGATTATTTGGACATTCCTTGACAACATGGCCACACCCTAAACACTGGATAGAACTACTCTTGGATGTATATCCCACGGACGAGGCAGCAGATGATACTGGTTTTGGCGTCTTATTCTTACTAGATGAGGGTGCTGATTTTGCAAAATATCCAGAACAGGGAAAGGAATTGCTGCTTTAGCTGGGTGAATAGGTACCTCATCCCAAACTGAATTTTGCAGTTTTTGAGGATCCTGGTGGCACCCTTAAACTGAATGTTGCCTTTGCTGGTCTAGCATCGTCTTGCAATTGCCTCTCTACCTTTTGTGCTATGTGCATTAGCTCCACTACATTGTTGTAGGTCTGAAATTCCACAACACGCTTAATTGGCTTATTAAGACCAAACAGAAAACACGACATGGATTGCTCTTCATCTTCATGCACACGTGCTCTAATCATTGCTTGCTCCATCTCCTTATAGTATTCTTCCACCAAATGGTTTCCTTGTCTCAAGTTCTGCAACTTGTCAAAAAGGTATTGTTTGTAATGCTTAGGAACAAACCATGCTCTCATTTCTCTTTTCATTTCTGCCCATGATAACACTGGAAGCTCCCCATTCTCCTCATGTTGATTCTGAACTTGTTCCCACCAAATTAGAGCATATCCATCAAACTCCAATGATGCCATGGCTAACTTCTTCTCCTCTAAATAATTGTGCATGCGAAATATCTTGTCAACCTTTAACTCCCAGGTGAGATATGCATCACGGTCAGAAGTGCCTTCAAACTTGGGGATGCTAAATTTGAGTTTGCCAAATCTCTCCTCATTGGGCTGATTGTCGCCGTTGCGGCCGCGACAAGGGTAGTAATCATTGCATTCCAAAACAAAAGGTTCAGGCTGAGCTATTCCATGTGCAGCGGCACCTCCACATCCACGGCCTCTTCCTTGGCCATGAGCAGCACCGTTGCCGCCTCCACCATGCCCTTGCCCAAGTGGGCGAGCAGCATGGACAACAGCTTGGTCACGCCTTTCTTGTGCTTCCCGTTGCACACGGGCAGTAGCTTCCTCATCAGTCTCATCAATCTCTTCTCCTTGCACACTTGCGCCACCTTGATTGACACTCCTTCTACCCTCAATGCCTTGACAACATCTTCAACAATTTCAGCGCCGAGATTGTTCTTATTCTCATTGCTCCTTGCTCTTGCTTACCAACTGAAGTCTTAAGCATCCTTACAGAGTTGCAAGACATACATGATAGATCAAGCGAATTCAACATCAATATGCTGCTAAAACAAAGGCTTATTTGTGGAGCTTGGAGAGGTATTCTTATCCTATGTAATCTGAAACACTAGTTATTGCAAGGCTAGGTAGTAATCCAATGAATGCAAAGCCTAGTTGCTGATCCAGATATATGTGAAATTTTGGGAACAACTGAACACGCAATGATAATGAAACTTGTGCAACCAAGGAAAAGATCCATTCACAAACTGAAAATTTATAGCAAAGCTCTTATTGCACAAGTGCAGGGAGGGACGCTAGCTAATTGGTCAAAGTTTTAGGCAGGCTTGTTGATGCGCGCGCAAAAGGATATAACTCTACTAGAGCAGGTGTGACAAACTGAAATTGCAATACTGATAACATCACCTTTGTTTTCTTTCTCCTTTTTTTTGTCGACTCTTCTTTTCTTTTCTTTTTCTTTTTTTTTCTTTTGCTACTGTGACCAGCACCCAGATGTAGATATGTAGTTTTGCTGCTCAAAATAACATAAGTGCAAGGCCCTGAAGCAATAAACCTATAGCTAGTCCCAAATAGGTTGAAAGTTTCACAAAGGAAGGAAAAGAGGGGTTCACTAGGGACTGCAACACATGGATCTCATACTTCTGAAAGTTGCAAAATGCAGACTATGAACCTTGTCGGGGTTAAAGCTAAAAGAAGGAAGCTGAATTTGGAATTGAGCTTAACAGAGATTTTGTAGTATGTGTTGCAAGCTTTCCAGTGAGCATCTAAACACTCAAATCTGACTTCGTTTGAAAACGTTACACTGATCTTCGTCCTTGCTGCAGAAATCTGAGATCTGAGGATTAGACTCGGGAGAGAAATCCAACCCGACCAAGAACACAAGAACCAAAGGGCAAACAAATCAGGGGTGGAAAAGAGAAAGGGAAAAATAATCTGTTACAGCAGAAAAAAGGGAAATGCCAAGGAACTCTAAGATTCAGCAACCAAACTCAATCTATTGGACTAAAACCTAACAAAGCTCACTATAGCTCCAGATTTAGCTATGCATTGGTAGCAATTTTCTTTTTGGGATTTTAGGGTATGGGACAGGAAAGTAAAATAAGTGACTAAGGTAAATGATTCTACCAAGTGAACTGAGGCTCCTGATACCCAATGATGCGGAAAGGTTTGCCCGATCTTCTCATCATAGGATCGTGGGGGATAACTTGACCTGTGCAACCTGACGAACGGATGGCACCAACCGCTGCTTGAGCAGCAACCTGTGACAAATGAATGTGCCCAACCACACGATTTGGTCTTTGTCTACTTGACCTCCGGAAGTAGATGCTGTTGCAGCTGCAAATCCAAAGGAATACACAAGAACAACAGCTAGAACTAGCAAATCTCTCAATCTCTAAGGGGGTGGCTGCTGCACACTCAAACCTTAGAGACAAGAAATGGGGGCTGCTGGTTCAAATTCGTGGTGAACCCTAGAAGGGAGGTTACAGGTGGGTATATATAGTGAGAGCAACCCCTACCCTTAGTTCTAGATGGGCTGGACTTGACCCAACAATAAAAACAACAGCCCATGTGCAGTTTGCTTCATAATAGGCTGAAAGACTCTAATTGTTTTCAGACTTAACATACAAACCAACCAAAATGGTGTGGTCCAAAGGAAGTCATGCAGGATCAACTCGCCTTGCCTTGTCAGGTTCTAGAGTAGTCTTGCCTTATTAGGCTCCCGAGTAGTCAAAGGCGAAGCCCGACTTGTTGAGGAACTCACTAGCACTGGTCAGCCTGATTGGTCAAGGAGGTGGTCGGACTGGTCGAGAAAGGTGGTTGGACTGGTCGAGGAGGTGGTCGGAGTGGTCGAGGAGGTGGTAGTGTCCATGGTAGCGATGTCCTCATCAAATGTAAAACCAAGCAATTCTGGACAGTAGCATCACCACACCTGTCCAGCTCATCCTTGTTCTCCCGGGTGACATGTGACTCAAACCTAAGAACAAGCAATGTATTCCCATTAGGTAGTAAACAATTCTCACTAAAAGTATGATTGCGATTATTAAGGAATAGAGTCACCTTTTGTTTCATTTGTTTCAATCAAGCTCTTGTCATAGGACCTTTGTGTGAAGTATTGGCATCAACAGTTTGAGAGGGACTTGTAGCGTCAACCAAGTCTGCCCCATGACCAAAAGAATGAGTGCTGTTGGGGATGTCCTCATCACTTATGCCATGAATACTTTGCTTTCCTAGTTTGAGATTGAAGTTTGCTAGTTCTTGATGCCTCGGTATGAGTGGATACTTATGTGGTAGTCTCTTTTAACATGATTGGCTACTTAAACTTAAATGCACCAACAATTCTTCAGGATTAGCTTGTAAAGCTTCATGCTCTTATGTCACTGTCTTTTTTTGAGCCTTTATGCTATTGTGAGCACTACATTCTACTCTCCATAGCCCTTTGAAGTTTCTAGTTCTTGCAAATGCTATTATGTATACTTGTGAAAACTCATTAGGATTGCATGTTCATACATTGGATGGTGCTTTTCTCCTTGATGTTTGCATTGCCGAAGGGGGAGAAAAATTTGCTATACACAAAGAATCCTACATAAATGAGAAAAGGAGAAAATATGCTATAATGAATCTATGCATTTATAAAGGGGGAGCTTTTACATATTTTCTTTGCCTCTCTTTGAGCTTTTACGATCCTTCTTATGCCAAGTGACATCATTTGCTTTTTCTTGAGTTTTTTGTCACATTGATAAGCTTCTCTTGTTGGGAGTTTTCACACCAACATCTTTGTACTTTAAGGTTGTCAATGCACACATCATGGGGGAGATTGAGAAACCAAGTTAAAATATGCCTTGGTTTATATCTGATGAGTGATTGACAAGATTGTGGATTTGGTCTGATGATTGTTGGATTGCATGAGCATGTATATATCCTGCAATTATGATCATGACTAACCAAAGTTTAAGAGGAAATGGAATTGATGTGTTTTACTCTGAGTCCAAGAAAATTGTACATGTCGAATGGTTCGATGCCTGGGATTTTGAACTCACCAAATGGTTCGGCATTCATGGTGTACAAGCCAGAGCATCAAGTCAGAAGAAAAAGTTGAAGTACACATCAGATAATTCGGCAATGGGCAATATGAACGCCAGAGCATTTCTTGCAAAGAGGTTGCAAATCAGCTCTAGTGGACTTAATTGTACCAGATGGTCTGGCAATGAAAGATGTGAATGCCGGAGAATATAGCGGATCATTTGATGCAGAGAGGTCCAGTGACGAGAAATTGTGTACGTCGGACTATTTCTTACAGAGAAGATTCCAGACGGATGGTCTGGGGAGTTGAACATGACAGATGGTCCAGTGCTCAGAAGGTGTGGACGTTGGATCATCCACGATTTTTGTACGATGTGCCTTAAGTTGAGGATTTTGAGTTGGAACTAACTAGAGATAGCTTAGAGATATGTGTGTGCTTGTTTCATGATGTGTAGATGATGATGCAACTTGGCGATAGATGGTGGAATGACTGGGGCCAAGCATGGTGCTTGGTGACGAACGATCAAGAAGGTCGAGCAAAGTCAAGGGTGATCCTAGCTGTGCGCATGGAGGTCAAGTAAAGCATGTGAAGATGGATGAAGACAGGGTGTTGACAAAGTTAAGCGAAGGGGATGTCGGTGCAAGTAAGAAGGTGGCTCGAAGGAATAGGGAGTGAGAGAGACTTGTCAGCGGTCAAGATCATAAGATGAAGTACACGTGTCGACATCAGGATGCTTGCTTGGGGTCAGATCAAGCGACAGTGAGTCATGCTTTGAGAAGCGTGCAAGGCGGTTTCGCGGTTTGGCCTCAAAACCTTTGAAGGATGGAGTGCACGTGGCATCATCATGTAGCCTAGCATAAAGGCGAAGCTAAGTCGTGAAGGTGTCATGACGTTCGATGGACAGAATGAAAAATAGACCAAAATATCTTGGTGATAGGTAGGAGGCCATTAGAAGAGAGGGGTATTTTGGGAACAAGGAAGTTTGAGGGCTAAACTACCTCCATAGGCTAAGCTACCTCCTATAAATAAAGGGTAGAGCTAGCCATTTGAGCCTTCAGAGATAGGTTTTAGAGGAGAGAAAAATGAGAGCTTAGCCTTTGTAATAGTGAGAGCTTTTTGTGATAAAAACATCTTGTAATCTACTGAAAAGAGGGATTTCCTCTACAAGAAATGAATCGATTGTTTCTTCCGATGCTTGTGTTCATCTGCTTCTACTCTATTTCTATTAGCTCCCTTGCTTTGTTGTGAGTTTTTCCTTTTTAGTTGTGATTTTTTTTTGAAGGCTGAAATTTTTCCACCTTGAGAAGTTGTTCTTCTTGTTGTTAGAGGTATAAAATTCACATAAATATGTATATAAGTGGGTCTTGAATTCTCTTGCCTCTGGATCATCAATTTGAAGAATCTCTTCTTTCGGTGACCTTTGCTTTGGATCAAAGACTTCTTCCCTCAAGTTGCTATCTTTTCTGACAATGATCCATGAGATGAACTTCAATGAATCCTAGGATTCATATACATCCACGTGAGCCATGGGTTTTTCTGGAGATTGTCATAGAAACTTGATTCTCTCATGTTTATTTTCTGCCATTGATTTTTGAGGTGCGTTGTATGACAAACAGGAGAAGGTCATCTGTTTTGAAAGAATTTGGTAAGACATCTATTCACCCCCCTCTAGTCACCATTCTCAGTCTTACAGACTCCCAAATGCATGATCCTTGGAGTCAGGTTATTATATGTATCAACTAATGAGTAAGTCTTGCGAGTACCTTTGTACTCACTTTGCTATTGTTGAGATTTTTCATGTGAGGAAGAAGTAGTGTACAGCTAGTTCATTCATGCCGATGTCAGTGATGGGCAATAGTAGTGTGGGCTACTCATGGTGACATGATGGTGCCATAGGCACCATCTATTTTGTTGTTTATAAGATATCTTCCACTACGTAGTAATATCAATAGCTAGGATATAAACTTGATGTATTTTGTTCGTTCTAGCGCTCGTTGATTTTTACACTTCAAATCATTGAACTTGTAATAACTTAAGGCTTCTAATATATTTGCTTTACTCGCTCGTTATTATGCCTTGATATGGTGGATGATGAGAACAGCGGCCCGATCTTCCGATAGGTTTGATTGATTTCGTTGTGAGGACGTTGACGCTTGGAGGCTTTCAACCCGCAGATTGTCACCTCGCAATTCGTTACACCCACACAACTGTCGTTATCAACCACGCTCGCACGCGATCGACCTTACCACGAGGGTTATTGTTCCTGCAAGCAATCGAAGCAACTCACAAGAACAAGGAAGATGCAATCTGAATTGCTAATAAAGATGAAGCACACGAGTTGGGGTTCCACAAACCGATGAACGGCGAAAAACTGACTAATTGTCTAGTTGTAATCTAAGCAAAACCCAAACCCTAGAAGAGGGGGCGGCTATCTATTTATAAGCTAGGAGGAGAAAGGATTCGGCCACAACTGATGGAGCTGAATACAACTCAATTACAAGGCCCAAGGTCCAAACTGATTCGGACTGGAAGAGCGACGTAACTTGTTTTGCCGATTCCGGACAACACAGAAGGTATTTGGAGATAAGGTCGGATAGGTATGAAAGTAGACTCCGCGTGCTTTCCAACCAGTACTCATGGGCCTCAACCACCTTTCGGAATCAAGAGTTATGGTCGTTTGAATTTGGTGCTGTCTGTAATTCCGATTCCGAATTGATCTTGGGGACATAACTGGATTTATGCGCGGTAGCCCTCCGGTTACACTTGTGCTTATATGGATCTTCTCTCAGGTTCCTAAGGATAATAAAATCATCGCAATAAGTTAGTAGCATCTAATCCTTAGAAACATTTGTATGGAAAGCGAGGAACGAGTTCACCTGATAATTAAGTTCTCGTGCACGAGCTCTTGTCAAAGGACCTTGAATTACAGTAGCGCAAAGAGGAATATTTGTGGTGCGTGTAACCGAAGGAGTGATGTCCTCATCATCCTCCCCCTCTTGAATTGGAGTCGTCCTCGACTCAATCTCATCTTCTTCTCCCACATACGGCTTTAAGTCTGAAACGTTAAATGTGGGACTAACCCTGAAATCTGTAGGCAACTCAAGCTTATATGCATTATCATTAATCTTCTCGAGTATTTTAAAAGGACCATCAGTTCGAGGCATCAATTTAGATTTCCTCAACTCGGGAAAACGATCTTTACGCAAGTGTAACCAAACAAGATCACCCGGTTCAAAAGTTAAATGTTTCCTACCCTGGCTACCATAAGCATGATATTTTTCATTCATCTTCTCAATATTTTCTTTAGTTAATTCATGCATTTTAAGAATCAGTTCAGCACGTGTCTTAGCATCAAAATTCAACTTTTCAGAAGTAGACAAAGGTAGCAAATCAATAGGAGCACGTGGATTAAAACCATATACAACCTGAAACGGACTTATCTTGGTGGTGGAGTGGACGGACCTGTTGTAAGCAACCACTATATGAGGTAAACACTCTTCCCATAGCATCAAGTTTTTCTTCAAAACAGCCCGCACACATGGTAGATAATGTGCGGTTAACGACCTCCGTTTGTTCATTGGTTTGGGGATGACATGTAGTAGAAAACAGTAGTTTCGTTCCCAATTTATTCCAAAGTGACGTCCAAAAGTGACTCAAAAATTTCGCATCGCGATTTGAGACAATGGTATTGGGCACTCCATGTAGGTGAATAATTTTCCTGAAAAATAAATCAGCTATGTTTGTAGCATCATCGCTCTTGTGACAAGGTATAAAATATGCCATTTTTGAAAAACGATCCACAACCACAAAAATACTATCCCTCCCCCTCTTTGTTCTAGGCAACCCTAAAACAAAGTCCATAGAAATATCCTCCCAAGGTACACTAGGAACAGGAAGAGGCATATAAAGACCATGTGGATTTAAGCGAGACTTAGTTTTATTGCAAGTAGTGCAAGGTGACACGTAGCGCTCGACGTCACGTCTCATCTTTGGCCAAAAGAAGTGGGCGGCCAGCACATCTTCGGTCTTCTTTTGCTCCAAAATGCACCATCAAACCTCCTCCATGTGCCTCCTACAACAACAAAAGACGAACAGAGCTAGCTGGAACGCATAGCTTGTCAGCACGATAGAGCAAACCATCATTCAACACATATTTATTCCATTCTCTTCCTTCTTTACAATGTTCTATCACTTCTTTAAAGTCCAAAACAGTAGCATACAAATCTTTTATTGTCTCCAAACCGAAAATTCTATGATCCAATTGGGACAACATGGTATATCGTCTAGATAAGGCATCAGCAATGACATTTTCTTTACCTTTCTTGTGTTTAATCACATAAGGAAATGACTCAACAAATTCTACCCATTTAGCATGACGTCTATTCAATTTTGCTTGACTTCTAATATGTTTAAGTGATTCATGATCCGAATGTATAACAAATTCCTTGGGCTATAAATAATGTTGCCATGTTTCAAGAACACGAACTATAGCATATAATTCCTTATCATAAGTAGAGTAATTAAGACTAGGCCCATTTAATTTCTCACTAAAATATGCAACAGGCTTACCTTCTTGAATCAATACACCACCTATCCCAATTCCGCTAGCATCACATTCAATTTCAAAAGTCTTACGAAAATCAGGGAGTTGGAGTAGTGGTGCTTGAGTGAGCTTCTCTTTCAAAAGATTGAATGCCTTCACTTGTGCAGGACCCCGTTGGAAAGGCACTCCTTTCTTTGTCAATTCATTCAATGGTGCGGCAATGGTACTGAAATCCCGTACAAAACGACGATAGAATCCAGCAAGACTATGGAAGCTCCGCACCTGTGACACAGTAGTAGGCGTCGGCCAACTTTGGATGGCTTCAATCTCTGCCTCATCCACCTCAATTCCCTGTGGTGTCACAACATAACCAAGAAACGTAACTCGATCGATGCAAAAGGTGCACTTCTCAAGGTTACCAAACAAACGTGCATCTCTTAAAGCATTAAAAACAGCACGTATGTGATCAAAATGTAGATCATGTGACTTGCTATAAATCAAGATATTATCAAAATAAACCACCACAAATTTTCCAATAAAAGCACGTAAAACTTCGTTCATTAATCGCATGAAGGTACTAGGTGCATTAGTTAACCCAAAAGGCATCACTAACCACTCATACAACCCAAACTTAGTCTTAAATGCGCTCTTCCATTCATCTCCAAGTTTCATTCTAATTTGGTGGTATCCACTCCGCAAGTCAATTTTAGTGAAAATTATAGCACCACTCAACTCATCAAGCATGTCGTCTAACCTAGGAATAGGATGACGATACCTAATTGTGATATTATTAATGGCTCTACAATCAACACACATTCGCCAACTACCATCTTTCTTAGGAACCAAAATAACAGGAACAGCACATGGACTAAGACTTTCTCGTATGTACCCTCGGTCCAATAAATCTTGGACTTGTCGTTGAATCTCCTTAGTCTCTTCTGGGTTGGTCCTATATGCAGCTCGGTTTGGCAAAGTAGCTCCCAGAATCAAGTCAATTTGATGCTCAATTCCTCTCAAAGGTGGCAGTCCCGGGGGTATTTCACTTGGAAACACATCAGCATACTCCTGCAAAAGGTTAGCAACAGCAGGAGGCAAAGAGGGAGGCATATCCTCAAGTGTAAACAAGGCCTCTTTGCAAATCAAAGCATAGCAAAATGAATTATGTGCTAATAAATCAGAAATTTCAGATTTAGTAGCTAACATGGCAGCACCCTTCAACTTAATGGTGTCTTTCCTAGCATGTGTATTTTTGTTCTCATGTTGAAGTGGAAAAACATTTTTAGCTACAACCTGATTTTCAGATTTGTTATCATTGCATTTTCTTTCATTTTCAGCACGTTCTACTTCATCTTTCAAAATTTCAGCGGGTGTCATAGGCAACAACTTAATCTTCTTACCCTTATGTGAGAATGAGTAGGTATTAGCTCTACCATGGTGCAAAACATCATTATCATATATCCAAGGCCTACCTAGCAACAAAGAGCATGCTTGCATAGGCACTACATCAAAGTCTGCACTGTCTTTATAATTACCAGCCGAAAATTGTACTCTCACAACTTTGTTTACCTTTAACTTACCACACGAATTGAACCATTGGATGTAGTAGGGGCGTGGGTGTGGCTGTGTGGTCAAGCCAAGCTTCTCGACCATCTCGGAACTGGCAAGGTTGTTGCAGCTACCTCCATCAATGATGACTGCAAGCTCTCTCCTTCACAAGAAATCTGGATTGAAACAAGTTGTGCCGCTGATTTTGCTCTCCTTTCCCCATTTGTGCACTTAGAACTCGTAGTACAACAAGGCTCACGTATCTCCCTGTATCAACAGCAGCTACTTGTTCTTCTCCATCATCAGCATCATTTTCTGTCTCGTCTCCTTCACCTGCAATGTTAGTAGCCAGTACATATTCATCCTCAATATCACAAGCACTTACATAACCACCATCTTGTGTTGCAATGTACGCACGCTGACTTGGGCAGTCCTTCATGACATGGCCCATTCCCTTGCATCGGTGGCAAACAATCCCAGTTGTACGGCCCGTGGAAGCAACCGAAGAAGAACTCTTAGCGGGGACCTGCACACTAGTAGATTTACTTACCTCAGTTGCATGTGACGGTGTAGTAGGTCCTGCTGAACGCGCCCTACTCGAGGTGGGGGCAGCAGACCGTGTAGCAGAAGGTGGAATGGTTTTAACTTGCCCCGGCGTTGATCTTGGTGTAGACGTTCTTCCAAAATTGTTCTTTGGCCTCTGTTGTCGTCCCTGCAATTCTTTTTCTGCCAAACATGCAAGTTGGAACAATCTAGGAATATTATCATATTCTTTGTAATCTACTATGTCCTAAATTTCACATCTCAACCCTCCATAAAAGCGTGCCAAAGCAGCCTCTTCATCCTCAACAATATCACAAAGTAACATACCAATTTGTAGCTCCTGATAATATTATTCTACTGACCTATTGCCTTGGTTTAAGCGCTGTAATTTCTTACGCAAATCACATCTAAAAGATGGTGGAACAAATCTATTGCGCATAGCCACCTTTAAAGCATCCCATGTAGTAGGCGATAACCCATCATTGCATACCCTATTCCACCAAATGATAGCAAAGTCTTTAAACTCACTAGTGGCTTGCCTAACTCTATGCACTTCAGGAACTAGGTGAGCATTAAATTTTTGTTCCACCGTCATCTCCCAATCTAGATATATTTCAGCATCATAAGTACCCGAAAAAGATGGTATGGTAAACTTAACTTTAGCAAATGGATCATCATTACCACGTGTATTATGTTGCTGAAAATTGTTACCTCTCATACCTTGACGGTTGAAGTTCAATCGGTTCCTTTGTCGTGCATCAAAGGCGTCACGCTCTTGCCTCAAAATTTCATCATCAGCGACGGACTCTTCATGTTGGGCTGCACCTTGAAGATGACCATTGTCGCCATGAATACCATGTTGCATTGGGGGCTGCTCTGGAATGCGCGTCTCCATCCTGTTGAACCTATCAGTGAAATTAACAATAATACGGTTAGCAGAACCTAATGCTTCATCCACATGATGAAGTCGGGTCTCATGGCTCCGAAGTAATTGTTGCATCTCGTCCGTCTTCTCAGTTTGATTGTTTGCACTCTCAACCAGTTCATCGATCTTACGTCCATAACTCCTCATGAATTCCCGCAACTCCTCCTCGAACGTTTTAACTGCCATGGTTAGTAGCAAACAAGAGACACAAATAAATAAATAAATAAATATATATATATATATATATATATATATTATCCCTATCGACTACTGGGTTGTGGAGGTGAAGGTGGAATCACACACTCTCAAGCATCTTACCAAGCTCTT
This sequence comes from Phragmites australis, assembly GCF_958298935.1. NCBI lineage: Eukaryota > Viridiplantae > Streptophyta > Magnoliopsida > Poales > Poaceae > Phragmites > Phragmites australis. Next base: position 12,679,589 of record NC_084936.1, on the reverse strand, counting down.
ACGAATTTCTTACCAAATTGCAGCAGGTGGTATGACCGAAGAATGTGGGATGTATGACCGCGACGGAGGCGAATGCGAGGATCCAAATCTGAGGGCCAAAAGTATGTGGAGCTTGGATAGGCACAATATATGGTAGCAAGGATTAGCAATAGTTCAATTTAGAAATTGCAAGACTGAAAAGTAGTCCCAAGCTAGTCTATGCCGCCGGCCTAAACTCGTCCTAGTTCAAGCAAGCAGAAATCCAACTCAGCTCAAGAACTCAAAGGATGCAAGCACTTCTGTTTCTGTTTTTTTTATCTTCTTTTCTTTTGGTGCGGCTTTTTCTTTTTTCTTCACTTTTTCTGCACCTCTTTGCCTTTTGCACTTTAACTTTTTTTTTATATGACAGAAAGTGCCGCAAGAGATAAATTACAACCTGAGATCGAACTACAAAGCTTCTGCACCGGGAAACTGTTGCACTAAACAAATAAACACTCTCCAATACGCAAATAGATTTTCTGCACTAAGCAAACTCACCGCTAGCAATAAACTAGCAGCCGCGCTATAGAACAAATAAGCTTTCGGCTTTGGAATTTATAATGCTTGAAAGCTACAGCTTAGCAGAACCGAGCCAGCGTAGCAAAACAGTCTTGGCACTTGCTGCTCGAAATAAGCAATAAAAAAAGGCAAAATTTCCTTTCCGTTCAGTGCTATTGACTAGACAAGACAAACTAGCTTGCTATGATTCGGCTTTCCTCTGTCTCCGTATGAACAATAATTCGCACGAACATGAAGCACTTATCAGAGAAAGAAGTTAATGGCAGCAAAACTCGAAACTAGAGACCAAGAACAAGACCTAGACACGACGAACACAACGACACAGCGAGGGACTAAAATTCAGAAAAGCAAACCAAACTGAAAATTGCACGGCACAAAGGGGTTGTAGGACAGCGGAAGACGATGAATAATTTTTTTTGGGGGGGCTAATTTTCTGGATTTTAGGACAATGGCAAATTTAATCTAACAAAAGGGGATACAAAGTTACCTATCGGGCAACTGAGGCTCTGGTACCACGTGATGAGAACAGCGGCCCGATCTTCCGATAGGTTCGATTGATTTCGTTGTGACGATGTTGACGCTTGGAGGCTTTCAACCCGCAGATTGTCATCTCGCAATTCGTTACACCCGCACGACTGTCGTTATCAACCACGCTCGCACGCGATCGACCTTACCACGAGGGTTATTGTTCCTGCAAGCAATCGAAGCAACTCACAAGAACAAGGAAGATGCAATCTGAATTGCTAATAAAGATGAAGCACACGAGTTGGGGTTCCACAAACCGATGAACGGCGAAAAACTGACTAATTGTCTAGTTGTAATCTAAGCAAAACCCAAACCCTAGAAGAGGGGGTGGCTATCTATTTATAAGCTAGGAGGAGAAAGGATTCGGCCACAACTGATGGAGCTCGAATACAACTCAATTATAAGGCCCAAGGTCCAAACTGATTCGGACTGGAAGAGCGACGCGACTTATTTTGCCGATTCCGGACAACACAGAAGGTATTTGGAGATAAGGTCGGATCCGTATGAAAGTAGACTCCGCGTGCTTTCCAACCAGTACTCATGGGCCTCGACCACCTTTCGAAATCAAGAGTTATGGTCATTTGAATTTGGTGCTGTCTGTAATTCCGATTCCGAATTGATCTTGGGGACAGAACTGGATTTATGCGCGGTAGCCCTCCGGTTACACTTGTGCTTATATGGATCTTCTCTCAGGTTCCTAAGGATAATAAAATCATCGCAATAAGTTAGTAGCATCCAATCCTTAGAAATATTTGTATGGAAAGCGAGGAACGAGTTCACCTGATAATTAAGTTCTCGTTCACGAGCTCTTGTCAAAGGACCTTGAATTACAGCAGCGCGAAGAGGAATATTTGTGGTGCGTGTAACCGAAGGAGTGATGTCCTCATCAGTGGAGCTTGTTGTAAGGCGTGTATTCCGATTATAGGCATAAACACATGCCAAAACTACCAGGATTGTATTTGTTATAATCATTTTTACTGCAGTTGTGGCTTGAGATGTGAGTTAGCACACGACACGTCATGAGATGGGCGTGTTCTAGTTCTCATCGTATCGGACGAGTTGCCAATTTGATTATTTTGAATACAATTTGATCGGTTCCTCACAGCGTGGCTCTCAGAGCAAGGTTTAATGAAGTAGCCCAAAATACCTAGGATATGGGTTAAGAAAATTTGTGAACCTCACTAATATAAGCCACGAAAGTTTAAGTTCGTATCATAAGGATGTGCATTATTTTATTCCTTACCTTGCCTTAGAGCTATTTTGTACCTCTTTATTGCTGTTAATATGCCTAACCTTGATCTCTATCATCTCCTTCTTAATGGATTAAGAATGGCTGCTTTTGCCATGGTGATAGCTACTCGTGCCGATGGTGTGGAATGTTTCCCATCCTCCGTGGGATGTTTTGGCGTGCAAATTTCACCTATGCACCAGAGTATATTGTGTATGCCCAAGGAATTGGACCTAACTTGGTGGACTACCTAGCAGCCGTGGACATCCAAGCGCAGCTAGAACTTCGGAAGAGATGGCAATTCAAGCGGTGTGTACAAAGCGACGACCACCCTTCATGGTGAGTTACCCATACTGAATGGGTGGCCATTCATCAATTTTCCCTTATAAGGAGGCAACAACATCAACATCTTTGAAGACTTTACGAACACAGCCCCACTAAGTGAGCACCACATGGTAGAATTGGTTCGCTCCTTGGACCAATCTTACCGTTGCATAGTGACTGAACTGTGGGAGATGCGAAAGTGTTACAATAGGCTGCAACATGAGATGGAATTGCAGGTGCACCGCAGATTGGTGAAACGTGAGGTGTTGTATGGAGAGGGCCATATAACGCTGTATAGGAGGGCACCTTAGTTGCACCGCTTTCTGGTGGTGGAATTGCAGGTCCACGTGGCCAAGGTGTGAGACCATCTAATGGATTGCAAATGCCCAGTTTAATAGTTCAGATGTCACACGAGAAACGTTGTTGGGTGATCATCTCACGTACCCAAGTGTTCCCGATGACACAGGTTCTCTTCAAGCTCATCTTTTGGATGAATTTTCTAAAGACTTGCTAGAGCTCCGCGTGGTGAGTGGCTCTAGGCTAGATGAAGCTAAGAACCAAGTAATAGAGCGTAGCTTCTTTTTTGTGAACTTTGTGATGACTAATTTGTTATATTATGATCCTAAGTGTAATGTATTCGTAAACCCATTGTGAGGATGATCGTTGATGTTGGATCGTGATGAGAACAGCGGCTCGATCTTCCGATAGGTTCGATTGATTTTGTCGTGAGGACGTTGACGCTTGGAGGCTTTCAACCCGCAGATTGTCACCTCGCAATTCGTTACACCCGCACGACTGTCATTATCAACCACGTTCGCATGCAATCGACCTTACCACGAGGGTTATTGTTCGTGCAAGCAATCGAAGCAACTCACAAGAACAAGGAAGATGCAATCTGAATTGCTAATAAAGATAAAGCACACGAGTTGGGGTTCCACAAACCGATGAATAGCGAAAAACTGATAAATTGTCTAGTTGTAATATAAGCAAACCCCCCCCCCCCAAACCCTAGAAGAGGGGGCGGCTATGTATTTATAATCTAGGAGGAGAAAGGATTCGTCCACAACTGATGGAGCTCGAATACAACTCAATTACAAGGCCCAAGGCCCAAATTGATTCGGACTGGAAGACCGACACGACTTGTTTTGCCGATTCCGGAAAACACAGAAGGTAATTGGAGATGAGGTCGGATCCGTATGAAAGTAGACTCCGCGACCTTTACAACAAGTACTCATGGGCCTCGACCACCTTTCGGAATCAAGAGTTATTGTCGTTTGAATTTGGTGCTGTCTGTAATTCCGATTCCGAATTGATCTTGGAGACAGAACTGGATTTATGCGCGGTAGCCCTCCGGTTACACTTGTGCTTATATGATCTTCTCTCAGGTTCCAAAGGATAATAAAATCATCGCAATAAGTTAGTAGCATCTAATCCTTAGAAACATTTATATGGACAGCGAGGAACGAGTTCACCTAATAATTAAGTTCTCGTGCACGAGCTCTTGTCAAAGGACCTTGAATTACAGCAGTGGGAGGAGGAATATTTGTGATGCGTGTAACCGAAGGAGTGATGTCCTCATCATCCTCCCCCTCTTGAATTGGAGTCGTCCTCGACTCAATCTCATCTTCTTCTCCCACATACGGCTTTAAGTCTGAAACGTTAAATGTGGGACTAACCCCAAAATTTGCAGGTAACTCAAGCTTATATGCATTATCATTAATCTTCTCGAGTATTTTAAAAGGACCATTAGCTCGAGGCATCAATTTAGATTTCCTCAACTCGGGAAAACGATCTTTACGCAAGTGTAACTAAACAAGATCACCCGGTTCGAAAATTAAATGTTTCCTACCCTGGCTACTATAAGCACGATATTTTTCATTCATCTTCTCAATATTTTCTTTAGTTAATTCATGTGTTTTAAAAATCAGGCACATGTCTTAGCATCAAAATTCAACTTTTCAGAAGTAGGCAAATGTAGCAAATCAATAGGAGCACGTGGATTAAAACCATATACAACCTGAAACGGACTTACCTTGGTGGTGGAGTGGACGGACCTGTTATAAGCAAACTCTATATGAGGTAAACACTCTTCCCACAGCTTCAAGTTTTTATTCAAAACAGCTCGCAACATGGTAGATAACATGCGGTTAACGACCTCCGTTTGTCCATCGATTTGGGGATGACATGTAGTAGAAAACAGTAGCTTTGTTCCCAATTTATTCCAAAGTGACCTCCAAAAGTGACTCAAAAATTTCGTATCGCGATCTGAGACAATGGTATTGGGCACTCCATGTAGGTGAATAATTTCCCTGAAAAATAAATCAGCTATGTTTGTAGCATCATCGCTCTTGTGACAAGGTATAAAATGTGCCATTTTTGAAAAACGATCCACAACCACAAAAATACTATCCCTCCCACTCTTTGTTCTAGGCAACTCTAAAATAAAGTCCATAGAAATATCCTTCCAAGGTACACTAGGAACAGGAAGAGGCATATAAAGACCATGTAGATTTAAGCGAGACTTAGCTTTATTGCTAGTGCAGCGTGACACGTATCGCTCGACATCACGTCTCATCTTTAGCCAAAAGAAGTGGGCGGTCAACACATCTTCGGTCTTCTTTGCTCCAAAATGCGCCATCAAACCTCCTCCATGTGCCTCCTGCAACAACAAAAGATGAACAGAGCTAGCTGGAACGCATAGCTTGTTAGCACGATAGAGCAAACTATCATTCAACACATATTTATTCCATTATCTTCCTTCTTTACAATGTTCTATCACTTCTTTAAAGTCCAAATCAGTAGCATACAAATCTTTTATTGTCTCCAAACCGAAAATTCTATGATCCAATTGGGACAACATGGTATGTCGTCTAGATAAGGCATCAGCAATGACATTTTCTTTACCTTTCTTGTGTTTAATCACATAAGGAAATGACTCAACAAATTCTACCCATTTAGCATGACGTCTATTCAATTTTGCCTGACTTCTAATATGTTTAAGTGATTCATGATCCGAATGTATAACAAATTTCTTAGGCCATAAATAATGTTGCCATGTTTCAAGAACATGAACTAAAGCATATAATTCCTTATCATAAGTAGTGTAATTAAGACTAGGCCCATTTAATTTCTCACTAAAATATGCAACAGGCTTACCTTCTTGAATCAATACACCACCTATCTCAATTCCGCTAGCATCACACTCAATTTCAAAAGTCTTACCAAAATCAGGGAGTTGGAGTAGTGGTGCTTGAGTGAGCTTCTCTTTCAAAAGGTTGAATGCCTTCACTTGTGCAGGACCCCATTGGAAAGGCACTCCTTTCTTTCTCAATTCATTCAATGGTGCGGCAATGTTACTGAAATCCCATACCAAACGACGATCGAATCCAGCAAGGCCATAGAAGCTCCGCACCTGTGACATAGTAGTGGGCGTCGGCCAGCTTTGGATGGCTTCAATCTTTGCCTCATCCACCTCAATTCCATGTGGTGTCACAACATAACCAAGAAACGCAACTCAATCGGTGCAAAATGTGCACTTCTCAAGGTTACCAAACAAACGTGCATCTCTTAAAGCATTAAAAACAGCACGTATGTGATCAAAATGTAGATCATGTGACTTGCTATAAATCAAGATATCATCAAATAAACCATCACAAATTTCCAATAAAAGCACATAAAACTTCGTTCATTAATCGCATAAAGGTACTAGGTGTATTAGTTAACCCAAAAGGCATCACTAACCACTCATACAACCCAAACTTAGTCTTAAATGCGCTCTTCCATTCATCTCCAAGTTTCATTCTAATTTGGTGATATCCACTCCGCAAGTCAATTTTAGTGAAAATTATAGCACCACTCAACTCATCAAGTATATCGTCTAGCCTAGGAATAGGATGACGATACCTAATTGTGATATTATTAATGGCTCTACAATCAACACACATTCGCCAACTATCATCTTTCTTAGGAAACAAAATAATAGGAACAACACATGGACTAAGACTTTCTCGTCCGTACCCTCGGTCCAATAAATCTTGGACTTGTCGTTGAATCTCCTTAGTCTCTTCTGGGTTGGTCCTATATGCAACTCAGTTTAGCAAAGTAGCTCCCGGAATCAAGTCAATTTGATGCTCAATTCCTCTCAAAGGTGGCAGTCCCGGGGGTATTTCACTTGGAAACACATCAGCATACTCTGCAAAAGGTTAGCAACAGCAGGAGACAAAGAGGGAGGCATATCCTCAAGTATAAATAAGGCCTCTTTGCAAATCAAAGCATAGCAAAATGAATTATGTGCTAATAAATCAGAAATTTCAGATTTAGTAGCTAACATGGCAGCACCCTTCAACTTAATGGTGTCTTTCCTAGCATGTGTATTTTTGTTCTCATGTTGAAGTGGAAAAACATTTTTAGCTACAACCTGATTTTCAGATTTGTTATCATTGCATTTTCTTTCATTTTCAGCACGTTCTACTTCATCTTTCAAAATTTCAGCAGGTGTCATAGGCAACAACTTAATCTTCTTACCCTTATGTGAGAATGAGTAGGTATTAGCTCTACCATGGTGCAAAACATCATTATCATATATCCAAGGCCTACCTAGCAACAAAGAGCATGCTTGCATAGGCACTACATCAAAGTCTGCACTGTCTTTATAATTACCAGCCGAAATTTGTACTCTCACAACTTTGTTTACCTTCAACTTACCACACGAATTGAACCATTGGATGTAGTAGGGGCGTGGGTGTGGCTGTGTGGTCAAGCCAAGCTTCTTGACCATCTCAGAATTGGCAAGGTTGTTGCAGCTATCTCCATCAATGATGACTCTGCAAGCTCTCTCCTTCACAAGAAATCTGGATTGAAACAAGTTGTGCCGCTGATTTTGCTCTGCTTTCCCCATTTGTGCACTTAGAACTCGTTGTACAACAAGGCTCACGTATCTCCTTGTATCAACAGCAGCTACTTGTTCCTCTCCATCATCAGCATCATTTTCTGTCTCGTCTCCTTCACCTGCAATGTTAGCAGCCAGTACATATTCATCCTCAATATCACTAGCACTTACATAACCACCATCTTCTGTTGCAATGTACGCGCGCTGACTTGGGCAGTCCTTCATGACATGACCCATTCCCTTGCATCGGTGGCAAACAATCCCAGTTGTACGGCCCGTAGAAGCAACCGAAGAAGAACTCTTAGCGGGGGCCTGCACACTAGTAGATTTACTTACCTCAGTTGCATGTGACGGTGTAGTAGGTCCTGCTGAACGCGCCCTACTCGAGGAGGGGGCAGCAGACTGTGTAGCAGAAGGTGGTATGGTTTTAACTTGCCTCGACGTTGATCTTGGTGTACACGTTCTTCCAAAATTGTTCTTTGGCCTCTGTTGTCGTCCCTGCAATTCTTTTTCTGCCAAACATGCAAGTTGGAACAATCTAGGAATATTATCATATTCTTTGTAATCTACTATATCCTGAATTTCACATCTCAACCCTTCATAAAAGCTTGCCAAAGCAGCCTCTTCATCCTCAACAATATCACAATGTAACATACCAATTTTTAGCTCCTGATAATATTCTTCTACTGACCTATTGCCTTGGTTTAAGCGCTGTAATTTTTTACGCAAATCACGTCTAAAAGATGGTGGAACAAATCTATTGCGCATATTCACCTTTAAAGCATCCCATGTAGTAGGTGATAACCCATCATTGCATACCCTATTCCACCAAATGATAGCAAAGTCTTTAAACTCACTAGTGGCTTGCCTAACTCTATGCACTTCAAGAACTAGGTGAGCATTAAATTTTTGGTCCACCGTCATCTCCCAATCTAGATATATTTCAGCATCATAAGTACCCGAAAAAGATGGTATGGTAAACTTAACTTTAGTAAATGGATCATCATTACCACGTGTATTATGTTGCTGAAAATTGTAACCTCTCATACCTGACGGTTGAAGTTCAATCGGTTCCTTTGTCATGCATCAAAGGCGTCACGCTCTTGCCTCAAAATTTCTTCATCAGCGATGGACTCTTCATGTTCATGGGCTGCACCTTGAAGATGGCCATTGTCGCCATGAATACCATGTTGCATTGGGGGCTGCTCTGGAATGCGCGTCTCCATCCTGTTGAACCTATCAGTGAAATTAACAATAATACGGTTAGCAGAACCTAATGCTTCATCCACATGTTGAAGTCGAGTCTCATGGCTCCGAAGTAATTGTTGCATCTCGTTCGTCTTCTCAGTTTGATTGTTCGCACTCTCAACCAGTTCATCGATCTTACGTCTATAACTCCTCATGAATTCCCGTATCTCCTCCTCGAACGTTTTACCTGCCATGGTTAATAGCAAACAAGAGACAAAATACATATATATATATATATATATATATATATATATATATATATTATCCCTATCGACTACTGGGTTGTGGAGGTGAAGGTGGAATCACACACTCTCAAGCTTCTTACCAAGCTCTTATGAATTTCTTACCAAATTGCAGCAGGTGGTATGACCGGAGAAGGTGGGATGTTTGACCGAGACGGAGGCGAATGCGAGGATCAAAATCTGAGGGCCAAAAGTATGTGGAGCTTGGATAGGCACAATATATGGTAGCAAGGATTAGCTATAGTTCAATTCAGAAATTGCAAGACTGAAAATTAGTCCCAAGCTAGTCTATGCCGCCGGCCTAAACTCGTCTCTAACCTAGTTCAAGCAAGCAGAAATCCAACTCAGCTCAAGAACTCAAAGGATGCAAGCACTTCTGTTTATGTTTTTTTTATATGACAGAAAGTGCCACAAGAGATAAATTACAACCTGAGATCGAACTACAAAGCTTCTGCACCGGAAACTGTTAAACTAGACAAATAAACCCTCTCCAATATGCAAATAGATTTTCTACACTAAGCAAACTCACCGCTGGCAATAAACTAGCAGCCGCGCTATAGAACAAATAAGCTTTCGGCTTTGGAATTTATAATGCTTGAAAGCTACAGCTTAGCAGAACCGAGCCAGCGTAGCAAAACGGTCTTGGCACTTGCTGCTCGAAATCAGCAATAAAAAAAGGCGAAATTTCCTTTCCGTTCAGTGCTATTGACTAGACAAGACAAACTAGCCTGCTATGATTCGGCTTTCCTCTGTCTCCGTATGAACAATAATTCGCACGAACATAAAGCACTTATCAGAGGCAGAAGTTAATGGCAGCAAAACTCGAAACTAGAGACCAAGAACAAGACCTAGACACGACGAACACAACGACACAGCGAGGGACTAAAATTCAGAAAAGCAAACCAAACTGAAAATTGCACGGCACAAAGGGGTTGTAGGACAGCGGAAGATGATGAATAATTTTTTTTTGGGGGCTAATTTTCTGGATCCTAGGACGATGGCAAATTTAATCTAACAAAAGGGGATACAAAGTTACCTATCGGGCAACTGAGACTCTAGTACCACTTGATGAGAACGGCGGCTCGATCTTCCGATAGGTTCGATGATTTCGTCGTGAGGATGTTGACACTTGGAGGCTTTCAACCCGCAGATTGTCACCTCGCAATCTGAATTGCTAATAAAGATAAAGCACATGAGTTGGGGTTCCACAAACCGATGAACGGCGAAAAACTGACAAATTGTCTAGTTATAATCTAAGCAAAACCCCCCAAACCCTAGAAGAGGGGGCGGCTATCTATTTATAAGCTAGGAGGAGAAAGGATTCGGCCATAACTGATGGAGCTCGAATACAACTCAATTATAAGGCCCAAGGCCCAAACTGATTCGGACTGGAAGAGCGACGCGACTTGTTTTGCCGATTCCGGACAGCACAGAAGGTATTTGGAGATGAGGTCGGATCTGTATGAAAGTAGACTGCGCGACCTTTCCAACAAGCTCTTGTCAAAGGACCTTGAATTACAGCAGCAGGAGGAGGAATATTTGTGGTGCGTGTAACCGAAGGAGTGATGTCCTCATCAGATCGCTTTTATTTTCTATTAAAATCATACGATTGTGTGAAATATGGTGGAAAGGCTACTGCATGGTGCCATACGTCCCAGCGGTCTGATCACCATGGTAGTGGTTTGACTGCTAACACCTATGTAGAACGTGTTGTGAGCAGTGAGCTTGGCTACATCCATGCCCATTATGCACCTTATGTTTGAAAATGCATTCTCCTCTATTATAAGATGCTTTCATGAGCATCACTTGCCTACATCCAACCTATTCCATTTTTTTAAATTGAAGTCGATGATTCGTTTTTCTTTCATCCTTCTCATCACTAACTTGGAATTGATGACAAGATGAGAACCTGCAACAATTCTGGGAGCGATATTCCCAAAGGGTTCAATGGACACAACTCACCTCTGCCACCTCCTCCTCCAACCATGGCCAAAGTGTTGATGCGGGTCGAGCAGAACCATCAAGACAAAACACTCAAGCGTATTGAGATTGGAGTTCAGGTTGTGTGCGCCTCTTTCCATGGCTGTACAACCCTAGGTCATTGTTTAGATTATTCTATTTTAGATAGTTTCACCGCTTGTTCAGCTTATAGAACTGCAACTCGAGTACTTTATTGGTAATTAGCAATATCAGATTGCATCTACCTATTCTTGCTTGGGTTCTCAATTCGCTTGCAGGAAAAACCTTCCTGGTGTGGTCAACTGCGTCTTGGTATGGTTGATAACCACGAAGTAGTGGTGTAGTGGTTGCGAGGGTTTTCGATCTGTTCTGGTCGGAGCATTTGGATCATCAACGTTGAAACTCCACCAATCGACTTATCATATTACCTTTGAAAAATCGCGCATACTCCCATCAGAGAAACCTTCGCCATCCCATGTTTCAACTTCATCTACCCCACGACCAATGTGGGTGGTGCGACGTTCGTACCTCTCTTCTCAAGGACAAGCTCCAAGGTCGATGACCTAAGGGAGTGCAACCGGTGGCCCAGGCGGTCGATGCTACAACTGTCAGCGTGCTAGACACTTTGCGTGGGACTATCATTTCCCAAAGCAAGGAAGTGTGGTGGGTGCTTCAAGGCCACCAAGAACTGCACCACTTCCTCATCAAGCCCCCAAGAGCACTCAAGTTCCGAATGGTTAACGACATCACCATTGTGGAGGCTTGAGAGGATGACAGCGTCCTCATGGTTACACTACTCGTGAACTCTCATCCCATGATCGTACTTTTCAATTCCGGAGCATCTCATTCATTCATCAAGGGAGATTTTTTCTTGCATCACAACATTGTCACCTAGACACTACGATCAATTTCACATAGATGCACCCGGCTAAGGTCCTCATTGATGGAGTTTCCTTTTATGCAAAATTGATCGTGGTTGATACTAGGGGAGTAGATGTCATCTTAGGGATAAATTGGCCAACCAAAAACTGTGTCCTTATCTATTGTGCTAGAAGGGTCATATCTCTCAAAAACTCGGTAGGTGTTTGGAGCCCCCTTCACCTTGGAGAGGGTGGTGCTCATCTTTACTCCTTTACAAGTGCTACCACCACGGATCTCATAGATATTCCTGTGGTATGCGAGTATCCTGATATCTTTCCAAAAGAATTGTCAGGAATGCCGCCTGACCGGGATATCGAATTCATTATTGGGCTCATGCCCAGAACAGCCCAGATGTCCAAGAGACCTTATCGGATGCCTCCCAACGAGTTAGTGGAATTAAAGAAATAGTTGAAGGAGTTGCTTGAGAAAGGATTCATCCGACCGAGCTCCTGACCTTGGTGATGCTTGTTTATCTTTGTCACAAAGAAGGATGACCCTTTATGGATGTGTGTCGACTATCGTCCACTCAACGATGTTGTCATCAAGAATAAGTATCCTCTTCCTCGCGTTGACATATTTTTTGACCAATTGACCAATGCACGCTTCTTTTCCAAGATTGACTTGAGGTTGGGCTATCATCAAATCAAAATCCAATAAGGATGTTTCTAAGATGGCTTTCTCTACTCGTTACGGGCTCTATGAGTACACCATCATATCTTTTGGCCTAACCAATGCACCAGCCTACTTCATGTACTTGATGAACACCATGATCATAGAAGAGCTTGACTCGTTTGTTGTCATCTTCATCGATGATATTCTCATCTATTCCAAGACTGAAGAAGAACATGTTGAATATCTTTGTATTGTTCTTGAACGACTTCGAGATCACTGTCTCTATGCTTAAAGAACTCACTTTCCTTGGTCATATCCTGTCTAAAAATGGAGTTGTGGTTGAGTCAAGCAAGGTGCGAGATGTGCTCAATTGGGTTCAACCCAAAAGTGTTATTGATATCCAGAATTTCCTTGGACTTGCAGGATATTACCATCGATTCACCCAGAACTTCTCCAAAATTGCCAAACCTATGACCAAGCTATTGAAGAAAGGAAATAATTCGAGTGGTCCGATGGATGCAAAAGGGCTTTCCAAACCTTGAAGGCTCTGCTTACTACCACTCCCATTCTTGCTCAGCCAGAGATGAACAAAAGCTTCAATGTCTATTACAATGCTTCCCGCATAGGTCCCAGATGCATTCTCATGCAAGAGGGTTGAGTCATTGCCTATGCAACCTGACAGTTAAAGCGCCATGAGGAGACTTATCCAACTCATGATCTGGAGCTTGCAAACATTGTACACACTTTAAAGATTTGGTGCCATTATCTCCTAGGCAATCTTTGCAATGTCTACACTAACCACAAAATTCTTAAGTCTTCACCCAAGCTGATCTGAATATGAGACATAGGAGATTGCTTGAACTGATAAAAGGCTACAAGTTGAAAGTTCACTATCACCCTGGCAAGGCAAACATTGTTGCTGATGCCTTGAGTCAAAAGGCTCAATGCAATTGTCTCTTGCTCAAGCCTAGAGTTGCCACGCTTTGTGATGGGTCATTGTCCCTGTGTAGACTCGATGTAGTGCAAAGGACCATGTTGAGTTATATCTATTACGAATTGTTTGCCTTCATGGAATTCCTAAAAAGATCATCTCTGATTGAGCCACTCAATTCACCTCTCACTTTTGGAGAAGCAATTCACCTCACTTTTGGAGAAGCCTCCATGAAGCTATGGGTACCAAGTTGTTCCATAGTACCGCCATTCATCCCTAAACTGGAGGCCAAATGGAGAGAATTAATCAGATTCTTAAAGATATGTTGAGGGCTTGTGCACTCACATATGAGAAGAGATGGGAGATTTGCTTGTCATTTTTGGGATTTAATATAACAACAGTTATCAATCAAGCATCAAGATGTCTCCCTTTGAAGCACTTAATGGAAACAGATGTTGAAAGGCACTAAAGTGGTCTGAATCCAGTGAAGATCCTTCTTGGGTTTGGACTTGGTCAAGAAGGCAAAAGAGCATGTCAAGACCATTTGCAAGTGTCTACTTGTGGCTCAATCCCATCAAAAGAGCTATGCGGATTGTCGCCGATGAGAGCTAGTGTTCGCCATTGGGGATTTTGTCTATCTCAAAGTGTCTCCTCTTAAGGGGATGCAACCCTTTCATGTTAAAAGAAAATTAGCGGTTCGCTATTTAGGACCTTTCCAAATCACTGCACGGCGAGGAAAGGTGGCCAATCAGTTGGAATTACCTTTATCCCTCTCTGTCATTCACAATATTTTCCATGCCTCGCTATTGAAGAAGTATCTTAGAGTCTCAACCAATGTCATTGAGGTGGCAAACAAAGACTTGCAACCCGACCTATCCTATTGTGAGCAACCAATTCAGATCTTGGAAAAAGCTGGGCGCAAGACCTGAAGCCACTCCATCAAATTCGTCAAGGTGCAATGGAGAAACCACACGAAGGATGAAGCTACTTGGGAGAGAGAGGATCGAATCCGCTTTGAATACCTCAACTTTTTTGTATTTTTGGACATCTGACATGATCATAGTTCATCATCTTGCTAGCCAAGACTTCTCAGAAGAGCTACACGCTTGGAACCAATCTCAGTAGGGAAATGACCCTCCTGGCGGTCTAACCATCAGAGGTGTGTAGCATCATTTTGGCCTCTTCTCATCGAGCGGTCTGACCGCCCAATATCACGGTCTGGCCGTGAGGGGCCACCAGAGTCAAAAACTCTCTATTTGATTGGTAGTCTAACTGTCATGATCATGATCCAACCACCACTGCACTGCGGTCTAACTGGGCGTAGCCTTGGTCTGACTGGCAGAGCACCAAAATGTTCAATCACTTGTTGCACATGATGTTTGAGAAGCTTGACAAACCCTATTCCACGTCAACTCAATCCCATAGGGCATAATATTACCAAGGGGTGATCACCCCTCGAATGTGGCGATATTCAACCCATCGCCCAATCCCCTGAGTTCGCCAAATCTTGAGACGAGATTCTATTTAAGAGGGAGAGGATTATCACACCCTAAGAAACCATAACCTAGTCATCGAGCATACATACGCATCATGATATCATGCTTCATATTTTTGGCTTTTGTTTTAAGTATTTTAAAATGTTTTGGAAACATTGCGTCTTTGAGCAACGCGCATTCCTAGCTATATGTCACACCCACTTTTAATGGACAAAACCAGATGTAGCTTCTGTGTGCCCAGAATGTTTAACACACATAGGACGTCATAGGTGAAAAGCAATACTTTTATAAATGTTTAACTCATATAGCAATTGACTTATAATGTCTTCTGTCTGCAATGGAACAAAAGCACTGGTACCCAATAACACTGCAGATAACCGACTAGGAGACACGTGCCTAGAACATCATTTCCTCATCTTGATAGTCTTCAACATCTTCACTCACTGAGCAGCACCACACATGTCACATGGCATAGGGAAAATAGCAAGTGTGAGCACATGTCATACTCAGCAAGCGTACAGGAGAATAATGATATGCAGGCTTATAGCAATGACAGGCTGACACAAGGTTTTATTTGCATAAATACGAGTAAAGAAACAATAATGTAACTTAAATGCATTAAATAGTTGTTAAGTGAATGTAACCCAAAAGAACCAATACCTATCACTCAAGGCTACCCACCACGCAAACCATAACCATCTCATACCACCGGACCATATCCATAACCATTCTATAACCAAACGTAACCATAAGCAACTAATCATGTGAGGATCCAAGTCTCCTATAACCACGAGCACGACTGTTATAACAATTTTACACTCTGCAGATGTTGTCCAACTTTACATATTGTTGTGTTGCGTAAACACTTAACACGCGTCTATGGTGTGTTAATAGGAGAGCACTATGAAGCATGGTCCATTAATTAGATCCTGGTACTCCAACCGCCAGCCAGGTGTCTAATCAATATGCTAAGCTTTACCCATATCGGTCTCGTGGTTGGTATGGTATTTCTTATGTTGTTACTCCATGAACCGGTCCTTAATTCATGTTACACTTGTTTCACTTAGGCATAGACTATCCAACTGAGTAATAACCAATGAGAGAGAGACTTGTCAAATGTTAAACGACATCCAAAACCTTGGAAAATGTTAACAGATATCCAGAACCTATATTTTTGCTTGGAACGTATCCACAAGCCCACCACACATACCATCATCAACTTACCAACTCTTTGCCCAAGTCCTAGGGTTCCATGTTACTATATCAAGTTCAGCATCAACACTGCATATGTCCACTAATCCTGTGAAACACACTTCCCAACATCCCGATAGCACGACTAAGCAATTCTACCCAAAAGACTCATATGGACTACCACACAGGCTTTATGTAAAAGAAAAACTAGGTAAACCCTCACATAGGTGACTACACGTCAGATTAATAGACACTGCATGCAATTTTATAAAACAAAACATTTAAAAATATAGGATTAAGATGTACACTTGCCTTCTACCCAATGTTGCTCTCAAATTCTTGGTCTTGAAGTCCTCGAACGGATCCGAAGCGTTATCGACTAATCGCGAATTCTACTAACACACAAAAGCAACATCGAATAAACATCAAATAAACTCCAAATTGCAAACATAGAAGAAAGAGAACGATGGACCGGGATCTTGATTGAGCTAGACAAAGAGAACGAATTGACTGGACTTCTTTCGAGGAAAGATTAAGCTATAGGAACTAAGGTTTGACATGAAATGATAGAAAAGGTTGCCATCTTGATTGAGCTAGACAAAGAGAACGGATTGACTGAACTTCATTTGAGGAAAGATTAAGCTATAGGAACTAAGGTTTCACATGAAATGATAGAAAAGGTTGGCTGAAGCATTAACATGTGTGATCTACAAACTAATATATTATTTTAATATCATAAAATCATGTTTGTGATACAATGACATGTAGTTCATGACCTATATGTCATTGCGACAACCATAAATTTACTAATCAAAATAATATCTTTAAATTGTAAAAGTCTAACTGTTAGTAAGGAATAACTACTCTAGAGATGGGAGAATTGATAGCTAAAACTAGCATGGTTGGATAGATCATGTTTTTAGAAAAAATTAAACATAGAAATCACTCAAATCAGAGCTAAAACGATAAGATATGAGCTTTTGCAGTTTCAGGGATCTAATTTGCAAAAGATGCAACTACTGGAATTTTTTTTTATACTATAAAACCTAGAATTATTCACTCGGTTGACATCAATGATGTGGCTAGCTAACTAGGATGACAAGTCAGTAAATACGCTGATGTGGAAGGATGATGTGGCAAGGCAGGGTGACTGGGATTATGTATGGCACGTGGCAATTTGTGATTGGCCAGCGAAGAGGTATTGGTTGGATCTAATCTGGGCCGATGAACCAAGATCGGATGCTGAGGGTGAGGGAGTATTGTGGTGGCCGGAGGGGATGGGTCCATGGTGGAGGGAGCTCGGGATGCGGTGAAGGCTCGCCGGAGTTCGACAAAAACCTCATTATCGGCCATGAGTCATGACGGCGAGTGGCGGAGAATAGATAGGAGTGGATGCGAATCTTACCTAGGGCAAGAGGTAGCTCAAGGAGAAGGCGAGGTAGTCCAGCGATGAGTTTGAGTGGCGGAGGAGCGTCAGGATCTCACCGGGATCGGTTCCAACGAGTGGATGGCAATGGCGAGCAGTGGAACGTGGTCACGAGAGCATGATGAGTCTGTTTGGGGCATCGACGAGGGCAGGCAACCACAGAGGCGTTTGGGCAATGTTGTACAGCGGCAGCGGCTTACGTTCGTCAACATGGAGGGTGCTTCAGCGACCGGGAAGAAAAGGTGAGGGCACAGGAGTGCTTAGTGGGAGATGGCAGAGCTTTTGGGTGGCTTGGCAGCGGCAAAGCTGCGCGGAAGTGGCGAGTCAGTGAGCTCGACCAAGGACAGCAATGGCGACAGTGGCGGCTAGGGTTCAGCCAACACAGTGAACTAGAGCATGAGGGTGATGGATTGTTGCTGAATCACGAGGAGGGGCGCGAGGGTGATGTCGGCCGCTATATATAGGTGAGGGCTCGGCTCGGGATCAAGCTAGGGCGATGACATGGTGCTTGACCCGGACTTGGATGGTGGTGGAGATGAAGTCTGGCTCAGGAACGAGAGGTAGGGGACGGGCCCTACTAGTCAGCAACTGAGAGAAGGTGGCAACGGCACAGGCGTGTTTGACAGCGGAGGGCAGAAAGGGGAACAGGCGCGGGCAAATGTCATGCTGGGCACAGTTTAAGGCGAAGAGGGGGTGCACGGTCTTTTGGGCCGACACGGCCCAGGAGGGAGAGGGGGAATGGTCTGATGGAGTGGGCCGATGCTGGATTGGGCAGGCTGGCCAGCCCAGCGGGTTTGAGTTGGAATTTAGGTTTTTCTTTTGAGTTGGAAATTTCTAGAAAAGAAGGAAAGCAAATAAAATAACAAAAAAAGCTTGTAAATTCTAGAATAACTCTACCAAGCTTTCTAAAACATTTAGAAGGCAACAAAAATAATTTGAACTCATGAAAACATCTTGATATTTTGGAAAATAAATATAACACAATGAATTCAAATAAATCCCAAATGAGCTAAAATAAAATCTAATAAAATCCAGAGAAAATTCAATAACTCAAAATAAAACCCTAGATGCCTATTATTCAGGATGAATGCATTCAAACAACTATAACCTTATTCAAATTTGAATTTGAATTTAGAAAATAAGATTTTTCCTATTCTAATTATTTAATCTATAATCTTATCTTGGAAAATTTTATAAAATTGTGAAAATTGAAAATCTAGGTGTGACAATATATTTCTGATAGGGAATTGTTTAGAAATAGCTAGGAAGCCCCAAAACCATTTAGGAAGAAACGTGGAAAAGAAAGAAGATTTTCAGCATGTGGGCCTAGCCCGCGGTATGACCGAGCATGCCAGCAGTCTGACCACTAGGGCTCAAAAGTGCCACTTAAAGTCCATCGACGAAATCTCACTATCACTCCCTCACTCACTTTCTCCTTCACCCAAAACTGACAGAGAGAGAGAGAGGGAGGGAGACCACCTCGACCACCACGATGGCCAGAGATCGACGGAGAAGGCTTCCTCGAGCTCCTCCCCACCATCTTCACCTTGAAAGATTCCTCCCCATGCAAACCACCACCCTAGAGCCCGATCTTTGAATCAAAATTCCCTGGAGTTGGCCAACCCTGTAGAAAGCGAGCCCACACTGAGGTGAGACTTTCCTAACCATTTCCCTGTCATTCCCGAGCTATGATCTATCCCCCATTAGACCCTATCTCCACCCTAGCCATGGATGTTATCCATGGGGCCTGAGAGTTTGGCCCCGTGCATGTCGTCTAAACCACCCAAAATACACTTACGTAGTCTTGTAGAGTGTTTTGGTACCATTCTTGGTCGAATGCATCGCCAAAGCCTTCACCGGTGACCTCGCCGAGGTGCCTTCGTCTAGGCCTAGCGGTCTAACCACCACTAGGGCCGGTCTGACCGCCAGCATGAGATTTAGTCAATCGGACTTCAAGTTAGACTCCATAGTCAAGAGTTAGATAGCCACTAGGGCCAATCTGACTGTCAGGATGAGATTTACTGGTCAAACTTCAAGTTATACTCCATAGTCACGAGTTAGACCTTCATTTGGGTCGGTCTGATCGCCAAACCCAACGGTCTGACTACCATGGGTCCGGTATCATTTTGTTCTCTATCCGACCCTCATGGTCTGACCGCCACCTAGGCCGGTCTAATCGCCAGCTACTTAGAACCCTGAGACCTTAAGTTGTCTCATGCAAGGTTTAAACCTCTTCTAACCCAATCGCTTGGGTCTTCTTTTGCAAATATTTTCATGACATGGCACATTACATATCGTTCACAACCATGCATCATAAGCATATGTCTTCGTTCATTTAGTTGTTCATTCTATGCATTCTTCCTTTGATTAGTGAGTGATGGATCCAAGGTTTAAGCAATAGAGGCCGATATCGAACTAGAGGTGTACGTGAGCGAAGCATCAGAGCAACAAGATAAGCATCTAAACATATTTCACCTTTACTTTGGACCTTGTGGTGTCTAATTTGGTAAGTTATCAGTTTATGTATGTTGTACATGTTTAACGAGTCAATGTTGGGATTGTGGGTAGAACCTATTTTGTTACATTTGTTCCTACCTTGATTATTCATGATCCCCATCCTTGTAACATGAGTATAACCATGTTACTATCTAACATAAAAGTTATCCAAAATGTTTAGTAATGCATAGGTCATCGGTATAAGTCGAGCGGTGAAACATTTCATCCTTGGCGAGCTATAGGGCTTAATTATTATCCGGGACACGCTCGCGATAACCTCGGTGCCATAGGGACAAGCGCAAGTGGGTAGTTCCGGGTATGAGAAAGGTTATCTCGGGGCCCAAGAGGATGGACCCGAATAGTGTGAGTAAAGATGTACCCCTGTAGGGTGTAAGATCAATTCGAATTACAGAGCTCTCAGTTATGAGCATACTTATGTCCATCCGCATCAATCGTACAGTTCCAATGTTGGGATGTATGTAGTTTGTTGGGAAGTGATTTGAGTTTTGATGAGATGAGATGAGCAGGATTCCTAGGTTGGTTTGTCTATGTTTGATCGTCGTGATAGATTGGTACAAGTTTCCAAGTTGTGCATATGCTCTTGCAAATAAATAAATTTTACCTATTGGATGACTCCTTGATACTTGCTTCAAATGCATGATCCTTAGAGTCGGGTTATTATATGTATCCACTAATGAGTAAGTCTTGTGAGTACCTTCGTACCCACATTGCTATTTTTTATTTTTTCAGGTGAGGAAGAAGTGGTGTATGGTTACTTCATGCCCGCCGATATCGGTTACGAGCAAGAGTAGTGTGGGTTACTCATGGTGATATGATGGTGCCTTAGGGCAAACGGCACCATCTATTTTGTTGTTTATAAGATATATTCCACTGTGTAGTAATATCAATAGCTAGAACATAAACTTGATGTATTGTGTTCATTCTAGTGCTTGCTGATGTTACACTTTGTTGGGGTAAGGCCCAGGCCTACAAAGGGGCCTATGTAGCAAAGCAGCCTATGTACAGGCCGAATGGCCTCATTATAATATTTGTACCTCACCAAGGGGTGGAGAGGAAGTTTTACCTCCCCCTCACCTATATAAAGGACCCAAGGGATCAAGGGTAGGGGTTGATTCCTCCCACCTCCACTCTCTTTCTTTACCTGGAATGAACCCCTTTGGCACTGTAGCTGGAAATAGTTCCAATAGTTAGCGCCGTCCATGGGGATCCGGTTCCAAACTGTGAGAAGGCCTTCGGACCATGCTTTAAACCTTCGGATCTGCTAGGCTTCACTCTGCTATCGCGGCCCAGCCGCACGTGAGCCTTCAAACAACTAGCACTTCAGACCATTGGGCGTTAGCCTTCGTACCATGCCTTCGGCCCACTAGGCCTTCTGGATAGTGGTCGTGGCCTTTGAAATTGCATCTAGGCCCCCTAAGTGGGTTTTGGCTTATTGATGACAAAACGATTAAGGATCTAATATGTTTATCTAAGTCATGAACATGTCTAAGTCTAAATTGAGAAGACATATGACGTTCGACGCCCTTCGAAAAGAAAGGAGAAGCAACTAGGAGTATTCAATAGGATTTAAATTCTTTTATTTTTGAAATTGAGTTTAGGATAGCCGCTCTATTAACAGGGTTGCATTTGATTGCTTGATTAGTGTCTTAATACTCAAGATATCGTTTAGAACCAATAAGTTGAGAGACACACTCACCCACGGACACCGGGTTGTTTAGCAAAGTTCACTGAGTCCGGAGTCTTCGGTGTTCACCGGATACTCCGGTACTCAGTATTTAGTCCGGAGCCTCCGAGATAGACTCCGGCAGTGGGTGCTCGGTTCCGTTTTATTTTTGTTGAAAAAGACCAGAGTCTCTGGTGTTCACCGGATACTCCGGTAGTTGGTGAGTTTTAAGGCCGGAGTCTCAGAGGTCGATCGGTTAGGCATTTATTTTTATTGAAAACGACCGAAGTCTCCGGTGTTCACCGGATACTCCGGTAGAAGAAAATGTTTTAACCAGAGTCTCCGAGGGAGACTCCGGTAGGGGTGTCTCGGTTAACATTTATTCTTTTTGATAAAATGACCGGAGTCTCCGGTGTTCACTGGATACTCCGGTACCTGAAGAAGCCGGAGGGTCCGGCAAGTCTCCGAACTTAGTCTAATTGATAGTCCTATCAGGACCGGAGACTCCGGTGTTCATCGGAGACTCCGGTAACTTAACAGAATTGTAACGACTAGTTCTGACATGTTCTATGACCGTTCTGACGCCGTTTTAGGATTTGGGACCGGATACTCTGGTGTTCACTGGATACTCCGGTCAGGTCTAACAGAACAGTAACGGCTAGTTTTTGAGAGAGGGCTATATATAGTTCCACACCCCTTGGCATTAAAGGCTTGCTGTTGCTGGTGAACTCTAGACTCCTTGAGCATTCTAAGAGCATTCAAAATCCCTCCAACCACCTCTAGTGCTAAGTTTTGCAAAATTTAGTGAGTTTGGGTTTGGAGTGAGATTAAGCCACTTGAGTGTTGAGTTCTTCCTCGAGCATTCGCTGTGATCTTTACTCTTGAAGCTTTGTGCTTCTAGACGGCATTTAGACTTCGTGGATCATCGGGGAACTGGGATACTCGGGGACCACGGACTGTGTCCCCGAGCGCCATCTCCCGGAACTTGATCTTTTTTACCTGGCAGTGGAGACTCCGCGGGATGGCGTCATGTGGCAGATTGCTGGCCTGGCCTCGGGATTCGGGGACCCCCGGTTCCTGATACACCGACAGCAGCCCCCGGGCCCATTGGCAGGCAATGGCCCAGAGACTGCGGATGGGCCCTTCATCGTCAACGAGACCGAAGCCGGTACTGACGCCACGTGGTGAGCTTTTAGACGGTGGTCCTTTAGATTCTAGCTGCTCGCTTTAATTCATAGTTGTTCTTGATTTCCTGTATAGACCGGAGACTCCGGACTAGACTGGATACTCCGAACCAGACCGGAGTATCCGACCTTCACCGGAGTATCCGGTAGTTTTAATCCGCTGTTTAGTTTTAATTTTCAGAAAAGCCTATTCACCCCCTCTAGGCACTTTCAATTGGTATCAGAGCCTAACCTCCTACAAGGCTTCACCGTTTGGAGGAAATTATAATGTCGACATCCGGAAGTCCGAGGGGTTTTAAAGATGATCCATCGAAGAATGATGACGGTAATGGTAAAGGAAAGGGAAGTGAAGTTTCTTTCAATTATGATCGTTTAAATTCTTCAAGCAACTATATCTCCGTGCCTTCCGGGCGTGTACCATTTTTCGATGGTACACATTATACCGCTTGGAGGCACAAAATAAAAATGCATTTAATCTCTCTTCATCCTAGTATTTGGACGATTGTTTGCACAGGCTTTGAGTTGCCGGAGGAAGATCAAGAGCTCACCTCAAGTGAAGAACAAAATATGCACCGCAATGCTCAAGCCACAAGTGTATTGCTTAGTGCCTTGAGTCCGAAAGAAATCAATAAAGTGGGTGGACTTGAAGAAGCCAAGCAAATTTGGGATATTCTTCAAGTTGCTCATGAAGGGACAACAAGCGTAAGAGAATCCAAGATAGAGCTACTTGAGGGCAAGCTATGAAGATTTGTGATGGAAGATCATGAAACTCTTCAAGCTATGTATGATCAAATAATGGTACTTGTGAACAAGCTAAGAGGGCTCGGGAGTGAGGACATTGATGATCACAAAGTGGTAAAGAGATTGCTTAGAGCATTTGCTCCTAGAAACCCTACTTTGGTAACACTCCTCTGAGAGAGAAGGGACTGCAAAAGGCTTACACCAAGCGATGTGCTTGGAAGAATCCTTGCTCATGAGCTCATGGAAGAAGAAGCAAATGAAGTGAAGATTCATGCCAAACAAAGCTCAACCTCCAAGAACAAGAAGGTTGCATTCAATGCAAGCAAAAGCAAGCAAGCTCAAGAGTCAAGTACAAGTGAAGAGGAAAGCTCCGAAGATGAAGAAATGGCCTTCTTTGTGAAAAGTCAAGAAGTTCATGAGAAAGGGAGGCTACTCAAAATACAAGAGAGATACGCCCAAGAAGAGAACATCAAGAAGGGCATGCTATGAATGTGGCGAAGTTGGTCACTTCATAGCCGATTGTCCGAACAAGAAGAAAGGAAAGGACAAAGAAGACAATAAGATCAAGCCATACAAGAAGGACAAAAATAAGATATACAAGAAGAAGTATTCGAGCCAAGCACATATTGGAGAAAGAGTGGGATTCAAACTCCGACTCCAATGATGAAGGAGTCACCACCATTGCCATCCATGAGCCAACACCAAGAAAATCACTCTTAATGAGTGATGATGATGAAGACTCCCCAAAGTGCTTCATGGCTAAAAGGCGCGAGGTAAAATCTCAATCCAAGCTTCTAGATAGTGATAGTGAATATGATAGTGATTGTGATAGTTTGTTTAAAGGTTTTAATAAAAATGTCATGGCTAAAATAAAAGAGCTAATTGATACAATAGATAGTCATGAGGAGACCCTCGAGAGATAAGAGGACTTGCTCATCCTTGAAAAGGAGAGAAACCTTGAACTCGAGGAGCTCTTTGCTAAAGAGAAGGAGAAAAAGGCATACAAGAAGGAGCTCTTTGCTAAAGAGAAGGAGATCAAGCCATACAAGAAGGAGAAAGTTGAGAAATTATCAAATGACTATGATTTGGCCAATTCCTCAATTACCGACCTTAAGAGTAACAATTTCTTGCTTCAAGAAAAATTATCTTGTTTGGATAAAAATTATAAAACTCTTGAAACACAAATTGATATCCTTAAGAATGGCTCATCCAACTCTAATGAAGCTAATTTACTATCTAGTGCATCTACTAGCAATGGATGCTCTCGTTGTTTCAATTTTGATATAAATGCTTGTACGACTAATGTTGAATCCTTGCAAGTGTTACAAAAGGAGAATGAGAGGCTAAATACCTTGGTCAAATATGGATGCATCAAAACCTATAAATCAAAAGATGCACTTTACAAGACCATCCAAGCCAAAGATAACAAGCTAAAGAGAGGTCTTAGATTTGACCAATACACGAGCAAACCAAATGGTCGTGTGCTATTGAATGGAGTGGAATGCCTCAAGTTTGTCAAAGGAGGTAGGCAAGTTGATCACACGGCTCAAACAAAACAACCAAAGGCTCATGCTCCTCAATGCTCATTTTATGCCTCATATATGCTCAAGAGAGACCACCGTGGTAAAGTGGTTGCTCTCTATGTTGGTCCCCGCATAAGAGATATAATTGTTAAAAGGAATGTGTGGGTACCAAAAGTGCTTGTGACTAACGCTAAAGAACCCAAACAATTTTGGGTACCTAAAATAAAGGTATAACTTTGTTTTGTAGGCATATTCCTCCGGTGGATCAAGTTGTGTCATTGATAGTGGATGTACAAATCACATGACCGGAGAAAAGAGTATGTTTTCCTCTTTTGAAGAAAATAGAGGACCTCATGAAAACATCATTTTTGGCGATAATGGAAAAGGAGAGGTAATAGGCTTAGGTAAAATCGTCATCTTAAATGATCATTCTATTTCAAATGTCTTGTTAGTCAAATCTCTTAATTATAATTTGTTATCTGTGTCTCAATTATGTGAGATAGGTTATAATTGTCTTTTTACCGATGAGGGTGTGATTGTCTCTAGAAAGGAAAACGCCTCAATAGCTTTCACCGGTAAGTTGAAGGGTAAACTTTATCTTGTTAATTTTTTAACGGATGAAGTGAAGCCTAAAACTTGCTTGATGGCTAAGTCTAGCATGGGTTGGCTTTGACACCGCCGACTAGCTCATGTTGGTATGAAGAATTAGTGTAAACTCTAAAAGGCAAACACATCCTAGGACTAACAAATGTTTCTTTTGAGAAAAATAGAATTTGTAGTGCTTGTCAAGCGGGAAAGCAAGTTGGAGCATCTCATCCCGTTAAAAATGTGATGACAACTACAAGACCATTGGAACTCCTCCACATGGACTTATTTGGGCCGATTGCCTACATAAGTATTGGAGGTAACAAATATTGTTTAGTTATTGCATGACAAAAACGAAATGCAAGCTATTTTCAAGAAGTTTGTAAGAAGAGCCCAAAATGAGTTCGAAGTGAAGATCAAGAGAGTGAGAAGCGACAACGGAAGTGAGTTCAAGAATATACAAGTTGAAGAGTTTCTTGATGAAGAGGGAATCAAGCATGAATTCTCGGCTCCTTACTCCCCTCAACAAAATGGAGTGGTCGAGAGGAAAAATAGGACTCTAATTGAGTCCGCAAGAACAATGCTTGATGAATACAAGGTATCGGATCAATTTCTGGCGGAAGCAATCAACACCGCATACCATGCCATCAACTGGTTATATCTGCACAAGATATTGAACAAGACCGCATATGAGCTTCTAACCGGTAACAAACCAAATGTTTCCTACTTTAAAGTTTTTGGTAGCAAATGCTTTATTTTAAATAAGAAGGCAATAAGTTCTAAATTTGCTCCAAAAGTAGATGAAGGTTTTATGCTTGGTTATGGATCAAATACCTATGCCTACCGTATTTTCAATAAAACAACCGGTTGCGTTGAAATTGAGAGAGACGTGACATTTGATAAATCTAATAGCTCCCAAGTGGAGCAAGTTGATCCTAATGTGCTGATGAAGAAATACCAAGCGAAGCAATCAAGAAGATGGCAATTGGTGAAATCAAGCCTTTAGAGCAACAAAAGCTACAAGAGACTCAAAATGATCAAGATCAACCATCTTCATCGATGCAAGTGGACCATCAACATCAACTCAAGATCAAGGCGACAAACGACCACAAGACCAAAATCAAGACTATGAAGACCCAAATAACTTTTTGGATGATGAAGTGGGAGATATTCAACATCAATCTCAAGTACCACACCCACACGTTCATCAAAGCATCCAAAGAGATCACCCCGTGGACAACATACTTGGTGATATACAAAAGGGGGTAACTACTCGTTCAAGAATTGCAAAATTTTGTGAATTTTACTCCTTTGTTTCCTCTTTGGAGCCTTTGAAGGTAGAAGAAGCTCTTGATAATCCAGATTGGGTGATGGCCATGCAAGAAGAATTGAACAACTTCAAAAGAAATAAAGTTTGGTCCTTGGTGGAAAGGCCCAAGCAAAATGTGATTGGCACAAAATGGGTCTTTTGCAACAAACAAGATGAAAATGGGATAGTAACAAGGAACAAAGCACGATTGGTTGCTCAAGGGTTCACTCAAATTGAAGGTTTAGATTTTGGTGAAACTTATGCTCCCGTAGCTAGGCTTGAGTCAATTCGTATATTATTGGCCTATGCTACTCACCATGATTTCAAGCTATATCAAATGGATGTGAAGAGTGCAATCCTCAATGGACCAATCTCCGAATTGGTGTATGTGGAGCAACCGCCCGGCTTTGAAGATCCCAAGCATCCCGCACATGTTTACAAACTCCATAAGGCGCTCTATGAGCTAAAGCAAGCTCCTAGAGCATTGTATGTTAGGAAATTTCTTGTTAAAAAGGGATTTGAAATAGGCAAAAACGACTCTACTCTCTTTACCAAGAATGTTGATAATGATTTATTTGTTTGCCAAATATATGTCGATGATACTATATTTTATTCTACTAATCAACAATTTTGTGAAGATTTTAGTAGGATCATGATAAGAAGATTTGAGATGTCTATGATAGGGGAATTGAAGTTTTTTTTCGGATTTCAAGTCAAACAACTCAAGGAAGGAACCTTCATTTGCCAAGCAAAGTATATCAAAGACATGCTCAAGAAGTTTGACATGGAGAATGCCAAACCTATCAAGACACCTATGCAAACTAATGGACATCTTGATCTCAATGGAAAAGGAAAAAGCATAGATCAAAAGGTATATCGCTTCATGATAGTTTCTTTGCTTTATCTTTGTGCATCTAGGCCCGATATCATGCTTAGTGTGTGCATGTGTGCAAGATTTTAAGCCGCTCCAAAAGAGTGTCATTTAATGGCTGTTAAAAGGATTCTTCGATATTTAGTTCATACACCTTACCTTGGCTTATGGTATCCTAAAGGGTCATCGTTCGACCTCATCGGCTATTCGGATTCCGACTATGCCGGTTGCAAAGTAGATAGAAAAAGCACTTCGGGGACTTGCCAATTCTTGGGTAGGTCCTTAGTGTCTTGGTCGTCCAAGAAAGAAAACTCCGTAGCCCTATCCACCGCCGAAGCCGAATATGTTACCGCGGGAGCTTATTGTGCTCAACTCCTATGGATGAGGCAAACGCTAGGAGATTATGGCCACAAAACATCCAAAATTCCACTTTTATGTGATAATGAGAGTGCCATCAAAATAGCCAATAATCCAGTACAACACTCAAGAACCAAGCACATAGACATTAGACATCACTTCTTGAGAGACCATGCAATAAAAGGGGATATCGGTATTCGCCATGTGAGAACCGAAAGACAACTAGCCGATATCCTCACTAAGCCACTAGACAAGCAAAGGTTTTACGAGTTGAGAAGTGAATTAAATATCCTAGATTCTCGAAACGTGGCTTGAACTGTTGCATATATTTGCTTGTTATAGATTTATAACTTTCTTAGCTAGGAGTTTGCGAAAACTGCATTTTTGAGTGAATTTCTCAAAATTATTTGGTTCTTTGATCTCTCGATCATAATTTGTGATCATAGTTATGTAATGATGCTTGTTGGCTGATCACAACTAGCAAATTTGTCCTTTATGTCCAACGGCCTTCTCCCAAAAAAATTCCTCCCCAATTTCAGCCTTCACTCTATTCTGTAACAGTTCCAGGTGCCGGAATGTCCGGTGTTCACCGGAGTATCCGGACGTGACACTGTTTACTTTTCAGCTGATTCCTGTCCAGGTTCCAGTTACCGGATAGTCCGGTCTTCACCGGAGTCTCCGGTAAAGTATCAGGACCAGAGTCTCCGGTCTTCACTGGAGTCTCCGGGGTCTCCAGATTCCTTATATACCCCTCTGCCCAAACAGTTCCTCAAACTCATCTATTCTCAACTCCTCTCTCCCAAACTTAGTCTCTCCGGCGATTTTTGAGGAACAACCAAGGAGCTTCAAGATTTTCATCGTTCCTCACTTGGATTCAAGGCCGGAATCTCCGTAAAACTCTATTCATCAAAATCTTCGGAGTGTTTTTGCTCCAAAAGGTACTTTTTCCCAAATCTTCCCGATCTATCAATGCCCTCATCTAGGATCAATTTCCCTTGGTAGAATAGCTCCATATATTTCCTAGAACTTGTTCCTATACCAGATTCAACTCTTGTCGACCAAATCTTCCAAAACCCTAGGTTTTGGGGATTTTCTCGGGCTGACCGAAGTATCCGGTGTTCACCAGATACTCCGGTGTCTGCCTATTTTCAGCAGCAATCTCTTCATCAGTTTTTCTTAGTATTTTCCTTATTCCTTCTATCTCTCTTAGGTAATTTGCTATGACCGGAGATCGCTTTGTGAAGGGTCACACGTTTGAGAGGAAGAAGAAACAAAAGACTGATCCTCGTGCTCAAGAGGCGAGAGCACCGGCCCATTCAGAGGATAGCGGGAGTGGGCATGCGAGAGGTGAGAGAGTTCGCAAAGTGGCCACCGGAAGAGGAATTCACATAGAAGAAGGGACATTTGCTGAAGATTCTCAAAGAGACGTTGTCACTCTGTGTAGGACCAAAAGTTAAGCAATGAGGGGCCGCGAAAGTGGTCGTGGAAAGGGTTTAGCCCGGGTGACACCTGGAAGGGGAAGAAGTGGGATGCCTTCTCGATAAGACAGAGGCAAAGGCATCGCCATCGAAAACAGTTCTGAGTCTGATGAAGCTGAGGAAGAGGATGAGGAAGAAGAGGAAGCTGATGATGTGATTGGACCTTTGAAACTCCATAGACCCCTAAGGACTGCTTCTATCTTTGACACTCCGAAGCAAACAATGAATTACATGAGGCACGCATCCAGGGTGGTCAATGAGAGATTGAACAACCCGTATGACTATGAGAAGAATGTTACGGATCATCGCTTTTGGAATGACTTCCAAGCAGATTTTTATGAAACGGTGATCTTATCAAAGAAGAAGCCGATCACACATATGCAGTGGATTGATTGGAACTACATGGCGCAAAAAAATGACCCCGTGTTTAATGAATTCATCGCTGCATGTGAGAGCAAGAAGGTGAAGAACATAATGGCATTCAAGTATGATTGGTGCGAAGAAGTCATCGCACAATTCTATGCCACCGTTTGGTTCGAGGGATCGGAAAATCCCTTTATACATTGGATGACAGAGGGAGTTCAATACAAAATAAGCTTCAGAGGATTTGCTCATCATTTCCATTTTGATACTCGAGACACACACAAAGATCAAATCCATAACAAGAGTCAACTTACCTTGGAAGAGCTTGGGTTCATATATCTTAACCACGGACGAGTCAAATTTGGAAAACTTACAGGAATGAGACCATTCTACCGTTGCTTGAACTCCTTATTTCGACTCACTTTGGCACCAAAGAGTAGGGATGTGACTACTGTGCAGAGCATCTCTAGGAATCTCCTCGCCGCCATGTCCAACGATCATGCTCCTTTCAGTGTGGCATATTTTCTTTGGGAGGAAATTGTGTTCACATCCAAATCGCCCATCAAGAGTTGTGTATACGCTCCATATATCATGTCTATCATCGAGCGAGTATCAAGAAAACCTTTGTGAAGGAGATAAAACATGAACCCTATCGGATGAGACCCCTTAACATCCGAGCTCCATCTCCCTCGCCATCACCTCCTCATGCTCCACCAAGCTCAAGGAAGATTGTCTGGAGACGTGCTCCTCCTCGAGGGTCACA
Organism: Phragmites australis; assembly: GCF_958298935.1. NCBI lineage: Eukaryota > Viridiplantae > Streptophyta > Magnoliopsida > Poales > Poaceae > Phragmites > Phragmites australis. The sequence goes on along the minus strand of NC_084936.1, from coordinate 12,648,707 downwards.
ATTTATAAAAAGTGCTCTCAAAGCTATTTAAAATGTGTGCACTCATAATGCTACACAGATCAAGGAGCAGAGTGTTCGTTTGAAGAAAATGGAGAAGCGTCAGAAAGCTATGTATGCCTCCATGAACCTTCAGCCACCTTGCTCACCTATCGCTTCGGATGAAGCGGAAAGTGCACCGGTTGAATTTGAAAATCTCTGGGCGTGGTATGATGAAGCCCAAGCAGCTGCCAAGAGCTCTCAAGCTCAAGCTCAAGATGACTCCTCCGATGCCGTTCCTGCAGCGAGCTCATCTCCTGGCAACGACAATGATGGAAGTGATGATGATGATGATGATGACGACGCCAACGACGACAAAGAAGCCAGCAGCGATTAGGTTCTCTCTCTTTTTGGTGCTTGATGCCAAAGGGGGAGAGAGAGTTATCCAATTCTTAGTTTCCTTAGTTTCTTTCTTTTCTAGCTTTGGACTCTATTTCATCGCTGTTGGACATTTGGACTCTATTGTGTGTGTGATGAACTATGTGCTCTATTTGAATTTGTAAGACTCTTTATGTTAGTGTGATGCTTGTCGTATTTCTTAAATTAAGTTTGATTCATATCTTGTCATATGCATCTTGTTTACTTAATATTGCATCCCACGGATCCTAGGATATAGGTGGACCTCTTGCAAATTTAAATCTTGAATATGTGCATTTGAGTGTAAGCTATCAATGCACACATTTAGGGGGAGCTCACCATATCTTTTTGTAAGCTTTAATTGTGTTGTCATCAATCACCAAAAATGGGGAGATTGAAAGTGTATATAGGCCCCCTAAGTGGGTTTTGGCTTACTGATGACAAAACGATTAAGGATCTAATATGTTTATCTAAGTCATGAACAGGTCTAAGTCTAAATTGAGAAGACATATGACGTTTGACGTCATTCGAAAAGAAAGGAGAAGCAACTAGGAGTACTCAATAGGATTTAAATTCTTTTATTTTTGAAATTGAGTCTAGGATAGCCACTCTATTAAGAGGGTTGCATTGAATTGCTTGATTAGTGTCTCAATGCTCAAAATATCCTTTAGAACCAATAAGTTGAGAGACACACTCACCCACGGACACCGGGTTGTTTAGCAAAGTTCACTGAGTTTGGAGTCTCCGGTGTTCACCGGATACTCCGGTACTCAGTATTTAGTCCGGAGTCTCCGAGATAGACTCTGGCAGTGGGTGCTCGGTTCCACTTTATTTTTGTTGAAAAAGACCAGAGTCTCGGTGTTCACCGGATACTCCGGTAAGAGAAAATATTTTAACCGGAGTCTCCGAGGGAGACTCCGGCAGGGGTGTCTCGATTAACATTTATTCTTTTTGATAAAAGGACCGGAATCTCCGGTGTTCACCGGTACCTGGAGAAGCCGGAGGGTCCAGCAAGTCTCCGGACTTAGTCTAATTGATAGCCCTGTCAGGACCGGAGACTCCGGTGTTCACTGGAGACTCTGGTAACTTAACAGAATTGTAACGTCTAGTTCTGACACGTTCTGTGACCGTTCTGACGCCGTTTTTGGATTTGGGACCGGATACTCCGGTGTTCACCGGATACTCCGGTCAGGTCTGACAGAACAGTAACGGCTAGTTTTTGAGAGAGGGCTATATATAGTTCCACACCCCTTGGCATTAAAGGCTTGCTGTTGCTGGTGAACTCTAGACTGCTTGAGCATTCTAAGAGCATTCAAAATCCCTCCAACCACTTCTAGTGCTAAGTTTTGCAAAATTTAGTGAGTTTGGGTTTGGAGTGAGATTAAGCCACTTGAGCGTTGAGTTCTTCCTCGAGCATTCGCTGTGATCTTTACTCTTGAAGCTTTGTGCTTCTAGACGGCACTTAGACTTCGTGAATCATCGGGGAACTGGGATACTCGGGGGCCACTGACTGTGTCCCCGAACGCCATCTCTCGGAACTTGATCTTTTTTACCTGGCGGTGGAGACTCCGCGGGATGGCATCATGTGGCGGATTGCTGGCCTGGCCTCGGGATTCGGGGACCCCCGGTTCCTGATACACTGACAGCAGCCCCTGGGCCCATTGGCAGGCAATGGCCCAGAGACTGCGGATGGGCCCTTCGTCGTCAATGAGGCCGAAGCCGGTACTGACGCCACGTGGTGAGCTTTTAGACGGTGGTCCTTCCGGTCTGGGCCTTTGGTACGGCCCAACGGGGAGCCGAACAGACGCACGTCCAAATGACTCCCGAGGCGTGCGACAACGGGACGGGCGACGCGTGATAACGAGGCAGACGGCACGCGTGGCAACCGCGCAAATCGAGGAAAATACGCCTGGCAACTGCTGACACTGCACGACCTGTGGGAGATTCGCTTGGCAGTTGCGCTGACCGAGGAAACCGTCCCACCGAGCGCGCCACGGCAGGCGACGTTTGAATTTCCCTGGGGTATAAAAGGAGGAGGGGAGCGAACCGCCCCCCTCTTTACGCCATCCTGCGATCAAGCTCTTGCCTTCTTTGCGCTCCTGAGCCCTAGACTTTCCTTAGGCGATCAGAGCACCCTTCTTCCCCCACCGCCCAGATCATCCCCCACCCCGACGAAATGTCGAGAGCAGGAGGAAGCCGCCGCGACCAGACCCATGACAGCATACTGTCAGAGTCCCGGCTGGTGAACGAGGAGGCAGCGGACAGGGTTCGGAAGCTGATGGTCCCCGAGGGCCAGCGGGGGGCCTCGGTGGTGGCACCGGCGAGCTTCCTGCTGGTGGCGAACCGGCCGAGGCGCATCGTTCTTTTTACTTCCTTCGTGGCGGCCGGGCTGGTGCCGCCATTCTCGGCGTTCTTTCTTCATATCCTGGAAACGTTCGGGATCCAGTTGGTGAATCTCAGCCCCAACTCTGTCGTCATCCTGGCGGTCTTCGCCCACCTCTGCGAGATGTTCGTGGGGGTGCCGCCATCGGTGACGCTCTTCCGGCACTTCTTCGTGCTACGGTCGGTCGGGAAGAAGAGGGGCCTCTCCACCGCGGACGTCGCCGGCTGCTGTGGGACGGCCTGGGGGAGCAATACATTCCCCAGGTGCTGCGGAGCAAGTGGGAGGACTGGCGGCGCGACTGGTTCTACGTCGACGTCAGCCCCCACGACCGTCTGACTCTGCCGGAGATGGCGGCGGAACCCCAGAAGGCGACCTGGGAGGTGCCGCCGCAGATGGACGCGCGGATGGCGTCGGTCCGGGAGCGCATCGACTTCCTGCGCCAGGTCGGGCTTACTTCGGTGATGGTGGTGGCGGACTACCTGCTGGTTTTACACCGGCCCCCAGGACATCACCCGGACCCAGATCGGCGAGGAGTGGGACCTGGGTAGGCCGACACTGAGGGGCCTGCTCCGGGTGGTGATCGGTGTGGACGACCTGAGCCGGGCGGAGCTCTCATGGAAGGAGCTGGCGCTCTGCGCCAATCCTGACCGGGTGGCGCTGCAGGCGAAGCTGCCGGAGTTCGACGCCCAGGGGCTGGTCGACAGTCCAGGGTGTTGAAACCCCGGGACCATTCAGATCCCCGGGGTGGATGAGGCGGGCGGCGAGGAGGCCGCAAGCGATCCGGTGCAGACCGGTGGCCCGAGCGCCGCAGGCGGCGAGCCGTAGGCCAGCGGTGGGGCTCAGCAGCCGCCAAGTCGGAGAAGGAGGCGCCGCCGACAGCGAGGCGGTGATAGCGCCGGTGGACAAGGGAAGTGCCCCCGGACTTTCGTTCCTGCGCCGGCGTCCCCACCGTCGCCGTCGCGTGGCGAGGAGAGAGGCCGGGGCGGTCAGTCGTCCAGCGCGGGGCCGTCGGCGGGGGCGGCATCTGCGGTTCTGGAACCAGACTTTGATCTGCTTGGGCCTGGTCTGGAGCCCGGATACCGCACGGTGGCCCCGCAGAGCCCCCCGCGGAAGAGGAGGAGGGAGGACTCTGGGCCCACGCCATCGGGCCCGAGGTACAGGATCCCGGCATCGAGATGGCAATACCGAGGACCCAAATATGCGTAAGTTCTCCCCCCTTTCTTTGTAAGCATACCTCGCCCAGAGCGGCTTTGGAGACTAACCTTCATTTTTGTTCTGCGGGCCGCCTGAGCCAAGTGCGCTGGTGGAGCCGGAGCCGCCGAGTGCGCCGACCAAGACGGAAACACAGGCGCCGCCAAGCCCCGAGCGGGTGACAGCGGCCGTGCCTGAGCAGCCGGTGCCGGCTGAGTCCGCCCCGAGCGCGTCGAGCGTGGGGCAGTCAACCTCGTCGTGGGTGGTGCCTGCATGGCAATTTTCGGGGACCCCGAACACCTCGGAGGAGGCTCGCAAGGGACCCAGCGCCCAGCCGTCGCCCAGCCGGCCTGCCGACCCCCTCCCAGTCGTGCTAGGAAGCGCCCGGGAGGTGATCGGGTGGCTGGGGGTGGCCGTGGCGGGGGAGATGACGCAGCTTGAGGCGAACCGCGCCGCCATTGCTGCGGAGAGGGAGCGGCTTGTCACGGGCTGGCGCCTTTTTGAGGCCCGCGTCGCCACGGCGCGCGCCGCCAACGAGGGAGAGCGGTGCGCTCTGGAGGCGGAGCAGAAGGCCCTAGAGGGCACCCGCGCGGAGGCCGCACGGGAACGGGAAGAAGCCGCCCGCCTGGCCGAGGCGTCGCAGCAGCAGGCTGCCGAGGCGCTCGCCAGGGAGAGGCAGGCGCAAGCACGGGAGGAGGCAGTCCTGGCCCGCGAGAGGGCGGCGGAAGGCTCCCAGGCTGAATTGGCCCGCCTAAAAGGCACGACTGACCAGGTCCGCGCCGAACTCCAACACCAGGAGGATGAGCTCCAGAGCCGGGAGGAGGACGTCGCGATCAGGGAGACCGACATCGGCATCACGACGGCGGACCTGGAAGCCCGGGAGGAACGGCTGATCCTCCGGGAGACGGAGGCTGCTGAGGCGGTGTTGGCCTCGGCCGCTCGGGAGGAGCAGGTCGCCAAGTGGGAGTCCGAACTGACCGCCCGCGAGTAGGCCCTCTCTGCCCTTGCGGAGCGGGTGAAGCAGGCTGAAGCCCAGGCGTCCGGCGCGGCCAGGGGACAGGGCCTCGAGGAGAGGCTGCAGCGTGCGACGGAGGAGCTCGAGGCTGCCGAGACCGAACGGGCCAACGTGAAGCGGATGATAGAAGACATCCTATGGCAAACGCAGAGGCCTGTGAGGGTTGCTGGGGAAGGGCGAGTCCACGTGGAGGCGAAGGGGACTGGCCTCGGCCGGGTTGCCCTTGGCTTTCGGAGGATCAGCCAGCGCCTTGAGGCGCTGCCCCAGGCCGTCCAGGAACTCGCCGCCCGGGAAGGGCGTGGTTTGGCCCAGGCAGTGGCCGAACATGTCCTGGCCTGCTATCGAAGCTGGGACCCGAACTTCCCGCTAGAACCAGCTCGGGAAGGGGTGGTCGAAGCCGAGGAGGTGGCCGCTCGGGAGGCAGTTCGGGGCGCCGCCGCCGAGGTGGCAGCCTACTTTGCGCGAGAGACGCCGCCGACTCCAGACCCGGGGAGCAGCAACGAGGGCTCCGAATTAGAGTAGGCTTTTGTAGTTTTTCTTTTTCTTTGTCTTGATGTAAATATGGGAGTGATCCCTCTGAATAGCTGTCCTTTTTTTTGAATATAATGGAAGCCTTTCTTTGGGGTCGCAACTCCAGTATTCTTCTAAGTGCTTGATGAAGTTTCTGCTATTTTCACTTGATGCCCCGAGGAGTACTCAGTCGAACCGATCCCGACCTTTCCTTCCCCGAGAGCGAAATCGCCCCGACCGGCCTTCTCGGCGCGTTCAGCCCTCGAGCCCTCGCGAGTCTGCAACGGCTAAGTCAAAAAATAAAGGCACGAACTTCCTTGCTCGGGAAATAGATCGATCCAACACGGAGCACGCCATGACCAGTGAACACTTTCCCACTTTGCAACCACTCAAACAAGTAGGCTGGAGACACGTATGGGTGGGAATGCGACCAAGAGTCCCCACGGTTTGGTAGTGCCCGGGCTAGGACGGACTGGACCGAGCACCGACAGCCCACCCCCAGGGTCTAGGCTCCCGACCGCTCGAGCAGCTCGAGCCGTGAGGTAACCCGAGAACCCCATAGGCTCGGTAGTGCCCAGGGCCTTTTAAGCGGACCGAACACCACGACCACCATGAAAAGACTTCGGTCAGACATTGCCGTACGTACGGTACACCTTCCTACTGTCCGTTCTGTCGTTCTAGGAAAAAGTGGACACAGGGCAGGGTTTTGTGCGCAAGGAGACCATCTCGCCGAACAGATTAGAGTACGAGGGCCCCCGAGGACGACTCGGGAATAAAGTATTACTGAATGTAAATTCGTCTGAATTTAACCACTCACCGGATAGCTGTCAGCCTTCCGACCAACCGATCCAGGAGGGGCATGCGCTCCGAGCTCGGGGTGCCCGGGAAGCTTGGTTCCCACAGTTGGGGCGCCTGAGCAGTCGGGGGTGTAAGGGGGTCCGGATCAGGTGATCCCGACCACTCATGCCTGAGCAGTAGGAGCGGTTGCCCGCCTTCTGCAGCCAGCCAGAAGGAGCCTTCTCGCGGGACACCGATCACGGTAAAGGGGCCTTCCCACACAGGGGACAGTTTATTCCTTCCTTCGCGTGACTGGACGCGTCGGAGAACTAGATCCCCCACCTCGAGAGACCGGGCCCGGACGTGACGCTGATGGTAGCGTCGCAAGCTTTGCTGGTAGCGGGAGCAGGAGCCCTTGTGGGAGCCGGAGCCCTAGGAGGGGCTCGGGCCGAGGCTCTCGCGGGCGCAGGCCGTCTGTCGGCAGACGCCCGGCGTGCTTGCCGGCGGTCGGGCTCCTGGGCTGGCCCACGGGCGGGGCCCTGGGCTAGCTCAACGGGGACAGTCTCGCACCTCCTTCTCTTTTTCTTTTCCCGCCTGTCGGAGTGGGAAGGACTTGGTTTGTCGGCGGCGAGGTGCTCAGGGCGCGGAACATGCCAAGCCCGAGCTTCCGCCGCCTTAGCGCACTTGTCGGCCAGCGCGAAAAGTTCCGCAGTGGTCTCGACCTCGTGCGTGCCTAGCTTCTCGAGCATTCGCTCATCGCGGACGCCCTGCCGGAAAGCGACAATGACAGCGTGGGGGGTTATCCGCGGGATAGTGTTGCGGACCTGGCTGAAGCGCTGAATAAAGCGCCGCAGCGTCTTCCCCTCCTGCTGCTTGACGGCATGGAGGTCGCACTCCAGGCCGGGGCGCGTGAATGTGCCCTGAAAATTAGCCACGAACTGGTGGCAAAGATCATCCCAGGAGCTGATAGACCCTGGGGGTAAGTTCATAAGCCAAGAGCGGGCAGAGCCCCTCAAGGCAACATGAAAGTAGTTAGCCATCACCTTTTCGCTGCCACTAGCCGCCTGGACAGCGGTGGTATATATCTGGAGGAACTCGACGGGGTCGATGGACCCGTCGTACTTCTCTGGCAGCTCAGGGCGGAACTTGGTGGGCCATTTGACCCGGCGGAGCTCACTGGCGAAGGCACGGCAGCCGGTGCTATATCCTGCGGCACGGGCAGCATCCTTGGGCGGTGAACGCCGGCGAGCCGGGGAGCCCCGGCGATCATGGGCCGGCAAGGAGGAAGCCTGGTCCTCTGCTTCAGCCTCCTGCCGGGTCTCCCGCTGGCGCTCGAGAGTGACGCGCGCGTCTTCGATGCCCTTCCGCTCATTGAGGTGTAAGCGGAGGTCCTGGGTTCCGGAAGCGGCCAGGGGGCGGCGCTCCGCCTGGAGGCCCCCCGGCCAGCGCGAACGCCACCCGACGATGGGCTGGTCCTAGCGGCGCCACGCTGGGTGGTGGCGTGGGAACTCTCGGTCAGCACCTGGCGGCGGGCAGTGCCGACCAGGGCGGCGACTTCCTGGAGCCAGTGGCCCTCCGGGGTTTCCCCCGCCGCCTGGACTGGCGGATGCATGAGGAGAGCGTGCGCCGCAAGCAGCGCGCTCCCGGGGCTGGCCTTGTTGAAGGCGAGTCTACGCCGGAGAGGCACCCGGCGCTGTACAGACGCGGACCTGGCGGCAGGAGTTTCGGCCACCGGCTGGGGATCGGATGGTGCACCGGCGACGGCGACGGCTGCCCTACTACGCCCAGCGTCGTGGTCCCCTTGAGAGGGGAACGCCGCGCGTGCAGATCGCGGCTGCTGCTGGGATGCAGCAGCGACTGGGGCCTCCTGTGCGAGGGGCTGCATTTCCCCGCTGAAACTGGAGCCGGAACGCTGGAGGCGTGACCACCGGCCATTTTTTCTGCGGAAGAAAACAAACAAACAGATTCAGGGATGCTTCCCCCTTACCTGGCGCGCCAGCTGTCGGTGGGTGAACTCCTGTCGCAGGGATCCTGGGGGACCCCTTTTTAGAGATTCGGTCAGGGGGATGATCCTGAATATGTTCGCCTGAGAAATAAATTGGTATGAATGCGATGGCCGACGATGCGGAGTGATCTAATGCGGAAAGGAGTAAATGCACTGGTGTTTAGACAAGTTCGGGCCGCACGGGGGCGTAACACCCTACTCCTGTATGGATACTATTAAATGCCCTGAGAAAGTCCCTCAAGGATGTTGCTAGTTACAAGAATGATTGTCTATCTTAGAGCCTGGGGCTCTTTGTTCTTGGGCCTGAGATCTTCTCTTCTCTCTTTTTCTTCTGTTCTGTCTCGTGTTTACACACTTCTCAGCCGTTGTTTCTTTTTTACTTGCCTTCTTCTGTGCCGCCGGCTGCTTTAAATACCCGCCGGCAGCAGCGTGCCCAGAACGGGAGGGGGAGCGCGAGTTCCGAGACACCATAAATGGAAAGGGTGTCATCATTTCCTCTGGGCGAAGTGACCGGGGGTGGAAAATGCGTCCCACACCCGGTCATCCGTCACCATAAATGCATTGGCAATGGGCGCCGTGGAGAGGGCCCACCGGGCAGCCGCAGAGCGGCCCGGTGTGCCGCCCTGTCTTGTTCCCCTGCCACAGCAGCGCAGCAGACAGAACGCCTCGGCCCTTACGACGTTATCCCGAGACGGGCCGGATGGCACGGGATGGGACCCGTGCAATTAATAACCCCAGGCCCTTCTGCCAGGACGTGGCAGGAACTGACGCTGAGCGCGGCGGGAGCAGTTGGAGTTGACAGGCCACGCACGCTCTTTAAATACAGCCTTGGGCCTTTGACTGGCTGACACCTCATCGGTGGGCCCCTCGGGGGCCACTGTCAGGGGGCTCTCTGGGTCGTCGGGGAACCGAGTGCTCGGGGGTCGCTGTACACCTCCCCAAGCACTCTCTCCCGAGAATGTCCTTTCTTGTCCTCGGGGAACCGAGTGCTCGGGGGTACTGTTCATCTCCCCGAGCACTCTCTCCCGGGTACACTTGTACGGATCCTCGGGGATCCGAGTGCTCAGGGGCTGCTACACGCAGCCCCGAGCGCTCTCTCCCGGAACTTCCTTCGGTGGGTCCTCGGGATACGTGGGTGCCCAGGGGGCCACCGCTAGCGGCCCCGGGCACGTTTCTCCCAGTGCTTAGCTTTCCTGGTCGTCAGGGGACTTAGGTGCTCGGAGGTCACCGCACACCTTCCCGAGCACGTTCTTCCCGGCACTTAGACTTCGTGGATCATCGGGGAACTGGGATACTCGGGGACTACCAACTGTGGCCCCGAGCGCCCTCTCCCAGGACTTGATCTTTTTTACCTGGCGGTGGAGACTCCGCGGGATGGCGCCATGTGGCGGTTTGCTGGCCTGGCCTCGGGATTCGGGGACCCCCGGTTCCTGATACACCAACACACGCCCATTCCACTGCACCAACCCTTCGGATCAGGCCTTCGCGAGCCAAGCGCAGGCCTTCGGAATAGCACGCTTCGCATCTATCACGTGTGATGCACGTCAGATGGGCTTCGGGAAGGCCTTTGGATCGCGCTCACGGCTGGCGAGGCCCAGTCAGTCTTCAGCTAGCAGAGTAGGCCTTCAGCCGGTGAGGCCCATCCTGTAGGACTTTGGATGAAGGCCCAGACTGCGATGCGCGACGCGAGCCTCCCTTCAGGCTGGCACGGAGAGGTATTCGGCTGGCGAGGGCCCAGCCGGGCTTCGGCTGGCAAAGGGGCATGGTCCAGCTTCTTTTCTTAGTGAGGGGCGTGGTCCAGGTAAGCCCACACGCCCCTTCCACCAGTTATTTTTGTGCTAAATCCGGAGAAAGAACGCGACCCAACCAGGAATCGAGCCCTGGTCTGCACTGCGGCAAGGTGATCTTCAACCACCAGACTGCTCGTGCTTTTGTGTCTGTCTAGGCACGTTTTATCGCATTGACTTTATCTTCAAAGCATGTGTGCCATGTATTATAGCAGGCATAGGGCTCCGACAAGCACATCGTTTTTGTCTGACGTCATATAGCTTGTGTTGTGCGTGGTATAGTTGTTGTCTAGGGAGTGATTTTCCCTCATACTGAAGTTTAGCTGCTTGCATTGGGCTTAGCGCCAGGGTGTTAGCTCATACTGGAGGTTGTTCTAAGCAGGGCGTTCCTTCGTTGGTTATTCGTGCAAGATTCTTACGGCCCAGGATTTGTTTACATGTTGTATGGCTTCGGCTTTCAAAACACTTGAGCTAGTCAGCAAGGGAGTTTTGCCCTTTTAGGCTTTGTTAGCACGTTTTACCTCACTAGGGACTATTTTTCCTCCCGCATGCAGTCGAAGACTGCTACATATTTGTTCATTACTCGCATTTCATTTTACATACTTGTTTTACTAATCATTATCATTGTGATGTGCCAAAGTAGGGGATTATGCATACTTGTGTCGGAGTGTTTTTGTACACATGCCTATGCATCATAGCTGTATGACGAAGCACTTAATTTTCGAGCATTTGCATTGTATAGATGCATCAAATTATTTATTCTTCGTTTACATGCCGAAGCATTTAAATGCGGTAATCTGTATTTATTCTACGCGCATGTTTATTTTCCGCACGCTTGCATTATGTGTGCATCAAAGCACTAACATTATTCGCAGGTGCCGAATCATTTACTTTTACGCGCGCGACACATTTATAAGCCAAAGTGCTCATTTTTTGCGCATTTGTGTTACATATGCACCGAATTAGTTACTCAAATGTGCACACTACTCTTTCAAATGTGCATTTGAAGGATTCTTGCAAAAATATTTATTATTCATATGCAGCTCTTTACCCTTCGCATGAGGGGATTTGTTCATCAAAGTTGATAGATGTTCTGGGCCCGAACTTTTGATGAGAGGGGTAGATGTCGATTTAGGTGGAATAGACGTTAATGATCCAACTACATCGTCCAAGAACGCTGCGCCTTAGCGATCGATACACTAACTCCAGAAGTTGTTCGTGATCTTTCGAAGCACGATCAACCTAACCATGAGAGTATTTGTTCCTGCAAGCAATCGAAGAACAAGCAACTTCATTGCGAATATAGATGAAGAGCACAATCTGAAAACAGAAGTGGCGGGGTTCCGAAAATAAGTAATCGGGCGGTCTAGCCGACACGCGCGTTTACAAGGCGAAGTAGCAAAAGCTAGATCTATTCTATCAAAACCCAAACCGTGGAAGAGGGTGCAGCTGTCTATTTATGAGATAGAAGAGGAGAAGTTTTGGCCAAAACACAGGAAGCCGAATTTGACTCTAATACAAGGCCTAAGTTTGATTCAGACTGGAAAACAGACGCGACTCTCTTTAACGATTCCGGATAGCTCAGGAGGAATTCGAGATTAGGACGGATCCATCTGAAAGTAGACAAAATTATCTTTCCATCAAGTACTCATGGGCCCCGAGAATCCTTCGGAATCAACAGTTATGGCCTTTATCATTTGCTGCTGTCAAGAGGGCCGAATCCGAATTGAACTCGCCTCCACTTATATACATGGGTTTGTGTGGTTCTTCTCCCTGGTTCCTAAGGACAATAAAATCATCACAATAGTTAAATAATAATCCATTCTTGTAAACATTTGTGGGCAGCCCTAGGAACAAGTTCACCTGATGATTAAGTTGACGTGCTTGTGCTCGCGTTATTGGTCCTTCTATCACTTGTTCAGCGTGTTGTGTGGTAGGGAAAATGCGTGTATCCGTGGAAAGTACGCCCTCATCATCCTCCCCTTCTTGCATTTGAGTCTTCCTCGACTCAAGCTCATCCTCTTCTCCCAAGTATGGCTTCAAATCTACAATGTTAAAGGTGGGACTAACCCCAAAATCTACATGCAACTCCAGCTTATATGCATTGTCATTAATCTTTTGTAACACTTTGAAAGGACCATCAGCTCTAGGCATCAACTTTGATTTCCTCAATGCAGGAAATCGATCTTTTCTAAAATGCAACCAAACTAAATCTCCAGGTTCAAAATTTAAAACTTCCTCCCTTTACTGCCAGTAAGTTTATACTTAGCATTCATGTGCTCTATGTTTTGTTTACTGGTTTCATGAATTTTCAACATAAATTCAGCACGTTGTTCCGCATCAAAATTCAGATTTTCTGAAGATGGAAGAGATAACAAATGAATAGGGGCACGAGGAACAGAGCCATAGATAATTTGAAAAGGGCAAAGCTTTGTAGTAGAATGCATTGAACGATTATAAGCAAATTCAATATGAGGCAAGCATTCTTCCCACATCTTTATATTCTATGTCAAAACAGCCCTAAGCATGGTAGACAAAGTTCTATTAACAACTTCAGTTTGCCCATCAGTTTAGGGATGAAAAGTAGTCGAGAATAAAAGTTTAGTCCCCAATTTTCCTCATAATGTTCTCCAAAAGTGGCTAAGGAACTTAGTGTCATGATCAGGAACAATTGTATTTGGCACACCATGCAAGCAAACAATTTCACGAAAAAATAAATCAGCAATATGGGTAGCATCATCACTCTTATGACATGGTATATAGTGTGCCATCTTAGAGAACCTATCCACAACAACAAAAATGTTGTCCCTTCCCTTCTTTGTTCTAGGCAGTCCTAAAACAAAGTCCATAAAAATATCTTCCCAAGGGACATTAGAAACAAGTAAGGGCATATACAAACCATGAGGATTAAGTCGTGATTTAGCCTTTTGACATGTAGTGCAGCGAGCAACGAATCGTTTCATATCTCTTCTCATCTTTGGTCAAAAGAAATGATCAGCAAGGATGTCCTTCATTTTCTTTATATCAAAGTGTCCCATCAGTCCACCTCTGTGCGCTTCCTGTAACAACAACAAACGAATGAAGCCAGCTGGAATGCATAGTTTGTTAGCTCTAAACACAAAACCATCACTGATGACAAATTTACTCCACGTTTTTCCCTCTTTACAATTCAGCAACACATCCTTAAAATCAGCATCATGCTCATATCGCTCTTTAATCGTTTCTTATCCAAAAATTTTGAAGTCAAGTTGTGAAAGCATAGCATATCGCCTAGATAAAGTATCATCAATAACATTCTCCTTTCCTTTTTTGTATTTTATGACATAAGGAAAAGACTCAATGAACTCAACCCACTTCTCATGTCTACGGTTCAATTTTCCTTGACTGCGAATATGCTTTAAAGATTCGTGATCAGACTGTATGACAAATTCTTTGGGCCATAAATAATGTTGCCATGTTTCTAAAGTTTGAACTAGAGCATACAATTCCTTATCATAAGTAGAATAGTTCAAACTAGGCCCACTCAACTTCTCACTAAAATATGCAACATGTTTTCCTTCTTGTAACAACAAGCCACCCAAACCAATTCCACTAGCATCACATTCTAGTTCGTAAATCTTTGAAAAATCTGGAAGTTTGAGTAGTGGTGCATGTGTTAACTTATCTTTCAACGTGTTGAAGGTGTTCTCCTGCGCATCACTCCAAGCAAACGGTACACTCTTTTTAGTGAGCTCATTCAATGGTGTAGCGATGGTGCTGAAATCCTTCACAAAGCGGTGATAGAATCCAGCAAGTCCTAAAAAACTTCGCACTTGTGTGACCGTTGTAGGAATCGGCCAATTGTGTATCGCTTCAACCTTGGCTTGAGCAACTTCAATTCCCTGTAGAGTAACAACATAGACAAGAAAAGAGACTCGATCCGTGCAAAAGGTGCACTTCTCAGGGTTACCAAATAAGCGTGCAACACGTAAAGCATCAAAAACAGCACGTAAATGGCCAAAATGTTCTTCTAATGATCTGCTATATATCAGAATGTTATCAAAATATACCACCAAAAATTTACCAATAAAAGTGCGCAAAACCTCGTTCATTAATCTCATGAATGTGCTAGGAGCATTAGTTGAACCAAACGGCATTACTAACCACTCATAGTACAAACTTAGTTTTAAACGTTGTTTTCCATTCATTTCCTTACTTCATGCGAATCTGGTGGTATCCACTACGCAAATCAATCTTTGAAAACACAATAGAACCACTTAATTCATCAAGCATATCATCTAACCTAGGGATAGGATGACGATATCTGATGTTAATGTAATTAATCGCTCTACAATCCACACACATGCGCCATGTTCCATCTTTCTTAGGCACTAAAAGGACCGGAACAGCACAAGGACTAAGAGACTCACGCACATACCCTTTCTCAAGCAGTTCTTGCACTTGGCGTTGTATCTCCTTTGTTTCTTCCGGGTTGGTTCTGTACGGCGCATGATTCGGTAAGGAGGCCCCGGGAATGAGGTCAATTTGATGTTCAATCCCACGGATTGGTGGCAGCCCCGGTGGCACTTCCTTTGGGAAGACGTCAATGTACTCCTGCAAAAGATTAGCAACAGCAAGAGGCAAAGAAGAAGATATATCCTCAAGTGAAAACAAAGCTTCTTTGCAAACTAATGCATCGCAAACAGAAGTACTAGCATCCAATTCATTCATATCAGACTTGGTAGCAAGAAAATAAGCACCTTTCAATTTATTCTCATTTTTCTTCTCATGAACAGATTTAGGCTTTCCCGTTTTATGTTGCTCAAATTCCTTTGCTACAATCTGACTGTCACTCTTAGCATGCTTTTGATTGTTCTCTTTACTAGCTCTAGCAACTCCATCCTTTAAAATAGCACTAGGAGATATAGGATGTAATACAATTTTATTTTCTTTATGCACGAAAGAATATTGATTAGTTCTACCATGATGCAAAGAATCTTTATTATACTGCCAGGGCCTACCTAACAACATAGAACATGCTTGCATAGGCACAACGTCGCAGTCAATAGAACCATGATATGAACCAATAGCAAAGTGTACTCTCACTAACCGTGTTACCTTTACCTTGCCGCTGTTGTTGAACCATTGAATGTAATATGGCTACGGGTGCGGTTTGGTGTTCAATGCAAACTTTTCAACCATCTCGGAGCTTGCTAAATTGTTGCAGCTTCCCCCATCAATGATGATGCGACATGAACGTTCCTTAATCACACACTTAGTGCGAAACAAAGTATGTCGCTGATTCTGTTCCGCCTTCTCCATTTGTGCACTCAACACACGCTGCACAATGAGGCTCTCATAGCAGTCCGCATCTTCAGCACAAATGTGCTCTTCGTCTTGATCATGACCATCTCCACTCCCTGCATGGTCACCTGCAAGCATAGCATATGTATCTTCATCCAAATCACTAGCAGAAGAAAACTCACCATCATCCCGCACAATCAAGACGCGCTAGCTTGGACATTCCCTCTTCACATGTCCAAAACCCTTGCATTGATCACATTGAATATCCCTCATTCGCCCTATAGATGCAACATAAGAAGCGCTCTTTGCTGGTGTTGGTGTAGCCCTCTTTGTAGCCTCGATTGCCCGAGAGGCAGAATTGGTTGTAGAAGAGCGTGACTTGCTATTGGTAGGAGAAGGCGCAGAAGCACGGCTGGTTGGAGCAGCACTTATGCGTGGCTGCCATGAACTTGCTCGACCTGCAGAAACATTAGTCCTAGCACTAATGCGACGTCCCTGCACTTCTCTTTCAGCCTTACAAGCAAGATGAAATAATCGAGTGACAGAATTGTATTCCTTATAAGCTAAAATGTCATGAATTTCATGGTTCAAACCACCCATAAATCTAGACATAGCAGCCTCGTCTCCCTCCTCTAAACCACAACGCAACATACCTATTTGCAACTCTTGATAGTATTCTTCTACACTTTTACTACCTTGTCTCAATTGTTGCAATTTATGTAACAGATCACGCGCATAATATGAAGGAACAAATCTAGCTCGCATGATTCGTTTCAAAGCATCCCAAGTTTGTGGTGTATTATTTGGATTCTTTCGACGATATTCACTCCACCAAACAAAAACAAAATCAGTAAATTCACTAGTGGCAGCCCTAACTCTTTTACCTTCTGGAAAATCATGACAATCAAATTTTGATCAACAGCTAGTTCCCATGTGAGGTAAGCATCAGGATCATATTTCCCATCAAAAGGTGGCATAGTGAATTTAATCTTTCCTAGTGATTCTTCATTGTCACGTACCTCGCGGCGTGGGAGTATAGGACCCATGCCGATGCGATTGAAACGTAATCGATGTCGATCACGTGCATCCACATCATCAAGCTCGTAGTCAGCGGCATAGTTGTTGTTTGCTGCTACCTCGCTGCGCAAATCACCGTTGTTATTGCGAAGGTTGCCATTACTGGCCGCAATGGTGTCACCACTTTGGGGGCACGACCCATCTCTTCTAGGCGCTGCAAAATCCCCGCGAGAGAGGTGTTGATCTCGCCAACAGAAGTCTCCAAGGTTGCAAGCTTGCTGTTTGTGTCAATTTGAGCGGCCTCCAACTGACCAAGTTGTTCATTGGTCACTTGCACATCCTCATTCAGACCTTCAGTGTGCAGTCTAACTTGGCATTCAAAGTGTTGTATGATGCCCCTGGTACAAGGAGAATGTGGTGGCGTAGCATTCTTCGGAGATCCTGCCATTGGTAGTGAAAAACCACAAAAATAACAAAGCAATAAAATCACAAGAATATGCCCTATGAACTACTCGAATGTGGGTATGTCAATTCTCTCACTCTCAACCTGTTCAACCAAGCTCTTACTTGTTCTTACCAGCTAAACAGGAGGTGATAGCAGCCGAAAAGACAGGAACAACCTCCAGCGAATGGTTGTATCGATGCTGCAGTCGCTAGTTCTTGTGAAGTAGTTGTTGTATTTGTGGAGCTCTAGGTAGGCTGAATAATTGTTCAACGACGGTACCGTGCTGGTCCTAGGCTAGACAATACTAGAGACACGAGCCTAGGCACAAACGAAGTCACCGATCAAAAGCGAAACAAAAAACACAAGCACAAGCTTCTGAATTGTTTTTTTCCTTCTTCGTCGTCTTTTCTTTTTTCACTTTTTTTTTTGCAGGAGCTCGAAATCCTCCACTAAGGCAAAAAGAACTCCCAAACAAACAACTCAGCACAAAACTTTTTTTTTTGACCAGGGGTATACTTCTGCTCTCTTTTTTTTCTTTGTTTTTTTTCAAGGATCTCACACTTGCGGATTACAACTCAGTTTGTGAGCATCAAGACACCCATAAAAGCAAATGGTCATCTCGATCTTAATGAAGACGGCAAGAGTGGATACAATTTTACATTAATAAAATGTGATTCCTGTAGAAATATTCGGAAATTCGGGTTGCAAGCTGGCCTTATTGAAATATTAGAGATGTTACCTCAGTTTCACTAAAATTAAGAAACATCCCTACTTCCCTAGATACATGAAACCATGTCAAAGTCCTTATCTTCACCCTTAAAAGTATATTGTTGATCCCACATTTGATGTACCGTATTTTGATACACTCTACGTGTTTTTGCCAACAGTAATAAAAATGAGCGCTGAGCAAAAGCAATTTGCTCAACAAGAGGCAAAGTGGCTCTAATTTGGTTGGTAGGCGAAAACAAAGGGAAGAATGCATGAAGCATAGCCAGCTAGTAATGATAACACTACCTCAAAACGGGTTATCATAGACGGTTGTTAAATTCTATCATAGACGGGTTTGGTTTCTGTCTTTGCAAAAGTGTATGTGTTATCGTGCTTGTCACATATTGGTAACACTCTGTCTGTAATATAGCTACACACATACTAGTCTGAATAACAACTGCGTTTGTAATATAGTTGTACACATGTCAGTTTTGCAAGTCTCACATATGGATTTTCTTAAATAATTGTCTGTGTGTATGTAGTGTCACATATGGTTTTTGTTCATAACCATCTGCGACTCTTAGATGGTTTTAGATGGATTTTTTGGAGACCGCCTGTGACTCTTAGATGTTTCAGACATATTCTTTAGAAATCGTATGTGACTCTCAGATGGTTTCAGACGTATTTTCTAAAAAAACGTCTGTGTCCTACAACATAGATTGTATTTCGGGTCAAATTTCACAGACGTGTTATTTCAAGAACCATAAGTATCTATGTATTTTAGACGTATTATTGAAAGTACTTGATGTCGCCTAGAGGGAGGGTGAATAGGCGTTTCCTGAAAAATTAAAAACTTTGCAACAGATTAAACAACACCGGGATACTCCGGTTCAATCCGGATACTCCAGAGTCCGGAGTATCCGAGTTCACCTGGATTATCCAGCCTATACAGAAACTTCGAAATCTAAGGAAACTTAAGCAAGTCTAGATTGATCTATGAATTACCACAGGTTCTAAGAGATACCAAAAGATCTTTTTACCAACAACCTGCAGCCATAAACTCAAGAGCAAATAGATCGGAGCAAATCGCTCAAATTCAACTAGAACAAAGAAAATGCAAAAGGTAAAGGAGACAAAGATTTATTCCTAAAGTTCAGCCACTCCACAAAGAAGTGCCTACGTCTTCGTTGAGAAGCTCACAAAAAGCTAGATTTCTTTCAACCCTTTCCTCACCCAAGCGACCACAAAAATCGAGCTAGGGTTGCTTACTCAAATCGATGGGTAATACAAACTTCTCAGGGCACTCCACAAGCTTGGGTGCTCTCCGGGCGACGCCAACCGTCTAGGAGCTCAAAGTTTCAAAAATAAAAAATGCAAATCAAAGGCTTGGCGATGAACTCAAGTGCTCAAGGATGGGATTTAAGCTCTCTAGTACTTAATCTCACTCTCCCTACCCTAATCCCCAAATCTTGCAAGAATCAAAGCTCTAGAGAAGTTAGGAGGGTTATCGAATGACAATGAATGAGTTTGTCCATAAGTTGTTCAACAACAAATGAAGAATGAGGTGAGAGGGTATTTATACCCACCCTCTTAAAACTAGCTGTTACTATGCTTTTGAACTGATTCGGAGTATCTAGGTTTACCCGAAGACTCCAGATAACACTTAGCACTTAGCCAAAAGCACAGTCCGGAGCTTGCTCAGAGGGTCTGGATACTCCAGAACCCGGAGTATCTGGACCAACCCGGAGACTCCAGGATAAAAATAAATCCATACCGCGAGCCATATCCCGGAGCTCTACCCGAAGACTCCAGGCAAGACACTAGAATCCGAAGTATCCAGGCTAACCTAGAGACTCTGAGTTCAGACAATACTTCCCTTTTTCCTGGTGTCCGTGGGTGATTGTGTCTCTCAAGTTTTGATTCTAAAAGGATACTTTGAGCACTGAGACATCATCAAGACTATCATTACACATCCCTCTTGATAGTACGATATTCCTAAACTCAAATTCAAAATAAAAGGAATTAAAGCCTATTGAGTAACTACAAGCCGCTTCTCTATTCTTCTTTTGGGACGCCAACGTCGTTTAACTTCTCCAAAGGAACTTAAAATCTGTTCATAACCTCAATATACTCATTAGTCCCTTAATCGTTTGTCATCAATTAGCCAAAACCCACATAGGGGGCCTAGATGCACTTTCAATCTCTCCCTTTTTGGTGATTGATGACAACACGATTAAAGCTTACATAATATAATTGAAATAAAGATTTTGAATTCTAAGATATATGGTGAGCTCCCCCTAAATTTGTGTATTGATTGAAATTTGATTTTGAAATCAAATGCACATATTTAAAAAGAATTTTTGCAAGAGCTCCCCCTATATCCTAGCATCCGTGGGGTGCAAGTGAGTGAACATGATGATACGTGATGCATATGGTAAGATATATCACAAAACATAAGAAAGAGAGAAACAAACATTACAAGTCAAATAACTCATAGCATCAAACTAACACAAATATTGTCTTACAAATTTAAAGGTTCGACTACTAGCACACCACCACATAGCTCATCACAAATTATTACATAGGTCTTACATGTCCAAAGGAAACGAAACGATAATGATTAAGAGTAGAAACAAGAGACATGACACTGACAGACCCGGAGACTCCAGGTTGCAGTAGAAGGAAAAGATATGCATTCTCTCCTCTTTGACATCAAGCACCAAAAAGAAAGAGAAGTAGAAATGAAGCTCTACTCATCATCATCATCATTGGAGCCGTTATCATCTTTCGGAGAGCTTTCCTCGGCTCCTACCAAATCCTCTTCCTCTTCCTATGTCTCGTCATCATCAACCTCTTGAGCTCGGGAGGTTCTCTCTATAGCTATTTGTGCCTCATCATACCAAGCCCAGGTGTTATCAAATACTTCCGACTCGCTAGCTTCCTCTTTGAATACAATGGGAGAGCAAGGGGGTTGAATCCCCAAATGAGTATGAATAGCCTTTTCCCTCTCCTCTATTTTCCTCAACCTCACATTGGTCTTGTCTTTATGCTCTTTGATCTTTGTGGTATTGTGAGTGCAAACACGGAATATGGCTTTGAGAGTCTTCTTAATGAAAGATGGAGAACCACGTGAGGAAGGCATATGCTTTGGAGCCACCCTTTGAGCACTAGGAGCTGAGGGAGGAGGTGAGGGTGGGGGAGTAGATGATTTTATGCTCACCAACCTCATCCTATAGGGCTCATGCTTCACTTTCTTAAAAAAAATCATCTTTGTGACCGTCTCAATCATATGCATGATGTACGACACATAGGCAGAACTCTTGCTAGGGGTGTGGGATGTAGTATGAATTTTTTCTCAAAGGAAATCCACAACACTAAATAGTTCACTCTCATTGGACATCCTAGCAAGGAGGTTTCTTGATATACCTTGAACCATTGTGGCGTCCCCACTTTTTGGTGCCAAGGAGAGACGGAACAAGGAGTTTAGATATTTGTAAAATGGCCTCATGCCCGTAATAGTGCCATGGGTCACCTTGTCATGATCCAAATACATGAAATCCATACCTTTGGTGGAGAGTTGATTTTCATTATGAATCTTGGTCTTGTGTGTGTCACGGATATCAAATCCAAATAAGTGACCAAAACACCGATATGTGATCTTGTATTTTTCTCCCTCAATCATCCAAAACATAGTTTGGTTGTCCTCATGATCATACCAGAGTGTTGCATAAAATTGAGCAATGACTTCCTCACTCCAGTCACACTTGAATGCCATGATGTCCTTGAACTTTCTCTCCTCACAAGCTGAAATAACTTCATTGAAGATTGGATCATTTTTCCTTGCCATGTAATCCCAATCTATCCACTGCATTGGAGTGACCGGCTTCTTCTTTTTGAGAATCATTGTTTCATAAAAGTCTACTTGGAATTCATTCCAAAAACGATAATCTAGTGCATTCTTCTCATAAACAAATGCATCTTCATATCTTTCCTTCTTCACTTTTCCGGCCCTTTTTGTGTAGTCAACCACATGTTTGTCTAGCTCACCAAATCTCGCACCTTTGTAGGGCATGTGAAGCTTCAAAGGTTGCACTGTGGTCCTTTCTTCATCTAGCCTCACATACTCATCTTGCCTTTGAGCTATAGGACCGGAGGCCACAACCTTTCCTTTTCCTCTTCCTCTCATAGCTTCCATCTTTGTTCTGCCGCAAGGCACATTGGGGGTTTGAGTTGGCTCATCAATGCGAATGCCTCCTGATGAGGCCGGCATCTTCCGAACAACCATACGAGCGTGACCATGTCCACTCCCTTTGCCACTACTATTGCTACTGCCACTACTCTCAGTTTGTTGTGGAGAAATATCACTTTGGGCAAACAGATCAAACTTGGCTTTTGTTCTCCTTTGATTAGCATGACCCTTATCTCGTCCCATCTCAACAAGTTCTGAGAAACACATTAAAGATATGCTTGAGATAGGAGAAAGATTGCACAAAAAGTGGAGTTGATGAACAAAAATAACTTGGCAGAAACTGGACAGCCCGGAGTATCCAGGCCAACTCGGATACTCCGGGTTGTCTGACTTAGGGCAACTTTTTAGGGTTTTGATGATTTGACCAAGGCATTGCAAAACTCTTGAAATAGGTGGTTCTAGGATGGATAACTAACATATTTATCAAAGGAATCTGACTCTAAAGCAAAACATTTAGAGATCGGGTGAATCGTTCTTGATAAGTACCTTTAGGGCAAATGATGCACTGAGAGTCGATCCAGAGGGAGGGTCGGAGAATCCGGCCAAGAGTTGATGTTGATTTGATGAAAAACTCCTGAATCCCACGGCGGAGGAAGGAAATCGCCGGAGAGGGGCACTTCCACGGTGAGAGGAAGTGAGAGGAGTGAAAGGATAGAAAGAAGAGATGTAACTTCCACGGGTGGAGTTTATCCACTGAATGACCCGGAGTATCCGGCCGGACCCGGAGACTCCGAATCGAGACTCTCTCCCCGGAGGGTGGCCCGGACCCTCCGAACTGAGTGACATAATCCGGAGTATCCAGGTGAACCCAGAGACTCCGGGTTCTATCAACTCAACAGAACCAGCAGAGCGCTGAGGATGTCCAGAATCCAAATACTCCGAGCTAGTCCAGACTCTCTGGGTTCTAGAACTTGACATGGATTGGATTTTGAGCTGAGATTTGACGAGAAATTTTGAGAGAAGGATTGTTGGACATATAAGACCCTTTTACCACTTGTGATCAGCCAACAAACAACAATAAATAACTATGATCACAAGTAGAAAATATGATCCAAAGATCAAAGAAACAAATCTTTTCGAAAATAGCACAAAAATGACATTTTTGCAAACTTCTAGCTACCAAGACTATAAAGCTAAAATAATCAATTGTATGCAACATATCAAGCCACGTTGCGAGAATCTAGCATATTTACCTTACTTCTCAACTCGCAAAACCTTTGCTCATCTAATTGTATTGTGAGGATATCGGTTAGTTATCTTTCGGTTCTCACATGGTGAATATCGATACCCCCTTTGGTTGAGTGGTGTCTCAAGAAATGGTGTCGGATGTCTATATGTTTGGTTCTTGAGTGTTGCACGGGATTGTTGGCTATTTTGATGGCACTCAATATCACACAAAAGTGGGACTTTGGTCATGTTATAGCCATAATCTCTCAAAGTTTGACTCATCTAAAGTAGTTGAGCATAACAAGCGCCCACAGCAACATACTCGACTTCGGCGGTGGATAGGGCTACGGAATTTTGTTTCTTTGAGGACCAAGACACCAAGGACCTACCCAAGAATTGGCAAGTCCCCAATGTGATCTTCCTATCCACTTTGCAACCGGTATAATAGAAATCTGAATAGCCGATAAAGTCAAAAGATGAACTTTTGGGATACCATAAGCCAAGGTAAGGGGTATAAACCAAATATCTAAGAATTCTCTTAATGATCACTAAATGGCACTATTTTGGAGCGGCTTAAAATCTTGCACACACTAAGTATAATATCGGGCCTAGATGCACCAATTTAAAGTAAAGAACCAATCATAGAGCGATATACCTTTTGATCCACAACCTTGCCATCTTTGTTAAGATCAAGATGTCCATTTGCTTGCATAGGTGTCTTGATTGGTTTGGCATTCTCCATGTCAAACTTCTTGAGCATATCTTTAATGTACTTGGTTTGACATATAAATGTGCCTTTCTTGAGTTGTTTAATTTGAAATCCAAGAAATAACTTTAACTCTCCCATCACTTACACCTCAAATCTTTTAGTTATGATCCTCTTAAATTCCTCACAAAGAGTTAATTAGTAGAACCAAATATAATGTCGTCGACATATATTTGGCAAACAAATAAATCATTATCAACTTTTTTAGTGAAAAGAGTAGTATCGACTCTGCCTATTTCAAAACCCTTTTTACCAAGAAAATCCCTAAGACATTCATAACATGCTCTATGTGCTTGCTTAAGCTCATAGAACACCTTATGGAGTTTATAAACATGTCGAAGATACTTGGAATCTTCAAATTCGAGTGGTTGCTCTACATACACTAATTCAGAGATTGGTTCGTTGAGAAATATACTCTTCACATCCATTTGATATAGCTTGAAATCATAATGAGTAGTATAGGCAAGTAATATTTGAATTGACTCAAGCCTAGCTACATGAGCATAAATCTCATCAAAATCCAAACATTCGATTTGTGTGAATCCTTGAGCAACCAACCTGGCCTTGTTCCTTGTCACGATCTCGTTCTCATCTTGTTTGTTGCAGAAGATCCATTTGGTGCCAATCAAGTTTTGATTGGGACTAACGACCATATTTCATTTCTCTTAAAATTGTTGAGCTCTTCTTGTATGGTCATCACCCAATCCGGATTTTCAAGTGCATCATCTACCTTCAAAGGTTTCGAAGAGGAGACAAAAGAGTAATATTCAGAAAAATTTACAACTCTAGAACGAGTGGTTACCCACTTTTGAATATCACCAAGGATGTTATCAACGGGGTGATCTCTTTGGACACTTTGATGAATTCTTGGGTGTGGGCACTTGGAATTGAGGTTGAATGTCTTCTGCTTCATCATCATCAAGAAATTTGTTGGAGTCATCATGAGCTTGATCTTGATCTTGTACTATATTTTGATCTTGATCTTGAGTTGATGTTGATGGCTCCAATTGAGTAGATGAAGATGGTTGAGCTTGATCATTATTGGCCATTTGTTACTCTTGAGTTTCTTGAGGCTTGATTTCTCCTATTGCCGTCTTCTTTATCGCCTCGCTTGTAATTTCTTCATCTCCTAAAATATTAGGATCAACTTGCACCACTTGGGAGCAATTATACTCATCAAATGTCACGTCACGCGCAATTTTAACACAACTGATGGTTTTGTTGAAAACATGATAGGCGTAGACATTTGATCCATAACTAAGCAAGAAACCCTCACCTATTTTAGGAGCAAATTTGGAACTTCTTACTTTCTTATTTAGAATAAAGCATTTGCTACCAAAAACTCTAAATTATGAAACATTAGGCTTATTACCAATTAGAAGCTCATAAGCGGCCTTCTTCAAGATCTTGTGAAGATACAACCGGTTGATGGCATAACAAGCGGTGTTGATGGCCTCCGCCCTTGATCTGAAATTTTGTATTCATCAAGCATTGTCCTTGCTGACTCTATGAGACTTTTTTCTCTCAACAACCCTATTTTGTTGAGGGGAGTAGGGTGCTAAGAACTCATACTTGATCCCTTCTTTATCAAGAAATTCTTCAACTTGTGTATTCTTGAACTCGCTTCCATTGTCACTTCTCATCCTCTTGATTTTCACATCAAATTCATTTTGAACTCTTCTCACAAATTTTTTGAGTATGGCTTGTGTTTCACTTTTGTCATGCAAAAAGAATATCCAACTGAAACGAGAATAATCATTAACAATAATCAAACCATATTTGTTACCTCCAATGCTTATGTAGGATATTGGTCCGAATAAGTCCATGTGAAGGAGTTTCAATGGCCTTGTGGTCTTCATCACATTCCTGGCGGGGTGAGGAGCTCTAATTTGCTTGCCCGCTTGACATGCACTACAAATCCTATTTTTCTCAAAGAAAACATTTGTTATTCCTAAGATGTGCTCCCATTTTAGAAGTTTAGACAAATTCCTCGTGCCAACATGGGCTAGTCGGCAGTGCCATAACCAACCCATGCTAGACTTAGCAATCAAGCAAGTCTTGGGCCTCAATTCATCTGTTAAAAAATCAACAAGATAAAGCTTACCCTTCAACCAACCGGTGAAAGATATTGAGGCGTCTTCCCTTCTAGAGACGATCACACCCTCATTAGTAAAAAGATAATTATAGCCCATCTCACAAAGTTGTGACACGGACAACAAGTTATAACTAAGAGATTTGGCTTACAAGATATTTGAGATAGAATGATCGTTGGAAATAGTAATTTTACCTAAGCCGATTACCTCTCCTTTCCCATCATCTAAAAATAATATTTTCATGAGAGCCTTCATTTTCCTCAAATGATGAGAACATTTCCTTCTCTCCGGTCATATGATTGGTGCAATCGCTATCAAGCACCCAACTTGATCCACCGGAGGAGTACGCTTACAAAACAAGTTTAAGGTTTTGTTTTAGGTACCCAAATTTATTTAGGTCCTTTCATGTTATTCAAGCACTTTAGGCACCCACACATTCCTTCTCACAACTCTATTTTTTGTATGGGCACCAACATATAGAGCAACCACTTTACTATGGTGGTTTCTCTAAGCACATAAGAAGCATAAAAAGTGGATTGCGGTGCATGGCCCTCGGATTGCTTCGCTTGAGCGGTGTGATCATCTTGCTTGCCTCCCTTGATGAACTTGAGGCACTCCTTGCCATTGATCACAACACGTTCACTAGGCTTGCTTGCATACATATCAAATCCAAGACCTCACTTTTGCTTGTTATCTTTAGCCTCAATATTCTTGTATAGTGCATCCTTAGATATGTATATTTTGATGCATTCATACATAACCAAGGCATTGAGCCTCTCATTCTCCTTTTGCAATGCTTGCAACATCAGGGGGCTTTATTTATGATCGGAGAAAAGGAAGGGGTGTGGTTGATGTGTCACTGGGGAACCCGTAGGAAGGGGAGACGACTGGCCTCCGCCTGCTGGCCAGGCGAATCGAAGTTATCTTTCAATCAACTGTCTGCCACTTGGGCTGTGAGGGCTCTTAGCCACATGGATAGTTCAATGTGCTCATCAGCACCTGACCCGAAGATGTGGATCATCCACTTGCTATCCTCTTGCCTAATAGATAAAGATTGACCTCTGTAGAAAAACTGATTCATTTGGATCGATATGAGGACCCAACTCCGTTGCAGCTACGAAATCTCCCTTGTCCATTGATCCCTAGCACAATCATTTATATTGATATTGTAACAACGAGAGCAGTCATTGCTAGTGGAAGCACTAGATAGCAAGTTTGCATCTTTAGAGTTGGATGAGCTATTATTAAGGGCATCAATTTACACTTCAAGAGTTTTATGAGTTTCATCCAAACATGACAATTTCTCTTGAAGTGTAGAGTTGCTACCCTCAAGACTAGAAATTGAGACATTGGCCAATTCAAAATCTTTGGTCAATCTCTCAAATTTCTCCTTCTCTTTAACAATGATCTCCTCAAGTTCAAGGTTTATCTCCTTTTTAAAGATGAGCAAGTCCTCTTGCTTCTCAAGGATCTCCTCTTGACTCCCTATTGTTTTCATTAGTTTTTTTTATTTTAGACATGGTATTTTTGCTAAGACCTTTAAGCATGCTTTCACAATCACTATCACTATCACTATCTAGGAGCTTAGATTGTAATTTTACCTTGCGTCCTTTCGCCATGAGACACTTGGGAGTGTCGTCATCGCTTATGTCACCAAAAAGTGACTTTGTCAGTGTAGAGACGTGAATGGCGATGGTGGCGACTCCTTCATCATTGGAGTCGGAGTCGGAGTTGGAATCTCACTCTTCGCCAATATGAGCATGGCCCGAATATTTTTTCTTATTGGTCTTGTACTTGTCCTTCTTGAAAAACTTGTTCTTCTTTTCTTCCTTGTCCTTGTTCTTCTTGTTAGGACATTCGGCGATGAAGTGGTCAACTTTATCACACTCATAGCAAACCCTCTTGGATGTTCGTCTTTTGGGCACATCCCTCTTGTACTTGCTATAGCCGCCATTCTTCATGAATTTTTTGAATTTTCTTACAAAGAAGGCTATCTCTTCATCATCCGAGCTTTCATTTTCACTTGAGCTTGATTCCACAACTTCCTTGCTCTTTCTTGTCTTGAATGTGACTTTTTTGTTCTTGGAGGTGGAGCTTTGCTGGACAAGATTTTTGACTTCATTTGCTTCCTCCCCCATAAGCTCATGAGCAAGAATCCTCCCAAGTACATCACTTAGTGTGAGCCTCTTGTAATCCCTTCTCTCTCGGATGAGTGTGACCAAGGTAGGGTTCCTTGATGCAAAAGCTCTAAGCAATCTTCTCATCACCTTATGATCATCAAGCTCTTCATTTGTAAGCCTTCTAATTTTGTTCACTAGTACTATCATTCGGTCATACATGACTTGGGGGGTTTCATCATCCTCCATAACAAATCTTCCCAATTTACCTTCAAGCAACTCAATCTTTGATTCTCTCATACTTGTGGTGCCTTCATGTGTGACTTGAAGTGTGTCCCATATCATTTTGGCCTCCTCAAGCCCATCAATCTTGTTGAACTCCTCGGGGCTTAAGGCGCCAAGTAGCACACTTACGGCTTGTGCATTGCAGTGTAGGTTTTACTCTTGATTGGATGTGAGTTCATTATTTTCATCCGGCAACTCAAAACCTGTGTTAACAATCTTCCAAATACTTGAATAAAGAGATATTGATACAATTTCATTTTGTACCTCCAAGCAGCATAATGTGTACCATCAAAATATGGTGCACGCCCGGAAGGCATGGAAATATATGAATTTGAAGCATTTAATTTTTCATAATTGAATTCAATTGCAGCTCCCTGGCCTTTACCATTACCCGATGTTGAAATATCATCATTTGGACTTTTCGGGCTTCCCACACCTTTCTCCCCGGAAGTCGACATCTTCAAATCCTCCAAGTGGTAAAGCCTTGTAGGAGGTTAGGTTATGATACCAATTAAAAGTACTTGATGACGCCTAGAGGGGGGTGAATAGGCGTTTCCTGAAAATTAAAAACTTTGCAGCGGTAAACAACACCAAGATACTCCGGTTTAATCTGGATACTCCGAGATCCGGAGTATCCGAGTTCACCCGAATTATCCAGCCTATATAGGAACTTCAAAATCAAAGGAAACTTAAGCAAGTCTAGATTGATTTATGAGTTACCACAGGTTCTAAGGGATACCTAAAGATCTTTTCACCAACAACCTGCAGCCACAAATTCATAAGCAAGTAGATCGGAGCAAATCGCTCAAATTCAACTAGAACAAAGGAAATGCAAAAAAGTAAAGGAGACAAAGATTTGTTTCCGAAATTCGGCCACTCCACAAAGAAGTGCCTACGTCTTCGTTGAGGAGCTCACAAAGAGTCGAATTTCTTTCAACCCTTTTCTCACCCAAGTAATCACAAAGATCGAGCTAGGGTTGCTTACTCAAATTGATGGGTAATACAAACTTCCCGGGGCACTCTACAAGCTTGAATGCTCTCCGAGCGACGCTAACTGTCTAAGAGCTCAAAGCTCCAAGAGTTCCAAGAGTAAAGAATGCAAATCAAAGGCTTGGCGATGAACTCAAGTGCTCAGGGATGGGATTTAAGCTCTTTAGAACTTAATCTCACTCTCCCAACCCTAATCCCCAAATCTTGCAAGAATCAAAGTTCTAGAGGAGTTAGGAGGGCTATTGAATGGCAATGAATGATTTTGTCCACGAGTTGTTCAGCAGCAAATGAAGAATAAGGTGAGAGGGTATTTATACCCACCCTCTCAAAAACTAGCCATTACTGTGCTTTTTGAACTGATCCAGAGTATCTGGGTTACCCGGAGACTACGGGTAACACTTAGCACTCAGCCGAAAGCACAGTCCGAAGCCTACACGGAGGGTCTGGATGCTCCAGAACCCGGAGTATCCAGACCAACCCGGAGACTCCGGAATAAAAATAAATCCATACCGAGAGCCCTATCTCGGAGCTCTACCCGGAGACTCCGGGCGAGACACCAAAATCCGAAGTATCCGGGCTAACTCAGAGACTCCGGGTTCAGACTATACTTCCCTTTTTCCCAGTGTCCGTGGGTGATTGTGTCTCTCAAGTTTTGATTCTAAAAGGATACTTTGAGCACCGAGACATCACCAAGACTATCATTACACATCCCTTTTGATAGTACGACATTCCTAAACTCAAATTCAAAATAAAAGGAATTAAAGCCTATTGAGTAACTACATACTGCTTCTCTATTCTCTTTTAGGGACGCCGACGTTGTTTAACTTCTCCAAAGGGACTTAAAACATGTTCATAACCTCAGTAGACTCATTAGTCCTTTAATCGTTTGTCATCAATTAGTCAAAAACCATATAGGGGGGCTAGATGCACTTTCAATTATGCAAAAACAGTTTATGTGCCCTTAACCCCCAATGAGCACCCATTTTGCTCCCTGGTTGCCATCCGAACATACTACAATCACAGAACATTATGAAATGTAAATAGGCAATATCACATAGATATATCAGAATCACAAATCACTAAAACAAAACTCATTATCAAATGTACACAATGTAACAACACAAGACCATATGTACACATCTATATTACATAGCTCATATCACATAAAGTTCAAGACCATACATCACATAGTTCAAAGCCAAACATCACATAACACCTGCAGGACAATGGAATCCCCATTTCTTGTCTATTACTTGAGTAACTAAGAAACAAGTGAGTTGTTCTCGGATTTTACATAGTTTTGTAGTTGGACGTTGAGTTATTGGTAGTTTGAAAGTCTGTCGGTAAGGGAAAATACAAGTAATGAGCATGTGTAAATCAAGATTAAAATAATAGTGACGATTTACTAACCTTTGGATCTTGAACCCTCAGATCTGTGATGATTTACATGTAGCGGGCAACATAGAAGCCACCTGTGTTGCTTTGTGGTTGCTGGTAGTAATGGAAAGCATAGAAATATATATGTGTAAATTGGGTTGGAGACAAAGTAATAATAAGAACATATTTAAAAATATTACTATACTGGGAATTTGAAGGAATGATGCAGAGTTGATCCTTCCATCTGTGCATCTCATTTTTGACCGGCGTATCTCTCGAAAGCTCTACATGCATGCAACACTAATATAAATTAAAGTTTTTGAATTGAAAAGAACCTAAAATGAACTGAGTATAATCAGACTGACCTCACGTGTCGATAATTTTGTGCAATCTAGAATAGCCAAGTGTTTGCGCCTTTATAGAATCAGTGTACCACACCCTATCGACTTTAGGAATTATGACCACTAAAATCTAATGATGACCCGGGTTATCGGGAAAAATGAAGTATTCTTTGGTGCTAAAATGCTACAATTCCTTTACAAGGATGTTAACAACAAATCCTTGATCTAATTCAATGCTTTGTAGGGCGAAAATAAATACGTTAAGATATGCAACAAGCTATTTTTTCACCCTGTTTTTTGTATCATGTGTCTATATATATAAGAAGTGAGTTAGATGTCATATATATATAGTACTATGAATGATTGAAATGTGTGTTTGAAAGTCCTTACAATATGAAGCACCTTATGAGTGACATGTCTAGTACATCAAGGTTAAAGAGGTCAAAAAAAATAATTGAAACCCACAAAGAAGTAGCCTTGAATTCTTGCATGTAGAAATCAAGGAGACGAACACAAGCAGGGCCTACCCTTGTGATATTAGTAGGGGAAAGCATCGGGTGGCCATACTTGAATTTGGGGTACCCACTAGGTTCTGAGGCTGGCACATCATGCTCATGGGCAACCTCTTTCTACTTGACATCCTATTGCTTTTGGATGACCTGTTGCTCATCCTCGGTGTCCTTCTCGATGCTCTTAGCTTGATGTTCCTAAGCTAGAGAAAATATTGCTAGTGCTGAAAAATGCTGCATGTGTTAGATGTGACTGTGTGAGTGCACTTGATGGCTGGGAACCAATGCTGAGTGCCAGAGGATTCAACGGTATGTCACTCTTCTTCCACTGGATCCTATGCAAAAGAGCTTTCCCTTAAGCCATGATCTTATAATTAGGGGGGAGGATCTCCAACTTGTGTGACATGAAGTTAGGATAGACCATGTCCGCCTAAACCCTAAACCATTGCATAGCCCTGCTGCACCTCACCAGAGTGTTGCATCTTCTTTAGTGTCTACACCTAACCCTTCTGACCTCAATGATGATATCATTGGGCCCACATACGAGGGCGCGTAGTGTGGGGCCATTGAAAGGATAACGATGTTGCATAGAGAAGAGGTGAATAGGCATATCCTGAAAAATTTTACAAACTAAATGCAGCGAATTAGCAATATGAAGACAATCCATAGATTTATCTGGAGTTTCCACAAAAGTGCAGACATTCAGCAGAAATCTGCGGATGCTTCGGAGATTTCAGGAAAAACTCAAGAGATGCCTATGCAATACAACGTGGATAAAATCCATGAATTACCCAGCACCAGTGGATGTATTCTAACCTATTTCACTAAGTACCTGCAGCTCAAAGTTCACAAGAAAATAGATCGAGCAATATGCACAAATATTGAGCAAGAACTCAAAAAACAAAGAAATAAGAGAAGAGTTATGTAATTTGTTTTCCGAAGTTCGGACACCTTTTCTAGAGGTTCCTACATCTCCGTTGAGAGGCTCAGTCACATTTGAGCTAGGCCTCTCTCAATTCTTTTTCTCTTTAAGCTCGGTCACACTTGAGCTTGACTTTTACTCTTGATTTCTTCCCTTGCGAAGACGAAATTGAAACCTTCACAAACTTTTCACGGCACACTACAACCTTGGGTGCCCTCTAGCGATGCCTAGCCGCCTAGGGGATTGAATCCCCAAGAGTAACATGCACTCCATGAACTTCTTGCTGATGAACTCGAGTGCTCAAGATTGGAGTTATACTCACTTACTCTCAATCTTTTTATCTCTCAACCCAACTCACTTTTCTTCTTAAACCATTCACTAAATTGGAGTGGAAAAGAGTTCTTTAGGCTCTAGAATGATTTTCTTTCGTGCCCCCACCAGCAGCAACAAAGGATGGGGTGAGGGGGTATGAATATCGAACCCCTAAAAACTAGCTGTTACACCTATGAAAATGCGGACTGTTTGCAAAAAAACGAAGTATCGTAAAAATTTGCAGACCCTCCGGATTTTAACACAAGAAGCTTCTATTTTAAAAAAAACTAGCCATTAGACTTGGAATTTACAGACACTCTGCAAAAATGCGGACTCTCCGCAAAAAAGTGCAGAGTCTCCACAGTTTAACAAAATAGCTGAGGTCACCGAAGAGAAAACGCCATAAATTTTGATCAGGAAGTCCAATTTTGAACTCTATGGAAAGCTTATTCAGAGGACTACACATCATAACTGAATTCATGATATTAAACCTATAGGATTAAACTAGGAACTCTCTGAAACCCAATTCAGACACTTTCACACTTTCTGCACTGGGCTCATAAAGCAAACTCTCACTTTGGATTTGGTTAGAAACTCTTGAGCACTAAGACACAATAATTACCTCTATGTTGCATCCCTCTTAATATTGAGGAATACCTATACTCAAATTCAAAGATAAAACTCTTTAGAATCACATTGGAGCCCTCGAATACCTTCGAGTACTGCTTCTTTCTTTCAAACTTTGAGGGTTGCCAACTTCTATATAATCTTCACTCCATCTCTTCTTGATTCTTCATATGATTGATGTGAATCATTCATAGCTTCTCATGGCCTCATACGGTCCATCGGCGTCAAGCCATTTGCTTGCCCTTCATCACCGAATGGTCCATCGCAGTCGAGCCTTGCTTGCCCTTCATCGTCTTGCCATAGAAAACCATTTTGTATCCAACATGTTCATTAAATTCAATTTATCATATATGCAGTCCAATCTTATTCTTCACTTTTGGCATATATGATTTCAATTCAACTTATGTCTTCTTATGGATCCTTTAGTTACTTGATCTCCACAAATAACTTAGCCTTCATATTTCATTCTTATTCTTCTTCTTTTTATGAGCATCACTAAGATCTTAATGACTTTGATGCAATTCTTTGAACTTATGGCAATTCTCAATGAATCCATACATCTTTATTTATGCATCTCCTATGGAATAACCTAATAGTAATTCTTAATATAATTGTTAGTTCATAGGTATTATCATTAACTTACCCGAGTATCACTTAGAGCTCATTCATCTTGATGTATATCTCTTCTCCATGCATCGCCTATGGAACAACTTACTAACAGATCTTAACATAATTGTTAATTCATATGTATTATCATTAATTACCAAAACCACACATAAGGGATAAATGCACTTTCACCCATTGATGTACAGCTACTCTTTTCTAGGACAATAGGGCTACAACTGACTGGTACAATCTAAATTCCATGTGCCTAAAGCAAGCTGCTCACATGGACCATGACATCCTCAGTGACTTCGGCCCAAATCCTCTGAGAAAGCTGCTCAATATCCACGGGCTCGTTTCTCTTCCTCGTCCTCTACATTTCACGATGTTCAAGCAATGCATACTTCCAACCCTCGTAACTGAAAAGTCCTCAAACCCGATCTAGATGCTCTAGGTTTCCCAGGGCAGCAGAGAGGATGCCCCTGTCCTTAACACTGGTGAATGACTCTTGGCTAGCTTCTAGTTGCTTCTCTCTTATTTTTTCAGAGACCTCTTGGTCTCACTGCTCTAAATCTGATCTCTCCACTAGGTGACATGGTTTCCCTATCTCGCAACCAATTCCTAGCACACCCCTCAAGAAACTCAGAAAATGGTATCGAGCGACATTCCTTCTCAAGTTTCTCGTCCTCCTTCGGCCATTGAAGTATTTTGTCTTCGTAGCCGCCTGTGCCTAACCTGTGGTTGTGCTTGTTGCAAGCCTGAATGTCCTTGTGTTTCAAGTTTTCAGCTTTGAACTCATCTGTACTCTTCAAGTCCACAAAAGGTAGCGCAATCCTCCTGTGTTATGAACTTGTAGTCCTCAAAAGGCTCTCAATTATGAGCAATGTCATCCCTAACAAGGAGCCTCTTGATGCCCTCCAAGCTTTGTTGATCAATTTCAAAAAAAAAATCTCATCACAAGTTACCTCATATTCTCAGGAATCTCCAAATAATTCTCAATGCATACAAACAATGCCTCCGCTTCTAACTGACCAAGGGCCTTCCACTTCTTAAGGACCAATGACACCCTCTCCCTATCAATGAGGCCACACACCCATCAAAAATGGTTCTTCGCCATAAGGAGGGTCGTAGGTGGCCTCGTCAAGTTGAAGTAGGTGGCGGCAATTTTATCTATTGGCCACTTGGTATTTGTCCTAACATGCTGAGCTCAACCCCCTGAGGTCATTGTACCTCCCTAAGCTTCTTCATTTGAGTGGGGTTGTTCATCAAAGGATGACGATGAAGATTGAGCACTTGATGCCATCTAGTTAAACTGCAATAGCAAAAGACCTTTATATTAATTCATTATTTAAAAAGAAAGAAAGAAAGTGGAAAAAAGGTTGCAATTGACTAAAAATGACACGGGTATAGTACAACAATAAATCATATAATACATATTCAGGAAAAAAAATAGGACATAAAAGTGCTACATATTCATAAACATAGATGTTGGATGAAACCCCTAGCAACACTGTAGCACATCATACTGGGATGAATTTTATCGACACAAGTCTATGTCAATATGCAAGACTTGAAACTATGTTCACAACAGAAAACATCAGTCTATTGTCTTCTATGAATTAGGTGACTCAATGAATGTTCACTATCAAAGTTAAGTCGCTACACAAAGTAATAGTTCTGAGAACATTACAATAGAATGGAAACAACAATGCTTCCATTCCCATGCCCCACTTCTAAAATCTTGGCATAATCACATTTGAATAAAGGTCGGTCTGGCGTAAATTGCAACCCTATTTTTGAGCATGTCTAACTATAGAGGCCTATAGTACACAAATAGTGGTGTTGTATTCATCTCAGGATGGCAGTTCTGCATAACCTGGGTGCTAAACAGAAAATCAAACGTTGCAATCTAACAAAGGTCCATTCCAATCAGAAGTTTAGAAATATAGAATTCTATTTGAGAATTTTGTGAGAAAAATATAGAACATAAAAAAAATGCTATCCTGAGAGAGTATAAAAATTACGATACAAGCTTTAGGAATCATACAGGGTGCTAGAAACATGCATAACCTAAATATTTCAATAACTTGTAGGCTAACTTGCTTATACTGCAACTACCACCAGGCATTACTAGACACATAAACCCTAGGGATTGAACATGGAATAAGGAATACAACATGGAACCATTGCAATACCTGATCAGTGTCGAAGGAGGATCGGAGTGTCGCTACAGTGGAGGAGGAGGAGGAGATCTAGATTGCCGCTATAGTGGAGGAGGACCGGACCACTGCCGCAGTGGAGGAAGAGGAGGAGAGTCGGATCTCTATCATAATAGAGGAGGAGGATTGGACCGCAGTCGTAGTGGAGGAGGCGTAGGTCCGGTGCACCATTGCAGTGAAGGACGAGGAGTAGGACTGGAGAGTCACCGCACTAGGGAGGAGGAGAATACGAAGCTTACACGTGATCTGTTTGACTAAATGAACAATCAAATAGGCAACTAGATTAAAAGACACATCACAAACATTTTTTTTTATGAATCTTCATATGTGTCTTACAACACATCACATATGGTTTTTATTAATGTATGTCTGTGACCATGGCCATAGACAGACATAGACAACCAATACTCACATATGATTTTCACTTGATGTTCATCTGTGTCGTATGACACGGGCGGTTTTTGCTTGATGTTCATTTGTATCTTCGTATTGTCATATATGTCTTTAGAACTGTCATATGTTTTCAGAGATGATATAAATTTCAACATAGACATGATATAAATTTCAACACAAGCATTTTTAACACAGGCATGAACTTAATACTTGATAATCTGCTATGAGAGTTTAGCATTAACACATATTTACATCAATTCATCAATATGGTGTGCAATTTTAAAAATGGTGTAATATCAGCAAAACGGGGGCTTCATCAAATTGATTGTACTCTTACTCGTCAACAACATTTTCAACTTTGATGATCCGTCCTTCCTCGCTTAGAACTACATGTCGGTTCTTTTGTGATGTGTCACGCACATAGAAAACTTTGGTAACATGCTTAGCAAGAACGAATGATTCTTCCTTATATCCGACATGTCGCAGGTCAACAGTAGTGATCCCATTTGTTGCAAAATGATGAAGTGAGCCTAAGCATAAGCCTTCTGGTCAAGAGTTTTTGCCTTTTTCTGATGGTCCCGTTTCCTGCCAGCAGGCTCTCAAGCCGAGAAATGGGCACACCAATAGCACCTAAAGAATCAATGAAGTCGATACACCACTCAACAATCTCCTTAGATATATAGCCTTCAAGTACGTAGTCCTCTAGTTAAGATCAGTTCCTTACATATGATTTCAGAATGCCCATGTATCTCTAATATGGATATATCTGATGTAGAAACTAGACCTAAATACTTTGTCTCCTTGACAAGGTGGATAATGACGTGGACCATAATATCAAAGAATGATTGTGAAAAATACATCTCAAGCTGACATAAGGTCTTCACCATGTTTCTTTCTAGGGCATCTATTGTTGTGGGATCAATGACCTTCTAAGCAATTGCATTAAAGAAAAAACACAGGCTCATAATCGACTCTCAGACATTGATTGGCAAAATATTCCTAATTACAATAGGAAGTATATGTGTCAACATCACATGATAATCATGACTCCATGTATAATAAAGTGTGCATGTATATTATGTATGTTCGAAAACATTCTCTAATTTTTGCAATCAATGCGTGGATAAGATCTAAATTTCTCTTTCTTGTTCAACATATCCGTCTCGGCAGTATGCATGAATCCAAATATGCCAGTAAGGAACTCATCACAAGTATGATTCTCTAGGTACATCTAACTTCGGTCAGCCATCTGTGATTTCAAAATATATTAGTTATTGAATATTCAATTTAGAGAATTATTTTAAGCACAAAGTTTTGAAGCAATGGTTCTAACCTATAAAAAGACAACAGCTTGAGGATTTATCAAATTTGTAGAATTCTCTTTCTAAGCCAAACAAATATGTGAAAACGAGAGCCAAAAGTATCCCAATTACACAATCATCAAATGCATATATAGGAAATCTTAAGCTCAATTTTTTTGAAGCAATGGTTTTGTGAACCTATCAATTTAGAGCTAAAGAAGGTAAATACTAACCTCTTGGGATTCTAACAGAGGAAGCTCACGCTATAGAGGAAGCTCCAAATAAATCACCCCACAGAGGAAGCTCATGCTGCAAAGGAAGCTCCAAAGAAATTGCCTCGTAGAGGAAGCTCGAGCCCACTATATGAAGACTCGCTCGCGCCTCTATCTAAAACCTCACGCCAAAGGGTCCTATCTTAAGAGTAATAATTGAGTGTCACAAACGGTTATTAGAATGAACTATCTACATGTTCGCCTTCCTAAAAACGGTCTTTAAGTACAATCTGTCATCCATCTATGTCTATTAGAGAGACACATATGGATTTTAGAAAAAAACCGTATGTGACAATACTACAAATGATTTTTTCTAAAAACCATTTGTATCTATCAGATAGACACAAATGATTTATAAAAACCATCTATGAGTTTTTGCACACCTAGACAACGGTTATGTTATAGAGACGTCTGTCTTAGAAACCGTTTGTGGATATTTTATTAGTGGCAAATTCTAAGAAACAGTCTGTGACACTCTGCCTGCTTTCACTGTTTCTGTGGTAGTGTAAAGACACATAATTTGGGAAGACATACTTTAATCATGTACCATAGCTAATATGTAGACAATAACATCTTTGTTTTTAAAAACAAGCAATTTGGACATGCAAGATATGTATTTTTGTGGGTTAAGATATGTATTTTTGTGGGTTCTAGAGTGACAAAATACCTTAATTTTAAGGGGTGTTTGGATAAAGAGGACTACTCAAGGAACTTTCGAGGAATATTAATTGGACGCCAAATTTGCCCCCACCTAGCATAGAAAAAAAATTGCCTGCCAAAATCTGAAAACTAAATGGGTAACATGCCATTCGACCAAATATTAGCAAGGAAATGAGCTAAGTAGGGAGTTAAGTGTGAAGGAAATCTAGACAAAAAATGATAGGAAACTAAATATGTGCTAAATTTGTGTAAGACCCTATTTGTTTCAGCTAAAGATTGTAGATTGTGGATTGTGATTCACAACCTGCAAGCTGAAATAAATATGTCATCATCACAATTCAGCTTGTAATAATCCAGCCCCTAGACTGTAACAATCTAGCAATCCGGGTTCTACCAGCTTTTACAAATTGTACAATCCAACTTTTACAATCTAGAAATCTACAAGTTTTTTTTCACAATCTCTAGCTAAAAAAATAGGCTCTAAGACAAGTGTTGGATTTTTTTCTGGCACAAACCATAAGAGTAGATCAATTAGAAAAATTGTAGGAAAGTCAGTTAGGAAAAATCATTAGGGTTTTATATACTTATGTTGCAAGAACCTTGATAATTGTAGCTCTAGATCAGAAAGGCAATTGTTTTCAAAACATTAGCATCGTATCAAATTTTATCACTAACTATAAAGTAGATCTACCAATGTTGTTACAAACACTACATAGTTCTAAAGAAAGATTGTGTTTTACATTAGTGCATTGTGTATATATATACCATTCACTTCTTCACAATAAAGTTCTGCCCTAAACTAGCTGCAACAAGAAAATATATAATGGATTTCCCTCAGATAAAGTGATGCTTACCTAGTCTATTCCTCTCTTTGATAACAACAATGGCAATTCCGTTGGTAGTTGCAATTCATAAATTTTATGGAGATAGATATGTAGATGATAAACAGTCATAGAGAACAATGCAAACATATTACTTCTTCTCGATGCTTTAGCAACTTAGACATGATAGTGTACCAATTTAGAAATATACAAAAACTGTGATTAAAGTCATGAATTAGTAAAGTTTAGTAAATAGTACTCCATACGATAAGAACAAAGAGCGATTGGTATATTAGCTCTTTCAAAAAAAAAAAGTGAGCGCTACACACCAAATGAACAACAACCATGCGGCCACAAAACAATTGGCTTTCGGTAGGGTGGTGCAGAATGCGACACTCACTCGTAGAAATATCTCTTTTTCGCCACTAGTATGCTAGATGACAAACTTAGCATATGAACAACATCTACG
Source organism: Phragmites australis (assembly GCF_958298935.1). Classification (NCBI taxonomy): domain Eukaryota; kingdom Viridiplantae; phylum Streptophyta; class Magnoliopsida; order Poales; family Poaceae; genus Phragmites; species Phragmites australis. The sequence continues at coordinate 12,608,700 of NC_084936.1, read as the reverse complement.
TACTCATGGTGTGGTGAGATAGAGTGGCACTTCAAGTATCCATTCCATCGCTACCTACACCTCGTTAAAGGATTCTCTCATTAATTGCTTCCAATAAAACCAAATACACCACATCTCTACAAATACATACACTTTCCTTTCACAATAGTAGGCAGTAGCCCAAAACCCCTAAGAAGAGCCAAAAAAAAACTGAAACTCCCGTCCAGCAGTCCCACTGCCATGTGGCACCTGTTCTTTGTGCCATGACTCCTACAAAACGCTTGCATACCTTGCTTCCATTCCCAGACGCCCTTCATACTACACCACTTTGCCACCCTTCATCAAAGCCTCGCAAGAAGCAGAGAGACCAACCAAGAAAGGCTATGGAGGATTCCTTCTTGGGGGAAAGAATACTTGCAAAGGAATGGAGAAAGAGACCACGAAAGGCATGGAACCGTGTGGGCGACGATGAACATGATGGGGTGCTAGAGGAGTCACCGTTTTGGAATATGCTTCGGCTCCGGTCGCCACCTCTACAGGTGAGCTCTTGTTTCTGTTCATAAAGTCAACTTATTTTGGTGTTTTCCTAACCCCTATATGTTTTCTCTTTTCTCGTCATCAGCGACCTTGCTATTTGCATGTTGGTTGCTGCATGATGCTTTGCGCTTATGGATGCAAAGTGTACACATTTTGGATTTTTAGAGCATTGGAAAGTCTAGGAAGATGTAGAAAGAACTTAGCTAGGATATCTTGATGTGAGATTGAGAGGTTGTACATGTTATCTATGTAGGCTCTACTTTATCCAAGTATGATTTTATTATGTGCCTTTTGAACCATTGCTTGGGTAGAAAACACACAACATGGTATGGACATGGCATCAATTAGCTAGAGTGGGGACATGACTTCATTGCAGGTATTTGAAAAATAGAAAGATGACATATATATCTTTTGTAGCTACTACTTCCACACTTTGTATATCTAAATAAAAAATTATGGAGAAGTGCAATTAAGCATTGTCTTTAGTATTGTTTCCTTTTTTTGTCATTGATTTTAGAAGCCATTTATGAGTAATGCTATGCCTTATTTCAAACATCTTAAATTTTGACTCTCAGCTACATTTTGCAAACTCTATCCATGCTTAATAGTCTTCAAGCCATGAGTATGTGTCCTCCAAAAATTAATGTATTCATGCTATAAAGGCAATGCCAATTATTAGTTTCTTAAATTGTAGGGCATTAGTTGGGCTAACTGCCACCTATGGTTTTAGGGAAATTGATGATTTGCCAATAAAGAGATGACAATCCAAAATATACCACCGAGATAAATGAAACTAACCATGTGTCACTCAAAACACTAGTTGGTCTAGGAATTTTAACTCACCCATTATTCCCTCTTCTGCCATTGACATTATTGTGGGCCAACCCTCTCCCAACACGCACATACCAATGGACCAAATGAAGCACACAATGAAATGAAATGAAAATTGAAAACACTTCCATTCTTCAATTACCGATGAAAAAAATGATGAAACCAACTCCACAAATCACAATCTTAAGGGTTACAAGATACAAATAGATTAAAAGAATGAATTGTATGATCTATCAATCCTCTAATATGGACTCAAAATGATGAACAAATGACTAAATCCTTTGGAGGTGCTCTAGGGTTTATCTGTGTATCTCTACTTTTTCTTCTCTTGGCGGCCTCCTCACACAACAAATGACTAGATCCCTTTGGAGGTGCTCTAGGGTTTATTTGTGTGTCTTTAGCTTTTTTTTTCTTCTCTTTGCGACCTCCTCACGCTGAATGGCAGCATGCGCCTTATATTGAAGATGGCCGGTTTGATCAGGCAACAACATTGGGAGGCAATACAGTCAAGCGATATGGATGCTGGTGATCATATCAAACTTTGTCTTCTTTTTCGGAGTTGATCCAGATGCGGTTCCAATTAAGGGAGTTGCTCCAAATATTATTCTTTTGGCGTATGGATCTAATTTCCATGAATTCATTCTTAATTCCTATGATATTCTCAAAAAATGCTATGTTTGATAGTGTAAAGATAGATTAGCATAATTAAATTGATGAATATCAATAAGTCTTAAGGAAATTTACTATGCGCTGCAGGCACATTATGTGGCTGGCACCATTACATCAATAGGTGCCCATGCATGCTACTTTGCTACCAACTTTGGCCTGCCTAGTCACTGTTCTTAGTCAATTTCTACCTTGTCCATATTGAACATGAAATAGAAGTAGAAGCTCGATATGAGGTCAGTGTGCACCAAGTAATGCCTTTGATGAGCTAGGTTTCTTCCAACCACCATTGTGATCTAATTCTAAAGGTACTAATTGATAGTGGAACTCTGTAACATGCAAATTGATCTTGGCCCGAAGCTGAATCGAAGTTAGTTTGATCAAATTGCTTGACAATAGGTGTTAGTAATAATAAAAAGTTAGGAATTATGGGGTGTGACAATTCATAGACAAGCAATGGTTTGGGTATATAGCATTTTTAGATGTGCCCTTTGTACGTTAACAAAAACAACCTAGCATAATGTAGTTCACTACAAAGATGGAACAAATAAGCCATTAGTTGCTCATAAGTTTACGCATTTGCATCTAGTTCCACCTTATGTAACCGAAGCAAAGATTTAAGTGCACATGATACCATTCAGTGATCTTTTACAAAACAGTCTAGCGAAATAATTTTTCTTACCCCCATGTATCGTCTCATTTACAAAACAGCCTAGCGTATCAAATTCACAAGTATTTGTGTTCATTGTTATTTTGTTGCTGAATTAGTTCTCCAAAGTGTGGAATGCTACAGTGTTTACAATTGCACAACAAAACGTTAAAAAAATAAAACCCTTGCCAGTGAATTAAGTGCAACATGTGTTATGTAAATTATATAATATTACTTTTGTTTACAGTTTACTTTATCTTATATCTTATCGTTATAGCTTATTGACTTATTGTTATATTACTGCATAATTTTTTTTAACACGTCCAGTTCTAAATTTAGTTAGTTTCTTTCCAGATCTGCCTTGTCCAACAGAACATATATAAAAAAGTTATTCTAATTTTCTCAGTGTGCTAAAATACTAATACTTACACACAGGTATCAATGTTTGCCAAAAGTTATAAACTAAAAAGCAAATGCGTGCATATTCTATCTTAAACTAATGTTTTAACACAGCTAAGTTCCTATTGAATGTCTTTCTAACACTAGCTTTCTTACGTTTGCGTTCACCACAGCAATGTAACAAAGGTTCAGGTGTGCCCCGTGAGCGATTGGACCAGAGTTCTATTGCTGCATCCAGCCCATTAGGCTTACGCTTGAGGAAAAGCACGTCCCTTGTGAACATGGTCCAAATGCAGCTTGCTCGTGATGCCAGAGTGAAAGGGCAATGCACAACATCTGGTGCTAACCGTGGTGTCTTAGATACAAGATCTGTTACGAAACTAACACCGAAGGCTTCTCAATTCCATGCTTCCATTCTAAGAATTGGAGCCTGGGAGGTTACTTTTCTCCACTTAAACTTATGTTCTTAGTGATTATTCTTTTTTATAATATAATATAATGCAATGCATTGTGTCATTATAGTTCAGATAGTCCTCCAAAAAAAACTATCCAGAAACGTCCCTGTAAAGTTTCTAAAATAGTACAAGGAACCTGATGCTTGATTTGGTAAAATGAACTTGGAGAGCCATATCAAGTATTTACTATTTTTGTAGTTTATCATTATTTTTTACATCAAATTCTTTTGTATTGGCAGTGGCAATTGAGGTATGATGGAGATCTTGTAGCAAAATTTTATTACACAAACAACAAACTGGTTTGGGAGATACTCAATAAAGGTCTAAAGAGCAAGATGGAGATAGATTGGCCAGATATATTTGCCTTGAGGGTAACTTGTCCAGAGGGTGGACCTGGGACATTGGAGATTATGGTATGTGAAGGAATAATGTTATACGAATTTTTTGTTTGGTGAATAATATCGTATTTTTGCAATTATTCTCTTAAGATGGTAAAACGATTTTTGTATTGAAAAAATAAAGCATGCATGTGTCGCCCCAAACACAGTATGACTGAGAATTAGCAAGGATGTCTAACAATATTTATTAAGGAGGAGGTTAATTTTGCCCCTTCTTGTGTCATTACATTTTGCTTTAGTCCTTATTGTATACTTGCTCCAATTAGTTGTCTCGGAGGCCAAGATTTTCCAGAGAAACCAACCAACAACCACGGAGGAGTACTGCGTGGTTGGGAAGCACAGATTTTACTAGTGGGCAAGCAAGCATGCACAGGTGAGACAGACATATAGCTATGTATAAATTGCAACAGTGTTTGTATTAGCCAAACAAAGATATTCTTTGCAATATATGGAGAATGCATAGTGTATGACAAATTATGTATAATTCAAGTGTTTGTGAAACATAGTAAACAATTAATGGATATTCAATTTCAGTAAAAAAAATATATGGTATCGCGGGGTTACGACTATTAGCTCATCTTTCATGATTTAGTGGAAAAAATGACCTCAAATATTTTACAAATATTCTTCAAAATAAGATGTAATTATTACTGTCAAATAGATGCTAATTGAAAGGAAAATTTGCTGAACGCACCAATAGAATAGTACAAAAACTAATATGTCAATGTTTCTATTTACAACTCATTGAAAAAAAAGAAAAGGAAAAAATTGTTTGTGGGACACTATTTTATCATGGTATTTGTTGTAGAACATTGTAAAAAAATTCTTTTCTCTAGGACACTCATTTGTTAACTATAGAACACTCTGTAGTAGTACGTCCTGTAGCAAAGAAAATTTTTAACAATCTCCTACAACAAAATCCCCTTTAAAACTATTGAAGATTTTTTAGGGAATACCATTGTACAAACATGCAATATTTTTTCTATTTTCCCTGTTCTCATTGTATGATGACGATGGATGGTGAAAATTTTTATAAACTCCTAGAATATTTTGAGTTTCGAAAACAAACATTTTGTATAGGAGTGACGATGAGGTAACATGTGCTATTAACAGGAAGCAAGAAAAACTTATTAGGACCAGTTGTATGTACAGAGAGAGGGAAATGGTATTCATATACATCTACATAATATAGATATATAAATACATAAGTTACTTTATTTTAATTGCCATATGTTTCTGTACAATTTTCTTGATCTAATCAGTGAAGTTTTTTCTTTCTTTTAGAAGGCATCTTCTGCAGTGTGCACCAGGAATATTGAACGCGCACATTGTGAAACTCCTCTCATGTAGCCATCGTCTATATTCATTGAGCCAGGAAAACACTATTGATCAGGAGAATCCTTGTTTTGAACAATGGCATTCAGAGTATGAAGTTCAAGGGAGCTCCAGCACCCAAGATTTATATCACCATTATTATTCACACGAGTTTTGGCCACAGAAATTTGGTGAGCTGGTTTCCATGTCAATTGGAACAAATGTTGTAGGAAGAAATCATAATGGATCCCAGCAGGAGGGCATGCCTATACTCATCCCAAGCTCAGGTAAACTTGAGAAGAAAGAACTTCGATCTTTTTAGTACTTCTCTGCCAGTGTGCATAGTGTACCAAAACCACCCCGTGCCATTTCCTAAACCATTCTCAAAGCACAAATATTAGTTCAAATATCATATACTATCTTTAAGTCCAAATTCCATCTACTTGAGGTTTTCCCAAATAGGTGAATATTATAAATCTTGAACAACGCATCATTGAGAAGGCAAGGACTGAATAGAAATAACATAATATGCCATTTTCACAAATCGAGGTGCAAATGCACAGATAAGTGATAACCACTTTTCTGTTTGCCCCAAGTTCTTACATTAACAAGTAGTGCGCATCTTAATTGGTAGATATCCGATCGTTTTATATTTAGGGATATTTCTAACCCTACTGATCTTAAATCTATGTGGCTTTCCAGTTCTCTACATAGTGAGTCCATTGAAAATCATGTAAGCAACTATAAATGACCTTGCCAGCTTCAAACCCAATTTATTTGTTTGGGATTGGGTGGTTATTCAAATTACAATCTGATCCACAAACACCAGAGTTAAGCGGCACTTCATTTCTGTACTGAAGAATTGATAGTTTGATTTTACAGATTTGTCTTTCCGTGGTTAATTTCTACAATTGCTAATTCTTCAATCATTGAAATCCATGACAAAAATACAGCAAGATATCAACTCATACTGCAAAGCAACCTGATGACTCTTTGTTTCCCATTTTCAGCTCCTAAGCGTGCCTCTGTTATCACAAGAACTTCTTCAGGTGGCCTCCAACTGCAAGGGGACATGTTCAACTGTAACAACTCATCCTTCCAAACACCTCGCCGAACACAACTCTCCATCTCCAACAGAAGGACCATGAATGACACCGCAAGCTACATGGCCAATCCAAGCAAGCAACAGAACCTTAATCTTGCCAGCGTTGGCACCTCTTCAAGCAGCCTGATCCGGCCGGAGGACGTAAGGAAGTTCGTCAAGGACATTAGGTCGACCAATCAGCCAGACAGGTCATGGGTCACGCCAATGTACTCCGATGGTTCGTCTAGTCAGATGACGATAGAGCTGGATTTATCCAACTATGCCTTCAACAACACTGCCCAGACCTTCCAACAGATTGATCCAAGGAACCCACCTAGCAACGATAATGCGACAATGGCCGCAATGGCGCTTGAGAAGCTATCCCATTATCTGCTCAGCGACAGCGACACCGAGCCTGCAGGTGCGGCCGAAGAAGCGGTGATCATGTCGAGGGTCAACTCCCTCTCCAAACTATCCCAGCAAGACCTAGCCCAGAGCTCCCAGGCCAGTAATGCCACCCGTGCTCCTCCTCCTCCTCCTCCTATTGACTTTGAAGCTGAAGCAGCAACCCAGGTGCTCAACGGTGACAGCTGCAGGGGCAATGGCCTACTGCCATCGACGGGGATGCAGAGCATGCCGTGGCAGCAGGAACCAGTGGTGGATATCGAGATGGACATGGCATATATGTCAGAATTGCTCCCTTTCTGCCCCTGATATATATGGTGTGCTCGTAGTTGCTGCCTGCATTACATGGGAGCAGTGTGTATGAGAGCCTAGACAGAATAAGGTTCTCGTGTCGGCGCCGATGCGGTCAGTCGTGTTGGCTCGTCAACTCCGGTAATAAGCGGTCTGGGACTCTGATGGACGGTACCTGTGTGTGGGTTTGTGTTGCATGTGATGTGCTAAAGACATCGAACTAGTTTGCCGATGGTCATTGTGCTATTGTGTGTCGTGCTTTGTTACTGAATGCGAATGCATGATGAACTTTCCATGCTGCAATTTTCTTTTATGTTTTTTTGGACAATCTCATGCTACAATTTTCTTCTGTCATGGTCTTCTTTTGTAGGAATAATTTCTTATTATTTTCTTCCTAGCTATACTGAAAGCAACCATGACTCACCTTAGGCAATAGTTTCATGTTAGAGTGGCAAGGTGCACATGAATGGAGCACTGGAAGTTCCTTTAATTTGATTTTGGCATTAGAGATTGTCCTAGAAGCGAGAACTGAAACTTGTTAAGAGATAGCTCTATAAGTTTAGATATGAATCGTTTGCATATGTGTATCGAGTAATCATGCACCGTTCATATGTGATTATGATTTGATGTAATACTCCTCCTGGTCTCTATCTCTGTTGTCGGTTGTATTTCTTGTTCACCATCCAGCATGCTGCTAGTTCCATAAAATGTGCGTCAATGGCCGGAAACTCTGGCAGACATTCAGAAATGTGGAACTCAAATTCAGTTAAGCGTTTACAGTTCAGAAGAACGAGGCAAGTCCAGAAGGAAGTCGGCTCCGCTTCGCCAAGTTTAGCCACAGGGGAAAGACTGGCTGAGATGCATCTCCTGGAGATGTCGACCGGATAGAACTTTTTATTTCTTTGCAAAAAAAAAACATGAGAAAATTGGAGCTCTCCATCAACATAATTAAGTTTGGATGTGTAAATGGACCTTTGTCAATTTGTATGTGTAAGTTTTATGATAATCTTATTGCCTTAACCATTTCATAGTTATCAAGGAACTAGTTCTCATAATCTTATTGTCTATTTGGACAGGGTTTTCAATTCTATGACAGAGCTTTACCCTCGACTCGCTCTTGTTGGAGAGGAAAGAATATGTACAGTAAACCTAATGAAGCAATATATAGTTGCAATTTCCGTGCTTATGGCTGCTGGAAAAGCTTGAGCTGAACAACCTACCTGAGATCGAGCCTAAATTGAAGCTTGCTGAGCCTAACGAGCTGAACTCAAGTTGTTTGGCAAGGTCCAAGCTTACTTGATCTAAACTTGCATTACCGAGCGTATGCTTCCGAGATTATTTAAGCTAAATATATTTTCTTGACCTCATATTACTACACTAATATTACCTAGTTTGCCCGACCCAAGCTTGAGCTTTTGTTGTCGACTATGATGTCAAGTTGCAGAAGAGCAATATGTTCCTACTAGTACCGAACTCACTCAATCCTTTTGAGCTCACTCTTCCTGTTTGGTTTGTGCACCAAATTGCCAAATGAAAACCAGGCCAAAATTTGGCATGTCAAAACCGGGTCAACAATTTGGTGGCCTGGTTGTGGTCAAGTTTGGCCTCTAAGGGTGCGTTTCGTTGGGGGGCATGAGGTGAATGGTATGGTATAGTACCAACTTGTATGGAATGGGATAGAATGCGATGATCCTAGTTGGGTGTTTGGTTGAAGGGATGAGATGATCTATGTTGGTATTTGATTAAATGGATGGAATTCTATAGAGTACTTTCTTTTTCACTGTTAGATCGAGGTCCAACGGGGCTCTGTTATCTTCCTCAAGCTGCCTTGCGGGGGCGCCTGCTTGCACTACCAGATAGGATGGCCTCTTCGTGATGCCACCCTGATCTCAATCTTCGTTGAGTTTTTACCTAAACTAATTGCCTCGCGACATGCTTAGCCTTCTTATCAATCGTTTCCCTTAATCTTTACCGTAGCTATCCATCCAAATTGAAACCAATCTCTATCACTTTGTTTGAGCGCTGCCATCACAAGTTGTCTTCTTCATTAAGCCCCAACTATAGTTGACTCTACCAATGTCTTCATAGGGCCAAGCTCTACCTTTTCTTCATCGAAATTCTGTCAGAACAGTGTTGTTGCCATCTAGCTCCGGCCGGAGTGGCTCGAATGGGCGGGCCATGTATTGCCTCTGCCTGTAATCGAACACTAATTGGGAGATTACCGCACACAGAATCAGTGGCAGCGCTTGTTCAATATAGAGGTCCCAAACATGCTACAGTACCATCTTGAGAAACATTAAGAGTGGCGCAGCGAACTCAGAGTCTCCAGCAGATAGTTGCGCATGATTATAGTGATGAAGCTACAATCAAGAAGGAGCTAAAAACGTGTACAGAATATGCATGATGGTCTAACAGCTATCAATCTAACAGCTAATCACCTATGCTGATCAAATCATCCTTTAACATCCTCCCTCAATCACAGCCGAGCATCTTCAGGTTGAGATTGTTCCGAATGGCACTAACTGGCGTGCCTCTAAAGGTTTAGTGAAGATATCTACTACTTGATCTTGACTGGGTATAAATCTTATGTCCAGGGCCTTCTGTGCTATGCATTCACGCACAAAGTGAAAATCTACCTCAATATGCTTCGTGCATGCGTGAAAGACTGGATTAGCAAAGAGATATGTGGCCCAAAGATTGTCACACCAAAGGCATGGCGCTCGAGACTGATATACTCCAAATTCACCAAGTAAAGATTGAACCCAAACAACTTCGTTAGTGGAATTTGCTAGAGCTCCATGAAATCAGATTATCACTAAAGTACTTGACCTTGAAACGGTAGCTTATTTGTGAGAGCTCCACGAAATCAGATTATCACCAAAGTAAACTGCAAAGCCACTTGTTGAGCGTCTGTCATCTGGACAACTAGCTCAGTCAGCATCTAAAAATGCACTCAGAAGAGTTGAGCTTGACCTGTTGATGGAGAGTCCCATTATCGGTGTGAACTTCAGATACCAAATGATGCATTTGACTACTCCCCATCGAGTGGTTGTTGGTGCAGCAAGAAATTGACATACACGATTTACACAAAACGCAATGTTTGGTCTAGGAAGTGTGAGGTATTGTAATGCACCTACAACACTCTTGTACCTGAAGGTATCTTCAGCAGACAGTGGGTCTCCATCAGTCTTGATTAATTTTTCAGAAGTAGTCATAGAAGGTGTAGTCATGTTAGCTTTCTCCATTAGCAGTATATTTGGATTGAGTCAATAGTATGCCTGTATCTGTATTATGTACCTTGATACCCAAAAAATAATGCAAGACTCCAAGATCTTTAATTGCAAATTCTTGTTGAAGTTGTGCAAGCAGACCTTTGATAATGCTATCTAAAGAACCAATGATGATAATGTCATCAACATAGATCAATACATATACCTTGGTAGCACCATTGTGAAGAATAAAAAGAGAAGAATTTGCACGAGATGGTGTGAATCCCAATTCTTGCAACTTTGAACTCAGACGTGAGCATCAAGCCCTTGGTGTTTGTTTGAGCCTATATAGAGCTTTCTTCAGCCGGCATACTTTATCTCTGTGTTGAGGATGTTCATAGCCAGGAGGTTGTTTCATGTACACTTCTTCTTCTAAGATCCTATGAAGAAAGGAATTTTGAACATCCAACTGTTGTAGAATCGAACCTTGTGATACAACCAAAGAGAGAATAAGTCTCATACTAGTTGGTTTTATCATTGGACTGATGTGTCAGCATAGCCAATTCCATGAAGCCCTTTGCTACCAACCGAGCCTTGTACCTTTCTACTGAACCATTTGCCCTTCTCTTGAGTTTGAACACCCACTTGTACTATATTAGATTCATCCCTCTTCTTGGTTGAACCAGTTCCCGGGTTTCATTGTTTATCAATGCTCGATATTCCTCATCCATGGCCAATTTCCAATTGTCATGCTGACGAGCTTTTAGATGATCACTTGGTTCCATCACTAGACTCCCTACATATCTTACTGTGCCATCATTGAACTGCTTTGGCTTGGAGATATTGTTCTTGAGTCTTGTTCTCATCTGATGAGGGGCTTCAGGTACAACAACAGGAACTGAGAAGTCTGATGGTATTTCAATTGGATCAGGCGCTGATGTTGGAGAGGAAGTATCTGGCAAAGAGTCATGCGCTGCAGTAGATCTTGAGGGTGTCTGAGATTGCTCATCATCAGGTACTACACCCTTATCTCCATCAAAGGGGGAGTGAGCCGTAGAAACAACAGCTTCAGTGCTATTGTCGACAACAACATGCTGATGAAGTGTAGTCTGCATAAGAAAATCAGACTAAGAATTAGACGACAAAACATGATCATTAGCCAAATTGTAATCTCTAGATTCACAACTCCCTGATGGTGGGTGGTTTAGATTATCTATAGTGAAAGGAATAAGAAGTTGAGATTCAGATCTAATGAAACTTGAATTTGGGGACATTTTGGAAAAGGGAAAAATAGTCTTGTCAAATCGGACATCTCCTGAAATGTAAACTCTCCCATATTTGGGGTCAAGGCATTTGTACCCTTTGTGTAATCCATTGTACCCTATAAACACACATTGCACAGACTTAAATTGGAGCTTGTGTCTATTGTAGGGTCTAAGGTTGTGCCAACAAGCACAACCAAAGATTTTAAGGAAGGTGTATGAGGGTTTTGTGCCAAACAATTTTTCAACAAGAGTTAAAGAGTGAATTGTCTTGCTAGGAAGACGATTGATAAGGAAGCTAGCTGTCTAAAAAGCCTTATCCCAAAATTTAAGAGGCATGTGTGCATGAGCTAGGAGAGATAAACCCACTTCAACTATGTGCATGTGTTTTCTTTCTGCAACACCATTTTGTTGGTGAGTATGTGGACATGATACACAGTGTGAAATACCAATTTGATTGAAAATATAGTGAGGTTTTTGGTATTCCCCTCCCCAATCAAATTGAATATAAAGAATCTTTTTGTTCAAAATGCGTTCAATATTGGTTTGGAATTGGACAAAGACGCTAGCCACATCAAACTTATGCTTCAGTAGATACAATCATGTAAATTTACTAAAATCATCAATGAAGCCTACATAGTACTTGTATCCTCCAACAAATGTATGTACAGGTCCCCACACATCTGAGTATGCAAGTTCAAGAGGATATGAAGTCACATTATTGGACAAAGCAAAATGTAATTGGCGGCTTTTGGCCAACTGACATGCATCACAAACAGTGACAGTGTTATTTGCATTGGAATAAGAAAGATTATTGAGTTGTACTATTTGACAAACTATTGGAGTAGATGGATGGCCTAGCCTATTGTGCCACTGTTCTTGAGATGCAGTACTGATGAAGGCTTTTCTAGGAGCAACACCATGGTCAGGGGTGAATGAATAAAGACCATCCTTACATTGACCGTGAAGAAGAGTCCTTCTCGTTGCTTGATCCTTGATGAGATAATTATTTGAATGAAATTCAAAGAAAACACCATTATCAGTGCTAAATCGATGAACAAATAGAAGATTTTTGGTGGTTACAGGAACATGAAGCACATCTTTGAGATGAGGATTTCTATAGGGAGTGTTAATCATTGAATTACCAATATAGGAAATGATCATACCTGCTTCATTCGCGGCATGGATTTGATCCTTCCCTGTGTAGCGTTCACGTGTCGTCAGGCGATCCAGATCATTGGTGATGTGGTCGGTAGCACCGATATCAATATACTATTTGTGTCGGCATTGTATGCAGGTACAATCACTGCAGATCCCGTGACACGCTTGTCTTCTGCTTGATAGGAATGGCCAAATCGGTACCCGCACTTGAGTGCTGAATGTCCGATCTTCCCACAGACTTGGCACACCATCTTTGTCTTGGAGTTGATGTTGTTGTTCATGCGTTCATGCCCATTGTTGGCACTGGAACGCCTATGGCCACGCCCTCGACAACCACCACCACCTCTACTCGCGCATAGCTGAGTTCATCGAGGAGCTGAAGGACACCCTGGAATTGTGTTGAAGTCGCATCTCAAAAGTGAGCAGATGCACACAAATGTCATCGCGGCAGAGAGGATCGGCTCTAGTGGTGAGCAACGTGACGATCGGATCATAGTCCATGTCGAGGCCGGTGAAGAGGTAGGAGAGAATTTCTTTGTTTTGCAGATGTTGGCTTGCTGCAACGAGAGCATCAACGAGCCCTTTTACTTTGTTGAAGTAGTCGGACATAGTGAGATCTTTCTTCTAGATAGGTGCTAGTTGACGCCGAATCTGCATGACTTTGGCCCGATTTGAGATGCAAACATACGTTTAAGGGCTGCCCACACTTCATGGGAAGCAGAAAGAAAAAGAACTCGTGACAAGATTTCAGGAGACACAGAAGAAAGAAGAGCACTAAGAACAGATTGGTCATGGAGGATCCAATTCTGATATGCTAGATTTGGTCAAGGAACTGATCGAGCATTGTTGTTAGTTTTTTCAACGATGTTGATCATCCTCGAGGGCGGCATGTGGGATCCATCAACATCAGCATCAGATATCCAGACTACCTGAGTTCGGATATTATCTGAAACCCAGGGTTAAAATAACAATCTAATACTAAATAAATTCAAAATATTATTAAAATAATCATGAAAAATTCTAAAAGATATTTATGTTATTGAATCATATAATCTAGCTTAAAAAAAATTCAACTCTAAATATGATCTGTACAATAAGATTCTCATTGTACATATCATATATTTTATTTGAATTTTTTAGGCTAAATAATAGTATCATCTATATCATCAGAATTGTTCAGAATTTTTCATGATAATTTTGATAGTGTTTCGAATTTTAAGAGTAAAATAAGAAGTATTTCTTTATTTTTAAATGTGTCACAGGTTGGAAGGACAACGCATTTATTTTTTTAAATAGGATACTTCTATCTCAATCGTTAGCCAGCATACGAGACGCGGATCAAGGGTATAGATGTAGTTGTCTATCGGTTCCCATCCTATCCGACGGTGGCATTTGGACGCTATCCATTCGATGGCAGACTTGCTTGAAGAAGACTCTCCCTTCCATTTGTGCATATGCTATCTTTAGTATTTTATTATTTTTGTGAGTTTACGATAAATTAAGTTTAAATATGTGTACTAAGTTTAAGTATTGTATGTCTATGTGAACTTGTATCAAATATAACGCGTGAACTTGCGATGAATTAAGTTATGTTGTTTTTTTATCCAAGTGACTAAGTGTATGGACTATATTATTTCAATTATTATGTAGTAACTTTCTAGTATGATGCTCTTTGTTTTTTTTATGGTTTTACATATAATTTTAGTAGTCTTTCATGTTCCGATAAATATTGACCGGACGTATTTATTTTTATCTATATTCTTTTTTATTCGTTTATGATATTCTACGTGATCATATTCGTATCTGAATTGTTCATATCTGAATCTATTTAAAAAAATATATAATTTCAAATACAGTAAAGTCCTGTTCAACTGATTCCGAGCTATTTTTAGCCCTACTTGCAGCCCCGGTAAACCCAGGTTGGCCCCCCAGAATCCCAAACCCCTGTGCTTCCCACACGAAACCCTAGCGAAGGAGCCGCGGTGGCCATGGCGACCGGCGGCGACAAGCCCCCGTCCCTCGACGCCGACATCGACATGAACGACCTCGCCTCCCTCGACGCGCCGGCCGCCTCATCCGCCGCTGCCGCCCCCTCCACCCGCTTCCGCCCCAGGGCCAAGGGCAAGCCCATGCCGAAGCCCGTGCCCAAGCCCAAGCCGGAGGCCGTGCCCAAACCGGAGACGGAGCCGGAGCTGGTGATCGAGACCCCCGCGCCGCCGGAGGATGATCACGTGGACGCGATGGAGGTGGACGGGGCGGGGGACGCTGCTGACCTTGGGGAGGGGGAGGAGGACTTCGTGGTGCGAGAGATCGATGTGTACTTCACCCCCAAGCCCTTCGACGAAGACACCAAGGTAACGGCTCGCGGAACCCCGTCCCTGTTCCTTGTTTGTAGCGTTAGTTTCGCCGATGGCCTGTTCTCGCATCTTTGCTCTGCTTTGGTAGCGATCTGTGGTATGGGTCTGTTTGGTTTCCGCCATTGTTGATGATTAGTTAATCCAGGGCTTGGGAAATGGAATTTCTTAAGTCTTTAAACATGTTCTATCTTGATTAGGGGCATGCAAGTGATTTGTTTGGACTACAATGATCGATGTGACTGCAACTTTCAGCGCAGAACGTGAATGCTCTATCGATATATGTCTTATGTTTGCTTTGCTAAATCATTGCTCGTGCTCATTCTTTGATTTGGCTAAGCTCTAAATTGGTTTCTGAACTTTTTTCTTCAAAAACAAATTGGTTCCTGCACTCTAGGTTGGGGCCCGTAGCTCTAGACTGTAATAAACTTTGGAAAGGAATGTGTTGAACTAAGTGACGGATTGAATTGGATCATTCTGTTGGGTTTTGGGCAAGTAATTGTGTTTCTCAATGCCGTGTTGGCCTGTTGTTTGAAACATCAATTAATAAGGTCGTTTAATATTCATGGACAAATTGTCTAATACTCTTGTTGTGTTATCATGTTTATATCTCCAAAGTAGTAAATTCAGGCACGCTGCTTTCTGTTTTAATTCTTCGGACACACATGTGCATTTGTATTATTGTATTGTTGTTCGACTGAACGAAGAGTGTGTTTCTACTTTAAGGGGTTGTTTGGTTCTTGTAGGCAAAATCAAATTTTATTAAATTGGTTTTTGAGCCTGACCACCTGATACCTTGTTTGGTAATTTTAAGATACTTGGAATCTTTGATGATAAAAAATTCTCCTAAAACTGAGAAAATGGGTTTGTGAAAAGCTACTCCTCCTTGTTTGTCATAAAACTAATTTTATCCAAAAAACATTTTCTCTACTAGCTGCATAACAACTTACATTTTGTCTTAGTAAAGATAAAAAAAAAAATGCGGTTTGGTAAAACCGATTAACAAAACTCAGGATCCAAACAACCTTTAATTCTCCGAGATAACTGCATATGTGCCACTCCAAAATCTTCTAATAACAATAGAAGTACCACTACAAAGCTATAAGCCCCTTTGAAACACACTTTTGGACCGGCTTATGCAGCAACTCAAGCCACTCTATTAACAAACATCCTAAGCTGTATGAGAGGTGCTTCTAGGGCTTATAGCAAGAGATTGTCCACCATACCACAAATAAGTGGCTGCGGTTTATTTATACCAAAGCCTCCTTGCTTCTACATAAGAACAATACTTCTTTGACCTCTAACTCCTCTCGTACTGATTGTAGGTCGCCACTTCCATAGGAGTTTGTTTCTACTTTGACTCTATGGGATAAATTATACATGCCACTTGAAAGTCTTCTAATAACTATATAAGTAATCCACAAAGCTATAAATTGTAACGATGGTGGTTGACAAAAATGAAAAAGAGTAAATTGCACGATCTTAGTTTCTCCCTAGATCCAAGTAGCCTTTCACCCCAAGTCATGGCATGATATTAATTTCTTCTTCATTGAAGAAGATGCCAGACATGCAGTCAGAGATACATGATTGAGCAGTACAGAGTCCGATCAAACATCTGTTGCAAACTGCTGGTGTCTCCACATTATCAGAGAAGACAAGAAACCCTTGTTTGAGCACAAATTCCATTGTGTTTTGTGCTTCGTGGGTCAACATACTTTCATCCTGTTGGACTAGAACACCATGATTATTTTTGCCAGTTATTACCATGTGAGAGATTCACCTG
The DNA here is from genome assembly GCF_958298935.1 of Phragmites australis. NCBI lineage: Eukaryota > Viridiplantae > Streptophyta > Magnoliopsida > Poales > Poaceae > Phragmites > Phragmites australis. Next base: position 12,591,923 of record NC_084936.1, on the reverse strand, counting down.
TTTTCTTGTTTTCGTCTTAGTTGTGGATTAATGGTTTGAATGTTCATCTACAAGCAACATTACCTAGATTGTCTAGGGCTTGTGATACACACATAAACCAGATTGAGTAGCATACATAAGGAAAGTGTTTTCGACTAACAATTTTTTATTTTTTGGGTTTGAAGTGGCTGTTCGGTTATTTAGTTTTGGAGTGGCATATGTACAAGTAATATCTTTTTACACAATGACACCTCTCCCTCTATCTCTCCATGCACGCGCGTGCACTGGCTTATTATTGTTCTATATCGTCCTACTACCTAGAGAGCCTATCTACTGAGAAATAATCTTTGTAAAAACATGAGAACTAAGTGTACAAGTTTTAAAATATTCTCAATATAACATTGGAGACATTGGGAAGGGTATTGCATGGCTCTGCAAAATCTGTTGAACTTGATTGCATTTGTAAAGAAACAAAAAAGTCACATTTGTGTGTGAGCAGTGATCTCAGCATTCATGTTGTCTTTTTTACTATTTATCCCTTTTGTTTTTCCGACATGTAGTCAAGTTTGATCATGGAATTTTGCAAGATATGTAGGATCCCTCTGGCTACATCTACAGATATTTTATTATCTTTGTAGGCTTGTACAGTTGGTTATTATGAGATTCTCAGTGAGAAGTCAGTTCAATTTTTTTGCATATCTCTAGATTCACTTCTATGCTACTGGATAAGGCAGCTCTACTGTTTAAGAAATAAAAGAAAAGTTGTGCATTTGCAGGAAGGTATATTTTGTGTTGCTTGTCTTTCTATGTTATGGGCAGCAGCCATGGCAAGGCAGAAGCTATCCACCGGCCAACAGCAGCACACGTCCAGGAATTAGTTAGTAGCATGCATTCATTATTATCTACATGTTAGTTGGCTTGGACGTTTGTTAGATGCATATCCATCTGTTAGCCTTCAATCTGTTAGCACACATGTTAGGGATGGCTCTATATAAAGAGCACACCATCTCCTTTGCAAGTCAAGCAAGAAATAAACAAGTTAAGTCTTGACATGATCAGAGTCTCCTGCCACAGGGACAAGCCCTGTTGGTCACGAGGGCGATCTCGCCATTATCCCGTTCCGCCGGCTGTTCAGAGCCTCCTTGTTTCACCTGGAACAAGTCCAGCGAGCTTGGAGGGTGAATCTGCCTCCACCCCGATCTTCGGACCCTTACCCCTACCCAGTCCATATCATTCTATGCTAGGCATTGTACCTTCTTTTTTTGTAATCTAGTTTCTGCTTTTTTTCTTGATCTTTATTTTTGGTAGCCCCTGTTTTGCTTTCTAGGTTATTGCATTTTTTTTCATCTCTTGAACTTGTGCGGCCCATCAGGCAAGCTACTTGTCTCCTCATCTCTGCATGCTTATGCAGTCATTATTCAGAGTCAATGGCCTTGTAATTACATCTTAAAAGAAGGCCTAGAAGTGTTTGTTGTAAACTCTTCTGTTTTAACCATTTTCCTGCCTTTTTCTTCTTGATAATGGTAAATAAGAAATGTATTCTTAGTTCTTACCAAACATATGCAATATGCATACAGCAAATTATCTGAGCAATTTGATCAGTTTAACAAAGTTAATAGCTTGACTATGGAAGGGGTATTTGGATCTCCCCCAAAATTCCTGCGGCAGTATACATCTGTTTCTTCTGGTTGAATTGAGTCCTTTTGTTCGTATTGTTTTTCTATCAATATTATTGACTGTAAATTGTTGTTTTATATATTGTTTTCTTTATCACAGCTGTATGTTATGCAATACCCCCTGAGGCCATGTTGGCGTCCCTATGAGTTAAATGAGATATGTGAAGAGGTACATCCTCTACTGTATATGTTCTTTTTCTGTGGTCAGTTTCTATTCTTAAATATATTAGTTTATTTTACTTCGCTGAAGGAATTATGATTATATCAGGTTCGTGTTAAGCCATTGAGTTCAAAAATTGAAGTAGATTTGAATATCAATACGCAGAGTGAAAATTACGACGAAGATGTCTCCGCATCTTTGAGACTAACAAAACAGGTGAGTCACACGACCTACTCTTTAATTTACTTGTGAGCATCTAGGTGAGATTTAATTATCTGTGATATCTTTAGGCAGAGTTCAGTAATTTGTATTCACTTCGTTGGTTGAATCTCAATGTCATTACAATTATCATACTTTTATGTGTAATGTTTGGGCACTTGCATGTTTGTCGCTTTTCTTAGTGCACCTTAGATTTGTTCTCAGTTGCATGATTCACTTCGTTTAGTGCACCTTATATTTGTTTGCTGCTAAGTACTTGATGCTATGTCCTGCTGTTCATGACTATGTTTTTACTAGTTAATTTGTTCCCTGCTCTTTTCTCTTGTTGTAATCAATTATGAACTTGCTGCTCATCGTTTATACAACATGTGAATGCTCTTTTTTACCATTCCATAATCTTTGGTTGGTATAAACGTGAATTATGCCACGGTTTAGATCAGGTTGTGGTCTGGACATTACATTGTTATTTTCCTCTAGCATCAAGTAATTTAGGGATAAGAATCACTTAGTTGAGATTGAGTTAGTTGTGGCCTAGACATTAAATCCTGGATGTTTGCAGTCAGACTCTATCTAAAGAGAGGGGGCAGCACTGTTTTCGTTAAGCTTGAAGAAACATCGATCTGGTCCTAGTCCCCTTCTCATCCTCTGTCCTTGTGGTGCGGCAGCCGGTCGTCGGCGCCATCACACCACTTTGGTCCATGGTCATCTAATTCTAGCCTATTACATCACTGGAAGATGGCCATTGTGTTGTAGTGCTAGTTTTTTGTACATTAATGATATAAATTATCTTTTTGCAATGCTGTGTGGAAATGTATGACATGCATGTTTCCACACTGGGTTAGTAATAGTTTCTAAAAGAATTCAAATATCTTGAATTAGTTGAGCCTGAATGGTTCTCCTGTAGGTTTTGTACTTCATTTAAATTTTCTTTTAGTTATAGGGGCATTTTGGCTTGGCCTTGTTGGCTCGTCCTCTCCTCCTCGTTGGCTCATCCTCTCCTGACTTAACACTGGCAGTCTGTTCAGGTTTCCAAGCAAATGACAACTAACTCGAGTGTTGTGCTTGTTGTGAGGCCCAATACTTTACAGCACAGGCTGCTATCAGTCTTGGATGTCTTTATCTTCTAATATAGTGGTTATCTCTTTCGTACCCAAGGATTTCTGCATTGTGTTACTACATTAGTTGCCTTTCAGTGATTTTCTGATACATTCAGTTGAGTTGTTCCATTTGTTGTTAATTCGAAAAATGTACTAGAAAACATTTATGATCGTGTTATAGTGAGAGAGGGCCAGTTTGGGATTGCTATACTGTGCTGCATAATCAAGTTACTCGTAGGAATAATTACTCTTTGTAGTGTTGTTTTAACATTGCTGTTCCCAAGCCCCGGGCGAAGGAGGGTTGTGATAGGTTTGGCGAGCCAACATAAAAGCCCAGCCACTCTTATGGATATGAAACCTGAAAAAAGTAAACAATAATGAACAAAAAGTTCTTCAAAAATGGCTGTGGAGATATTTGGTAGTGTTGAACCTTGATGTTTTGATGTTTCTATTGGTACAAGAAGAGCAGCATTTGTATGTTGAATAACTTTAGTTACTAGTGCTTGCTGATCTCATTCTAGTGGAGTAGGAAGATATAGATGCCCTTTTGTCATAATCCATCTTGGATCTCTGTTTTATACTACCTCTGGTCACAAATACTTGATGTTTTGTACAGACATGTGGTCAAACTTTATAAACTTAACTATCAATATCTTATAAAATATTTAGGTTCGAAACATGAAAACCATGTGTACTTTTTTCTTGAAAATACTTTCATAATGTTATATTTTTTGTATTTTTATAAACATATTACAATATAAGATGGTGATGAAGGTCGTGTTTTTAAGACCATGCTGGTGTCCAAAATGTCAAGTATTAGTGACCGGAGGGACTGTATTGGATCATAATAAAATATAGTTCTACTAGTTAAGCTAATTATAGGATTCTTTTCTATCACCTGTGATGGTATATTAATCTGGTAATAGTTCTGCTTCCATGCAAACAATTCTCTTGCTCATGTTCATATTTCATTAATATCACTTGTATTTGTCCTCTTTTTTGTGTTGGTAACAGACACTATCATCATCCAAGGCAGCTGATGTGGCTGATTATGCAGTTGGAGTTCTTCAAGGCAACTTGGTAAGTACCATGACAGCTTCTGTGGTTGTTTGGTTAGACACAACTTGCTTATGACTAGCCAAGCTACTGTAGCCTATGGAGTTGTGGCATGCCACAGTTAGCTTAGGATAACTGTGGCTTGGGACCGCTCTTTTTACCTGTAAGTGTTTTAGAGGGATAGGTTATTTCTTTGCTTGTGTATTAAGTTGCCACCTTCCTGTCCAAGAGAAATTATTCAGGAACAAGTTCCTGGTTTATGTAATACCCGGTTGCTTGTTACACATTGATCTTGTATACCCAAACTCATATGTTTAAATCTTCTGTCGCAGCTGATGTAATCATCAGTCAGAGATAAGGCTAGTACTTGATTATTACAGTTCAGTCATTGACATTGATTTCTGATTTCCCTGTAACCCTCAACACTCCTTCCCCCAAGCCCCCCACACAGTTCCACCCAAATCAGTGGTACTAAGTTTGTTGTCTCCCTAGTTTATTGTCCTTGATATCTAGTAATTGTAATTCACAGCTTACACATTTCAATAAATCTTTTTGGCTTCTGAAATAACTTTTGGCTGCTAGGCGACTAATAGTATGAGATGCTTATTTGGTATGATGTTCTGTAGAATCAATCTCTTGCTCTTTTTTCAGGTTCATTTGAATCATATTGATGCAGTGCTGCAACTGCGGCCATCAATGTCATATGTAAATTCTACCCGGTCGCATGCTAGGCAGGCTCTACAACCCCGGGAAACTAATGATGGTTCTAGTGGCTCAATGGTTCCATCAGTTAAGGTGCTGCACAAGTTCTCTGTTAGATTTATTACCATTTGTTGCTCTAAAGGTTACCAGTCTTGAAATTGTGCAATCAACTATTTAACTATTGTTTTCTACTACTTTTTCTGGCCTTTTTCAGTATGTTCATTTGAGTGAAGTATTTCATACATGTATTCTTGTCTTGTCTGGTACTTGGACTGATCATGTAAAACATCTGAAGGAGGCTAATTGCCTGCAATTTTATAAGCCAGATGCTCTGTTTGCATGGGCGTAAGACTTATTTAGCATTCACTTTTTTTGATGCATAATCCCAAGGAGAATAGATTAATGTCCTTGGAATGTGGTCGAACTTGTTTTGTCCTTGGTTTTTGCAAGCAACTGTTCAATAATGCCTTCCCTTACTAATGTGTCAACATTATTTTTTTCCATGTTGAGCTGTCTTTTGTTTTGCTTGATAAACCTCCTGCTTTCTATTGTAGATATTTTGGTCTGTTACTAAAAAAGTACTCTAGTAATAAGAGTAGGTTGAATGTAGCTTCTGGTGCTGAGCATCTATCCATGATCATGTCTTACTTGTGCTTACAGGGAAATCAGCGCCTAGAAGATTCCAAGGACTCCACAGAAGATTCTGAGGTTATAAATAATGATATTATTATTTTTTACTTTCTTGGAAATTGGTTTGCCTTAGCTTGTTTTCAGGATTACTTTTGGTACAGTTATGTTCTATTGTATCTTTTTGTCTGAGCTTTGGGTCTTGTAAGTTGTGACATTAGGTGTTTTAGTCAACTAAGTCAAGTTTGCTTTTACATTGTAACATGACAAAAGTTAATATAGTCTTATTCTGTGTTTATTATGTACCTTTCTGCTGTGTAAACTTTAAAGTGTTTTTGATGTACTCTTCTATTGTTCCAGCCATGGATTTCTCTCGCTTACCAACCAGCAGAGAGTAATATTGCAACCAAGTACCATAATAAGATGATATCAAATGAGGGTGGGCCTATAGATTTCACAATGAGCACGTAAGTGTCTTACTAGTTTTTCATCAATGTAGTCTAAAAAGTGGTTCCTCATTAATGTACTGCAACTTTCTTTGCCAATCATTTTTTTTTCGAACGACGCAGGAGAGCTGCGTGTCATTTCATTAAGAAGGAGAAACAGCGGGCTACAGGGGAATGGTCAAGAGACCAAAAAAACCAAAAAATCCAAACGATAGCTAATGGGCTACACTGAAAAGGTCATAAGACCCAGCCATAAACCCCAGCTCACAGCACACACCCCCACCTAAATACGAACAACAAGGTGCTGCCCCCTGGACTCAGCACTGAAAACCAGAGGAGACCAACTTGGAGAGGCTTCGAGCACCAGCCGAACACCAAAGACCACACTCCTCTTTCATATTTTGGAGAACCAGCTGGATACTTGGGGACCCGCCCTCAAAAACACAGAAATTTCGGTGCTTCCAAAGTTCCCAGGCCACCAGAATTATCAGGCTATTTAAACCCTTCTTATGATCTTTAGGCAAGCCTTTTATGGACTTACACCACCAACTAGAGAAAAGAGTATCCGACGGTTGAGGAGACAAGGAAACCAGCCCCAGCTTCTGAAGAATGACCGCCCAAACTTGCCTGGAGAAGACACAGGACACCAGAACATGTTGGACAGTCTCCCCGACCTGGTCGCAAAGAGGGCACGCAGCGGGATGAGGCAAGCCACGTTTTGCAAGACGGTCGGCCGTCCAGCATCTGTTGTTGAGAGCAAGCCAAATGAAGAATTTGCATTTCAGGGGAGCCCAACTCTTCCAGATTCGCTTCCAAGGAGCAAACCTGATAGTACCAATGAAGAAGGCCTCGTAGGCTAATTTGCTGCTGTAGCTGCCACTCTTAGAGAGGCGCCAAGAGTGCTGATCAGGAATAGCAGGATCTAAAACCTTATCATCTACCAGACCCCAAATGGTCAAATATTCAAGAATCACCTGGACAGATAAGGCGCCTTTGATATCAAATACCCATCTTCTATTGTTCAATGCCTCTTTTATTGTTCTCTTCTTGGAAATTCTCTTAGGAACCAACTTAATCAAGTTAGGAGCCAATTCCGGGATAGATTTTCCTTGAAACCACCGGTCAGCCCAAAATTTGGTGCCTTCGCCATTGCCAACCAGTGACTCAATAGCAACATCAAACAGAGCCTGAGCGATCCGTGGAATTTGAATTGGCAATCCCACCCAAGGCTTAGAGGGGTCAGTTTTTTGCTGCCAAAGCCACCGGATACGCAGCGCCCATCCCATAGTTTCCAAATTAAGAATGCCGAGTCCCCCATACTGTAATGGTTGTTGGACTTTGCTCCAAGCAACCAAACAGTGACCACCGCTCGCCTGTTCTTGCCTTTTCCAAAGAAACCCACGCCTCCTTTTGTCCAAGGCCTTGAAAACCCATTTAGGCAAGTCGAGGGCGATCAAGAGATAGATAGGGATAGCAGAAAGGACCACCTTTACTGTAATAAGTCTGCCAGCCTTGTTCATTTGCGACGCTTTCCAGGAAGGGAGGTTGTTGGCAACCTTGTCAACAAGGGGCTGTAATTCAGATTTAGAAGGCTTGCGAATATTGAGGGGGATACCAAGATAGTTGATGGGGAAATTCTTAATTTCACAAGGCATCAAATCTGAAACTACGCCCAACTCAACCTCGGAGCACTGAATAGGCGTTACAGAGCTCTTCTCCAAATTGGTGTTAAGGCCGGAGGCATGACCAAAAACCTCCAGCAAATGCTTAATCAGGCAGATATCATTTCTTGACGGCCGAAGGAACAGAATGATGTCATCCGCAAAAAAAGAAATCCTGTGCTGCACATGATGAACCGCCAAGGGCTGCAGCAGGTTCTCACGAGAGGCATGACTGATCAAAGAGTTTAGGACATCCATGACGAGAATAAAAACCATTGGAGACAAGGGGTCGCCTTGCCTAAGGCCCCGCTGGTGATGGATAAGATCCCCAATCTCACCATTGACCAGAACATGAGTTGATGCAGTAGATAACAGCAAACAGAGCAGATTACACCAGCGGCGACCAAAACCAAGCTGTTGCAGCACGTCCAGCAGGAAAGGCCAAGAGACCGAATCGAAAGCCTTCGAAATGTCCAGCTTGAGAAGGATGTGAGGCTCTTTTTTCTTGTGCAAACATTTGGCCAGCTGCCGCACAAGCAAGAAATTGTCCTGAATATTTCTCCCTTTGACAAATGCACTCTGATTTTTGGAGACCAAATCAGGGAGAAACGGAGCCAGACGGTTAGCCATGATCTTTGCAACCAGCTTGGCGAAGCTATGAATGAGACTAATGGGCCTATAATCCTTGACCTGTAGAGGGTCGACCTTTTTGGGTAGAAGAGTGATGAAAGCAGTGTTAAGCAATCTGAATTTGAATACATGACCCCTCTGAATGGCCTCGAGGGCCTGCATTATGTCATCTTTTATAAATTCCCAACAGGATTTATAGAATCTAACTGTGAAACCATCCGGTCCGGGGGCCTTATCCGGAGGCAAGGATTTGATAGCAGCCCAAACCTCGTCCATGGAGAATGGCGTATCCAGGGCCGATAGATCCTGTTGATGCTGAAAATGGAAGGCAGGAAGGTTCAGGCTGTAAGATCTCTCCACTGCCGAACCAAGGAGGTGCTCATAAAACTCAGAAGCAGCAGCAAGCTTGCCCTCTTGCGAAGAGACCATAGAGTCGCCAACCTGAAATTTGGGGATAAAATTCTTCTTTTTTCTGTAACGGGCCTGCTGGTGGAAAAAGGATGTGTTAGCATCGCCTTCACGCAGGTAGAGGATCCTAGAACGCAGCCGGGCAATAGTTCGTTCCAGAGATGCGAGGCCAAGACAATGCAGCTTTAGCTTCTTCCTCAGCCATTCTTCCCCCGGGTCAAGGTTCCTGGAATCTCTGGCAATTTCAAGACGATGCAGTACCTCCTTGGCCATTTCAAGCTGCAGCTTAACATTGCCGACCTTTCTTTGACTCCATTTTTGGAGGCCTTTGGATAGACGCTGCAACTTGAGGAACACCCGCTCGACCGCGCAAAGAGATTGCACAGATTGCACAGGAGCCGACCAGTTTTGTTGCACCGCCTCACAGAACCACGGGAGCTTCGGCCAGAAACTCTCAAAATGGAAACGTCGCCTGCCACGGGAGGCGACCTTCAGCCCCAAGATGAGGGGGCAGTGATCTGAAACGGTTGACGCAGAACTCTGGAGAACGGAATCCGGGAAGATAATGTCCCAATCAGAACAGCAAAAGGCCCGATCGAGCCTCACCAAAGTAGGAGAAGCTCTTTCATTTGACCAAGTAAACTTTCGTCCCAACAGTGGAATTTCCATAACCTCAGTGTCATCCAAGAAGCGACGAAATCTTCCCATCAACGCCCGATTCAGGTTTGCATTATTCTTATCAATTGCCTGATAAATTAAGTTGAAATCACCAGCGACCAGCCAGGGGCCCGAACACAAGGCACGCACATCTCTCAGCTCCTGGAGGAACAATACCTTCTCCTCATCTTCTTGAGGACCATACACACCAGTAACCACCAGTTTCGCCCCTCTTGCTTAGAGAAGAGGACGGAAACCGAGAAGCGATCGACCCGTGAGGCCAGGGCTTGACAGACAGAGCTTTTCCAAGCGATCAGAACACCCCCTCTAGTGCCGTGGGCAGGCAGAGCAATAAATTTGTCGTAGCAAGAACCACAAACAGAAAGGAGCATCCCTGAAGACATGACAGCAACCTTTGTTTCTTGAAGGCACACCACATCAGCATTAACAGACAGAATAACATCCCGAATAGCATTGCGACGGCCCTGCTGATTAAGGCCCCGCGCGTTCCAAACGAGGATTGAAGAGGGATTCATTGGAAGAAACTTGACAGGGACGACCACAAGAAGCATCAGCAAGAGATAGACAGGACGTCTGCAGCACGAACCTGGTCGCCGTCCTCCGCCCTCCAGCCGAAAAGAGCCGCCAAAGCAGAGAGGTGAGCGCCGGTGAGGGGGTTCTCAAAAAGCTTGCTGTATCTTTCCAGATCTTCATGACCAACCTTCTCTGAATTTGAGGAAATCCCAAGGCACTTGATCACCCGCCTCTGGGCATCATTCAGAATTGGCCCCGGGGAGCAAGGGCCCACCCCAGCGACCCGCCGACTGCGTCGGGGGAGGGACGCTGGGGGACGGGGCCTAGAACGCCCCTTGGGGGCGGCCGGCTGAGGCAGCAGCTGTTGCACGGGCTTGGTGATGTTGGAGATGAATTGCTGCAGAGCGGAACTATCCCCGGCGGCGGGCTGGGCGGGAGACCTGGAGCGCCGGCGCCGCCTGAAGTAGACCGAGAGGGGCCGCGGACGGGTAGAGACCGCAGGCACCCGCGGGGCGTCCGAGGAAGCAACCGCCACGACCGGAGTAGCCGGAGCATGTCCAACCGAGGCAAGTAGTTGCGCGACCGCCGAGTCCGGGACCAACCCAACCAAGGCAACCGGCCCAGAGACTTGAGGATCAGCGTCGTCGTCCAACGAAGTCAGCCTAAGAGGCTCAACCTCAGAGGGCCCAGCGCCAACCGAGGGAGCTAGCTCGAGAGGCTCAACCTCAGAAAACAGGCCACTCAGCCTATCACCAGGGGCCGGGGCGGCATTAAGCACAAGAGCCATAGGGGATCCACCAGGAGCGGAGGAGATCTCATCTGCACAGGGCCCGAAGGAGGCCGCAGCCGCTTGGGGCATCACGCAGCAGTCAAGGCCCGCGTCCTCCCTGGGGAAGGAGGAAAACACCTCGGGGAGGCCGACCGCTGCCATCCCATCAATGCATGGCAAGCGCCCCGAACCGCCAACGGACGACGATTGCATGGGAGAAACGCCCGACCCGAAGCGTCTCAGCACCGGGGAAGCTGCCGCACTGCATGCACCCACCGGACGTGGGCCCAATCGAGAGCAGATTGGCGCGTGAGGACCGTCGCCGGGGGGCGCCGACTCGGCTCCGGAAGACTGCGACAGGGAGGGGGCAGCCGGAGCACCACGACGTAGCAGAGAAACACCGCCACCATCGCCACTGCCAGCCGGGGCGGGGGGCGGTGACGGAGGGGGAGCCGGCACGGACGCCGGGGAGGCGAACGAAGCCTTGATCTCAACGGGATACGACAAGGTCCTAAGCACTTGCGGATCACCCCCGTGAGACAGGGACGGTTCTCCGACAAGCAGCTCCATGACCGGAGGGAGGAGCTCAGGCCTTGTGCACCAGGCCCGCAGGCGGAAGACGTCCCGCCGATTGAAGGTGTCAGGATGGATTTCACGAACCAAGCAGAACTCATTGAGGAGCTAATCAGCCGTGGACAGCTCCCAGGCGTGCGCCGGGATGCCACGGATCACAACATCCACCTCACCGGCGCAAACCAGACCATTGGAGCGGTAGAAACGGGACCAGCGCATGATATGGAGCCTGAGGGAGGGCGAGATGAAAGGTTGCCCGCCGTTGTAGACGCGATCAGCAGAGGCCACGTCCGGGAGGATGAGGAGGAAACTTGCAGGCGAGTCCCGCCGTACGATCAACACCTCCCCCGATAGGTTAAACCTTGAGGCGATCAGCGTCTTGAGGAGCTCAACGGAGAGACCGGAGCACTCACCCACGACAGTGGCAACAAGGGCACGGCGAAGATCATCCTCATTACCATCCAGACCAGGCGAACGAACGATGACGCGCTGAGGAATTCTCCTCGAAGCATCCGCCTCCGCCCGGCCCACGACGTCACCAGAGGACACCGGGGGCGGGGAAGCAGCCTCGTCCACAGCACTGGAAGAACGAGTCGTGGAAGGGGGGCGTTCGCAACGACCACCAGAACGCCGCCGACGAGCCCGACGACGCTTCCAGCGGCCACGATCTCCAACCACGCCTACGCAGACATCCTGCACCGGCCTGGCAGCTGCCGGCGCGGGGAAAGGCGAGCGCCTGCAGGCGGAGGCACGACGCGGCGCCACACCATCTTCGTCGCCGGCCGGACAGGAGCAGGACGCGCCGCAGCAGCCGACCGGCGAGAGCACGCCGCAGAGCGGTACCCAGAAGCCCTGCAGCACAGGCAGCGCGTGGGGCGACGGCACACGGCAGCACGATGCGACGGCGACAGACAGTTGAAACACTTTCCCCTCAGGACCTCAGGAACTGGCCGACGGGGATGACGCGGCGGTCGAAGACGCCTCCGGCGGGTCCGCCGGCTTTCATACACCTCCCATCCGTCGGCGGGCTCGGAGGAGATAAGCACGTCACGGTAGCTAGCCTGGCCAGAGACCTTAGGGCCTCCAACCGAGACCGAGAAGGCAGGACTGGAGTCCCTCCACCTTTGCGCCTTAGAACGGCCGGAAGGAGCAGGGGAGCGGGAAGGAGAACCCGGCGCCCGGGAGGACTGGGTGACGAGCCCGGGGGTAGGAACGGTCTTGAGGGTGGCCGCCGGCACCGGGGTGGACGCCGACGTGGGGCACTGGGAGGTTGAGGCGCCGGGGGGGGGGGGGAGGGGTGCGGAAGGGAGAGGGAGAGGCTCCATCCTTGGCCAAGCTAAAAAGCAAATAAAAATGCAAAATACCCCAATCATTTCTTTTACTAAAGGATATATATGCATACATGTACTCCCTCCAATCACTAGTGATTTGGACGTCGGCATAGTTGCAAAACATGGCTTTCACCACCAATATCTATTGTAATATAATATTGGAAATCTTATTAAAATTATTTTAGTGTGAAAGTGCTTTTCAAGACAAATCTACGTAACATTTTCACATGTCAAACTTAAATATTCATAAAGATATTGATAACTAAAGTTTTAAAAAGTGCATAACATCACCTATTTTTGACTGTAGGGGTACTAGTTAAAGGGTAACTTTTAAAAATAGCATAATTTGCTAATGCTGAACTTTATCTAGAAACCGATGTGGCCTTGACTTGTTGCATAGGAGTGCTAGATTATCTTTTGTTGTTTGCAACAACTTTATCTAAATGGATCCAATAAGATTATTGTACTATATTGCACAGAACATGTCGACCAAATTTGGATTGCTCGATTTAGCAGCAGGTTTTGCCAAAAATGAATTTATAATGTTGAGGTATGTAGTTTCCGCAATTAGGATTCAGAAGGGTTCATTGCCAAATCTGTCAATGTGGCAAACCTTGGTTAGAATATATGGGATAGTGAGACTGCAAATGGAGCGCGTGCAGTGTACACTGTACAGCAATAACAACAAAGCCTTTTGTCCTAAGCAAGTTGGGGTAGGATATAGATGAAACCCAATGAGAGCCAAAAAAGAGGGTATAATATATAAACAAGAGTAAAAAAGTATTCATAATATTAATAATAGTAGGTCATCCGAGGTCAGGGTTTGGATATGGATTGCTAATTTTCATGTGCTCCTATTGAAAGATAATTCTTTGGATACATTCCAATTGTTCAAGTCTCTCTTTACTGCTTTCCCCCACATCATATATATACTGTAGTGACACATTTATACACCGATTTAACTTTATTTTGTTGGCATCTTTCTTATTTTCCCTTTTTTGCTTTATTATCATCATTGTCAGGATGATGTGAAATTTTACCTAACAAACAACCTTTTCATCTATCATGCCAACCAACTGATCCTGTCCAAATTATTATTCAGATCCGATTATGTAACGTCCTTGTGTCCTGGAACATCGACAAGCAGCAAGCGTATTAACAAATGCCAAGCAATAAGGTTCAGTGCACATCATTTCCCTATCTTTGATTTGGTTCTGACTTCTGAGGAATTGTGGGTGTTTATGGGAGCAGCTCCCGTTATGATTACTATTATGGCAATGCTTGTTGTCTGGAATATTCTTTTTATTTTATTTTATGATGTTATGAAAAGGCTAAACATTTTTCCGCCTTTTTTTTCATTAAAATGACTTAGTAGATTTCTCATCCACTAATCGCTTTGTAGAGCATGAAAGTATATAATGTTATAATGTAAAGAAAATTAGAATTCTGCCAAGTGTTTGTTGGAGAAATAAGGAGACATAAGTAAGTAGGAGAAAACAGATATGTAAGTATGGCATGCATAGTGTTGTCAAAGAAAACTAGAATTCTGGAAGTGTTAGTTGAAGAAATAATGAGACATTAATAAGTAGGAGGAAAGCAAATACGCAAGTATGATATGGTAACACAATGCCATGAGCCTAGTTCATGACGGGGTAAAAACTGAAAGAGGCTGGATGGAAACAGCTTGAAGGAGGGAGGCGCAAGGGAGAGTAGATAGATCTGTACTGGGGAAACTAATTCGTTTCCGTCTTGCTTTATTCTGAACATCACATAACCTCTTGTTATGTAGAAGAGAGTCCTAACAATTCTGTCCCCTCCCTTGCCATTTGATCATGAAAGAGTGTCACTTTGGATGTCCTAACGGTCTCTAAACAACTTTGACTAACACGTCTACTGCTTACGCTCATGACACCACAATACCATGTTGAAATCACATCTATCTGATCAAAATAAATGCTGAAACATAAATGCTAATGTTCACTATTCATGCATATGAGATTATTCAATAGATCAGATATGGTAGGTTTACTACTATTCTACATCAGACATATTAGGTTTATGATAACTATTTGTGTTTCTCTGTTTGTTTGTCGTATGTGTATCATTGTTAGCTTCTTGGTATTTATGAAGATGTTTTCATGTACTCTGAATTGTTTAGTGCTATTATCCCATGATGTTAGGCAATTTTCTATTACTGATATGTGATATCAAACTTAAGGCTTGCTAACAAAGCCCAACTTCGCCAAATATGTTGTTATGGTCAGCCAAACGTATCAGCATCGCAAGAGGCAATGTGGTTGACGATAGCACGGGTGCCGGATAAAGATCAGAGGCTCCAGTCGGTTAGGATAAATATTTGATTAGTTGGGTTGTTTAGCAATTAGTTTGGCCGTTAGGATCTTCTGGTTGGCTTAGCTAGTCGGCTATAAGAAGCACGTCATTTGTAGTCCATTGGTTAAACAAGAATCAATAAAGGAGTCTCTTGCCTCATCTCGGTTGCCCCTTGCATCACCGCCAGGTTGCCGCCAAGGCACCTGGATGCCGGGGAGTCAAGCCTTCTGGTCAGCCACCACTACTCCCTTTGTCGCAATTCAGGCCTTACCAATATGGTATCAGAGATGCCAGGCTCCAATGATGGGGATGGGTCTGCGGCGGCAGCGCAGGCACAAGCCATGGATGGAGGCCATGACCAAGATGATGGCTAACATGCAGAAGCAGCTTGGTGACATGGCGTAGCAGATGCCCAACATGTCCTCTTGCATCACCACCATGGAGAAACGCCCCATGGAGGCTGCATCTTCCGCCGTTGCCGAGCATAGTGTGCTTGCAATTTTCACTACCGTCCCTCCACCAGCCGCTGCACAAACCTCCACCTTCCCTTCGTCGGTCGCTGCACAACCTCCACCCCAGCCTCCAAACACCATCGCCATCCATCATATCTAGTTTCCTCGCTCCCCATCCCTCATTCCCATTGAATTGCCATCTCCATCCACTCCACAGCTCCAAGCCACCATCGATCCTGCATAGCACCAACCGCCGCTTGTCAGCGGCCAATACGGCGTTCCCGGATTCCATAAGCTCGAGTTCCCCACATTCGATGGGAAGGAGGATCCACTCGGGTGGTTAAACCGGTGTGATCAATTCTTCCGTGGCCAGCGAATGATGAAGACAAGGTCTGGATCGCATCATACCACCTCACCGGCATCGCCCAGCGTTGGTACTTCATGCTAGAACGTGATACAGGTACATCGACCTGGGATCGCTTCAAGGAGCCGTGCCACCTCTATTTTGGCCCACCCCTCTACAGCAACAAACTCGGTGAGCTTGCACGCCTGCCATTCCACGGTACGGTTGATGATTATCAGGAGAAATTTTTGGCACTTCTTTGTCGCGTAGGTCAACGTCGACCGCTCCAACAAGTCTAGCTGTTCATGACCAGCCTACCCGAGCAAGTCCGTATCGATGTTGAGCTCCACGACCCCAGGACATCCAACAAGCCATGAGTCTCACGCACGCCTATGAGCGCCAGACTCAGGTCATCGACGGGACGTCGCAGCAGCAGCTTGGGCGGTCCGCGCCATGCCCTAGTGGCCGCGTGTCGACGCCCATTCCGGTGGCACCTAAGCATGCGACCACACCCGCGACACCATCGACCGCATCGGCCACGCCGCCACATCCCTTCCGGCGGCTCACGCAGGCCGAGCTCACGGAGCGATGAGCAATACATTCACGGCCACTGTTGCCTGATGGGATAAGTCCTTGTGCACTGCATGGTCTTTGTGGGGCTGCCACATGGTGGTCTTGCTGCCCATATGCTTTAGGACAGCATCTAGGACACTAGGACAGCATCTAGGACAGCATCTTAGACTAGAGGACAGCATCTAGGACAGCATCTTAGACTAGCATCTTAGACTAGAGGACAGCATCTAGGACAGCATCTTAGACTAGCATCTTAGACTAGCATCTTGGCATATGCTTGGCTGGCCATGGGCCTATAAATATGTATCCCCAACCCCTCAGGTTGGCATGGTATTTGTGTGAGAAATAAAGAAAAAATTGCCCCAACTCCTAGTGTCATCCTCTCTCGATGAGAGTAAGAATTCAGCTACTACCAAGAGTAAGAATTCAGCGACTAACAAGTGGTATCAGAGCCTGTCTATCCTGTAGCCTGAGCATCTCCTGCTCATCTCCCCCCTCAGCCTCGCAGCAGCCCCAGCTAAGAGCAGCAGCAGCCCCGGTTGCTCCTGCTCACCCCTCTCCCTCTGCGCAGAGCAGCAGTAGCTCGTCTGAAGCAGCCCTCTCCCCACGCAGCAGCCCTCCCCCGGTAGCGCGTCATGTCCGCAGGGCAGTCTCAGCGCTCGGTCGCCTCGAGCACGCGGCGTCGGCAGGAGGCCGAACTTGCCGCGGCAGAGGAACGCGAGCGAGCGGCGGCAGAGACCG
Organism: Phragmites australis; assembly: GCF_958298935.1. Taxonomy (NCBI): domain Eukaryota; kingdom Viridiplantae; phylum Streptophyta; class Magnoliopsida; order Poales; family Poaceae; genus Phragmites; species Phragmites australis. Next base: position 12,574,958 of record NC_084936.1, on the reverse strand, counting down.
CTGCGGCGGCGGCAAGGGCGTCGAGGCTGGCAGCGGCGGAGCTAGCAGTAGCCAGAGCGGAGGCAGAAGCAGAGGCGGCGGCGGTTGCAGCGCGTGCGGCGGCAGCGGAGGTCGAGGCTCTGCGCGGCAGCACCGGCAGCTCCATTTCTGCTGACAACAGCGCCGACGCGGACCTCGAGCTGCCGGAGGCAGAGGCAGCGCGAGAGCGGGCGGCACAGTGGGCAGCGGCGCACGCCCACGAGCGGGGCAGCAGCCCAGACAGGCGCGGACGCGCCGGCGGCGCTCCTGGAGGAGGCGCGCACGCCGGCGGCGCTCCTGGAGGAGGCGCGCACGGCAACGGTGGCGGACGGGTCGATGGAGAGCGCGGCCTTTACAGGCGGCGTGGCTCTCTCTCCCCGGATCGGTACCGTGGTCACCACGGGTTTCAGGCTGTTGTCAGAGACGTCGGCCCCGGCGGTGGGTGGCCTACCCTCACTAAGACCAACTACGTCGAGTGGGCTGCGGTGATGAGGGTAAAGCTCCAGGTGCGGCACATGTGGGAGGCAGTCCGGTACGGTGACGTCGACTACGACCAGGATCGACGGGCGCTGGATGCCCTCATCGCAGCAGTCCCGTCCGAGATGCAGTTCTCGCTTACCAATAAACGGACTGCCAAGGAGGCTTGGGACGCCATCGCTGCGGCACGCATCGGCAGCGACCGCGCCCGCAAGTCCACACTGCGGGCACTTCGCAAGGAGTGGGAGAACCCGGCCTTCAAGCCAGGTGAGGACGTTGATGACTTTGCTCTCCGTCTCAGCACTCTGTTGCAGAAGATGGTGCAGTTCGGCGATGACACCTACGGCGAGGAGAGAGCTGTCGAAAAGCTCTTCCGTTGCGTCCCCGAGAAGTACAAGCAGATGGCTCGCTCGATCGAGTCTCTGCTGGATCTCTCCACGATGTCGATCGAGGAGGCGATAGGTCGCCTCAAGGTCGTCGACAGCGATGAGCCACAATCTCTCTCGGGGCCCATCACCACTGGCGGGAAGCTCCTTCTCACTCGGGAGCAGTGGGATGCCTGCCAGGGTGACCGGAGGAAGGGGGAGCCTTCTTCCACGACAGGCGGCCGCAAGCGTGGCAAGCCGCGCAAGGCGCGCAGAAACGCCCAGGCCGGGGCGCGAGGACGTGCCGAGGGTGATGCCCGCGGAGGCGCCCAGGGCGGCGCCGCCGGCAAGCACAAGCCGGCACGAGACGACACTTGCCGCAACTGCGGCCGGCTTGGCCATTGGGCCAAGGACTGTCGTCAGCCACGACGCGGCCAGGCCCACGTCGCACAGGCGGAGGAGGAGGAGCCGGCTCTGTTCATGGCTCATGCGAGCATAGAGCTACCTCCAGCGGCACCGGCCGCAGCGGCTCTCCTCCACCTTGACGAGCCAAAAGCACACGCCCTCCTCGGCGACGGCTCCGGCAACGACAAGACTGACAGGTGGTGCCTCGACACCGGCGCCACCCATCACATGACCGGTCGACGGGAGTTCTTCACCGAGCTTGACTCTAGCGTCCGAGGCTCCGTCAAATTTGGGGATGCCTCCGGCGTGGAGATCATGGGCGTCGGTTCCGTCATCTTCACTGCCGTGTCTGGTGAGCACAGGCTGCTCACCGGAGTCTACTACATTCCCGCGTTGAGGAACTCTATCATCAGCTTGGGACAGCTGGATGAGAACGGTTCGCGCGTGGTTGTTGAGGATGGAGTCATGAGGATTTGGGATCGCCGTCGTCGCCTTCTTGCCAAGGTAACCAGAGGCACAAATCGACTCTACGTCCTTAACGTGCAGGTGGCACAACCCCTCTGTCTCGCCGCTCGTCGGGACGACGAGGCATGGCAGTGGCACGAGCGAAGCGGGCACCTTCACTTCGAGGCTCTGAAGCGGCTCAGTGCCGCAGAGATGGTGCGAGGCCTGCCGTGCCTCGACCATGTGGAGCAGCTCTGCGACGTCTGCGTGTTGACGAAGCAGAGGCAACTCCCTTTTCCCCAGCGGGCGAGCTTCCGAGCCAAGGAGAGGCTCGAGCTTGTGCACGGGGACTTGTGCGGCCCGGTGACACCGGCCACACCGGGAGGACGACGCTACTTCCTGCTGCTCGTCGACGACCTCTCCCGCTACATGTGGGTGATGGTCCTCGGCAGCAAGGGAGAGGCTGCGGACGCCATCAGGCGCGCGCAGGCTGCTGCGGAGGCGGAGTGCGGCCGCAAGCTGCGCGTGCTGCGCACCGACAACGTCGGCGAATTCACGGCGGCTGAATTCGCGTCGTACTGCGCTGATAAGGGCATTCAGCGTCACTACTCCGCGCCGTACAGCCCGCAGCAGAACGGCGTCGTCGAGCGGCGCAACCAGACGGTTGTGGGGATGGCTCGGGCCCTCCTCAAGCAGAGGGGGATGCCGGCTGTCTTCTGGGGAGAGGCGGTGGTGACGGCCGTCTACATCCTCAACCGCTCGCCTACCAAGGCGCTCGACGGCAGGACGCCGTACGAGGCTTGGCATGGGCGCAAGCCGGCGGTCTCCCACTTGCGGGTCTTCGGCTGCCTCGCGTTCACCAAGGAGCTTGGCCACATCAGCAAGCTCGACGACAGGAGCACTCCGGGAGTGTTCATCGGCTACGTGGAGGGCTCGAAGGCCTACCGCATCCTCGACCCGAAGACACAGCGTGTGCACACGGCGCGCGACGTTGTGTTCAACGAAGGGCGAGGATGGGCGTGGGACAAGGCGATGGACGACTGATCGGCTCCGACGTACGACGACTTCACTGTCGAGTACGTCCACTTCGAGGGAGCTGGGGGAGTAGGCAGCTCTTCTTCGACGAGCGTGTCTACCCCAGTCCCCGAGCCTCCACCGACCCCGGCGCCTGCTACTTCGACAGCACCATGTTCTCCAGCCAGGACCTCGGCTGCGATGAGTTCTTCGCCGGCTCCACCACAGCCGGCAACGCCACGCACTCCAGCACCGACAGGCACCTCTCCGGGCGCGTCTACTCCAACACCAGCTCGTGTCGAGCACAGCCCGGTTGAGCTCGCTACTCCGCTCTCTCACGACGAGGAGCGCATCGACGCGTACCACGACGGCGAGCCGTTGCGGTACCGTACGATGGAGAACCTTCTCGGCGACCAGCCGATGCCGGGACTGGTGCCTCACGATCTGGAGGCGCAGTTGCACCTTGCGTGTGACGACGGCGAGCCTCGGTCGTTTGCAGAGGCCGAGAGACACGCGGCATGGCGCGCCGCGATGCAGTTGGAGATGGATGCGGTTGAGAAGAACCGCACCTGGGAGCTTGCTGACCTCCCTCGTGGTCACCGAGCGATCACCCTTAAGTGGGTGTTCAAGCTGAAGAGGGATGAAGCCGGCGCCATCGTCAAGCACAAGGCTCGCTTGGTGGCACGAGGTTTCGTGCAGCAGGAGGGGGTCGACTTCGACGACGCCTTCGCTCCCGTGGCACGGATGGAGTCCGTGCGACTCCTCCTTGCGCTAGCTGCCCAGGAGGGCTGGCGTGTTCATCACATGGACGTCAAGTCGGCGTTCCTTAACGGCGACTTGAAGGAGGAGGTCTACGTGCACCAGCCGCCGGGATTTACGATCCCCGGCAAGGAGGGCAAGGTGCTCCGCCTGCGCAAGGCCCTCTATGGCTTGCGGCAGGCACCGAGGGCGTGGAATGCCAAGTTGGATTCCACGCTAAAAGGGATGGGCTTCGAGCAAAGCCCGCACGAGGCGGCCATCTACCGACGAGGCAGTGGAGGAACTGCTCTGCTGGTGGGTGTCTACGTCGACGACTTGGTGATTACCGGCACCAAGGATGCGGAGGTGGTAGCATTCAAGGAAGAGATGAAGGCCACCTTCCAGATGAGTGACCTGGGACCTCTCTCCTTCTACCTGGGGATCGAGGTGCACCAGGATGACTCCGGGATCACGCTTCGACAGACCGCCTACGCCAAGCGCGTCGTTGAGCTAGCTGGGCTCACCGACTGCAACCCAGCTCTCACTCCGATGGAGGAGAGGCTGAAGCTGAGCCGCGACAGCACGACGGAGGAGGTGGACGCTACGCAGTACCGGCGTCTTGTGGGGAGCCTTCGCTACCTCGCCCACACACGGCCGGACTTGGCATTCTCCGTCGGCTACGTTAGTCGGTTCATGCAGCGACCGACGACGGAGCACCAGCAGGCTGTGAAGAGGATCATCCGCTACGTTGCGGGGACTCTCGACCACGGCCTCTACTACCCTAGGTGCCCTGGGGTGGCACACTTCGTCGGGTACAGCGACAGCGACCACGCCGGCGACATCGACACCAGCAAGAGCACGAGCGGGATCCTCTTCTTCCTCGACAAGTGCCTCGTTAGCTGGCAGTCGGTCAAGCAGCAGGTGGTGGCCCTGTCTAGCTGCGAGGCCGAGTACATAGCGGCCTCCACCGCTTCGACTCAGGCGCTCTGGCTCGCTCGACTGCTTGGTGATCTCCTCGGCAGAGACACTAGAGCGGTGGAGCTCAGGGTGGACAGCAAGTCCGCTCTAGCCCTGGCAAAGAACCCCGTTTTCCATGAACGGAGCAAGCACATCCGGGTGAGGTACCATTTCATCCGAGGCTGTTTGGAGGAAGGGAGCATCAAGGCGAGCTACATCAACACCAAGGATCAGCTTGCGGACCTGCTCACTAAGCCTCTTGGGAGGCTCAAGTTCCTTGAGCTCTGCTCCAGGACCGGGATGGTTCAACCTTCCCACAAGACGACGCACAAGACTTAGGGGGAGAATGATGGGATAAGTCCTTGTGCACTGCATGGTCTTTGTGGGGCTGCCACATGGTGGTCTTGCTGCCCATATGCTTTAGGACAGCATCTAGGACACTAGGACAGCATCTAGGACAGCATCTTAGACTAGAGGACAGCATCTAGGACAGCATCTTAGACTAGCATCTTGGCATATGCTTGGCTGGCCATGGGCCTATAAATATGTATCCCCAACCCCTCAGGTTGGCATGGCATTTGTGTGAGAAATAAAGAAAAAATTGCCCCAACTCCTAGTGTCATCCTCTCTCGATGAGAGTAAGAATTCAGCTACTACCAAGAGTAAGAATTCAGCGACTAACATTGCCAGCGCCTGTTCTACATCAAAGTCTTCGACTACGATTACGACGGTGGGCCGAACACTGTTTTGGAGTCTGGCTCCGACACGCCAGTGGTGTCCCTTCATGCCCTCACCGGCATCCGCACAGAGGATACCATGTAGGTCTGCGTCACCATCAACGGTCATGAGCTCGTGGCCCTCCTCAAGACCGACTCAACTCATAATTTCATCAACGAATCGGTGGCTTAGAGCGTTCAGCTGCCTGTCTTGCCAAACGCTGGTCTGCATGTCGCGGTGGCAAACATGGACTAAGTGGCGTGCGAAGGGCTGTGCCATGACATGCACGTGCGCATCGGCCTGGAAGATTTCACCGTCAACTGCTACACCATTCCTCTTGAGGGCTATGATGTTGTGCCGGGTGTCCAATACCTGTGCACGTTGGGGCCGATCCTCTGGGATTTTGAGGCCTTATGCATGGCGTTCTAGCGCAGTGATCGTCATGTTTTCTGGAAAGGACTTGGATCTCCCGGCGTCGACATCCGTGGCGAGACCACCTCTATGCATCTCTTGCCAGGGACAGTGCCGGTGGCCGTGTGGCCATACCGCTACCCTCAGTTACAGAAGGACAAGCTCGAACGACAATGTGCTGCCATACTCGCTGAAGGAATCATCCGCCCTAGCACATCGGCCTTCTCTGCTCCAGTACTGTTGGTCAAGAAGCAGGACAATTCGTGGAGCTTTTGCTTCGATTACTGAGCGCTCAACGAGAAGACCGTGAACGAATATCCCATTCCGGTGGTCGACGAATTACTCGACGAGTTGCACGGTGCCAAGTACTTCACCAAGCTCGACCTTCGCTCTGACTACCACCAAGTTCGTGTGCACCCAGCTGATGTCGAGAAGACGACATTTTGAACACATCACGACCACTTTGAGTTCCTCGTGATGCTGTTCGGGCTAACCAACGCATCAGCGACATTTCAAGGGTTGATGAATGACGTGTTGTGGCCTTTTCCCTGTCGATTTGCCCTTGTATTTGATGACATCTTGATATATAGCTCGTCCTGGTCGGAGCATTTGCATCATGTCAAGGCTGTATTGGAGCTTCTACGGGCGCACTCTCTTCCTCAAACACTCCAAGTGCACGTTCGACACCAACTCGGTCTCCTACCTCGTCCACATTATCTCGGCGGACGGAGTGTCGATGGTCGGCGACATGGTGCGGGCGGTAGTCTCCTGGCCAATGCCACGCTCAGCTCAGGGGTTGCGCAGATTCCATGGCCTTGCTGGGTATTACCGCAAGTTCATCCAAGATTTTGGCATCATTGCAGCTCCTCTCACCAAGCTGCTCAAGAAGGAAGCCTTCCATTGGTCACCACAGGTGGATACGGCGTTCCAAGCCCTCAAAAACGCTCTGTTCATGGCACACGTCCTCCAGCTTCCGGCCTTCGACAAACCGTTCATCGTGGACTGCGACGCCTTCGGCATCGGCTTCTGCATGGTGCTGCACCAAGGGGTGAGACTGCTAGCATTCTTCAGTCGGCCCTTCGCGGCGCGCCATAGCAAGCTAGCAGCTTATGAGTGCGAGCTCATCGGGTTGGTGCAAGCGGTGTGCCATTGGTGGCCATACCAGTGGGGGGGTGTCGCTTCATCATCCGCACCGACCACTACAACCTAAAGTTTATGCTGGACCAGCGCTTCTCCACCATACCACAACCTCAGTGCATTAGCAAGCTCTTCGGCTTTGACTTTGCTATGGAACATCAGCCAGGACGCCTGAACACGGTGGTTGACGCTCTCTCGCGCTGTGACGTGGACCAGAGCACTCTCCTTGCTGTCTTTGGATCGACGTTCAAGCTCTACGATGACATCCGACGCGAGGTCGACACCAATCCGGACATGGTGGCCGTTTGCGGCCAGATTCTAGCCGGTGACCACGGTGAGCCATGGACCATGGTGCCTGCAGGACGGTCTCATCTTGCTTGGGCGTCGTGTATTCCTGGCAGCTTTGTCGCCCTTGCTTCCAGTTCTACTTGAAGTCGCCCGCGCCGCTAGTCACGAGGGGATTCAGAAGACATTGCACATGCTATGTGTTGATTTTCATATGCCTCATGACCGTGGCCTTGTCCGTGATTTCGTGCGCGCCTGTACAATGTGCCAACGAAACAAGATGGAAGCCCTGCACCCCGCTGGTCTTCTCCAGCCCCTCACCGTGCCGTCTCAAATATGGGAGGATATCTTGATGGATCTCGTCGAGGGCCTGCCCAAGGTCCATGGCAAGTCGGTTATCCTCACGGTGGTTGACCGGTTCTCGAAGTACGCTCACTTCATTGCGCTCGGCCACCTGTACACGGCGTCGTCATTTGCTCGCGCCTTCTTTGACGGAATCGTGCGGTTGCATGGGTTTCCCAACTCCATTGTGAGTGATTGAGACCCCATCTTCACTAGCAACCTCTGGTGTGATTTGTTCAAGATAGCCGGTGTCCGCCTCCACATGAGCACGACATTCCACCCGCAGTTCGATGGCCAGTCTGAGACCGTGAACAAAATCATAGCCATGTATCTGTGTTGCATTGGCGATCCCCTGCGTGCTTGGCTAGAGTGGCTGCCTTAGGTAGAATTCTGCCACAACACGCGTTCCACTTTGCCCTGCGCACAACGCCCTTTCAGGTTGTCTGGTCGTGGGCTACTAGCACTTGTTCCATTCTCCCCCGGCACGGTCCGGACGGCGACGACTGAAGGGATGATGCACGATCACGATGCCTTTCTTGCGGAAGTACGAGAGCGACTCCTTCAGGCCCAACAATATGCCAAGAAGTACTACGACGAGCACCACCACGAGCTGCAATTTAACGCTAGGGACTAGGTCTGGCTTCGTCTTCTTCATCGCCAAGCTCCGTCTCTGGGGCTTGATTTGCCGGCAAGCTTGGACCTTGATACACCGGTCCGTTCCAAGTGGCAGCTTGCGTCGGCTCCGTCGCGTATCGTCTTCATCCGCCAGAGGGTGCGCGGCTGCATGACATGTTCCATGTCGGCTTGCTCAAGCCGTTCCATGGAACACCACCATCATCATCCCCTGCTCTGCTCCCCATTGAGAACGGACGCACGCTGCCAACACCAAGAGTGAGTGCTACGTGCAAGTCTGCGTCGAGGTGTTTGGCACGTCCTGGTGCAGTGGAGTGGCATGGCTGAGGCGGACGCAAAGTGGGAACCCGTGGACACATTTCGGACATCCTTCCCAGACTATCAGCTCGAGGACGAGTTGTTTCTCGTGTACGGGAGAGATGTTATGGTCGGCCAAATGTATCAGCGTTGCAAGAGGCAGCTTGGCTGAGGACAGCACGGGTGCCGGATAAAGATCAGAGGTTCCAGTCGGTTAGGATAAAGATTTGATTAGTTGGGTTGTTTAGCAATTAGTTTGGTTGTTAGGATCTTCTGGTTGGCTTAGCCGGTTGGCTATAAGAAGCACATCATTTGTAGTCCATTGGTTAAGCAAGAATCAATAAAGGAGTCTCTTGCCTCATCTCGGTTGCCCCTTGCATCGCTGCTAGGTTGCCACCACGGCACCTGGATGCCAGGGAGTCAAGCCCCGCCCTCCAGTCAGCCACCACCACTCCCTCTGTCGCAATCTAGGCCTTACCATGTGTATGTTTTGCATTTTATTGGACAGCTAATTTTCAGTTCCCTTTCCTCTTTAGTATACTGCCATTCTGTCCCTTTCTTTATAGGATTTTTATCTATGTGCCCGAGCTTTGCAATGCATGTGAAACACATATTACAATTTTTGATCTGCATTTCATAACAGGGAGATGGTTTCGCTACCACTGGAAGACCGCCTGAAGAAATGGTTTACTGAGGTTATATATGAGATGCTCCCATCTCAACGAATGCTTGGAACTCTAATGCGATTTTGAATAAGAAAAACCTGTTGAGGTTGTTTTCTAATTTTTCTATTTCACTTTCACTTGCTTGAAATAGGTCTCAGAAGTAAATCAATTTGATGCCCTAATGCACCTTGCTCCAACCTATTCAGAGGAAGAGGTTTTGAAAGTGCTTCCAGGGTATGCAGACTTGGTGCGTGGTTTATGGGTTTGTAAAAGTTCTTTGTTGTTTGATGATGGATATGCTTCCAAAAGAGATAGAGTTCTTCTTGAATTTACGAAAAAGGACTCCATCCCTTCAAATATCCTAGACAAAGTGATCAAACTGGACGACCCTAGGAGGAAGAGGATATTATTTCCATTGTGTAGAAGACGTGGAATTCTGAAGGATTATAAATTTATATCTGCAGCAGATTTGTCCTTTCTAAAACGCTATCCTCATGTAGTCAATGAGCAAGAGCGTGCTTGGTCCGCTCGTGAGATAGCTATCCTCCATGACACCCATGAGATGTGCAGTACTGTGTCAAGGAAGACCAAGAATTCAACAAGTCCTAATGTTCCTTCAAAAGGGCCTCATCCAAATATGAGCAAGGGCAGGGACGGCTCTGCTCAAGGAAATGAAAACCATGTGCACTCTGTTTTGGATACTGTTTTCACTGCCAATAAAGTTCGCAGGTCAGTGTGTACAAATTTGCAGGTTGCCTTGGCTGTTAATCTTTTCTGGTTCACAAAAAAAATATATCATTCCAGTATCTTGTGACCTTTAAGCGTAGATCCATTCATAGTCCTCAGCTCTAAATGGCTACTGTACATTGTTTCCTTGATACTCTAGCTTATTTAATTTAATATCGTATCAACAAATATTTATGTGTCACATGTATATTGGATAGGTGCCAATTAATGGTGAAGTGAGATGTAAGATGGAGGAGATGATGACGTGCTGTAGTGTTTATCCATTTTTTGATAATTATCTAATTTTCCTGGCAATCTATAATCTTAACATGGCTAGGTTATCTAATGTTTGAGGGTTTAGCTGAATAATCACGCATTTACAAATTTGCCATGAGTAATACCAAAATAAGCAGTGTGCTATTGATTTATTGTTGTATACAAACTATAATTGTACAGTATTAGGCAGGAGAGAACGTTGTTTCATCCCACCATGGCCTAGCAGAGGTGTACAGGGTCCTTCACGTTAGGTGTGGCTGAGGGTGCTTTAAGTCTGACACTGGTGTAATGATGTTAGTTCTAGTGGTATACAAACTATAGTTAACTATTGGGGGCTAAATGGGAGAGCATGCCATTGCACAGAGACAATGGTAAGCCTGAACAGAGGTGAGGCTCTGGGTGACTGGGTCTCTGTAAGCCTTACAACTGTGTTAGTTATTATTGCATACAAACAAATATGGATACTATTAGGGACTAAATGGGAGAGCATACATTTACATGCAGACATAGTAAGCCTGAACTGGTGAGGTTCTCAGTCTAGGACACATGTAAATAGCAGTTTTTTTTTGTTACAACAAACTAGTATAAAAGTTGTTGAAATTTGTGGATTCGCATTGCATTAGTAGTTAATACTACCTTATTTTCTATATTTGCTAGTATAATTACAGATTTTAATGCTAGCAAATAGATGCCCTCAAATGTTATGTACAATGTATGGACAAGTATACATATCTTTTTGTAGATTATGTAAGAGCAAGTGTTCTCAGTGCTAAAAACCACACTAACCTCTGGCTTCCTCATTTTCATTGTCTGTATTTTATGCTCTTTTTCTATTTGTATCAGCAGACTCCTCTAGTCTGTACTGTACTGTTTCCTGTTTGCATCATTGGACTCTTCAATTCTAATATTAATGGATACCTGTTCACTGTAGCATGCAGGCAGTTGTTAGAGACTTGCGGCAGTTAGCTGCAAAATATGCTTCCAATAGGAAGGATGGACCAAAGCTGCAAGCTCTGGCCAATGCTGCAAAATCTTGTGCTTCACTTCCTCATAAAGAGCTTGATGAGTCGATACGCCTAGTTGCTGTTCATGTTCATGGTGTATATGTTGCAAAGCATGAGGATAAGAATTCTCTACGGTAATGCACTGTGAATTTGAAAATGCATGGAATACCATTTTGATATTGACAGAGTTCTCTATATTTATTTATTCACCTTTCCCCAACAGAAACATACTCATTTTGCTCTTCCTGAGAAAAGACCCCAATGCAACATTGACCAAGCAGGAAATTCTTGCTGCTGCTGCGGAGTATCTAAAAAGAGAAATTACTGATAAAGAGTACCATCAGGTTTGGAATGAAATCACTTATTGTTTTTATGCTGCTCCATTATGTCACTCAAGAACTATTTCCTCCTATCATGAAAACATGACGTTTTGGACATGGTTCGGTCAAACTTTTAAAACTTTAACTAACAATAGCTTTTAAAATATTTAGTTTGGAAACCTTAAAATCATGTGTGTAGATTTGTCTTGAAAAATGTTTTCATGATATAACAAATTTAATGGATTTTATAAATATATTCTAATAGAAAATAGTGGTCAAAACTATGCATTGGAGACCGTATCTTGTCCAAAACATCATGAATTTATGACCGGAGGGCGTAGTTTGGTGCATTATTTGTTGCTCTATAATGCAAACTTTGATGGCCAATTGGGAATCCAATGTTAAGGAGAATATCAACTACATGCCATCAAATAAGTCCCCAATCAACTTGCCATCGAAGAAGTCTTGATTTACTCTATACCATTCTGAATTCAAAAAATTCTTTACTACATACCACTGCCATCAATTGGCCTCTCTTTAGTCTTGTGGACTAATTCGTACTACATACCCCTGTCATCAATTGGCCTCACTTTAGTCTCCGTTTAGCCTTGTGAATGGTCCATTGTACCCTTTTTTTTTCACCTTAGACATCATGGACCACCTGTCATCCGCTCCACCTCCTTTCCGCTTCTTCCCTTCTCCACCCAGGTCCTTCTGCCTGTACGCAAATCCATCCACCCGCCCTCCAATATTTCTTGCCAGTGGTGAAATTGAGGGAGTCACACCCTGTAGCTAGTTTAGATCAGGTTTATTTGCCTTCCGTTTGCATGTCCATGTACTCTCTGAATTTGTTTTTAATTCTGCTTGCTACAAGGACGAAATCAGCCTACACGCACGAAGCTCTAGCTGTCTATACTTAGCCATGGGATTGAATTGCTGGTGTCCATGGGTTGGTGCATGATATGGCCTCGGGTTTGGCAGCTGCCCAGCTAGTGCACCGTGGGCATGGTGACAGTGGTGCAGTGCCACCCAGCTCTGTGCCAATGTGCTGCTGTTCATCCATTGCATCCGGGGCCTGAAGTATGCTCTTCATCACTAACGATGCTATGTTTCTGACAATTGACTACTTGACCAAGTCAGTGTCACAGAACTGAAACTATATGAGGTTGCCTACTATATATCCTTTGTTTGCCAAAGGATTGTGATGTGAAGTTCCGATAGTAGTTATAGCTTTTGTTAGCGTGCAACTTGAGTGTGCATTAAGTATTTCCATACAAGCACCCACTTAAGATTTGTCATGACTAGGGAACCATTCACCACCTTCATGCTTGACGGTTTCCTTGGTATATTGATTTGTTTAACATTTAAAATTTGGTGCCCTTTTGTTACTTTTAGGTTGTGACGGAGATCTGCATGTCTACTGAAGATGGACACTTGGTATTGAAAATTGGTGATGAGCCCTGAGTTTGCTATGATTAGGCTTGTAAATGACAGGTATGTTTTTCTTTTCTTTTATGTAAATATTGTAGTTCATAGCCAACAATGAATGACCAAAAAATGAAGGTAGATGTTAATGAACCATACCATAACATGGAGGTGAGACCATTAAGCCCAATTTTCCTCATTTCCATAAAATGGAAGTGAGACCTTACCTGAAAAGGTCTGTCAGTACTTATGGCGTTTTGTTGCGAAATGGAAGTGGATGTCACCTGATAAACTCTGAGAAAACAGATTTATGGTCTGTCAGTACTAATGGCATTGTGTTGTGAAATGGAAGTGAGATGTCACCTGATAAACTCTGGCAAAACAGAAGACATATTGACATCATGTCGTCGTTGTAAGGTGAACTGGTGGGTAGCTGTGGCTACAATGCAATGCAGCCAGTGGAGACATGTTTCGAGCTACTTTTTTTTATTGATCTAGCTAGTACAAGTACATATTCTCATATGTTCTATGGTGTTAAAAATTGTATAAAAAATCATAGAAACTTGAAGGAAATTTGAGAGATGGCTAGTAGTTGGCTGTGCTTAGGTGAATATTTTGAAATCTGATGTCTTTAACCCTGGCTACCTGGACCACTAGGCCATCGCTTAGGTGTTAGGTGACACCTTGCAACTGATGGTGACCACAATGGCATGAGTAGCAGCAAATAAATCTGGCCATAACAGAGATCACTGAAATCCACAATGGCCACTGCAAAAATTAAGCGAGAAATTAAATCATTAATAAAAAAAGTTCAAGTGGAGCAGAGAGCTGTAAATTTGTAGCATTAGCAAAGCAGAAAGCAGCATAAGGCGACAGAGATCAGATATGATGAGAGGAGCAAAGAAGGGTGAAGTTGAGCATAGAACTAGGTACATGCCAGGGAAGCCACTTACACGTTCATTAGTGGAGAGTGCAGAGGGGCTGCGGAGGCTCCTGGACTATGAGTGGCACCAGCGGCCGTGTGCTCTCTCCCAGACTTGTGTTTGTGCTTAGGTAGCCGAACCAAAATTTTGTCTATGCAAAAACCTAAGTGCCAAATTCTTGCCAGAAAAAAATGATGTTTGATTTGTGACCGACCGAAAGCAAAGTTGGGGTGACCCTCTTGCTAGGCTGGGCACATTAGGGCTTTTTAAACCAAACATGTCCTCTTGGCTGTAAGCGAGCCAAGCTAGGCTTGGCTCGGTTAACTTTTTGAGCTGAAAAGTAGTCTCGGCTCGGGCTTGACAAAGGCTCGAGCCAGCTCGGCTAGCTCGCGAGCCAGGTCTGCCTAGTGTCTTCATGTCACACAAATGAACCAACGAGCCCCTGCTCCTGTGGCCAATGCTACCAAAGGAGGAGAGGGATGGGGGAGAAGAGGGATGGAGGGAGGCGTTGCGCTGTTGTGCCGCCACGCTTGAGGAGCTCTGGGTGAAGAGGCGGAGAGGCGCGGGGTGGGTAGCAGCCATGGGCGCGCGGAGAGGCCACAGGCGAAGAGGCGGTGGGTGGGCTGCGCCACCAAGCGGAAAGGTGGCGGGCAAGAGGCCACCAGCAGGCAGCGCTACCGGGCGGAGAAGTCGTGGCGTTGGGCGGGTAGCGGCAATGGGTAGGTGGAGAGGTCGCGGCGTTGGGCGGGCAGCGATAACTGGTGGGTGGAGAGGTTGGGCCGACGGGCGAGCGGCGGCCATGGGTGGAGAGGTGGCAGGTGGGCGGCGTTGTCGGGCGAAGAAGCGGTGGGTGCGCAACGACCACGGACGGGTGGGGGCTCCGGGAGAAGAGGTGTGGAAGTGGGCTGCTGGTGTGGCTATTGCGCTGGGTCATGCTGCGCTAGGCCACTGGCCGTTGGGGGCTTCGGGCTCGGTGTGGCTATTGTGCTAGGTAGCCTGGGCTCTTGTGGTGCCATGTGGGCTAGGTTGGCTCGTGAGCCAGCTCGAGCTCGGCTCGATTTGCCATTGAGTTGGAGAGGTGGCTTGGGCTCGGCTCGTTTTGCCTCCGAGTCGAGTCGAACCAAGCTGAGCCTTTGCGAGCCCGAGCTGGCTTGCAAGCCTCGGGTTTTATTTCTAGCCCTACTTTAACGGCTTGACCACATTCACCATCCAATAAGTCACTTGCCCAGCAGCTTACCATGGACACAAACTTTAGGCGCAGGCCTATTCTCTGCAGGGTGGGGCAAAGGTTAGGGGTTCATATCTAGTGTTATTGCTATCAGTTCTAATATTTTTTCCAGATCCAGCCAGTAAGGCCGGTTTTTGGTTATCAAATTACAAAATTCATTTTTTAAACAACTTATAAAAAAGCAATAATGTCGTGGGATCTCAGAGGTGGGACCCACATGAAAGCAGGTAGTTTTAAGGAAAAATAGAGCCAACACAAGGGAGGATCGAACCCCAGACCTTCTGCTCGCTAGCAAACCACTTTACAGGCTACGAGCTTGATTATCATAATATTATTGATCTGGACATATTTATAGCTTCAAGAATTCAAACGAACCTGAATTTTTTCGGCAGATAATGCTGCTTCCTTCGGTCCCAGCGGTTTGGCCGGTGCTGACTATTACCAGCAGCTGAAATTGATGAACCTGATTATACCTCGGCCACATTTCCTCCTAGCATTATGCCAATAATTGGACCACTTGACCGAATTATCCATTTTATCAGATGCAAATTTCTCAGTAAATGCTAATCTCTTTTCCATGATTATGTTGACCAGAATTCTTATTCATTGATGATTTCAAACAGAAGATTTTTACCGCTGGCTGAAGTTAGCCCTCATCATCTTACCTATCCTAATTATATATTTTTGGGTGTTATGCTTCATAGTGGTTCACTGAGCTTCAAGGTTTGTTGTTTCTAGTTTATGTATTTGGACTTTATTTATCTTCTGATCCTTTATTCTATTAATGATTCTTCTTATTTTGTTTATTCCAACAGAGTTTTGCAAGATCTGCAGTCACAGCAAAATTAGTACATAACCAATCATAGCAAGGTTAGCTTTGGTTATAAGTTTCTGTATTTTCCTTTCAGTAGGAACGAGGTTTGCTGAGAAAAACTTCTCGGTGGGTTAGTGCCCGACTTTTGAAACTGTAGAAATGTCTGATGCCTGTTGCCATTGTTGGAATGATATGTCGGTGGGTTAATGAACGTGCCACTTAGGCTTTGGACGAGTTGCGCTTCAAATTAAACCTGCATTTTTGAACAATTTACCTTATTGCTTAGCCGTATCAACAGTTTACTTTGTTGAGCGTTACCTGCTGTAGCTGCCCTTGTACTACTGTCCAAGAGAATGATTTTAGATACTGTCTCCTGTCCAAGAGAACGATTTTAGATTAAAAAAAAATCATCATTGTTAGGACGCTGCTACTGGACAGCACATTTCCATCTGCCATTGACGTATTTGGGAGTCAACTATTTGACCTTTACAATTATCATTGAAATCTTTACATGAACTGTATTTTCTCCTGTCACAGTAGCAAAATTTAGCACACGCGCATATGTGCCAACAGAGGCAAATCCAACAAAACGAAGAGGGATAAAGATATTAGCAATCCTCAATCTTTTGATCACACTTAGCAATCTTGAATGCCGTCTAGATCTCCAGTGGTCTCACGCTATGTACATCATCGCCTGTTGAGATTTAATTCAGAAGAAACTCTTATCCAAGCAGCTCAAAAGATAGTTAACTCATGCCATGATGCTAACAGCAATAGAAGTGTCTTCTATCGACGCAGTTCATGTGCTTTGTAGTAGAAAACAAGCATACATTTCATCACTGAGAAGTATCAGTTCAACAGTGACATTTTCAATGGCACTCATGCATTACCTGGGCTTGTTTCTTCACTAAACATAAGGTCGAAATTTTTTTGCAAATTTGATCCATCATCTCAAGAGATCTATTATTACAATGTCTGATTAAAAGGGGGAACTAACAAAAAAATTCGGCAAAAATTGTCCTTTGACAGAATTGAGAATTGATCAAGAGTAGTTCATAAAAAATATTCTAATCGCCACAGCTAAGACCAAAATAAGGTGGCACATAAGCAACGGCATGGATGCAGCGACCTTGATCAGGAGGGCAGTGAAGGTGACGCTGACGCATACCTCGATTAGATGGTTCATCAGCAGCTCACCCTGTGCCTGTGGGTGGTGGCTTTGCCCCTTGGAAGAACTGCTGCCTTCTTCCCTGATAGCCTTCACCTGCACATTGCTTGATGATCCATGGCCTCCTTGAACGTTCTGCTGCCGCTGCGTAGCGCCGTCGAGATTTGTGCGGATTGCGCGTCGCCAATGCACATGGTGGATTCCAGAGCCTGCACGGTGGCTTTTATGTGCTCAACGTTGGCGTCCAGTGCGGCATTGCCCTTGCACACTTTTTTCTTCTTCGGCGATGATCTCCAGCAAGGCCCTGGCTGAGCGCGTGCCACATTGGGCGGAGCAGCTCAGTGCACGCCGGAGGCGGTGGGAGGCCGACCGGTGCAGCCTCGGCGGCACCGGCTGGTTGGGTCTCACCCACTCCTCCCTACCGATCACCTCGCCTATGTCCGACACCGTCCTCGCCGGCCTTCTGTCGCCGATGTTCTTGCAAGGATAGCTCTTGTCAGCATCGACGACAATGTCGAGCTTCGAGCAGAGCTCCTCTAGGCGCCGCCAGGAGGGAAGTGTTCCTATGTGATGCCACGTCATTCTTAGCCAGCTTCCTCAACCAGGGGAGGTCGACGGCTGGCGAAAACAGGTCATCGCCAGCGGCAGCGTGGACGGCTAGCAGCCTGCGGTTGAGAGAGTTGATCTCCATCTCCTGGTGAAAGACGACGACCCTGAGGAAGGCCAGCGTGTCCTCGTCATGCTGGATCCGCTCCTTAGCCACCCGTTGGAACTGCTCTGCCTCCATTCGCTCAGCTGCCTTCTCCGCCTGCACCCGCAGGATCATGGCCAGCGCCTCGTTCGCGCCTGATGACGCTTCCCGCCACTCCTCCAGCTCTGCCCTCAGCTCCTCCACGGCCAGTGCCTACTGTCGCAAAGTCTCCTGCAGCGTCGTCACCTCGCCTTCTTCTTTGACTCCGGCCATCGATTCCGCTAAGGCAAGAACGTGTAGTAATTACTTTCAAGAAGATTTATTCTTCAATCAGGTGATCAGAAACAAAAAAAAAGAGCAAAATATTTAGCAAATCTTTATAGAAACCAAAAAGAAAAAAAAAAGATTTAGAGTCACTGGGATATGACAAATCTTGCTTTTTGGCTGGTTTGTGGAATGGATCATCACCAAGAGAATCCAAAGTGGAAGATGACAAGTCGTGACGTATGGATTACTGCATGTTTATTATTTTCTCCATAATTAAATGAATGTGCTAAATATTAATAAATTCATAAATAAATATTAAGATGCTCAAAATTAGTGAATATAATTTGTTTAGACTTCTTTTATCATGTTCTATAAAAAAAAATAAACACGACATAGATGTAACAATCTGCCTACTACGTATATATATAGGTCCAAGCCTATTCCAAAACTGACCTAACTTACCGAGGTCTAATGGACATTTCAAATTTATAGCCATTCCTAAAAACAACAACAGCAGCAGCAATTGAGAGAATTTGTCATGCGCTATTAAAAAATAGCGAAATTTTCTATTACCACTACTATTTTTATTTTTCGCTCCCCTCGGTGCCACTGCGTCACCATGCTATGGTGCCGAAAAAGACTGTTTTGCCCTCAGTGTTTCCCTTCCCTCTCGCCTCTGTCTCTCCCGTAAAAACTGCATCTCAGTACCGTGGACATGGCAGGGAGATGCTTGCTGCAAGCCATGCTTGCTGGCGAGGAGATGGGCTCGGCCAGCGCGGCGATTGGTGTCCCCAGCGCATAGATCTAGCGTCCGCAGTCCTTACCCCGACCACCGCTGCCGTCCTGGGCGTCTGCAACAGCATACAAATTTGGGAGCCGAAGCCGCCGATGGTTGTTCTACCGGCTTTGCTTCATCGAGCAAGACCGCTCCTTGGGGAGTATCTCCTCCAAATACGCCAGCGCAATCTCTTCACCGACGCTGGCTGGGACCAAGCTTGAGCGCCGCCGCCACTGCTCATGCCGTGTTCTTCCATGCTCGCTGTGGCCGACCTTAGCCTATCACCGAGAGAGAAAGTGAAGAGACAGAAGGCGGTCCGATCGAGCACAGGGGGAAATGAGTTAGAGAGATGGAGACACTTGTAAGCAAAGGCAAAACGGCCATTTTTGAAAAAACCTGACATCTTTCAGAGCAAAAATGGTGAGTCTAAGGTTTCGGTGGTGACGGAAGCGGCACCGAGCGAAGTGAAAAGCAAAAAATAATGACATGAAAGATATCAAAATTCTCCGTGGCTTTCAATGGCACGTAAGAAGTTCTCTGAAAAATCATCATCATATGTATTTTACCCAAAGAAAAGAGGACACAGGATGAATAAGAGAAGAAGAGAATATATTTTATGTCCAAAGAATTAAGGGAGCTAAGCCCGATAAAGATAGCTAGGGCATTGGTTTATATGAACATCGCTATAGGCATTATATTTTTTTCCTGCACTTACATTTTATTTTTTACGCGTTAGGAGTGACCCTGATTTGTTGATCGATCCAATATCTCACTTGTACTTCTTCAGATAATTAATAAAGCTTGACATCGATTTACTGATTGCGAAACATTTCTATTTTCCCTCTAGTTGACTTGCTTAAAAACAATCGGGCATGTTACATATGAGAACAAGTAGCATTCTCCACAAACGGTCGTGCTATACGAATAGCCTTTTTTTGTTTGGAAAAATTATCACAAAACTAGATATTTAGTGTCAATGTCAATAGTATCACAAAAGTACATATTTTGTTTTATAGAATCTAAGAATCTATAGCCACCTAGTCATACGTGCTATCCTCTTAACATGTATGCAGCTAGTTATGCGTTGTTGACTGGAATCTGTAATTTTGTGATATAATTGACGTTAAACATGTAGTTCTGTGGTAAGTAGCTAAATCACTTGTAGTTTTGGCCAAGTATATATTTTATGAAATTATTTACTATATAACTTGTAAGTATAGTCGTGGTACTATACATCCTGTCGTGGGTGCCTGTAATAGATGAATTTTCGAAGCTAGGGTGCGACACTATGCTTTGTTGGTTCCAGACACCACCTCAAGCTTAAAAATCATGGGGTGTATCAACTTTAAAATGGAACCACGATTTGATATTCCAGATCGAGCTCTAGAGTCTAGACTCATCAGTTTCCTGAAAAGGACAAAACAAAGCAAATTCTATTCCTAGGAGAAGGATAAATGAAGTGGCAACTGAACGCTTAACAGGGAGCCAAATGCCAATTCACTGGCTTTTCCAATTAGAAAATAAAAAATGGGAAAAAGGAAGAGCAACACTTGAGGCTGGCATTGAGTAGTACTAAGCCTTTACATTTTGTGCTCATGAAAAATGAAGCTTCACTAGTACTAAACCTTTACATTTTGTGCATATCCAAACAAACCGTGAAAATCTCTCAAATGCTGTAACAGAATGAGGTAAACTAAAATTATCTTGACAACATATGCATCAAGAACCATATTATACGTGTAACATGCAAGCTGGGAATAAGCTAGCCATCCAACATGTTTAGTGAAGTATCGACAAACAATTGGACATTACACAGTAGAACCACACACAGATCTAGAAATTGCACACCACTAGCTAGCATAGAATCCGAGACACTGGATTACACTTTTACACTCGTTCCAAGAAGAAGAGGGCTTCAAAAGCTGAAGGCTGAAAGAACAACGCCACAGGTGAAAGCAAGCGTCAGGAAGGATGTCGTCGCCGGCACCAACAGCGCCGCCGCACCGTTCTTCGTGTTGTGAGGCCTCGCCGCGGAACCCCCGCCCCCACCTACGCTTGTGCCGCCACCGCCGACGCTGCCTCCCCTGTGCCCTATGGCCATCCTCCTGGGATGCTTCATCTCCACTGCGCTCGCCTCATGCTGGGTGAGGCTCTGCCCATGCCCAAGCTTCCTGGGGCTCTGGATCTCTAGATCCTTCTTGCCTTCAATTTATGAACAAATCAAGCAGTTCCTCAGATAAGATAACTGGAACAACCATGACAAGGGCTGAAACAACAAGAGACAAAAGAAAAGGAAAACTGACCATACAATTCTTGCACCTGGAGACGAGGCCTGACACGACGATCAGCAGAGATCCTAGGGCTCCTCTCAGCTGCACACCATGAGCCCTGGGAAGCAAGGGTGAGGAGGAAGAGAGAAAGGATGCCTTTCTTCATCTTCAGATGGACTGCTCACCAAAAGCAATTCAACTCTGATGTGGAGTGTCCGCCTATGGAGACTCCTCTTATAAATCCAGCAGAGTTCTTGATGCTAAGATAAGATCAGCAAGAAATCAGGGAAGCTGGAACCTATGCCTTTATGCTTTTCTGGGGCAAACATTCTGAAAAGATTGGGGAGCCATGCGAGTGGAGGTGTTCGTTTGTTCTTATTACTCATTCCGAGATCTACATATATATTAGGATTACTAGCACATTCCAGATGTAATCTCTACTATATAAAACACGAGTTACTTTCACGTCACCTCTTCCCCTACTCTCCCATATCTAATAAAATCTCTAAAAATTTATCTACTTTTTCATTCACCCTACTCAAATAATTTTTAGCTGCCTAGTTACTGGATACAAATAATCTCTTTCTCATTTTTTGGATCTCATCTAAAATCAAAATACAATATCACTTCTGACGTATTCGTTTGACGGTGCTCCTATAATACATCTATATCTTCATATCTTAAATTTATGTTTGATGTTACCGTATCAAATATTTATATTTTAGTTGCAAGACACGGGCACTTAGCTAGTGGGACTGAATAAGCCTGATTTTTGCACTCTTATGCATGCAATATTCTGCTTTAATGTATCTGTTTCAGTGCTTTGGGCACTGATGATGATGTCCTGGCATTGCAAGAGCAGATTTGTTGGCTTTTATCTTGAATGTGGTAGGTAATTTTTCAATGGTGCTCCATGGACCAGGGCCCTTTGCCAGATCTCAATATTGGCTGTAATCTGTGAAGTCAGTCAACTGGTTTTCATCTGTTGCCAGTGACTTATTAGTCCAAATGGAGAGAAAACACTGTCTGGCCTTCCCCTGTGATATGTAGTTTTCACCCAATTGTAATGCAGATCAAGGACAGGAAGAAAAGGATGACCACATGCATATAAATGTTTTTTCCCAGCAAAACCTGTACGAAAATCAGTTAAAAAGTACTTAGGTGATGCAGGTCAGGACTAGTTAATGGGTTGATGCAAATGGATGTCAGAAATTATACAGGGTGTTAATAAGTTCTTTTTAGAACTATTATGCAAGAAGTTTTACATAGTAATCATCCTTCTGAAAAGGGTACTGTGATAATAATGACTGAAAGGGAAGGGGAGAGTGGAGTTTTCAGGAAGATTTCAAACAAAGAAAGGCATTGAGTATTTTAGTTCGGTGCTGCCAAAAAAGAGTTCTTGGGGATTGAAATTTAAGCCTCTCTATCTCCTAAAAAGAGCTAATAAAAAGGTATGTGAAACCCTTCACACGGTCCTCACATAGTTTCTGTTACAGACAGATATAGATGCGTTAAGAAAAAAAGAACACAAAAATTGTAAACAGTAAGACAGACCCCAACCGATCGAAAGTTATCCACGGAAGGACGCACCATATCTTGGTGCACAAGAACACGACAGGTAACGGCTACGAGCGATCACAATCAGCTGCAGAAAAAGGCCAAGAAGATAACACCCATGCACGAAAGATGCCTTTGAATCAGCACCGAATAAGCAAACCATATTACATGGGCGCACTTTATACCATTATTTCAGGATCAACCAAAGCACAATGGCCTAAAGACGAGACAAATGGACCATTCGCCAAAGATTAAGATGCTATGATCTGATTCTGTTTGAAAGGTTTGAATGCATAATTCCTCGTATGAAACGCCCATTTAATTTCAGACACACAGAGATAAAAATATCAGTTATCTTCTCAGAACCAAAGAAAGAGAAGAGGTGAACAGAGGTGTCAGATTTCAGGCAAGCATCCGTAGAGAATAAGTTAAATAGAACCATGGTGAATAACTTTACAAACAGCTGGAGTAGAACCATCTGTACTTTATGTTTGCTAAAGAAACAAATAAAACTGTACAAATCACTTACCGTCATGGTTATTATTCGCACACACATACACACCAAGTGCACTAATCATGGTTCATGGGGAGCACCTGAATTGGTCCTCGAGGCCATACTTTATATCCGAAATACACTAGTCTGGAACCTTTCGTCGTATAACTGCCAGTGCCCGTACCTCCTCATGTGGAAGGAGGACCTAGGTATGTAGATGTTGGGCTTCACTAGCTTCTCCAGATTCTTCAGGTTAGCAGCAGCCTGATCTATTCCTCTGCTTGTCAAATTTGCACAGCCAAATAGGTCCAGAACCTCCAGTTCCTTGCATCCTCCTGGGATTGAGTTGAGGCCAACAGCAGTTAGCTTTGAGAACCTTAGCTCAAGATGTTTCAGCTTTGGCATGAACTTGGATATTGCGATGGCTTCCCTGTCACCATCCTGGGGACATTCTCTTAGATAATCCTCAGGAACTATGCCAACATGCTCGGATGGGTCGATCCAGTTGAATATGTTCCGCCTGAGGACCGTGAGGTTCTGGCAGCTCTGACCAATCACCTCTAGTGACTTGTATGAAACCTCATAGCAGTTGCTGATGTCCAATTCTGTAAGCATAGGGCAGCATGCTCCAACAGCAGTCATTGATCAATCAGTTACACCAGGGCTAGCTTTGATGGAAAGTATACTGAGTTTTTTAGACCTGCACATGAATTAACTCTCTCAAAGTAATACCTCTAATCCAAGTGCACAGATGGAGACACAGTTACTGACTCATAATAAGGTGCAAAATCCAAGCAAAGATATGGCACCAGAATGACTCATGATATTTAAAATCCAAGCAAAGAGATGGCACTAATAACTGATTTAAGTATATGGACCTGAACAACATCTTTCGTTCCCTGTTACTGACGCAACTTTCCCAACAATAGAAAACAAACTAGGACATATGTTGAACTCAGAAGGGTCAATCTAAAATAGCTACCTAAGCATGATTTGAACCACTTAACTTAGAAATCAAATATAAGGTGTATGATGCTTATCACAATGCTTATCACATTACACTACAGCAGAAGCAAATAAGATTTTTTTCAGTGAGCTAAGGCAATATCAAGTTTGTAATAAAGGTTCTCAATTTCAACATCCACCAGCTGGAAAGACAGGACCAGTATTTAAACAAGATAGTAATAAGTGTATCCATTACTAATGTTTAATGAACGTCTTATTAAAGAAAGATAGGGTCAAACATGCACAAAAACAGTTACCATTGTATTCACAGTAAAAGTTGAATAACATATTTATATACTGTTAGTTTCAGGGAGAATCTAGCAATACAGTAACAATTTTATATGGCCAATCTAGATACTTTTCTCTGTATAATGAAAAGCTCAAGGACAAGGAGAAGGGGTGTACAAACAAAATTGCACCTACAATCGAAACAACTAATCAGAAATTTTAGAAAATTGCCACGGTCTTTGATCAGAAGTGTAAAAGATGATTCACATCCTTACTTAATATCAGCGCACTGTTAGGTTAACAATGATAAAGAAGGGAAAATGTATCGTTTAGGAAGACTCTAGAGCTGGAAACGCGAAATAAATTGCATATGCATCATTCCAGGCTTCTAACTAATCAAAGATTTCATGGCCCTCTTCCAATTCCAGTGGAGAAACAACTCCGCGCAGATACGCAAGCCCCAATCTTGCTCAAACATTTGGGCAATTGAGGTCACACCCACCACTTCTCACAAATTAAAGATCCCACGCACCTCTCGGCGGCGAAAGCCAACGCGTCATCGGAGCAGTGCCGCACCCGGATCTCGCGGAGCTCCCCCGCGGCGAGCGCGGCGGCTGAGCGGAGCATGGCGT
Organism: Phragmites australis; assembly: GCF_958298935.1. Classification (NCBI taxonomy): domain Eukaryota; kingdom Viridiplantae; phylum Streptophyta; class Magnoliopsida; order Poales; family Poaceae; genus Phragmites; species Phragmites australis. The sequence goes on along the minus strand of NC_084936.1, from coordinate 12,550,248 downwards.
CGACGCGGCGCTGGAATGCGGGCGTCCACCACGCGGCGGCGTCGGCGCCGACGGTCATCTCGAACCCAGACTCGAGGTCGAGTACCTCGAAGAGACCCGGGCGGGAGCGCGCGGCGTCCCGCCAGGAGCGGCAGCACGCCATGGCACCGCGCCACAGGTCCTCCAGTGCCAGCCGCGAGAACGCCTCCGCCAGGCACACCGGCGTCAGCTCCGACCAGTCCTGCTCCTCCCCCGCCATCGCCGCCTCGCTGGTCGGCATCTGGCTAACTAGGGTTTTCTGCTTCCCCTTCTTTTTTACGTTTCTCTCTCTCTCTCTTGCATGGAGAGATTTGGGATTTTGCCACCGGACTAGAAGTGGCTTTGTTAGAAGGCCATGTGACTTTGCTAGAATGTCATTCCTTCTTTTTTTTTCTCATTTTTTTCTTTTCTCATTTTTTAGCTTATGATTAGACTGTTTTGCCCTAGGTTAGGTTGGAATACATCAGACTGGATCGAGATAGTGCTCGTGTAACATGATCATGCTCGTGTCTGTCCGTGGTCGTGCCTGCATGAATCCGCGCTTGGACCACGCTAGTTCATGCTCATGCTAGTGTTAGTGTTCGTGCCCATATTGGTATCCATGTATGTACGTGCTCAAGATTGTACCTATATATTCATATTTTTTATTTAATTTCTGATTTTATTTAGGAGTACAAGAGTGATCTAAAAATTCTAGATATTTTTATGAGCAAACTAGAGCTCACTAGCAACCTATTTTAATTGGTTTGATCCAAAAATTCTAAGCCAATATTTAATTAAAATTCTCTAAAGAAGCATACTTTTATAATTTTTAGTAATATTTAATGTCTCAAATAAATTTCTAAAAATTAGGAAAAATTCACTAAAATTCTTTTCATGTGATGTACTAATTTACAAAAATATTTCCAACCCTAGGGTCATGGACTAAATTTTGCAATGCATGGACTAAAATTTTCAATGGAACCTGGACTGAAATTTGCAATGCAGGGACTGGAATTTGCAATAGAACATGGACTAAAATTATCCAAACAAACCTGATAGTACATTAAAATATAACTTAGTATATACATCACATGACACATAATATGATGTCCATATAAATTGTAACATAACACCAGTTTAAAATCTATTGATACATCTGCAACAAAGTTTAACCTCAGTAAATATTAGAAATGACAGTGCCTACACCGCACATAGATTCAGTCAACAAATTCCAAGGTCCCCCTCTTCTTTGGAGTCATTTTCTTGGGCGGAGTCTTCTTAGGAGGAGATGAAGCGGTCATGGACGATTGATTTGTGCCTTCTCCCATCAACATAGCAAGGCACCTCCGTGTGACCATTCCTGGGCTTTCTTGCATAATTGCTTCTCTAGTGTTGGTTGGTTTAGGTGGTGTTGTAAGGTCATTTTTTGTTGCTTTGGTTTTATTCTTCCTAGGCTTTCTCTTCCTACAAGTTGGAAAAAATGTAAATTGAGGCATCAAGTGAATGAAAGAAGCATGTAAGGAAAAATTGTTAAAAAAGCTTGCCTTTTCTTTGTTCCATGCAATGCGCATTTGTAGCTAGCTTGTTTATGACCCAAGTTGCCACATCTCAAGCACTTGATTGGGCCTCTAATCATTGTTTTCTTCGGTCCATTCTCTTTCTCCTTTGTCTTGCCACTAGATTTGCTACCACCTTTAAGGCAGCCTTTGATCCTCCTTTTCCTTTGTCTTCCAACATTTCTTTTCGCAAGCGGTGCACCCAACTCAAATGATAGATATGAGGCCATTGTGACTTGTCAGGAAGTGGCTCCATCAGTCTCTTGGAACATTATTTGAACTTCTTCAAAGGGTAGCACTCATGAACAAAGTCCTCCATCCTCGCATTCGTAGTTTGTTGTGCAATTATCAAGGTTAGAGCATGCTGACAAGGCTTACCTGTGTGCCGCCACTCCTCACAAGTGCACTCATGTGCCTGTGCCTTAACAACATTTCTAGCATCATTGTTGCTATTGTCTCAAATCTCTACAGCATAATGATCAACTTTCAAAATTGTCAAGTGTCCCAACCCTCAAGTCCTTGCCTTCAACTGATGTAGAACTACTGATAGTATCTTGTCTTGGAGCCTTGATGCTACCCTTCTCCTCTTGTCCCACATAATTATTATCATCTCCCTTATCTTGTTAGAGAGCCCAGTAACAGGCAAGTCTTTTACGTCTCTAATCCAATTATTGAAACTCTCAGCCAGATTATTAGTGACATAATCACACTTGATAGCTGGGTTGAAGCTACACCTGTACCACTTTAGTAAATGCCACATGCTGAGTCAATCAGACACTTTAGGTGAAGCTGATATAACTGTGGTCATATGTTCCTGAAACACATCCTCCCTATATGCCCTTGTTGTAGGATACAAATGTGAATTGGTGTCACCACTGAATCTCTTGATGAAATTCTTCATAAGATCCCTAAAGCATCCCCTTTGCTCAACTTTAGGAAACACCTCCTTCACTGAATTCTCCAACCCCTTACAAGCATATGTACAAAACAGCAAGAGGACTAACATTTCCAATAGCCTTGTGCAACTGACTCATAAATCATACCCAATTATCTTCTGTTTCTGAGTCTATAAAACCAAAGGCAACATGATACATCTAATTATAACCATCTAGACTACAAGCTGAAGGTAAATGACCATTCCATCTACCATTGAGTGCAGTGGAATCTATACTAAGATATGACCTACATCCTCCCAGGAAACCCTCAATGCAAGGACTAAGTGCACAAAAGAACCTATAAAAGTAAATCCTTCCATCAACCACCTTGGTGTCAATCTCAATCACACTACATGGTGACCACTTCAATACCTCTGCCTTCCATCTAAATAACAGCTGAAAACTCTCATCCCAGCTACCATACAATTCTTGCAAAGCTTTCTCTTTTTCCTTCCACACTGTGTCATATGCAATGGTGCATTTGTGGTCGTCTTGCAACTTGTTCTGCAACTCTTTAGCCATATGAGGAGTCTTCCTAAGGATAGGAACAACCTTGTCAGCAACCCACACACTTGTAGGTGTGGTAGTCCTCCTCCTGCTACTGGACGTACAGGTGTGTTCATCAATCAACACGGTCACCTGAAAAAAACCATGAAAGTATAACAGTAAGCAACACAACTGAGCACACTTCAAACAAGTTAGAATGTTAGGTGGCAAGTTAGTACCATAGTAGTAATATTATTAGACTACCTCTTCCGAACAATGTGCCATAGGCATCCTTCACCCTTACAATAGCCTCTATATCTTTATGGGTCAGTTTTCTCAATGCCAAGTTCAAATTCCTTGTTTATGGCAAACTGTCTTATAGCCAACCTAAACTTCATGCAAGGGTACATCATGCCAAGATCCATACAAGGATTATTCTTGTCATATATCATGACTCTATCCTTTGGGATAATATCATCAATAGGAATGGTGGCACCATGCGTATAATCCACAACATGGACTTGTTGACCACTTGTTTTTGCAGCATCTTCGGTAGCCTTCGCTGCCCTCTCATCCTCATCCTTCAAGCCCCCCAAAAAAAAAACAATTGGTCATCACTTATGATTTCTAGCCTTCCTTCCTCATTTTGTGTTTGCTGAATTTGCATCTTATCCCAATTTACCATCCGGACCCGTGGTTCACCTAAGTTGGTGCCATAATGAAGTAAAAATGTTACATCTGCAGCTAGGAAATCTCCTGCAGCTGTACCAACCGGTTCTACATCTAGCCTATTCATCGTTTTTGCAAGAAAAAGAAGAAGAAAAAAATGGGAGGCTCATCTACTCGGCTTTTAGTACTAAATCAAGAGAAAATCTGCATAAAAGAGCTAAGAAAATACCTTTGATGAACATCATTCGGGTCGCCCTCCATGCCCCTTCCTCCTCGTAGCCCACTCTGACCAAGCATCAGGATCCTAGGGTTTGAAGTAAAAAGGGGATTTTGGTTACTCCCCTTGAAGTACATGGATGCGCTAGGATCCAAATACATACTGGAGTAGAGGGGTTCGGTACTAACCTAGTGGTGGGCGAGGGACAAGGTGGTGGCGTCGCTTTGAGGGCGCAGGTGCAAGTCGATGTCACTCGAACGCGAGGGCAACATTGCTGGAAGAACAAACATGTCAATCTTGGTATTTTTGACTCGGTCCATTGCTAGAAGTTATAAAAGTAGGCTTCTTTAGAGAATTTTAATTAAATATTGGCTTAGTATTTTTGGATCAAACCAATTAAAATGGGTTGTTAGTGAGCTCTAGTTTGCTCATAAAAATATTTAGAGTTTTTGAACCACTCTTCTACTCCAAAATAAAATTGAGAGTTAATTAAAAAATATGAACACGTACAGACATGAACACGAGCACAGAGACAAACACGAACATGAGCACGAGAACAAACGAGTGTGGTCTAGGTGCGGACATGACATGCATGACCACATATAGTCATGAGCACGAGCATGAGCACCTTGATATTTTTGACTCGGTCTAGTCCAATGTATTCCAACCGAGCCCAGGGGCAAAACAGTATGATCACAAGCCAAAAAATGAGAAAAGAAAATAAAATGAGAAAGAAAAAGGAAGGAATATCATTATAGCAAGTGGCAATGTTGTAATGGCATTCTAGCAAAGTTAAGGTGGGGAGTGGTATTCTGGCGAAGTCACTTCTAGCCGGTGGCAAAATCCAAAATCTCTCATTTTGCTTTTGCTTCGGATTTTTCTTGTGAAGGAGAAGCGATCTGCAGTGGTGCACCACATGGCAGATAGTAAGTGACTGGTGACACTCACGAGCCCACGTGAGCTGTGTGTGGTTTGTGAGGGAGCAGCTTGGCCCGACTCGGTAGCGTGGCCAAATGTCTAGGTTTTTCTGTTAAGCTCAAAGCCTATGCTTATAATGCTGAGATGCAGTAGATTTGAGACTAATCTGATTCCAAAAAAGATCCTTAAAAAACTGATAAAAGACCCTTAAAAAACTGATAAAAGACCCTTTTCTCCTTGTTGCTGTTGATTTTGGTGCTACAAAACTTGAAGCCAAGGAAGCAATGGAGTGTTGTTGTTTCGACTCCCTATACTACTCCATGACGACCTGGTTCCTCTACTACTTCAACACTACTGAGACCGTCCATCATGATTAGAGCTTGTGCAAGGTCTCCCTATGAGCGGCCAGATCAGGTGAGGAACAAGGTTCTAATCACTGGATCTAGTAGAGATGGAGATTCCAATAGCCGGATTTGATGAGGAAGGAACCCTCCTTGTCAGATTTGGTCCAATCGCCGGAGAAGATGAAGATAAATAGGCGGCTTTTAAAATGTTGTGGATGATTTCCTTGTATGTTGTAGATGCAGATTTGATTTGTTGCACGGATTTCTTTTTCTTTTGTTATATGTGGTGATTTGATCTCTAACTGTTACATTTGAGTTCCCAATTTGTTGCATTTATTTGTTGATTTTTTTTACACAAGTAACTGAAAAGTATTGCACAAAATTTCATATGTTGCAGTAGTGATTTGATTTGTTGTAGATGATAATTTCTCTTATTACAGTTATAAATTCTTTCTTAAATTGTTGTAACAAGTGTTTTTATTTGTTGCATATGCCCCCCAGCCTAATCTTTTGCAACGACATGTAATTTTGCAATAAGGTTACTGATTTATTGCAGACGTGTATTTTTTTTTGTTGCTTTAGGCATATTGGTTGCACACTATTGTTGTAATCCATTTTCTACGAGTGAAGGAATTTTTTGTTGCAAGTTATGTACTAGATTGTTGCACTCTCTATATGTATGTTGCAATCTAACCAAGTGAAGAGTTGATGTTTTTGTTGTAGCAATTTGAATATTCTGATGCAACAGTAGGCCTTTCTTTGTTACGGTGGTCCTTTTTTCTTAATTGTGACAGTGAACTAATCGTTTGATGGATGCAATGTTGTGAGCACCATGCGCATGTGTTGTGGGGAGATTTTGGATGAGATGTTGCGAGCAACATGCATATGTGTTGCAGTGGGTTTTTTTAGTTTTCATCGGATAGTAGTAAGAGTGTCCATAAGTTGGATCGTACAAAAGACATGTGTTTGACGCTAGCTCTTGGATAGGACGCTCGGGTGCTAGCAACCCTTGATTGTTTTTAACCTTTCTAAGTGTTTGCTTATGCTTAAGCACTATTTTAAGCTCTCCAAGACAGCCAAGTACTATCATTAAGAGTTATCCATATTATCTACAGATAACACAATAACAACCTCCTAAAACTAGATAACACAATAACAACCTCCTGAGACTAGATAACACAATAACAACCTCCCTCCCAAGAATATGGCGTGCTCTCCAAATCTATTGGGGCCCATATGTAATAGACTGCAAACATGTTATAGTCTGTGAATAGATTGTCTACTACTAATAATAAGTAATTGGTTTTTTTTTTATCTTTTCTCATATTCTCTCTTCATCACGTAGGCAAATTTATGATGTGGACCGGTTTATAGCTAGCTCAAGTATACCGTTGAAAATGCCCTTGGGCCCTGTTAGGTTTATTGAATTGGATAGGATGTGTTGAAGTGGGACTGCAATCCAGATCTACTTGGAAATGGAAATATGTTGCAATTCAATTATTTTGTTTGGTTAGCAAGGAAATTGTTGATACAGAGGTTGTATCAAATTAATACCAACTGATTTTTGGAAAAGAAGCCAAGAACAATCATAAGATTGAATTAGAAGAGTAAGGAATGTGCTTGAGATGATGCATCCTACCTAATTTACTACCAGTGGCGTTCGTGCTCACATAACCATGAATCATGCACCAACCATCAACAGTCAACACCAAGTATGAACCCAAGTCCTCAATGAACGGTTCGTCTTCCTTCTTCTTGACATCCTAAGTGGATGGCATGGGCAGTGGCGTAGTGGTCGAGAGCCCTAGGGATGAGGATGGTAGGCTCGCCCGTTGCTTCTGCACCTCAACGACCACCACCACGGATGGTGGCAATGGCTGTGGAAGTGCCAAGGGGAACTTATGACGAGTGGTACTGATGAGTGAGTTGCAATGGGTGTATGCTGAGGAGGGAAAGGGTGAGGAGCCAGACTTAGATGAGTTGTCTATGGTGATGGCAGCAGCGGTTCTAGATCTTGGTCAAGCGAGGTACGGAGGCAGTAGTGGAATTTCATGGCAAGTGAGATAATCAGATGTTGAGGGGAGGCAACGACAAGGAAGATGAGGTGGTAGCATCCGTTGAAGAAGACAATGTGGTAGTACCAATGATGAGAAAGTCGACTGGAGGGGTTGCTAGAGAACCAACGGAAGACGAGAGGGGTCGCGGGTGATAGGGCCACTAGAGAACCACCATATGATGGGAGGGGTGTTGAAATTGTGAGTACTAGTCGATTACGTTTGGACTTGGAGTTGTATAAATGGTAGGGTAGAGTTTGTTTTAGACTCTTGTAACCTGTCATCCTCATAAATATGAGAGGACCATTATTGTAACCATCATGAAGACAATCTCGTTGGGGGTACCAGCGGTTCTGTCAAAACCTGGGACAACTCGTGTTGAAACTGTGGAAAAGTGCACATGTAGTCATGCCTTAGGGATGTATGTTTATGTTGAATCTTGTTAACAAACATCGTGTCTTCTATGCTGTGTCGGATCTTTCATTGTTTGCCTCGGTAGATCCATGTTGATGCACGTGCTAATTCTCTAACAAGGGGTCGCTGATGACGGAGCCACCAGAGCCAGAGTTGGAACAGGCACCCAGGATGATGGGAGTTTGCTCGATCTTCCGAAGGTAATATGATAAGTTGATTGGTGGAGTTTCAATGTTTATGATCCAAAGGCTTCTACCAGAACAGATCGAGAATCCTCGCAACCACTACACTACTACTATGTGGTTATCAACCGTCCCAAGACACGGTTGATCTTGCCAAGAAGACTTTTATTGCAAGCTAATCGAGAACACAAGAAAGAATATGTAGATGCAATCTGAATATTGCTAATTACTAATAAAGTACTCGAGTTGGGGTTTCACAAATTGATATATGGTGAAATTGTCTAAACAGAATAATCTAAATAAAACCCGAGCCTAAACTACGATGGCTACTATATATTTATAGGGGAGATGTGAGGAGGACAACCTAGGGTTATATAGCCTTGGAAAGAGGCGTACATAACCTGGACTCCAACCCTGACACACTTACAAGACACGACAAGGCTCACAAAAGTGATGTATCACCATATTTCATCGACTCTGACTAAACTATAAGGAATCTATGGTCGAGACTAGATACATTGGAAATGTCTTGTCATAAGCTTTCCAACAAGTCATAGAACACCTCAATTGGACTCCGTATGCGAAAGTTATGCAAGTTTTATTAATGTGTTGTATTGAGACTCAAGGAGACTTTAGAGTTGTACTAGAGCTCGACTTTGAGTCCGAGTAAACTTTTCCTTTGAGTGAGACGTCCATGTGAGCTTGATGCTTCTCCCATGTTCCTAAGCAACAAAGCAACATAAAAACTTAGTAGTATCCTATTCTTTACTAAGAAAGTATGATTAGTGAGGAACGAGCTCACCTTGTGTGTATCTGAAGGTGCGATGTCTTCATCACAGGAGTTGAGGCCTCAAAGAGGCAAGTCAACACGAGGATTGGTTCATAGTCAATTTTCTTTTGATTCGGACAGGTTGGACTAAACATCAAAATTAGAAAAAATCCCAATCCCAATTCCCTATTTAATGGTTCAATTTCGAGAACCAAACGATGCCTTAGATTATTAATAAGTGGTTGGAGGCTTGGAGCGAGTGTTTTGGTTACTCATACCAGTTACAACTATCCCATAGGGTGAGGAACCACCGGGATAACCCCTTGGGGCGGGGGGGGGGGATTGTGGCAAACTTCTTTAATGGTGTCATTGGGACTTTCTATGAACTAAGAAAAATATAGTTTTGTTATGTATTATTGAATTTTGATACAGTACATGCATTCCGTTTTACATATTTTGTGCAAATATGTGTACCTTAACAAAACTTAGAGTTTTTTTAACCTTGGTTTGAGAAATAAGCATATGTGCAGAATATTTATTTATTTATTTATCAAGCATCATGAGGATCAGAGTAGAAGTGTTCATCACCAAAAGTCGCTTAAGACATACCACATGTTTAGTTTGTAATATCAGCACATGTCACCATACTAAGTTGCATCACTAACCAGTTGACCTCATGAGAAATCGAATAATATACTTATGCTTCAACACCCCTTGTCACCTATAGGCTCAAGCTGAAATTAGAGTGGCCTGCAATTTTCAATTTAAATTGTACTAGTTGGGACTGGAACTCTAGATCTCTGACACTAATACCATATTAAGTTGCATATACCACCCAATTGATCTATAAAGCTTATTAGAGTTAGTTGTCGTGGTGGTGGAGTTCAGCATATAGGACAAGCACAATGACAGAGGCCTTCTCTAACCATCTTGCTCCCTCTCTCCTGTCTTGTTGCTTCAAGATCCACAAACATGGAGTCTGTGATTTGACCACGAGGTAGGAATTTGGGCACACGATGTGGTATATTGCCATGGTTAATGGCAGTGGAAATAATACTCAATTATACTTTACTCAGTGGTGCTTAAGATGTATTTGGTAGATGCCAAACTTGCAATAGTTTTCTAAAGCATGTTCAGGCAAGCATTTGGATCTAGCCAAAGTTTAGTCATGCCAAACCTTCTCACAACAGAGATCCGTCGTCCGCCATAAAATGAGCATTGTGACAAGATATACTATGTAGGTATTGAGAGTTTTATATATAGATCAAAATGGAATCAGATTGGAGGGTGTAAATGAACAAAGCGTACCTTTTCCTTTAACTAAAAGTTTGCCTTTTCTTATATATCTCACATCAAAACCAGTCTCTGAACCTATGGCATCAATTGGCAACCTGCGATCTTCATAGTCCTAGAGAAGAAAGAAGAGGGAAAAGCGATGGAATCTTTTCTTCCCATTGAAAGGAGGCAGAGACTTGGGAGGGGGGGGGGGCATATACATCTCGCATCAAAACTAGACTCCAAGCCTACGACAACTATTGGCAACGCACAACATTGGTGGTCAACAATAATTTCTTTGTTCTTATTACTAACATTTGCATGTTTCACAATGAAGTACTTGCATATTGGTAATTAATGGAACTAAACTTCTTCCAAGGATGCCAAATTGCACAATGCATATCAAGGCATACAATAGAGTGCCGTGAGAACTTTTATGCAGCCCTGCTAGCACACATGCACACATATTGTCAAGAAGAATACACGTGTATAATAATCTGGCATTCAATATGTGACTCAACAAGAGACTCCACATGTACAATAATAGCGCAATCAGGGGTACACATGGTATACAATGAAGTCTAGCGGGGTGCATAACTTCAAAGACCGCGTGCCTCAAGAGGATTATAATGGCAATGCCCAACTACCCAAGCACTGAATGCAACACCGTCATCCTCGCAAACCACTACAAAACTCCACTAACTTGTATAACCCTTTATAGCAAGACCAAACCTCATACTTCTATTCTTTCTCTCATTTTGTTGTTGTTCCATCGCACCTCAGTTTATAGAAATAACCATTATATGTGTTATGCAAGGAGGGCTCTAGCTCAAATGCTGCGGGTGGACATGATGCCAACTGGACGTCAGCACTGCATCTTCTTCTTTCTGAGTTATTAGTTCAAAGTGTTCCACCTTTTGCATCACTACTACATCTTTCAATTGTACATGTCTTGGGAGTTATTTGTTAAACCTTTTGCGTCATTCGATCTATTGTTTGTACTCATCTCTAGTTTATTGCTTCTGAAATCAGTACCTCTCCAACAATTAGTTCATGTGCCTGCCAACTGCCAAGTCACCATTTATGCGTCCGGCATCATCATTGGCAAATAAAATCTTACTACCAAAATAGTAAAAAAATTTAGGCCACTAGAATGTAATGTTGAAGCCACCCAACTAAAAAAAATGTTGAAGCCACTTTGCATCCCTGCTATTCATGAGAGCACCCTCCAAATTCTATTGATCACTTCATGGGATATATTTTGAACATAGTTTTGTCATAGAAAATTGGTGTTTTGAGCTTAGCTAGAGACGAAGGGTTGGAATTCTTGACTCCAGCAATGGTATTGAGTCCTTCAAACATAGTGTTGGAAGGCAAATAATTACGCATAATCACTATTTGCGCAGAACTAATTGCTAGCTTGATAATGCTATGCATCCTGAAAAAGATTTACACACTACTAGTGAACGTCACATATCTGATAAGATATCATAGTCGGTTTAGAAAAATCTACTTGTGATAGAGATAAGGTAGACGATTCGCTAGCCGAACCGTCTGCTATTAGCTTAGTGGAGCTCGGGGGTCCAAAACCCATCATGATTTCTGTATGTCTCATGAGGAAATTGTCTGCACTAAGTTTTGAAAGAAGAACTCCTTGATCTTGATGCATCAACAAAGGAGCCAAATGTTTTTTAGTTCAAAACATGCTAACTTGGTTGCTTTAAGCATTTTATTTAATAGTTAGAGTGAAACAAAAGGTGAGAGATTTATGTCCTTGATAGGAAGATTGTAAAAGAAAAAGGCATCTGGGATGATGGTTGCAAACTAGATCTGTTTAGAATCTTTCTGGATAGGTATATATAGTGATGGAGTCATTTGCCCCTCATGTTCCTCTGGACTGCCCCGTCTTCCTCTGCACTGCCACCTCCTCTTCCTTCACATCGCTAGCGTCCATCGATGTTGCCAACATGAATTGGCATCGTGACCATCATCGTTGGTGTTCGCTTCCTCCACCTCCCCGACATCCATTTCCATCTCGTCCTCCTCCGCACTGTATCTACGCCCACCTTCATTGGGTCCTCTACCTCCTTGATGCCCACCACCGCCGCTGCCTCAAGAGGGATTTTACGATTTTATATGGATTTTAGGGGTTTTCTAGCCTGTGGATTTGAGTTGTTCTAGAATTTATATATGAAGATAAATTGAGTCCCTTTATATAAGTTATATGCTATTTATATATTGAATGATTTGTGGCAAATAATATGTCAAAATTTGAAATTATTGTAACCGTAGATATTGATATTGTAAATTGTATTATGTTATATTTCTATACTCATTCTACTGTGTCAAATTCCATGTAATGTACCATTGAATTGTACGGGAATTTTATAGATTTTATATGAATTAGGGGTTTTTTTAGTTAGCATGGTAATTTTTTCTATTCTCATGTTATTCTTATTTTCTTGTTTTAATTTTACATTCTGAGACCGAGTAATAATGTTTGAGTCAGTTATGCAGTTACTAGTTATCTTGATACCATTCTTGGTCCTCAGGAACACCTTTTTCTTGCTACTAGACACCAGGGTCATACAAATCGGTTTTTGACTGTTGTTGTTGTTCTTTAAGTATGGCTTAGGTCATCCCAAAGCTAAGACTGCATTTGCTTGCCAGGACAACAGATGACTTATTCTCCGCCCTTTAGTTTAAGATGCTAGCTATGTAAATGCACATATGTTTACTTATGATGATGACACGGGACATTTAGCATTGTTGCAGACTGCAGATTCTATACCAAGGATGACAATCCTGTATTCAAGAAGAAGATGAGGAGGATTATCTAGATAGAAGTATCTTCAATTCGGTGGAATTTGCTGAATATTTTGGGTGCAGTCATGATTTGCTAAATATTTTTGTGGATTCTACTAAATATCTTCAGTAAATATAGATATGTGTAATTATATGTTTGTTGACACATGTGAAACACCATTTTTTTTACTGCCATGTACCGGTAAACAAATGGGTGTAAATACTTCGTTCTATGCATTTTCGTCGCACTAACACTCACTTTTCCACCAGTATTGGTATCCACTTATTCTACAGAAAAAGCCAAAAAATGAATAAATAGGCATCACAGAAAGTTTAGCATACCGGACAAGCCTCATCACGTTCGGTTGTTGTTTGGCCGAAGAAATCTACGAATGAACTGCCGGCTGAGTTCGGTAGCAGTTTTTAGACATTTGGTGCAAGAAATCTGTGACCGAATGTTGGACATGTTCAGCTGTAGTTTTCAGTCATTTGGTCAGAGGAATCCACGGATGAATGAGTTTGGCAATGATTTCCAGCCGTTCAGTCAGGAAATTCTATGGCTGAACATATATTTAACATAGAGGTCACCCGGTGTCATCGTCGGGCTAGCCTGTGGCCTTGCAAGGGCTGACGAAGGGGAGTATGGCTGAAGGGTGACCGGTGCCTCCACCTGGGCTGCTCAGCGGCCCCTTTGGACCAACTCGGTCGAAGGGTGGCCCATGACCATCGGTTGCTAGAGGCCAAACATAGGCAGGCCAACGACCTTGCCGAGGTTGACTGAGAGGGGATTGATCCGAGGACACCTGACTTTCTCCAATGCTTGCCCACATGACCACCGATCCAGCTCGATGCCATAACTTGAGCCACTTGGCCTGCTCTTGGCCCAACTCGAGGGAGAGGTGGCCCTCATCCATGAGTCTGCTTGACATAACAAGTGGGGCCAGCTGGCCCCACATGTATGCCACTCGGGGTGACTTCACATGAGAATCTGAGATGGGAACTGCCTCAAAACTTGGCTTCCCAAGGGAGTTGGCCTTCCTGCTTAGTTAATGGAGCTTGAGCCTCCCGATGCACCACCTCAAGATCCAAGCGCTGGCTGGCACCCATGTGTAGGCAACGCGGCGAGGTTGGTGCTGCCTGACGCACAACCTACTCCAGTCAACGCCCCTATAAATAACCAGTCAATCACACATTCACATAGCATCCAAGCACCACTGCATTGGTCACAATGTGACCCTCTTGCAACTAGGCCCTTGTACACTCCTACACTCCAAAAGTGTATTGTAGGTGCCGTTGGGTGAGCTAGTAGCTTGGTAGTAGGCTAGAAGAAGAGCATAGAGAATGATGGACAAAAATGCTACCTAGAAGATGGGATGCCGACACTCCAAATATTTTGTACCATTGTGGCGAAGATCATCTCTACAATAAAGCCTTGAGTTCCTTTTTGTTTGGTAACACTTTACTCAATCCCTTCTATTTTATATTCTGCCTGAATTTGGGTATCTTAATTCTTGGAGGTTCTTCGACTAGCTTAGCTTTGTTAGCCTGCATTACTTAGTCTAGTTGCTCTACTTGTGACATCCTTGCCAGAGTATTAGATCTATGCGTAGACGTGGTGGCTAAGCCATAGGCTAGCTTGGAGTGCATGTAACCCCATGGGAGATTGCAGATAGGTGATAGAAATAACAATATCAACTACGTTCGGGTTACTAAGTAAGTGACCATAGAAGGTAGTGTTGGAGGAAATAAACTAGCCTATGGACAATAGTTAAGGATCACTATCAAAGGTCCCTATGGAGCCTTCGGTCTCCGGACTCTCAGCAGGAGACCTGGCCTCCGGAGCTTGTGGACCCCTTCAGGCCCACCCCTCCGGTGCCTATGTGGCCTTCTCGAAGCTCGAAGATGCAGCAGGTCTCCATGGAGATAATATCGGGGAGGAAAGGACACCTCCTACAACCAACCTGACATGAAGTGACGGGCAATTAATGCCAGTGCAAGAGGTGCTATCTTAACACTCCAGTGCAATGGAGGTCATCCTAATACCCCTAGAAGTGCGGCACCAGGCCACAATTGGTGACCAGCAATAGTTGCTATGGTAGATATTTATATTCTATGTAGGGGTCAAAAGTAGTTATCCAGAATAAGACCATGTAATTTGGCCAGGTCATAGATATTTGTACATGGTGATAACTTATACATTAAGCTATGTACAACCCAAAGACATGTAGTGATACCTCCCTAGACCAATCTTTTCGACTATCAATACATTTTCGATGTCCCTTCCTCTCAAACTTCGTCTCCAAGCTTGAGTCTCCTCCTTAGAAGAAACCCTCACTGTACTTGTTAGCGCAAGACGATCTCTTACGCCAACAGTGTGCCGTCTGTGGGGATTTGAACACAGAAGTGCTAAGAGAGGTTAGGACACCACCAGAAAAAACCACCAAAGCGCTAGCTCCAGTAGCCATATCCACCGTTGCAACCATGCAACCACATGCGTGGCTGCCACAACCAAGCACACAGTGTGCACCCGTTAGCCCCGCAGCCGTGTGGGATGGCGTTCCTTCAGCCTCTGTCAACCCAGAACCTTGGGTTGGTACGGAGGCTCAAGACGGTCCGGAGGCCTTCCAGCATCTGCATGGCGAAGACCTTGCCGCGCCAGGAGAGGTCGAGGCCGAGGCCGCAGCCAAGCGGGCCGCCTTCCAGTGGTTCTGGGCAGTTGAACCCTGGGGTATGGGCTTGGTCCCAAAGTATCTCTTTTGATAGCACCCGGGATGCCCCGAGCGAGCCAACATCTTCGTAGGGTCTGTCCGCCCAGCGTCCTCCTCGTGCCCCTCAGGCGAAAGAGGGTTCCGAGGAGGTGTAGGAAGTGCGCAGACCCTGCCAGCGCCTCCGATGTAGCCCTCGTGACACCAACCGCGTGCAGGGAACTCCAAGTCCACCCCATCTAGGGAGGCGTAGTCGAAGCCACTCCGGCTCCGAGAGCTGGTTCACCGGATGCCCTCTTCGGTCTCTCCAAGGGAAAGAGGCCCCGGGAAAATCACGGGCTCCGGGGCACGCAGCCCTCGGCAACGACCACGACGACAACCACAAGCTCTAGTGTAACACCCTGAGTTTTAGCATATAAAAATATAGCAAAATTCGCTCCAAATTAAAACTTTTTCTAATTATTAAACCAACATAAAATCAAGGAAATATATATTTGAATGTGTATATACTTGTATGTATATATTCAAATATATTATTTGGGCTAAGAATTCCAAAGAGCACTAAATTAATTTCTAAATAAATCGTTGCAATGAATTGATCATATGCATTTTGGTTTATTTTTTTTATGGTTCTTTGTGTGGCAATTCGAATTTGAATGTCTCTCAAATTCGAATCCGTTTAAGTTACCTTGGTAACTTCCTTTTCCAAATCAATCCGTGAAAATCAATCTTCCATTCCAACTCAAATTTATAATTCAATTATTCAATTGAATTATCCCCATTTAATTTTGTTCTACTTTAATTGAGTCTCTCTCCAATTCGAATCTCAATCTAGTTTCAATTCACCGACATTCAATCGACTTCAAATATTCTTGTTGAATCAATTTTGAATCCCAAATATCTCATATCCAGACTCATCAAATCATTGTTGATTTCATACCCGCATGCAATTCGAATCATTCGAATTATATTCCATTCATTTCAATATAATCATTCTGCAATTTCAATTCATTTGATTTGAATTAAGGTTCAACTTCTAATCTTATAATTCAAATCCCCGCTCCAATATCTTGTCAATTCATGCCAATCCAATTCAATTCAAGTTCTTCAAATTGAATTGCTATAAATCCATTTTGAATCCAAATACATTCATTGAATCATCACACATTGGATTCCAAATTTGAATGCATTCGTTTGAATCTTTCCAAATCTAATAACAATTTCAAATTATTCAATTTGAATCTTTACAAATGCTATTACAATTCAGATGCATCAAATTGATTTGTCATACAAATCTCTCAATCTCTCTCATTCAAACACACACATCTCTCACCCACATTCTTTCTCATCTCCCTCTCACTGTGCTCCCTCTCTTTGTTCATATGGGCAGCAAAGTCCACCGGCCACTCCTCACCCATGCCCTGCTCTCCTCCTCTCTCTGTGGACAACACACCACCAGTAAAAATCACCGCCGCCATTCCCTCCTCCGCTCACCAGCCCTCACACCCTCTCTTTTGATCTTTTCACCACAGAGCAACAGCCCATGCTCCTCTCTCCCTCCCTCACTGATCTTTCATCGGGAAGCAAAGCCATTTCCTCTTCCTCCTCTCTTCCTCCACTTGCAAGCGAGCATCCCCCATGCCATATACAAGCCTGTGCTCATCCTCTCCCACTCCCAACGCCATACACATAGGCACACACATACATACACATGCATACCAACAGCGGGCACAAGCCTCACACAAACACACTGCACTTCCCTCTCTCCCTTCATGGCTTAGGCAGGCACAACAGCAGCATCACGGTGTTGCCTCGGCTCCTCTTCGCGCCCCCTGCAAGCACCGTCAACCGTGCCATCCCATCTGCCCTGTCGACTCGCGTCGCTCGGTCATGCTCGCCACCGCGCTCAGCTCCTCCGCGCCATGCTACTATTGCCGTCCTGAGCCCACGCGTTCCTACACTATAGCTGTGCCCATCGCCGTGGCACCGTACCGCACCACGTCGCTCGCGCGCGTCGTCTTCATGCTGTCGTGACGTGCTCTGCTCGTCCTCACTCATGTGCCCGTTGCCGTCCACGGTGAGCCTCTTACCCCTCTCCTTTCTCTGCTCCCCAACAAAATGCCATGTTGGCTGCATCGTTCTATCGCCGTTGGCCCTTGCCGCCATGCCATGTTTCCAAACTATTCGACCGTATGAAGCCGGCACACTGCGCTGCACGTTATCAAAGCCTCTACCGTGCCACCCGTCGCTCGGCCGGCCTCTTCCTCCCGCGCAGCGCCGCTCATGTCACCATCACGCGCACCGCTGCTACCCACGCACATCGTCCCGTGCGTCGCTCGCATCGTGCCACCCTTGCGCCGCGCTCACACTGCGCCGCGCCACCCCTTTCACAGTCGACGTGTGCCTTCGCTTCACTGTGCGCACGTCATCCCCGCGTACCGCTGTGCTCGCCACGCCTCAGGCCACTGCTGTCATCCCACCCCGCGCCGCTCACGTCGCCACTAGTCCGTGAGTTGCGTCGCCGCACTGTCCCAGCTTCTCCCTTCCTCTCCTCCCTCCCAGCGCCATCTCTCCCTCCGATGAGATCTCCCCGCCGCCGGCCTAGCCCCTTCGGCCACCCTCCATCTCCCAGCCACTACTCCCTCTAACCGTCTCCTCTTGCATCGCCCCCGACCACTCCCCTTCCCTCCGGCGCTCTCCCTCACACCGAGCCTCCTTACGCTCTACTCTCTCCCTCTCAGGTGAGCTCCATCACCGGTGCCACCCTTCTCCCCCCGGCGTGCCTCCCTCTCTGGCTCCCTCCTCTCTCCTGTTCGCCTCTCCCTCTCTCCCTCCGTGAGTCACTGTGAAAATATCACCCAGCCTCCTTCCCTTATCCATCCGCCCTCTCACAGCCATGTGGGCCCCGCCACCCCTCGGTCCGTGGTCAACGGTCCATGGTGGACCGGCCACCCGCACTCCCTTTGGTCCACCGGTCGAAGGACCGTGTCCATAGCACCAGTGCCCCCCTCTAGTCCACGGACCTGGTCCTCCGTGCACCACACTCATGAGCTTCCTTCCGGTTCATAGTCCATAGACCAAGTCCGCAAAATAGTGTCTTCTTCTTTTTCCAAGATTTTTCTTATGGCAAATCTTGTATCAACCGTAACTCCTTCGTTTTAACTCCGATTTTTGCAATTATTTCACCGATATTCCTCTAAAATCATAATCTATCTCCCGATCAAATCTTGTAGTTTTTGGAGTGTATCTATTTTACAGTAAATTCCTCTTAGAATAGCCTACCGCTCTTTATAGGTTTAGTAATGCTACCTTGAGCCCTTTTCTCGTTCAATAATTATTTTGTGTTGCTGCGTTTAATCTTGTCTCCATGAAAGGACAGGGAGGAGAAGACTTGTCACTAGTTGGGTTCGAAAGTTGGACCATCGCAACATAGATTTTAGGTAGTGGTGAGAATCTTTTACCTGACAAGATATCATGATTACAATGGGATAGCACGCGCCTGGTGGCGTGGTGATCCGAGTTCCTTGGGTTACTGCCCCAGCTACCCTGTAGGCGTCGGGCATGAAAAGCGATGTGATGGTAAAGCAGGAAATCGTGGCCTCGAGTCATGCCACGACGTCAGTCAAAGAGAGTGGTTTTCAAGAGCTGCCACCCTGTATAAAAGCAGAGAGAGAGCCCACTTCATCGTTCACACCACCGTCATTGTTTACCCTCCATCATTTCTTCATGCCTTTCGCACCATTGCCTCCAAAAAACCCCCAAAACCCTCCTCCTCTATCGACGATTGGTGAACTGTCAATCTTATAAATTTATAGAATAGATGGGGGATGCCTTAAGCAAAACGAATCAAAAGAGCACACAAAGGAATTTTTATATAGGTTTGGGTCTTCCTTAGGATAATAAACCTACGTCCAGTTTGTCTTGTATTAATATAAACCTGTTACAAGAGAGGTATGGCTAGTCTAGATGGATCTATCTTAGTTGGCAATTTACTTGCTCGGCTTATGGTATCTTCTAGGTTGTGCGACTTGTAATGGTTTGTCCTCTGCAAGGGCCTAGGCTTTGTATATATACGGGGGGCGTTGTACATCCTCTGTAGTCTTCCCTCCTGTTCTTGGAGATAAACTTCCCTATTTAAAGGATACCCTGGATGCCTATGGGTAGTTTCCTTTCATCCAGGGATCCCTTTCCCCGAGATAGAGATATGCCTTGAGAATTGTGGGAATCCCTGAGGTGCTCAGATATGGTAATTATCCAATAGTCATCGTCAAGCCCACCACCTGTACATGAAATGAGGCTTCGACGAATTAAATACTTGGCAAGCAAAGATAAGAATTTTGCCCAACCGCATCATCAAGTAAAACTCGGGTTCCTGATTAGGATGATACGTCTAACCAGATTTTCTAGGTTCTCATATCATTTACTCAGGGTTCTAAACGCCTTAGAGTTCTCAAGCGAGTCGTCAAGGTCTTCCATTTGAGTAGGCTTTCTGATCAGTTCAAAAATATCATCCAGTCCTTGCAAAAGTATAGGGGAGATAAGACTTATCACTGGCTAGGCTCAGAAGTTCAACCGTCGCAACATAAGTTTTGCATGGTGGTAAAGAGATTCTTTGTCACGAGTGCGGCGAAGCGATCGTTCTGTCTTCTCAACTACCCCATGCACTTTGGAAAACATAGTGGGTAAATGGCTACATCGGTTGACCACCTCTTTGTCTAGGCGATCTAGCTGAAAAGACGCGTCCTCGATGACCGAGCGATGCATGTGCGCCTTTGATCCATTATTGTCGACGATTGGTGAACCACCAATCTTATGAATTTGTAGAATAGAAGAGGGATGCCTTGAGTAGATGAAGGAACACAGAGAGGGGTTTTTACATAGGTTCGGGCCAAAGATGTACCATAGCTTTAAGCTTACAGGAGGCTATTGGCCCGGCATGATGACTGATTGCATTCAAGTGGCACGGTCTTGCTATGACTACCAAGTGCACGATGACTTCAAGTACCGTCCCCTAATCCCACTTCATCCCATCATACCTTCTTGTCCTTTCGATGCTTGGGGTATCAACATATAGGCAAAATTGAGCCACCCTCCTCTAAAGGGCATCATTTTGTTCTTGCTGCAACTGACTACTTCTCTAGGTGGGCAGAAGCAATTTCTCTAAGGGAGGTGAAATCCGACAACATCATCAACTTCTTATAGCGCAACATCATCTACTGCTTCAGAGTTCCTCATCTTGTCACCTCCGACAATGGACTATCCTTCAAATCAAGTAAGATCTACAAGTTCGCTGAAAAGCATAAGATTCTGTGGAACTACTCCACATGGTACTACCCTCAAGCCAACGGATTGGCATAAGCATTTAATAAAACCCTAGTGGGTATACTGAAGAAGATAGTCATGAAACAAAAAAGGGACAGACATGGCCATCTATTTGAAGAATTATGGGTGTATCGGGTCATTGTTCAAACCCCCACGCAATCGACGCCCTACTCACTCATCTTTGGCACATAAGTTGTGTTACCCATCGAGTTGGAGCTGCCAGCGCTTCGGATTGCCTTGTACGATGAGATCACGCAAGATGAACGAGTTCTCCTTCGGCTCCAAGAATTGGATACTGTTGAAAAATGGTGCCTCAACGCCCTCCAAAATCTACAGTTCTATCAACAGAACATGATTCGAGCGTATGACAGGCTTGTCAAACCTCGCGTATTTATCTAGTGCTTGTTTTCAGGCACTCGATAATACACACTAGCAAAAGGTAAGGTAAGTTTGAGCCTAAGTGGGAAGAGCCTTATGTCATATAGAAGGTCTATGACATAGGCCCCTATCAGCTCCATTCAGGAGGGCATTCATCTAATGCCCCATATTAATGGCTGTTCTGACAAAAAAAATATTTCGCCTAGAGCCGCCAATTGTTCCCCTTCCATAAACATTGAAAAGGGAGAACTCAGAGGCTCATTGCAAGTTATCTTTCCATCATGTGCATAAATAAAGGCGCCGATCCACCCAATGATGATCATGGCTTTTCTACACGTTAGCGTGTTGTGATCTCAAGGTATGGCTACTTGCAAACTCACCTCCAGAGATACATGAGGTGTTGTGGCAGTTTTAAGTTGTGAAAATGAACACACATTGCATAGAAGACATATTTCCCATGTCTACGCTTGGGCGTGGAGGCTAACTCATTCTGCCTCTAAAGTGACCAGCTTCTTGTCCATCCTGTACTCTTCCACCCTCACCACAAGTTCACCCGGGAACGAATATATGAAAAGAGCAACAGGGGCTAGGCTTTGTGTGCAGATTCTTGCCACCTCGGTGTGATATAAACAAGGGCCATGTTACATAAAAGTTGCCCACGAGGTTTAGTCCCACATAACATGGATGGTGGGATCTCAAAGGCATTCGCAATCCCAAGATTAAGCGTAAGTTCAAACAAACTCAAAAACCTAATGATGGACAACCAATGTTCAAAACACCGAAGCGAAGGTGTCATCAAGTCAAAGTCCTCCCAACTGTTTAGGGAGAAGTACCAACAAATGTTCAAGAAAAGCCACCACCATTGGGTGGAATGAAGACTGCGAATGCCGAAGAGTGACCATCGTCCACCACCCTCGCAAAAAATGAAGGAAACAATGCCACAGCTTGCCCCCTATCCATCTTAAATCCTTTTGCCCACAAATACAACCCTCAGGGAGTATAGGGTTGTCAAAGTGCTCTAGCCGAGGAGGCGGTTTGGGGAACCCCCAATGTTTTCTACGATAGATCCAAACATGTGTTCTTCAATCACGAACACTGAAGAATCATACATCTAAATGTAGCTGTCATGACTTTTCATTGTTTCTGAAGGAAAGATTCTCTTGTGGCCATACCTTGTGGTCATCTCATAGCTCGGTGACACAAGAAAATCATACATTTCAAAATATAAAATGCATTAAATAGGTTTGTTCGTATGCATTCCTTTATTATTATCATTTAACCATGTTCTCATAGGTATTGTAGCTCATTCTATCCACTTTTGATGATACAAAGAAGTACGCCAGCTTTGCGTTTATGGACCTACAGAATCTTTGACTACACTGGCTGGCACCTTTATGGTCGTAGTGAAGTTGATCGAGTTTTTCATGTTATGACTACACTAGCTAGCACCTTCTATGGTCGCAATGGATGTCAGTTGAAGATTCGTTCTACTCCTTCATTGGCTGGTACCCTTTTCAAGGTCGTAGTGGATTTCATTCATGATTGCACTGGCTAGCACCTTCATGGTCGTAGTGGAGCCAAGAATCACCTTTGAAGTGGTATGGTGCTTCACCACAACTGAGGATTATTGGGAGTAGTGAAGTGTGCCAGTGCGGTTCACGTGGAGCTATGAAACCCTTCAACCCTATTGGCTAGCAACATGGCTACTATGTGGTCACAATAGAGTTGATAAAATCTCTCATATGAGATCTTCAGTGGCTGACATTGTCGTTACTACACGGTTGTAGTGAAGATCCCATTAGGAGTTCTAAACACCAAGTCAAGCCCTCGCTCATTTTCTTTCGCGTAACACTCAACTTGGTGATGGGCATTTGTGTGATGATATTTTGTCACATATTTATATGCAATGCATACATATATACATATCATATAAAAAGGAAAAGAAGAAGGAAGAAAGAAATAAAAGAAAAGAAAATGGGGGCATCTTCTCTGGGCCAAGCTGGCCCAAAGCTCTCTCTTCCCCCTCTCTTCTCTTGTCTTGGCTCGAGGCCTGGGCTTTTCTCTTTTCTATTTTTCATGCAACGGCCTAGCAGGACGGCCCAGCCAGGCCCGAGCGTGTCTTTCCTTTCTTATTTTTTATATTTTTTGTTTAATATTTTCAAGAATACATGCATGTTTGAAAAAATTGCATGTGTAGGCTACCATCGCCCGTTCAACATGAGAGAACAAGATCTCGCCCATTGAACAGGCAAGAACTTGTAGGCCCTGACACTCAATGCATTAAATAACTGGAGAGAAGAACATCTCGCCCGTTCAGTGAGCGAGAACTTGGTCTTGCCTATTGAACGGATGAGACCTATGTGGCTGCGACACCGGGTGGACCAACCCAAAATGTCTCGTCCATTGAATGGGTAAGATCTTTTGGGTATTTAATCCGGCTATGCCTGCCCTATCGACGTCAGCAGCTCATTTCATACCAACATAGCCGAGAGGAGAGGACAGGAGGGGAAAGGGGTAGTATTGTCCATATTTCACTCAATGGATAAGGGTATCTCAAGACCTATGCATAAAAGTGTCAGACAGTTGTACGCCTGGTTGATGTGGTTTCAAAATAGACCCGTGGTTCAAGAGATGACCATTAGCATTGTGGGCAATCGAGTGAGAGATGGTGTGTCCTGGGAGGTGTACCCATTCTAGGGAAGATTCAGTGTGAAAGAGTACCTGTAGGATGTTGTGCACAGAGGTGGCCTCCTATGTTGCTTGTGTAATGGAAGAATAAGGAGGCAGTGGGGGAGATGTAGGGTGGGGGTATGCGGAGGAAGAGGGTGATGAGGAAGAGTATGAGGATGATGTCGATCCGGATGGTGCACATTCATCAGAGTATCCAACTAAACTAACCTTTGAGGCAGACGAGGGGGAACAAATCCCTTCTCTAATTGAACAGATAGAGCAGGATGATCTTCGGACTGATCAATCCCCTGAGTATGACATCTCGGATGATGAGGACAATGCTCCTATTCCCATGGACTGAAACTATCCAAACTTCAACAATCTTGTGGTGAATGAGGGGAATCTGGTGGCCTGGGAGCATACGCAGAATGAAGTGACCCAGGGTGCTAGGTATCCTACCAGTTAGGCCATGAAGGATGCAGTGACTCAATGGGCGACATCACTTCGATGATAATTTTATGTTGTGAAGTTAAGCAAGAATTAATATAATATCAAGTGCATGAAGGTGGGTTGCCTGTGGTGGGTGCACAGCTTCAAGGGGAAGTGAGTTTTCTATTGGGAGGCGTCGATTGTGGTTGACCACACTTGCATGATGAACGAACTTGAGTCTAGCCACAAGAACATCACCTCATCCTTCATCGCCAATGTGATGTATGCCCAGATTGTGAACAATCTGAACTACAAACCAGGGTACATAATTAGGCAAATTGAGAAGGAGTACAAGTACACTATAAGCTACAACAAGGCATGGAGGGCGAAGAGGAAGGCAATTGAGATGAGGTTCGAGACCTATGAGGCATCATATGACAATTTGCAATATTTGCTACAGACCTTTGCTCGAAGGAACCAAGAGATGTATTACGACATTAATAAGTACTCATTGTTATCCGAACATGACAAGTACGTCCTGAAGCGATCTTTCTTTGCATTAGGAGCATGTATCGAAGCTTTCAAGCATTATCGACCTATCATGTGCATCGATGGCACTTTTTTTACTAGCAAGTACACATGATAGATCCTGACTGCTATTGGGGTTGATGGGAACAACCCAGTTCTACCGTTGGCCTTTGCATTTCTAGAGAGTGAGAAAACCAGTAGTTGGTATTGGTTCCTTTACCATGTGGGGATGATAATTGTTGGTGCTCGTTCAAACATGTGTCTTATACATGACCAGCATGCTAGGATGTCATGACAATTAAGGATCTGCAAAATAGAATAGATGATGGCTTGATTGGACATGTGTGGCTAGATCTATAGAGTAGGTGGTGCATGGGTGTAAACTTCTTCCGCCAGTTCAAGAACAAGAACCTCACGAACATGTTCAAGAGGCTGTGTGATCAGAACCAGCAGTGGAAGTTTTATACTCTTTGGAAGACATTAGATGAGCTGACGAAGAAGCAAACACATGAGCCTGCAGGGAGGCCTGTGAGAGGACAAGAGGACAAACCAGTACCTCTTGAGTCATTGCCAATGGACAATGAAGCTGGCATCAAGTGGTGGATTGGGTCATCTACCAAGTCATTTAGCGAGTGGATTGAGAATGAGCCAAAGCAGAAATAGGCTCTTCTCTATAACAAAAATGAGTCTAGGTATGGCATTATAACTATAAATTTAGTAGAGATTTACAACTAGGTGATGAAAGGTGTGAGGGGGTTGCCGTTGGTGGGTATTGTAGAGTTCATACTTCAAGGGACCTGCAAGTATTTTAGGGTCCGCTATGTGGTAGCCCACATGATGCTGAATGATGTTCGTTTGATTCATGGGATGAAAATGACTAAGTACATGGAAGACAAGGCGGAGAAGACAAAGATGCACTGGGTGAAGATCATTGGAACTGCACAACACATATACAAAATTCTATCCAAGGATAAAGGAAGGAGAGTGGGCAAACGTGAGAGTTATCCACGAGTGCACCATCTTCGAGGACAGATGCGTTTGCACCTTCTACAAGTCGATGCTACTACAGAAGCCATGCTCGCATGTGATTGACGTGTGTGCTGTGACGAGTATGAGGACTCATAGGTACATCTCTGAGTACTTCAAGAAGGATGCTTTGTTCGACACCTGGAACCATGTGGTCTATAGCTTTGGGATTTATGGTTCTTTCATGAAGGAACCTAATCCCAACAAGATGAAGCAGAAGAAAGGATACCCAGGACTACAAGGTTCCGTAATGACATGGATGAAGCAAAAGCTCGGCGTCGCATGAAATTGTGCAGCAACTGCAATAGAATAGGACACACTTACAAGAAATGCACTGTTGGTGCCTCAAGTGTGAACCCCACGGAAGTAGGACCTTTTTGGTCTGGTGTAGATGGGAGACATCCTCGGGGTTGTCGGTCGTCAGCTCTATCGGCTCATTGAGATCGATTAATGTTGTGATGGATATTCATGTGCACAACATTGTACTTTACTATTTTAGTACTGAGAATGTCACTATGTGTGAGGTTGTAACCTATTAAGTTGTGATTTGTTCACATATTTATGTACGATTTGAACAATTTATTATTTCATGTTATATGCCGGACGTTTACCTGTTCAATTCCCATAAATAAAGACCAGTTTAGACCAGTTCTAGAGTGGTCAACACTTCTTACTCTATGTTTGTTTTGCATATACAAATGTAAATAACTTGTGAACATGAAGGTATGGCACACCTGGAGCTGCTTGACCCGAGCTCGACATTAGGCACCGTTCGTACTGCACCATGGTGTAGGCTGAGGAGCTCCTGATACTATGACCTTACGTGCCTGATAAGCTCATGAGGATTGATGAGCGCTGGATCCCAAGGTTGGTCCATTTTGAATTTAGCATTTCATACCAATTTTTATTGCTATTTGTCTCTAACTATATTATGTTTGCAGGTTGCTTGCTGCTGGTCTACTTCTGTTGTGATGGCTGATGGAGGTGGATGCATTATCGGGGGCCTTGGAGGAGGCGACGCTGTTCAGCAATGACATGGCCCTCCTCGCGGCCCTCGTCAACAGGTGGCATCAGAAGACGCATCCATTCCACCTCCCGTGCATCGAGATGGCACCGACGCTCGAGGATGCCTCGCTCCTGATGGGCCTGCCTTGCGCGGGTGTCGCTGTTGGGGCTAGGACGTGGGCGTGGGCTGGCACGATGAGATGCTGGTCCACTTCTCTGTCATTGAATGGAGGGACGGTGTAGCACCGTTCAGGCCTTTTCTAGGGTCTAAGAAGCATGGCCCGATGAAGGCCTTTCTCATTCAATTTGTTATACGTATATCTTGTACTGTATTCTCATCTCCTTTACATTACTAATGGAAGAAGATAATGGTACTTGTTTCTTTTTTTACAAGAGGACAACATCCACCCACAGACTAGTGACGAGGACGTCTCCCGCCACCTAAAGGTGTACCTCATGTGGTTGTTCGGATGGGTCATGTTCACCAAGAATCATGACAACAATGTCTCAAGGATACGCCAGTGTGGTTATAGATGCCAACCTAGGAAAGGTCCCGCAGTATAGCTGGGCTTCGGCTGTGCTGGCTACGACGTACCGCAGCCTTTGTGATAACTGCACGAAGACTGACATCAATGCGATCCTCACCGGGTGTCCCCTACTGCTTCAGATGTGGACATACGAGCGCATCACCATTGACAGGCCCGTTGTCTACCATAGCACATACCAGTTCAATGTGGATGGTGTTGACACCCTGACCATGCAGTCCTTGTGGCGCAGACGTAGGGTAAGTGCTATGCTACTTGTGTACGTATATGTTCATTACTTCCTTTTTTTCTCTAACTTTGTTTGGTTGCACAGATGAGATGGTCCAGCGTGCGGACACACCACGCGTACCCGAACTTTGTTCAACAGTTCGATGAGATGACGGTGGATTGTGTCCGTTGGAGGCCGTACATGAAGGCTGAGGTACATCGACGCGCTCCGCTAGGACTTTCAGTGCTCTGTTTATGTTATTGGGAGTACTGGCTCATGACTTGCTCCCTCGTCTTTGACAACTAGATCGAGGAGTACTCACCTCATCGTGTGATGTGGCAGTTCGGGAGGTCCCAGGAATTCCCGCTATAGGTGACTAGGTTGGTGCCTATCAACATACATAGGTGCATAACACTCGCATACGAAGTTTGTTTGAGGCGTTCTTGGACTTCCTGGAAAGCTTATGACGAGCTCTTTCCAATGGATCTAGTGTCAACCAAATATTCCTTATAGCTTAGTCAGAGTCGACAGGATAAGGTGCTACATCACCATTTTAGACATTCTCGGGTCATGTAATCATGTCGGGGTCGGAGTCTAGGTTGTGTATGCATCATTCCTCAGCTGCACAACTCTAGGTTGACTTCCTCACGCCCCCCTATATATACACAGTAGCCATCATAGTTTTAGGATTGGGTTTTACTTAGATTATTCTATTTTAGACAGTTTCAACGTTTATCGGTTTATAGAACCCCAAACTCGAGCACTTCATTGGTAATTAGCAATATTCAGATTGCATCTACCTATTCTTGCTTGTGCTCTCAATTCACTTGAAGGAAAAGCCTTCTAGACGAGGTCAACCACGTCTTGGCATGGTTGATAACCATGGAGTAGTGGTATAGTGGTTCTTGACTAGGGTTCTTGATCTATTCTAGTCAGAGCCTTTGGATCATCAACGTCAAAACTCTACAAAATTGACTTATCATATTACCTTTGGAAGATCGGGCAAACCCAAATTCATTGGTATCAGAGTGTCGGTTGCCCGTTAGGTAATGTTAGTTATCCCCTTTTTTTGTCATATTCTATTACCTAAAATCCAGAAAATTGCCGCACAAAAAAAGGGATTTAGATCTTAGTTTTTTCGTTGTCCAAACCACTTTGTGCCCTTCGCAATTTTTTAGTTTTCGCGTTGTTGAGTTTGAGTCCATCGTCGGTGTCTTTGTTGCTGGTCGAGTCATCGTGTTCTAGTATTAGTGCCGAGTCTTTGCTGATTTAGTCATCGAGTATTCTGGCCTAGCCTTGTTTGCTATAGCCGAGATTGTGTCTCTAGTCGAGTCGACCATCAACTCATGTTCAACCACTAATAGCTTCAAGCATATACTCAGTTAGACCACTAGCCGAGTCGACCATCTACTTGGGTTCGGCCACTAGTAATTTTGACCATCTATTCGGGTTTGATCGCTAGTCGTTTCGGCCACCTCCTCGGATTCGACCATCCTTTCGGGTTCGACCACATAGTCGGATTCGACTATCCACTCGATTTTGCCTTCACGACCTAGTCAAAGTCTATCTGTTTTTGGCTACTCTTGAACACTCCACCCCCCCCCACACCCTTCATATCGAACTTTGCCTGACAAAGTTCGAGTGCAACTGCTTAGCCAAAATAGAGCAAGCCAAAGTTCAGAGAGAGAGAGAGAGAGAGAGAGAGTTTATAACCCTGCTCTCTGGAAAAAGTTTGTGACCCACATACCTCTCTGGTCCAAGAAAAGGTAGTATAGAAGTTTTGAATTCGTGTCACATTCACAAAAAAAAGAAAGCAAGAAGCAAAGAGTACTAAAAAAAAAGGAAGCAAAGAGTACCAAAAAAAAGGAAGCAAAGAGTGAAAAAAAAAGAGTAAAAAAGAAGAAGAAAGAAGGAAAGAGAATTCAATTGGTATTGTGAATACTATTTCATTGTGCTTGTTTCTACCTTATTTTAATTTGGCTTGTTTGAGCTAGTTCTAGGAACACATTTAGGCTAACAACTATGATGAGTATTGTGGACTTTTATTCAGCTTGGCTAATATGATTTCAATTAGTGCTATTCTTTTCTACTAAATATTTTTTGTCCAAGCTACACCTTCTCTCGATCAGAACGGTTTCTCCCTTTGCAACTACCTCACTCACACCTAGTAAGGTATCATGAACCAGCCACCGGTTTGCCAACTGTTGTGATTGGTAACAACATATGTAAGAGCGTGGTAAGACACTTGAGAGTGTGTGATCCCACTTCAATCTCCACCACCTAGTAGTCGATAGGGATAATAAGTTGCTGTCTCTTGTTTGATACTAACCATGGCAGGTAAAACATCAGATGTGAAAGAGTGTGATTTGAGGGAAAAATTCACAATGATGTTGATTGGGCACCGCCTTGTTTTTAATGATGCCATTGACCAGAAGTTTGTAGAAACAAATAATACATTGCAAGGACTCAATGAAAGTATTGCAATGCTTAATGCAGGCATTGATCAAGTGGTTAATCAGCCACCAAACCATGGACGTGTGGATCCTCACGAAGCAGCTTGTGAACAGGAGGTTGTTGATGATAATGAGATGCGCAACTGCAACGCATTTGATGCATGACAAAGGAATGGATTAAACTTCAACCGTTAAGGTAAGAGAGGTAATAATTTTGAGCAACATAACTCATGTGTTAATGATGATCCATTTTCTAAGGGTAAGTTTACTATACCATCTTTTACGGATGCTTATGATGCTGAAAGGTATTTAGATTTGGAGATGACGGTCGAACAGAAGTTTAATGCTCATTTAGTTCATGAAGTGCATAGAGGTAGGCAAGCTACTAGTGAATTGAAAGGTTTTACCATCAACTGGTGGAATAGAATATGCAAAGAAGGGTTAGAACATATTACAAGGGATACTTTAAATATTGCTATGCGTAACATATTTGTTCCATCCTCTTTTAAACATGACTTACATAAGAAATTGCAGCATTTAAACCACGACAAAAGATCCGTAGAAGAATATTATCAGACGAACAAGGACAACAAAACCATTAGTGTGAACAGGAGGAAGGAAGTGCTTGATATTTGTTCAAAGTCGAGGATGGCTTTGCTTCAAGGGGGAGAGAATGATATGACCATCAAGTCATCATTTACTTCTGTTTGCCCATCTGAAAATCAGCAAGGTTGTGTTATGCTTGCTACTAAATCTAATATTGCTGAAATTTATGAAAATGAGATGCCATGCTATGCTTAAAAAATCAACCAAGAAATGGATGAAGAGAAAAAGAAGTTGCTTGAGAGCCACACCACCACTGCTACATCTCCTCCCATAGGTCGTAATACCCTCTCATCCCTTCCTTCTTATGATGGATTTGGTGTCAATGAATACATTGATTGGGAAACAACAATAGATAAATTTTTTGCACAATATCGAATTTGTGAAAATAGGTAGATTAGAAATGTCACTAGTGTTTTAACTAATTGTGCATCAATTTGGTGGAACAATTTGTGCGCATGTAATAAGTTTCCTCGAACTTGGAAAGAAATGAAAATTCATATGAGAGAAAGATTTATTCCTCAATTTCATACATCTATTTGTAAAGAAGGAGTGCATTTTTTTGGAGGAGCAACCCATTGCTGCACCTCTACATGTGCCTAACATTTTGTAGGAAAATGCGAACAAACAAGACAAGAAAAATGAGAAGAAAAACAAGGAGAATGAGGAGACATCTGATATATCATGCATGTTACAAAAAGGTACAAATGCTAAAGTACCTATATCACCTGAGGAAGATAAGAAAGGTAATGAAAATTTGCTACAATCACTCAAGGTGAGAATTGTTTTGATCTCCAGAAATTGTCCACCAATAATTCTAATGTAGAACAAATGTTAGTAGAACCAATTCTTGATTTATCTTTGTCAAAATATGATTTACTTGTTCCTTTTGACAACAAAGAGTTGTGTGGTAATGCTTCACTTATATCACAACCACAACTTGTGAATGAATGTGTTAATTCTGTTTTACAAATGAATACTTGTTTTGAAATTAAACATGTTCAATGCATTGCTTGTGAGCAAGAAGAGATGAAATTGCTATCTTCTCTAAATACTTTAGGTTGTAATGAATTTGATGTTCTTTGTGATCTGGATAGTTTAGAGGAGAAATTAAAACTTAATTATGATTTGCCTTGCTTGTCATAGAATATTTTTCATGCTATTAGCAAATACAATGATAAATTCGAGTATATGGTGCATAGAGTTTATATTTGTTCAGATATGAAACTTTCTATTTTTGCACCACAAAGTGATCATTTAGAGGACTGCAGTAGCAATATTAATATCATGTCAAGTTTTTCTACTTAATATTTGCAACTCACTGAATAGTTCACAAGAATGGGAGCGTTGTTGGCTGCTACCATACACCACAACCATCGCTTCAATTTTCTTAGTACAGAAGATACAAATTGATACCAAGTTACAATGCAATATCACTTCTTTTAAATAAGGGGAGCAAGAAATGACATGTGCATACATTGTACCAATGTTGTCTAATATGGCCAATTATGATTAGGTACAATCATTTCAAAGAGAAATATAATTGTTTCATAAAGAACTTATGATATTGCATAACGAGAGTTTCTTGCGCATTTTGCTTTGTGTAGAAGTTTATGGATAAGACAATGCTATACGCAAACCGACGATGGTTTGTTGTAAACAAGGTAAGGATGATAAGGGCATAGCTCCCTTGAATACACACAAAGTGAATTTGTTCCTCATTATTCATATTTTGTTCGTAAATAATAGCATACTGCTAAGTTTTTATGTTATTTTATTGCTTAAGAACTTAGGAGAAGCACCACAACCTTATCTGGACACATCACAAACTCACCAAGACATCATCACTCAAGTTCCAAGTCCACTTGGAGTCAATGTCGAATCTTAGTCGAACTCCAAAATCTACTCGAGTTCGAGGATATCACGTCAATAAAACGAGCATAACTCTCGCATACAAAGTCCGTTTGAGACGTTCTTGGACTTCCTAGAAATCTTATGATGATTCCTTTCCAATGGATCTAGTCTCGATCAAATATACCTTATAGTTTAGTTAGAGTCGAAGGGATAAGATAATGCATCACCGTATTGGACCTTCTCGGGTCAAGTAATCGTATTGGGTTAGAGTCCAGGTTGTCTACGCCTCTTTCCATAGTTGCACAACCTTAAGTTGACTTCCTCAGGCCCCCTTATATATATACACAATAGCCATCTTAGTTTTAGGCTTGGGTTTTGCTTAGATTATTCTGTTTCAGACAGTTTTACCGTTTATTGGTTTGTAGAATCCAAAACTCGAGCACTTCATTGGTAATCACTAATATTCAGATTGCATTGTGTTCTTACGTGTGTTCTCAAATCACTTGCTGGAAAAGCCTTTTTTGCAAGGTCAACCACGTCTTGGCACGGTTGATAACCATGGAGTAGTGTTGTAGTGGTTGTGAGGGTTCTTGATCTTGTGGACGTAGAGGCACAGGGTAGCTACATGGAGCTACTTAGCAAGGATGTTACTCAGGTCCCTAGGTACAACTTCATATTCGAACAGAACGACGAGCTCGGTGTGTCACAGCTACATGGCACGCCACTCCCGGGGACACAACCCTCCCAGAACGACTACGCCACTTCATTGCCCGCTGGACGACCGGAGCGACTGATCATTCCACCAGACCACCTGACGTACTCAGCTAATCAGGTGAGAGTGAGGAGGTGTAGGGTACCGAGGACAAATGTGACTAGGGGCCTCAGTCCTAAGAGGAGATGTAACCTTTAAGCAGCTATGTTATTGTTAGTTTCATGGTGTTATGTTATTGTCTTTCTTCATGCTACTATGTTATTGTTACTGTCATAATAGCTTTCATGTATCATTTTTTTATTTGGACCATTGACTCGTACAACAACCATCCCATAACAATCCTAATAAACATGTTGACCGAATGAACGATGGCATATATGATACCCTAGTGGTGTACTGGCACTTTACCTAACATGCCTTAGGGAATGAAAAATAGTACAAGTCAAATACAAAATCAAATCCTCTGCCGACAGCTAGAACACATCGATATTAACCCACCATGCGAGGCAGGATATAGCATCTTCTAAAGTTTTTGGCTCTCTCTTAGTGCAATTGTTCCTGTAGTTTCTCGATGACGACGTGAAGGTGACAGATGTATTCTTGAATGTGTGGTTCTATCTGTGGGTCAAACTAGAACTGGAACCCACAATCATCTGTTTGAAAAAAGTGATAGATGAGATAAGTAGATGGTGTTGAGATAATAGGAAAGAAAGTGAGTATTATTTGATCGTACTTTGAAATGTGGACAATAGAAGTATCGACGGCCTTCGTCACCGAAATACTCATAAACTTGGACTACAACGTCATCTCCATGCCGACATAGCGGCCAAAACGAGCAAGGAAGAGCATTGTGGTTTCTATAGTAATCTCTACCATAGACGTCTAAATGAGGGTATGGAGGCGGTGGTTCGATGGGGCCATCAGGAGGATGATGATACGCCATTGTCTCAATTCAATTTAAGGTTAGGAGATGTGTGAGTAGATAATTGATTGGGTTTGTTTATATACACGAAATCCTCGGTAGTGGATAGATGTGGTAGAACTGAAAAACCTATTGCCTAGACTGCACTGGCCTATTAGGGGTAGCATCGAAAAGTCTATTCACTAGACTATGCTTGCCTATTAGAGGTACCACTAACAACTATATAGTTTCTAAAACCTACTCTACATTAAGGTGAAAACCAGCGTCATCACGTAGACAAAAGTGTACCAGAGGCAAGGGCCAAGGTAGGGGTGCCATCCTGTTAGGAAATTAATCGTTAGCTTGCAATTTTCCACATCAAAACCATTCGTATTATGAACCCTACCACTACTATATTCAGGATACATTGCTTCTAGTCATACTAAATTGGCAAAACCCTCATAAATTACAACAACGATAGTACGGTACACATAGCATATGACACAAGAATTTCTTACGTGGAATATATTGGTGGTAACAAACTCAATGCTTTGCACTAGTTGAACCACCTTCCCGCGAGAGGCAACAAAAACATCTTCCTGAACTTTTGTATAATAAAATGACTACACCAAGCAACAACTTTCACTAGGAATCCCATGCTCCAACTCCTAGCCATGCCCATGCACTCAGTCCATACACCAGCACCAGCCACCATAAATAACCCCACCCTCAACTATAGATAGACCACCTTTTTCTCAGCTCTCTCAACTGCACTGTCTTCCTCAGCATCACCAAGCCCACCAAGAAATATTGGGGGATTTTCATCCCCTAAGGGTTGAACCATCGATATCCTTTTGTGGCGACCCTTGTAGGCTTTGCGAGTCCCATGACATCTTCTACACCTGTGGCGGACGCTCCTTCATGTGTGCCAACTACTAGTACGACCCGTCTCGACATGGACCGTACGAGTACCCACCGGTATAGCAACATAGATCACTCATGTGGCACTTTTCATATGATTTCTTGCACTGTTTTACTAATCTCCGCTCTTATTTCATTTCTCCAATCTCCTCCAGCTATCTGTGACTTCATGGGATGGCTGGACATAGAGCAAACTGAGGACAAGAAGCGGTGGGTCGACATGAGCATGTGGTAGAGGAGGCAAGCTTACAAACGTCGGGAGTACGAGCAACAGTAGGAGGAACTACGGCTCAAGTGCCAGGAAGAGGAGGGGCACATGAGGAAGGTAATGAAGGAGCACGCCGTGACTGAGGCACGCGAAGCAGAGAGAGAAAAAAGCGGGAAAGAGCCCGTTGCGCTAAGACAGAGGGCCCTAATACCCTGTGAAAGGGCAAATATCCTAGGTAGACTCAATAGGGAGTTATTGTAACCGGCCTATTTTCATTCCTTAAGATATTTTAGGTTTAGCAGCGGCACACTATTAGGTTAGTATTTACACATACCATACATGCCAATATTTATTGTTGTCATCTTTTTATGGTTAGGGCCCATTCGCATAGCAATGATAAACCGAATGTCCCATGTAATGTTTATCAGCATATGTAACCTCTGTACCGGGTTATATGATAATTATATTTCACAACTACTATTGTTCGACAAATTGGATTTTATATCCTCCCAACGTTACTTCACTAAAAAAAGTTAACTCACACACTTTTATATCAACTAAATAAAGAAATGTCGACAAAATAATATCGAACCAAATTTAAGGATAGAATGAACCACTCCATGATGCCGTTTGGATAGCTATTTGCATAACTAGCATTTTTCGCCTAATGAATGTGCAATATTTTTCAAATTGCAGTATACAAAAGTGATATTAGAAAAAACAATTATACATATGCCTATTTCACTGTATATTAATAAAGATGTCACCCATTCACCTGACAAGATGAAGGTCTCGCCCACTGAATGGGCGATATATTCCTCCCTTCGATTATTTAATACACTGAGCGTCAAACCATAAATTCTCACCCATTAAGCAGGCAACAGTAGTCTACACATGTAATTGTTTTAAATGGACATGTATTCTTGAAAATATTAAAAAATATATAAAAAAATTCTCCTTTGTCCCCCTGTTTCTTTCTTTTCGGCCCGGGTTGGCTCGGCACACGGCCGGTCGGCTTAACCTTCTCCATCTGCTGCCTCCGGATGGGCAGAGAGGGGCGCCGCCACTCTTCGGTCCCTAGCCCGAGCGTGCCCCCTCTTCTATCTCTACAATTTGCTGCCCTCTCAAATCGAGCCGATTGCCGGTGCCCTCTCTTTATCCGCAACGGTTTGAGCACGAATATCCCAGGATATTCGTAGGATTTGGATGTGAATTGGGTGTTTATCTCTATCCGCTCCTATCGTAACTGAGACGATCTCTTGCGGGTTTCACTCGATGGCCGGCCTATATAAGCAGAGGGGGCGCTTGATGAAGGGGTATCGATCGGGAAGTTACGGCCGAAGCCCTACTGCACTGGAGCCTTGAGTTCTTGCCACCTCCGCAGATCAAGGCCGCCACCGCGAGCTTGCTACTGACTGTGCCAAGTCCGTTGCCACCGATCGCATGGACACCATGTGGACGCCCTTTCTGCGCTCCTTCCGTGGGCTCTAGTTCACATCTGTGGTTTCCCCTTTTCCTCCTCTCTTGCGCTGGCTTGATGGAGTCGCTGTATTTCGGTGGCGCTCTCGCCGTGTTGCCAATCGGAATCTACCGCCCCATTGCACCGGGTCGGGGTCGATGATGCTGGGTTAAGGCCGTCTGCTACTCTATTGTCGTGGGATGCTCTGTCCTGGGTGTGATGCGCCGCCACCGCGAGGTGCTCTGGAGTTCGCGCGACTTCATGGTCATGAGGTTCTCCGGCTGGCTCGCGTCGTCTCCGCCATGAGGTGCCCCAGCCGTTGTTGTACTGCTCGCACCATTCTCCGTCGTTCCTGTTACCAATCTCCCGCTAGCCGCCCAGCCCTGTCGCCGTGCCGAAGCTCTCACCGTCATGTTGCTGATGAGGTCACTATTGCTGCCCGGATGATGTTCGTCTTCTCATTGTGCGCACTAACTCCGACGCCTTTCTTTTGTCCGCATCGTCTCCGTCGTGAATGCCAGGCTGAGGCCGTCAGCCATGCTGCCACCATAGGATGCTTTGGCCTGGGTGTAATGCGCCGCCACCGTGAGGTGCTCCGATGTTCGCGCGACGTCGCCGCCGTGAGGTGCTCCGGCCAGCCCACGTCGTCGCCACTATGAGGTACCCTGGATACTGTTGTGCTATCCGCATCGTCTCTGTCGTAAAGGCGCCCTGCACGATGACATACTGTCCGTGTTGTCGTCGCCATGAGGTGCCCCTTTGATGCCGGGGATGGTGCTATGTTTTGGCACCATGGGTGTGATGGCCGTCAACTGTGTTCCCTTGCGGCCAGTGATGATGTGCCCTAGAGATGAGGGTGTTGTGGTGGCCGTCTACCTCATGCCCTGTTCTACTGCGGTGATGTCAGGTAGCCCTGTTCAGAGGCAGCTCATGCCCTATTGCTGGCTGTAATGTCAGCCTGCGGTGCCCTGTCATGCTGTTCATGTGAAGGTTTTCTTGTCGGTTGTGATGCTGCCTTCGGTACTGCCCGAGATTGTTTCTGATAATGTGTGTAGACTAGGTACTTTTGAGATCATGGATCGACTATAAAACAAGATACGTAATGTAGATAGGTTCGTATCTCTAGCTAGAGTAATATTGTACCTTCTGTATAAAGGTTAATGTATCTGTATTCTCTCGAGTACAAGTAAGGTGTCTAGAGATGGCAATTCTACCCGTGGGTAGTACGCCTGACGGGCACGGACATGGGTTTGAATTTTTACCCACGGGCACAGCGGGTCAGGTACCCGCGAAGTAGTGGGTCGGGCATGAGTTTTATAATCTACTCATGGGTATACTCGTTAAGCATTGTTGGCTCAAAACTCCCCAGCCCATTCCACAGGTCTAACCCTAGCTTTGCTTTCCTTCAACCCAGGCCCATGAGGACCCCTACTCTTCCCGTTCCCCTAGCCTCTCATTCTCGCCTCCCACACCACCTCTCATTCTCTCCTCCCACGCCGCCATCAGCCCATCACCGTGGAGGCCGAGGCTACCGTCTCCACTACTAAGGAGGTTGTGGCCATCGTCACCATCGTTGCCCCCTGATCGCCCCGTTTCCCGAGCGCCCCTGTCCCCAAGCGCCATGCCTGGCAATTGCCATACCTGAGCACCGTCTCTAGGCCGCCGTCCTCGAGTGCCGCCCCCGACCACCACCGCACTGAGCCCCGCCTCTAGGCCCCTATCACTAAGCGCTGCCCTCGATCACGACCGCTCCACGCCTACTACCATCCGCCCGATCGGAACTGCCGCCCGATCTCATCACCCATGCTCGGCCGAATCCTCCCGTGCACCACCAAATCCCTCCCGCACTCCCCCACCGTCGGCCTCTCACCCTCTGTTAGCTTCACCCGTCGTCAGCCTCTTGCCTGCACGCCACTGGCTCTGGGTGCTAGATCCGTGCTGCTGCCCTCAGCCACCCCATTCCCCAAGCATCGCGCCCCATCACTGAGCGCCACCTCAGCCGACCCCATCCCCCAGTGATGTCCCGACCGCCACCATACCCGAGTGCCATCCCTAGCTCCCCTCTCACCAGCCACCAACCCTCATCCCCACGGGTGACCCGTGGGTTTCGGGTACCCGATAGGCATAGGCATGGGCACAATATTATGCCTATCACCCTTCGCGGGGGTGGGTCGGGTAACTTGAATCGGGTCATGGGTCAGGCATGGTTCTGCTTCGCCCGCAACGAACCCAACCCATTGCCATCCGATGGCTAGACCTATTACAAGGAGTAGAATAGATCTAAACAAAACTAAAGTTGAAGTCGCCAAATATCTCCTATAATCTTGGTGCTGACGTTGAGTTGAGTTGTGTTGAATTGCTCTAGGTTGTCAAAGTTGTGGGGTTTTGTACAACTTGTCCTTTCAAGGGTTTGGGTCCTCGCTTTATATAGGCCCTGGCACTGCCCTGAATCCTGTCGTGATTGATGAGGAGTCTTTTGCCTTGTCAATCAATGCAAGGCAGCTAAAAATTCAGTTTGGATACTAGTCATACTCGAGTCAGTTAACCCGATCGAAACCTTCCTAGCATGGGCTTTCGTGATCTCTAAGTATACCGAGATCCATAGATTCGGGTTTGTAATATCCGAAGTCGTTAAAGATGCGAATAAGGTATCCTATCCATATATAATGTACTCCTTATGTGTATATACTCCATAGTTAGATATTCGATAGTAGCTCCCTAACTATGCTCAGCAAGGAGGATTTCCACAAGCGTCTACTCGAGTACTGTCAAGTCTGAACCTGATTGAGTAAGGTAGATCAAGCCTGCAATCGAAAGAATCAAGCAAAGAAAAGCTCTATTCCGAGTATCGAGTGAAAACACTATTGGGTCAAGTGTCCTGCCATTGTCCGCACTCGAGACTTGAGAAAGACTTGAAAACTCGACTTCTCGACATCCATCTTTGAGTAGAGTTAAAAAGAACATCTCTGAAATGTAAAACATTGGGTACATGAGCATTCAATGCACTCAGATGAGCATGCAGAGATTCACACAATGCCATCATCTCGTCTTTCATGCCGAACGAGGCACCACAGTGACGGGAGCAGTTACCAAAGAAAATGTTGAACTCTAAAATATTTATCCATACAAACCTAGACTTCAGCCATTCTTCACCCTTGCATCGCCAATTCTTTCACTCAAGCCTTCTCCTTTCTTCGACCAAACGTGTGCCTCCATACAGAAATATCCGCCCCGTGGCCTCCAGCCCTTTCAAGAACACCACCTCTCCTTCCTCGCTAGAGAAAGACTCCAACTCGAAGGCTGCCAACGCATCCCCCAAGCAATTAGACAATATGAGATTGCTAGCGGAGGCCTGGGTGATCTCGTTGATGCAAGAATCAAGGTTCAAGGAACTTGAAGGCAAAGGCATCATTCCTCCTTGCGATTTGGCCAACTGGAAGCTAGCATTGAGTGAGGAATTCCCATCCTGCCAATTCAACAACGAGATTGTGGTTTTTGAGTCCTTTTTTCATTGTGGTTTCAATGTTCCCCTTTCTAAGTTTCATCTCAGTGTAACCGATTCGTACCAAATCGAGATTCACCACCTAAACCCAAACTCAATCACCATGCTTAGTGTTTTTGTTCATCTTTGCGAAGCCTTCCTCAGCATCGAGCTGAGTTTGAATCTATTTCAGTATTTCTACAATCAAATGAAAAATACTAAAAATAAATATATTGGGGGCTGTGGTATCCAACTACGGAATAGAATGAAGAATTCCTATATCCCGATTGCTCTGATCTCCCTCTGGCAAAAAGATTGGAAAAAACTTTGGTTTTATGTCTCCAATCCTGACCTGTCTCCTCTCCCTTGGTCTATAGAGGTTTTCAGCCCCACCCAAACTCGTCCTGGTCGAAGAAGCACTGTGAGCTTGACCATACTGCCTATTATGTTAAAAAGATTAGCGAACTTAGATAGAGTAGCTTAACAGGGTAGCATGTGGCTAAAGACTTCGTCAGTCGAAGGCTAAGCCCCTTAAAAGCATGGGATCACTTTGCTTGCGAATATGCTGGAGACAGCGGCCGGATGTAAGACTTACTTAGCCCTTAATTCTCTCTGCAGCCGCAATTGATCTCCGTCGAGTGACTTCTTCCTTTCTTCAGCTCTGTCTTTACAAGACACCACTGCTCGATTAAGCAAGCTATTTGTTGAGGAGCGACAATAGTGCTCTATCCAGCCCTACTCCCTCAAGAATCATCAATGTCCACTGGTAAGAATTTGCTTAGATTAGAAGAGAAGCACTAATTATTACTTATTTGACTTGTCTTTTGATTTCAAATTCCAAACTTCCACCAAGAAGACACTTCCTCAGACGCCGGCGATAAGAGGAATACATCGACTGGTTAAGAGGCTGAAGGGTCTCTTCAATCCAAGAGATCTTCTTCGTCACCCGACCAACCACCCCCCCCCCCCAAACGAACACAAGGAAAAAGTCCATTGGTATTGAGATTGAGTCTTTCAATGACTACTTGTTCATCTGCTTTCTTGGTTATCGAGTAAATGATTATTAATGCCTGGTCTGCATGAGTGGTCTTCTTTCAAGGAACAACAAGTGTAACCCCTCAATCGCCTCCTCGAGAGACCTCCACGCCTAATGACTCGGCCAAAGAGGTAACTAGCCTCGAGTTATCGCTCTTTCATTTGTCATTCTTTCTCAGTATTCACTCGATAAGTCCAATAAGATGAATTACTATTGGCTAATTTCTAGCAAGTGATTGCTCCCTTGACTTCATCTAATTCCCAGGCCATTCCTTCGACACAGCCAGTCCCAGTCGTGGGTGTGAAGTGGAGGAAAATAACTGTTAAGAAAAAGAAATACCAAGAGGATTGGCTTGAATCTTCATCTTGACTAGCAGCTTTCCTTTCCCTTCCTCATTCTGTCAATTGTAGGACATCACTTCCAGAGAAACCAAAAGAACAAACCGCAAGAGGGTTGGTCATCCAACTGACGTCGACCTCTCCTGTTACGCTACCTCCAGCCCCTCGAGTGGAAGATCCTGCCTCGGATGCATCTGAAGCAGACCCGCAGCCTAAGCAAGCTTAGACCTTGACATCGATTCCAACTAATGACCCTTGGATGGCGATAGAGGTTCTCCTCATAGCCACAGGTGCTCATGCCAAGGCCCAATATTCAGAGATTGACCACACCGACTGCCAAAAGGAGTTTAATGCCAGCCAAGAAAGAATCGAACGTAAGTCCACTCCCAAATCACAAGTACATGATTCAATCATTGGGCAACTAATGATAATCAATTTCTATTTGCTTCTCTAGTTCTTGAGTCCTCCTTGAATGGCAAAGAGGCCCTCATCAATGACGTAATGAAAACCATCAACGATAATTTCAAATATTAGGAAAAACTAAAAAATGATGTGAAGACAACAAGAGCTGAACAAAAGGCCATAGCTACCGAACTAGATGCTACAATTACCTAGCAAAATGCTACTGCTGCCGAGCAAGATGCCACGATCTTAGCACTCTAGACTCTAAAGGAGTAGACCCTCGACCACATGAATCAATCGGCCTCCGTAAGCACTAAAATAGTACTTGGTATTCTCAAGAGCTACAACCCTACACTCAGCACATCAATAGTGACAGAGGGGTTTGATTGCATTGTAGAGGATGCAGCAAAATTTATTCTCAGCATCAAGCATGTAGTTCCTGCCTTTGTTGAGTCGTTAGGGCTCAGCCTGCCTGACAATGACAGTGAGGGAAGTCCCACAAGCTGATGGTCTGTTTGACTAGAAACATTCATAACTTGTTTTTGGTGGTATGGGAATGTTTGTCACAGTCCTACAATTTTGCCTGTTTATTATGCCATTGCCTGCTATTCATTTGTCGATGAAATAGAATTAGCATAAGTAGACGCAAAAACTAATGAGTACATGCTATAACCATCCTTGAGACTTGCTTGAAAACTCAACTAGACAAATCGTTAGATGCATTGGTCCACGAGTATACACTCGAAGCAATCGAAAGAAGTAGAGAAGAGACTAGTACACAACTAGAAAAAGAAATAGCATGATGATGTTTTTTTGCAAACTTTCACCGACTTGTGTATTTAACCAACATACGAACATGAACTTGATAGGAAACACATATGGGACCAACTGTAGCACCCTGATTTTCAGTTTTCTCAAATTTCTAAAATTTTCTAAGATTATTGAATAGCTTCACCAGTAGAATAGCTTTAAAACCTATTTTCTTAATCAATCAATCAATATATGTTATTATTTCTTGTGTATTACATGCTGAGTTTTGTTAGGACCCAGGTAAATGCATTAGAGTTCTTTTTCTTTTTCTTTCTCTGTGGTGTTTTGAGTGAAAAAGATTTTAAAAAGGTTTTTACAAAACTCAGTAGTGAATAAGTTAAGGATCTTAATAGTTGGAATTCAAAATCTTTAAATTCATCATCTGTTCAATCCTTGATCATACCTGATCCTTCTCTAGGTCAATTCAAATTTTATCCAAATCCTTGTTTAAAGCTAATCTCTCCTCTT
Organism: Phragmites australis; assembly: GCF_958298935.1. Lineage (NCBI taxonomy): Eukaryota > Viridiplantae > Streptophyta > Magnoliopsida > Poales > Poaceae > Phragmites > Phragmites australis. The sequence continues at coordinate 12,507,162 of NC_084936.1, read as the reverse complement.
TCTCAAAATTCTACCCAAATCTAAATTCAAATTCCTTATCTACTCCTATTCTTGTTCAACTTCATCTTTTTCGTTTCTCTTCAATTCACTCCAAGCTCAATTCAAATTCAAACTCTATTCTATTTTCTCTACAAAAGTTTCTTTTCTAAACCCTAGATATAACTAAAGTGTCTTTGGGCTCAATCTTGCTCAAGTCCAAACCCTTAGCAAAATCTTCTAGATGGCCCAACAAAGGATCCACAAAATCTGTAAATTTTTGCGGAGTCCTGGACGTCTCATCTTCTCATGAATTTTTGGAGTTGAAAACGGCCTCAAATGCAAATTTTGACAATACCAAAATTGTATGTCTCGTCGAGGGCTTCGATTTGAACCTATGTAAGTCCTCTTTTCGATAATGGAGCTAGGAGTTATGGCCCCCGAAATCAGTGCTGTGCAGATAAGTCCGAGTTCAAACAGTTTATCTTGTGGTGCATTTTTGAAAATAAATATGGCATTTTCAGAAGTTCCAATGACTACCAAAGTTGTAGATGTTTTCAAGTACTACAATTTGGAATCAAGAAACGTCCAATTTGGAGTCCGTACAATGGAGATATTATCCTTGGAATAGAGAGCTACGAAAAAGAAAATCGTAACCGACTCGAACTCAAATCCGATTCGTGTTCGGTTTGGACTCCAACTCAACCACCCGGCCCTAGCCCTATAAATATGAGTTTCACACCCTTTCCTACCCCTATTCCATGCTCCCAAGCTCTATAAGTCGCTGCTGCCGTGCCCGTGCGTCGCCGGAGCGCCGCCGTTCGCCGGAGCCACCGCCCGTGATGTGTTACGTCGTCTTCTCCACGAATCCTCCTTCCTCGACCATCAAAGCAAGGTGAGGACCCCTTTTTCTCCTCCCTTACTACTATTTTAGCATCATACTATGACCCTAGCCAAGCCCTAGTCCCTGCCAAAGCCCGATCTACGCTGCCACGGTCATCGCCGTCGCGGATAGCCGCGCGACAGCCGCGCTGTAGCCGATTGACATTGATGTTCCCGACCGATCAGAGATCAAATCACCAAGCCCTTTCACCAGTGCATATCCCGTGATGTTCCCTATGCTCTCGCCAACCTGGTCGGCTAGTAGAGCATCCAAACTACCGTAATCAAGGTCAACATACCCGCTGTCTGATTTCTGGACACGTTCTGTGCGCGCACCGATTTGCATTCGCGTTCCCCGTCAATTCGAAAGCCGTATGGATGCACCAACTGTGTCACGGCGTGTCCCATCAAGTCTTCTATGTGAACCTAGGAGCTCATCCCCGTTTGTGCAACGACACGACCAGGACGCCAATGCCAACCGCAGTACGTCGCAGCCATCACCCGTCACATCTTTGTTGATCGTTCTTCCTCTCAGTGGATGATCTACCCAAAACTATGCCATAGCATTGTGTTCCCGGGATATATTAACATCTTTATTCAAACGGTTTCTCAAATTTCAAAGCCAATCTCTGGGAACGCTAGCGTCTTCATTCCTACATCTGTTCACGGTCACCACCAAACCTAGAAGCAGTCATCGCTATTTTGCCACTACCTTGGATGACCCCTTCCAAAACCAACCATACCACTGAGTTAGTCTTTCCACGTTCTACGCCATGCTTCCTTCGTTTCACTGAAACACTACTGAAGCCAACATTGATGTCTGTGGCCACGTGCCCGATCGCCGTCTTCGATGAAACTCGAACCACCACCACTACATAGAGTCACCAGTAGTATCCTTAACCTAGAAGTGCAACCTTCGGCCTTTTTGATCCATCATAGGTGGTCGGTACTAGATCTTAGTGTATCCCTTCTTTAATCCAAGACGATACTTGTATAATATGCCAAGTCAGCGCCACATCATTCTCCCTAGCCTAGTCAGCGAAGTCCAGTCTGCCCTACACTTTTGAATCTTGCGCAATAATATTGTCAAGCCTGACACAGTGATTGTGCAATGAAGCCTTTTCCCATAGAAACATAGTTTCGGAAAATCAGCATTTCCTTTTCAGTCTAATCCATCTTCTGAAAGTTCGTTCATTTTTCATCTTAACTCTGATTTAGGCGATTCTTGCGTATAAATGTTTCTAAAATCATCCCTATCCAACCATAGTATTTTTAAAGTGTTTTAATGATGTTTGGTATGTTATTCTTGGTGTTTTCTTTTGTGTTGTTTGTCGGTAGTTCTCACGATTAGTCGATAACGTTCCAGAGCAGTTCGAGGGACTTCAAAACCAAGATTTCGACAACACTAAGCAGCATTGGGTAAAAGGCAAGTGTCCTTGATCATCTTGAACCTATGATTTAAACTGTTTTATTTTACAAAATTGCATGCAGTGTCTATCAATATGATGGGTAGTCACCTATGTTACGGTTTTTTCTATATTTTCCCTTATCATCCCTTGGAACCTAGATGGTTTATGGTTAGGTATTTTTTGTTGGGTAGATTGCTTAGCCATGCTCTGGGATACTGGGAAGTGCCATAAGCTTGACTAATGAACATATGTAACAATGGTGGTTAAATTGTTAATGGTCTAGCAACATGGAACCTTAGGCCTTGAGCAAAGTGGTTTTGATAGTGGTCATGGTTATGATGTTGGTTTAGTGTTTGCTTAGGCAACCTAAGTAAGGACCTGTTTATGGAGCGACAACCCAAGAAATATCGTACCAACTACGAGACCTGGTATGGAACAACCCTAGCCTATTAATTAGTGGATTCCAGTTTTTGTGCGTGCCAAACGGAAGAGTGGATGTGTGGGGACGGCAAAGGCTAGAACCATTTGGTTAGTGGTATGAGATGTGTAGTGGAAGGGAAGGGTGAAAACTTTCTGGAGCTACAAGGCCCAAAAGGGGGCTTCTGGGTGGCGTGAATACCACTTTGACGGCGGTGAAACCTAGCGAGCATGCACATACTGGATGAAACTTTGTAACGGCTTTGAAGTGACTTTCCGGGTGACACACCACTAGCGTGTGTTAAGTGTCTAGCTAATACGGCAACATGGAAATCACGACTTGCGGGGAAAGCTGGACAACCTCTGCAGAGTGTAAAATCTGATATATCAGCTGTGCTCACGGTTATGAGACACTTGGATCCTCACATGATTAGAATGTCACAACCTCGTCTCGATAATCTTCAACTTCTTCACTCACTGAGTAGCAACACACATATCTTGAACCCATATTTTTAAATGTTTTGTTTTACAAAATTGCATGCAGTGTCAATATGATAGGTAGTCACCTATGTTAGGGTTTTCCCTAGATTTTCCCTTATCATCCCTTGGAATCTAGATAGTTTATGGTTAGGTGTCTTTTGTGGGTAGATTGCTTAGTCATGCTTTTGGGATATTGGGAAGTGTCATATACTTCACTAATGAACATATGCAACAATAGTGGTTAACTGGTTAATGGTCTAGCAACATGGAACCTTAGGCCTTGAGCAAAGTGGTTTTGATGGTTATCATGGTTATGATGTTGGTTTAGTGTTTGCTCAAGTAACCTAAGTAAGGACCGGTTCGTGGAGCGACAACCCAAGAAGTAACGTACCAACCACGAGACTAATATGGGTAAGGCATGATATACTGATTAGAGTCTATCCAGTGTGTGTTAGGTCAGCACAAAAGGGGGCTTCTGGGTAGGAGCCTAGCTTGCCTAAAGCCTGGCGGTGAAACCTAGTGGGCAGACACATACTGGATTAGTCTCTGATTAGTGAAAGTGTCATATTGTGATTCTTGGCAGCATACCACTGGCGTGTGTTAAGTGTTTCGCGAACACGGCAACATGGAATTCACTGACTCGTGGGGAAAGCTGGACAACCTCTGCAGAGTGTAAAACTGTTATAATACCCGTGCTCACAGATATGAGAGACTTGGATCCTCACATGATTAGTGGGTTGTGATTATGGGTTGTGGTTATGAGTTTGGTTGTGGTTATGGTTCTGGTACAGGGAGTACTAGATGGTTGTGGTTATAGTTCTGGTACAGGGAGTACTATATGGCTATGGTTTTGGTTATAGTACAGGGAGTACTAGACGGTTATAGTATGCAAGGTGGGGAGCCTTGTATGCTGGATATTAGACTATATGGGTTACATTCACTTAATAATTGCTTAATGCTTTTGAGTCCAAATATTTTTTCATTACTCGCATTTACGCAAATATACCATGTGTTAGCCTATTCTTGGTATAAGCCTGCATATCATTACTTTTCCCCACTTGCTGAGTACTGTATGTGCTCACACTTGCTATTTTCCCTATACCATGCAATATGTGTGTTGTTGCTTAGTGAGTGAAGAAGTTGAAGATTATCAAGACGAGGTTGTGACATTCTAGGCGTGTGTCTCCCGGTCGGTTGCCTGCGGTGTTGTTGGGCACCAGTGCTTCTGTTCCGCTGCAGATATCTTGATAGAAGATAATATATGTCAATTGCTGTAAGAGTTTAACATTTATTCTATAAAAGTATTGCTTTTATTACTTCACCTGTGACGTCCTTACGTGTGTTGAACATCCTGGGCACATATAAGCCGCATATGATTTTGTCCGTTAAAACCGGGTGTGACACCAACTAGAACTTCAGAATCTTGTGGGACATTAGGCATGAGATGTGATGCGACACAATGATTCCACACCCCTCTTTGCAGAGATTAGACAAGTCATAACGCCTTAGCAATGCCTTGACTTCCACCAGATGCACTATGCAATCGAGGCAACCTCTATCACGCCTGGCACTAGCAGATCTTGATGGTGTTGTTTCCACAGTATGACCCATTTCCACAGCTATAAATAAGGAAAACTGAGGCCGTCTATTCTCACCCCTTTTCCTTCCTTTCTCCCTACACATTGCCTAGTAGAAAACTTGTAGAGCTTGAAATCATACCATCCACTCCATCGTCGTCAGCCGAGCCATGTCCAGAAATCAGAGGAGTAGGACCTCTCACCCCAAGGCCTCTCACCATGGTTCCACCTAGTGTCATCATCATTTCCTTTGACGAGGAGGAATTGAGTGAAAGGCCTAGGAGGAAAGGAAACAGAATGTCCGTTAGAGGTCATCGACCTTTCACCTGCCACCTTCAGGATTTCCTTGACGCTGACATCATGGAACGAGCAGCACAAGAATTGGCAACGTGGGTCGTATAGGAGGGAGATGAAAATGGTGGTGATCTTAATGAGATCATCGACCAGGTCACCAACATGGTGTTCGGCGATGGAGCCCATGAGCCTCCAGTGGTGAAGAAAGCATAGTTGCCTTCACGCCCCCACAGAGGACCACTTGGCATCATTGGCGCCGGTCCACAGCTCTAGCAGGGCCTTCGCCTCGGTCAATCTCCCTAGCCCTTATGCTGGCCAACAGCCGATCCCTGGGACAATCAGCTGCCACCCCAAAGAGGAGCGGAAAAGGTTCCTCAACTCGTTCGAGGGCAAGTAGGGGTCCACATACTTACGAACTCTTGGAAGTGGTAGAATCTTCACTATTTGCAAGAGCTAGACAAATCCTTTCTGTTAACTTTGGATTAGCCACACAGGTTAGAAAGAGAAAAATATGTAATAGGATAGTCAGTCTAATCAAAATGTAATCGACCTACCTTCGAGTTACCTTAACTATGAATGAAACTATCGCAGTTGGTTGATGTTCCACGAGTATTTGAGTATCTTACTGTTTGGAATAGATAACTATACTGATCCAGGTCGAGTAACTTCGACTACTGTGTAGGGTCCTTCCCACTTAGGTGATAACTTATAGAGCCTAGCCTATTTCTACACCTTTCATTAAACAAGGTCGCCAGCAGTGAGTTTCTTGGGCTGGATTTTCTGGCTATGATATCTACGCAACGCTTGTTGATGCTTGGTCACTCGAATGGATGCTCAATCATGGTACTCCTTCAGTGTATTGATATTGTCTACTCATAACTGCTCTTGCCCTTCTTTTGAGTAACTTTCCACTCGTGGTGATCCGAATTGCAATTCAGTCAGAAGCATTGCCTCTACTCTGTAGACTAAAAAAAGGAGTTTCACCAGTGGCCTTGTTAGTCGAGGTATGAATGGCCCATAGCACCAAGCGAAGCTCTTTCACCCAGCGTTTTGAGTAAGCTTTAAGCTTGTCGAGAACCTGATTTTTGATACCCTACAAGACTATACCATTGGCGTGCTCAACCTGATTGTTACTTTGAGGGTGAGCTACTGAAGTGAAACAAGTTTTTATGCCAAATTCTTCATAGAACGCAATAAAGGTCCCACTTCTGAACTGGCTACCATTGTCTGTAATTATCTGATGCGGAATACCATATCAAGTAATTATGCTCCGCATGAATTTCTTGGCAACTTCTATGGTTACCTTTCCCACAGGTTCGGACTTGATCCACTTAGTTAATGTATCAATAGCCACAAATAGGAATTTGAGACCACCTTAGGTCCTTGGGAATGGTCCCAAGATATCCAAGGCCCAAACAGAGAAAGGCCAAGAAAGAGGAAATATGTGTAGAGCTTGGGCTGGTCGAGTGGTATGCCTTCCAAAAAATTAGTAGCTTTCAGACTTTTCGACCAGCTTAGAAGCATTCTAGAGGGCATTCGGCCAAAAGAATCCTTGGCAAAAAACCTTTTCGACCAACGTGCGAAAAGATGTATGATTACCACACATGCCTCTATGAATATTGAGCAATGTCTTATTGCCCTCTTCATGAGTGATGCACTTCATCAAGATTCCATTACTCCCCTTTTGGTAGAGCTTGCCATCTACTAAAGCATATAGCTTAGACTTACAAGCAATTTTCTCTGCAGGCGTATCATCCTTAGGGATCCCTCAACATTCGAGATAGGCTCAGAATGGAGTCATCCAAGTTAGTTTGTGTTCGAGTAGTGCAGCTACAGTGTCTGCGGATCTTGTCCACTGGCCTGACCAGACTACCGGCCAAGTTGGGCAGCATCTTAGCTCAAAAGTATCAAGACAGATGGTTTAAGGAGTTTCTTGATGAAGACTCCTGTAGGTGTTGGAGAACGGGATCAAGCGAGCCAGGCAATTTCATCAGCAATGGAATTGTACTTCTTTGGATGTGTGTGACTTCCAACTCTTCGAACCATTGCTCGAGCTTCTATACCTCATTCATATAAGCCACCATGTTGTTGTCTAAGCATTGATACTCCTTTTGTACTTGGTTTATGGCTAGATGTGAGTCCCCTTTCATGAGTAATCATCTGATTCCAAGCGATATAGCTATGCGGAGTCCTTTACCAGTCCTTCGTAATCTGTAACATTGTTGGAAGCTTTAAATTCTAATTGAATGACGTACCTGAGTTTATCGTCCGTTGGAGATTTGAGTACAATGCCAACCCCCTAGCCTTGAAGCATAAGTGATCCATCAAAGAAGAGCATCCAGTAGTCCTTGACCATGTTCGGCTTTATTTCCTCAACATGAATTCTGCTAATACTCCCAATTTAATGCTCATACGTGGTGCATAGTTTACCTCGAACTCATTGAGCTCGACCGTCCATTGCACGATTCGTCTAGTAGCATCCCTATTGTGTATAACATCCTTTAGCATATACGTTATCATGATGGTGATCTTGTGCACTTAGAAATAGTGTTGTAGCTTCTGGGAACTCATTAGGATGACATATAGCAACTTCTGCACTTACGGGTATCATAGTTTAGCATCATGTAGGACTTCACTCACGTAGTAAACCATGTTCTAGATCATGGCCTTCTTCTCAGGGCATTCCCGTTCAACCACCAAGACCGTGCTTACAACTTGTGAAGTAGCTGCAATGTATAAAAAGAGCTCCTCTTTTTTGTTAGGTGGGGTTAGAATCAATGGAGATAATAAATACATTTTTAAGTCTTGAAACACCTTATCCACCTCTTCCGTCCACTCGAACCGGTCGTTCTTCTTCAGAAGCTTCAACAAGGGCATCCCTCACTCTCCCATCTTAGAGATAAATCAACTAAGGGCTGCTATGCATCCTGTCAATTTTTTAACTTCCTTCTGTGTTTGAGGTGACTGCATCTGGTCGAGAGCCTTGATTTTGCCCGGATTGGCCTTAATGCCACGACTTGACACAAGGAAGCCAAGAAGCTTGCCGGACAGAATGCCAAACATGCACTTCTTGGGGTTAAGCATCATACGGTATTTTTCGAGGTTGTCGAATGTTTCCTTGAGGTCGACAATCAACGCATCTTTGGTTCTAGACTTGAATACAATATCATTGACATAAGCTTCAATATTGCGCCCGATTTGGGGCTATAAACAATTCTGAATACGCCATTGATAAGTAGCACAAGCACTCTTTAAACCAAATGGCATCTTTACATAGCAAAATACACCAAAATGAGTAATAAAAGTAGTTTTCTCTTAATCCTCTATCCCCATGCTGGTGATGCCTCGAATAGGCATCTAGAAAACACAGCAATTCATAACTCATCATAAAGTTGACAATTTGGTCGATGCGAGGAAGAGAAAAAGGATCCTTAAGACAAACTTTGTTGAGGTCGGTGAAATCGATGAATATTCTCCACTTAGCATTGGCTTTCTTTACAAGGACAGGGTTTGCAAGCCACGTAGGATGACGAACCTCTCGGATGAAACTATGTAGGATGGCTTGCTTTCTGTCTTCCACAAATATTTGTTGCTTCTGCACCACAGGTTTGTCGTTGTGTTTCATAGCCAGTCGATTCTCGATCACCTCTCTAGGGACTCTGGGCATATCGGACGGTTTCCATGCAAACACATCTTGGTTTTTCCGGAGGAAAGTGATGAGCTTGAGTTCCTATTTGGGATTAAGGTCAACCACTATATTGATTGTCTTAGCTGGTTCAGACAGGTTGAGAACTTCCTTGACACCACCACCTGTCTTCTTGTCCTTAGCACCGTTGTGTTCTATCCTTTGGCGGTGTCGTCGGACTGGGAGGCCTCGGTGAGGCTAACGATTTTGGAGTCCTTAATCTTGACGGCAGCTTGATGCTTCTAGCGCTTAGACTCCGTACCTTTCGAAGTGGTTGTCACTCGGTAGAAATATTCGACCATATCTAGGCTTTGCTTGTCACATTAATATTGCACGTTGGTCTCCCTTGATGGTTATGACCCCTTTGGGGCCTAGGATCTTGACGTCTTGTATGCATAGTGTACTAGAGCTAGGAACCTGCCAACCATTGGGCGGCCTTGGATCACATTGTAAGCCGTCTCAAAGTCCACAAGATCAAAAGTTAACTTTTCTATGTGGAAGTTATCAGGCTCACCAAATGTAACCGACAACTCGATCTGGATAAGGAGCATGGTCAATGAGTTTGAAGTTATACCGCGGAAGGGCTCAGCTCCTTTCTTGAGTTCTAGCCTTACGATCCCCATCTTGTCTAAGGTTTTGACGAAGATGAGGTTAAGCGAACTACCCCCATTGATCAAGGTCCGAGAAACTTTGATGTTGAGGATAGTCAGCTGGACCACAACCTGATACCGACCTGAGTGTGGAACTGCAGCTGGATGGTCAACTTGATCGAAGGTGATCTTAACTTCTGACCACTTAAGGTACCAGGGAGGCCTGATCATGCTAGATTGACCTCCCTTCAACTGCCTTGTACTGTCTTTTGGACTCATACAAGGCGGATCCTCCAAAGATGTGCGCCAAGCTCTTATCAACCTCATGGAATTCAGGATCATCATCTTTAGTGTCATGGCATTCATCAAAGTCATGCTGGTTGGCCCGATGGGCATGACACCACTTCCCGCCACCTCGGCTCAGGCTATTGTTATCTCTTGTATTGTGTGACTTTCTCCTATCGACCGCAGCTATAGTCGTGTCTGGACCCTTACGCTTGTCACCAAGTTATTCTTCTTCCTCTCATTCTTCGAGGACTCAGGCTTGTCCCTCCCAGACTGAGGATTCTTGGCATGTACCTGAGCTTTAGCACGTTTTGTGTACTTGTCGGCCAACTCGAAGAGCTCCTTAACCGTATGAATCTTCTAAGTAGCCAACTTCCTGACCAAATCTATGTCCTTGATGCCTCGCTTGAAGGCAATGATGATTGACTCATTAGAGATGTCTGGGATCGTATTACGCCTATCATTGAACCTGTGAATCAAATCTCGAAGGGATTCTTCCTTACCCTGATTCAACTGATGAAGATCGTCTTCCGTCCCCAAGTGCTCGAATGTACCTTGGAAGTTTGTGATGAACTAAGCCTTCAGCTTCACCCATGATCGATCGAGTTAGGTAGCAAGTTTAGCAACTAGAACCTCGCAGGTCCATCAAGGGCAATTAATAGATAATTGGCCATCACCTTGTTGTCACCGCTGGCTGCTCGAATAACAGTTGTATAGATCTGCAACCACTCGTTAGGGTTGAGATTCCATACTTCTGAATCAGACCTGCTTTGAACTTCTTGGAACATCGTATCGACCGAAGCTCATGCATGAAAGCTTCGCAGCCTCCATTGAATTCCTCAGGAGGAGATGGCAAAGGACTATCATGCATGTTCCTTCGACTAAGGGAGCCATGTCAACCATCTCGTCTCAGAAATCTGTGGTTGTTGTACCAACAATCATCCTCAAGGCATTCATTGCGATGGTTCCTTAAGTCAATCATGTCGATCATGTCGATCGTGAGGAATGCGGTTCCTTAAGTCTTCCTAATTTTTGCGCCTAAGGATAGGGCAGTTACAATTCGGCCCACATGGCTATGCTCGAGTTCGACTATCCGAGCTTCTTGTCTGTGATCCCTCGACTCGGGGCTATCTGCGTCTGTTGCTCCTCGAACTGGCACTTTACTGATTAGGGTGCCTAGAGCCACTGGGGTTAACCATCAAGGTCAACGGATTCACTGAATTCAACTTAGGGAAAGATATTAGAATCATGTGGGAGCCATGGACATTGGCCTCTGGTGTACTGAAAACACCGCTGCCTAAGCTTATCTGTGGTCAGACCGATGTTGCTCCATAATTACTATTCTAAGGGAGTTTGTTCCTTGATCTCAAGGGAGCTGCTGGAGCAAGCGTATCTACAGCAAGTCATCATTGAAGACTAGGATGAACTTGACCCATAGCGGTCCATTGATGAAGAGTTGTATAAGGGATAACACTCCATGATAGCGCCTCCATGGCGCCGGTTCTTGTAGTAGCGGCTGGCACCACTGGATCATCAGGAATTTTTATATCATCCTTCATCACAATATCCTTATCTCTAGTGTTCTGCTCAACGGGTGCATCACTGGCTATGGCTATTAACACGAATTGGTACGTTCGACTACTCCGGCTGTCGATGGAGCCGCCGTTGTCACTTCCCTAATTTCGTCGTCACTATCGGTGTCCATGAGCTGGAGAACGTTAGACTTCTTGGGATCCCAGTCGAGGTGCCCTATCTTGCGATATGCGTCCAATGGACTGGACTTGAGAATACCAGTGTGGATTAGTCCACCCTGATTGTCCCAGTGATAAACCATAGTTCCAAAGGTGATCTCGTAGCCAACGGGAGGTGATTCAAAGATGACTGTCACCAAATCAAAGTGGTCGTAGAAATAGGTGTTGGAGAATCCAACGCGGATGCGCACTTGAGACATAATCGATCCTAAAAAATAGAAGAATGCCCCTATGTCACGCCCGGTTTTTCAAAAGAATAACCAGGTGCATTCCACATGTATGTCAGGATCGGTTTCATCATACATGTGGTGACATATCAGTGATATACAGTTCTATATCGAACAAAAACAACTTTATTAAAATAAATACCAGAGTTTACAAGACAGCAGCAGAAGAACACAAGAGGACTCCTATGGATCTTTTGGGCACACCACAGGCAATAACTAGGGGCAACGTGATCTGGAACGCTCCATCTCCAATCAACAGTCTTCAGTTTCCTTGATCTTCTTGTAGTCTTCTCTAACTGAGCAGCATTTATTATTGGAAATAGTAAGTGTGAGTATATATCATACTCTGAAGTGTGGGAAAGTATGACATGGGGCTTACGTCAAGAAATGGTTAGACACTGATTTACTGTACTAAGCAACCTTAACCTATAACTCCAACAACAAACATCCTAATTTCTACATGTGAAGACACAACTTAAACAAGAGGAGCAGCTCATCGAATTCCATCCGACTACCAAACTCACCAGATATTCCATATCCGGCTACCAAAACTCACCAGGTAATCTCGTTACCTGGCTACCCGACCAACCATGCCGAAACCCTGATCCCAACTAATCAACAAGAAGTCCAAGCTGCTCTTGACCGTGAGCACGGTTGATCGATCAGTTTGATACTCTGCGGAGTTCGCTCATCTTTCCCCATGGGTTGTGATTTCATCACCCGTATTACCAGGTGATAGTCTCCATGTTGCCATTCTGATCAAGCACTTGCATACTTCCTATGGTGTGCTACCAAAAGTTCACTACAAGGCCTTTACAAAGCTCCCATCAACCCACAAGCACCTACTGAGGTTTCACTACTAACAGTGATTCCATCACTATAGAAGCCCTCTCTTGTGCCACTCAACTGATCAATGGTGCTCACAGAACCGAAGGGGTGGCTAATTAATTGGTCAGGCCGTATCAATAGTTGCGGTTTAGCTTGGTTACATGCTTCAAGAACCGATCCTTAGGATCCCACACAGGAACAACCACAAACCAACTGTGCATTCCACGCACACGTGCCCTCACCATCATCAAACATCCATCATGTTAGGCTCCCTGTACCATGTTGCAAAAAAATTACCATACCCGGTTTATGTTGCATAATCACTAGTCAAGTTTAACATCTATCCTAACCATAACAGCGACTAGCATATATACCCTTCATTTCCCATGACTCATCAATAGCGATAAGGATAATCATACAAAATCTAGTAAACCCTAATCATAGGTTTTCAATTTAGACAAGCATGTAATGAAGGATAAACAGGTAACATATAAACCCTAAAATAGGAACAAGATGTTCAAGGACACTTGCTTGGATGCTGCTCATTATCTTCATAAACTAGATCTTGGAATATCACAAAGTCTTGACTTTACAGATCATCGATTCCAAAAACGTCGTACTCTAATCGTGATGACATACAATTAAAAGCAAAACTAAATAAATACAAAATAAACCCAATTTGCAAATCAAAAGAGGAAAGAACCAAGGGTTGGGGCTTTCATTGAACAAAAAACTGGGTTGAGTGGATTTAACATGAAGACGACGGAAACTAGGGTTTTACCGGAGAAGGATGTACAAAGATGTCCTAGAATATTGACATGTGAAATCTTATATAATTTCATTAATATTACTTTAATATTGAACTCATATCCTATGTGCAACGATATGTGAGCTCTACACATTGAAGCCATCTGATAGGCATTCAATTATTAAAATAATATCTAGAATTATATATTACCACGTGACCAATCAATTATCAGACATGAACAAGGATGATTCATTGTAAACTTGCCGAATTTAGATGAATTTACAAAGTGGCTTGGAATTTAGATGAAATTCGCTGAGCAAGATTTGAAATGATGAACTCTATTTGAATTAAAAGGGCTGAAATGGAATTGACTATAGAAGGCAGGGGCTAGGAAATAAAGATAGAAACAAAAGAGAGAAAGGGAGGGGGTTTTCTGCAATTACGCATACCAATAGAGAGGATAGAGAGAGCAGAACGGGGCGATGGCTGGCGGTGGGCTCTCGACCTCGGCGGCATGATATGGCTCGGTGGTGACACCAGTTGGCTCAGAATAGGCGGCTATGTTGCCGTGGACTCGAGGAGGTGCTCGCCTTGGCTACGACATGTGGAGGTGCACACATGGCGGAGGGGATCGGGTTTCGTCAGAGGTGGTGATCGGGCGCGTGGCCACTGACATCGACGCTGGGCTTTAGTGGTGTTTCAGTGAAATAAGGGAAGCACAACATAGAAAACGAGAAGGAAAGCTCTATGGTATTGTTGTTAAAGGCAGGGATGTTCTGAGGTAGCAGCAAAACAACAACGAACGCTGCTAGGTTTGGGTGGTGACCACAAACAGACGCAACAACAAAGACACTCGTGTTCCTTGAGATAGATTATGAATTCAATGAAAGTACTTGAACACAGAGATTCATATATATCAGGAACACAATGCTAGGGTAGAGGTTTGGATAGAACTTCACTTGAGAAGGAGATCGACTAGTTGGAACTTTGGTGAGATTGTGCAACAACATTGGAAGTTGGGATCACATTTCTGGTGGCATCGCTGTAGATCCTACTGAGATCTCCTGTGGACATGTAGATGACTTGATGGAAAACACGTTGACGTGGTTGGTGCATCAATATAGCCTAAGGATAGACACGAACGCGGACAAAATCCGCGGCGCGTGCGCTGGACGCACCCAAGCATGAGGCAGCAGGCACGGCGATGTAGATGACAGTGACTTCATTGCTCCTCTAGGCTATCCACTTTGTGATGTTGCGTAAGAACACCAGAGGCACTCAGTAGCAAAGGGGCGCAGAGTTTGAAGAGCTAGAGCACCGAGAACGTTGATGCCATCTAGCGGCGACGCGGCTGAAAAGACATGGACCATGGAATGGCGTGTTACACAAGGTTCTAAGTCAAGAGATTCACCTAGAGTTTTAGAACATGGCGAGGAACACACGATGGTGGTGGTCGAGGTAGCAGAAACGTACAGTTGTCGACAGGATCTAAGATCCAATTCAGTGGTGATGTTGGCATTTGGGCTCGCGTTTCCACTACGTCATTGCTGATCAGGACAAACCCTTTGGTGATCCTGATGGGAATTTGACATTCTACATGAGGACGTGGGTGGTGCAGCATGATCTAGTTTGAAGAATCGGGAACACCGATGAGATTGTCGATTCGCGCCCTGGACGCGGCCAGACACAGAGCAGCGTAGTCGGTGACATAGATCCTAGAGTTGTCTATTCTCCTATGGACATTCTGCTTCGTGGAGTCGTGTGCTACAGCCAGGGGCTCACGGTGATGAAGGGGCCCGGTGATTTGTGCACTGGATAGCTGGGAACATGGATGCCAAATGGCGGCGACGTGACTGTCCATGATGGCGAACGGAGCCCGGGCAGGATAGCGGCGGTTGCTAGGGTTTTGGGTGTGGAGAAGGGGGAGGGGGGATTGTGCTGGACCTATTTATGGGACTGGGTGCGGCTGGCCATGAAGTGGGGAGAGGAAACGGCTAGAGATGAAAGACGAAATGAACGGGTGGAATACGAAATGGATGGCTTTGGTTCGAGGATGATATCTCCACCATTCGCACTCCAAATTAGACGTTTTTATACTCTAAATTGTAGTTCTCAAAAATATATACATCTTTGGTATTCATTCGCACTTCTAAAAATATCATCTTGATTTCCAAAAATGTATCACAAGATAAACTATTTGAATTCAGCCTTATCTGCGCAACACTGATCTCAGGGGCAATAACTCCTAGATACATTATCCAAATGTGGACTTTCGTAGGTGCAAATCGAAGATCTCGATAAGGCCTACAACTTTGGTACTATCAAGATTTGTATTTGAGGCAGTGTTGAACTCCGAAACTACACAGAGAAGACAAGGCTAGGCAACGAGGAGTAATAGCGGCCGGCTTTAATTGCCATTATGGCCATAAAAGCATCGGTTTCCACTCTGAATTGCTAGGAATTGAAAGAGAATAGAGTGGCCATCGGTTCTTCTTACTTGATGGATGTCAATGCGTTTTGATTGAGCACGTACTCAAGCTTAGTTGGCCAGTCATGGCTGTCAGGCGAAGGGGCGACATCGTTTGGAGGTGAATGGAAATGATCAGGTACATGCACATGCAAGGTTGATGGCATGTTGATGGTTTTGCGCCATGGGCTAAAGAGAAAAACATTAAGAAAAGGTAGTGCACGATGGGTTGGATCAAAAGGACGTGAAATGAGATTGTCCATAGAGAATTTTTGGACGATATTGAGAAAAATGGAACAAGGATTTTATCCAACCTTGAAATTCCTTAACCTATTCTAATATTTTATAAATACATTTTTCATCACACAAAACAAATTCTTTTTAAACTCTATTTTTTGGAAAAGCTTTCAAATTTTCAGGAAAAATATTATTTTATTGTTTTAAAATGCTAATAACCCAAAATCGGAATTTTGGGGTGTGACAACCTACCTGGCACACAAACTGTCAAAGATTTGTTCCTGATAATGTGTTCGTAATTAGACTGGGGTACCTTCAAGATCAAGAATCGAGCACAAAACAAGACATGCTATATAGATAGGTTCGGGATTTCGGTTGGAGTAATACCCTACCTCTTGTATGGAGGTTGATGTATATGTATTATCTCGAGTACAAGCAAGATTGTTAGACCTATTACAAGGAGTAGATCGGATCTAAACAAAACTAGAATTGAAGTCGTTGAGTATCTCATATGTTCTGGGTGCTTACATTGAGTTGAGTTATGTTAAACTGCTATAGGTTGTCAAAGTTATGGGGTTTTATAGAAGTTGTCCTTTCAAGAGTCTGGGTCCCTGCCTTATATAGGCCTTAGCACTGCCTTGAATCCTGCCATGATCAATGAGGAGTCCTCCATCTTGTCGATCAAAGCAAGGCAGCCGAAAACAGTGTGGATACAAATCGTACTCGAGTCGATTAACCCGATCAAGACTTTCCTAGTATGGGCTTTCATGATCTCCGAGTATCCTGGGTCCTGTAGATTGGGGTCCGCAATATCCAGAATCGTTAAAGATATGAACAAAATATCCTATTCATATATAATGTATTCCTTATACATATATACTCTATAGTTAGATATTCGTTAGGTATCCTACTATGTTGTTACCTGGTGCTGCCTACAAGTGAGATGCTAAGGGTTGAGGAGGCTTTGACTATTGATTTATTTGAGGATTGTGGGCCATGTTATTCTGCCCCCCTATTTGCCTTGCTGTCTACTGATGCATTGATGATGCTGTCACCTTGAGGCTATGGTTGTCCTGGCCGATGATTACCAATGAGGCCTGTCATTCGAGAGTTTTGTTGCCTTACTGGATGACCGATGAAGTACATACTTAGGTCTGAGAGAATTAGTGAGTTAAGTATGACTTTGAGCTCCCGATAGTAGCCCTGTTGCTGCACCAGTTGTAGCTACGTATCATACCATGCTCTCAACTCATTTTTGTTGTCTTTCATTATGCTGAGGTCGATGATACAAGACTCTCGAACATTATCATGTTTTGCTTGGATGTGCATCTTTTTTTTTTTTACTACCTTGCAGACTCAAAGATGACCTTGAGATGATAACCACCAACGCAGCCTAATTGGAGGTAGCCCGAGAGATGGGCGTAATTAACTGGAGGCTTCACAAGGACACGAGAACCAAGAAAACATAGTTTCCAGATGATCAAGACTAGTCAGATAGCTTGTGCGTTCATGTGTGGAGTAACGCATTGTAATCAATGAAACTTATACTTTATTAATTTATTAATGAATTAATAAAGCTCAATATTTTTACATTGTTCTCCTTTACTTTGTATACTTAGTATACTGGTATATCTGCATTTGTTCTATTCAAGTTATATACACGTTCGACACAAGTTTCACGTTCGTGAAACATGTACATTTTCTTTTAACCGAAAGTGTTCTAAGTAGACGAGGAAACGTGCAAACGAAGGCCACAATTAGTGCCACATCACCTGAAACCACCCATAAAAAAGTCACCCATAAGCATTGGGACGAAACTTGCACTGGTGTTGAGAGCTTGTGCTGTAAATTAAACGACACTAACGAAAAAAATGTACATTTTCCTATATATCTCACATCAAAACTAGACTCCAAGCCTACGGAAACAATTGGCAACGCACAACATTTGTGGTCAACAAGAATCTTTTTTTTTAATTACTAAGATTTGCATGCATAAGGATAAAGTATTTGCACATTGGTAATTCGATAACTAAACTTCTTCCAAGGATGGCAACTTGCACAGTATATGTAATAAGGAAGATGACTAAGTAGTGTGAAAACTTTATGTCATACAGCTATATATCGACTAGACATGTATTGTCAAGTACACTGTGAAGACACAGAATAATAGAGGCTAGCATGCATATGTAAGAGACTACACGTGTATAACAATGTGGCATGCACTGCCATATGTGGCACAATAAGGAACTACACATGGATGATAATAGCGTAATCAGGGCTACACGTGGTATACGGTAGAGTCTGACGGTGTGCACGACATCAAAGACCGCAGGCCCCAAAAGGATTATAGTGGCAACACCCAACCACCCAAGCACTAAATGCAATACGTCATCTTCTCCCACACCACTATAAAACTCCACTCACTACCCTAAGACAAAACCTCATACTTTCTGTTCTTCCTCTCATTTTCCGTTGTTCCATCACTACAAACCTCGGTTCATAGAAATAACCATTAGTTGTGTTCTGCATGGACGGCATTGCGGCTGGACAAGGTGCCCACTGGAGGTCCCAAATGCCTCCAGAATCTCGCTCAAGGGCTTTTGACTTGATGTGAGGATCACCATCTTACTTTCTCACGCATGTTCTTTGGATTGACAAATTAAATATTTTATTGTTTTCTAAAGAGAATTTGAGCATATATAAACTTGTCTTTGGACTTATCATACTAAACAAAAAAAATGCATCATGCATGGCTGGTCATGGAAAGTCTTGGTAGTTTCAGTCCATATAAGTGATTTGGTTCTTTTATGATCTACATAAAAGTTGTGTTGTTGTAACTTTTGTATCCAGTGGCGGATCCAGAACCAAATTTTAAGATGGGCTAAACTTCTTGTTCCTCCATCCTCTCCTCTTTTTTTCTCTCCTCCTTCTCCTCCTCTCTCCTCTTCCTCTTTCATGTCCAAAAATTGTAGGGGGGCATGGGGCTCTCTGTTTCTGAAACCCCCCTACCCCCTTGAATCCGCCCCTGCTTGTATTGAAAATTAACATCTACCAGGCTAAGTGTACTTGTTTGCTGTTTAGTAATTCAAAATATTCAGGTGTGTGCAGATCTAAATGAAGAATAATTCTTCATATTGGTATGAGGACCCAATTCGATTTTACAGAATTGACAATATAATATTCATACAGATAAAGTGAAATATAATTTCCACGCACTATAGAAATCGGACTCCCCAGCACACAACAAAAGGAGGGGAAAATATTGTAGAAACTGCACAGGTCATGATATCTTCTGTAGAATATATCCTCTATATACATGTTAAAAGATAACACTTGGTTCAAATATATAGTTTTGCTCACTACCTTTTTCTAGTTTCGCTTGTCAAAAGGAGAAGGTTCTAAATGCCATATCATAATCTGTAATGTTTTACGCCTGATTGGAAAGTAGGAATTTTTCAAGAAGTATAACAGTATTTTCGTTTTCCTCCATTGACATAGGTCCGTATTGTCATTGAGCACTACTTGCTTTCTGTCACACCGCTTCACATAGCAGCAAACTACTAACATTCTCCCAATCTTTTACAGAAACTGTGAATGCTCCGTTTCAACTAGCTTTTGCAAACTTCATTTTAGTTTGAACAATAAATGAGGTATATCTACAGTAGGTGTAAGTGTCAGATACTTAGTCGCGAACACAAAAATGCGTCAGTCAAAGAGTAAAATGTCACAAAGATGACAAGATTATCATGCACATATTTATGCTAAACAGTATTATAAGTATATCTTTGTAAAAGTAATTAAAATAATCCAAACCTCTCACCATTCTTACTTTACAAAATTATTGGTACGTATGCATAATAGTAATCACTATAAAGAGTCCCAACAGGAAATTCTAGCACATAAATATAGAATGGACGAGAATTTAAGTGTCTTGGCTGTACGTGCTCCCCGATACAAGCAGATTCCCTGCATGTTCTAAATGTGATAATTTATCATAAGTATAACACTAGGTAAAAGGACGCAAGTCGCTTGACATCTCATTTTGTCGAATGCTTGAAGCATGCATATAGAGTTTTACCATTTTTGTATTGGTTGGTGAGCTAGATGCACCACAAGTTATCAAATTATATACCTGAAAAAACATTCAACTAACCATCACTCAATACACCTGGAAGGGTAAAACTCAGGTGAACTATATCTGTATAATCCACTTTTCCTAGTAATTAATTCCAACTCCCCTGTGCAATATTTGCCTAAGTCCACCGTGCACGTAGCCAAAGAGCGAGATACCAATTCTAATGAACAGTAATAGGCCATAGACATCCTACTAAATAATATACTACAACAAGCATGTATTCAACCTCTTCTACGGCATCAAAGTAGGGACAAGACTGAAATATTGAAATAACCATGCTTGATTTTCTTGATAGTCAACTTTGTGAAACAACACTGCCAGGAGAGATTGCAAAAGAGAGAGCATCTCACTACCTTTTTATATGACCAGGTTGCAAAAGCTTATGGAGAGGCTTCCGAGTTTTGTACCAGAGAAATTCGGTGCACTTTTCAGAGTTGCCACTGTTCTGGAGGAGGAATCATACATGGGCGCCACCAGTGAGGTAAAGTTGATAGCAGTCATGACAATGTCCTTTATTATGTCTGAATGTATCTATCGTACTATATTGAAGAATATGAAACTAATTACTCAAAAAAAGTACTTGTGCTGGTTTGCTAGAAGCTCAGGAACAACAAACATAAGTTTATGTCTAGAAGGAATAAGTCTATTTTATATCCTTCGACTTTAATATCGGGTATTTTAAACCCCTTGAACTTAACAAAAACGGTTCAACGCACATGTTGAGGCTGTTTTTGTGGGTCGTTTTGATATGTTGGTAAAACAGAAGATTTTGGCACATGGGCAACATGTCACGAAGAAGTAGAACTTTCTTCTCTCCTGAATGTATTTCGCTACTTGTAACCCACGTGGAATAATATGCTATTTTTCGATTCCAGAGAGTTAAGAACTGCGCTCTGTTTGTGATGAAAGATCATTGAAATATTTTAGCTTGTCAACTTATCAGTTTTTTCTAGACCTGATATTCTTAAGGTGTTTCAAAGTTTAGGTTGAAATAGGCTCACGCCAATACAAGACTATATATGTGCTAGATGTATCTGGTAACAACGCAGATAATGCTCACAACACACTCAGTTAATTGGCACATGTGTTGACAATTTTGTTTAGCACGCCTATCAGCACTACAATCGTGAGACTTATCTTCATGGGCTCGTTTGATATATAGAATCTTCATGTTAGTACCCGTTTTGCATAGCTTTCCCAATGCTTGATTCCTATGCTATGCATGAAGAATGGGGGAACAGGGAAAGGAGAAACATGAAGCAGAAAATGGGAGCATTTTTTTTGTGTTCTTTGCTACCTAATTTCCCCCCTCAAGGATCAGTGAGAATGTTAAGCAAATTTTTTTTGGAAAATCTTATATCTTTCCTAATTACTTAGGAGGACTATGTACGGAGGATTGCTGTGAGAACAGCTAACATAACCAGCAGAACACAGGGTCATTCACTGCTTCCACAAATGCCCAACAATCCTGTCGAAATGCAAGACCAGCACAGGATGCCAGGTCACTCCAATGGTCCTTTGGGAATGCAGCAACCAGGAAATCGAGATTCAGATGCCCTGATTCTGGAAGAAGATTCTAGTGATCTGCAAGGGCAATTTACTCAGGATCAAAGTACTACTCAGCAGGCGTCATCTAGTAGTAAGTTATTTGTAAATTTCTTTGTTGTCAGCTTGTACCTGAAAAACAAATGTTTACTTCATTTTAAAAAGCACACAAAAGAATGTGTGCCTTTCATTAACAGAGAAGCATTGAATACACCTCAATACATTTTCTGTACTGTAGAAAATCTAGTAGTATTATATTGAGTTTGTTCATAGGAATATTTTTTGGGTGCAAATAGACTCGTTCTTTCTCCTCCTTTCTTTACCTGTAACTAATCATCCATTAGAATTGGTGTGAGGCAGTGATCGTCATACTCAATCTGAAATTTATAATTCCTGCCAAACTACAAACTATTTTTTAACTACTACAATGCAGGCCAACTATTTGATCAAGACAATACAGGAAGCACGATGCACGGGGGCCTCGATAGAATCAGCAACCTTCCCGATGCCCTACTTCACCACGTCATGTCCTCCTTGCCGACGTTGGATGCCGTACACACGAGCGTGCTCTCCTCACGGTGGCGACACACCTGGACCGGTGCACCATGCCTTATCCTTGACTTAGATCAGTTCGGAGGGCGCAGGGAGCAATTCTCCAGCTTCGTCAGCCGTGTATTGCGCCTTCGCGGCGTCGCTCCGTTGGACCTGTTCCGCCTCCGGTCGTCGGGGATCGAAGAAGCAAAGTTTTGGATCAGATGTGCAATCAGGAACAACCTTAAAGTGCTGGAGTTCTCGGAAGATATGGAATGCGAGCCTCTCAGGTTGGAGCGTGACATTGTGGACTTCACCTCTCGTCACCTCAAGAGCTTGCTGCTCGGCAATGTCTGTTTGGATGGCAGTGTTTTTTATCCTATCAATTCTGCATGCCCAGCACTGCAAAGGCTGGAGCTCAGGGACAGCTCTCTTGAGGTCCCTGAGATCTCATCTGCTTCTTTGTTGCACCTGGATATCACTAACTGTTGTCTGTTTGAAAACCTTCTCATCTCGGCTCCAAGTTTGGAGTCTTTGAGCATCAAGGATCCTCGATATAAAGCTGCTATGGTCAAGAAATTGCCATCCCTAGTAGTAGCTGTAGTCACTTTTGATGAGTTTTTACATTGTTCTGATCCTGTGGAGGAGGATGAAGAAGAAGATTGGGATGATGTCACTTATAGCTTACTTGATGGCCTTTCAAATGCTAGAAGCATGGAGTTGATCGCTGCTGAAAGAGAGGTACAATGCTTCTGCCTGTTTTGAATATCGATGCTCGTAAGCTTTCCAGTTCTTCTTTTCTTGTTGCATGCATGCTCTGTTTTTTTTTTTTTTGTCTTCATTTTGTCAGTAATATGATGGACATTTTTTTCAAAAGGAAAGTTGGAATTGCATCACTGAAACAAAAAACTATCCCCAAGAAAAAATACTAAGTACTGTATGCTGAAAAGTTTAGGTGAGATGATTCTAGGAGGTTTGTCGTCTTTCACACAAAACTACGGGGTGAAAAAAAACCAACTAATTTTGTTCCAGAAGGCTGTTGACACAAACAAGAGTGAGAATTAGTCTTGAACATGGATTCGAGTGACCAATGGGTTCATCCAACTCTCTCTCCTTCACCTCAACCTTTTCCTCGTGACTGATGTTAATTTTCAAACTATTTGTTTAGTCCACTTCACCGTATGCATGCAGGTTGCATTTGATTGGGAAATACCTGAGTGCCCAATGTTCAACAACCTAACAAGCTTAACGCTTGGTGAATGGTGCACGCCTGATGAATTCTCTCCGTTACTGTACTTGCTGTCGCGCTCACCTCTATTGGAAAACCTCACTCTGAAACTGAACAAGGTGGTCCATCTGTTTTGTTTTGATTTATTTGTGACCTATTATTTCTGTGCATGATTGAACATCCTAATAATTTCAACTTGCAACTACAGGAGGTGTGCCGGGTCTGCAGCGGAGAGGAGCCAACGGCATTCCCGGGAGCTGGAGCATTTACAGCTGATCACCTTAAGAAGGTCACAATCTATTTCCAGCTACACGACGAAAGAGTCGGCGTATTGCTCAAGCTGTTGGCACCAATTGGCAAATCCATTGAGGACATTGAGCTCATACCATCACATTTTCCATCTTTGGTTAGGCGATGGTTGTAGTGCCGATGTCAAAGTTGCCAAGATATACAAGTATTCTGAGTTGCTGCAGGCGCTGATCCTTATCCTCCTCCATGCTTGATGTTAAGTATTATGAGTATTTGAAACATGTTATATGTAATAATTTGAACTCCCTGTGTGATGATTAACAAACCCTATAGCCCCTAAGCGTTTTGCGACTGCATGACCGGAACTTAAATATTTCGTATGCATATTTCCTTTTATTTTGTGAATTGAAAGTCATCGAGCAAATTCAGATACTAAGAACTTTTGCGGCGTTCACGTTAGGGGTGGAATTTCTATTGAACAAAGCAGCTCCAAAATTGAGCAAGGAAAACAGTTAGTTTGAGTTTACCAAATAACTAGACGAGATCTCAGCACCTCGAGAGACGCCTCTCGTCGTAACACTCCACACTGTGTGCCCTCAGAGAAAACAAACAGAGGTTTCTCATGTGTACTCCTGGCCTCCTGGGTCCTGGGTATTCTGTGGATTTATAGTAAAAATATCAATACTGCACATAACACGTCTTCTCGACTGAATGCCATGTTGATTAAAACAAACGAATTATGTGGCAATAAGTGTATGATGGTTTTAGGATCTCTGTGGGCATAGACTGCTGGTTTTCCGCAAGACCACATCTGATTAGTGTCTTACATCAAAATTCGTGAATAGCGTTTAGCCACTGCGATGCGTAGTGTTGCTCTGAAAAAGGGTATTCATGGGTCCAATCCTCATAGGTCGATGTGCAGACGAAAATTAATGGACAGTTGAGGCACACCCCTGTACGGCCACTCCCAATACAAATATGTATGTTAGAGCAATGTCTATATTCTTGCATCTCACATGCACATGCAAAGTTTCTTTCAAATCTTAAAAAAAAATATGGCACGTCAGTATTTATATACAAATATGTATGTTAGAGCAATGTCTATATTCTTGCATCTCACATGCACATGCAAAGTTTCTTTCAAATCTTAAAAAAAAATATGGCACGTCAGTATTTATATCGCTTCGCTCTTTTTTTTTTCATGAAACACAGTAATTATGACATTGATCACCCAATGTATTTCTTAGCTTATTTATTGTATTTCATTTCGTGACTAGCTTATTTCTAACTCCCTATCTTCCTTCTTTAATTCTCTGTCACATCATAAAAAATCATATGCGGCATAATCATTTAGGTCCCATTTATTTGGGTTTATTTTCGGCTTAGCTCAAACAAACAGGCCGTTTTTAGAAACCACTTCTCATACACCCTCCCTAAGCCTATTGCAGGTGGGTGAAATGAGGTTGTCCCTAGACTTCGATGATATTACTCACAAATGCCATTATATAAATATTGTGAATCATGCCTATCCACTGCCCCACGGCCTTTAGCGATTAGGGTTCTCATCCATCGCCACCGTCGGCCCATCACTTCCTCATGCCACCTCATCCGATCAACATGAACCCTTCTTGCTCTACTCTTGCTGCAATTTTCATGCTTGTTTCCATCCATTGGGATACTGGGGTCTTGTTCTGCATAGCTCCGACTTTGAGACACATGTATTATTTGAAGTTTGTAGGATAAAGTAAAGTAGTTTAAATATCTTTTTTAGTTTAAAATAAAAATAATATGGCTCAACTAAATACTATCTATCTACCCACAGCTCCAGCTCTATAAGTTTTTAGAACTAGAGATGACCAAACAAGACCTAGATTTGAGGCTAACTAATGTATTGTTTGGGATACTCCTGATTGCTCTCCGACAGCCCGCCCGTCTCGCCGGAGATCAACAACGCCAAGGTCTCCATTTCTTTCCGTCCCTGCCCCTTAACACTAACAATGCTCTTGGTTGGCTAATTAATAATGCAGTTAATCCTATAATCTAGGTGGATTTTCTTGTTTCCATGTAGACTTCAAATCTAGCATTCCTGGGGGCATCTCCAGCATTTCAATTTTTTTTTTCTTAATTGCTGTCTCCTCTGCCTGTTAGGCGCTGCATTTTTGTTTCAAATCTCAGCTGGTCCGGGATCTGGGCTTAGATATGGTGTGTATCTTTCTTGTGGTTTTCTTGACTATATCACTGAACTCTTCAGTCAGATATACCTTGTGTTGAATTGTTGAGAACATGAAATAGTTTAATTATAAATTTCTTTCTTGCGTAGGTTGCTGGAAACTTTGATGGTACAAGGAAATTCATTGATTCTATTAAGATACCCTATCATGCCCCCTCATTTGGAGGCTGTGAGAGCATAATTGATCAGTCTGTCATCATGTATCACTGGACATTTACTCTAAATAGTCAGGGATATTATAAACATTGCATACTTTATTCAGCTCAAAAATTATCAGTCAAACCATCCAAAAATAGATTTTACATAAGCAGTTTCTCCAGCGCCATCATAGAAGAAACTTTTAGAAAAGTCACATCCATTATATACTTCATTCAGTTCAAAAATCATCAGCAAGACCATAAAAAAATATGTTTGTCAGACAGACAACTTTTACAAGCAATTTTCAGAAAAGCCACCGCCTAAACAAATAGACGATTAATGCCTAAGAAATAAGCTAGCATGGAGCATTTAGAAATAAACGAAGACACCTCAGGTAATCCTCATTTTTACTGTTTACATAGGTCAGCATGTGGCTTGCAGGGCCGCAGTCCAAACCCATATCTTCCTTGGCCACGTGTGCAAAATCCAGAATGGGTGGAGAGGAGGTTGTGTGGGCCACCATATTTGAGTACACCATAGTTCTGGTTGTGTATGGTTCGACATATAAGTGGTGGATGGAGCGGTCCCGTTCAAGTTTTTAGGCTTGTTCGCTGTTTGGTTTGTAGTCAAGGTAGGTATGCCCATCTAATATTCTCTCAATACCTGAATGACCTGATCCCTCGAAAAAAGTCTAACAAGTTGTCACATCTGATTTTAATAGACAAAACTAAGTGCGATTTATGTATACCAAAAAATTCATCACATATAAGAACATCATACGTGAAATAACAAAAGAAATACTTTCACTTACAATCATTAAATTTTTACATTAAATACTTCACCTAAATAACTATATTAGCTAAACGACAACAAGCTAAACGATGACAGCGAGACGAAAGTATTGGCAACCAATCACTCCACAGGCACCGACCGGAAGACATGCTCCAAGATCAACAGGTTGTCATCTTAAAAATCTTCGAAGTCCTGGACCAAGCAGCATATGTATCGTGGGAGATAGTAAGGGTGAGTACATAGTAAAGTAATGCAGGCTTTCAACAAGAATAAGTTAACATATGGTATATTTGCGTAAATACGAGTAATGAAAAGATATTTAGACTCAAAAATATTAAACAATTATTAAGTGAAGGTAACCCAATTAATCCAACAATTAGACTTTATCCAAAGCTAACCATCCTACAAAATATAACCATCTAATACCATCAGCACCATAGCCATAACCATTCCACCACCATACCCAAAACTATAACCCAAACCATCTAATCATGTGAGGATCCAAGTCTCTTATGACCACGAGTACGACTGATATATCAGATTTTACACTCTGCAAAGGTGTACAACTTTTTCACGAGTCATGATTTCATCATCTCCAAGCAAGTGACTAAAGTCTCCATATTGCAATACCGGTCAAGCACTATACACACTTTCGAGGTGTGTTGCCAGGAGATCACTACGAAGCATTTACAAAGAATCCTCCTAGTATGTGTCATCATCACTCTAGGTTTCACCGTCAGGATTTACGTAAATCTAACTCCGACCCAGAAGCCCCCTCTTGTGCCGTGTGGATTCTGAGAATTAATTTCTCTCATCCATGCCACCAATCTGGCCCACACAACACTATGAGAACACTAATTAATTGGCTAAGCATACCCATATCGGTCTCGTGTTTGTACAGAATGTCTTGGGTTGTCGCTTCACGAACCGGTCCTTATTTAGGCCACTTGAGCAAAGACTAAATCAACAACATATCTATGATCACATTCAGAACCACCTATTTGCTCAAGGCCTAAAGTTTTATATTGCTATACCATTAACAAGTTAATCATCATTGTTGTATATATTCATTAATCAGATATAAGATATTGCCCAATATCCTGATAGCATGACTAAGCAAATTTACCCAAAAGATATCACATTAACAACCACCTAGATTTCAAGAGATGTGAAGGAAGAACTAGGACAAACCCTAACATAGGTGACTACCTATCAAATTGATATTGTATGCAATTTTGTAAAATAAAAAATTTAAAAATATAGGTTCAAGATGATCAAGGAAACTTGTCTTCTCCTTGCTGCTGCTCACTGTACTCTAACTCTTGATCTTGATGTTCCTCAAACTGGTCCAGGGTGTTGACATCTAATCGCACAATTATCGGTAAAGCACAGAAATAAAATACACCAAGAATAGTACACAAAATAAGAGAACAACAACACAAACCTATCTATAAAGCTAGAGCTCTAAAAAATGAATCTAATGGCACAAGAATCGCTGAAAAGGGAGCTAGGACACAAAAGTTATATAAAAACAAGTTTATGGTTTATTTTATAAAAGAAAAGGACTAATTTGTAAATAACAGAAAGTTTTAGGGACCTTTTTGTAATTTTAGAAAAAATTTAGGGGATAAAGTGTAAAAGACGGTGGCTCTTTTACGAAAACAGGAAAGTTTAAGGTCTTATTTGCAAAATTACCATTTACTGGAATTATCAGATTTATTTTTGTATTGAAAAACATGGATTTGCTGATCGGGCTTGACACATCAGCAAGATCGGTGATGTGGTGGCTGAGGTGGCGGGCTAACGTGGCGAGGATGCTTACTGGGATTATGAAGGGACACATGGCAACTTGTGACTGGATATTAAAGGGGAAGGACTAATTTAATCTGGCCCTTAGGTTTCGGATCCAATGGCACATAAGAGAGGGGTGGTCGGAGGGGAGGCACACAGTGGTGACTGTCGGAGAGTGAACTCCTATCGCAGGGATCCCGAGAGACCCCTTTTTAGAGATTCGGCCGGGGGGATGATCCTGGAAAAGCTTGTGTGGGAAATAAGCGGGAACGGAAATAAATGCGATGGCTAGTGGGTACGCCGGGTTTTAGACAGGTTCGGGCCGCACGGAGGCGTAACACCCTACTCCTGTATGAGCGCTATATTTATCCTTGAAGGGGATTCTTCAAGGAGGTATCTGGTTCTAAGGGGAGAACTGTTTACAAAGAGCTTGAGGCTCTTATGTTCCAGCTTAACTTGAGCTGGTTCGAGTGTCTGTCGATCTATCTTTGGCCTGGCTCGCCGGAGATTGTTGGTTATCTGGTCTCTTGGTTGTCTTGTGGTCGGGGGCTGTTGCTCTCTTTTTTAGTGTTCTCCATCCTTTCCTTTTATAGGCGCGCCGACCTCAACATATCCTGAATGGGAAAGAGGGGACGCGAATGCCAAGGTGCCACGGAGAAAGGCGTAATCATTTCATCTTGGCGAAGTGACAGGGGCGGTGGAGAAATGCGGCGCGCATTCGACCACCAGCCGCTGCGGAAGCCTCGGGGCGCCATGAAAGGGGCCCACCGGGCAGCCTCAGAGGTGCCCGGTGCGCCCACCCTGTCTTGTTCTTCTGCCAGGGCAGGGTGGCAGGCCGAGCGCTTCGATTCTGGCAACGTTATCCCGAGGCACCTGGATGAAACGGGACGGGACCCGTGCATTTAATGGACCCACGCCCCCCTGCCAGTGCATGACAGGGTCTGACACTGGGGCGTGGGCAGCTGAGAATGTCAGGATGTCAGGATGTCAGACCGCGCGTGCCTATTAAATGCGGCATTGGGCCTTTGACTGGATGACACCCTGACGACGGGACCCTTCGGGTCGTTGAATGATCTTGCGCGAACCTTCGGGGAACCGAGTCCTCGGGGGCTACCACGTGCAGCCCCGAGCACTCTCTCCCGAGCACTCGAGTGAGACCTTCGGGGAACCGAGTCCTCGGGGGCTGCCACGTGCAGCCCCGAGCACTCTCTCCCGAGCACTCGAGTGAGACCTTCGGGGAACCGAGTCCTCGGGGGCTGCCACGTGCAGTCCCGAGCACTCTCTCCCGAGCACTTCGGTGGGACCTTCGGGGCACCGAGTCCTCGGGGGCTGCCACGTGCAGCCCCGAGCACTCTCTCCCGAGCACTTCGGTGGGACCTTCGGTGCACCGAGTCCTCGGGGGCTGCCACGTGCAGCCCCGAGCACTCTCTCCCGAGCACTTTGGTGGGACCTTCGGGGCACCGAGTCCTCGGGGGCTGCCACGTGCAGCCCTGAGCACTCTCTCCCGAGCACTTCGGTGGGACCTTCGGGGCACCGAGTCCTCGGGGGCTGCCACGTGCAGCCCCGAGCACTCTCTCCCGAGCACTTCGTTCTTAGTATTTGGGCCCTGCAGATCATCGGGGAACTAGGGTGCTCGGGAACCAGAGGCGGCGGCCCCGTGCACCTTCTCCCGGGACTTAGCTTTTTCTTACCTTGCAGGGTGGTGACATGTGGTGGATGGCCGGCCTGGCCTCGGGACTTAGGGACCCCTGGTTCTGAATACACCGACAGTAGCCCCCGGGCCCGTTGGTAGCCGATGGGACGGAGACTGCGAATGGGCCCTTCGTTGCGACCGAGGCCAAGGCTGGCGCGGACGCCATGTGGCAAGCTTTCGAGGGGTGGCCCTTGCGGACCTAGACCTCAAGTATGTTCCAACGGGAAAATGAGTGGACGCGTGTCCACACAACTTCCGAAGGGTATGATAACCATACGGGCGGCACGCGCGGTCGCCGCGCAGATCGAGGAAAATACGCCTGGCAACCGCTGACATCGCGCGATCGGCGGGAGATTCGCCTGACAGTCGCGCCGATCGAGGCGACGCTTCACCGAGCGAACCGTTCGGGCGGCAGTTTTCGAATTTTGAGATATAAAAGGGGGAACGGATCGGTCCGTTCCCCTTTTTACGCTCTCTCGCACTTGCGCTCCTGCCTTCTTTGTGCTCCGAAGCCCTCAGGAAACTCCCAGGCGACCGGAGCATTCTCCCTTCTCTCTCTTTTCACCACCAGAAAACATCCCCCATCTTGCCGAAATGACGAGGGTTGGAGGAGGACGCCGGGACAAGACTTCGGACAGCATCTTGCCGGAGTCTCGCCTGAGGAACGAGGAGGCGGCGGACAAGATTAGGAAGCTGCTGGTGCCGGAGGGTCAGGAGGGTGCTGTGGCGGTGAGGCCGGTGACTCTGACGCCGGCGACGACCGTCCCTGGGCGGACCGTCCTCTTCACCTCCTTCGTGGCAGCGGGGCTAGTGCCGCCGTTCTCCGCCTTCTTTCTGCAAGTGCTGGAGACGTACGGCATTCAAATGGTGCACCTAAGCCCCAATTCCGTCGTGGCGTTGGCGGTCTTCGCGCATCTCTGCGAAATGTTTGTGGGGGTGATGCCGTCGGCGACGCTGCTTCGCCATTTCTTCGTCCTTCGGCCGGTGGGGAAGAAGAGGGGGCACTCCACGGCGGACGTCGCGGGGTGCTGCAACCTTCGACTCCGGGAAGGCCTGGGGGACCATTACATTCCCCAGGTGCTGCGCAGCAAGTGGGAGGAATGGCGACGGGACTGGTTCTTCGTCGACATCGACCCCCACGAGCGCCTCGAATTGCCAGAGAAGGCGGCGGAACCTCGGCGATCGACGTGGGAGGCGCCGCCACCAGAAGATGCGAGACTGAAGCCGGTGCTTGAGCGCATCCTGGAACTGCGCGAGGGCGGGCTGACCTCGGTCATGGTGGTTGTGGACTTTCTGCGCCGTCGGTTGGCGCCTCTGCGAGAACGGGCCCGGCCGAGCTGGTTCTACACCGGGCCGGAGGACATCACCAGGACCCAGATTGGCGCGAGCTGGGATCTGGGGGCGGCGGAACTGCGGGGAATGACAAGGGTGATCACCGGAACGGAGGACATGAGCCGGACGGAGCTCCCGTGGCCGGAGATGGCGCTCTGCGCCAACCCCAACCGGGTGGCTATTATGGCGGGGCTGCCGGAGTTCGATGCCCAGGGGCCCGTGGACCGGCCAAGAAGCCGGAGTCCTGAGGCCTCCGAACTCCCCGGGCTGGAGGAACTACTTGGCGATGAGGTTGCTGGTAGTTCGGCGCAGGCTGGTGAAGGGGTCGCCGCAAGCGGCAGCCGCCGTACCAGAGAGGAGGGCGCCACGGAAGTTGTTGAGGAGTTGGCGCCGGGAGATCGGGGAAAGCGTCCCCGGGCCTTGATCCTAGTGCCGGATTCTCCGCCGTCGCCGACGGCAGCAGCGGCATTTCCGGTGCTGGAGCCGCGCCTGGTGCGGATGGGGCCTGCATCGGCGCCTGCGTCCTGCACGGCGGAGACCGAGACCCGTGCGGCGGCACCCGAGGTCCGCACGACGGCGCCCGTGGCCCGCGTAGTGGCTCAGCCGAGCCCTCAGCGGAAGAGGCGACGGGAGGAGTCCGGACCGACGGCACCGGACCCGGACATCAGGCTCCCAGCGGCCAAATGGCGGTATCGGTGAGTCTTCTTTCTTGCTTTTCCATGGGCATTTTCGGCCTGAACTAAGTTTTGACAACTTTCACTTGTCTCCCGTAGGCCGGCTGCAGGCGCTGCTGTGACGGAGAGAGAGCAGGCGCTGGGGCCAGAGCCGAGCCTGCCCGCTGCGACGGCGGAGGCCGGCATAGGATCGGCGGAGGTGCCAATTGACATGGCGGCCCCTGGGAGAGAGGCGGAGGCGGCGGCCGAGAGAAGGGTGCCGGTGGAACCTACCCCGGGCGCGGAGAGCCCGAGGCGGATAATGGTGGAGGTGGATGTTCTGCCGGGGCCGGCGGACAGGACGGCCGATGCGGGAATGCGGCCGCCGTCCGAGACTTTGGCTCCGGCGGAGACTACCCCGGGGAGGCAGAGCCCGGGGTGGATAGCGGCGCAAGGCCCGGCGGAGAGCTCGGCCCCCCTGGAGGCATCCCGCGGAGAAGCCTGGGCCCCCGCAGTGCCCGGCCGGCCTGCCGATCCCTTCCTGGCCGCCATTAAAGGCGTCCAAGTAGCAGTCGGGCAGCTGGGCGCAGTGGTGAAGGCCAAGGAGGGGGAGCTCAAAGCCGAGTGCGCCCGCCTGGCACTGGAGAAGGCGCAGTTGGCGGGCGCCCAGGAGGAGGCCCGTGCGGCAGCCGCGCGGGAGCAGAAACTCCTAGAAGACATCCGCGCGAAAGCCGCGCGGGAACGAGAAACTCTGAAGACCGCGCGGGCAGAGGCCGCGCGGGAACGAGAAGACGTCGCCCGCTTGGCCGAGGCGTCGAGGCAGCAAGCTGCCGAGGCCCTTGCCAGGATGGGGCTGTCGCAGTCCGGGAGCGGGCTGCGGAGGAGCGGCAAGCCGAGCTGGTCCGCCGGGAGGGCGCGGCCGAGAAGACGCGCGCTGACCTCCAGCGCTGGGAAGACGATCTCCGGAAGATCAGAGAAGAATTCAAGCGCTGGGAGGATGACATCTCCATCCGGGAAGTGGACAATGAGCTATCGGCGTCGGATCTCGGTGCCCGGGAGGATTCGGTGGCCCAACAGGAGGATGTGTTGGCCCGGCGGGAGAATGAGCTGAGTCGCCGAGAAGGCGAATTGAGTCGCCGAGAGGGCGAAGCTGCTGCCGCGTTGGCCGCCGCGGCTACCAGGGCGGAGGAGAATGCGAAGCACGAGGCGGAACTGGCCGATCGCGAACGCGCCTTGTCCGAGATGGTGGCCAAGACGAAGCAGGCTGCCGCCCCCACCGCGGCTGGCGGTTCTTCCGGTCCGGCCAGGGACCAGGGACTCGAGGCACAGCTGCGGGCCGCCAAGGAGAAAATCGAGACTGCCTTTGTCTCGCGGGTCAACCTCGAGCATATGCTGGAGGACATACTCCGGCGGATGCGACGGGCCGTGGAGAAGGGTGGTCTCGGACGGCTTGTCGACGACAAGAAAGGCGACGGCCCCGCACGACAAGTGTTGGGGTTGCAGCAGGTCTGCGAGCGCCTCGAGACCCTGCCTTGGGCAGTCCAGGAACTCGCTGCCCGGGAGGGACGTGGTTTGGCACGTGCCGTGGCCGAGCACGTCCTGGCCTGCTACCGAAGCAGGGACCCGAACTTCCCACTGGAGCCGGCGCGGGAGGGAGTGGTCGAGGCTGAGGGGGAGGCCGCCCGAGCAGCGGTCCGGAGCACCGCCGCTGAGGTGGCGGCCGGCTTCAGGCGAGAGGTGCCGCCGCCGCCAGCCCCCGGGGATGACTCAGAGGATTCAGCCGACGCTTCTGCCGCCGACTAGATCTTTTGTAGCCTCTTTTCTTTTGTTTGTAGATGTAGGAGTGAACCCTTAGAAAATGCCTCGGAAGTATCCTGTGAATATTAAATGGCTGTTTTTCCCTGGGCTCGCAACTCCAGTTTCTCCATGTGTTCAACGCTTCTTCCGATGTTTTACTTTGAAGTCCCGGGGAGTACTCAGTCGGGCCGTTCCCGACCTTCCCGTCCCCGAGGAGGAAGTTGTCTTGATCGCTGTTGCTGGCACAGTCGGCCTTCAAGCTCTCGCGAATCCACATCACCTAAGTTAAGAACAAAGACACAGACTTCCTTGCCCGGGAGATGGATCAATCCCGCTCGGAACACGCCGTGCCTGATGAACACTTTTTCGCCCTGCGACCACTCAGTTAGTAGAAAGGAGACGCGTGCGGGCGAGAATGTGACCAAGAGTCCTCGCGGTCCGGTGGTGCCCGGGCTTAAAACGGGCCAGGCCGAGCACTAACAGCCCGCCCCCGAGACCTGAGCTCCGGACTACCCGAGTAGCTCGAGTGATAGGATTACCCAGGGCACCCGAGGACTCGGTAGTGCTCGGGGTCCTTAAAAGCGGACCGAACACCACGACCACCACGAAGGGCTTCGGTCAGACGTTATCGCAAGCACGCTACTCTTTTCTGCAAACCGTCTGTCATTCTGGGAAAAAGTAGTCACGCGGCAGGGTTTTGCGTGCTAGGAGGCCACCTCGCCGAACAGATTAAACCGCGAGAGCCTCCGAGAGTGACTCGAGGACATACATTTACTTAAAGCAGACTTGTCTGAATATAACCACTCACCGGACAGCTGTCGGCCTTCCGGCTCATCGATCCAGGAGGGATGTGCTTCCGAGCTCGGGTGCCCGGGGACTCGATTCTTTCAACGGAGCGCCCGAGTGCCCAGAGGCATACGAGGCTCCTAGGGTCGGGTGATCTCGACCACCCAAGCCTAAGTGGCAGGACCACCCGAGGACCCTTGGGGCCGACCAAAGACCGGGGCATTGAAGCCCTCGCGGCCGAGCTGCTTGCGATCGCCAGTCTGTGACTTAAGAGAAAAAATAGGATTTCTTTGTCTGGTGCGCTCTGCCAGTGCGGTACTTGTTATAGATTACTCTTGCTTTCAACCCGAGACCTCTCGAACACCCAAATCGGCTGATAAGAGCGGGCAGAGGCATAACCCAGAGGTCCTATGGTTTGGTGGCCCCCGGGTATGACAGACCAGACCGAGCACCAACAGCCCGCCCTGG
Source organism: Phragmites australis (assembly GCF_958298935.1). NCBI lineage: Eukaryota > Viridiplantae > Streptophyta > Magnoliopsida > Poales > Poaceae > Phragmites > Phragmites australis. The sequence goes on along the minus strand of NC_084936.1, from coordinate 12,471,941 downwards.
GGGCCCGAGCTCCGGACTACTCGAGCAGCTCGAGCGATGGGATTACCCGGAGCACCCCGAAACTCGATAGTGCCCGGGAGCCTGTCACGACACCGAACACCACAGCCTACCATGGCGGACGTAAGTCAGCGGCGACTGCTCGCATGCATACCGATCGGGATTCTTTTGCCAGCGGGGAAAGAGAGAGAGAGCGAACTTTTTCTCGCACAACTGAGCTCCTCACCAGACAGATTAAACATACGGAATCCAGAAAAAGTATTCTGACATAGCGATTGCTTATTGAAAAACTTAATGTGCAATATTTACAAGGTTGGGCGACAGCGACTTACCCCATGGGGCGAAGCCTTCAGACTGCTTGGGCAGGGAGAAGCCCCCGGCCTTGCTAACCTGAACCGCGAGCACGACAATCTACGGGTAGAAGCGTCGAAGATGCTCGATGTTCCATGGATTCGGGAGTGGCTGTCCTTCCTCCGTCGCCAACCTGAAAGAACCTGCCCGGGGGACCACGATCACGGTGAAGGGACCTTCCCACACAGGGGACAACTTATTCATTCCTTCGTGCGACTGGATGCGTCGGAGAACTAGGTCCCCCACCTCGAGAGACCGGGCCCGGACATGGCGCAGATGATAACGCCGCAGACTCTGCTGGTACCGAGCCGCCCGGACAGCAGCACGCCGCTGGCACTCTTCCAGGTAGTCCACGTCGTCGCACCTTTGATGCTCCTGCTCACCCTCAGAGTATGCATGCACTCGAGGGGAGCCCAGAGTGAGCTCGGAGGGGAGGACTGCTTCGGCGCCGTAGACGAGGAAGAAAGGAGTCTCCCCGGTGGCGCGGCTTGGCGTAGTCCGATTGGCCCACAGCACGGCTGGCAGCTCGTCTACCCATCCCTTCCCGTGCTTAGCGAGCACGTTATAGGTCCGGGTTTTGTGGCCCTTCAGAATTTCCGCGTTGGCGCGCTCGACCTGCCCGTTACTCCGAGGATGAGCGACGGAAGCGAAGCAAAGCTTGATGCCGAGATCTTCGCAATAGTCCCCGAATAAGGCACTAGTGAACTGGGTGCCGTTGTCGGTGATGATCCGATTGGGGACACCAAAGCGGCTAGTGATGCCGCGGATAAACTGGAGCGTCGTGTTTTTGGTTACCTTGATGACTGGGACCGCCTCCGGCCACTTAGTGAATTTGTCGATAGCGACATATAGGTATGCATAGCCCCCGACTGCTCGGGGGAATGGACCCAGAATGTCCAAACCCCAGACCGCGAAAGGCCATGACAGGGGAATGGTATGGAGAGCCTGAGCTAGCTGGTGAATCTGCTTTGCATGGAACTGGCACGCCCTGCAGCGCCGAACCAGCTCGGAAGCATCCTGGAGAGCTGTAGGCCAGTAGAAACCTTGCCGGAAGGCTTTCCCGACCAGCGTGCGGAACGATGAATGGCCACCGCACTCGCCCTCGTGGACCTCAGCGAGAAGATCGCCGCCTTCTGCCCGAGAGATGCATTTCAGGAGGACACCTCCTGCGCTACGTCGGTAGAGATCCCCATCTACTATGGCATAGCGTTTGGACTGCCGAGCAACCCTTTCGGCAGACGCCTCATCCTCGGGTAGGAACTTTTTTTTCAAGTACCCTCGGATGTCAGACATCCATGAGGCATCTTGAGAACATTCGGCGAGCACAACGCACTCGCCGGACGGCGGCGCCCTGACGGGGCTTCCCACTGAGGGTACCGCCGGGGTCCCCTGAATTGAGTTCGAGGTTTCCCCTTCATCCTGTTCGGCAGGCAGGATGGAAGGCCGTGCGAGTCTTTCTTCAAAGACTCCGGCAGGGGCCCGCGCACGTGAGGAGGCCAGGCGAGAGAGCTCGTTGGCCGGAGCATTGTCGCGGCGAGGGATATGCCGTAATTCGAGGCCGTCGAAGCGTCTCTCGAGCTTTCTGACTGCATCCACGTACGCTGCCATTTGTGGATCCGTGCACTGGTACTCCTTGGAAACCTGGTTGACGACCAGCTGAGAGTCCCCTTTGACCAGGAGGCGACGAATCCCGAGCCCCACCGCAGCCCGGAGGCCGGCGATGAGACCTTCATACTCCGCCATGTTGTTGGACGCGCGGAACTGCAACTGTACGACGTACCGGAGCTCTTCACCCGTTGGGGAGGTGAGAACCACTCCGGCCCCTGCGCCTTTCAGCGAGAGGGAGCCATCGAAGTGCATAACCCAGTACCCGGGCGCGTCGTGCCCAGGATAGGCAGAGATCTCTTCTGGGATGACGCAGGGGACGGGCGTCCATTCTGCCAAGAAGTCGGAGAGTGCCTGGCTTTTGATTGCCTGGCGACAGACGAAGTGTAGGTCGAACTCCGCCAACTCAACCGCCCATTTGATAACGCGCCCGGTGCCCTCCCGGTTCCGGAGAATGGGTCCCAGTGGATAAGTGGTAACCACCGAGATCTTGTGCGCCTGGAAGTAGTGACGCAGCTTCCGGGAGGCGATGAGCACGGCATAGAGTAGCTTCTGCGCCTGGGGATACCTTGTCTTGGCCTCCCGGAGGACCTCGCTGACGAAGTACACCGGTCGCTGTACCCGGCGGGCTCGGATGGTGGCCCCACCCGGGGGCTGCCACAGCCCCCAGGGTCGGCGGTATGGTCGGGGCTGGCCGGGCACTCGGGCTCGATTCCTTGGCTGGGAAGAGCAGTGTGTTCGGGCTCGACCCCTTGCCCAGGGGGAGCTGCGAGGATAAGTGAACGGTCGGGGGCCTCTGGGAGCTGGGACCCAGCACCCGGCCCCGAACATTCGTCGCGCTCCACCACCACCACTATGCTCACGACCTGTGGCGTGGCCGAAACATAAAGTAGTAGGGGCTCACCTTGGGAGGGAGCCACCAAAACGGGTGGCGAGGTAAGGTACTTCTTTAAGTCGCGGAAGGCCTGCTCGGCTTCCGACGTCCAGTCAAAACGACCGGATTTCTTCAAAAGCTTGAAGAGGGGGAGCCCTCGCTCCCCGAGCTTGGAGATGAAGCGCCCGAGGGCTGCCATGCAGCCGGCGAGGCGCTGGACCTCCTTGAGTCGAACCGGGGGTCGCATCTGCTCGATGGCCCGGATCTTCTCCGGATTGACCTCGATTCCTCGGCCAGAGACCAAGAAACCAAGGAGCTTGCCCGCCGGCACCCCGAAGACACATTTCTCCGGGTTGAGCTTGAGGTGGGTAGAGCGGAGACTGTTGAAAGTCTCGGCAAGGTCCTCGAGCAGGGTGGCGCGGTCTCGGGTTTTGACCACGAGATCGTCGATGTAAGCCTCGACGTTGCGGCCAACCTGCGAGTTAAGAGTGATACGAATGGCGCGCTGGAAGGATGATCCAGCGTTGCGCAGGCCGAAAGGCATTGACATGTAGCAATAAGTCCCCACCGGGGTAGTAAAAGCAGTTTTTTCCTCGTCCCCTACGGCCATGCGAATCTGGTGATACCCAGAGTTTGCATCTAGGAAGCACAAAAGATCACATCCCGCAGTTGAATCTACGATTTGATCAATGCGAGGTAAGGGGAAGGGATCTTTAGGACAAGCCTTGTTAAGGTCGGTGTAGTCCACGCACATGCGAAGCTTGCCGTTGGCCTTCGGGACGATGACTGGGTTTGCTAGCCAGTCGGGGTGGAGGACTTCTCGGATGAATCCGGCGTCAAGGAGCTTGCAGACCTGCTCGCGGATAAACTCCTGGCGCTCTAGCGCCTGCCGCCGGACCTTCTGCTTCACTGGGCGGGCGTCCGGACGCACAGCCAAGTGATGCTCGATCACCTCCCTAGGGATCCCGGGCATGTCGGACGGTTGCCAGGCAAACACGTCCACGTTAGCCCGGAGGAAGGCGACGAGCGCGCTTTCCTATTTGCTGCCCAGGTCGCTGCCGATACGGACAACCTGGGTAGCGTCTTCGCCCACCTCGACCTCCTTCGTTGGAACAGAGGTGTCGGCGGCGAGTCGGGGTCTGGATGAAGAGGGTCCCGGGCCCCCTGAAGAGCCATCAACCTCGGCCTGCGCTGAGACCAGAGCCATGTATGATTGTTCGGCGCAGGAGACAGCGCCGCCGAAGTCAGCGATCACGGAGATAGAGCCTGCGGGGCCGGGCATCTTAACCGTAAGGTATGCATAATGCACGGCCATCATAAACTTGGTGAGCGCCGGACGCCCGAGGATGGCGTTGTAGGGGAGAGGGAGCTCCGCGACATCGAAGAGGACGCACTCCGTGCGAAAGTTGTCCCGGCTCCCGAACGTGACAGGCAACTCAACCTGCCCGAGGGGCAGGGAGTGCCCGGGAGTTACTCCACAGAAGGGGAGTGACGGCTTTAGGCGTCGGGAAGATACTTGCAGCTTCTCAAAAGCCTCTTTGGAAAGGAGGTTGAGGCCGGCACCACCGTCGATCAGCACTCTACCGACCTTAACATTGCAGATAGTGGGAGACACAACCAGAGGTAGCCGTCCCACGGCTGCAGTACTGACGGGGTGATCAGCCATGCTGAACGTGATCGGAGCATCCGACCACCTCAGGGGTCTTGTGGCCTCCTCGCTCGGGGTTGCCGAGCACACTTCGCGCCGCATGACCTTGATGCCACGGCGCGAGCAGGGTGTGTAAGCGCCCCCGTCGATGAAGGCGACCGCATGCTCGGGCTCCTGGAAGCCGAGCTCGGCGTTGTTGGGGACGACCTCGGTATCGCCTCCTCCGCGGGACTCGTCGCGCTCCCTCTGGCGCTGCTCCACGAGTCCTTTGACCGTACGACACTCCGTGAGGTCGTGCCATCTGGTCAGGTGTATGGGACACCATTTACCTGGCTCGGGCCCCACGGGAGCGGGGGCCCTCGCTGGAATAGGAGCTCGGCCAGGGGCCGAGGCTCTTGCTGGAGCTGGCGCCCTAGCCAGTGCCGGGGCCCTCGCGGGCACAGAGGCCCGAGGAGGAGCCCGAGCAGGGGCCCCGACGGGGCGCCGATCGACACCCGGCCGACGCTCTCGCCGGTGATCGGGCTCTTGCGGTACCCTGTGAGCGGGGACTTGGGCTGGCTCGACGGGAGCTGCCTCGCGCTTCCTTCTCTTTTTCTTTTCCCGCTTATCAGAGCGGGAAGAACTTGGCTGATCGGAAGCGGGGCGAGGAGCATGCCACGCCCTGGCCTCCGCAGCCTTGGTGCACTTATCGGCCAGTGCAAAAAGTTCCGCAGGGGTCTCGATCTCGTGCGTACCTAGCTTCTCGAGCATCCGCTCATCACGGACGCCCTGCCGGAAAGCAACAATAACAGCATGGGGGGCCACTCGCGGAATAGTGTTGCGAACCTGGCTGAAACGCTGTATAAATCGCCGTAGCGTCTCCCCTTCCTGCTGTTGGACGGCGTGGAGGTCGCACTCCAAACCGGGACGTGCGAACGTACCCTGAAAGTTGGCCACGAATTGGTGGCACAGGTCATCCCAGGAGCTGATAGATCCTGGGGGTAAGTTCATAAGCCAAGAGCGGGCGGAACCCCTCAAGGCAACATGAAAATAGTTTACCATCACCTTTTCGCTGCCTCCGGCCGCTTGGACGGCCGTCGTGTAGATCTGGAGGAACTCGACGGGGTCGATGGACCCGTCGTACTTCTCCGGCAGCTCGGGGCGGAACTTGGAAGGCCACCTCACCCGGCGGAGCTCGGTGGTGAAGGCACGGCAACCGGTGCCGTACCCCGCAGCACGAGCGGGGGTTCTCGGTGGCGAGAAGCGGCGAGCCGGGGATCCCCGGTGGTCGTGGGCCGGGAGAGAGGAAGCCTGGTCCTCTGCCCCAACCCCCTGCCGGGTCTCCCGCTGACGTTCGAGAGTGACTCGGGCATCTTCGTGGCCCCTTCGCTCGTCAAGATGCAAACGAAGGTCCCGGGCTTCGGACATGGCCAGGGGGATGGCGCTCCGCCTGGAGACCCCTCGGCCCGTGCGGGTGTTGCCCGCTGAGGAGCCGGCTCTCGCGGCACCGTGCCGAGAAGTGGCGCGAGGACTCCCGACCTGCACCTGGCGACGAGCAGTGCCGACCAAAGCGACGACATCTTGCATCCACCGGCCTTCCGGAGTGTTTGGCGTGGCCTGAATGGGCGGGTGTCTGAGGAGAGCTTGTGCTGCAAGCAACGCGCTCCCTGGGCTGGCCTCACTGAAAGCGAGCCTGCGCCGAGGCGGCACCCGACGTGGTCCAGAGGCGGACCTAGCGGCCGAGGTCCCGACCACCTGCTGGGGGTCGGAATGTACGTCGGCAGCGGCGGTGGCGCTGATGGGCCCAGCGCCTTGATCCCCTTGGGCGGGAAAAACCGCACGCGTGGATGGCGGCTGCCGCGGGCACGCAGCAGCGACGGGGCTTTCTCGGTCGTGGGGCATCGTTCCGTTACTGGAAGTGGAGCCGGAACGCTGGAGACGGTGCCCACCGGCCATCTTTTCCTGTGGAGAAAAAAGTGAAACAAACAATCCAGGGATATTCCCCCCTACCTGACGCGCCAGCTGTCGGAGAGTGAACTCCTGTCGCAGGGATCCCGAGAGACCCCTTTTTAGAGATTCGGCCGGGGGGATGATCCTGGAAAAGCTTGTGTGGGAAATAAGCGGGAACGGAAATAAATGCGATGGCTAGTGGGTACGCCGGGTTTTAGACAGGTTCGGGCCGCACGGAGGCGTAACACCCTACTCCTGTATGAGCGCTATATTTATCCTTGAAGGGGATTCTTCAAGGAGGTATCTGGTTCTAAGGGGAGAACTGTTTACAAAGAGCTTGAGGCTCTTATGTTCCAGCTTAACTTGAGCTGGTTCGAGTGTCTGTCGATCTATCTTTGGCCTGGCTCGCCGGAGATTGTTGGTTATCTGGTCTCTTGGTTGTCTTGTGGTCGGGGGCTGTTGCTCTCTCTTTTAGTGTTCTCCATCCTTTCCTTTTATAGGCGCGCCGACCTCAACATATCCTGAATGGGAAAGAGGGGACGCGAATGCCAAGGTGCCACGGAGAAAGGCGTAATCATTTCATCTTGGCGAAGTGACAGGGGCGGTGGAGAAATGCGGCGCGCATTCAACCACCAGCCGCTGCGGAAGCCTCGGGGCGCCATGAAAGGGGCCCACCGGGCAGCCTCAGAGGTGCCCGGTGCGCCCACCCTGTCTTGTTCTTCTGCCAGGGCAGGGTGGCAGGCCGAGCGCTTCGATTCTGGCAACGTTATCCCGAGGCACCTGGATGAAACGGGACGGGACCCGTGCATTTAATGGACCCACGCCCCCCTGCCAGTGCATGGCAGGGTCTGACACTGGGGCGTGGGCAGCTGAGAATGTCAGGATGTCAGGATGTCAGACCGCGCGTGCCTATTAAATGCGGCATTTGGCCTTTGACTGGATGACACCCTGACGACGGGACCCTTCGGGTCGTTGAATGATCTTGCGCGAACCTTCGGGGAACCGAGTCCTCGGGGGCTGCCACGTGCAGCCCCGAGCACTCTCTCCCGAGCACTCGAGTGAGACCTTCGGGGCACCGAGTCCTCGGGGGCTGCCACGTGCAGCCCCGAGCACTCTCTCCCGAGCACTTCGGTGGGACCTTCGGGGCACCGAGTCCTCGGGGGCTGCCACGTGCAGCCCCGAGCACTCTCTCCCGAGCACTTCGGTGGGACCTTCGGTGCACCGAGTCCTCGGGGGCTGCCACGTGCAGCCCCGAGCACTCTCTCCCGAGCACTTCGGTGGGACCTTCGGGGCACCAAGTCCTCGGGGGCTGCCACGTGCAGCCCCGAGCACTCTCTCCCGAGCACTTCGGTGGGACCTTCGGGGCACCAAGTCCTCGGGGGCTGCCACGTGCAGCCCCGAGCACTCTCTCCCGAGCACTTCGGTGGGACCTTCGGGGCACCGAGTCCTCGGGGGCTGCCACGTGCAGCCCCGAGCACTCTCTCCCGAGCACTTCGTTCTTAGTATTTGGGCCCTGCAGATCATCGGGGAACTAGGGTGCTCGAGAACCAGAGGCAGCGGCCCCGTGCACCTTCTCCCGGGACTTAGCTTTTTCTTACCTTGCAGGGTGGTGACATGTGGTGGATGGCCGGCCTGGCCTCGGGACTTAGGGACCCCTGGTTCTGAATACACCGACAGTGACCGAGGGGCTCACGGTGGTGGATGGTCGGAGAAGTCACCGGACGATGCTCTAGCGCACGGAGGATGACGATGAGTGGTGAATTGGAGAGAGTAGGGGACGGACGGGGACTCCGTTTTTGGGGCTTACCTCGTTGGAACAACTCTAGAGGAGGCTCGGTGATGGCGTAGACGGTAGAGGGGCTCGGGAGCTTGACGAAAGGTGGCTCCAACGACTGGGGAAGCAAGGTGACGGCGATAGGGGCTTCGGTGGGCGGCGGTGAAGCTCGGAGGGGCTTGGGTGAGGCGATACGACACAATAGCAACTCGACGATGAGGCTAGACGAGGGGCGGCAGCTGTGGCAGCGGAAGCTCGAGATCTCGACGAGAGGCTTCGGAACTCGACGAGTTTGGGATGGGAATAGATCGAGGAGGGTGTGGGGGCTTATATAAGTGGGCTCAAGGACACGAGGCGACTCGGGTCTCCAAAGACGGCGGCAAGAGGCGGGAAAATAGAATGGCGCAACTGCTTGGGCTGGCTCAGGCACGCTAGCGAGCTTAGTACAAGGCTTGGCTGGGCCGGCACAGCTGGACTGCTCGGCCGACAAGGCCTAGGTGGGGAGAGAAGGGGAAGGGGAGGGAAAAGGCTGGCTCGGGCCAAGCTGAGGTGAGGGAGGAAAAGGGCCAGGCTAGATTTAGGTTTGGCTTTTCTTTTCCTTTTCTTTTTCTATTCAATCTTTTACTATTTTCTATTCTAAAGCAAATCAAAAACAAACAAAGTCAAATAAAATCCAACAAAGACCAAATAAACCCTACATGTCTATTTCCAGTATGAATGCATTCAAACAAAATAAACCCTATGTCAAATTGAATTTATTTTAGAAAATAGGTTTTATCATATTCTATTTATTCAACCTATGATCTATTCTTGAAAACTTTTAGAAATTTGAGAAATATGAAAATCAAAGTGTGACACAAGTCCGCCCGTGTTTTGTCCACTCGTGTTCGTCCGTGACTCTCACCCCCATTCAAGCCCATGACTGGTGGGGTCGGATGAACAATAGCCGTTCATTTCTATTTCTTTTCTTTCTCTCTTCCTCTATTTAGACAGTAGGGTTGCCATGCTCTAAAACTGATGAAACGTTTTCTATAGGTTCTATAATTCATGATGTATCGATTTTAAAAGGAAAACTGGTGCATCCCATCCATCCAGGCAAATGGAAAACTAACACATCTCATCTATCCTAACTAAATAAAAACTTAAATAATCCCATCTAACAAAACATGAATGGTATTATCCTATCCAACTTGTATTTCAACCAAACACATCCTAAAAATATTGATCGTCTGTGAGTTCAAAATGCCCCTCGAAAAAATATTGAGCCGAGTGGTGCAGGGAGTGAAGGTATGCTTTTGTCGTCGGCTGTCACTCCCTGTCCACCGTTCCATTGATTTACGGGGGGCAGCCACTGGGTGAAAATGAATACTAAATATATGTATTATTCGATATTAGTATTTGGCCAAACATAAATATAATAAGAAAAAAATATATATGATTGACAGATTGATACAACTGAATATATCTATACTTATATATAATTCACCGATTATAATAGATCCAAATAATCTTCACCGTCCACCTACATTGATCAAACAGACACCATAAAAAATTAGACCTGTTTTCCTTAAAAATATTATCAATCACTCATTATTTACCTTACATACTAGATATCTCCTTCCATTTGGTAATTTACCTCTTTCCATCTTCATATTCTTCCATACTAAGCGCTATCAACAATAAAAGAATATTAATACACAATAATATTTTCTTTCATCTATAGGAGTGCATTCTCAGCCTTTTGTTTTTTAATTATTTTTTTCTATAAAAATATTTGGCACCTGTCATAATACTATTGATTTCACGTGTGTGTAACATGTGCATTATTGCTAGTCCAAATTCATTTTCCAGATATGAATATGATATATCTAAATCTGTTTTTCCATAAATGAATATTGATATTGATAATCTCCATATCTGAATATGTAGAAATATTTCTATGTAATATAAATATAAGGAACATAAAGTTCTATTCTTTTATCTGATTCTCTAACTTAATTCTTTCGATCCTACCTATCATTTTATTGTTTAGTATTATACCACGTATATTGTAGTGATAAATCTAGCCATTTCATCTCCCATCCAATAGTTCAAAATCATCTGAAGTCATGATATTATATTAAAAGTGGTTCTTTGCCTTAAGGTAGATGATCAATTGACCAAACATGAACTTCATTCTGTTGAATTGATGTCATGTTCGTGTCAAATAAATTTACTATTTTACAATTTATCATTAATGTTGTAGGATATTCACATAAATTGAATCTAGTATTTATTCGGATGGGGATTTATTTTAAAAAATTTGATTCATATTCGTATTCAAAGATATTCGAATTCATATTCATATTCATATTTAAATATAGATATCAATAATAAAAATAAACTATTCAATTCGTATCGATCCATTTTATCCCTACCGTGAATGCGTGCTATGCACCTCTTAGTTGCCGCACACTTGCGGCGTGGTCTTGGCTTTTGGGGCTTCCCCAAGTTGGAAAATCAGGAGTCCAAGGAATCACTGCATTTGGCCGCCGTCTCCATCTGTATGTAAGGCCGTTCTAAGTAGTACCCGATAGATCAGAAATGACATGACGGTAAGTATGGTTGTGATCGGTTGGGTGATCAGAAACCAATTAGGCCTGCGCAGAAACCCGGTGATCGGTTGCGTTCCTAAGCCAGACCAGTCCAGTACAAAAGAGGCCCACCCGTAAGCCAAGGCAGGGGAACGTAAGAATTGACAGGCCCCCGGCACGCAAAAAGGAATCCCGTCACCTCCGGTGTGCTTTCCTCACCTCGAGCCGGGGGTTCGATTTCGTACACGAACCATCTGGTGTTGCTGAAGGTGTGACTCTCTCGGCGGCGAGGTCGGCAAACCTGCGTTGGACGCGGTGGCCCATGTCGAGCCCCAGGTGTTCGCACACGGGCACCGGAAACCGCACGGCGTCGAGCCCAGGCTCATAGTAGAGCTCGGCGTAGCGGCCTAGGTGCTTCTGCATCACGCTGAGCCACCCGAGCAGCACCACCAGCGTGGTGCTCTTGCCAGCCCACTCGATGAAGGACTTAGAGTCGAGCGGGAGGAGGTTGAAGGGCATGTCGTTAGGCGAGGAGGAGCCGCCATAGTGGAACTAGAGGAAGGCCAAGAGAGATTGGCGTGGCCGCGGAATGATCGGTGACGGTGCAGAGTGCATGTTGCGGAGGAAGGGGAGGGAGGAGGTTGGTGATGGTTGCTGTTATATATATATATATATATATATATATATATATATATACACGTTTAAAGGGTATGAATATGTTTATTTAATAGTGAATGGTTGTCCTTTGGTTTATTAATTGAAAAACAGTTAATGTACTAATTTGTAACACTCCCCCTTGATCAATTATCTTGTGTGTAAAATTTTTTATTGAAAACTCCTCTAAAAACCCTGTGGGAAAAATATGAGGAGAAATAATATGTTATATGTTGATTTACCATTAAAACCCCTTTAAATCCAATAAGAAAATATAAGGAGAAAATGATATGGTATATATCAGTTATTGCCTCATTATAAGTTTAAATGAGAAAATTCATTGATGAGCTTAGAGAGTAGTGATTATGATCTTTAGACCATATTTAAAAACCTCCAAAAACCATTTAGGAAAATGGGAGAAACAAAGTAGATATTATCTCATTAAAAACCTTATATAAGAAATCGTAAAGGGAAAAACTCATAAAGGAAAAGAGTGTAATAGAACAGGTTATCTATTAAGGGATCAATCTCTCCCTGAACCTTGCAAATCACGTAGTCGTCGCATACCAATTCCATTAACATATTTTTGGAATATAGAAGTCGGTAAGGACTTGGTGAACAAATTAGCGAGGTTATCACATGACTTGACTTGCAAGATTTCTATTTTCCCATTATTTTGTAATTCATGAGGATAGAATATTTTAGGAGCAATATGTTTAGTTATATTGCTCTTTATGTAACCCATTTGCATTTGAGTAATGCATGCAGAATTATCTTCATAGATAATTATTGATGATTGAATAGATCCAATACCACATGATTGTTGTATGTGATTAATCATTCTGCGAAGTCATACGTATTCACGTGATGCTTCATATAATGCGATTATTTCAGAATAATTAGTTGATGTAGCCACTAGTGTCTGTTTTGAAGACTTCCATGAAATAGTTGTTCCACCATTTAAGAACACAAAGCCTTTTTGTGACCTGGTATTATGGGGATCTGATAAGTAACCAGCGTCAGTGTATCCAATCATATCCATATCTTGATTTCTTTTAAAGAGAAGACCAAGATCTATAATGCCTTGAGATATCGTAAGATATTTTTGACTCCTGTCCAATGACGTTTAGTTGGAGTAGCGCTATACCTAGTTAGTAAGTTTACTGCAAATACGATATCAGGCCCGGTGCACTTTGCAAGATACATAAGCGCTCCAATGGCACTGAGATAAGAAACTTTGGGTCCCAGTATCTCTTCTCCTTCCACCCTTGGTCTAAATGGATCTTTTTCCATATCAAGAGATCGAACAACCATGGGAGTCTTTGAAGGATATGATTTTTCCATATTGAATTTCTCCAATATTTTCTGGGTATATGCGGCTTGGTGTAGTAAAATACCTGAAGAAAAATGCTCGAGTTGTATTCCCAAGAAAAATTTGGTTTTACCCAAATCCTTCATTTCAAATTCCGTCTTTAGATGATTGTGTGCTTCATCTATATCTTTTGTATTTTCAATAATATTTAGATCATCAACATATACAGAGATAATACAAAATCCTGTTGAGGATTTATTTATGAAGACACATGGGCAATCATCATTGTTGGAATTCTTTTAGTCGGTTGTACCATATTCTTCCCGACTGTTTTAAACCATATAATGATTTTTTTAAGTTTTACACAGTACATGTTGCGGTTTGCGTTTGGATTCAGAATGTTAAGTCCTTCTGGAACTTTCATGTATATATCCGAATCAAGTGACCCATAAAGGTATGCGGTCACTACATCCATCAATTGCATAGATAGATTATTTTGAACTGCCAATGAAATTAAATATCGGAATGTGATTCTATTTATTACTGGAGAATAAGTCTCATTGAAATCAATACCGGGTCTCTGCGTGAACCCTTGTGCTACAAGCCTTACTTTATATCTCACCACCTCGTTGTTTTCATTCCGTTTGCGGACGAAAACCCACTTGTATCCCATAGAAAAAATGTTACGAGGAGTAGGTATCATTGATGTGAATACCTCTCTTTTGGAGAGCGAGTGTAATTCTTCCTGGATTGCATTCTTCTATTGTGTCCAGTCCAAGCGCTTGCGGCACTCTGCCATGGTCTATGGATTTGGATCATTGAGAAGATCATTTGCAATCTTTGAGGAGAAATATGTGTCGACAATTGTAGTCTTTTTGTCAAATGATTCTTTAGAATCAATATAGTTGATGGAAATTTCATCTATCCTTTCCGACTCATTGTGATTTCCCATTGTGATTGAGTCTGGGTGTTTCGATTTCCCAGCATCAGTATTTGTGTGCACCGTTGAGCTGGGATGTGGATGTTGAGCATCCACTGGATGTTTAGTATCCTTGGTTTTTAGTTGTCTTTCAACTTGATGTTGATTTGCATTTACTGATTTGGAGGAAGGATTCCTCTGTTTCCGCGGTAGCTTGCAAGAAGCTTTATCTTTTGTGTCCGTATTTCTCCCCCTCTTATTTTGATTTGGGAGTTGAGTGGTTTTATTTGGTACCTCCACTCTTTCCGGCATATTCCTAGCAGGAATATAGGATTTAGTGACACCTTTATTGTCAGTAAATGCATATGGCAGGGCATTTGCAATATTTTGCAAATTTATAATTCTCTGAACTTGGAGTTCAGATTCTTGAGTACGTGGATCTGTGGAGGAAATGTCTGTGGCATTCCAATTGATTTCCTGGTATTCTTTCTGGTACTTGAAATCTCCCCATAATACCGGGAAATGTTCCTCATCAAATATACAGTCAGCATAACGGGCTGTAAGAAGGTCCCCTGTTAGGGGATCTAGGTATTTTATGATCGACGGAGAGTTATACCCTACATAGATCCCCAATTTCCTGTGTGGGCCCATTGATGTACGCTATGGTGTTGAGATCGGTATGTATACATCGCAACCGAACTTTCACAGATGGGAAATGCTTGGAGGATTTTCACGTACTAACTGCAGTGGGGAAGCAGTGTGATATGCAGTTGGTCGCAATTGAATTAGGTCAGCAGCGTGTAAGACTGCATGACCCCAACATGAAGTTAGAAGGTTGCAATTATGTAATAGTGGTCTTGCAATGAGCTTGATTCTCTTGATAAGAGATTCGGCCAAACCATTTTGAGTATGGACGTAAGGTACTGAATGCTAGACTTGGATTCCTAGGGCCATACAATAATCATTGAAGCTATGTGAGGTAAATTCAGCCGCATTGTCCATTCGAATGGATTATATCCTATGTTCAGGATAATGTGCTCATAATTTAATAATTTGAGCAATAATTTTGGAAAAAGCATGGTTTCGTGTGGACAATAAACACACATGTGACCGTCGTGTAGATGCGTCAATGAGAACCATGAAGTACCTAAATGGTCTAGTTAATGGTTGGATAGGACCACATATATCACCTTGAATGCGTTCAAGGAATTTGAGTGGTTCAGCTCTAATTTTAAGATAAGAGGGTCTTAAAATTAATTTCCCTGTGGCACATGCGGTGCACACAAAATCCGATGGGTGTGGGAATTTGGCAGTATTTATGCCATGACCAATTGAATTGCAGATAATTTTTCGCATCATTCCAACACCGGGATGACCTAGGCGATCATGCCATATTTGGAATGTGTCAACATTCTGAAAAATTACCTTATACACAGCATGTGGTACGGGCTTGATGTATGTATAGTACAATCCTGAGGATAAAGAGGGAATATTCTCTAGTATTTGTTTTGCATATCCGTTATTTTTGGTAATGAGGAAATATTCCTCTTTGTTGTCATCATGGGTTTCGATATGAAAACCATTTTGACGGATATCTCTATAACTTAGTAGGGTACGTGTTGAATCGGGATACAAGAGTGCATTCGTCGATTGTAATTTGAGTACCCATAGGGAGAGTGATTATAGCGCGACCAGAGCCAACAATCATAGCATCGCGTAATGCGATCATCCAAACATTTTCTTGACTCTTTTTTAGAGTTTGAAAATATTTAGTTTCCCTTAGTATAGAGTTAGTGGTACAACTATCCACTAAGCACATCTCCTCTTCAATTGGATTGTCTCCCGTAATCATCTATATATATATAATAGAGAATGTGAAATTCTTTGTAGATATATATAGAATACATACAACTTTATTAAGTATCAATGTGTTGATACAATAGTATAAGATGACAACAACCTATTACAACACTACGTAGAACATAGATATTAATAATATCTAATTAATTAAGAGCCTAATCGAAGTCTCCAAATAAGTCATTGGAAGCAAATTCCACTAGCATATTGTCCATGCTCTCAAGGTCCTCTTGCTCTTGAAGAGTGATATCGTTGTTCAGTTCTGGATGAACATTTTGGGAACAACTTGTTGTCCTGGTGGTGTCAGGTTGAAGATTTAAATGAGCTTCAAATCTTTTGCTTTGAGTTGGTCGGCTTTGTCCAACGGACTTTAGGTAAAGATCAACCAAGTGTTTTGGGGTGTGGTATTTCTTAGTTGTGTGGCTATAGCAATCACATTTACGACAAATATTAGATTTGTCTTTGTTATTGAAAATGCTCTTCCCCTTGTTATTTCTATGGAATTTCTACTTCTTTATGTGGTTGTGCCTGCCTTTGAAGTTCTTTGGACGGCGTTTGTTACTGTCGAACCTCTTTGTATTCTGAATATTGAATTTACTTCAGGTAAAGGTGCAGTGCCAGTAGGGCGCTGGTGATGATTCTTTAAAAGAAGTTCCTCATGTTTTTCAGCCTGAAATAAAGTATGAATTAATTCAGAATAGTGCTGATAGTTTCTAGCATGGTATTGTTGTTGCAGTACCCTTTGGGCAGGAAGCATTGTAGACAAAGTTTTTTCTATTTTCTCCACATCGGTGGGAGCTTTGTCAAAAAAAGCAATCTTGAGCAGATTTTGTGAACAACATGATTGTATTCTCCAATGGACTTAAAGTCCTGGAGGCGAATGTTGGTCCATTCATGTTGTGCATCAGGTAGTATTACTGCCTTTTGCTGTTCATATCGCTCTTTGAGTGAATTCCATAGATCATGTGGATTTTCATCCATCAAGTATTCACATTTTAAATCTGAATGTAAATGGTCCCTTATGTAGCCCTATACTTGATTTGATCTTGAAGTGGCGGGTATCCTTCTTGAGGAGGATTAATTGATGTCATAAGTCCGCGTGATGATAGACTTATCTTCATATCCATTGCCCATGTTAGATAGTTTTTGCCATCTAACCCGAGTCTTTCGAACTCAATATTGGACATTTTATCCTACAAGTTGACCAATGATTGAATGAATTTACATTTTGGGTAAATTAAAGAATCATGGTAATGTTGTAATAGTGTAAAATTGTAAAGTTATGGTAATACTTGAGTTACATAGTATAGACCTAAAATTATATTGGTAACACTATGAAGGTAGTCATCAAGATGATGAAAACCTTTGAGTAGTGGGGGCATAATATGTAATTATTCAGTAGATGCCATAAATTCCACTAATTTGTGTTATTCAAATCTTGTGTTAACACTATGTAGGTAATCACCAAAATTGGTGTAGACCTTTTTTAATTCATATACACATTGGGTACGCACGTTGAGGATAGTCACTATATGTAAATATAGTGTAGATCCCACAATAGTATATAGATATTACCTTGTGTATGGCCAATATGAGATATGAAATAAGGTAATCACCTTAAAAGGTGTATAGTGTTATATCAAGTGAAGAGGTAATCACATAGTTTGCAATAATATGTATTTTGCAAGAAAAATAATTGCTATTGCAAAAACTAAGTTGTAAACATATATATATATATATATATATATATATATATATATATATGTAATTTGAATGCATAATGGCAAATGCATGTAACATATAAAATTTCCAGAGAAAACAAGGACTGGAATATATATATTTATAACATAAACAGGACGAAATACAATTATAGTAAAAGTCAGGGGCTATAACGTGATTTTACAGAACTGTAAATTTAAATACTGAAATTGGCTACAAAATGCTTAAAACCTGAGGGGTTTTTTTGTGAAAAAGCTATTTTTCAATATTTTTGACTGATGGGCTGAGAAAACTTGGGCTGTGGCCTCTTTGGCCTTTCGGCCTAGCCCGTAGTGCCCCCCACCACCCCTTGACGCAGTATATAACCCTAACCAGCCTTGTGAGCCGCCACCGCCATATCATCTCGGGAGCCGCACCGGCCATCACGTGGGGCCACCGGCCAGGGAAGAGATCGGGTGGCCAAGGTGGCGGATGCCGGCAGCGGAGCCGCCGGATCTTGAAGCTCACCGATCCGAGCCGAGGGGCGGGCGGCCGAGGTGGTTGTGGTCGGCTACGGTGGCTGGTGGCAGTTGCCGGCGGCGGTCGGCAACAGCTGTGGAGTCGCTAAATCAGTGGTGGGGCGCGCCGGCCGAGTAGCCGGATGGAGTGAGCGGCCATGACGTCGGGCGGAGCGGGCGACCAAGCCGCCGGAGTTTGGTCCGTCGGCCGAGGGGCCGATCGGTCGAGTCACCGGGAGTCGGGTGAGCCGCTGGAGTCGGCCGTCGGCCGTGGAGCTGGATGGACCGATCCGTCGGGACGGTCGGCCGAGAGCGCCGGGGGTCGGGCCATCGGCCCAGGAAGTTTGTCGGCCGAGCCGTCGGTCGGTCGAGCTACTGAGGTTGAGCCGTCGGCAGAGGGGTCAGTTGGCTGAACTGCCGGAAGTTGGCCGTCGGCCGAGGTGTTGGTCTGCCGTGCCGCCGGAGTTGGGCAGTCGATTGAGCAGTCGGCTCGGTGTGGTGTCGCCGTGCAGAGGACCTGGAGTGAAGGCTCGCCGGCCGTTCCATCGTGCAGAGGGGGGGTTGCCAGCCGAGGGATGCTCCACCCCTTTCCCCCTTGCACGCACACGCGCCTGGGCGCGTTTAGAACCCCCCGGAGGGGAGGTCGGAGGTCGCAAGGGCCCATGACCCCGAGCGGAGGCCTGGACGGCGGTTGGCTGTTGCAGTGGCGAAGCGACGAAGGGTGCGGCTGAGTGGGGCAGTGGGTGTAGCCATTGTGGAGCCGGGAGTTGATGAAGAGGAGTCGGTGATTTTGATGAACGGTGCAGCGGCCATCGAGACCGTGGTGGATGGGTGCTCTGAGAGGACTTCCACAACTTCAATGCTGGAGTCGATGAAGGTTGGTGTGTTCAGATCGATGCCCTGGGAAGGAGAGGCTGGACTATAGTCCGCCATTGTTCCCGGGAGGCTTCTGTCGCGTCGGACACAGAAAATCCAGTTGTGGTGATGGCTGTCCGTGGTTTGTTCTGCCACCGCAGTGGGAGGAGCTGCGTCGGCCATGTCCGTGGAGGTGCCAGTGGGTGGCACTGGAATGGAGGAAGACAGTAGAGTGTACTCTGGAGAGTACAACACGCGCTCCTCCGGATCTTCCTCCTCCTCCTCGGATGCCATCTCCAGTGTGGTGTTGAAGAGAGGTGCAGCCGCGCTGCGTGCTGCCATGGTCGGTGGAGGGCCGGCAGGGGCAGGGGCTGCTTGAGCCCTTAGAGGGTCGTGGCAGTGGCCATGACGGCGAGGACCACGTGTGCGATGACGGCGACGGCGACGGGCACGCCGTTGGCCAAACGGCGAGATGTGCCGTAGAACTGCCGCCTCCAAGTCCATCAAACAGCGAAGAACACTCCAATGGTGGATGAAGGTGAAGTCATTTTCTGTCTTGTACCTTGTTCTGGGAGAGGTCTTCGTGCCTTCTCTGTTGGTGAGGCCGGTTGGCCCTTTTTCTTCTTCTTCTTGCTTCTGTGCAATGGTCAAAATGCTCTTGTGGTTGATTCTAAGTCCTGATGACGTGTTGAGAGTGGTTTGAGAGAGTTTGAGAGAGTGAGTAGTCTCAATTGATTGGTTGCTGTTTTACACACATATATATATATACATATTCAAAGGGCATGAATATGTCCATTCAATAGTGAATGGTTACCCTTTGATTTATTAACTGAAAAGCAGTTAATGTGCTAATTGATCACATATTAATTGTCTATTTGTAACAGAGGTTATGGGGACCCACGGTTGCCGCCTCCGCCAAAGACTGTTTTCGTATTGTTTTCTTAAAATAGAGTGTAATAAGACAAATAATGAAGCCTAATAACTACTACTATTTTATTCATCACTGCAAAATAGAACAGATTGTTACGAACCTCAGTAATCCTAAGCACCCTGAAAACGAAAAAGGTTTTACTACTTAAATAAATCAACAATGTGCAAATGTTGCACAAACTGCTCTCGGCGCTTGGCATTGACTTCGACTAGATGGAGGTAAGGACGAATGCCATCTGGACAACTTGGACTTGGCTCGCACCTTGTGTGCGTGCTCACTGGCTAGAAACCGCTATTATCAAGCATAGTTTAGCAATTTTTTAAGAATAATTAAAAAAATATATAATATAAAAATTGTATCTATTCTTTATTCATCTATGTTTACAATAAAAGATGTTGTTCCATATATATAGTATCAAAAAATTTTAAGAGATAGAGATCTATTATAAGAAGGCCAAACCTTTAGAGATCGAGACAGATCCAAATTCTATTGTTAAACTCCAGTTTTCCTAACACTCCTTCTTAGACACTTCTCGCGAAATGTATATGTCTCATCAAAACTCTTCAAAAACCCAATGAGAAAAATAGGGAGAAAGAGTACATAGCTCGCGATATGGTCACACAAATTGCCTCATTAAAAACCTTAACGTGAGAAGCTTCAAAAAAACTCATGTAAGGAAAAAGAGCACAATTCACCCAAAATGATTCATATAATCTTCATGATTATCATTGATCACTTAATCTGCTTGACTAAGATTTAATTCCTTGTATCGGTATTATATAAAAATCCCCCCCCTAAAATGTGTAACTCTTTAAGACTCATCATCCCAATACCACGAATACACCTTTCAAAACTAGATGTATGAAGAGATTTAGTGAATAAATCTGCAATATTTTCACATAACTTGATATGGATTAACTTTATTTCATTCATTTTATGCAATTCATGAGCTAAAAGAAATTAGGGTCGTTAAGTTGCTTTTCACATATCCCGATTGAATTTGTGTACCACATGCAACATTATCTTCATGGATAATGGTGGGGGTGTTAGTGGTGTTCAAATCAAATGACTGTTGGATATGATTGATCACTCTTCTAATCCATATATATTCCCGTGCGGCTTCATATAAAACTATTATTTCCGAGTGGTTCGTTAGATACAAGACTTTGCTTTGACGATTTCTAGGAAATTATAGTTCCACCACATTGGAAAATATAGCCAGTTTGTGACTTCTTCAATTGTACGCTATAAATGTGTCTATTTCTTCTATCCTCATTCGGTAATGGTATTCCTTCAGGTACCTTCATATAAATATCCGAATCAATGCATGCGGTCACAACATTCATTAATTTCATTTTCAACTCCAGGTTGACTGCCATTGAGATTAAATATCTAAAGGTAATGCTACCCATCACTGGGGAATAGGTTTCTTCATAATCAACGCCTGGTCGTTGAGTGAAACCTTGTGCCACTAGTCATGCTTTGTAACTCACAATTTCATTCCTTCTATTCCTCTTACGAACAAAAACTTACTTGTATCCTACTAGTTTGATGTAGGGAGGTGTGCAGCATACTGGCTCAAAAATCTCTCTTTTGTTCAGGCACAACAGTTTAGCTATTATTGCCTTCTACCAGTCTTCTCAATCTGACCTCATTCTTCATTCAGTGAGCGATACATGCTCAAGGTCATGATTTATGGCTGTGGTAATTTTATTTGCAAAGTATATATCGATTATTGTAGTTGCTCTATCCCAGGATTCCCCTGAATTCACATAGTTCATTGCTATTTTATCATAGGATGCACTTTCAGGTGCTTCTTCATCTTGCTCTTCATAATTTCTTTTAGGCGTACTTCTAGGTGCTTCTTCATTATTTTCTTACTATTGGAGCAAGGTCCTTTAGATTACCAGCATCAATTTCTATTTCAGCTCATGCATTTTGCTGATTTCTTCCTGCGTGGGAAGATTCAAATCCATTACGACATCATCTATGTCAGTGGAGGAGAGCAAAGTAGAGGCCTCTGCATCTTTCATTGGGAAGTCTTTCACTGCTAGTGCAGGATTGTTATCAACTTTCGTGTGAGATGTTTCCCTTTTAACTATTGTTGCTTTGTCCACTTCTATCCCCACTGCAATGGTGAGGTATGCTTTTGGCTGCTCCTTCTTCTTCTTCTTCTTCCGATATGCTTCCACAACATACTTTGGTGCTTTGCAGATTTAGAACCAATTGCCCCAAACACCGCACTTATAGCATGTCTGGTTTTGCTCACCATATGGCTTAACTTCTTTCTTTGTCTTGCCATTATCATTACCAGGTTTGACTTTGTCTATCACCACTTTCTTTCCTCCTTCCCTCGCTTCTTATTGCGGTTCTTACGCACTTTGAAAGAGCTGTGATTGACTTCTAGACCACTGTTCTCCCCTTGCGTCTGGGATCAGAAGTTTTATTTATGACTTTGTCATGAATTTCATGGAGTTGCAACACATCAATCAATTCAGAATACTTCTTATAATTCTACTGACGGTGATTGCGTGCGGATTCTGCATTCAGGTGAAAAGTGAAGAGAGTCTTCTCAATTTTCTCCTCTTATGTGATCTCTTTCCCACAGAGACACAGTAGTGTGCAAATGCAGTGCAGCGCAGAGTTGTACTATCTGACATGCTTCAAGTCACAAAAACGGAGCCGGACCCATTCTTACTCTGCGAGAGGCTTGGTAGTGTACTTAAGGCGCTCAAAACGCTCCTGCAGTGCGTCCCATAATGCCTTAGCGCTAGTCATTGCCATGTACCACTACTACATAATAGAACATCACTGCCGGCTCCAAAACCCCCTTCACTGTTGGTTTTGGAACCGGTGTGGGTAATGGGCAGTGATAGTCGAGAACTATCACTGCCGGCTCCGTGGACCGGCATTGAAAGGGGTTATCACTACCGGCTGAAGGATTCGACCGCCAATGATTCCCTGGGTATCACTGTCGGTTGGTGGTTTCAGCCGGCAGTGATTCTCAAGGTATCACTATCGGCTAAAAGCTTCAACCAGCAGTGTTGTGCCTCCCTCTTCTACTCCGGCCCTGTCCTCCCTCTTTGTCCTCGATCTCTCTGTCTCTCTCCCACTCAATACATGCATACAATGAGACATGTAATGTAAATCAATACCTTTATGCCGACGAGGGAGGGAGGGAGGGAGGTTGTCGAAAGAGTGAGATAACCATGAAGGAGTCGATAGATAGAATACATACACATATAATATTGTAAATGAGTACGTTACGACCACATTTAACAAAAAAGTCACACCTCACATAGCAAAATAGGCATGCAGGTACTGACAATTGACATATTGATCTTACAAGTCACATCATCTTACATAGCAAAATAATAATGATTACAACCAAAACTAGGATTATGACATCTTTACACATGAAACCACACTTATTATTTTTGAAGTTAGCGGCTTGGATGACTTGACTGTTGTATGCCGCAATAGCTTCATGTTTGGACTTGTATTGTAACCTTTGTAACATGCTCCTTTAAATCCATTAACTTGTGCGTGGCATTCCTCCTAACTGAAGAACACTCCACTTTGCCAACCACGATGAACAATATACCATGTCATAGCAGTCCTAAATTTCAGAGAATATACAAAAATAATATACTACAAACCACAGTAACACCAAAGAATGTTCTTGTAAGAAACTATTAGGCACAGTGACTCTAGCAAATGGCCTTATTAGGACTTCAGTACTGATTACATGTTCAGAGAGAAAGCATTGTCTTGAGAGAAGCTGCTCTCTGAACTAGTAGGAGTAGCACATAAATACTACATTGAGAAGAATACTTCCTCTCCGAACATGTAATCAGTACTAAAGTCCTAGAAGTAATAAAGAAATATGGCCTCGAGCCATATCATCATCGCCACTATTTATTGTATTTCAAAAGAAGAAAATCAATAAAGTTTGATTGATCCGCATCAGATTATGGAGATAATTATATACGACTGCAAGCTTGACTGGGATAGTAAAAAGACGTGCAAGGTGCATGTGTAATAACCATCCCAATCGAGCTTTGCAATTATATGTATGGTAAATAGTTCTCCAATTTCATCATTTGCAACAAACCAAAACAAGTAAGAAAATAGTGCAATTAAGATATGCTGAAACAAGAGATACAACTTTGATATAAAATTGATATGCAGAAAAGGTCATTAACAGGGCTCTATGATCTTCATCGCATCAGATGTTCGATCCTCGTTCTATCCACACAAGCACTTGACATAATCTTAACATTTATACCAACATTTCTATCCAACGATTAGCACCCTCCGAACTCATACCAGTGTTTACCATTTTATGGCTATCACCCCAGCAATCAAAACATGAAACTATCCAAGAGGAATTCTCATCCAGATAAATGATAATGTGCATCGCATTACAATGACAAGCATTCCTCATTCAAAGTTTCAAACTACACCATGAAACTTCCATTCTAGACCTTTTCCCCCTTGACGATTTGCAGAATTGCATAAGCCAAGGATTTGAAGCTAAATGTGCAAACAGACACCAACACTTCCACTCCTACAAGAACATATATTTTGCTTGTTCCAACATTACACCTCAAACTGGAGCTAAATTTACAGCAAATGTGTACCGTTGGCCACCATTCCTCGAGCTAAATTTCTTAATACTCCAGTATCATTTCAGCAATACCAGGGCATACATAGACCAGTACTATTGGATGTTCAACAACAGCTCGGGGCAGCAAATGCCGCCACAACTTTTGGAACTCCCAAAAAGAGAGGAGAGGAGAGGAGGAGATGTCGTCAACAACCTTGGGATGGTGTGGCTCTGGGACGGGGACGACGGGCTCTGAGGAAGGTAAGGCTCCGAGAAGGGGAGGCCGGGGCGGGGGCGTCGGGGGGAGGGGGCTACAAGGAAGGGGTAAAATTTTCTAAGTGTTAGAGGGCGCGAGGCTCGAGCAGTTTTATAGGGGGGACATTCACTACCGGGTGAAGAAGTCCACCGGCAGTGAAAGGGGACCTTCATTGCCAACTCAATAGGATAACCGGCAGTGAAAGGGGTTTCACTGCCGGCCCAAAGTCCACCAGTAGTGAAAGTTGTTTAACTGTCGATTGAATATGCGCACTGGCAGTGAAACCCCTTTCACTGCAGGTGCGGGGAGAAAAAAAATTGATTTTGTTGCGCGCGCGCCGAGACTTGAACCCACGACCTGCTCCAAGTAAAACCTCGTCCGCCTCCGATGAGAATTTGTTGGTGCCATCCCTAGAAATTTTCTTTATTATTCAACCCCTGAAACATGAAAAATAAATACGCTCATACCTAAAGTTTATATATTGGAGATTGCTAATTAAATAAAATATAAAAAATACAACTGAATCTTGTTACATACCTAAATATCATCGCTAATTTTTCTAATTCATTAAAAATCAGAAATAAATATGCTCATACCTAAAGTTTCTATATTGTAGACTTCTAAATTTTTTGCTATGGTTCTGAAATGACTCTGTTAGCTCGAGGTTGAAGAAGGTGGGGAAGAGGAGGATATCACTGCCGGCTCAGATAATCCGCCGGCAGTGATGTATATATATCACTGCCGATCAGTGGATTTAGCCGTCAGTGATGAGGGTGCTGGGTATCACTGCAGACTCAATCCATCAGCCGGTAGTGATGGCCCTTATCACTAGGGTTCATAAGCCATGTTGGCTGATTCTTCCCGTGTGGCTTATGAACTGGCAGTGATGACCTATCACTGCCGGTCCATGAGGAACAAGCAGTGATAGACGGCATATAAGCCCAGTTCTGTAGTAGTGTACTTATCCTTCAAAGTGGGGGAGAGATGGTGGTGGAGAAAATAAAGTGTCTGATCATTCTCATCCTTCGTGGGAACTATTGCACTATTGTTCCTAGGCCAATGGCAGTGCGGAGCCTTTCTGCTCCCAGTACAATCTGGACATCTGATGCCCATGTGAGATAGTTGCAGCCATCTGCACTCAGCTCAGCGAACTCCTTGTTCATGATGCCAACCATCTTCATATTCAAATGATGCAAGTATTACTGCTAGTAAAGTTGCATCGTATTGCTAAATAGGATTGCTACAAATTTTATGATATTTTCTATGCTATTATATCAATATTACTAAATCTAAACGCATAATAGGCAATTTAAACAGTAATAGTAACATAGAAATAAATATTGCATAATTCCAAAAAATAGATGCAAAATTCAAAATCTAGAGGTACTTTTCTGCAAGAAAGAGTACTTGCGAGATTTTTCTGCAAAGTCCTAGGGTTTATATGCAAAGCTTCAGGATATACGTAATTTTCAGAAACCACATGGTCTAATTTGCAAAATTTGTGTGCGCCCTTTTTCTTTTCTATTTCGGCCCTTTCATATTCTTTCTAACCAGCCCATCGTTTTTTTAATTTCTTATTCCGGCCGATTTTCTTCCTTTATTGAGCTGACCTGCTAGCATTGAATCGGCCCAACCCATTCTAGCCCACGAACCTCCATTCTTTTTCTCAGCTGTGAATGGGCTACCAGCCCATTTGGCCCAATCCACCCAGGGGTTAGGGTTTCCACCCAGTGGTGGCTGCTGGGCCCATCCTGTGCGGGTGGCGACGTGCGGCTCAGGGAGCTCGCGTGTGACAGTGGCTTACAGCTGGGCGAACGACAACATGGGCTACACCCATTTCCATTTGCGCCGTGAGTATTAGCAGGAGCGTGCAGCCGGGGCCTCTACACAACGAGGTCTTCGGCTGGCTTCCCTCCCCCCCCCCCCCATCGTGAATAGCAACGAGCCTTGCTATGTGCGTCAGGCCTCTGCAGGAGACAACGCGGCTGTGCACAACAAGCAGCCAGACCTTGAACAACACAATGGCGCGCATAGTGAGGCTTAGCGGTGCATTCCATGGCCAGGGCACACGGCAAGACAGTGCGGCAGGGCTTCAGCCTGGTTGTTCTTTGGTTTGCTCAAAGCAGCAGCGGGGCAGCAGTACTGCTGGGCTACATGGTAGGTTCGTGGAGGCGATACGACGGCACTGCAGGGGCGCGATAGTAGGCTTGATCGGCACAGGATGCAGGCAATCGTCTAGATCGAGACGTGGTTAGTTTCTGGATGCATGTCCTTCACGTCAAGCAAGATTTGGTGGACAGAGGTGCATGTCCTTCACGTGCAGATGCCAGCACAGAGGTGCATGTCCTTCACGTGCAACAAGATTCGGTGGACAACAATAGGGGTGTCCGACTGCAGGACGATACAACGCAGCAGATCAGCGACGTGCACGATGGCTTGCAGCAGCACCACCGCTGGGGGTGCAGCACTCAAGGGCATGTCGGCCTGCAAGGCAGCAGGCAGGCCTAGTCATCATCGGCGGTGGACAAATCGGCTTTGGGCCAGTGGAGCGATGACAGAGAATCGATCTACTGCATATAGAATAGATCGAAAACAGTAGCCTATTCATGGTAGCAAAAACAAACCGTAGTTTTGATGTTGTGGCAAAATTCATGCCGCTTAGGACATAGGCTAGTCCATGACCTGTCCGCTTAACGACGATGTTGGCGCAGTGCAGATTTGTTCTGCTAGTTTGGTCTCCGGCAGAGCTTCGTGCTGATAACGTATTGAGAAACTACTTCTACCGAGTGTAGTCCAGTGATCCGTCGAGAGAACAATTGCAAAAGGAGACACAATGTAGGAGAATGCTATCTATTCTTTATTTATCTATATTTACAATGAAGGGTACTGCTCCGTATATATAGGGCCAAAAACCCCTAAGAGATGGAATCAATCTTTAAGAGATAAAAACCTATTAAAAAAACAAAATCTTTAGAGATCTAAATAAACCCAAATTCTACCTAAAACTCTAGGTTTCTAACACTCATAATTCATAAAGTATTTTTCTGTGCAAGGTTATTGGTTCTCAGCGTGCTTTTGGGTAAGGAAGGGAATATTCTGTATTTTTTTCTCATCCCCATCGCTAATATAAAGAGGCCACTTGGTTTTCTTCCCTTCCGCATCCGGTCCCACCGAGATTTTTTATTGTTTTATGCGTAAAACTTTAAAAGAATTAAAGTTTAGGTAAAATCTAAAAATTACACGTATATGTTTTAGTCTTATGGTATATACATCTATTTTACTTTGAAAGTATACAAATTTACTTGCGAGTTTGAACCAATTCATTTTTTAAATTGCTTGCAGCAAAATTGTTCATAAATTATTCTATTTTTTTATTAAAAATACATAGCAGCTACATCTGATATTGTCTTTGAATTGTTCTAATTGTTCACAAAATGTGTTGAATATCCGATCTGAATTGTCTTAAACTGTTTCTTAAATTGCTCATGCATCCATTCTAATTTGCTTATGATTTTTCAAAAAATTGCTTACATAACTGTATTTAAGAGCGGACGAATAGATGGATTTTTTTATCAAATATTTTCTATGTTTTTTGCAACACATTGAAGTAGGTCACAAACAAATGTTGAAATTCCAGATAAAAAAGTCCAAAAATGAAATAAAATACTCATATTCAGATTTTTTTTTACTAAATATTGTGTGCATGCTATAAGTCTATGGCATACACGTCCAGTTTTTAGATGCGTCCTAAAGTTTAATAAAACATTGCTATGAAAATAACAAGTGGGCATCTAAGTGATGTAAAAAAGTCCTTGATGGCATCGGCACTGTTCCCACATTTTATGATTTACCACTAATTTATGTTATAATATATTTACATGTGTAGCACAATTATAATATTATTAAAATTTCTTTTGGAGGCAAATCTACTAACATCATTTTGAAATGTTCTGGTGGTCAAACATTTATATAGGTTGATTGCTGGTAGTCAAAAAACAGCAATGACATATAAGTAATCATGAAAAACAACACTTTTATCGGCAGCAACGGTACAAATTGATCCGGAATTGATAGTTGGGGGGTCAAAATTACACGGTTTTATAGTTCGGGATCAAAATAAGATAAAAATAGTTAAGGGTCAAAAGTGGACTTTTTTCTTAATGTTTTTTAATTTTAATTTATTTTATATCCATATTTCATAGGTTTATGACACGGAGATTGCGAATGTGATGATTGCTAGTGCATCTATTTTTGCAATCAGAAAAAAATATTGATAAGAAGAGTCTGTTTGGTTCACACTCTAAAAATACTTAAACTTGTCACATATTTTTATCTAAGCTGTCACATTTATAACGAAAGAAATCATCACCATACCTTAGACTACCTAATAGAATCTTGCCATACTTTTTGAAGTCTCTAACATGTGAGGCTATAGCAATATAAAATAAATCTTGTCATAAATATAACTACAAACCAACAACTACCTAAGCTAATTAAATCTATCTAATCTTATATTTAGTAAAGTGTGATAACCTGTAACTGTACTATGAATGACCCGAAGTTGACCTCACAACATTATGATACTTATGAACCCGATTTAATACTCTGAAATCAAGTTTTAACCATACACCTAAAAACTAACCCAACTCCTTAAATTCCTATCCACCGCCATTTGAACCCATCCAACCGTGACCGTAGAAGGCCCCTCCGCGATACCACCGCCGGTGGTCTCCGCCGCTGAGGAGGCGCTGGCGACCACCGAGACCATCGGGAATCACCACTCCAAGCTGCTCGTGGCGGCTGCCGAGGACAACAACTGCCCAAACTAATCAAACCTACATAACCTTATAAGTGCTAAAACTACCTAATCTTACAAGCTGTGACTATATAGGAATGGTCCGAAATTAACCTCACAACATTGTGACACCCACGAACCCAGTTCAAAACTCTGAAACCAGGCTTTAACCGTGCACCCAAAGACGAACCCGGCTATTGAATTCCTATCCGCCGCCGTTTTAACCCACCCAACCATGGCCGCCACCGCCGCAGAAGGCCCCTCCGCGGTGCCGCCGTCGGTGGTCTCCGCCGCCGAGGAGGCGCTCGCAGCCGCCGAGGCCGTCGGGGACCACCTCTCCCAGCTGCTCGCGGCGGCTGCCGAGGACCCTGATGCCGTGGTTGAGCTCCCGCCCCTGCGCCGGGCGCGCGCCTTCCTCGCCGTGGCGCAGGCCGCGACCTCCCTCTTCGCAGGCACTGCTCGCGCTTCCCCTTCTTGTTTCATTGTCTTTACCTTTCTTCTGATTGAGCGTCTCCTTTCGGGGGGTTTTGCAGTGCGGCTAAAGTGTTCGGGAATTGACCCTGACGAACACCCTATCAGAAAGGAGCTTGTAAGACCCTCTCAGCTCTGAGAATCCTCTCTCTTTCGAATTATCTTTGTTTCTGATGTCCTTGAAGTAGAATTTAGATTTCAATGTTAGTAACTGGAACACATATGGTATGTTTCCGTTTATTATGGCAGAAGAGTTCGTGCTGCTACTTGAAGCGAAAATGCAATCTTTGTATTTTTGTCAACTAGTCTGGCACTTCAATTGGAAGTTTTGTTTTCTGAGTTCTGGTTCTTTTCTTTCCAGGAGAGGTTAAGCCTGTGGCAGGAGAAGTTAAATCGATTTGAGGACTGGGACAAGGGTACTTTACTGTTTATTTGACGCTTGATTCATTTCTATTTTGTTCATAGATTTGCAATGCTGGTAGCTACTCACTGCCTGAATTGAATTGCAGCACCACTTCGTCCTACTACTACACTCAATAAACAAGCAGCGGCAAGATTCATTGGACACTCGCTATCCCATTTGACATCTGGTACATAATGGGCTATCAATATTGTGTGGGTGCTTGGGTTTTTGTGGCATGGAGATAAGGTTTTATTCTTGTTTCAGATCAGAAGAGGAGCATGCAGGCAATCAGTAGGGGAGGAGGAAGAGGCTGGTCTGGGCAGAAGAAAAAGGCAGAGCCCTTGCCAGAGAAGAAGTCTGTTCGTGCTGCTGCAGAAGAGTTCCTTGCAAAGGCTGCTCAGGAACTTATTGGGCATAATGATAGCAGGGTGAAGGGCCCTGCTAGACTCGTTCCTGATGAAGACGAGGACTAGATCAGTATGTTAGTTTTGTTAAGATATCAGGTATTAATTGCTGCTGGTATGCTTACATAGCTGTGTTGTTAATGCAAATAGGTCTAACATAAGGGTTTACATGGCAACAAAATCACGGTTCACAGAATCTCACTACATGATGTAAATTACAAGCGTTGCATGAGATACTACCATTAGGTACCTTTATAGCTTATTGCCATTAGTAGATTTAATATTTAATGTCTTGATTATGTGAAATTTAACTAACAAACAAAGATCTCTTCAGGTCTCAGTTTTAAATAGTTCTTGTACTCTACTACTGATGAAATGTAATTTAGGTACTTATATTTTTTTAATGGACAAGTCCATGTTTGTCTCCCTACTATTGGTTTTAGTCCAAAGTACACCCTTGGATCAACTTTTAGCTTCAGCAGCATCCTATGCTGACTTGTATATTGCGGTTAGATTAAACACATGCTGTATTACTATTAGCCAGTTGCCTAGCTGTCACTGCCATGGTCTGGAAAGTTAAAGGGGAAATACAGATGTCAGGTTATGCCTAATAAGTAATACATATGATTTTTAGCTCATCAGTTTGATCATCCAGAGTTTCAGACAATGTTAGAGTTTCACACGAAGGCACATTTTTGCATGTTTCTTATGTTTCGCGATGCAGCACTACTAGTCTTGGAACTCGTACAATGATTTGACCACAATTTGATGACTTGATGGAAGATTGTAGTAAATAAAATTGTAATATGTAGCTCACCTGGCTCTCCGATCTACATAAGGGAGTTCAGATATGCTTTGGAGATCCTATTATTTCTTATGTGCAATGGCCAAGGCACATGCACAGTTTTTGTACATTCAAGTACATCTCAGTTTTTTGTTTGAGGGGAGATAGCAAACTGGGTTTTTAGGGGGGGGGGGGGGGGATGGAAATATTCTCTTTTAGTTGATGAACTGGAGTGGCAGAAATATAGGAATTTTTGCCATTTTGTTACTTTATTGTTTTTGAGTGACATTTTGCCCTGATAATGTTTGTGTCATATACATTATTCAGTTTGATGTAGAATCCAGCTAGCTCCAGAATGGTTTCCTTGATTAACCAGTTCAAAATTAGCATTTTTCATCAATTGGAAATTAGTTCTCCATCAGCTTTTGGGACCTAGTCAACAATGCTTTACCCCACTCCGCTCGTCGTCATGGCAAACTTTTGCTATATAAGCATTTCTGCCCAACATGTGATCATCGAAATGTATGCCATTCCAATTTATAGACTTGGCAAGAGCTGTTGCACTTGAATGCACTTCAGAACGAGTGCATTTAGCTTGTGTTCAATTGCGGACACTTTCTGAGCCCTGACTCTTTGTTCTGTTTCCATGCAGCAAAAATGGATGCTTGGCAGGTGACATGCCTGCTTCAGCGGCTGTGAGAAGTGATATACAGTTCTGGATGATGAAGATAAATTTACCTACAGTGTTGTGTTGTATATTGGAACAAGGAATTGAGCAAAGTCTTGCTTGCTTCCTATGTTTTGGAAGCAATTGGCCTGAACTGCTGTGTTGTAGTGCTGTTTATCTGAATTTCGTTCCAGAAAATAAATTGTGACTTATTTTTGGAGTAACTATATGGTTTGTGCTCTACAATACCGTTAATAATGCAACTTTGGGGTACTCAGCCAGTGTAAGATGGATGCGCTTTGTTTGCAGACTGGGTGTGCCTGCATGCTCCAATTTGTGTATCGATTCTTATTCGTTTGATTTTGTATACTCTACACGTTCTGCATCATATTCATCGTTAGTTCTCATATTGTTGAGTCACAGGCCACAATCTTCTGTTATTTTCAGTGGTATGTATTGATGTATGTGCGTTGATCCTGGGCAAATTGCTTTGCATACAACTCTTTGCCAAACCTGTGATCGGAACAAGGAGGTCTTCCAATACATAAAATTCTGTTCTCTTAAACGCTGATGAGTTTGTTCAGCTCCAAAGCTCTGCTGAACGGATCTCTGTCTCGGTGATAATGGGTTAGGATTTTGTTTCTTATTTTGATGATTTGATCGACGATTTGGGATATGTTCCTTTGGAGATTTGCTCCCGATAGATTAGCAAGTGCAGGTGAAGGCCCTTCAGGCGACGGTGAAAATCTGTGCTGGCTACCTGGCAGTGTGGAAGGAGATGCTTTATGTTGAGAAAGATGCTGAACAAGTAGTTGTGCCAGGGCTTCGAGGTTCGCCGTTGTTCGGTGCTCTGCGATAAAACTACAACTTGGTCGACACTTTTTTCAAGAGCATGCTCTGAATTCTGGACATCGGTGAAAACTGAAGAGCACTGACAATTGTTTCGTCAGGTGTACCCAAGCGGATGGTTGGCAGATCTTGGTGTCACTGGACAACCAGGGGATGTGTGGAACCTGGAACTCCGCAAGAACCATCCAGCAGCTGTACATCTGAATGTGCGGCAGAGCCGTCGGCCTTCCACACCGAGGAAGAAGCTTCGTGTCAAGCAGAATAAAGTCATGCTGGTAAAGACTGATGTACCGCTACTGTTCTTGTGTTGGCCTGGGGACAAGGCCTCATGCTCATTGTTGTTCAGTGATCTTCCCAATGTGTTGTGGTTTCAACTTTCACAATTATACAAGGAAGCACCTATCATGCATCTGCAACCAATTGCATATTTGTTAGGAATATTAAAGCATTAAGCAAGTGTTGTTACAATTATGCATAAAAATATAGTTAGCTAACTTGCTACAACCAGAATGAACTCTGGGCACATCAAGGACAGGTCCCAGCCAGTGCTCCTTCAGCATGACCTTCTGCAATGCCAAATACTGCAGCAATGGTACACACAACAGCGAGGGCTACAGCCCCACCACTTCCTGAAGTTGCAACATCCAGCAGGAGAAACGGAAAATGGGTGTCTCCCTCTCTGGTTCCCTCTTCCTCGCCCGCTTCTCCTCCTCTGGTGAGGTTGCTTGTCTCCTTCCTTAATGGATTCGTCTTTCTCATCCGGTTGGAGTGCTTGGCTGCTGGTTCTCTTGGTTCGTCAGTGTTTTGTTTGGCTTTCTGATTGGTTGGTGAGTTCCCCTCACCTTGTTCCTTTTGGCTTCCAAGGCTTAAGTTTTGCAGTCCTCTCTGCAAATGGATTTCTCTCGTTTGGATTTTGGCTCAGGATTGGCTTTTCAAGCCAAGGTTCAAGATATTTTTGATCTCCCGGTGGTCTTTTCCCTGGATCGAGGTCACAAGTTCTTTCTGCTAGCCTCCTTTGGTCGCTGCAAATTTCGTCTGTCAGAAGATTCTGTTGGTCACCTGCTTCAATCTTGCTTGGGAGGCTCTGCTAATTCTTTCCATGTCCTCCAGATCAGCGATTGAGTTTTCAGATTCTCAGTTTGTACAAAGAAAGTTGGCTTTTACATCTTTCATAATAAGTCGTTTGAATGTGATAGTTTCAAGGTCTATTTTCACCTCTGGCGTGATGGTGGTGCTCACTGGGCTAAGAATCTGCTTCCTGGGATCATGAGCAAAATTCTGAATGGATTAATTTATCCAGGAAACCTTCTAGCAGGAAGGCATCTTATGCTGAAGCGATTAAATCCTTTATTCCAGATTTTTCTGATCGCCCTGGAAAATCTTCTCGTTCTTCCGCCCTGCACCCAGGCAACTCAATCGCAGCAGTTTTAACAGGAGCTAATGCTGTTCCTCTGGCCACTAATATGCTTCAGGATTCTGGGTTGATTAAGAACAAAAAATCAGTTTTTGATCGTCTGTTTTTCCAAAAAATCAGTGTTTTGATCGGCTGAATTTTCTTGATCTGGAGAGGAACCAATTTGCCTCTCTTGGTTCAAATTTCGGGTCTTCAGCCTTGCCTAGTGGCCTAGTGCTTTGAAGAGCCTTTATTCGCAAACGAGTACTTGCTCACTGGTAAGATTCGAATTGAGTTTGCACCCTATTAAAAGATCTCCAAAGAAACCCGAGGTAAGAGATCCAGTGTTAAAAAAAACGAAAAGACTTGTTTTCGACCGTGCAGACGCTGTCTGGACGGTACGTACGCTCCATCTACCGTCCAATTGACATCCGTCGCCGGCATGTTCGTGAGAGGCGTCTGGTCCCACTCGGACATATCGACGCACGATTCAAACATTGGGAGGCGCGCCCGGACATTTCGTCGTCTGCTTTCTCTCTCTAGGTTTATCTCTCTGGCTCTCTCTCACTCGCAGGCGATTTCCCTTCCCCCTCCTCAAATAGATTGTCTATGGTTCGGTTTCAGTGTTTGATCTAGTGCGAGAAGTCGGAATTAGAAGCGGGGGAAGGTCACACAGGAAGGTGAGATCGATTTCCATCGATTTTGTGCCCATCAATCGAAATCGGATTTGGAATTTTTTTTGATGGTTTTTGAGTGTTTGTGCCTTTGGTTTTCAGCAGATTGGAAGCGGGGGATCTTCGCGCACTAAGTCGAGCTGGTTCGTTTCGTCACGCGTCTCTATCAGGTTCATGTTTCTGTTTCTCTCTCTAGCTCTCTCTCACTCCCGGGCGATTTTGCTTCCCTTCCCCAAATCGTTTTAATAGGGTCTGTTATTTGGTGTTTTGATGTAGTTGTAGTCGAAATCGGAAGCGGGGGAAGGGCACACAGGAAGGTGAGATCTCGCACCGTGATTCTTATCGATTTAGTTCTCTTCACTCGAAATCGGATATGAGATTTTTTTTTTGTGGTTTTTGAGTGTTGGACGCGGCAAACAAGTCTTTCCGTTGAGTGTTTGTGCTTCTTTTTTTTTTGGCATAGATGGGGGTTTCTGATTTAGCCCATCGATTGTATTGAGCAAGCTTTTGTGTTCATCGAGCGACCGTATTGAGGTATGTAACATGCTTATCGTTGCTAGTTTTGTTGTTTGTTTTTGTTTATTTCCATTTCTTACCCACTCTTCTATTACTGGTTTTGTTTTGCATGTCATGCAAGTTTGTGAAGAAAATCGATAGATTGATTAGGAGATGCTGTAAACAGTAGTATTGCTACAGTTCATCAATAGATTAGCTTTTGTGTTATAGGTACACTTTTTTTTTTGCAAGTGCAAACAGTAGTATTCCTGCAGTTATCAAAAAATGTTTCCATACTAGTTTATTCTTGGGCAAAATTTTATGATCAACTTGTTAGGCATTGAACATTTGACATATGATGTATGCTAGTTTTTGGGCATTGGAGCTATCTATTTTTTTCTTGTTTTGTTTTTTTTTTGGCTGAACATATAGTTTGTTCAGAAATAGGGCTAATAAAAGTGAGTTAGTTTAGCATAGTAACCTTAATGTGGCAAAGAGTAATGCTTGCTTTTGGAAATGTTTCACCATGGTAGGATACTAGGATTACTTAGTTTTTAGTGTGTATACTTTTTTAAAGATAGATATATCAGATGCATGCAGCCAATCACAAGCTTATGTGTTGTCATTATGTTATTAGGTAATGGCAAGGATAAATGGGAAGAAAAAGGATATTCCATCTTCTTCGCGTAGCAATCATGTTGGGAAGCGCAAATATGGGGTATGTACAGCTAACTTTTTTTTTTGATTTTTTAATGATATTTTCCTTTTTTTAGGATTTTTTGTGTAAATATGATAAGCAAGTTTTATCAAATGCAAAAGCAACTGGTTTAAAACCATGATGCAGTTTTGTTCATCGATTATTGCATTTGTACATCCAGTTCTCTACTGTCCCATATGTGTCCTATGATCAGTAAATCAGTACTTGCTGGGGGTTTCATCCTCCTTTGGTGTTTGATTGTTTATTTGAGTGTCTCATATGAATCCATGTTGATCGTTTTAGAATTAACATAATCTTTTCGCTAGGAATTTTTTATCATAAATCAGAACTTTTTGGCTATTTTTCATCATAAATCTGTGTATGCCCTTTGCATTTTGTGCATATGCAGTAGTGATGCAGTAGGGATAGAGCACATCTTTTGTTTATGCTTATGAGCACTCATATGTGCATGCTTTTGTTATCCAAAAAACGTAGGCCAGGTGATTACTAGGGATAGAGCACCTTTTTTTCTCCCTGTTGATCACTCACATTTTTTCTTTTTTTGTGAGCAGCAGGGATGAAGCTAATAAAAGTAGTTTTGAATACCTTGTTCAGTGTGCATTTTTCTGAAAATATGAAAGCAAGTTCTATGAATATGGAAGCAGTTCTTTCATAATCATTATGTAGTTTTTTAATCATCCATTATGCAACTTTTACTTACCAAGCAGTGTCGCATGCACACTGATTATGTAGTTTTTTTACTCATATGGTTTTATGCATGGCACACTGATTATGCAGTTTAGTAACCAAACCATAGATTTAATTTTTTTACTCTCTTTTATTTAATACAGGATGCTAGAAATAGAGCTTCACCAGCAAGACTTGTCAAATTGTACAAAACTATGTCACCTGAGCAGCGAAACATGATAGAAGGCATTGCGTTTGGTGGGTTGCTTAATATCGGAACCAATGTGTTGCCTGTTGATCTAACAAAGTGGGTGATAAGTACCTTCCAATCTGAAACAAGTGAACTTGTGATACCTGGGAGAGGGAGGGTGAGTGTTGCAGCTGAAACAGTTCACAAGATTTTGGGTCTGCCAAGGGGAGGGAATAAGGTGATCTATGACTTCGATGTTGAAGCCATCAATTTCATTCATGAGGAATACCAAATTGATGATGGTGTGGCACCTCAGATCAAAACAATTGTGAAAAGACTTCAAGACAATAAGAATGCAGATGAGGATTACCTTAGGTCTTGGCTTATATTGTCTATGTCCACATTCTTATGCCCAACCACTTGTTTGTTCATTAGCCCAAAGTGTTATCCTGCCTTGCGCGATTTATCAAAAGTCAAGGAGCTTAATTGATGTCAGTTTGTGGTTGATTCATTGAAAACTTCTGTACATGAAATGCAGACCAGGAATTCTGTCAAGGGTTGCCTCTTCTTTCTTGTGGTAAGCTATGCAAGATACTATCCTTTACTAATTAGTATTTTTTGGTTCTTTTTCAGCTGTAACGTATTGAGGTTTTTTTCAGTGTATTTCTTTACTAATTAATTCCTTCACGGACTATAGATTTTCCCATTTATTTTCTTTAAACATATATTTAGCCACACATAAGTTGCTAAATAAATAAGTAATGGTGATATGCATGGTCTTACTGGAGCGCTTTTTCCATTTAATATATGCAAGAGTGATTTCTACGTGCTCATTCTTGCTACACTAACATGTGCCTAGTATTTGCACCCTGCTAAGTTCATTGACAGCTACAAGTAGTATGCTTGTCCTCTTCTGTTGTCTAATTGAGTGGATAGGACCTCTATTGTTAGTAACTGATCCTTTTCGGTCATATATTAACAACAAGTCAATGTTGTTTTCTTTTTCCTAGAGATGCAGTGGACAAGCTGCTACTGCTACAAACATTTGTCTCTTTTCCACTGTCAACGTTAAGAAAGGTTGTGATTATTTTTGTAAGCAACTTACTAATCATGGTTAAGCAAGTTAGTGATTCATTTTTCCTATGGATCGCTAAATGATGCCCCTTAGGAGTTAGGTCAAAAAGTAGTATTGCGTATTTTTAAAAGCATTTTTTTATTTCATCAGATGCTATTTTTTAATACTTAATTGAGTGACCAAATACATATATGCTTTTTTTTGGCAAGGTTGCAACTATCCGTAACAATACGTCCTTGTTAGAAGCAAGATAACAATATAGTTATTTTTTGTGTATTCTTTCTCCACAAGCAATATTGTATGTTTTTCATAAGCATTTTTTTGAATCATCACAAGTAATTCTTTTTTTATGCTGAGTCTGCAAACATTGTATAGGAATATAGATTTATTTTTTTATTTTTTGAGCAAGCCAATTTATTCTCTACATAATGTAAACATGCTGTTGACTGAGCAGGTTTAATGAATGTATATTTTTTCATTCATCTGTGCAGGTATTGTACCTTGACTCATTGGATGTTCCAAATGTCCAAATTCTTGGTGGTCTTCCAAGAGTTGCAACTTGGAAGAAGGCACTGATTGATAAGGTTATCAAACTTGATACTAATATAGACGGCACCTTCGGGAAACTAAAAGTATGTTTGCCTTTTTTCTGCAAATCAATTTTAACAATAGCTTGAGGCTTTTTTTTATTTCAATGGGGGGGGGGGGTGGGGAGGGGACTGATTTTTTGTTCTTGTTCACTATTTATATTTCAGATTAAGCAAGGGGATCACTCTATTGTTCAGGAATTATAACTCGGACAGATGGAAGACATTGAGAGATTTGTTGCATCAAAGGTCAAACCAAGTCTCTCATCTCAGGTTTGTAAAATATTGTTTTCAAGACTTTCCATTATGGCAGTTTTCCATGGTAGCTACTAGTATTGTGGCAGTTTTCTGTTATCTTGTTTCAGAAGCAATTCATGTACAAATGATAGGTGTGTTATTATTGAATCTGAACTGAATTTGAAATGAGATAAGCATATCTTATCTTACTTTTTATATTATTCAGTTTTACTTCTTTATTTATTTAAGTTGCGCAATTTGTTGAAACATTTTCTTTCTTCCTTTTTCAGAAAAAGAGGATGCTATCTCATGCTGTCAGCAAAGTTTGTATAGGTATCACAGAGCTTGTGGGAAACTTCTTAGGAGAGGTCTCTGAAATAATTGAAGGAGACAATCCCATGGATCAAAGTGAAACAACACTTAGAAGATCTAAGCGGACAAAAATCAGCGAAGAAGATAAAGATAATGTTGATGAAACATCTTTGGATTCTGATTATGAAGAGGAAGAAGAATATGACGATGAAGATTATGAATCAAGCCAAGACAATGTGAGTGATGAGGAGGAGCAGGATTCAGGTGCAAATGAAGGCAGAGATGTAGAAGATGAAGAATTGGGTCAGGAGGGAAACCCAGCTAATGATGATGGAGGAAAAGAACCAGATGACAGTGAAGGTAATGAAGAGATTGAAGTTCCACTTGTCCAGAGATCAAGGAAGAGCAAGGTTATGGAATCAGGGCACATTGAGCCTCATAAGGAGCAGATTGAAGTTCCACCTGTCCTTGTTCAAATGGAGCCAAGCCTCACAAGGATATGGAATCAGGGTACAGTGAGCATCAACGATAATGCTGAAGCCTGTCCTCAACCTATAGCTGTCATCCCTAATAAAAATGCAACTAGCGAAGATGTGAGAGTTGATTACCAAGGTAAAGGACTTGCAAAGAGCAGGTGGCTAAAGTTGAAGCTGCCCGAGACAACTGGAACTTCATCAAACATTGCTACAAGCAACTCATGGGATTTCTCGCCCCCCGATTGCAACATTATGAAGTTCATTGACAGTGGTTCGCAACAAGGTGAAGTTGCAGTTCATTTTATAGAGAAAGATTGCATGGCAGATTGTACTAAGGAAGTTCCTGAAGCAAAAGGCCTTCCACTTGAACAAGGCTCCGCTACACATAGCTGGTTAGATGATTTATCTTCTGAGGAGCTAGATAAGCTTTTACAAGATGCTGAAAGGTAGAGGCAAGTTCGAATTGATGAGTCTTGTTCAAGGAACATGAACTTTCATGACAAATCTGTAGCAAGCATCCAAAAAAACATTAAAGTGTCACTAATTGAAGACCTTCAAGACAGAACCCCAGCACCAAGTGTTCATGAACCTCCTAGTGGAGCAAGCATTTCTGGTACAGCTACGTTTGAACTTC
Source organism: Phragmites australis (assembly GCF_958298935.1). Lineage (NCBI taxonomy): Eukaryota > Viridiplantae > Streptophyta > Magnoliopsida > Poales > Poaceae > Phragmites > Phragmites australis. The sequence continues at coordinate 12,431,751 of NC_084936.1, read as the reverse complement.
AGCCAAAGAGGATGTACAAGGTGCCAGCTGCATTGCGGTCTCCATATATTGATTACAGCAGCAAGAATACTTTCAAGTGCAGTAAGGAGATATGCATGGTATACAATATTGTGTGCCGAGCTAGTGTAAGGTCTACAAGGTCCAGCCAAAATTCTAGCCCAGAAAAGTATGTCATCTTCATTTTTCATCCACCATATTCAGCAATATAGCTGTCATATTTCTACAATCATTTACGCAGTTTTACTTTTGCATAAATAGTTCGTGATACTTTTTAAGTTTTATTGTTTTGTGCAGCCTTATTATCATCAACTACTTCTCCTACTTCGTTAGTTTGGCTCATCTTTCAGAGTCTGTTAGACCAAAGGGGAAGCTACTGAACACTGTTGCTGAAATTGGAATCTATGCACTGAATAATTTCAATAGAAGGAACCAGATAAAACGAATACTGCTATTAAGAGTTGCTGTAAGTTTTTTTTTGGTTTTCTTCTTGAAAATATTGCAGTTCCTGCTTTGCCTAAAAATATTCATTCATGACATGCAGCAATACTACTGCAGTAGTATTACAACTGCAGTAGTATTGCTAAAACCAGTACCCAAAAAGCTATTACAACTGCAGTAGTATTGCTAAACTATTGATAAACTGCAAAAATACTACTATTTGCTAATCGATAGATTGATTAGGAGATGCTGTAAACTGTAGTATTACTGCACTAGATTAGCAATACTACTGATTCGCTTTTATACAGAGTCCGATTTGCTTTTCAATTTTATAATAATTGCTTATTCAATTGTACTGATTTTCTTTTCTCAGTATTCAAAATGACTTTTCCTGTCCAAAATAACTTTGACATGCTATTTCCATGAATTTACTTATCATTTTTGTACCAACTCATTCTACATTTATGCTGATTTTTTCTTCAAAATTTGAGTTCAATTTTGTATATTGGTTAGTTTATGTTGGATTGTTGGGAGACATGGAGAGAAAGAAAAACAAGTCTGCTTAGTTTCTGTTGAGAGAGGCTGTGGTTACTTGTTTGACAGCTGCCCTACATGTTACAGATTTGAAAGCATTTTTATGTATTTGTGAAAGCAATACATAGTCAACTTGAAAGCATTTTTCCTGATTATCAAAAGCAACTTCAAATGAATCACACAATTTTCTGGTTTTGCAATAAACTGTTGATTTAGCGTCTCATATTCATAAAGCATTTTTAAAGCATCCCTGACAGCAATACAAAGTCAAGTGCAAAGCATTTTTTGTGATTACTCACATATTTGCTTTATAGTACCTACAGAAACGTTTTTTAACAATGCATATTTTTCATAAGTCAGAATCATGCATACTTTGCTTTTTAGTAGTAACCCCAACTTACAACTTGCCTAAAATATCATGACATGCATTCCTTCTCTCCTCGTGTTCATTTTCATTTTTTTCAATCATTTTGAAACAATGCAGCTTGCACTTACTCTGTATTTCTTTTTGCTAGACTTACCTGCAAGACGGTCAAATAAACCACGCTGAAGTCAAAAGGGTATTCCAAAGACGTATACAACATTTGGATCATTTTCAAATGGTTTGTTCTATCTTGCCTCAATTTTTTTCTTTTTTATTATTAAGTACAAGCAGTATGTACCAAGCTGTGTTGCTTATGTTTTTGAGAAAACAATATAGGTCTTGTTCCCTGTCCTTCAAACATTGACACCAAAAGGGCTGGATGAAAAAGTTGGCCACTACTTGCTTTTGGTTTTGAACTTGCGGGCAAAGCGTTTTGAGGTGCTTGACTCCATGAGGTCTCTAAATGATGAAAAGCTAGCAAGTTGCTGTGCCATCCTTGTATCACGAATCAAGGAGTGCTGGAAAATATTCTACCAAGACACAAAGAAGGAAATAGACACCTATGAAGTAATAGACATTCAGGTCCCTTTGCAGACCAATGAGTAAGTTGATAATATCACTTATGTCCATCTTATTTTTATTTTACTCTTGTCTGTTCAAATTGCAAATTCATTTGCTTTTTTTTTCCCCAGCCAAGATTGTGGATTCCATATGCTTATGCATTGTGAATATTGGGACGGTCGAGTCCTACCTACATTCAAGGAAGAATATATGCCAAATATTCCTAAGTTGCTGACATACAAATGGCTCAACCACCCTGAAAATAACGTGAATTGGAAGCGCAAGCTAAAAATAGAATAGGTACCTGCTACAATCTCCTAGTTTTTATTTCATTCAATTCGACGGGCAAGCATTTTTATGAGTTGCATAAGCATATATGCAATGAACAAGAAGCAAATTTTCTGTAACTTGTACTCCCTAGGTGCATTATTTGATAACTTTTTAGGGTGGTATGACAATTCTCTTTTTGTCTCTCCATCTGCACCTTTTACTCACAAATATTTTTGAATACTTTTCCCTGTGACATGATTTTGCCTATATGTTTTGATTGAATGTTGTTTGTAGCTTCATGCTCGTTGAGGTAAAAGTAGTTTTCAGATATGCTTACAAAATGTAGAAGCATATTTACAAAATGTAAAAGCAAAATGTAATAGTATGTACAAGCATATTTTTTCAAAAACAGAGAAGCAACCTGATATTCAAATATGAAGTAAACTACACCAATCACTTTGGTTCAATAAAAGCAACACATCGTTCATTACATAATTAAATTAAATTAATATTCTGATGTTTATATCTCTACAATCTGCTATGTGAGTAGCTGCATTTCTGCATTTGGAACTCTTTTTTCTATTTTATTCGGACACTTGGGAGCTGTGTGCTTATCAGAGTGACAAATGCTGCACTGGTTCCTCCTCTTTGGTTGTGTATTCATTCCATTAGATAGCCTTTTTGACTTTTTTTCTCCCTTTGACAACTGATCTTGGAGGATTCTTTACTTTTCTTGAATTACTAGGAATAGTAGGATCCTGTAGATTTGTTCCAATAGTCCCAAGTCCAGTATGACTAGACATAGCAGTTGTGGATGCAGCAACTGAAGTTGCAGTAGTTAAAGGTGCAGAAGCTGCAGTCATATGTGCATTTGTAGCATGAGGAGTGCTGGGATTATTGAGAGCACCAGCAGCAGTATTAGCTGATATCTCATTACACCGTGTCCTTTTCTTCTTCTTCTTCTTTAGATCTTCAAGCTCAGATCGCATCATTCCAATGTGCTTTGTAACAATTTCATAAGCATCTTTTGAGTTTGATCCCTCGCGAGTAAACTTTGTGAGCGTGGAGGCAAGATTGCTGAATCTTATTGTCTTTTGGTTCTGCAAAGGCATACCACTAGTCCCAACATCAGCTTGAAGATTTGCATTAGCATTTGTGCCAACAGTCATTTCTTGTTGCTTCCACCTTTCCATTATGTATCAGTCAGGCAGCTTCTTGACACCAAATCTGCTCATAACCTTGATGATGTGACAGCAAATTATGCCATTCCTATCAAACTTGCTGCACTCGCAATAGTAGCTTTCTTCTTCTTCAATTGCTGTCACATCATATGACCTAGCGCCATAGCCATCAACAAACTTGTCATTTGGCACAAGCCTGAACTAGTAGTCACCTATATGCTGCACAAAATACTCTTCGATCTTTTCAAATTCTTTTGAGAATCTGTAGAATATGTTCTTCGTATACACAGTTGAGGCATGCTTCTCAATAGGGTTCTTCGACCATGTGTTTCGAGTCTTATCATCGGTTCTGAAGTCCTGCCCATCTTGAGCAACAAGACACTTATCTTGAATCTTCTGGTATTGCTTGACAAAGTCCAGTATTGATAAGTTTGGGCTAACATACAACTTCAACACTGCGTTAAAACCTTCACTTCTTTGCGTGGAGTGGAGGAACGGGAAGAAGCAATGCATATAGTATGCTGGCACAAAACTCTGTCGGATGCTATACAAATGCCCAAAATGCTTGTTGTCCTGCAAGCCATGCTTTTGAATCATAGCTTGCCACTTTGCCTCAAACTCTTCTGGCATGACACTGTAGTTTATACAGTCCTTGAATTCGTCCTCCAACTCTTTATCTTCCTTAAGTAAAGGACCTACAGTACCCGCTGCTTTATTCATTATGTGCCATCGACAGTTCCTATGATTTGCAAGTGGGAACACATGTTCAATTGCACTTCTCATAGCACCATCTTGATCAGTAATAATATTCAACGGAGCTTTCTCTTTCATTGCTTCCAAGAATGTTTGGAAAAGCCAGACAAAACTTGGTGTCTTTTCATCTCTTAGGAACGCACAACCTAGCTGGAATGATTGACCATGTCTGTTTATCCCAATGAAGGGTGCAAAGGGCATATCATACATGTTTGTCATATATGTTGTATCAAAAGACACACAGTCATGATATGTTTCATACGCCCTCCTTGCTGCACCATCTATCCAGAATAGGTTCTGAAGCCTGTAATCATCATCCAACTTAAACTTGTAAAAAAAATCTGGGTCATGTTGCTTAAATTCTTCAAAATATTCCAGCGTTTCTTGCATATCTTTATACTTTTCAGTTGTACATAGTGTCGAGCGAAAGTTGTGCACATCTTTTTCTTCATATGGTACTAGTTGCCTAGATCCATAGAATTCAGACATTAGCTGCATAACACGCCCAATTTTTAAGTTGCAACCATGCAACAAAGAGATAAAGGCTCTCTTCTTAAGGAATTTTTTATGTGACCTAAGGAATTTTGTTAGTGAAGGCTTGGTAATGAGTGCGTTGTGCTCAGATATGAAATAAATCACATGCCACCTAGCACCAATGAGTTTCACAACCATTCTTGCTTTGCATTGTGTACACTTCATTTTTTCCCTCTTCCTTTTGATACCAGCACTCTTTTTGTTATACTTCCTATCTTCTTCTCATTCTACTGGCATCTCAGCACCCCCTTCTTGATCAGAATTAGAATCATCGTCAGAATCATATATAAGCTCATCAATTTGTTCTTCAGATTTACTTTTCTTCCCTTTACCTTCTTTGTTGCAAACAAATTGTACCTTTTCTACCTCTTTTGTAAATGCTGATCTGCGTGATGTGTTGGTCCTGATTGAGAAGCCAATTCTTTTAGCATATGAATTGTAGTACTCTTTTGCTTCTAATAGAGTGCTGAATGTCATTCCATTGTGTGGCCCTTGAGGTGTAGACCACACTTCTGCCTTAACAGCTTCTGAAAAAAGACCTTCTGTACCAGATTGACCACCAGCCAATTCTGTGTTATGAACAACTTGCTGAATTTCTTCTAAGTGTGTCTCTTCAAGCGACAACCTAACCTCTGAAACGCTAGGAGCATCTCGCTGGTCAACAGGATCCACCTGAGTGCAAAATTTAATAGTATATAGAAGCATATTTTTAAAAGGTACAAGCAAAATGTAATAGTATGTAGAAGCACATGTTACATAAGCATATATGGAATGAGTTGCATAAGTATATATGTAATGAACAAGAAGCACAATTTGTGTTGTATAACCATATTTTCTCCTTTGCAGAAGCATATTTTCAAAAGGTACAAGAAAAATGTTAAAGTATGTAAAAGCATATGTTGTATAACCATATATGCAATAGGTTGCATAAGCATATATGCAATGAGTTGCATAAGTGCATAGGATACGTGTATCTTCAAGCGGCATTCTAACCTCTAAAACGCTCGGAGCACATTGCTGCTCCATAGGATCCACCTGAGTGCAAAAGGTTGGATTGTTTGTAGACGTATCTATGTTAGCTCCAAAAATGAAATCAAAGTCAACATCAGGGGGTAGTTCATTCAAATCCATCTTGTATCACTTCTTTTTTTTTTGGTTCCTGCACGGACATGAAACAAAAAACCAGAATTGAATGACATTTGTGCATTTGTGTGGGAGCGAGATGCTACAGAAATATTGAATTCTGTATTGTTTTTTTGTTTTTTCAGGGAGCACTTTTGTGTTTCATGCAAATCAACAGCCAGCAGTAAGGTAATTCTAGTGTCCAAATTAAATCTGATGTGTTTCTTACTCTCAGATATTGCTACGCATTCTATGAATACATACCTGTGGTATCGGTGAGGCAAATCTACTTTGTTCATCTTATTAAATATCTGAAGAAGCACCAGAGATTTAGCCTGCTTCATTAATTGTTCAACTTATTAAATGTGGAGTATAGGTTCTTTCTTGTATGTGCTCATCTATCCCCTACTGGCTACTGCCCTAGCGAAAGTAAAATGGACCACCAACATACTCCAAGTTTTTGGAACTTGTCTGCTGTTGCTTTGCACTTACTGTCAAGGCAAATCTGGTGATCAAGTTAGGCTACTTAAGTGGTTTGGAGAAGCATATTTTTATGAACTAATAACCATATTTGGAAATCAAGTAGGTAGATTGCAAAGTTACTTGCTCACACACCCTTACTTTTCTCTGTTTGCAATGCAGGTACAAAAAATAGTCACTGCAATGATTGTTGTATATGCATTATGCAAGAAAAAGAATCTACTCATTTGGGATCAAGCATAATTGTGCAGATTTCGGTCAAAAATATGTGAGGAAGCTTTTCGAACTTGTGCCTAGATTTATGTGCTGTGAAAACTTGCATGTTAATCTATCATGCATATGAATGGGGACAATTTAACTTGATGGTCAGATCTGAAAAACAGATCTACAGTATTAATGTGCTGTGTTGTTAGGAAAAAAGATTTTAATGTTGATCTGTGATGCATAGCACTAGGGGATCAAAACTAGCAACATCTTGCTATATCTAATTTGGTACAGTTGTGCTTATATACGCATTTTTTCTGCCTCTTCTGAGTTATGCATTTATTAGCAAGTTTATGTCCTGATCTGCATTTAATCAACATCAAGGGCTCTTTTTTTTGCGCAAAAAAAGCAAATTAGATGGCCAATCAGATGGGCAAATGCATACCTGTTGCTCCAGGGAGCAATGGTGATCTGAAATTTTTTTTCTACTTCTTCCTGTGCGCCAATGGCTATCTGGAAGATTTTCTCCTTCTTCCGCTTGCTGCAGAGAGAGAGAGGCGTGCGTGGTTAGGAAAGCTTGCTGGGGTGGAAGACGGGGATGGGCCCGGGATATGAGAGGAAGCGCGTCGGGTGGGGGTTATCGGGCGGTCGGACGGCAGATGATTCTCACGTGCAGATTTTGTTTCCTATTCGGGAGTGTGGGGACGAACATGCAAACGGACGCACGTGCAGGCGTTAGCCGCGTCCTTAAAAAAAAAAAATCTTTATTCCTGCTCCTGCTGCCTCCAGACGAACCATGCAAGGAGAAATTGTCAGAATAATATCAAGTGCCATTTATGTTTGGGAAGGGGCCACATCCGCTCCGCTTGTTCTGCGAGAAAATTGCTCCAAATTTTCAGGAGTTCATCAGGTGGCAAGTTCTCCAATCAGATCGACTCTTCCTTTTGCAACCCGGATTATGTAGCCACTTGGTTTCGCTCCCATGGGTCCCTGGCGAAGGGCGCCCCTCCAGACAAGCCCCACTTTCTGAGCAACCTGGGACCTTTTGGAAAACTTTTCTCATCGGTTGTTTCGCCGGAACTGGCCGCTCCTTCGTCTCCCCCGGTCAATACTGCCCGCACCCTCTGCAGAATCCTGCATGCCTCGACCCTACCCCTCCCGCCCGACTTGCAGCACCACTTGCCACCCTCCACCCATGTTTTGCCGTGCTGATCAGCAGCCCTTCTTGCCGCATGGCTTTACCCGCCAAGAAGTCCCTGGCCGTGAGCTTCAGGCACGCTCAACGAAGACATGGCGATTGTCAGCATCAACCCCATGCCCGACCATCAGGTGCTCCGTGTTGTAATCCGGGAAGTCGTTCAGGAGTCCTTCCAACATAATAGAGTTCACATTCTGGATATTCAACCCTATCCTTTTGTCCAAGCATATGTTAAATTTGCTAGGATTTTCAACCGAGAACTTTTAATTAATAGTTCCCCTCGTGTCTTTGGTACTCTATCTTTCTCGTTTGTGAAACATGATTAGGGGCCAAACTGGCGTGCCCTAAATTTCAACCGGGAATGTTGGTTAATGCTTCTCAATTTTCCTCTGGATTATCTGAATAATCATTATATTGAGGCTGCTATTAGTTTTTTTGGTCGTTTGGTCCTTTGGGAGGAAGAATCTCATCACTTAGCAAGAGTGATCATTAAAGTGCGAGTAATGGATCTTGAATCTGTTTCAAATTTATTCTAATTTCTGAAGGAGATAATCATCAGGGCAGAGCTGGACTGTACAAAGCGAGATTATTGAGCATACGAAGGAACGAGATTGGCGAATAGATGAAGGTGAATATACGGCTTAACAAATTTCTTGCGAAATCGATGAGTTTCTCCTATTTGGATCACCTAACGCACCTCAAAACTAAAACGAAAACAAAAATCGAGTGAAGTTTTAACAAGAGAAAATCGAGATAATATGACACCACAAATGGTATATAAACTATAGGTTCCATTTAATATCAATCCATATGTCTTAGCAATCGAAAGATCACAACTAGCAGAAAAACAAGAAAAGATGAACAACGAGAAATGAAACTCTCCAAATTGATTGTCTAGAGGCAAGAAAATTTAAGATCCCATCACATAAGTGTGTATATACGAATTTTATGCCTCTAGCAACTGATGAATGACCTCACAAGATGCTGAAATATCGGTCCAAAAACAAAAACAAAAATCAAAATCAGAAATGAAAAACTTACACACAAGACAAGAGAACCAAGAGAGGAAAACTAGAAGAAGAGGACTTCAAGCATATGAAATAAAAAAAACTTCATTACTCAAAGATATCAACCTATTTTAAACAGATTACAAAAAATTTTCTCTCAAAACTCTCACATATTACATAGGCTACGCACTCTTCCTCATCTTTATTAAAACTCTAGCACTATGCTCTCATATGGGTAACAGAAGGGGCTCAAATGGCTAATCTCCCTCTCTCATAGCCATACCCTTCTATTTGTAGGCTTAGAAAACTTTACTCCCAAATTTCTAGCTTTTTTTCTCTTGTAGTACACTTCTACCTACCACCGAGGGCATTTTAGTCCATTTTCTTCTCTATTCATTAGACGGCCGCGACGCCTTTACGACTTAGGTTCGACTCGACGTAAGTTTTGCGATGGTACCACGTACTTCTCCAGTCCTCCTACAGTTTTAAGACCAAACCGTAAAACCCTAGCACGTTTCTCAAAGCGTGACTAGCCATCACTTGCTTCCACTTGAAGCAAGCGCTCCGATGATGACACATGTTCTCCGTCGTGATCTTGACCGCTGGTAAGTCTCTCCCGCTCCTGATCCCTCGGGCCGTCTTGTCACTTGCACCAGCATTCCCTTTGCTTGACTTTGTTAACACGCTATCTTCATCCTCTGTTTCATGCTTCGTTTGACATTCATGTGTATAGCTAGGATCACCGTTGACTTCGTCCGGTCCTCCTTGATCGTTTGGCACTAAGCACTCGCTTAGCCTCGACCACCTGTGTCGGTGACATGGGAACCAGGGGTCCCTAAGTCCCGAGGCCAAGACAGCAGAGTGCCACGTGGCACCCTCCCTTGGGGATTATCTCCTCAAGGTCCGAGAAGGCCAAGTTCCGGGAGAGGGTGCTCGGGGTCATGAACAGTGGTCCCCGAGTACCCGAGTTCCCCGAGGACCCGAGCAGTCAAGTTCTGGGAGAGGGTGTTCGGGGCCGTGAACAGTGGTCCCCGAGCACCCGAGTTCCCTAAGGACCAAGAGAGGGCATATCCGGGAGAGAGTGCTCGGGGCTGTGAACAGTAGTCCCCGAGCACTCACAGTCCCCCGAGGGCCTAAAAAGTCCTTCGCCGGTGGTCCCCACAGGGGCTCAGCAGTGAGGTGTCAACTAGTGAGAGGCCTGATGCTGTATTTAAGAGGGCGTGTGGCCTTTCACTTCCAACCACTCCCCCACGCTTGCTGTCAGTCCCTGCCACGGTCTGGCAGGGAGGCGTGGGGACATTTAATGCATGGGTCCCATCATGCGTCATCCGGCGCGCCTCGGGATAATGTTGCAGGGCTCGAGGCGCAACGCCTGCCGACCTACTGTGTCAGGTTCGGTCTGACCGGACGGGCACGTGGGGCTGCTCAGTGGTTGCCCGACGGGCCCTCCCCGCTGCTCCCACTGAAAAGCGGAATGATGACGATGAAGACCGGACAGGGGCGCGTTTTCAACCCTCCCCGTCACCTCAAGCAGCAGCCCATGATGGTTGCTTTCCATTTATGGCGCCTTGGAACTTACGCCAATCCTTTCTAGGCACGCCACCCACCCCACCGGGTATAAAAGAGGGGCAGGCTCCCCGGAGAAGGGGACGAGTCTGGAGAACACATTGGACGGAGCTCTGAAAAACACCGGAACACGTCGGACGAACTCGAACGACGACGACAGAAGAAGCATGAAACTCTAGACTTAGACAAACATTCTTGTAACACAGCGGATCCTCAGAGAGACATTCTCAGAGCATTTATAGCATACACACAGGAGTAGGGTATTACGCTCAGCACGGCCCGAACCTGTCTAAAACTCCCCTGAGCATTTACTTCCTCCTGCATCCAATCATCCACTCCACCTACATCTCATTTACTCCCATTTATTTCACATACGAGGCGGACTCAGAATCATCCCCTCGGCCGAATCTCAAAGGGGTCCCTACGGATCCCCGCTTGAGGAGTTCACCCTCCGACAACCTGCCATCGATCGCTAAGTTGCATCCATCATCTGCACACCTTGAAACAAGCAAACATATTTTCCCACACTTCAAAACATCTCCAGATTAGCACAAAATCAAAAACTTCATCTCAGAGCACATTCTGCCTGTAATATTTGGGAGCCAGGACAATTTTCGGACGGAGAACGTCGTCTTCGATGTCACGAAAGTCCCCCTCCCCTACAACACCATTCTCGGGCGCCCGACGCTCGCTCGGTTCATGGTGTTCACACACTATGCATACCTCACGATTAAGATGCCGGGCCCTGCAGGCCCCATCTCCGTGCCCGTCGAGACCGGCAGCGCCGTCTCCTGCGCCGAGCAGCTTTACTCGGCCTTGGTCTCTTCTCGGGCCGAGGTCGAAGGACACCCAGGGGGCCTGGGACCCTCTTCATCCAAACCCCAATTCACCGCCGATGCCTCCGTTCCTACGAAGGAGGTCGTGGTGGGCGAAGACGCTTCCCAGGTCGTTCGAATCGGCGGTGACCTGGGCGGCAAATAGGAAAGCACGCTCGTTGCCTTCATCTGGGCTAATGTCAACGTGTTTGCATGGCAGCCATCCAATATGCCCGGGATCCCTAGGGAGGTGATCGAGCACCACCTTGCTGTGCGCCCTGACGCACAGCCAGTGAGACAGAAGGTCCGGTGGCAGGCGCCCGAGCGCCAGGAGTTTATCCGGGAGCAAGTAAGCAAGCTCCTGGACGCTGGCTTCATCCGAGAGGTCCTCCATCCAGAGTGGCTGGCAAACCCAGTCATCGTCCCGAAGGCCAATGGCAAGCTCTGCATGTGCGTTGACTACACCGACTTAAACAAGGCTTGTCCAAAAGATCCTTTTCCTTAGCCCCGCATAGATCAAATTGTAGATGCCACTGTGGGGTGCGATCTTTTATGTTTTTTAGATGAAAATTCGGGTTATCACCAAATCCGCATGGTCAAAGAGGACGAGGAAAAACTTCTTTTACCACTCTAGTGGGGACTTATTGTTATGTGTCAATGCCATTTGGTTTGCACAATGCTGGGTCATCTTTCTAGCGTGCCGTGCGCATTACCCTTGACTCGCAGATTGGCCGCAACGTCGAAACTTACATCGACGATCTCGTGGTCAAATCCCGTGACCGCGCCACCTTGCTAGAAGATCTGGCCGAGACTTTCAACAGTCTCCGCACTACCCGCTTGAAGCTCAACCCCGAGAAGTGCGTCTTCGGGGTGCCCGCGGGCAAGCTCCTCTGTTTCTTGGTCTCTAGCCGAGAAATCGAGGCCAACCTAGAGAAGATCCGGGCCATCAAGCAGATGCGACCCCCGGCTCGACTCAAGGAAGTCCACCGTCTCGCTGGCTGCATGGCGGCCCTGGGGCGCTTTATCTCCAAGCTCGGGGACCGAGGGCTCCCCCTCTTCAAACTCCTAAAGAAGACCGGTCACTTTGACTGGACACTGGAGGCCGGGCAGGCCTTCCAAGACTTGAAGAAGTATCTCATCTCACCACCCGTACTGGTGGCCCCCTCCGAGGGCGAGCCTTTACTGCTCTACGTCTCGGCCACTCCTCAGGTCGTGAGCATGGTACTGGTGGTGGAGCGTGATGAGTGCTCAGGGCAAGATGCTGGGTCCCAGCTCCCGGCCGCCCTTGAGCAGTTTCCAGTTCTCGCGGCTCCTCCTGAGCAGGGAGTCAAGCCCAAGCACTCGGTTCTTCCCGACCAGGGAGTCGAGCCCGAGCGCTCGGCCAGCCCCGACCACAGTGCTGAGCTCGGGGGCTGTGACAAGCCCTCGGGTGAAGCCACAGTCTGGGCCCGCCATGTACAGCGACCAGTGTACTTCATCAGTGAAGTCCTTCGAGACGCCAAGACAAGGTACCCCTAAGCCCAGAAGCTGCTCTATGCCGTGCTCGTCGCTTCCCGGAAGCTGCGCCACTACTTCCAGGCGCACAAGGTCTCGGTGGTTACCACATATCCATTGGGGCCGATCCTCCGAAACCGAGAAGGCACTGGGCTCATCGTCAAGTGGGCGGTGGAGCTGGTGGAGTTCGATCTGCACTTTGTCAGTCGCCAGGCGATCAAGAGCCAGGCCCTGTCTGACTTTGTGGCAGAGTGGACGCTCGTCCCCGAGATCGACCATGAAGAAATTTCTGCATATTCCCTGCACGATGCGCCCGAGTACTGGGTTATGCACTTCGACGGCTCCCTCCCGCTGAAAGGCGCGGGGGCTGGAGTGGTTCTCACCTCCCCAACGGGTGAAGTACTCCGGTACGTTCCGAGCAACCAACAACATTGCGGAGTATGAGGGCCTCATCGCTGGCCTCCGAGCCGTGGTGGGCCTTGGGATTCGTCGCCTGCTGGTCAAGGGAGACTCCCAGCTAGTGGTCAACCAAGTGTGCAAAGAATACTAGTGCACGGATCCTCAGATGGCAGCGTACGTGACGGAAGTCAGGAGGCTGGAGAGGCACTTTGACAGCCTGGAGCTGCGGTACATATCTCGCCGCGACAACGCTCTGGACGATGACCTCTCTCACCTAGCCTCTTCCCGGGCATGCGTCCCTGCCGGAGCCTTTGAAGAAAGGCTCACTGATGTGCACACGTCCATAGATCACGTGTGACGAGTAGATGTGTCCCGATCTTCTCGAAGGATCCACGAACTTGATAACTTGTCGCTGCGTGACCTGGTGAAGAGGCAATGCACCGCGAGACTGTCCACGCGACGAACTACCGAGACAATCACCCTTCCACGTACCGACGAAACAGCCCACGCAATCACGCCGTATAGATGTGAAGGCACAAACTGGGTGAACCGCAGTTCGGCGTTCTACAACTCCCTCAGGAATCGAAAGAACAAGTTTGCAAGCCTCTCAAGACTCACGCTGGAACAAGAACTCAAAGAGTTTGTATTTCTGAATTTGCAATCCCCCAGTTACTGTTCATGTCACCCATTACAGGGATATATAATACTAGTGGAGTTTCAGTTTGGAAGAAATAAATGAGAACATGTAGTGGAAAGTTGTAACACTACTTTTATTAATAGCCAGGCCTAGTGGGACGCATGGATGGTTGGCATTCTTCTGCATGCATGCTGGAACGTGTGTGGATAGCAACCCGGTTGCTGGCTGCATGCATTCCTATCTTCCGAAATATTTGCTTGCACTCCAACGACTGTTATTCATGGTAGCTAAATGTTCTTTTCTCTCTCTCTTGCACGTCCAGGTTCCTTGCTTATATTTGGCGGGCAGAATCCATCATCATCCCACGCTTGTTCGTGCACTCCATCATTCCTAAGAACATTGAAACAAGTACTCAAAAGCATAGGCCCATTCAACATAATCTGATTATTAAGCATAAGGTTAGCGTTCACCTGAGAATGAATTTCCTTCTCCAATTGTTTTGCTCTACTCCTTGTAATCGGACCAGCTATATCAAATGTAGTTTCATTTGGAGATGAATGAATGCTAGGAATGTCCTCATTACTCACACAGCCTTCCGTCCTGCCTGCCGACCAGGACGAAGAGGAGCCCTCGAGCCTAGTTGAGGGGACCCAGGCGGCACCCTCAGTGGGAAGTCCTATCAGGGTGCCGCCGCCCGGTGAGTGCGCTGCGCTTGTAGGCAGTTCTCAAGATGCCTCGTGGATCGACGAGATTCGAGGGTACTTGAGAGAAAATATCCTCCCCGGGGATGATGCCTCTGCCGAGAGGATTGCACGGCAGTCCAAACGCTATGCCATAGTAGATGGGGATCTCTATCGACGCGGCACGGACGGTGCCCTCCTGAGATGCATCATCCGGGCAGAAGGCGGTGAGCTTCTCACTGAGATCCACGAGAGCGAGTGCGGTGGCCATGCATCATTCCGTACGCTGGTTGGGAAGGCCTTTCGGTAAGGTTTCTACTGGCTAACAGCTCTCTAGGACGCTTCCGAGTTGGTTTGGCGCTGCAGGGCATGCCAGTTCCACGCAAAGCAGATTCACCAGCCAACTCAGGCTCTCCATACCATCCCCCTGTCATGACCCTTCGTGGTCTGGGGGCTAGACATCCTGGGTCCATTCCCCCAAGCAATCGGGGGCTATGAGTACTCTACGTCGCCATCGACAAGTTCACCAAGTGGCCGGAGGCAGTTCCAGTCATCAAGGTTACCAAGAACACGACGCTTTAGTTCATCCGCGGTATCACAAGTCGCTTCGGCATCCCGAACAGAATCATCACCGATAATGGCACCCAGTTCACAAGTGCCATGTTTGGGGACTACTGTGAGGACCTCGGCATCAAGCTCTGCTTTGCCTTTATCGCTCATCCTCGAAGCAATGGGCAGGTCGAGCGTGCAAATGCTGAGATACTGAAGAGGCTCAAAACCTGGACCTACAACGTGCTCGCAAAGCACGGGAAAGGGTGGATCGAAGAGCTGCCTACTGTGTTATGGGCCAAGCAGACCACGCCAAGCCGCGCCACCGGGGAGACTCCATTCTTCCTCGTTTACGGCACTGAGATGGTCCTCCCCTCCGAGCTCACTCTTGGGTCCCCTCGGGTGAATGCCAACTCCGAAGGCGAACAGGAACAGCGAAGGCGCGACGACGTCGACTACTTGGAGGAGCGCCGACGACGCGCCACCGTCCGAGCAGCCAGATACTAGCAAAGCCTGCGGCGCTATCATCAGCGTCACATCTGGGCCCGGTCACTCGAGGTTGGGGATCTAGTTCTCCGACGCGCTCAGTCGCGCGAAGGAAAGAATAAACTGTCCCCTATGTGGGAAGGCCCCTTTATCGTGATCGGTGTCCCGTGGCAAGGCTCGTTCCGGTTGGTTGCGGAGGATGGGCAGCCGCTCCCAAACACGTGGAACATCGAGCATCTGCGCAAATTCTATCCCTTGGCAGGCATGATTGTGCTCAGGCCAACCAGGCCAGGGGTCCGCCCCCCCGCCCAAGTTGGCCGGGGGCTACCACCAACCATGTAAGTTGCCACTTCTGTACAAAATTGTCAATATACACTCTTATTTCAAATTTTCTCTCTGGAATCCATATGTTTAATCTGTTTGGTGAGATGCTCGATTGTGCGAGAAAAACACGCTCTCTCATTTTTCCTGTTGATAAAAATGAATCCCGATCGCTATGCGCACAGGCAGTTGCTGCTGACCTAAGTCTGTTGTGGTAGGCTGTGGTGTCCGGTGGCATGGCAGTACCTCGAGCATCACCGAGCCTCTAGGGTTCTCGGGTAATCCTGTCGCTTGAGCAAAGATTGGTCGGGACCGCCTAGACCCCAGGGGTGGGCTGTCTATGCTCGGTCTGGTCAGTCCTATCCCGTGCGCCACCGAACCATTGGACCTCTTGGTTACGCCTTTGTCTGTATACTTCGCCGATCCGGGTATTCGAGAGGTCTCGGGTCAAAAACGAGAGCAGTCTATAATGAGTACCGCACTAACAGAGCGCACCAAACAAAGAATCTTTTCCTATTTTCTCAAGCTGACAGATCAACAATCAAGAATAAAGCAGCCCGATCGCAAGGGCCTCAGTGCCTAGGGCGCTACTTGAGCCTATGGGGTCCTCGGGTAATCCTACCACTCGGGCATGAGTGGTCGGGACCGCCTAGCCCCTGGCTCCCTCTCATGCTTTCCAGTGCTCGGGCACTCCGTACGAGGGAACCAAGTTCCCGGGTACCCTGAGCTCGGAGCGCGTACCCCTCCTGGATCGATTGGCCGAAAGGCTGACAGCTGTCCGGTGAGTGACTAAAGTCATACGAATTTACATTCTTACTTACTTAGTAAACTATTGTTCCCGAGTTATCCTCGGGACCTTCGCATTCTAATCCGATCGGCGAGATGGTCTCCTCACGCACAAAACCCTGCCCAAGTGCTCACTTTTTCCAGAATTACTGAAACAAACAGTTGTCAGGTGTACCGTATAGATGACGATGGCTGACCGAGGTCCTTTATGGTGGCTGTGGTGTTCGGCCGGCTTGGCAGTACCCCGGGCACCCATGGGCCACTAGGGTTCTCGGGTATTCCTACCGCTTGAGCAAAGAGTGGTCGAGACCGCCTAGACCCCAGGGGCGGGCTGTTGGTGCTCGGTCTGGTCAGTCCTAGCCCGGACACCGCCAAACCGTGGGGACCCTTGTTCGCATTTCCGCCCGCACGTGTCTCCGGTCTGTTTGTTTGAGAGGTCGCAAAGTGGAAAAGTGTTCACTGGTCGTGGCGTGTTCCATGCTGGATCGACTAATCTCTTGAGCAAGGAAGTTCGTGCCTTTGTCTCTTGACTTAGCAGCTGCGGACTCGCGAGGGCTCAGGAGCTAAACGCTCGGTTGGTCCCGCTACTCGGACGATGAGTGGTCGGGCGACTTCGCTCTCGGGGAAGGAAGGTCGGGCTCGGTTCGGCTAAGTACTTCTCGGGACATCAAGTGAAAAGCGAAAAATGACATCAAGACAAGCATTGGAATTTCGATCCCAAAGAAAGGCTTCTATTATATTTCAAAAAAAAGAACCATTCTCGAAGGGATCACTCCCATATTTACAACAGTCAAAAAACAAAAAATCTAATCTAAGTCAGCAGGCTCTGAAACTGGTGAGGAGGCTTCGCTGCTACTGCCGCTGCTCGATTCCGGTGGTGGCTCCCACATGAAGCACGCCGCCACCTTGGCAGCGACATCCCGGACAGCTTCCCAGGCGGCCGCTTCCTCGGCCTCGACCACTCCTTGTCGGATCGGTTCTAGCGAGAAGGCAGGGTCTCAGCTTCGGTAGCTGGCAAGGACGTGCTCGGCCACTGCCTGGACCAGAGCGCGCCCCTCCCGGGACACCAACTCCTGCACAGCCCTCGGGAGAGCCTTGAGGCGCCGGCTGATCTCTTCGAAGCCGAGGGTGAGGTGGCCGATAGTCTCTTGGTCCATCCCCTTCTTGCCCATGTTGACGCGCCCGAGCCCGGCTACCCTCATGGACATCCGTGCCTGACGAAGGATGTCTCGCATCATCAGCTTCACATTGGCCCGCTCGGCCACGACGGTCTCGAGCTCGTCCCTCGCGATCTGCAGCCGCTCCTCAAGGCAGATCCCCTCGGCTGCAGTAGTCAGGACGCCACAGGTGGTCGGGGCCTCAGTTTGACCCCGCTTCACCTGCTCGGCCAAGGCGGTGAGGGCCCGCTACCGGGCGAAAAGCTCGGCCTCCCACTTGGCGGCCTGCTCCTCCTGGGTAGTGAGGGCCGACGACGACGAGGCGGCCTCCGCTTTGCGCTGTGCAATTTGTTCCTCCCGGGCATCCTGAGCCGTCATTGTGATCTCGACGTCGGTCTCACGGATCGCAACCTCCTCCTCCCGATGAAGGACTTCAGCGTGCCTCCGTTCGAACTCGTCGTTCCGGCGGGCTAAGTCTTCCTGGACGGATTGCACTGACTTCTCGCGCTTGACCACCACCTCCTCCCGAGCAAGGAGCAGCCGCTCCCGAGCGAGCAGCTTCGCGGCCCGCCTCCGCGAAGCATGGTCGCGCTCGGTCGCCTGCCGCTCCATGCAAGTGGCCTTCTCCTGCGCGGCAGCAGCTTCATCGCGCACCTCCTCCAATGCTTCCCACTCCTCAGCCACCGCGCGCATTGACCTCTCGTGGGTCACGCGGGTCAAGGCGATGCGGGCCTCCAGGAGCTGGTCGACCTCTTCCAGCTGCCCTCTCTCTTCAACAAGGGCAGCACAGTCCCTATCGAGCTCTGCTCGCTCCACTGCCACGGCCGCTTCCAGCCGCTCAATGACCTCTCAAGTGCTTCCGAGCACGTCCGGGAGGGGTTCCGGGGCCTGGCTTGATGGCGACCGGGCGCTGGGTCCCATACGAGCCCTCTCTGCAGGGGCCCTCATCGCGACCACATCCACAGCGACCGCGTGCTCTACCCTTGAAGTGTTCGGGGTGGGCTCGGACGGCGCCAGATGCTCGGGTGCGGCCGCTGCCCTCGGCTCAGGGCAGGGCGGCTGCTGCAGCTCCGCTTCTGCCGGCGCGCTCGGCTCTGGCGCGGGGGCGCTCGGCCCAGGAGCGGAAGGCGGCCTTGGAACCTCTGGCCGCCTCTGATCTCCGACGGGGTCCTTGGGCGGCCTGAAAATGGAAAACGTCAGTACCCCTAACTAATATCTGGGCAAGTACGCTCGGGACAAGAAAAGAGATTACGTAGACTTCGGTCCATGGTACTGACACCGGGACTCGGGGATCTTGAAGTCCGAGCCCTGCGGCTTTGGCCCGGGGTCCGCCTTCCTCGTCTTCGGTGGCCGGCTCTGGCCCCCGTGCTGTTGAGGGGCTGCCGTTCAGCCTGCCTTCGGTGGCGGGTCGGCTCGGGTGCCCACTATTGCGCCCCCGTCTCGGCCCTGGTTCTGGGGCTCCCTTGCCCTGGACCTAGCCTCTGTCCCGGACTCCGTGCCCGATGACTGGCTGCCCTGGCCTCCCTCCTTCACGCCGCCCATCGCCGGTCGCTGCCGTGGAGGCGACGGCGATGATGAGGACGACGGCTGGGGCACAAACGACCGGGGGCGTTTCCCTTTGTCCCTCGGGGTTGCCGCTTCGCTACTGGTGGCGCTTCTACCACCGGCCTGATGGCTGCTGCTTGCAGCAGCTCAACGGCCGGCCTGTGGCCTGCCACCCGTGGCGCCCCTGCCGCCGGTCTGTGGCCTTTCGCCCGCGGTGTCCCCACCGCTGGTCCGCCGCGTGCCACCCGCCTCTTCATCCACCCTGGGGATTTGAATAGTCCCGAGGTTCCAGCACCCCGAATTGTCCACCAGACCCTGGGCGTCAAATTCCGGCAGCAACGCTTGCCGCGCCACCCGGCTCGGGTCCGCGCAGAGCGCCAGCTGCTCTCGCGGCAGGACCGGGTGGGGTCTTCGACGCCGGTCACCACCCTTAGCAGGGTCGCTAGCGCTCCCTCCTCCAGGTCCCCCACGGTGGCGATGTGGGTCCTGGTGATGTCGTTCGGGCCCGTGTACATCCAGGCGGGTCGGGCCCGTTCCCGCAGGGGCGCCAGGCGGCGGCGCAAGTAGTCGGCCACCACCATCACTGACGTCAGCCCCACCTAGCGCAGGTCATCGATGCAGTTCAGGACTGGCCGCATCCGCTCGTCCTCCGTCAGGGCCACCTCCCAGGTTGACTTGTGGGGCTCCGCCGCCGTCTCCGGCAGCGCGAGGCAGTCATGGGGGCTGATGTCGACGTAGACCCAGTCGCGGCGCCAGTCCTCCCACTTGCTCTGCAGTATTTGCGGGATATACAACTCGGCGAGCCCGTCCCGCAGCCGGAAGGTTCAGCAGTCGGCGACGTCCACGCTGGAGGATCCTCTCTTCTTCCCGACCGGCCGCAGGACGAAGAAGTGGCGGAACAAGGCCACCGACGGTGGCACTCCCACGATCATTTCGCAGAAGTGTGTGAAGATGGCCAAGATGACCACAGAGTTCGGACTCAAGTGGACCAGCTGGATGCCGAAGGTGTCCAGCACCTGGAGGAAGAAGGTGGAGAATTGCGGCACAAGCCCGGCGGCGACGAAGGAGACAAAGATGATGATGCGCTCCGGCCAGTCCGTGATGGGTGGAAAGCTCGCCGGCGAAACCACCGACGCCTCCCACTGGCCTTCGGGCACCATAAGTTTGCAGACCTTCTCCGCCCCCTCCTCATTGACAATCCTCGACTGCGGCAGCACGCTGTCGGGCCCCTTGTCACGGCAGCTGCTTCCTGCCCTCGGCATCTTTTCGGGGGTGGGGAGTGTACTGGAAAGGGTGGGGAGGGAGTGTGCTGCGAGCCAAAGGAAGGGCGAGAGCTCTCGAGTACAAGGAAGAAGAAAGTAGGAGTGTTGATCGCAAGAATGGCGTAAAGGGGCAACGGTTCGCTCCCCTCTCCCTTTTATATCTTGGGGATTTCAAACGGCGCTTTCCGCGGTGCATTCGGTGAGGAGCATTTCCTCGTTCAGCGTGAGCACCAGGCAAATCCCCCTTGATCCGTGCGGTTGCCAGACGCACTATCCTCGATCTGTGCGGTTGCCACGCGCGCCGCCCGCCTCGTTATCATTCGCCTCAGGAGTCGGATGGACACGCGTCCGTTCGGTTCCCTACTGGGACGCACAAAAAGCCTGGGCCAGAGAGATCAACGCCTAAGGACAAGCCACGTGGCATCGGTGCTGGGATCGGCCTCGATGAAGATGAGAGCCCCATTCGCTGTCTCTGGGCCATCGCCTACCAATGGGCCCGGGGGCTGCTATTGGTGACACAGGAACCGGGGGTCCCCGAGTCCTGAGGCCAGAACAGCAGAGTGCCATATGGTGCTCTCCCGCTGGGGTTATCTCCCCGAGGTACGAGAAGATCAAGTCCCGGGAGAGGGTGCTCGGGGCCATGAACAGTGGTCCCTGAATACCCGAGTCCCCCGATGACAAGAAAAGACAAGTACCATGAAGAGGGTGCTCGGGGCTGCGAGCAGTGGCCCCCGAGCACCCGAGTCCCCCAAGGACCCAAGGGAAGTTAGTTCCGGGAGAGAGTGCTCGGGGCCATGAACAATGGCCCTCGAGCACTCGGTTCCCCAAGGACCCGAACAGTTAGATCGGGAGAGAGTGCCAGGGGGTCATGAACAGTGGCCCCCGAGCACTCGGTTCCCCAAGGACCAAGAAAGGGCATATCCGGGAGAGAGTGCTCGGGGCAGCGGACAGTGGTCCCCGAGCACTCGGTTACCCGAGGACCTGAGAAGTCCTTCACCGGTGGCCCCCATAGGGGCTCAGCGGTGAGGTGTCAGCTGGTGAGAGGCCCGATGCTGCATTTAAGAGGGCGCGTGGCCTGTCACTTCCAACTGCCTGTGAAAATCATTTATTTCTACAGGCCTTCGATCACAGGCGGATGCACTAAACACCTGTAAAAACGAGTTATCACCCGCCTCTAAAAATAATTTTTGTAGTAGTGATCGGAGGGGGGACGGGACGGGACCGTGCACGGAGGTTGGATTTCGTACGTGTCATTCCTACATCAACATTTTAGACACAAGAAGCACTTGATTTAGAGATAATCTAAAACCGAATGCTATACCAGAACATAGAAGAAATGAGGAGAAATGGACATAAAATGCAAGGGCATAAGGCACACAAAAATACAAAAGTACAACATATTGATCAGGTCCATAAGTACAACATACATCAGTTTTAATTATGCAAGTGTTTATGGACAGAGTACATAACACATAATAATCAGGTCCACACAAGCATTATACATTCAAACTACTCGTCGCTATAATCACTCGGCAACCACCAGTACTCATCGCCCTCAATGTGGCCAACATCATCACCCTCAACGTAGTCATAAGGAACCACGTCGTTCGGGTCCACGCTAGAATCCACATCATCGCCCTCAAGGTGGCCAACATCTTGACGGTCCAGCACCTCGGCCGATTGAATGGACAACTTCTGAAGCCTACTCACTACCTCCTCAAGTTGGAGTACAAGCCGGTTTGCATCCATGGAGCACTTGCACGAATAGGGATCGAAGCTTTCGTTAGCCATCTTCCTTAGGTCTACAACTATATCATCGATCTTTTCGATGGTCCACGCCCAACCATCAGTCATTGTTCTACAACCATCCAAAACAGATAGGAAAACACATATGACATACCAAATTATGACAAAGCTATATATACAAAGCTATATATTCAAATGAAAGGCACATATTAGAATCAATGACAAAGCTATATACACAAAGCTAGTCCAATTATTGGAAAATTGCATGATTTGAGATAAAAAAAAATGTTGTACTGGTGCAAGTTGCCATGTTGAACTGGCTAGCTTTGACGCATTGAGTTTTGAAAACTCTAAACTACTCCTTATTCTATAAGCTGAAACCAGCATACCTAAAGCAATGTGATAGCTAGCTTCAGGTTAATTCAACCTAGATATGTTGTTCAGACAAAAGTTGTTAATCTTGGAAGAAATAGATAAGTGATAGCAAATGCACAGACTTACTAGTTATGGATCTTCTCTACATAATTTGCTGGCAGACAGTGCCATAAAACAAGCTCATCTGGATGGGGACATTACAGTACAGAGATTTGAAGAGCTAATGTCAGATAGATCTAGAAACCTACCTGCAGCATTAACAACTCCAAAGTGCAGTACTGCAATGTCTACTAGCACCAGTATCAACCACCAAGATTATGCAATATAACTACCATTATTATCCAAGTCAAGAAAAATACAACTACCATTATTATCCAAGTCAAGAAAACTACAACCACCATTATTACCCAAGTCAAGAAGGAAACACATGTCAATCAATTGATGTTAACTAATTGACCTATGTACAGCAGTACAACCATTAAATGCAGTAATAGTTCATCTAGAAAGGAACAACTTAGCATAAGAAAAGAGCAAAGTCTAATTGTCCTGTAATTTATAAGGGGCATGAGCACATTGCCAACGATCAGGACCCTTTCAATACAGAATACAGATTCAGAAGGACAAACATAACTTCCCACTAAAGGGCTCTAGATCATCAAAGCCATGTGCATATATGACTTTCTTTTTTAGTTGAAAAGTATATTGTGATTCAATATGAAATTCCAAATCTATGATCCTCCAGAGAAGGAATCACTTCAGAAAAACCTCATAAAAGAAACACAATAATTAGCTTATAGTTTCAGATTAGCTGCCCAACTTCTATCATTTACAACTGCTAAATATCACTATCTTGCATAAATGATAGAAAATTCAGTCAAACACACAAGTGCAGGCAAGTATTACTGCTACCAATCAAGACCAGCCATATAATCTCACGATAATCACAAGCTCCTTGCAAATTTTTTTTGACCAAAAACAAGAGGGGAGACCCCTACTGAGCTCTTCGCAAATTGGCACAAGATTTGCAGGATTTAACCAGCAGTTGCTAGCTTTTGGACAGACGCCACGTCACCATACCCCAGAACCCCAAATTATATAGGTAACTGCACGATCATGAATTCTTACAAGTTACAAATCTAAGCAACAATACAGTTAATTGCTCTTCCTGAATTTCTATCAATCCACAAAATTACTCCTAAAATTTGCACTACAGCCAATCGTCGAAACCCCCAACAATCAGCACATATCGAGGCATCCCTATAGAATCACAAATTAAGATGGGCATAGGAATATATAGATTGTCTATATATGCAAGTGTGTATATACATACATTATGCCTAATATACTAGCAGCCTTTCAACCTTTTGCAATCTCTCTAGAAATAGCAAAGTGAGACAATTTTTACCTTGAGCCTATAGAGCATCTCTGTACTTATTTCTATCTATTTATCTCTGTACTTATTTCTATCTAGTTATCTCACTATGTGCAGAATTCTCAGTGGCCATTAGAAGAATGGAAGGAGCCGGATTGAAGCATATATCAACACCTACAGCTATTTACATTGACCAAACAAAGCTCTTAGGACAGATGTCTCACTCTGACCATCCAATGAACCATAAACAAACACTTGAACAAGAACTAATATATCCAGTATGGTGCAACCTTGCTCTACTGCACATATTAAATTTAATCAATAGGATGTTCACAGATCAAAACATATTGGTAGCTCAAGAGCAAACATCCTATTCTCCGTGATCTCCCCATCCATGGAGCACTTGCACGAACTAGGGTTCCGATGGGGAGGACGGGATGGTGCTTACCCGTTGGGCTTGAAGGGGATGGAGGAGAGCAGGAGAGGTGGTCCTCGGTGTTGGCGTCAGGGGCGACGGCGGCTCCTCCTCCGTGGGGGGTGACGGCGGCGAGGGCTCCGGAGACGAATCGGCGTCGGGAGGAGGTGGCGGCGTGTCGGGGCGGCGTCCGGAGGAGGCGGCGTCGGGAGGAGTCGGGGTGGCGTCGGGAGGAGGCGGCGGCGTGTCGGGGCTCGGGTGACTGAAGCGAACGAGGAGGTGGCGCTAGGGTGAATAGAGGAACGAGGATGCGGCTAAGTGTTGGAGATAAATATAGGAGACGTATCAATGCCGGTTCTATTTTCTAACCGGTACTGATACTAGTATCAGTACCGGTTCTAGTTAGTAACCGGCACTGATACTAGTATCAGTGCCGGTTATATTTACAACCGGCACTGATGGCTGAAGTATCAGTGCTAGTTATATATACAACCGGCATGATAGTTGAAGTATCAATACCGGTTACTACATAGAACCGGCACTGATACAAGTTTTCCCAGCAAATTAATTCTTATAATGTGCTTTGTTTGACAAAATAAATGCTTTAATGTACTTTGTTGCATATAAAATTAGTTTTAATTCCAGAAATTGCAAATACATTTTATAAAATCTTTTTAACTTGTTTTATGTTGAAAAATAATTCTAGAAAATTTCAATATGCACTCGATATAAATTAAAGCATATTATTACATCACCCATACATGTCTTTGATACAAAATAAAGCTTAACCTAAATATTATACAAATTTCACTAAATACATGAAAGCTGCTTTCACTGAACGATTAATGCTTCATTATGGTCGTGGCGTATGTAGGTAGCTTCCGCAGTGTCATCAATGAGAGGCAATTCGACATTCTCTCCAAAAGGAGGCAGGTTTTCGAATTTGTCACAGTCTTCATCGTTGAAAACATCCTCAACACCGACGATTTTTCTTTTTTCTTGAAGAACCACGTGACGCTCCTCCTTGTTAATTGGGTCCGGGTCCTTTACATGGAAGACTTGTGACATCATTGGCAAGCACAAATGGTTGTTCTCTGTATCCGACGAGTTTGAGGTCCACGGTAGTCATACCGTACTTGTCGACCTAGACTCCCCCTGGGAGTCTGACCCATTGGCACCGAAACAGAGGGACCATCAACTCACCATATTCAAATTTCCAAATCTCCTCTATGAATCCATAGTAGGTCTCCCTGTTGCCAGCACGGTCATAGGCATCAGTACGGACACTGCTATTTTGGTTAGTGCTCTTGTTGTCTTGTGCTCACGTATAAAATGTATAGTCATTAATCTCGTATGCTTGGAATGTGCGAATCGTAGTTGACGGGCCATTTGCCAGCAGTTCCAACAGAGCATCATCAGTATCCTTACCCATCATGAGTTGACGTAACCAATTACCGAAATTATCTCTGTGCTCTTTTGCAATCCATCATCTGACTTCGTTGGATTTGTGGAGCGTAGTATGCTCACATGCATTTTGATATACGGGGTCACTACAACTGCCTGTTGCAGAACTGCGAAGTGTGCTTGAGTGAATGAAGCACGATCTTTGATATGGATTGAAGTATGACCTATTGTCCCTTTCCCCTTTAGCCTCCCCTCATAGTGAGATATAGGCATACCAATCGCGTTCAGTTTCATATAGTCAATGCAAAACTAAATGACCTCCTTCGTACTCCACCCTTGGGCAATGCAACCTTCTGGACGACCTCGGTTACGAACATATTTCTTCAGAACTCCCATGAACCTTTCGAAAGGATACATCTGATGCAGAAACACGGGGCCAAGGCTCTTTATCTCACCCACAATGTGAATAATTAGATGGGGTATTATATCAAAAAATATCGGAGGGAAAATAGTCTCAAACTGACATATAGTATGGACCATGTCTTCCTGCAACTTTACCAGTTTGTTCGAATCAATGACCTTCTGTGAAATTGCGTTGAAGAACGAACACAGCTTAATGATTGGGTCTCGGACCTTATCCGGCAGAATACCTCGAATTGCAACTGGAAGCATCTGCGTCATCATCACGTGACAATCATGAGACTTCATGCCAACTAACTTCATATCTTTCATGTTTACAAAGCTCCTGATATTGGAGGAGTAACCGGTCGGAACTCTGACATCACGCAAGCAACCACACAGGCGGATCTTCTCCTCCTTGCTCATAGTGTAGCAAGCTGTGGGAAGTTCCTTTTGGCCGTTGTCTAATTGTATGTAGTGTAGGTCCTTCCTGAGGTTCATTTCTTCCAGGTCCAGCTATGCATTTAGTGTATCTTTTGTTTTGCTAGGTATGTCTAGTAAGGTACCAATCAAGCTATCAAACACATTCTTCTCCACGTGCATGACGTCAATTGCATGTCGGACCATAAGATACTTCCAATAAGGCAGCAACCAAAATATTGACATCTTTTTCCACATTGGAGCATTTTGCCCAACCTGCATTTTTGTACTGTCTGGCCCCTTTCCAAGTACAACTCTAAGTGTCTTAACCATCTTAAATACCTGTTCTCCACTACGAATCTTCGGAGCTTGACGAAGCTCTATTGTCCCGTCAAAAGCTCTTTTATTCTTGCGCTATGGGTGATCTGGACGGAGGAACCTACGGTGACCCATGAAGATCATTTTCCGGCTGTTTTTTAGCCACCGCCCCTCCGTTTCCTCCAAGCACTGAACACATCCATTGTACCCTTTTACATTCTGCCCTGATAGGTTACTAAGAGCAGGCCAATCTGAAATCGTCACAAATAGCATCGCGCGCAGGGTGAAATTCTCGCATCTGTACTCATCCCATACCCGTACGCCATCTGCCCACAGTACAAGAAGATCTTTCACCAATGGTTTGAGGTACACATCGATATTGTTGCCTGGTTGATTCGGCCCACTAATCAGCAGAGGCATCATAAGGTACTTCTGCTTCATGCACATCCAAGGTGGAAGCTTGTAGATACAGAGAGTCACATGCCAAGTGCTATGAGTACTTCTTGTGTTGCCGAAAGGATTCATCCCATCCGTGCTCAACCCAAACCTTATATTCCTCACTTCATCTCTGAATTCCTTGTATTTCAAATCGAATCTCCTCCATTGCATGCCATCAGTAGGGTGTCTAAGCATTCCATCTTTCTTGCGCTGTTCGGCGTGCCATCGCATCAGCTCGGCATTCGCTCTGTTAGCAAACAATCGCTTCAAACGGGAGATTATAGGGAAATACCAAGCCACCTTAACGGGGCTCTTTTCTTCTTTCTCTTCACCCCCACGCCATCGCTCTCGATATCATCAACGTTGCTCTTGTACCGTGGTGCATTGCAAACACGACACGCTTCCAAGTCTGCATCCTCGCCGCGGAACAACATGCAGTCGTTTCCACATGCATGTATTTTCTCTACTTCCAATCCCAACGGGCAGACAACCTACTTGGCATGGTACGTGTTTTCGGGCAACACGTTCCCCTCTAGAAGCAATTCCCTCAAGAATTCTAACAGTTCATTGAAACCCTTATCGGCCCAACCATTGCTAGCCTTCATTTGCATCAGTGTCAGCACCACACACAACTTGATGTGTTCATCTTTACAGTTCGAGTAAACTGGTGTTTTAGAGTCCTCTATCATGCGCTGGTACTTTTGATATTGTCTTTCAATGGTGAAGTCCCCCTCCCCATGGTGCAACATTTGTTCTATGCCTTCTTCATTGTTGCCAACAAAAGTGTCCCAATCATCGTTCTCGACAAAAGTATCTTCAAATGCCGACATATTGAAGTCTTCGTTAGCCGTCGGATCATTGCCTCCGTCTCCTTCGACTGTTGGTTGCCCTTCACGCCCAACATCTGCAAGTTCACCATGCTCAGTCCAACGGGTGTAGCCAGCTTTGAAACCCCTGCGAATCAAGTGTGCACAAATCTGCTCTATGTTTGAAAACTACTTCTCATTCTTGCAGTTGACACACGGACAGCATATATAGTTCTTGTCACGTTTCCTTTTTGGCTTCTTGTACGCCACGGCAGCCCTCAAAAATGCCTCGATGCCAACAATGAACTCTAGCCCTCGTTTCTTGTACATCCATGACTGGTCTATCTGCAAATCATTATAATTAAACACATTGGACTTATAATCATTAAACATTTCAAAATCTAGAACATATTCATCGAATTACCTCTCTATTTGAGGGCCCATCTCCTTCCGGTACTTGGGCCGGGTCGGGGGACCCGCCTTCCAAAGGCTGCCGAGTACGATTGCGACCCGTGGGTGGACGTGCCATCCCTACAACACAATATTTTATCAACTGTACATGTTAAATTCACTACGCTGATTAATTAACAGAGGATATCCACTGGATTATTACTAAAATTCATGCTTTAAAAATATACGCAATCCACATACTAAAAAATTAGAGCTAGATTTTAGGGACATTTTGCAAATACCTCCCTGATTTTTTATTCTTTGGATGCCACTCGAATAACAGTTCTAGCTGTATTTTTGCAATTTTTGAATGGCAATAATGGTTCAACAAGTGGCAAATTTGCAATTGTCCCTAGATTTTAATGTAGGCACCCAACTCTATTTACATGTGACTTTTAATCTACTCGTTAAATCATCTACAATGATAAAATTACGATCTTTGTCTAATTTATATGGATATTTGAGCTCTTGCTCATTCCAAATTTCAACACCAACTCACAACCACCTAAATTCAAACCTAGAGCAATCTAGCAACTAAAACCCAACTAAGAATCAAATGTAGATCATCCCTATACATCCAACAACGACAAAGTTGCAAACTTTACCTAAATTAGATCTCAACTACATCTCTAAATCCATAACCATGGATCAAGCACCATCCATCATCGACCCTTGAGAAATCTACCAAGTAATCTATCCAAAAATGAAATATAGATCATCTCACTAACCTTAAAACAGTTGACTCCTCCAAATTTTGAAGGTTCCCACGCAAAAAAAAAACCTTGAATCACAAAAAAAATGGCAAGAAGGCACTGTAACACTGGGCTGCGGCGGCGGCGGCTCTGTTCTGGGCTATATATACTGTAGGATGCTATCAGTGCTGGTTTAAAGAGAAACTGGCACTGAAACATCACTATCAGTGCTGATTCTTAACTCCAGGCCCTCAATCGCGGGTGGGAGTTTTAGAACCGGCACTGATACCACTTTATGTACCGGTTCCTTTGAACCGGCACTTTAGATGGCGGCTATTTTGTGGGGTTCTGTAGTAGTGATAACAATGGCTTAAATTGAAAATGAAGCCAAGTCACGTAGAAAAAACATTGCCATTGCTTTGAGATTGACAAATTTTTCAAACATATTAATTATGATTTTGTGTTAGTCTCTTTACCTATTATGCCTTCGTTGTCCCTATTAGATATTCTGATTCCTTCTATTTGTGGAATCTGAGAGTGGAATAATGCAATGTTTGAAATCGAGCTCTTGCGAATTCATCTAGAATTCTTATGTTAGCTACTGTTGAGGTAGAGAAAGTTTGATTCTCTTGTTCGACCAATCGTATACTACAACTTAGATGTTTGGTGTAAGTGATATTTATATTGGTACCTCATTTATACAGTGACAGTTGCTGATGTTGTTAAACAGTTGCCTGCAAGATTTCGATCGAAATTTTTTGTGCCTCTTCTGTGCTGATCTCGTCCTCTTCTCCAGCAAAGACGCCTTCTTCTCCATCAACCTCTTACTCTTCTTTGGAGAGGTTAGGGTCGGGGGTTGGGGTCAGGGTTCGGGGTTGGTGTCCCCTAGCCTTTAGAGGGATGGCTAGGGAGGTCGGCTAGCCCGGACACGAAAGGAAGGGTGGAGGCATAGGGAGGGATGGCGGGTGGTGGAGATAAGCAACCAGAGCTGAGCGCCTTAGATGGCAACAACGAGGGGTCCAGGTGGGTACTGCTAGGTGGAAGGTGGTGGAGAGCGACGCACTGGTTGGTGGCGGCATGTTAAGGAACTAATACTGTCAGGAACTAATCTTGATTGCTTTGATTTTTCTCTAAAAGTGCTAAATTTGAAGTATCAAAGTTATGCGCTAAATGCTGAAAAATAGCTGATAGGTGAAAGATCAAGGAAATTTGCGTTGTCGTACTTCTTCTTAATGAGACTGCTTATCATTGCACTTTGATATGAACTTGAAAGAAATTGTATATGATTGGGACCATTGATCTTAACCTTCTTATTGTCTTTTTGACATAGGTTGGTATGGTTGAAAACTAAGGCTGATGGTGCATATAATTTTTTGCAATCAATTTTATCTTATATGCTTTCAAGAAATCAATAATTTCTTTCAAGTACAATGAAGTGTTAAAGTTTCAATGTTTTCTGATATTGAAGTAGTTGAGATTGGGAGACCATGCCTTGTAATAAATTGTTAATCGTACTTGATGAATTATGCTTATACTACATTTTTACATGTGTAAATGGGTTGACGTAATTATTCTTGATAGCATGGCTTGGTCAAATACTTATTTCAGATGTGGATGATTTATGATGCTCATTATAAAAAAATGAAATGACAAAAAAATAGATTACTTTTTTTGAATTCTTGATGAACATATTGTCAAAGGGGGAGAGATTGTGATTTTGTATCTTTTTTTCAAAGGGGGAGGGGGATTTCATATTTTCTTTATTTCCTTTTTCTTCTTTTTATTCCATTTAAGGGGATTATTTCATTCCGGAAGAAATGGGGAGTTTTCTTGCTCCTTTGATTTTCACTTTGCTTCTTTGCTTCTTACAAACTATGAAGTTACTTCTGGTTCAAATAGAGGTGTTGCCAATGTTTTCATCAAGGGGGATTGTGAGATCATGTGATGAAAATTGGCTATTTTAGTGAAATTGGCAAAGGCAAAGTGTTAATTTGTAAATTCGCAATATGTTGTTGCTTGATATGCTTCTGGTAACATAACATGATTTGTGTTTTTTATATGTGCAACATACTCGTGTGAGTGGTGTTATATGGATTGACATGAGTCAAGTTTGTGAAACTTGTGCTCGGAGTTCGTTCTTGGTTTTTGTTCATGTGCAGGTGTCGTCATGAGGGCGAACGAGGTCGGTAACAGAGACTGAGACTAGATTCAAGAAGGAACTAAGGTCAAGACAGTCAGGAGGTCACACGTGATGTTCAGGCTAGGGAACACTACATGTGAAGACGTGGTCATATGTAGTTGCTGGTTGTGGTCACTGGATGTGGTCATTGGTCATGGTCACTGGTCATGGTTGGGCTACGGTCTGACTAGATGAAGATTGCAGGTATGTTAAATAGACAACCCCTTTCAATTACTCTTGATTATTATAGTAGTTCAATATTGCTACTTTTGAATTATATTTGCAATCATTGTCATTTCTAGTTATTAGTAAATTTTTAGTAGTTTAGGCCAAATAACCTAACTTGCTGGTTAGCATGAGTAAAGATACATCTTTGCAGATGCAATTTAATTTAAACCGTAAGTAGTTGTGTCCATTGTATTCACTAGTATTGTAATGTCTTCTTTTAAACGAAAGGAATTTGTGTGCATCTTATTTTCTACTTCTGTAAAGCACTGGTTACTCGTCATAAAATAGAATAGTTATGACTCCACTGCATGCATTACATACGGCACACTGACCAATAAATCACAAGTCTCATCTTTAGAAAGGAATGCATGAACCTCACATTACGATATTAACATGAACAGATACAAGCTTAATTATTTGTTGCCAGCAACCGCAGCAGGAGTGCAAATGTGCCTACTAATAGGTTTAGAACCCAACCCGCACCCAACACAACTCACTTCAGATCAACTAATGTTCCCAACCCAACCCAACTTGCAAAATCTACGCCTAAACGCCAACCAACCCAACCCACTAGCATTAGTCCAATCTAAACCATCCCACCAATGGGTTAGCCATGGGTTTAACCCGTGGCTACAGGGCCGCTACCACAGTTGCCATGGGTTCTTATTTATATCCTTTCTATGTACCAAATTTACATAAATTTATCTACGTCAACAAATTATCACAATTAACGCCTTGTTCCATAGATCGCTCGGATTTCTACTGGATGCTTCTCTTCATCAACCTCTAAAATGCTTTAGTGACCGAGAAGATTGCAAGAAGAAAGCATTTGTGAGTTCACACGCACATTTAAGTACCTGAAGAATTTTCTGCAAGGCACAAGACATTATCAATCAGGCTAGAGATGTACTCGATCACATAATTGTCTCATTTAAGCAATTATGTACCAAGTTTATTGAAAATTACATATTCAATGCTAGCTGTGGCGACAGACTTCTCCTGAACACATGGTTTTCCAAGCTGCCTTTGGTATGAACTCATACACCAAGAGCAACTCCCTCCTCCTAGTCCTTGCCGCAGTAGTCCAGGAGCCTCACCAAGTTTGGATGCGACAATCTGCCAAGAAGTTGACCTTGGACTAGACATGCAGAAGAAGAAATGGAAACGAACTTGTTGGAGCAAGAGTTCGTCTTGCCCCAGCGCGCCGTTCGTGGGGACTCGAACACAGAAGTGCTAAGAGAGGTAGGAATCCACAGGAAAACAGCGCGCCGTCTGTGGGGACTCGAACACAGAAGTGTTAAGAGAGGTAGGAATCCACCAGGAAAACCACCAAAGGGTTAGCTAAAACCGCCATACCCATCGTTGCAAGCATGCAACCATATGCATGGCTGCCTTAGCCATACGCACCGTATGCATGCTCGAGCCCCGCTACCGTGTGGGACAGCGTTCCTCCGACTTTGGCCAACTCAGAACCCTGGGTCGGTATAGGAACACCAGACAGCGCGAAGGCCTTCCAGCCTCTGCACGACGAAGATCTCACCGCCTTAGGAGAAGATACGGATGAAGCCACGACCAAGCAGGCCGCCTTCCAATGGTTCTGGGCGGTCCAACCCAAGAGTGCTCCCACCTGGGTTTGGTCCCCAAGTATCCCCTTCGACCACACCTGGGATACCCCGAGCAAGCCAACATCTTCGGAAAGCCTGTCCACCCAGCGCCCTCCTTGGGCCCCTCAAGCGAAAGAGGGTTCCAAGGAGACGGAGGGCTCTGGGGTGCGTGGACCCCACCAGCGCCTCTGATGCCGCCCTCGCAACGCCAACTGTGCACAGGGAACCCCTAGCCCACCTCGTCCGGGGAGGCATAGTCAAAACCACTTTGGCCCCAAAGACCGGTGCACCAGGCGGCCTCGATGGTCTCCTAAGGGGGAAGTAGACCCGGGGGAAACCACAGGCTCCGAGACACACCACCTTCAGCAACAACCCCAACGACAACTTCAAGCTCCGGCGCTCCCGGAGGCACACGGGTGCGTCCTGCACGGACCAGGACGTGGCCACAACACCAACAACTGCCACACCCTCATGACCTTCTGGGAGGAATAACTTGGAAGGCAAGCATAATACATGACCGCAGAAAGAGCGGGCGAAGGATGATGTAGGATCAGGAGGCCTGGGGCCAACTCCCGGGCAAATCCCCGACCCCTCAACCCTACACCGTCGCTATCAACCCTATCAATGGTACCACAACTAGCAATAAGAACTGAGTCATGGACACACCGTCTCTAGGCTCCGGATGGAGTACCTCCTGAGCCGGGCATCGGCTTAGGGCCGAGGGGGTCGCGGACCACCTCTCCTGACTAACCTTCGACTACTCCTCCAACATGTCGTCGTCAGGCCCCGGATGGATTACCTCCGGGGCTGGGCAATGGCTAAAGGCTGAGGGGGTCAAGCACCGCCTCTCCCAGCCTAGCCACAGGCTTCGAGGCCACCAAACCTCGCAATAGAGGCCTTATTCCTACAAAGGTACACCCATTGTTAACTATCAAGTAGTTTACCTAGTGATCCGTCTTTCATACGGCCAGGTTAGAGTCTGTTGGAGGCCTCCAACCTTACTGCTAGAAGTCTTTTTTCAATAGATAGCCACTAGGTAAAAGCAGTAGAACTTAAGTTACATTCTCACTTAGCACGAACAGTTATATAACCTAGCTATGTTTTATGTTACAACTAGCTTTTTATTGCGAACAGTAGACTACAAAACTTAGCTACTATAACCATGCAAAATCCCTACACTCCCGCAGAAGCATCGTGCCTAGGTCGCCTGGGGAGGCGGGTCTACCCAGGTTTCCTGAAAGGCATTGTGCGGCCTCGGAAGTGTAGTTGCCACGTATCAAGGGATTTCCTTGATAGATCGTGTTGCGGCGCCACCCGTAGGACATCTTCAGGTAGCATGCCTAGGTCAACTGGAAGGCAAGACTGCCTAGAGTTTCTAGAAGGCATTGCGTAGTCTCTGTAGATAGTGAGGCCCACACACCGCTGATGCCGCTTATGCCTAGATCACCTGCAAGGCAGATTATGCCCAGGGTGCCCTGGAAGGCATTTGCATAGCCTCGGGTGTCGAAGCCATGTCCCGGGGGATGTCTCGGGTAGCGGAGTTGCGGTGCTCCCAGGAATGTTGTCGCAAGGAATCCTCGTTGCACGACATGCCTACACATTGCGGGCGTAGCATGCCTAGGTCACCTGGAAGTCAAGACTGCCTAGGTTTCCTAGAAGGTATTGTGTAGTCTCGATAGTGTGTAGATGCCGGTTATCAAGGGATTTCCTTGGTAATGTAGTTGCGACGCCCCCGGGGGATTTCTCTAGAGGCGTGACAAGTCCACGCTCCAGTAAGCATCGCTTGCCTAAACCCAAGGTCACCTGAAAAGGTTTCCTGGAGGGTAGGATTTGCCCTGGTAGGAAGTGGAGCCCACATACCCCAGGTGTAGCATGCCTAGGTCACCTGGAAGGCAACACTGCCTAGGTTTCTGAGAAGATATTGTGTAGCCTCGATAGTGTGTGGACGCCGCATATCAGGGGACCACCCTGATGCGAGGATGCGGTGCTCTGAGGAATGTTGTCTCAAGGAATCCTCTCTGCATGACATGCTTATATACTGCGGGCGCCGCTTACGCCTAAGTTACCTGTAAGGCAGATTATGCCCAGGGTGCCCTGGAAGGCATTGCATAGCTTCGGTCATATAAATGCTACGTGTCAGGGCACATCTTGAAGGCTAATGCCTCCGTGCCGAAGGGATACAAAACCCACTGGCCTCCAAAGAGCACCACACACAGATCAAAGGGGTATAAAAATCCCCCTCCCTACAGGGAAAGGTATGACCCGCGTGACTCAAACATGTATGGTAAAAAGGTAAAAGCATTACCCTACCATATCCTTTAAAAACACATCTCATATGTCATTTTTTGAGTATTATGCTAACATTTAATAAAAGCCCACGCTTCGTGGCACGGGAAACATAGTGGAACCCTCAGCTGTCCATTGCAGAGACCACGATTCATGGCAGCGGCTAAGGGCTGAGGGGGTCACGGACCACCTCTCCCGCCTAGCCTTCGGCTTCGCCCCCAACACGCCATCGCCAGGCTCCAGACGGAGTACCTCCAGAGCCGGGCAGCGGCTAAGGTCCAAGGGGGTTGCGGACTACCACTCCTACCTAGCCTTTGGCTTCGCCTCCGACGCGCCGTCACTAAGCTCCGGACGGAGTACCTCCGGAGCCGGGCAGCAGCTAAGGGCTGAGCGGGTCGCGGACCACCTCTCCCGCCTAGCCTTCACTTCGCCTCCGACACGTCGTCACCAGGCTCCAGACGGAGTACCTCAGGACCCAGGCAGCGGCTAAGGGCCGAGGGGGTCACGGACTACCTCTCCCACCTAGCCTTCGGCTTCGTCTCTGATGTGTCATCGCCAGGCTCCAGACGGAATACCTCCGGAGCCGAGCAGTGGCTAAGGGCCGAGGGGTCGCGGACCACCTCTCCCACCTAGCCTTCAGCTTCGCCTCCGACGCATCGTCGCCAAGCTCCGAACGAAATACCTCCGGAGCCAGGCAGCGGCTAAATGCCGGGGAGGGTCGTGGACCACCTCTCTTGCCTAGCCTTTGGCTGCACCTCTGACACATCATCGCCTTCAACTCGGGCAGTTGCTAAAGAACCCGAAGGGTCAAGGACCACCTCCGGAGCTCGTCTCCAAAGGTTCTAGATGGACTTCGCTGAGTCAGAAATCTAGAACAAATTAGGAAGGAGGCCCTACCAGTCCCAGGCCCGAGAAGTACGCAGTAACCGGGGACGACGAGGTCACCACTGCTCCACCTAGTTCTCCTTAGTTACCCTACGTATTCATCACCACTAGATTCTCGAGGCCACCTCTCCCCCAGAAGAAACGAAATTAGTGATGATCTATACGAAGGCTCGGTGCCCCGGTTGTCAGAAAAACTAGCCATCACCTTCGAAAGGGACAAAGAAGCATGGTTTGGAGGCACGAAAGCACGCACGCATGTGGTCAAATATTCAAAAGATCCCCTCGCATTCTGATACAGAAGGAGACACGACTGTTCCCGAAGGACCATGTTATATTATTAAACAACTAGTACATTCAGGGGATACACACTAAAGCAACACTACAGAAATTGCCACGAAGAAGATAGATCCCTACAGAGCAAAACAGGGCGATAAAGAGTACAAGGTGACTAAGTTCAGCCATGGCATGGATATATCATGGTGTCACCAAGTACGCCATCCTGGTGACCGCCTTCACCTCCTACAGGTCCCGACAGG
The DNA here is from genome assembly GCF_958298935.1 of Phragmites australis. Lineage (NCBI taxonomy): Eukaryota > Viridiplantae > Streptophyta > Magnoliopsida > Poales > Poaceae > Phragmites > Phragmites australis. Next base: position 12,394,855 of record NC_084936.1, on the reverse strand, counting down.
GGCCACGCATGGGACGGTGTATGCGCCTCATTTGCGGCCTGCCACTGTGAAAGCCGATACAGTAGCCGGCTCCCGAGCTGTTGAAGGATGTTGAGGAGTCCAAGGAGGTCACTGGCGGGCCCTTCTCCCTCTCCTTCCCAGCCTCCTCCTGCTTCGCCACCGAGCCCACAGACGCCCGCTCACTCTCCCTTTGCAGGAGATCCCAGTCGATCTCCTCATCGTCATCGGAGATATCGACGATCTCGACAGGCTGGCAACCGCCTCCCCTGCAGAGATGGAAGCGGCATGGCCACCGGTGCCTCTACCGATGACCAAAACTGTCTGGCTCCCGAAGAAGCCATCAAGATCATCGACATCTCCGAAGAGGATAAGGAGGAAGATGATGCCATACTCAAGTCAAGGTTAACTGCACGCTCATGGGGCTGTGGAGACTCCAACCGGGTAACCCCGGCTTTATACCCGGGCCACACAACCACGTAGGTTCAGAAGATGAAGCGGGATGAACATCGCTGTGTCCTCTCATTAAACACCTTGGGGGTGTGGCAATATTCGGGTTTCCTCAAACACGTGGCCGCGCTCCACGACGAATGCCTCATTTTCTCGTACGGACGTCCCATCACATTAATAACCCAAACCCCTTTCGGCATGTGACAGGAGCGTGGGCACAAGACCCTAAACGACCCCCCTGGCATTATCAAGACAGAACGCGGTAGTGGCACGTCTTGTCCCGCAAGGCAAACACGTGGGATTCTCCAATACCACACGTAACCTCTACTCTAGCGACCTCAAAGGACAGAGAATTTACATCATGCATCCTTGACGCTATACCAGGCTGGGGTTGATTTTCCTCTGCATCCTCTCCCCCTTCTGAAACATCGGGGCCCGAGAATGAGGGGTACTGTTGGGAGGAAAATAAACCAACCTGAGGATAATGGTTGAAGATCACCATCCAGGTCCCTCCATGAAAGTGCATCTAGGCCCCCTAAGTGGGTTTTGGCTTATTGATGACAAAACGATTAAGGATCTAATATGTTTATCTAAGTTATGAACAGGTTTAAGTCTTAGTTGAGAAGACATATGACGTTTGACGCCCGTCGAAAAGAAAGGAGAAGCAACTAGGAGTACTCAATAGGATTTAAATTCTTTTATTTTTGAAATTGAGTCTAGGATAGCTGCTCTATTAAGAGGGTTGCATTTGATTGCTTGATTAGTGTCTCAATGCTCAAGATATCCTTTAGAACCAACAAGTTGAGAGACATACTCACCCACAGACACCGGGTTAGTTTTTCAAAAGGCTGAGTCCGGAGTCTCCGGTGTTCACCGGATACTCCGGTACTCAGTATTTAGTCCGAAGTCTCCAAGGTAGACTCCGGTAGAGGGTGCTCGGTTCCGATTTATTTTTGTTAAAAAAAAGGACCGGAGTCTCCGGTGTTCACCGGATACTCCAGTGCATGGTGAGTTTAAGGCCGGAGTCTCCGAGGGAGACTCCGCCAGAGGTCAATCGGTTAAGTCTTTATTTTTATTGAAAAAGACCGGAGTCTTCGGTGTTCACCGGATACTCCGGTAGGAGAAAAATGTTTTAACTGGAGTTTCCGAAGGAGACTCCAACAGGGGTGTCTCAGATAGTATTTATTCTTTTTTTATAAAAAGACTAAAGTCTCCAGTGTTCACCGGATACTCCGGTACCTGGAGAGGCCAGAGGGTCTGGCATGTCTCTGGCCTTAGTCTTTTTGAAAGCCCTGTCAGGACCGGAGACTCCGATGTTCACCGGAGACTCCGGTAACTTAACAGAATTGTAACGGCTAGTTCTGACACGTTCTGTGACCGTTCTGACACCGTTTTTGGATTTGGGGCTGGATACTCCGGTCAGGCCTGACAGAACAGTAACGGCTAGTTTTTGAGAGAGGGCTATAAATACTCCCACACCCCATGGCATTAAAGGCTTGCTGTTGCTGGTGAACTTTAGACTCCTTGAGCACTTTAAGAGCATTCAAAGTCCCTCCAACCACCTCTACTGTAAAGTTTGCAAAATTTAGTGAGTTTGGGTTTGGAGTGAGATTAAGCCACTTGAGCATTGAGTTCTTCCTCGAGCATTCGCTGTGATCTTTACTCTTGAAGCTTTGTGCTTCTAGACGGCAAGGCGTCGCTCGTAGAGCACCCAATCTTTGTGGAGTGCCATGGGAAGTTTGTAATCGACTTCAAATTGAGCAAGGAAATTCTAGCATGATCTTTGTGGTCGCTACAAGAGGATAGGGTTGGAAAAGACCCGGCTCTTTGTGAGCTCCTCAACGGAGACATAGGCACTTCTTAGTGAGGTGGCCGAACTCCGGGATAATCTCTCGCGTTCTTATTTGTGCAATTTACTCAATCGTGTGAATTTGTGAATTTACATATAAATTGCCTTAGTGATCATCTTGCTAGTATTATTTGTCGTTTTAGCTCTGTGATAACTAGTAGACATAGCTACAACTTTAGATTCTAGCTGCTCGCTTTAATTCGTAGCTATTCTTGATTTCCTGTATAGACCGAAGACTCCGAACTAGATCGGATACTCCGGACCAGACCAGAGTGTCCGGCAGATTTAATCCGCTGTTTTAGTTTTAATTTTCAGAAAAGCCTATTTACCCCCCCCCCCTCTAGGCACTTTCACTCCAGAACCTTGATCTCCGGACCTTTTGTTAAAAGCTCGATCTCTGATGTCATCAGATCCCTTCACGGTACCCCTTCGTACCTGTGAAGCCTTCCCTTGGCTCCGTCGGCTTGATCTCCTGAAGCCTCCGAAAACATGACCTCCCGATGTCTCGGTCCTCCAAAGCTTCGGCCTCCCGAAGCCCCACCCCTCCGGGATCCTACTTCCCAAAGCCTTCACTTCCTGGTTCCATGCCTCCCGAGGCCCCTGCCTCGGGCTGCTTGGGCCACCTTCCTGAAGGCAGCAGGGTGAGTCAGCAAGCCTTGTAAAAGAGCTGTCAGAAGGGGAGCACTGGTTGTGCTTTGCCTACAAGGAAGTGACCAGCATTAAAGGCCTAAGCTAATGGACGCCGCTTTGACACCCTGGCGTGATGGAGGCTATTCTGACACCTTGACAGTGCAGCGCTGGGCCGCAATCAGCGACCGACTCGCCCCCTTTAAGGGGTAGGCACCACGATAATTACCACGATAGATATTTATCTTCCCGATAGGGTAGAAGGTAGTTATCCGGGATAAGGCCCAGTAATTTGGTCAGATCCCGGATATTTGTGCATTATGATAACTTGTACGCCAAGCTATGCACAACCCTATAAACAGGAGGCCTAGTCCTCGGGACACAGCGAGAGAGAACGGGCAAGACAGCAAAAAAAAAGACACAAAGGTGAAAACACACCAAGTCCCGCTGTGATACTCCTCCCAGAGTGATTCATTTTTCTACCATCAATACATCGTGGTGTTCTTTCCTCTTAAACTTTGTCTCCAAGCTTGAGTCTTCTCCTTAGAAGAAACTCTCACCGTACTTGCTGGGGCAAGACAAACTCTTGCTCCAACAGAACTCATTACTAATTATAGAGTAGTAGTACAAATCAATTAATAAACATGGGCAGCAGAAGTAAACAATCTAGCTGCAGCAGAAGTAAACAATCTAGCTCTCCAATCAAACAAGCAACAGTTTATGTTCAATTATGCTCCTTTGGTAGAGGTTTGGTTTATGTTCACCTCTCAAGAATCAGTGAGATGGATGCCCTTGTCCATCACAGTCCGCATGTGGTCGGGGTTCTTACCTCTAGCTTCATTAAACATAATGTTGGGCCTAATTACAGAGCCATCAACTTCAATAGGGAGGGAGTGTTGGTTGATGCTGATAGGATTTCTACTAGACTACTGGATTGCGGAACACATATCGGGAGCAATCAAATCCTTTGGTAGGTTGTTGGTTTGGGAGAGGGAAAATGACTATCTTGCTGATATCCTTATTAAATCAAGATTCACGAACCTTCAGGAAGTTCCTCGTTTTATTGTGATCATCGAACGGGGTGGCTTTTAGGGGTATTCTTGGTCTATCCAGTGTGAAATTGTGTACCAGAATCTACTTGGTATCCTGCCTCAAGATGAAGACTTGACTTCAGATGACAATGGGGGACCCAATCAACCTTTCCATGAGCATCACAATCAATTTGTGCAAGGGTCAGTCCAGTTCCTTCCCCTCTAGCCAGTAGCGCAGTAGTGGGATCTTAACGTAGTCCCTAGTGATGTTTGCCCAAATGAGGTAAATGTAGAAGTTGCTACTCTAATTCTAGAAATAATTGATCTGTTCATGCAGCCTAATGATCAGAATAATGAGAATCAAGATATGCAAGTTGATGGTGACAATGATGACAGTGGAGTTAGTCTTTCTCTCTCACTGGCTTTGGCTGCCTCAGGCTCTTTAGCAAATTCAATTCACAACTTTGAAGTGCTACCTGACCTCAATGCTCCTATCTAGAAGCACAGCAGTAGGTGCACTAGATTGAAGTTGAACTGCCAGTATTTTTGGCAGAGGATAATAAAGTGAATGAGTTAATGGAGGCTGAACTTGCCTTAGAAGCGCAACAAGTTGACAATCTAGGGGGTGAAGCTTATAATCTAAATTTGCAAGTTGGTGTAATGCAACATGAAAATATCCTGGCAGCGGATCCTGTTTTCGAGACTTTTATCATAATATGGACAGCTCTTGGAACCCTCTTTCTCTTTCAGACAACAGCAAGACTTGGGAACATTTAGTTTCTCCAATGGGCTCTAACTCTTCTTCTACAAGTGTTCCTCCGGGCTGGGTTCCCTTCCTAGATGTATCTTTATCCTCTTCTCTTTATTATGGTTGAGCCAATGATTTCTTATCTTCAAAAGCTTGGGAATTCTTTCAGCAGAATTCAATCCCTAATGAATCTATAGATCTTTTAATTCTCAATAGTTTTGTGCAGATAGAAGAACTAACTTGTCATGAATAGACTCACAAGGATTTGGGTTTACAAGATCATGTCACACCCAAAAGAAAGAGAAGTCTGGGAAATTCCACTTTGCCTCTTGTGGAAACAGAGGTAAGAAGAAACAATAGAATTAGAATAATGAATGCTGGGTTCAAGAAAAACTCATGTGCTGATAAAATCTGTTTTGCTTACTCTACCAAGCCTCCCATCATTTCATCTAGAGTGATTCGGAGCTTGGGTGAGGTCTTTTGCAAGACAGCTCCAACAAAGTAGACTGAAGATAATATAAATAAGAAGAAATGGTACAACTATCTAGTGGGGTCTTCCAGAGCTTTTTCCTCCAAAGAAGGTTATTCTTCTGAAGCCAGCCCCTTAAAGGTGGATGAGACCAAAAGAAGTAAAAAGGATGCTGATGGAGATGCCAACAGGAAATTCAAGAAGTGAAGCTTGATGCTTAGCTTCAATAGTTTTTGGCCATCCTAAAGATGTTCTTCTTTGACATTTCTATAACATTGTCATGTATTTGGAAACATCTGTCTTAACTATGTGTATTAATAGTATCTACCTACATGTTAAGCATGTGGGTGTCAAGATTCCCTCTATCTATATCAATGAAACAAACATTTATATCTTTGCACAGAAAATGGAATGTTCTGTGTTATAATATTAGGTGCATCAATGTTGATTGGTAAATGGAATGCAATTAGAATCATGATCTCTGAAATTCACTGTGATGTCATTTTGTGAGACCATGTGATGAACCACTGGATGTTTTAGTGAAATTGGCAAAGGCAAAGTGTTAATTCGTAAAATTTGCAATATGTTGTTGCTTGATATGCTTCTGGTAGCATAACATGATTTGTATTTTTATATGTACAACATACTCATATGAGTGATGTTGTACAGATTGATGTGAGCCAAGTTTGTGAAACTTGTGTTCGGAGTTCATTGTTGGTTTTTGTTCATGTTCATGTGTCGTCCTGAGGGAGAACATGATCAGTGACAGGGACTGGGACTAGGTTCAGGGAGGAACTAAGGTCAAGACTGTTAGGAGGTCACGTGAGACGTTCAGGCTTGGGAACACTACACGTGAAGACGTGGTCACTTGTCGTGGTCACTGGGAACACTATACGTGAAGACATGGTCACTGGTCGTGGTCGGGCTGCGGTCTGACTAGATGAAGATGTGGTCAAACGATGTGGTCATTTGAGTACATGGTATGGTGGGGTTGTGGTCTGACCAGACATGTGTGTGACACGTGGAAGTCACAGAGTCATGTTCCATAAAGAGTCAAGGTCGAGTTGGGGAAGAACTCGAGCTGGTTTGGATTCAGTTATGAAAAGGATGTCGGTTATTTGGTAGTTCGTGTCCTGTTGGGATATGACTAGGAAAAGGACTAGGCTTGGTGTTGGGCTTGGTAGTATAAATATGAAGGGGTTGTGGCTCATAAGAAAAATGAGAACAACAGGGAGAACAACCTAGAGAAGAACTTAGAGCTTGCATCTAGGGTTTTGGGATTTTGTGGAAATCCTTGTAAAGGTGCTGTGTATGCACCTTATAAACTCATCTACATAAAAAAAGATCATATTCAGTAAGATGATGAATTGAAATTTTGATCTTGATCACTGTTCTTCATTTGTGTTTTGCTGCCACTTTCAGATTTCATGGATCTTCTACTCCATCGTGGTAAGACTTGATTGAGTTCATCCAAAGTCATCCTAGAGCATCTTGGTAAGCCTCTGAAAGTTTTGATTGTTCGGAAATTTGTAATTTTTTATTAATAATGGATTAGGGTTTAATCAATTTGCATTTCTCATTACTATGTAGGACAATCTGCTTGCGAATATCATATCTTTAGATCTACACATCCAATTGAACTAATTCTTATCATGTTGGTTGCATATTGACGTCTAGTATCTACAGTTAAGATTCAGGGAAATTCAATGGATGGGTCTTTCTGTAGATCGATTTTAGTGACGTAAGACCAATCTATCTAGAACTTTGAAAATTAGGTTTTTAGCTTCCGTACAATCATTCACCCCCCTCTGATTGACATCTTTTAGAGTTATCAATCCTACACATTTGTATTGAAGAAACCAAAAGGCATCATTTTGATTAGGCCTATATTAAAAATTTCTATACTACAGACTTGGATTGTTTTGAGCTTCAGTCTTCCAATGGGGCTTCTGGGGGGAGGGCTCCTGATAATCTGGAAAAGTTCTCGCTTTGTGGGTAATAAAATCTTCAGTAATGATTTCACTCTTTCCATTAAGTTCATCTCGGTCCATTTTGTGGATTGTCTTGTTGTGGGAGATTTTAATCTCACCAGGTCTCCTTCTGATAGAAATAAATGTGGTGGTACTTTAATGAAACTATTAGTCATCTCAGACTTGTTGAGCTCCCTCTCAAAGGGAGATCATTTACTTGGTCTAATAACTAGCTCTCACCTCTACTAGTCAGATTAGACTGGTTTTTCACATCTTTTGCTTGTGCATCCACTTATCCGGGTACCTCTGTCATTTCCCTCTCTAAAGAAACATTTGATCATGTACCTTGCCTTGAGCATCAACATTGATATCCTTTCCTCCAAAATCTTTCTCTTTGAAAATTACTGGAAGGAGCATGACCAATTTTTGCAGATTCTTTGGCATGGGTGAGCAGTCCCCACTAATAATTCTAACAGGGCAAAAGGAATTGTGGCCAAATTCAAAAACCTAAAGAGTGGTCTGCAAGCATTGGTAGAAGAATCTTTCTAGTCTGGCTGCTTCCATATCTAATACAAAGTTTATCATTCTTCTTCTGGAGACATTGGAGGATTTCAACGATTTCTCTTTGCTGGAATGGAATTTTAGGGATATTCTTTAGGAGCATTTGGCACATTTGTTGGCCCAACAGAAAATCTGTTAGAAGCAAAGAGGAAGTTTGAATTGGGTTAAGTTTGGTGGTGAGTGCACCAAGTTTTTCATGCTAATGCTACTATCAAGCATAGGAGAAACTCTATTATGTCACTGACATATTCTATGGGTAATATTCATACCTCTCATGAGGATAAATCAAAATTGTTATGGGATGCCTACAAAGATCATCTTGAAGCTTCTAAGTTTACTAAAATGTACTTTGATTTGTCTAGCCTCATTGCTCCCAGAAATGATCTGGAGTGGATTGAATTCCCTTTCACTACGGATCAAATTGACAAGATTGCTTTTAGTCTTCCTTCGAATAAGTCTCCTGGACCGGATGGATTTAATGGATTTTTCTTGAAAAAATATTGGCACATCATTGCTCAGGATTTTTATGATTTATGTCAAGATTTTTGGGAAAGAAATATTAATGTTCAAAGCATCAATGTGTCTTTCATTACACTGGTGCCAAAAAAAGGATAATCCAAGTCATGTTGGGGACTATAGACCCATTTCTTTACTTAACTCCTCTATTAAGCTACTCACAAAATTTTGGCTTATAGGCTTCAAAAGGTTATTATTCAGCTAATACATAGAAATCAGAATGGTTTCATTAAGGAAAGATTCATCCAGGACTCTTTGGCTTGGCCTTTTGAATACTTGTACATTTGTCACTCCTCCAAAAAAGAAATTGTGCTGTTAAAGTTAGAATTTGAGAAATACTTTGAGAAGGTAGAGCATCAAGTTATTTTGGATATTCTCCTTATATGGGTTTTGGTTGGCACTAGATTTCCTAGATCTCTAATATTCTGAAATCTAGGACCTCATCTATCCTTGTTAATCAGGTGACAGGTAAAGTTTTTCATTGTAAAAGAGGAGATAGGCAAGGTGATCCACTCCCCCCCCCCCCCCTTCCTCTTTGTTTTAGCTGCTGATCCCCTATATAGTATTTTGAACAAAGCCAAGAAAATGGGTCTGCTGCATCTACCCATTCAAGTTGGCTAGACAAGACTTTCCAGTGGTAGAATTGCTGATGACATTCTTCTTGTGCTCCAAGCATGTCCAAAGCAATTATTTGTTCTTAAGGCAATGCTCAATACCTTTGCTATCTCCACAGTGTTAAAAATAAATTACAGTAAGTCTGTCATGATTCCCATAAATGTTACATATGAGATAATGGAGATTCTATCAAGGACCTTTAATTGTCAGAAAGGGACTCTACCCTTTACTTATCTTCGGCTACCTTTGAGCATCACTAAACAAATATTGGAACACTTTAGACCTCTCATTAAAAGGCCTAAGAGAAGATTGATTTGTACCTCAACCTTTCTAGCCCAAGCTGGTCATCTTGAAATGGTTAATACTATTTTTATCTTCGCGGTCATTATTTTACATGTGTAATCTTAAAATTCCCTCTGCTGTAATAAAACAAATTGATATGTATAGAAGGCATTATCTATAAAGGGGTTTAGATATATATGGCAAAAAACCAGCTTTAGCATTGTGGAAAATGGACTTCAGGCCAAGACAGGAAGGCATGATTGGTGTCATAAAGTTAAGAACTCATAATGAGACTCTTCTTCTTAAGAACCTTCACAAATTTTATGACAAGATGGATTTGCCTTGGATACACCTTGTTTATGACAACTATTACACCTTGTTTATGACAACTATTCCAGGAAAAGGGTCTTTCTGGTAACGAGATATTATGAAGCTACTTGACACTTTCAAAGGTATTGCTTCTCCCCTTGTTGGAAATGGAAGTTCTGTTCTTATTTGGGAAGACATATGGGGTGTCTTTGTTTCTCTGCACTCTTTCCCCAAGTTATTTCCTTTTGCTAAGGATGAAAGAATCACTCTTCATGTGGTCTCACAATTGAATAATCTATCTGTGGCTTTCAATATCCCTCTTTCAGTTCAAGCTTACCAGCAGTTTCAGGATCTCCAAGGGCACCTTTCTCTTTTTAAATTTCAATAATTTGAATGACTCCTAGAGCTATATTTGGGGAAATGCCTCGTATTCTGCCAGCAAAACTTATAAAATTCTTGTTGGTCATAGGCCATTCATCCAATTTTCAACTGGAATTGGAAATCATGTTGTCAGATGAAGCACAAAGTCTTTTTTGGCTGCTTTTAAAGGATAGGCTTAATACTGGGGAGCTCCTCTGTCAGAAACAACATGTACCTTCCTTTGTATACCTGTGATCTCTGTATTTTTTAGATGGAAGAAAATAGATGGCATCTCTTCCTCTCTTGTAATTTTGCAAAGAATTGCTGGCCTTTACTTCATCTACATTTTAATCTCAGTGCTACATTGATTTAGAATTTTAGAAATTTTAGAAAGAAGCTTGTTGTCTCTTTTGCAATGGAAATCATCACTCTTATGTGTTGGAGTATTTGGTCGATTAGGAATGATTAATGAAGCTACTCCTACCATCCAAACTGTATGGGTTTTCTTCAAGAAGGAGTTTGCTCGGGTTATACATCGAGCCAAAGAGCCTAGAGTGGATTTAATGAACCAATGGCTTGCATCTTTAGAATAACTTGTGTAGAACTTCTTCTTTTTTTGGCTTATAATTTGGTCTTGTACTCTCTTTCTTTCTTATTAATATATAACCAGTAGGGGAAGATCCTACTATTTCATAAAAAAAAAGCAACATTTCATGTTGACGTTGCATTAGTACATTGATTGCCACAACATGTTCTCAATAATAACAAAGCTACAAGGTATAGACTATGTAATGTTGCATGATAGGGATAAAAATGAATTGAGTAGAGAAATTGGATCTTTATGGCAAAGGCCGGTAAGAGCTAAAATGGCTTACTTGTACAGTAGTATGCTAAGAAAGCAACTTGCTAAATCTAAACAACAAATCCACAGGAACATTTAATCAAAAATTCAACTGGAGAGATGTAATCAATTACATATTTGGTCATGTGTCTAGAGATGTAATCAACTACAGATTTGGTTAGAAAGACCAATGCTTACTGGAAGATAGGAAGAACAACACACAATACAACAGTAGCTTGAGAGGCTATAAAGATGTAGCAAGCAGAACATCTAAACAAAACTGAGGTAGTCATCTTTACCATTAACTCCATTAGGCATCCATAATACACACGCTTTGATCCTCCTCATGTTTGACCTACACATAAGACTACAAAATTATAGCCAGTCTTTAGAACATTTATAACAAACTATTTCTAACAGAATATTTATTGTACCTTCATTTCTAGAAATTCATATAGCCAATCTTTACCACAAACAAGAGCTTAAAGTTTTGTGGCATCATTGAGCTTCGATTGTCACTAAGAATCCGACCGCCGGCCACAGCTAAATGCAGATTCTAAAGAAACAATGCTTAGCAGTGTTGCCAGGAAATCACATGTTGTAGTTGATAGCACATGGTATTTGTTGGCATTTGTTTTCCACTAGCTCAAAATTTCAAACCTCTTATCGGTTCTCACAAATTTTTCTTCTAGATATGCTCAAGCTCTAACTTTGGAATACGCCTCCCTCTCCTCTAGGATCATTGAACAAATTCTTCTTCTACTCTTCTTTTCCCAAGGATCAGTGAACCCAAAGTACTCCCGGCTGCAGTAACGCAAGGCGAGTTTGCATTATTTCTCCTGAGAAGCTTTTCATATTCCTCAAAAAACTTGGTGAACCATTCTTTAGCCAAGGTTGCACTTGTGTTGATGTCAACAAAGTGCTCACACACCTTCTCGTAAAAAGTCTAAGAAATCCATTTTCATTGATGTATGAGTATTGTTGGTAATAACAAGGTTCATGTTGTAATTGCCCCAATACTTACCAAACTTTGGATCCATATCACTAGACGAATCCTTTAGAACCTGATTAACTTGCCATTCTGAATTTCTTAGTCATTGGTGGATACAAAGAACATTGTGCCACAACAATTGAGATTTAGGACTCCTATCCACCGAGAATGCTTTTGCAGCCTTTTCAAAAGCTCCAAGAAACTCACCAATAGCCACAACAGTAGTCCACTCTACGTCGGTTGGTGATGCTTCTAGTTGTGATTCAGTGTATCTCTTCAAGAAGACCTTATACTTGATAGCCTCAACAACCATGTCACGTGACAAGTTCCAATGGTTTGGAAAATCAAGAACTAAACCGGCCTTTGGAGCAAGACACACACTTTTGGCAATCTCATTAAAAGTTTGGATTCGCCTTGGTGATGAATTCTCGTATCATCTCTATTCACTACTACAGAAATCCCAATCAGCGATTACGTATCAGTTCTATTTGGTTAGCACCGATAGTGATAAGTGGGCCTGATCGAGAATAGTGCACATAGCCAATTTCTCAACTTGGACAATGGTTTACGGGTCTCTAAAACTACTATAAATTTGTGTAGCTCCCATAATTAATCTGCAATCCATTGATTTGGTTTGGCCCAAAAAGCTTGAGTAGAATTTGAATTACAATTCTCCCAAATTGTCAACTTTTCTAAATTGCATGAGTTTTAAGGCCTCAATTTAGTTCCCTAAAATCTGGAAAAATTCACTAATATCCATCATACCTTATGGACTAATTTCTAAAATTATCTCTAGCCTTAAGTTGTTTCTTGAATTTGTGAGTTCCTTTACAATGCAACATTTCACATTAACTTTAACATTTTATGTTAAATTTCAATTTTATTCAAAAATGCTCACAAATTAAACATGATTCACATGATGCATATGAGTGCTCCACAACATGCATGATAATTTGGGCTATGACAGGTGGGCTCAACCACTATCGGATAACGACTCGGGTGGCTGATACATCGAGGCAGTTAGACTGGTCGAATTGGATTGAAACATCTGACCACTTGAGAGTCTTTGGTATGCTCGATCAACCTTCGATTTCAAACACCTTGTGAGAAGGCCAAAATAACCGAAGAGTTCATCACCTTTGGAATTGTATTCCTGATATTGGTGAACCTCTTAATGAACTTCCGTAGAGTCTAATTTGATTCCTGTCAAGGCGATGTAAATCATTTTCCTTTCTAGTGTGATCGTAAGTTCCTAGGAAGTTTGCTAAGAAAAGATTGCATAGGTGCTCCCATGAGTAGACCGATTCTTGTGGTAAGTTTATCAGCCACGATCAAGTGGACCCTTCAAGTACTATGAGGAGGTAGTAGTATAAACTTAGAGGAACTCCATTGGATTGGTGCTCCCATCATACTTCTCGATGGAGCTAGGCTAGAATCTGCCTGGCCAGTGGACAACCTGGAGGTCGAGTGTGAATGCTCGATATCTGGTCACCACGACAGTACTCCTCTGATAACGGTGGCCCTGACCCATGGAAATCATGAGAAGGAGGCTTTTGTAGGGGAGGTCTAGCCTCTTATTTCCGATCTGATGATGAGTGTTGACTACCTTGACATGCATGACCATGGGCAATTGAAGCCTCATCCTGCTGCTATACTCTAGCCCGCTATCTCTTGCATCCAGCATGCACCAGTCTAAGAGCCTAAGGGAGGGGTTCAGATAGGAGTGATTTTATCACACCTAGTTTTAACAGGCAAAACCAAGTGCAGCTTATATGTGCCCAGGAAGTTTAACACACATAAGGATATCATAGGTGAAGTAACAAAAGTAATACTTTAACTTACAGATGTTCAACACTTACATAAAAGACTTCACCTAAACAACTCTATTATCTAAACGACAGCAACCTAAACAATGGCAGCGGGACGAAAGCATCGGTAACAAAGCACTCCATAGGCACTGACTGGGGAACATACTCCTAGAACACCAGGTCGTCATTTTGAAAGTCTTGAAAGTCCTCCACTGGGCAGCATATGTATTGTGTGAGATTGCAAGGGTGAGCACATGGAGTACTCAGTAAGTGTGGAAAAATAATTATATGTTGGCTTTTAACAATAACAGGCTAACACATGGTATATGCGAGTAAATAAAAGATATTTAGACTTAAAAGCATTAAGCAATTATTAAGTGAATATAACCCAAACCACCCAACAACCATCCATCCAAAGGTAACCATACAGTACCTCTTGTACCAACAAGGCCATGACCGTAACCATAACCCATATCCAAAATCAACTAATCATGTGAGGATCTAAGTTTCCCATAACCATGGGCACGGCTGTTATAACAGTTTTTACACTTTGCAGAGGTTGTACAACTTTCCCACGAGTCATGATTTCATCACCTGCAAGCAGATGACTGAAGTCTCCATGTTGCAATGCCGGCCAAGCATTATACACACGCCAGCGATGTGTTGCCAGGAGATCACTACGAAGCCTTTACAAAGAATTCTCCCAGTATGTGTCACCAACACTCCAGGTTTCACCGCTAGGTGCTACCACCTAGAAGCCCCCTCTTGTGTCCTGTGGTTTCTAAGAATTAACTTCTCTCATCCACGCCTCCCATCTGGCCCACACAACACTGGAAGAACCCTAATTAATCGATTAATCCTACTCATATCAGTTTCGTGTTTGTACGGAACTTCTCGGGTTGTTGCTCCATGAATCGGTCCTTAATTAGGTCACTTGAGCAAACACTAAACCAACCACTATCACCAACATCCCTATGCTCAAGGCCTAAGGTTCCATGTTACTCTAGACCATTAACAAGTTAACCACCATTGTTGCATATGTTCATTAGTCAAGATTATGACACTTCCTAGTATCCCAAAAGCATGGCTAAGTAATCTACCCACCAAAAATACCCAGCCATAAACTATCTAGGTTCCAAGAGATGATAAGGAAAAATCTAGGGAAAACCCTAACATAGGTGACTATCCATCAAGTTGATATACATTGCATGAAATTTTGTAAAACAAAACATTTAAGATATAGGTTCAAGATGATCAAGGACACTTGCCTTCTCCTTGCTTCTGCTCAGTGTACTCTAACTCTTGATCTTGACATTCTTCAAGTTGATCCGGGGTATTGTCGACAAATCGCACAATTACCGGCAAAGCACACAAATAAATCACACTAAGAATAGAGCATGAAATAAAAGAACAACAAGAAAAGATCTATCTAGAAAGATAGAGCTCAGGGAAATGAATCTAACGGCGAAAGAATCACTCAAAACAGAGCTACAACGAAAACGATACACTAAAAACAAGATTATAGTTTATTTTATAAAAGAAAAGGGCTAATTTGTAATTAACAGAAAGTATAGGGACCTTTTTGTAAGAATAGAGGGACCTATATGTAATTTTGGAAAAGTTAAGGGACCTAATTGTAAAAATATAGGAATCGGATGGCTCGAAAGCTTGTACACCAGGTGCAGGGCAAACGATGATGGGAAATGGACTTGGTGCACGAGCTCTCCGAAGGACATGGCGGCGGAGTACACAGAGATAGCGGCGCTCGTCCGAAATTATGCCGAATCAGCGCTCTCGCTCGCCGGCTATGTCGGTGAGTAGCTAAAAACGAACGGGGAGGAAGCAATGGCGAACTCACCTAGGGCCTCGGAAGAGGTGACGGACCACTGGAGAAGCTTAGCGAGGAGCGGCGGCAGCTACGGATGGTGGAGCTCCGGTGCAAAGGCTCTCCGGTGACTAAAACGACTCGACGAGTTGGGGAAATAGATCGGTGAGCTTTGGGGAGGGTATAGGGGCACCTATTTATAGGCGAGGAGGATTGGGGAGGCCAAATCAAGTTTGGTTGAGATTTATGGTGGTGGCGGTTCAAATCCAAGCTTGATCTCTTCGTTTAAACGCGGTTCGCTGGAGATAGGGCCGGCAATCGGTCATGCAGATCACGGAGACCATACCCCGCGAACTTCTCGAAGATCCCTCGTTCGGTTTGAGTGTTGATTTGACGGACAGCGCGATCGAGCTTGGGATGGGCTCCGACTCAAGGAAGGAGATGAATCTGACCCGCGGGGTACACATGTCAGCGACTCAGGCGAAAGCGGCAAGGCACAGGGTGCAGGAAGAAGGCGAAAAATGTCTAGGCGTGGGCGCTTCCACTGTCGTGGAGCTACGGCTGGGCTGAAGTGGGAGAGGAGGAGGCAAGCCAGCTGGTGAGCTTCGGCGAGGAGGCGAGCTGGGCTGAAACCAAGGCGCGGCCCACGCGGAAGAGAAGGGAAGGAGGAGAGAAGGCCGGGCTGCTGGAGAGTTGGGTTGAGGGAGAGGGAAGAGAGGGAGAAGGCAACCCGGGTGGGGTTTATCTTTTTCCCTTTTTATTTCTTTCCTTTTCTATTCTTTGCTAAATTCTTTTCTAAAGCAAAAACGAACAAACAAAGACAATCAAATAAACCCTAAATACCTAACTCCACCATGAGTGCATTCAAACAAATATATCAAGTGTCAAATTGCATTTTCTTTTATAAAATAGGTTTTATGCTCCTTGGTAATTCGACAAGGATTGTATTCTAATTACAAAAAAGAACAAATCTTTTATTACAAACCCTAATTAAAATCTAGAATTTTAGGAATTGAAAATTTGAAAAATCAGGGTGTGACAGATTTGGAGCTCTCCAGACATTGTGTTGTGCCAAAAGCGAATTGTTGGCCATCGCCAAATGAGCCAAAGAGTATTCAAGAAGGCGATGGTGTGTGATTTTCCTAACCTTGATTGTGACTGGGAGTCAGAGTGAGGGGCACTGATTGGATTGAACCCCTCGGTTGTAGGACATCATCATTTGTTGTGGCAGTATTATTGTTATTTCCAACGTTATCACCTTGCTGATCATCATCGTGATCGACAGAAAGCACGTTAACTTCATAATGCTCCTCCTCATCATCATCAGAGGAATTATCGAATTATGTAAATCGAGGTTCGTCCTCGGGGATCTCCCACTCCGAATAATCAATTCTTCAATAGTGGGCACTACTGGAAGTTGGGACTACGATAGTAGTCGAATCTTCTGGCTCCTAGTCCATATGATTGCTGAAGCAATCATCTTGATCAGAAGTCACATGAACTTGCTGAGTGAAAGTTGTCATAGGAGGTTGAGAGATCTCCGGTAGTTTGTTGGGTTTGACATAGATATCGGGTCTGAAGTCACTGTAGGACTCGAGATCTGTGTAGCCCATTGTTAGAGATTTGACATGCTCTGATGACGACCGACATACTTGTATCCCCACGAACAGCGCCAACTATCAATGATTAGTAAATTGATAGTGTCAAGGATTTATACACAACTGTCTATTGCTTTATGATACCAAAAATATGGTTACATGCATAGTCATCGAAGATTATCGAGTAGAGAGACACATAGTTATACAAGTTTAGGCCCCTGAGTTAGGTAACAGCCCTATATCCTGTCTTGCCTTGATTATCCTTGGTGTTAGAGAGTACAATATGATGTATAGATGGATCTATCCCTAAGAACTAGGTGGATTTGTATGTGTCCAAGGCTTAAAATCTAGTGGGGATTGCTTTTGCTGTGGATCTTCAATGGGTGTTGTTCTTCTACTCAACTAGACTTTCTTCAATGGGTGATATATCTTGGACGTGCCTTTCTACCCACATTATATAGTCGGGGGAACTCAGGTATAACCTACCTAGACTCCTCCGGACGTAATCTTTCTAGATCGTTAGACTCCCAAATATTTAGGAATCCTTCCTGAATAATAGACAACTTCCTTATTCGGTATGATTAGTTTTCTTATACTTTACCTCCACACCTTACTTTGTAGCTGCTATGACTAGCCCTGTATCGAGTAAGATGTAGACGATCCTCAAATACCTTCCATAGATATATGGAATATATATCTCGTCAGATAGCTAAATACTTATTTAATAAGTAGGGATACCTGATGGTTGCATAGTATGTATCGAAGATAGAGACATAAATTTTTATACAGGTTTAGGCCTTCATTAGGATAACATCCCTACACCCTAATCTCAGGAACAGATGTTACAATGGGGGGGGAAGGGGGTATTTAGATCTAGTCATAAGGCTCTGGGCAAATTTCTTCATGTTCAAGTCTTGGAAGGCCTAGTCGGATGATTCTAATATCTGCCATGGATCTTCACTAGGTGTCTCTGGTTCTTACCTGACAAGGCTTGCTCTAGGGTTTCACAACTTCAAAGTTCTTGAAGGCGCGAGTTGACTTGTAATATCTTGCATGTTGTTGGTTATAGAAAGGTGTTCCTTCGATGTACCCTTCCCCTCCTTTTGCAGTTAGGGGCGAGGCAGTCGTATCCTACTTGGACTCCTTCGAGCATAATCTTCCTGAATAGCAATTCTCCAGAATATCTAGGAAAACCCTTCCAAATACAGGGTTAGTTTTCTTATCAGATATGATTAAGCTACTCCTAATGCCTTGTTTCTTATGTGACGTATAAGAGAAGAGATAGATCAAGAAATTGATGTTAAGAAACAAGCTCTCAATGCATGCATGTGTTTTGTTAGTTTATTGAGGACTCTCAAGACAATTTATTGTCTCACACTTATCTAGAATTACTCAAAGAGCTAGATTCTTTCATAAAAAATAAGCTCATTCTCTCTCATCTTTAAATTTCTTTCCACGTTATCTTTTTGCTTATGTGGACATCTAATTAATGTCTAAGAAACCATCATTGGGAGTGGCCTTATATACCAGATATTTTATCACATGCCTTAATTACTGCATGGTGGTTGTGAACCATCATGGATACCTTTTATAGATATACAATATTTATTGTAATATATAATAAATAATTATATATCCTAGTTACTTACCTTTGTCGTCGTCCCTTGTCAGGTTTTGGCATCCCGAGTAGAGCCATGTTAGGTGTTTTGAGGACTTCAATGTACTAATGTGGCCCTGGATGAAATCTAGCATCATTTCCTAGGCAGTTAAACTATGAGTCTTGAGTACCTTGATGAAGTCAACGATAGGGATGACAATCGGGTACGACGAGTATGGGTAGTGCTCACTCATATCCGTACTCATCGATTTTTTATCCACCCGTGGGTATACCCACGAACGCCCGCGGGTGAAGAGTCGACCATGGGTACCCGTTACTCGTGGGTATATCCATTACCCATGGGGCGCCGTGGTGACATGCCATGACAAGGCGGCGTGGTGGCGTGGCGGCGGCAAGATTGGGCGTTGGGGTGGGCTGGGGTCGGGCGACGCGGCAAGGTGGCGGGGGTAGGCACAGGGCGACAGCGGCGAGACAGGACTGGCCGGGGGGTGCGATACGAGGTGGCAATGGCAAGATAAGGCAGCGACAGCACGACGGGGTGGGCCAGGATGGGGTATTTATATGATGTAAAATGTTATGGTTTAGAGGTGAGATATTTATATGATGGGTATACGAGTTTCGTGGGTATGGATATGCCTTACCCATACCCGTATTCGTTTACCCATCAGGTAGTATTTTTTACCCACGAATATACCCGTGGGTACTATTTGCTACCCAGACCCTACCCTATTCACGTATTTACCCACGGGTAAACAGGTAATCAGGATAAATTGCCATTCCTAGTTAACGAGTACGAGTTGCTAGCTCACCTCAAGAGGTTCTTGGCAGTTTGCACTTGGTTTTGCCCAGACACAATTGTACTCAAGCACACCCAAGGCAGGGCACTCATAGTAGAGTCATTGTTTATGCTATCCTGACCACGACAACTTTGTTAT
Organism: Phragmites australis; assembly: GCF_958298935.1. Taxonomy (NCBI): domain Eukaryota; kingdom Viridiplantae; phylum Streptophyta; class Magnoliopsida; order Poales; family Poaceae; genus Phragmites; species Phragmites australis. The sequence continues at coordinate 12,375,455 of NC_084936.1, read as the reverse complement.
AATATTATGCACTCAAGCAAGGTCCTCACGGAGGCAGAAGCTGACGGAATCCGCCACTCTTGTAGTTGAAAAATGCTTCAACCGGTAGAGGTAGAGAAAGAGGAGTACGAGCAGCTTCACTCTCACGAAGGATTCACATAGGTGAGCGAAAATACTCAACATTGTAGTAGAGTTGGGGTCGAGGTTGATGAGCTTGATACTGTAAAAATTGAGTATTTCTTTGAAGAAATCTAACACAGAGAGATGAAAGCTGTAGTGGATGAAGACCTCGAACACCGCATTCTCTCTGGTCATAGAGATAGGAAACTTTTCTCCCTCAGCTTGCCTCTAAGAAATTAGACTCTTAGGTTGATTAGTTCTTCATTCTGCATCGTGATGTACATACTATTCAGTTTACTCCGTTGATCTTGTTTCGTACAGGACATTCCTGCGACCTTTTGGTATCTGCACAGGACATTCCGATGAGATTGTTTACCTACGGCACATTTGGGCTTTTGGCCAGTGCGGTGTCATGATCAGAGGACATCACGATGCAGCATTTCCTACAGTTCAGATCTTCCCTCCTGAATAATATCATCGCTGGACATCCACTTTTCTCGTGGCGAAGCTTGGGCATACATCTCATGCCATTTCTTCCATGTCTGCGGTTTTGTGTCACGGCAGGTGCGTGTGAGCGCGCCTCCCTTGTTTTATTGACGATAATGGGTAATGTCCCAGTGCGATGAATGGATTTTCAGTCATGAGACCAGCGCATTCCCGTGATTTTATATGGTTTGGGATCATCTCTTCCTCGTATATACAGTACCGATGTAAAATTAGAAAAGACAATGGTCCCATCCATCAACATAGGTTTCTGTTCATTTCTTTTCACAAAATGTATTTCCGTCGGGCATGGAGATTAAGGTTGTATGAAACTAACAGAATAGTATAGGCATCGCGGCATCGACCATAGTGTGCATAGTATTAATGTGTCAGGAATAAGAAAGAGAATAGCTGTGTGGGTGCTTATAAACATCGAGAAGAGAAGTAAGATTGATGATGGCAAAAATAGATAAAAGACAATTAAAACTACATAAACGTCTAATACTTTACAAGTGGACAGAAACTATGTGCCTTATATTTTTAAAATAAATGGAGTACTTTAATTTTTTTTATCGGAACAACGTAGGGCTACTGCTACCCTCTCGCAGAGCTGTCATCGGAGTTGGCCGGAACGACAGCCGCGCTATGTGTTCTGATCAGAGTTGAACCTGAATCTTGCCGCTCCTCCCCGAATTGTTTGCATGCTTTGATACTATTTGTCTAGAGAAGCCTTAGTGACTGCCGTTTTAAATGGCTTGCGGCTGGTTCTCACCATACATGACATGGATAACGTGCAGTGACGGTTCCAAGTCAAAAACTAGAATAAGTTTTAGAAATCTATAATTATTTTATATATATTGTAAAAAACTACAATTTTTAGTATTTATTTCAAAAATATATAATTATTTTGGTAAATATTAAAAAAATATAACTTCCTTACTGCGAGTCCACCTGTCATCCTCTGGCAATAGGTGGGCTCACGGTTGATCCTCCTATTATATGTTACAGAGGATGATATGTGGACCCATAGTGCGAAAATTGTAGTTTTTTTAACACGTGTCAAAATAGTTATAGGTTTTTAAAATGGACAGCAGAAGTTATAGTTTTTTACAATATATATCAAAATAATTGTAGATTTTTAAATTTTACTTAAAAACTATAGGGACTATCTCTTCTTCTTTCTCTTCTTTTATTTTTCCTCTTCTCGCTTTATTATGACAAAAAAATTAGGGAACAGGAGAGAGGCTAGACCTGTTCAACTACCAGATCGGACTTTAAAACGATCAATAGAAAACCCGTAAGCCCGAGCCTGACATCAGGCTGGATTTCTAAACCCCAGCGCAACCTGAAACCCACTACGGGCAGGGCAAGTTCGTGTTTTTTTGGGTTTTCCTAGGTTGGGTTGAGTTTTTTCACGTTTTTTCAGGCTTCCGGGTCCATTTTTGAAGGTGAGTCCGATCTAAACCCTACTGCGGTTGGAAGAGTCAAACCTAAGCCCAACCCTTAGACTAGTCAGGTCAAACCAGTTCGAGTTATTTCGGATCAGATCAGGTCAAGTTTGCCTGCCGAATAGAACCGCCCATGATCAGGTTTAGGAGAGGCTTAGGTGATACTCAAATACGTCTAGAGTAGGAGGCTCGAGCTCGTGTGCACCTCTGGATCCGCCGCTGATAACATGGAAGCAAGCTTCTTTCAAAAACCCGAACAGTATAGGGCAAAGAGATAAGGACAGCTTGCTTTTTCTTTGTGCAGATACTTAGACCAACTCCAGCAAAGATAGTATCCAGTGCTACAGTACTCCGCAAGTACTGTAGCACTGAGAAATGCACCCCAGCAGGTACCGCATCCAGTGCTACTGTAGCAGCGCGCATCACTGTAGCAACACTGCTCCCAGGGACTGCCAGTGGGCCCAGATGCAGGAAAACGCGTCAGACTGTAGCAAAGTGCTGTAGCAGTACTGTATCAGCACTGTTCACAGAGGCTGACAGACGGATCCAGAGAGAGAAAAAGAGGGGTAGAAGATAGGAAATATGGTAGCTTCTGGAGATGAAAAAATAAGGGACGCTGTAATAGTGATAGAGGATGCTGTAATAGTATTTTTGAGGATGAAAATTTGAGGTAGCTGCTGGAGATGATCCTAGGAGGAGAAAATCGGAAAGACAACTATCATGAGTTGTGTAGGTCTGCGAAAGCGCTTTTTTTAATGACAGACGAGGGTAATTTGGACGCAATTGTGAGGACGAAACATCCAACATGGTTAGGCTTTTTGAAAATTTTATTTTTCCAGATTTTCTTGATGTTAGGATTTTTATGGTGCACGTGTTGAATACCACTATGTTGTTTTTATATATTAAGACAAGTTTAGTATTAGCTGGTATTGCCTAGACCTGCTTGATAATAAATGAGTTGCACCTTTTTTTTTTAACTTTCACTCTATAAAATATGATGTAAAAGATATTATTTTTGAAAAAAAATCACAGAAGGTTGTACAATTGTCTTTAGTTTTTTAATTTTTTTGATTTTTTTTATTTTTGGAGTTTTTTAAAGAAAGTCATATTTTTTAGGGTTTTTTCAACAAAATAATTTCGGGGAAAATTAAAATCCAAATAACTTTTAAGATTTTTTATATTTTTTTCTTTTCGCAATGCTTTTTTTCACAGGAGGACCCGTTGATAAGAGTAAATTATAAGGGACCTCGAGACGCCAGACAAGCTGAGATGTATTGTCTCCGGTCAATACTCAGTAAGCTTCTTGTTCTTGATCAAAACAGTGAGTCGTCGTGTACATTGTCAGTGATTATAGCGACTGATGGATTCTGTTTTTCAACCTTCTTTTCCAGAAAAAAGGGGCCGAGCAGCAGATGATAATGGAATGCTACCCTTCCCTTTCGTTTCTGTGACGGCGTCCATTTCCCCGCCCCACCGAGGCACAGAATTCCAAAAGCCTTTTCGTCTCAATCTCAATCTCGTCTCTCCTCCTACCCATCTCTCTCTTCCCGAGGCGGTGTACCAGCAGCATGTCATAGTAGGGGTAGAACGGTAATATCGCATGCCCCTGCAGCAGCGAACAGGATGGTGGTGGTGGGGAGCATTTAATTGGCAGGAGCAGCAGGACTGCAGCGTCAAGCTCGCACCACCGACCCACTGCCACAACGCACCCATCATCATCCCCTCCGATCGCTGCGTACGATACGAAGCCCCCACCTCAACCAGCTGCACCACCGTCACGCCACGATGTCCGCGTCCATTCACTCGCCTCCCTCTCTCTCTCTCTCTCCGTCCATCGGGATTCCCTCTCTCTCTCTCTGAACGGGAGGAGTGATAGACAAGCAAGCAGAAAATAAATCAGGAAGGATCCCAGCCATTGAAGAGGCAGGAGGAGAGAGAAAGAGGGGCCGCCATGACCGTGTCCATGTCGACCCCGAAGTCTTTCTTGCTTTCCATAATGATCATGACATTTTCGATAGAGAGAGAGGCGCCAAGAGAGCGACATGATAGCAAGAAAATGCACGCAGGCGTGCACCATGCATCATCGCATTGATACCACCACCTCCATTCCCCTCCTCTCTAGAGATTTCTGTGTGGAAGCAAATCAAACATCTAGGGCCCTGAAGCGAGCAAGGCAAGGGAAAGGCGAGACTGCGCCCCACAACTTCCGTCCACACACCATTACCAGCGCTGCCCACCTCTCCCTCTTGTCTACGACTGCTAGGCGGATGGGTAGAGAGAGAAACAGCCAATCAAACAAGAGAGGGACGAGATGAGAGTTGAAGAGTCGTTCGGTGGCGTGGAGTTTCTTGCCGGGCGTGCTCGCTCGCCCTCCTGTTGCCACCAATGGGCCTTTTTGGGTTTTCGGCACCACCTCAACTCTCTCATGGGTCAGAGGAGAGCTCCCCTTCACACGCCGTCCGCAGCAGGAGAGAGAAAGGGGGAGAGGGGAAGCAGGCGCAAGAAACTTCCCCCACCTCCACTTCCTCGCCTTCCGCCTTTATATCTATATTGTCTACTTCCGTCCTCTCTTCCTCGTTCCTATCTCCTCCGCCTTTCCTTCGTCCTCTCCTCCCTTCAAGGAAGGTGTTTGAGGTGAGGCGGCCATGAAGAAGGCCAAGGTCGTCTTGGCCCAGCCGGCGACGGGAGCGCCGTGGCTACCGCTCTCTAGCGCGCCCGGGCCGATTCGCGGTGGTGGGGAAGAGGCGGCGTACAGGGCGAACCTCAGGTACCGGGGCCTCCTGCACGACTACCAGGAGCTCCTCAAGGTGGGTTCCTGATCTCGGAGCTCCAACTCCTCTCGTTGTCAGTGGTGCCTAATCTGATCTGGGCTTTGGGCTTTCGCGTTCTCTGATCGGTTTTTGAGGGGGTATCGGCAACATCTTGGTTCAGTTTTTTTTTTCTTCAGGGGTTCTGATCTTGGGCTTTAATCCCTCTCTTCTTTTGATTTCTTGGCGGTTTCGCTGGTGTTTCTTGTCGATCTGAAGCGTTTCTTAGGTTTAATCTGTTTATTACAATGTTTGAGATTGATTTAGACTCGCTGAGATGATATTTTCCCCTTACTAGTGTAGCATGGTGTCGTTTGTTTTTTCTTTTTTGCGATTAATGGTGCTGGTTTGCTCCACGTTATTTCACTGTGATTTGCAGTTCAGCTTTTATTGAAGGTTCCAGAATGAGGGCATTGGGGCTACGATAATGTTTTGTTAGTTTATCTCACCTTTTATGGTATCCGATGATTACCTCAGGAAACCGAAGCAAGGAAGAGGAGGCTGCACCTGGACAGGCTCAAGAAGCAAATGCTTTTGGCTGAAGTCAAGTAATTGTCTTGACCATAGCATTCTTCCTATAGTTTTTTATGCAATATCCATCGGGACGATTGTGTTGCATGTTGCGAGCTAATTCCTATTGTAAACCTATGATTTCGCAGGTTTTTGCGGAAAAGGTTCAAGTCCTTGTCTGAAAACCAATGGCAGACAATTGTTTGTAGAGTGAGGAATCCAGCAATGCCGCTCGCCACGCGGACCACCGCTTGGGCCGAGCACCCGTCGGTACACGCCGTCGGAAGCTCCAGCAAAAGCCAGCCGGTGCAACCAAGACAAGATGGTCCTCCGAGGGCGTCTCCCGTGATTGACCTCAACGAGGCTTGTGAGCAGGTGATATTTGGTAGAAGTTGTAACCACACTTCACTTGTTGCAATGTCTATGAAGTTTGTTATCTTAACAGGGTGTGGCTCATTGTAGAGTTATGAGATGGAAGTGGAAGACAACCATGGTTACCGGGAGCCTCTCAGCATCGGCAAGGCGAAGATCTACCCGATGGAAGACGATGCTGGTGCCGGCCCCAGCGATGTGAGAATGCCTGCATTCTGGGATGTTCGGAACCCGGTGGGGCGAGCTGGCAAGAGGAAGATCGCATGGCAGGATCAGTTAGCCCTGAGAGTATAGGTAGATGATGATATTTAGTGGTAGTCGTAGGATCTATATGGGTCGTCGCTAGACGCTAGTCCTCTAGCTGTGTAAGAATCCTTGGGATAAGCTGGATTGTTGTTTGCTCATGCCTCGTGATGAAAACATAGGCATGCCGCATGCGTAATCGATCACTACTTGTTATGGACTTATGGTTTATGCTGGTGTGGAGGGCTAATGAATATATGAGGTGTAGCTTCAGTGTCATCCTCCTTCTGTCCTTGTAGAGCAGAAAAATGCCTAAGCTGACTGTTTTGGCATTTTAAACACTAAGCCCAATAAGAAAGAGGGTAAAATAAGGCTATTACCCATCTTCATTAGGTGGTTTGAAATACCTTTGTGCCTGACCTGTTATTAGGAGCTTCTAAGCCACTGCAGATCGAAGTTGTTGTCATGGAGGGGGTTGATTGTTATTCCATGCCGTCGGATCAACGAGATCCTATGAATTCGTAATATTGTCATCATGATTGGATGGACCAATACCCCATCTCCGATTGTGGAGATTTCTTGGGGGTAAGCTTTGGAAGAGGAGTCTAAATTTTTCATGGACTTGTCATTGGAGGATGCCTCCAGATAGGTTTTTTGATATTCCATGTTGTCGACTCAAGCTCGATGTCAGTCTCTAGCACATTAATTTATAAAATGACTTACCTCGACACTAGAATTGTAGCGAAAATAACCATATTAGGCTATGATAGTAATTTTGGTATTTAATAACAATATAGTCATTAACGAATATGTTTATCAAGAATATATGTTAGTAGGTTTTATACATGATCTTATTAGGCTATGATTGTAATTTAGGTGCTTAATAACAATATAGTCATTGTGACTAATATGTTTATCAAGAATATATGTTAGTAGGTCTCATAAATGCAATACATCAAGAAATCACCGTAATCGAGACAAAGTTTGATTGAATTGGAGAAGTCACAGGAGAATTGACCTCACCGAAAGGTCCGGTGCAGAGGAGTTTGCACTCACCGAAGTATTTCTAACAAAAGGGGAGAAGGCTGAGGACCTCACCGGATAGAGCGATGATCTACACAGGACACCAGAGCATTTCTTGCAAAGAAAAATATGAGTGCAGAAGACTGAAAATTAACCCACTGCAAGGTTTGGTGCTTGGTTTGTGCACATTGGAGTATAGCATCAGAGCATTTCTTACAGAGACGACTGCAAGTGCTGAAGAATGAAGATCAAATCACTAGATAGTCCGGTGATCACAGAGATAGTTGCACCGAAGTATTTCCAGGGAAAACAAGATAAGATTTAACTCACCGGATGGTCCAGTGTGAATGGAATGAATACCGGATAAATGCACCAGAGTATTTTACACAGAGAGGCTGTTAAAGCTTGGATGACTCAAGATAACTCATCAGAAGGTCCGGTAATGGACTTAAAGGCACATTGGATTGTATGGTATTCACATAGGCTTTGAGTAGTGTTACAATGGCTAGTTTCTGGGTTTGTACTCATCAGATGATCTGGTGTTAGTACTACTGTTCTTACCGGATCATCCGGTATTAACAGCTACCACGTTCCAAAATACTAATTATGTAATTAGGCATGCAGAATCATAATCGCATGTGCTTGCACATATTTGTCTATAAAAAACTAGTCAAACGTGTCTCAAACACCTTAGAGATAGTTTAGAGCACTTTGGAGAATCCCTACATACCTTGGAGAAGGAAAGAATAGAAGGAGGATGATGAGAGGAGACTTAGAACAATTCAGCAAAAAAACCCTCTCGCGGTCTGACCGGTGTCACCCGCGATTTGACCGCTAGGTGGGCTGCCTCGTGGATTTCCCATGGTCTGATTGCCCAAACTCGTGGTCTGACCGCTAGCACACAGAGGCTCAGGTTAAGTGGATCGATCACTTTCTTTTGCTCTCTCCCTCTCACTTTTCTCTCACTCTCCCTCTCCCCACCCAACCCTAGAGAGAGAAAAAGAGCTCTACGCGTCGTGTTCGAAGGCCGAAGATCGGAGGTGGGAACTCCCACGAGCTTCCTGGAGGACTTCCCCAAGTTTTCCCCTCTTCTCCCTCGCTGGAGACCTGTTCATCGATCGCAAGCTTTACCACCACTCTGGGAGCCGATCCGTGAATCGGAGCCTCCCCAAAGCATTCCAATCCAATAGAAAGCTTCCATAAGCTGAGGTGAGCTATCCTTTACCGTTTCCCTGTTGCTTCCGAGCTCAATTCGACCCTCGTGTCGTTTAGGCCCAAATTCAACCTAGCCTAGGTCCAATCCATGGGGTATTTTTGAGGTTAGCTTGGTGAATGGTATCTAAATCACTTTAGAAACATTCCGCTAGTCCCATAGAGAATTTTGTACCCTTCATTGTCGAAGGTCTCACCGGAATCCTCACTAGCGACCCCGCAAAGGCACTACCAGCATGGTCTGGTGGTATGACCACCGCTAGGGCCGGTCTGACTGCCAGTTGGAACTGGAGAATCTGAGTTGAAAACTTATACAGGAGTCTAACCGCCACTTAGGCTGGTCTGACCATTGGTGAGCGGTCTAACCGCCACCATGCCTACGGTCAGACTGTCAGAGCCCAAAACTCTCTACTGGCCACCGGTCAGATCGCCACCTCCACGTCGATTTGACCGCCAGCCTGTTAAAGCTAGGTATACTTAGGTTACCTTGTCCGGGGTTTTAAATTTCAAAACCCTAATCACTTAGTGGATTTTGCAAATATTTTTGAAGCTCGACGCTCTTTTATACTTCAAGCATGCATCATTTGTGCATTTTTCCTTCGTTCATTTGTTTATGCATTGTATTTTGATTCATTTAGAGGGCGTTGAGCTACTGGTCCAAGCGAGTGAAGGCGATGCCAACCTTCCGGAGTTTTGTGAGTGCTGTGCAAGAAGTATCAGGAAAACCCTAGAGCATCAAGGCAAGCATATAAGCATATCGCACCTTTCGATTTGAATTGTGGACTCTAAAATTAATAAATTATGCTTTATGTAAGTTTGTATGTTCAATGAGTTGATGTCAGGCTTTTATGGGTAGAACCTATGTGATGCATTGTCCTACCTTGGTTATTTGATGATTCATATTCTTGTAGCCTTGATAACATTATCGATGTCTAACTTAAAAGTTATTTAAAATGCTTAGCAATGCATAGGTCTTCGGTAGAAGTCAAGTGATGGTGCAACCATTGTTTGTGAGCTTAATGCTTACTTATTGTTCACAAATATTGATTATGATGTCAATGATTGGATGAGATGTGAGGATGAGACGAGATGTGAGCAGTGTTAGGGGTGTCTTCTGCCCTGAACGAGTTTCTCGGGGTAGTTCGGGAGAGGAGCCAGGCACCATAGACCGCTTTGCATAGGTTAAGCACCACCCCTCGGTGCAGTTGGCTTGAGCACTTTTCGTACTTATTACATGTCGCATGTGAGAACGATAAGCTGAATACCTTTGTAGCTGTAGCATTTTGGCGTGCGAGTGGGCGGATGATGTGAGTGGGCAGACTTATAGGGGTATCCAGTTTGCTCCAGAAGTAGTTCTGGATGACCTCTACACATATCGGCGTATGATCAAATAGTTGTAGCTTATTGGGAAAGGTTGACATGAGTACCAACTTGTGTGGGCCTATGTGGACACGTGAGCCGTATGGTCCTCAAGTCATGTAAGTAAAGGAGTACCCCCTACAGGGTCTAAAAATAATTCGAATTACCGCGCTCTCAGTTATGAGCATACTTCTGTCTATTTACATCGGTCGTAGAGTTACGAATATGGGATAGTCGTATGGATGGTATGTTGGGTACTGTTGATGGCTGGCTATTGATGTATTACTATGGTTCCATTTATACTTATGTGCAGGTTGATAGTTAGAGGTTTGGAAGGGTATGTTGGTTATGTTTAGTTGCTCACACATATGTGTCTAGGTTGCGAGCACATATGTTTTAATCAACCTTGTAGCCTTTTTCTTTACTAATGGCCCAATGCATAATCCTTGGAGTCGGGTTAGTTATATGTACCATATATAGATTAAGTCTTGCGAGTACCTTCGTACTCAGCTGTTCTATAGGTTTTGCAGGTGAGGAAGAGATGATGTTTGGCTACTTCACGCCCGTTGACGTCAACGGCGGGAATGAGTAGGCAACTAATCAGAGGTCATGCTTTTGGGGTGAAGCCTAAGGGCATATGGCTTCACCCATCTTTTGTTGTCTTAGTTTTTGTTTTCGCTGCGTAGTTTCTCTTTTTGCTAGGAGTTTATCAGTTTTAGTATCCTCCTAGATCTCTTTTACTATAAATTGTTAAACTTATAATGGTTAAGAACTTGTAATATGATTTAATTTCTCGCTCTTTGTTAAGCTTGGTTGTGATTGCTTATGTTGGAAAGACATGTGTTTCAACCTTGGGCACAAAACACATGCCGCGACCACCGGCATGATATTTTAGTTAATCGTTGAAATCGTGATTATGTAGATGATCGACTTGGTGATTAATTAGAATATTATTTGGACGGTTCCCCCACAATAGCTTTTCTGAGCCATTGGGAAAACGGTTAGTTAACGGGTTTGAGACTATAAATACCCCTCCACTCAGTCATTTAAAGGTGTAGTATGCTGCTAGAGTCTAGAGGAATCTCATATACACTTGAGAACACATCTAAGCCACCAAAGTACTTAAAGTGATTATCCAAGGCAATTAAGCATAATATTAGAGAGTATTTAGTGCTTATAGGCCTAAAGTGAGTTGTAGCTAGGTGATATAGCTTGAAGAAAGGATCAAGGAGTGATCCTATCTTGTACCGAGTGGTACATCGGCGTTTTAGAGTCTTGGTGACTCGTCGCATTTTGGGCCTTGGTGGCTCAAGATTGTTGACCCTCTGACTTGGTGTGGAGCGACGGCAAGACATGTGTACGGGGACGTAGAGTCTCTTACCTTGGTTGCTTAAGCTCCAAAGTGATTACGACGGTAAGTGATCGGAAGAGAGGCTAATGGTGAGACATTTCCTTGGTGGTTTGGTGGCTATGTTTGAGACCTCATCTTGGTGATTTGGTACCTCAAGAGCTGTGACCAGAAGAGACTTGGCGACCAGGAGTATATCTTTTGTGGAGCTCCAACGTGGACTAGGGGTGGCATTCATGCCATCGATACCACATGATAAAAATCCCTTATACCGGGTTTGTCTTTCTACCTTATTTACATTTCTGCATTACATACTTGTAATTTACCTTGCTAGAGTAGGTTGCAATCCTCTTGAGCGATTTAGTAGATACACTAGATAAATCTAGAACACATTTAGATAGAAATTGAGATAGGTTTATCTTGTGAAGTTTTTGGAGCTAATTTAGTTTAGGTTTCTAAGTGTCATAATTCACCCCCTCTTAATACATCACCGTTCCTCACAGGGAATCATCGCCAATAATATCATCCCCTAGATCCACCTGATCAACCATCGGGTCCTAGTCGACCGAGACGATAAAGTTTTTGTAGAACTCCTCGTCCGAGAAGCTGGTTCTTGGTGGAGATTTGGGTGGAGTCAGCAACATATTGTGTGAAGGATTCGGCGTGTTTGATCATGATCCCCACAGACGATGCTAGTTGTCATCAATCAGTAAACCCCCGATCTTACGAATACATGAATAGTCCGTTTGGTTGCCCGCATGGCCTAGCCTGACTCATATCTAGTGAGTCATGTTATGTGCATGCGGTTCTATTTGTTTGGTTGTCTGCATGTGCTCAGCCTGGCTGAGAAGAGATTATATTTGGTTGCCCACATGAGTATATGTTGCATGAGATTGAAATAAAAAACAAGTGTTAATATGATGTTTATTTTGCATAAATACACTCTATAGTACTTAATTTATCATATTAAGCCTTGATCCAATTTAAAATGTACTAATATGATTTAATACTCACTAATTATATGCTAATACCATCATTAGCGTAGCCTGGCTTAGGGGAAATGGATTCAAAATCTGTTTCCCGGAAGCCAGGCTACAACAGTGATTTTGCATCGCTCGGGATAGGCTCATGCATGTGCCTAGGCATCCAAATGCGCGTGCCTGCACACGCAAGGCCTGGCCAGCCCCATATGCTGGCAACCAAATAGCCCCTAAAATATAAAGATTTATACAGGTTCAGGACTCCCAAAGGATAATAATCCTACATCATGTGGTCTTGTTTTGATCTTTGAGACAAATTATAGGAGTGTTCTTGGCTATCTTAGATGGGATCTAAACCTAGTCGAGAGATCCTTGCGTGTAGTTTCATCAAGAAGTCGATGTAGATCGCGAATACAGAAGGCTCGAGGTTCAAGGTGCATTTGAGGAGTTTGTAGGCTTGTGTAATAGGCTTGTGTCTTGTCCTCTACAGGGTCCCCTGGCTCCGTATATCTGTATTAGGGTTGTTGTGTAACCCCTAACCTCCTTTTCGAGTAGGATTATATAATTCTTAGAGATAAACTTCCATGTTTATGAGATACCCTATTACCGTCAGGCAGTTTCCATACATCTAAGGATTCCTTTCCTGTGAACAAACGTATGCTATGAGAATACATGAAACCCCAGGGGATCTAGATACGTATTAGATACTCGTATCCAATTGTTTTATAATACACATCGTCAATCGTCATGGCCTCTCCTCCACTGCTGCCATCTGTGGCCTCTCCTCGGTCACAATTGTCGTCATCTCTGAATGACGCGGCAATGGCAATGGCCTTCTTCGATGACCCCTAGCTCTTTCTTCTCCTTCGATGATCCTAGCTCCTTCTCCTTCGATGACAAGTAGTACTCCTCCTCACACGATGATGACTGGAGGTACTTCATGGAGGGCACTCTATCCTCGCATCTCCCGGTGGTGAGTTTGGAGGAGGACGGGACCAACACAGAGGACGACGCGTCCTCCTCCAAGGAGGAGGGTGATGAGGTAGATGACATGTTTGTCTTTGAGGACTCATCCACCAAGGAGGAGGAGGAGGACTAGGAGAAGCCATAGTTGTCGTCATTAAAAAACAATTACGAGGTGGAGGAAGAGCTACCAGAGAAGCGTAAGCTAGCATAGGAGTAGGGTAGCTATAGCATAAGCTAACTTAGTGATCTTTTGTAATCCAGATGTTGGTTTTTGTGAAATCCATACTTCTTTTGTAATCTGGAGACCATATATATATTGTAATTGATTAGGACCATATTTCTTATTGTAATCATATATTCCTTAGTGTATGAATAGTTCTTGATGCAATTCAGAATTTATTTTGTAGTTACCTTCTCAGTCTAAGATTTGCAACTTTCAAACTTAGTGTCTTATTGTGCACTACCGGCTCACTACCAGCTTGTGGCATCGACTGATAGTGATAAAGTGTATATCCCTATCGGTTTTATCCATGAGCCGATAGTGATGTACCACTGTCGGTTTGTTTTATGAATTGATAGTGATAGTTAGTATCACTATTGGTTCCAACAGAATTATCAGTTTTTTGACATGTGGTTGTTATGAACCATCAGTGATATCTTATCACTGCTAGTGCTAGCAAGATCGACAGTAATAGGAGGTTGTCAATTGGGGTTCCTATAGTAATGCAACAACACCTTTCTGCATTGCATTTGATCCTCTCAACAACCTATGCTACGTTCTCTTCCCGAGACCTGAAGAGGCAAGGTATTTGCATCGTCATGTGTACACTGTTGATGAAGACAATATTTTCTTCTATCGGGTGATCCACATGGGGCTGCATGATGAGGAAAGGATCATATGTGCAGTTTTTATATCTAGAGATTATTCTAGATTATCCTTAAACTACATTGTAATAAACTTTTTATGTATTAATATTATTAATATTAAGTTACCTACATTCTATTTACTTATATTCACGATTTTAATATGAAGTTACTTTTCTTCACAATTTCTAGATTGCTCCTTTTACATTCTGGTTAACAATTCACGCTTTTAGTTCTATTGTATGTTGGCAGTATCAGTGCCGATTAAAGTTACCAATTGATAGTGATAGACTTTCACTGACGCCTTGGTTATCGCACCCCTAGCAGTGATACTATCACTGCTGGTTGGTTACTTGATCCGACAGTGATAGTGTCGCTATCCTATATAATTTATATTGTTTGCCCATCTTCAACACTTAGCTTCCCCATCATTCTTCCACGACATCGACTTTGTCGCTCCCTCCCCGACCTCCTCCATCCCAAAACATCGGCTTCCACCGTGTGCTGCCATGGGCATCAATGACACCCACTGCGCCGCTCCCTCCCCAGCCTCCTTCACACCGGCACCACAACTCACACTGCCTTGTGCCTCCATCAGCCTCCACAACCTTCTTGCCGTGGTGCCTCCCCGGCCACCTACTTCGTGCTATTGTCAGCCTCCATGACATCGATGTCGGTGCACATCCCCAGCCTCATACCCCGCATCATCATTGGCCTCCACAACAACGATGCCTGTATGCCTCCCTTGCCTCCCACCCCATGCCATCGTCAGCCTCCATTACACCGACACTAGTGTGCCTCCTTGGCCTCCTGCCCTACGTCATCATCAACCACCACGAAAAGATGCCACTGTGCCTCCCCGGCCATCAGGCCCGCGCCGTCGATGGCCTTCACAACACCAACGCTACTAGGATCTTAAGAATGGCTGACGGTTTTTACACCATCGGGCATTAAGTTATACTTTCGGGAAATAAAATCCCCGAGCATAGACCGTCGGCAAATTCCTGTCGCGCACTCTTGGTCAGGGATTCACCCATTTGCCGACGGTACCGTCGGCTATCTTATAGCCGACTGTATGTTACCGACGGTTGACTGTCAGTAATTAATGGGTCAACGTACCATTAACAAAGTGGGCCCCATATGAATTCCCGACAGGATTACGGTCGGGGATTTATTCCTTCACGGTTTGTTTCACCCGTTGGGATATGTACGTCCGATAGTATTTCATTAACCGTCAGTGATTAAACACCATTGGCCATGTGTGTCCATGACGGTTTGTTGTACCCGTCAGCTATTTTAGTGCCCGACTGTTTCATATGCCCATCGGCTACATAAATTAGCAATGGTTCTATTAGCCCGTCGGAGATATGCTTATGCGATAGTTTTAGTGGCCCATTGCCTTTTTATGTGTGCGACAATTTCAATAGCCCGTTGCTCATGCATTTCACAACTAGCACTTCAATACGCATACGCTCATCCCAAACTCAACATTATAAGACCAAACATATTCATTTGATAAATATATGTTACTAATATAATAAAGTAGTTGACATTACGAAAGCGGAAATCCAAAATAGCATCCTTCCCATTACTACTGATGTTCAAATGATAATACTGACTAGCACTATAAATTGTTCATAACGTAGGGCATAAGATAAGCTGTCCACATTAATGTCATCAAACTCCAAAGTGCAGCATTCTAGACTTTATTTGTTGCATTTGCATACGACCTCCCACTGCCAAAAGGGAAATGCATGTTCTATACTCATCACCAAATGCCCTCGTCTCCGCCATAGCCATAATATTCTCCATTGTTGCCATAATCATCATCGTCTCCTCCATCATTGTCGTAATCGTCGTCCTCTTCACGGCCATAGTCTTCTCTATCAGTATTGTCCTACAAAAATGATATGGACCATCATGTGTAAAATTAAAATTTTACATCTTTTGTGGGTTTGACATGAATACATGGTAGCCACACTTAAAAACTAACCGATTCAGTTCCATTTAGACCACCTCTGTCATGCTTCCTTGAGAACCCAACGTCAGATTCTGAAGTTGCCTACATGAACCAAAAGGAGACAGTGTAAACAACACTCACTACAAGAAGAGAACTAAAAAAAAAAATTAGTTTCTTGAAGTAAGTTCTGGTTAAAGTATATGTAGGTAAAGAATTTACAGCTCAGCATATATTAAAAGTAGATTGTGCTGGTGATAATCTGTTACCCACAACCTAAGCTTATAAATGTGTTGCAACTGCAGCAAAACTGACTGAATCAATAAGCATTTTCTATGCAAAAACTAACGTTGCTTAAGTAGAAAAACACATAGACATTGTTTGAACAATGCACAATTATAACCAGATGTTGAACTTGCATTAAAAACTCCTTTGGGCAGGGTGATTGTTGAAATTCTGGCATGCAACACAAAAGAAAGGAGGCCAAGCAAGTTGCACCGTGGTAATTGTGCAGGATCTAGTCAATATGGTCAGCCTGGAACATTCACTAACACATACAAGTACCTCAGAACCTGTCTGAGGAAAAGCTAATGTCAACCTCTGCTGCGGAAGGAGTAACCAGACTCGGCAAATACAGTGACTACTCTATGTGGGATCATTTCTACAAGAAAAGAACTAAAAAAATCTGTTGACATACTGTTGATTCAGCTCAGACAAAATTTGAAGCAATGCATGCACACTTTATAATGAGAAGTTATAATAGTACATTCAGATCCAGTCTTAAGAGAACTGCACTGGACAAGCCTCTTTGATCTACACTGGACAATCACCTTTGTTGTCAGGTATTGTCGCATTACCACCAAAAACAGCAAGGTAGGACACATTGGCCCATTTTTTATCCTTCAAGTACCACTAAGAAGTGTGAAAAAGTCAATAAAATAACTAAATTTTATCACAAAAAAGTCAATAAAATGGCCAAATTATCTCGAGTTGGAAGTTAGAACACACTATTATTGGTTCTGTTGCTATACATACTGATACAGGGTACAAGAATGCTTGGTGTATATGCAGGATGGCCATATAAAAACTGATTTACACTAAAAAACAATCCAGTTCACGTACATATTGCAAAAGCTATACATATGTACCAACTGAGTGGAAAAAAATTAACAACAGATCGATTCAAAGGTTAACTTACCAAATCAGGTGCAGTTTCCTGAACTAAAGCATCGTATTCCCATCCTCCTTTTGCAGCCATTGCCTATTCACACTTTTATATTAGCAAAATATTTTTCTTTGTACACTAACAGTTATACCAATGTACACATTACCCGCATGACGCGCTCAAGTCCACGATATTGTTTATTGTCCCTTTTCAGTCTATCAACTTCCCTTTCAAGTTGCAACTCTCTAGCAGAAACAAGTGGTTGTGCACGTCTGATCCTTATCTTGAGTTGTTCCTTCTCAGTGATGCTAATAGCCTCTTCACCGATTGCTAGCCTCCCATGAGGCGTCCTGCCCACTTTCTCATATATTACACTAGCATCAAATTGGGGATGCTCAACTCTCCAATTTGGTCCATGCTTCTTTTCCATTCCATCTGCGTATTGTACCTTTTGCCAAAATAAAAGAAGCATGTGTACAAATAATCTGATGTCTTTTCTGTTTAACCATCAGAACAACCTATTTTGAATACTAGCATGTTCACAAATTATTTTGAACAACCTATTTTGAATACTCTACCTGAACTCTATATTATTAACTGGACCAGAAAACTCTAGATAAACAACACAACATTTGATCATACAAGACGCTAGAATTAGTAACCGTGTGTTATACAAGAACTATGAGTAAAATAGTCCATTAACTAACCCATTTTTCAGTAGCATTCTGGCTGCACAGCTGGTCAGCATTTGTCCCTTGTTGCAATTGGTGTGTGTGCAGCCAAGCACCAGCTTGTCCAGGGTCAACACCAGTTTTGAGTTACTACATTTAAAGAATAATAGTCGTCAGCTTTCAGGCTGTTAGCCCACAGACCTGCAAGATTAATAGGATATAACGTAGAACAGTAAATGATATGACAAAGTCGTCTATAGACAAGTATAGAGATGACAGATAGAACAAGAAGAAAAAGGGTAACAAAGGAGAAAATGATGAGACATCTAACTTAAAGGTCAAAGCTATTCCCACCTGCTATATCTTTATTACCTTGTAAAACTGATCAATTACATAAAAGTTGGCTATACTTTATAAAACCACAGATAACATATGTGATGTGCTCCATCTTTGATCCCTCGATTAAAGAGTTAACAATCATGTAAATGGCTTATTTTCCATTTCACTTCAGAGAGACAGAACTGGATGGTCGCTGGCTTGTTGCAAGTATTACAAGCTAAGTGCAACAATGAGGCGTCTGAAGCATTCGTAGACTAACAAAATACCGATCAGTGGTATATGTGAGTTAAAAAAAGGATAACAACCAGCATTCACAGGTTCATAGACCATACATGCCCCTCAATTGGCAACCACAAAGCCATTTCCTTACGAGCATAAGCGGAAGCAACGACGATTCTCCCTAACCTGAACAACGAAACCATTGTGCTTTAGCACTGCCCCTTGGCAGCAACATCTACACAGAAATTCACAAAATTCGCAGTGATCCGGAGTCAGACATCCTACGCAAGACGCGTCAACACCTCGAGATACTAGAACCAACGGGCGATTCCACGCGCAACAAGGTGTCAAGGTCTGATTCAGCAGAGAACGGTGATGGGGAAGGGGTTTGCATCGCACCTGCAATGAAGACGAACCTAGCGGAGGGCGCGTCCGAGGCGGCGCAGGGGCAGATCAACTCGGACCTGTGGGAGTTGGGCGTCCTTGAAACCCGACGGAGGGCGCGTCAGAGGCGGCGCAGGCGAAGACCAACTCGAACTTGCGGGAGTGGGGAGTCGCCGAAACCCGACGGAGGGTGCGTCAGAGGCGGCGTAGGTGCAGAACTGCAGATCAACTAGGGCCTGCGGGAGTTGGGCGTCACCGAGAGGAAGCTCGCTACCGATCGACGCGCTCGTCCTATCACGAATAGATCGAATCGAGGAAGCGATAAACCCTTTTGGAAGCGACGGTTTGTTTCCAAACGAGGGAGTGATTTTAGGATATGTGGCGGCGTGCTTGGGGCTTGGGCGCGAGATCGATTTCGTCGCGCGCTAAAACTCTTCTGCTTAGGCGTGACCGTCGCACGCGACTCGGCCTTCGTTCTCTCACGCTAAATAGATAATAGTGTATTATATCCTACCAGAAAGAAATACTCGGTCCTAGCCAAGTGGTGAAGCACCTTGTTGGACCTACGTTGGGTCTCTTGTTCGATTCTTATGGTCACAATTTTTTGGAAAACTTTTCTGTTATTTTTTTATACTCAAATTTCAAGTTGGATTCCCAATTCAACAACAATCAAGGATATGAATTTGTCGTTTAAGTACGAGCCACATGTTACGATATATTAAAGAAGGAAAATCCTAAATATGGTGAAACTTATGGGATCACAATTTTTATTTGAGGCATTAAAATTGCAAGAAGTTATAAAAATAGATTTCTGTGTAGAATTTTAATTAAATATTGGCTTAGTCTTTTTGGATCAAACTAATTAAAATGGGTTGCTAGTGAGCTTAGGCTTCTTTGCAAGTGAGCTCTATTTTGCTCATAAAATCATTTAGAATTTTTAGACCACTCTTATACCCCTAGATAAAAACGAGAGTTAAATGAAAAATATGAACACACGTAACACATGCACTCACACACGAGCAGTTCACACGAAGACAACCATGTTGGTTTGTGCTCATGGTCGTAGTCATGCTCGTGCTCGTGGCACGTAACCGGCAGTGATACTTGACGTAGGGCATCTAAACGGTCTCAAATAAAAAAGTTTTCAACTATAAAGTTGTAGATCTTATGAGTACTGGCTACAATTTTTTTATTAAGTTTATTGCCATTGGACTTCATATGAAAAATTTATGATTTTTTAAGATGAGTTCATGCTCGTGGTTGTGGCATGTAACCGATAGTGATACTTGACGCAGGGCATCTAAACGATCTCAAATAAAAAAAATTTCAACTACTATCACTGTCGGCAATGATACTATTACTGTGGGTTCATGACTAGAATCGGCAGTGATAATCAATTATCACTATTTCGGTTCTTTTCGAATAGACTTTTAGTGCCAGTCCTTGATACGAACCGGCAGTGATACTCCATCACTACCGTCTCGTAAGGAACCGGTAGTGATGTACCGACATATAAGGCATATTCTGTAGTAGGCAAGAAATTGATGCATAGTCACCTGGACAAATTAACTATGCTAACGGGAAGCCAAGGCAAGAAATTCAAGTAAAAAGTAGTCCATGAATCGACTCCTTTCTTATGAAAGCGCAAATCCAACATTTCTAATTCCACAACATCCAATTTGGGATTTAAAAGTAGTTCACTTTAAAAGGCAATTTGGATGAAACAAATGTTCTACTAATGACAAAATTTCTCTCTAGCGAAACATCAAAATCCAAATATATATATATATATAGAAAATCATATTTAACCAACCGTGTGAGAGTCATCCGAGAAATTTCAAAAAATAATTAAAAAACACCAAATACACGTTACCACTTGAGATACTTTTGACCACCAGCCACATTAGAGAAATATTGGCTGTTTTTTGGATCAAACCAAATACCATGGGTTGCTAGTGAGCTCTAGTTTGCTCACGATTAATCATATGATTAGCTAAAGTTTAAGAGGTTCCATGAATCGACTCTGTTCTTATATATGAAAGTGCAAATCCTCATATAATTTAACCACACAATATTTACAGCATCCAATTTGGGATTTCACAGTACTATAATTTAAACGCAATTTTGAATGAAAAATGTTCTACTGATGACAAAATTTCTCCCTTGTGAAATTTGAAAATCCAAATTACATAAGATAGCCACAACTAGCCAACCATATGAGTCATCAAAGAAATTTCAACAAGTAAAAAAGTACTAAAAATACATGTTAGACCTCTCGAGTTATTTTGACAGTCACTCACTCAAGAAATAACTAAGCGTTACTTCAACAACCATCGGCAACTGTTAGCTACTCTCGGCTATAGGTCGCATAATACCTGACCATTACTTAATACTGTCGGGTACAAATCAAACCATCACTAATGAGTCATATAATAGCCAACTGTACCGTGAAGACCGTCGGCAATTGTTGAACCGTCGACCATTTCGTCTAAGTCCCCGACGGGACATCGCGTAGCTGTCGAAAAATGTTTGAACCATCGCTCATTTGGTACAATAACCGAGGGTTCAACTTTAAACCGTCGGGAACAACATAACCGTTGGCCATCACATAATTTCACCGATGGGCCTCGGCTATTCTATACTACCGTCGGGCTAGGTTAGGTTTGTAGTAGCAACAACGTTGTTACCTCCTTGTGGTACTCCACCCCACCGCTACCACCCCGGTCCTGACCTCCTCCAGCTCGACATCAGTGTCCTCCTCCGCAATGAGTAATTTTAGTTGATTTTTGGAGGATTGTAGGTGCAGAGTAAATGATTATGTCAATTCTAGATTATTTAATAGAAGTTTAGCTGAATTTTAGATATGTTAATATGTTAATATGAAATAAGCCAATGATACAAGGCGACATATTGGAAAACTAATGATGATGTTGGATAGCTAGATGTAGCTTATCAATGATGATACCATGTCAAAGTAAGTTTGAATATGTTGTTATGTCGTATCATGGTTTAGCTCGAACAAATCACATAAACTCTGGTACCCATAACATCACATTAAAATTTTGGGACACACAACTGAGGCACAAATGAATAATTTGTGTTGTCATTCCTTGTCTCAATAGCTTGCTTTCAATTTTTTTATGACTAAAGTACATATTAGACAAGGTAACTAACAAGTGAATGAATTGTTGTAGCCATTCAATAAAGGATGTGTGGTTTCTCTAAAGGATGTGTTGTTTCATGAAAGGATGTGTTGAATGGACATGATGTATGAATTTAGCCCTTCATCAAGTGTAAATAGACATGGCATTAGAATCATTTGCAAGACACATAAAGGCCTTAGGAAAAAGAGCAAACTAAAGTGCTTGTTCTAATCAACACACTACTCATACTGTGATCAAAAGGAACACACATACATGATAGCCATCTCTAATTATTAAGAGAACAAGAAAGGTAAAAGGAAGAGAGGAGAGAAATACTTCCAAGATGCAATAAGCCAATATTCATGCGGGTAAGTTTGTGTGACATAGCACATAAATGGTTAGGTTGTGTGATGCACACATAAAAAATTGCTGCTTTGTTTTATCCAGTTGAATCAATTTGTGCTAATATGATCTTGTATAACTTCCACAAATTTTGCTTACATTTGGTAACAAAGCCAAGTTTATCACATTTGATTTACCATCATAGTTTTTCTTAAACATATTAATCACCTCTTGCTTATGCAAAGAAAAGATACATAGAACATGAAAGTTATTCTGTTGCATAAAGTGACATGATTAAAGGACCAACTAGTCCTTGTTGTAGCATCTAGACCCCTAGGTAAGTGGTAAGAGTTTTGGTGATTAATGATAACCATATGATTGTGACTAATACGTATGTTTCGAAGGAATTCAAATTCTTTAATTCACAATGATTGAATGGTTTTCTTGGTCCCTCATGGAATTCTATTGATCGATCAAATGACTTTTACGTCAAGATTAAGGACCTTCTAGTTCTAAGTGTCACAAGGTGATGAAGGACACCTAGAGTAGTTATAGGTCATCTTTTGTCTTTTGACCATACTATAAAGGGGGGCTAAATGTTGTAGCTTGATCTAGTTGAGTCTAGATATAGTTGGATGCACACTTGCGAAAATATAGCACTAGTGTCGGTGATATGGGAAACGGGGGTTCCCGAGTCCCGAGGCCAGGACAGTGCAGTGCCACATGGCGCCATTCCTCGGGGATCATCTCCCCAAGGGCCCAAGAAGAGCCAGACCCGTGAGGGGGTGCTCGAGGCTAAGAACAGTTGGCCCCCGAGTACCCGGAGTTCCCCGAGGACCCGAGAAGAGCTAGATCCGGGAGGTGGTGCACGGGGCCAAGGACAGTTGGTCCCCGAGTACCCAGAGTTCCCCGAGGACCCGAGAAGAACTAGGCCCGGGAGGGGGTGCTCGGGGCCAAGAACAGTTGGTCCCTGAGTACCCGGAGTTCCCCGAGGACCTGAGAAGCCCCTTGCCGGTGGACCCCGCAAGGGCTCCACGGTGAGGTGTCAATCGGTGGGAAGCCTGATGCTGCATTTAAGAGGGAGCGTGGCCGGTCACATCCAACCACTCCTCCCCACACATGTCGTACTGAGTACGTCAGTCCCTACCACCGCCTGGCAGGAAGGTGTGGGGACAATTAATGCGACGGGTCCTATCGCATGTCACCCTGCGGGGCTCATAAAGGAACACGGCTTAAATATCGTCGCTGGCTCGAGGCGTATCACCTGTCGCCCTGCCACGTCAGACCGTGTCAGATCTATTCTGACCGGACGGGCACACGGGGATATTCAGCGGCTGGCCGGTGGCCCCCCCCTCCTGCATCTACTAAAGTTGGGGCGCAAAGACCGACAGGATTGATCGCAGTGCGCATTTTCAACCCCTGTAACATCAAACTGTAGACCCATAATGGTTTCTTTCTATTTATGGCTTACGGAAACTTGTGCCCCTGCTCTGGGCACGCCGAGCCTCCCTCCTGGTACGATAAAAGGGGGGAGCACTTCGTAGAAAGACAGGTGACAAGTTCAAGCTAAGTTTTTAGCAAGCCAAGCTGAGGTCGAACAGGTTGAGAAAGCTCAAGCTAAGAAGTTCAGCAAGTTCAGAGAGACCGGCACTTAAAGACCGAAGCTCAAGACTTGATAGATAGACAAAAAACCTTGTAACACAAAGATCCAGAGAAAGGTATTCCAAGAGCATTAATAGCACATCAGACACACAGGAGTAGGGTATTACGCTCCGTGCGGCCTGAACCTGTCTAAATCCCTTGTGCATTGACTCCTACTAGCCAACGATCATCCGTCTCGCCTAGATCCCATACACTCACATTAATCCCACATACGAGGTAGATCCAGAATCAGCCCCCCAGCCGAATCTCAAAGGGGGTCTCTCAGGATCCCCGCTTGCGGTGTTCATCCACCGACAACTAGGTAGCTCAAATAAATCCATGGGTGAGAAGTTGAGAAGTTAGAACTCAAAGTCAATTGAATTGGACGAGTTTCAGGAAGTTTGTTCTCACCGGATTGTCCGGTGTAAGAAGGTTTTCTACTCAACGGACTATTTGTCTTTTCTGAGAAGACTTAAATTGAACTCACCGGAGTGTTCGGTGATCGAAGGAACTATACACCGGAGCATTTAACAGAAGAATCATTTTTCAGAGAAATGTGAAGTTATATGTGTCGGATTGTCCGATGATCTGAAGGGTTCATACACCGTACCATTTAATACAATCTCGATATTTTTGGAGAAAATTAGAGTTGAACTGACCGGATTGTCCGGTAACTTAAAGGAGTCATCACCGGACCATTTAACACAAGCTTCGTATTTTTGAAGAAATAGAGTATAGCTCACCGGACTATCCGGTGATGCTATATGGAAGAACACTGGAGCATTTTGCAACGGCTACTGGCAACTGTCAAATCAGCAGTCTGAAAAAGTTAACTCACCGGATTGTCCGGTGTTAATAGAGACGTGTGCACCGGACCATCCGGTGTTCACAGTAAAAGTAAGTGGTTGGGCAACGGCTAGATTTGGACCCCTAGCCTATATATACCTCCTCACTTGGTTTTATTCGTCTCTCTTGCAACCCAGAAGCATTCATACACATTGTGTGTCATCTAGAGGCAAGGGAGAGCACTTGAAGTGATTTGCAAGTTCTTAATTAAGGATTAAGGATTCCATTAGTGCTCCAAGAGTAGTGAGTGTGCATCTAGCTATTGTTTTAGGCTTGATTGGGATCAAGTGAACCAATTAGCTTGTTACTCTTGGTGGTTGGAAACACCTAGCTGGTCGTGGAGATTGGAGGTGTTCTCGGTGAGCTCTTGGAGGTCTTGTGGGAGCCTCGGGAAGCTCATGTACTTGGTTTGATGCCCGCCAATCCGGAGATGGAGAAGTGGCAATCACTAGTGAGCACTTGAGTCTCGGTGACTCAAGGATTAGTGACATCCTTGTGTGGATGCTCCAACGAGAATTAGTGGAGAGTGCCAACTCTTCGATACCTCGAAAAAATTCGGTGTCCTCTTTCCCTACTCTTATTACATTCCGCATTTAGCTTCTAGTATTTCCTTCATGCAAGTTTTAATTCTGCACTTTAATTATGTTTTATATGCTTGCATGTGTGTTCCTATCTTTCTAGCTTGCTATATCGTCTAGTTGCTTTCTAGGCTAAGGTTGCTTATTGTTTGAGAAATTGGTAGTTAGTTTAGTTTTAAATTAATGCCCTATTCACCCCCCTCTAGGGCCATTAGATCCTTTCAATTGGTATCAGAGTCTCGTGCTCTTGTTAGGCTTTAAATCCTAGAGCAATAGCCCCGTGGAATGGAAGTAGCGTGCCAAGGTTCGATGGAAAGAACTTTGCCTATTGGAAAGTTTGCATGGTGAGCTATCTTGAGGCTATTTCCCCCGAAGTTTGGCTAGCCGCTTACATTGGGTTTGATCACCCTTTTACCAATCAACAAGTTAGATGGAATGCTAAGGCTAAGAATGCTATTTTTGAGGAAATTAGTGAAGAAGTTTTCTCTAGAATCTGTAGCAAGGAATATGCCAATGAGATATGGACCGCTCTTTGTGAAATTCATGAGGGGTCTAGAAAAATTCGTGAGGAAAGATATCATGTGATAATGAATGCTCTCAATCAATTCAAGATGCTTCCAAATGAGTTATGGAATGATATGTATTCTCGCATGAACATGCTTGTAGAAGAAATTAACTCTCTTGAACTAATTCAATTGTCTCAAGGAGATGTTATTCACAAGATCTTAATGGTGCTTCCAAAGCCGTAATACAACATTGTCATCTCTCTTCTTCATGAAAGAGACATCAATGACATGACCATCACCGATGCCGTTGGAAAAATATGTGCTCATGAAATATTCTTATTTGGAGATCATGAGTCTTCATCCAAGAAAATCTTGCACTCAAGGCAAAGATGGTTAACAAGAAGAAGAAGAAGATAAAGCTCCCATCATCAAGCGAAAGCGATGAAGAAGATAGTGATGATGATGACTCCGACACCGAACTTGCTCTTCTTATGAGAAGAACTACAAGGATGATATTAAAATTCCAAAAGAAGGGCTACAACTATGATCCTTAGAGGAACAAATTTCGCCCAAAGAAATTTGACAAGTTCGGTGGAGAAGACAAGAAGATGTGCTGCAATTGTGGTGAACTTAGCCACATGTCATATGATTGCCCTCAACCCAACAAGAAGAACATGAACAAGGGCAAGAAGATTAAAGCAAATGAAGATAAGGACAAGCACAACAAGGAGAGCCAAGATAAGTATTCAAGGAAGAAACTCTTCAACAAGGATGGTGGAGGATGCAAGGCCTATATTGTTGGTGAATGGGTCTCCGGCGAAAGCTCAAGTGATGACTCAAGTAATGATGAAGGCAACAACCTTGCGGGCCTTGCTATCACCAATGATAATGATGCACCCCTACCTCCACCACTTATATGCCTCATGGCAAAAGGTAATAACAAGGTGAGTAGTGATGAAGATGATAGTAGTGATGATGATAATGGTTTTTCTCCTAGTGATTTATCTAAGATCATGAATGATAATGCTACTATCATCAAGAAATAAAAAGTTAAAATCAAGTCTCTTGAAAATGCTAATGCCATGCTTAGTTCTAGTCACAATGAGTTGCTTGCTAAATACAATGATGTATTTAAGAAAAATGATGAAGTAGTTACATCTAGCAAGTCTCTTGAGGCTAGTAACAAAAAGCTAAAGCTTGAGCATGTTGACTTGAAATGCAAATACCAAGAACTTGAACTTGCTTATGATGCCATTGATTCTTCTCTAAATGAATTATCTACTACTAAAGTAGTTAAGATCAATGCATCTACATCTTGTGATGATGTATCATCTTTAAAGACTAACCATGCAAGGGAAAAGGAGCTTAGGGATGAGATTGCAAGCTTGAATTCATGTGTGGCCCGGTTGACTAAAGGGGAGTACAAGCATAAAAAAAATCCTCATGAAGAATGCTATGTATTACAACAAGAGAGGCATTGGTTGCTTCCCAAATCCGGTGGAAAAGGTCATCAAGTCACCGGAGATAAATAAGTGCTTCATCAAAGAAGTTGGCTCCTATTATCAACATTGTGAAGTCACCGGTCACCAAATAAGGGAGTGTCCCATTCCTTCCAAAACTCTTCCCATTTTGCCATCTAAATACAAGTCTACATTTAATGGTAATAATTTCTATTGCATAAGCTTAAGAATGGGAAAACCATGGCTAAGTTTATTGGAACTCAAGCAAAGGACAAGCTTCCAAGGTTAATTTGGGTGCCCAAGAATCTTGTGTCTCACATGAAAGGTACTAAACTTGGTTCAGTACCTAAACAAAAGGCTTGATCCCATGTGTGTAGGTGAACTACAAAGCGAGCAGAAAATATTGGGTGCTTGATAGTGGTTGTACACAACACATAACCGGCAATGTAAAGATGTTCACCATAGCAGATGACGTGGGAGGACATGATAAAGTCATCTTTGGTGATAACTCAAAAGCAAATGTGGTAGGTTTGGGTAAGGTGGTAATCTTTCATGATCTCTCTATCTCCAATGTTCTTTTAGTTGAGTCTCTTAGTTTCAATTTACTTTTTGTAGCTCAACTATGCGATTTAGACTTCACATGCTTATTTATTGAAATTGATGTTGTCATTACTAGCAAAAAGCATAATGATCTAACCTTTAAAGGCTTTAGACATGGACATATATATCTTGTGGATTTTTCATCTAATGAAGATAGCTTGACAACGTGCCTCTTCACCAAGATATCTTTGGTTTGGCTTTGGCATCGATGACTTGCTCATATTGGAATGAGCCAACTCAAGAAGGCTTTCAAGAACGGAATGGTGGTCGGTTTGAAGGACGTAATCTTCGAGAAGGACAAATTGTGTAGTGCTTGCCAAGCAGGAAAGCAAGTTGCAAGCTCACGTCCTTACAAGCTATGATGTCCACATCAGGACCCTTGGAGCTACTACACATGGACCTCTTCGGACCAACCACCTATAAAAATCTTGGTGGTAACCTCTATTGCTTTGTCATTGTTCATGATTATACAAGATGCACTTGGACTTTCTTTCTAGATGACAAGAGTAAGACCGTTGAGATCTTCAAACAATTCGCAAAGAGGGCTCAAAATGAGTTTGATGCAACATTAGTGAAGATTCGAAGAAATAACGAGACGGAGTTAAAGAATACTCAAGTTGAAGAGTTTTGTGAAGAAAGAGGCATCAAGCATGAGTTTTCATCAACCTACACTCCTCAACAAAATAGTGTGGTGGAGAGGAAGAACAAGACATTGATTACACTTGCAAGAGCTATGTTGGATGAGTATGGTACGCCGGAGAAGTTTTGGACGGAAGCAATCAATACGGCATTCCATGCATCAAATTGAGTGTATCTTCACCAGCTATTGAAGAAGATGCCATACGAGCTTTTTATTGGGAGGAAGCCCAATATCTCCTACTTCCGGGTGTTTGGTTGTAAGTGCTTCATCTTTAAAAAGAGAGAACTCCTAGGGAAGTTTGAGCGTCGTTATGATATTGGATTTCTTGTTGGTTATGCATCTAACTCCAAAGCATATAGAGTATTCAATAATACCACCGGTTTTGTTGAAGAAACGTGTGATGTGGAGTTTGATGAATCTAATGGCTCCCAAGGAGAAGATATTGCTTGTGATGATGTTGGTGATGAACCTTTGAGAGAAGTGATAAAAAAGATGGCCATTGGGGATGTCAAGCCTAAGGAGGATGACGAAGACATGCTTACAACTTCCACTCCACATACCTCCTTATCACCCAAGTGGATCAAGATGAAGAAAAGAATGAACAAAATCTTCCAATACATGATACACACATCTCTCAAGAGGAAGCTCAAGCTCAAGACGTTGGACCACCGCAAGACACACCACAAGAGCCACAAGTGAAGCAAACTCATATCTCAAAGGATCACCCAATTGACTTGATCATTGGGAGTCCATCAAAGGGAGTAAGAACTCGCTCTCAATACACTTTATTTTGTGAGCATTACTCATTTGTTTCTTGTATGGAACTCATGTAGAAGAAACCCTCAATGATCCGGATTGGGTTATGGCAATGCAAGATGAACTTAACAACTTCGCCCACAACAAAGTTTGGATACTTGAAGAAAGGCCTCAAGACAAGAACGTCATAGGTACAAAATGGGTCTTCCGCAACAAACAAGACGAAAATGGTGTTGTGGTTTGGAACAAGGCAAGATTAGTCGCTCAAGGTTTCGCACAAGTGAAAGGTTTGGATTTTGGTGAAACATTCGCTCTCGTGGCAAGACTAGAAGCCATACGCATCCTTCTTACATTTGCTTCACATCATAACATTAAGATTTATCAAATGGATGTGAATAGTGTATTCTTAAATAGCTTCATAAATGAACCTGTATATGTTGAACAACCTTCCAGTTTTGAGGACCATAGATATCCTAATCATGTCTACAGGTTGTACAAGGCACTCTATGGACTCAAGCAAGCCCCAAGAGCTTGGTATGAGCGCCTTCGCAACTTCCTAATCAATCAAGGATTCAAGATCGGAAGGGTGGCACCACATTATTTACAAAGATCATCGACAATGAGCTTTTCTTTTGTCAAATTTATGTTGATGATATAATCTTTAGTTCAACTAATAAGGAATTTTGCAAGGAATTCGAGGACTTGATGTCAAAAGAGTTCGAGATGTCAATGATTGGTGAGCTCAACTACTTCCTTGGGTTTCAAATCAAGCAATTGAAGGAATGGACTTTCATCCATCAAAAAAGTACACAAAGAATATTCTCAAGAAATTCAAGATAGATGATTGTAAGCCAATCAAGACTCCAATGTCTACAAATGGACATCTTGACTTGGATGAATCGGGTAAATTGATTGATCAAAAGTTTTACCGTTCTATAATTGGGTCTCTCCTTTACCTTACCGTATCTAGGCCCGGTATCATGTTTAGTGTATGCAGGTGCGCTCGCTTTCAAGCTAATCCTAAAGAATCTCATCTTAGCGCCGTAAAAAGAATCTTTAGATATCTTAAACATACATCTAGCATAGGCTTGTGGTATCCTAAAGGTGCTATTTTTCTACTCTTCGGTTACTCGAATTCGGACTTTGCCGGATGTCGTGTGGATCATAAGAGTACTTCGGGTGGATGACACTTGCTAGGGTGGTCTCTTGTTTCTTGGTCTTCTAAGAAGTAAAATTCCGTACCTTTGTCTACTGCGGAAGCCGAATATATAGCTGCCGGAGCATGTTGTGCTCAAATCCTTTATGTTGAAAGCGAGCGCAAAAAACCTTGTTAGACTTTGGTGTTAATCTAGAGAAGGTTCCACTCCTTTGTGACAATGAGAGTGGCATAAAAATTGCAAATAATCTGGTTCAACACTCTCAGACAAAGCACATTGATATTCGCCATCACTTCTTTAGAGACCATGTGGCTAAAAATGATATATCTCTTAGTGGTGTAAGGTCGGAAGATCAATTGGCAGATATCTTCACAAAACCTATAGATGAAGCCACTTTTAGTAGGTTGAGAAGTGAGTTAAACGTTATAAATGCTTCAAATGTCATGTGATGCTTTTGTCACATAGATGCATTCATGATAGGCGCTTGTCTAACCTTCTCCGCTTAGTGGTGAACATGGGTTTTGCTTGAGACGGTGGTTCTCTAGTTTCTCTTAAGGCATGTTGTTGGGTTCACCATAAAGAAGCTTGAGAAGGGAAGTAATATGACAAGATAGTTTAATTTGTGCTATGCACTCACATGCCATATAATTTGCCCTCATGTTTAAATTCATGCACTAGTTATGCATTGCATGTGCATTGGTGGTAGAGATCACAAAGGAGAATATCACTCTTTGAGAATGTTGTTTGCTTTCCATGGAAACATACACCTCTATAAGTGTGATTAGAAAGATATAAGCACTTAATGCCTATTGAGTCATGTCCTAGTGAATTTAAAGCCTAATCTTTGAATTCATAGGCAATATGGCTTAAACATTTCCTTAGAGTTTTTCTTCTCCTTTCTTTGATTTTTATTGCCTATTTCGAAATTATTATAAGATAGCCTTTTGGCAAATATTTGAAAATGAGTGTTTGAGAGGGTGAGATTTCACTCAAACTGGTCCAAACATATATTTTCTTTGTGTGGTTATTTGAAGTTTGGACTCAATAAGAGATTTTAGCTTAGCAGAAATCTTTCCTTCTCATCGGATGATCCGATGCTCTCTTGGTTATACCCAACAGATCATCCAATGCTTGGTTGTCGGCGTTTGCTAAAGATCTTTGGAAATCTGTCTGGTGCTCTTCAAGTTGGCTTCACCAGACCTTCCGGTTCACGACCTCTACTACCTCTGCATTTACTATATTTCATACGTTTTGGATATAGCACGTCCCTTCTTATTTTGACTATATGAGATCCGCACTTTGACACCTGAAATTCCGTTACGAGTATATACTTCCGCAGGAGTGTTCGTTTCAGAGGTAGAATAATCTCAGTAGAAAGAAATAGTCTGGTGAGTTCAAATTCACTTCACCAGACCATCCGGTGTGCTTATTAGAATTTTTAAGACAGAATGATCCATTGAACATATGGTCAGACGTCGGACTATCCGGTGTTCAATTTTCAGCAAAGGTGCAAAATTTCAAAGGTTCTGTTAAATAGAGTGGCGTTTTGTCCGGTGCTCACTCCTGTTATCACTGGACTATCTGGTGTTCACAATTTTGGTGGGACCCACCTGTCATATTTTCTCTTGTCTGTTCGGCAATCTCTCTTTCTCTCACCCATGCCTAAGTCATGTCGCCTCCGCCATCTCGCCGCCCCTGCACCGCACGAGCTCCATGCCTCGTTGCTCCACCAACAGAGCTCGCCGTCGGCCTCCACCTCTGCATACGCCACCACTGGCAAGCCGCCATCGCCTAGACTCTACCAATCTAGCGCCATCGCCACGTTTTTCTTCTCACCGCCGCCGACCTCCCGATGTTCTCACCACCGACCAATCAGAGGCTCACCCCCAAGCTCTCAGATCTCCTCTTTCTCGCCGTGAGCTCAATCCCTTCAATTTTTTTTCAAATTCCCAAAACCCTAGCTCGTTTCTCCAATTTCATTCCAATTTCGTGCAAAGTTCGAGCTAATTTGAGTAAATTTGCATCAATTAAGGACATATCTTATGCAATTGGACCTCAATTAGTGTCGCAAACTAGAATCCCTAGCATGTTCATCAAAATTCTCCTAAAATTAGGGTTTAGGATTCAATTTCAAGAAAATTTCATTCAAATTTCAAATTCCTGAAACTCTCACTCATCCATATTGCATCTCTTAATCTTCTAGATGGGTCGTGAGCGCCGCGACAAGGGCAAGGCCGTCGAGCAGCCTAAGAAGAAGAAAATAAAAGAGCAGAAAGAGTGGAATCGAGCGATTGCAGCTATCGATGCTCCAGTTCCTCAGCGCGGGCTGCAGGTTAGAGACTTAGATACGACTCCTCTGCATCGGTCCACCCACACTCATCAGATTGCTGAGTTGGGATCGATTGCATCCGGCCAGGAGAGCCAGAAGAGGGCTCGTCACGAGCCTCAGGGAGAGACTGAGTCTGAGCCATCAGAGCAGCCACAACCTCAGGGGGAGATCAGATTACTAGACTTGACTTCTTACAAGTCCCCTAGGATTAAGATGCTCAGATTTGTGCCGATTGACGAGTGGTTTACCCCACAGAGGGATGCGGGGGTCAACCCCAAGTTTTGGACTATTCTCCAGGAGAGCTTTCACACTTCATATCTCAGGAGGAGAGTCGGTCTGAGCATGCACAAGAAGATCAACTAGCATTATCTTGAGTTGGTAGCTGGTGGAGTTGATATGAGAGCTCATTTTGAGTCTATCCCTGGATTAGCTGAGTCGGTGTCTGGAGTGGGCCAGTATGTTGAGGACTGGGTGAGAGTTTTCTATGTCACCGTCCAGATTGCACCTGAGAGGAACTTCATTCAGTTTATGTTCCAGGGTGAGAGCTTTAGACTCTACAGGAACAACATCTTAGAGGCGTTGGGTCTTTAGGCGAGCTCCCATTGGTTACATGAGGTTGTTCATCCTCATGCTTAGCCACCCCGTCGTCCTCTCGTTGGTGGAGTCTTCCCGACAGACGATGAGATTTGACCTATTTTTAGGTAGCCTTTTGCTCCAGGATCACCCAGAGTGCCAGATATGCTGACTCCTGAGGCAAAGGCTTTACATATGGCATTGAGATGAGCCTTCTTCCGAGAATTGGATATGGAGAGGCGGTCACCAGTTTGCAGCAGTGGCTGATACTCTCCATCCTCACTCACCAGAGATTTGATGTGGTTGACTTGATTCTTTGTGAGATTGAGGATGTGATTGCTGACGGGATGACCATGGCTAGATAGCAGCCTTATGCACATTTCATATCCCACATGATTGCACACTCAGTCAGATTCCCTCAATATATTTAGGCCTACGAGCAATCACCTACACACTATAATGTGTATGCTCCCACAACACCTTCCGATAGGCAAGGAGGCCAATGTGAGATGTTTCATGCTCAGGAGCAGATGCCCACTGATGTTAGAGAGAGCAGAAGTAGCAGAGGATCAGGCCCTTGCAGTGGTCGAGGCAGAGCTCCTGCACGCATTCTTCTTGAGTGATAGCGACTCGGATTCTTCAGATATTGAGTTCTTCCCACCAGTCGCTAGGTCATATGATGTTGAGGCTGGAGGGTCTTCTCAAGCTATTCCCACTTCCACAGTACCTGAGACAGCGACCTCTGTGCCCCCTGCTGCACCTCCATCAGAGTTCATTCTTATCCTTCAGCAAATGCAGCAGTAGCAGGTAGCCCAGGCATAGCAGCAGGCAAAGCTACAGGCAGACATGCTTTGGCAGCAGGAGTCGTAGCTCATGATGATGCAGTCACTCCAGCAGCAACAGCAGGCTACCTTAGCAGCCCTTCAGGCCGATCGAGAGAACAATTAACCACATGTTCACTTTTATATCTGTATATCTTGGGTCTCTCTTTCAGGCTTCAGGTCTTTAGCTGCCAGTTGCTCCTAGGGCACCAGGCCCAGCTCCTAGTCCTCTCCCGAGCAGTGTCAGCGTCTTTTGGGAACACTAGTGTCTGCAGTCCCTTTGTCACCCCTCTTCAGCACTAGTGTATTTTCTCAGCCTGCTGGGACTATGACGAGGCCAGTTCTACCCACTTTTTCTATTCTCCACAACCGACTGCCTTCTCAGCAGCCATCTATTCATACTCCTCGAGTTGTTCAGTCTGCTTTCGAGGAGCTCGATACAACACTTCAGGAGATGGCTACTCAGGGCACCTCTACTGCTACCAGCTCAGCCCTAGCCACAGTCTCAGAGGCATCGTCAGACACAACTCGGCCTCCTGAGCCAGCTGTTGGCTCCGCAACTGTTGAGCTATCAGATTCAGATACACACTCAGGCTCACAGTTCGAGGTGCGACCGTCACCAGTAGCGCCGACTTCCTCCTCTCCTCTGGATGTTTAGGAGTGTGCTCTTTTTGGTGCTTTGATGCCAAAGGGGGAGAGATTTTAGGTGATAGGGGGAGTCTTTTGGAGAGAGGTAGTCGAGTGACTAGTGAGTTTTGTAGTTCATAGACTTAGGGGGAGCTTGGGTTATTGGATTTTCAAGGATTTTGATGTAATGACAAGCTGTTTCTTAATCGATGTGTTTTGCTTGTCATCGCATTGTGCTTCCTTTCGTGCTCTGTTTTAATTCATATTCTAGTAGCATGATAGGTTGTTCTTATTCTAGGCTTTCTCTTGCTTATTTGCTATGCCGTTCTATGCCTAGTTTGATAGGGTGTTCTTCATTTTCATATCCTTATTCATTTGTGTTGTCATCAATCACCAAAAAGGGGGAGATTGTAGCATCTAGGGCCCTAGCTAAGTGGTAAGTGTTTTGGTGATTAATGATAACTATATCATTGTGACTAATGCGTATGTTTTGAAGGAATTCAAATTCTTTAATTCACAATGATTGAATGATTTTCTTGGTCCCTCATGGAATTCTATTGATCGATCAAAGGACTTTTACGTCAAGATTAAGGAGCTTCTAGTTCTAAGTGTCACAAGGTGATGAAGGACACTTGGAGTAGTTATAGGTCATGTTTTGTCTTTTGACCATACTATAAAGGGGGTCTAAGTGTTGTAGCTTGACCTAGTTGAGTCTAGACATAGTTGGATGCATACATGCAAAAATCTAGCACTAGGTAGCTCAAATAAATCTAGGGGAGAGAAGTTGAGAAGTTAGAACTCAAAGTCGATTGAATTGAACGAGTTTCAGGAAGTTTGTTCTCACTGGATTCTCCGGTGTAAGAAGGTTTTCTACTCACCGGACTATTTGACTTTTCTGAGAAGACTTAAATTGAACTCACTGGATTATCTGATGATGGAAGGAACTATACACCGGAGTATTTTATAGAAGAATAATTTTTCAGAGAAATGTGAAGTTATATGCATCGGATTGTCCGGTGATCTGAAGGGTTCATACACCGGACCATTTAACAGAAGTTCGGTATTTTTGGAGAAAATCATAGTTGAACTAACCAGATTGTCCGGTGACTTAAAGGAGTCATCACCGAACCATTTAACACAAGCTTCGTATTTTTGAGGAAATAGAGTACAACTCACAAGACTATCCGGTGATGCTATATGGAAGAACACCGGAGCATTTTGCAACATCTACTGACAACTGTCAAATCAGCAGTATAAAAAAGTAAACTCACCGGATTATCCGGTGTTAACAGAGATGTGTGCACCGGACCATCCGATGTTTACAGTAAAAGTGAGTGATTGGGCAACAGCTAGATTTGGACCCCTAACCTATATATACCTCCTCACTTGGTTTCATTCATCTCTCTTGCAACCCAGAACTATTCATACACATTGTGTGTCATCTAGAGGCAAGGGAGAGCATTTGAAGTGATTTGCAAGTTCTTAATTAAAGATTAATGATCCATTAGTGCTCCAAGAGTAGTGAGTGTGCATCTAGCTGTTGTTTTAGGCTTGATTAGGATCAAGTGAACTAATTATCTTGTTACTCTTGGTGGTTGGCAACACCTAGCTGGTCGTGGAGATTGGAGGTGTTCTCGGTGAGCTCTTGGAGGTCTTGTGGGAGCCCCGTGAAGCTCGTGTACTTGGTTTGATGCCCGCCAATCCGAAGATGGAGAAGTGGCAATCACTAGTGAGCACTTGAGTCTCAGTGACTCAAGGGGGAGCGACATCCTTCTGTGGATGCTCCAACGAGGATTAGTGGAGAGTGACAACTCTTCGATACCTCAGAAAAAATTCGGTATCCTCTTTCCCTACTCTTATTACATTTCGCATTTAGCTTCTAGCATTTCCTTCATGCAAGTTTTAATTCCACACTTTACTTATGTTTTATATGCTTGCATTTAGCTTCTAGCATTTCCTTCATGCAACATGAAAGATTATTAGTTCCATAAATTGGCATGGCTAATGCATTTTCTTATATATGTGTTTATTTGGTATTTTGTTAGCTCTTATGATTTGTGCTAGCAAAAAATGGTACTCCTGCATGTTTTGCTTGATCATTTCAAGTAAATGGATTGTACCCATCCATTTGGTATTGATGAAATCATGTTATCCACATAAAGGTGTATACAATTATGGTTTTGGTGTGATAATAATATTTGTTTCCCTATAGAAGTTGGTTTGAATTGGGTCAATTTGTAATACATGGAAGGAATCTTGTCATTAATGACTTGTGACCACCATGAAAAGTGTGCAATTAAAGTCTATCGAATTATTCAAGTCATCGCATAGGCCAACTGGGAGAATGTTAGAAAATGGTCAATGTAATTATGGAACAATGGTTCTTGTATAAAATGAATGTATGATGATTGCTAGACTAAAAGACTAAGAATCATGGGTTAAAATACCCTCTTATCTCCCTTACATAGTACACAAATAGACACGGTAACTAACAATTGAATGAACGGTTATAGCCATTCAATAAAAGATGAGTGGTTTCATGAAATGTGTTGAATGGATATGATATTTCAATGCAGCCCTTCATAAAGTTTAAATAGACAGGGCATTAGCATCATTTGCAACACATATGAAGGCCTCAGGCAAACGAGCAAAGCGAAGTGCTTAGTATAATCAACACACTACTAATAGTGTGATCAAGAGGAACACATATACATGATAGTTGTTCTCTAATCATTAAGAGAACAAGAAAAGTAAAAGGAAGAGAGGAGAGAAATACTTCCAAGATGCAATTAGCCAATATAAAGGTGGATAAGTTAATTCATGTGATATAAGATATAAATGTTTGAGTTGTGCGATCCATACATAAAAGACTACTACTTTGTTTTATTCAGTTGAATCAATTTCTATGATCTTGTATACCTTTCGCAAATCTTACTTACATGCCACACATAGTCTGAATGTAAGATGGTGGAATCCCTACTTTGGCGAAATGGGCTAAAGCCCTATCTCTCGAGTCCTGTCCGCTTGGTCCTCCAAATGGAATAAGTCTACTAAACCCCACTAGTAATGTAACACATGTGTAGTTAATAATGTACGATGAGAACATGCATACAAAATCAGTAACATTGTAACGACAGTCAAAATTTTAAGCAAACTACGTTGTAGAAGTTTACAGTCGCCCATTATATTATTTACGCAAACTATGGTATAAAAGTATTCGATCACCTATTATAATTGTACATAACTAAAATCAAATAACCGATATGATTATGCATTTTTGGTAATCTAAAATATGCTTAGATGACTTTAAAATATGTAAAGGAGACAAATAAACAGTACAATAGTCATGAGCAAAATTAATAGCACAAATAATTTCTCATTCCGAACCATGGACTATCTGATGCATTTAACATATTCTCATACAACTTCTGGGATGTTGTCCTTAGATTCATGAGATAGCATGTGTATTCATTCTGAGGGAAAACAAAAGAATTTGCATCTAGAGAATGTTCTTTATCTTATTTTCATTTATTTATTTATTTTTGAATTGGATGAAAAATATATCTAGAGAAGTAAAAAGCGATATGCGAGTGGGATTTCCATAATCACCTAGTGTCGATGATTGATGAACCACCAATCTAATGAACTTGTCAAAGAATTAAGGAATGCTTTGTGTAGATAAATCACGAGGCGAACACACATGGGTTTTTAGATAGGTTCGGAACTCCCAGAGGGTAATAACCCTACGTCATATTTGTCTTGTATTGATTTGAGCTAGTCACAAAAGGTGTGTGGCTAGCCTAGATGGATCTAAACCTAGTAGGCGACTTCCTCCTTGGCTTTTATTTGCTTCTAATGACTTCGTGTCACTTGTCTTGACTTGTTTGGGCTTGTTTTTTTTTTTTATATCTAGACTCATCCTTTTTATTCTTAGAGATAAACCTTCGCAATTACGAGATGCTTTGGGTATCTACAGGTAGATTTGTTTCTTCAAGGGATCCCCTTCTCAGAAATAAGATATGTCCTGAGAATTATGGAAAATCCTAGAGTAACCAGATATGGTAACTATCCATTATTCATCGTCATGCCCCCTATCATTACATGAAATGAAGCTTTGATGGTTCGAGTACATAGCTAGCAAAGATAAGCTTTTTATCTGACTGGGTTACCGAGTAAACTCGGATTTCCGATTAGGATGAAGCATCTAACCAGATTTCCTGGGTTCTCAGATCACCTATTTAGGATTTCGAATGCCTCCAAGTTCTCGAGAGAGTACTGTTGTCACACCCGGTTTTAAGGACCAAAACCAGATGCGGCTTATGTGTGCCCAGGATGTTCAACACACATAAGGACATCACAGGTGAAGTAACAAAAGCAATACTTTTATTAAATAAACGTTAAAATCTTACAGCAATTGACATATATTGTCTTCTATGAAGATATCTGCAGCGGAACAGAGGCACTGGTGCCCAACAACACTGCAAGCAACCGACCGGGAGACACGCGCCTAGAACGTCACAACCTCGTCTTGATAGTCTTCAACATCTTCACTCACTGAGCAGCAGCATACATGTCGCATGGTATAGGGAAAATAGCAAGTGTGAGCACATAGAGTACTCATCAAGTGGGGGAAAGTAATGATATGCAGGCTTATACCAAGAATAGGCTAACACAAGGGTTTATTTGCATAAATGCGAGTAATGAAAACATATTTTGACTCAAAAGCATTAAGCAATTATTAAGTGAATGTAACCCATACAGTGCAACACCCAGCATACAAGGCTCCCCACCTTGCATACCATAACCGTCTAGTACTCCCTATACTATAACCAAAACCACAACCATCTAGTACTCCCTGTACCAGAACCATAACCACAACCATCTAGTACTCCCTGTACCAGAATCATAACCATAACCAAACTCATAACCACAACCCACTAATCATGTGAGGATCCAAGTCTCTCATATCCGTGAGCACGGCTGTTATAACAGTTTTACACTCTGCAGAGGTTGTCCAGCTTTCCCCACGAGTCAGTGAATTCCATGTTGCCGTGTTCGTGAAACACTTAACACACGCCAGTGGTGTGCCGCCAAGAATCACTGTATGACACTTTCCACTAACCAGAGACTAATCCAGTATGTGTCTGTCCACTAGGTTTCACCGCCAGGCTTTACGCAAGCTAAGCTCCTACCCAGAAGCCCCCTTTTGTGCTAACCCAACACACACTGGATAGACTCTAATCAGTATGTCACGCCTTACCCATATCATCCTCGTGGTTGGTACGTTACTTCTTGGGTTGTCGCTCCACGAACCGGTCCTTACTTAGGTTACTTAAGCAAACACTAAACCAACATCATAACCATGACAACCATCAAAACTACTTTTCTCAATACCTAAGGTTTCATGTTGCTAGACCATTAACAAATTAACCATCAATGTTGTATATGTTCATTAGTCAAGATCATGACACTTCTTAACATCCCAAAAGTATGGCTAAGCAATCTACCCACAAAGGATACCTAACCATAAACCATCTAGGTTCCAAGGGATGATAAGGGAAAATCTAGGGAAAATCCTAACATAGGTGACTACACATCATATTGACAGACATTGCATGTAGTTTTGTAAAACAAAACATTTAAAAACATAGGTTCAATATGATCAATGACACTGGCCTTTTACCCGATGCTGCTCAATGTTGTTGAAATCTTGGTCTTGAAGTCCCTCGAACTGCTCCAGAACGTTATCGACTAATCGCGAGAACTTCCGATAAATAACACAAAGCAAACACTAAGAACAACATACCAAACATCATCAAAATACTTTAAAAATACTATGGTTGGATAGGGATAATTTTAGAAATATTTAGACGCAAGAATCACCTAAATCGGAGTTAAGATGAAAAGAGAACAACTTTCGAAAGATGGATTAGACTGAAAAGGAAATGCTGATTTTCTGGAACTATCTTCCTATAGGAAAGGCTTTATTTCACAATCACTGTGTCAGGCTTGACAACATCATTGCACAAGATTCAAGAAGTGTAGGGCAGACTAGATTTCACTGACTAGGCTAAGGAGACTGATGTGGCGCTAACTTGGTATGCTATGCAAGTAACATCTTGGATTAAAAAAGGGATACGCTGAGGTCTAGTATCGATCACCTATGATGGATCAAAAAGGCAAAAGGTTGCATTTCTAGGTTTAGGATACTACTGGTGTCTTTATGTAGCTGTGGTGGTTCGGGTTTTGTCAGAGATGGCGATCGGGCATGTGGCCACAAACATCGATGTCAGCTTCAGTGGTGTTTTAGTGAAACGAGGGAAGCATGGCATAGAATGCAGAAAGACTAACTCAGTGGTATAGTTGGTTTTGGATGGGGTCATTCGAGGTAGCGGCAAAACAGCGATGACTACTTCTAGGTTTGGTGGTGACCGCGAACAGATTCAGGAACGAAGACGCTAGCGTTCCCAGAGATTGGCTATGAATTTTGAGGAACCGTTTAAACAAGGATGTTCATATAACCCGGGAACACAATGCTATGGCATGGGTTTTGGGTAGATCATCCATAGAGAGGAAGAATGATCAGCATAGATAAGACGGGTGATGGCTGCGACATGCTGTGGTTGGCAATGGCATCTTGGCCGTGTCGCTGCACAAAACGCGATGGCTCCTAGGGTAACGTAGAAGACTCCATGGGACACGCCGTGACGTGGTTGGTGCATCCATACGGCTTTCGGATTGACGGGGAATGCAAATCCGGTGCACGTGCAGAACGCGTCCAGAAACCGGACAGCGGGTATGTCGACCTTTATTTCGATAGTTTGGCTAATCTACTGGCCAAACCGGTTGGTGAGGGCGTGGGGAACATCATGGGACATGCACCGGTGAAAGGGATTGGTGATTTGACCTCTGGTCGGTCAGGAACATCGATGCCAACCGGCTACAGCGCGGCTGTCTTGCGGCTGTCTGCGACGGTGACGACCGTGGCGGCATAGATCGGGATTTAGCTGGGGCTAGAGCTTGGCTAGGGACTTAGTATGATGCTAAAACAGTAGTAAGAGATGAGAAGAAGGGGTCCTCACATTGCTTTGATGGTCGAAGAAGGAGGATTTGTGGAGAAGACAACGTAGTGCATCACGGGCGGCGGCGGCGGCGGCGGCTCCGGCGAACGGCGGCGCTCCGGCGACGCACGGACAGGGCAGCAACAACTTCTAGGGCTTGGGGGCATGGAATAGGGGTAGGAGAGGGCGTGCAACTCATATATATAAGGCTAAGAGTGGCTGGTTGAGGTGGAGTCCAAACCGAACACGATTCGGATTCGAGTTCTAGTCGGTTACGATTTCCTTTTTCGCAGCTCTGTATTCCGAGGATGATATCTCCATCGTCTGGACTCCAAATTGGACGTTTCTTGATTCTAAATTGTAGTACTCAAAAATATCTACAACTTTTGTAGTCATTGTAACCTCTGAAAACACAATCTTGATTTCTAAAAATGCACCACAAGTTAAACTGTTTGAACTCGGACTTCTCTGCACACTACTGATTTCGGGGGCCATAACTCCTAGCTCCATTATCCAAAAGAGGACTTCTATAGGTTCAAATTGAAACTCTTGACGAGACATACAACTTTGGTATTGTCATGATTTGCATTTGAGGCCGTTCTGAACTCCGAAACATCATGAGAAGATGAGGCTGTGCAGGACTCTACGAAAATTTACAGATTTCGTGGATCCTTTGTTAGGCCATCTAGAAGACTTGGCTAAGGGTTTGGACTTGAGCAGGATTGAGCCCAATGACACTTTAGGTATATCTAGGGCTTAGAAAAGAAACTTTTGCAGAGAAATTTGAATAGGGTTTGAATTTGAAT
Organism: Phragmites australis; assembly: GCF_958298935.1. Taxonomy (NCBI): domain Eukaryota; kingdom Viridiplantae; phylum Streptophyta; class Magnoliopsida; order Poales; family Poaceae; genus Phragmites; species Phragmites australis. Next base: position 12,333,120 of record NC_084936.1, on the reverse strand, counting down.
TGAGCTTGGAGTGAATTTGAGAGAAATCAAAAGATAAGGTTAAACAAGAATAGGAGTAGACGAGGAATTTGAATTTGGATTTGGGTAGAATTTGAGAAAGAGGAGAGATTGATTTTAAACAAGGATTTGGATAAGATTTGAATTGACCTGGAGAAGGATCAGATATAATCAAGGATTGAATAGATGATGAATTCAAAGATTTTGAGTTCCAACCATTAAGATTCTTAACTTATTCACTACTGAGTTTTGTAAAAATCTTTTCAAAATCTTTTCACTCAAAACACCAAAGAGAAAGAAAAAGAAAAAGAACTCACTACTGAGATTATTGAATGCATTTACCTGGCTCCTAACAAAACTCAGCATGCAATGCACACAAAATAATAACCAATATTGATTGATTGATTAAGAAAATATGTTTTAAACCTATACTACTGTTGAAGCTATTCAATAATCTTGGAAAATTTTAGAAATTTGAGAAATCTGAAAATCAGGGTGTTACAACTGTGTTCTTTGTCCCATCCAGGTAGGCTTTCTAGTTAGCCTGATAAAATTATCCCGTCCTTGCCAAGTACAAGGGAGTTAGGGCTCGTCGCGGGCTAGGCTCAGAAGTTGAACGGTGGTACCAGAAAGTTTGCATGGTGGTGAAAAAGGTTCTCTATTATGAATATGAAGGGATCGTCATTCTATCCTTTTGACTGCTCACATGCATTGGAAAACCCAGTGGGTAAATGACTGCTCCGAAGTCCACCTCTTTATCCTCGTCAATCCGTTGAAAAGACATAGCCTTGATAACCGAGCATCGCTTGGGTGTCTCTGACTCAAAATGCAGTCGTGCCCAAAATTAATGCTAGGGAGGTAAGGTGTCTCGCCTCCTAACCCATTGGTCTATATAAACCTTTGGGTGTCAGATCTTAGCCGCACCAAACCTGAGTTAAATTATGGATCCTCCTCCTTCTCCTGAGTACATGCCTTCTTCTCCTGACTATTCTCCATCCTCCCCCAAGTACTCTCCCCTAAGTCCGCCTTTGTCTCCAATCAAATCTGATTCGGTGGTGGAGGTTATCAATGTCCCCTCCAATGAGAAGGATGAAGGGAGGGTGGTGAGTCACGGCGTCCCTTCTAAAGATGGCAAACCCCTGACGACACCTGTCGGAGGGTTAACTCCTGTCGCAAGGATCCTGAGGGACCCCTTTTTAGAGATTCGGCCTGGGGGATGATCCTGAATATGTTTGCCGGAGAAATAAATGGGTATAAATGCGATGGCTGATGAGGTGGAATGATCTAGTACGAACGAAGTAAATGCACTGGGGTTTAGACAGGTTCGGGCCGCACGGAGGCGTAACACCCTACTCCTGTATGGATACTATAAATGCCCTGAGAATGTCCCTCAAGGATGTTGCTGGTTACAAGAATGTTTGTCTATCCTAGAGCCTGGGGCTCCTTGTTCTTCGGTTTGTGTGTATCTATTGGCTTTGGGTGCTCTTGGGCTTCTCGATCTTCTCTACTTCCTTAGCTGCTTCAGCTTTTCCTGAAACAGAACCACCTGTCTTTGTCCGTGCTGCCGGCTGCCTTAAATACCCGCCGGCAGTAGCGTGCCCCGAATGGGAGGGCACGAGTTCCAAGGCACCATAAATGGAAAGGGCATCATCATAGCCTCTGTGCGAAGTGACCGGGGTGGAAAATGCGCCCCGCGCCCGGTCATCCGTCACCATAAATGCACTGGCAACAGGCGCCGTGGAGAGGGCCCAACGGGCAGCCGCAGAGCGGCCCGGCGTGCCCGCCCTGTCTTGTTCTCCTGCCACAGCAGCACGGCAGACGGAACACCTCGGCCCTCACGACGTTATGCCGAGACGTGCCGGATGGCACGGGATGGGACCCGTGCATTTAATGTCCCCACGCCCTTCTGCCAGAATGTGGCAGGAACTGACACCAAGCGTGGCGGGAGCAGTTGGAGGTGACAGGCCATGTGCGCTCTTAAATGCGGCCTCGGGCCTTTGACTGGCTGACACCTCATCAGTGGCCCCTGTGGGGGCCACTAACGAAGGGGCTTCCTGGGTCGTCGGGGAACCGAGTGCTCGGGGGTCACTGTTCACCTCCCCGAGCAGTCTCTCCCGAGAACGCCCTTCCTCGGTCCTTGGGGAACCGAGTGCTCGGGGGCTACTGTTCACCTCCCCGAGCACTCTCTCCCGGGCATGCTTGTACGGATCCTCGGGGGACCGAGTGCTTGGGGGCCACTGCACGCAGCCCCGAGCACTCTCTCCCGGAACTTCCTTCAATGGGTCCTCGGGATACTTGGGTGCCCGGGGGGCCACCGCTCGCGGCCCCGGGCACACTTCTCCCGGTACTTAGCTTTCCTGGTCGTCGGAGGACTCGGGTGCTCGGGGGTCACTGTATACCTCCCTGAGCACTTTCTTCCCGGCACTTAGACTTCGCAGATCATCGGGGAACCTGGGTACTCGGGGACCACTGACTGTGGTCCCGAGCGCCCTCTCCCGGGACTTAATCTTTTTTGCCTTGCGGAGGCGACCCTGCGGGATGGACCATGTGGCGGATTGCTGGCCTGGCCTCGGGATTCGGGGACCCCCGGTTCCTGATTCACCGACAACTCCCATCTAAAATGAGGTGGACTGATACCTTCTGGAGGTAGAAATAAAGGAGGAAGAAATGGCGGCTAAGGCAGAGAAGAGGGAGGCATATGGCATCGTCTCCATTAAAGATAACAAGACGCCAGATGCTTCATCCTCTCTGTCCTCATGCTATTCTGACGATGATGGCTGGAGGGAGTAGCTAGAGCAATGACACTGACAATGTGGGTGGAGAGCCAATGCCTCTTCCAAACCTTATGTTGTCGGAAATGTCGATGGATCGAGCGACGATACCAGCGAGTTCGGCATGGAGCCAGAACATCGATGACCTGGTCTCCTCCGTTGGCACCAGTGGTTGGAGAGAGACAAGGGAGTCTCTCCTTCCTCTTGTTGGGTCAGTGAAGCTTCGTTGGTCGAAGACTCTCCTACCTCTTCATCGAGTAAATTTTTGAGGACATGCAATCCACTTTCCCTTAGCTTATCTGTAAAAGAGCTCAAAATCTTGTTAAACAAAAGGTTCCTATTTCTACTGCAATGTCTTGTGTATGAATGTGAATCTTCTTGAGAATACAAGGAAATTTTTAAACAAGTGTTTGGCCTTGGTTTGTTCCGAGTATGTTAGGGAGCTTATTGGAATATTCTTCGCAATCACCATAGGTTAGACTCTGAGTGGAAAATGTCTTAGTCTGAAGCACGCCGGGGGCATGATAAGGTTTTCAGCGGTTCCAAAAGGCATTCTTTCCCTTCTTGTTAGAAATATGGAGCACACGGTAAGTTTTGAAAAAAAAACACTTAGTAGATTTTGTTAGTTTTATTTGGGAACTTGGAACATTCTTCACGCTTGATGGGAGTACTTTGTGCTGGACTCTTTTGACATCATATTGTTATTTTCTTATTGGTTTTTTCCTTCAAGTAGTTCACGACACATTGATCACCAGTCAGAGCTCTTATTATGACCAGCCTTCGGTCCGCTTGAGTGGGAGGCATCTTAGCCCCCAATCACCTGTGGAACGCGATAGACAGCCTTTTTGCAACCCGAGTTCATAACACAATTACTCTTTTCTTCTCGTTGGAATTTGCTTTCAGAAGGTACACAATATGTTGTTTTGTTTCCAGCACCTAGTACTTGTGAAGCCCCCGATTGTCTACTCGGAAATAGAGGTAGGCAATCTAAATAGTAAAAAAAATCTTTGAAGCAAAAGGAACTCATATTACGCTTGGGTCAAAACAAGCTTTTCGCCGCCCTAGGTGCGTGTTTGGGATGAAGGACCCGGGAAACAACTTACCCCATTTGTCAGGCATGAAGATGTGTGGAAAGACAAGTTACGGTAGAAAAAGAAAATTGAATGACTTCATAGGCAATATGATCTTTATTATTACGAGAAGGTACTCTAAGGACTTACACTTAGCATTTACCGAAAACTCCTGAAGACCCATGAGCTATGTAGACTTATTATCTTAAATCTAAACAACAAATACTAGATTAAGCTGATAAGCAGTGATCCTTATTATTTCGGGGGTATCATAAGCGTTGTTTCGGGCTCTGGACTAGTCATGAAGCCGAGCACCCGAGTTTCTAGGTTTACGTCTTGAGGCCCTGTGATCATAGTCACGACTGAAGCTTCTTATCCACCTTGATGAAGTCTCTTTAGAGGCCCCTAGGCGTCTTCACCGATCGTTTATGACCTCATGTAAATCATTGATTAGATGACCCCTGACTGGCAAGGTTCGATGACGGTTCTTTGCCTGATTGTCATCCCGGAAAGCTTTGTTCCTAGGGTTACACCTCTCCGGGTCCAATGCATCATGCGACAAGGATTGCCTGGTCTACTCCAATTAGGACTATTCTCAGCCAAGGCCATATGAGACTTCTCGGCCTGGAGGATAATCTCCTTTGTTAAGTCGATCGCTGAATTCATCCAATCCTTGCCGGCTGGGGTAGCCAGATCTATGGTCAGATGGCACATAAGGGCCTCTTGTAGAAGGAGGATCCTTTTAGCAGTTGTAGACTTAAAGCGGTCAGCGCCCTCCTTATGTTCTGGAGATAGTAAGGCCAGGGCTCCGTTAAGGACTGCAGGTGGTGTGCCTGCCTGAAGCTGACCATTGCCTGCCGCCGGGGCCTTAGGACCTTGGCCGTTTGCAAGGTCATCGTCATGATGACCTAGATCATCACCCCATCTTTGATAGCGAAAACTTCTTAGAGGTAATATCCACTAGAGGAGATATTTAGATCTATCATTGATGCTTCATCGGATTGCTCCGGGTTGGTATTTTGATAATCCATGTTGTTAGAAACTACGGGGATTGATCCCGACTTACTATGAATCGGACATTCACAGTTGTCTTAGCAGCCGAGTGGTTTGTACTCGATGCTGTAATATTTGGCGCATTGATCCTTAAATTGACTTACTTTACCGCTTGAATCGTCACCGAAATCTACCCAATCGATCACCGGTTCATCGAGAAGAGAGGTAAAGTTCATGTAGAACCCTTCATCCGAAAAATCGGTTTTCAGCAAAGCTTTGGGCAATGTCGATGGCATCTCGCATGTAGTTTCTTCAATGCCTTTTCTCATGATCCTCATAGACGACGCCATCTGTTGATGATTGATGAACCGCCGATCTAACGAACTTATTGAAGAATTAGGGAGCTTTGAGTATACGAATCATGAGGGGAACACATAGGGTTTTAGACAGGTTCGAACCTCTTAGAGGATAATAACCTTACATCTTGTTTTTGTCTTGTATTGATCTGAGCATGTTACAAGGGGGTATTGCTAGCCTATATGGATCTAAACCTATTCGGTGACTTCCTCTTTGGCTTCTAATAACTTCAAGTTGCTTGTCGTGACTTGTTTGGATTTTTTTTGCTTTTCCTCGACATGGCACTTTAGCTCCGTATATATATAGGAGTGTCGTACGTCCTCTAGACTCTTCATTCCTATTTTTGGAGATAAATTTTTTTGGTTATAGGACACCTTGAGTATCTATGGGTAATTTCCTTTCTTACAAGGATTCTCTCCCTAGAGATAAATATATGATCCAAGAATTACGAAAAGCTCTAGAATACCAAAATATAATAACTATCTATTATTCATAGTCACCTAGACTTACTCAATGATAATTGGGTATAACAATTAATACTGCAAGTGATCACACCATGATGCGAAACAAGTCCAACAGAATGTAGCAAACAAGTTCAGTACTATGAACTGTTAAGTTAATGATTAAAGGCAGAATCTTCAAAAGTATAGCTCAAATGCAACTTGACGAGATAGATAATGCCATTTGCGATGAGAAGGAGATACAGTTAGCCAAGAGATAGAATATGACATTTAGGAATCATCTGTAAAAGCTTTGAATGAAAGCATATCTGTCCTGATAAGGTTTACCATTCAACGGAACTTGCTGCTGAGATAGCCGGTATGCGTTCTCCATTGGCGACATGTATTTGCCACTCTACAAGATCTTGACCAACAATCATCTCTGTTACTGAGTTTTCAACCTTCAAAGATTGATTCACAAGATGAGGTCTTTTTTAAGGAAGTGAACTAAATAAAGTTCAAGTGAAGCTACATGTGGCAATCAGACTATCTCTATACAGTTGCCAAAATCTACCAAGGAGGTATGCTTGACATAACTCACATGGTCAACTGCTAGCTTTAAAATTAGATTTTTTTATATTATTTGTGACATACTTGCACATGCTGGTAGCTTCAATAGATTCTTATGGATGAAAAACCAAATTTGTGATTTCAAAGCAACTTCAAGGGCAAACAGAACAAAGCCTTATGGGTGGAGCTTTTCTAGGATGCAACTTATATATTTTTTGTCATTAGATCGACTTAAAACTAAATAAAATAAAATAAAGATTTACTCGCGTCTAATTGAGTTAAGGAAAAAATGAATTAAGTGGTGATACAGAACTACCTATTGGGTACCCACTTGCAAGGATGGACCCATGTTATCAATGCTAGGTGCACATAACACCAGTTAAATTTTTATTTTTTTAATAATCTATTATATGTAATAGTTCATGTGACACCTCCTAACCTAACAAGTGGGATATCTGGACCTCTAACAAGCTAGCTCGGAATATCTAATTATTTTTATTCTAGATCAGTCACTGGCCACTTGCATCCCTAAGCTTCCCCGATAGATTTTATTCAAAGCAAATTTCAGGGCATTAACAGCTAACAAAACCTTACAGCAGGAGCTTCTTCGATAATCTTCTGGTGCCTTCTTCGTTTGCAATCTCTCTACGCAAATTACATTTCCATGTTGGTCGCAAAATACCTTAAAATATCAAAATAGCAACATGGAAGACAACAGAGGGTTACTGAGGATATACAATTGTAAAAAAGACTCTGGCAGGATAACATTGATTCTTACCTGGACTTCTATATGTCTAGGTTGAATAATGTACTTCTCGATCAATAAAATATTTACGCCAAATGATGCTGCAGCTTCCCGTTGAGCGCTCAGTACAGAATCCGCAAATTCATCCCTTGAACTATTCACATCCCCTTAAGAAAGGATATAGGATGAAAAGCAGATAAAGCTATACATACGCTCATAAAATCAGTCACGCAGCACTCTCTTACACACACAAACTTACATAGACGAAAAGGAACACAACTCACAAGGAAAAGAAGGGCCTAACAATTCTAAACAACGGTAGCATGCACGGTGAGGAAGGTGACCTCTTTCCCCCTGTAGGCGAGGAGGGATGAGTTGTTGAAGACCTAGAAGCCGTGGTAGTTGTCGCAGGTGGGCCGGGGGAGCACCAGGGGAGGCAACCTGAAGACGTTTTAGATGTCTGCATTAGGTTAGAGGTAGTCATCGTTGGAGAGCTCGGTGATGGTGCAGATGTCCTCGCCGTACATTAAGAGGGCAAGGAGGAAGAAGGCGGCGACAAGCGTGGTGACCAGGGAGCGTTGGGCCGCGGCGAGGAGGGATCACACGAAGGAGTGAAGGAGGCCTAGGGGGTGGGACTTGGTGGTAGAAGGTGGTGGATCAGAGGGTGAGGTGGGTGATGGGTTGCCCATGGCGGCTGGAGATGTGCAGGAGCTGGTTCTGGTGGCAAGGGTGGTGGTCCTCCATCTCGGTGGAAGGTGCAGGGTGTGCGGTGGTGGCAGGGGCATCAGTGGGGTGCGCAGTGGCGATAGGGTCGTCAAGATCAGAGGCGTCGTGCAGCAGCTCCAAGCGATTGTGCAGCAGCTCCAAGCGATTGCCATGAGAGAATCGTGCGTCGATTGAAGGGGAATGAGATGAATCACCATATGGAAGTAAACGTCTAGTATGGAAGGCAAATAATGGATGCACTACTACAGAAAGGGTCATTCTTATCCCCTTTCACTGCCCGTTTGGAGATAACCGGGAGTGATAAGGTATCACTAACGGTTCATAAACTGAACCGATAGATCTAACCGTGAGCTATTAAGAATCAACAATGATAGTAGAAATATCACTGTCAGTTCGTAGCTAGAACCGACAGTGATATCAACTATCACTGTCAGTTCAAAAGCTCACCAATAGAGCAAAAATTGAGCCAAAATGAACCGAAAGTGATAATCCTTATCTTTGTCGGCTCGTATCCCAAACCAACAGTGATAGGGATTATCACTACTAGTTCATATGCACACCGACAGAGCAATAATTGAGCAAATACAAACCAGCAGTCCTAATTGCTATCTCTGTCGGTTCGTATTTCAAACCGGTAGTGATAATGCTTCTATAAATCCTGAGCTTGTTTCCCTCAGCATGCTCCCCATCTCACTTCACTCCTAATCTCCAAAAGCCGCTCCCGAGGGGTAGTGGCAGTCAAAGTGGTGCGATGGTTACCGTCGCCACTTCGGCCACCTCTCCCCATCTGGCCCGTCATCCACATCCTCCAAGCCCATCACCGTCTCCTGAGCCCGAGCCACCTCGCAACTACCCTCGTTTCCCCGAGCCTTGATATCTATCGAGCCCGTTGCTGACCTCGTTGTGTCTCAAGCTTGAACCACCTCACATCCACCCTTGTTTCCCTGAGCCCTCACTGTCTATCGAGCTCATCACCAACCTCGCAGTCTACCGAGTCCATCATTGACCTCGCCCTCTCTTGAACCCATCACCCCATCTCCCAATCTCCTGAGCCAATCTCCCTGTCTCCGTCTCCCTAACTAAACGAGTTGCAAGTTGAGTGTTCAAGACTGTGATAATAGGCACATCTAAATGAGTGGTATAAAATATATTTGCTTCAAGATGATTGTATTTTCGTCATTCATTTATATGTACTATTGTCAGTCGAATAGCACAAGATGTAAAACGGATGACACAAAGCGGTTGTACCAAAAGCTCTTCGACGTATGGGCAAATACTACAAGCCTAGATCCCATGCCAAAGAGCTCCTAGTACAACAACTTTGCTACATCTGTTTCTATTTGTCATTGTGATTTCAACAAGATTGTACCTTCAAATTAGGATCAATCTTGAGCGTAGGGATCATGTGCCTTGCGGTACAAAATCTAGGAGCTTCGAGCATTTTTGTATCATAGGGCACATTGATCCTAGTTGTGAATATAGATTTAGATATAAAATACTCTACCACGAACATTTCGGTATGGGCTTTTGTCTCAATTTTGAAATCAAACTCGAGACAGATTCTCATGCTGAAGAGTTCGTGGTAGAGTATTTTTGCATATGTGGATAGATTATCACTGGCCGGTTCAATGCTAGAACCGACAGTGATAGTTGGATTATCACTATGAGTTCTAAGCTTGAACTGACAGTGATACTTACTATCATTACTGTCGGAGGATGAACTCCTCAAGCGGCGATCCTGGGGGACCCCCTTTGAGATTCGGCCAGGGGGATGATTCTAAATCTACCTTGTACGTGAATTAAATGCAAGTATATGAGATGTAGGCGGGACGGATGATCGACTGCTAATGGGAGTAAATGCTCGAGGGATTTTAGATAGGTTCGGGCCGCACGGAGCGTAATACTCTACTCCTGTGTGTGTGCTATTATTGCTCTAGGAATACCTCTTTGTGGATCTCTCGTATTACAAGGTTTTCTGTCTAAGTCTAGAGCTTCAGTCTTGGTGAACCGCTGCTCGGCTTCTCAGACTCGTACTTGAGCTTCGATGATCTTCTAAGACTAGTTAGCTTCCATTGTTCGCCTCTGTCTCCGGAGTGCACCCCCCTCTTATACTGCCGGGGAGGCTTGGCGTGCCCAGAAAGGAGGGCACGAGTTCCCATGAGCCATAAATAGAAAGCAACCATCATGGGGCTGCAGCTTGATGTTACAGGTGTGGAATTATCCACCCCCGGCCAGTCTTGTTGCCCATTACGCCTACTTTCAGCCGGTGCAGTGGGGGGCCCATCGGGCAGTCACCGAACAACCCCGCGTGCCCGCTCGGTTAGAGCTGGTCTGACACAGTAGGGGGGCAGGCGATGTGCCTCGAGCCCAGCAACGACATCTCCCAACCGTTTCCTTCAAGGGCCCCGCAAGGTGACGTGCGATGGGACCCGTCGCATTAAATGACCCCACGCCCTTGCCAGACGGTGGTAGGACCTGGCGTACTCAGTACAACAGGCATGGGGGGGGAGTGGTTGGAAGTGACAGGCCACCCTCCCTCTTAAATGCAGCATCGGGCCTTCCACTGATTGACACCTCACCATTGAGCCCTTGTGGGCTCCAACGGCAAGGGGCTTCTTAGGTCCTCGGGGAACTGTGGGTGCTCAGGGCCCACTGTTCATATCCTCGAGCGCCCTCTCCCGGATATGTCTTTGCTCGGATCCCGGGGAACTATGGGTGCTCAGGGACCACTGTTCATGGCCCCGAGCGCCTCTCCCGGAACTGTGTCTTCTCGGGTCATCGGGGAACTCAGGTACTCGGGGACCACTGTTCATGGCCACGAGCGCCCTCTCCCGAAACTTGTACTTCTTGGGTCCTCGGGGAACTCGGGTACTCGGGGGCCACTGTTCATGGCCCCGAGCGCCCTCTGCCGGAACTTGTACCTCTCGGGTCCTTGGGGAACTATGGGGTCCACTGTTCATGGCCCCGAGCGCCCTCTCCCAGAACTGTGACTTCTCGGGCCTCGGGGAGATAGTCCCCGAGGGATGGCGCCGCGTGGTATTCTGCTCTCCTGGCCTCGGGACTCGGGGACCCCTGGTTCCCATGTTCACCGATAGTAGCCCCCGGGCCCATCGGCAGGCGATGGCCTAGAGACTGCGAATGGGGCCCTACTTCTTCGAAGCCGATCACAACATCGATGCCTTGTGGCTTGTCGTCAGGCGCTGGAGTCTTGCGGTCTTTGCAGTCTTTTTTGGCCCAGGCTCTTGGTACGGCCTAGGTAAGAAAACCGAAAGGGCGCGTGCCCTTCCGACTTTCAAGGGGAATGATAACGAGGCGGGAGGCGCGCGTGGCAATCGCGCGGATCGAGGGTGGTGCGCCTGGCAACCACGCGGATCGAGGGAGATGCACCTCGTAGATTGCACCGAGGAATGCGCTATTTGAATTTTCCACGATAAAAGGAGAGGGGCAACAAACCTCTGCCTTCTTCTTCCTCGCGCACCGGGAGCTCTCTCTTCAGCCCACGGCGCACCTTTCTTCTCATCTCCTCTAGCACACTCCCCACCCCCAAAGAATGCCGAGGGCAGGAAGCAGTCACCGGGACGCGTCGAGCTCCAACAGCGTCTACCGAAGTCCTGCCTCATGAATGAGGATGGGGCAGAGAAGGTTCGCAAGTTGATGGTCCTCGCCGGCCAGCGGGAGGCGTCGGTGGTGACACCGGCGAGCTTTCTACCTTCCACGCGCAGGCCCAGGCGGATCGTCATCTTCGTGTCTTTCGTTGCTGACGAGCTGGTGCCGCCGTTCTCAATGTTCTTCTTGCAAGTGCTGGACACTTTCGGCGTCTAGCTGGCCCATCTGAGTCCGAACTTGGTGGTGATCCTGGCGATCTTCGCCCACTTCTGTAAGATGTTTTTTGGGAGTGCCGCCGTCGGTCGCGTTGTTCTGGCACTTCTTCGTCCTTCGAGTGGTCAGGAAGAAGAAAGGATCTGACAAGGTGGAGGTGGTTGGCTGCTGCAACTTCCGCCTGCGGGAGGGCCTCGGTGATGTCTACATCCCGTAGGTGTTGTGCGGCAAATGCGAGGACTGGCGCCGGGACTGGGTCTACATCGACGTCAGCCCCAATGACCGCCTCTCGCTGCCACAAACGCCGGTGGAGCCCCACTGGCCGATCTGGGAGGCGGCCCCTGTAGAGGACGAGCGCATGCGCCCGATGCTGAACCGTATCGATGACTTAAGCCGGGCGCGGCTTACCTCACTGATGGTGGTTGCTGATTACCTGCGCCGCCGTCTGGCCCCGCTGCGGGAGCGCGCCCGCTTCGCCGGGATGTACACCGGTCCGAGCGACTTGACGCGGACCTGCATAGGCGAGGAGGGGGACCTCGACGAGGGGGCACTGGCGACCCTGCTGAAGGTGGTGACCAGCATCGACGACCTCACCCGAGCAGTCCTGCCCCACGAGGAGCTGGCGCTTTGCACTGACCCGGGCCAGGTGGCACTGCAGGCGTCCATGCCGGCCTTCGACGGTCAGGGGCTGGTGGACCGTCCGGGGCGCTGGGACCCTAGGACTATGCACATCCCTAGGGTGGATGACAACATAGGGAGGGGTGCCACCGTCAAAGATAGTAGGCCGACGACCCGAGGCGACAAGGGGAAGCGGCCCCGGGCGTACGTCCCTCAGCCATCCTCTTCCTCGTTGCTATCACCTCTGCAATAACGGCCGACGGCTGGAAGCCGAGGTAGCCAATCTTCGGGAGTGGATTCTGGGGCAGATACTGGAACTAGGGCGCGGCAACCCGGGGGCTAGAGCCCGACCGGTGGTGCAAAGGCTGGCGGCCGGACCGACCAGCCTTCGGGTGCAGGCTCCGGGGCAGCTGCCGAGACTGGCCCACGACGGCCCGAGGGATAGAGCCCTCCCCCAAAAAGGAGGAGGTCTGAGTCGAAGCCGCAGAGCCCAGACTTCCGGATCTCGTAGTCCCAATGGCGGTACCGCGGGCTCAAAGCCACGTAAGCTCCCTTTCTGTCTTGAGCACGTTTTGCCTAAATTTTGGCTAGTTACTAACCTGTTTTCATTTCAGGCCGCCCAAGGACTCTGCAGGAGGCCAGAAGCCCCCGGAGCAACCGAGGCAGCTCCTGTCCCTAGGCCAAGTGCGCCGGCGGACCCCGAGCCGAGGGCTCCGGCCAGTCCCGAGCAGAGAGCCCTGGCTGAACCTGAGCAGAGAGCCCCGGCTGAACCTGCCCCGAGCCCTCCGAGGAAGGAGCGAGTGGCCACAAGGGGGGTGGTCACGACGAGGGTGGCGCCAGCGCGGCAGCCGTCGGGGTCCTCGAGCGCCTCTACAGAGAGGGCTCGCAGGGACCCAACCCTCGACCACCATCTGGCCTGGCCCCGAAACCCCTCCCCGAGGTGCTAGGAAGCGCCCAGGAGTTCATCGAGCGGCTCGAAGTGGCCATGGTGGTAGAGCAGGCTGAGCTTGAAAAAGAGCGCGCCTCCCTGGTTGATGATAGGGGCCGACTGGAGGAGGCCCGGAAGCTGCTGGAGACTCGCATAGCCTCGGCCTGTGCGGCCTACGAAAAGTCCAAGCACGAGGTAGCCGAGGAGCGGGAGACGCTGGAGGAGGCTCGTGACGAGGCCGTCGCCGCGCAGGATAAGGCCAGCCACATGGAACGGCTTGCGGCGGAGCGCGATCAGGCGTCGAGGAAGCGCGCTGTAGAGCTGCTCGCCCGCGAGTGGCAGGTTGCCTCTCAGGAGGAGGCGGCCAGCCAGAGGGAGGAGGCCGTGCGGTCTTCCCAGGCGAACTTGTCCCATCAGAACGACGAGCTCGAGCGTGGCCGTGCCGACGTCCTCCACCGGGAGGAGTAGGTAGCGTTGCGCGAGATAGACGTCAAAATAACGACGTTGGCACTTGACGCCCAAGAGGAGCAGATCGTGCGGTGTGAGGCGGATGCCAACTCGACATCATCAGCACTCACCGCTCGGGAGGAGCTGGTCGCCAAGCGGGAGGCCGACCTGGCTGCCCGAGAGCAGGCCGTCAAGGTCCGAGCCGAGCAGCTGGAGCGAGCTCAAACTGAGGCGACCGCCCAACATCGGGAGATCCCAACCGTGAGGGGCGTTCCTATCAGCGCCGCCGATGGCACCAGCCTTGAGGACCGGCTAAAGAACACCGAGGACGAGCTCGAGACCACCCTCGCCGAGCGGACGAACATGAAGCTGATGATGCAGGACATCCTTCAGCAGGCACGAGACTCCGTGGAGGCGGCCAGGCTTGGGCACGTGTTTGTGGGTGACCAGTCGCTGGACAAGGAGACGACCGACCACATCGCCCTCGGGTTTGCGGAGATCGCCTGGCGCCTCGAGGCCCTTCCTATCGCTGTCCAGGAGCTAGCGACCCGGGAGGGGCGTGTGCTGGCACAAGGTGTAGCCGAGCACATTCTCTCCTGCTACCGTAGTCGAGACCCCGCCTTCCCGCTGGAGCCAGCCCGATAGGGCGTGGTTGAGTCAGAGGAGGCTGCCGCCCAGGAAGCCATCCGCATCGTCCCCACCTAGGTGGCAAAATGTTTTGTGCAGGAGCCGGATCTGAGCAGCAACAGCAGTAGCGATGCATGCTCTCCCCCTCCTGAGCCTGTAGATAGTTAGGTTTTTTGTTTTTGGAATGTTGTAAATATGGGAGTGATCCCCTCCTGAACGGTTCCTTTTATTGTAATAGAAACCACTCTTTGGGATCGAAACTCCGCTCTGCACTTGTTTTTTGTGTTGTTTGCTTTTTGGTTGATGTCCCGAGAGGTACTGGCCGGAACGAGCCCAGCAATCTTCCCCTGACAAGTTATGTTGCCCCGACCACTCACTGTTCAAGTAGTGGGACCACCCGAGCATCCAGCCCCCGAGCCCTCGTGAGTCCGCAGTAGCTGAGTCAAAGTGACACAGACACGAACTTGCTTGCTCGGGAGACAAGTCCATCTGGCACGGTACACGCCACGTCCAGTGAACGCTTTCCACCCTGCGACCTCTCAAACAAGTAGACCGGAGACGCGTGCGGGTGGAAACGTGACCAAGAGTCCCCACGGTTTGGTGGTGTCCGGGGTAGGACTAACCAGGCCGAGCACCGACAGCCCGCCCTTGGGGTCTACGCGGTCTCGACCACTCTTTGGTCAAGCGGTAGGATTACCCGAGAACCCCACAAACTCGGTAGTGCTCGGGGTACTGCCAAGCCGGCCGGGTACCACGGCCACCATAAAGGACCTAGGTTAGCCATCGCCGCCTATACGGTACATCGACTACTGTCTGTTTTTGTCATTCTGGAAAAGCGAACATGTGGGCAGGGTTTTGCGCGCGAGGAGAGAGTCTCACCGAAAAGATTAGCATGCGAGGGTCCCGAGGATAACTGGGGAATGATAGTTTATTGCGTACATAAGGAAATTCACATAACTTTAGTGACTCACCGGGTAGCTGTCAGCCTTCCGGCCGACCGGTCCAGGGAGGGGTAGACGCCTTGAGATTGGGGCGCCTGGGAACATGGGTTCCCTCGTACAGAGCACCTATGCCCCTAGGACATCCTTTGAACACCCGAGCACTGGAAAACCGGTGACAGAACCAGGGACTAGGTGGTCCCGACCACTCATGTTCGAGTGGAAGGATTACTCGAGGACCCCATAGGTTCGAGTAGCACCCTAGGCACTGAGTCCCTTGCGGTTGGGCTGCTTTGTTCTTGATCATTGATTTGTATGCTTAGAAAATAGGCAAAGGTTCTTTGCTTGGTGCGTCTGTTAGTGCGGTACTCATTATAGACTGCTCTCATTTTTGAACCGAGACCTCTCAAATATCCGGACCTGCGAAGTGTACAGACAGAGGCATAACCAAGAGGTCTAATAGTTCGGTGGTTCCCGGGGTAGGACTAACCAGACCAAGCAACAACAGGCCTCCCCTGGGGTCTAGGCAGTCCCGACCACTGTTTGTTCAAGCGGTAGGATTACCCGAGAACCCCATAGGCTCGGTAGTGCTCGGGGTACTGCCATGCAGCCGGACACCACAGCCTACCACAATAAACTTAAGTCAGCAGCTACTGGCTGCACGCATACCGACCAAGATCCGTTTTTATCAGCGGGAAAAATGAGAAAGCGTGTTTTTCTTACACAAATCGAGCATCTCAACAAGCAGATTAAACATATGGATTCCAGAGGAAAAAAATTCGGGATATGAGCGTATATTGACAATTTGTACAGAAGTGCTAACTTACATGGTTGGTGGCAGCCCCCGGCCAACTTGGGCAGGGGGGAGGCCCCTGGCCTGGTTGGCCCGAGCACAAACAAGCTCACCTAGGGATAAAATTTGCGTAGATGCTCGATGTTCCACGCGTTTGGGAGAGGCTGCCAGTCCTCTGTGGCCAGCCGAAACAAGCCTTCTCGCGGAGCACCGGTCACGATGAAGGGGCCTTCCCACATGGGGGAGAGTTTATTCTTTCCTTCGCGCATCTAGGCGCGTCGGAGAACTAGATCCCCAACCTCGAGTGACCTGTCCCGGATGTGGCGTTGATGATAGCGCCGCAGGCTCTGTTGGTATCTGGCGGCTCGGACGGCGGCTCGTCGCCGATGCTCCTCCAAGTACTCGATGTTGTCACGTCTTCGCTGTTCCTGTTCGCCTTCTGAGTAAACTTTCACCCGGGGGGAGCTGAGAGTGAGCTCGGAGGGGAGGTCCACCTCAGCACTATAGACGAGGAAGAAAGGCTTCTCCCCGGTGGCGCAGCTTAGCGTGGTCCTGTTGTCCCATAACACAGCAGGCAGCTCGTTGATCCACCCTTTCCCGTGATTTTCAAGCATGTCATAGGTCCAGGTTTTGAGCCCCTTCAATGTCTCGACATTTGCACGCTCGTCCTGCCCATTGCTCAGAGGATGAGCGACAGAGGCAAAGAAAAGCTTGATGTCGAGGTCCTCACAGTAGTACCCAAACAGGGCACTTGTGAACTGGGTGCCATTATCGGTGATGATTCTGTTCGGGACGCCGAAGCGACTTGTGACACCACGGATGAATTGGATCACCGTGTTCTTGGTAACCTTGACAACTGGGACCGCCTTCGGCCACTTGGTGAATTTGTCGATGGCGACGTAGAAGTACTCATAGCCCCCGATTGCTCGGGGGAATGGACCCAAGATGTCCAGCCCCCTGACCGTGAAGGGCCACGACAGGGGGATGGTATGAAGAGCCTGAGCTGGCTGGTGAATCTGCTTTGCGTGGAACTGACACGCCCTGCAGCGCTGAACCAGCTCGAATGCGTCCTGGAGGGCTGTAGGCTAGTAGAAGCCTTACCGAAAGGCCTCCCTGACCAGTGTGCGGAATGATGCATGGCCACCGCACTCGCCCTCGTGGATCTCAGTGAGGAGCTTACTGCCTTCTGCCCGGGTGATTATTTCAGGAGGACACCGTCCGTGCCGCATCGGTAGAGATTCCCATCTACTATGGCATAGTGTTTGGACTGTCGTGCAATCCTCTCCGCAGAGGCATCATCCCCGGGAAGGATGCTTTCTTTTAAGTACCCTCGGATCTCGTTGATCCACGAGGCATCTTGAGAACCACCAGCAAGCGCTGTGCACTCACCGGGCGGCGGCACCCTAACGGGACCTCTCACTGAGGGTGCTGCCTGGGTTCCCCCAATAGGCTCGAGGGCTCCCCTTCATCCTAGTCGGCAGTCAGGACGGATGGCTGTGTGAACGTTTCCTCAAAGGCCCTGGCTAGGACGAGCGCCCGGGCAGAGGCCAGGCGGGAGAGGTCATCGGCCAGAGCGTTGTCGCGGCGAGGTATGTGCCGCACCTCCAGGCCGTCAAAGTGCCTCTCCAGCCTCCTGACTTCCGCCACGTACGCCGTCATCTAAGGATCTACGCACTGATATTCCTTGGATACTTGGTTGACCACCAGCTGGGAGTCTCCCTTGACAAGCAGCCGCCGGATCCCGAGACCCACCACTGCTCGAAGACCAGCGATGAGGCCCTCATATTTTGCCATATTGTTGGTCGCTCGGAAATGCAGCTGCACGATATACTGGAGTACTTCACCCATTGGGGAGGTGAGAACCACTCCAGCCCCCGCGCCTTTCAGCGTGAGGGAGCCGTCAAAGTGCATGACCCAGTACCCGAGTCCATCTTGCCCGGGGTATGTGGACAACTCTTCATTATCGATGTCGGGGACTGGCGTCCACTTTGCCACGAAGTCAAATAGAGCCTGGCTTTTGATCGCCTGGCGGTTGACGAAGTGCAGATCGAATTCCGCCAACTCCACTGCCCACATGATAATGCGCCCAGTGCCTTCTCGGTTCCGTAGGATCGGCCCTAGTGGGAATGTGGTGACCACCAAGACCTTGTGCGCCTGGATGTAATGGCGCAGCTTCCTGGAAGTGATGAGCACTGCATAGAGCATCTTCTGGGCCTGGGGGTATCTTGTCTTGGCATCTCGGAGGATTTCACTGACGAAGTACACCGGTCACTGTATACGGTGGGCCCGGACATTGTCACAGCCCCTGAGCTCGGCGCAGTGGTCAGGGTCGACTCCCTGGTCGGGAGGAGCCGGGGTCTCGCGCTCGACTCCCTAGTCGGGAGGAGCCCCGAGACCTGTAGGCTGCTCGGGGGTGGCCAGGAGCTTGGACCCAGCATCTTGCCCCAAGCACTCATCACGCTCCACCACCAGTACCATGCTCACGACCTGAGGAGTGGCTGAGACGTAGAGCAATAAAGGCTCGCCCTCGGAGGGGGCCACTAGTACGGGTGGTGAGGTGAGATACTTCTTCAAGTCTTGGAAGACCTGTTCGGCCTCCGGTGTCCAGTCAAAGTGACCGGTCTTCTTCAGGAGTTTGAAGAGTGGGACCCCTCGCTCCCCAAGCTTGGAGATGAAGCGCCCCAGGGCCGTCATGCAGCCAGCGAGACATTGGACCTCTTTGAGATGGGCTGGGGGACGTATCTACTCGATGACCCGGATCTTCTCCAGGTTGACTTCGATTCCTCGGCTGGAAATCAAGAAACCAAGGAGCTTGCCCACGGGCACCCCGAAGACGCACTTCTCGGGGTTGAGCTTCAGGCGTGTGGTGTGGAGACTGTTGAAAGTCTCGACTAAGTCTTCCAGCAGGGTGGCCCAATCTCGGGACTTGACCACGAGGTCGTCGACATAAGCTTCGACGTTACGGCCAACCTGCATATTAAGGGTAATGCGCACGGCCCGCTGAATTGAAGATCCAGTGTTGCACAAACCAAAAGGCATCGACACATAGCAATAGGTCCCCACCAGGGAAATAAAAGATGTTTTTTCCTTATCCTGTTTGGCCATACGGATTTGGTGATAACCCAAATTTGCATCTAGAAAACATGAAAGATCACACCCCGTAGTGGAATCGACTATCTGGTCTATGCGGGGTAAAGGAAAAGGATCTTTGGGACAAGCTTTGTTTAGGTCGGTGTAGTCAACACACACCCGTAGCTTGCCGTTGGCCTTCGGGACGATGACTGGGTTTGACAGCCACTCTGGGTGGCGGACCTCTCGGATGAAGCCGGCATCGAGGATCTTGCTAACTTGCTCCCGGATGAACTCGTGGCGCTTGGGCGCCTGGTGCCGGATCTTCTGCCTCACCGGCCGTGCATCTGGTCGCATAGCAAGGTGGTGCTCGATCACCTCCCTAGGGATCCCGGGCATATCTGACAGCTGCCATGCAAATGCGTCAGCGTTAGCCCAGAGGAAGGCGACGAGCGCGCTTTCTTATTTGTCGCCCAGGTCACCGCCGATTCGGATGACCTGGGATGAGTCTTCGCCCACCACGACCTCCTTCGTGGGGATGGAGGCGTTGGCGGCGAGTCGGGGTTTGGATGAAGAGGGTCCCGGGCCCCCTGGGTATCCTTCGACCTCGGCCCGAGCAGAGACCAAGGCCGAGTATAGCTGCTCGGCGGAGGAGACAACGCTGCCGGTCTCGGCGGGCATAGAGATGGGGCCAGCAGGGCCCGACGTCTTTACCGTGAGGTAAGCATAGTGAGTCACCACCATGAACCGGGCGAGCGCCAGGTGCCCGAGGATGGCATTGTAGGGGAGAGGGACTTCCGCGACATCGAAGACGACGTTCTCCGTCTGGAAATTGTCCCGACTCCCGAAGGTGACGGGCAGCTCAACCTGCCCGAGGGGGAGAGTGTGTCCCGGCGTCACCCCGTAGAAGGGGAGGGACGGCTTTAGGTGCCTTGATGGCACCTATAGCTTCTTGAAGGCCTCCTAGGACAGGAGGTTCAGGCCTGCACCCCCGTCGATCAGCACCCGGCTGACCTTCACATTACAGATGGTGGGGCACACTACGAGAGGTAGTCGCCCTACCCCTGTAGTACTCGCGGGGTGGTCCGCTTGACTGAAGGTGATCGGGGTCTCCGACCACTTAAGGGGCCTTACGGCCGCAGCGCCCGGGGTTACCGAGCACACCTCACGCCGCATTGTCTTGACGCAGCGACAAGAGGAGGGCGTGTATGCGCCTCCGTCGATGAAGGCGACGGTGTGCTCGGGTTCTTGGAACCCGAGCTCTTGGTTTTCGAGGGCGGCTCTGTCGTCGCCACCCCTGCGGTGCTCCTCGCGCTCCTTCTGGCACCGCTCGACGAGGCCTTTGACCGACCGGCACTCAGTGAGGTCGTGCCAGTCAGTTTGGTGGATCTCACACCACTTCCCTAGTTCGAGCCTCGCGGGAGTGGGAGCCCTCGCGGGAGCGGCTTCCTGTCGATAGCCGCCCGGCGTGTCGGCCTACGCGTAGGGCCCTCTGTCGGCACGACAGGGGCAGCGTCGCGCTTCTTTCTCTTTTTCTTTTCCCACTTGTTGGAGCAAGAAGAACCTACATTGTCGGCAATGGGTTGCTCAGGGCGTGAGACATGCCACGCCCGAGCCTCCGCCGCCTTTGCGCACTTGTCAGCTAATGAGAAAAGCTCCGCGGTGTTTTGGACCTCATGCGTACCTAGCTTTTCGAGCATCCGCTCGTCACGGACGCCCTACCGGAATGCGACTATGATGGCGTGGGGGGTGATCCATGGGATGGTGTTGCGGACCTGGCTAAAGCGCTGTATGAAACGCCTCAGTGTCTCTCCCTCTTGCTATTTGACGGCATGGTGGTCGCACTCCAAGGCAGGGCGTGTGAAGGTGCCCTGAAAGTTGGCCACGAATTGGTGGCACAGATTATCCCAGGAGCCAATGGATCATGGGGGTAAGTTCATGAGCCTAGAGTGCGCAGAGCCCCTCAAGGCTACGTGGAAGTAATTGGCCATTACCTTCTCATGACCGCCTGCCGCTTCGACGGTGGTGGTGGTAGATCTGGAGGATCTCGACGGGGTCGATGGACCCGTCGTACTTCTCCGGTAGTTCTGGCCGGAACTTCGCGGGCCAGTTGACCAGACGGAGCTCGCTGGTGAAGGCACGATAGCCCGTGCCGTATCCCACGGTCCCAGCTGCGTCATTGGGGGGTGAACACCGGCGCGCTAGGGAACCCCGGCAATCACTGACGGGCATAGAGGAAGCCTGGTCCTCTACCTCAGCCTCGCGTCGGTACTTCCGATGGCGCTCGAGGATGACACTCGCATCTTCGATAGCCCTGCGCTCATTGAGGTGCAAGCGGAGGTCCTGAGCTCTTGTTGTGGCTAGGGGGCGACGCTTCGCCTGGAGCCCCCCCGACCGGTTCTACCGCCACCTGAAGATGGGCCGGCTTTTGTAGCACCGCGGTGGGAGGTGGCGTGGGAGCTTTTGGCCAGCACCTGCCGGTGAGCCGTGCCTACCAAGGCGGCCACCTCCTGCAGCCAACGGCCTTCCGGGGTTTCCCCCGCTGCCTGGACAAGCGGGTAATCGAGGAGTGCTTGCGCCGCAAGCAAAGCACTCCCAGGGCTGGTGTCACTGAAGGTGAGCCTACGCTGTAACAGCACCTGGTGCTGTCCGCACGGAGATCTTGCAGGGTTTGCCGCTTGCTGAGGGCCAGGCGGCTCGCCTGCGACGGCGGCGACCCTGCTTGGCCCAGCGCCGTTGTCCCCAAAGGAGGGAGGCGTCGTACGGGCCAGCTGCTGCTACTGTTGAGGAACAACACTAGCTGGGGCCTCCTGGGCCACATTGTCTACTTCTTCACTGGAGTTTGAGCCAGTGCGTTGAAGACGATGTCTACCCGTCATTTTTCCTACAGAAAACAAGGCGGATTGAGGGATGCAACCCCCCTACCTGGCGCGCCAGCTATCGGAGGATGAACTCCTCAAGCGGGGATCCTGGGTGACCCCCTTTGAGATTCGGCCGGGGGGATGATTCTAAATCTACCTCGTATGTGAATTAAATGCGAGTATATGAGATGTTGGTGGGACAGATGATCGACTGCTAATGGGAGTAAATGCTCGAGGGATTTTAGACAAGTTCGGGCCGCACAGAGCGTAATACCCTACTCATGTGTGTGTGCTATTATTGCTCTGGGAATGCCTCTTTGTGGATCTCTTGTATTACAAGGTTTTCTATCTAAGTTTAGAGCTTCGGTCTTGGTGAACCCCTGCTCGGCTTCTCAGACTCGTACTTGAGCTTCGATGATCTTCTAAGAC
The DNA here is from genome assembly GCF_958298935.1 of Phragmites australis. Classification (NCBI taxonomy): domain Eukaryota; kingdom Viridiplantae; phylum Streptophyta; class Magnoliopsida; order Poales; family Poaceae; genus Phragmites; species Phragmites australis. Next base: position 12,310,922 of record NC_084936.1, on the reverse strand, counting down.
TGGTTAGCTTCTGTTGTTCTCCTCTGTCTCCGGAGTGCACCCCCCCCCTCGTATACTGCCAGGGAGGCTTGGTGTGCCCAGAAAGGAGGGCACGAGTTCCCATGAGCCATAAATGGAAAGCAACCATCATGGGGCTACAGCTTGATGTTACAGGGGTGGAAAATCCACCCCCGGCCAGTCTTGTCACCCATTACACCTACTTTCAGCCGGTGCAGTGGGGGGCCCGTCGTGCAGTCGCCGAACAACCCCGCGTGCCCGCTCGGTCAAAGCTGGTCTGACACGGCAGGGGGGCAGGCGATGTGCCTCGAGCCCGGCGACGACATCTCCCAGCCGTTTCCTTCATGGGCCCTGCAGGGTGACATGCGATGGGACCCGTCGCATTAAATTACCCCACGCCCCTGCCAGACAGTGGCAGGGGCTGGCGTACTCAGTACGACAGGCATGGGGGGAGTGGTTGAAAGTGACAGGCAACACTCCCTCTTAAATGCAGCATCGGGCCTTCCACTGATTGACACCTCGCCTTTGAGCCCTTGTGGGGTCCAGCGGCAAGGGGCTTCTTAGGTCCTCGGGTAGCTGTGGGTCCTCGGGGCCACCCTCTCCCGGATATGTCTTTACTCGGATCCTTGGGGAACTGTGGGTGCTCGGGGACCACTGTTCATGGCCCCGAGCGCCCTCTCCCGGAACTGTGTCTTCTCGGGTCCTCGGGGAACTCGGGTACTCGAGGACCACTGTTCATGGCCCCGAGCGCCCTCTCTTGGAACTTGTACCTTTCAGGTCCTCGGGGAACTACGGGGACCACTGTTCATATCCCCGAGCACCCTTTACTGGAACTGTGACTTCTCGGGCCTCGGGGAGATAGTCCCCGAGGGATGGCGCCACGTGACATTCTGTTGTCCTAGCCTCGAGACTCGGGGACCCCTGGTTCCCATGTCACCGACAATTACCGGTTCAAAAACTGACAGTAATGTCAGTTTTGAACCAGCAATGAAAACATGTTATGTAGTAGTGGTGATTGATAGTATTTTTAAAAGAAAAATAAGGTCCAAATTTGTATGGTGATCGTTTGACCAATATGGGTGGACGGTGAAGATCTTCCATATTTGCATCAACTCATGAATTATATAGTCCCCAAAAGTACAAAACCATGTATTAGTCTGGTAATGTATCAACTATCGTTTAAATAACCCCGTGGGGTGGTTTTGCCAGAGTGACTGCTATGTATACAATGATGTGGCAATGACTCGACATAGTTTGGTTGATGTGGTGGAATATTCCCTTTGACTCACTCTTTTGCTCTTGAATACTCCAAACCCACCTGCCATTAGGATTGAAAATAAAGCTCTACGCTCATGAGCTAGCTCAGGCTTGGCTCAATGGTCAAATGAGCTGAACCGGAACTGCCTTTCCAGCTCAGTGGCCAATCAAACCAAGCTCGAACTGACTCGCGAGTGGATCAGTGGCTTGGTGGCTGGCCCAGCCCAGCACAAATAGTCTTCCTCAAATGGTCGAACCTTAATCCACATCGGCCCAGCCCAACTCAGTTTAGGGTTCCTCACTTAACTCACCTCGTGTTGGCGTGTCTCCGTCGACCGCCGCCCAGACCATATAGACACGCATCCGCCCTCTGGTCTGTCCCCCGTGCTCTCACTGAGGGCGAGGTGAGCGGTGGCTGTGTTGTTGCCTTGCCTTGATTTAGTTCAGCCAAGTGCTTCCTCAAGTCTTGCCGCCCACCGCATGGAGCTGGAGCGACCACTGAGCCAAGCATCTCCTCAAATCCTGTCGACCACCCCATCGAGACAAAGTGACCTCTCTCAGATCCCGCATGGAGCCGACCGCTCTCAGGTCCACTCTGCTCTCTCGGGTCCTGCTTTCAAGGAAGATTCTTGATGTTGGAGGACATGCTGATTGGGTGAAGATAATTGTTCGACAGACTGTAAGTTCATTAGTTTAACTAGGATTGTTTTGTTTAATCAAATGGTGCACAAATGTTACATATGTTTTGGAGTGATAGTCTGAAATGTGAAATAATTACATATAAGTTTGTTCTGTTCTGGTGGTTTAGGCCATCAGATGCATGTTCAGTTAGATCCTACTGCCTGCTAGGCGCCTGGGACCGTCTGGTGAGCAAGCGAGCAGCCTGGCAACCTTTGCAACCCAAACAAAACCGGCTCGAATCGGCACCGAGCCTGAGCCAAGCCAGAATTTCAGCTCGGTTATCTAGCCGAGCCGAGCCAGCCTCGCCCACACTCGTTTCCATCCGTACCTGCCGTACCTTTCTCCTTCCTTCCTTTCTTTCTCTCGCTCTCCTATCTTCTCCCTTCTCCCATGCTCACTATAGTAAGTAGCAACGCAGGCTCCTCATCATCTCCCTAGGTCAGATGAGCTTCCTCGGCTTATCTCGGTCTACGACAATCCTGAGCTCAATGGCCTGTCTGGCCATAGTTTTGACACTTATCACGGGAGATGTCTCCGAGCACCTCTGGTCTTGTTCCCACCTTCATGCTTCTTCACAGGCCACCCATTTCAGCGATGATCTCTGGTTCTTCCCTTGTGCCCACAAGTCGAGGGGCTCGATTCTTGATGATGTTTTAGCCGAGCAGCCCATTCCTCTTTGGTCAACAGTAGCTTGCCACCGTTGCCCTCCTGGCTGACGGAATCTAGCCATTCTTCTGCTACATTGAGTCTTCTAGTCACCTCCCTGATTGACAGGGTCGAAACATCAAGCAAGGTTTCAATAGACAGAGCAATCTAGAGAACTTCGGATGTACCACTCTTAGGAATTTTTGAACGATTCTTGCTTCTTCAATCGTGTCATCAAGGATGTCGAGATTGTTGACGTGGCCAGATAGGTGCATTGCGAAGTCATCCACCATCTCTCCGTCATGAAACGCAATTCCGTCTAACTCCTTCCTGAATTGTTGCACCTTAGCCCTGCGCACACGATCCACGCCAACATGCATGGTCTTCACAGCATCCCACACCACCTTAGCGCTTCTCTTCACTGTGAGCATGGAGATCATCTCTAGCAGCATCGCTCGAATGATGGCCTCCAGCGTTATCTTGTCTTGCTGGAGTTCAGCGCCTCCAAACTCGATAGCTTCCCACAAACCACGTGCCTATAGAATGATTTCCATCATCAGCGCCTAGTCACTGTAATTTGTCCTTGTTAGTGTCGGGTAGGAGGCCGATCCGCCAGCTTTCCTCACCACCCGCTATACCACCAGGACACAGCAGCGACTGCCGCCTCTGGCACCGTTACCGGGAACCCTGGGACGTGGCGATGGAGTCAGCGATCATGCCAGCAACATGCCCAATTTTCTATATTTTAATTTTTTTTCTAAAATTGATCTTATTATTAATTAATTAATTTATGTATCTAATTTTGTGGTTGAAGTTAAAGATGGACAGAGCATGGATGTACAATGCGCCAAGATATGGAGAAATATACATCAAAGGGCTTTCTGCTTTTATTGAAGCCGCTGAGAAGGACGCTTTGACTAAGAAGATAAAGGAAATATATTGTCCATGTTCTGACTACAAGAACAAGAAATTATGGGTCAAATCAAGCATATTAAATCACACTTGATCTTGAGAGGTTTTGTCGAGGATTACACTTGTTGGTACAATCACAGCGAACAACGTACAAGCGAACAAAACAATGACATCGCTGTTGATCAAGTGGATGGTGATGATGAGGAAGTCAAAGGCGACACTGATGTTATGGTGGATGATGACACCGATTTTGATCTGGAGGAAATATTGCGCCACGCAGAACCACATGTTTTAAGGGACACGAGAGGTTTAGATAATTTTGAGGCATTACAGAAGGCATCAAAGGAACTTTTGTATGAGGAATAGAAGGGCTATGATAAGGAGTTTACAGTGTTGCATTCGATGCTTGAACTTCTAAGGTTGAAGGCCAGTAATGGATGGTCTGACAAGAGTTTCTTGGATCTGTTGAGCCTCTTGGCAAACATACTTCCGAAGCCTAACTCCTTGCCTACCACCACTTATCATGCGAAGAAGCTTATATGTCCGTTGTCATTGGATGTGCATAAAATACACACGTGTCCGAACCACTGTATCCTTTACCGTAAAGAGTTTGAAGCCTTGGATAGATGCCCAGTGTGCAATGCGAGTCAATATAAGAGGAATTATGATTATGAGGAAGAAGATGCTTTCGCCAATGCGAAGAAGAAGAAGAAGAAGAAGAAGAAGAGTACTGCTTGTCATGATGAAGAAGACACTTCTTTCGACGTGGAGAAGAAGAGAAAAAGTCCTACCATGGTGATATGGTACCTGCTAGTGATCTCCCGCTTGCAGTGTTTGTACTCGAACCCTAGGGATTCTGAACTGATGCGTTGGCATTTCGATAAGCACAAGAAGGATGGAACTAAGCTTTGACACTCCACTGATGCTAGCTAATGGAGAAAGTTCGATACCATGTATCCAAATTTTGTTGAAGAATCAAGGAATGTAAGGTTTGCGTTAAGTACCAATGGATCCTTTCGGTGACATGAGCACCTCACATAGCACTTGGCCAGTGGTCCTGGCCATCTACAACCTTGCTCCATAGCTATGCATGAAGCGTAAGTACCTTATACTGTCCATTCTTATTCAAGGACCGAAACAATCTGGCAATGATATAGATGTGTTTCTGGAACCACTGATGGAAGATATGGCGAAACTATGGTACTATGGGGTCCGAGTGTGGGATGAGTTCTGACGACAGTACTTCATGCTGAAAGTCATAATTTTCGTTACTATCAGTGATTATCCCGCCCTTTTTTGCCTATCAGGACACGTTAAAGGGAAACAAGGATGTGTTGTGTGCTTGGATGAAACTGCATCTGTGTACCTTCCGTACTCACAGAAGGTAGTGTACACACGACCTTGACAGTTCTTACTCAGAACTCATAGGTAGGGCACTAGTGTTTGAAATGGTCAGGAGCATCAAGATTGATTTTGGGAAGCAGCTGAAGGGTAAAAGGAGGAAGAAAAGTGAGACGATGACCGGCATGCTGCGGAAGAAGATGCCAATTTTATTTAAGTATTTGCCCTATTGGAAGGACTTAGACATTCACCACAGCATCGATGTCATGCACGTTGAGAAGAATGTGTGTGATAGCATCCTTGGCCTCTTACTGGACATACCGGGCAAGACAAAGGATGGAATCAAGTCACGTAAGGACTTGGTGCATTTTAGAATCAGGCCAGAGCTACACCCTGAAGACAGACCAAATGGGAAACATTATCTTCCCCCGGCTAGCTACTCTCAGATACCTGAGGAGAAAAAGGCACTATGCAAGTGCTTACGTGGGGTGAGAGTCCTTACTGGTTACTCATCCAACATTAAGAAACTAGTCTCGATGAAAGATTTGAAGCTAATCGGCATGAAGTCTCACGATTGTCATATGATGATGACGTAGATGCTCTCTATTGCAATCAGGGGTATCAAGCCAGGATACATAAAGGTGGTCATCACACGATTGTGTCACTTCTTTAACGCAATTGCTCAGAAGATGATCGATGCTGAAAAACTAGGTGCTCTGCATAGTTACTTGGTAGAGACTCTGTGCCAACTTGAGATGTGCTTCCCTCCATCTTTTTTCGATATCATGGTACACCTCTTGGTTCACATCGTGAATGAGATAGTTGCACTGGACCCTATATTCTTCCATCAGATGTATGCGTTTGAGCGGTACATGGGCATTCTCAAAGGCTATGTAAGTAATCGTGCTCACCCAGAGGGTTCCATGATCGAGGGCTATAATACTGAGGAAGTCGTTGAGTGTTGCATCAATTACATAAAAGATGCTAAACCGATTGGTGTACCTGTATCGCGACATGAGGGGAAGTTGTCTGGAAGAGGGACCAAAGGAAAGAAAAGATTCATCGATCATGATTACAAAGAAGTGGAAGAAGCACATTTCACCATCTTGCAGCAACTCCAGATAGTGGGGTCGTACATCGAACAACACCTGGATGAGCTTCACACAGAAAATCAAGGCCGCTCACATGATTGGATTTTGAAAGAGCACAAGCGTTGCTTCACCACATGGCTCAAGAACCAAAACCTTCCAGATGGTGAATCTGTAGATAAAAAAATATGAAAATGTTGGCTTGTGGCCCATCAAGTTTAGTTACGTCATGGCAAGTGTATGACATTAATAGGTACACGTTTTATACCAAAGCAAATGACAAGAAGAGCACCGTCCAAAACAGCGGTGTTCAGATAGAAGCCTATGACACAGTAGGGGAGGAAAAGATCACCTACGATGGGTTCATAGATGAAATCTGGGAACTCGACTATGGAGTGAATCTGCAGATCCCTGTCTTTCGGTGCAAATGGGTCAAACACCCAAATGGCGTGGCGGTGGACAACTACGGGTTCACAACTGTCGACCTTAGCATTGTAGGCCACAAAGATGACCCGTTGGTACTCGTTGATCATATCGCACATGTTTTCTATATAATCAACCCCGCAAATGAAAAGAAGCACGTAGTTGTTGCCAGAAAACAAAGAACTATTGGAGTTGAGAATATGGAGGATGAGGAAGAATACAATTAGTTCGACGACGTGCCGCCTTTTGGAGATCCAGAAAAGATCAAACTTATAGAAGCAACCCTCGATAGATTTGTGATGTCCTACATGCGCTTTGATGGTGTAGGAAAAACAGTTCAAGGCAAATAGTGCTATGTTATGCAAATTATTTTCCAGTGTGATTTTCATGTCATGCAATTTCTTTTCCAATGTGACATACATGTTATGTAACTTAATACTGAGGGCATGTATGAAGTACTAAAATGCTTTAATTAATATACGGGATTGTATTAAGGATGTGCATTAAATATATGCATCTAGAATAATTTTATCCAGGAAAAAATTAAAAAACATATTTAAAACGATTTTCACATGTAGTTCATTGAGTCAACCGCCTGTGGAAATTATTTCCATAGGCGGTTGGCTTAAGAAACCGCATGTGGAAATAAAAAAATTTCACAAGCGGTTTCTTAAGCCAACCGCCTGTATAAATAATTTCTACAGACGGTTGACTCAATGAACCGCCTATGAAAATCGTTTTCCACATGAGGTTTCTTAAGCCAACCACATGTGAAAATGCATTCTATATGTATAGCAGGGTGTTCCCCCGAAACCCTAGTCCCATTGACGCACACATCACCATGCGTCCATACTGTCAGGCTGCCTCATTCCACCACCGCGCCCTTTCGTCCTCTGTTTCGCCGCCGAGACCTCTCCCTCTGGCCACTATTCCGCTGCCGTCCGCCACCGCTGACGCCATCCCAGAGTGCGCCGCGCCCCTTCCGACGCTGAACCCTAGTCCTCCTCCGAGCGGCGTGCCCTCTCCCTCTGGCCTCCGACCGATGCTGATGCTGACACCGTCCTGTCCGACACCGCGGCCCCCGAGGAGGAGGCGCCCGCGCCGCTGTCCCCGTCACGCCTAGTCCGGTCTCCATCCTTCGGTCCTCACATCCAACTCGCCGCCGACACGCTGTCCACCTCGCCGCACAGGCACGCCGTCCACCTCGCCGCCATGGTTAGTAGCCAGCCCCTCCTCTCTCTCTCTCTCTGTACATTATACTACACTGGTGTCTATTATTAAAACTACCTGCATTGACTTGCTTAGGAAGTATGGATTATGGGTGTTATAGTCTGTCATGCACTTTCTTGGCTGAAGAAAGCACAGTGAAATATTGCTGGAACATTTAGATGGATGATGAATGGCATTTATGAACTTATTTACACAACTAGAGCCACAATTTTCTAAGAGCAGCATTCACACAGCATAATGAACACCGTATTTGGTTCGTTGACGAAAGAACATATCTGATCATGGGTTAAACTGTTTCAATGAAGTCCAAATCCGTCTTGACCTACCCATAACCTCTACCATTCCCTTTATAAATAAATTGAACAGAACACTTGATACCAGTACTGTACATGAGTATAAATCGTAGCTAGTTTACTCTAAAATGGTTAGACATTGTAGGTTGAAAAGCATTATATGACTAATAATACAAGGTGAAATTTGGCCTTAATATTCATATGATGAATTGCAAAAGACTTAAAAACTAAATACTGTAAAGACACTGACAATCAGTTACTGCAGAAAAATTCTCATTAAGTAGTCTTGCTGCTATGTCATATGTTCTTTCACCAGACCATCCCTGCCAAGCCAAAGGATCGCATGGAGTATGTTGCCTTATGCCCCGAAGGGCATTCTTTTGGGAAGTACTTTTCAACAAGGGGACCAATTGCTCTTGTTATTTCCTCCTCTGATGCATAACATGCCACCTCCGCCGTGGACACAGTTCTTATATTCTCCATGTTCACAAAGTATTGGAGATTTGCTCATGTACAGACAAAATCACAATGCAATAGTCCTCACTATTTATGTCACGTGTCTGGGATACTGATTTTATAAACTATGAGAAAAGATCATTGATGTGGGAAAAAAAGAGCCACTAGACTTTTATTCTCTGACCTTTCCTTCCAATGAAAAGGCAGAACTTCTGCTATTGTTTGACAAGGGTTGTGAAACATTGTATTTTGATAAATTCAATGTCTTCTCTCTTAAGTGAGTCATGCATTCTTCTTTCAGTGAAACGGTGATGTATGTTTTACCTATATAATGGTGCAGAGCAACGAAGTTTTTGCACTAGCCTTTTGGTTTCTCTGTAGAAAATTTATTAGTGAGCCTAGGCCTCAAGACAATGTTGTACCACTTCATTATGCCTTTTTAAACAAGATTACTCTTTTCTTGCATAGATGTCTGTAATGGCACCTATTTTGGTAATAACTAAGAGCCTTTAATTTTCTTTCCATTGAAGTTTCTCTTTCTGATATGAATGGTTCAATTTCATTGATGTCAAAATAATTTTTATTTTTCTTACTAGTGGTTGTCTTGTGTATGCTTGCATGTCTGCACTGGCACCTCTTTTGTAGTAACTAATAAATGCAAACCGCCCCCCCCCCCCCCAAAAAAGTCACTTGGATTTTGACTTTCCCCCCAAAAAATTGTTTTGTTGCAAAAAAACCCTCTAGGTTTGGTTTTGTTGCAAAAACACCCACAAAAATTCAAAAAGATTTAAAAAATCACAAAAAATTCTAAAAAAACTAGAGACAATTCTAAGATCTTTTTTGAATTTTTTTTTTCAAAAATAATATCCTTTGCATCATATTTCATGGAGAGGAAGTTTGAAAAAAAGAAAAACGTGCAGCTCATTTATTAATTCGATTTAAATGCATAGTTAATTATTTACTAATCCAAAAATCATGAAACCATTTTTTTAGTCTTATTACATGATCCGCTATCTTCTAAAAAATACATGAAATCTTGAAATAGTTATTGTAACGTGCAGGATTGAGTAAATGTGTTGCAGATAGATTAATTTATAACTAATCCATAACACTCCTAAAATTAGTGAAACCACTTTTATTAGCTTACTTAAATAATTATTTATGTAGGAAAAATAATGGTAGACATGACAAAGTTAAAATAACATGAGTTAATAAATGAGTTGCACATTTTTCTTTTTTTTCCAAACTTCCTGTCCTTGAAATATGATGCAAATGATATTATTTTTAAAAACAAATTTCACAGAAGGTCTTAGAATTGTCTCTAGTTGTTTTTAGAATTTTTTGTGATGTTTTTTAATTTTTTGAATTTTGGGGGGGGGGGGGGGTTTGAAACAAAGTCAAACTTTTTGTTTCCCTCAAAGTCTCTCTTCTGATCTATATGTTCCATTTGATTGAACTTTTAAATATATTACTTTTGTCTTACTTTTAAAATATATTAGATGTTACACTACATTATTATAAGAGAAAATCTATAATATGCATCTGAATCACTGAATCACCACATGATTCATGATATGCCACACATTCTAGGCCTCACATCTCTCCTTGTGAACCTACAAAGTTATTTAGTGGTATAAAGATCGCTCCTTATTATCTACTGATATTGTAACATACCAATTAAATACAGTTTACAAGAAGCTACTATATTTTAAGGGCCTCATGGAGCTAAGATTCCTTTTATTTCCTCTAAAATAATATTACTCATTGCAATTTGATCTTTATTGCATCTTGCTTTACAATGGCATAGTGGCACGAGAAATTTCATTGATAAACCGTTGCATACTTGTTAGTTTTTTCTAGGCAACAATAATCCAGCGATCGATTAAGTACCATGGGGCAGAAGAGGACAGTTACCCTTAAGAAACCAGAAGGAAGCAGGAGGTCAGATAGGAGCCTAAGCCTACTCGCAATAGAGGGCGCCCCGGTACAGAGAACACTAGCAATAGAGGCCTCCCCTGCACAAAGGTCGCTCGCAATAGAGGGCGCCCGGTACAGAGGACACTCGCAATAGAGGTCTCCTGGCACAGAGGTCGCTCCCAATAGAGGGCGCCCTGACACATGATGGGGTAGATGCAAGCAGGAGGTCAGATAAGAGCCTAAGCCCGCACCACCTGTCCTCCTCTGATAGCAGCAAAAACTCGGGCTCGTATAACAGCTCGAGCCATGTTCCGTGCGAGCGGGAGAGCCGACCTCAGGAAAGTGACAATGACTACGATCCCGCCGAAGAGGTATTTATCTGAGTCAATGCATTTTATACTTCTTAATTAAATGGAGGAATATTTTTTGTTTATGTTAACTCTCCCCTTTTTTTCGCTCTAGATGGTGAGGGTGCAAAGATCTTCGCGTCGATCATCTGCGCCACAACCTTCGGCGCCATAACCTTCCGCTCCCTCTGTGCTTGAAACTTCGGGTCCCTCTGGGGGTACGCTAAAATGAAGACGGGGTGAGCGAAGCAGAAACAAGTTATCGTCTGGCACTTATACAATAAGGTAAGTTGGTGTTGAAGGGGAGCCTGTTGCACCTCGTGAGGCATGCGCCAAATTCCGCAACAGTTGCGGCTTTCTTGTGAAGGAGTATGTCCCAATCACAATAACTGATTGGCGGTTGCTACCGGAAGAGACAAAGGAGTTCCTATGGGCAACATTCTAGAGAACCATCCGATTCCCCTCGGGAACAGAGGAAGCCGCCAAACAGAATGCATTGAAAACTATGGGAAAGAGCTTCCGGGGCTGGAAGAGTGAGTTAAATAAGGACTTCATGAAGAAGAACTTGGTACCCTTTAATAAATATGGAAAGATTACTCTAGACCAATGGGTAGAGTTTGTTAGGCAAAAGACCACACCTGAGGTCATCAAACTGGGTGAATCGTTCAAGCACCTTGCAAAGAATAATAAGTACCACCATCACCTGGGCTCGTCTGGGTACACCCCCAAAATTTTGAATGGAGGAGACAAGAAGAAGAGGCTGCCCGGGCTGGGAAACCCAACCCTTTGGAAAATTGTGATGAGCGAAGCAGGAACTGGGTCTATGCTCGGTCAGAATGAACTGAGTCTGGGGACTTAGCCTTCAAAAACCCCGAGACTATGGAAGTGACCCAGACCATTCAAGGGATTGCTAATGAAGGGTCTCTAGAGCCCGATAGGGATAATGATCTGCTTACCAAGGCCGTGAGAAACAAGAAACACCCGGGTCGCACTCGAGGTATTGGATCAAAAGTGGGCTGGAAGCATGGGTTCCCAGACGCCTGTAATAGATATAAGAAGACCCTGGCGAAAGAGATACAAGAACACGTTATGGTCCAGTTCATGAAAATGTGGAATGAAAAGGAGAAGGGAAGAGCAGCATTAGTGATGATAGAGCAACCAACCCCCAAGTTTTCGAAGCAGCGTCGGATCCACGCAGGTCGATAACCAGAGATATCATGTGGATGATATCACAGTGGCTACCCCTTGTGTGCTACATGTTCCGGTCGGCAAGGAAGACTTCACTGTTGAGGCTGCCACGAGCCAAGCCATTCCAGGCCGTGTGTTTCACGCTCAAGACATTCCAGCCGGTTACACTAAGGTACAAGTGGACTCGGTGCAACCACTTTTCATGAAGTACAAGCTTGACATCAACACACCTGAGGGTATCGAGATTCTCGATGAGGCTGTTGGCAACTTCATTATGTGGCCCATACAGGATATCATCTTCAGCTGTCAGAAGTCACAATCACCAGCGTCACAGCCGCCCCCGCGTCCAACATCTCTGCCTCAGGCACCTCCGCCCTAGACCCAAGCCTCTTCACACCCAGCATCTCTGCCTCAGGCACCTCTGCCCCAGAGCCAAGCCTTTCCACCTCAGGCACCTTCGCCCCAGAGCCAAGCCTCTCTGCCTCAGGCACCTTCGCCCCTGAGCCAATTATCTCCACCTAAGGCACCTTCGCCCCCGCGCCTATTATCTTCGTCTCAGGCATCTTCGCATCGTGCTTCATCGTTTGTGACTCCGGTACCTCCGCCTCTAGCGTATGTGACTCCAGCATCTCCGCCTCCAGTGTCTGCGCCCCCGGATCCTTCACTTGAGCATCGGAGAGTCCCTATCATAGTTACCCCATATGAAAAGACTCTAACATCTCCGGTGAAGAGGCTGCTTCTGTCCTCCAAAGCAAAGGCATCATCTGCTCCGGAATCTCCAGCGAAGGGCAATCTCGCAAAAGAGACTGGCAAAATATTAAGTACTTGTCAGTTGGATTTCTTGCCTACACTGGATGTTCCTGAGAAATATGAGAATGGCAAGCCATTTATGCCATTATTTCAACCCCAAGAAGGTCCATGGGAGATGAGGAGATTCCACAAATAGTACATAAGGGCATGTCGCGCGGAGTTCTCCATAATCACTGCTTCTGTCCCCGCTAACATTTTTCTAAGTGGAGACTCCTATCTCATGGTGGATTTTAAGGACATGCACGCTTTGTTCCACCGCGAGAAACTAGACATCAATCTCATAAGCGTGTGACGCCTGTAAGTGTATATAATCTATCCCTATGTTCATATATCTAGCAATATATGCTATAGAACCTAATGACTAGTGACTTGTTCTGTAGAATACAATTTAACGATGCGGAAAAGTTGAATGTACCCGTCGGATTCATTGATTCACAACGAATTTCCCAGCCCAACTTGGTCGTTAAGTTGAGGACAGATGACCCCCGGATTAGGGGAAGAGTACCAAGGAGAAAGCAAGTGTCATAAGAGAAATGACCAAATTACATAGGCTTGACATGTCAACCTACGTAGGAAGGGCTATGCTAGAAATACAAGACAAGGACTACATCATGGCTTCCTACAACTCTAAGTAAGTGTGATACACCCAAAACCTAACATAAGTATTCAATTTAATTGGTCGATCAAGAACCTAATATAAAGATTCATGTAGCGATCACTTTATTTATATAATGCCGATGCCGAAGTCGAGCAAACTCGTGGTTCTTGACTCAGCCGATCTCCTCCAAAAATTGTACCAAGATCTCATCGACGTTATACAGAGGTAAAGAAAATTCTCATACATAAAATTCTTATAAACCATTTATGAATTGATAATTACTTATTGGCATTCGAATATGGCCTACAAGTGGTATGTAACGAAAGGTGGGATGCACGATGCGGCCAAGCCGGATGCGATGGTGGTTCATACATATTTTCCGGTAATTACACACCTCTAATGCTTGTATCTCACTATTTATGACGAAGAGTTTTATTAAATTAACGAATTTATTGTATTTTTATTTGAAGTGGCACAAGCAAGGTTTCGACACCGTTCTTTTTGGATATTATGTTTGCCAATTTTTTAGGGTAAACGGGAGCTACATAACCCCGAGGACGTAAGTCATCATTGCGCTTGCACATTCTTATTTGGTTCGATTTCCATTGTCAGCAGTGTTTTAGCTCTTTAAGTTGTGTTTTCATTTAAGGCACGAATGATCGAACCTACCCACACCTCTCTCAAAGACGAAGATATCCAAAACGTCCAACGTGACATGTGCCGGTTCATCATGCACGAAGTCAACCACAAGAGTGGCAGATTCTTCGATCTCGGAGGCGAATTGGCAAGCCATCCGAGGCTTTGTGAGTGGAGATTAAAGAATACTTGTGTTGAATATTTGGCTTGTGATGTAAAAATATTGTATTTGTGTTAAATATTAGACTTGTGTTGATTCAAATGCTGTTGTGAAATCTATCTTGAAAATATGTTAAAATCTGGAGAGAATAAAATATATGCTCTTTATTATTTTTGAATAAAATACATACCACAGGCGAGTCCTTATGTCGCCCGCCTGTGAAAATCTACCTATCTACAGGCGGTAACTTAAAAGAACCGCCTGTAGAAACCTATTATCACAGACTGTTCACTTAAGAAACCACCTGTGATATTTCTCTTAAGTAACCTCTTGTGTAAATCGATTATCAAAGGCGGTTTCTTATGAACCACATGTGATAATAGGTTTCCACAGGCGATCTCTTTTGCGCCTGTGGAAATCGTTTATTTTTATAGGTCTTCGATCGCAAGCGGGTTGCCTAAACGTCTGTGCAAATTGGTTATGACCCGCCTCTAAAAATAGTTTTTTTTAGTTGTGTGAAACAGAAACTCAATCACACAGAAGACAGAGTGTTTTGTGCTGCTCTGAATTGGCCAGCGTATTGGCAAGAAATTGGGGCTAGGCGACGCGATGGAGAACTAAAATTTGGTGCTCATCCAAACAAAAGCAAACTTGTCTGCGAGCCAAAAGTTGGCAGGGTGAGCATCGACATCAATCCAAACACGCCCTAGTTTCCTTTAGTGCTCTAACCCTAAGATGCTTAGTAAATTTTAGTTTGCAAGATCTTGGACAAATGATCAAAATTGGAAATTTGGAATAGATGATTAGTTGTTGCTCGATTAGCGCTTCTTGTGTGCTAATGTGCTACCCAGTTACTTCTTGTGGGCTGCAACTTCGATATCTTGCTGCCAAAGCTTGATGGAACTGTAGTTCTTAGTGCACCGACTTGATACTTGTTAATTAGTTAAACAGATGTCAAAATCTAGTTGTGAGTCAAAGTAATTTGTTTCTGCACTCGAGTGAATCAAAACTGTAGCACTGTTTGTTTATATGGTCACTCAGGGACATTCCTTCTCGCAGCTGGTGTGTATATTCATCCTTTCTGAATATTAATTAGCTCCAGGATAATAATCAGCATGTACGTGGTCTTAATTAATCAACACACATCCAGCATATTTACAAGATCTTTATGAAATAAAAAAGTGCAGCATATACATAGAAGATCAATCTACAACACGATTTATAGACACGTATGAATGGACTATACATGACAAGACAAAGAAGCATCCATTTATTTGATATATCTATGTATGAAATTGAGGGATATGAAGGCCTGGCTATTTGGTGGGGTAGGAAGGCTCCATGGCGAGGCCACACATGCCCTTCTTGTCTGAAATGTCCTTCTCCATTCTCATGTAACCGTTTTCGCCCCATGTCGTGCCCCATGAGTTCTTCATCAGCCAATATTTTGTGCCATCACTGGTCTGTCCATAACCAATGGCTGCAATCCCATGGTCCAAGTCAGTGCCGCATGAGCCGGTCATCACACCACCAGAGTAGAACTGAAACGTCATGTCTCCTCCATCCACAGCCACGGACACAGGCTGGTTGGCCACCGCCTTCATGAGGGCAGCCTCGTTATTGGCTGGCACGTCCTCGTAGCCCCTGATAGATGCGGCAATGTTTGATCCGCTCTTGCACTTGCCATCCACGGCTGTGTAAGGGTAGCTGGACTCGGTGGTCAGGCCGCCGTTCTTGATGATGAATTTGAAGGCGTCGTCCATCAATCCACCCTCGCAGCCCTGGTCCTCACCATGGACATCGCAATCCACCAACTCTTGCTCCGAGAGCGAAACGAGCTTACCGGTGCTAAGCTTGACGATGCCCTCCGTCGCAGCAACAGCTGAAAACGCCCAGCAACAACCTGCAATCAAATTATGTTTCAATAGATGTCATCACAAAACAGTGTCACAATTTGTATTGACACGTGTGCCGATGAAATGTACTTACCACATTGGCCTTGATCCTTGATGGGAGTGACGGCACCCTTGGTCCTCCAGTCCACGCTCGCCGGAAGCGCATCAATGCTAACATTATCGTACCTGAATCCCGTATGAACCTTCACCGTGCTTGGTTTGAAGCCCTTGTTAGTTTTGGTCGCCCTGAACTCATCATTGGTGAGGTCGGCGAACTGGTTGACACCAAGCCAGAACTTGCGGTTACCGGCAGCGTTGAACGACTCGATGAACTTTATATTGGCCTTGAACGCCTCAAACCGCCTCGCTTTTTCAGCGGCGTCCTTGTAGACGCGACCGTACTGGACCATCCACTGCTCATGCCTCGCCGCCATGGCCGAGTCATCGTTCAGCTCGCGAACCGCAAGGATGGCGTTGCAGAAGAAGGCGCAGCCGAGGACGGCGACGAGCAAACCCTTGAGGGTGGCCATATGGTCGATCAGGCCTCTGTATTGCTTGCTACTGCTAGCTCCTGCTGCTTCTATTGTGCACTATGCTTTTGTTTGGTGATTGGAGCTGCGTGGTATGGGTTTATATAGTTAGTGCCTAGTGGTATGTACGTAAGTAAGAGATACGGTGCTTGTACGACGTATTTGATGGAAAGGGGCACATGCGTAGCCGTGAAGTAGAGATGGTTGCCAGATGGTATAAAATTCTTGTGCTGTTGCGAAGCTGAGAACGATTCTCATCAGGCCTCAGTTTATGGTGATGCCCGGCGTTCTCATCTTAATTAAGCAGTAAGATTACACGCCAATTGGGATCACAGGGATTCAACAGAAAGCCTTGAGACGAAACAACTTCATTGGAGTTTCCACGAAATATTGCATACCAAATGGGACTGGATTAAATAATGTGATTGGGATGCAATATTAATATATTGGTGACTTGTTTATCCTACGGAGGTGTTTAAACGTCTCAACCACTGGATAAGTACGTTTCGAATTTACATAATGTGAACAACTTTAAAAATACTAACTAATACGGCAGATTGCAATACAGCCACCTGAACTTTGAGAAAAATGAGCATTACGTTGGCAATTTCGTAAATGATATCCATGTAGATTTTTTTTTTACATATTCCGTCACCTTTCTGGTTGAGAATCAAACTTAACATGGTTAGCTAATCGCAACCCAGGCAGGTCTTTTTCTTCTAGTAGATTATCTTGGGATCCTAAACTTGAATTCAAAGCTCACTTAGATCTCTAAACGTCAAGCTTAACTTGGTAGGTCAACACTTCATAACATGCCACGATCAAGTTATTTTAATATTTGGTTTAGGAAAAAGAATCGTTTCTCTACAAGGAAAGTATGATGATGGTGTTATCAAATCCCTCTAATCTACTTCATCCAATGGCTTTGTTCATTTCATGTCACTACTACAGAACTAGTCATAAGTATTGCCTCATTAGTGCCAGTTTAGTCAAAAAACGACATTGATAGGGTATCAGTACCTGTTGGAAGCAATATCAAGCATCAACTTGTTCATTCAGATAAAAATCGGTATTGATAACTCGTATCAGTGCCAGTTAGTATTACGAACCGGAACTGATAGTATTAATGCCGATTCGTATTACGAACTGGAACTGATACTACGATCAGACCCGAAATTTTTATGCAATGGATTTTTGGCTCGCGCTGACGTTCGCTCGGCTCAGTCACGACTTAGGCGCGTCCTTATCCTCTTGGTCTCTCACCCTCATGACCTCACTCCTCGAGTCCTCACCTCCATCTCTCTCTCATCTAGTCTCTCGTCCGGCCTCCTCCCCCACCGGCCTCCCCTCTGGCCTCCTCCCCACTGGCCTCCTCCCCTCCTACCTCCACCAGCCTCCCCTCCAGCCTCCTTAGTTCTACAAGATGACACCGTCCACCTTGGAGAAGTGCGGTTGGCCGGCGGAGGTGACACCGGGAGAAGCGCTGTGGGAACCACTGGCCTCGTGCCCCAAAGGAGCACCATCCCGTAAGGGCGTCACTGCCGGTGGGTGCTGCGAAGGACGGTCTGCAGCACCGCTACTGGCCAATGGTTGGATCTACACGTCCGCGTGGCTCGTCATCACCCTTTGCCAACAGAACCACCAGATCTGGGTGATGTGGTCAAGGGGAGCTGTGTGGCCAGCTGCCTTCTGGAGGATGGTGCCACTGCTGGGTGTGCCGCACCACCGGCCAGAGGGGCTATGACTTGGTTGATGTTCTTGCGGATTCGTTAGAGGTTGTTGAGTTCTTAACGATTGGAGTCCGTCTTGTAGAACTAAGGTGCTTGATTATGTTAGAGGTTGAGTTCTGGAGACTATGTGAGATAATTCAATTTGATTGTGAGATATGTTTGTATGGATGAGATGAGTCGATTTGAGCACGATGGTGGTGGCGGCGGCAGGAGGACGACGGTGGCGGCGGCAGGAGCGGCAACCGAGCCGATCTCTTGAGCCAGCTCATTTATTTTTTTTGAGCTCGGCAACACGTATCGGTGCCAGTTGGAGGTATGAACCGGCACTAAAAAGAACTTTCAGTGCCGATTCTAGACCCGATACTGATAGTCACTGACTATCAATGTCGAGTAAAGAGTGACGGTTGAAAAAACGGCAGTGATGCCATTTTTCAACCAGCACTAATATATAGTTCTGTAGTAGTGTGTCATGCCTTCCTTCTAGAACGTTAGATTAACTTATGTTATAATAGATACAATTGGATGAGTCATATTTTCTACACAATATATATTGAACAAAATAATGCTTGTTGATTATTGTTTAGGCGCATAACTGAATTCATGTCAAGCCCAAAATAGCTAGTACAACTAAACCCAAGTGCAAAAACTCAACATAATGCTGAAGTGTGGGGAGTCTCGCCCTTGTGGACCAAGCAAGTAGTGGGCCGGTCACACAATCCGTCTATATTGTATAGCCTTTTGTACATATTATCAACAACCTTGTATGCCAATCAAAATTCAAAATTTTAAAACAAGACCTAACCTAAGAGAAACTAGTTAGTCTTTTATTAAAAAGAAATAGACACCCAAATTTAAGTTAAAAAGTCTTGAACCTGAGCAGTGAGGGTGTATAGCCAGACTTCACCCCCACCAACCGAGCTTGGCTCAGTTCCACCAATAAAAATTTTCACCTATGTGTGTATTGTTGGGGAATGGTCTCACAGATCCCTTTGGACTTCGGATCGAAGATCTCCATGGATGCCACAAACTAACGACCTACATCTACCGTGGATCTATCATGTTGCAAGAACCCTTCGAACCCTCTGCGCCAAAGGAACAGTTCCAACAGCCAAGATGAGTGAATCCTTCGTTGGGCCTTCGAAGCTTAGCCAAACGGCTTCGCCTGATGCTGCGATGGAGTCGCCAAAGGGACGTTGAAGGTGTGGCCAAGCGGAGACTTTTGGAAGTCCCAGCAAAGGGTGACCCCAATTCATGGGCGAAGAAGGAGCAAATGGCGAAGGCATGGTCGAAGGGGAGGCCGTTAGTAGCTACCGAAGACCATGAATGGAAAGATTGTAAATGATCTAGATGTACTTAGGAAAGTACCGTAATACCCTCAAATATGTCGAACATGTGGCAGTTAGAGGGGTAATATTGTAAACTGTGACAAGGAGTGGTTGAGTACGGCCTATAAATAGGGCATCACTGTAATTGATAGGACATGCGACATTGATACAGTAGAAGGGCTTTCCCACTTTGTGCACTGTTCCCCATAACCTTTGGAACACTCTGGGGTCTGAAGGCCCATCACTCTATTGGCAATGCTAGCAGACACAACTTCCGAGGGGGGGGGGAGGGGATACCACCACAATAGCCCATTAGACTGTGGCGGGGCAGATCACCACTTCGATTGAGGCAATCGAAGAGGACCAACAAGAACAGGATGATGTGGCCATGCTGGCCATTGAGGATGGTCGAATTCATGAAGAGTCAACTCCCCAAGACGATGCGAAGGGTAGAGCAACAACAAATGAAAAGGCCCCTCGTTTTGAAGAGCATGACAACTTCGATTGCTGTTAAGACTACGAAGACGATGATGAAAAAACCAAAGCAGAAAGAACTACATGGCTAGAAGCCAAAGACCTAGAACGTCAAATGGCACAAAAGAAGTGTATCCTATGAAGCTTGACAATGAGTCGAAAGATGACTGAATATCGTTGTCAGGCTGACGATGCCAGAAGAATGCTGGAACAATTGCAAGGCCCAATCAACGTGCTGTAGCACAAGGGTAGGAGGCACGACACAATATCACCCCTTCGATAGTGTTTGCAATGTGGGTTTCGCAAGATCTTCAAGACTCCCCGCTCTCCTCTGGCTTGCAGAACCAGCCTTGGCCCTCAGGTTTCTAAATGCCGAAAGTGGTAATGTTTGATGGAGAATCATATCCAAGAGAATTTGTCATGTGCTTTGAGGCAACAGTCGAATCTACTGGTGAAGATGACACGACGCTGGCGAAGGCCTTCCTATTGGTAGTAAAAGGAATAACATGGTCTTGGTACTCCATCTTACCTCCAGAGTCGATATATTCCTGGGAGCAATTGTGCGATGCCCTTTTCTGTAATTTCCAGGGCAATCATGTAGAAAACGTCACAGCCGGTGACCTCTTCGTACTCAAGAAGTAGCCGACAGAGCCACTCAAAGATTACATGCATCGTTTTGTACATGTACGAGCAAAGGGCGTGAATGAGGATACAATCATTGATACCGCTATTCAGGGCATCAGAGGAGGACTGCTAGCAACAAAGCTAACACGCAAAAGGCCGGGAAGTGTCCAGGAACTCTTCAACAAAATGAAGGAATATGCAAGATCCGAAGTAGAACACCAATGAAGAAAAACCAAAATGGCAACGTTAAAAACATCGAAGCATTCTCCCTCCAGCAAGGAAGGAAGAAGTGGTCAACCAAGAGACAGGTCGAAGCACTCGAAGAAAATTGATGCCTTTGGGAACATTTCAAAGCAAAAAGAGATCAACCAAATAGAATCCGAACCCAAGGATGTCGTACAAGAGGCCGTCGAGGCCCCAGGTAGTGGAGGCCACAATGGTTGAAGCGGTAGAGGCCGCGGAGGTCGAGGTGGCCAGGGAGGATGGGCACCGAAGCACAATGTATTGTGAGCTACAAAGCGAAGGTGCTTGTTGGTGTATCTGGAACCGGGGGTCCCTGAGTCCCGAGGCCGGGCCAGCCGTCCGCCACGTGCCACCATCCCGCAAGGTCCCTCCTGCGTGGTGAGGAAAGTCCTAGTTCTGGGAGAAGGTGCTCAGGGCCACAGTCCCTGGGCTCTCGAGCACCCCAGTTCCCCGATGACCCACAGAGTCCAAGTACCGGGAAGAAAGTGCTCAGGGAGGTGCCCGGTCACCCCCGAGCACCCTAGTCCCCTGACGATCAGAAGGGCTAGGTTCCGGGAGAGAGTGCTCGGGGACTGCGTGCGGCAGCCCCCGAGCGCCCGGTTCCCCGAGGGTCAGTGTGAAAGTGCTCGGGAGAGAGTGCTCGGGGTTGCTCGTGGCAGCCCCCGAGCACTCGGTTCCCCGAAGGTTCGTGCGAGAGTGCTCGGGGAGGTAAGCAGTGCCCCCGAGCACCCGGTACCCCGAGGGCAAGGGCAGGCATTCTCGGGAGAGAGTGCTCAGGGAGGTGAACAGTACCCCCGAGCACTCGGTGCCCCGACGACCCAGAAGGGCCCCCGAGGGGCCCGCCGATGAGGTGTCAACCAGTCAGAGGTCCGAGGCCGCATTTAATGAGCGTGCGCGGCCTGACATCCTCAACTGCCCCCACCGCAGTGTTAGTCCCTACCATGCTTTGGCAGAGGGGCATGGGGCCATTAATTGCACGAGTCCCGTCCCGTATCATCCGGTGTGTCTCGGGATAACATCGCCAGGATCAAGGCGTTCCGTCCGCCACCCTGCTGTGGCAGAGGAACAAGACAGGGCGGGCACGTCGGGTTGCTCTGTGGCTGCCCGGTGGGCCCTCTCTACGGCGTCCGTTGCCAGGGCGTTTATGGTGATAGGTGACCGGGCATGCGCCGCGTTTTCCACCCCCGGTCACTTCACCCAGAAGAAATGATGATGCCTTTCCCAGTCATGGTGTCTTGGAACTTGTGCCCCCTCCTTCCCGTTCGGGGCATGTCGCAGCCGGCGAGTGCATAAAAGAGTCGGCACACAGAAGAGAAGAGGCAAGGAACCGAAGATAGACAAAGAAAGAATCAACGAAGAAGAGACCGTGAGCATCGAGCACAAAAGCACGAAGAACAAAACCGTAGTCCCTGCCCAAGAACAAGGGACCTCAAGCTCTTAGTTAGACACAATATTCTTGTAACCAACTACATCCTTGAGGGATCTCCCTCAGGACAGTTATTGCATCCATACAGGAGTAGGGTATTACGCCCCCGTGCGGCCCGAACCAGTCTAAACTCCGGTGCATTTACTTCCCTTTGCACTAGGTCGATCATCCCCCACCACCGGCCGTCGCATTTACTTCCACTTCCATTTATTTCTCCGACGAACTTATTCAGGATCATCCCCCGGCCGAATCTCTAAAAAGAGGTCTCTCGGGATCCCTGCGACAGGAGTTAATCCTCCGACAGTGCTGGTCATACAACTAAGCAATGTCCACATTTTGTAGCCATGAAAGAAGGCCTAGGGAAGCAGCTCTTCCACCTTGCAAGAGTAGTGCATCACGCCACGCCGTATAGGCCAAGCAATGTGTGGCAATGTTAACAAGGCTAGGGCCAAGGCTAGGCTCACGAGCCAAACCCTTTGGCATATTTTTCTCAATGGCGTCCAATGGCTCTGTCCCAGCCATATGTTCTAGCACCTTCAGCAACATCAGATCAGACATATGCTCAATTTGTGGCTTTTCATGCATTGCTTCCACCCTCTCCGCTAAGATTGGCAATCAAAGCCCCACCAGAAACCAACAGGTCAGTAAACACACTAACACATGGAATGAACATGGTGTTGGCAATCACTAGTGGTTCTCATTAGGAAATTGATTCCAAGAGACAAAGAAAAGAATATGTCTGAAGGGTCAACCATGTCGGCATAAGCCATGCCTTCATCCATTCAAAGTGGTTTGATGTCCCCATCACTTCTTCATAGGAGGATTTGAGGGTTATAGAATACCCGCATACAGATGCCTTCATCATCGTAGCAAACATTTTAGAAAATGAAGTCCACATGATTCTGATAAACGTTGGCATCTCGGTAGACATCATCTTCGCTGATGCCTTTGATAGAATGGGTTTGCAGTGAAGCGTCTTACAGCAGACTGGATCTTTGTTGCTAAGCTTCGGTGGTGAAGTAATAAATGCTTTAGGAAAAGTCGAGCTACCGGTCACTTTTGGCGAAGGGTCAAACTTTCGAAAGGAAGGTATTGTCTTCGATGTTATCGATATACCGTACCCATACAATGCAATCTTCAGAAGAGGGGTACTAAAATAAGTTTGTGGTGATACCGCACCATGGTTATCTATGCATGAAAATGCTTGGCCCCGGAGGCATCATCTTGGTGTTGGGATATCAAAAAATGGTCCGCACAATTGAAGTGGAAACTACTTCGGGCCAACGCAATGTTCATGTAGTGACAGAACTTATGTCGAAGCCTTTAGAAGCTGAAGATCTACTCCAAACACAGTGAGTGCCAAAGGCTAAACCCGAAGGCCAAACTAAGAAAGCATTGATGTGTTAGGATAGACAAGAAAGAGTTGTGGTAGTAGAAGCCAAAATGACACAAGAAGATGAGCGAAGAATGATAGAGTTCCTTCGCAACAACGAAAATGTCTTCACATGGTCACCGAAGGATTTCAAGGGGTTAGAAGATATATCATCGAACACACTCTGAACATTGATCTGAAGGCAAAACCAAAGAAGCAAAGGCTTTGAAAAATGTCAAAAGAAAGAGAAGGTGCAACAAAGGCTGAAGTACAAAAATTGCTTGACACTGGGGTCATACGTGAAGCATTACACTCTGAATTTCTGTATAAAGTTTGAAATGGTGAATTGAGGTGGATCCACTATTTTTTTTTTGAATAGAAAGTCGACCTAAACAGAGCCTGTCTGAAGGATGACTTCCCTCTGCCATGCATTGGCCAGTTAGTAAATTCCACGGCTGGCTGTGAAATGTTAAGCTTTCTAGAAGCCTACTCGGGATATCACCAAGTTAGGATGGCAAGAGAGAACAAGGAAAAAAAACAAGCTTCAGAACCTCCTTTGGTATATACTGTTTTGTAAGAATGACCTTCGGCCTTCAGAATGCTGGGGCTACCTTCACCAAGTTAGTCTAGATTATACTTTACTCGCAGTTGGAAAGGAATGTATCAGCATGTGTCGATGACATTGTCGTTAAGGGCACCAAAGAAGACAATCATTTGGATGACCTTTGGGAGACTTTAGGCAATCTCTGAAGCGTGGGTTTAAAGTTGAATCTGGAAAAAATATGGATTTGGTGTACGCACTAGCATGTTGTAATGATTCTTGGTGTCAAAAGGAGGCATCAAAGTAAACCTAGAGAAGATACAAGTAATACTTGATATGAGGCCTCTGAAGAATAGGAAAGAGGCACAACAATTGGCTGGAAGATTGGCAGCTTTGAGCCAATTCGTTGCCAGTTCAACTGAGCGAAGCCTACCTTTCTTCAAAGCAATCAAAGGTTCTGACCCATTTAGGTGAAGCACAAAGCAACACAATACTTTTGATGAAGCCGAGTTGTTATTGTACATTGCAGCTTCCCCTTTGGCAGTAAGTGCAGTGCTTGTGCAAGAAATGCAAGCCAATAAAACATTGAAGTAGTTTCTTGTGTATTACATTTCGAAGGCATTGGCGGGGATGAAGAGGTTCTATTCTAAGATGGAAAAAATGGCATATGTAGTGGTGATGGCCTCACGAAAGCTTCGGCATTATTTCACAGCGCACAAGATATCGGTACCAACATCTTACCCCCTTTATGACATGTTTGAAAATCATGAAGCTTTAGGAAAAATTGGAAAATGGACCACAGAGATAGCACATTTTATGTTGTCTTTCATCGCGCAAATGGTGATAAAGTCTCAAGCTTTGGCAGAATTTTTGGCAGATTGGACACCGCAGGTCGAAGCCCAAGATGAAGTATCATTGGACCCGGTGTGGATCATATATTGTGACAGAGCTTGGGGGGCTTCAGGGGCTGGCATCATGGCAGTCGTATCTTCTTCTTCGGGCATAGAATTATGTTATGTAGCCAGACTCAATTTCTGGTCAGCAAACATTATTGCAAAGTGCGAAGCGGTCCTCCTCAACCTTCGGAAGGCATAAGCCCTTGGCGCCTGAAGGGTGCTGGTCAAGATAGATTACTAGATAGTGGCAAGCTAAATTAACAAACCTTTCCAAGCAAGGGAGCCAAAGTTGGCCAAGTACATGGCAGTCGTGTGAAGCATGGAAAAGCACTTCTTGGGTTTCACTGTCAAGAGCATATTAGGAAACGATAATTCCTAAGTTGATGACCTTGCCAAAGTCGCGGCACAAAAACTGTCGATGCCTTCGAATGTTTTTTCATCAGGATCTAAAGACACCAGCTGTCGAAGCCCCACGGCAAGTGGACCAACGTGTCATAGTAGTTGAGAGCGAAGATTAGAGATCTTCCATAATGTCCTACCTTCGAGGCCATTACGAGCCCGAAGACCAAGTAGAGGTAAAGCGTCTGATGCAAAGAGCCAGAAACTATAAAATTGTGGGGGCTGATTTGTACAAAATGAGAGTTTGTGCACCGATGCTTTGGTGCATATCCCAAAGAGAAAGTCAAAGCTTGCTCAAAGAAATACACGAATGGTTGTGTGGCTCGCACATTGGCACCTAGGCGCTCATTGGAAAAGCATTCAGACAAGTATTTTATTGACCGAAGGCCATTTCCGATGCGGAGGCCACAGTTCAAAGCTGCGTGAAGTGCTAGTACATGGCCAATGGATCTAACAGGCTTTCGTCAGTGATACAGCTCATCCCACCGATTTGGCCCTTGACTCGGTGGTGAATTTACATCATAGGATAGTTGCCAGTAGCTCCAAGAAACCTTCGCTATGCTGTAGTGGTAGTTGAGTACTTCTCCAAATGGGTGGAGGCAATTCCATTGGTGAAGATCATATCAAGAAATGATTAAAAGTTCTTGTGGCAAAATATCATCTGTCGCTTCAACATTCCACATGAAGTAACAATTGATAATGGAACACAGTTTGACAGCGAAGGCTTCAAACAATTTTGCGAAGGCATGGGTATTAAAATTCATTTTGCTTTGGTATACCACCCTCAATCAAATGGAGCTGTAGAGAGGGCGAATGGCATTGTCTTGTCTGGTGTGGCAAGGTACCTACAAGGTCTCTTGAAGGTGGGTCGAGGAGTTGTCAAAGGTACTGTGGTCACTCAGAACTACAGGAACTAGGCCTTACTCTTCAGTGAAGAGGATATGACTCCAAAGGAATGCAAAAACATGTCATTTTGTGTCATAGCTAAGACAGCTCACAATGAAGAGCTAGTAACAAAAGATGCACTGGAAGAAATTAGAATGCTGGCCGTTGAAAACCTGATGAAGTACCAAGAGGAAACAAAAAGATGGAGGGACAAGATGGTATCTCCGAAGGAGTTTGCTCCGGGGACCTTGTGCATCGAAGGCTTCCTAATGCTTCGACTATGGGTAAACTTCGAAACAAAAGTTGAAGTGTTGCTCAACCTAACATAGGCAATGCACCTTTGCACAAAAAGTTGAAGTGTTGCTCGCCCTTGCTAGGCAATGCACCGCTCTAGAAAAAATCTGTCAAGGACATCAAACTGATTATTCTCTATATGCATGTGTCCAAGTTTTACTTCCTACATGCACACAATATAACAATGCATCGAAGTGTTTATTCTTCATGTATACACACTGAAAGCCTCGAGTCCAAGGCAGCACACCTCCGGCTTCGAATAAGAAAAAACTTGTGTCGCCAAGCCAAAGTGGGGGCTACATGCTTCGGTGTGAATGAAGTTAAAGCATTGCTCGAATTGGAAATGAGAATAATGGCCATGACAAAAGAAAATTAAACTTAAATCGCAAAAAAATTGGGTCTTCGAATCAAAAGATATGAGCGAAAACACTAAAAATCTTTCGAAGCAACACTTGATTAAATGACTCATGCCAAAGGTCCCTACAGCTTAAAAGTTAGGGGGACGATGTTTTTTCAATTGACGCTTCGAGCACGTTACTATCAAAGGTCCCTACAGCTAAGAAGTTGGGGAGGGGGTGGGATGAAGGTCCCTATGGCTAAAAAGTTGGGGACTAAAGGCTCAATGAAAAAATACAATAGAGAATATGAAAATTCATTCTGCAAATTCATCAACGTTAGATCTACAAAATTTTTGTACATTTGACTATGGCCAAGATGGAAAGCAATACCTCGCCTTCCGAGAAAGGCTCTATCAGGTCCAGTGGAGATCCAACATAATTATCCAAAGAAGTGCCAGACAATGGCTCAAATGGAGCACCATGGCCTTCAACGAATGGTGCTCCTTGCGAAGGCTAAGATTGCTGTTGATAACAAAATTGCATGAGTGAGGTCGGACTATTCTCTTTGTCCATCAGCTCATACTTCAGCTCAAGGAACCCTAGCGGAGGGTCAAATTATCCGCGCTCTATCCTACGGATTTGCCGCTCGACGCTTCGGATCTCTAAGTCCAAAGGGCAAAATGACTCCCAAAAAGCTTCCAACTTGGTGTTTCTAGCGTCATAAACCCTAGCCTTCTCTCACCAATATTTATTAAATTCCATGTCAAGGTGTCAACGGTGGAATGAATCCCAGCATGTCCACGATATGAAAAAGTTGTCCTCCATCATAGTTATAGGGACAACATATTTAGTTACCTAGACAGGATCCGAAGGAAGGACCTGCGCAGGAAGGGAAGGTTGTCAAAATATTTGATAGGAAATAAAACAAAAATATATTACAAAGTTTTTGATGAACATCCAATGTTTTGATCACAAAAGACAATATAACTTCACCCCTCGCTCACACCTGCTCCGATAGCTCGGTAGCTCTTTGTGAAGGGGCGGGTGGCAAAGTAGGTGGGATAGAGGTTCTTGTAGTGGCCGAAGCATCCCTGGTCTTCGTGACAGCCTGCAACAAAAGCCAGACAAAAATAAGTGTGAGAATAATAAAATAATGATAAGGCATCAGAAATAAAAACAAATACTTACCCTTCATCGGTTGGTCTCCACCTCTTGAAGGCGAGGTCGTGCCCATGTTGACACCATTAGTTACTGGTGAAAGCTTTCGTGGTGGCCTTCGATGCCTTCGATACCACCCTGGTCTACATGTCTTGCAGGTAGTGGAACGAAGGGTTCTGGAGCGCCTTGTGGTGGTTGCAGCTTGTCATCTCCAGATATTGTATAAGGCTTCGACCAGATATCATGGTGCAGAAATCGCTATATAAGTGGGTAGCTTGTCGAAGGCCTTCACACGATTCAGCAATCCACCCAAGAAGGTCCTCGAGGTCGCTATGGTTGAAGGCTGGAGTTGAGGCCGAAGCACCCAATATTTGAAGAGTATTGCTAATAACTTCTCTGGCCTTAACCGCCTTTGGCTCTAGAACTTCTACCTGCTTCTAGGCAACATCTTAAGCAAGTTGCCTCGCCTCGCGCAGTGCTTTTCTTAGGCGTTGATTTTCAAAAAAAATTTGGCCGTGCAGAGGGCATCAATCTTTGGTGACGGGTCACAACTGTGACCTGTCACTTATGACTTGTTTGTGACCCATCACTTATGACTGATATATGGTTTTCGTGCTTCTTGGACGCGACAAAAAGTCAAAAATAATATTTTTCACCCAAGTCAATCCAACTCAAGCCTATCACCACTCGCCACGTATCTCTACCTATTCGAACTCGCGATGGCCCCTCACACGCGTAGCTGCCTAACCACCTCAACTTCGCGTGCGTCCTGAAGGGACTCGGATAAAAGATCCTTTTAACTATTTTACCGAGGGTCATAAGTGACGGGTCACAACTGTGAGCTGTCACTTATTACAAGTCATAAGTGACGGGTCACAGTTATGACCCATCACTAATGTTAATTTTACAATAGACATAAAAATCAGTTGACTCAGAGTGCCATCGGTTAAATGGTCATAACTTTTGCATACGGACTCCGATTTTGATATTTTTTTTACTCTATGGATATCTACAGAAAAAGTTACATCCGTTTCTCCCCCATTTTGTCAAGTTCGGTGAATTTTTCGAGTCTTAAAACGGCTTGGAAGATTAAGTTCTCACCTTCAGAAGTTTCTGCACCATTTTCGAAACAAGCATTTGTGTCCATAGCCGTTACCCCTTATATCAAACTTGAGCAAACATATACAATGGTTCATATTATAGTGCTTCTGAAGTGAGAAAGATAAGAGAAAAATGAAATAAAAATAATTTTTTTGTAATATTTAGATCATTTTCTGTATTTCTGAATAACGTCATTAGTGACGGGTCAAGTTATAACCCGTCACTTATGACAGGCCTATGAGACCCGTCACCGATGAGTTAGTCATTGATGACGGGTCAAGTTTACCAATGACTGGCCTACGATGACCTGTGAGTGATGAGTCGTCATTGGTGACGGGTCAAGTTTTCACCTGTTACTAATGACTGGCCTACGATGACCTGTGAGTGATGAGTCGTCATTGGTGACGGGTCAAATTTTCACCTATCACCAATGACTGGCATTAGTGACGGGTTACAATTAAGATACATCACTTTTATCATAAGTGACGAGTCATATTACGACCCGTCACTTAAGTAGTGTCTCATTTGTCTGTTTTTCACGTAGTGCTAGTCGAAGAAACCCTTCAGACCCTCTGCGCTGAAGGAACGGTCCTGATAGCCAGGACGAGTGCAGCCTTCGGAGCTCAGCAGAATGGCTTCACCCAGTGCCGCGAGGGAGTCGCTCGAAGGGACGTCGAAGGTGCAACTAAGCGGAGACTTTCGAAAGTCCCAACGAAGGGTGACGCAAGTCATGCGTGAAGATGGAGCAGATGGCGAAGGCATGGTTGAAGGGGATGCTGGTAGTAGCGACCGAAGACCATAAATGGCAAGATTGTAAATAATCTGAATGTATTTAGGAAGTATCATAATATCCTCGAATATACTGAGCATGTGGCAGTTGAAGGGGTAATCTTATAATGTGATAAGAATTGATTAAATGCGGCCTATAAATAGAGTATCATTGTAATTAACACGACAGGTGATATTGATACAGTAGAAGGTCTTTCCCACTTTGTGCGCTGTTCCTCACAACCTTCGGATCACTCTGGGTCCGAAGGCCCATCACTCTATTAGCGATGCTAATTTCCAATATGTATGCATACATTTGTTCTTTGTAAGGTTCAATATAGTTTGTATAAATAATAGATGCTATTTATGATATTGCATATTTTTACATCTAAGAGTTAAAAAAATATAGCTTATAAATGTATTAGTGTTAAAATAGATGATAAGAATGTAAAAACTCATCGGTGGAATTTGGTAGAATCTTATATTTTATATCCATTCTACGATTTATGATCCTACTGGAAAACCTCCGATCTGATTCTGTATCTGCGATTCTGACAACCTTTCTAACAACAGTAGTTATCAATGTGTGATGTGATGTCTACATCATTACTGTAAGAACGCCCCCCAACAGCTCCTTGCGCACGCACACATTGTGAGCATTGGATCTGATCAGCCACCACTGTCATCTTCAGTTCTCCGCCTGAGTCGTTCCCTCACTAGCTGGGTCGCCGCCATCGCCAACCTTGTCAACCACCGCAACCGTGCACGCTTCCTCCTCTTCGGCAAGACGGGCTTTGTCCCAGTGCTTCCTGGTGTAGAGGTGCAGCAGCATGCCGTCCTTGTCGCAGCCGTGGACGCCGCAGGGCACGCACGAGAGCTTACCGTTCTCCTGCCGCAGCACGGTGAACACCACGCCCTCCACCTGGATCTTGACTGGCTTGCCAGGCGCAGTGGTGTCATCAGTCTCCACGGACTCCTTGACTTGGATCACGGAGCCGTTGGCTTTGGTAGCTGCGTGCTCTCCTTCGGCTTCCTGAACAATCTTTCCATCCTCGGGAGGTTCAATGAGAAGAACAGGTTCATCTACTTCCATGGGCACCACGACGGCGGTGGCGTTCTTCGCTTGTGGCGTTGCCGATGGCGTTGATTCTGCCTCTGTATCAGTTTTTGCCGTCATGGAGCCTTTGCCTTGCACCTGATCAGCCCAGGTGGCGGCAACGACAGACGCGTCCTTTTTGTTTCCTTGGGCACCGACATCATTGGTGGTGGCGGCGAGTGTCATCTTGTGCCTGTGCTTCTTCCCGGCCAGGTGAGACCGCATGATGATCTCAGATGGTGCCTTCACGTTGCAGCACACGCAGACGAGGAAGCCATCCACCCGCTTCAAAGTGCCGCACGCCGCCGGCTTCGATGACCACTAGGTCCGAGTCACCGACAGCGTTAGCCTCGGCCGCAGCAGCAGTAGTGCTAACCTTGACCATGTCCTTTCCTGGAGTCTTAGAGCAGTCCATGGAGGTGACGTCTTCTTTTGCCGACGTCGCCGTCGTTTCTCGCAGCTCACTGCGGCCACCGACTTTTGCTTGCAAGGGCATCGCCAACGGCGCTTCCACCTGAACCGCCGTGTCAGCGACGACAGCCGTGTCTTTGTCCATCGCTTGTGCTTTGGCTGCTACCTTTCCTCCTGCGTTCACCTTGCTCTTGTGTTTCTTCCCTGACAAATGAGAACGAATGCCACCCTCCGATGGCGCCTTCACGTCACACAGCTCGCAGAGCAGGAAGCCCTCCACGAGCCGCACGGTGTGCGGCATGCAGTCCACCTCCAGAATCATCGCGTCAGGTTCTCCGTAAGCGACATAGGAAGCGATAGCCGCCGGTGCAGGGTGCCCTTTCACGCGTTTCTTGGCAGCGGTGCTGGTGGCTGCGCCGACTGCGGCCGGTGGTTGGCTGGCGTCTTGGCACTTCTTCAGGGCCTTGGAGATGTGCTTACTCCCTTCGAGGTGGCACATCATGGTGACGCGGTCCGCCGTCCGCACGTTGCACACCCCGCAGAGGAGGTACCCGTTCATCTGCGTCACCTCGTTCAGCGTCCCCGCGTTCGTCAGCATCGTGAGCTTCGTCGGCGTGTAGTTGCTGGAAGGCGCCATCACCGCCGCATCCTCTCCGTCGTGCTCTGGCTCCGGCGTTGGCTGCGCCGCAAGCGCTGCAGCCTTCCTCCAGTGGCCCTTTCCGTTGAGGTGATCTTGCATGGCCTTCTCGCTGTTGGCCGTGATGCCGCACACCGTGCATGTCAGGCTGAGCTTCTGCTTCTTGCTGCATGTCGCTGCCGAAACCGTGGATGCCGCAGCATGATCAGGGCTCTTCCGCTTGGCCGGTGAGGCTGCTGGTGCGTTTGCTTTGGGGTGGGCTTGCGCAACCTGCGTTAAATTAAAATAATTAATTTCTTTGGAAAGCATACTAGTCAATGAGCAGACAAAAGCTAGTGCTACAATAAAAAAGTTCATTTTAAGAAATTGTCTGGATCATCAATATCAAGCTAACTTTTTAGAATATGAAGGAGAACTGTGCGCTTTTGAATTACTACTAGCGTAGTTCAATACATCAATACCATACTTAATTTGGCTAGCTTAGTTTAAATTACCACAAGATTAGTTTCTCCTAGCAATTTTAAGGACAAAATTGCATCATTAATGTAGAAGCATCGGCTCCTGTTTTTCAATACTTCTGAAAGAGCTGAAAAATTGGGCATGCTGATCACAGAGTCATTCTACAGTATTGATGCAATTCTCAGAAGTGCTGAAACAGGAATTAGTTATCAGAAGCATCAACAGGAATTAGTGGTCTCAAATTTTTCATTGGAACTATGGTTACTTTTCTGAAACATTAGAGATGAAAACAATGCACAAATTCAATTAGTTATCTAAAGTTTGCATTGGAAATAGGTTACGTTTCTCTCTCCATGGCTCTATCCACACAACTTAGACTATGTCATGAGTAAATCCATTATATGCCCCTGTTTCAATTCGTATCCGGTATTTACCCTGCCCCCCTAAAGCAAAATAAAAGAGCCATAGGCTGGACCATCCTAAAAAACGAAACAGTCCGTCCGCAACCATATACAAATTGGAAACAGGGTATACGAATTGAAAACAGGGGCATACTGTTGTAAGCGTTAAAAGCTGCATCACAATATCACAAACAATATGAAATACAATGGCCGAACTCTGCAGTATTGAATACTATACGGGAGACACACCTATGACAAATTTGTGTTGTTGAGTTTGATCAATTTGGAGCAGGCAAACAATCAATAGTTTACAAGGGCACTTCTACACAGCGATAACCCATCGAAATCACTTCCAACAAAACAACATATGTGATATATTGTATAGAAGTTTCACCAATGTTTCAAGCTTCAAACATCAAAATAGCATAGTTACAAGTGAGTTTAAAGGTTTCAAAAGAAAGTTACAGGCACATTTCTAGCGAGCTTGATTCCAAAAAGTTTTATCGATGATTTATAAATCATTGATCTTACAAACTTATGAATGAGGTAGGGGATACTTCATGCAGTCAAATCATACGGTACACACAAAGATTTATATACGTTCATGCCTCCCTTAAGATAATAGCTATATGTCATATTTATCTTGTTTTGATCTCTAAGACTATTTACCAGAGGGTTCTTGACTAGCCTAGATAGATCTAAGCATAGTCAAGTGGCTCCTTATGCTTAGTTATGGAGGGTTGATGATATAGATTGGTAGCACAGAAGGCTTTAGGGCAAAAGGTTTATGTAAGCTTGAATGGATTTCAATTGGCTTGTCCTCCACAAAGTCCCCTGGCTTCATATATATATATATATATAGTGAGTCATCGTGTCGCTATTGGTCTCTTTCTTTATTGTTCTTAAAGATAAACTTCTATATTTACAAAATATCCTTAGTATCCAGAGATGGCCAAATGGGCGTATCGGGCCAGCTCGGCACGGGCCCATCTAGGCATAGCCCAGCTCGATCGGTCTGGCCACTGTAACGGGCCGTGTTGTGCTGGCCCTCTTGCCGCCCTCTTGGTCCATGGCATGGCCCGTCAACCACCGTATCATGTCGTGCCGGCCTAGGCACGATTGACATGGTGGAGGCATGAAGGCGCACGGGCAGCCTAGCAACACTTCAAAATAGAAAAAATAAAAAATAATAGCTACAAATTCCAAAAATAAAAATATAGAAAATAAATAAAAATGAGCTTTATTGATTAGTTGTCTTATTAAAAATCTTTCTACTAGAAGGAAAAAACAAGAGTACAACTTATGACTATACTCTGAAAAATTAAATGGTTTCATTAGAAACCCTAAAATTTTGCTTGCAATATTTAATATAATTCCTCAAGTGTCCCTTCCATTTATAGACCTGACACATAATTCATAGCTACATATATTATACTTAGTAAATATTATCTATTCCATGTTAATTTCTCTAAAGATCTTTTTAAAATGTTGCCACAGCCATGACCATACACGCAAGTTCTCGACATCTTCATCCATGAATGGAAATATGAAATTGATTTTTTCAAGTGGGTAAGTGGTTTTGGCTAGCAAGTAGAAAAAAGAGAGATGATTGGCCAATGGGAATAGGATATTGGGATCGCTCGGAGTTTGGCAAGAACTTTTTTGGCAACAATTCAACTAATTTTGTCAAATTATTACAAATTCTTAAGAACTTTAAGACAAGAATGAGAGAAGAAAACAAGAGAGCAAATGTTGTTACTGGCGTGGAATGAAAGGACAAGGTGGTCCTCTATTTATAGGTGAAAAATGAAGATTTTTGAAAAAAAAAATTGATTTTTTTTGCAGCCTAAACGGTCACAAAACGACTAGAAAATTAAAAAAATAATTGGTTAACGGATTAAACTGGCCGTTCCTGATCTGTTTAACCCGTTAAGCCGCGTGTGCCTTCGCGTGCTGACCGTGCCACCCATGCCCAGCTAGGCTGGCCCCATGCGCAACAGCTTATGGCCAGCCCAAGCGTGTCAGGCGAGCCGTGCTATGCCAGGCCGGCCGTGCCGTGGTGTGCATGAGCAGGCGAGCTAGGCCGCTTCCGTGTCGTGCTTTGCGTAGGCTGGTTGTGCCTAGCCGGGTGGAGGCATGTTGGGTCGTGCCATGTCATGCCAGCCCATCGTACCGCGTGCTTGGCCTAGGCACGACCCTTGATCTCATACCATGCCTAAGTCGTGCCTATAGTGAAAGCCTCAGGTTGGTTCAGTAGGTACGATCCATTTGAACATCTTTATTAGTACATGTCAGTAGTTTCGATATATTTAAGGATTCATATTCTAGTCATAGAGATATACTATGAGAATATAGAAAATACTAGAGGATCCGGATACGATAATTTTGTACCACCCATCATCAGGTTTAAGTCAACATTCAAGTATGATAAACAGGTTTAGTACATGTTTCAGTCGACTTTGTTTTTTTTTTTTTTGCAATCATATCCAAAGCAAAAATTCAGGTAAAATTGATTTTCAAGAGCGTGTTCAACCCAAAACTTCTTACTAGAACAGTATAACCCAAAATTAAGAAAAGAATCCCTAAGGTTTGTTAGAACTTGAAAAACAAATATATTTACATTTTTTTTTGGAAAAGAAAACAATATGTGGAAGGTGCCAGACTTTGTCCGAGATGGGGGCAGCGCTTGTAGGAAGGGAGGCCTCGTCAATGATGAATACACGAACAAAACGCTATTTGCGAGGTTTGAGTGGGCCTCACCATGCGCTTTGTAGTAACCGAGCATGCCATCACCCTAACACACACCTTAGAAAAATGGCATGTACCGCAACAGACAATTGGACCTTCGTAGCTTAAAAGCACGCTATCTTTTCTATAACATCGACGTGTATATCTCCATGTTGCAGCTTAACTTGTTTCCATTCTTGGTGTGTTTTTATTAGGATGCAAACAGTTAGACCTCATTTAGCGTTGGAAGTTGATTTGCTACCTCAGGAAAAGTTCATAGTAAGGACGCTTACAATGCCTTGTTTGGTGATGTCTAAGAAGACATAATAAGAAATTATTGGTAGTTTCTAATATATGCATATGTGCAGTTAGTTTTTAGGTGTCCTAAAGGCAATTAATTGTCTCACAAGGAGATGTTTTCAGGCTAGGATTGCTCAAAACGTTTTGTGTCTTCATAAAAAATAAACTTATTATCTTTCCTTTTTAAATTGCTTGTCATATCAGTTTTTATCTAGCTGGACAGCTAATTAATATCTGAAAAATCAGCAAGGCAAGCAAGGAAAGCTTTCTGAAACCTTGGAGTGGGATCGGTCATGTCCAAGGAAGGAACAGATGTCACATGACAACTATACCGTGTTCTTAACATAACAAAAGCAAATGTGGTAGACTCGTAGCCTATCAAATCGATGGCCAATGATGCGTGTAGGTATACAAGAAAATCGTGCAGCAACTCACATCCCAAAACAAAATTATACGAAAGAAGCAACCCCGATCTAAAGATTTTACTATGAAATCGGTAACTGGACTTGCCAATCCCATCCGGTGAAAAATCGGTAACAATGAGATCTGAGCCTTGCAGGAGATTTAATCCGATGTAGAAGAGGATCAAATGATGCATACTTGCGTATAGATATAAAGCACAAAAGCATCACTAAGGATTTGATGCGACGTAGAAAACGTGAGGTAGAGCGAGGGACAAATTAAACCAACCAAAAGCATGCGCAAACTACCAGAAAGCTACGAACAGCGAACCTTGAGCGCAACGGGCGACGATGAGTCGGCGGCGATCACCCTCGCCGGAGACGGCGCGACCGGCTGGTCCGGTCCCCATGCCGACCTCCCGGGCACGGGCCACGGCTGCCGGAACAGCTGCTCCATGAGCTCGCGCTTCACCTCCTCCTCGAGCGCCCATTGCTCAATGAGCTCGCGCCCCACCTCCTCCCGCAGGATCCGCTCCCTGATCTTCGCCTTCTTCGCCTGCCGCCGAAGCCCCTCGGCGTCGGCCGCCGCCGGGGGAGGCTGCCGTGGCACCACGTCCGAATTCTCCACGCGTTCTGCCGTGCCGTCGCAGCCGTGTCTATCTGGAACCGCATTGCATCGCATAAAAAAAATAAAAATAAAAAAACAGGACGAAGAAACAACAGACTGATGAACCGATCGTGAACCAACCGAGAACCGCCGCCATCGAGAATTCGTTATAGGAGCTCACCTGCCGATGGCGTGGGAGTCGGCGGCGGAGGGGATCGGCCGCGGAGCTCGTCGCCGGCACGGTACTGGAACTCCATGGCGGTTTCGGGATGCGGCGGGGTTCTGGGTTTTGGAGGGGGAGTGGATCAGCGGAGGACTCGGCGCGACGAAATCGACGGATTTAAGGGTGATTTCTAAACCTTCATTGCACAACAATTAATGCACGAGATTGCCAGTGATCAAATCGGACGGTTTCGAAACGGACGCGCCGACGCCGAGTGTTGCGTGCTTGTGCCTTTGGATTCCAGCACGTAAAAAGCGTGGTTGAACAGGGGCAGGAAAAAAAATTCCTAAAAAAGGGTTGCACGAGCAATTTCTATATTTATGATTTTTTTTTCAATGGATGAACTCTTGCTCACTAAATTTCTAAATTTGAATCTTGGTGTGATGTGACCAAATAAGCAAGGATTGGAACCTTGTGTCTGCCTTGCAATGAAAAGGTAACAGCCACATAGTTGTAGCTAGGTCTCATTGGTGCTCTAGGTACACATAGATCAAATTTAGGGAAACAACGTAAACTTAGCTATTTTATGGTGAAAACTATCCATCCAAACTCGAATTCTACACTTAATGTGTGTTCATATTTGTTCAGGATTAAATCTGCAGTAAAAATAGTATATGTATAGAGTTATGTTCAGCGATTAAAACGTATGTTCATGTTATGTAAGATTAATCATCCAATCTAGTATAAGTAAATACGTGTGTCGCACTTATAGCCAAAGAAATTAAGGAAGAAAACTGGAAAAAAAAACAAAAAACGAAAATGAGCTATTCGGTGAACACCTAAGAACACGACACAGCGTGCTACCTTTTTTCCCCTGTGCACTAGCAGAGTGCCTGTTCGTTCTTTCCGGATCAAGGCCGGCCGGCCTCTGACTCTTCTTCTTCCAGGCCTTTCTTCTTCCCCTAAATAGGCTGACCGGACTTTTTATATTTTCTATGGGCTTTTAATGAACACGGTGGCAGCCTTGCACCAAGGCCGAGACATGGGTGTACGGCCTTAATGGAGCTTTTGGTTTGAATCGTGAATTGAGCGGAAGGGATTCGGGATTCCTAATGGAAGAAAAGATAAATAAATCCAAGAAGGCTATAATCGTGAAATAGATCAACATTTGCTATGCACTTTTGCATGCATTCAACAATTTAAAAGACCTAAATCAATAGTTTGCAAAATTGTAACTCAACAGTTGGAAATAGCCTTAGTCAACATTTTTCGAACATGAAACATTTTTAGAAGACATGAACAACAATTTGTGAGACCTTATCTGCAATTTGGAAATACATGTCAACATTTATATGTGATTTTTTGTTGAGACAGTATATTTGAATTATTGGAATAGTATAAAAAATATTGGCATGACCATATAAAATATCAAGATCAAACTCGACTTCATAAAATATGAAATTGACAAACCATGAAATTAATAGTGAGGAAATAGTACACTCTATTAATATAACATCCTGAGTTTTAGTATTTTAGATTATAGCAAAATTTACTCCTTTGAAAAAAATCTGGTTATTTAAAACAACAAAAAAGGAAGGAAATATATATTTGAATATATATATACACATGTATGTATATATTTAAATATATTGTTTTGGCTAAGTATTCCAAATAGCACCAAATTAAATTCTAAATTAATCCCTGCAATAAATTGATCATATACATCTTTTGTTTATTTTGTTTTTTGGTCCTTTGAGTGGAGATTTCAATTTGAATGTCTCTCAAATTTAAATCTAAATCCTTAGATTCAATTCAGCCGAAATTCAAATAAATTCAAAATCCTCTCCCAAAAATCAGGGCTTCAAGTCCAAATCCAAATCCTAGTCCAAATTCAAATAATTCATTTTGAATTAACAGCAAACCCAATTCTAATAGCAAATTCTTTTTCCTTTATTAGACCGCCCTCTTTCCTCTTTCTACTGGGCAGGCCGACCCTTTCTCTCTTTTCTAGCCCACCAGCAAACCAGCTCGGCTCCCCCCTCTCCTTCCTCTCTGCTCTAGCCTGGCGCGCCCGAGCCTTCCTTCATCACCCCTGCATCGTGGGTGTAGCAAACATGCCCTTGGGGAGATTGTAGCGACCATTTTTATGGTATGTATGTGATTTTGATGATTAATGATAATATAGTCAATAGGACTAACATGTTTGTTAAGTATATGCTTTAGTTGGTTTCATAGATGCAATATATGAAGAAGCAACCGAAACCGAAACTCAAGAAAGATTGAATTGGACGAGTTTAGAAGAAAATGCACTCACCAGATCGTCCGGTGCTCGGAAAAATGTACACATTGGAGTGTTTGTCACATAATAAGAGAGAAAGATGAACACCTCACCAGATCGTCCGGTGCTTTGATTGGTGCACACACCAAAGCATTTTATCTGAAAAGAGGTTTTGCAATTCAAAAAATCGAATGGTCCGGTGTTAAGAAGAAATGCACACCGGAGAATTTTTCAAAAGGAATATTTTTTGCAGAAGATTTGTACACACTGGATGGTACAATGCTCAGATAGGATATGCACACCGGAGGCTTCACCGGAGTATTTTTCAGGAGATGTTGCAAAGTTGGTCTAGTGTGGTTGGATCCACTAGATGGTCTGGTGATCAGAGGATTAGACACACCGAACAATGAACAGTGAGAAGTTGCTCTGTGAGGCTCAAGTCTACACACCAGATTGTTCGGTGATGGAGTTGAAAATTACACTGTAACATTTGGTGTTCTAAGATGTGTTTGAGAGGGGTTCCAATGGCTAGTTTGTACTCCTGTACACACCGGATGGTCCGGTGCTTGTACTGATGTTGACTCCGGATCATTCGGTGTTCACAGTCTGTATGAGCCATTGGGGCAACGACTCGTTCATAGGGTTGAGGCTATAAATATCCCCCTCCGCCCCCCCCCCCCACACACTCGGGCATTTGAGTGTGCTGTAGTACAGGGAAGCTCATAGACACTTGAGAAGACATCCAAACCACCAAAGTTTTTAAAGTGATCATCCAAGGCAATTAAGTACATGATTAAAGAGTCATTAGTACTAATAGGCCTAAAGAGAGTTGTTGCTAGGTTTTGCTGTCAAGAGAGTGGATCAAGGAGTGATCCTATATTGTACCAAGTGGTACGTCAGTACCTTCGGGTATTGGTGACTCGCTGGCACCGTGAGCCTTGGTGGTTTATACTTGTTGACCCTCCGATTTGGTGCGAAGTGGTGGCAAGAATCTTGTACGAAGATATGGAGACCCTTGCCTTGGTGGCTCAAGTTCTGAAGTGAAGACGACGACAAGTGACCGGAAGAGAGGCTTATGGTGAGACGTTGCCTTGGTGGCTTGGTGGCTCAACCTACTTAAGGCCGAGGTGGCTCAATGGTCGTGATCAGGTGCCGTCCGAGATCTATAGCCTAGGTGGCTACTCCAACGTGGACCAGGGGTGGTGTTTATGTCATCAATACCATGGATAAAAATCCATTGTGTCGAGTTTGCTCTCTCTACTTTTTTTATATTTTTGTATTATACATACTTGCAATCTACCCTTGCTTGTTTACCTTCCTAGAGTAGTTTGCTAGATTGGCTATAGGATGCAAACCTTTTGAATAGTAGAGTAGATACACTAGATGAACCTAGAGCATATTTAGATATAAATCGATATAGGATTATCTTGTGTTTTTGGAGCTGAATAGTTTTAAGTGTCCTAATTCACCCCTCCCCCTCTTAGGACATCACCAATCCCCTTTTAGTGCCGCAATACACACGCATAAACCTAGCAGCAGCCCAATGCCGCTCCTCTCTCCCTCTGATCGACATGTGGGATCCATGCGCCGAAACCTTCTTCGAAC
The DNA here is from genome assembly GCF_958298935.1 of Phragmites australis. Taxonomy (NCBI): domain Eukaryota; kingdom Viridiplantae; phylum Streptophyta; class Magnoliopsida; order Poales; family Poaceae; genus Phragmites; species Phragmites australis. The sequence continues at coordinate 12,269,859 of NC_084936.1, read as the reverse complement.
TCTAGCTCGTGTTATTCTTAGTCATTGTTGTTTTTTGCTGCATTCAAGACAGCGACAACTTCCGCGTCTCCACCGTCTCCGCCTCTCTCTCTCCAGCATTCTCTCCTTCTCTCTCTCTACTCTCACACATAGCTGCCCGCCATTCTGTTCATCAGGAAGATGAATCGGTGTTATCTCTTGTGTCCTATCTCTCTCTCGTTATAAGATGGGTACGTTGGCCCCCTTTCCTTTCCTTTTCCCCCCTAATCCATCGCTACCCAAATCGTTCACCACCGTCACGGATCCTGATGAGTAATGTTGTCCTGATCTTCCGATAGGTAGCGATAAGTCGGTGGATGGAGAACTCGACGTTGATGATCCAAAGGCTTCGACCCGAACAGATCGTCTCCCTTGCAATCACTACATCACAGCTCTGTTGGTTATCAACCGTGTCGCGCGGTTGACCTCGCCAAGAAGGCTCAATCCCTGCAAGCGTACCGAGAACACAAGCAAGAACGTAGAAGATGCAATCTGAAATATTGCGAATAGAATTCAAGCACTCGAAGTTGGGGTTCCACAAACACTTGCGACGGCCTAGTCGGTCCGGAACAAGAGCGAAAATCTCACAATCTGTGTGTAGATCAATATCTAAACAAAAACCAACCCTAATTGGGGCGGCGGCTACTGTATATAAGAGACTAAGGTCGGCCAAGGACCCCTGGACGCATCCCTAATGGACTCCAACACGTTACACGGCCCAACGGCCCAAAATATGGTGGCGCAGCACCCTGATAGATTCTGGACGTCCACTTGTTTCGACGATTCCTGTTGACTCAGAAAGAATTTGGATATGGGACCAGTGCCGTTGGAACGCCTATCTCCTTAGCTTTCCAACCATGTGTAGAACGTCGAAAACGGAGTCCGTACGCGTCCTGGGCGACGATTTTAGTGCAGCATGGTCCTGGACTCCGAAACGGACTCGAACTCGATTGGACCTCCACCTTGGCTTGGGCGCCCTTGCTGGTCTTCTCCCGTGTTCCTAAGTAACAAAACATCACAATTATTCAGTAGCATCCTATCCTTATCAAAATATAAAGGAACACTAAGGAACGAGCTCACCTCATGATTTAGTTGACGTGCACGAGCTCGTGTCAATGGACCTATTGTTGGAGGAATACTCGGTGTGTGTGTATCCGAAAGAGTGATGTTGTCGGAGGGTAAACTCCTGTCGCAGGGATCCTGGGGGACCCCTTTTTAGAGATGCGGCCGGGGGGATGATCCTGAATATGTTCGCCTGAGAAATAAATGGGTATGAATGCGATGGCCGGCGGTGCGGGGTGATCGAATGCGGAAAGGAGTAAATGCACTGGAGTTTAGATAGGTTCGGGCCGCACAGGGGCGTAACACCCTACTCCTGTATGGATACTATAAATGCCCTGAGGAAATCCCTCAAGGATGTTGCTAGTTACAAGAATGTTGGTCTATCTCAGAGCCTGGGGCTCTTCGTTCTTCAGCCTGTCTCATGTTGTTCACTTCTCAGCCACTATTTTTCTGGTGCTGTGTTTATCCACACTACTGAGCTCTCTTCTTTCTCTTTTGCCTCTCTTTCCTTATGTGCCGTCGGCTGCTTTAAATACCCGCCGGCAGCAGCATGCCCCGAACGGGAGGGGGAGCACGAGTTCCGAGATACCATAAATGGAAAGGGCGTCATCTTTTCCTCTGGGCGAAGTGACCGGGGGTGGAAAATGCGTCGCACGCCCGGTCATCCGTTACCATAAATACACTGGCAACGGGCGCCGTGGAGAGGGCCCACTGGGCAGCCGCAGAGCGGCCCGGCGTGCTCGCCCTGTTTTGTTCCCCTGCCACAGCAGCGCGGCAGACGGAACGCCTCAGCCCTTATGGCGTTATCCCGAAACGGGCCGGATGGCACGGGATAGGACCCGTGCAATTAATAACCCCACGCCTCTCTGCCAGAACGTGACAGGAACTGACGCTGAGCGCGGTGGGAGCAGTTGGAGGTGACAGGCCACGCACGCTCTTTAAATGCGGCCTCAGGCCTTTGACTGCTGACACCTCATCGGTGGGCCTCTCGGGGGCCACTGCCAGGGAGCTTTCTGGGTCATCGGGGAACCGAGTGCTCGGGGGTACTGTTCACCTCCCCGAGCACTCTCTCCCGAGAATGCCCTTTCTTGTCCTCGGGGAACCGAGTGCTCGGGGGGTACTGTTCACCTCCCCGAGCACTCTCTCTCGGGCACACTTGTACGGATCCTCGGGGAACCTGAGTGCTCGGGGGCTGCTGCACGCAGCCCCGAGCACTCTCTCTCGGTACTTCCTTCGGTGGGTCCTCGGGATACTTGGGTGCCCCGGGGCCACCGCTAGCAGCCTCGGGCACGTTTCTCCCGGTACTCAGCTCTCCTGGTCATCGGGGGACTAGGGTGCTCGGAGGTCACCGTACACCTTCCCAAGCACTTTCTTCCCGATACTTAGATTTCGTGGATCATCGGGGAACTGGGGTACTTCGGGGGCCACCGACTGTGACCCCGAGCACCCTCTCCCGGGACTTGATCTTTTTCACCTTGCGGGAGAGACTCCGCGGAATGGCACCATGTGGCGGATTGCTGGCCTGGCCTCGGGATTCGGGGACCCCCGGTTCCTGATACACCGACAGATGTCCTCATCATCCTCCCCCTCTTGAATTGGAGTCGTCCTCGACGCAATGTCATCTTCTTCTCCCAAGTAAAGCTTTAAATCTGAAATGTTAAATGTGGGACTAACCCCATAATCTGCAGACAACTCAAGCTTATATGCATTATCATTGATCTTTTCCACAATTTTAAAAGGACCATCAGCTCGAGGCAGCAATTTAGACTTTCTCAAATCAGGAAACCTATCTTTGCGCAAATGTAACCACACAAGATCACCAATTTCAAAAGTAATATGTTTCCGACCTTGGCTACCATAAGTTCTATACTTCTCATTCATCTTTTCAATATTTTCCTTAGTCAACTCATGCATTTTCAGAATCAAATCAGCACGTGTCTTAGCATCAAGATTCAATTTCTCGGATGTTGGCAAAGGTAATAAATCAATAGGGGCACGGGAATTAAAACCATACACTACCTGAAACGGACTTACCTTGGTGGTAGAGTGAACTGATCTGTTGTAAGCGAACTCAATATGGGGTAGACACTCTTCCCACATCCTCAAATTTTTCTTCAAAACAGCCCGCAACATGGTGGATAATGTGCGGTTCATAACCTCCGTTTGTCCGTTGGTTTGAGGGTGACATGTCGTCGAAAATAGCAGCTTTGTCCCAAGTTTATTCCAAAGTGACCTCCAAAAGGGCTCAAAAATCTAGCATCACGATCCGAAACAATGGTGTTAGGCACTCCATGCAAGCGAATGATTTCCCTGAAAAACAAATCAGCTATGTGTGTAGCATCATCGCTCTTGTGACAAGGTATAAAATGTGCCATTTTTGAAAAACGATCCACAACGACAAATATACTATCCCTCCCTCTTGGTCCTAGGCAATCCTAAAACAAAATCCATAGAAATATCCTCCCAAGGCACACTAGGAACAGGAAGAGGCATATAAAGTCCATGTGGGTTCAAGCGAGACTTAGCTTTATTGCAAGTAGTGCAGCGTGCCACGTAGCGCTCGACGTCGCGCCTCATCTTAGGCCAAAAAAAGTGAGCAGCCAGTACATTCTCGGTCTTCTTCACTCCAAAATGTCCCATCAAACCACCTCAATGCGCTTCCTGCAAGAACAATAGGCGAATAGAGCTAGCTGGGATGCAAAGCCTGTTAGCACGGTATAGCAATCCATCATTCAGCACATATTTATTCCAAGTTCTTCCTTCTTTACAATGTTCAAAAGTATCTTTAAAGTCCAAATCAGTAGCATATAATCCTTTAATTGTTTCTAAACCAAAAATCATATGATCGAGTTGGGACAGCATGGTATAACGTCTAGATAACGCATCTGCAATGACATTGTCTTTACCTTTCTTGTGTTTAATGATATAAGGAAATGACTCTATAAATTCAACCCATTTAGCATGACGTTTGTTCAGTTTGGCTTGGCTTCTAATATGTTTCAAAGCTTCATGATCAGAATGAATAATGAACTCCTTAGGCCAAAGATAATGTTGCCATGTTTCTAAAACTCGCACTAAAGCATACAACTCTTTATCATAAGTTGAATAATTCAGAGATGGCCCATTCAATTTCTCACTAAAATAAGCAACGGGTTTACCTCCTTGTAGTAGCACTCCTCCAATTCCAATGCCGCTAGCATCACATTCTAACTCGAAAGTCTTACCAAAGTCCGAAAGTTGGAGTAGAGGTGCATGCGTAAGCTTCTCTTTCAGCGTATTAAAAGCTTGTTCTTGTGCTGGCCCCCATTGGAACGGAACGCCCTTCTTCATCAACTCATTGAGTGGGGCAGCAATGATGCTGAAATCTCTCACAAAACGCTGATAGAACCCTGCAAGACCATGAAAGCTTCTCACCTGTGTGATAGTCCCAGGGGTCGGCCAGCTCTTGATGGCTTCAATTTTAGCTTCATCCACTTCAATTCCCTGTGGAGTAACAACATAGCCAAGAAAAGCAACTCTATTCGTGCAAAAGGTGCACTTGTCAAGGTTAGCAAACAAACGTGCCTCTCTCAAAGCAGTAAAAATAGCACGTAGATGATCAATGTGTTCTTCATGTGACTTGCTATAGATCAAAATATCATCAAAGTACACCACCACAAATCTTCCTATGAAATCACGTAAAACCTCATTCATCAATCTCATGAAAGTGCTAGGTGCATTAGTTAAACCAAAAGGCATCACTAACCACTCATATAGACCGAACTTAGTTTTGAAAGCAGTTTTCCATTCATCTCCCAATTTCATTCTTATTTGGTGGTAACCACTACGCAAGTCAATCTTCGTGAAAATAATAGAACCACTCAACTCATCAAGCATGTCGTCTAGCCTAGGAATAGGGTGACGATACCTTATTGTGATATTATTAATGGCTCTACAATCAACACACATGCGCCATGTACCATCTTTCTTAGGAACCAAAAGAACAGGAACAGCACAGGGACTAAGGCTCTCTCGTACGGTCCAAAAGGTCTTGGACTTGTCGCTGAATTTCCTTAGTCTCCTCCGGATTGGTCCTATATGCAGCGCGGTTTGGCAAAGTCGCTCCTGGGATCAAATCTATTTGGTGCTCTATCCCTCTCAATGGTGGCAGCCCTGGGGGTATCTCAGCTGGAAAGACATCCTTATACTTCTACAAAAGGTTAGTGACAGCAGCAGGCAAAGAGCTAGGTGTATCATCAATTGAAAATAAAACCTCTTTGCATACCAAAGCATAGCATAAAGTATCATTATCTTGAATTTTAGCAAGGTCAGATTTAGTAGCAAGCATAACACCACCCTTTAACTTAATGCCTTCGGACCTAGGTGTGTTCTTCTCTTTCTTAGGTGGGAAAACAGATTGAGCTACTTGCTGATTTTCAGATTCCAAAACACATTCTTTCTTTTCTTTTTCAGCTAGCGCTTTATCACATTGCACAATTTCAGCAGGTGTCAAAGGAAGCAAAGAGATTTTCTTTTCCTTGTGCTTGAGAGAGTATTTATTACTTCTACCATGGTGTGTAGTATCGGTATCAAATTCCCAAGGATGGTCTAACAAAAGTGAACATGCTTGCATAGGCACTACATCAAAATCAGCATAATCATGGTAGGAACCAATAGAAAAATGTACTCTCGCAGATTGAGTTACCTTAACCTTACCGCTGTTATTGAACCTCTGAATGTAGTATGGATGAGGATGTGCACATGTTGGCAAGGAAAGATTCTTCACAAGATCGGAGCTCAAGAGGTTATTGCAACTCCCGCCATCAATTATGGTACGAACACGTGCATCTTTGACAATGAGGAATGTCTGGAAAAGATTATGGCGTTGTAGCTGCTTTGCTTGCCCCATTTGAGAACTCAAAATGCGCTTCACAATGAAGGTGCGTGCTGCATAACTCTCCGTGGTAGCGGTACCACTAATCTCCTCCCCCTTGCTATCCATGTCATGATCGGCTGCAAGATTAGCTTCAAATGCATATTCTTCCTCGACATCACTATGACTAACATATCCACCATCTGCTGTTGCGGAGTATGCTCGTTGGCTTGGGCAATCCTTCATGACGTGTCCAATACCTTGGCAGCGACAGCACACAATGCCCGTTGTACGACCCGTGGTAGCTGCACTTGAAGAAGAGCTTGGCATTGGGTCCTGCGAAACAGTAGATTTGCTCACCTCACGTGATGGTGGTGATGCTCCTGCTGAACGCGCCCGTGTTCCTCAATTTCTGCACCTGTTGTCGACCCTGCAGTTCTTTTTCTGCTAAGATAGCAAAATGGAACAACCTATTGGTAGTATTGTAATCTTTATAATCAACAAGTTCCTGAATTTCACGTCTCAACCCGGAGTAAAAATGAATCATAGTATCCTCATCATCCTCTTGTATACTACAACGAAGCATAGCAATTTGAAGCTCTTGATAGTAATCATGCACAGATTTAGAACCTTAATTTAAGCGCTGCAATTTCTTTTTCAATTCACGTGTATAATCAGGAGGAATAAATCTATTGCGCATGGCACGCTTTAGTCTAGGCCATGATTCAGGTTCTAAGCCACTAGAAACTAAACCATTCCACCAAATAATAGCATAATTCGTGAACTCACAAGTGGCTAGTCTAACTCTATGCATTTCAGGAACCATATGAGAACTATACTTTTGATCAACCGTCATTTCCCAATTCAAATAAGCATCAGCATCATATGCACCATCAAAAGAAGGCATTGAAAACTTAATCTTAGAATAAGGATCATCACGACCGTTGCGATTAACATTATTACCTCCGTTACCTTGACGACGGTGTTGTTGGTCATGACGTAAGTGGTCAGCACGAGGACATTGCTCAGCACGCGCATCTTGCCCAACAAAAATCTCACCATCTTCCTGGTCAGCATCTCCGTCACCATTATTATTATCATCATCATGTGAAAGTTCATCATCCTATGGTGGCTGTCGCAACTCAAGGTCGTTGACTCGCGTGACAAGGTTAGCAATGCTTGTTCTAATGTCTGTCAATAGTCTAGTATGATCCTGCAAGGCTTTGTTGAGTTCTTCCTTGGACACACAATCCTTAAAATCTGATGGAGAGCCATCACCTGACATGGTTAGTAGAAAACAAAGGACAACACAATATTATCCCTATCAACTACTAGGTGGTGGAAGGTGGAATCACACACACTCAAGCGTCTTACCATGCTCTTACAAATGTTCTTACCAACGTAGCAAGGAGGAACAATCGGTGACAAGTCTGGAAGCGTGGGATAATTGCAAGAGTGAACCTGTTCGGATCAAAGGAGGTGGAGCTTGGAAAGGCACAATATGGTAGCAAGGATTAGCAAAAACTGTAATCAGATGAGCAAAGCTAAATAAGTGTCCAAAGTATGAATCACAGTTGCTGGTCTATCACATGTCCCTAGTCCTAGCATGACAGCTGAAACAAAGCTAAAAAGGATGATCAGAGAAAGACACAGCAAATAGCACAAAGATCTGGGTGTTCTCTATGTGCTCCTCTTTTTTGTCTTTTAGCACTAGTAGGAATCACGAATTTTTTTTTCGTATTTTTCTGATATTTTTTCTGAACTAGGAGCACACAAGAAACAACCATAGAAATTTTCAGCTCAAACGGATGCAAGATGTGGCCTATAGAAAATCAAGCACGTTGTCTGAAAAGCGTGCGGAAACTTTGCGGCTCGAATACTCAATCTTCCGAGCCGAATTTGGGAAAAAAATTTCGGTGGAACTCGGGAAAGTAGTGGAGGAACAGATGTAACTTTTTCTGTAGATGTCCGTGAAATTTTTTTTTGCCTGATTCCGAGTTCGTATGAGAAAGTTATGGCCGTTTTACTGAACCCCTGTTGAGTTAGGGTTTTTTTCAAAGCACCTCTTGCAAAAATTGGCCTCTTTAAGGTATTGCAAGCAATAGGATCGCGAGATGAACAAGGAGGGCAGCGGTGGCAGGGCAATTGATACAAGGCAGCTTGCGACCTATCTAGGGTTGGCGTGGCGGAAAGTAACACAAGGCGGCTCGCGGTGGCAAATCGAGTAATGTGGTGGCTCGACTTGTTGGTGGGGATGGTGGTGATGGGATAGTGGCGTGATCAAAATAGCACGGAGCGTTGACTAAAGACCAAGAACACGACTCTAAAACCAGCAACAAGACTCGACCACGGACACAAACTCAACAACGCGCAACTGAAAACAAAAATTGCAAAGGCACAAAGGGTTCTAGGGCAGCGGAAATTGACGGAATTTTTTTGGCTTTTTCTGGACTCTAGGTAATGAAAAACATACTAATCTAAAGGGGAAAACGAAATTACCTAACGAGCAACCTGAAGCTCTAATACCATTTGATGAGTAATGTTGTCCTGATCTTCCGATAGGTAGCGATAAGTCGGTGGATGGAGAACTCGACGTTGATGATCCAAAGGCTTCGACCCGAACAGATCGTCTCCCTTGCAATCACTACATCACAGCTCTGTTGGTTATCAACCGTGTCGCGCGGTTGACCTCGCCAAGAAGGCTCAATCCCTGCAAGCGTACCGAGAACACAAGTAAGAACATAGAATATGCAATTTGAAATATTGCGAATAGAATTCATGCACTCGAAGTTGGGGTTCCACAAACACTTGCGGCGGACTAGTCGGTCCGGAACAAGAGCGAAAATCTCACAATCTGTGTGTAGATCAATATCTAAGCAAAATCCAACCCTAATTGGGGTGGCGGCTACTGTATATAAGAGACTAAGGTCGGCCAAGGACCCCTGGATGCGTCCCTAATGGACTCCAACACGTTACACGGCCCAACGGCCCAAAATATGGTGGCGCAGCACCCTGACAGATTCTAGATATCCACTTGTTTCGATGATTTCTGTTGACTTAGAAAGAATTTGGACATGCGACCAGTCCCGTTGGAAAGCCTATCTCCTTAGCTTTCCAACCATGTGTAGAACGTCGAAAACGGAGTCCGTATGCGTCTTGGGCGACGATTTTAGTGCAGCATGGTCCTGGACTCCGAAACGGACTCGAACTCGATTGGACCTCCACCTTGGCTTGGGCGCCCTTCCTGGTCTTCTCCCATGTTCCTAAGTAACGAAATATCACAATTATTCAGTAGCATTCCATCCTTATCAAAATATAAAGGAACACTAAGGAACGAGCTCACCTCATGATTTAGTTGACGTGCACGAGCTCGTGTCAATGGACCTATTGTTGGAGGAATACTCGGTGTGTCTGTATCCGAAAGAGTGATGTCCTCATCAAATCCCGTCTCCAAAAGCCCAAAGAAGTAGAGAGGGCATCGTAGGGGGTCAAGAGCCACCTCAAAACCCCCTTCATTGAACAGGAGTAGTCGTGGAGTGTTAGAGTTTGGAGAGGAGGCCACTGTCATGACCCTCATCGCCGTCAGCCCCTACCCTTGCCACAGTAAGCTTCCTGCCACTCTCTTCATCTTTCTCCTTTTGCTCAGTGGCCCGATCTAACATGCCTTCATGCGACATAGGCTAGTTAGGGGCTTTCTTCTCAACCACCACTACGTTGAGCTTACCACCAGCCATCTTAATCTAACATGCCTTCATGCGACATAGGCTAGTTAGGGGCTTTCTTCTCAACCGCCGCTACGTTGAGCTTACCACCAGCCATCTTTTACCCTACGGGTGTAGGCCTTCGAGTTGAAAAGCCTACTGGAGTACCATGGAGTAGTTTAGGGCTTCTTGCAAGTGTTCTAGACCCATTAGAACGTATTAGAGATGTTGTTTGTGCCTATTGCCGCCATCTCTGCCTCTGGCCGCCGCTTGAGACTATCCCAGTGATCCGTTGGCCTCAACGATCCTGAAAATGGGTTTGTAACTCCCTATAGTAGCTCGACCATGAGATCCTATGGAAATCCAACCCTTTTCTCCTACTCGGCGAGGCCTTTGTTCGGAGCCGCTGTGTTCTTCCTCTATGAGTCACGATGCTAGCCAGTCGGGCCGACGCTCGGGTCAACTGGACTGGTGCACCGTGGACTAGCCCTGCGCAATCCTTCGGTCCATGACTTGGCCAACTCGGTCCGTGGTACAGTACGAACCAGCTGATAGCAGGCAGAAATGGACCTGGCCCACTTCCTGGGCTAGATCCTTTCCTCGGGCCAGCCTTTCTTCCTTAACCTAAGCCCAAACCAGGTGTCCCAGATCCAAATCTGGTCCTAGCCTGTCACTTTGCAGTGGGACCAACGAGGGAACTATTTAGTGGGCTGCACCAGCATTGTGCAGTGGGACCCACCAGTACTGTTATGTGGGCCCCACCTTTGAATAGTAACATTTTGTAATTTAACTATTTAATTTTAGTTTAATTTTTCGGGAGTCATAACTTCTCTATTTTGACTCCGATTTTGGCGATTCTTTCGCCTAGATTTATCTAAATTCGATATCTACCTTTCTATCATAGTGTGATATCTATTAGGACTCATTTGGTATTGCATTTGGTATTATTTGATTCTTCTATAGCATAGCATGTTGTTAATCATAATCGTGTTTGCAGAATCAGAGGAATTTGCAGAGGAACCGTAGGAATTCGTGAAGGAACCAGAGAATCTTGACATCGACCAAGGACTAGAAAAAGACTTCTAAGAAGGCAATGCCTATCTTTTTGATCATTATGGACCCATGTTTTCAATAATCTAATTGATCAACTTAAAACTGGACTTATTATCGTATGTGCTATGTATTGTGCTATTTCAACCGCTTGCAGTAGTTAAATCCTATCAAACAGTTGTCATGCCTTAAATTTCATTATCCTGAATCCATGTCACCCTAGAATTATCTATTGTTAACTATATTAATGTCAGATGATGCCTTGATATCTAGCATATTTAGGATTGAATACATCTCTTTAGATATGTCTCTTCACTAAATATCAATTAAATTTATATACCATGAATCTTTGATGATCGAGGAATCCTTGGTAATCATGTGGGATATGGCGGGCGATGTATAAAATGGGTGAAAACTGATTTGGCGGGGGCAAGTAGAGTAGACCTCCAGTGGGGATGCTCTTGGTGTCTTGAGTTACTTGCGTGGTATTCATTGTTAGCTTGAAGATGTCTACCCTGACTGTATAAGTACCAAATCATTGCACCATCATGCTAAGCCACCCTAGTGCATCCATTCATCCTGTTATGGGCAGGACTTGACATTTCTATCTCTCGACCAAGCTAAACATTTTACTAGGACGCTAGGCGAGCAACAAGAACCCAAGCGTCTGTCAAGTGCTTCGCGAGTTCATTGAATCAGACTCTTTATGAAGGCTCAGGTGGTACCCTAGCATCCCTTACGTAGGCCTAGAGCACTTAGGGTTTCTCATAGTATAGTCCAGCAAGGGATGGTGATTATCTTTCGCTTGCAATGGTTGAAGGTTGAGCATATCATGTGGGTACAATGTACAATCTCTGCAGAGTGTAAATTTATTCAAATAGCCATGTTCACAGTCATGTGGTAAGACTCAGGGCGTTTGTATCTTTGATGAGTGAGTGTGTGGACTAGATGTCCATATGATAAGATTGCTGGCTCGATCTGCCAGGAGCTGAGTGGTATTGAAGGTACATGAGACACATTGATACTGACTGCAGAGTGAGGTGTGTCCTCTCACAGGACCGAAAACCCTCATATATACCTGAAGGGATCGATGACGTCATAAGAGGGGAGTGAATTAGGACACCGTTGAGGGTTAATCCATGACAATGATTCTGGGGTGTATCGGTTGGTGGACATGCGAACAATGCTTGTGGTGTTCGTGTGCTTATGATGAACTAAAGAATACGGGGGTTATCAAGGTTCAAGCCTCCCGAAGGATAACAACCCTACATCCTGTGTATTTTATTATCAGAGTTTGTGAACTAGTTACATATGAGTTTTCTCGGCTCTTGCTTCTTCATCCCATTACAAATTGGGTCATCCTCTTTTTATATACTACAGAGAAGGAGAGCTCACAAGTGGGCCATGTTTAGAAGACCCATACCTGGCTAGATATTCTACTCTTGGATCATCATCATGGAGAACCTGGTGAAACCAACTTGCCCTGAGAGCTCTGTACACCAGTCCCATCCATGGAACACCGCCGCACCTGCCTCCCCCAGTAGCCCGTCCTATCCCATCACCGTGCGCCACAAGATCTTCCATCAAGTTGTCCCGTCCCTGCGCTTCACGAGTCTACCTGCAAAATCATCCAATTGCCTGGTTGTTCTGCAGATCATATCCCATTCATCACGTGGCGCAAGTCAGTCCGCAACACCCCACTCCAAAGCAATTGAAGCTATGGGATGAGGCATTGCCCATCTACACCAGCCACGACTTTGTTCGCTGGAGGAGGGGCTTCGGAAGGAAAACACTTGAGTAGACATCAATAAATATGATTAGACAGGTTAGGTATTGTAACGCCCTAATTTTCAAATTTTGTCAATTAAAAAAAAGTTTGCTAGATTTTATTTTGAGTTAAACTAATTTTCGAAAGGCTAAATCTATTTTCTGAAAGAAAATCCCAATGGACATAGGAAATATTTGAATATGTGCATCCATGCTGTCCTTAGGCATGTAGGGTTTTTCTTTGTGTGGTGTAGTCCTTGTTTGAGTTGAATTTGCTTTAAATTCAAACTTCAAATGAATTTAGAAAATCAAAACAAAAAGAAAAAGGTTAAACCTCCTCTTGGGCCGCCTCCTCTCCCTTTTGGCCCGTCGTCCCACTCTAGCCCGCCTGTGCCAGACCGCTCTCCCCACCCCGCCGCTCTGCTGGGCCGTACCCTCGCGTTGAGCCAGCCCGTTAGCCATGCGCCGCGTTGGTGCTCCTGTGAAGACACCTGCCCAGTTGACGCTTTCGCTGGAGTCACTAACAGGTGGGACCCGCTCGTCAGGCTCATCGTCTTCGAAGAGGATTTGCCACCGCCCCGCCATCCGAGTATGATTCCGCCGCATTTCTCGAGTCATAGGCTTCCCCAAGACCTCTTGAGCCCTTATATAGGTAGCCCACCTCTCCCTGGTCAGATCCCATCTAAGAAGTTGCCGAGATCGTGATGAATCCGCTGAGATCCGAAGCTCTCTGTCGCCATAGTCACCGCCGCTCGGTTGCCTTCGTCGTCACGACGCTCCAGTGTCGATGAGCCTCGCTGAAGCTTCCATCCGAAGCACCTGCTGTCGCTGAAGCTTCTCCATCGAGCTCCTGTGCCCTCCGCCGCTCCTCACCGTCGCTAGCCCTCTTCCTGCGCCACCTTACCCAAGGTAAGGCCTCCACTGTGTTCACCGTGCGTGTGTGGTTCTATTCTACCGCTCACCGTCAAGACCCGACACTGGTTACGAGGTTCCCACTTTGCTCCGGTGACTTCCTCGCCGTGAAACCTTCAGCACCGCCGCTTCCCTTCTTGCCCGGCCGCCCGATCTCTGTGCGCTGTTAGATCCGAAACCTACGGACCAGATTAGATTGCCTATATACCCCTTCGGTGTCCAATCCAATGCTACCACGTGGCAACCACTTAATCCCAGTCAGCCCCGGCCACCTCATCTACCCTGTCATCAGCCACCTCAACGCCACATCAGGAAAAGCGCTGACGTGTCTGCCGAGTTAGCACCTACACATTAAATCAAGGTTTTTCAGTATCTTTTTCATCGCAGTTCCGTTTTAAGCAATTTTTGAGCTGTTAGATTCGCTTCTCTGAGCTCTATCTTTCTAGATAGGTTTTATCTTGTTGTTCTTTTGTTTTATGTTTTGTTCTTAGTGTGTTTCTTTGTGTGCTTTTCCCGTGATTGTGCCATTAGTCAACAACTCCCCGGAGAGTGCATTGAGCAACAGCATGGAGAAGGCAAGTGTCCTTGATCATCTTGAACCTATGTTTTAAACTGTTTTATTTTACAAAATTGCATTAAGTGTCTGTCAATATGATGGGTAGTCACCTATATTAGGGTTTTCCTTAGATTTTTCCTGATCATCCCTTGGAACCTAGATGGTTTATGGTTAGGTATTTTTGGTGGGTAGATTGCTCAGCCATGCTTTTGGGATACTGTGAAGTGTCCTAATCTTGACTAATAAATATATGCAACAATGGTGGTTAACTGGTTAATGGTTTAGCAACATGGAACTTTAGGCCTTGAGCACAGGGATGTTGGTGATAGTGGTCATGGCTATGATGTTGGTTTAGTGTTTGCTCAAGAGACCTAAGTAAGGACCGGTTCATGGAGCGACAACCCGAGAAGTTCTGTATAAACACGAGACTGATATGGGTAGGCTTAGCCGATTAATTAGGGTTCTTCCAGTGTTGTGTGGGCTAGATGAGAGGCGTGGATGAGAGAAGTTAATTCTCAGAAACCACATGGCACAAGAGGGGGCTTCTAGGTGGTAGCACCTAGCGGTGAAACTTGGAGTGTTGGTGACACATACTGGGAGAATTCTTTGTAAAGGCTTCATAGTGATCTCCTGGCAACACACCACTCACGTGTGTATAGTGCTTGGCCGGCATCGCAACATGGAGACTTTAGTCATCTGCTTGCAGGTGATGAAATCACGACTCGTGGGAAATCTGGACAACCTTTGTAGAGTGTAAAAACTGTTATAACAACCGTGCCCACAGTTATGGGAGACTTGGATCCTCACATGATTAGTTGGTTATAGATGTGGGTTTGGTTATGGTTTTGCTTATAGTACAGGGAGTACTAGACGGTTATGGTGTGCAAGGTGGGGAGCCTTGTATGTTGGGTGTTGGACTGTATGGGTTACATTCACTTAATAATTCTTTAATACTTTTTGAGTCCAAATATCTTTTCATTACTCGTATTTACACAAATATATCATGTGTTAGTCTATTCTTGTTGTAAGCCTACATATCATTATTCTCCTACACTTGCTGAGTACTCCATGTGCTTACCCTTGCTATCTCCCACAATACATATGCTTCTTAGTGGAAGACTTTGAAGATTTCCAAGACGACGACCTGGTGTTCTAGGAGCGTGTCTTGCCTGTGGAGTGCTTGGTCGCTGATGCTTTCATCTCGCTGCCATCGTATAGATGTTGTCGTTTAGTTCTTGAAGTTATTTAGGTGAAGTCTTTTTGTAAGAAGAAAACGATTGTAAGTTAAAGTATTGCTTTTGTTACTTCACCTATGACATCCTTATGTGTGCTAAACTTCACGGGTACACATAAGCCGCATTTGGTTTTGTTTGTTAAAACTGGGTGTAACAGGTATGGGCGTCCTGCGACCAGCAAGGGCTGGTCACGGGGCCATATTATATCGCAAGGAGGCTGGTTGTGCAAGCGTCGCGCTGGTCGTGCGAGCCAAGGGAAGGTTTCTCGATGGGCTAGGGTTCAAGAAATATCCCCCATCGGTCACCACATCCCTCGTGGGGCCCGTTAGCTAGAATGCTCCCTTACTCAATACTCTGACAGTAGCCCCCAAGGTTCTCTGTGGCCGTGGTCAGGTCTGGTCACACCACATGGGTCCCGGGGAAACATAGTCGACCTAGAGAGTGGTTGTCGACGCCGTTTGGCTTTTAGAGTTTGACTCAAAGCTTCATGTCACGTGGGAAGGTTAAGCATCTTGAAAAAGAAAGAGAGGGAGAAACATTGATTGCCGCTAGACTCGAGGGACTTTTGGTTCCCCGTGCACGCCCCACATGGGTTTCGAGCGGTTCGAATGTTGTGTCTGTTGAGGTTCCTTAGTACTTCTGAGAGTGAGGTGTTTAAGATGAGATATGTATGAGAAGCTAAGGTGTTAGTGTCTAGACGCAACAACGCATGCATGATTTTGACTGAGAAGCAGCCCCCCAGGGTAGTAAATGATAGAATCGGGAACATCCCCTACGGTAGTTCCACCCTTCACCCCAGGCGTGAATCAATGGCTAGCCGGGCTATAAAAGCAGAGTTCACCTAGCCGGCCACCCATCGAAGTTTTTGCTAGGTGACAAGGCAACTCTTCTTATGGATCATGGCGTCCTCCTCCCATTCCTCACTGGAAAGTTCGATGATATTGGAGGATTTGGCAGGGGCTGAGTCGCCTCTGATACCGGCTCCGCTCGCTATGGTGCCTTTGGGGGCAGACAATCTCCAAGTCCTTCTTGCGGGGTTGGAGCCAGCCGTTGTCATGCTTCCCTCATTACAGAGAGGGTCTCCCCTGCGTCTCGCTCCATCTCTAGCCCATGTGGTTGCATCGGTTGAGATTATTGACATCTCTGACGACGAGGGGGAGATCGACTGGACCTTCTGGAGGAGGAGGGCACGGAGAGGAGAAGGCAGAGGAGGTGCAGAAGGAGGGTCAGCCGAGTCCACTGGCACCTATCAACAGCTCCAACAGTGTCTTCTCGCCAGCCACCCTCCCTAGCGCCTATGCAGGTCGTTGTTCGAATGCCTGGGTGACCAGCTACCGCCCCAAGGAAGAGTGTAAGAGGTTCCTTGACTTGTTCAAGGGTAAGTAGGGGTCCGCATACTTCAAAATTCTTGGAGGTGGTGGATCTTCACGATATGCAAGAGCTAGGCAAAACCATTTTTTTCAACCTGGCTCTAGCCACTCGAGTCGAAAAGGAAAAAACAAGCATGTAATAGGATAGTTAGCCCGGTCGAATGTAATCGACCTGCCTGTAACCAATCTTTTCCATGAACGAAAAATGTTCGGGCCCTTTCTAATGACCTCGCCGATGGCTGAAGACCACTCGGGAGCCCTGTGGGTTTTGGACCGTCCGATCCTAACCGTTGTTTGGAGTGTCCAAAGAGTTTTCCCTGTGCTGTTGCAATGAGTAGGCTCTGACTGGTCCATCCTACTTTCTAGTTAGGCTTTCAAAGCGTGGGACGACCCTTAGCACGATAAGTCCCTCAGCGGTAACCAACGCCCAGCCTGAGTGGGGACTTGTGGCCTTGTGGTCATTGTCTTGAGTTATTTGTACCTTTGTGAGCGAGTAGCGATCCCACACAGTTCATGATCCTTTGGATATCTAGTCATGTTAACTTCCTGGTCGCCAAGTCCCATAGTGGCCATCGACGTTGCCACGTGGAGTGGTCAGACTACCAATCTAGCGGGGGTCCGCTAGTGGTCGTGAAATCCTACAGAACAGAGAGTCTGGTCTTTTGAGAAAAAAGCTTACAAGTTATATTCAACGCTCGTCCGAAAGGTTTTGCAAAATACAGAAACATGCCCATCTCTGAGCAACCCTACACAAGAACTTGCATAGCAGGGTGATGTTCTAGGATTTGTGTAATTCACGGCTGTCCTCCATGACTAGCTTGATCGTACCAGGCCAGGTGACATCGACCACTCTGTAGGGCCCTTCCCACTTGGGGGAGAGTTTATTCCGACCGACCTTATTCTGAATTTGCCTAAGGACAAGGTCGCCTACAACTAGTCTCTGCTCCCGCACCTTGCGGTTGTGATAGCGTCTAAGGCTTTGCTAATATCAGTCATCTCAAATTAGGGCACGCTTGCGGAACTCTTCGATCAGGTTTACATCATCCTCTTGTCACGCTACTTGGTCATCGTCTGAGTAGTTGGCCCCAGGCGATTGAAAGAAGATCTCGGAAGGAAGCATTGCCACTATGCTAAAAACAAGGAAGAAAAGGGGTTTCGGCTGTAGCCCTACTAGGAGTCATTCGCAGCGACTAGAGTACTGTGGGTAATTCATCCACCTAGCATCTTGAATAGCTTTTAAGCTGATGAAAGACCTTGGTTTTGATCCCTTGCAGTATCATTCCATTAGCCCTTTCAACCCGTCAGTTACTCTATGGGTGTGCCATCGACGCATAGAGAACTTTGGTCTTGATCTCTTCATAGTAGTCCTAGAAAGCACTACTGGTGAAGTGAGTCCCGTTGTCCCTGATTATGCGATTTGGACTGCCAAACCGCACTACCAGCCCCTGTATGAACTTAATCTCTACTGCGGCAGTGACCTTCCTGATAGGTTTGATCTCTATCCACATGGTGAATTTATCGATTGCCACGAACAGGAATTCAAAACCACCCAAGGCTTTAGGGAATGGTCCCACGATATCGAGCTCCCAGACAGCGAAAGGCCAAGAGAGTGGTATGGTTTGCAGTGCTTGGGCTGGTTGGTTAGTATGTCGGCCATGGTACTGACATGACTCACACCATCTCACCAGCTTGCAAGCATCCTGGAGGGCAGTGGACCGATAAACTTCTTACAAGAATGCTTTTCTGACCAGAGCGCAGTACGAAGTGTGGCTTCCACATATGCCTCCATGGATATCAGAGAGTAAT
This sequence comes from Phragmites australis, assembly GCF_958298935.1. Classification (NCBI taxonomy): domain Eukaryota; kingdom Viridiplantae; phylum Streptophyta; class Magnoliopsida; order Poales; family Poaceae; genus Phragmites; species Phragmites australis. The sequence continues at coordinate 12,251,530 of NC_084936.1, read as the reverse complement.
GTGCTGCCCTCTTATTGAGTGATGCACTCCAGACCTTTTTTGCTGACCCATCATCGTCAGGGATTGCTCGATTCTGAAGGTAGTTTGAGTTCTGATTTATCCAGATCATACCCGAATTGAGCAGGGAGACCGTATGATGGCCACCCGAGGTTGACGACACCAAAGGAGACATTGCCTCCAAAGGTGTTGCCTTCGGTGCTCTATTTTTAAGCAGAGCATCCCCTTCACCTTGGCATGTGACTGAAGTGGATGGTTGTATGAATCTTAAATAATTTCGACCAAGATAGGTTCGCGAGAAAAAGCTAGATGGGTTAGCTCATCGGCTAGGAAGTTGTCCTTGCGAGGGATGTGCTTGACTTCAAAACCGAAAAACATCACTCTAGTCTTCTCACTTCGGCGAGGTATACCACCATTGTCAGATCAGAGCATTGAAACTCCTTCTGGACCTGGTTAACAATCAATAGTGAGTCCCGTAATACTAACATATGTTTAATCCCAAGTGCGGAGGTTGCTCGCATTCCAGATAAGAGGCCCTCGTATTTCGTAATATTGTTAGTGGATGGAAAATATAATTGAACTACATACCTGAGGTAGTCATCGGTTAGTGAGGTCAGGACCACTCCAGCCCCTGCTCCCTTCAACGTGAATGATCTGTTGAAGTGCATGGTCAAGTGCTCATCTGCCTCTGGTCGCTATACCTGCTCGGGCTAAAAGGATGACCACTCGGCTATAAAATTGACTAGTGCTGGGACTTGATAGCTGTTCGGGGGATGAACTAAAGATCGAACTCCTCGAGCTCTATTACCCACTTTGTAGTTCTTCCTGCCGTATCCCTATTGTGGATTTCTCTAATCGGGAGCGAGGAGATTACCCTAATTTTGTGTGCCTGAAAGTAGCGTCTGAGCTTATGAGAGGCCATTAGAATTGCGTATAGCAGCTTCTGAGCCAGCGGGTACCAAGCTTTCACATCGTGTAGGACCTTGATGTAGTATACTGGTTGCGGAAGACCTTCTCGCTCGATGACCAATACCGCGCTCATGACCTGTGGGGTAACTGCAGCATAGAGCAAGTGCTCCTTGCCTGGTCGAGGTGCAGTCAGTGTAGGAGGGGAGGAGAGGTACCTTTTTAGATCTTGGAGGGCTATTTCTACTTCTGAGATCCAACAGAAGTGGTCGCTCTTCTTCAGGAGCTTGAAGAGCAGCAGCTCCTTCTCTCCTAGCCTTGAGATAAACCTGCTTAAAGCTGCCACACATCATGTTAGTTTTTGGACTTCCTTTAGACTGGTCAGGGATTTTGATGAGCCCATGGCTCCTTCGAATACAATCAATACCACCAATAATCCTCAAATCATACAAGGTCTAATTACAAGAGCACGTGCACGACAATTAGACCTCCAGGTGAACTCGTTCCTTGCTGTTCATGTTTCCTTGGATGGATTATCACTAAATTTTTGTGATGTTTTATTGCATAGGAACGTGGGAGAAGCACCACAACCTTACTCGAACGTCACTCCTCGAAGTCCAAGTCTACTCGAACTCAAGGCTGAGTTCTAGTCGTGGTCGAAGTCATGGCCGTGGTCGAAGTCGAGTTCTAGGACAACACATCACTAAAACTGGCATAACTCTCTCATACGAAGTCCGTGTTAGGTAATCTTGGACATTCTGGAAACCTTACGATGAGCCCTTTCCAATGGATATGAGCTTGACTAGATATTCCTTATAGTTTAGTCAGATTCAAAGGAATAAGGTCTTACGTTATTGTTTTGAACCCTGTCGGGTTTTTGTAATCATGTTGGAGTCAGAGTCCAGGTTGTACATGCCTCTCTCCACGGTTGCACAACCCTCGGTTGACCTCCTCACGCCCCTATATATACACAGTAGCCATTGTAGTTTAGAGTGGGGTTCAGCTTAGATTGTTCTGTTTAATAGAGTTTCATCGTTAATCGCTTTGTTGAACCCCAAACTCGAGTGCTTCATTGGTAATTAGCAATATTCAGATTGCATCTACCTGTTCTTGCTTGTGTTCTCGATTTGCTTGCAGGAAAAGCCTTCTTAGCAAGGTCAACCATGTCGTGGCACGATTGATAACCATGGAGTAGTGGTGTAGTGGTTAGGAGGGTTCTTGATCTGTTCTGATCGGAGCCTTTGGATCATCAATGTCGAAACTCCGCTAATCCACTTATCATATTACCTTCAGAAAATCGGGCAAACGCGCATCAAGTGGTATCAAAGCCTCGGTTTCCTGTTCGGTAATCTCAGTTATCCCTTTTGTTTCATCGAGTTTCTTTACCCAGAGTCCAGAAAAGTACCCCACAAAAAAAGGAATTAGATCATAGTTTTCCGCTGTCGAAACCACTTTGTGCCTTTCGCAATTTTGTTTTCAGTTTTCGCATTGTTGAGTTTGAGTCCATCGTCGGTGTCTTGTTACTGGTCGAGTCATCGTGTTCTAGTTTCTAGCGTCGAGTCTTTGCTATTTTAATCGTAGAGTTACTCGGCTTGCCTAGTCTGCTATAGCCGAGTTTGTGTCCCCTCGGGTTCCGACCAGTTACTTTGACCACTCACTCGGGGTCCCGACCACTCACTCCAACTACCCCTTGAGTTTTGACCACTCACTCGGGGTCCCGACCAGTCACTCCGACCACCCCTCGAGTCCTGATCACTCACTCCGACCACTCGGGGTCCCGACCACTCACTCTGACCACCCACCAGTCACTCTGACCAACCACTCGGGGTCCGACTAGTCACTCCGACCAACCACTCATTGTCCAACCAGTCACTCCGCCCACCTTCTCGGATCCGACCACTTAGTCAGAGTTGTCCACCTTCTCGGATCTGACCACTTAGTCGGAGTTGTCCACCTTGTCGGATCCGACCACCATAGTCGAAACAAAGGTAGCCAGAGTTCAGAGAGAGAGAGAGAGAGAGAGAGAGAGAGAGAGAGAGAGAGAGAGTAGAAGAGTTTTGAGTTTGTATCACATTCGCAAAAAGAAGAAGCAAGAAGCAAAAAAAAAAAGAGAAGAAGTAAAGAGTGCAAAAAAAAGAAGAAGAGAAAATTAAAAAAAGGAATCAATTTGCATTGCGAATTTTGTTCCATTGTGCTGTTGTCTGTTATAGTTTTTGGCTTGCTTGAGCCAGTTCTAGGAACGTGTTCGGGCCAGCAACTGTGACGAGTACTATAGACTTTTATTCAGTTTTGCTAATCTGGTTTCAATTATTGCTATTCCTTTCTACTAAATATTGCCTATCCAAGCTATACCTTCTCTCCATCAGAACGGTTTCTCCCCTTGCAACTACCTCACTCGCACCCGATAAGGTATCACGAACCAGCCACCGGTTGTGCCAACTACTGTGTATGGTAAGAACACTTGCAAGAGAGTGGTAAGATGCTTGAGAGTGTATGACTATACCTCCACCACCTAGTAGTCGATAGGGATAATATCTATTGTTATCTTTGTCTACTACTAACCATGGCAGGCGAAACATCGGATGCGAAAGAGTGTGTTTTGAGAGAAGAACTCACAATGTTGTTGGATGATCATCGGCAAACTATTAGTAACGACATTGACAAGAAGCTTGCAGGAACCAATACCGCATTGGAATGACTCAATGAAAGCATTGCAATGCTCAATACACGCTTTGATCGATTAGTTAATCTGCCACCGAATAATGGTCGACTAGATCCTCATGTTGGAGCTCATGAACAAGAGGAGTCTGTCGCGGATGAAGAAAATTTGAGGCAAGAACGTGACACCTTTGATGCATGACAACAGAATCGATTGAACTTCAACCGTCAAGGTATGAGAGGTAATGATTTTTAGCAACATAACCCACGTGTTAATGATGATCCATTTGCTAAGGTTAAGTTTACTATACCATCTTTTGTGGGTGCTTATGATGCTGAAAAGTATTTAGATTGGGAGATGACAGTCGAACAGAAGTTTAATGCTCATTTGGTTCCTGAAGTGCATAGAGTTAGGCAAGCCACTAGTGAATTTAAAGATTTTGCAATCATCTGGTGGAATAGATTTTGCATTGATGGATTAGCGCCTACGACAAGGAATGCTTTAAATATTGCTATGCGTAACAGATTTGTTCCACCCTCTTTTAAACGTGATTTGCGTAAGAAATTGCAGCGCTTAAACCATGGTGATAGATCTATAGAAGAATATTAACAGGAGCTACAAATTAGTATGTTGTGTTGTGATATTATTGAGGACGATGAGACTGCAATGGCACACTTTTATGGAGGGCTAAGGCGTGAAATTTAGGACATAATTGATTACAAAGAATACGATAGTGTTTCTAGATTGTTCCAACTTGCATGTTTGGCAGAAAAAGAATTGCAGGAATGACAACAGAGGCCAAGAAACAATTTTGGAAGCTCGACTTCTTCAAAATCAACGATGGGTCAAGACAAAACAGTCCCACGTTCAGCTTCACGGTCTGCTGCCACCTTCTCAAGTAGGGCGCGTTCAGTAGTACCCTTAATACCGTCACACACTCCTGAGGTAAGAAATTCTGTAAGTGTGCAGGGTCCAGCCAAGAGCTCTTCTTCGGTTGTCTCTACAGGCCGATCGACCGAGATTGTATGTCACCGATGCAAGGGAATGGGCCACGTCATGAAGGATTGCCCAAGTCAGTGAGCATACATACAGAGGACGCTGGATATGTAAGTGCTAGTGATGTTGAGGATGAATATGCTCTTACAGCTAACCTTGCAGGTAAAGGGGACGAACTCAAGACGGATATCGATCATGAGGAAGATTTGAGTGCAACTGCTATGTAGAATTATAGGACACTCATTGTACACCGTGTGTTAAGTACTCAAATGGAGCAAGCGGAACAGTTACAATGCTATAATCTATGTCAAATGTTTCTCATAGTCAAGGACTTTCGTGTTCGAGTCATTATTGATGGAGAAAGCTGTAACAATTTGGTAAGTTCAGATTTGATCAAGAAACTTTTCTTGCTGACAAGAACACATCCTCATCCATGTCACATTCAGTGGTTCAACAATAGCGGTAAGGTGAAGGTAATGCAAACAGCTAGGGTGCATTTTTCTATTGGTTTATACCATGATTGCTGATTTTGATGTAGTTCCCATGCAAGCATGCTCTCTTTTGCTAGGACGACCATGAGAGTTTGATACTAATGCAACATATCATGGTAGAAATAATAAGTACACTCTTATGCATAAAGGAAAGAAAATAACTTTTGTACCTTTAGCCCCTGATGAAATTGTGAAATGTGAACAAGAGATAGCTGAAAATAAGAGAAAAGAGCTTGAGAATGAATCTGAAAGTCAGCAATCTGAAAATCAGCAAGTAGCGGAAAAAGTTTTTCCACCCAAAAAGGAGAAAGCAACAACAACTTGTAAGTCCGATAGAATTAAACTAAAAGGGTGTGTTATGCTTGCTACTAAATCTGATCTTGCTGAAATTTGTGATAATGGGCTACCATGCTATGCTTTGATACGCAAAGATGCTTAGTTTCACTTGAGGATATATCTACCTCTTTGCCTCCTACTATTGCTAACCTTTTGAACGAGTTTATAGATGTATTTCCAGCTAAGGTACCCCCGGGATTACCACCTATTCGTGGGATTGAGCATCAAATTAATTTGATTCTGGGAGCAACTTTGCCAAACCGTGCTGCATATAGGATCAATTCGGAAGAGACTAAGGAAATTCAACAACAAGTCCAAGACCTTTGGGACACGGGTATGTACAAGAAAGTCTTTGCCCTTGTGTTGTTCCCGTTCTTTTGATTCCTAAGAAAGATGGTAGTTGACGTATGTGTGTTGATTGTAGAGCCATCAATAATATTACTATCACATATCGTTATCCTATACCCTAGGTTAGATGACATGCTTGATGAATTGAGTGGTTCTATAATTTTCACTAAAATTGACTTGTGAAGTGGATACCACCAAATTAGAATGAAACTTGGAGATGAATGGAAGATTGCATTTAAAACTAAGTTTGGTTTGTATGAATGGTTAGTAATGCCTTTTGGGTTAACTAATGCACCTAGTACTTTTATGCGATTGATGAACAAAGTTTTACATGCTTTCATTGGAGATTTGTGGTGGTTTATTTTGATGATATCTTGATTTACAGCAAGTCACAAGAACAACACTTTGATCATTTACGTGCTGTTTTTAATACTTTGAGAGATGCACGTTTGTTCGGTAACCTCGAAAAGTGCACATTTTGCAGGGATCGAGTTTCTTTTCTTGGCTATGTTGTTACTCCACAGGGAATAGAGGTGGATGAAGCAAAAATCGAAGCCATAAAGAGCTAGCCGACCCCTGAGACTGTTACTCAAGTAAGAAGCTTTCATAGTCTTGCGGGTTTCTATCAACGATTTATGCGAGATTTCAGCACCATTGCTGCTCCAATAAACGAGTTGACAAAGAAAGGAGTAATTTTCAAATGGGGACCTGTACAAGAAAAAGCATTCAAGTTGTTGAAAGAGAAACTTACCCAAGCTCTATTGCTCCAACTCTCTAATTTTGGTAAGACCTTTAACTAGAATGTGATGCTAGTGGGATTGGAATTGGAGGTGTGCTAATTCAAGAAGGTAAATCTGTTGCTTATTTCAGCGAGAAATTAAGTGGGTTAAGTCTGGATTATTCCACTTATGATAAAGAATTGTATGCTTTAGTTCGTGTTCTTGAAACATGGAAATATTATCTATGGCCCAAAGAATTTGTTGTACATTATGATCATTAATTGCTGAAACATATTAGGAGTCAAGCTAAACTGAATAAACGACATGCTAAATGGATAGAATTTATTGAGTCATTTTCATATGTTATAAAACATAAGAAAGGAAAAGACAAGTGATTGTTGATGCGCTTTCTAGGCGTTATACCATGTTATCTCAACTTGATCATAAGATTTTTGGTTTAGAGACCATTAAGGAATTATATACTGCTGATTTAGACTTTAAAGAAGTGCTTGAACATTGTACAGAAGGGAAAGCATGGAATAAATATGTGCTAAATAACGGATTGCTCTATCATGTTAACAAGCTATGCATTCCAGCTAGCTCCGTTCGTGTTTTGTTATTGCAGGAGGCGCATGGAGGAGAATTGATGGCACATTTTGGAGCAAAGAAGACTGAAGATGTGCTGGCTACTCATTTCTTTTGGCCAAAGATGAGACGTGACGTCAAACGCTACGTGTCACATTGCACCACTTGCAATAAAGCTAAGTCTCGCTTAAATCCACATGGCCTTTACATGCCTCTTTCTGTTCCTAGTGTACTTTGGGAGGATATTTTCATGGACTTTGTTTTAGGATTGCCTAAGACAATGAGGGGGAGGGATAGCATATTTGTAGTTGTGGATCAATTCTCTAAAATGGCATATTTTATACCTTGTCACAAGAGCGATGATGCTACAAACATAGCTGATTTGTTTTTCAGGGAAATCGTTCGACTACATGGAGTGCCTAATACTATCGTTTCAGATCGTGACACAAAGTTTTTGAGTCACTTTTGCAGATCACTTTGGAATAAATTAGGGACAAAGCTGCTGTTTTCTACAACGTGTCATCCTCAAACTGATGGTCAAACAGAGGTCGTCAACCTCACATTATCGACCATGTTGCGGGCTATTCTAAAGAAGAATTTGAGGATATGGGAAGAGTGTTTACCACATATTGAATTCGCTTACAATAGGTCGGTACACTCCACCACCAAGGTAAGTCTGTTCGAGAACGACTCCAATTCAAGAGGGAGAGGATGATGAGCATATGGCTCCTTCAGATACGATCAATACCACCAATAATCCTCAAATCATACAAGGTCCAATTACAAGAGCATGTGCACACAATTAGACCTCCAGGTGAACTCGTTCCTTGCTATCCATGTTTCCTTAGATGGATTACCACTAAATTCTTATGATGTTTTATTGCATAGAAATATGAGAGAAGCACCACAACCTTACTCGAACGTCACTCCTCGAAGGCTAAGTCTACCCAGACTTAAGGCTGAGCTCTAGTTGTGGTCGAAGTCGTGGTCGTAGTCGAAGTTGAGTTTTAGGACAGCACGTCACTAAAACGGGCATAACTCTCTCATACAAAGTCCGTTTTAGGCTATCTTGGACATTCTGGAAAGCTCACGATGAGCCCTTTCCAATGGATATGAGCTCGACTAGATATTCCTTATAGCTTAGTCAGAGTCAAAGGAAAAAGGAGCTGTGTCACTATTTTGAACCCTGCCGGGTTTTTTTTAATCATGTCGGAGTTGGAGTCCAGGTTGTACACGCCTCTCTCCAAGGTTCCACAAACCTCGGTCGACCTCCTCACACCCCTATATATACACAGTAGCCATCATAGTTTAGACTGGGGTTTAGCTTAGATTATTTTGTTTAATACAGTTTCACCGTTTATCGGTTTTTTGAACTCCAAACTCGAGTGCTTCATTGGTAATTAGCAATATTCAGACTGCATCTACCTGTTCTTTCTTGTGTTCTCGATTTGCTTGCAGGAAAAACCTTCTTGGTGAGGTCAACCGTGTCTTGGCACGGTTGGTAACCATGGAGTAGTGGTGTAGTCGGTTCGAGGGTTTTTGATCTGTTCTGATTAGAGCCTTTGGATCATCAACACCGAAACTTCACTAATCGACTTATCATATTACCTTCAGAAGATCGGGCAAACACATATCAAATTTCATCCGGTCGATGGCTCTGATCTTGTCAGGGTTTGCCTATATCCCTCAATTGGAAACGAGGAACCTGAGCAACTTCCCTGATGGAACTCCAAACATGCACTTCTCAAGGTTCAATTTCATGTGGTATTTCCAAAGATTGTCGAACGCTTCCCAGAGGTCCACGACCAGGTCGTCTTTAGTTCTACTCTTTATGAACACATCATCAACATATGCTCAGTGTTTCTACTGAGCTATGGTAGAAGAATGAGTTGAATACAATGCTGGTATGTGGCACCGATGCTTTTCAAACCAAAAGGCATTTTTACATAACAAAAGACCCCGAAGGCTGTCACAAAGGTAGTCTTCTCCTTATCTTCCCTATACATGCTAATCCGGTGGTACTCTGAATGGACATCTAAGAAGCTAAGAAGATCACTGCAAGCGGTTGAGTCAACAAGCTGGTCGATTCGGGGTAGAGGGAACAGATCTTTCAGGCACTCCTTATTGAGGTTAGTGAAGTCGACGCACATACTCCACTTACCATTGTGTTTTCAGACCATGTCTGGATTAGCTAGCCACTCTGGATACTATATTTCTTGGATGAAGCCTGCTTCTATGAGCTTGTTGATCTCCTTACGGAGTGCTTCCTTTCGGTCAGCTACGAAGCGACATGCTTTTTGTTTGACCGATCGTGTGTTAGGTTGCACGGACAACCTGTGCTCAATCACATCCCTGGGGACTCTGGGTATATCAGACGGACTCCGTGAAAAGACATTCGCATTTGCCCAGAGGAAAGTGATGAGCGTGAGTTTCTATTTAGGGTCCACACCAGCCCCTATCTGAACCATTCTAGTCGGATCGGAGTCATCAAGGCATATTTCCTTGAGCCGGTCATCCTGGCTAGCAGTGACGTGAACGTTCACTAGGCGGTGACTAGGCGTAGCATTCTTCGGCTGTGACCTGAGAGTTAGCTCAACCATGTCGAGGCTCCTCTTATCGCAGTGCAGTGCCATTTTTACGCTACCAAAGATGGTGATGGCCCTGGTCGGACAAGGGATCTTAATCACCTGATATGCATAGTGGCCAATGACCACGAACTAGGCCATCTCTAGTCGTCCCAGGATCACGTTATAAGTGGTCCCAATGTCCACCACATCAAACCGGATATTTTCGGTCCTAAAGTTACTTGGTGAGCCAAAAGTGATGGGCAGCTCGACCCATCCCAAGGGCTTAACCGAAGAGCCTAGGGTAATCCCAAAGAAGGGGGGAGACAGTTTCAACACGCTCCTTGGGATTTGTGGGGTGTCCATCTCATCAGTAAAGTAGGGGTTGATGGAGCTGGCTCCATCGATCGACGTGCAACCCAGTTGGATGTTCTGAATGATGGGTTCAACCACAATAGGGTAGCGACCAGGTCATTTGACACTCATAGGATGGTCAGCCTAACTGAAGGTAAGGGTACCTCCGACCACTTCAAACGTGGGCTTGGGACTGGCGTGGTTGCCCACACTTCCTGGACCACCGACTTGTATTCTCTATTCAAGGAATATGTCACAGTGCCCCCGAAGATGTGTTAGACCATGTGATCAACCAACTGGTACCCCAGTGCCGACTGGTCGGGGTTAGCCCCATCCTCACCATTCTTGTCGTGCCTGAATTTACGCTCTCCAAGCTCCTTGTCAATGATGCCTCACACAACCTTACACTCGATCAGATCGTGGGCATCTGTGCGATGGATTGAGCAGTAGCCGCGACCCTTCTTCCCCTACCTTTTCTCGAAGCACCAGCCTGATTGGCCGGTTTGCTCGATCGCTATGACGCTGGACTGTCACTCGTTGCATTTGTTCTTCCTTTTCTCCTTCCAGCTGACCCCTTTGGAGGAGGCAGGTTGGTCGAAGGTCGGCCAGGACCTGGGGTCAATCTGACGCTCTCGGACCTCAGCGGCCTATGCGCACTTGTCTGTGAGCTCAAAGAGCTCGGTAGTGCTTTGGATTTCCTTGGTGGCCATCTTATCTGTAACACCCCAATTCTCAGTTTTTGTGAATTTTTAAATTTTTTCCCACAATTTAGTTAATAGCATCACCGTAAGCATAGGATTAAAACGATATTTTCTTAAATCAAAAAATGGTCTAGGATATATTTTGTTTGATACATGCATGCTGGCTCTATAGTTGTAGTAGGCCCATTTTCTCCCTCTCTGGAATTTTTGAGTGAAAAATATTTCAAAACTTGTTTGAATTCGGGGTAGATTCAAATTAGAAATAGATTTTGAAAAGAAATAAAAGAAACCTTGTATTGGCCGAAACTCCCTCATATCTCAGCCCATAACCTCCCTCCCCATCTTTCTCTCTCTCCTTTAGGCTTGGCCCAAGCCACCTCCCCCTCCCTTCCTCTCCTTTCGGCCCGAGCCCATGTTCCCGAGCCGGCCTCCTCTTGCGTCAAGCCGAGCCCCGCCCACGCCCCGGCTTCCCTTCTCCTTCCTCCGGCCGCTCCCGAGCTCCAACGACCGTCGGCTGTTTCCCCTTCTCCTGCTCCCTCTCCTCTCCCAACAACTGCCGGATCCGAGCCCTAAAGCCCCATTAAGTTTCCCCGGCCATTTCCCCCTCATTTCCCCTCTCTATTGCGTGGTAAAAGCAAGAAAACCGTCGGCCATTAATCCATGGCTGCCGCCCCCTTTCTCCTCAATTCCGGCCACCCTACTCCTCCTCTCCTCTATTTAAGCCGCCCATTCTCTCTGTGGCAAAGTTCCTCGCATTTTTCTTTAGCTCCCACAGTTTTTCCTCGCTGATTTCGTCGTCGCCGGCCTCTTCTTTGCCAACTCTGGTGAGGAGCTCCACCGACGCCGTTCTTCGTGACCGAACCGCCTCCGGCCAAATTGACCCATTCATCATCTTCGCAGGACCCTCCGGAGTTGGTTCCATGGTTTGCCGTCGTCATTCGGTCGCCGGAGCACCCCTCCTGCTGCCTAGTCGACCGCCGCTGCCGTTCTCGTCATCGCCCGGCCACTTCGGCGCCGCTCTGGTCTTCATGACACCCGGGGTGAGTTCGCCGCCCCTCCCTCCTTCTCTTACACCGCTCGACATAGCCTCCCGCTCACCGGCACGTGTTCCCGGCCAATTCTGGCCGTCCCCCGGCCGCCCGCCGCTGGCATGTAGCTGTTCTAGAGCCATCGGTCCTTGGTGGACCATGGACGAAGGATCTCGGCCGGTTCACCGCCCGGTGGACTAGGTCCATCGCCTTTTTCTTCACAAAATTATTGATGTCCAATTTATGACATCATCATTGCACAATAAACCTGTTTTCAGTATAAAAATAATTGGTTTTATTCTCTGATAATAAGTAAAATTTGCAGAAACACCCTGGAACTTCAAACGCTCATAACTTTTTGCTCGTAGCTCCGATTTAAGCGATCTTTGCACTCATATTCTTGTAGCGACATGTAGAATCTATTTATAGGGTTTTTCTCTAGTTTTAGGACTGTTTGGTGTACTGTTCTTATGTATGATTGTGTGCTCATGTAGACGATTCAGTCCAAGAGTTCGGGAATTTCCACGAAGAAGATTTCAAAGGACCTGTGCATCACTTCGACAAAGGCAAGTGTCTTGACCATGTTGTGAACCCAGTTTTTACATAAAGATAGTCTTTATCAAATATGCATGCTGTTTTACAAAATGGGTAGTATAGCAAACACTAGTGTTAGTTGTAGATGTTTTATCCTTAAAATAACATATGTTTATGCTTAGCCATGCTTTTAGATGAACATGTTGCATGTACGTGATGAATCATGAGTTATGAACTAAAAGTTGATATAGGAAGTATGACATGAAAACTGATGTTGTTAAGGGAGTTAACAACAAGGATATTTGGGGTTTTGGGCAAGAAAGGGGTTATTCTCGGCATGGTTGGTTGATTGGAGATGTTAGGTAATCTACCCTTATGGGGTTATTGGCGGTCTTGCCCAGACCATTTGAAGGACCGGTTCGTGGAGCGACCATCCATGGAAACAGAACAACCACGAGACCAATATGGTATGGCTTGGCCTAGTAATTAGATCACGACTCGTGGGTAAAGTGTACAAACTCTGCAGAGTGTCAAACTGAATATTCAGCCGTGCTCACGGTTATGAGCGGCATGGACCCTCACATGATTAGGCGGGTGGATGTCTTACATGGTTGAGAATTGGTTGAATTCTCGGAGGTTAAAGAAAATCTTTTGTACATCTTTTTCCTTTTTAAAATAATTTTTTTTTTCCATAGTTCAGGGATAAAATCGGCTTTTATGCAAATAAAACCCTAGAGAATAGGAAATCTTGGTTCAAGCCACCATGTCATATTTTTCCCCCACTTGTTGAGTATTGGAAATAATCACGCTTGCTGTTTCAGAAGGTGAAGCTTTTGAAGATTTCCCTAAAAGGATGATGCCGAGTTCTAGGCTTGTGGAGCTTCCAGTCAACTGCCTGTTGGCATGGAGCTGCGCTGTGTTCTATTCCGCTGTGATGTTTTTTTTCTCTTTTAGACCCGTGTGTGGTCATTTTGTAATAAATAACGTTGTAATAAGAAGCACTGTATCTGTTATGCACTGATGACGTCACTATATGTATGAATAAACTAATCCTGGCATACATATAGTTTACATCTGGTTCTGGTCTTAAAACCGGGTGTGACAGAAGTGGTATCAGAGCCGTGTTGACCGTAGGTCGCAAGCCTAGCTAGAAATGGTCGTGTATTAATGATTAATTTATAAAAAAACTATATTTGCAAAATTTTCGTTTACACTTGAGCTTCATTTTATTGCTTTATTAAAAATGTTTTACTGATACTCTCTTGTTTCCAAACTGTAGATGGCCCGCATCAAGAAGACTGCCCGCAAGACCACCGGCGGCTATGTTCCTCCCCATGCCCCTGCCACCTTTGTACCTAACACCTCTGCTGGACCCAGCCGTGTAGTCACTATTCCCAAGAATGGAGACAAGAAGCTGTACCATTCCATGGGATTTGAAGCAGGGAAGGCACCGATGATACTGGTGGAGATGCTGCAGTATCTGGGGTTCACCAAGGCGCCTGTCTACCACGGTCTTCGTCAAACTCATCCAGGACGTGAGGAGTGGATGGTAGAGGTGTGCATCTACGGTTCTCCAGAAGGCGACAACAACTATGAGATAGAGGGAATCCACAAAGCAATGGCAGTCTGTGCAAGCTTCAGAGCAGGGATCCGAGACGCAGCAAGGCAGGCACTAGCTCGTGTCTGTGAGCGCCACAGGAGTACTCTGAGGGGGACTTCCTACGACTACTTTCCTCGTCGGGAGCGTGGAAGCCGGGACATCAAGGTGAAGATGACCATGCACGAACATAGTGGTGTGGCTCGAGAGCAGGTGCTGCTGGCTACGACACTGCATGAGGACCTGGATGAAGCTTTGGATGAGCTTCAGGACACACGCAAGTGCCTTCATGATGCCGAAGCACTGATCAGGGAGCTGCAGAAGAGCCTCAATGGGATGTCCAGCTCTTCTGACTCAGAGGACCAGTCCGTTCACTCGTCCTCCCCCAAGAGGCCGCGCCGCTGTAATCCTTCTAGCGAGGAGTCTTCGGAGGACGACGACCAATCAATTGCTAAACCATCTGCCGGATCTCATGCTTAGGAGACCACCTCGAGCCAGTTTAATAAATTGTCTAGATCGTTTGTGTCGTCTATTCTAGTTTAGGTGTGGTTGTGTCTGTAATGTGATCAATATTGTGAGTTGGTTCTTTGCATGATTGTTGATGTAATGTGGATGCTCTTTCTCCACGTTGCACCAATTATCTTATAATATAATATTAGTTGGGAGTCCTTTGCTCTTGTTCTATCTGTTTCTGTCATATCTTGTCACCTTTGCTTTTTCCCTCTGTTCTCCGCTCATGCCTTGGCAACCAGCAGATGGTGAACACCAGGAGCAACCCCCGCGCTGACAACAACAATGTCAACGACAACCAGCAACTGCCGCATCCTCCTCCGCCACCTCAGTTCAACTTGGAGCAGATGATGGCTATGCAAATGCAAATTCTTCAGGGACTAGCTCAGACTATGGAAAATATGCATCAGGCCCCCACGCACATGCAAGCTCCTCCTCCTCCACCGCAGAATAGGTTGGGAGAGTTCATGAGAACCAAACCCCCAGTGTTCTCACAGGCTGTGGAACCGATGGATGCCGACGACTGGTTGAAAGCCAAGGAGAAGAAAATCCGGATAGCCCAGTGCAATGATAGGGAAAAAGTCTTGTTTGCTTCACATCAACTTTCCGGACCAGCTACAGATTGGTGGGACGCATATGTCAATGCCCATGGAGACGCACAAGCCATTATGTGGGCGGAATTTAGGACCAGCTTTCGCATTCACCATATACCAGCTGGGGCAATGAAACTCAAAAAGAAGGAATTTCATGAGCTTAAACAAGGAGCTATGTCTGTGAGTGAATATGTGGCCAAGTTCATGCAACTATCAAGGTATACCCCCGAGGATGTCGATACGGATGAGAAAAAGCAGGAGCACTTCCTAGAGGGTCTGAATGATGGTATCCAATATGCATTGCTTCCCCAAGACTTTGCAAGCTTCCAGGCTATGGTGAATAAAGCCCTGGTGGTGGAACACAAACGCTGCCAGATGGATCATAAGAGGAAAATGTCTTCTCAAGGCCAAGGCTCAAGCAGTTACTCTCGACCCCGCTATAAACCACCTCAACAAGGACCGATGTTCCGCCAACAGAATTAGCATCAGAACCAGAACAAGCCACAGATGTAAGTTCAACGCTCAAACTTCCAAGCCCCTCGTAAGGCCCCACCATCGGCACCTCAGCAGAAGTTTGGCAATCAGGCACCTTCCACCGGAAAAGCATGTTTCATCTGTGGTTAAGAAGGGCATTATGCCAATAAATGCCTGAAGAAGAAACCCAACAACCCTCCTTTGCAGAATGGCAATGGGAATGCTCCAAGGCAAGGTCAGTATCAAGCTCCAGGTCGCAATGGGAACCAGGCACCAGTTCCAAACAACCGGGCTCAACAGAACTACGCACGTGGGCAAGTCAACCATGTCACTGCTGAAGAAGTCCAAGAAGCGCAAGATGTGGTGCTTGGTATGTTCCTTGTCAACTCAAACCCAGCATCAGTTTTGTTTGATTCAGGAGCATTGTATTCATTCATCACTACAAGATATATTGCAAAGTATAATCTGCCAATTGTGCTTATAAAGCAGCAAATGATTATTAGCTCTCTTGGAGGAGAGATGAGGGCAAAGTATATATGCTCAAAGCTAAGCTTTTATATAAGGGGGTAGACTTCTTAGCCAACCTTGTAGTTCTGGAATCCAGTGGAATTGATGTTATTTTGGGTATAAACTGGCTAGCGAAATACAAGGGAATCATAGACTGCGCCAGAAGAGCAATTCAACTGACCAACGAAGAAGGCACGCAGGTCGAGTATGTTGCAACTATACCCTCAGCAGAGGAATACTCACTAAATCAAATGAAGGATATTCCTATAGAAGAGATCAATGTGGTGAACGAGTTCTCGGATGTTTTTCCCGATGATCTTCCAGGTATGCCGCTAGATCATGAAATAGAATTTGTTATTGAGTTAGTGCCAGGAACTGCACCTATATATAAGAGACCTTATAGAATGGATGCCAATCAGCTGGCAGCGCTCAAGGAGCAAATCCAAGAGCTATTGGACAAAGGGTTTATCCGCTCCAGTTCTTCGCCCTAGGGAGCCCCAGTCATCTTTGTACCAAAGAAAGATGGAACGCAAAGGATGTGCATAGACTATCGGGCTCTCAATGAAGTAACTATCAAGAACAAATATCCATTGCCTCACATTGATGGTCTGTTTGATTAGTTGAAAGGAGCTTGTATTTTCTCCAAGATTGATCTTCGGTCCGGATACCACCAGTTGAAGATTCGCGCTTCGGATATTCCAAAGACCATGTTCGTTACCTGATATGGCCTTTATGAGTTCACGATAATGTCTTTTGGCTTAACAAATACACCAGCATATTTCATGTACCTAATGAATAAGGTCTTCATGGAGTTTCTGGACAAGTTCGTCGTGGTGTTTATTGATGATATCCTGGTCTTCTCCAAGAACAAGAAAGAATACGAGGAACACTTAAGGAT
This sequence comes from Phragmites australis, assembly GCF_958298935.1. NCBI lineage: Eukaryota > Viridiplantae > Streptophyta > Magnoliopsida > Poales > Poaceae > Phragmites > Phragmites australis. Next base: position 12,234,733 of record NC_084936.1, on the reverse strand, counting down.
GGTATTACAGAAACTCAGAGAGAACCAGCTATATGCCAAATTGAGTAAGTGTGAGTTCTGGTTGACAGAAGTACCTTTCCTTAGTCATATTATTTCATTAGGAGGTGTATCCGTGGATCCATCCAAAGTGAGGGATGTTCTAAACTGGAAAATCCCGTATAATGTTTCGGAGATCCGCAGTTTCTTGGGTTTAGCAGGGTATTACCACCGATTTATAGAAGGTTTCTCCAAAATTGCGAAGCCAATGACAGAACTGCTAGAGAAAGGAGCATAATTCAAATGGACAGCCGCTCGAGAAGCCAGCTTCAACGAGTTGAAGCAAAGGTTAACCTCAACTCCGGTTCTCACGATGCCAGATGCCCAGAAGCCGTTCTCGGTGTATTGTGACACGTCTTGATAAGGGTTGGGATGTGTACTTATGCAAGGAGGTCATGTGGTGGCATATGCATCTAGGCAGTTGAGGAAACATGAGGAAAATTATCTGACCCATGATTTGGAGTTAGCTGCAGTGGTTCATGCCCTAAAAATTTGGATACACTACCTCGTTGGCAACCGATGTGAAATATATACGGATCATAAAAGCCTAAAGTATATTTTCACCCAACCGGATCTTAATCTTCGACAGCGTAGATGGCTGGAATTGATCAAAGACTACGATGTGGGGATACATTACCACCCTGGTAAAGCAAATGTAGTGGCAGATGCACTGAGTAGGAAGGGTTATTGCAATATGACTATGTTGCAAGGAAGTCAGCCGGAATTATGCAAGGAGTTTGAGAGGTTAAATTTAGGTTTTGTTGCTGACATGGATGCAATAGTAATAGAAATGAAGTCACAATTGGAACAAGACATCCGAAAAGGACAATGGGAGGATGAGAAAATAAAGGAGATCAAAGAACTCATGAAAATAAATAAAGCACCGGGATTCTCGGAAGATAATCAAGGAACAATGTGGTTTGGGAAAAGAATTTGTGTGCCCAACCAGAAAGCTTTGAAGGATTTGATTTTGCGAGAAGCACATAATTCTGCATATTCCATTCATCCCGGAAGCACTAAGATGTATCAGGATCTGAAAGAGTATTGTTGGTGGTATGGTATGAAGAGAGATGTCGCAGAATATGTAGCTTTGTGTGACACCTGTCAGAGAGTAAAGGCAGAACATCAAAGGCCAGCAGGATTATTGCAACCCTTGAAAGTTCCAGAGTGGAAATGGGAAGAAATCGGTATGGATTTCATCGTCGGGTTACCCCGTACTCAAGCAGGCTACGATTCTATCTGGGTAGTGGTGGATCGCTTAACGAAAGTTCCACATTTTATCCTAGTCAAGACAACATATTCAAGTGCAAAACTTGCCGAGCTGTATATGTCAAGGATTGTGTGCCTACATAGTGTACCCAAAAAGATCGTGTCAGATAGAGGTACCCAATTTACCTCTCGCTTCTGGCAGAAGTTACATGAATCCTTGGACACTAAACTGAACTTCAGTTCTGCATATCACCCCCAAACCGATGGACAGACAGAGAGGACCAACCAAGTGTTGGAAGATATGTTAAGAGCCTGCACCTTGAAGTACAAGCAGAGTTGGGATAAAAGCTTACTATATGCAGAGTTTTCTTACAATAACAGCTACCAAGCCAGTCTTAAAATGTCTCCATTTGAAGCTTTGTATGGCAGAAAGTGCAGAACTCTGTTGTACTGGAACGAGTCCAGAGAAAGCCAAGTGTTTGGACCAGAAGTTCTTAGAAGAGCAGAAGAGCAGGTCCAGACCATACGAGAAAACTTGAGGGTTGCACAGTCTCGACAGAAGAGTTACGCGGATAATCGACGAAGAGAATTAACCTTTGAAGTGGGAGATATGGTGTATTTGAAAGTCTCACCTATCAGAGGTCTTCGCAGGTTTAAGGTTAAAGGGAAATTGGCACCCAGGTATATTGGACCATTCAAGATAGTTGCTAGACGTGGAGAGGTAGCATATCAGTTGGAACTACCATCTGCACTAGCTGGTGTGCATGACATATTTCATATATCTCAATTAAAGAAATGTTTAAGAGAGCCAGAGGAACAATTGTCTCTAGAAGAAGTGGACCCAAAAGAAGATCTGACGTATGCAGAATATCCTATCAGAATTTTGGACTCTACAGAGCGAACAACAAGAAGAAAGGCTTTTAGAATCTGCAAAGTTTAGTGGAGTCATCACTCAGAAGATGAGGCAACCTGGGAGCGAGAAGATGATCTGAATGCAGAGTTTCCGCAACTGTTCGAGGATCAACCCGAATCTCGAGGGCGAGATTCATCCTAAGGGGGGTAGGTTTGTAACACCCTAATTCTCAGTTTTTGTGAATTTTTAAAATTTTGCCCACAATTTAGTTAATAGCATCACCGTAAGCATAGGATTAAAATAATATTTTCTTAAATCAAACAAATGGTCTAGGATATATTTTGTTTGATGCATGCATGCTGGCTCTGTAGTTGTAGTAGGCCCATTTTCTCCCTCCCTGGAATTTTTTAGTTAAAAATATTTCAAAACTTGTTTGACTTCGGGGTAGATTCAAATTAGAAATAGATTTTAAAAAGAAATAAAAGAAACCTTGTCTTGGGCCGAAACTCCCTCATATCTCAACCCAAAACCTCCCTCCCCCTCTTTCTCTCTCTCCTTTGGGCTTGGCCCAAGCCATCTCCCCTCCCTTCCTCTCCTTTCGGCCTGAGCCCGTGTTCCCGAGCCGGCCTCCTCCTGCGCTGAGCCGAGCCGAGCCCCGCCCACGCCCCGGCTCCCCTTCTCCTTCCTCCGGCCGCGCCCGAGCTCCAACGGCCGCTGGCCGTTTCCCCTTATCCCGTGCCCTCTCCTCTCCCAACAACTGCCGGATCCGAGCCCTAAAGCCCCATTAAGTTTCCCCGGCCATTTACCCCTCATTTCCCCTCTCTATTGTGCGGTAAAAGCAAGAAAACCGTCGGCCATTAATCCATGGTGCCGCCCCCTTTCTCTTCCAATTCCGGCCACCCTACTCCTCCTCTCCTCTATTTAATCCGCCCATTCTCTCCTTAGCAAAGTTCCTCGCATTTCGTTTTAGCTCCCACACTTTTTCCACGCCGATTTCTTCGTCGTCGGCCTCTTCTTTGCCAACTCCGTTGAGGAGCTCCGCCGACGCCATTCTTCGTAACCGAACCGCCTCCAGCCAAATTGACCCGTTCATCATCTTCACAGGACCTTTCGGAGTCGGTTCCATGGTTTGCCGTCATCATTCGGTCGCTGGAGCACCCCTACCACCGCCTAGCCGATCGCCGCTGCCGTTCTCGTCGTCGCCCGGCCACTCCGGCGCAGCTCCGATCTCCTTGACGCCCAGGGTGAGTTCACCGCCCCTCCCTCCTTCTCTTCCGCCGCTCGTCGGAGCCTCCCGCTCACCGGCACGTGTTCCTGGCCAACTCTGGCTGTCACAGCCCGCCGCCGGCCACTAGCCGTTCCAAAGCCATCGGTCCCCGGTGGACCATGGACCGAAGGATCTCAGCCAGTTCACCGCTCGGTGGACTCAGTCCACCGCCTTTTTCTTCATAAAATTATTGATGTCCAATTTATGACAGCATCATTGATTTAGGCAATCTTTGCGCTCATATTCTCGTAGCCACATGTAGAATCTGTTTACAGGGTTTTTCTCTAGTTTTAGGACTGTTTGGTGTACTATTCTTATGTATGATTGTGTGCTCGTGTAGACGATTCAGTCCAAGAGTTCGGGAATTTCTAGGAAGAAGATTTTGAAGGACCTGTGCATCACTTCGACAAAGGCAAGTGTCTTGACCATGTTGTGAACCCAGTTTTTACATAAAGATAGTCTTTATCAAATATGCATGCTGTTTTACAAAATGGGTAGTATAGCAAACACTAGTGTTAGTTGTAGATGTTTCATCCTTAAAATAACATCCTTTTTATGCTTAGCCATGCTTTTAGATGAACATGTAGCATGTAGGTGATGAATCATGATTATGAACTAAAAGTTGATATAGGAAGTACGACATGAAAACTGATGTTGTTAAGGGAGTTAACAACAAGGACATTTGGGGTTTTGGGCAAGAAAGGGGTTATTCTCGGCATGGTTGGTTGATTGGAGATGTTAGGTAATCTACCCTTATGGGGTATTGGCGGTCTTGCCCAGACCATTTGAAGGACCGGTTCGTGGAGCGACCATCTATGGCAACAGAACAACCACGAGACCAATATGGTATGGCTTGGCCTAGTAATTAGATGTTCTTCCAGTGTTGTATGAGCCAATTGGATGTGTAGATAAGGAAGAGTTACTTCCCGATTCTACCCGGCACAAGAGGGGGCTTCTGGGGTGGATGGTTACTCCACTTATGTACGGCGGTGAAACCTCAGTGGGCAAGTGCATACTGGGAGACTCTTTGGAAAAGCCTCGTAGTGATCTCTTGGTGCACACCCCGGAAGTGTGTAAGGTACCGGCAACAGAGAAGATCACGACTTGTGGGTAAAGTGTACAAACTCTGCAAAGTGTCAAACTGAATATTCAGCCGTGCTCACGGTTATGAGTTGCATGGACCCTCACATGATTAGGCAGGTGGATGTCTTACATGGTTGAGAATTGGTTGAATTCTCGGAGGTTAAAGAAAATCTTTTGTACATCTTTTTCCTTTTTAAAATAAAATTGCTTTTCCATAGTTCAGGGATAAAATTGGCTTTTATGCAAATAAAATCCTAGAGAATAGGAAATCTTGGTTCAAGCCACCATGTCATATTTTCCCCCACTTGTTGAGTATTGGAAATACTCACGCTTGCTGTTTCAGAAGGTGAAGCTTTTGAAGACTTCCCTAAAAGGATGATGCCGAGTTCTAGGCTTGTGGAGCTTCCGGTCAGCTGCCTGTTGGCATGGAGCTGCGCTGTGTTCTATTCCGCTGTGATGTTTTTTTTCTCTTTTAGACCCGTGTGTGGTCATTTTGTAATAAATAACGTTGTAATAAGAAGCACTGTGTCTGTTATGCACTGATGACGTCACTATATGTATGAATAAACTGATCCTGGCATACATATAGTTTACATCAGGTTTTGGTCTTAAAACCGGGTGTGACATTATTGACCATCTTTTGGTCTCTGACCCCTCTCTTGAATGCTATGACCATGGATTCACCCGTGATTCTTGGAATGGTGTTTCGGTGCTCAGTGAAGTGCAGGATGAAGTCTGTCAACGACTCACCTTGTCGCTTCCTGACTTAGTACATGTCATCCTTAACCCCAGGTTGGGCATAGGTTCCCTAAAAGTTAGTGACAAACTGGTCACACAGATCCTCACAGGAGTGAACCGACTCACAGGGTGGGTTCATAAGCTAGGACCGGGCTGAACCGGTCAAGGCGGTTGGGAAATAGTTAGCTATGACTTTTCTGTGGCGTCCCGCGGCCTGCACCATGGTGGTGTAGATCTGCAAGAACTCCTCAGGGTTGGTCAAGCCATCATACTTTTCATCTAGGACCGGTTGAAACTTGTCTGGTCAGCACACCTCTCACAGCTGGGCTGATAGGGCATTGCACCCTATTCCATAATGGGGAGTCACCCGCTAATGGGCGACAACGCTTGCTCAGGGAGAGAGATGACGGTCACACGATCCTGGAGATGGGACGAAGGAATATGACACCTCCCTACGTGGGGGAGGCGAGTGGTAGGGCTGCTTTCCCTTTTCTGCTTTCACCGGGCACGGTCCTCCTGCTCTGCGTGGCCACCTAGCTCTTGATCATGCTGCGGAGGTCATGTTGGCGCAAAGAGTCACGCAGGTCAGAGGGTTAGCTATCCCGATACGGTGGGGGTCTCTGAGCACTCCATGTTACCAAGGGAGGACAAGATCTTTCCTTCCGTGGGGGCTACCACGATTCTTGGAGATCGCAACCTTCACCAGTCCTAGTGACGGACATGGTGTTTGTTGTCGTAATTTGGCGTCGGATGGTCTACAACTGGCGAACCCTCCGGTATTGCTATCGGTGGGTGGCTAAGAAGCATTTGCATGGTCTGCAGATTCTGTGCAGGCGTCATGGCCTCATAGTCAAGCTGTCGAGCGTGAAGTGGTGACATATCACGAGGGGAGCCCTCGGCATTCGTGCAGCACGTCAGCTTTTGTGACGCCACCGCCAAAGACCAGGTCCTCTACAACAGCTCCTCCAAGTGACGCTGTTGTGGTTAGGGATGTGCGGAGTGTCCCCGTGTCTGGTGCCAGCCTGGTTCCCTTCTGGGCACGTGGCCTAGGGATCATCTCTGGCACCTGGAATATGAGGGCCTCCGCTACCCCCTGTTGCATGAACTATCATGCAAACTTCTCATTGAGTCTCAGAGCCCTCGAACTCTGATTCGGTGTCCCATTCCTAGAGCAAACAAGGCTCATCTAAGTTGTATCCCATGACAAACACCTCACGGTGACAAGGGTCCTCGGAACAGGACTTAGCGGTTATCGTGGATCTAGCCATGGGTAGCCCAATCTAATCTTCAACACCTACTTAAACACAGAAATAAATCCCCTTACCTAGCATGCCACCTATTGAGGGTTAATCCCTAACAATGATTTTGAGGGTACTGGTTGGTGGATGCGTGAACAACGCTTGCGGTGTTCATGTTCTTGCAATGAACTAAATAACACGAGGGTTATCTAGGTCCAGGCCCCCCGAAGGATAACAACCTTATGTCCTATGTATTTTATTATCAGAGTTGGTGAACTAGTTACGGATGAGTTTTCTCGGCTCTTGTTTCTCCATCCCCTTACAAATCGGGTCCTTCTCTCTTTATATACTAGAGAGAATGAGAACTCACAAGTGGACCCTGTTTAGCAGACACATGCCTGGCTAGATATTCTACTCTTGGATCATCATCATGGAGAACCTGATGAACCCAACTTGCCCTGAGAGCTTTGTACGCTCGTCCCATCTGTGGAACACCGCCACACCTGCCTCCCCTGGTCGCCCATCCTGTCCCATAGCCGTGCACTGCAAGATCGTCTACCAAGCCATCCCATCTCTGTGCTTCGCGAGTCTACCTGCAAAATCATCCACTTTCCTGGTCATTCTGTGGATCCTGCCCCATCCGTTGTGTTGCACAAGTCGGTCCACAACACCTCACTACATAGCAATTAATGCTACGGGATGGGGCACTGCCTATCTGCACTAACCATGAATTTGTTCGTTGGAAGAGGGGCTTCGAGAAGGAAAACACTTGAGTACACATCAATAAATACGATTAGACATATTAGGTATGGGCGTCCCACAACTAGCAAGGGATGATCATGTCCGTAAAGACCTCTTGCAGAGCGTCCCTATGAGACCATATTATATCGCAAGGAGGGTGGACGCGCAAGCCTTGCACTGGTCTTGCGAGCCGAGGGCTGGTTGCTCGATGGGCCAGGATTCAGGAAATATTCTCTATCGGTTGCCACATTCCTCGTGGGGCTCGTTAGCCAAAATGCACCCTTACTTAATACTCCGACAGACACCTAAATCTAATTGGCTCTAAAAACTTCACAAGATAAACCTATATTAATTTATATCTAAATGTGCTTTAGGTTTATTTAGTGTGTCTATTATATGGTTCAAAAAGGTTTGAAACCTATAGCCAATCCTAGCAAACTATTCTGCAAAGGTAAATATGCAAAGATAGATTGCAAGTATGTAAATGTGGAAACGTAAAGATAGTAGAGAGAGCAAACTCGTCACAAGAGATTTTTATCCCGTGATATATAAATGCCACACCTAGTCCATGTTGGAGTAGCCACAAAGGCAATTGCTCCGTGATAGCACCTGGTCACGACCCTTGAGCCACTAACGCCTCAAGTGGGTAGAGTCACCAAGCCACCAAGGCAAGGCTTCACCACAAGCCTATCTTCCGGTCACTTGCCACCTTCTTCACTTTAGAGCTTGAGCCACCAAGGCAAGTGTCTCCGTATCCCCGTAAAAGCTTCTTAACATCGCTTCACACCAAGTCGGAGGGTCAACAAGTTTGAGCCACTAAGACCCAAGGTGCTGGCGAGTCACCAAGGCTCCAAGGCGCCATAGTACCTCTCGGTACAAGCCATAGTACTCCTTGATTCCCTCTTTAGGCAGCAACACCTAGCAATACTTTTCTCTAGGCCTAATAGCACTAATCACTCTCCTAATCTTGTGCTAATTTGCCTTGAATAATCACTTTTAACACTATGGTGGCTTGGATGTCTTCTCAAGTGTCTATGGGCTTCCCTGGACTCCAGCATACTAAAATGGCTGAGTGGGGGGGGGGGTATTTATAGTCTCAAACCCATGAACTAACTATTGCTCCATTGGTCAAATTTTTTCCTTAACACCGGATATTCCAGTGATACGCTTTTCTAAACACTAGACCATCCTAGGTGTAATCTCTGCCTTTGCCAGCTGTCACTAGCTGTTGGACCCACTCAAAGTCATTTATGTACACTGGATGCTCCGATTTAATCTTGAACTCCATCACTGGACTATCCGGTGTGTAGACTTGAGCCGACCGAGCCACATTTCACTATGCATTTGTCCAATGTGTATAATGTTATGATCACCGGACGATGCGATGTGTACAACTCCTCTCTTCATCGAAAACTTTCTGAAAAATACTCCGGTGAAGTCTTCGGTGTACACTCCTCTTCATCGCCAGATCATCCGGTGTGTACAACTCCCCTGCTTCGGAAATGCACCTCCTAGAAAATGTTCTGGTGTGTACATCACCTCAACTCCAGACTAATCATCATTGTGAACTAAATTTTTGATACACTTGAAAACAAACTTGTTAGTCACAATGATACCATTGTCATTAATCACTAAAATCACATATATATACCTTAAAAAGGCCATGTTCACTACAATACTTTGTTACCTTGTTTAAAATGTTTTAAAGTTAACATTAGAGATTATAAATGCATATCTGCATAAACTGCTTTACTCTTAAAATTAAACCATAAACACTCATTCTTGAGTCATTCTTTATGCATCTATCAACCCATTGTAACAGCATAGGACTTGCTGAGTACCTTCTATGCTCTTTCTTTCTATCATTCAGATGGGGAGATGGATGCAAACTTTGCGGGAGATGAAGGCACGAATGAGGAGTAGAATTAGTAATCATGTTTGCACCTAACTGCATATGGCTTTGTGTTGTTGTTACGTTGTATTTTTATTGGCCGGTTGACTAGGTTTGTAATGTACCATACGGTTTAAGATCTTTTATATTGTTGTAACCTTAATCTCTTGTATACGATATATGACTATGATGTCATAAATATTGTACTATACGTATCAATTATTTGGTCCAGTGATTGATACATGAGGCATATAAGATCTCACGAAAGGGGTCTTACAATTAATCCTTTGTTGTTTATCAATTTGTGGATTTCCTTTTGATAATCGTCACCAGAATCTTACTGAGGTACTACATCGATGCAAGGAATTAAATCCAATGCTAACTGAGGAAAATTGCCTCATGAAGTTATGGTTACGGAAGGCAATAATTGAAGTTTATACAACTAGCTAGGATACAAACAGTATAGAAAATGCCTATCACAAGAGATATATGTATACATATATAGAAACTTAGCTCATACTGGCTTTTCTCCCAAAAAAAAGTTGATTATATAATCATGAATATTCACTCTTGAACAAGGGAGTGTTAAAAAACGATATCAGAAATAAGAGATACAGAACATATTAGGTCATGATCATGGTCTCACATTAAGGTGCTGCTCCCTACAGTATTCGAAGCAGGTTACATAGGGCTAAGATTAAAAACTGCCACTGGCACGTAAAAGTTCAGAGAAGTGACAAACAAGCACATGCAACCCTTAGTAGGAACATATAAATAAGAGAGAATTGCAGTTTAAGCTTTTGAACAAAATGTAGTTCAGACAGGAAGGAAGACAAGCTATACAGGTTGTGCGGTAAGACCGGCTTCTGCACGCAGAGGTATCAGAGCATTTGCTGATCTTTATGGTGCACAATCATATCATTGAATCAACAAGCTTGCACTGATGTGAAGATGTGAAAGCACCGAAGCAACATTTAGGTAGTGTTTGGTTAAATAGTGATGTGGGATAGGATGATTCTATTTATATATTTGAGGATGTGATGATTCTATTTTTTTTATATATATATACATTTTATATATATTTGTTTGGTGGGTGAGATGGAACGAGTGTATTTTAGTATTTTATATATATATATTTTATTATTTTTTAGAATGATTCTGTTCTGAATCTTTGAAGAATATTTTTTGATTCCGAACCATTCCATCCCACTACTTTCCATCTAAACATCTTAAAAATAAAATGGATCCGCTTCATCGTATTTCGTCCCATAAACCAATCACTACCTTACTTAGATAAGAAAATGACAGTCCGCCACATGTGATGTGCATGCGCCTGATACTACGGTAATCTCAAAAATATTTTGTCACCTGCAAAATGCCCACAGGAAAGTGAGTAAGTTGCTCGTCTTTTATAGTCACAGACTCCGTAAAATAACAATATTGAGCCGATGCTTGTTTTTGAAGTTTCGACAAACCCACATATAAAAAAACAGTTCCTATTTCCTTATACAGCAAACATTTATATTATTATGCATAAAGTTCTGAACGGAAATAGTAGACGAATCAAGAAAATGGACTAGGTGTTCTTATTGATCATCTAGATTGCAAGCAAAACAGCAGTATCAAATGCAAATACAGGATCGAACAATGTCATAATGTAAATGCCATCTGAAACACGATATGTAACAAAAAAAAGTAGAAGAAAAAAGTTTAGTTACTAACCTTGCACCCTTTCCTCTGCAGCTCTTGGTAAGTATATTCGTTGCTAAATATCTGGCGCATGCCCTCCAATTTCTGCTCCTTGAGGGACTGAGCAGGGCACTCCGAAGTCCAATGGTGTATCTCACAAATCAACAGTTTGCAACGAAAGGAATTGTCCGATTGAAGAAGGCACGATGACCTGTATAGGATCAATTATGCGTAAAAAAGCTAATAAGAAGGGGGTGAATGATTGCAGATGCTAATTCAAATTTTAAATCACCCTAATAAAATATTCAATTTAATATCGAAATCAGTTCAGGACAAACTGCTATCACGTCACTAAAAATGAAGTCTAAAAAGATCCAACCGTTGGATCGCCCTCATATTTTACTGTAGAAACTAGATAATTATATTAAACTATTCTAATAAAAATCATGTCAATCGTATCTCTGGATCTAAAGATACGAAATTTGCAAGTAGACTGAGGCAGGCAATGATGAAAACAAATCAAACACTAAATTCGTGATTATGCAAGAATTATAAAAATTAACCAACCAAAATTTTTAGAATATTACCTTGATGATTTTGGAAGGATCAAACCAACACAAATTGCAACGATCGAACAATCTAGCGAAAATCAATTTGAAACGACAAACACGAAAAATGCGGAGGAAAACTTATAAAATTTGATCTTTCATTGCACGAATGGATTATAAGGTGCCCTTCTAAAGAATCCCTAAAAGGTTCTCCTAGAAACCCTAAAACTAGATTAGTTTTTCTTTAATCTAAAATTGATCTAGTACAGTACCTATCGTCAATAACTATTCACCGTCCTTTATTTGTCGGTCGAACAACACTGCATCCATCATGAGCCGCCTGCAGGTCTGGGTCACACTCCTATCCCACCGCTGCCGAGCAGCTCCACATGCTGTATTGCCGAGCTCACCATACGTCTGTAGTCGAGCTTGTCACCCGACGCCTGTTGTCATCTAGCAACACACAGACCAAGCATAGTACACACAAGTACTATAGCATCTCTTTTTTCATCTCTTTAGTCGAATGCACATCCGCAAGCATCATGGAATAAATCCTTCGCGCCACATGACGTTCCGCAACACAGATCATACCGTCTCCTGATGCAATCCATCTCCACCATACTATAGCCCGTACATCTCTTATATACGTCTCATGGTGTGATCATCTTCACGTGCACCATTCCATAGCCCGAATGTCTCGCGTAACCTGACCACCTTAACCTCAGTTCATCCCTAAACCTATTCCCAGTCCTGTCACCGACCACATCCATCCTCAAGATGATATCTGCACATGAACAAAACCAACAACCAATTCTGAGCCCAAGTTATCACAAAGTTGTAAGTATGGAAATCTGTAAATGGTACAACATATAAATACATATGCAAGACATATAATGATAACCTAACCAATTTGTAATGATATAAGACCCACTTGAAAGTAGTGTAACCAACTTGTCAGGACATAAAGCTAACTTGTATGTTTAAACCACACTTGTATGTGTAGTTCAGTGACTTGTAATAACCTACAGATCGTTACTGTCCTACAAATAGAATTGTCCAAATATGTACTATCAAATGGAACAAGTAAATTAAAAAATGAAAACATTTTTGTCATATAAATGAAAGGCCTGGAGCCTTTTTCTTAGTTATTCTTTGGTACAGAAAATCTTGAGTCGATGTAAACAATCCCTATCTACTATTGAGTCCAAACTTCAGACCATCGACAACAGTTTGCAAGTAAGGAATTTCTTCAATTGAAGAAGGGAACACAATCTCCCAACACTTCCTCAACCAGAAACATCCCAGGTGAACAAGCCCACTAATTGCACTAGAAAAATTCTTTACCTTTGTCCATTCTAAGCTTCAGTAAGGACATTGATGGAAGTAAGATTCTGCAGAATAGGCATCTCCATGAAATCTTATCATTAAAGAAGTTCTGTAAAGAAGCCTGATAGGATATCATCATACTAGAAGATGACGGGCCAGCTTAACCTGCAATTATTTTAAGCAAATCAGTATATCAGAAAAAGAATTCAGATTTTTTTAAAACAAAAATGTACAAAGAGCAAACATAAAGCTTGACCTGCAATTTTGTCAATGACATCAAAGAAAAATCTTATTCGACGCACCAGTGTTTCCTGTTATATCATAATCCTCAGATAAAGCAGCAACATAGAGGAGACATTAGAAGTATTAGGCCGTGCCGTCTCGGCGACCTCCGAACATATGCACGTTAGTCTATTTAGTTGCTCTGTTTGATATGTTTTGTATGGTTTGGATGACGGCTTCCACACAAAGGAGAGAGAGAGAGAGCGTGAGGGAGGACTTCACATTTACACACAACAGAACAACTGATCTTTAGTAAGGTAAACGATATTTTAAAACTGAGAACCATGAGCTAGATGACAAGAATGCTATGTCATCATCGACTGTAAAGTTTGACAACTATAGCTCATAGAAAGTTGCAGGCTGTCAGATTCATTGTGTTAAGTGAAAGTGCATCTAGGCCCTCTAAGTGAGTTTTGGTTTATTGATGACAAAACGATTAAGGATCTAATATGTTTATCTAAGTCATGAACAAGTCTAAGTCTAAATTGAGAATACATATGACGTTTGACGCCCTTCGAAAAGAAAGGAGAAGCAACTAGGAGTACTCAATAGGATTTAAATTCTTTTATTTTTGAAATTAAGTCTAGGATAGCCGCTCTATTAAAAGGGTTGCATTTGATTACTTGATTAGTGTCTCAATGCTCAAGATATCCTTTAGAACCAATAAGTTGAGACACACACTCACCCACGGACACCGGGATTGTTTTGCAAAGTTCACTGAGTCCGAAGTCTCCGGTGTTCACTGGATACTCCGGTACTCAGTATTTAGTCCAGAGTCTCCGAGATAGACTCCGGCAGAGGGTGCTCGGTTCTGATTTATTTTTGTTGAAAAAGACCGAAGTCTCCGGTGTTCACCAGATACTCCGGTAGTTGGTGAGTTTTAAGGCCGGAGTCTCCGAGGGAGTCTCCGCCAGAGGTCGATCGGTTAGGCCTTTATTTTTATTGAAAAAGACCGGAGTCTCCGGTGTTCACCGGATACTCCGGTAGGAGAAAATGTTTAACCGGAGTCTCCGAGAGAGACTCCGGCAGGGGTGTCTCAATTAACATTTATTCTTTTGTTAAAAGGACTGGAGTCTCCAGTGTTCACCGGATACTCTGGTACCTGGAGAAGCTGGAGGGTCCGGCAAGTCTCCGGACTTAGTATATTCGATAGCCCTGTCAGGACCGGAGACTCCGGTGTTCACCGGAGACTCCGGTAACTTAATAGAATTTGTAACGGCTAGTTCTGACACGTTCTGTGACCGTTCTGACGCCGTTTTTGGATTTGGGACCGGATACTCCGGTGTTCACCGGAGACTCCGGTCAGGTCTGACAGAACAGTAACGGCTAGTTTTTGAGAGAAGAATATATATACTCCCACACCCTTTGGTATTAAATGCTTGCTGTTGCTGGTGAACTCTAGACTCCTTGAGCATTCTAAGAGCATTCAAAATCCCTCCAACCACCTCTAGTGCTAAGTTTTGCAAAATTTAGTGAGTTTGGGTTTGGAGTGAGATTAAGCCACTTGAGCATTGAGTTCTTCCTCGAACATTCGCTGTGATCTTTACTCCTGAAGCTTTGTGCTTCTAGATGGCAAGGCATCGCCCGTAGAGCACCCAATCTTTGTGAAGTGCCACGGGAAGTTTGTAATCGACTTCAAATTGAGTAAGAAAATTCTAGCTTGATCTTTGTGGTCACTAGAAGAGGATAGGGTTGGAAAAGACCCGGCTCTTTGTGAGCTCCTCAACGGAGACGTAGGCACTTCTTTGTGAGGTGGCCAAACTCTGGGATAATCTCTTGCATTCTTATTTGTGCAATTTACTTAATTGTGTGGATTTGAGAATTTACATATAAGTTGCCTTAGTGATCATCTTGCTAGTATTAACTGTTGTTTTGGCTTTGTGATATCCAGTAGATATAGTTTCACCTTTAGATTCTAGCTGCTCGCTTTAATTCATAGTTGTTCTTGATTTCCTGTATAGATCGGAGACTCCAAACTAGACCGGAGACTCCGGACCAGACCGAAGTATTCGACCTTCACCGGAGTATCCGGCAGTTTTAATCCGCTGTTTTAGTTTTAATTTTCAGAAAAGCCTATTCACCCCCCTCTAGGCACTTTCAATTGGTATCAGAGCCTAACTTCCTACAAGGCTTGACCGCTTGGAGGAAATTATAATGTCGACATCTAGAAGTCCGAGTGGTTTTAAAGATGATCCATCGAAGAATGATGACGGTAATGGTAAAGGAAAGGGAAGTGAAATTTCTTTCAATTATGATCGTTTAAATTTTTCGAGCAACTATATCTCTGTGCCTTCCGGGCGTGCACCATTTTTTGATGGTACACATTATGCCGCTTGGAGGCACAAAATGAAAATGCATTTAATCTCAATCCGGAAGAATTCAATAAAGTGGATGGACTTGAAGAAGCCAAGCAAATTTGGAATACTCTTCAAGTTGCTCATGAAGGGACAACAAGCGTAAGAGAATCCAAGATAGAGCTACTTGAGGGCAAGCTAGGAAGATTTGTGATGGAAGATCATGAAACTCCTCAAGCCATGTATGATCGAATGATGGTGCTTGTGAACAAGCTAAGAGGGCTCGGGAGTGAGGACATTGATGATCACAAAGTGGTAAAGAGATTGCTTAGAGCATTTGCTCCTAGAAACCTCACTTTGGTGACAATCCTCCGAGAGAGAAGGGACTACAAAAGGCTTACACCAAGCGATGTGCTTGGAAGGATTCTTGCTCATGAGCTCATGGAAGAAGAAGCAAATGAAGTAAAGATTCATGCCAAATAAAAACTCAACCTCCAAAAACAAGGAGGTTGCATTCAAGGCAAGCAAAAGCAAGCAAACTCAAGAATTAAGTACAAGTGAAGAGGAAAGCTCCGAAGATGAAGAAATGGCCTTCTTTGTGAAAAGATTTAAGAAGTTCATGAGAAAGGGACGCTACTCAAAATACAAGAGAGATATGCCCAAGAAGAGAACATCAAGAAGGGCATGCTATGAATGTGACGAAGTTGGTCACTTCATAGCCAATTGTCCGAACAAGAAGATAGGAAAGGACAAAGAAGACAATAAGATCAAGCCATACAAGAAGGACAAAAACAAGATATACAAGACGAAGTATTCGGGCCAAGCACACATTGGAGAAGAGTGGGATTCAAACTCCGACTCCGACTCCGATGATGAAGGAGTCGCCACCATTGCCATCCATGAGTCAACACCAAGAAAATCACTCTTAATGAGTGATGATGATGACGACTCCCCAAAGTGCTTCATGGCTAAAAGCCGTAAGGTAAAATCTCAATCCAAGCTTTTAGATAGCGATAGTGAATATGATAGTGATTGTGATAGCTTGTTTAAAGGTTTGAATAAAAATGTCATGGCTAAAATAAAGGAGCTAATGGATACAATAGATAGTCATGAGGAGACCCTCGAGAGACAAGAGGACTTACTCATCCTTGAAAAGGAGAGAAACCTTGAACTCGAGGAGCTCTTTGCTAAAGAGAAGGAGAAAGTTGAGAAATTGTCAAATAACTATGATTTGGCCAATTCCTCAATTGCCGACCTTAAGAGTAACAATTTCTTGCTTCAAGAGAAATTATCTTGTTTGGATAAAAATTATAAAACTCTTGAAACACAAATTGATATCCTTAAGAAAGGCTCATCCAACTCTAATGAAGCTAATTTACTATCTAGTGCATCTACTAGCAATGGATGCTCTCGTTGTTTCAATTTTGATATAAATGCTTGTACGACTAATGTTGAATCCTTGCAAGCGTTACAAAAGGAGAATGAGAGGCTAAATACCTTGGTCATGCATCAAAACCTATAAATCAAAAGATGCACTTTATAAGACCATCCAAGCCAAGGATAACAAGCTAAAGAGAGGTCTTGGATTTGACCAATACACGAGCAAACCAAATAGTCGTGTGCTATTGAATGGAGTGGAATGCCTCAAGTTTGTCAAAGGAGGCAAGCAAGTTGATCACATGGCTCAAACAAAGCAACCAAAGGCTCATGCTCCTCAATGCTCATTTTATGCCTCATATATGCTCAAGAGGGACCACCGTGATAAAGTGGTTGCTCTCTATGTTGGTCTCCACACAAGAGATAAAATTGTTAAAAGAAATGTGTGGGTGCCAAAAGTGCTTGTGACTAACGCTAAAGGACCTAAACAAATTTGGGTACCTAAAATAAAGGCATAACTTTGTTTTGTAGGCATACTCCTCCGGTGGATAAAGTTGGGCCATTGATAGTGGATGTACAAATCACATGACCGGAGAAAAGAGTATGCTTTCCTCTTTTGAAGAAAATGGAGAACCTCATGAAAACATCATTTTTGGCGATAATGGAAAAGGAGAGGTAATAGGCCTAGGTAAAATCACCATCTCAAATGATCATTCTATTTCAAATGTCTTGTAAGTCAAATCTCTTAATTATAATTTGTTATCCGTGTCTCAATTATGTGAGATAAGTTATAATTGTCTGTTTACCAATGAGGGTGTGATTGTCTCTAGAAGGGAAGACGCCTTAATAGCTTTCACCGGTAAGTTGAAGGGTAAACTTTATCTTGTTAATTTTTTAACGGATGAAGTGAAGTCTAAAACTTGCTTGATGGCTAAGTCTAGCATGGGTTGCCTTTGGCACCGCCGACTAGCTCATGTTGGCATGAGGAATTTATCTAAACTTCAAAAAGACGAACACATCCTAGGACTAACAAATGTCTCTTTTGAGAAAAATAGAATTTGTAGTGCTTGTCAAGCGGGAAAGCAAGTTGGAGCATCTCATCCCGTTAAAAATGTGATGACAACTATCAGACCATTGGAACTCCTCCACATGGACTTTTTTGGGCCGATTGCCTACATAAGTATTGGAGGTAACAAATATGCTTTAGTTATTGTTGATGACTTTTCACGTTTCACTTGGGTATTCTTCTTGCATGACAAAAGTGAAACACAAGCTATTTTCAAGAAGTTTGTAAGAAGAGCCCAAAATGAGTTCGAAGTGAAGATCAAGAGAGTGAGAAGTGACAACGAAAGTGAGTTCAAGAATATACAAATTGAAGAGTTTCTTGATGAAGAGGGAATCAAGCATGAATTCTCGGCTCCTTACTCCCCTCAACAAAATAGAGTGGTCAAGAGGAAAAATAGGACTCTAATTGAGTCCGCAAGAACAATAATACAAGGTATCGAATCAATTTTGGGCGGAAGCAATCAACACCGCATACCATGCCATCAACCGGTTGTATCTACACAAGATATTGAACAAGACCGCATATGAGCTTCTAACCGGTAACAAACCAAACGTTTCCTACTTTAAAGTTTTTGGTAGAAAATGCTTTATTTTAAATAAGAAGGCAAGAAGTTCTAAATTTGCTCCAAAAGTAGATAAAGGTTTTATGCTTGGTTATGGATCAAATGCCTACGCCTACCGTATTTTCAACGAAACCACCAGTTGCATTGAAATTGCGAGAGACGTGACATTTGATGAATCTAATGGCTCCCAAGTGGAGCAAGTTGATCCTAATGTGCTAGGTGATGAAGAAATACCAAGCGAAGCAATCAAGAAGATGACAATTGGTGAAATCAAGCCTTTAGAGCAACAAAAGCTACAAGAGACTCAAAATGATCAAGATCAACCATCTTCATCAATGCAAGTGAAACTATCAACATCAACTCAAGATCAAGGCGACAAACGACCACAAGACCAAAATCAAGACTATGAAGACCGAAATAACTTTTTGGATGATGAAGTGGGAGATATTCAACATCAATCTCAAGTACCACATCCACGCGTTCATCAAAGCATCCAAAGAGATCACCTTGTGGACAACATACTTGGTGATATACAAAAGGGGGTAACTACTCGTTCAAGAATTGCAAATTTTTGTGAATTTTACTCTTTTGTTTCCTCTTTGGAGCCTTTGAAGGTAGAAGAAGCTCTTGATGATCCGGATTGGGTGATGGCCATGTAAGAAGAAATGAATAACTTCAAAAGAAATGAAGTTTGGTCCTTGGTGGAAAGGGCAAAGCAAAATATGATTGGCACAAAATGGGTCTTCCGCAACAAACAAGATGAAAATGGGATAGTAACAAGTAACAAAGCGCGATTGGTTGCTCAAGGGTTCACTCAAATCGAAGGTTTGGATTTTGGTGAGACTTATGCTCCCGTAGCTAGGCTTGAGTCAATATGTATATTATTAGCCTATGCTACTCACCATGATTTTAAGCTATATCAAATGGACGTGAAGAGTGTATTTCTTAATGGACCAATCTTCGAATTGGTGTATGTGGAGCAACCGCTCGGCTTTGAAGATCCCAAGCATCCCGCGCATGTTTACAAACTCCATAAGGCGCTCTATGGGCTAAAGCAAGCTCCTAGAGCATGGTATGAATGCCTTAGAAATTTTCTTGTCAAAAAGAGCTTTGAAATAGGCAAAGCTGACTCTACTCTCTTTACCAAGAATGTTGATAATGATTTATTTGTTTGCCAAATATATGTCGATGACATTATATTTGGTTCTACTAATCAACAATTTTGTGAAGATTTTAGTAGGATCATGACAAGAAGATTTGAGATGTCTATGATGCGGGAATTGAAGTTCTTTCTCGGATTTTAAATCAAACAACTCAAGGAAGGAACCTTCATTTGCCAAACAAAGTATATCAAAGACATGCTCAAGAAGTTTGACATAGAGAATGCCAAACCTATCAAGACACCTATGTAAACTAATGGACATCTTGATCTCAATGGAGAAGGTAAAAGCGTGGATCAAAAGGTATATCGCTCCATGATAGGTTCTTTGTTTTATCTTTGTGCATCTAGGTCCGATATCATTCTTAGTGTGTGCATGTGTGCAAGATTTCAAGCCGCTCCAAAAGACCACTCACATCGCATTCCCATGCTATCGCCTTCGCAGTATAGTTTGATCCAGTGTGATGCGCACATATAGTTTCTGTGGCATCAAGGGAGCAAACAGGCCAACCCCTAACATCAGCAATATGTTGAATCTTTGTAGTCTATGCTTTTGCAAGAGCATACGTATTGGCTTTCATCTCATCTATGGAAATAGAAAATCTCTTGCGTCTGGAAAAATATTCACTTAGTTCCGACACACCGATTGCCCTAGCTAGCCCAATGTGCTCGGCAAGCTTGCGAATGGACATAGAATCAAAAAATTCTTTGAGTTCCTCTACCAAACCAGCATCAACCATTCAATCAATAATGGGCCACAAGAGGTAGCTTTGGAACCTTAAAGTTGGCCGATACCTCGTGATTGCAAAAGGATCAACAAGGGAGGGATCAAAATGGTCAGCAAGGAATCCATGGATCAGTGAGTTTGATCCACCTACCAGAACTGGTACACGACCATGGCTTACAATAGACTTTGTAGTAATTGTTGCAATAGATCGGAAGAAAGATACAGAAAAATCGTTAGCAATTGCTAAAATAGCCGCAAAAAGGTGATGAGGAATACCATATTGATCATTCAGGTGAACCTTGTTGGTTGCGGTGTCAAGCCCAACATAGATTTGCATCTTGTCAACATTCACCACTTCGCCACTAATCACCTTGGATACATCAATTGATAGCTTCGTCTTACCCGTGCCCGTAGCACCCATGATCACCACTGGTTTAATCGTCAACATCTGGGGGATGTAGTCAGGGGAAAGAGAGTGTAGGGTGAACTAGGAAGAGGAAGGGGAAAGTGCTTCGATCACTGTGAACCCTAGGTCTATCGGCCCATGTTATACCAGCCCATGTTATCAGATCCACCGATGTTCTGCCACACATTTGCATGGCAGGCATACATAGTGAGTGGGTACACTTATTGACCTGATATCCGCAGATGTGTTGGCTGATTTCTTTATGTTTTCTGTAGGTGCAACGACTAACATGAGGTTAGAACTAAATAAATAAATATAATATATAGGTATGTGTGTGAGTTAGCTGATATTTAACTCAGAATGCACCTTTACAGCAGCAACTGCGACAATGTCCTGCTAGACTATTGTTTTATGCCTTTTTGTGACACCAACTATTTATTGTCATGTACTTTGCAAATTCACTTAATTTTATTAGATAAAGTACTCTTAAATGTTCATTGTTTTCCCAACATGCTTAGCGCCAGTTGATCGCACAGGATGAGGTTATAATATTAAAATATTGGAAAGCAAGCTAATCACGCAAACATATATATGCCAGTGCACACTGATGAAGCTGCTGCCCGAGCCAGCGCACGTTGACGAACCTGCTGCATCCAGTGTCCCTTTATATTGACAAAAACAAGAAGTGATGTACTAATTTTGAAAAGCCACAAGCAAGTATGATTGTCCAATTTTGACCATGTCTATTATTCGGTAGTTTTTATTGTTGATGGCACTCCATATAAAAAAAAATAGGATCTTTTCATTGATAAATCACTTCACAATAAAAAGAAAGGTTTACCTATCTTTTATAACCTGATAAGATATGCTTGATGAGTAATTTGAGAGATTGTAACTATAACTATGATCGGTCTATCCCGAGACAATGTTTGTCCAAACCATAACACTTGAGCTCCTCCTACTACCATAATCTTGTAATTCATTTTTGTTACACGGGGCAAAAGAACATTCTTTGGTCCACATGTCCACATCTGTAGGATAAATTGGGTGCAGGCGTATCCCCACTAAGTTATTCTATATCACTTTTTAGCACTCATCTCTAACTTTCTTTGCTACCTTTTTTTTTATTAAAGCTTTGCATGTCCATATGGGAAATACTATTTCAAACAAAGGATACAAACAAAATTAGGATATAATATTTTACTGCTATACCAGTTGAGTACCCGCAGCGAAGCGCGGGCATCAATGGCTAGTAATTGTAATTTGTAACAAAGACTTGGCAAGGTTGAAACTGCATACTAGTATTTCCTGCACCATTTGTCAATTTTTGCTGGCAAAAATTGGTGTATGTCACTTCGCAATGTTGCAGTCAGTAATAGTGCCACTCAGCTGCACGAAATCAGAATATGCCACTGAGTCTAACGGTTCCTTCACAAAATATCATTCTCTCCTACCCCCAGTTTTCCCATACAGATCTCCGTCACATTTATCTTCAACAGAAATTCCCATTTTGTAATCCATGCTTTTGAAGAAACCAGGTCAAACTGCCAGATTTGTAATCAGATTGCTCTGTTATCTATTTGTATCGCATATGGTGGCCTGCCCAATTTGTCTTCACTGTACACTTCACTTGTTTTACTGTTCTCGGAAGGGGAAAAAACTAATGTTATAATGCTACATTGCCTATCAAGGTAAAGATCCATACATAGGAACAACGCAACATAAGAATGAAAGTTCTTGTTCAACAAATTCGGGACACAAAAGTTAGTAGATTCCTACCTCCAAACCCCGGATTTACCCGGTGCGTGCCCACCGTTGTCCACTGCAGGTCTGTAGCTAACCCTGTAGACCGCACCACGCCGGCAACCAGCGCCCGGTGGCCATACAGTTGCCGCAAGGGAGAAGATTTTTGAGATAGGAGGGACCAGACCTTTTTTTGGGACTAACAGACTTTGGGTATGGGCTTTTCTTGGGCCAGGTATTTGCTGAGCTCTGCTATTTCATATGCGTTTGTGAGGAGTGAGGATGAGAGTTTTTTTTATTTTTATATTTTTTTTAGTTAAAATTTAAATAAATAGATTCCCGGCGAAAATATTTATAAAACTAGGCGCCTGTAGCCCTCTGAGAGGGCGGTTACGGGTCTTAACTGCCCCCTGAGAGGGCGGTAGGCCTAACCGCTCCCTCAGAGGGTGGGTGGGGCCTTCCCGCCCGACCCAGAGGCTTACCGCCCTTTGAGGGGGCGGGTAGAGCTCCTTACCGCCCTCTCAGGGGGCGGTTAGGGCTCCTCCCCGCCCGTCGCGCCGCACCGCCCGCGCCCTGCAGGCTATAAAAAGGCCAAAAAATGGCCAAAAAACCATAAAAATCGGAAAAAAGGAAAAGTTGAGAAGAGAGAGGAGAAGAGATGAGAGGGGAGGGGAGGAAGAGAGGTCGGCGAAGCCCTGCTGTATTTGGGCCGCGGATTTGAAGAAAATTTTTGGGTAAATCTTTTTTTCCTTTTTATTGTTGTTAATTAGTGCAGTAGTAGTATATGACATAGATTTTAGACATTTATGACCTAGGGTTTAGAAAATTGTCAAATTTAGTTAGAAAATGGTAAGATAGCAGTTCAATATAGAATATTATTTTTAGCATATTATTTTCAGTATGTTATCTGTAGTATATTATTTTTAGTATATTATTTTCAGTACGTTATTTGTAGTATATAATTTTTAGTATATTATTTGTACCTGCGGACGTAGGAGGCAACAGTAGATGATAATTTGCGAACCTAGGATAGCATTTAAAAACTATTTTATCCGATAATCAGAAATATAGTTTGTTGTCTTAACATGGGTTATGTTTGCTGCTGTTTCCAGGGATGACAGATAAATTAATTTTTCAAATATATTATGGTGAGGGTGAAATTAGGTATGGTCCCAACGGTGTAGATCTGTCTGGATTTCGTCATGTCATGAAGGGGCTTAGTAAAGCTAATGAGAGAACTATTGTGAGTGTGTGCAAATGGCCCATGCGGTTTTTCCAACTGGATCCGTAGCAATATGAGCTGAAGTTGAAAGCTGTCCTGAGCCGTGCTAGTCATGGATACTTTGGTGAGCTTGTTCACATCGAAGCCACATCAACTTGGAGGCAGTATGTAGATATATGCTGTGAATGTGGCCTGCCGCTTGTTTTGTTAGCTGAGGCGTACCTGAAAGTTCAAAATGAGGTGAACTCTGCAGAAACAGTAGCAGGACCAAGTGAGGCAGTGGAAGATGAGTCAGAGGCGGCTAATGTAGGGTCCAGGGGGGAGGTTGGTGATGTTCTAGAGCTGCAGCTAATGGGTGTAGCTGATGAAGGGGAGCACATCCCTAGCATCATTGAAGATATGGATTTGGAGGATGAAGAGTTGGAGGAAGGCCTTGCCGATGGGGATTCTTCTGATGAGGAGGGTAATGCTCCAGTTCCTGCAGAGTGGTGGGATCAAGAATTTTTGAAGTTGGTGGTTAGCGAGGCTGACCAGACACCGTGGCAGTACCATGAGAATGAGGTGTCACAGGGTGCTATGTACCCTATAAAAGAGGCAGTTATTGATGCAGTGAAATTCTGGTCATTGTCTCTTCGTAGGCAATTCAAGGTTGTTAAATCAAGTAAAAGAGAGTATGATGTGAAGTGCTTGGTGCCTCAGTGCCCTTGGTGGGTGCACGCATTCAGAGGGAAATGGGCAGACTACTAGCAATGCTCAATAGTTAAGGAACATAATTGTCACATTGAGAAAATAGAGTTCGCCCACCGGAACCTATTTTCTGCTTTCATTGCAAATGTTATGTATGGAGAGATTGTGGACAACCTAAGGTATGAGCCACGATCAATAATCTGTGCTATTGAGTAAAGGTTCCAGTACACAATAAACTATGCGAAGGCATGGAGGGCGAAACAAAAGGCTATTGAGATGAGGTTCGGTACATATGAAGATTCGTATCACAATCTACCTCGTCAATTAGTCACAATTTGTGCAAGAAATCCAGGCAGCTACTATGATATCAAGCACTACCCCTCTATTGATGTGGAGTACAGCGGAAAAAGAGTGTTGCAGCGTGCTTTCTTTGCATTCGTTGCAACTATCAAAACATTTAGATATTGCCGACCCATCATATGCCTAGATGGAACATTCCTGACTGGGAAGTACAAAGGGCAGATTTTGTCTGCAATAGGGGTCGACGGTAACAACCAAGTCCTGCCACTAGGGTTTGCGTTCGTGGAGAGTGAGAACGGGGACAGCTGGTATTGGTTCCTAGAGCGGGTTAAGCATGCAATTGTTCTTGACTGACCAGATGTGTGTCTCATTCATGATAGGCATGCAGGATTGTTGCAGGCTTTGCTGGATATGCAACATGGTAGCGTGCGACGGGGTGTACCAGTACAGTGGCCAGATCTCAAAAGCAGGTGGTGCATGCGCCATATGGGTGCGAACTTCTACAGACAGTTTAAAAACAAAGAGTTAATGAAGCTCATCAAGAAGTTGTGCAGTCAGAACCAGCAACGTAAGTTCAATGCATTATGGGCAAGACTTGATGAACTGACTCTTAAACAAACTGCGGAGGCTGCACCTAACGGTGAGGAACCAATAGCTCTCAGTCCTCTCCCAACCGATACTCCGCAGATTATAAGGAGATCGGGCTCATCTATTAGGAGCTTTTCACAGTGGATATGCAATGAGCCGAATGAAAAATGGGCTCTACTGTACGACAGTGGTGGTGCCAGGTATGGAGTAATGATTACAAACCTTGCAGAGGTTTATAACTGGGTCATGCGAGAAATGAGGTCCCTACCACTAGTTGGAATTGTAGAAGACATTTTGTATGGGACCTGCAAGTACTTCATTGATCGGTATGCAGCTGCTAAGGTTGTAATGGAGGACAATCGTATGCTTTACGGGCAGATGCTATGTGAGTATATGGAGAAGGCAAATAGGAAGGCCCACATGCATCGCGCAAATCAAGAGGGCACTGCAGAGCACAGGTTCAGTGTCATGTGCCGGGATAAGGGTCGGAGGGGGGTAGACGTGAGCGGCATGTTCAAGAGTGTGTGCTAAGGAGTGGGACATGCATATGTAGTTGTCAGAAGCCACAATTACTCCACAAACCTTGTACACACGTCATAACTGCGTGCACGGTGCACCATATGCTTCCAAGGCAATATGTGTCACAATATTTCATGAAAGATCAAATACTGAACACTTGGAACCAGGAGTTGTATGGTTACGGCATTGTTGACACTTTTACAAGTAACCCAGGGCCTGCAAGAATATATGTGCCTGATTTGGGAAAGATGAAGAACGCACCAGGCCGAAGACAAACTCGTCGGATTCGCAACGATATGGATGAATCCGAGGCTGGCCCTATGATTAAGTGATGCAGTCAGTGCAATGAAGTAGGTCACATTTATAAATATTGTCCCAAAAATGCAGGCGGTGATACACCTGTTGTCTAGGTGAGCTTCATGTGTGTTGAGCTAGTTTTGTACCATTTTAATATTTGTTAATTTCGTATATAGTTAATTTACATTCAAAGTATATTGTTGTTGTATTTATTTATCAATGTATTAATGTACATGTCTTTCAAATGCAGAGATGGCTCACCCTTCGACCCCCGAGCTTTTGGACCCTGCCGTGGACAAGAAGCATCGCAGCTTCTTATCCGCCGAGCACCAGAAGGAGCTAGGAGTGTTTCGCCCACGAGGCCCTGGAGAGCTGCTGACGATAGACGAGCGATGGAGCCACATGTACTTAGAAAATTTGATACGAAATTGTCATATCACTGCTGTTGTTACATATTATTGATATACTGCAATACTTATAGGTTGGCAGCGGCCAGACTCCTACCGCTTTGCCGGTTGGTCGAGGCCCGATCGACGGAGAACCCCGAGGTTGCGGCCCGTCGTTTCTACTTCGATCGGTCGCTGATAGCAGCACTAGTCGACTGTTGGAGGCCGAAGACACATACGTTCCACCTCCCGTGCGGAGAGATGACCCCGACCCTGCAGGACGTCTCCTACCTCTTAGGCCTTCCTTGCGCGGGAGCTGCGGTTGGGGTCATCAATATGCAGGCTGACTGGATGAACGACATGCATCAGCGATTTGGGCCGGTGGAGCGAAAGGCGGACGCACCCCCCTACGTGCCTGAGTTCTTATCCGATGCACGAGGGCCAACGAAGAAGTGGATCCTACAGTTCCAGGTATGGTAACATACAACCTATCGAATACTAACAAAGTATGTCGTAATGATCCTTTCTGACACCAGTCATATGTGCAGCCAGCGTACATACACCCACACGCCAACGCATACGCGGTCTCGAGACATTTGGAGGCCTTCCTGCTTTGGTTGTTTGGGTGGGTGATGTTCACTAGTGGCCAAGGCCACCTGGTTACGAGGACGCTTGTGCCGTACGCCCGGTCGCTAGTGGACGCTGATGCGGAGGACGTACCATAGTTCAGCTAGGCATCCGCTGTTCTTGCTGCAACGTATCAGGCGCTCTACGACGCATGCACGAAGAAGGAGGCACTAGCCACTTTCGCTGGGTGTCCACTTCTTCTTCAGCTATGGTCGTACGAGCATTTCGCCATAGGCAGGCCGGTGGTGGACCGCTCCCCGTACCCAGAGGAATGGTACGGCAAGACGGACGAGGACGCGCCTACAATGGCCTCGCTGTGGTGTCGTCGACGGGTACGTATTTTACATGAACAGTTTCCTTCGTATTGTGTTAGTCTCTGAATATTTGTATTGATGTTTGTCACTCAGCCACACTGGGCCCACGAGCAGTCTCGCAGCGCGTACGAGCATTTTCGTACCCAGTTTGACAGGCTACGTCCTAACGATGTGGTATGGGAGCCATACAGCGTTCGGTTCATGCAAACACGTGCAGGGTTGGGTTTGTCACCCTTGTGCACCCGCGACGAGGAGTACTGGCTCACCAAGACGCCCCTTGTCTTCGACATCTACGTCGAAGAATACTCACCGCACCGCATCATGCGGCAGTTTGGCCATCACCAGGCATTCCCGCTCGTCCCCACCTGTACCGTCCCCGTGCAAGTCCACAGGTATATTTGCAAAATTATAGTTTGAGCAACCTTCGTTTCAGTTTGACTTACATTTATCGTGGTTTGAATGCAAGTACATGCGGAAAGGCCAGCCAGCTAGCAACCTCTGGGCGGAGCGCTTGGCCCCTTACGTGGCAACATGGGCCCAAGCGCTACAGGACTTCGTTGATGAGGCGCGTCCCAACAGCGAGGGGAACTTCAGGGAGTACCTACGGTGGTATGTACCACATACGCGGACCCGTGTCACCTACACCCCTGAGGATGTCCGGCCCCACATCGCATCGACAACGGAGACATACCCGGTGCATTGGGACGAGGACGCCGCTTTAGCAGTAAGTAACGTTTTGAAGTCCGTACTCCATATTGAATGAACATAATCGTATACTTTAATTGTTCACTTTTGTTCGTATCCGCAG
This sequence comes from Phragmites australis, assembly GCF_958298935.1. NCBI lineage: Eukaryota > Viridiplantae > Streptophyta > Magnoliopsida > Poales > Poaceae > Phragmites > Phragmites australis. The sequence goes on along the minus strand of NC_084936.1, from coordinate 12,206,750 downwards.
ACAGATATCATTTATGACGTAAATAGGGATGCAGCTGCTGCCATAGACCGCGTCCGGCAAGGGCATCACCTAAGTGCGTCGGATGTTGCGAGCTTCATTAGACGGGTTTTCGACAAGATAACGCGCGCCTTGAAGCTCACCTCCTGCCAATCTACCACAGATGTAGCAAGGCCGCCTCCCAGGACGAGTAGTGTACACACCGAGTCGTCTCGGCCGTCAGACGTGCACCGACGTTCTTCAGTGTCGGCACCCACACGACCCCTTCTACCACGTCATGGAGGGTCGGAGCAACATGGTACGAATTATACTTTTGAATAATGTTGAACAATATCCTTTACTTATTGTTATTAAACATTCATTAGGTCCGTCTGCACAAGTCTTGACGCAGCCTCGTAGATCGAGCCCTGTGCGTCCACAGTCAAGTACTCCAGGAACCCTTCTTCCTAGTTTCTAATACTTTCAGGTTACTTCGGTGACGAGGCCGGTCCGTCTTCGGCGGCCCCACGCCCTACCCCGCCCGCAACGTACTACGGCACGTCAGCGTGGCCTTCTTCTGCTGCGCCGTCATACCACGCAGGTACAATTATACATTTTTTACTACTACTTTTAATACCATATTGTTCGTATCTAACGTGATTATTTGTTCATAGGCTCCTCCAGCCAGTATACATGGGCGCCTGCCGAGCCTTCACAGTCCTCCTACCCTAGTCAGGAGGATGAGGTTGGCCCCGACACCGCATACGACATTGTCCGTGACTTCTTCGGGGGCACACCTGACTACGACGTCCTTCAGCGGTCCCAGGTTTCCAGTGCACCGCTTCGGACACAGCCCACGCACGACGAGCCCTCGACACCGGTGGTCCCTACTAGGCCTACCAGACACGTTAGCCCACCCGACCCCCTCACCTACTCCAGGGGTCACGTGAGGGTTAACCAGCGGCATCGAGACCACGATGGGGCGCACGGGCGACAGCAACGAGGGAGGCATGAGTAGTATTTTACATTTTATGTAACTAACATATGCATATTCGCTTCGTGATGTACTCCTATGTATTAAGACACGTTACTTTGTATGATCGACTTAGCATTTCGTAAATGCATTTCATATTCAGACACGTTAAATGAAGAAGTGGCCACAGCACTAAACTTTAACCATGACTTGACAACACATGCCTCCTGCCGCAGGCTTTAAACAAGATGTGACAACACTACCCAGCTTTTTCAAATCAGTAAATGACAACACGGGTACCAATAAACGTGGAATCTCTGATCATGGGCAATGACAAAACTTTCCCATTCTTCAAGATGGAATCCGATGCTCCTCCCACCAGCTACGCCCATGCCCTCACTCCTTTCGTCAAGAGCGAATCCAATGCTCCTGCCTCCCTCAACTATAAATAGCCGAACCTCCTTACGGTGAAGCATCGCTCATTTCTCATATCTCTCAAGTGCAATGTCTTCCTCAACTCCATCGAGTCCACCAAAAAAACATTGGGGGACTACCATACCTGAAGGTCTCGAACCACCAATGTGTTTCTGTGGTGACCTTTGTAAGCTCCGCGAGTCGCAGGACATCTCATACACGTATGGATTGCGCTTCTTCATGTGTGCCAACTACGAGTATGACAAGCCTCGCCATGCAACAACTGGTTATCGACCGGTACAGTAACAGATATCCGCCTCATTTCTTCCGATTACGCACCCTCTTTTACTAACCGCTCATCTTGTTCCATTTGTTCAGTCCCCTCCACCGCTCTGTGATTTTATTCAGTGGCTCGACAATGAGCAAAATGACTCACAAAAGCTATGGGTCGACATGAACATGAGGTGGCTCGACAAGGAACTTTATCTCAAGCGGGAGGAAGAAGAGCGCATGAGGAAGGCGGCGCACGACCGTACCGTGGCTCAGGCTCGAGAGGCTGAGAGGGAAAGGAAGCGGGAGAGAGCCCGCCGTGCTAAGGCGACAGGTCCCGATGCCCTCCGAAAGGGAAAGTATCCTAGATGCACGCAGTAGAGAGTACCTAATGTAACCCGACATACTTTCCCTCTCTAAGGCATGTTATGATGGATCGGCGCACTAATAAGTAGGTCTTAGTGCGAACCGTACATGCCACATTTGTTTCCTCATCGTATCGTCGCGGTTACAGTGTATTGTAATGTTTTCACCCTGTGTTTAATACTATGTTTGTCCTCGTTCGCACCCCATACCCATGTAAAATGCTGTAACTACTAATTACTGATTTTTTTCTCCCGTTATTACATAACCTACTCCAAATTTAATTTCTTAATTTCCTTACACCCCTTCCTTTTTTATTTCTTTAATTACAAAAATAATACATTTTTAAGGATAAAATGGAAAAAAAATATTTTTAGAGGAAAAAATGCCCCTAACGGCCCTCTGAGAGGGCGGTTAGCCCCTCTTGCCGCCCTCTGAGGGGGCGGTTAGGAACCGTAACCGCCCTCTCAGAGGGCTGCAGCCTCCTGAGAGGGCTGTAGGCGTCTAGTTTTGCAAAAATATCTTCACCGGGAATCTATTTATTTAAATTTTAACTAAAAAAATATAAAAATAAAAAAACTCAGGAACGCTTCCCCTAGATCTGCCAATCAAGACTTTCAAGTTTCAACTCAGATTTCAACCGAAGAACACACACTTGTCAAGTTTGGCATTTAGTTGAAATACAACCACAAGGAATAGAAGGTTGTGGATACTGCAAGACTTATGTATCGATCATGTCTTAAGAGCACAAATTGTGGACACATGCTCCAGTAGACAAAAATTCTTGCAACGTATTACACCAATACTTGGTTTCTATAGCTAATGAAATAAGAAAGAAAGATAATCTGCTTATTTGACAACAGACCAAACCCTCGTATAATAAGTCAAAACTTCATTCTTTCAGTGCCGATGGCTGTCCAGAAGAAAGCCTCTCTGACCTCGCCTTGTTGGCTTTTTCCATGTAATCTTGGTGAGATTGATGTTTTGCCCCTACAACGAATAGAACACACATTTACAAGTGCCTTCAACACTCGAACGTAAACCACCCACCCAAAGCAACATCCAACAGCTAGCTTTATGATACCATTTAGAAAAATGCTTTTGTTGTTTGTTTTATTGGGATTTGCCATATCTCAATAATACAAGAACACCATTAAAAATAAATGAGATGGCAAGGCACTAATTTCGAATATTTACTTTAGAACAGGTAGATTGTATCGCCAAAGGAAAATAAGATGACATCGGGCATAAAATGTGCAGTCATCACTTCATATGCTACTCAGAATGCAGTGAATCGTTTCAAATGTGGACGCAGGCCAGCCAGAACAGCGCACGCAGCAGCCACATGTCAACATTCACATTCAAGTCAGGAAGATCAAGTCCCATGGAGAAAAGTTGTTGTGTTGGGATAGTTCTTATATATATCTATACTAATATAAAAAGCATGAGTTTGGTAGATCCAAAGGATCTCCACCGTCCACCCGAGTTGATCGGACGGTCACCGTGCAAAGCTCTCCTTCCAAAAATACTTTCAATCTCCCCACCCATAAATCACAGGATTAACCGCACCGTTAATCACGGGATTAATCCTCTATCTGCCTTGTCTACCTAGTCGCCCATCTCGAGCAATACAAGCTGTCGTCTGCCTTCGCTCTCCCTCGAATCCCAACGCCATCAGCCGCGGTGACGTCGACGTGCCCTGTCCTATCCATCATCGTAGCGATCGTCATCCCGTGCTCTCTCGCCTCCCAGGCTGCGTTGCTCATCCCATCCTGCAACGCGGCGTCATCGACTCAACTCGACGCCACCAGCCTCGGCAACAATGCCGTCAACAGATGATATCAAGGGATCCGACTCTGCTGTTCTTGAGTTTGCACGCCACATAGGAGGGCTTCTTCAATGATCATCTGTACCAAACCAGATGGCTTGCAGAAGACACAATGTTCCTCTCATTCCAAATGCGCCAGATGCATAGGAAGACCATAGTGTCGAAGTTGTGTCGTCGTGGCTTGGAGATTTCCTTTGTGCTCCCAAGCCACCAGTCCACGAAGAGGGCATCAGGAGTAGGTGTGAGTCACTTGAACCGAGCACAGCGGAGAAGCCAAAAGCATGTCTCCCTTCTGAAAACGCATCCCAACAGGAGGTGGTTGAGGAGTTCCGGTTGCTGGGAACACAAGGCGCAAGGTCCATGGTTCGGCAACCTATGTCGTTGTAGACGTTCCGATGTATAACAACGACTGTGAATCACCAAGTGAAGAAACGACATTTGTTGGGGGCTCGCACATTCCACGGTTGGCGTGGCCCTGCAATGGATGATTGCCCAATGAAGAAGGCCCGGTATGCGGAGGCCGGAGGCAGCCGAATACCACCATATTGGCGACCATTTTCCAGATGAAGGTGTAAGTTGTGTCGGGCTGTAGGGTGATCCTGTCTAAGAGGTTTCTGAAGGACAGGTACTCCAACAGGACCTGTATAGTGAATTCACCTTGCAGGTCCCGTACCCAGTGATGGTTCAGCAGAGCCTCATGGATGGTTCATTTGTTGCGAGCTCTTTTCAAAATAACCAAGAACAAGTTGGGAGAGAGGGATTCGATGGACTTCCCATTGAGCCATCTATCTGTCCAAAAGGGCCCAAGTGGCCATCGCCAACCTGAACTGTTAAGGATGCTGCGAACATGCCCGTCATGCCTTGATCGGAATCAGTGGTAAAAGATGACCATGGGCGGGAGCTGTCCATATGGACAAGTCAATAAGCCCTTGACACAATGTAGTGTTCCCTAAGAGATGGACGCTAGATACTTCTATAAAGCTACATAGATGAACCCTGCTATAAGATTTATGCAGTGTTGAGTATACCTACATACATACTGGTCATCCAATGTAATCAATGCCAAACATGCAGTGCTGATAATCACATACAGACCTTGCATCATGGATAATGTCCAAGTTTATGACTTACGACCCGATACATGCTCACGTTACATCATGAAAAATATTCAGATGTGTATCATTTATTGGTAAAGCTGTATCTTTCTGTATGTTAACAGGAACCGTATCAAAGTGCTCACTGTTTTCAAAGTGGAACATGTGCGGACATACTATGGAAGAGTGTGGGTTTCGATAAAGGGTAATGTATTCATATGGCAGTCAAATTAACTAAAACATATCATGAATGTATTTTTAGTACTGTTTAATTTGAAATTTTTCATACCCTACCTAACGTGATTGATAATAAAAACGACAAAGCTGAAAACTACATGGATATTTATCATGATGAAAGAGGATGCCTTAGGCCATATTTCTCAGTACATAGTCCATAGACTATATTTATTCGGCTAAATTGTCTAATTGAACCTAAAGAAAATACACTATCTTTTCAACTGTAAGCAAACTATAACACAAAATATGATATGCATGTGAACCTACATAAAGGCACAAATTTACTATCCAACTTTGTTCAGTAAACGCAGTTTTGCAAGCTCGGCCGCTTCCCAGCGGAGATATATGCATATTGCTCATCTAAGCTTACAACTTTGCTCACCAACCATGAAAAGCAGCACGAACGCAAGCATGTGATTTATGCATTGCTACGGCATAACTTCACCTTGTTCTGAATATAAAATCAACATTCTCACCAATCTAAACATAACTTCATATGCAGGTTCCAAATAAATCCAATAAAAGCAACTGAACAAGCGCAAAAGAACCCCTATGTTGAACCCCCAATATAACCCCTTTCGATATGCTCCCAAATGCCAGATGACACTACCACCTCAGGGAACAAAACCATTACCCTTGGATCTTATTACCCTGGAGAGTGGAGATACATTCCAACAATCAGAGATTGGCCGAGAACAACACAAGTAGCTCTAGCCCAAAATTATCAGCCACGCATCACATAGAAGTGCAGAATAAGATTCTAGCCCAAGCCAACCAAACGCACGCCTCAAATTCGAAGCATATGCTGTAATAATGAGGAGAAATTGTATAGTGGTTAAGGTTTTAGGGTGGGGGGAGGGGTTTGAATTGATACCTCGAGTCATGAAGTACCAGGGGACGCCAAACACGGCGGTGAAGATGGCGATGCCGGCGAGGACGTGCTTCTTCTCGCCGCTGTAGAGGTAGTGGTCCATCCGCGCGCGGAACCCCCCACCGCCGGCACTCGTGGCCTCTCCTCCCATCGCCGCCGCCGTGCTAGTTCGGTCGTGCGTGGTACTGGTGGGCTACGCGTCGCGTTGCTGGGTTTCGTTTCCTTTTCCTATTTTGAAGTAATCGCCAGTTTGGTACTAATGTTTCAGATAAATACATTTTTTAGTCCCTGAAACCATGCCTCAGCAGCAAGACAGTGTTCACGAGGCGTTGAAATTACCCCATTGGTATTGTTTTTATTTGAAGATGAGAAATAACAAGAATTGATTTATGATATTATCGGACCTAACTTCCATTCCATTATACATTCCATTTCAAGTTACCCATTCTAGAACAACTATAATATTGACAGTAGATAAGCAGCTTGCCATACTACTCCCGATGTTCTAAATAGATGATGTTTAAGAATATGTGCAGCTAATTTTTAAAAACTTTGATCATTAATATAAAAAAATGTATTAAGATTTGCTACATACAAATGATAATGTGGATTGTCTTCTTTGGCTCTCCCATCCTTGCTGGTGCTTGCGGAGGTGGCAGAGAAGTTTTGGAACCCCTTGAGTCAATAGGTGATTCGGTGACGGCTTGAGTGATGGTTGAAGGTTTCTGAGGGGTTCTGAGGTTAGCATCCCTAAACATTGTTTCAGAATCTGTGATAAAGTTATTCAGGAGTTTGAAACTGACCATAAATAATAGATAGTTATCATATTCGAGTACTTCAAAATATCTTCTAATTTTTAGAGCATATCTTTATCTCTGGAAAAAAGGATCTTTGAAAGAAAAGAAACTACCCGCAGGTATTCAAGGCATTTTGTAACCGGGAAGGTCTATCTATAAGAATATGAAGAAAGAGTCCAAAGTCGTATGACACCCCCATATATATACGGAGCCAAGGGACCCTATGAATGAAGGGGAGAGTCGAAAGAGGTCATTACATGCCAACAAAATCAAAGGAAGAAGTCACCAACTAGATTTAGATCCATCTAGGCTAGCTACACGACAATAAAAATATGACGTAAGGTATTATCCTTAGATAGGCCCAAACCTGTCTAAAAACTCTGTATATTCCTCTTATGATTCATCTACTCAAAGCATCCTTATATTCTTTAACAAGTTCGTGGGGATCATGACAAAAAACGTTGAAGAGTCTACACATGACATACTGTTGACATCACCCAAAGCTTCGCTAAAAACTGGTTTTTTAGATGAGGAGTTCTACGACAACTTTACCTCTCTTCCCGACAAACAAGTGATCAATCAGCTGGATTTCGGTGACGATTCAAGCGATGAGGTAAGTCAATTTATGGATCAATGTGCTAAAGATTACGACATTGAGTTCGAACCACTCGGCTGCTAAGACAAATGTGAATGTCCAATTCACAGCAAGTCAGGATCAATCCCTGCAGTTTCTGACAGCATGGATTGTCAAGGTACCAACTCAGAGCAATCTAATAAAGCATCCATGATGGATCTAGACACCTCCTCTAGCGGAGATTAACCCTGAAAAATCTTCGCTATCGGAGACGGAGGTGATAATCTAGGTCATCATGATGACGACCCTGCAAATGGTCAGGGTCCTCAGCCTCGGCGACAGGCAATGGTTAGCCTCACGTGGGCACACCACCTCCGGCCCATATCGGGGCCTCGGTCATACAATCTCCTGATTATCAACAGGGTGTTGACCACTTTAAATCTGCGACTGTTAAGAGGATACTCCTTCTACAAGAGGCCCTCATGTGCCATCCAACCACAAATCTGGCTACCCCAGTCGATAAGGATCGGGTGAATTCGACGATCGACTTAACAAAGGAGATCATGCTCGAGGCCTAGAACTTCCATCTGGCCCTAGCTGGAAATAGTACTAATAGGGGCAGATCAGACAATCCTCCATTGTGAGACGCGTCGGACTCGGAAAGGCATAATCCCAGGAATAAGGCTTCCTGGGATGACAATTGGGCAAATAACTACCGCCGGACCTCACCAGTCAAGGGTCATCCGATCAATAACTTGTGTCAGGTCATAAACAACTAGCGAAGATGCCTAGGGGCTTCTGAGAAGGCTTCTTCTACCCCTCATTGGCCTAATTGGGAAACATCCCGACATCAATCAAATCAGGACCAATCTCCGATCGTCAAGGGAAGGACTCTCGGGGATGTTGGAACCAAGCAAGGTGCCTTCAACAAATGACTAGCCTTCTCTCTATATCTATGAAACGTAAACTGGTCGGTAAGGTTCCACCCCGAGACAATCGAGAAATACAATGGAAGTACAAATCTTATAAAGTTTCTCTAGATCTACGCTATGGACATCTAGGCGGCTGGTGGGGATGAGAAGGTAATGGCAAATTACCTCCCTACAACCCTTAAAGGGTAGCCAGGACATGGTTGGCCAATCTATCGCCAAGGATAATGTTTTCGTGGTAGCAACTTTGTGATGTGTTCTGAGCTAACTTTCAGGGTACGTATATTAGCCTCAAGATGAAAAACGATCTCCACTGCTGCGAACAGATGGGGAACCAAACCTTGCATGAGTTCATGCGCCCCTTCAGCAATACCCGTAATACCATCCCTAAGATCAGCGACTACGATGTCATCTAGGCGTTTACTCAAGGGGTTAAGAGCCAACATTGTGTTGAAGACATCGCCAGAATGAGCCTAAAATGGTTAAGGAGCTTATGCATATCATCGATAAGTCTGCTAGGGCCAAGGATGAGCTCCTCTACATTAAGGAAAAAACTTAGGGCATCAAGTGTTCTCAACACAGGCTCAACAATGATAAGGTCCAGAGCAAGCACAAGAAGAACATCGAGGGAGATAAGGACAGAAGCTTTACACCAGGCACCAGTGAACGAGATGGAAAGGCTTGGTGCGACTTCCACCAAACCGATAACCACGACATCTACAGGTGCCACATCTGGAAAAAGTTGGTCGAAGCGGAAGTCGAAAAAATGGCTAAGGGAAAGAGATCCAGGTCACAACCTAAAGCAAAGACTCTGACTCAGATGGCAGTGAGGATGATATGGACACAATGTCTTTCTAGCTGGGCAAAAGGAGAATTGACCACATGTTTGGTGGTTCGACATCCTATGAATCCAAGCGGCAGTACGAATCCAAGTGACAGTACATGATGGTGGCTCGAGAAGTCCTAGCCGTTATCCCCAAGGGTCGCCAGGCCGTGAAATGGTCGAACACTGAAATCTCCTTCAACCAAGAAGACTGCCCTGATAACTTCATATGACCAGGCCACTTCCTGATAGTGGTCGAGCCTACGATAAATAACTACAGGGTTACCGGGTCCTTATCGATAGAGGGAGTTCCCTAAACATCCTCTTTGCTAATGCACTCGAAGCAATGTAGATCTCTTAGTATGCAATCAAGCTTGTTACTCAAACCTTCCTTGGTATAGTTCCCATGTCTTCTGCCACTCCCATCAGCAAGATATCGCTACCTACTACATTCGGGTAGCATGACAATTTTTGGATAGAAAAAATTATATTTGATGTGGTCGACTTCAAGACGACATACAATGCCATCTTAGGAAGATCTCTTGCCAACTTCATGGCAGACACACATTACACTTATCAGTGCGTGAAGATCCCAGGACCCGAGGGGTATCACTGTTTGGGGTTGTCCCAAAGCTGGTGTCCATTGTGACAAGTGGAGTCTCGACATGGCAGTTCAACACCAACCAAGCGAGAAACTCAAGAGCTCAATGATCAAGGTGGATGAAAAGCCTCAGTCATAACCGCTGTCGGAGGATTAACTCCTGTCGCAGGGATCCCGAGAGACCCCTTTTTAGAGATTCGGCCGGGGGGATGATCCTGAATAAGTTCGTCGGAGAAATAAATGGAAGTGGAAGTAAATGTAACGGCCGGTGGTGGGGGATGATCGACCTAGTGCAAAGGGAAGTAAATGCACCGGAGTTTAGACAGGTTCGGACCGCACGGGGGCGTAATACCCTACTCCTGTATGGATGCAATAACTGTCGTGAGGGAGATACCTCAAGGATGTAGCTGGTTACAAGAATATTGTGTCTAACTAAGAGCTTGAGGCTCCTTGTTCTTGGGCCGGGACTATGATTCGGCTCTTGGTGCTTCTGTGTTCGATGCTTACGGTCTCTTCTCTGTTGATCCGGGGGCCCCTTTCCTTCTTGGGTCTGCTGACTCTTTTATGCACTCGCCGGCTGAGGCATGCCCCGAACGGGAAGGAGGGGGCACAAGTTCCAAGACGCCATGACTGGGAAAGGCGTCATCATTTCTTCTGGGTGAAGTGACCGGGGGGTGGAAAACGCGGCGCACGCCCGGTCACCTATCACCATAAACGCCCTGGCAACAGACGCCGTAGAGGGGGCCCACCGGGCAGCCACAGAGCAACCCGGCGTGCCCGCCCTGTCTTGTTCCTCTGCCACAGCAGGGTGGCGGACGGAACGCCTTGATCCTGGCGATGTTATCCCGAGACACACCGGATGATACGGGACGGGACCCGTGCAATTAATGGCCCCACGCCTCTCTGCCAAAGCATGGCAGGGACTAACACTGCGGCGGGAGCAGTTGGGGATGTCAGGCCGCGCGCGCTCATTAAATGCGGCCTCGGACCTCTGACTGGTTTGACACCTCATCGGTGGGCCCCTCGGGGGCCTTTCCGGGTCGTCGGGGCACTGAGCGCTCGGGGGTACTGTTCACCTCCCCGAGCACTCTCTCCCGAGAATGCTTATCCTTGCCCTCGGGGCACCGGGTGCTCGGGGGCACTAGTTACCTCCCTGAGGACTCTCTCTCGAGCACTTGCGCACGAACCTTCGGGGAACCGAGTGCTCGGGGGCTGCCACGAGCAATCCCGAGCACTCTCTCCCGAGCATTTTTGCACAGATCTTTCGGGGAACCGAGAGCCCGGGGGCTGCCACGCGCAACCCCGAGCACTCTCTCCCGAGCATTCTCACATTGGCCCTCGGGGAACCGTGCGCTCAGGGACTGCTGCGCGCAGTCCCCGAGCACTCTCTCCCGAAACTTAGCCCTTCTGATCGTCGGGGGACTAGGGTGCTCGGGGACCAAAGACTGTGGCCCCGAGCACCTTCTCCCGGAACTTGGACTTTCCTCACCATGCAGGAGGGACCTTGCAGGGTGGTGACACGTGGCGGACGGCTGGCCTGGCCTCGGGACTCAGGGACCCCCGGTTCCAGATACACCGATAGTAGCCCCTGGGCCCATTGGCAGGCGATGGCACGGAGACTGCTGATGGGCCCTTCGTCGCGAACGAGGCCGGGACTGGCGTGGACGCCACATGGCAAGCTTTCAAGAGGTGGCCCTTTAGATTCGGGCCTCTGGTACGGCCCAACGGGGAGACAAGTGGACGCGTGTCCACACAACTCCCGAAGGGCATGACAAAGGACAAAGGTACGGGCGGCACGCGCAGCTGCCACTCAAATCAAGGAAAATACGCCTGGCAGCCGCTGACGCTGCACGACCAGCGGGAGATCCGCCTGGCAGTTGCGTCGACCGAGGAAACCGTCCCGCCGAGCGCACCATTGGCAGGAGACATTTGAATTCTCTGAGATATAAAAGGGGGAGGGGATCGATCCGCCCCCCTCTTTACGCTATCTTGCGATCTTGCTCTCGTTTCCTTCGTGCTCCGGAGCCCTTAGAACTCCTTTAGGCGACCAGAGCGCTTCTCCTCCTTCCTCTCCACCACCAGACAACCTCTCCTCCCGTCGAGATGCCGAGAGCCGGAGGAGGCCGTCGTGACAGGACTCCGGACAGCGTGCAGCTGGAGTCTCGCTTGAAGAATGAAGAGGCGGCGGATAAAGTCAGGAAGCTGCTGGTCCCTGAGGGCCAGCAGGGAGCCTCGGTGGTGACACCGGCGAACTTCCCGCCGGCGACGACCATTTCCGGGCGCATCTTCTTGTTCACGTCTTTTGTGGCGGCGGGACTGGTGCCGCCGTTCTCAACGTTATTCCTCCAAGTCCTCGACACCTACGGCATCCAGTTGGTGCACTTGAGCCCCAACTCCGTCGTAGTGCTGACGGTGTTCGCGCATCTGTGCGAGATGTTCGTGGGAGTGGCGCCTTCGGTGACGCTTCTCCGACATTTCTTCATCTTGCGGTCAGCTGGGAAGAAGAGGGGGTACTCCACGGCGGACGTCGCGGGGTGCTGCAATCTTCGGCTGCAAGATGGCCTGGGGGAGCAGTACATCCCCCAGGTGCTACGCAGCAAATGGGAGGAGTGGCGGCGGGACTGGTTCTTCGTCGACGTCGACCCCCATGATCGTCTCACCGTACCGGAAGTGGCGGCGGAGCCCCAGAAGTCGACGTGGGAGGTGCCGCTACCGGAGGACGTGAGGTTAAAGTCGGTGTTCGAGTGCATCAGACTCCTGCGCGACTCCGGGCTGACCTCGGTAATGGTGGTGGCGGACTTCTTGCGCCGCCGCCTGGCGCCCCTGCGGGAGCGGGCCCGGCCGTGCTGGCTCTACACCGGGCCCGAAGACATCACCCGGACCCAAATCAGCGCAAGTTGGGACCTGGGCCCAGCGGAGCTGAGGGGCATGACCCGAGTGGTGACCGGCGTGGAGGACACGAGCCGGGCGGAGCTCCCGTGGCCGGAAATGGCGCTCTGCGCTAACCCCGAGCGCGCGAGGATCCAGGCGAAGCTGCCGGAGTTCGACGCCCAGGGGCTCGTTGACCGGCCGAGGAGCCGGAGCCCCGAGGCCCCCGAGCTCCCTGGGTTGGACGAGGTGGCCAGCGAGGAGGCCGCGAGCAGCCCGGTGCAGGCCGGTGGCCTGGGCACCGCGTGCAGCGAGCCGCAGGCCAGTGGTGGAGCCACTGCGGGCAGCAGCCGCCGCACCGGAGAAGAGGGCACCACCGACAACGCAGTGGTGGCAGCGCCGGGAGACCGGGGGAAGCGCCCTCGAGTCTACATTCCCGCACCGGAGTCCCCGCCGTCGCTATCGGCAGCGGCGGCATTCCCGGTCGTGAGGATGGGGCTTGACCCGGCGCCTAGAGACCGCGCGGCAGTACCGCCGAGCCCTCGGCGGAAGAGGAGACGGGAGGATTCCAGGCCGGCGCTGTCGGGCCCGGAGTTCAGGCTCCCGACGGCCAAATGGCAATACCGGGGGACTACGACCGCGTAAGTTTCATTCTTCGCTCTTTCTTGGGCGCTCTCCGCCCAAACTAAGCTTCGGTTTTGATCCTCGTCTGTCTCCTGCAGGCCACCCATGGGCACCGCCGAGGCTGAAGGAGCGCCGGTACCGGCGCCAGCACCAGCACCCGAGCCAAGCCAGCCGGCGGAGTTGAGGCAGGCAGACACCGCGATGGCGGCGGGGCCAGCGGACGCGGCGGCCGGGGCGAGGACGGTGGAAGCAGCGGCCGAGGCGGGGACGCAACCGTCTCCCAAACCTTCGGTGCCGGTGGAACCTACCCCAGGCGTGCAGAGCCCGGAGCGGATGATGGCGGAAGCAGTGGCCTTGACGGGGCCAGCGGACGCGGCGGCCGAGGCGGGGACGCAGACGCCGACCGAGCGCCCGACGCCGGTCGAACCTACCCCGGGCATGCCGAGCCCGAGGCGAATGATGGTGGTGCAACCCTCGGGAACCCCGAACCCCCCGGAGGCAGATCGCGGGGAAGCCAGTGCTCCACCGGCGCCCGACCGGCCTACCGACCCCTTCCTGGCCTCGATCGAGGGCGTCCAGGTGGCGGTCGGGCGGCTGGGCGCGGCGGTGGACGCTAAGGAGGGGCAGCTTGAAGCGGAGCACGCCAGGCTGGACTTGGAGAGGGCACAACTTGCGAGAGCCCGGGAAGAGGCCCGCGCGGCGGCTGCGCGAGAGCGAAAACTTTTGGAGGATACCCGCGCGGAGGTCGCGCGGGAGCGGGAGATTTTGAAGACCGCCCACGCCGAAACCGCGTGGGAGCGAGAAGACGCCACCCTCCTGGTTGAGGCATCGCGGCAGCAGGCTGCCGAGGCCCTTGCCAGGGAGGGGCAGGCGCAGGAACGGGAGGAGGCGGTCGCGGGCCGCAAGAAAGCGGCGGAGGACCTCCGGGCTGAGCTGACCCGTCGAGAGGGCGAGGCTGACCAGACGCGCGCCAGCCTCCATCATTGGAAAGATGAGCTCCAGAAAATTGAAGGAGATATCCGACGGTGGGAGGAGGACGTCTCCATCCGGGAGGTCGACAACGAGATCACGGCGGCGGAGCTGGACGCCCGGGAAGACTCGCTGACCCACCGGGAAGGGGAGGGTGCCGCGGCGGCGGTGGCCGTTGCCACTAGGGAGGAGGAGAACGCCAAACACGAGGCAGAGCTGACCGCCTGCGAGCAGGCTTTGTCCGAACTGGTGGCGCAGGCGAAGCAAGCCGCCGGCCTCGCACCCGGCGCCGGTGCTTCAGGTGCAGCCGGGGGCCAGGGTCTCGAGGAGCAGCTTCGGGTCGCGAAGGAGAAGCTTGAGGCTGCCTTTGTCTCGCGGGTCAACCTGCAGCAGATGTTGGAGGATGTACTCCGGCGGATGCGGCGGGCCGTGGAGAGGGCCGGCCTTGGTCGACTCGTCGCGGAAGAGAAGTAAGATGCCCCCGGACGCCACGTCCTGGGACTTCAGCAAATCTGCGAGCGCCTCGAGGCGCTACCCTGGGCCGTGCAGGAACTTGCCGCCCGGGAAGGACAGGGCTTGGCCCAAGCGGTGGCCGAGCACGTCCTGGCCTGCTACCGGAGCAGAGACTCGAACTTCCTGCTGGAGCCAGCGCGGGAAGGAGTGGTCGAAGCCGAGGGAGAGGCCGCTCGGGAAGCGGTTCGGAGCACCGCTGCCGAGGTGGCGGTCGGCTTCAGGCGGGAAGTGCCGCCACCGCCAGCCCCCGGGGATGGCCAAGACGACTCCGACACCAACTCTGCCTCCGATTAGGCTTTTGTAGTAGTTTTCTCTTCTTTTATTTTTGTTTTGATGTAAATACGGGAGTGATCCCTTAGAAATGCTTGTATTCCCCTTGGGAATATAATGGAAGCTTTTCTTTGGGCTCGCAACTCCGGTATCCTCGAGTACTTAGTGTCTTTTCTGATGTTTTGCCTTGATGTCCCGAGAAGTACTTAGTCGGTCCGACCCCGACCTTTCCGTCCCCGAGAATGAAGTTGTCCCGATCATCCTTCTCGGCGTGTTCAGCCCCCGAGCCCTTGTGAGTCCGCATTGGCTAAGTCAAAAGACAAATACACGAACTTCCTTGCTCGGGAGTCGGTCGATCCAGCGCGGAGCACGCCATGACCGATGAACACTTTTTCACCTTGCGACCACTCAGTCAGCAGACCGGAGACACGTGCGGGCGGAAATGCGACCAAGAGTCCCCATGGTTCGGTGGTGCCCGGGCTTAAGACGCACCGAACCGAGCACCGACAGCCCGCCCCTGAGGCCTAGGCTCCGGACTACTCGAGTGGCTCGAGCGATAGGATTACCCAGGGCGCCCAGGGACTCGGTAGTGCTGGGGGCCCTTAAAAGCGGACCGAACACCACGACCACCATGAAAGACTTCGATCAGACATTACCACACACACGGTGCACCTTTTTGTGGACCGTTCTGTCATTCTTGGAAAAAGCGAACACACGATAGGGTTTTGTGCGCGAGGAGACCATCTCACCGGGCAGATTAGAATAAGAGGGCCCCCGAGGACGACTTCGGGAATAAAATACTTTTGAATGTAAATTCGTCTGAATTTAACTACTCACCGGACAGCTGTCGGCCTTTCGGCCAACCGATCCAGGAGGGGCGTGCGCTCCGAGCTCGGGGTGGCTGGGGACTTGGTTCCCGCAGCTGAGGCGCCCGAGCGTCAAGGGATCGCGAGGAGCCTAGGGTCGGGTGATCTCGACCACTCATGCTTAAGCGGTAGGACCACCCGCGGACCCTTGGGGCCGAGCAGCGACCTAGGCTTTGAAGCCCTCACGGTCGAGCTGTTTTTGTTTTGGTTGTCGACCTGTGACTTAAGAGAAAATAGGGAATTTCTTTGCTTGGTGCGCTCTGTTAGTGCGGTACTTGTTATAGACTGCTCTCATTTTCGACCCGAGACCTCTCGAATACCCAGACCGGCGGACAAGAGCAGGCAGAGGCATAACCCAGAGGTCCTATGGTTCGGTGGTGCCCGGGTAGAAAACCAATTGGGTCGGGATTGGAGATGTAAAACCAAAGTTTCTTCCAATCTTCGACCAAGACAAAGTTACAGGAACCAAGATATAGGAGTTTTTCATTCCACTCCTCGACTGGAAACAACATCCCCTGACACATTTATTTTTGGTAATCCTCTTCATTTTATAAAAATAATGAAAGATTCAAACTTGGCTCAATGCCAAGGAAAGCCTCACAAAGATGAACAAAAACACTCAACATGGTGACAGGATTTGGGTTCAGGTGGTGGAGTTCAATTTGATATCGATCGAGCACATTGAGAAGAAACTTGGAAGGAGGGATGTTAAAACCACAATGTAAGAAAGACTCAAAAATTACAAACTCATGCTCGATCTTGCAAGAGGGGAATCTCTCACCAGATGTCATCCTTCATTCGACTAGGCTACGTGGTGGCACCACTCCTTCCACTTTGAGTTCCGCCAGCCGAATTTATTGCATAGCTGAGGGTATTCAGGCCTCAATCATGAACCTTGCCTCTCCATATTGATCGAGCGTGACGCCGGTGGCTGCTGCGTCCGATCGCTTCTCCAGCGAGGAGGAAGTTGGGATCATAGAGGAAGAGCTGGGATCCAAGGATCTAAACTTCTTTTTGGTGGTGGTGCGTGCAGGGGTGGAGAAAGCTGAGAGGCTTGTGCAGGAAGACTGGTGGCAATGACTAGAAATGGCCGCTACACGTCCGGGTCTTACGGGTAAATAAACAAAAAGTTACCACCTCTTCAACCACTCCCACCTATACAACACTTCGACCGGCGCGAAAAGAGGAACTATGATGATGTGCGAATCTCTGAACGCCCTTCTGCCCGCATTAAATGCGCCTATACCCGCCATTTCAAATTTCAAAAGGTTTTTTTTGTCAAATATCTAACTATGGGGTATATGCACATAAGGAGTACATCATATACATACAAGATATATACGACACATATTCGGCAACTTCAAATATCACGGAACCGAATCAGCGGTGCCTGATACACCCGGAATCGAGGTAGTACGTACCAAGAAGGTTTAGATTGGTTGCCCAACTCGATATGACATGTATTCAAAACAGATATATCTACTTGGACATCAAGGAAGACAACTCCCTATTGACTACGGTTGGATAGGAGTCAGTACCTCACCCCTATATACGGTGAAAAGGCGGGCGGGGGGGGGGGGGCAACGAACAAGACAACAACACGAAAGACACGATGAAACACACGAGAGAACAAGAGAGAGAGGCAAGCATCAACAGAGGAGTTACTCGACAACTTTAGCCCTAGGATAGATTAGATCCAATCAACTCCTTGTAATAGTCTTAGCCACCTTGCTTGTACTTGAGATAATCAATACACGGCAGCAACACCCCCACAGGACGTAGAGTATTACTCCAATCGGAGGCCCGAACCTGTATACATTGTTTGTCTCGCCTCATGATTAATTCCTACACTTGAAGATACCCAGTCAATTTACAGACATATTGTTGGGAACTAATCTTCAACATCTACCACATTTTCTTACAAACTGCATGATAAAGTTAAAAGAATTATGTTGAGGGCAAGAAGTCTAACAAGTCCACAAAGGCCTTGACCACTCCTATCACCTCTTCAACCTTGTCAGCTAATGATTCTTTTGGCTTGTCTCCGAATCCTTCCAAGAGGATGTTGGCGTTGAACTTCAGATGATGAGTGTTCATGACAGCCACCGCATAGACGAATGTCAGCTCCACACTCTGTCGGGACTGGCTTGAGAGGTGTTCGGTGATCATCTCTTGGTAACCCAGATATTGAAACCAAAGCATCCTCTCTACCAGTAGCCTCTATTTTGATCCCAACACCGGCAAGCGTCTCCTGGAAGACATCAAGCGCTGCGACAAGCTGTTGGTGGGTGGCTGACATTTGGGCCCCTTCTTGGGCGACAACTTCCTAGGTCGTGGAGAGTGCAAGGCAATATGTTAGGAAGACAAAGGAGAATAAGCAACTTGTTGGGATATTGAAGGCTCACCTTTCATCCGGTCCTCTAGCATGGCGTCCACCTTCTTCTTCTTGGCCATCATCCAAGAGAGTTGTTGACGTCGTAGCTCGGTGTTTTCCTTCTCGAGCTCAACAACTCAGGCGGTGGCCTTCTCGGCGTCATAGCGGGTCTTCCCCAAGCGGTGCAAGGCAAACTTCAAAGAATGACAAGGCCAACACTAGTCATTTTGCTAATTGGGTTTCTAACCTGCATGTGGAATCTTACTGTGAAGAAGGCGTTGAACACCGAATCCTACTAATGACCAACCCGCCCTTCAAGCATTTCCCCTCAGGATGCATCGAGCGGAATTCCATACTCCTTTAGTGGAGGAGCTACAACGACCTCAGTATTGGCTACTTCCAGTTCCTCACTGGTGGCCATTAGTACCAAGGGCTAGCCAGGTTTGTTGCCATCTCCTTTAGAGGAGGGAAATGTTGGAGGTTGAGGAAGTCGGGGCTTGGGTATTATTGGTGGTATTCCGGCTAGCCTGCGGGGGAGACAAATTCAAAACATGCATTCGACTAAGCATAGGAAATAATTCTCAACAAACATGGGTCATTTCCTGGTCCCCAAAGGCTTCATCAGGACCAGAAGAGGTGCTAATCTCTTGCTCCCTGATGCTAGCTGGGTAAAGGGAGCATCATCCGACGGACTCACACAGACTCCCATGCTCTTAGGTCGAAGGCTAAAATGTACTCGTAGATTAAAAATGGCATGGCTGCAAAGGATCATGGTAAATGCTCAACTTACCAAGATCGAAGCTGTTGTCTAAGGTGGCACAAGGTCAACGAGATCAGAGGGAGCAGGAGCAGTTGGCGTTATTGGCGTTACATCACTTGCCACCAAGTCCACTCCCGCAAAGTCATCACTCTCTAGCACCATGCCACTATCGAAAGATACAACTTGTAGCGTGCCACTCCCAGTCTCACTCAGACCTCTGCTCCCCATGATAAGAACATCGTCTAGGTCTACAGCTGTAGCGAACATGACTCTTTTAGGGCATGTATGTGATTTTAATGATTAATGACAACATAGTCAATGGAACAAACATGTTTATCAAGTATATGCTTCAATAGGTCTCATGGATGCACACTTGAGAAATTCTAGCATTAGGTAGCTCAGAGAAGAACATAGATGAGTTTAAGAGAATATAGAACTTAAAGAAGTTTGAATTAAACGAGCTCCACCTTATAATAGACTCAGATCAATATATGACAAACATGACGTAGGGTTATTATCCTTATGGAGGCCCGAACCTATTTAAAAACCCTTATGTGTTCCCTTGGTGATTCATCTACTCAAAGCATCCCCCTATTCTTTAACAAGTTCGTTAGATCAACATAAACCAAACACATGCACTACCCGATTCATGAGGGAATGAGAAAAGATGAACAGGGTGCACCCATTAATGAAGGTGATAGATAAAATGTCAATATGATATTTTAGCCAACTGTTTCCAGCTACGGCACTTGAAATGCTTGTTGGCGGTTCTTATGTCTTACAAATTTATATTTGCAAGCACACATAATCACCGTTGACGATGACTAATGGGTATCATATCCAAACACCCTAGGGTTTTCCTGTAATTCTTGTGGTATATCTCTATCTCTAGGAAGAGGATCCTTTAATGAAAATAAACTATCCATGGGTGCTCAGGGTATCCGGTAAATAGGGAAGTTTATCTACAAAAATGGGAAGGAAGACTCTAGAGGACGTACGACGCCCTCATATATATATGGAGCCTGGGGAACCTGTGGAGGACAAGTCATAGGAGCCAACCAGCGACATAAGTCTTTCTACAAGTCACAAGAAGCCACTCGACTAGGTTATATTCATCTAGGCTAGCCACACAACACCTTATAATAGACTCAGATCAATATAAGACAAATATGAAGTAGGGTTATTATCCTAAGGGAGGCCCAAACATATCTAAAAACCTCTCTATGTGTTCCTTTAATTCATTTACTCGAGACATCTCCCATCTATTCTATAAATTCATAAGATGGGTGGTTTACCAATCGTCGACAACTATTATAGCATTTCACCTTGGAGTAATTCAGGGTATTGTACTTATTTCTTAGGGAAGCAATATCATGGGTTGGGATAGTCATTTCAACAAGTATCTAAATATTACCAATATTTCCTAATGGGAGTAAGAAATAACGGAGTTCATAGGGATTATAGACACTGACACCATTGTCCACATCTAAGAATTCAAGAAAGATTCAAAGAGGTACCTATCTTGGAGATGACACTTGAGTAAGAGTACTGCAGTTCTTATTCTAACAAAATTGAAGTTAGCACAATATCTTACTTATATGTCAAGGCATGAAAAATGATAGAGGAATTAATCAATTATGGAAGCTTAACTAAGAGCCATCACCACCTTAGCCTCACCCTAAGAGGAATAACCTGTCAGGTCTAGAAGGACCTACCGTTAATGACCTACAGTTAAGCACAACTTCCTGGAACACCCTAAGGACCACATTAAGCTTGGAATGCTACTAAACTACCCTACAAGCATACCGAACAAGAAAATATTGACATCATCTTCCCAGACACAGAGGTAATGCAGAGCCACAACATTAGTTAGATTATATATCAAGAAACATCACACTAACATCATATCAAGCATCCCAACAAGGTAAAGCAATGACTCCAACATCAAGAACCACCGTGGTTGTCACACCCGGTTTTATAAAGGGACAAAACCAGATACAAATCACATGTATGCCAGGATCAAGTTTTATGCATGCAGCGACTTCATCAGTGTATCACACACAATGCATTATTACAACATTTAACTTAAACAAAATAGATAGACCGCAAAGTCTTTAACAAAAGCACACAAACTAAACACAGCAAAGCTCCCATCCTCCACAGGCAATTGACCGGGGGATCCATCGGCCTAGCAATCTTCATCTTCATCGATGTAGATGTCTGGCTCTCCTTCAATATCTCCATTGTCTGAGCAGCGATTTGATGCATATTTGGATGGAAATAGCAAGTGTGAGTACATATCGTACTCCGCAAGTGTGGAAAATATATGACATGCAAGCTTGATTAAAGGAATAGGCTATAGCAGGTAAATTTCCAACTATGCTATCGTAAAAAGAGTTATAAAGCAACCTATTTATCTATGTGAACCATCACTAAACTCCCAACTCCTAGAAATATCTCCACATGTTTCCCAACTACCTGAACTCCACATCAGGTTCCCAAACCAACCAACTTAATACCCATCACAAGTAACCAAGAACCATCCACTGACAATTACCCTTCATAAGTAACCAACCAAAACAACTAAATCAAACCAATTAATCATGTGAGGATCCAAGTCTCTCATGACCGTGAGCACGGCTAAAATATCAGATTGTACACTTCGCAGAGGTTGTCCAGCTTTCCTCACAAGTCATGATTTTCTTTTTGCCATGTTGCGCAAACACTTAACACACGCCAGTGATGTGTCGCCCGGAGATCACTACAAGGCTGTTACAAAGCATCATCCCAATAAGAATAATCCCGCTAAGGTTTCACCACCATCAAAGTGGAGTCACACCATCTAGAAGCCCCCTCATGCGCCTTGTAGCTCCAGAAAGAATCACTTTTCCTTTCCACTACACCACTAGTGGCTCATTCTATGCTAAGGATCTGCTAATTACTAAGCCAAGCTATACCCATATAAGCCTCATGAATGAATGATGATTCCTGGGTTGTCACTCCATGAACCGGTCCTTAGGTCACTGAGCAAACACTACCACCCACCAAAGTGTTTCACACACTTGTTCCTCACGCACCATCATCAACCAACCTTCTGCTCGACATCTCTAAGTTCCATGTTACCACACAAGCTACTAGTATTCCAAACTCATAGTTGCATAGTTCATTAATCATGTTTAACTAATAACCCATCCATTCCCTTGTGCAAAGCTAAGCATAAACTACCCATAAACCACTATTGACAGCTAGGCGATAAGGAATATATGGAACATGGTACTATAGGCAAATGAGATTCAAAACTAATAGCATGCACGTTTGAAATAAAGAACGCATTTGAAAACTGGGATCAAAATGTTCATGGACACTTGCATCTTCCATCTTGCTACTCGGACTCTTTAAAGGCTTGGCCCTAGAGATTCTCAAAGTGCTCTTCGTTTGCTCTTAGAACACACCAGAAAAGCACATACAAAACTAGCTAATAACAGTACACAAAACAATAGCTAACATAAAAAAGGGTACTAAAAGATAGTACAAGCTGCTATGAACATGATAGCGCAAAAATTGTCTAAAACGGAGCTAAAACGAGAAAGTTACACTAAAAACAAGTTTAGGGTTAAATCTGAAAAAGAAAATGACCTATTCTAAATTAAACATAAAGTTTAGGGGCCTTTTTGTAAAAATAGAGGGACCTATTTGTAATTATAGGAAAGTTTAGGGGCTAAGATGTAAAAAGACATGGGGTTTTTGGTAAATTCGGAACAGTCCATGGGCTTATTTGCAAAATTAGCTTCTTTCCCGAATTTTGGGGAATTAGAAAATTAAAAACCAGGGTGTTACAAACCTACCCCCTTAAAATGAATCTCGCCCTCGAGATTCGGAAGGATCATAGAAGAGCTGTGGAAACTCGACTTTAAGATCTGCTTCTCTTTCCCATGTTGCTTCTTCTTCCGAATGGTGCCTCCACTACACCTTGCACATATGGATCTTCTTATTTCTGGTGACTCGTTCTGACGTCTCTAGAATCTTGACAGGATGTTCCATGTAGATGAGATCCTCTCCAACTTCAATTTCTTCTTGGGGCATTTGCTCTCCAGGAACTAGTAGGCATTTCTTCAACTGTGAGACGTGGAAAATATCATGAACATCTGCTAGCTGAGGCGGTAGCTCCAATTGATACGCTACTTCTCCTCATTTTTCCAACACTTTAAAAGGGCCTATAAACCTGGGTGCAAGTTTTTCTTTGACTTTAAGTCTATGAAAACCTCTGATCGGCGAAACTTGTAAATATACGAAGTCACCTGCTTCAAAAGTCAACTCACAACTTCAAAAGTCAACTCTTCTGTTGTGTTTGAGCTGTTCTCAAATTTTCCTTAATCTGTTGTACTTGCCTTTCTGCTTCTCTCAGAATTTTAGGGCTAAACACTTGACTTTCTCCAGTCTCATTCTAGTACAACGGTGTCCTACATTTTCTTCCATACAACCATCGACATCTTCAAACTAGCCTGATAACTATTGTTGTAGGAGAACTCTGCATAGGGAAGATTTTTGTCCCAACTAGTCTTCTTTTTCAAGGTACAAGCCCTCAACATATCTTCCAAAATTTGATTTACCCTCTCGGTCTGATCATTGGTCTGCGGATGATATGCTGAACTAAAGTTTAACTGGGTATCCAATGACTCATGTAGCTTTTGCCAGAACCTGGAGGTAAACTGGCTTCCTCCATCAGACACTATCCTTTTGGGTACTCCAAGCAAACACACAATTCTGACAATATACAACTCAGCGAGTCTACGTCCTATGTATGTGGTCTTGACTAGGATGAAATGAACAACCTTTGTCAAACAATCAACTATAACTCAAATAGATTCATATCCAGATTGAGTTTGGGGCAACCCAACGATAAAATCCATACTAATTTCCTCCCATTTCCACTCTGGTATCTTCAAAGGTTGAAGCAATCCCACAGGTCTCTGATGTTTAGCTTTGACTCTTTGACATATATCACATAGTGCTACATACTCGGTAATTTCTCTCTTCATACCATACCACCAATATCGGTCCTTAAGGTCTTGATACATCTTGGTGCTTCCGAGATGAATAGAATATGCAGACTCATGCGCTTCTCGAAGGATAGTTTCCTTGATAGATTTGATATCCGGAACATAGATTCGTTTCTCAAACCACACCGTTTTGTTCTCATCCTCGGTAAAACTTGAGGCTTTACCCTCCTTAATCTGTTGGTTGATTTTCAAAATCTTCTCATCCTCGAGTTGCCCTTTACGAATTTCTTGTTCCAAAGTAGAATCAACTTCCATTACCACAGCTTCTACGTTGTTTACTAATCTGAGATTGAGCTTTTCAAACTCCTTGCATAACTCGGATCGTCTATCTTGCACGGTCATTAGACTGAGATGAGCCTTTCTGCTCAAAGCATCGGCAACTACATTTGCCTTTCCGGGATGATAGTTAATTCCCAAGTCATAATCCTTGATAATCTCTAACCATCTAGCTGCCTGAGGTTGAGATCTGGCTGAGTGAAAATATACTTCAAACTCTTACGATCCGAATAGATCTCACATCTCTTTTCAATCAAGTAGTGCCTCCAAATCTTGAGTGCATGAACTACGGCGGCTAACTCCAAATCATGTGTCGGGTAGTATTCCTCAAGCTTCCTCAATTACCTTGATGCATAGGCTACAACATGGCCTTTTTGCATAAGAACACATCCTAATCCTTGGCAAGAGGCATCACAATATATGGATAATGGCTTTTGTGTATCTGGCATAACTAGTACTAGCACATATGTTAATCTTTTCTTCAACTCTTCAAAACTTGCCTCACAAGCAGGGGTCCATTTAAATGTTTTACCCTTCTCAAGTAACTAGGTGATAGGATTTGAAATCTTGGAGAAACCTTCTATAAAACGACGGTAGTAACCAGATAATCCAAGGAAACTATGTGATGAGGACATCACTCTTTCGGACACACACACCGAGTATTCCTCCAATAATAGGTCCATTGACACGAGCTCGTGCACGTCAACTAAATCATGAGGTGAGCTCGTTCCTTAGTGTTCCTTTATATTTTGATGAGGATGGGATGCTACTGAATAATTGTGATGTATTGTTACTTCGGAACACGGGAGAAGAACAGCAAGGGCGCCCAAGCCAAGGTGGAGGTCCAATCAAGTTCGAGTCTGTTTCGGAGTCCAGGACCAGCCTGCACTAAAATCGTCGCTCAGGATGCATACGGACTCCGTTTTTGACGTTCTACACATGGTTGGAAAGCTAAGGAGATAAGCTTTCCAACAGGACTGGTCCCATATCCAAATTATTTCTGAGTCAACAGGAAACGTTGAAAAAAGTGGACGTCCAGAATCTGTCAGGGTGCTGCGCCACCATCTTTTGGGCTGTTGGGCCGTGTATCGTGTTGGAGTCCATTAGGGACGCATCCAGGGATCCTTGGCCGACCCTAGTCTTTTATATACAGTAGCCGCTGCCCTAATTAGGGTTGGGTTTTGGTTAGATATTGATCTACACACAGTTGTGAGATTTTCGCTCTTGTTCCGGACCGACTAGGCCGCCGCAAGTGTTTGTGGAACCCCGACTTCGAGTGCTTGAATTCGATTCGCAATATTTCAGATTGCATCTTTCTACGTTCTTCCTTGTGTTCTCAGTACGCTTGCAGGGATTGAGCCTTCTTGGCTGTCAACCGCGCGACACTGTTGATAACCATTGAAGCTGTGGTGTAGTGATTGCAAGGGAGACGATCTGTTCGGGTCGAAGCCTTTGGATCATCAATGTCGAGTTCTCCACCCACCGACTTATCGCTACCTATCGGAAGATCAGGCCAACATTTTTCATTAACTGGTATCAGATTTTCAGGTTGCCCGTTAGGTAATTTCGTTTTCCCCTTTAAATTAGTCTATTTTTCATTACCTAGAGTCCAGAAAAAGCCAAAAAAATTCCATCAATTTCCGCTGCCCTAGAACCCTTTGTACCTTTGCAATTTTTGTTTTCCGTTGCGCGTTGTTGAGTTTGTGTCCGTGGTCGAGTCTTGTTGCTGGTTTTAGAGTCGTGTTCTTGGTTTTTAGTCAACGCTCTGTGCTGTTTTGATCACACCGCTATCCCATTGCCACCATCCCCACCAACAAGTCGAGCCACCACATTACTCGATTTGCCACCGCGAGCCACCTTGTGTTACTTTCCGCCACGCCAACCCTAGATAGGTCACAAGCCGCCTTGTATCAATTGCCCTACCACTGCTGCCATCCTTGTTCATCTCGCGATCCTATTACTTGCAATACCTTAAAGAGGTCAATTTCTGCAAGAGGATCTTGAAAAAAACCCTAACTCGACAGGGGTTCAGTAAAACAGCCATAACTTTCTCATACGGACTCGGAATTCGGCTCGGAAGATTGAGTATTCGAGTCGCGAAGTTTCCGCACGCTTTTCAGAGAACGTGCTTGATTTTCTATAGGCCACATCTTGCATCCGTTTGAGCTGAAAATTTCTGTGGTTGTTGCTTGTGTGCTCCTAGTTCAGAAAAAAAATATCAGAAAAATACCAAAAAAACAAATTTCGTGATTCCTATTAGTGCTAAAAGACAAAAAAGAGGAGCACATGGAGAACACCCAGATCATTGTGCTATTTGCTGTGTCTTTCTCTGATCATCCTTTTTAGCTTTGTTTCAGCTGCTGTGCTAGGACTAGGGACACGTGATAGACCAGCAACTGTGATTCATACTTTGGACACTTATTTAGCTTTGCTCTTCTGATTACAGTTATTGCTAATCCTTGTTACCATATTGTGCCTTTCAAGCTCCACCTCCTTTGATCCGAACAGGTTCACTCTTGCAATCATCCCACGCTTCCAGACTCGTCACCGATTGTTCCTCCTTGCTGCGTTGGTAAGAACATTTGTAAGAGCGTGGTAAGACGCTTGAGTGTGTGTGATTCCACCTTCCACAACCTAGTAGTTGATAGGGATAATATTGTGTTGTCCTTTGTTTTCTACTAACCATGTCAGGTGATGGCTCTCCGTCGGATTTTAAGGATTGTGTGTCCAAGGAAGAACTCAACAAAGCCTTGCAGGATCATACTAGGCTATTGACAGACATTAGAACAAGCATTGCTAACCTCGTCACGCGAGTCAACGACCTTGAGTTGCAACAGCCACCACAGGATGATGACCATTCACATGATGATGATGATGATACTAATAATGGTGACCAAGAAGATGGTGAGGTTTTTGTTGGGCAAGATGCGCATGCTGAGCAACGTCCTCATGCTGAAAAATTACGTCGTGGCCAACAACAACGTCGTCAAGGTAATGGAGGTAATAATGTTAATCGCAACGGTCGCGATGATCCTTATTCTGAGATTAAGTTTTCAATGCCTCCTTTTGATGGTGCATATGATGCTGATGCTTATTTGAATTGGGAAATGACGGGTTATCAAAAGTATAGTTCTCATATGGTTCCTGAAATGCATAGAGTTAGACTAGCCACTTGTGAGTTCACGAATTATGCTATTATTTGGTGGAATGGTCTAGTTTCTAGTGGCTTAGAACCTGAATCATGGCCTAGACTAAAGCGTGCCATGCGCAATAGATTTATTCCTCCTGATTATACACGTGAATTGAAAAAGAAATTGCAGCGCTTAAATCAAGGTTCTAAATATATGCATGATTACTATCAAGAGCTTCAAATTGCTATGCTTCGTTGTAGTATACAAGAGGATGATGAGGATACCATGATTCGTTTTTACTCCGGGTTGAGACGTGAAATTCAGGACCTTGTTGATTATAAAGATTACAATACTACCAATAGGTTGTTCCATTTTGCTATCTTGGCAGAAAAAGAACTGCAGGGTCGACAACAGGTGCAGAAATTGCGGAACAATTTTGGGAGTACATCTACTTCACGAGTACCACCAGGACGCAACAACATTCCCTTCTACATCTACACGATCTGCTGCCCCCTCCTCCAACACTCGGGCGCGTTCAGCAGGAGCACCACAATCATAACGTGAGGTGAGTAAATCTACTGTTTCGCAGGATCCAATGCCACGCTCTTCTTCAGGTGCAGCTACCACGAGTCGTACAATGGGCATTGTGTGCCTTCGCTGCCAAGGTATTAGCCACGTCATGAAGGATTGCTCAAGCCAGCAAGCATACTCCGCAACAGCAGATGGTGGATATGTTAGTCATAGTGATGTCGAGGAAGAATATGCATTTGAAGCTAATCTTGCAGCCGATCATGACATGGATAGTGAGGGGGAGGAGATTAGTGGTACCGCTGCCACGGAGAGTTATGCAGCACGCACCTTCATTGTGAAGCGAGTTTTGAGTTCTCAAATGGGGCAAGCAGAGTAGCTACAACGCCATAATCTATTCCAGACATTCCTCATTGTCAAAGATGCACATGTTTGTACCATAATTGATGGCGGGAGTTGCAACAACCTCTTGAGCTCCGATCTTGTGAAGAATCTTTCCTTGCCAACACGTGCACATCCTCATCCATACTATATTCAGTGGTTCAATAACAGCGGTAAGGTTAAGGTAACACAATCTGCGAGAGTACATTTTTCTATTGGTTCCTACCATGATTATGCTGATTTTGATGTAGTGCCTATGCAAGCATGTTCACTTTTGTTAGGCCGTCCTTGGGAATTTGATACCGATGCTACACACTATGGTAGAAGTAATAAATACTCTCTCAAGCACAAGGGAAAGAAAATCTCTTTGCTTCCTTTGACACCTGCTGAAATTGTGCAATGTGATAAAGCTTTAGCTGAAAAAGAAAAGAAAGAACGTGTTTTGGAATCTGAAAATCATCAAGTAGCTCAATCTGTTTTTCCACCTAAGAAAGAGAAGAACACACCTAGGTCCGAAGGCATTAAGTTAAAGGGTGGTGTTATGCTTGCTACTAAATCTGACCTTGCTGAAATTCAAGATAATGATACTTTGTGCTATGCTTTCGTATGCAAAGAGGTTTTATTTTCAATTGATGATATACCTAGCTCTTTGCCTGCTGCTGTCACTAACCTTTTGCAGGAGTATAAGGATGTCTTTCCAGCTGAGATACCCCCGGGGCTACCACCATTGAGAGGGATAGAGCACCAAATAGATTTGATCCCGGGAGCGACTTTGCCAAACCGCGCTGCATATAGGACCAATCCGGAGGAGACTAAGGAAATTCAGCGACAAGTCCAAGACCTTTTGGACCGTGGGTACGTATGAGAGAGCCTTAGTCCTTGTGTTGTTCCTGTTCTTTTGGTTCCTAAGAAAGATGGTACATGGCGCATGTGTGTTGATTGTAGAGCCATTAATAATATCACAATAAGGTATCGTCACCCTATTCCTAGGTTAGACGACATGCTTGATGAGTTGAGTGGTTCTATTATTTTCACAAAGATCGACTTGCGTAGTGGTTACCACCAAATAAGAATGAAATTGGGAGATGAATGGAAAACTGCTTTCAAAACTAAGTTCGGTCTATATGAGTGGTTAGTGATGCCTTTTGGTTTAACTAATGCACCTAGCACTTTCATGAGATTGATGAATGAGGTTTTACGTGCTTTCATAGGAAGATTTGTGGTGGTGTACTTTGATGATATTTTGATCTATAGCAAGTCACATGAAGAACACATTGATCATCTACGTGCTGTTTTTACTGCTTTGAGAGAGGCATGTTTGTTTGCTAACCTTGACAAGTGCACATTTTGCACAAATAGAGTTGCTTTTCTTGGCTATGTTGTTACTCCACAGGGAATTGAAGTGGATGAAGCTAAAATTGAAGCCATCAAGAGCTGGCCGACCCCTGGGACTATCACACAGGTGAGAAGCTTTCATGGCCTTGCAGGGTTCTATCGGCGTTTTGTGAGAGATTTCAGCATCATTGCTGCCCCACTCAATGAGTTGACAAAGAAGGGCGTTCCGTTCCAATGGGGGCCAGCACAAGAACAAGCTTTTAATACGCTGAAAGATAAGCTTACGCATGCACCTCTACTCCAACTTCCGGACTTTGGTAAGACTTTTGAGTTAGAATGTGATGCTAGCGGCATTGGAATTGAAGGAGTGCTACTACAAGGAGGTAAACCCGTTGCTTATTTTAGTGAGAAATTGAATAGGCCATCTCTTAATTATTTGACTTATGATAAGAAGTTGTATGCTTTAGTGCGAGTTTTAGAAATATGGCAACATTATCTTTGGCCCAAGGAGTTTATTATTCATTCTAATCATGAAGCTTTGAAACATATTAGAAGCCAAGCAAAACTGAACAAACGTCATGCTAAATGGGTTGAATTTATAGAGTCTTTTCCTTATATCATTAAACACAAGAAAGGTAAAGACAATGTCATTGCAGATGCGTTATCTAGACGTTATACCATGTTGTCCCAACTCGATCATAAGATTTTTGGTTTAGAAACAATTAAAGGATTATATACTACTGATTTGGACTTTAAAGATGCTTTTGAACATTGTAACGAAGGAAGAACTTGGAATAAATATGTGCTGAATGATGGATTACTATACCGTGCTAACAGGCTATGCATCCCAGCTAGCTCTATTCGCCTATTGTTCTTGCAGGAAGCGCATGAAGGTGGTTTGATGGGACATTTTGGAGTGAAGAATACCGAGGATGTATTGGCTGCTCACTTCTTTTGGCCTAAGATGAGGCGCGACGTCGAGCGCTACGTGGCACGCTGCACTACTTGCAAT
The DNA here is from genome assembly GCF_958298935.1 of Phragmites australis. Taxonomy (NCBI): domain Eukaryota; kingdom Viridiplantae; phylum Streptophyta; class Magnoliopsida; order Poales; family Poaceae; genus Phragmites; species Phragmites australis. The sequence goes on along the minus strand of NC_084936.1, from coordinate 12,176,033 downwards.
AAAGCTAAGTCTCGCTTGAACCCACATGGACTTTATATGCCTCTTCCTATTCCTAGTGTGCCTTGGGAGGATATTTCTATGGATTTTGTTTTAGGATTGCCTAGGACCAAGAGGGGGAGGGATAGTATATTTGTCGTTGTGGATCGTTTTTCAAAAATGGCACATTTTATACCTTGTCACAAGAGCGATGATGCTACAAACATAGCTGATTTGTTTTTCAGGGAAATCATTCGCTTGCATGGAGTGCCTAACACCATTGTTTCGGATCGTGATGCAAAATTTTTGAGCCACTTTTGGAGGACACTTTGGAATAAACTTGGGACAAAGCTACTGTTTTCGACGACATGTCACCCTCAAACCGACGGACAAACGGAGGTTGTGAACCGCACATTATCCACCATGTTGCAGGTTGTTTTGAAGAAAAATTTGAGGATGTGGGAAGAGTGTCTACCCCATATTGAGTTCGCTTACAACAGATTAGTTCACTCCACCACCAAGGTAAGTCCGTTTCAGGTAGTGTATGGTTTTAAACCCCGTGCTCCTATTGTATTACTTCCTTTACCAACATCCGAGAAATTGAATTTTAATGCTAAGACACGTGCTGATTTGATTCTGAAAATGCATGAGTTGACTAAGCAAAATATTGAAAAGATGAATGAGAAGTATAGAACTTATGGTAACCAAGGTCGGAAACATATTACTTTTGAAATTGGTGATCTTGTGTGGTTACATTTGCGCAAAGATAGGTTTCCTGATTTGAGAAAGTCTAAATTGCTGCCTCGAGCTGATGGTCCTTTTAAAATTATGAAAAAGATCAATGATAATGCATATAAGCTTGAGTTACCTGCAGATTATGGGGTTAGTCCCACATTTAACATTTCAGATTTAAAGCCTTACTTGGAAGAAGAAGATGACATTGCGTCGAGAACGACTCCAATTCAAGAGGGGGAGGATGATGAGGACATCACTCTTTCGGATACACACACACCGAGTATTCCTCCAACAATAGGTCCATTGACACGAGCTCGTGCACGTCAACTAAATCATGAGGTGAGCTCGTTCCTTAGTGTTCCTTTATATTTTGATGAGGATGGAATGCTACTAAATAATTATGATGTATTGTTACTTAGGAACACGAGAGAAGAACAGCAAGGGCGCCCAAGCCAAGGTGGAGGTCCAATCAAGTTCGAGTCCGTTTCGGAGTCCAGGACCAGCCTGCACTGAAATCGTCGCCCAGGATGCATACGGAGTCCGTTTTCGACGTTCTACACATGGTTGGAAAGCTAAGGAGATAAGCTTTCCAACGGGACTGGTCCCATGTCCGAATTCTTTCTGAGTCAACTGGAATTGTCGAAACAAGTGGATGTCCAGAATCTATCAGGGTGCTGTGCCACCATCTTTTGGGCCGTTGGGCCGTGTATCATGTTGGAGTCCATTAGGGACGCATCCAGGGGTCCTTGGCCGACCCTAGTTTTTTATATACAGTAGCCGCCGCCGCCGCAAGTGTTTGTGGAACCCCGACTTCGAGTGCTTGAATTCGATTCGCAATATTTCAGATTGCATCTTTCTACGTTCTTGCTTGTGTTCTCGGTACGCTTGCAGGGATTAAGCCTTCTTGGCGAGGTCAACCGCGCGACACGGTTGATAACCATCGGAGCTGTGGTGTAGTGATTGCAAGGGAGACGATCTGTTCGGGTCGAAGCCTTTGGATCATCAACGTCGAGTTCTCCACCCACCGACTTATCGCTACCTATCGGAAGATCAGACCAACATTGTTCATCACTATGGATCCTAGAGACATTCTGGGGAGACTTCAAATTCAAAACATCATCTACCTTACTTAGATCAACTGCTATTCCTCCGGCGGATATGACATGACCGAGGAAAGAAACTTGGTCTAGCCAAAACTCACATTTGCTCAACTTAGCATACAACTGATTGTCCCTAAGTCTCTGCAGAACCAATCTTAGATGGTCTACGTGTTCCTCTTCATCCTTTGAGAAAACTAGGATGTCGTCAATAGAGACTACAAAAAACTTATCCAAATACTCCATGAATACCTTGTTCATTAAATACATGAAGTAGGCAGGGCATTGGTCAATGTGAAATATATGACTGTATACTCATATAATCCATAACAGGTGACGAAAGAGGTCTTAGGAATGTCGGATGCTCGAATCTTCAACTGATGATAACCTGAGCAAAGATCGATCTTGGAGAATACACACGCACCTCTAAGCTGATCAAACAAGTCATCGATCCTGGGAAGAGTGTATTTATTCTTGATGGTCACCTCATTCAAGGCTCGATAATCTATACACATCCTTTGGGTACCGTCCTTCTTGGGTGCAAATATTTCTGGTGCACCCCATGGTGATGAACTAGGTCGAATATAACCTTTGTCTAACAACTCTTGCAATTGTTCCTTAAGTTCCGCTAGCTGATTAGCAGCCATTCTATACGGCCTTTTAGATATAGGAGTTGTACCAGGTACTAGTTCTACGACAACTCGAAATCACGGTCAGGTGGCATACCCTACAAACCTACAAATCTTCTGGAAAAACATTCGGATATTCACAAATAACTGGAATGCTCTCGATTGGGGTTCCACTAGCTTGATTGATTGTTCCTCTGATTGCTGGTAGTACTTCTGCAATGTATTCCACTTCATTTCCTTCTTTAGAAGTTAGGCGAACAACTTTTCTCACATAGTTAATAATTCCATTGAATTTGCCTAACCAATCCATTCCTAGAATGACATCTTTCCCTTCTGATTCCAAAACGATAAGGTTTGCCAGAAATTCTACCTCCTTTATTCTAATACTAAGGTTAGGGCATACATGCCTTGCTTTCATTTCTCCACCTGGGGAGCTAACAACCATTTTGTGCTTCATAAGAGTTATAGGTAGAGTGTATCTTGCCACATACTTGGTTGATATAAATGAATGTGATGCTCCAGAATCAAATAATATTGTAGCAGGGTTGGTGTTGACGAGAAACATACCGATCACAACATCAGTTGCATCTTGAGCTTCATCAACAGCCACCTGTTTTACACGGCCTCTAGCAACATTCTGCTTCGCATGATTCTGGGGTTGACTCCTATTACGGTTCTACTGCAGGTTTGAACCTTGGGCAGGTGGTTGACTTTGAAGTTTCTGAGGACACTAATAAGAAAAGTGTTCTTCTACTCCACAATGGAAACAAGGTTTGCCTTTGGTTGAAACTTGAGTGTTGTTACCGACGTTCTTGTTCCTTTGAGAGGTCTGAATTGAAGTGCGGGGCGCTTGAAAATTGGAGCGCGGGTACTGTCCCGTATTCCTGGATGAGTTCTGATTTGTAGACTGTGTTTTGGATTGGTTGTACTGCTGACCAGAACGATTCATAGATCCTTACTGAGATGAGTCATAACGGGGCCTAATGTCACTGCTCGACTGACTTGGGCACCATCTTACGCTTGTGCTCGATCCTGTTTCTATTGTGCTCCAAGATGATAGTGCGATCTACAAGGGCCTGGAAATTCTTAAAATCACAAGAAGCTAGAGAATACTGCAGTCCATCATTTAGACCTTTTAAGATACAGTCTTGCTTCTTCTCGTCAGTATCCACGTCTTCTAGTGCATACCGAGATAACTGAGTGAATTTAGTGACATACTCACTCACAGTCATTCCTCCTTGCTTGAGTGATAGGAATTCCTTTCTTTTGATTTTGATTGCTCCTTGGGGAACATGATGATCACGGAAAGCAATCTTGAACTCCTGCCAGTTGATGCTATCAGGCTCCTCATGAGCAACAACATAGGCATCCCACCAATCTGTGGCAAGTCCCATCAGTTGGTGTGAAGCAAACAAAACCTTCTCCCTAGTGTTGCACTGAGCGACTAAAAGTTTCTTCTCAATGACCTTGAGCCATTCATTAGCATCCATAGGTTCAATAGCATAGGATAAGGTAGGTGGCTTAGTCCTTTGAAACTCTCCGAGCTTATCACCGGGTTGCTATGGCGGTGCAGGGGTGGCGACGAGGTGATTCTGCTGCATTTGGGCCATTGTGTGGGCCACTCCTTGAAGAATCTGAGTTTGCACTACCAGAAACTGCTCGAGGGAAGGCTGCGGCAGTGGAGGGGAATTGTCATTGCCTTGTCCATCATAAATATTGCCATTAGCGTTGGCACGGTTCCTTAGGTTCACCATCTGACATAAGTGCAAGAAGATGAGGAAACAAGGAAATAGATAGAATGACAGAAGCAAGAATGGACAGAGATACACTCCCAAACTAACTAATATGCTATTATAAGGATGCATCCTTGAAGAATCTCTTCACAATACATCACCCGCTCAAACAAAGATCTAAATCACTACAAAGCACACCACCAACTCAACTCCCTAAATAACATGTTATATTGGCCACCCATCCCTCTTTGCAAAGACAAGACAAGCCATAACGCCATCATGACTTCCACCAAACGTGCAACGCCCCTGAGACTATGCCATCATTTCAGATCTTGACGGCCATGTTTATACAATACAATCCGTTTCCCCCGCTATAAATAGAGGGAACTCGAAGCCGTCTGTCTGTTGTCTCCTTTGTTTCCTTTACCCATTTTCCTCCTAGGACTCGTAGATCTTGAAGCCATGGACTCCACTCCATCTTCGCCTCTTGAGCAAATCCCAAAAGTCCTTTCCCCTAGGCCTCTCGCCATGATACCTCCTGAGGTCATCATCATCATGTCCTCTGATGACGAGGACTCGAGTAGCAGGCCTCAAAAGGAGAGGGAAGAAGCATCCACCATGGATCGTCATCGTCCCCTCACTCAGCACGTTCGCTGTTACATCAAGACCTATGCTTCGGCTCATCGCTCTACACCGGACAGGAATGAGGATGGTGATGATCTCGACCGGATCATCGACCAAGCCGCCATTAAGGTCTTCAGCAGTGGAGCCCCCGAGTCATCGCCAGCGAAGGAGGCACGGTTGCCTTCTCCATCGAGAACCACCAGATCGCCTTCACGCTAGGCAAAAGATCACTCGGCATCGCCCGCACCGGTCAGTAGCTTCACCAGAGCCATCGCCTTGGCCACTTTTCCTGGCCCTTATGCTAGTCGGCAGCCAATTCCTGTGGTGATCAGCTGCCGCCCGAGGGAGGAGTATAGAAGGTTCCTCGACTCGTTCAAGGGCGAATAAGGGTCCATACACTTCCAAATTTTTGGAGGTGGTGGATCTTCACTATTTGCCAGAGCTAGGCAGATCCTTTCTGCTAATTTTGCACTAGCCACATGGATTAGAGGAAAAGGGAAAGATTATGTAATCAAGTAGCTAACCGAATAGAATGTAATTGACTTACATGTAACCTACCTTTTCTATGAATAGAACTTTTGGAGTTGGTCGATGTTCCATGAGTGCTCGAGTATCTCGCCGCTTGGAGTAGATAGCCGTACTGACCCAGGTCGAGTGACTTCGACTACTATGTAAGGTCCTTTCCACTTAGGTGATAACTTGTGGCAATGGGCCTGTTTCTGCACCTTTCATAGGACGAGGTCCCCAGCAGCGAGTTCTCTGGGTTGAATTATCCGGCTTTGATACCTACGCAACGCCTGCTAATACTTAGCGGCTCAGAAGATGCTCGATCTCAGTACTCCTCGAGTAAATTTATATCATTCGCTCGTAGCTGCTCCTGCCCTTCTTCAGAGTAACTTTCCACTCGAGGTGATCTGAATTGCAACTCAGTCGGGAGCATCGCTTCCGCTCCATAAACTAAGAAGAACGGAGTTTCACCAGTGGCTCTATTGGTTGAAGTACGAATGGCCCATAGTACTGAGGAAGTTCTTTCACCCAGTGTTCTGAGTAGTCTTATAGCCTGTCGAAGACCTAAGTTTTCATGCCCTATAAGACTATTCCATTAGCACGTTTGACTTGTCCGTTACTCTGCAGGTGAGCTACTGGGGTGAAACGAGTGTTGATACCAAATTCTTCGCATAACACAATAAAGGTCCCGCTTCTGAACTGGCTACCGTTATTCATAATTATCCGATGTGGAAAGCCGAATCGAGTAATTATGCTCCTCATGAACTTCTTGGCCTCTTATGCGGTTATCTTTCCTACGGGTTCGGCCTCTATCCACTTGGTGAATGTGTTGATAGCCACAAATAGGAACTTATAACCACCTTGGACCCTTGGGAATGGTCCCAAGATATCCAAGCCCCAGACGGAGAAAGGCTAAGAAAGAGGAATTATTTGTAGAGCTTAGCTGGTCAAGTGGTCTGCCTTTCAAAAAATTTGCAGCTCTCACACTTTTTGACCAGCTTGAAAGCATCCTGGAGGGCAGTCGGCCAATAGAATCCCTGGCGGAAGACTTTTTTCTGACCAAGGTGCAAGAAGACGCATGCCTCCATGGATATCGAGCAGTATTTTACTGCCCTCTTCCTAAGTGATACACTTAATTAAGATTTTGTTACTCCCCTTTCGGTAGAGCTTGCCGTTTACCAAAATATAGAGCTTGGATTTACAAGGAATTTTCTCTGTAGATGCATCATCATCAGGGATGTCTCGACTCTCGAGATAGGCTTGCTACGGAGTCATCCAAGTCGGGTGGCATTCAAGTACTGCAACATCTGTGTCTGCAGGTTATGACTCACTAACCTTGCCAGACTGCTGGTCGGGTTGGGCAGTATCCATTCGCCGAAGTATCAGGACAAATGGTTTAAGGAGTTTCTCAACGAAGACTCCTATGGGTATCGATGCTCGAGAAGAAGCGAGTCTAGCAAGTTCATCTGCACCAGAGTTATCACTCCTTCTGATGTGCGTCACTTGTAGCCCTTCGAACTTTTGCTCAAGCTTTTGTACCTCGAGTAAATAAGCTGCTATGTTGTCATCTGAGCACTAGTACTCTTTTTGAACTTGGTTCACGACTAACTGTGAGTCCCCTTTCACAAGAAGTCATTTAATTCCAAGCGATGTAGCTATGCGAAACCCGTTTGCTAGACCTTCATATTCTGCAACATTGTTAGAGGCTTTGAAATTTAATTGAACAACGTACTTGAGTTCATCGCCTGTTGGAGATTTGAGTATAACGCCAGCCCCCGCGCCCTGGAGCATGAGCGATCCATCAAAGAAGAGAGTCCAGTGATCTTCAACCATGTTTGGTGTCACACCCCAAATTCCGTAATCGTGTAATTAAGCTTAATCATGCGTCATTAGCGCCATAATTAAATTTGAGGTAAAATATTTTGGCACACTAGAGTACTTCATTTTGAGTCAATTGGATAAGAGAAAGAAATTTGAGGCAGAAAAGAATAGAATTCGCAGTTAAAATGGACCCCTTTTTCTCTAACACATGGGCCCCACAAGTGGCCCCACCATCCCAACCACCAAAAGGGGCAGCACCACCTGCTCCCTCTCTCTCCTCCCTCACTCCCCATGCCTCCCACCCGAGCAGCACAGCTACTGCTTTCTCCCTCAAGCTCTCTCTTTCTCCTCGGATTTCTCCTTCAATCACGAGCTCGTAAGCTATGCATCCCTCCAATTCATTCATTTTCCCAAAGGATTCAAGCCAATTTTGGTGTCTTTTGGTTGAAACGTGAGGAACACCGGATTTCTTCGTCTCTCGGGCGATTTCCTCCATCACCCAATGATCACCCAACTCCACAATCATCTTGGGTAAGTCCCTTAGGCTTCCATGGCGTGAATTCAAGTTTTAGTTGATCAATTTTGAGTTAGAGTGAAGTTCTTGAGTTCTTGGAGTTTTTGGAGCAATTTGGGGAATTTTAATGAAATTGAGTTAGGAATTGAGTTGCTAGGTTGATGAGGGTGTTCTAGACTCTATAAACTCTCCCAAACATGTTCCCCTTTGACTTGGAGAGGCTCTCAAATCAAACCGGCTAATTTTTGCTCTCAAAACGGCTATTCTGGTGGAACCCGGAGTACCCAGGTTGCAACCCGGAGTATCCAGACGACCCAGTCGAAAATGATAGAGAACCCCCTCCCGGAGGGTCACCCGGAGACTCCGGTACCCGGATCAACCCGGAGTATCCGGGTGGTCCCATCCACAGAGGACCCCCGCCCAGAGGGTCACCCGGAGACTCCAGAACCCGGAGTGTCCGGCCCAACCTGGATAATCCGGATTTGCTGTTCGTCAGACTTTTTCCTTTGTGCTGATAGCTTGTAAAATCATAGCTAATTCATACGAGCTCCAAAAATCATGATACCAATTTTGTTGGCTTCATAAAAACCTACCCTAACTGTTAAAAATGTCCCCGGACATTAAATAGTTTGTTAAATTTCTGAGATTAATTAATTAGGTTGAGGCTTCATTAATTCACCATTAATTATTTACAAGTCCAAAACTAGGAAAAACCAATTTTTATAGTCTCCTTATGACTTGTTCTAACTAGGAAAAATATTTTCATGCTTTATATGGTATATTTTATGAAAATTCATCATATGCATATTGTAGCATGCATTATTGCATTTCACTCATGCTCATCATTGCATGCGCTTTTCTTTAGTGAACAAGGAGCGGAGCGTGATAAGATCGTGGTTGAAGACGACTCTAATCTTCCAAATTTCTGTGAGTGTCGCATGGGTTATTATAGGCGGTCACCTGAGCAGCAAAGGAAGCAACTAAGCATATTGCACCTTTGTTCAATTGAATGAATTCTAAAATTGATGAACTATGCTTATGTATGTTTGCATGTGTCGAGTCGAGATCGGGTACAAATGGGTAGATCCTATGTTGAAAGCATTACTTCTACCTTGAATTGTTGTTCATATCACCTTGAGTATGTTGTTGGTGTCTAGTTTACATGTTAAATCGAAATGCTTAGCAATGCATACGTCATTCGGTAGAAGTCGAGCGGTGAATTGTTTCATCGTTCGCGAGCATAGGCATTATTTACTTTCATAATGATCACAATGTTGGATATGGGTTGATGATGTTAGACGAGTGGTGAGTATGAGATGAGATGTGGACAATGCTAGGGGCGTTATCTGCTCCGGAGGAAAGTCCTGGGGGCAGGTCGGGAGAGGATCTTGAACACCATAGACCGCTTGCATCATTTAAGCACCGATCGTCGGTGTAGTCGGCTTTAGCACTTACCTTACTCACCACATGCCGATCTAATGGTAAGGCGAGCCAAATACCTATGTAGTTGTGATCATTTGGGCATGAACATCGACGGTGTGAGCGGGCAGGCTTGTAAGAGGTGCTAGTTTGCTCCTGGAGTAGTTCTAGTACCTCTGCGCCGAGCAATGCATGATCTAAATAGTTGGGGCTTATTGGGAAAGGTTGACATTAGTACCCCTTTTATGTATCTGTGTGGTCATGCAAGTAATGTGGGTCTAGGAGTATCCCCCTGCAGGATGTAAAAATATTTTAAAATACCGCGCTCTCGGTCGTGAGCATACTTCTGCCCATCTGCATCGGTAGTAGAGTTTTCACTTTGTGGTTGATGGTTGGATATGTGGAAGATAGTTGAGTTGGTCTTTGTTACATGTATATTCATAATGGTTCTAGTTATTTATGTTCAGTTGGTTATAGCAGGGTAGAGTTATGTTGTTATTGGTTAAGTTAGTTGTTCACATATATGTGTCTAGGTTACTTACCGCTTATGTTTAACTTAACCATGTGACTTTTCCTTGCTAATGGCTCATTGCATCATCCTTAGAGTCGAGCTATGTATATGTGCTCTCTATAGTTTAAGTCTTGCGAGTACTTCTGTACTCATGCCTACGTTTTCTGGTGCTACTGGTGAAGAAGAGCCGGTGTTTAGTGTAACACCCTGATTTTCAGAATTTGCAACTTTTTAAAAAATTTCAAGATTATTAAATAGCTTCAGTAGTAGTATAGGTTTAAAACCTATTTTCTTAATCAATCAATCAATATAGGTTATTATTTTGTGTGCATTGCATACTGAGTTTTGTTAGGAGCCAGGTAAATGCATTAGAGTTCTTTTTCTTTTCTTTCTCTTTTGTGTTTTGAGTGAAAAAGATTTTGAAAAGGTTTTTACAAAACTTAGTAGTGAATAAGTTAAGGATATTAATGGTTATAATTCAAAATCTTTGTTCATCACCTATTCAATCCTTGATCATACCTGATCCTTCTCTAGTTCAATTAAAATCTTATTCAAATCCTTGTTTAAAGCCAATATCTCCTCTTTCTCAAAATTCTACCCAAATCCAAATTTAAATTCCTTATCTGCTCCAATTCTTGTTCAACCTCATTTTTTGTTTCTCTTAAATTCACTCCAAACTCAATTCAAATTCAAACCCTATTCAAATTTCTTTGCAAAAGTTTCTTTTCTAAACCCTAGATATATCTAAAATGTTTTTGGGCTCAATCTTGCTCAAGTTCAAACCCTTAGCCAAGCCTTCTAGATGTCACAACAAAGGATCCACGAAATCTACAAATTTTCACGAAGTCCTGGACAGCCTCATCTTCTCATTAAGTTTTGGAGTTCAAAACGGCCTCAAATGCAAATCTTGATAATACCAAAGTTATAGGTCTTATTGAGAGCTTCGATTTGAACCTATGAAAGTCCCCTTTTGAATAATGGAGCAAGTAGTTATGACCCTTGAAATCAATACTGCACAGATAAGTTTGAGTTTAAATAGTTTATCTTGTAGTGCATTTTTAGAAATCAAAATGATGTTTTTAGACGTTCCAATGAATACCAAAGTTATAGATCTTTTCAAGTACTATAATTTAGAGTCAAGAAATGTCCAATTTGGAGTTCGTATGATAGAGATATCATCCTCGGAATAGAGAGCTGCGAAAAAGAAACCATAACCGACTCGAACTCGAATCGGATTTGTGTTCGGCTTGGACTCCACCTCAACCAGCTGCCCCTAGCCCTTTAAATATGAGTTTCACGCCCTCTCCTATCCCTATTCCATGCCACCAAATCCTAGAAGTCGCTGCTGCCCTATCGGTGCGCCGCCGTTTGCCGGAGCCGCCGTTGCCACCGCCCGTTATGCGCTACCTCGTCGTCTTCTCCGCGAATCCTCCTTCCTCGACTATCAAAGCAAGGTGAGGACCCCTTCTTCTCCTCCCTTACTACTGCTTTATCATCATACTAAGTCCCTAGCCCAGCCCTAGCCCTGGCCAAAGCCCGATCTACTCCGCCACGGTCGTGGCCGTCGCGGACAGCCGCGCTGTAGCAGATTGGCATCGACGTTCCTGACCGACTAGAGGTCAAATCACTAAGCCCTTTCACCGGTGCATGTCGCATGATGTTCCCCATGACCTCACCAACCAGGTCGGCCAGTAGAGTAGACAAACCACCGTAATCAAGGTCGACATACCCGCTGTCCCGTTTCTAGACGTGTTCTGCGCGCGCACCGGATTTACATTCGCGTTCCCTGTCAATCCGAAAGCCATATGGATGCACCAACCACGTCACGGCGTGTCCCATCGAGTCTTCTACATGACCCTAGGAGCCCATCCCTGTTTGTTCAGCGACATGACCAGGACGCCATTGCCAACCATAGCACGTTGCAGCCATCACCCATCTCATCTTCGTTGACCGTTCTTCCTCTCAGTGGATGATCTACCCAAAACTATGACGTAGCATTGTGTTCCTGGGATATATGAGCATCTCTGTTCAAACGGTTTCTCAAATTTCATAGCCAATCTCTGGGAGCGCTAGCGTCTTCGTTCCTGCATCTGTTCGCGGTCACCACCAAACCTAGCAGCAGTCATCGTTGTTTTGCCGCTACCTTGGATGATCCCTTCCAAAACCAACCATACCACTGAGTTAGTATTTCCGTGTTCTACGTTATGCTTCCCTCGTTTCACAGAAACACCATTGAAGCCTGACATCGATGTCAATGGCCAAGCGCCCGATCGTTGTCTTCGACGAAACTTGAACCACCGCCACTACGCAGACTTACCAGTAGTATCCTTAACCTAGAAGAGAAATATACAACCTTTTTGATCCATCGTAGGTGGTCAATACTAGACTCAGTGTATCCCTTCTTTGATCCAAGATGGTACTTACATATCATGCCAAGTCAACGCCATATCATTCTCCTTAGCCTAGTTAGTGAAGTCTGTTCTGCCCTACACTTGTTGAATCTTGCGCACTAATGTTGTCAAGCCTGACACAGTGATTGTGCAAAAAAAACCTTTCCCATAGGAAGATAGTTCTAGAAAATTAGCATTTCCTTTTCAGTCTAATCCATCTCTCGAAAGATGTTCTCTTTTCATCTTAACTCCAATTTAGGCGATCTTGCGTCTAAATATTTATAAAATCTTACCTATCCAACCATAATGTTTTTAAAATATTTTAATGATGTTTGGTATGTTGTTCTTAGTGTTTGCTTTGTGTTGTTTATCGGTAGTTCTCGCGATTAGTCGATAACGTTCCTGAGCAGATCAAGGGACTTCAAGACCAAGATTTCGACAACACTGAGCAGCATTGGGTAAAAGACAAGTGTCCTTGATCATCTTGAACCTGTGTTTTTAAATGTTTTGTTTTACAAAAATTGCATACAGTGTCTGTCAATATGATAGGTAGTCACCTATGTTAGGGTTTTCCCTAGATTTTTCCCTTATCATCCTTTGGAACCTAGATGGTTTATGGTTATGTGTCTTTGTTGAGTAGATTGCTTAGCCATGCTTTTGGGATACTGGGAAGTGTCATATACTTGATTAATGAACTTACACAACAATGACCGTTAATTTGTTAATGGTCTAGCAACATGGAACCTTAGGTCTTGAGCAAAGTGGTTTTGATGGTTGTCATGGTTATGATGTTGGTTTAGTGTTTGCTCAAGTAACCTAAGTAAGGAACTATTCGTGGAGCGACAACCTAAGTAACATACCAACCACGAGGCTGATATGGGTAAGGCGTGACATACTAGTTAGAGTCTATCCAGTGTGTATTGTGTTAGCACAAAAGGGGGCTTCTGGGTAGGAGTTGAACTCGCATAAATCCTGGCAGTGAAACCTAGTGGGCAGACGCATACTGGATTAGTCTCTGGTTAGTGGAAATTTTCATTTAGTGATTTCTGGGTGGCACACCACTGGCTTGTGTTAAGTGTCTTGCAAAACAAAGCAACATGTAATTCACTGACTCGTGGGAAAAGCTGGACAACCTCTGCAGAGTGTAAAACTGTTATAATAACTGTGCTCATGGTTATGAGAGACTTGGATCCTCACATGATTAGTGGGTTGTGTTTATGGGTTGTTTATGGGTTGTGGTTATGGGCTTGGTTGTGGTTATGGTTCTGGTATAGGGAGTACTAAATAGTTGTGATTTTGGTTACAATATAGGGAGTACTGGTTATGGTATGCAAGGTGGAGAGCCTTATATGCTGGGTGTTGCACTGTATGGATTACATTCACTTAACAACTGCTTAATGTTTTTCAATTACATTACTGTTTTATCTACTCGCATTTACGCAAATATACCTTGTGTTAGCCTATTCTTGATATAAGCCTGCATATCATTATCTTTCCCACACTTGCTGAGCGTATCATGTGCTCACACTTGCTATTTTCCCTATACCATGCGACATGTGTGCTGCTGCTCAATGAGTGAAGATGTTGAAGACTATCCAGACGAGGTTGCGACGTTCTAGGCGCGTGTCTCTCGGTCAGGTGCCTATGGTGTTGTTGGGCACCAGTACTTCTGTTCCGCTGCAGATATCTTCGTAGAAGACAATATATGTCAATTGCTGTAAGAGTTTAACGTTTATTCTATAAAAGTATTGCTTTTGTTACTTCACTTGTAACGTCCTTATGTGTGTTGAACATCCTGAGCACACATAAGCCGCATCTAGTTTTGGCCGTTAAAACCAGGTGTGACATTTGGCTACGTGGCGGGCAAGAGTAGTGCATCCTACTCTCGAAGGTTGTGCTTTTGGAGTGGAGCCTAAGGGCATGTGGCTCCATTCTCTTTTGTTTTATAGGTTTATGTTTCCGCTGCGCAGATGTTGTTACCTTTTGATGTAAATTGTTGGAAATGGTTGCATGCTTAAGAACTTGTAATATAATTTTAATTACCCGCTCTTTCTTAAGCTATGTTGTGATGCTAAATGTTGGAATGCATGTGTTCCAATCTTGGGCACAAAACACGTGACGGGACTACCAGGATGATATTTTGTTTAATCATCGAGGTTGTGATTATGAATAATGATCCTCCTGGTGATTAATTAGAATATTATTTGGACGGTTCCTCACATTTGGCCTTACTTCTTCAACGCTTGTCCATTAACACTCCGGATTTCACGCTCGTGTGTGGTGCGTAGCTTACATCAAACTCATTTAGTTCTATCGTCCATTGCGCGATTCGTCCAGTAGCTTCCGGATTGCGTATTACATCCTTCAGCGGGTGCATCGTCATGACAGTGATCCTGTGCGCTTGAAAGTAGTGTCGTAATTTCCAGAAAGACATCAAGACTGCATATATCAGCTTCTGTACTTGCAGGTACCGTAGCTTAGCATCATGTAGAACCTCGCTCACGTTATAAACAGGTTTCTAGACCTTGGACTTTCTCTCGGGACATTCCCGTTCGACCACCAGTACCGTGCTTACAACTTGTGAGGAAGCTACAATATACAAAAAGAGCTCCTCTTTTTTGTTAGGCGGTGTGAGGATTAATGGAGACGATAAGTACAATTTTAGTTCCTGAAAGGCGCGCTCCTCTTCTTCCGCCCACTCGAACCGATCTTGTTTCTTCAATAGCTTGAAGAAAGGCATCCCTCGCTCACCTAACTTGGAAATGAATCAAATAAGAGCAGCAATGCAATATGTCAATTCTGGACCTCTTTCAGTGTTTGAGGTGACCGCATCTGGTCGAGAGCCTCAATTTTGCACGGGTTGGCCTCAATGCCTCGACTCGACATCAGGAAGCCAAGAAGCTTGTCGGACGGCACGCCAAGTGTGCACTTGATACAGATGGTGTCCCGATCTTCATGATGTAGGATCACGAACAAGATATTTAGCTTCAAAGAAGCTGAATAACTAGCTGCAAGCAGCCGGATAACAGTGCAACCTAGCAAATAAAACTCAAAGCCAACTACCATCTTTAACCGGTAACCTGAATCAAGGATTCGCCCAACCACACTCTCAAAGAACCAACCAACACAACCTGGAATCAACGGACCAGGAGCACCAATTGGGAGACGATGACGCGGCCGCTTCTATAATCCCGCAAGGAAACCACAAGAGCAAAGGGGTAGAGATCACTCTCTAAATTTGTTAGCACATATCTGAACAAAGGGGTTTGTATTTCGATTATCAAAAGTCTGCCTATAATAGTGATACCATAGGGTATTTATACTAGGAACAACCCTCCTAGCTAGGTGTGAAAGGTTGGTGGAATTTCCTTGAAGATAAGCTAGCTAAAAGTTCTGAAGTCGAAGAGTCTCGCGTGGCATGCTCAGCTTCTAGCAGTCTTTAGTAAATTGGTTGTTACTCCTTATTGGGAAGTCAAAATTATGAACCGTTTGTTGGGTGTTAAAGTACACTTGATAATATTTCCAACCATGTGTATTATGCATGCCGAATCATCACAGGCTTGGTCGCATGTCTCGTGGAAGTTGAAGCAATTGTCACAAGACTAAGAGTGTTAAAGGTTGTGGAGGCGGTCGAGGCCCCCCTCTTTGTGGTCGACGAGGTGGTCGACAAGATCGATCACTTCCTCTTCAAGGTCATTGTTTCTTCTTCGTGATCAAGTATCTTACTGCACTGCTCAGAACTGGTCGAGGATCACGTGGCGGTGCTCAGAGTTGGTCGAAGAGCATGCAATGCTACTCGGAACTGATCGAGGAGTATGCCGCGTTGCTCAGAACTGGTCAAGGATTATGTGGTGCTGCTCGTAGGCCTTTGTATCCAGAGCAATGTCCTTCTCTTCAGGTGTAAACCTTAGGAAAAAAATATACAACATTTAGGTAATATAAAATTCTCATCATTATTAAAGTTTAACTCAGTAAGAAGTGAGTTCACCTCTCGTTGTATCTTTTTGGCACAGCTTCGTGTAATCAGCCCTTGGACTAGGGGTGAAGTATCTTGGTTTACATGACTGGTTGGGATGTCCGCATCAGCACTTTTCTTGGTTGAGCATCATGCGACACTTCCTGAGGTTGTCAAATGTTTCTTTGAGATCGTCAACCAGTGCGCTTTCGGTTTTCGATTTGACTACAACATCATCGACATATGCTTCTACATTGTGTACAATTTGGGGTTGCAGACAGTTTTGAATACACCTTTGATACGTAGCACCAGCATTTTTTAAACCGAAAGGCATCTTTACATAACAAAGCACACCAAAAGGAGTAGCAAAAGCAGTTTTCTCCTCATCCTCTAATCCCATGCTAATTTGGTGATACCCTGAATAGGCATCTAGAAAACATAACAATTCGCAGCCTATTGTATAGATGATGATCTGGTCGATGCGCGGGAGAGGACAAGGATCCTTGGGGCAAGCCTTGTTGAGGTCGGTAAAGTCGATGCACATTCTCCATATACCATTGGCCTTCTTGATGAGGACGGGATTCGCAAGCCATGTAGGATGACGTACTTCTTGAATGAAGCCCGCCTTTAGGAGCTTATCGATCTCCTCCTAGATGGCCCGCTTCCTGTCTTCTGTAAATCTTTGCTGCTTCTGCACCATAGGTTTGGCATCAGGTTTAATAGCCAGTCTATGCTCAATCACCTCCCTGGGGACCCCAGGCATATCAGACGGTTGCCATGCGAACACGTCTTGGTTCGTCTGGAGGAAGGTGACAAGCATGAGTTCCTATTTGGGATCGAGGTTAGCCACAACCTTAACCATAATAGATGGTTCAGACGGGTCGAGGGGCACTACCTTGATGCAACCATCGATCTTTTTGTTGCTGACGTTGTCATGCGTCTTGCCCTTGGCGTCATCGAATTTGGTAGTGCCAGCAGACTTACGAGCCTAGAGTCTTTGGCCTCGACAACACCTTGCTGCCTTTGACACTTAGAACTTGCGTCCTTAGGGGCGATGGCCACTCGACTAAAGTGTTCGACCATATCTAGGCTTTGCTTGCCTCATCTGACCATTGCACGCTGATCTCCTTTAATTGTAATGGCCCTGTTGGGACTCAGAATCTTAAGCGTTTGGTAGGTATAGTGAACCACCGCCATGAATTTGCCACATTGGATGGCCTAGGATCACATTGTATGCCGTCTCAAAATCCACGACATCAAAGGTCAGCTTTTCTATGCGGAAGTTGTCAGGCGTGCCAAACGTGACCGGTAGATCGATCTGGCCGAGAGGCATGGTTGATGAGTTAGGAGTTATGCCATGGAAAGGCATGACTCCAGCTTTAAGCTCTAACCTCTAGATTCTCATCTTGTCCAAAGTTTGGAGAAAATGAGATTGAGTGAACTGCCTCCATCGACCAGAGTTATGGAAACCTTGATGTTGAGTATGGTTAGCTGAACTATGACCGGGTATCAACTAGGATGTGGTACCGCAGCCAGATGGTCGGTTTGATCAAAGGTGATCGGCTGTTCTGGCCACTTGAGATACCGAGTAGGCCCAGTCAGGGCCAAGTTATCTTCTCACTCAACCGCCTTGTACTGTCTCTTGGACTCATACATGGCGGATCCTCCAAAGATGTGCACCAAGCTGTGGTCAACCTCATAGAACTAGGGCTCATCACCCTCAATGTTAGTCTTAACCTGCTTACTACCACGCTCAGCATTTGCCTTGATCTTCTCATCAAGTTTCTTCTTGAAGACAAAGCACTCATCAAAGTCGTGCTAGTTGCTCCGATGGATAGGGCACCACTTTCCACCACCTCAACTGGGGGCCTTTGTTGTCCCCAGTGTTGCGCAATTTGCTCCTGTCGACCGCAGCTATAGTCGTATCGGGACCATTGCGCTTGTCACCGGGTTTGTTTTTCTTTGCTCTCTTTTTTGAGGACTCGAGTCTGTCCTTGCCAGGTTGGAGCCATTTAGTGCGTACCTGCGCTTCCGCTCATTTTGCGCACTTGTCAGCCAACTTGAAAAGCTCTTTGACCGTGCGGATCTTTCGAGTAGCCATCTTTCTACACAAGTCTGTGTCCTGAACAACTCGTTTGAAGGCAATAATTACCGATTCATCTGAGATGTCCGGGATCGTGTTATGCTTGTCGCTGAACCTGTGGATGAAATCTCAAAGAGATCCATTGTCACCTTGGTGTAGCTGGCGAAGGTCGTTCTTCGTTCTTGGCCGCTCGAATGTGCCCTGGAAGTTGGCTATAAACTGAGCCTTGAGTTCTGCCCATGAACGAATTGAGTTGGGCGGTAATTTTAGCAACCAGAACCTTGCGGGTCCATCAAGGGTGGTTAACAGATAATTGGCCATTACTCGATTGTCACCGCTAGCTGCTTGAATTATGGTGTTGTAGATCTGCAACCACTCATTAGGATTGATCTTCCCATCGTATTTTTGGATCGGGCCCGCTTTGAAGTTCTTGGACCATCGAATCGACTGGAGTTCACGTACGAAAGCCTCGCGGCCCCCGTCGAACTCTTCAGGAGGAGGTGGTGGAGGACTGCCACGCCTCTCTCTCCAAGCGGGGGAGTCATATCGACCATCTCGTCCGATAGAGCTGCGGTCGTAGTAGCGGCGATCATCATCACAGAGTTCCTCATGATAGTTTTTTATCACAATACGTAGATCACACCAGTTGTGAGGAATAGATTCCTCATATCTTCCTGATACCCGCGCCTATGGATAGGGCAGCTGGCCCACAGTATCATTTTTGGGCTCGACCACCTGAGCTTCCCGTCTGGGATTCCCTTACTCAAGAGCATTCTCGCCCGTGGTTCCTTGAGCTGGGACAATTCCGACTGGGGGCCTGGAGTTACGGGGATTGTTTTCTCAAGCAACTTGGTTCTAAGCCGCATCGAGTAGGATCTTGACTTGATTGACCATACGAGTCAGTGGATTTGCCTGATCCAATCCTGGAAGGGATCTGAGAATCATATGAGCTCCTTGCACGTTAGCATCCAGGGTACTGAATATGTCACTACCGAGGCTCGGTTGCGGTTGAGCCGATGAAGCCTCACAATGATTGCTCGAAGGGAGCTTGTCCCCGAGCGGTGGGCTGTCGCAGGAGTAGATACACCCACTGGAAATCGTCGGGAGAGGCCAAGAGGCACCTGCCTTCCCGTGTTCCGTCGGTGGAGGGCCATGTCGGGTGCACGTATGTCTCCAGATGCGGATGTTTCGAGCGATAACCCAGCGCCAGTACCATCGACATCGACTGTTGTCGCTGGATCTCCAAGGATTTCCGCTCCATTATCGACCACGGCGTTTGTATCTACTGCCATTGGGTCAGCCGATGGGGGTCGTCGCCTCTAGCCATAAACATGAATCGATCTGTTCGGCTGCTTTGGCTAGCGTTAGATTCATCGTCACCACCCTCGTCGTTGTCAGTGTCCGTGCAGTGGAGAACATTAGGCTCCACGACATCCCACTCGAGGTGTCCCACCTCGCGGTACGCATCCAATGGTTTGGACTCGAGGCTACAGGTGTGGATCAGTTCACCTTGATCGTCCCAATGGAAAACCATAGTTCCAAAGATAATCTCTAAGCCGACGGAAGGGGACTCGAAGATGTCCTCGGTCGACTCAAAGCAGTCGTAGAAGCCGGTGTCAGAAAATACAACGCAAGAGTGAGTCGTAGAACAAGGCTCCTACCTGGCATGCTAGCTGTCAAAGATTAGTTCCCAACAATATATCCGTAAATTGACTAGGTACTTTTGAGAGTAGGGATTAATCACGAAGAGAAACAAATTGATGTATACAAGTTCGGGCCTCCGATTGGAGTAATACCCTACGTCCTGTGGGGGTGTTGCTGCCTTGTATTGATAATCTTGAGTATAAGCAAGATGGCTAAGACTATTACAAGGAGTTGATTGGATCTAATCTATCCTAGGGCTCAATTCCAAGTAACTCCTCTATTGTTGCCTTCCGTGTTGCTCTTAATTCCCTGTTCGTGTCTAGTTCTCATTATGGTTGTTCCTTCCCCTCTCCCCAGCCTTTCTGCCTTATATAGGGGTGAGGTACTGACTCCTATCCAGCTATAGTCGATAGGAAGTTGTTTTCCTTGATGTCCAAGTAGATATACCTGTTTTGAATACATATCGTATTGGTTTGGGTAACCAATCTAATTCCTCTCGGTATGTACTTCCTTGATTCCGGGTGTATCAGGTACCGCTGATTCGGTTCCGTGATATTTGGAGCTGCCGAATATGCTTCGTATATACCTTGTTAGTATATGATGTACTCCTTATGCGTATATACCCCATAGTTAGATATTCGACAATTGAGAAGGTCATCTTGTCTACGTACTCGTTGGACGTGCCCTTCATTGCCTCCACCAACTAGGTAGCTTCTTTGTTGGTGTCCTTCGGGAACTAATCCTGGTGGACATTGGCATAGACCTCCAGGAAGCAAGCCTTAAGGATCATTAGCAGCTGGGTGACCACCTCATGCGCATTGTTCCACACTTGGCAGATGGTGTTCTCGACAATCGCTGGTCGTAAGCCATCAAAGATACCGACCATCTCTGCCACCTAGCTGGTGGTGCCAACGATGTTATCATCCTCCTAAGGCTAGACTTGCATTCCTAGCCCGCTCAAAGCGGCATGGAATAGGTCCAGGGCGGAGTTGAGGGTCTGCCAAACAAAGGTCATGTTGAACCCTACCTGGGCCTGGGCGTCCTGCGCCTCGGATAGCTCTGCAACCAAACTAGAAGCTTGTTAGAAAGATACACAAAGAAAAAGTAAGCAGTGCCAGAGTAGGAACACTTACCTCTGGAATTCGTGTTCAAGCTTGATTGCGTCTAGATCTGCTTAGCCTCCAGCTACACCGGCCACTCTTTCGGATGCGTGAACACAGGGCCCCACAAGAGGGAAACCTATGAGGCTGTCACCATCATGGGAGCCTCTTCTCTTGCCATTGTTAGCCTAAATGAAGACGACTCCTCATGGTCTCTGCACAATAAGTACGCTCCCAAGTACAATAGTGATGTAGGCAAGAATCAAAGTGATGTGGAACAGATCCAGGGTAGAAGCAACCAAAGCGCATGAAGCGATCACCTCATCATGCTCCAGCTAGGTCAACATATCCTAAGACCTCCGATGATGCCCATGTTGGGATTGCAGACTTGTCGACGGAGGAGGTAGTTTGCTTTCCTAGCTTGTTGCAACCCATGGAGGTTCAAAGAATGAAAGGGAAAAGGAGAGCTCGGAATGACGGTTGCAGGTGCAAGGAGGAAGAAGAAAAGGCAAAGGAAGCAAATCACTGGGAAGCCAGAGTGTTTCCTTAGTCGCCTCCGGTCCCTTTTATAGAGGCACTCAGCAGATCTCCAACTAGCCCTATGACGGTTCTGAGTTCTACTCGTGACCATGATTTTTTGTACCAATGTCCCATCGTATTTAATGCTCAAAATCTCTTTCAACGCATGCGGGATAGTTGACGAGAAAACCTAGGGAGCAGGCGCACTTCTCTAATGAATGTTCTCTGGTTTCCAAACATCATTATGATCTATTGCTGAAAAAAGAGGAAAGATTCCTTCACACAATAAATCTCCACTACAACAGTACAAATTTTGAATGAATCGTTGTATGGAGAGCCAAATTTTTCCATCCTCGTTGAGACTCTGAGAAATTGGCATGATATTTTCGAATTGCCCAGAATTCCTACACGGGACGAGAGACCTTCTTCCAGAGCTACCCAAAGTAGGTCCAATATCCTGACTAGATGACTCAAGGACAACAAGAAACCCGATTAGATGTAAATCCTACCTGGAACTCTGAGGTATCACTCGGAGATGTAGTATGCCAAGATGCCTTCCTTGGCTAGGCTAAGTTTTTTTATCCACCACAGCATCGTTTCATGTACTAATGGGGGTCTTGACGATGTACAGTATAAAACTATCATGTACAATACATATATGAATCCCTGGGGTACCCTAGATACCCGAAACATACAGTTATATTTAGGAAGGGAATCCCCGGACGTATAGAAACCTTCTGCATGTGTCTAGATATCCCTTAAACAAGGAAGTATATCCCTACGTTTAAAGATGACAGAATCTTACTATAAAAGGAATTCGGATACTACACGGCAACCCCCATATATATGGTGCGGGGGGGCCCTACGGAGGGGGCATCACTTTCTAGCAAGAGATAAGTTAGTCTGCAATCACAACCATAATCGTGATCCATACCGACAACACACCAGACAATGCATAAGGAATCTTCGACTAGTTTTAGATCCCATCTAGGCTAGCCACGACCCCCCTTGTACTCTGTCTCGAAGATTAATAGAACAACACAGAATGTAGAGTTATTATCCTTTGGGGGCCCAAACCTTTATAAACTATGATTAGTAATTGATTCAGCAAGAGGGGGCATCCCCTACTTTCATTATGTATTCGTATGATCGGTAGTTTACTAATCACCGACACTTATTTACTCCTTTCTGGCTCATCATTTTCGTTGGGATCAAGTGTCGTAGTTGCTCCAATGGGTGTCAAAATTGGCTGCATGTTCTCCATCTCAAAACGTTGTAGCAGATCTCTTGTATACTTACTTTGATGAACAAAAGTACTTTCCTTAGTTTGTTTTATTTGAAGACTCAAAAAGTATATTAGTTCACCCATCATACTCATCTCAAATTCTCTACTCATTGTTTCTGAAAACTGGGACACTAAAGCATGGGAAGAACTACCCAAGATGATATCATTTACATAAATCTAAACAAAAAGTTGATTATTACTATGCTTGAGCACAAACAACGTCTTATCCATTTTTTCCCATCTCGAATCCCTTTTCAAGAAAAAAAGTTTTTAGCTTATAATACCATACTCTAGGGGCTTGTTTTAAACCATACAAAGTTTTAGATAACTTGTACAAATGATCTAGATATTTAGAATTTTTAAAATCATGTGGTAGCTTAACATAAACCTTCTCATCAATATAGCCATTAAGAAAAGCACTTTCAGCATCAATTTGATACAATCTAAAACCTTTAAATGTAACAAATGCTAAAAGGATTCTAATATCTTTAATCTAGCAACAAGAAAAAAAGTTTCCTCAATTCTATATCTTCCACTGTATAAAATCCTGAGCTACAAGTATAACTTTGTTTCTAACAATAACATCATCCTCACTTTGTTAGTTTTTGAAAACCTATCTAGTACCATTAAGTGTTGACCCTAAGGTGGTGAAACTAACTTCCAGACTTGTTGCATTCAAAATTTTCAAGTTTTTCATGGATGACATTGATCCAAGATATGCTTGTTAATGCATGTGAAACATACTTTGTTTCAAAAGAAGCAAAGCTAAATAAGCATGAGAATTAGAATCAATAAACCTGGACCATGTGACTCGCTCATAAAGATCCAGTTATCTACTAAGGTGGATGACTGTGTTGAATGTGCAAAGGAGTTATGGTTCTAGAAGCAATCTCTTCTTCTCTAGCATGCACATAAGCATGCGAATATCCAACTATAGCCAATGTAGTCGAAGGTGTCAATGGATGCATAGTTGATTATGTCATACGAATTTCAATCTCATCCTCATTGTCTACAACGTCGTAGCTCTCGCCAATAGCTTACCAATGTCGTTGGTCTCGTCCAGTTCTGATAAGCGGTTTAGGATAAATCATCATAACAATGTTGCTATCTGGCAAGTTTTAATCTACACAGTATTTTGTTTATTTATTTTTGTCCTAGTTAGTGGGAGATTTCACCTAAGTCATAAAAGCAAAGTTGTAGAAACTTTTCAGTAGATGTCTGAGATGTATTTATTTGCTACAGTTGGTTAAGCGAGTTGAATGTTTTGGACAGAACATTGAATGACTAAACGTTTAGATCAATATTTATGACAATGGGGCAAAATGGGTTTAAACATATTGTTGCTAGTATTACTGTTGTGTTATGATTATAGACATGTGGATATCATGGACTAAGTATTGAGTGTAGTTTTATCCACAGGTTTGGGGAGTACCAGTATAGAGGGTGTGACGTCAATTTCTTGCCATAGTTAAGCCAAGTGCATGACAAACTGCATTGATGTGTTCCATATGGTTTGGTTTTTCCTATTCGTTATGTTTTCAATTCTTACCTGTTATATTCGTTCATGTGGTGTCCTGATTCAAGTTTTCAAGATGATGTTCTTCATGTTCATGATTCCCATTTCCATGTTTGTCCTTTCATATCATTTATGATCCATAGCTTATTCCAATCCATGTATATGTTGATTGGTTCTTATATGCATTTTTCTATGAGTCAATGTTGGCCCTACTTGCTCGGCTTTGCAAGTAAATTCTAAGAATGTATTAAGGTGTTATCCGTTTCAGATGGAAACTACTATTTCCATGATTTTTCACAAGAGAATTTTCCTTCAATTATGATTTTCCATTGAATCTTAATATGTTATATGTTTTTCCAATTTCATATTGTACTTGTTGAGTTCTTTTACTCACACTTGTATTTTATTTGGTTTTTACTTACCAAGTGATCTTGGCATAAATGAGAATGGAGTAGCTTCATCGACTCGACCACATACACACACTCATAATATTAATTCATCTTAAATAAGTAGAATATTAATGCTAGTTTCATTCAAATAAACTCTTGTAAGGTTGAGGTGCTACCGTGGTTAACCATCAGTGTAAGTTAGCTATTCGTGTATGTGTAAATTGCAATCTCTGTAGCGAAAATTATTGTATCATTATCACATAAGTGTGATGTAAGCCCATTTAATTTTTAGAATGCCCTTTTCAAACTTAAATTCTAATTTTGAGCCTTCTTCAGATTTCAGCTCTTCTATGCCTTGTACTAAAATGTGGAGCCAGTTACATAGAGATAGCTACCGGCGAAGACATGTTTTGAGCCATCTTTGATTGTTCTAAGTAGCACACATTTTAAGCCATATCGTACAGAGAAGGAAAAGAGAGTCCCAATTGTCGTCCACGAAAACATGCTCTAGATGCCGTGGTAGTGTGGTGAAATAGTATTGCTAGATTAACTAGAAACTTGCAGCTAAAACCCAAAAGACAAAAAAGTTGCTGAGCACCATGGTACCCAGCATCAGCGCCAGGAGAACCACGGCGGCATGGTGACGCGGTCTCATCTCCAAGTTTTCCTCTTGCTCGATGCCAAATCGCTACCCTCTTGCTATACAGCCACACATGGAATGCCGATGGGAAGGGCTGGCTTCTTTTCGGACTAAGTCACAGCACCCCAACGGCTTGGAGTCAAAGTCAACAGGAGAATAGACACGATGAATACGGGTGGTTGGTTCGCCTTCCCAACCACAACTCCCACTATGCTTAGCTATTAAACTTGGGGTTAGAAAAACACAGGAACGAGAAAAACGCACGAATAGAATATCTCATACTATTTAATCCTACAGGATTTTAAAATATAGGAACGTTAGAGATAATATATTTTAATAGTTCATAGGAACACAACACAGAGAAAGAAGAGAGAGAGATTGCATTGAACTTCTCAAAAGATGATTGTTAAAATTTCTATAGAATCGGAGGCATAGGAATGCATGTTCTAAGCAACATATAGAAAAAATTCCTAAGGATTTAGATCTTCCATAATTCCTATAAATTTCCTTCAATCCAAAGGTGGCCTTAATGGACAAGAAAACATGTTTATTTTTCTTGCCTACATCTTCTTGCTAGCGCCCACTAGCGAGACAAGGCTATAAAAAGAACCAAAAATGCCCTGTGTATTCGACCACCAGAATTGCGCTTAAAGGGGCCCCAAACCTTCTCCCTCCATCCACAAATATAGGGCAAATCTTGTTTTCAAAGAAGTCATCAAAAATAAACTTTGACCTTACTTTCTCTCACAATATGTTATCAATTGCTACAAAATCAATATCACATTAAAAACAGCCAATGACAATACACCATGGAAACTTCAACTGTACATTTCATAACGATATTATTGATGGCAAAAGACATCCACATGCTACGGCAAGAACCACCAAAGCAGGCTTGATTCATTGCACAAATCGGTCCACCCCGAATAAATTAAACTTCTACAGATTCTGGAGATGGGATGCCAGCATGTATGGTATTTGTGCTCTCGAAAATAATAGTTAACAAGATACAGGATAGGAGCCTCCGATGTCCTCGATGCCAACTATATACGACCATTAAATCCATTTGTCTCACCTCCCAATATGATAATTCATCTCTGGGATAGCAAGAACTGGGAAAATTATCGGCTCACAGGCAGTTTTGAATCAGTCACTTGTTCTGCAAAAATGTTTAACACAGGTAAAATAATTAGTCTGCAAATATCATTGTCATGTCTTATGGAGCTCTAAAGAACTGAAAGCAACCAAAGCAAAGCTCTGAGGGAACAATGATGCAGTGAAGCATTTATCCAATTTTAGTCCGCCTAAATCAAAATAGTTCATAAACTCTACTTTGCATTAATATTGATAAGTATACATGCCTATTAGGGAATCTGAAAACTGCAACAGTATTCCTATATTGCATTGGTTGTGCCTTTTCTACTTGGCCACAAAAGAATATAAATGTTCAAAGACCATTTAAGGCTACCATTTGAACCCCATAAATCATCAAGTCCAAGATCAAACAATAAATCCAAGAAAGCATCCACAATTGTCATTTAACATGACAAGAAACTAAATCTCAGTGTCACACCTTTGCCTTTTAGAATTAGGCTCATCAATTCGGTCACGGTTATGTTGGTGGGAATTCCTGGAATCACTTGGACCATCCCTTGCTCTGTTTGAGCTCTCAGATGCAGCCTGCATCCAGCACCAATGTTACAGACCAATTAAGAGACTAAACGCATCAAGAAACATAATAAGTAGAAACTCAACTTGCCTGTAAAGGAATGCTGCTACTGTCTGGTGGGGCACTTTGATGCTGTGTTTCAATTTGGGAGATAAATGGCATAATTTGTTGGACCATGTTAGCAAAGCGTAGCCCCTCCTCACTGACTACTGACACTTCGGGTGTTCCACGATTTCTAGCATCTCCCTGCTCAGCATAAGTCATTGGTGCTTGCTGACTTGTGCCATTTGCTCGGCCATTTTCCCCAGAGAACAGTGATCCAGAAAATAAATTATGGAGACTGTCCATTAAATGAGAAAAAGGACCCAGGCCATTCTGCTGCCCAGGTGAGGCATCAGAGATACTTCCCACATTGACATCAATTGGAGATCCCAGATTACCTGTAAAAAAATCCATTGATGATCCAAAAAGCATAATACAATAATGGACAGTCTGGGATGAAGAATTTAGAAGGCAAAAAGATCAGCAAGTGAACCAAAATATCAAACACCAGAATGAAGAATTGTTCAATAATGGTACAACATTCATTGAGAAAAGCATCCACAAAACAAATTATGGCCAACAGAAGGTAATGCAAATTCATGCAGAAAGTATGGGTGCAGTCATGAATACGGCCGGATGTTAGTTCTCAATATCCTACCTGACATTTTATCAGATTCGGTGTCTGAAACAAATACCACCAGATATGAATACGAAATTTAATGGTGTCAAATACAAAGGTAATACATGTACTAATATACTCCTTCCAGTCAGTAATACTACTCCCTCTGTTTCGCAATGTTTGTCTATAGCCTCGGGAGTATCTGTCTCAAATTGTTTGTCCATTGCGATAACCAAAGATACTTTATGGTCTATTTTCCTGCTATACCCTTGAGTGCATGTATACATTTACTCTAACGCTGGTGAGTTACTTGCTCTCATCCTTGTATTGATTAGGGGTAGCATATCATCTCACTGTATTTTTTCACTCAATTTCAGTATTTCTTGGTTTGTACGCAATGGTGAGCGTGGACAAACATTGCGAAACGGAAGGAGTAGTCATTTTAGGCAGGATAACGGGTACCAAGGCAGGGATAAGTTTCCTCTTGTGCCAATCTACTCTTCAATTCATATAGTAGCAAGACGATTTCACGCACTGCCTTGTCCCTCTCCCTATCCTGATGAGTTATCAGAAATGCTTGCCAGATCAAATTCAGCGTCAGCTCTACCAGGAGATGTCCAACCCTACTGCACTCTAGTAGAAACTCTCCAGTTTATCGAATAAATGCAACACACTAAAACAATGTAGAAAATAAAGATGGTAATGAGGAAAATTCGTTCACCTGCTTCGCGAGCTTGAGATGACTGAGGAATCGGTTGCTGGTTAGGATGGGTGCTACTGCGAGCAGGTTCAGTTGGAGATTGACCATTTCGTTCATCACTACCATTAGTGTTTGCTCTTTGTTGAATTCTGGTGACCAGTGGATAGATAATACCAACTCCACTAGAGGACCCTGACAGAGCACGACTGATGCCAGCAGGCATGGCAACCACTGGTCTAAGTGGCAACAGTCTAACTCCAGACTCAACAGAAAAAGGAGCAACACTTGCAACCCCTGTAAATGCTTCACCAAAATTTGCGTGTGAAGCATCTCCTGCCCTATTTGTATGTTGCTGTGCTTGTTGTGCACCAGCCGGTTCACTTGGGTTGGTACTGGCTACAGGCACAGACCCACCTAACAAACAAAAAGGCTGCATTTAAGAACTACCATCATCCGAAGCATTAACAGGACAAATATACACTCAGGAAAAGCAGCTATCAAGATGCAGCAAGTTTAGAATAACTATCCCCATTAATAGTTAAAACAAGTTTGCTGTGAATTGCCAAATGTATTATTGTTCAGTAATTTTCAATTGGCACACCCAACTTATTCTCTTTTTTTGGGAGGGGAAACACACCCAACTTGATCTGGTTTATAAAGTACGCCAGAGAAGACATCAGATGAAAACCATCCACGATCCACTCTTAAATTTGGCATCTCCACTGATTTCAAACCACCTGCTAGAGATTGTGAATCCAAACTTCCTATTGACAGGTGCACCCTGCCTGTACTGATTTATTTAGTATTCCAGATTAAGCACTGAATCAAAAATTCATGATCCTGAATGACTAGTCTTACAAACAGGCAGTTCAGCCATCAATTGTTGTTTATGAAAGAGTTCAATGTACCTGCAGTACATGTTGATCCTAAGATTAGACATGACACAATTTTAAGTAGTTCTGGTCGAATAGATTTGTGATGTCTGAACTACAAGATGAAGGCACCCCAAGAGGAATATTTAAGGAACAGAGGATAAAAACATTGGAAATTACTCACTTGTGTGGACATGGATCTCAACATCTCTTGGGTGTAGCACAGAGCCTTGTGAATTAAGACTAGAAAATACTGGACCCATTTGGACAGACCTTCCTGGAAAAAATGGAACAGGCTGAACAAAATAAGTTAGCACATGGGCAAACAGGATAAGGGGGGCTATCAGTGAATTCTAAACTCAAAAAAAAATTAGTTACTCACTTGAACCATAAGAGGATTTGGCCCAGATGGAGATATGTAAAGAGCTGGTCCAGAGTTTACAACCGCTTCTGACTGAAAAGAAGGTAAATAAATCAGTACAAAAGTACAAAATAATTTCCAAGCCGAATTGAGGTCAACATAGTTGTAACAAAAACCTACAGATGCAGGATTGATACGTAGCATCATTGTGGTGCGACCAAGTTCTAGAAGCAAAGAACCAAGGTTCTGGAGGAGAACACCCGAGCGCATCGCACTACTCTGAAGGTTCCTCCGTGTTGCAGAATCAGTTACATTCACAAGATCTCCCAACTGAGTTGATAGTTGCTGGATTGATTTAACAGGAAATTAACTCCCAGGCACACATCAACGATGTTCAATTGGTAACTAAAAAATAAATAGGAAAAAGACCATTTATGTGTCTTTTATTCATATTGAAGTGCTACAGTGTACATGTCACACAAGAAAATGACACATTTCAATGCTGCATTCAATTTTCTGACTGAACAGATTATTCAAAACCAAAATAAAAGCACTCATTTAGTTTGGGCACATATTAAAGTATAATCAACAATGCATTGCTTTCTTGGTACTATACAATTGACTGGATGGGGAAAAATTAAAAAGAATACTTGGGGACATGAAGTTTATATGTTATATTTTCCTTTGACAAGGATGCCATACATATTCTTTCTATAAGTTGCATACAATAGCTTCATGGTACAGAAATGTGTATTAATCAGGGAGTTCGTGAGAAATTGGATGTGACTGTAGGGCATTTGATAGGGGTGGATCTAACTATGATTATTGGCGATTAGATCTAACAAACTGACAAGTCAGGGTCCATGGATCTACGAAAAACAATTTTTACAGTATCATAATAGTGTAGACTAAAGGGGATGTCATCATCCAAATAGCTAGAATTGCAAATATTATAAGTTTACTATCAGAAATATCTTAGGTTTATTATCAATACAAACCAAGTAAATGGCTAAAAGCACGGTATCCTTAACTCAGGAGCAATGAACAGAAACAGATTAAACACTCATCAAGTAGCTAAATTATCCATTAGATTAGCTAACTGATACCCGCAAGACTTCGAAAGATGTGACTTACAGATAGCAATGCTCCAGCCTGCTCAACAATTTGTTTAGTAGAGTGCATAGTTTCGGCTAGCAATGCTGCAGTAGGAAGCCCAAGTGTGGAAGCTGAATCAGGCTGGCTTTCCTGATTTTGAGTACCACCAACACTAGTACTTCCTGCAGTTCTGTGTTCCATATTACCCTCTGTTTGTCCTGTAGAAAATGAGCAATGGAGGTGAATCTTATAGTAGAGTACATAATGGATATAACTAAAAGAGAACAAAGTCGGACCATTTTGATTAAAGCCTTCCCTCCTAAATGAGTCCCTCATATAGTCAATGAACTGAGAAATAGTTGTCAAGGCATCAGGGATGACCTACAAAACAGTAATATGTTAGTGACAATATACCCAGCTATTTCAAAATCAAGGTGGGCATGCGACAAGGATCAATAACATATATTTACATTTGGCTGTGATGACCCATGTGCCGGTTCAGACTGGAAAAGTAGAGGAACCTGTTGTTGGTCAAGTTCAACTCTTACATTATTTGGGATAGAAGATTGTGTAGCCTCTGAAGGTCTGGTGTCAGAAGGTGCTGGTGCACCCTAGCGTCAGAGAAGTTATTTTCAGATAAGTTACTTTAATTTACATATAAACAATCTAAACTACTTTAAGATCACTAGATTACCGAAGATTGTGTGCTGAACGGTCCAAGCAGGCTTTGGATAATCTATCAAAAGAATACAAGAATTTTGAACATAGATCAGTGATATGTCAAATGTAGTGGGTCATCAACAGAAGTAGGGTGACAGAACATCCCAGTGCATGTAGGAATATAGGATCACCTGGGCAGCAAAAGCTGGGAGTTCACTGCTGCCACGATCCACATTGACAGCCTCAAGTACAATACTTCGAGCCACTGTGGGACTGCGATGGCTACCAGAATTTGATGTGTTAGCTGTAAAATTGTAACAATTTACAATGAGTAGAAGTTAGCGCCCAGAAGGGAACATGGAAGAATGAGTTCTAAGATGCAAGTGTAACTGTAACTCTAATATGCTATTGTGTCCGAAATGCTCAGCCTAGACATGTCACAGGCTAGCATTATTTGGACTGAGTCCAACAAAGATTGGACCATAGAGATCAGTTCTTCAAATAGCCAATAAGTCTAACTGTAAAGGGAAGTTAAGGTTGACAATGTATTAATTGCCATATACTCAGTGGCTGAGCGCAACATACTTGACTGTCCTTACAGAAATATTAAGTCAATAACACAAAATAAAACATCAACGTTATGGAAGAACCAAAAGACAAAAGATGAAATGAACACCAATCGCAGATAACATTCAAAGGAACAAAGACTACTGCATCAACATAATGGGCCTGTGTTAGGTGCAAATCGTGCATCTTGGAGAAGCAATAAGTTGGGAAAAATGAAGGCAACGCAGGAAGTACATGACAATTTGCAAAATTGTATGTGTTCCTAGAAAAGAATAGACATAATAAGAAGCCTTTAGGGAATTTGGGACTACGAAATTGAGAGTTGAACACAAAACCTAAATGTCTTTTGACAGAAGCTGACACCACATGCTAATTTGTTCCAGCAGAAGGGGGTGGCTATGCTGACTGCTGTGGGCCACTGTCTAGAACACTGGAACTGGATGGGCATGCCATGACAACCATCATGCAAACAAAACAACACAGAGTGATAAACCTAATGATGTTGGCAAACATGACAATAACATAACTTCAAATATCAAATATTTTCTTTGCAGTGAAGAAATTAATAAATGTTCTTTCAGTTTAGATAAAAACTTAACTAATCAATAAAAAGAATACAAAGTCTACACACGAATTGTACAGGTTATTAAGTTTACAAACCTTCAGTTCCTGAATTTCCTGATGTAGCTGACTGGCCTGGTTGTCTAACAACAAGATGCAATGTATGGCCATCTTCAACATCTTAAAATGTCATTAAGGAGAAGCATTTACATGATAAAGGTAAGGACTGGCTAAAAATGTAAAACAAAATTATCTGTTTTACATGATCAAAAAGTCTTTCCTTGGGTTTTAGCAACGTGTCAGATGAATGAAGACATGAGGAAACTCCTCATAGTATCCAGAAATTGCTAAGCCATTGCTTAATTATATACAAACAAATAATCAAAGCACAAATTAGCATATTTTTCGACCGCCGTATTCATAGGATAGGAAAATGGTTAGATTCTGCCATTGGATTAACAGTTTCTCCCTCATTTGAAATCAAATTCGAATTTGTAAATATGGATGCGCCTATGGAATGGACTCTTTTCATCCTAATGCTCTTTTATCTAAACTATTCATATTGATATTTGACAAACCAATATACATATCTTATCGCTTTGCTATATGCCTAATTAGATGGAATAATTTAATTCGCCGTAAGTTCATGCTCCTTCAAGTGAAATAAAATAAACAAGAATAACTGTGCTATTTATAGTATAAATTGTCATTTGTGTCTTCCCATTACATAAGTTGCGAAGATATCTGCATCCGACCGAATTGATGAGATATTTGATTTGTATTCGTATTTGCCTGAATTCATGAGTACACCCCTATTTATATTCCTTTGGAAAATACAAATACGAATGTAGTTGGACTACTATTGAGTAGTATTCCTAGTTGTTACGGCAGCATGCCAAGCCGTGTGACCCACCACCTTCATTACTTTACAGCGCCTATGGCGCGCGGCGTGGCAACGCCGTAGACACATCGGTGTGGCGAATACACGCATTTCAGTACTTTTTCCTAATACACATTCTCTCTCAAAGTATATACAAAAAGGAAAGAAAAAAGAAAGAAAAGAAGAATACACAAATAACATGGGTTGCCAGCCAGCCCAACCCACTAATTTGGCCCATGTAATCGGACATGGCCTACTAATTTGGCCGAATTCACTAATTTGGCCCATGTAATAGGACATGGCGAGACGTTGTTCTCCGCCACGCTGATATATCAGCATTATGGCGACAATATCCCGACGCCATGACAACTATGGTAGTATTTAACCCATTTTCACCCATAACACTTTGATTCCATCAATGGGGTGCATGCCATTCACATAGAAAGGAAGGAAATTGCTTCAAAAGAAAATGCATTCACTTTAAACTTAAACAGCATTAGCAACGATATTCATATATTTGCAGAAATCTGATCAGCATCCATTGTAAATACATTATACTTGAAATAATAGACCAGATGACAGGAAACTGGACATGGCATAAATATAAAGCAGGTTTTCTTGCAAAAATTACAGACGGAATCCCAACACTGAACAATTAGACAATTTTCATAAATAAGGCAGTATTTACTGTGCTTCATGTCATCTACTGATCAAATCCATGGAACATGGTCTCTGTAGAATGGAGTAAACGAATTTCACAAGACAAACAGAAAAAATAGAATAAATGAACGAAAGCTAAAATAGATGAGGATACGATATGCAGACAGGAGTTCATCATCCTTTAAGACTCTCCCGCGACAAATCAGGCGCTGCTGTTCAGACAATATTCCAGTTAAAGTAGCAATTTTTTCCTTTAACAGAGGAAC
Organism: Phragmites australis; assembly: GCF_958298935.1. NCBI lineage: Eukaryota > Viridiplantae > Streptophyta > Magnoliopsida > Poales > Poaceae > Phragmites > Phragmites australis. The sequence goes on along the minus strand of NC_084936.1, from coordinate 12,141,994 downwards.
TGGCACCTGTAAATCGGACAATGAATTAACATACGGCATGCATTGTAAAAACAGATGACAGAAAACGAATTCAAAAAATATTTCAACGCACCTGCTAGTTTCAAAGTTGCAGATACCTAGATTTTTTTGTTACTCGCCATCAAACTAGATGGCGAAAGGATGTTGTTGTTAACATGTTAAAACCCATCACTACCACTACAACTATTTCGTTTTTTATTTATTTGTTGATGTGTTCTTACCCTTTTTCTCTTGAATATGCAGGAGAACCGCGTATTATTGCATTAAAAAATACGGTTTTAGAGTACAACACACCCATCATAACGAGTTACAGACGCACCACAATCAGTAAAAAAACAACCATGAAACTAACTAGTGCAAGGATTAACCCAGAGCTAGCTGTACTAGACCTCTAGCCCCAGCCAAACTCCAAAGTTGAGCTTCTTCACCGGCTAGACATAAGACCCTTTGAACATTCCGCGTTGCACCATTGAACACGCAGTCATTGCGGTGTTTCCAAATCAGACAAACCCCAAGACTAACCAGCAAGTTGAGGCCTCGCTTCAATGGATTGGCGACCCTCTTATTTATCTTAACCCACCAATCACTGGACACCATATCTTCAGGCTGTGGCGAGAGGTCAGGGAGACCAAATCACCTAAATAAGAACCAGACCTGCCGCGAAAAAACGCAGGAGATCAGGATATGCTGAATAGATTCATCTTCCTAGTCGCAAAGCAAACAATGCTCTGGATGCGGTAGTCCCCTACCTAACAAATCTATTGTCCAACAACAATTATGGACTGCTAACCAGAGAAAAAAATTGACACCGCTTCGGAGCCCAGGACTTCCATGAGTTTCCATGGCTCGAAATGGATGGCCCCATTGAAGGAGCTATAAGCCGATTTTGCTGAATACTGGCCGAATTCTGTTCATCTTGGATGTCTGGCTGTAAGACGACATCAGTTAATAAATCCCATACATCAAGGTACTCTGCAAGAGCTGCAATAGTAAGAGCACCTCGAATATCCTGAACCCAGTGGTGATCCGTCATGGCCTCCTAGACAACACACTTGTTGGCCCGTTGCTTGGGAACACAGGCGAACAAATGAGGGGCAACGTCTGCGATTGCCTTTCCTTGAAGCCACCTGTTAGTCCAAAACAAGGTGTTGCATCCATTGCCCACCTTGGAAACTATTGAGATCGAGAAGAGCACCTTGACATTAGCATGAATCAGCACAATGAAAGCCGCCCAAGGCTGTGTTTTTTGCATCCATAACCAATGCATTCTCAATGCCCAACCAAGTGTCTTGAGATCATGAATACCACAACCACCCAGCTAACGAGGTCGGCAAACTTTTGGCCAAGCAATCAAACAATGTCCTCCATTTGCTTGTTTCCTTCCTCTCCATAGAAAACCATGACGGATTTTGTCAATCGCTCTCAACGCCCAAGGTGGGAGGTTCATAGCTATAGCATGATACACTATCATAGAAGGACAAAGTAAACCAAAGTTGACCTTCCAGCCTGTGTCATCAATGTCGCCTTCTAGCCTCGGAGTTGGTCGGCAATTCTATCAATTATCGGCTGAATTTGAGCTCTTGTCAACTTCTTGATAGATAAAGGTAAACCAAGATATTTGCACTGAAACTCCTTGATTTCACAAGGGAGATGATCATGAATCAGGCTGAGCTCATCTGTCGAACATTGGATTGGTGTGACACTACTTTTCTGGATGTTAGTCTTGAGACCAGACGCCATGTCGAACACTTGTAAGATGTCCAATATCATGTCCATGTCCTCCACCACCGGCCAAAGGAATAAGACGACATCATTAGCATACAAAGACACACGACGTCGAATGTTCTAAGCGACCAGGGGTTGGAGAAGACCTTCACTAGCCTTACGAATTAAGGCTTTAAGCACATCCATCACCAGAATAAATAGCATTGGTGAGAATGGATCCCCTTGGCGCAATCCGCACCGGTGTAGAATCTCATCTCCAAGAGTGCCATTGAGGAGAACCTTGGTAGAAGAAGTGACCACAACCTAGAAATCATATCACGCCAACCCGAGCCAAATCTGAGGCTGCGAAGAACATCCAGCAAGAACGACCCACGAAACGGAGTCGAATGCTTTGGAAATATCAAGTTTTAAGAGGATCCGAGGTTGTTTTCGTTGGTGCAAGAACCGTGTAGTTTGCTGGACCAATAAGAAATTGTCGTGAATGCACCGACCTTTTACAAAAGCGCTCTAATTTGTAGAGACAATTTCCTGTAGTCTCCCAGCCAACCAATTTGCCATCAGTATTGTCACTAATTTGGCAAAACTATGGATCAAATTAATCGGCCTAAAGTCATTGACATGCACAACACCATCTTTTTTGCGAATAAGCGTCAAGAATGACGTATTAAGCAGCCTCATATTTCTAAAATTTCCACTCTGTACTGCTCTCAAAGCTGCCATGATATCATGTTTGATTATAGGCCAACATACCTTGTAGAACCTAGTAAGGCCGTCCGGCCCGGGCACCTTATCGGGTGGTAAGTGCTTAATTGTAGCCTATACTTCGTCCTCAGTAAATGGAGCATCAAGGGCCTCAAGGTCATGACCTCCAGGTTTATAGAGTGCATGCTATGATCAGACTCACCAAGTAGATTTGAGTAAAAATCAAAGACGGCTCATTCTTTATCCTCATGACTGGTCAAGACCTAATCCCAGGATAGCAGCTTTGGTATGAAATTTTTTCTCTTGCTGCGCATAGTCGCATGAAGGTGGAAGAAGGCAGCTTAGCGTCGCCATCATTCAGCCAATTAATTCGCGAATAAAGTCGTGCAATTGTTCGTAGCAAGGATGCCAACCCAAGGCAATGCCTCTTGAAATGACATCTAAGTCATGATTCCTCACTGGATAGCTGCCGAGAGTCTTGTGCAATTTCCAACTGGTGGATGATCTCCCAAGCCAACAAAAGCTAAGAGTTAATATGACCAACTCGTTTTTGGCTCCAGCTTTGCAAGGCCTACGTGAGCTTAAATATGATCGATAGTCTCTATCAGGCACTATCGTGGCTCAACCACCAACCATGCACGAGAGACCTCCATGAAGCCATCAAACTATGGCCAAAATGCCTCAAAGTGAAAACATTGTTTGCCGGTAACATTGTCGTGCAACCCGAACAACAATGGGCAATGATTTGAAGCCTCAGTTGCAGCGCTTTACAGCAAGCAGTTTGGGAACAGCTGCTCCTACTCTGCGGTACAAAAAACATAGTCTAGCTTGACCAACGTTGGTGACTCCCTCTCATTTGACCATGTGAATTTGCGACCAAGCAGGGAACTCTCCTTGAGCTCAATGTCATCAAGTAGTCTTTGGAAACAACCCATCATGGCATAGTGAATGCTTGGATTGTTCTTGTCCTCCGATCGGTAAATGAGATTAAAATCTCCTGCAACAACCACGGGCCCAAGCACTGAGCACGAATTTCTCTCAACTATTGTAGGAACAAAAGCTTTGAAGCATTGTCTTGGGCCATAAACACATGTTAAGCCACCATGCTTGTCCATCGGCCACCACAAACTGGACCAAGGTGGATTAGGTGTCCACCCGCATGGAAGAAGCCAGTCCAAGCTAATTTCGCCACACCATAAGCACAACTCCTCAAACACCATCCACCAGTAAAAAACTGTTGAACCCCAGTCCAAGCATGGACAGCACTAGGCGCTGAGAGATGTCCGCAATTTTTGTTTCCTAAAGACAAATGATGTCAACTCTAGAAGCATCCACTACTGTCCGAACTGAATTTTGTCAAATGGTTGAGTTCAAACCGCGTACATTCCACACCAGTATAGATGAGAGATTCATTAATACACTAAGGTTAACGACCCCACACAAAAACTTTGCTAACACACAAAGGTAAACCCCTTGGCCACCGAGAGATCACCCACCGCATCAGGAGGCGGCACCCACCCAAAATGAGCAGCCAGTGTCTGAATGTGCCCTCTTGAGAGCGATTGACTGAAGAGCTTGGCATAGTTATCGAGAGCTCGTTGGTCGACGCGCACGCGATCATCATCGACGATCCCCAACGTGCGCATGACCCTCCTCTTGGGCTTTTCAGCCACAACAACTGGTGATTCGACGTCAACACCAGCAATGCGTCTACTGCGCCGAGGCGTGGTCCCCAGCAGGAGGGTCTTCTTGCTCCTCTTCTGAACATGCGGCACCGGTAGAAGGCCATCAATTTCCTTGGTAACTCAGGCGAAGAAATCATCACGGGCAGTCAGCGGGCCAGCAACTGGTATTGCAATTGAGCTACTGGCAACGCGACTAGACCCTGCCCTAGACTGGCATCGCTGCCGCGAGTACACTTTTAATCCGGCCACGATGAAAGACCTCAGCGACTTGATAGCTAAGCGTGAAGATGGCCCAGGTGAACGACTGGACACGACAACCTGGTAGAGAGGAGGCGTAGACGAAACCCCCGGCTAAAGCCCCGGAGACATAAGGTCAACCCGGACGAGCCCACGAAAGGAATCCGACCTGGGCACATTCGGCGAGCCAACCATAACCTCACACAGCGCGCAGTCATTGCTCTCTAGGTTGATCGGTTGCATGGCGACTGGTTGGGCGCCCGAAGACAATAACACACACGACCGTTCAGCCTAGGGAACTAACACGTCCAAGTCACAAGTCGCAACAACCGAGGAGACCACTAGATCGCTTGGAGAGACCTAGCAAGTGGCAAATGAACCGCCCCACCATCAAATCGTGGGTGGTTGTTCGCTGGAGGATCCCCCCCCCCCCAAACCGGTGATGGCCAATTGTGCAGGAGTGGCTGCTTCTACGGCCGCCACGTGGCCAGGTGGGACCACCTCTACAGCCACCACGTGGCCAGGTGATCCCGACGACATGCACAACGTTGGAACGATGCTAGCGCCACCGCCTTGGACACCGACGCCCGGGCCACCGCCGCTACCAATGCCTACAGCAACGCCCCCCTCATCATCGTTGAGGCTAGCGCTAGCATTCATCGAATCACGACATCTCCGAGTGTGGAGATCATCGGCAACATCAGCTTCCGAGGAGGACAGCGGAGCCGGAGGGAGGGAGAAGTCAATGGCGTCGATCAGCTGGATGTCGATAGTATACTCCAATGTCCACTTTGACGGTGGTCCTCCATCACCAACTAGTCCTCAAGCTCCGCAATGGGCAGACACTTGCACGACGGGAACTCCGGATCGATGGTCCAAGCTGAGCCAAAAAGTAGAAAGATCAGAACGATCTGCCGTGGAGTGATGTATCCAGCAATACGGGCTCAACAGTTGTTCTATCGTCGCGAGCTCCCACGCATGCGCAGGAATTCCTTGGAGAGACACCTCAACCCTGAATGGCAAAGACTGAACCGCTCAACATGCAATGGTCTACCCCGATTGATGACCAGCTCCACAGTTTGCTAATCAGGCAACAAGTGCAGGAAATCCTCAAGGCTACAGCAATGGATGAAGAACGTGGTGAAATCAAGGTTGAATCTATCAGCAAATTAGCTTCAGCTCGAGTAATGCTTGAAGATCTATCCAAGACACACAACGGCCTAGGCGGGGCATGGTCAGGCACCAGTGATGTCATCGATGCTCGGAGCTCCGGAGGGGTCAGGATCAGAGCCATGCCCACGACCAAGATCAAAGCCAGCAGGGGCACCAATACCAGCAGAGGACGCTCAGCGCCATCTATGTCGTCAAGGGTGACAACACGATGGACCGCCCTGACCACTAGTGCCGGTGTATTGGGTTTGGCCACCCTGTACCATGGTTGCCTTGCCTCGGTCACCTGTAGGCATTTCAGCCACTACGATCAGTTCGGAATCCACCACCATTGACGGCAACGGCGACGAGACATGGCGCCAAACAGATGGATGTGTCGCTACGGCATCCGTCTTCATGGCCATCAACGCGCCGAGCTAAGGAACACGCGGACTGGGGCAGTTGAATGCGCGGTAGCCCAGAGACCGGCAACGAATGCAGCGAACTTGGAGCCAACACCCCGCAGCACGGTGGCTCGTTCGCAAAGCAGTTGAAGCACTTTCCCCGAAGAGCCACGAGGATTGGCCTTGGCTATTGCCACAAGAGACAAGGGGCACTGGCGCCAAAAACACTTGTCGACCACCAAGCGCCACCCTTCTGCGTCTGGACCACGGTTCGAGAAGGAGATCATGTGGAACACAAAGCGGATACAGGGGCGACGATCAGCTGTTGGAGCATGCCGGGCAGGGAAAGCGGCCTCGGGCCACCGTGGGTGGTGGAGAAGAAACTAGACTGAGACCTCCGAGGCAGCACTCATCAACGTGTCCTGGTAGGAAACAGGGGTGGGAGCACACTGCATCGGGAGAGGGCTACCAGGCGGCGAAGTCGACGGGGTAGCATGCCGCCATCAGACCTCCTTGGGGTGGCCCGTCAGGAAGAACGGCGAACTCCACACATCGAGGGAGGAGGAAAGAGGAGATCAATTTCAGAGGAATGGACGCGACCGTGGAGGTGGCCGCCTGGTCCGGGATGGATTCCGGCGTGGGGCTTGGATGGCAATGGCTAACGGGAGGTGACAAGGCTGGAGGAGCGGAAGCGTCCATCACTTTTTCACAACATCCATATTGTTCTTAACCTTAGATACTAGGTTGTAGTTATCTAGCTTAGTCTTGCACTGTGCCATAGGGCCATGGGCCATTTATGTAGCAAGATACAAGCACATGAAACTATTTCAAGACAATGTTACACGCACATTCAATATTTCAGCAAGAAATCATGGTGAAATTTATCAATTGGAATCTTACGCAGCAAGAAATGACTTCGCAACACATTGCTTCATTAAAATGATCAAATATAGGATATGCTGGGAAAAAAACCAAAAATGACTTGGGGAAATTGAGCAAGTTTGACATTCATATATATAGCTCTTGAGAAAAGGATGTGTTGGTAATATGCACTAAAGAAATTGAGAAAACACTGTAATTGTAAACAAATCTTGCATGGAGAAAGCCTAGAGTTTCGTTAGAACTGTGCAATTACACACATTTTAATCCCAGAAAGTAAATATATAATCACAGAGTTTTGTGAGATGTGCATGCATTATCAACTTACACATTTATTCACACGCAAATTGTATGTTTGAGAATCCAAGGTCTTAATTTTGATCTCGATTGTAGTCTCCGAACCTCCAGCACAATTTGACATTTGTACATCTGAACTACTCTCCATGATCTCCTGTACTGAAGAAAATTAGAAGAAGAAATATCAACTGACAGGTTTCATCAAATAAACTAGTGTAATGAAATAAAAAAGGGGATGTCAATTGCATATTCCAAATCCATACTAGGATTTTGTAGACTAACCATCCAAGGTATTTTTATGTCTATAATGATGCAAGTACTAAAAGCATATGTTCCTTCAATCAAGTTGGCATATTATTATAGGGCTCTGGGAAACTAGTAGCAGAACAAATTTACAAGTATACTAGAGCAATTAATAACACCATTATACAGCTCCATGCTGGATTTTGTAGCAACTCACCCTAATTATACGAACGACATAGTGAAATAAATAGGATGGTGGTTATGGTGACAGAAGTGTTACCGGGGCACAGGTGCGTGTGTCGAAATCTGACTCGGGTGCAGGTATCCGATTCCGCAAACCCTAGAAACAAGATTTGGGGATTCATTTAATTTATATTAATATTATATTAAAATACATTATTTTTATTAGTAAACAATATCAGTACTTCTGAAGTAACACATTAATTTGTAATTAACACACATCAAAATATTTGATTGTAGCTTTGTAGGTATAAAAGATGTGTAAATAAACTACACAAAAGCTGCAGAAATAGAAAATAAAAAGGAAAAACGGAAAAAGGAAAGGAATTGGGTTGCCCAGCCCAACATCCCTTCCCTACAGCCCACCAGCCCACTAAGGTTTCAAGCCTTCGATTACTCAGGCTCCTCCTGCTCAACCCCGCCTCCCGAGTCCTCTCCACCTACTCCGCCCACCTGCTCAACCCTGCAACCTCCGCTTGCTCCCCCACCACCGCGCCTCCTCCTGTCCTCCCCCGCCACCACCTCTTCTCCTCCTCCGACATGGCCGAAGGTGTCAGATCCGCGTCACACCGTGTCAGGTGCGAGTCGACGCGTGGATACACATCAACGTGTCAAAATTTTTCGAATGCGTGTCCCAGTAACACTGGGTGATAGTTAAGCGGCAAAGTAAATGTACAAAGTTGAAGTGCAAAAGAAGAGTAGGTAAAGAACTAATGATATATGAACAAACATAGAACAAAAAATATTTACCCACCATAAAATTCCAAATACTAAATATATAGCCCAAAGAAAGAACAAATTTAAATAAAAACAATAGATCTGTATGGAAAATTAAGTGGCAGTGACCTATTTCTAGACAATAAGTGATTTATGGGCTCATTTATGCAGTTCTAGCTCAAGTGTACGCGCCAGTAGAGTGGAATTTAGTGATGCAAATATGGCAATTCCTTCACATAACCTTTAAGAATTTCACTTCAACTTCATGAAACCAACTCCCATGCATGGTGGGATGCAAATATCTTATGCAAGTGCAGTAAAATATTGACATGTATCTAGCAAGTTAAGGTGAAGCCTAATGAAGTGGTGGGTGCGTAACAGAAGCGCTTGATCTTCTTGGTGGGGCAGAAAGAAGCAGTGTATTCCGCTTGCTTCCTACCTTGATGTGGACCCAGTGGTAGCAAGCAAGAACACCATAGAGGAGAGCATTAACATTGGATGTGAGGTCGGCAATGTTCTATATTTCCTCTCACGGTCATGGAACAGTATCGTTCCTCACCATTCCTTCACCCTTATGTAAATCCTTATTCTCTATCAAGAGAAAATCTCTCAGGGTCACTAAAGCTAGACCCCACACCATAACTAAACTGGATTGGAACGCCAAACAGCTCTAGATTCGAGGGTTTCCGTTATAGCCGAACGCGAGGGAAAGATCATTTCTAGTGATAGTCACAAGATCCTTTTATCAAGTAGTGGGAAGACTATAAGTATTTCTTTATTTGCCCCTCGGCGCTCTAACAAAAAACTTGTATGCACCAAAAACCTCGGGTTCCGCAGGGTAAATCGATTAAAAAAGGGCAAATTTTAGCGGAGGGAGCAGCTACAATTGGTAACATCATATTTTTGAAAGATGCCCAATATGTTCATAGTGTTAGGAATAGCAACTTATATTCCATAGAGACCATAGACCAATATAAATACATATATAGGTGTGCAATATGCAAAAAGTTCCTTATAAAATAAGGATATTACACAGGAAAAATAAAACACTATATCTCTAACATTGTAATACCCCTAGTGTTTCCAAATAAAATAAGACATTGACCACAGGACCACGGGAGTGCGCCAAATTTGGATTTTAGATACATTGTTGGGATGGACGAGCGGAAACCATGGATGCGAAGATCTCATCAAGATGAATCCATTTGACTATTCAAACTTTGGACACCTAGTGAGTCCAAAGTGAGCCCAATAAATCTAGACCGCCGAAAAAGAAAAAAAATAGGTATAAAGGGCAAGATGGATCGGTCATCACCTTGATCCATCCAGACCCTGTTCGACACAACCGTCGTCCTTATCCAGAGGGACCCGACCGTCGTTGCTGCCGACAAGCCGTCAGAGCACCACCACCGTTGCCCTCGCCCCTCCACCTGCCGCCCAGCTGATACTGTCCGCCCGGCCGTCATCAACCCTTCATCGTGTAGCAGCAGCCGCCTCCCATGCCCACCTCGCCAACCGCTCAGCCACCACTCATCGCCTCCAGTTGTGTCGTGTTGCGCTGCCATCGATCGTTGTGTCTCCATCGCAGACCAAACCACTCATCTCCATCGCGCCATTGGCCATGCCACCTCCAGCGGCCCCATCACCCGACCACCGCTCTACCGGTTGACAAGGATGCCAAACGCCCGTGCATGGAGAGCAAGCCCGATGTCGCAGGGGTTGAGCAAGACAATGAGCCATCTGTGAAGGTCGAGGAGCCAATAGTTGCAGATGATAGCAAGATTGCTCAAGCGGAGGGGGACGAAAGATGCTGAGAATCGTGAAGCCGCTCCTGCTTCGGATTCACAAATGGTTCCTAATGAACAGCCGATTGAATCCACACCTTCCAAGGAATACCCAACATTTAGGTCAGATTCTCAAGGGTAATCAGTTGTAGGGAGCTCGTCTTCATTGCTGCAGGGAAGGATGTGCCCAACATGGGTACAAGAGAGGGGGTTGACATGTTTAAACCAGTCACTAGAAATGCAGTACGAAAGGGGTATACCTCTTCAGGACGACAAATTAGCAATGCAAAACACAACCCCAATTCATCCAGGTCGATGACCCAGGTTGATTTTGCTAATATGTTTTTTGGTTTTTATTTGACTTTTCTTTTAACACATATAATATTTATTTGACTTTTTTTCTTAACACAAACAATCTCTCTAACAGTCTCACTTACATCTGTCCTTATCTCTCTCCCCCCCTTATTACTCTCTCTCTCTCTTATCCAACCGGTTGCTCTATCTCTCCTTATCCATTCAACATAGAAGTCGGTGGGGTGAGCGCGCATAGTGGCCAGGCAGGAGGTACGGCAAGCGCAGTGGCCAAGCAAGAGGCGCGATAGGTGAGCAGCGCGGCACAGTGGGTAGCGAGGAAGTGGAGGGAACACAGCGGTGTCGCTATTGAGATCCACTCGTCAATAAGCCTTCTCTCTCTCTCTCTCTACAGCAGCGGAGTCCCGCAACCGATGGCGTCCCGGCAACGAACCGGACCTACGATCCGGGTCATTTGATCCGGGGTCATGGGTCACGGCATTGACCTTGACTCATATGACTATGGTTTAAACATATGAGAAACAATGGAAGATTTAAAGGACTGCAACTCAAAAAGCATGGTTGCTCTTCCTGGTTCGAGGGTTCTGCATCGCTTCAGGCTGTTTGGTCAGCAGGATCAGAATTCCTGGCAGAAGTACATACTAGCTTACTTTCTTTTGGTCAGGAATGAGTTCTCAAGGGAGTTGAAGAAACAATCAGTTTTGATTGGACCAGATGTTCACTATTGTGATACAATTGGATGTGGATTTTTTATTTGCAATAGATTTGGACAGTGTAGAGCTAGAACTTCAGAAGCATAAACCTGTTCTAAAGACTTAGTCGGAAGGTTATTCAAGTGGCAACAGATCAAACGATTGCTTCGCAATATCTTGGTATGCTTCTACATCTCTGGTCTTTAAGCCAAAGATCAGTTCTACTACCACCGAAAATCGAAGACCTAGACTTTGTTGGGTACATAAAATATGGTGGCATGTTGTTAGGAAGAACCTTTTTCGTTCTGATAACACTGACCCTTGGAACTGCAATGGCTGCTCAACAAGGCACCCTAGCCATGGCCGCTCATCAAATATGTCTGCAAGTATGGCTGGCAGTATCATTATTGATCAAGCGTTGATTGCAGGTTAATTTGCTAAACTTGACTATGAAAAGGTGAAGGTGGTCATGTACTATGTATAGTAAGGTGGCCATTTTCAGCTTTGGGGGACAGCCTGTTGGATGGGAACTGAAGGAAGAGTGGTTGCATAATGGATGGTTGGCTCTGTATGTTATGTGCTATAAACTTCAGCCCTACTATGATGACTCCATAAATGGTGGCAAGGTGGTAGTACCTCCGCTCGTGCTTAAACGAGCTTCCATCATCTTTTTGACGTCTTCGGTAAAAAGGCAAGTAACGTAAGGTATTGTCAGTGCTATATTTATATTCATATCTTACCTTTTTCTTTTTTGAATAGATTGGATTACATGGCATCAAGAGTAATAATTGATTTATCCTCATATTCAATTATGGTATGATTGTTAATCGATAAACTATGTGAGTGAATCCTACTTCTGTACCAAAAAAATTATATTCGAATGTTTGCCCTTTTCTAATTTATCCAAATCATGGATGATATTTGTCGAATATCTAACTATGGGGTATACGCACATAAGGAGTACATCATACATTGATAAGGTATATACGAAGCATATTCAGCAGCTCTAGATATCGCGAAACCAAATCAGCTGTACCTGATACATCCGAAATCAAGGAACTACAATAACGAGAACCAGACACGAACAAGGAATTACGAGCAACACGGAAGGCAACAACAGAGGAGTTACTCAACAATTAGATCCAATCAACTCCTTGTAATATTCTTAGCCATCTTGCTTATACTCGAGATCATCAATACAAAGCAGCAACACCCCCACAGAACGTAGGGTATTACTCCAATCGGAGGCCCGAACCTGTATATATCTTTTTGTCTCTCTTCGTGATCCCTACTCTTGAAGGTACCCAGTCAATTTACGGACATATTGTCGGGAACTAATCTTCAACAGTTGGCGCGCCAAGTAGGGGGTTTCTTCTGTTTTGTAGGATTAATCATGTCTCAGATTCACTCTTGCGTCAGATTTTCCGACACCGGCTTCTACGATTGCTTCGAGTCGACCAAGAACATCTTCGAGGCCCCTTCCGTCGACTCGGAGATTATCTTCGAAACTATGGTTTTCCATTAGGACGATCAAGGTGAACTGATCCACACCAGTACCCTCGAGTCCATACCATTGGACACATACCGCGAGGTGGGGCACCTCGAGTGGGATCCCACGAAGCCTAATGTTCTCCACTGCATGGGCACCGACAGCGACGAGGGTGACGACGGTGACTCGAACGCTAACCAGAGCAGCCGAACAGATCGATTGGTGTTTATGGCTAGAGGCGACGACCCCCATCAGCTGACCCAATGGCAGTAGATCCAAACGCCATGGTCGATAACGACGCGGTAATCCTTGGAGATCCAGCGACAGCAGTCGATGCCGACAGTAGTAGCGCTGGGTTAGCACTCGAAACATCTGTATCTGGAGACATACGTGCACCCAACACGGCCCTCCACCGACAGAACACGGGAAGACAGATGCCTCCTGGCCTCTCCCAACAACTTCCAGTGGGTGTACCTGAGCCCGCGATAGCCCACGGCTCGAGGGACAAGCTCCCTCCGAACAATCATCGTGAGGCTTCATCAGCTCGACCGCAACCGAGCCTCGATAGCAACATATTCAGTACCCTGGATGCTAACATGCAAGAAGCTCATATGATTCCCAGATCCCTTCCAGAATCGGATCCGGCAAATCCATCGACTCCTATGGTCAATCAAGTTAAGATCCTACTTAATGCAGCTCAGAACCAAATCGCTCGAGCAAACAATCCCCGCAACTCCAGGCCCCCAGTCGGAACTGTCCGAGCTCAAGTTGCCACGGACGAGAACGCTCTCGAGTAGGAGAATCCAAGACGATAAGCTCAAGTGGTCGAGCCCAAAAACGATATTGTGGGCCAAACTGTAGCTGCCCTATCCATATGCGCGGGTATCAGGAAGATATGAGGAACCGTATTCCGCACAACCAGCGTGATCTACGTATGGCGATCAAAAACCGCCATGAGGAACTCCGTGATAACGATTGCCGCTACTAGAGCCGCAGATCTACAGGGCGAGATGGTCGATATGACGCCCCAGCTCAGAGAGAGGCGTGGCAGTCCTCCAACACCTTCTAAAGAGTTCGATGGGAGCTGCGAGGCTTTCGTATGCAAACTCCAGTCGATCCGGTGGCTCGAGAACTTCAAAGCGGACCCGATCCAGAAATATGATGGAAAGATCAATCACAACGAGTGGTTGCAGATCTACACCACCGTAATTCGAGCAGACGGCGGTGAGAATCGAGTAATGGCCAATTTTCTGTTAACCGCCCTCGATGGACCCGCAAGGTCCTGGTTGCTAAACTTGCCGTCCAACTCGATGAGTAGAACTCAAGGCTTAGTTTATAGCCAAAAAACTGGGCAAATTCGAGCGGCTAGGAACGGAGAACAACCTCCACCAACTGCACCAAGGTGACAACAAATCTCTTCGAGATTTCATCCATAGGTTCAGCAACAAGCGTAACACGATCCCAGACATCTCAGATGAATAGGTAATTATCGCCTTCAAACGAGGTATTCAAGACACAGACTTACGTGGAAAGATGGCTACTCGGAAGATCCGCACGGTCAAAGAGCTTTTCGAGTTGACCGACAAGTGCGCAAAACAAGCGGAAGCGCAGGTACGCGCTAAAAACCTCCAACCTGGTAAGGACAGAACTGAGTCCTCGAAGAACAGAGGAAAGAACAACAAACCCGATGAAAAACGCAAGGGTCCCGATACGAACACTATAGCCACGGTCGACAGGAGCAAATCGCGCAACACTGGAGACAACAAAGACCTCAGTCAAGGTGGTGGAAAGTGATGCCCTATCCATCGGAACAACCAACTCGACTTTAACGAGTGCTTTGTCTTCAAGAAAAAACTTGATGAGAAGATCAAGGCAAATGCTGAGCATGGTAGTAAGCAGGTTAAGCCTAATGTTGAGGGTGACGACGCCTAGTTCCACAAGACTGACCACAGCTTGACGAGTCTGAGAGACAATACAAGGCGGTCAAGCGAGAAGTTAACTTGGCCCTGACTAAGCCTACTCGGTAACTCAAGTGGTCGGAACAGTCGATCATCTTTGATCAAACCAACCATCCGGTCGCGGTACCACATCCTGGTCGATACCCGGTCGTAGTTCAGCCGACCATACTCAACATCAAGGTTTCCAGAACTCTGGTCGATGGAGGCAGTTCACTCAACCTCATTTTCTCTAAAACTTTGGACACGATGGGAATCTAGAGGTAAGAGCTTAAAGCTGGAGTCATGCCTTTCCACGGCATAACTCCTAACTCATCGACCATGCCTCTCGACTAGATCGAGCTGTCGGTCACATTTGGCACGCCCGACAACTTCCGCACAGAAAAGCTGACCTTTGATGTTGCGGATTTCGAGACGGCGTACAATGTGATCCTAGGCCGCCCAATGTTGGGCAAGTTCATGGCGGAGGTTTACTATGCCTACCAAGCGCTTAAGATCCGAGTCCCAACAAGGCCATTACGGTTAAATGAGATCAGCGTGCAACGTTCAGATACGACAAGCAAAGCCTGGATATAGTTGAACACTTCAGTCGAGTGCCATAGCCCCTAAGGACGCAAGTTCTAAGCGTCAAAGGCAGCAAGGTGTTGTCAAGGCCAAAGACTCCAGGCTCGTAAGTCTTGCTGGCGCTACCAAATCTGATGACGCCAAGGGAAAGACCCACGACAGCGTCAGCAACAAAAAGACCGATGGTTACGTCAAGGCAGTGCCCCTCGACCCGTCTGAACCATCCAAGACGGTTAAGGTTGGGACCAACCTCAACCGCAAATAGGAACTCATGCTCGTCACCTTCCTCCAAACAAACCAAGACGAGTTCACATGGCAACCGTCTGATATGCCTGGGTCCCCAAGGAGGTGATCGAGCATAGACTGGCTGTTAAACCCGATGCCAAACCTGTGGTGCAGAAGCAGCGAAGATCTGCGGAAGACAGGAAGCGAGCCATCCAGGAGGAGGTCGATAAGCTCCTAAATGCGGGCTTCATTCGAGAAGTACGTCATCCTACATGGTTTGTGAATCCTGTCCTCGTCAAAAAGACGAATGGCAGATGGAGAATGTGCGTTGACTTTACCGACCTCAACAAGGCTTACCCCAAGGATCCTTTTCGTCTCCCGCACATCGACCAGATGGTCGACTCTACGGCAGGCTCAATCGGCACGAAAAAAGAGATGATGACGATGTGTGAATCTCTGCACACCCTTCTGCCCGCATTAAATACGCCCATACTCGCCGTTTCAAATTTTGAATGGTTTTTTAACTCTACTCGGAGTCGGGTGTCGATCAATTGAGTTCTTTAAATCTTTTTTGTTCTAGCCTCGAGTGCGGTTAGCCACAGGACGCTTGACCCGACTAAGCTTCCACTCAATACTCGAGAAAGGATTCGTTCATACTCGATTCTTTCGATCATGAGCCTGATCTACTTTACTCGACCAAGCTTAAACTTGGCAGTACTCGAGTGGGTGCTTATGAAAACCTCTCCTCCGGAGTAGAGTTAGGGGGCTACTATCAAATATCTAACTATGGGATATATGCGCATAAGGAGTACATCATATACTGAAAAGGTATATACGAAGCATATTCAGCAGCTCCAGATATCGCGGAACCGAATCAGCGGTACCTGATACACCCGAAATCAAAGAACTACAATAACGAGAACTAGACACGAATAAGGAATTACGAGCAACACGGAAGGCAACAACAGAGGAGTTACTCGATGACTTGACCTCTAGGATAGATTAGATCCAATCAACTCCTTGTAATAGTCTTAGCCAACTTGCTTATACTCGGGATCATCAATACAAGACAGCAACACCCCCACAGGACGTAGGGTATTACTCCAATAGGAGACCCAAACCTGTATATATCGTTTTGTCTCTCTTCGTGATTAACCCCTACTCTCGAAGGTACCCAATCAATTTACGGACATATTGTCAGGAACTAATCTTCAACAATATTGCATTTGACAAATTGAATCTATCCATTATGATTTAACTATGTCGTTGGTGTCATGGATTGGTAGTAGTCTTGTTCATCACGAGGAGTCATCAAAAGAAGAATTGGCGTCAATTCCCATCCATACATATGCACTTATGCATTTCATATGGAGTTAAAGGCCGATCACCACCATTGTGTCGTGACTAGTACCAGTTCATAGAGTTGCATGAGGTTGGCATCATTTAGCACAAAAGGCTCAAATTGAGCTGCATCAATGTTTTCAAGTCATCCGATTAGTCACGATTAGTTGACGATTAATCGACAAATTGATCAGATGCCACTGACTAGGCACTACGACACAACTTGAGCGTCTAGATGGCTGGTTGGCCAACTAGTCGTCAATCAATCACGATTAGTCGTCTAGACCGTCTAGACAAGTCATAGACGACTTGTTGGAACTGGGAATCTAGGCTTGTTTCGGTGGCCCAGTAGGGTTTCATGAGCCCATAGCCCCATATATATACCTCCTCCTCTGGGCTTGTGAGGAAGATTTTATCTCGTTGATGTCTTAAAGAGTTATATGGCGTGACCATGTCGTGAGTAGTCTTTTTCCTACTCATATCAAGTTTATGAATCTTATATTCTCCTGACTGTGATGTTATGCCAGTTATACACCAAAAATTAGAGGAGGTGATGCGGAAATTTTGTATTTTCAACTAAAATATGCTAGTCGTAGCGTAGGACGTTACAACCCCCCCCCCCCCCAAACTCATGGAGATCAACCACACTGAGTTTGGAGAGAGAACATATGCTAAGATGTATTCTGAGCCTTCGTGAAGAAATCAACCAACTGAAGCTCTGAAAAAACATATCGAAGAGCAATAACCTCATCTTATACCTGCATCTGTGTGTAAGAAGCATCAAGACCAATACGCTTGGTGAGCTCATGCTTCACCGGATCTTGAGCAATACTAATAGCACATGTATTATCGAAGTAAAGAGGAGTAGGTGCAGGAGGCGAGACACCAAAATCCTCAAGTAACCACAGTAACCAACTGAGCTCCACTTTAGTCATCTTCTGTGTGTTTTGCGTTATCTTCATGGGACTATTTCTCATCATCTCTTTTTTCCATGTTCCAGCTATTTACACCGGCGCTGGCGCACCACGCCAAGCGGCCCGACGCGAGAGGCGGGATGGCCGAATCTGGTAGCCGCCCGGTTAGATCTAGCGGCAGATCGGTCGGAGCGGCAGCAAGGCAAGCGGAGGAACCAAGGCGACAACAGGGCGGCAAAGCAACCAGGGCAACGGCAAGGTGTGCGGGGAAGCCGAAGCAGCGTTGGACAGGCAGAGTAGCAGACACCAACGAGGCGGGCAGCAAGCCAGCGAGTAGATGAACACTGACGAGAAGAGAGAGACGGTGGGTGGACTACATCTAGATTGGAACACGTTGGTGCGTCCAAAAAAAATCTAGCTCTAATATCATGTTACAAATAGCAACTTGTATTACCTAAAGGCAATAGGTTAGTATATATACATGTACATATGAGCAATATGCAGAAAACCCCTTATAAGATAGGGATATTCTCAGGCACAATAAAACAAAATATATCTCTAACACATAGCATCCAAGAGGCAGCAAAACACATATTTGCTCTTTGCAAATTAACTCACATCTTTGATTTTAACAGAACTTACAGCTTATGTTACCAACCAGCGCAAGTTCAAGGGAATTAGTTGTCTCTAACATGCCATGTATCAAGTTTTAATTGGACATTTGAATGATATAAGCAGAACACCCTGCATAGGAGCCTGAATAGAAGTACGTTTACCATTGGGATACGAAAGTTCATCTTTCCCTTTCAAGTGTCCAAAAGAAAGGAGATATCATACCTCTCCATTCACAAAAAGACTAGACCATGTACCTTGCAAAGCCTTGCATAACTCCTACATGCAAACAGTTCACAGTGCTAACAGCCATCAAGAGCCAATTCCAACAGAAGAATCCGCATCAAAAGCCCAGTGTAAAATACAATGTCATGCCCACTCCCATCCTAGCAGGCATTGCAACCCTTATCACCAATACAGGAACGTACTCATCACCAAAAGCATTTCCAATCCCTAGAACTAGCAGCCTTTCCCTCCACGCGTATGCACAGATCAATCCCCATGGACGCCACCCAATCGCCACCCCGCGTAGACCAAACAACCCCACGCCCTGCCACCCCGCTCGCCAGATCAACACAGACAAGCAATCAATCAATCACCCACCCGCCCAATCTACCGTACGACCCAAACAATCAGGCAATTCCGTCCAGACACGACTCCCGGCGGTACACCCAAGATGCGCCGCCGCCGCCGCGGTATCGAGAGCGACGCACCGCTTCCTCCGCAGGAGCACGCGCATCCACCCTCCAGACACACACGGAGACCACAGCACGAACACCCCCGCGCGGAAGCAGCACCATCGAAGAGAAACAAATCCAACGGTACGAAGGAAGAGACTGTGTCGTACCTCGAATCGACGGCAGCGGCGGCAGCGGATCGCCGGACCCTAGCAGCCGGAGGAAACCCTAGGCGGGGATATTTTTGGGGAAGCGGAGTGGAAGAGCAGAGAGAAGGTGCGAGGAAAAAGAAACGGGGGTGCGTTTTTGTAATTTCACGGGCGTGGCCGGCGCTGTGGGAACCAGCAGTATGAAAAGGGGACGGAACAGAACGTTGGGCTGTACCGCCTTAAATTGGGTAATTCCTCCGCGGTTATTAGATAGTAATAGGACATGTGGGTCTAGGTACAGTAGGTTCCATATATGATGGGTTTGGTTTGAGTTTTATTTTTTGTTTATGGGTTTGTCTGAATTAGGTTAGGTCGGGTTTGAGTTTTAATTTTTATCCGGGAACCCATCCGATCACTCGAAATTCATTCAACTCTACTGGTTTGCTCTCCAGCCTAACCTAACTTCCCCTCAGCCCATTTAACCCTAGCCTGCCCACCCCTCCGTCTTCCCTGCTCCCTACCCCCTCGGACCTCTCGCCCAGTCGGCACCCCTCCTGGACGGCCTCCCCGCCTAGCCATCGCTCTATGTCTACCTTCCCACCCCGGCCTCTCCGCCTGGCCCTGTCGCCGTCCTTCCTCGACCCTTCTATGGCTCCGCGTCATTACCACCCCTCCGCCTTTCCAAGCCGGCGCCGCAGCTCCGCTCTTCCATGCCACCCTCTTCGCACCAGTGCTGCTCCTCTAGCCTCTCCGCGCCGACGGCGCCCCTCCGCCCTTTTCGCGTTAGCCCCCCCCCCCCCCCCCCCGTCTGGCCTCCCTACGCCCGACAGCCCCACTGCCTCTCCGCCCCGTCGCCAGGTCAGTGAAGCTCCCCAACCCGAAGGGCGCCTAGTGGGTGCAAGTTCGGGTTTTATTTTCCATCCATTTGGCATTTCGGGGTCGAGTCGGGTTAGGTCTCGTGAGTTTCGGGTCAGGTGTAGTTTTACTCCACTGGGCCTAACATGACATGTTGTCGTATAGAAGTCGCTTACTCTATCTAGCGAAGGTGTCTGGACAGGGTTTTTTTAAGTAATAGTGGGCGGGTCTCATGAGATTTCATCCCTACATAAACTGACAAACACACTTTTATGCTTTAGCCCCTGTATCTTTTATTCTAGATGTCATCTAAGTACAATACATAGGTTCCAACTAATGTTGGGAGGTCCCAAGCATCAGCGGAAGACTTGGAAAAAAAAGAAACTTTTTAGTAATACCTTTGTATGCATCGAAGACCCTAGCTACGTTAGATATTACTAAAACTAGAAGAGCTTCCCTTTATTCGCTTCACGTTAGACGCACATAGCTGAGAGGGCTTGTCAATAATCGATAAAGCCAATATCTAAATACTTATAATAAAGTAGAGATACATGGTCTCAATGTACATATCGAAGATATAGATAAGAGTTTTTATATACGTTCATACCTCCATTAGGATAATAGTGATATGTCCTATCTTACCTTGATTAATCTTAAGAAAAGATAATTACAATTAGGGGTATACAGATCTAATCATAAGACTCTAGGCGAAATCTCTCGTATTCTATGTCTGGAAGCCCTAGTCGGATGAATTCACCATAGTATGACGTGTTGTGGATCTTCGATGGGTATTTGTGGTTCCTACCTAATTAGGCTTGCTTTGTGCTTGAGATCTTGCGTCTAGACTTGCTTGGAATCGAATTGGCGTCTCTTAACTCTAATTGGGATGCCTAGAATGTACCCCCTCCCCCTCCTTATATAGTTGGGGTGAGGTAGTCGTATCCTACTTGGATATCTCGAGCGTAATCATCTTGAATTGTACTTCTTCCAGATATCTAGAAGATTCTTTTCTAATGCGAGGATAAAGTCCGTATCGAATATGATCAGTTGTCGGTAATATCGGCACATGCCTTATTTACCCCCTAGCTGTATGAAACCTATTGTATCGGGTTAAGGATATACGCATGGTTGATACCCATTATGGATATATTGTAAATATATAATTATTAATTACACATTCCTCGCTAGGGCCCGTACTACTTGCCTAACCCTTCGCTCTGACCTTCAAGTGCCGGCAGGCACGCCTAGGAAGAACACTTCCCAAAGAAATGAGAGAGGTAATTTAAATAAAGCTTTAGGAGGCCACAAAAATCCTCTTCCCATCCCCCATGCCATGCCTGGTCTAGGACTTGTTTAAATGGGACGGGTTTGCCAACCCGATCCACATAGAAAATGTCATGGAAAACGTCATGTGTACCACTATTCTATGGTCGACCTCCACAGCCAAATCCCATGGCATGTCTCTCCACCCACCGCATGTCAACATCTAAGTTCAACTTTCTCGACTCCACCTTCAATGTTCGTTTACCACTGCCTAAAGCTAACCCTCATCGAGACCTCTGCCACCTCCCATCCCCGCCTCACAAGTAACCTCCCATAGTAGCGACCAGCATCACGGTTGCCCTCCCCACAATCACCGGCCATTTTTCACTGCCTGCAATCGAAGACGATCTCACTACCTCACCGCTTCACCATCCACCATCTACCCCTTCACCCT
Source organism: Phragmites australis (assembly GCF_958298935.1). Taxonomy (NCBI): domain Eukaryota; kingdom Viridiplantae; phylum Streptophyta; class Magnoliopsida; order Poales; family Poaceae; genus Phragmites; species Phragmites australis. The sequence goes on along the minus strand of NC_084936.1, from coordinate 12,120,412 downwards.
AACTCATTTGGTGCTCGCACCCACCACTAACCCTATCCACAACCCTCATCCTTGCTGACAGTTGGCAGCACCACTGCTGCCACCACCTCCCACGATTAAACTAGTCACCTCCCATGGCCATTCCTCTAAGCCCACACCCCCACCTCACTCTGATGACCCCTAGATGAACAATAATACTAACCTTAACCTAAACCAGATAGCATCGCTGAATGTACTTGATGTCGCCTAGAGGGGGGGTGAATAGGCGTTTCTGAAATTTAAAACTCAGCAGCGGATTAAGACAGAGTTTGGATACTCCGGTCAAGTCCAGATACTCCGGTGTTCGGAGTATCCGGTCTTATCCAGATTATCCAGCCTATACAGATATGCGAAATCGAAATGAATCTAAGCAAGTCTACTTGAGTCTAAGTGTTACCATATGTTCTAATAGATGTATGATGACCTTATCAATAACACCCTGCAGTATAACACTCACAAACAATAGGATTTGGGAAAATCCCCAAAAACAACAAGAACAAGTAAAACTTGCAAAAAAGTAAAGGAGACAAAGGATTTATCCCGAAGTTCAGTCACCTCACTAAGAAGTGTCTACGTCTCCGTTGAGGATCTCACAAAGAGTCGGGTCTCTTTCAACCATATCCTCCCCTAGCGATCACAAAGATCAAGCTAGGTGTTCTTACTTAACTCAACGGGTGATTATAAACTTCCCGTGGCACTCCACAATTCTTGGGTACTCTACGGGCGATGCCTTGTCGTCTACGAGCACGAGGCTCCAAGAGAAAAACATCACAAATGAAAGCTTGACGACGAACTCAATAGTCAAAGATTGGATTTTGGTTCACTAACTCAAATCTCTCTTCCAAACCCTAACTCTCAAATCTTGCAATAATCTAAGCACTAGAGAGGTTTGGAGGGGCTCTTGAATGCTTTGGGAGGCTTTGTCAAGAAGTAGCTCAGCAGCAACAGCAAGCATTTAATGCAAAGAGGTGAGGGAGTATTTATAGCATTCTCTCAAAAACTAGCCGTTACTGTTCTGGTTGACTAAACCCGGAGTATCTGGTGTACACCGGAGACTCCGGGTGGTATTTCAAACGAAGCCTAGAATAATGTCAGAACTAGCTGTTACAATTTTGTTGAACTGACCCGGAGTATCCGGTGTACACCGGAGACACCGGAGACTCCGAGTGACACTTAAACGCCGCACAGAACAGTCCCAGAGACTTGCCGAAGTCTCTGGCCTCTCCAGATACCGGAGTATCTGGTGTACCCCGGAGACTCCAATATTTTTAAAAATAAATTGAACCGAGACTCTCTGGCAGAGTCTCACTCGGAGACTCCGGCCAAAAACACCAGGTACCAGAGTATCCGGTGTATACCGGAGACTCCGGACATTTTTTAAAAAAATCGAAACCGAGACTCTCTGGTGGAGTCTCACTTGGAGACTCCGGACTATCCAATGTATATCGTAGACTCCGGACTCAGAACAACTTAGTCTATTTCCCGGTGTCCGTAGGTGAATGTGTCTCTCAACTTTTGGTTCTAAGATGTCACTTTGAGCACTGAGACACCATCAAAACTATCAATATCATCCCTCTTGATAGTATGGCTTTTCTAAACTCAATTTCAAAAATAAAATTAAATTAAATCCTATTGAGTTCTACAAACCGCTTATCTTTTCTTTTTGAGGGATGCTAACATCGTATAACTTCACCAATGGAACTAAAACCTGTTCATAGCTTCAATAAACTCATTAGTCCCTTAATCGTTTTTGTCATCAATTAGCCAAAACCCACTTAGGGAGCCTAGATGCACTTTCAATCTCCCCCTTTTTGTGATTGATGACAACACGATTAAATCTTACAAAAGATAATTGAATTTAAAGATTTTGAATTCTAGAATATACGGTGAGCTCCCCCTAAATCTATGCATTGATTAAGAATTTGATTTGAAATCAAATGCACATATTTACAAGAAAATTTTGCAATAGCTCCGTGTATATCCTAGGATCCGTGGGGTGCAAGTGTGTGTGAACATGAATATCCATGATGCATATGGCAAGATGTATCACTCAATCTAAAAAAGAGAAACAAACATTACATAACAAACTTGAAATTGCATCACACTAACATAAATTATCTTACAAATTTAAAGTTACCACTAGCACACCCCACATGGTTCATCACAATTATTACATAGGTCTTAATGTCCAACGGAGACAAAACGAAACGATTGCAAGATTGAAACTGGTGGAGACAGAATAGATTGGCTGACTCAGAGTATCCGGTGTACTCTGGATACTCTGGTAGGGAGCAAAAACAGCAGACACAGAAACACTGAAATCTCTCTCCCATTGGTATCATGCACAAAAAAGAGAAGAGAAGCACGATGAAAAACTACTCATTTCCTGCCTCATAGATCTCATCTCCATCATCGTTGTCTCCGTTCCCATCATCGTCATCATCATTGGAGGAACTCGCTCCATAGACCTCTTCCTCTTCAGATGAATCATCAACTTGTTGGGCTTGTGAACTCTCCGCAGCAGCTTGGGCTTCATCATACCATGCTCAAGGGTTCTCAAACTCAACTTGCTCACTCTCTTTTTCTTCGGAAGCAATTGGAGAACAAGGCGGCTCAAGATTCATATATGCATACATAGCCTTTTGCTTCTTCTCCATCTTCTTTAACCTTGCATTTTGCTCTTTGATTTTTGTTGCATTGTGAATGCAAACGTTGAAGATAGCCTTGAGAGCACTTTTGATAAAAGAAGATCCATGTGAGGGAGCACGCCTTAAAACGGTCTTTCTAACACTTGGGGCAACATGAGGTGGAGAAGGTGAAGGAGAAGGAGCCTTAATGCTCAACGGCCTCATCCGATAAGGCTCATGCTTGATCTCTTTAACAAAAATTTTCTTGGTCACCCTCTCAATTAAGAACATGATGTAAGGAGCATATGCACAACTCTTGATGGGAGATTTAGATGTGAAAATGATTTCTTCCCAAAGAAAATCAGCAACACTAAATGGTGCATGATCATTTGATATTGCGGCAAGAAGGTTTCTTGATATGCTTTGCACCGAAGTGGCATCTCCACTCTTGGGGACTAAAGTGAGGCGAAACAAAGAGTTCCACTTGTAAAACGGCTTCAACCCAATAAGCTTGCCAAGTTCCACCTTTCCATGATTCATATACATAAAGGCTAATTCTTCCAAAGAGAGTTGATGCTCATTATGAATTTGATCCTTCTGAGTGTCACGAGCATCAAACTTGAAGTGATGAGCAAAAGCTCGATAGCTCACTTTGTACTTCTCTCCCTCTGTCATCCAATACATAGATGGATTCTCTGCACAATCATACCAAACGGTGGAATAAAACTGAGCCACCACCTCTTCACTCCAATCATACTTGAGAGCCACAATATTTTTCACCTTTTTATGCTCACAAGCTGCGATCACCTCATTGAAGATTGGATCATCCTTTTGAGCCATGTAGTCCCAGTCAATTCATTGCATATGAGTGATTGGCTTCTTCTTTGTAAGAATTACCGTCTCATAAAAGTCTGATTGGAAGTCATTCCAGAAACGATAATCCGTCACATTCTTCTCATAGTCATATGGGTTAACATGTCTCTCAGATTTCACCTCCGAAGCATTCTTCATATAGTTGACTGTTTGCTTTGGCATCTCAAAAGCTGTGGTTTTCTTAATAGGCTTATGAAGCTTTAAAGGGCATATCACCACATTTTCTTCTTGCTCTTCCTCAATATCATCCCGGGAGTGCCCGAACTAATGCCCATAGCTATACCCTTGCCTCTCTCTTCTCTTGTAGGCAAGGTTTCTCTACCTCTTCCTGCTGTAACTGGTGTTGTTCCCTTTCCACTTCCTGTTCTCCTTCCTCTCACTACTTGATTCTTGGTTCTCCCATGAGCCACATTTGCACTTGTTAGCCCTTCATCAACTATCCCCTCATCAAACTGAATGCCACGCCCAGTTGCTTCGGGTGATTTGACCTTCTTCACAACCTTGCGGACACGCTCACCACTTCCATGTTCACTGCCACTATCCTCTGGTTGCGGCGGAGCATTTTGACCTTGAGCTTGATGGTCGCTCTTTTGCTTTTTCTTCCTTTCAAAAGCATGACCTTGTACATATCTATCTTCTCCCATATTAAAGCTCCTGAGATACACAAGAGAAACATGCTTTGAGATTGAGAGAAGATTGCACGAGGATTAACATAGATGATTGTAAGGTTGCTGGAAAAATTGGACAGGGCAGGAGTATCCGGCCTACCCCGGATACTCCGGGTAGCCCGACTCCGAGACAAAATTTTAGGGTTTGAGAGATTTAGCCGGGACATTGCAAAACCCTTAGAGACATGAGTTCTAAGAAGGATAAAGAGCATATTGACCAAAGGGAATCGAATCTAGATGAAAGCATTGAGAGATCGAGTGATTCTTCAAGAGTTTACCTTTTTTGGGCAAAAGAACCACAGAGAGTTGATCCACAGAAAGGACCGGAGATTCTGGTCTTGGGTTGGTGGTGAATCGATGAAGACACCAAAAATCCTTGGTCAAACTTAGAAATCGCCGGAGGAAGTTCTTTGTGGAGAGAGGGTTGAAAGAATGAATGTGTGGTAGAAAGAAGGCAACTGCTCGGGTAGAGGAAGGTTAAAAACCTGGGAGGCCCAGAGACTCCAGCCTGGTCCGGAGACTCCGGTGATGACATATCCCAGATACTCCGGCCTAGCCCGGAGAGTCCGAGTTCTGTCAACTCGACAGAACTCAGCATACTCAGAGACAGTACTAGGTACCTGGACATTCTGGTACCTGGAACTTTGATAGAATTGGAAGTTTGAGCTGAGATTCGATGGGAAGTTTCGGGAGATGAATTGTTGGACATATAAGACATTTTTGCCACTTGTGATCAGCCAACAAATATCGTTATATAACTATGATCACAAGTAGCAAATTATGATCGTAAGATCAAAAAATCAATTTTTTTTAAAAAAATAGCACACAAAATGCATTTTTGCAAACTTCTAGCTATTAAAGCTATAAAACTACAACAATCAAATGTATGCAACAGTTCAAGTAACGTTGCGAGAATCTAAGATATTTAACTAACTTCTCAACTCGCAAAACCTTTGCCCATCTAGTGGTTTTGTGAGGATATCGGCTAGTTATTTTTCAGTTCTCACATGACGAATATCGATATCCCCTTTGGTTGAGTGGTCTATCAAGAAATGGTGTCTAATGTCTATATGTTTGGTTCTTGAGTGTTGTACGAGATTGTTGGCTATTTTGATGGCACTCTCATTATCACACAAAAGTGGAACTTTGGTCATGTTGTAGCCATAATCTCTCAAGGTTTGCCTCATCCATAGGAGTTGAGCATAACAAGCTCCTGCAGCAACATACTCGGCTTCAGCGGTGGATAGGACTGCGGAGTTTTGTTTCTTTGAAGACCAAGATACTAAGGATCTACCCAAGAATTGGCAAGTCTCCGAGGTACTCTTCCTATCCACTTTACAACCGGCATAATCAGAATCCGAATAGCCGATAAGGTCAAAGAATAACCCTTTAGGATATCATAAGCTAAGGTAAGATGTATGAACCAAATATCGAAGAATTCTCTTAACAACCACTAAATGACACTCTTTTGGAGCAGCTTGAAATCTTGCACACATGCACACACTAAGCATAATATCAGGCTTAGATGCATAAAGGTAAAGTAAAGAACTAATCATAGAGCAATATACCTTTTGATCCACGACCTTGCCATCTTCATTGAGATCAAGATGACCATTTGCTTGCATGGATCTCTTGATGGGTTTGGCATTCTCCATATCAAATTTCTTGAGCATATCCTTCATATATTTGGTTTGACAAATGAAAATCCCTTCCTTGAGTTGTTTGATTTGAAATCCAAGAAAGAACTTTAACTCTCCCATCATTGACATCTCAAACCTCTTTGTCTTAATCTTATTAAATTCTTCACAAAATAGGTTATTAGTAGAACCAAATATAATGTTATCGACATATATTTGGTAAACAAATAAATCATTATCAATATTTTTAGTAAAGAGAGTAGAATCGGCTTTGCCTATTTGAAAGTCCTTTTTAACAAGAAAATCCCTAATGCATCCATACCATGCTCTAGGTGCTTGCTTAAGCCCATAGAGCGCCTTATGAAATTTATAGACACGAGAAGGATACTTAGGATCTTCAAATCTTGGTGGTTGCTCCACATATACTAATTCGGAGATTGATCCATTTAAGAAAGCGCTTTTCACATTCATTTGATATAGCTTGAAATCATGGTGAGTAGCATAAGCTAATAATATACAAATTGACTCAAGCCTAGCTATGGAAGCATAAGTCTCACCAAAATCCAAACCTTCTATTTGTGTGAAGTCTTGAGCAACCAACCTTGCTTTGTTTCTTGTCATGATCCCATTCTCATCTTGTTTATTGCTAAAAACCCATTTGGTGCCAATTACGTTTTGGTTAGGTCTTTCTACCAACGTCCAAACTTCATTTCTCTTGAAGTTATTCAACTCTTCTTGCATGGCCATCACCCAATCCGGATCTCTAAGAGCATCTTCTACCTCAAAGGTTCCAAAGAGGAAACAAAGGAGTAATATTCACAAAAATTTGCAATTCTAGAATGAGTAGTTACCCCTTTTGTATATCACCAAGTATGTTGTCCAGCGGGTGGTCTCTTTGGATACTTTGATGAACACGTGGGTGTGGCACTTGTGATTGTGGTTGAATGTCTTCCACTTCATCATCATCTAAGAATTTGTTAGAGTCATCATGAGCTTGATCTTGGTCTTGAAGTTGATTTTCACCTTGATCTTGAATTGATGTTGATGGCTCTGCTAGAGTTGATGAAGATGGTTGAGTTTGATCATTTTGAGTCACTTGTTGCTCTTGGGGTTCTTGAGGTTTGATTTCACCAATTGCCATCTTCTTGATTGTTTCGCTTGTAATTTCTTCATCATCTAAAACATTAGGATCAATTTGCTACACTTGGGAGCCGTTAGATTCATCAAATGTCACGTCCGGTGCAATTTCAACATAACCGGAGGTTTTATTAAAAACACGATAGGCATAGGCATTTGATCCATAACCAAGCATAAAACCTTCATCTACTTAGGAGAAAATTTAGAACTCTTTGCTTTCTTATTCAGAAATAGAGCATTTGCTACCAAAGACTTTTATGTATGAAACATTTGGTTTGTTACCGGTTAGGAGCTCATAAGCGGTCTTCTTCAAGATCTTGTGGAGATATAACCGGTTGATAGCATGGCATGCGGTGTTGATTGCCTCTGCCCAAAATTGATCCGACACCTTGTATTCATCAGGTATTGTCCTTATCGACTCTATGAGAGTTCTATTCTTCCTCTCGACAACCCCATTTTGTTGAGGGGAGTAGGGTGCCAAGAACTCATGCTTGATCCCTTCTTCATGAAGGAAATCTTCAATTTGAGTGTTCTTGAATTCACTTATGTTGTCGCTTCTCACTCTCTTGATCTTTACTTCAAATTCATTTTGAGTTCTTCTCACAAATTTTTTGATTATGGCTTGAGTTTCACTCTTATCATGCAAAAAGAATACCTAAGTAAAACGGGAATAATCATCAACAATTACAAAGCCATATTTGTTATCACCAATGCTTATATAGGCGATTGAACCGAATAAATCCATGTGAAGAAGCTCCAATGGCCTTGTTGTCGTCATCACATTTTTGGCGGGGTGAGGTGCTCTAATTTGCTTCCTGGCTTGACATGCACTACAAATTCTATCTTTCTCAAAAGTGACATTTGTTAGTTCTAGGATGTGCTCTCCCTTTAGAAGTTTGGACAAATTTCTCATGCCAACATGAGCTAGTCGGCGATGCCATAGTCAACCCATGCTAGACTTCGCAATCAAGCAAGTTGTAGGTCTCACTTCATCCGTTGAAAATCAACGAGATAAAGTTTACCCTTCAACTTGCCGGTGAAGGCTATTGAGGCGTCCTCCCTTCTAGAGACGGTCAGACCTTCATTGGTAAAAAAACAATTGTAACCCATATCATATAATTGTGACACAGATAGCAAATTGTAACTAAGAGATTTAACTAACAAAACATTTGTGATAAAATTATCTTTGGAAATAGCAATTTTACCTAGACCAATTACCTCTCCTTTGCCATCATCTCCAAATGTGATATTCTCATGTGAACCACTATCGATCACCCAACTTGATCCACCAGAGGAATAAGCCTACAAAACAAGTTTATGCTTTTATTTTGGGTATCCAAATTTGTCTGGGTCCTTTAGTGTTAGTCATAAGCATCTTTGGTACCCACATATTTCTTTTCATAATTCTATCTTGTGTGCGGGGACTAACATATAGAGCATCCACTTTACCACGGTGGTTTCTCTTAAACATATAAGAAGCATAAAAGCTAGATTGAGAAGCATAGCCCTTTGATTTCTTGACTTGTGTGATGGAATTATTTTGCTTGCCTCCCTTGACAAACCTAAGGTACTCCATTCCATTTATCATCATACACCCATTTGGCTTGCTTGTGTATTGATCAAATCCAAGCCCTCTCTTTTGCTTGTTGTCTTTAACTTGAATGGTCTTGTATAGGGCATCTTTAAATTTGTAGGTCTTGATGCACTCATACTTAACTAAAGCTTTAAGCCTTTTATTATCTTTTTGTAATGCTTGCAAAGATTCAACATTAGTAGCACAAGCATTTATATCAACATTAAAGCAACGAGAGCCACCATTTCTAGTGGAAGCATTAGAGAGCAAGTTTGCATTATTAGAGTTGGGTGAGCTATTTTTGAGGGTATCAATTTGTACTTCAAGAATTTTATGATTTTCACTCAAACATGACAATTTCTCTTGAAGTGTGAAATTGCTATTCTCAAGACTAGCAATTGAGGAGTTGGCCAAATCAAGATCTTTGGACCATTTCTCTTCTTTCTCCTATTCTTTAGCAAGGAGCTCCTCGAGTTCAAGGTTTCTCTCATTTTAAAGGATGAACAAGTCTTCTTGTCTCTCAAGGGTTCCCTCAAGACTCCCTATTGTTTCCATCAACACTTTTAGCTTTGACATGACATCCTTATTTAAACCTTTAAGCAAAGACTCACAATCATCATCACTATCACTATCACTATCATTATCTAGGAGCATGGATTGTGATTTTACCTTGCGGCCTTTAGCCATGAAGCACTTGGAGGAGTCGTCATCGCTCATTTCGCCAAAGGTGTTGGTGTAGACTTGCCAATGACGATTGTGGCAACCCCTTCATCATCGGAGTCGGAATTGGAATTCCACTCCTCTCCAATGTGTGCTTGACCCGAGTACTTCTTCTTGTGGGTCTTGTACTTGTCTTTCTTGAATGGCTTGCTTTTCTTTTCTTCTTTGTCTTTGCCCTTCTTCTTGTTGTGGCAATCGGCAATGAAGTGGCTAACTTCGCTATACTCATAGCACGCCCTCTTGGATGTTCTTCTCTTGGGCATATCCCTCTTGTATTTGCCATAGCCACTCTTTTGCATGAATTTCTTAAACCTCTTCACAAATAATGCCATTTCTTCATCTTCCGAGCTCTCATCTTCACTTGAGCTAGATTCTTAAACTTGTTTGCTCTTGCTTACCTTGAATGTAATTTCCTTGTTTTTGGAGGTGGAGCTTTGCTTGGCATGACTCTTTACTTCTTTTGCTTCCTCCTCCATGAGCTCATGGGCAAGAATCCTCCCGAGCACATCACTCGGTGTGAGCCTCTTGTAATCTCTTCTTTCTCAGAGGAGTGTCACCAAAGTGGGATTTCTAGGTGCAAAAGCTCTAAGAAATCTCGTCACCACCTTGTGATCATCAATATCTTCATTCCCAAGCCCTGTTAGTTTGTTCACAAGCACCATCATCCTATCATACATAGCTTGAGGAGTCTCATCGTCCTCCATAACAAACCTTCCCAACTTGCCTTCAAGCAATTCAATCTTGGACTCTCTCACACTTGTGGTGCCTTCATGAGCAACTTGAAGAGTGTCCCATATTTGCTTGGCCTCCTCAAACCCATTAACCTTGTTGAATTTCTCGGGGCTCAAGGCACCAAGCAATACATTTGCGGCTTGTGCATTGCGATGAAGATTTTGCTCTTGTTCGGGAGTGAGCTCTTTGTCTTCATCCGACAACTCAAAAACTGTACAAACGATCTTCCAAACACTTGGATGAAGAGATATTAGATGCAATTTTATTTTGTCTCCAAGCGGCATAATGTATACTATCAAAATATGGTGCACGCCCGGAAGGTATGGAGGTGTAAGAGTTAAAAGAATTTAAACGATCGTAATTGAATGGTATTTCATTTCCCTTACCATTACCACTACCTTCGTCATTCTTCGACGGATCATCTTTGGAAGACTTCGGGCTCCGGTTGTCTTTTGGACCTTTCGCCCTGGATGTCGACATCGAGAAATCTCCAAGCGGTGAAACTTTGTAGGAGGGTTGGCTCCGATACCAATTGAATGTACTTGATGTCGCCTAGAAGGGGGGTGAATAGGCGTTTCTGAAATTTAAAACTCAGCAGCGGAATAAGACAGAGTCTGGATACTCCGACCAAGTCCGGATACTCCGGTGTCCGGAGTATCCGGTCCTATTCGGATTATCCGGCCTATACAGGTGTGTGAAATCGAAATGAATCCAAGCAAGTCTACTTAAGTCTAAGTGTTACCACATGTTCTAATATATGTATGTTGACCTTATCAACAACACCCTGCAGTAGAACACTCACAAACAATAGGATTTGGAAAAATCCCCAAAAACAACAAGAACAAGTAAAACTTGCAAGAAAGTAAAGGAGACAAAGGATTGATTCCGAAGTTCGGCCACCTCACTAAGAAGTGCCTACATCTCCGTTGAGGAGCTCATAAATAGCCGGGTCTCTTTCAACCCTATCCTCTCCTAGCGACCACAAAGATCAAGCTAGGTGTTCTTACTCAAGTCAACGGGTGATTACAAACTTCCCGTGGCACTCCACAATCCTTAGGTGCTCTACGGGTGATGCTTTGCCGTCTAGAAGCACAAGGCTCCAAGAGAAAAAGATCACAAATGAAAGCTTGATGACAAACTCAATGCTCAAAGATTGGATTTTGGTTCACTAACTCAAATATCTCTTCCAAACCCTAACTCTCAAATTTTGCAATAATCTAAGCACTAGAGAGTTTTGGAGGGGCTCTTGAATGCTTTAGGAGGCTTTGTCAAGAAGTAGTTCAGCAGCAACAACAAGCTTTCAATGCAAAGATGTGGGAGAGTATTTATAGAATTCCCTCAAAAACTAGCTGTTACTGTTCTGGTTGACTAAACCCAGAGTATCCGGTGTACACCGGAGACTCCGGATGGCATTTCAAAATGGAGCCTAGAACAGTGTTAGAACTAGCCGTTACAGTTCTGTTGAACTGACCCGGAGTATCCGATGTATATCAGAGACTCCATGTGGCACTTAAACTTCACACAGAATAGTCCCGGAGATTTGCCGGAGTCTCCAGCCTCTCCAGATACCAGAGTATCCGGTGTACCCTGGATACCCTGATATTTAGAAAAATAAATCGAACCGGGACTCTCTGGCGGAGTCTCACTCGGAGACTTTGGCCAAAAACACTAGGTACCGGAGTATCCGGTGTATACTGGAGACTTCGGATATTTTTTTAAAAAAAATCGAAACTGAGACTCTCTAGACGAATCTCACTCGGAGACTCTGGCCAAAAGCACCAGGTACCGGAGTATCCGGTGTATACCGGAGACTTCGGACTCAGAACAACTTAGTCTATTTTCCGGTGTCCGTGGGTGAATGTGTCTCTCAACTTTTGGTTCTAAGAGGTCACTTTGAGCACTAAGACACCATCAAAACTATCAATTGCATCCCTCTTAATAGTACGGCTTTTCTAAACTCAATTTCAAAAATAAAATAAAATTAAATCCTATTGAGTACTACAAACTACTTCCATTTTGGCAGATCTTTCTTGAAGCATGATGACTCACCCAGTAACCTCCGGGAAATCGGCTCGGGCAACGGGAGGCCGAGGCCTCGGGAAACTAAAACTCCCGGAGGCTCAGCCTCCGGGAGGTGTGACTCCAGAAGGTTGGGGCTTTGGGAGGCCAAGGCCTCGGGAGATCGAGCCTTTGGGAGGCTGAGCCTTCGGGAGGCAGGGCTCTGGAAGGCCGGGGCTTCGGAAGGCGGAGGCTTCGGGAGACCGAGCCTTCGGGTGGCAGGGCTCCGGAAGGCAGAGGCTTCAGAAGGCGGAGGCTTCGAGAGGTCGAGCCTTTGGGAGGCCAGGCTGATTAAGCCAAGGGGCCATCGGGGGTCCTTGATAACGACCCCCAACTGTAGCCCCTTGCGAGGGCGGCCAGCGGAGCAGTCGGGCCCGCGGTTCCTTCCAAGCAGGGCCTTCAGCGGTCCCTGGCTTGTGGTTGATGGCTCGTGGTCCAAGTACTGCTTTGCTTGTCTAGGACGGTTTGACTCGGGTGACAGAACGACATGCTGGATGACGTCGGTGATAGGGGGCATTGAATGCGCCCTGGGGAAAGGTGCAGCCTTGCCCTGTCAGGCGGGTGTGGGACGCATGTCATCTTGTCGTTGGGGGGTCAAGGGAGTCGGTTTCGCACCCCCATGAGTTTGGCCTGGCAGGCGAAAGGATAGCGCGTGCGCCCGCCGCCTAGGGGGGCAAGTTGCTCTCTATTTGTAGCTAGAGGGGGATTGCCTAGAGCAACCTTTTTGCCAACTCCTCGTTCTCATTTTCCTTTGTCTTCGCGTCTTTAGCTTTGCGCGACTCGTCCTTTGATCCCTGCTCTTCTCTCTCTCATAATCCAGCGCCTTTCGCCATCCCCTTGTGGTTTGTATGGCTAGCTTGAGTACCCCGAGTGAAGCCGAAACTCGGACGGCGGGGGAGATTACCGGAGTAGCCGCGGCGGGGGACCCTCAGGTGGCGCCGACTTTCCCGTCGCTGATGGGGCCACTGCCAGGATTGGAGCTTCGGCGTGCCAGCAAAAGTCACTCCCAGCAAACCACCACGCTGGGGGTGTATGTCATCGGTGATGAGGGGCTCGACCGGATGGTTAGGGAGGGGAAGATTCCCTCCCGAGCTATCGCTCGACCCCCGCTGGGCGAGGAGGTCCCAAAGGCCCTGGCCCATGAGGTTGTAGTGTTTGAGGCCTTCTTCGAGGTGGGCCTGGGTTTTCCCTCGGTGCCTTTGCTCGAGGAAGTGCTCCGCCACTTCTACGTGAAGCTTCCGTAGCTCCATGCCAACGCCATCGCCCGCCTGGCCACCTTTGAGTGGGCCATGCGGGTGGAGGGGTGCGAAGGGAGGGCTGATTTCTTTGTGGCCCTCCACTTTGCCAGCTGCCAGCCGAAGCTGATCAAGGTCGAGGGGACGAAGAGGCCCCTTAGCTTCGGGAGTGTCAACTTCCAGATACGACCGTAGTATCGCGATGCCTTCCCAGCGAAGGCCATTAATAGTCGGTGGTATAACGGCTGGTTGCAGTGGTGGTTCTACTACAACGTCGGCCCTGCATCGCCCCTTCGTTCCACGAACCGGGATATTGCGTATGTTCCGGAGCCGGAGATGGGGATTACGGATGACCAGTTCGTCTCACGGCTTGCCTCTCTCAGGAGGGTGGCCGAAAAGATGAGCATGCGTGACCGTGTAGAGGAGTTCACCATGTTGCGCGTTCGGCCCCTTCAAATGGGCTGGAACTGCGTCTTTGAGCAAGGTGCGAAAGAGTGGCCGAAGGTGTATTCCCCTTGTAGTTTGGTTTCTGATCTGCTGATGTGAGCCGTCTTTTTTCTTCCAGAGAGCTGCCTCCCGCTGGAGCACGCGGCGGAGATCGCGGAGGTGATCCTAGGCCCCCTACTCTCGCGGAGCGGGAGCGGCGGGTGGCCCTGGCACGGAACTGGGAGCGGTACAACCGTGTCTGCTTTTACCTCAGCGTGGGGGCTCCGGCATGGCGGGATCCTCCAGAGCCTAGGGCTGCTGGAAAACGAGCACGTGGAGCCCCCCAATACGTGCGAGGACGCTCCAAGTACGACAGCCTTCTGCCTTCGGAGGCTCGCATACCAGTTCGACGGCTGATGTGCCCCTGGTTCGCAAGAAGCGCCTAAGGCGGGTTGGGAGCATGAGTGACAAGTCCGGAGGCGAGGGCCAGGGTGGCGGCGATGACCAGGTTGGCGGCGATGACCGGGGGAAGGGTCGGGCCTCCCCGGATATTGCGGGTCACGGTTAGAGCCGACGGAGAGGCGTGGCCTCCGTGGACTATGACTTCGGTATCGTCGGCTTGGACGTTGAGGACATTACAAGCCCTCCTGTAAGAGGTTCGGAGGAGCTAGGTGTGATTTTCTTCGTTAGTCATATCCTGTTTTGGTCGTGCGCCGGGATCTTCATTTGTGTTTCTTTTTTGTAGCGACCCTCGAGGTGGATGCGTCCTTGACTCCACCCCCCGAGGCCCCCGAGGCTCAGCAGGGATCGAGGGCTCCTCCGGACGGGTCTCCAAAGGCCGTCCCGGGGGATGTGGCTTCGTTTCTGCGGGGCCTGAGCCAGCTGGTGACCTGCCCTTGGCGGCTAGTACTAGAGGCACCGTGCCCTCCGTCGAGGGTCCCTTTCGAGCGGTTGAGGGGAGCCCTGGCCTCGGGGTCTTGACCCCAGATGACTTCGTGCTGCGCCTGAAGGCGTCAAGGGCCTTTGCTCGGCCTCCTCTCTTCTCTGGAGTGGAGAGCTTGAGTGATCGTTGGCCCAGCGTCCTCTAGAGGAGCTGGAGGCGCGGTTGGTAGCGGCGGCCCTTCAAGTATTGGTTATGATTTGCCGGGTCCAGTGTTGGGTCCTGAGTATCTCATTCTATCTTTTTCCATCTTCCGTGGTGCCTTGTAGCAAGTAATTTTGATGAGGGCACTGGGAGGTGGAGGGCGCTAGGCTTTTGCTACGGGCCATGACGAGGTTGAGGACCATCACCAGGCCTTGGAAGAGGCTCGAAAGCGGGCGGAGTCTGTGGAGGGTCGTCTTCGGGAGGAGATGGTGCTACGCGAGCGTGTGGAGGCTGAAGCGCGGAAGGCTGCCGAAGATCTCCGGGAGGTGAGGGAGGTTGCTGATGCAGCCAACACAGCCCGTGTGTTTGCCGAGGGCAACGTTGACACCCTTCGGGCGGCAGTGGTAAATATGTGGTGAGAGCTGGAGGATGCTCGGGCATCGGAGGGGGCACTGTGTTCGCAGTGCCAGCAGTTAACGGTACTTGAGTTGGAGGTGGCCGGATTACCTCTGCTGCCTTGAGCGGCCTTGGGGCTCGGTGCCCGCCACTGCCCTTCAACTCGGAGGCGTCGGTTATGCCACTCTTCTGGTTTCGGTCCGCCGCGAAGGTCATGGTTAGGGCCGCGGAGGTCTATGCAAGGTCCAGCGCTCGTGTGGCCACTGCGCTTCAGCTGACCCTACTGCACCAGGTGGGGGTTGGTCCCCTCGAAGCACTGGAGTAGCAGGTGCCGGACTCCGTGGTTGAGGCCTTCCGGCCAGAGGCACCTCCGGCTAGAGCGTGACGTTGTGCTACATGGACTGTCAGGGGACTCCGGGTGCTTCGAGGGGCCTTTGCCCGAGTCCTTTGTTGCGAGGTCCGGTCCCTCACCCGAAGTTTACAGGCGCTTCGTGGCCCTCCGGAGGTTCTTCGTCTGGGGTTGTTGCCCTGCCGGAGCCGAGCGTGGATGCCCCGGAGGTGTAGCTCTGTCGTGGGTTGTCTTTGTTTTCTTTTCTTTCCTGGGGGGTGGGGGGCTCAAGTTTTAGCATGTTGATTACTCCCTTCTTCTTCATGTATATGGTCTTTTCTTTATTTGATGGAACCGCGCCTGTCTTCCTGTGGTTTGCCTATGTTGTTTGTGGAATGTCTGTGCCTATGAGTTTTAACCATAGTCCGATCTGCGTGTATAGGTATGGCGGCCCGAGGCTGGAGGAGGCCTTGTCTGTACCTTGGATAGTGCCTTTGGGGAGGGATCGAGTGCTCCGGAGCATCAGGGGCTACTTCGTTCGTTCGTCGGCGGAGTCATTTCGTTATGCCCCACGATTTCGAGGGGCGTATTGATCCACAGGTGGTCGCCAATGTCTTGGTTAAGGTTGAGCCGGAGGATCCCCGGTGTCCGCTTCGGATATATGTTTTACCGCAAGAGATGACTGGTGTGTGGCCCGAATAGCTCGGGAGGTTGTCGGCTCACGCTTCGTCCTTCCCTGGGGTTCTGATGGAAGAGTGCCCTCGGAAATTCTCGAGTCTATCTTGGGCGAGGTGAAGGTGGAGGAGTTGCAGGCCGTGGAGGCCTCGCCGGAGGGACAGGAGGAGGAAGAGCTGGACTTCTCGGCCTTCCACTCGTATCCATTCCCGGTAGATCCTTCGTCTTTCCGTGATCGAGTCTCTGTTTTGGGCAGTAGCTCTTCTTGCGGAGGGGGCTCATGTCGGCCTCTTGTGCGCAGTTGTCGGGGACGACTCTCAAGGTCCTGCGGTGCTTCCGAGAGGCATGGTGGTCGGGCACCCTTGTATTCCCGTAGTCGTACAGGGAGGCGTAGCAGGTTAGCCAGTTTGCTGGACATAGATTCAATGTACAGCGATTAGCTATATATGAAAAGGCTCTATGTTATGTATGTACAACTTGCATTGTGTTAGCTTATTTGTTTCTTTCTCTCTCTCTTTTTGTGATTGATCACATCGACGCTTCGCCTGTGCCCCTTATTCCAGCCTCTTCGCATCCTTCGGCTGCTTAGCGGCCACGAGGTGCGAGATTTCAAGGGGCATTGCGTTGCTGTTGGTGATATGGGATCCAGGGGTTCCCGTGTCCCGAGGCTAGGACAACGCAGGGCCACATGGCGCCTTCCCTCGGGGACCATCTCCCCGAGGGCCCCAGGGAAGGCAGCTCCGGGGGCAGGTGCTCGGGGCCAAGAGCAGTTGGTCCCCGAGTACCCAGAGTGTCCCGAGGACCCGAGAAGAGCCAGGTCCGAGAGTGGGCGCTTGGGGCCAAGGGTAGATGGTCCCTGAGTACCCGGAGTGCCCCGAGGACCCGAGGGAAGGAAGGTCCGGGACTGGGCGCTCGGGGCCAAGAGCAGTTGGTTCCCGAAAGTCCGGGACTGGGCGCTCGGACTTGCTATAGATCAAAATATCATCAAAGTACACCACCACAAATCTTCCTATGAAAGCATGTAAAACCTCATTCATCAATCTCATGAAAGTGTTAGGTGCATTAGTTAAACTAAAAGGCATCACTAACCACTCATACAGACCGAACTTAGTTTTGAAAGCAGTTTTCCATTCATCTCCCAATTTCATTCTTATTTGGTGGTAACCACTACGCAAGTCAATCTTTGTGAAAATAATAGAACCACTCAACTCATCAAGCATGTCGTCTAGCCTAGGAATAGGGTGACGATACCTTATTGTGATATTATTAATGGCTCTACAATCAAAACACATGCGCCATGTACCGTCTTTCTTAGGAACCAAAAGAACAGGAACAACACAAGGACTAAGGCTCTCTCGTACGTACCCACGGTCCAACAGGTCTTGGACTTGTCGCTGAATTTCCTTAGTCTCCACCGGATTGGTCCTATATGCAGCGCGGTTTGGCAAAGTTGCTCCCAGGATCAAATCTATTTGGTGCTCTATCCCTCTCAATGGTGGCAGCCCTGGGGGTATCTCAGTTGGAATGACATCCTTATACTCCTGTAAAAGGTTAGTGACAGCAGCAGGCAAAGAGCTAGGTATATCATCAATTCAAAATAAAATTGCTTTGCATACCAAAGCATAGTACAAAGTATCATTATCTTGAATTTCAGTAAGGTCAGATTTAGTAGCAAGTATAACACCATCCTTTAACTTAATGCCTTCGGACCTAGGTGTGTTCTTCTCTTTCTTAGGTGGGAAAACAGATTGAGCTACTTGCTAATTTTTAGATTCCAAAACACGTTCTTTCTTTTCATTTTCAGCTAGCGCTTTATCACATTGCACAATTTCAGCAGGTGTCAAAGAAAGCAAAGTGATTTTCTTTCCCTTGTGCATGAGAGAGTATTTATTACTTCTACCATGGTGTGTAGCATTGGTATCAAATTCCCAAAACGACCTAACAAAAGTGAACATGCTTGCATAGGCATTACATCAAAATCAGCATAATCATGGTAGGAACTAATAGAAAAATGTACTCTCGCAGATTGTGTTCCTTAACCTTGCCGCTGTTATTGAACCACTGAATGTAGTATGGATGAGGATATGCACATGTTGGCAAGGAAAGATTCTTCACAAGATCGGAGCTCAATAGGTTGTTGCAACTCCCGCCATCAATTATGGTATGAACACGTGCATATTTGACAATGAGGAATGTCTGGAATAGATTATGGCATTGTAGCTGCTCTGCTTGCTCCATTTGAGAACTCAAAACTCGCTTCACAATGAAGGTGCGTGTTGCATAACTCTCCGTGGCAGCGGTACCACTAATCTCCTCCCCCTCACTATCCATGTCATGATCGGCTGCAAGATTAGCTTCAAATGCATATTCTTCCTCGACGTCACTATGACTAACATATCCACCATCTGCTGTTGCGAAGTATGCTCACTGGCTTGGGCAACCCTTCATGATGTGGCCAATACCTTGGCAGTGACGGTACACAATGCCCGTTGTATGACCCGTGGTAGCTGCACTTGAAGAAGAGCTTGGCATTGGATTATGCGAAACAGTAGATTTGCTCACCTCACGTGATGGTGGTAGTGCTCCTGCTGAACGCGCCCGAGTGTTGGAGGAGGGGACAACAAATTGTGTAGATGTAGAAGGGAATGTTGTTACTTGTCCCGGTGGTACTCGTGTAGTAGATGTACTTCAAAATTTGTTTCTCAATTTCTGCACCTGTTGTCGACCCTGCAGTTCTTTTTCTGCCAAGATAGCAAAATGGAACAACCTATTGGTAGTATTGTAATCTTTATAATCAACAAGGTCCTGAATTTCACGTCTCAACCCGGAGTAAAAATGAATCATGGTATCCTCGTCATCCTCCTGTATATTACAACGAAGCATAGCAATTTGAAGCTCTTGATAGTAATCGTGCACAGATTTAGAACCTTGATTTAAGCGCTGCAATTTCTTTTTCAATTCACGTGTATAATCAGGAGGAATAAATCTATTGCGCATGGCACACTTTAGTCTAGGCCATGATTCAGGTTCTAAGCCACTAGAAACTAAACCATTCCACCAAATAATAGCATAATTCGTGAACTCACAAGTGGCTAGTCTAACTCTATGCATTTCAGGAATCATATGAGAACTATACTTTTGATCAATCGTCATTTCCCAATCCAAATAAGCATCAGCATCATATGCACCATCAAAAGGAGGCATTGAAAACTTAATCTTACAATATGGATCATCGCGACCATTGCGATTAACATTATTACCTCCGTTACCTTGACGACATTGTTGTTGTTCATGACGTAATTGTTCAGCACGACGACGTTGCTCAGCACGCGCATCTTGCCCAAGAAAAACCTCACCATCTTCCTAGTCACCATCTCCGTCACCATTATTATTATCATCATGTGAATGTTCATCATCCTGTGGTGGCTGTCGCAACTCAAGGTCGTTCACTCGCGTGACAAGGTTAGCAACGCTTGTTCTAATGTCTGCCAATAGTCTAGTATGATCCTGCAAGGCTTTGTTGAGTTCTTCTTTGGACACACAATTCTTAAAATCCGACGGAGAGCCATCACCTGACATGGTTAGTAGAAAACAAAGGACAACACAATATTATCCCTATCAGCTACTAGGTGGTGGAAGGTGGAATCACACACACTCAAGCGTCTTATCACGCTCTTACAAATGTTCTTACCAACGCAGCAAGGAGGAACAACCGGTGACAAGTCTGGAAACCGTGTGAAGCGTGGGAATTGCAAGAGTGAACCTATTCGGATCAAAAGAGGTGGAGCTTGGAAAGGCACAATATGGTAGCAAGGATTAGCAATAACTGTAATCAGATGAGCAAAGCTAAATAAGTGTCCAAAGTATGAATCACAGTTGCTGGTCTATCACGTGTCCCTAGTCCTAGCACAACAGCTGAAACAAAGATAAACAGGATGATCAGATAAAGCACAAGATGGAAAGACACAGGAAACAGCACAATTATCTGGGTGTTCTCTATGTGCTCCTCTTTTTTGTCTTTTAGCACTAGTAGAAATCACGATTTTTTTTTTTGTATTTTTCTGATATTTTTTTGAACTAGGAGCACACAAGAAACAACCACAAAAATTATTAGCACAAACGGATGCAAGATGTGGCCTATAGAAAATCAAGCACGTTCTCTGAAAAGCGTGCAAAAACTTCGCGGCTCGAATACTCAATCTTCCAAGCCGAATTTGGGAATTTTTTTTTGGTGGAACCTAACAAAGCAGGGGAGCAACGGATGTAACTTTTTCTGTAGATGTCCGTGAATTTTTTTTTGCCTGATTCCGAGTTCGTATGAGAAAGTTATGGCCGTTTTAGTGAACCCCTCTCAAGTTAGGGTTTTTTTTAAAGCACCTCTTGCAGAAATTGTTCTCGTTAAAGTATGGCAAGCAATAGGATCGCAAGAGGAACAAGGAGGGCAGCGGTGGCAGGGCAATTGATACAAGGCGGCTTGCGACCTATCTAGGGTTGGCGTGGCGGACAGTAACACAAGGCGGCTCGCGGTGGCAAATCGAGTAATGTGGTGGCTCTACTTGTTGGTGGGGATGGTGGAAATGGGATAGCGGCGTGATCAAAACAGCACGGAGCGTTGACTAAAGACCAAGAACACGACTCTAAACCAGCAACAAGACTCGACCACGGACACAAACTAAACAACATGCAACTGAAAACAAAATTTGCAAAGGCACAAAGGGTTCTAGGGCAGCAGAAATTGACGGAATTTTTTTTTGGCTTTTTCTGGACTCTAGGTAATGAAAAATAGACTAATCTAAAGAGGAAAACGAAATTACCTAACGGGCAACTTGAAAATCTGATACCAGATGATGGGATTGTTGGCCTGATCTTCCGATAGGTAGCAATAAGTCGGTAGGTGGAGAACTTGACGTTGATGATCCAAAGGTTTCGACCCGAACAGATCGTCTCCCTTGCAATCACTACACCACAGCTCCGTTGGTTATAAACCGTGTCACGCGGTTGACCTCGCCAAGAAGGCTCAATCCCTGCAAGCGTACCGAGAACACAAGCAAGAATGTAGAAGATGCAATCTGAAAATATTACGAATAGAATTCAAGCACTCGAAGTTGGGGTTCCACAAACACTTGCAGCGGCCTAGTCGGTCCGTAACAAGAGTGAAAATCTCATAATCTATGTGTAGATCAATATCTAAGCAAAACCCAACCCTAATTGGGGTGGCGGCTACTGTATATAAGAGACTAGGGTCGACCAAGGACCCCTGGACGCGTCCCTAATGGACTCCAACACGTTACACGGCCCAACGGGCCAAAAGATGGTGGCGCAGCACCCTGACAGATTCTGGATGTCCAATTATTTTGACGATTCCTGTTGACTCAGAAAGAATTGTGACATGGGACCAGTCCCGTTGGAAAGCCTATCTCCTTAGCTTTCCAATCATGTGTAGAACGTCGAAAACGGAGTCCGTATGTGTCCTGGGCGACGATTTTAGTGCATTCTAGTCCTGGACTCCGAAACGGACTCGAACTTGATTGGACCTCCACCTTGGCTTGGGCGCCCTTGCTGGTCTTCTCCCGTGTTCCTAAGTAACAATACATCACAATTATTCAGTAGCATCCCATCCTTATCAAAATATAAAGGAACACTAAGGAACGAGCTCACCTCATGATTTAGTTGACGTGCACGAGCTCGTGTCAATGGACCTATTGTTGGAGGAATACTCGATGTGTGTGTATCCGAAAGAGTGATGTCCTCATCAGGGCTAGCAAACCCCATAGTCGTCCCCAAGGCCAATGGCAGGCTGAGGATGTGCGTCGACTACACCGACCTTAATAAGGCTTGTCCAAAAGATCCTTTCCCTCTACCTTGCATAGACCAGATTGTCAATTCCACTGCGGGGTGCGATCTTTTGAGCTTTCTTGATGCAAATTCGGGCTATCACCAAATTCACATGGCTAAGCAGGATGAAGAAAAACATCTTTTATCCCCGGTGGGGACTTATTGCTATGTTTCTATGCCTTTTGGCTTGCGTAACGTTGGATCTTCATTCCAGCGGGCTGTCCACATTACCCTTAACACACAGGTTGGTCGCAACGTCAAAGCTTATGTCGACGACATCGTGGTCAAGTCCCGAGAACGGGCCACCCTGCTGGAAGACTTGGCCGAGACGTTCAATAGTCTCCGCATCATGCGCCTGAAGCTCAACCCCGAGAAGTGAGTATTCGGGGTACCCGCGGGCAAATTCCTTGGCTTCTTGGTCTCCGGTTGTGGAATCGAGGCCAATCCGGAGAAGATTCGGGCCATCGAGCAGATGCGTCCCCCAGCTCAGCTCAAAGAGGTACAACGCCTCGCTGGGTGCATGTGCATGGCAGCCTTGGGGCGCTTCATCTCCAAGCTCAGGGAGCGGGGGCTCCCACTCTTCAAATTGCTGAAGAAGACCGGTCGTTTCGACTGGCCACTGGAGGCCGAGCAGGCCTTCCAGGATTTAAAGAAGTACCTCACCTCGCCGCCCGTACTGGTGGCCCCCGGCGAGGGCGAACCTCTATTGCTCTACATATCGGCCACTCCTCAGGTTGTGATCATGGTGCTGGTGGTGGAGCGTGACGAGTGCTTGGGGCAAGTGCTGGGTTCGGGCTCTCGGCCGCGCCCGAGCAGCCTCTGGGACTCGGGGCCACTCTCGACCAGGAGCTTAAGCTCGGGACCTCGGTAGGCCCCGAACACTGTGTTGAGCTCGGGGGCTATGGCAAGGCCATGGGCGAGGCCGCAGTCGGGGCCCGCTGGATAGAGCGACCAGTGTGTCAGTGAAGTCCTCCGAGATGCCAAGATGAGATACCCTCAAGCACAGAAGATGCTCTACGCAGTACTTATCGCTTCCAGGAAGCTGCGACACTACTTCCAGGCGCACAAGGTCTCGGTGGTAACCACATACCCACTAGGACTGATCCCGCGGAACTGAGAAGGTACCGGGCGTATCGTCAAGTGGGCGGTCAAGCTCACAGAATTCGACCTGCACTTCATCAGTCGCCATGCGATTAAAAGCCAGGCCCTGTCCGACTTCGTTGCGGAGCGGACGTCGGTACCCGAGATCGACAACGAAGAATTGTTTGCGTACCCCGGGCAAGACGGACCCGAGTACTGGTTCATGCACTTTGATGGCTCCCTCACGCTGAAGGGCGCGGGGGCTGGAGTGGTGCTCACCTCTCCGACAAGTGAAGTACTCCAGTATGTTGTGCAGCTACACTTTCGAGCAACAAACAATATGGCAAAATACGAAGGACTTATCATTGGACTCCAAGTAGCGGTGGGTCTCGGGATCCGGCGGTTGCTCGTCAAAGGTGACTCCAAACTGGTGGTCAACCAAGTATCAAAAGAATACCAGCGCTCCGACTCGCAGATGGCGGCGTACGTGGCAGAAGTCAGGAGGCTGGAGCGGCACTTCGATGGCCTGGAGCTACGGCACATACCCCGCCACGATAACACCGTGGCCGATGACCTCTCCCGCCTAGCTTCCGCTCAAGCGCTCGTCCCACTGGAACCTTTGAAGAAAGGCTCACACGGCCATCCGTCCTGTTTGCCGACCAGGATGAAGGGGAACCCTCAAGCTTAGTCGAGGGGACCTAGGCCGCACCTTCAGTGGGAGGTCCCGTCAAGGTGCCGCCGTCCGTCGAGTGCGCTGCGCTTGCCGGTAATCCTCAAGAACCCTCGTGGATCGATGAGATTCGAGGGTACTTGAAAGAAAACATCCTTCCCGAAGACGACGACTCTGTAGAGAGGATTGCACGACAGTCCAAACGCTATGCCATAGTAGATGGGGATCTCTACTGGCGCGGCACGGACGGTGTCCTCCTGAAATGCATCACCCGGGAAGAAGGCAGTGAGCTCCTCACTGAGATCCACGAGGGCGAGTGCAATGGCCCTGCATTGTTCCGCACGCTGGTCGGGAAGGCCTTTCGGTAAGGTTTCTACTGGCCAACAGCCCTCCAGAACGCTTCTGAGCTGGTTCCGCGCTGCAGGGCATGCCAGTTCCATGCAAAACAGATTCACCAGTCAGCTCAGGCTCTTCATACAATCCCCATGTCTTAGCCCTTCGCGGTCTGGTGGTTGGACATCTTGGGTCCATTCCCCCAAGCAGTCGGGGGCTATGAGTACCTGTACGTCGCCATCGACAAGTTCACCAAGTGGCCGGAGGCGGTCCCAGTAATCAAGGTCACCAAGAACACGATGATCCAATTCATCCGCGGCATCACAAGTCACTTCGGCGTCTCGAACAGGATCATCTCCGGCAATGGCACCCAGTTCACAAGTGTCTTGTTTGGGGAATACTGCGAGGACCTCGGGATCAAGCTTTGCTTTGCCTCTGTTGCTCATCACCGTAGCAACGGGCAAGTCGAGCGTGCAAATGCAGAGATACTGAAGGGGCTCAAAACCTGGACCTACGACGTGCTCGCAAAGCATGGGAAAGGGTGGATCAATGAGCTACCCGGTGTGTTATGGGCCAACCGGACCATGCCAAGCCGGGCCACCAGGGAGACGCCTGTCTTCCTCTTCTATGGCGCTGAGGCTATCCTTCCCTCCGAGCTTACGCTCGGCTCGCCTCGGGTGAATGCATACTCGGAGAGTGAACAAGAACAGTGAAGATGCGACGACGTTGAGTACTTGGAGGAGCGTCGGCGACGAGCCGCCGTCCGAGCCGCCAGATATCAGCAGAGCCTGAGGTGTTACCATCAGCGCCGTGTCCCGGCCCGGTCGTTCAAGGTTGGGGATTTAGTTCTCCGACGCGCTCAGACGCGCGAAGGAAAGAACAAGCTCTCCCCCATGTGGGAAGGCCCCTTCGTCGTGACCAGTACCCCACGACAAGGCTCGTTTCGATTGGCCATAGAGGACGGGCAGCCTCTCCCAAATGTGTGGAATATCAAGCATCTTCGCAAATTTTATCCATAGGTAAGCGTGTCTGTGCTCAGGCCAACCAGGCCAGGGGCCTTCCCCCAGCCCAAATTGGCCGGGGGCTGATACCAACCATGTAAGTTAGCACTTGCTATGTATTTTCGTCACTTCTGTATGAATCATTAATATACACCATGTTGCTCTTATTCTGAGTTTTCCTCTGGAATCCATATGTTAATCTGCTTGGTGACATGCTCAACTCGTGCGCGAAAAACACGCTCTCTTTCATTTTCCCGCTGACAAAAATGGATGCCAGTCGGTATGCGCACATGTGGTGATCACTGACCTAAGTCCTTTGTGGTAGGTTGTGATGCCCGGCTGCTGTGGCAATACCCCGAGCACTACCAAGTCTCTGGGGTTCTCGGGTGGTTCTACCGCTCTAGCATGAGTGGTCGGGACCACCTAGACCCCGGGAGCGGGCTGTCGATGCTCGGCCTGATTAGTCCCGACCCGAACAATACCGAACCATGGGACCTCTTGGTCATATCTCTGTCTGTGCACTTCGTCGGTCCGGGCATTCGAGAGGTCGTGGGACAAAAATGAGAGCAAGCTATAATGAGTACCGCACCGAGCGCACCAAGCAAAGAGACATTGACCATTTGAGCTTGCAGGGAAATGCTCGAGAACCAAGTGACCCGAGCACCGGGGCATCTGTACCTAGGGCGCTGCCGAGCCTCTGGGGTCCTCGGGTAATCCTACCGCTCGGACATGAGTAGTCGGGACTACCTAGCCCCTCGGAAGTGGTCTGGTGCTAAAAGGACGACCTGGGGGCTAAAGCGCCATGCACAAGGGAATCCATGTTCCCGAGCGCCCCGAGCACCGGGGCATCCACCCTTTCTTGGCCTGGTCAGTCGATACCGACTCGGTAAGTCACTACTTGGGGTATTTTCATAAAAAAGTCTTGTGAATTTCCATTCAGACATTCGTAATAAACTATTGTTCCCGAGTTAATCTCGGAACCCTCGTATGCTAATTTGTTTGGCAAGGCAATCTCCTCGCGTGCAAAACCCCGCCCTCGTGTTCGCTTTTCCGGAACGACAAAAACAAACGGTAGTCGGTGTACCGCACAAGCGGCGATCGCTGATCTAAGTCCTTTATGGTGGGCTGTGGTGCTTGGCCGGTATGGCAGTACCCGGAGCACTACCGAGACTCTGGGGTTCTCAGGTAGTCCTACCACTCAAGCATGAGTGGTTGGGACCACCTAATCCCTGGGGTCGGGTTGTCGGTGCTCGGCCCGGTCAGTCCTACCCTGAGCACCACCGAACCATGGGGACTCTTGGTTGCATTTCTGCATACGCGCGTGTCGATGGATGAACACCGCAAGCGGGGATCCTGAGGGACCCCCTTTGAGATTTGGCCGGGGGGCTGATTCTGGATCTACCTCGTACGTGGATTTAATGCGAATGTATGAGATCTAGGAGGGACGGATTATCGTCGGCTAGTGAGAGTAAATGCTCAAGGGATTTTAGACAGGTTCGGGCCGCACAGAGCGTAATACCCTACTCCTGTGTGTATGATGTGCTATTAATGCTCTGGGAATGCCTTTCTCTGGATCTCTTGTGCTACAAGGTTTTTTGTCTAAGTTTAGAGCTTCGGTCTTCAAGTGCCGATCCCTCTAAGCTTCTACTCGGCTTGGATTTTTCCGACCTTCAGCTGTGTGTTAAAGCTTTTCAATCCATCTCTGTCTCCAGACTCCCCCCCCCTTCAACAAAATGCACCCCCCTTTTATCCTGTCAGGGGAGGCTCGGCGTGCCCAGAAATGGGGGCATGAGTTCCCATGCGCCATAAATGGAAAGCAACTGTCTTGGGGCTACAACTTGATATTAATTACTGGGAGTTGAAAAATGCGTCTTCGGCCGGTCTCGTCGCCCATTACGCCCGAATTTAGCAGATGTAGGGGGGCCCATCGGGTAGCCGCCGAATAGCCCCGCATGCCCTCTCGGTCAGAGCGGGTCTGACACAGCAGCAGGGCAGGCGATATGCCTCGAGCCTAACGACGACGTCTCCAAGCCATTTCACTTATGGGCCCCACAGGGTGACGTGTGATGGGACCCATCGCATTAAATGCCCCCACGCCTTCCTACCAGGCGGTGGCAGGGACTGTCGACAGGCGTGAGGGGAGTGGTTGGAAATGTTAGGCCACGCTCCCTCTTGAATGCAGCTTCGGGCCTGCCATCGATTGTCACCTCACCATTGAGCCCTTGTGGGGTCCACCAGCAAGGGGCTTCTCAGGTCCTCGGGGAACTCTGGGTACTCGGACACCACTGTTCATGGCCCTGAGCACCCCTCCCAGAATTGGCTCTTCTGGGGTCCTCGGGGAACTCTGGGTACTCTTGGACCACTGTTCAAGGCCCCGAGCACCCCACCCGGAACTGGTTCCCCTGGGCCCTCGGGGAGATGGTCCCCAAGGGATGGTGCCATGTGGCATTCTGTTGTCCTAGCCTCGGGACTCGGGGACCCCTGGGTCCCAAGTCACCAACAGCAGCCCCCAGGCCCATCGGCAGGCGATGGCCCAGAGACTTCGGATGGGGCCCTATTTCATCGAGGCTGATCATAGCATTGGTGCCACGTGGCCTGTCGTCAGGTGCTGAAATTTCGCAGGCCTTGCAGCTTTTTTGTCCAGGCTTTTGGTACAGCCCAAAGGGGAAACCGAAAGGGCGCATGCCCTTCCGACTTTCGAGGGGAATGATATTGAGGTGGGATCGAGGAGGTGTGCTTTGTCAACCACGCGGATCGAGGGAGGTGTGCATGGCAACCGTACGGATCGAGGGAGATGCGCCTCGCAACTTACGCCGAGGAATGAGGCGTCTGAATTCCCACGACAAAAAAAGGAGAGGGGCAACGAACCGTTACCCCTCATGCCACCCTTGCAACTGCCATCTTCTGCCTTCATCTTCCTTGCGCACCGGGAGCTTTCTCTCCAGCCCGCGGCGCACTTCGCTTCTAGTCTCCTCCAGCGCACTGCCCACCCCCAAAAATGCCAAGGATAGGAAGCGGCCGTCGGGATGCGTCGAGCGCCAACAGCATTCTGCTGAGGTACCGTCTCATGAATGAGGAGGGGGCAGAGAAGGTCCGGAAGTTGATGGTCCCCGCTGGCCAGTGGGAATCGTTGGTTGTGACACTGGCCAGCTATCAGCCCTCCACGTGCAGGGCCGGGCGGATCGTGATCTTCTTATTTTTTCATCGCTGCCGGCTTGGTGCCGCCGTTCTCGGCGTTCCTGCTGCAAGTGTTGGACACCTTCGGTGTCCAGCTGGCCCACCTGAGTCCGAACTCAGTGGTCATCCTGGCGATCTTCACCCACTTCTGCGAGATGTTCGTGGGGGTGCCGCCATCTGTCGCGCTCTTCTGGCACTTCTTCATCCTTCGAGCGGCCTGGAAGAAGAAAGGATCTGACGAGGTAGAGGTTGTCGGCTGCTGCAACTTTCACCTGCGGGAGGGACTCGGCGACGCCTACATCCCGCAGGTGTTGAGCGGCAAATGGGACGACTGGTGCCAGGACTGGATTTATGTCGATGTCAGTCCCCATGATCGTCTCTCGCTACCCCAATCGCCGGCGGAGCCCCACAAGCCGATCTGGGAGGCGGCCCCTACGGTGGATGCGCGCCTGTGCCTGGTGCTAAACCGTATCGAAGACCTGCGCCGGGTGGGGCTTACCTCGCTCATGGTGGTCGCCGATTACCTACGCCACCGTTTGGCCCCCTCTGAGGGAACGCGCCCGCTTTGCCTGGATGTACACCGAGCACGCGACTTGACGAGGACCTGTATCGGCGAGGAGGGCGACCTCGAGGAGGGGGCCCTGGCGACACTACTGAAGGTGGTGACCAGTGTCGACGACCTTGTCCGGGCGGTCCTGCCACGCGAGAAGCTGGTGCTTTGCGTAGACCCAGGTCGGGCGGCGCTGTAGGAGTCAATGCCGGCCTTTGATGCCCAGGGGCTGGTTGACCGTCCAGGGCGCCGAGACCCCGGGACTTTGCACATCCCCGGGGCGGGCGACAAGGTAGGGCAGAAGCGCCCCCAGGCGTATGTCCCCCAACTGTCTTCATCCTCGTCGCCGTCACCTCCGCAACAACGGCCGACGGCAGGCGACGTGATGGTGGGAAGCTGAGGCGGCCAGTCTTCAGGAGCGGACTCTGGGACGGAGGTTGGATCTAGCTCACGGCAACCCGAGGGCCAGAGCCCAGCCGGTGGCGCGACGGCTGGCGGCCAGTCTGTCAGTCCTCGGGAGCAGGCTCTAGGGCGACCGGTAGGACCAGCCCACAACGGACCGAGGGCCAGAGCCCTCCCTCAGAAAGGAGGATGCCGGAGCCTGGGCCTGAGGCCGGGCCACAGGGCCTAGAGTTCCGAATCCTGCAGTCCCGATGCTGGTACGGCGGGCCCAAAACCATGTAAGCCCCCTTTCTGTCTCGAGCACATTTTGCCTAGATTTTGGCCAGTTGTTAACCTGTTTTCATTTCAGGCCACCCAAGGACTATGCAGGAGGCCAGAAGCCCCCGGAGCAGCCGAGGCCAACCCCTGTCCCTGAGCCGAGCACCCCGGAGGCCTCCGAGCTGAGGGCCCCGGCCAACGATGAGCTAAGAGCCCTGGTCGGTCCTGAGCCGAGAGCCCCAGCCAGCTTTGAGCCAAGAGCCCCGGCCAGCCCTGCCCCGAGCCCTCCGAGGAAGGAGCAAACTACTGCAGGGGAGGTGGTCGCGACAAGGGTGGTGCCGGCGCGACCGCCGTCGAGATCATCCAACGCCTCTGCTGAGAGGGCTCGCAGGGACCCATCTTCAAAAAGAGCGCGCCGCCCTAGTCGACGAGAGGGGTCGGCTGGAGGAGGTCCGAAAGCTGCTGGAGACCCACGTGGCCTCGGCTCGGATGGCCTATGAGAAGTCCTTGCGGGAGGTGGCCGTGGAGCGGGAGGCGCTGGAGGAGGCCCGCGACGAGGCCGTCGCCGCGCAGGAGAAGGCCAACCGCTTAGAGCAGCTCGCGGTAGAGCGCGACCAAGCATCAAGGAGGCGCGCCAGAGAGCTGCTCGCTCGCGATTGTCAACTTGTCCAGCGCGAGCGGCAGGTTACTTCACGGGAGGAGACGGCCAGCAAGAGGGAGGAGGCCGTGCGGTCCGCACAGGCGGACCTCCTCCGCCAGAACGATGAGCTCAAGCGCAGCCGTGCCGAAGTCCTCCGTCGGGAGGAGCAGGTCGCGCTGCACGAGACGGACGCCGACATAACGTCGTTAGCGCTTGATGCCCAGGAGGAGCAGATCGTGCGGCGTGAGGCGGATGCCGATTTGGCGTTGTCAGCACTCGCCACCCGGGAGGAGCAGGTCGCTAACCGGGAGGCCGACCTGACTGCCCGAGAGCAGGCCATCAAGGCCCGGGCTGAGGAACTGGAGCGATCCCAAATCGAGGCGGCCACCCAACGCCGGGAGATACCTACCGCGAGGGGGATCCCAATCAACGCCGCCGACAGCAGCAGTCTTGAGGCCCGGCTGAAGAACGTCGAGAATGAGTTCGATGTCATTCTCTGAGAGTGGACGAACGTGAAGCTGATGATGCGGGATATCCTTTGGCAGGCGCGGGATATCGTGGAGAGAGCGGGGCTTGGGCGCGTGTTTGTGGGCAACCAGTCGTTGGAAACGGAGACGATAGGCCACATCGCCCTCGGGTTCGGAGAGATCGCCCGACGCCTCGAGGCCCTTCCTACCGCTGTCCAGGAGCTGGCGACCTGGGAGGGGCGTGCGCTGGCCCATGGTGTGGCCGAGCATGTTCTCGCCTACTACCGTAGCCGAGACCCCGCCTTCCCGCTGGAGCCAGCTCGGCAAGGTGTGGTTGAGGCAGAGGAAGCCGCCACCCGGGCAGCAGTCTGCGACGTCACCACCAAGGTGGCGGAAGCCCGTCAGTGTCAGCAGCAGCGAAGCGTGCCTCCCTCCTTAGCCTGTAAATTGTTAGGGTTTTTGTTTTTTGAATGTTGTAAATATGAGAGTGATTCCCTTCTGAACGGTTCCTTTTAATATAATAGAGGCCATTCTTGGAATCGAACTCCGCTCTGTACTCGTTCTTTATGTTGTTTGCTTTTCCTTGATGTCTCGAGAGGCATTGGCCGGGCTGAGCCCGGCAATCGTCCCCCGAGAAGTTAGGTTGCCCCAGCCACTCATTGTCTGAGTAGCGGGACCACCCGAGCGTCCAGCCCCTGAGCTCTCGCGAGCGCGCGGCTGCCGAGTCGAGAGACACAGACATGAACTTCTTTGCCCGGGAGACAAATCCATCTGGCACGGTACACGCCACGACCAGTGAACGCTTTTCACCTTGCGACCTCTCAAACAAATAGACCAGGGACGCATGTGGGCGGAAACGCAACTGTCGGTGACATAGGAACCAGGGGTCCCCGTGTCCCGAGGCCAGGACAGTCTCCCCGAGGTCCGAGAATACCCAGTTCCGGGAGGGGTGCACGGGGCCATGAATAGTAGTCCCTGAGTACCCGAGTTCCCCGAGGACCCGAGAAGGCAATTCCGGGAGGGGTGCTCGGGGCCATGAATAGTGGTCCCCGAGTACCCGAGTTCCTCGAGGGCCCGAGAAGGCAGTTCCGGGAGAAGGCGCTCGGGGCCGTGAACAGTGGTCCCTAAGCACCTGAGTTCTCCGAGGACCCAAGAAGTACAAGTTCTAGGAGAGGGCGCTCGGGCCATGAACAGTGGTCCCCGAGCACCCGCAGTTCCCCAAGGATCCGAGCAGAGACATATCCGGGAGAGGATGCTCGGGTCCATGAATAGTGGTTCTCGAGCACCCACAGTTCCCTGAGGACCTAAGAAGCCCCTTGCCGCTGGACCCCAAAAGGGCTCAATGGCGAGGTGTCAATCGGTGGAAGGCCCAATGCTGTATTTAAGAGGGAGTGTGGCTTGTCACTTCCAACCACTCCCCCCACGCATGTCGTACTGAGTACGCCAGCCCCTGCCACTGGCTGGCAGGGGCGTGGGGTCATTTGATGCGACGGGTCCCATCGCACGTCACCCTGCGGGGCCCATGAAGGAAATGGCTGGGAGATGTCGTCGCTGGGCTCGAGGCATATCACCTGCCCCCCTGCTGTGTCAGACCAGCTTTGACCGAGCGGGCACGCGGGGTTGTTCGGCGGCTGCCCGATGACCCCCCCACTGCACCGGCTACAAGGTGGCATAATGGGTAACAGGACCGACCAAGGGCGCATTGTCAACCCCCCGTGACATCAAACTGCAGCCCCATGATGGTTGCTTTCCATTTATGGCTCATGGGGACTCGTGCCCTCCGTTCTGGGCACGCCAAGCCTCCCCGACGGGATATAAAGGAGGGGGGGGGGTTGTACTCCGGAGAAGAGGCCATGCCACAAGCTCTTGGTCAACAAGCCAAGGTGACAACATACGAAGCACGAAGCTGAGTAGAAGCTCTAGACTTAGACAAGGAACCTTGTAGCACAGGAGATCCAAAGAAAGGCATTCCCAAAGCCTTAATAGCATACACACAGGAGTAGGGTATTACGCTCCGTGTGGCCCGAACCTATCTAAAATCCCTCGAGCATTTACTCCCACTAGCAAACGATCATACGTCCCGCCTACATCTAATTTACTCTCATTAATTCACGTACGAGGTAGATTCAGAATCATCCCCATGGCCGAACTCAAAGGGGGTCCCTCAGGATCCCCGCTTGAGGAGTTCATCCCCCGACAGCTGGCGCGCCAGGTAGGGGGGTTGCATCCCTGAATCTGCCTTATTTTCTGCAGGAAAAATGGTAGGCGGATATCGTCTCCAACGCACCGGCTCCAACTCCAGCAAAGAAGTGGAGCCCATCGCTCAGGAGGCCCTAGTTTCTGCCGTTTCTCAGTCGCAGCAGCGGTGGGCCCGTACGGCACCCCCTCTCTTGGGGGCAATGGCACTGGGCCTAGCAGGGCCGTCGCCACTATCGTAGGCAGGTCGCCTAGCCCTCAGCAAGCGGCAAACGCCCCTGCCGCAAGATCTATGTCCGAACAGCATCGGGCACCGTTCCGGCGTAGGCTCGCCTTCAGTGATGCCAGCCCTGGGAGCGCATTGCTTGCGGTGCAAGCACTCCTCAGGCACCCGCCTGTCCAGGCAGCAGGGGAAACCCCAGAAGGCCGTTGGCTGCAAGAGGTGGCCGCTTTGGTGGGCATAGCTCATTGGCAGGTGCTGGTCGAAAGTTCCCGCGCCACCTCCCACCGCGGTGCAACAAAAGCCGGACCATCTTCGGGTGGCGGAAGAACCAGTCGGGGGGGGGGGGCTCCAGGCGGAGTGCCGCCCCCCTGGCCACAACAGGAGCTCAGGACCTCCGCTTACACCTCAACGAGCGGAGGGCTGTCGAGGATGCGCGTGTCACCCTTGAGCGCCATCGGGACTCCCAACGCGAGGTCGAGGCAGAGGACCAGGCTTCCTCTATGCCGACCCGCGATTGCCGGGGTTCCCCGGCGCGCCGTCATTCGCCCCCTAAGGGCACAGCTGGCGCCGTAGGATACGGCACAGGCTGCCGCGCATTCACCAGTGAGCTCCGTCGGGTCAACAGGCCCACGAAGTTCCAGCCAGAGCTACTGGAGAAGTACGACAGGTCCATCGACCCTGTCGAGTCCTCTAGATCTACACCACCGCCGTTTAAGCGGCGGGCGGGAGTGAAAAGGTTATGGCCAATTACTTTGATGTAGCCTTGAGGGGCTCTGCCTGCTCCTGGCTTATGAACTTACCCCCAGGATCTATCAGCTCCTGGGATGATCTATGCCACCAATTCATTGCCAATTTTCAGGGCACTCTCACGCGCCCCGACTTGGAGTGCGACTTCCATGCCGTGAAGCAGCAAGAGGGGGACACGCTAAGGCGCTTCATACAGCGCTTTAGCCAGGTCCGCAACACCATCCTGCAGATTACCCCCCATGCCATCATCGTCGTATTAAGGCAAGGCGTCCGCGACGAGCGGATGCTTGAATAGCTTGGTACGCATGAGGTCGAGACCACCACGGAGTTCTTCGCATTGGCTGACAAGTGTGCCAAGGCGGCAGAGGCTTGGGCGTGGCATGTCCCGCGCCCTGAGCAACCCACCGCTGACGAGGTAGGTCCTTCCCGCTCTGACAGGTGGGAAAAGAAAAGGTGAAAGAAGCGCGACGGTGCACCTGTCGTGCCGGCGGAGGGTCCTGCCCGAACCGAGAAAGTGGTGTGAGATCCACCAAACTGACTGGCACGACCTCACTGAGTGCCGGTCGGTCAAAGGGTTCATCGAGCGGCGCCAGAAGGAGCACGAGGAGCACCGCAGGGGTGACGATGACAAAGCCGCCCCCAAGAACCAAGAGCTCGGGTTCCAAGAACCTGAGCACACCGTCGCTTTCATCGAGGGGGCACGTACACGCCCTCCTCTCATCGCTGCGTCAAGACAATGCGGCGTGAGGTGTGCTCGGCTACCCCGGGCACTGCGGTCGCAAGGCCTCTGAAGTGGTCGGAGACCCCAATCATCTTCAGTCTGGCGGACCACCCCACTAGTACTGCAGGCATGGGACGACTACCTCTGGTAGTATCCCCCACCATCTGCAATATAAAGGTCAGCAGAGTGCTGATCGATGGGGGTGCAGGCCTAAACCTCCTGTCCCATGAGGCCATCAAGAAGCTGCAAGTGCCTTTAAGGCGCCTAAAGCCGTCGCTCCCCTTCTACGGGTTGACACCAGGGCATACGTTGCCCCTTGGGCAGGTCGAGCTGCCCGTTACTTTCAGGAGCAGGGACCACTTCTGGACGGAGAACATCATCTTGGATGTCGCGGAAGTCCATCTCTCCTACAACTCCATCCTCGGGTGCCCAGCGCTCGCCTGGTTCATGGTGGTGACATACTATGCCTACCTCATGGTTAAGATGCCGAGCCCCGTAGGCCCCATTTCCATGCCCGATGAAACCGGCAGCGCCGTCTCCTCCACCGAGCAGCTCTACTCGGCCTTGGTCTCTGCTCAGGCCGAGGTCGAAGGAGACCCAGGGGGCCCGGGACTCGCTGCCAACGCCTCCATCCCCACAAAGGAGGTCGTGGTGGGCGAAGACTCGTCCCAGGTGATCCGAATCGGTGGTGACCTAGGCGACAAATAGGAAAGCGTGCTCGTCACCTTTCTCCCGGCTAACGTCGACGTGTTTGCATGGCAGCCGTCCGATATGCCTGGGATCCCTAGGGAGGTGATCGAGCACCACCTTGCTGTGCGACCAGACGCACGACCGGTGAGGCAGAAGGTCCGGCGGCAGGCGCCCGAGCGCTAAGAGTTCATCCGGGAGAAAGTCAGCAAGCTCCTCGACGCTGGATTCATCCGAGAGGTCCTCCACCTAGAGTGGCTGGCCAACCCAGTCATCGTCCCGAAGGCCAACGGCAAGCTGCGGATGTGCATCGACTACACTGACCTAAATAAGGCTTGTCCGAAAGATCCTTTTCCTTTGCCCCACATAGACAAGATAGTAGATTCCACTACGGGATGCAATCTTTTGTGTTTTCTAGATGCAAATTCGGGTTATCACCAAATTCGCATGGCCAAATAGGACAAGGAAAAAACATCTTTTACTACCCCGGTGGAGACTTATTGCTATGTGTCAATGCCTTTTGGGTTGCGCAACGTTGGATCGTCATTTCAGCGGGCCGTGCGCATTACCCTTGATACGCATGTTGGCCGCAACATTGAAGCTTACGTCGACGACCTCATGGTCAAGTCCCGAGACCGCGCCACCCTGTTGGAAGACTTTGCCGAGACTTTCAATAGCCTCCGCACTACCCGCCTGAAGCTCAACCCCAAGAAGTGCGTCTTCGGGGTACTCGCGGGCAAGCTCCTCAGTTTCTTGGTTTCCAGCAGAGGAATCGAGGCCAATCCGGAGAATATCCAGGTCATCAAGTAAATGCGTTCCCCGGCCTAGCTCAAGGAAGTCCAGCGTCTTGCTGGCTGCATGGCGGCCCTGGGGCGTTTCATCTCCAAGCTCGGGGAGCGAGGGCTCCCACTCTTCAAACTACTAAAGAAGACCGGTCATTTTGACTAGACGCCGGAGGCCGAGCAGGCCTTCCAGGAATTGAAGAAGTATCTCACCTCACCACCCGTACTGGTGGCCCCCTCCGAGGGCGAGCCTTTATTGCTCTACGTCTCGGCCACCTCCCAGGCCGTGAGCATGGTACTGGTGGTGGAGCGTGATGAGTACTCGGGGCAACGTGCTGGGTCCAAGCTCCTGGCCACCCCCGAGCAGCCAATGGGTCTCGGGGCTCCTCCCGACCAGGGAGTCGAGCCCGAGACCTCGGCCAGCCCCGACCACTGCCCCGAGCTCGGGGGCCGCGACAAGTCCTCGGGCGAGGCCACAGTCCGGGGCCGTCGTATACAGCGACCGGTGTACTTCGTCAGTGAAGTCTTCCGAGACGCCAAGACAAGATACCCCCAAGCCCAGAAGATGCTTTATGCCATGCTTGTTGCTTCCAGGAATCTGCGCCACTACTTCCAAGCGCACAAGGTCTCGGTGGTAACCACATACCCACTGAGGCCGATCCTCTGGAATCGGGAAGGCACTGGGCGTATCGTCACGTGGGCGGTCGAGCTCGCAAAATTCGATCTGCACTTCGTCAGCCGCCAAGAAATCAATAGCCAGGTTCTGTCCGACTTCGTGGCAGAGTGGACGCCGGTCCCTGAGATCGATAATGAAGAGATTTCCGTGTACCCCGGGCAAGATGGGCCCTGGTACTGGATCATGCACTTTGACAGCTCCCTCACGCTGAAAGGCGCGGGGGCTGGAGTGGTGCTCACCTCCCCAACAGGTGAAGTACTCCAGTACGTCGTGCAGTTGCATTTCCAAGCAACCAACAACATGGCAGAATATGAGGGCCTCATCATTGGTCTCCGAGCAGCGGTGGGCCTCGGGATCCGGCGGCTGCTGGTGAAGGGAGACTCCCAACTGGTGGTCAAACAAGTATCCAAGGAATACCAGTGCGTGGATCCTCAGATTGCGGCGTACGTGGCGGAAGTTAGGAGGCTGGAGAGGCACTTTGACGGCCTGGAGCTGCAGCACATACCTCGCCGCGACAACGCTCTTGCCGATGACCTCTCCCGCCTGGCCTCTACCCGGGCGCTCGTCCCAGCTGGAGCCTTTGAAGAAAGGCTCACACGGCCATCCGTCCTGCCTGCCGACTAGGATGAAGGGGAACCCTCGAGCCTAGTTGAAGGAATCCAGGCAGCACCCTCAGTGGGAGGTCCCGTCAAGGTGCCGCCGCCTGGTGAGTGCGCTGCGCTTGCGGTGGTTCTAAAGATGCCTCATGGATCGACGAGATCTGAGGGTACTTGAAAGAAAACATCCTTCCCGGGGATGATGTCTCTGCAGAGAGGATTGCACAGCAGTCCAAATGCTATACCATAGTAGATGGGGATCTCTACCGGCGCGGCACGGACGGTGTCCTCGTGAAATGCATCACCCGGGTAGAAGGCAGTGAGCTCCTCACTGAGATCCACGAGGGCGAGTGCGGTGGCCATGCATCATTCTGCACGCTGGTCGGGAGGCCTTTTGGCAAGGCTTCTACTGGCCTACAGCCCTCCAGGACGCTTCCGAGTTGGTTCGGCGCTGCAGGGCGTGCCAGTTCCACGCAAAGCAGATTCACCAGCCAGCTCAGGCTCTTCATACCATCCCCTTATCATGGCCCTTCGCGGTCTGAGGACTGGACATCTTGGGTCCATTCCCCTGAGCAATTCGGGGCTATGAGTACCTCTACGTACAAATTCACCAAGTGGCCAGAGGCGATCCCAGTTGTCAAGGTTACCAAGAACACGACAATTCAATTCATCCACGGTATCACAAGTCGCTTCGGTGTCCCGAACAAGATCATCACCGACAATGGCACCCAGTTCACAAGTGCCCTGTTCAGGGACTACTACGTGGACCTCGGGATCAAGCTTTGCTTCGCCAATGCCGAGATACTGAAGGGGCTCAAAACCCGGACCTACGACGTGCTGGCAAAGCATGGGAAAGGGTGGATCGACGAGCTGCCTGCTGTGTTATGGGCCAACCGGACCACACCAAGCTGCGCCATCGGGGAGACGCTGTTTTTCCTCATCTACGGCGCCGAGGCGGTCCTCCCCTCAGAGCTCACCCTCGGCTCCCCAAGGGTGAATGCTTACTCCGAAGGCGAACAGGAACAGCGAAGATGCAACGACGTCGAGTACTTGGAGGAGCGTCGGCGACGAGCCGCCGTCCGAGCCGCCAGATACCAGTAGAGCCTGCGACGCCATCACCTGCGCAACATCCGGGCCCGGTCACTCGAGGTTGGGGATCTAGTTCTTCGACGCGCCCAAACGCGCGAAGGAAGGAATAAACTCTTCCCAATGTGGGAAGGCCCCTTCATCGTGACCGGTGCCCCGCGACAAGGCTCATTTCGGCTGGCCACGGAGGACGGGCAGCCCCTCCCAAACGCGTGGAACATCGAGCATCTGCGCAAGTTTTATCCCAAGGTAAGAATGTTTGTGCTCAGGCCAACCAGGACAGGGGCCTCCTCCCTGCTCAAGTTGGTCAGGGGCTGCCACCAACCATATAAGTTAGCATTTCTGTACAAATTGTCAATATACAATCTTATTCCAAGTTTTTTCTCTGGAATCCATATGTTTAATCTGTTTGGTGAGATGCTCGATTCGTGCGAGAAAAACACGCTCTCTCATTTTTCCCACTGATAAAATGGATCTCGGTCGGTATGCGCGCAGATAGTAGCTGCTAACCTAAGTCTGTTGTGGTAGGCTGTGGTGTCCGGCTGCATGGCAGTCCCCCGAGCACTACCGAGCCTCTGGGGTTCTCGAGTAATCCTACCGCTTGAGCAAAGAGTGGTCGGGACGGCCTAGACCCCAGGGGCGGGCTGTCGGTGCTCGGCCTGGTCAGTCCTGCCCTGGGCACCACCAAACTATTGGACCTTTTGGTTAAGACTCTGTCTGTACACTTCACCGGTCCGGGTATTTGAGAGGTCTCGGGTGAAAAATGAGAGCAATCTATAATAAATACCGCACTAACAGAGCGCACCAAGAAAAGAATCTTTGTCTATTTCTTAAGCTTATAGATCAATGATCAAGAACCAAGCAGCCCGACCGCAAGGGCCTCAGTGCCCAGGGCGCTGCTCGAACCTACAGGGCCCTCGGGTAATCCTACCACTCGAACATGAGAGGTCGGGACCACCTAGCCCCTGGTTCTATCATTGGGTTTCCAGTGCTCGGGTGCTGAAAGGTTGTCCTGGGGGATCAGGCACTCTGCACAAGGGAACTCAGGTTCCCGGGCGCCCCGAGCTCAGGGCATCTACCCCCTCCTGGATCGATCAGCCGGAAGGCTGACAGCTACCCGGTGAGTCAGTAAAGTTATATGAATTTCCTTTCATACATACGTGATAAACTATTGTTTCCGAGTTATCCTCGGGACCCTCGCATGCTAATCTGTTTGGCGAGATGGTCTCCTCGCGTGTAAAACCCCGCCCACGTGCCCGCTTTTCCGGAACGACAAAAAAGACAGTAGTTAGTGTACCATACAGGCGGCAATGGCTGACCTAGGTCCTTTATGGTGGCCGTGGTGCCTGGCCGGTTTGGTAGTACCCCGAGCACTACCAAGCCTCTTGGGTTCTCGGATAATCCTACCACTTGAGCAAAGAGTGGTCGGGATAGCCTAGACCCCAGGGACGGGCTGTCGGTGCTCGGCCTGGTCAGTCCTACCCCGGACACCACCAAACCGTGGGGACTCTTGGTCGCGTTTCCGCCCGCCTGCGTCTCCGGTCTACTTGTTTGAGAGGTTGCAGGGTGGAAAGTGTTCACTGGACGTGGCGTGTACTGTGCCAGGTAGATTTGTCTCCCGAGCAAAGAAGTTCATGTCTGTATCTCTTGACTTAGCAGCTGCGGACTCGCGAGGGCTCGGGGGCTAGACGATCGGGTGGTCCCACTACTTGAATAGTGAGTGGTCTGGGCAACAGAACTTCTCGAGAGAAGATTGCTGGGCTCATTCCGGCCAGTACCTCTCGGGACAGCAAGCAAAAATAGACAACACAGAACAAATACAGAGCGGAGTTTCGATCCCAAAGAGTGGTTTCTATTGCATTAAAATGAACTGTTCAGGAGGGGATCACTCCCATATTTACAACATTCCAAAAACAAAAAACCTAACTATCTACAGGCTCTGGTGGAGGAGAGGATGCGTCGCTGCTGCCGTTGCTGCTCGGTTCTGGCTCTGTCTCCCGCACAAAACACACCGCCACCTCGGCAGCGATGTCGCAAACGGCTTCTCGGGCGGCAGCTTCCTCCGCCTCAACCACGCCCTATCGGGCAGGCCTCAACGGGAAGGTGGGGTCTCGGCTGCGATAGCAGGCGAGAACGTGCTCGGCCACTCCTTGGGCCAGAGCACGCCCCTCCCAGGTCACCAACTTCGGCACGGCGTCTGGAAGGGCCTCGAGGCGCTGGGAGATCTCTGCGAATCCGAAGGCGATGTGGCCTGTCGTCTCCTTGTCCAGTGATTGCTCGCCCACGGTCACGCGCCTAAGCCCGGCCGCCTCCACCGAGTCTCGTGCATGCTGAAGGATGTCTCGCATCATCAGCTTCACGTTAGTCCGCTCGGCAAGAATGGTCTCGAGCTTGTCCTATGCGTTCTTCAGCCGGTCGTCGAGGCTGGTGCCGTTGACGGCGCTGGTAGGGACGCCCCTCGCAATCGGGATATCCCGGTGTTGGGCAGCCGCCTCGGTCTGAGCTCACTCCAGCTACTCAGCTCGGGCCTTGACGGCCTGCTCTCGGGCAGCCAAGTCGGCCTCCCGCTTGGCGACCAGCTCCTCCCGGGTGATGAGTGCCGACGATGCCGAGGCGGCATCCGCCTTGCGCCGCACGATCTGCTCCTCCCGGGCATCAAGTGCCAGCGCCGTTATTTCGACGTCGGTTGAGCGCAGCTCGACCTGCTCCTCCCGATGGAGGACGACGGCGCGGCCGCGCTCGAGCTTGTCGTTCTAGCGGGCCAAGTCCGCCTGGGCAGACCGCACGGCCTCCTCCCTTCTGCTGACCGCCTCCTCCCGAGAGACCATCTGCCGCTCGCGAGCAAGCAGCTCTGCGGCGCGCCTCCTAGATGCCTGGTCGCGCTCTATCGTGAGTCGCTCCATGCGGCTGGCCTTCTCCTGTGCGGCGACTTCCTCCTCCAGCGCCTCCCGCTCCTCGGCCACCTCGCGCATGGATCGTTCGTAGGACGCGCGGGCCGAGGCAATGCGGGTCTCCAAAAGTTTTTGGGCCTCCTCCAGCCAGCCCCTCTCATCAACTAGGGCTCTTGTTCGAGCTCGGACCGCTCTGCCGCCACGGCCGCTTCAAGCCTCCTGATGACCTCCCGGGCGCATCCCAGCACCTCGGGGAGGGGTTCCGGGGCCTGGCCAGAAGGTGGTCGGTGGCTGGATCCCCTGCGAGCCCTCTCTGCAGAGGCGCTCAGGGACCTCGACGGCTGCCGCGCCGGCACTGCCCTTGTCGTGACCACCTCCCTGGCGGCCGTTCGCTCCTTACTCGGAGGGCTTAGGGTTGGTGTCGTCGGTGCTACCTGCTCGGGATCGGCCGGGGCCCTCGGCTCAGAGCTGGCCGAAGCCCTCGGCTTGGGGTCTGCCGGTGTGCTTAGCCCAGGGACAGGGGCTGGCCTCGGCTGCTCTGGTTGCTTCTGACCTCCTGCGGAGTCCTTGTGTGGCCTGAAACAAAAAAAGGTTAGTGACAAGCCAAAATCTGGGCAGATGTGCTCGAGACAAAAAGGGAGCTTACGTGGTTTTGGGCCCGCGGTATCGCCACCGAGACTCCAGGATTCGGAAATTGGGGCTCTACGGCTTCGGTCCGGGTTCTGTTGTCCTCCTTTTCGGGGGAGGGCTCTGGCCCTCGGGCCGTTGTGGGCCGGCCCCAGCGGCCACCTCGGAGCCTGTCTCCGACGGCTGGTCGGTCCGGTCGCCAGCCGTTGTGTCACTCGCCGGGCTCTGGCCCTCGGGATGCCGCGCCCTAGATCTGGCCTCCGTCCCGGAGTTCGCTCCTGATGATTGGCCGCCTCGGCCACCCTCCGTCGCGCCGCCTGCTGTCGGCCGTTGTCGCGGTGGTGACGGTGACAAAGATGAAGATGGCTGAGGGACGTACGCCCGGGGATGCTTCCCTTTGTCACCTCGGGTAGCCGGCCTGCTGCTTTCGACGGCTGTGCCCTGCCCTCCGTTGTCATCGACCCTGGGGATTTGTATGGTCCCGGGGTTTCGGCGCCCTGGATGGTCCACTAGCCCTTGGGCGTCGAACTTCGGCATGGACGCGTGCAGTACCGCCCAGCTTGGGTCGGCATAAAACGCCAGCTCCTCTTGGGGCAGGACCTCCCGGGCGAGGTCGTCGATGCCGGTCACCACCTTTAGCAGGGTCGCCAGCCCCCCTCGTTGAGGTCCCCGTCTTCACCGATGTAGGTCCTCGTCAGGTCGCCTGAGCCGGTGTACATCCAGGAGAAGCGGGTACGCTCCCGCAGAGGGGCCAAACGGCGGCGCAGGTAATCCACGACCACCATTAGCGAAGTCAGCCCCGCCCGGTGCAGGTGGTCGATGCGGTTTAGCACCGGGCGCATGCGCTCATCCTCCGCAGGGGCCTCCTCCCAGATCGGCCTGTGGGGCTCCGTCGGCGTTTGGGGCAGCGAGAGGCAGTCATGGGGGCTGACGTCGATATAGACCCAGTCCCGGCACCAGTCCTCCCATTTGCCGCGCAGCACCTGTGGGATGTAGACGTCGCCGAGCCCCTCCCGTAGGTGGAAATTGCAGCAGCCGACCACCTCCACCTTGTCGGATCCCTTCCTCTTCCCGACCGCTCGGAGGACGAAGAAGTGCTGAAACAGCGCGACCGATGGTGGCACTCCCATGAACATCTCGCTGAAGTGGGCGAAGATCGCCAGGATCACCACCGAGTTCGGACTCAAGTGGGCCAGCCGGACACCGAACGTGTCCAGCAATTGGAGGAAGAACATCGAGAATGGCGACACCAATCCGGCGGCGACAAAGGACACGAAGATCACGATCCACTGCGGCCTACGTGTGGAGGGCGGAAAGTTCGCCCGCGTCACCACCAACGCCTCCCGTTGGCCAACGGGCACCATCAACTTGCGAACCTTCTCAGCCCCCTCCTCGTTCATGAGGCGGGACTTCGGTAGGACGCTGCTGGAGCTTAACGCATCCCGGCGACCGCTTCCTGCCCTCGGCATTCTTTGGGGGTGGGGAGTGTGCTGGAGGAGATGAGAAGAATGGAGCGCTGCGGGCTGAAGAAAGAGCTCCCGGTGCGTAAGGAAGAAGAAGACAGAAGACAGCAATCGCAAGAATGGCGTGGGGGCAGCGGTTCATTGCCCCTCCCCTTTTTATGTCGTTGGGATTTCAAATGGCAAATTCCTCGGTGCAATCTCCCTCGATCCGCGCCGTTGCCAGGCGCACTACCCTCGATCCGCGCGGTTGCCACGCGCGCCTCCCACCTCGTTATCACTCTCCTCGAAAGTTGGAAGTACGCGCTTCCTTTCGGTTTCCCACTTGGGCCGTACCAAGAGCCTGGGCCAAAAGGACCGCAAGATTTTGGCACCTGACGACAAACCACGTGGCACTGATGCTGTGATCGGCCTCGGAGAAGTAGGGCCCCATCCGCAGTCTCTATGCCATCGCCTACTGATGGGCCCGAGGGCTACTGTCGGTGATATAGGAACTAGGGGTCCTCGAGTCCCTAGGC
This sequence comes from Phragmites australis, assembly GCF_958298935.1. Lineage (NCBI taxonomy): Eukaryota > Viridiplantae > Streptophyta > Magnoliopsida > Poales > Poaceae > Phragmites > Phragmites australis. The sequence goes on along the minus strand of NC_084936.1, from coordinate 12,076,602 downwards.
CAGGACAGCAGAATGCCACGTGGCGCTTTCCCTCGGGGACTATCTCCCCGAGGTCCGAGAAGACCCAGTTCCGGGAGGGGTGGTCGGGGCTATAAACAGTGGTCCCCGAGTACCCGAGTTCCCCGAGGACCCGAGAAGGTAGTTCCGGGAGGGGTGCTCGGGGCCATGAACAGTGGTCCCGGAGTACCTGAGTTCCCCGAGGGCCCGAGAAGGCAGTTCCGGGAGAAGGCGCTGGAGGCCACGAACAGTGGTCCCAGAGCACCCGAGTTCCCTGAGGACCCAAGAAGTACAAGTTCCGGGAGAGGGTGCTCGGGGCTATGAACAGTGGTCCCCGAGCACTGGCAGTTCCCCGAGGATCTGAGCAGAGACATATCCGAGAGAGGGCACTCGGGGCCATAAACAGTGGTTCTGGAGCACCCACAGTTCGCCGAGGACCTAAGAAGCCCCTTGCCGCTGGACCCCACAAGGGCTCAACGGCGAGATGTCAATCGGTGGAAGGCCCAATGCTGCATTTAAGAGGGAGTGTGGCCTGTCACTTCCAACCACTCCCCCACATGCCAGTCGTACTGAGTATGCCAGCCCCTGCCACTGTCTGGCAGGGGCGTGGGGTCATTTAATGCGACGGGTCTCATCGCACGTCACCCTGCAGGGCCCATGAAGGAAACTGCATTTACTCCCACCAACAAACGATCATCTGTCCCGCCTACATCTCATTTACTCTCATTAATTCACGTACGAGGTAGATTCAGAATCATCCCCTTGGCCGAACTCAAAGGGGGTCTCTCAGGATCCCCGCTTGATGAGTTCATCCTCCGACAGCAACCAAGAGTCCCCACGGTTTGGTGGTATCCGGGGTAGGACTGACCAGGCCGAGCACCGACAGCCCGCCCTGGGGCCTAGGCGGTCCTGACCACTCATGTTCGAGCTGTAGGATTACCCGAGAACCCCAGAGGCTCGGTAGTGCTCGGGGTACTGGCAAGCTGGCCAGGCACCACGGCCACCATAAAGGACCTAGGTCAGCCATCACCGCCTGTGCGGTACACCGACTACCATTTGTTTTTGTCATTTCAGAAAAGCGAGCACGTGGGCAGGGTTTTGCGCTCGAGGAGACTGTCTCATCGAACAGATTAGCATGCGAGGGTCCCGAGGATAACTCGGGAACAATAGTTTATTGCGTATGTATGAAAGAAAAATTCATACAACTTTAGTAACTCACCAGGTAGCTGTCAGCCTTCCGGCCGATCGGTCCAGAAAGGGTAGATGCCTTGAGCTCGGGGCGCCCAGGAACTTGGGTTCCCTCGTGCAGAGCGCCTAAGCCCCCAGGACGTCCTTTTAGCACCCGAGCACTGGAAACCCGGTAATGGAACCAGGGCCTAGGCGGTCCCAACCAAAGGCTCGAGTAGCACCCTGGGCACTGAGGCCCTTGTGGTCGGGCCGCTTGGTTCTCGAGCATTGATCTGTAAGCTTGGAAAACAGGCAAAGGTACTTTGCTTGGTGCGCTCTATTAGTGTGGTACTTATTATAGACTGCTCTCATTTTTCACCCGAGACCTCTCGAACGCCCGGACCGGTGAAGTGTACAGACAGAGGCGTGACCAAAAGGTCCAATGGTTCGGTGGTGCCCGGGGTAGGACTGACCAGGCCGAGCACCGATAGCACGCCCCTGGGGTCTAGGCGGTCCTGACCACTCATGTTCGAGCAGTAGGATTACCCGAGAACCCCAGAGGCCCGGTAGTGCTCGGGGTACTGCCATGCAGTCAGGCACCACAGCCTACACAACAGACTTAAGTCAGCAGTTACTGCCTGCGCGCATACCGACCGGGATCCATTTTTTATCAGCAGGAAAAATGAGAGAGCATGTTTTTCTCGCATAAATCGAGCATCTCACGCGTATATTGATAATTTGTACAGAATGGCTGACTTACATGGTTGGTGGCAGCCCCCGGCCAACTTGGGCAGGGGTAAGGCCCCTGTCCTGGTTGGCCCGAGCACAAACATGCCGACCTAGGGATAAAACTTGCGCAGATGCTCGATGTTCCACGCGTTTGGGAGAGGCTGCACATCCTCTTTGGCCAGCTGAAATGAGCCTTGCCGCGGAGCACCGGTCACGATGAAGGGACCTTCCCACATGGGGGAGAGTTTATTCTTTCCTTCGCATGTCTGGGCGCATCGGAGAACTAGATCCCCAACCTCGAGTGACCGGGCCCAGATGTGGCGCTGATGATAGCGCCGCAGGCTCTGCTAATATCTGGCGGCTCGGACGGCGGCTCATCGCCGACGCTCCTCCAAGTGATCGACATCGTCGCGTCTTCGCTATTCCTGTTCGCCTTCTGAGTAAGCAGTCATCTGAGGGGAGTCGAGCATGAGCTCGGAGGGGAGAACCGCCTCGGCGCCGTAGACGAGGAGGAAAGGTGTCTCCCCGGTGGCCCAGCTTGGCGTGGTTCGATTGGCCAATAACACAGCAGGTTGATCGTTGATCCACCCTTTCCCATGCTTTGCCAGCACGTCGTAGGTCCGGGTTTTGAGCCCCTTCAGTATCTTGGCATTTGCACGCTCGGCTTGCCCATTGCTCCGAGGATTAGCGACAGAGGCGAAGCAAAGCTTGATCCCGAGGTCCTTGCAATATTCCCCGAACAGGGCACTTGTGAACTGGGTGCCATTGTCGGTGATGATCCTGTTCAAGATGCCGAAGCGACTTGTGATACCATGGATGAATTGGGTGACGTGTTCTTGGTAACCTTGACAACTAGGACTGCCTCCAGCCACTTAGTGAACTTGTCGATGGCGACGTAGAGGTACTCATAGCCCCCAATTGCTCGGGGGAATGGACCCAAGATGTCCAGCCCCCAGACCGTGAAGGGCCAAGATAGGGGGATGGTATGAAGAGCCTGAGCTAGCTGGTGAATCTGCTTTGCGTGTAACTAGCACGCCCTGCAGCGCCGAACCAACTCGGAAACGTCCTGGAGGGCTGTAGACCAGTAGAAACCTTGCCGAAAGGCCTTCCTGACCTGCGTGCGAAAGGATCTCAGTGAGGAGCTCACTGCCTTCTGCCCGGATGATGCATTTCAGGAGGATACCGTCCGTGCCACGCTGGTAGAGATCCCCATCTACAATGACATAGCGTTTGGACTGCCGTGCAATCCTCTCCGCAGAGGCATCATCCCCGGGAAGGATGTTTTCTTTCAAGTACCCTCGGATCTCCTTGATCCACGAGGCCTCTTGAGAACTACCGGTAAGCGCAACACAATCGCCGGGAGGCGGCACCCTGACGGGACCTCCCACTGAGGGTGCTGCCTGGGTTCCCCCAACAAGGCTCGAGGGTTCCCCTTCATCCTGGTCGACAGGCAGGACGGTTGCCCATGTGAGCCTTTCTTCAAAGGCTCCGGCTGAGACGAGCGCCCGGGCAGAGGCCAGGCGGGAGAGGTCATCGGCCAGAGCGTTGTCACGGTGAGGTATGTGCCGCAGTTCTAGGCCGTCAAATTGCAGCTCCAGCACCCTGACTTGGTTGACCACCAGTTGGGAGTCTCCCTTAATGAGCAGCCGCCGGATCCCGAGGCCCACCATTGCCCAGAGGCCAGCGATGTGGCCCTCGTATTCCGCCATATTGTTGGTCGCTCGAAAATGCAACTGCATGACATACTGGAGTACTTCACCCGTTGGGGAGGTGAGCACCACTCTAGCCCCCGCGCCTTTCAGCGTGAGGGAGCCGTCAAAGTGCATGACCCAGTACCTGGGCCCATCCTGCTTGGGATATACGGACAACTCTTCATTGTGGATCTCGGGGACCGGCGTCCACTCTGCCACGAAGTTGGACAGAGCCTGGCTTTTGATTGCTTGGCGGCTGACAAAGTGTAGATCGAATTCTGCGAGCTCGACCGCCCACTTGACGATACGCCCAGTGCCTTCTCGGTTCCGCAGGATCGGCCCCAGTGGGTATGTGGTTACCACCGAGACCATTTGTGCTTGGAAGTAGTGACGCAGCTTCCTGGAAGCGATGAGCACTGCATCTTTTGGGCTTGGGGGTATCTTGTCTTGGCGTCTCGGAGGACTTCACCGACGAAGTACACCGGTTGTTGTATATGGTGGGCCCGGACTGTGGCTTCACTTGAGGGCTTGTCATAGCCCCCGAGCTTGGCGCAGTGGTCGGGGCCGGCCGAGGTCTCGAGCTCGACTACCTGGTCGGGAGGAGCCGAGGTCTCAGGCTCGACTCCCTGGTCGGGAGGAGCCCCGAGACCCGAAGGCTGCACGGGGGTGGCCAGGAGCTCAGACCCAGCACCTTGCCCCGAGCACTCATCACGCTCCACCACCAGTTTATGCTCACAACCTGAGGAGTGGCCGAGACATAGAGCAATAAAGGCTCGCCCTCGAAGGGGGCCACCAGTACGGGTGGTGAGGTGAGATACTTCAAGTCTTGGAAGGCCTGCTCGGCCTCCGATGTCCAGTCGAAATGACCAGTCTTCTTTAGCAGTTTGAAGAGTGGGAGCCCTCACTCCCCGATCTTGGAGATGAAGCGCCCCCGGGCCGCCATGCACCCAGCGAGGCACTGAACCTCCTTCAGCCGAGCCGGGGGAGGCATCTGCTCAATGGCCCGGATTTTCTCGGGATTGGCCTCGATTCCCCGGCTGGAAAACATGAAACCGAGGAGCTTGCCCACGGGTACCCTGAAGACGCACTTCTCAGGGTTGAGCTTCAGGCGGGTGGTACGGAGACTATTGAAGGTCTCAGCTAAGTCTTCCAGCAGGGTGGCCCAATCTCGAAACTTGACCACGAGATCGTCGACATGAGCCTCGACGTTGCGACCAACCTGCGTATTAAGGGTAATGCGCATGGCCAGCTGGAATGAAGATCCAGCGTTGCGCAAACAAAAAGGCATTGACACATAGCAATAGGTCCCCACCGGGGAAGTAAAAGATGTTTTTTCTTCGTCCTATTTGGCCATGCGGATTTGGTGATAACCCGAATTTGCATCTAGAAAACACAAAAGATTGCACCCCACGGTGGAATCGACTATCTGGTCTATGCAGGGTAAAGGAAAAGGATCTTTTGGAAAAGCCTTGTTAAGGTTGATGTAGTCAACGTAGATCCGCAGCTTGCCGTTGGCCTTTGGGATGACGATGGGATTTGCTAGCCACTCCAGGTGGAGGACCTCTCTGATGAAGCCGGCGTCGAGGAGCTTGTTGACTTGCTCCCGGATGAACTCCTTGCGCTCGGGCGCCTACCGCCGGATCTTCTGCCTCACCGGCCGTGCGTCCAGGCGCACAGCGAGGTGGTGCTCGATCACCTCCCTAGGGATCCCGGGCATATCTGATGGCTGCCATGCAAACACGTCAACGTTAGCCCGGAGGAAGGCGACGAGTGCGCTTTTCTATTTGTCGCCCGGGTCACCGCCGATTTGGATGACCTGGGACGAGTCTTCGCCCACCACGACCTCCTTCGTGGGGATGGAGGCATCGACGGTGAATCGGGGTTTGGATGAAGAGGGTCTCGGGCCCCCTAGGTGTCCTTTGACCTCGGCCTGAGCAGAGACCAAGGCCGAGTATAGCTGCTCAGCGTAGGAGACGACGCTACCGATCTCGACGAGCACAGAGAAGGGGCCGGCAGGGCCCGGCATCATGACCGTGAGGTAGGCGTAATGTGTCTCCACCATGAACCGGGCGAGCATCGGGCGCCCGAGGATTGCATTGTAGGGGAGAGGGACTTCAGCGACATCGAAGACGACGTTCTCCATCCGGAAATTGTCCCGACTCCCGAAGGTGACGGGCAGCTCGACCTGCCCGAGGGGTAGTGTGTGTCCTGGCGTCACCCCATAGAAGGGGAGGGACGGCTTAAGGCGCCTGGGAGGCACCTGCAGCTTCTTGAACACCTCCTGGGACAGGAGGTTCAAGCTCACACCCCCGTCGATCAGCACTCGGCTGACCTTCACATTGCAGATGGTGGGGGACACTATTATAGGTAGTTGCCCCACCCTTGTAGTACTCGCGGGGTGGTCTGCCTGACTGAAGGTGATCGGTAGTGTCTCCGACCACTTTAGAGGCCTTGCGGCCGCAGCGCCTGGGGTTGCCGATCACACCTCACGCCGCATTGTCTTGATGCAGCGATGATAGGAGGGCGTGTATACGCCTCCGTCGATGAAGGCGACGGTGTGCTCGGGCTCTTGGAACCCGAGCTCTTGATTTTCGAGGGTGGCTCTGTCATCGCCACCCCGACAGTGCTCCTCGTGCTCCTTCTGGCGCCGTTCGATGAGGCCCTTGACCGACCGGCACTCAATGAGGTTGTGCCAGTCAGTTTGGTGGATTTCACACCATTTTCCCGGCTCGGGCTTCGTGGAAGCGGGCTTCCTGTCGATAGCCGCCCGGCGTGCTGGCCTGCGGGCAGCGCCCTCCGCCAGCACGACAAGGGCAACGTCACGCTTCTTCCCATTTTTCTTTTCCCACTTGTCGGAGCGGGAAGGACCTCAGCGTCTCCCCCTCTTGCTGCTTTACGACATGGAGGTCGCACTCCAACCCGGGGCGTGTGAAAGTACCCTGAAAATTAGCTACAAATTGGTGGCACAGATCATCCCAGGAGCTAATAGATCCTGGGGGTAAGTTCATAAGCCAAGAGCGGGCAGAGCCCCTCAAGGCCACGTGGAAGTAGTTGGTCATCACCTTTTCACTCCCGCCTGCCGCTTGGACGGTGGTGGTGTAGATTTGGAGGAAATCGACGGGGTCGATGGACCCGTCGTACTTCTCTGGTAGTTCTGGCCGGAACTTCATGGGCTAGTTGACCTGGCGGAGCTCACTGGTGAATGCACGGCAGCCCGTGCCGTATCCCACGGCGCTGGTAGTGCCCTTGGGGGGTGAAGCCGGCACGCCGGGGAAGCCCAACGGTCGTTGGCCGGCATAGAGGAAGCTTGGTCCTCTGCCTCGGCCTCGCGCCAGGACTCCCGGTGGTGCTCAAGAGTGACGCGAGCATCCTCGACAGCCCTCTACTCATTGAGGTGCAAGCGGAGGTCCTGAGCTCCTGTTGTGACCAGGGGGCAGCACTTCGTCTGGAGCCCCCCCCCCCAGGCCGGTTCTGCCGCCACCCAAAGATGGTTCGACTCTTGTTGCACCGCGGTGGGAGGTGGCACAGGAACTTTCAGCCAGCACTTACCGGTGAGCCGTGCCCACCAAGGAGGCCACCTCCTGTAGCCAACGGCCCTCCGGGGTTTCCCCCGCTGCCTGGATAGGAGGGTGCCTGAGGAGTGCTTGCGCCGCAACCAAAGCACTCACCGACGTAATGGAGCCCGGCGCTGTCCGGACGTCGATCTCGTGGCAGGGACGTTCACCGCTTGTTGAGGATTGGGCGGCCCGCCTGCGGCGGTGGCGACCCTACAGGGCCCAACGCCGTTGTCCCCAAGGGAGGGGGGCACCGTACGGGCTGACTGCTGCTGCTGCTGCTGAGGAACAGAAGGAGCCGGGGCCTCCCGGGCTACGCGCTCCACTTCTTCGCTCGAGTTTGAGCCAGTGCGTTGAAGACGATGTCCGCCCGCCATTTTTCTTGCAGAAAACAAGGCGGATTCAGGGATACAATCCCCCACCTGGCGCACCAGCTGTCGGTGGATGAACACCGCAAGCGGGGATCCTGAGGGACCCCCTTTGAGATTCGGTCGGAGGGCTGATTCTGGATCTACCTCGTACGTGGATTTAATGCGAATGTATGAGATCTAGGCGGGACGGATGATCGTCAGCTAGTGAGAGTAAATGCTCAAGGGATTTTAGACAGGTTCGGGCCGCATGGAGCATATTACCCTACTCCAGTGTGTATGATGTGCTATTAATGCTCTGAGAATGCCTTTCTCTGGATCTCTTGTGCTACAAGGTTTTTTGTCTAAGTCTAGAGCTTCGGTCTTCAAGTGCCGATCCCTTTGAGCTTCTACTCGGCTTGGATTTTTCCGACCTTCAGCTGTGTTTTAAAGCTTCTCAATCCGTCTCTGTCTCCAGACTCCCCCCTTCAACGAAATGCACCCCCCTTTTATCCTGTCGGGGGAGGCTCGGCGTGCCCAGAAACGGGGGAACGAGTTCCCATGCGCCATAAATGGAAAGCAACCGTCATGGGGCTACAACTTGATGTTACAAGGGGCTGAAAATGCGTCTTCGACCGGTCCCGTCGCCCATTACGCCCGACTTTAGCAGATGCAGGGGGGCCCACCTGGTAGCCACCGAACTGCCCCGCATGCCCTCTCAGTCAGAGCGGGTCTGACACAACAGCAGGGCAGGCGATATGCCTCGAGCCCAGCAACGACGTCTCCAAGCTGTTTCTCTTATGGGCCCCGCAGGGTGACGTGTGATGGGACCCGTCGCATTAAATGCCCCCACGCCTTCGTGCCAGGCGGTGGTAGGGACTGACGTACCCAGTATGACAAGCGTGGGGAGAGTGGTTGGAAATGTCAAGCCACACTCCCTCTAGAATGCAGCTTCGGGCCTGCCACCGATTGACACCTCACCGTTGAGCCCTTGTGGGGTCCACCGCCAAGGGGCTTCTCAGGTCTTCGGGGAACTCTGGGTACTCGGGGACCACTGTTCATAGCCCCGAGAGCCCTCTCCCGGACATGTCTCTTCTCAGGTCCTCGGGGAACTTCGGGTACTTGGGGACCACTGTTCATGGCCACGAGCACCCCTCCCGGAACTGGCTCTTCTCGGGTCCTCGGGGAACTCCGGGTACTCAGGGACCACTGTTCATGGCCCCGAGCACCCCTCCCGGAACTAGCTCTCCTCGGCCCTTGGGGGAGATGGTCCCCGAGGGATGGCGCCACGTGGCATTCTGCTATCCAAGCCTCGGGACTCAGGGACCCCTGGGTCCCAGGTCACTGACAGCGCGTCTCTAGTCTATTTGTTTGAGAGGTCACGAGACAAAAGGCTTTCATGAGTCGCGGTGGGTACCGTGCTAGGTGGATTCACTTCCTGAGCAAAAAAGTTTTGTGTCTATTTGACTTAGCAGCCACGTACTCGCAACTACTCGGGGGGTGGATGCTCTGGGGCTCAATGCTCGGGGCCTGCCGAACCCCCGAGGGTCTTGGGTAGTCCAGCTGCTCGAGCGCAAGTGGTCGGGGCAACCTATCTTCTCGGGGGTAAACTGCCGGTGCTCCGTCTGGTCAATGCATCCCAGGACATTAGTACAAGCAAAATCAAGGAAGAAGAAGTACAAAGTGGAGTACGATTCCAAGAACGGCTTCTATTATACTAAAGGGAGCCAATCAACAAGGAATCACTTCCAGATTTATAACTTTCAAAAAAAAAAGAAAACCCCTAACTTATTACATGCTACAGAGGAGGTCACGCGTCGTCGCCGCTATCACTGCTCTGGCTTGGCTCCCGCACAAAACATTCTGCCACTTCGGTGGCGAGATCGCGGACGGCTGCCCGAGCGGCGGCTTCCTCCACCTCAACCACGCCCGGCCGGGCTGGCTCCAACGGGAAGGCAGCGTCTCGGCTGCGATAGTAGGCGAGAACGTGCTCAGCCACACCCTGGGCCAGTGCACGCCCCTCTCGGGTCGCCAGGTCCTGGACCGCGGTGGGGAGAGCCTCTAGGCACCGGGCGATCTCCGTGAACCCAAGGGCAAGATGGCCTAGCGTATCCAGCCCTTGGGTACCCACCGTCACAGACCCGAGGTCGACCGCTTCCACGGAGCCCCGGGCCTGCCGAAGGACATCCTGCATCATTGCCTTAACATTCGTCCGCTCTTCGTAGACGGCATCAAGATCCTCCTCGGATTTCTTCAGCCGAGCTTCAAGACCTTTGCTGCTGGCAGTACTGGTAGGGACGTCCTTTGCGGGCCGTGCCTCCTGGAGTTGGGCAGCCACCTCGGTGCGGGCCCGCTCTAGTCGCTCGGCCCGGGCCTCGATGGCCTGCTCCCGGGCAGTTACACCTACCTCCTGGTTGGCGACGTTCTCCTCCTAGGCGGCAAGCGCTGATGATGCCAGATCGGCATCCATCTTGCGCAGTACAAACTGCTCCTCCTGGCGGAGATCCTCGGTGCGGCAACGCTCGAGATCATCGACTTGGTGGCGGAGGTCCGCCTGAGCAGACCGCAAGGTTTCCTCCCCCTTGCCGACCGCCTCCTCCCGTGAGGCAACCTCCTGCTCGCGCAGGGCAAGCTGCTCCTCGCAAGCGGCCAGCTCACCGGCGCGCCTCTTTGACACTTGGTCGCGCTCCGCCGTGAGCTGCCCCAGACAGTCAGCCTCCTTCTGCGCGGCGAAGGTGTCCTCGCGGACCTCCTCCAGGGCCTCCCGCTCCACAGCCAGCTCGTGCAAGGACCTTTCGTAGGCCGTGTGGGCCGTGGCTACACTGGTCTCCAGAAGTTTGCGAGCCTCCTCCAGCCGGCCCCTTTCGTCGACGAGGGTGGCGCGCTCCTCTTCGAGCTTGGCCCTCTCTGCCGCAATGGCCGCCTCGAGCCTCCCGGGTGCTCCCCAGCACCTCGGGGAGGGGTTTCGGGGCCTGGCCAGGGAATGCCCGAGAGCTGGGTCCCCTTCGTGCCCTTTTAGCAGAGGCGCTCGGGGACCCCGACGGCAGCCGCGCCAGCGCCACCCTTGTCGCGACGGCCTCCCCTGAAGCCGGTTCCTCCTCCCCAGTCGGAAGGCTCGGGGCAGAGCCAGCCTGAGCTCTCGACTCAGGGACAGGGGGAGGCCTCGATTGCTCGGGAGACGCCCAGCCTCTTGGAGAGTCCTTGGGCGGCCTGGAACGAAAACAGATCAACCCCCAGCCAGGACATGAGCAAAATGAGCTCGAAGAAAAGAAAGGGGGCTTACGTGGTTTTTGGCCCGCGGTACCACCATCGGAACTGCAGGATCTGGAATTCTGGGGCCTTCGGCTTTCTACTCTTCGAGGGTGGGCTTTGGCCCCTGGGCCGTTGTGAACTGGTCCCAGCATCCGCCCCGGAACCTGCTCCTGAGGGCTGGCTAGTTTGGCCACCGGCCGTCGCGCCACCAGCCGTTGGTCGAGGTTCTCAGCACGGGGATGGTGGAGGTGATGGCGACGAAGAGGACGAGGACGGTAGGGGGATGGGTGACCGGGGATGCTTCCCCTTGTCGCCCCGGCTCGGCGGTCTGCCATCGTCTGCGGCAGCACCTCGCCCTCCGTTGTCATCCACCCCGGGAATGTGCAGTGTCCCGAGGTCTCGGTGCCTCGTGCGGTCCATCGGCCCCTAGGCGTCAAAGGCTGGCATTGACTCCTGCAGAGACGCCCGGCCCGGGTCTGAGCAAAGCGCAAGGTCTTCGCGTGGCAGGACCGCCCGAGCGAGGTCTTCGACGCCGGCACCACCTTGAGCAGCGCCGCCAGGGCCCTCTTGTCGAGTTTCCCGCCCTCGCCAATGCACATCCTCGTCACATCACGAGGCCTGGCGTTCCCTCAGGGGGGCCAGCCAGCGGCGCAGGAAGTCGGCGACCACCATTAGCAAATCAAGCCCCGCCCAGCACAGGTCTTCAATGCGGTTCAGCACCGGGCGCAGGCGGGCATCCTCCGTGGGGGCGAACTCCCAGACCAGTTTGATGGGCTCTGCCGGTGATTGGGGTAGCGAAAGGCGGTCGTGGGGGCTGACGTCGACATAGGCCCAGTCCCGACGCCAGTCGTCCCACTTGCCGCGCAGCACCTACTGGATGTAGGCGTCGCTGAATCCCTCCCACAGGCAAAAATTGCAGTAGCCCACGACCTCCACATCGTTCGACCCCTTCTTCTTCTCGGCCGCTCGGAGGATGAAGAAGTGCCGGAAGAGCGCCACCGACGGCGGCACCCATACGAACATCTCGCAGAGGTGGGCGAAGACCGCCAGGATCACCACCGAATTCGGGCTCAGGTGGGCCAACTGGATGTCATAAGTGTCCAGCACTTGCATGAAGAACGCCGAAAATGGCGGGACTAGACCGGCGGCCATGAAGGAGGCAAAGATGACGACCTGCCTGGGCCCACGCGGGGCCGGTGAATGGGTGGCCGGCGTCACCACCGATGCTCCCCACTGGCTGGTGGGGACCATAAGCTTCTGCACCTTCTCCGCTCCCTCCTCGTTCAGGAGGCGGGATTTCGGCAGAATGCCGCCGACACTCGACGCTTCCCGACGGCCGCCTCCTGCCCTCGGAATTTTCGGGGGTGGGCAGTGCGCTGGAGGAGATTGGAATCAAAGTGCATTGAAGGGTGAAGAGAAGGCTCCCAGTGCTCAAGAATGACAAAGGCAAGAATGGAAACGGCAAGACATGGCGATTGAGGAAGGTAACGGTCTGTTGCCTCTCCCCTTTTCTATCGCTAGGAGTTCAAACGCCTTATTCCTCAGCGCAATAAGCGAAGCACGTCTTCCTCGATCTACGTAGAGGCCCGGGGCGTCTCCCGCCTCATCATCGCCTTCCTCAAAATTCGAAAGGGCACGCGCCCTTTCGGCTCCTCCTTGGGTTATACCAAGAGCTTAGGCCTAAAAATTGCAAGGCCCACAAAGACTTCAGCACCAGGTGACAGAAAGCCACGTGGCACCAATGCTGCGATCGGCCTCGAAGAAATAGGGCCCCACCCTCAGTCTCTGGACCATCGCCTGCCGATGGGCCCGGGGGCTGCTGTCGGTGATATGGGATCCAGGGGTTCCCGAGTCCTGAGGCCAGGATAGCGCAACATGGCGCCTTCCCTCAGGGACCATCTCCCCGAGGGCCCTAGGGAAGCCAAGTCCGGAGGCGGGTGCTCGGGGCCAAGAGTAATTGGTCCCCGAGTACTCAGAGTGCCTCAAGGACCCGAGAAGAGCCAGGTCCGGGACTGGGCGCTCGGGGCCAAGGTCAGATGGTCCCCGAGTACCCGAAGTGCCCTGAGGTCCCGAGGGAAGCAAGGTCTGGGACTGGGCGCTCGGGGCCAAGAGCAGTTGGTCTCCGAGCAACCAGAGAGCCCTGAGCACCCAGCAAGCCCCATGCTGGTGGACCCCGCAGGGACTCCACAATGAGGTGTCGGACGGTGGGAGGCCCGATGCTGCATTTAATGGGGAGCGTGAACGGTCACATCCAACCACTCTCCCCCACGCCTGCCGTACTGAATACGTCAATCCCTGCCGTCGCCTAGCAGGAAGGCGTGGGCACAATTAATGCGGCGGGTCCCATCGCATATCCCCTCGCGGGGCCCATAAAGAAAGACAGCTTGAAGATATCTTCGATGGGCTTGAGACTTATGGCTTATCGCCCTGTTGCATCAGACCGTGTCAGACCTACTCTGACCAGACAGGCACGAGAGAGTACTCAGCGGCTGGCCGGTGGGCGCCCCTGCGCCTGCTAAAGCTGGGACGTGAAGACCGATGGGACCGTCCGAGGGATGTATTTTCAACCCTCTGTAACATTAAATGTAGACCCGTGATGGTTGCTTTTCATTTATTATTTACGGGAACTTGTGCCTTCATTCTGGGCACTCCCTGGAGGGCCTCCCCCCGGTAAATAAAAGGGGTGGAGCACTTCGTAGAAAGGGAGCCTGGTAACACAGAGGAAAACAAGAGAGATAGAGATCGAGAAAGACATAGAGACATTCGAAGAGCATTGATAACATACAGCACACATAGGAGTAGGGTATTACGCCTCCGTGCGGCCTGAACCTGTCTAAACCCTTGGTGCATTCATTACTACTAGCCAACGATCATTCATCCCGCCTAAGTCCCACACGCATTAACCCCACGTACGAAGTAGTTCCAGGACCAACCCCCCAGTTGAATCTCAAAGGGGGTCCTTCAGGATCCCTGCTTGCGGTGTTCATCCACCGACAGTTGCATTAGGTGGGAGCAGGGAGTTCGGAGTTTTTAGGTTTTTAGGATATCGGAAGGGTCAGGTGATTTTGGTATGGAGACTTTTAGTCGTGCCGGTGCCAGGGTGTTTATCCCTTTGCCATGTTAGCCCAACTAGGCCTTAGGAATGACAAAGGGTATGGTGCCTGTCCGGTATGAAGGCACTACCTTCAAGATGTCAGAGCGGTCTTTGCCTATCCGCCATTTTAGGTTTGCTAGGCCCAAAGGATAACGGACGGAATGACTGTCCAGCACGGAGACTTACGTCTTCAAGATGCTGGAGCAGTCTTTGCCTATCCACCACGTAGGTTAGCTAGACCTTAAAGATGGCAGACGAAATGCCTGTCCAACACGAAGGCTTATGCCTTCAAGATGCTGGAGCGGTCTTTGCCTATCCGCCACGTAGGTTAACGAGACCTTAAATATGGCGAACGGAATGCCTGTCCAGCACGGAGGCTTATGCTTTCAAGTTGCTAGAGCGGTCTTTGCCTATCCGCCATGTAGGTTGGCGAGACCTTAAAGATGGTGAACGGAATGCCCGTCCAGCACGGAGGCTTATGCCTTCAAGATGCTGGAGGGTCTTTTTTTCTGGTATCTTCGTAGAGGACTGAGCCTAGGGCTCTCTATACATAGTACGTACGGAGGGTCTCCGCATTCCAACTGTGTTCGAGGGGGGTCCCTTCTGTATCGGCCAGGCGGTAGGAGCCAGGCCTGTTAGACTTGAGGACCAGGTATGGGCCTTCCCATTTGTTGAGTAGCTTCCCTGGGGCTAGGGCGCGTCGAAGAACTAGTTCGCCGGGTTTCAAGTTTCACGACGCAACCCTTGGATCGTACCAAGCCTTAGCTTTCTGAATGTAGTGATCGAGGTTCTGAATGGCATGGAGCTGTGTGCCTTTGGTAAGGTCGAGGGAGAGCTCCCTTTCTCCGTCAGTTTGTGGAAGTTGTACCCTGAGTGAGTAGCCCTTGACCTTGGTGGGGGTCATGGCCTCGTCTCCGTACAGGAGGCGGAAGGGTGTGAACTCAGTGGCCCACATGACAGTGGTGCGGAGGGACCACAAAACCTTGGGAAGTTCTTCGACCCATAGGCCTTGAGCTAAGCCGATGAGGTGGCAATTTAGACCGGAGAGGATGTTGTCGTTGGCCCTTTCGACAAGTCCATTGGACTGAGGGAGTCGAACTGCTACGAAGCATAATTCAATGCCGAGGTCGTCGCAGAATTGTCTAAAAGGCCCGAAGTCAAATTGTGTGCCGTTGTCCACTGTGAGTTGTCGTGGGATGCCGAAGTGGCAGATTATGTTCTTCCAGAAGAATTTTTGGACATTTTTTGACGTTATTGCAGTGAGGGGTTCGGCCTCGACCCATTTGGAGAAGTACGCTAATGCTACCACTGCGTACTGAAGGTTGCCTTTGGCACGGGGAAATGGACCAATGAGGTCCATACCCCAATGATCCAGGGGCCAGATGGGGGCGATTGGTTGCAAGGGAGTTGAAGGTCGGTGGCTTCGGCGTCCCATCCATTGGCATCCTTGGCAGGTGCGGACGAGTTCTTCCGCATCGGACATGATCGTAGGCCAATGGAGCCCCTGGCGAAGTGTCTTACCGGCTAGGGCATGAGGCGCCAGATGATTGCCGCAAAGGCCTTCATGTATTTCTCGAAGGAGGTCGGCTCCTTGTTTAGTAATGCATCGAAGGAGGGGAGCGCAGATACCTATCTTATAAAGGGCGCCATTTATGATATGGTAGCCCTTGGCGCGATGCTGTATGCGACGGAGTGCAATTGGGTCGTTCGGTTCTTCTGTTCCTCTCAGGAAGGATAGGAGGGGGCCCTCCAGTCCGCGGATTCGATGGGGAGGATGGCGGCGGCTGTCTCGTCAAGAGCTCTAGCGGTCCGCTAGTGTAGGGTTTCAAGGAAGGTGCCTATCGGTGGGTCTTTACCCGTGGCTGCAGCCTTTGCTAGGGTGTCTGCCTAACTATTATCCGCCCGCGGTATGCTTCGTATTGATATGCCACGGGAGTGTGCTTCAGCCTTACAAATGGCCTCGAGGTATGTTGTCATGTCCGGGTGCCGGACTTGGAAGTTCTTGTTGACGTGACTGGCGACGATGTGAGAGTCGGTACGGATGATGATTTTGGCTGCCCCAAGGCTCGGGCCTTTCGGAGGCCTAAGTGGACGGTCTCGTATTCGACTATATTGTTGGTCGTCTTGAAATCCAGGCAAGCAACGTATTGGACCTGCTGGCCTATTGGAGAGATGAGGATTGCTCTGGCTCCGGCGCCCATGGAGCAGTATGCTCCGTCAGTGTAGATGGTCCAGATGTCTTAGGTGGGTGTAGTGGTGGGTTCGGTGGGTGCCAGGGTCCATTCGGCGATGAAGTATGCCAAGATTTGAGATTTGACGGCGGTGCGGGCCACAAACCTTACCACGAAGGGGGCTATCTCTACCGCCCACTTGCCAATGCGTCCCGTGACCTCCCGGTTGCGAAACATGTCGCCAAGCGGGTACGAGGTTGGGACAGTGATGTCATAGGCAAGGAAATAGTGTCCGAGCTTGCGTGAGGCCATCAGCAGGGCGTAGCCTATTTTTTCGACCTCAGTGTAGCGTGTCTTGGCCCCGGCTAAGGCCTCCGAGGCGTAGTATATAGCCCTTTGAGCGGAGCGATTGTTACTTTTTTCCTCCCGTACTAGGGCGGTGCTGATGATGGACGCAGAGACGGATAGATATATGAGTAGTCCTTCGCTGGGGAGGGGCATCACAAGTGTTTCGAGGTGGGAAAGGTGTGCCTTCAGGGCCTCGAATGCCGCCTGACAGTCCGGTGTCCAACTAAATGGCTTGGAGCCCCTCAGTATTTTAAAGAAAGGGAGGTTGTGCTCATCAGATTTTGCAAGGAAGCGCCTGAGGGCCGCGAGGCGGCCGACCAGGCATTGTACTTCTTTCGGATTGGCGGGAGGCGACATTTCTGCGATGACACGAATCTTGCCCGGATTGGCCTCGATGCCTCTTCGGGAGCAAGATATCCTGATAGTGAATAGGCTGCTGGAGGTTATTGGTTCGATGAAGGTGCCCTGGAAGTTGCTACAAAAGAGGTCTCAAAGTTGGCCCTGGAAGTTGCTACAAAAGAGGTCTCAAAGTTGGGACCAAGTGTGAATGGTGTGGTCCAGCGCCCATAACCAGCGTATGGCCACCCCTTCTAGGGCGAGGGGGAAGCATTTAGCCATGGTGACCGGTCCACACCCGCTGGCCTCTATGGCTAGGGCGTAGGATCGGGCGAACTCGTCGGGGTTCAAATTGCCTTTAAACTTGGGCAACTTTAGGGTCTGAAAACCCTCTAGGAAGGGCATGGCCTCCAGGTCAGCCCGCAGGGGAGAGTCGTGGTCTTGCAGGGGGTTCTCATGACACCAGCCCCGAGGCTCCTGGGACCGAATGGGCCGGGTTCTTGCACCGAGGGGTTCGTCTGTTCGTGGAGCTTGGGTTGGAACCGCGCTGGTCGTCCCGGGAGCGGTGGCGAAGGTGTGGGCAGCTTGCTATTCGGCCCGCAGGGCCGTCTGTAGTTCTTCCGTTTGGGCCAGGAGTGCTGCCAAGCGTGATTGCTGCTTAGGCGGAACGATGTTTTCAGCGGTTGCGCTGGTCGCAACCCCTAGGGGCGCAGCGGGGGCCTCGCCTTGCTGCTGCTGGGTCTCCGGGGTAGAGAACCCTTCGGTGTCGCCCGCAACTGTAGTTATGGTTGGGTCAGTGGTGGCCATAAGGTTCCTGTTCCCCACGGCTGGGGGGCCATTACCAGTGGTGGCTGCGTATAGCCGGTTGGACTACCACGCAGGCTTGACTGGGGGGTCGGCCGTCGCTAATGCAGCCTTGGTGGTCTTCTTCTTGGGTGGCATCCTACCTCTCTTAGCACTTCTGTGTTCGAGTCCCCACAGACGGCGCGCTGTTAGGGCAAGAGTTCGTCTTGCCCCAACAAGTACGGCGAGAGTTTCTTTTAAGGAGGAGACTCAAGCTTGGAGATGAAGTTTAAGAGGAAGGAATACCACGAATGTATTGATAGTAGAAAAAAATGGATCGCTCTGGGAGGAGTATCACAGCGTGACTTGGTGTGTTTTCACCTTTGTCTTTTTGCTGTCTCGCCCGTCCTTTGCCCAGAGAATCATGACCTCCTATTTATAAGGTCGTACGTAGCTTGACGTACAAGTTATCATAATGTACAAATATCCGAGATCTGATCGAATTACTAGGCCTTTTCCCAGATAACTACCTTCTATCCTATCGGAGAGATAAATATCCACCGTGGTAATTATCGTGGTGTCTGCCCCCTAAAGGGGGCGAGCCGGTCACCAACTGCGGCCCGGTGCGGCACTGTTAAGGGTGTCAGAACAGCCCCCATCATGCCGGGGTGTCAGAGCGGCGCCCACTAGCCTAGGTATTTAATTCCAGTCATCTCCTTGTAGGCAAAATATGACCGGTGCTTCCCTTTTGGCAGATCTTTTCTGAAGCATGATGACTCACCCAGTAGTCTCCGAAAAGCCAGCCTGGACAGCGGGAGGCTGAGGCCTCGGGAGACCGAGCCTCCCGGAGGCTGAGCCTTCGGGAGGCAAGGCTCCGGAACGCTAGGGCTTCAAGAGACCGAGTCTTTGGGAGGTTGAGCCTTCGGGAGGCAGGGCTCCGAAAGGTCGGGGCTTCGAGAGGCCAAACCTTTGAGAGACCGGGCTAATTAAGCCAAGGAGCCGCCGGGGGTCCTTGATAACGACCCCCAACAAATAGCCTACTTAAGAACTCAAGGAAGAGAGAGATGGACAGAGTAAAAAATGATACTCTTCTCAGGACACAAGTAATTATCTTCTATGCACTATGCATAGTTCAAACATTCTACTCCTTTAATAATGATGTTTCCTATATGACATTGTCTTCAATGTGTATCTTTGACCATGATTTTTTATTAAAATATATTAAGAAATTCAATAAATTTATGAGATCATGAAAATATTTTTCCAGATAAACCTACACATATGGCTTTCATATTTTCAAACTAAATATTTTTAAAAGTTATTGTTAATCAAAATTTCAAAAGTTTAACTAACTCCGACCAACCTTATCTAAAACTTATAGTATTTGTGACTTTTAGGGAATATCCAATAGAAATTAAAGATATGAGAATCTAGGAGCATAGGAGTGGGTTTGAGGGTAAGGTTGTCAATGAGCTGAGCTCGAGGGAGCTTGCCCTATCAAGCTCAAGCTTGACAAAAGATTGAACCGAGCTCGAGTCAGCCTAGGATGGCAGTCAAGAATGGAGATGAGCTCGAGCTCAGCTCGAGTAGGCTTAAGCTCAACGTGCCTAAGCTCTGTAATAAAAGAAGCATCAAGAAACAATGTATGCTGATATGCCAAATCAATTGCAAGAAAGGAGAGGCATGGGTGCCACAGCAGAAAAGGCAAGTAGCAGTGGTGGGATCATTAGAGGTAGTGGGGAGGAATTAGTGGCGGGCTGTTCAAGCGGCAGCAAAGCAGATCTCAACAGTATAGCCCCGCACCCCACCGAAGTGGCAGTCAAGCAGGTCTAGGCTGTGGACCTAGGCAGAGGACGATTAAGTGGTGGTGGTGAATGTCCAGGCGACGGAGGAAGTCCAAGCGAGCTACAGACCTATAGCTGATGTGCTGATGTGCCAAATCAACATGCAATTCAAGAAACCAAATACCATGATGTGCACAAATCCCAGACAAACTCATACATATATCAATTGATACACCAAACCAAACACTACCTTAAAGTACAAACAAAGATTGTTCAGTAATATAATACATGCCTTCACTACGTGAGGAAGAGTCTCCACATTATAGCGTGCGTAGTGAGCGCACACACTACCGCACAGAAGTGTGTGCGCGCGTGGTGACGCGAGACTATAGTATGATGTGCATACAGAATGTATCCCCAAAGAAAATTGGTGGGATAAAATTCCGTGTCAGAAATGCCTAATACAATTCCTGTACTTCTGACTCAAGCACCGACGAAAAGGACAAAAATAATAAAAAACATTTCCTGTAAATTAAAATAAGGTCTTTAACTTGCGGTCAACTACCTACAGATTAAGTATTGCACTTATGTAATTAACGAAAAACAAGGAGCATAGCTTTCGACTGCACAACTCCCTACAGATAAAGACCCTGTTTGACAGAAATTATAAACGGAAACACGGACTGGCTTATTGCTGATTTTGAAAAGCTGAAAAACTAGCTTTTAATGAAATAAACTAAAAACTGATAAACTGAAAAGCTAATGTACCGAGAACATAAAAATTTCTTATAAAACCCAACTACTTTTGGCATAAGCCATAAACAGCTTTCAACGAAAATCTTTTTCAGCAAAAACCCATAAGCTTCAGCCGTGCCAAACAGGACCAAAGTAGCACAAGGAATTTGGTACTGTTCACCACAAAATCCATCCAAACCACAATGGGGAGTGAAATAGTGAATTCTTAGCCAAATGAGGACATTATGTGAAATCAAAATCATCTGAATGCTGCTATTTCCTCCCTAAAACGTGCGATGACGGCTTCAATGCTCATTGTGGTCAGTTCAGCGTGGTCTCTAACCCTAACAACGACCTGCAAAACACGAGTCCACAAAATTCAGCATTTCATACGAACAGCTGGGAGAAGCTCATAATGGTTGTTGCAATATCTGAGTAATTATATATATCTATGGCTATGCAGCATCTGTAAGTAAAATTGGCGTGCGAGGAAAGTCGGACCTCCCCAGTCTCTGCCTCTTGTGCACCAACGACAAGAATGTAGTTGAATTGGGACATCTGAGCTTCCCGTACCTGCAAAGATAGAAAATTGGTCGTAACCAGTTCACAGGTTACTTCACGTATTGAGCTACAACAGACCACATGCTATTTAACTTCAATGACAAAACCCTTGCTGCATAATAAAGGCAAATGCCACAAATGAGATGGATGAACTTCAATCTAATAATCAAACTAATCCATACCACAAATTGCTATATTTAGTTTTCTTCTACCACTGATAAAGTTGATACAAATAATGTGCAAAAAATAGGAAAAAAAGAAACAGTGTAAAAGCGAGTTGGAAGTACCTTCTTTTGAATTGTCCTGTCAGACATGTCAATGTCAACATAAAAACCAGCTTCATGTAACCTGGCAAGAACCTGGTACCAGAAAAGAAAAATTGATCAGTCAGCAAGTTGCTAATATAAGCATGGTCCAATTTGCATATGCTGTAAAAAAACATCATATCAGCTGGTGTTACCCTCCCTTGGGTGTAATTGTGTAACCTGGCTCTCTGAGGCACCGAAATCAACATGAAAAATCCGCAAACAAATTTACATCTACTTCTTAATCTAGTTGTAAGCACAGCGTGCACCAAATCATCGTGTGCAGAGCATTTCCCTTCCTAAAACAATGAATTTTCTGAGAATTTGGCATGTCTGCAGACCATTGCATGTACTACAACCACAAATTTCTTTCAAAATTTCTTGAAACAGCACATCATGCGCTTTTCAAAAAAAATTACAGTAAGGGTGAGGTTGAGTGGTCACGCTTGTGCGCATAGGATACCACGCAAGTTAAGCTATCAAAAGGGACAAAAGTTATATCAAAGCAGCAGATATGTCAAGAACTCATCAACCAACTTGAAGCTAACAAGTATGCCATTTGAATCAGAGCAAAAAATTTAGCAATTTCAGACCAACTACCGCAAAGAAACATCTAAAACACAGCTGAACTCCTAAGGGCCACCATGTGGAAAGTAGTCAAGCAGCAGATTTTGAAACATTGCTCACCATATAAAAAAATATGAAGTAAATTTAGTTTCCAGACACAAGGACCATTTACCTGTTTTGCATATTCTACTGAATTGGAGGATACGGAGCAAACAATGACCTGGCGTGGGCTTAGCCACAAAGGCCATTTACCATTGTAATGCTCCAAAAGAATGGCAAACATCCTTTCAACAGATCCTAGGATTGCCCTGTGTATCATCACAGGCCTTTCAAGCCTGGCTTCATCCTCCGCAGAGTAAAACAATTTGAAGCGAAGGGGCAGCTGAAAATCCAGCTGTAACAGATGATATAGATTAGATACATGAACCTTTCTATTCTCTTCAGTTGATGACAGAATAATATTCAAGGGAACCTGTAGAGTTGCACACTGAAACTTTCTCTTGAGGGCATCGAACACACCAATATCAATTTTCGGACCATAGAAAGCACCATCCCCTTCATTAATCTGCATGCATACATCTATATAAGTCCTCTGAATACAAGGCAACGTCATGGCTAAATGTTTGTTACAAAATGTATCTACTTCCTCGTAGAGCAACAAGAATAAAGGAAATACATACTCTTGCACAGCAACTAAAAAAGTCGGAGAAAACTGCCAACATATATCTTATCCACCAACACGAAATATCTTTAAGCTCATTAGACATTACTCTGACCATAATTCTATGACCAGAGATCAGAACAGATTATTAATTACCGTGATTGAACCTAACAGCCCCAGACTCGCTCAAAGCACCCTCTAAGTGAGATCTGATGGCATCGGATGTGTCCGATCCTTCCCCTTGGATAGGATTTCCTAGCACTAGCGAATCCCGAAAATCGTTGCCATACACTCTCAGACATGAAAGGATAGGATTTTAGAGATAGTGTTAATGCAGGTACAATTAACAATGGCAGAAGAATTTAGTGAAACCCCCTTTTACTGCACCAAAAATACTAAACATTACAAATGCACATCTTGCACCAAAAATACTAAACATTACAAATGCACATCTAGCACTAGCAGCATATAGTGATGTTTGGAAAAAATGGCGTGTAGTCTTTGTGAAGGTACCTGCCATGGCTTCCCAAACTCATTCAAGGCTTCTGTCAGTTGTTGCTCTGCTTTGTTCCAGGTTTCAATATCACCTAAATACTTCTCTGGTCTCTGGAAAAAAAGTAAGATTATGATCAGGTTGGAGCATTAAGATACCATCAAATTGTCACAAGGTCATTAATATTCTTAAAGGCTCAGAGAATTCATATATCTTAGCAATTTGCACCAAAGATAGGGGAAATGGCCAATAACGAAGATGCAAGAGGCAATGTCAACCCCAATGTGACATGAAAAATTCTCACTAACTATCCAAAGAATGGATCTTTAGGATCACCATATGACAATACATCAATCCACTCAAGCTGTCAGAAATTAACAAGAAAGTCAGGAAAGAACTATATGGAAACATTAAATGCTAAAAGAGATTGGGAGGTCTGGTCATGAACCTTCTCAGGTTTAGAAAATTGCAAAATGTAAACTATCGTACAAATATATTTCACTAAGTTAATAATAAGAGAAATGCGACCAGCAACCATGAACAAATACTTATAAAGAGCATGATTGCCCAGATTTTAATAAGTTCTCAAAAAGAAATATGTGATAACATGCCCCGAGTAACATATTGATATCAGTCATATCACAGATTCACCGATGATCTTGTCATCAAGTTCAACCGTGGTTAGCACGCAATAAACAAAAAAGAAAAAGGAAACACGGCTATCCATTAAATGACTAAACTGCAGTGTCATAGTTAAGCAGTTCATCCTGCAAATCACAATGCAACCTAAGGTTCATTATGTGTCATCATTTCATGCCAATTTTCAAACATAGATTGTAGTTCTTATGAACTTCTGAATGCTATCAATATAACAAAGAAGCGATGAATACCGTAGACAGTTCCAACTCATATTTAAAGCCAAATATCTCATACACATAATTGATGAATTCCAAAACACCCTTAACTTCATCCTTGATCTGCAACAGAAACAAACTTTCAACAAAGGTAGGCGGTAATACAAACAGTGGAAACTATCTAACTAATCCAAACCACAGTGCAGCTACTGTCAAAGTAGGAAGAAACAGTAAAAACAATATGCAACTTCGCTAATGCAAGTGAGGATGCAAATTAGCATGTATGCAGGGTGCTGGTCATGAGCATGTACAAGTAAATATCATGACAGCCTAAACTTATGCAAATTATACAATATAACAATAACTAGAAAAGTACGATACGTTTCTAATAGAAACCTTTCATTATAGAGGATAATAAACAAACATGATATGTGCAAATAAAGCTTACTTGGTTCTCTCTGCAAAAGATATGGGCATCGTCCTGCCAGAAACATACACAAAAAAGATTAGTTAAAATATGGAGAGCATAAATAATCATTAACAATAACTGAAAAATAAAAAAAAGAACAACTAACAGAATAGCATTAGCCTTACCTGCTGGAATCTTCTAACACGTGTTAAACCTGTAAGAGCACCACTAAGCTCGTTTCTGTGAAGGACTCCAAAATCAGCCATACGGAGAGGCAACTCTGTAGCATTTCAAAAAAAAAAGGGAAAGAAAATCAACATTACTCACAAGATTTATCAAAATCCACAAGTACAATAGCAAATATTAGGATTCCCTAGAAAAAGAAGGTACACCAAAAGGATGATTCGAGCATCAACAATCAATAGCTTAAATTGTGCATGTGTTGCCAAAAGGGGTTAGCAGTATCTCCTGCCAGTGCCGACGTGTGGGTTTCTTTGGATCCAACTTATCTTCAATAGCTTTATTCCAAGTCTGCTTAGGGATAAGTTTGGTAGGAGTTGGTTTGATTGAATATTATTGAATGCAATCTCATTTGAAGGCAAGCAATGAAATTATCTCCAATATCACAACCCTCCCCGTGAGCGTTCTATCGTGTGCCACGGCTTGTGGTTTTTGGGTTCCTGCACATTAGCCATTCCTTTCGTACAAGTACCCTACCCATAGCATTCCTTACCCAAGGACTGTTTAATGCAGACTTTAGTATCATTTTGAGTACTAAACAAAACAAGCTCAGACTTATTCTCTTCTCTTCATTATTCTAGAGCCCCCGAGTACTTTTACATTGAAAAGTGTGCTTAACACAACCGAAACTAGAAAATCTCAAGTACTACAATGATGATTGTCACATCCCAAATTCCATAATCGCGTGATTAAGCTTAATTATGCATCATTAGCATCATAATTAGTTTCAAGGTAAATTATTTTGGCGTACTAGAGCACTTCGTTTGAAAACAATTGGATGAGAGAAAGAAATTCGGGAGAGAAAAAAATTGAATTCACAGTTAAAACAGACTCTTTCTCTAACACGTGGGCCACACCAGAGTGGGCCAACCACCCCATTCTCTCTCCCTCTAGAGTGGCAGCTCACTCTCTCTCCTCCTCACTCTCCCCCACGCCACCCCACCGTGCTCCACTCCCCTCTCACTCTCCCTCTCACTCCCTCTCTTTTCTTCCAAAATCCGAGCTCAAGAGAGGGATTTGAGATGAATATGTGGTATCATTGCGATCACAAGCTCATGAACTATCCATTCCCTCAATTCATTTTCATTTTCCCGGAGGATTTGAGCCGGATTTAGTGTCTTTTGGTGTTTAGGGTTGAAATGTGAAGAACACCGGATTTCTTCGCCTCCCAAGCTTTTCCCTCTGTTTCCTCCTTCAATTGCCGGTCCACAACCTCGGTAAAGGCTTTTGGGTGAGTCCTCTAAACTCCCATGGCAAGAATCCACCTTTTAGATAGTTAGATTTCGAATTTTGAGCTAGGGGTTTGAAGTTCATGAGTTCTTGATGATTTAGAAGCAATAGCCGAGTTTTGGTCAATTTTGACGTATACATGTTGTCCTACGCGATATAGGAAGTCAATGTGATGCTCTAGGTCCAAATTCCCACTCCAAATGTCACCGAAATCGTCGCCAGTGAGCTCCCAAAGTGCCCCCGACGACTCCCAGCGGTCTGACCGCCACTCCAAGGTCGGTCAGACCGCCAGGGGCCAAAACCCTCTGCATGAGGGCGGTCTGACCGCGACTCTTGGTGGTCTGACCGTCAGTATACCTACGGTCTGACCGCTATATACCCAGACAGCATAGTTACTGCTTGCTAAAACTTGTAAAAATTATAACAAATTCTCTGTAGCTTCAAAAATTATGAAACAAATTTTGTTGGTTTCATAATAACCTACTCTACCTATTAAAAATATCCCTAGCCATGAAATAATGAATTAAATTTATGAGATCAATTAATTAGGTTCGGATATGTGGTTTGTGGTTCGAATATGTAGGAGGTGGTCGAGATGGTACTTGTTATACATTGATACTAATGTGGTTTTAGTTTCATATGATCAGTTGGTAGTTGCAGGGTAATTTCATATATATTGGTTAAGTTAGTTGCTCACACATATGTCTAGGTTGCTTACCACATGTATTTTACTTAACCTTGTGGCCTACTCTTGCTAACAGCTCAATGTATAATCCTTGAAGTCAGAATATTATATACCCATATTGTGTAAGACTTGCAAGTACCTTCGTACTCAAGGTACTGCCCTTAAGTTGATTCAAGTTTACAAGTCGACGAGCAGGGGGCGATGTTTGGCTACTTTGTGCCTGCCGATCAGGGTGGCGGGCAGGAGTAGCACACTCTACTCCTAACTCAGTGTTCTGGTATGGAGCCTAAGGGCATGTGGCTCCATATCCTTTTGTTGTATAGCTTTTAGTCTTCCGCTGCTTAGTTTTTTTTTTGTTGGTTAGAAGTTGAGCAGGTTTTAGTCTCCTCCTAGCTCTCTTTTGCTGTAAATTGTGATAACTTGTTGCATGCTTAAGACCTTGTAATATAATGTTAATTACTCACTCTTTCTTAAGCTTTGTTGTGATGTACATATTGGGAAGACATGTGTTCCGATCTTGGGCACAAAACACGTGTTGGGACTACCGGAATGATATTCTGGTTAATTATCGAGGTTATGATTATGAATAATGATCCTCCTGGTGATTAATTAGAATATTGTTTGGACTGTTTCTCACAGCGTAGTATCAGAGCTTGGTTTAATTAAGTAGCCTAAACACAATTAGAATGTTGTTTAGTAAGTGTGTCGAACTCACTAAGCAACCAACTAAAATTTACTTATGCATTTTCCTGTCAATATGTATGAATCTGCTATATTATGTCCCTAAGTATAACGTATGCGGTTGTGGTGTTTGATGGGATGAGATGCATTTGAGAAAGATACGTGTAGTTTAGAAACGAGCATAGTTTCATGTTTTATTGCTCATTTTGCATCATACCTTTGAACATGCATTTTCATCAATATATAGTGTATGGATCCAAGTAAGCGAGATCCGACATAGCAAAATAACATTAGTTAGAGTTTGATTTTTTTTCACCTATGTCGGAAATTAACCTTCGCCTCTTTTTCTTCTTATCGTCACAATAGGATGAGAACCCGTAGCAGTTTGGATGATCTTCTCGAGGGCTCGAATGAAAATAACCCTCCCCTACCGCCAACAATGGCGGAAGTGCTAATGAGAATTGAGCAAAACCGTCAGACGAACCAGGCACTCCTCGAGGCTCTCGTGCGCAACACGGCCCCTCAAGGAGGAGGTGGGGCCGGGCGCCGAGATGATTTCTTGGATTTCTTGCGGACTCAGCCGCTAACTTTCACGCGAGCTGAGGATCCTCTGGACGCCGACCACTGGCTCCGGACTATCGAGCAAAAGCTCGCTCTCCTTCGATGCAAGGACCACGAGAGGGCGCTCTTCGCCACTCATCAGCTTCAAGGTCCAGCGGGCGCGTGGTGGTCCAACTACTTGGCCATGCACCCCGCCAATTATCGGGTGTTGGGCGGAGTTCCGCCAAGCATTCCGAGATTTCCACATTCCCAAGGGTCTTATGGAGATCAGGCGACGGGAGTTCATGGACCTCAAGCAGGGAGGCCGATCGGTGATGAAATATGTGCAGGTGTTCAACCACCTTGCACAATATACTCAAGATAAAGTGAGCACAGACGAGCGAAAACAATACCGCTTCGTTAACGATCTCAATTCGAAGATGCAAGACCGGTTGTCGGCGCACGAGTTCGCCGATTTCAACAAACTTGTGAGCACCTCGCTCACGGTGGAGTTCAAGCTCAAGAACCACCAAGAGGAGAAGAAGCGCAAGAGGGGTCCGTCGCCTTCCGTGGGCGGGGGCTCTCAACGCGCCCGCACGGAGAATCCATCTCCACCATCTCACATGTCGGCCTCGACAGCCCCACGGCCGATGTGGCTGGTGCGGCGTCCGTCCTTCTCCGCTCCATAAGGACAGCCTATGAGACCCGTCGGCTCCCAAGTGAGCGTGACAGGTGGTCCCAGTGACCCGTGCTACGACTGCGGCCGTGTCGGCCACTATGCGCAGGATTGCGTGTATCCGAAGCCAGAAGCCACGGTGGCCGCTTCCAGGTCACCACCAGCTCAGTCTGCGCCACAGTCCCCTCAGGCGACCCACGTCCCCAAGCGTGGCCGAGCACGCGACACCAACGCCGACGAGGTTCAGGAGGGTGATACCGTCCTGATCGGTATGTTAAGTATGAGTTTCAATTATGTCATCATTCCTGCATTGGTTCTGTTTGATTCCGGAGCCTCTCACTCCTTCATAGCTACGAGATATACCTGGCGGCGCGGGCTGAAAGTCAGTGCCACCACTTCACCATGTCATCGATGCACCCGAGGCCAAGATTCTAGTGAGTCAGTGTGTGCCCAGAGTGTCGATCATTATCAATGAGACGCATTTTGGTGCAAACTTGCTGGTGATGGACTCAAAGGGGATAGATGTCATTTTGGGAATGAACTGGCTCACCAAAAATGAAGCTATTATGGATTGTGCTCAGAGGACAGTTACTCTAAGTGGTCCGTCCGGCACCCGAATTCAATTAAAGCTTGAGGGTGTCAAATCTTGTCTCTTCGCCTTGAAGGCTATCCCCACCGTAGACATGATGAGTATTCCTGTGGTGTGTGAATTCTCGGATGTCTTTCCAGATGAATTGCTAGGAATACCGCCCAACCGAGCAGTTGAGTTCTCAATTGATCTCATGCCTGGAGCGGCTCCAATTTCCAAGAAATTTTACAAGATGTCGTCAATTGAGCTAGTTGAGCTGAAGAAATAGCTTTAGGAATTGCTATCTAAGGGATTCATTCGTCCGAGCTCCTTACCCTTGGGGATGTTCGGCGCTCTTTGTGAAGAAGGATGGTACCCTGCGGATGTGTGTTGATTACCGTCCGTTGAATGAGGTCACTATCAAGAATAAATATCCTCTCCCTAGGATTGATATTCTATTTGATCAACTAACCGGAGCCCGAGTCTTCTCGAAGATCAAATTGAGACTAGGCTATCATCAAATCAAGGTCCGACCAGAAGATATCCCAAAGACGGTTTTCTCGACTCGCTACGGGCTATATGAATTTAGCGTCATGTCCTTCGGATTGGCGAATGCGCCGGCATTCTTCATGTATTTGATGAACACGGTGTTCATGGAGGAATTGGATAAGTTTGTCGTAGTTTTCATCGACGACATTCTCATATACTCCAAGACTGATGCAGAGCATGTACAGCACCTCCGTATTGTTCTTGGCCGGCTCAGAGATCATCAACTCTATGTCAAGTTCAGCAATTGTGAGTTCTGGCTCAGGGAGGTGACATTTCTGAGGCATGTTCTGTCAGAGAATGGTGTTGCAGTGGACCCAAGCAAGGTGCAGGATGTACTCAATTGGGTTCAGCCCAAGAATGTCACTGATATCCGGAGTTTTTTTGAACTCGTAGGCTACTACCGCCGGTTTATCGAGAATTTCTCCAAGATTGCCAAGCCGATGACCGAGTTGTTGAAGCAAAGCAATGCTTTCGAGTGGTCGAGTGACTGTGAGACAGCTTTCCAGACTTTGAAGAAATTGCTCACGACCGCTCCAGTCCTTACTCAGTCTGATGTGAACAAGGATTTCGATATCTGTTGTGATGCTTCTCGCATGAGCCTCGGATGTGTCCTTATGCAGGGTTGTCGCTTACGCCTCACGGCAGTTGAAGCGCCACGAGAATTTTCCGACACATGATTTAGAGCTGGCTGCAGTCGTGAACGCTCTGAAGATCTGGCGTCATTATCTGATGGAGAACTTGTGTCGTATCTATACGGATCACAAGAGTTTTCACTCAAGCCGATCTGAACATGAGGCAGCGAAGATGGCTCGAGTTGATCGAAGATGGCTCGAGTTGATCGAAGATTATGAACTGGAGGTTCATTATCATCCCGGCAAGGCGAATGTGGTCGCCGATGCCTTGAGCCGGAAAGCTCATTGCCATTGTCTTAGGGTCGAGCCCGGGAATTCCACACTTTATGATGAGTTCCGCCGGCTTGGGCTCGAGATGGTCGCAGATGGATTCATTGCCAACCTGGAGATCAAATCCACTCTTTTGGATGAGATCAAGGCAGCTCAGAAGGATGACAAAGGCATGGCCCGAATCCGAGAGAAGATGAAGATCGATCAGGCTGTATGCTTTTCTGAAGACGATAAGGGCATTGTGTGGTTTGGGAACCGACTAGTGGTTCCAAGGGTCGAAGCGCTGAGGAAGAAGATCCTTGATAAGGCTCATGATTCATTGTTGTCTATTCATCCGGGAAGCACAAAAATGTATCAAGACCTCAAGCCGAGATTTTGGTGGACTCGCATGAAGCGAGAAATCGCTCGATATGTAACTGAGTGTGATGTCTACTGAAGAGTGAAAGCCGAGCATCTCAAGCCAACCGGTACACTTCAGCCCTTGCCCATTCCTTCCTGTAAGTGGGAGAAAATTAGAATGGATTTCATTACCAGCTTACCGAAGACCTCGAATGGGTACGACTCTATATGGGTGATTGTGGACCGATTGACGAAGTCTGCTCATTTCTTGCCCGTCAAGACTACCTTTTCGACCAAGCAATATGCGGAGTTGTACCTCACCAGGATAATTTGTCTTCATGGTATTCCGAAGAAGATTGTCTTCGATCGAGGCATGCAGTTCACTTCTCATTTCTAGAGGAGTTTCCAAGAGGCTATGGAAACTGAGCTTTTTCACAGCACGGCATATCATCCTCAGACAGACAGTCAAACTGAGCAGGTGAACCAGATTCTAGAAGATATGCTCCGAGCTTGTGTTCTCACTTATAGGAAGAAGTGGGACATATGCCTGTTATTCACGAAATTCTCTTACAACAATAGCTTCCAAGCTAGTATTGAGATGGCACCGTTTGAAGCTCTTTATGGCCGGATATGCCGAACACCGCTAAATTGGTCCGAATCCGGTGAACGGGCTTTCCTTGGTCCGAATTTGGTCAAGGAGGCGGAAGACATGTTCTGAATATCCGCAAGTCTCCTCATGGCTCAATCCCGACAAAAGAGCTATGCGGATCGTCGCCGCCGAGACCTCGAGTTCGCAATTGGAGATCATGTGTATCTCAAGGTTTCACCGCTCAAGGGTGTTCGCCGATTCCAAGTCCGAGGTAAGTTAGCGCCTCGATACGTGAGACCATTCCAAATTATTGCTCGGCATGGAGAGGTGGCATATCAACTGGACTTGCCTCCGTCCCTCTCCACCATGTATAACGTGTCACAACTGAAGAAATGCCTCCGAGTTCTAGCTGAGGTCGTTGATGTTGCACCTCAGGAGTTGCAACCGGACTTGACATATTGTGAGTGGCCAATCCGAATCTTGGATAAAGTCGAGCGCAAGACACGGCGAAATTCCATCAAATTCATCATCAAAGTCCAATAGAGCAACCACTTGGGAGCGTGAGGCTAAAATCCGCTCCGAGTATCCCGAGCTCTTTGCGAGCTTGTAAGCGTTGTGTGAGTTTTGTACAATTAGGACCTCTTGCATGTCTATGCTCATTACACATGTGGATTTAAGGTATTGCTTTGGGTTCCATCACTCACCGCGTGAAAGTGCCCACAGCGTGGTACCTCATAGCATGGTACCTCTCACAGCGTGGTTTCTAGACTCATCGCGCTCTTCACCGACTCGTACCGAATCTCGAGGCGAGATTCCTTTTAAGGAGGGGAGGTTTGTCACGTCCCAAATTCCATAATCGCATGATTAAGCTTAATCATGCATCATTAGCATCATAATTAATTTCGAGGTAAATTATTTTGGCGTACTAGAGCACTTCGTTTGAAAACAATTGAATGAGAGAAATTCGGGAGAGAAAAAAATTGAATTCACAGTTAAAACGGACTCTTTCTCTAACACGTAGGCCCCACCGGAGTGGGCCAACCACCCCATTCTCTCTCCCTCTAGAGTGGCAGCTCACTCTCTCCTCCTCACTCTCCTCCACGGCACCCCAGCGTGCTCCCCTCCCCTCTCACTCTCCCTCTCACTCCCTCTCTCTCTCTTTTCTTCCAAAATCTGAGCTCAAGAGAGGGATTTGAGGTGAGTATGTGGTATCATTGCGATCACAAGCTCATGAGCTATCCATCCCCCCCCCCCAATTCATTTTCATTTTACCGGAGGATTTGAGCCGGATTTATTGTCTTTTGGTGTTTAGCGTTGAAATGTGAAGAACACCGGAGTTTTTCGCCTCCCGAGCTTTTCCCTCTGTTTCCTCCTTCAATCGGCGATCCACAACCTCGGTAAAGGCCTTTGGGTGAGTCCCCTAAATTCTCATGGCAAGAATCCACCTTTTAGATGGTTGAATTTCGAATTTTGAGCTAGGGGTTTGAAGTTCTTGATGATTTAGAAGCAATAGCCGAGTTTTGGTTGATTTCGGCGTATACATGTTGTCCTACGCGGTAGAGGAAGTCAATGTGATGCTCTAGGTCCAAGTCTCCACTCCAAATGTCGCCAAAATCGTCGCCGGTGAGCTTCCAAAGTACCCCTGGTGACTCCCAGCGGTCTGACCGCCACCCCAAGATCGGTCAAACCGCCAGGGGCCAAAACCCTCTGCATAGGGGCGGTCTGACCGCGACTCTTGGCGGTCTGACCGCCAGTATACCTGCGGTCTGACCGCTGTATACCCAGACAGCACAATTACTGCTTGCTGAAACTTGTAAAAATTATAATAAATTCTCTGTAGCTCCAAAAATTATGAAACAAATTTTGTTGGTTTCATAATAACCTACTCTACCTATTAAAAATATCCCCAGCCATGAAATAATAAATTAAATTTATGAGATTAATTAATTAGGTTAAAGCTTCATTAATTTACCGTTAATTCATCATAAGTCCAAAATTGATGAATCCAGTTTTGCTAGTTTCCTTATGACTTGTTCTATCTAGGAAAAATATTTTCATCCATTATATGCATAATGTGGCATATATTTGCACTTCATTCATACTCATTGCATTGCACGCGTTATTCTTTTTAGAGATCGCCGAACCAACGATCTCGGCGAGCAAGGTCGATCCCAAGGCGCCGCACCTTTGTGAACCAGTGCATCAAGGCAAGCATCTATCATATTGAACACTGTCGGTTGTATTGAATGGAGTCTAAATATTGATAAATTATGCTTATGTATAGGTTTACACGTATAGGAAGTCAATTTTGGGTTTTGATGGGTAGATCTTATGTTGAATTGCATTGTCTCTACCTGATGTATTGTTACTGATGTATTGTTAATCAATATCCTTGTAGCCTGGGTTTAATCATGCTAAGATCTAACTTAAAAGTTATGTGAGATGCTTAGCAATACATAGGTTATCGGTAGAAATAGAACAGTGGAATGTCCCATCGTTCGCGAGCTGTAGGTTAATTACCTTCACAACGATTACAATGTTGGGTCAATGATGTTGGTTGGTCGAGTGGTGAGTATAAGACGAGATGTGGGCGGTGTTAGGGATGTCATTTGCCCTCAAGGAAAGTTCAGGAGTAGTTCGGGAAGGGAACCCGGACACCGTAGGCCGCTTGCATCGTTTAAGGCCGATCGTCGGGATAGTTGGCTTTAGCACTTACCGTAATCTTCCGCTGTTTAGTTCTTTTGTTGGTTAGGAGTTGAGCAGATTTTAATCTCCTCGTAGCTCTCTTTTACTGTAAATTGTGATAACTTGTTGCATGCTTAAGATCTTGTAATATAATGTTAATTATCCGTTCTTTCTTAAGCTTTGTTGTGATGTACATGTTGGGAAGACATGTGTTCCGATCTTGAGCACAAAACACGTGCCGGAACTACCGGGATGATATTCTGGTTAATCATCGAGGTTGTGATTATGAATAATGATCTCCTGGTGATTAATTAGAATATTATTTGGACGGTTCCTCACAATGATGAGACAAAGCACCAATCATTAATAATAAATACTGAACTTGGGATAACAAGGAACAGACAAAGCATTACATTTGGCAGGAAAAACAGTTCAGAAAGGAAGAATCTTTAAGCAATTATTGTGGCAGCATCTCATTCATGACAAATACAGAGTAATTTAGAATACAATATTGAATTAGGAAGCTCACCTCTGTACGAACGAACCCTATGGTCAAACATTAGACAATGGCCAGGACAATTCATCGGCTTAAGTCCAAATTCCTGTTTCTCAATCTGCACAAGAATCAATCCAACAAGCATCCAGCAGAAGTTGTAACTCACTGATGAATTTATAGACATATGCAAAATAAATTTTCTGGCACCTCCGATTCTGCTGTAGCATCTGTGGATGTGCTTACCTCAAAAAGGAACATGTTCTCCTTGTAGTTTGCAGCATGTCCAGAAGTTTCCCAAAGTTGCATATTGTAAATATTTGGGCTCAACACCTATAAGACAGACATAAGGAACAGAAACAATGGACATGCACAGCAATGCTTATAATTCTCATTGCTATATAACAAACTAATACGAACCTCTTGGTAGCCTCTATCTCTATACTGCTGTCGCAAAAAGTCCATCAGTTTGTTATATATTCTAGCACCATGTGGAAGGAAGAAGCAACTTCCTGGGCTGCATAATTGTAAAGA
Source organism: Phragmites australis (assembly GCF_958298935.1). Taxonomy (NCBI): domain Eukaryota; kingdom Viridiplantae; phylum Streptophyta; class Magnoliopsida; order Poales; family Poaceae; genus Phragmites; species Phragmites australis. Next base: position 12,042,053 of record NC_084936.1, on the reverse strand, counting down.
AAATCAGTGAGTCACGAGTACCCAGGGATCTGGGAATTGAGATATGAAAGAAAAGAGAGAATCATATAGGAGCGCTAAGTTACCTAAGTGGATGGAAAAAGAAGAGTTCCTGAGACTGCCCCAGTAACCTATGATCACGTTTCTTTGCCTCCTCTAACAGATGTTTATATTCCTGCAGATTATCAAGTAATAAATATGCATGCAAAAGATGAGCGATCATTAGCAAATGGAAAACATTAGCATATCATTTAGGAAGTATGATCAGATAAAAACTAGAAAGCTATGACCTGTCTTTGATCTAACCATCATTTAATAAAGGAATTTTGTCTGGACTGATCAATACTAGACATGTAACGCACAGAGTACTCACTAACAGTTTTGCACGATTACCGTGCAGTATGTTCTGCAAATCACCTCCAAAACCACAACCATGTTACCCAACAGGCCAACACCCGCAAAGTGATCCTAGATAAAGTTTCAAGGTACTGATTCTTTGAAAATTGCATGCTATATCATTGTGTGTGCAAAATTTCCAGCCAAGTCAGATGCAACACATGGGATCACGAACTAATAATAAATGCTAATATCCAAAAAGCAAACATAATGGGCATGTTCAGCAGTCATAGGCTAGGAACTAGTTTGCGATTGTCCATATCCTCGGTGATAGCAGAAATTATATGCCATACCTTGAGACGTTTAGAATCAGGGAAAGAAATTCCATATACTCTCTGCAGGCTCTCGCGGTCTACTTTTCCTCTCCAATACGATGATGAAGCCTGAATGTTTACATGTAAGTTCGAATCTGAAAATAGCCAATTCCACTAAAAAGAGAACCCAGAGATTAACGCATAACCATAACCTTAAGACAAGAAAAAGCTTTGACAAAGGAAGTATTCGGGATGTGTGGCCCACGGCAAAGGTCAACTAAAGGACCACATCTGTATACTGTAATGGTCTTGTCCTCGGGCAACTCATTAATGATTTCAACCTGAACATATAGTTCAAAACTATTTAAAAACGAATGAAGTTCTCGTATATTTGACATAAGCAGCAAGATGATATAAAAGAATGAACCAAACAAGATGGAAACAAGGAAGGTTGCCTTAAATTTATTTTCAGCAAACATTTCAAGAGCTTCTGCCCTGCTGACCTCAATGCGTTCAAATGGTTGCTTTTCCTGCACCATGTAAGGTCGAACTGTTTAAGTAACAGAATGTGTGTTGCTAGAGCACTTGAGTTATGCCATAAAAACAATGCAAGCGATTCCAAAATTTGTAAGCACCATATTGAAAGAAGCCATGCAGGTAGATAGTGCCCACAAAAAAAGTTAAATATAAACTTAAATGAAATGAGTTAGAATTCACAGCATACCGCAACAGCCTTTTGAGCTTGGCTTTCAATGAGACCAAAGTGCTCCTCATTCAATGTCAGATCATTGTAGTAAGCATCATAGTAGAAGCCCTTAAAAGGTTAAGTGGAAACATTAGAAAACATATCTGATTGTTGATAAGATGGTTTAGCTAATTCATTGAGTAGATTGAACCTCAGAACATTTTTCATACCTCCCCTCTTGTAGTGCAAGGCCCAATGCACAGCTTGCAGCCATATACCCTCTCAAGAGACTGCAAATTTACATCTGTAATTAGTTATAGTTGAATTGAAAATGAATTGTCACAGAGAGGCTGAAAAAAATCATTTGATGTATAACATATTATGAATAAAAAGCATGCTCAAAGACATCAGCACGTGAAGTACCAACTCACTTCTCCAAGAATATGTGCACTTGAGTGCCAGAAGGTGTCACGCCCTTCATTGCTATCAAACTTGAACAACTTCAATTCACAGTCACCTTCCAGTGGCCTCCCCATATCCCACAGTGTTCCATCCACTTGAGCTATCAAACAACTAGCTGCCAGTCCACTTGATATCTCCTTAGCAATATCCATTGGGGTTGTTATCAACTTCTTCCCTTCCTTCACAGCGCCATCAGGCAAAGTAACCCTGAAGGAAGCCGCCGGACAACAATGTTTCAAAGTATCCAACAGCGTAATGTCAAACAAGTGAAACACAGTTGGTGCGGCACATATTACAAACAATCGGCAGTTCATGTTTCATAACGCGAGATGAATTTTGGGTGGTCCAAAGCTGGCTGAACTTAAGCACAAGTTCTGATTCAACTGCGTAATTCTATCCAAGAAGATATTGAGAGAAACATATGACAAACAATTGGCAGTTCGTGTTTCATAACGCGAGACGAATTTTGGGTGGTCCGAAGCTGACAAACCACAAATTCTGATTCAACAGCAGGACTCTACTACTTCGACGACAGCCACGCAAGCGGATCGTTAGAAGCACTCACTTGATAGCCTCGCCTCCGATGTTGAGCCGCTCGAGGGCCTGCCTCGCCTGGATCTCCTCGAAGAAGCGGATCCTCTTCGATGTGACCGCCTCCAGGTAGGAGGCGTCGCGCGCGACGACCAGGGCCGCGGCTGGGGCCTTGGCCTTCCCCTTCGCGTCCTTCCCGGCGGTTGAACCCTCACCCATCGCGGCGTCGGAGAGGTGGCGGAAGAGGAGGCGGGCGGGGCGGAGCGGGGGCGAGGAGAGGGAGCTGGGGGTGTGCTGCCGGACGAGCGAGAGGCCTCGCCGGAGGCACACGAGCATAAAGCGGCGGCGGTGGCAGCAGAGAGGAGGACTGGACTAAGGTAAAACACCGGGGGTTCTGCGACGTGCCGGCGGATGGCGAGGTGAATTTGAGAGGCGGCGGCGTCGACCAGGGAACTGCGGAAGCGAGCGGAGACTGGAAGCAGAGGACTAGGGCTTATGTAGGAATTCCGACGTGCGGGCCCGTTTGTCTTGTGAGCTCAGCTGTCAGATGCCCCTGGGATGGCCGATGGGTTTGTGCCAAGAGGATTAGGGGATGTTTAATTTCTCACATATGCTTGCTAATACTTATCTCTCCTACTTAAAAACGCATAAGGCGTGATTCGTCCACCATATACCGCCGAATATTCTTTCGCTCCCCTCGCGATTCCTTTCCGCATCCTCATCCCTATCGTTCCCCGCCCCTTCCGCTGCCACCAGCCACGCCCCGGGCTTCTCCGCAGCACCCGCCCGCCGCTTTCTCCGCGCCCCCCTCCCCGGGCCCCGCTGTCGTCAGCCACGCCCCGGGCTTCTCTGCAGCACCCGCCCGCGGCCTTCTCCGCGCCCCCTCCCCGAGCCCCGCTGCCGCCAACCACGCCCCGGGCATCTCCGCAGCACCCGCCCGCCGCCTTCTCCGCACCTCCCTCCCCAGGCTAACCGTCTTGGCTCCATAGAGATTTCCCTGCCGCCACCACCGCCGAAAACAACGCCCGGCACAGCGCCCCAACTGCAGCCGCCTGCTCCGTCCTCCAGCTTCTCCGCGCCCCCTATAAGTACCTCCGCGTCGAGGGCAGCACCACGACGGCATTGGCGAGTACACATCCTCCGGCCGCCTCGCGAGGTCAATACCACTAGAGTCGCGAGATGATCTCTATCGATTACCTGGTGCTTTTCTTAGGTTTATATTAGTTCTTGACTTTCTTTTCCCTATTTATTTCTTCCTTTCTCCTTGATGAAGCACCCGCACCGCCAAACCTTCCAGATCCTTCTTAGGTGAACAAGGTGGAGGCGTTGTACGAGCTGTACAAGAAGATCAGCCGCTCCATTGGTGACGACGACTTGATCCATAAGGTTTTTGCAAATGTTGAACTCTGATCCAATATCGTTGAGATCAACAAGCAGGTATAACCCCGCGGAAATCTCGGCATCATCTGTTTGTTCTCACTATAGGCGACTGGTTTGCTAGAGCTTGTGTCGTGGTCATGTAGCTAAAACTATTTTGATGGAACTGAGAAATCCTTTATCTGTGGAATTTTGGCTCAATGCTGTTATAACTCCTTAAAAATTAGGTGTGCGGATTGTTCAGATTGGTAGACTCGTTGGATATTCAGATGATTAGTAAGTTCATCTATGAAATAGCATCTAGGAATTTGCACTTGCATATATTCAAGCCTTCTGTTTATGTGTGGAATGTGGAATAACCTCTTCAGTACACTGTTCTGTTGCTAAATTAGTTGGTGCATAGTCTTATATGAATATTAAAAGCTATCCTTTGTTGATTTTGTGCAGAATGCTAAATAGCTTTGATTCATGTTCAGTTTTATACCTTCAGTTTGACCATATCAGATAGCTGTGTGACCTGATCCTTTACATACAGTTAATTCCTTTTTGGCTTATGCTTTCTTGTGCTGAAGCTATTTTTTTTTGGCACTTCTAATAGTTTCTTTTGCTATTTTTTCAGTTGGTGAAACCATTTGGTCATCTATTTTATTTTATTCTCCAATCTGAAGCATTACAAAAGAGCTTAGATAATTTAGGTAATTTGTTTGGCTAAGACCCTATTTCTGATTGCCCAAATGGTAGACTCATTGGGTATTCCGATGATTAGTAAGTTCCTCTATGAAATAGCATCTAGGAATTTGCACTTGCATATATTCAGGCTTTCTGTTTATGTGTGGAATGTGGAATGTGGAATAACCTCCATTTTGATTTTCTTCTATGATATTAAGATCGGATTAGTTAAACATATTGAGAATTTTGGTTAGTCTATGTACTCCATTTTACTACCTAAAGATAGTATTGGGTGAATCAGGTTCCATAATTTGGCATTCCTATGCAATCCCCGTGGAATGAACATGTGCTTTGAGTAGCCTCATGTATTTTCTAACTTGGTTTATTTGTCCTCAATGTTGCTTTTTATTACACATGGTTATCTAGCAACTAAAGCTAGGTAAAGATTAGTTCTAAACATCTTACTATTCCGTCGTTTTATTTCCGGACTTCATTATTTCCTTCATATGAATTCCTTTTGGTCTCATTGGCCCTACTGGTGGATACCTTTTGAACGAATGGTTGGGTCTCGTTCCAATTAATCTGGTTTGAATTTTTGTTGTTCCAGTTTAAGAAAATACCAAGCATTCACTTGTCTTTCAATATTCACATTTCATTTACTCTTAGTTTAAAGGTTTTGCATTCTTCCCACCCATAGTGGACCTCGAGCTGTTTACAAGTTTGCTTTATCTTTTCTCAAGGACTTGCTTTTCTCTTGCACGGTGTAGCTATCAATAAGAACAGCTGAACATGTTCCACCTTGTTCAACTCAACTTTTAGTTCTCTCTCTTAATCACATTTCCTTTATCATGTCATTTTTATTTAACAAGTTTTGCATGTCTGCCAAGTTCTTGAGTGCTTCAGGCAATAGGTCACATGAAAATTCTCATGTTCTTTTTAATGTTAGCCATCAGCTCAAGAACTCATGGCACTTGATTACAAGCAACTAACTGATGAAAGTACAATGATACAATAATTCAATTCATCATAAAATATTTTAACATGAGCAGTTGGTTTGATTTACAAGTCACAGTGCCCAAAAACAAATATAGTGAAAGTTAAAATGAACAATGATGCCTTTCTGACCAGATAAGACATAAAATTAGGAATTCCAAATTTCCAGTAGGGTTAATCTATTGATAATGAAAATGATTATCTACTATCACCATCATAACAAAATCAATAACATGATGCAAACGCCAAGTTTAATCCCCAAGCATAACCAGATAGTTAGGGTATTTCTAGTACATACCTAACTTGTCAAATGCCACTGAAATTATATGAAATGATTTGTCCCAGACATCACTATAAAGGTACCCCCTCTTGATGCTTTAATCATTCATGTTGGAACATATTCTCTCGTCTTGATGCTTTAATCAAAGGTACTTTGTTATTTCTTTACCACTTTACTTGTAAACCACGTTACTGTAGGTTGCTCCTATACTTGCAGGAGTACACAAGTTTAGCAGGATAATTTTGAAAACTCTAGTCTACTAATTAGCAGTTCCTCATGAAAGTGTATTTAAAATTTATTTTTTGATCTATTCAAATTTAATGGAGCCTCTGAACCATTATATGAATTTTTAGATCAGTGCTTTTCCTTGGCTTGATAGAAATGATCTGAGTTAAATTAGTTGGTGCATAGTCTTGATATGAATATTAAAAGCTATCTTTTGTTGATTCTGTGCAGAATGCTAAATAGCTTTGATTCATGTTCAGTTTTATGCCTTCAGTTTGACCATATCAGATAGCTGTGTGACTTGGTCCTTTACATACCTTCAATTCCTTTTTAGCTTATGCTTTCTTGTGCTGAAGCTATTTTGTAACAATTTCTTTTGGCACTTCTAATAGTTTCTTTTGCTATTTTTTCAGTTGGTGAAACCATTTGGTCATCTATTTTATTTTATTCTCCAATCTGAAGCACTACAAAAGAGCTTAGATAGTTCAGGTAATTTGTTTGGCTAAGACCCTATTTCTGATTGCCCAAATGGTAGACTCATTGGATATTCCAATGATTAGTAAGTTCCTCTGTGAAATAGCATCTAGGAATTTGCACTTGCATATATTCAGACCTTCTGTTTACATGTGGAATGTGGAATAACCTTCATTTTGATTTTCTTCTATGATATTAAGATCGAATTAGTTAAACATATTGAGAATTTTGGTTAGTCTATGTACTCCATTTTACTGCCTAAAGATAGTATTGGGTGAATTAGGTTCCATAATTTGGCATTCCTATGCAATCCTGTAGAATGAACATGTGCTTTGAGTAGCCTCATGTATTTTCTAACTTGGTTTATCTGTCCTCAATGCTTGTTATTACACATGGTTATCTAGCAACTGAAGCTAGATAAAGATCAGTTCCAAACATCTTACTATCCAGCTGAGAAAAGGGAAAGCTTTCATAAACTAACCTAATACTAGCAAACAGCTCCGCTGTTTTGTTTCTGGACTTCATTATTTCCTTCAAATGAATTCCTTTGCATGGGCTCATTAGCCCTACTGGTGGATACCTTATGAACGAATGGTTGGGTGTTGTTCCAATTAATCTGGCTTGAATTTTTGCTGTTCCAGTTTAAGAAAATACCAAGCATTCACTTGTCTTTCAGTATTCACATTTCATTTACTCTTAGTTTGAAGATTTTGCATTCTTCCCACCCATAGTGGACCTCGAGTTGTTTACAAGTTTGCTTTATTTTGTCTCAAGGACTTGCTTTTCGCTTGCACGGTGTAGCTATCAATAAGAATAGCTGAACAGGTTCTTGCCCTGTGCAATATACACAGTCCTTGCCATGGTTGTTGGTTCAAACTTAACTTTCAGATTAGCATCAACCAGTGAGCTTCTGTGTAACACCCTGATTTTTCAGATTTCTGAAATTTCTAAAATTTTCCAAAATTATTGAATAGCTTCACCAGTAATATAGGTTTAAAATCTATTTTCTTAATCAATCAATTAATATAGGTTATTATTTTGTGTGCATTGCATGCTGAGTTTTGTTAGGAGCTAGGTAAATGCATTAGAATTCCTTTTCTTTTTCTTTCTCGTTGATGTTTTGAGTGAAAAAGATTTTGAAAAGATTTTTACAAAACTCAGTAGTGAATAAGTTAAGGATCTTAATGGTTGGAATTCAAAATCTTTGAATTCATCATCTATTCAATCCTTGATCATACCTGATCATTCTCTAGTTCAATTCAAATCTTATCCAAATTCTTGTTTAAAGTCAATCTCTCCTCTTTCTCAAATTCTACCCAAATCCAAATTCAAATTCCTTATCTACTCCTATTCTTGTTCAACCTCATTTTTTCGTTTCTCTTAAATTCACTCAAAGCTCAATTCAAATTCAAACCATATTCAAATTTCTCTGCAAAAGTTTCTTTTTTAAACCCTAGATATACCTAAAGTATCTTTGGGCTCAATCTTGCTCAAGTCCAAACCCTTCACCAAGTCTTCTAGATGACCCAACAAAAAATCCATGAAATCTGTAAATTTTCGCGGAGTCCTGGACAGCCTCATCTTCTCATGAAGTTTTGGAGTTCAAAACGGACTCAAATGCAAATCTTGACAATACCAAAGTTGTAGGTCTCGTCGAGAGTTTGATTTGAACCTATGGGAGTCCTCTTTTGGATAATGGAGCTAAGAGTTATGGCCCCCGAAATCAGTACTGCGCAGATAAGTCCGAGTTCAAACAGTTTATCTTGTGGCGCATTTTTGGAAATGAAGATGGCATTTTCAGAAGTTCGAATGACTACCAAAGTTGTAGATATTTTCGAGTACTACAATTTACAATCAAGAAACGTCCAATTTGGAGTCCGAACGAGGGAGATATCATCCTCGGAATAGAGAGCTACAAAAAAGGAAATCGTAACCGACTCGAACTCGAATCCGATTCTTGTTCGGTTTGGACTCCACCTCAACTAGCCGCCCCTAGCCCTATAAATATGAGTTGCACGCCCTCTCCTACCCTTATTCCATGCCCCTAAGCCCTAGAAGTCACTGCTGCCATGTCCGTGCATTGCTGGAGCGCCGCCGTTCGCCGGAGCCACCGTCGCTCGTGATGCGCTACGTCGTCTTCTCCGCGAATCCTCCTTCCTCGACCATCAAAGCAAGGTGAGAACCCCTTATTTTCCTCCCTTACTACTATTTTAGCATCATACTAAGTCACTAGCCAAGCCCTAGTCCCGGCCAAAGCCCGATCTACACCGCCACGGTCATCGCCGTCGCGGACAGCTGCGGGATAGCCGCGCTGTAGCCGATTGGCATCGATGTTCCCGACCAACCAGAGGTCAAATCACCAAGCCCTTTCACCGGTGCATATACCATGATGTTCCCCACGTCCTCACCAACTAGGTCGGTCATTAGAGCAGCCAAACCATCGAAATCAAGATCGACATACCCGCCGTCCGGTTTCTGGACGCGTTCTGCGTGCGCACTGGATTTGCGTTCGTGTTCCCCGTCAATCCGAAAGCCAGATGGATGCACCAACCATGTCACGACGTGTCCCATTGAGTCTTCTACGTGACCCTAGGAGCCCATCCACGTTTGTATAGCGACACAACCAGGACGCCATTGCCAACCACAGCACGTCGCAGCCATCACCCGTCTCATCTTTGCTGATCGTTCTTTCTCTCAGTGGATGATCTACCCAAAACTATACCATAGCATTGTGTTCCCAGGATATATGGACATCTTTGTTCAAACGGTTTCATAAATTTCATAGCCAATCTCTTGAAACGCGAGCGTCTTCGTTCCTGCATCTATTCGCGGTCACCACCAAACCTAGAAGCAGTCATCGCTGTTTTGTCACTTCCTCGGATGACCCCTTCCAAAACCAACCGTACCATTAAGTTAGTCTTTCCGCATTCTACGCCATGCTTCCCTCGTTTCACTGAAACACCACTGAAGCCGACATCGATGTCTGTGGCCACGTGCTCGATCGCCATCTCTGACGAAACCTGAACCACCATCGCTACAAAGAGTCGCCAGTAGTATCCTTAACCTAGAAGCATAACCTTTGGCCTTTTTATCCATCATAAGTGGTCGATACTAGACCTCAGTGTATCCCTTCTTTAATCCAAGATGGTACTTGCATAGCATGCCAAGTCAGCGCCACATCATTCTCCTTAGCCTAGTTAGCAAAGTCTGGTCTGCCCTACACTTCTTGAATCTTGCGCAATGATGTTGTCAAGCCTGACACAGTGATTGTGCGATAAAACCTTTCCCATAGGAAGATAGTTCCGGTAAATCAACATTTCCTTTTCAGTGTAATCTATCTCCCGAAAGCTGTTCTCTTTTCATCTTAACTCTGATTTAGGCGATTCTTGCGTATAAATGTTACCAAAATCATCCCTATCCAACCATAGTGTTTTTAAAGTATTTTGATGATGTTTGGTATGTTATTTTTAGTGTTTTCCTTTGTGTTGTTAGTCGGTAGTTCTCGCGATTAGTCGATAGTTCTCGCGATTAGTCGATATCGTTCCGGAGCAATTCGAGGGATTTCAAGACTAAGATTTCGACAACACTGAGCAACATTGGGTAAAAGGCAAGTGTCTTTGATCATCTTGAACCTATATTTTTAAATTTTTTGTTTTACAAAATTGCATGCAGTGTCAATATGATGGGTAATCACCTATGTTATGATTTTTCTCTAGATTTTTCCTTATCATCCCTTGGAACCATATGGTTAGGTATTTTTGTTAGGTAGATTGCTTAGCCATACTTTTGGGATATTGAGAAGTGTCATATATTTGATTAATGAACTTATGCAATAATGGTTGTTAATGTGTTAATGGTCTAGCAACATGGAACCTTAGGCCTTGAGCAAAGTGGTTTTGATGGTTGTCATGGTTATAATGTTGGTTTATTGTTTGCTCAAGTAACCTAAGTAAGGACCGGTTCGTGGAGCGATAACTCAAGAAATATCGTACCAACCATGAGACCTGGTATGGGACATGCCTAGCCTATTAATTAGTGGATTCCAGTTTTGTGCATGCCACACGGAAGGGTGGATGTATGGGGACGGTAAAGGCCAGAACCATTTAGTCAGTGGTATGAGAGGTGTAGTGGAATGGAAGGGTGAAAACTTTCCAGAGCTACAAGGCGCAAATGGGGGCTTCTGGGTAGTGTGAATGCCACTTTGACAGGGGTGAAACCTAGCGGGCATGCACATACTGGATGAAACTTTGTAACGGTTTTGAAGTGACTTTGCGGGCAACACACTACTAGCGTGTGTTAAGTGTCTAGCTAACACGGCAACATGGAAATCACGACTCGTGGGGAAAGCTGGACAACCTCTGCAGAGTGTAAAACTGTTATAACAGCAGTGCTCGTGGTTATGAGAGACTTGGATCCTCACATGATTAGATGGTTGTGGTTATGAGTTTGGTTGAGGTTATGGTTCTGGTACAGGGAGTACTAGATGGTTGTGGTTATAGTTATGATACATGGAGTACTAGATGGTTGTTGTTTTGGTTATAGTACATGGAGTACTAGATGGTTATGGTATGCAAGGTGGAAAGCCTTGTATGCTGGATGTTACACTGTATGAGTTACATTCACTTAATAATTATTTAATGCTTTTGAGTCCAAATATCTTTTCATTACTCGCATTTACGCAAATATACAATGTGTTAGCCTATTCTTGATATAAGCCTGCATATTATTATCTTTCCTACACTTGCTGAGCGCATCATATGCTCACACTTGCTATTTTCCCTATGCCATGTGACATGTGTGCTGCTGCTCAGTGAGTGAAAATGTTGAAGATTATCAAGACGAGGTTGTGATGTTCTAGGCGTATGTCTCCCGGTCAGTTGTCTGCGGTGTTGTTGGGCACCAGTGCTTCTGTTCCGCTGCAGATATCTTCATAGAAGACAATATATGTAAATTATTGTAAGAGTTTAACGTTATTTAATAAAAGTATTACTTTTGTTATTTCACCTGTCATGTCCTTATGTGTGTTGAACATCTTGGGCACACATAAGCCGCATCTGGTTTTGTCCGTTAAAACCGGGTGTGACATTATGCTACATCTATCTGGTGGATTATTATGTCGCACATACTCAGTGATTTTTGTGTATAAATTATTTTTTGTCCTCTTTATGAATACCTTACGTTAGAGTCCTATAATAAGAGCTTCCTGTTCAGCTGTTGTACACTAATGATTTATGTTGTTCATTCATATTAATGTTATAATTGCTAAAAATGTAATTATCACACATTTCACACAATTCATATTCATATTAATGTTATAATTTGCATGAGCAACATACCTGTTTGATTTTATGGACATGATCAATAGCCCTAAGATCAAACATCTTAGTTGGGAATTGCAGTAGCTGAATTCTTTTCTCCCTGCTGCTCTGCTGGGTTCTGTTGAGCCATTACCACCTACATGTTATTCTCATGATCTTTGTCTTACCACCTAGATGTTATCCTCTTTTAGACATGATCAATAGCCCTAAGATCAAACATCTTAATTGGGAATTGCAGTAGCTGAATTCTTTTCTCCCTGCTGCTCTGCTAGGTTATATTGAGCCATTACCACCTAGATGTTATTCTCATGATCTTTGTCTTACCACCTAGATGTTACCGTCTTGTACTACTAGCCCAATGGTGCCAACTAATGTTACTCAAAAGAGAACATTTGGAGACTTCTCCTACCGCCTAGCAGTTCCTAGGTGAGTTCAATTTCACCTGTCAAATCAAAATTAAAATGAATCGTGAAGAAGTAAAGCTAAAATATGTTTTTTAATACAGATTTCAATTATTCGACGACATTGAATATTTGGACTTGGAGAGATTAAGGAGTGTCGTTGTTAGGGTAGATGTCAAGTTCCCGGTCTCTCGTCATCGTGATAGCCAACACTTTATTCTCATGGATATCAATGTAAGTCACTTGTCTAATGGATAGAGATAACAATCGTGTTATAAGAAATCCTATCACAACCTAACTTTGTCTGTTATTAAAATTTAAGGGATCCAAAATAGAAGCAATTGCATCGAACAACAACGTTGAGAGATTCAGCACTTTACTCACAGAAGGGTGCGTTTATACCCTGCATGATGTGAGATTCCATCCTAACTTGGAGGAGGCGGTGCTACTTCGGAATATAGGGCATCGGTATGAGTGTGCCTTGAACGACCGCACTTGGGTTGAGCCGTATACCATGCCTATTCAATTTTCGTTCTATCCGAAGCATCTCACGCCAATCCATGAAGTGTACTGACGTCCTAACAAGATGTTTGTAGGTAAGAATTAAGTGTGAAATATTTCCTTTTGTCTATTATATTGAGAGAAGCATGAGTGTTCATTTAATAAACTGATAATTAATAAATCATACATATATAGCCGGAGTTGTTGTGTACTGGTGTAAACTTGAGCACGTTGGTAACAAAAAACCCTATAGGGAGGTCATACTCATGGACGAAAGGTATACTTTTGTTGATACGAATAGAAATTTGTAAACTCCAGCTTTATATAGTAGAGATAATAAGTTCATACATAACATCATATTTTTTATTTTAAAATTGTAGGTTCAACCTCATAGTTGTTGGAATTTGGTGTGAGCTTTTAGAGCAGTATACGATAAGCTTGCAATTTGTGGGAAATAATAAATATGTTATCATTGGCACCATGCTAAAATTGAACAAGATACACAGTGAGTGATTCATCACCTTTCTTTTTAAATATAAAGAATATTGACCGTTTCTACATATATAACTGTATAGTAACTAAGAAAGTTGAATTTATGATAGGGTGTCTGGAGACTTCAGTTCACACGAGTTTTGCATTAAATCCAACTAATCTACAAACCCGTAAACTGCATGGTGAGTAGTTCCAGAACCATCCATAAAATTTTGTCCATGAACTCAAGTACTGAAAGGATGCTAAATCAAATAGTTGAATTAATTGAAAAATCCCTGATTGGATAATGCAGCCTTCTAGCGGTCGTTAGTCACGGGCAAGAGGGACCTCAGATTTGTGAATAGATTTATTGAAAAAAGGTGGGCGTACCTAGCAACAGTGGTGTGACATATGGTGGATACTTATGGATTGAAGTTCATCTCGAAGGATATTTTTGTAACAGATAGTACTAAATAATGTTTGGTTTGTAGTTTTAGATGAGACATGTTATTTTGTTTTTGTTTCATTGGATGTTTGCTTCATCATGAAATGAGTGAGAGCTGCTGCTATGCTTTTGGTGATTTCCAAGCCTTCTTGCTCTCACGTAAGCCACATAGTGCCCTGTGTTCAAGGACCCGGTGCCATGAACAATGACATCCGTTTCTTGATCATATATCCTCATAACTGAACATGGTTAACAAGAAACCTATACAGATTAACACCCATATGATCCCTCTCAAGTGATTAATCATCTAACAATGAAATTAGAATAATTGTATCCATTTATCTTTCAAACTTAAAATTAGAATAGAGTCAGGTAAAACGAAATGTGAGGATCACTTGCTTACCACTTCTAACATATACATAGAACATGGTTCTGGCCAACACCAGACATTGTAGAAAAAAACACCTTAATTCAGTTTATTCTCAAACTGGAATCACAATTGGTACAATTTTTTCACATAGAACAACTAAACTTTGAAGATAACTTAAACACATCTGACAATACAATTGTGTGATTTGTCAGTTGTGTAGCAAGCAGAAGATCCATAATTTTATGCCTGATTTCAAAACCAAATGTCCTTGCATGAATTCTCATGTACCATTGAATTTGGTTGTGGATTCAAATTAAACTGCCGATAATCACAAAATTACATAATAAAAAAACCGCACATAATATAAAAAAACCGCAGTTTGTGATTTTGGCCCTCGTCTCTTCGCCATTTTTTCCGGAAAGTGTCCCTTTTGCTTTGTGGTAGGAAATCTACAAGTTATCACACAGCTCAGCTTCAGTTTATAAGCGGGGAGAGGGCAGAATTGGTCACTCCATGGCTTTGGAGTTTGGAACTCGAAAATTCTTTTCAGTGTGCGTGCGATTGTACTGATGGATACGAAACTAGGATCGTTTTCTTAGTTTTATATTCATCTAAGCATCATAGATGTTACCACATGTGTTCTTCCTCGCATATGTCGTCTTCGGAGAAGTTCGGGTGTCGCGCACCGTTCGGAGACATATCGAACACCATCAGTTCACAGACGGCCCTCGCAGACCCTAAAGAACGTAAAAGGCAACGGGATCAGGAACGGTATGCGCAGAAAAAAGATGAAATACTAAAGAAGCAACGTGAAGCATACCATCGAAAGAAAGCTGAAGCTGCCCTTATAAATGTCCAACAACATCAAAGAGCTACAACAAATACCTCTATCCATTTGCCAGGTTCTTTGAAAAGTAATCAACAGTCATTATTGTTATAGAAGATACAAGTTATTAGTTGAAGCAGCTGAATACATGTTGTATTTTCTTAGTTGACCCCAACATTATCAACAAAGAAAATGTGGCTCCTAGCGAAAGCACAAATTGGCAACAAGTTTGTACCTCGTATAAGGGCCAAGAAAACATCATCAACAGTGCAAAGACAACAAATACCAACTCTGGTCAATTGCTAGGTGAACACGAAAGCATCATAAACGTCACTACGAGTCCAAACTGCCATATCTCAGGTACATACATTGACCTATTTTTGCATGCTACTATATTAAAATTGTTGTCATTTGTTTGATGGTAATTTGTAGTGTGTAAGCATCCCACAATTGTGACGCACACAGATGCACGTTATTACATTCCTGATGTTGGCACCTGATCCCATTTTAGGAAAAAAGCGTGGTCGCATCGCAGAGCAACATAGTACCATGTTAGAAGAGCAAATACCACTACAATGTACCCCTGATATCATCCAGACCGTGACCATTGATGATTGTGCCACCCATACTCTACCTGCTAATAATTCACAGATGGGAGAGTTAACAAACAAGCAAGTTGAAGCTAAACGAGTGAGGGATTGTGCGCGATACGCAAATATGACACCTGAACATAGGCAAGCAAGACTCTATCGTCAAAAGGTGTCCTACGCAGTGCGACGCAACACCCTTAGTGAGGAGCATATTGAAGCAAGTCGCGAACGTCGAAGGGTGCATAATATGACACCCGAAGACAATCAGGCAAAGAGAGATCGCGATAAAGCATGGAAAGAGTTACGCCGCAACAGTCTAAGCCAAGATTCCATCGCAATACAGAACCCATTGTATGTCCCTAAGGTTGTGCCACGCACAGTGGATGCATCCGGTCCACATGGATCCACAATCACACGTGATTGGTCGATTCCTGCGGTCAAAGGTACCCCTATTTACATCCAGTTAGCAAGTGAGCAGATGCTGGACATGGAGATCCCATGTATGGCTGCCAGTCAAATATCATGTAGACAACGTGTAACACCTGGAGAAAGTCAAGCATTGCTAGCTCATCGTAACGAGCACTTTGCAACAAGGCATGACAAGAAACGGTTTGCCTTGATAGAAGAAAGTCCAACTGAGACTGCAGAAGACATCAATGGTTTAGAACCTCCAACACAATCAGTCGTCATTAACAATGGTAATGTTCTTACATGTGTTGTCTTTTCCTCGAAATCCAATACAATATAGGTACCGATGTACGGAACTCATTTTGTATTGACAGAAAATACCCCTCCGACCCCCCGAACTGACAACGCCGCCATGCCTCCAACACAGCCACCAGTTAATGCTGATAGTAATTTCATTGATTGTATTCATTTTATATTTAAAATGAAATGAGGACCCTCATAAAAATTTATATTACCGCGCCAGGTGATGATGATGGCGTCATATTCGAGGAGGATTCCGAAGATGAGGAGGGCTACAGGTACTTTTGACATTGTTTCGCCTTCTGTCCATATCTTGTGTAGCATCATCTAACTACTTGATGCTAAAAATATCTTCAGACGGGGACGTCGACGAGGATGTCGAATTCGATCAAGCTGACGACGCCTCTGCTTCTATCTCTAGCATACCTGATCCGTATGACCACATGTATAGCAATATACCCCCAGCCACACACATGTTGAAGCCTATTGAAAACTACCAATATTGCAATGCCAAGAAGTTCGAGCATGAGACAAAGGGGTTTTGCTGCCGTAATGGAAATATTAAACTATCCACCCTAGATACACCACCCGAGCTCATGAGGCTATGGTCGAGTGCAGACGCTGATGCTAGGCATTTCCTTGACAACATTAGGTTTTTCAACGGTCATTTCTCATTCACCTCGCTTTACTGTCACCTTGACAGTGAGATCACTGACATGAGAAAATATGGTATTTACACGTTTCGTGCCCACGACCAAATGTACCACAACATACGGTCGTTCGGTAGAGATGGTTCAGAACCCAAGCACCTGGAGCTTTATTTCTACGATGATGATCCCAGTCTAGAGCTTCAGTTTCGTTGCTGCCGCAAAGAGCAGTACCAGCAAGACAAGGATGTCATCAGAAAGTTGGTTGACATACTGCGTGGCAACCCGTACTCTGAACAACTCCGGAGTATGGGACAGGTCGAGGACCTTGATGACTATCGTGTGACACTGAACCTTAATCATAGGTTGGACCAGAGAACATATAACGCGCCGGACACTTCAGAGGTGGCCGCTGTTTGTGTTGAGGGGAGCGAACGCCGAAGGCCGTTTGAGAATAGCATTATCCTACAAGGGAAGAATAGAGAAGTATATGGCATCCAGTCATATCATGGATGCTACGATGCACTGTCATACCCTCTCTTCTTTCCTAGAGGCGAACTCGGCTGGCATACCGACATCCCAAAGGTTGGTGTGTCTATCGATCAGGTGAACGCGGCTCGTGCGGCTCGTAAGGCTCATGGTAATAATGATGAGGATCAGGTTAGTGTTCTCAAAAGATGGCATTTTCACTATCAATACTTGGCACTGTACTCTCTTATGTACAACACTAGCCTCTAACGTCATATGCTCTGTGCAGATTCTGGTGGCAAGCTATGTGTGTCCGTGCGGGATTACTACTGCTACAAATTCCAGATTCGGCCAAGGATATTCAACCCAATGTTGTTTGGCAAGTGTCTTTTTCAGCAATTCTTGGTCGACACATACATCAAGATTGAGAGCTCACAGCTGGACTACATATGGGCTCATCAGAAAGAGTTAAGGTGGACCTGTACCAAGGCTTGGTGGACAGCTTGCATGCCGGTGAGGGAAGAGCGAACGCTATTGGAAAACGGACTGTGCTGGCTATGTCATTATTGGAGGACCTCGAGATAAGAGGCGTCGGTACATGGATGCTATGGCTTTAGTGCGGGAGTACGGGAAGCCGGACATCTTCATCACAATGACATGCAAACCAAACTGGGATGAGATCATGCGCGAACTCTACCCTATCCAAATACTCCAGGATCGTCCGGATCTCGTTGTGCGCGTTTTCAGGGTGAAGCTAGAGGAACTAAAAAAAGCAATTGCTTGAAAAGGAGATTCTTGGCAAGGTGAGGGCCTATGTCTATGTGGTGGAGTTCCAGAAGAGGGGCCTACCGCATGCCCACTTCCTGCTCATCATGCAGGGGCGGTACAAGCTCACATGTCTCGAGCAGTATGATTGTCTCATCTCAGCCGAGCTCTCGGACAAGCATAAGTATCCAGAGCTCTATAAGATGGTCATCAAGCATATGATGCATGGCCCTTGCGGTGTGCTAAACCGCGATTGCCCATGCACAAAGGACTGTTCGTCATGCAAGAATCATTATCCGCGTCCTTTGAACGTGACTACCTTACAGGGCAAGGACTCCTACCCGGTGTATAGGAGACGTGAAGATGGCCGTTGTGCAATGGTTCGAAAACACCTGCTGGACAACAGGTGGGTCGTCCCTTATAACCCTTACCTTCTGCGGCTGTTCAACTGTCACATCAATGTTGAGGCGTGCTTGAGCATAAAGGCTGTTAAATACCTATTCAAGTACATATACAAGGGCCATGACCGGGCCTCTGTGACTGTGAGCAAGGCTGACAAGGCAGACAACAACGACAACATCGATGAGATCAGGCAGTATAGAGATGCGAGGTAGGTGACCCCTTCGGAATCCTTGTGGAGGATATACGGCTTTGAATTGAGCAAGAACTTTCCACCTATGATGCAACTGCAACTTCATCTCCCAAACATGCACATGGTTTTGTTTCAAGAGGGCCAAGATATCCGACAAGTGGTAAACCGTGAAGGTGCCAAGAAGTCAATACGGACAGAGTACTTCGAGGTGAACAAATTACATGAGCATGCTCGAGGTATCTTGTACTGGGATTTCCCCGAGTGGTATACTTGGCAGAAAGGCAAGAAAAAGAAATTCTGGCAAAGAAGGGTACGAGAAACAGGTGGACAGGTTGGTAGAATCGTGTCAGCTCATCCGACAGAGGGGAACGCTACTATCTCCGGATTCTCCTAAACCACGTGTCGGTGCCACCTCCTACGATGACCTAAGGATGGTTGACGGCGAGATCCTACTGACCTTTCGTGAAGTTGCAGAGAGAAGGGGTCTGATCAAAGCAGACACCACACTGGACGAGTGCCTTACGGAAGCTGAGTTGTTCCATATGCCACCATTGCTTCGAAGGCTCTTTGCAACAATATTGGTATTCTGTGAGCCCAGCGACGTGCGAGGACTCTGGCACAAACACCTGGAGGCAATGTCCGAGGACTATCGCCGCAATAATCTATGCACAGTCGCTATAGAACAGATGGTTTTGATAGATATTAGGAATATGCTACAATCAATGGGGAAGGACATAAGGTCGTTCCCTCTTCCCGAGATCGACGAGGCACATGATACGGCCAACGGTGTGCCCAGGGAGATCTTCGAGGAGTCCATCATTGAGCTCAACGTTGAGGATGCAACTCTGTCGGACTCCCTCAACACTGAGCAGAGGGCTGCCTACGATAAGATTCTATCTGCTGTTGACAGCGACGAGGGTGGCGTGTTCTTTGTGGATGGACCTGGAGGCACCGGGAAGACTTTTATGTACAAGGCGTTGCTCGCAACGATACGCGGGCAGAATAAGATTGCTATGGCAACAGCTACGTCCGGTGTTGCAGCTTCCATAATGCCTGGTGGAAGAACTGCGCACTCACGCTTCAAGATACCGCTGAGTATTGATGATGGTGTGTTCTGTAGTTTCACGAAACAGAGTGGGACTGCCAAGCTTCTGAGGACGGCTTCTCTCATTATTTGGGACGAGGCTTCCATGACAAAGAGACAGGCAGTGGAGGCGCTGGACAACAACATGTGTGATATAATGAGCTGACCAGAACTTCTGTTTGGTGGGAAGACGGTTGTGTTCGGGGGAGATTTCAGGTAGGTTCTCCCTGTTATCCGAAAGGGGTCAAGGGCTCAGATAATCGATGTGTCGCTGCGTAGGTCATACCTTTGGGATTGCATGCGTCACTTAAACCTAGTACGTAACATGAGGGCACAGAGTGACCCGTGGTTTGCAAAATACCTACTGCGCATCGGTGGTGACACCGAGGAGGCCAATGGTGATGGCGATGTGCGTCTTCCTGATGAGATATGCGTGCCGTATATAGGGGAGGACACTGACCTGGATAAACTTATAGATAACATTTTTCCAATGCTTGATGATAATATGTCGGATCCAAACTACATCACCTTGAGAGCCATCTTGTCCACATGAAATGATTGTGTGGATAAGATTAATATGAAGATGATTGGTCGCTTCCGAGGGGAGGAGGTGGTGTACCATAGCTTTGATCGTGCAGAAGACGATCCCCATAACTACTACCCCTGAGTTTCTTAACTCGCTGACACCTAACGGGCTACCTCCACATGTTCTAAAGCTAAAGATGAACTGCCCAATCATATTACTCAGGAATATTGACCCGTGAACGGACTTTGCAATGGGACGAGGCTGGTGGTCCGGGGGGTTCCAGAGAAATGCCATCGATGCAGAGATTTGCTGGGGCAGCATGTTGGAAAGAGGGTTTTTCTACCTCGGATCCCCCTGTGTCCCTATGATGATGAGATGTTCCCTTTCCAGTTCAAGAGGAAGCAGTTTCCTATCAGGCTCAGCTTCACCATGACAATCAACAAGGCACAGGGGCAGACGATCCCCAACGTCGGTATTTACTTACCTAAGCTGGTGTTCTCTCATGGTCAGTTATACGTCGTGCTATCTAGAGCCACCGCCAGAGCGAACATCAGGGTCCCCGCGTCCAGTCTGATGACAAAAAAAAGTTCTCAAAGCAAAGTGGTACGTACACGATGAACATCGTCTACAGAGAGGTCCTTACGGCATAGGCAGGGTATTTGTGGCATATTTGTCATTTATACTCTACATAATCATGATTTGCTTTTTTTGAATTCTATCCATCTAATTTTAGTTATTTTCATTTGTGCATGTCAACTCCCTTGCATGTTTACCACACATGATAGGGTTTGCTTAGCTATCGGAAAATTGTTATACAAATGTTTTTTTTTCCTGTTTTGATGCTGGTAGTATGTAAGAGAATAATTTTTTCTGATCCGCAAGGAAGACTTTGCAAAGGCAAGCTTCTGACCAAGTGTTACTGAATATTAAGTATTAACCACTAAGTCTTGGATCTCTCCTAGATCATCATTGTTTTTTAACACCTTGCTTACAGAGAGGAGCATTACCCATATATCCTAATAAGGATGGTCTAAGCTTTGTTCCACTCTCATTGGAACTTCCTTTAACCCCGCAACTGCAAGAAGTTAATCTGCTCATCCACAAAGTAACTGATGAGATCGTCAAGATTAATCCAGAATACTCCACTGATTTTCCGAAAGGGATTTCATTTTCTTCTGGAATGTCTGAAATCATAAGTTTAATCACTAAACTCAACTAAGATTTGCACCAAGTAATTTCATAGATGTACATGTGAATTTTTGTCTAATGCCTAGCCAAGTAATTCTGTTATACCAATTGGTGTTTGTAATATTCTATTGTTACTTTTGCTCTGATTTCTTCATACACGATTTCTGACAAACTATGTCTACCCTACCAAGTTTCGATAATCTAAAGACTGATACTAGGCTATTGGAGCAATTCAGCTTTCTAATATTTTTTCAAGGGCATTGTTAATTTCCAGTTCATCATGATGCTGTGAAGCAGCTCGTACTCCGTCGGCCCAACTTTTTGTGCATTGGCCAATCTGGTGCAACAATTTACTTTGCCTTGTGATGGGGATCACTTATCGTCCACAATCCTCCAAGAGGGTGCAAATCACACCATCCGTTCAGCATGAACTTGATCAGCTTGAAACAAGCACATTCTTGTCAAATAGGCAAGCCAGAATTTCTTGCTCTTTTTATTTTCGGTAGTTGTTTGCTTGTGGATATATATGGAAATTGACAATGAAATTGATGTCAGGTGATGGAAACGTTATGATCTCATAATTACATATGTACAACGGCTTATATCATTCGTACTTACTTTTGCTTGCCACGCAGGTCATTGGAGCTCCATTAGGTTCAGATGGAGCACATCTTTCAGACTTGTTGGAAGGTGTGTGCTCTGGTGATGTCCAAATCACACATGCAGCAAGACAACTTCGGCACTCGCTACATGCGATTTATTCTCAGTGACAGCACAGTATGTCATGCGCATTAACTCTCTGTCTTGCTATATACTCAACAATTTAATTCTGTGTCGCCACATGAAAATTGTATTTTATGATGAAGTGCCTTGCTACAGAGCTAATATGCTATCTAATCAGCTACTCATTATTGCATTTTCCTGTTTTTGAAGAAAAATTGAAACAATATATCTCAAAAATAGGACATCAATTACATGGAACGCAAACTATCCGCTTAAGCCTTAACGAGTATCCATACATTATTTTTCAATGCTTATAGCTTTACAGATTTTTGTCTAATTCAGAATTCCAATAACCAATCTGTTCTATTTGAATTGTCTCGGATCCAATTGTATGACTTATCACATGTCAATTTTCATTTCGTGCAATGCTTTATAATTTGTTTGATAAATAAATAAAACTTGATTTTTGGTACAAACCTGAGTGAAATAAAGTGCTTGAGATGCTAATGAGACGGTGCTGCTGCTGCTGTCCCTTCTTCTTTGTTGCTCATTTCTTCCTCTTTTGTAGCCAAAAAAATAAAAACAATATTAGTATGCTCGTTGGAAAGAAGAGCTTTTTCCAGCAACTGAATTACAACTTTAATGTAGTTGGCCAAAAATAGCTTTTTGTAAAATTAACAATAAACAGGTAGGAAGATAAAAAAGTGGATTATTGTCTACTGAGATGGATAGAAAGTATATATATCAGAGCAGTACATGACATTACAAACCACCATGGAAGAATTTGAGGATGTTTCCAATTTGCGCATTGCAAGTTTTTTCTTCTATGCTGGACTGCATGTGCAAACCTTACCACCATGTTATTTGGCTATCCTATGTAATAAGATTCTATTATCGTGACGATTTGCTATCTCTTGTATCATCAGAACTTTTCATCTTTGTGTTAGGTCGGCAAGGTTTCTTTTCCTACTTTGTTAAACCTGCAATAATTATGTAGAAACTATATAAATGGGAGAGGTCGGCAAGGTTCACACTTTGGGATGGTTTTGTAAACAGATCTGCAACAGTAAGCTAGAAAAGTATGAATACATAAGAAAAAACACATATTAACTATGAGAATTGCTTATGATTAACTATTGGAAAGGATCTTTGAAAAATATCCTAACCTCGGTGATTTCAGTTTCACTTCGTCCAACCCATTCCTCTGCAGGAGCAAAGACTAACTCCAGCATTGAACGGTTTAGATCATAATATTCCTGTAAACAGTTGCAAAACAAAAGGAAAGAAAATTGTTGAGCATGCATTCATGTCTTTAGCTACCTGGCCTATCTTGATTCATGAAACATATCTTGGTTTCGTGAACTATCATTATCATCAAATCTGCAGCAGCTCTTCTTCGTTCCAAGTTTCAACCTAATCTTTGAACCTAATCTAAATACAAATTCCAACCTAATCTTTGAACAAAAATCTAAAAGGAGAGAAGGGTGAAGAGTCCTGAAGAACCCAAACGGAGACACATCCCAAGATACCAGATCGAGGAACACGTTCCCGGACCCGTCGGGCCCGGGGTCGCCGACGAGGCAGAAGAAGTGGGGGTACCTCGGGACCAACGAGACCAGGAAGTCGTCCAGGAGGCCGAAGTTGCGCTTGGCGGATGCGATCTTGGTGACGGGCAGAGAGCGAGAGGAGGAGATCATGAGGAGCTTGGCGAGCTTAGAGGCGAGGAGCGGAGCGTTGAGTTTGTGGATGCGAGAGCCGAAGGCGAGGAGCTGGGGGGAGGGGGAGGTGACGGGCTCGGGGGAGGGGAAACGTTGGGCCAAAAGCTGACAGCATCACACGATTTGTTAGGCCGAAGCTATTAAAGCATCCACGTGACCCAATAGCCCATCGTCGGCTATAAAATATCCTGCTGCTGCCGCTACGCTCCCAGATCGTGTGCTCGTCTTCGCGATAGCGTCGCGCTCGCGCCGCCGCCGGCCACAGAACGCATCGCGCTCGCACCGCTGCCTGGCACAGATCGCGTCGCGCTCGCGCCGCCACTGGCCACAGATCGCGTTGCCGGCTGCGCTCTCCAACTGCAAGACTGTAAGAAAAGGCACGTCTACACGTGGATGCTTTGATAGCTAGACTGCAAGTCCGCAAAAAGCCAACTAGCCAAAGCTTAGACTGACAGGTAAATAAATTGATCTACTTACTATTATTAATCTTAATCAGTATGCTTTGATAGCTGGTTAGCTAGAGTTAATTACATTAGGTATTCTTTTGTTGTAATTAATAAAACACCAGATGATATGTTGTAATTAATGAAACACCAGATTATATGTAATTTTTTTATAAACATATGGAAATTCTTATAACTTGGCAAAGGGAATCGAGCCAGTCACACGTCAAAATTCGTGTACTAATTAACTGTGAAGTAGCTTTCCACTTTTTGGGTTTGGATTTGTTATCACATTTTATGCGTGCTGAGTCTTGAAATGGCCAAACAGAGCAATTTTACTTTACATCTATTTGCTAGATTGTGAGCAATTAACAATGGTGTTTCATCTAACCAACATCTTAATTAGTATGCTTTGATAGCTAGTTAGCTAGGGCAATAACATTAGGTATTATAATAACATAGGATACCCCTTGGGTTGGTAGATCTCGGTGCCACACTCTTTTTTATATCTTAATAATTAAACTTCTACATATATTTGTGGTACAGATGGATTCTTTGAAGGATCATAAAGAATCAACTGGTATAAGCCCCGATGTTCAGATGTTGGAAGGGATCAAGAACACATTGAGTTGTACACTATCAAAAGTTATAACACGACATAACAAACCAAAGAAGGCGCATATAACTAGAGTTGCCCTGCAGGGTACATATTTCTACCGTGTTTGTTGTCATTTCTCTTTAGCTATATATATTACTCCCTTATGCATCTGTTCTGTTACAGATTATATTTGTACCGGAGAAGATATTGCCATTGTCGAATCCATCAAATCATCATCTGGAAATAGAATACTCGTGGATATCGACGATGCATTCGTAGATAAGTTCCATTTTGAATGCCATCTACAGCCTAACGAGTTCTTAAATGATGAAGTACACCTGCATAAAGCTGTTATATAACAGAACCCTATAATTTAATCATAATTTATAACTTGTAATTATAGGTCATAAGCACTTATATCCATTGTATAAGGGCTGAAGAGCATCTATATTATAGGGCTGGTGCAAAAGTCTTCCTATAGAATACTTACATTTCTAACATTTTAAAGCGTGATGGCGAGCTTGCGATGAACAAAATAGATCCTAGCCATGACACCATCGAAAAAAGGGTGGACAATTATCTGAAGCATGACATGGTAACGATCGACACCATACCTATCAATTTTATGTTAATATACCTATGGTTCATACTTACGACAAATATTTTCTTTAGGTATTCATTCCAATTAACATCATACGATGCCATTGGTACTTAGCAGTTGTGAACGCTAAAAAATGTGAGATACATGTTCTTGACTCGCTAGGGCCTATAATGAATCGCAACGATCTCACTCTTATTGTGAGTATTTATAACTTCAATAGTCCTTTTTCATTATAATATGGTAAGGCTTTATGTTATTATCTTACATCTGGTGCTACTGTTTCCATTTAATAGATATGTGGATTGGAGAAATAAATAAATATTACATCACAGTTGAAAGAGCTTAAAGACCACAAGTGGCATGACCTCAAGGTTGGAAGATGGCCTGTTATAGAGAAATTCCCAAAGGCAAAGCAAATTGACGGGTACACTAAAACATTGTTGCTTGTTGAAATAATTACCTTTCATTGATTGATTAAATTAAATTAATAACTATATGAAATTTCCGCAATATTGTAGCGTCTCTTGTAGTCTATTCATGCTAAACTTCATGTAGTACTGGACAGGAGATACACTATCTAATAGTGTGACTCAGGTATTTTAAGCTTGATCATAAAGGTTTGCGACATGTTTAAATAATTATTATATTCAGATAACATATTAATTTTAATTACAATTTGCAGTGTGATATGACGAATTTTAGACTAAAACTAGCAGCAATTTTGTTGGACTCGAAACTAAACACGAGGAAAACTTGTTCATATTCCAAACATGACAGCAACGAAGAAAAAAGTTCAGATGGTGTTGTGACTATAGAGAGTCGTACCAAGCGTAGCAAAAAAATTTCGAAGACATCACATCAAACTGAAGATCAATCGTTACAATATGTTCTTCCCATTGCTATCATACCGACAAATGCATCTGAGTTAGTAGGCGAGCTTTGCAAATTTATCATGTCTATAGACCATGCTGAGACTTTGGAGTACGTCTATCTAATTCCATATAATATGTATAGTTTATATACATTATTCTAATTTGTTATTGCACGTAATGCAATACATTATTTTGTATTTTGTAGGAAAGAATGGATTCGGAGCTCTAAGCCTCAACCGATTAGCTTAAGTCTAAAAAAGGTTCAGGAAATAATTGATGTGCAAAAACCTATGGACAAGGATTGTTTCAACATGGGTGTGAGGATGTTTGCTTGCGACGAGATCAACTTTAATGGACAACCAATATCACTACATGGACCTTCAGTTCTAGGTACAATATAATATATTCATGTAATCATCCTGTTTGCACATAATTTTACGAGCTCTCTTATTTATCACAGTTGTTGTGTGACTTCGGATGACATCCGAAATATAAAAGGAAGCTTGATGTCCAGTTGTTGGCAAAAACGTTTGATATGTGGTCTGGGATGGACTACAATATTTCACAGTGCAAATTGGTATGTGCAAGTTTTTGTTTCATTGTAATATTTAGGGCGTGATTGATTCAGATTGCGCTTATAACATACCATTACTAATTTGGTCACCTCCTTTGAGAGGACAATAAACATTGTTTAATCTTGGCATGCGTTTTCAGTATATGACTCCTAGGGGCTGAATTAGACACATTATTCACTATTTTCTTGATAGTAGTTTTGAAAGCCACTCTGCTCATGTTACCCTGCCTCCATGATCACTTAAGAACTTCGTTTACAAAATCTGCAATGGCAACCTTAAAAAGCTTCATTGATCTAGAATCCTTACTCCTTTTACTTTTGTCCAATCATAGCTCCAGTCTTTAGCACCCAAGAACTCAGGACTTGCATTCTCCACCACACCTGCTTTACTATCTGCTATCACCTCTTTAAGTCTATCAACTTTCGATTTAGCAACAACCCTCAGTCCATGCACATTTTCACTATCCACTTCTATGTTCATCAGTTTCAATAGATTATGACTAATAGTAGTGACTATTGTTTGCAAATTATATTACCGACATGTCAGCACGGACATTTTATACTATTTGCATTCGACATGGTGGCTAGAAGTGTATCGATATTGGACCCACTGCCTATACCGGATTGGTTTAAAGGACATGAACCCATATGCTTTTATCTGTTGAAAACTCTCAATCCAATAAATTGGATCTAGCTCTGGAAGTAGCAAACCCCTTGTGGATTGACGACATATGTGATTAGCGTCGTATACTACCGATTTGTGTTCCAAAGATAAAAGATTGGTAAATTTCTTACAACATTAGTTCTATCAATTAGATTATCCATGTAGATGTAACAATTTATTCTTCTGCAGGTTTGACTGGGGGTTTTTTGTTATTAACTTCATGCGCGCATGGAATGGTAAACAACTGCAACCACCGATTTGCACTGTGAGTATTCTCAACGGTATTGTGGTTTACATTAAGCAATTTGACATCTGATTATGCACTTCTTTTGACAATCACAATGAAATATAATGCGATTACAGGATGTGCACGAACTAAGGAAGAAGTTTCTGGTTGACCTGCTGAAATACAATGGGAATGAATCTAAAGACAACATCCCTGAAGTTGTACGAGAATTTGTTAAACGCATCAGATAATGTATCTTTTCGGAATGAGATATTAGTTGTGCTATTATTTTTGTTTATGACTATTGTACTGTTTATCGTTTATTTTGCTTATTATGACTATTGTACCGTTTGTTAAACGTTATCTCGGATGCTGTTTTACCTTAATGTAATACTTCTCTAGATTTTTCTCTTTTTCATTATTCACCACATCATCATATTAGTCTCAATAATACAATATTTCATGCTCCTCATTAGGTAAAGCAGAAAAATATCATTTCTGTTTTCCTCGTACCTACTGCATATTACTCTCTTCGATGTCGATCTATTAGTGTAGTTGCCTTTTCTATTTAATGGATTTCGGAGGAGTAAAAGTCAGGATCCGGAGCTTTATCAATTGGGGCTTGAGTTGAGCAATCTCTGAATAATACAATCCCTTGTATTGTATCAATTTGCGAAGAACTAGAACAGGTATATCTTTGCACGTCAAGTAATAATATTCTTTGCCAACTTAATAGGTGTCAGTTGGTGTTGTTTGCAAACTTACTGAAAAAAGACCACCTCCAGTTGAATTTCAAGAATGAGTCATCGTGATATAACATATTTGCTTCATTCCGCAATTGAGAAGTTACAAATTGATTATGGATTGCATACGGATGAAACGGCTGATGCATCTCATGTACCAAGTTTAAGCCATTTTGGACTCAGATTGCTCCTCCGTACCTCGCCGCGCGCCTCGAGTCCTCATCTTGTGCTTTCTTTCTTCCTTTATTATTTTTCCCGTTGCAACACACGGATGCAGAAAACTAGTACTTACTAAAATTCGGTAGCGTTGACTGAATTTGGCAGATATTGGATTTGCTATCTATGCTCGCTAACACTTTTGGCAAGATTTTGTTTCATGACCAGTATGCGCGCAAGTGGAATTCACGTGTTCGTAGTTAAAGAGAAATCCCAAATAACCTAATCTGTTAAATACAATCACATGTTACGCATTGAAATGGATGGCAAGATGTTAAGAAAAACTATTGCCCCGTTCAAATTGTTATTGACGGCTTCCACATAAACTTATTATCGTTATTGCAATCACCCCCCAATCCGCACAACATTTACACAAAATTCATAGAACTTTCTTAAATCAACATGGCCTACAACGAGAGTACAAATACCTAACGTTTATGAGAAACGTCGGTGTTCCAATAATTCATCCGAGACAAATGATTAGCATGTAGAGGCCTTCGAAGCAGACATCACATGATTTTCCCTAAATAGTACGCGTGTACATGGAACCCACGTAACACGAACAAGTTAAAACGACAATTATATTGAATTTGGTATTTCTCTCGGATTTATAATCTGTTTAAATATAGTTTTAACAAAAATCATTATATTAAACTAATAAACTAATTAAAAATAAAATGATGTTGTAGCATAAATTTTTATTTAAACATATATAAAAACATTTACATCTCAAATCAATTCAATATATGGATACAATACTTTTTAGTTCAGAGCTTCAGACATGTGACTTGGAGCATCTACAATAGTCAATGCAGCAAATATTTTTGCGTTGCACAAAAACGGGGTTGCTTCAGTGTTTTCTCAGTGCTTTAACAAACTTTGACTGCCATGTATTAGATATCCCCTTGACTAGATAAAACAGATAATGATGCCTATTGATTCTTGCGCGGTATCATACAATTCTAAAGGGCAACTTAATTTTGGCCTACTAAAAAGAAATTCTACATTTATCTGACAGATTTATAATATTCAGAATTTGAGTTCAACTGAAACTGAATATATATAAATAATTGAATAATCTTTAGTGTACATGAAATTGAATGCAGCAATCAGAAAATTAAATAATTATTTTCACCAAACATTATGTGCTAAGTCGATTCCAACCACAATGCCCACATGGGATGATGGGAATGCAGCCATTGGTTCCCTTCCATTTTTCTTCGCCACTGCCATATCTGCGTCGAAGCTGAGTCACCAGCGATCTATTCAACAACCGGGAATGTGTTGCAACGTCTGAAGCCAACACTATCCGGCCTAACATTCTCAAATCGCAACCCTCAACTCAACTGTATAGTCGACGGTCAGCTCTGCTGATCCACTCGAACAAAATTTGCTGTCTGCTCACCACTCGATCTTTAGCTGATGAAAGAAATTGCAGGCTCAACTTGCTCCAACCATCATCAGGTGTAATCCAGAGCACTGAGCTTGGGTTGGATTGGATGCCCAGCAAATTAGATACCACACACTTGACAGATGCATAATGGAATAATGAAATATCCTAAGTTCCAATGACATCGGCAAACAGGAAGATCGTAGAAAAAGCTCTGTATCAGCAAGCAAATAGGAACCGTGACAGGAGCTAAAATCAAGGAACTCTTACCTTTCCCGATTCATTCCCCCCTTCTCCCTCCATCCTTTCTTCCATTCCTTTCCTTCAAACAAATAAAACCCCCTTTTCTCGCTTCCCTTCCTTTCTCTCAAATAAATCAGAACTTTCCAACATCATCATAATAATACCAGAAAAACTAAATATTGCAACTTTCATCATTTGCTCAAAAAACCTAATCCCATTTGCATCACATTCGTAGATTTCCATCAAACTAATCAATCATGGATATAAAGCTTACATAAGTATATGTCTAATCAATCGAAGAAACAATCAGATGTGTAATGAATCAAAGAAAGCCCCGTTCTTCCAATCTAATCACTAATGATACTCAGAACGGCCATAGGAGACTAATAAACTCTCGAAAAGATTACAACTCACAATACGAAACCGATTATAACTCCATCCTGTACAATTAGACCATATTATTATTTATCCTAAAGGGCAATTCAACAAATAATTGGTGTTCATGATGAGGTTGTGTACCTACCTGAATTGGAGAGGATGTTGCCGCGGGTAGAGGACCACAACCCTCAGGATGGGGAGAAATGGAGTAGCGTGGTAAAATCGTAGCCCTCGAGATAGGCAAGGAGTTTGCCTATGGAGGCCCCGGGATGCCACTTGTATCGAGTTCAAAAGGTTAAGACTTTCGGTTACACTCAAACAATGTGTCGAATATCTAACAACAAGGTAGGTATATACATATAATGAGTACACCGTATATGAACATAGTACATCGTATGCTGGCTTAACAACTCTGGATATTGCATACCCGAATCTACAGGACTTGATACTCTGGGGATCATGGAGACATATACTAAGAAGATCTTGATTTGTTTATCCGACTCGAGTACAACTAGACATATATAGCTTTGGGGTCCTTGTGCTAGAGATAGTAAGCGGCAAAAGCAGTTCAAAGAGCAAGATAGCAATGAAAGGCAACACTAGATGAGTTCAGGAACCAAGCATTTTGTCCAGTTCAACTATCAAACACCCACCAGTTTTGAATATTCCAAATGAAATTAAACAATTGTTCACATAACTAACGATGCAAAATCAAACAACGTGTCAGCTACAACACATGACAAAATCATAACACATGCACCTTCATAATTCATACATTGCATACTAAACCAACTCTTCACTACATAAACTAAAACAACATACAACTATCGCAACACTTGCCTTCATACTTTCATGGACTCTCAAAATATCAAAAAGCCTGTTGTCCACAAATCACACCATTTAACACTTCTAGTAACAAACACCCGACCCGATTATAGCCTGTTGGAACCGAAGTTCCAGACAAGGTGGACCTTCGCTTATGGAGAATGTCGAAGGGTTCTGGGGTGACACGTGCTTGGGGTAAAACTGTTTTGATTCATCTCTCGGATACAATATGGCCCTATTTATAGCCCGTACTCAACCACTCCACGCGGGGTTTACAGTTTCTACCCCCTTACCTACTATATTCTTGGAATATTCGGGGGCATTATGGTACAATCAAGCATATTTACATAATTATAACTCTACCACGGGCAGTTAAAGCGGGCCCGCCATCCAGTCATGGTCTTCGGTCCCCGCGAATCCGTCGAAGGCTTCTCCCCTTCGGCGCCATGAGCTGGTCTTCGGCTCCAGGTCGAAGACACACTGCTACCTTCGCCCATTCCGATCAACAAAATTGCCGGTGTAGCCTTCGGCTTCCGGCCAAAGGCCCGCTACCGCCTTCATCGACGCGGGAAGTCGGGACTGCGAGCACACCTTCAGCCTTCAACCGTGAGTACTTCGTGATCTTCGCCTGCGCTCCCTGAAACAAACCTGCAGTGACAAGAGTGCGAAGCCTCCGACAGACTTCGAGCTATCCTACGAAGGGGGAGGGGGGGGGGAGATCATCCCTAACAGTAGCTCCCTACGGGTAAGTTCATCTTTGATGGGTCAAACCTGTAGTCTTCAAGATGCGTCTCAATGCTGTCCCCTTCAGCCCGTCGAAGGCTTGCGGGGG
Organism: Phragmites australis; assembly: GCF_958298935.1. Classification (NCBI taxonomy): domain Eukaryota; kingdom Viridiplantae; phylum Streptophyta; class Magnoliopsida; order Poales; family Poaceae; genus Phragmites; species Phragmites australis. Next base: position 12,009,764 of record NC_084936.1, on the reverse strand, counting down.
TGGATGCACTTCGGGAAATTGCCAGAATTTTTTTTATAGTATGACCATGCAGCCCCTGAGTAATTGTTTTGTTGACATGCATTTAATGCCTTCGATGTATATCGAGACGTCATTTCCCACGTCGATTCGAATTCTAACGCGCCTAGTTTTAACCGCTACCCTCTTTGATATAAATACCGGCCCATGGTTGTTTGTTTTACTGCATGCCACTGCTCAAGCTGTCACTCTCGTACGAAGCCCCTCACTCTCCTCCGAGTCTTTCCCCGTCCAAGGCTTCTCTGTTCATCCCAATGGCCCCGAAGGTTAGGTCCACTCGCCCAAAGACATACTGGATTGGGCAGTCGAAGGTGGATGATGAAGTGCTGGTCAATCTCGTGAAAGAGGGATTGATCAGCGACGTATAAAAAGTCAGGCTCCCCGGGAATCAGGAGACATCGGAGCCTTTTGACAACGAAGCAGTTGTATTCGTTCATTATTTTCGAGCAGGCCTTTGCTTGCCATGTGATGACATGGTTGTCAAGGTGCTGAAATTATTCGAAGTTTACCTGCACCAACTCACGCCAACGCCATTGTAAGGATGGGGCTATTTGTCTGGGCCGCTCGGTCCGAGGGAGCGAAGGCGTCGGCCAAGGCCTTCGCTGCTTCTCATCGGCTCCATCACCAGCCGAAGCCAGTGTTCACCCGGGGCATCCAGAGCGAGGCGCATTATGGTGCCTGAACTTCGCTTACCGCGCTGGGTTATCCACGCCTGTCGTCGTGTACAAAAACAAATGGCCGAACGACTGGACATAGTGGTGGTTCCACCACAAAGTAGATCCACAAGAATTTCTTGTTTCAAAATGCGAGGAAGTGAAGGGAAACCGCACTCCGGACGTGCAATTGAAAGCGTCCTAGCGGACAGCTCTCGAGGCTTTCGCCAGGTGTGCGAAGTATTTATCCACTCGGGACCTCGTAGAGGAGTTTGTAGCCGCCGGAGTGTGGCCCCTTAGCCGGGACTGGAGTATCCCAGAGTTTGGGGAGAAAGGGCCTGAGGGGCTCTGCCGTCCTCATCCTTCCGTGCACAGCTTCACGGGTACACATTCATTTACTGCTTTTAATTTTTCTGGATTTAACTTCGCTGTCATTTTCTTACGCTTCCTAACCTTAGATTCGTCGGTGTCTGAAGTCGAAGCAAGAGCTACAGTGCTTGTTGGGAAGTTTACGCCGGGTGAAGCCCAGTTATGCGCCGAACAAGGTCTTGGCCGAAGGCTCAATTGAGTCTTGGAATACAGGGACCTTTCATATCGAGAAAAGGACAAAGGCAAGTGCCCTGCTGTAGGGTCCTGGAGAGGGCTCCCCAGTAGAAGACGTCAGCAAAGAGGTTCCCACGGGTGCCTCGAAAAAATGAAAGCAGCCTGAGCGCTCTCCGCGAGGAGGCCGGAAAAAGAAGGCGCTGTCCCTTCAGAAAAGGTCGCGCGAGGTTGCCACCAAGGATGTTCGCGAAGAGGCATCTCCAGAGGGTTCGGCTTCACCATGTGACATGCCTCTAAGGCAAGAGATTCCGGAGGGCACCCAGGATCCCCGTCCTTCTCCAAAATCGGGGTTCTGCTCTCTCGTGGACCTTCCCACGCTAATTTTAAGCAATGATGAGGAGGACTTGGCAGAGAGGGGAACTATCATCGAGGCTACCGACTGGGAAACCGGGGTCGAAGGGGCTGAAAATATCGAAGCGGTAGCCTACTCTTCGCCCTCATCGCCTTCGAGCTCATCCTCCGGGATTGAGGAATCAACTCCAAGTGCACCCCACTGTGGCGGAAAGGGTTGATGGGCCACGGCGGGCTACTTAACGCGAAGGCCATCGAGCCCGAGGCGTTCAAGGTTTCCTCCTTTGAACCAAGCTCTGGGGAGGTCAGTGACGCGAAGAAGATTTTTAGTACCTTTGTCCTTCCCGAGCTTGAGATTTCGCTCTCCTGGAAGCCCGTCGCTGAACTTATTGACGCCTTTGACGTGGCGATTGCGAAGGTATACTAGTATGTTCCATTATGTTTTTTCCTGTCCTTTTACTAATCGCTCATATCCATGCAATGTCCCAGGCTGTGCTTATTTCATGGGCTCAATGCAAATAGGTAGAGAATTACGAAGCCTGCGCCCAGAGTGCGGAGGGCGCAGGTGCAGATAGATATGCTGCAAAAGTGGGCTGAAAGAGCTGAAGGCCAGAAACGCAATTTTGTGCACCGAGCAAGGGAAGCCGAGTCGCACTTGGAGCAACTTGAGAAGGAACTCAGCGCCCTTTGTTCGGAGAAACAGGGTGTCGAAGAGGAAGTCAAGTGCATGCGCCAAAACTTGCAATCATCCGAAGCGCAAGTGTCTGACGTGCAGGCCCTTTGCACCACAGAGACCGCTAAAGCACAACGGTTGCAAGAAGAGCTAAGTGAGGCGAAGGCTTTGTTCGAAGATGCCTTAAACGCACTTGGGGAGCTGGAGCCGAAGGCCGTCGCTGCATGCGAAGCCATCAGCAGCACCTTCGAAGGGATTGGTGCTTCGACCACGCCCCCAACACTCGATATTGTCAGGCTGAGCGGTCTTATAAGTTGGATTAATGAAACCAGCGGGAGCCTTCTCCCAACCCTCAGTTATATGGTGACTTTTGCGCGATGGTTGCCGCCTGAAGCCTTGTCCAGTCGATCGAAATGACGGGCTGCGACCATCATATTGTGCTAAAAAAGTCCACCTTCCGGTACCCCACGGATATGTCTACTTTGGCCGTAACGAGGGCGTCGAAGGCCACTTCCCGATCGTTTACTACCAATTATTGGTGCAGACACGACCGCGAGCTCGCCCTCCGAGAGACGGAGATTAACTGCCAGCGAGTACGTTTCTTCATACTAACAGTTTTGTTTAGTCTTTCTGGTCATGTGCGCTTTGAAGAAATATTTCTTTTGCAGGCGAAGGCGAGGGACGATCCTTCGTCTAAAGCTACAACCACGGCGGCCGAAGAGACCAGGAAGGTGTGATGACTTAGCGTGAAGCTTCATTTTGCTTATTGAGATTTCATTATACCCTGGGGCAATGTAGCATACAACGATGTAATATACACTATTTTATTTATTGCGAAATGTTCTTGACTTTTTGTGCTCCCTGTGCAGGTCCTCCCTTCGGACACTGCGTAGGTAGCCGAAGAGGCTGTTCCCGTTACTATGATGAGGGACAATTTTTTAGTGTCTTGGTCTTGCTGGGAATCATTTCACCGCCGTCATCCAGATATTGAGTTCGAACGGTATTGGGAGGCGAAGTGTAAGGCATACGATGCAATGAATAATAGGACCAAAGTATTTTGGAAATCTTTTAGCCCTTCGACTTTAGTTAACCACAGAGCTGAGCGCAACTTGCGCCGAATTGTGTGCGGAGACATCGAGCCTTCACATATGCTCATTGAACCAAAGATCGAGCCCGAAGATGACGACGGGCTCCCACCTCACCAGCCGCAGCTTTGCTACCGCTGTGGGCCCTCTTCGCAATTGGTTGAACACACCGAAGGTGAGGGTGCCCTTCATGCATGTCCCTCGGCTTTGACTTATGTTAGGTCCCCGCTGGACCCAACCATGCATTTTCATGCTAGTCAAGGCATAGCCTTTCAATTTGGTTTTAATCGGTGGTATAAGGATTTTGTTGATCCTGACATTGATCGCTTTGCAGAATAAAAGGTGCTTTTACAATTATTGTTACTTCATTTTTGGGCGTTTAAAGTGATACTTCAGCGGCACCGCGCTTTAAGTGACCTTGACACATTTTGCGATGTTTTTGGAGGTTAGGAACACTTTCGCACTTACTTGAGCGAAGTCTTCTTCGGTGAACGGCATTCTAGATAATTTATTTGGGGTGACGCTTCGGCTGTGATGAATTTTTAAGATTGGAGAGCGCCGTACCCTCCCCCGATTTTTTGCCATAGGTACCTGTGACTGCGAGAGAAGTGCTGTCCCGAGAATGCCGTCCCCCCCCCCCCCCGCCCCCGACTTTTTTATCATAGGTACCTTCGGCTGATAGAACTTTATTATTTTTGTTCGAGGGCAGGCGCTCTTAGGCTCTAACTTTTTAGAAGTGCGCCGCCTTATTTTAGGTCGAGCGACACTTTGGTTTTTCATCCGAAGGTTTGTTTTTCCTTCAGTGCGGGGGTAGGCACTCTTAGCTCCCAACTTTTTAGCGTGAAGTGCGCCGCCTTCTTTTAGGTCTAGCGACACTTCGGCTTTTCATCCGAAGGTTTGTTTTTCCTTCGGTGCGGGGGTAGGCACTCTTAGCCCCCGACTTTTTAGCGCGAAGTGCGCCGCCTTCTTTTAGGTCTACCGACACTTCGGTTTTTCATCCGAAGGTTTATTTTTCCTTCGGTGCGGGGGCAGACACTCTTAGCCCCCGACTTTTTAACACGAAGTGAGCCGCCTTCTTTTAGGTCTAGTGACACTTCGGCTTTTCATCTGAAGGTTTGTTTTTCCTTCGATGCGGGGGCAGGCACTCTTAGCCCCCGACTTTTTAGCGCGAAGTGCGCCGCCTTCATTTAGGTCTAGTGACACTTCGGCTTTTCATCTGAAGGTTTGTTTTTCCTTCGGTGCAGGGGCAGGCACTCTTAGCCCCTGACTTTTTAGCGCGAAGTGTGCCGCCTTCTTTTAGGTCTAGCGACACTTCAGCTTTTCATCCGAAGGTTTGTTTTTCCTTCGGTGCGGGGGCAGACACTCTTAGCCCCCGACTTTTTAGCGCGAAGTGCGCCACCTTCTTTTAGATCTAGCGACACTTCGGCTTTTCATCCGAAGGTTTGTTTTTCCTTCGGTGCGGGGGCAGGCACTCTTAGCCCCCGACTTTTTAGCGTGAATTGCGCCGCCTTCTTTTAGGTCTAGCGACACTTCAGCTTTTCATCCGAATGTTTGTTTTTCCTTCGGTGCGGGGGCAGGCACTCTTAGCCCCTGACTTTTTAGCGCGAAGTGCATCGCCTTTTTTTAGGTTTAGCGACACTTCGACTTCTCATCCGAAGGTTTGTTTTTCCTTCGGTGCGGAGGCAGGCACTCTTAGCCCCCTTTTAGTGCGAAGTGCACCGCCTTCTCTTAGGTCTAGCGACACTTCAGCTTTTCTTCTATTTTCTTTTTTTTAAGGTCGAAAGTGTACATCGTTTTTTGTTGACACTTCGCACCTCTAGTTGTGCCGTCTATTTTCGGTGCTTCACTTGTTGATTGGTGTGCCACCTTGCTCTGAAAGGCTGGCACACTTTGACGACGATTTATTAATACTCAAAGCAAGTGTTCTTTTCTGGAGGTATTTCTATTATATCGATGTTTACAAGGGTTCCTGCTTGATTAAAAACCTCACGCCGTAACAAAGGGGTCCTCTTGTGAGGAAAAGAGTGCAATTCCCGTACATTTTGATTACATGAAAAGAAAAATTGCATAAAGAAAATTACACAAACTTTGCTTTGGCACGGATTCATCACCCAGAGGTGCGAAGGCCTTTACCACTGTTACGTGTAGAATTTGCGAAGGTTATCCGCATTCCAAGTATGCGGGAGCTCCTCGCCCTCCATATTAGCCAAGTGATACGAGCCGGGTCTTAACGACCTTTTGACTAAGAAAGGACCGTCCCATTTGCTCTATAGTTTTCCCATTGGTGAGGCATTGCCGAGCCTTCGCAGCACCAAATCTCCGGGGACGAAGTTCTTTAATGATATTTTCTTGTCTCTCCACTTTCTTGTCTCCTCTTGATACCTGCTCAGATTTTTGGCGGCCTACAACCTCACTTCCTTGAGGGCATTCTTTGATGTTAACTCTTCGCCTTGCTCTGGTTCGTTTATGACCCTAAATGATTTGTTCTTGCATTCTTCTGGGGTCATTGCCTCCTCTCCGAAGAGGAGGCGAAACGGTGTGAAACCGGTTGGTCTTGCTACCGTTGTTCTTATAGACCATAAGACTTTTGGGTAGCTCTTCGACCCATTTCCTTTTTGCCAGGCCCTGCAGTCGCTTCGCGACACCAGCGAAGACGATGCAGTTTGCTCTTTCGATGGCTCCATTAGATTGTGGGTGGTATACAGATGCGAAAAGGACTTTGATCCCCAAACCTTCGCAAAAGTGTCTGAATCCTACACTGTCAAATTGGGTGCCGTTATCTACTGTCACTTCACGCGGGACTCCGAAACGGCATATGACGTTCTGGCACAGGAATTTCTGGATATTTCTTGATGTTATGTTTACGAGCGGCATTGCCTCCACCCATTTGGAGAAGTACCCAGCCGCAATGACGGCATACCACAAATTTCCTGGAGTGACTGGCAGCGAGCCGACAATGTCAATTCCCCACCACGTTAACGGCCAAACTGGTGGGATTAGTTGTGTTTTCACTGAAGGCCTGCTTGACCCCTTCGCCCAGAATTGACACTGTTGACAACTTCGGATTATGTAATCCGCATCACTGATTGCCTTCAGCCAAAAAAAGCCCTGTCTGTATACTTTTCCAACTAAGGCTCGTGTACCCACATGCGAAGCACACAGTCCACCGTGAATTTCTTTTAGCAAATTCTGCCCTTCTTCCTGGGATATGCACCGCAACCATGGTGCACAAACTCCGGCCTTGTACAAATTGTTTCCCATATTTTTGTAATTTCTAGCTCTTTGGGCCATACGCTTCGCCTCAACATTATCTTCGGGCTTGTAATAACCACAAAGGTAAGACATTATTGGAGAGCGCCAATCTTCACTTTCGATCATAGCCGGAACGCGCTGGTCGTGAAGGGTCATCGATGGCTGGCATAGTCAGCTTTTGGTAGAATACATCTGGTGGCGTAGGCAGATTTTGCGCGACGGCTTTGGCTAGCTCGTCTGCTTCGAAGTTGACATTTTTGGATATACTCTTGATTGTGAACCCCAGGAAGTACTTTTCCATACTTCGACCTGCTGCCTTATACATAACAAACTCTGATTCTTTTGCCTGAAACGTCTTGTCGATTTGGCTTGATATTACTTTGGAGTCTATTTTAACCAGCACTCTTCGGGCACCCAAAGCCTTCACCTTGTGAAGTCCAAGGAGGACGGCTTCATACTCCGCGGTATTGTTTGTAGACCAAAATTCTAATCTAGCAGCATATCTTAACTTTACGCCCGAAGGTGAAGATAATACTGCCGCCACGCCTGCTCCTGTAGCCCCACATGCCCCATCGCAATATGCGATCCAAACCGGTTCTGACGGTTCTTCTTCTGGGGCTTCGATTTGCGGCATCCATTCTGCTATGAAGTCTGCTAACGCTTGCAATTTCATCGCTGTTCTTGCCACAAAAACTATCATGAGTGGGGCAACTTCTGCTACCCATTTCGCCATTCTTCCTATAGCTTCGCTGTTCTCAAACATGTCGCGAAGGGGTGGAGAGGTTGGTACTGTGATCTTGTGAGCTGTGAAGTAATGACGAAGCTTGCGAGATGCCATGACGAGTGCGTATGCTACTTTTTCCATTTCGGTGTAGAGCCTCTTCGGGCCTGCGAGAGCTTCTGACACATAGTATATTGGGAACTGCTGTAATTTGTTGTTTTCATGCCTTTCCTGCACAAGTACAGCGCTCATTGCTGAAGGGGATGCCGCTATGTATAACAACAAATCTGTGCCTAGATCGGGACTGGAAAGGGCTGTGAGCTTCGTCAGATAGTTCTTCAATTACTCGAAGGCTTCTTGTTGCTCTGCGCCCCATCTGAATGGGTTGGAGCTTTTCAACATTTTGAAGAAACGTAGACTTCGTTCTACAGATTTTGCAATGACCTGTGTAGTGCCGCCAACCTTCATGCCAAGCATTGTGCTTGCTTTCTGTTTTGTGGATGTTTCATGTCTATTATCGCCTGTATCTTTTGGGGTTCCACATCGATGCCTCTCTTCGAAATCAAGAATCCTAATAGCCTTCCGGACTGTACTCTAACGGTGCATTTTTCTGGATTCAATCTTAGTTCCGCCCTTCGCAAGCTTCCGAAGGTTTCAGTCTTCGAGATGTTGGTTTTTTCTAGCACTCTTGACCACTATATCGTCGATGTATGCTAGGACATTTCGCCCTATCTGTGAGCTTAGCACTGTCTGCACCAACCTGGTGAAGGTTGCACCAGCATTTTGGAGGCCGAAGGGCATCCTCACAAAGCAGTATACGCCGAAGGAGGTTCTGAAATTTGTCTTCTCCTCATCTTCCTTTGCCATCCAGACCTGATGGTACCCTGAGTATGCATCTAGGAAACTTAACATCTCGCAACCAGCCACGGAATCCACTAGCTGATCGATTCTAGGTAATGGGAAATCATCCTTCGGACAAGCCCTGTTCCAGTCTATGAAGTCGACGCACATTCTTCACTTGCCGTTGCTTTTCTTGACTAATACTGGGTTGGCTAGCCACTCTGAGTGCAACACTTAACGTATCACGCCGGCATCAAGCAGCTTTTTTACCTCAGCCTTAGCTGCTTCTTCCCTTTCACTCGAAGCTTTTCTAAGCTTTTGCTTCCTTGGCTCCGCACTGGGATCTACATTTAAACTGTGTTGAATGATTTCCCTACTGACTTGTCACACCTGGTTTTAACGGCCAAAACTAGATGCGGTTTATGTGTGCCCAGGATGTTCAACGCACACAAGGACGTCACAGGTGAAGTAACAAAAGCAATACTTCTATTAAATAAACGTTAAACTCTTACAACAATTGACATATATTATCTTCTATCAAGATATCTGCAGCGAACAGAAGCACTGGTGCCCAACAACACCGCAGGCAACCGACCGAGAGACACGCACCTAGAACGTCACAACCTCGTCTTGATAATCTTTAACATTTTCATTCACTGAGCAGCAGCATACATGTCGCATGGTACAGGGAAAATAACAAGTGTGAGCACATAACGCGCTCAGCAAGTGTGGGAAAAATAATGATATGCAGGCTTATATCAAGAATAGGCTAACACATGGTATATGGGAAAATAACAAGTGTGAGCACATAACGCGCTCAGCAAGTGTGGGAAAAATAATGATATGCAGGCTTATATCAAAAATAGGCTAACACATGGTATATTTGCGTAAATGCGAGTAATGAAAACATATTTGGACTCAAAAGCATTAAGCAATTATTAAGTGAATGTAACCCATACAGTCCAACACGCAGCATACAAGGCTCTCCACCTTGCATACCATAACCGTCTAGTACTCCCTGTACTATAACCAAAACCACAACCATCTAGTACTCCCTGTACCAGAACCATAACCACAACCAAACTCATAACCACAACCAAATCCATAACCACAACCCACTAATCATGTGAGGATCCAAGTCTCTCATATCCGTGAGCACGGCTGTTATAACAGTTTTACACTCTGCAGAGGTTGTCCAGCTTTCCCCACGAGTTAGTGATTTCCATGTTACCGTGTTCGCGAAACACTTAACACACACCAGTGGTGTGCTGCTAAGAATCACTATATGACACTTTCCACTAACCAGAGATTAATCCAGTATGTATCTGCCCACTAGGTTTCACTGCCAGGCTTTACGCAAGCTAAGCTCCTACCCAGAAGCCCCCTTTTGTGCTGACCCCAACACACACTAGATAGACTCTAATCAGCATGTCACGCCTTACCCATATCAGCCTCGTGGTTGGTACGTTACTTCTTGGGTTGTTGCTCCACGAATCTGTCTTTACTTAGGTTACTTGAGCAAACACTAAACCAACATCATAATCATGACAACCATCAAAACTACTTTGCTCAAGGCCTAAGGTTCCATGTTGCTAGACCATTAACATATTAACGACCATTGTTGTATATGTCCATCAGTCAAGATTATGACACTTCTCAACATTCCAAAAGCATGGCTAAGCAATCTATCCATAAAGGACACCTAACCATAAACCATCTAGGTTCCAAGGGATGATAAGGGAAAATCTAGGGAAAACCCTAACATAGGTGACTACCCATCATATTGACACTGCATGCAATTTTGTAAAACAAAACAATTTAAAAACATAGGTTTAAGATGATCAAGGACACTTGCCTTTTTCCCAATGCTGCTCAGTGTTATCAAAATCTTGGTATTGAAGTCCCTCGAACTGCTTCGGAATGTTATCAACTAATCGCAAGAATTACCGACAAACAACACAAAGAAAACACTAAGAACAACATACCAAACATCATCAAAACACTTTAAAAACACTATGGTTGGATAGGGATTATTTTAGGAACATTTAGATATAAGAATCGCCTAAATCGGAGTTAAGATGAAAAGAGAACAACTTTCGGGAGATGGATTAGACTGAAAAGGAGAAACTGATTTTCCGGGACTATCTTCCTATGGAAAAGGCTTTATTGCACAATCACTGTGTCAGGCTTGAAAACATTATTGCGCAAGATTCAAGAAGTGTAGGGCAGATTAGACTTTGCTGACTAGGCTAAGGAGAATGATGTGGCGCTGACTTGGCATGCTATGCAAGTAACATCTTGGATTAAAGAAGGGATACGCTGAGATCTATTATCAACCACCTATGATGGATCAAAAAGGCCGAAGGTTGCGCTTCTAGGTTTAGGATATTACTGGTGACTCTATGTAGCGGTGGTGGTTTGGGTTTCGTCGAAGATGGCGATTGGGCATGTAGCCACATACATCGATGTCGGCTTCAGTGGTGTTTCAGTGAAATGGGGGAGCATGGCGTAGAACGCGGAAAGACTAACCCAGTGGTATGGTTGATTTTGGAAGGGGTCATCCGAGGTAGTGGCAAAATAACGATGACTGCTGCTAGGTTTGGTGGCGACCGCGAACAGATGCAGGAACGATCACTCGCGTTCTAGGAGATTGGCTATCACTTGAGAAACCGTTGGAATAGAGATGTTCATATATCCCGGAAACACAATGTTATGGCATGGGTTTTGGGTAGATCATCCACTGAGAGGAAGAACGATCAGCATAGCTGAGACAGTTGATGGATGCGACGTGCTGTGGTTGGCAAGAGCGTCCTGGTCGTATCACTGCATAAACGTGGATGGGCTTCTAGGGTAACATAGAAAACTCCATGGGACATGCCGTGACGTGGTTGGTGCATCCATACGACTTTTGGATTGACGGGGATGCGAATGCAAATCCGGTGCACGCGCAGAACACGTCCAGAAACCGGACAGCGGGTATGTCGACCTTGATTTCGATAGTTTTGCTAATCTACTAACCGACCTGGTTGTTGAGGTCGTGGGGAACATCACGGGACATGTGCTTGTGAAAGGGCATGGCAAATGGTGCATTAGTTGGCCGGGAACATCGATGCCAATCGGCTACAGCGCTGCCATCTTGCGGCTGTCCGCGACGGCGACGACCTTGGTGGCGTAGATTGGGCTTTGGCCGGGGCTAGAGTTTGGCTAGGGACTTAGTATGATGCTAAAAAAGTAGTAAGGGAGGAGAAGAAGGGGTCCTCACATTGCTTTGATGGTCGAGGAAGGAGGATTCGCGGAGAAGACGACGTAGCGCATCACGGGTGGCGGCGGCGGCGTCTCCAGCGAACGGCGGCGCTCCGGCGACGCACGGGCAGGACAGCAGCGATTCTAGGGCTTTAGGGTGTGGAATAGAGGTAGGAGAGGGCATGCAACTCATATATATATAGGGCTAGGGGCGGCTGGTTGAGGTGGAGTCCAAACCGAACACGAATCAGATTCGAGTTCGAGTCGGTTACGGTTTCCTTTTTTGCAGCTCTGTATTCCAATGATGATATCTCCATCGTCCGGACTCCAAATTGGACTTTTCTTGATTATAAATTGTAGTACTTGAAAAGATCTACAACTTTGGTAGTAATTGGAACTTCTGAAAATGTCATCGTCATTTCCAAAAATGCACCACAAGATAAACTATTTGAACTCGGACTTATCTGCGCAGCACTGATTTTGGGGCTCATAACTCCTAGCTCTATTATCCAAAAGAGGACTTCCATAGTTTCAAATCGAAGCTCTCGATGCGACCTACAACTTTGGTATTGTCAAGATTTGCATTTGAGGCCGTTTTGAACTCCGAAACATCCTATGAAGATGAGGTTGTCCAGGTATCTGCGAAAATTTGCAAATTTCGTGGATCCTTTGTTGGGCCATCTAGAAGACTTGGCTAAGGGTTTGGACTTGAGCAATATTGAGCCCAAAGACACTTTAGGTATATCTAGGGTTTAGAAAAGAAACTTTTGCAGAGAAATTTGAATAGGGTTTGAATTTGAATTGAGTTCGGAGTGAATTTAAAACAAACGAAAAATGAGGTTGAACAAGAATAGGAGTAGATTAGGAATTTAAATTTAGATTTGGGTAGAATTTGAGAAAGAGGAAAGATTGACTTTAAACAAGAATTTGGATAAGATTTGAATTGAACTAGAGAAGGATTAGGTATAATCAAGGATTGAATAGATGATGAATTCAAAGATTTTGAATTCCAACCATTAAGATCCTTAACTTATTCACTATTGAGTTTTGTAAAAACCTTTTCAAAATCTTTTTCACTCAAAACACCAAAGAGAAAGAAAAAGAAGAAAAAAAAACTCTAATGCATTTACCTGACTCCTAACAAAACTCAGCATGAAATGCACACAAAATAATAACCTATTTTGATTGATTGATTAAGAAAATAGGTTTTAAACCTATACTACTGGTGAAGCTATTCAACAATCTTGGAAGATTTTCGAAATCTGAGAAATCTGAAAATCAGGGTGTTACATGACTCCTTGTAGGTCCTTTGGGGACCAAGCGAAGACATCCTCATTGCTGCGAAGAAACATTATGAGTTGTTGCTGGTCCTCCTTTGGAGCCTCCGCCCCTATGGTGATTTTTTATCTAGTTTTCTTGAGGTAACGGCACTATTCTGGTTTCCCCCTCCGGTATAGCCTTCGCTGCTTTGTTCATCTTCGGCCGGATCTCGCTCTCCTCTCAATTTGCCGAAGGTTCCGTCACCATGTGGACATTTCACCGTCCTGGAGTGATTCCCACTTCGATTCTTCGAGCCACTCGCTTGTCTCCAAGCACCGTTATGACGCCTCCAGGACCAGGCATCTTCATGCACAAATATGCGTGGTGCAGTATTGCTCCGAATGTGTTCAAGACTCGCCGACCAAATATCGCATTGTATGGGTAATTGATGTCGACCACATTGAAGGTAATATCTTCCGTCCGAAAATTTGTCCCTTCGCCAAACGACACTGGGATTGTTATCTTTCCCAGAGCATTGATTGCATTCCTGCTGAAGCCTAGCAATGGGGATCCAGCCTGATTCAGGTCGCTTCGACGTAGACCTATTTTGTTGAAGGCATCCACGAAGATGATATCCGTGGAGCTTCCTCCATTTATCAAGATTCTATGCACTTCGCTTCCCGAAATGTTTGCTGTGATAACGAAGGCATCCGTGTGTGGGTAATCTAAGACCCTCATGTCATCTTGCGAGAATGTAATGGGCAAATTGGACCACCTTGAATGAATGTACGTTGGCCCCACACCAACGTGGTTGACCCTTCACACATATTCTTTCCGCTGCCTCTTAGATCCTGTCTATTGATTAGATCCTCCTGAGATCGCTACCACCACATTGTATCCACGATTTACCGTGTTCACGGACTTATTGTTCTCTGGTGGCGCTTCGATCGCATGCCTTGGTGCTGGCGGAGGTAGCTCCCCTTGGAGGGTCAATTGCCTCGTTTGATCCAGCTGAGCCGAGGTTGCAGGGACATATTGTGGCGCGACCATCGGTCGCCACTGGTTGGCAAACGTCGTGCCCGGGTTGGGATTTTCCCATGCTTCGCTTTGCCTAAATTGTGCGGTGTGGTGTATGATTCTTGCTTGATCGAAGGATTGCTTCGCTAAGCTCTCTTTCATGGACATGACATGCGGGCACTGCTTGGTCATGTGGCTGGCTCCTTCGCCATGTAGCTCGCAGTAAAATGTGGTCAGGTCCTGCGGAACTCGTCCACCCCGGCCTCCGCGGCCCCTTCCTTTGCTAGTTCAGCCTCCTCAAGTAGCCCCACTCTGAGCTTTGCCTGCCACTTGAGCGACTTCAAATGGGCTGGAGTCTATCTGATTGACCTCTTTTTGCCTTGTTGTATAGTCAGATGCTTCGGCTTTCCTCGCCTACCGCAATCTGTCTCTAGGGTGGCTAGTGCCTGCCTCCCTGGCTGATGTATTTGTTTTTACTATTTTTGAGGCTATCATTTCATTTTTCCTCCGAAGATGGTCGAGCTCAGATCTCGCATATTCTTCCATCTTATTGAGCAGCTCTTGTACACTCCCCGATCTTTTTCTTGTAAGCTTTCCTGCTAAGAGTCCCACTCTAATGCCATGTATTGTCGCATCGATGATTGTGCCTTCGCTCAGCCCCTTCGCTTGGCAATGTATGTGCACGAAGCGGCTCATATAGCTCTGCAATGTTTCTGTTGGCTGTTACTTCAGTGCAAAGAGGTCACTTGCAGTGATCTTGTCTGCTCGATTTCCCTGAAAGTTGCTGTACAGGGCATTACGCGATTGCTCCCATGAGTATATGGACCCCGGGGGCAACGCAGAGTACCAAGATCGTGCTATCCCACGGACGGTGCCAACTGTTGGAATCGAAGTTCCAGACAAGGTGGACCTTCGCTTATGGAGAATGTCGAAGGGTTCTTGGGGTGACACGTGCTTGGGGTAAAACTGTTTCGATTCATCTCTCGAACACAGTATGGTCCTATTTATAGCCTGTACTCAACCACTCCACACGGGGTTTACAGTTTCTACCCCCTTACCTGCTACATTCTTGGAATATTCGGGGGTATTATGGTACAATCAAGCATATTTACATAATTACAACTCTGCTTTGGCAGTTAAAGCGGGCCCCGCCATCCAGTCATGGTCTTCGGTCCCCAGGAATCCGCCGAAGGATTCTCCCCTTCGGTGCCACGAGCTGGTCTTCGGCTCCAGGTCGAAGACACACTGCTACCTTTTCCCATTCCGGTCAACAAAATTGCCGGTGTAGCCTTCGGCTTCCGATCGAAGGCCTGCTACCGCCTTCGCCGACACGGGAAGCTGGGACTGTGAGCACGCCTTCCGCCTTCGACCGAGAGTACTTCGTGATCTTCGCCTGCGCTCCTTGAAACAAACCTGCAGTGACAAGAGAGCGAAGCCTCCGGCAGACTTCGAGCTATCCTACGAAGGGGGAGGGCGGGAGATCATCCCCAACATAGCCTCCATGAACGATCGGATTCAATTGACACGCCATCATCTGTATCAGCACATGGAACGTCATCCGAGCTCCAGTCACCGGGAAGGAGGTCATCGTCATCAATGTCCTTGGATCCCGATGCTTCATCTTCAATGGGCACATTGCTACTATCGAGCAAACCAACAAGGATGGGCAGGACAATAATGCGCAGTATGTCCAACAAGCTGCTCCAAATCTGTCACAATGGAGTTGACCTCCAGGAGTGCCATGTTGAGCTCCACAGCAGCAGGAGTGTTGTCTGGACTTAAGTTGTCATTGGCAACCTTCTTCAACACGACAGCCGCCTACTGCACATGTTCCTGCATTTTTGACACAAGGGCGACAAGCGCTACTCCGTCCATCTACAACATGGAGCAGGGGATTCCATGAGCACACACTTAGCTAGAAGCACCTACCGAGGCCACTGCCGCACGGTGGCAATGTGCACCCAGTCGGCTGAGGCACACCAACCCGACCTACCCGAGACGGATGACCAAACCCAGATGATGGTGATGCCAGCGGACCCCTCCCCCCTGGTGTCGCCTGACTACAAGCCCGACCACCACCACAATCCGAAACGCCACTCCTACCCTACCCCGTACAACAAGCTACCGCCCCTCCTCCACCAGATTCGTGATTCAATTGGCACAAGATCAGATCCAAAATAGTTTGGCAAGAAATTTGTACCTCCTGTCGCCTCTCATCGTCACCAGCGCGCCGCCTTCGGTTAAGTGCCCGCTTCCCTCCACACCAAAGCGCGGATCTATCCTCTGGGAGCCAGACGCCCTCGCCACCAACCTTCTGCTGCCCCCTCGTACGCACCGCTGTCGCTGCCCCTCGTATCCATGTCTTCCACCTGAGCGCGCGAGCCCAACTTCTAGACCCTTCCCCTCTCAGTGTCACTGCGAAGGGATAGTAGAGAGGTTCCCACGGGCATGGCAACCTCTCTCCTTTCCCGTCCCGCACCGGCCCGCGAGGCGAAGGTGTTGGAGCTAGAGTTTGGTTCCTATCGTGCTCTTTTCCCCATCGCGAAGGGAACGGCACCCGGGACAGGAAGCGCTTGGGTATGGTCTAAGCGTGGGTCCGAATCTCGATGTTGCTCACATTTCATGATTTACTTTCGCATGTGCACTCCTTTCATGGCACATGAGAAATTCATATCAATATTTATTTTTCAACATTGAATTATTTCACTTTTGCGCTGAATTTAACTCTAAGAATATTTGTATTTATTTTGAACTAATTTCACACCGCATTTCGTGATCATACCAAAATTGATTTCAACAGGGATTGGCTGGGACCTAGGGGAAAAGAGAGAAGGACGAGATGAGCTCTGGCCCAGGCGAAAAAAAAGAGAAAAGAAGAAAAGGAAATAGGTTTGGCCCATTAAGGCAGTGGGCTTCAGCCAAACGTTTTTCTCAAATTTTCCTTTATCCTTTTGTTTCTTTAAGGTTTTCTATTCTTCTAATAATTTCATAAGTGCAAATAAATGCTAAAAAAAACCCAAATACTTTAAATAAAACAGAGAACATTTTCGTGAGTCAAATAGAGCATGATGCATCAAACAGAAATATTTTTAGCTCATGAAATATTTTTTATGATTCTAATTTAATTCTAAATCATATTTAATTATTAGGAAACTACTTTGGTATTATTTGATACATTGATTGGAAAAGTATATTGAAGGTGATAATCCATCCATTAGTCTTGACTTCAATATATAATGATATCATGGGCCACATCATGGGCCCAGGATATATATGGGCTTAGATATATATATTTAACACTTCCTCAAACTCAAAGTGGTATAGGAAGCTTACAAACATTTAGTTTGAGCAAATGAAGCTGATGATGCGTTTGAATTTGAGCTTTAGTGAAGAAGTCTATAATTTGCAATTCTTATGGCACATACTAAAAAGCAATTATTTTCTAATGGCAATGAGATCGAGTAAAGGAATCATCAACACCAATATACTTTGTGAGTTTATGCTTAACAGGATCATTAGTAATCTGTATGGCACCAGTGTTATCACATAAAAGAGGTATGGGTGCTTCACAAAGGACTCCAAAATTAGCCAACAACTAGCGAAGCCATACAATTTCTGAAGTAGTAGTGGCAAGAGCTCGAAGTTCTGCCTCTGTACTGGGACGTGATACAACAGCTTGCTTGTTGGATTTCCATGTAAGAGGAGAAGTACCAAGAAAAATACAATAACTAGTGACAGAACGACGGTCCATCGGATTACTCACCCAAGTGGAATTCGAGTAAGCATAAAGCTAAAATGGTCATAGAACAAGAACTAAGATGTTGTCCCACTCAAGTAACGTAATACCCGAAGTAAGTGACCAAAATGTACAGAACTAGGAGCACTAACAAACCAACTCAAAATATGAACTGCATGAGCAATATCAGGTTTGGTGATAGTGAGATAAACAAGACTACCCACGATACATCGATATCGAGAGGGATCCTCAAGGGGTGTGCCATCAGTAGGATGAAGTTGCAAGTGAAGCTCCATAGGTGGAGCAAATGTTCGATTATCAGTAATGCCATAGCCAACCATGAGATCTTGTATGTATTTATATTGAGAAAGATAGAAACCTTTGTTAGAAGTCATAGACCAAACCCAACAGCTTCCCTTCACGACCAAGATTCCCGTCGTGAAGGGATTCCCGTTCCCTTCAGCGCTCCCAACGGTTTCCCTTCACGGTTCCCTTCACGACGGGATTCCCAGGGTCATTTCCTTCAGGACGGGATTCTCTCTCCGTTCCCTTCGCGATTCCCCTCGAAGGGAAGCTGTTGGAGATAAGAGGAAATAAAGGGAATGGGAACGGGGAAGGGAATCGGGAAGGGAACGAAATGAAGGGAATATGATTGGGGGTAGTCTAACTTCAATCCCCAAGAAGTAACTGATAGGGCCTAAATTAGACATCTGAAACTGCTCACGGAGTTGTTTCTTAACATGAGCAACATGATCAACATCATCCCCTGTAATCAACATATCATTGACATATAGGAGAAGCAAAGTACGCCCTTTTGAAGATAGATGAATAAATAGAGCAGGATCAAGATCACTAGGAGAAAAACCAACAGCCTATATAACAAAAACAAAATGCCCAAACCAAGCCCGATGAGCTTTTTTAAGGCCATATAAAGCACAACGAAGATGACAAACATATCCTGAAGGAGCCTCAACACCTAGGGGTGGCTGCATATCCATCTGAGAAATAGTCCAGGAATGAGTAGTAGCCACTACAATCAGGGTATGAACTATAGTCATGTGAGCAAAAAGAGCAAAGGTGTCATCATAATCTCAACCCTTATGGCAACAAGATGAGTTTTTCATCTCTCAATAGAAATATCTGATTTTGTTTTAATCTTAAACTCCCACTTAGATGTGATAGGAACTGCATGAGATGGTAAGGGAACAAGATTCCATGTTATTGTATGATCAAGTGTAGCAAGCTCCTCAGACATAACATACTGCCACTCAGGAATACCAGATGCCTCCTGATAAGTAGATGGCTCCTCAAATACAACATCATTCACATGGGGAAAACCCAACCTATCAGGAGGCTCAATAGTAGCACGGTCAGAAGGAATTGTGGTCCGACGAGTATAGACATGAGTGATAGGCAGAATATTTGGTGAAGGAGTTGAATCCAGAGCAGGGGTGAGTGAAGGAGGTGTAGGTGTAGGAGTGGAGGTGGGTGGAGTAGACATAGGAGATGGAATAGGGGTATGATCACCAGATGGAAGAGGAAGACATAGAAAGGAGGTGGACTCTGTGGGAGAGGATGATGGCTGAGTGGAGGGATTATAGAAGAAGGGATGATCCTCAACAAAAGTCACATCACAAGAAATACACATGCGACGAGAGGAAGGATCATAGCAACGGTAACCCTTATGCTCAAGACTATACCCAAGAAAGGCACACTCAACCGACTGGGCATACAACTTAGTCCGCTCACGAGGTGCAAGCAGGACATAGCAAGTACATTTGAAAACCCGAAAATGATCATAGTTAGGAGTACCAAAAAGAGCTTCACCAGGGCATTTACCGGCCAGCTTTGAAGACGACTGCTGACTAATAAGATAAACAGCTATAGAAATAGCTTCTCCCCAAAAATAACCAAGGTACAAAAAATGCAATGAGAAGTGTGCGAACAGTCTCTATAAGATGTCGATGTTTTCATTCAGCAACGAGCATGAGCTCCAGGGCATGAGAGCTGAGCAAGAGTGCCCTCAGAAGTGAGGAACTAATGAAAAACAGAAGAAAGATATTCTCCTCCAGAGTCAGAGCAAAAATACTTTAATAGCAGTAGAGAACCAAGTATAAACCATACGAGCAAAAGATTGATATATAGAACACAACTGGGAACAATATTTCATAAAATAAATCCAAGTATATCGAGAATGATCATCAATAAAAATGACATAATAGCAAGTATATAGAACACAACTGAGTATTGGAAGATGAACAATAGCAACACAATAACAACAAAAAGTTACTGGAAGTGAACAGTAGCCATAACAGTAGTAGTAGCTATAGATCAACACAGTAGCCGTAACAGTATCAGTAGCAGTAGAGCAGCATAGTATAAATGAATACCTCAACCAATCAATACAACTCTTCCTCTATTCTCCATGATGCAGCATAGAGGAGCGTCTCCCTTCCTCTGTTAACCACAGAGCAACACATAGGAGATCAAGCACAGAGCAGCACATGCCTTCCACCCCTTTCACACACCGTGACAGAGGAAGATCAGACAGGCAGGCAACAAGGGCACGCGGTGAGCGAACCCCTAGGTGGACGGGGTGGAGAAGGCCACTACGGCAGAGCGACGGGAGGAGGCAGCAACAACAGGGCCACAACAACGGTGGGATCCGACCACGGTGGTCACGACGGTGGCAGGATCCAACCACGATGGTCACAACGGGCGGCAGGATCAAGCCACAACGGTTGCAACGGACCGACGGGACCACGGGAGGAGGCTGTTACAGTGGGCGTGACGACGGAACGGCGACGGTGGGGTTGTGATGGGCGGTAGGATCCGGCCGCTACAGCAAAACAGATGACACAACGAAAAGTCATTACAAGAGTAAGCAAAATACCATAGAGGTTAGCATCACATAACTAGACACTACTCTTGCCCTTCATCAGCATCGACAAGGTAAAAGTAGTCAAATACGATTTTGCTTCACCTGCAAAAATTCAAATATAGCACCGTGAATACGAAGGTTCTCACAAGACTTATACATACGGATATATATAGTTCTGACTCAAGGAAGATGCATTTGGTTGAATAGCAAGGAATATACCACATGATTAACATTTGCATAAAAACTATTAATCTTAATCTTACACGGGAAACTACACATGAAGATCTAAGCAACTTATCAACCTATGGACAACACCTATACCTTCCCATTTTCTCAACATATATTGACAAGTAATCATGTGATTCATCAACAACCACACTCCCAACCTCAACAAACCTCATCATGAATTATCTCGATAAGACATGACGATCTCATAATATCAACACATGACTCTATGATTGATTCCTTTTGCATGCTTTAGACCAAGAGTGCGGCTATTTGAATAGATCTTACACCCTACAAGGGTACATGTTTACCTATATGACACGAGTCAATACTCTTGGCCCTCCTGATAACCTTTCTCAAACTTGTGACACTTGACTTGGACACATGCCTATGCTATCGAGATTTACCTAGCTCACTATGGGTGCCTGTAGGTGCACCTAGCCCCAATCGAGTACCTCTAGGCTACTCACCATCCAAACTCAACCTTCTCCATTTCAATCTATTGTTGAGGTTCACCTAGCTCCATCTGGGTGCCTCTAGGTGCACCTAGCCCCCATTGGGTACTTCTAGGCTCCTTGCCATCCCAAATCAACCTTCTCCATCTCAATCTCCTTTTCTTACACGCCATAGGGCCACGAACCAAATTGTGTAATGGTGTAATGTAATCAGCTCATTCATACCGTGATTGGATGTGTGAAAGTATGAAAAATGCTTTAGACAACAACATCAATGGTTTGTGCTTAATTGACCCAAGCAAATCTATAATGTTCAAGACTCCTTTCCCAAACACTCCTACCGTTCAGCCAAGTCTCTTAATCCAACAATCAGCCATAGCACGGCACGAGGCCCGCTTGACACAGAGAGAGAGAGAGAGAGAGAGAGAGAGAGAGAGAGAGAGAGAGAGCAGCTCGGTAGCTCCAGTCGGGCCCACCTAGCAGGGAGAGAGTGCGAGAGAGGGAAGGCCGGCTCGACTGTGGTAGGCTGGCCCGAGGCCCAGCGCGGGAGAGGAAAGCAGCCCACGCGGCGAGAGAGAGGAATGGAGAGGGGGAGGGAGGAGATTGGGCCGGGGAAGGAGAACCGGCTTGAGAAGCTTTTATCAATTTTGAAATTCCTTTGCTTTTACATTTTGAATCAAATTCAAAAGAGGTTTAAATGAGTGCCTCCTAGCGAACTTTCACAAACATTTTTCACGCACGTAAACCTATTGCAACTACGACGACATGAATGCATCAAACTTTAATATAACCTATGGCAAATTTACATTTAGAAAATAATTTCTTCTATTGAACAAACTTTGCAACTCTTATTTAATTCTAGCAAAATTTTAAACTATTGCAAAAATTTGCAACTCCTACTTGCCCTCAAGATTCGGAAGGATCGAAGAAGAGATGGAGAAACTCTGCCTTCAGATGATCCTCTCTTTCCCAAGTTGCTTCCTCTTCTGAGTGATGCTTCCACTGCACTTTGCACATATGGACTCGCCTGTTTTGGGTAACCCGTTCTAACATCTCAAGAATCTTGACCAGACACTCTGAGTAAGAGAGATCTCTCATGCATCCAGTTGTTCTACTGGTAGTTGCTCTTCGGAAACTCTCAGACACTTTTTCAATTGTGACACATGGAAAACATTGTGTACTCTTGAGAATTGAGGTGGTAACTCAAGCTGGTAAGTACTACACCTCATCTACCCAATATCTTGTACGGACTAATAAACCAAGGTGAAAGCTTATCTTTGACCTTGAATCTACGTAGACCTCTTATAGGTGACACCTTGAGATACACAAAGTCTCCTACTTTGAAAGTCAGTTCTCGGTGTCGATTATCTGCATAGCTCTTTTGCTTTGACTGAGCAGTTTTCAGATTATCCCTGATCTCTTGTACTTGTCTCTCTGCTTCTCTTAGAACTTCTGGACCAAAAACTTGGCTTTTCCCAATCTGGTTATAGAACAACAGGGTTCTACACTTTCTTCCATACAAGGCTTCGAAAGGAGACATCTTGAGGCTAGCTTGATAACTGTTATTGTACGAGAACTCCGCATACGACAAGTTCTTGTCCTAACTGTTACCAGTCTTCAATGCACACTCTCTCAAGATATTTCAAGGATTTGATTTACTCTTTCCGTCTGTTCATCAGTTTGCAGGTGATATGCTGAGCTGAAATTCAACCTTGTATCCGTAGATTCATGTAGGTGTTGCTAGAACCATGAAGTAAACTGACTACCACGATCAGATACGATGATCTTGGGTACTCCATGTAGACAGACAATTCTTGACATATATATCTCAGCTAGTTTTGGACCTTGATAGGTTTCTTTGACTAGAATGAAATGAGCTACTTTTGTGAACTAGTCAACTATGACCCATATGGAGCCATACCCTGACTATGTTCATGGTAGACCCACTATGAAATCCATGCTAATTTCTTCCTACTTCCATTCAGGTACTTTCAATGGTTGTAGTAGCCTTGCGGGTCTCTGATGCTTGGCTTTGACTCGCGGACAGATATCACACAAAGCCACATATTCTGCTACTGCACGTTTCATTCCGTACCACCAATACTAATCTTTAAGATCTTGGTACTCTCTGGGTGAATGGAATATGCCGAATCATGAGCTTCCATTAGAATTGTATCCTAAATAGCCTTCACGTCCGAAACACATGTCCTATGCTTGTACCACACTATACCTTGCTCATCTTCAGTGAAATCTGGGGCTTTGCCAACTTTGATGAGCTGCTTGATTTCTAAAATCTTCTCATCCTCAAGCTGACCATTCCTTATATCTTGTTCAAGCGTTGAGTCTATTTCCATTGCAACTATTTTGGTGTTATACACCATTCTAAAATTCAACTTCTCGAATTCCTTGCATAGCTTGGGACTCATCTCTTGAAGAGTTATAGCGCTGACCTAAGATTTCCTGCTCAAGGCATCGGCTACTTCATTTGTCTTTCTTGGGTGATAGTTGATTCCCAAGTTGCAATCCTTGATAAGTTCTAACTATCTACGTTGTCTTACATTAAGATCTGGTTGAGTGAAGAAGTACTTCAAGCTCTTATGATCTGAATAGATCTCACACCGTTGACCTATCAGATAGTGTCTCCAAATCTTGAGTGCATGA
This sequence comes from Phragmites australis, assembly GCF_958298935.1. Classification (NCBI taxonomy): domain Eukaryota; kingdom Viridiplantae; phylum Streptophyta; class Magnoliopsida; order Poales; family Poaceae; genus Phragmites; species Phragmites australis. Next base: position 11,986,132 of record NC_084936.1, on the reverse strand, counting down.
ACTACTGTGGCTAGCTCCAAGTCATGCATCGGGTAGTTCTCTTCATGTTTCCTTAATTGCATGGAAGCATATGCTACCACATGACCCTCTTGTATGAGCACACAACCCAAACCTTAACGAGATGCATCACAATACACCGAAAATACTTCTGGGTGTCAGGGATGATCAATACTGGAGCTGAGGTTAACCTTTTCTTTAACTCATTGAAACTAGCTTCTCGAGTGGCTATCCACTTGAACTTTGCCTTTGTCTATCAGTTGTGTCATTGGCTTCGCTTTCTTGGAGAAACCTTCTATGAACTGACGATAATATCCTGCTAGACCCAAGAAACTACGAATCACTAAAATATTATGTGGTGGTTTCCAGTTCAGAACATCCCTTACTTTGGATGGGTCCACAAATATACCTCCTGCTGATATATTGTGACCAAGGAAGGGAACTTCCTTCAACCAGAACTTACACTTGCTCAATTTAGCATACAACTGGTTCTCTCTGAGCTTTTGCAATGCCATCCTTAGATGTTCCCCGTGCACTTCCTCGTTCTGGGAGTAAACCAGGATGTCATCAATATATACCATGAAAAACTTGTCTAAATACTCCATAAAAACCTTGTTCATCAGATACATGAAGTAGACTGGAGCATTTGTCAAACTGAAAGACATTACTGTGTACTTGTATCGACCATACCGAGTAACGAATGCGGTCTTTGGAATATCCAAGGAATGGATCTTCAGTTGATGATACCCAGACCGAAGATCGATCTTGGAGAACACACATGCTCCTTTTAATTGGTCAAACAAATCTTCAATACGGAATGGAGTATACTTGTTCTTGATTATTACTTCATTCAAGGCTCAATAATCTATACACATGCTTTTGGTTCCATCCTTCTTCGGTACGAAGATAATTGGGGCTCCCTAGGGTGAAGAACTGGGGCGGATAAACCCTTTGTCTAGTAGCTTTTGGATTTGCTCCTTGAGTTCAGCCAACTGATTGGCATCCATTCTATATGGTCTTTTATATAAGGAGTCATTCTGTGTACTAACTCAAAGACAAACTAAATTTCGCGATCTGGCGGCATACCTGACAATTTCTTCGAGAAGATGTCTGAAAATTCACTGACCACTCTGTTATCTTCCACTGCATTGGCCTTGTTGAGATTGGCGTTGATAGCTGACTCCTTTGTGGTTTGGAATTTCACCTTGGTACAATCTGTGTTTGTCAACTGTGCTGACTTCGTAGCACATCCAATGATTCCATTATACTTGGTCAACCAGTCCATTTCTAGTATGATACCAATTCACTTGGACTCCAGAATGATGAGGTTTGCAAGAAAGTCTACTCCCCTTATGCATATACATATTTTAGGGCATACATGCCTTGATTCCATTTCTTCTCCATGAGAACTAACTAGCACCCAATTTTTCATTAATGCTCTTGGCAATTTATATGTATTCACAAACTAAGATGATATGAAAGAATGTGTAGCACCAGAATAAAACAAAACTGTAGTAGGGTGAGAGTTTGCAGAAAACATACCCAACACTACGTCAGGAGCATCATAGGCTTTCTCCATTGCAACATGATTGACATGACCTTGCATCATATTCTGCCGGGGTTGCTGTTGATTGTTGCCTCGAGCCTGTGCTTGGCCGTGCTGCTTCTTGGGGCACTTGTTGGCGAGGTGCCTGAAGTTGCCACAACTGAAACACGGGTTAATGTTGCATGATCCTTGACCTAGACAATTCTACTGCTGGGATTGGTCGTTGTTGTTGGGTCGTTGCTGCTGGTAGTTAGGATGCTACTGCTGCTGCACTAGCTGCACTAGCAGCTTGTATGCACCTGCGCCCTGATTGGGTATCTTCTATGGTGGCCTCTGCTGCTGATTTGGTCATCCATGACGGAACATAGGACCTGTAGGTGGAGGGTTGAAATGAAGATGGGTGCTACTGCTTGAAGACTGACCTTGCAAGCTATGCCTGCATTCTTCTCCTATATTCTGTCGTTTCTTCTCCATGATGAAAGCTTTGTCTACCAATTTTTGGAAACTAGGGTACTCATTGGCCGAGAGGGCGTGCTGTAATCCTGTGTTAAGAGCCTCCAGGAAACAGTCCGGCTTCTTCTCGTCGGTGTCAACATCATTGGGAGCATAGCGAGAGAGCTGGGTGAACTTGGTGAGGTACTCTCTCACTAACATGGGACCTTGCTTCAAACTGATGAACTCCTTCCTTTTCAGCTTCACTTCTCCTGCAGGGACATGATATGCATAGAAGCTGTTCTGGAACTCTGCCCATGTGATCTCTTGGGGATCCTCATGAGCGGTAGTGTATGCTACCCACCATTCTTGTGATGGCCCAATGAGCTGATGGGAAGAGAAAAGAACTCTTTCCCTTCCAGTACACTGAGCTATCTATAGTTTGCTCTCAATGGTCTTCAACTAGTCATCAGTCTCGATAGGTTCAATTGCCTAGGAGAAGATGGATGGCTGAGTGTTCAAGAAAGTTCAGAGCCTGGACTATAGCTATGGCCGCGGTGCTTGCTGGACTTGAGGTTGCTAGTTTATAGCTTGCACTAGACCTTGGAGTATCGTCATCACTTGGTTGGCATCCATTAGAGGGCGCGTGGGTGGAAGATCGTGCTGGTTGGCGTTGTTGTTGTTGACGTTGTTGTTGGTGGTGTTGTTGGTGCTGTTGGTACACCTAGTGTTCACCATCTGTTGGTAGCCAAGATATGATCGGGAAAATATAAGAGAAAAGCAAGGGTAAAAAAATAGGACAAGAACAAGAAAGAACAGATCATAACAGATATAGCACGAAAGAAAGAAAGGAACTCCAAACTATTATTATATTATTAACTGATGCAATGTAGAGGTGAAACCCCCATATTACACCAACACTCATGGAAAGATCCAACTCATTACAAGGTTCACACTACAGACACAAGCATCAAACACAGACTCGAACAGACAACACACGAGACTAAATGATTTATTCAGCTAAGGATATCCTCTTAGCTCGACTCTACTCCTTGCCTGTTGTGCCTGAAGGACCTACTACATCTACCAGATGAGGCTTCTTGCATGACAGGGAACGGGGTGGTGCAGCCACGGGTGCCTTGGCAGCCTCCTCGGGGAACTGGTCGGGGTCCTCCAGTAGAATCTGTGGCTCGCGGATGCTCTGCTCCTACTCCGCATGACACTGATGCATATCCTTCAGCTAGTCAAGGGCTCTATCTAGCTCAGCGTACATGGCAGCTGTGAGGCGGACCTTCTCTCTCAGACATCCATCTGGCTCATTGTTAATAGGCGTGAAGATGACCTCCAAACTATCGAACGGGCGCTGCGGGAACATGCTGAACTGAGTGAGGCGGAGGGCCTTTCTATTCTCCCTGCAAAGAATAGCCAGAGCTTGATGAGTGGCATCCTCGATCCCATGCTTGAAGGTAGCTCTGAGGGCGATAGTGTAGTGAACGTGGCGAACCCGATGAAGACCGTCGTCGGTGGGCTTCTCAAACATGGTCACCTCCACTGACCAGGAGTAACCATGGCCTCCAAACAGAAATCTGACTCCCTTGTAGAGTGGGGCGTCATGGTAGCCCAGACCCTGAAGCAGGTACCAAAGCGTGTGGGGGATGTAGCCGGCAAGTTGTCTATCGGAGTAGAACTCGGCAGGGGGTTGGTGCGCCCCGACAGCACTAGAGAGGATCTCCTGATCAGGAACCAGCACATGCTTGCGCGGAGTGATCTTCGCATGGGCCATCTAAAAATTTGAAGAAGGCAGAAAATTAGTAACAGTTTTATAAAGATCAATAAATAGGGTAAGGAAAAACTTAAAGAGAAATAATATTACAAAAGTAGTTTGTACAAACATAAGTCCTTAGCACGTCCTTTCTATCTAGGTTGTGTCCTACAGTCAACACGGCTTTTATACCACTTCTATAACACTCAGTTTTAAAGGAACAAAATCGAGCATAGCAAATGTATGCCAGAATCAAGTTTCATATGTGTTGCATCATCAGTGTGTCATCACAGTGTGTAACACCCTGATTTTTAAATTTCTCAAATTTCTAAAAATTTCCAAGATTATTTAATAGCTTCACTAGTAGAATAGGTTTAACACCTATTTTCATAAACAATCAATCAATATAGGTTATTATTTTGTGTGCATTGCATGCTGGGTTTTGTTAGGAGCTAGGTAAATGCATTAGAGTTTTTTTTCTTTTCTTTCTGTTTGGTGTTTTGAGTGAAAAAGGTTTTGAAAAGGTTTTTACAAAACTCAGTAGTGAATAAGTTAAGGATCTTAATGGTTGGAATTCAAAATCTTTGAATTCATCATCTATTCAATCCTTGATCATACCTGATCCTTCTCCAGTTCAATTAAAATCTTATCTAAATTTTTGTTTAAAGTTAATCTCTCCTCTTTCTCAAATTCTACCCAAAAATCTAAATTCAAATTCCTTATCTACTCCTATTCTTGTTCAACCTCATCTTTTTCGTTTCTCTTAAATTCACTCCGAACACAATTCAAATTCAAACCCTATTCAAATTTTTCTGCAAAAGTTTCTTTTCTTTGGGCTCAATTTTGCTCAAGTCCAAACCCTTAGCCAAGTCTTCTAGATGGCCCAACAAAGGATCCACGAAATCTGTAAATTTTCGCGGAGTCTTGGACAGCCGCATCTTTCCATGAAGTTTCGGAGTTCAAAACGGCCTCAAATGCAAATCTTGACAATACCAAAGTTGTACGTCACGTCGAGAGCTTCGGTTTAAACCTATGGAACTCCTCTTTTGGATAATGGAGCTAAGAGTTATGGCCCCTGAAATCAGTGCTGCGCAGAGAAGTCCGAGTTCAAATAGTTTAACTTATGGCGCATTTTTGGAAATCAAGATGACGTTTTCAGAAGTTCCAATGACTATAAAGTTCTAGATTTTTTTGAGTACTACAATTTAGAATCAAGAAACATCCAATTTGGAGTCCGAACGATGGAGATATCATCCTCGGAATACAAAGCTGCGAAAAAGGAAATCGTAACCGACTCGAACTCGAATCCGATTCGTGTTCGGTTTGGATTCCACCTCAACCAACCGCCCCTAGCCCTATATATATGAGTTGCACACCCTCTCCTACCTCTATTCCACACCCCCAAGCCCTAGAAGTCACTGCTTCCCTACCCGTGCGTCACCGGAGCGCCACCGTTCGCCGGAGCCGCCGCTGCTGCCCGTGATGCGCTACGTCGTCTTCTCCGTGAATCCTACTTTCTCGACCATCAAAGCAAGGTGAGAACCCCTTTTTCTCCTCCCTTACTACTCTTTTAGCATCATACTAAGTCCCTAGCCAAGCCCTAGCCCCGGCCAAAGCCCAATCTACGCCACCACGGTCGTCGCCGTCGCGGATAGCCACGAGACAGCCGCGCTATAGCCGATTGACATCGATGTTCCCGACCGACCAGAATCACCAAGCCCTTTCATCGGTGCATGTCCTATGATGTTCCCCACGCCCTCGCCAACCAGGTCGGCCAGTAGATTAGCCAAACTATCGAAATCAAGGTCGATATACCGTTGTCCGGTTTCTGGACGTGTTCTGTGCATGCACCGGATTTGCATTCGCATTCCCCGTCAATCCGAAAGTCGTATGGATGCACCAACCACATCACGGCGTGTCCCATGGAGTCTTCTACGTTACCCTAGGAGCCCATCCCCATTTGTGCAGCGACACGACTAGGACGCCATTGCCAACCACAGCACATCGCAGCCATCACCCGTCTCATCTCTGTTGATCGTTCTTCCTCTCAGTGGATGATCTACCTAGAACTATGCCATAGCATTGTGTTCCCGGGATATATGAACATCTCTATTCAAACGGTTTCTCAAATTTCATAGCCAATTTCCTGGAACGCGAGCATCTTTGTTCCTGCATCTGTTCGCGGTCACCACCAAACCTAGAAGCAGTCATCGCTATTTTTCTGCTACCTCGGATGACCACTTCCGAAGACAACCATATCGCTGAGTTAGTCTTTCAGCGTTCTACGCCATGCTTCCCTCATTTCACTAAAACACTACTGAAGCCGACATCGATATCTGTGGCCACATGCCCGATCGCTGTCTTTGACGAAACCCGAACCACCACCGCTACATAGAGTCACCAGTAGTATCTTTAACCTAGGAGCAAAACCTTCATCCTTTTTGATCCCTTCTTTAATCCAAGATGGTACTTGCATAGCATGCCAAGTCAGCATCACATCATTCTTCTTAGCCTAGTCAGTGAAGTCTAGTCTGCCCTACATTTCTTGAATCTTGCGCAATGATATTATCAAGCCTGACACAGTAATTGCGCAATAATGCCTTTCCCATAGGAAGATAGTTCCGAAAAAATCAGCATTTCCTTTTCAGTCTAATCCATCTCCCGAAGGCTGTTCTCTTTTCATCTTAATTCCGATTTAGGCGATACTTGCGTCTAAATATTTCTAAAATCATTCCTATCCAACCATAGTATTTTTTAAAGTGTTTTGATGATGTTTGGTATGTTGTTCTTAGTGTTTGATTTGTGTTGTTTGTCGGTACTTCTCGCGATTAGTCGATAACGTTCCGGAGTAGTTCGCAGGACTTCAAGACCAAGATTTCGACAACACTGAGCAGCATTGGGAAAAAGGCAAGTGTCCATGATCATATTGAACCTATATTTTTAAATGCTTTGTTTTACAAAATTATATGCAATGTCTGTCAATATGATGGGTAGTCACCTATGTTAGGGTTTTTCCTAGATTTTTCCCTTATCATCCCTTAGAACCTAGGTGGTTTATGGTTAGGTATCTTTGGTGGGTAGATTGCTTAGCCATGCTTTTGGGATGTTGAGAAGTGTCATAATCTTGACTAATGAACATATGCAACAATGTCGTTAATGTGTTAATGGTCTAGCAACATGGAACCTTAGGCCTTGAGCAAAGTAGTTTTGGTGGTTGTTATGGTTATGATGTTGGTTTAGTATTTGCTCAAGTAACCTAAGTAAAGACCGGTTCATGGAGCGATAACCCAAGAAGTAACGTACCAACTACGAGGGTGATATGGATAAGGCGTGACATACTGATTATAGTCTATCCAGTGTGTGCTGGGTCAGCACAAAAGGGGGCTTCTGGGTAGAAACTTAGCTTGCGTAAAGCCTGACGGTGAAACCTAGTGGGCAGACACATACTGGATTAGTCTCTAGTTAGTGGCAAATGTCATGCAGTGATTCTTGGTGGCACACCACTGGTGTGTGTTAAGTGTTTCGCGAATACGGCAACATGGAATTCACTAACTCGTGGGGAAAGCTGGACAACCTCTACAAAGTGTAAAACTGTAATAACAGCTGTGCTCACGGATATGAGAAACTTGGATCCTCACATGATTAGATGGTTGTGGTTATTGTTCTGGTACAGGGAGTACTAGATGGTTGTGGTTTTGGTTATAGTACAGGGAGTACTAGACGGTTATAGTGTGCAGGGTGGGGAGCCTTGTATGCTGCGTGTTGGACTGTATGGGTTATATTCACTTAATAATTACTTAATGCTTTTGAGTTCAAATATATTTTCATCACTCGCATTTACGCAAATTTACCATATGTTAACCTATTCTTGATATAAGCCTGCATATCATTATTTTTCCCACACTTGCTGAGCGCATCATATACTCACACTTACTATTTTCCCTATACCATGCGATATGTATGCTGCTGCTTAGTGAGTGAAGATGTTGAAGACTATCAAGACGAGATTGTAACGTTCTAGGCGCGTGTCTCCCGGTCAGTTGCCTGCGGTGTTGTTGGGCACTAGTGCTTTTGTTCCGCTGCAAATATCTTCATAGAAGACAATATATGTCAATTGATGTAAGAGTTTAACGTTTATTCTATAAAAGTATTGCTTTTGTTACTTCACCTGTGACGTCCTTATGTGTGTTGAACATCCTGGGCACACATAAGCCGCATCTGTTTTTGTCCATTAAAACCGGGTGTGACACAGTACCATTATTACAATAACGATATTAACTTATTACAAAAGGAATCGAGGGTCTAAAAGGAAACACAGGGGAAAAAGAGAGCTTCAGCGCCAGAGGGTATTCCATCTTCCACAGGCATCAACCGTGGGCACAGTAGCCTAGAACAACAACTCTGAATCAAAGTCGTCTTCATCTAAGGAACCAGCTTCATTGACGGCTTCTGCATAGTAGAAGGATGCAAGAAAGGGGACAACATGTGTGAGTACAAAATGTACTCCGGAAGTGTGGAAAAAACATGCTATGGGGCTAAGTGAAGAAAAGGTTAGACACTGGTTAATTGCACTAAGCAACTATGACCTATGACTTCAACAACGGGTATACTATTTACTAAGTGAGGAGACAACTATGACAAGGGGGAACAACTCATCAGATTCCATCTGACTATCAAGACTCACTAGGTAATTCCATTACCTGGCTACCCGACCAACTATACCAAAACCCTGATCCCAGCTAATCATGAACAAGTCTAAGCTAGCTCTTGGCCGTGAGCATGACTGATCGATCAGGTTTATACTCTGTAGAGTTTTCATAGCTTTCCTCACGAGTCGTGATTCCCGTGTTGCTTCACACTTCTAGGGTGTGGAGCCGGGGTCTCACTACAAGGCCTTTACAATGCTCTCGCTGATCCATAGGCACCGACTGATGTTTCACCGCTAACAGATGATTCCATCGCTACAGAAGCCCCCTCTTGTGCCACTCGATCGTCCATCGGTGACCACAGAACTGGAGAGGTGGCTAATTATTTGGCCAGGTTGTACCCATATAAACCTCGTGCGGTTTAGCAAGGTTACATGCTTTGAGAACAGATCCTTAAGATCCCACACAAGAACAACGACAAACTAACTATGCATTACCCGCACACGTGCATTCCTGCATCATCATCATACAAATATTATGTTGGGTTCCCCATACCATGTTGCTACAAAACTACCATACTCGATTCTTGTTGCATAATTATTAGTCAAGCTTAACATTTGCCCAACTATGACAGCACTAGCATATCTACCCTTCATTAACCATGACTCATCAATGGCGATAGGGAATAATCATACAAAAGCTAGTAAACCCTAACATGGGACTCTAGTTTTGACAAGCATCCAATGAAGGAATAAATACACATGAATCCTAAAATGGGAGCAGTCGAAGTCTTCGAACACTTGATCTTGCAGATTCCTGAACTGATCAACTCCTAAACGACACATCGGAAAAGCACACAAAAGAAACTATTAAGAATAGTACACCAAACAGTACTAAAACTAGGTAAAAACTCTATTAAAAGATTCGACATGTTCCTACGAACATTTGAGCGAAAAAATCACCCAAATTGGAACTACAAACAAAGAGTATTAGAACTTCAAAAAATAGCTTCTAAAGTTTTAGGGGCTTTTCTGCAAATTTTACTTGATTTTCGAGAATAAACTGATTTGTTTTTATACTGAAAATCTTATTTATGGCGTCATAAAACAAAACTGAATTATTTTTAATTGAAAAACCTATGGAAACGGTCCATGGACCATGGCATAGAGGCCGGTCCATGTCCATGGTGGATCAATTATGAAGTGGATGAAGGGGTATGCATTATGGGCCATTGAATCTTGATTGGACAGTCGGGGTTCAACGGGGCTTGGCCGGGCGATCCTGAACAGAGAGGGCAGGCGGCCAGCGGTGGTGGGTGGCTGGAGCATCGTCGAAGTGGCGCAAACATGTGCCTCTGGCCACGGATCTTGACGGGGAGGAGCACAAAATGAAGAGGAGGGCGAGGGAGCATTGCCGAGGGCTTCTCATAGGCAGAGAGGGGCTGAGGGAGGCCGACAGTGGAGAGGGGCGGTCGGCGGGGCTCGAGCTCTGTGCGGCGGTGCTCTAGGGGTCGGGTGGCACCGGGAAGCGGCGGGACGGTCTTCTAGCGACTCTGCGACACCAAAGAAGCAAGAAACGAGATCAATGGTGGCTCGAGCACGAAGAATCAATGCGGCGGAGCTCTTTTACCGGCAATCATGAAGAAGGGCATGGTGCTAGAGTGAGGGAGAGAGGGAAAAAGTGGTCGGACGGGGTGGGAAATGAACGCGAAGTGCTCAGGATGGGTTTACATAGGGAGGAGAGGGCTCGGGGAGGGAGATCGACACGGCCGGAGCCGTTTCCAAACCCGGCGGCCACCATGGCTTTGAATGCAGCGGCTTCTGCATTAGAGAGGGGTAAAGGAGGGGGAAAATGGCTGGGGACACGTGATTAGGGGGTAGGGATCATGGCCACTGCTTTTAATTAACACAAAACAGCTCGGGAGGTGTGGATTTGAATGCCCGGCAGGATTTGAGGGCGGTGAGGGCGGGTAGGAGGAGGAAGAAGCGAAGCCGTTCGGGCGGCTCAATGGCTCGGCTCGGTGTGAGGCCTACTTGACAGAGAGAGAGAGGGCGAGAGGGGGCGGCTCAGGCGAGTCAGCGGCTCCAGCCGGCTCGGGCGACTCAGCGGCTCGGGTGACTCAGCGGCTCCAGCCGGGCCCACCTGGCAAGGAGAGAGCGCGGGAGAGGGAGGATCGGACGTGAGGGAAGGCTGGCTCGGCCGGGGAAGGCCGGCCCGAGGCCCAGCACGGGAGAGGAAAGCGGCCCACGCGGGGAGAGAGAGGAAGGGAGAGGAGAATCTTTTATCAATTTTGAAATTCCTTTTCTTTTACATTTTGAACCAAATTCAAAAGAGGTTTGAACGAGCGCCTCCTAGCGAACTTTCACAAATATTTTTCACGCATGAAAACCTATTGCAGCTATGACTGCATGAATGCATTAAACATAAATATAACCTATGGCAAATTTACATTTAGAAAATAATTTCTTTCTATTGAACAAAATTGCAACTCCTATTTAATTCTAGCAAAATTTTAAACTATTGCAAAAATTGAAAATTTAGGGTGTTACATGCAGAGACTTCTCACAGCCCTGTTGTTCCATCCAATCGTACCACGACATCAAATGCTACCGATTGCAAACCATCTCCATCTACATCCACTTTAGAGAAAAGAGCATCTACATCGATGAAAAGTGCCTCCGCAGCACCAGCTAAAAGTTCTTCATCCTCTATTGCTTCTACCAAAAAGACAAAGGAAACACAATGCCGTCACTGCCTAGGCTTCGGTCACATGATGAGGGAGTGTCCAAGTAAATGAGTGATGGTTATTCGTGAAGACGATGAGTACGATTTAGCAAGCCATTTTGATGAGGAAACTTATGCTATACTTGCCACAAATGACGAAGAATGTCACAATACTCATCAAAACGCATCCACACTGATGATGCCGACCAGTATTTGAGTATTCTAGCACAATGAGTGCTTAGTGCACAACTAGCACATGCAAAGCAAAATTAGTGACACAATCTGTTCCAAATCAAGGGTGTCATCAAGGAACAGTAAATTCGCATCATTATCGATGGAGGAAGTTGCAACAACTTGACGAGCATCAATTCAGTAAATAAGTTAGCACTACTTACATGACAACACCCACATCCATACTACATTCAATGGTTAAATAGCAGTGGTAAGATTAAGGTAACATGAATAGTGAGAGTACACTTCGCTTTGGGTTCATATCATGGTTTTGCTGACTACGATGTTGTTCCCATGCAAGTTTGTACCCATACAAGTTTGTTCTATGTTATTAGATAGGCCATGGTAGTATGACAAAGATTGCGTGCATCATGGTACAAAAAGAGCTCCTTTTTTTCGTTATGACAAAGATTGCGTGCATCATGGTACAAAAAGAGCTCCTTTTTTTCGTTAGGCAGTGTAAGGATTAATAGAGACGATAAGTACCTTTTTAGGTCTTGGAAGGCGCGCTACGCTTCTTCTATCCACTCGAACCAGTCTTATTTCTTCAACAGCTTGAAGAAAGGCATCCGTCGCTCGTCCATCCTAGAAATGAATCGACTAAGAGCAGCAATGCAACATGTCAGTTTCTTAACTTCCTTCAGTGTCCAAGGAGACCACATCTGATCGAGAGCCTCAATTTTGCATGGGTTGGCCTCAATGCTGCGACTTGACACTAGTAAGGCGAGAAGCTTGCCGGACGGCACACTGAACATGCATTTTTTGGGGTTGAGCATCATGCGGTAGTTCCTGAGGTTGTTGAACATTTTCTTGAGATCGTCAACCAATGCGTTTTTGGTTTTTGATTTGACTACAATATCATTGACGTACGCTTCTACATTGTGCCCGATTTGGGGTTGTAGACAGTTTTGAATACACCTTTGATACGTAGCACTAGCATTTTTTAAATCAAAATGCATCTTTACATAGCAAAATGCACTGAAGGGAGTAGTAAAAGTCATTTTCTCCTCATCCTCTAATCTCATGCAAATTTGGTGATACTCTAAATAGGCATCTAGAAAATATAGCAATGCGCAGCCTGCCGAAGAGTCGATGATCTGATCGATGCGTGGGAGACGAAAAGGAACCTTGGGACAAGCCTTGTTGGGGTTGGTGAAGTCGACGCACATTCCCCATCTGCCATTGGCTTTCTAGACGAGGACGTTATTTGCGAGCCATGTAGGATGACGCACTTCTCGGATGAAGCCAGCCTTTAGGAGCTTACGGACCTCTTCCTGGATGGCATGCTTCCTATATTCCACAAATCTTCGTTGCTTCTACACCATAGGTTTAGCATCGGGTTTAACAGCTAGTCGATGCTCAATCTCCTCCCTGGGAAGCCTAGGCATATCGGACGGTTGCCATGCGAATACATCTTGGTTTGCCTGGAGGAAAGTGATGAGCTCGAGTTCCTATTTGGGGTCAAGATTAGCCCCAACCTTAACCATCTTGGATGGTTTAGATAGATTGAGGGGCACTGCCTTGACGCAACCATCAGTCTTTTGTTGCTGGTGCCATCGTTGGTATTGCCCTTAGCGGCATCGTCGAATTTAGAAGTGCCAGCGAAACTTACGAGCCTGGAATCTTTGGCCTCGGTGACACCTTGGTGCTTTTGATGCTTAGAGTTTGCGTCCTTAGGAGTGGTGGTCGCTTGACTGAAGTGTTTGACCATATCCAGGCTTTGCTTGTCGCATTTGACTGCTATGCGCTGATCTCCTTTAACCATAATGACCCCATTGGGTCTCGGGATCTTGAGTGTTTGGTAGGCATAGTGATACACTGCCATGAACTTTCCCAACATTGGGTGTCCTAGGATCACATTGTACACTGTCTCGAAGTCTGCTACATCGAAGGTCAGTTTTTCTGTACAGAAGTTGTTGGGTGCCAAATGTGACTGGAAGCTTGATCTGGCTGAGAGGCATGGTCGATTAGTTGGGAGTTATGCCATGGAAAGGCTCGACTCCTTTCCTAAGCTCTGATCTCTGAATTCCCATCTTGTCTAAGATTTTAGAGAAGATGAGGTTTAGTGAACTACCACCATCGACCAGAGTTTTGGAAACTTTGATGTTGAGTATGGTCAGCTAAACCACATAGGGTATCGACGAGGATGTAGTACCATGGCTGGATGGTCAGTTTGATCAAAGGTGATTGGCTGTTTCGACCATTTAAGATATCGAGTGGGCCCAGTTAGGGCTAGGTTGACTTCTCGTTCGACCACCTTGTACTGTCTTTCGGATTCATACGCGGTGGATCCTCTGAAGATGTGCGCCAAGCTGTGGTAAACCTTGTGGAACTAGGGCTCATCACCCTCAACGTTTGGCTTAGCCTGCTTATTGCCACGCTTAGCATTTGCCTTGATATTTTCATCAAGTTTCTTCTCGAACACATAGCACTCGTCGAAGTCGTGCTGGTTTCTTCGATGGATGGGACACCACTTTCCGCCACCTTTACTGAGGCCTTTGTTGTCCCTAGTGTTGCGTGATTTGCTCCTGTCGACCACGGCTATAGTCGTATTAGGACCCTTGCTCTCGTCACCGGGTTTGTTCTTCTTTTCTCCTCTCTTCAAGGACTCGGGTTTGTCCTTACCAGATTGAAGGTTTTTAGCGTGCACCTGAGCTTCCGCTCATTTTGCGCACTTGTTGGTCAACTCAAAAATCTCTTTGACCGTACGGATCTTTCAAGTAACCATCTTTCCACACAAATCCGTGTCTTTAACACCCCATTTGAAGGCAATGAATACAGACTCATTGGAGATGTCCAGGATAGTGTTATGCTTGTCGCAAAATCAGCATATGAAATCTTGAAGGAATTCATCATCGCCCTGGTATAGCTGGTGGAGATCGTTCTCCGTTCCTGGTCGAATGTACCTTAGAAATTGGATATGAACTGAGCCTTAAGTTCTACCCATGAACGAATTGAGTTGGACGGCAAGTTTAGCAACCAAGACCTTGCGGATCCATCAAGGGCGGTTAACAGGTAGTTGGACATTACTCGGTTGTCACTATCGGCTACTCGAATGACAGTAGATCTGTAACCACTCATTGGGATTGATCTTCCTGTCATACTTTTGGATCGGGCCCGCTTTGAACTTCTTGAGCCACCAAATTGACCGAAGTTTGTGTACGAAAGCCTTGCAGCCCCCGTCGAACTCTTCAGGAGGAGGTGGTGGGGGACTGTTGCGCCTTCCTCTTCGAGCAGGGGAGTCATGTCAACCATCTCGTCCTGTAGATCTTCGGTCGTGGTGGTGGCGATCGCCTTCACGGCGTTCCTCATGGCGATTTTTGATCGCCGTACATAGGTCATGCCAGTTGTGAGGAATATGGTTCCTCAGGTCTTCCTGCTTTCTACGCCTATGGATAGGGCATCTACAGTTTGGCCCACAGTGTCGTGTTAGGGCTCGACCACCTGACCTTTCCGTCTGAGATTCCTCTACTCGAGAGCGTTCCCGCCCGTGGCTCCTCGACCTCGGACCATAACGACTGGGGGTCCTGGAGTTGCGGGGATTGTTTGCTCAAGCAACTTGGATCTAACCTGCACCGAGTAGGATCTTGACTTGATTGACCATAGGAGTTAGTGGATTCGTCGGATCCAACTCTGGAAGGGATCTGAGAATCAAATGAGCTCCTTATACGTTAGTGTTCGGAGTACTGAATACATCGCTACCGAGGCTCTGTTGTGCTCGAGCCAATGAAGCCTCATGCTGATTGTTCAAATGGAGCTTGTCCCTTGAGCCGTGGGCTATCACGGGTGGAGGCGCACCCATCGGAAGTCATCGGGAAAGGCCAAGAGGCATCTGCCTTCCTGTGGTCCGTCGGTGGAGGGTCATGTCAGGTGCATGTAAGGCTCCAGCTGCGGATGTTTTGGATGGTGTTGGAGCAAGAGTTTATCTTGCCCCAGCAAGTACGATGAGAGTTTCTTCTAAGGAAGAGACTCAAGCTTGAAGATGAAGTTTAAGAGAAAGGAACATCACGAATGTATTGATGGTAGAAAAAATAGATCGATCTGGTGGGAGTATCACAGCGTGACTTGGTGTTTTTTCACCTCTGTCTCTATCTACCCTCTCGTCCAGGGCTCCTATTTATAGGACCGTGTGTAGCTTGGCGTACAAATTACCATAATGTACAAATATCTGGGATTCGACCGAATTACTAGGCCTTATCCCGGATAACTACTTTCTACCCTACCTGGGAGATAAATATCTACCGTAGTAACTATCGTGGTGCTTGCCCTCTGAAGGTGGCGAGCCGGTCGCCAACTGCGGCCTGGCGTCCCACTGTCAGGGGTGTCGGGATAGCCTCCATTATGCCGGGGTGCCAAAGCGGCGTCCACCAGCCTAGGCATTTAATGCCGGTCACTTCGTTGCAGGCAAAGTATGACCAGTGCTCCCCTTCTGGCAGATCTTTCCTGAGGCCTGATGACTCACCCTATAGCCTTCGGGAAGCCGGCCCGAGCAGCTGGAGATTGGGGCCTCGGGAGGCATGGCTTTGGGAGACCGAGGTTTTGGGAGACTGAGGCTTCGGGAGGCTGAGGCTTTGGGAGACCAAGGCTTCGGGAGACCGAGACTTTGGGAGGCTGAGCCTTCGGGAGGTAGGACTCCGGAAGGCCGGGGCTTCGGGAAGCCGAGGCTTCAGGAAGACCGAGGCTTTGGGAGATTGAGCCTTTGAGAGGCTGAGCCTTCACGAGGCTGAGGCTTTGGAAGGCTTGGCTAGTTAAGCCAAGAGGCAGTCGGGGGTCCATAACAGCGACCCCCAATAGTAGCCCCTCGCGAGGGCGGCCAGCGGATTGGTCGGGCCCATGATTCCTTCGGAGCAGGGCCTCCAGCAGTCCCTAGTTTGTGGTTGATGGCTCGTGGTCCCAAGTTTTGCTTGGCTTATCTTGGAAGGTTTGACCCTAGTGATCGGAACGATACGCTGGATGACGTCGCCGACAGGGGGCATTGAATGCGCTCTGGGGAATGGCACGAGTGGGACACGTGGAGTCTTGTTGTTGGGGGGTCATGGGGGTCGGTTCCGCTCCCCCATGATCTGGCCTGGTAGGCAAAAGGAATATTTTTTAGAAGGAGAGGGATTACCCAGAGCGACCCTTTCGTCATCTCCTTGTTCTCATTTGCCTTTTGTCTTCAGCATCTTTTGCTTTGTGCGAGTCATCCTTTGATCCGTGCTCTTCCTCTCTCTTGTAATTTAGCGCCTTTTGCCATCCTCCTATGGTTCGTATGGCTGTCTTGAGTACCCCGGGTGGGGCCGGAACTCGGGTGACGAGTGAGATCTTCGGAGCAGCCGCGGCAGGGGACCCTTAGGTGGCATCGGTTTTCTCATCCTTGATGGGACCGCCAGGGGTAGATCTCCCAGCAAACCACCGTGCTGGGGGCGTCTGTCATCGATGACGAGGAGCTCGACTGAATGGTCACGGAGGGGAAGATTCCCTTCAGAGCCGTCACTCAACCTCCGTTGGACGAGGAGGTCCCGAAGCCTCTGGCCTATGAGGTTGTGGTGTTTGAGGCCTTTTTTGAGGCGGTCCTGGATTTTCCCTAGGTGCCGCTACTCGAGGAGGTGCTCCGCCACTTCTACGTGGAGCATACTCAGCTCTACGCCAATGCCATTGCACGCCTAGCCACCTTTGAGTGG
This sequence comes from Phragmites australis, assembly GCF_958298935.1. NCBI lineage: Eukaryota > Viridiplantae > Streptophyta > Magnoliopsida > Poales > Poaceae > Phragmites > Phragmites australis. Next base: position 11,969,131 of record NC_084936.1, on the reverse strand, counting down.
GCCATGCGGGCGGAGGGGTGTGAAGGGAGGGCGGTTTTCTTTGCAGCCCTCAACTTTGACAGCTGCCAGCTGTAGCTGATCAAGGTTGAGGGGGCGAAGAGGCCCCTCAGCTTTAGTAGCGTCAACTTCTAGATACGGCTGCAGTATCGCAATGCCTTCCCAGTGAAGGCTATTAACGGTCAGTGGTATACCGGCTGGTTGCAGCGGTGGTTCTATTACAACGTCGGCCTTGCATCGCCCCTTCACTCCACAAACTGGGATATTGCGTATGTTCCGAAGACGGAGACGGAGATTACGGACGATCAGTTTGCCTCACGGCTGGCCCTTCTCCGGAGGATGGCCGAAAATATGAGCATGCGTGACCTCGTGGAGGAGTTCACCATGTTGCGCATTCAGCCCCTTCAGATGGGCTAGAATTGCGTCTTTGAGCAAGGTGCAGAAGAGTGGCCGAAGGTGTACTTCAGCCCTCCCATCAGTGCTGGTGAGTTCTCCTTGTAGTTTAGTTTTTGATCCGCCGATGTGAGCCATCTTTTTCTTCCAGAGAGCTACCTCCCGCTGGAGCGCGCGGTGGAGATCGCGGAGGTGATCCTGGGCCCCCCCTACTTATGCGAAGCGGGAGCGGCAGGTGGCCCTAGCACCGAGATGGGAGCGATACAACCGTGTCTTCTTTTAGCTCAGAGTGGGGGCTTCGGCATGGCCCCCCCAATCTGTGCGAGGACAATCCAGGCCTAGGAGCCTTCTATCTCTGGAGGCTCGCATACCGGTTCAATGGTCGAGTCATCGGAGGTGCCTCTGGTTTGTCAGAAGCGTCTAAGGTGGGTTGGGAGCGTGAGCAACCAGGCCAGAGGCGAGGGCCAGTTTGGCGGTGATGACCAGGGGAAGGGTCGGGTCTCCCCGGATATTGCGGGTCATGGCCAGAGCTGGCGGAGAGGCGTGGCCTCCATGGACTATGATTTTGGTATCATCGGTTCGGATGTCGAGGATGTTACGAGCCCTCCTGTAAGATGTTCGGAGGAACTAGGTGGGGCGTCGTTTGCTTAGTTAGCTATATCCTGTTTTGGTCATGCACCGGGATCTTGATTTGTGTTTCCTTGATTTTTTTGTAGCGACCCTCGAGGTGGATGCATCCTTGACTCCACCCCCCCCCCCCCGCCCCGAGGCCCCGGAGGCCCAGCAAGGATCGGGGACTCCTCCGAAGGGGTCTCTGAAGGCCGTCATAGGGGACGTGGCTTCGTTTCTGCGAAGCCCCGAGACAGTTAGTGACCTGTCCTTAGCAGCTGGTGCTGGACACACCGTGTCCTTCGCCGAGGCTCCCTTTGGAGCAGTTGAGGGGGGCCCTGGCCTTAGGGTCTTGACCCCGGATGACTTCGTGTTGCGCCTGGAGGCGTCAAGGGCCTTCGTTGCGGCCTCCTCTCTTCTCCGGAGTGGAGAGCTCGAGCGATCGTTGGCCCAGCGTCCTTTGGAGGAACTGGAGGCGTGGTTGGTAGCGGCGGCCCTTCAGGTCAGTAGTATTGGTTACGATTTGCCAGTCCGGTGTTTGGTTCTGAGTAGCTCATTCTGTCCTTTTACTTCTTCTGTTGTGTCTTGTAGCAAGTAATTTTGACGAGGGCATTAGGAGGTGGGGCACACCAGGCCTTGCTGCGGCCTGTGATGAGGTTGAGGGCCTTCGCCAAGCCTTGGAAGAGGCTCAAAAGCGAGCGGAGTCTGTAGAGGGTCGTCTTTAGGAGGAGATGGCGCTTCACGAGTGTGCGGAGGCTGAGGTGCGAAAGGCTACCGAAAACCTTCGGGAGGCGAGGGAGTTCGTCGATGCGGCCAACGCAACCCGTGTGTCCGCCGAAGGGGACGTTGACACCCTTCGGGCGATGGTGGGTAATGTGCAACGAGAGCTGGAGGAGGCTCGTACATCAGAGGGGGCACTGCGTTTGGAGTGCTAGTAGTTAATTGTACTTGCGTCGGAGGTGGCCCGGATTACTTCTGATGCTTTGAGCGGCCTTGGGGCTCGATGCCCGCCACTACCCTCTGACTCAGAGGTGTTAGTTATGCCGCTCTTCTGGCTTCGGTCTGCTGCGAAGGTCATGGTTAGAGCCGCGGAGGTCTATGCGAGGTCCAACGCCCATGTGGCCGCTATGCTTCAGCTGACCTTGCTGCACCAAGCGGGGGATGGTCCCCTCGAGGCACTGGAGCAGCAGGTGCGGGACTCCATGGTCGAGAGTTTTCAGCCAGAGGCACCTCCAGCAGAGATTCGCGCAACCCTGGAGAGCTTCCATCGTGGTGTATAGGCGAAGCATGGCCGGAGCGTGACATTGCGATACATGGCAGGTCAGGGGACTACGGGTGCCTCGGGGGGCCTTCGCCCGGGTTCTTCATTGGGAGGTTCAGCCCTTCATCCGGAGCCTACGGGCACACTGCAGCCCTCATGAGGTTCTTCGTCTGGCGTTGTTGCCCCGCCGAAGCAGTCTCCGCGTGTGGACACCCTGGAGGTGTAACTCTGCCGTAGGCTGTCTTTTGTTTTCTTTTCTTTCCCGAGGGGGGTAAAGTTTTATCATGTTGACTACCCCCTTCTGCTTCATGTATATGGTCTTTTCCTTATTTGATGGAACAATGTCTGTCTTCCTGTGGTTTGCGTGCGTTGTTTCTCGAATGTTTGCGCCTTTGAGTTTAACTGGAGTTCGATCTACGTGTATAGGCATGGTGGCTCAAGGCTGGAGGAGGCCTCATCCGCATCTTGGATAGTGCCTTCAGGGAGGGATCGAGTGCATCCGGAGCATCAGGGGCTATTCCGTCTGTTCGACGGCGGAGTCGTTTCGTTATGCCCCACAATTCCGAGGGGCGTATTGATCTGCGGGTGGCCGCCGATGTCTTGGTCAAGGTTGAGCCGGAGGATCCCCTCGTGTCTGCTTCAGATGTATATTTTATTGCAAGGGATGACTGGTGTGCAGCCCGGGAGGTCGCCAGTTCACGTTTCCTACAACGCTTTGTCCTTCCCTGTGGTTCTGACGGAAGAGTGCCTTCGGAAATTCTTGAGCCTATTCTGGACGAGGTGAAGATGGAGGAGGTACAGGCCACGGAGGCCTCATCGGAGGGGCAACAGGAGGAAGAGCTGGACTTCTTGGCCTTCGACTCGTATCCTTCGCGACGGATCCTTCGTCTTCCCGAGGCCGAGTCCCCATTTTGGGCAGTAGCTCTTTTCGCGGAGGGGGCTCACGTTGGCCTCCTGTGTGCAGTTCCCGGGGATAACTCTCTAGGTCCCGCGGTGTTCCCAGGAGGCGTAGTGGTCGGGCACCCTCGTCTTCCCATAGTGTTATGGGGAGACGCAGCAGGCTAGCATGTTTGTTGGGCATAGATTCGATATACAACGGCTAGCTATATGCAAAAACTCTTTGTATGTTATGTATGTACAACTTGTGTTGTGTTAGCTTGTTATTCTCTCTCTCTCTCTCTCTCTCTGTCTCTCTCTCTCTCCTGTGCCCCTTATCCTAGCCCCTTCGCATCGATGCTTCGCCTATGCCCCTTATCCTAGCCCCTTCGCATCCTACGGCTGCTTAGCGGTCACAAGGTGTGAAATTCGAGAGGCATTGCGTTGCAGTAGGTGTGAGTGGGGAGCTCGGAGTTTTAGGTTTTCAAGATATTGGAAGGGTCAGATGATTTTGGCATGGAGACTTTTAGTCTTACGGGTGCCGGGGGGTTATCCCTCCGCCATGTTAGATCAACAAGGCTTTAGTAATGATGGAGGGTGTTATGCCTGTCCAGTATGAAGGCACTACCTTCAAGATGCCAGAGCGTTCTTTGCCTATCCGCCATTTTAGGTTTGCTAGGCCCAAAAGATGATGGACGGAATGCCTGTCCAGCATGAAGACTTAGGTCTTCAAGATGCTAGACCGGTCTTTGCCTATTCGCCATGTAGGTTAGCTAGACCTTAAATATGGCGGACAGAATGCCTGTCAAGCACAGAGGCTTATGCCTTAAAGATGCTAGAGTGATCTTTGCCTATCCACCACGTAGGTTAGCGAGACCTTAAAGATAGCAAACAGAATTCCTGTCCAGCACAGAGACTTACGCCTTCAAGATGCTGGAGCGGTCTTTGCCTATCCACCACGTAGGTTAGCGAGACCTTAAAGATGGCGGGCGGAATGCCTATCCAGCACGGAGACTTACACCTTCAAGGTGCCGAAGGGTCTTCGTGGGTTTTGTGTGGAATTTTTTTTGGTACCTTCGGAGAGGACTCAGCCTAGGGCCCCCTACACATAGTACTTGCAGAGGGTCTCTGCAATCCAACTGTGTTCGAGGGGGTCCCTTTTGTATCGGCCAGGCGGTAGGAGCCGGACCTGTTAGGCTTGAGGACCAGCTATGGCCTTCCCATTTGTTGCGCAGCTTTCCCGGAGCTAGGGCATATCGAAGTACTAGTTTGCTGAGTTTGAAGTTTCGCGGTGCAACCCTCGGATCGTACCAGGCCTTAGTTTTCTTGATGTACTGATCGAGATTCTGAATGGCATGGAGCCACATGCCTTCAGTGAGGTCGAGGGAGAGCTCCCTTTCTCCGTTAGTTTGTGGAAATTGTACCCTGAGTGAGCACCCCTTGACCACGGTGGGGGTCATGGCCTCGTCTCCATACAGGAGGCAGAAGGGTGTGAACCCGATGGCCCGTGTGACAGTAGTGCGGAGGGACCACAAAACCTTGGGAAGTTCCTCGACCCATAGCCCTCGAGCTAAGCCGAGGAGGCGCAATTTAGACCAGAGAGGATGTTGTTGTTGGCCCTTTCGATGGCCCCATTGGACTGAGGGTGTCAAACTGCTGCGAAGCATAATTCGATGCCGAGGTCGTCGCAGAATTGTCTGAAAGGCCCGGAGTCGAATTGTGTGCCGTTGTCCACCGTGAGCTGTCGTGGGACGCCGAAGTTGCAGATTATGTTCTTCCAGAAGAATTTCTGGACATTCTTTGGCGTGATTGCCGTGAGGGGTTCGGCCTCGACCAATTTGGAGAAGTACTCCAATGCCACCACTGCGTACTGAAGGTTGCCTTTGGCACGTGGGAATGGACCGATGAGGTCCATACCCCAACGAGCCAGGGCCAAACGAGGCGATTGGTTGCAAGGGGGCTGGGGATCGGTGGCTTCGGCATCCCATCCATTGGCATCCTTAGCAGGTGCAGATGAGGTCTTCTGCATTGGACATGATCGTAGGCCAATGGAGCCCCTAGCGAAGTGCCTTACCGGCTAGGGCACGAGGCGCCAGATGATTATCGCAAAGGCCGTCGTGTATCTCCCGGAGGAGGTTGGATCCTTCTTGTTTAGTAATGCAGCAAAGGAGGGAAGCGCAAATACCTGTTTTGTAAAGGGCACCATGTATGAGACGGTACCCCCTGGTGTGATGCTGGATGCGGCAGAGCGCAATCAGGTCATCCGATTCTTCTGTTCCTCTTAGGAAGGATAGGAGGGGAGCCCTCCAGTCCATGACTTCAATGGGGAGGATGGCGGCGGCCATTTCGTTAAGAGCTCTGGCGGTCGGCTGGTATAGGGTCTTGAGGATGGTGCCTATCGATGGGTCTTTTCCCGTGGCTGCGGCCTTTGCCAGGGTGTCTGCCTGACTATTATCCGCCCACGGTATGCTTCGTATTGATATGCCGCGAAAGTGTGCCTCAGCTTTGTGAATGGCCTCGAGGTATCTTGTCATGTCCGGATGCCAAACTTGGAAGCACTTGTTGACATGACCGGCAATGATCTGAGAGTGACTCTGGCTGCCCCCAAGGCTTGGGCCTTTCGAAGGCCTAAGAGGACGGCCTCGTATTCGGCTATATTGTTGGTCGTCTTGAAATCCAGGCAAGCAGCGTATTGGACTTGCTAGCCTGTGGGAGAGATGAGGACCACGCCGGCTCCGGCCCCCATGGAGTCATATGCTCCGTCAGTGTAGATAGTCTAGATGTCTTGGGAGGGTGTGGTGGTGGGCTCGGTGGGTGTCGGAGTCCATTCGGCGATGAAGTCTGTCAAGATTTGGGATTTGATAGCGGTGTGGGCCACAAACCTTACCACGAGGGGGGCTAACTCTACCGCCCACTTGCTGATACGTCCTGTCGCCTCCCGGTTGTGAAACATGTCGCCAAGTGGTTACGAGGTTGGGATAGTGATGTCATAGGCAAGGAAGTAGTGCCAAAGCTTGCATGAGGCCATCAGCACGGTGTAGGCTATTTTTTTGAGCTCGATGTAGCGTGTCTTGGCCCTGGCTAAGGCCTCCAAGATGTAGTATACAGCCCTTTGAGTGGAGCACCGTTACTCTTTTCCTCTTGTACCAGGGCGGCGCTGACGGCAAATGTAGAGAAGGATAAGTATAGGAGTAGTCCTTCGCCGGGGAGGGGCATCACAAGTGTTTCAAGGTGGGAAAGGTGTCCCTTTAGGGCCTCGAATGCCGCCTGGTATCCCGGCGTCCAGCTAAATGGTTCGGAGCCCCTCAGCGTTTTGAAGAAGGGGAGGTTGTGCTCAGCAGATTTTGTGAGGAAGCGGCTGAGGGCCGCAAGGCTGCCAGCCAGGCGTTGTACTTCTTTCAGATTGGTGGGAGGCGACATTTCTGCGATGGCACAAATCTTGCTCGGATTGGCCTCGATGACTCTTCAGGAGACAAGATATGCCAGCATCTTTCCAACCCTAGCGCCAAATACGCATTTCTCTGGGTTCACCCACACGCCAGCGGCCCGAAGGATGTTGAACGTTTCTTGAAGGTTGGCAACATGCTTGGCTTCTAGTTGGCTTTTTACCACGATATCGTCTACGTAGGCCTCAACGTCGCGGCCCAACTGCCGCTGCAACACCTTGTGCACTAGGCGAGAGAAGGTGGCCCCAGCATTTCGAAGATCGAAGGGCATCCGGACGTAGCAGTACACTCTGAAGGGGGTAATAAAGCTGGTCTTGCTCTCATCCTCTGTTGCCATCCACACCTAGTGGTACCCGGAGTAGGCATCGAGGAATCTCAGCGGTTCGTAGCCAGCGGTGGAACCCACTAGCTAGTCGATGTGAGGAAGGGGGTACGGATCTTGGGGGCATACTTTATTCAATGATGTGAAATCGATGCACATACACCATTTTCCACTGTGTTTCTTGACCAGGACAATGATGGAGAGCCAATCGGAGTGGATGACCTCTCGGATAACACCGTCCTTTAGTAGCTTCTGGACTTCTTCCTTTGCGGCTTCTGCCCGCTCCGGAGAGAGCTTGCGAAGCATATGGGCCTTGCCTTCGGGTCGACCTGAAGTGAGTGCTCGATAATGCTGCGGTCGACTCCTGGGAGGTCTTGCAGGGACCATACATTCGTGGTGTTCCTTCCTCTTAAACTTCGTAACTCGGTGTTTTTTCACCTCTGTCTCTTTCTACCCTCTCGCCCAGGGCTCCTATTTATAGGGTCGTGCGTAGCTTGGCGTACAAGTTACCATAATATATAAATATCTGGATCCAACTGAATTACTGGGTCTTATCCTGGATAACTACTTTCTACCCAACCTGGGAGATAAATATCCATCGTAGTAACTATCGTGGTACTTGCCCTCTGAAGGGGGCGAGCCGATCGCCAACTGCGGCATGGCGCCGCACTGTTAGGGGTGTCGGGATAGCCTCCATTATGTTGGGGTGCCAAAGCGGCGTCCATCAACCTAGGCATTTAATGCCGGTCACTTCCTTGCAGGCAAAGTATGACCAGTGCTCCCCTTCTGGTAGATCTTTCCTGAGGTCTGTAGCCTCCGGAAAGCCGGCCCGAGCAGCTGGAGACGGGGGCCTCGGGAGGCATGGCTTCGGGAGACCGAGGTTTCGGGAGGCTGAGGATTCAAGAGGCTAAGGCTTCGAGAGATCGAGCCTTTGGGAGGCTGAGACTTCAAGAGGCAGAACTCCAGAAGGCCAAGGCTTCGAGAGGCTGAGGCTTTGGGAGACCGAGGCTTCGGGAGGTCGAGGCTTCGGGAGACCGAGCCTTTGGGAGGCTAAGCATTCGAGAGGCCGAGGGCTGGTTAAGCCAAGGGGTCATCGGGGGTCCTTAACAACGAACCCCAACAGGTGGTAACTCAGCGCCGGTACCGTCGGTAGCAATGGCTATTGCCGGATCTTCAGGAATTGTCGCGTCGTTGTCGACCAAGGCGTTTGAATCCACCGCCATTGGGTCAGCCAATGGGGGGTCATCACCTCTAGCCATAACATAAATTGATATGTTCGACTACTCTGGCTAGTGTTGGAGTCACCACCACCACCCTTATCGCTATCGGTGTCCATACAATTGGGAACATTAGGCTCCATAAGATCCCACTCGAGATGTCTCACCCCATGGTATGCATCCAATGGTCTGGACTCGAGGGTACCGGTGTGGATCAGTCCACCTTGATCGTCCCAATGGAAAACCATAGTTTCGAAGATGATCTCAGAGTCAGCAGGAGGGGACTCGAAGATGTCCGCCGTCGACTTGAAGTGGTCGTAGAAGCCGGTGTCAAAGAATCCGACGTAAAAGTGAACCTGAGGCATGATTAATCCTACAAAACAGAAAAAGGCCCCTACCTGGTGTGCCAACTGTCGAAGATTAGTTACCGACAGTATGTCCGTAAATTGACTAGGTACCTTTGAGTGTAGGCATACAGGTTCGAGCCTCTGATTGGAGTAATATCCTATGTCCTGTGGGGGTGTTGCTGCTATATGTTGATGATCTCGAGTATAAGCGATGTGGCTAAAACTATTACAAGGAGTAGATCAGATCTAATCTAACCTAGGGCTTAAGTTGCCGGATATCTCCTCTGCTAGGGTCTTGATGCTTGCCTCTCTCGTCCTCTCTTCCCCCCCCCCCCCAGCCTTTTCACCTTATATAGGGGTGGTGCACCAACTCCTATCTAGTCGTAGTCGATAGGGAGTTGTCTTCCTTGATGTCCAAGTAGATAGATTTGTTTCTGATACTAATCGTTCCGAGTTGGATAACCAATCTAGACCTTTCTAGTATGTACTTCCTTGATTCCGAGTGTATCAGGTACTGCTGATTCGGTTCCGTGATATCTAGAGCTTCCTAATATGTGTTGTACATACCCTATCTGTCTATGATATACTCCTTATGTGCATATACCCTATAGTTAAATATTCGACACCTGCCCTCCCTGTAGATCAAGCGATCAAGAGAGGTAGATCCAGCAGATCCACACCAAGAAGGGAGTGTGACATCCATGAAGCTCCTCAGTCCCAGTTGTCGCTGCTCCGTGTCCATGGGCAACACCCGTGTGGAACCATCGTGAGGTATTGGACTCCTGCCTTGGGATAGACCAATGATGAGTAGGTTGGCTTGCTAGTTTTGCTTGTAGTGGGCTTTGGGCTTTGCTGTTTCGGCCTTGGGAAGTTAAACTAGTCAGCTACTCTAAGTGGGCTGCTGAGAAATGGGTATGTCTTAAAAAGAACAATTGTTTGATAGGGAAAGTATAGGAAAGTTAAGAATTGCATATAAAAAAGGAAAGTTATTAATTATGGCAAAAATTGATGCATTATAGAGCATCTCTAATAGCACTTTGTTCAAGTTAATCATGATGCACTGTTTCTTTATTTAGAGGATGATGTTCTGAAGAGTCACGCAATTGATCCTGAAGGTGAACATGAAGTGCTTGTGAGTGGAGGACAGGAAGCACCAGGCAAGCATCTATGCATATTGCACTCTTACTTTTTGAATGATGAGTTGGTTAATTGGCTTTGAATGATGAGTTGGTTAATTGGCTATCATATGTATATGTCATAGATGCATGTCTAGTGTTTGTGTATGTCAAGAATGTGATTGGGTAGATCCTATTCATTTGCATAGTACCTACCTTGATAAAGTTGTTTACCTTGATTCTTGTAAACCAGGATGGGTAGAGCATAAGTCATAGCTTAATATGTCATGATTCGCTTAGCTATGCTTTAGGTCAATGGTAGAAGCCAAGCGATGGAAGGTCACCATCGTTCACAACTATAGGTTCTCCCTTTATGATGGTTTTGATCATTGGTGGATGTTGTTGGTATGAGCAATGCGAGGAGTGGGTAGTAGGGGTATTCAGGAACGGAGAATCGGATGCCATAGTCCCACTTGAACTGGTTAAGCACCGATCGTTGGCGTTGTTGACTTTAGCACTTCTCTGTATGTATCACAAATCTGATTATGGGAAGGATGAGCCAAGTATTGTAAGCCATCATGTTAATTTGACTCATGCGCCCATGATGCAAGTGATAGGACTTGTAAGAGACTTCTAGGGAGGTCCGAGCGTGGGCCTATGTAGTCTTCACATGCACGGGCATGGGAACAAAGGTTTGGGATACGTACGTGAACAATTGTCATGTGAATCAGCGCTCGCAACTGACGGATTGTGTGGAGGGTGATCTCGTGTCGTGTGGGTAAGTCGCTCGTGATTCGAACAACCATGCTCTTGGTTATGAGCAAACTTAAGTTCATTAAGCGTCATCATTGAGTCCCAAATGAGATGGAATACTTAAATATGTCTGAGTTTTCCTAGAAAGGTTTGTGGTAGTCACATGGTTGATATGTGAGGAGCGGAAATGCTCATGGAAGTTAATTACTTGTGGTTCAAGGTGTGATGAGTGGAAATATTCATGGAAGTTGGTTATATGTGGTTCAATATTAAGTTGGATATTGTCTTTGTGTTGATCTTACTTTTAATATGGGCACTTATGGATCGATGCTGAAGCATAGTTGAGTAAGTTGCTAGCTGCCCCTTTTGAGGTTTGTCATGTTTCTCTTGATCAAGCTAGTGCTTAATTCACTTGTTGATGATTAAAATGATTTATGCTTAATTGTTGAGACATCTGGCCTTTACCTTGCTACAACCAAATCAATGCATCCTCCTTGGCTACGATATATACCCATATCGTGTAAGTCTTGCAAATCTTCGTACTTATCATGCTTTGTTGATTGTTTTGCAAGTGAAGTTTAGATGTCGGCTACTTGTGCCCCACCAGGAGTGGTGTGGTGATGACCAGTGTTATACTACTACTAACCCCAGTCAGTTACCTTTTAGGCAAATAGCGTCACTAGCTTTTGTTTTCTCTTATCCGTTTCTTTCGCTACGGTTCATGAATAACCATGCTAGATAATATCATGTCACTTGTTAATAATCATGTCTTTTTTTAGTTTAGGAGCAAATAGAACTCATTATAATATACAGAGCTCTCTTGTTTAGTTATCAACGTCAAGATTTGTAGTTCAAATTTAGATTTGAACTCTATGTATAATTGTGATGTACATGTTCGTAAAGATGTGTTCAATAATAGCTCACTTGAGAAATATCAGGATACACATATCAAAACTACCGAAATTGCTTTTTTTTCAATTTAACATGCATTGAGTTATCACATTAATTAAGGTTTAACATATTGTAAATCTCTACTGCAGTTTACGATAGTCTCTATTGTTGTTGATGCATTGTAACCCCAATCGCTTGCTATTGTCGGCAGAACACTGTAGCTGACACAACATCAGCCAGGTTTAAATTCAGGGTCCCAGCCTCACCATTGCGCACGCTGCCCATCAATACTATCTGCAGCAGCTGTTAGGAAACAAACTTTCAATTTTTTATTCAAATATGATGTAAATAAGAAAAAGCTGGGCCATTCTCCAAATTTAGATCCCCGCCGGAATTTCCAATAACGTTAGCCTGATCAGCAAGCCAACTACCAAACTGAAAGCTGAATAACAGCTGATAAAACTGCGAGGTGCAGCACATTCTAACCCACCCATACCCAGTACATAACAATATACAAATACACGATCGATCAAAAATTGTGTAAAAGACATTTCAAACATTGGGGTTCTAAGGTGGGCGGAGAATAAAGCATAAACGTCAATCTACTATATAGGCACTATTACCATGTGGTATCTAGCAATCAAACATAAATGTTTATACAACCCTTTTGGAAAAAATACTCCTCTAATCTTCAAATCAAGCACTTACAGAAACTATATGATTTACCTATGGAGGCAATTAGTTAACAAATAACAACTGGTATTCTAATAGCTGTTTATCCTGATCCTGCTCCTTATGAGAAGCTTTCCGATCTAAACGCCGCTGCGAATTGCTGCCTTCTGTATGTTCTTATGCATTCACGGGGAAATCACTCAGCTCAGCGTTCAGCCCTCAGCACTGATCCCCATGAAGTGCTACGAATTGCTATCACCTGCATTGCTTTTTTGTTCAAATTAAGTACACATCAATCGATTAGTGGAACTCAAGGATATACCATAGGTGGGCTAAATTAAATTGGTACCTTCTGCGTTTGCTTTTGACATTGGAGGATGAAGATGGGTTGCTGTGCCAGTTCCTTTTCCTTTGATTGATGAACCAATTGTTGATCTGCTTTAGTTGTAGCCCTGTTTCTTGCACTAGCCGAGCCTTGTCTTCCTCCTGCATGCCAAAAAATATATATATGATGTAAGTGTATATATTCGGTGCCAAACACATATCCAGAGTAATAATGGCAGCAAGTGGTCAAATTGTGTAGGCAACACAATGGGCGTTGTCTAGTATGGAAACCATGAAAAGTATGAAAATTAGCACTGCTCAGAGAATAACAAGATATGAGAACTCGCAGTGCTACGGTGACATGTTCATTTGACATGAAGAAATCATGTGGCCTGTATAATACTTACTGTTGGGTATGGCCACTTCGAATGAGATTGCCACCAAGCTTTCAGTGTAGAAGTTGTGTCTCCTGGGAGCTTTCCTGCTCTTCTCTTGCGAAGAATTTCTTCTCGGATGTCTATAAGCTTCTCTTTATAACCCTGTATTTGCAAGTAATTACAGAAATTTATGAACATGTCCAATCTTCTAGAAATTTGAAATAACATCAAATTTCTCCAGAATTATTGATTGAAGTTCACACAGAACCTGCTTGAGCTCATGCTTTAACTCTTGACGAACACGTTCCATTAGGGACCGTTCACTTTCTGTGGGAAGTCCGAAGCCCATATTATCCGCTGCGTCCAAGCTAGGATCATACATGTTAGCCTCACTATCAGCCTGATCATCTTCACCATCAGACATGGTTGCACCCGTGCCCTCACCAGGCGAGGCACCTGTCAATGCGCTTCCAGTTAATAACTTGGAGGTTTGCAAACAACAGAAGAGCCAGCTCATAGGGCTAATGGCAATACAGAACACAAGTACTAACAAAGCAATCCAAACTAAGTACTGAGTGATGCTCAAGCACAGGGCAAAACATAATTAGTATGGAACACTACGTCAGGGGCATGGACAATGCTATTATGATTTGATTACGGCAGATACTGGCTAGCAACTACTGTGCACTAATTTTTCAACATGCAAGTCCAAGATAGTCAAGGAAAGAATAAACATTGTGGTTGTCCAATAACACAACTTAAACCTTAATCTTTCAGGATCATTAGTGTCAACAAATTTTAAATGTCTCACACCAAATACAGGTCAGTTATGTTTCAGAAATGGCGTTTTATGGAAAAACAAGCTAAAGATTCTCAAACTTTTGCATAGACAACTGCATAGACAGGATAAAAGACATACGGGAATTCAAGAGTCAACTATTGTGACTGACTCAGCTTTAAACTTATCTAGGAATTTACCAATTATGCACACAAGACCCATCACATAAACGAGCAAAAGAGAAATTAATTTTGAAAAAGGTCCAGGATTGGACAATAAATGACTGCACCAGAAGTTCTAGTTGAAGCAAGTAGAAAACTAACTACTCATTAGAAAAGTATAGACACTCTGGACAAACAAAATGTTGCTTTTGGAAATTAAATAAAACTTATATGAACATGATGGACAAACAAAATGTTGCTTTTGTAAATCAAATAAAACCTAAAGTCAACTGAGAAGGACAATACCTGTCAAACTCTGCAGATTTTGTTCGAGTTCCCAACAAGCCATCACTGCTTCCATAGCGTGAACACGGACATGCTGTTGTAGTTGTTCTTTGAATGAACATAGTAGCAAGACATAGTGTGTCTAAGAAAAGAAACAAATAGAAGTTATTGGTAGAATGGTATGTAATGGACAAATGTGCTGATAGAATCAAACTCATAAGAAAATTCTCACAAAAAAAATTAAAGGATAGAAGTGGTGAAAAATAGGAGATGCAAAAAGGAAGATGTTAAATGGCAATAAACAATAAGGGGCATCAAGAATTAGATAAGGTATAATGAACTATCACTATGGCTTTAAAAAAAAAATTCGAGAACCCACAACAGCTTTAAATGAAGAGGGAAATTACAAAAAAAAAAGGGGGCAAGCCACTCAAAGTTTCAATTTCTGCACACAAAAAACATGTTTTTTAGCAAACCCCTCCCTACAAGTGTGTTATAGCTTGAAATGCCCTCTGTCATTAGTCACTCCACCCAACCTGTTGAAATTAGATGAAGTGATGCCCTTATGTTCTTACTAGTACGAAGGTCGTTGTTTGTGTTGTCTTCGGGCCCACTCCTTGAGAGTGACCTTGTGCAGCAAATAAACTCTGGACATACTCGGAATTTGAAAGGTTTATTCAAAAGACCACTCTTAAAATGCGAGCGCAATCCAAGGCCATGCAGGTAACGGGCTCGAAATATGGGAGGAGGGTCTCAAACTATCACGTATTTACAGGGGGCTTGCTAAAAAATTGAGTTATAGCGGAAACTCAAATTTCTAGTGAGTTTCAAGGGTTTTTTGCAAATTCCCATAAATAAAAAGAATTTACATTCTGATCAAACAAGTTAGGGAGGAAAAGAAAGCGCAAAGGGCAAAACAAGAATCAACACATGTAATTGTAACATCCAATTACTTCAGCATTTTTAAAGAGATCAGCTTATAAAATTCAACAAAATTCTCTTCTATAATAGTTTTTCTTTTGTAGGATTTGCTTCCATGATATTCTATATAAACTGAGCAGAGATTCTAACAGTTGAAATTATAAATAAAAATATGTTCAACTGAAATAGGGGTTAGTAATTTATACAATTCTGCAGTGGGTTTTAGGATCCAAGAGTGAAGGAATTTGATTTTGTTTTGACCCTCAAAACACAAGACAAAAACTAAAATAGCCCAAGAATGTTAATATCTTCCCAAATACATCATGTGTCCCTCATAAATCGTCACTTATTTGCACAGATTAAGAAGATCAAATACACCAAAATCTTACAAACAGTGAGCTAACCGCACCTGCACGGCCCAGCAAACTTTTCAGGTCGTAATGCCATTAAATTTCCAGTAACAAAATAGAAAAAAGAAAATGATAGTTAGCTGTTAAGCCTAAGAAGAGCTAAACCAGAAATTTGTATGGTCCCAACTTCAGTAATGCACGGATAACGTTCTTTAGCTTAGATATATCTAGCCTAAGCATAATGATGCTTTATGACTATCTGTCTATTATTACACTAAAAGAATCAAGAGAACCGACAAGGACCACCCAAGAACACAAGTGATGAAATCTTGTTTATGTCTTCTATGCTAGGGCAAATAAAAAACGTGAATTCCAAATCGAATATAATTAGATGGGACCAAGGTTATATACTGCATCGTAGTTCTGGTCGCATGGTCCTCAAGGACATGCCCTATAAATGGACAAAAAAAAAAAGAATCAAACAAGGAGCACCCTGGACCATTTTTCAGCTTACTGGTGTTCTGGTCCTGTGCAAATGCAAACCACAGATGGAGTTTAGATAATAAGAACACAGAAGGAAACAAAATCTAGGGCCCTCACACATTGTCATCAGAGAAAGTTCATCTTCTCAACACCTTTTAAAAATTGTTGCAACCCACTGACTGCAATTTTGACTGAGTCCAGACAACTGAATAACGATGCATTAGCAGTGGCAGTGAGCAATGCCATGACACAAAGTGTGAAGGAAAACTTTCCCAACACAATACTACGGAAACAGGTGGGCCTACATGCTAAATCCCTAGAGCACGGTGGCAGGCACACACCCAAGGCTGCAAGGATGAAATACATCTTTACCAACCTCGGCATGATCTTTGCCCCATGACTCCACCCATAACAGAACGAAAACTCCCTACGCTATTTATGGCGGTCAAGAGCAGCATACAACCCGCCCATGTCGATGGGACAGAGAAGAGAAGAACTCATCCTACTTTAGAAATCCTACTTTAGAAAAAGAACAGACAAGGGCCAGGGTCCATTGGTGACGAGAGAGGAGAAGGGGAGCCGTGATTGCCTCCCTTCGTAGCCCTATCTCGTGATTGGAAGCAACAGAAAACCCTGTTTTTTTTCCCACCATCTGTTACTACCTAGATGCAGCATTCATTAGAGACACTGCCTCAAATCGCCAGCCCTCATGGGAGCTTAATGAAAATGTCAAGGTAAACATCTACCGCGAGAATAGCCAATTAGCGTCGTCTAGAGGAGAAACTAGATCATAGATTGGAAAGATAGAGTACCGAAGAAGACTTAGATTAATTCTTCTTGCTTGATTTGATCTAGCCACAATGCCACATATATATCGCTGGTCAATTAGCCTACAGAGTTCTAATTCAAATTTAACTCTAACTCTTATCTAATCTAAACTAACAGAACTCTAATTTTATCTCTAATTAAATCTGATTCATACTAACAAATCAATCTAACCAACCCTATCGCTAATCAATCTAATCTCGTGCTACAGTACCACACAATTCCAGCACCTAACAGAATGTGGCGCCTAAACATATTGGACGGTGACGCGACGCTACTGGTGCCTGAAATCGCATACCAACTTATTTGAATATTGGTTGATGACAGGAGGTTTTCCGTATATTTTGTAGAGTCCATTAGAAATATACGATCTATTTAGCAGAGCTTTAGATCTATGAATTTTTGGAACTAGATATTTCTAGCTCCAGAATTTTATGGAGCTAAAGCTGTCGGTATACGGATGGTGTTTGAATAAGTTATTTTAGTTTAAAAATAGATATTTAAATCACTTTATCTTTAACGGAGCTGAAACCAGCCAAACAGTACTATAGAGAAAACCCTGGTTGATTGCAAGAACACGGTATTGCTAGCTACAAGCCAACCAATCAAAACCAGACTATTTTATATATAAAAATGAATCAAGAACAAGACAAAGAAATAAGAACAGGGAGCAAAATGGTCAAAGAAGCTGCCGAAACCATGAACCACGATAATATCATGTAGAAAACGCTCTTGATTCTCTTGTTCAGTTCACCAATCATTAACCAAGAACAACGAAGAAATAAAGATAAAAGATTGACTCAAAAGGCCGCGTCAAGCAACACAAACCAAACATCGAAATTAATTAAGCTTGGTGATCTATAAATCAAACCTCGGTTTGAGTTGCAGGCCTACAATCTAGAAATAAAATTTAGAGAGGAGAAGAAAGAAACATATTCGCAAAATCCAAACAAAGCCTCGAAGGACGCACGCCTTTTAGCTTTTAACCCCGGAATAAACAACCCCTGTAATCAGCTTTCCCGTGATTAAATTACTCTAAGCAAGCACCCAGAATCCGCTAATTAATCAGACGCAACCATCCACCAATCCCAAGGCAATACAAACAGCAACGGAGGGGGAGCGTGACCAGACGAAGCGAGAGAGGAGACAGGTGTCGTGGATGGTGCCCTCACCATGAACTGGTCGAGCTCGCGGCCGTCGTCTCCGGCTGCGGCGAGGCCGGAGTACTTGGCGACGACGCACTGCGACTGCGCGAGCTGCGCGTCGATGCGCGGGAGCTGGTCCACCGGCGTGGCGATGCGGAGGCACGCCACGTGCGCCGACAGCAGCTGCTCGTACAGCGGGTGCGCCAGTACCTCCGCCTTGCACCGCGCTGCGTCCGCCTCGGCCTCCGCCCCGACGACGCCGCCTATCGCCGCGACCGCGTCCTCGCCTCCCCCCATGTTCCACTGCACCGCCGCCGCTGCCGCTGCTGCTGCCGACGGCGACGCGGACGAGTCCGACGTCGTCTGCAGGTGCAGGAAGCTCCCGTCGCCGTACCTCATCCACGCCGGCGGCGCGCCTCCCCCGCCCGCGGCCGC
Source organism: Phragmites australis (assembly GCF_958298935.1). Classification (NCBI taxonomy): domain Eukaryota; kingdom Viridiplantae; phylum Streptophyta; class Magnoliopsida; order Poales; family Poaceae; genus Phragmites; species Phragmites australis. Next base: position 11,951,148 of record NC_084936.1, on the reverse strand, counting down.
AGCAGCAGCGGCCGCAGCCGCAGCGTCGTCCGCGCCGAGAGGCGGCATGGACATCTCGTGTGGTAGGTGGCTGTGGAACGCCATGGCCCCCGGCCGCGCGGCGCGCGCACGCTCCTTATCGCCAGGCAAGGCCGACCTGTGCCTATGTGAACGGAGGCGTGGCCTAGGGAGCAGGATACTAGGGAGTATGAGGTGCAGGGAAGAGAGGGGGGGGGTAGCGGAGGAGAACGGGCCGGGTAGCGGGGTAGGCAAAAAGCCAAGCGGGGCGGGGAAAGGGATGCCTGTTTCCTTCCTGCTTCTTCTATAGTTCAAGGCTGACTCTCTCTCTCGCTCACTCTATCTAGTATCTACTATCCAAGAGAGAGAAAGGGAATACTACTGCTGCTAGCTACCTCGATCTTACCCTTCGCTTTCTCTCTCTATCTCCTATCTAGAGCGAGAGTATAGCAGGAGCTGCTGCTGCTCCTGATAAAATAATCTAGTTTGGTGCCGGTTCTTGTTATATATGCTGGGAAATGGTAAGGTTTGAAGTCCCCTTTTGTGCTTATGATGTTGTCATGGCAGAAAAGGACCCTGTCCCTCGTGTTTTCTAGTGCGCCAAACCAAAGATACTGAGGTAGTAATAAAGTCTATCTCATCGCAGAAAATGGATAGTGACAAGCTTTGAAAATGTAATTGAAACAATCTCGTGATAAATCTTTTATTATCCAAACAATATACGTCATCAAATATAACTATCTGGCACAGTAGTTCAAGAGGCTCATTCGGTCGCCGTCGTCGTCAAGCGCTAGAAAGATTTACCATAGTTTCTTTTCATACGTAAAACGTTTTCTCCCTGCGGTAATGGCGCAACGTGGAATTTTTGAATTTTTCGAATTTTTGTGGAATTTTTGGAAGAGTGGCTAGGAGTGAACCAGCAAATAGAGGGGAGGGGATGAGTGTTTAATAAAGGGGTGGGGTTAGTTAGGTCATTAGGTGGGGACAGGATTAGTGATCTAGGCACCCGTGTTGTGATGACATGGTTGGAATTGAGATTTGCGTATGTGCTGGGTGTAGATGATTTGCAGGGTACTAGCAGTGCAAATTGGAATGGTCATCAGAGCTTCTATAAGAAATTTTCTCGAGCTTGTGTTTTTGTCCAGCCCAGCAATAGAAATGAAAAAAGGAACTATCATTCTACACTAGGTGTTATTTGTTTTAATTATCCTGCTGATTGACATGTTTGATTAGCAGTGTATAAATTGTATATGTATATATTTTGTCTCAGCTGACAAGTCATCTAATACTAATGTATTCATATTGCACGTATTGCATTGTATACTACCAGATAGTCTTTGCTTGGTGGAGCAATAATACAACTTATACTTCTGTATGAGAATGTTCAGTTGAATTGCTCATAATGATGAAGACAGTTCACGAAAACAGTTTGTGTCCTATAGTTTCATGTCTAAGCAAAACAATGGTGTACAATGATAAATAAAATTCACATCTAGTAACATATCAATGAAGAAATAGATGGGTACGGTATTATACAATGTCCATATACAATTAAGCTACTTGGTTTAAGAAGGTTAAGTGAAAAAACAGCACGAGACAATAACTAGAAAATAAAAGGTTGTGTGTGTAAGAACATTCACGTAAGTGAAGCTTTCCGTCGTTCCATTTAAAATTTCAATCTTGTTATTACTTTAATGTAAAGTGTGTGATTGAGAAACAATTCTCGCACTTCAAATTTAATTTCACTAAATCCACGAGGATTTTAATATGTTTGTCTTCTCCAATTACAAGGTTCTCTCACTTGTATTTTTCTTCTTTTCCTTTCGCTGGTCATGCCAACAGTACTTTTTCGAACATTTCCCGTGTTCTACAGATTAATAAACAATTAAAAATCATAATTTGCATCCTTACTAAATGTACTTAAGGAAGAGATATATTACATTTTATAAGTGATGTTGTATATATTGAGAAAGAGATGTGAAAGTACAAATTTACCACTAGCTTCAATACTATTCCCTCTGGTCACAAATACTTACGTTGTGAATAAGATTGGGTCAAACTTTTAAAACTTTAATCATCAATAATTTTTAAAAATTTTTGTTTAGAAACATAAAATCATATATGTAGATTTTTCTTCAAGAATACTTCATAATCTCATAAATGTATTGAAGTTTATAAATATATTTTAGTAGATGCTGGGGAAACGCCCTAGCCTGGAATATTTAGATAGTGTACTGTAGCAATTATAATACCCCCGCTATCACATGGTATGTAAAAAGGGTGAAAGATCTGTGGCACTCGCCTGTGCACGTGTGTGTAACATAATATTCTAAGGGCAAGATGATAATTTCTCCTACCCATTCTCTCTATAAATAAAGCCCTTAAACGGCAGAGAAAAAAAGGCCCTAGAGGTTTCTTCTCCATTACACTAATTTCATTTTTCACTCGTTTTCTTCTTTCGGCTCACTATTCATCTTTAAGATTGAACCTTCTCTAATGAGGAGCATACTGTTTGGGGCATATTTTTTGCGTCAATAGTAGAAGACAATGGTCAAAGTTATATATTAGAGATCGTATCATGTTCAAACATTAATTATTTTTTTTTCTGGATGGAGTATATGAATAAGGTGTTTTTAGAAAAAGAAGAAAAAAATGTCTCTGTACCATAATATATACAAAGCTTATATTAGTTCAAACAAGTGTTTACATTTCTAGTCGAGTCACTCTTACGACCTTACCTTCAAGCAAGAAACAAGTTATCATTGTCAAGAACGATGATCACATACTCATTATAAAAGAACAATATAATATAATGAAAGATTGGTTGTGAATTGCAAGGCAGCAGATTTGCATACAAGCATTTGGTCGAACATGATCATCGTAGGATTATTATATGTAACTACCAAGGAAATGACAAAAATAAATTAGTACTCTTAGTTGCTAATCCGTGACGTCGAGATCATATCATATTAATATATAAAATAGTATGGTTTACATTGTATGATATGTACTACTTTGAAGTATCTGCAAACAGATACCTATTGTCCACCGATATTTATGGTTTAAATCTGTATGTTTGGTCATATGTATTCATAGTTATTTTCCACTATTTTTAGAAAAAATATAGATAAGTTCTATCATTATTTAGTATTCATTTGGATGAGGTGGTCGCTCTAGAAATTTAAGAAAAATCCAGGGATTGGAATTATTTTTGTTATCCATATGTATTATTTAGGAAAAGAAAACGCAGTGCATTTGCAAAAGCAGAATAATTGGCGGGTACAAGTTGAATTGGGCGTGACAAAGGCGCGAACATAAGAGCGTGATCTCGGTACCCGGTCTCTCGTGGACACGTGTCGCCTTACTAGCCCGTGGACCTTCCTGGGCGGGCCCCGGAGTGTGGAGAACGACGCCATGGCAACCAATGGGAGCAAGATGCGTAAACAAGGCGGCCTGCCCCCGACGGACAAGTGGATGCGGGCCACACCATACCAGCAGCTATCACCCGCTGACTTGTGAGACCCCATCTAGCAAGGTCCACGTAGCAGTGTGAGAGAAAAAATGTTTTTGTTTTTCGTGCGGGGCCGACTCCCACTTCCCGTGCCCCCGTCTAAACACGAGGTTTGAAAAGAAAAAAGAAAAAATCTTCTACACTGCGGGAGAAACCAGGGCTTTAACTTAGTATGACTGTAAGGTGGGTTCACGAGTTCTGTGGTCGGTTGTCAGTGAGCGCACAGATTCTTGTACGCGTGGATTCCGCGGACGCGTACTTGCTCCAGGTGAGGTGGGCCCATCGGCCACTTTACCCTGCCCGCACGGTCCCCTGCCGGCAGGATAAGCATTGGACAGACACCGTGAGAAACGCTGTCTTCTCACGGACCTGTGGGTCCGATTCTTCTGGGACCCCATGTCGGTGAAGCTTTCCATGCGTTGGTGCGATAGCCTGGTCGGTCTGTGCAGCCGTGGTGAGAACGGAACGGCTGCACGCGCTTGGAAAAACTTAGCGATCGAAGGAGTCCTCGGCAACCTAGACGCAAACATAAGATTTCTATGATAAGTGGGTCCCCTGAGTGCGGGTCCCACGTCTCAGTGATTAAAGTTGTGCTTACATTGTGGATAGACAGCAGCTTGGCCTGATGTTTTTTATTCCCGGGGTGCTACTGATGCAGCTTCTGCCTTTGTGGGCTCAGAGGCCAGGCCTCCTCTGGATAATGGGGCCCATGTCGCCTGCGTGCTGTATGGACTACCGGCCTAGGCTTACGTTAGACCTGTCCTAACGACAGTCCTTCCGAGCCTTTCCCTTTCGTCATCGCTAGTTGTGTTTGTTTTAGTTGAGAGATTATAAATTATAATTATAATCTGCAAATTGAAATAAATAGGTAGGTTGTATAATTTAGTTTTTAACAATTTAGCCATCATATTATAATAATTTAACAATCTATCTTTCATCAGCTTATGCAAATTGTATAATTCAGCTTTTTATAATCCACATTCTATAAATAATTTTTTTATAATCTCTAGCCGAAACAAACATGCTCTTAATTAGACCAGCTTTTGAAGTGAGAAGTTTTCAAAAAAATTCCTTTGCCTCTAAAATTATTCCATCGCCATTTCCAATTTTTCATGATTATGCTTTGGTTGGAACACAAGAATAAGTATGGCTTGATATACTTTCCTTTCCAGAGAAACAATAGGACATATTATTCCTCGATAAGGTGAGGTAGCATTGTTTCTATAAAAAAAATTAAAATTTGCAAATAAATAGAAAAACAATTTCCCTCTTTAGAAATTGAAAACTGTACATGTCCATAGGTTCAAGTGTTGGTAACGACACAGGGAGGTGGTTGGGATGTTGCTAGTGAGAAAGGTGAGTTGATCTACAATATGGAAAATTTCATTTGTACACTGTGACCGATGGTGGATCTAAAGGGGGCTCAAGCCCCTCTACCTGCTGGTGCTCAATAGAGAGAAGGGAGAGGGAGGAGGGAGGAAGAAGAAAAAGGAGAGGAAGATAAAGAGGGGAGCAAAAAAGAAAGAAGAAGAACCAATGGGCGCTAGATCCATGCACAACTACGATCTTAACAAGATTGGACATGGACAACACTCTCTTTCTCTTGGAGGTGACAATGAACTAGCTAGAAAAAGAAAAGGACATTGAGGGGAGAGTGAAGAATGACCACGTCCCCAAGACGGTGCTCCGCATGTGCGCTCATGTGTGGCGCCCTTGTGGTGACCACTTTCGGTAAGTCCCTCATTGACACCCCCTCTCTCTCTCTTGGGGCTGCCTTATGCTTTGGCTCTTCTACAGCCATGGATCTCCCACAATTGGATTTCAAATCGGGTATTATTTTGCTTTAGAGATTCAACACAAGTTTGGTAGATCGATGGTCATCAGCCATGTGAGTCCCTTAGACCTTTTCACCTGGCAGTCTCTTTTGGTCGGGCTTGCTTCAGGCTTTCCCCAGAATCGGTTGCTTTGGCTCTTCAATTGATCTTGGGGGAATTTCTTCTTGCTTTCGTGTGATTCTTTTGGGTTATAGCAGCTTTCGATTTTTGTTACCTCTAAAGATATTACCTTTTTTTTATCTATAACACTAAATCTTATGAATATGTGGATTTCAAGTTGATTAATCTTTGGAGCAATGGTGGAGCTAATTGACAGTTGAAATTGAAGGCTTATTTTCATGAACAAGAGGCCTCTTGGACCCCCGATACTTAAGGGAAAGGATTCCAAAACTTCGGCAGATGTTCTCAGACCAAACCTTGTGCCATCTGTCATTTTCAACGCCAACTAGGTTCCCTTTGGATCATCGTTACACTATGCCCTTTTGTCAAAACAACCTGCTTCTTCCTCCCAAAGGGTTTCAGTTTTCAATCGTCTACAATTTCTTGTAGATCAGTGTTCAGTCGCTTGGATGATCCAACTATGAGTTCTTCCCCTACAAGTTTTCAAATTTTGAACAAGGGCCCACCTCTTCGGCAATCTGGTTCTCCTTCCTTTTTGCACCCCCCCTAAATTCCATCCTGCCATTTTAAAGTGCACAGACGCTTCTCTTCCAATCACTCCTGAGAATCTTGCAAAAACCGGATTAAGTGCCTTAGGTGCTTTAAGTGGGGACAAATCGCTATCTTCTGCCAATAACTTCCTCCTCTTCGCGGTATACAAATCTCCCCTTCCTTTACCCCATACTGTGATTTTTCTAATATAGTAGTGGACAAAGATTGGAAAGGTGAACTGGGAAAAAAATGGTTTCGCCAACCAGTATCTTTGATGAATGGGCCCGGTTCTAGTGGGGCCAGGATCTTCTCCACTTTCAGTTGCTTCAACTCTACGGTGCTGGAAAACCCTCCGACCACTTTGGCTTCCCCATCGCAATCGCCCCCCAATTCTCACCATAGAGCGGTAGGTACCAGAGGAAGTGAAGACTTTGTGGGAGAATCGGATCAAGAAGCGGCGCCATAGGCAATGACGTTCAATGTGGTTGACCCGACCCCTCTCATGCTTCTAGGGTTTGCTAGGCAGAAAGTTCAGGGTCGCTAGCTCTTTGCACAGGTGGTGGTGGATGCTATCGCCGACCGAATTAACAAAGATGTTGACATCGCCTCCATCTCGCCTCTCCCCCAAACTGACCTTGACTTTGAGAGTGTTCGAGAAGTTCTCATGAAATTCCTAGTGGAGCATATGTATGTCCAAGTTTCTGATATCCAACTCTACCCGTTAGGAAGAGGAATGTCCTATGTTAGACTTGCTAGAGTTATTGAAAGGGATGCCCTAGTGCACCATAGTCCACATGTGGCTGGAGGACTAAGCTTTAGCTTTGTTAATCATAGTGTTGGTCCCAATCATAGAGCTGTCAATTTCAACAAAAAGTGCTGGTTGATACTCATTGGTTTTCCACTTGATTACTAGGCTACTAAGCATATAGTTGGCGTGACTAAGTCTTTTGGGAGATTACTTGTCTGGGAAAGAGAAGATGCTTGCCTAACTCATGTTATTATAAAAGTGAGAGTTACTGATCTCCAAGATGTCCCTCACTTTATAGTAATCATAGAAGGTGATAGCTTTCAAGGGTTTTCTTGGATTGTGTAGTGTGAGATCATTCAGCAAAACCTTCTTGACGCTCTTTTTCAAGATAAAGATGTCTCTCCAGGAAATGAGGATAACTTTCAACTAAACTCACAACACCCAGTACATGGATGATAGGGCCCTTTGCCAAATGACCAGCAATATGTACCTTAGTTGGGTCAACAATGGGACTTTAACCTTGCACCAGCACATATGACACAGCTTGTCTTCCAACCAGAGCAAGAGCCCATCTCTCAGATTGATCTGAATATGCCAGCCATTCAAGCGGATGATCAAGTAGTGTTGTTAGTCAATCCTCTCTTGCCAGGACCTATAGCGTAAGATGGGTAGGCAATTCAAGCTGAGGACGGTAAACAAAATGGGCTAAGCCTATCTCTTTCCTTTGCATCAGGAGCCTCATCCTCTACTGATGGTTTTGTTCATAATTACCATGACCTCCCAGACCTTAATGCCCCTCTTGTCTTGGCACTTGGGGTTCAAGTTCATGTTCCACATGATGTGTAAGACCCAAAAGTGTTCCTACCAGAAGATATTTAGTTTAATGAGCTCATGGAGATTGAGCATGTTTCAGATATCCCTGAGTATAAAATCAGCAATAGATAGGAGAAAACTTCAATCTAAATCTACAGGTGGGAGTTATGCAACACAAAAGAGGTTTAGTAGTTGACCTGATTTTTGAAACTTTCCATCACAATGTCAGTACCTTTTGGACTACATAGTGCTTAAGTGATAGAAACTTATCATGGGCAAAACTGTTTCCTCCTCTAGGCACAAATTACCCAACTGTAAGTATCCCTTTGGGCTGGGCTTCTTTCCTTGCTATTACTCTCTTGTCTCCAATGTACTTTGAATGGGCCAAGAATCTTCTCTCTTTAAGCCTGAGATTTTTCTCCCAATCTACCAATTTTAGTAATTCTATTTAGCTAATGATCCCTAGTAATTGCCCTTAGATTGAAGAGTTAACCTATTATGAACAGGTATGCAAGAGCAAGACCAATGAAAGGGATGATCTAATCCTTTCAAGCAAAGACACTGATGAAGATATTGAAGCCCAAAACACTCCAAGAAGGAAGAGATGCTCATGAAGCTTTTACCCTCCCCTAGTTGAAACTGAAGTCAAGAGGAGTAATAGAATCAAAACCCAGAATGAGGCTTTCAAAAAAGGCGCATGTTCTGACAAAAACTGCTTGGTCTGCACTATCAAACCTCCAAGAATCTCCCCTATAGTCATCAGAAGTCTAGGTGAGTCCTTTCTGCAAAGTGACACCATCAAATTTTTCAGATGATAGACTTCATAAGAAGAAAATAATTGCTAGGGCTGTGGGGGTAGGTAAAGCATCCTCATATGGAACTATCAAGTCTTCTCCCTCAAGAAATGTCCTTAAGCATGAAGCAGTAAGAAAGAAGTCTTGAGATGCCAAATCAAAGAACTAGTGTGCAAATGAAGCTCAAAGCAAGAACACCAAGAAATGAAGCCTTATGATTAGCTTCATCTCTTTTTTGCCATCTTGTAGATAAATCTTTTTGGATAGCATGTATTAATTTCTGGGTGATGAATAAGCTTTTGATACTTCTATGGATCCTTCCTTTAATCATGATCTATTCTCTTATTTTCAATAAAAATTTGCAGATTTTGAATAATTTGATGGATATGATCTCTGTGAGCTCTTTCAAATTCTTCTTTTCCCTTATGTTATCCATGTGGATAGAACAATTTTCCAGGAATCTTTTTTATGAATCACAACTCAAGAACCTCTAAAAGAGACTAGAAAGTCTTATGTTGGAACATTAGGGGTATTAATTCGGGGGGGGGGGGGGGAAGTGGAATGCTATCAGAAGTAAGATCAATGAGACAAATTGTGATATTATTTGTCTCCAAAAAACTGAAAGGAAGCATTTCGATCTCTCTTACATTAGGAAATTCTGCCCAAATGTGTTTGACTGTTTTGAATTTCTACCCTTAAATGGTGCCTCAGGTGGTCTTATCATCATTTGGAAGAGCTCCTATTTCTTAGGCAACATGGTTTTTATCAATGACTATACCTTATCAGTTGAATTTAGTTCAGTTCACTCTGGGGCATGTTGGACCTTAACAAACATATATGCACCATGTGCTCGAGAAGGTAAATTCCTTTTCTTGATTGGTTCAAACATGTGGACATGCCAGATGATGAGGATCCGTTGATTTTTGGTGATTTTAATCTCCTTATATCACTTGTAGATAGGAATAAACCAAGGGGAAATGTGGGAGAAATGCTAAGCTTTAACGATGCCATCAGTCATCTTAGGCTTGTTGAGCTTCCTTTGAATGGACGTTCTTTCATCTGGTTTAACAATCTCCTCTTTTTGTCAGGCTTGATTGATTTTTCATCTCTGACTCTTGGACCTCTAACTACCCAGGAACTATGGTTATCCCTCTTTCAAGAGAAACTTCTAACCATGTGCCTTGTTTGGTGATCATTGAAACTGTATTCTTAGATCAAAGATCTTTAGGTTTAAAAATTATTGGGTGGAGCATGAACAATTTATGTAGATTGTGCAACATGGATGATCAGTTCCTACTAATCTCACTTATAGAGCCAAGATCATTGTGGCAAAATTTAAAAACCTCAGAAGGGTTTTGAGACATTGCAAAAAAAATCTTTCTAGCCTAGCTGCTACAATTTCAAACACTAAAATGATCAATCTTCTGTTGAACACTTTTGTGGAATTCAAAAATCTAACTTTACAAGAATAGAATTTCAAAGATATCTTGCAATAACACTTAGCACACCTGCTAGCTTAGCAGAAAATATATTGGAAATAAAGAGGATCTATTAAATGGACGAAGTTTGGGGATAAATGTACACAATTCTTTCATGCTAATGCTACCATTAAATACAGAAAAAAAACTCCATCACCTCCTTGACTGACGCAACAGGTGCAAGCTTCATCTCTCATGAAGAAAAGGCAAAACTTCTATGCGAGGTCTGCAAGGAGAGATTCAGAATTGCTGAATTCAAGCAAATGCACGTTGACTTAGCATGACTTATAACTCCCACGGAGGACTTAGATTGGATAGAGCATCCTTTCACCAAAGAGGAAAATAACAATATTCTGGCTAATCTACCTTCCAATAAATCTCCTAGGCCTGATGGCTTCAATGGAGATTTTCTAAAAAATGATGGCTTATCACTGCCCAAGATTTCTATAATTTATGCAACTCTTTTTATGAGGGAAATATCAGCATACAAAGCATCAATAAATCTTACATTACTCTAGTCCCTAGAAAAGATAGCCCCTCTCATGCTGAGGATTACATACCCATTTCTCTACTCCATCCCACAGTCAAATTGATCACAAAGTTTCTGGCTGACAGGTTACAGTAGGTAATTCTTCAAATAGCCCATCAAAATTAATATGGAATCAAGTCAAGATTAATTCAATATTGTCTTGCCTAGTCTTTTGAATACCTGCATTTTTGCCAGAAATCCAGAAATGAGATAGTTCTCTTGAAATTAGACTTGAAAAGCCTTCGATAAAATTGAACACTAAGTTATTTTGGATATTCTTCGACATCAAGGTTTTGATCAAAGATGAGTTACTTGGATTAATAGTATTCTAAAGTCTAGAACCTCAATAGTTCTTCTCAATGGTGTACTAGGTAAAACCTTTCATTATAGAAGAGGGGTTAGACAGGGTGACCCTCTTTTACCTTTGCTTTTTGTTCTAGCTGCTGATCTTCTCCATACTATCATAAACAAGCAAATGATCTAGGACTTCTCCAACTTCCCATCCAAGTTGGGGTTGGTCAGGATTACCTGGTTGTCCAATATGAAATGATACCTTGCTTGTTATTCCAGCTTGCCCCCAAACAGCTCTTTCTCCTCAAAGCTTTGCTTAATACTTTTGCTAATTTCATTGACCTAAGAGTAAATATAACAAATCAGTTATGATGCGTATCAATGTCTGTGATGAGAAAATGGAGATTTTCTCCAGAACTTTTAATTTTCAAAAGGGTTCTCTTCCATTAACTTATTTGGGGCTACCTTTAGGACTCACCAAGCCCAAATTCGAGCAGTTCATCCACTTAATACAAAGGGTTGAGAGAAAGCTGATGAGAATATCCGTTTTTCTTCTATGGCAGAAATACTTCAAATGGTAAATTCAATCATTTCCTCTATGCCAACTTTTTTCGTATGCACCCTTAAAAATTCCAGTAGCTATTATTAAGAAAATTGACAAATTTAGAAGAGGCTCAGATATAATGCAAAATATCAACTTTAGTTGCTTAGAAAATGGTTTGTAGGCCAAAGCAGGAGGGTGACCTTGGGATAATCAATTTGAGGATTCATAATGAAGCTCTTATTATGAAGAATCTGCACAAGTTCTATAACAAGAAAGAATTACATTGGGTGCATCTTATTTGGGATAACTATTACCCATATGGTATTTTGCAAACAAATGTTAAGAAATGTTTCTTTTGGTGGAAGTCTACAGTTAAACTAGTTGATATCTACAAAGGCATTGCTTTTGTTCAAGTGGGAAATGACATTACCATTCTTCTATAGGATGATCTTTGGGCTAGCACTATTCTTCAACATGCTTACCCACAACTATACTCCTTCACTAAAGATAGAAGACAAACTCTCTATTCTGCAGCTAATATGGACAATCTATATGATGCTTTTAATTTACCCTTTTTGGTTTAGGCTTTCAATTGCAGGTTCTTCAAGAACACATCAACAATGCCAACATTGACATCAATGATGACACTTGGACATATGTTTGGGGTGATACCATATTCTCAGCTAGCAAGGCCTATAGAGTCTTTATTGGTCACACTCAGGTTCACCTTATCTTTAAACGAAATTGGAAAAGCTGCTGCCAAATGAAGCACAATGTTTTTCTTTGGCTTCTTCTTAAAGATAGGACCAACACAAGAGAGATTCTTCATAGGAAAAATATGCAGCTCCCTTCTTACACCTGTGATCTTTGCATTCTCCAAACTGAGGAAAGCAGATTGCATCGATTCCTTCACTACAATTTCGCCAAAAAATGTTGGGCATGTTTGGGACTTCAAATCAATAATTACCATAGGTCTCTGCAATCTTTACAGCTCTTCAGGGAAAAGCTTGGAATTCCTTTAGCAATTAAAATTATCATACTCGTCTGTTGGAGTATTTGATCAATTAGAAATGATTAGATCTTCAATAAAGCAGATCCTTCAATGCAATCAGTCTGGAGCCTTTTTAAAAAGGAATTTATCATGGTCATGCATAGGGCAAAGAGCTCTCGAGTAGATATCATGACTCAATGGCTTGTATCTTCAGAGTAACTTGTTTAGGTCTCTTTTGTATTTTCATTTTTGGTTTGTAATTCTTCTTTATACACTTAAGCTCTTTTTTATTAATATATAATTAATAGGAGATGATTTTACTATTTTATCAAATAAAAAAAGAGCGAAGGAGATGAGCCCCTAGTTTTACTTTCTTTTCATCCGGCACTGACCGTGACCTTTTGAAATATGCCCTTGGGTAGTGTTCACGAATTCCACGTTCCACTATGATAGAACGTGTGTTAGGCTAACATTGGTTGAAATTCGGCACAAGAAAATAGGTCATACTGTAAAACATACTAGCTTTATTAATGCAAATTGACAATGCGCTAGCAGTACCATAAATTGGAACAGCGTATCCTAGCTCCAGCAGCTACATTGATGACAAATTGACATTGCACAGCTTGGGCAACCTCTCCCCCTAGGGAGAACGATCGCTGCAGCCCTCAGAGAATGGTGCCGAGTGGTCCAGACCTGCAGCGTGGACTGGAGTGCTACAACCTGCAATCGACGACAGTCTGAGAAGCGGTCCCCGGTCTGCGATTCTCTGCCTCTGTTACGGGATGGGCCATGGTGGTGTCCAGATAAGTAAATATTACTGTACTGTGATTTATGATGGAGAAAAGCAAAGTACAGGACTGAGTAAATCCAGATTTTAATCGCTACAACAAACCTGACGTTATTCATGATATAGAAACACCCGCATCCCGCGAGCATGTTCTTCAACCGAACACGGTGAGCCCAGATTTTAATTTAAACCTGCACCCAACAGCATCAAGATTAAGGCCCTACCCTGCTGCGAAATCCAGTAGAAGCTCCGCTTGGGAAGTCTAGTCGCCAATGGCACAACCTGCTGCGACTCCTGACGACTTCTGACACAGAACAGGGATGCGTTGTCGTCGTAGATGCATATGCAGTTGCTGTGCCACGGGTTACCATGCCCTGCTACGCCTGCGGCTGCACTCCTCTCCAGGAGACCAGGTCGGTTAGCCACACTGCATCTTTGCCAATGCACCATGCCACAACCAAGACCCAGGAATGTTTCTGTGCTCTCACCTGTTGACATCAGCGCACCAATTGCACCGCCCTGCGACAGCGACATCTTGCTTAATGCTAGCGTGCCCCGAGATTGTTTTTAAGGAAACCGACAGGAGATTGTCCGTCGTACTACGAAAACCCAACGAAATGCAAACAGAGTATTACAATAGCTAAAAACAATAAAAAAGCCAAAGGTCAGAGAATCCAGCAGAAAACAATCCCCAACTCTAAGGAGGTGGCCTGTTCTCCTGCTATGAGGCGTCAAGTGGAGCGCTTGTGGTGTCCTGAGATTGTTACAAAGTATGATGAAGACAACTAGTGTGCTTGCGTGCGTGCATTGATCATAAATTCGACGTTTCATGCAAGATGATTTTTTTCTTTGTATAACATGCAATGCACGCATTTTATTAAAAAGAAAAGAGATTTTAAAAACTTCTTACAATGCCGGTTTTGGCAGCAAATTGCTGAGCGAGCCACCAGCCCTCCACAACGAAGATAGCCTGAATGCGTCGCTACCTGTCATCCGGACATTCTTTCTCTTTCCAGCAGGAGTACGGAGGACGTGGAATTCATCCATAGACCAAATTGATTTGTACCAACCTTTAGAGTCTGTTTATTTAGGCTTTTATTTATTTTTTAAAAGTAGATTGTGCTTTTAGTTTGTCTAAAAAATTGTTTTTAAAATAGTTTGTTGGTTTTTATAGTAATTTTTTGCTGTTTAATACATAGTTTCTTAAAAATTGTGTCTCAACGAGTTTATCAGTTTTAGTTTATTTTTCTCAGAAGTAAACTTCTGGCTTCTTTAAAAATCACTTTTTTAAACCTATTTATTCTAACTTTTAACTTCTGATAACAGCAGAAACAGAATCAAAATCAGAAACATATAAGGCTTAATCTTGCTTGTGGATATATGAAATTGGAAAACAGTGCTCTTTCGAGTGGCTTCTAACCAAGTAACTACCATAAGACTTTTAGCTATCATAAGACTTTTACTTCGCGAGTAAAGATTTTTACTGAACCTTTGTGTTTCAGTAATATCACCGTAGACTTTTTATTGACCTTGATTTTTCTACACTGATATATTGTAGTTCCATTAAATAGTTTAGTGATTTTCTACCTAGATTACATCGAAATGGCTTGAAAGCTATTGAGAAATCACCACGGTCTACGCTTTGGTAAGGGAAGATCGATGTATATTTTTGTTTCTGCACGGCTCAACACCGCTAGCTTGGGTTGTCGGCGAAGTGCGGTCACGTGCGAGTTGAACGGATGTCGAAATCCACTTGACGCAAAGGATCCAGTTAAAAGATTTTGACGAGGCTTTAAGAGCAAATCATCCCATTCATTGAGTAAACTGAAGAATGAGTCCACACGTGTCTTCAAGAGACCTTTTTGACAATGACGTCTGCTACGGTAAGAGCTATAGAGGTTGGTCGCGACGAGAGCTTCAACACGTATTATTAAACCGCTATCCATAGTTGCTGTGGTCGGTACATCATTTTAATAATAAGTGTATGTAGTTAAAATTTTTATTTAATAACTATAAATATTTCACAATAATAAGATAGGAGCCTGTATTATGGCGAATCAGATGTTAGCGAAATATACAAGCATTCAAGATAGGGAGCAAATTCAAGTACAAGCATTCAAGATACTGAGCGAATTAGCATTCAGAGTGTCAAAAATTGAAGCTCACCGTGATCGCACTCGTGCAGCCCTTTCTCTTTATATGTTGTACTATTTATTAGTAGGAAAATACAGGCAGTGAAATAAATAAGAAATATAAATTTTATATCTTTTCTGATTACATTGGTCTTTCATTTCATACATTAATAGAAAAAAAGACATCATGACACATGGTCATATAAACTAAGTGTCGAGGAAAATAGACCAGCCTGCAGATAATGGTTAAGGATTGCTATCAAAGGTCCATTTAGAGATGTTTGGTCTCCAAACTCTCAGCAAAAGACCTGACCTCCGGAGGTTGTGGACCCCTTCGGACCCACCCCTCCGGTGCCTATATAGCCTTCTCGAAACTCGAAGATACAGCAGGTCTCCAAAGATAATATCGGAGAAGAAAGGACACCCTTTGCAACCGACCTGATATGAAGTGACGGTCAATTAATACCGGTGTAAGTGGTACTTATCTTGACACTCCAGTGCAATGGAGGTCATTCTGACACCCCTAGCAGTGCGGCGCCATGTTACAATTAGCGACCAGCTCACCCACATGGTTGCTTGTACCGTAATAGTTGCTATGGTTGATATTTATCTTCTATGTAGGGTTAAAAGTAGTTATCCAGGATAAGGCCATGTAATTCGGCTATATCCTAGATATTTGTATATGGTGATAACTTATACACCAAGCTACGTACAACCCTATAAATGGGGGCCATGGTCATCTGGGGAAAAAGGGACAGATACACACAAACACAAAGACACATAGTGATACTCCCCCTAGACCAATCTTTTCGACTATCAATACATTTTCGGTGTCCCTTCCTCTCAAACTTCATCTCCAAACTTGAGTCGCCTCCTTAGAAGAAATTTTTGCCGTACTTGTTAGCGCAAGACGATCTCTTGCACCAACAAGCGCGTCATCCGTGGGGACTCGAACACAGAAGTACTAAGAGAGGTTAGGACACCACCAGAAAAAACCACCAAAGCGCTAGCTCTAGTAGCCATATCCATCGTTGCAACCATGCAACCACATGCGCGACTGCCACAGCTAGGCACACCATGTGCACCCGCCAGCCCTGTAGCCGTGTGGGACGGTGTTCCTCTGGCCTCTGCCAACCCAGAACCTTGGGTCGGTATAGAGGCTCAAGACGGCACGGAGGCCTTCCAGCATCTGCATGGAGAAGACCTTGCCGCACCAGGAGAGGTCGTGGCCGAGGCTGTAGCCAAGCAGGCCGCCTTCCATTGCTTCTGGGTGGTTGAACCCAGGGGTATTCCTGCCTGGGCTTGGTCCCGAAGTATTTCTTTTGATAGCACCTGGGATGCCCAGGCGAGCCAACATCTTCAAAGGGTCTGTCCACCCAGCGTCCTCCTCGGGCCCCTCAGGCGAAGAGGGTTCTGAGGAGGCGTAGGGCTTCAGAGTGCGCAGACCCGGTCAGTGCCCTCGACGCAGCCATCATGACGCCAACAGTGTGTAGGGAACTCCAAGTCCACCCCATCCAGGGAGGTGTAGTCGGAGCCACTTCAGTTCCGAGAGCCAGTTCACCTGACGGCCTCTTCGGCCTCCCAAGGGGAAAGAGGCCCCGAGGAAACCACAGGCTCCAGGACACGTAACCCTCAGCAACGACCTCGATGACAACCGGAAGCTCTGGTACCCCTGGAGGCATACGGGTGCATCCTACACGGGTCGGGACGTAGCCACAATACTGATGACTGCTGAACCCTCACGATCTTCCAGGAGGAATATCTCGAAAGACAAGCAGGATACCTAGCCACAGAGGGAGCCAGCGAAGGATGACACAAGGGTCGTAAGCCTGAGGCAAGCTCCCAGGAAAATCTCTAGCCCTCCGACCCCACTCCGTTGCCACCAACTCCGCCACTGACGGTACAATATCCTAGCGACAAGGACTGAGTCAGAGAATGCCATTGTCAGGCTCCAGACGAAGTGCCTCCAGAGCCAGGTAGCAGCTGAGGGCCGAGGGGGTCGCAAAGTGCCTCTCCCGACCTAGCCTTTGGCTTCGCCTCCGACATGCCATCGCCAAGCTCTGGACGGATTGCCTCTGGAGCCGGGCAACGGCTAAAGGCAAAGGGGGTCGAGGACCACCTCTCCTGGCCTAGCCATAGGGTTCAGGGCCTCCAATATCACGACAGATGCCTTATTCTGGCAAAGGTACACCCACGATCACCTGTCAATAGTTTACTTAGTTGGTCTATCTTTCATACAGTAAGATCAAAACATGTTAGAAGTATCCAACCTTGTTGTTAGAAGTTTTTTGCAATAGATAGACACTAGGTAGAAATAGTAAACTTAGATTATATCCCTATTTAGTAGTAAGTAGTAGAACTTAAGTTATATCTTAGTTTGGCATGAGCTATGAATAGTCATCTGACATAGCTATGCCTTATACTGCAATTAGTTGTTTATTGACAACATAAGATTGACAAATTTAACTAGTACATTGCCACGCAAATACCTACACACCTACAGGCACAGCATGCCTGGGTCACCTGGAAGGCAAGACTGCCTAGGTGTCTTGAAAGGTATTGTGTAGCATCAGTAGTGTAGTTGCCACGTATCAAGGGACTTCCTTGATAGACAGTGTCACGGCACACCCGAAGGACTTCTTCTGGAGGCGTGACACGCCCACATACTATAGGCGTAGCATGCCTAGGTCACCTGGAAGGAGAGACTGCCTAGGTTTCCTGGAAGGCATTGCGTAGCTTTGATAGTGTGTAGGGCCTTCGGCATTAATACATGCTGAAGGGGTTGCAAAACCTCTGCAAAAATGAAAATGTCTTGAAAACCTCCCTAAGACAGAGGGTTTTCCAAAAACCTCCGCAAAAATGGAGATGTCTTCCAAAAACCTCCGCAAAAATGGAGATGTCTTAAAAACCTCCGCAAGATAGAGAGTCTTCCAAAAACCTCCGCGAAAATGAAGATATCTTGAAAACCCACGTAAAACGGGGATGTCTTCCAAAAACCTCCGCAAAAAAGGAGATGTCTTGAAAACCTCCATAAGACGGAGAGTCTTCCAAAACCCCTCGCAAAACGGGGATGTCTTCCAAAAACCCTCGCAAAAACGGAGATGTCTTCAAAAAACCTCACAAAACAGGGATGTCTTCCAAAAACCTCAACAAGACAGAGAGTCTTCCAAAACCCCCGCAAAACGGGGATGTCTTCCAAAAACCTCCACAAAAATAGAAATGTCTTGAAAACCTCTGCAAAACAGAGTTTTCCAAAACCTCCCTAAACGAAGATGTCTTGAAAAACCTCCGTAAAACGGAAACGCCTCCCAAAACCTTTGTAAAATGGAGAGTCTTCAAAAACCTCCGCAACAACAGAAATGTCTTGAAAACCCTCCACAAAACAGGGAGTCTTCCAAAACCTCCCTAAAATGGAGATCTTGAAAAAATGACCATGAGGCAAAAACATCTTGAAAACCTCTATGCAAGGGGATGTTTTGAAAAATTCCATCTACGGAGATGTTCTATAAACCTATCTGATAAATCCTCTAGCATCTTGAAGGTAGTACCTCCGTGCCGGAGAAGTAAATCCCTCCGACATCTTGAAGGTAGTGCCTCCGTGCCAGAGAAGTAAATCCCTCCCGCATCTTGAAGGCAGTGCCTCCGTACCAGAGAAGTATATCCCTCCGCCATCTTTAAGGCCTGGTTGACCTACATGGTGGAGAGGTAAAGACCGCTCTAGCATCTTGAAGGCATTGCCTCCGTGGTAGACAGGCATATACCCTCTGCCATCTTTAAGGTCTAGCTAACCTACATGGCGGAGAGGCAAAGACCCCTTCGACATCTTGAAGGCATTGCCTTCGTGCCGAACAGGCATAGACCCTCTGTCATCTTTAAGGCCTGGCAGACCTACATGGTGGAGGGATAACCTCCCTGGAGTCTTGAAGGCCTAACCTTCACGCCAAAAAGGACTCATAACAAAGTCATGATCCTCCAGCATCTTAAAGACTAGAAGTCTCCGTGCCAAAATCATCTAACCCCTTTAGTATCTTGAAGGCATAGCCTCCGTACTACAGAGGTGTCACGCATCGAGACGTTAGTAAACGAGTTGCTTTACCTTGCTTGCACCTAACACAACTCAGTACCCCTCGGATCTAACACTAAGCACAAGGAATGAAATTTGTCTTTTATATGAAAATTATGATTAAAGCACTATGAACAATAAATCACAATAAGATGTTTGAAGAATTGAAGGTGACAATAACATCTTTCAAAAATTTGGGTCTGCCTCGGCATGGGATCACTTGTACACCTTGTTCCAACTTGGGCCCTCCCCTGCATGCTTGGCAAAAAATCCAATAACAACCACCTTCATAGCTCCCGCAGGCCATGTATGTCGGTTCCCTTTCTTCCTCCTTATGTGGCAATGCCCAATGTCTTAGCCAATAAATTCCGCTGAAGATAACCTGCATTAAAGTTGTATGTTTGTGTTTGTCGAAAATAATGTCATTTCGGTATAGCCATATAGCCTGATATAGAGCGGCCACCCTACGTCCCACACCCAAAAGCCAATCCTCCATTATATGAGAAAAACTCCTAGGTGGATTAATGACCGAGCAATTTATACTATACGCCAAAGTGCTTTAGTATAAGCAAAGTTGCAATCAAAGAAAAGATGTTGAACATTTTCGTTGTTATTACAAAAGCAACAATTTTGACTGCCATTGTAATTTCTTTTGGCCAAGTTATACTTGGTCAAGATGACCCCTCTTTCTAGATACTATAAGAAAATCTTAATTTTCGAGGGAAGTATCAACTGCCACATAAATTTACTTGGAAAGGAAATTATTTGAGTCACCATTTTTTGATACATTGAGTGAAACAAGAATTGTCCATTCACATGTAAATCCATTTGAAAATGCCCCTTTCTTAGATAAACTTATGTTAGCTAATTTAGCCATGAGATCCTGCCATAAAATTAGTTTATCTCTTATTATCACTCCACGGAAGGATATATTGAGTAGTATAATGCTCATCACTATGAAGATTATGGCTTGCTTCTTTCTCACAACATCGAACAATGAAGGATATCGTTCATTCTTAGAAACTTATTTGCCGACCATCCCTTTGTGAGAGGATTCAAGAAATTCATGATGAAGAAAATATATCGAGGTGGATATAATAAAAGGGTCAATCTTCCAAAAGGAACCATTTTGAAGAAAGAAGATGTTTTAGATGTGATGAAAATGGATACATTGCCACAAATTACAAGAACAAGGACGAAGAAAAATATACCAAGAAGAAGTAAAGTAACAGCAATAAGGTATTCAAGAAATACTATAAGAATATGAAAGATAGCCTAGCTTTCTATGTTGAGTGGGATTTGGATGCAAGCTCAATATCCGACTCCGATAAAGAAAAGCCTTCTGAAAATGATCTTAGGCCCTGTTTGTTTCAGCTGTAGATTGTGAAAAGCAGCTTATAGATTGTGGATTGTAAAAAGCTGGATTGTAAAATCTGGATTGTAAAAGCTGGATTGTGGATTGTTATAATCTGGTGGAAGGCAGATTGCTGGATTGTTACAATCTGGGTGTTGGATTGTAACAATCCAACTTTTCCAACCAGCTGTTTGTTTCAGCTTATGGATTGTGATCACAATCCAGCTTTTACAATCTAACTGTTTGTTTCAACTTTTGGATTTTGATCAGAATCCAGCTTCTATAATCCGAAACAAACAGGACCTTACTGGTGTAGCCATCAAGCAGGCACCTTCACTCTTCTTCATACCTTTTTATCTCATTGCAAAAGGTGACTTTAAGGTATTATGTGATGAAGATGAATATTCATATGTTCATCTTGTTGAGTTAATAAATGGCTTTGATGACTTTATGAGAAAAAAAGAAAAAAGTTTAAGGAATTGAAAAGAAAATATACTTTTCTTCAAGAATCCTATGAGGAGCTAAAGACGTCTCATGAGGGACAAAAAAAACTCATGAGATGCTTAAGGAAGAGCATGACTCTCTTATTGCTCATGAAACAAACAAAACTAAAGTAGGTATGAGTATCTCTTATAATATTCTAGATGACATGTCTATTTCATCTTTTACGAGTACATCTACCTCGCATGATGATTTGCTTGGTTTGCCATCTTATCCTAAAATTATATCTTGTAATGATTCTTTGCTTGTTGGTGAGAACAATAAGTTAAAGAAAAAGGTTGAGAAACTAACCAATGATATAGCAAGATGCTATGTTGGAGAATCTAATATTAGAAAAATCTTGTATAGTCAAATGTTCTCCATCAAGAAGGAAGGCCTTGGGTATGTTCCTAAGAAGGGTAAAAAAGTATTTATCCATCACAAAAGTGGTTTTGTGAAAGGTAGCGGTTATTGCATGAAGTGCAAGAAAACCAGACATGTTGAGAAAGATTGCAAAGGTGTTAAGAGATATTTAAATGGTAGTGTTAAAGCATGATTTGTTGACACTCCTATAATTGGTGCTAAAAAGAATGCCATTTGAGTATCTGAAGCCTTGGTAACTAATATTCAAGGACCCAAACAAGTTTGTCCTAAAAGAACATAACTTTGTTTTGTAGATGAACTGTAAGTCTTGTGAGAGGCATTGGGTGCTAGATAGTGGGTGAACTCAAAATTTGATCAAAAATCAAAGGATGTTTACATATATGAGTAATGATGGATTGAAATATGACAAAACCACTTTCGGAGATAATAGTAAAGGAAAAGTAAATGGTCTAGGTAAAATTGCTATTTCAAATGATTGTTCATTTCAAATGTCTTGCTAGTTGAATCTCTAAATTTCAATTTGTTATCCGTTGCTCAATTATATGATCTTGGTCTTTCATGCACATTCTCTCCTAATGATGTAATTATTCTAGCATGAAGGATAATAGTTTAGTTTTCAAATGCTTTAGACATGATAATCTTTATCTAGTTGATTTCTCTTCTAATGACGCAAGCTTAAGCACAGACTTGTTTACAAAGTCATTTAAAGGTTGGCTTTGGCATAGAAGGCTTGGTCATATTGGTATGAATTAACTAAGGGCCTGTTTGTTTGGGCTTTTGTTTTGGCTTCTTACTAAAAACCTACTTTTGGCTTTTCTAAAAAGCTGATTTTGGATTTTAGTTGTTGGCTTTTACAACAAATTTTAAACTTCTCAGCACACCAAAATCCAAAAATGCTCATCTCAACCAGTTTCTCCGCTTTTAGTTCATTTCCTTAGAAGCAAGCTTTTGGTTTCTATAGAAGCCACTTTTTAGCAACCCCGTTTCTTTGGGTTTCTGGCTTCTGAGAAGGAGAAGCCCAAACAAATAGACCCTAAATCATTTGTTGAAACAAGACCTAGTGGTTGGGTTAAAGGATGTAAAGTTTAAAATGAACAAGTTGTGTAGCGCTTGTCAAGCTAGAAAGCAAGTGGAAAATTTACATCCATACAAAATCTCTATGTCAACCTCAAGACTATTAGAATTATTATATATGGATTTATCTGGTCCAAACACATATGTAAGTATTGAAGGTAATAGCTATTGTCTTATCATTGTTGATTATTTTTTTAGATATACTTGCGTATTCTTTTTACGTGATAAGACTATTGTATTTAACACTTTCAAAAGTTCTGTAAAGAGGGCCGAAAATAATTTTGAGTTCAAGGTCAAGAAAGTGAGAAATGATAATAGCTCAGAATTCAAGAATACAAAGGTTGAGGAATTTTTGAAGAAAAGGATATCAAGTATGAATTCTCAGTCAAGTACACTCCAGAGCAAAATAGAGTAGTTGAAAGGAAGAATTGGATTCTAATTGATATGACAAAATCAATGCTTTCAGAATATAATGTTTTAGACAATTTTTAGGCTGAAGCTATTAATACCACTTGTCATTCATCAAATATATTATATTATCACCGATTGTTGAAGATGACCTTATATGAGCTTTTTATTGGAAGAAAACCAAACATCCCATATTTTTTTGGGTATTTGGATGCAAATGCTATATTCTAAAGAAAGGTACTCATTTATCAAAATTTTAAAGTAAATGTGATGAAGATTTCTTACTTATTTATTCTTCAATAACAAAACTTATCGTGTCTATAACCAAAATTCTGGTTTAGTTGAAGAGATACATGATATTGAATTTGATGAAACTAATGGATCTCAAGAAGAGCAAGGAAATTTTGATGATGTACGTAATGAGGGCTTGAGAAGAGCTATCAAGAACATGTCAATAGGTGACATCAAGCCAAAAAATGAAGGTGAACAAGAGGATGATGCATCTACATCAATTCGGGTTATTCTGTCTACTTCCACTACAAATGATCAAATTCAAGCTCATGATATGGAACACATGGAAGATACACCACAACCGGCTACCACTCCATCCACTATATCACAAGAGCCGGTAGTTCATCCAAAGATTCACCATGCCATTGCCAAGGAGCACCCCGTTAATCAAATTGTTGGTGACATTAGTAATATTGTTCAAATTAGTTCTTGTGATACTTTTTATTTTGAACATTATTCTTTTGTGTCTTTTATTGAGCCTAACCGTGTAGAAGAAGCACTTGATGATCTGGATTGGGTGAATACAATGTATGAAGAATTAAATAACTTCTCCTGCAATAATGTATGTGAATGAGTAGAAAGACCAAATCCAAGGGATCACAATGTGATTGGCACAAAATAGGTCTTTTGAAATAAGCAAGATGAAGATGGAATTGTTGTGATGAACAAAACAAGATTGGTTGTACAAGGACACACTCAAGTTGAAGGTTTGGATTTTGGTGAAACTTTTGCTCCTGTAGCTAAATTTGAGGCTATTATAATCTTGATTGCATTTGTTTCATCTCATAATATTAAATTATATCATATGGATGTGAAAAGTGCTTTATTAAATGGTAAAATTAGTCAACTTGTTTTTGTTGAACAACCTACCGGTTTTGAAGATCCTAAAAAACTTAATCATGTGTATAAACTCTCTAAATCTCTCTATGGCCTTAAACAAGCCCCACGTGCGTGGTATGAGAGACTAAGAGATTTCCTTGTTTCAAAAGGCTTCAAAGTTGAGAAAATTGATACTACATTGTTCACTAAGTCCACTGCAAATGATTTCTTTGTACGTCAAATTTATGTTGATGATATCATATTTGGATCCGCTAACCAAGAGATTGTTGTGAGGAATTTAAGAAAATGACGTCTAGGGTGTTTGAAATGTCTATGATCGGAGAATTGAGTTTCTTCCTTGGACTTAAAATCAAACAACTTCAAGATGGGATATTTATTAACCAAACCAAATATTTGAAGGATTTATTGAAAAAGTTTGGTATGGAAGATGCAAAGCCTATCAAGACTCCCATGACAAAAAATGGTCATCTTGATCTTAATAAGTGAGGTAAATTGGTTGATTTAAAGCTTTATAGATCAGTGATAGGTAGTTTGCTTTTTCTTACCGTATCTAGGCCTGATATCATGTTTAGTGTGTGCATGTTTGCAAGGTTTTAAGCATCACCTAAAGAATATCATGTAATGGTCATTAAGCATATTTTGAGATATTTGAAATAGTCTCCTACTATAGGGCTTTGGTATTCCAAAGGTGCTAAGTTTGACTTAATCAGATATTCACCCCCGTCGATTTAGCCAAAGCAGGCCAGGATAAAATAATGCTGATTATGCAGGTTACAAAGTAAATAAGCACCGTCGAGAGTTACCAATTTCTAGGTAGGTCGCTAGTTTTATTGTCATAGAAGACACAAAATTTCATAGCTCTATCTACCGCCAAAGCGAAATATGTTTCAGCGGGCAGTTGTTGTGCACAATTGTTATAGATAAGGCAAACCTTGTTAGCTTATGGAGTTAATTTCAAAATTGTGCCTCTTTTATTTGATAATGAGAGTGTCATGAAAATAGCTACAAACCCTGTCGAACACTCTAGGACCAAACACATTGATATTCACCATTGTTTTCTTAGAGATCATGTGAGCAAAGACGATATCCTAGTAGATAGTGTGAGGATCGAAGATCAATTCATGGATATCTTCACCAAACCTCCAGATGAGAGTCATTTTTGCAAATTGAGAAATGAGCTTATTGTCATTGACCAAACCTCAAATGTTGCTTGAAACAATGATCACATGATGTTTGTGAATTTTTATTTTCTAGCATCATACTATGATTTACATGCTCATATTCCATATGCTAATTTCCCTCTTGAACATACTAAGTTGATGCACGCTTTCGATTTGAGATACTCCATCTATGGTTATAATTTATTTGTATTGCTAGTAGAGCTATAAAAATCATATCTTTATATTTCTATATCTTCAAAATTCTATCCCTTGCTCAATCGTTAAAATCTGGAGTTTTCTGGTTCCAGCGGTCTGACGGCTAGGTTGCCGGTCTAACTGCCAGACCTATACAGAGAGGCTTTGGCCTCTGTCTGCTCCAGTGGTCTGACCACCCGTACTCCCAGTTTGACCACCACCGTCAAATCTGAGTGGGACTGATTCTCTTTTATTCTTTCTCCTTCCTTGGTCCCCATTCACTCCAAACTAACCAAATCGTGCTTTTGTCCTCTCTCTCTCTCTCTCTCTCTCTCTCTCTCTCTCTCTCTCTCTCTCTCTCTCTCTCTCTCTCTCTCTCTCTCTCCCACGTGAGCTCAGTGCAATCCCAAGGGGGAGCCCACTCCTTCTTCCTTGGTCGATCTGAGAGCATCCCAGGTCTCATCGCGGACTCCTCCACCATGTCCTCCTGGTATTTTCTCGATTCCCCTTCTCTTTTCCTATGGATGGATCTAAGTGTTCTACATGCTTAGGGTTTGAAGGTGGGATCTATCTTTTGAGTCATGGATTAAAAAAGTTTTTGGTTGGAATGAGTTACTAGTATCCTAATTAGTCTTTCATCAAAGTTTGATCAGTTGAAACTTCGAATTCCTTGGAAATCTACTGATTTGGATCTACTAGGTGTTCGCGGTCAGACTACGGGCTGTGCCGATCTAACCACTAGCACAAACAGTAGAGGTTGTTCTCGCTAATTCATCATGTATCGTTCGTTTCTCTTTTCTAATACTTTGTAATGTCTCTTATGATCAGTGGAAGAAAGTTGACCAAGATGTTGGCAAGTCGTCCTAAGCCAAAGAGAAGATTGGTGGAGTCAGACTCTGATGATGATCCTCAGGATTCCGACTTGATGCCTTCTCAGGGAAACATTGGTGAGGAATCATCATCCTTTGCTGGGAATTAATTATCAATATTGGTGATCATAATATGCATGATGCTAGTGATGAGGATGAGGAAATTAATTATCAAGCATATAGAGGCTATAGGAAATCCTGGACTGCTGCTGAGTACACTAGAGCTAGGAGTATTTATCAATATGTTCTAGAAAATGATGCCGCTCACCTCAATTTTATACAATGGTCTAGCAAGATGTCTTTTATGGTCACATTCTTAACAAGAACATTTATGATAAAAAATGGATTGATTGGAATTATATGAAAGGACAGCCAAGCATGAATGGTCTTGCGGAGATCTTTCGAGAGTTAGGTCTTTATGAGCTTGTCAATTTCAAATGTGATTGGAACTCTACTATTGTGAGGAAATTCTATGCTACAATTGAAATTTCACATGATAATCAAAAGCTTGAATGGATGACTAGATCCAGAAAGTATGAGGCTACATTTAGAGATTTTGCAAATGCTATGCATATTCCCTTTGATGTTCTATATGGATCCACTGATGTGAATGATGAAAATTGCTTGACCGAGGATGTATGGAGTACTTTTTATGAGCCACTAGGTGTAGTACCTATGGTCTCCCTTGGTATAGTGACTGGATTAAAGGTTCTTCATGCAGTGGTCAACAAGATTGTGAGAACTACTTTTGCACCTACAAGTAGAAATAGTGATACCATTCGTGATCACTATTGGAACATCATCAATCACATTCTAAACAAGCACAAGATTGATTTGGCCACTTTCATTCTAAAGGCCATTGATGATATCACAGTGAGCATCACTCCCAATCTGTACTTCACTCCCTACATTATGTCACTCATTCTTATGAAGTCTAACTTCTGTAAGACCATGTGTGAGTCAAAGCATGTGGGATATAAGCCCTTCAAAGTGAATTCCAGTATCCTTCACAGAGGTCAGGGAGGTTAGAGTGTTCCTGCAGCTCAGGAAAATCAGCATGAGGAGCCTCAAGAGAATGTTCCTCCTTAGGAACTGCCAGCTTCATAGCTAGTTCCACCTCAGTGGGCACCTCCAGCTGGGTTCTTTGATCCTTTCATGGCATCTATGCAGCGAAACTTTCAGCGGAGTTTGGACTCTTTCCAAGTGAGCTTCCATCAGAACTACTATTAGCCTATGATGTTAGAGTTCTAGTCGACTCAGTAGGCTATCTCTCTCACCCATGAAGACATTGCAGCTTTGAATGTTGAAAACCAAGAGTTGAATGACATGTTTCATAACTTATCTTTTGGGCAGCAAAGTCTTCAGATGCAGCTCACCAACTTCATTGATCACTTCTACAATGTCTATCCTAGGCCTCCTTGCCCTTCTGCTCAAGATGTCTAGACCTTTTTGGTATTTGATTCCAAAGGGGGAGAAGATCTAGCAAAGAAGAAGAAGTGAAGCGCAAGAAGAGAGTTGTCTTAGTTTGTTATTCTTAGTTATGTAAGGATGAGACTTGTTCTTAGTGTCTTCCTTTTATACCTCATAAACCTTGTTACTTGCATGTTGCTTCTTATGGGTTAAATGGTAGTCTATTTGTGAACTTATTGTTTATGTTCATGTCGATTAAGAACCTATGGTATTGTAATGTGATGAACTATGTTGGGTTGCTTATCTTTTTATTCATTTCTATTACTTTGTTCTCATGTTGTTATTGAATGCCTTGAGGAATTGTTTTCATGACTTATTCAAAATAGTGATCTCATTGATAATATCTCTTTTTCCTCGGATCCAAGAATACATGGTAAACTCTGCCAAAATTTTATTCAAATTCTTAATTTGTGCCATGCTTTTGTTTCTAATCTTATGGGCACATGTGTAGGGAGAGCTTACCTTATACCGTGAGTTTTAATAGCATCTATCTCTACTTAATTTCATATCCTTGAATTATTTGCTATTGAAACTTACCCTCGAATCTTTTTTGTGCTTTGTGCTAAAAGTGGGCTCAAAACAAAAATAACATCACTTCTTAGATTTATTGTCAACAATTATCAAAAAGAGAGAGATTGAAGCATCTAGACCCCAAATTTGTGTTTTTGTAATTAATGACAGTATTTATTTGTGTACTAACATTTTTATTTGAGTTATGAGAAGGTTAGTCCAAGATTGTTGAGGAGCTAGAAAAAGCATGTGCGGAAGATATGAAAATAGCTAGCTCAAGGCAAATGTATAAAATGTAGGGTATTTTCTTTTCCAAGTTAAGGTGATTAGAGAAGAAAAATGATTGAATTGATAGGATAAATGTCATACTATTAAGAGGGTTGATGTGCATTTACTTGAGGTATCAAAAGTGCCATAATTTCTCAAACTTGCATTTCATCTAGAGTGAGAAATTTACTTTGAGAAGAACCAGAAAATGCCTTTGGAAAATGTTCTAAGTGGATGGCGGTCTGACTGCCAGGTATGCCTGGTCTGACAGCTGTATAAGCAAGGTAGAATTTTCAAAGTTTCCTAAGTGACAATCGGACCGTGGGGTGTCCCGATCTGACCGTAAAGGGAGTAGAGAGTTTGGACTCTCTGCTCTGATTGGCGGTTTGACCGCAAGGCATGTCGGTCTTACCGCCAGGGAACAAAGGTTTTTGGCTCCCTATTCCAATATCATAGTCTGATCGAGTCCAGTGGCGGTCTGACCGCCAGTTGTATTGCAGTCTAACTGCCATATGTGCAGAGATGTTAGCTTTTGGGTAACTGCCACATATTGGGTTGTGGGCTATAAATAGACCCATTACTGGTTCAAGGGAGTAAGCACTTCATTTTCTGAACTCTTGAGCACTTGACATCCTCCTCTCCCTATCTTGGCTTAGTGATTGCATATTTGAGAGTATGAGGGCATCTGGTGCATTGCTTTGTAGCGTTTGAGCCTTGCGACACTAGTGTTCCTTCAAGCAAGCGTCATCGCCTTGTTACTCTTGGAGATTGCCGCCTCCTAGATGGCTTGGAGGTGGTTGCACCATTGAGCCCTTCAAAGAAATTTGTGAAGGAGCCCCGATGGTGATTGTGAGAGGTTTTGAGCACCTCATACTGGAATGATAAAGTGTTCCTATAGTGGAGTAAAGGTATTGAGTAGTTCTTTGTTCTAATCTAGCTTAAGATTAAGTTGCTCGGTGTGAGTCTCTACTTATGGCGAGAATTGCATACTTGATAGAGGAGTGGTTAGAAGCTTGAACTCACCTTAACGTGGATGTGATCGATAAATCACTGATACCACATGATAAAATTCATGTGTCATCTCTTATGCTTTTTACATTCATGTAATTTATCTTCCTAGAATAAATTGTTGCATCTCACCATAGGAATGTAAACCTTGACATAGTTATAGTCGTTTTATATTGCTCTAGTGATCTCTAGTTAAATTCTACATGTTTTATTTGATCACTTAGCAATTAGTTTTGAAATTGCCTATTCATCCCATCTAGTCGGTATCTTTGATCATACAAGTGGTATTAGAGCCTAAGATTTATTTTTATAGTAGATTTAACCATCCCAGAGTATGATTATGGCTAATGAAGCTCATGTTAATGTGGAGAAGCCGCCGTTCTTTGAGGGATCAAACTATGCCTATTGAAAGGCTAGAATAACTATCTGTTTTAAGACTATGGGCAGTAATCTATGGGATATTTTGGATAAGGATTTTGCTATTCTTGATCCTAATAATCTTATCACCGAAGATAGAGATAATACTATTGCTAATGCTCAAGCTATGAATGTTCTTTATAATGCTTTGGATCTTAATGAGTTTAATCGCATTCGCAAGCTTGAGACACATGAAATTTGAGAAACGCTCAAGGAAATCCATGAAAGGGCAACCATGATTAAGGATGCAAAACTCTTTTTCTACAAAGGGCAACTTGAGAAACTTTTTTATGTTACAAAACGAAAGCATTGCCAAAATTGTCATTCATTTAAACAACATATTAAATGAACTCAATGGGCTTGGTATGGATGTACCCGATGTTGATTTTTCTCATAAATTTCTTAGAGCTTTACTTAACAAATATGATATTATTGTGACTTTTCTTGTAAGATCAAACTTGAAGAATATAACTCCAATGGAGATCTTGAGTGAAATTCTCACTCATGATATTTTCAAGAAGTCACAAGAAGATCTTCATAATGATGCTACCGAAGCCAAGAAGAAAAATGTTGCATTCAAGGTTTAAGCATCAAGAGACAAAGATAATCATGAAGAGAGTGATGACGAAGATGATGATAAAAAAATAGCTCTCTTTGTGAGAGGTTTTGAGCATGCCTTACCGGAGTGGTAAAGTGCTACTCTTGTGGAATCAAGGTATTGAGTAGTTCGTTGTTCTAATCCGGCTCAAGATCAAGTTGCTTGGTGTGAGCCTCTTCTTGTGGTGAGAATTGCATACTAAAAGAAGAGCGGTTAGTAGCTTGAACTCACCTCAATATGGATTAGGGGTGATCGGCAAATCACCGATACCAAGAGATAAAATTTGTGTGTCATCTCTTGTGTTTTTTACATTCATGCAATTTACCTTATGCAATTTATATTCAAAGAATATAAACTGTTGCATGTCACCCTAGGATTTCAATCCTTGATTAAGTTCTAGTTGCCTTATATTGCTCTAGTGATCTCTACTTTAAATTCTGCAAGTTTCATTTGATTGCTTAGCAATTAATTTTGAAACCGCCTATTCACCCCCTTTAGTTGGTATCCGTGATCAGACTCCAATCTGGTTGGAACATTGATGCTTGCGAAGCACCAAGCATCGACGGTTGTTGCAGCCTCCACCAAGGGAGCGTCATTCTATGGTTGCGTGATTGTGTCATCTAATGATGCAGAGCCGGAATGATTTCCATTGTCTAAGTGGAGCCTATCCTATGTTTTGTTATTTTAAAACTAACATGTTTACAAGTTTATCTTTGTTTAGTCTCATGTCGAAGTGATGAAATCTGGAAGGTATGCTATTCTTGTCCTTTTTTAGATGATTAATGATTTATCCTTCCATTTTATATTTTTTTTATCTAGCTACCTTCCATAATATAACTTAAGTTCCTTCACATGAATTAAATATTCTATTATGCATATACTTTGCCTTCCACTATGTATGCACAAATTCAGGGGGAGTTTAGTGTATATTACGAGGCTTCATAAATTTTGATCCATATGCATTCCACATCCAAATGATCATGATTTGTAAAGCTCCCCATTACACTTATAATGTTTTTTCCTTTTTGGTGTTTGATTCTAGGGGCGGGGGTGGATTTTTGGAACCGAAGTATGTGATGGTGAAGAATTGCTCACAATTGATATCAAGAGCACTTGTACGATAGAGACCAAATGAAGAGAATTAATGGTCAATAGATTAAGGGGGAACCTTATACTCATCATGACATAATAGTGGAAGAAAAATGAAAGAAGTAGGTAAGAGCAAGATAAGCATGAACCTATACATTATTTCAATTTGTTCTTATCATGCATCCAAGTAAGTAGTTGTATTTAATTCTATTTTTATTTTTATCTCTTGCTTTGGTTTTGTTGTCATCAGTCACAAAAAATGGGGATATTGAAACATCAAGGGCACTTGCATTGGATGAATGTGATTTTGGCGATTAATATCAACATAGTCAATGTGCCTAATATTGTTTGCTAGTATATAAGATTTAGTCTCGTGGATGCTATCTGATGTACTTGGGGTTCCAAACACCTCAAAATGGATTAACATCAAGGTCAAAGAGGAGCTTCATGAAGATATGATGGCCTAGTGTTTAGATAAGTGATCATGGTGTTGAGAGTAACACTTAGATATGTTTGTTTTCTTTGGCCATACTATGAAGATGGCTTTGTGTTTAGTATCTTGATATAGTGTCCTTAGCTTAGTTACCAAGTACTTGATCCACACTAGGATTGGCGAGCTCTAATAGACAAGAGGAAGACCCAAGACATAAAGGAAGAGAATCTACAAGGATAGGGACTTGAGATGGATTAAATCAGACAAGTCCCCTCTGGAAAATAGATCATCGTATCATACGGTGAGGTCACCGTATCATACGGTTTGAGTCAACTTAACATACAATGGTGGACAAATAGAAGACAGAAAAGTTTTCCAGAGTCACCATACCATACAGTGAGGTCACCATATCCTACTGAGCCAAGTTGAAATGTGCCTTAGATTATATGTGATGAGTGATTGACAATGTTGTTTTGGTTTGTTAATTTGTGGATTGCATGAGCATGTATATGTGTTGCAATTATGATCATGGCGAACCAAAATTGCAGAGAGAAATGAAGTTGGTGTGTTTGTTTTTGAGTCTAGGAAAATTGTACACGCCGGATGATCTGACGCTTGGGATTTTGTACATGCCGGAAGGTTCGACGTTCAGATGAGGTTCACACCGGAGCTTTTCATCCTAGAGGTAGAAATTGAAGTACACTTATATGCTGAAGCATTTCTTTTAGAGAGGTTGCAAGTCGGCTCTGGTAGACTTAAACTCACCGGATAGTCTCACGATGGAGAACAATGCACGCCGGACTATTTCTTGTAGAAAGGTTGCAGAATGGTGGTGTGGTGAAAGTGAACTCGTCGGATGGTCCGGCAATGGGATGAAGTGTACGCCAGAGCATTTCTTGCATAGAGGTTGCAAGATGGCCGGTTGCTGGATTGAACATGCTAGATGATCTGGCGATGAGTAGGTGATGACGCCAAAACATTCGGCATTCACGATTTTTCTGAGATGTGCATTGATTGAGGATTTTGATTATGGACTAATCTATAATGGAGTTAGAGATATCTGTCTGCTTGTTTGTGTTGTGCAGGTGATGGATACACTTTGGCTGTTGACTGTGGGATGATCGGAGCCAAGCGGGGTGCTTGGTGCCGAACGATTGAGAAGACCGGGCAGAGTCAAGGGTGGTCCTAAGTTATGCACATGGAGAGTGAGCAAAGCATGAGAAGATAGATGAAGAATGGTGTGTTGATAAATTCAAGTGAAGGGGATGCCTGTGCAAGTGACAAGGTGGCCCAAGGGATCGAGAGAGGGAGAGACTTGCCGGTGGTCAAGATTGCAAGACAGAGTACATGCATCCATATCGGATTGCTTGCTTAAGGTGTAAGCAAGTGACAATGAGTCATTCTTTGAGAAGCGTGTAAGGTAATTTCGTGGTTTGGCCTCAAAACTGTGAAAGGATGGGGTGCATATGGCATCATCGCAAAGCTTGCGTCGAGGCGAAGCTAAGTTATGAAGAAGCCATGGCCGTAATTGCCCTGGTGGTAGGTAGGAGGCCATTGAAAGGAGGAGTATTTTGGGAGCAAGGGAACTTAAGGGCTAAGTTACCTCTCTAGGACTATAAATAGAAGGATAGGGCTGTGTAGGAGGCTTGAGCCAACCACTTGAGTTTGTACACTACGGTTTTATAGGAAAGGAGGGAGATGAGAGCTTAGCCTTTGTAATAGGTGGGAGTTTTTTGTGAGGAAAATACCTTGTAATCTACCAAAAAGAAGACTGACCTCTGCAAGAAATGAAGTGCATATTTTCTCTGATGCTTGTGTTCATCTCCTTCTAGTTTCCTTCTATTGGATCCCTTACTTTGTTGCTAGTTTTTCCTTTTTGGGTGTGATCTTCATTTTTGTTGATGAGTTGAGATTTTCCTACCTTGGGAAGTAGTTCTTCCTGTTGCTAGAGACATAAAATTCACATTCAAAATTCATCTTGATCTTGATCTTTTCGTTGGTTCAAAGGTTTCTTCCTTTTAGTTGCTATCTTTTTTGGTGATGACCCGTGGGATGAGTTTCAATGAAATCTAGGGTTCATATACATCCATGAGAGCCATGTATTTCCTTGAAAACTTCCATAGCAACTTGTCTCTCTCTGGTTTTTACTTCCACTCCTGGTTTTGAAATTTGCGAGGCACCTATTCACTCCCCCTTTAGTAGCCATTCTCGATCCTACACATATGATGGGCACTGTACTGTGAGACAGAGAGTTTTTCAACTGGTGCCCCTTGAAGATCATGTCACCGTATCATACATTGAGTGCAAAGAAGGCTCCAACGTTCGAATTTTTTATTGTTTGAGAGATGATCACCGTATCATAGTGCTAGTACCGTATTTGTACGATACTAGCACCGTATCATTTGGTGATCATCTTTCGAAGTATCATACAATGGGGATTAAAGGAAAGACACACTCATCTTGAAGAGTTTCATAGCCACATTTGAGTTGAAGTTAAAGATGAAGGCAACTAACATAAGATTAAGGATTTGATTAGTGTTAGTTTGGGTATAGTGTATATCTAGCTAGGTGATTAGCCTAGATTTGGATCAAGTAAGTGATCCACACTTTTTACTCTTGGTGCCTATACCTAGATGGCTTTGGCAGCGGTGAGTCTTGCGACACCCTCCAATAGAGTTTAAGAAGCAGCCACAAGCATTGTGAGCGGGAGGAGTAGTCCGTGTTGGAGTGGCGATGCATTGCCTTTGTGAAGGCGGTGATGAGCATTAAGGTGCGCCTAATAGGAGACCCACTGGTGTGTGAAAGCTCTCATGGCAAGCGCCATGAAGTTATCAAACCAGGGAGCTTGGGCCTTGCGAGCGGCTCCAACATGGACTAGTGGTGAGAGGCAACTCACCGAGACCATAGGCAACTCTCTATCTCATTTACATTCTGCTCTTTTATATTGCACTGTTTTATCTTCCATCTTTATCTTTCCTAGAATTGCATATGTAGTTGCTAGGATTAGAATCTAGGGTGTAAAACTTTATTGCAAAAGTGTCGATGCTTAGTAAAGCACCGATCTTATGACTACGTGATGAAGGTAGGGGATACTCCCTCTTGCTGAATGAAGCACCAACGATTGACATTTTATAAGGTTTGGGTATTTCAGAGGATAATACCCTACGTCATATGTTCTTGTATTGATCTTCAAGATATAGTACAAGGGGGGTCGTGGCTAGTCTATATAGATCTAAAACTAGAAGTCGAAGGCTCCTTGCACTTTGTTTGGTGAGTTGTCGATGTAGATAATGATTATGGTTGTAATTGTTGTTGCCCCCTTTGCAGGGCCTCCTAGCTCCATATATATGGTGGTTGCCGTGTAGCATCCAGACTCCTATCTGAGTAGGATTCAATCATCCTTAAATTTAGGGATATAATTCCTTGTTTAAGGGGTATCTTGATGCTTGCAGAAGGTTTCCATATGTCCAGGGATTTCTCTTCATAAATACAACCGTACGCTCTGGGTATTTAGGGTCCCCTAAGGAATTGTATACGTATTGTATTTGGTAGTTTTATATTACTCATCATCAGATAGAATAGCCATACTAGATAAACCTTGAGCATATTTAGATAAAATTTGATTTAGATTTATCTTGTCAATTTGAGTGGAATAGTTTTTAGAAACTATAATTCACCCATCACCGGTCCTTACAGAAGGGGAGTACTTGTCAAATATCTAATTATAGGGTATATGTGCATAAGAAGTACACCATAATAAGTTTGGATATTACATACCCAGATCTATGAGACCCGATATACTTGGAGATTATGAAGACATATACTAGAAAGGTCTTGATCGGGTTAACTGACTCGAGTGCAGCTAGTATCCAGGCCAGATTCATTTGATTTGCCTTGGTCCCTATCGACTACGGCTGGATACATCGATATATATATATATATATATATAGGGAGTTCCCCATTATAGATTTTCTATTAAAAAGGCGGGTATGTACAAAGGAAACCCAAGAGGGTAAAAATATAGGTCAAGAGGGTAAAATTACATGGAATTATCTAGCCATTGGCGAACAATTGGTCTAATGTCATCATTTATCCTATAGAGATTCCTAAAAACTTGCTCTTTGAATCTTAAGATCCAAAGCTGAAAAGTTGGCTTCACCCCTTCGAAGATATAATCATTCAGTAGTTTCCATATTTCCCATGCTGAATTATAAAAATCTCCATGAAGAAAGGGTGAGGTGATACTCTCTTGGCTCTACAAATTCGATGATATAGATTTGTTGAATCAATCCAATGAATATTAAAGAATTGCCAACATATTTGACTAAAAGAACAGTCAAAGAAAAGATGATCTCTTGTTTCATCTGCCCTATCTTGACACATGACACAATTATGATTTGACTGAACTATGAAATTTTTTCTTCAAAGAAGATATCTTGTATTGAGCTAGTCCAAGCAAAGTAACCATATAAAAAATTTGAGTCTTGGAACGCACTTGGATTTCCATATCCAAATCAAAGGTTAGGGTGTCTGTTGATTCTTGAAGACCAAATTGTAAAATTTACTTGATGTATACTGATCAGTACCCCATATGAATGTCCAAACATCATTGCTTTCGGTTTCATACCTTAAACCCTCCACATCAGAACAAAGCCATATTCCTCATATGCTTGCTGTGAGAGAGGAAAAGAGTTGGGAGAGATCCTGAACATTGAAAACCAACTTAGCTGAAATTCTCTAATTTTTTGGCAAAGGAATACAGCCTTGGATACTTTGCAACCATAATATTATCTAACCATAGATCTTCCCAGAAGAGAATGGTGTCCCCTATGCCTACTTGGCATTTGGCTATGCTCCTGTAAATGACATTTAATCTCAGTATATCTTTCCACCAAAAGGAGCCCATCTCTCAAGAACCATGTGGCACTCTATGCAGGTAATTGGAATTCCATATTAACTGTACCTATGGAATATCCTTCTTGGAGTAAAATTTGTGCAAATGTTTGAGGAGCAAATCATCATTTTGCAGTCTAAGATTAAATACTCCTAGACCACCTTTATTCTTGGGTCTGCACACCTTTTTCCATGACACTAAGTTTCCTCCTTTCTTATTTATGTCTCTTCCCCTCCATAATCATTGCTTCCTAGCTCTGTCAATATTATCTAATACTTCTACTGGAAGCTTCAGAGTGCACATAGCCTAAGTTGGAAGAGAGGATAAGATTGCATTTACCATTTGCAACCTGCCAGTATATGACAATGAAGTCACTCACAACCGTCTCTCAACTCTATCCATGATTGGAGTGAGATCTTGAATTCTTGATTTTGTAGTACCCATAGGGAGACCCAAGTACTTAAAAGGCAAGGTACCCACATTGCAACCAAAAGTTCCAGCTAAAATTCGCATTCTTTCTAAGGGACATTGATAGGGATCATCATAGACTTGTTGTAATTAACCTTGAGGCCTGTCGAGGATGCATATGTTTGTAACAAATCTTCTAGACATATAAATTGAATTGAATCCGCTTGCATTATTAACAAGGTGTCATTAGGATATTGTATAATTGGAAAGTCAACATCATCTCCTTGGGGCAGTGGTGCTTTCAAAAGATTTTGTCGGTATGCGCAACTAATGACACACTATAATAGGTTCGCTGCAAGAAAAGCAGTAAAGGTGATAGAGGATGCCCTTGTTTGACCCCTCGCTTGCATTTGAATTGTTTCCCGAGAACCCCATTAAGTAAGACTGTTGAATATCCTATAGAAAGAATAGCTCTGACCCATTGAAGCCAAAGATCCGGTAATCCCATGTATTTCATGACTAGTATAATATTTTCATGCTCAACGGTATCAAAAGCCTTCTCAAAATCTAATTTCAATACGATGATCTCCTTCTTAGATTATTGATGACAATGATGTAAGTATTCAAAAGACTAGGCCAGACAATCTTGTATACTTCTATTTTATGAAATCATATTGATTGAGGTGTATGAGTTTTAGAATAGTTTGCTGAAGTCTCATTGCTAAAATCTTTGTCAAAATCTTCAGATTGATGTTAATCAAGGAGATTGGCCTATAGTCATTCATTGTTTCTAGAGAGCTTTTTTTTGGGACCAAAGTGATATAGGAATTATTGATACTCTCTAGATTAATTTTTAAGTCATAGAAATCCTTACAAAGCTTATATACGCTCTCCTTTATTATTGGCCAACACTTTTTTCATAAACATCCAATTAAATCCATCCGGCCCTGGAGCCTTATCCACATGCATGTTCCAACATTGTGTATTTCATCTTGTGAAAAAGGCTCAATCAAGAACTCTAGTCCTGCAAACTGAGGGATTAAGCTTGCTAAATCAAAATGCATCTGTGGCTCGTTGGTTACTCTTATCCTGTCCTTGAAAGAGGGCCATATTAAAGCTGCCTTCTCTTCATGATCAGTGAGGATTCTGCCATCAGAACTATGTAGTATAGAAATTGCATTTTTCCTGTAGGATTTTGTGGCCATTGCATGAAAAAACTTCGAATTTTCGTCCCTAAAGGTGACCTTGCTGATGGTACATCTCTTTTTCCTATATAAGTTTTCGTAATGCAATAAGGTCAGAATGTGTTTTTTCATGATGTTTCTGAAATTCCATTCAAGCCTATGTAAGATTCGTAGGTCTTCTAAAGTATCCAAAAAGAGGATAGCCTTGTTGCAATTGGCTATTAAGATATTGAGATTTGAGATCTTTTTACTCCAACCTTTTAGCTGTTGTTTAAGAAATTTCAGTTTTGTTGCTATATGTGCTGTTGTGTCAGGATGCTTAGTTGGAGTGGACCAAGCTTAACCACTGTTTCAAAAAAACCAGAATGTTCTACCCAAAAGTTCTCAAACCTGAAAATATTAGCCTTAGGTATTCTTGTCCCAATGGAAACCTTACAAGGGATGTGGTTTGAGACAATTTTAGCCAAAGGAAGAACCAACGTATTTGAAAACATAGTTGTCCAATTGATAGAAGTAAAGAACCAATCAAGCTGCTCCAACAATGGATCCTCTTGCATGTTACTCCAAGTATATGAACGTCCTTTGATAGGCAGTTCCATTAGGCCTAGATTTCCAATTATATCATTGAAAATGAAAGTGTCATGCACATTACCCCTCGACTTGTTTCTATTTTCTAAGTACTGATAGAAGTTAAAATCGCCAAGAAACAACCAATTTTCCTCATCTGGAATTTGAATATCCTTCAACCAATTGACATACTCAGACCTTGCTGGATCCGACAATGACCATAACTGAGACCATGTTCCAAGTATCCAAGTTATGAGTAGAACAAAACTGTAAAACCATCGCAAAGCTTTGCTTCTCTAATATCAATACGGTCAAGATTGAGCTATTCCAAATTACTAGAATGCCTCTAGAGGCTCCATCTGAAGCTATATAATCAAATTTGTCAAAACGTTTTGGTGTGAAATTTCTGATATAAGTTGTGCCAAAGTGATCCATTTTTGTTTCTTGAAGGAATATGACAGAACAAGCACTCTTCTCAACTTTATCTCAAATCGACTTTCATTTGTCTGGATGATTTATACCCCTCACATTCCAACAAAGAATATTCTAGTTGCAATGGGATGTTCTCATTGAGAAACAAGAGCAAAGAAAAGCTGTAAACCATCATAAATAATATGACAGGTCAGGAGAACCAATTCCAAATGGTGACGGACCACGTAAAAGGTAGCCATAGTCATGAAGTGCGCGACAATAGAAAGATCCTAAACAGAAGAACCCTGTATAGTTCCTAGGCAAAGAGCATAGAGCAAAATAATCAAAACAAAACTATGGATATGGGACCATGATCTAACAACAAACAACAAATAATCGAGGCAAATAGAACTTTATTTATTAATAGGCATTAGATGCTACCACCATAAACTAAAGGCACAACCAAAATCTGTGAAGTATAAGCGACTAGGAACTAACATTACACAGACCAAAGGTGCATTAATAGGAAAGAAGGGCATCACTGAACCCAAAACACCAACTACCCGCCCGCCGCCCATATTGTATGCCTCAGTTGTCTTTTGATCCATCACACATATTGGATAAATTGCCCTAAAGAAGGGCCTCGGCTATGATCGCCTCAGACGTCATAGCACATTGTTCAATACCATAGCTTCTCAATGCCTCCAAGGGGATCAGACCAGGTATAGCATTGGCTGTTGGCAAAGGATCAAGCAAGGAGTTGGGGGTGCTACTGGAGACTGATCCTATTGTGGCAGTGGAGCCTGTCGCCTTCTTTTAAGAGGAGTATTTCCCAGCTACACATGTTGAAAACCATTATTTGTTTTACTGAGACGCGGACTTCTCCTTAGTGTTTTGTCCACTAAAGGAGTAGTGATCTTCTTACATCCAAAAGAGATTATGGACCTTGTTATCTTCCTAGGTGGACAAGGAGGGAGATTATTGGTATCTGGAGGCTAAATAACTAACTCTGAATCCCCAAACTCTATCTCTGCTATTGCACTATTAGACTATTCCTTCTACACACAATTCATTAAATCT
Source organism: Phragmites australis (assembly GCF_958298935.1). Lineage (NCBI taxonomy): Eukaryota > Viridiplantae > Streptophyta > Magnoliopsida > Poales > Poaceae > Phragmites > Phragmites australis. Next base: position 11,910,593 of record NC_084936.1, on the reverse strand, counting down.
TCTACTGTACCCAAGTTGATCTCAGCACTATTAGAAAGAATTTCAACACAATTTGCTTTGGGGGTGTCTATTGTCTCTAGAGCAAGCAAAGTCTGGTTAGAGATTGTAGGAGAAACAACAAACTGCGCCAGAGGGATAACAATACCTCAGGCCATACAGGTTTGTATGGGATGAAAGCTTGCCGAGCAGTGTTGCATATCACTTCCTCATTAATGTCTAGACACCTTGCTATCCTTTTCGTAGTAGTGTTACCATGAGGTGGATCAAGGCCCAACATTGTCTTTCTAATAACAATTGGTTGGAAAGCACTTACCCACGATGTTTTTAGACTACTAAGCTTTGGTGGCTACAAAGGCTTGTTTGACAAAAGGAGAGCCATGCAAGAAGCAGGTAGCACCATGGAGAAATGACAAAACTTTGCAAACTGCATTGGTTGAACCACCTCAGATCCAAAGAAAAAACCTGGGGTTGACGAAGTTGCATCACTTGAAGATGATGATTGGCTCTATTTATCAGAGGAAGGAGGTTGGAGAACAAACTCAATGGGAATATCTGGACCATGAGCCCTGAAGAATTGTCTAGTAGAACCAGAATCATTGAAGGATATCACATATTGTGGATTTTCTAGATGTTGTGGCAGTGGGATTGCCTTAGAACTAGGGACAAAATTATCAGCAGCATGTACTGCCGGATTCCATGGAGGCCAATTGTCATCTTCCTCTACCAAGTCATCCCCATCTTGCATGGGCTCAACATTCAGATTGACATCATTTTGATTGTCAATGTTTACAGCAGCACCCTACACATGATGCGAAATTGGTGCTTGAACTGGGTGTGCCATCGTAGGTGGCCAATGATGCAATAGTGGGTGTGGATCACCATCTGGCGGGGTAGGGTCTTCATCTTGCGTAAAATTATCAGGGAAGTGTTCATTGAGGATGTAGACCGGCACGACCAAGAACGACTATTACCACCAAGAATAGAACCCTGAGACACCACCAAGCTTCTAGGCACTCTCTATGGGGATATGACAAGGACCTTGACCAACACCCTTGATTTGTTTGTACCACTATTGTTCCACAAAAGCAATCTACCAAAAGGAGCAACAACTGCTTTGATATAATCCAAAGTTTGGTAATCCAAAGGAAATGCCAAAAACATAAGCCAACACATTCTAGTATAAGGGCAAACTCTCAAATTGCAACTGTCATCATGAGGAATAACTCTAATCTAATGAAGAGGTCCAAAAGGGATCGACCTTAGAAGCACTAAACCCTCTCTTTGAGCAGGAGAACCAAACTAAAGCAGACCAAGGCCTAGCGGAGAAAGAGAGGATGAAAGAACCTGATTTCATGATGGAGCTCCAAGAATTCAATGATATCCCCAAGGGCCTCATGAAGATGTTGTTCTTGTGGTTGAAGTTACAGGATAACAATATCGTATTCTTCATGGAGCATAATTGTAGCATAATCTGCACCTGACATCATGCTGACATGTCTCCTTTTTATGACCCTCCCCAAGATAATTTGAACATACCAAACTTGAAATAACCCGAATCTGAGGAAGCTGAAACTGATCCGCTAATTTGGGGCCCTAGAAATCCGGTCCTGCAGTCAAGTTGCATGCCTTATGAAACAGATTCATCCGTAGATTGTAAATCATCTTTGGCACTGAGATCCTAACGAAAATGATCCTTAGAAGCACGTATTGAACTGAGAGAAAAATCATGATCATGATGAAGATTCCCAAATTTTAATGGAGCATAGCCATGCTGGCCAAGCTGAGCAGAATCAAGATGAACAAAAAAAAGGACCCAATCCTTAAAGGAGGAGAAGAAAAAACAAGCATATGCTTCACTGTCGGAGAAGCCTGAATTAAATTGCTCGCAAAATAAACTCTTTTCTTCAGATTTTTTATGATTGGACAGGGAGGACTCAGACTTGGACTCTTGTTCCTTTGCTTGTATTAGACTGCTATCCATTCTTTGTCACACTCTTCATTCCAGATATGATGATCATGTTGCCATTGAGGACCCCAATTATTCCACAGGTAAAAGTATACATCAAATGCAGAACCAATGAACCTTTTCAGATCCTTATAAATGTAAAAACCAATTGCCTTTGATGCCACCAAAATCCGGTAATGCCGATCTCTAAGAAAAGTAACATGAAAACTAGGGGCATAACCACCCAAGCAAGATTGTAAAGCAAGACCAACTGATTCCTCAGTCAATCAGAAAGTGTAATGGCAAAAAAGTAACAAGAAGAAAGAAAGATCCAGCAAAAGAGGAGGAGGGGGTAGTGCACCACTAAACGAAAATGCTCTAGCACCTCACGTTGAAACTTTTGGCCATGAGAGAAATCAAACATGACTGCTAGGTCCAAATAGGAGCCCATGCTGCAGATCGATAAGATGAAAACCAGGGAGAAGGGTGTCACACCCGGTTTTTCACATGTATGCCAGAATCAATTTCATCATACATGCAGTGACATAATAAGTGATATACAGTTCTGTATCGAACAAAATAATTTTATTAAAATAGATACCAGTGTTTTCATGACAGCAGCGAAAGAACACAAAAGGACTCCTAAGGATCTTCTTGGCACACCACATGCAATCGACTGGGGGCAACGTGACCCAAAACGCTTCGTCTTCATATAGCCTTCAGCTTCCTTGATCTTGATGAGGTCTTTTCTAACTGAGCAACATTTATTATTGGAAATAGCAAGAGTACATATCATACTCCGCAAGTGTAGGAAAGTATGACATGGAGCTTAAGTCAAGAAAGGGTTAGACACCGGTTTATTGCACTAAGCAACCTTAACCTGTAACTCCTAGAATCAGGCATCCTATTTACTAAGTGTGAAGACACAACTTAAACAAGAAGAATAGCTCATCGGATTCCATCCGACTACCAAACTCACTAGATATTCCATATCCAGCTACGATAACTCACTAGGTAACCCCATTACCTGGCTACCTGACCATCCATACCAGAACCCTGAACCCAACTAATCAAGAAGAAGTCCAAGCTGCTCTTGATCATGATCATAGCTGATCGATTAGTTTTATACTCTGCAGAGTTTGCTCATCTTTCCTCATGGGTCGTGATTTCATCACCCACATTACCAGGTGACAGTCTCCATGTTGCCGTGCTGGCCAAGCACTTACACACTTCCGAGGTGTGCGCCAGGAGATCACTACAAGGCCTTTACAAAGCTCCCGTCAACCTGCAAGCACCCACTGAGGTTTCCACTGCTAACAGATGATTACATCGCTGCAGAAGCCCCCTCTTGTGCCACTCAACCGTTTAATGGTGCTCGCAAAACCGGAGGGGTGGCTAATTAATTAGCTAGGCCGTACCCATATAGGCCCTGTGGATGGTTGCGGTTTAGCTTGGTTACATGCTCTAAGAACTGGTCCTTAGGATCCCACACAGGAACAACTACAAATGTGCTGTGCAACACCACCTCAACTAACCATCCAGTTAGGATCCCTATACCATGTTACTACAAGATTACCATACCCAATTTTTGTTGCATAAACATTAGTAAAGATTAATATTTACCCTAACCATGACAACAACTAGCATATCTACCCTTCATTTCCCATGACTCATCAACGGTGACAAGGATAATCATACAAAATCTAGTAAACCCTAATCATGGGATTCCAAATTAGACAAGCATGCAAGAAGGATAAACAATTAATATAAAAGTCCTAAAATAGGTGCAAGATGTTCAAGGAAACTTGCCTGGCTATTGCTCAGTGATATTCGTAAACTCGGTTCTGGCATGTCTCGAAGTTTTGACTTTGCAGATCATCGATTTCCGAATTGTTGCTCGTGGAGATCCTTGTATTGCTTCGGAACATAGTCATCTACTCGCAGGAACAACCGACAAAAGAGAAAACACAGATAACTAACAACAGTACATCAAACAGAGGCATCAACTCATAAAAAAACTCTATGGTTGGATAGGATACGAGATTTTGGCGAATTCCCAGAGTGTTGCTTGGATTTGAATGAAATTTGCTGAACAAGATTTGAATAGATGATTCTATTTGAATAATAAGGGCTGGAACATAATTAACTATAGAAGGCATGGGCTAACATGTAAACATCCTAAATAGGAAAGTAAAGATTGAAATAAAGGATCTCTGGAGGGGTTATTTGGGATATTCACCAAGAGAGCGAGATCAGAGAGTAGAGTAGGGGAGTTTGGCATGGAGGAGTTGGCCGACGGTGGGCTCTCGGCGTCATCGATGAGGGAAAAGGCTCGGGGTTGACAGAGATGGTTCATACAGGGTCGCATCGCAGCCATGAACTCATGAAGGGCTCAGTTTGACCAGACGTATAGAAGGACATGCACACCGGCGAGTTGAAGGCGGTGAAGTGCACGATTAGATGGTGGTAGCAACAGCGATCACTGATGTTGATACTGGGCAACAATGGTGTTTCAACAAATCAAGGAGAGCACGGGCATAGAATGCGAGAAGACAAGCTTGGTTTTATGGTTGGTCTTGTCAGAGAAGTTCTGAGGTAGTGGCAAAAGAGAAACGGATGATCCTAGGTTCGGAGGTGACCGCGCACAGACACAACAAAGAAGACGTGCACGTTCTCGAAGATTGGTTGTGATATTCAAGAAAAGGTTTGTATAGAAATATTCATATTTTCTAGAACATGATTCTGCAGTGATGGTTTGGATAAGGCTTCACCTGAGAAGGAGATCGATCGGTTGGAACTTTGGTGAGATTACACGACGATGTTGGAACTTAGGATCGCGTTACTGGTGACATCACTGCAAATGCGAGGGAACCTTCATGTGGCTGCATAGAAGATGTGATGGGACACATCGTGACATAGTCGGTGCATCCAAATGGCTCCTGGATTGACGGGGAACGCGAATGCATTTTGGATGCCCGTGGAGAACACTCACAGACATGGGGGCAGCGGCGTAGCGACCACAAAATCATCAGCGTCGGTGATCTTCTGGCTGAACTAACTTTAGGGATTGTTGAGGATAACCAGGGGCACGTCTCTATCAAAGGGATCGATGATTGGATCTCCAGTTTGTCGGGGAATGTGGTTGATATTCTAGGTACGCAGAATGTGGTTGATGTCGAGAACGGGGGCTCTATTATAGCTTTTGCTAAACCAATTGTGGGAGGATGTAGAAGACTAGCAGGGGCACGTCTCGGCAAAAGGACTCGTGGATTTGACTGCTAGTTCACCGAGGAACGCGATCTGAACCCGCGCTGCATGCACAAAACTTCAGACTGGGCAGCGGGCACGGCGATCGTGGTCCCAGCGGTGTCGGGGATCTAATGGCTAAACAGGTTAGTGAGGGCGTGTGGGACATCTAGGGGCACGTGTTAGTCAAATGGCATGGCGATCCGACCTCTGATCGGTCGGGGAACGCAGATGTCATTCGGCGGTCACGATGCTGTCTGCGATGGCGACAGCCGTGGTTGCGTAGCGAGGGCTTTGGCCGGGCTGGGGGTTTGACTAAGGTTCACAAATGGCATCCATACAGGGGAAATGAGGAGGGGAAGGGGCTGGTTCGTTCCTCACCTTGCTGCGATGATCGGTGACGAAGAATTCATGGAGACGACGATGGCACCGGCGGCGGCGACACCGGTGGCACGATAGCGAACGGCGGTGGTGGCAATGGAGATCCAGGCGGCTTCTTTGTTCCTCTGTCCAAACGGTTTTGGGACATGGTGAGGAACGACCTGGGTCACATCTTGACAAAAGGTGAAGTAATTTGGATGGATGGATCGCTAGGAATGCGGATACCAACCGGCGATGACATGGTTGTCCGCGACGGCGAACGGTGCCTGGCAGGTTGGAGGTAGTGGCTAGGGTTTGGTGGACGTGGGAAAAGGGCAGGGGAGGGTGTGCTGGTCCCTTTTTATGGGGCTAGGGATGTCGGGCTGGTGAGCCAAGGTGGGATCCAAACCGGCCATGGCCCAGGCCCAAGTTGTGATCTGATTGCGCGACACTAATTCGCAGGCCTGTGTTCCAAGGATGATATCTCAATCGTTCGGACTCCAAATTAAACTTTTCTGGACTCTAAATCATAGTACTCAAAAAGATCTACATCTTTGGTATTCATGTTAATTTCTAGAAATTCCATATTGATTTCCAGAACTGCGCCACAAGTGAAACTATTTGAATTCAGACTTATCTGCATAACACTGATGTCGGGGGCCATAACTCCTAGATCCGTTATCCAAAAGGGGACTTCCATAGGTTCAAATCGAAGCTACCTACAACTTTGGTATTGTCAAGATTTGCATTTGAAGCCTTGTTGAACTCCGAAACTGCATGATAAGATGAGGGTGACGATGAGGAGTAACTGGTTGATAAGATGAGGGTGACGATGAGGAGTAACTGGTAGCCGGCTTCAATCGCCATTATGGCCATTTAAGCGGCGGTTTCCACTATGAATTGCTAAGAATTGAAAGGGGATATGGATGTCAATGCATCTTGATTGAGCACTAACTCGAGCTTTGTTGGCCAGCCTTGGTTGCCAGGAGAAAAGATAAAAACGTTTGGAAGTGGATGAAACGATCAGGTACATGCACATGCAAGAGAGCTGGTTTGGGTTGACTTTAGCGCACATGTGTGCCGTCATGCTAGCAATCCAACGTGATTCAAGGTTGATAGCTTGATGCTGGTTTGGAGCCACAGGCTAGAGAGAAAAATATTGAAGAAAAACAGTGCACGCTGGGTTGGATCAAAATGATGCGAGATGAGATTGTCCACGGAGGATTTTTATATAATGTGGGGAAAATGGAACAAGGATTTATCCAACTTTGAAATTCCTTATCCTATTCTAATATTTTATAAATACATTTATAATCACACTAAACAAATTCTTTTTAAACTCTAAACAAAATTTTGGAAAAGCTTTCAAATTCAGGAAAAATGTTATTTTATTGTTTTAAAATGCTCACAACACAAAATAGGAATTTTGGGGTGTGACAAAGGGCGAAGAGGGAAAAGTAGAAAACCAGGAAGATCTCCAGGAGAGAAACTCTAGGGTTAGCAGCCTAATCGCCAGAGCTCTCTCCATTCCTCCCCTTGCTGATGAGCATCGACCCCTATATAAGGAGGGGCCCTAAACCCCCAGGGGAGGAGAGAAACAATCCACGCATACACAATTCAAGGCAAGCAATACTAAGAACCTAGCAATTGGAGATATTCGACGACGTCAACCCTAGATTAGCCTAGATTCAATCCTCTCCATTGTAATAGGTCTAATTATATTTCTCATACTCAAGATAACCATTATACAACAACATCCACACATGACGTAGGGTATTACTCCAATCAGGGGCCCAAACCTGTATACATTGTGTGTCTTGTTTCCTGCTCGATCCATAATCTCGAAGGTACCCTTATTTAATTATGGATATATTGTCAGGCACTAATCTTCGACAGTTGGCACGCCAGGTAGGGGACTTCATCTATTTTTCAAGATCGATCAGTATGCATCCGCAACGTATTCTCTGACACCGCATTCTATGACCACTTCAAGTAGACGATAGTCATCTTCACATCTCCTCTTGCTGATTCTGAGATCACTTTTGGAACTACTGCTGGGATGATCAAGGTGGACTGATCCACATCGGTATCCTCGAATCCAACCCATTGGACGCATACCGTGCAGTGGGACACCTCGACTAGGTTCCTAAGGAGCCAAGCGTTCTTCAGTTCATAGACGCCAACAATGATGGTGACGGTCAGGAGAGTAGCGATGGCAACTCCATCAATGGCCAGAGAAGCCAAGCAGACCGATTCATGTTCATGGCTAGAGGAGTCGAGGGTTTACCCGCTGACCAAAACACAAAAGATCCAAATGCCGTGGTAAACAATGGTGCAAGAATCCCTGAGGATCCAACAGCGGCGACCGCCGACCAAAATACCGATATTGCTAGAGGATTACTGCTAGGGACATCTGCAGCCGGAGCCTTGCAGGTCTCTGACACCACCCGCCGTTGACAGACCACGGAGAGATGTGAAACTTGATATTCGATGTCGACTTGTTATGGAGATGTCTCTTGGTCAGGTAATGCTTCCACCGACAACGGTACAAGATCGGGGAACGGACTCCCTTGGAACAACAATCATGGGGAGACGTCAGCTCGACCACATTCAAGCCTTGGTAGTGGTATCTTCAGCACTCCGAAGGCCAACATCTAGGGTGCCCATCTAATCCTATGATCCTTCCCTGAGTTAGATCCGGTGAATCCCTAAACCTCAATGGTCAGCCAACTGATGACTATGCTTGATGCGGCTCAGAACCAGGCTACTCGATTGAACAACCCTAACGACTCTAGACACCCCAGCCGGTAAGGCACTACTTCGAGGAGTCACGAACGTGGACATCCCCGTGTAGTAGGATCGCAAATAGGAAGCTAGGGTGGTTGAGCTCGAGCACAACCTTGCAGGTCAAACTGCAGCTGCTCCATCGATAGGCGTAGGAATTATGAAGACTTTAGTAACCGCAGCCCTCATGATAGGTGAGACTTATGAGAGGTGATCAAAGGATATGCCTCCCTCTTTGCCTCCTGCTATTGCTAACCTTTTGCAGGAGTATGCTGATGTGTTTCCAAGTGAAATACCCCCGGGACTGCCACCTTTGAGAGGAATTGAGCATCAAATTGACTTGATTCCGGGAGCTACTTTGCCAAACCGAGCTGCATATAGGACCAACCCAGAAGAGACTAAGGAGATTCAACGACAAGTCCAAGATTTATTGGACCGAGGGTACGTACGAGAAAGTCTTAGTCCATGTGCTGTTCCTGTTATTTTGGTTCCTAAGAAAGATGGTAGTTGGCGAATGTGTGTTGATTGTAGAGCCATTAATAATATCACAATTAGGTATCGTCATCCTATTCCTAGGCTAGACGACATGCTTGATGAGTTGAGTGGTGCTATAATTTTCACTAAAATTGACTTGCGGAGTGGATACCACCAAATTAGAATGAAACTTGGAGATGAATGGAAGACCGCATTTAAGACTAAGTTTGGGTTGTATGAGTGGTTAGTGATGCCTTTTGGGTTAACTAATGCACCTAGTACCTTCATGCGATTAATGAACGAAGTTTTACGTGCTTTTATTGGAAAATTTATGGTGGTTTATTTTGATGATATCTTGATTTATAGCAAGTCACATGATCTACATTTTGATCACATACGTGCTGTTTTTAATACTTTAAGAGATGCACGTTTGTTTGGTAACCTTGAGAAGTGCACATTTTGCACCGATCGAGTTGCGTTTCTTGGTTATGTTGTGACACCACAGGGAATTGAGGTGGATGAGGCAAAGATTGAAGCCATCCAAAGCTGGCCGACGCCTACTACTGTGTCACAGGTGCGGAGCTTCCATGGCCTTGCTGGATTCTATCGTCGTTTTGTACGGGATTTCAGTACCATTGCCGCACCATTGAATGAATTGACAAAGAAAGGAGTGCCTTTCCAATGGGGTCCTGCACAAGTGAAGGCATTCAACCTTTTGAAAGAGAAGCTCACTCAAGCACCACTACTCCAACTCCCTGATTTTGGTAAGACTTTTGAAATTGAATGTGATGCTAGCGGAATTGGGATAGGTGGTGTATTGATTCAAGAAGGTAAGCCTGTTGCATATTTTAGTGAGAAATTAAATGGACCTAGTCTTAATTACTCTACTTATGATAAGGAATTATATGCTTTAGTTCGTGTTCTTGAAACATGGCAACATTATTTATGGCCCAAGGAATTTGTTATACATTCGGATCATGAATCACTTAAACATATTAGAAGTCAAGCAAAATTGAATAGACGTCATGCTAAATGGGTAGAATTTGTTGAGTCATTTCCTTATGTGATTAAACACAAGAAAGGTAAAGAAAATGTCATTGTTGATGCCTTATCTAGACGATATACCATGTTGTCCCAATTGGATCATAGAATTTTCGGTTTGGAGACAATAAAAGATTTGTATGCTACTGATTTGGACTTTAAAGAAGTGATAGAACATTGTAAAGAAGGAAGAGAATAGAATAAATATGTGTTGAATGATGGTTTGCTCTATCGTGCTAATAAGCTATGCGTTCCACCTAGCTCTGTTCGTCTTTTGTTGTTGCAGGAGGCACATGGAGGAGGTTTGATGGCGCATTTTGGAGCAAAGAAGACCGAAGATGTGCTAGCCGCCCACTTCTTTTGGCCAAAGATGAGACGTGACGTCGAGCGCTACGTGTCACGCTGCACTACTTGCAATAAAGCTAAGTCTCGCTTAAATCCACATGGTCTTTATATGCCTCTTCCTGTTCCTAGTGTACCTTGGGAGGATATTTCTATGGACTTTATTTTAGGGTTGCCTAGAACAAAGAAGGGGAGGGATAGTATTTTTGTGGTTGTGGATCGTTTTTCAAAAATGGCACATTTTATACCTTGTCACAAGAGCGATGATGCTACAAACATAGCTGATTTGTTTTTCAGGGAAATTATTCGCCTACATGGAGTGCCCAATACCATTGTCTCAGATCGCGATGCGAAATTTTTGAGTCACTTTTGGAGGTCACTTTGGAATAAATTGGGAACGAAGCTACTGTTTTCTACTACATGTCATCCCCAAACCGATGGACAAACGGAGGTCGTTAACCGCACGTTATCTATCATGTTGCGGGCTGTTTTGAAGAAAAACTTGAAGTTGTGGGAAGAGTGTTTACCTCATATAGAGTTTGCTTACAACAGGTCCGTCCACTCCACCACCAAGGTAAGTCCGTTTCAGGTTGTATATGGTTTTAATCCACGTGCTCCTATTGATTTGCTACCTTTGCCTACTTCTGAAAAGTTGAATTTTGATGCTAAGACACGTGCTGAACTGATTCTTAAAATGCATGAATTAACTAAAGAAAATATTGAGAAGATGAATGAAAAATATCGTGCTTATGGCAGCCAGGGTAGGAAACATTTAACTTTTGAACCGGGTGATCTTGTTTGGTTACACTTGCGTAAAGTTCATTTTCCCGAGTTGAGGAAATCTAAATTGACGCCTCGAGCTGATGGTCCTTTTAAAATACTCGAGAAGATTAATGATAATGCATATAAGCTTGAGTTGCCTGCAGATTTCGGGGTTAGTCCCACATTTAACGTTTCAGACTTAAAGCCGTATGTGGGAGAAGAAGATGAGATTGAGTCGAGGACGACTCCAATTCAAGAGGGGGAGGATGATGAGGACATCACTCCTTCGGTTACACACACCACAAATATTCATCCTCCCGCTACTGTAATTGAAGGTCCTTTGACAAGAGCTCGTGCACGAGAACTTAATTATCAGGTGAACTCGTTCCTCGCTGTCCATACAAATGTTTCTAAGGATTGGATGCTACTAACTTATTGCGATGATTTTATTATCCTTAGGAACCTGAGAGAAGATCCATATAAGCACAAGTGTAACTGGAGGGCTACCGCGCATAAATCCAGTTCTATCCCCAAGATCAATTCGGAATCGGAATTACAGACAGCACCAAATTCAAACGACCATAACTCTTGAGTCCGAAAGGTGGTCGAGGCCCATGAGTACTTGTTGGAAAGGTCGCGGAGTCTACTTTCATATGGATCCGACCTCATCTCCAAATACCTTCTGTGCTGTCCGGAATCGGCAAAACAAGTCGCGTCGCTCTTCCAGTCCAAATCAGTTTGGGCCTTGGGCCTTGTAATTGAGTTGTATTCGAGCTCCATCAGTTGTGGCCGAATCCTTTCTTCTCCTAGCTTATAAATAGATAGCCGCCCCCCTCTTCTAGGGTTTGGGTTTTGCTTAGATTACAACTAGACAATTAGTCAGTTTTTCGCCGTTCATCGGTTTGTGGAACCCCAATTCGTGTGCTTCATCTTTATTAGCAATTCAGATTGCATCTTCCTTGTTCTTGTGAGTTGCTTCGATTGCTTGCAGGAACAATAACCCTCGTGGTAAGGTCGATCGCGTGCGAGCGTGGTTGATAACGACAGTCGTGCGGGTGTAACGAATTGCGAGGTGACAATCTGCGGGTTGAAAGCCTCCAAGCGTCAACGTCCTCACAACGAAATCAATCGAACCTATCGGAAGATCGGGCCGCTGTTCTCATCAAGACATACCTTCAACAACATGAATATCACAACAAAAAAGGATTTACAAGTTACAAGCTTTCACGTCGAGACATAAAACAAGTGACAAGGTTTCAACTAGCATTGACTTACAAACATCGCAGTGGAAAACAAAATAACAACCTAAGAAACAAAACTAGTGGTGCCATCTACCTACAAGGCAACCGACTGGGGGCTAGAGTAGCCAGCACCTAACAGCCACCTAAAAAGAAAATAAGCAGCGTGAGTACGAAGGTACTCGCAAGACTTAATCCATATTGGGCACATATAAATAGCCCGACTCCAAGGATTATACATTTGAATGTTAGCAAGAAAGCTGTCACATGGTTAAGTAACTTCATAAGCGAAAGAAAATTTTGACATAAACATATGAGCATCTACGCTAGAATACCTAAACCAAAACTATCCTGTAATCGATAACTTGAACATAAATATAACTAGAACCAATATAAACATAAGTGTAAGACATAACCATATCCACCATGCCCCAACATACCAAACCACATCATATCATCCCATATTCGTGACTCTACGACCGATGCAAATGGACAGAAGCGTGCTTGATAACCGAGAGCGCGGCAATTCGAATTGATTTTACACCCTGCAGGGGGTACTCCTGGATCCACAAGATTCAAGGACCATTTGGGTTGCACGATCAGCTAAAGTCCATGCAAGGGGGTACTCGTGTTAACCTTTTCCAATAAGCCTCAACCGTTTGATCATACGCCAATAGGTGCGGGGGTCATCCAGAACTACTCCCAGAGTAAACTGGATTCCCCAATCAGCCTCTCATGCCCGACACCATCGACTCGCATGCCAAAAAGCCACAGCTACAAAGGTATTCGGTTCACCCATCCCATATACGGGTATGTGGCAAGTACAGAAAAGTGCTAAAGCTAGCTGCACCGACGGACGGTGCTTAAACGATTTAAACAGTTTACGACATCTAGGATTCTCTCCCGAACTACCCCGAGGAACTCCTTCGGGGCAGATGATACCCCTAGCACCGCCCACATCTCACCTCATTCTCACAACTCATCCAACCAACATCATCAACCAAATTTTGCAATCATTGTGATAGTAATTACCGCCTATGCTCGTGAACAATGAAATATTTCACTGCTCGACTTCTGCCGATGACCTATGCATTGCTAAGCATCAGGAGCAACCTTTATGTTAGATAGCGTCATTTTAAACCCAGGTTACAAGAATACAGATAATAAACAATTCAAGGCGGGGGAAATAATGCATCAAAATAGGCTCTACCCATGGAACATGACATCGACTCACTAACATGCAAACATACATAAAGCATAATTTATCAATTGAGACGACACATGATCCAAAATAATAGGTGCAGTATGCTTAGATACTTGCCTTGTATAGCGAAAATAGCCCTATTAGATCATGATTGTGATTTTGATGAATAATAATAACATAGTCAATGTGACTAACATGTTTGTCAAGAATATATGTTAGTAGGCCTCATGGATGCAATACATGAAGAAGCCATCACAATTGGGACAAAGTTGGACTAAATTTGAGAAATCTCAGGAAGATTTGCCTCATTGGATGGTCCGGTGCTCGGGGTGTTTAACTCACCGGAGCATATTTGACAAAGGGGAGAGGATCCTAAAGATCTTATCAGAAGGTCCGGTGATCAGAGAAGATACACAGTGGAGTATTTTGTCCAGAGAAGGTTACATTCACTGAAGTTGAATATTAAAGTATCGGATGATACAGTGATCAATGTGTTGCACACACCGGACAATGAACAATGCAGAGAGGCAGAACAAAGTTCAACACATCAGATGGTCCGGTGATGAAGGATGTGCACACAAGAGTATTATTTCCAAAGAGGGTTGCATTGGCTCGGTTGACTGAAGTCAACTCACTGGATAGTCCAATGATGAAGTGATGTGCACAGATGCTTTCACCGGAGCAATTTACACATAGAAGAAGGAAGGGCTCGGATGGCTCAGGATAACTCACTGGATAGTCTGGTGATGGAGATAAAGTATACACCATAGTGTCGTGATCGGGTGCCGACCGGAAGCATATCTTTTGTGGAGCTCCAACATGGACTAGGGGTGGCATTCATGCCATCGATATCGATACCATGGGAAAAAAATCCTTATGACGAGTTTGCTCTCTCTACCTTATTTATGTTTCCGCATTTACATTCTTTCAATTTACCTTCTCAGATAGGTTGTAAGCGTTTTGATCGGTAGATTAGACGCACTAGATAAATCTAGAGTACATCTAGATAGAATTTGATATAGTTTATCTTGTGTTATTTTTGGAGCCGAAATAGTTCTAAGTATCCTAATTCACCCCCCTCTTAGGATGCGGCATTTGAGCCTTAGGCCGTGCTTGTTTGAGCTTCTGCTTTTGAGCTTTTCTGAAAAGCTGTGCTTTTGGCTTGTCTGAAAAGCTGCTTTTGGAAATAGGTTGTTGGCTTCTACAATAAATTTTTGGCTTCTCAGCACATAGCTTCTCAGAGAAGCACATCTCAGCGAGCTTCTCAGCTTTAGTTCATTTTCCTCAGAAGCAGGCTTCTGGCTTCTCCAGAAGTCACTTCTCCAGAACCTCGTCTGTTCTAACTTCTGGCTTCTGGCTTCTGCCAGTAGCAGAAGCAGAACCAGAAGCAGCAAACAAACACGGCCTTAGTCTCATTGTGATCAGTTAGGCTCACCCATAGTGCTCCACTTTTTGATAGCACAAACTTCCCTCAGTGGAAAATCCTAGTGACTTGTTATTTGCAAGCCCGAGGGTTAGGTGTTTGGAGAGTCATCGAGGAAGGGATGAGACCTCGCATCACCAAAAAAAGACAATTAGATGCATTGGCCAAGAGTATCCTTTTATCATCTATATGTGTTGATACATTTAATCGTGTTTATTCTCTCACCAATGCACATGATATTTGGATTAGTCTCATTGAAATACATGAAGGCACAAAGGATGTGCGCAATGCGAAATACCATATGCTTGTTACTAATCTCAATGGCATCAAGCAAGTACCCCATGAAAGTGCTAATGACATGTACTCACGTTTGGATATCCTTGTCAATGAGATCAATGGGTTAAGTTTAACACCAATTGAAGATGATCAAGTGCTGAGAAAAATACTTCAAGCTATTCTTCCAAAGTACAAGTTGATAGTCTCCATCATCTATGACAACAATGACATTAATAAGATGAATCCAAGTCAAGTGCTCGGTAAGGTCACCCCATGAGATGACAATGAACATGGGGTGAAAGCTTCTTCCTCATCCGACACAAAGAACCTTGCTCTCACAAGCAAGAAAGCTCAATGCCAACATATGAAGGTAAGGATGAGGAGAAAGGAGCAAGGGTCAAGCTTAAGTGAAGATGACGGAGATGAAGATGAAGAGAGCTATGAAGAGGATGATAAAAGCACCTCAAGTGATAAAGAGATGGATCCCGAAGTGGCAAAGCTCTTCTCGAAGTTAGAGAAGAACATAAAGAAGATCAATGCCAAGGTTGATCATCCTACTCCATTGAAGACTTGGTCAACATAATTGATCATATCAAGAAGGAAAAGAAGAAGACCAAGAACAAGAGGAAAACAAAGGGAAGAGCCACGGTATTTCCAAGCATAGGAAGATGGGTGAGCGACAATGAAGAGTCAAGCTCAAGTGATGAAAGCTTCACCATCCTTCCCTCCAAGAAAAGCTATTCCTCAAGGTCGTCATCACACAAGTCGTTATCGTGCAAGTCATCTCACAAGTGCCTTATCGCCAAAGGTATGGATAGTGATGTAAGTGATGATGAATCCGATGAGGATTCTCCTTCCTATGATGAACTCATTCATTTGATCAATGAGAAATAAAGGGCCCTTAAAAAACAACGAAAAGAGCTTAAAAAATTCAATGCACTTAAGGACATTCATGCTACCTTTGTTTATAATTACAAACAATTATTGAGTAAATTCAATTCACTAAACAATGAGAATGATGAGCTTAAGGCTAAATTTGAGTGCGTTGAATATCAAACTAAGGTCCCTTTGAAGCAATCTACCTCTCTATTTAATTTCAAACCTAAGGTAGATGCTTCTACTTCTTGTGATGATTTAATTGCTTTATCTAGATCACCGTTTTGCAATGAGATTTGTGTTAAGAATATTGTTGTAGAATCATCTAACAACCTCATTGCACAAGAGAATGATGAGCTTAAGCAAGAAGTGGAGAAGCTCAAGAAGAACTTGGCGAGTTTAAAGGGCAAAGGACATGTCCAACTTCCTCAAGATAATCGTGCTTTCATGGTGAAGAAGCTTGTGGAGGGGTCCACCGTGACATGCTTCTAATACCATCAAGAAGGCCACAAGTCCTTCCAATGCAAACAAGTGAAGAAGGAGATGAAGGAGAAAAAGAAGAAGATGAACCTCTCGAACAAGACCTCCAACCTCTACGCCAAGTCCAACTACAAGATCAAGACCAAGACAAACCACTACAAGCTCAAGAAGAAGGATAATGGCAAGGTGGTTGCACACATAGTTGGGAGAAAGGATTGGAGGTGGAACCAACCCATTTGGGTGCCAAGGAAGTCATCACCAACATGAAGGGGCCCCAATCGGTTTGGGTTCCAAAGAAGACTTGAAGCTCGAAGTGGCTATGGGGATTTAGAGGCTTAGCTTACAAAATGAAGTGAAGATTCAAGCAAAGAAGCCAAGTATACAAAATGGGCACATTGATGAAGATCATGATCATCACATAGCCAAATCCTTATCCAAAGGTAAAAGAGGTAAGTATAGCTAGATTTTTGTTCATGTGTTTTGTTTTGCGTCTAGCTCATTTGCCTTGTCTAGGATTGCATATGCCTATTTCAATTTATTGTAACTCCTAATGTAGGTTCTCATATGGTAGATTGCTTGTGTTTATCTCTAACCCATGAGCAACCTACATAGTTTATCAGTTGTAGGTTCTTTACATGGCACTAGTTTTTATAGTTTGTATCGTTTATGTGCCATGATCCAATCTATAGTATAAATTCTTATTGTTATCAATAAAAAGTGCATATATATATCTCACAAGTATTCAACACTTGCTTGCACATATTTAGGGGGAGTATATTCTATAGGTTGTGATTTTGAGACTAACATGTGTTTCTAGTGATATCTTTTGTAGTCTCATGGAGCAATCAACATGTTCCCGGAGATACGCAATGCTTCAATTGGTATCATTATCAAATGTCTTATTCATTTAAGCTACCTACATGCATAATATAGCTTAAACTTCCTATTTCGACATATTATCTAGTTGCGCATATGTTTCTTTCTCATTGTATGTATGCACACATATAGGGGGAGTTTAGACTATATTATGCGAGTTTCATAAATTATAATCCATGTGCTTTCATAGCCTACAATTGGTATCTTTCATTTTTAGTGATATCCATACAATTGGTATCTTTTTATTGGATCATGATTTGTGAAGCTCTCTCTCATGTGCTCTAATATTTTTCCCTTAAGTTCAACATATGTTTATAGCCTTTTTTGGGAGATTATTAATAAAGGGGGAGAATTTAATGCCGAAGTCGACAAAGAGGGAGAAGAAAAGATGGCAGGTGCCTAGATTGACAAAAGAGAAGCTCTTGCATAAGTCGTTCAAGAGAGATAGTGGCAATGGAGAAAATGAGAGCCACAATAAAGGGGGACTAAGTGGTAAGAACATGCATCTAAATAATGTGGTATAAATTTATGCTCGCTTATGATCTTTACATTTGGTATCATTTATTATTTTCCACTTTTTTTGGTCGTATTGTCATCAATCACCAAAAAGGAGGAGATTGTAGGGAAAATGGCCTTATTAGACCATGATTGTGATTTTGGTGATTAATGATAACATAGTTAATGGGACTGACATGTTTATCAAGAATATATGTTAGTAGGTCTCATGGATGCAATGCATGAAGAAGCCACTGCAGCTGGGACAAAATTGGAGAAATCCCAGGAAGATTTGCCTCATCGGATGGTTCGGTGCTCTGGGTGTTGAACTCACCGAAGCATATTTGACAAAGGGGAGAGAGGCCTGAAGACCTCACCGGAAGGTCCGGTGATCAGAGAAGATACACACCGGAGCATTTTGTCCAGAGAAGGTTGCAGCCATTGAAGTTGAAGATCAAAGCACCGGATGGTACAGTGATCAATGTGTTGCACACACCGGATAATAAATAGTGCACAGAAGCAGAACAAAGTTCAACGCATCAGATGGTCTGGTGATGAAGGATGTGCACACCGGAGCATTATTTCTACAGAGGGTTGCATTAGCTCGGTTGATTTAAGTGAACTCACTAGATAGTCCGGTGATGAAGTGATGTGCACCGGATACTTTCACTAGAGCAATTTACATAGAGAAGAAGGAAATGCTTGGATGTCTCAAGATAACTCACCGAATAGTCCGGTGATGCAGATGAAGTATATACCATAGTGTCTGGTGTTCACAGAGGCTTAGGTGTGGTTCTAACGGCTAGTTTCTGAGAGTGTACTCACCGGATGATCCGGTGTTAGTAGTATTGTTCTCATCAGATCATCTGGTATTAACAACTTTCCTAAGCCATTGGGTTCATAGATAGAGCATGGGTTTTAGACTATAAATACCACTCCACTCAGTCATTTGAAGGTGTGATATACTGCTGGAGTCTAGAGGAAGCTCATACACACTTGAGAAGACATCCAAGCCACCAAGGTGCTTAATGTGATTATCTAAGGAAATTAAGCACAAGATTAGTAAGTAATTCGTGCTTATAGGCTTAAAGAGAGTGTTGCTAGGTGATTGTACTAGAGAGTTGATCAAGGAGTGATCCAACCTTGTACCAAGTGTTACACCGGTACCTTGAAGTCTTGGTGACTCGCTGGCAAGCTTGTTGACCCTTCAACTTGGTGTGGAGCGGTGACAAGACATGTGTACGGGGACGTGGATACCCTTGCCTTGGTGGCTCAAGCTTTGAAGTGATCACGATGACAAAGGACCAGAAGAGAGGCTTGTGGTGAGGCATTGCCTTGGTGGCTTGGTGGTTCATCCAGGTTGACACCTTGTCTATGTGACTTGGTGGCTCAATAGCTGTGACCGGATGCCGATCGGGAGCATATCATTGGTTGAGCTCCAATGTGGACTAGGGGTAGTATTCATGCCATCGATACTACGAGAAAAAAAAATTCTTGTACTGACTTTGCTCTCTCTACCTTATTTATGTTTCCGTATTTACATTCTTGCAATTTACCTTCTTAGATAGGTTGCAAGTGTTTTGATTGGTAGAGTAGACACACAAAATAAACCTATAGCACATTTAGATAGAATTTGATATTGGTTTATCTTGTGTTGTTTTTTAGCCAAAATAATTCTAAGTGCCTTAATTCAACACTCTCTTAGGACGTCACCGAACCCTTCACCTTGCTACTTTTCTTCAATTCAGGTTTAATGACAAACCTCCTCATGATAACCCGCTACTCTCCGGTTCGACGATCTCTAAAGAAAATAATCCATCACAATGAGCATGGCGAAATACTACAAAATATGCTTTATAATACATGAAAATATTTTTTTCATAGTTAGAACAAGTCATAAGAAAACTAGCAAAACTAGTTTCACCAATTTTGGACTCATAAAGAATTAACAATGAATTAATGAAGCCTTAACCTAATTAATTTATCTTAGAATTTTAAATTAATTGTTTTATGGATTGGGACATTTTTAATAGGTAGATGTCGTTATTATAAAACCAAAAAAATAGTTTCATAATTTTTGGAGCTACAGAGAATTTATTATGAATTTTACAATTTTTAGTAAATAGTGAATTGTACTGAAACGGTTATGTCTGAGTTAACTACGGTCAGATTGCTAACATGGGCGGTCAGACTGCTGAGAGTGGTGGTGGGACTGTGGAAAAATGTGGTCATACCGCGTGCAGAGAGATTTGGGGTATGGTGGTCAAACCGGACCCTTGGGCGGTTCGACTCCTGGAATGACAGTTAGACCACTGTGCTCGGCCGGGTACACTTGGTGAGCTCACTAGCGATGATTCTGGTGATGCCTTTGGCCAAGGCCGGCACCTAAACGCTTTATGCGACGAGAAAAACCTATTTTAGGTGGTTTGAGTGACATTCATGGGGCCAAAAGCTAGGGCCCTATGGATCAACATCCGTGGCTAGGGAGCTAAGTTCTATTGCTATAGGGAGTGGAAGAACTAAGGGAAACAAAGAGAAAATGGCTTGGAGAGATTCATCTTGGTGTGGAGAAGCTTGCATGTAGGTTGGCCGGCTTCAGGGAAGCTCCAATGTGTGGATCCCCTCCGGGGTGCCTCGACCGGCCTAGATGTGGAAGAAGAGCTTCGAGCTTGCTCCGGCGAAGGGGTTGCTTGGTGATGAGCTCGGGGACAACATGGGGGACTCATGGGCAATCTCCTCCTTTGGTCATCGGCCTCTGTTGAGCTCGGGTGGGGACCTCCTCTTCTCTTCCTCCTTATCTCTTCTCTCTCTCTTCTCTCTCTCTTTTCTCTCTCTTTCACTCGGTGGGGAGAAAGGAAACGGTGGGTGGACGGATATGTGATGGTCGAGGGCTTAAGTGGAGGTTTTGTGTACTGGCAGTTGAACCGCAAGGTGGCTCAGTCAGATTGCCAGGGAGCATATACTCTTAGAGTTCTGCATGCCACTGGCAGTCAGACTGGCGGTAGCTCGGTTGGACCATTGGGGGGGGGGGGTTTCTTCCCGGATTTTTTAAAAAGGTTTGGGGAATTTGGGGGTTTTGGGTATGATTTAGGTTTTGAAGATGATTAGGGAGGCCCAACATACATTTTCGAAATGTTTTAAATATTTAAAACATGATTTTAAAACACTATAATGCTTATGCATGCTCCGCGACCGAATTAAGATTTTTGGGCTGTGACACCTTCGAGCACCCGGGATCGGAAGGCAATTTCCATCAGCTGAACCAAGGTATGGATGAATCTCTTTGGGACTTCATCTGGAGGTTTAGCGATAGGCATAATATGATCTCGGATATCTCCGTTGAGTCGATCATGATCTCATTCAAGAGGGATGTCAAGGACAGAGATCTAGTCAAGAAATTGGCCACCCGGATAATCTAGATAGTCAAGGAACTCTTTAAGATGACCGACAAGTTTGCGAAGCGTGCTGAAGCCCAAGAACACTCCAAAAACCTTTAGACAAGCCCGAGGCTTCAAAGAACGGGGGGACGAAGAGCAAATATGATGACAATAATATGGGTCCGGAGATTAACCTGGCTCTAACTGGGCCTCCCCAATATCTCAAGTGGTCAGTGGTTTTGATCACCTTCGATCAAGCCAACCACCCCAGTCGTGATTCCACACCCAAGTCAGTACCGGGTTGTAGTCTAGCCTACTATCCTCAACATCAAGGTTTTTCAAACATTGGTCGACGGGGGAATCTCGCTCACCCTCATCTTCGCTAAGATGTTAGAAAAGATGGGAATCCCAAGGTCGAAGTTCAAGGTAGGAGTTGAGCCTTTCCATGGTATAACTCCAAACTCATCAACCATCCCTCTTGGTCAGATCAAGTTACTTGTCACGTTTGGCATGCCCAATAGCTTCCGTATAGATTAGCTGACCTTTGATGTTGCGAACTTTGAGATGGCGTACAATGTTCCTATGCTGCCTAATGCTGGGAAAATTCATGGCCGTGATGCATTATGCTTACCACGCGCTCAAAATCCCAGGTCTTAAAGGGGTCATAACCGTCAAGGGAGATGAATGTGCAGCGGTCAAAGGCGACAAGTAGAGCTTGGAGATGGTTGAGCACTTCTACCACGAGGTAGTCAAGAGTCTAAGCATCAAAGGTGTCAAGCCACCACCAAGGGCAAGGACAGTGCCAAGGACTCCAAGCTTGTGAGTGTCACCGATACTTCCAAGTCTGATTACTCTGCCAAGGGTGAGATCAACAATGGTGCAATGGACAAGAAGACTGATGGTGGTATCAAGACAGTGCCCATCGACCCGTTTGAGCCAGCCACGACGGTTAATATAGGGGCCAACTTTGACCTCAAATAGGAACTCGAGCTCATCACTTTCATCTAGGCAAACCAAGATATGTTCACATGGCAACCGTCCGATATGCCCGAAGGCCCTAGGGAGGTGATCGAGCATCGACTAGCTATGAACCCGATGCTGAACTTGTGGTGTAGAAGCAGTGAAGATTTGCAGAGGACATAGAGCAAGACATCCAGGAGGAGGTCAAAAAACTCCTAAGGCTATCTCCAGCAGCTACCTCAAATTTTCATCCTCAAAAATACTATTACAGCATCCTCATCACTATTACAGCATCCCCTATCACTATTACAGCATCCCTTATTTTTTCACCTCCAGCAGCTACCTTATTTTCTACCTTCTACTCCTTTTTTCTCTCTCCGGATCCGCTGTCAGCCTTTGTGAACAGTACTGCTACAATAAAAGACATTGTTTTCTTCCTACAGGCTCACTGTCAGTCTCTGTGAGCAGTGCTGCTACAGTGTTTACGGGTTGTATAGTAGTTCCGCAGATTTGCTGGTTTGTTTTCTCTCTCTGCAGTACTGTAGCGCACTGTAGCACCGGGGACCGATTCTGATGAAGTTGCTACAGTACCCGTAAATCACTGTAGCAGCCGGATCTGCAGAAATGCCTCCTCTGCTGGAGATGGCCTAAAGGCAAGCTTCATTCATGAGGTTCGTCATCCCATGTGGCTCGCGAATCCTATCCTCGTGAAGAAGGCCAATGGTAAGTGGAGGATTTTTTTTACTTTACCGACCTAAACAAAACTTGTCCTAAGGATCCTTTCCCTCTTCCTCATATCAACCAGAATATTGACTCTACAGCGGGTTGTGCATTGCTATGTTTCTAGATGCCTAGTTGGCATATAACCAAATTAGCATGAGAAAAAAAGATGAAGAAAAAATCAATTTTATTACTCCTTTTGGTATATATTGCTATGTAAAGATGCTTTTTAGTTTGAAGAGTGTTGGTGATACTTATCAATGATGTATTCAAAATTATTTACAGTCCCAGATCAAACGTAATGTTGAAGCGTATGTCGATTATATTGTAATCAAATCTAGAACCAAAGATGCATTGATTTGATATCAAAGAAACATTTGACAACCTCAGGAAGTATTGTATGATATTTAATCCTAAGAAGTGCACGTTCGGCGTTCTGTCCTGCAAGCTTTGCGTTTTCCTAGTATCAAGTCGAGGCATTGAGGCCAACCTGTGTAAAATCAAAGCTCTCGACTAGATGCGGTAACCTCAAACACTGAAGTAGGTTCAAAAGTTGACAGGATGCATAACAGCCCTTGGTCGATTCATCTCCAAGATGGGCAAGCGAGTGATGCCTTTTTTCAAGTTGCTGAAGAAGCATGCCGGTTTGACTAGACAGAAGAAGTGGAGAAGGCTTGTCAAGACTTGAAAAGGTATTTGTCGTCTCCGTTAATTCTAACCCCGCCTAACTATAAGCACGATCCTAGTGGTCGAATGAGAATGTCCCGAGAAAAAGGCCAAGATCCAGAAGACAATTTACTACATGAGCGAAGTCCTACATAATGCTAAGCTATGATACCCACAAGTACAGAAGTTGCTCTATACAGTACTAATGACTTTCCTGAAGTTACAACACTATATCCAAGTGCACAAGGTCATCGTCGTGATGACATATCCGTTGAAGGATATTATATTCAATACGGAGGCTGTTGGGCGAATCGCACAATGGGTGGTCGAACTCAACGAATTTGATGTGGACTATGCACAACGTACAAGCGTTAAGTCGGGAATACTAGCATAATTCATCGCCGAATGGACAAATGTTGAAGAAACAAAACTAAATGTGGTCAAGGACCATTGGACGCTTTCCTTCGATGGATCGCTCAGGCTCCAAGGCTCGGGGACTGGCATTGTACTCAAATCTCCAACGGGCGATGAACTCAGGTATGTCATTCAGAATTTAAAGCTTGTAACAATGTTGCAGAATACGAGGGACCGGTAAACGGGCTACCCAAAGCTGCGTCACTTGGAATCAAGCAATTATTTATGAAAGGGGACTCACAACTAGTCATAAACCAAGTGCAAAAGGAGTACTAGTGTTTGGATGACAACATGACAGCTTATCTAAACGAGGTACGGAAGCTTGAGGAAAAGTTCAAAGGGTTGGAAGTCACGCACATCAGGAGAGGTGATAACTCCACCGTTGATGAACTCGCCAGGCTTGCTTCGTCTCATTCACCAACACCTATGGGAGTCTTCATCAAGGAACTCCTTAAACCATCTGTCTCGACAACCTCGAGTACAGATGTTGTCCAACTCAACCAGTAGTCTGGTCAGGTTAGTGAGGCAGAATCCATAGACACGGAAGTTGCACTACTCGAATGTGAGTCGATTGGGATGATGCCGTTCTGAGCCTATCTCGAGGGTCGAGAAATCCCTAATGATGATGCATCTGTAGAGAAAACTATTCGTAAGTCTAAGCTATATGCTTTGGTGGATAGCAAGCTCTACCAAAAGGGGAGTAACAGAATCTTGATTGAAGTGCATCACTCAGAAAGAGGGCAACAAAATATTGCTCGACATCCATGGAGGCACATGTGGTAATCATGCATCGTACAGCACCTTGGTCAAAAATGTTTTTTTGCCAAGGATTCTATTGGCCAACTGCCCTCCAGGATGCTTGCGAGCTGGTCAAAAAGTGCAGCAGCCAATTTTTTGGAAGGTAAACAATTCCTCTTCTTATCCTTTTCTCGATCTAGGGCTTGGATATCCTGTGACCATTCTCAAGGGCTCAAGGTAGTTATAAGTTCCTATTCATAGCTATCAACACTGTCTGTACGTGGATCGAGGCCGAACCCGTAGGAAAGATAACTTCAGAAGCGGCTAAAAAGTTCATGAGGAGCATAATTACTGGATACGGCAACCTGTGTTGAATAATTATAGACAATGGTAGCCAATTCAAAAGTGGAAACTTTACTACGTTCTGTGAATAGTTTCGCATTAAAACATGCTTTGCTTCAGTAGCTCACCCCCATAGTAACAGTCAGGTCGAGCGTGCCAATGGTATAGTCTTGCATAGTATCAAAACTTGGGTATTTGATAGATTGAAAGCCTACTTGAAATGTTGGTTGAAGGAACTTCCCTCGGTACTATAGGCCATTCGCACCTCAACTAACAAAGCCACTGGTGAAACTCTGTTCTTCTTAGTCTACTGGGCAGAGGTAGTGCTCCCGACTGAGTTATAGTTTGGATCGCCATGAGTGGAGAGTTACTCGAAAGAAGGGCAAGAGCAGTTGCGGGCAGATGATATCAACCTTCTCAAGGAGTATCATGATCGAGCATCCCTACGAGCGGCTAAGTACCAACAAGCATTGGGTAGATATCACAGTCAGAAGATCCAGGTCAAGAAACTCATTGTTGGGACCTTGTTCTACGTCAGGTGCAGAAAGAGACTAGGCGCCACAAGTTATCACCTAAGTGGGAAGGGCCCTACAGATTAGTCGAAGTCACTCGACCTGGATCAGTGTGATTATCTACTATAAATAGCACTTGAAAACTCATGGAATACCAATCAACTTCAATAGTTTCATTTATAGATAAGGTACATTGAAGGTAAGTCGATTACATTTAATCAGACTAACTATTCTATTACATACTTTTTCACCTAGCTCTTGCAAATAGCGAAGATCCACCACTTCCAAGAGTTTGAAAGTATGTGCTGCAAGAGTGCAGGAAGTGGAACCCTACTTGCCCTCGAATGAGTTGAGGAACCTCTTCTGCTCCTCCTTGGGGCAACAGCTGATCGCCTCGGGCACCAGCTGCTGGCCAACGAAAGGGCTAGAGAAAGTGGCCGAGGTGAAGACCCTACCCGTGCTAGAGCTGCTGACCAGCACCGGCGATGCTGAAGGTCCCTTCGTGAGACATGGAGATGATCTGGTTGTTGTCGACAGAGCCGGTGTCCGTGCTTTCTTTACCACAAGAAGCTCGGGGGTCCATCTACGAAGACCTCGTTAGCTACTTGGTTGAACTTGGTTGATGATCTCATCAAGATCATCAACCATCTTCATCCCCCTCTTGCGCAGCCTGTGTCGCTTGTTCCCATGCTACTCGGTCCGCTGAATTGGTATCGAGGAAGCGCCAAAGATGCTAGGTGAAGGGTCGATGACCTCCGACGAACATTCTACATCCTAGGTCTCTCACTTGACTCGTCTTCGTTGGAGGAGATGATGATGATGGTTCCCGGTGGAACCATGGCGAGAGGCTTTGGGGAGAGAGGTACTACTTCTTTCAGTTTCCTGGTATTGCTTGGGAGATGATGGTGGATTGGAGGCCATGGTTTCAAGATATACGACTGCTACTAAGCAATGAGCAAGGAAGAATGGAAGGAGATCGGGGTGAACATAGATAGCCTCAGGTCCCCATTATTTATAGTCATAGTTGTGCAGTATTCACAGGCTGGTGCGTCGGGCGGAAGCCAAAATGTCGCAAAGATATTATGGCGCGTTCAATCCCCGCACGACGGGATGTTGTGTCATTATGGAATGTCAAATCAGGAGTTGCAGAGAAAATGAGCATGAACGGCAGTGGATTTTGAATGTTCACCTACCCGGTTGTTTGACTTTATTAGGTCATATGCTTAGGGGCTAATATAGCATCTAGGCCCCTAGGTAACTGGTAAGTGTTTTGTTGATTAATGATAACCGTATCATTGTGACTAACAATTTGTTTTGAAGGGAATAAAAAAATTTAGTATACAATGATTTTTGGGTACTCTTGGTCTCTAAAGCGACAATCTGGTCGATCAAAGGACATGTGCATCAAGATTAAGGATTTTCTAGTTTTGAGTGTCACAAAAGAGATGAAGGACACTTAGAGTAGTATAGGTTTCCTTTCTTAGTCTTTTGACCATACTATAAAGAGGGATTAAGAGTAGTAGTTTGACCTAGTTGAGTCTAGACTTGGTTTGATACACACTTGTGAAATTCTAGCACTAGGTAGCTTATATAAGTCCGTGGTTGAGATGTTGAGAAGTTAGAGCTCAAGGAAAGTTTGAATTGGATGAGCTTAGAAAAACTATTCTTACCGGATGATCCGGTGGTTGTGTTGTTGGTCTCATCGGAGCATTATTTACACAAGTCAGAAAAGCACTTCTACGTTCACCAGATGCTCCAATGATCAAGGTCAGGGTATCACCAGATATTTTTTAGTTGACACGTGTACAAAATTTTTAGAAGTGCTACACCAAATCGTCCGGTGTTAGTGTGTTTAAAGCACCAAATTAATTTCAGCCAAAGAGAATTTTTCTGGGAAAAATGAAGTTGAACTCACCGGATTATCCAGTGATTAAAGGTTGAGATCACCGGACTAATTTCTGCAGAGAGGTTTCTTCGGTAGTTTGAAGTGGTCTACTCACTGGATTGTCCGGTGATAGATATGTATGAACACCGGAGCATTTTCAGTAGAGAGGCTTGCAAAGTGAAGTTTGGCTTGGTTCAACTGACCGGATGGTACAGTGTCAGTGTATTTAACACAGGATGCTTATCATCGGACTAAGTCTCAGCAGTAACGGCTAATGACAGCTGGTACATGGGTATGAAAATTGTACTCACTGGATTGTCCGGTGTGAGTAAGGATATACTCACCGAACCATCCGGTGATAATAGAAAAAAGTTGGTGGTTAGGCAACAGCTATAATTAGGATCTCTAACCTATTAATAGCCCTCCACTTGGTTTCATTCCAAGCTCTTGCGACCCAGAGGAGTTCATACACTATGTATGTCATCAAGAAGCAAGAGAGAGCACTTGAGTTGATTTTCAAGTCCCTAATTGAAGATTAAGGACATCATTAGTGATTGGAGAGTAGCAAGTGTGCATCTAGATGTAGTCTAGGCTTGATCTTGGTCAAGTGAAGCTATTACCTTGTTATTCTTGGTGGTTGGCAACACCTAGCCGGTCTTAGTAATTGGAGGTGTTCTTGGTGAGCTCTTGGAGTTCTTATGGGAGATCCAAGAAGAGCTTGTACTTGGTTTGATGCCCGCCAATCCAGAGATGGAGAAGTGGCAATTATGAGGGAGTACTTGAGTCTTGGTGACTCAAGGAGGAGCGATATCCTTAGTGGATGCTTCAACGAGGACTAGGGGGGAGTGCCAACTCCTCGATACCTCGGGAAAAAATCTGGTGTTCTCTTGTCCATCTCTTTATATTCTCATATTTACTTTGAGTATTTACTTTCGTGCAAGCTTTTGTTTCCGTATTTCTCATTGTGTTTTTGCTTGTTTGTTTTGGTTCTCTTTCCTTAGTTTGATCGTGTAGTCGCATTTCTTTGCATCTAGGATAAGGTTGCTTCTTGTTCTAGAATTCGGAAGAAGTTTTTTTTTAATTGCCCAATTCACCCCTCCCCTCTTGGACCATTCGATCCTTTCAATTAGTATTAGAGTCTTGTGCTCTTGATAGGCTTAAAATCCTAGAGCAATGGCCTCGGGGAGTGGATGTTGTGTGCCAAAGTTTGAGGGAAAGAACTTCGCCTATTAAAAAGTTCGCATGGCGAGCTATCTTGAGGCTATTTCCCCGGAAGTTTGGCTAGCCGCCTCCATTGGGTTTGATCAACCTTTTACTGAACAACAAGTTAGGTGGAATGCTAAGTCCAAAAATTCTATATTTGAGGGAATTAGTGAAGAAGTTTTCTCTAGAGTTAGGAGCAATGAATTCGCTCATGAGATTTGGACCGCTCTATGTGAAATTCATGAGGGTTCTAGGAGAATTCGTGAAGAAAGATATCATGTGCTTATGAATGCTCTTAATCAATTCAAGATGCTTCCAAATGAGTTATGCAATGATATGTATTCTCGCATAAATATGCTTATTGAAGAAATTAATTCTCTTGAACTCACTCAATGTACAAAGGAGATGTAATTTGTAGGATCTTGGTGGTGCTTCCAGAGCCACAATATAACATTGTTATCTCTCTTCTTCATGATAGCAACATTAATGACATGACCGTCACCGCTGCCGTTGGGAAAATATGTGCTCATGAGATGTTCTTGTTTGGAGACCAAGAATCCTCATCCAAGAAGAATCTTGCTCTCAATGCGAAGATGGTTGACAAGAAGAAGAAGAAGAAGAAGAAGAAGAAGAAGAAGAAGAAGAAGAATCTTCCATTCTCAAGTGAAGGCGATAAAGATGATGATGATGATGAAGAAGATGACTCCAACACTGAGCTTGCTCTCCTTGTGAGAAGAACCACACGAATGATATCCAATTTCAACAAGAAGGGCTACAACTATGATCCCAAGAAGAACAAATTTCATCCAAAAAAATTTGACAAGTTCAGTGGTGGAGAAAAGAAGAAGTGCTACAATTGTGGTAATCTTGGCCATATATCATATGATTACCCTCATCCCAACAAGAGAAATAAGAACAGGTCCAAGAAGATTGATGCAATTAAGGATAGGGACAAGCACAAGAAGAAGGATCAAGATAAGAGGAAGAAGAAGCTCTTCAACAAGAAGGGTGGAGGCCGCAAAGCCTACATTGTTAGTGAATGGGTCTCCGACGAAAGCTCAATTGATGATTCAAGTGATGATAAAGATAACAACTTGGCGGGTCTCACCATCACCAATGATGATGTACCTCTACCTCCACCACCTATGTGCCTCATGGCAAAAAGTAACAATAAGGTGAGTAGTGAGGAAGATGATAGTAGTGATGATGATGGTCTTTTTCCTAATGATCTATCTAAGCTCATGAATGACTATACTACTATCATCAAGAAACAAAAGGCTAAAATCAAGGCTCTTGAAAATGCTAATTCTATGCTTAGTTCTAGTCATGATGTGTTGTTTGCTAAATACAATGATGTGCTTAAGAAACATGATGAAGTAGTTGCATCTAGCAAGTCTCTTGAGACTAGTAACAAGAAGTTAAAACTTGAGCATGTTGACTTGAAATGCAAATATCAAGAACTTGAGTTAGCTTATGATGCCATTGATCCTAGCATGAATGAATTAACTACTACTGATGTTGTTAAGGTCAATACATCTATTTGTTGTAATAATCTTCTTGATATAGCATGCTCCTCTTCATGTGATAATATATTATTTTCTAAGACTAATCATATAAGGAAGCAAGAGCTTGAAAATGATATTGCAAATCTCAAGTCATGTGTGACCCGATTGACTAAGGGAGAGTATAAGAACAAGGAAATTCTCATGAAGAATGCATTTTACTACAACAAGAGAGGCCTTGGATACTTCCCCAACCCGGTGAAAAAGGTCATCAAGACACCGGAGATCAAGAATTGCTTTATCAAGGAAGTTGATTCATATTGCCAACATTGCCAAGTCACCGGTCACTACACGAGAGAGTATCCAATTCCTACTAAACCCTTTCATACTTTGCCTTCTAAATACAAGTCTACTTTCAATAATCATCATTTCTTATTGCATAAGGTTAAGAGTGGTAAAATTATGGCAAAATTTATTGAAACTCAAGCTAAGGGCAAGCTTCATAGGCAACTTTGGGTGCCTAAAGCTCTTGTGTCCCACATGAAAGATACCAAACTTGGTTGGATACCTAAACAAAAAGCTTGATCCATGTGTGTAAAGCACCGAACTAATTTCAGCAGAAGAGAATTTTTTCGGAAAAAATGAAGTTGAACTCACCGGATCATCCAGTGATGGGAAGATGTACTCACCAGACTAATTCTTGCAGCGAAGCTTTTCTGGCGACCAAAGAGATTTGTACTTACTGGATTTCGTAATGCATGGTTTTTGCAAAAATTACTGGATAGAACCAACAGATGCATGTGTTGGGTCGATGACGGACAACTACACCTCATAAGGCATAACAACATCAGAGATTGTTAGACATCTCATGTCTAACTACCAACAAGGTTCTAAAGTTCTAATCGGTCACATATGTGTTCTCTATCGAGTTCATGTTTTGCATGCTGGCTAAGTACACAAGTCGGATAAAGTTTGCAAATATTATCATGCTATCTCTTTTTCTAGTTTTGCACTAGTTTTTTCTTTTCCTTATTCTTTTGGCTACCTCGAGTGATTACTCGAGGGCCAATATGTTTAATGATGTGTCTAAGTAGCTTTCAAGTGCCAATGGATATATAGTCAGCTAGTTTCGAGGATGGTCATAACATGTACTAATCAGTATTGCATCTACTTATGCAAACTCCATTTCATCGACAAGAAAATAATAGGCAATAGCATGCTAGACAACCAAAATAGCAGTAATGTTATAGACATCCCAAATCAGCGGATAAGTTTCCAAATGTTTCACGTTGAGAACTACAGGAAATCATTTAGAAGGACTACCCTCGCTCTCATTGTCAGGCAATCTAAGCGCTAAAAACTCAAGGAAGATGGGGATTAAGGGCCTGCGGCTTTGGATAATATCTGATGCATCCTCTGTAGGGCATTCAAACCCCTCTTTCACCACCGATGTGTCAAGGTTGGAGTTGTAGCTCTTGAGGAGACCAAGCATAGTCTCGGCACTGATGGAAGCCAACTGGTTCATGCAGTCAAGGGTCTGCTCTCTCAGCTTTTGAAGCGCTGCAACAGTAGAATCCCATCCAGCAGCCATGCATCCCGACAAGTTTCCGTTTTCTTCAAAGCACCCCTGAGTTCTTCCATCTTTTCATCCTTCTTCTTGATGACTTTTATTCGTAATTGAAAGCCTTGAGTTTGATCTTCAAGTTTGCCTCATTGAAAGCAAATGAAAACAATTCAGCATCAGTTACCTGATGTTCGAATCATATACTAATGATCTGTAGGTAAACCAACCATTGATTTTGTCTTAACAAGTGGCTAACAGGACATCCTTCCCCTCGAGGGCCTTTTGCTGGCCAAAGTGGTCGATCGCCAAATGCTGATATTTGGTGATTGTTAGCTGGGCACTTATAGATGTAAGCATACCAGTCCACACTTCGGTTTGCACCTTCATGACCTTGTTGAAATAGAAGGGGCAGAGTTAATGCTGTCGAAAGGTGAAGCATGGGTTGTATAATGAATGAACAAAGTCGGATTACCTTGACTTGAGCTTCTATTACTACCCAAGGGTCAACAACCGGCGGAGTCATAAGGACTTCAGGCTATTTGAGCTTCGAGTCTAGCTCAAGTGCATCCACGGAAGGTTGCTCTGGTCGAGAAGGTGGAGGCAACGCAATGGGGGAAGCTGGAACCATTTGACTGGCTGAATCGCTTGCCACCCGTTCCTCTGACTTTTTCAGGCATGACAACATGGAATCAACTAGGTAAGGAATGAGAAAGAAGGTCGTGAGTCAAAACGAATACTCAAGTCAAACCTTTTGGCGACCGGAATGCTCGAAAGGATGTCCGACTTCTTCCCCTTGGTCAATATCTTTTTTTTCATTGTACTGGTAGCTGGGACCGACCGTGTTGAAGAGATGACCTAGGGATCAGATGAAGCCAGGGCAGCCATTGCCTGCATGAAACCCGCCCACAATGATTCATCATCATTCTAGACTTATCGAGCGAATGCTCATAAGAATGACCAACATAAGTGGGACAACTTGATACGAGTTATCTCTCTTACCGAGTCGTCAGGCACGACGGTCACTCGAGGAGGAGATCGAGGAGAACTTCCGGTCGTATCCTATAGAAAGGCCACCCACATAGACCGAGCGTTAGTTGGTATGTGCTCAATAACCGGAGTAGCAGCTAGATGAGTGATCACCTGAGGATTCAATTTCAATACCAGTTGTCTTCTTCTCTAAGTGCACTTGAGGGGCGGCAGGTCAGATGGCGAGGACGATCTCTTGGATTGATGAGACCCCTCGACCTCTCGATCAGTCGGTGCTTTCCTCTTGGCCTTTGCTTCCTTTGCAATAGCACTGGTTGCAGGGTGAGGACCATGTTTTGCCGCTGGTGCCAGAGGAAGAGGTGTCCTCGAGAACAAGAGCCCTGGTCGTGGGGATGTTGTCCTCTTGGTGAAAGACTGGAACCTGGAATCAAAAAGATGAATCAGGTCGAACAAGTAACACCCAATGCTACTTTCTTAATCAAGAAATTCTCACCGATGGTCGAAGATTCATAAGGGAGTAGGGCTGGATGGAGCATGACTGCGCCTCTTCAGCAAATAGTTTGCTCAATCGAGAAACAGTGTCCTGCAAGGACAATGCAAAAAAATGAGAGGAAAGAGCCACTCGAAAGAGCTCAACTACGGCAATAGAAACAACAAAATGCTAGTTAAATCTTACATCCGACGGTGTCCCGGGAGCTATAATCATCTCCAACATAGTCACAAGCAAATTGGTCTCGCGCTTTCAAGAGACTCGACCTTTGACTGATGAAGTCTTTGGCTACATACCACCTGGTTAAACCACTCTACCTAAGTTTACTGATCCTCTTGACGTAATGTGTAGTGTAGTCGAACTCATGGTGCTTCTTCGTTCAGGACAGATTCGGGTGGGGATGAAGGCCCTTATAGGCTAAAGGAGAATTGACTGGATCAGGGTTAGAAACGTAATACCAATGTTTGTTCTAATCTTTTTGCCAGGAGGTGGTTAATGTAATTGGGATATAGAAATTCTGCATCCCATTCCGTAGCTAGAAACCACAGCCTCCGATACATTTGTTCTCAGTATTTCTCTTCAAATGGTAAAAGTATTGGAACAAATTCAAGCTCAGCACAATACCAAGGAAGCCTTCGCACAGATGGACAAAAACGCTGAGCATGGTAATAGAATTGGGGTTCAAGTGGTGAAGCTCGATTTGGTAGCACTTGAGTATGGTGAGAAGGAACTTGGAAGGGGGAACATTGAAAATGCATCCGAATAATGATTCAAACACCACAATCTCATGATCAAATTGGTAGGAGGGTAATTCCTCACCCAATGCCGGCATCCAGTTGGCTAGTTCGCGAGGACGAATGATCCTTTTGTCTTCAAGTTCCTGGAGCTTTGACTCTTGCATCTTCGAAATTGACCAAACATCTATCAGGAGCTTCATCTCATCCAATTGCTTGCGAGTAGCATCGACGGCCATCACATCGGGGTTCTTCTCAGGTGAAGAAGAAGCGGCAACATTCACAGAGGGGCTGGAAGCCATGGAGCTAAGTTTCTATGCGGTGGCGCGCGCTTGGGTGGAGAAAGATGAAAAGTAGAGGGAGAAAATTGACGGTGAGAGGATGAAAAAATGGCTACAATCTAGGTTTGTATGGATAAATAACCAAGGACTTACCATCTCTTTGGTAACCATTCCCTTCACTATGGCGCCTCGTTCGGCGTGAAAGGTGGGGTGATGGTATCGTGCGAATCCTTGCATGCTCATCCGTGCGCATTAAATGCACCTATACTCAACGGTTCAAATTCGGAGTTTTCTCTTTTAACTCTACTCAAAGTCAGGTGTCGATAAGTCGAGTTTCAAGCCTTTTTTGAGTAACAACAATGTGCTTGACCCAACTGTGTTTACACTCGATATTTGGAATATGGTCTTTCTTGCTCGATTCTTTCGACCACAAGCTCGATCCACTTTACTCAACCGAGCTTAGACTTGGTGGGCACTTGTGGAAGCCCTCCCTACTGAGTAGAATTAGGAGGCTACTGTCGAATATCTAACTATAGGGTAGATATGCATAACAAGTACACCATAATAACCCTGGATATTGCGGACCCGATATACTTAGAGATTACAAAGACATATATTAGGAAGATCTTGATCGGGTTAACCAACTCGAGTACGACTAGTATCCAGGTCGGATTCATCTCATTTGCCTTGGACGACAAGGCAAATGACTCCCTATCAATTACGGCTGGATTCGAGATGGTATATCGACCCCTATACAAGACAGGGATCCAAACCCCAAGCGGAGGAGAGAAACAACCACACACACGCAATTCAAGACAAGCAACACCTACCTAGAAATTGGATATATTCAGCGACTTCAACTTTAAATTAGTTAGATCCAATCCTCTTTATTGTAATAGGTCTAGTTATATTGCTCATACTCAAGA
Source organism: Phragmites australis (assembly GCF_958298935.1). Taxonomy (NCBI): domain Eukaryota; kingdom Viridiplantae; phylum Streptophyta; class Magnoliopsida; order Poales; family Poaceae; genus Phragmites; species Phragmites australis. The sequence goes on along the minus strand of NC_084936.1, from coordinate 11,875,470 downwards.
CGTAAGATATTACTTCAATCCGGAGCCCAAACTGGTATACATCATGTGTCTTGTTTCCTGCTTAATTCTGATCTTGAAGGTACCTCATTTAATTACAGATATATCGTCGAGCACTAATTCTCGACACTACTTAGAAATGTTTTTAGGATTTAGTTTAAATTTATACTAAATCCTAGGGATTTGGATCCCAAACACACTTTCTATACAGGCCTTACGTAATTTAAAGTATTCAAGTTGAAGCATTTTTCGTGCGGAGGCAGAGCCCGACAAGGATTTTATTTGCTAGCCTGATGGGAGTCTATATAAACAAATCAGCCTAGCAATCAAGTCTATGATGGGCCATGTCGAAACTAATTTGATTTCTGTACCGACAGAACATGCCACGGACACAACAGCAGTTACTGGAAAGCGAAAAGAAGCTTCTCCATCCATGAATGTTGCAACTAGAAACAGTATCAGCAACAACCAAATTTCTTCCAGATGGAAACTTGGTACAGTTTAACATCATACTCATTAGCATCACAGTTCCAGAACGAAGAATCGAGAAATATATTAATACAATCATTTTCTCAGCAAGAGAAGACAGGTATCAGTTAGAAATAGAAGGAATATATACAGGGAGGATATATATAGGAAGAGGATCCGAGTAAAGAAACACAAAATTGCGGATGTGCAGTATGTCATGGCAAGCTTGGGGGGGAAAGAGATTGTTTGGTCACTTTCAGCTCCCCGCAGTCGCTGATATATACTGTTTTAAGTGGGCGATTCCACAGAGCCCGAGCAGTTTGAGCTCTTTCATCGCCAATCAACTGCGCAACGTCGTTGAAGAAGCGGATCCTTTCAGCTGGTTTGTAGGTAGGTATGGTTGCGATGCTGGTGATAACATCCATTCCTGGATAACAAATGGCGCAAACATCATAACACAATATACGCCATTGTTTCCAAATAGCCTACTGGACCACAATATCTAGTCATATCGGGAAGAAACATGCATTATAGAAAAGAAAGTGAACCCAGGACATTTCAAAAGGTAAACTTCCAAATTTTATCAATGTTATAATTATATTCTTGGGTTTTTTGTTGCATGGATTCTTCAATCAAATGTTTGACTCTGAACCGGATGAATCACTGATCTATTTCGTAGAATATATTTCGACTAAACAAAGTTGGACAACAACAAAAAGGAAGAACAAATAATGCTCAAGGATAACTAGTGACACAATAGCAAAACAGTTTCCATTCAGATAAGTACAAATTCAATTATTCCAAAATTTCAACTTTCAAGTGGACTCCATCAAAACTCTAGTAACTAAAAAGTTCACTTTAGTACTTGAAAGTTCTTTTATGCCCTCAATTTGTAGTGTGCGGCTCATTATGGCCCATGAAGATGGCCCAAGGAGCAGCCGCCGCACCTTCCTAGGGCCGTTTGATTAAGAATTGTACCGGCTTTATTAGTAAATAATTATCTTTAAAAGATAGAACACTATCTTCAGACTTGGATTACCATCTTTAGTAGTTGAAAGGCTTAGATTTGAATTGTTAGAGCGTCTACAGCAGTTTCTCTAAAACTCATCCCATATATCTTCATATATGGGTCTTCCCTAAAAGATTCCTCCCCTATATCTTTTACTCTCCAGTAGATCCCCTAAATCTCAGCTCTCCTATTTCTCACTCTCCACGTCAGCGAGCTATAGCCCTCCGCATCCGGCTCCGCCGTTCGCCCAACCGGAGGGTCCTCTCCGGTCGCGCCGGCCAGAGGATCCTAGGGCCGTAGCTCTGGCCACCTGCTCCTGGGGCGGCACCGACAGCTTGCTCCTAGGATGCGCCGCACGCGGGATGGGGCGTGCGGGAGAGGGGCTCGTAGCAGGGGCCGGACGGATAGGGGCTGGCTTCGGTCCTCTACATTTGGCTGATGGTGAGCTGAGTTTAGGGGACTCTTAAAGATAGGGGATGAGATAGGGCATCTGCTGGAGGAGCGTTTTTGTCTCAAATCCTCTAAATTTAGCTATAGGTCTTCAAATAGGGGCATTGCTAGAGATGCTCACCTGGCTAAACATATGCATGGCATTGTGATCCGATCTCATTAAGCAAAGATGAACAAAGCTAAGTCTCCTAGTCCCTAAGTATTAATGTGATCTTCCTTGACAGGATAATCTAGATCCGTTCCGGCCGAAAATTTGGTACCCTCCTCCACATGGCAGCATTCATCTTCAAGTCGTCACCATTCGACCTCCGTCTGAGGATGTTAACCTCATTAAGTACTAGCATACGAGGGAGTCATGTTTGCATGTGTTTTGAGATTGTGCATAGGTGCAGGTCCATGTGCATGCAAGTTTGAGACAATTCGTAGTTAACCAAAGGAGATAAATGGGTAAATATAGATAATTTACCCTGTATAAGAAATTGCTGGCAAAGAGATAAAAAAACAGAATGAATAATTACTAGTTGTAATGGCTAGGAATAACAGTTTTGTTTCACACCAAAAGTTGGGTCCTTTACAATCAGCATCTGTGTGCTCATGTGAGTGCATGGGCGTGAGCATAGGTGTGAGCGCATGCAGACTTAATGTGCGTGCATGTGTTAGGGCATGCAGGCATAGGAGGCGGGAATGTGAGTTTTGGCCGCATAGAGTGGCGATTTTATCACAAAAAACTTACATCTAAACTGCTTTGTAGTTACCCGTAGTCATGATTGTTCAAAGAAAATTTATTCAGTTGACATGGAAAACAGAACTGTTAAAGCAAATATAACAGTAGTAAATTGCCAAAAATCAGATCTCTCTTAGAATTATGTAGTCAACGATCGATCGTACATCTCATTTAAGCTTTGCATATTTGCTTCAGTCCTGATATCTCACCCTAATCACCAGCTTGCTATTGAGTGACAAGGATAAGCAAAGAGAGGCACAGAGCAAGGATGGGGAGGATACCCTCTCCAGTGTTATGCTTATTTGATGATATGACATACTGTAGGGACGAACAATGGTAGGAATTGATGAAATGGTGTACTGTGTGAAGAGCTATGGCATATGCGGATAGTATGGAAACAATTAGCACTAGCATTGTCAGTTGAAAGATCATGTTCAACAGCCGTACTTCTGAAAGAATAAAAGTTGGTGATACGGCATACTGAATTTCTCCTCCCCAAAATTAAACTAAAAAAGCAATGACATACAAAGTGGGAGCAAGTAATTAGAACTATGCAATTAATAATAGGGAAAAGTGAGAACACAAGGATTTACATGAGGAAAACATCAATACGCAGATAATGGTAATAATATAAGAATTCCGTTTCACACGTGCATGAAATATTGAAATTTGCATGGAACAAGGGCACCTGTTTGACTATACTCATTTAAAGCTGCAAATTAAATTTGCATCTTTTATACTCTGATGTAGTCATATAGTCATATAGCTTACTTCAACACAATATGTCATAGCTTAGCAAGCCTCTTGATATTAAAGGAAAAACGAAGGACATCAAATCTAATTTCAGTTGCTGTTTTTTTATGTTATCCTTTGTTTGGAACACACAAGAAAAAAGAATCTGGACATGAGACTAAATTTTGCTATCTTACCAACCCTTGCAATGATCTATATTAGTCATTCTGTGGATTTCCTCAACACTGCAATGTGTATTTAAAATACTCAAGGGAAGAGTGCTAAAGTTGCTGAAACTCTGACAATCCAAATAAATTTGTGATGCCTATCTAGTAATCATGATTCTAGAAAAGAAAGTAACTCACCTTCCAGTACAGTTCCAAAGACAATGTTCTGGCCATCAAGCTCTGGGCAGGGTCCTGGCCCTGTAGTAACCAAGAATTCAACATTGTGATAATTGGGGTTGAGCTTGATGTCATCATCGTCATCATTCTGTCCAAGGCACAAGGAGAGGGTTCCAGGCCTTGCATGCCTCAGTTCAAATGCTTTAGGGTCAACAGTCTCGGAGTTCCTAACAAGGCCTGAGGGAGGCTGGACCTCACCCTTATCACGCCGTGAACCTTGGCGGCCAGCAGCAAAGAACTGTCCCTGGAGGAGCTTGTGGATAAGTGTGCCCCGGTATGCAGCTGAAGTGCAAGTAGCTTTGAAATTGGCAGTAGTAACAGGGAGAAGACGACCATAGAGACCAAAGACTACACGACCAAGAGGCTCAGAATCAGGGCATGAAGAAAGCTCAGCTCCTAAAGGGCGGTCAGAGCGAAAGTAGCTCGGACAGACACTGAAGTCCATAAAGATGCGATCTGTGATTGTGGTGTCAATTGTTGAGGTGGATGGGGTGTTTGCGTCGTCTATGGCAAAGGAGGAGGAAGTGTGGAGGAGAAGAAAGGAGGAAGGTAGGAAGAAGAGAGACCTTCTAGAAATTTTGTGTGGCTTGATGTATTTATGGGTATTGTCATGGTTTGTTTTTGAGGGAGGAAAACATGCATGGTGGCTGTTGGGGTGGTGGTGGAGGCTGCTAAGAGAGACATGGTAAACCGTGGAGGATGCAGCTCTGACGCTTGATGAAGGCAATGCCATACTGCTCAAAGGTGAATGCTTTAGTTTTGGTCCTTCCAACGAAACTGTGGTAGACAATCTAATTGCACTGGTGCTAATATTTGTTTCCTACAAAAATAACAGAGTGAGTGAGATGTTAAATTTACTGAACTAGAAGTCTTAAACATACTATAAATATGTAAAGGACACATCTAAAAACTGCGCGTGCATGCTTTAGACTTATAGCATGCACACCTATTTTTTATTAAAAAAAGTCTGAACATGAGCATTTTATTCTATTTTTAGACATTTTACATCTAGACTTGCAATACTTATCTGTGACCCTCTTCAATACGTGGCAAAAACAGAGGAAGCATTTAATAAATAATCTATTTGTTCATCTGCCTCTTAAATGCAGTTATGTAAGCAATTTTGTGAAAAATCATAAGCAAATTCGAATGGATCCGTGAGCAATTTAAGAAACAGGTTAAGGCAATTCAGACCAGATGTTCAACAAATTTTGTAAACAAATTAGGACCAATTCAAAGGCAATATCAAATTTAGCTGCTATATTCAATAAAAAAATGAGAACAATTTGTGAACAATTTTGTTGCAAGAAAATTTCAAAAAAGCAAATTGGTTGAAACTCGTAAGCAATTTTGTATACTTTCAAGAGCAAAATAGGTGTGCATGCCATAAGACTAAAGTATGCATGTGCAGTTTTTAGATTTTACCATATGTTAATTCTTGAGCTAAGCATTCCTAATTTAAGACCTACAGGTTTTTTATCTAATTATGGGCATTAAAATTCTGCAACTTAAACTTCTTCAAATGGAATATGGAGCCTGTCCATTAGCAAATAAGGTGAAGAGGCGTAGGATGGTCAGTTGATCGCATTGACAATCCCATAGTGCATGCGACTATGGTATTCTTTTTAAGACATTTCATTTGAGCAAGCACAAATTCCCTACCACGCCTTTGCACCTAAGACATTGAATTTAAGCATACCTTTTCAGCCCAAAGTGTACCATCAAAGCCATCTTGTATTTATGCCATCATGCTAAAGGTTGCTCTTACCTAAATTTTTTGTCTATCAATACGCTCCATACATTAAAGTGGCCAAAGACATTCATAGTTTGTCATGCTTTCTTGCAATTCAATCTTGGCAATCAAGGATTCTTCATTCTTGCATGTGAAGTTCTACTACCTGTACTCTAAAAGGTGGTCAACATCAAAAAAAGACATGCAATAACCTTGCACAACAACAACAATAACAGGGTTTCACATCCATAAGTGGCTGGGTTTTTACGTTGTCTTGCCAAGTCTATCACAGGTTCACAACCCTCCCTTTACCTGAGATTGGGACTAACTATATTAAAACAACATAAGGCAAGTTACATACAGTAACATCACAAAAAAAAAACAACAGACATGCAGTGTATGTCAGTGAAGAGAGTAGGAAATGGGGAGCTCAGATTTCAAACTTAAGCAGGTCTTGGCATTCCGAAATTTCCCTTGGAAGTCATGTTGTATTAATGTCATCATGCCAAATGTTGTGCTCATCTAAATTACTTATCGATAATTGTACTCCGCACATTAAAGTGGGCAAAGGCATTCACAGTTTGTCATGGTTCCTTGCAGGTCACTCTTGTCAATCAAGAGTCGGTTCTTGAAGGTGAAAGTCCAGTACCTGTATTCTAAGAGCCTGGCCAACATTCAAATCAGATGTGTGGTATTCGAGGGTAAATAGATCAGGACTTCATCGATATTCTTCTTTCTCATGGTACAGTAGGTTGGTATGTCATCAAGTTAACCAAGCATTTTGCATAGTAGATTCTTTTTTCTTAGTTTAGCAATAAGATTCATCAATAGGCACTTAGGCAGCATTTCAATCCATAGTCACTAGCAATTTGGGTCGATCGGGTTGAGGAACAAGGTTGCGGGACGCGGGTCGACATCTAACAAAAATGTGGTACGAAGGAGATATACCTCCTCGGAACGACAAATTAATGATGCGGAATGCGGCCCCGATTCATCCGACTGATGAGTTGTAATATGCCAAGTACAACTAGAGATAGAATATCAATCATAAGTTAAATAGAAAGGGAAAAAAGACGAGAAGGGGAGATGAGATGGGCTGCCATCTTCTGGCCCATCTAACCCACCAAAGTTATATGTTGCCCTAATCCTCCTCTATCCTCGCACACTGCCGCTCTCTGTTTCCTCCTCGCTTTCTCTCTCTTCTCCCATGCAACGAAGCACCGCCGGCCAGCATCTACCATCAGCAACCAACAAAATCGGCTCCCATGTCCTCCTCTCCCCTCCAATACTATCAATTTCACTGGAGACCACATCCTCCACTCGCACCCTCGTTCCTCATGTGTCGGCGGCGGCAGCGGCGATGATGTCTGGGAAAACGACTACCGCTTCCGCGTGCTTCGCAGGCTCCGTGACGCCGGCCCCATCGGCTCCTCCGTCTTCCTCCTAAAGGAGGTCATCATTGCCACTTCGTCCCGGCAGCGAACCGGACCTGCGATCCGGGTCGTTCGATCCGGGGTTGTGGATTGCGGCTCCGACCCCGTTTTTGGTGACTATACTTCAATCCTAGTCCTGCATCCTAAATTCACCGTCGTGCAGGTAGGCAGGCCACCAGGGTTCTATTGATCATGATAATTTGTTCCCTGAAATTAGGCTTTAAATAATTTCCATTCGCTTTTCAAACAGGGACACTATTTTTTCAGTTACTTGTACGTGGCAACTTAACATCGTAAAAGAGGCTGACAACTCCAACAAAAAAAAAAATCCAACCTTAAGGCAACTTTTCCGAGTCAATAGCTGATGTCTATAAACTAAATTTTGTATTGCTCATAATAAGATCTGGGAAGGAGCAATGCAGTTTCAGAAATGCCTCAACTGAAGTTGCCCACAACACAATTTCGCCGTGTGAAATAAACATGTACTGTAAAGAACAGTACAGAACGTGTATGAAATGGAACAACATTAACTGAATAACAGTATAATTAATTTTATACGTACTTTCGGCAATTCAACCAGAAATCAGAATGATAATAAAATAGCACATTTTTTTGCACTAGTACAAGAACCATTTTTCTGTACCAGGAAAAAACAATTCTGGTAAGTTTCCAAGTCTATTTGCAATAAAGATTAATAGTTAAAGGTTCTTAGAGGGCATGTGCACATACGCATAAAGTTGGGTTATAAGCACAAATTGCATCTTATCACAGTCTAACATGCAAACACTGCTAAACTGAGCCAACTCAGCTTCTTTCTGAAACTATGCAGTAAAAAGGCTCAAGTTCAGGACCAACAGCGATATTCTCTGCACGGTCTACTCCAAGAAGATTCACGCAACTAAATGTCTTCAGTACTGAAGCGCCAATGTATCAATATAATTTTTCAAAAGAGCACATTGTGCATTTTGTTGCGAATCATGATTAAAGAATTAGTTGATTATTCCAACAATCTACGAAACTTTTGCATTTTATCTGATAGCCATGACACTACCGAAGTCTATCGCATACACCACAAATTTAAGCCGCTGTACCTCTACAAAGCACTCCTTAGGAAAGGAAGGAAGCAACACCTTTTCTTTACAGCGCCCAAAAAAACGCGGTAGGAACAATGTCGAACCCACTTGGGTCGGTTTCAGTTGAACCCCCAATTTTATTTTATTTTAGAAAATAAACTGCACCCGCACCTTTATTAGGTGCCAAGAAGTGCTAAGCTGAAGAGGAACCTAGCCATGGATGGATCGATTGAATTAGTATTTCACCACGCAGCACTCCAATCCAATCCAGAACTAACTTAATTTGGGTTGGAGTGAGCACAAAACAAACTATTAGAGCAAAGGGAATCCAAGCAAGGATTACTTACCAATACAGCTCAGGAATGAATGGGTCCTCGCCCGGGAGGATCTCCACGCCCGCTAGACCGTGGGAGGAGCGGCGGGTGGAGGATAAGGCAGAGGGCGGGAGCGGAGGCGTTATGCAGGAGGAGCTAAGCCTCGTGACACCTGGAGTGGAGCGAGTGGGACTCTACAGTAGGAGATGGTGGGCGATCGGGTACAAGAAGAGGTATTGCCGGTTTTGAGTGGAGGAGAAATGCCGGAGGTGATGAGGATCCTATGCGGATACAGGGTATGGCCTAAATCGTGTCCAGAGTCGGCTAAGACCAGTCAAACTTTATATAGATACAAAATATACGACTGGTAGCCAACTAATTATGTGTGTAAATTCAACATGAATGCCGAATGCATCTCAATTTGTTTCAGTCTGTTTTTAGATTTCTGTTAGAAGTTTAGAAATTAGAAATCTAAATAAACGGTTTTGCTGAAAAGTGGTTTCTGAAAAAGTTAGAAGTCTACTTCTGAGAAAATAAACTAGAAGCTGGGAAACTAGCTGAGAGTAGATTTTCTAATAAATAGTGTGCTAAGAAGTCAAAAAAATATTGTAAAACCTAACAGCTAAAATCCAAAAGTAGTTGTTTAGCAACGCCAAATGCACAACTTTTAAAAAAAACTAAAAGTAGAATTTCAAATAAACAGATCCTAAGTACACCTACTAGATCAGTATACAGTGACCAGGCCACACCATAAGGGGTTAAAAAGATCGGTAACTAGTAGGGAATACTAGGCAGATAGGCGTGCTAGGTCACGCCCGTACAGGTGGTTGCATCATCTTTTTTTTAACATTTACATATCACAATACAGAAGTACAATATAAGGAAGATTATATGGAACAACAATATAATGCTACATTGATAGCGTCAAGTGCTAATGTACATTGTAGTTGGTACAATCGTATCATTGCCTGTTCTGGAAAGAATAGGCAATGATAACGGGTTATTTTATACAAAAATTGACAGATCACTACCGGTTTTTTAATACCAGCTGGTGTGACCAGACCCAAGTTTTATTTCCAATACAATTTTGCTCTTGATCCTCGCATCTGTTTCTCTCCCCCTGTATGTTCTCCACATGCTATCTCTCTCTCCCTTATATCTCTTGTGCTTCTTTCTCGCTAGCGGTGTGCAACAGAGCCAAGTGGCAAGCGCCAGCCCTCTCCTCCCGTGGTGGGTCCGCATCGGCCCTCTCCTCCCTGGTGGAGCTCCCGTGCCGAGTCCGCGCCGATTCTCTTCTCATTATCGGTCCACATCGGCCCTCTCCTATTGCGGTAGATCTCCTCCCGCGTCGGTTTTGTGACAACATTCTCCTGCACAGTGCCCTCACCTCTCACATGCCGGCCCTCTCCTCCCATGGTGCCCTCTCCTCTCGCGTGTCACCCTATCCTCCCACGGCAGGTTTGTGCGTGACGGCACAGCCTAGCGGTGACACTGGTGAGGGAGGCGAGGAAGTGCTTGGGGCGTAGTGTTTTGGCTGAGAGCATGCGACCGAGGAGCGGTAGCACGACCTTGGAGGTCCGAGCGGGCTCCTCCGAGTGGCGCAGATGGGCTTCTCCAAGCGAGCCGGTGAGTTCAGGCAGGTCCAAAGTGCGAGCGAGGTCGCTTACGGTGGCCTATGATTTGTGTTTGGGTTGATTGGCCTTGTGTTCGAGAAGCATATGTGTTCGAGGAGCATCTGTATGAGAGATGAGGCGATTTGTTGCTTGGTTGTAAGTTGAGTCAATTCGATTGAGAGTTGTATTCGTGTGGATGGGATGAATCGGTATGTGCTTGTGTTCGAGTCAGTTTGAAGTGGTAAAAGGAGGTAGTGAGTTGTCTTGGGCCCATGACTGGAGTTCACTGAGAGAGGCGCTGGAACTTTCTATGCTTCACGCGAGGTGGGAATTGGCACCGGGGCCAGGGCTGGGGCCCACATGTTGGAGACTGTGCTATAGGAGCTACAGTGGCGTGATGCCCCGGGAGCACGCCAATTCTTGGCCGCATAGTATATAGTATATATTTGACAACTACCTTTCTACTCTAAAAAAAATCCTAACCACCCAGTTCTAGCATATGTGGGACTCTCTCTCAACACAAGTCACTGACAACAACCACCTAAAGGGCGAAGAGATATTCTTTACTATCTTGTTGTCCCTCCGACCGGTGGTAACCATCCTTCTAGAGCATAAATAAGTCGGTCCATGGTGTGGTGGGTGGGGATCCGAATTCACAGACAATTGTCAATGCCAGACTTGTTGTTCATACACTCATAAGTAGTAGATATTCATGGCCAAAGGAGCCTTAGAATGATTCTCTTGGCACACCCACTGTAAGACATTCCGATCATAGTGAAGAACAAGACGTATGGTTGTTACTTTAATCCATCAGTGGCCTGAACCTGTATAAAAAAACTTTTATGTCTTTTTTGTGTGATTAATTTCTTGAGACTTGTGTGCCTCCCCTTACAAGTAAAAATCATCGTGTTGGACTAAATCTATCAAGAGTGGTGATGTCCATGGGGAGCTCCAACTTCTTCGTAAGGAGCATCTCAAGGCATCTGACATGCCTACTTCGACCAAAGACGACATCAAATTCTCGGTTGTGGAGTATATGCTGTAGGAAGAAGACCTTGCCCTCCACCTAGAGCCTTACTTTTGGTGGACCTAGAGGAGATTACCGGCTGCTCATTGACAAGCAAAATTGTAGCAATGCCAGGAGGAATAGAACCACACCGATCACTGTCTTCATGACCTCAACATCAATTCTGGGGAACGTAGTGGTGGCTCTACTCATGTTCGGACCAGTTGGTTAGAAAGAATTGATTGTCCCTTTGAAGGCTAGACCATCTGAGAGGAAGGGAGAGGTTCAAGTCGCCAACACCAAAATGACCACCTCCTGTGGGTTAGGCCGCCCTCGAAGGTGGAAGATATTCCCATCGAAGACGCCGACCATCTTCGACTCTAGAGGTTTATCGGCAAGATCAGAGAACTCAACCAGCACTAGAGCGTCCGCAACATACAAGTGACACTATTGTACGATTTCACGAATGGCAACAACTTCTTCATCGGATACTCCCTCACGTTGCTCAACCATTGTTTTGTCAAGTTTGACCCTTATGTCCTTTCTATGAAGGATCTGTGTACCAAGAGCGTGATCACCAAGTGCGGTAGTTTTAGAGAATTTTACTGTTCCAGCCCTTCACCACCCAGCTGCATGCTCTCAACGCTAGTGTCTCCACCTCCACTTTGTGGCATCATAAACTCAACCATCTTGGCTAGGAAGCTTTCCATAATCTAGTTAGCTCTAGTGCTATCTCTTGTAATAGCCCTATGGTCGCCATGTGCGCTTGCCTTTTAGCACATCTAGCTTTGGAGCTTCTCATAATTTCAATTTAATACATTGTGATCTTTGGACATCTCATGTTGCTAATGCATCTGGTTGTAAGTATTATCTTGTTATTCTCGATAAATGCTCGTATTTTCTTTAGACTTTTCCACTTCATCTCAAATTCAACACTTTTCCGGCTATCTCTAACTTTTATTCTTATGTCTATACACAGTTTGGTTCTTTTGTCAAGAGTATTAAGCGTAACAATGGTCATGAGTTCGATAACTCCACCGCCCGTACTTTTTTTTCTCACGCACAATGTTGCAATCCGCATGTCATATCCACATACCTCCTAGTAGAATGGCAAAACTGAACTCGTCACTTGCACCACCACCACCACCAACATCATGCGATCTCTCATGTTTCAAGCTAGCCTACACCCCCCTCATATTGGGTGGAAGCTCTCCATGATGCTATCTATCTCCTAAACCGCCACCCAACCAACACAATCAATTTCTTCACTCCTTTCTTTGCTCTCTATGGCGTCGTCAAGCTGTCCTACTCGCATCTTTGTGTCTTCAGATGCAAGTGTTGTCCTAACCTTTCCTCCACGATCCCCAATATGTTGTCACTGCACTCCACCTTGTGTGTTTCCTTTGGCTACTCTTCCAGATACAAAAGGTTACTAGTTCCTTTATTTGGCGTCCAATGGATTCATCATCTCCCATCATGTCACCTTTGGTGAATCCTCCTTTCCATTCGTCCAAGCATCCTATGCCCTCTCTCTAGTGCTTACAATGATTTCCTATCCAAGCTTGGGTCTTCTCCGTTGCCCATTGGGACTATCCTTGCAGGTCTAGATCATGATAGGCTATCTCTGAGCGCTGCTAGCTTTTCGAAGTGCCTTGTTGGGCCATTGGGCGCTGTTGGCTCCTCGTCGTGCACTGTCGACCCTCCAGGCATCACTAGCCCTCCAACATGGCACCCTCTAGCCGAGCACCCAAGAAACCCCTTGTGCACCTAGCCAGGCACCCTCACCCCGCACAATCAGCTGGGTACCCTGTCGAGTTTTGGCTTGTGTGGCCAGCTGCTACCCATCGGCTCCTTGCTACACCACGGCACCTCCTCAGGTGTTATGGTCCTCCCACGAGGGCTGCTTGATGCCTCCCCATGCACACTGGATAGTGCCAGCCATGCTACCCCTATCAGCTCATTAGCACAAGTTGTTGCCAGCGGTGTCGTTCCTATCCTCAAGCTGAACATTGTCCTTATTCCTCCTGTCACTAATGACCATCAGATGGTCACCAAGGGAAGTTTCGTTTTCGTATTCCTGTGGATCGTTTGAATTTTAATGAATCCATGGTCTCACCAATATCGAAGACCTATCATGGTGTTTTGTCTCATCATAATTGGCTTGCCACCATGACAAAGAAGTTTGATGCTCTCTAGGCCAACAAACACCTGAGATCTCATTACTCATCTTGCCGGTGTTAGTGTTGTGTGAGGCAATTGGGTTTTTGACACATGCTCCTTTTGAATGGCTCTCTCGATCGGTACAAGGTTGGTTGGTTTATTCGTGGCTTTACGTAGCAGCCTAGCATTAATTTTGATGATACCTTCCGTTCAGTGGTCAAGCTCACTACTATCCTCACATTGGCTTTCTGTTACGACTAGTCGATTCATCGGTTTATGTGAAGAATGCCTTTTTGAATAGCACTCACTCTAAGACAGTTTGTTGTGTGGAGCCCTCTGGATTTGTTTACCCCACTCGGCTTGATCATGTCTATAGGCTCAACATATCTCTTTACAGCCTAAAGCATGTGCCTTGTGTATGGTACAATCTCTTTGCCTCACATCTCCTATCTCTTAGGTTTGTGGAGGCCAAGTCAAACATATCACTCTTTGTGATTCACGGTGCATCAGCTTGATACAAAAAATACATTTAACCTATACATTTAGCCCGGCACTAAAATGTTAGGGTTGAGTAACATTGTCAAGTAATTTGTGGAAAAACTTCACTGCCACTTTGTTTCTACCCCTCCTTCGCAGTTCACCACCTGTACCTTAGAGATCAATGCAACTTTGCATCTCAAGCACAAGCGGCACACTTCGGTGAACAAGACAAGACTTATGCAATTTCTCCATGGAAAAATCAAGACTTATATATTGACCTATGATTCATCAACCACAAATTAGAGAAAAATTCTTATTTTCCATCGGAAGATAAGGTAATTCTCTATTTACCATCCCACGGATTGAACTTCCTTATTTGCTATTGCTTATAATTTTCATTTCTTCCTCATTAGTGTCGTCCATTATGACTCATAGAAAAGACACATTTTCCCTTAGGGAGGAGCCTGGTGGCAACCAAGATGTATATTCATGGTGATAACTTATATACAGAAACCATACTTAATGTACCACATATTCTAGTTGTAAAATATTTTGAATATTAAACTAAATCGTTTTACAAAAACAGCCACAACACTAATACATCCATTGCAGTCCAGTCACCTTATTATTTTCATATCTATTTTTCTACAATACGAAACATGACAAATAAGTACACTGAACTTTGGTATTCACCACAAAAATTAATTCTGGCGTTTGCTATGCCTAATGGTCTCGAAACAACGTGACTTCAAAAAAATCATTTTTTGTGATCTATTCAACGAATTTCCTTCTAGAGAAGCTGGCCTTCTGGTGCTTCATATGCCTCAAGTTCAGGATAGGCTGCGTATGTTTCTACCTTAGAGGGAAAAACTCAGGGATTCCCCTCTAAATAGAGCTTAATTACCACTTGAGTTTCAGGATTGTACTTTGTTTTTTCCTATTTGTTAATCTAGTAATGTAGATTTTGCTAAAATGAAAATCTAAAAAAGTAGATCCTAGAAACCCAAATTTGACAAGAGCATAGAAATTCCCGCATACAAACGATGTTCCATCCTTGGATTGGATTGTCATAAGATTCACTAAACATTGTGTATTTTACAGTGTCGAGCTATTTATAGCCCGTACTCAACCACTCCACGCCATAACTTACAGTATTACCCCCCTAACTGTCATATTCCTGGTATATTCGGAGATATTTTGATACCATTAAGTACATTTGCATATTTACAGTTATACCCTAGACTGCTACATGGGCTTTGACAGACGCCGCGCCTTCACTCGAGCCCCCATAAGGCCAGTCGTAGATGGGCATTCAGGGCACCTTCGACCAGCCTTGACGCTGCGTCCTGAGTCACCCTTTGGTCTCCGTCCGAAGGCCCGCTAGAGACTTCGCCTGCGCTGTTACTCGGTGTCGCGGGTTGACCTTCGGTCTTCATTCGAAGGCCCGCTAGAGGCTTCACCTGCGCTGATACTTGGCGCCACGGGTCGACCTTCGGTCTCTGTCCAAAGGCCCTCCAGAGGCTTCGCCTGCGCTTCCTGAAACACAATTGTATTATTCATCAGTGTACAGCCACCAGTGGACTTCGACTTACCATCCTAAGGGGCATGTGAGACAATTCCCCAACACTTACTGGATCATTTATTGATGAAACTGACAAAGCAAGACACCAGCAACTGAAGTTGTTTGACGAATTGAAACTCATATTCATGACAATTTCCCCCTCCTTGAAATTATCCTTGTCCCCAAGGATTGAAGCTAGGAAAGGTGCTCTTTATGAACTTGGCATCCTCCCAAGTGGCCTCTTCAGCTGCGAGATTTATCTAGTGAATCAGCCATTGCGCTATCGCTTCATTGTTCGTCGGTATGATTCTCTTGTCTAGCACTTTCAGGGGTTCAATCTTGATCTTCTTATCCAAAGTCACCAATGGTAAATCAGCCAGTGGGATTACATTTGGTCCCAGATGTCTCTTCAACTGACTAACATGGAAAACATGATGTATATTCACTCCTTCTGGTAAGAGCAGCTTATAAGGCAATTGTCCTATCTTCTGCAAAGTTTTGAAGAGTCCATAGTATTTAGACCTCAGCTTTATAGATCCTCTTAGACCAAAAGCATTGAGTCTATGTGGTTGCATTTTCAGATACACCATATTTCCTTCTTCAAATTGTCTCTCGGTCCTCTTTTTATCTGCAAAGTGCTTGATCCTCTCTTGAGCTTTAAACAGGTTTGCTTTTAGCTCTTTCAGCATCTTTTTCCTTTTCTTCTATTGTGACTCGGGCTTCTTCAGAGGCATTACACGGAATAGATAGTTCACCAATTTGAGGTGGAGAGTATCCATGAATATAGTGCTTGGAATGGGGTGGTCTTTAGAGAGGTATGATATGTAGAGTTATACCACTATTCTACCTTTGCTAACCACTTTAACCAACCTATAGGACCTTAGAACACCATACTTCTCAAGTAGTTTTCCAAACATTGATTTACTCTCTCAGTTTTCCCATATGTTTGGGATGGTATTTAGTACTAAACCTGAGTGTTACACCAATAACTTTGAATTTTTCTTGGAAAACCTTACTTGTAAAAATTCTTTCAGACACAATCACCAATGGGAAACCATGCAGCCTGAATATATGATCTATGAATGCTTGGACCACTTGTTGGACATTGTATGGGTGTGATAATGCTAAGAAATGTGCATACTTTGTGAATCTATCAACTACCACCATGATTACATCTTTTCCCTTGACCTTAGGCATTCCTTTTATAAAATCCATGCTGATGTGAGTCCATGCCATGTTAGGAATTTCTAATGGGTTGAGAAGTCTAGGGATATGTAAATTTTCTGGTCATCTAACAAGTAGGACACTCCTTTACCTTCTGATCTACTTCTACCTTCAAATGTGGCGAAACAAAAGACCCTCTTAATTATGTGGTAAGTAGCTCTTCTGCCAGAATGCCCACCTATGGTTGAAGAATGATAGGTACTAAGTATATTTTGCCTCATATTACTTCCTTGGCCCACATATATTCTCCCTTTATATCTCAGCAGCCTTGCCACCATTGAGTATATTCTCAGAGGGTCACGGTTACCACCCAGCCTTTCCATAATTTGCTGATAGTTGGAATCAACAATGTAACTTCCTTAATATCATGTACCCACTCTGGTTGAATATAAGTAATGGCCAAGCATTTTTTGCTTGGGTTCTTCCCTTGATATCCTAGATATGGCATCTACAACCAAATTTTCTTTCCCTCTCATATACTCCACTTTGTAGTCAAATTCCATCAGCTTGAGTATATGTTTCTATTGAATGCTTTCAGTCAACTTCTGAGTAGATAAATATTTCAAACTCTCTTGATATGTTATGATTATAACAGGGTTTCCCAAGAGGCAATGTCTCCATTTTTCAGTGCTTCTATTATGAATATTACCTCTTTCTAATATACTGACTGAGCTAGGGCCCTATTTCTCAAGATTTCTCTGAAATAAGCAATAGGTCTCCCAAATTGCATAAGTACTGTGCCCAATCTTGAACCACTTGCATCAGTCTCTAGTACAAAAGGCTGAGAAAAATTAGGCAAAACAAGTATTGGATAGGTAGTCATAATTTTCTTCAAGCTCTCAAATGTGTTTGTGTGGATATCCTACCACTTAAAGGTATCTTTCTTAAGAAGACCAAACAACAACCTACACATTTTCCCATAATCTTTCACAAATCTTCTATAGTATCTAGTTAGTCTTAAGAACCCCCTTAGCTGAGGCACATTGTAAGGTTTTGGCCAAGTTAAGACATCATTGATCTTCTTTGGATCAATAGAAACTCCTCTCTCATCAAAAATGTGGCCAAGATATTCAACTTGTGGTTGGGAAAAAACACATTTACTGAACTTAACATAGAGCCTTTTCCCTTCTCAATGTATCCAACACTGCTTTCAAGTGAGCAACGAGTTCCTCTAAATTCCTGCTATACACCAAAATATCATCAAATAATACTAAGACAAACTTGCCAATTTGTTCAAAGAACACTTGGTTCATGAGGGATTGAAAAGATGCCGATGCATTGGTAAGGCCAAAGGGCATTACTATGTACTCATGGTGCCCTAAGTGGGTCCTAGATGTAGTTTTTGGGATGTCATCCTCAATAATTCATTTGGATGTCATCCTCAATAATTCTGATATGATGGAACCCTGATCTCAAGTAAATTTTTGAAAATATAATAGCATGGGCATAGGAAACTTGTTCTTGATGGTAAGAGAGTTAAGGTTTCTGTAGTCCACACACATCCTCCATGATAGCTGGTGAAAAATAAGGACTAAGACTTGGCCTAATCTCTTCGGTCTTGACATTTGTTTGATAATTTCCTCCATAGCATGTCTTTTTTGATGGGGTACCTTGTAAGTCCTTAAGTTCGATAGTATAGCACCATTCTTCAAAAGAATAGCATGATCACAATCTCCTTTCGGTGGTAGCCCCCTAGGTTCCTCAAAAAGGTCAGGATATTGATCAAGTAACTCTAATACCTTCTTTGGTGGCTGTGGGACCTTTTCTTCTTTAGAATCCTAAACCAACTTAACATGAACGGCATAGCCCAATACCCCCTTCTGGTGCGTCTTACTCAATCTTTTGGCATTAATCATGCATTTGTTTCCAAGAATAGTATGATCAGAAAAAACTAGTAGCTCTCCATTCTTGGTAATTGTCAGTACTTTCTTTTGTAGGTCCAATCCAATGAGGCTGTACTCATAGATCCAATCCCCTCCTAAAATCATGTCATAGCTCTTGAGCTTGAGAAATCTGAATGTGCTTCAAAAACCTACATCACACACAAGTAAGGTAGGTCATGCACCATTGCATCAATCACTATGTCTTCTCCTCCCATGTCCACCTGATTCACATCCAGACCCGTGCCTCTTATTGGCACACTACTGCGGAAGTGAGTAGGTAGTACAGAAGATTGCAAGAAAATGTTAGGATTCACCTCATCATTGATAACTATAGCAGCAATCATTGAGTTTGCATGCAGAAGATCTAGATTTCCCCATAGTTGTGATGAATGTGTGTTGGCCAGTCCTCCAGATCCAAGCGATAACAAAATCTTCTTGATTTACCGCTAAGTTCCCTGTGATTGAATGCATCTCCACCTTCAAGGCCTTCAATTCAGTTACATCTCCCTTGATCTGCAAGAGTTCCTACTTCATAACCTCTTCCTCACTTGAACCCATGCCGACCTTAAGTTTCTGTGCATGTGTTTTCCATCCACCGACCTCTGAGGACAGCTTAGAAAATTCCTTGCTAACAACCTCAGAGGACGCTCGGCTGCCTGGAATTAGAGATCGATTGAGGGATTTTACACATGAACTCGTCACACAACCCAAGTCTGAATCTGATTCCCCACCTTTGCCTCCTAACTGAAACTAGCTCTTGAGATCAGGATTTCACAGAGTGAACTGCAAGAGGCCACTCCAACCTATGCCAGTAGCAAGAAATAGATCATGATCCGAGGATAGACTATGCTCTGATACCCAATTTCAAGATCCTGAATTGCAATGTTATGACAACAAGCAAAAAATAGAGAATAGCAGAGTTCAGGATAAAGATTTAGAAATTTATGGAAGAACACAAGGTGTGACGGTGCACCAAGAGAATGATGAACCCTATAACTACATAGACTAATCTTAGGGAATGATTCCTTGATTCCATTCCACTCCAACCACTTCATTTTAACAACCTTATAAAAGTTCAACTATAAAATAAAGTTAAAGCAGTAACAGTAAAGGAATGGAATTGACAGCCAACAATAAATGCTCCTTCACCTAGCTCATGCCTCCCGCCTTTAGAGCAACCGTTGGATACATTTTCGACGCAGATCTCCACTCCATAGCTCCGCAAACATACTGGTTCATTTACTGATGAAACTGATGAAGCAAGACACTGGCAACTGAAGTTGTCTGACAAACTAAATCTCCTGTTCCTAACACGGTGTCATGTTGCTGGCATTATACCAGGTGTTCGCACAACGAGACATTGTTGTCTCCGACATGGTCGTTGTTGTGCTTCTCGTCCTTGGTGACTTCCTCGTATCATGGTACGGTTCGATGTGACAGGGATGAGGGCTGGCGGCAACCGCGTGCGCAGGACAACATGATGTTTAGAACAAATTAAAGAAGATGACATGTTTAATGCTCGATAGTTAGTTTTTGTGCAACATGAGTTGCAATTGGTACTATTATTAGGAACTTTCAGCTTGGTGTTATAATATCATCATTGACCTTGACTATATGTGGTATAGTTAGTTTACCTGAAGTAAACTAGCAATTTGTTGACACGAAAATGTGGCACGCTAATACACTGAGCATCTCGTGTGCAATATCCGGCGAGCAGCACTCAGGATGCCCTGGTTGTGGCGCAGTATCATCAAACCTTCGTCGTCACCCACGCTCGAGAGGGACCCCATCAAAGTGTGGGTGACCGGCGGCTTATCCTTGGTTGTCGAGATCAAGAATAGGAAGCAATATGGATGGGAAAAGAGAACGGAACTACATAAGCTAGGCAAAAAATGAAAGATAATGTAAATTGTATTTGATCGATTGGTTGATGTCCTCAATCGACCATGACCCTCTCATATTTAAAGAGCAACAGGTCTTAGCCGTAAGAGATCAGGACTCCTAATTCAAACCGAACAAGACTTACAAATATGATTCGGCTATACCTACTTGATCTCTAAACTTTCTATAATAAACATATATTTCCTATTGGAACACATAAAACTCCTATATATCTGCCCGAATACGCTTTAATGTAGTTCGACCTTCTTCGATTTGACCAACTCTTCCATCTGTCCAGAGACCAACCGCAGGAACAAACCATGATCACTGGTCGTCTGGTCATTGGTCATGACCACTGATCGTGTTCACTGGTCTAAAATCACTATTCACTGGTCAGAAGGTTCTGTTCACTGGTTGGAAGTTACTGTTCATTGGTCGGAAGTTATGGTTCTCTTGGTCGAGCACTATTTGTTTAGTTGGTCACTGTTCATCCGACCGTGTTGCTATTCATCCAGTTGTGGTAATGTTCATCTAGTCACCCATTAAGCCAGTCATCGCTGCAATGGTCACTATAAATACCAAATCTTGTCATCAACATATGTCTCCCTATTTTTTGGTGAAGCTTGCTCACTGAAAAACATATCATCTCCCTTCTAACTTTCTTAGGACGATGATCAAGACATCGACCATGACTACCCCTTTGGATGATGGTAACCAATACATCGGCCATATTTCTTCTAAGCATCTTGCCATACACTAGGATAAAATTTCTTCAAGTATCGTCTATTAATAGCTTTAGGCAATTTCTCTTCTTGCAAACTTTCTAGCAGATAAGAATTTCTAGGGACGATACTTACAATTCTGTATGGACCTTCCCAACTCGAAGACCATTTACCAAATTTGTTGTCCTTCGATCCTATAGGCAAAATAGTCTTCCACACAAGATCACTAGTCTGAAATGACGTTGCTTTTACATTCCTATTGTAGGCTTTGGCTACCTCAACTTGTCTTTCTTGATCTCTCTCAAAGCCTTCAACCTTTCATCCATCACTTCATCAATCCTGTCCATCATTAGATCATAATAATTCACAGCTGATAGATTATTCTGCTAGGCCAATCTCAAAGCATTAAGATTCACTTCAATAGGTAAAACAGCTTCTTATCCATAAACAAGTTCATACGACGTTACTTTAGTGGCACCATGTCTAGATATACGATGTGCCCACAAAGCCTCCGATAGAACTTCATGCCATCTCCTGGGATGTTTATCTATTTTCTTCTTGATAAGCTTAATCAAAGTTTTATTACTAGACTCAACCTGACCATTGGCCTGAGCATAATAAGGAGATGAATTAAAAAACTTAATTTTCAATGATTCGGCAAATTCATGTACCTGGTGTGAAATGAATGGAGTACCTTGAACCATAGTTAAAGTCTCCGAAATGCCGAATCTATGAACATATGCTCCAAAATAAAGTGAATTACCTCTTTATTTGTCATGTTCTTGAGAGGAATAACTTCAGTCCACTTAGTAAAATAATCAATAGTCACCAAAATAAAGCGATGACCTTTAGATGACAGAGGATGTATTTGGCTGATGAAATCCAAACCCCAACCTCGGAACGGCCATGGTTTGATAATAGGATGCATCATAGCAGCAGGAACTAATTCGATATCACCAAATTTTTGACATACCTCGCATCCTTTATAATACCTAAAGCAATCATTAAGCATAGTAGGCCAATAAAAATAAGCTCCCTTCAATAACTACTTCATCTTGCACGCTGATTGATGTATGCCACATATGCCTTCATGCACTTCTCCCATAGCAATTCTAGCTTCATCAGAATCCAAGCATTTTAGAAGCACACAATCCACAGTTCAGCGATATAAATCATCATTCAACAATGTATATTTAAAAACTTGCTGCCGAGTCTTTCTATCAACACTCTTACTTGGATCTTTCAAGTAATCAATGAAATGCTTTCTCCAATCTTCAATTTCAGTAACTTCAATATTCTCTCCCAATGAAGAAGATACAACCGAATCCAAAAATTCATGTTTGGCTATACAGAGATCAATACTTTCAAGCATCAGTTTTTCAATCACAAAGAATTTACCTCTACCAACTTGATAACCGGATGCTTATTGTGCTAAATCATTAGCTCTGAAATTATTACCTCTAGAAATATGATTGATAGTAAAATAATCCAAAACAACAATAATGTCTAGACACTTATCAAGATAACTATTTAGTGATCCGTCGAAACATTGATAATTACCAAAAAAATTGCTGCACAACTAGCAACGAATCACCAAAAGCCTCTATGTTGTTCACACCCATGGAGCTCAAAATTTCTAATCCTAACAAGAGGGCTTCATATTCGGCTTAATTATTAGTATAGAAATATTCTAGACGACAAGATATTTCAAAAACAGCACCTCTAGGTGATGCAAAAACAATACCAACACCTTGTCCAACCCCACAAGCCGAACCATCAAAATAAAGCTTTCATGGTTTAACAGATAGAAAACCGACATCTAAATCATACTTATCATCAACCCGATGGTCAACAATAAAATTAGCTACAATTTGACCTTTCATAGATTTCAAAGATTCATAAGCTAAATCATATTCTATAAGCGCATAAGCCCACTTACCAGTTCTACCACTCAAAATAGGCTTTTGTATACTTAATCACATCAGCTTGATATGCTACTACACAAGTACTGGATAGCAAATAATTCCTTAACTTTGTGCAATCATAATATAGCGATAAGCATAATTTTTCAATAAAAACATACCTTGTCTCCGCTTCCAAAAGACGTCGGCTCAAATAAGCAATTGCATACTCTTTACCATCAACTTCTTGTACCCAAACAGCACCAATCGCATTATCTCCCGCATCGAAAAGGTAATCCGGCTTTAGGCGCCTGAAGCACCGGAGGAGTAGACAAATATTTCTTAATCTCATAAAATGCACATGGCTGCTCTGCCCCCAAGTAAATTCGGTCTCATTTTTCAACTGGAGTACAGGTGAAAAAGAACTGATTTTCCCGGACAAGTTTGATATATATCTTCTCACGTAATTCACCTTGCCCAGAAATTTCTGCATATCCCTTTTACACGTAGGCACCTGAACCTTTTGTATAGCTTCTATTTTATTAGGATCTATCTC
Organism: Phragmites australis; assembly: GCF_958298935.1. Classification (NCBI taxonomy): domain Eukaryota; kingdom Viridiplantae; phylum Streptophyta; class Magnoliopsida; order Poales; family Poaceae; genus Phragmites; species Phragmites australis. The sequence goes on along the minus strand of NC_084936.1, from coordinate 11,852,147 downwards.
TATGCCTTTCTTATGTATAATAAAGCTTAAAAACTTCCCAGACGACATACCAAAAACATATTTAAGTGGATTCATTTTCAAACCATACCGACAAATCCTTTCAAAGGCTAAATGTAAATTAGCTAAATGAGGATTATTATCATCTATTTTAACAACTATGTCATCAATATATACTTCTAATATGACATCAAGCAAATCATGAAAAATTAAATTCATAGCCCTTTGATAAGTAGCACCAGCATTTTTCAACCTAAATGTCATAACCACCCACTCAAATAAACCAACAAAACCAGGTCAACAAAAAGTCGTTTTAGACATATCTTCCTCGACTATAAAAATTTGATTATAACTAGCATTACCATCAAGAAAACTAATTATTCTATATCCTAAAGCATCATTGATTAACATGTCGGCTATAGGCATAAGATATTCATCTTTAGGAGTAGCTTTATTCAAATCTCTAAAATCAATGCAAACTCGTAACTTAGCGCTACTCTTCTTCTCCACCGGGACGATGTTTGAAATCCAATTAGCATATCTACATAGCTTAATAAATCCCGCTTTCAACAACCGATCTATTTCTTCCTTGATCTGATCATATGTATTAGGATTAAACCTTCTAAGGTACTATTTATAAGGCCTAAATCCCGTTTTGATAGGCAACCGATGTTCTACTAACTCTCGGTTAAGCCCCAGCATCTCATGATATTCCCAAGTAAAACAATCAATGTATTCTTTAAGCAACTCGATTACTTTAGCCTTGTAATCGGCTTTCATATTCTTGTTTACAAACGTTGGCCTTGGAATACTACCATCACCTATATCAACTTCTTCTAATGGATTGGACAATGAAAAACTTTGACCCAACTTATCTAACTCATCTAAATCTTCAATGGCCTCACAAATATCGTTCTTATCTGACCGATATTGCTCCATACGCTTGTGCAACCATTCTAAATTTCTATCTCTACTCATTGATACATCATGCCATTGAGCCGATTATCACAAGTCGGCTTTACAACCACGGGTACAAATCCATCCTTGGAGACACTATGAAAATCATAATATGAAAAATCAAGACCCGACAAGCACTCAGCATTGTTGTATCTCTAATCGGCTAAAGCATCGGCCAAAGCAACATAAGCCGAAGTATCCGCATGAATTATCTCTACCTCATCATCCACCCAATGAATTAAAAATTGATGCAAGTCCCAGGCACATAACTATTTGCACGAATCCAATCACACCCAATAATAACACTATAATTACCTTGCACCTCGACGATGAAGAAGGCGGTGGATAATATCTTTCTTACAATAGTGAGCTCCATAGAGATTACCCCCTTGGCCTAATTAGAATCACCTGCAAATCCATTGAGCATCACATTAGTTATCATTAATTCGCTGTCATCTCTACGAAGATTTTGAAAATTGAGTATAGCATCAAATTTATAACAGCTCCACCATCAACAAGCATCCTAGAAATTGGCTTCCCATTAATATGACCCTTCACATACAAGGGCTTCAAATGCTGATCTGTCTCTCTTGGCTTCTCAAAACAGCTTCTTTTGGCCTCAAATTCAATTAGACTTAGAACACCAAGCCCATTCGACTACACACACATCAACATCATCATCGTCCAAATTCTCAAACTCATACTCAAGCATATGAACATTAGGACGATCAACTTTAAATTTATCATTTGATTTCTAAAAATTTCTAGACTCTTTAGCCTTTCTAATGCCAGAGCTCTTTACAAAACTTGGCTAATCCTGAAATCCATAACCTTCTGCTTTTCTTTAAGATGAGACAACAAACCCGAATAAGCTAATTCGGCTAAGTCTTTTTCAGAAAGTGTCAAGTTAAAGCATCGATTTTTTTTATCTCTGAACCTTCTAACAAAATCAACAACAGGTTCATTGTATTTTTGTTTAACCGATGTCAAATGTGATAGCCTCAATTCAGTATCAGCACTATAAAAATATTCATCAAATTTTTCTTCTAATTGAGACCACACATGAACGAAATTAGGAGCAAGGGATATAAATCAAGTAAAAGCTGTTCCAGACAATGAAAAAGGAAATAATCTAATTTTTAGCGCATCATTGGAACTAGCTTTACCTAATTGTTCAAGAAACTGACCTACATGCTCCCTAGTTGTTCTATTGTCCTCCCCGGTAAATTTCACAAAATCAGGAACCTTGAAACCACGGGGGTATGGGATTGTATCATAGTGCTTGGGATATGGCTTGTGGTATGCACGAGCTTTCCTTCTAACCTCCAAGCCGAATTGCTCTCTAAGCACAATAGCTACTTGTTCTCACATGATTTCAGTATAATCGACTGCAAGCCGATTAGGGTCAGTTATTGGCTCGAGTGATGGTGTGGACAAATTCGGCACATGAGAAGTAAGATGAGGTGGCATAGCAAAATTTTGTTTAGGAATTGGCCCATAAGGGATTCCCGATCCTTGCGGTAGTATAGGTGGAACACTATACGCTACGGTTTGGTAATATGGTGTTTGCACGTTGGGATATTTTTCGGCTCTATAAGCTTGAGCCGAAGTTGAAGCATGTGCGTGGAATATGGTGTTTGGTACGGGTTTTGTGTTACATCAGTTTTAATAGCATAAGAAGTGACATAATTAGGTGCAACACTACTCATAATATTTCGGACATCATGAGGATTATGCGCATAAGAAACACTAGGTAATATATTAACAGCAATAGGTAAGATTAGAGCACTAACATTACTAGTGGCAGGTTTTTTCAGATTTTTCTCCTCATGAATTTGTAGAACTAAAGGCCTAAGCTTATCAACCAATGTATCCTCAACCAATTTCTAAACGCTATTAGCCATGGTTGCACCAACAGATTGATCGATCATAACAACAACCTCTTGATGAGAAGGAGAGGGTTGAGCACTCACATTGGTTGTTACCTTAGGGATGTGGTTGATGGGTGGTGGAGAATCTTCTTTCTTGAACACACCTTGCCGAGTCTTCACATAGCGCGATAGCAACTGGTATCGATGTTGCTCCAAGTCGGCTTCAATTGCCAAATGCGTCTCTTTCGGCAACTCATCGTATGACGCCATAATGATGTTGTCTTTGTCAATCTCCACAGTATACATGACTAGGGTTTAGAATTCGGCTAAGAGAAAGCCGAAAAACTTCTTCCCCAGCGGAGTCGCCAAAAAGTGTGTTGACATGAAAACATGGCGCGCCAACACACTGAGCACCTCATGTGCAATATCCGGCGAGTAGCACCTGAGATGCCCTGGTCGTGGCGCTGTGTTGTCAGACCTTCGTCATCACCCACGCTTGGGAGGGACCCCGTCGGAGTGCGGGTGACTGACAGCTTGTCCTTGGTTGTCGAGATCAAGAACAGGAAGCAATATAGATGGGAAAAGAGAATGGGACTACATGAGCTAGGCAAAAGATGAAAGATAATGTAAATTGTGTTTGATCGATTGGCTCAAGTCCTCAATCAGCCATGACCCTCTCATATTTAAAGGAAAGCAGGTCTTAGCCGTAAGAGATCAGGACTCCTAATTCAAACTAAACAAGACTTACATATATGATTTTGCTATGCCTACCTGATCTCCAAACTTTCTATAACAAACATATATTTCCTATTTGAACATGTAAAACTCCCATATATCTACCCGAATACGCTTTAATGTAGTTTGGCCTTCTTAGATTCGACAAACTCTTTCATCTATCCGGAGACCAACTGCAGGAACAAACCATGATCACTGGTCGCCTAGTCATTGGTCATGACCATTAATCCTGTTCTCTGTTCTGAAATCACTGTTCATTGGTGTTAGGTTATTGTTCACTGGTCAGAGGTTACTGTTCATTGGACAAAAGTTACTGTTCACTTGGTCGAGCACTATTTTCCTGGTCGGTCATTGTCCTTCCGATCGCATTATTGTTCATCTGATTGGCCATTAAGCTAGTCGTCACTATAATGGCCACTATAAATGCTAAATCTTGTCATCAACACAATTGCACACATGTTTCACATACGTGAAATCAATCTAGAATATAGTAATCTAAAGAAGTAAAAGATTATAGCATAACAAAAGTGGAATTTACATACATGATGATTGAATCCAGGTGGCCATGTAACGCAGAAATGGATGGTGTTGAGGAGATGGTCATCATCGATAAGCAGAGATAGCCAGCGTTGATGAGATGGGTGCGAGCCAATGAGTGGAGGTTGCCAATGCCCATATGTGGAGGTGATCGATACGTGACTAAAGTTGAGGTTGTTGCCTATCGATCCGTGTAGGCAATAGTAGGGACCGAAGCTTGTGGCCGTGACTATAATGCTCATTGTGCTTTCGGGGGATATACCATAATGACCATAGAGGTTGTTCATCGGATTTTGAAATAGACTAAAAGAAGGAAAGATAGCACAGTCGTTGGTGATCTTGTCATAGTTTTGAAAGAGAGGAAGAAAAGATACACCATTGATTGGCCTTGTCCTTTCGTTATGTGATGATCATTAATCTTGATTTAAGTTTTTGAAATAAAGTGACAGAAGGAAAGAGAGCATGGTACAATCAAGGAACGTGTTGGGGGATAATCCCTGACAATGAATCTGGGGTATACCAGTCGATTAGCACGTTGATCAACATTTCTTGGGGTTGGATCTAATGGACTCAAGAACACGAGGATTTTATCTAGGCTTGGGTCTCCTGTGGGATAATAGCCCTACATCCTGTGCATTTTCTTATAGATTGGATGAACTTGTTACATCATATTTCTCTTGTCTTATCCTACAAGCCGGGTCCTCCCCCTTCATATAACAGGAGAAAAGGTGCCCATACAAACAGATCATGCCAAACTCTATGGCAGACCTACACTTGATAAAGCCAACTACTCCTAACTCATCATAACGAATGATAGGCACACACACTCTGCTCTGGTCATCCTGCATGCCCCGTCCCATCACCGAACATCATCACGCCCGTATGCGAGGCCATCTCATAGCATTAAATGCTACGAGATGAGTCACTGCGCCATCACGCCTGCCCACAACCTTACTCGCTGAAAGGGAGTGCCTATGAAGGAAAATACTTGAGTGTATAGCATTAAATGTGATTCAACTGGTCAGGTGAGTACCTACCCTACGACTAACAGGGGCTGGTCATAGGGTTTTGCTCTACGACCTGGCAGCTAGTCGCAGAAGCCTTGTCCTGGTCGCAAGGTGAGGTCATGGTCTTGAGGACATCTATCCACTGGTTGACACTTGGCATCATAGGGCCTTCCTGGTGGGGCACTCCCTTGCCTATTACACCGATAGTAGCCCCCAAGCTTCATCGCAGATGTGATGGACTGAGTGGTTTGCCATGGTGTCTTGTGGTCGCCATGCGATGAGTGGTCATGGTCGGCTCCGGTCATGCCACTTGGGACCTAGGTGAGCGCATGTCCGCCCTGGGGAGTGGTCGCCGACATGGCCCATCTTGGTGGTTGACTCAAGAAACCAAATCCCAAAGGGGAGGTTAAATGTTCGGAGAGAGAGAGAGAGAGAGAGAGAGAGAGAGAGAGAGGGGGGGGGAATGAAATGGTGCCAAATTCGAGGGAATTTTCAATTCCCCAAGTGTGGCTTTTTGAAATTCAAAAGGACCAAGCGCTGTGGCAGTTGAGATACCGCAGAGACCCTTTAAATTGGAGTGTCGAGGTCCTTCACTAATCTTTTCATCGCCTCCCTTAGCCTCCACACTTCCGTGCTCAGAGCCCTCCATCTCCACCTCCCTTCCTGCCACCGAAGCATATTTCTCCATTGTCCAATGGCGCGTACTAGCAGTGAACCCTCCTTCCCCAAGTCCAAGTGCAACGCAGCGCGGCTGAAGCAAATGCTTGATGCCCAGCCTGCTCACCCATCGCCTGTCCTCAGGGTATCGCTCCAAAGAGAGCGTGCCTGCTCCCCGCTAGGGGAGGTTGTGATGTTCATCTCTTCTTGTTTAGCCTGCTCCCCGCTAGGGGGAGGTTGTGATGTTCATCTCTTTCTTCTTGTTTAGCCTCGTTCTGCCCTTCTTCGAGTTCTTCACCACCATCATCTCCTTCTACGATATTTGCCACCTCCACCTCAATCCTAATTCCATTCTCATGCTGAGCATTTTTGCTCATCTATGTTTGAACTTCGTCAGGGTAGAACCATGCCTCGACCTCTTTTGGTTTTTCTACACATGCCGATCAGTGACCGGGCCGATCAGTGATTGGGCCAGCTGCTGAAAGCTGTGGGTTTCATCTCCGTGATGACGCCGTGGACTCCTACATCAAGGTGGGCCCTAAGTCATCACTGTCTAGCTAGAGGAAGGATTGGTTCTATCTCGTGGCAGACAGCTCCTTGGACAACCTCCACGTGCCAAGCGTGCCAACGCAGGTCACCGACAACTGGGGGAGCACCCCATCGACAATTCCAGAGCTGCTAACCCTTGCTAAACAGATTAGCCAGCTTGGAGAGGATGGGCTGATGGGATCGAATGTTGTCCACAATTTCATCAAGCGTCGGTTGTACCTCTTGCAGAGGAGCACATCCGACATTCCAGTACACTAGGCCTAGAACCGTCTCCCAAGAGAGATCTATAGGTAATATCAAAACTATTTCCTTCGCATTTTTGTTAGATGTGCGACCTCTCAAGTCTCCCTATTATGCAGATCTTACTGACAAGGCCGTCGATTCACGCATCTGAATCCTAATGTCGGCTGCCTTGAGGAAAGATGGCCCTTCGTCTAGCGCTCCTCCACTGTGCGATCTCCCTTTGTCCGAGAGGGCATGGCTCAGGAGAGTAAGTTCGGCATTTTCCCAAAATTCCTACCTCCAAGCCTTCTCCTAGGTTAGGGTTTCATGGTTTGCGCCGCTGCAGGGTCTTCCTGACATCGATGTCATGCGTCCAATAGTTGACGAGGTCATGGGGGTCATTCGAGACATCAATCCTGATGCCCAAATGGTCCCCCCATCACCCAATACTGCCCCGATTGGTAAACAATCTAGTCATGGTGCAAACTCATCTAGTCTGATGATGACTAGACTTCTTGAAGTTGGCTCTCGACCACAGGTGGAGGCTCTATGAACAGTGTCGGTCAGTAGGGGGATGACCAGACTCGTCTTGAACTGGACGGGGATGACCAGGTTGCTGCTTAGAGTCAGGTATTGACCACGGGTGAAGGCTCTGCGAGCAGTGCCAATCAGTAGAGCAACGACCAGCCTCACCCCGATCTGGCTAGGGACAACTAGGCTCCTGCTCCTCAAGCCTCAGGGCAAAGGGGGAACAAATCTATGGCGGATTTGGCCTCCCCAGAAGTGTCCAAACATGCTCATGTGACGCCAACCACCGGCAGCTATCTGGCGGTTACGACCTCCCCCCACCTACTCTTAGCAGTTTTGTGAGGATGAGAGTTATGCTCAATGCTTCGACCATGTGAAAAGCTCTTTGGCTAGTCGTAGACACTTTGAGTTCTTCTCTGAACTCCGTAATTCGTGGTCACTACAAGTCCTCAACCCCACCAACAACTATGGTCACAAACCCTCCTCCATCGCCCCAGTCAAACACTACAGGCGCTGGGGTAGCCACGATCCTAATGCTCCCCTCTATGGTTGAGACCTCCACAGCCGCAGAGCCATCTGTGGCCTTGCTCACGATACCAGCTCCTTCCTTCGACCCACTCTCTGTGGTCACCAGGCTTTTCTGCCTCTATCAGCAAACTGATCGTAGAGAAAAAGGTGGTAGTCTGTAGATGCACCAAGCTAGAGAGGCTGGTGGCCGACGGGAAGGAGGCGCAGTGCACGCTTCAGTAGGAGAAAGTCGAGCTCATCGCCTAGAGTGCCAAGTAGTTGGAGGTTGAGAGGATGACCCGTGGCTTTCTAAGGGATGCCTTTCTAGCAATGCAGGGACCCTTGAGGAGCATTGACCTAGAAGTCACTAAGCCCAAGGAAGAGATCACGCAGGGCTGAGCCTACTCCATCAGTGTCTTGGTGGAGAAGTCCGCCCAGCAATTGGGCATCCTAGCGGCAAGGACTACTGAGGACATGACAAAGGCGACGAAAGCCGTGGTGGAGTACATTCCCTAGTGCTACCATTATCGCGACTCCAAATTCAACCTCGAGGTTATCCAGGAGAGGGTTGTGACTGCTGGCCAAAGCCGAGGCGAGGCTACAGGCAGAGTGCCAAGGGCTAGTGGAGTACGTAGGGTCTCTCTTCTGGGTGGAAAACACCGAAGAGTAAATATTGTACTGTCCTATAATCTTCCATGGCAATGGCACCGAATTCTTCCCCATGATCGCTATCTGTCTCATGTTTGTTCTCATCACCTACATGGTTAGTTGTAAGAGTATATTCATCCTCGATATCACTAGTACTTACATATCCATCGTCTTCTGTTGCAATGTATGCTCGCTGACTTGGGCAATCCTTCATGACGTAGTCCATTCCCTTGCATTGGCGGCATACAATCCCCGTTGTACGACTTGTAGAAGCAACTGAAGAAGAGCTCTTGGTTGGAGCCTGCGTGCTAGTCGATTTTATTACCTCAGGTGCTTGAGACGGTGTTGGTGGTGCTACTGGATGTGCCCTACTCTAGAAGGGGCAGCAAACTGTGTAGAGGAAGGCGGGGCTATTTTGACTTGTCCTGAAGTTAATCTTGATGTAGTCATGCTACCAAAATTGTTTTTTGGCCATTGTTGTCATCCCTGCAATTTTTTTCTGCCAAACATACAAGTTGGAACAATCTAGGAATCTATCGTATTCTTTGTAATCAACTTTGTCTTGAATTTCATGCTTTAACCCTTCATAAAAGTGTGCTATTGCAGCCTCTTCATCCGCAATAATATCACAACGCAGCATACTAATTTGTAGCTCCTGATAGTACTCTTCTACAGATCTATTACCTTGGTGGAATATGGTATGCAACGATGGGTTAGTGCCTACAATATGGGATGCTTTAAAACTTACTATACGTTATAGATTTGTTACACCCTCTTTTGAACATGATAGCAAAATCTTTGAATTCACTAGTAGCTTGCCTAACTTGATGCACCTCAGGAACTAAGTGAGCATTAAATTTCTTTTGTACCATCATATCCCATTCTAAATACATTTTAGCATCGTAAATACACGCAAAAGATGGTATGGTAAACTTAAATTTAGCAAATGGATCATCATTAATACGTGCATTATGTTGTTGAAAATTATTACCTCTATACCTTAACGATTGAATTTCAATCTGTTTCTTTATCGTGCATCAAAGGCATTGCATTCTTGCCTCAAAATTTTATCATCTGCGACGGACTCCTCATGTTCATGGGCTGCACCCTGAGGGTCCATATGCCCATTGTTCAGTGGTAGATTGACCAACCGATCAAAGCGTGTATGCGCATTGCAATGTGGTATTTGTTTCTGCAAGCTTCTTATCAATGTCATCATTAATAGCTTGCCGATGTTTATCCAATACTATCGTGAGTTCTTTCCTTAATAAACACTCTGGCTCATCCGATGCTTCACCTGCCATGGTTAGTAGTAAACAGGAGACAACAAAACTTATTATCCGTATCAACTACTAGGTGGTGGAGTTGGAGGTGGAATCACACACTCTCAAGAATCTTATCATGCTCTTGCAAGTATTCTTACCAATCACAACAAGTGGCACAACCGATGGCTGGTTCGTGATACCTTATCAGATGCTAGTGAGGTGATTGCAAGGGGAGAATTGTTCTGATCGAGAGAATGTGAAGCTTGGATAGGCAATATTTAGTAGCAAGGAATAACAATTAATAAAATAAAATTAGCAAAGCTGAATAAAAGTCCACGGTACTCATCACAGTTGCTGGCTCGAATGCATTCCTAGAACTAGCCGAAAAAATAGGATTGATACAAGCACAATGGAACAAAATTCGAAATGCAGATTGAATTCTCTTTCTTTCTTTTTCTTTCTAATTTTTTGGCACTCTTTGATTCTTTATTTTTGCTCTTTTTTTTGTGCGAATGTGACACAAACTCAAAACTCTTTTGCTACCTTCTCTTGGTCCAAGGAGGTGAGTGGGTTACAAACTTTTTTCGAAGAGTAGGGGTATAATGGTAATAAAAAGATCACATGGTTTCTTCTTGGATTGTCTGGGATGTTGGATATGATGAGTATGTAGGGTGCCCGAGAGCAGCTAGAAATAGATATACTTCGATTAGGTTGTGGGGGCGAAATCGAGTGGTTGGATGAATCCAACTAGGTGGTCAAACCTGAGTAGATGGCCCAATCCGACGAGGTGGTCGAACCCAAGTACGTGGTTGAATCCGGCTAGTGATCAAACTCAAGTAGATGGTCGAAGCGACTAGTGGTCGAATTTAAGTAGGTGGTCGAAGTGACTAGTGGTCGAACCCGAGTAAGTGGTCGAACTTCAAATACTCGACAACCAAAATAACAAAGACTCGATGCTAGAAACTAGAGCACGATGATTAAGACCAGCAACAAAGACACCGATGATGGACTCGAACTCAACAATGTGAAAAACTGAAATCAAAATTAAAAGAAGGATAAAAGTGGTTTGGACAGTGGAAAAACTATGATCTGATCTTTTTGTGGAATAATTTTCTGAACTCTAGGTAATGGAACACAACTAAACAAAGGATATAAATGAGATTACCTAATGGGCAACTGAAGCTCTGATACTATTTGATGAGAGTATGCCCAATCTTCCGAATGTAATATGATAAATTGATTGGTGGAGTTTCGACGTTGATGATCCAAAGGCTTCGACCAGAACAGATCAAAAACCCTTGCAACCACTACACCATTAGACAGTGGTTATCAACTGTTCCAAGACGCAGTTGATCTCACTAAGAAGGCTTTTTCTGCAAGTGTATTACCAATGAAGTACTCAAGTTGGGGTTTCACAAACTGAACAAGCGGCAAAATTATCTAAAACAGAATAATCTAAGTAAAACTCGAGCCTAAACTACGACGACTATTGTATATATATAGGGGGGACATGAGGAGATTGTCTTAGGGTTGTGCAGTCGTAGAAAGAGGCGTACACAACCTGGACTCCAACCCCAACATGCTTACAAGACTCGACAAGGCTACAAGTATGATGCAACACCTTATTTCAATGACTTTGATTAGTCTATAAGGAATCTAAGGAGGAGACTATATCCACTGGAAAGGTCTCATCATAAACTTTCCAGCAAGAACATCTCAATTGACTCTATATGCGAAACTTATGCCCATTTTATTAACGTGCTATCCTGACACTCGACCTCAAGCTCGAGTCCAGCTAGACTACGAGTAAACATTAGAGTTTGACTAGGACTCGACTTGGGGTCCCAGTAGACTTGCCCTTTGAGTGATGATGTCCAGTGAAATTGTGATGCTTCTCCTATTTCCTAAGCAACAAAAAATCATAAGAATTTAGTAGCAACCCATCCAAGAAAATATGAATAGTGAGGAATGAGTTCATCTGATGGTTTAATTATCGTGCACATGCTCTTGTAATTGGTCCTTGTATCTCTTGAGGAGTAGTGTTGCACGTATTCAAATGAGTGATGCCCTCATCACTGCCTGTTACTCTGGGGTTGTGCCACCGACCCCTTTATATAACAGAAGAAAAAATGCACATACAAAAGGATCGTGCCAAACTCTTATGGCAGACCTACACCTGATGAAGCCAACTACTCCTAGCTCATCATAACGAAAGATAGGCATGCACGCCCGGTTCTGGTCATACTGCATGCCCTATCTTATCACCGAACTCCATCACGCCCATCTGCGACACCATCCTTGTCACTACTGTGCCACCACGCCTGCTCATGACCTTGCTCGCCAAAAGGGAGTGCATGAGGAAGGAAAACACTTGAGTGGGTGGCATTAAATGTGATTTGACTGGTTAGATGAGTACCTGGTCGCAAGGTGAGGTCGTGATCTTGAGGATATCTATCCGCCGACTAACACTTGGTAGCGTGGGACCCTCCTGGTGGGGCACCCTTTTACCTATTACACCGATAGAAGGTGATCAAGAACGATGTGTGGGGACCAGGTTGATTGTTAATCTTCTAATTGATTGTGAGTTTCCATATTATAGGAGAGGAGATGACATGGGGGACTAACTTTGATGGTAAACCTTTTGATCGTGTAAGATATATGGTGAAGATCGTTCGAATCTGTCATAATTTATCTATTTTATAAAAGTATAGATATAGGTAATTAGCCTACGAGGCTGTTAATGTAGTTTTAGTCCCATCACAATTTTGTATTAGGGGGCAGGAGTGCCATCGTTGTAAACACATCCAAAAAGCAAATGAAGTTAAAAGCTTGCGATTACATCTTATGTCTATGTCCAGTTATTTCTTGTTTTGAATTTATTAGCTTTTTATGGCCGTTCTAAATCTATTAGTTAGTCAGCAATACAACTACATTAATACCGTGTTCGAACATATTTCTTGTTATTTTACCAATGTTACTCGCTTCTATTTTGCATCCTTGGTCCAGTGCACACAAGCGCTCATGGATGACTCATCCACCATCTCTCCATGGTAGTTATACGCTGAAGACACCCACACCTTCCTCCTGGTACATTTCACATGATGCGTCCTCATGTTGTCCTTGTGACATCCATTGGGTTAGCAAGGACTATACCTAGGCCTGAGGAGATTGGGATGGCCCGATCCCAACGCAAAACCCGGCCTGAGCCCAGCGAAAAAAAAAAGAAAATGCAGACCTCATCTCTATACTCTAAAACGCGGTCGCGTTTGCCGTCTGTGAGCTTGTACACGTCATCTTTTTTAACAAGAGCCACTTGATATGTAACGGGCATATGGGATTTCCTGTGTATCAAATAGGTTCCATATCAGTGTCGAAATCTCTAGACCAGGGCGACGCAACAACATAAAATGATCGAAAAGGACAAGCTCACTTCGTCGGCCACTCACGTCACGCCCCGCCGATGCCATCCCACCCTGCGGCCAGCTGTATCTTCCCCCTCCCCAGCACCGCGGTCCATCTCCCCCCCCCCCCCCCGTCACGCGTCCACATGCCTCTGTCACACGCCCCGTGCTTGCTCCGATCGGCCGCTCCATAGTGTGCTGCTTCTTCTGATCGAAGCACTGGCCACGCGGCCAGTCACGCCTTGCGCGCTCGGAGCGTGCTGCGTTCTACCATCCGCGTCGTCGCTCACACCGCCGCCACCCGAGCCGGCGTTGGGCACTCCCCCAACCACCCCATCGACCGCGCCAATGTCTTCCCCACCGGCAGTGCCGTCGTCTGCACTATTGACCCCGCACGCAAGAGGGCTAGAAGAGATGCACGGGGTCGTCTTCCTGCATGCGCGTCCATCCAGTCATCTTCCTTGCCGCGCCTGGCACGTGCTCGATGAATCGTCCCTGCCGCCGTCCGTCGCCGCTGCTGCGGAGCTCCTTGTCAAGGGCTTCTCCTCCTCCATGGCCTGTTTGCACGCACGGCATCGACATGGAGATGATGGTGCGAGGAGCTCGGATTGTGAAGAGGTGTCGGGCATGTGGCAGAGCTGCGTTGGTTTGATGGCAGGGCTTGGCACTCCGGGCCAAGGAAGCACAGCTTCGATCCATGGCGAGTCACCTGTGTTTGCTGGTGCAAGCATTCAAAGTGAAGCGACGCGGTGCTGTCCGGTCAGGCCAAGCACAGGGGTGGTGGAGCACTACCAAATCAGGCAGAGTTGCTGGTGCTAAACTAATGGGCAGAGGTATGAGGGAGCTGGGAAGGGAGAACTCTTGGTGGTGCTAGACTGAAGGGCGAAAGCGTAAGGATGCTGTCATTTTCTTCGTCACTGCTGCCGTGATCTATGGGCAGGTCTAGCAGAGTAATTGGTAAGCCAGAAAGCAACTAGGCCTGACATGAGCCCATTTCGAAGCAATTTTTTTTTTTACTTTTTCACGTAAAATGACTAGGTAGCCCGCCCCAATTTTAGCCCGCTGCTTTGTTTCGGTCGGGCCTCGTAGCAACTTTCGCTCGACCTTGGAAATGCTCAGGTCTACATCAACTTGCTTCTCTCACCCGCGCGTTCCCTATACGTTGGTCACCGGATTTGTAGCTTCTAGATTGGCGGGTGTTTGAGAGCCGTGCTGGAGCGAGGTGTGTGAGGTGGGAGGATAGGTGCTGCGCTGTGGTTGGCTGCGGTGCAACGCTCAATCCAAACGTTTTATTGAAAACTTTTCTATATTTTAAATTCCTGTAGGATTACAAGTGCTATGCAATTTTAATTCTACTTTTCTTCTATTCCTGTTTTTGAAAATCCTACATTCCAAAGAAGCCATAAATCTATTAGCTAGTCAGCAACATGACTACATTATTACATTGTTTGAAAATATATATTTTTTTGCTTTACCAATGTTACTCTTCGTAGAGTGCACACAGTGCTCGGATGGCTCGTCCACCTTCTCTTCAAGGCAGTTGTCAGATGAACACACCCACACCTTCCTCCAGTTTCGTTTCACCTGATGTCGCCCTCATGCTGTGCCTCTACCATCCATTGGGCAAGCCTACAGGTCTCTACACGCCTTCCACTTTGCAGCAGCGTTTTCCCTGCTACGATTATCGATTTTTGGGAAGTTTCATCTAAATTTACAAAATTTGGTTATGTGGTCGCCCCAATATATTTTAAATGGCTCAAGGATTGATTTAAATTGGATTTTATATTACTAAAAGCAATGGAAACCAGTTAGAGTCTTGGCTTGCTTCACCTTTTCTTATTTTTCTTCCAGTGACAGTACAGCTTCAAAGATATCTTTTTAACCAAAGGTGGAGGTACAATAGACACCAGTTTTTGTGTCCTGAGTTTTTAAATTTTTACCTACACTGTAGTTTATTTCAATATTTTTAAAACACTCGATTTTCTGATAAGTTTTATTCAATATTTCTTTTATTAAATTTTTCTTCAATATTTTTTATAGATTTTCTGATTCAACATTAATTTTAAAAGACATATTGAATCAACTTTTTTTTGGCTGATTCAACGTTTATTACAACAAAAAATGGGGATCCAACTTTTCATGTAACACCTCTCTAATATGACAACATTCAAGACAATCTTACATTGCTTTGAGGGCACCTCGGGACTGACCACATATGAACAAGTGTCACATCACGCCAATACTTTCTATTTTCCCCTATAACATCTCTGATTTCCCTTGTAAGTACTGATCCCTCTTTCGGTGACCCGTTTGCCCAAAGCTGCCCTTCAACACCTGGTCGACTCAGTCACAGATTATATGCCGACATGGTAGGCGAGATTGCTCAACAGGGGTAGCTGACTTATTTTGACCATGGTTACACTCTCCTCCATCTCTATCTACATGTCCCCTCTCCATCAACCTTCCACCGTGGGTTCTACGGGCAATCGACAAGCTGTCATAAGGTGTTTTGCATAGAAGTGGTCTCTGGCGGTCATTGTCTCGGGGCATGACCAAAGGTGTGTCTTGCTCTCAAACTGTTCGGCTCATTGCTTCGGATGCAGTGGCTCTGCCTTCATTGGGTGGACAACACCAGAACTTGGCCGCGGATGACCATCTCCACTGACTCACAGATGCAGGCTATGTTCGACGCTTTATGGAGGCTGGCAATGACCACATGGGTTTCTTTTGGAAGGATCACTCTCGATGACAAATCAGTCGAATCTATAGCCGATGGGTATGCGACATCAGGAGTGGCCTTATGGTACAAGTCCTAACAGAGTACCTGCTACCCTGGGATGCGGTGGATGGTTTCGCCCTTCAGCCAGAAACACCTGATTTTTTTCCGTTGGAGGTGGACACAATTCGGAGCTTAGGCTACCTCCAACGGAGCCGGCAAAAGAATTCCCTATTACTGTGTCGACGATTTTTCATCTTTTACCGATCGGAACGGGAGGCAAACTACTCTAATAGCATCGGCATTGACCTATACAGGAATACGGGCACAAAGCCAACGCCTCCAAACTTGCAAACAAAAAATGGACTCCGCATTACTGTAGCCAGAGGATGACTGTGGGTCCGAGGAGGGATGGAAAGTAATAGAAGGTAAGAAATATGGTAGCTGTTGGAGATGAAAAAAATAGAGGATGTTGTAATAGTATTAGGGGATACTGTAATAGTGTTATAGGGATAGATTTTTAAGTAGCGGTTGGAGATAGTCTTACACGGTGCAATCGGCATAAACCTAGTTCTTTATTGGCCAGACGGCCATCTTGGAGCGAGTCCGCTCTAGAAATCCCACACACCTAAAGATGTCCAAATGGATTATGCCTACTGGATCGGCCCAAGGCACGACACTGTAGGCACAGCCCAGGCACGGCACGGTCCGAGTCGAGACGGGCCGGGTCGGCACGGCACGAGGCCACGGGCCGTGCCTGGGCCGAGCGCGCGGCACGACGGGCCGGCACGGCACGGCTCGGCCGAGTCGGGCCAGCACGGCCTGGCACGATCCGGCCCGGCACGCAAATGCCCGATTATTTTCTATTTTTTTATATATATTTAATTTTGTAGCTATTTTTTATCTATTTTTCTATATATTTTTTGTATTACATATATATATTTTTATTTTTTATATATTTTTTATCTATTTCGGCCCGCCGGGTCGAAATCGTGCTCGGACCGACTTGGCACGACACGGTCACCGACGGACCGTGCAGTGGGCCAAGGGAGAGGCACACGGGCAGGTACGGCACACCTGCTACAGTAGATGGGCTGTTCGGGCCGTGTCGTAACCGGGCCGTGCCGAGCCGACCCCGTGCCGGACCGACCCGAATGGCCCATTTGGCTATGTTTACACACACCAAATAAATGCTGGTTCTTTGTCTTCATGGGGCGCTATTGGACTTCGGAGCGGCTTCAGCGGCACGGACTGCCGAACCATGGAAATTGCGCCCTCTGTACCCAGCGCGATGAATCCCTGAACCAGATGCTGCTTGGATGTGTCATGTGTGTATAGCTGGGAGACTTGGTTTCGCCTTCGCTGCCGCTTCCGTTGGCAACGCTTCACGCCACTTATGGAGTTAACCGTTCGCAGAGTGGTTGCTGCGTTGCAGGAGGCAAGCACCCAAGGCCCATCGCAAGACGTTTGATTCGATCATTAGTTTAGTCTTGTGGCGCATCTGGAACCAAAGGACCCTACGGGTGTGTTCAGAGATTCTTCTCTCCAGCCGTCTGAGTTGGCCCAGCAGATCATGGCGGAGGCGGCGCTCTGGGGACAACCGGGCTTGGTCATCTTGTCAGATGTATACAGTAGCGAGTAGTCCGTCTAGTTTGCCGGTCGTTGTGTTGTCGCTGCTCTGTTCCTCCTTCCTTTCTATTCCTTTTTTTCACGTTGTCTCCCTCTGAATGTCTGCGCAACGTGCATATACACTCCCAGAGTCCCAGTACATATACATAATACATCTCAACCTGAAGTAATTAACGTGTCATTTTCTTTGCCATTAGTTTACTAACCCCCTGCCACCGATTGGAACGGGTGATTTGTGCTTGAACCGACCGTGCAACTTATTCACTGCTTTTTTGGCACATCTTGCAAGTCCGAGTCGATTTCTATTTCACCTACGATACCAAGACGGACTCGAGTTACGGTAATACGTAAAGACGTGGCACGTCTTATAGCGAACACCACAATCCGAGACTGCTCCCGACCACGATTCAAGGGCAAAACTCTAAAATTAGACAATATATATAAATCTATTTATCGAAATAGACAATATTTTATCGTATTTACAAATTTATCATTTGTATTCGGTGTATTATTTACCGAAAATGGATTTTAAGTACACCGTTAGTCGAAAAATCCATATTCGGCACACCGCGTGGCGAATACGGCACTATAGCCCGTATTCGACACATCGCGTGCCAAACATCAACTGCATTCGGCACACGATGTGCCGAATACGGGCTACAGTGCTGTATTCGCCACACGGTGTGCCAATATGACTATGTGCCAAATTAGTAACCGCACGACAGGCAAAGGCCATATTCTGCATACCGTGTGCCGAATATGCCACTGTAGTCCGTATTCAGTTGATATTCGGCACATGGTGTGCCGAATATGGCACTGTAGCCTATATTCGGCACACGGTGTGCCGAATATGACTGAGTATGCGGTTTTTCGGCGTACGGTGTACCAAAATTTCATTTTTGGTAAATGATGTACTGAATACGAATGCTAAAATTGTAAATATGACAACATATTGTCTATTTCAGCAAATACGCTCATGTATGTTATCTAATTTTGGATTTTTGCCCGATTCAAGAGCAACGTACGCGTGTAGAGGCTAGCAGGCTCCATGGGGATGTAGCCCTGCCCCGGCCGATCCGCGGTTCATGGAGAAGCAGCCAGTCACCTGGCTCGCCACGGTGCCCTACATCGACGCCATGTTGGTGGACGCCATAATGTTCGCTGTCGGCCTAGCAGTGTCAATGAGGCGTGTCAAGGCCGATGGAGCGAGAACACACCCAATTTAAAACTCGAAATCTTAAACCCAATCTGATCCCTATTTTCATATCGGATGTAAAGGCACACCCGGCCCCGGCCTTGGCGGGTGCTCAAGACCTGACAATGTCACACACTTAGGCAGCGGTTTCCGCAGGCGAATGAGTGTGTGGGCTTGGGTAGCGGGAGGTGGGAGGCGGAGTGAGTGTGTGGGATCAGGCTGGGAGGAGGCGCGGAGCAGAGGCGCGATGTCGGAGGCGGAGCGGAGGCACAGCCGTGGCGTCGGGAGGCGGAGCGAAGGCACAGCCGTGGCGTCAGGAGGTAGAGCGAAGGGAGGCACGACGTCAGCGCAGGGAGGTGGAGGCGGAGTGGAGTGGCGTTAGGGGATGCGAGCCACGAGAGGATGCGAGAGGTAAGCGAATCGTGGACCAGGAGTGAGAGTAAGTAGATAGTGTGCCGATAGCAGGGCATGTGGGGGACCTGCGGGGGCAAATACAGCCCCACCCCTGAACCTGATTCGGGTCAGGGCCCCGACCCGATGGCCTTATAGGGTGAATCCTACACCTGAACCCGCCCCCGCCAGGTATCAAACCCACGGGGCCCTGATCCGCCGCGCCCCATTACCACCCTTACCTAGAATTGGCCAGCTCCGTGCACGCAAAGGGTTAGGACCAGTCATACAACGTGACCAAAGTCCGCGTCCGGACATGGCTCTATTTCAAGGGCTAGTACTAGCTCTTCTAGCTTCATTTGCAAACAATAAATGATGTCCGTTCGATCCTTAGTTGAAAGTTACGGTTGATTTTACCATTTCATCAATAAATTGGTTGATTTGTTAAAAACTCTCGTGCGGCAACAAAGTATCACAAAATAATTCCTTTCCTGGTGGGATTATAAGATTAGTCGGAGCCTTTGAATAGGAATCAGATGGACGCTATTTACCGTTTGCACGTTTACACTCATTTACTAGTTTGCAACAAATATTTCTCCGGATGGGAGAGGCTGCCTGTGCGATCTGCCGCGACTTGGACCCGATTAGCCGCATCCTGTGCGAGCGGCGAGAAACTGAGTGCGAGATGGATTAAATGGTCAATGAGATACTGAAGGACACCTTAGAAGCCACCATCCTTGAGGAAGTGATGCGGCTGTTAGATCCATGAAAATGGGCGCGCCTCAGGACGTGCCCGTCTCACGTTTTCTCTGGGCCGTGTGACTACCAGTACGGCAGTGCCATCGGCCGCTGGATACGCGACCATACGCCGACTATCACGGATGTTTTTTTATACACCGTATGTGATAAAATTCTTATATCGATAATCACATCTGACTAGGAATGTTCTAAGATGAACATTTACTACTTCCATGATTTTGATCATCGTAGGATCAATTTTTTATGTTATGCTATTTGAATTATCAAATGTAAGTATGTTGTAATTGAAAGTTCTCAGTGTAATTTGGTGCACCATAGGTATTAAAACATACTAGATTAAAGTCTTCTGGTGAGTAAAAGTGAATCTCCATTAAAAATCAAAATAGCCTCGGCTCATTGAGGAGAATTACTAAGTCGCTTGATTTCATTAGAGATGACTTAGAGTGACATAAGTGAACCAAATGAATTCAAGAAAGGGGTCACATGAAAGCTTTCGTTCAATAGGCTACATATGTGGACACTTAACCTAAATTAAGCTCATAAGAACACGGGCCTTCTAACCCATCGATGTAAGCTTTCATTCAGTAGGTGCACTGCGTTCATCTATTGAAAAGAGGTTCGTTTTCTCCCCTATATAAACGTCCGCGTGCAGAGTCCAGGCTCGCTCTTGCCGTGAAAAGGACAAGAACGCCGTACCGATGGATGCAGTGGACCTAGAGAGCGGCGACGGCGGCGGCAACACCATGGCCATCGCGACGCGGCCCTGCCCGGCCGACCCGCGGATCCAGGAGCCGCAGCCGATTACGTGCCTCCGCGGGGCGCCCTTCATCGTCGCAGCGGTCATGTTGGCCGTGACGCTCATCGCCTGCTTGCTGATGCACAGCATGCACGTCTTGAATGTGATCTTCGCCGACGGGATGACACTGTTTTGCGCTGCTGTATTTGTGGGCTTATTCGTCTCGGGTGCCGGCGGCTACCAGGGCGAACTGCCGCGGTCTGGCGTTGGTTCCTGTCATGTGTCTGATTATACGTGGCTGCGAGTCAAGTATGGTCATTGTTTGATAATTCCATATCAAACGAAAAGAAAAGAAAAATTCTGGGTTATTTTAAAAGGAAAAGAAAATCTTGCGAGCGCGAGTCGAACTTTGTTTCCTTTCCTATACTAGCACAGACTCAACAATGGAGTTGAATCGCTCAGCTCTGATCGGTCTCTCACATACCGCACTGTGAAAACACTCGTACTGTTTCACGAATAGCCTAGAAGAACACAAGAACTTTTGCGATCGATGCGGCCAACTTACACACATCGTTTCCTTTCTACTCCTTGTTCTTCTCGACAACCGTTACACGTACGGCTCCACGGCCACTTCAGGTTCTATCAGCTTTGGATAAAATCAACTTGAACGGACTTGGCGTTAATTCCAGCTACATAACGGGTCACGGAGATCTGCCCCGCTTAATGATTGCATGGCGCCGGAAATTTTTCTCCCGTGTACGTACGCGCGTGTAACAAAACAGTGTTGATTTCTTACGTGATATTCTCCCAATTTCCCCATCTTCATGTTCATTCTTTTTTCTCTTTTTGCAGCGAGGCCGTTTATATCTGTTCGTCATTCTTCCTTTTCTTTTTCCATTAAAGCCGTGTATATGTGCAAAATGTGGACATCGTTTATTTGTTGTGGGAGAAACGGGCTACAATATGTAATTAGAATAATGATAGTACACCGAAGCAATAAATCATCCTCAAATAAGATCCAGTAATTTTACAAACCTACAACTATTTATATATTTGTAACATAAAACTACAGCTTCTGAGACCTGTTTTATAAAACTACAACTATTTGTGCCTTTAATAACACAATGTCGGTGTATCAAGTAAAAGGGTATCCCGGCTAACAGGCCTCACGAAAGGTGCAAACAGCCAGTAGAACATCTCCTAAAACGCTAATCGATCGATGAGCTATCACGACCAGTGCAAGGCCTCTAGCGACCAATCTCGCTACGCCTTCATACAAACCCACGACTAGCCCCCCTGGTCGCGGGACTGGATTGGACACTCGCCCGAATGCTTCTCTTCACCAGGCACCGGCACTGACGGATAAGGTCGTGGGCGGTGCAGGGGCGTTGTCCCATCCCGTAACATTAAAGGCTACAGAGTGAGACTTTACAGGCCGACGCAGCCATGCATGATAGATAGGATGCTGTCAGCCATCCGGCAGGACAAGTGGACGGAGATGGCGCAAAGAGGCAAGTGGACGGGGACGGCGTAGAGGCAAGTGGACGAGGACAGTGCAGAAAGACATCATTTTGTCCCATCGCATTAAATGCAGCAAGATAAGGCAATACGGGCTAAGCAAAGACGATGCGTAGTAGCACAATATACAATGCCGTCAGAGCAAGTTGCATGCCTGGTACACCGTAATGATGATTTGAGTTAGATATTAGAATGAGCAGATGCCATCTGTGTAGGGCCTGCATGTAAGTTCTCTCTCTGCCTACTATATAAAGGGATGAGGACCCTGTCTGTAACTAAGACAGATCAATTCCAGCAAACTGCTAGAACACCGCTTGTAACCAAGTGAGATCTACTATAACACAAACACAGGACGTAGGGTTGTTATCCTCCGGACCCGAACCTATATAACCCCTGGTGTCCCCGAATCCATCATCTACACATAGACACACCTAGTCCCTAAAACACCGTTCATGCACCCACTGTCCAACATACTCCGGAATCATTGTCAAGGATTTACCCTCGATATTTAGCACGCTAGGTAGGGGGCGCATTTTTATCGTTTCAGCAAGTCTAAAAAAAAACTTGATCAGGCTACCCATGGCCGAATCCACGACAACCGTTGAGTCCCATTCCGAGGATCTCGGCCGCCGTGACGTATTCATCATGGGGTACCATCCGGACAAACCAGGTGTACTCCAGGCATGGGACACAGAGCCGAAATCAGGAAGCTCCGAGACCCAACGCGAGGTCTGCATGGCGGTCGCGAGGTTCGGTGAGGGTCGCGGTCGCCATGGGTCACAGCCGGGCCTGTGACGGAATAGGTCCCGTGCTCCCCTAACCACGGGGAGTACCCATGGGCCACCACCAAGTCGGGGTGGCCAACCCTCCGACTTACGCAACTCCCTGCCCCAACGTGACCTTCGTGGCATAATCCAAAGCCAGTGTCCACTAGAGAGGAGGAGAATAGGGCTCGACGGGTGTTAGAAAAGGGCAAACAGCCCTACCATACGCCTTCCCCCTGCAGGCCTGCAGGGAGGTCTCGGATGGCTCCACCCCGTCGCCAGGGCCTAGAGACCATCGTCTCTCACCCAGGACACACGTCGCCACCCAACAATGAGCAGCACCCCATTACAGGATGGGGTGTAACGCCCTGTCCGCCAGGCTACGGGAGGTGCACTGGCCGGACAAATTCAGGTCGGTCCTAGCCGAAAAGTATGACGGCTCAAATTCAGGTCGGTCCTAGCCGAAAAGTATGACGGCTCGACTAACCCGGAAGAGTTCCTACAGATCTACACCACCATGGTGCAGGCCATCGGAGGACACGGGAAGGTTATGGCCAACTATTTCCCTACTGCCCTGACCGGTTCTGCCCAGTCTTGGTTGATGAATCTTCAGAGGGGCTGCGACATATTCCTCTAGGAGGGAATACAAGTCGGTGGTCCGGGAAGTGTGGGCAACTGCATCAGACTTGAGCCCACGCCTTAAGGGGTCAGAGGTCCTGCTCACCTTCAGCCAGGCCGACCATCCAGCATGCGTCAGACGCCCTGATCAATACCCCTTCGTGGTCAAACCCACGGTAGAGAACATCCGGCTAGGCAGCGTGCTCGTTGACGGTGGGACCTTCACCGATGCACTGGACGCCCTGGAAATTCTGAGAAGCTCATTAATGCCATCCCCACCTTTCTTCGGAATCACCCTGGGCTCCTCGGCCAAACCACTAGGATGAATTGAGCTACGGGTCACCTCCGGCTCGCCGGATAACTTCATGACCAAAAGGATCCTCTTTGATGTGGCCAACTTCAGGACTGCGTATGACGCAATCCTCAGGCACCCGGCAAAGGCCCAGTTCATGGCCGTCGCTCACTACGTGTAACAGACAATCAAGATCCCTGGGCCAACAGGGGCCATCACCATTGCTTGCAACGCCAAGATGGCCCTGCACTACGACAAGAGGAGCCTCGACATGGTCGAGCTAACTCCCGGGTCACAGCCTGAAACCGCTGAACCCAGCAGACGGCCAGTAAAAGTCCAGGTCATTGCTAGCCCAGACGATCAACTCAAAGCAGTAAGCTTGGATGACACCAACCCAACTAAGACAGTCCAGATTGGGGCCTCACTAGAGCCCAAATAGCAACTCGCGCTCATCACCTTCCTCCGAGCGAACGCAGAAGTCTTTTCATGGGGTCCGTCTGATATGCTCGGAGTCCGCAGGGATGTGATCAAGCACAAACTATATGCACGATCGGACGCATGACCCGTCAGACAGTAGGCACGTTGGTTCGTGGCCGACTGAAAGGAAACACTTCGACAGGAGATCGACAAGCTCCTGGAGGCAGGCTTCATCCGGGAAGTACAATACCCAGAATGGCTGGCTAACCCAGTCATGGTCCGAAAGCACAATGGTAAGTGGAGGATGTGCGTCGACTTCATTGACCTGAATAAGGCATGCCTGAAAGATCTTTTTCCCCTTTCCCGAATCGACCAGTTGGTTGACTCAACTGCCGGCAGCGACCTGTTATGCTTCTTAGATACCCGGCCAGGGTACCATCAAATTAGCATGTGTAGGGGAGATGAAGAAAAAACGGCTTTTGTTACACCCTTTAGGGTCTTTTGTTATGTAAAAATGCCTTTTAGCCTGAAAAGCGCTGGTGCCACTTACCAATGATGCATTCAACTCATTCTGTAATCACAGCTCGGGAGAAACGTTGAGGCATACGTGGACGATGTGGTCGTCAAAAGTCGGATCAAGACGGACCTGGTCACCGATCTCCAAGAAACATTTGATAATCTTCGGAAATACCGCATGAAGCTGAACCCGGAGAAGTGTATGTTCGGGGTTCCATCAGGAAAGCTGCTGGGGTTCCTCATATCTCATCTGGGGATTGAGGCAAACCCCGACAAGATCAGAGCCATCGACCAGATGCGGCCACCGACCAGTTAAAGGAAGTTCAGAAACTAACGGGATGCATTGCTGCTCTGAGCAGGTTCATCACAAGGCTCGGGGAAAGGGGACTGCCACTCTTCAAACTCCTGAAGAAAAACAACCACTTCCTGTGGACACTGGAGGTGGAAACAGCATTCCAAGAACTCAAAAGGTACCTCTCCACCCCTCCCATACTAACCGCACCTCGGCCTAACGAGGAGCTCTTGCTCTATATTGCCGCGACACCACAAGTCGCAAGCGCGGTCCTTATCGTCGGGCGAGAGGGCCTCCAATAACCAGTATACTACGTTAGGGAGGTCATACATGACGTCAAGGCTTGGTACTCACAGGCTCAGAAACTGCTGTACGCCATCATGATAGCCTCTTGCAAGCTCAGACACTACTTTCAGGCTCACAAGATCAAGGTGATCTCCTCATTCCCAATTAGGGAAATTCTCCATAATAAAGATGTAATAGGGAGAACAACAAAGTGGGAAGTAGAGCTCGGGGGATTCAACCTCTAGTTCGTCTCTCAAACTTCTATCAATCCCAGGCGCTGGCCGATTTCGTAGCCGTTGGTCGTCCTTTGAGCCCGAGTAGGTGCAGCGACCGGAGGCGGACAAGCATTGGACCATGCATTTTGACAGGTCGTTCACGCTAAAGGGAGCCAGAGCTAGGGTGGTTCTGACCTCACCCATTGGTGACATCCTCAGGTACGTCATTCAATTGTATTTTCCAGCACTAATAACACTGCTGAATATGAAGGCCTCTTATCCGGAATGCGAGCAGCCTCCACACTTGGGATTAAACTACTGTTAGCGATAGGGGACTCGCTACTAGTCATAAACCAGGTGCAAAAGGAGTTTCAGTGCTCTGACCCGACAATGGCAGCATACCTCGCCGAAGTGAGAAAACTAGAGTGACGCTTCATCGGCTTTGAGGTCAAGCACGTTCCTCGCAAGGACAACTTCCTAGCCGATGAGCTCGCCTGTCTAGCTTCTTCTTGAGAATCGATCCCGGTCGGAGTCTTTGAAGAAAGACTCTCACAACCATACACCGCAGTCTCAGACCAAGGTGAAGGGGATGCTCCACTTAAAAACGGAGCACCCGAGGCAACACCTTTGGAGGCAGCGCCTCCTTCAGTGCCGTCGACCTCAGGCGACCATCATGTGGTCGCCTTGCTCGGTTCAGGTATGACCTGGATGGATAAGATCTTAGACTACCTTCAGAACTGAGCAGTCCCTGACGATGATGCGTCAGCAGAAAAGGTCTCGCGGCAAGCCCGCAGATACACCCTAGTAGAGGGACACCTCTATCGCCAAGGGAGCAACGGCCTCTTACTGAAATGCATCACTCAGAAAGAGGGGAGCACAATGCTCTCTGATATCCACAGAGGCATATGTGATAACCACGCTTCATACCGCACCCTGGTTAGAAAAGCGTTCCGACAAGGATTTTATTGGCCCACTGCCCTCTAGGATGCCTGCGAGCTGGTGAAACGGTGCGAGTTGTGTTAGTACCACGACCGAGATACCAACCTACCAGCCCAGGCACTGCAAACCATACCACTCTTTTGCCTTTCACTGGCTGGGGGCTCAATATTGTGGGATCGTTTCCTAAAGCCCCAAAGGCAGTTTTGAGTTCCTGTTCGTGGCAATCTTAAAGTTCACTAAGTGGATCGAGGTCGAACCCATCAGGAAGATCATCGCTATAGCAGTAATTAAGTTCATACGAGGGCTGGTAGTGCGGTTTGGCAGTCTAAATCGCATAATCATGGGCAACGGAACTCAATTCGCCAGTAGTGATTTCCAATACTACTGCGAGGAAATCGGGACCAAGGTTTGCTATGCATCTGTGGCTCACCCCCAAAGCAATGGACAAGTCGAGAGAGCAAATGGGATGATACTGCAAGGGATCAAAAGCTGAGTATTCGATCGACTTAAAAGCTATTCAAGACATTGGGTGGATGAACTGTGGTCGCTGCAGACGACCCCTAGCCGGGCCATGACCAAAACCCCTTTCTTCTTGGTCTTTGGCACGGAAGCCATGCTCCCCTCTAAAATTGCCCTCCAGTCACCCCGAGTCAACAACTACTCGGGCGACGACCAAGTGGCACGATGAGAGGACGACATAAAACTGATCGAAGAGTTTTGCGATCGTGCTCTAATTCGAGCCACCCAGAATCAGCAGAGCCTCAGACGCTACCACGACCGAAGGGTACGACAGCGAACACTGGTCGTAGGCGACCTCATCCTTAGGCAAATTCAGAATAAGGACGGTCGGAATAAACTCTCCCCCAAATAGGAGGGACCCTACAAAGTGGTCGATTAACCTGACCTGGTGCGGTCAAGTTAGCCATGGAGGACGGTCGTGAATTACACAGCTCCTGGAACATTGCCCTGTTGTGTAAGTTCTATGTGTAGGGTCACTCGAAAATGGGCCTGTTTTCTCTATTTTGTAGGACCTTCTAGACGAGTGTGGAATACGGCCTGTAAGTTCTAAAATTCAAAAAACTAGACTCCCTGTTTTGCAGGACCTCTTGACCAGCAACGGATTCCCCGCAAATTGGTCCTCCGACCACAGCACGCGACCACACTTGACGACCACTACTGAACCTGGAGACCAGGGCGACAAACAACAAAGCAGCCACAGACTCCTGAACATGGGCATGGGTTGACGAAAATACGACGAGAAGGCCACAAGTCCTCACTCAGGCCGAGTGCTGGTCGCCGCCGACGGACTTGTTGAGCTGTGGACATTCTACTCACCGAAAACCTCACTAGCGAGCAGGATGGGACAAGCTGAGCCAATTCTCTGCATCAACACCGGGAAAGTTCTCCCGAAAAACTCCCAGCAGTGGTCTAGGCCAATCCATCCAAAAATCAGCGGCACTCCGTTTTTATCCTTCGACCATCGGCAAGGGTCTAGGAGGAGGCCGGAACAAAGACGGACACCATATGACCCTGGCAATTTCCATTCATGAGGAGGATAGGTTACAAGCCGACTAGTTACACCCAATTGGGCTAACTATCACAATACTTACCTGCACTATCCTCCCTAACTCTAGTGACTAGTGCGAGGTTGGAATAAAAAAGCCCGCCGGACCCTTGCATCTATCTGCCCCTGAATGAGTCAAGGAACCTCTTATACTCCTATTTGGGACGACAGCTCACCACTCCGGGGATCGGAAGGCGACCAGCGTAAGGGCCAGGATGCGTGGCCGACGCAAAGGCCCGGCTGGAGCTGTTGACCTGCCCTAGCACGCCCCAAAGACTTCCCTTCCGATTCTCCAACTCCTCCTCTTCATCGATCTCCTTCTCCAGAAGGCCCCAATCAATCCCCTCCTCGTCATCAGGAATATCGATGACATTAGCCAGGGGATTCGCCCGGGCAGGAGAGCAAACGACCCTGTAGAGGATGGCTTTCTGTAGAACGGCGTAAGCTTGATGGTCGTGGGCGCCATTCGGGCAAGTATCGGCTTCGATCTTGCGATCGTGACCGCGACAAAAGCCTCGTCCAGAAGCACCGCGGCAAGTGGATCTTGGGTGGGAGGTAAATACCCCTCCGCCGGTTCATCCAAAATCATCAACCTCTCCGGTGAGTAGGGAGGGGAGCGCGCCATGACCTCCGGGTCTGTCTACACTACGGAGCCGAGTGCGAGACGGGATAAAGAAACTGGACTCTGGTCACAAAAGGGCTTGAAGGAAAGAAAGAATGCAAGAGGAGGACTCGAAGGACCCTCAAACACCCATTCTTCAAAAAGACTACAACGGCATCCCAACCAACACAACATTCAAACTGCTCGAAACCCGAGGGGGTACACAGAAAGAGCCAAGAGTCCTTCAGGTCCAACGACGCTAAATGTAAGGGCACTTGAAAGCTCCCCCTCGTGATGCGGAACTCAAAAGTTGAACTTTGAGGACGGACAACGTCAATAACCACTCTTGGGGCGAACTATGTTTGGCCTGGGACCCAAGTGGTAGGATCAGATCGAACCGCGATCATGAGGGAGGTTGGGGGCTAATGTCGGTGTATCAAGTAAAGGGGTACCCCAGCTAACATGCCCCACGAAGGGTGGAAACAGCCAGGGGAACATCTCCTAAAATGCTAATCGATCGATGAGCTACCACGACCAGTGAAAGGTCTCCAGTGACCAATCTCGCTATGCCTTCACACAAACCCACGACCAGCCCCCTGGTCGCGGGACTGGATTGGACACTCGCCCGAATGCTTCTCTTCACCAGGCACCGACCCTGATGGATAAGGTCATGGGCGGTGCAGGGGGGAGTTGACCCATCCCAAAGGCTACGTAGTGAGACTCTACAGGTCGGCTCAGCGCTACACGATAGATGGGATGTTGTCAGCCATCCGGTAGGGCAAGTGGACGGAGATGGCATAGAGAGGCAAGTGGACGGGGACGGCGCAGAGGTAAGAGGACGGGGACGGTGCAGAAAGACATCATTATGTCCAGTTGCATTAAATGAAGCAAGATAAGGTTCTACGGGCTAAGCAAAGACGGTACGCAACAGCACGATATACAATGCCGTCCGAGCAAGTTGCATGCCTGGTACTCCATAATGATGATTTGAGTTAGATATTAGAATGAGTAGGTGCCATCTATGTAGGGCTCGCATGTAAGTTCTCCCTCTTCCTACTATATAAAGGGATGAGGACCCTGTCTGTAACCAAGAGAGATCAATTCTGGCAAACTGCTAGAACACCGCTTGTAACCAAGTGAGATCTACTATAACATAAACACAGGACGTAGGGTTGTTATCCTCCGGGAGACCTGAACCTGTATAACCCCTAATGTCCCCGAATCCATCATCTACACACAGACACACCCAGTCCCTAAAACACCGTTCACGCACCCACTGTCCAACATACCCCGGATTGTCAGGGATTTACCCACGACACACAAAACTATAACTTTTAGCCTGATCCCACCCGTCAACCACACATTTACAAGTAATGTGTGGCTGAGCGGTGGGACCAGACAAAAAATTGTAGTTTTACGTTACTAAGAGCACAAGTAGTTGTAGTTTTGTGAAATAGGTCTCA
Source organism: Phragmites australis (assembly GCF_958298935.1). Lineage (NCBI taxonomy): Eukaryota > Viridiplantae > Streptophyta > Magnoliopsida > Poales > Poaceae > Phragmites > Phragmites australis. The sequence goes on along the minus strand of NC_084936.1, from coordinate 11,822,357 downwards.
GAAGTTGTAGTTTTATGTTACAAAGGTACAATTAGTTATAGGTTTGTGAAATTTACTCAATAAGAAACTTTGTTAAACTATAATTTGATTTGCCAAGCATGGTACTAAATTATCATAAACAACTTTATTGCAACAACTTTGAAAATAAGATGATGCTACATTTCAAACGCCTAAAATCTAGCTAATAAGACCAGCTAAATATTTTCCACCCGTGTCTAACCAGATCAGCCTAGTCTCCTTGATGCTATGTATTAAAATCTTATTGAATTAAAATGGACTTACAAAAGGGACCTTTAATGGTTAAGGAGGCAAATAAAATAGCAGCGGCCTAAACGTAATCTTTATAACTCCTAGCAACTCCACAGATGATCAATGGAGAACACCACCTTAGAAAGCACACCGTCATCGGTTCTTAATTGATTTGAGCATGACTACCACAAACCCATCCGTGCACTTGCATTGGTCTCGGTGTGGTTTCGCTCTAGGCATAACTTTTGTGAAATCAACTCGTTCTAGACCCGTTTTTGGGTCCATTGTCACAAAAATTAGCACCAGAACGAAACACCTAGGAGGACTATCAGATACATTCTAGGCACGTTTCACTCCAGTCATAACTTCCGCGTAATCCATTCATTTGAGACCCGCTTTCAGGCTCGTTTCGGGCCAAATTAATACCAGAGCAAAATCAACTGAAACAAGATCCAGCATGACCTTTGACACCGGGAGGACGATGCAATGCGTTCTAGGCACGTTTCTCTATGGTCATAACTTGTGTTAAATTGACTCGTTCGACACTCGTTTTTGGCCCCATTTTGGACCAAATTAGCACCAAAGCAAAATCAACAGGAACAAGCGCCAACATGACCTGCTGTAGCGAAAATGGCCATATTAGGCCATGAATGTGATTTTGGTGATTAATGAAAATATAGTCATTGGGACTAACATATTTGTCAAAAATATATGTTAGTAGATTTCATGGATGCAATACATTAAGAATCCACCGCAAGCTGGGATACAATTTAATTGAATTGGAGAAGTCCCAGGAGAATTGACATCACTAGATAGTCCGGTGCAGAGAAGTTTGCACTCACTGGAGCGATGTGCACAGAGGATGATGGTCTCACCGGATAGTCTAGTGCTCTGTGTGTTGAATTCACCGAAGTATTTCTAACAAAGGGGAGAAGGATGAGGACCTCACCGGATAGTTCGATGATCTACACAGGGTAACACCGGAGCATTTCTTGTAGAGAAGAATGCAAGTGCAAAGACTGAAGATCAACCCACCGGAAGGTCCAATGCTTTGTTTATGCTCACTGGATTATAGCACCGGAGCATTTCTTGCAGAGGCTAGTGCAAATGTTAAAGAATAAAAAGCAACCCACCGGAAGGTCTGGTGCTCTGAAGACCAATACACCAGAGCATTTTACATAGAGAAGTTGTGGTACGGTCTGGCTCCAGATAACTCACTGGAAGGTTCGGTGATGGATTTGAAGGCATATCAGAATGTCCGGTGTTCACAGAGACAGTGAGTGGAGTTCCAATGGCTAGTTTCTGAGTTTGTATTTACCGGATGATCCGATGTTAGTACTACTCTTCTCACTGGATCATTCGATGTTAACACCTTTTCTGAGCCATTGGAAAACGGTTAGTTGGTTGGTTTGAGCTATAAATACTCCTCTACTCAATCATTTGACGGTGTGGCATGCTGCTGGAGTCTAGAGGAAGCTCATACACACTTAAGAAATCATCCAAGCCACCAAAGTGCTTAAAGTAATCATCCAAGGCGATTAAGCATAAGATTAGAGAGTGTTTAGTGCTTATAGGCCTAGAGTGAGTTGTAGCTAGGTGCTGCAGCTTGAAGAAGGTACCAAGGAGTGATCCTAACTCGTACCGAGTGGTATGTCGATGCCTTGGAGTCTTGGTGACTCGCTGGCATCTTGGGCCTTGGTGGCTCAAGCTTGTTGATCCTCCGACTTGATGTGGAGCAGGGCAAGACACGTGTACGGGGATGCAGAGACCCTTGCCTTGGTGGCTTAAGCTCCGAAGTGATCACAGCGGCAAGTGACTAGAAGAGAGGCTAGCGGTGAGACCTTATCTTGGTGGCTTGGTGGTTTATCGTGCATGACACCTTGTCTTGGTGACTTGGTAGCTTAAGAGCCGTGATCGAAAGAGACTTGACGGCCGGGAGCATATCCTTTGTAGAACTCCAACGTGGACTAGGGGTGGCATTCATGCCACCGATACCATGGGATAAAAATCCCTTATGCCGAGTTTGTCTCTCTATCTTATTTACATTTCCGCATTTACATACTTACAATTTACCTTGCTAGAGTAGGTTGCAATCCTTATAAATGGTAGACACACTAGATAAATCTAAGCACATTTAGATATAATTTGATATATGTTTGTCTTGTGAAGTTTTTGGAGCAATTTTGGTTTAGGTTTCTAAATGTGTCCTAATTCACCCTTTCTTAGGACGTCACCGTTCCTCACAATTGGTATTAGAGCCTCATGCTCTTGATAGGCTTAATATCCTAGAGTTGTGATGTCTGGGGTTGGGATGGATAACCATAGTGCTCCTTTTTTCAGTGGCACAAATTTCCTTCGTTGGAAAATTCTAATATCTTGTTATTTGCAAGACAAGGGTCTAGATGTTTGGAGAGTCACCGAGGAAGGGATGAGACCTCGTATTACCAACAAGGAGAGGCAATTAGATTCATTAGCGAAGAATATCCTTTTATCATCTTCAAATGTTGATGCATTTAATCATGTTTATTCTCTCACCAATGCATATGATATTTGGAATAGTCTCATTGAAATACAGGAAGGTACAAAGGATGTGCGCAATAAGAAATATCATGTCCTTGTTACTAAGCTCAGTAACATCAAACAATTTACCTATGAAAGTACTAATGACATGTACTCATGTTTGAATATTGTTGTCAATGAGATAAATGGGCTAGTTTTGACACCAATTGATGATAATAAAGTGGTGAGAAGAATATTTCAAGCTCTTCTTCCAAAGTACAAGTTGACAGTCTCCATCATCTACGACAATAACGACATCTAGAAGATGACTACAAGTCAAGGACAAAATCACTGCCTATGAGATGACCATGAACATAACGGTGGAAGCGTCTTCCTCATCCGGTGCCAAGAACTTTGCTCTCACAAGCTAGCAAGCACCATGCCCACACATGAAGGTGAAGATGAGGAGATAAGAGTAAGAGTCAAGCTTAAGTGAAGATGATGGAGATGAAGATGAAGATGAAGACGAAGAGAGCAATGAAGATGATGAGCAAAGCATATCAAGTGATGAAGAAATAGATCCCGAAATCATCAAACTCATCTCTCAAGTGGAGTAGAACATCAAGAAGATTAATGCCAAGATTGATCAACAAATCTCCATGAAATACTTGGTCAAAACTAATGATCGCATCAAGAAGGAGAAGAAGACCAAGAGCAAGAGAGAGACAAGGAGAAGAGCTAAAGCATTTGCAAGCATGGGAAGATGAGTGAGTGAAGATGAAGATTCAAGCTCAAGTGATGAGAGCTTCGCCACACACTCCTCCAAGAGAAGCTCTTCCTCAAGGTCATCATCATGCAAGTCAACACACAAGCCATCTCATAAGTGACTTATGGCCAAATGTATGGATAGAGATGTAAATGATGATGAATTCGATGAGGATTCTTCCTCCTATGATGAACTCCTTTATTTGATCAATGAGCAACAAAGAACCCTTAATCATTCATGCTACCTTTGTTTCTAATTATGAGAAATTATTGAGCAAATTCAATTCGCTAAACAAGGAGCATGAGGAGCTTAAGGTAAAATTTGAGTGCATTAAATCTCAATCTAAGGCCCCTTTAGAGCAATCTACATCTCTATTTAATTTTAATTCTAAGGTAGATGCTTTTACTACTTGTGATGATTTAATTTATTATCTAGCTCACCCCTTTGCAATAAGATATGTGTTAAGAACGTTCTTATAGAACCATCTAATGACCTCATTGCAAAGAAAATAATGAGCTCAAGCAAGAAGTCAAAAAACTTAAGAAGGACTTTGCAAGATTAAAGGGCAAGAGCTGTGTCCAACCTCCTCAAGATAACCATGTTATCATGGTGAAGAAGCTTGCAGAGGGGTCCATCATGACATGCTTCAAATGTCAATTAGATGGCAACAAGTCCTTCCAATACAAGTAAGTCAAGAAGGAGACCACGAAGAAGAAGAAAGCAATTAACCTCTCCAACAAGATCTCCAACATCTACACCAAGTTCAACTACAAAACCAAGACCAAGAGCAATCACTACAAGCTCAAGAAGAAGAACAATAGCAAGGTGGTTGCACATATGGTTGGGAGAAAGAATTAGGGATGGAACCAACCCATTTGGGTGTCCAAGAAAGTCATCACTAACATGAAGGAGCCCCAATCGGTTTGGGTTCCAAACAAGACTTGAAGCCTGAGGCGGCTATGAGGATTTGGAGACTTGGCTCACAAGTTAAAGTCAAGGTTCGATCAAAGAAGTCAAGTACATAAGATTGGGCGCTTTAATAAAGATCATGATCATCATATACCCAAATCCCCATCCAAAGGTAATGAAGTAACGGTAACTAGACTTTTATTCATGTTTTTACCTTGTCTAGGATTGTATGTGCATATTTAAATTTATTGCAATGCCTAGTTTTTATATGGTAGGTTTCTTATACTTGTCTCTAACCTATGAGCAACCTACACAGTTTATTAGTTGTAGATTTTTTTTCATGGCATTAGTTTCACAATTCGTATCTTTCACGTGCCATTAAACCAATCTATAGGGTACCCTCCCTATTGTTATTAATAACAAGTGCATATATCTCACAAGTATTCGAAACTTGTATGCACACATTTAGAGGGAGTATATCCTGTAGGTTGTGATTTTGAGACTAACATGTATTGCTAGATGTATCTTTTGTAGTCTAATGGAGAAATCAACACATCCCCGAAGGTATGCAGTGCTTAAAGACTTCAATTGGTGTTATTGTCAATTCATTTCTACATTTAAGCATCTCCATGCATGATATGACTTAAACTTCCTACCTGACTTATTTTCTAGATGTGCATATATTGCTACATTTTTACAAGTGGTTTTCATAAGTGGGTCTCATTATATGTTTGCACACATAAAGGGGGACTTTAGATTATATCATGTGAGTTTCATGAATTTTGATCCTTGTTTATCTTTTTCCATTGATGATATACCTCTTATTGATGAGCCCATGGCTCCTTCAGATACGATCAATACTATTAATATTCCTCAAATCATATAAGATCCAATTACAAGAGCATGTGCACAGCAATTAGACCACCAGTGAACTCGTTTCTCATTGTTCATGCTTCCTTGGATGGATTACTACTAAATTCTTGTGATATTTTATTACTTAGGAATGTGGGAGATGCACCACAACCTTACCTGGAGGTCATCCCTCGAAGGTCAAGTCTACTCGGACTCGAGGCTGTGCTTTAGTCATGGTTGGGGTCGAAGTCAAGGTTGTGGTCGAAGTCGTGGTCGTGGTTGTGGTCGAGTCTCAGGATAACACGTCAGTAAAACGAGCATAACTCTCTCATACAAAGTCCGTTTTAGGCGACCTTGGACATTCTGGAAAGCTTATGACGATCCCTTTCCAATGGATCTATGATCAACCAAACATTCCTTATAGTTTAGTCAGAGTCAAATAAATAAGATGCTGCATCACCGTTTTGGACCATGTTGGGTCTTGTAATCAAGTCGGGGTCGGAGTCCAGGTTGTGCATGCCTCACTGCTGCACAACCCTAGGTTGACCTCCTCACGTCCCCCCTATATATACACAGCAACCGTCATAATTTAGGCTTGGGTTTAGCTTATTATTCTATTTTAGACAGTTTCACCGTTTATCGGTTTGTTGAACCCCAACTTGAGCACTTCATTGGTAATTAGCAATATTCAGATTGCATCTACCTATTCTTGCTTGTGTTCTCGATTCGCTTGCAGGAAAAGCCTTCTTGGTGAGGTCAATCACGTCATGGCATGGTTGATAACCACGGAGTAGTGGTGTAGTGGTTACGAGGGTTCTCGATCTGTTCTGGTCGGAGTCTTTGGATCATCAACATCGAAACTCTACCAAGCGACTTATCACATTACCTTCGGAAGATCAGACAAACGTGTATCAAGTGGTATTAGAGCCTTGGTTGTTCATTAGGTAATCTCAATTATCCCTTTTCTTTCGTCGAGTTCCATTACCTAGAGTCCAGAAAATTACCCCACAAAAAAAGGATTTAGATCTTAGTTTTTCGTTGTCCAAACCACTCTGTGCCCTTTGCAATTTTGTTTTCAGTTTTTGCGTTGTTGAGTTTGTGTCCATCGTCAGTGTCTTTATTGCTAATTGAGTCATCATGTTCTAGTTTTTAGTGTCGAGTCTTTGCTAATTTAGTCATGGAGTTACTCGTCTTGCCCTAGTCTGCTATAGTCAAGTTTGTGTTCCTGCTTGGGGTTTCGACTAGTCACTCCGACCACCCACTCGGGGTCCAACCAGGTACTACGACCACCCACTCGGGTTTCACCACCTAAACATCGTGACCACCTAGTCGGATTCGCTAACCTTCTCGAATCCGACCACCGTAGCCGAAACAGAGGTAGCCAAAGTTCAGATAGAGAGAGACAGAGAGTACCTCACTGCTCTATACCTCACTGGTCTTAGAAAAGGCAGTAGAAGAGTTTTGAGTTTTGTCACATTCGTAAAAAAAAAAGTAAAGAAAGGAAGAAGCAAAGATTGCAAAAAAAGAGAAATAAAAAGAAAAAAAATATATCAGGTTTGCATAGCATATTTTGTTCCATTGTGCTTGTGTCTGTTATAGTTTTCGGCTTACTTGAGCAAGTTCTAGGAACGTGTTCGGGCCAGCAATTGTGATGAGTAATGTGGACTTTTATTCAGCTTTGCTAATCTGATTTTAATTATTGTTATTTCTTGCTACTAAATATTGCCTGTCTAAGCTACACCTTCTCTCGATCAGAACAGTAGCTCCCCTTGCAACTACCTCACTCACACCCGATAAGATATCACGAATGAGTCACCGGTTGTGCCAACTGTTATGTTTGGTTAGAACACTTGCAAGAGCGTGGTAAGACGCTTGAGAGTGTGTGACTCCACTTCATCTTCCACCACCTAGTAGTTGATAGGGATAATATCTTTTGTTATCTTCTGTCTGCTACTAACCATCGCAGGTGAAACATCGAATGCGAAAGAGTGTGTTTTGAGGGAAGAACTCACAATGTTGTTGGATGATCATTGACAAGCTATTAATGACGATATCGATAAGAAGCTTGCTGAGACAAACACTACATTGTAATGACTTAATGATAGTATTGTCATGCTCAATACACGATTTGATCGAGTGGTTAATCAGCTACCAATCCATGGGCGTGTGGATCCTCATGGTGCAGCTCATGAGCAAGAGGAGTCTATCATAGATGATGAAATTTTGAGGCAAGAACAAGATGCCTTTGATGCATGACAATGGAATCGATTGAATTTCAACTATCAAGGTATGAGAGGTAATAATTTTCAGCAATATAACCCACATGTTAATGATGATCCATTTGCTAAGGTTAAGTTTACTATACCATCTATTGCGAGTGCTTATGATGTTAAAAAGTATTTAGATTAGGAGATGACGGTCAAATAGAAGTTTAATGCTCATTTGGTTCCTGAAGTGCATAAAGTTAGGCAAGCCACTAGTGAATTTAAAGATTTTACAATCATCTAGTGGAAGAGAGTTTGCATCGATGGGTTAGCGCCTACTATATGAAATACTTTAAATGTTGCTATGCGTAACAAATTTGTTCCACCTCTTTTAAATGTGATTTGCGTAAGAAATTACAGCGCTTAAACAAAGATGATAGATCCATAGAAGAATATTATCAGGAGCTACAAATTAGTATGTTGCATTGTGATATTATTGAGGATAAAGAGGTTGCAATGGCACGCTTTTATGGAGGATTAAGGCATGAAATTCAGAATATAGTTGATTAAAAGAATATGATAGTTTTCATATATTGTTCCAACTTGTGTGTTTGGCAGAAAAAGAATTGCAAGGATGACAACAGAGGCTAAGGAGCAATTTTGGAAGTACGACTACTTTAAAGTCAACACCGGGACAAGTCAAAATTGCCTCACATTCAGTTACATGGTCTGTTGTCCCCTTCTTGAGTAGGGCGAGTTCAACAGTACCTTTGACACCGTCACACGCTCCCATGGTAAGCAAATCTGTAAGTGTGCAGGATCTAGCAAAGAGCTATTCTTCGGTTGCTTCTACAGAGATTGTATACTACCGATGCAAGGGAATGAGCCATGTCAGGAAGTATTGCCCAAGTTAGCGAGTGTACATTATAACAGAAGACGGTGAATCTGTAAGTGCTAGTGATGTTGAGGATGAATATGCTCTTGCAGGTAACCATGCAGGTGACAAGGATGGATGTGAGATGGATATCGATCATGGGGAAGTGTTCGATGCCACTGCCACGGAGGATTATCGGACCCTTATTGTGCAACGAGTGTTAAGCACTCAAATGGAGCAACCGGAACAGCTACAATGCCATAATTTATTCAGATGTTCCTCATAGTCAAGGATTATCGTGTTCGATTTATTATTGATGGACGAAGCTGTAACAATTTGATAAGTTCAGATATGATCAAGAAGCTTGCCTTGCCGACAAGAAACCATCCTCACTCTTATCATATTCAATGGTTCAACAACAGTGGTGAGGTGAAGGTAATACAAACAGTTATGGTGCATAAATCTATTGGTTCATACCATGATTGTGCTGATTTTGATATTGTTCTCATGCAAGCATGCTCTCTTTTGCTAAGACGACCATGTGAGTTTGATACTGACGCAACATATTATGGTAGAAGTAATAAGTACACTCTTATGCATAAAGGAAAGAAAATAACTTTTCTACCTTTAACCCCTGCTGAAATTGTAAAATGTGAACAAAAGATAGCTGAAAATAAGAGAAAATAGTTTGAGAATGAATCTAAAAATCAGCAAGTAGCAGAAAAAGTTTTTCCATCTAAAAAGGAGAAAGCAACAACTTCTAAGTCCGATGGAATTAAATTGAAAAGGTGTGTTATACTTGCTAATAAATCTGACCTTGCTGAAATTTATGCTAATGAGATTGCATGCTATGCTTTGGTATGCAAAGAGACCTTAGTTTCACTAGAGAATATATCTAGCTCTTTTTCTCCTGCTGTTGCTAGCCTTTTGCTGGAGTTTGTGGATGTATTTCCACCTGAGGTACCCCGGGATTATCACCTATTCGAGGGATTGAGTATCAAATTGATTTGATTCCAGGAGCAACTTTACCAAATCGTGTTGCATATAGGACCAACTAGAAAGAGACTAAGGAAATTCAATGATAAATCCAAGATCTATTGGATCACAGGAACGTACGAGAAAGCCTTAGTACTTGTGTTGTTTCTGTTCTTTTGGTTCCTAAGAAAGACGATAGTTGGCGTATGTGTATGTGCCTTAGTCTTTAGAGCCATCAATAATATTACTATAAGTTATTGTCACCCTATCCCTAGGTTAGATGATATGCTTGATGAGTTGAGTGATTTTATAATTTTCACTGAAATTGACTTGCAAAGTGGATACCACCAAATTAGGATGAAATTTGGAGATGAATGGAAAACTTCTTTTAAAACTAATTTTGGCTTGTATAAGTGGTTAATAATACTTTTTGGGCTAACTAATGCACCTAGTACTCATTGGAAGATTTGTGGTGGTATATTTTGATGATATCTTGATATACAACAAGACACATGAACAACATTTTGATCATTTACGTGATGTTCTTAATATTTTGAGAGATGCACGTTTGTTCGGTAACCTCGAAAAGTGCACTTTTTGTATGGATCGAGTCTCTTTTGATGGCTATGTTGTTACTCCTTAGGGAATGGAGGTGCATGAAGCAAAAATAGAAGTCATAAAGAGCTAGCTAAGCCCTGAGACTGTTACACAAGTGAGAAGCTTTCATGGTCTTACGGGTTTCTATCGGCGATTTGTGCGGGATTTTAGCACCACTGCTGCTCCATTAAATGAGTTGACAAAGAAATGAGTAGTTTTCAAATGGGGACATGAAAAAGAACAAGTATTCAAGTTGTTGAAAGAGAAGCTCACCTTTGAACTATAATGTGATCCGAGTGGGATTGGAATTGGAGGTGTGCTAATTCAAGAAGGTAAACCTGTTGCTTATTTCAGCAAGAAATTAAGTGGGCCAAATCTGAATTATTCTACCTATAATAAGGAATTGTATGATTTAGTTCAAGTGCTTGAAATTTGGCATCATTACCTTTGGCCCAAAGAATTTGTTATACATTCTGATCATGAATCGTTGGAACATATTAGTAGTCAAGCTAAACTGAATAAACGACATGCTAAATGGGCAGAATTTATTGAGTTGTTTCCATATGTCATAAAACATAGGAAATGAAAGGACAATGTGATAGCTGATGCACTTTCTATGTGTTATACCATGTTATCTCAACTGGATCATAAGATTTTTGGCTTAGAGACCATTAAAGAATTATATGCTGCTGTTTGGATTTTAAAGAAGTTCTTGAACATTGGAAAGAAAGGAAAACATGGAAGAAACATGTGCTAAATGACGAATTGCTCTATCGTGCTAACAAGCTATGCATTCTAGCTAGCTCCATTCGTCTTTTGTTGTTGTAGGAGAAACATGGAGGAGGATTGATGGCATATTTTGGAGCAAAGAAGATTGAAGATGTGCTAGTCACTCATTTCTTTTGGCCAAAGATGAGATGTGACATCTAGCGCTACGTGTCATGTTGCACCACTTGCAATAAAGCTAAGTCTCGCTTAAATCCATATGGTTTTTACATGCCTCTTCCTGTTCCTAGTGGACCTTGGGAGGATATTTTCATGGATTTTGTTTTAGGATTTCCTAGGATAAAGAGGGAGAGGGATTGCATATTTGTAGTTGTGGATAGATATTCTAAAATGGCACATTTTATACCTTGTCACAAGGGCGATGATGCTACAAACATAGCTGATTTATTTTTTAGGGAAATTGTTCGACTACATGGAGTGCCCAATACTATTGTCTCGGATCATGATGCAAAGTTTTTGAGCCACTTTTGGAGATCCCTTTGGAATAATTTGGGGACAAAACTGCTATTTTCTACTACGTGTCATCCCCAAACTGATGGTCAAACAGAAGTTGGTACACCGCACCACCAAGATTTGAAGCCATACTTGAGAGAAGAAGATGAGTTTGAGTCGAGGATGACTCCAATTCAAAACGGTAGGATGATGAGCACATGGCTCCTTCATATACGATCAATACTATTAATATTCCTTAAATCACACAAGGTCCAATTACAAGAGCACGTGTACGATATTTAGACCACCAAGTGAACTCGTTTCTCGCTATTCATGCTTTCTTGGATGGATTACTACTAAATTCTTGTGATATTTTATTGCTTAGGAATGTGGGAGAAGCACCATAACCTTACTCGGACGTCATCACTCGAAGGCCAAGTCTACTCAGACTCGAGGCTGAGTTCTAGTCGTGGTCATGGTAGAAGTCGTGGTCATGGTCGAAGTCGTGGTCGTGGTCGTGGTCGAGTCTTAGGAGAACACATTAGTAAAACGGGCATAACTCTCCCATACGAAATTCATTTTTGTCGATCTTGGACATTCTAGAAAGCTTATGACAATCCCTTTCCAATGGATCTATGCTTGACCAAATATTACTTATAGTTTAGTCAGAGTTAAAGAAATAACGTGCCGTGTCACCGTTTTGGACCCTATTGTGTCTTGTAATCGAGTTGGGGTCGGAGTCTAGGTTGTGCATGCCTCTTTTCATAGCTGCACAACTCTAGGTCGACCTCCTCATGTCCCCCCTATATATACACAGTAGCCTTTATAGTTTAAGCTTGGGTTTAGCTTAGATTATTCTGTTTTAGACAGTTTCAGTGTTTATCGGTTTGTTGAACCCCAACTCGAGCACTCATTGGTAATTAGCAATATTCAGATTGCATCTACCTATTTCTGCTTGTGTTCTCAATTCGCTTGCAGGAAAAGCCTTCTTTTCGAGGTCAATCGCGTCTTGGTATGGCTAATAACCACAGAGTAGTGGTGTAGTGGTTGTGAGGATTCTCGATCTATTCTGGTTAGAGCCTTTGGATCTTTAAGGTCGAAACTCCACCAATCAACTTATCATATTACCTTCGGAAGATTGGGAAAACGCGCATCACCTATCCTCACAATTAATATCATGAATTATATCCTTATAATTGGTATATCTTTTCAATTGGTATCATTTCATTGGATCATGATTTATGAAGCTCTCTTTCATGTGCTCTAACGCTCTTCCTCGAGTTTAACATATGTTTGTAGCCCTTTTTGAGATTATTGACAAAGAAGGAGAAGTTTGATGACCAAAGCAAGAAGCAAGATATAAAATGTCTAGGAATGATGAAGTTGACAAAGGGGAGAAAAAGAAGATATAAAAAGCAACATGAGGCACCGAGGTTGACAAAGTGGAGAAGTTCTTGCATGGGTCAATAAAGTGAGATAGTGGCAATGGAGTGATCCTAGCTTGTACGGAGTGGTTTGTTGATGCTTTGGAGTCTTGGTGACTCACCGACATCTTGGATCTTGGTGGCTCAAGCTTGTTAACTCTCCGACTTGTTGTGGAACAGCGGTAAGACTCGTGTACAGGGACATGGAGACCCTTGCCTTGGTGGCTCAAGCTCTGAAGTGGTCAGAGTGGTAAGTGACCGGAAGAGAGGCTAGTGGTGAGATCTTACCTTCGTGGCTCATAGTTCTTGAGACCTTGTCTTAATGACTTAGTGGCTCAAGAGACGTGCCCAGAAGAGACTTGGCAACTGGGAGCATATCCTTTGTGGAGCCAGAATGTGAACTAGGGGTGGCATTCATGCCATCGATACCATGGTATAAAAATCCCTTATGTTAAGTTTGTCTCTTTAACTTATTTACGTTTTTGCATTTACATACTTGCAATTCACCTTGGTAGAGTAGGTTACAATATTTTTAAGTGGTAGAGTAGACACACTAGATAAACGTAGAGCATATTTTGATAAAATTTTATATAGGTTTTTCTTGTGAAGTTTTTGGAGCTACTTTGGTTTAGGTTTCTAAGTGTCCTAATTCACACCCGTTGTAGGACATCACTGTTCCTCACACCTACATGACCTAGGACATTACTATTCCTCACTCCGTTCATAACTATCATGAAATCAACCTTAACACCGTATGGGAATCATCTAGAACAAGCTCTAACGTGACTTGCGACACCTGGGAGGACCATCTGGTGAGTTATGGCTGCATTTCGCTCCGTTCATAACTTTCGTGAAATCCACCCATTCGGGACCTATTTTTGGACCAAATTAACATCAAAGTGAAATCAATCGGAACAAGCACGAACATGACCTATGATCCTAGGGAGGATCATACGGTGCGTTCTGGTAATGTATCGCTCTATTTAAAACTTTTGTGAAATCCATCCGTTCAGGCCTATTTTCGGGTCTGTTTCAAACCAAATTAACAATAGAGCGAAATCAACTAGAACAATCTCTAATATGACCTATGACACCTTGCAGGACCATCCACTGTGTTTTGGGAATGCTTCGCTCCGATCTTAACTTTCGTAAAATCAACCCATCCTAGACTCATTTCAGGTCCATTTTCGTGATAATTAGCACTGGAGCGAAATCAACTGGAACAACCACCAACATGACCTAGACACCTAGAAGGACCATCCGGTGCATTCTGAGCATGTTTTGCTCTGGTCATACCTTTCATGAAATCCATCCATTTGGGACCCATTTTCAGAGCCATTTCGGACCAAATTTACACTGGAGCGGAATCAATCAGAACAAGCTCCAACATGACATACGACATGTAGGAGGACTATCCAGTGCGTTCTGTGCGCGTCTTGGTCCGGTCATAACTTTTTCGAAATCTATCTATTCAGACCTATTTTAAGGCTTATTTTGGACTACATTAACACTAGAGTGAAATCAATCAGAAGAAGTTCCAGTATTACCTATGACATCTAGTAGGACCATCCTGTGTGTTCTAAAGGTGTATTGCTATAGTCATACATCTCGTGAAATTCACCTGATCAAACTCGTTTTTTGTGCCTGTTGTGGATGAAATTAACACCGGAGCGAAATCAACCAGAACAAGCTCAAAAATAACCTATGACACCTCGTAGGATCATCCAGTGTGTTCTAGGAACATTTCGCTCTGGTAATAACTTTCGGGAAACCAACCCGTTCTGGAGCCATTTCGGGTCCATTTTCACGAATATTAGCATCGAAGTGAAATCAACTGAAGCAAACAATAACATGACCTACATTGCCTAGGAGGACCATCTGGTGCATTCTAGTCATGTTTCGCTCCGATCATTACTTTCCTGAAATCCACCCATTTGGGACCCGTTTTCGGGTCCGTTTCGATCCAAACTAACAACAGAGCGAAATCAACTGGAACAAGCTCTAATATGACCTAGACACCTCACAGGACCATCCTATGCATTTTGAGAATGTTTCACTCCGATCTTAACTTTTGTGAAATCAACCCGTGCTAGACCCATTTTAGGTCCATTTTCAAGAAAATTAGCATGGGAGCGAAATCAACCGGAACAAATACCAACATGACCTAGACACATGGCAGGACCTCCCGGAGCGTTCTGGGCATGTTTCAGTTCGGTCATAACATTCGTGAATTCCACCTACTCAGGACCCGTTTTCGGGCCCGTTTTAGACCTTATTTACACCAGAGTGGAATCAACCAGAACAAGCTCCAACATGACCTATGACACCTAGGATGGCCATCCAGTGCATTTTGTGCGCATTTCGCTCTGGTCATAACTTTTGTGATATCCATCCATTTGGACCTATTTTCGAGCATGTTTCAGACCGAATTAACACCGGATCGAAATCTATGTGAAGAAGCTCCAACATTACCTACGACACCTGGTAGGACCATCCTGTGTGTTTTGGATGCGTATCGCTAGAGTCATAACTTTTGTGAAATTCACCCATTCAAACATATTTTTGTGCCCATTTCGGATAAAATTAACACCAGAGCGAAATAAATCAGAACAAGCTCCAACATGACATAAGACACCTCTAGGACCATCAAGAGCATTCGGGAACATTTCGCTTTGTTTATAACTTTCGTGAAACAAACCAGTTCTGGACCCATTTTCAGGTCAATTTTTACGAATATTAGCACCAGAGCAAAATCAACCGGAACAAACAATAACATAAACTACATTACCTAGGAGGATCATCCGATGCGTTCTGGGCACATTTTGCTTCGACCATTACTTTCACAAAATCCACCCATTCGGGACCCATTTTCGGGTCCGTTTCGGACCAAATTAACACCGGAGCAAAATCAACCAAAACAACCTCCAACATGACCTATGACACGCAACACCATCCGGTGCATTTTGGGAACATTTTGATTTGGTCACAACTTTCATGAAATCAACGCATTCTTGACCCATTTTTGGGTCTATTTTCACGAAAATTAGCACATGAGCGAAATCAATAGGAACAAACTCCAACATGACCTATGACGCATAGGAAGACAATCCTGTGCGTTGTGGGCTTATTTCGATGCGATCATAACTTTCGTGAAATCCACCAGTTCGGCAACCTTTTTGGCCCATTTTGTACTAAATTAACTTCGGAGTGATATCAATCGGAACAAGCTCCAACATGACCTATGACACCTGGGAGGACCATCTGGTGCATTCTTGGCGTGTTTCACTTCGGTAATAACTTTTGTGAAATCCACCTATTCAGGAAACACTTTTGGGACCATTTTAGACCAAATTAACACCTTAGCGAAATCAACCAAAACTGGATCCAACATGACCTATGACACCCGGGAGGACCATCTGGTGTGTTCTAGGCACATTTCCTCCAGTCAAGACTTTGGTGAAATCCACACACTCAGGACCAATTTTCAGTTCTGTTTCAGACCAAATTAACACTGGAACCATATCAACCAGAACAAGCTCCAACATGACCTATAACACATGGGAGGAGCATCCGGTGCATTTTGGATGTGTTTCATTGTAGTCATAATTTTTGTGAAATCCACCCATTCGACACCCATTTTCGGGTCCGTTTCGCACCAAATTAACAACGGAGCGATATACACCGGAAAAAGCTCCAGCGTGACAAATGACAATTGGGAGGACCATTTGGTGCTTTCTGGGCACATTTTTCTCTGGTCACAACTTCCGTGAAATCCACCAGTTCGGGACCTATTTTTGGGCCTATTTCGATTCGAATTAACACTGGAACGAAACCAACCGAAACAAGCTCCGGTGTGTTTTGGACTCGTTTCTCTCCTGTCATAACTATTGTGAAATCAACCCAGTCTGGATCCATTTTTGGGTCTGTTTTGACGAAAAATAGCACCAGAGCAAAATCAACTGGAACAAGCTTCAACTTGACCAATGACACCTAGGAGGGCAATTCGATGCATTCTGGGAGTGTTTCTCTCTAGTTATCATTGATGAGAACACCACTCATTCGGATACATGGAACACTAATATTCCTTCTCAAGACATACAACAGCCAATTCTAAGAGCACGTGCACAACAATTAAATGACAAGGTGAGCTCGCTCCTCACTATTCATACTTTCGTGGTAAATGATGGGATGCTACTAAATGCTTGTGATGTTTTGTTGCTTAGGAATATAGGAGAAGCACCACAACCTCACCTGGAAATCACCTCTCGATGGCCAAGTCTAATTGGACTCCAAATCATTCTTAAGTCAGACTCCAAATTTTGTTCGAAGTTTGTGGACATCACGTCAAAAAATGGGCATAACTTTCGCATATGGATTCCAATTGAGGTTTTCTTGTACTTGCTAGAAAGCTTGCGATGAGCCCTTTCCAACGTATCTAGTCCCACCCTTAGATTCCTTGGAAATTAATCAAAGTCAATGAAATAAGGTGCTGTGTCACCGTTTTGGGCCATGTCAGGACATGTAGGCGTGTCGGGGTCCAAGCCCAGGTTGTGTGCGTCTCTCCCCACAGCTGCACAATCCTAGGTCTACCTCCTCATGTCTCCCTTATATATAGTAGCCATCATAGTTTGGACTCGGTTTTTCTTAGATTGTTTTGTTTTATAAAGTTTTACCGAATATCAGTTTGTCAAACCCCAATTGATGAACTTCATCTAAAGTCGCAATAGAATTTCAAATTGCATCTTTTAAATTGTAGGGAAAGCTTTCTTGGCGAGGTCAACTGTGTTCATCATGGTTGAAAACCATGGAGTAGTGGTATAGTGCTTGCGAGGGTAGATGATCTTTTCTGGTTAGAGCCATTGAATCATCAACGTCGAAGCTCCACCAATTGACATATCTTAAACCTTTCAGAAGATTGGGCCATACTTCCATCAACCACTTTCGTGAAATGCAAATGTTCGGGACCTGTTTTTGGTTTGTTTTGGACCAATTAACACCGGATCAAAATCAAATGAAATAAGCTCCAACATGACATACGACACCTGGAGGACCATCCGTTGACTTTTGGACGCATTTCACTATGGTCATAACTTTTGCAAAATCCACCCGTTCAGCACTTGTTTCTTACCAAATTAACACTGGAGTGAAATCATCCAGAACAAGCTCCAACATGACGTATGACACCTGCGAGGATCATCGATTGTGTTCTGGACATGCTTCGACCTGATCATAGCTTTTTTGAAATCCACCCATTCGAGACCCATTTTCGGGCCTGTTTTGGACCAAATTAACACTGTGGCGAAAAAAACCAGAACAAGCTCCATCACGACCTATAATAATAGCAAGGATGACCATCTGGTGCATTCTGTGCGCGTTTCTCTTTGGTCAAACTTTCATGAAATCAACCTATTTAGGACCCGTTTTTAGATCTCTTTCAAACCAAATTAACACCAAAGCGAAATCTACCAAAACAAGCTCCAACATGACCTACGATACTTGAGAGGACCATCTAGTGCGTTATGTGCATGTTTCGCTCCTGTCATAGATTTTTTAAAATCCACCCGTTCGGGACCCGTTTTGAGGACCATTTCGAGCCAAATTAAGAACAAAA
Organism: Phragmites australis; assembly: GCF_958298935.1. Classification (NCBI taxonomy): domain Eukaryota; kingdom Viridiplantae; phylum Streptophyta; class Magnoliopsida; order Poales; family Poaceae; genus Phragmites; species Phragmites australis. The sequence goes on along the minus strand of NC_084936.1, from coordinate 11,804,179 downwards.
AAATCAAGTGGAACAAGATCCAACATTACCAATGATACATGGGATGACCATCCAGTGCGTTCTGGCCGTGTTTCTCTCTAGTCATAATTTATGTGAAATCCACCCATTTGAGACCCATTTTTGAGTCTGTTTCGAACAAACTGAACATCGAATCGAAGTCAATCGGAACAAGCTGCAACATGACCTTCGACACCTGTAAGGACCATCCATTGCGCTCTGGGTGTGTCTTGTTCCGATCATAACTTTGGTGAAATCGACTCGTTTGGGACCCATTTTCAGGCCCATTTCAGACAAAATTAACACCGGAGAAAAATACCTAGAACAAGCTACAATTAACCTACGACAGCTAGGAGCACCATCCAGTGCATTTTGGGCCCGTTTTGCTCCAGTCATATCTTTCCTAAAATCCACCCATTCGACACCTATTTTCGGGCCCGTTTTGGACCAAATTAATACCAGAATGAAATCAACCAGAACAAGCTCCATCATGTCCCACGATACCTGGAATAACCATCTATTATGTTTTGGGTGTGTTTCGCTGTGGTCATAATTTTTGTGGAATCCACCGGTTCAGCACCCATTTTCAGGTCCGTTTTATACCAAATGAACACCAGAGTGAAATCAACCGGAACAAGCTCCAATATTACCTACGACTTCTTGTAGGACCATCCGATGTGTTCTGGGCATGTTTCTCTCAGGTCATAACTTCCATGAAATCAACCCGTTCTAGATCTGTTTTCGGGTCTGTTTTTATGAAAATTAGCACTGAGTAAAATCAACTAGAATAGGTTCTAACATGACCTATGACACCTGGGAGGGCTATCCGATGTGTTCTAGGAGCGTTTTACTTTGGTAACGTTTTGCTTTGGTAATCATTGATGAGGCCATCACTGTTTCGGATACATGCAACACTAATATTCCTCCACAAGACATACAAGGGCCAATTATACGAGCACATGATGACAATTAAACAACAAAGTGAACTCGATCCTCGCTGTTCATACTTTCTTGGTAAAGGATGGGATGCAGCTATATTCTTATGATGTTTTGTTGCTTAGGAATATGGGAGAAGCATCACAACCTCACCTAGACATCACATCTCAAAGGCCAAGTTTAATCAGACTCCATGTCGTTCTCAAGTCGTACATCAAATTTCGTTCGGAGTCTACGAACAACACATCAATAAAATGGGCATAACATTCACAAATGGAGTCCAATTGAGGTGTTCTTGGAGTTACTGGAAAGCTTACGACGAGCCTTTTGCCAACGGATCTAGTCCTACCCTTAGATTCTTAGGAAAACAATCAAAGTTGATGAAATAAGGTGCTACATCACTGTTTTGGGCCATGCCGGGCCATGCAAGCGTGTCAGGGTCCAAGCTCTTGTTGCATATGCCCCTCTCTATTGCTACACAATCCTAGGTTTACATCCTCATGTATCTCTCACATATATTTACTAGCTATTATTGTTTAGACTTGATTTTTACTTAGATTATTCTGTTTTAGACAGTTTCATTGAATATCGGTTTGTTGAAACTCAATTCATGAACTTCATCTAAACTCACAAAAGAATTTCAGATTGCTTCTTCTATTCTCTAGCTTGTGTTATCGATTCACCTGCAGGGAAAGCATTCTTGGCGAGGTCAACCATGTTCAAACCAGTTGAAAACCATGAAGTAGTGGAATAGTGGTTGCGAGGGTTATCGATCTATTCTGGTCGGAGCTTTTGAATCGTCTAAGTCGAAGCTCCACCAATCGATGTATTTCAAACCTTTAAGAAGATTGGACCATACTTCCATCAATCACTTTCATGAAATCCCATCATCCAGGATCCATTTTGGGGTACATTTTGGACCAAATTCACACCAGATCGAAATCAAATGGAATAAGCACCACCATGACCTATGCACCTGGGATGATCATCCGGAGCCTTCTGACGCATTTCGCTGTGGTCGTAACTATAGTGAAATCCACCTGTTCGACACCTGTTTTTGGCCCCATTTTGGACCAAATTAACACCTGAGCGAAATCATCTGGAACAAGCTCCAACATGACCTACGACACCTAGGAAGACCTTCAGTATGTTCTGGACATGTTTCGTTTTGATAATAACTTCCATGAAATCCACCTTTTCATAAACCCGTTTCAGCCTCGTTTCGGACCAAATTAGCACCAGAGCGAAATCAACTAGAACAACATCTAACATGACCTACGACACATGGGAGGACCATCTGGTGCGTTATGGGCATTTTCGCTCTGGTCATAACTTTCGTGAAATCCACCCATTCAGGACCCGTTTTAAGACCTATCTGGGACAAACTTAAAACCGAAGCAAAATTGACCATAACAAGCTCCAATATGACCTACGACACCATGGAGGACCATCTAGTGCTTTCTAGATGTGTTACGCTCCAATCATAACTTTCATGAAATCCACCCGTTCGGGACCCATTTTCGGGCCTATTTTGGACAAAATTAACACAAGAGTGAAATCAGCCGGAACAAGCTCCAACATGATCTACGACACCTAGTAGGACCATCTAGTGTGTTCTGGGAGTATTTCGCTTCAGTCATCATTTCGTGATATCAAACTGTTTTGGATCAGTTTTTGAGTCTATTTTTCGCAAAAATTAGCACCGGAGCAAAATCAACTATAACAAGCTCCAACATGACCTACAACACATGGGAGGTCTATCTGATATGTTCTAGACGGGTTTCACTCCGGTAATCACTTTAGGAAAATCCACCCATTAAGGACCCATTTTTGGACCTGTTTCGGACCAAATTAACACCGGAGTAAAATCAAACGGAACAAGATATCATGACCTAAGACACCTCGGAGGACCATCTAGTGCGTTCTGGGCACATTTTGCTATGGTCATAACTTTTGTGAAATCTACCCATTCAGCACCTGGCTTCGGCTCTGTTTCGAACAAAATTAACACCGGAGCAAAATCAACATGAAGAAGCTCCAACATGACCTATGCCATCTAGGTGGACTGTCTGGTGTGTTCTAGGTGTGCTTTGCTCCAATCATAAATTTTGTGAAATCAATCGGTGCTGGATCCGTTTTTGAGTCTGTTTTCATGAAAATTAGTACTGAAGCATAATCAATTGAAACATGCTCCAACATGACCTATGACACCTGAGGGGGTCATAAATTTCTTGAAATCCACCCGTTTAAGACCCATTTTTGAGCCTGTTTCTAACCAAATTAACTCTGGAGCGAAATCAACTGGAAAATGCTCTAACATGACCTATAACACCTAGTAGGACCATCTGGTGTATTTTGGGCGCGTTTCGCTTGGGTCATAACTTTTGATAAATAAACCTGTTGTGGATCCGTTTTCAGGTTTGTTTTGATGAAAATTAGCACCGGAGTAAAATCAACTGGAACAAGCCCAACATGACATATGACACCTGGGGGACCATCCAATGTGTTATGGGTGTGTTTCGCTCTGGTCATCACTTCCATGAAATTTTCCATTGGGGACACATTTTCAGGTCTGTTTCGGACCAAATTAACACCGGAGCTAAATCGAATGGAACAAGATCCAACATGACCAAACACACCTGGGAGGACCATTTGGTGAATTCTGGGTGTGTTTTGTTGCGTCATAACTTTCGTGAAATCCACCATGCGTTCTCAGCCCATTTCGGTCCGATCATAGCCTTTTTGAAATTCACCTATTCGGGACCCATTTCTGGGCCCATTTCGGACCAAATTAACCTTAGAGCAAACTCAACTAGAACAATCTCCAACATAACCTATGACATCTGGGAGGGCCTTTGATGTGTTCTGGGTGCATTTTGCTCGAGTCACAACTTTTGTTAAAGAAACCCGTTCTGGATCCATTTTTGGGTCTGTTTTCATGAAAATTAGTAACGAAGCAAAATGAACTGGATCATGCTCCAATATGACCTTTGACATCACAGAGGACCATCCGATGTGTTCCAAGCGCATTTCACTATGGTCATCACTTTTGTGAAATCCATTTGTTTTTGACCTGCTTTCGGGCCCGTTTTGGACCGAATTAACACCAGCTAAATCAAAATGGACAAACTCCAACATGACCTCCGACACCAGTGAGGACCATTCAGTGCATTCTGGGTGTGTTTCGCTCCAGTCATAGTTCTTTTCCGATTCACCTGTTTGGCACCCTTTTTCAGCCCCGTTTTGGATAAAATTAACATCAGATCGGAATCAACCGGAACAACCACCAACATGACCTACAACACCTGTGATGACCATTAGGTGCATTCTGGGCATGTTTCCCTTCGGTCATCACTTTCATGAAGTCCAACCGCTCCAGACCCATTTTTGGGCCTGTTTCGGACCAAATTAACATCGGAGCAAATCAATTCGAATAAGCTCCAACATGACCTAAGTCACTAGGAGGACTATCTAGTACGTTTTGGGCGCATTTTGCTGCTGTGGTAACTATCATGAAATGCATCGTGTGTTCTCAGCGTGTTTCGCTCCAGTCATAGCTTTTTCTAAATCCATCCATTCGGGACCTGTTTCTAGGCCCATTTCATACCAAATTAACACCGGTGAGAAATCAACTAGAATAATCTCTAACATGACCTACAACACCAGGGGTGGACCATCTAGTGTGTTTTGGGCATGTTGTGCCCTTGTCAAAACTTTCCTGGAATCCACACATTCAGGACCCAGTTTCAGGTCCGTTTCGGATGATATTAACACTGAGAAGAAATCGACTGGAACAAACTCCAACACGACCTACGAAACCTGGGTGGACCATCCGGTGTATTCTAGGTGCATTTTACTGTGGTCATAACTTTCATAAAATCCACCCATTCGGCACCCGTTTTCAGGTCCATTTCGGACCAAATTAACATTGGAGCAAAATCAACCGAAACAATCTCTACCATGACCTACAACGCCTTTAGGGGGGCATCTAGGTATGTTTTTCTGTGGTTATAACTTTCGTCAAATCCATCTGTTCGGCACCTATTTTCGGCCCCATTTCTGACTTGGTGGAAGTATGGTTCGATCTTCCGAAAGGTGTAAGATACTTCGATTGTTGTAGTTTTGATGTTGACGATCCAAAGACTATGACCAGGATAGATTGAGAACCATCACAACCACTGCACCATTTTTATCTACCGTGTTGAATACAGTTGACCTCGCCAAGAAGAAATTTCCTGCAAGTGAATTGAGAACACAAGCAAGAGAATAGAAGAGCAATCTGAAATTCTATTGCAAATTTAGATGAAGTTCATGAAGTGGGGTTGCTCAAATTGAATATCAGACAAAACAACAATATTGCAGCATAATCTATGAAAAACCTTAGCGTAAACTATGATGGCTACTAAATATATAGGAGGGAGATGTGAGGAGGTCAAACTAGGATTGTGTGGCCATGGGAAGGGGCACACACAACCTGGGCTTGGACCCTGATATGCTTACAAGGCCTGACATAGCCAAAATGGTATTCCAAGGAATCTAGGGGCGGGACCAGATCTGTTGATAAGGGCACCTTGTAAGCTTTCCATCAAGTACAACAACACCTCAATTGGACTCCGTATGCAAAAGTTATGCCTATTTTATTGATGCGCTATCCGTAGACTCTGAACCAAAAATGGAGTTCGACTTGAAAATGACGTGGAGTCCGATTAGATTTGGCCTACAAGGAGTCACGTCCTTATGATGTTGTGGTGCCTCTCCCATATTCCTAAGCAACAAAACATCACAAGAAGTTAGTACCATCCCATCCTTTACCATGAAACTATGAATAGTGACGAATGAGTTCACCGTGTGGTTTAATTGTCGATTGACCATTGTATGTCTTGAGGAGGAATAATAGTGTTGCATGTATCCAAAGGAGTAATGTCCTTCTCATCCTCTCCCTCTTGAATTGGAGTCACCCTCGACTCAAGCTCATCTTCTTCTCCCACGTACAACTTCAAATCTAAAGTATTAATCATGGGACTAACCCCCAAATTTGTAGGTAGATCCAATTCATATGCATTTCATTTATCTTCTCAATTATCTTAAATGGTCCATCAACTCTAGGTATTAACTTTGATTTTCTTAATTCTAAAACCCATCCTTTCTCGAATGCAACCAAACAAAATCACTACCTTTACTTCGAGCAACCCTATACTTTTCATTCATACACTATATTTTCTTTTTAGTTGTTTTATGAAACTTAAGAATAAATTCACTTCGCTTCTTGGCATCCAAATTAAGTTTTTCAGAAGTAGGCAAATATAGTAAATAAATAGGTGCACAAGAATTAAAACCATACACTACCTGAAATGGAGTTACCTTGGTGGTGAAGTGTACCAACATAATGTAAGCAAACTCAATATACGGTAAACACTCTTCCAGCATCCTCAAGTTCTTCTTTAAAAAAGCCCACAACATGGTGGATAACATGCGGTTGATGACGTCCATTTGTCCATCAATTAGGGGATGACACATAGTGAAAAACAACAACTTAGTCCCCAATTGTTCCAAAGTGATCTCCAAAAGTGGCTCAAGAACCATGCATCACGATCTGGGACAATAGGATTATGCACTCTATGTAGGTAAATGTAGGTAAATGATTTTTCTGAAAAACAAATCAGCTATATTTGTAGCATCATCGCTCTTATAACAAGGTATAAAATATGCCATTTTAGAAAATCAATCCATAATTACAAATATGCTATCCCTCCCCCTCTTTCTCCAAGGAAACCCTAAAAAAATCCATAGAAATATCCTCCCAACATACACTAGGAACATTAAGAGGCATGTAAAGACCATGTGGATTGATGTGGGACTTAGCTTTATTGCAAGTAGTACAATGTGACACATATCCCTCGATGTCACATCTAATCTTTGGCTAAAAGAAATAGACGGCCAAAACATCTTCAATATTGTTTGCTCCAAAATGTGCCATCAAACCGCCTCCATGTGCCTCCTGCAACAACAAAAGACAAACAGAGCTAGCTGGAATGCATCGCTTGTTAGCATGTTAGAGCAAACAATTGTTCTGCACATATTTGTTCCATGTTTTCCCTTTGTTACAATGTTCATCAAGTCAGATTGATTTCCAAGGAATTTAGAGGCGGGACAAGATTTGTTGGTAAGGGCATGTTGTAAGCTTTCCATCAAGTACAATAATACCTCAATTGGACTCTGTATGCAAAAGTTATGCCTATTTTATTGATGTGCTATCTGTAGACTCCGAACCAAAATTGGAGTCCGACTTGAGAATGATGTGGAGTCTGATTAGATTTCGCCTACATGGGGTGACGTCCTTATGCTGTTGTGGTGCCTTTCCCATATTCCTAAGCAACAAAACATCACAAGAAGTTAGTAGCATCCCATCCTTTACCATGAAAGTATGAAAAGTGATGAACGAGTTTACCTTATGGTTTAATTGTCGATTGACCCTTGTATATCTTGAGGAGGAAAAGTAGTGTTGCACGTATCCAAAGGAGTGATGTCCTTATCATCCTCTCCCTCTTAAATTGGAGTCGCCCTTGACTTAAGCACATCTTCTTCTCCCACATACAGCTTCAAATCTAAAGTATTAACCATGGTACTAACCCTAAAATCTATAGGTAGATCCAATTTATATGCATTGTCATTTATCTTCTCAATTATCTTAAATGGTCACCATCAACTCTAGGCATCAACTTTGATTTTCTTAATTCTAAAACCTATCCTTTCTCAAATGCAACCAAACTAAATCACTTGGTTCAAATTTTCTGTTTTCCTAACTTTACTTCGAGCAACCCTACACTCTTCATTCATACACTATATTTTCCTTTTAGTTGTTTTATGAAACTTAAGAATAAATTCAGTTCGCTTCTTGGCATCCAAATTAAGTTTTTCAGAAGTAGGCAAATATAGTAAATAAGTGCACAAGAATTAAAACCATACTCTACCTAAAATGGACTTACCTTAGTGGTGAAGTGGTTCAAATTCCATGTTTTCCCTTTTTTACAATGTGCAAACACTTTTGATGTGACCATTCTACCTCCAGATACAACCACTCTTGAGGAATGGCAATTGAATTCATTTATGAAGCTTTTATTTATGTTTGTTGAGAATATGCTACTACCTAATATTGGATAATTGTATGTTGTCAGATTATTATGCTCGGTATGCTCTTGTGGGCTGTGGGCCCTCTTGCTAAACTTGGTTCCAAGATAAGGAATCTTCTCAAACCATTTACTAGCCATCGCATCGCCTTCAAGACAAGCCAATTTGGATTGCAATTCATGTCCAACTCGGATTCTGAGTCTGCTTATAGGCCTTCATAAAAGTATTAATAATTCTTTCATCAGAAATCCAATGGAGATGTGTGAGAACAATCTGAAAGAGGATTTCATCTACGTTCTAATGGATTTGGTCCCACCTCAAAACTTATTTAGGAAATGGAAATAAAGATCACAATAGTTCAACTCAGCCTCAGAATTTGATTCAGATTCAAACAGATAATCGTATGGCAATAAGATCATATCTCTTTCATACGGAGTACTATGGAGGTGTTTAAATACAGCCAAGAAACGTTACGAGACGATTGGAAAGGATCTGGTCCCAATACAAAATCCACTTTGTGCACGCCGCAATTGTCCAAGATAGGCACGGTGTCATCCTGTATATATTTAGTAGCCGTCATAGATTAAACTCGGGTTTTACTTAGATTACTCTATTTCAGATAGTTTCATCGAATATCGATTTGTAGAACCCCAATTTGTGTTATTTATTTGTAGTTAACAATATTCAGATTACATTACTATGTTCTTGCTTCTGTTCTTGATACGTATGCAATAAAAGCCTTCTTGGCGAGGTCAACCATGTCCAGTACAATTGATAACCACAAAGTAATGGTGTAGTGGTTGCGAGGGATTCGGTCTGTTCTTGTTGATGCCTTTTCAAACAACATCAAAACTCTATAGTTCGACGTATCTTCTCACCTTTTGGAAGATTGGGCCATACTTGTATCAAGTTGTATTAGAGCTTTGGTTGCCTATTAGGTAATCTCGTTTGTTCCCCTTTATTTAGTTGTGTTCTATCACATAGAGTTCAAGAAATTGCCACACAAAAAGATTTAGATCTTAGTCCTTTCGTTGTCCAACCCTATTGACCCTTTTGCAAGTTGATTTCAGTTTTCGTGCTATTGAATTCGAGTCCATAGTCAGCATCTTTGTTGCTTGTCTGTTCATTGTGTTCTTGGTTCTAAATCCTCAAGTTTTCACCACCAATTTGGAGTTTTAGTCAACGAGGACAAAAAATGATTCATAGTCAGACTAATAGTCCCACCTCTCGATGGTCATATTCCTCCCATCCGAACTTGGTTTGAGTTGTTTGAGTATTGGTTGGAAAGCTTATGTCTTGTTCTTTCCAACCAATCCATCCCCATTAATAGATTCGACATGAGTGCTATGGAATCATCAAAACAAACTAACGCTGTTAGCAGTTAGAGATAGAGTTAGATTTTCCTTCCTAGTTTGTTTTGCTACGCATATCTCAGAGTTGGAAAGCTTTGCCAACATTTATTTACGCAAGTTGCTTGCTGCATTTGCATAGGTACTAATTAGCTAGAAGCTTTGCTAGCTTATAATTTTGTTGCAGCCAGTAATATTTATTGAGTTGTTATCAATTGTTGCTATAGTAAAAAAAACAGAAAAGAAGGAAGCAAAGAGTACCAAAAGAAAGAGTAAAAAAAAAGAAGCAAATAGTACCAAAAGGAAGAGTACAAAAAAAAATCCTAGAAGGAGCAAAATAAAAGAGAAAAAGAAAGAAAATATAGATTTGCATTGTAGCCCTTTTGTTCCATTATGCTTGTCTTGTAATTGCAGCTTGCTTGAATTAGTTCTAGGAACGTATTCGGGCCAGCAAGTGTGACAAGTACCATGGACTTTTATAAGCTTTGCTAATCTGAATTCATTATTGCTATTACTTGCTACTAAATATTGCTTATCTGAGCTCCACCTTCTTTTGATCAAATCAGTCCCCTTGCTACTGTCTCACTTGCCCCCATTAAAGTATCACGAGCCAACCACTGATTGTGGCACATACTGTGATTGGTAAGAACACTTGCCAGACCGTAGTAAGACGCTTGAGAGTGTGCGATTCCACTTGCACCACCTAGTAATTGATAGAGATAATATTTTTTTGTCGTCTCCTATTTGTTACTAACCATGGTAGGTAGAACGTTTGAAGAGGAGATGCGAGAGTTCATGAGGATTCAAAGACAGAAGATCGATGAGTTGCTTCAGAGCATGAAAAAAAAAACTAAAAAGATAGAGGAGATGCAAACGAGCTTCACTACCATTGCTTTATCTACTCATGTGGTTCAACCTAACCTTTTGCAAGATAAGAAAATCAACAAAGTGCTGAATAAAAGAGAAGAAGAATGATGGGCCCATGGCTCCTTCAGATACGATCAATACAGTCAATAATCCTCAAATCATAGAAGGTCCAATTACAAGAGCATGCGCATGACAATTAGACCACTAAGTGAACTTGTTTCTCGCTGTTCATGCTTCCTTGGATGGATTCCTACTAAATTCTTATGATGTCTAATTACTTAGGAACATGGGAGAAGCACCATAACCTTACTCGGACGTCACCCCTCGAAGGTCAAATCTACTCGGACTCGAGGCTGAGCTCTAGTCGTGGTTGTGGTCGAAGTCGTTGTCATGGTCGAGTCGTAGGACAACACGGTAGTAAGACAGGCATAACTCTCTCATAAAAAGTCCATTTTAGGCAATTTTGGACATTCTAGAAAGCTTACTGTTGGAACCTAAGTCCCCAAACAAGGAAGGCCTTCGCCTGGAGGGGAAGCCGAAGGCTCCTGGGTGTGACACGTGTTTACAGGGTGAAATAATTTTAATTCCTCTGTCACCTCAGTTACAGTATGACCCTATTTATAGCCCATACTAGACCACTCCACACTAGGATTTACAGTTTCACCCCCTCATGTGCCACATTCTCGGCATATTCAAGGGCATTATAGTACTATCAAGTACATTTGCATAATTAACTGTACCCTGAGCTACTATGTGGACGTTCAACATCCACTGGGCGCCTTCAACCAGTCTCGTGACTGCGCCGCGGGTCACTCTTCGGCCTCCACCCGAAGGTTCGCCATGATCTTCGCCCATCCTGTCCCCTGGCGCCGCGGGTCGACCTTCAGCCTCCGGCCGAAGGCACGCCAAAGCCTTCGCTTACACAGTCGGGTGAAGTCGCAGATCAACCTTCCGCCTACAACTGAAGGCCCGCCCAAGCCTTCGCCGCAAGGGCAGGTGAAGTCGCGGATCAACCTTCGGCCTCCGACCGAAGGCCCGCCATAGCCTTCTCTTGCATTTCTTGAAACACAACTGCTACATTCATCAGTGCTCAGCCACCGGCGGACTTCGACTTGCCATCCGAAGGGGTACGCGAGATCATCCCCCAACAGCCTACAGGTAAGGTTCATTTTCGAGGGGCCGAGCCTGTAAATTGGATGATATAGCTCAATGCAGTCCCCTTCGGCCTGTCGAAGGCTTGCGGCTAGGTTAACATTTTAGCAAATTGCCCCCTCAACTGTTCATTTTCATTGGTTTTTTGTGTGCTGGTATAACCATCCTGCCCCTGCACAACCATCGTATCAAGGATGTTAAATATCTTTGCTGCATACTGAAATGTCTTTTAAGGCTACGGTTCAACTTTCGACACATCTCGTTTTAATTGTCGTTCCCCCCTTTTCACCGCTATAAATATGCTCCCTGCAGTAGTTTATTTTTTATCATATGAACTCACTAAGGCCGTAGCTCTCGTACGAAGTCTCTCGCGGTCTTTTTGCTTCCGAAGTTTCTCGTAATCTCCCAGCTTCCGAAGCTCAGTGCGATGGCTCTAAAGGTCAGGGCAAACCACCCGAAGACTTACTAGATCGGACAGTCCAAGGTAGATGACGAGGTGCTAGTTGGGCTTGTAAAGGAAGGCTTGATCAGTGATGTGTCGAAGGTTAGGATCCCGGGGGAGCCATGAGACATTGGAGCCCACAGATGATGAAGCTATCATCTTTGTCGATTACTTTTGTGCGGGTCTCTGCTTTCCATGCAATGAGATGGTCACAAAAGTTTTGAAACTGTTTGAAGTCTACTTGCATCAGCTCACACCCAACGCTATTGTACGGCTTGGCCTGTTCGCTTCAGCTGCCCGTTCTGAAGGAGGGAAGGCGTCAGCCAGGGCCTTCGCCGCCGCCCACCGGCTCCACCATCAGCCGAAGCCAGTCTTCGCCCGGAGCATGCAGAGCGAAGCCTATGGATGCTTAAACTTTACTTACCGTGCTGGCCTAACCACGCCAGCCGTTGTATATAAAAATAAGTAGTTCGAAGGACTGGACACAGTGGTGGTTCTACAACAAAGTGGAGCAGGAAGATTTTCTTGTTTTCAAATGTGAAGAAGTGAAGGGGAACCGTGCCCCGGATGTGCAGTTGAAGGCCTCTCAACGGCCAGCACTTGAGGCCTTCGCCAGGTGTGTGAAGTATCTGTCCACTCGGGATCTTGTAGAAAAATTCATTGCAGCCGGAATATGGCTCCTTAGCCGGGATTGGAGCATCCCGGAGTTTGGAGATAAGGGGGCAGAGGGGCTCTATCGTCCCCACCCTCCTCTGCAAGGTTTCACAGGTATTGTCTTTTTTCACATTCCTAGGTGCATCTTCGTTGTCATTTGCTTACACTTCTTGCTCTTTGTCAGACCTAACGGTGGCCGAAGTCGAGGCTAAGGCCATGATGCTGCTCAGGAAGTTCACCCAGGGCGAAGCCCAACTATGCGCTGAGCAGGGCCTCGACCGAAGGCTTAACTGGATTTTGGAGTTTAGAAGTCTTGCCTACAAAGAGAGACCGAAAGTGAGAGCGCCCTTACTGGGTCAAGGCAGAGAGGGCTCCCCAGCCTCTGACATCGGCAGAGAACCTTCCGCTGGTGGCCAGAGGAAACAAAGAAATGCGGACCCTTCGCCTTAGGGAGGCAAGAAGAAAAAAGTCCTCGCCCTAAGGAAGAGACCTCGCGAAGTGGCCTTCGATAACCTTCGCGAGGAATTGACTCCCGAGGGTTCACTAGCCCTCCGGGCTGTACCCCTCCAAGAAGAGCCACCGGAGGGCACATAGGGCCCTCGCTCCTCCTCGCCGAAATCATCCTTTTGCATGTGCATGGACCTTCCCACATTAATCCTTAGCGACGAGGAGGAGGAGCCTTCGGATCTGCGTACAACCGCTGAGCCAATGGCAGGGGAAGCTGAAGTCGAAGGGGCCGAGAATATTGAGGCAGTAGCCAACTCGTTATCCTCCTCTTCGTCCTCTAACAAGTCGTCCGGTGGCCACAGAGCCACAGAGAAGGAGGAGGAGGCTTTGCCACCCATGCCCCACCGTGGCGGGAAGGGGCTTATGAGTCATAGTGGTTTAATCGATGCGAAGGCTATTGAAGCCGAGCCATTCAAGATTTCATCATTTGAGCCAAGCTCGGGGGAGGTTAGCAATGCAAAGAAAATTTTTCGCACATTCGTCCTACCCGAGCTTGAGATTTCCCTCGCACAAAAGCCTGCCAACGAACTCATTGATGCTCCGGACAGGACCATTACGAAGGTATATGTATGTATTTTATTATGTTTATTTATTTATTACTTTGCTGCATTGTTTATTTTGTTACTCATTCTCATATTCACGCGCTGTTGTAGGCCATGCTTATTTCGCGCGCTTAGCACAAACAGACGGAAAATTTCGAAGCCCGTGCAAGGAATGCAGAGGCGCAGAGGGACATGTTCCAGGCTTGGGCGGAAAAAGCCGAAGCTCAAAAATGCAAATTCACACGTCAAGCGAGGGAAGCTGAGACGCACTTGCAACAGCTTGAAAAGGAAGTGAGCTCCCTTCGCTCAGGCAAATAGAGCGCTGAGGAAGAGGTCACGTGCTTGCGGCAAAATCTAAAGGCATCCGAAGCGCAAGTTTCAAAACTGCAAGCACTCTGCACCGCTGAAACAGCTAAAGTGCAGCGGTTGCACAAAGAACTGGGCGAGGCAAAGGTGCTATCCGAAGATGCCCTCAATGTGCTTGGAGAGCTGGAGCCGAAGGCTGTTGCAGCCTGCGAAGCCATCAGCGATACCTTTGAAGGGATTGGTGCTTCGGCCGTGCCTCCAACGCTTGATATTGTCAGGCTGGGTGGACTTATAGGATGGATCAATGAAACCAGTGGAAGCCTTCTGCCCGTGGCTCAGTTATACGGCAACTTTTGCGCCATGGTCTCAGCCCGGAGTTTAGTGCAGTCAATTGAAATGACCGGCTGTGACCATCATGTTGCACTTCAAAAACACGTTCCGCTACCTGATGGACATGTCGACTTCGGCCGTGTCGAGGGCGTCGAAGGCCACCGTGCGGTCATTTACCACTAATTATTGGTGTAGACATGGCCGCGAGCTCGCTCTCCGGGAAGCGGAAATCAACCGCCAGCAAGTACATTTTTTGTATACTTTTTTTAGATGTCTATGCATTCATTGAACCTTTCTGCCGCAGGCGAAGGTGAAGGATGACCCTTCGGCTAAGGTGATGACTGCAGCGGTTGAAGAAACCGGGAAGGTGTGACGAAAAAGCGCGATGCGTCGCATTGGGTCTTGACATTTTGTTATTGACTGAGACATTCTGTAGTATATATATATATATTATTTTTGTTTGTTATTAAATGTTTTGACTATCTTCGCTCCCTGCGCAGGTCCTCCCCTCGGACACTGCGCAGGTAGTCGAACACGCTGTTCCCATCACTATGATGCGGGACAATTTTTTCGTGTCTTGGTCTTGCTAGGACTCCTTCTGCTGCTGCCATCCAGATATCGATTTCAAGAGGTATTGGAGGGCGAAGTGTAGGGCTTATGATGCGATGAATGCCAGATCCAAAGCGTTTTGGAAATCTTTTAGCCCTTCGGATTTAGATACCCATAGGGTTGAGCGCGAGTCATGTCGGATTGCACGCGGAGACGTCGAACCTCCGCATATTCTCATTGACCAAAGCCCGAGCCGGAGGATTACAACAGCAAGCTCCTGCCCTGCCAGTTTCAATTTTGTTACTGCCGGGGGCCCTCTTCGCAAATAGTGCAACATACCGAAGGTGGGAGCACTCCGCATGTATCTTCGTCCACCACTTCATCTTCTTACGTTGGATCCTCATTGGACCCAACGTTGCCTTTTCATGCTAGTCAAGGCATAGCCTTTCAATTTGGCTTTAGCCGATGGTATAAGGATTTTGCTGATCCTGATATTGATGATTTTGAGGAATAAAAAATGTTGAGAATATTAATATGTTTAGTTATTATACTTCTGCTTACCAAGTTGGGTCTTCGGTTGCACCGCGCGCGAAGTGTGATCTCAACAACGCCGTCCCGTCCTACTATAAAGCCCTAGGGATGCTTGGCAACAACGCAAGTGAAGCACCGCTCGCGAAATGCCATCCCCCCCCCCCCCACTTTAGAGCCGTAGGGACCTTCAGCAGCGACGCAAGCGAAGCGTTATTCTGAAAATGACGTCCCCTTGACCTTAGAGCTGTAGGGACCTTCAACAGCAATGCAAGCAAAGCAACGTTCTGGAAACATCGTCCCCCGACTTTGAAGCCGTAGGGAACCTCAACAGCAATGCAAGAGAAGCATCCTTCTGAAAAAGCCATCCCCCCCCCCGCCCGACCTTGAAGCCGTGGGGACCTTCAGTAGAGGGGACTTTACACTTAACGACCCGGGTAGTGCATGACTTGATTTCGCGTTATAATTGCTATTTTTTATTCCAAAGGTTTGTTTCCACTTCGGTGCGGGGGCAGGCACTCTTAGCCCCCGACTTAGCCGAGAGGTGCGCCGCCTACTTTTAGGTCGAGTAGCACTTCGGCTTATTTTTTCTTCGAAGGTTTGTTTCTCCTTCGATGCAGGGGCAGGCACTCTTAGCCCCCGACTTAGCCAAGAGGTGTGTCGCCTGCTTTTAGGTCGAGCAGCACTTTGGCTTATTTTTTCTTTGAAGGTTTGTTTCCCCTTCGGTGCGGAGGCAGTCACTCTTAGCCCCCAACTTAGCCAAGAGGTGCGCCTCCTGCTTTTAGGTCGCGCATCACTTCAGCTTTTTTTTTCTTTGAAGGTTTGTTTCTCGTTCGATGCGGGGGAAGACACTCTTAGCCCCCGACTTAGCCGAGAGGTGTGCCGCCTGCTTTTAGGTCGGGCAACACTTCGGCTTATTTTTTTCTTTTTTGGTCAAAGGGTAAGGTGTCTTGCTTTGACACTTCGCACCTCGGGTTTTACAGCGAGTTCTTGGCGTGCTTCTCGTCGATTGGTGTGCTTCCTTGTTTCAAAGGCCTGCAACACTTCGACGATGAGTTATGCACACTCAACCAAAGTACAAGCTTTCTTGGGGGTATTTCCATATATATTAATGTTTAGTCCCCAAACAAGGAAAGCCTTTGCCTGGAGGGGAAGCCGAAGGCTCGTGGGTGTGACACGTGTTTAGAGAGTAAAATAATATTAATTCCTCTGTCACCTCAATTACAGTATGGCCCTATTTATAGCCCGTACTCGACCACTCCACGCTAGGATTTTACAATTTCACCCCCTCAATTGCCACATTCTCAGCATATTTAGGGGCGTTATGGTACTATCAAGTATATTTTCATAATTACAACTGTACCCTGAGCTACTATATGGACCTTCGACGTCCACTGGGCGCCTTTAGCCAGTCTCGTGACTGCGTCGTGGGTCACTCTTCGGCCTCCACCAAAAGGTTCACCATGATCATTGCCCATCCTACCCCTTGGCGCCACAGGTCGACCTTCAGCCTCCGGCCAAAGGCACGCCAGAGCATTCGCCTACACGGGCGGGTGAAGTCGCAGATCAACCTTCGGCCTTCGACTAAAGGCCCCACCATAGCCTTTGCCTGCATTTCCTGAAACACAACTGCAACATTCATCAGTGCTCAGCCACCGGCGGACTTCGACTTGCCATCCGAAGGGGTATGGGAGATCATCCCCCAACACTTACGACGAGCCCTTTCCAATGGATATGAGCTCGACCAAATATTTCTTATAGTTTTGTCAGAGTCAAAGAAATAATATGCTGCACCATTGTTCTGGACCTAGTTGGGTCTTGTAATCATGTCGGGGTCGAAGTCCAGGTTATGCATGCCTCTTTCCACGGCTGCACAACCCTAGATCGACCTCCTCATGTACCCTATATATACACAGTAGCTGTCATAGTTTAGGCTTGGGTTTTGCTTAGATTATTCTATTTTATATAGTTTCGCTGCTTGTTCAGTTCGTGGAATCCCAACTCGAGCACTTCATTGTAATTAGTAATATTAAGATTGCATCTACCTGTTCTTGCTTGTGTTCTCGATTCACTTCTAGGAAAAGCCTTCTTGGTGAGGTCAACTGCGTCTTGGCATGGTTGATAACCACGGAGTAGTGCTGTAGTAGTTGTGAGGGTTCTCGATCTGCCTTTGGATAATCAACGTCAAAACTCCACCAATCGAATTATCATATTACCATCGAAATATTGGGCAAACACACATCAAGTTTTAGAGCCTCGCTTGCCCGTTAGGTAATCTCAGTTATCCTCTTCGTTTCGTCATTTTTCATTACCTAGAATTCAGAAAATTGCCCCACAAAAATATTTAGATCTTAGTTTTTTCGTTGACCAAACCACTTTGTGCCTTCGCAAATTTGTTTTCAGTATTCGCGTTATTGAGTTTGAGTCCATCGTCGGTGTCTTTATTGCTGATTGAGTCATCGTTATCTAGTTTCTAGTGTCGAGTCTTGCTGTTTAGTCGTTGTGTATCTCGGCTTGCCCTTGTTTGCTATAGCTGAGATTGTGTCTCTAGTCGAGTCGACCATCAACTCATGTTCAACCACTAGTTGCTTAACCATCTACTCGAGCTCGACCACTAGTTGAGTCAACCATCAAGTCGTGTTCGACTACTAGTCGCTTCAACCATCCACTCGAGTTCGACCACTAGTCGCTTAACCATCTACTCGAGCTCGACTACTAGTCGAGTTGACCATCAAGTCGTGTTCGACCACTAGTCGCTTTAACCATCCACTCAAGTTTGACAGATAGTCGAGTCGACCATCAAGTCGTGTTTGACCACTAGTTGCTTCAACCATTTACTCAAGTTCGACCACTAGTCGAGTCGACCATCTACTCGGGTTCGACCACTAGTTGTTTCAACCATCTACTTGGGTTCGATCACTAGTCGTTCCTACCACCCACTCAGGGTCCTGACCAATCAATCCGACCACCTAGTCGGAATCGCCCACCTTCTCGGATCCGACCACTATAGCTGAAACAGAGGTAACCAAATTTTAGAGAGAGAGAATTCAAAGAAGAAAAGAGTGCAAGAAAAAGAGAGAGTTCAAAAAAAAAAAAAAAGAATCAGTTTGCATTGCGGATTTTGTTCCATTGTGCTTGTGTCTGTTATAGTTTTCGGCTTGCTTGAGCTAGTTCTAGGAACATGTTCGGGGCAGCAACTGTAACGAGTATTGTGGAATTATATTCAGCTTTGCTAATATAATTTTAATTATTGCTATTCCTTGCTACTAAATACTGCCTGTCCAAGCTACACCTTCTCTCGATCAGAACGATTTCTCCCCTTGCAATTACCTCACTCACACCTGATAAGGTATCACGAACCAGCCACCAGTTGTGCCAACTGCGGTGATTGGTAAGAACACTTGCAAGAGCGTGGTAAGATGCTTGAGAGTGTGATTCTACCTCCGCCACCTAGTAGTCGATAGGGATAGTTTATTTTTTGTTGTTTTCTATCTTCGACTAACCATGGCAGGAGAAGCATCGGATGCACAAAAGTGTGATTTGAGGAAAGAACTCACAATGGTGTTGAATGATCATCGACAAGCTATTACTGATGACTTCGATAAGAAGCTTGCAGAGACAAACACTACATTGCAATGCCTTAATGATACTATTGCCATACTCAATACACGCTTTGATCAAGTGGTTAATCAGCCACCAAACCATGGGTGTGTGGATCCTTGTGGCGCAAACCATGAGGAAGAGGAGTTTGTCGCAGATGATGAAATTTTGAGGCAAGAAAAAGACACCTTTGATGCACGACAATGGGACCGATTAAACTTCAACTATCAAGGTATGAGAGTTAATAGTTTTCAACAACATAACCTACGTGGTGATGATGAGGATGATCCACTACTTCCTACCATCACACCTGCTTCAGAGCTGGCTCCTACTTCTTCTACACCGGCAGAGGATCCTGCAACCTCTACTTCCACTTCAACTGCTTTTGAGTCTACACCAGTTATATTTTGAGGGAGAGGTGGTCTCACAACGCGAGGCTCCTTGGGACATTCAGTGGATACATACTCCTCAACAGATGATCGGTGACCTGGGTTTGAGGGTAACAAGATCCAAATCTATTCATAATGCTCATTTTACTGATTCTGTATTTATTGCTTCTTTTGAGCCTCATGATGTTGGATACGCTCTCTTTGATTCAAATTTGGTAAATGCTATGCAAGAAGAAATTGAAAACTTTGAGAGAAACCAAGTTTGGGTCTTTGTAGAGTGACCCCCAAATGTTCACACCATTAGGCACCTGTTGGAGCAAGAGATCGTCTTGCGCTGACAAGTACAGTGAGAGTTTCTTCTAAGTAGGAGACTCAAGCTTGGAGACGAAGTTTGAGAGGACGGGACACCGAAAAATTTATTGATCGATCTAGGGGGAGTATCACTATATGTCTTTGTGTTTGTGTCTATTTGTTCTCTCTTCCCCCCGGATGACCATGGCCCCCCTTTTATAGGGTTGTACGTAGCGTGGTGTACAAGTTATCACCATGTACAAATATCAAGGACCTAGTCGAATTACATGGACTTATCCTGGATAACTACTTTTAACCCTACATAGAAGACAAATATCACCATAGCATCGCACTGACAGGGGTGTCAGGATGACCTCCATTGCACCAGAGTGTCAAGATAAGCACCACTTGTACTGGTATTAATTGTCCGTCACTTCATGTCAGGTCAGTTGTAGGGGGTGTCCTTTCTTCCCCGATATTATCTCCGGAGACCTACTGCATTTTAGAGAACATAGCCACCGGAGGGGTGAGTCCTAAGGGGTCGATAGCCTCTGAAGGCTAGGCCTGTTGCCAAGAGTCCGAAGAACGAAAGGCTCTGGAGGGACCTTTGATAGCGATCCTTAATCATTGTCCGCAAGTTGGTATATTCCCCCCGACAGTACCCCCTCATCCATTGGCCTCGACCTTCAGAGGGGTGAAAGAATGTAGTGGGAAATCAACTCCACCCTTTCCTTTGAGGAGTTTCTCAGCAGGAGCTGTGGGCGTCGATGGTGAAGCCCGAGGCTGATAGCGTAATCCAAAGATATAGGCATGTTTAGAGGAGACACTGAGGGAAGGTGTCTCCAACGTCCTCAGTGGCTCGTCATGATTATATTGGAGGTATACTTGTTTGTTGAAGCCAAAGCATGTTCGGGTGCCAACCACAATACTATGCTAAGGTTGGAGGTGTGGCCGTCGTTGAGGCCGAAGATCGAAGAAGTATTGGCAGAGGAGACATGCTCTGGAGCCTAATGTAGTTTGTACATACAGCATCAGGACCAGAGGTTGGAGGGGCATTGGTGGAGATGACACACTTCAGAGTCCGTGCTGAGGCTGATTTAGATCCTTCGGACTTCTTGATGATCAGTCCTCTCGCTATGTGCATTTGTTGGATTGAAGACTACGTGTGGGAGCGGGGGGCTCCCCATGTTTGCCTGTTTAAGAACGGGAGGATGGATGTGTTGTTGGCATGTTTGACTGGATAATGCGCAGGTTCGTTTGGGGTCTTGTGCCCGCGCCCTGGCATGCGTCGAAAGGAGTCCAAGCCATTAATACTACGGGACATTTGTGCGAGAAATGAGACGTCGCTGTAGGATGTTGCCATGTGTAGGCAAAAAAATCGGGATATGGCCACGGGCCCTCAGGGAGTAATGGGGAGTGCCATGAAACGACACCGTGTTGGTTCCTCTTAATCTCCCGAGCGTATGTGACTGCTTGGCCTAGCTATAAAAGCTTGGGTCATCCGGCTGGATTCATTACTACCTCATGAACGAACACTTAACCTTGACCCGATTATGGCATCATCCACCTCCTCATCTTCTTCAGACATGTCGATGATCTCGATTGGTTCGATCGGGGTAGGGACGTCTTAGGTGCCGACGATGGCTCCGGCGGCTGTCCTGCTTCCACCCCTGTGGGAAGGATAGCCGTGTGCCGCTCCGGCTCAACCCTCAGTCCAAGAGGTTGCGCTTGTCGAGATCATAGATATTTTTGATGACGAAGAGGAGATCAACTGGGATCTCTTGGGGAGGGAGAGTGACGAGGAGGGGCAGGCGTCGGTGGAGAAGTCGGTAGCCCTAGCGGCGAAGGAGGAGGCCAGGAATAAGGGAAAGGAGGCCACGGTGGTGGTTTCTTCAACTTCTTCCCCATCTTCCGACAGCCCGGGGGCCGACTATTGCATCAGCTTCCGCAGCAGCAGGCCATAGATGAGGCACATACGCCGCTTCATGCGCGGCCCTTGCCGGGACCCATAACAGGCGAAGGTGCCCTTCGAAGGAGTTCTTTGTGAAGTTGCGGGACATTCCTATCTCACAGTCGACTATGGCTTCGCCGCAGGCCATAATTGTCTTGTGCCACCTAGTCTCTTTCTTCCCCTAGTTTGCTCTTTCGGGGTCTGTCTCCTCCGTAGCAACCTTTGTAGTGTTGCTTCTTTGTACGTGCCCTCCGGATGCACGAGTTGTTAATAATATAACTTGAACCTTTGGTGATGATTGTGTTCCTCCGAACAGGTGACTGCATGTCTTTGTGCCTTCGTTCCTTCGTACCACTCCTCTCTAGCCCTTTCTTAGGCGATGGTTGGTTTTGGTGACCGAAGTACCGAGACCTCGCATAGGTCTTAGCTTGAATTCGACCGAGGAAGGTGCTGGTGCGATACGGAGGGTCTAGACCTGGGGAGAGGTGGCCTTAGGAATCTGGTAGCAGTGGACATGTAGGGTAACTAAGGAGGGCCAGGCGAAGTAATGGCGACCTCATCGTTCATGGCCATCGCTAAGTTTCAGCATAACATACTCCTCCTATCCAGCGTCGGTAGTGACTTCTTCCAAATTTGTTCCAGATTTCTAATTCGAAGCAGTCCATTTGGAACTTTGAGGACAAGCTCCGGTGGTGGTCCTCGATCTTTCGGGTCCTTAGTCTTTGTCTGGCTCCGTAGGTATCTCATCTGGAGCATGTGGTGGTGTGTTGAGGGCGAGGCTCATGCTAGGCTGGAAGGGAGGTTCGCGACCCCCTTGACTTTTAGTCGCTGCTTGGCTCTAAAGGTACTCCATTCGAAGCCTGGAGATGGCATGTCAGAGGTAAAGCCGAAGGCTAGGCCAGGGGAGGCGATATCCAACCCCGTTGGCCCTTAGACGCTCCCCGGCTCCGAAGGCACTTCGTCCAGAGCCTGGTGACGATGTTCGGAGGTGAAGCTGAAGGCTAGTCTGGGAGAGGCGGTCTCTGACCCCCTTGATGATAAGGAGATTTGATAGAATTGGAGTGCCCGATCTTTCGGTGAGAGGGATAACTTCGATTTGGGACGGAGGTGACTCTCGCGATCCGACTACGAACGAATAGGTCGTGGCGCCTTAGCAATCGCTAAACCAACTCCAAATGGTTATTGACCTTGCTGGGCAAGATCAACCTGAACACGAGGTTCAATTCCTGTAAGCATTCGAAAGAAACAAGCAAGAACGAGATGTAGGCAGACTGTAAATAAATCGCTCGAAGGTGGGGTTCACAATTGCTGTCTATCAGGTGGTCGTTGGACACAACTGCAGATCAGTGTTTGCACAATGGCTAAACCAAAACAAAAGAAAACCCACCCAGGGGAGGGGCGCAGCCTTGGATTTAATAGGTGTAGGGGCCATGCAAGGCATGCGCCTCTGCTCCTATTCCTGCCTAATCCAGGCGCTAGCATCTATGGAAAGAAAACAATCCCCCTTTATTCTCTCCTAAACTTGGCAAAACATGACATGGGCCAGCCCCTAATGCAGGTGGCGCAGCACCTTGATGAAGCCCTCCTTCTTCACCCTTCAGCTGGACCTTGGTTACTTAACAGGAGAACGTAATTGAGTTCACGTGCACGGGCTCGAGTAACTGGTCCTTGAATGACTTCTGGAGTTGTGGTGGCCTGAGCATGTATGTCCTCATCATCCTCCCCTTCTTGAATTGGAGTCGTCCTCGACAGAATCTGCTCGTCCTCACCCACATAAGGCCTCAAATCTGCAACATTAAAACTAGAGGAAACACCATATTCTGGAGGCAGGTCAAGTATGTAAGCATTATCGTTAATCTTTTGCAAAATCTTGAAGGGTCCATGAGCACGAGGCATCAGCTTAGACCGCCGCAGAGCAGGAAAACGTTCTTTTCGCAGATGTAACCACACCAAATCACCTGGTTCAAAAGTAATTAACTTCCTCCCACGACTACCCGCTACCTGATTCTTAGCATTAGTGTGTGCAATGTTCTGCTGTGTTTGCTCATGAATGTTGAGCATTTGATCAACCCGTGCAGCAGCATCAAAATGAGGAGGGTCAGAGGAAGGAACAGAGATCAAATCAATGGGTGCCCGAGGAATGAAACCATACACAATTTGAAAGGGGCACATTTTTGTGGTTGAATGGACAGAACGGTTGTAAGCAAACTCAACATGAGGCAAGCAGTCTTCCCAAAGTTTTAAATTCGTTTTCAAAATAGCCCGAAGCATGGTAGATAAAGTTCTATTTACTACCTCAGTTTGACCATCAGTTTGGGGGTGGCACGTAGTACTGAAAAGTAATTTGGTACCCAATCTGTTCCATAATGTGCGCCAAAAGTGACTAAGGAATTTTGTATCACGATCAGAAACTATTGTGTTGGGCACACCATGTAAGCGAACCACTTCACGAAAGAATAGAGCAGAAACATTAGTGGCGTCATCGCTCTTGTGACAGGGAATGAAATGAGCCATTTTGGAAAATCTATCAACAACCACAAATATGCTATCCCTCCCCTTCTTTGTTCTAGGCAATCCTAAGACAAAATCCATCGAGACATCCTCCCAAGGGGCCTTAGGAACAGGGAGAGGCATGTATAGACCATGAGGATGAAGGCGGGACTTAGCTTGCTGACATGTAGTGCAGCGGGCGACAAAGCGCTCCACATCCCGTCGCAGCTTGGGCCAGTAGAAGTGCGCTGCAAGGATGTCCTCCGTCTTCTTGACCCCAAAATGTCCCATGAGGCCGCCACCATGTGCTTCCTGTAACAACAAAAGGTGAATCGAGCTAGCGGGAATGCACAGCTTGTTAGCACGGAACAAGAACCCATCATCCAAGAAAAACTTTCCCCAGGTTCGACCATCCTTGCAATGCAACAGTACATCCTTGAAATCAGCGTCAAGAACATACTTGATCCTTCACTCTTTGTAGCCCAAAAATCTGAAAATCAAGTTGCGAGAGCATAGCATAACGACGAGACAAAGCATCAGCAATTATATTCTCTTTCCCTTTCTTGTATTTGATGACATAAGGGAAAGACTCAATGAATTCGACCCATTTAGCATGCCTACGGTTCAGATTTGATTGGTTACGAATGTGTTTCAATGATTCATGATCCGAATGAATAATGAATTTCCGAGGCCATAAATAATGCTGCCATGTTTGAAGCGTTCTAACGAGAGCATAAAGTTCTTTGTCATAAGTGGAGTAATTCAAACTAGCACCACTTAGTTTCTCACTGAAATAAGCCACCGGTTTACCTTCTTGCAGCAACACACCACCTAACCCAATTCCACTAGCATCACATTCGAGTTCAAACATTTTGGTGAAATCAGGTAGCTGAAGCAAAGGTGCATGTGTTAGCTTATCTTTCAAAATCATGAAGGCCTCATCTTGTGCTGGACCCCAGGAGAAGGGAACTCCTGTCTTTGTCAGTTCATTCAAAGGGGAAGCAATTGTGCTGAAATCGCGAACAAAACGGCGGTAGAAGCCTGCAAGCCCGAGGAAACTCCGAATCTGCGTCACCGTGGTAGGAGTTGGCCAGCTTTGTATTGCTTCAATCTTGGCACTGTCGACCTCAATACCCTGTGCTGTAACAACATAGCCAAGAAAAGAGACACGGTCCGTGCAAAAACTACACTTATCCAAGTTCCCAAAAAGACGGGCAGTTCTCAAAGCATAAAAAACAGCACGTAAATGACCCAAATGGTCCTCCAAAGATTTGCTGTAAATCAGTATATCATCAAAATAGACAACCACAAATATGCCTATGAAAGCCCTCAAAACTTCGTTCATTAATCGCATGAAAGTGCTTGGAGCATTAGTCAATCCAAAAGGCATGACTAACCATTCATATAAACCAAACTTTGTTTTGAATGCTGTTTTCCACTCATCCCCCAATTTCATGCGAATTTGATGGTACCCACTACGCAAATCAACCTTAGAGAACACGACAGCGCCACTGAGCTCATCAAGCATATCATCCAACCTAGGTATAGGGTGGCGATAGCGGATTGTGATATTATTAATGGCACGACAATCAACACACATGCGCCATGAGCCATCTTTCTTGGGTACTAGCAAAACAGGAACAGCGCATGGGCTAAGAGACTCACGAATGTAGCCCTTATCAAGCAAGTCTTGTACTTGTCGCTGAATTTCTTTCGTCTCGTCGGGGTGGGTGCGATATGGTGCACGGTTGGGCAATGATGCTCCCGGTATGAGATCAATCTGGTGTTCAATTCCACGGAGGGGAGGAAGGCCTGTTGGAACATCCGTTGGAAAGACATCGGCGTAGTCCTGCAAAAGCTTGGTGATAGCAGGGGGCATAACAAAAGGCGGGGCATCATCAAGGGAGGACAGCACATGAGTACACACAAGAGCATAGCAAGGAAGACCATTCGTGTCGCACTCATCAAGATCAGTTTGTGTAGCTAGTAAAACAGGAGCTTTCAGTTTGATCTCATTTTGTAAAGCAGGAGTCTTACTTTGTTTTTGTTCACGATTTGCACGAGCAAGCTCATCTTTCACAATCTGTTCAGGAGACATTGGATGCAAAATAATTTTCTTGCCCTTATGGAAAAGTGAGTATTGGTTGGTTCGACCATTATGTACACAATCAGTATCATATTGCCAAGGTCTACCTAGCAGTAGAGAGCATGCTTGCATCGGGACA
Organism: Phragmites australis; assembly: GCF_958298935.1. NCBI lineage: Eukaryota > Viridiplantae > Streptophyta > Magnoliopsida > Poales > Poaceae > Phragmites > Phragmites australis. The sequence continues at coordinate 11,777,946 of NC_084936.1, read as the reverse complement.
ACATCACAATCAACATAATCATGATACGAACCCATAGCAAAGTGGACACGTACGGAGCGCGTTACCTTGAGCTTACCACCCTGGTTGAGCCATTGGATGTGGTAGGGATGGGGATGTGGGCGAGTTTGAAGAGCAAGCTTCTCCACCAGGTCGGTGCTTGCCAAGTTGTTGCAGCTCCCCCCATCAACGATGATGCGAATGGACCGCTCTTGAACGACGCCTTTGGTGTGGAACAGATTGTGCCTCTGGTTTTGTTCGGGTGGTGCAACCTGCGTACTGAGTACACGCTGCACGACAAGGCTCAAATATTTGTCGGCAGCATCAGCAGCAACATGTTCTTCTTCGTGTCCTGAAACGTCAGCGGCAAGCATAGCATATGTGGCTTCATCGAAATCACTAGCTGAAGAATACTCACCTTCATCACGTATAATCAGCACACGCTTGTTTGGGCAGTCACGCATAACATGTCCATAGCCTTTGCAGCGATGGCATTGGATATCTTTTGTCCGTCCGGTGGAAGCAACTGATGCACTTGGTGCTGGAGCCCCGGGTGGAGGTTTAACCGGTGCCGAGGTGGACAGATGTTGTGTCGCAGCTCGTGGCGTGCTGCTGGATGGAGGTGGTGCAGCCGGCTGTGAAACGGAAGCAGGTGTAGTGGCTGATTTGAATGTGGTATTGCGACCTGCAAAAGAGTTAGCTCGTGTCCTGGTGTGGCGTCCCTGCACTTCACGTTCAGCCTTACAAGCAAGATGGAACAAACGAGTGATATTATTGTACTCCTTATAATCTAGCACATCCTGAATTTCCCGGTTCAAGCCACCTAAAAATCGTGCCATAGCTGCATCATCGTTTTCAACTAGACCACAACGAAGCATACCAATTTGCAGCTCCTGAAAGTACTCTTCAACGGAATTTGTACCTTGACGCAATCGCTGCAATTTGTTAAGCATATCACGAGCATAGTATGAGGGGACAAATCTATGTCGCATGAGCATTTTTAATGCTTCCCAAGTGGTGGGAATATTATTAGGATGTTTGCTGCAATGTTCGCGCCACCAAATAGAAGCAAAATCTGTGAACTCACTAGTAGCAGCCCTAACTCGATTATGTGCAGAAAAGGCATGGCATGCAAATTTTTGATCAACAGCAAGTTCCCAATCAAGATAAGCATCAGGATCATATTTGCCATTAAATGTAGGTATAGTGAATTTAATCTTCGCAAATGAATCATCCTGATTACGGACTGCATGGCGATGGTGGTAGTGATGCATACCTTGCCGATTGGCACGCCTGCGACGATGGTCCCGATCATTGTTGTAGTTGGGATTTGGATGTTCATTGTCACCACTGTAATCAGTTTCTGCCTGTTCGTCCAACTCGCTATGGTGAACATTTGCAAGCTGCTGGGACAACTCCTCAAGCCGAGTCATGATGGTGGCCAGATTGGTGTTGGTGGTGGCCTGGGCTGCCTGCATGTCCCTGAGTGTCGCACCGGTTTCCAGTTGAGTGGTTTCAAGTTGGCCAAGGCGCTCGTTGGAGACTTGAACATCCTCTGCAAGCGCATCTACTTGCAGCCGGACTTGCCACTCAAAATGCTGAATGATCCCCTTCATTCGAGGAGAATGTTGCATGGAATCGGGGGTGTCCCCAGAAGATCCTGTCATTGTTAGCGCCAGAGAAAAAAAAAGATCAGAAGTATATGTCCTACACCTAATGGGATGTGGTTCTGAGTAGGTCACTCAATCTAAAGCCGTTATCAAGTTCTTACCAATTCTGACCAAGCCAACAGGGGTGACCTGCAACCAGTGGTGCAACCAATGAAGATTGGATGGAGCGATTGCCAGGTGACACAAAACCTGCACGCTGTAGAAATAGGTGGAGCTATAGGAAGGCTTCACTTTGTAGCAAGGATTAGCACAATCATTCAGCAAATGCAAAGTTGAATAAGGGTGCAAAATGCGTTGCAATGCTGCTGGTAACAACGTGGGAACAGAAAGAGGAACAATTTTTTTTTTGTCTCGCTCTCTCTCTCTCTCTCAAAACAAGGAATGCTGTGCGCACAGATGTGGCTGCTGCTTGGCGGTTGATTTGATGGCCCAAAGATTGACTCTTGCCTTGTATAGAGAAAGGCTGAAAGGAAAACCAATATACACGTGAGATAATGTCTCTCCTTGTGGTACAAACTTTCTTTCTGTCCTGCCGAAGGTGCGGCTTTTCGTTTCTTTTTTTTTCACCTTTCCTCTATTTTACTTTGCACCGTGCCCTTTCATTTTTTTTTTGTTTTGACCGGTTTCCCTTGGCGCAAAAATAGGAGGGAACAAATGCGCACCAGGATGTCCCTACTAAAACCGAGCAAGGATGGTAGGAATCACAAACGCAGCAAACCTTCCAAAACAAGGGGTTCTGCTTTGTGCGGATGGGAAATGACTGATTGTGGTGATGAACAAGAGGAAGAACAAGAAAATAATGCAACCAGCAACAAGACGCTAATGACACACAAATTCAACAAAGCAAAATTACTGAATGATAAATGCAATGGCCAAATGGTTCGAGGACAGTGGTTCTAACCTAATATCTATCTATTTTTTTTTTTTTGGCTTTTGTTGTGGATGATAGGTAATGGAACAGAACTACAAAGAGAGGGGGTAGATCTCACCGAGCAACCTAAAATCTGATACCACTTGATAGAATTGGAGTGCCCGATCTTTCGGTGAGAGGGATAACTTCGATTTGGGACGGAGGTGACTCTCGCGATCCGACTACGAACGAACAGGTCGTGGCGCCTTAGCAATCGCTAAACCAACTCCAAATGGTTATTGACCTTGCTGGGCAAGATCAACCTGAACACGAGGTTCAATTCCTGTAAGCATTCGAAAGAAACAAGCAAGAACGAGATGTAGGCAGACTGTAAATAAATCGCTCGAAGGTGGGGTTCACAATTGCTGTCTATCAGGTGGTCGTTGGACACAACTGCAGATCAGTGTTTGCACAATGGCTAAACCAAAACAAAAGAAAACCCACCCAGGGGAGGGGCGCAGCCTTGGATTTAATAGGTGTAGGGGCCATGCAAGGCATGCGCCTCTGCTCCTATTCCTGCCTAATCCAGGCGCTAGCATCTATGGAAAGAAAACAATCCCCATTTATTCTCTCCTAAACTTGGCAAAACATGACATGGGCCAGCCCCTAATGCAGGTGGCGCAGCACCTTGATGAAGCCCTCCTTCTTCACCCTTCAGCTGGACCTTGGTTACTTAACAGGAGAACATAATTGAGTTCACGTGCACGGGCTCGAGTAACTGGTCCTTGAATGACTTCTGGAGTTGTGGTGGCCTGAGCATGTATGTCCTCATCAAGATTGGTCCCAATCTTTCGATGAGAGAGATTCTTTCGATTTGGTGGAAGTGACTTTGACGATCCGACTACACCGTACGATGACGATGTGCCTTAGCAATCGCTAAAACAACTCTGGAGGGTTGTTGACCTTGCCGTGAGCACGATCAACTTGAACACGAGGTTCAATTCCTGCGAGCAACCGAAGAACAAGCAGGAACTCAAGTAAAAGCAATCTGAAATTGCAATTATATTGAAAAAACGAACAAAGTGGGGTTCTATTGATGATCTTGACAAGGTGGCTGCCCAGCACAACTCGAAGACTCAAAGTTTGCACGTAGCTAAACCAATCTAACAAAACCCGCCTCTTCAGCAGCGGTTCCTGGGTATATAAGGGTAGAGGATGACCAGGAGGTGTTGGAGTCGTAATCCTACCCTAGGACGCGCCCCTCAAGGGCTCTACTTGATACAAGGCCCATCGGACCTAAATAAGGTGGCGCAACACCTGTTTGCAGAAACAGACTCTATTTTAAATTGATGATAGCGATCGACTCAGGCTGAATTTAAAGATGAGGCCGAATCTGTTGGAAAGTAGACTTGATAAGCTTTCCATGAAGTCCTAGAACGTCCCAAACAGAGTCCGGATGAAGTCGGTATGGCCGAACTAAATTGATGCTGTCATACAACCGAATCGAATCGAACTCGTGGATAGGACTTGTTTTACGCTTGGTGACTCCACTTCTGCAGTTGGGCATGTTCGGTTCCTCTTGCTGGTTCCTGATGATTAAGTTGACGAGCACGAGCTCTAGTGAGTAGTCCTTGTATTGTTGGAGAAGTGGTAGCAGATGTTGGTGTAGTGGGCGTAACAATAGTGGAAATGTCCTCATCACCCCCCCCCCCTTCTTGAATAGAAGTCGTCCGTGATGGCAACTCGACCTCTTCACCCAAGTATGGTTCCAAATCTACAATGTTAAATGTGGGACTTACCCCAAACTTTGCAGGCAGATCAAGCTTATATGCATTATCATTAATCCTTTCCAACACTTGAAATGGACTGTTGGCACGAGGCATTAATTTTGACTTGCGCAAATCAGGGAACCTGTCTTTTCTCAAATGCAACCAAACCAGATCGTCAGGTTCAAATGTAACATGTTTCCTACCCTGACTACCAGCGAGTCTATATTTAGTATTCTTGCGCTAAATATTTTCTTTTGTTGTCTCATGCATTTTCAGAATTAGTTCAGCACATTGTTTGGCATCAAGATTAACCTTTTCTGAAGTTGGAAGAGGTAGCAGATCGATTGGTGCACGAGAAACAAAACCATACACAACTTTGAAAGGGCACAACTTAGTGGTAGAATGCACTGAATGATTTTAAGCAAACTCAACATGAGGCAAGCATTCTTCCCACATTTTCAGATTCTTCTTTACAACAGCCCTAAGCATAGTGGATAAAGTTCGATTAACCACCTCAGTTTGTCCATCAGTTTGGGGATGACAAGTAGTACTAAATAGCAATTTAGTCCCTAATTTAGACCATAAAGTTCTCCAAAAGTGGCTAAGGAACTTAGTATCACGATCAGAAACTACAGTATTTGGCACACCATGTAACCGAACAATCTCACGAAAAAATAAATCAGCAACATTAGTAGCATCATCACTTTTATGGCATGGAATAAAATGTGCCATCTTAGAGAATCTATCCACAACAACAAATATACTATCCCTCCCTTTTTTTTCCTAGGTAGTCCTAAAACAAAGTCCATAGAAATATCCTCCCACGAAATGCTAGGAATAGGTAGCGGCATATACAAACTATGTGGATTAAGTCATGACTTAGCTTTTTGACATGTAGTGCAGCGAGGAACGTAGCGTTCCACGTCCTGTCTCATCTTTGGCAAAAAGAAATGACCAGCAAGTATGTCCTCCGTCTTCTTCACTCCAAAATGTCCCATCGTCCGCCTCCATGCGCTTCCTATAACAATAACAAACGAACGGAGCTAGCAGGAATGCATAGCTTGTTAGCTCTGAACACAAAGCCATCCTGGAGGATAAATTTGTTCCATGTTCTTCCCTCTTTATAATTCAGCAACACATCTTTAAAATTAGTATCATGTGCATATTGCTCTTTGATTGTCTCTAATCCAAATATTTTGAAATCAAGTTGTGTCAACATGGTATATCGCCTAGACAAAGCATCAGCAATTACATTCTCCTTTCCCCTCTTATGTTTGATAACATAAGGAAAAGACTCAATGAATTCGACCCACTTTGCATGTCTACGATTCAGTTTATCTTGACTTTGAATGTGCTTTAATGATTCATGATCAAAATGTATGACAAATTCTTTGGGCCACAAATAATGCTACCATGTTTCTAAAGTTCGAACCAAAGCATATAATTCCTTATCATAGGTAGAATAGTTCAAACTAGGCACACTCAACTTCTCACTAAATATGCAACAGGCTTTTTTTCTTGTAACAACACGCCACCCAAACCAATTCCACTAGCATCACATTCTAGCTCAAATATCTTAGAAAAATCTGAAAGTTGAAGTAGTGGTGCATGTGTTATCTTATCTTTCAATGTGTTGAAGGCGTTCTCCTCTACATCTCTCCACATAAACGGTACACCCTTTTTGGTAAGCTCATTCAATGGTGTGGCGATGGTGCTGAAATCTTTCACGAAGCGACGGTAGAATCCTGCAAGTCCTAGAAAACTTCGCACTTGGGTAACCGTGGTAGGAGTTGGCCAACTCTGGATTGCCTCAACCTTGGCCTGATCAACATCAATGCCCTGCGGAGTAACAACATAGCTAAGAAAAGAGACTCGATCCGTACAAAAGGTGCACTTGTCAAGGTTACTAAATAAGCGTGCATCACGTAAAGCATAAAAAACAGCACATAAATGGTTAACGTGTTCCTCTAAAGATTTGCTATATATCAAAATGTCATCAAAATATACCACCACAAATCTGCCAATAAAAGCACGCAAAACTTCGTTCATTAATCTCATGAAGGTGCTAGGTGCATTAGTTAAACCAAAAGACATTACTAACCACTCATATAACCCAAACTTAGTTTTGAATGCAGTTTTCCATTCATCCCCTAACTTCATGCGAATCTGGTGGTACCCACTACGCAAATCAACTTTAGAAAAAACCATAGAACCACTTAATTCATCAAGCGTATCATCTAACCTAGGAATAGGATGATGATATTTGATGGTGATATTATTGATTGCTCTACAATCCACACACATGCGCCATGATCCATCTTTCTTAGGCACTAAAATGACCGAAACAACACAAGGACTAAGAGACTCACGCACATACCCTTTATCAAGTAATTCTTGAACTTGACATTGTATCTCGTTAGTTTCTTCTGGATTTGTTCTGTATGGCGCATGATTAGGCAAAGAGGCTCTTGGAATGAGGTCAATTTGGTGCTCAATACATCGAATTGGTGGCAGCCCTGGTGGTACATCTTTTGGAAAGACGTCAGTGTACTCCTGCAAAAGGTTAGCCACCACCGGAGGCAAAGAAGATGGAGTATCCTCGAATGAAAACAATGGTTCTTTGCATATCAAATCGTAACAAATGAACTTGCTAACATCTAAAGCTGAGATGTCAGATTTAGTTGCAAGGAAACTGGAACCTTTTAATTTTATTGCTTTAGAAAGACTTGGTTCAGTTTTATTCTGGTTGTGAGATTGCTCCAACTCACTTGCTACAATTTGATTTTCAGATTTTGGGGTCTCATGATTTCTGCTAGCTCTAGCAAGATCATCTTTCAAAATTTGTTCAGGAGTCATAGGATGTAACACAATCTTCTTGCCTTTATTCATGAGAGAGTATTGATTTTCTCTACCATGATGCAAACAATCTTTATCATATTGCCATGGTGTACCTAACAACGTAGAGGATGCTTGCATAGGAACGATGTCACAATCAACATAATCATGATAAGAACCTAAAGCAAAATGTACTCTCACCATACGAGTTACCTTAACCTTACCACTGTTGTTAAACCATTGAATATAGTAGGGATGAGGATGTGGTCTAGTGGAGAGTGCTAGCTTTTCCACCATCTCCATGCTGGCCAGATTGTTACAACTCCCACCATCAATGATTATACGAACTGATCGCTCCTTGACGATGCCTTTAATTTGAAACAAGTTGTGGCACTGATTGTGCTCAGCACGAGCAATCTGAGCACTTAGCACGTGTTGTGTAATAATACTCAAATATTGGTCCGCATCACTGGCGCGCACGTGCTCTTCTTCATGCTCTTATTTTGGTTTGCCATCTTCATGTTCAGCTAGCAAAGCATAGGTGTCTTCGTCAAGATCGCTTGCTGAATCGTACTCGCCATCCTCATGAATTATTAGCATGCGCTTGCTCGGACACTCCCTCATCATGTGGCCGAAACCCTTGCAGCGATGGCATTGAGTGTCTTTTGTGCGTCCCGCTGATGCAACCGATGACGATGAACTTCTGGTCGAAGCTTGTGTGGCACTTTTCGTCGGTGCGGATATACGGGGTGCTGAAATTGAAGTAGAGGATGCAGGTTTGTTGATGGAGGAACCTGATGTGGTGGTACGGGTGGACGGAACAGCGGAGGTTGGAGGCGTCCACGAAGTAGTGCGACCTGCAGAAAAGTTAGTTTTTGTCCTCGATTGTCATCCTTGCACCTCACGTTCAGCTTTACAAGCAAGATGGAATAAACAACTCATCGAATTATACTCCTTATAATCTAGAATGTCCTGGATTTCTCGATTTAAACCACCTAAGAAACGAGCCATAGAAGCCTCCTCATCCTCAACTAAACCACAACGCAACATGCCAACGTGCAATTCTTGATAATATTCCTCTACTGAACTAGTACCTTGGCATAAGCTCTGCAATTTGTTTAATAAATCTCTAGCATAGTATGAGGGAACAAATCGATGTCTCATGATCAGCTTTAATGCTTCCCAAGTGGTGGGTATATTATTTGGATGAAGGCGGCAATGCTCTCTCCACCAAACAGAAGCAAAATCAGTGAATTCACTAGTGGCAGCCCTAACTCTTCTATCCTCAGGAAAATCATGGCATGCAAATTTTTTATCAACAAGGAATTCCCAACTAAGGTAACCATTGGGATCATATTTACCTTCGAATGATGGCATGTTGAATTTTACCTTGGAGAAAATGTCATCACGATCGCATACCTCGTGTCGCGGTGGATCACGTCGCATACCTTTTTGATTAAAGCGTAGCCGATGATGGTCACGGTCATTGTCGTAATTGACAACATTGTCATCCTCCGAATCAGCGGTGTAGTTTTTGGAGTTGTCACCGTTGGAAGGTCCCGGGGCAGCAGCTGCAAGCATATCAAGTCTAAATAAGGTGGCGCAACACCTGTTTGCAGAAACAGACTCGGTTTTAAATTGATGATAGCGATCGACTCAGGCTGAATTTGAAGATGAGGCCGAATCAGTTGGAAAGTAGACTTGATAAGCTTTCCATGAAGTCTTAGAACGTCCCAAACAGAGTCCGGATGAAGTCGGTATGGCCGAACTAAATTGATGCTGTCATACAGCCGAATCGAATCGAACTCGTGGATAGGACTTGTTTTACGCTTGGTGACTCCACTTCTGCAGTTGGGCATGTTCGGTTCCTCTCCCTGGTTCCTGATGATTAAGTTGACGAGCACGAGCTCTAGTGAGTGGTCCTTGTATTGTTGGAGAAGTGGTAGCAGATGTTGGTGTAGTGGGCGTAACAATAGTGGAGATGTCCTCATCACTTGACCTTTTAGCCACTGCCTGGCTCCGAAGGCACTCCATCCAGAGCCTAGTGGTGACGTGTTGCGGGCGAAGCTACTGCCTCTGCAATGAATAGTTGGGGATTCTATACTATTTTTCATGCCACACAGAGGGGACTTTCAGTTAATGTTAGCATAGTCTTTATATATGATGTATGAATATGTCTAGATGAGACTGCAGGGTAATGACTTTACCTTTTACCATACATGTTCGAGTTACGTAGGCCATACCTCTCCCTGCGGGGAGGGTATATACCCCTCCGACCTGTGGGCTATGCTTTTCAGATTCTAGTGGTTTTCACACCTCTCTAGCACAGGAGGTGTCACCTTTGAGGTGTTAGAGGATTTATCAGATAGTTCTTTAGAACATCTTTGTAGATGGAGTTTTTCAAAACATCCCCTTGCTCGGAGGTTTTCAAGATGTTTTTGCCTCATGGTTGTTTTTTCAAGATCTCCATTTGGCGGAGGTTTTGGAAGACATCCCCATTTTACGAAGGTTTTGGGAGATGTTACGGTTTTACGGAGATTTTTCAAGACATCTCCCTTTAGGGAGGTTTTGGAAAACTCTCCATTTTGCAGAGGTTTTCAAGACATTTCTGTTTTTGCGACAGCTTTGGAAGACATCCCCGTTTGGTGGGAGTTTTGGAAGATTCCCTGTCTTGCACTGGTTTTTGGAAGACATCCCTGTTTTGCGGGGGTTTTGGAATCCTCTCCATTTTGCGGAGCTTTTCAAGACATTTCCATTTTTGCGAGGCAAGACGGAGATTTTCAAGAGATTTCCATTTTTGCAGAGGCTTTTGGTTGACATCCCCATATTGCTGGGGTTTTGGAAGACTCTCCGTCTTGCAGAGCTTTTTTTGGAAGACATCCCCGTTTTGCGGGGGTTTTGGAAGACTCTACGTTTTGCAAAGGTTTCTGGAAGACATTCCTGTTTTGCGGGGATTTTGGAAGACTCTCTGTGTTGTGAAGGTTTTTTTGGAAGACATCCCCATTTTGCAGGGGTTATGGAAGACTCTCCATCTTGCGACGGTTTTTGGAAGACATCCCCGTTTTGCGGGGGTTTTGGAAGAATCTCCATTTTGCAGAGGTTTTCAAGACAATTCCATTTTTGCGGACGCTTTTGGAAGACATCCTCGTTTTGTGGGGATTTTGGAAGACTCTCCGTCTTGCGGAAGTTTTCAAGACATTTCTATTTTTGCGGAGGCTTTTGGAAGACATCCCCGTTTTGCGAGGGTTTTGGAAGACTCTCCGTCTTATAGTGTTTTTCAAGACATCTCCACTTTTGCGGAGGTTTCTGGAAGACTCTCCGTTTTACAAAGGTTTTGGACCCCTTCGGCATGTATTAATGCCAAAGGCCTTACACGTGACTTAGGGAACACCTTCCAGGAAACCTAGATAGTCTTGCCTTCCTAGTAACCTAGGCAAGCTACACCCATGGTGTGTAAGCATGTCATGCTCCCGAGGATACTCCCCGGGTGCACCGTAACTCTGATACCGAGGGTGTGCCTCGTTGCGTGGCATTTATACAACCGAAGCCTATGGCTAGGCCAGGAGAGGCGGTCCTCAACCCCTTCGGCCCTTAGCCGCTACCCAGTTTTGGATGTAATCTATCCGGAGATTGGCAATGGTGTTTCGGAGGCAAAGCCGAAGGCTAGGCCGGGAGAGGCTCTGCGCCTCCGGCCCTTAGCCACTGCCTGGCTACGGAGGCACTCTATCCGGAGCGTAGCGATGGCGTTCTCCGACTCGGTCCTTGTTGCTTCGATATTGTACTATTGACGGCGCTGGGTCGGAGGGCCAGAGATTTGCCCGGGAGCTTGCCTTAAGCTTAAGACCCTTGTGCAGTCCTTCGTTGGCTCCCTCTTGGCCAGGTATCCTGCTTGTCTTCCAAGGTATTCCTCCCAGAAGATCATGAGGGTTCGGCAGTCATCAGTATTATGGCCGCACCCGTATGTCTCCGAGGGTACCGGAGCTAGCGGTTGTCATTGAGATCGTTGTCGAGGGCTGCACGCCCCGGAGCCCGTGGTTTCCCCGGGGCCTCTTTCCCCTTAGGGACATCGAAGAGGCCATCCAGTGAGCTGGCTCTAGGAGCCGGAGTGGCTCTGACTATGCCTCCCTGGACGGGGTGGACTCAGAGTTCCCTACACACGGTTGGCGTCACGAGGGCTGTGTTGGGGGCACTGGTAACGCAATCCGGAGCCCTGCGCCTCCTCGGAACCCTCTTTCGCCTTCGACAGACAGACCCTCCGAAGGTGTTGGCTCGCCCGGGGCATCCCCAATGCTATTGAAATACCCCTGGGTTTGACTACCCAGGACCACTGGAAGGCAGCCTACTTGCTTGCGGCCTCAGCCGCGGCCTCTCCTGGCGCGGCGAGGTCTTCGCCATGCAGATGCTAGAAGGCCTCCGCGCCGTCAAGAGCCTCTGTACCGACCAAAGGTTCTAGGTTAGCAAAGGCCAGAGGAACACCGTCCACATGGCTGCGAAGCTAACGGGTGCACATGGTGTGCATGGCTATGGTGACCACACATGTGCATGTTTGCAAAGGTGGATATGGCTGCTAGAGCTAGCGCTCTGGTGGTTTTTTCTGGTGGTGTCCTAACCTCTCTTAGCACTTCTATGTTTGAGTCCCCACGGACGGCGCGCTGTTGGAGCAAGAGATCATCTTGCGCTAACAAGTACGGCGATAGTTTCTTCTAAGGAGGAGACTCAAGCATGGAGACAAAGTTTGAGAGGAAGGGACACCGAAAAAGTATTGATAGTAGAAAAGATTGGTCTAGGGGAAATATCACTATGTCTTTGTGTTTGTGTCTTCCCCCCAGATGACCATGCCCCTCCTTTTATAGGGTTGTACGTAACTTGGTGTATAAGTTATCACCATGTACAAATATCTAGGACCTAGCTGAATTACATGGCCTTATCCTAGAGTCTAGGGGGAAAAATCGGTCTAGGGAAAGTATCACTATGTGTTTGTGTCTTCCCCTCGGATGACCATGCCCCTCCTTTTAACCCTAAATAGAAGACAAATATCTACCATAGCATGTATTTCGCTACAAGCAACCCTGAGGGGTGAGCCGGTCGCCAATTGTGGCCCGGCACCACACTTCTAAGGGCGTTAGGATGACCTCCATTGCACTGGAGTGTCAGGATAAGCACCACTTGTACCAGCATTAATTGCACGTCACTTCATGTCAGGTCACTTGCAGGGGGTGTCCTTTCTTCCCCGATATTATCTTCAGAGACCTGCTGCATCTTGGAGCTTCGAGAAGGCCACATAGCCACCGGAGCGATGAGTTCGAAGGGGTCCACAGCCTCCGAAGGCTAGGCTTTCTGCTAAGAGTCCGAAGACCGAAGGCTCCGGAGGGACCTTTGATAGTGATCCTTAACCATTGTCCACAGGCTGGTATATTTCCCCCAACAACACTAAATGGGTTTTAAAAAACAAACAGAGGGAGGATGGGTCTGTAGTGAGAAACAAGGGTATACTTGTGGCTCAACATTTCACTAAAATAGAGGTCATAAACTCTGGAGAGACCTTTGCACCAGTAGCTAGACTAGAAGCCATTAGGTCCTCCTTGCATTTTCTGCATCCCAAGGTTTCAAGTTATACCAAATAGATGTCAAAAGTGCATTCCTAAATAGGTTCATAGAGGAAGAGGTCTATGCCAAGTAATCCCCAACTTTGAGCACCCTAAATACCCACATAGAGTATACAAGCTTCAGAAAGTTTTGTATGAGCTTAAGCATGCGCCTAAGGCTCGGTATGATAAGCTTAAGACCTTCTTGTTAGAGCATGGATATGTGATGGGGTTGGTTCATAAAACTTAGTTCACCTTTAGGCATAACAGTGATTTCCTACTTGTTCAAATATACATGGATGATATCATTTTTCTTGGCTCTTTTCATGCTCTTGTGGCCAAGTTTGCAGAAACTATGAGAAGTGAATTTGAGATGGCAATGATGGGAGAGCTCAACTTGTTCCTTGGACTATAAATCAAGCAATGCAAACGAGGTACATTCGTCCATCAGAAAAGAAGTTCAACATGAGCGATGCGAAGCCCTTAGCGACACCGATGGCTATCTCGATCATGCTTGATCCGGATAAAGATGGCGAGGATGTAGACCAGCATGAGTACAATAGAATTATCAGCTCCCTCCTGTACCTAACAGCGACAAGACCCGACATCCACTTCATTGTCTGCTTGTGTGCCCGTCTCCAAGCGTCACTAAGGGCATCTCACCGCCAAACGGTGAAGCGCATATTGAGGTATCTCAAAGACACCCTTGAGTATGGTTTTAGTTTAATGCATCTTTTTATCTATCTCTTCGTGGTTTTCGGATGCGGATTTGGCTAGTTGTAGAATTGATAGGAAGAGTACCTCCAGTACTTGTCATTTCTTGGGTACTTCTCTTGTGTGTTAGTCTTGTCGCTAATAGTCTAGTATTGCGTAGTCAACTGCTGAAGCTGAATATGTTGCTGCCACTAGCTGTTGTTCTCAGGTTTTGTGGATGGTTGCTACTTTGAGAGAGTTTGGGTTAGACTTCAAGAGTGTGCCACTTTTATGTGACAACACCAGTGCCATCAGCTTCGCAAATAACCTAGTCCAACACTCCAGAACCAAACACATTGATGTGAGATTCCACTTCTTGCGAGACCACAATGAGAAGGGAGATACTAACTTGAGATACATAGATACCCAATACCACCTTGCCGACATCTTTACCAAGCCTGTAGATGCAACAAAATTTACCTATTTGAGGGGAGAGCTTGGAGTATGCCATCCCTATGGCATTGTGTAAGGGGGAGTTGCAGCTGTACATACTCTATCTTACTTTTGTTATATTTATATTGCATCTTATCTTGTAAGATAATCATTATAGTTGAGCTTTTACTTGTATGTCTTTAGCATTTTCAATTGCTAGACTTGAATTTGGACTAAGTTAAGTAGTTGTGCGGAGCAATCTTTTAAACTTAGGCTCCTCTTGATATGTTGACATTAATCATTTCAAGCAAGGTAGTTTTTCTAAAGATGAAACTTGGCAATTTTATGAATCATGTAAACTATGAAATGCTGCATTCTTAATCACCATGTTCATAATTGCTTTGTCTTAGTCAATGCTTGTGTTGAGGCTAGTTTGATTAATATCTTGCTCTAGACTTTTTGGTTCAAGATAGTGGATTGGGGAACATTGCACTATGTTTTTTGTCTTTATCAAATGTTTAGCTCATGATAGAGCCTTAGGGGAACAAGTGTTCCTTGTGTTGCAAAGACACTACTTGATTTGATCTAAGTGAACACGTGATAATTTGTGCAATTTATATTCTTTTGATCAATCAAGTTTCTTATGCTAAAGAAGTAAACCCATGGTTGCTAAAGTCAACTTGAGGATAACATGAATCACAAAGAAATGTGCCTAAATGATCAATTTTGTTTTATTCACTTGATCTAACTAAGTCTTTGTTTAATATGTAATCATTTGCAAAACCTACTATCATGAATACTTGCTTGCCTAGTTTGAGATTGAAGTTTGCTAGTTCTTGATGCTTGTATTTCCTCAGCATGAGTGGATGCTTATGTGGTGGTCACTTTTGACATGATTCAGTTACTTGAACTTAAATGTGCCATAAATTCTTTAGGATTAACTTGTAAAGCTTTATGCTCTTATGTCACTATCTCTTTTTGAGCCTTTATGCGATTGTGAGCTCCACATTCTACTCTCCAAAGTCCATTGATGTTTTTAGCTTGTGCAAATGCTTTGTGCTATACTTGTGATAGCTCATTAGATTTGTATATGTTGGAGCAAGAGTTTGTCTTGCCCTAGCAAGTACGGTGAGAGTTTCTTCTAAGGAGGAGACTCGAGCTTGGAGATGAAGTTTAAGAGGAATGAACACCACGAATGTTTTGATGGTAGAGAAAATAGATCGCTTTGGGAGGAGTATCACAACGTGACTTAGTGTATTTTCACCTCTGTATCTTTTTCGCTGTCTTGCCCGTCCCCCTGCCCAGATGACCATGCCCCCCTATTTATAAGGCCGTGTGTAGCTTGGCGTACAAGTTATCATAATGTACAAATATCTGGGATCTGACCTAATACTGAGTCTTATCCCGGATAACTACTTTCTACCCTATCGGGGAGATAAATATCCACCGTGGTAACTATCGTGGTGCCTGCCCCCTGGGCTGCTGCGAGCCAGTCGCCAATTACAGCCCAACGCCGCACTGTTAGGGGTGTCAGGATAGCCTCCATTACGCCGGAGTGTTAGAGCGGCGTCCATCAGCCTAGGCTTTTAATGCCGGTCACGTCCTTGTAGGCAAAGCACGACCAGTGCTCCCCTTCTGGCAGATCTTTACTAAGACCTGTTGACTCACCTTGTAACCTTCGGGAAGGCGGCCCGAGCAGTCCGAGGTGGGAGCCTCATGAGGCATGGAACTGGGAGGTGAAAGCTTAGGGAAGCATGACTTCGGAAGGCCGAGGCTTCAGGTGGCCGAAGCTTCGAGGGGGGGGGGGTGGCTCATTCTCGGGCCCCGACATTTCGGAGGGGTGAGAGGATGTAGAGGAAAAACCAACTCCAGCCTTGTATAGTATCAAGGATGCCTGATGGCAATTCCCTGTCCTTTAAGAAGTTTTTTGTTTAGAAACTGTGGGCGTCGATGGCAAGCCCAAGGCTGATGGTGTACTGGTAGTGGCGATCTACCACGGAGCTTATTGGAGCTATCATGCGCGATGTTGGGACCCCGGGTCATAGGGATGTCGATGGATGTGGTGTACTTCCAGGGTCCGTGCTAAGATTGATACAGGTTATCTGGATTCCTTCGATATGGTTCTTCCTGTCCTTTGAGGTCACCAGAGCAAAGGTTACGTGTAGGATTGGAGGATCCTACGCATTTGCCTGGTAGGATAAGACGTACCACTGCCGCGTTCTGACTAGAAAATGCGGGGGGTTGTTTAGGGTCTTGTACCCACGCCCCTGTCACGGGCCAAAAGGAGTCTGGGTTTTTAACGTGACGGGATGTCCGTCCGAGAAAACGAGGCATTCGTCGTGGAGCACTGCCACGTGTTGGAGGAACGACCCAGGCATGGCCATGGTTCCCCCAGGTATTCAATGGGGGACACCGCGGTGTTGGTTCCGTTTCATCTTCCGGGCTTACGTGGCTGCTTGGCCCGGGTATAAAGCCTGGGTCACCCGGCTAGAGTCTCTATAGCCCTACGAGCGAGCGGTTAACCTTGACTTGAGTATGGCATCGTCTTTCTCCTTATCCTCTTCGAAGATTTCGATGATCTCGATGGCTTCTTCGTGGCCAGACCATTTCGGTCGTCGGTAGAGGTGCCGGTGGCCATGCCACTTCCATCCCTGTAGGGGAGGCGGCTGCTTGCCACTCCGGCCTGACCTTTGGCTTGGGAGGCCATGCCCCTCGAGATCATCGATATCTCCGATGACGATGAGGAGATCGACTAGGATCTCCTGCGGGGTGAGAGAGACCAAGCGTCTGTGGAGCTAGCGGCGAAGGAGGAGGCCGGGAAGGCGAGGGAGAAGGCCCCGCCGGAAACCTCCTCGGACTCTTCTTCGTCCTCTGATAGCTTGTGAGCTGGCTACTGTATCAGCTTCTACAGCGGCAAGCCGCAGATGAGGCGCATACGCCGTCCCATGCGTGACCCTTGCCGGGACCCGTAGGAGGTGAAGCCGGTCACCGGGATGGCGTACTTGGTGACGCTGTGAGATATCAATGTCTCATGGTTAACCATGGCCTTGCTGTGGGTTCATGGCTTAACTTAGTCACCTTGTACTTTTTCTCACCTTGTTTTGCTTCGTAGGATCTATCTTCTTCGTGGCAATTTCTATACTGTTGCTTCAGTATGTGTCCCCTGGATGTACTAGTTGTATAATAATGTAACATGGACCTTCGGGAATGGTCGTGTCTCCTTCTGTATTGGAGTACGAGGGGATCTTTCAAACAGGTGACCGCATGCATGTGTGCCTTCGTGCCTTCAAACCACGCTTCTTCGTCCCCTTCGTAGGCGATGGCTAGTTTTTCTGATGACCGAGGTACCGAGCCTTTACATATATCATCGCTGATTTCGTTCCTTTTGGGGGAGAGGTGGCCTCGAGAATCTGGTGGTGGTAGATACGTAGGGTAACTAAGGAGAACCGGGTGGAGCAGTGGTGACCTCGTCATTTCCAGTTATTGCATACTCATCGGGCTTGGCACTGGTAGGGCCTTCTTCCCAATTTGTTCCAGATTTCCGACTCAGCGAAGTCCATCTGGAACCTTTGGAGACAAGCTCCGGAGGTGGTCCTTGACCCTTCGGGTTCCTTAGCGACTGCCGGGTTGAAGGTGACGGTGTGTCAGAGGTGAAGCCGAAGGCTAGGAAGGAGAGGTGGTCCGTGACCCCCTCGGCCCTTAACCACTGCCCGGCTCTGGGGGTACTCCGTCCGGAGCCTGACGATGGCGTGTCGGAGGCGAAGCTGAAGGCTAGGCGAGAGAGGTGGTCCGTGACCCCCTCGGCTCTTAGCCGCTGCCCGGCTCCAGAGGTACTCCATCTGAGGCCTGGTGACGGCATGTCAGAGGCGAAGCAAAAGGCTAGACGGGACAGGTGGTCCGCGACCCCCTCAGCCCTTAGCCACTGCCCATTTCTGTAGGTACTCCGTCCAAAGCTTGGCGACAGTGTGTCCGAGGTGAAGCCGAAGGTTAGGCGGGAGAGGTGGTCCGCGACGCCCTCGGCCCTTAGCCGCTGCCTGGCTTCGGAGGTACTCAGTCCGAAGCCTGGCGACGGTGTGTCAGAGGCGAAGCCGAAGGCTAGGCGGGAGAGGTGGTCCGCGACCCCCTCGGCCCTTAGCTGCTGCCCGGCTTCGGAGGTACTCCGTCCGGAGCCTGGCGACGACATGTCAGAGGCGAAGCCGAAAGCTAGGTGGGAGAGATGGTACGCAACCCCCTCGGCCCTTAGCTGCTGCCATGAATTGCAGTCTCTGCAATGGACAGTCGAGGGTTCCACTACGTTTCCCGTGCCATACGACGTGGGCTTTTATTAAATGTTAGTATAATACTCATAAAATGACGTATGAAATGTGTCTTTAAAGGAGATGGTACGGTAATGATTTTTCCTTTTACCATACGTGTTTGAGCCACGCGGGTCATACCTTTCCCTGTAGGGAGGGGGATTTTTATACCGCTTTGATCTGTGTGCTGTGCTCTTTGGAGGCCAGCGGGTTTCGTATCCCTTCGGTATGGAGGCATTTGCCTTCAAGATGCTGGGGTACTCTTCCCGTTAGGTCCTTTCAGAACCTTTCCGCCGGGCGGAGTTTTAAAAAAACATCCCAATTGCGGGTTTTTTTGGAAGTCTCTCTGTTTTGGTGGAGGTTTTGGTAAAACTCCCCATTGTGCAGAGGTTTGGTAAGGCTCTTCATTTTTGCTAAAGGTTTTATAAAGCTCTCCGTTGTGCGGAGGTTTGGTAAGGCTCTCCATTTTTGCTAGAGGTTTGGTAAAGCTCTCCGTTGTGCGGAGGTTTGGTAAAGCTTTCCGTTTTTGCTGGAGGTTTTTGTAAGACTCTCTGTTTTTGTCTGAGGTTTTGTAAGGTTCTCCGTTTTGCGGAGGTTTGATAAGGCTCTCCGTTGTGCGGCGGTTTTGTAAGGCTCTCCATTTTTGCCGAAGGTTTTTGTAAAACTGTCCGTTTTTGTTGGAGGTTTTGTAAAGTTCTCCGTTTTTGCCAGAGGTTTCGTAAGACTCTCCGTTTTTGTCAGAGGTTTTGTAAAGTTCTCAATTTTTGCCAGAAGTTTGTGAGACTCTCCATTTTTGTCGGAGGTTTTGTAAGACTCCGTTTTTGTTGGAGGTTTTAAAAGATTCTCCGTTTTTGCTGGAGGTTTTATAAAGTTCTCTATTTTTGCCAGAGGTTTTGTAAGACTCTTCGTTTTTACCGGAGGTTTTGTAAAGTTCTCCGTTTTTGCCAAAGGTTTTGTAAGACTCTCTACTTTTGCTGGAGGTTTTGTAAAAGTCTCCATTTTGTCGGAGGTTTTGTAAGGTTCCTTGGCATGTATTAATGCCGAAGGCCCTACACACTATCGGAGCTACGCAATACCTTCCAGGAAACCTAGTCAGTCTTGCCTTCCAAGTGACCTAGGCATGCTACACCTACGGTGTGTAGGCTTGTCATGCTCGCGAGGAAACACCCGGAGTGCACCACAACACTGTAAACAAGGATGTGCCCCTGGCGCGTAGCATTTATACGACCGAAGCTATTCAATGCCTTCCAGGGCACCCTAGGCATAATCTGCCTTGCAGGTGACCTAGGCATAAGCGGCGCCTGTGGTATATAAGCATGTCGTGCAGAGAGGCTTTCTTGTGATAGCATTCCTCAGAGCACCGCATCCTCACATCAGGGCAGTCCCTTGATATGCGGTGTTCACACACTATCGAGGCTACACAATACCTTCTAGGAAACCTAGGCAGTCTTACCTTTCAGGTGACCTAAGCATGCTACGCCCGTGGTGTGTGGGCTCCACTTCCTACCAGGGCGAAGCATACCCTCCGAGAAACCTTTTCAAGTGACCTTGGGTTTAGGCAAGCAATTCTTACTGGTGTGTACACTTCCGAGGTCAACTACACTTCCGAGGTCAAACAATGCCTTCCAGGAAACCTGGGCAGACCCACCCCCCAGGCGGCCTAGGCACAATGCGTCTGCGGGATTGTAGGGCTTTTGCATGGTTATACTAGCTAAGTTTTGCTGTCTACTGTTGGCAATAAGAAACTAGTTGTAGCGTAAAACATAGCTAGGTTATATAACTGTTCATGCTAAATGAGAATGTAACTTAAGTTCTACTGCTTCTACCTAGTGGCTATCTATTGCAAAAAGACTCCTGGTAGTAAGGTTGGAGGCCTCCAAGAGACTCTAACCTTGACGTATGAAAGACGGATCACTAGGTAAACTACTTGGTGTTTAATAGTGGGCATACCTTTGTAGGAGTAAGGCCTCGATTGCGAGGCTTGGTGGCCTTGAAGCCTGTGGCTAAGTTGAAAGAGATGGTGCTTGACCCCCTCAGCCTTTAGTCGTTGCCCGGCCCTGGAGGTAATCCGTTCGGAGCTTGGCGACGGCATGTTGGAGGCGTAGTCCAAGGCTGGTTGGGAGAGAAGGTCCTCGACCGCCTCGGCCCTTAGCCATTGCCCGGCTCCAGAGGTACCCCGTCTGGAGTCTGGCGACGGCGTGTTCTCGACTTAGTTCTTGTTGCTGGATGTGGTACCATTGGTAGTAGGGTCGGTAGTGACAGTGCAGGTTTGAGGGGCTGGGGATTTTCTGGGAGTTGGCCCCAGGCCTCCGAACCATGCGTCATCCTTAGCCCTCTCCTTTTGTGGCTAGGTATTTTGCTTGCCTTTCGAGGTATTCCTCTCAGAAGGTCATGAGGGTACGGCAACTATTGGTGTTGTGGCCACGCCATGGTCTGTGTACGAAGCACCCATGTGCCTCCGGAGGCGCCGAAGCTTGGAGTTGTCATTGGGGTCACTACCGAAGGCGGTGTATCCCGGAGGTTGTGGTTTCCCCAAGGTTTCCTTCCCCTTTGGGAGACAATCGAGGCTACCTGGTGTACCGGCTTTTGGAGCCGAAGTGGTTCTGACTATGCCTCCCCGGACGAGGTGGGCTTGGGGTTCCCTACATGCGGTTGGCATTATGAGGGCGGCATCGGAGGCGCTGGCGGGGTCTGCGCACCCAGGAGCCATCCATCTCCTTGGAACCCTCTTTCGCCTGAGGGACCCAAGGAGGGCGCTGGGTGGATAGACTTTTCGAAGATGTTGGCTCGCTTAGGGTATCCCAGGCATGGTCGAAGGGGATACTTGGGGACCAAGCCCAGGTGGGGAGTACTCCTAGGTTGTACCGCCCAGAACCATTGGAAGGAGGCCTACATGGCTGTGGCCTCGGCCGTGTCCTCTCCTGAGGTGGTGACGTCTTCATTGTGCAAGGGCTGGAAGGCCTCCGCGCCGTCTGGAGTTCCTGTACCGACCCATGGTTCTGAGTTGGCCAAGGTCGGAGGAACACTGTCCCACCTGGCAACGGGGCTGGAGAATGCATACGGTGCGTATGGCTGGGACAGCCATGCATATGGTTGCATGCTTGCAACGGTGAGTATGACAGTTTTAGCTAGCCCTTTGGTGGTTTTCCTGGTGGATTCCTACCTCTCTTTGCACTTCTGTGTTTGAGTCCCCACGGACGGCGTGCTGTTGGAGCAAGAGTTCGTCTTTCCCTAGCAAGTACGGCGTGAGTTTTTCTAAGGAGGAGACTCAAACTTGGAGACGAAGTTTAAGAGGAAGGAACATCACGAATTTATTGATAATAGAGAAAATAGATTGCTCTGGGAGGAGTATCACGTCGTGACTTGGTGTATTTTCACCTCTGTGTCGTTTTCGTTGTCTTGCCCAAATGACCATGGCCCCTATTTATAGGGTCGTGTGTAGCTTGGCGTACAATTATCATAATGTACAAATATATGGGATCTGACCGAATTACTGAGCCTTATCCCGGATAACTACTTTCTACCCTATCGGGGAGATAAATATATACCGTGGTAACTATCGTGGTGCCTGCCCCCGGGGTGCGGCGAGCCGGTCGCTAATTGCAGCCTGGCGCCGCACTGTCAAGGGTGTCAGGATAGCCTCCATTATGCTGGAGTGTCAGAGCGGCGTCCATTAGCCTAGGCTTTTAATGCCGATCACTTCCTTGCAGGCAAAGCTCGACCAGTGCTCCCGTTCCGGTAGATCTTTCCTAAGATCTGCTGACTCACCTTGTAGCCTTCGAGAAGACGGCCCGAGTAGCCCGAGGCAGGGGCCTCAGGAGGCATGGAACCGAGAGGTGAAAGCTTCGAGAAGTAGGACTCCGGAAGGTCGGGGCCTCATGAGGCCAAAGCTTCAGGGGGCCGAGGCTTCGGGAGGTCGGGTGTTTGGGAGGCTGAGCCTTCGGTAGGCCGAGCCAGTTAAGCCAAGGGAAGGCTTCGTAGGTACGAAGAGGTACCATGAAGGGATTTGATGGCTTCGGAGGTCGAGGCTCCGGAGGGACCTGGATGATTATCTTCAACTGTTATCCTCAGGCTAGTTTATTTTTTCCCTAATAGTTTATATGTGATGAATGATTGACGATGTTGTTATTTTGGTTTCTTGATTTGTGGATTGCATGAGCATGGTTATGTATTACAACTATGATCATGACTAACCAAAATTGTAGAGAAAATAGAGTTGGCATTTTTGTCTCTGAGTCAAGGAAAAATGCATATGCTGGATGGTCCGGCGCTGTGCAATTTGTACACGTCGGATGATCAGGTGCTCGGGTCGGTGCATTTTATCTCAGAAGCAAAAGTTTAGTTACACACCAAATGATCTAGCGATGAAGTGAAGAGAACTCTGGACTATTTCTTGCATAGAGATTAAAAAATGGGTTTTGGGAAGAATGTACATGCTGGATGGTCCAATGATGGACAAATGTACATGCTAGAGTATTTCATCCTAGAGGCAAATATTGAAGTGTACACTGGATGATCTAGCGATGGAGTGAAGTGAATGCCGGAGCTTTTCATACAAAGAGGTTCCAAACTGGATTTGGTGGACTTGTACTCGTTGGATGGTCTGGCGTTCAAAGGGATGAACGCCGAAGCATTTGTTGCAAAGAGGTTGTAACATGCCTATTCTAGAGAAGAAGTACACACTGGATGGTCCAGCGCTCAGAAGCTGTGAACACCGGATCATCCGGCATTAACAATTTTTCTAAGATGTGCATTAATTGAGGATTTTTATTATGGACTAATCTATAATGGAGTTGGAGACATGCGTGTGCTTGTCTCATATTGTGCATGTGATGGATTCAACTTGGCGGCCGACGGTGGGATGATCGGGGCCAAGCAGGGTGCTTGGTGCCGAACGATTGAGGAAGCCAGGCGGAGTCAAGGGTGATCCTAGCTATGCATGTGGAGATCAAGCAAAGCATGAGAAGGTGGATGAAGACGGCGTGTTGACGAAGCCAAGTGAAGGGGATGCCGATGCAAGGGACAAGGCGACCTGAGGGATCGGGAGCGGGAGAGACTTGTCGGTGATCAAGATCGTAAGACAGAGCACATGTGTTGACATCAGGATGCTTGCTTGAGGTGAAAGCAAGTGGCAGCGAGACATGCTTTGAGAAACGTGCGAGGTGGTTTCGCGGTTTAGCCTCAAAACCGTGGAAGGATGGAGTGCACGTGGCATCATTATGACGCTTGCGTCAAGGTAAAGCTAAGTTATGAAGAAGCCACAGCCGTTAGATGGACGTAGAAAAATGGACTAAAATGCGCCGGTGGTAGGTAGGAGGCCATTGGAAGAGAGGGGTATTTTGGGAATAAGTAAGCTTAAGGTCTAAGCAACCTCTTTAGGTCTATAAATAGAGGGTTATGGCTATGTAGGAGGTTTGAGCTAACTACTTGAGTTTGTATGCTAGGGTTTTAGAGGAAAAGGAGGGAGGAGAGATTAGCCCTTGTAATAGGTGAGAACTTTTTTTGAGGAAAATACATTGTAATCTGCCGAAAATAGGGTTGACCTTTGCAAGAAATGAAGTGCATGTTTCCTTCGTTGCTTGTGTTCATCTGCTTCTAGTTTCCTTCTATTGGCTCCCTTGCTTTGTTGCAAGTTTCTCCTTTTTGGTTGTAATTTTCGTTTTGGTTGATGAGTTGAGTTTTTCCCACCTTGAGAAATTGTTCTTCTTGTTGCTAGAGGCATAAAATTCACATTCAGAATTAATCTTGAATTCATCAACTTGGAGAACATCTTCTTTCGGTAATATATTCTTTGGAGCAAAGGTTTCTTCCATCAAGGTGCTATCTTTATGTAGCAATGACTCATTGGATGCGTGTCAACGGAACCTAGGGTTCATATACTTCCGTGAGAGCCATATGTTTCATGGGAGATTTCAATAGCAACTTGATTCTCTCTGGTTTTTCCTTCCACTTTGTTTTGAGGTGTGTTGGGTGACTAGAATAGGAGAAGGCCATCCGTCTACTAAAATCCCTTATTTGTCCCCCTTGTGATTCGTCTACTAAAAGCATCTCCTACAAAAAGTTCGTTAGATCGACAATTTAGCAATTGTCGATAGTTGGCACTGTTTGTGGGGATCATGAAAAAAAGGCATGGAAGAGTCTACACATGACTTGCCATCAACATTGTCCAAAGCTTCATCGAAACTATTTTTTCGGATGAGGGGTTCTATGATAACTTTACCTCTCTTCCCTACAAACCGATGATCGATCAGGTGGATTTTGGCGACAAACTTTCTGGTAATGATTCAAGCGATGAGTTAAGTCAATTTATGGATCAATACACCAAATATTATGGCATCGATTTCGAACCACTTAGCTGCCAAGATAACTGTGAATATCCAATTCACAACAAGTCCGGATCAATCCCCACAATTTTTTACAACATGGATTGTTAAGATACCAATCGAGAGCAATCCGATGAAGCATCCATGATGGATCTAGACACCTACTCTAATGGAGATTACCCTGAGAATTTTCTCTATCGGAGATGGGGGTGATGGTCTGGTTCATCATGACGATAACCCCACGAATGGTTGGGGTCCTCCATCCCTGGCGGTAGGCAATGGTCAGCCACAAGCGAGCATACCACTTCCTGTCCTTATATAGGCCCCAGTCATACAGTCTTCTGATTATCAACTGGGGGCTCATTGCTTTAAATCTGCGACTGCTACGATGATCCTACTTTTACAAGAGGCCCTCATACGCCCTCTGACCACAGATCTAGCTACCCTAGCCAGTAAGATTTGGATGAACTCAATGGTTGACTTGACAAAGGAAATCATCCTCTAGGTCGAGAACTCTCATATGGTCCTAGCCGGTGATAGTACTAATCTTGGTAGGCCAGGCAATCCCATGTCATGAGACGCATTGGACCCAAATAGGTGTAACCCTAGGAACAAGGCTTCCCGGGATGACAACCTAACACGCAACCATCGCTGGATCTCACCGATCAAAGGTCATTCGATCAATGACTTGGATCAAGTCATCGACAACTGGAGAAGACACCTGAGGGATTTTGAAGAGGCATCGTCCTTCCCTTATCAACCTGAGTTAGGGAATGTCCTTACATTTATCAAATTGAGATCGATCTCTAATCTTCGTGGGAAATGCTCTCGAGAATGCAGGAACCAAGAAAGGCGCCATCAACTGATACTTGGCCTTCTCTCTAGATACAATAAATACAATGGAAGTACAGATCCCATTGAGTTTTTCTAGATCTACACCACAGACATCCAGGTGAGTAGCGGGAATGAGAAGGTAATGGTGAATTACCTCCCCACAGCCCTTGGAGGGGCATCCAGGACATGGTTGACCAATTTGTCGCCACGGAGAATCTACTCGTGGGGGAAGCTCTACGACGTGTTCCATGCTAACTTCCAGGGTACATATGTTCATCCCAGCACGAAAAACGATTTCCACCATTGCGAACAGATGGGGAATGACACATTGCAGGAGTTTGTGTGCTTTCAGCAATAACAGGAATGATGTCCCCAAGATTAGCGAGTACAATATCATACAGGCATTCACTCAAGGTGTTAAGAGCTAGCGTTGTGTTAATGACATCGCTAGAAAGGAGCCTGAAATAGTGAAAGAGCTCATGCAGGTCATTCACAAGTCCGCGAGAGCTGAAGATGCACTCCTCTACATCAAGGAGAAGACTCAAGGCATCAAGCGTGCTCAACCCAGGCTCAGCAGGGACAAGGTCCAAAGCAAGCAGAAGGAGAACAAGAGAGATAAGGGCAAGAAAGCTAAATCTAATGTAGTTTTTGCAGATCCTCCCGATGTTTGCTCCGACCAGAACTTTGGTCCTTCTCGAGGCATAATCTCTACACCAAGCTCTGGTGAATGATACGAAGAGCCTTAGTGTGACTTCCACCAAACAGACAACCATAGCATCTATGAGTGTCGCTTGTGGAAAAAGTTGGTCAAGGTGGACGTCTAGAAGGTGTCCAAAGAAAAGAAGATCCAAGTCGTGACCCAAAGCAGAGACTCTGGTTCGGATGGTAGTGAGAACGATTTGGACTTGATGTCTTTCCAGCTGGGAGAAAGGATGATCAAACACATGTTCGGGGGTCTCAAATCTTATGAGTCCAAACGGTAGTACAAGATTGAGGCCCGAGATGTCCTAGCCATCATACCTAAGGGTTGTCATACCGTGAA
This sequence comes from Phragmites australis, assembly GCF_958298935.1. Classification (NCBI taxonomy): domain Eukaryota; kingdom Viridiplantae; phylum Streptophyta; class Magnoliopsida; order Poales; family Poaceae; genus Phragmites; species Phragmites australis. Next base: position 11,751,621 of record NC_084936.1, on the reverse strand, counting down.
GTGGTCGGACACCAAAATCTCCTTCGATCAAGAAGATTACCCTGATAACTTCGTATAGCCAGGCCGCTTGATAGTGGTGGAACCTACGATAAACAACTGTAGGGTTACCCAAGTCCTTACCGATGGACGGAGTTCCCTAAACATCCTCTTCACTAATGCACTTGAAGGAATGTAGATTTCTTGGTCTGCAATTAAGTCAGTTAGTCAAGCCTTCCATAGTATAGTACCTGGGTGCTAAATAGGAACTCGGGCTCATCACCTTCCTCCAGGGAAATTTTGACATGTTTTCCTGACAACCTTCGAACATGGCTAGGATCCCCAAGGAGGTGATTGAGCATAAATTAGCTGTTCGGCCTAATGCAAAGCCAGTCAAACAGAAAATCTGACGGTTCGCACCCAATCCGGAAGAAGCCATTAAAAAGAAAATTAAAAGGCTCACCAAGCCAGGTTTTATTCGAGAGGTGGATCACCCTCTGTGGCTTGTGAACCCCTTGATGGTCAAAAAGGCAAATGGAAAATGGCGAATGTGTGTCGTCTTCATGGAAATCAACAAAGCCTACCCTAAGGGAACTTACCCTCTACCATGAATAGATCAGATAGTTGACTCCACCTCTAGCTGCGACTATCTAAGCTTTCTCAATGCCTATTCTGGTTATCACTAGATTAGCATGAATCCAGAGGATGAGGAGAAGACTCCTTTATTACTTTATTTGGAGTCTATTGAAGAATGCCCTTCGTATTGAAGAATGCTAGTGCCACATACCAACGAGGAATGCAAATAACACTCCATGATTAGATCGGCTAGAACATAGAGGCCTACGTTGATGATCTCGTTATCAAAACCAAAAAGAAGGAAGATCTCATCTCTGACCTACAGAAAATGTTCAACAACCTACGCATGAATCATGTCATGTTGAACCCAGAGAAGTGCACATTTGGAGTTAACATGGGGAAATTACTTGGTTATTTAGTATCTTACCGGGGAATAGAAGTCAATCCTGAGAAGGTCAAAGCTATTAAGAGATGTAATCTCCTAAATCAATACAAGAAGTTCAGAGACTAACCGGGTATAGCACCCCTTAATTTGTTTATTTCATGACTCGGTGATCGAGGACTTCCTTTCTTCAATTTGTTAAGACAACATGACAAGTTTGAATTGACAAAAGAAGTAGATGGGGCATTCAAAAATTTGAAAGATATCTTTCTTCCCCATGTGCTAGTCACCCCAACCCTAATGAATATTTGCTTTTATACATCGTGGCCTAACCAAGTGCTATAAGTGGGGTATTGGTGGTAAAAAGAAAAGCATAAGGCAAATGAAAGGAAAGACAGTGACCGTTGTACTACATCTGTGAAGTACTCCATGGTCCAAAAGAACACTATCCACAAGTGCAGAAGCTGTTATATGCGGCACTAATGGCCTCTCATAAGTTACGACATTACTTCCAGGCTCACAAGATCACCATACCATCAATATTTTCACTAGGCAAGATCCTGCACAATAGAGATGCATTTGGCCAAATCGCCAAATGGTCAGTTGAACTCAGAGAATTCGATGCTCATTTCGTGCTTCGAACAGCAATCAAGTCACAAAAAAATTGCTGACTTCATGTCACGTCCCAAATTCCATAATCGCATGATTAAGCTTAATCATACATCATTAGCGTCATAATTAATTTCGAGGTAAATTATTTTGACGCACTAGATCACTTTGTTTGAAATCAATTGGATGAGAGAAAGAAAGTCGGGAGTGAAAAAAATTGAATTTGCAATCAAACGGACTTCTCTCTCTTGTACGTGGGCCCACCGGCCGGCCCCACCATCTCTCCCTCCACTTGGGCAGCAGCACCACCTGCTCCCTCACTCCCCCACGTGCTCCTCTCTCCTCTCCCAACCGGCCACACCTCAGGGAGCTGCCCCCTCTCTCCTCTCTCAAACACTCTCTCCCTTTCTCCCTCAAATCCATGCTCTAGGAGACGAATCAAGGTATGCATGTGGTACATTGCGATCACAAGCTCATAAGCTTCCCATCCCTCCAATTTGTTTGCTCTTTCCCGAAGGATTTGGGCCGGATTTGATGTCTTTTGGTGTTTAGGGTCGAAACGTGAAGAACCCGGATTTCTTCATCTCCCGAGCGATTTCCTCTGTTTCTTTCTTCAACCAATGGTCCTCAAGCTCGGTAAAACATCTTGGGTGAGTCTCCTAGGCTCCCATGGCATGGATGCATGAATTGGTTGGTCGAATTCCAAGAATTTGGAGTTAGGGTTGAAGTTCATGAGTTCTTCATGAATGGGAAGCAATAGCCGAGTTTTGGTTGATTTTTGGCGTATACATGTTGTCCTACGCCGGTAGAGGAAGTCAATGTGATGCTCTAGGTCCAAATCCCCATTCCAAATATAGCTGAAATCGTCGCCGGTGAGCTCCCAAAGTGCCCCCGGTGACTCCCAGCGGTCTGACTGCCACCCCAAGGTCAGTCAGACCGCCAGGGGCCAAAACCCTCTGCACGGGGGCGGTCTGACAGCGACTCTTGGCGGTCTGACCGCCAGTATACCTGCGGTCTGACCGCTGTATACCCAGACATCACAGTTATTGCTTGCTGAAACTTGTAAAATTCATAATAAATTATCTGTAGCTCCAAAAATTATGAAACAATTTTTTTTGGTTTCATAATAACCTACTCTACCTATTAAAAATATCCCCAGCCTTGAAATAATGAATTAAATTTCTAAGATTAATTAATTAGGTTAAAGCTTCATTAATTTACCGTTAATTCATCATAAGTCCAAAATTGATGAATCTGGTTTCCTTATGACTTTTTCTATCTAGGAAAAATGTTTTCATCCATTATGAGCTTCTCTAGTGTTCCTCCGCCCTTGCAAATGACCTAGGTTAGTTCCCTAAGCTTCCCTCTTCGTGGACTGTTGCTCACCGGAGTACCTAGCCCGCCGGAGCTCGATTTCGATGGAAGTTCAGCCGTGCACCGCCGCCTCCTAGCACTTATGCCATCTTTGCAGTGCTACCAGCTGCCAGCCTCTCTGCCCTTTTATCTCAGCCGTCTGATCAGTAGCACATGGTCTAGATTAGATCAAGATCATACCTCTTCAGTGTCCAACCCCATATCGACACGTGTCCTCTTTAAATCCAGTCAACAACCTTTGCCACATGGACATCCACATCACCGACCATGTCACCCAATCTAGCCTACGTGTAGCCCATGTGTCAGCAAAGTTAGCAGCTAGGCAATAAAGAGGGTTTTTTAATACAAAAATATTTCCAAATAATCCTAATAATTGGAAACTTTGCAAATAGGCCCCTAAACTTTTATATAATTTTGAATAGGTCCCTCTATTTTTACAAAAATATCGCTAAACCTTCTATTTGTTTCAAATTTAGTCCTTTCCTTTTTTCAAATAAATCCCTAATCCTGTTTAAGCATATCTTTTTTGTCGTAGTTCCTTTTTCAGCGATTCTTGTGCCTTTAGGTTCGTGTCTTAGAGCTCTATCTTTCTAGATAGGTTTTGTATTGTTGTTCTTTTGTTTTGTGCTCTGTTCTTAGTGTGTTGGTTTGTGTGCTTTACCGATAATTGTGCATTTAGTCGACAATGCCCTGGATCAATTTGAGGAACATCAAGACTAAGAGCTAGAGTACACTGAGCAGCAGGAAGGAGAAGGCAAGTGTCCTTGATTATCTGGAACCTATGTTTTTAAATGTTTTGTTTTACAAATTGTATGCAGTGTCTATTAATTTGACGGGTAGTCACCTATGTTAGGGTTTGCCCTAATTTTTCCCTTATCATCCCTTGGAACCTAGGTGGTTTATGGTTAGGCGTCTTTTGTGGGTAGAAGTGCTTAGCCGTGCTTTCAGGATGTTGGGAAGCGTCTTATACTTAACTAATGAACTTATGCAACAATGAAAGTTAATTTGCTAATGGTATGGAAACATGAACCTAGGCCTTGAACAAATAGGTGGTTGTGATGGTGATCGTAGATATGTTGTTGGTTTAGTGTTTGCTCAAGTGATCTAAATAAGGACCGGTTTGTGGAGCAACAACTCAAGAAGATCCGTACAAACACGAGACCTATATGGATAGGCTTAGTCAATTAATTAGAGTACTCCCGGTGTTGTGTGGGCCAGATTGGAGGTGTGGATCAGGGAAATTAATTCTCATAATCCACACAGCACAAGAGGGGGCTTTTGGGTTGGAGTTAGACTTGCGTAAATTTTGGAGGTGAAACCTAGAGTGATGGTGACACATACTGGGAGGATTATTTGTATAGGTTTCGTAGTGATCTCTTGGAAACACACCTCGGAAGTGTGCATAGTGCTTGGCCTGTAATGCAACATAACATGGAGACTTTAGTCATATACTTGCTGGTGATGAAATCACGTCCCGTGGGAAAGTTGTACACTTCTGCAGAGTGTAAAATCTGATATATCAATTGTGCTCGTGGTAATGAGAGACTTGGATCCTCACATGATTAGATAAATTGGCTTATGGTTTTGGGTATGGTGGTGGAATGGTTATGGCTATGGTGTTGGTGGTACTAGATGGTTATGGTTTGCAGGATGGTTAGTATTGGGTGAAGTCTAATAGTTGGATTAATTGGGTTACCTTCACTTAATAATTATTTAATGCTTTTTAGTCCAAGTATCTTATCATTACTTGCATTTACGCAAGTATACCATGTGTTAGCCTATTCTTGTTGAACGCCTGCATATCATTACTTCACCACACTTGCTGAGTACTCTATATACTCACCCTTGCCATCTCCCACAATACATATGCTGCTCAGTGGAGGACTTGGATGATTTTCAAGATGACGACTGGTGATCTAGGAGCGTGTCTTCCGGCCAGTGCTTGTGGAGTGCTTGGGTGCCGATGCTTTTATCCCGCTGCCATCATTTAGTCTACTATCGTTTAACCTATAATGTCCTTATGTGTGATGAACTTCCTGGACACACATAAGCCGTACTTAGTTTTATCCGTTAAAACCGGGTGTGACAGAGATGGTATCAGAGCCATACTGAATGTAGGATCGCAAGCATAGATAGAATGATCATGCCGTAAGGTCATATTTTAAAAGCCTATGTTGTTTTAAGAAAAAAAGCCTATCCCTCTACTTTTCTGCCCTATCAGTTTCTCTCTCTACTTACCCACTTCAATCTATTGAGTTGCATGTGATTTATTACATAAATTGCAGCAACTAAGACACGGCACTAAATCTATAGAAGAGTATTATCAAGAGCTGTAAATGGGCATGCTTTGTTGTGGTTTAGAGGAGAATGAGGACGCTGCTATAGCCAGATTTATGGGTGGGCTGAACCGGTAGATTCAGGACATTTTAGCTCATAAGGAATATAATTCAGTCACTCGTTTGTTTCATCTTGCTTGCAACGCTGAAAGAGAAGTGCAAGGACGACGAGCTAGCATGAGAACTAACATTCCTGCAGGTCGTGCTAGCTCTTGGACGCCTTCCATCGCTGCTGCAACATCGACCCGAGCAGCTGCACCATCCTCCTTGAGCAAGCCGCGTCCCTCCACAACAAATTCTGCACCATGTCCAACTGAACCAACAAGAGAGGCAGCAGCCACGCCTGCTAAGAGTTTGTCCTCGGTGGCATCATCGGGACGCACAAGGGACATTCAGTGCCTACGCTGCAAGGGATATGGTCATGTGCGCAAGGACTGCCCAAGCACACGTGTTCTGGTCGTGCGAGTGGATGGTGGGTATTCCTCTGCTAGTGATTTAGATGAAGAAACATATACTTTGCTTGCAGCTAACAATGCAAGGGAAGATGATGTACACCACCAAGATGCAGAGCACATTAGGGTCGAAGATGCAGAGCACTATGAAAGCCTTATAGTGCAGCGAGTGCTAAGCGCACAAATGGAGAGGGCTGAATAAAATCAGTGACACACCTTGTTTCAGACCAAGTGTGTGATCCAGGAGCGTTCTTGCCGCGTGATCATTGATGGGGGGAGCTGCAACAACTTGGCAAGTGTTGAAATGGTGGAGAAGCTAACCTTTTGCAAGAGTACGCTGATGTTTTTCCAAAGGAGGTGCCACCGGGGCTCCCACCAATTCGAGGGATTGAGCACCAGATTGACCTCATTCCCGGAGCCTCCTTGCCCAATTGTGCGCCATACAGGACTAACCCGGAAGAAACTAAAGAGATTCAGCGCCAAGTGCAAGAATTGCTTGACAAAGGTTATGTGCGTGAATCTCTTAGCCCATGTGTTGTTCCCGTGCTTTTAGTTCCTAAGAAAGATGGATCATGGTGCATATGTGTAGATTGCCGAGCAATTAATAACATTACAATCAGATATCGTCACCCTATCCCTAGGCTAGATAATATGCTTAATGAACTAAGTGGCTCAATTGTGTTCTCTAAAATTGATTTGCGTAGTGGTTACCACCAGATACGCATGAAATTAGGAGATGAATGGAAAACAGTGTTTAAAACTAAATTCGGTCTATATGAGTGGTTAGTCATACCTTTTGGTCTCACTAATGCACCCAGCACTTTCATGAGATTAATGAATGAAGTTTTAATTCATTGGCATATTTGTGGTGGTATATTTTGATGATATTCTCATATATAGCAGATCACTAGAGGATCATCTTGATCATTTGCGTGCTGTTTTCGATGCTCTATGCGATGCATGTTTGTTTGGTAACCTTGAGAAGTGCACCTTTTACACGGATCGAGTATCTTTTCTTGGCTATGTTGTGACCCCGCAGGGAATTGAAGTTGATCAAGCCAAAGTTGAAGCCATACACAGCTAGCCGGCTCCCACAAACGGTCACACAAGTGAGAAGCTTTCTCGAACTTGCTGGATTCTACCGCTGTTTTGTGAAGGATTTCAGCACCATTGCAGCCCCATTCACTTGGGCTGCAGCACACAAAAACGCCTTCAACACATTGAAAGATAAGTTAACACATGCACATTTGCTGCAACTTCCTGATTTCAATAAAACTTTTGAGCTTGAATGTGATGCTAGTGGAATTGGTTTGGGAGGTGTGTTCTTACAAGGGGGAAACCTGTAGCATATTTCAGTGAGAAGTTGTGTGGGCCTAGTTTGAACTATTCTATTTATGATAAGGAATTGTTTGCTCTAGTTCAAACTTTGGAAACATGGCAGCATTATTTATGGCCCAAAGAGTTTATTATACATTCTGATCATTTGTCTTTGAAACACATCCGAAGTCAAGCAAAACTGAACCGTAGACAAGCCAAGTGGGTTGAATTTATTGAGTCTTTTCCCTATGTCATCAAACACAAAAAAGGAAAGGAAAATATCATTGCTGATGCTTTGTCTAGGCGTTACACCATGCTTTCACAACTTGACTTCAAAATATTTGGTTTGGAAACAATTAAAGAACAATATGCACATGATGATGATTTCAAAGATGTGTTGCTGAATTGCAAGGAGGATAAAACATGGAACAAATTCGTCCTCATTGACAGGTTTTTGTTTAGGGCTAACAAGCTATGCATTCCGGCTAGCTCCGTGCGTATGTTATTGTTACAGGAAGCGCATGGAGGAGGGCTGATAGGACACTTTGGTGTGAAGAAAACGGAGGACATCCTTGCTAGTCATTTTTTTTTGGCCCAAGATGAGGAGAGACGTGGAGAGGTTTGTTGCTCGCTGCACAACATGTCAAAAAGCTAAGTCACACCTTAATCCTCACGGTTTGTATATGCCTCTACCTATTTCTAGTGCACCATGGGAGGATATTTCTATGGACTTTGTTTTAGGACTGCCTAGAACAAAGAAGGGGAGGGATAGTGTATTCGTTGTTGTGGACAGATTTTCTAAGATAGCACACTTCATACCATGTCATAAGAGTGATGATGCTACACATGTTGTTGATTTGTTCTTTCGGGAGATTGTTCGTTTGCATGGTGTGCCAAATACCATTATTTCGGATCGTGATGCAAAATTTCTTAGTCCTTTTTGGAGAACTTTGTGGGCTAAGTTGGGGACTAAGCTTTTATTTTCCACTACTTGTCATCCCCAAACTGATGGGCAAACCGAGGTTGTGAATAGAACTTTATCTACCATGCTTAGGGCTGTTTTGAAAACGAATATAAAAATGTGGGAAGAGTGCTTGCCTCATGTTGAGTTTGCTTATAATCGTTCACAACATTCTACTACTAAGAAATGCCCTTTTGAGATTGTTTATGGGTTTGTGCCTCGTGCTCCTATTGATCTTTTGCCTCTTCCAACGTCAGAGAGGGTGAATTTTGATGCTAAATGATATGCTGAATTAATGATAAAACTGCATGAGACCACTAGAAAGAACATAGAGTGCATGAATGCTAAGTATAAACTAGCTAGTAGCAAAGGAAAGAAACATATCACTTTTGAACCGGGTGATTTGGTTTGGTTGCATTTGAGAAAGGATAGGTTCCCTAATTTGAGAAAGTCTAAGTTGAGTCGTAGAGCTGATGGACCAATCAAAGTGCTAGAAAGGATTAATGAAAATACATACAAGTTTGAGCTGCCTGCAGATTTTGGGGTTAGCCCCACCTTTAACGTTGCAGATTTACAGACATACATGGGAGAAGAGGATGAACTTGAGTCGAGGACGAATCCAATGCAAGAAGGGGAGGATGATGAGGGCATCCCTTCCATTGATACAACCATGCCAATTGCACAGCAGGGACCAATTACTCGAGCTCGAGCACGCCGAATCAATTATCAGGTAAAGTCGTTCCTTGCTGTCCAAACAAGTCCTCTCCGAATGGGGTACTACTAAAGCCTTGTGATGATTTTCTTATGCTTAGAAACTTGGGAGACAAACCATCTGGACACAAGAGTAACCAAGGTAACTATCAAGTGGATGCTGGTGTAAACAAGAAGATGATTGGACCAAACATCCAGACTGCACGTTCGGACCTCCATGCATCACCATTTTGATTTGTCCATAATTCTCTGCTCCGGAAGGTGATTGGGGCCCATGAGCACTTGTTGGAAAGATTTCATCATCTACTTTCATATGGATCCAACACCAGCATCAGATTCCATCAGAGCTGCTCAGAATCGGCGAAAGAACATTTGGACCTCCAGACTGCACGTTCGGACCTCCAGGCATCACCATTTTGATTTTTCCATAATTCTCTGCTCCGGAAGGTGATTGGGGCCCATGAGCACTTGTTGGAAAGATCTCATCATCTACTTTCATATGGATCCAACACCAGCATCAGACTCCAACAGAACTGCTTAGAATCGGCAAAAAGAATATTCGGACCTCCAGCCATGGGCCTTGGTCCTTGTATCCCGTAGAGCCCTCCAGGGGGCCATTCTAAGTTAGGGTTTCTTTTCCCCCACGCCTCCTGGCTGCCTCCTATGTATAAATAGCACCATCAGCTTCCAGGAAGAAGGTTGGGTTTTGTTTAGATGCAAGATAGCTTCAGCTTCTTCCTTGTAAACGCGTGTGTCGGCTAGACCACCTGTTTTACTCGATTCAGAACCCCAACTTCGTGTGTATCGATTTCATCCTTGGCAAGGTTTGTGCACTGTTTGCTTGTCCACATGTTCTTGCTTGTTCTTCGATTTGCTAGCAGGTTCAAGGTTGTTCTTGGCACGGCAAGAACAGCAACAAATCGGAGTTGGTTCAAGGTTGTTCTGTTGGTCGTTGTAGTCGGGCAGCACAACGTCGAATCCACCCCAAATCAAGTTATCCCCTCTCACCAAATGGTCAGGACCAGCCCCTGCCTTATCAAAAACCTTTTGTGCTTTCCGGGCATTCCAGCGCAAGGACGAGCACAGGCCAGTCCCAAATGTGAAACCATTGCTAGGGTACGCTGGGATGGCCATGGTCAGCGAGATTGTGTTCCTCGTCATCCTCACCGTGCTCGGCTTCCTCATGATCCTGTACTGGAGCTGTAGATCCTTGAGATGGGCGGGCTGCTCCACCCCCTACCACCTCTTCCATGGACGCCGTGTCCCCTCCACCGCATCCAATTGGATGAAGGCGACGAGGGCTCTTCCACATCCAGGTGTACAAACCACCGATGGGTGCATCCTCCTCCTTTGCGGCGAGCCGGTGCCGGGACTCCGAGGCACCTCTGTCAGGCTCGAGCACGACCCCTGCTGGCCTCCACATCTGGTCGATGGGGAAAACCAGAAGATGTCGCCATGCACCCTGTCGGGGAAAACAAGAAGTTACCACCGTGCACCCTGCTGGCGTACTCCTGTACCGGCCAGACGCCGGCGCACATGGATCCACCGCAGGACGGTGCAGATCTGGCCACCGCCGAGTGATAAGGGGATTGGTCCCAATCTTTCGATGAGAGAGATTCTTTCGATTTGGTGGAAGTGACTTTGACGATCCGACTACACCGTACGACGACGATGCACCTTAGCAATCGCTAAACCAACTCCGAAGGGTTGTTGACCTTGCCGTGAGCATGGTCAACCTGAACACGAGGTTCAATTCCTGCGAGCAACCGAAGAACAAGCAAGAACTCAAGTAAAAGCAATCTGAAATTGCAAAGATATTGAAAAACGAACAAAGTGGGGTTCTATTGATGATCTTGATAAGGTGGCTGTCCAGCACAACTCGAAGACTCAAAGTTTACACGTAGCTAAACCAATCTAGCAAAACCCGTCTCTTTAGCGGCGGTTGCTGGGTATATAAGGGTAGAGGATGACCAGGAGGTGTTGGAGTTGTAATCCTACCCTAGGACGCGCCCCTCATGGGCTCTACTTGATGCAAGGCCCATCGGACCTAAATAAGGTGGCGCAGCACCTGTTTCAGAAACAGACTCGGTTTTAAATTGACGATAGCGATCAACTCGGGCTGAATTCGGTTTCCATGAAGTCCTAGAACGTCCCAAATGGACTCTTGATGAAGTTGGTATGGCCGAACTAAATTGATGCTATCATGCAGTCGAATCCGAATCGAACTCATGGATAGGACTTGTTTTAGGCTTGGTGACTCCACTTCTGCACTTGGGCATGTTCGATTCCTCTCCCGGTTCCTAAGGACAAGGAAATCATCACAAGAATTAAATAGTATCCCATTCTTTGAAACATTTGTATGCATCCCTAGGAACGCATTCACCTGATGATTAAGTTGATGAGCACGAGCTCTAGTGAGTGGTCCTTGTATTGTTGGACAAGTGGTAGCAGATGTTGGTGTAGTGGGTGTAACAGCAGTGGAGAAGTCCTCATCACCGAGCCACCACCGTCTCCTCTTCTTCCCTCACGTCGATCTAGTTCTGGTGGAGTTAGTCGGTCTGATCTGGTGGGGAAGATTGGGTTCTGGGGTACAATGGTCATTTCACATGCCCTCAGGAGATAAAGGAAATCATAATCGATTTAATTGGTTTAAATGGCATGGAATCAATGTGGATAATGTGTTTAATGGCAAATTGTTGAAGCCAAATTTTAGGATGGCAAATAGTCGAAGTCAACCTTTTGCGATGTCAAATAGTCAATTTTTTTAGTAGCTATTGGCAGCCCCACTTTGATAAGAATTGGTGGTGAGGCAAGTTATATGGCAGCATGGACCATTGAGGTGATCCTCATAGCACCCTGGCAGCCCCTAATAGCGCAGTGGCCCTTGGCATCCCATATGTTGCAGCAGCAAACTACAGCCATGTTGTAGATGCTGCTGCAACCTTTGGACTTGCCAGAACACAGTGGGGTGCTGCTGCAGCTACATTGGATATCGCCATGGCACCCACCGGTAGCTCCACTGTAGATCAGGATAGCCCCACGGTGGCAAGGTTCAGGGAGGAGCACACCTCCCCAACCTGTATGCAGCCCTTCATGGATGTTACCACTTGGTGCGACACCACGGCCACCGCAAGTAGAGCGGATGCGTCCGCTTGTCCATGTAGCAGCGCCGCCATCACAGGACCTTGATCTTTAAAGCTATCATGGCGACACCGCTTGAAGAGGCAATGTTGTCCGTGCCGGACAACGATGCAGTAGTAGCAATGACACCGTCGTGCCACGAGCGCCTCTACCACCACTACAGCAGGTTGAGGCAGGATGCCTGAAGTATCAACAATGATTGCTGGGAGGGTTACTGCTGGTGAAGACGCGGTTACATTAGATGACGTGCTACTTTGCAGTGTGGCCAGCTGATTTGCAATGCACAGCCAACGCTTATCCACCATGGAGAGCCGTGAGGATATGGCCGTCACCTGTGAAGACCAGCCACTTGTTGAAACACCTCGCTGAGCTGCTTCTGCATTGCGAAGCCTGGCATCTCTGATGCCAAATTGATAGAACCTGAGATCATTAGAGGGGTAAACACTATCGAGATGATAGCAAGATGGGGTTGGATGCTAGGGGAGAGATTAGTCTATTGGGGAGACTTAAATGAGTTCTTCTTTGTTTCTGTAACACCCTAAATTTCAATTTTTACAATAGATTAAAATTTTGTTAGAAGTTAATAGGAGTTGCAGTTTTGTTTAATAGAAGAAATTAATTTTGAAATTTAAATTTGGCATAGGTTATATAAGTTTCATGCATTCATGTCATCATAGTTGCAATAGGTTTTATGCGTGGAAAATAGTTTGCAAAAGATCGCTAGAAGTCGCTTGTTCAAACCTCTTTTGAATTTTGGTTCAAACTCTGAAAAGAAAAGAATTTCGAAAATAGTTAAAAGCTGTCGGGCCAAATTCTTTCTCCGGCCCATCTCTTCCCCCTCCCCTCTCTCCTTTTCACGACCCGCTTGGACTGCCCCCTTTCTCCCCCCACACTGGCCCGCTAGGCCGAGCCGGCCTGCATGCCCCTGAGCCGCTCCCCTCCCCACCCTGTTCTCACCACCATGTGGGCCCCACCCGAGCCGAACCGCCTGACCCGAGCCACCCCGCCCGAGCTGGCTGCCCTTATCCCACCTCCCGCCACCCGGCTGACTTGCCCCAAATCCCGCGCACTATTTGAAATCCGAGCCGCCCCATGCCTTTATTCACTGATTAAACATCGTGGCCAAAACCTCCGCCCCCTATTCACTCCTCCCCGACCGTTTTCCCCTTCAATTCCCCCTCACAACTATGGAAACCGAAGCTTTTATGGCATTAAGGGCTCCGTCCAATCTCCTCGAATCCGCCCGATTCCATCCCTCTCTTCTGTATTTACGCCTCTTAACATCTTCCTTGCGAGGTTCCGCTACCAATACGCCTGTTTCCCCCTCATTTTTCGCTCGGAATCGACCTCATCACCGTCTCCTTTCTGTCGTCAGTGAGAGCTCCACTGGTGCCCAAATTCCCCATGCCCGAGCCTCCTTTGAGCTCAGCCTTTGTTTCTTTGATGTCGCAGGACCTCCGGCGAGGCTTCTCGACACTCCTCGGTGCTTTCTCCACCTCTGGACGCCGCCCTCACCGATCTCCAAGCCCGCTGGCCATTCTTCTCTGTTGACGGCCGCCTTCGAACCTCCTCCACCGTCGTGAAGCCCACTCTGTGATTCTTCCTACTTTCCTTTTTTAAAGGTCTTCCTCTCTCTACTGGGATTGCCCTCCGCCTCCTCTTCGCACTGTGCCGCTCCCCGTCGGATTTCGTGGCCGGTAGCGCATCTTTGCACTACTTTGGCAAAGCGCCGGAGACTCCGCTGCCATCGCCCCACCCCCCCCCCCCCCCCCCGGTCCAGCGTCGTTGGCAAAAGCCCCGGTTGAACCCTGGCCATCCGATCTCGGATGGACGGCCCTGATCAGAGGGTTGCATACCCCTTTGGTCTGATCCATTATGGACCCATGGACCGACCACCAGGCCGTGGTCCATGGCCCATAAACCTATTCCATGCACTTTTCCAATAGAAAATTAAATTGGTTTTGATTTATGACATCATAATTAGAGTTTCCAGTATAAACTCAATTCGGATTTTTCTCTGAAAATCAAGTAAAATTTACAGTTAAGCCCCTAAAACTTCAAAAGCTTAATACTTTTTGCTCGTAGCTCCGTTTTGGGCAATTTTCGCACTCAAATGTTTGTAGCAACGTGTAGAATCTTTTTATAGGGTTTTCCCCTTAGTTTTAGTACTGCTTGGTGTACTGTCCTTAGAGGTTTCCCTTGTGTTCTTTTTCCAATTTATCGATTAGGAAGTGGGCAGTTCGGGAATCTTCAAGAGCAAGCTTTTGAAGACTTTGAGCAACCCCCCACTGAAGGCAAGTGTCCTTGAACATTTTGCCCCTGTTTTAGGATTTATGTGTAGTTTTTATCCTTCAATTGCATGCTTGTCTAAATGGAATCCTATGTTAGGGTTTACTAGTTTTGTACGATAATTCCTTGTCGCCGTTGATGGACCATGGGATATGATGGGTAATATATGCTAGTGCAGTCATAGTTGGAAAAATGTTAATCTTGACTAATGCCTATGCAACAAAAAATGGGTAGGGTAATCTTGTAGCAACATGGTATTGAGATCCTATCAGGATGGTTGGTTTGAGGTGGTGCTATACAACAGCTTGTGTTTGTTCCTGTGTGGGGTCCTAAGGTCCGATTCTTGAACATGTAACTAAGTGAATGCGTACAACCACGAGGCCTATATGGGTACGGCCTGGCCAACTAATTATCCACCCCTCTAACTCTGTGGGCACCGTTGGACGGTTAAGTGGCACAAGAGGGGACTTCTACAGCGATGTAATCATTTGTTAGTGGTGAAACCTCAGTGAATGCTTGAAAGTTGGCGGGAGCTTTGTAAAGGCCTTGTAGTAAGACCCTGATTCCACACCCTGGAAGTGTGAATTAACACGGGAATCACGACTCATTAGGAAAGCTGTGCAAACTCTGCAGAGTATCTATCTGGTCGATCAGCCATGCTCATGGATAAGAGCAAACTTGGACTTCTTCAGGATTAGATGGGATCAGGGCTGGTATGGTTGGTTGGGTAGCCCGATAATAGAATTACCTGTTGAGTCTTGGTAGTCGGATGAAATCTGATGAGTCAATCCTTTTGTTATAGCGGTGTCTACACACCTAGTAAATAGTTTGCCTGATGTTGGAGTCGTAGGTTAAGTTTTCTTAGTGCAGTTAACTGTGTCTAACATTTCCTTCACTTAAGCCCCATAGCATGATTTCCCTCCACTTGCGGAGTACATTTTTGTACTCACACTCGTTGTCCCTTCTCTTGCATCCCATTTTGCTGATCAGAAGCTGTCAATGAAGCTGCTACCTTCGAAGAGGGCGACTTCGACCCGGAGTTGCTGTTCTAGGTTGGTGTGCTCCCGGTCGATGCCTGTGGAAGATGGAAGCCCGACTGGTGCTGAACTCTTTTGTTCCGCTATGTTTTGTTTTAGACCCTCGGGTCCTTTTGTAATAAGTTAATAGTGTTGTAATCTTGGCACTATGATGATAAACTGATGATGTAGCACATGTATGAAAATTTGATCCTGGTATACACATGTGTTGTGCCTAATTTTGTTCCTTTAAAACTGGGTGTTACAAGTTCATTATAAATTGTGACAATAGCGTGCCTTATATAGGTCTAACTCTAACAACTTGCCTAACAAATTCTATATAGGATAAGAGCCTAACAAACCAATAGATATACTAACTAATCAATGCTAACCTCCCTTATTTCGTGCTACAGTGCCGCCGTTATTGTTTCTGTACGTAACAGGTTATGCCTAGAAAATGATCTGCTATTATATTTGGCCTTTTCCCATTTGAATGCAGGTATTATCAGCTCTGAACTTGCTTAGATTGATGTCGATAATAGATTCAAGAGGTAACGTCCAAAGACTTATTGTTAACATTATTTTCGAATATTGATAATTTGTGACCAACATGATGTAACTTCTGTTTTTTCAAAACTCATGCTATGTCTATATTGCATTAAGTACCTCTCATGTAGCAATTATTTGATTCACATTTATTTTATAGTTAAAATTTTCCAGGTTAATGAATATATTTTATGCTTACCACATGTCCAAACCAATAGTTGCATCTAACATTCCTACTTGTAACGTAACATACTTGTCCTATATGCATATGCATATCTGAAATGAAGTAGTTAGGAACATAAAACCTTTTCAAACGAGCAATGACCTTAAAATTCAGACTATGTGGTGCAAATATATACAGTACTACTGTAGCAGTTCCAAATATGGTGTGCAATCGATTAGAGATCCAGTTTTGCTATGCCTATAAACTCTCAGAATGTAAGTAGGCCTGGTCTTCGAGGCACCTGATAAATAAAAGTTTGCATGTGGCAGAATGAAACGTGGAACAGAAGTAAACTGTGTGTTTGATCCTCTTTTCATCCTATTTTGGTCAGGATCAAGATTAGGAAAATTATTCTGGGAAGACTTTAAGTAAGGTGCAATCAGAGTGGTTGATCCCATTTGACGATGAGAAAGGGATCCCTATAACAAAAGAAATCAGCCGTAGATACCTAAGATGTCCTGTAATCAGGAAGGTTTATCTAAGACTACCCCCAACGGATTCCCTTCACGACCAGATTCCCGTCGTGAAGGGATTCCCGTTCCCTTCAGCGCTCCCAACAGTTTCCCTTCACGACGGGATTCCCAGGGTCATTCCCTTCAGGACGGGATTCTCTCTCCTTTCCCTTCGCGATTCCCTTCGAAGGGAAGCTGTTGGAGATGAGGGGAAATAAAGGGAATGAGAACAGGGAAGGGAATCGGGAAGGGAACGAAATGAAGGGAATATAGTTGGAGATAGTCTAAGAATAGAAAGGAGGAGTCAAGAGGACGTATGACACCCCTATCTATATACAGAGCAAAAGGCCCTAAGGGGGAGAGCGAAAACAAGTCATTAGAGAGCACCGCTAGCAAGACAAGCCAACGGAAGACAAGAAAGAAGTTACTAACTAGGTTTAGATCCATCTAGGCTAGCCACACCTTCTTTTAACAGGTTCAGATCAATACAAGATAAACAGGACATAGAGTTATTATCCTTAGGAAGGCATGAAACTATCTAAAAACTCCTATGTATTTCCCTTGTGATTCGTCTACTCAAAGCATCCCCTAATTCTTCAACAAGTTCATTCGATTGGTGGTTCACCAATCATCGACAGCTGACGCCGTCCGTGTGGATCATGAAAAAGGCGTTGAAGAGTCTACACACAACATGCCATCGCCATCGCCCAAAGCTTCACCGAAAACTAGTTTTTCGGATAAGGGGTTCTACGATAACTTTACCTCTCTTCCTGATGAACCAATGATCGATCAGATGGTTTTCGTCGCTGAACATTCTGGTGAAGATTCAAACAATGAGGTAAGTTGATTTATAGATCAATGCACCAAAGATTACGGCATCGAGTTCAAACCACTCGGCTACCAAGACAATTGTAAATGTCAAATTTACAACAAGTTGGATCAATCCCTGCAGTTTTTGACAACATGGATTATCAAGATATTAATCTAGAGCAATCCGATGAAGCATCCATGATTGATTTAGACTCCTCCTCTAACAGAGACTACCCCTAAGTAGTTTTCGCTATGGAAAATAGTGGTAATGATCTGGGTCATCATGATGACAACCCTGCAAATGGTCAGGGGTCCTCCAGTGCTAACAGTAGGCAATGGTCAACCTCAGGCAGGCATACCATCTCCTATTCTTATCGGGGCCTCGGTCATACAATCTTCCTATCATCAACAAGGGGCTAACCGCTTTAAATCTGTAACTACTAAGAGGATTCTCCTTCTACAATGGGGCCTCATGTGCCCTCTGAACATAGATCTAGCTACCTCATCTGATAAGGATTGGGAGAACTCGACGTCCGACTTAACAAAGGACTTCATCCTCCAGGCTGAGAACTCTCACAAGGCCCTAGCTAAAAATAGTGCTAATCGGGGTAGACTAAGTAATTCCCTGTCGTGAAACGCATCAAACCTGGAGAGGCGTTAGACCTTACTAGTCAAAGGTCATCCTATCAATGACATGCGTTAGGTCATCAAAAACTTGCGAAGACGCCCAGGGGCTTCTGAGGAGGCTTCTTCTACCCCTCATCGAACTAATCAGGAAACGTCCTGACATCGATCAATTTGGGGGCAATCTCCAATCACCGTGGGAAAAACTCTCGGGAGTGCTGGAACCAAGCAAGGTGCCATCTCCAAATTTACGAAACATAAGTAGGTTCCGCCCTGGGATGATCAAAAAATGCAATGGAAGCACAAATTCCATTGACTTTCTCCAGATCTATACCACGACCATCCAAGTGGTAGGTTAGGGACAAGAAGGTAGTGGCGAATTACCTCCCTATGGCCCTTGAAGGTGCAGCCAAGGACAATCTACTCGTGGAAGTAGCTTTGCAATGTATTCCGAGGTAACTTTCAGGGTACCTACGTTCGCTCTGGCACAAAAAATGATCTCCATTGTTTCGAGTAGATTGGGAACGAAACCTTGTGTGTGTTCGTGCGCTGCTTCAGCAATACCCGGAATACCATCCCCAAGATTAGTGACTACAATATCATCTAGGCATTCACTGAAGGGGTCAAAAGCCGGAGTTACCTTGAAGACATCGTGAGAAAGGAGCCTAAAATGGTTTAAGAGCTCATGCAGATCGTTGATAAGTCTACTAGGGCCGAGAATGCGCTCCTTTACGTTAAGGAAACGACTTTTTGCATCAAGCGTTCTCAACCTGAGCTCAGACGCGACAAGGTCTATAGCTAGAGCAAGAAGAACACCAAGGGAGGTAAGAGCAAGAAAGCTAAATCTGGCAAGGTTTTTGTAGATCTACCAGACGTCCACCATGACTAGCACTCTGATCCTTCCTATATCAGAAGCTGTTACACTAGGCTCTGGCAAATAAGACGGAAAGCCTTAGTGCGATTTCTACCAAACTGACAACCATAGCATCTATGAGTGCTGCCTTTGGAAAAAGTTGGTCAAGGCGGAGGTCGGAAATGTGGTTAAAGAAAAGAAGATCCAGGTCGTGATCCAAAGCAGGGACTCTGATTCAGATGGCAGTGAGGATGATATAGACACGAGAAGTTTCTAACTGAGCGAGAGGACAATCAACCACATGTTTGGTGGTTCCACATCATACGAGTCCAAGCGGCAATACAATAAGGTGGCCCGAGAAGTCCTAGCCACCATTACTAAGGGTCGTTATGCTGTGAAGTGGTTATATAACGAAATCTCCTTCAGCCAAGAAAACTTCCCTAATAACTTCGTACGGTCGGGATGTTTCTCAGAGCATATATCCATTCGAATTTCTATGGATTTTAGTTGAATTATTTGAATTTCTCTAGATTTTATTTGATCTCTTTTGCCCTTTATTTGAATTCGATTTGCTTTAGTTTGAATTTGAGAAAATCACAAAAATAGAAATAAAGAAGAAAGAAAACCTAAACCCTAATCCCAGGCCAACCCTTTGTCCCCTCGGCCTAGCCCGACCAAGCTGAACCGGCCTGCTCCTCCCTTCCCACCCCTCCTTTCTACTTGGGCCTTGGCCTCGGCCAAGCCAACACCACCAGCGCGCCCCAACCCACTAGCACCCGCAGCCGAATGCGCCCCACGTGATGCCGCCTTCGCTCCGAGCCGCTAACACGTGGGTCCCACCAGTCAAAGTCGTCTCCTACTTTGAGTTGGAGTCCGACGCCTTCACGAGCCACCGCCACGTTAATTCCACACCTCAACCAAGCCAAAGATCTTCTAGAAGCCAGCTGAATCAAGTCCCCATGATCCCCATTACCGGTTGCTGCCTTATCCCCAACAAATCCATGTTCAAATGAGGGAGTTCGACTTGCATTTGGCTGGTGCCACCCTAAACTCTAAACAAACTCATCCCAGTCCCCTCGAGC
Source organism: Phragmites australis (assembly GCF_958298935.1). Lineage (NCBI taxonomy): Eukaryota > Viridiplantae > Streptophyta > Magnoliopsida > Poales > Poaceae > Phragmites > Phragmites australis. The sequence goes on along the minus strand of NC_084936.1, from coordinate 11,731,891 downwards.
CTCCCCGCCTATAAATAGTCACCCCTACACCCTTCCTAGAGGTCGTCGGTTCTTTTCCCTAACTTGCCAATGTGTTTTCAACGCTGAAGAGCCCTCACACCGTAGCTCTATCACCCGTAGCCACCACCGCTCGCCACCAGGTCATTCTGGTATGTCCTCCATCCTAGCCGATCCTGTTGCCGAGTCGCCCGAGCTCCCGTGTATCTGTTCTGCCACTCGCTAGAGCTCCACGCTCATCGGAGCCCAATTCCGGCGAGAGTCCAGTTGTCCGCCGCCGTGCCGAAGTCACCGCCACCCTCTAGTTCATGGTGAGAGCATGCACTGAGTCCACCTCTCTCTAGTCACCGCGTCCATGCACCTGGTCCATTAACCGAAGTCATTAGATCTAGATCCAATGGTCCAAGTTAATCTGAATTTATTAATTTGTTTTATTTTTAAAATAATCATTAATATTTACTGCACGATAAACCCTCTCTGCTGATACAATAAATCAATGTTTTCAGCATAAAAATAAACCTGATAATTCTAAAATTCATTGTAATTTTGCTGAAAAGCCTCTGTTTAGTAAAACAATCATAACTTTTTTCGTTCTAACTCCTTTTCCCGCGATTCTTTCTAGATAGGTTTTGTCAGAGCTCTATCTTTCTAGATAGGTTTTGTCTTCTTTTGTTTTGTGTATTGTTCTTAGTGTGTTTGTTTTGTGTGATTCACTGATAATTGTGTGATTAGACAACAACGCCCCGGATTAGTTTGAGAAAGGTAAAGACCAGGAGCTAGAGTATACTGAGTAACTGCAAGGAGAAGTTAAGTGTCCTTGATCATTTTGTACCTATGTTTTTTTATTTGTTTTGTTTTACAAATTGCATGCGGTGTCTTTTAGTATGATAGGTAGTCACCTATGTTAGAGTTTGCCCTAGTTTTTCTTTACATCCCTTGAAGCCTAAGTGGTAGATGTATGAGTCCCTTGGGTAGATTTTCTTAGCCATGCTATTAGCATGTTGGGAAGTGTCATTTACAGGATTAGTCGACATGTGTAGTGTTGATAGTATATTTTATATAGTAACATGGAACCATAGGACTTGGGCAAGGAGATGGCTTGATAATGGTGGTTCATGTGGTATGCTTGTGGATACGTTCTAAGCAAAGGTGTTAGGTTTTGCTGGTTATTTCCCTATTGGATAGTCTTTGCCTAATATATAAGGACCTGTTCGTGGAGCGACAACCCAATAAATACTATACCAACCATGAGCTCAATATTGTTAAGGCTTAGCATGTTGATTAGATACCTGGCTCATATCCGTTGGGGTACTAGGACCTATAATGGACCATGCTTCGTAGTAATCTCCTAGCGGTACACCACTGTCGTGTGTTAAGTGTTCCATGAACATGGCAACATGGAAATCTTTTTGGACTTTCTGCAATATGGACCCCATTCCCGATGTCTATGAGAGTGATGGTCTTCACGCTGGACACCTTCCTTGCTTATTATGGGGAATACGTTTTGGACTTGGACATAAGCATAAGCCAGTCTACAGTGGAGTTACGAAGCAACACTCTGGATATGTAGAGTGGAAGGTTGAAGTCACTATCTATGACTATGAGTGATGCCAAGATGAAGGTTTGGATGTTCATCGATTTGTGGTCATTCACTCAGCAATGTCCCTGAGAGCAACCTTCACCGCCGGCGTTTGAGATGCAGCACGTCAAGCCATATCCCATGTTTGAGATCAATACAATAGCAAGATGGTAAACTCTCATTATGCATACTTTCCCCAAAGAACTCATGAAAGTGATGAACCGTTCGTGAAGCACCCTATTGAAGAAAGCCCAAATCTACATGAGCAAGTGGCGCTCACTATGGCCTTGGAGGATGAGCTGGACTGTGCCCTATGGGAATTGGGAGATGTTTGTCAATGCCTCACTTTTGTCACTTCAATTCTCGAGGATGAGCATCGTGTCAGCCAAGAAGAACCTAAAGAAGAAGCCCTGTCTATCCACTCACCACCGCGCAAGAGAACCTGCCTCAATGCCCTCGCCATAGAAGAATAAGAAGGATCAGCCGATTCCTTCTAAGGATCTCGTACTAGAGAGGGGTCCCAGTAGTAGAGTCTTTTAGTAGAATCATTCATCTAGGTCGAGTGTCGATGTAACCGTTAAGGATAATATTGATAGTGTGAGAATTGTTATGGTGCTAAGTGTGTGATTTGGATTTTTTGTTTGAGTGTCGATGTGAGCTGTGGAATGCTTTGGCACCTTGTCCACAGACACATCTTTAATATCTATATAATGCAATATAGTTGGGTTCCTTTAGTTAAATTCTTTCCAGTCTCGCTTATCTACTCTTATCTTTCTTTTCAACCCCAATCAGATGGTTAACACAACAAGGAGCACCAGTAATAATGAGGATGCAACAGCAACCAGAATTCACCCCCGCCTCTTCGAATGACCCTGGAACAACAGATATGGTTATGCAAACTCAGATCTTGCAAGCTTTAGCTCAAACCATGGTGCAGATGCAGCAGCAACAACCAATTCATGTTCCTCAACCCCACCAACCATCAAGACTTGGAGAATTCAAGAGAACTCAGCCCCTAGTCTTCAGTCATGCAGCAGCTACAAGTCGTACAGTGCACTAGCAGAGAGAGATGGTTCTCTATGCTTCACACCAACTCATCGGTCAAGCTTTGGACTGGTGAGAAGTATATTGTGCCGCGTGTGATAACCCATCAGCTATCACTTGGATGGAGTTAAAAACCAATTTATACACTCACCATGTGCCATCAGGAGATGTTAATCTTAAGAAGAAAGAATTTATGAGCTTGAAGCAAGGATCAATGACTGTAAGGGAGTATGTGACAGTTTACTCAATTATCTAGGTATGCACCAGGCGAAGTGGACATGAATGAAAAGAAGCAGGAACATTTTCCGGAAGGTATGAATGATGCTATAGAATATGCCCTACATCCTCAAGAGGTTGTCAATTTCCAAGTATGGTGAATAGAGCTTTAGTGGTTGAACACAAGCGCCGTCAGCTAGGTGAGAAGAAAAGGTAAGTGTCATTTCAAGGACAAGGAAGGAACACACATCCCTGCATGACAACTCAAACTCCTCCACAAGGTCCTATGTTCCACTCCAACAATTAGTACAGGACCCAAACTCAAGCACCTATGCAGCGTTCCAATTATCAAACATCTCGTTCAACCGCACTAGCCACTCCTCAAGTCAAGAATAGCCCAGCCACTCTCGACTCAGGCAAAGGATGTTTCCATTATGGAGAGCTAGAACACTATGTGAATCGGTGTCCTCAGAAGAATCTAAATCTGGCCAAGACCAACACCCCAAAGCTTACTCGGTCCTAACCCCAAGCACGTAATGGAAATCAGACCCCTGTTCAGAACGACCGTGGATAGCAGAACTTCGTCCAAGGGAAGGTCAACCATGTCACTGCAGAAGAAGCTCAAGATGCTTAGGATGTGGTGTACGGTATGTTCCTTGTCAACTCTCAGCCCACATCAGCTTTATTTGATTCCGGAGCTTCGCATTCCTTTATAACTACTCAATATATTGCAAAAAATGATTTGCCTATGGTCATGATGAAACAACCTATACTTATTAGCTCCCCCGGAGGAGATCTGAAAGCACAATATATGTGTCATAGAATGAGTCTTAAAATAAAGGGTTAGACTTTCAATCAAATCTTATAGTCTTGGAATCTAAGGGCATAGATGTCATCCCTGGAATGGATTGGTTAGCCAAGTTTGATGGAGTAATAGAGTGTGCTAGAAGAGCAGTGCACCTGACCAATAGAGATGGAACCAAAGTTGAGTTCGTAGCTACTGTTCCAGCAGTAGAAGAGCGTTCTCTCAATTTACTTGAAGGTACACCCATTGATGAGATCAGAGTGGTTCGTGAGTTTTCAGACTCCTTCCCCAATGAATTGCTAGGTATACCACTAGATCGAGATATTGAGTTTGTTATTGAATTGGTACTCAGTACAACCCCCATAACTAAAATGCTATATTGAATGTCCGCTAACGATATAGCTGAGTTAAAGAAGAAAATTCAAGAGTTATTAGGTAAAGGTTTTATTAGACCAAGTGTGTCACCTTAGGGAGCCCTAGTTCTTTTTGCGGATAAGAAGGATGGTACTTGAAGAATGTTTGTAGATTAAGGCAATAAAGTTGTTTAGTTTAAGTCTTTATGTAAGAGTTGAACGGTTGTAAGTTAAAGTATTGGTACTGTTATCTTCACCTGTGATGTCCTTATGTGTATTAAACTTCCTAGACACACATAAGCCGCACTTGGTTCTTCTCCTGCTAACAGTGTATACACATCCAAATATACACATTGAGATAACTCATAACACCATGCAAACAAGGTAGTACACATCCAGATATCCACATTGAGATATCCACATTGTAGGGACCAAAGTCAGGAGATATCCACATGTACATAATCAAAACGTACAACAGCGCAAGTCCATATCAAGAATGGAAGTACAAATTACTTAAGTAGAAAGTGCAACCACAAATTACACAAGTCAATGATCTGCCTTCCTACAATGGAACTTGCCTTTCGAAGAGAAGATTTATATCATTATGAATGAGGCGATCTGTTCTAGAATGCTGAAGAGTGCAAACTCCTCGATGTTGCCATCTAGTATGTTGAATTCCTGCTAAATGAAAAGAGTAATGGAAAAATATGCAATTAGATTGAACAAAATCATTTTATTATCAGATATTAAATGAATGAAAGTATCTATGAAAAGATTATACGCAATTATCTTACATCTGGGGATTTCATATCCTTTGCTGCCATGGCTAGCAGCATGTGATGCGCAACGTAGAAGCCATCGGTATTGCCTGGTGGTTGTTGGAGAGAAAAGAAATGGTTAGTTCGAAAGAAAAAGATGTAGTAGTAGAGTATTACAAATTTGTTTGCTGACACTTGCCGTGAAGGCTGTCTTATGTGTCACTATGCGCGGCTCAATCGGATCATACTTTGGATCACATCACATATACATGTCAAAAGCCCTACATGCAAAGAGGAATCCATTATCCAACATTTGGAAAAAGTTTAAAATGTTTAATATGTGATCTAAGTCATGAAGAACTTACTCATCGATGATTTGTTTGACCTATAGTCACGTACTCCCTGTTCGCCTTTACGTCCTACTACCAGTTTTGATGAATCGAGGTACCAGACCAAGTTCCATTTGAGTGCAATGGCCACCAGGTAGTCTTTCTTCGAAAGTGGCTCATTGCCTTAGCCACATAACCCACAACAAATTTCCTTTCTATTTCCATCACAGAAATCGTCATAATTTTGGGGTCAAGGAATTCGAAGGGCTCCTTCTTTCTCCTTTCTTGCACTAAGTGTCTACAGATAAGAATTTAGGTAGGTTGGAGAATTAGTGGTAATAATTAGAACGTCCAGTTTAAATGACTTATAATGTCCAGCATCACAATAACCCCACGTCCAGTCCATCGAGGTTGAAGAGGTCATACAAGTCGTTGAAGTCCACACTGAAGTAGCCGTCACCATTCAAGAAGTGATGATTTTGGTACTGGACGACAATAGAACTCTTATTCGCTTTACAACCTTGCAGGTAGTAATTATGCAACTCAACATAAGGTTATCCCACCTTCCGCAGTGGATCTTCTGTTAGCAAGGGCTTCCCAAGCTGGAATTTTGGGTTATCCTTAGTCCAAGCTGCTCCTATCACGCGCTTCTCGGCGCTTGAGTACTTACTAGAGGACTTGGACTTCTTCGGCAGCTGCTTCTTGGACCTTGGATTAGACTTCTTCTTCTTCTCTGGGTTGCCCTCAAGTTCCATAGTTGGAGATGGCAGAGTGGGCAAAGGCGATGCAGCTGGCTTATCTTGAGCTCAGGTTGGGGTAGGGAACTTAGTGCACTTGAACGTCTAGGCGGATCACTCCTAGATGGTTCTATGTGCACCAAGATGTCCCCCTCTTCCATTGGATCCTTTGAAGACGAGCTTCACCTAGTTTTTGGATCTCATCATTAGGGGGGATGGACAAATCTGTATCCACGGCATTGGCATGGACAAAATCCACAAAGACACGACATAACCGGGACGTATAGGGACTATATGTAACACCTAGACCTCTGGATGCACATAACATTTTGCAACCTCAATTTTGTAACCACTAGGTCTTATGAGGAGCGAGCATGGTGTGGACTCATCAAGAAGGTCTATAGTATCCGGGTCCATGGATGGAGAGAAGACATGTTGTTCGACCTCGCTAGAGGCTTGACTACTCCTGCATCAAGCAATAGGGCTATCACCCGTTGGTGCACTAGGAATTATGACTCCCTATGAAGCAAACCTTTACATGACGTCTTGACAAATGCTCTCCATGATTGATTGAGTCAATGCTTGCACATCGATTGCACCCGACCTCTTCCTCCTTTTGTACATCCCGATGTGATCGGGGAAGCCTAACTTCCATCCCTGGGAACTGGACGCGCCTCGCATGCGACCTAGGAGCTTGGGGTTTCTCAGCGCAGTGGAGAGGTCATCATGTTCCTTGACCCCAGTGAATGAACCTTCGGTGGATTGGGGACCCCAGTGAATGAACCTTCGGTGGATTGGGTTGCTATTTCTTACACCTTTTTAGTGACTGACTCGGTTCACTGGATTTGAAGGCGATTCCTACACTATCTGAGAGCTTACCCCTTTCTCGCAAATATGATTGTGATCGTCCCAAAAATTGCAACCAAGGATTCTCGCGGCCTTCATTTGCTAACTTTTCATCCTTCACTTGGCATTTCTCACTTTCCCCATGTACCCGCCTGTACCCAGGTTGTGGTTCTACTTGTTCTTTGCCCGAAGCTGCTTCTTTGCTGAACTCTTCGTTTGGAACGCCTTTGAGATCTTCAACCCCACAAAAGCTTCCCAATCCTCCTCCCTTTTCTTATATGGGTACTTGCTCATGGGCTCCAACCCTTTTTCCATATACTCGTTCCTAAGCTTGCTTTTGTGGCTTCTCCAAAGTTTGGCGATCATTTTATAGCAGCCTACAACCCTTCGCCTTCTTGTTCTCCAGGAACTCTAGAAATGTATTGACTCCATCATCGAACAAGGCGTTCTGTTGAGCCACAGTGAGGTCATCGAACTTCAGAAAGGTCAATGGCACCCTCTCCCAAGCATTAAAGCATGCGAGATTCCGCAACCTCTGCAGGGCCTTCTTCTCCATAGCAACGCCATCATCATCGATTTCCGTGACGATAATCTTGTCCGTCGGCCACTTTGGTTGTTCCCTTGGCCTTTGTACTGTTGCTACATTGGGACCTGGTTGCTCAAACATTTGACTGCAAGCTTGTCTATGAGCTTCCTCTAGACAACCACACCTTCAAAAGACAGAGTGGAAGGCTATATATAGCTCAACCCTGCAAACTAGTCGTTGCACCAACTGCTCAACTTTTTTGTATACACCGGATGATCCGATGTCGACAGATTGAACTCTTCGAACCATCCAACACGTACATCCTTCAAAACTAGCCGTTGGATATCCACTCGAACCCAATGTGAACACTGGATGTTTCAACGTGTTCACCACTCAATCATGGAACCAATCGGTATGCATATCTTCTTCTGCCTATCAAGCCATTTCTTCTCTGCATAAAACACTTCGACGTGTAAAACTTCACAGCGCCGGACCATCCGGCGTGTAGTCTATTCAACTTCTTTCTCTGGAAATACTCCTGGGTGTAGGGTCTTCATGCTCGAGACCTTTCGATGTGTTAAACTCCATTCTTCAATAGTTGCAACCTTCTCTGCAACAAATGCTCTGATGTGTATACCCTTCATAGCACTGGACCATCCGGCATTAACAATTTTCCTAGGACTTCTCCAGTTCAATCAATCTTTTGTCCCGGCTGCAGCAGCTTCTTCAAGTATTGCATCCATGAGACCTACTAAAGCATATAGTCGACAAACATGTTAGTCTCATTGACTATGTTATCATTAATCACCAAAATCACATTGCATGCCCTAAGAGGGCCATGTTCGCTACAATCTCTCTCTTTTTGGTGATTGATGACAACACAACCAAAACTGGTGGCAAATAAAGGATACCAACTGTAAACGGCACAAATATAGCAATAATTTGTAAAAATAACAATACCTTACCACTTTGCTTAGATGCATGGTAAGAACAACTAAAGATACCAATTGCAAGGAAACTTGTCCTAGTACTTACCTATACTTTGTCCCCCTTTCCTGTGGCTCCTCTTTCTCCATCACCATCTTCCTTGATCGACCCATGCAAGAGCTTCTCTTCTCCCCCTTTGTTGACTTTGGCATCTCTAGTCATCTTGCTTCCTTGCTTGATCTCCCCTAGACATGCCATGTTGCTTATCATGCTTTTCAACAATCTTAAAAAGGCTATAAACATATGTTGAACTCAAGGGAAAACGTTAGGCCGCTTTGGAGAGAGCTTCTTAAATCATGATCCAATAAAATGATACCAATTGTAGAAAACCAATGTTTAATATAAGATATCAACTATAGAAATGCAATTTTAAAGGATTATGTTGATACCAAATGAAGTTAAACATAATGGATCACAATTCATGATACTCACATAATATAATCTAAACTGCCCCTATATGGTGTGCATATATACGATGAGAAACATATGCACCAGTATATAATATGTAGTGATAGAAAGTTTAAGCCATATTATGCATGAAGATAGCTTAAATAAACAAATGATTTGATAATAATACCAATTGAAGCCTTTCAGTATTACATACCTTCGGGGACTTGTAGATTTCTTCATTAGACTACACAAGATAATACTTGAAAGACATGTTAGTCTCAAAATCAAACCCCATAGGATATATTTCCCCTAAATGTGTGCATACAAGTGTTAAATACTTGTGAGAGACATGCACTCATTGATAACAATGTGTGCATACAATATAGGTTCATTAATGGCATATAATAGACACCAAAAGTAAAACTAGGGCCATATAAAGAGACTACAACTGATAAACAATGTAGGTTGCTCATGGGTTAGAAAGAAGAACAAATAACCTACAATATGATAAACCTACATTAGACACAACAATAAATTGAAATATGCATATGCAATCCTAGACAAGGCTAAGGTATACATCAATTAAAAAGATTTTGCATCTAGTACCATTACCTCATTTACCTTTAGATGGGGATTTAAGTATATGATGATCAAGCTCTTCATCAATGCACTCAATCTTGTACACTTATCTTCTTTACTTAAAACTTCTCTTCATCTTGTGAGCCAAGTCTCCAAATTCCCAATATCGACTTGGGGCCTTCAAGTCTTCTTTGGAACCCAAACTAATTGGGACCTATTCATATTGGTGATGACTTTCTTAGGTACCCAAATGGGTGGGTTCCACCTCCAGTCCTTTCTCTCAACCATATGTGTACTACTTTGCTATTGTCCTTCTTCTTGAGCTTGTAGTGATTGATATTGATCTTGATCTTGTAGTTGGGCTTGGTGTAGAGGTTAGAGGTCTTGTTGGAGTGATTCATCATCATGTTCTTCTCCTTGGTCTCCTTCTTAACTTTCTTACATTGGAAAGACTTGTGGCCTTCTTGATGGCACTTGAAGCATGTCACAGCGGATCCCTCCATAAGCTTGTTCACCATGTTTTCACTGTTATATTACGGAGGTTGGATATGTTAGTTGCTCTTTAATCTTGTCAAGTCATTCTTAAGATTCTCCACTTCTTGTTTGAGCTCATCACTGACAGGTGTGCAATGAGATTATTAGATGGTTCTACAACAACATTCTCAATACATATCTCATTGCAGTGGGGCGAGCTAGATAAATCAATCAAATTATCACAACAAGTGAAAGAATCTACCTTAGGATTGAAATTAAAGAGAGAGTTAGATTGCTTCAAAGGGATTTTAGATTGAGATTCAATGCACTTATGTTTTGCCTTAAGCTCATCATACTGATGTTTATCAATTCAAATTTACTCAATAATTATTTATAATTAGACACAATGAATATCATTAAGAGCATCGAATTTGTTTAGTTCTTTGTTTCTTTAATGCCCTTTGTTGCTCATTAATCAGATCACGAAGTTCTTTTTTGGAGAGAGAATCCTCATCGGATTCATCATCACTTACTTTGCTTTCCGTACCTTTGGCTACAAGGCACTTGTTTGATGACTTGCGTGATGATGACCTTGAGGAAGAGCTTCTCTTAGAGGAGTGGATAGTGAAGCTCTCATCACTTGAGCTTAAATCATTTTCACTCATCCATCTTTCTATGCATATAAATGCTTTGCCTCTTCCCCTTATCTCCCTCTTATTGATTTTGATGTTCTTCTCCTTCTTGATATGATCAATTATGTTGATCAAGTTCTTCATAGAGATTGGATGATTGATTTTGGTGTTGATCTTCTTGAGGTTCTTCTCCACTTGTGAGATGATTTGGCAACCTTGGGATCTTTATCTTCATCACTTGAGATATTTTTCTCATCTTCTTCATCGCTCTCTTCATACGAATCGAATTCGTATATTTTGTTCCAACCCATTAAGTGTGTGACATATTATGTTCATGTACAAATGGCTACGACTCAGAATCCCTTTCCAAACCGAAATCAATAGTGGTGCCTAGCAAGACATGTTGACTTTCGAGTATACATAAAGATCATATCTGCTGAACCTTGATATACACATGCACTAGTCCCTTTACTGCAAGATACCAGTCGATCTCAAGGAGAGGTATGTGCCACCCTTGTAATAGCTCGACCATTCACTCAATCAAGTAGTGGATTCAGTATGATTAACTTTTTAATCATATTGGAATGGACATGCACTTTCTTAATCCAACTACCTCGAGAGGCCCAAAGATATCTCTCTCGTTATCAAGGAGGGGAAAATTCCATCTTGATCACTCACACCCCACGACATGTTTCATGATTAAACCAAAAGCTACCTTTATGACTACCCGGTTACGGAGTAGCGTTTGGTAGCTCCAAAGTATGTCACTACACATTCTAGGAATCAATGATGATCTCAAGTCTAAGGATCCTACAGGTACACCATTAGAGATAACAACTGATGGCACATTATAAATAACAAACCCAGAAGTATCTCATAGTGGGTCTATTCAACATCATGTTCTCTAACATGAATGCCACATTATTCATTTGGTATCTCTATACCTATGATCCGTGAAAAAACATGATCATTAATCAATACATGTGCTGATCTTATGAATTACCATGAGATATGTGACCAGGGATCAAATTAGAATAACATCTTAATATAAACAAAGAGTTCTACGAATAATTCACATACTTGCTAATCAATGTAAATGATAGTTATTCTTGGAACAACACATTATTCAGAAGTACATGAACATAGACGTGTGATACAATCATCTCTATGATTGCCTTAGGGCATATCACCTTCAGATGTACAACCTCCTATCCATACGTAGTCGATAGGGAGTCCTTCTTGTCGCCCAAGTAGATAAATCTGTTATGGATACAAGTCTTCTCGAGTTGGATAAGCAATTGAGGACTTCTTAGTATACACCTTCTAGATTCCGGGAGTATCAGATACCGCAGATTTGGTTTTGTAATATCCAGAGTTGTTAAGTATGCACATGATATACCCTGTCCGTATATGGTATACCTTTTATGCGTATATACCCCATAGTTAAATATTCAACAGGTGATATGTGAGGTACTCATGTTACCGAATGGACTCATGTCATCTATGCTTATATCAAACCTAATATTTCTTAATTCTTTAGGACCCAACCAAATATGAAATTAATGGTTCACCACTGAGTTGAATCTGCACCGTGCCATATCATTAAGTCCTTACGATCCTCTTTGTGCCACCACAGCAATCGGGACTCCTATTCGTTCACGAACAGATGCTTCAAACAAGGAATTATAGGAAAATACCACATCACCTTCCTAGGAGGCCCTTTCCTTTTGTTGCCTATCTCCATGTTGCAACCGTCATTTCAACACTTGTATCGATGGGTTTCACAAACAAGGCATTGATCCAGATCTGTATACTCTCCACGAAACAGGACACAATCCTCCTTACATGCATGTATTTTTCTATTTCCAATCCCAAAGGACAAATTATCTTCTACGCATCGTAGAAGGCCTTGGACACCTTGTACCCCTCTGGTAGCATGTCCCTTAGTAGATGCAACAATGCTTTGAAACTCCTATCAGACCAATGATGGTTGCCTTCAATTGTAGAAGCGTAAGCACTACAAACTACAGCATGTATTTCTTCTTATAGCCAGGATAAAATGGTGTCTTCGGTTCTTGCACCAGTTCCTGGAATTTGGCAAACTCACCATCCTATACTTGTCGTGCCCCTTAGCACCGCGCACCATTTAGTCCACATTCTCCATCAAATCACCGGCTGCTGGGAGTCCTTGATCCATACTGTCATCCGGGAGGACCTAATCTACTTCCCCTTCGTTAAGGCCTTTCTCACTGTATTTGTTCCAAATGTGATATCTCTCTTTGAATCCACATCTTAACAAGTGATCGTACACATTGTCAGGTTTTGGGAACTTCTTATTCTTGCAATCACAGCATGGACACAACATTATCGTTTTACCCCAACCTTCCATATCCGCCACCACATGGCAATCAAGGTACATCTAACTTCGGTCCACCATCTACAAATTGAAAAAATATACATTGTTAATAGAAATGATAGAGTAGCTAGAATAAGTATAAAAATTCTTACTCGATTTAACTAAATTAAGTGTGTGTGTGTGTGTGTGTGTGTGTGTGTGTGTGTGTGTGTGTGTTCTAGTGAGATTCAAGCGAACAATTAACATCCAAATATGATACATGTTATTTATGGTGAATGATCCTGGCCAATTTCTACATAGGCAAAGATTGGTCCTAATCCCATTCAAGGATATATGGCCCGAGTAGGTTTCTATGCTCTTGTATGGTTCTAGATAAAATTTCAGCAGCACCTCCCCGTTTTTCTCCAAATACACATCTCAACAATGAGCCAAGAGGTTGTGTATCCAGATAACAACAGGGAGATGCCACCGAAATTCAATCTGAAACCATACAAGACCACAAAAACCCTACTATTCGGGCCATATATCCTCGAACTATCCAAAGTTCATAGACAATTCGGGAGCATCTTCTTATATATATAACGAGTTGTCAAGTCATATTTATAATCAAACACTCCCGAACGGGAGACATAGGTTATCCATGTACGTAATTCACTTTTATGGATACAATTGACATAATTGTGACATATGCATATGAAGATGTGGGAGAAGGACAAATTGTGAACACCAACTCAAACCTAGAATCTAGCAAATAGGAGTAAGAGGAGGAGGAAAGGGGGGATGAAAACCTTCACAGGCCAAGGGGGACAAATCCACATGTATCAAGATTTAGGAGGAGTAAAATTGTTGATTCTAACTCAGACCCTCTAATCCACCATACATATATGAGCAAGAGGAGGAGGAGAGGGGAGGCAAACCTTCAAATGCCAAGGGACAATCCCAACTTCAAAACACCAATATTTGATTGGTCCTCAGTAGAATCATAAAAAAATTGCCCCTTTGTTGAGCAGCTAGCGGATAGACATTATCTGGCCGTGCTGCTCAGCGCAGGAGATAATAGTAAACATCACTCATTAGTGACGGGTGTCATTATCACCCGAGGCTAGGGTTTCACATTAGTCCCTAATGACTTCCACATTAGTGACAGGTGTCCTCATTTACCATCACTAATCAGTGGCCCCAGCAGTGAACCGCCCGTGGCTACATTTAGTGACGTGTACCCTCATAACCCGTCACTACTATTTTTAGTGATGGATCATTACCTCTCCGTCACTAATGACCCCTTATTATTGATGGGTCTTGGTTGGGTCCCAACCCAGCCCACATATAGCGCATTAGTGACGTGTACTAAGGAGCCGTCACTAATGATGTGCCTTCTTTTCTGGTTTCTTAGTAATGTCTCTATTCTTCAACAAGTTCATTAGATCGACGGTTTATCAATCATCGACAGTTGGCGCTATCTGTGGGAATCATAACAAAAGGCATTGAAGAGTCTACACGCGACATGTCGTTGACATCACCCAAAGCTTCACCAAAAACTGGTTTTTGAGATGAGGGATTCTATGAAACTTTACCTCTCTTACCGACGAACCGGTGATTGATCGGTTGGATTTCAGTGATGAACTTTCTGGTGACGATTCAAGCAATGAGATAAGTCGGCTTATGGATCAATACTCAAAAGATAACAACATCGAGTTCGAACCACTTGGTTGCCAACATAACTGTGAATGTCCGATTGACAATAAGTTGGGATCAATCCCCACAACTTCTGACTACATGGATTGTCAAGGTACCAATCTGGAGTAATCCGATGAAGCATCCATGATGGATCTAGACACCTCCTCTAGAGATGATTACCCCTGAGAGGTTTTCACTATCAAAAATGGGAGTGATGATCTGGGTCATCATGACGATGACCCTGCAAACAATCGAGGCCTTCTGACCCTAGCAACAAGTAATGGTCAACCTCATGCGGGCACACCACCTCCGAACCTTATCGGGGCCCATTCATACAGTCTCCTAATTATCTACAGGGGGCTGACCACTTTAAATCTGCAATTGTTAAGAGAATCCTCCTTCTACAAGAGGCCCTCATGCGCCCTCCAACCACAGATCAGGCTACCCTAACCAGAAAGGATTCGGTGAACTCGATGGTTGACTTAACAAAGGAGATCATGCTTTTAGCTTGAGAACTCCCATCTGACCCTTGCTGGAAATAGTACCAATCGAGGCTGACCAAACAATCTCCCGTCACGAGACATGTTAGACTCGGAAAGGCGTAACCCTAGGAACAAGGCTTCCTGGGATGACAATAGGGCAAATAACCGCCGTCAGACTTCACCAGCCAAGGGATATCTGATTAATGACCAAGGTCAGGACATCGACAACCAGCAAAGATGCTTTGGGGCTTCTCAGGAGGCTTCTTCTACCACTCATCGGTCTAATAGGGAGATGTCCCGACATCAATCAAATTGGGACCAATCTCTGATCGCCATGGAAAAGTCTCTCAAGGGAGCTGGAACGAAGTAAGGCACCATTAACTATTGCCTGGCCTTCTCTCCAGACCTACAGAATGTAAGTTGGCTAACAAGGTTCCGCCCCAGGATGATTGAGAAATACAATGGAAGCATAAATTCCGTTGAGTTTCTCTAGATCTACTACCATCCAAGCAGCTGGCGGGGACGAGAAGGTAATGGCGAATGACCTCCCCATGACCCTTGAAGGAGCAGCTAGGACATGGCTAACCAATCTATTGCCAGGGTAATCTACTCGTGGGAGCAGCTCTGCGACGTGTTTCGAGTTAACTTCCAGGGTACGTACGTTCGTCCTAGCATGAAGAATGATCTTCACCACTGTGAACAGATGGCGAACAAAACCTTACGTGAGTTCGTGTGCCACTTCAGCAATTCCCGGAACACCATCCCCAAGACCAGCGACTACGATGTCATCCAGGCGTTCACTCAAGGGGTTAAGAGCCAGTGTTTCATGGAAGACATCGCCAGAAAAGAACCCAAAATGGTTAAGGAGCTCATGCAGATTATCGATAATTTTGCTTGGGCCGAGGATGCACTCCTCTACATTAATGAAAAGACTCAGGGTATCAAATATCCAAAACCCAGGCTCAGCAGTTACAAGGTCTAGAGAAAGCGCAATAAGAACACCAAGGGAGTTAAGGGCAAGAAAGCTAAATTCGATGAAGTTTTTGCAGATCTGCCTGATGTTCGTTCTAACTAGTGTTCTGATCCGTCCCGATGTAGAAGTTTTACGCTAGGCTCCAGCAAATGAGATGAGAATCCTTGGTGCAACTTCCACCAAACCGACAACGTAGCATGTACGAGTACCACCTCTAAACAAAGTTGGTCAAGGCGAAAGTCAAAAAGCGGCTAAGGGAAAGAAGGTCTAGGTAGCGACCCAAAGCAGGGACTCCAACTTGGATGGCAGTGACGATGATTCAAACCAGTTGTCTTTCCAGCCGGGTGTAAGGACGATCAACCATATGTTTTGTGGCTCCGCGTCCTACAAGTCCAAACGGCAATATTAGATGGTGGCTCGAGAAGTCCTAGCCGTCATCCCCAAGGGTCATCAAGCTATGAAGTGTTTAGACACCGAAATCTCCTTCGCCAAGAAGACTGCCTTGTACGACCAGGTCGCCTCCCGATAGTAGTAGAGCCTACGATAAACAACTACAGAGTTACCCGAGACTGTATCAATGGAGGGAGTTCCCTCAACATACTCTTCGCTAATGCACTCAGAAGAATGTAGATCTCTCGGTCTGTTGTCAAGTTGTTTACTCAAGCCTTCCATGGTATAGTACTTGGGTCTTCGGTCACCCCATCTGCAAAATATCACTACCTGTTACCTTCAGAAAGCATGACAATTTCTGGACAGAGAAAATTTTGTTTGACGTGGTTACTTTCGAGACGGCATACAATACTATCTTAGAAAGACCCTGATGCGTGCTTGCCTCATCTTCCAAAGGTATTATGATAAGTTGATCAATGGAGTTTCGCTATTGATGATCCTAAGGCTCCGACCAAAACAGACGAGAACCCTCACAACCATTACACCACTCCTCCGTGGTTATCAACCATGCCAAGACACGGTTAACTTCGCCAAGAAGGCTTTTCCTGCAAGCGAATCGAGAACACAAGCAAGAACAGGTAGAAGTAATCTGAATATTGCTAATTACTAATGAAGTACTCGAGTTGGGGTTCAATAAACCGATAAACGATGAAATTTTCGAAAACAGAATAATCTAAGCTAAACCTAAGCCTAAACTATGATGGCTACTGTATATTTATAGGGGGACGTGAGGAGGTTGACCTAGGGTTGTGCAGTCATGGAAAGAGGCGTACACAGCCTGGACTCCGACCCCGACACGATTACAAGACCCAACAGGGTCCAAAACGGTGATGCGGCACCTTATTCCTTCGATTCTGACTACACTATAAGGAATATTTAGTCAAGCTTGAAAGGGCTCGTCGTAGGCTTTCCAGAATATTCAAGATCGCCTAATACGGACTTCGTATGAGAGAGTTATGCCATTTTACTATCGTGTTGTCCTGAGACTCGACCACGACCACGACTTTGACCACCATCACGACTTCGACCACGACCACGACTAGAGCTCAGCCTCTAGTCCGAGTAGACTTGGCCTTCGAGAGGTGATGTTCGGGTAAGGTTGTGGTGCTTCTCCCACGTTCCCAAGCAATAAAATATCACAAGAATTTAGTAGTAATCCATCCAAGAAAGCATGAACATCGAGAAACGTGTTCACCTGGTGGTCTAATTGTTGTGCACGTGCTCTTATAATTGGACCTTGTATGGTTTGAGGAATATTAGTAGTATTGATCGTATCTGAAGGAGCCATGGGCATATCAAAGCATAGTTTGGCAGCTCGTTATCGTAAATTTCAGCAAGGTCAAATTTGGTGGCAAGCATAACACAACATTTCAATTTAATTCCATCGGACTTAGAAGTTGTTGTTGCTTTCTCCTTTTTGGGTGGAAAAACCTTTTTCGCTATTTGCTGATTTTCATATTCATTCTCAAACTCTTTTTCTCTTATTTTTAGCTATCTCTTGTTCACAATTCATAATTTCAGCAGGGGTTAAAGGTAGAAAAATTATTTTCTTTCCTTTATTCATACGAGTGTACTTATTACTTCTACCATAATGTGTTGCATCAGTATCAAACTCTCATGGTCATCCTAGCAAAAGAGAGCATGCTTGCATGGGAACTACATCGAAATCAGCACAATCATGTTATGAACCAATAGAAAAATGCACCCTAGTTGTTTGCATTTATTTGGTGTTAAGGTAGTAGCTGTGAATAGCCGTCAACTACCCAGAAAGGGTAGAAGAATGGGACCTATTCTGGGACATACAATGCATTACAGACGTATGATCATTACCGTTCAACCGGGTTATTCTATTCCACTTCTAGATAGAGAAAAGAACTAAAGGAGAATACTTAATAATATGGCGAAACATTTATACAAAACACCTATCCCGAGCACACACAAGGGAACCGTAGATAGGCAATTGAAATCCAATCCACGAAATAAATTGATCCATGGACGACACCGTTGTGGTAAAGGTCGTAATGCCAGAGGAATCATTACCACAAGACATAGAGGGGGAGGTCATAAGCGCCTATAACGTAAAATCGATTTTCAACAGAATCAAAAAGACATATCTGGTAGAATCGTAACCATAGAATATGACCCTAATTGAAATGCATACATTTATATCATACACTATGGGGATGGTGACAACTGATATATTTTACATCCCGGAGGGTCTATAATTGGAGATACTATTGTTTCTAGTACAAAAGTTCCTATATCAATGGGAAATTCCCTACCTTTGCGTGCGGTTTGAACTATTGATTTATGTAATTGGAAGTAACCAATTAGGTTTACGACGAAACCAAGAAATCGATCACTGATCCAATTTGACTACCTCTACGGGGTAGACCTCAACAGAAAATTGTTGAGTAACAGCAACAAGTGGTTGAGTTCAGTA
This sequence comes from Phragmites australis, assembly GCF_958298935.1. Taxonomy (NCBI): domain Eukaryota; kingdom Viridiplantae; phylum Streptophyta; class Magnoliopsida; order Poales; family Poaceae; genus Phragmites; species Phragmites australis. Next base: position 11,713,258 of record NC_084936.1, on the reverse strand, counting down.
GTTCCTCAGAAAATTATTGACTCTAGAGATACGGTAATATGGAGAAGATAAAATTGTTTGAAGCACGCATAGAACCGGAAGCGCTCCTTGTTTCAAAGAGAGTAGGACGGGTTATTCACATTTAATTTGATGGTTAGAGGCAAATTGAAATATAACCAGTGGTAATTAAGACTTCCGGGCGAAAATAGGGATGCCTCCTACGTTACCCATAATATGTGGAAGTATCGACGTAATTTCATAGAGTCATTCGATCTGAATGCTACATGAAGAACATAAGCCAGGTGACGGAACGCGGAGACCTAGGATGTAGAAGATCATAACATGAGCGATTCAGAAGATTTGGATTCCTTTTCTATATCCACTCATGTGGTACTTCATCATACGATTCATATAAGATCCATCTGCCTAGAGATCGTCATATACATCTAGAAAGTCGTATGCTTTGGAAGAAGCTTGTACAGTTTGGGAAGGGGTTTTTTGAGAAAAAGAAGAATCTACTTCAACCGATATGCCCTTAGGCACGACCATACATAACATAGAAATCACACGTGGAAGGGGTGGGCAATTAGCTAGAGCAGCAGGTGTTGTAGCAAAACTGAGTGCAAAAGAGGGTAAATCGGCCACTTTAAGATTACCATGTGGGGAGGTCCGTTTGGTATCCCAAAACTGTTTAGCAATAGTCGAACAAGTGGGTAATGTTGGGGTGAACCAAAAAAGTTTGTGTAGAACCGGATCTAAGTGTTGGCTAGGTAAACGCCCCGTAGTAAGAGGGGCAGTTATGAACCCTATGGAGGGGGTGCGGTGAAGGGAAAGCCCCCATTGGTAGAAAAAAACCTATAACTCCTTGGGGTTATCCTGCACTTGGAACAAGAACTAGGAAAAGGAAAAAAAATATAGTGATAGTTTTATTCTTCGTTACTGTAAGTAAATATATAACTAAGAATATGGAAAATTGCATTTTTAGAATTTGCAATAACATGATGGGCGAACGACAGGAATTGAACCTGCACATGGTGGATTCACAATCCACTGCCTTGATCCACTTGGCTACATCCGCCCCTTATCCAGCTAAAGGATTTTCTCTTTTTCCATTCATCATTATTCTATTTATTCTGACCTCCATACCTCGATCGATATAGTGTACATAGGATACCACTCTTTAAAATGAAAAAAAGGAGTAATCAGCTGTGACACGAAAAAAACAAATCCTTTTGTAGCTCGTCATTTATTGGTAAAAATAGAAAAGGTCAATATGAAGGAGGAGAAAGAAACAATAGTAACGTGGTCTCGAGCATCTAGCATTCTACCCGCAATGGTTGGCCATACAATCGTGATTCATAATGGAAAGGAACATATACCTATTTACATAACAAATCCTATGGTAGGTCACAAATTGGGGGAATTCGTGCCTACTCAGCATTTCACGAGTTATGAAAGTGCAAGAAAGGATACTAAATCTAGTTGTTAACTGAATTCAGAATAGAAAGATTCATAATAAACAAAATTTATAGGATTAAAATAAAGTAAAGGTAGGCGGGTAATAACCTTATTTATGACAAGTATCAAATTGGTAAAGTATACCCCTAGGATAAAGAAGAATAAGAATGGGCTAAGGAAACTCGCAAGAAAAGTTCCAACCGATCGTCTACTTAAGTTCAAACGGGTTTTCAAAGCACAAAAACGCATACATATGTCTGTTTTCAAAGAACAAAGAGTTCTTCATGAGATTCGCTGGTGTTACTACGAGGAAACCGTTATGATACTGAACCTCATGCCTTATCGAGCATCTTATCCCATCTTAAAGTTGGTTTATTCAGAAGCAGCAAATGCTACTCATTGTAGGGATTTCAACAAAGCGAGTTTATTCATCACTAAAGCCGAAGTCGGTAAGAGTACTATTATGAAAAAATACAGACCTCAGGCTCGAGGACGTGGTTATCCTATAAAAAAACCATGTGTCATATAACAATTGTACTAAATATAGTAAAGAAATCGAAATAATCTTTAGATCAATCTAAGATTTCGATTCCCAGTAAACAATAGAATATATGGGACAAAAAATAAATCCACTCGGTTTCAGACTTGGTACAACCCACAATCACCATTCCTTTTGGGTCACACAACCAAAAACTTATTCTGAAGGTCTACAGGAAGATAAAAAAAAACGGAATTGTATCAAGAGCTATATACAAATGAACAGGAAAAAAGGCTCGAATAGAAAACTAGAATTAGACTCGAGTTTCGAAGTAATTACACATAGAAATTCAAAAAGAAATCGATACAATCCACGTCATAATCCATATTAGATTCCCCGATTTATTAAAGAAAAAAAGGAGCAATCGAAGAATTAGATAAAGATCTCCAAAAGGAAGTTAATTTCGTAAACCAGAGACTTAATATTGCTATCGAAAAAGTTAAAGAACCTTATAGACAACCTAACATTCTGGCAGAATATATAGCTTTCTAATTAAAAAAATAGAGTTTCATTCTGAAAGGCAATGAAAAAAGCCATTGAATTAACTAAAACCCAGATATAATGGGAGTAAAAATCAAAATAGCAAGCTGTCTAGCAGGGAAAGAAATTGCATGTGCCGAATGCATCAAAAAGGGTAGACTTCTCCTCTAAACAATTTGCGCTAAAATTGATTATTGCTGCTATCCAATTCGAGCTATCTATGGAGTATTAGGTGTAAAAATTTGGATATCGTAGAAGAATAATAACTAACCTTGTCTTCCCATTCTACCCAGTCATAGAACAAAAAAAGATAAGAGCCTCATTTTTCCTGAAATCCCTGAAAAAAAGAAGAAATTATACCTCTTTCTATAAGATTTAATGAAAATTGATAAATCTTTTAATTAAATTGCTATTCTTAGTGTGTGACTCGTTAGTTTTTTCTTTAGGCTCAAAAATGGGGATTCCAAAAAAAATTGACTGAACCCTACTAAAAATAGAAAAAAAACTTAGTAATTATAGAAAATTAACTAATAACCAACATATTGCTTCGTATTGTCGAGATCCTAACGAAGAAACAGTCACTATGTGAATAAATACATCTGTCATAAATGAGTAGATCTATCATATAGTTGTAGCAACTGTATTTTTTTTCTCTAAAAAAGAAACCGGATTCTAGGTTGTAGCTGTGAATGGCCATCGACTACCCAGAAAGGGTAGAAGAATGGGACCTAATCTGCGACATACAATGCATTACAGACATATGATCATTACCCTTCAACTGGGTTATTCTATTCCACTTCTAGATAGAGAAAAGAACTAAAGAAGAATACTTAACAATACAAAGAAACATTTATCCAAAACACCTATCCTGAGCACACGTAAGGGAACTGTAGACAGGCAAGTGAAATCCAATCCATAAAGTAAATTGATCCATGGACGGGTGCATTTTTCTACTGGTTCATACAATGACCTTCACCTTAGCACTGTTGTTGAACCATTAAATATGATAAGGGTGAGGATGGTTTCTTGTTAGCAAGGCAAGCTTCTTGATCATATCTGAACTTACCAAGTTATTGTAGCTTCCTCCATCAATAATGACTCGAACACGGTAATCCTTGACTATGAGGAACATCTGAAACAAAATTGCAAAATCTTTAAATTCACTAGTGGCTTGCTTAACTCTATACACTTTAGAAACCAAATGAGTATTAAACTTCTGTTCGACCATCATCTCCCAATTCAAATACTTTTCAGTATCATAAGTACTCCCAAAAGATGGTATAGTAAACTTAACCTTAGCAAATGGATCATCATTAACACGTGAGTTATGTTGCTAAAAATTATTACATCTCATACCTTAATGGTTGAAGTTCAATTGATTCCGTTGTCGTGCATCAAAGGCGTCTTGTTCTTGCCTCAAAATTTCATCATCTGCAACGGACTTATCTTGCTTATGGGCTACGCCATGAGAATCCACATGCCCATGGTTTGGTGGCTGATTAACCACTCGATCAAAGCATGTATTGACATTGGTAATACTATCATTATGTCGTTGCAATGTAGTGCTTATCTCCGCAAGCTTCTTATCGATGTCATCATTAATAGCTTGTCAATGATCATCCAACAACATTGTTAGTTCTTTCCTCAAAACACACTCTTTCGCATCCGATGTTTCACCTACCATGGTTAGTAGTAGACAGAAGATAACAAAAGATATTATCCCTATCAACTACTAGGTGGTGAAAAGTGAAGTGGAGTCACACACTCTCAAACGTCTTATCACGCTCTTGCAAGTGTTCTTACCAAACACAACAGGTGGCACAACTGGTGGCTGGTTCGTGATACCTTATCGGGTGTGAGTGAGATAGTTGCAAGTGGAGAAACTGTTCTGATCGAGAGAAGGTGTAGATTGGACAGACAATATTTAGTAGCAAGGAATAGTAATAATTGAAATCAGATTAGCAAAGCTAAATTAAAGTCTATAGTACTCATCACAGTTGCTGGCCCGAACACGTTCTTAGAACTAGCTCAATCAAGCCAAAAATTATAACAGACACAAGTACAATGGAACAAATTGCTCAATGCAAACCTGATATATATTTTTTCTTTTTAATTCTTGCTCTTTTTTGCACTCTTTGCTTCTTTTTTTAGCACTATTTGATTCTTGCTTTCTTTACTTTTTTTTTGTGAATGTGACACAAACTCAAAACTCTTCTACTGCCTTTTCTAAAACCAGCGAAGTACGTGGGTCAAAACATTTTCCAGAGAGCAGGGGTATAAAGGTAATAAAAGATACTCTTTCTCTCTCTAAACTTTAGCTACCTCTGTTTCGGCTATAGTGGTCGAATCCGAAGAAGGTGGGCGACTCTGACTAGGTGGTCGGATCCGAGAAGGTGGGTGAATCCGACTAGGTGGTCGCAACGACTAGGTGGTCAGACCCGAGTGGGTGGTCAGAGTACCTGGTCGGACCCCATGTGGGTGGTTGGAATGACTTGTCGGGACCTAAGTGGGTGGTCGGAGTGACTAGTCGAGACCCCGAGTGGGTGGTCAGAGTGACTGGTCAGGAGCCAGAGTGGGTGGTTGGAGTGACTAGTCAAGACCTCGAGTGGGTAGTCGGATCGACTTGTTGGGACCCCAAGTGGGTGGACAGAGTGACTGGTCAGAACCCTAAGTGGGTGGTCAGAGTGACTGGTCGGGACCCCGAGTGGGTGGTCAGATCAACTGGTCGGGACCCCGAGCAGGGACACAAACTCAGCTATAGCATACTAGGGCAAATCGAGTAACTCAACGACTAAATTAGTAAATACTCGATGCTAGGAACTAGAACACGATGACTCGACCAGCAATAAAGACACCAACAATGGACTCAAACTCAACAACATGAAATCTGAAAGAAAAATTGTGAAGGGCACAAAGTGGTTTGGACAGCGGAGAACTAAGATCTAAATCTTTTTTTTTGTGGGGCAATTTTCTAGACTCTAGGTAGTGGAACTCGACGAAATAAAAGGGATAACTGAGATTACCTAACGGGCAACCGAGGCTCTCATACTACTTGATGCACGCTTGCCCGATCTTCCAAAGGTAATATTATAAGTCGATTGATGGAGTTTCGACGTTGATGATCCTAAGGCTCCGACTAGAATAGATCGAGAACACTCATAACCACTACACCACTACTTCGTGGTTATCAATCGTACCAAGAGGCGGTTGACCTCGCCACGAAGGCTATTCCTGCAAGTGAATCGAGAACACAAGCAAGAACAGATAAATGCAATCTGAATATTGCTAATTACCAATGAAGTACTCGAGTTGGGGTTCAATAAACTGATAAACGGCAAAACTGTCTAAAACAGAATAATGTAAGCTAAACCCAACCGTAAACTATGATGGCTATTGTATATTGGTAGGGGGGCATGAGGAGGTCGACCTAGGATTGTGCAGCCGTGGAAAGAGGCGTACACAACATGGACTCCGACCCCTACACGATTACAAGATCCAACAGGGTCCAAAACGGTGACACAACACCTTATTCCTTCAACTCTGACTACACTATAAGGAATATTTGGTCGAGCTCATATCCTTTGGAAATGGCTCGTCGTAGGCTTTCCAGAATTTCCAGGATCGCCTAAAACGGACTTCGTATGAGAGAGTTATGCCCATTTTACAATCGTGTTATCCTGAGACTCGACCATGACCACGACCACAACTTTAACCATGACCACGACTAGAGCTCAGCCTCCAGTCCGAGTAAACTTGGCCTCGAGGGGTGACGTCCGGGTAAGGTTGTAGTGCTTCTCCCACGTTCCTAAATAAAATATCATAAGAATTTAGTAGTAATCCATCCAAGGAAGCATGAACAGCGAGAAATGAGTTCACCTGGTGGTCTAATTGTCTTGCATGTGCTCTTGTAATTGGATCTTGTATGATTTGAGAAATATTAGTAGTATTGATCGTATCTGAAGGAGCCATGGTCTCATCAGACCCACTCTTACCAGATTTATCGTAGCCACATATTATGCTTATCAGTGCATGAAGATCCCTGGACCCGAGGGGGTCATCACCATCGAGGGTTGTCCCAAGACTGGTCTCCATTGCGACAAATGAAGTCTTGACATGGCAGTTCAACACCAACCAAGTGTGGAACCCAAGAGCTCAAGGATCATGGTGGATAGAAAGCCTCAGTCGTAACCACGATCACAGTGCCTCAAGATGCAAACCCAAAATCCCAAGGGCTCAGCTCCACGACTAGTTCAGAGCCCATGACAAAAGCACCTACGCTGCCCTGAAGGCAATAAGGGCCACTGCTTATTGGCTTAATAAAGTCTATATCGTTTAGGTTTTAAGACAATAAGTCTACATAGCTCGTTGGTCATCAATAATCTCTGTAAGTTCTAAGCGTAAATCCTAAGAGTACTTCCTTATAATAATAAAAGATCATATTACCTAGGAGGTTGATCAATTTTCTTTTGCTGCCTTACTTGTTTTTCTGTGCATCCTCATGCCCGACAAATGGGGTAAGTCGCTTCTCGGGGTCCTTTGTCCCAAATGTACATCCGGGGTGGCAAAAAACTTGTCTTGACCCAAAGGCAATATGAGTTCCCTTTACACTAAAGATGTTTTTACTATTTGGACCGCCTACCCGGAACCCCTATTTCCAAGTAGATAGTTGGGGACTTAATAAGTACTATGTAATAACTACTAGGTACTGGAAACCGAAAACAACATATGGTGCACCCTCTAAAAGTTCCGACGAGAACAGAAGGATCATTGCATTGAGAATGCAGGGTTACAAAAAGGCTCCTTATCATGTCCCATGAGTGACTAGGAGCTACGACACCTCCCGCTCAAGCAGACATAAGTGCTTCGCTAAGCAATCAACGTGTCCCAAACTAATCGAAGGCATAAGAAGTCCACGATACGTTGTCTAAAACATCCAACACAAAGTAATCCTAGCAAATACGAAAAGCATCTAATTTTCAATACTAGTTGTCATATTATTAATATACACCACTACCACTGCCTATTCTCGAACGAATACCTAACAAAACTGAGATAAGTCACGATTCGAGAACTAGTACCTATGCACGCACTCGGTGCTTTAGACACTTCCCAGGTAGCCAGTCGAGGGCTTCATGTATATTAGGAGTGCATAACTTGTCGTGCATATCTCTTTCTTAATGAGAAGATAAGAAATTTTCTTTTAAGGATTACGAAGGACCTTATCGGATCCCCAAGTGCCTTAAAACTCAGATTTTTTCTGCTTGGAGTCGAGCCAAAGGTCTTCGTTAATAAGAAATTACACAAACCTCAAAACTATTCGAAAGAGATGCTGGTTACTTGTTAAAACTTCCTTATATTCAAAAGAAGGATTACAGTCATACACAGATATTGTAGTAGAAATAGAAATCTACAATTTAAATTTTTTGAGCTCTTTTATAGATAAGCTAATTGATAGATTATTACAAAAGTCCTTAAAGAGCTACTAGGTTAAGGTCAGTAGCGCCCCAACTCCCAGCTGAACTCACCAGTGGCGCAGCCTAAGATCATTGATATCTCCGACAACGATGATTTGGACTACCCACCGTGGGTTGCTACTCTACAACGACATAGGTTAGGTAGAGAAATTGGCTCTCTACCATTATCATCGGTGCCACTACTCTGGCTACTCGCTCCAACCGCCCTCCACAAAACAACACAAGGATAGGGAGGATGAAGCGATGGGTGTCTTGCTATCTTTAATGGAGATGCCGCTAGATGCCTCCTTCTCTACCTCAGCCACTACTTCTTCCTCCTCTATTTCCGCCTCCAAAAGATCCCAACACTACGCCAGAACATCACATTAGTGACGGGTGATAACTGTTATTAGTGGCAGGTCTCATACTGATCACTCCGAACATGTCGCTAATGATGACCCATTAGTGACGGGTGCTGACCCATTAGTAACGGGTGTTGACCCATCACTAATGACGGACTCCAATGATAGGTTACAATTGAGACCCGCCACTAAGGTGCGTCTCCTATGGCTATTGGCCATCACTAATGAGCGAGTCCCAGTGACAGGTTACAATCTCACACATCACTGATGATGCAGTCATCAGTGATAGGTAGTAACCGCACCCTGTCACTAGGACTCAGTTATTAGTGACGGGTGGTAAATGCACCCATCACTGTGACTCGCTCATTAGTGACGGGTGTTAGTCATTAGTGACGCGTGGTAAATACACCTGTCACTAATGTGTTAGTTATTAGTGACGTGTGAGTTTACAACCCATCATTGATGACCTCTTTAGTGACACGTGACGTTTTCACCCGTCACTAATGTGCTCATGCCCCGAAGGGCATTACCTGTTTCCTGGTTCCATCCTAAAGCAAAGTTAGGATTTGGCAACCATCTTCTCCTGCAAATATTTCACACTAGAAAACATATATATACACATATTGACCACATCTTCGACATTAGGTACAAGAGCTCAGGTAACATATATATGCACATATCGACCACATCTTCAACATCAAGTAACATATACAAGAGATTAGTCTATATAAAATGGCACCATAACAAAACACAACAGTACGTCAACCATATCAAGTACATCATAGCAGTACAATGGAACATATCACATCAGTAAAATGGAACATATCAAACATATCAAGTTAGTGTGCCGCCACCCTACAATAGAACTCACCTTTCGAAGAGACGACTTCTATCATTATGAATGAGGTGATCTGTCCTTGAATGTTGAAGAGTGCAGGCTCTTCGATGTTGCCATTCAATATGCTGAATTCCTGCTAAATGAAAATAGTAATGGAAAAAGTATGTAATTAGCTTTTGCAAAATCTTTTGATTATCGGATATTAAGTGAATGAAAGCAGATATGAAAAGACTATACGTCTGGGGATATCATATCCTTTGTTGCCATGGCTAGAAGCATGTGACGTGCAACGTAAAATCCACACGCATTGCCCGATGGTTGTTGCTGGCACTGGAGAGAAAAGAAACTGTCAGCTCAAAAGAAAAAGATGTAATAGTAGAGTATTTGCAAATATGTCTGCTAGCACTTACCGTGAAAACAGTCTTCTGTATCAGTGTGCGGGGCTCATTCGGATTGTACTTTTGACAACAGTGCATATACGTGTCAAAAGCCCTACATGTAAAGAGGGATCCATTAATCAATATTTGGAAAAAAGATTGAAATGTTCAATATGTAACATAAGTCATGAAGAACTTAGTCGTCGAGAATTTCTTTGACCAAAATATAGTCACTTACAATCCGTTCGCCGTTACGTCCTACTATTTGAATCGAGGTATCAGACCAAGTTCCACTTGAGGGCAATGACCAGTATGATCCAATGGCCACCCGTGTAGTTCTAAATCGAAAAGTGGCTCATTGCCCTAGCCACATATCCCACAACGGATTCCCTATCATGTTCCATCATAGAAATTGTCATAATTTGGGGGTCAAGGAATCCGAAGGGCTCCTTTTTCCTCGTTTCTTGCACCAAGTGTCTACAAATAAGAAGTTAGTTAGATTAGAAAATTAGTGGTAATAATTAATGAACATCTAGTTTGAAAGGGTTTACAATGTAAAGCATTGCAGCAGCCCCACGTCCAGGCCATGGAGGTTGAAGAGATCGTATAAGTTGTTAAAGCCCACACGGAAGTAGCCGTCCCTATTCATGAAGTGATAATTTTGTTACTGGACGACAACGGACTCTTCTTCGCTCTACAACCTTGTAGGTAGTACTTATGCAACTTGACACAAGGTTGTCCCGCCCTCTACAGTGTAGCTACCATCAGCAAGGGCTTCCCAAGCTTGAATTTTAGGTTAGCCTTAGTCCAAGCTGCTCCTATCACACGCTTTTCGGTGCTTAAGTCCTTACCAAAGGACTTGGACTTCTTCAGCAGCTACTGCTTGGACCCTGGCTAGGACTTCTTCTTCTTCTCTAGGTTGCCCTAAGGTTCCATAGCTAAAGATGGCGGAGTGGGCAAAGGCGACACAGCTGGCTCATCTTGATGCTAAGGTTGGGGTAGGGAACTCAGTGCGTTTGAATATCTAGGCGGATCACTCCTAGATGGTTCCGTGTGCACCAAGATGTTCTCCCTCTTCCATTGGATCCTTTGAAGATGAGCTTCACCCAATTTTTTGATCTCATCATTGAGAGGACAGGCAAATATGTGTCTACAATATTGGCATGTACAAAATTCATGAAGATCATGGCATAACTAGGACGTATTGAGACCGTATGTAACACCTGGACCTCTAGATACACCTGGCCTTTTGCAACCTCAATTTGGTAGCCACCAAGTCTTATGACCAGCGAGCATGGCATGGGCCTATTGAGAAGGTCTATAGAATTTGACCCCATTGATGGAGAGAAGAGAGGCTGTTCAACCTCCCTGGAGGCTTGACTACTCTTGCGTCCAACATGGAGCTATCACCCGCTAATGCACTAGGAATTACGACCCCCTATGACGCAAACCTTTGTAGGAGGTCTTGATAAACGACCTCCATTATTGACTGGGTCAATGCTTGCACATCGATTGGACCTGACCTCTTCTTATACATCCCAACGTGTCCGGGAAAGCTTAACTTCCAGCCTTGAAAACTGGACATGCCTCTCACGCGACCTAGGTGCTTAGGGTTTCCCAACACAGTGGAAAGCTCATCATATTCCTTGACCCCAGTGAATGAACCTTCGATGGATTGGGCTGCTATTTCTTTCACCTTTTTAGCAACTGCTTCGGTTTCGCTAGATTTGAAGGTGATTTCTCCACTATCTGATAGTTTACCCCTCGCTCACAAATACAATTGCGATCGTATAGGGAAATACAACCAAGGATTTGTGTGGCCTTCATTGGCTAACTTTTCATCCTTTGTCTGCCATTTATCCCTTTTCCCCAAGTACGCACCAATGCCCATATTGTGATGCTGCTTGTTCTTTGGCCAAAGCTAATCTTTGCTGAACTCTCTATTTGAAACGCCTCTAAGCTCTTCAACCCCACAAAAGCTTCCCAATTCTCTCTTTTCATATATGGGTACTTGTTGATGGGGTTCAACCCATATACTCGTTCACAAGCTTGCTCTTGTGGCTTCTCCAAAGTTTGGCGATCCTTTTCATAGCAGCCCTGCGACCTTTCACCTTCATGTTCTCGGGGAACTCCAAAAATGTATTGATGACATCATTGAATAAAGAATTCTTTTGAGCTACAGTGAGATCATCGAACTTTGGAAGGGTCAATGGCACCCTCTCCTGAGCATTAAGGCTAGCGAGCTTCCGCAACCTCTGCAAGGCTTTCTTCTTCGTAAGCATGCCGTCATCATGGATTTCCATGATGGTAATCTTGTTCATCGCCCACTTTACTTGTACCCTTGGTCTTCGAACTATTGCTCCACTAGTACCTGGTTGCACAAACCTCTGGCTGGGAGCTTGTCCTTTGTTAAACTCCCGATGAAGCTTCATTAGCAGACATCTAATAGATATGAATATGCAAATACTATTGTATAAGTATTAGTAACTATATTCACTTTTATATGAATTTATGAAAATATGATATATTTCTTATCAAAAGCAAAGGATCTTAGCTAATTTCTAATAGGTAAAGATAGACTCTAATCCTACTCGAGGATATGTAGCCCGAGTAGGTTTCCATGCTCTTGTACGGTTCTAGAAAAAATTTCGGTAGTACCTCCCCGTTGTTCTCCAAATACACGTCTCAACAACGAGCCGAGAGAGTGTATATCCGAAGAACAACAGGAAGACGCCACTCAAATTCTCTCTAGAACCATACAAGAGCACATAAATCTATTACTCAGGCCACACATACTTGAACTGTCCAAAGTACGTAGACAATTCGGGAGCATCTTCTTATAAATATGACTAGTTGCCAAGTCATATTGATAACCAAACACTCCCGAATGGGAGACGACGTAATAGGTTACACAACCTAAATTCATTTTCGGTTTTTTTCTTACAGTTTTAATTTCTTAAATATCATCAAAGCAAAATGGATAACAACATGTGTATTGAAGCAAAAACATTCTAATAACATGATCTTGCACAACCGAATGTAACTGGTAAAGAGCAGCATAAGAGAATCTAAAGAACATGAAGTTGCAAGTATGAAATAGCACCATGTCATGTAGAACATTGATATAAATTCATATATATTCATATGACCAATAGTAAGATTCCAGAAATAACAACATATGTATTGAAGCAAAAGCTAAACAAATTTGTTAAATATAATCATTGCTCCTAGATTCGTTAACTTAATTGGCACCAGGATTCGTGATCTTGCTCCCTAATTAAGTCAGTCTAATTTATCACTTAATGGGCAAGAAAATTAAATAACGGCATGCATATTGAAGCAAAAGTAGAACAAATTGATTAAATACAATCATTGCTCTCAGATTCATTAACTTAATTGGCTCTAGGATTCGAGATCCTGCTCCCTAATTAAGTCACTTTAATTTATCACTTACCGGGCAAGAAAATTAAATAATCACATTTCTATTCTAGTTTCCTAGTTAATCAATTTGCTGCTACCTAGGGTTCCAGGTTAAGCAAAGACCAAAGCAACATATCAAAGCACAACAGATCACAGAGCAACTAGACTAAGCATCATAGAGACTATCAAGAGTAGAGTAATCATCATTTTCTATGCCCAGTATCAAGAGTCAACTAATCATCACAGAGCAAATTGATTAATCATCACAGAGACTATCTAGAGTAGAGTAATCAGCATTTTCTATGCCAAGTATCAAGAGTAGACTAATCATCATAGAGCACCAACAAATCTTGCATAACTTTGGTGCTAATATGTCATCACAAAGCATTAACTCAAATGGATCAAGTAGCCAATAGCCACAGTCACAACATTGGCCAGAGGTATGATGAACTCATACTGCGATCCAGATGGCTCCAACAAGGGGGATGGAGCAAAGTAGAGCACCACGGCCACCACACCACAACAGAGGAGAGCAGAGCACCACAACCACCACACCAGAACGGAGCAGAGCGCAGCACCACGACCACCATACCACCATGAAGCAGAGCAGAGCAACAGGGCCACCACCACGCAACACCGAGGAGGAGGGGGAGGGTGAGGAGGCAGCATCACCGAGGATGAGGGGGAGGCTGAGGAGGCGGTGTTGGCAAGGAGGAAGCGGAGGGCATGGTGGAGGCATCAGCGAGGAGGAGGGGGAGGGGGGGGGCAAGGGCAAGGACTTAGGCAAATTCAAGCTAGGGTTCCCAATGGGTTATGGGGCATAGTTTTCACCCGTCACTTAGTGATGCACATTAGTGATCCAGATATGATAGGTGGGCTCGACAAATTTTTCGAATGACGGATGATCTACTGATCACAAGAAATAACGCCAAACAAAGTCCAGGAGGATGTGAAAAAGAGCCGATTTGAAGATATGAGCGTCGGATGATCCGGTGATTGCTAGAGATAAACGACGGACCATTTTGGGAAAGAACACTGAGATATGCACGCTGGATAATCCGATGATGAGAAAAATGAACTCGCCAGATGATTGCACAGAGACAATAGAAAGGCTGAAGGATCTCTGAACGTCAGATGTTCTGTTGAATATAATTTCTTTTTTTTCCTTCTGATTTAGTTATTTCCTTTATAAATTTATTTACAATTGCATTGCATAAAAATTCATCACAAGTAATCTAAATTATATTCATCACAATATGATAACAAGGTACTGACGGGTGTCATAGATTCAAACTTATGGCGTCAAATCACATGAAATTAAGACTTAACTGAATATTACAAATATTACAAATTTGAGGTTACATTGATTCATGCATCATTTGGCATGTACTCGCTATTTTCACGCTTTCTTGACATGAATCCCTTCGTTATGGTCAGAATGCAGGTATAGAGTCTTCTCGTTCTGTGCAACCTATGCCACGATTGTAGTAGCAAAAGGGAGGATTTCATCAAATTGACTGTACTCCTCCTCATCAACCACGTTTTCAACTCTGACTATCTGTCTTTTCGTGGCAAGAACCACATGAAGTTTCTTATTTGCCATGTCAATCACATAAAACACCTAGACAACTTGTTTAGCTAGTACGAAAGGTTCGTCCTTATATTTGACTAGTTTAAGATTAATCATAGTGAATCCATAGTTGCCTTTTGTAATGCCCTTTGTCCCATGTACCCAACGACACCGAAGTAGGGGTATGTCGAATCCCAAGTAATCCAGTTCCTAGATCTTCTCTATCAGACTATAGTATGTGCTCATGTGCATGTTGTTATCAAAAGGATCTATACGGACACTGTTGTTTTGGTATGCGCTTTTCTGATCTTGGGCAACTATGTAAATTGTGTAATTGTTTATATCGTACCCTTGATATGTTGTAATTGTGTATATAGGGCTCGCTGCTAGTTTTCTGATCAAATCACTTATAGGAGTACTCGATTGATTGGTTCGATCTCGAAACCAAGTGTTGAACCTTTCCATATGATGCTTCGCAAGCCAAGCTTCGGTCCCCCCTAGATTCTCTTGAAGTAATTGCATGTTTCCCTAGAATGCGTTTTGACCTACGAGCATCGCCTTGTGACGAGAATTTGGCACACCAATTGAGTTATTTGGGTCCGTGTAACTAATGCACCACTCCACTACCGCCTTTGTAGAGTAACCCTGCATGATACAACCCTCAAGCAAAGCTCGATTTCTTACGTACGACTTGAGAATGCCCAAAAATCTCTTATATGGATACATCTGATGCAGGAACACAAAGCCAAGGAAATAAATCTCCTTCACAAGGTGAGTTGTGAAATGAACCATGATATCAAAAAAGGATGACAGGAAATACATCTCAAGCTCGAAGTATCCTTTTTCTAGCTCAGCTAGTGCTTTCGGATGGAGTACCTTCTGACCAATTGCATTGAAGAAAAAGCAGAAGATCATGATAGCCTCTCGAACACCAATTGGCAACATGTTTCTAATTCCAACCACAATCATCTGCATCAACATCACATGGCAATCATGAGTCTTTATGCCGCTAACCATTTTTAGCTCTTTCACCGAAACAAGTCTTCTAATGTTGGACGAGTAACCGGAGGGAACTTTCACACCGTGCAAGAACTCACAAATTTTTTTTCTATTTCTTGGATAGGGTGATGCAAGATGGGGTAGGAATTTTCCTTCATCCGTGTCCTTGGCATGAAGCTCCGACCTTCATCCTATTTCTTCAAGGTCAACTCGTGTGTTTTCATGACCCTTTGTTTCCCCCTTCATGTTGAACAATGTCCGAGGATACTGTCGTAGATATTCTTTTCTACTTGCATGAGGTCAATAGAGTGGCGAACATCTAAGTATTTCCAATAATCAATCTCGCAGAGAATTGATTTCTCGTTCCATATTGCATTTTCATCACTTGTGGAGGATCATTTTTGCTTGCCAAGGACAACATTGATATTCTTAACTTTATCATAGACATCTTGCCCGGTACGGGTGGTTTACCTTGTGCCATCAAACTGAGACTTTATTTTCCGGTACGGGAGGTTTATGGGAAGGAAACATCGATGCTGCATGTACACTATTTTTTTGTCTCGTTCAACCACATACTCTCAGTGTCATCTAAGTATTGGGGGCAAGGTTCACCTTTTCTTTTACTCTGCCCTGACAAGTTACGATGTGCTGGCACATCATTGATGGTGACGAATAACATGGCATGTAAGGTGAAGTATTCTCGCTTGTACTGATCCCAAACCTCAACGTCTTTAGACTAGAGTGTTTTTTAAGATCATCCACCAACGGCCTGAGGTACATTTGATGTCATTGCTAGGTTGCCTCGGACCAGGAATTAAGGTTGACAACATAATGTATTTTCACTTTTTACAAATCCTAGGTGGAAGGTGTAGATAGACAATACAACAGGCTAGGTGCTATGTGAGGTATTCATGTTACCGAATGGATTCATACCATATGTGCTCATAGCAAACCTAATATTTCTTAATTCTTTAGCGAACCAACTAAATGTGGAATCAACAGTTGACCACTGAGCTAAATCTGTGGGGTGTTGTATCATTGTGTTGTTCTTACAACCCTCCTTGTGCCACCGCAGCAATTGGAACTCCTTTTCGCTCGCGAACAAACGATTCAAACGGAGAATTACATGGAAATACCACATCACCTTCCTAAGAGGCCCTTTTCTCTTACTACCTTCCTCCATGTTGCCACCATCATTTACGCTTGTATCGACGGGTTTGAAAAACAGGAAATTGATCCAGGTTTGCGTACTCTCCACAAAACAGGACACAATCCACCTTACATGCATGTATTTTTTTTCTATTTCCAATCCCAATAGACAAATTATCTTCTTCGCGTCGTAGACTGTCTTGGGCACCTTGTTCCCCTCTGATAGCGTGTCCCTTAATAGATGCAGCAATGCTTTCAAACTCCTAACATACCAACAATGAGTTGCCTTTAATTGCAGAAGCATAAGCACCACAAACAGCAACGTGTATTTCTCCTTACAGCTAGGATAAAATGGTGTCTTCGAGTCTCGTCCCAGTTTATAGAATTTGGCAAACTCATCATCAATATACTCGTCGTGCCCCTCAGCATCGTGCACAATTTGGTCCACATTCTCCACCAAATCAACGCAGTCATCATTGAATCCTAATATGTTAGTGTCCCTAAGATAATCATCCATATCACCGGCTGGTGGGAATCCTTGATCCATACTGCCATCCGGGAGGACCTGATCCATTTCCCCTTTATTAAGGCCTTCCTAGTCGTGTTTGTTCCAAATATGATATCTCTCTTTGAATCCATACCTTAACAAGTGATCGTACACGATGTTAGGTTTTGGAAACTTCTTCTCATTCTTGCAATCACGGCATGGACACCATATTGCCGTTTTACCCCGACCTTCCATATCTACCACCGTGGTAGTCATAAAAGACTTCACCCTGCTCATGTACTCGTTACAAGTATGGCAATCAAGGTACATCCAACTTTGGTCTGTCATCTACAAATTGAAAAAATATTCATTGTTAATAGAAACAACAGAGTACATACAAATGAATAAGTATAAAACTCTAACTAAATTTAACTAAATTAAGCCAATTTCTTATCTAAAGCGAATGATCCTAGCTAGCTACTTTCTACATAGGAAAAGATAGGTCATAATCCCATTCGAGGATATATGGCCCGAGTAAGTTTCTAGCTCTTGTATGGTTCTAGAGAAAATTTCGGTAGCAACTCCTAGCTGTTCTCTAAATACACGTTTTGACAACAAGCCAAGAGGGTGTGTATCTAGAGAAGAATAGGAATATGACATAGAAATTCTCTATGAAACCATATAAGAGCACAAAAACCTACTACGCGAGCCACATATCCTCGAACTGTCCAAAGTTTGTGTTCAACGCGGGAGCATTTTTAGGAATATAATTAACATAATCAAACGCTCCTGAATGGGAGACATAGGTTATGCAAACTGGGTTCATTTTTAGGAATATAATTAACATAATTGCACCATAAACATATCAAGATTTGCACCTAATAGCCCCATAATATGCAACATAATTTCACTTTTAGGAATATAATAGCACCATAATTACACCATAAACATATCAAGATTCTAATTAAACCCTAGATTCTAGCAAAAGGGAGGAAGAGCAGGACGAAAGGGGAGATGCAAATTTTCAAAGCCAAGGGGGACAATCCACATGTATCAAGATTTGGGAGAAGGAGCAAAACTGTTGATTCTGACTCAAACCCTAGAATCCACCATATATGAGCAAGAGGAGGAGGAGAGGGAGGAGGTAAACTTTTAAAGGCCAAGGGACAATCCCAACTTCAAATCACCAAGATTTGGTTGGTCCTTAACAGAATCGCCAAAAAAATCGCCCCTTTGCTAAGTAGCCAGTTGATAGACATTGTCTGGTCGTATTGCTCAGCGTATAGGTTAATAGTAAACATCACTCATTAGTGGCGGGTGATAAAGACATCCATCACTAACAACTTTCACATTAGTGACTGGTGTCCTCATAACCAGTCACTAATGACGCTAGTCTCGACTAGTCCAAGAGCAGCACATTAGTTACGGGTGACAACTATGACCTGTCACTAATTACTTATACATTAGTGATGGGTGTCATTATTTACCCATCACTAATGAGTTGCCTCGACTATGAACCGTCTGAGGCTACATTTAGTAACGTGTGCCCTCTCTACCCGTCACTAATGACTATATCATAAGTGATGGGCTTTTAGGTGACTCGTTAATACTATATTTAGTGATGGGTCGTTCCTTCACCATCACAAATGACACCTCACTAGTGATGGGTCTAGGTCGGGTCCCAACCCAGGCTACATATTAGTGACGGGTTATCACTAGGCTTGCCACTAATAGTGCATTAGTGACAGGTTCTGGTCGACCATCTCTAATGACTTGTCTACTTTGATGGTTTTTTACATAGTGCAATCCATCTCATTTAGGATCTGAGGTGCTGGCGGATTGACATCTTTCACAGGGACGCCGCGAATCATAGCCCTCCCTTCAACATCCTCATTGGAATGGACATCGATGACCTCCACCGCTGAACCAGATTTTGTGGGAGACGATGGAGGAGTGAGAGATGTGTACTCTGGGGAAGAAGGTGAGTAGTCGGGAGAAGAGAGCATGTACTCAGGAGAAGGAGGAGAGTTCATGATCAGACATGAGTTTGGAGTAGCTAAGATCAGGCGCTCAAAGGTTTATATAAACCAACGGGGCAGGAGGCGAGACACCTCACCTACTGAGCATTATTTTCGAACACGACTACGTTATGAGTCATGGGTGCCCAAACAACGCTTGCTCATCAAAGCTATGTCTTTTCAGCTGACCGAAGCAGACAAGGAGGCATGCTTCGGTGAAGTCGCTTACCCATTGGGTTTTCCAGAGCATGGGAATAGTCAAAAGAATGGAGCAACGGTCCCTTCACATTTATGATGAAGAATCTTTTTTCACCACTACGCAAACCTTTTGCTACCATGGTTCAACTTCCAAGCCTAGCCAACAACGATTCTTATCTCCCTAGTACTTAACAAGGACAAGATAATTGTTTGGGTCAACTAGAAAACCTACCTAGATGGAATACCTTCTTGAGTACTCTCTTTAGAACATGGAGGCGTTTGAAATCCTGAGAAGGTGATATTAGAACCCAAAAAACCCGGTTAGATGTTTCACCCTAATCGAAACACCAATTCTACTCGATGGCGCGATCAGACAAAA
This sequence comes from Phragmites australis, assembly GCF_958298935.1. NCBI lineage: Eukaryota > Viridiplantae > Streptophyta > Magnoliopsida > Poales > Poaceae > Phragmites > Phragmites australis. Next base: position 11,693,553 of record NC_084936.1, on the reverse strand, counting down.
AGCTTATCTTTGCTAGCCATGTATTTGAACCGTTGAAGCCTCATTTCATGTATTGACGGGGGCTTGACGATGAATAATGGATAGTTATCATATCCAAATACCCTAGGGTGTCTCGTAATTCTTGGAGCATATCTCTATCGCTGGGAAGGGGATCCCCTGGAAGAAAGGAAACTACCCGTAGGTGCCTAAGGCAGCCTATAACCAGGAAGGTTCATCTCCAAGAACATATACGAACCTACGTAGAGTCTAGAGGATGTAGAACACCCCCATACATAGACGAAGCTAAGGGACCCTGTGGAGGAGGGAAAAAGAAACAACTCAAACCAGAGCACCACAAGCCAACAGAAGTGAAGGAAGAAGTTGCTGACTAGGTTTATATCCCTTTGTAACAGGCTCAGATCTATACAAGACAAACAAGATGTAAGGTTATTATTTTGAGAGAGGCCCGAACCTGTCAAAAAAACCCTGCGTGTTCCCCTTGTGATTCGTCTACTCAAAGCATCCCTATTCTACAACAAGTTTATTAGATCGGTGGTTTACCAATCGTCAACATGAGTGCTTATCGATGGAGTAAGTTTCCTGAGCATCCTCTTCACTAATGCACTCAGAGGAATGCAGATCTCCTAGTCTGCGATTAAACCGGTTACTATAGCCTTCCACATAATAGTACTTGAATCTTCAACCACTCCCATCCGCCAGATATCGCTACATATTTATTACCTTCGGGGAGCAAGACAAATCCCGAACATAAAAAATTATGTTTAATGTGGTCGACTTCGAGACAGCATACAATGACATCATAGGAAGACTTAATCTCACCAAATTCATGGCAGCCACGCATTACCCTTATTAGTGTGTGAAGATCCCGTGACCCGAGGGAGTCATCACCATCTGGGTCTCCATGAAAGCAGGCTTACGCTGTGACAAATGGAGTCTAGGCATGGCCATGCAGCATCAACCCGATAAGGAGACGAAAACTCGAGGCCTAAGGCCATCGTGAAATCTCACGGCAAAGTCAATAGTTCCTTTTTGGATCCAACGGAGCCATCCAAGACTGTTCGGATTGGCTCCAAACTGGATCTCAAATAGGAACTCTCTCTCATCACCTCGCTCCAGGCAAACACCATTTGTGTGGCAACCGACAGACATTCCCAGGATCCCCAGGGAGCTGATTGAGGATAAACTAGCAATCTGGCATGACATGAAGCCAGTCAAATAGAAACTTCAATGATTTGCACACGATCGAAAATAAGCCATTAAAGAGGAAATTGAAAGGCTCACGGCAAGGTTTATTCGAGAGGTGGATAACCCCAAATGGCTTGCAAACCCTGTTATGGTCAAAAAGTTGAACGACAAATGGCGAATGTGTGTCGACTTCACGGATCTCAACAAAGTCTGCCCTAAGGAGGCTATTTCTCTACCACAAATAGATCAGATAGTTGACTCCACCTCTATTAAGACTATCTAAGCCTTCCCGATGCCTAATCTGGTTATCACCATATTAGCATGCATCCAGATGATGAGGAGAAGATTTTCTTTATTACTCCGTTTGTGGTATATTGCTATGTTAAAATGCCCTTCGGATTGAATAATGTCGATACCACATAACAACGAGGAATGCAAATAACACTACATGATCAGATCGGCCAGAATGTAGAGACCTATGTCAATGATCTGATCAATAAAACCAAAAAGAAGGAAGATCTCATCTCTAACCTATAAGAAACATTCAACAACTTGCACAAGAATCGGGTCATGCTGAACCCGGATAAGTGCTCATTTGGAGTTAACACGGAGAAATTACTCGGATATCTAGTATCTTACTAGGGAATAGATGTCAATCCCGAGAAGATCGAAGCTATTGAAGAGATGCAACCCCCCAAGTCAGTGCGAGAAGTTTAGAGACTAACCGGATGCATGGAAGCCCTTAGTCAGTTTATTTCCTGGCTCAAAGATCAAGAACTTACCTTCTTCAAGTTGTTAAGACAACATGACAAGTTTGAATGGTCAAAAGAAGCAAATGAAGCATTCAACAATTTGAAGAGGTATTCCCCCCTTTCTAGTTGCTCCCAACCCTAATGAAGATTCACTCTTATACATCGCAACCAGACCACGAGCTGTAAGTTGGGTATTAGTGGTGGAAACAAAAGCGCATGACAAACGAGAGAAAAACCAGCGATCGGAGTATTACATTAGTGAAGTGCTCCACAGTCCTAAAGAATGCAATCCGCATGTGAAGAAGTTATTGTTTTTGGTATTGATGGCCTCTTGAAAGTTACAACATCACTTCCAAGCTCACAAGATCAACATACCATCAATATTCCCAATTGGTCAAATTGCCAAGTGGTCAGTTGAACTCAGAGAATTCAATGTCTGTTTCGTGCCTCAAACAGCAATCAAGTCATAAGCACTTGCTAACTCTATGGCCAAATGGACATAACTATATCAACCCCAAGATGACCGTGGTAACTTATTAGATGTATGGAATTTATTCTTCGATGGATCACTCACACTTCAAGGTGCGGGGGCTAGGATTATACTGAACTCTCCAATACAGATCGATTTTCCGGCCACGAATGATGTAGCCGAATATGAGGGTCTGCTCGCCAGACTCCGAGTAGCTTCTTCTCTTGGCATTCACCGCCTGCTTGTGAAAGGGGATTCATAGTTGGTGGTGAAGCAAGATAGCAAGGAATATCAAACCTTGGATAGGACCATGACAGACTACCTCGCAGAGGAGAGGAAGCTGGAAAAGAAATTCGTCGGACTCGAGGTCAAGTATATCCTAAGGAAGGATAGCTGCCTCGCTGATAGTCTTGCCCGCACGACATCCTCATAGTCTCCAGGACAACCCAAGATTTTCATAGAGAAATTCTCGAAGCTGTCTATGAAATCATCAGAGGATGCAGCTAAGGAAATGGTGGTCTATGAGACCTAAAACCAGCTCGGGGGCTTGCTAGGGATTGACACCCCAAAGGGGTCACGGTGGAACTCGTGGCTCGGCTCAAAGCCGATGTTTCGTGTATGACTGCAATACGCAAGTACCTTAAAGATCGAGTTGTATCTAAGGATGATGCACTGACCGAGTAAATTTCCTATCGATCCAATATGTATACCTTGGTGGATATTGTTCTTTATAGAAAAGGCGCTCAGAGTACTCATGAAATGCATATTTGAGAAGCAGGGTAGAGAACTACTCGAAGAAATCCATGGTGAGGTGTGTGGAGCTCTCACGCTTCCTTCCGAACCATGGTCGGAAAGGCATTCAGATAGGGTATCTATTAGCCTACGACTCTCCATGATGCGAGAGAGTTTGTAAAAAAAGTGCAGAGGATGTCAATTTCACAGTAGAAGAGTACATCCACCTGCTTAAGCCTTACAGACGATCTTTTTGTTGTGTCCATTCATGACAGGAGTGCTGGATATTCTGGGCCATTTCTGGTAGCACCTGGGGGCTTCATGTTCCTATTCGTTGCAATTGACACCTTCACCAAGTGTGACGATGACTACTGGATAACTACCATGTCTAAACACCCCAGGGTTTCCTGTAATTCTTGGGGCATATCTCTATCTCTTGGAGATGGATCCTTGGATAAAAGGAAACTACTGGCTTGTACCAGAGGATCTCGTAAACAAGGAAGTTTCCCTCCAAAAATGAGAACGAAGACTCCAGATGACGTACGATGCCCCCTAAATATACAAAACTTGGGGACCCTACAGAAGCCAAGCCAGGCCAATTGGAGTGAAAAAAACAAGCCAATAGAAGCTGAAAAGGAAGTCACCAACTAAGTTTAGATCCATCTAGGCTAGCTAGACACCCCCTTGTAATAAGTTTATCTATACAAAACAAACAGGGCATAGGGTCTTTATCCTCAGAGAGGCCCCAACCTATACAAACTCCCCCCCCCCCTTGTGTTCTCCTACAATTTGTCTACTCAAAGCATTCCCTATTTCTTCAACAAATTCATTACATTGGCGGTCCACAAATCATCAACAAAGTGGATAGAAGCTGAGTCAGTTGAAAAGATCACATCGGCACCCACTAAGAAATTCATCATGAAAAGCGTCATGACAAGATTCGACATCTCTAGTAGAATCATCACTGACAATGGTACTTAGTTCTCCAGTGCGACATCCATCGATTATTGCGAGGAACTCAGCACTACAGTCTGCTTTGCGTCCATGGCATACCCACAAAGCAACGAACAGGTCAAGCAAGCAAATTGCCTAGAATTTGTAACACCCAGTTTTAAAGAAACAAAACCTGGTACAACACACGTATGCTAGGATCAAGTTTCATACATGCATTACATCATCAGTGTATCATCATAATGTTATTATTATAATAACGTCATAACTTATTACAAAAGGACCCGAGGGTCTGGAAGAAAACATAGCAGAAAAGATAAACTCTTGTGCCATAGGGTCTTCCATCTTCCACAGACGTTAACCAGGGGACACTAGCCTAGAAAAGGAGCTCCGAGTCAAAGTCATCTACATCAAAGAGTGCAGCTTCATTGACGGCTTGTGAATAGCGGTAGAATGCGAGAAAGGGGGCAACGGGTGTGAGTACATAATGTACTCCGCAAGTATAGAAAAGCATGATATGGGGATTAAGTCAAGAAAAGGTTAGACATTGGTTACCTGCACTAAGCACCCTAACCTATGACTCCAACAACAGACATCATATTTACTAAGTGTGAAGACACCACTTCAATAAGAAGAACAGCTCATCGGATCCCATCTAACTACCTAGACTCACCAGATAATTCCATTACCTAGCTACCCAACTAACCATACCAAAACCCTAATCCCCAACTAATCAAGAAGAAGAGGTGTTTCTCCCTCTTGACTGTGAACATGGCTGATCGATCAGTTTTATACTCTGCAGAGTTTGCACACTGTAATACTTAATTTTTGAAAAAAAAGAGAGAGAGATTTGACCGAATTTTGACTTTTTGATCCGAGGCTCGTACGGACGATCGGAGACCTGCAGGATTAATGCAATCCTTAGAAATCCCAGAATGGAAATGGGAACATATCACTATAGACTTTGTTGTTGGATTACCTCGTTCACCTCGAGGCAGGGATATTATCTGGGTTGTCGTGGATAGGCTTACAAAATCCGTACATTTCATCCCAATAAAGACAACCAGTTCGGCACATAACTTAGCCCCTTGGATATAAGGAAATAGTGAGGTTGCATAACGTGCCAAAGTCGATCACTTCAGATCGAGATTTCAAATTTGTATCCCAGTTTAGCAGAGTTTGCTTATAATAATAGCTATCAAGCTAGTATTCGGATGGCTCCCTTTGAGGCCTTATAGGGCCGAAGGTGTGTTTCCCCTTTGTGTTGGGATTCTGTTGGAGAGAGATCATTACTTGGTTCGGATTTGGTTCAGCAAACATCGGAAAAAGGTATACCAAATACGACAGAACCTGTTGGCTGCTCAAAGTCGATAGAAGAGCTATGCAGATATCCGGAGACGAGACCTAGGATTTTTAGTTGGTGACTATGTTCTTCTCAGAGTGTCGCCAACCAAAGGTGTTGTACGTTTTAGTATCTCTGGGAAGCTTAACCCGAGATACATTGGTCCATTTCTAAGGATTCCTCAGAGCGAGTTATGAGAAGGAGAACTATCAAGTTTGTGAGAGTCCTTTGGACAAATCAATCAGAACGAGAAGCAACTTGGGAACTTGCAGAACAAATGCGCAAGGAGTATCCTGAGCTCTTTGAGACTGGTGAGTCATAAGTTTGGAAATATTTTACCTCTATCCCATAGTTGCCATGGAAGCAGCAGAATTCGGGGACGAATTCCTTTAAGGGGGAGAGAATGTAATACTTAATTTTTGAAAAAAAAAGAGAGAGAGATTTGACCGAATTTTGACTTTTTGATCCGAGGCTCGTACGGACGATCGGAGACCGTGGTTGCGTTCATCTCGTCGAGACGAACCCATTTTGCTATTCATATATCCGTTCCGGGCATTTTGAGACCCGTAGAGAGCCCAATAAATTTAGACCGTTCGTTTTAAAAAAAAACAAAAAAAAAGAGGATAAGTACTGGATGGCTCGGTCCTCAACTCGATCCATCCAGACTCTTCACGCGCCTGCATTTCTTTCTCGCTCTCTCTCTCCATCGCTGCTGCGCGCTGTTGTTCCCGCGCCGGCCGTCACCGCCAGAGCGTCGCGCCGCCGTGCCACCGTCCGCCGCGCGACGCCGTCGCGCCGGACCAGCGTGCGCCGCCGCCGTGCGTCGCCTCTGCGCCGAGCCACCGCTGTTGCCGCCTGCTGCGCGCCGCCGGCCGTCGCCGCCTGCTGCTGCCCTGTCTCACTCTGTGTGGCTTGATCAAAGAAGAAGCAAGCAAGCAGAGCCAGCCGAAGAGAACCAGGAAGAAGAAGCCACGAAGGAAGAAGGAGAAAAGAATTTTAGTCTGATTTCATGTCGTATCATTTCATGTGATTAATAGTCTGATTTGTTTCGATAATCATTATTGATTCGAAGATACGACATCCGAGTCGAAGTTTTCTTTTCGTTCATCAGAGCGAAGTCTAATTAGTAAGAATTTTAGTTTGACTCTGAATTGGAAATAGTGTATCATTTGAAATGATACAGTTTCTGTTTAGTTTTCCGAAATATAGGCGTACCGATGGCGTGGATGTTATTCTTTTTCGGTAATTGGTTTAGGTGCTTTTGGCTATTTGGAGTCGGTGTCCGTCGAGGTTTAGCCATACGTTGTGGCTTATTCTTCGCTCTTTGTCTAAGCTAGAGGGGGGGGGTCTTACTCGGCGTCTAGCAAGCTAGTTGGTAAATGTCTTTGAAGCCTTCGGTTGTCGAACGCTGGGTTTTGGCGTATTAGCGTGCAACCTCTTTTATTTCGTCGTTGCGGCGTCGTTGTGCTAATGGTGTGTTTGTTCAGGTGGTGTGACCTCACGTCACGACTAGCACCCGGCTTCATCGTCGGTAAAGGCAAGTGAATGTATTGTATGACTACGCTTTAACCTATTATTGGGTTGCCTACATTCTTTAATTACAATGCATTCATCTGATCTGAATAACTGATTATGAGCTGGTTACTATGTTGTTTACTTTTCCAGAAGTTTACTCGATGATTGATTTATGAAGTGCAGTAAGTACGATATGCCATTCTGCAGTTGTTCATTATTGTTTTATGCAATGTTTTTTAAGTCTCAAGCATTTTCCGGGAGTTATGTTGGTTATGCTTGAAGCACGTCATACATATACATCTCATGCATTGGAAGTTTGTTGTCGTCTTCTGGCCGCGACCGTACCGGTACAGTACCGTATGTCACCCGAGGAGGGGTACGGTGCACACCCTTACGTTACCCGAGAAGGGGTAAGGGTGAGGAAAGCATGTCATGTGTATGGTTATGTCTTCTTATGAAATTCAATGAATCATTCGCATCAAATCTTATTTCCTTTAGTTAGCTTGTATATAGATATATATGCGGCTCTGAAGGCTTATACCAACCGAATTTTAAAATGTTTAATGTTATCGTTGGACTTGCTTAGTCATAATTGTTTCTCCTAGTGTTGGCGGTCTGTCTCATTACTAGTTTCTATTTAGAATTGTTAGCACATTCAACTGTGGCTAAATAGCTTTTTGTTAAAGTACCTTTCATTTGCTGAGATTTTCGAATCTCACCCATGCTTTCTTTCCAGGTTCCTTTTGAAGTGTCAAACGCTTGCGGGATGGGTAGCTACACGTCGCCTACGCGCTCATTTTTTTTGGGCTAAAATTGATGCCCTGTTAGATATTGTCTTTTGCCCTGTAATGTATATATAGTGAGTTTGATGGTGGTTCAGTGGTTTGGTCGAGGCTTGTACCTCGTTTGCTAGGATCTTTTTTTTTGCTAGTGTGATATTCTATATCTGTTCTGTCTGGTTTGTTGTTGCCTGTTATACCTCCACTTTCAGGGGAGGTACTGCCGAAATTTTTCCTTAGCTTTCGGCAGATTTGTAGGTTGGTCTAAGTGACCTTCCGAGCTTGTTTTGGTCCCCGAGGTGTTACAACTTGGTATCAGAGCCTAGGCTTTAAGTCCTAGATAATTGAATGATGAACCTAACACACTTGCACAAATAGGATGGATATGGGATGCATTTCATTGCATACGTCTTGTTTATCTTTGTTCGCTTATGTTCACTATCTCAAATAAGTACTATTGAAGTTACTTGTTTGATTCTTGACATATTCTTTAGTGTTTTATCATTGATATATATATATATTGTTAAGTTGTTGGAGTCAGTTCCGTTGGAATGGTGAAATTGTCAGGGCGTTAAAATGGTTACCTTGGTCATTAGAACCTGAGAAGCTTCAGAGGATCAATAGCATAACTGTTGTATGGCACTGCAGATGGGTTAAGTGGAGGGCCCCCATGATGCCTTTTCTACATTGCCAGGTGAGGTTGACCAAGAGTTAGGTTTGCGATCCAACTATCCACATACAGAGCGAATGTTTTGGGTACGAGATGGATTGGCCCCCATGTCGTTGACCCTAACTATTCGTTCTCGGAATGTCGGAGAAATGGATCGATGTGTACCTTACCATAGAAGATAAGATGATAATGTTTTCAACCTAACCATTAGAATGGTGTAGGATTTTTTTCCCCATGGAGTCGGGGCGATCTTTTGCCGATTGTGTGAAGATGTGTTGATAGTGAGATCCTAATAGGGTTCTGGGAGTTTTTCTAATCTTTTGCTAGACTTGTACCCTAGTTGTTGATGTTTTGAGGATTAGTTAACACCTCGTATTTAAGTTGAAATGCTTACATACCCTATATGTCAGTTTCTTTAATATCTGAGAATAATCTTCTGTAGTTGGAATATCTATGCATGTTTGAAAATGATTATTTGAGGTAGTTATTTTGTTAAGTTAGCCTTTGCGGAATAGTCCACTGGCTATGGGAGTTGGAGTTATCGATTGCGTTGAAACAATCGATTTGCATCAAAGTGATGCTAATGGAGTGACACCTTCCTTAAGGAGGCATCAGTTGTTTCAAACCTGTTTCGTGAGGTTTCACGATTAGAATACCTAAGGTTGGCTCTTGCGGGGTTGAGGTAGAGATTTTGGTTGAATCGTGTTATGTTTCTGATATCGCTTAGCTAAACCTGTCATTTGCTTTGAAGCTTGAAGCCAACAATATACTTGGGTTGTAGGAGCATTGGCGTTGCCAAGGGTTTGCTGAATAGTCTATGACCTATAACATCATGATAGGATGCTAAGTTGGCTTGTCACCATGGGAGCATTATCAATTGAACCTGGTGAGTTTTGCTCGTTGAGTGAATGTTGAAATTTAAGGTTGCCTAAACTTTTCCTGACCTAATAACCGAAGGTGTTGTTAGGGCTTGTCATGGTGTTTTATTGACAGATTTTTAATGTGATCCTCCTAGAACTTTGTTTCCTATTGGTTCTTGTGGAGTGAATGAAGTTAAAGAAGTAATGGACTAATTTTTGACGTGAGAGTTTTGGATTTATGTTGGTGACCTAGTTTTCTCTAAGGATGGAGATTTGACTGAGAGATGCCTGAGTGGGTTTACATACTGGAAGTTTGCCTCTATTGGGAGTAAGTCTATCTAAACCCTGGTTCAAGGGAAGAGTGTTGTAAAAGTGGAGTTCATTCTGAAATTTAAGTGCTGAGATTAGAGTTATGTTTGTAAGCTAAGGGTTGCTCCCCTGTTTAAAGGAGTGTTGTGAAAGAGGATGAACCATTGGGGTGTATCTTCATAGTTTTGTTGCAATTCAGGAGAAGGTATGCCTTCCAAGGACCCGGAGAGAAGCATTGTATGCTAACGCTCAACCCGTTGACGGTAAACTGGTGTTGCAAATGGTGTTTTCTAAACTAAATTGGAGTTGGATTAACAAGGCTGAGTTTGTAGAAGTCATATTTTCAACCCTCTCCATGAGCATTCCACAGTGATCATCTTGTCGGTTAGATTAACCGATGTCTTTCAACTTTTGAGGAGGATGTGTCTTTGCATGCAATTCTACTTTGAAGAAGTTGTGGTGTGGTTACCGATAGTATGACTGGCCTGAGAATGTGAGCAAGATGTGAAGTTCTTTAGTATGCCAGTTTGGCATGTTTTGAACGTACCAGTCAACACAATTTATCTATTGGTCCAACTGCCTCTGGATGGAAGTGTTCTGGTATTCAAGTTGGAAAGTGCAAGTCCAAACTCGTACCATGAAGGACGAGTCGTTAGATGTTTGGAAGGATTGAATTAGGCAAATGGTTGTAATCCCCTGATCACCCCTTCTAGACTTGGTGACACATCGAGATGAGATTGACCAACAGGAGGTTTATATCTTAACGTTGTGACTGTCTTTTGTATAGATCTACCCACACTTGTATTTTTGGAGTTAGTGATGTTGGTAGAAGAGGTGAATTGTTGATGTTTTTTTTAATCTTGAACCATAAAGGTTTTAAATTGATCCTCCCTGTGAAGGAGTTGAAGTGGAAGCGAAGAAGGTTTATATTCGTATTGGGGGTTTTGACCCGAGTTTGTGGAGTTAGCCAAATAATATTTTTGGTGTGATTGCATCCACCGAAAAGGATGTTTCTGGGCAACTAATGCCTTAGTTTTAGAACTAGTCGAAGAGAGTGTCTCATAATTGACTTGTATAGTATTAATAGAAACGTCGTGTGTTCTTGGATGCGTTTTCCCTTCTAAGAGTGAGAAGGCAACGAAAAGGTAAAGTCCATCCAATGTAACAGAGATTCGGAGTTTTCTAGGATTCGCTGGCCGTTACCGACATTTTATACAAGGTTTTTCTTTTATTGTAGAGCCTATGATTCGACTTACTGAAAAGTGTGTTCCATCTGTATGGACTGATGAATGTGAGATAAATTTCCAAACTTTGAAGAATAAGTTAGTGAACGCTCCTATTTTGGCTTTGCCGAGCGTGGTAAGCCTTTCATAGTTTACACTGATGCTTCTCGAATTGGACTTGACTCTGTGCTTATGCAAGGAGGTCAAATAATTGCATATGCGTCTAGACAATTGAAAACTCATGAACAGAATTATCTCGCTCATGACTTAGAATTGGCTGCAGTGGTTTTTGCCTTGAAGAGTTGGAGGCATTACCTGTATGGTGAGTCATATGATATTTTTCACTGATCATAAGAGTCTCAAGTACATTTTCACTTAAAGAGATCTGAATTTGAGACAACGAAGATGGTTAGAATTAATCAAAGATTATGATCTGACGATTCAGTATCATCCTGGAAAGGCAAATGTGGTGGCTGACACCCTTAGCAGAACAGGTGTACCTAAAGCAATAATGTCCTTACATTCAGACTTAGATCGAATGGGGATATCTTTTTGCTTTGCTGGCATTGTGCAGAAAGAAACTCAAATGATCATCCAATCTGCTATACCTGAACGTGTACGTGAAGCTCAATAGTATGATCGTCTTCTTTTAGAAGGTCAAAAGAGAATTTCAGCAGGAAGATCAAAAGAGTTTAGTGTGGATGAGCATAGTGCAATACGCTTTAGAGGACGTCTCTGTGTACCACAGAAGGCAGATGTGAAAATGGATATATTGAGAGAAGCTCACCGGACTCCTTATACTATTCATTCAGAGGAAACCAAAATGTATAGAGACCTAAAACAAATTTTTTGGTGGAAAATGATGAAAGTGGATATTGCTAAGTACGTTACAGCTTGTGGTGTTTGCCAACAAGTAAAAGCTGAGCATAAAAGACCTGCAGGATTAATGCAATCCTTAGAAATCCCATAATGGAAATGGGAACATATCACTATAGACTTTGTTGTTGGATTACCTCGTTCACCTCGAGGCAGGGATATTATCTGGGTTGTCGTGGATAGGCTTACAAAATCCGTACATTTCATCCCAATAAAGACAACCAGTTCGGCACATAACTTAGCCCCTTGGATATAAGGAAATAGTGAGGTTGCATAACGTGCCAAAGTCTATCACTTCAGATCGAGATTTCAAATTTGTATCCCAGTTTAGCAGAGTTTGCTTATAATAATAGCTATCAAGCTAGTATTCGGATGGCTCCCTTTGAGGCCTTATAGGGCTGAAGGTGTGTTTCCCCTTTGTGTTGGGATTCTGTTGGAGAGAGATCATTACTTGGTTCGGATTTGGTTCAGCAAACATCGGAAAAAGGTATACCAAATACGACAGAACCTGTTGGCTGCTCAAAGTCGATAGAAGAGCTATGCAGATATCCGGAGACGAGACCTAGGATTTTTAGTTGGTGACTATGTTCTTCTCAGAGTGTCGCCAACCAAAGGTGTTGTACGTTTTAGTATCTCTGGGAAGCTTAATCCGAGATACATTGGTCCATTTCTAAGCACAGCCCGAGTAAGCAGTTTGGCGTACCGTCTTGAATTACCGGACTCAATGAGTGGAGTACATAATGTCTTCTATGTTTCTATGCTAAGAAAATATCTGAGAGACCCTGAGCATAAAATTGATGTGCAATCAATCACGATAGAGAAAGACCTGACCGTAAAGTGCCATCTAGTACGTAATCTGGATTCCTCAGAGCGAGTTATGAGAAGGAGAACTATCAAGTTTGTGAGAGTCCTTTGGACAAATCAATCAGAACGAGAAGCAACTTGGGAACTTGCAGAACAAATGCGCAAGGAGTATCCTGAGCTCTTTGAGACTGGTGAGTCATAAGTTTGGAAATATTTTACCTCTATCCCATAGTTGCCATGGAAGCGGCAGAATTCAGGGACGAATTCCTTTAAGGGGGAGAGAATGTAATACTTAATTTTTGAAAAAAAGAGAGAGAGAGAGATTTGACCGAATTTTGACTTTTTGATCCGAGGCTCGTACGGACGATCGGAGACCGTGGTTGCGTTCATCTCGTCGAGACAAACCCATTTTGCTATTCATATGTCCGTTCTGGGCATTTTGAGACCCGTAGAGAGCCCAATAAATTTAGACCGTTCGTTTTAAAAAAAACAAAAAAAGAGAGGATAAGTACTGGATGGATCGGTCCTCAACTCGATCCATCCAGACTCTTCACGTGCCTGCATTTCTTTCTCGCTCTCTCTCTCCATCGCTGCTGCGCGCTGCTGTTCCCGCGCCGGCCGTCGTCGCCAGAGCGCCGCGCTGCCGTGCCACCGTCAGCCGCGTGCCGCCGTCGCGCCGGACCAGCGCGCGCCGCCGCCGTGCGTCGCCGCCGCTGCGCCGCGCACCGCCCGCCGTGCGTCGCCTCTGCACCGAGCCACCGCTGTCGCTGGCTGCTGCGCGCCGCCGGCCGTCGCCGCCTGCTGCTGCCCTCTCTCACTCTGTGTGGCTTGATCAAAGAAGAAGCAAGCAAGCAGAGCCAGCCGAATAGAACCAGGAAGAAGAAGCCAGGAAGGAAGAAGGAGAAAAGAAAAGAGAAAAAAGAAAAAGGGGAAGAAAAAAAAGGAAAAAAGAAGAAAAAAAGGAAAAGTTGGAAATTTCGTAATTTTGTCGGATTCGTCGTCAACCCCTCGAAGGTGATTTCTCGGTAATTCCTGGACATTTGTGGTTGGATTGAATCAAATCAATCAATTCATGTCGTATCATTTCATGTGATTAATAGTCTGATTTGTTTCGATAATCATTATTGATTCGAAGATACGACATCCGAGTCGAAGTTTTCTTTTCGTTCATCGGAGCGAAGTCTAATTAGTAAGAATTTTAGTTTGACTCCGAAATATAGGCGTACCGATGGCGTAGACGTTATTCTTTTTCGGTAATTGGTTTAGGTGCTTTTGGCTATTTGGAGTTGGTGTCCGCCGAGGTTTAGCCATACGTTGTGGCTTATTCTTCGCTCTTTGTCTAAGCTAGAGGGGGGGGAGTCTTACTCGGCGTCTAGCAAGCTAGTTGGTAAATGTCTTTGAAGCCTTCGGTTGTCGAACGCTGGGTTTTGGCGTATTAGCGTGCATCCTCTTTTATTTCGTCGTTACGGCGTCGTTGTGCTAATGGTGTGTTTGTTCAGGTGGTGTGACCTCACGTCACGACTAGTGCCCGGCTTCATCGTCGGTAAAGGCAAGTGAATGTATTGTATGACTACGCTTTAACCTATTATTGGGTTGCCTACATTCTTTAATTACAATGCATTCATCTGATCTGAATAACTGATTATGAGCTGGTTACTATGTTGTTTACTTTTCCAGAAGTTTACTCGATGATTGATTTATGAAGTGCAGTAAGTACGATATGCCATTCTGCAGCTGTTCGTTATTGTTTTATGCAATGTTTTTTAAGTCTCAAGCATTTTCCGGGAGTTATGTTGGTTATGCTTGAAGCACGTCATACATATACATCTCATGCATTGGAAGTTTGTCGTTGTCTTCTGGCCGCGACCGTACCAGTACAGTACCGTATATCACCCGAGGAGGGGTACGGTGCACACCCTTACGTTACCCGAGAAGGGGTAAGGGTGAGGAGAGCATGTCATGTGTATGGTTATGTCTTCTTATGAAATTCAATGAATCATTCGCATCAAATCTTATTTCCTTTAGTTAGCTTGTATATAGATATATATGCGGCTCTGAAGGTTTATACCAACCGAATGTTAAAATGTTTAATGTTATCGTTGGACTTGCTTAGTCATAATTGTTTCTCCTAGTGTTGGCAGTCTGTCTCATTACTAGTTTCTATTTAGAATTGTTAGCACATTCAACTGTGGCTAAATAGCTTTTTGTTAAAGTACCTTTCACTTGCTGAGATTTTCGAATCTCACCCGTGCTTTCTTTTCAGGTTCCTTTTGAAGTGTCAAACGCTTGCGGGATGGGTAGCTACACGTCGCCTACGCGTTCATTTTTTTTGGGCTAAAATTGATGCCCTGTTAGATATTGTCTTTTGCCCTGTAATGTATATATAGTGAGTTTGATGGTGGTTCAGTGGTTTGGTCAAGGCTTGTACCTCGTTTGCTAGGATCTTATTTTTTTTTGCTAGTGTGATATTCTATATCTGTTCTGTCTGGTTTGTTGTTGCCTGTTATACCTCCACTTTCAGGGGAGGTACTGCCAAAATTTTCCCTTAGCTTTCGGCAGATTTGTAGGTTGGTCTAAGTGACCTTCCGGGCTTGTTTTGGTCCCCGAGGTGTTACACACACTTTACCCACGAGTCATGATTTCATCACCCATATTACCAGGTGATAGTCTCTATGTTGTTGTGTCGACTAAGCACTTACACACTTCCTATGATGTGTCACCAGGAGATCACTACAATGCCTTTACAAAGCTCTTGCCGACCTGCAAGCACCCATTGAGATTTCACCGCTAACAATGATTCCATCATGGTTAGAACCAAAGGGGTGGCTAATTAATTGGCCAGGCCGCCTCATGTGCCACTCAACCGTCCAATGGTGCTCATAGAACCAGATGGGTGGCTAATTAATTGGCCAGGCCGTACCCAATATAGACCTCGTGGTTGCACTGTTTAGCCTGGCTACATGTTTAAGAACCGGTCCTTAGGACCCCACACAAGAAAAGACACATTCCCATTGTATAGCCACATGCGCCTTCTTGTACTAACCTCAAACAACTATCCTGCTAGGATCCCTATACCATGTTGCTACCAAAAGATTACCATACCTGATTCATGTTGCATAAACATTAGTCAAGTTTAACTTCAACACAACCATAATAGTGACTAGCATATCTACCCTTTACTTCCCATAATAAGGATAATCATAAGTAAAGCCTAAACATAGGTTTCCAATTTAGACAAGCATGCATGAAGGATAAACATCTAGCACATAAATCCTGGAATAGGTACAAGATGTTCAAGGATAGTTACCTTCAGCTGAGGGTTGCTCGAAGTCTTCAAAAACTTGGTCTTGCAGGTTCACAAACTGCTCACCTCCTAATCGGAACACCGGAGAAGTATACCAGATAAACCACTAAGAAAAGTACACCAAACAGGAATAAAACTTGGTAAAAACCCTACAAAAAGATTCTACACATCACTATGAGAATTGGAGCGTGAAAATCGCTCAAATCAAAGCTACGAGCAAAAAAGCCATAAGCATTAGAAGTTCTAGGGGGTTTTCTGCAAAAATTACTTAATTTTGGAGATTAAACCATTTATTTTTTATACTGAAAATCTCTTTTACTGCACATGCTGATGTAAATCAATTTTGAAATATTTGTAAACCAGAAAAAGCAGGGTGGACCTGGCCTATGTACTGTGAACTGAGAGAAAAGCTTCGGTCCATGGGTCCACCGTGGACCATAGGCGCCGGTGGAGCTCGGCACGATGGCGAGCAGCTAGAGAGCTGTTGGAATGGCACTCCAGCAGCCGGGGAGATCCGATGAGCGGTGGAACACGGAGAGGGGGAGTCGGTGAACTCACCTCGGGCGAGAACAAGGCTAGAGCGGGGTCGACGTAGCTGGGTGATGGAGAGGATGGTGGCGACGGTCAATGTGGCATCGGGAGAGGTGCTCCGATGGACAAACATCGATGAAGACCCACGGGATCGACTCCGGAGGAAACTACAGTGCTGGTGAGAGGGTTAAATCAGTCGAAGATGGTGCAAAATGAAAACAAAGGTGGTGATGGCGCAACCTCACCGGAGGTGAAGAAGATGACAGTGCTGATGGCAAATTCGAGCGAGAAAAAGGGCGTGAGCGGGTGGTGGAGGTGTGGAACTTTGCCGTGGAGGTGCATGGCGGCTTAAATAAGGGTGAGGGCGAGCGAAGCGGTCAGGGCACGGAGATGAAACAGCGGTGGCAATGGCCATAAAGGTTGGCTGTTACTGCATCGATTCGAGCATTAGAGAGGGAATAAAGAGGGGGAAACGGATGAGTGTGCCTTAATGGGCTTATTGCTTTGAATTCAACTGTTATGGGAGGGGAAGAAGGCATGGGGAGGCATGGACAACTGCTGACGGAGGGGATCAGAGCCGACGGAGGAGGAAGAAGGCGAGCCGACGACTGGGCGGCTCAGTGTGGCGTGGCAGCTTGGCTTGAGCTAGACCCACACGGTAAAGAGAGGGCCGGGAGTGGAGGCCGGCTTAGGAGCAGGGAGGAGGCGTGGGTGGACGGCCTCAGCTCGAGAGAGAAAGGAGGGAAAAAGGAGAAAGCAAATGGGCTCAACCTACACAGGGAAGAGGGGAGGGAGTCGGCCTGAAAGAGAAAAGGAGAGATAGAATGGGGGGTTTGGGCCGGTTTGAGAGAGGAAAAGCGGCCCGGGAAGGTTTAGGGATTAGAAACTTTTTTCTTTTGATTTTTGAACATTTTTGCAAAGGACTTTTAAACGAGCGCCTTCTAGCAAATTTTGCTACCATTTTTCACTCATGAAAACCTATTGCAACTACTACTGGATGAACGCATCAAACATAAATATAACCTATGGCTAATTAAATTTAGAAATTAATTTTCTTCTAATTGAATAAAGATCTACAACTCCTATTTAATTCTAGCAAAATTTTCAACTATTACGAAAATTGAGAATTTAGGGTGTTACAGAATCAAACCACGTCTTCTACCACTTATCTGCCAATGCTAAAGCCTGGGCTTCCGAGTTAACTAATGTAGTCTGGGTACTTCAAACGATGTCTAGCAGGGCGACGGGTGAAACGCCTTTCTTCCTAGTCTATGGGGCCGAAACAATGTTGTCATTGAACTAAAGATAAAATCTTCCTGAGTCGAACTGTATGCTGGTAACAACAAAATCTGGAGAAGACAGGATGACCTCAATGTTCTCGAGGAGAAAAGGACATAAGTGTTGATAAGATCAGCACGGTACCAGCAAGCTCTCTAACGCTACCATGACCAAAACATCCGCAAAATATCTTTCAAACCCAGAGATCTGGTTCTATGACTTGTACAAAGCCAAAAAAACAACAACAAGTTATCTCCAAAGTGGGAAGGTCCCTACAGGGTGATTGAATCCAATCAACCAACGTCGTATAGATTAGCTATGGAGGATGGTCAAGTCCTTAAAAATTCTTGGAATATCGACCAGCTTCGTAAGTTCTATGTTTAAGTACTTAGAATATATTTTGTAATATTCGTTATCATATTATTAATATTTTCGCCTACCCTCAATCAAATACCTTCAGAAAACTAAGATAAGCCGCAAATTCGGGAACTTATACCCACGCGCGCACTCGATTTTTTAGACCGCCCATCTGGAATCCTTCCCCGATAGCGAGTTGGGGGCTTCATGTATACTAGGACTACAAAATTTGTTGTGCATATCTCTTTCTTAATGATAAGGGATGAAATTTTCTTTTAAGCAACTGCGGAGAACCTTATCAGGTCCCCGAGTGCTTGAAAACTTTCTGCTTGGAGTCGAGCTTAAGGTCATCGCAACAAACATCCCGACAAGAAATTCCACAAACCTCAAAACTATCCTAAAGAAACATTGGACACTGGTTAAAACTTTCTTGTATTCAAAAGAAGGTACAAACTCATACACAGGTATTCTAGTATAAATAACAATCTTCCATTTAACAAGATTTTTTTAGCTCTTTTACAGATAAGCTAATGGAGAGATGATTAAAAAATTACTAAAAGAGCTACTTGGTGAAGAGGAAGGAGAGACTGCCCTAACTCTCCTGCTCAATGAGAGGTCAAGGTCAGCAGCACCCCAACTCCTGGCTGAACTCATCGGTATCACAGCCTGAGATAATCGACATCTCCGACGACGATGATTTGGGAGATACATTGACTCCCCATCATCGGTTGCTGCTCTACGATGATGGTTTGGGGGAGGTATTGGCGACCCTCGCCAGAATAACACGAGGACAAAAAGGATGAGGCGGCAAGCGTCTTGCCGTCTTTAATGGAGATGCTACCGAACGCCTCCCTCTTCTCCGCCTTAGCCACCTCTTCTTCCTCCTCTATTTCCGCCTCCAAAAAAGGTCCCAGTCCACCTCATCTTGGACCTGAGGCGTTGGGGCTTGCCGTCTTTAACAAGGATGTCGTGAGTCACAGCCCTTTCTTCAGCCTCCTCATCAGAGGAGGCGTTGATGACCTCCACCACTGAACTAGATTCTGTCAGAGATGATAGAGGGATCAGAGGTGTGTACTCAGGGGAACAAGGTGAGTAGTCTGGAGAGGAGGGATGGAGGAGAATCCATAATCGAACTCAAGTTTGGTGCAGCTGAGATCTGACGCCTAAAGGTTTATAAAGACCAATAGGTCAGGAGGCAAGATGCCTCACCACCTAAGCTTTAATTTCAAGCGTGATTGCATTTTGAGTCACAGGCGCCCAAGTGACGCTATATCATCAAAGCTACGTATTTTCAGCTGATCGACACGGACAAATAGACGAACTTTAGTGCAGTCGTTTACCCACTTGGTTTTTCAGTGCATGAGAGCAGTCGAAAGGATGGAATAATAATCCCTTCGCATTCATGACAGAGAATCTTTTTCACCACCACAAACTTTTTGCTGTCACCATTCAACTTCTGAGCCTAGCCAGCGACAAGTCCTATCTTCCTTGTACTTGGCAAGGACAGTATAATTTTTGGGGCTGACTAGAAAACCTACCCGGATGAGACAAAGAATACAATGCTCTCTTGAGAACTCAGAGACGTTCAAAATCCCGAGTATGTGATCTTAGAACCCAAGGAAACCCGGTTAGATGCTTCATCCTAATTGGAAATCCGAGTCTACTCAATGACATGGTTAGATAAAAAGCTTATCTTTGCTTTCTATGTATTTGAACCGTTGAAGCTTCATTTTACATACTGATGAGGACATACTTTCCATGGATACACGCATTCCTCCTACTACACAACACGCTGAACAGGTGATAGAAGGACCAAAAACGCGAGCACGAGCACTCGGTTCCCCGAGGATCCGTACAAGTGTGCCCGGAAGAGAGTGCTCGGGGAGGTGAACAGTACCCCCGAGCACTCGGTCCCCCGAGGGCAAGAAAGGGCGTTCTCGGGAGAGAGTGCTCGGGGAGGTGAACAGTACCCCCGAGCACTCGATCCCCCGAGGACAAGAAAGGGCGTTCTCGGAAGAGAGTGCTCGAGGAGGTGAACAGTACCCCCGAGCACTCGGTACCCCGACGACCCAGTAAGTCCCCTAGTGGAGGCCCCCGAGGGGCCCACCGATGAGGTGTCAGCCAGTCAAAGGCCCGAGGCCTGTCACCTCCAACTGCTCCCGCCGCGCTCAGCGTAAGTTCCTGCCATGTTCTGGCAGAGAGGCGTGGGGTTATTAATTGCACGGGTCCCGTCCCGTGTCATCCGGCCTGTCTCAGGATAACGTCGTAAGGACCAAGGTGTTCCGTCTACCGTGCTGCTGTGGTAGGGGAACAAGACAGGGTGGGCACGTCTGGTCGCTCTGCGGTTGCCCGATGGGCCCTCTCCACGGCGCCCGTTGCGAGGGCATTTATTGTGACGGATGACCGGGCGTGTGCCGTATTTTCCACCCCGATCACTTCACCCAGAGGAAATGATGATGCCCTTTCCATTTATGGTGTCTCGGAACTCGTGCCCCCCTCCCATTCGGGGCACGTTGCGGCCGGCGAATACTTAAAGCAACCGGCGGCACAAAAGGAAAAGGACGACGGTTGAGAGGCAAAAAATAGACAAGAACACAGCGCAAGAGAAACAACGGCAGAGAAGTGAGCAGCACGAGACAGGCTGAAGAACAAGGAGCCCCAGGCTCTTAGACAGATCAAGATTCTTGTAACCAGCAACATCCTTGAGGGACTTCCTCAGGACAGTTATAGTATTCGTACAGGAGTAGGGTATTACGCCCCCGTGCAGCGCAACCTGTCTAAATTCCGGTGCATTTACTTCTTCTTGCACTAGGTCAGCACCTCCACCACCGGCCGTTGCATTCATTCCCATTTATTTCTCCGACGAACGTATTCAGGATCATCCCCCCGGCCGAATCTCTAAAAAGGGGTCTCTCGGGATCCCTTCGACTGGAGTTAATCCTCCGACAGCTGGCGCGCCAAGTAGGGGGGAAGCATCCCTGAATCTGTTTGTTTGTTTTCTTCCGCAAAAAAAATGGCCGATGGTCATCGCCTCCAGCATTCCGGCTCCAGTTCTAGCGGGGAAATGCAGCGCCTCGCACATGAGGCCCCAGTCGCTGCTGCGTCCCAGCAGCAGCCGCGATCTGCACGCGCGGCGTTCCCCTCCCAAGGGGACCAGGGCGCTGGGCCCAGCAGGGCCGCCGTCGCCATCGCCGGTGCACCATCCGACCCCCAGCCGGTGGTCGAAACTCCCGCCGCCAGG
This sequence comes from Phragmites australis, assembly GCF_958298935.1. Classification (NCBI taxonomy): domain Eukaryota; kingdom Viridiplantae; phylum Streptophyta; class Magnoliopsida; order Poales; family Poaceae; genus Phragmites; species Phragmites australis. The sequence continues at coordinate 11,672,375 of NC_084936.1, read as the reverse complement.
TCCGCGTCTGGACACCGCCGGGCGCCTCTCCGGCGTAGGCTCGCCTTCGGCGAGGCCAGCCCCGGGAGCGCGCTGCTTGCAGCGCACGCTCTCCTCAGACATCCGCCTGTCCAGGCGACGGCGGAAACCCCTGAGGGCCGCTGGCTCAAGGAAGTCGCTGCCCTGGTCGGCACTACCCGCCGCCAGGTACTGGCCGAAAGTTCTCGCGCCACAACCCAGCGTGGCGCCGCTGGGACCGGCCCATCGTTAGGTGGCGCTCGCGCTGGCCGGGGGGCCTCCAGGCGGAGCGCCGCCCCCCTGGCCGCGTCCGGAGCCCACGACCTCCGCTTGCACCTCAACGAGCGGAGGGGCCTCGAAGACGCGCGCGTCATTCTCGAGCGCCAGCGGGAGACCCGGCAGGAGGCCGAAGCTGAGGACCAGGCTTCCTCTTTGCCGGTCTATGATCGCTGGGGCTCCCCAGCTCGCCGGCGTTCACCGCCCAAGAACGCCACCCGTGCCACAGGGTACGGTACCGACGTAGCGCAGGCGGCATTCTCCTGAAATGCATCACTCGGGCAGAAGGCAGCGAGCTTCTCGCTGAGATCCACGAGGGCGAGTGCGGTGGCCATGCATCGTTCCGCACGCTGGTCGGGAAGGCCTTCCTGCAAGGTTTCTACTGGCCTACAGCCCTCCAGGATGCTTCCGAGCTGGTTCGGCGCTGCAGGGCGTGCCAGTTCCACGCAAAGCAGATTCACCAGCCAGCTCAGGCTCTTCACACCATCCCCCTGTCATGGCCTTTCGCGGTCAGGGGGCTGGACATTCTGGGTCCATTCCCCGAGCAATCGGGGGCTATGAGTACCTCTACGTCGCCATCGACAAGTTCACCAAATGGTTGGAGGCGGTCCCAGTCATCAAGGTGACCAAGAACACGGCACTCCAGTTCATCCGCGGCGTCACCAGTCGCTTCGGTGTCCTGAACCGGATCATCACCGACAACGGCACTGAGTTCACAAGTGCCCTGTTCGGGGACTAGTACGAAGACCTCGGCATCAAGCTCTGATTCGCCTTCGTCGCTCATCCTAGGAGCAACGAGCAGGTCGAGCGCGCCAACGCGGAGATACTGAAGGGGCTCAAAACCCGGACCTACAACGTGCTCGCAAAGCACGGGAAAGGGTGGGTCGACGAGCTGCCTACCGTGCTATGGACCAACCGGACCACGCCAAACCACGCTACCGGGGAGACTCCTTTCTTCCTCGTGTACGGCGCTGAGGCGGTCCTCCCCTCCGAGCTCACTCTAGGCTCCCCTCGGGTGCATGCCTACTCTGAAGGTGAACAGGAGCAGTAGAGGCGCGATGACGTCGACTATTTGGAGGAGCGCCGGTGGCGTGCCGCCGTCCGAGCAGTCCGCTACCAGCAAAGCCTGCGGCGCTACCATCAGCGCCACGTCTGGGCCCGGTCCCTCGAGGTGGGGGATCTAGTTCTCCGACGCGTCCAGTCGCGCGAAGGAAGGAATAAGTTGTCCCCTATGTGGGAAGGCCCCTTCACTGTGATCGGTGTCCCGCGAGAAGGCTCATTCCGGTTGGCAGCAGAAGATGGGCAGCCGCTCCCCAACCCGTGGAACATCGAGCACCTGCGCAAGTTCTTCCCGTAGATGGCCATGTTTGCAGGCTCAGGTCAACCAGGCCGGGGGCTTCCCCCCGCCCAAGTTGATCGGGGGCTACCACTAACTGGGTAAGTCACCCAACCTTGTAAAAAAACTTGTCAATACAGTATGTGTATCAATGTGCAATCATATGTCAATTTCGTTTTTCTGGATTCCATATGTTTAATCTGTCTGGTGAGATGCTTGATTGTGCGAGAAAAGTTCGCACTCTCTTTTTCCCCGCTGATATAAGAATCCCGATCGATATGCCCGTGGGCAGTTGCTGTTGACTTACGTCTGATGTGGTAGGCTGTGGTGTTCGGTGTCGTGGTAGGTTCCTGGGCACTACCGAGTCCCTGGGGTTCTCGGGTAATCCTATCGCTCAAGCCGCTCTAGTCCGGAGCCTAGGCCCCAGGGGCGGACTGTCGGTGCTCGGTCTGGTCTATCATACCCGGGCGCCACCGAACCATAGGACCTCTGGGTTATGCCTCTGCCTGCTCTTGTCCGCCGGTTTGGGCATTCGAGAGGTCTCGGATCGAAAACGAAGAAGTACCGCACTAACAGAGTGCACCAAGCAAAGAATATCTCCATTTTTTCTCAAGTCACAGATCGACAATTAAAAGCAAAAGCAGCTCAACCGCGAGGGCCTCCGTACCCAGGTCGCTGCTTGGCCCCAAGCGTCCTCGGGTGGTCCTACCGCCCAAGCGTGAATGGTCGAGATCGCCTGACCTCAGGCTCCTCATGCGCCCCTTGGTGCTCGGGCGCCCTGGTCGTGGGAACCAAGTCCCCGGGCACCCCGAGCTCGGAGCGCGTGCCCCTCTTGGATCGGTTGGCCAAAAGGCCGACAGCTGTCCGGTGAGTGGTTAAATTCAGACGAATTTACATTCAATAATATTTTGTTCCCGAGTCATCCTCGGGGGCCCTCGTACTCTAATCTGCTCGGTGAGATGGTCTCCTCGCGCACAAAACCCTACCGCATGTCCACTTTTTCCTAGAACGACAGAACTGTCCGTAGAAAGGTGTACCGTACGTGCGATAATGTCCGATCGAAGTCTTTCATGGTGGTCGTGGTGTTCGGTCCGCTTATAGGGCCCCGAGCACTACCGAGTCCCTGGGGTTCTCGGGTAATCCTATCGCTCGAGCCGCTCGAGTAGTCCGGAGCCTAGGCCCCAGGGACGGGTTGTCGGTGCTCGGTCCGGTCCGTCTTAAGCCCGGGCACCACCGAACCATGGGGACTCTTGGTCGCATTACCGCCCGCACGTGTCTCCAGTCTATTGGCTGAGTGGTCGCAAGGTGGAAAAGTGTTCACCGGTCATGGCGTGCTCCGTGTTGGATCGATCTATCTCCCGAGCAAGGAAGTTCGTGCCTTTGTCTTTTGACTTAGCCATTGCGGACTCGCGAGGGCTCGGGGGCTGAACGCACCGAGAAGGACGGTCGGGGCGGTTTCGTTCTCGGGGAAGGAAAGGTCGGGGTCGGTCTGACTGAGTACTCCTCGGGGCATCAAGTAAAAACAACAGAAACTACACTAAGCACTCAGAAGAATACTGGAGTTGCGTTTCTGAGCGATCACTCCCATATTTACATCAAGTCAAAAAGAAAAGAAGAAGAAGAAAAAACTACTACAAAAGCCTAGTCGGAGTCGGAGCCTTCGCTGTTGCTCCTCGGGACTGGGGGCGGCGGCGCCTCCTGGTTGAAGCCGGCCGCCACCGCAGTGGCGGTGCTCCGAACTGCCTCCCGGGTGGCCTCCTCCTCGGCTTCAACCACCCCTTCGTAAGCTGGCTCCAGTGGGAAGTTCGGGTCCCGGCTCCGGTAGCAAGCCAAGACGTGTTCGGCCACTGCTTGGGCCAAGCCACGCCCCTCCCGGGCGGCGAGTTCCTGGACGGCCCAGGGTAGCGCCTCGAGGCACTCGCAGACCTTCTGGAAGCCTAGGGTGAACCGGCCGGGGCCCGCCCCCTTCTCCTCCACGAGAATTTGCCCGAGCCCGGCCACCATCCGGACCGCTGCATCCGCCGGAGGGTGTCCTCTAGCATCAGCTGCAGGCTGGCCCGTTCGACCGAGGCGGCCTCGAGCTCCTGCATCGCGGTCCGCAACCGCTCCTCGAGCCCCTGGCCCCCGGCCGCACCGGCAGAGCCAGCGCGGGGTGCCTGGCCCGCAGCCAGCTTCACCTGCCCCGCCAGGACAGACAGGGCCTGCTCGCGGGCAGCCAGCTCTGCCTCAGACTTCGCGGCCCGCTCCTCCCTAGCAGCAGCGGCCGCCGTCGCCTCGGCAGCCTCCGCCTCCTGGCGGGCCAGCAGATCCTCTCAGGCGCCCAAGTCCGCCGCCGTTATCTCGGCGTCGGTCTCCCGGATCACGACGTCCTCCTCCTGGCGTTGGAGCTCCCCTTCGACGTGCTGGAGCTCCTCTGCCCAGTATTGGAGCTCGGCGCGGGTCCGGTCGACCTCGTCCTTCTGACGGGCTAGGTCCGCCTGGAGGGCCTCTGCTGCCCTCTCGCGGTTCACGGTCGCCTCCTCCCGCTCCTGCGCCTGCCTCTCCCTAGCGAGGGCCCCGGCAGCCTGCTGCTGCAATGCCTCAGCCAGGCGGGCGGCGTCTTCCCGCTCCCACGCGACCTCTGCGCGGGTGTCTTCCAGAGTCTTCCGCTCCAGCGCAACCTCCACGCGGGCCTCCTCCAAGGACTTCCGGCCCTCCTCCATGGCGCGCTGCTCGTCCTCGTTGGCGGCGCGTGCCGCGGTAAGGCGGGAGTCGAAAACGCGCCAAGCCGCGGTAAGCTGCGCTCTCTCCATGGCCAGAGCGGCGCGCTCCGCCTCTCGCTGCACCATCTCATCCGCTACGGCCGCCTCCAGCCGCCCGATCACCTCCCGGGCACTCCCAAGCACGATCGGGAGGGGGTCAGCGGGTTGGCTGGGCGGCGGCTGGGCGCTGGGTCCCCTGCGAGCCTCCCCCGGGGGGCTCGGGGTCCCCGAAAACTGCCACGCGGTCACCCGCCCCGCGCTCGGCGCGGGCTCGGACGGTGCCGAACTCTCGGGCGGCGGCTGCGTCTCTGTCTCGGCCGCCGCGTCCGCCGGCCCTGGCTCCGCCGGTGCGTCCGTCGGCCCCGGCTCCGCCGCCACGCTTGCCAGCTCTGGCTCCGCCGGTGCACTCGGCTCAGGCGCACTTGGCTCGAGGGCTGGCACCGGCCTCGGCGCCTCCGGCCACCCCTGGCTCTCGGCGGTGCCCGTAGGCGACCTGCAAGAGAAGAATGGGATTAAAACTCAGAATTTAGTCCGGGTAAAGCACGCCCAGGAAGGAATGGAGGACGAAACTTATGTGGTTGTGGGTCTTCGGTACTAACACCTTGCTGCCGGAATCCTGAACTCCGGGATCGATGGCGTTGGCCCGGAGTCCTCCCTCCTTCTCTTCCGCCGGGGGTTCTGCGGAGCCACCGCGTGGTCTCCGGGCGCCGAATCAGGCTCAAGCAGACCAAAGTGCGGTTCCAGAATCGCATATGCCGCCCCCCGCCGACGGCCCCGCGCTGGACGACTGGCCGTCGCGGCTCCCCCCTTCGCCTAGCAACAGCGACGACGGGGACTCCGGCAAAGGAATAAAGAGCCGGGGGCGCTTCCCCCGGTCCTCCAGCGCCGTCGCTGCCCCGCTGCCGGCGGTGCCTCCTCCTCCGGTGCGGCGGCTGCTGCGCCGCTTGCAGCGCCCGGGCCACCAGTCTGCGCCGGATCGCTTGCGGCCTCCTCGCCGGATGCCTCGTCCACCCCAAGGGTCTCGGTGGTCTCGGGACTCCGGCGCCTCGGCCGGTCGACCAACCCCTGGGCGTCGAACTCTGGTAGCTTCGCCTGAATCGCCACCCGGTCAGGATTGGCGTAGAGTGCCATCTCTTTCCACGGGAGCTCCGCCCGGCTCAGGTCATCCACCCCGGTCACCACCCGGAGCATGCCCCTTAACTCCGGCATGCCCATATCCCAATCCTCGCCGATCTGGGTTCAGGTGATGTCCTGGGGGTCGGTGTAAAGCCAGTAAGGCCGGGCCCGCTCCCGCAGGGGCGCCAGGCGACGGCGCTGGAAATCCGCCACCACCATCATCGAAGTGAGCCCGGCATCGCGCAAGAACCCGATGCGCTCCAGGACCGGCTCCAGCCGCGCGTCCATCAGCGGCGGCACCCCCAGGTCGCCTTCTGGGGCTCCGCCGCCACCTCCGGCAGGGTCAGACGATCGTGGGGGTCGACGTCGACGTAGAACCAATCGCGCCGCCATTCCTCCCACTTGCTTCGTAGCACCTGAGGAATGTATCGCTCCCCCAGGCCGTCCCGCAGCCAGAAGCTGCAGCAGCCAGCGACGTCCGCGGTGGAGAAGCCCCTCTTCTTCCCGGCCGACCGCAGCGCGAAGAAGTGCCAAAAAAGCGTCACCGACGGCGGCACCTCCACGAACATCTCGCAGAAGTGGGCGAAGACCACCAGGATGACGACAGAGTTGGGGCTGAGGTGCACCAACTGGATCCCGTGGGTGTCGAGGATCTGGAGGAAGAACATTGAGAACGGCGGCACCAGCCCGGCCACCACGAAGGAGGTGAAGAGGACGATGCACCCCGGGCGGTTTGTCGTCGGCGGGAAGCTCGCCGGCATCACCACCAAGGCCCCCTCCTGGCCTTCGGGGACCAGCAACTTCCGAATCTTCCCTGCCGCCTCCTCGTTCTACAGGCGGGACTCCGGCAGCACGCCGTCGGGAATCCTGTCGCGGCGGCTTCCTCCTGCTCTTGGCATTTCGTCGGGGCGGGGGATGATCTGGACGGTGGAGAAGGGAAGGTGCTCTGATCGCCTAAGGAGATTCTAGGGCTCAGGAGTGCAAAGAGGGCAAGAGCTTGATCGCGAGATGGCGTAAAGAGGGGGGCGGTTCGCTCCCCTCCTCCTTTTATACCCAGGGAAATTCAAACGTCACCCGCCGCAGCGCACTCGGCAGAACGGTTTCCTCGATCGACGAAACCGCCAAGCGAGTCTCCCACGGGTCGTGCGGTGTCAGCGATTGCCAGGCGTATTTTCCTCGATTTGTGTGGCTGTCGCGCGTGCCGCCTGCCCCATCGTCGTGTGCTGCCTGTCCCGTTGTCACACCCTTCAGGAGTTGTGTGGACGCGCGTCCATTCGGTTTCCCGTTGGGTCGTCCGGAAGACCTGAACCGGAGGGACCACCTTCTGAAAGCTCGCCACGTGGCGTCGGTACCGGCCTCGGCCTCGTTGGCGACGAAGGGCCCATCTGCAGTCTCTGGGCCATTGCCTGCCAATGGGCCCGGGGGCTACTGTCGGTGTATCAGGAACCAGGGGTCCCCGAATCCCGAGGCCAGGCCAGCCATCCGCCACATGGCGCCATCCCGCGGGGTCTCTCCTGCAAGATGAGAAAAGATCAAGTCCCAGGAGAAGGCGCTCGGGGCCACAGTCAGTGGCCCCCGAGTACCCCAGTTCCCCGATGATCCACGAAATCTAAGTACCGGGAAGAAAGTGCTCGGGAAGGTATACGGTGGACTCCGAGCACCCTAGTCCCCTGACGACCAGGAGAGTTAAGTACCGGGAGAAACATGCCCGGGGTTGCCGGCGGTGGCCCCTGGGCACCCAAGTATCCCGAGGACTCACCGAAGGAAGTTCCGGGAGAGAGTGCTCGGGGCTGCGTGCAGCAGCCCCCGAGCACTCGGTTCCCCGAGGATCCGTACATGTGTGCCCGGGAGAGAGTGCTCGGGGAGGTGAACAGTACCCCCGAGCACTCGGTCCCCCGAGGGCAAGAAAGGGCATTCTCGGGAGAGAGTGCTCGGGGAGGTGAACAGTACCCCCGAGCACTCGGTCCCCCGAGGGCAAGAAAGGGCGTTCTCGGGGATGTGAACAGTACCCCCGAGCACTCGATACCCCGACAACCCAGTAAGTCCCCTGGTGGAGGCCCCCGAGGGGCCCACCGATGAGGTGTCAGCCAGTCAAAGGCCCAAGACTGCATTTAAAGAGCGTGCGTGGCCTGTCACCTCCAACTGCTCCCGCCGCGCTCAGCGTTAGTTCCTGCCATGTTCTGGCAGAGAGGCGTGGGGTTATTAATTGCACGGGTCCCGTCCCGTGCCATCCGGCCTGTCTCAGGATAACGTCGTAAAAACCAAGCCGTTCCATCTATCGCGCTGCTGTGGTAGGGGAACAAGACAGGGCGGGCACGCCGGGTCGCTCTGCGGCTACCCGGTGGGCCCTCTCCACGGTGTCCGTTGCGAGGGCATTTATTGTGACGGATGACCGGGCGTGTGCCGTATTTTCCACCCCCGATCACTTCGCCCAAAGGAAATGATGACGCCCTTTCCATTTATGGTGTCTCGGAACTCGTGCCCCCCCCCTCCCGTTTGGGGCACGTTGCGGTTAGCGGATACTTAAAGCAACCAGCGGCACAAAAGGAAAAGGACGATGGTTGAGATGCAAAAAATAGACAAGAACACAACGCAAGAGAAACAACGGCAGAGAAGTGAGCAGCACGAGACAGGCTGAAGAACAAGGAGCCCCAGGCTCTTAGACAGATCAAGATTCTTGTAACCAGCAACATCCTTGAGGGACTTCCTTAGGACAGTTATAGTATCCATACAGGAGTAGGGTATTACGCCCCTGTGCGGTCCGAACCTGTTTAAATTCCGGTGCATTTACTTTTCTTGTACTAGGTCAACACCCCCACCACCGGCCGTTGCATTCATTCCCATTTATTTCTCCGACGAACGTATTCAGGATCATCCCCCCGGTCGAATCTCTAAAAAGGGGTCTCTCGGGATCCCTGCGACTGGAGTTAATCCTCCGACAGACATCTACCCCTCTCATCGAAAGTTCGGGACCAGCGCATCTATCAAGTGGTATCAGATTTCAGGTTGATCGGTGAGAGACTTCTAGTTTTTCTTTTTGCTTTACCTATAGTCCACAAAAACTAAAAAAAATAGTAGATTAGTTATTTTCCCCGTGTTCCAAAATACGTTGTGCCTTTTAGTTCTACGTAGTCGAGGCTTTTTGAGTTTTCGGTTGCATCGTTGTGTCGAGTTGCTGGTCTTAGCGTCTAATCCTTTAGAGTTTTGAGTTCTAGTCACGTTTGTGTCACCACCGCAACCACCACCAGAACCATTGCTGCTGCGATCCTCTCCACCACCACCACCAGAACCGTCGCCGTGTTTATTTACATCATCTGCTCACAAACTGAGTTGTAATATGCAAGTGTGAGATCTCTGCAAGTGTGAGATCCTTGAAAAAACAAAGAAAAAAAAGAGCAGAAGTATACCCCTGGTCACAAAAAAAAGTTTTGTGCTTTTGTTTGGGAGTTCTTTTTGCTTTAGTGGAGGATTTCGAGCTCCTGCAAAAAAAAAAGAAAAGAAAAAAAGTGAAAAAAATAAAAGACGACGAAGAAGGAAAAAAAAACTATTCAGAAGCTTGTGCTTGTGTTTTCCTGTTTCGCTTCTGATCGATGACTTCATTTGTGCCTAAGCTCACGTCTCTAGTATTATCTAGCCTAGGACCAGTACGGTACCGTCGTTGAACGATTATTCAACTTGTTTTGACTTACGTGGTTCTAGTTTTTCCTTGCTACACTTATAGCCTAGCTAGAGCTCCACAAATACGACTACTACTTCACAAGAACTAGCGACTGCAGCATCGATACAACCATTCGCTGGAGGTTGTTCCTATCTTTTCGGCTGCTATCACCTCTTGTTTAGCTGGTAAGAACAAGTAAGAGCTTGGTTGAACAGGTTGAGAGTGAGAGAATTGATATACCCACATTCGAGTAGTTCATAGGGTATATTCTTGTGATTTTATTGCTTTGCTATTTTTGTGGTTTTTCACTAGCAATGGCAAGATCTCCGAAGAATGCTACGCCACCACATTCTCCTCGTACTAGGGGCATCATACAACACTTTGAACGCCAAGTTAAACTGCACACTGAAGGTCTAAATGAGGATGTGCAAGTGACCAATGAACGATTTGGTCAGTTGGAGGCCGCTTAAATTGACACAAACAGCAAGCTTGCGACCTTGGAGACTTCTGTTGGAGAGATCAACACCTCTCTCGTAGGGATTTTGCAGCGCCTAGAAGAGATGGGTCGTGCCCCTCCAGTGGCTGACACCATTGCGGCCACTAATGGCAACCTTCGCAATAACAACGGTGATTTGCACAGCGAGGTAGCAACAAACAACGACAACTATGCCGCTGACTCCGAGCTTGATGATGTGGATACACGTGATCGACGTCGATTACATTTCAATCGCATCGGCATGGGTCCTATACTCCCACGCCGCAAGGTACGTGAAAATGATGAATCACTAGGAAATATTAAATTCACTATACCACATTTTGATGAGAAATATGATCATGATGCTTACCTCACATGTGAACTAGCTATTGATCAAAAATTTGATTATCATGATTTTCCAGAAGGTAAAAGGGTTAGGGCTGCCACTAGTGAATTTACTGATTTTGCTTCTGTTTGGTGGAGTGAATATTGTCAAAAGAATCCAAATAATACACCACAAACTTGGGATGCTTTCAAACGAATCATGCGAGCTAGATTTGTTCCTTCATATTATGCGCGTGATCTGTTACATAAATTGCAACAATTGAGACAAGGTAGTAAAAGTGTAGAAGAATACTATCAAGAGTTGCAAATAGGTATGTTGCGTTGTGGTTTAGAGGAGGGAGACGTGGCTGCCATGTCTAGATTTATGGGTGGTTTGAATCCTGAAATTCAGGACATTTTAGCTTACAAGGAATACAATTCTGTCACTCGATTATTTCATCTTGCTTGTAAGGCTGAAAGAGAAGTGCAGGGACGTCGCAGCAGTGCTAGGACTAATGTTTTTGCAGGTCGAGCAAGTTCATGGCAGCCGCGCATAAGTGCTGCTCCAACTAGCCATGCTTCTGCGCCTTCTCCTACCAACAGCAAGCCACGCTCTTCTACAACCAATTCTGCCTCTCGGGCAATCGAGGCTACAAAGAGTGCTGCACCAACACCAACAAAGAGCGCTTCTTCTGTTGCATCTACAGGGCGAATGAGGGATATTCAATGTGATCAATGCAAGGATTTTGGACATGTGAAGAGGGAATGTCCAAGCAAGCATGTCTTGATTGTGCGGGATGATGGTGAGTTTTCTTCTGCTAGTGATTTGGATGAAGATACATATGCTATGCTTGTAGGTGACCATGCAGGGAGTGGAGATGGTCATGATCAAGATGAAGAGCACATTGGTGCTGAAGATGCGGACCGCTATGAGAGCTTCATTGTGCAACGTGTGTTGAGTGCACAAATGGAGAAGGTGGAACAGAATCAGCGACATACTTTGTTTCCACTAAGTGTGTGATCAAGGAACGTTCATGTCACATCATCATTGATGGCGGAAGCTGCAACAATTTAGCAAGCTCCGAGATGGTTGAAAAGCTTGCATTGAACACCAAACCGCACCCGTAGCCATATTACATTCAATGATTCAACAACAGCGACAAGGTAAAGGTAACACAGTTGGTGAGAATACACTTTGCCATTGGTTCGTATCATGATTCTATTGACTGCGATGTTGTACCTATGCAAGCATATTCTATGTTGTTAGGTAGGCCCTGGCAGTATGATAAAGATTCTTTGCACATTGGTAAAACTAATCAATATTCTTTCATGCATAAAGAAAAGAAAATTAGAAAATTGTATTATATCCTGTGTCTCCTAGTGCTATTTTAAAGGATGAAGTTGCTAGAGCTAGTAAAGAGAACAATCAAAAGCATGCTAAGAGTGACAGTCAGATTGTAGCAAAGGAATTTGAGCAACATAAAACGGGAAAGCCTAAATCTGTTCATGAGAAGAAAAATGAGATTAAATTGAAAGGTGCTTGATTTCTTGCTATCGAGTCTGATATGAATGAATTGGATGCTAGTACTTATGTTTGCTATGCATTAGTTTGCAAAGAAGCTTTGTTTTCACTTGAGGATATATCTTCTTCTTTGCCTCTTGCTATTGCTAATCTTTTGTAGGAGTACACTGACGTCTTTCCAAAAGAAGTGCCGCCGGGGCTGCCACAAATCCGTGGGATTGAGCATCAAATTGACCTCATTCCCGGGGCCTCCGTACCGAATCGTGCGCCGTACAGAACCAACCCGGAAGAAAGAAAGGAGATACAACGCCAAGTGCAAGAACTGCTTGATAAAGGGTATGTGCGTGAGTCTCTTAGTCCTTGTGCTGTTCCGGTTCTTTTAGTGCCTAAGAAAGATGGAACATGGTGCATGTGTGTGAATTGTAGAGTGATTAATAACATTACCATCAGATATCGTCATCCTATCCTTAGGTTAGATGATATGCTTGATGAATTAGTTTGTGTTTTTAAAGATTGATTTGCGTAGTGGATACCACCAGATTCGCATGAAATTAGGAGATGAATGGAAAACAGCGTTTAAAACTAAGTTTACACTATATGAGTGGTTAGTAATGCTGTTTGGTTTAACTAATGTTCCTAGCATATTCATGAGATTAATGAACGAGGTTTTGCGCACTTTCATTGGTAAATTCGTGGTGGTACATTTTGATGACATTCTGATATATAGCAGATCATTAGAAGAATATCTTGGCCATTTGCGGCCTGTTTTGATGGAAAGGCTCCTTTATCTGACATGGCATTTGCATATTTGATTAAATTGACTAACCAGCAATTCATTCAGCTTTGTTGAATGTTTTTTTAATAGTCAACACTAGCTGAAACTTCATACTTAGTTGGTCAGATAAGGCATCCATTCTTGGAATGAACCATTCGCTTGCTCTTTGCTTGAACTTTTAAGCAATTACAGAGTGCATAGTTATGTAGGGATTAAAATCGTATACAATTTATATTGTAAGGGTTGGTGTGATGATAAGGATTGCAGAGAATTACTTTCAGTTAACAAGCAGATAGAATGTTTCAGTTAAGAAGAACGTGTGATGATAGTAATAGTAAAAAGTATGATGATGGAAGAAAGAACAAAAGAGAATTCTTTTCTTGGTTTGGAAAGATTAATCTTTATATATATTTCTTGTTGCTTCTTGAGTTTAGTTAATATTTAACACTTGATATGGTTAGTTAGAAGATGTTATTAAAAAATAGGACAGTGGAATATGAAGTGTAAAATATAGATAGTCGTTAGAGTGCGAAGAGATATAGAGAAAAAATCGTTTTAGATGACCTCAATATGGAGATATAAAGGGTGCAATATGGAGTGTCTTGTGGAGATACTCTAACAGGCAACAAAAAATACTTATAATTTAGAACGTTGTAAGTGTGTTTTTTTTTTGGTTTTTGGCACATTAATTAAAAGCACTAACTTAAAGCATGGTTTGTTTTTAGCTTTTGATTATAGATTCTGCCCTGAAATTAAAAACCGAAACAAATATGCTGATTATGTAAAGCGATTCTGAGAATGAAAAGCTAGTTATATAACTAGAATTCAAAAGCTGGTCTGAAAATACTTTTGTGAATTCTAAGTAATGATGGTTTAAGGCTAATAACAGGTTATTATATATATTATACATTTTATTTACAATAAAAGCTAATCTCACAGTTAATTTTTAGAAAATCAGCTTTCCAAAATTAAGAATTAAGAATTTGTTTTTCCAAAAGCTACTGTTGAAATAACATACCTTTAAACAGACCTATGGAATTCTTTGATGCACATAGCCAAGATAGTATTTGGCTGGAGAGCAATATGAGATAAGATGATTCTATTCATATATTTAAGGATGAAATAATTTATTTATATATAAATGTTTGTTCAGTGGGTAAGATAGAATAAGTCTATTTTAGTATCTCAGATCTCTTGTCAGTATCACGTTCGAAGTGAGATGCTCCGTTCTATTATTTTTTTAACGGTTCCGTTCAAATCTTTAAAATTTTATATTTTCGAATAATTCTATTTTACTGTTCTCCATCTAAACAGTTAAAATTAAAATAAATTCGTTCCGTTCCATCCTGTTCCGTTCCGTGCCACAACCGAACACTGCTTAAACCTGATTTCGGATCCGTCTCCGGTGACCGCCGATCCCGGCGCCACCACGCCCTCACGAGCCTCGACGCGTCCCTCCTCCCGACCTCCCACTGTCGGATCCAATCTGTGCCGTCCATCCTCCCTCGCGTCCAATCCTCACCCTCCATTAGACCACCCCTTAATTTCTCAAGGCCCTCGCCCCACCGTCCACATCACACTTCCGCCATGAAACCACCACCGCGACTCCCCCTCCCCCTCCTCCTCCGCCGCCACCTCTCCTCCGCCGCTGACGCCACCGCAGCTGCCGCTGAAATCGCCGGTGCGCTCTCCGCGTCCCCCTACCCCGACGCGACGCGCGACCTCGCCGCCCTGCTCCGCCGCCTCGGCAGCCGCGGCCTCGCCTCCGCCCTTTCGTCCCTCCCGGCCCCGCTCCCCGCCGTCTCCGCCCTCCGCCTCCTCCACCATGTCGTCTCCAATGCCCCCGCCGCCGCTTCCACCTCCACCTCCCGCCACGGTGAGTATCTCCTCTCCCCTCGCGTCTCCGCGCTCCTCCTATCCTCGCTCGTCGCCGATCGCTCCACGCTCCCCTCCGCGCGCCGCCTTCTGTCGCGGCTCCTCCACGCCCACCCTCTCTCCGTCGCCGCGGCGGCCATCGCGGACGCCGCCTCAACCGCTACCTCGGACCTCCTCGTCCGCGCCTGCCTGAACTCCCCCGCCCCCGGATCCCTGTCCCGCGCCGCCGACGCCTTCCGCGTCCTCTCCTCGCGTGGCGCGTCGCCCTCCATCAAGACCTGTAATATCCTTGTCGAAGCCCTAGGCCACGCTGGCCAACTCGACGCTGCCCGCAAGGTGTTCGACGAAATGCACGATGGCAAGATCGTCGCTCCGGACGAGTACACATACACGGCGATGATTAAGGCGCTCTGCAGGGCTGGAAAGGTGGATGCTGCTTTTGAGATGCTAGCAGAGTTACGACGAGCTGGGCTGCAGCCAACCGTAGTGACTTACAATGTGCTGATGGACGCACTGTGCAAGAGTGGGAGGGTGGAGGAGGCCTTCCAATTGAAGGGGAGGATGGTAGAAGGCAGGGTGCGACCAAGTGTAGTCACATTTGGCATCTTGATCAATGGTCTTGCAAGGGGCGAGCGGTTTGTGGAGGTTGGTGTAGTGTTGCGAGAGATGGAAGGTCTTGGGATCACCCCCAATGAGATTATTTACAATGAGCTGATTGGTTGGCATTTTAGGAAGGGCCATTGCTCAGAGACGCTCAGGCTGTTTGGTGAAATGGTCTCAAAGGGGATGAAGCCTACAGCCGTGACTTACAACTTGATTGCAAAGGCTCTATGCAAGGAAGGGGAGATGGAGCATGCTGAGCAGATATTGGAGGAGATGCTATCGACTGGGATGACAGTTCATTGTGGCTTGTTTAATACAGTGATTGCATGGCTTCTGCAGAGGACTGGAAGATTGGACTCGGTGGTAAGGCTTACAAGACAAATGGTTGCAAGGGGTTTGAAACCAAATGATGCTCTGTTGACAGCTTGCACCCAGGAGCTTTGCAAGGGAGGGAAACACCAAGAAGCAGCTGGAATTTGGTTCGAAGTGTGGACGAAAGGTTTAGGTGTCAATATTGCAACATCCAATGCGTTGATTCATGGGCTTTGTGAAGGAAGAAACATGAAAGAAGCTACTAAGGTTCTAAGGGCCATGGTGAATAAGGGGGTAAAATTGGATAGCATCACATATAACATAATGATTCAAGGTTGCTGCAAAGACAGTAAAATGGAGGAAGCGATTCAACTTCGTGATGACATGATCAAAAGAGGGTTTAAGCCTGATCTTTTCACGTTTAATACTTTCCTACGTGCTTATTGCAATTTGGGTAAAATGGAAGAGGTCATTCAGCAGTTGGATCAGATGAAAAGTGGGGGCCTTAAGCCAGATATTGTGACATATGGCACCATAATAGATGGTTATTGTAAAGCAAAGGATATTCAGAAGGCAAATGAATATTTGAATGAATTGATGAGAAATGGGTTAAAACCAAATGTCGTCATCTATAATGCTCTTATTGGTGGTCATGGTAGGAATGGTAACATTTCTGATGCAATTGGTGTTCTTGACACTATGAAGTCTAATGGCATACGACCAACTGCTGTAACTTACTGCAGTCTTATGCATTGGATGTGTCATGCTGGTCTTGTTGAAGAGGCCAAGACCATTTTTGCACAATGTATAGAAAAGAACATGGAGCTGGGAGTAATTGGCTACACAATTATGATTCATGGTTTTTGCAAAATAGGAAAAATTGATGAAGCTGTGATGTACTTTAAGGAAATGCATTCCAGGGATATACCTCCAAATAAGATGACTTACACCGCTCTGATGTTTGCATATTGCAAATCTGGCAACAATGAAGAAGCCTCCAAGCTTTTTGACGAGATGGTGAGCTCAGGCATTGTTCCTGACAGCGTTTCCTACAATACACTAATTTCAGGGTGTTGTGAGGTGGATTCATTGAATAAAGCGATAGAAATTCCTGCCGAAATGTCCTCAAGAGTTTTGACACAAGATGAGTTTTCGTACAATGCATTGGTTAGTGGAATAATTACACCCTGGTGCCAGAAAGAAACTGCTTCCAGTGCTGAATGATGTGTAACCAAGGAACCATTGGGCATGATTGATTTTTGTGAAAGGTATTGTCCAAGCATGAATAGGAACTGGAGAGGATGTGTAGGCGGTCACCTTGCCTTTGGTTGTATGGCTGATGCATCTAGCAAACGTGTCATTTACGTCACATCATGGTTATCAACCTGTTACCATGGAAGACAGTCCAACATCAGCAGTAGGTTGCCCTGCAGGTTTATAAGTGGCAAAGTATACATGGTCATCAACCTGCTTGGAGAGCCATCCAGGGGCAACCACATAATGCGCTTGAGGTCTATAACTGGTAAAGTGCGCACTCTTATCTATATACATAGTTATTTGTTTATATTTTCTTGTCTAACTCAACCCTGATTTGATATATTTTAGTTTTTTGAAAGGCTAAAACTATTTTTCTGCTGTATACTCCAGTCATGTTTTCTGCTCATGCTAATGAGTAAATGAAACAGGTTAAATCTTTTTCTAGGTCTGTAGTTATTTTGTTGGTGTAGCACACTATTGTAGCTTGAGAAAACATTTGAATAATCTTTTTGTCCGGTGGGAAATCCTTTTTTGCCTGACAAGGGTAAAAACAGAATGAGCATTCAGTTCTTGACTATCTTGCTCTTGTTTGCTCATTGGCACCCATTGATGCAGGTTAACGTTGGTCAACCAAAACCACTTGAGAGCCCACTGTAGAGATCATCCATGCAGAGACGATAATTAAATAAAAATACAAGGTGCATGTTTTCAAAGGGTAAGGGAATTATTTCTTCCCATGTAATGTCTAGACTATTATTTACAGAACTGTATTCCATTTTCATAGAACTGACACTACATTGGTAGTCTGTAGTCTCATCTATATATACAACCAAGACAATTCTTGTTAGCAGTTCAACTTGTATGTTTAGATTAACAGCATTTATAAAACTTTTACACTTTTATTATACATACTTATATGACAGTTTCATTCACTTGACTGGTGCAAACTTTGTGCTACTATGTTCTTTAAAATTTTTGAGAACTTCTGCTTGCTATATTCTGGCTTAATTGATCATTACCATGCGCAAATTGTACACACTAGAACCTGCAATAACAGAATCGCAATATCATCTACTATCAGGATGTAAGACATCAAGTTATATGTAAGTTATATATGAACCTATTGATATTATAATTGGAATGAAGATTGGGTTTTTACAGTCATCACAATAAAGAACCTGGAATTGTGGTCTGATCCGGTACACAATTCATACAAGCACCATATGTCTGGCAATTCTTTGAATATAGCTCAACAGGTCAAGAAATGGAATTCTTATATATGATAAGAGACTCTTGCATGCACCATGCGCATGTTCATTTGTTCACTACCTGTCGTAGTCCTAAGTCTATATCTAGTTTATAGAACTTTTAACCAGTCCTGGGGCTTCAATTATACACTTTCACTTCCTCAAAGTGGGGTTTCAACTTGCCTTCTGTAATGACCTTGGAAATAAATACAGTTGATTTTTCTTTCAGTTGTACAAATCACCTTTATGTGCTGATTTAGCTAATATGGTGCTTAATGTGTTGCACTCGTGACTTTTAATAATCCAAATTGTTTGTTCTGGTTGCTGTCCCTTAGTAATTTGCTATTCAACATGTGTTGCCTGCACTACCCAATGCAGCTGCCTTTTCAGCATACATAAGGAACTGCAGAAATAGTTTTATTATCAGTTTGATTATCATTTAATATTTATAATCATGCAACAGATAATCAGGATTCCTAAGTCAGGCTGCACACATACCCTGCTGGGCACAATGTGTAGTGGATGACCATGCTACACTAGGCACAGGGCACCCCAGCATGTGTTGGAATATCAGTCAACAGACCCAGTGACCCATCGGCACTGGCATTTGCACCTTGACCTCTGGTCAGGCAAGATCATCCACTGATTTCTCCATCTATTCTCTGCTCTTATAAAGAGGGAGCTTTGTCGTTCACCTTGTTATGTGTGTGAACAGTAACCACGTGAGCAATTTGTTGGTCAAGTTGGGTTGTTAGGCTCTTATCCTATCTAGAGTTTGTTAGTCAAGTTGTTAAGTTAGGCCTATATAAGGCACATGGCTGCCACCCTTTGTAATCAAGCAAAGAAGAATTAATCTAAGTCTTCTCCAATATTGTCCCCCCAATCTACGGTCTAATCCCTCCCCTAGCAGCTAACGCCGCCTGGCCATCCTCTCAGCGGGTGTTTACCCTAAACACCTCCCTCAGTCTCCCTTCACCTTAGAATAAAACCAGAAAAAACCTCCTAAATGAACCGGACAAAGCTGCTTAACCAGAGCTAACTGGGCTTCACTTCCTTCTGGTACTGGACTGTCTGGTCACCTCCCCATGCATTATTGTCTACCGCATCAATGCCCCCTCCCTCCACCCCTACTGTCCCAGGCCCCAGCAGAGCTGCATCTTTGACTTGTGACCACACCAGTAACTAAAGCTTCACCTCCTTTCGCTTCTGCCTCTTGCCCTTGGTCTCTCGCCTCCTGTTCCCAAATAAGTCCTGAAACCTCCCATGGTTCTTTGTACAATACTTGAATCTCTTGTTTCTTGATTTGTACTTCTAGTGGAATGCACAATCTCTCGTTTTGTGATTTAGTGCTCTTGATTGGGCGATCAAATCTCTTTCCTTTGATGCAGCTAGGCACCCAGATAGGTTTTTATTTGTATTTTTCTGGTATTGTCTCTCACCTCCATGCAACTACACCGTCCACCAGCCAAAACAATGCCCTGTCACCTCCTTCTCCGGTTGCTCGGGCACCATATGGTCAGTGGTGGGCTGGCCATAACCAAGAGGGGCATGCAAGGAGGTGGCGGGAATTCCTGCTCTAAACCCAGACGATGTTCAGATTGTGGTGCACACCAGAGGTGTGGAGGGTGAAGGGAATAATTCAGGTAAGAGAGTGATTAGTAGTGTATTTGATTGTTTGGTTTCATGTGTCTAAGTCAGCCCTGGGGGCTAGCTTCTACTTGCCAATAAATCTTGCAGCTTTTGGTTGCTTATTGTTGTTTTTGCATTAGAATTTTGTGTAGTTTGTTTGCACAATCAGAAATGGCATAGCAGCATTGTAACGAAACTGTATTATAGTTTAAACTTGAGAGTTAACTTATATCCTTGATTATCTAATTGATTTCAGATAGACTGCTCCTTTTTTCTCAACTGTTGAGCTCTTTTGTTTAGTAAAATTGTTATGCATATGAGGATCTCTAAGAGGTTAAATATGTCAACATCTCAGAAAGTAGAACTGACAATAGAAGGAAAAAAGGCTTTTCATGTCGTCTTTTGGAGTTAAACCAGAAGGGAATGAAGAATATTGCGCAACCATTCTCATGTTCAAACATTGCGTTGCATATTGGGTTACCACCTATTCACATGATCTATATGTGTGTATCTTCCGGTTACCAGCTACTCAATATGTCTTTGGAGAACTAATGAACTTGGAGTTGTTGTCATTAGCTTTGATGTATCTTTTGGTAATTCATTGTCCAAGGAAATGATACTTAATTTCATCGTAGCAGAGCAAAGAGAGAAAAAACAACTAATATTTTATTTTTGCATTACCAGGTTTCGAGATCCATTGGTACGTTTACTTGATGAACCCGGAGTAAAGCATGGACAACTTTTTATTGTTCCCCCCTATTGCATTGAAGAGGCCAGGTCTTAGCGCTGAGCCGCTGAAGTTCATGTTTTCTAGTATGTGCTTCAGATGATCTTTGGGAGCGAGCATCTCGGTGCTGATGATGCAGTGCAAACTGTCTTCAAGATTTCTGGAACAGTAAGTTCTGATAGGACGTCAACATCTTCCATTTGTACCATCATTGGGTACTATGTTTCAATTGCTTGCTGTAGGTTATTAAGGAACACCAGTCTTACTAAATAATCGTGCAGGAAATTGCTAACAGATTAGCTAAGACCCACAATGGAGAGAGTTCAGGTGCCGTGAAGCCATTAGCTTCGCTTCCACTGCAGGGACTGTCGCACCAGGATTTCCGACTTGTAGCAACTGCGCCAGTGCTGTCGTCAACTCCAACTTTGGCCAATCTGCAGGCTGGATTGGCTTGTTGTGGGCAGCATTGGTCGGTACGGTAGCACAATGTGACTATCCACGTGCTATTGTAGCAGCCACAATTACTGTTCACCTGGCCAGCCAAAGTAGTTTCAATTGAAACTTAGAGAAAGGAATAATCAGTTTCCTTCTGTCATGGCGGCCAGCTAGATGCTCGTGTGGGTCTAAGGATCACCACGGTAGTGGCATGAGATAGATCTTATCTTTTACTTAGGTGATAAGTTTGATATTAAATAATTTGAGTTGATTTGTTGAGAGATAAGTTAAGACTCGGGTTTAGAGATAAGTTTGTGAAAGGGTTGAATAAACTAAGAGGGGGTAAACTAAGACTGAATTAAACTTTTTCAAATAAAATTTAGAACAAGTAAATAACCTTATTCTAGATGTAAAGAAAAGACCAAATTAGATAGAATTTTAACTTGCAAGAATTTAAATGTTTAAAGTAAATACGTAAAAGTAAAAAAAAATAGGTAGATATCGTTTTTTTAGAGGTTTTGAGGAGTTGGTACTCCCTAATCCTCATAGCACTCATTGAGGGTATTGCTCTTCTTTGAGGTATCAAGATTTAAGTGCTTTTTAGCGATAATCACTTTTTCTATTTTTGGATTGGTAGTCTTTAAACCAAGTGCAAAGCTTCTTCTTGAGGCAACCACTAGAGTTTGAAGAGTTCAACAAGACATCTTCGATCATCAAGATCTGCTAGGTGTTACTGATCATCAAGAGTAATAAGCTAATAGTTTTATTTGATTCAAATCAAGTCTAAACAACAGTTGGATGCACATTTGCTATTTTTCTTGCACTAATGATGTCATTCATCTTCAATTAAGAATTTTGCAAAACACTCTAGTGCACTTCATTGCCTCTTGACCTCACACTAAGTGTTTCAGTTTTTTTGAATGGCAAAAAGTCAAATGAAACAAAATAAGGAGGTATATATAGGCTACAAGTCCAAAACTAGCTGTTGTCTAACTACTTATAGTTTTCGTGAACGCTGGATGATCAGGTATGCATAGTCCTCAAACATCGGATCATCTGGCGTGTATCGTCCATCCAAACTAGCTGATATTAGCCGTTACTGCACTAAATACTTCGACGAGACCTTCGATGTATATGTCAGACTATCCGTTGTGTATAAATCTATTTTTCAATGAACAGAAATCTTCTGAACTTTACACTAGCGAAGCATCTGGTGTATAAGTCAGATCATTTGTCGTGCACAAACTTAAAGTCCATCTTCTGAAAAAAAATACTATGGCGTAGCCAACTTCACTTCATCGGATTATCTGGCGTGTACAAGAGCGCTGAGATGAAAGCTCAGACGTGTACAACGCTTCAGCATTGGACCATCTGGTGTATAGAGAATTTTTAGAATTTATTCAATTTAAACTTCTTTAAGCCTTATCTTTAGTTCAATTTATCCATGAGCTTTTCTAAGCTACATAGTACTAGAATTTCACGAGTGTACATCTAACTAAGTTTAGACATAACTAGATCAAGCTACTATTCTTAGCCCCTCTTTAGAGTGAAAGGACAATGATGTCTCATAGAGGGGGTGAATAGGTATTTTTACAAAAAATCGTCTCTTTTAACTGTTAAACTTGCAGCGAAAAATAAACTAACGGATTTTTTAGAAGTGAAAATCTTAAATATGCTAGGCTCAACTAGTGCACAATCACTCTAAATAAGTGTGGAAGTTACAATCCTAGGGTGACAAAATTATTCAATTCTAGTAAAAGATATGTAAGAAAGCTCTAATTTAAAATCTTGAAAACATAGTTTACCGGAGTCTCTGGGTTGGTCCGGATACTTCGGGTTCAGAACTGATTGTACAGTATCCGGAGTATACAGGTTAAATCCAAAACCTCCGGGTTTAGCAGAAAATGAGCTTGAACTGAAATTAAACAACACCTAAAGGGTTCTAGCTCAAACCAAGTGAAGTCATATGTTTCAAGTGATGATTCCAAGTAGATCCATGAGAACCTACAATCAAATGCACATGAACAAGTAGATCGAGCAAAATGCACAAATATTAAGCAAGAACACTAGAACATGAGAACAAGAGAGGAGACATATGATTTATTTTTTGAAGTTCGGACACCTCTAGAGATTTCTACATTTCTATTGAGGGACTCAGTCACACTTGAGCTGGGTCTCTCTCAACCCTTTTCCTCGCCGAGCTCGATCACACTTGAGCTTGGGTTTCTACTCTTGATTTTTTCCCTTCCGAAGGCGAAATCGAAACCTTTACAAACTTTTCACGGCACACCACAACCTTGGGTGCTTGTCGACGATGCCTAGCTGTCTAGGAGTTTTAAGCTCTAAGAGTAACAAACGCTTCGCGAACTTCTCACCGATGAAGTCGAGTGCTCAAGATGAGATTTAGCTCACTTGCACTCAATCTTTCAATCTCTCAACCCAATTCATTTTTCTTCTCAAATTTCACACTAAAATGGAGTGGAAGGGATTTCTTTTGGCTCTAAAAGATTTTTCTTTCATAACCAAGTAGCAACAACAAAGAATGGGGGTGATGGGGGTATTTATACCCAACTCTTAAAAACTAGCTGTTACACAGCTTTTTTACTAAGGCAGAGTATCAGAGTCAACCCAGAGTCTCCAGGTTGGCACTAGAATGCGTAACTGAGAGCCCTGGCCGAAGTACAACTCGGAGGGTCCGGAACCTGGAGTCTCCAGGTCAACCCGGAGTATCCGGGTGAAACACTTAGTCCCTAACAGATCACTCGGCTCGGATCCTCACCTAGAGACTCTGGACAACCCGAAGTACTCGGGTCAACCCGGAGTATCCGAGTTTAGCACGGTTGGCCATCTGAAAAACGGCAATAACTTTTGATCCTGAAGTCCGATTTCAACGATTTTAGATTCTATGGAAAGCTTATTCAAAGGGCTACACATCCCAGCTAAATTTATGACCTAAAACACACTGGATCAAATTAGGAACACTCTGAAACCAAATTCAAACACTTTTACCCTTTCGGCACTAGGCTCTTTAAGGTAACTCTCACTTTGAGTTAGTTAGAGAACTCTTGAGCATTGAGACACGACAAATAGCTTACATTGCATCCCTCTTAATAGTGCGACATATCTATACTAAATTTTGAAGATAAAAGACGTTTGAATATATTGATCATTTGAATACCTTCAAGTATCCCTCATTTCCTTCAAACTTAGAGGGTTGCCAACTTTTATATTGTCATTCCATTTCTTCTTGATTTTTTATGAGATTGATGCAAATCACCCGTAGCTTCTCATGGCATTTCATGGTATTATTGGCGCAAAGCCTTTACTCGCTCTTCAACACTGCCTTGGTCTTTCAACGCTAAGCTATTTGCTCGCCCTTCACCACGGATGGTTCATCGCAGTCGAGTTTTGCTTGCCCTTCACTGTCTTGCCATAGAAAACCATTTTGTATTCGACATCTTCAATAAATTCACTTTATCATATATGGAGTCTAATCTTATTCTTCACTCTTGGTATATAGGATATCTCAACTCAACTCATGTCATCTTATGGATTTTAACCCCAACTCACTCTCAAGCACAAAGCACATGGGTTAGTCCATGAAACTTAATTGACAACTTTTATACCGTAAATTACTTGATCTTCACAAGTAACTTATTAGCCTTCATGCATATTATCAATCTTATTGAGCTTCTCCTTTTTCTCATGAGCATCACTAAGAGCTCATTCATCTTGATACACTTTCAATTTCCCCATGTACCTAGAGCTCATGCATATCTCTCCTCCATGCATCACCTATGGAACAACCTACTAACAATTCTCAACAACGTTATTAGTCTATAGGTATTATCATTAATTACCAAAACTATATATAAGGGCTAGATGCACTTTCATATAGTACGATTAAAGAACGAAAAAGAGAGCATATGTTATTCTAAGTGTCATTCATCTCCTTACGACACTTACACTACAAGGTCCTTAATCTTAATGTTCACATCATTTGATCGCTTATCTAAGGGGCTAACAATATTATGAACTAATTTTTTAATTGCATTTTAAAGTAAACTTGTTAGACACAATAATATAGTTATCATTAATCACTAAAATACTTACCACTTACCTAAAAACTTAGATGTTACAATCTCCTCCTTTTTAGTTATCGATGACAATGCAAATGAGTAGAGAATGATTTAAATAAAATTCGACCTTTCATAATAGGCATATAATGACATAGCACAATAATCAAGGGAAAACATAGCACTAGAACAACCTATCATGCTAGTTTGAAAGAGAATTAAGCCAAGTATGAATTAAGTCACAATGTAATGATAAGCGAAATACACCAAAAGAGAGAATCAAATAGCTTGTTATACATCAAAAACCATAATGATCCAACATACTCCCAAGCTCCTCTTGTCTCTACTCCCACTCCCCCTAACTATCTCCCATTCTGGCATCAAAACATCGAAAAGGAAGACGGCTAAGCATCCAGGGTTGGAGGAGGTGGAGTCCCTGTGAAAAAGCCCGCATCTCAAACTGAGATCCAGAGTCGAACTTGGATGCGGTGGAAGAAAGCTCGGCGGCAGCAGCGTCGACGTCAGCAGCAAGAGGACCTGTTGAAGGATCGGTAGAAGTAGTCATGGTAGGAACCTCGGACGTGAAAATTGCGCCAGGAAGGAGGTCTGAGCTGGAAGAGTCGTGTCTCTAGGCGGCTATCTCCTGGTCAATCTGACTTTACACTTCCCGAAGTGTAGAATCTGTCTCATCAAACTCAGGTTGTGTGATAGCAGGAGGTATAACTAAAGAACTCTGCTTAGGAACAGTAGGTTGCGGTGTCTCCTCAAAGCTGAGAGGCCGAGTGGGGATAGGAGTAGACACCTAGTGCAAACATTGGCAGCTGTGACGTGATGGTAGTCTGGGAGATCCTAGGAAACACTGACACCGGGGTCGTCAAGAAACCACCAACACTACCAGGTAGAGGGGTTGAGGCTGGAGCTAGAGCACATGGAGCAGCTAGCAACTAAAGACCGTAGCTTGGAACAAAGAGCCCAAACATCCAGAAATAAACGAGAACATCCGATTGTTCTCCCTATCCGTCTGGAGCACTGAAAGCATGGCCTTTTGCTGCTACTTGAAAGGCAATGATGTCGCTTGGGGGGGGGGGGTGAATATATATTTTTACAAAAATTCGTTCTCTTTTACCGTTGGTCTAAATTTACAGTGGAAAATAAACTAAGTGATTTTTCACAAGTGAAAATCCTAAATATGCTAGGCCCAACTAGTGCATAATCACCCTAAATAAGTGTAAAAGTTACCATCCTAAGGTGACAAATATTATTCAAAACTAGCAAACAATATGCAAGAAAACTCTACTTGAAAATCCTGAAAATAGTGTTCATCAGATACTCCGGGTTAAATCCGGAACCTCTGGGTTCAGCAGAGAATAAACTTGAAACTGAAATTAAAGTACATCTAAAGAGTTCTAACTCAAACTAAATGAAGTCGTGTATTCTAAGTGATGATTCTAAGTGGATCCATATAGAACCTATAATCAATTTCACATGAGTAAGTAGATCGAGCAATATGCATAAATATTAAGCAAGAACTTAAGAACAAGGAAACTAGAGAGGAGACCTACGATTTGTTTCCCAAAGTTTGGGCAGCTCCACTAGAGGTTCTTACGTCTCCGTTAAGTGGCTCGATCACCTTGAGCTTGGCTTTCACTCTTGATTTTTTTCTCTTGCAGAGGAAAAATCGAAGCTTTCATAAACTTTCCATAGCACACCACAATCTTGGGTTCTCGCCGGCGGCGCCTAGTCGTCTAGGATCTCAAATCCCCAAGAGTAACAAACGCGGCGATAAACATCTTACCAATAAACCCGAGTGCTCAAGATGGGAGATATTCTCACTTGCACTTAAACTTGCAATCTCTCAACTCAACTCACTTTTCTTCTTAATTCACACACTAGATTAGAGTGGAAGGGAGTTTGTTTGGTTTTAGAAGGTTTTTCTTTCATGCCCAAGCAGCAGCAAACAAGGATGGGTGTGAGGGGTTATTTATACCCTTCCCCTAAAAACTAGCCGTTACATAGCTTTTTTACTAACCTGGAGTATCCGGATTGACACTTGAATGTGTAACCGAGAACCCTGGTCAGAAGTACAACTCGGAAGGTTCGGACAAGTATCAGAACCCGGAGTCTTTGGGTCAATCCGAAGTATCTGTGTGAAACACTTAGCCCCTAACAGACCACCTGGCTCGGAGCTATACCCGGAGACTCCAGCCAACCCATAGTTTCCGAGTCAACCCGGAATGTTCGAGTTCAACACATCAGACCCTCTAAAAATGGTGATAACTTTGGATCTCGTTGTCCGATTTTGATGATTTTAAACTCTACAAAAAGCTTATTCAAATAGCTACATATCCCAACTATCATCATCTCAAACACATAGGGTCAAACTAGGTACGCTCTGAAATCTAATTCGGACACTTTCACACTTTTTACACTGGATTCCTAAAGCGAACTCTCACTTTGGGTTGATTAGAAACTATTGAGCACTGTGATATGATAAATAGCTTTATTTTACATCCCTCTTAATAGTGCAACATACCTATACTAAATTTCAAAGATAAAACACGTTTAATCATATTGAGCCTTTGAATACCTTCGAGTACCGCTCCTTTTCTTCAAACCTAGAAGATGTGATTCATGCAAATCACCCGTAGCTTCTCATGGCCTCCCACAGTATTATTGGTGCAAAGACTTCACTCGCTCTTCACCACCGCCTTGATCCTTCAGCGCCAAGCCATTTGCTTGCCCTTCACCATAGATGGTCTATGGCAGACGAGTCTTGCTTGTCATTCACCGTCTTGCCATAGAAAAACCACTTTGTATTCGACATCTTCAAAAAATTCACTTTATCATATATGGAGTCTACTCTTGTTCTTCACTCTTGACATATATGATTTCAATTCAACTTATACCTTCTTATAGATCCTAACCCCAACTCACTCTCAAGCACAAAGTATATGGGTTAGTCCATAAAACTCTATTGATAATGGCATGCCTTTAGTTACTTGATCTCCACAAGTAACTTAGCATTTACGCTTATCACCAATCTGCTACGAGTTTCTCTTTCCTCTTATGAGCATCACTAAGATCTCAATGACTTTGATGAAATTATTTGAACTCGTGTCAATTTTAAACGATTCATGCTTCATCATTTATGCATCTCCTATGGAATAACCTAATAACAATTCTTAACATAATTGCTAGTTCATATGTATTGTCATTAACTTATGCGAACATAATTAAAGGAAATACCAATTGAGATAGATGCCAATTGAAACAAATTCAATTTGAAGACGAATCAAGCATGAGTTCGAGATTAGGCACAATATTGAACATAGAAAAATAGTTGACATTATAACGAATATCTTGTTTAGCACAAAGTGTCAATATCTCATAAGCATACATGTTCAATAAGGCCAAACAAATCGGACTAAAAACCTTAAGCAAAAGATTATGCGATTTTCATCAATATTGCATATAGGAGCAACTCAATCATTTGATATGGATTCTTTTGCATATTTAGGATTGAATGAATCATAAACATGGTTATAAAGTTCTTATAAAAATATGCTACTTCAAATTATTCATATTTACAAATTTTTAAGCACTTGCAAGAAAAAACATATTTTTGCAAGTCATTTTCATACTATGATAGAATATTGAAACTCGTGTAGATTGCATAGATTTAGAGCAAGGTACTTAATCTTAGTGACTTGTTCATTTCGGTAACTTTCATCTCGGTAACTTGTTCATATTAACTTGGTGTTACATTGATATGATCATTTCTTTTGATTCCAATTGAAGTTCAAGAAGACGTTCTTCTTTATAAATACCAATTGAAATAGTGACATTCTTCATGAAAATTCAATTAAAATGATATTCTATTTGGAAGAACCTTTATTATGATTAACCTAACTTTCCAACGCATCTCCATTGTACCTAAAACTCATTTAAGCATAATTTGGTCCCCAAACTCATTGGGTCGAAAGAGGTTAGCAAAACCTATAATATAGAGCAAACTCTCCAATAGATGGTGCATATGAAATAGATACCAATTAGAAAATATATACCAATTAAAAATAAATGAAAATACTATGCATATTTTAGCTATTAAAAACACTATGGAGGCTTATTCTATATGTTGGATCAAAGAAGTAAAACATGCTATAGATATTAGTATTATTGTCAAGCAAGTATTCTCGTCACTTTTAAGATTCAATAAAGATATACTTTGGACAGAAATAGCATATAAGACTTGAAGATACCAAATAAAAGATAAAATACTAATAATTATGTCCAAATTACATCTAAGACCAAAATATCAATAAATGAACTAAGTGAAGATTGAGCATATAGAGACATGAAGAAGTTCTAAACATGCTTAAAAACTTATCTCAAGCAAGTATATCAAGAAAGATATAAGCATTGAGATAGCAAGTTTTCATAAACTCTAAAAGGAAGTTTCATTGAAGAAACCAATTTTTCTATCAGGGGAGTTAAATGAATTTTTTTCATACAGAAGGAAATTACTTAAAAGCAAAAACTGAACCAAAGATGATCAATAAGGATTACCACTTGTATTACTACCAATTATAAGAAAACAATGGTATATGAAGATATCACAAGATGGTAATTGCAATAAGGTATAAATTAACTTTCGTTCAAAGAAGCATGTGAAGAAGGTTTAGAAAAAAAAAGAGGCACCATTCTTTAAAGTCATTCTTCACAAAATCAACTAATACATAAAAACTATAGTTGATTTGATTCAAATACGAGAAAGATTCAAATTAAGATCTTGAGATTAAAAGATCAGTAGAGAAGTACCAAGAAGCTCAAGTTTTAATTTAAGATCAAATATGGATTAATTAATGGGTTCTTT
This sequence comes from Phragmites australis, assembly GCF_958298935.1. Lineage (NCBI taxonomy): Eukaryota > Viridiplantae > Streptophyta > Magnoliopsida > Poales > Poaceae > Phragmites > Phragmites australis. Next base: position 11,643,121 of record NC_084936.1, on the reverse strand, counting down.
CAAAATTGAGATTTATATGAGCTTGATATACCACATAGGTACTAGATAAGCAGTGATGTCAATTTTAAATGGTATAGCTCAAATATTCACACTTTATGGGTATTTAAGATGCACAAAAGAATAATACTTCCCCATAATGTAATATTCCAATAATTTCTTCAAAAGAGCGAAAATAGAATTCAATAAGACAGATAAAATCAAATAAGGCTCTAAAACCACACAATCAACAAATGAGTGTGTAATGCATCCTACATATCCTAGTTATATGACTTATACATACTAGTCGGTAAGAGAAGCTAGAAGAGCCCCAAACAAATTATAACACATTTAGCAAGCAATCAAAACATATATTTATATGAAATATAGACATGACAAGATTGCAATCACGTCTACACATGCTAGGATAAGCATAAAGTCTAAAATAAGCATTAATATAAAATTTACACATGCAAAGAGCTAGAAACGTCAAAAATCTGGAATTTTTGGATACAACCCGGAACTTTCGATTTCTGAAGTACTCAGATATTGCTTGACCCGAAACCTCTATGTTCTGGACCACTCGGACACTCCGACCTGACGGAACTTCTGAGTTCTGGAACTTTTTAGAAAATTGTGTAGAACAAAAATCTAACACAATAAATAAGAATATGAATTTAAAGTACTGTGATAGAATGTTACCTTCATAGGATGATATTGTATAGATAGCAAATATATTTTCATAAAACTTGACTCTTTAAATAAGTAGATAGCTCTTCAAATAAATAGCCAATTCTCATTGACATCCTTGAGGATATTCATTTCACAAAGAGACTAAATACAAATTTTACTTGAAAAATACTAGTCTCAAAGTATAAAACATAGGATAAACTCCTACTAAATATATGCATCTAAGTACTTGAATTACTTGTAACATACACATAGTTCATTCAAGAATGAACTTACAACCATAAGATCATGTAGATTAAGTTCATCTTTTATAGCCACTACCAAGTCTAAATCCTCTAGTATTATTTTACCTTATAGCTCACAAAGACACAAAAGGTAAAATTCATAAGAAATTATAACTAGAGGTTTTAAAAATTACCACCCTTCTTTTAGATGTCTCTTGAACGTCATTGATGGAATGATCTCTTAGATTCTTGATGAGCTATTGAACGAGGCACTCGTAATGATGGAGGTTCAATTTTAACTCCTTTCTTCATCTCAATATATCTCCAACTTTCTACAGAATTTAAAACTTTCGAATTTAGGCTGGAATGCCTGGTTTACAAAGACCAGAGCCTCTGGATTTAATCCGGAATATCCAGATTATCCCAAAAGCTAAGATGCTTGGGGTTTTAATGAGTCTTGATCTTTCCTTAATATTTTCTTGATAACCACCACCAAATATTTATTGCCTGCATCACTCACAAGAGTTTGCTCTAGAGAGCATTATTAAACGCATCACTTTATAAGAATGTAGACATTTAAGTATAAACTACCTAGCCAACTTTGAGTGTTCATAATCACAAAATGATTATGAATGACTCACACCTACACAAGGTTAAGGAGGGTAGATATTTCAAAGTAGGTACTTATTATCGAGATGTTATTGGTTCTTGATGTTGGATTAACAATCTTCATACTTGACGCTCTTTCTATAAATGATGAGAAATACGATTTGAAAGGAAACTTGATATGAGATTTGCAATAAAATTATTCTAAAGTGAGCTAAGTAAATGCATCTTTAAGTACCTATTTAGCAAATTAAGAACTTTGTGGTACCCAAATCATGTTGGGTCCTTTAAGATTAGTCACGAGAGACTTAGGTACCAAAATGACCCTTACATTAACATGAGGTGAACTAATCATCTTAGCAATACAAGTACCACTCTTAACCTTTCTAGGCAAATATTGATTATTATTGAATAAGTTAGACTTAGGAATATTACTACTGGAGCAATTTTTACCAAGATGTCCCTTTGCCTGGCAATTGTAGCAAAGTTGAGTTTTGCTTCCACAAGATCTTTTCTTCCTCTTGTTTTGCTTCTTGTTTTGCTTATTTCCGGTTTGCCTCTCACTTGATGACTTGCAAAGTTTTTCCTTCTTGTAAGGATATGATCCAATTTCATACCCCTTCTCATTGCAACCATAACACATCCTTTTGTTAATTCTTGATTTCCTACTTATAAATGTTGCTTCATCATTAACTTTATTAGGACAACTTGAGGCAAAGTATCCCACATTGGTGCACTTGAAGCACTTGATGTGAGCAAAATTCTTCTCATTTTCTTCTTTCTTACTTATCTTCTTTTTTACTTTCTTCAAAGAGCAACCTCTCATATGGTAGCCTTCTTTCTTGCACTTGAAGCAAGTGATGGGAGCCTTGATCTTCTTTTGATTTTGCCCTTTGATCTTGACATTGTTGGACTTGTTCTTCTTGTTAGAATTGACTCCAAGTCCACTTTTATTTCTTGAATGCACTTGATCCTTGAGTTTCTTACTTTTCTCTTTACTATCAATATTACAAGCAACACTAGAGAAAATATTAGCTTTAGAGCAATAAGAATTAGTAGGTAATTTATCATTGAATGTAGAATTGACATCAAATGAATTGCTAGAACTAGCACATGTCACATTTATATTAGGCAAAGAAAATGTGTCACATTTACATTAGGCAAAAAAAATGTGTCACATTTACATTAGGCAAAGAAAATGAGCTAATGTCCACATGAGGTTCATAGGATTTTACCGTGATAACTATTACCTCATGAGCTATTTTTAGCAGGGCATGGGAATCTACAAGATCTTCATGAGTGCACAAAAATTTATCATGATTTTTTTTTTGGCTCACATGCTTGCTAGGAAGCCTTTTAAGTTGAGCCTTTAGCTCAATATTTTTTTTCTCCAAAGATGATACACAAGAATTAGTAGATTTGTCCTTAGATAAAATATTGCAATTAGGTCATGATATTTCTAAATCCACTAAAATCATAGCATCTAATTTATCAAGCAAAGCAATATGCTTAACTTTAAGATCCTCATAAAGATTAGAGAAAGAACTATGGGATTCTTGAAGTTTTTCATATTTCACATTTAAGGCTTCGAGTTCCTCACTTTTTCCAATGAGGAATTTTCTTGCCTCTTAAGGCTATCCTCTAAGTCTTCCATGGAGGCCATGAGCTTGATCATTTTAGATATATTCTTTTTGCTTAAATGATCAAACTTAAGTCCATCAACGACACTATCATTATCATTCTTACTTGCCGGTTTCTTTTTACCTTTAGCCATAAGGTTCATGTGGGTGTCAGAATGAGGAGACGAACATCTTGGAGAGGTGGATGCTTCTCACCTAGGCTTTGTCTCTCATAGACTTCTATTTTCTTCAAAAAGTGAAAATAGATGTATCGCTATGAGAATAAGTAACCATATTATCATGATGAATAGATATTTTTGTACTAGATGATATGCAAGAGTTAAGAACACAAGTAGATATATAAATTTCAAGTGTTGTTAAAATTCGTCCCCTTTTACCATTACCCTAAACTTGCAGCGGAAAATAAAATAACAGATTTTTCACAAGTGAAAATCCTAAATATGCTAGGCTTAACTAATGCACAATCACTCTAAATAAGTGTAAAAGTTAAATCCTAAGGTGACAAAGATTATTCAAAACTAGCAAAAGATATGCAAGAAAACTCTAGTTGAAAATCCTGAAAACACTGTTAACCGAATACTTTGGGTTGAATTCGAAACCACCAGGTTCAGCAGAGAATGAACTTAAAACTAAAATTAAAGAATACCTAAAGAGTTCTAGCTTAAACTAAATAAAGTCATGCATTCCAGTGATGATTCCAAGTAGATCCACGGAGAATCTACAGTCAATTTCATATGAGCAAGTAGATCAAGCAATATGCACAAATATTAAGCAAGAACTCAAGAACAAGGAAACAAGAGAGGAGACACGCGATTTGTTCCCCGAAGTTTGGACACCTCCACTAGAGGTTCCGATGTCTCCGTTGAGGGGCTCGGTCACATTGAGCCAGCCGGATCTCTCTCAACATTTTTCCTCTCCAAGCTCGGTCACTCCTAAGCTTGGCTTCCACTCTATATTTCTTCCCTTGCGGAGGTGAAATTGAAGCCTTTACAAACTTTCCTCAGCATACCATAACCTTAGGTGCTCGCAGGTGACACCTAGCCGCCTACGAGCTCAAAGCTCCAAGAGTAACAAACGTGACGATTAACTTCTTGCCGATAAACCCGAGTGCTCAAGATGGGAGATATGCTTACTGTCGGAGGGTGAACTCCTCAAGCAGGGATTCGGAGGGAGCCCCTTTGAGATTCGGCCGGGGATGATTCTGAACCCGCTTCGTACGTGAAATAAATGGGAGTAAATGAGATGCAGGAGGAGTGGAATGATCGGATGTAGGAGGAAGTAAATGCTCAGGGGATTTTTAGACAGGTTTGGGCTGCTTTGAGCGTAACACCCTACTCCTGTGTGTATGCTATAAATGCTCTGAGAATGTCTCTCTGAGGATCTGCTGTGTTACAAGAATTGTCTCTAGATCAACCCAAAGTATCCGAGTGTTCTATGTCTTCGGTCGATCCAAGTCTCGGTCCGTCGTCCTATATCAGATTCATGCCCTTCTTCTTCGGGGAGCCCGCCCTTCTTTTATACCTGTCGAGGCGATAGCGTGCCCAGAAAGGATGGCGCAAGTTCCAAGGTGCTATAAATGGAAAGCAACCATCATGGGCTGCTGCGTGAGGTGACGGGGAGGGTTGAAAATGCGCTCCCGTCCGGTCTTGTTCGTCATCATTTTGCTTTTCGACGAGTGCTGCGGGGAGGGCCTACCGGGCAGCAACCGAGCAGCCCCGCGTGCCCGCCCGGTCAGAGCAAGCCTGACACAGCAGGGCGGCAGGCGGTGTGCCTCGAGCCCTGCAACGTTATCCGGAGGCGCACCGGATGACGCGCGATGGGACCCGAGCATTGAATGTCCCCACGCCTCCCTGCCAGACCATGGCAGGGACTGACAGCAGGCGTGGGGGGAGTAGTTGGAAGTGACAGGCCATGCGCCCTCTTAAATGCAGCATCGGGCGTCTCACCAGTTGACACCTCACCGCCGAGCCCTTGTGGGGACCACCGGCGAAGGACTTCTCAGGTCCTCGGGGAACTTGAGTGCTCGGGGGCCACTGTTCACGGCCCCGAGCACTCTCTCCCGGACTTGACTGCTCGGGTCCTCGGGGAACTTTAGTGCTCGGGGGCCACTGTTCACGGTCCCAAGCACTCTCCTGGAACTTTACTGCTCGGGTCCTTAGGGAACTGGGGTGCTCGGGGGCCACTGTTCACGGCCCCGAGCACTCTCTCCCGGAACTGACTTCTCTTGTCATCAGGGAACTTGAGTGCTCGGGGGCCATTGTTCATGACCCCGAGCACCCTCTCCCGGAACTCGGCCTTCTCGGGTCATTGGGGAACTCGGGTACCCGGGGATCACTGTTCATGGCCCCGAGCACCCTCTTCCCGGAACTTGATTTTCTCGGACCTTCGGGGAGATAATCCCCGAGGGAGGGCGCCACGTGGCACTCTGCTGTTCTAGCCTTGGGACTCGGGGACCCCTGGTTCCCATGTCATCGACACTTACTAGCACTCAAACCTGCAATCTCTCAACCAAACTTACTTTTCTTCTAAAATCACACTAGATTGGAGTAGCAGGGAGTTCTTTTGGCTCTAGAAAGTTTTTCTTTCGTGCCCAAGTAGCAGCAAACAAGGGTTGGGGTGGGGGGTTAGTTATATCCTTTCTCCAAAAACTAGCCATTACATAGCTTTTTGTACCAACCCGGAGTATCCAGGTTGACACTTAAACGCGTAACCAAGAACCCTAGCTAGAGTACAACTCGGAGGGTCCGGACAACTACCAGAACTGGGAGTCTCCAGGTCAACCCAAAGTATCCGAGTGAAACACTTAGGCCCTAACAGACCACCTGGCTCAGAGTTAAACTCGGAGACTTTGGCCTACCCGGAGTATCCGAGTCAGCCTGAAATGTCCGAGTTCAACACCGCTCACTCTCTGAAAATGGTGATAACTTTTAATCCCGATGTTCAATTTCGATGATTTTAGACTCTACAGAAAGCTTATTCAGAGGACTATACATCCCAACTTAAATCATGATCTCAAACACATAGGATCAAACTAGGAATACTCCGAAATCTAATACAGGCACTTCCACACTTTTCGCACTAGATTCCAAAAACGAACTCTCACTTTAGGTTGATTAGAAACTCTTGAGTATTGAGACACGATAAATAGCTCTACGTTGCATCTCTCTTAATAGTGCAGCATACCTATACTCAATTTTAAAAATAAAACATGTTTGAATCACATTGAGCCTTTGAATACCTTCAAGTATCCCTCCTTTTCTTCAAACTTAGAGGGTTGCTGACTTTTATATCATCGTCACTCCATTGCTTCTTGATTCTTCATGTGATTGATGCAAATCACCCGTAGCTTCTCATGGCCTCCCACAGTATTATTGATGCAAAGCCTTCACTCGCTCTTTACCACCGCCTTAGTCCTTCAGCGCTAAGCCATTTGCTTGCCCTTCACCATAGATGGTCCATCGCAGCCGAGTCTTGCTTGCCCTTCACCGTCTTGCTATAGAGAAAACCACTTTGTATTCGACATCTTCAAGGAATTCACTTTATCATATATGCCAAGAGTGAAGAACAAGAGTATTATTCATAAAACTCTATTGATCTTAAAACGTACTCTCACTTTGGGTTGATTTCAATTCAACTTATGCCTTCTTATGGATCCTAACCCCAACTCACTCTCATGCACAAAGCACATGGCTTAGTTCATAAACCTCTATTGACAATAACATACTCTTAGTTACTTGATGTCCACAAGTAACTTAGCATTCACACTTATCACCAATCTTCTATGAATTTTTCTTTCCTCTTATAAGCATCACTAAGATCTCAATGACTTTATTGCAATTATTTGAACTCATGGCAATTCTGAACGAATCCATGCTTCATCATTTACGCATCGCCGTAACTTAATAACAATTCTCAACATAATTGTTAGTTCATAAATATTATCATTAACTTACCCGAGCATTACTAAAAGGTCATTCATCTTGATGCATATCTCTCCTCCATACATCACATATGGAACAACTTATTAACAAACTCAACATCATTGTTTTTCCATAAGTATTATCATTAATTATCAAAACCACATATAGAGGCTAGGTGCACTTTCACTATTGTATAGACTACATGAGGACCATCTGTTGTTCCTGCTGGTGCACTAGATCTGCATGTAGCTTTGCCTGAGTCTCATCATGACACCACTGTGTCTCGGTTTGAAAAGCCTGTTGCTGCTGTAACTACTATAAGATAGTAGTCAACTCAGAAGGAGGGGCAGCAGGGGCCACTGAAGGAGTAGACTAAGGTAATGAATTTTGTAGCATTGTTTGACTAGATCCTTCGGCCTCAGCATCGTGTGACCTAAAGACAAGCGGGAAGTACTCAACATCATCTGACTCTAAGTCACTATCACTGTCAATGTCAAAGGTGGCGTGGGCTAAATCTACCTCTGCCTCAGCTAGGTCATGGTCCTCAACTACTACAGGGATCTGCTCCTGAGCTTAGAACATCGCTCGCTGACCTTGATGTCTGTCAGAAGGTGCAGTCAGAGAGTACTTCCTGAAGTAGGTCAGTGACTGCTCGTAGGTCTGGAGAAACTTAGGATAACTGATCGAGTGAGCCAATATATGTGATATGAAGTGTGCATATGGCTGCTGGCGTGCCATGGTCATCCTGTTGGCAATCACATCCTCAAACTCACAAAGAATCAAATCCACGATATCGAACTGAGTGTGAGTGAGGATTGATAGGATACCATTGCTGAATACCCATGATCGCCTCGACATTGCCTATCCTCGGTAACAAACTCCATCTCATGGCCATGTAAATTACATTCGCCTTAGGTGTAAGCATATCAGGCAAGCAAGGTGATCCTAGAATGAAAGGTTGGTGAAACAAAGGTTGAATCTCATCATCTGTCGAAAGTTACCACCAAAACGAGCATGGTGTGGAGGTGTGGCGTCTGGGTGAACAACCTCGTGTAGACATCTGGCACTCGCCTAAACGCCCAATGCCTCCAAGAGGGTGTTCCTATAGAGTTTGATATGCTCGCCCTGGAATATGAACTGAAAATAATCCCTCTCTAGAGCTATCCAAATTGTAGCATAGAAATCTTTGACCCACTCCTCAACATAGCGATTCACCTCAATGAGGAAAGCTGACAATCTTGGAAAGGAGTCAAATTGTGTCCGAATGTCCACTCCTCCCGAGGCTAACTGCATGAAGTGCCAGTTGAGCATCTTATGATCGCTTATACTAACCTTTCTCCTCAAGAACAAGGCGTGAAACCTCTCCAACAACATTGACCAGAACCGAGGGTTCACCCCTTCATCCTTTTGTGGAGGAAACCACTCACTAATTGGAACAAACCTCAACTTCTTGACCTTGGGAGACTTAAGAGTGGTCAAATCACGCAATCTGACCTTAGTCGGTGCCTATAGCTACTACTCTGGCTGCTCCCCCCGAGCTCGCTCTTCCTCCTTCGACTCGGACTCCTGACGAGTCCTCTTTCGGCTACTCAACTAGCCAGAAGGCGCTGTGCCCAATCCCGCAATAGAGCGAATGCGGGTGGACTGACGAGGTGGAGTGCTATCAACTCTGATGCGTATACCATGATCTCTCTATGTGATAGGTGCAGCTGCAGCTACCAGAGTTCGATCCCATTCCTTTTGCCTTTTTGTTTTCTTCTTCTTAGGAGCTTTGACTCCCTTGCCCTTGTCACGTCGCTCATGACCCATCACCATGAGGAGATGAAGGTTGGTGGCGGTGACAGTCGCCGATGGAACTCTAGTGGCAATGTACGAGGAGTTAGACAGCGCAAGGCTATGGTGGCATGGAACTGCGATGGCGCGAGGCTACGGTGGCACGGAGCTGCGACAGCGAGAGGAGGAAGCGGCGGTGGTGAGAGAAGGAAGCGACGATGGAAATTCGTGGAGGTCGGCTACGGCGCGTGCGGTGTAGGGTGATGTGTGGTAGAGATGGTTGCCTAGCGTGAGAGTGAGATGGCGGTGTCGAGAAAAAAACAAGACAACGACCCAATATGACAAGTGAGACCGTCAAAAGTTTTGAACGCCGGATGATCCGTTGTTGACAAGGAATGAACACGGATAGATCGCCAGACTAAAATCCAGGAGGTTAAGAAATTGAATAGGATTTGAAGATATGAATGTAGGATGGTTCAGTGAAGGACAGAGATGAATGCTAGACAATATTGTGAAGAAAATTGAGTTATGCACATCTGATAATCCGGTGATCAGGAAAAAGAATACGCTAGAAGATTGCAGAGAGACAATAAGATGGCTAAAAGAACACTGTACGGTGGATGTTCCAGTGAGGATAATATTGAATATGCCAGACAATCTGACGTATAGAAAAGGATTTTGCTGAACTAAAATCCCTCACTGGGCCAAACTTCAAATAAAACACCCAACAAAAACACATGTTTAGACTAGATTCAAGTGAAAAACTTACCCTCTCAAACGCTCATTTGAAAGAATTTGCCAAAAGGCTATTGTAGACATAGATTTCGCAATAGGTAATAAGAAGCAATAAGGAGGGGAGGGAAAACTCCAAAGAAATGTATGAGTCATATTGCCTACGAACTTAAAGATTGAAGATCTAAATTCACTAGGATATAACTCAATTAGCATTAAGCACAAACATTGAGGGGAGGGAAAAACTCCAAGAAAGTGTATGAGTCATATTGCCTATGAACTTAGATTGAAGCTCTAAATTCGCAAGGACATAACTCAATTGGCATTTAGCACAAACATTGATTTAAGCACACTTGTAGAGTTGTATATCACATTAAGAGCGAACAACATTCTCAAAGAGTGATATTCTACTTTGTGATCTTACTACCGTAAATGCACATACAATGCAAAATAAATACATAAAAGTAGACATGAGTGCAAGCTATATGATAAGTGAATGAATAACATATAACAAATCTATCTTGTCAGATTACTTTCCTTCTCAAGCTTATTTATGCTGAACCCAACAACATGCCTTGAGTGAAATGAGGGGGCCACTAACTCAAGCAAAACCAATGTTCACCACTATCTTGAGGACATTAGACAAGCACCTAGCATATATACATATAAAATGCATCTATATGACAAGGCATCACATGATGTTTGAAGCATCTATCACATTAAGCTCACTATGCAACCTACAAAATGTAGCTTCATCTAGATATTTTTTGAAAATATCTGCCAATTGATCTTTGGTCCTTACCCCTCTAAGAGAGATATAATTCTTAGACACATGATCTCTAAGGAAGTGATGGTGAATATCAATGTGCTTTGTGTGAGAGTGTTGAACGGGATTATTTGCAAGCTTTACAACACTCTCGTTATCACAAAGCAGTGGAACCTTCTCTAGATAAACATCAAAGTTAAACAAGGTTTGCTTCATATAGAAGATTTGAGTACAACATGCTCTAGCGGCAATTTCGCGTCCGCAGTGGACAAGGCCACATAGTTTTTCTTCTTTGAACACCATAAAATTAGAGAGCGCACTATCAAGTGGCACCCACCTGATGTACTCTTACGATCCACAGTACATCCAACAAAGTCCGAATCCGAGTATCCCAAGAGAAAGAAATTAGCTCATTTGGGGTACCATAAGCCTATGCTAGCTGTATGCTTTAGGTATCTAAGGATTCTCTTAACCACGTTAAGATGAGACTCCTTAGGATTAGCTTAAAAATGAGCACATATGCATACACTATATATAATATCAGGTCTAGATACGGTAAGATAAAAAAATGACCCAATCATAGAACGATAAAACTTTTGATCAATCGGCTTACCCTTTTTATCCATGTAGAGATGTCCATTTGTAGGCTTGAGAGTCTTGATTGGCTTGCAATCATCCATCATGAACTTCTTGAGGATGTCTTTCGTGTACTTTTCTTGTTGGATGAATGTCCCTTCCATTTGATTTGAGCTTGCCAATCATCGACATCTAGAATTCCCTAGACATCATGTCACCAAAGTCGTTGCAAAAACTCTTGTTAGTTGAACCAAATATTATATTATCGATATAAATTTGACAGAAGAAAAGCTCATTGTCGATGATCTTTGTGAACAACGTAGTGTCCATCCTTCTGATCTTGAATTTTTAGTTGATGAGGAAGTCACGTAAGCGTTCATACCAAGCTTTTGGGGCTTTTTTGAGTCCATAAAATGTATTGTGCAACCTATAAAAATGGTTAGGATATCTAGAATCCTCGAATCCAGGAGATTGTTCAACAAAGACAAGTTCATTAATGAAGCCATTTAACAAAGAATTTTCACATTCATTTGATAAAGTTTAAGGTCATGATGTGAAGCAAATGTATGTAGGATACAGATGGCTTCAAGGCTTGCCACGGGAGCAAATATTTCCTCAAAATCTAAACCTTCAACTTGAGCAAATCCTTGTGCCACAAGTCTTGCCTTGTTTTGTACCACTACACCATGCTTATCTTACTTATTGCGGAAGACCTACTTGGTTCTAATCATATTCTTATCTTGAGGCCTCTCTTCTAGAACCCAAACTTTATTATGGGTGAAGTTGTTGTGTTCCTCTTCCATTGCAATCACTCAATAATCTGGATCCTCAAGAGCTTCATCTAAATGTGTGAGTTCTAAACAAGAGATAAATGAGTAATATTCACAAAATAAAGTATATTGCTGAGAATGTGTTCTTACTCCATTAGATGGACTCCTAATGATCAAGTTAATTGGGCAATCCTTGGAAATGTGTGTTTGCTTCACTTATGGTTCTTAAGGTGTATCTTGAGCTTAGGCTTGAGATTCCTTTTGAGAGATATGCACATCTTGTGATGGGAGTGGTTGATCATCCTTCTCATCTTCTTGTTCAACTTGAGACACCATGAAGATGAGTGGAGTGGAAGTAGAAGATACATCTTCAGTATCCTCCTTTGGTCCTTTAGCTTGGTGTCATCAATTGCCATCTTTTTCATCACATCTGTCAAGGATTCATCACCTACATCATCATAAAAGATATCTTCTCCTTGGGAGTCATTAGATTCATTAAACTCCACATCACATGTTTCCTCAACAAGACTGGTTGTATTGTTGAATACTCGATATGTTTTGGAGTTTGATGCATAACCAACAAGAAACCAATATACAATGACGCTTAAATTTTCCTAGGCGCTCTCTTTCTTGAAGCACTTACACGTGAACACCCAGAAGTAGGTATGTTTCCTCCCAATAAGAAGCTCGTATGGCTTCTTCTTCAAGAGTCGGTGGAGGTACACTCGATTGGATGCATGGCACACCGTAATGATTGCTTCCGTCCAAAACTTTTTTTCTGGCCTACCATACTTATTCAACATTACTCTTACTAGAATGATCAATGTTTTGTTCTTTCTCTCCACCACGCCATTTTGTTGAGGGGTGTAGGTTGATGAAAACTCATGTTTGATACCTCTATCATCACAATATTCTTCAACTTGAGTGTTCTTGAACTCCGTCCCATTGTCATTCTGGATCTTCACAATTGTGGCCTCAAACTCATTTTGAGCCTTCTTCGTGAACTTATTGAAGATTTCAATGGTCTTGCTCTTGAACATTCAAGTGTATCTCGAATAATCATCAACAATGATAAGGCAATAGAGATTAGCATTAAAACTTTTTGTAGGTGGTTGGTCCAAAGAGATCCATATGTAGAAACTCTAGGGGTCTTGATGTTGACATCATGGACTTGTATGGATGAGAGCCTGCAACTTGATTCCCTACTTGGCAAGCACTACACAACTTGTCCATCTCAAATACTACGTTCTTCAAATTAATGAACATTTCATTCTTAAACACCTTCTTGAGTTGGCTCATACCAATATATGCAAGTCGACGATACCAACGCCAACCCATTGAAGTCTTGGTGAAGAGACATGTTGTCAAGCTAGCTTTATTTGAGGAAAAATCCACAACATAGATATGTCTATGTCTAAAACCTTTAAAGATTAGATTATTATGCTTCTTGCTAGTTACGACAACATCAACATCACTAAACAAGCATGTGAAGCCTAGATCACATAGTTGAGCTACGAAGAGCAAATTAAAACTAAGAGGCTCTACTAAAATCACATTAGAGATAAAAAGATCATTGGAGATTGCAACATTACCCAAACCTACTATATTTGCCTTTGAGTTATCACCAAATGTGACTTTGTCATGATCTCCCACTTCATCTTTTAGTGAGATGAACATCTTTACATTTTAGGTCATATGTTGTGTGCATCCACTATCAAGCACCCAATGCTTGCAACCGGCTTTGTAGTTCACCTACACATAAGAGATCAAACTTTTTATTTAGGTACGCAAACAAGTTTGGTATCATTGATGTGAGACACAAGAGCTTTAGACACCCAAAGTTACTTATGAAGCTTGCCCTTAGCTTGAGGGCTAATAAACTTTGCTATAACTTTGTCGCTCTTAAGCTTATGCAACAAGATATGCTTTTAATTGAAAATGGACTTGTAGTTAGGAGGCAAAGTAGGAAGCGGTTGAGTAGGAATTGGACACTCCCTTGTATGGTGGCTAGTGACATCACAATGTTGGCAATATGAACCAACTTCCTTGATGAAGCAATCCTTCACTTTCGGTGATTTGGTGATGTTCTCCACCGGGTCAGGGAAGCATCTAAGGCCTCTCTTGTTGAAGCACATCGCATTCTTCATGAGGATTTTCTTATGCTTGTATTCCCTCTTAGATTAACCGGACCACAAACGAATTGAGGCTTGCAACCTCATCTTTCAGAATTTCTGTGCTTGTATTCCCCCTTGATCAACCGGACTGCACACGAATTGAGGCTTGAAACCTCATCTTTGAGCTCTTGCTCTATTGCATGGTTAGTCTTAGAAGATGCAATAATATCACATGAAGAAGAGTATGGTACATGAAGAAGATCTTCACAAGAATTAGAAGCATTGACCTTAACAATATCAATGTTAGCAAACTCTTTATTGCTAGGATCAATGGCATCCTAAGCAAACTCAAGCTCTTGGTACTTGTACTCCAAACATACATGCTCAAGTTTAAGGTTCTTGTTGCTTTCTTCAAGTGACTTGCTAAATACAACTACTTCATTATATTTTTTTTTGAGAAAATCATTGTATTTAGCAAGTAACTCATCATAGCTAGAGCTAAGCTTAGCATGTATATTTTCAAGAGACTTGAGTTTAGTGTTTTGCTTCTTAATGATAGTAGCATAGTCATTATGAGCTTAGATAAATTATTAGGTGAAAGACCATCATCTTTCTTATTACTTACCTTATTATTACCTTTTGCCATGAGGCACATAGGTGGTTGGAAGTGGTGAATGCTCATTAGTGATGGCGAGGCCCGCGAATTTTTTGTCTTCATCATCACTTGAGCTCTCGCCGGAGACTCATTCACCAACAATGTAAGCTTTGCGGTCTCCACCCTTCTTGTTGAAGAGCTTCTTCTTTTTCTTCTTATCTTGACCTTCTTGTGCTTGCCCTCATCATCATCACTCGAATCATTTGACTTGTTATTGTTCTTGTTACTCTTGTTGGGATGAGATCAATCATATGACATGGACATAGTCAATACAATTGTAGCACTTCTTCTTATCTCCACCACTAGACTTGTCAAATTTCTTTGAGTGAAACTTGTTCTTCTTGGGATTATAGTTATAGCCCTTCTTGCCCAATTTGAATATCATCTTTGTGGTTCTTCTCATGAGGAGGGCAAGCTCGGTGTCAGAGTCGTCATTGTCATCTTCATCACTTTCACTAGATGATGGAAACTTCATCTTCATCATCATCTTGTTGTTGTTGTTGTTGTTTTTCTCAACCATCTTGGCCTTGAGAGCAATATTCTTCTTGAAAGAAGATTCTTCACCTTGATTCCCAAACAAGAACATCTCATGATCACAAATCTTGCCTATAGCATCGGTGATGGTCATCTCATTGATGTCTTTCTCATGAAGTAGACAAATGACAATATTGTATTGTGGCTTGGAAAGCACCATCAAGATCTGACGAGTGATGTCCCCCTAGAAAATAGAGTAAGCTCAAGTGAGTTAGTTTCCTCAATAAGCATGTTCATGCGGTAATATATATCATTGTATAACTCATTAGAAAGCATCTTAAATCGATTAAGATTGTTCATTAGAACATGATATCTTTTCTCCCGGATTTTCTTTGAGCCTCATGAATTTCACATAGATCGGTCTAAATATCATATGCTAACTCCTTGCTTTTTTACTCTAGAGAAAACTTATTCACTAATTCCTCAAAGAGAGCATTTCTAGCTTTAGTATTCTATCTAATTTATTGTTCGGTAAAAGGTTTTTCAAACTCAAGGAGGTGGCTAGCCAAACTTCGAGAGAAATAACCTCAATATAGCTCGCCATGTGAACTTTCCACTATGTGAAGTTCTTTCCCTTGAACTTTGGCACGCTACCATCATTCCCGGAGGTCATTGCTCTAGGATGTTAAGCCTATCAAGAGTATAAGGCTCTGATACCAATTGAAAGAATCGAATGGCCTAAGAGGGGGAGAGCAAATTGGGACCGAATTAAACTTTTTCAAACAAAATGTAGAACAAGTAAACAACCTTAGCCTAGATGGAAAGAAAGCAACTAAGACCAAATTAGATGGAATTTTAACTTGTAAGAAAGTAAATGCTCAAAGTAAATGTTGGAAAGTAAAGAGATGGGCAAGAAAATACCAAAAAAATTTCGAGGTTTCGAGAAGTTGGCACTCCCCTTAATCCTCGCTGAAGCACCCACTAAGGGTATTGCCCTCCCTTGAGCCATCAAGACTCAAGTGCTCTCTAGTGATAGCAATTTCTCCATCTCTGGAATAGTGGGCTTCCAACCAAACACAAAGCTTCTTCTTGGGTCTCCCATAAGATCTCACCAAGACACCTCCAATCACCAAGATCGGCTAGGTGTTGCCAACCATCAAGAGTAACAAGCCAATAGCTTCACTTGACTCAAATCAAGCCTTAACTATAGTTGGATGCATACTTGCTACTCTCCTTACACTAATGATGTCCTTAATCTTCATTTAAGAACTTTCCAAAACACTCTAGTGCACTCCCTTTCCTCTTGACCTCACACTAAGTGTTTCTGAATGGCAAAAAGTCCCCAGGGAAACGAAATTAGGGGGGGGGGGGGGTACATAGAGGCTACATGTCCAAAATTAGCCATTGCCCAACCACCCACAGTTTTCGTGAATGTCGGATGATTGGGCATGCACATGCTCCAAACGCTGAATCATCCGGCATGTATCGTCTACTCAAACTAGCTAATACTAGCCATTGCTGCACTAAATACTCCGGCGAAGCCTTTGATGTATGCGTCAGACCATCCAACGTGTATAAGTCTATTTTCCAGTGAACAAAAACCATTTGTACTGTACATCGATGAAGCATCTGGTGTATATGCCGAATCACCCATCATGTACAACTTGAAGTCCATCTTCTGAAAAAAAATACTCCAGATCATCTGGCGTGTAAAAGAGCGCCGATTTGAAAGCTCTGATGTGTAAAGAATTTTCAGAACTTGTCCAATTCAAGCTTCTTTAAGTCCTAGTTATGTCTAGACTTGGTTGGATGCACACTCATGAAATTAGCCCCTCTTTAAGTATGGTTAAAGAATGAAAAACAGAGCCTATGCTACTCTAAGTATTCTTCATCTCCTTGTGACACTTAGAACTAGAAGGTCCTTAATGTTGACGTTCACATCCTTTGATCGCTCATCCAATCAATTATGGGATCAAGATCGCCCAACAATATTGTGAACTAATTTTTTATTGCCCTTCGAAGCAAACTTGTTAGACACAATGATATGATTGTAATTATTCGCCGAAATACTTACCACTTACTAGGGGCCTAATGCTACAGTTTGGTTGGAGACACACTAGGAGTTGAAATTGATTTAGGGTTGTAATGTCCCCTCTGTACAAAGAGGCAGCCGCACATCATTGTAATCAAGAAAAAGGAATTAATCTAAGTCTTCCTTATCTATAGTCTATTCTCTCTCTCCTACCAACCGACGTTGCTCGGTTATCCAATGGATGTTTATCCCCCTAATAATTCTAGGATCATGTCATTTGGTATTAGACACAATTGATCCTGACCCATGACTTCAGCTATGCTCTCATCTTCATCGCTGTCATCGTTTGTTTCATCGTCATCATCATATGGGTGACGTCAATGAAGCCATCAGCGGCACTGCCTACCACAATCAGCGTGGGCAAGACACTCTGGACAACTTGGCGCTCTCATGTGCAGGGATGCTAACACTACAATCGTTCATTAACGTGGGTATTTTAGGGGTGTAATGTCATGGTGGCCAGCTTGTCACTCGTGTGGGCCAAAGGATGACCACGATAGCAGTAGGAGATAAATATTACCTTTTAATTAGGAGATATGTTTGGTATGATAGGATTCGAGTTGATTTGTTTAGAGATAACTTTTGTTGGACAAAACTTAGGAGTTGAAATTGATTTCGAATTGTAATTTCCCCTCTATATAAAGCGATAACCACGCAACATTGTAATCAAGTAAACAAGAATTAATCTAAGTCTTTCCCAATATTCAAAGTATATACATATATATATATATATTAAGTATTCAATGTGCTGGAAAAAAAGTAAATTTACTCCACAACCGAAAAAGCCAAAAAACCATCTTGCAACAGGAAAAGGCAATATTTTTACTCGTGCAACCAAAAAAAGCCGTGCCTACGCCGCTACTCCGCAATTGGAAAAGACAATCAGTTGTTTTTTATCAAAGAATAGGGATTTTCCGATTTTTAGAATGGCTGGTTTCCGATCATTGAAGAGGGATGTTTTGCAACCGGAAAATCTATCACTTCTAACCAAAAAACAAAAATTCAAAAGTTCACTCCTGCAACCGACCAAAACCTCTTGCTTCATGATTTGCACATTGTGGATTTTGAAAACGAATATCATATGACTCAATCTGGCATGCCATATTTCTCTCCAGGTCATTTGTACCCTCTCATTCTCTCTCCTCACCCTCTCCCCTCTCAAATCAAGCGACCCCAATAGAACCATCCAATCAATGCCCCATAGCTTCCTTCCTAATTAGACACAGTTAATCAGATGATTAGATGCATCTTTTTGGTTATTTTTCTTGTATTTTTATTGAATTGTTTAATTATGTTCCAGTGGGCTTTGTGAGTGGACTCACAGCGTCAGTTTCGGCGAGCGCAGGGGAAGAACGATGCCGCCTCTCCCATGGATCTACCCAAATCTGCCTCGGTAGAACCATCCAATCAAGGCTCCGTAGCTTTATTCCCCATTATATACAGGTAATCAGATGATCCGATGTGTCGTTTGGTTATTTTACACTCATGAGTTATCAAGTATCGAGGTTTGGTGATTTTTTTTAGAAGGGTGATTAGATATTGCATCATTCTTGATCGACTTATTCTATAAAGACATGTTGTTCTTTGCTGATCAATATTTAATTTGGCAGGTGATGATTCAGAGGAAGTGAAGGCTAGCCTGAAGAATTAGGCATAAGTTGTGGCATGCACTTGTCAAACTCTTTTTGCTCCTTCTTTTGTAATGATCACTCACTAGATGATCTAATTATTGTACACTTGTAATTCTTCCTTGATTAGCCGAAGACTGCTTCTCTAAATATGTGATTATTTTCCTTGTTTAGAGAGAAAATCTCACAGGATGTTATTGCCTCTATACTACATATATGATGCAATATTGCCAAATAAATCAACATGTGTAATTTTTTTGTTTGCTTCTTTGTAACATATAGTTTCTAGTCATGCAACAAATATTTTCTAGTCACGCCAACATAGGTTTTTCTGTTCACACCAAGTTATTTTTCTGGTTCACACCAACAGATGTTTTCCATTCAAGGAATAAGTATTTTCGATTTTTTAATATGCATTCTGATTTTTATAACATTGTTCCCAGCTTTCTTGTTTTATAATATTTGTTTTCCTGTTTTACGATAAGGATTTTCCGATAACAGGATGAATATTTCCTACTTTTCCCACCTGTGTTTGTTTTCCGGTTTTATAATAGGTGAAATTAGGTGGATATCATCGTAAAAGTGTCCATATTGGAAAATACCATCGGCTGTGAGGATGACATATGGGCTCGCCCACATGATATCCTCACACCGGTGGTATTTTCTAACTTTTACAATTTTTACGATGGTACCGAGCAAAATCGCCCCTTTATAATAAGGATTTCCAATTACGGGATGATAACTTCTTGCTTTTCCCACTTGTGGACTTGTTTGGTCTCCCCTATATATGTTTTCCTGTTTTCTAACCTGTATTTTTCTGTTGTATAATGCGTGTTTTCCTATTTTATAATATGTGTTTTCCTATTTTTCTTTCACCTGCAGGCCTATTGGATCGCTCCCACGAGTTGGATTGGTTCGGGCACTGGCACAGGGAATATTATTTGAGGCGCAATGCATATATATATGTGTGTGTGTGTGTGTGTGTGTGTGTGCGCGCGCGCGCGTGTGCGTGTGGGTGTGCGTGTGCGTGTGTGTGTATTTTTCTCCCAGAGTGTTAAATAAGTATTCAACGTGTTGTCTAGCGTCTCTAGTCCGAACCAACCAAAAAATAGGAAAATTTTGATCCCGCTACTAGAAAAATAGGAACTCTGATTTGGGTGTGCCAAATCAGTAAGTGGGCCATCCTGCTAGCCATTAAATAGTGGTTATTTCCTTTTGCCCCCTCCAATCCCCCACAAACCACTTTAGATCTCCGAATCCGATTTTGCAACCAATGCCCATAGGGTGATTTGAGAGGGTTGTGAATCCCTCCATCTTGCTGCGCTCGTTCCCTGATGAGCCGAGATGTTGTCCATCGGCGCAAGTGCTCTCTCCAGTCTCCACCGTTGACCCAATCAACGTACTCAACGGTAGCGCCGTGGCGGGTGCATGCACTGCTCAGCCATATTCGCTCTCCTAGACCTCGGCGGGCACTGCTGCGGTGGCACCACCCACGATTCTGCTTGTTGAGCATCAAGGTCCATCATCGGTATAGCAGCGGCACGGTGGTCGTCATGCCCTCACCATCTCCTTCAATCCAAGCATTGGGTTTCTCTTTGTGTATAATTTTGGTCTTGAATTAATGTGATGTGTTAAGGGAATATTTCTGAAATCTTTTCTAGTAAAGAAAGAGATTTGTTGATCATATATTGTGATAATTTTTCACATTTGTTTGGTTCAATATTGGGTGGATAGCTGTTCATGTTCTCCCTGTACTTTTTATCTTCATGTTCTTTACTTAACCAAAAACCATAATCGTCAGAACCAAAAAACTAAAACTAAAAGATGAAAATTGCAAACAGGAAACAATAATTATTAGAACCGGAAAAGTATAAAGGAAACCCTAAAATATATAGTTTCCTTGGAGATAGTGTGTTTCTTATGGGTAAAAGTAAATTCAAGCAATCTCTATAAAAGGGATAGCATGTATCCCATTATCCATTATGAATCAAGAAGAAAGCATTAAGTCTCAGTGTAATGTCATGGTGGCTAGTTGGCCGCTCGTGTGGGCCTAAGGATCACCACGATAGTAGTAGGAGATAAATCTTACCATGTAATTAGAAGATATGTTTGGTATGATAGGATTCGAGTTGATTTGTTTAGAGATAACATTGGTAGGAGATAAGTTAAGAGTTGAAATTGATTTCAGGTTGTAATTTCCCCTATCTATATAAAGGGACAACCACACATCATTATAATCAAGCAAAGAAGAATTATTCTAAGTCTCTCACAATATTCTAAGTCTCCCCTCTCCCCTACAAGCCGACGCTGCCCGACTATCCTTCTAGTGGATGTTTATCCCCCTAATGATCCTAGGATCTTAACACCTTGTTAGTTGAGTTTGCTTCTTTACACACACACACACACACACACACACACACACACACACACACACACACACACACACACACACACACACACACACACACACATAAATATATATATTCGATATATTAGAGATAAATTTCCTTACAAATAAAGTGTGTTTCTTATGGGTAAAAGTAAATTCAAGCAAACCTATAAAAGGGATAGCATGTATCCAATTATCCATTATGAATCAAGAAGAAAGAACAAAGTCTCTCCCAATCTAGAGTTCTCTCATCCCAGTCTATATCTTCCCCCTCCAATGCCCTATTCCTCTTAAAGCCATGCCACCTGGCTTGTAGTTAGTCTATCTCCGCTTGGTAAATGGTAGATTTGCAATGAGTACATTAACTATAGTTTATGATTCATTCATCGTGAAGTTATTTTTTCTATGGAGAGTTCAAATGCAGTTGCTATATGTTGGTGATATGCCCAAGAGGCGATCATATATGCAGACTAGATCTGCAAGTGAGATTTAATATGATTAAATATCCATTAGGGTTTAGAGTCATGATGAGTTTTAATGTGATTAAAGGTCCATTAGCGTACTCTATCTAAGAGGAGGCAGGAGTCATGGGCGCAATAGTTGATTTGACCACTAAAACCCTTGCCACCACCTCTGTGAAACCCTAGCCAGACGCGGTGCTAGCACACCGGTGTATGACGTTTCATCCACCTACATGTGGATACCATGGAGGCATTGTTGCTGTTGCTATGGTGCTGATCGCTGACAAGGACATTACGACGAGATCGACTACTTCATCTTTGTGGTTGACGTGATCGACTACTTCCTCTTTGTGGATACGCACGACTCTTGTTCCACCGCACTGCGCATCTAGTAATAACGATCCATGATCCCCTACTCGCATGGTTTTTGGTTGAACACGGTCGATAATTTTTATTTATCCTAGTGTACCCTACCTGTTCTCCAACAGTGGTATCAGAGCCTACATGCGTAGGTTTTTATCTAGATCAGTCACATATAGTTGATATGTTGTAGTAATAGATTGGATATATTGGTGTTCTTATGGTCGGTTCATGTGATGAATCAGGTGATGCACGGTTTGATGTAATAGGGGGTGAATGAGGTGTGATCGATGGAACCGTATGACCAAAAGATTAGCTTGTTGTCCCACCTGGCTGCGCATGCGACTTGCCCCTACCGACTGGAATCACCATAGGGGCTAATAGCACGCGCTGCTACATGGCTAGAAGAACAGTAGATCGAAATTGTGTGTGTTGTCATTGCTTCCAGGAAACCTCATGCGATGGTCAATATGATTGATCTAGTAGAAATTGAGGTATTATGAATAACTCAGAATCGACTTGATATGATCAATCCGATGAGATTTTCATAGTGATTTCATAGATATGATCTATGTATTTCTGAGACATTAGATTTTCATAGCGTTTTCATAGCCATTGTGTAGCGTACACATATAGATTGCTATAATAACATATTCATATCATGACATTATAATTCGATTATATGGTTAACTTGTTTTTACAGAGAATGATGTGATTGGTATGGCCTTATTATGTATGTGATATGTATATGTAATTTCGTGTTAATTGCAGTCTAAGGCTATCATGTTATTGTATAGTGGCCTGCGTGTCGATATTTGATGCTTAATATTATCATGTAATTCATTGCTAGTTATTAGGTATAGTAGCTTGGTATATGATCATGATGGCTGTAAGGACAGAAAGCTTGGCAATGGAAATCACCATAGGAAGGGTCACACTATGTCACAATTAATCTGATTATCTGTGATGCTTTTTACGTTCTTGTCATACTATTCTTTCATATTTTATATATGGTGGATATGATTATTATGACATAATAGTTAACCTTAGAAAAATTAAGAGTAATTGATACCCTTCCAATAGCTGCACCTATTAAAGTTTGATCGTTGTGTGGTTGGTCTACCAAAGTAGGGTACCTTCAACTATCTTATTAAATGGGATGGATGTTGGACATCTGTAGCATAGTATTGGTTTACTTAACAAAGCTACCAAAGTAGAGTACCTTGAATTATGCTTTGGGGCATGGTGTTGGGCACCGGGGCATTCGATGCCACCCAACAAACAAGAGTCACATAGGGATGTGATTAGTAAGTTACTGCTTACCTTTGTCACTAGGTTTCTAGTGGTGATGACAAACCTCACTAGAACTAAGATGAATATGGATCTGTGAACACTATATGTCGTTAGAGGGAAAACGACTATAAAACATATAGTGGAGTGTCTTTTGTTAAATTGTTTAATAGAAGATTCACATAAACTTAGTGCTGAATTTTGTAACACCTAGTTTTAAAGAAATAAAATCAGGTACAACACATATATGTCAGGATTAAATTTTCATACATGCATTATATCATCAGTGTATCATCACAGTGCCTTTATTACAATAATGTTATAACTTATTACAAAAGGACCCAAGAATCTAGAAGAAAAACATAGTAGGAAAGATAAACTCCAATGCTAGAGGATCTTCCATCTTCCACAGGCATCAACCGGGGGCACACCAGCCTAGAAAAGGAGCTCCGGGTCGAAGTCATCTCCATCGAAAGATGCATCTTCATTGATGACTTCTGAACAACAGAAGGATGAAAGAAAGGGAGCAACAGGTGTGAGTACATAATGTACTCTACAAGTGTAGGAAAGCATGATATGGGGCTTAAGTCAAGAAAGGGTTAAACATTGGTTAACTGCACTAAGCAACTTAAGCCTATGACTCCAACAACAGGAATCCTATTTACTAAGAGTGAAGACACAACTTAAGCCTATATACATCCTTACTTAGATATGGCTAAAGGATGTTTGGATCCTCCTAGTGATTGCTGCATATTTTGACTATGTGATATGGCAAAAGGATGTCAAAACGGCTTTCCTTAATAAAAACCTAAGTAAGGATGTATACATGACACAGTCTGAAGGTTTTGTCAATACAAAAAATGCTAGGAAGATATGCAAGCTTCAAAAGTCCATCTATAGGATGAACCAAGTATCTCGGAGTTAGAACCTTCATTTTGATGAAGTAGTTAAAGGGTTTGGCTTTATCAAGAATGAAGAAGAGCCTTGTGTTTACAAAAAGGCTAGTGGGAGCACACTTGTGTTTCTAGTCTTATATGTAGATGACATATTATTGATTGGGAATGATATTCCAATGTTTGATGTTGTCAAATCTTCATTACGAAAGAGTTTCTCAATAAAAGATCTAGTAGAGGCAGCATACATATTAGGCATAAAGATCTATAGAGATGGGTCAAAAAGGATTATCGGATTAAGCCAAAGTACGTACATTGACAAGGTATTGAAAAGGTTCAACATGCCAGATTCCAAGAAGAGTTTCTTGCCAATGCCACAAGGCATCACTCTTAGCAAGAGTCAATGTCCTACGACACCTGATGAGCTTGAGAGGATGAGTGCGATCCTGTATGCTTTCACTATCGGGTCCATCATGTATGCCATTCTTTGCACACACCCAGATGTTTCCTATGCTCTAAGTGTCACGAGTAGATACTAAAAATCCAGGTGAAGCTCACTGGGTAGTAGCTAAGAATATCCTGAAGTACTTTAGAAGAACTAAGGATATATTCTTGGTCTATGGAGATGAATAGGATCTCATTGTAAATGGTTACGCTAATGCTAGCTTTCAAACCGACAAGGACGATTTCAGATCGCAGTCTGGATTTGTGTTTTGCCTTAATGGAGGTACGGTGAGTTGGAAGAGTTCTAAACAAGAAATGGTTGCCGATTCAACGATGAAGGCTGAGTACATAGCAGCTTCTAAAGCTGCAAAGGATGCTATTTGGATCAAAAAGTTTGTTTCTGAGTTAGGTGTGGTGCCTAGTGCATCTAATCCAATGGACCTCCATTGTGATAATAGTGAAGCCATTGTACAAGCCAAGGAGCCTAGGTCGCATCAGAAGTCCAAGCACATACTATGGCGCTGTCACCTTATTTGAGAGATCATAGATAAATGTGATGTAAAGATATGCAAGGTACACACGTATTCGAATATTTCTGATTGAGCTCTATGGGTATTAGATACTTGCATGAGGCGCACATGAGCTCTATAGGTATTAGATACTTGCATGATTGAGCTCTATGTGTCTATGGGTATTAGAGATTTTATCATGCCTATGTTTAGGTATTTTTGAATAATCATTCATTTGGCTCCTTGAATAATTATCATTTACATTGATCACCAAGTATGTGACTTGTGTTTGAAATTCTTTGTTTTATTATGATGTTATTCTAAATGATCCCTTATCTTATATCATTATATGGGACAATAATAATGCATAGACTAGCATATTGACTGATAGATGATCATGTTTCACGGATCATAGATACGAAGATATCGAATCAATAATATAGAGATATGTTAGAGAGCATGTTGTTGGATTGACCCACCTTAAGACACTGCTCGGATGTTATTTATTGTGCCATCAGTTATAGTCTTGAATGGTGTACCTGTAGAATTCTTTGACCTGAGATCATCATTGATTCCCAGAATGTGAAGTAATACACTTAGGAGCTTCCGAATGCTACTCCATAAATGGATAGTTAAAAAGGTAGTTTTCGATTATGCTATGAAACATGTCTTGAGATATGAGCGATCACGATAGAATTTGCCCCTCATAGATAACGAGAGAGATATCTTGGGCCCCTTGATGTGGATGGATTAAGAAAGTGCATGGCC
Organism: Phragmites australis; assembly: GCF_958298935.1. NCBI lineage: Eukaryota > Viridiplantae > Streptophyta > Magnoliopsida > Poales > Poaceae > Phragmites > Phragmites australis. Next base: position 11,617,371 of record NC_084936.1, on the reverse strand, counting down.
ATACCAATGAGTATATCAAGTTTCAGCCAATACCTTTGGGTCCCTTGATGTGGATGGATTAAGAAAGTGCATGAACATACCAATGTGATTAAAGAGTTGGTCACAAGATAGTAATCCACTACAAGATCGAGTGAATGGTCGAGCTATCATAAAGGTGGCACGTATCTCACCTTGAGCTTGACTGGTTTCTGGGTTTCTCACCACTATTAACTTGCAATTCAGAAAGGGTTTTTGGGTAGCAGCCATATAGTCATGAACCTAACGGGTCACAAACTTCAAGGGATGAAATTTAAAAACTTGCTAGATCGACTCTAATGCACGTGGGAGATTGTTGGTGATATGCCCTAGAAGCAATCATATATGCAAATTGGATAAGAGGAGGCAGGAGTCATGGGTGCAATAGTTGATTCGACAACTAAAACCCTGATCGCCACCTCTTCTCGAACTCCCTATGAAACCCTAGCCGAGTGCAGTGCTAGCACACCGGCATACGGCGTTTTATCCCTGTACGTGTAGATATTGTGAAGACGTTGCTGCCGTTGCTGCGGTGCTGATCGGTGATAAGGACACTATGACAAGATCGACTACTTCATCTTCGTGGTCGACGTGATCAACTATTTCCTCTTCGTAGACGCACATGACTCTTCTTTTGCTGCACTGCGTGTCTAGTGGTAACGATCCATGATCCCCTACTCGTATGGTTTCCTGATTAAACGTGATAGAGAAATTTAATTTGTACGAGTGTAGCTTACCTGGTCCCCAACAATATAAAGAAATTTAATTTGTCCTAGCGTAGCCTACCTGTTACCCGACAATATAAATCCATGTAGCCTAAGGTCTCACATGAGTAATGTAGGCCCCTAGGCATGAGGTTGGAAATATGATCTCTAGAGTTGCTATTTTTCACTTTATTTTTGTTAAGAAAAATCAGCGACTTGCATTTCTTTTATATGGAAACAAAACACCGCAAATAAATACAAGATGTGGTGTTCCTTGTAATAGCTGATTTCCATGTGAACAAATTCAATGAAAAACAGGCTCATCCTATTCTAGATTGCTTTACTGCTAGTGGTGAGTCTGTTCTGGATTGCCTACTGCTTGTTGTTAATCTGGTGAACGAATACCTACTTTACGCATACAAGCTGGGAACAATGCATTTGTTTTGCATTCTCGCTTGCGTATTGACTGTGAATCTCACTTCATTCAGTGACTCTATGCAGATTTAACATTTTGTATGCTCATAGATGGTTATGAATGTCATCCCATGTATGCTCAGAATTTAATTTTATAGTCTACAGTCATGACTTGTGATGTAAACATGCAATTTTTTAGAAGTACTTTCACATTTTGTATGTTGTACTTTTACTATGTATTCAGGAGTATGTACTATGTAAAGTACTATTGGTTTCTTAAAAACTAGTTAACAATTCACTACATGAAAAACAAGACACGGAGACATAATTTAGTGCCAGATCCTTCTACGACCCGTCACTTATGTAGCCTCGAGTCAGGATCGGACCTTGACCTATCACTGATAACAAATTCTCAATGACGGGTAATAATGTAACCCATCACTTATCACATTAGGGACCGGTCATAATTACACCTGTCACTTATGATCTGATTATAAGTGATGGGTCTCCCTGCAGTAGTCATAAGTGATGGGTCATGTTACGACCAGTAACTTATGATCTAGTCATAAGTGATGGATCTCCCTACAGCAGTCATAAGTGACGAGTCATGTTACGACCCGTCACTTATAACGAGGCATAGCTGACGGGTCTCCCTATACCAGTCATAAATGACTGATTATATTGCGACCCATCACTTACGACAGATAATCTTACGACCCATCACTAATGACTTAGCTTTGTTATAAGATCTAGCCAGCTACTGTGCACGCCCAACAGTTACAGGACCTAACAGCACAACAAGCACAGTAGATCTGACGATTTTCTTTAGTTCCACTAGAGACTCTAATATCTTGTGGATTTGAAGTTTGAATTGTTGCTTTATCTTTGAAGGTTTGCATCTCCCCCTTTCCTCCTCCCCTAACCCCTATTTGGTAGATGTTTTTGTGCTTTGAGTTGTAATCGATCATTTTGCATCTTTATCTAAAATCTTAGTACAAATAAGTTGTATTTATGTTAGATTTGATACTAGGTTTCCCCGATGTACCATGAGATACCACAGATCTAGTGTAATTGTATGGAATTTTTAATCGCATACTTAATCATGCAATTAAGGTAATTGTTAATGAAGAATGAATGTTTTTACATTGTAGATGACAGACAGAAGTTGGATGTATTTTGAGACCCGGATTTGTCCAGAGCACCTGAGTGGGGTGAAGTATTTTATGAGTGTTGCTTTCGCGAATATGAAAGATAATGTTAAAATGGCAATGTATTATCCATATCGCGAGTGCAGGAATGATAAGAAGTTTCAGAAACCATACAATGTCCATGCACACTTGGTCATGCGTGAATTTAAAGATAATTATATATGTTGGAACAAACATGGCGAGGAAGGCCTTAACGAAGAAGAGATGGATCGGGGCTTCCATGCCGACAGTGTGGATCAAGGACTTACACCCGGTGATATGGATCATGATCTTAGGGACGCGGACATATTATGTTTCAATGATAATGATCTTGTGGATTTTGTGAAGAATTTGGACCAGATGGTGCGGGATGTCGAGCGACACGATGAGTACAATAGTGGTGAGTGTGCTAAATTCTAAGAATTTGTGCGAGATTCCAAGGCGTTCCTTTATCCTAACTGTAAGGAGAAGTACACATAGCTATTTAGGGACCTAAAGCTTCTACAGCTGAAGGCAACCCATGATTGGACTAAGAGTTTCAAAGCATTGCTGCATCTGCTAAGGGACATGTTACTGGAGGGTGCCCGAGGGTGTCTACGACGCAAAGAAGATAACTTGTCCTTTAGGAGCGGAAATAGAAAAAAAATACATTCATGGAGAGTATGCTGAGCTGGATCAGTGCCCCGTTTTTGGTACCTATCGATATAAGTGTAGAAATGACAGTGGTCATAGGGATGAAGGCAAGAGAAGTAAATGGCCTACTAGGAAGGTGGTGTGGTATTTTCTTGTAATTCCCCATCTGAAGTGTTTGTTTGCTAACAGAAAGGAGGCATAATTAGTGTGTTGGCATAAGTAGGGTCGTAAGAACGATGCAATGATACAGTACATGGTGGATTCCACTCAGTGGCAAACCATAGGTTCCACATTTGGTTGGTTCGCTGAAGAATTGAGAAATATTAGGTTTGTTGTGAACATAGATGGCATGAATCCATTCGGTTACATGAGTACCTCACGTAGCATGGCATGTTGTATTGTCGATCTACAACCTTCCACACTGGCTTTATAACAAGCAGAAATACATTATGTTGTTGATCTTAATATCGGGACCGAAATAACCTGGCAATGATATTGATGTGTACCTTAACCCTTTTATTCGATGATCTTAAGAAACTCTAGTCAGAAGGCGTCGAGGTTTAGGATCAGTACAAGCAAGAGTACTTTACCTTGCACGCCATGTTGTTCATCACCATCAATGATCTGTCAGAACTTCGTATTGTCAGGTCAGAGCAAAAGAAAATGTGAAGCTTGCCCCTATTGCTTACAGGACACATACAGTTTGAGGTTGAACAACTCAAAGAAAATGGTGCAAATGTGGCATTGACATGTGTACATGGACAAGCAGTTTGACAGCACAAGGGAGAAAGCGTTACCTCCAAGGTACTTCAGCGGGGAATATTAGGTTAATAATATCGATGTTGTCCTTAGCAAGCAAAAATGATCCTCTAAGGAGGAATAACAAAAAGGAATGTAGAACAAGAAATCAATACTATTTGAGCTAGAGTATTGGGAAAAATTAGATGTTCGCCACTCTATCGACAACATGCATATAAAGAAGAATATCTGCGAGAGTCCGATCAGTTCGTTGCTCCAAATTAAGGAAAAAGGAAAGGATCATGAGAACGTGTGAGCTGACCTTAAAGCCGAAGCTCCATGCACATGACATGGAAAAGAAAAACACCTACCACCGGCACTATCACTCTCTCCAAGAAGGAGAAAAAGAATTCTGCGAGTTCTTCCATAGTGTGAAAGTTCCCTCCGGTTACTTGTCCAACATCACATAACTTGTTTTGGTGAAAGAGCTGAAAATAAATTTTGCCATGATGAAGTCCCATGATTGCCATGTGATGATGACATCACTGCTTGCGGTAGCTATTAGGAACATCCTCCCAATTAAGGTTCATGAGGCTATTCTGAACCTGTGCTTTTTCTTCAATGCAATTGAACAAAAGGTGCTTGATTCAGACTCACTGGAGGAGCTAGAAAAAAGATACTTTCAGACTCTCAAGTCATATGTAAGGAATCGAGCATTGCTGAAAGATGCATCGTGTAAGGTTACGTGTAACACCCTGATTTTTAATTTCTCAATTTCTTAAAATTTTCCTCAAATTAATTAAGGATTCAACAAATAGAATAGGATAAAACATATATTCTAAAATCAAATCCCAATTTGACTTAGAATATATTTTGTTTGAATGCATTCATGCTGGAATAGGCATTTTAGGGTTTTATTTGATTCTTGTTGGATTTTGTTTGAATTGGATTTGCTTAGGTTTGAACCGAAGGTTAGAAATAGAAATAGAATCAAAAAGGAAAAACTTAAACCCTTCTCTCGGGCCGCCCCTCTCTCCTTTCGACCCAACCACCCCGAGCCAGCCCGTTTCCCTAGCCTGGCGCCCCTCTCCTCCCTCTCCTCCCCTGCATGGGCCTCGCCCTGTCCCAACCCTATGATGTCCTTATGTGTGTTAAATTTTCTGGGCACACATAATCCTTATTTGGTTTTATCTGTTAAAATCGGGTGTGACGGAGATGGTATCAATGCCATACTAACTGTAGGACTGCAAGCCTATGTGGAATGGTCATCCCTAAGGGTTCTCCTAGTTTGTTTCAGCCCATAGAAACTTTTCCTTAGTTCTTTTCTCATCTCTTGCTACCTTTTAAGGCTATCTCTTATATCCTATCTTCTCCTTTTTAGATGGTTCATCGACTTCTCACTGCTCGTAAGTCAACTAGAGGTCGTCCACCTGTTCTTCAACAAGTTCCAACTGAAGAGGAGTTTGATGATCCCACTTTTCACAACATGGACCCCATTCCCGATGTCTATGAGAGTGATGGTCTTCATGCTGGACATATTCCTCGCCTGCTGTGGGGAATACTATCTAGACTTGGACACATAAGGAAGCCAATCTACCAAGGAGTCAAGAAGCAGCATACCGGATATGATCTACGACTACGAGCGAAGCAAAGATAAAGGCATGGACGTTCGTCGAGTTATGGGCATTCACTGCAATGTCCCCAAGAGCAACCTTCACTGCTAGAGTTCGAGATGCAGCATAACTCGACTCTCCCTATGCCTACTATCCCCGAAGAACTTGTGGAAGTGATGAACCGTTCGTGAAGCACACCTTTGGAGAAAACCCCAAGCTTCGTGAACAAGTGGCGCTCACTATGGCCTTGGAAGATGAGCTAGATTGTGCCTTATGGGAGCTGGTTGATGTTCGTTGTCACCTCGCTTTTGTCACTTCACTTCTCAAGGATGAACAATGTGTCAATCAAGAAGAACCTGAAGTATATGAAGAAGAAGAAGCCATGTCTATCCACTCACCTCCGTGCAAGAGGATCTACCTCAACGCCCCCGCCATAGAAGAAGAAGGATCAGCTGAATCTTCCTGAGGATCCCACACCTAGAAAGGTTGTCTCCGTAGTAGAGTATTTTAGTAGTATCATCTAAGTGTCGCTAGATTCGAGCGTTGATGTAATCGGTAAGGACATTAATGATAGTGTGAAGACTGTTATGGTGCTAAGTGTGTGATTTGGATCTTTTGTTTGAGTGTTGGTGTGAGCTATGGAATGCTTTGGCACTCTGTTCACAGCCGCATCTTTAATATATAATATAATATAATTGGGTTCCTTTAGTTAAATCTTTTCCGATCCTGCTTATCTTCACCTATCTTTCTTTCCAACCTCAATCAGATGGTTAACACAAGAAGGAGTCTCAATGATAACATTGAGGATGATATCAACAACCAGAATCCACCCCTGCCACCTCCAATGACTATGGAACAACATATGGCCATGCAGACCCAAATCTTACAAACTTTAGCCCAAATGATGGTGTAGATGCAGCAACAGCAGCCAAATCATGTTCCTCAACCCCATCAACCATCTAGACTTGGAGAATTTAAGAGAACTCAGCCCCCAGTCTTCAGTCATGCAGTGGAGCCTATGGATGCAAATGATTGGCTGAAAGACATAGAAAGGAAGCTACAAGTTGCATAGTACACTGACAAAGAGTATGTGAGTAAGTTCACTAAACTATCTAGGTATGCGCCAAGTGAAGTGGACACGGATGAGAAGAAGCAGGAATGCTTTCTGGGAGGTCTGAACGATTCTATTGAATATGCCTTACTTCCTCAAGAGTTCCCTAATTTCCAAGCTCTAGTGAACAAAGCTTTAGTGGTTGAACACAAACATCACCAGCTGGATGAAAAGAAAAGGAAGCTTGGTTAGCAAGGTCAAGGAAGCAACGCACGTCCTTGTGTGGCAACTCAAGCACCTCAACAAGGTCCCATGTTCCGTTCTAACAATTACTACAGGACTTAGCCTCAAGCACCTGTTCAATGCTCCAATTTCCAAACAGCTCGTCCTACTCCACCAGCCACTCCTCGAGTCAAGAATAGCCCAGCTACTTCCGCCTCAAGCAAAGCATGTTTCCACTGTGGAGAAGGACACTTTGTGAATAGATGTCCCATGAAGTTCCCAAATCAAGTCAACACCAATACTCCGAAGCCCACTCAATTTCAATCCTAGGAACGTAATGGAAATCAGACCTCTGCTCAGAATAACCATGGATAGCAGAACCTCATCCATGGAAAGATCAATCATGTCACCGCTGAAGAAGCTCAAGGTGCCCAAGATGTGGTATACGGCATGTTCTTTATCAACTCTCAGTATGTATCAGTTTTGTTTGATTCTAGAGCTTCGCATTCCTTCATAACTACTCAGTTTGTTGCAAAACATAGATTGCCTACAGTTATGATGAAATACCCTATGCTTATTAGCTCCCCTGGAGGAGATTTGGAAGTACAATATATGTCTCGTAGAATGAGTCTTAAATTAAAGGGGATAGAATTTTCGACGAATCTTATAGTCATGGAATCTAAAGGCATAGATGTGATCCGTAGACTGGATTGGTTAGCCAAGTTTGATGAAGTTATAGAGTGTGCCAGAAGGGCAGTCCACTTAATCAATGGAGATGGAACCAAAGTTGAGTTTGTAGCTACTATCCCAGTAGCAGAAGAATGTTCTCTCAATTCCTTGGATGGTACACTTATGGAGCAAATCAGAGTTGTTCGAGAGTTTCCCAATGTTTTTCCCGATGAATTGCTAGGTATGCCTCCAGATCGAGATATTGAGTTTGTCCTTGAGTTGGTACCCGGTACGACCCCTATAGCTAAAAGTCCATATAGAATATTTGTTAATGACTTTGTTGAGTTAAAGAAGCAAATCCAAGAACAATTAGGTAAAGGTTTCATTAGACCAAGTGCAACACCCTGGGGAGCCCCAATTCTTTTTGTGGATAGAAGGATGGTTCTCGAAGAATGTGTGTAGACTACAGAGCACTCAATGATGTGTACCAATTAAAGATTCAACCGTCAGATATGCCTAAGACCGCTTTCAGCACATGATGTGGGTTATATGAGTATACCATCATATCTTTTGGATTGACCAATACACCTGCCTATTTCATGAACCTGATAATAAGGTATTTATGGATTACATGGATAATTTTGTGGTGGTATTCATCGATGATATTCTAGTGTTCTCCAAACGTGAGGAAGAACATGATGAATATTTGAGAATAGTGCTACAGATGCTCAGAGAGCATCAGTTGTATGCTAAGCTTAGCAAGTATGAGTTTTGGTTGGATCAAGTCACTTTTCTCAGTCATATCATAACAGTTGGTGGTGTAGCAGTAGATCCAAATAAAGTGAAGGATGTGTTGAATTAGTTACCACCTACAAATGTGTCAGAGATCAGAAGTTTCCTTGGTTTAACAGGATACTCTCGCTGTTTCATAGAAGGATTCTCAAAAATAGCTCAACCTCTTACCTCGTTGCTACAGAAAAATGTGGTTTTTAAGTGGACTATGGCTTGTCAAGCAAGTTTTGTAGAGTTGAAGAAGAAATTGATTATAACCCCAGTGCTTGTTTCGCCAGACATCAGCAAGAACTTTGATATCTACCATGATGCGTCGTGACAAGGACTTGAATGTGTTCTCATGCAAGAAGGTCAAGTTGTGGCTTACGCATCAAGGCAGTTAAGAAAACATGAAGAGCATTACCCCACCCACGATTTGGAATTAGCAGCTGTGGTTCATGCGTTAAAGATTTGGAGACACTACCTCATTGGAAACGATGTGAGATATACACGGATCACAAGAGCTTGAAGTATATATTCACCCAACCAGATCTGAACCTTTGTCAGCACCGATGGCTAGGGTTAATCATAGATTATGGCATTGGAATCCATTATCATCCAGGAAAGGCTAATGTAGTAGCTGATGCTTTGAGTCGAAAGAGTTACTGCAATTCAACGATGGTTAAAGAAGGTCAACCTGAGGTATGGAAAGAGTTTGAGAAGCTCAACTTTATATTTGTGGCAGATATGGAAGCAACTACCATGGAAGTGGATTGCACACTCGAACAAGACATTCGAAAAGGAAAACTTGAAGATGAAAAGATCAAAGAAATTAAGTAGCTTATCAAGGATGATAAAGCACCATGCTTTACAGAGGACAGTCAAGGTACTGTGTGGTTCAAGAAGAGAATCTGTGTGCCTAATCAGAAGGACATTAAAGAGTTGATTCTAAGAGAAGCTCATGACTCAGCATATTCCATTCACCCCAAAAGCATGAAGATGTATCAAGATCTAAAGGATCGCTATTGGTGGTATGGAATGAAGAGAGATGTAGCAGAGTATGTAGCTTTGTGTGATACCTGCCAGAAAGTGAAAGCAGAACATCAAAGACCCACAGGATTGCTACAACCTTTAAAGATACCTGAATGGAAATGGGAGGAAATCGGTATGGATTTAATTGTAGGATTACCCCGAATACAAGGAGGATATGATTCAATATGGGTTATAGTTGATCGTCTAACTAAAGTCACTCACTTTATCTCGGTGAAGACCACATATAGTGGTGCCAGACTAGCAGAATGCGGAAGAAGATATGTCAAGAATAGTGTGTTTGCATGGAGTGCTGAAGAAGATTGTCTCATATAGAGGAACTCAGTTTACTTCCAAGTTCTGCGTATCACCCTCAAACAGATGGTCAGACTGAAAGAGTAAATTAGATACTTGAGGATATGTTAAGAGCTTGTGCCTTGAAGTATGGTAAAAGTTGGGACAAGAGTTTGCCCTATGCAGAGTTTTCATACAACAATAGTTATCAGGAAAATTTTCAAATGTCTCTGTTTGAAGCTTTATACGAAAGAAAGTGTAGAACGTCATTGTTCTAGACTGAGACTAGAGAAAGTCAAGTTTTTGGACAAGAAGTTCTACAAGATGCAGAAAAACAAGTTTAGATAATCCAAAGAATCTAAAAATTCCCCAGTCAAGACAGAAAAGTTATGCCGACAACAAACGAAGAGAATTGGCTTTTGAAATTGGAGAGTATGTCTGTCTAAAGGTTTCACCCGTATGGGGTCATCAAAGGCTTAAGGTCAAAGGGAAGTTATCACAAAGATTCATTGGACCCTTCAAGATATTAGATAAAAGAGGAGAAATAGCTTATCAGTTTGAGTTACCGCCTAAGCTGGCACATGTGCATGATGTCTTTCATGTGTCTCAGTTGAAGAAGTTTCTTCGAGTGCCTGAAGAACAGTTGCCAATGGAAGAGTTGATGTTCAAGAAGATCTATCCTATACAGAGTATCAGTACAGATTTTTGAAAGATAAGAAAGTGTTACCAGAACCTAAGTGATACCGATGTGCAAAGTACAGTGGAGTCACCACTTAGAGATTGAAGCTACCTGGGAAAGAGAAGAAGATCTAAAGTCAGAGTTTCCTCATCTTTTCTTTGATCCTTCGAATCTCAAGGGCAAGATTCATTCCAAGGGGGTAAGTTTGTAACACATTGATTTTCAATTCTCAATTTCTTAACAAATTTCTAGAATTAATTAAGATAAAACCAATTTTCTAAAATCAAATCCCAATTTGACTTAGGATATATTTTGTTTGAATGCATTCATGCTGGAATAGGCATTTTAGGGTTTTATGTGATTCTTGTTGGCTTTTGTTTGAATTAGATTTGCTTAGGTTTGAACCAAAGGGTAGAAATAGAAATAGAATGAAAAAGGAAAAACCTAAACCCTTCTCTTGGGCCGCCCCTCCCTCCTTTCGGCCCAACCACTGTGAGCCGGCCCGTTTCGCCAGCCCAGTGCCCCTCTCCTCCCTTCCCTCCCCCGCATGGGTCGCACCCCATCCCAGCCCAACCGTGTGTCCGCTTTCCCCTTGCCTGCTCTTGTGCCAGCTGCACCCAGACGCACCCCGCCATGTTCCTGCCTTCACCCCCTCGCCCACGCCCGTCTTCCTCCGCTTGGACGCCGCCTCCACCCGCCGTGTCTGATACAAACTCGAGACCCACCGCCTAGGAGTCTTGTGCGCTCCCAAGAGCCCCAAACCCTGCCTAAAAAAAAGAGCCCCAAACCCGCTATATATATGCCCGCCCCCTTCCCGATCAATCACCAACCCAAGCCATCGAGATCAAGAGCCCTCGCCGCCAGAACCTTAGCTCTCCGCCGCCATAGCCACCACCGCCCTCTAAGCTCACCGTCTCACCGCTTCCATGCCGCCTCGCCCCGTTCAAGCCGCCTAGAAGATTCGTCGATGCTTCCCGGAGCCCCTGCCATCGTTGGTTAGACCTCCTGACCGCTGCAGTCGTTGTCCCGATGAGCTCTTGTGCTTCCCGAGCCTCTCCACCGACTCCCTCGTTCGCCCCTCCCTCTGGCCGCCCAATCTCTCCCAAGCCATCGGATCCAAAGCCAACCACCCAGATTAGATCACCCATATAACCATTCGGTAGCCAATCACAAGCCACCACGTGTCGCCACTTAATCCAGTCAGGCCCCAGGCGACATCAGCCACCACGTAGCCTTGCCACATCACCCTCTTTACCTACATGTCATTCCTAGTCAAGCCGAGTCAGCAAATCCATGTTTTCTAATACAAAAAATAATTCGGTTAATTATAATTATAGAATTAGGGTAATTTTGCAATAAAGCCCCTTAACTTCTTAGTTTTTTAGCAAAATGCCCTATCTTTTTACAATTTAGCCTCTAAACTTTTCATAATACATTTAGGTCCCTCTGTTTTGATAAATAAGTCCCTAAAACTTTCTGTTAATATCAAATTAGTCCTTTTCTTTTATAAAATAAACCCTAAACTTGTTTTTAGCATAACTTTTGCATCGTAGCTCTGTTTTAAGCGATTCTCGCACCGTTAAATTTGTTTCTCTGAGCTCTATCTTTCTAGATTGGTTTTATCTTGTTGTCCTTTGTTTTGAGCTCTGTTCTTAGTTTGTTTTGTTGGTGTGCTTTACCGGTAATCATGCGATTAGACGTCAGCGCCTTGAATCAGTTTGAGGAGCATCCAGATCAAGAGCTAGAGTTCACTGAGCAACAGCAAGGAGAAGACAAGTATTCTTGGTCATCTTGAACCTATGTTTGTAAATGCTTTTATTTTACAAAACTGCATGCAATGCCTGTCAACTTGATGGGTAAGGTCATCTTGTACCTATGTTAGGGTTTACCTAGTTCTTCCTTTAAATTCCTTGAAGGCTAAGTGGTAGTTTATATGAGTCTATTGGGTAGATTTGCTTAGCCATGCTGTCAGAATGTTGGGAAGTGTCATATACATTATTTGTGGACATATGCAACTATGATAATAAACATGACGTAGTAATATGGAACTTAGGGCTTGGGCAAAGAGATGGCTTTGATAGGTTCTAAATGTCATTAACATTTATCTAGATTCTGAATGTCCTTTAACATTTGATGATTATTACCCCTGTTGGATAGTTTTTGCCCAAGTATAAAACAAATGAAACATGTGAACTTGATTAAGGACTGGTTCGTGGAGCGACAACCCAAAAAATACAATTCAAACACGAGGCCGATATGGGTAAGGCTTAGCAAATCAATTAGACACCTGGCTTGCATTTGTTGGAGTACCAGCAACTAATTGATGGACCAAGCTTCATAGTGATCATCTGGCGGCACACCACTGGCGTGTGTCTTGCAAACACGGCAACATGGATATCACGACTCGTGGCTAAAAGTTGGACAACCTCTGCAGAGTGTAATACTATTATAGCAGTCGTGCCCGCGATTACGAGAGACTTGGATCCTCACATGATTAGTTGGTTATGGGTTTGGTTTGGTGATGGTTAGTTGGTTATGGTTTGCAAGGTGGTTGTTCTCGGACAATAATGGTTTGGGTCATATGGGCATATTCACTTAATAACTGCTTGAAGCTTTTCAATTACATTACTATTTTCTTTACTCGCATTTATGCAAATATACCTTGTGTAAGTCTACTCTTGTTATTAGCCAGCATATCATTATTTTTCCCACACTTCCTGAGTACTCACCCTTGCTATCTCCCCCCAATAATATGTTGCTCAATGGAAGACTTCCAAGACGATGACCTAGTGTACTAGGAGTGTGTTCGCAATCGGTGCCGGTGGAGTTGCTATGGTTGCCGATGCTTTCGTTCCGCTGCCGTCGTTTAGTAGCTATAGTTTGGTTAGTAGAGTTGTTTAGGTTAAGTCTTTGTGTAAGAGTTAAACGATTATAAGTTAAAGTATTGCTTTTGTTACTTCACCTATGATGTCCTTATGTGTGTTAAACTTTCTAGGCACACATAAGTCACACTTGGTTTTGTCCGTTAAAACCGGGTGTGACATTACACGACTGAGGAGGCATTGGAGTAGTCTGTTGCATACACTGGCCCAAATAACCCAATTGGCATGCCTAAGTCTCGTCGTGATGGGAGGCTCGCAGGTGTAGGGCTTCTAGGGAAGATAACAATAACTCCTAATCTGAAGGCATAGGACCAAGCTCATTTCCTCGTGCTGAACAAATGAGTTAAGCATGCCCATATGTTGATGAGCACAAGCAGATGCTACTTGAAGAAAATCCAAGGAAGACCGAAGCTTGGGTTGCGAGACAACATATGCAAAGGTCCATGACTTGGTTCCACGATCGAATCAGCCAATCGAGTACTCCTACAAGTGCTCTGATAAGAAAATTGGCATCAAGCTCTATATACATAATTATGTCATTTCAAGGTTACGATATAAACAGATACACATTTTACATTATTGCCCAAGATGAGAAGAAAATATACCAGAACAGTGGTGTCCGCATACATGCTTATGACAACGACTTATAGAGGGGCACATACTACGCTCAAATAGAGGAGATCCAGGAGCTGAACTACTTGGGATTCAAGGTAGCCCTGTTTCGGTGCCATTGGGTACATGGGGCTAAGGGTGTCACTAATGATAAGTATGAATTCACTAGCATTGATCTCAAACATATCGGATGCAAGTCTGAACCCTTCGTACTCGCTAAAGATGTTCGCCAAGTATTTTATGTGACTGACACAACAAGAAGAAACACTATGTGATTCTCGCTGGAAAAATACACATCGTCGGAGTTGCAAACGTCGTTGATAAGCAGGAGTTCAATCAATTCAATGAACCCCCTTTTGCTACTTCAATCGTGCCACACCTTTCATCGACCGAGAAAATTGCATACATGCGCTCCGACCATAACGAAGTGATTCATGTCAAGAAAGCACGAAACTGGTGAATTTGAATTTGAGTGTCAAATTTGTAATATTAATGTCAAATGCGAATTTATATATATGGAATTTGTAATATTAATGTCAAATTTGAATTTTAGGTTTCGAGTTATTTGAATTTTTAATATTAATGTCAAATTTGTATGTTTCAAGTTTTTTGAATTTTATTTTAGAAAAATATTTTTCTCTTCACTGGATGGTCCGACGCTCTCACTTTCCTTCCTAGCGGATCTTAAGTAAAAAGTGACGAGTGAATACGGGTGATATACCATTCACCCGCCACTTATTATAAGTAAAAGGTGATAGATGATACTGTCAACCCGTCTTATTGTAAGTCATATGTGATGGATAATAGTATCACTCGTCACCTATTATAAGTGACGGGTGGTTATCATAGGTGACGGGTGACATTCATCACCCATCACCTATGACCATATATGTATATATATGCTGAGTCCCTACGCGTCCTCCTTCGTGTCATTTTGCCTAAGTCATTTCCCGCTCGCCCGTGCTAGGTTTCGCCACCACCCTGCTCCATTGCGCCTCTCTGCCGCCCTCAGAGCCCCGCCGCCCTCCGTCCTCCACCGTGTGCCTCCTCCATCGACCCCGAGCAGCCTCCGAGCACCCAGCCACCGTCGACGCCATCTCTTCTGCGCGTCGCCACACTCAGAGCACCACCTCCCTCATCCCCGAGGTGCGCGCCTCCTCCTTCCCCACGATGTGTGCACCCCGGCCTCCTCCTTCCCCATGAGGTTAACCCCTAAATAATTGTTTGAGATGATGCTGAGTGTTGTGTGCAATTCCATTTTTAAACCCCTAAATCATTCAAGATTTTGCGTTTGCTTGCAAATTGTGCGTGATATGGTATACGAATTATGGAATATAAACAGGTACAAGGAACCCTAATTGATTGCAAATTGTGCATGAGTTGGTCGGTTTCTATGATTTTTATTTACCGATATTGTTTAGCACAAATTATGAGATTTTAGAAACTTGTTGATCTTCATGATGAAGGCTCTGCTTACTTTGCTTCAATTAGGTTGTCTAAATTGGCATCTTCTTTATGGAATAGCTGTGAATTTCATTAGTGATTTGTCATAGCATATCTCTACTACTTAAAAAATCACTAATGCATCATCCACCATATATCTTTTTATTTCAATTTTTTCTCATTAGGCTACCCAAATATAATAATAATCTAGACTTAATGACATGAAAGGATGGTCCTAACTGCATGTTGCTATGCTACATATATACTAAAGGTGATGCTTGTCCTTTCATGAATAACCATTCTTTTGGGAAATTGTTGCTGCAAGTAGATAAATATGATTAGGGAAGTTATCTTATTTGTAGATAAATCATCTGAATTTTCTGATCTTTCGAGACTTTGTATCCACACAAAGTGGTATGTGCACACTGTGGAACAAGGTCATTTTCCCTGCTACCTTCTGATACTAATCTATGCTGAAATCATTCTCATCCTTACATTTACTTTTATAGATGATTTTTTATGCAGGTAACACCAATCATGTACAAGCCAAACTATGGTTCACATTTATTCTTGCATATCTATTGCTAGACTATAGTTCACATTTATTCTTGCATATCTATTACATTTATTCTTGCATAAACCTACCTTCGATATAGAAAGTCCTTTGAATCTACCCTGTTCTTAACCTTGATTCTTTTTCTTTTCTCTATTGAGAAACTTCTCAGTTTTTTCTAGGAAAATAATAATCTAATTGTTGATAAAGTACCATGGGGCAGAAGAGGATTGTCACCCCTAAGAAACCACAAGTACAGAGGATGCACACACTAGAAGCCATCCCGACACAAGATGGGGCGAATAGGAGCCCAAGCCTGCACCCATCATCACCCTCTGGCAGCAACAAAAGCCAATGCTCCTATCACAGCCTGAGCCCTATTCCATGCGAGTGGGAGAGCTGATATCGGCCAAGTAGCTCCGAATATGATCCCGCTGAAGAGGTATTGATAAGAATCAATGCATTTTATACTTCTTGAATCGAGGAATATTTTTGTTTATGTCAACTCCACTTATTTTCTCTCTAGTTGGAGGAAGCGCACTCTCCAAGCCAAACAACTGGTAGTTGTGCACAAGCCCGAAAGCCAAGGACACAAACATAGTGACCGACAGACAAGGTTACCGTTACGGGAATTGATGCTGACGATGTGCCTACAGATGAAAAGGCATTGAATAGATTCCGGAGGGTGTAAATAACGACTAAGTTCGATAACCTCAATGATGAAGTGAAAAGGGACTTGTTCGATAATGTCATCAACGAGTATCTGGAGTACCCTGAAAACATGATTGAGCGTCAAACGTTTGTCGCGGTCAATGCAGTAATGAAAGTGATTGTGAAACTTCACCGAAGCTTTAAGAGCAAGCTTGTTAATCGATACTTGGCTAAAAGGGTGACGCACTTCGAGAGCTACAAGCACTTAAAAGAGGAAGATTGAGATGCTTTTGTGCAGATGCAGAACTCAGAGTAGTTCAAAAAAGAGTGTGGGGGAGAAGAAGCAGCTTCGGCCTAGGAACAAGCACAACCACAGGACCAGCGCAATTGGGTACATTGGGAAAAGGGCAAAATGGCAGGCAGACGATGAAAAGTTAGCCAAAGAAGACCACGAGGATCCTTGGTTGCAATTCCCGGGATGATCGCGATTATATTTGCGTGCAAGGGGTGAACTCCGAAAGCGAAGAAACCGCATTTAGAAAAAGAGAAACCTAGTCAATTGTAGACAAAGTAAAAGAAAAGGAAAACAAAGCAAGCCAAGGTTCTTTCACCGGGGTCAGGGAACATGATGTTCTCTCAGCAGCACTGGGAAACCCGGAGCACTCAAGTCGAGGGTGAGGTGTATCCAGTTCCCAAGACTGGAAATACAGCTTTCCCGAAGACCTCACAATGTACAAGAGGAAGAGGTCAGGTGCAGTGACGTGGATGCACTGACAAAGGACATCACCTGGAAAGTTTATGCAAACATCAAGCAAATGCTTGTAGCACAAGGAATAGAGATTTCCATCTGTAGCGAAAATAGCCCTATTAGGCCAGGATTGTGATTTTGGTGATTAATGACAACATAGTCATTGGGACTAACATGTTCATCAAGAATATATATTAGTAGGTCTCATGGATGCAATACATGAAGAAGCCACCAAAGCTGGGATAAAGTTTGGTTGAATTAGAGAAGTCCTAGGAAAAATGACTTCACCGAATGGTCCAGTGTTCACTGTACTGAACTCACCGAAGCATTTCTGATAAAGGGGGACAGAGGGCTGAAGACCCCATCGGATGGTCCGGTGATAAGCAAATGTGCTCACCAGACTAATTCATGCAGAGAATAATTCAACTGCTGAAAAATGACTTCACCGGATCCGGTGTTTAGCACTGTTTATTGTCCAATGAGCTTTGCAGCAGAACAGAAGAAGTTGAACCCACCGTATGGTCTGGTGACCAGAGGAGATACACACCAGAGTAATTTCAACAGAGAAGGTTCCAAATGCTAAAGAAGGAAGATTAACCCACCGGATAGTCCAGTGATGAAGTGATGTGCACCGGATGCTTACACCAGAGAAATTTACATAGAGAAGAAGGAAAGGCTCCGATGGCTCAGGATAACTCACCGGATAGTCCGGTGATGAAGAGGATGTATAAACCGGAGTATCTGGTGTTCACAGAGGTTTGAGTGGGGTTCCAACGGCTAGTTTCTTAGGATGTACTCACCGGATGATCCGGTGTTAGTACTACTATTCTCACTGGATTATCTGGTGTTAATAGCATTTTAGAGCCATTGGGTTAACGGCTAGTGCACGAGTTTGAGGCTATAAATACCCCTCCACTCAGTCATTTGAGGGGGCTGGAGTCCAGAGAAGTTCATTATACCTGAGAAGATATCTAAGCCACCAAAGTGCTTAAAGTGATCATCCAAGGCGATTAAGCACAAGATTAGTGAGTGATTAGTGCTTGTAGGCCTAAAGAGTGAGCTACTAGGTGATTGCTGCCTAGAGAAGGGATCAAGGAGTGATACAACAATGTACCTCTTGGTACGCCGGCACCTTGGAGTCTTGGTGACTCGCCGGCAAGCTTGTTGACCCTCTGACTAGTGTTTAGCGACGGCAAGGCGATTGTGCGGGAACGCGGAGACCCTTGCCTTTATGGTTCAAGCTCCAAAGTGATCACGACGGCGAGGAACCAGAAGAGAGGCTAGCGGTGAGACCTTGCCTTGGTGGCTTGGTGGCTAATCCAGGTGGAGGCCTTGTCTTTGTGACTTGGTGGCTTAAAGGTCGTGACCAGGTGCCGACCGGGAGTATATCCTTTGTGGAGCTCCAACCTGGACTAGGGTTGGCATTCATGCCATCAATACCACGGGAAAAAATACTTGTGCCGAGTTTGTTCTCTATACCTTATTTACGTTTCCGTATTTACTTACTTGCAATTTACCTTCCTAGAAAGGTTGCAAGCGCTTTGATCAGTAGAGTAGACACACTAGATAAACATAGAGCACATTTAGATAGAATTTGATATAAGTTTATCTTGTATTATTTTTGAGAGCCAAAATAGTTTTAAGTGTCTAATTCAACCCCCCCCCCCTCTTAGGACGTCACTGATCCTCACACCATCCTAGAGAAAGGTAGCCACGGAACTGCACAGAAGAGTAGTTGCGCCTCCAAGGAGGTCGATCAACCAGTAGCCGCCATGACTAAGCTGGATACGATTGACCTGCTAGAAGGGCCCATGTCCTACGGCCCTGTAATCAGGCCTGCCGGTTATTACATCGAGGTTGCAACGGGCCAGGTGCTTCCAAATGTCCATATCTTACGTACGGTCCTGATACGTGCTAGCTATGCCGTGGTTACGGTGGACATGGTACATAGAAATGCCACTGATCACGTGTTGAACCTCCCCCAGTGATGAATTCACAACTCTGGGTGAAGCTCTTCATCAAAGGATCCAGTGGAAGAGGGGCGACATCATGGTCTCCAGTGCATCCCAGTCTAGACGAGCTTCAAGTGCACCTCCGCTACGCCCCTCACTTCCAGAGAAGGCATTGCCTTCTCCTCCGGAGAAATCAGCTTCACTACATTCTCCTTCGCATTCGGCAACCTCGCATCAAGCTCTAATTCCATCTCCCCCAAAGAGCCCAAAAAAGAAAGAAAAGGGAGCCGGGAAGAAAGGCCCAAAGAAGCACCTGCCGAAGAGGCCGAAAGCCATTGTGCTGGCGAAGAAGTCTACCGACATTGGAGCAGCGTGGACTAGTTTCTACATGAAATTCCAATATGGGAAGCCCTTTGATGATGGTAGATGACCTAACAAGGGCGGGAAGAGCATGTGTCGACCTGTGTAATTACTACATACAGACTTTTAGAGACACCAAGACTCGATCCATAGTCGTATAATACAAACGACGTCACTTCTCAATTGAAGACGACTACTTCCTTATGAGTTTCAATGACTTATATGACCTCGTCATCCTTGATGCCATGGATGTATCGTTATTATGGATTTTCACATTGTAAGTCCCTTGAAACTGAACATTCATTAGTCAATATAACTAAGTATTGAATCTAACTATATTCTTATATGTAGATACTCGATCAAAGAATCAAAGAAGAACAAGGATCCCATCGGATTTTTTGACTCTGAGGCCATTACAATCTCGGTCATCCAACTTTATAGCGAATACACTATGGACTATGTGGCCAGGACAATGCAACACTGTTTCAAAATGGACTACATGTTGGGCACCCACAAAACCAGTGCCTATTGGATCTTACTAGTCATTTGCCTCAAGTGGAACTTGGTGTGGTACAACGTGTTTGCTATTGGATATTACTCATCAAGACCAGTAGGACCAAAAGGCAAACCCAGAGAGCGTGATTACAATGCTGTAAAAGGACTCTTTGATGCATAAGTTCTGCCTGACTTAGTTTACATATTTAACTTTTCTAACATTCAAATGTTCCCTAATCGATTCCTCTTTATGCAGGGATTTTAACAAGTACTTTCGAGCTAATCCTAACTACAACATGAAAGACGGCCATAGACTGACACACAAGACCGGGTTTGCGGTAAATGCTACCAAACAGATTACTAAATGCTCTCTATTGCTACTTTATTCCTTTTGATCTAATAGTAAATTTTCTTTCCAGCAATGCCACCAACAATCACCGGACAACAGAGGGGAGGACCGCCTCGGTGCCGTAGATGAGGAAAAAAGGTGTCTCCCCGGTGGCCCAGCTTGGCGTGGTCCGGTGGGCCCATAACACAGCAGGCAGCTCGTCGATCCACCCTTTCCCATGCTTTGCCAGCACGTCGTAGGTTCGGGTTTTGAGCCCCTTTAGTATTTCGGCATTTGCACACTCAGCTTGCCCATTGCTCAGAGGATGAGCGACAGAGGCGAAGCAAAGCTTGATCCCGAGGTCCTCGCAGTATTCCCCGAACAGGGCACTTGTGAACTGGGTGCCATTGTCGGTGATGATCCTGTTCGGGACGCCGAAGTGACTTGTGATATCGCGGATGAATTGGATGGCCGTGTTCTTGGTAACCTTGACAACTGGGATCGCCTCCGGCCACTTGGTAAATTTGTCAATGGTGACGTAGAGGTACTCATAGCCCTCGATTGCTCGGGGGAATGGACCCAAGATGTCCAGGCCCCAGACCGCGAAGGGCCAAGACAGGGGGATGGTATGGAGAGCTTGAGCTAGCTGGTGAATCTGCTTTGCATGAAACTGGCATGCCCTGCAGCGCCGAACCAACTTGGAAGCGTCCTGGAGGGCTGTAGGCCAGTAGAAGCCTTGCCGAAAGGCCTTCCCGACCAGCGTGCAGAATGATGCATGGCCACCGCACTAACCCTCGTGGATCTCAGTGAGGAGCTCACTGCCTTTTGCCCGGGTGATGCATTTCAGGAGGACACCATCCGTGCCGCACCGGTAGAGATCCCCATCTACTATGGCATAGCGTTTAGACTGCCATGCAATCCTCTCCACAGAGGCATCATCCCCGGGAAGGATGCTTTCTTTCAAGTACCCTCGAATCTCATCGATCCACGAGGCCTCTTGAGAACTACCGGTAAGTGCAGCGCACTCACCGGGCGGCGGCACCCTGACGGGACCTCCCACTGAGGGTGCTGCCTGGATTCCCCCAACTAGGCTCGAGGGATCCCCTTCATCCTGGTCGGCAGGCAGGACGGATAGCCGTGTGAGCCTTTCTTCAAAGGTTCCGGCCAGGACGAGCGCCCGGACGAAGGGCAGGCGGGACAGGTCATCGTCCAGAGCATTGTCACGGCGAGGTATATGCCGCAGCTCCAGGCCTTCAAAGTGCCGCTCCAGCCTCCTGACTTCCGCCACGTATGCCGCCATCTGCGGGTCTGCGCACTGGTATTCCTTGGATACTTGGTTGACCACCAGTTGGGAATCTCCCTTAACGAGCAGCCGTCAAATCCCGAGGCCCACCGCAGCCCGGAGGCCAGCGATGAGGCCCTCGTATTCCGCCATATTGTTGGTCGCTCAGAAATGCAGCTGCACGACATACTGGAGTACTTCACCCATTGGGGAGGTGAGCACCACTCCAGCCCCCGCGCCTTTCAGCGTGACGAAGCCGTCAAAGTGCATGACCCAGTACCCGGGCCCGTCTTGCTCGGGGTACGCAGACAACTCTTCATTGTCGATCTCGGGGACCGGCGTCCACTCTGCCACAAAATCGGACAAAGCCTGGCTTTTGATTGCCTGGCGGCTGACGAAGTGCAGATCGAATTCTGCAAGCTCGACCGCCCACTTGACGATACGCCCACTGCCTTCACGGTTCCGCAGGATCGGCCCCAGTGGGTATGTGGTTACCACCGAGACCTTGTGCGCCTGGAAGTAGTAGCGCAGCTTCCTGAAAATGATGAGTATTGCATAAAGCATCTTCTGGGCTTGGGGGTATCTTGTCTTGGTGTCTCGGAGGACTTCAGTGACGAAGTAAACCGGTCGCTGTACCCGGCGGGCCCGGACAGTGGCCTTGCCCAAGGACTTGTCACAGCCCCCGAGCTCGACATAGTGGTCGGGGCCGGCCGAGGTCTCGGGCTCGATTCCCTGAACGGGAGGAGCCGTGATCTCGGGCTCGACCCCCTGGTCGGGAGGAGCCCCGAGACCTATAGGCTGCTCGGGGCGACCGGGAGCTCAGACCCAGTACCTTCCCCCGAGCACTCGTCACACTCCACCACCAGTACTATGCTCACAACCTGTGGAGTGGCCGAGACGTAGAGCAATAAAGGCTCACTCTCGGAGGGGGCCACTAGTACGGGTGGTGAGGTGAGATACTTCTTCAAGTCTTGGAAGGCCTGTTCGGCCTCCAGTGTCCAATCGAAATGACCGGTCTTCTTCAGCAATTTGAAGAGTGGGAGCCCCCGCTCCCCGAGCTTGGAGATGAAGCGCCCCAGGGCCGCCATGCACCCAGCGAGGCGCTGGACCTCTTTCAGCCAGGCCGGGGGATGCATCTGTTCGATGGCCCGAACCTTCTCCGGATTGGCCTCGATTCCTCGGCTGGAAACCAAGAAACCGAGGAGCTTGCCTGCGGTTACCCCGAAGACGCACTTCTCGGGTTGAGCTTTAGGCGGGTGGTGCGGAGACTATTGAAAGTCTCGGCTAAGTCTTCCAGCAAGGTGGCACGATCTCGGGACATGACCACGATATCGTCGACATAAGCTTCGACGTTGCGACCAACCTGCGTATTAAGGGTAATGCGCACGGCCCACTGGAATAAAGATCCAGCGTTGCGCAAACCAAAAGGCATTGACACATAGCAATAGGTCCCCACCGGGGAAATAAAAGATGTTTTTTCTTCGTCCTGTTTGGTCATGCGGATTTGGTGATAACCCGAATTTGCATCTAAAAAACACAAAAGATCGCATCCCGCGGTGGAATCGACTATCTGGTCTATACGGGGTAAAGGAAAAGGATCTTTTGGACAAGCCTTGTTTAGGTCGGTGTAGTCGACGCATATCCATAGCTTGCCGTTGACCTTCGGGATGACGACTGGGTTGGCTAGCCACTCCGGGTGGAGGACCTCTCGGATGAAGCCGGCGTCAAGGAGGTTGCTGACTTGCTCCCGGATGAACTCCTGGCGCTCGGGTGCCTGCCGCCAGACCTTCTGCATCACCGGCCGTGCGTCTGGTCGCACAGCAAGGTGTTGCTCGATCACCTCCCTAGGGATCCCGGGCAAACATGTCAACGTTAGCCCGGAGAAAGGCGACGAGCGCGCTTTCCTATTTGTCGCCCAGGTCAGCACCAATTCGGATGACCTAGGACGAGTCTTCGCCCACCGTGACCTCCTTCATGGGGATGGAGGCGTCAGCGGCGAGTCGGGGTTTGGATGAAGAGGGTCCTGGGCCCCCTGGGTGTCCTTTGACCCTGGCCCGAGCAGAGACAAAGGCCGAGTATAGCTGCTCGGCGCAGGAGATGGCGCTACCGGTCTCGGCGGGCACGGATATGGGGCCGGCAGGGCCCGGCATCTTGACCGTGAGGTAGGCGTAGTGCGTCACCACCATGAACCGGGTGAGCGCCGGGCGCTCGAGAATTGCGTTGTAGGGAAGGGGGACTTCCGCGACATCGAAGACGACGTTCTCCGTCTGAAAATTGTCCCTGCTCCCGAAGGTGATGGGCAGCTCGACCTGCCCGAGGGGTAGTGTGTGTCCCAGCGTTACCCTATAAAAGGGGAGGGACAACTTTATGCACCTCGAAGGCACCTGCAGCTTCTTCAATGCCTCCTGGGACAGGAGGTTTAGGCTTGCACCCCCGTCGATCGGCACCCGGCTGACCTTCACATTGCAGATGGTGGGGGAAACTACCAGAGGTAGTCGCCCCACCCCGGCAGTACTCACGGGGTGGTCCGCCTGAGTGAAGGTGATCGGGGTCTCCGACCACTTCAGAGGCCTTACGGCCGCAGCGCCCGGGGTTGCCGAGCACACCTCACGCCGCATTGTCTTGACACAGCGACGAGAGGAGGGCGTGTATGCGCCTCCGTCGATGAAAGCGACGGTGTGCTCGGGCTCTTGGAACTCGAGCTCTTAATTTTCGGGGGCAACTTTGTCATCGCCACCCCTGCGGTGCTCCTCGCGCTCCTTTTGGCGCCGCTCGACGAGGCCCTTGACCGACCGGCACTCAGTGAGGTCGTGCCAGTCAGTTTGGTGGATTTCACACCATTTTTCCAGCTCAGGCCTCGCGGGAGCAGGCTTCTTGTCGACAGTCGCCCGGTGTGCCGGCCTGTGGGCAGCGCCATCCGCCGGCACGACAGGGGCGGCGTCGCGCTTCTTTCTCTTTTTCTTTTCCCACTTGTCGGAGTGGGAAGGACCTGTCTTGTCGGCAGCAGGTTGCTCAGGGCGCGGGATGTGCCACGCCCGAGCCTCCACCGCCTTGGAGCACTTGTTGGCCAATGCGAAGAGCTCCACGGTGGTTTCGACCTCGTGCTTACCTAGCTTTTCAAGCATCCGCTCGTCACGGACGCCCTGTCGGAAGGCGACTATGATGGCGTGGGGGGTGATCCGCGGAATGGTGTTGCGGGCCTGGCTAAAACGCTGTGTGAAGCGCCTCAACGTCTCCCCCTGCTGCTGCTTAACGTCTTGGAGATCGCACTCCAAGCCGGGGCATGTGAAAGTGCCCTGAAAATTAGCCATAAATTGGTGGCACAGATCAGCCCAGGAGCTAATGGATCCTGGGTGTAAGTTCATAAGCCAAGAGCGGGTAGAGCCCCTCAAGGCTACATGGAAGTAGTTGGCCATAACCTTTTTATTGCCGCCCGCCGCTTGGACAGCGGTGGTGTAGATTTGGAGGAACTCGACGGGGTCAATGGACCCATCGTACTTCTCTGGTAGCTCTGGCAGGAACTTCGTGGGCCAATTGACCCGGCGGAGCTCACTGGTGAATGCGTGGCAGCCCGTGCCGTATCCCACGGCGCCAGCAGCGCCCATGGGGGGCGAACGCCAACGCGCAGGGGAACACCGACGGTCGTGGGCCGAATAGAGGAAGCCTGGTCCTCTGCCTCGGCCTCGCGCCGGGACTCCCGGTGGCGCTCAAGAGTGACGCGTGCATCCTCGACAGCCCTCTGCTCATTGAGGTGTAAGCGGAGGTTCTGAGCTCCTGTTGTGACCAGGGGAGCAGCGCTCCGTCTGGAACTCCCCCCCCCCCCGGCCGGTTTTGCCGCCACCCGAAGATGGTACGGCTCTTGCTGCGCCGCGGTGGGAAGTGGCACGGGAACTTTCGGCTAGCACCTGCCAGTGAGCCGTGCCCACCAAGGCGGCCACCTCCTGTAGCCAACGGTCTCTGGGGTGCCTGAGGAGTGCTTGCGCCGCAAGCAACGCACTCCCTGGGCTGGCGTCACCAAAGGTGAGCCTACGCCATGACAGCGCCCGGCGCTGTCCGGACGTAGATCTTGCGGCAGGGACGTGTGCCACATACCAAGGGTTGGGTGGCCCGCCTGCGGCGGCAGCGGCCTTGCTGGGTCCAGCGCCGTCATCCCCAAGGGAGGGGGCATTGTACAGGCCGACTGCTGCTGCTGCTGAGGAGCAACGGGAGCCAGGGTCTCCTGGGCCACGTGCTCCACCTCTTCGCTCGAGTTTGAGCCAGTGCGCTGAAGACGATGTCCGCCCGCCATTTTTTCTGCAGAAAACAAGGCGGATTGAAGGATGCAACCCCCCTACGTGGCGCGCCAGCTGTCGGAGGATGAACCCCGCAAGCGGGGATCCTGAGGGACCCCCTTTGAGATTCAGACGGGGGGCCGATTCTGGATCTACCTCGTACATGGATTTAATGTGAATATATGAGATCTAGGCGGGGTGGATGATCGACTGCTAGTGGGAGTAAATGCTCAAGGGATTTTAGACAGGTTTGAACCGCACAGAGCGTAATACCCTACTCCTATGTGTATGCTATTAATGCTCTTGGAATGCCTTTATCTGGATCTCTTGTGTTACAAGGTTTTTTGTCTAAGTCTAGAGCTTCGGTCTTGCTTCGATCTTGGTGAACCTTTGCTCAGCTTCTTAGACCTGTTGCCGTATGCTTCTAGCTTCAGACTCTAAGACTTGTGTCTTCCTTTCTTCTCCGGAGTGCACCCCCCTTTTATCCTGTCGGGGGAGGCTCGGCGTGCCCAGAAACGGGGGCACGAGTTCCCATGCGCCATAAATGGAAAGCAACCGTCATGGGGCTGCAGCTTGATGTTACAGGGGTTGAAAAATCCGCCTCCGGTCGGTCCCGTCGCCCATTATGCCCAACTTTAGCAGACGCAGGGGGGCCACCGGGCAGCCACCGAACTACCCCACATGCCCTCTCGGTCAGAACAGGTCAGACACAGCAGGGGGGCAGGAGATATGCCTCGAGCCCAGCGACGATATCTCCAAGCCCCACAGGGTAACGCACGATGGGACCCATCACATTAAATGTCCCCACGCCTCCCTGCTACTCAATACGACAGGCGTGGGGGGAGTGGTTGGAAGTGATAGGCCACGCTCCCTCTTAAATGCAGCATCAGGCCTCTCACCAATTGACACTTCACCGTTGAGCCCTTGTGGGGTCCACGGGCAAGGGGCTTCTCAGGTCCTCAGGGGAACTCCGGGTGCCCCTCCCAGATATGTCTCTTCTCGGGTCCTCGGGGAACTCCGGGTGCTCAGGGACCACTGTTCATGGCCCCGAGCACCCCTCCCGGAACTGGCTCTTCTCGGGTCATCGGGGAACTACGGGTCCTCGGGGACCACTGTTCATGGTCCCGAGCACCCCTCCCAGAACTGGTTCTTCTCGGGTCTTCAAGGAACTGGTTCTTCTCGGCCCTCGGGGGGATGTCCCCGAGGGAAGGTGCCACGTGGCATTCTGCTGTTCTGGCCTCGGAACTCAGGGACCCCTGGTTCCCATGTCACCGACACGTCCCCCTCATTGTCTTAGGAATCGTAAGACAAAATCCGTGGAAATATTCTCCCAAGGTACACTAGGAACAGGAAGAGGCATGTAAAGGCCATGTGGATTTAAGCGAGACTTAGCTTTATTGCAAGTGGTACAACATGACACGTAGTGCTCGACGTCACGTCTCATCTTTGGCCAAAAGAAATGAGCGGCCAGCACATCTTCAGTCTTCTTTGCTCCAAAATATGCCATCAATCATCCTCCATGCACCTCCTGCAACAACAAAAGACGAACAGAGCTAACTGCAATACATAGCTTGTTAGCATGATAGAGCAATCCGTCATTCAACACATATTTATTCCATGCTTTCCTTTCTGTTCAATGTTCAAGCACTTCTTTAAAGTCTAAATCAGCAGCATATAAGTCCTTAATGGTCTCTAAACCAAAAATCTTATGATCAAGTTGAGATAACATGGTATAACGGCTAGAAAGCGCATCAGCAATCACATTGTCTTTTCCTTTCTTATGTTTTATGGCATATAGAAACGACTCAATAAATTCTATCCATTTAGCATGCCGTGTATTCAGTTCAGTTTGACTTCTAATATGTTTCAGCAATTCATGATAAGAATGTATAACAAATTCTTTGGGCTATAGATAATGTTACCAAGTTTCAAGAACACGAACTAAAGCATACAATTCTTTATCATAAGTGGAATAATTCAGACTTAGCCCACTTAATTTCTCGCTGAAATAAGCAATAGGTTTACCTTCTTGAATTAACACACCTCCAATTCCAATCCCACTAGCATCACATTCTAGTTCAAAGATCTTACCAAAATCAGGGAGTTGGAGCAATAGAGTATGGGTAAGTTTCTCTTTCAATAACTTGAATGCTTTTTCTTGTGCAGGTCCTCATTTGAAAATCACTCCTTTCTTTGTCAACTCGTTTAATGGAGCAGCAATGATGCTGAAATCCCACACAAATCGTCGATAGAAACTCGCAAGACCATGAAAGCTTCTTACTTGAGTAACAGTCTCAGGGGTCGGCCAGCTCTTTATGGCTTCGATTTTCACTTCATCCACCTCTATTCCTTGTGGAGTAACAACATAGATAAGAAAAGAAACTCGATCTGTGCAAAAGGTGCACTTTTCAACATTACCGAACAAACGTGCATGTCTCAAAGCATTAAAAACAGCACGTAAATGATCAAAGTGTTGTTCTTGTGACTTGCTGTAAATCAAGATATCATCAAAATAAATCACCATAAATCTTCCAATGAAAGCACGCAAAACTTCGTTCATCAATCGCATGAAAGTACTAGGTGCATTAGTTAACCCCAAAGGTATTACTAACCATTCATACAAACCAAACTTAGTTTTAAATACAGTTTTTCATTCATCTCCATGTTTCATTCTAATCTGGTGGTATTCGCTTCGCAAGTCAATTTTAGTGAAAATTATAGAACCACTCAATTCATCAAGCATGTCATCTAACCTAGGAATAGGGTGACGATTTTTGATAGTAATATTATTGATGGCTCTACAATCAACACACATATGCCAACTACCATCTTTCTTAGGAACCAAAAGAACGGAAATAGCACAAGGGCTAAGACTTTCTCGTACATACCTGCCGTCCAAAAGGTTTTGAACTTGTCGCTGAATTTCCTTAGTCTCTTCCGGGTTGGTCCTATATGCAGCATGGTTTAGCAAAATTGCTCCCGGAATCAAATCAATTTGATGCTCAATCCCTCAAATAGGTGGTAATCCTGGGGGTACCTCAGCTGGAAATACATCCACAAACTCCTGCAAAAGGTTAGCAATAGCAGGAGGCAAAGAGGTAGATATATCCTCAAGTGAAACTAAAGCATCTTTGCATATCAAAGTATAGCATGGTAGCTCATTATCATAAATTTCAGCAAGATCAAATTTAGTGGCAAGCATAACACAACCTTTCAGTTTAATTCCATCAGACTTAGAAGTTGTTGTTGCTGCTTTCTCCTTTTTTGGTGGAAAAACTTTTTCCGCTACTTGTGATTTTCAGATTTATTCTCAAGCTCTTTTCTCTTATTTTCAGCTATCTCTTGTTCACATTTTACAATTTCAGCAAGGGTTAAAGGTAGAAAAGTTATTTTCTTTCCTTTATACATAAGAGTGTACTTATTACTTCTATGATGATATGTTGCATCAGTATCAAACTCCTATGGTCGTCCTAGTAAAAGAGAGCATGCTTGCATGGGAACTACATCAAAATCAGCACAATCATGGTATGAACTAATAGAAAAATGCACCCTAGTTGTTTGCATTACCTTCACCTTACCGCTATTGTTGAACCACTGAATGTGGTATGGATGAGGATGTGTTCTTGTCGGCAAGGAAAGTTTCTTGATCAAATCTGAACTTACCAAATTGTTGCAGCTTCCTCCATCAATAATAACTCGAATACGAAAGTCCTTGACTATGAGGAACATTTAAAATAGATTATGGCGTTGTAACTATTCCGCTTGCTCCATTTGATTACTTAACACTCGCGACACAATGAGTGTCCTATAATTCTCCGTAGCAACTGCACTCAATTCTTTCTCATGGTCGATATCCATCTCGAGTTCATCCTCTTTACCTGCAAGGTTAGTTGCAAGAGCATATTTATCCTCAACATCACTAGCACTTACATATCCATCGTCTTCTGTTGCAATGTATGCTCGCTGACTTGGGCAATCTTTCATGACGTGGCCCATTCCTTTGCATCGGTGGCATACAATCTCGGTCGATCGGCCTGTAGAGGCAACCGAAGAAGAGCTCTTGTCTAGACCCTACACACTTATGGATTTGCTTACCTCAAGAGCGTGTGACGGTGTTGAGGGTACTGCTGAACGTGTCCTACTCGAGAAGGGGGCAGCAAACCATGAAGCTGAACATGGGGCTGTTTTGTCTTGACCCAACGTTGATTTTGAAGAACTCGAGCTTCCAAAATTCTTCTTTAGCCTCTGTTGTCGTCCCTGCAATTCTTTTCTGCCAAACACGCAAGTTAGAACAATCTAGGAACACTATCATATTTTTTGTAATCAACTATGTTTTGAATTTCACGCCTTAACCCCTTCATAAAAGCGTACCATTACAGCCTCTTCATCCTTCGTAATATCACAATGCAACATACTAATTTGTAGCTCCTGATAATATTCTTCCACGAATCTATCACCTTGGTTTAAGCGCCGCAATTTCTAACGCAAATCACATTTAAAAGAGAGTGGAACAAATCTATTACGCATAGCAACCTTTAAAGTATTCCATGTCATATGCGCTAATCCATCGATGCAAACTCTATTCCACCAGATGATTACAAAATCTTTAAATTCACTAGTGGCTTGCCTAACCTTATGCACTTCAGGAACCAAATGAGCATTAAACTTCTGTTCGACCGTCATCCCCCAATCTAAATACTTTTCAGCATCATAAACACCCACAAAAGATGGTATAGTAAACTTAACCTTAGCAAATGGATCATTATTAACACGTGGGTTATGTTGCTGAAAATCATTACCTCTCATACCTTAATGGTTGAAGTTCAATCGATTCCATTGTCATGCATCAAAGGCGTCACGTTCTTGCCTCAAAATTTCTTCATCCACGACGGACTCCTCTTGTTCATGAGCTGCAACATGAGGATCCAGTCGAACATTGTTCGGTGGCAGATTAACCGATCGATCAAAGCGTGTATTGAGCATTGCAATGCTTTCATTGAGTCGTAGCAATGTGGTATTGGTTCCCACAAGCTTCTTGTCAATGTCGTTACTAATAGTTTGCCGATGATCATCCAACAATATTGTAAGTTCTTCTCTCAAAACACACTCTTTCGCATCCGATGTTTCACCTTCCATGGTTAGTAGTAGACAAAAGATAATAAAAGATATTATCCCTATCGACTACTAGGTGGTGGAGGTGGAGTCACACACTCTCAAGTATCTTACCACGCTCTTGCAAGTGTTCTTACCATACACAGCAGTTGGTGCAACCGGTGGCTGGTTCATGATACCTTATCGGGTGCGAGTGAGATAGTTGCAAGGGAAGAAACCGTTCTGATCAAGAGAAGGTGTAGCTTGGACAAACAATATTTAGTAGCAAGGAATAGCAATAATTGAAATCAGATTAGCAAAACTGAATAAAAGTCCACAGTACTCGTCACAGTTGCTGGTCAGAGTGAGTGGTCGGAGTAGTGGTCAGGACCCGAGGGGTGGTCGGAGTGACTAGTCGGGACCCCGAGTGGGACACAAACTCGGCTATAGCAAACTAGGCAAGCTGAGTAACTTGACGACTAAATTAGCAAAGATTCGACGCTAGAAGCTAGAACATGATGACTCGACCAGCAACAAGACATTGACGATGGACTCAAACTCAACAACACGAAAACTGAAAACAAAATTGCGAAAGGCACAAAGTGGTTTGGACAGCAAAAAACTAAGATCTAAATCCTTTTTTTGTGGGGTAATTTTCCAGACTCTGGGTAAAGGAACTCGACGAAACAAAAGGGATAACTGAGATTACCTAACGGGTAATCGAGGCTCTGATACCATTTGATACATGTTTGCCCAATCTTCCTAAGGTAATATGATAAGTCGATTAGTGGAGTTTCGATGTTGATGATCCAAAGGCTCCGATCAGAATAGATCAAGAACCCTCGCAACCACTACACCACTACTCTGTGGTTATCAACCATGTCAAGACACGGTTGACCTCGCCAAGAAGGCTTTTCCTGCAAGAGAATCAAGAATACAAACAAGAACAGGTAGATGCAATCTGAATATTGCTAATTACCAATGAAGCACTCAAGTTTAGGATTCAGCAAACTGATTAACGGCAAAACTGTATTAAACAGAATAATCTAAGCTAAACCCAAACCTAAACTACGACAGCTACTGTATATATATATAGGGGGGTATGAGGATATCGACCTAGGGTTGTACAACCATGGAGAGAGGCGTGCACAACTTAGAATCCGACTTCGACACGATTACAAAATCCGGCAGGGTTCAAAATGGTGATACAACACCTTATTTCTTTGACTCTGACTAAACTATGAGGAATATTTGGTCGAGCTCATATCCATTGGAAAGGGATTGTCATAAGCTTTCCAGAATGTCCAAGATTGCCTAAAACGGACTTTGTATGAGAGAGTTATGCCCGTTTTACTGACGTGTTGTCCTGTAACTTGACTTCGACCATGACCACGACCACGACTAGAGCTTAGCCTTGAGCCCGAGTAGACTTGGCCTTCGAGAAGTGACATCCGAGTAAGGTTATGGTGCTTCTCCCACATTTCTATGCAATGAAACATCACAAGAATTTAGTAGTAATCATCCAAGAAAACATGAACAGCAATGAACGAGTTCACTTGGTGGTCTAATTGTCGTGCACGTACTCTTGTAATTGGACCTTGTATGATTTGAGAATTATTGGTGATATTGATCGTATCCGAAGGAGCCATCAGCTCATCAGGCCACCTGCCTTACTGAGGCTGGATTCTGGCAAACAGTTTGGAACTCTGCACGTTGATGTATGACACACCACTGGAGCCTTCACTATGAGCTGCCTCTATGAGATGATTCATCCCATGGGTAAACGAAGAGTGTTCAATGGCAATGCCCCACCAAGGTCAAGAACTCAAGATCTCTTTCTGGATCCTTCATTAGGGCACGGTCAGGATCAATGCTCTCCTCCATTGGTAGGGTGGGTGGACAGCAATGGCTGCCCCTTCTGTCCTGGGATACCAACCACATGCTAGTTGCTTCTTCAGTTGTTTGCTCACTTCTGCCTCTTGCTTCGATCGATGTGTTGATCGATTACCCTCTGAATGTATCAATGGTGCTACATCTCTAGAAGACTTTTGCTTTGGTCTTCGGAGCAGGCTTGCCATTCACCCGTCTTTCATGAACAACACTTAGCTCCTACTTATCCTGTTTGTCTTGTCATTGAGCAATCATTGGATGAGTTTGATTGTCTTCCTACCACCTGAGGCATTGTCAGTCAACTCTAGAAGTACCTTAAGCTTTGTCCCTTCTTTCACTAACAACACACATTTGCGAGTGCTTAATAGTGTTGTAATGTTGCTGCCCCACCCCCGCTTTCGTGGAGTGCCTCAGGCCTTGTAATTGGCTTTTGTGGATAGCCAAATATCCAACATAAGCGGCTAGATTTGAAAATGCAGTTGAACTCTAGTGCAATTAATAAAAAAAATGCATTGTATTTTATATACAATTCTAACACTATGAAATTTTACATAAATTTGTTATATAATTTTTGTAGTTCTAATTGATATATCAACAACAACAACAACAATAGCCTTTGTCCCAAGCAAGTTGGAGTAGGCTAGAGATGAAACGCACAAGATCCAAATAAAAAGATGATGAGAAAATAATAAGAAAATTTCAAGGATTCTAATTAATACATGTCATTGTAATATTCCCCTCACAAAGATAAGAATATTAAATCTTTCTCTTTTTCTCTCGATTAATAAGAAAATTTCAAGGATTTTTTTTTCTCTTCTTTGGATTGGTAATGTGCCTTAAGCACATATGACGCTGTATTAACGTAATTGGAGCATGCACCTTTGAAGGTGCATTCTAAAAAGTGATCATTATTTACTTTTCCTTCAATTGTGCAATAGAAAAGTTTTCCAAATAATTCTGCATTTCATGGTATTCACAATGCTCAATTTCAGTTGATTCGGTCCAATTACGTTAATGCTCAATACTTCAATATGCTTGAACTAATAAGATCAAGAAAATTCAACAAGTATAGAATGGTTGATGAAGTATTTTGGCAATCAATTCCTTTTACAAACACATACCATTCAAGCAACTTGTTTTTTTAAACCTGTTGTAATGAACATCGTTCTTGGTGGATTATAGTTTGATGATAAAACCACTCTTCTGTACACTACTATACTGCATAGAGCTTTATCCCTCAGTTGCTTAGTTTTTCAAGCATATATGCATAAAAAATAGATGCACTAGATAATTCTGTTGATGCTATATGAACATAATTACATACATTTGCAAATAAAATTCTAAAAAGAAGCAAAGGTGTGGTCACCAAGCGAGTAGCCGAGTACTGTTTCCCAACTTTTAAATCATTGGCATCTTGTCTTTTGGAAACTTGGATACTTATGCATGTGTAGGTTTTGAAGCATTTTTTATGTTTTGTGCATGAACACAAGTTGTTCAGTGAAAAGCTTGTGGAAAAACAGCTTGCTCATGTTTCTGCTGCCCCTTGCACTCATTTTATGTTCTTTCCCTTTTAAATTATCCTTTGCGAGGTAGCCTGTGCATGATTTGGAGGCAACAACATTCTTTGAGCTTGGTCTAAGATATTGTTGTAGGTCATACTACTAGTGTATGGTTACTAGCTCTGCACAACACAAGCTTCATTGTTTACTACTCCCGATCCCAAATATAATTTGATTGAGCTTCTTCAACTTCTTCCCAAATATTAGGGCCTGTTTGTTTTAGCTTTGGATTCTGGAAAGCAGATTTTAGATTGTGGATTTTAAAAAGTTGGATTGTAAAAAGCTGAGGGTCCAGAAGCTAAGGGTTGTTTGGCATCTGGATTCTGGGATGGATTTAATGTTTGTTTTGGTTGTGTAATGTCCATAATACCCTTAGTTTTTGTAAGTGTACAGTTATGTCTATTTAAGATTTTTTTCATTGTATATTTTGAGCATAGTATATTTTCGTTGATTGTATATTAAAGTGGTCATGCATGCACGTTGAGATCATATCATTGGCGGAGTCCCTTTGAGCTTGTAAATAAAAACAAAAGTAATAAAAACCATATAAAGTAGCAATTATTACAACACGGATCATCAATCTACCCTCTCATAGAAAACAAAGCATTAGCAATATTATCACGAAATGCATTCATGTCTCCATCTTCATCTCCTAATGCATTGCTTCCACCTCCTTGAGAAGAAGATTGTTGGCCGACATTTGGAATATAGTTTTCATCTTGATCACACATGTCAAAGTCTTCATCTCTCAAAGCACTATCTCGAATGAAGTTGTGAAGCGCCATGCATGCAATAATTATTTTTGTTTGCTTAACCATAGGATAACTCGGCAAGTCCAATAATATTCTCCATTTCATCTTCAAAACACCAAATGATCATTCGATCACATTACGCAGAGATGAATGTAGATGGTTAAATATTTCCTTTTTACCACTAGGACGTAGGCCCTGTCGAAATTCCGGTAAATGATACTTCTCCCCTTTGTATGGAGCAAGAAAACCCACTCGATTGGGATAGCCCGAGTCAACAAGATAGTATTTTCCTGAAACAATATGTACTATTAGCGACAATTGTGACAATGTAGTAAATGAGATGACAACGAGCTAATGTGCAACTATCTGGCTCGCAAGCGCCGGCTGGAGGACGGGCGGTCCGCTCGCGAGCGCCGGCTGGAGGACGGGCAGTCCGCTCGCGGACGCCGGCTGGAGCGACCTGGACAGGACAGGCGGTTGAAGTACAGGCTCCGGCAGACGGGCGGTGGCCGGCAGGAGGGATCCGGCTGACGATGTGAGATCGGGAGAGAGAGGGGAGCCGACGTGAGATTGGAATAGAAGGTGGAAAGAAAACGTTTCGGGAACATAATGGCAATGGTGGGTAATTTCATGCTGCTTGTGTGGGTATTTTTATTTTTTTCTAAAATCACAATCCGTAAAAAGCTGGTTAGACACAGATTGTAGATTGTGACAGAAAAGAGGACCAGATTTTAAAAAGCGGATTGTACAATCTAATTGTTTGTTTTAGCTTCAGCTTTTAAAAGCAACTTTTCAGAATCCAAAGCTAAAACAAACAGGCCCTTAGTCCGGTTATGATTTTTTTCTGGCACTTTTTCTTCTATTCTTCCCATTATAGTCTTGCATAAATGCTAGTCTCCCATTCTTGCTCTTTCCACTCCTATGACATTTGGGCTATTTTTTTACCATTAATTATACTAATGATTGAGGGGCAGCAAAGTTATTTCGTCAACTACCTTGAATCGTGTGCATAAGTTTATATGGGTATACATTTGGAATCAGACGCAGTATTGAATTTCATGTATCAAACAAAATGCAAATCTCCATGGCAAGACTAAGTTAAAAATAATCACCTACAATTGACAATTAATATTGCTTGTTTGTTCGTTGGTTACTCATCTTGCTACATTGGCAATGGATTGGCTGACTTTGTGCTGTTCCCTGTATTTAAGATGTCCTAAAAAATTACTTTTCCTCTTCTCTAAGTGGAACCTTTTGCTTTTTTAGTTATAATTTTCCTTCTACATTTCCTTTTTTTTTCTCAATGGCCTTTACATCGAGGTTAACATTTGTTAACTAGAGAAGTTGAGTTTTTCCTATTAACTTCTGTTAGATACATTCACACGGCTAGAATTTTAAAAAGGAACAATGCATTGTATTTATAATTATATGCCTATGTTTTTCTCGTGACTATAGAAAATCAGTTGAAGCTTTTCATGGAAATATAGATGAACAAGATTGCTACTTCCATGGTCGATAAATTTTCTTGGTCTTTCTCTCCTGCAATTTGTAACCAGCCTTCTGTTTTTTTGTAGGCATGTATTACCGCAGGCAAAAGATATCTTCTGACCCCAACGGCAGTGGTCTTGCACTGCCTGTTGCAAATAGGATTCACAGTTGGGGATACAGCTGTGCTAGCAAGGATTGGGAAAAGATTCGTCTTCGCAAGGTCCAATTGATCGATTTCCTTTCTAGTCTGCAACGTCCCGCTGAAAATTCTGTGATAACTGACAAAATGACCGATGGCAAAATGACCAATTGTTCTATGGAGCAAACAAAACAAAAAGATAGGACAGACATAATAGTTCTTGATTCAGACGATGAGGATGGAAATATTGCAGGATACAAAAAGTTGGCACCTGAGATAAACAAACAGCTGACAACATCTGAATTGGCTGGTAGTTTCACGAAATGGGTGGCCTCCAATGGGAGGGGAGGGACCAAGCAAATGAAACCAGCTTGCTGAAGGAGACAAAAACACGCAAATTATTCCATACGGTCAAAGTTCAGCTTTATTTAATCAATTTCCTTTGCAAACAAGCTGGCAACCATCTATTCAGTTTGAGAGAGTTGTCTTGCAGAAAAGGCCTGAGGAGGCGCGTATGCAAGATGGTATGTACCGTTCGCTTGCAGTTCTTCAAGTGAATAATCAAGTTTCAAATCTGTATTCTTGTTCCTTGTTATACTACCTGTAGCAAGCTCAAAGACTTTGTATTCCAACTCTAACTCTTGTTTTCTCAATCTAGGCAGATAGCATCGTGGAGAAGAGAGCAGAAACACAAGTTTTCTCCCGCTTCCTATGGAGAAAAAACGAAGGAGATCAGACCCCAGCTTGCATGTCAATGGAGATGCTGCGACTCTCCCTAGACAAAGAAAAAGAAAAGGTGATCCAGATCCAACAGCAGCTGATTTCTCATTGGATTTACAACAAATTGGTATTTCATCAGTAACCGACATGCATTTTGAGGAAGAGGAGAAACCAATAAACAAAAGTGATGGTCTTGAGGATTACTCGAAAGATTTCGCATTGTCTGTTGAAAGCACAAAGGTACGAGTGTCAACCGCAGAATTTGATTTCTGTTGGCAGCAGCATTCGAAAATCTTTGGTTCTTTTTCCAGTTGATTGCTAGTTTTGCTTGTGAATACATGCTGTATTGTTTATTTTGAAGAATGCACACTGCTTTGCACAAAGCATTTTCGTAGTAGTATATTTAGCCTGGTTGCTTCTTGCAAGAAATATACTTTATTTCACAATGTAAGTCCAAGCCAACCATGTGAACAAACCATGGAAGCAAAAAATCCTGAGAGAATCCAATAGAGATGGACAAAAGTTGCGTTGAAATGTGTTGAACATCTAACTATGAGATATATACATATAAGAAGTATGCTATACACGGATAGGGTATACCATATACCTGATGGATACCTCCGGATATTACGGATCCGAATCTACTGGACCTGATATACTCGGAGATCATGAATACCTAATGAAGGTTTTGATCGGGTTAACCGACTTAAGCACGACTAATATCTAAGCTAAATTCAACTGTCTTGCCTTGACTGACAAGATGGACTCCCTATCGACTATGATGGTGTCAGGACCCGTTTATAAGGCAAGGACCCAAACCCTCGGAAGTATAACTTGCAACTCATAACAGATCAACGCCTACACAACTCGATGCAAGTACCAAGATCTTAACTTTGGAGATACTCAGCGACTCCAACCCTAGATTAGTTTAAGCGTGGAGTAATACCTTATGTTATGTATGAATGATGCTGTGTATAGATTGCCTCGAGTACAAGATAATTGTTTGAGCAAAACCTTTTGGCAATTGAGATACGGAAACGATATTTGACTTTTGCCTCTTGATGGTGACTTTCTTCTTCATTATTTAAGATATGCGAGGCTTTTGTAGCTCCATGTTCATTTAGCTACATACTTGTTATGTGCATGCAATGTAGGTTTCACTTTGGGAAAATTCTGAGCACAAACACTGAGTTGGAGCTTTTTAGCGAAAGACCTGCTAGATAAATCTTGACACCAGTCCCGCTACATGTCCCTTACAGTTTCATCTTTTGGACACCTGTGCTGTTAGCTTATCTGCTTGTTCCACTTGATATGGACTAGTTCTTATACTCTTTGCATTGGTCCTGCAACAAGTTGTGAAATGAAAACGGACGTCACATGAAGGAGAATTTGTCAAAACATATTTGTTGTCGACAATACCAACTTATGTAAACTGTATAAAATCACTGACAAAATTCTCACACATTAGTAATAGTTTCTTGAACTATTTTCAGACAAATGTTTTCTTGAAGATTTTCCTTGAACTTAGTGCATTTTGCAAAGCCTGAAACTACAGGAGGGACTGTGGTTTTTCCCGAAATACTTGAGGCGTTTTTTTAGTTATCTCCTTTGATTTTTTGTTATTACTGTGTGCGTTTTAGCAATTGTCCTTTTATCACTGGTACAGTTTTATTGTCAAGTATGGGCTCAGTAACAAATATGGAGCATTTGCATTAACTGTTGTCAATGCTTCATTATAACCATGAAATTCAAATGTGTAAATTTGCACAGAAGAGAATATGATGGGAAAATCAAGTGATCTTAATGTTTACCTCATTTCAGGCTTCAAGAGGAAGAACAAATTTCTATGAAGGACATTCAATGGATGCTGATGAGGTAGACTATGGTCCTGTTAAGCTGTCCAGAGATTTCGTAGTTGCAGATATTGCTATTGATCCAAAGCATGCTAAGCAAATGAGAGCTCATCAGTTGGAAGGATTCAATTTCTTGGTTAAGAATTTGGTCACAGACAAGCCTGGAGGTTGCATTCTTGCTCATGCCCCTGGTTCGGGGAAAACATTTATGCTTATAAGTTTCATCCAGAGCTTCCTGGCAAGGTATCCATCTGCAAGGCCCCTTGTGCTTCCCAAGGGCATATTAGGTACATGGAGGAAGGAAGTTCAACAGTGGCAAGTGCAGGAATATACCATTGTATGATTTTTATTCTGTTAAGGCTGACAAAAGAGTAGAGCAATTGGAAGTCCTCAAATCATGGGAAGACAAGATGAGTATACTGTTTCTTGGATACAAGCAGTTCTCAACAATCATCTCTGGTGACGGGGGTGGCAGCGTCGCAGCTGCTTGTCGGGACAGGCTGCTTAAGGTCCCCAACCTGCTGATATTTGACGAGGGTCATACACCTAGAAATCGGGAGACTGATGTAATAGAAACACTGAAGAGAGTAGAAACACCACGCAAAGTGGTCCTTTCAGGTACCTTTTCCAAAATCACGTTGATGAAGTGTTTAACATCTTGAATCTTGTTCGCCCAAAGTTTCTCAAGATGGAGTCATCTCGTCCTATTGTTAGACGTATAATGAGTCAAGTAAGTAGCAATATCAGGTAGAGTGCAAAAGGGATTGCTGACGGCACTGAGTCAATCGAAGAAACCTTGTTGAATGATGACAACTTCAAGAGAAAAGCTCATGTTATTAGAGGTCTTAGAGAACTAACGAAGGATGTGCTTCACTACTATAAGGGTGATATCTTAGATGAACTGCCTGGCTTAGTAGACTTCAGCGTGTTCTTGAAACTCACTCCCAAACAGAAAAACATTGTCCACAAGTTAGGAGCGTATGAGAGTTCAAAAGAAGTGCAGTAGAGACTGCACTGTACATTCGTCCTTGTCTTTCAGAAATTTCAGAAGTTAATGCTGAGGATAGAACTAACAGCTTGACAAATAAGTCAGTAGATAGTATGATTGATTCTGTCAATGTGCGAGATGGGGTGAAGGCCAGATTTTTCATGAATATCCTGTCACTTGCTAATTCTGCAGGAGAGAAATTACTTGCTTTTAGTCAATATATAATTCCCATGAAATTTTTGGAAAGGCTGCTGGTTAAAATGAAGGGCTGGCATGTAGGGAATGAGATTTTTGTGATCTCTGGTGATACTAGTCCAGAAGACAGAGAATTGGCAATGGATCAATTTCACAACTCTGCTGATGCAAAGGTTCTATTCGGTTCTATCAAGGCATGTGGTAAGGGCATCTCCCTTGTGGGCGCATCAAGAGTTGTCATCCTAGATGTTCACCTGAACCCATCTGTTACCCGTCAAGCAATCGGGCGTGCATTCAGGCCTGGACAACTGAAGAAAGTGTTTGTATACAGGCTTGTAGCTGCTGAATCTCCAGAGGGAAGTTCCATGAAACTGCATTCAAGAAAGAAGTCATACCGAAGCTATGGTTTGAATGGACTGAGCACTGCACTACAGAAGATTTGAAACTGGATCACATTGATATTGATGACTATGGAGATGAATTATTGGATAGTAAAGGAATGCGCCAGGATATCAAGGCTTTGTATAAAGGTGAACTCCCTCTCTCCCTCAATACTGTTTTGCATGCTACTGGTCTCATCTAGAATTCTCTTTGTAGGTAACAAGCTTTGTGGCTACTGCACGCATTGTAAATATTGCAATGCTGACCTTCTGAGGTGATCATTGCTCTGAAGTTAGCGGATTTTCCTCCAGAATTATACTTTACATCACGAAAACTATGCTCCTTGTTCCGTTTCCTGTTTGCTTTAACTGGTACTGTTAATTTCTCTACAGGGTGTTACAGTGGTGCCAACCCTGAGTTCGTTAAAAACTAGGACTTACTGTTATTCAAGTCATTTTCAAACTGTCTATCAAATGCCTCCTTTGTAATATGTGCCAGGTTGGGACAGTGGTTAGCGAACTGATCCTCTTGACTGTCTATCAAATGCCTCCTTCCTTGACTATTAGGTCAAGTTTGAGGATTAACAACCATGGTTTTTTCCCCTTAACCTTTCGTCTGCATGAGTTTGTTTTCTTAAGTTTTCCTAAGTTGTCTTTTGTGCCATGAGTTTGTTTTCCTTCGCCCTTCATTATGTGCTCAATGCCATGCAGGTCACTCTGATTTGTTTGGGTGCAGATGTGAGCAGAGGAAAACTTTGGGAAACTAAGGTCACCTTGTCGTTTGCCCGGAGCACAGCAGTTTCTCACATGCTGTCTTGCATACTACAGACCGTCGCATGCACAGCACCGCCACTTTCTTTGCATACAAATAAACCGGCAGTATGACGCTTGTTCTATATAAATCTGAAGTTCTGGGCCACCTGGAAACCAGAGTTTGCCTGTACGCAGTACAAAGCTGCGAAGACTAACCAACTATCATCATCATGAGAAAAAGGTTCAAACCAAGCACAAAGCCAACGAAGCAACTAATCCGCTACTTGGCTGACGTCTTTACAATGGAAAAGTTGAGCTCATGTTACCAGCACAGCATCGCATATGCACCCAAACCATTTTTTTTTAAAAAAAGCAACTGGTTCTGAAACGAGATGTATCTCTTTTAATTAAGCCGAGAAGCGTCGATTATTCACACATGAGAACCAGACAAAGCATGTCACGGAGATGAAAAATGAAACAGAAGAACTAAGGTATGTATTATTGTTCCTGCACCGTATCAGTTCCGCATGAGAAGAATTCAGATTCAACACATCTGATGGACAGAAGCAGCAGAACATCAGAAGAGGGCATCGAGCGAGAGCCTAATGCTCGGCGCACAAGGGAAGTGCAATAATATAATGAACAAAGATGACTAAATTAACCTGACAAATCCAATGATACCTCCTCCTAAGTCTCATCATCATCTTCTAGGAAGGCTAGCTGCTCTCCTTAGCAATTCCTCTACTGGCTTGCCCTCTATGTACAGAGTAGGGTTTATTTCCCTGAGCACGAACTCTTCGTCAGCAAAGCACCTCGCCTTGTTCAACAGATGTCGGGGCTCCTAAGTCTCATCATCATCTTCTAGGAAGGCTAGCTGCTCTCCTTAGCAACTCCTCTACTGGCTTGCCCTCTATGTACAGAGTAGGGTTTATTTCCCTGAGCACGAACTCTTCGTCAGCAAAGCATCTCGCCTTGTTCAACAGATGTCGGGGCAGTCATCCGTCCACGGAATGTTGAGGTCGAACTGGAACTTTACGCACTCGTGGCCGTTTGTGGATGGTTCGCTCTGCACATTTGGCTCCTGCACAAAAACAAGCGAAGATGTTTTCAGTAAGGAACACGACGACAAACTACTCAACGGATTCCAAATCAGGGGAAGCAGCGGGAAAAGAAATGACGGTATTCATTTGATCTTGGGAGTATATGAGCTGTTGAAGCATACGCGTGAACACAAGTAACAACAACGTATTGCAAGAGAAGTACACAAATCCAACCCAAGAACTTCCACTAGTGATTACCATAGAAACATGCCAGATTGGTTCGGTTTGCAGAGGTGCAGTGAGGCTATTGTACTTCACTGCGACAAGAAATATAATTGATGGGAAAAAACAGCAACGCTGCAAAAGTAAAGTTGGCAGGCAGGCTAAAGACATCCTGCGAACTCCAAATTTACCAACAATTAACCACTACAGCAGTGTTTCTGGCTTCCTGCTATGCCCACTGAGCAACAGTATGCGTGAGAATCAGTGACTAGGACAGCACGTGAGCGAAGTGATTCGAAAGCAAAATGAACAACGGAAAAGTTCTTTTTCAGCTGAATAAACTAAGCTAATGCGATCGAGCCACGGCACATGCCATCACCATCACCGAGAACTGCAAATGTTTTTTTAAATAAAAGAAACGCAAAATATTTCTCAAAGGAATCAGGCTAACAATACAACCACCGAGGAACAATAAAAGAAAAAAAATACCTTGGATTCCTAAAAGAAAAAAAAAGAAAAAGAAGATAACGCAACCCTCTCGAAAAGAAAGATTATCATTTTGGAGCCAATAAAAAAACAAAAAATTAGAGTTTTGTTTCCCTCGACTCATTATCCATCCGATCTGATCGGTCCGATCGTACATCTATTTTTTATTTTCAGGAATTTTTATCTGACAGCACAGAAAATTGTGTATTTTTCTAGTAGTAGAAAAATATTATTCAATTATAAATCAGTTTTTCAATCAATCATTAAATCTTCATCTAACAATTGTCATCCTTTATTTCCACTCAATTGAAAATTAACAACTCTATTAAAAATTAGCAACTCCAATAAAAAAAATACCGCAACGAGTGACGGAGTGGTTAAGGGTAATTCGGCCTTACGAAAGCGGCCGCGGCCATGCACGTGGGCCGCGTGCCCCCCATCACCGGCACGAGCCCGCGGCCCTGAGCGGACGCGGTCAGCCATCGCCAGCCAGAGTATAATATCCAATGGCCAGCCGATGCCGACCACCGCGGCTGCCTGATCCCGCGCGCGTCCAGTTCCAGTTCGGTCTACCACTAGCTGATGGGTCCCACGTAAACGGG
This sequence comes from Phragmites australis, assembly GCF_958298935.1. Taxonomy (NCBI): domain Eukaryota; kingdom Viridiplantae; phylum Streptophyta; class Magnoliopsida; order Poales; family Poaceae; genus Phragmites; species Phragmites australis. The sequence goes on along the minus strand of NC_084936.1, from coordinate 11,573,617 downwards.
ACAATCCTTTTCGCCCTCAAAAAAAAGGGACAGTCCTTTTTTGCCAAAAGGATCAGCTTTACCTTCTCCGTTTCCCTAGTTTCCGCGCAGCTCTCCGGAGGATTTACGAGAACACCAAAAAAACGTAAATCCTATGACACGTGGGCCCTCGCGTGGCAGCCGTTGCAACAACGATGTGGACCGGCTCCGCCGTGGGCCAGGAGGTACGGGGCCCACGCGGACCGTAAACAGCAGCGAATCTCGAAGAAAAGGCAGGGGAGCCAGCCTATCTTGCAACGCAAGTCAGAAAAGGAGACTACACGGAAATCGGCACGGCTAACGCATAGTATCAAGCTCAGACTTCAATTTCAACTCCAGCACCAGTAAAACCCGGAAATTCCTCCCAGAAAAAGAAGAAATCTCAATCAGTCAATCAGACTCCTCTCTAGTACAGAACAGCAGGAAAAAGGTGGGCGACACGTGGCATCTAGATTACTGACACTGGGGTCCACGCGTGGCATGGCTACGCAGTTACGGGGACTCTGACGCGACGGCACACCATGGCACGAATGCACGTGATTGCGACTCCATAGTTTAACTGAATTTAGACACGAATATTGGCAGGTTTTTGAACCAAATACGACTCGTATGTATTACCAAGTTTCTTAACCGAACTTGTCCATCTGCTGAACTGAAATTAAAAAAACAAACCCTAGAAATAATAAATGCACGCCCACCCTATTCCCAGAAATTCCGGGAATGATGAAGGGACTATAAAGATTCTGCAGAATTTGAGTGTAGATGGTGGTGGCAACTGGAAGACGAATTGGCTGGATTGATAAAGCAGGAGCCGGACAGCAGCCACAGATAGAGATGGGATGGGATGGACCCAACCGAATGACTCCGGCCGCCGCGCGTGGTGCAACGAATCTGACGCCTACGGCTACAGCTCGACGAGGGAAAAAATTCTTTCTTTTCCTTTTCCTTACACTGCGGACCACACGAGGGAGAACGAGACCATCACGAAAGCACCAACATATAAGATCGAGGAGGCAAAAAAAAAATTGAATTTGGGTAAGGGATTTACGAAAGCAAATGGAACTGGGAAACAGTCCGAAAGATCGGTGAAGGAATTTCTCGAGGATTTTACAACGAGCTGGCGAGTGGTCTCGACCCATCACCGGAGAAAGGGAAGAACACACAGCACCACGCGTAGAGACACATCAAGAGGATTCAACAAACAAAAAAAAATTACTTTTTCGCATATTTGAGTGAGCAACACAGAATTAATCTCCTAGTCCGCAAAAGGTTAAAATATCTTAGAAAATTAAAGAAAGTGAAATCACACATAAACACAAGTCAGGGAAAGATTGGCACACAAGAAAACTCGAATTTTTCAGAGCGAAGAGATAAACATCCAACCGAAGGAGGAAAGAGAAAGCAACAAGGCACAAAAAATGGGGAGAAAAAGGAAAGTGGAGGACTTACCACCGAGATGGCCCTTTCCTCTACCGCAGCAGCAGCCTTGCCGCCGGCGCCGGCGCCGGCCACCCGCGTCCGCTTCGCCGGCGAGCTGCAACCCTCGTCGCCGTTCGACGTGCCTCCAGATCCGCGGGCCCCAGGGGCCCTCCGCTTCGGCGGCGGCCGTGCCGCATCGTCCCCGCTCGAGGACGCGTTGGATCCGGCGGCCGTGACGCCGAAGTCCAGAGGGGTCTCGGGGCTCGACGCCGTCATGGGCTCCTTAATCGGCGCGGCGGCGGACACCTTCGCCGCCTGCTGCGCCGCCACCTTCTCGCCCGCGTCGCGCGGCCGCGCCGCGCGGTCGGCAGCGCTCGTCGACTGACCGGATCTTGCCGGTGCGCCGTAGTGGAGCGGCGTCTCCTGCCGCCGCGCCGGCGTCGTCATCAGCGCGTCACCGGAGGTGGGCCTCACCCTCGGTCTCTCCATCGCGCGCGGCGGCGACGGCGAGCGCTCCCCGTCCTCCCCGCTGGACCACGCGCCGGATCCCGTGGAGGCGGCTACGTACCCCAGCTTCAGGGCCGCCCATGCCTCCTTCCAGTCGCCCGGCGGCCTTTCCCTCACACTCCGCTGCCCTTTCGGCCACTTCTTTGGCACCAACGGAGCCCACTCAGGCGGTCGCACCAGCCTCCTATGCCGGAGGCTGAGCAGAATCCTCGCGGCCTGGACCGCCGGATCCTCTTCCACGCCCACCGCCGCCATGGGAAAACACCCACCACCCAACACGACCTCGCCCTACGCAACCGCTTCGGTGGTCTCTCTCCGGAGATGGAGATGGAGATGCGTCCCCAGATGAGAGAGAGAGGATGAGGAGGCGATGTGTGGTGGCTTCTTGTACAGGGAGAGAGAGAGAGACGAACTCCGTAAAAGGGGAGAGGCGCCGCGGCGCGGGGCGGAGACGCGGAGTTTATAAAGGGCGCAGGAGGTGGGCGAGCGAAGGCGAAACGAATACGGTGATGAGGAGACGGACCGGAGTTGCCGCCCGCCGAATGCACGCGGCGTTCGTGGGATTCGATCACTGAGATGTTGGACCCACTGGTTCTTGATCTGGTGGGTAGTCTAGGGGGGCGCGCGGGTGGGCGATTCTTGCGTGTGCTCGGTGTTCGTGCACCTGCATAGCTGGCAGGGCGGGTGCGTGGCGTTGGTGTTGGTGGGGTTGGTTCACGTAGGATGCGGTTCGGTGGGCGCGTGCGTGCCTCCTCGTGACTTCTTTCGGCTCTGGGGATTGGGGTGGGCAATTGGGGAATGCCTACTTTAGGGTGCGGATGTGTTAGTGCTGTTGTTCTGTACCTGCTTTTCAATGGCAGGTGGGCCTCTCGGAAGCATGTAGATTTCTTTTGAGAACTCTTTTCTTTTCTTATTGCTTTGAGCTCTTATCTCCTTTTTATTCACCGTTTCGAAATATCTGTTATTCTATTTTTCCGTTACTAGCTTGTATATGTGTCACGCTTTTATGCGAAGGAGAAGAGAGCTTTATTAACGGTATGTTTGGTTTTCTTGCTCTCTTTTGTCTAGTCTTGTCTTAGAGGATAAGTAAATAGGTTTGATTTTTTTGTTTGGTTTGAATTTAAGTAAGATAAGACTAGGATTTTTTTTGATTTTGAGGGAGGGCTAAATTAGTTCTTTTTTCCTAACAATTCGATGTATACATTCTTATAAACTAGCTATTGGAATTCCACTCAAAGTTCTTCTGAATATCGGATTGTTCAGTGTAATCTTCAATTCATTATCGGACTATTCGATGAGTACATTTGAGCCTTCTCATATTCAACAGTCTCTCTATGTAAATTGCTCTGGCGTTTATTGTCTTCATCGTCGAACCTTCCAGTGTGTTGAACTTCTACTTTTTTGGATTTCCACACCTTATGTTAAATGCTCCGGTAAAGCCTTCGGTGTGCATCACTTTATCACGGACTATCCGGTGAGTAGATCTTCTATCTTCTGTGCTTGGATTCTTCTCTACAAGAATTAGTCTGGTGTACATCACTTCTGATCATCGGACCTTTTGATGAGTGCAATCCACTGTGACTCCTTCTGACAGAATTACTCCGGCGTGTACACTATTTATTATCGGATCATCCGGTAAGGAAAACTACCTCTAGACATAATGCTCTGGTGAGTACAATTCTTCCAGCATCGGACCTTCCAGTGAGAACAATTTCTCTGGGACTTTTTCCAATTCAATCAAACTTTTGTCACGGTTGTGATGGCTTTTTGATGTATTGCATCCATGAGACCTACTAACATATATTCTTGAAAAATATGTTAGCCTTTTTGATGGTACTTGAAGCATGTCACGGTGGATCCCTTCGTAAGCTTCTTCACTATGGTAGCATGATTATCTTGAGGAGGCTAGACATGGTTCTTACATTTTAGTCTTGCCAAGTCCTTCTTGAGCTTCTCCACTTCTTGCTTAAGCTCACTATTTTCTTGTGCAATGAGTTCATTAGATGATTTTACAATAACATTCTCAATGTATTTTTCATTGCAAAGGGGTGAGCTAGATAAATCAATTAAATCATCATAAGAAGTAGAAGTATCTACCTTAGAATTGTAATTAAAAAGAGAGGTAGATTGCTTCAAAGGGACCTTAGTTTGAGATTCAATGCACTCAAATTTAGCCTTAAGCTCTTCATGCTCTTTATTTAGTAAATTGAATTTGCACAATAATTATTCGTAATTAGAAATAAAAGTAGCATGAATGTCATTAAATGCATTGAATTTCTTAAGGTCTTTTGATTGTTTCTTAAGGACTCTTTGTTACTCATTGATCAAATGAAGGGGTTCATCATAGGAAGTAGAATCCTTATCGGATTCATCATCACTTACATCGCTATTCATACCTTTTTCCATAAGACACTTGTGAGAAGACTTGCGTGATGACGACTTATGTGATGACAACCTCGAGGAAGAGCTCTTCTTGAAGGGGAGGATGATGAAGCTTTCATCACTTGAACTTGACTCTTTATTGTCGTTCATCCATCTTCCTATACTTGCGAATGTCTTGGCTCTTCACCTTGCATTCTTCTTGTTCTTGATCTTCTTCTTCTCTTCTTGATATGATCAATTGATTTGACCAAGTCTTTCAAGGAGATTGAATGATCAATCTTGTCATTGATCCTCTTGATATTCTTCTCCACTTGTTGCATGAGCTTGACCATCTTAGGATCAATCTCTTCATCACTTGATGTGCTTTGATCATCCTTTTCATTGCTCTCTTCATTTTAATCTTCATCATCTTCACTTGAGCTTGACTCTTGCTCTTGTCTCCTCATTCTTACCTTCATGTGTTGACATTGAGCTTTCTTACTTGTGAGAGCAAAAATTTTGGTGTCGAATAAGGTAGGAGCTTCTACCTCCATGTTCATGGTCATCTCATGGGCGATGATCTTGCCTAAAACTTGGCTTGGAGTCATCTTGATCATGTCATGATTATCGTAGATGATGGAAATAATTAACTTGTATTTTGAAAGAAGAGTTTGGAGTATTCTTCTCACCACTTGAGCATCTTAAATCTTTGTCAAACCTAGCTCATTGATCTCATTGATAAGAATATTCATACGTGAGTACATGTCATTAGCATTTTCATGGGAAAATTGTTTGATCTTGCTAAGTTTAGTCACAAGAACATGATATTTCTCATTACGCACATCCTTTGTGCTTTCATGTATTTCAATGAGACTAGTCCAAATATCATGTGCATTGGTAAGAGAATATACTCTATTGAATGCATCAACATGTAAAGATGATAAAAGGATACTCTTCGCTGAAGCATCAAATTGTTTCTCCGCTTTGGTGATGCGTTCTTTCATCCCCTCTTTGGTGACCTTTTAATCATCTAGACCTTTTGCATCCAAATAACATGTTATTAGAATTTTCCATCGGGGAAAATTTGTGCCATCGAAATGTGGAGTACTACCAATATCCATCCCAAACCCCGAATGTTCTCTAGGTGGTTAAGCCCAATTGAAGAGAACGTGGCTCTGATACCAATGTAGGAATCGAGGACGTCCTAAGAGGGGGAGGGTGAATTAGGATACTTAAAAATTATTGTCTCTAAAACTTTCACAAGATAAGCCTATATCAATTTCTATCTAAATATGCTCTAGACTTATCTAGTATGTCTACTTCTACCGCTCATAAGGATTGAAAGGTAAATTGGAAGTATGTAAATGCGGAAACATAAATAAGGTATAGAGATAAACTCGGCATGAGAGATTTTTATACCGTGGTATCGGTGGCACACAAACCACCCCTAGTCCACGTTGGACCCCGATAAAGGATATACTCCCGGTCGCCAAGTCTCTTCCGGTCACGGCTCTTGAGATACCAAGTCACCAAGATAAGACCTCAAACACGATGAGCTACTAAGCCACCAAAGCGAAATCTCACCAGTAACCTCTCTTCTGGTCACTTGTACGTCGTCTTCACTTCGGAGCTTCAGTCACAAAGACAAGGGCCTCCGCGTTCCTCACAATCCTTTTGCCACTGCTCCACACCAAGTCGGAGGGTTAACAAGTTACCAGCGAGTCACCAAGACTCTAAGGTGCCGGCGTACCTCTCGGTACATGTTTGGATCACTCCTTGATCCGCACTCTAGGTTGTAGCACCTAACAACTCTTCTCTCTAGGCCTATAAGCACTAATCACTCACTAATGGTGTGCTTAGTTGCCTTGGATGAACACTTTATGCTCTTGGATGGCTTGAATATTTTCTTAGTTGTACAAGAATTTCTCTGAACTCCAGCAACTTCAAATGAACGAGTAGAGAAGTATTTATAGCATCAACCCCACAGACTAGGCGTTATCCCAATGGCTCATATATTTTGTGAACACCTGATGATCCGGTGTTAACAGAGGTACAAGCACCGAACCATCCGGTGTGTATATTCTCAGAAACTAGCCGTTGGAACTCCATTTAGAGTTCTTCTGAACACCGGATTATCCGGTGTAATCTTCAATCCATCACTGGACTATTCGATGAGTACACTTGAGCCTTTTCATATTCAACAACCTCTCTATGTAAATTGCTCCGACGTTTATTATCTTCATCGCCAGACATTTCGGTCTGTTGAACTTCTCCTTTTCTGGATTTTCCACATCTTTTGTTAAATGTTCCGATGAAGCCTTCGGTGTGCATCACTTTATCACCGGACTATCCGATGAGTAGATCTTTGATCTTCTACGCTTGAATTCTTCTCTGCAAGAATTATTCTGGTGTATATCACTTCTGATCACCGGACCTTCCGGTAAGTGCAATTCACTCTGACTCCTTCTGACAGAATTGCTTGGGCGTGTACACTCTTTATCACCGGATCATCTGATGAGGCAAACTGCCTCTGGACATAATGCTCCGGTGAGTGTAATTCTTCCAGCGCCGAACTTTCAGGTGAGAACAATTTCTCTGGGATTTTTTCCAATTCAATCAAACTTTGTCCCGGCTGCGGTGGCTTCTTGATGTATTGCATCCATAAGACCTACTAATATATATTCTTGACAAACATGTTAGTCCCATAATTATATTATCATTAATCATCAAAATCACAATCATAACCTACTAGGGTCATTTTCGCTACTCTGTCAAGGAAAAATATAGATAATGCATAAAATTGAGGAAATACCATAAAATCATACAGTTTTCATTTAAGTATAAGTTCGAGAAACATACCAGGACATCAAAAAGAATCAGAGGATGGTACAGAGTTTGGAATATAACTGTTATGTTAAAAAAATTACAATATTACATAAATACTAGTAAGATTTGAAAGTTATCCACTCTTACACTGGTGTATATTTTTTCAGAAGACTGTTTTTTTTTTTACAAAAGTGAGCACTAGCTTCATGAGTTTTGTTTGTTTATCTTGCGTTGTATTTTAATTTTCTATATTTTTCTAGTCTTTTTCTTATTTACATGACTCTATTATTTTCTTAATAGTTAAATAGTTTTAATCTATGGGGGTGGAAAAAAGGGCTAAACATATGCAGAAAGAGATCCTAGAGGCGTTAGGATAATATTAAAGTATAATAAAGGTCAAACAGTTTGCGAAAACTTGTCTATTCTCTTTTTTAAGCTGTACTCCAAATTATTTTAATTTTTTAGATGATAAAGTTAGTGACGAATCTAGAACCAAGAACTAAGAAGACTCCCAATCTTCTTCTTCGTCCTTCACTCCTTATCTTCTCTTTTTTTTTTCTCCTCGTCCTCTTTTCTTCTTCTTTCCTCCGTGCCCAATAATTAAAGGGGAGCTTGGGGGTCCCCTTGGTTGGATCCACCGCTAGATAAAGTGTGTTATTTGGCAGTTAGAAAATATATAAAAGCCAAATTAAGACTAAGCATCTCCAAAAAAATTAAGTGTTTCCAATTTAAAAGGCATAGGAGTTGATTTGAGGCCTGGAATTCGTTTTCATTTCACTTTAGTTCCTAGTGCTATCTCTAGTAAAAAATGTCATGTCGAGCAGTTAGACTTTCAAAATCTCAGCATTTTAGTCATCCATATCAAGATTAAAAATGTGATATATGTTAATTTGTCACAAAAGATACCTTTGTAATGCTGCAATTTGACAAGTTCTTTTCTGCGGGTGTTTGACTAGGTTTATAAATATGTTACAATGGACACTAAAGATTAAAGCTTGTTCGTAAAAAAATATTAAAGCTGATATTTGGAATCAATGTTTAAGATCCTAACGATGCGTCCACAGTGGGAACCAGAAGTTCTACATAAATTTCTAGAAGGTCCACTACCTCCTGGGGCTATGCTCCATAAAAAATGGATCTACTATGTTTCAATCGATTGAAATCAGAGTTTTGTTTCACTCAACACGTTATTTATCTGATCGTCTGATCGTGTATCTGTATTTTAATCTGTACTCAGTTAGGAATTTTTGACTGGTATGCAACAGAAAATTGTATATATCTTTACTATAGAAAAATATTATTTATCTGTGAATCAGTTTTTTATCAGCAAGATCTAACAGTTACTGTTGTCAAGTGAAATATACTCTTGTTTTCACTCGATTGAAAATTAGCAACTCTCTAATTGGAAACTCAGCAACCAAAGTGAACCCATTATGTCTATTCATGCTACAGGCTGGACCATAAAACAGTGAATTATGAAACAAGCAGCACAAGCAATAGTTTAAATCACGATTTTTGCGGCTGTCAAAGAAACTATATATACTACATCAGACTCATGTAAGAAATGTCAATTTTACAATTTTTATATCATGTAAAGTACCTTAATATCTGCCAAAAAATATATTTAGTACGTAACAAAAAGAAGCGCACAACAATAGTGCTATACATGTGACCTTACAATACAGTTTGTAATTCATACAACATTTGCCAAGTTAGAAAATTGGCTTACATTCAAAGGAAAAGTTAGATAATTGTCCAGATCTAAATATTTAATTAATTAGGGTTAGTTGTTCCGTAAAGTCTTTGATACAATGAAAGTTTGAAGCGGTAGAACTGTAGTTCAGAAACATATTTGTTGGTAAATCATGATGTCTAATCATCACTAAGATTACTCATAAGATCTGACCACACATATGTCAATCAACGATCTAATAATCTTTTGAGTCAGAGCAGAAGTGAGTGAGTGAGTGAAGGGGCAAGAATCAAATCTTGATATGGATGGTTAGTAGAGGTGATAGTACACTTTTACTCACCGGGAATTAAACTTCAGGTTTGGCATTACTATCATTTTGCTTTTGAAAAGCTGCTATGCCTAACTGGATTCACCTTATGGCCCGTTGGATAGGGGTGATAGATCTATAAATTTTCTAAACGCAAACACATATTTACAAAATCAAGAAATAATCATATATAAAAAAGATGCCCACAGGAATCCTATACATCGGACGCGTGGAACAAGCTCCGGTGTCGGGCTATATATGTGTGAGATGCATCTCGGAGGGCTGCGATTGCTTGTTGGTGTGGGCGCAAAGTTGGTTCACGGGTTGAGGACATGTGTCACTAACCGAATGGTGAAGGTTGGTGGGAAACTAAAAATGAATCTTAAACTTAAAACACATTTTTCTCTCAAATCATAAATCCATTTTTGAACCCGTTTAAACCGCCACTCTCTAGAATTAATACAACAAAATAAGATCTAATATGAATATTATTTATTTTTAAATATAACATTTTAAATGTACTCGTTCAACATTTTGAATGTACTAGTTTAATATTTTTATGTGAAAATGTTAAACTAGTATATGATAAATGTTGTAATCCGTTTTGAAAAATTATGAATCAAAACTTTTAAAATGTCATTTTAAAAAAGTTGAATCTATTGTTTCAACATTTCATATAAAATCTCGAGGTAGCGTTCCATAATTATTGCCCGTTGCTTAGAAGTAGCGCAGATATACGAAAATCACAGGAATTAGAAAAAAAGAAAAAGAAAAAGAAAAAAAGAAAAAAAGCGAACCTGGTCTGAAAATGGTCTATACACTCTCACGGCCCAGCCAGAAATGTCAAAAAAAGGAAAAAAATCTCCTTACACATTTTGGGCCGCAACATTGATGGGCCTAAATTAGTGGAGCGCGGGTTGGCGGGCTGCGCTACTTCTAAGCAACGGGCAACCTCTGTATAGAAGGCCTCGTCCAGCAGCACATGGAAGCAGAATTGTGACCTGACTTCGGCCTCCTGCATGGACTCCTCTGTTTCACTTTCCCTTCCTCTGTTTGTCCTCAAATCTTCCTCAGTCCTGTCCTAGTTTATCCCAAACTCTATATGATTTGGAGATCCTTGACACAAAAATAACGAATACGATCTAGTGTGTATCATAGACGTTGCCGGCATCCGCGCGTGATGCTACTGCTGTACACTCGCTTATGATGGTGCTGAGCGGCTGCATGCAGGATGTTGGGTATTCTCATTTTCCCTAAATTGGGAGATTACCACAAACAAGACTTCTAAGTACTCAAAAGTCATCGACATCTTTAGGATTCTGGTGGTGGATTCTGCCCATCCAAGTTCAAGTTTCAGACTTAGAACCAGTGCTCATCTTTCCTCAAGAATTAAATTCGGGGTAGGAATAGGTATATATATATATATATATATATATATATATATATATATAGGACACCTATTCTATACTCCTAGGAGTATGTACTCCCACATGCAATATACCACCTAAACAAACACTTTATACTCTTTTATCATTTTTAGTATATTCTAATACTAATTCTAAGATACTCTAATATGAGTTGTATGAAAAAAAATTCAATGTTAGCCTTTTATTTTTGCTATATACTCTTTTTTATACATAAAAGAAGTATATACGCAAATTATGATAAAAATCATGGAATTTCATAAAAAATTTCGTGGGATTTGTATTGTAGTATCTTATAATTACTAATGAAGTATATTTAAAGTGATAAAGAAGTATAACACACGTGTAAAAGTGGTATATGAGAGGTAGGAGTACATACACCCAGGAGTACATACTAGTTTTCCTATATATATATATATATATATATATATATATATATATATATATATATTGGTGTGTACGTGTGCGTGGTACATGCGTGGGTGTGTTTAGTGTGTGTGCATAAGAGTATGTGTGCGCTTGCCTTGAAAACTAATGGAGCTGTTGGCAACGGCGTGAATGAAATTTTGCAATTGAAAAGTAGTGACACACAAGAGATCGAGCATTGTAATGTCATTTCAGAAAATTCAAAACTTTCCAATTAATACAAACCAAAATTATTGAGTAATATTGCCAAAAAGGGGTATGTATCAATAACAATAGGTTAAGTGCTAAAAACTTGAAAATTTGTTAAAAGTGTTGTTCGTATTTTGTTGCAAGCAATGTTTGCAAATGTCGCACAACTTAAATATTGTTGCAACAACACTACTTTTTTTTTTGGATGTGTTCACATTGCTTGTAACATTTCTATCCCCAAAAAAGGTCATCTTGTGTCGAGGGTTAATCCATGACAATATTTCCAGGGTGTATCAGACAACAGGTGTGTGATCAATGTTTTTGGTGCATGCGTGTGTGTCTCGAAGGAAAATCAGGAACATAAGGAATTATCCAGGTCCAGAGCTCCCGTAGGATAACAGTCCTACGTCCAACTCCCGTATGAATGGTCATCGAGTCATTGGTGAGGACATCCCATCCATTAATACAACCATGCCTATTGCACAGCAGGGACCAATGACTCGAGCTCGAGCACGCCGAATCAATTATTAGGTAAAGTCGTTCCTTGCTGTCCAAACAAGTTCTTCTCCGAATGGGGTACTACTAAAGCCTTGTGATGATTTTCTTATGCTTAGAAACTTGGGAGACGAACCAGCTGGACACAAGAGTAACCAAGGTAACCATCGGCTAGATGCTCGTGTAAACAAGAAGCTGATCGGACCAAATGTCTAGACTGCACGTTCGGATCTCCAGGCATCACCATTTTGATTTGTCTATAATTCTCTGCTCCGGAAGGTGATTGGGGCCCATGAGCACTTGTTGGAAAGATCTCATCATCTACTTTCATATAGATCCAACACCAGCATCAGACTCCATCAGAGCTACTCAGAATCGGTGAAAGAACATTCGGACCTCCAACCATGTGCCTTGGTCCTTGTATCCCGTAGAGCCCACTAGGGGCCCATTCTAAGTTAGGGTTTCTTTCCCCCCACGCCTCCTGGCTGCCTCCTATGTATAAATAGCACCAGCAGCCACCAGGAAGAAGGTTGGGTTTTGTTTAGATGTAAGATAGCTTCAGCTTCTTCCTTGTAAACGCGTGTGTCGGCTAGACCACCTGTTTTACTCGATTCAGAACCCCAACTTCATGTGTATCGATTTCATCCTTGGCAAGGTCTGTGCACTGTTTACTTGTCAACTTGTTCTTGTTTGTTCTTCGATTTGCTAGCAGGTTCAAGGTTGTTCTTGGCACGGCAAGAACAGCAACAAATCGGAGTCGGTGTAACTGTCGCTAAGGCGCAGCGCCCCTGTTGGTCGTTGTAGTCGGGCAGCACAACGTCGAAACCACCCCAAATCGAGTTATCCCCTCTCACCGAAAAGATCAGGACCAACACCTGCCTTATCATGTGGTAATCAGAGCAAGGTTAATCGGTGAGAGTTTTACCCATTCTTTACTTTAACTACAGTCCAAAAATCCCAAAAATAGGTTAGAACCGAAATCCCAAAAACAAATTTTAGCCTTTGCTGTTCTGCTTATTTCTTGCTTGTTGAGTTTTCAGTTGCATCGATTGGTCGAGTTGCTGGTTCTTAGTGTCTAATCCATTAGAGTTTCGAGTTCTGCTCACGTTTTGGTCACCATCGTTACCACCAGATCCATCTCCAACACCACCACCACCACCACCAGAACCGCCGCCATCTTTTCCCCCATATACACCTCCGCTGCCACCGCAAACACCTATTCGTTCTTAGTTTTTCAGATTGGTCCGAACAGCCACCCAAATAGCAGATCCATTGGGCTACTCTTTTGGTTGTTCTAACTTGTGGACAGGTCCAAACATGCCAAGACACCGAACCAAACACTCCCTCTTTGTTCAGAACTGAGTATTCTTACTTTTGAGAGAGAGAGAGAGAAAAAAGTGTATATATGTAATGACTTTCTAAATTTTCTTGGCGTTCAAAGGTTCCAGCTGTACCTTGAATTTTCTTACAGCCACCTATAGCTCCACACATTTATCTACAACGTCACAGGTATGTGCTTGCTGCCACCTTTTTGTTGTTGTTCTTGCCGGCTACCAACACCATCTGCAAAAGCGTGGTAAGAAAGAACATGTAAGAACTTGGTTGTACAAGTCTGAGGGAGAGATGGAGTGATGTCACCTAGTTTCACTAGTTGATAGGCTTAATTTCTTGTGAATTCTTTGCTGCATACTAACCATGCCAGGAGATGCGGATTATACATCTCAACATTCACCGCGTACGAGAGGCATCATACAACACTTTGAACGCCAAGTGAGGGTGCATGCTGAACACCTTGATGAGGATGTTCGGGTCACCAATGAACGCCTTGGCCAATTGGAGACGGCTCAGATTAACATTTCTCTTGCAGGTATCATGGATCGATTGGAGAGGATGGACCAGAATGGTCGTGATGGTTCGGGACCACGCAACAGCAACAACCACAACACCGTGGGCAGCGTCGCGGGGGAGGATGATGTAGAATATTCTGCGGACACCAAGCTTGATGAAGAGGTAAATGGTAATCAACGCAGGTAAATGGTAATCAACGCAGGCAACAACGCCGCAACCGCCATGTTACAGGCGCTCACCGACCACGACGAGAGGTACGTGCTGATGACTCTTTCGGCAAGATCAAGTTTACCATACCCTCTTTTGATGGAAAGTATAATCCTGACACATACCTCACTTCGGAATTAGCTATTGATCAAAAATTTACTTGCCATGAATTTCCTGAGGAAAAACGTATTAGGGCTGCCACTAGTGAGTTTACTGATTTCGCTTCTATTTGGTGGAGTGAGTACCATCGTAAGAACCTAAATAATATTCCACAAACTTGGGAAGCCTTGAAAGAGTCATGCGGGCCAGATTTGTTCCTTCATATCATGCACATGATTTAGTACATAAATTGCAGCAACTAAGACAAGGCACTAAATCTGTAGAAGAGTATTATCAAGAGCTGCAAATGGTTTAGAGGAGAATGAGGACGCTCCTATGGCCAGATTTATGGGTGGGCTGAACCGGGAGATTTAGAACATTTTAGCTTATAAAGAATATAATTCAGTCACTCGTTTGTTTCATCTTGCTTGCAACGCTGAAAGAGAAGTGTAGGGACGACGAGCTAGCATGAGAACTAACATTCCTGCAAGTCGTGCTAGCTCTTGGACGCCTTCCATCGCTGCTGCAACATCGACCCATGCAGCTGCACCATCCTCCTCAAGCAAGCCGCATCCCTCCACAACAAATTCTGCACCATGTCCAACTGAACCAACAAGAGGGGCAGCAGCCACACCTGCTAAGAGTTTGTCCTCAGTGGCATCATCGGGACGCACAAGGGACATTCAGTGCCTACGTTGCAAGGGCTATGGTCATGTGCACAAGGATCGCCCAAGCACACGTGTTCTGGTCGTGCGAGCGGATGGTGGGTATTCCTTTGCTAGTGATTTAGATGAAGAAACATTTGCTTTGCTTGCAGCTAACAATGCAGGGGAAGATGATGTACACCACCAAGATGCAGAGCACATTAGGGCCGAAGATGCAGAGCACTATGAAAGCCTTGTAGTGCAGCGAGTGCTAAGCGCACAAATGGAGAGGGCTGAACAAAATCAGCGACACACCTTGTTTCAGACCAAGTGTGTGATCCAGGAGCGTTCTTGCCGCGTGATCATTGATGGAGGGAGCTGCAACAACTTGGCAAGTGTTGAAATGGTGGAGAAGCTTGCATTGGACACACGGCCACACCCGCAGCCTTACTACATTCAGTGGCTCAACAGCAGCGGCAAGGTGAAGGTAGGTTGGTAAGAGTTAACTTTGTCATTGGTTCTTATCTTGATTATATTGACTGTGATATTGTGCCTATGCAAGCATGCTCTATGTTGTTAGGTAGACCATGGCAACATGATAAAGATTCCTTGCATTTTGGCAAATCAAATCAGTACTCATTTGTGCATAATGGCAAGAAACTTGTGTTGCATCCTATGTTGCCTGAGGCTATTTTGAAAGATGAAATTGCTTGCTAGAGCTAGCGAACTGAAAAATCTTGAGAATGCTAAGAGTGAAAATCAGATTGTGGCAACTGAACTTGAGAAACATAAAAAGAAAAACACCAAATCTGTTCATGGTAATAAGAATGAGATTAAGCTGAAAGGATCTTGTTTCATTGCTACTAAATCTGATTTGGAGGAAATTGATGCTAGCACTGTTGTTTGCTATGCTTTGGTGTGCAAAGAACCATTGTTTCCACTCGAAGATATCTCTACTTCTTTGCCTCCTACTGTCACTAACCTTTTGCAAGAGTACGCTGATGTTTTTCCAAAGGAGGTGCCACCGGGGCTCCCACCAATTCGAGGGATTGAGCACCAGATTGACCTCATTCCCGGGGCCTCCTTGCCCAATCGTGCGCCATACAGGACTAACCCGGAAGAAACTAAAGAAATTCAGCGCCAAGTGCAAGAATTGCTTGACAAAGGTTATGTGCGTGAATCTCTTAGCCCCTGTGCTGTTCCCGTGCTTTTAGTTCCAAAGAAAGATGGATCATGGCGCATGTGTGTAGATTGCCGAGCAATTAATAACATTACAATCAGATATCGTCACCCTATCCCTAGGCTAGATGATATGCTTGATGAACTAAGTGGCTCAATTGTGTTCTCTAAAATTGATTTGCGTAGTGGTTACCACCAGATTCGCATGAAGTTAGGAGATGAATGAAAAACAGCATTTAAAACTAAATCGGTCTATATGAGTGGTTAGTCATGCCTTTTGGTCTCACTAATGCACCCAGCACTTTCATGAGATTAATGAATGAAGTTTTACGCGCCTTCATTAGCAAATTAGTGGTGGTATATTTTGATGATATTCTCATATATAGTAGATCACTAGAGGATCATCTTGATCATTTGCGTGCTATTTTCGATGCTCTACGTGATGCACGTTTGTTTGGTAACCTTGAGAAGTGCACCTTTTGCATGGATCGAGTCTCTTTTCTTGTCTATGTTGTGACCCCGCAGGGAATTGAAGTTGATCAAGCCAAAGTTGAAGCCATACACAGCTGGCCGGTTCCCACAACGGTCACACAAGTGAGAAGCTTTCTCGGACTTGCTGGATTCTACCACCATTTTGTGAAGGATTTCAGCACCATTGCAGTCCCACTGCACAAACTCACCAAGAAGGGTGTGCCATTCACACAAAAATGCCTTCAACACGTTGAAAGATAAGTTAACACATGCACCTTTGCTCCAACTTCCCGATTTCAATAAAACTTTTGAGCTTGAATGTGATGCTAGTGGAATTGGTTCGGGAGGTGTGTTGTTACAAGAGGGGAAACCTGTAGCATATTTCAGCGAGAAGTTGAGTAGGCCTAGTTTGAACTATTGTACTTATGATAAGGAATTGTTTGCTCTAGTTCGAACTTTGGAAACATGACAGCATTATTTATGGCCCAAAGAGCTTGTTATACATTCTGATCATGAGTCTTTGAAACACATCCGAAGTCAAGCAAAACTGAACTGTAGACATGCCAAGTGGGTTGAATTTATTGAGTCTTTTCCCTATGTCATCAAACACAAAAAAGGGAAGGAAAATGTCATTGCTGATGCTTTGTCTAGGCGTTACACCATGCTTTCACAACTTGACTTCAAAATATTTGGTTTGGAAACAATTAAAGAACAATATGCACATGATGATGATTTCAAAGATGTGTTGCTGAATTGCAAGGAGGGTAAAACATGGAACAAATTCGTCCTCACTGACGGGTTTGTGTTTAGGGCTAACAAGCTATGCATTTCGGCTAGCTCTGTGCGTATGTTATTATTATAGGAAGCGTATGGAGGAGGGCAGATGGGACACTTTGGTGTGAAGAAAACGGAGGACATCCTTGCTGGTCATTTTTTTGGGCTCAAGATGAGGAGAGACGTGGAGAGGTTTGTTGCTCGCTGCACAACATGTCAAAAAGCTAAGTCACGCCTTTATCCTCACGGTTTGTATATACTTCTACCTGTTCCTAGTGCACCATGGGAGGATATTTCTATAGACTTTGTTCTAGAACTGCCTAGAACAAAGAAGGGGAGGGATAGTGTCTTTGTTGTTGTGGACAGATTTTCTAAGATGCCACGCTTCATACCATGTCATAAGAGTGATGATGCTACACATGTTGCTGATTTACTCTTTCGGGAGATTGTTCATTTGCATGGTGTGCCAAATACCATTGTTTCAGATCGTGATGCAAAATTTCTTAGTCATTTTTGGAGAACTTTGTGGGCTAAGTTGGGGACTAAGCTTTTATTTTCCACTACTTGTCATCCCCAAACTGATGGGCAAACCGAGGTTGTGAATAGAACTTTGTCTACCATGCTTAGGGCTGTTTTGAAAATGAATATAAAAATGTGGGAAGAGTGCTTGCCTCATGTTGAGTTTGCTTATAATCGTTCGCAGCATTCTACTACTAAGAAATGCCCTTTTGAGATTGTTTATGGGTTTGTGCCTCATGCTCCTATTGATCTTTTGCCTCTTCCAACCTCGGAGAGGGTAAATTTTGATGCTAAATGACATGTTGAATGAATGATAAAACTGCATGAGACCACTGGAAAGAACATAGAGTGCATGAATGCTAAGTATAAACTTGCTTGTAGCAAAGGAAAGAAACATGTCACTTTTGAACCGGGTAATTTGGTTTGGTTGCATTTGAGAAAGGATAGGTTCCCTAATTTGAGAAAGTCTAAGTTGCTTCCTAGAGCTGATGGACCATTCAAAGTGCTAGAAATGATTAATGAAAATGCATACAAGCTTGAGCTGCCTGCAGATTTTGGGGTTAGCCCCACCTTTAACGTTGCAGATTTACAGCCATACATGGGAGAAGAGGATGACCTTGAGACAAGGACGACTCCAATGCAAGAAGGGGAGGATGATGAGGACATCCCTTCCATTGATACAACCATGCCTATTGCACAGCAGGGACCAATGACTCGAGCTCGAGCACGCCGAATCAATTATCAGGTAAAGTCGTTCCTTGTTGTCCAAACAAGTTCCTCTCCGAATGGGGTACTACTAAAGCCTTGTGATGATTTTCTTATGCTTAGAAAGTTGGGAGATGAACCAGCTGGACACAAGAGTAACCAAGGTAACCATCAGGTGGATGCTGGTGTAAACAAGAAGATGATTGGACCAAACGTCCAAACTGCACGTTCGGACCTCCAGGCATTACCATTTTGATTTGTCCATAATTCTCTGCTCTGGAAGGTGATTGGGGCCCATGAGCACTTGTTGGAAAGATCTCATCATCTACTTTCATATGGATCCACCACCAGCATCATACTCCATCACAGTTGCTCAGAATCGGCGAAAGAACATTCGGACCTCCGGCCATGGGCCTTGGTCCTTGTATCCCGTAGAGCCCACTAGGGGCCCATTCTAAGTTAGGGTTTCTTTCCCCCCCACGCCTCCTGACTGCATCCTATGTATAAATAGCACCAGCAGCCACCAGGAAGAAGGTTGGGTTTTGTTTAGATGCAAGGTAGCTTCAGCTTCGTCCTTGTAAACGCGTGTGTCGGCTAGACCACCTGTTTTACTCGATTCAGAACCCCAACTTCGTGTGTATCGATTTCATCCTTGGCAAGGTCTGTGCACTGTTTGCTTGTCAACTTGTTCTTGCTTGTTCTTTGATTTGCTAGCAGGTTCAAGGTTGTTCTTGGCACGGCAAGAACAACAACAAATTTGAGTCGGTGTAACTGTCGCTAAGGCGCAACGCCCCTATTGGTCGTTGTAGTCGGGCAGCACAACGTCGAATCCACCCCAAATCGAGTTATCCCCTCTCACTGAAAGATCAGGACCAGCCCCTGCCTTATCAGTCATGTGGGTAAAGTTGTACGCCCTGCAGAGTGTAAAAACATTTCAAATGTCACGCTTTCGGTCATGAGCATGCTTCCGTTCATTTGCATCGGTTGTAGAGTTTACGAATGTGGGATAAGGTTATGGTATGATGGAAATGGTCGGTGGTTTTTGTTGATGTGATACTATGGTTCCTATACATACATGTTCAAGTTGTGGTTTGCATGGTACACTAGTATGTCGGTTAAGTATAGATGCTCAAACATAGTTATCCAGGTTGCTTACCGCATATGTTTTACTTAACCCTGGGGCCTTACTCTTGCTAATAGCTCAATGCATGATCCTTGGAGTCGGGCTATTTGTATGTGCCCTATATGGATTAAGTCTTGCGAGTACCTTCGTACTCATGCTGCTCTTTCAGGTCCTGTTGGTGAGGGAGAGACAGTGTTTGGCTACTTCGTGCCTGCCGGTACAGCTGGTGGGCAAGAGTAGTGCATCCTACTCTGGTGAGACCTAGCTTTTGGGGTGGAGCCTTAGGGCATATGGCTCCACTCTCCTTTTGTTGTTGTTAAGGTTTTAATCTTTCTCTACGTAGTTTCTCTTTTCTTGCAAACTGTTGCAAATGGTTCCATGCTTAAGAATTGTTTTAAGCTATGTTGTGATGTACATGTTGGAAATGCATGTGTTCCGATCTTGGGCACAAAACACGTGCCGCGACTACCGAGATGGTATTCTGGTTAAGTATTGAGGTTCTGATTATGAATAATGATCCTCCTGATGATTAATTAGAATACTATTTGGACAGTTTCTCACAATATGCATAGTGGGCCATGGCCATAAATTGGGCTATTGCTGGTTGCCCCAGGATCGCATTATAAGTGGTCACGAAGTCCACCACATCGAACAGGACCTTTCGGTACTAAAGTTACTCGACGAGCCGAAGGTAACGGACAGCTCGATCTGCCCCAATGGTTTTGCTGAGGAGCTGGGCATAATTCTAAAGAAGGGAGGATATGGTTTTAATGCGCTCCTTAGAATCTATAGGATGTCCACTGCGTCAACGTAGAGGTAGTTGATGGAGCTCCCGTCCGTCGACCAATAAGCGACCCAGTCGGATGTTCTTTCTCGTGGGTTCGACCACAATGGGGTAGCGACCAGGGCGTCTGACACACGTAGGGTGGTCTGTCTAGCTGAAGGTGAGGGGTACTTTCGACCACTTCAGACGCGGGCTCAAGCTCGGTGTGGTCGCCTATACCTCACAGACCACTGACTTGTATTCCCTGTTTGAGGAATATGTTGCGGCACCAACGAAGATATGGTGGACCATGTGATCGGCCTGCTAGAAACCCAACGCTGAATGGTCGGGGTCAGCCCCATTCTCACCATCATCGTCACGCTTGAGTTTACGCTCTCCAAGATCCTCAGATGATGCCCTGCACGACCTTGCACTCGATCAGTTCGTGGGTGTCTGTGCGTTGGATCGGGTATTAGCCTCGACCCTTCTTTCTATCCTTTTTCTCGAAGCACTGGCACGGTCCTGCCTTACGTTTGCTCAACCTCCATGACATCGGGAAGTCCTGCCTTGCGTTTGCACTTTTTCTCTTTTCGGGTGACCCCTTTGAAAGAGGTGGGCTGGTCGGTGGTCGACTACGGCTTTGGGTTACTCTGGCGTTCTCGGGCCTCATTGGCCCGCGCGCACTTGTCTGCAAGCTCAAAGAGCTCGGTGGTACTCCAGACTTCCTTGGTGGCCACTTTTTCGACCATCTTTTGGTCTTTGTCCCCCCTCTGGAATGCTATGACCATGAACTCACCCGTGATTCTTGGAATGGTATTCTGACGTTCGGTGAAATGATGGATGTAGTCTCACAACGACTCACCCTTTCGTTGCTTGACCTGGTACAGGTCGTCCTCAATCCCTAGTCAGGCATAGGTCCCCTAGAAGTTGGTGACAAACTGGTCACACAAGTCTTCCCAAGAGTGAACCGACCTACAGGGAGGTTCATAAGCTAGGACTATGCTAAATCGGTGAAGGTGGTCGGGAAATAGTTGACCATGACTCTCCCGTGGCCTGCACCATAGTGGTATAGATCTGCAGGAACTCCTCGGGATTGATTGAGCCGTCGTATTTTTCAGCTAGGACCGGTCGGAACTTATCCGACCAGCGCACCTCTCTTAGCCGAGCTGATAAGGCTTTGCACCCTGTCCTATAACGGGGAGCTGTTCACTGATGAGTAGCTGCACGTGCATGGGGAGAGAGCTGACGGTCAAATGGTCCCGACGATGGGATGGAGGAGTCCAATGCCTCCCTGTGAGGGGGAGGCAAGTGGTAGGGCTACTTGCACTTGTCCTGCCTTCGTTGGGCATGATCCTCCTGTTCTCGGTTGACCCTTTGGCTCTAGATCACACCATGGAGGTTGCATTGGCGAAGAGAGTCACGCATGTCATTAGGTTGGCTATCTCGACACAATGAGGGTCTCCAAGCACCCCTACCACGGAAGGAGCACGAGATCTTTCCTATCGTGGGGCCTGCTGTGATTCTTGGCGATCGTGACCTTCAACAGTCCTAGCAACGGACTTGGTGTTTGCTGCGACGGTTTGGCGTTGGGTAGTCTCCACTAGGAGGGTGAGGTCGCGCAGCTATGACCCTATTGGTGAACCCTACGGTACTACTGCCAGTGGGTGGCTAAGAAGCATTCGCACGGTCTGCAGATTCTGTGCAAGTGTCATGACCTCATAGTCGAGCTGTTGGGTGCAGAGTGATGACATATCTCGATGGAGGGAGCCCTCGACATTCGTGCGGCATGGTGGCCTTTGCCAAGGACTGTGCCTTATGCGGGAGCTCCTCTGGGTGGTGCTGTAGTTGATGGGGCTGTATTGGAGTGCCTCCCTATTTGATGCCGAGCCGGTTTCCCTCTAGGAGCAAGGCATGGGGCTCACCAACGGTGCTCGGCACACTAGGGCCTCCACTACCCCCTATTGCATGGTCTGTCATGCATACTTCATGTTGAGTCTCAGAGCTCTGGACTACGAGTCGATGTCCCACCCCCAGAGCACACTGGGCTCATCTGGGTCATACCCTATGACGAACACCCTCATAGCGTTTGAGGTCCTCAAAACAGAACTCAGCGGTTGTCGTGGATCCTGCCATGGGTAGCCCAATCAAGTTATCAATACTTACCGAAACACAAAAATACTCCCCTACCTGGGGTGCCAACTGTTGAGGGTTAATCCACAACAATGTTTTCGGGGTGTACCGGATGACGAATGCGTGATCAACGTTTTTAATACATGTGTGTGTCGAAGGAAAAAATCAAGAATGCAAGGAATTATCCAAGTTCAGACTTCCTATGGGATAACAGCCCTACGTTATATGTTGTTTCTTATGACTTGGATGTCTTGTTACAGAATGAGTTATGCCCCTTATAAGCCCAGTCCTCCTCCCTTTATATAGTAGGAGGAGAGGGGTCCATACAAACAGAATGTACCAAACCTTATGATCGGACTAATACTGACGGAGCCAACTATTCCTAGCCTATGATGATGAAGGATAGGCAGGTTCGCCCTACTCTGGTCAACTAGTACGCCTTATTGCATCACCGCGCGCCGCACGCTCACGTGTGAGGCTGCCCTGTTACTGCCTGTCACACACTCACCTGTGAGACCATCCCACTTTCCTGGCCGTCTTGTAGGCCCTGTCCCATCCACCCAACGATGCCACGCCCGCCTGCAAGGCCATCCCATAACATTTAATGCAACAGGACGGGGCACTGCACCTCTACGCTGACCACAACTTCGCTCCCAGAGAGAAGATGTCTGGGAAGGAAAAATACTTAAGTGGATGTAATTAAAGGAGATTAGACGTGTTAAGTGTGGATTAGACGGGTTTCCTTCTACAATAAAGGGACTGGTCATGTGAGCCCGCCTGGTCGCACGGTGGGGCCACGGTCTTGATAATATCAACTGCCAGCTGACATTTGCCGGTGTGGACCCCTTGATAGGGCACTCCTTACTCTTTACATCGAGACATTCTATCTGTAAACCTATAACCATGTCTCTGCTAATCTAGCCTCCTCCATTCTTTGGTACCAACAAGGGGTCCAATATTAGTATATAAGTGGGTTTCCTAGGCTCTTTCATTCACTCTAAGGGCACTGCATGCAATGAATGCAAACAACACTTGAGACAACCATTTTCAAGTTTTCAAGACTTAACCCCATTTTTGCTGGATGTCCTAGATTTTAAATCTATATGCAGTCACCATTTGGGAGGCAATTGCACTTGTCATGTTCATTTGAGGAAAAATATTATGTGGGAGTGTATGTTGTTCTTGTGGTTGCGGACATCTGTTGGAAGTGATGGATGCAATAATGTAGCAAGTTTCCTCACCAAAGTGCATCTGGACACATGATTTGAAGGGCAATTCATGTTAGCAAACAATGAGCATGCTTAGGAAACATGTAATAATATGAGAAATGGCGCTGTGAACTGGTGCCCTTTTTTATTCGTTGTTACTCCATCATCCAATGCAAATTAGTTCGCTATGGAACTTATTCTAGGGCATGGCAAGCTGGCAACTAGAACCAAATCAGCTTTCAATGTCTCAATGAGATGTATCCATTCTTGACCATCCACTCCAGGCTCCAATAGTTGTTGATGTTCTTGAGGGTCCAATAGGCCCAACCAAACATAGCTTGTCCATAGACCTCCATCTGAACCGGCGCTAGCCTCTGGTTCTCTTCCTTGGTCGCGTTGGGCACATTCCACACATCCACCCATTCTCCTGCACAACATATATTGGGCACGTATTAGATTAATATCGAACGGAACCTTGTCCAGAAAGACATATAATTGTATATATTGAGAGCGCTATACCGTTAACAAATCTGGTCGATTGTACATATGTGAATGGTTTGATTGTGGAGAAGAACTACTTAGTGTGTGTTTGGTTCACCATACGTGAGGTGGATAGGATCATCCCATCCAAGTTTTTGGTCTTGCTTGGTGTTTGGTTGGCTGATTAGAAGCTGATAGGGTCATCCAACCAAAAAGAATATTCCTTTAGATTTTGGATGAGCTGATTTAGAAAAAAAGACCTAGACGAGGCCATCGGGTTACTTAGTGTTCGTGCTTTTCATTTAATTCTCGATTTTATCTGGGAGTACAAGAGTAGTCTAAAAATTCTAAACATTTTTATGAGCAAACTAGAGCTCACTAGCAACCCATTTTAATTGATTTGATCCAAAAAGCATGAGCTAATATTTAATTAAAATTCTCCCAAAAAGCATACTTATATAACTTGTAGCAATTTTTAATGATTTAAATAAATTCCAAAAATCTAAAAAAATTCACTAGTATTCTTCTCATATGACGTACTAATTTATAAAAATATTTTCATCTCTAGGTTATTTGGTGAAAAGTGAGTTCCTTTGTAATACTCTATTTATAAGTATTTTTATCATTTTATGTGATTTTCTCTTTTTAATTTAATTTGAATTTAAACAAATTTAAACATGCATAAATTCATCCAAAAGATTACGGAATGCATATAAATATGAATGTGTACAATTTGAAGTGTGACAATTCAGCTCATCTAATCTATCAAACAAACAGAAAGCAAACTCATCCTACTCACTCTAATCTCATCAAAAAATAGAAAATTGACTCGTCTAATTCATCCAAATAAAAAGACTAAATGATCCCATCAAAAAGCAAAAATAACTCTATCTCGTCCCTACCCTGATGAGGACATTCCTTCCATTGATACAACCATGCCTATTGCACAGCAGGGACCAATGACTCGAGCTCGAGCACGCCGAATCAATTATCAGGTAAAGTCGTTCCTTGCTGTCCAAACAAGTTCCTCTCCGAATGGGGTACTACTAAAGCCTTGTGATGATTTTCTACATCCGAACACAAGCAAAACTGAACCGTAGACATGCCAAGTGGGTTGAATTTATTGAGTCTTTTCCCTATGTCATCAAACACAAAAAAGGGAAGGAAAATGTCATTGCTGATGCTTTGTCTAGGCGTTACACCATGCTTTCACAACTTGACTTCAAAATATTTGGTTTGGAAACAATTAAAGAACAATATGCACATGATGATGATTTCAATGATGTGTTGCTGAATTGCAAGGAGGGTAAAACATGGAACAAATTCGTCCTCACTGACGGGTTTGTGTTTAGGGCTAACAAACATGGAACAAATTCGTCCTCACTGACGGGTTTGTGTTTAGGGCTAACAAGCTATGCATTCCAGCTAGCTCCGTGCATATGTTATTGTTACAGGAAGCGCATGGAGGAGGGCTGATGGGACACTTTGGTGTGAAGAAAACGGAGGACATCCTTGCTGGTCATTTTTGTTGGCCCAAGATAAGGAGAGACGTGGAGAGGTTTGTTGCTCGCTGCACAACATGTCAAAAAGCTAAGTCACGCCTTAATCCTCACGGTTTATATATGCCTCTACCTGTTCCTAGTGCACCATAGGAGGATATTTATATGGATTTTGTTCTAGGACTGCCTAGAACAAAGAATGGGAGGGATAGTGTATTTGTTGTTCTGGATAGATTTTCTAAGATGGCACACTTCATACCATGTCATAAGAGTGATGATGCTACACATGTTGCTGATTTGTTCTTTTGGGAGATTGTTCTTTTGCATGGTGTGCCAAATACCATTGTTTCGGATCGTGATGCAAAATTTCTTAGTCATTTTTTGGAGAACTTTGGGGGCTAAGTTGGGGACTAAGCTTTTATTTTCCACTACTTGTCATCCCCAAACTGATGGGCAAACCGAGGTTGTGAATAGAACTTTGTCTACCATGCTTAGGGCTGTTTTGAAAACGAATATAAAAATGTGGAAAGAGTGCTTGCCTCATGTTGAGTTTGCTTATAATCGTTCGCAGCATTCTACTACTAAGAAATGCCCTTTTGAGATTGTTTATGGGTTTGTGCCTCATGCTCCTATTGATCTTTTGCCTCTTCCAACCTCGGAGAGGGTAAATTTTGATGCTAAACGACATGTTGAATGAATGATAAAGCTGCATGAGACCACTGGAAAGAACATAGAGTGCATGAATGCTAAGTATAAACTTGCTTGTAGCAAAGGAAAGAAACATGTCACTTTCGAACCGGGTGATTTGGTTTCGTTGCATTTGAGAAAGGATAGGTTCCCTAATTTGAGAAAGTCTAAGTTGTTTCCTAGAGCTGATGGACCATTCAAAGTGCTAGAAAGGATTAATGAAAATGCATACAAGCTTGAGCTGCCTGCAGATTTTGGGGTTAGCCCCACCTTTAACGTTGCAGATTTACAGCCATACATGGGAGAAGAGGATGAACTTGAGTCAAGGACGACTCCAATGCAAGAAGGGGAGGATGATGAGGACATCCCTTCCATTGATACAACCATGCCTATTGCACAGCAGAGACCAATGGCTCGAGCTCGAGCTCGCCGAATCAATTATCAGGTAAAGTCGTTCCTTGCTGTCCAAACAAGTTCCTCTCCGAATGGGGTACTACTAGAGCGTTGTGATGATTTTCTTATGCTTAGAAACTTGGGAGACGAACCAGCTGGACACAAAAGTAACCAAGGTAACCATCAGGTGGATGCTGGTGTAAACAAGAAGATGATCGGACCAAACATCCAGACTGCACGTTCGGACCTCCAGGTATCACCATTTTAATTTATCCATAATTCTCTGCTCCGGAAGGTGATTGGGGCCCATGAGCACTTGTTGGAAAGATCTCATCATCTACTTTCATATGGATCCAACACCAGCATCAGATTCCATCAGAGCTGCTCAGAATCGGCGAAAGAACATTCGGACCTCCAGCATGCACGTTCGGACCTCCAGGCATCACCATTTTGATTTGTCCATAATTCTCTGCTCTGGAAGGTGATTGGGGCCCATGAGCACTTGTTGGAAAGATCTCATCATCTACTTTCATATGGATCCAACACCAGCATCAGACTCCATCAGAGCTGCTCAGAATCGGTGAAAGAACATTCAGACCTCCAGCCATTGGCCAGTCCTTGTATCCCATAGAGCCCACTAGGGGCCCATTCTAGGTTAGGGTTTCTTTCCCCCCACGCCTCCTGGCTGCCTCCTATGTATAAATAGCACCAGCAACCACCAGGAAGGGGTTGGGTTTTGTTTAGATGCAAGATAGCTTCAACTTCTTCCTTGTAAACGCGTATGTCGACTAGATCACCTGTTTTACTCTATTCAGAACCCCAACTTCGTGTGTATCGATTTCATCCTTGAAAAGGTCTGTGCACTGTTTGCTTGTCAACTTGTTCTTGCTTGTTCTTCGATTTGCTAGCAGGTTCAAGGTTGTTCTTGGCACGGCAAGAACAGCAACAAATCGGAGTCGGTGTAACTGTCGCTAAGGCGCAACGCCCTTGTTGGTCGTTGTAGTCGGGCAGCACAACGTTGAATCCACCCCAAATCGAGTTATCCCCTCTCACCAAAAGGTCAGGACCAGCCCCTGCCTTATCAAAATAGAAAACTAACTCGTCTAATTCATCCAAATAAAAAGACTAAATGATCCCATCAAAAAGTAAAAATAACTCTACCTCGTCCCTACCCAACACACCCTTACCTACGATCGGAGAGGGTGTATTTGTCATGTTAGGCCCCTGTGGTCTGCGGAATACTCCGGTTAGCAAAGCTTGATGTTTTGGACAAGAACACAAAAACCAAGGCATGATGATGTTTGCTGTTTTGCCTCCTGTTAACACTTATTCACTACAGAAGAAAAACAAATGCACCAGGCCAAGACTCGTCAATTGTCATCTCCGCCTGCCCGTGACTCCTTTATCTCCGAGTGAGTTCCTTTCCTTTCTCACCAACTACGTCACTCGCTCGCCCCATGGAGCCTGATCCCCACGAAGAGAAGTAAAATGTCGTGTCGAAAGAGCTAAGATCCTAGTGGTAGCGCGTCAATTTGAGCAGAGAGGAGCTCAATCCCCGAGGAAAGGCATCAATTCGGGTGACGAGGAGCTCGATCCCGATGGCAGGGTGACGAGGAGCTAGATCCCGATGGTGGAGATCAATTTGGGTGGAGTGGAGTTGGATCCCTGCGGTAGAGCTTCGATTTGGGCGGTGAGTAGCCCAATCCCGACAGGAAACATTGATTTGGATCCAAGCTCATCGTCAGTTGCAGCCGGTGCTCCCCAACCTCCGTCTGTGCTCTGTTACCTCTTGTCGTGGGTAATCCCTGACAGTGATTCCGGGGTATGTCAGACAGTGGGTGCGTGAATGGTGTTTCAGGGAGAGAATGTGTCTATGCGTGTAAATGAAGGATTTGGAGACACCGGGGGTTATATAGGTTCAGGTCTTCCAGAGGATAACAACCATACGTCCTGTTTTTTGTGTCATAGTAGATCTCACTTGGTTACAACAGTGTTCTAGCAGATTGCCAGAATTGATCTCCCTTTGTTATAACAGGGTAACAGGGTCTTCATCCCTTTATATAGTAGGGAGAGGGAGAACTAACATGCGGGCTCTACATAGATGACCTCTGCTCATTCTAATATCTAACTCAGATCCTCATTACGGAGTACCGGGCACACAACTTTGCTTTGACAGAATTTTATATCGTGCTGCCGTGCGTCATCTTTGCCTAGCCTGTAGAAACTTATCCTGCTGCATTTAATGCGATAGGACGGAACGGTGCACTTCTGCACCGTCCCTGTTTGCTTGCCTCTGTGCGCCGTTCTTGTCCACTTGCCTCTGCGCGTCGTTCCCGTCCACTTGCCTCTGTGCCGTCTCTGTTCACTTGCCTCTCTGTGCCATCTCCGTCCACTTGCCCTACCGAATGGTTGACAACATCCCATCTTTCGTGCGGCACTGCATCGGTCTGTAGAGTTTCACACTGTAGCCTTTAATGCTACGGGATGGGACATGCCTCCTGCACCGCCCACGACCTTATCCGTCAGGGCCGGTTCCTGGTGAAGAGAATTGCTCGGGCAAATGTCCAATCAGGTCCCGTGACTAGAGTGGCTGGTCGTGGGTTTGTGTGAAGATGCAACGAGATTGGTCGCTGGAGACTTTGCACTGGTCGGGGTAGCTCATCGACCGATTAGATTTTTTAGGAGATGTTCCCCTGGCCGTTTGCACCCTACATAGGGCTTGTTTAGCTGGGGTACCCCTTTACTTGATACACTGATAGTAGCCTCCAAGCTTTCCCGTGGTCGCGGTTCGGCCTGATCCTACCACCTGGGTCCCATGGCAAACGTAGTTCGCCCCAGGAATGGTTATTGACGCCGTCCATCCTCAAAGTTTCAAACTTTGAGCTCCGCATCACGGGGGGAGGTTTCAAATGCTCTGGGGGGAGAAGAAAGGGGGAGGCATATTTATCGCCGTTTGGATCTGAAGGACTCTTGGCTTTTTCTGCGTGCCCCCTCGGGTTTCAAGCGGTTTGAATGCTGTGCTGGTTGGGATGTCATGTAGTCTTCTTAAAGGGGGAGTGTTTGAGGGTCCTTCAAGTCCTTTTGCATTCTTTCCTTCTTTTGAGCACCTTTTGCGCCTAGAGTCCAGTTTTTTGTCCCATCTCGCACTCGGTTCTGTAGAGTAGACGAACCCAGAGGTCATGGCGTGTTCCCCTCCCTTCTCACCAGAGAGGTTGATGATTTTGGATGAATCAGTGGAGGGGGTTTTACTACCCTCCTCGGATCCGCCTGCCGTGGTGGATCCGGACAAAATCTTCTGTCGTGGTCGTGATCGCGAGATCAGAGCTGATACCCGCTCGAACGGTGCCCGCGACCTGCAAGCTTACGCCGTTCTTTAGAAAGCCACCCTCTACAAGGCCGTCCCGCTCTCCTGCCTGGGCGGATCCCTGGCCAATGTCATCGATATTTCAGATGACAAGGAGGGAATTGATTGGAACCTTTTGGAGAAGGAGATCGATGAGAGGTCTTCGGGGCGCGCTGAGGCCAGTGAACAGCTCCAGCAAGGCCTTTGCGTCGGTCGCGCATCCTGGCCCCTATGCTGGTCGCCGTCCGATCCCTGGAGCGGTGAGCTGCCATCTCAGGGAGGAGTATA
This sequence comes from Phragmites australis, assembly GCF_958298935.1. Taxonomy (NCBI): domain Eukaryota; kingdom Viridiplantae; phylum Streptophyta; class Magnoliopsida; order Poales; family Poaceae; genus Phragmites; species Phragmites australis. Next base: position 11,543,592 of record NC_084936.1, on the reverse strand, counting down.
ATAGGTTCCTTGACTTGTTCAGGGGCAGAAAGAGGCGAGTGTATGGCGGGCTTTACACGTCAACCTCGTGCTGGTCTCCAGGTTTGGTAGTGGCCATCAAGCGCGGTCGGACGCTATGGTCGGAGGACCAATTTGTGGGGACTCCATTTTTGGTCGGGAGGTCCTACAAAACAAGGAGTTTGGTTTTTTTAATTTGAGAACTTACAGGTTGTATTCCATGCTCGTGCAGAAGGTCCTACAAAAATAGAGAAAACAAGCCCGTTTCCGAGCGACCCTACACATAGAACTTGCACAACAGGGCAATGTTCTAGGAATTATGTAATTCTCGGCCGTCCTCCATGGCTAATTTGATCGTGCCAGGTCAGGTGACATTGACCACCTTGTAGGGTCCCTCCTATTTGGGGGAGAGTTTATTCCGACCGGCCTTATCCTGAATTTGCCTAAGGACGAGGTCGCCTACGACCAGTGTTCGTTGTCGTACCCTTTGGTCGTGGTAGGGTCTGAGGCTCTGCTGATATCGGGCGGCTCGAATCAGAGCACGATCGCGGAACTCTTCGATCAGGTTTATGTCGTCCTCTCGTCGTGCCACTTGGTCGTTGTCCAAGTAGTCGCTGACTCGGGGTCACTGGAGAACGATTTCGGATAGGAGCATGGCTTCCGCACCAAAGACCAAGAAGAAAAGGGTTTCAGTCGTGGTCCGACTAGGGGTCATCCATAGCGACCAGAGTACTGTGGGGAGTTCATCCACCCAATACCTTGAATAGCTTTTAAGCTGATAAAAAACCCAGGTTTTGATCCCTTGTAGTATCATCTCATTTGTCCTCTCGACTTGTTCGTTGCTTTGGGGGTGAGCCACAGATGCATAGCAAACCTTGATCCCAATTTCCTCACAGTAGTCTTGGAAAGCACTACTAGCGAATTGAGCTCCGTTGTCCGTGATTATGCGGCTTGGATTTCCAAACCGCACTATTAGCCCCCGTATGAACTTAATCGCTGCTGCAGCGATGATCTTCTTGATAGGCTCGGCCTCGATCCACTTAGTGAATTTGTCGATTGTCACGAACAGGAATTCAAAACCGCCTGGGGCTTTAGGGAATGGTTACACGATATCGAGCCCTCAGATAGTGAAAGGCCAAGAGAATGTTATAGTTTGCAGTGCCTGGGCTGGTAGGTTTGTATTTCGGCCATGGTATTGGTACGACTTGCACCGTTTCACCGGCTCGCAGGTATCATGGAGGGCAATGGGCCAATAGAATCCTTGCCGGAGTGTTTTTCCGACCAGAGTGTGGTATGAAGCGTGACTACCACATATGCCTCCATAGATATCAGAGAGCACTGTGCTCCCCTCTTCCTGAGTGATGCATTTCAATAAGGGGCCATTGCTCCCTCTACGGTAGAGGTGTCCCTCTACCAGGGAGTATCTGTGGGCTTACCGCGAAACCTTTTCTGCTGACGCATCATCCTCAGGGATTGCTCGGTTCTGAAGGTAGTCCAAGATCTGATCCATCCAGGTCGTACCCGAACCGAGCAGGGTGACCACATGATGGTCGCCCGAGGTCGACGGCACCGAAGTAGGTGTTGCCTCGGGTGCTCTGTTTTTGAGCGAAGCTTCCCCGTCACCTTGGCCCGAGACCGCGGTGGATGGTCGTGAGAGTCTTTTCTTCAAAGACTCCGACCGGGACAGATTCTCGAGAAGAAGTTAGACAGGCCAGCTCATCGGCTAGGAAGTTATCCTTGCGAGGGACGTGCTTGACCTCAAAGCCGATGAAGCATCGCTATAGTTTTCTCACTTCGGTGAGGTATGCCGCCATCGTCGGGTCAGAGCACTGAAACTCCTTTTGCACCTGGTTTACAACTAGTAATGAGTCTCCTATCGCAAATAATCGTTTAATCCCAAGTGTGGAGGATGCTCGCATTCTGGACAAGGGCCCTCATATTCAGTAGTGTAAACCAGTGGGTGAGGTTAGAACCACCCCAGCTCCAGCTCTCTTCAGCGTGAATGACCCATCAAAATGCAAGGTCCAATGCTTGTCTACCTCCGGTCGCTGCACCTGCTTGGGCTCAAAGGACGACCACTCCGCTATGAAATCAGCCAACGCCTGGGACTTGATAGAAGTTCGGGGGACGAACTGAAGGTTGAATCCCGCATGCTCTATTGCCCACTTTGCTGTTCTCCCAGTTGCATCTCTATTATAGAGAATTTCCCTAATTGGGAACGAGGAGATCACCTTGATTTTGTAAGCTGGAAGTAGTGTCTGAGTTTGCGAGAGGCTATCATGATGGCGTACAACAGTTTTTGATCCTGTGGGTATCGAGCCTTGGTGTCGTGTAAGACCTCGCTGACGTAGTATACCGGTCGCTAGAGGCCCTTTCGCTTGGCGATCAAGACCGTGTTTACGACCTGTGGTGTCGTGGCAACATAGAACAAGAGCTCCTTGTTGGGTCAAGGTGCGGTTAGTACGGGAGGGGTGGAGAGGTACCTTTTGAGTTCTTGGAATGCTGTTTGCACCTCTGGTGTCCACAGGAGTGGTCGTTTTTCTTCAGGAGTTTGAAGAGTGGCAGTCCCTTTTCCTCCAGCCTTGAGATGAACCTACTCAGGGTAGCAATGCATCCCGTTAGTTTCTGGACTTCCTTTAACCTAGTCGGCGGCCGCATCTGGTTGATGGCTCTGATCTTGTCGGGGTTTGCCTCAATCCTCCGATGAGATACGAGGAACCCCAGCAGCTTTCCGGACAGAACTCCGAACGTACACTTCTCTGGGTTCAGCTTCATACGGTACTTCCGGAGATTATCAAATGTTTCTTGGAGGTCAGCGACTAGGTCCATCTTGATCCGACTCTTGACGACCACATCGTCCATGTATGCCTCGACGTTTGTACCAAGCTGTTGTCGGAGAATGAGTTGAATGCACTGTTGGTAAGTGGCGCCGGCGCTTTTCAGGCCAAAAGGCATTTTTATATAACAAAAGACCCCAAAGGCTGTGACAAAAGCCGTTTTCTCTTCATCCCCTCTACACATGCTAATTTGATAGTACCCCGATGGGGCATCTAAGAAGCATAATAGGTCATTGCCGACAGTTGAGTCAACCAGCTGGTCGAATCGGGGAAGGGGAAAAAGATCTTTTGGGCATGTTTTGTTCAGGTCGGCGAAGTCGACGCACATCCTCCACTTACTATTGTGCTTCAGGACCATGACTGGGTTAGCCGGCCATTCCGGGTACTGTATCTCCTGGATGAAGCCTGCCTCTACGACCTTGTCGATCTCCTATCGAAGTGCTTCCTTCCGGTTGGCCACGAACTGGTGCGCCTTCTGCCTGACGGGTCGGGCGTCTGGCCGTACAGATAGCTCTTGCTCGATCACATCCCTGGGTACTCCGGGCATATCAGATGGACTCCATAAAAAGATATCCGTGTTTGCCTGGAGGAAGGTGACGAGTGTGAGTTCCTATTTGGGGTCCAGTGAGGCCTCAATCTGGACGGTCCTGGTCCGGTCGATGCCATCCAGGCTTACTGATTTGAGTCAACTGTCTGGGCTGGCGACGACCTGGACTTTTACTGGCTGTCCGCTGGGTTCAGCGGTCTCGGGTTGTGACATGGGAGTTAGCTCGACCATGTCGAGGCTCCTCTTGTCGCAGTGAAGGGCTGTCTTGGCATTACCAGCAATGGTGATGGCCCCTGTTGGTCCAGGGATCTTTATTGCCTGGTATGCGTAGTGAGCGACGGTCATGAACTGGGCCATTATCGGTCGCCCGAGGATTGCGTTATACGCAGTCCCGAAGTTGGCCACATCAAAGAGGATCCTTTCGGTCTTGAAGTTATCCGGCGAGCCGAAGGTGACCGGTAGCTTAATTCGTCCTGGTGGTTTGGCCGAGGAGCCCGGGGTGATTCCAAAGAAAGGTGGGGATGGCTTTAAAGAGCTTCTCAGAATTTGCAAGGCGTCCAATGCATCAGTGAAGAGAAGGTTGATCGAGCTCCCATTGTCCATGAGCACGCGGCCTAGCCGAATGTTCTGTACTGTGGGTTCAACCACGATGGGGTAGCGACCAGGGCGCCTGACGTATGTCGGATGGTCGGCCTGGCTGAAGGTGAGCGGGACCTCCGACCACTTGAGGCGTGGGCTCGGGTCTGATGCGATTGCATATACTTCTCGGACCATCGACTTGTACTCCCTATTAGAGGAATATGTAGCGCCCCCTCCAAAGATGTGATGGACCATGTGGTCGGCCTCTTGGTATCCCAGTGTCGACTGGTCGGGGGCAGCCTGGTCTTCATCGTTGTCGTCATGTTTGTGCTTGTGTTCTCCAAGCTCCTGGTCGATGATGCCTCGAACGACCTTGTATTCGGTTAGGTTGTGGGCGTTCGTGCGATGGATCGGGCAGTAGCCCCGACCTTTTTTTCGTCCTTCTTTTCGAAGAGTCGGCGTGTAAGGCCGGCTTGTTCGATTGCTAAGACCTCAAGGGATCTGGCATTTCGCTTGCTGTTCTTGTTATTCCGATCGGCTCCTTTGGAAGAGGCCGGCCGATCGATCGCTGGGCGCAACCTGGAGTCGATCTACCGCTCTCGGGCCTCTATAGCCTGTGCGCATTTGTTTGCAACCTCGAAGAGCTCGGTGGTGTTTTGGAGCACCGGGTGGCCAGCTTCTCGATAATTTTTTGGTCCTTGACCTTCCTTTTGAATGCTATGACCAAGGATTCCCCCGTGATCCTTGGAATGGTGTTCCGGCGCTCAGTGAAGCGCCGGATGTAGTCTCGTAGTGACTCGCCTTGTCGTTGTCGAACCTGATATAGGTCGTCATCGACCCCTAGTCGCGCGTAGGTTCTTTGGAAGTTGGCGACGAACTGGTTGCACAGGTCTTCCGAGGAGTGAACCGACCCGTGAGGGAGATTCATCAACCAAGACCGGGCTAGACCAGTTAGGGCGGTAGGGAAGTAGTTGGCCATAACCTTCCCGTGTCCTCCGGCGGCCTGCACCTTGGTGTTGTAGATCTGTAGAAACTCTTCCGGGTTGGTCGAGCCGTCATACTTTTCGGCTAGGACCGGCCGGAATTTGTTCGGCCAGCGCACCTCTCGTAGCCTAGCGGACCATGGTGCTCGTTGCTGGGCAGCGGTGGTCTCTGGGCCCTGGTGATGGGGTGGAGCCGTCCGATGCTTCCCTGCAGGGGGAAGGCGTACGGTAGGGCTATTTTCGATTTTCTAACACCCGTTGGGCCCTGCTCTCCTCCTCTCTAGTGGTCACCTGGCTCTGGATTACACCACGAAGGTCACGTTGGCGCAGGGAGTCGCGTAGGTCAGAGGGTTGGCCACCTCGACTTTGTGGTGGCCCACGGGTACTTCTGTTGCGGGCCCTGCTGTGACCCATGGTGACCGCGACCCTCATCGAACGTCGTGACAGGCACGGTGCATGCCGACGTTGTCTGGCGTCGGGCGGTTTCCGCCAGGAGGGCGAGATTACGTAGCCAAGGTGCCACCAGCGAGCCTTCTGGTACGGGCACCGGCGGGTGGCTGAGGAGAACCCGTAGTGTTTGGAGGTACTATGCTGGCGTCATGGTCTCGTAGTCAAGACGCCGGGCGTGGAGTGGTGATAGGTCGCGAGGTGGGGAGCCCCCAGGGTTGGGGCGGCGTGATGGTCTGGGTGAAGATGCCACCGTAGAAAATGCCTTGTGCAAGGGCTCCTCGGAACGGTGGTGGAAATGCTGAGGTTGTCTTGAAGCTCCTAACTGTTCGGCGCCATGCCAATTTCCCTCTGGGTGCAAAGCCGGGGGTTCACCGCCGGCATTTGAGATGTGGGGCTCTCCAGCACCCTGTGCGGAATGGGCCGCCATGCAGACCTCGCATTGGGTCTCGGAGCTCCCTAATTCTCACTCGGTGTCCCATGCCTGGAGTACACCTGGTTCGTCGAGTGGCTTCCCATGATGAATACGTCGCGGCGGTCGGGGTCCTCGTAACGGGACTCAGCGGTTGTCGTGGATTCGGCCATGGGTAGCCTGATCAAGTTTTCTCAAACTTACTGAAACAACAAAATCGCGGCCCCTACCTAGCGCGCCAAATGTCGAGGGTAATCCCGAACAGTGATTCCGGGGAATGTCTAATGGTGGGTGCATGAACGGCGTTTCAAGGAGAGAATGTGTCTATGCGTGTAAACGAAGGATTTGGGTACACTGGGGGTTATACTGGTTCGAGTCTCCCAGAGGATTACAACTCTACGTCCTGTTTTTTGTGTTATAGTAGATCTCACTTGGTTACAGCAGTGTTCTAGCAGATTGCTAGAATTGATCTGCCTTTGTTACAACAGGGTCTTCATCCCTTTATATAGTAGGGAGAGGGTGAACTAACATGCCGGCTTTACACAGATGGCCGTGCGCCGTCTTTGCCTAGCCCATAGAACCTTATCTTGCTGCATTTAATATTACGGGACGGAACGGTTCATTTCTGCACCGTCCCCGTCTGCTTGCCTCTGCGTGCTGTCCTCTTCCACTTGCCTCTGCGCGTTGTCCCCGTCCACTTGCCTCTGCTCCGTCTCTGTTCACTTGCCTCTCTGCGTCATCTCCGTCAACTTGCCCTACCGAATGGCAGAAAACATCCCATCTGTTGTGCGGCGCTACGCCGGCCTGTAGAGTCTCACACCGTAGCCTTTAATGCTACGGGAGGGACACGACCCCCTACACCGCCCATGACCTTATCCGTCGGGGCCGGTTCTTGGTGAAGAGAATTGCTCGGGCAAGTGTCCAATCAGGTCCCGTGACTAGGGAGCTGGTCATGGGTTTGTGTGAAGATGCAGCGAGATCTGTCGCTAGAGGCTTTGCACTGGTCAGGGTAGCTCATCGATCGATTAGATTTTCTAGGAGAAGTTCCCTTGGCCGTTTGCACCCTACGTGGGGCCTGTTTAGCCGGGGTACCCCTTTACCGACACCTCCGTCAATAGATCTGCAAGCGTCGCCTTCATCGGGAGCTCTGCGTGCTTCGACAATGCCGACAGCCAACAGTCCATGCAGGACTGGGCTCTTAGGGTGGGCTGGCTTTTGCTTGCGATTGATTGTTGGCTTGTTACTTAGAGGGTCATGCCCGGTAATGTGTTGTTTGTTTTCCCCTGTAAGGGGAAAATAGACCAGCCTGAGGATAATGGTCGACGATCGCTATCAAAGGTCCCTTCGGGGCCTTCGGTCTTCGCACCCTCAGCAGGAGGCCTGGTCCTCATAGGTTGCGAACCCCTTCGGGCCACCTCTCTGGCACATAAGTGGCCTTCCGAAGACTCAGAGCTACAGCAAGTCCCTCCAGAACCTTCGGCTTCCAGACTCTCAGCAAGAGGCCTGGCCCTTAGAGGCTGCGGACCCCTTCGGGCCACCTCTTCGGCACATACGTGGCCTTCTGAAAACTCGGAGCTACAACAAGTCCCTTCAGAGCCTTCGGCCTCTAGACTCTCAACCGGAGGCCTGACTCTCAGAGGCTGCGGACCCCTTCGAACCATCTCTCCAGCATATACGTGGCCTTCCGAAGACTCGGAGCTACAGTAAGTCCCTCCAGAGCCTTCGGCCTCTGGACTCTCAGCCGGAGGCCTGGCCCTCAGAGGCTGCAGACCCCTTCGAGCCACCTCTCTGGCACATACATGGTCTTCCGATGCCTAAAGATTTAGCCAGCCTCCGGAGATAATATCAGGGAAGAAAGGACACCCTCTGCAGCTGACCCGACGCGAGGTGACAGGAGATTAAGTTTCGGTGCAAGTGGTGCTTATCCTGACACCCCAGCGCGACACCCCAGGCAGAGTGGCGCCGGGCCGTAATTTGCAACCAGCTCATCTCTTAGGGGGCAGGCACCGCAATAGTTACCACGGTAGATATTTATCTTCTATGTAGATATTTATCTTCTATGTAGGGTAAAATGTAGTTATCCAAAATAAGGCCTAATAATTCGGGCAGGTCCTAGATATTTGTATCTCGTGATAACTTGTATACTAAGCTACATACCACCCTATAATAGGGGGTCGTGTTCATCTGGGAAAAGAGGAGGTCACAAGGAGAACACTCAAGGAAACACACTGTACATAAAGGTGCCCAAGCGCTAAACCACGCTCTGATACTCCCCCAGACCGATCTATTTTTCTACTATCAATACATTTATAGTGTTCATTCCTCTCAAACTTCATCTCCAAGCATGAGTCTTCTCCTTAGAAGAAACTCTCGCCGTACTTACTGGAACAAGATGAACTCATACTCCAACATCCCCCGACGTCAAGTTTTCATGAACTATTTAAAAACCTTCCAAATGTCAAGTATTGTTGACTAGAGGGGTAGTTGGTATTGAAGTTGATTTTCTGCTACGCGGTCATGTTCACAAACGAGCTGTTGTTGAACAGGTCCATTCCCACGCTTGGCAACCGCCGGCGAACTGGAAGATCGAGCTCGTCGGAGTCGCCTGACAGTCGGCTCGACATGACCACATGAGCTTTCGATGTGTGCTTCAGCGCAACGGCGTAATGGGTCAGTCATTAGCCCACCACAAAGGCTTGGGCTCTTGGCGTATCTACATATTCAAGCGGTCAGAAAGCTAGATTTATAAGAAGAAACCCGCTCAACTAGTTACTATGATCTTCTTGAAATCCAAGGAATCCTAGATAATACGACATGAAATGAATTTAAGCTCTATATATTCCGAATGTGGAATTCCAAACAACTCCCCAAAATCATATTGTCATTTCTTGTAAGATCCTTCCAAAAAAAGGACTCAGATTTCAACATCTCTTGTGTCAATGAACCCTGTTTGCAGTTCGGATAGCAAGGTAGCAAAGTTATGATCGAATTGACCTAGATGCTGGGAAATCAATCACTTGAACCGTTTGAGCAATGCTTGCGTCGGTGGTTCCCCAATCCACCGAGCCATCTCTAGAGGCGCGTGGATTTTTTTTTTATTTTAGCTTTTTTAATTAATATTTTAAAAACAACACGTGCAAAATTGAAATTTCATGAAGTAGCCTACTTAGTCATGTTAAAGTGAGTGGCCTGATTCCCCAACTTAGTCACATCACATTATAGCGAACATGACTCTTTGAGCATGTATGTGATTTTGGTAATTAATGAAAATATAGTCAATGAGACTAACATGCTTGTCAAGTATATATCTTAATAGGTTTATGGATACAATATATGAAGAAACCACCAAACTAGGACAAAGATTGATTGAATTGAAAAAGTTCCAGACAAATTGCACACACCGAATCGTCCAACATAGAGGAGTTTGTACACGTCGGAGCATTTCAGCTCATGACAACTGTAAAAACCAGAAGGTCCAACACATGAAGATAGTGCATGTCGGAGCATTTCTAGAAGAAGAAGATCGAAGATGCTACACACCAGATCGTTCGCGACGCTATGAGTTGTACACGTCGGAGGGTTATGCTGGAGAAATTATTCCAAAGGAGATTTCAACTGTGGAAGACTGAAGATCTACACGCCGGATGGTCCGATGCCCTGAAGATCTATACACCAGAGTGTTTTGTGCAGAGAAGAAATGGCTCGGTTGGCAGAGAAAGATCTACAAGCTAGATGGTTTGGCGATGGAGTTGATGAACACATCAGAATATCCAGTGTTCATATTGAGTTTAAGTGAAGTTTCAATGGCTAGTTTGTGGATGGTGTACATGCCGGATGGTCCGATGAGTACAATTAGTTTACATCGGATCATTTGGCGTGTACAGAAAAGTTGAGTCGTTGGAGCAATGACTATTCCACAGGGTTGATACTATAAATACCCATCCACTCAGTCATTTGAATGTGTGGCTATCTAGGGGAAGCTCATAGACACTTATGAAGACATCTAAGCCATCAAAGTGCTAAAAGTGATCATCCACGGCAATATGCACACAGATTAGTTACAACAGCCATGCCTGCGGTTATGGGAGATTTGGATCCTCACATGATTAGTTGGTCATGGTAATGGTTTGGCTATAGGTTGGTGATACGATGATGGTTGAATGGTTATTGTAAGGTGGTTAGCCTTGGGTAATGTCTAGTTGTTGAGTTGTTGGATTATATTCACTTAATAACTACTTAATGCTTTTGAATTACATTACCATTTTTTTCTCACATTTACGCAAATATACCATGTGTTAGCCTATTCTTGTTGTAAGCCTTTACTCGCATTACCATTATCTTTTCCAGACTTGCTGAGCACTCCATATGCTCACCCTTGCTATCTCCCACAATACATATGTTGCTCAGTGGAAGACTTTTAAAACTTTCAAGACGAAGACATGGCGTACTGGGAGCGTGCCTTCCAGTCGGTGCTTGTGGAGTTGCTCGATTGCTAATGCTTCTGTTCCGCTACCGTTGTTTAGTTGCTGTCATTTAGCTAATAGGTTGTTTAGGTGAAGTCTTTAATGTAAAAGTTAAACGGTTGCAAGTTAAATACTTTTGTTACTTTACCTATGGTGTCCTTATATGTGTTGAACTTTCTGGGCACACATAAGCCGGACTTGGTTTTATCCGTTAAACGGGTGTGACAAAAAACCCAGTCAGCCATACCATTGTCCCCGTCGTCAGCCACAATAGCAAAGAGCCGATGTGTCAAGCCAGTCACTGCCATGTCAGGAAAGCCTTTTTATACAGTCAGCTTCTATTTATTTCAAATGAGGAAAATAGCCCCTAAACTTTCTTATATTTACCTAAAATCCCCTATCTTTTTACATTTTAGACGTTAAACTTTCTCATATTTGCAAATTGGTTCCTCTATTTTTATAACAAGGTCCTTGTCCCCTATATTTTATTCAAAACAAGTCTTTTTCTTTTACAAATTTAACCTTAATCTTGTTTTTCACATAACTTTCTCATTCTAGATCCGATTAAGTCGATTTTCACGCTCTCGCGTTTATAGCAGCGTGTACTATCTTTTAGTACTTTTTTTTCATAGATGTTAGCTATTGTTTAGTGTACTATTCTTAGTTAGTTTTGTTGTGTGCTTTTTCGGTGTGTTTCGAGAGTAGTTCGAGAATCTCTAGAACCAAGTCTTTGAAGAGTCTGAGCAGCAAGTTGGAAAAGACAAGTGCTGTTGAACATTCTGATCCTAGTTTTTCAAATGCGTTCTTTGTTTCAAACATGCATGTTGTTAATTCTGAATCCTATTTACTTATAGTACCATGTTCTATATATTCCTTGTCGCCTAGTTGTCAGTAGTAGTTATATTGGGTAGTTTATGCTTAGCTTTGCACAAGGGTATGGATGGGTAGTCAGTTAAATATGATTAAAGAACTATGCAACTATGAGTTGGGAAATTTTGGTAGTGGTATAGCAGCATGGAACCTTAGGACTTGAGCAAAGAACTGTTGATGATGGTGGTTACTGTTATGTTGTTGGTTTGCCAATTGCCCAAGTGACCTAAGTAAGGACTAGTTCGTTGAGTGACAACCCAAGAAGTTTTATACCAACTACAAGGCCTGGTATGGGATAGACATGGCATATTAATTAGTGGATTCCAGTTTTGTGCATGCAAAACTATAAGAGTGCATGTGTGGGAACGGCTAAGGCCAGAACCATTTGGTTAGTGGTATGGGACATGTAGTGCAAGGGAAGGGTAAATCTTTCTGGAGCTATATAGTGCAAAAGGGGGCTTCTGGGTGGTGTAAAAGCCACTTTGACGGTGGTGAAATCTAGCAGGCGTGCACATGCTGGATGAAAATTTTGTAACGGCCTTGGAGTGATTTTTTGGGCGCCACACTATAGGTGTGTATTAAGTGTTTTGTGAACACGGCAAATAGAAACCACAACTTGTGGGAAAAGCTGAACAACCTCTCCAGAGTGTAAAATCTGATATATTAGTCATTCTCACGGTCATGAGAGACTTGTATCCTCACATGATTAGTTGGTTGGTGTGGTTTAGTTGGATTGGTTGGTGTGGTTTAGTTGGATTGATTGGTAGGTTTTTACCTATGATGGGTATCAAGTCGGTCGGTTTAGGTTGTGGGGAAACATGTCGAGATATTTCTAAGAGTTGGAAGTCTAGTGATGAATCACCTAGTTAAATAGGTTGCTTTTATAACTCTACGTTCGCATAGTTGACATTTATACAAATTTAACCTATTATATCATGTACTTTACTTAAGCTTGAATATCATTTATTTCCCACACTTGTGGACTATAACATGTACTCACACTTGCTATTTCCATCCAAATGTACATCAAACGCTACTCAGATAATGAAGGAGAATAAGACTACTACGTCAATAAAGAAGAGATTGCTAGGCTGGTGGACCCCGATCAAAACCAATGGAAGATGGGAGCTTCGTTGTGTTTTTTAGTGTGTTTTAGTTAAAGACTTTGAGATCTTTCTATTTTATTTATGTTAAACATTGTAATAATAGCACTGTGTATGATACACTGATGAATTTACTGCATGTATGAAACTTGATCCTGACATACATATGGTTTACATCTGGTTTTGTCACTTTATAAAACTGAGTGTGATAAAGGTGGTATCAGAGCTATATTGATCGTAGGACGCTAGCCTAGTTAGAATGGTTGAGTTTTAAGGATTAATTTAATAAAGAAAACTATTTTTGAAAACTCTACCATGTCTTTTCTACGCTTTCCTTGACTGATTCTGTTTACACCCTATTACTGACTTCTTCTTTCCCTTTCAAAATGTTGTAGATGGCTCGCACCCGTCTAGCTGCACGCAAGAGAACAGGTGGTCATCTGCTTGCTCGACCATTGACCCAAACCAGTGCTATGGCTTTTGCAAGACCATACCACTCCGTGTTTAACGTTGGAGCCGTGTCTACCACTCCGATGGATGCCACGCAGGATGATTCCCTGCCAAGCTTTGTGAGATACTTCACAGTCTGGGATCCGAGAAGGCACCTGAGTACACAGGAGTAAAGACTAAGCATGCCGATGCTCCTCCTAAGTGGAAAGTCAAAGTGGTGATCTACGGTTCGCTACCAGAGCATGGACCTACGAAGTGACGAGCATCCACTACACTATCTCACCAAGAGCTACCTTCGATGCTCGAATCTATGACACCACACGCTAAGCCCTTCTGGTCCTCTACCACTGCCACAGTGATGACCTGATCTTCACTCAGTTCATCCATTGCCCTCAGTGCATCAGTGGCTTCACTGACATCACCGCTCATTCCATCATCACAGAAGGCACTGACAATCTTGGAGAGTAGACTACCCTAGCTTTGTAGCTGAGTCATGAGCTAAATCATACCACCGATGAGTTGTAGTATGTCAAAGGTAAGCTAGCTCAGGCACAGAGTGAGCTAAGCAACCAGAAGCACCACCACCCGGGCTATTGAGAATCTTCTTCTTCTGACTCCGAGTCTGAGGAAGAGACTCCACGTTCTCCACCTCGCCTCCAGGCATCCTAGCACTAGCACCCTGAGGCTTCTGCAGAGTTATGTGTTTGTTAGGAGGTTACCCCTTTAGTTGTTGAGTCATTAGAATTGTGTGCTAGTTATTGAGTTGGTGGAGTTTGGTGGTGTGCTATGTAATGATTTGGATCTTTGTTTGATTGAGTGATGTATTGTGAAGAGCTTTTTCACGAATGCATCCTTATAATAATAGTAATATATTAGTTAGTTTGGGTATCTATCTCTATTTATCTTGTCCGTTCTTGCTGCTATTGTTCTACCTTTTTCCCCTTCTCATCTTCTCGTCTCTATGTCAAATGGTGAACCTAAGGAACCACACCAACACTAATGGCAATGCTTGTGATGGACAAGGCAATGCAACCCGCCTCCACCACCGTAGCCTTCCCTTGAGCAACTTCTAGCTGTGTAAACTGATTTTAAATGGAGTGGCCCAAATACAGCAAAATCTCATCGTCGCCGCCCTTGCACCGCCACAGCAACCTCGTGACAAGCTTGGAGAGTTCCAAAGGACTAAGCCAGGTCCCTTCTCTTATCTTGTTGAACTTATGGACATTGATGACTGGTTAAAGGTCATTGAGAAGAAGCTTTCAGTCGCTTAGTGCAACATCAGAGAGAAAGTTTTGTTCTCTTCACACCAGATGATGTGATCTGCCACAGACAGGTGGGATGCCTATGTTGCTATACATGAAGAACCTGACAGCATCAACTGGCAAGTGTTCAAGAATGCTTTCCGTGCTCATCATGTGTCCCAAGGAGCTATCAAGATCAAGAGAAAGGAATTCCTACCACTCAACCAATGAGGAATGACTGTGAATGAGTACGTTAATAGATTCACTCAGCTATCTTGGTATACACCAGAAGATATGGATATCGATGAGAAGAACAAAGGCTATTTCTTAGAAGGACTGAATGATGGACTGCATTATTCTCTGGCTTCTCGTGATTTCAAGAAATTCCAGGCCCTTGTAGATCGTGCTCTTATCTTGGAGCACAAGAGAAACAAGATTGAGCGCAAGTGCAAAATGGACCACCTAGGTCAGTCAGGTAGCAACACCTGGGCCCGTTATGATTCTTCTCAATCTGGATCTATGGATCGTTCTAGTCAGCAGTACAATCAGCCTAGGACCCAGTCTACAAATGAAAACTCCTCCAGGAAGGCAGGACAGTACCAGTGCTCCAACTTTCAAGTGCCCTGCACTTCAAATCATACCCCTCAAAGGAACAACAACACTGGCATCAATACTCTAGCCTCCACCAAAGGAAAACCTTGTTTTCAGTGTGGAGCAGAGGGACACTTTGCCTACCAATGTCCTCAATGATGTCAAAGTCAGCCACCCGCTTAAGGAGCAAACCAGCAGAACCACAATGGGAATCAGCCCTAGAATGAAGCAAAGCAGAATGTTGCAAGATGCCATGTGTACCATGTGGCAGTTGATGAAGCTCAAGATGCATCAGATGTCGTGAACGATATGTTTCTTATCAACTCCAATACTGCTACAGTGTTATTTGATTCTGGAGCATCACAGTCTTTTATAGCAGCCAAGCATGTGGCAAGATACAATTTACCTATATCTCTTATGAAGCATGGAATGATAGTTAGCTCCCTAGCTAGTAAAATGAAAGCAAGGCATGTGTGCCATAACATTAGTATTAAAATAACAGGGGGGTAGAATTTCCTGCAAACCTTATCATTTTGGAATCCGAAGGGATAGATATCATACTAAGAATAGATTGGTCAATCAAATACAATGGAATTATCGGCTATGAAAGAAGAGCCGTTCGTCTGTCTACTAAACAAGGAAAATAAGTGGTATACGTCACAGAAGTATCGCTAATGGCCAAATGGACAGTCAATCAAGCTCATGGAAATCCCATTAAGAGCATTCGAGCCATATGCGAATATCCTAATGTATTCCTAGAAGATTTGCAAGGTATGCTACCTGACCGTGACATCGAGTTTGCTAGTACATGATATAACTCCTATTTTAAAAAGGCTGTATAGAATGGCTGCTAGTCAGTTAGCATAACTTAAAGAACAATTGCAAGAGTTATTAGACAAAGGTTATATCCGACCTAGTTTATCACCATGGGTTGCACCAGTAATTTTCATACCTAAGAAGGATGGTACACAAAGGATGTGTATAGATTATCGAGCTTTGAATGAGGTAACCATCAAGAATAAATACCCTCTTCCCAAGATTGATGACTTATTTGATCAAATTAGAAGTACATGTGTGTTCTCCAAGAACGATCTTCACTCAGGATATCATCAGTTGAAGATTCGAGTGATAAAAGCATTCCTTTTTTTAACTAGGTGAATCATCACTAGACTTCCAACTCCTAAACACATCTCCATAGGTTTCCCAACTCCTTGAATTCCACATCAGGTTCCCAAACGAACCAACCAAACTAAACCCATCCTTCTAATAATGTGAGGATCCAAGTCTCTCCTGACTGTGAGCAGAGCTGATATATCAGATTTTACACTTTGCAGAGGTTCTCCAGCTTTCCCGATGAGTCGTGAATTCCTTGTTTCTGTGTCCTCGAAACACTTAACACACGCCCATGGTGTGTCGCCCGGAATATCACTCCAAGGCTATTACAAAGTTTCATCCAGTATGTGCACACCAGTTAGATTTCACCACCGTCAAAGTGGTTTTCACGTCACCTAGAAGCCCCCTTTTGCACCTTGTAGTTTCCAGCAAGTTTTCACCCTTCCCTTCCGCTACACGTCTCATACCGCAAACCAAATGGTTTTGGCCATAGCCATCCCAACATATCCATTCTTCCGCTTGGCACGCATAAAAACTGGAATCCACTAATTATTAGGCCAGACTTGTCCCATACCAGGTCTCGTGGTTGGTACGATATTTTTTGGGTTGTTGCTCCATTAAACGATCCTTACGTCACTTGAGCAAACACTAAACCAACTACATAACCATCATCATCATCAATACTACTTTGCTCAAGACCTAAGGTTCCAAGCTGCTATACCAATACTAAAATTTCCCAACTCATAGTTGCATAGTTCTTTAGTCATATTTAACTGACTACCCATTCATACCCTTGTGCAAAGCTAAGCATAAACTACCCAATATAACTACTACTGACAACTAGGTGATAAGGAATATATGGAACATGGCACTATAAGTAAATAGGATTCAGAATTAATAGCATGCATGTTTGAAACAAAGAACGCATTTGAAAAACTAGGATCAGAATTTTCAAGGGCACTTGCCTATTCCAACTTGCTCGGACTCTTCAAAGACTTGGTCCTGGAGATTCTCAAACTGCTCTTTGTCTACTCTCGAAACACACCAGAAAAGCACACAACAAAACTAACTAAGAATAGTACATCAAACAATAGCTAACATCTAAAAAACAGTACATGTTGCTACGAATGAGCGAGTGCGAGAAACATCTAAATTGGGGCTAAACATAAGTTATGCTAAAACTAAGGTTAGGGTTAAATCTAAAAAAGAGAAGGACCTATTTTGAATAAAACAGAAGGTGTAGGGGCTTTTTTAATAAATACAGAAAAGCTCATGGGCTTATTTGCAAAATTGGTAATTTTACTGTTGGGGGATGATCTCCCATACCCATTCAGATGGCAAGTCGAAGTCTGCCAGTGGCTGAGCACTGATGAATGTTGCAGTTGTGTTTTAGGAAATGTAGGCGAAGGCTGTGGCGGGCCTTCGGTCAGAGGCCGAAGGTTGATCTGTGACTTCACCCGCCTGTGTAGGCGAAGGCTATGGCAGGCCTTCCGTCGAAGGCTGAAGGTTGATCTGTGACTTCACTCGCCCGTGTATGCGAAGGCTATGGCAGGCCTTCGATCGAAGGCCAAAAGTTGATCCGCGACTTCACCCGCCCATGTAGGCGAAGGCTCTGGTCCGGTCGAAGGACGATCCGTGGTGCCAGGGGTCAGGTTGGGCGAAGATACTGGCGAACCTTCGGGTGGAGGCCGAAGGGTGACCCACGGTTCAGTCACGGGACTGGGCGAAGGCGCCTAGTGGACGTCGAAGCCCGCATAGTCGCTCAGGGTACAGTTGTAATTATGCAAATATACTTGATAGTACCATAATGCCCTCGAATATGCCGGAATGTGGCAGTTGAGGGGGTGAAACTTTAAATCCTAGCATAGAGTGGTTGATTACAGGCTATAAATAGGGTCATACTGTAATTGAGGTGACAGAGGAATTAAGATTATTTCACCCTCTAAACATGTGTCACACCCAGAAGCCTTCAGCTTCCCCTCCAGGCAAAGGTCTTCCTTGTTTGGGGACTTAGGTTCCAACAGTTGGCACCGTCCGTGGGGATCGAACAGACCGAAGCTATGCCACCTAAAAAGAAGACGAAGCCACTTGGTGTATCGGAGACATTACCGGAGTGCCCGGCTACAGCCGGGGCTTCGGTCGAAACGCCCCCTTCGGCGGTGCCGGGCCCAAGCAACGCTTTGACCGGA
The DNA here is from genome assembly GCF_958298935.1 of Phragmites australis. Lineage (NCBI taxonomy): Eukaryota > Viridiplantae > Streptophyta > Magnoliopsida > Poales > Poaceae > Phragmites > Phragmites australis. Next base: position 11,525,770 of record NC_084936.1, on the reverse strand, counting down.
GGAGCCTTCGGCGAGCGCCAACAACACAATGGTGTCGATGTGGCGCCCCCGGGCGATAACGGAGACACCCATGAAGCGGCCATCCAGGAAGACGCAGTAGTAGTGCGGGGTGTAGAAGCTAATGTTCGCGCCCGCTTTGAAGCTTTGGCAGAAGAGCGAAGAAAGGCGCACGTTGAAGAAGAGTGGGATGACCTAGGTAACTTCGGAGAATATGAAGACGAAGATGGGACAGAAGAGGAAAGAACAGTCAGGCTAGAAACCGAAGAATTGGAGAGGCAGATTGCATAAAAAAAAGCGCATGCTGGATAGCTTGGCAGCAAGTTGGAAGGCCGCGGAATATCGCCAGCGAGCAGAAGAAGCCTGAAAAACAGTGGAGAAATGCAAGAAGAGATTGATATGTTGCATCGCGCAGATGAAACGGCTCGCCACATGACTCCGTCAGAAATCATAACACGACCAGTGCAGGACCTTCGGCGACGGTCGTGCGCAGGTGATCCAGAGTCTCCGCTCTCCATTGGCTTGCAGAACCAGCCGTGGCCTTCGAGCTTCAAGATGCATAGAGTGGTAATTTTGACGGAGAGTTAGATCCGAGAGAGATTGTAATGACTTTCGAGGCAGCAGTCGAATCCGTTGGAGGAGACGACGTGACATTGGCGAAGGCTTTTTTATTGGCCGTGAAAGGGATAGCAAGGTCGTGGTACTCCGCGTTGCCTCCAAGATCCATTTATTCATGGGAGCAACTGCACAACGCCCTATATAGTAATTTCCAAGGAAATCGAGCAGACAACGTTACCGCCAGTGACCTCTTCGCACTGAAGTAGCAGCCAACAGAGACATTGCAGAGCTATATGCGTCGCTTCGTACACATTTGCTATCAAGCAAAAGGCCTGAGCGAAGACACCATCATTGATGCCGCCATACAGGTCCTGAGAGGAGGGCTTCTGGCAGGAAAGCTTACACGAAACAGGCCAGGGAGGGCTTCTGGCAGGAAAACTTACACGAAAGAGGCCAGGGAGCATACAAGAGCTCCTCAATAAGATGGAAGAGTACGCGAGGTCCGAGCTAGATCACCTTCGGAGGAAGAATGAAATGGTAGCTTCAAAAGCGCGAAAAACAAATACGTCAGCCAGGGAAGCAAGCACTGAACACTCTAGAGACCGATCGAAGTATGTCAGAAAAGCCGAAGCATTCGAGTAATAACAAAACAAAAAAGGAGTCAACCAGATAGACTCCGGACCAGTCGAAGTCGCCCAGGCGGTAAGCGAAGGGCAAGGTGGGGCTACTCGAGGAGGCTAGAGTGTCAGAGGCCGAGGCTGGGGAGGTCGAGGTGGACGGGCTCCGTAGGACCTGGCCACATTCTACTGTGAGTTACATGGCAAAAGTGCTGGTCATAGGACTAAGTCGTGCCCATAGGTCATAGCAATGAAAGAAAGCTAGCAAAGCAATCCTTTGATCATGCAAGAATCAGGCATTATGCCACACAGTTTAGGCATGGCGAAGCGTGGGGAAACAATCAGAACCGCAACCTAGGCACAAAGTTCGCTAACTAGTGGTGACCGATGGTTGCGCCGGCACAATAATATATTCCTGTAACTTCAGACCAGACGGCTGGCCAGTTGGCTTTTCAAGGAGAGCTACCTCTGCCTCCACCAAGACCAGCGATTGAAGCCCCCCCAGAGACCAGCAGGTCGGTGAGCACAGTAAATCGTGGATACAACGTTGCGTTGGCAATCTCCGGAGGATCCAATCAAGAAATAGAATCGAAGAGGCAGCAAAAAGAATATGTGCGAAGGGTTAACCACATTGGTGTAGGGCCAACTTATGTTCACTCAAGATGGTCCAATGTGCCCATTACCTTCTCACAGGAGGACATGGGGGTTCTAGATTACCCACACACTAACGTCTTCGTGGTTATGGCAAACATTTTAGGAAATGAAGTGCACAGAATTTTGACAGATGGCGGAAGTTCGGCGGATATCATCTTTGCTGATGCTTTCGACAGAATGGGTTTGCGGCGAAGTGACCTTCACCAGCCTGGGTCCCCACTACTAGGCTTCGGGGAAAACGCAATCAATGCTTTGCGGAAGATAGCAATCCCGCTGTCATTTGGCGAAGGGCCAAACTTCCGGACGGAGGACATTACTTTCAATGTAGTCGATATCAACTACCCCTATAATGCAATATTCGGGCGAGGAGTCTTGAATACATTTGGAGCAATACCACACCATGCATATCTGTGTATGAAGATGGCCTATCCTGGAGGTGTCATAACGGTGCTCGGAGATCAACAAGTGGCCCGTAGGATCGAAATGGGAATTACTCCTGGCCGGCGAAATATCCATGTAGTGGTGGGACCTTCGATGGATCTTGGAGCGTGTGAAGAGCAACCGAAGGTACACAAAATGGCGAAGGCTGTACCAGAAGGGCAGACCAAGAAAGTGGCGCTGTGTCCAGGCAGGACAGACAAAAAAGTCATTATCGGGGCAGAGATCACAGAAGATGATCAACGAAGATTGATAATGTTCCTTCGCAACAATGAAGATATCTTCACTCATCTCTGAAGGATTTGCAAGGAGTCAGTAGAGAAATCATTCAACACACTTTAAATGTAGACCCAAATGCGAAGCCAAAGAAGCAAAAGCTTCGGAAGGCTTCGAAAGAGAGGGAAGAAGCAGCTAAGGCTAAAGTAAAGAAGTTGCTTGACACTGGCGTGGTAGGCGAAGTGTTACATTCGGAGTGGCTAGCAAACCCGGTGCTAGTTAAGAAAAGTAATGGCAAGTGGAGAATGTGTGTAGATTTCACAGACCTAAATAGAGCCTGTCCGAAGGATGACTTCCCACTACCAAGAATTGATCAACTGGTAGATTCTGTTGCTGGCTGTGAGATGTTGAGTTTTCTGGATGCGTACTCTGGATACCACCAGGTTTGGAAGGCGAAGGAGGATGAGGAAAAAACAAGTTTCAGAACCTCCTTTGGTATATATTACTTTGTAAGGATGCCCGGCCTTTGGAATGCTAGCGCTACCTTCACCAGGTTGGTGCAAACAGTGCTGAATTTACAGCTAGAGCAAAATGTCCTAGCATATGTCGACGACATAGTGGTCAAAAGTGGCAGAAAGGACCACCATCTCGAAGATCTTCGGGAAACCTTCGAAAATTTGCGAAGCGGAGGCCTAAAGCTAAACCCCGAAAAATGCGCGTTTGGGGTGCAGTCTGGAAGGCTGTTGGGCTTCTTGGTCTCGAAAAGGGGCATCGAGGTAGAACCCCAAAAAATTCAGGCAATAATTTACATGAGACCTCCGCAGAGCCGGAAACAAGCACAACGCCTAGCAGGCAGGTTGGCAACGCTAAACCAGTTCATTGCAAAATCAGCCGAGCGAAGCCTACCTTTCTTCAAAACCCTAAAAGGTTCTGACCCATTCAAATGGGGCGCGGAGCAGCAAGAAGCCTTCGACGAGCTGAAGAAATATCTAACGAAGCTCACAGCCCTGTCCAACCCTATTTCCGATGCTGAATTGCTGCTATACATAGCAACATCCTCTTCGGCAGTAAGTGCAGTACTTGTGCAGGAAAGGTAAGAAAATAACAAGTTACAATAATTTCCAATATACTACGTGTCGGAGGCCCTAGCGGGCCTGAAGAAGGCCCGAAGAAGTTTCGCCATTACTTTATGGCTCACAAGATTAGAGTGCCCACCTCCCTACCCCTTTGCGACATGTTTGAAAGTTGTGAAGCTACAGGGAGAATGGCAAAATGGGTTGCAGAGATCACGTCACTCATGATAATTTTTGTTGCAAGAACAGTGATGAAGTCTTAGGCATTAGCGGACTTCGTAGTAGATTGGACGCCTCAGGCCGAAACCCGGTCTGGATCGCATATTGTGACGGGTCCTGGGGGTTTTGGGAGTGGGTGCGGCGACATTACTATCTTCGCCTTTGGTAGTAAAGTTGAGATGCGCTGCCAGACTCAAATTTCGATCAACAAACAACGTCATGGAGTACGAAGCAGTCCTCCTTTGCCTTCGCAAGGCGCGAGCTTTGGGCACCCAAAGGTATTGATAAAGACGGACTCTAAAATAATAGGAAGCTAAATTGACAAGACATTTCAGACAAAAGAACCAGTGCTTGTTAGATATATGGCAATGGTTCAAAGCATGGAAAAGCACTTCCTAGGATTCACAGTATATACCAATAAACGACAACTTCGAGGCAGATGACCTCGCAAATGCCGCGGCACAAAATCTACCAATACCGCCAGATGTGTTCTACTAGAAGTTAAATGTGCCAGCTGTCAAGGTCCCTTCGCAGAAGGCACGCTCAATTTCTATAATTGAAAGTGAAGATTGGCGCTCTCCCATAATGGCTTATCTTCGCGGCTACTATGAGCCCGAAGATAATGTTCAGGCGAAGTACATGGCCCAGAGAGCCAGGAACTACAAAATTGGGGGGGACGACTTGTACAAGATTGGAGTATGTGCACCTATGCTGCGATGTATATCCAAGGCAGAAGGGCAAAACTTGCTGAGAGAATTACATGGAGGACTGTGTGGCTCGCACGTAGGCACTCAAGCCCTCGTTGGAAAAGCATTTAGGCAAGGATTTTTTTGGCCGAAGGCGGTCAGCGATGTGGAGTATATAGTCCAAAGTTGTACGCAGTGCCAGTACTTGGCGAAGGGATCAAGCAGGCCTTCAACAAATACATAGCTCATACCACCAATCTGGCCATTAACGCGGTGAGGAATTGACATTGTCGGCCAGTTACCAGCCGCTCCGGGAAACTTGCGTTACACTGTCGTCGCAGTAGAGTACTTCACCAAGTGGGTGGAGGCAATGCTGCTGGTGAATATAACGTCAAAAAATATCCAAAAATTCTTATGGCAGAACATCATCTACCGCTTCGGAGTCCCACGCGAAGTGACCATTGATAATGGCACGCAATTTTATAATGAAGGATTCAAGCAATTATGCAAAGACCTCGGAATCAAAGTCCACTTCCCATTTGTGTATCAAATGGAGCCATCGAAAGGGCAAACAACATCATTTTTACTGGTGTCGCAAGACGTCTACAAGGCCCGCCGAAAGGAAAGTGTGTGGAAGAGTTGCAGAAGGTCTTATGGTCTGTAATAACAACAGTAATAAGACAGACCGGTTTCACACCATTTTGTCTGCTTTTCGGCGAAGAGGCGATGACTCCAAAAGAGTGTAAAAATAGATTATTTCGGGTCGTAAATGAATCGGCGCAAAGCGAAGAATTGACATCAAAAGATGCACTTGAGGAAATGAGAATACAGGCCGCTGAAAACTTGACCAAATACAAGGAGGAGACTAGAAGGTGGAGAGACAAGAAAGTGTCCCTAAAGGACTTTGCCCCTAGGGATTTGGTACTACGAAGACTCAATAATGCTTCAGCCATGGGAAAACTGCAAAGCAAGTGGGACGGCCCCTTTTTGGTGAAGAGGTCGTTAAGGCCCGGTTCTTGTCACTTGGCTACTGTAGAGGGTGATAAGCTCCCGCATACATGGAATACGGACCACCTTCGCAAGTTCTATGTGTAGTAACCGAGGAAATTTTCGCATCAATGGGCGAAGCACACGAATCAGTGCAACACTTATGTAATTTTGTTTTCCTTTCATGTAACCAAAACAGTGTACGGGAGCTGTACACTTTTCCTCACAAGGGGAACCCTTCGTTAGAGCGTGAGGTTTTTAACGAGGCAGTGACTTTTGTAGATATTAATATATATGGAAATACCCCCAAGAAAGCATGTAACTTGGTTCAGTATGCATAACTCATCGTCGCAGTGTTGCAGGCCTTCGAAACAAGGAAGCACACCAATCGACGAGAAGCGCGCCAAGAACCCGCTGTAAAACTCGAGGTGCGAAGTGTTGAAGATGACACCTTACCCTTCGAAAAAAAAAGTCGATGTGCTGCTCGACTAAAAGCAGGCGGCGCACCTCTTGGCTAAATCGGGGGCTAAGAGTGACTGCCCCCGCACCGAAGGAGAAACAAACCTTCAGAAAAAAAAAGTCGAAGTGCTTCTCGACCTAAAAGCAGGCGGCGCACCTCTCAGCTAAGTCGGGGGCTAAGAGTGCCTACCCCTGCACCGAAAGAGAAACAAACCTTCGGAAAAAAAGCCGAAGTACTGCTCGACCTAAAAGTAGGCGGCGCACCTCTCAGCTAAGTCAGGGGCTAAGAGTGCCTGCCCCCACACCGAAGGAGAAGCAAACCTTCGAGGAAGAAAAAAAAAGCCGAAGTGCTACTCAACCTAAAAGCAGGTGGAGCACCTCTCGGCTAAGTCGAGGGCTAAGAGTGCCTACCTCCGCACTGAAGGAGAAACAAAACTTCGAAGAAAAAAAAAGCCAAAGTGCTGCGAGACCTTGGCCAAGTTGGGGGCTGAGTGCCTGCCCCCGCGCCGAAGGAGAAACAAACCTTCGGAGGAAAAAATAGCAATTACAAAACAAAATCAAGTTATGCACTACCGGGCCATTAAGAGTAAAGTCCCCTCTGCCGAAGGTCCCCACAGCTTCAAAGTCGGGGGGGACGGCGTTTTCAGATCGATGCTTCGCTTATATTGCTGCCAAGGGTCCCTATGGCTTCAAAGTCGGGGGGATAGCGTTTCCAGAACATTTTTCGAGGGGGGGGGGGGACGGCATTTTCAGAATAATGCTTCGTTTACGTTGTTGCTGAAGGTCCCTACGGCTCTAAAGTCAGGGGGTGCGGCGACATTTTTCGAGTGATGCTTCGCTTGCGTTGTTGCCAAACGTCCCTAGGTCTTTAGAGTAGGGCAGGACGGTGTTGTTGAGATCAGACTTAGCGCGTGGTGCCGTCGAAGACCCAACTCGATAAGCACAAGTATAATAACAAAACATAGTTATTGTCTCAACATTTTTTATTCCGCAAAATCATCAATATCAGGATCAACAAAATCCGTATACCATCGGCTAAAGCCAAATTGGAAGGCTATGCCTTGACTAGCATGAAAAGGCAACGTTGGGTCCAATGGGAATCCAACGTAAGAAGATGAAGTGGTGGACGAAGATCCATGCGGAGTGCTCCCGCCTTCGGTATATCACACTATTTACGAAGAGAGCCCCCGGCGGAAACAAAATTGAAATTGGTGGGGCAGGAGCCCGCCGTTGTCATCCTCCGGCTCGGGCTTTTGCTCGATGAGAATATGCGGAGGTTCGATGTCTCCGCGCGTAATCCGACGGGACTCGTGCTCAGCCCTACGAGTATCTAAAACCGAAGGGTTAAAAGATTTCCAAAACGCTTTGGATCTGGCATTCATCGTGTCATAAGCCCTACACTTCACCCTCCAATACCTCTCGAAATCGATAGCTGGATGGCAGCATTGGAAGGAGTCCCAGCAAGACCAAGACACAAAAAAATTGTCGCGCATAATAGTGATGGGAACAGCGTCTTCGAATACCTCTGCAGTGTCCGAGGGGAGGACCTGCACAGGGAGCAAAGATAGTCAAAATATTTAACAACAAACAATATATATATATATATATATATATATATATATATATATATATATATATATATATATTACATAATGCCTCAGTCAATAACAAAATCTCCAAGACCAACCCGACGCTTCGCGCTTTTTCTCACACCTTCCCGGTTTCTTCGGCCACCGCGGTCGTCGCCTTAGCCGAGGGATCATCCTTTGCCTTCGCCTGCAACAAAAAGGTTCGATGAATGCGCAGACAGCTATATATATACAAAAAATGTACTCACTAGCGGTTGATTTCCGCTTCCCGAAGGGCAAGCTCGCGGCCATGTCTACACAAATAATTAGTGGTAAATGACCGCGCGGTGATCTTCGATGCCCTCGACACGGTCGAAGTCGACATGTCCGTCGAGTAGCGGAATGTGTGTTTTTGAAATGCAATATGGTGGTCACAGCCGGTCATTTCAATTGACTGCACTAAACTTCGGGCTGAGACCATGGCACAAAAGTCACCGTATAACTGAGCTGCGGGCAGAAAGCTTCCACTGGTTTTATTGATCCATCCTATAAGTCCACCCAGCCCGACAATATCAATCGTTGGAGGCACGGCCGAAGCACCAATCCCGTCAAAGGTATTGCAAATGGCTTCATAGGCTGCAATGGCCTTCGGCTCCAGCTCTCTAAGCACATTGAGGGCATCTTCGGATAGCGCCTTCGCCTCGCCTAGCTCTTCGCGCAGCTGCTGCGCTTTAGCTGTTTCAGTGGTGCAGAGTGCTTGCAACTCCCAAACTTGCTCTTCGGATGCCATTCGATTTTGCCGGAGGCACGTGACCTCTTCCTCAGCACTCTATTTTCCTGAGGAAGGGAGCTCACTTCCTTTTCAAGCTGTTGCAAGCGCATCTCAGATTCCCTCTCTCGGCGTGCGAATTCGCGGTTTTGGGCTTCGCCTTTTTCCGCCCGGGCCTGGAACATGTCCCTCTGCGCCTCTGCTTTCCTTGCGCGGGCTTCAAAATTCTCGACCTGTTTGCACTAAGCGCACGAAATAAGCATGGCCTACGACAGCAAGCGGGTATGAGAACGAGTAACAAAGGAAACAATGCAGCACAGTAATAAATAAATAAACATAATAAAATATATGCAGATACCTTCGCAATGGCCATATCCGAAGCGTCGATGAGTTCGGCAGCAGGCTTTCGCGTGAGGGAAATCTCAAGCTCGGATAGGACGAAGGTGCTAAAAATTTTCTTTACATCACTTACCTCCCCCGAGCTTGGCTCAAATGATGAAATCTTGAATGCCTCGGCTTCAATAGCCTTCGCGTCAATTAAACGCCATGACTCATAAGCCCCTTCCCGCCACGGCGGGGCATGGGTGGCGAAGACTCCTACTTCGTCTCTGTGGCCACCAGATGACTTGTCAGAGGATGAACTCGAGGACGAAGAGGGGGATGATGAGTCGGCTACCGCCTCAATATTCTCTGCCCTTTCGACCTCAGCTTCCCGTGCCGCTGGCTCAGCGGTTCTATTAAGTATTATTGTGGGAAGATCCACGTGTGTGCAAAATGACGATTTCGGCGGGGAGGAGCGAGGGCCCTGTGTGCCCTCCGGTGGCACCTGTCAGAGGGGTATAGCTCGGAGGGCCAGTGAACCCTCGGGAGTCAATTCCTCATGAAGGTCGTCAAAGGCCACTTCCTTAGGACGAGTGCCTTTTTCTTTTTGCCTCCCTATGGTGAAGGGTTCGCATTTCTTCGTTTCTCTGGCTGCCAGCAAAAGGTTCTCCGCTGATGTCGGCGGCCGGGGAGCCCTCTCTGTCTTGACCCAGTAAGGGCGCGCTCGCTTTCGGTCTGTCTTTGTAGGCAAGACTGCGAAACTGAAAAATCTGGTTGAGCCGTTGGCCGAGACCTTACTCAGCGCATAGCTGGGCTTCGCCCTGGGTGTACTTCCTGAGCAGCATCATGTTCTTGGCCTTGACTTCGGCCACCGTTAGATCTGACACGGAGCAAGAAGTGTAAGCAAATGATAGCAAAGATGCACTTAGGAACGTGAAAAAAGACAATACTTGTGAAACCTTGCAGAGCAAGATGGGGACGGCAGAGCCCCTCTGTTCCCTTGTCTCCAAACTCCGGGATGCTCTAGTCCTAGCGTGGAGTGGTTAAGTACGAGCTATAAATAGGGTCATACTGTAACTGAGGTGACAGAGAAATTAAGATTATTTCACCCTCTAAACACGTGTCACACCCGAAAGCCTTCGGCTTCCCCTCCAGTCGGAGGCCTTCCTTGTTTGGGGACTTAGGTTCCAACATTTACCAAATTAAAAGAAATAGGAAAGTGACATGGATGGACACGTCAGCTGGTTTTGCTGAGATGTCTGTTGATTAGGCGTGACACGTCAGCTCAATAGCTGATGTGGTCGATGAGGTGGCAATGACTTGGTTATGAAGGTGACATGTGGCATCACATGATTGGATCGATGAAGGGGTATAACCGATCTAATTGGGCCAGACATTTTAGATCCAACAAACGGGGAAGAAAAGGGTGGCCAGGGAGGGGCGACCGGCGCTAGGGAGGCTCGGTCACGACGGCGGAAGGGGATCAATGGCAACAAACTCACCGAAGAAAGGTAAAAACCTCATCGCCGTGCACGGATGATGATGGCAAGTATCACAAAAGACTCGGGAGAGCGAGGGGTTCCCATCTGGTTTCTTACCCGGGCAACACGGTCCAGGAAAGTAGTCAGTGGCAAGAGGGACGGCTGCGGTGCACGACTCTAAACGGGGAAGATGCTCTGGTGGCCGGAACACGAAGACGAGCGCACCAGCACCCTCAGCGGACATCAATGAAGCTCGCAAGTGGCTTGGGAGGGGCAAAAGGCGGTGGGAACGATCGAAGGCGAGCTCGATTGAAGCAGCAATGGAGATGGTGACGGCTCGATGTGGGTGCGAAACAGATCGAAAAGAGGTGCATCGTCTTATATAGATGGTGGACAGATAGATGCGGAGAGCAGCTAAGATTTGGCAGGTTCACTGAGATTTAGGTGCGGAGGGCGGCAGCTGCGCGCTCTGACTTGGGCTTAGCAGAGGATTCCAGCTCGGGGACAAATCCGATGAGCTGGTCCCACGTGTCAGCAGCCCAGGTAGAGGTAGCGAGCGAGAGCGGCCGGTTGGGCCGGCTTCAGCCCATGTGGGTGGGGAAGCGGGTGGAAGCCAGCTCGGCTGGGCCAAAGGAGGACAGAAAACTTGCTCAGCCCGAAGAGAGAAAAGGGAGGTGGGACGCAGGAAAATGAAGAAAAGAAGAAAAGAAAAGGGTAGGGGAAGAATTCTACCCACGGAGAAGAAAAGGAGATTTTCTTTTAGAAAACATTTTCAACTTTTCCAAAACTCAAACAGCGCGCCTCAAGGCTTTCAAAAATTCTTTTTCACATAATAAAACCCTAATGCTTCTATGCTAGCAAGAATGCAACACAAAAATATATCCTAGGAAAAATTAAATTTATTTTAGAATATAGGTTTTTACCTATTCTATTTATTTTAAACCCTAATTAGATTCTAGCAAATTTGAGGGAATTAAAAAAAAAAAAACCAGGTTGTTACAAACCTACCTCCCTTAGAATGAATCTCACCCTCGAGATTCAGAAGGATCAGAGAAGAGCTGTGGAAACTTGACTTTCAGATCTACTTCTCTTTGCCATGTCACTTCTTCTTCGAAATGGTATCTCCACTGTAACTTGCACATACAGATCCTTCTGTATCTGGTGATTCGCCCTGATATCTCTAGAATCTGGACAGGATACTCCATGTAGGTGAGATCCTGTCCAACTTCTATTTCCTCTAGGGGCATCTATTCCCTGTGAACTTGTAGATATTTCTTCAACTGTGATATATGGAAGACATCATGGACATCTGCTAGCTGAGGTGGTAGCTCCAATTGATACTCTACTTCTCCTCTTTTTTCCAATACCTTAAACAGTCCTATAAACTGGGTGCAAGGTTTCCTTTGACTTTAAATCTACAGAAACCTCTGATATGTGAGACTCATAGATATACGAAGTCACCTGCTTCAAAAATCAACTCACGACGTTGATGATCAGCATAACTCTTATGTCGTGTTTGAGCTGTTCTCAAATTTTTCCTGATCTGTTGTATTTGCCTTTCTGCTTCTCTCAGAATTTCTGGACCAAACACTTGACTTTCACCAATCTCATTCCAGTACAACGGTGTTCAACATTTTCTTCCATACAAAGCTTCAAACGGCGACATCTTCAAACTAGCCTGATAACTACTAGTCTTGTTTTTCAAGGTGCAAGCTCTCAACATATCTTCCAGAATTTGATTTACCCTCTCGGTCTGACCATCGATCTGCGGATGATATGCCGAACTAAAGTTTAAACTAGTATCCAATGACTCATAGCTTTTGCCAAAACCTGGAGGTAAACTGGCTTCCTCTATCAGACACTATCCTCTTGGGTACTCTAGGCAAACATACAATTCGAGCAATATACAACTCAGCAAGTTTAGGTCCTGTGTATGCGTCCTTGACTGGAATAAAATGAGCAATTTTTGTCAATCGATCCACTATAACCCAAATTGAATCATATCCAGATTGAGTTTGGGGCAATCCAACGATAAAATCCATACTAATTTCTTCATATTTCCATTCTGGTATCTTCAAAGGTTGAAGCAGTCCAGCAGGTCGCTGATGTTCAGCTTTGACTCTCTAACATATATCACATAATGCTGCATAATCAGCAATATCTCTCTTCATACCATACCACCAATACCGATCTTTAAGATCTTGATACATCTTGGTGGTTTCTGGATGAATAGAATACACAGACTCATGCGCTTCTCAAAGTATTGTTTCCATATCGTTCCATTCTCATCCTCAGTAAAACCTGGAGCTTTACCTTCCGTAATACGCTGCTTGATTTCCATAATCTTCTCATCCTTGAGTTGTCCTTTACGAATTTCTTGTTCCAAAGTCAAATCAACTTCCACTATCATGGCTTCTGCGTTGTTAACCAGTCCTAGATTGAGTCTCTCAAACTCTTTGGATAACTTGGATCGTTTGTCTTGCATGGTCATTATTCTAAGATAAGTCTTTTTGCTCAAAGCATCAACAACTATGCTTTCCAAGATGATAATTAATCCCCAAGTCATAATCCTTGATAAGCTCTAACCATCTTTGTTGCCTGAGGTTGAGATCTGGCTAAGTAAAGATATACTTCAAACTCTTATGATCTGAATATATCTCACACCTTTTTCCAATCAAATAGTGTCTTTATATCTTGAGTGTATGTACCACGGGGGCTAACACTAAATCATGTATTTGGTAGTGTTCCTCATACTTCAAACTCTTATGATATGAATATATCTCACACCTTTTTCCAATCAAATAGTGTCTCCATATCTCGAGTGCATGTACCACGGCGGCTAACACTAAATCATGTGTCGGGTAGTGTTCCTCATGCTTCCTCAATTTCTTGGATGCATATGCTACGACATGGCCTTCTCGCATAAGAACACATCCTAATCCTTGACGAGAGCGTCATAATAGTGGAGAATGGCTTTTGTGTATCTGGCATGACTAGTACTGGCTTAGATGTTAATCCTTTTCTTCAACTCTTTAAAACATGCCTCACAAGTAGGTGTCCATTTAAACATTTGACCTTTCTCCAGTAATTTTTTGATGGGCTTTGCAATCTTAGAGAAACCTTCTATGAACTGATGGTAGTAACCTACTAATCCAAGGGAACTACGGATCTCAGAGACATTCTAGGGAGGCTTCCAATTCAAAACGTCTTCCACCTTTCTAAGATCAACTGCTATTCGTCCGGCAGAGATGACATGATAGAGAAAAGAAACTTGGTCTAGCTAAACTCACATTTACTCAACTTAGCATACAACCGATTATCTTTAAGCTTATGTAGAACCAATCGTAGATGTTCTGTATGTTCCTCTTCATTCTGGAGAAAACTAGGATGTCATGGATAAAGACTACCACAAACTTATCCAAGTTTCCATGAATACCTTGTTCATCAAATAAATGAAGTAGGCAGGGGTAGTGGTCAATTCGAAAGACATGACCGTATGCTCATATATCCATAACGAGTGATGAAAGCGGTATTAGGAATGTCTATGATCAAATCTTCAACTGATGATATCCTAAGCGAAGATCAATCTTGGAGAACACACCTGGACCTCTAAGCTAATCAAATAGGTCATCGATCCTGGGGAGAGGGTATTTATTCTTGATGGTTGCCTCATTCAAGGCTTGATAATCTATACACATCATTTGGTTACCATCCTTCTTGGGTACGAATATTACTAGTGCACCCCATGGTGATGAACTAGGTCGGATATAACCCTTGTCTAACAACTCTTGCAATTGTTCCTTAAGTTTTGCTAGCTGACTAGCAGCCATTGTATATGGCCTTTTTGATATAGGAGCGATGTCAGGTACTAGTTCTATAACAAACTCGATGTCACAGTCAGGTGGCATACCTGGCAACTCTTCTGGAAAATATTTGGATATTCGCAAACAACTGGAATGCTCTCTATTGTGGTTCCATCAGGTTGATTGATTGTTCTTTTGACTACTGGTGATACTTCTGCAACGAATTCCACTTCATTTGCTTCCTTAGCAGTTAGACGAATGTCTTTTCTTGAACAGTCAATAATTCCATTGAATTTGATTAACCAATCCATCCCTAGAACGACATCTATCCCTTCAGGTTCCAAAACGATAAGGTTCGCAGAAAATTCTACACCCTTATTTTAATACTATAGTTAGGACATACATTCCTTGCTATCATTTCTCCTCTTGGGGAGCTAACAACCATTCTATGCTTCAAAAGAGATATAGGTAGATTGTATTTTGCCACATACTTAGTTGATATAAAAGAACGTGATTCTCCAAAATCAAATAACACTTAACGGGATTGGAGTTTGTAAGAGACATAACAATCATGACATCTGATGCATCCTGAGCTTCATGAACTGCCACATGGTTCACACGACCTCTAGCAACATTTTGCTTTGCTTGATGTTGCACTGAGCGACTAAAAGCTTCTTCTCGATGCGAGGGGTAGATGTCGATTTAGGTGGAATAGACGTTGATGATCCGACTACACCGTCCAAGAACGCTGCACCTTAGCGATCGATACACCAACTCCAGAAGTTGTTCGTGATCTTTCGGAGCACGATCAACCTAACCACGAGGGTATTTGTTCCTGCAAGCAATCGAAGAACGAGCAAGAACAAGATGAACAAGCAACTTAATTGCGAATATAGATGAAAAGCACAATCTGAAAACAGAAGTGGCGGGGTTCCGAAAACAAGTAATCGGGCGGTCTAGCCGACACGCACGTTTACAAGGCGAAGTAGCAAAAGCTAGATCTATTTTATCAAAACCCAAACCCTAGAAGAGGGTGCGGCTGTCTATTTCTGAGATAGAAGAGGAGAAGTTTCAGCCAAAACACTGGAAGCCGAATTGGACTCTCTTTAACAATTCTGGAAGCTCAGGAGGAATTTCGAGATGAGGCCAGATCCATCTGAAAGTAGATGAAATTATCTTTCCACCAAGTACTCATGGGCCCCGAGAATCTTTCAAAATCAACAGTTATGGCCTTTATCATTTGCTGCTGTCAGGAGGAGTGAATCTGAATTGAACTCGCCTCCACTTATATACTTGAGCTTGTGTGGTTCTTCTCCCTGGTTCCTAAGGACAGTAAAATCATCACAATAGTTAAATAGTAATCCATTCTTGTAAACATTTGTGGGCAGCCCTAGGAACAAGTTCACCTGATGATTAAGTTGGCGTGCTCGTGCTCGCATTATTGGTCCTTCTATCACCTGTTCAGCGTGTTGTGTGGTAGGAGGAATGTGTGTATCCATGGAAAGTATGTTCTCATCATTGAGCAAGTCAATGGTGTCCATGGGTTCAATAGCATAAGAGAAAGTTGGCGGCTTAGTCCTTTGGAATTCTCCAAGCTTGTCACGGGGTTGCTGTGGTGGTGCAAGGGTGGCGGCGAGGGGATTCTATTGCATTTGGGCCATTGTCTAGGTCACTCCTTGTAGAATCTGAGTTTACACTGCTAGAAGCTGCTCGAGGGAAGGTTGCGGCGGTGGAGGTGGATTGTCATTGCCTTGTCCATCACGAGGATTGCCATTAGTGTTGGTGCGGTTCCTTAGGTTCACCATCTGACATAGAGATGAGAAGATGAGGAGAAGGGGAGAAAGGTAGAACAACATCAACAAGAATGAACAAGATAAATAGAGATAGACTCCCAAACTAACTATTATATTATTATTATAAGGATGCATTCGTGAAGGAGCTTTTCACAATACATCACACACTCAGACAAAGATCCAAATCATTATATAGCACACCACCAAAATACACCAACTCAGTAACTAGCAACACAACCAACTCACTAATTAGCACACGGTTTTAACGACTCATAACATATAAAGGATAGCCTCCTAAATGACACATAACTCCACTGAAGCCTCAAGGTGTTGGTGCTGGGAAACAACAGGCCTGGAGATCGCGCGAGAATGCGGAGTCTCTTCCTCAAACTCAAAGTCAAAAGAAGAAGAGTCCCAACAGTCTGGATTATGGCGCTTCTTGTTGTGTAGCTCACACTGTGCCTGAGCTAGCTTGCCTCTAACATACTGCAGCTCCTCGGCGGTACGGTCCAGCTCATGACTCAGCTCCAAAGCAAGTTCAGTATGTTCTCCAAGCCTAGTAGTGCCTTCTGCAGGATGGGTTGAGCAGTGATGTTAGTGAAGCCATTGATGCGTTGAGAGTAGTGGAGAAACTGGGTGAAGATCACATCTTTTCTATGGCGGTGGCAGAGGACCAAGAGCTTGGCATGTGATGTCATGGATTCCAGCCTCGAAGGTAGCTCTTAGTGAGATGGCGTAGTGGATGCTTGTCACTTCATAGGCTCCATGCTCTGGTAGATCACCACTTCGACTTTCCACTCAAGAGTAGCATTGGCTTATTCAGTCTTTACTCCTACGTACTCAGGTGCCTTCTCGAATCCCAGACTATGGAGTATCTCCCAAAGTTTGGTAGGGAACCATCCTGCATGGCGTCCATCGGAGTGGTAGACGCAGGACCAACATAGAACATGGGGCGGCTTAGGTCTTGCGGTGGCCATGGCATGAGTTGGGGACAACGGTGGAGCGGCAGACCACCACCAAAACTCTTACGAGCAGTCTGACGGGTAGAGGCCATCTACAACATTTTGAAAGGGAAAGAAGAAGTCAATAACAGGGTTTAAATAGAATTAGCCAAGAAAAGCACAAGAAAGCCAAGGCATAGTTTTCGAAAATAGTTTTCTTTATCAAATTAATCCTTAAAACCCCTCAATTCAAACTAGACTCGCGTCCTACAATTAACACGACTTTGATACCACCTCTGTCACAACCGGTTTTACAAAGAAACAAAACTAGATGTAAAGCACATGTATGCTAGGATCAAGTTTCATATATGCAGCGGCTTCATCCATGTATCACACACAGTGCCATTATTACAACATTTTAAACAAAATAGATATACTCTAAAGTTTATAACTAAGCACACAAACTAAATGCAACGAAGCTCCCTAGCAATCTTCATCTTCATCGACGTAGTAGTCTGGTTCTTCTTCATTGTCTGAGCAGCATTTGATGTACATTTGGATGAAACTAGCAAGTGTGAGTACGTGTCATACTTCGCAAGTGTGGGAAAATAAATGACATGCATACTTAAATACAGGGACATACTATAACAGGTTAAATTTGCATAAATATCAACTATGCTAACGAAAGAGTGATAAAAGCAAACCTTTTTAGCTAGACGAATCATCACTAGACTTCCAACTCCTAAAAACCTCTCCACAGGTTTCCCAACTCCCTGAATCCCACATCAGGTTCCCAAACCAACCAACTAAACCAAACCCATCCATTTAATCATGTGAGGATCCAAGTCTCTCCTGACTGTGAGCAAGGTTGATATATCAAATTTTACACTCTGCAGAGGTTGTCTAGCTTTCCCTATGAGTCTTGAATTCCTTGTTACCGTGTCCGTGAAACACTTAACACACGCCCATGGTGTGTCGCCCGTAATATCACTCCAAGGACGTTACAACGTTTTATCCAGTATGTGGACACCCGCTAGGTTTCACCACCGTTCAAGTGGTTTTCATGACACTCAGAAGCCCCATTTTGCGCCTTGTAGTTTTTAGCAAGTTTCACCCTTCCCTTCCACTACACATCTCATATCACTAAACAAATGATCTAGCCTTAGCAGTCCCTAGACTTGCCTAGCCTTGGACTGGCAAATTACGACCTGCCCAGCCTTGGGCTGAACCCAAGTCGAGGTCGCCCATGATCAGTGCTCTTCCCGCGCCTAGTGGTCGCAGCGACGCTTGAGGCCTTGTTGGGACCGGGCTGCTCGAGCCTTAGAGCACGTTCGTAGAACTCTTCACCTGAGTTTTTATCTTCGTCCTCACCCAGCCACTTGGTTAGGCCCGGATAGCTGGCCGTTCGAGGCGACCAGCGTGCAATTCCCAACTGGCGAATCGAGTTTTGTTGTCTAATTTTATGTGACTTGGATTGCCAAGTCACACTACCAGCGCTCGCATGGACCTTAATTGTTGCTGTGGCAGTGATCTCCGTAACAGGCTCGGGTGCTGCTCGTGTTTCAGATAAGAGGCCCTCATACTCCGCAATGCTATTACTAATTGGAAAAAACATAATTGAACCATGTACCTCACGATGCATGGTCATGTGCTCGTTCGTGGTCGGTGGAAGCGTGTCTCACTTAGGGACCAGTACTGCGCCCGTGACACCTTGAAATCCTGCAAAGTAGGATAAAGATACCGACATAAACTGGCACTGCCTTGACCTCCCCCAGGTGGACCTTTCCTCCCTTGACACTACTGCAGAAACCCCCTTCACTGTCGGCTCCAAAACTCCGTTCACTACCGGTTTTGGAGCCGGTAGTGGGCAATAAGCAGTGATAGTCCTCGATGGACCAGCAGTGACATCCAAAGCATCACTGCCAGTTGAAACCTTTGGCCCACAGTGATTCGCTGGAATCACTGTCGGCAGAAGGTTTCAGCCGGTAGTTTTTTTCCTATCCTCCCTCCTGGTCATCCCTTTCTTTGTCCCCTCTATACTCCCTCACTCTCCTCGATCCTTCCGTCGCTCTCTCAATACATGCATAAAATGATACATATATTTACTGTAAATTAATAATAAAAGCACCTTATTAAAACATAGTAATGAATACATATTACAAGTAAGGCATCGACAAACACATACATATACATAATATTTCTCACAGGTCAACCCCTAAAAAGTTGGTCGAGTTGAGCCAGTCTACTATCCTTCTACCCCTCCCGCGATAAGGATCGTGTCTCCGCACTGATGACTAATAGCGTTCGTATGTCTAGGGACGTCGGGAAGCCGATGGTGGTGGAGCAGAGGACCCAGCCATGCCTGATTGACCGTAGCGTCGCCTATACTCCAGGCTCACCGGTGTGTCAAAGACATTGAAGTTTGATGCTTAAACGCCTCAACGGTTTAAGCCATCGGCCTCCTCCATAGCACACTGATGGGCCACCCTCTCGTCCTCCTTCTTCTGGGCACACTTATGGGACACTACTTCTTGCTCGTCCTTAGTGCACAACTGACGGGCCAGCCTCTCATCCTCCTCCTCCTAGGCATGCTTACGGGATGCTGCTTCTTGCTCCTCCGTAGTGCACAGCTGACGGGCCAGCCTCTCATCCTCCTCCTTGCATGCTTAGGGCCGCTGCTTCTTGCTCCTCCTTCCCATCATCGTTGGAAGGCCATTTTGTCGAAGAGTCATCCAACAATACCAACTTCACATCATACATAGTAATTCATATTATTCATTAATAAATAGTAATTAATTAGAATTCATTAATATTATGTCAATTGGCGAAATATAATAAGTTGTCAAGCCCCTTTGTAGCCTTCCTCCTTATCACATACTCTCTACTAGAAGGTATGGTGTCATCTGAAGGTCTCTCACGCATGGACGGCACGATCAGTTCATTAAACTCACCGTTTGGGTTGATAACATGATCCGAGAAGAACCCGGCCATCTGTTCTTGAAGGGTATGTATTTCTGTAGGTTGTTACATACTTGTGCGTAGTTTGGAGCACTGCGTTTGAAGAATCAAAAGAATTAGTCCTTGAACATGTGTAGAAATTGAAAAGAAGGAACTGATATGTTATTTCATACCTCTTGATCATTGAACTAACAACGTCTCCATCTGGGCTAAATGCATGCATGAAAGTAAGAACGCAAACACGTAGATATTGTTGTCGAGTGGCTGCCTCGTACACTTTAAGAGGAAAGGATTCGTCAATAGAATGAATTGAACATTTTTATTCAGTAGGAAATGCAAGACATGAATATGGATTGTGTACCAGAAAGTCAGCTTTTACATTGTATGGATTCTTGAATGGAAAGTGGATAACACTCTTTTTACGATATCTTGTGTACACCCTATACGTAAATATGAATACTAATTAACCTTAGATGCAATCATCAAGAAGATTAAATGATCGAGTTAACCTATTTAGTATATCGATGAGGTGTTGGTAAGTCATCTTATCTCTCTTTTGTGAGTCTAAGACAATGATCTTGCTCTGTGGATGATAAAAAGGATCCAATGAAAACTGCAGAATATGTCACCATAGCAAATTAGTACTAGAATCGAGTTGCCTATAAAATGAGGACATCCTAATACGAAAACACGTACTCATAGTTGTAAGGTAAGAGTATGAATTTCTTGTATTGGTGGTGAAGCAGACACTTTAATATGTAGTCCTCAATGAAGTCCGAATTACTCCTAACAAGTTTCTGGTTCACAAGCCCAAGATCGATGAATTCTACTTTCTTATCTAAGTCTTGTTCATATGCTTAGATCTCCATTCCACAAAAGAGAGAAGTTAGCTATGAAATTTCAAGGTACAAGATCATATAACGTGAATTATATGCATAAGTTACTTACAGAGTCCACGCTCTGACTATAGTCACATCGAGAGAATCTTCCTTGCACAGTTCATACAAGTGCAATAATTCGAACCAGAAGAAGTCGTCCCCGTTGAGGAAATATTCATTTCTGTATCTTACGGGGAATGCTAGAAAACCCTGCCTGGACTGCTCCAAGTACCACGATATAATCATCCCATTTGAGTTGTAAGGTTTCTTTTCATATTTGGTTTGACCAAAGGTTTGCTCAACTTAAACGGCCATGTAACATCCAACTTTGATATATCCACTCCCATAGTAAGTTGTGCTAGTTCCTCGGTTATTATTCTTGAATCAGTCAGGAAGTTTGCAATGCTTGGATGCTTAATGATTGGGTCTAGTTTGCTCTTACCCTGCTTCTTGTTGATGCGTTCATAGTCAGTCGACGACTTACTTGAAGCCGCCCCTGCCTGTTTCGCTTTGGCCATTTTCATGAAAAATTTAAAGGCATCTCCAGGCGCAACAGGCTTCGATGGAGGTGGTGGAGGAAGGAAATGAGACATGACACTGGCATTCACAATCTTTTTGGTTTCCTCAGTGGTGAGTGAATAGACATTCTTGGGTTCTGCCAATTTCTGACTTCTTAGATGATGTTGTTTGCTTGGATGTTGCAGAATCTGATCTTGTTTTCTGAACTGCTGGCTTCTTGAGCAATGGACTTCTTTGAGGCGATGGCTGAGGAGGTGGACTTGTTTTGGGAGATGGCTAAGGAGAGGGAGATGGCTGAGGAGGTGGACTTCTTCGAGGCGATAGCGGCCGGGGGTGTAGTGGAGAGTAGAGATTATCGGGAGTTATCCCTGGTGAAAACACTATGTAGACCTTCTCCCACACGATGAATATGTGCTCGTTCTCTCCTATAGTGTTCACTCCCTCCTCTACAGGGTAGTCCATCTCAACATGGCAATACTAGTCGAATGCCTTATCTACTTCAACCATGGCATAGCCCTCCGGTATCAGATATTCGTGCAAATGTTAATGGGAGCTGTAGGGATAAGCCACGTAGGAAGCCACCTTGATGGTAATGTTCCTAGCACCAAAGTGTAGTTCACACGGTATCCGTGCTGTGATGAGGTCCATAGCATTAGTGATGGAGTCAGCTCCTGGAACTCCCATGGACACATAGCGACTCCGCAATCACCGAGGCTGGAGCGCGCAACTATGAGACACTGTCAGCCATTCTTGTTTGCTCACAAAGGCGCCCCATTCACGCATGAGGGCTTGTCGTGCTGCTTGTGCTATTTCTTTTTTTTCTATATGTTCCCTCTCCTTTTTAGCGCTTGTTCAAGCATTTTCATCATCCTAGCTTGTTTTGCCTCTCGTTTTGTATCTTGCTCTACTTGGGATATCTTTTGACTCTTGTAACTATCGATGTCGCTTGGGAATCCATATTTCCAACCCTTCACCCCAAGGCCTCGTGTGCGACCACCGTGCTCTTTGTTTCCCAAGGCTAAGGTGAGATCGTTCCTATCCCTATCTGACTTGAAATAGCCTTGTGATGACTGCTCATGGGCTTCTGCAAGCTTTTTGGGAAGATCTTGCGTCACTTCTGGGTCTTTGGAGGTTGTAAAGGATAAGCTTCCATCAGATGAGTAAGAAGCACCCCTTCTAAGAAGGAAGTTTATCGATCGTTCGCTCTAGCCCTCTGTTTCAGGCGTGACACCCCTCTCTCACAGTTCATCTAGCTTTTGTTACCACTGCCCTTCTTTCCTCACGTACCCACGACTGCCGACTTTGTGGGGGGTACATGTTCTTCTTCGAGTTTCCTTTGTTCACCTCACCAACCTCTGTGCTTCTTCCAACAACTTGTACTCCGCAAAGGCTAGCCAATGATCTTTTAGTTGTGGTCATTTGCAGAAATCTGGCGTTGTACCTTTATGCACATATGTCTGTTCAGTGTCCCCTTCCTGTTCTTAAATAAAAGGCCCATAATCATTAGCGTCTTACGCTTAACTACTTCCATATATGTTTTTCAGGGAAGTCGAACTTCTCTAATATCTTGGGTTACAAGATGTCATTCTTGATCGAATCAGGAACCATGTGCGGGTCACCTCGTTCCCCAGTCCACAATCTGTAGCTGATGGGCATATGATCCTTAACAGCATTCCCACAGGCTGACTTGTATGGCCCCAGAACTCTCTAGTGTAGTTGGCTACCCTACTGGTGAGACCTCTGTGATCACAAAGCGCCCGTAGGCATTTTCGAGGGACCTCGGATATGATGCTGCTCCTAGGATTGCTCATTGTTGTGACCCTCTGGAGTATCAAACATCTACGAATAAGTGAAAAAACTATTGGAAACCTATATGATAATATATAGAACAGATGCATTCATCTACTTATAAATTACCTCATCGCCACCATAGGCATCTATTTGGTCTAGGTTGAGGTAGTTGCTCGGGCTACCTTCTTCAATTTTTGACGATGGCACTACATCTCCTTCTAGCACCTAGGCTAAATCGGCTGTTCATGATGCCATCCCTTCCTTGGAGTTCTACATACGATGACGACGAGCGGTTGATTATTCTACATATAAAGAGTAAAGGAAGGAGGGAGATAGAGATAAAACCAACTCTGGAGGGGGGAGGTTGTTGAAAGAGTGAGATAACCATGAAGGAGTCGATAGATAGAATGCATACACATATAATACTGTAAATAGGTACATTACGACCACATTTAACCAAAAAAAAGTCGCATCTTAGATAGCAAAATAGGCATAAAGGTATTGACAGTTGACATATTGATCTTACAAGTCACATCAACTTACATAACAAAATAATGATGATTACAACCAGAACTAGGATTATGACATCTTTACATGTGAAATCACACTTCTTATTTTCGAAGTTAGTCAATTTTAGCTTGGCTTGGATGACTTGATTGTTGTATGCTACAACAGCTTCATGTTTGGACTTATATACTTTGTAATATGCTCCTTTAAATCTATTAACTTGTGCATGACATTCCTCCCAACTAGAGAACACTCCACTTTGCCAACCATGATGAACAATATACCATGTCATAGCAGTCCTAAATTTCAGAGAATATGCAAAAAATGATATAATATAAACGACATTAACACCAAAGAATGTTCTTGGAAAAAACTATTAGGCATAATGGCTCTAGCAAATGGCCTTATTAGGACTTAAGTATTGATTACCTATTTGAAGAGGAAGTATTCTTCTCAAGTTAGCATTTATATGCCAGTCCTACTAGTTCAGAGAGCAGCTTATCTCAAGACGAGCTGAATGCCCTATCTGAGGTTGATCTCAAGAGTTTTCTTTTAGCTTAGAAGGTGCTATTTGAACTAGTAGGACTGGCACATAAATGCTGACTTGAGAAGAATGCTTCCACTCCGAATAGGTAATAGGTACTGTAGTCCTAGAAGTAATAAAGAAATACGGCCTCAAGCTATATCATCATTGCCACTATTTTATTGTATTTCAATAGAAATGTTTGCTTCTATGTAGAGAGTATTTACCTGAAAATGGTGTATAACAACTCAATATTAATGTAAAATCTAGAAACCTAGCAGCATTTGCATCAGATTATGGAGATAATTATCTCCTTCCATCATTTGCTCATCTAACAACGAACAACAGAAACTAACAAAAATCTATAGAATAGGCTCCAGCAGTAGGATCATAATCGCCCTTATACATGGCCCAATGTTCTCAGCTCGAATTGGCATCGGAGTGCTATTACATTAAAAAACTATAGAAAAGATCAATCTACTAGGAAATCAATCATCAAAATCTATGTACTGTGGCAGCATACGGTATTACTAGTGTGCAACAAAAACCATGCTTACAGAATTCATGAGCCAGAAATTCTAATTCTAAAACAACCTTGAAACAATCCAGACAACAAGGAGTCTATATTAAAAACACATTGTTTTAAGTTGGCTATATCCATACATGCTGAACTCTCTTTTGGACTAAATCAACCAATATATTGCATTGGTGATATGCATGTGTAATTACATTGCAATATCGATTTACATTGCCATATGATTGATTCTATTAAACACATGAACTCTCTTTACAATTAAATAAACCAATCTCTCTGTCCAACTGGCAATATCCACACATTATTTCTCTTTTCGAATATGTCAACGATGTACCGATGTTATACAATTTCATAGCACATCAACAAACTTGAAATATGAAAGATGATTCAATTACCGTAACAATCACCATAGGAACCCCCTCTCCTCTCCTCCTCTAATCCAACATTCCAAGCTAGTGTTGTCCTCACGATCGACCAGTTACCCCAACAATCACCACTGGAACCCCCTCGGAGCTCAAATCGGTCAAATGCAGGGCACAATTAAAGCTCAGAACAGTCGGTACCTGCAAGACGGCAAGGGTTTCGGTGGTGGGATGCGCGTGCTAGGCGTAGAGGAGGACGAGAATGGCACCGGGGTGGAGGACGGCGCTGGCGCCGAGGAGGAGGATGGTGAAGGTGCCGAGGAGGAGGACGATAGCTTCGAGGAGGACAGGGTCAGCGGGCACGGGCTCGTCAGTGCGTGCTCGTGATCTTCCGGTGGTGTGGGCTCCTCAACGTCGGGAGGCATTTCGACGGAGGGCACAGGGAGGAGGAAAAAAATTCAAAGTGTCAAAGAGTACAGGTCATTGAGTTATTTTATAAGGGAGAACTTTCACTACCGGCTTAATATGACCACCAGCAGTGAAATGGTATTTTCACTGCCGGCTCAAGAGGACTACCAGCAGTGAAACTACTTTCACTGTCAGCCAATAAGTCCACCGGCAGTGCTTTCACTGCAGACCCAATATGTCCAGCGGTAGTGAAACCCCTTTCGCTGCTGGTGTCGTGGTGTGCAAAAAATTTCTTTTAGCTTCACGCGCGTAGAGACTCGAACCCATGACCTGCACCAAGTTAGACCGAACAAACCACTGCGCTACTCACGTGATTATATTTATTAACATTCTGTTGACATAAAATCCTAATACATATTTATTTAAATTTGAATTTTCTATATACAAAAATTAAGTTTTGTATATACCTAAATTTCCTGGTTCAATTTTCTAATTCAATAAAAAATTAAAATAAATATGTTCATATATAAGTTTCTATATTGGGGTTTGCTAATTAATTAAAAAATATAATTGGAGCTTCCTATATATCTTAATTTTATTTCATTAAGAATTGAAAATAAATATGCTCATAACTATAGGTAATTCATTAAAATTAAAAAATAGTAATACATAGCAGTAGTGCTAATTTGTGCTATTGCTCAACAATCAATATGCTCAATAATAAAGACATCTTTCACCATAAACTACAAACTGAAGCTTCCATAACAAAAGTGAGGTATAATTGCATATAAAACAAATTCATACATAGTAATTAATACAATTTAGCTACTTTATCTTAACGATTTGCCCATCACTATGATCACGGCGTACATAGGGAGGTTCGTCGGTGTCTTCCATGAGACCTAGATCGACGTCCTCTCCAAAAGGAGGTAGCGTATCGAATTGATTAGTCTTCCTCATCAACAACATTCTCCATTCTGACAATCCATCGTTTTTCTTGAAGAGCCACGCGACGCTCCTCCTTGTTAACTGAGTTCGGGTCCTTTACATAGAAGACTTCTACATCACATGTAGAATGGTTCTTCTCTGTATCCAACAAGTTTTTGGTTCACTATAGTCATACCATACTTATCGATCTTTACATCCCCTAGGAGCCTGACCCATTGGCATCAGAAAAGAGAAACTTTTAACACTCCATAGTCGAGCTTTTAGATCTCCTCTACAAATTCGTAGTAGGTCTCCATATTCCCATTGCAGTCATAGGCATTTATACGGACACAACTATTTTGGTTGGCGCTCTTATTATCTTGAGCACTCGTATAAAATGTATAGCCACTAATGTCATATCCTTGGAATGTGAAGATTGTAGTTGACGGTCTGTGAGCCAACACAGTCAACTGAGCACACTCTATCGTCTTCTACATCACATGTCTATGTAACCAGGCACCAAAATGATCTCGGTGCTCTCACGTAATCCAAACATCAGACTTCCCTAGGTTTCTAGTGCATAGCATTTGCTGGTGTTCTTCGACATATGAGTCCACTACAACTAATTATTGCAAAACTGTGTAACGTGCTTGCATGAATCAAACGGGGTCGTTAGTGCAGAATGAGCTTGCACCTATTGTCCCTTTCCCCTGTAGCCTTCCCTCATGGTGAGATACAGGCACACCATTCGATTTGAGATTCATGCAGTCGACATAGAAATCAATGACCTTCTCGGTTCCTCAGCCCTCGACCATGTAGCCTTCTGGCCGATTTCAGTTACAAACATATTTCTTTAGACTCCCATGAACCTCTTGAATGAGTACATCTGATGCAGAAACATGGGGCCAAAAATTTATATCTCTTTCATAATGTGAACAATGAGATGCATCATGATATCAAAAAACGATGGAGGGAACAACGCCTCAAGTTAGGATAGAGTCTCAACCATGTTTTCCTACAGGTTATGTAACTTGGTTGGATTGATGGCCTTCTGTGATAGCGCGTTGAAGAACGAACACAACTTTATGATTGAGTTTTGGACCTTCGGCGGCAGAATACTTCTAATTGCAATTGGAAGCATCTCTGTCATCATCACATGACAATCATGAGACTTTGTGCCAGTTAATTTCAAATATTTCATGTTTACTAGTCTCTATATGTTGGCGGAGTAACCGCATGGAACTTCGATTTATTTCATGCAAGCATTTGCACATTGCAATTTTTTTCGCCTTGCTCAGACTGTAGCTAGCGAGACCAAGATATTATCGTCTTCTTCCATATCCTTAGGATGTAGATCTTATCTGAGTTTTAAACAATTCAAGTCCTTTCGTGCTTGGAGTGTATCCTTTTTTTGCTAGGTATGTCTAGTAACATACCAATTAACCTATCACATACGTTCTTCTCAATGTGCATGACATCGATTGCGTGTCGATCTACCAAATCTGGCCAATAAGCTAAGTCATAAAAAACAGATTTGTTTTTGAACATAGGAGCTTTTAGATTAGATTTCCAAACCGGTGTACTGCCGCATCCCTTTCCAAGGATAGCCCTAAGTCCCTTTACTATCTCATATACCTGCCTCCTAGTGCGATGCTTAGAAGGTGATCGAGTCTCAACTTTTCCATCAAAAGTTCTCTTGTTGCTGCGGTATGGATGATCCTTGTGAAGAAATTAATGATGACTTAGCTACACTATTTTTTGGCTATTTTTCGGCCACAAGCTCTCTGTTTCATCCAAATAAATGCATGCATAGTAGCCTTTAACAGTCTGGCTTGTAGGTTGCCAAGGGCTAGCCAATCCTGGATTATTACGAACAACATTGCACGTAGGGTGAAGTTCTCTCATTTGTATGCATCTCATACCTGCACACTATCGTTTCATAGTATTACAAGATCTTCCATTTGATAGGGCAGGGGCTGGTCCTGACCTTTCGGTGAGAGGGGGTAACTCGATTTGGGGTGGATTCGACGTTGTGTTGCCCGACTACAACGACCAACATGAACGCTGCGCCATAGCGACAGTTACACCGACTTCGATTGTTGCTGTTCTTGCCGTGCCAAGAACAACCTTGAACCTGCTAGCAAATCGAAGAACAAGCAAGAACAAGTTGACAAGCAAACAGTGCACAGACCTTGCAAAGGATGAAATCGATACACACAAAGTTGGGGTTCTGAATCGAGTAAAACAGGTGGTCTAGCCGACACACGTGTTTACAAGGAAGAAGCTGAAGCTATGTTGCATCTAAACAAAACCCAACTTTCTTCCTGGTGGCTGCTGGTGCTATTTATACATAGGAGGCAGCCAGGAGGCGTGGGGGGGGGGGGACAAACCCTAACTTAGAATGGGCCCCTAGTGGGCTCTACGGGATACAAGGACCAAGGCTCATGGCTGGAGGTCCGAATGTTCTTTCACCGATTCTGAGCAGCTCTGGTGGAGACTGATGCTGGTGTTGGATCCATATGAAAGTAGATGATGAGATCTTTCCAACAAGTGCTCATGGGCCCCAATCACCTTCCGGAGCAGAGAATTATGGACAAATCAAAATGGTGATGCTTGGAGGTCCGAACGTGCAGTCTGGAGGTCAGAATGTTTTTTCGCCGATTCTGAGCAGCTCTGATGGAATGTGATACTGGTGTTGGATCCATATGAAAGTAGATGATGACATCTTTCCAACAAGTGCTCATGGGCCCCAATCACCTTCCGGAGCAGAGAATTATGGACAAATCAAAATGGTGATGCCTGGAGGTCCGAACGTGCAGTCTGGACGTTTTGTCCGATCATCTTCTTGTTACACCAACATCCACCTGATGGTTACCTTGGTTACTCTTGTGTCCAGCTGGTTCGTCTCCTAAGTTTTTAAGCATAAGAAAATCATCACAAGGCTTTAGTAGTACCCCATTCGAAGAGGAACTTGTTTGGACAGCAAGGAACGACTTTACCTGATAATTGATTCAGCGTGCTCGAGCTCGAGTCATTGGTCCCTACTGTGCAATAGGCATGGTTGTATCAATGGAAGGGATGTCCTCATCATCCTCCCCTTCTTGCATTGGAGTCGTCCTCAACTCAAGTTCATCCTCTTCTCCCATGTATGGCCATAAATCTGCAACGTTAAAGGTGGAGCTAACCCCAAAATCTGCAGGCAGCTCAAGCTTGTATGCATTTTCATTAATTCTTTCTAGCACTTTGAATGGTCCATCAGCTCTAGGAAGCAACTTAGACTTTCTCAAATTAGGGAACCTATCCTTTCTCAAATGCAACCAAACCAAATCACCCGGTTCAAAAGTGACATGTTTCTTTCCTTTGCTACTAGCAAGTTTATACTTAGCATTCATGCACTCTATGTTCTTTCTAGTGGTCTCATGCAATTTTATAATTAATTCAGCATGTCGTTTAGCATCAAAATTCACCCTCTCCGAGGTTGGAAGAGGCAAAAGTTCAATAGGAGCACGAGGCACAACCCCATAAACAATCTCAAAAGGGCATTTCTTAGTAGTAGAATGCTGTGAACGATTATAAGCAAACTCAACATGAGGCAAGCACTCTTCCCACATTTTTATATTCGTTTTCAAAACAGCCATAAACATGATAGACAAAGTTCTATTCACAACCTGGGTTTGCCTATCAGTTTGGGGATGACAAGTAGTGAAAAATAAAAGCTTAGTCCCCAACTTAGCCCACAAAGTTCTACAAAAATGACTAAGAAATTTTGCATCACGATCCGAAACAATGGTATTTGGCACACCATGCAAACGAATAATCTCCCGAAAGAACAAATTAGCAACATGTGTAGCATCATCACTCTTATGACATGGTATGAAATGTGCCATCTTAAAAAATATGTGCCCTCTCCATTTGTGCGCTTAGCACTCGCTGCACTACAAGGCTTTCATAGCGCTCTGCATCTTCGGTCGTGCTCTACATCTTGGTGGCGCACATCATCTTCCCCTGCATTGTTAGCTGCAAGCAAAGTATATGTTTCTTCATCTAAATCACTAGCAAAGGAATACCCACCATCCGCTTGCACAACCAGAACATGTGTGCTTGGGTAGTCCTTGCGCACATGACCATAGCCCTTGCAGCGTAGGCACTAAATGTCCCTTGTGCGTCCCGATGACGCCACTGAGGACGAACTCTTAGCAGGCGTGGCTGTTGCCCCTCTTGTTGGTTCAGTTGGACATGGTGCAGAATTTGTTGTGGAGGGACGCGGCTTGCTTGAGGAGGATGGTGCAGCTGCTCGAGTCGATGTTGCAGCAGCGATGAAAGGTGTCCAAGAGCTAGCACGACCTGCAGGAATGTTAGTTCTCATGGTAGCTCATCGTCCCTGCACTTCTCTTTCAGTGTTGCAAGCAAGATGAAACAAACGAGTGACTGAATTATATTCTTTATAAGCTAATGAATCTCCCGGTTCAGCCCACCCATAAATCTGGCCATAGCAGCGTCCTCATTCTCCTCTAAACCACAACGAAGCATGTCCATTTGCAGCTCTTGATAATACTCTCCTACAGATTTAGTGCCTTGTCTTAGTTGCTGCAATTTATGTAATAAATCACATGCATGATATGAAGGAACAAATCTAGCCCGCATGACTCGTTTCAAGGCTTCCCAAGTTTGTGGGATATTATTTGGGTTCTTACGATGGTACTTACTCCACCAAACAGAAGCGAAATCAGTAAACTCACTAGTGGCAGCCCTAACACGTTTTTCCTCAGGAAATTCATGGCAAGTAAATTTTTGATTAGTAGCTAATTCCCAAGTGAGGTATGTGTCAGGATTATACTTTCCATCAAAAGAGGGTATGGTAAACTTGATCTTGCCGAAAGAGTCATCAGCACGTACCTCTCGTCGTGGTTGGTGAGCGCCTGTACGATGGCGGTTGCGGCGTTGTTGCCTGCGTTGATTACCATTTACCTCCTCATCAATCTCAATGTCCGCAGAATATTCTACGTCATCCTCACCCGCGACGCTGCCCACGGTGTTGTGGTTGTTGCTGTTGCTTGGTCCTGAACCATCACGACCATTCTTGTCCATCCTCTCCAATCGATCTATGATACCTGCAAGAGAAATGTTAACAGCGCCAAAGAGCTCTCCAACAAGGCCAGCTTGGTGTTGGTGTCAATCTGAGCCGTCTCCAATTGGCCAAGGCGTTCATTGGTGACCCGGACATCCTCATCAAGGTGTTCAACATGCACCCTCACTGGGCGTTCAAAGTGTTGTATGATGCCTCTCGTACGCGGTGAATGTTGAGATGTATAATCCGCATCTCCTGACATGGTTAGTATGCAACAAAGAATTCACAAGAAATTAAGCCTATCAACTAGTGGAACTAGGTGACATCACTCCATCTCTCCCTCAGACTTGTACAACCAAGTTCTTACATGTTCTTTCTCACCACGCTTTTGCAGATGGTGTTGGCAGCCGGCAAGAACAACAACAAAAGGTGGCAGAAAGCACAAACCTGTGACGTTGTAGATAAATTTGTGGAGCTATAGGTGGCTGCAAGAAAATTCAAGGTACAGCTGGAACCACGTTAGTCGATGCAAATTGAATAAACGTTCAACGATGGTACCGTGCTGGTCCTAGGCTAACCTGTGCTAGAGACGCGAGCCTAAACACAAGCGTTGTCACACATAAAAGTAACCAAGGAGTACAAGGAACATAAAAGTAACCAAGGAGTACAAGGAAAATAGCAGCAAGAACCCCTTCTTTCTTTTCTCCTCTTTTTCTTTTCCTTTTCCCTCTTTTTTTCTGATTTTTTTCTTTCTTTTTTTTCGTTTTTGCACAACTAGCTCAAATCTGAAAACTTTTCACAAGGATATCAGAAAGTCATTACATATAAACACTTTTTTTTTCTCTCTTTCTCTCGAAAGTAAGAATACTCAGTTCTGAACAAAGAGAGAGTGTTTGGTTCGGTGTCTTGGTATGTTTGGATCTGTCCACAAGTTAGAACAACCAAAAGAGTAGCCCAATGGATCTGCTATTTGGGTGGCTGTTCGGACCGATTTGAAAAACTAAGAACGAATAGGTGTTTGTGGTGGTAGCGGAGGTGTATATGAGGGAAAACATGGCGGCGGTTCTGGTGGTGGTGGTGGTGGTGGTGTTGGAGGTGGATCTGGTTGTAATGATGGTGACCAAAACGTGAGCAGAACTCGAAACTCTAATGGATTAGACAATAAGAACTAGCAACTTGACCAACCGATGCAACTGAAAACTCAACAAGCAAGAACTAAGCAGAACAGCAAAGGCTAAAATTTGTTTTTGGGATTTCGGTTCTAACCTATTTTTGGAATTTTTTGACTGTAGTTAAAGTAAAGAATGGGTAAAACTCTCACCGATTAACCTTGCTCTGATTACCACATGATAAGGCAGGGGCAGGTCCTGACCTTTCGATGAGAGGGGATAACTCGATTTGGGGTGGATTCGACGTTGTGCTGCCCGACTGCAATGACCAACAGGGGCGCTGCGCCTTAGCGATAGTTACACTGACTTCGATTTGTTGCTGTTTTTGCCGTGCCAAAAACAACCTTGAACCTGCTAGCAAATCGAAGAACAAGCAAGAACAAGTTGACAAGCAAACAGTGCACAGACCTTACCAAGGATGAAATGATACACACGAAGTTGGGGTTCTGAATCGAGTAAAACAGGTGGTCTAGCCGACACACGCGTTTACAAGGAAGAAGCTGAAGCTATCTTGCATCTAAACAAAACCCAACCCCTTCTTGGTGGCTGCTGATGCTCTTTATACATAGGAGGCAGCCAGGAGGCGTTGGGGGGGGAGGGACAAACCCTAACTTAGAATGGGCCCCAAGTGGGCTCTACGGGATACAAGGACCAAGGCCCTTGGCTGGAGGTCCGAATGTTCTTTCGCCGATTCTGAGCAGCTCTGATGGAGTCTGATGCTGGTGTTGGATCCATATGAAAGTAGATGATGAGATCTTTCCAACAAGTGCTCATGGGCCCCAATCACCTTCTGGAGCAGAGAATTATGGACAAATCAAAATGGTGATGCATGGAGGTCCGAATGTGCAGTCTGGAGGTCCGAATGTTCTTTCGCCGATTCTGAGCAGCCCTGATGGAATGTGATGCTGGTGTTGGATCCATATGAAAGTAGATGATGACATCTTTCCAACAAGTGCTCATGGGCCCCAATCACCTTCCGGAGCAGAGAATTATGGACAAATCAAAATGGTGATGCCTGGAGGTCCGAACGTGCAGTCTGGACGTTTTGTCCGATCATCTTCTTGTTACACCAACATCCACCTGATGGTTACCTTGGTTACTCTTGTGTCCAGCTGGTTCGTCTCCCAAGTTTTTAAGCATAAGAAAATCATCACAAGGCTTTAGTAGTACCCCATTCGGAGAGGAACTTGTTTGGACAGCAAGGAACGACTTTACCTGATAATTGATTCGGTGTGCTCGAGCTCGAGTCATTGGTCCCTGCTGTGCAATAGGTATGGTTGTATCAATGGAAGGGATGTCCTCATCACCATTAATGGTTTTAGGTAGACATTAATATCGTTGCCAGTTTACCTTGGCACTGGTATCAGCACCGGCATCATAATGTACTTCCGCTTCACACACAACCAAGGTGAGGAAGGTTGTAAATACGTAAAGTCACAGGCTCTTGTGCTATGACTATTGCTCATATTGCCGAATGGGTACATCTGATGCAGAAATACGCGGCCAAGAATCTGTATATTTTTCACAATGTGAACAATGAGATGCATCATGATATCAAAAAATGATGGAGGGAACAACGCCTCAAGCTTGGATAGAGTCTTGACCACGTCTTCTCTTCCTGCAGGTTATCTAGCTTGGTCGGATCGATGGCCTTCTGTGATATCACGTTGAAGAACGAACACAACTTTATGATTGAGTTTTGGACTTTCGGCGACAGAATTCTTCTAATTGCAATTGCAAGTATTTGTGTCATCATCACATGACAATTATGAGACTTCGTGCCAGTTAATTTCAAATATTTCATGTTTACTAGTCTCTTTATATTGGCAGAGTAACCGGATGGAACTTCGATTATTCCATGCAAGAATTTGCACATTGCAATTTTCTTCGCCTTGCTCAAACTGTAGCTAGCGAGATCGAGATATTTGTTGCCTTCTTCCATATCCTTAGGGTATACATCCTATTTGAGTTTTAAACATTTTAGGTCCTTTCATGCTTGGAGTGTATCTTTTCTTTTGCTAGGTATTTCTAGTAACATACCGATCAAGCTATCACACACGTTCTCAATGTGCAAGACATCGATTGCGTGTCGAACTACTAAATCCGGCCAATAAGCTAAGTAATAAAAAATAGATTTCTTTTTTAACATAAGAGCTCTTAGATTAGATTTCTGAACCGGTGAACTGTCGCGTCCCTTTCCAAGGATAGCCCTAAGTCTCTTTACTATCTCATATACCTGTCTCCTAGTGCGATGCTTAGGAGGTGATCAAGTCTCAACTTTTCCATCAAAAGTTCTCCTGTTGCTACAGTACGGATGATCCTTGTGAAGAAATTAATGATGACTTAGGTACACTATTTTTTAGCTATTTTTCAGCCACAAGCTCTCTGTTTCATCCAAACAAATGCATGCATAGTAGCCTTTGACAGTCTGGCTCGATAGGTTGTCAAGGGCTAGCCAATCCTGGATTGTTACAAACAGCATTGCACGTAGGGTGCAGTTCTCTCAATTTTATGCATCCCATACCTGCACACCATCGTTCCACACTATTACAAGATCTTTCATTAATGATTTTAGGTAGACATTAATATCGTTACCAGTTTACCTCCGCATTGGTATCAGCACCGGCATCATAATGTACTTCCACTTCACACACAACCAAGGAGGATGGTTGTAGATACATAAAGTCATCGGCCAAGTGCTATGACTATTGCTCATATTGTTGAATGGATTCAATCCATCCGTACTCAACCCAAATCTTATGGTCCACTCACATCTTCTGCAAAGGGTTCCTTGTATTTCTTATCGATGTTTCTCCACTGCATAGAATCAGCAAGGTGTCTTAGCATTCCATCATCCTTGCGCTCCTCGATGTGCTATCGCATCAATTCAGCATGCCTTTGTTCACGAATAAACGCTCCAAATGAGGACTATAGGAAAATACCACATTACCTTGATGCGAGACCTTTTATTCTTCCCTTCACCATCGATATCATCACGGTCACACTTGTACCGTGATGCACCACAGATGAGACACGCTTCTCCATGATACAACATGTAATCGTTTGGACATGCATGTATTTTCTGCACTTTCAACCCCAATGGGTACACAACCTGCTTGGCTTGGTACATGTTTTCTTGTAAAACATTTCCCTTTGGAAGAAATTTCTGCAAGAACAGTAATAACTCTGTAAAGTTTGTATCAGATCACCTGTTGTTTGCCTTCAATTGTAGCAGTGAAAGCACGGTGCACAACTTTGTGTGCTCCTTCTCATAGCCTGAGAACAACTGTGTTTTAGAGTTCTCTACCATACGTTGGACTTTTGAAAGTCTCTTTCAATGGTGAAGTTCCCCTCCCCATCACGCAACATCTGCTCCAGGTCATCGGCATCGGTGTTGGAGTCAATGTTGGCCAACATGTTTCCTAGATCATCATCAACCAACGTATCTCCGACAGGTGGCATACCGTTGTGTTCGTCAGCCAGCATATCAATACGATCTCAGCTTCTCTGCCAATGTATTGCCCTTCTTGTACGATCTCAGCTTCACCGTGCTCGATCTAACGAGTATAGCTAGGCATAAAGCCTCTTGGCATCAAGTGGGAATGTATCTACTAGGTGGTGAAAAACTGCTTTTTGTTCTCATAATCGACGCATGGACAGCACATGTATTGAGACTATGTATTTAACTTGTGCGCCACGGGTTGTACCAGGAAATAATCCACGCCGTTCTTGTACTCTGCTCTCACACGGCTCGCATCGTACATCCATCTTCTGTCCATCTACAATTATATCATTATTGTAAATCCAAATTCATAACATCTAGATGATTTTACGATCACTAACGAATAAATTACCTTGTCCTCTCCTACCGACAATTGGCCTGGGTTGGAGGAGCCGATGAATATTTGTTGGTGTCATCCCTAGAATTTATTTTTATTTAACCCCTTATTTATGACTCATTAAGGAAACATGAAAAATAAATACGCTCATACGTAAAGTTTCTATATTGGAACTTGCTAATTAAATAAATATCAAAAATACAATTAGATCTTGCTACATACCTAAATATCATGGCAAAATTTTATAATTCATTAAAAATCAAAATAAGGGATAATATCAATTTGGTTTTTAAGGTAATATTTTGAGTTAAAATGCTAAATATAGGATTTAACTTGGGAATTTCAACTTACTTGAGCTCAAGAGGCTCCTAGAAGCTTGCTTATTGTTTAGGAAAAATCCATGGTTCACTTGCCCAAACAATGAAGAAAATGCAAATGAGCAAATGGAGAGGAAAGAAGATATTTTGTTTGGATAGCTATAGAGAGCTCATCCGGACCTTCTTCTTGACCAAAAATGAGCTTGAGTGGTAGGGAAATCAAAGGGGGAGAAGGAATGAAATGGGTGCTGCCATGTGAGAGTTTGTGAGGGGGAGAGAAAGTTCTGATCGAATTGTCTATTAGTTCAAGCTTGGAGAAGGTGAGGAAGCGGGGCATCACTACCGGCTCATTTAACCAACCGGTTGGTGGACTAAGCCTGCAGTGATAAGGGAGTAGGGCAGGCTCAACCCATGGATCGGCAATGATGACACTTATCATTGTCGGTTCATAAGCCACGATGGCTGATTCTTCCCCCGTGGCTTACAAACCGGCAATGATGCCACATCATTACGTGCCCATTACGAACCGGCATTAATGGGCCAGCATATAAGCGTAGTTTTGTAGTAGTGTTATGTCCATCCAATTGAGGAGGAAATCCTTTCTGCCATCAAGCTCTCACCGTAGGAGATGGCACTAGAGTTGGATGGCTTTACCAGGCATTTCTTCATGGCTTTCACTCATCTAGTCTTCATCTCCTAAACTTGGCAAACATTATGCTTCTGCCAAAGAAAGTAGGTGTTGATGCCATTACTGTGTTTAGTTCGATTAGTCTGATTCACTCAGTTGCCAAGCTTGCCTCCAAAATTCTTGCTCTCAAGCTCTCACTCCTCCTTGACTCTTTGGTATCTAAATGCCATAGTGCCTTCATCAAACAACAATGCATCCACAACAACTACATTACTACATGAAGTGTGGCTAGGGAACTTCATAGAAGTCACACTCCGACCCTCCTCTTCAAGCTAGACATTTCCAAAGCTTTTGATTATGTACGTTTGGACTACCTGCATGATCTTCTCTCCAAGATGGGTGTTGGCTGTTAAGTTACCGAACAACAGAGGAGACCTTCAGTTAAGAGGGAGAGCTGAAGGCTTCGTAACGCGACACGTGTTTATGGTAGTTATCTAGTCTCATTAGTTTGTCCCTTCCGTTACAGTGCCGGCCTATTTATAGCCTTACTCAACCACTCCATGCCATAATTTACAGTATTGGCCCCATAACTGCCACATTCTCGGCATATTCGAGGGCATTTTGGTACAATCCCAAATACATTAGTACATTTACAACTATACCCACTATGCGGGCTTCGGCGGACACCGCACCTTTGCATAAGCCCCCTGACGGTCAATCACAGACAGGGGCCTTCGATGCACCTTCGACTCGCTTTGACGGCCAATCCGAAGGCCCGCCAAAGGCTTCGCCTGTGATGATACTCGGTGTCGCGAGTTGACCTGTAGTCTCTGTCCGAAGGCCTACCAAAGGCTTCGCCAGCGCTTCTTGAAACACAACTGCATTACTCGTCAGTAAATGGTCACTATTGGTCTTCGACTCATCATCCGAAGGGGCACGTGAGACCATTCTCCAATAGTAGCCCCCTACAGGTAAGGTTCACCATTGATGGGCCGAACCTTTGAATACAATGGTATGACCGAACGCCGTCCCCTTTGGTCCGTCGAAGGACTCATTTTACCTTTTAGCGCATAGTCCCCTCTGGTTGTTCGAATGTTCCTTTCTTTTTTTTGATGACCATTCTGTCCCCACACAATGGTTTGGATTCGACAACTCTAAATGCCTTCACCACATGCTCAACCATCTTTTATGGAAACGGTTCAATTTCCTACATGCCTCGTTATATCCGCCGTTGGCCTTACTTTTTACCGCTATAAATACGCTCTACCCGGCTCCTTAATCTTTACCGCTTAAATTTGCTGAAGCTCTAGCTCTCGTACGAAGACTCCCGTGTCCACATCTCCTTCCGAAGCCTAGTGAGACTCCATGGCTCCAAGAGGCAAAACAAAAAACCTGAAGACGTACTGGATTGGAATATCTAAAGTTGATGATGAAGTCCTGGCTGGACTAATTAAAGAGGGTTTGATTAGTGATGTTTCGAAGGTTCGACTCCCAAAGGCTAGGAGACTCCGAAGCCCGAAGATGACGAAGCCATTGTTTTCGTGGACTACTTTCGAGCGGGGCTTTGCTCCCCTTGTGATGAGATGGTTGCGAAGGTTCTGAAGCTGTTCGAAATCTACCTCCACCAGCTGACGCTGAACGCCATTGTTCGGCTCAGCCTCTTCACTTGGGCGGTGCGTTCGAAAGGAGCAAAGGAATTGTCCAGTGCTTTCACCGCAGCCCACAAACTCCATCACCAACCGAAGCCAGTCTTCGCGTCGAGTGTGCAAAGCGAAGCCCATTATGGCTGTTTGAGCTTCACTTATCATAGCCTGGCCACGCCAGTCATGGCATACGAAAACAAATGGTCGAAGGACTGGACACAATGGTGGTTCTACCACAAGGTGGACCGAGAGGGGTATCTCGTGTCCAAGTGCGAAGAGGTGAAGGGGCACCGTGCCCCAGATGCTGAAGGCCTCCCAAAGGGAGGCATTCGAGGCCATCACCAGGTGCGCGAAGCACCTAAGCACGCGTGATCTCATACAAGAGTTCGTGGCGTCTGGGGTGTGGCCCCTCAGCCGGGGCTGGACCATCCCGACCTTTGGTGATAAAGGGCCGGAGGGACTGTGCTGTCCTCATCCTTACTTCAAAGGTTTTACATGTATTATTTTTTATCATGTTCTTAACCTCACTTCGGCTCTGTCCTTTCCTTACATTATTTTCTTTGGGGTAGACTTGACGGTGAGTGAAGTGGGGACTAGAGCGATGCTTCTTCTTGGGAAATTTACCCAAGGCGAAGCCTAGGTCTGCGCCGACCAGGGGCTTGTTCGACGACTAAGCCACTTAGACAAGCACCTCCGAAGGGCACACAGGACCATGTCGCCTCCTCGCCGGAGCTTGTTTTTTGTGTGCGCGTGGACCTTGCCACGCTAATACTCAGTGATGAGGAGGACGAGCCTTCAGATCCACTCGTTACTGCCAAACCAGTGGAAAGGGAAGCCGAGGAGCCTGAAGGAGCAAAAAATGTTGAAGAAGTCAGAGCTGAGTCGCCCTCTACCTCTTCATCTTTGAGTTCTTCTTCTAAGGATAGTTCGTCCGAAGGCCACAGAGCCACAGGTACTGAAGAGAACACTTCGCCGCGCTTGCCCCACCGTGGTGGTAAGGGTCTCATGAGTCACAGCGGCTTGCTCGATGCAAAGGCCATCGACGTCGAAGCCTTAAAGCTTTGTTCGTTTGAGCCAAGCTTGGGGGAGGTGAATGACATAAAGAAGATTTTTAACAACTTCATTCTCCCCAAACTTGAGATTTTGCTGGCGCTGAAGCCCACTGCTGAGCTTATCGACGCCTCCGACGTGGCGATATTGCAGGAAATTTTGTATTGTTATTCAGATTTTCTTCGCATACCTGTTCTCATACTACCGCGATATCACAGGATATGCTTATTTTGCATGCTCAGCGCAAGCATGCGGAGCTTTCAGAGGCCCGCGCAAAAAATGCGGAGGTGCAAAGGGCACTTTATGAAGCACGGGAGGAAGAAGGCCGAAGGCCAAAAGAGGGAGTTCGCGCAGCGAGCAAAGGAGGCTAATCTTCTCTCACAACAGCTTGAAAAAGAAGTGAGCTCCCTTCGCTCGTGCAAACAAAGCGCAGAAAAAGTCACTTCCCTTCGAAAGAATCTAATGGTGTCTGAAGCCCACGTCTCGGAGCTGCAAGCCCTCTGCGATGCTGATAAAGCTAAAGCGCAATGGCTGTGCGAAGAACTAGAGAAGGCGAGGGAGATATCCAACAATGCCCTTATTTTGCTAGAGGAACTCGAGCCGAAGGTTGTCGCAGCTTGTGAAGCAATTAGCAAGACTTTTGAGGAAATTTGTGCTTCGGCCACGCCTCCACCGCTTAACCATGTTGGGCTGGGTGGCCTTCTTGGATGAGTTTGCGATACCAGCAGCAGCCTTATTCCTGCGGCCCAGTTGTACGGCGACTTCTGTGCCATGGTCTCAGCCAGGAGTTCAATTCAGTCAATTGAGATGACTGGCTGTGACCATCACACTGCACTTCAAAAATCAACTTTCTGCTACCCTTCGGACATGTCGACTTCAGCTATGACGAAGGCAACCAAGGCCACCGCGCGATCATTCACTACCAATTACTGGTGTAAACGTGGTCGCGAGCTTGCCCTCAGGGAGGCGGAAATCAACCGTCAACGAGTACGTTTTTTATCTATGCTTTTGTGATGTTTGCCACCTGTGTATTCATGGACTTTTTGTTTTGCAGGCAAAGGCGAAGGAGGACCCCTCTTCTGACACAGCTTCTACCGCACCAGCCTCACAAGCTAAGACCAAGGTGACCGAAGACAAGGAGCAGGTCTGAGGGTTGTTTGAAGTGTTTTTTGGGATTTTGAACATTCGGTTACCAACTGCAATGTTTTGTAATATATACGCTTTTATTTCTCGTTAAATGTTTTGACTGCCTTCGTTCCCTGATGAAGGGTTGCCCCCATGAGGGAAAGAGTACAACACCGGTACATTGTTTTGATTGAAATGCATAATTTTAAATTACACAAATGCTGAATTATTGTGTGCACTCTACCCACCAATGCGAAAACACGTTTTTTATCACTACAGATAAAACTTGGGAATGTTATCGGCGTACCAAGTGTGTAGAAGCTCTTCCCCTTCGACAGTAGCTAGGTGATAAGACCCAGGCCTCAACGACCTCTTTACTAAGAAAGGTCCGTCCCATCTAGTCTGCAATTTTCCCACAGATGAAGTATTGATAATCCTTTGCAGTACCAAGTCTCCAGGGACAAAAACCTTCAGGGGTACCTCCTTGTCTCTCCATCTCTTAGTTTCCTCCTGGTATCTTGTCAGGTTTTCGACGGCCTACATTCTCACCTCCTCCAGTGCATCTTTCGATATCGAATCTTCATTTTGGGCTAACTCGGCCATGACTTGAAATGATTTATTTTTACATTCCTCTGGAGTCATTGCCTCTTCACCGAAGAGCAAACGAAAAGGCTTGAATCTTGTCAGTCTTGTTACCGTTGTTCTTACTGACCACAGGACCTTTGGTAGCTCTTCCACCCACTTTCCTTTTGGCAGACCTTGTAGATGTCTTGCGACACTGGTTAAGATGATGTTGTTTGCCCTTTCCATTGTGGGAGCTTGTACAAGTCGGCTCCCACCTTGTAGACGTCTTGTGACACAACTCCATTTGAATGTGGGTGATACACAGATGTGAAGTGGACTTTAATTCCCAGGACTTCATAGAATTATCGGAACCATTCGCTGTCAAATTGCATGCCATTATCAACAGTCACTTCGCGAGGGACGCCAAAGTGGCAGATGATATTTTGCCACAAGAATTTTTGGATATTTTTTATGTTATGTTTACCAGCGGCATCGCCTCCACCCATTTGGAGAAGTACTCTACTGTGACAATAGCATTACGCAAGTTTCTCGGAGCAGCTGGTAATTGTCCGATAATGTTAATTCCCCATCCATTAATGGCCAGATGGGTGGTATGAGTTGTGTCTTTGTCGTAGGCATGTTTGAACCCTTTGCCAAATACTGGTACTTCACACAGCTTTGGACTACGTACTTCGCATCAGAGATCACCTTTGGCCAAAAGAATCCTTGTCTGAATGCTTTCCCGACGAGGGCTCGAGTGTCAATATGTGAGCCACACAGTCCTACATGTATTTCTCTCAACAAGTTTTGCTCCTCTGCTTGGGATATGCATCGCAGCATCGGTGCACAAACTCCCATCTTGTACAAGTTGGCTCCCACAATTTTGTAGTTTCTGGCTCTCTGTGCCATACGTTTCGCCTTGACATTATCTTCAGGCTCGTAATAGCCGCGAAGGTAGGCCATTATAGGGGAGTGCCATTCTTCTCTCTCAATTATTATCTACCGAGCATGCCGTCTGCATGGGGGCCTCGACAGCTGGCACCATCAACTTCTGATAAAACACATCTGGCAGTACTGGCAGATTTTGCGCCACCTTCTTTGCGAGGTCATCGGCCTCAAAGTTGTCATTTCTTGATATGCTCCTGATTGTAAACCCCAGGAAATGCTTTTCCATGCTACACACCGCTGCCATGTATTTGACCAGTTTTGGCTTCTTCGCCTGAAATGTCTTGTCAATTTGGCTTGCAACCACCTTAGAGTCTGTCTTGACTAAGGTGGTCATGCCTTACGTAGCCCAAGGAGAACTGCTTCATACTCTGCAATGGTGTTCGTTGATCGAAACTTGAGCCTGGTAGCGTATCGCAACTTCACTCCCGAGGGCGAAGATACCATCGCCGCCACACCTGCACCCAAAGCCCCCAACCTCCATCACAATATACAATCCATACTGGGTCTAACGGGACTTCTTATGGAGCTTTGGCCTACGGCATCCAATCCGCCACAAACTCAACTAATGCCTGAGACTTTATCGCCTTCCTTGCAATGAAAGCTAACATGAATGGTGCAATTTCTAGATCCATTTTCCAATCCTTCCTGTAGCTTTGCAATTTTCAAAGATGTCACGAAGGGGTAAGGAAGTAGGCACTGTTATCTTGTGAGCTATAAAATAATGGTGAAGCTTTTGCGATGCCATAACCAGCGCATAAGCCATCTTCAACATTTCAGAGTAGAACCTCTTCGGCCCCGCCAAAGCCTCCGACACATAGTATACCAGAAATTGTTGCGACTTGTCATTTTCTTGCCTTTCTTGCACGAGTACAACACTTATTGCTGAAGGAGATGCTGCTATATACAGCAAAAACTCAGCCTCAGGATCAGGGCTAGACAGGACCCTGAGCTTCATCAGATATTTCTCTAACTCGTAGAAGGTGTTTTGCTGCTCCGTGCCCCACTTTAAAGGGTCAGAGCCTTTAAGCGTTTTGAAGAAAGGAAGGCTTCGCTTGGCTGATATGGCAATGAACCGGTTCAAAGCTGCCAATCTCCCTGCTAGGCGTTGTGCTTGTTTCCTGCTCTAGGGAGGTCTCATGTCCATTATTGCTTGAGTTTTTTGAGGCTCTACCTCGATGCCCCTTTTTGAGACCAGAAACCCCAGCAATCTGTTGTACACCAAAACATGTATTTTTCTGGATTTAGCTTTAGACCTGCACTTCGCAAGTTTTCAAAAGTTTCTCGAAGGTCATCGAGGTGTTTGTCTTCTTTGATGCTTTTGACCACTATGTCGTCAATGTATGCCGAGACATTTCGCCCCAGCTGTGACCTCAGCACTATCTAGACCAATCTAGCGAAGGTGGCACCAACATTATGAAGGCCGAAGGACATCCTTACGAAACAATATATACCGAAGGAGATTCTAAAACTTATTTTTTCCTCGTCCTCCTTCGCCATCCAAACCTGATGGTACCCCGAATATGCATCCAGAAAACTCAACATCTCGCAGCCTGCAGCGGAGTCCACCTACTGATCAATCCGTGGCAACGGAAAGTCATCCTTCGGACAAGCTCTGTTTAGGTCTGTGAAATCTACACACATCCTCCATTTGCCATTACTTTCTTAACTACCACCGGGTTGGTCGGCCACTCGGAATGCAATACTTCACGCACAACCCCTGCGTCAAACAGCTTCTGCTCCTCAGCCTTCGATGTATCTTCTTTCTCTTTTGAAGCCTTCCGAAGCTTTTGCTTCTTCGGCTTTGCATTCGGGTCGATGTTTAGAGTATGTTGAATGATTTCTCTGCTTACTCCTTGCAAATTCTTCGGAGACCAATCGAAGATATCTTTGTTGTTGCGAAGGAACAGTAACCTTCGCTTAGCTTCTTTTGTGATTTCTGCCCTGATGACAACAGCACTTTCTTGGTCTGGTCTTTGGGTCTAGCCTTCGTCATCCGTTGTGTTCGCGGTTGCTACACTGAAGGTTCTGCCACTACGTGAACACTTCGCCTGCCTGGAGTACTTCCCACTTCAATCCGACAGGCTACTTGTTGATCTCCAAGCACTGTTATTACACCTCCGGGACCATGCATTTTCATGAACAAATACACATGGTGCGGTATTGCTCCGAATGTATTCAGGATTCCCCGTTCGAAAATTGCATTATAGGGATAATTGATATCAACCGCATCGAAGGTAATGTCCTCCATTCAAAAGTTTGACCCTTCACCAAATGGAACCAGGATTGCTCTCTTTCCCAAACCATTAATTGCTTTTCCCCCAAAGCCTAGGAACTGGGACCCAGCTTATCAAAAGCATCAGCAAAGATGATATCTGCCGAGCTTCCACCATCTATGAGGATTCTATGCACTTCATTTCATGAGATGTTTGCAGTGATGATGAAGGCGTC
This sequence comes from Phragmites australis, assembly GCF_958298935.1. NCBI lineage: Eukaryota > Viridiplantae > Streptophyta > Magnoliopsida > Poales > Poaceae > Phragmites > Phragmites australis. The sequence goes on along the minus strand of NC_084936.1, from coordinate 11,480,983 downwards.
CATATGCGGGTAATCTAGGACCCTCATGTCCTCCTGTGAGAAGATAATGGGCACATGAGACCATTTCGAATGGACATAAGTAGGCCCAACACCAACATGGTTAACCCTTCACACATATTCTTTTATTTGTCTTTTCGACTCAGTTTCCTGATTAGATCCTCCAGTGATTGCCACCACAACATTGTATCCATGGTTTACTATGCTCACCGATCTACTGGTTTCTGGAGGGGCTTCGATTGCTGGTTTTGGCGGAGGCGGTGAGAGTTCTCCTTGGAAAGTCAACTGGCCGAAGGTCTAGTGCAGCAGAGTCGAAGGCACTCTGCTGTGTCGGCACAGCCATTGGTTAGCGAATGTTGTGCTTTGGCTATGGGTCTGGTTGGGTTCCCACGCTTCGCCCTGTCTGAAATGTGTGGCTTGATGCACAATTCTTGCAGGATCGAGGGGTTGTTCCCTACACTTTCTTTCATTTGTGAAGAAGAAAGATGGCACTCTGCGGATGTGTGTGGATTATCGTCGGCTCAATGCTCAAGAACAAGTATCCACTCACTCGGATTGATATTTTGTTCGATCAATTGACAGTGCCCGGGTTTTCTCTAAGATTGACTTGAGGCTAGATTACCACCAAATCAGGTCTGACTGGAGGATATTCCAAAGATGGCTTTCTCAACCCGTTACGGGCTTTATGAGTTCATCGTCATGTCTTTCAGCTTGACAAATGCACCGGCATTCTTCATATATTTGATGAACACAATCTTCATGGAGGAACTCGACAAGTTCGTTGTTGTTTTCATCGATGATATTCTCATCTACTCCAATACCAAAGAGGAGCATGCAAATCATCTCCGAGTTATTCTTGGCCGGCTTCAAGACCATTGTCTCTATGCCAAGTTCAACAAGTTTGAGTTCTGGCACAAGGAAGTCGCCTTTCTGGGTCATGCCTTATCAGAGAACGCTGTCACTATCGACCCAAGCAAAGCACAAGAAGTTCTCAATTTGTCTCAGCCGAATAGTATACTGATATCTGAAGTTTTCTCGAACTCACAGGTTATTGCCGTCGGTTCATCGAGAATTTCTCCAAGATCACCAAGCCCATGACTAAGCTATTAAAGCAGGAGAACGAGTTCGAGTGGACTAACGAATGTGAATCAGCTTTCCAGACCTTGAAGAAATTGCTCACGATCGTTCCTGTTCTGGCTCAGCCTGAAGTGGACAAGGGATTCGATGTCTATTGTGATGTGTCCCGCATAGGCCTTTGATGTGTTCTCATGCAAAAGGCCGAGTGGTTGCATATGCTTCACATCAATTGAAGCAGCATGAACAAAATTATCCCACTCATGACTTAGAACTTACTGCATTTGTGCATGCTCTGAAGATTTGGCATCATTACCTATTGGGAAATCATTGTCGTATCTATATGGATCACAAGAGCCTTAAATACATTTTTCACTCAGGATGATCTGAACATGAGGCAAAGAAGGTGGCTTGAGATAACCAAAGATTATGAGTTAGAGGTCCATTATCATCCCGGTAAGGCAAATGTTGTCGCTGATGCACTGAGCTGGAAGGCTCGATACAATTGTCCCTCGCTCCTACCTAGAGTCACCACGCTTTGTGATGGCTTCAGAAGGCTCGGACTTGAGATGGGTCCGGGGGGATTTCTCGCAAATTCGGAGATCAAGTCCACCAGACAAATGCATGGAAAAGGTCCGTGACAAGATCAAGGAGGGCCAAGCCAAATGCTTCACCCTGAGCAATGAAAGTGTCTTGTGGTTCGGGAAGAGACTAGTGGTCCCAAAAATCCTAGAATCGACAAAGAAGATTCTGGATCAGGCTCATGATTCTTTGCTATCCATACATCCTGGGAGTACTAAGATGTACCAGGACTTCAAGTCCAAATTCTGGTGGACTTGCATGAAGCGTGAAATCGCCCGATATGTTGCTGATCGGCCAATTCATGTTTTGGTGGTTAGACCAGCCCTGGTCGCAGTCTGTTGGGGCACCACGGGTGAGCCCCGAACAATACAGTGAGAGCCCCACTCATAAGAGGACCCTCAAGCTTGGAGACATAGTCTGCGAGTGGAAAGGAGAGAGTGAGAGAAATATCATTTGTGTAAATGGGAAAAAACCACTAGGGCCTCCCTCTCCTATCCTTTGAGAGCATATTTATAAAGGAAAGGGGTAGGGGAAATTACCAGCCTAACCCTGAGATATTATGTTACAATCATATGCCTAGAGGGGTACTTTTAGCATTTCACCCCTTCGCATACCATGTGGTGGCTAAGATACTATGATAGCTATAGTAATACCACTGCACACAATCTAAATAACTCCAGGCTAGGGCACTCCCCGAACAATACCCCCTCATCTACGACCCTGAGGTTACGAGGGGCGAGCATATGATCAGAGAACCAGCTCCAGCCCCACCTAGGTGTTAGGATACCCCGAACAACTTCTCATCCTTGTAAAACCTCTCAGCGATGGCTGAAAGTAGCGGAGATGATGTTTGATGGATGTGACATGGTCCGAAGCCCATGACAATGCTAGACGGAGGTTAGACTAGTCAGAGCATCATGGTGAAGCTGGGGGCATAGTTGTCGTCAGAGCTGAGCGGCGTGATGGAGGCAGAGTCATCCGGAGCCCTCGGCAGCGGAAGCCAGAGGTGGAGTAGACGACGAGGCTACGGCAGTCTGCTACCCCCTTAGTGGTGGATGCCAGAGGTGGAGTTGAAGGCAAGACTGAGGGGCGTGATGGGGGTAGAGCCATCCGAAGCCCTTGGCGGTGGAAGCCGGGGGCTGAGTGGACGGCGAGGCTGAGACAGCCTGCTACCCCCTCAGCGGTTGAAGCCAAAGGCAGAGTCATCGGCGAGGCTAAGGCAGCCTGCTACCCCCTCAGTAGTGGACGGCGGAGGTGGAGTCTACGGTGAGGCTGAGGGGCATGACAGGGGCAAAGCCGTCTGGAGTCATTGGCGGCAAAAGCTGAGGCTGAGTAGATGGTGAGGCTGAGGCAGCCTGCTATCCCCTAAGCGGTGGAAGGCGGAGGTGGAGTCATCGGCGAGGCTGAGGTCAACCTAGGACCTCACATCCCCCCTATATATATACAATATCCGTTGTAGTTTAGGCTCAAGTTTTGCTTAGATTATTCTATTTTAGACAGTTTTGCCGCTTGTTCGGTTTGTGGAATGCCAATTCGAGTACTTCATCGGTAATAAGCAATATTCAGATTGCATCTACATGTTCTTGCTTGTGTTGTTGATTCACTTACAGGAAAAGCTTTTTTGGTAAGATCAAATGTATCTTGGCACAGTTGATAACCACATAATAGTGGTATAGTTATTGTGAAGGTTTTTTTATCCATTTCGGCCGGAGCCTTTGGATCATCAACGTCAAATTTCACCAATCGACTTATCATATTACATTCAAAAGATCGGGCATACTCTCACCAAGTAGTATCATAGGATTAGTTTCTCGATAGGTAATCTCAGTTATCCCCTTTGTTTAGCCGTGTTATATTACCTACAGTCCTAAAAATTGCCCCACAAAAAGATTTAGATATTAGGTTTCCGCTATCCAAACCACTATATGACTTTCATAATTTTGTTTTCAGTTTTTGCATTGTTGAGTTCGAGTCCATCATTGGTGTCTTTGTTGCTGGTCTTAGTCATCATATTCTAGTTTCTAACGTCAAGTCTTTGCTATTTTGGTTGTTCTTATCTTGGCTTACCTTTGGCTGCAACTGTTGTAATTAAGGTCTTATTTGTTATAACCAAGATTGTATCACTAGTCGTGTTGACCATCTCATCGGGTTCGACCACTAATCGTATCAGCCATCTACTCTGGTTCAACCACTAGTCGCTTTGACCATCTACTCGGGTTCGACCACTAGTCTAATTTGACCACCTACTCAAGTTCGACCACCTAGTTGGATTCAACCATCCACTCCAGTTCACTCCACCTAACTGGACACCCCCCACGCACCCTTCATATCGAGCATTGTCCAACAAAGTTTGAGTAGCAATTCCATAGCCCAAATAGTTTAGAGAAAAAGAGTAGTAGAAGAGTTTTTATTACCTTTAGAACCCTACTCGTTTGTGTCCTGCTCACCTCCTTGAACATAGAAAAGGTAGTAGAAGAGTTTTGAGTTTGAGTCACATTCGAAAAAAAAGAAAAAGAAAGAAAGCAAGGAGCAAAGAGTGCCCAAAAAAAAGAAGAAGAAAGAAAGAGAATTCAATGTGCATTGCAAATTTTATTCCTCGGTGCTTGTATCCATCCTATACTTTTCGGCTTGCTTGAGCTAGTTCTAGGAACGCGCTCGGGCCAGTAACTGTGACGAGTACTGTGAACTTTTATTCAGCTTTGCTAATCTGATTTTATTAATTGCTATTCCTTTCTACTAAATATTGCTTGTCCAAGCTCCACCTTCTCTTGGTCAAAATAGTTCTCCCCTTGTAACTGCCTCACTCGCACCTGATACAGTATCACAAACCAACCACCGGTTGTGATTGACACTTGCAAGAGTGTGGTAAGACGCTTAAGAGTGTGTGTTCCACCTCCATCTCTACCACCTAGTAGTTGATAGGGATAATAAATTTTTGTTAGCTTATGTTTGCTACTAATCATGGCAGGAGACGCATCGGAGGAGCAACAGTGTGTTTTAATAGAAGAACTCACGATTGTGTTGGATTATCACCGCCATGCTATTAATAATGACATTGATAAGAAGCTTGCGGAAACAAATACTACATTGCAACGACTCAATGATAGTATATGTTGGTCAATCAGCCACCGAATAATTGATGTGTGGATTCTCATGGTGTAGCTCAGAACATGAGAAGTCTATCACAAATGATGAAATTTTGAGGCAAGAATGTGATGCCTTTGATGCATGACAAAGGAACCGATTAAACTAACTATCAAGGTATGAGAGGTAATAACGTTCAGCAACATAATGCACGTGTTAATGATGATCCATTTGATAAAGTCAAGTTTACTATACCATATTTTGCAGGTGCTTATGATGCTGAAATGTACCTAAATTGGGAGATGATGGTAGAATAAAAATTTAATACTCATTTAGTTTCTGAAGTGCATAGAGTTAAGCAAATCACTAGTAATTCAAAGGTTTTGCCATCAACTGGTGGAATAAGGTATGCAAGGAAGGGTTAGCGCCTACTACATGTGATGCCGTAAAGGTAGCTATGTGTAATAGATTTGTTCCACCCTCTTTTAAAAGAGACTTGTATAAAAAATTGCAGCGCCTAAACCCTACTGTAAAATGTGAAAAAGAGATAGCTAAAAATGAGAAAAGAGCATAAGCATGCAGCCAGGGTGTGTTATGTTTACTACTAAATCTGATCTTACTAAAATTTATGATAATGAGCTGACATGCAATGTTTTGAAATGCAAAAATGTCTTCATTTCAACTGAGGTCTCTTTGCCTCCTGTTGTTGCTAACATTTTGCAGGATAACAAAATCAACAAAGTGATGGGTGAAGAGGAGTACAAGGAGAAAGTGGAGATATCTGTTGCACCATGCAAGTTACAAAAAGGTACAAATGCTAATGCACCTATATCAGTTGAGGAAGAGAATAAATGTAATGAAAAAGGTGCTACAATCACTCAAGGTGAGGGTTGTTTTGATGTGCTAAAGTTGCCCACCAATGATGCGAATGTAGAGCAAATGTGAGTGGAACCAATTGTTGATTTATGAAAGATGGTTTGCTTGTTATTCCTTGTGACAACAAGGAGTTGTGTGGTAATACTTCACTTATATCACAACCACAACTTGTGCATGAATGTGTTAATTCTGTTTTACAAATGAATAGTTGTTCTAAAGTTAAACATCTTCAGTGCATTACTAGTGAGCAAGAAGAGTTGAAATTGCTATCTTCTCTAAATACTCTAGGGGTTATATTGAAATTGATGTTCTTTGTGGTATAAATAGTTTATAGGAGAATTTAAAACTTAATTCTGACTTGCCCTACTTGTCACAACATACGTTTCATTTATAGGCAAATACTATAAAAAATTAGAATATATGGTGCATTGAGTTTATATTTGTTCAAATCTGAACTATTCTATTATTGTGTCACAAAGCGATCATTCAGATGACTGTCTAGAGTCACCACGCTTTGTGATGGCTTCAGAAGGCTCAGACTTGAGATGGGTTCAGAGGGATTTCTTGCAAATTTGAAGATCAAGTCCACCCTCCTGGACGAAATCAAGGAAGCTCAGAAGAAAGACAAAAGCATGGAAAAGGTCCGTGAAAAGATCAAGGAGGGGCAAGCCAAATGCTTCACCCTGAGCAATAAAGGTGTCTCCTGGTTCGGGAAGAGACTAGTGGTCCCAAAAATCCCGGAATTGAAAAGGAAGATTCTACATGAGGCTCATGATTTTTTGCTATCCATCCATCCCAGAAGTACTAAGATGTACCAAGACCTCAAGTCCAAATTCTAGTGGACTCGCATGAAGCATGAAATTGCTCGATATGTTGCTGAATGCGATGTTTGCTAGAGAGTAAAGGCCGAACATCTTAAGCCGGCCGGTACGCTCCAGCATTTACCTATTCCCTCCTGGAAGTGGGAAGAGATCAGAATGGACTTCATCACTGGATTACCTAAAATGTCTCACGAGTATGACTCGATTTGGGTCATTGTGGACCAATTGACAAAGTCCGCTCATTTCTTATCCATCAAGACCACATACTCAATCAAGCAGTATGAGGAGTTGTACCTCACTAGGATTGTTTGCCTCCATGGAATTCTGAAGAAATCATCTCTGATCAAGGCACTTAGTTCACTTCTCATTTGTGGGGGAGTCTTCATGAGGCAATAGGAACCGAGCTCTTCCACAGCACTGCATACCACTCTCAGACTGATGGCCAGACCAAGAGGGTGAACCAGATCTTAGAAGATATGTTATGGGCTTGTGTTCTCATGTATGGTAAGAAGTGGGAAATTTGCTTGCCATTTGCAGAATTCTCCTACAACAACACTTATCAAGCAAGCATTGAAATGTCACTGTTCGAAGCTCTCTACGGCTGAAGATGCCGAACATTATTGAATTGGCCCGAGTCTGGTGAAAGAGCTTTTCTATGCCCGAATTTAGTCAAAGTGGCAGAAGAACATGTCTTAACTATTCGCCAACATCTACTCACAGCTCAGTCTCGTCATAAGAGTTATGCTGACCGTCGTCGGTGTGAGCTCGAGTTCAAGATTGGAGATTTTGTTTATCTTAAGGTCTCTCCTTTCAGAGGAACGTAGTGTTTTTGGATGAAGGGGAAGTTAGTGCCCCGTTATGTTGGCCCTTTTTTGATTGTTGCTAGATGTGGCGAGATGGCTTATTAGCTGGAGCTACCATCCTTTCTATCGTGAATGATGTCTTCCATATCTCACAATTGAAGAAATGCCTTTGAGTCCTAACCAAGGTCATCAAGGTGGCAAATCAAGAATTGCAACCAGATCTTTCTTATTACGAGTATCCAATCAGCATCCTTGATGAAGTCAAATGGAAGACGCGATGCAAATCAATTAAGTTCCTGAAGGTTCAGTGGAGTAATCAATTAAGTTCCTTAAGTTAGAGTGTAATTAAGTCTAGAACCCTTTGTATAGTGCATATACATGTTTGTGTATCATGGATTTAACATGCGAGTGGAATCGACCGATGAAAAACACATTAAAACTCAACTCGGCCAGAACCCAAAAAGTCCGGGTAGATTCATTTTGGAGTTAGTAGAGTGTCCCACTCAGAGCCTCACCCGGAATGTCCAGCCTGACCTGGAGTATCCGGACTCACCCAGAGGTTCCGGGTTAATCAGAAAATGGCTAACCGAGACCTCAGTCCAAAGGATAGCCCAAAGGTTTCGGAACCCAGAGTCTCTGGCCTCCTATTACTTTTCCGGTGTTGTTTAGATCGCAAGATTCATTATTCCTCCGTATGTCTTACACCTTTAGCTTGTTGTTAGGCATGTTGTAGCATACATTCTGTATTTCATTCATGCTCATCATTGCACATTTCTTCTTTAATGAATGAAGAACTAGAGTGTGTCGCGACCGTGGTTAAAGGCGACGCCGATCTACCAGAATTCTGCGAGTGTTGTGCGGGTAGCATTAGGCGGTCACCTGAGCACCAAGGCAAGTATCTAAGTATACTTCTCCCAATAATTTGGATCTCATATGATATAAATTGATAAATATGCTTTATGTATGTTATGCATAAGTTTAAGTTGTTGTTGGGTTTGGTATGGGTAGAACCTATATTGATGCATTACTTTCCCCGTCTTCAGTATTGAAATTCCATATCCTTGTAGTCGAGCTTTAATTTGATGATGTCTAATTCAAAGGCTAACAGAATTGCTTAGTCATGCTTAGATTCTTCGGTAGAAGTCAAGTGGTGAAATGTTTCATCGTTCACGAGCATAGGCCAAATTACTTACACTATGATCACAATGATGGATTGATGGTGTTGGTTGGATGAGTGGTGAGGATGAGTCGAGATGTGGACGGTGTTAGGGGTGTTTCTCCTGCCGGATGTGGAGTTCCCCTAGGTAGGTCGGGAGAGGAACCCGGACACCGTAGACCGCTTGTATCGTTTAAGCACCGATCGTTGTTGCAATTGGCTTTAGCACTTTTCGTGCTTACTACATTTCGTATATGGGAACAATAAGCCGATTACCTTTGAAGCTGTTTCTTTTTGGCGTGCGGGTCAATGGTGTCCGGCGTGAGGTTGCTGGGGTATCCAGTTTGCTCCAGGAGTAGTTCTGGATGACCCTGCACCTATCAGTACATGATCGAATGACCAGGGCTTATTCCAAAAGGTTGACATAAGTACCCCCTTGTATGGACCTATGTGGTCATGCAAGCCATATGGTCCTCAAGTCGTGTAGGTTAAGGAGTACTCTCCTCCTGCCGGGTGTAAAAAACATTTCAAAATACCGCGCTCTCGGTCATAAGCATGCTTCTATCCATTTGCAGCAGTCGTAGAGTTATGAATGTGGATTGAGGTGATTGACGGGTTGAGATGGTACTTTACAAATTTTATTCCTATGGTTCCTTTTACATTATATTCAGTTAATGTTTATGGGCTAGTTTGTTACATTGGTCTAGTATCGATGCTCACACATGTTTATGTTAAATTTTCTTTTGCATATGAAATTTACTTAACCATGTGGCCTTTTCTTGCTAATATCCAAATGCATGATCCTTAGAGTCGGGCTATTTATAAGTACCCATTATGGATTAAGTCTTGCGAGTACCTTCATGCTCACGCTGCTTTTCAGGTGTTACTGTCGAGGAGGAGTTGGTCTTGGCTACTTCACGCCTACCGAGGGTAACGGGTATGAGTAGGAAAACTACTCGATGGTCGCGCTTTTGAGGTGAAGCCTAAGGGTATATGGTTTCATCCACCTTTTGTGGTCTATAGCTTTTGTGATCAGTTTTAATATCATCCTAGATCTCTTTTGCTGTAAATTGTTAAACTTGTAAATGCTTAAGAACTTGTAATATAATTTAGTTACTCACTCTTTATTAAGCTTGGTTGTGATTGCTTATGTTGGTAAGGCATGTGTTCTGATCTTGGGCACAAAACACGTGTCGGAACTACCGAAATAGTATTCTGGTTAATTGTTAAAGTCGTGATTAAGTAAATGATCGACTTAATGATTAATTAGAATACTGCTTGAACGGTTACTCACAATGGCCTTACAACCCTATTTGTACCCATTGCAAGCACTCCAATGAGACTTGCCTCCACTTGGTTGCGGAATGTTCCTTAACCAGGAGGGTTTGGCGAAGTGTTGGCATGAAGCTGAGGCAGCCGGCCATCCTTCTTGAATTGTGGCCACAAAGCTTCTCTATTACTAGCTAGTGGACTTTCATAACCTATTGCATCCCTTCGTCACGAAAATCCTGAAGTTGCTTACCATGCTTGTATCATGGGAGATTTGGAATGAAAGAAGCAGGCGCACCTTCAACAATAAGGAGAAGCCAGCTCTCGAGGTTGTGAACATCATCTTTGATGAGGCTATGATTTGGGCCTATGTGGGGGTGCACCATTTTGAGTGCTTTCTTATGAAAGAATAGATTTTTCCTTGAGCTCTTTTCCTCCTTGGTGCCTCAATCTTTTTGGGCCACGGGCCATGTCCCCGGCTATTCTTATACTTTTAGCCCATTGGGCTCTTGCTCTTTTTCATATATAATTGGCAGCTCTCCGATCGGTTATGTTTCAATAATATGGAAGTTGCTAAAAGAAGGGGAGCTAAAAAAACTACACTATATTTTCTTATGCCTAGTCAGTTAATCTAGTCCATCCAAAGTTTCTATGTTGTTAGCACCTTAACTCATACATGTAACCATAAATGATTGTTTGTATTGTTACAAATGACCTTATTCTTACTGTTTTCAGCCTAGACGACACTGTCCAAGTTTGTAATGTGGATAACTTTGATGATTCCTATATTATCAAGCATTATAACCAGATAGACAGATTGCTGTCTACATTCAAGTACGAGGAGCTCTTCTCACCTAGTTCTGTAATCTTGACCAAGTGTCTCATTATTTTCAGTGGCCAAACTAAATCCATGCTTGCAGGGCAATCTGGAGTTGGAACGGTACTGACATATTTACTAGGAATATGAAAAGAGCAATAGACATCACCTCAGTTGATCGTAGTGACAGCGGTCTCTCAGCTGCGAGCAAGGCATGCGTTGAGAGTGAATACATGACAGCCATCCCTTGCCAGTTTTCCCTGCACCCCTACAAAGTTGGCCACCTTCCTTACCCGAGCTCCGGTGGTAAGGTGTTTCTTTGGCCTAGAGCTTGATGCAGCAAAATTTTCACTGGCTGACTTGTGAACTCGGCTTCTGGCTTGTTCCCGTTTCATTCATGCCCAAGTCCAGACCAGGAAAATATCCAATTGTTGTAACACCTAGTACTTGTTTAGTATCATGTTGTCATAATGTATTATAGTTAGCACGGCAGTAACATTTAGTGCTTTAATGTATTTTTGGACCTAGTACCTTCATATGGATCATGTGTTAGTTTAGTTTGGTACCAAGTTATGGAGTTACTGATGATGATCTATGAAACAAGGATACTCCCAGGAAGGAGCGTATCCGAGTCTGATGCGGTATCCGACTTGAACACAGCTTGGATACATATTCGAGCAGTATCCGCAAAAAAAATAATCGTAAAACAGAGGATACTTCATGGACACCTTGTGGATATGGCCCGGCCCAGCAGCAGTCCGGTTTGGCCCACTCGAATCCCTAAACATTGGCTTTCCTCTCGTCATATGGGCCTAATATTTATTCTGTTTTGTCATTTAATTGGGTAGCTTTTTTTGCCTGTATGCCAATATCAATTGTGGGTTACCTTGATCCCATTTTAGTGTTTTTCACTAAATTATCTTTACTAGTTCTTGGTAAGATCTTGATGCCCATATCAATTGTGGGTTACCTTTGTTTCCTGTTTAGTTGTTATGCTTTGCCAAAATTATGTTTACTAGTTGTGTTATATGGAGGTGTTCACCCGTTTCCAAGGAAAAACCTTTAATATGTTCTTATGAGACTTTTAAATATGTTATGTATTAGAACTTAAGTACAATATGGGAGTAACTTATTTATATTTTTAATAGTAAAATATATTCGTGTATCGGGTTTTCTAGAAAAGTAGTGTATCCCAGCATCTCTATCGGGCCGATACCGATATCCATATCTGTATCAGTGCTGCATAGCTGATGATGGAGCATGGTTTACAACTTTATCTGTTGTTGTGCTGTCAACGGTTAAGTTTCAATCTGGTTTCCAAAAATTCGAAAGCCAATCTATTTTTTTGTGGCCAACACCTGCCAGGAAGTGAGTCCTTGGAATTTTCTGAAGAAAATATGTTTAGAGTCGCCTGAAATCAGTTGGTAAATCACAATAAATCGATGCTATAAAAAAAAGAAAACGGCGCAGTATGTATTTCATACATCTAGAATTGTTATGTCCAAACTGAAGACTCAACAAAGATGTTTATATTAGGGTATCGAAATCCAGAAGTGGCACACTGGTTTTCCCTTTCACGGTCAGGAAGTGAAGGTTCATAGAATTACATCGAACAATGTTGGCTGAAAACAGTATTCAAATCTTTTCTACTTTTAAAAGCTTGGGTTGGTGTTGGTGGTCAGCTGAAAAGTTCATCAGCGGAGCACAGCGTACCTTGCTAGTTTCCTATACTACTACAAAAAGGCTTATCAGTGCCCGTTGAAAAACGGCTTCACCGCCAGTATTTTAACCAGCACTCTTCACTCGGTACTGATAGCTGGCTACTATTAGTGTCGGTTACCCACTCGACACTATTGCTATTTCCTGGCATACAAAAAGAAAATTGGCGGTGGCGGGAGCAGCATCCGAACAGGCTTGGAATCGAGCTTGCTCAAATGCTGCTCCCGCTGCCACACCCATCGCCGCTCCGCCACCACCACTTCCGCCACCGCCGAGCTCCCCTTCTTCCTCACCAACCTCCGTGCCTCCTCGTTCCCCCTCCTTCCATACCGGCCAAGCTCAAATCCGCCGCTCCCCCGCCGCCACTGCCATCGCCGCTCCACCACCGCCACTGCCGTCACTGCATACACCGAGCTCGAACCCACTACATACACCAAGCTCAAACCCACCACATACACCGAGCTCCACATAAAAATTAAAGCCCAAAAATAAAAAACAAAACCAAGCCAATCAAGTGCCCATAGTAAGTGCAGCAAAAGCCAATCATGCTGCCCACACATATCGACACCAGCGTCCCCGTGCTTCGTCGGCTCCACTCCATTGCGCTATCCAACACCAGCGCCATCGACGACCTGGCTCGGGTGCCAACCTCGTCCACCTCGGACTGGCCTATTGCTCCCCGTCGTTGTTGGTGTGTAGATCTCCGACCCTAGTGAGATCCATGGCCGGATCCGTCGAATCCCACCGTGGATCTCACAAGGGGTAGAGTTGCGCTGGTGGGGGAGCTAGGAGGCCGGTGAGAAGATGAGGGAGAGAGAGGCTGGTGGGGGAGGAGGTGGAAGATGGCGACGGGGAAACAGGTAAGGTGGAGAGAGAGAGAGGAGGTGAGGGAGAGATGAGGGGATCGAACGCGGTGTGAGCCATGAGATAAGGTGAAGAGATAAGCGTGAGCGGACATGAGGTGAGCCTAAAGTCGATTCTATAAAAATTTCGGGTCCACTTCACCCATCAGTGCTGGTTCAAATTAAAAACCTGCACTCAGTGCCGGTTTTTAATTTGAACCATCACTGATAATAACTTATCTGTGCCGGTTGTATTTTAAAATCGGCACTGATACTGCTTTCCTTATGAATCGGCAGTGATAATCGTATTAGTACCGGTTTTAGCTGAACCGGCACAGATGAGGCCATACTTATGACTAGTTCTGTAGCTATTTACACATTGCAATGGACTGCCATTTGAGCAAATAGTTTCTGAGGAGACAATACCTGAAAGCTAATTCAAAAAGAACCTCTTTTCAATAGTTCGATCGTAACAAAATACCATATTTAATCACAGCCACACTGGACAAGATAAAATGGGCCATATGCCCTGAAACCCAAGCAACACATATACATAATTTTAATACACTAAAAGTTTGCCAGTTTAAGTACGTAAATTTGCACAACGGTAAGATCACCAACTGCAATAATGAATAAGATAAACTAAAGACCGAAACAAACAAGTAACACAAGGATACAAGGAACAAATTGTTGAATATCTAACAATGGGGTATATACATATAAGAATACATTATATATAGACAGGGTACACCGTGCGCATACTTAGCAACTCCAGATATTGTGGAACTGAATCTACGGTACCTAATACACCTAGAAATCTAAAATGTGTATCCTAGGAAGGTCTCGATTGGTTACCAAACTCGAGTACAACTAGTATCTCAACCAGATCTATTTGCTTTGTCTTGGCAGACAAGATGAAAGACTCCCTATCAATTACAGTTGGATAGGAGGCAGCACATCAGCCCTACATATGGTGAGGACCCAAATCCGCTGAGGATGACCACATCTCAAGGCATACACATCTCGATGCAAGTACCAAGATTATAGGAGATACTCGACGACTTCATCTCAAATTTAGTTTAGATCTGATCTACTCCTTGTAATAAGTCTAACTCCATTGCTTGTACTCGAGAGAATCCATATACATCAACATCCATACAGGACATAGGGTGTTACTCAAACCAAGGGCCCCAACCTATTTACATCGTGTGTCTCTCATTTGTTGATCCCTGATCAACGAAGGTAACCTCGTTCTTTACGGACATATTGTCAGGAATAAATATTTGACAGTTGGCATGCTAGGTAGGGGGCATTCATCTACTTTTCAGGATCAATTATGTTTTGAGTGCACATCTGCACCGAACTCTCCGATGCTGGATTCTACGATCACTTTGAGTCGGCAGAGGTCGTCTACACATCGCCTCCTACCGGATTGGAGATCACATTCAGAAGTGGTTTTCCGCTGGGACGATCAAGGTGGACTGATCCACATAGATATCATCGAATCCAGCTCATTAGATGCATACCGCGAGGTGGGGCACATAAAGTGGGATCCCATGGAGCCCAACGTTCTGCAATTCATGGACACCAACAGCAACGGTGAAAGTCACGAGAGTGGCAACAATAGCTCCATCGATAGCAACAACTGCCGAACAGATCGATTTGCATTCATGGCCAGAGGAGTTGGAGCCGCGCTAGCTGACCCGAATGCGGTAGATCCAAATGTCATGGTGGACAACGTTGGGGAAATCCTCAAGGACCCCACAGCAGTAGCTGCTGCCCACGATATCAACGCCTATGAGGAACTACCACTAGAAACATCTATAGTTCGACGACAACTTGTTGACCACTTGGTCGGGTGATGCCCCCACCAACAGTAGTTCCTAGATCGAGGAACGAAACCTCTCGAGACAACCATCATGGGGCAACATCTGCTCGATCGCAGCCAAGCCTCATAGTGTCTTTAGTACTTCGGAGGCCAATGTCCAGGGAGATCATTTGATTCTAAGATCCTTACCCGAGTCGGATCCGATGAATCCCTTAACGCCAATGGTCAACCAGCTAAAGACGTTACTCGATGTAGCTTAGATTTAGGCTGCTCAAGTAAACAATCCAAGCAACTCTAGGCACTCCAGCCCACAGGGCGTGGGTTCGAGGAGCCATGGGTGCGAACACCCCAGAGTTGAGGGGTCATAGGCAGGAAGCTTGAATGGTCGAGCTCAAGCGTAGTGCTGCAGGTCGAACTGCAATTGCCACATCCATAAGCGTAGAAACCAGGAAGACCTGAGGAGTCTCATCCCTCATGATTTGCGTGACTTACAGAAGGTAATCAATAACAACTGTGAGGAGAGCCATGAAGACGATCGTCATTATAACGATCGCAAATTTCTAGGATGGCATGGTAGTCCTCTGCCATCACCTCCTGAAGAATTCTGTAGAGGTAACAAAGCCTCCACACCCGAGCTCCGATCAATACGATGGCCCGAGAAGTTCATAGTGGGTCTGATCCAAAAGTACGACAGGAAGCTCAACCCCAACAAGTGGTTACAAATATATACCACTGTCATTTGAGCAACTAGCTGTAACAAGAGGGTAATGGCCATTTACCTGCTGACCACTCTCGATGGACCTACAAGGCCTTGGTTGTTGAACCTACCTCGCAATTTGATCCGATCATGGGACGAGTTAAAGGCTCTGTTCATCGTCAATTTCCAAGGCACTTTCGAGCGCCTAGGGACGAAATATGACATTTATCAGCTGAACCAGAGCAAGGACAAATCTCTTCGGGACTTCATTCGTAGGTTTAGCGATAGGCACAACACGATCCCGAATATCTCTGATGAGTCAGTCATCATTGCTTTCAAGAGAGGCATCAAGGACAGGGATCTAGTAGGAAAGCTAGCCACCCAAAAGATCCAGATGGTCAAGGAGCTCTTCAAGTTGGCCGACAAGTTTGCAAAGCATGTTGAGGCTTAATCTCACGCCAAAAACCATTAATCTGGCAAGGACAAACCTGAGCCTTCGTAGAACGAGGGGAAGAAGAGCAAATCTGGTGATAGGCGTAAGGGTCCAGACACGACCGCAGTGGCGGTCAAGAGGAGCAAGTCACGCAACACTAGAGACAACAAGGGCTAGAGCCGTTGTGGTGGGAAGTAGTGTCCCATCCAACGGTCCAACCACCATGACTTCGACAAATGCTAGGTCTTTAAAAAGAAGCTTGACAAGAAGCTCAAGGCTATAGTTACTTACTACCAAAGCAAACAAGCCAAGCTCGGCGCTAATAATGACAAGCCCAAGTTCCGTGGGGCCAATCAGAGCTTAGCACACATTTTTGGAGGGTCTGCCATGTATGAATCTAAAAGGTAGTACAAGGCGGTCGAGAGAGAGGTCAACTTGGATCTGCACGGCCTACTTTATACCTCAAGTGGTCGGAGGTCCCCATCACCTTCAATCAAGCCGACCACCTAGCCGCGGTTCCACACCCTGGTCGATACCCAGTCGTGGTTCAGTCTACCATCCTCAACATCAAGATCCATTGAACATTGGTCGACAGGGGTAGTTCACTCAACCATATTTTCGCTAAGACTTTGGAGAACATGGGAATTTCAAGGACGGAGCTCAAGAAAGGAGTTGAACACTTCCACAGCATAACTCCTAATTCATTGAGCATGCCTCTTGGTTAGATTGAGCTGCTAGTCATGTTCAGCGCACCTGACAACTTCAACACAAAGAAGCTTACCTTACTTCGAAACAGCATACAACATGATTGTAGGCCCTCAATGCTGGGCAAGTTCATAGCCACAGTGCACTACACTTACTAGACGCTCAAGATCCCTAGTCCTAAGGTTGTCATAACTATCAAGGGTGATCAACATGCAATAGTCAAATGTGATAAGCAGAGCTTGGATATGGTCGAACACTTCTGCCATACGGCAACACTTCTAAAGGCATGGAGTCCAAGCGCTAGAAGCATCAAGTCACCATTGAGGTCAAAGACTCCAGGCTCATAAGTCTTGCTGACTCTTCCAAGTCTGACTAGGCCACCAAGGGAGAATCCAATGATGGTGCCAAGGACAAGAAGATTGATGGTGGTGTCAAGACAATACCCCTCGATCCATCTAAACCAACCAAGATGGTTAAGATAGGAGTTGACCTTAATCCCAAATAGAAACTCAAGCTTATCACTTTCCTCCAAGCGAACAAAGATGTGTTTGCATGACAACCGTCTAATATGCATGGAGTCCCTAGGGAGGTTATTGAGCATCGACTAGCTGTGAAACCCGACGCTAAACCTGTGGTGCAGAAGCAGTGAAGATTTGCGGAGGATAAAAGCAAGCCATCCAAGAGGAGGTTGACAAACTCCTAAAGGCGGGCTTCATTCGAGAGGTTCATCATCCTACATAGCTCACGAATCCTGTCCCTGTTAAGAAGGCCAATGGCAGGTGGAGAATGTGTGTCAACTTTACCAACCTCAACAAAGCCTATCCTAAGGATCTTTTTCCTCTTCCTCGCATCGACCAAATCATCAACTCTACGGTGGGTTGTGCTTTGATGTGTTTTCTATATGCCTATTCAGGGTATCACCAAATTAGCACGAGGGTAGAGCATGAGAAGAAAACTGATTTTGTTACTCCCTTTGGTGTATTTTGTTATGTAAAGATGTCTTTCGATTTAAAGAATGTTGGTGCTACTTATCAATAGTGTATTTAAAACTGCTAACAGCCCCATATGAGGCACAATGTTGAAGCTTGTGTTGATGATATTGTAGTCAAGTCTATAACTAAAAAATCATTCATTAACGACCTCAAGGAAATATTTGACAATCTCAGAAAGTATTGTATGATGCTTAACCCTAAGAAGTGCACATTTAGCGTTTTGTCTGGCAAGCTTCTTGACTTCCTGGTGTCACGTCGAGGTATTAAGGCCAATCCACGCAAAATTGAGGCTCTCGACCAAATGCAGTCACCTCGAACACGAAAAGAAGTTAAAAAATTAACAGGATGCATAGCAGCCCTTAGTCGATTCATGATGAGGACATCCCTTCCATTGATACAACCATGCCTATTGCATAGTAGGGACCAATGACTCGAGCTCGAGCACGCCGAATCAATTATCAGGTAAAGTTGTTCCTTGCTGTCCAAACAAGTTCCTCTCCGAATGGGGTACTACTAAAGCCTTGTGATGATTTTCTTATGCTTAGAAACTTGGGAGATGAACCAGCTGGACACAAGAGTAACCAAGGTAACCATCAGGTGGATGCTGGTGTAAACAAGAAGATGATCGGACCAAACATCCAGACTGCACGTTCGGACCTCCAAGCACCACCATTTTGATTTGTCCATAATTCTCTGCTCCGGAAGGTGATTGGGGCCCATGAGCACTTGTTCGAAAGATCTCATCATCTACTTTCATATGGATCCAACACCAGCATCAGATTCCATCAGAGCTGCTTAGAATCGGCGAAAGAACATTCGGACCTCCAGACTGCACGTTCCGACCTCCAGGCATCACCATTTGATTTGTCCATAATTCTCTGCTCCAGAAGGTGATTGGGGCCCATGAGCACTTGTTGGAAAGATCTCATCATCTACTTTCATATGGATCCAACACCAGCATCAGACTCCATCAGAGCTGCTCAGAATCAGCGAAAGAACATTCGGACCTCCAGCCATGGGCCTTGGTCCTTGTATCACGTAGAGCCCACTAGGAGCCCATTCTAAGTTAGGGTTTCTTCCCCCCCACGCCTCCTGGCTGCCTCCTATGTATAAATAGTACCAGCATCCACCATGAAGAAGGTTGAGTTTTGTTTAGATGCAAGATAGCTTCAACTTCTTCCTTGTAAACACGTGTGTCGACTAGACCACCTGTTTTACTCGATTTAGAACCCCAACTTCGTGTGTATCGGTTTCATCCTTGGCAAGGTCTGTGCACTGTTTGCTTGTCAACTTGTTCTTGCTTGTTCTTCGATTTGCTAGCAGGTTCAAGGTTGTTCTTGGCACGGCAAGAACAGCAACAAATCGGAGTCGGTGTAACTATCGCTAAGGCGCACGCCCCTGTTAGTCATTGTAGTCGGGCAGCACAACGTCAAATCCACCCCAAATCGAGTTATCCCCTCTCACCGAAAGGTCAGGACCAGCCCCTGCCTTATCATGTGGTAATCAGAGCAAGGTTAATCTGTTAGAGTTTTACCCATTCTTTACTTTAACTACAGTCCAAAAATTCCAAAAATAGGTTAGAACCGAAATCCCAAAAACAAATTTTAGCTTTTGCTATTCTGCTTAGTTCTTGCTTGTTGAGTTTTCAGTTGCATCAATTGGTGAAGTTGCTGGTTCTTAGTGTCTAATCCATTAGAGTTTCGAGTTCTGCTTATGTTTTGGTCACCATCGTTACCACCAGATCCACCTCCAACACCACCACCACCACCACCACCACCAGAACTGCCGCCATCTTTTCCCCCATATACACCTCCGCTGCCACCGCAAACACCTATTCGTTCTTAGTTTTCAGATCGGTCCGAACAGCCACCCAAATAGCAGATCCATTGGGCTACTCTTTTGGCTGTTCTAACTTGTGGACAGGTCCAAACATACCAAGACAACGAACCAAACACTCTCTCTTTGTTCAGAACTGAGTATTCTTACTTTTGAGAGAGAGAGAGAGATAGCGAAAGTGTATATATGTAATGACTTTCTGATATCCTTGTGAAAAGTTTTCAAATTTGAGCTAGTTGTGCAAAAACAAAAATAAAAAGAAAGAGAAAAAAATCAGAAAAAAAGAGGGAAAAGGAAAAGAAAAGGAGGAGAAAATAAAGGAGGGGTTCTTGCTGCTATTTTCCTTGTACTCCTTGGTTACTTTTATGTGTGACAACGCTTGTGTTCAAGCTCGCGTCTCTAGCACGGGTTAGCCTAGGACCAGCACGGTACCATCGTTGAACGTTTATTCAATTTACATCGACTAACGTGGTTCCAGCTGTACCTTGAATTTTCTTGCAGACACCTATAGCTGCACAAATTTATCTACAACGTCACAGGTTTGTGCTTGCTGCCACCTTTTGTTGTTGTTCTTGCCGGCTGCCAACACCATCTGCAAAAGCGTGGTAAGAAAGAACATGTAAGAACTTGGTTGTACAAGTCTGAGGGACAGATGGAGTGATGTCACCTAGTTCCACTAGTTGATAGGCTTAATTTCTTGTGAATTCTTTGCTGCATACTAACCATGTCAGGAGATGCAGATTATACATCTCAACATTCAACGCGTACGAGAGGCATCATACATCACTTTGAACGCCAAGTGAGGGTGCATGCTGAACACCTTGATGAGGATGTTCGGGTCACCAATGAACACCTTGGCCAATTGGAGACGGCTCAGATTGACACCAACACCAAGCTGGTCTCGTTGGAGAGCTCTCTTGGGGCTGTTAACATTTCTCTTGCAGGTATCATGGATCGATTGGAGAGGATGGACCAGAATGGTCGTGATGGTTCCGGACCACGCAACAGCAACAACCACAACACCGTGGGCAGCGTCGCAGGTGAGGATGACGTAGAATATTCTGCGGACACCGAGCTTGATGAAGAGGTAAATGGTAATCAACGTAGGCAACAACGCCGCAACCGCCATGGTACAGGCGCTCACCGACCACGACGAGAGGTATGTGCTGATGACTCTTTCGGCAAGATCAAATTTACCATACCCTCTTTTGATGGAAAGTATAATCCTGACACATACCTCACTTGGGAATTAGCTATTGATCAAAAATTTACTTGCCATGAATTTCCTGAGGAAAAACATGTTAGAGCTGCCACTAGTGAGTTTACTGATTTCGCTTCTGTTTGGTGGAGTGAGTACCATCGTAAGAACCCAAATAATATTCCACAAACTTGGGAAGCCTTGAAACAAGTCATGTGGGCTAGATTTGTTCCTTCATATCATGCACGTGATTTATTACATAAATTGCAGCAACTAAGACAAGGCACTAAATTTGTAGAAGAGTATTACCAAGAGCTGCAAATGGGCATTCTTCGTTGTGGTTTAGAGGAGCATGAGGACGCTCCTATGGCCAGATTTATGGGTGGACTGAACCGGGAGATTCAGGACATTTTAGCTTATAAAGAATATAATTCAGTTACTCGTTTGTTTCATCTTGCTTGCAATGCTGAAAGAGAAGTGCAGGGACGACGAGCTAGCATGAGAACTAACATTCCTGCAGGTTGTGCTAGCTCTTGGACGCCTTCCATCGCTGCTGCAACGTCGACCCGAGCAGCTGCACCATCATCCTCGAGCAAGCCACGTCCCTCCACAGCAAATTCTACACCATGTCCAACTGAACCAACAAGAGGGGCAGCAGCCACGCCTGCTAAGAGTTCGTCCTCAGTGTCATCATCGGGACGCACAAGGGACATTCAGTGCCTACGCTGCAAGGGCTATGGTCATGTGCGCAAGGACTGCCCAAGCACATGTGTTCTGGTCGTGCGAGCGGATGGTGGGTATTCCTCTGCTAGTGATTTAGATGAAGAAACATATGCTTTGCTTGCAGCTAACAATGCAAGGGAAGATGATGTACACCACCAAGATGCAGAGCACATTAGGGCCGAAGATGCAGAGCGCTATGAAAGCCTTGTAGTGCAGCGAGTGCTAAGCGCACAAATGGAGAGGGCTAAACAAAATCAGCGACACACCTTGTTTCAGACCAAGTGTGTGATCCAGGAGCATTCTTGCTGCGTGATCATTGATGGAGGGAGCTGCAACAACTTGGCAAGTGTTGAAATGGTGAAGCTTGCATTGGACACACGGCCACACCCGCAGCCTTACTACATTCAGTGGCTCAACAGCAGCGGCAAGGTGAAGGTAACACGGTTGGTAAGAGTTAACTTTGTCATTGGTTCTTATCATGATTAAATTGATTGTGATGTTGTGCCTATGCAAGCATGCTCTATGTTGTTAGGTAGACCATGGCAACATGATAAAGATTCCTTGCATTTTGGCAAATCAAATCAGTACTCATTTGTGCATAATGGCAAGAAACTTGTGTTGCATCCTATGTCGCCTAAGGCCATTTTGAAAGATGAAATTGCTAGAGGTAGCAAACTGAAAAATCTTGAGAATGCTAAGAGATTAGATTGTGGCAACTGAACTTGAGAAACATAAAAGGAAAAACACCAAATCTGTTCATGGTAATAAGAATGAGATTAAGCTGAAAGGATCTTGTTTCATTGCTACTAAATCTGATTTGGGGGAAATTGATGCTAGCATTGTTGTTTGCTATGCTTTGGTGTGCAAAGAACCATTGTTTCCACTCGAAGATATCTCTACTTCTTTGCCTCCTACTGTCACTAACTTTTTGCAAGAGTACGCTGATGTTTTTCCAAAGGAGGTGCCACCGGGCTCCCACCAATTCGAGGGATTGAGCACCAGATTGACCTCATTCCCGGGGCCTCCTTGCCCAATCGTGCGCCATACAGGACTAACCCGGAAGAAACTAAAGAGATTCAGCGCCAAGTGCAAGAATTGCTTGACAAAGGTTATGTGCGTGCATCTCTTAGCCCCTGTGCTGTTACCGTGCTTTTAGTTCCGAAGAAAGATGGATCATGGCGCATGTGTGTAGATTGCCGAGCAATTAATAACATTACAATCAGATATCGTCACCCTATCCCTAGGCTAGATGATATGCTTGATGAACTAAGTAGCTCAATTGTGTTCTCTAAAATTGATTTGCGTAGTGGTTACCACCAGATTTGCATGAAGTTAGGAGATGAATGGAAAACAGCATTTAAAACTAAATTCGGTCTATATGAGTGGTTAGTCATGCCTTTTAGTCTCACTAATGCACCCAGCACTTTCGTGAGATTAATGAATGAAGTTTTACGCGCCTTCATTGGCAGATTTGTGGTGGTATATTTTGATGATATTCTTATATATAGCAGATCACTAGAGGATCATAAATGCGTGCTGTTTTCGATGCTCTACGTGATGCACGTTTGTTTGGTAATCTTGAGAAGTGCACCTTTTGCACGGATCGAGTATCTTTTCTTGGCTATGTTGTGACCCCGCAGGGAATTGAAGTTGATCAAGCCAAAGTTGAAGCCATACACAGCTGGTCGGTTCCCACAACGGTCACACAAGTGAGAAGCTTTCTCGGACTTGCTGGATTCTACCGCTGTTTTGTGAAGGATTTCAGCACCATTACAGCCCCACTGCACGAACTCACCAAGAAGGGTGTGCCATTCACTTGGGCTGCAGCACACAAAAACGCCTTCAACACATTGAAAGATAAGTTAACACATGCACCTTTGCTCCAACTTCCTGATTTCAATAAAACTTTTGAGCTTGAATGTAATACTAGTGGAATTGGTTCGGGAGGTGTGTTGTTACAAGAGGGGAAACCTGTAGCATATTTCAGCGAGAAGTTGAGTGGGCCTAGTTTGAACTATTGTACTTATGATAAGGAATTGTTTGCTCTAGTTCGAACTTTGGAAACATGACAGCATTATTTATGGTCCAAAGAGCTTGTTATACATTCTGATCATGAGTCTTTGAAACACATCCGAAGTCAAGCAAAACTGAACTGTAGACATGCCAAGTGGGTTGAATTTATTGAGTCTTTTCCCTATGTCATCAAACACAAAAAAGGGAAGGAAAATGTCATTGCTGATGCTTTGTTTAGGCGTTACACCATGCTTTCACAAATTGACTTCAAAATATTTGGTTTGGAAACAATTAAAGAACAATATGCACATGATGATGATTTCAAAGATGTGTTGTTGAATTGCAAGGAGGGTAAAACATGGAACAAATTCATCCTCACTGACGGGTTTGTGTTTAAGGCTAACAAGCTATGCATTCCGGCTAGCTCCGTGTGTATGTTATTGTTACAGGAAGCGCCTGGAGGAGGGCTGATGGGATACTTTGGTGTGAAGAAAACGGAGGACATCCTTACTGGTCATCTTTTTTGGCCCAAGATGAGGAGAGACGTGGAGAGGTTTGTTACTCGCTGCACAACATGTCAAAAAGCTAAGTCACGCCTTAATCCTCATGGTTTATATATGCCTCTACCTGTTTCTAGTGCACCATGGGAGGATATTTCTATGGACTTTGTTCTAGGACTGCCTAGAACAAAGAAGAGGAGGGATAGTGTCTTTGTTGTGGTGGACAAATTTTCTAAGATGGCACACTTGATACCATATCATAAGAGTGATGATGCTACACATGTTGCTGATTTGTTCTTTCGGGAGATTGTTTGTTTGCATGGTGTGCCAAATACCATTGTTTCGGATCGTGATGCAAAATTTCTTAGTCATTTTTGGAGAACTTTGTGGGCTAAGTTGGGGACTAAGCTTTTATTTTTCACTACTTGTCATCTCCAAACTGATGGACAAACCGAGGTTGTGAATAGAACTTTGTCTACCATGCTTAGGGTTGTTTTGAAAACGAATATAAAAATGTGGGAAGAGTGCTTGCCTCATGTTGAGTTTGCTTATAATCGTTCACAGCATTCTACTACTAAGAAATGCCCTTTTGAGATTGTTTATGGGTTTGTGCCTCGTGCTCCTATTGATCTTTTGCCTCTTCCAACCTCGGAGAGGGTGAATTTTGATGCTAAACGACATGCTGAATTAATGATAAAACTGCATGAGACCACTAGAAAGAACATAGAGTGCATGAATGCTAAGTATAAACTTGCTATTAGCAAAGGAAAGAAACATGTCACTTTTGAACTGGGTGATTTGGTTTGGTTGCATTTGAGAAAGGATAGGTTCCCTAATTTGAGAAAGTCTAAGTTGCTTCCTAGAGCTGATGGACCATTCAAAGTGCTAGAAAGGATTAATAAAAATGCATACAAGCTTGAGCTGCCTGCAGATTTTGGGGTTAGCCTCACCTTTAACGTTGCAGATTTACAGCCATACATGGGAGAAGAGGATGAACTTGAGTCGAGGACGACTCCAATGCAAGAAGGGGCGAATGATGAGGACATCCCTTCCATTGATACAACCATGCCTATTGCACAGCAGTGACCAATGACTCGAGCTCGAGCACGCCAAATCAATTATCACGTAAAGTCGTTCCTTGTTGTCCAAACAAGTTCCTCTCCGAATGGGGTACTACTAAAGCCTTGTGATGATTTTCTTATGCTTAGAAACTTGGGAGACGAACCAGATGGACACAAGAGTAACCAAGGTAACCATCAGGTGGATGCTGGTGTAAACAAGAAGATGATCGGACCAAACATCCAGACTACACGTTCGGACCTCCAGGCATCACCATTTTGATTTGTCCATAATTCTCTGCTCCGGAAGGTGATTGGGGCCCATGAGCACTTGTTGGAAAGATCTCATCATCTACTTTCATATGGATCCAACACCAGCATCAGATTCCATCAGAGCTACTCAGAATCGGCGAAAGAACATTCGGACCTCCAGACTGCACGTTCGGACCTCCATGCATCACCATTTTGATTTGTCCATAATTCTCTACTCCGGAAGGTGATTAGGGCCCATGATCACTTGTTGGAAAGATCTCATCATCTACTTTCATATGGATCCAATACCAGCATCAGACTCCATCAGAGCTGCTCAAAATCGGTGAAAGAACATTCGGACCTCAAGCCATGGGTCTTGGTCCTTGTATCCTGTAGAGCCCACTTGGGGCCCATTATAAGTTAGGGTTTCGTTCCCCGCCACGCCATCTGGCTGCCTCCTATGTATAAATAGCACCAGCAGCCACCAGAAAGAAGGTTGGGTTTTGTTTAGATGCAAGATAGCTTCAACTTCTTCCTTGTAAACACGTGTATCGGCTAGACCTTCTGTTTTACTCGATTCAAAACCCCAACTTCGTGTGTATCAGTTTCATCCTTGGCAAGGTCTGTGCACTGTTTGCTTGTCAACTTGTTCTTGCATGTTCTTCGATTTGCTAGCAGGTTCAAGGTTGTTCTTGGCACGACAAGAACAGTAACAAATCGGAGTCAGTGTAACTGTCGCTAAGGCGTAGCGCCCCTGTTGGTCGTTGTAGTCGGGCAGCACAACGTCGAATCCACCCCAAATCGATTTATCCCCTCTCACCGAAAGGTCAGGACCGGCCCCTGCCTTATCAATTCATCTCCAGGATGGGCAAGTGAGGGATGCCTTTCTTCAAGCTACTGAAGAAACATGACCAGTTCGGGTGGATAGAAGAAGCGGAGAACACCAGCTAGGATTTAAAAAGGTATTTATCGTCTCCATTAATTCTAACACCGCCTAATGAAAAGGAGGAGTTATTCTTGTACATTGTTGCAACCCCACAAGTTGTAAGCATGGTCCTGATGGTCAAGCAGGAATGTCCTGAGAAAAAAGCCATGGTCCAGAAACTGTTTATTACGTGAGCGAAGTCCTACACGATGCTAAGCTATGGTACTTGCAAATGTAGAAGTTGTTATATGTAATCTTGATGTCTTCTCAGAAGCTACGACACTATTTTCAGGCGCACAAGGTCACTATTGTGACTACGTATCCACTGAAATGTCATACGTAGCAGTGAGGCTACTGGACGAATCACACAATGGGCAGTCGAGCTCAATGAGTTCGACATATATTATGCACCGCGAATAAGCGTTAAGTTGGGAGTACTAGCGGAATTCACCACCGAATGGACAAGCGTTGAAGAACAAGGCCAAGTGTGGTCTAGAACCACTGGATGGTCTTCTTCGATCGATCGCTCACGCTTCAGGGCTCAGAGGCTAGCATTGTACTCAAATCTCTAACGGGTGACGAACTTAGGTACGTTGTTCAATTAGATTTTAAAGCTTCCAATAATGTTACAGAATACGAGGTACTAGTAAACGGGCTTCGTATAGCTGCATCAGTTGGAATCAGGTGATTACTTGTGAAAGGAGACTCACAGCTAGTCATAAACTAAGTGCAAAAGGAGTACCAGTGCCTAGATAATAACATGGCAGCTTATCTGAACGATGTGTGAAAGCTCAAAGTAAAGTTAGAAGGACTAGAAGTAACACACATTAAAAGGAGTGACAACTATAGTGCGGATGAACTTGCTAGACTCGCTTCTTCCTGAGCACCACTGCTCGTGGGAGTCTTTATTGAGAAACTCTTCAAACTGTATGTCCCAATAATTCTGCAAATGGATGCTATCCAACTCGGGCAGTAGTCTGGTCACGTCAGCGAAGTAGAAGCCGCAGACACGGATGCTGCACTACTCGAACGAGAGCCAACTTGGATGACTCCATTCTGAGCCTACCTCAAAGGTCGAGAGGTCCCTACGATGATGCATCGGTAGTGAAAATTACTCGTAAGTCCAAGCTATACGCTTTGGTAAATGGCAAGCTCTTCTAAAATGGGAGTAACAGAATCTTGATGAAGTGCGTCACTCAGGAAGAGGGTAATAAAATATTGCTCGATATCCATAGAGGCATGTGTGGTACTCATGCATCATATTGCACCTTGGTTGGAAAAGCTTTCTGCTAAGGATTCTATTGGTCGACTGCCCTCCAGAATACTTCCGAGCTGGTCAAAAGTGTGAGGGCTGCCAATTTTTTGGAAAGCAGACCACTCGACCATCCTAAGCTCTACAAACAATTCCTCTTTCTTTGCCTTTCTTCGTCTGAGGCTTGCATATCCTGGGACCGTTTCCAAGGGCCCAAGGCAGTTATAAGTTCATATTTGTTGCTATTGACATGTTCACTAAGTGGATCGAGGCTGAACCCATAGGAAAAATCACTGCAAATACAGACAAGAAGTTCATGAGGAGCATAATTACTCGATACAGCATTCTTCATCGTGTAATTACAGATAATGGTAGCTAGTTCAAAAGTGGGACCTTTATTGTGTTCTACGAAGAATTCAACATTAAAACCTATTTTTTATTGCGTTCTACGAAGAATTCAACATTAAAACCTGTTTCGCTTTAGTAGCCTACCCTCAGAGCAACGGTCAGGTGTAATGAGTAAATGGTATAGTCTTGCAAGGTATTAAGACTCGGGTCTTCGACAGGTTGAAAGCCTACTCGAAATGCTGGGCAAAAGAACTTCCCTCAGTACTATAGGTCACTCACACCTCGATTAAAAAGGCCATCAGTGAAACTCCTTTCTTCTTAGTGTACGGAGCAGAAGCAATGCTCTCAGCCGAGTTGAAGTATGGATCACCTTGAGTGGAAAGTTACTCGAAAGAGGGGCAAGAGCAATTACGAGCGGACGATATTAACTTACTCTAGGAGTTTCGTGATCTAGCGTCCATACGAGTGGCTAAGTATCATCATGCGTTGCGTAGATATCACAGTCAAAAGATCCAGCCCTGGAAGCTCACTACTTGGGACATTCTTCTATTAAAGGTACAGAAACAAGCCCTGCACCATAAGTTATCATCTAAGTGAGAAAGGCCCTATGTGGTAGTAGAAGTTACTCGACCTGGATCAGTTCGACTATCTACTCCAAACGGTGAGGTACTCCATACTCGAGAACTTAGGGCATATCGACCAACTTCGACAGTTTCATTCATAGATAAGGTAAATCATTGGTAATTCGAATGCATTTGATTAGAGCAAAGTTGACAAAAATGATCCTTCTAGCTCTTGCAAATAGGAAAGACCTACTTTCCCTCGAACGAGTCGAGGAACCTCTTTTGTTCCTCCTTAGGGCGGTAGCTGATTATCGTCTAGCATATGGGCTAGTGTCGGTGTATCAGGAACCGGGGGTCCCCGAATCCTGAGGCCAGGCCAGCCATCCGCCACATGGCGCCATCCCGCGGGGTCTCTCCTGTAGGATGAGAAAAGATCAAGTCTCGGGAGAAGGTGCTCGGGGCCACAGTCGGTGGCCCTCGAGTACCCCAGTTCCCCGATGGTCCACAGAATCCAAGTACCGGGAAGAAAGTCCTCGGGGAGGTGTACGGTCACCACTGAGCACCCTAGTCCCCCGACGATCAAGAGAGCTAAACTCCAGGAGAGAGTGCTCGGGGCTGCGTGCGGTAGCCCCCGAGCACTCGGTTCCTCGAGGATCCGTACAAGAGTGCTCGGGAGAGAGTGCTCGGGGCTGCATGCGGCAGCCCCCGAGCACTCGGCTCCCCGAGGGTCCGTACAAGAGTGCTCGGGGAGGTGAACAGTATCCCTGAGCACTCGGCACCCCGAGGACAAGGAAAGGCATTCTCGGGAGAGAGTGCTCGGGGATGTGAATAGTACCCCCGAGCACTCGGTACCCCGACGACCCAGAAAGACCCCCGAGGGGCCTACCGATGAGGTGTCAACCAGTCAAAGGCCCGAGGCCGCATTTAATGATCGTGCGTGGCCTGTCACCTCCAACTGCTCCCGCCGCGCTCAGCGTCAGTTCCTACCATGTTTTGGCAGAGAGGCGTGGGGTTATTAATTGCACGGGTCCCGTCCCGTGCCATCCGGCTTGTCTCGGGATAACGTTGTAAGGACCAAGGCGTTCCGTCTGCCGCGCTGCTGTGACAGGGGAACAAGACAGGACGGGCACGCCGGGTTGCTCTGCGGCTGCCCGGTGGGCCCTCTCCACAGCGCCCGTTGCCAGGGCATTTATGGTGACGGATGACCGGGCGTGCGACGCATTTCCCACCCCCGGTCACTTCGCCCAGAGGAAATGATGATGCCCTTTCCATTTATGGCATCTCGGAACTCGTGCCCCTCCTTCCATTCGGGGCATGTCGCAGCCGGCGGGTACTTAAAGCAGCCGGCGACACAAAAGGAAAGACCAAGTGAAAAGGGCAGAGCTGAAGAAGACGATTAGAGGGAATGGATAGGCAAGAACACAGCGCAAGAGAACACTGTGAGGAAGGCTGAGCCCAGCCCCAGCTGAAGAACAAGGAGTCTCAAGCTCTTAGATAGACCAACATTCTTGTAACCCGCAACATCCTTGAGGGACTTCCTCGGGACAGTTACAGTATCCATACAGGAGTAGGGTATTACGCCCCCGTGCGGCCTGAACCTGTCTAAATTCCGGTGCATTTACTTCTTCTTGCACTAGGTCAACACCCCCACCACTGGCCGCTGCATTCATTCCCATTTATTTCTTCGACGAACGTATTCAGGATCATCCCCCGGCCGAATCTCTAAAAAGGGGTCTCTCGGGATCCCTGCGACTGGAGTTAATCCTCTGACAGCTGGCGCGCCAGGTAGGGGGGAAGCATCCCTCAATCTGTTTGTTTGTTTTCTTCCGCAGAAAAAATGGCCGGTGGTCACCGCCTCCAGCGTTCCGGCTCCAGTTCCAGCGGGGAATGCAGCCCCTCGCGCAGGAGGCCCCAGCCGCTGCTGCGTCCCAGCAGCAGCCGCGATCTGCATGTGCGGCGTTCCCCTCCCAACGGGACCAGGGCGCTGGGCCCAGCAGGGCCGTCGCCGCCGTCGCCGGTGTACCATCCGACCCCCAGCCGGTAGTCGAAACTCCTGCCGCCAGGTCCGCGTCTGGACAGCGTCGGGCGCCTCTCCGTCGTACGCCTCCTCAGACATCCGCCTGTCCAGGCGACGGCAGAAACCCCGGAGGGCCGCTGGCTCCAGGAAGTCGCTGCCCTGGTCGGCACTGCCCGCCGGCAGGTACTGGCCTAGAGTTCTCGCGCCACCACCCAGCGTGGCACCGCCAGAACCGGCCCATCGTCGGGTAACGTTCGCACAGGCCGGGGGGCCTCCAGGCGGAGCGCCGCCCCCTGGCCGTGTCCGGAGCCCAGGACCTCCGCTTGCGTCTCAACGAGCGGAGGGGCCTCGAAGACGCGCGTGTCACTCTCGAGCGCCAGCGGGAGACCTGGCAGGAGGCCGAAGCTGAGGACCAGGCTTCCTCTTTGCCGGCCTATGATCGCCAGGGTTCCCCGGCTCGCCGGCGTTCACCACCAAGGAACGCCACCCGCGCCACAGGGTACGGCACCGGCTGCCGTGCCTTCCCTAGCAAGCTCCGCCGGGTCAAATGGCCCTCCAAGTTCCGCCCCGAGCTGCCGAAGAAGTACGATGGGTCCATCGACCCCGTTGAGTTCCTCCAGATATACACTATGGCCATCCAAGCGGCCGGGGGCAACGAAAAGGTGATGGCTAATTATTTCCATATGGCCTTGAGGGGCTTTGCCCGTTCTTGGCTCATGAACTTACCCCCAGGGTCTATTAGCTCCTGGGATGATATTTGCCACCAGTTCATGGCTAATTTTCAGGGCACATTTACGCGCCCCGGCTTGTAGTGCGACCTCCACGCCGTCAAGCAGCAGGAGGGGGAGACGCTGCGGCGCTTTATTCAGCGTTTGAGCCAGGTCCGCAACACTATCCCGCGGATAACCCCCCACGCTGTTATCGTTGCTTTCCGGCAGGGCGTCCGCGATGAGAGGATGCTTGAGAAGCTAGGTATGCACGAGATCGAGACCACTGCGGAACTCTTCGCGCTGGCCGAAAAGTGCGCCAAGGCGGCGGAGGCGCGGGCTTGGCACGCTCCGCGCCTCGATCGCCCCACCGCCGATCAACCAAGTTCTTCCCGCTCCGACAGGCGGAAAAAGAAAAAGAAAAGGAGGCGCGAGGCTGTCCCCGTCGAGCCGGCCCAGGGCCCGCCCATAGGCCGGCCCAAGAGCCCGACCGCCGGCAAGAACGCCGGGCGGCCGCCGACAGACGGCCTGCGCCCGCAAGAGCCCCAGCCCGGGCCCCTCCTAGGGCTCCGGCTCCCGCGAGGGCTCCAGCTCCCGTAAGGGCTCCGGCCCCAGCCCGGGCTCCCGCTCCAGCAAGGGCCCCCGCTCCTACGGGGCCCGAGCCAGGCAAATGGTGCCCAATCCACCAGACCAGATGGCATGACCTCACAGAGTGTCGTACGATCAAGGGCCTCGTCGAGCAGCGCCAAAGGGAACGCGACGAGTCCCGCTGGGGAGGCGACGCTGAGGCCACCCCCGGCAACGCAGAGCTCGGCTTTCAGGAGCCCGAGCACACTGTCGCCTTCATCGATGGAGGCGCCTATACGCCTTCCTTGCGGCGCAGCATCAAGACCATGCGGCGCGAGGTATGCTCGGCAACCCCGAGCGAAGAGGCCACAAGGCCCCTGAGATGGTCGGACGCCCCGATCACGTTCAGTATAGCCGATCACCCCGCCAGTACTGCAGGCGTGAGGCGACTACCCTTGGTAGTGTCCCCCACCATCTGCAATGTAAGGGTCGGCAGAGTGCTGATCGACAGGGGCGCAGGCCTCAACCTCCTCTCCAAGGAGGCCTTCGAGAAGCTGCAGGTGCCCTCCAGGTGCCTAAAGCCGTCGCTTCCGTTCTGTGGGGTGACACCCGGGCACTCCCTGCCCCTCGGGCAGGTTGAGCTACCCGTGACTTTCGGGAGTCGGGATAACTTCCGCATGGAGAACGTCCTCTTCGACGTCGTGGAGCTCCCCCTCCCCTACAACGCCATCCTCGGGCATCCGGCGCTTGCTAAATTCATGATGGCTACGCACTATGCATATCTCACGGTCAAGATGCCGGGCCCAACAGGCCCCATATCCGTGACCGCCGACTCTGGCGGTGCCGTCTCCTGCGCCGAGCAGTCATACCTGGCCTTGGTCTCAGCTCAGGCCGAGGTCGAAGGCTGTCCAGGGGGCCCAGGACCCTCTTCATCCAAACCCTGACTCGCCGCCGACGCCTCCGTTCCTACAAAGGAGGTCATGGTGGGCGAAGATGCCTCCCAGGTCATCCGAATCGGCGGAGACCTGGACGGCAAATAGGAAAGCGCGCTCGTCACCTTTCTCCGGGCTAACGCCGACGTGTTTGCATGGCAGCCGTTCGACATGCCCGGGATCCTTAGGGAGGTGATTGAGCACCACTTGGCTGTGCTCCCGGACGCACGCCCAGTGAAGCAGAAGGTCCGGCGGCAGGCGCCCGAGCACCAGGAATTCATCCGGGAGCAAGTCAGCAAGCTCCTTGATGCCGGATTTATCCGAGAAGTCCTCCACCCCGAGTGGCTGGTGAACCCAGTTATCGTCCCGAAGGCCAACGGCAAGCTCCGCATGTGCGTGGACTACACCGATCTAAACAAGGCTTGCCCTAAAGATCCATTTCCTTTGCCCCGCATAGATCAAATTGTAGATGCAACCGCGGGATGTGATCTCTTGTGTTTTTTAGATGCAAACTCTGATTATCACCAGATTCGCATGGCCGTAGAGGATGAAGAGAAAACTGCTTTCACCACCCCGGTGGGGACTTATTGCTATATGTCGATGCCTTTTGGTTTGCGCAACGCTGGGTCTTCTTTCCAGCGCGCTATTTGCATCACCCTTGATTCGCAGGTTGGCCGCAACGTCGAGGCCTACATCGATGACCTCGTGGTCAAGTCCCGAGACCGCGCCACCCTGATCGAAGACCTTGCCGAGACTTTCAATAGTCTCTGCACTACCCGCCTGAAGCTTAACCCCGAGAAGTGTGTCTTTGGGGTACCTGCGGGCAAGCTCCTCGGTTTCTTGGTTTCCAGCCGAGGGATCGAGGCCAATCCAAAGAAGATCCGGGCCATCGAGCAGATGCAACCCCCGGCTCGACTCAAGGAGGTTCAGCGTCTCGCCGGCTGCATGGTGGCCCTCGGGCACTTCATCTCCAAACTTGGGGAGTAGGGGCTCCCCCTCTTCAAGCTTCTGAAGAAGACCGATCGTTTCGACTGGACGCCGGAGGCCGAGCAGGCCTTCCGCGATCTGAAGAAGTATCTCACCTCACCACCCGTGCTGGTGGCTCCGTCCGAAGGCGTGCCACTACTACTCTACGTATCGGCCACTCCTCAGGTCGTAAGCATGGTGCTGGTGGTGGAGCGCGACGAGCGCATGGGGTCAAGTGCTGGATCCCAGCGCCCGGCCACCCCCGGGCACTCCCCCGTCCTCGCGGCTCCCCCCGAGCAGGGGGTCGAGCCCGAGCACTCGGCTCCTCCCGACCAGGGAGTAGAGCCCGAGCATCCGGTCAGCCCCGACCACGTCGCTGAGCCTGGGGGCTGTAACAGCCCCTTGGGTGAGGCCGCGGTCCGGGCTCGCCGGGTACAGCGACCGGTGTACTTCGCTAGTGAAGTCCTCCGGGAGGCCAAAGCCAGGTACCCCCAGGCTCAGAAGCTGCTCTACGCCGTGCTCATCGCTTCCCGGAAGCTGCACCACTACTTCCAAGCGCACAAGGTCTCGATGGTTACCACGTACCCATTGGGGCCCATCCTCCGGAATCGAGAAGGCACTAGGCATGTAGTCAAATGGGCGGTGGAGCTGGCGGAGTTCGACCCGCACTTTGTCACCCGCCAGGCGATCAAAAGCCAGGCACTCTCTGACTTCATGGCAGAGTGGACACCCGTCCCTGAGGTCGTCCCAGAAGAGATCTCTGCATTTCCCGGGCACTATGCGCCCGGGTACTGGATCATGCATTTCAACGGTTCCCTCTCGCTGAAAGGCGCGGGGGCCGGATGGTTGTCACCTCCCCAACGGTTGAAGAACTCCGGTACGTCGTGCAGCTACATTTCCACGCATCCAACAACATGACGGAATATGAAGGTCTCATCGCTGGCCTCCGAGCTGCGATGGGCCTCGGGATTCATCACCTCCTGGTCAAGGGAGATTCTCAGCTGGTGGTCAACCAAGTATCCAAAGAGTACCAGTGCACGAATCCTCAAATGGCGGCGTACGTGGCAGCAGTTAGGAAGCTGGGGAAGCGCTTCGATAGCCTGGAGCTGCGGTACATCCCTCGCCGCGACAACGCTCTGGCCGACAACCTCTCCCGCCTGGCCTCCTCCCGTGCGCGCGTCCCTGCCGGAGTCTTTGAAGAAAGACTCACACGGCCTTCCGTCCTGCCTGCCGAACAGGGCGAAGGGGAAACCTCGAACTCAATTCAGGGGACCCCGGCAGCGCCCTCAGTGGGAAGCCCCGTCAGGGTGCCACCGTCCAGCGAGTGCGCTGCGCTTTCCGAATGTTCTCAAGATGCCTCGTGGATGGACGACATCCGAGGGTACTTGAAGGAAAAGTTCCTCCCCGGGGATGAGGCGTCTGCCGAAAGAGTTGCCCGGCAGTCCAAACGCTATGCCATAGTAGATGGGGATCTCTACCGGCGTAGCGCAGGCGGTATTCTCCTGAAATGCATCTCTCGGGCAGAAGGCGGTGAGCTTTTCGCTGAGATCCACGAGGGCGAGTGCGGTGGCCATGCATCGTTCCGTACGTTGGTCGGGAAGGCCTTCCGACAAGGTTTCTACTGGCCTACAGCTCTCCAGGACGCTTCCGAGCTGGTTCGGCGCTGCAAAGCGTGCCAGTTCCATGCAAAGCAGATTCACCAGCCAGCGCAGGCTCTTCACACCATCCCCCTGTCATGGCCTTTCGCGGTCTGGGGGCTGGACATTCTGGGTCCATTCCCCCAAGCAATCGGGGGCTATGAGTACCTCTATGTCGCCATCGACAAGTTCACCAAGTGGCCGGAGGCGGTCCCAGTCATCAAGGTGACCAAGAACACGGCGCTCCAGTTAATCCGCGGCATCACCAGTCGCTTTGGTGTCCCGAACCGGATCATCACCGACAACGGCACTCAGTTCACAAGTGCCCTGTTCGGGGACTACTGCGAAGATCTCGGCATCAAGCTCTGCTTCGCCTCCGTCGCTCATCCTAGGAGCAACGGGCAGGTCGAGCGCGCCAACGCGGAGATACTGAAGGGGCTCAAAACCCGGACCTACGACGTGCTCGCAAAGCACAGAAAGGGGTGGGTCGACGAGCTGCCTACCGTGCTATGGGCCAACCGGACCACGCCAAGCCGCGCTACCAGGGAGACTCCTTTCTTCCTCGTGTACGGCGCTGAGGCGGTCCTCCCCTCTGAGTTCACTCTAGGCTCCCCTCGGGTGCATGCCTACTCTGAAGGCGAACAGGAGCAACAGAGGCGTGACGACGTCGACTACTTGGAGGAGCGCCGGCGGCGTGTCGCCGTCCGGGCAGCCCGCTACCAGCAAAGGCTGCGGCGCTACCATCAGCGCCACGTTCGAGCCCGGTCTCTCGAGGTGGGGGATCTAGTTCTCCGACGCGTCCAGTCTCGCGAAGGAAGGAATAAGCTGTCCCCTATGTGGGAAGGCCCCTTCACCGTGATCGATGTCCTGCGAGAAGGCTCCTTCCAGCTGGCTGCAGAAGACGGGCAACCGCTCCCCAACCCGTGGAACATCGAGCACCTGCGCAAGTTCTACCTGTAGATGGCCATGCTTGCGGCTCAGGTCAACCAGGTCGGGGGCTTCCCCCCCGACCAGGTTGACCGGGGGCTACCACTAACTGGGTAAGTCACCCAACCTTGTAAAAAATTGTCAATACAGTATATGTATCAATGTGCAATCATATGTCAATTTCATTTTTCTGGACTTCATATGTTTAATCTGTCTGGTGAGATGCTCGATTGTGCGAGAAAAGTTCGCTCTCTCTTTTTCCCGCTAATAAAAGAACCCCGATCGGTATGTGCGCGGACAGTTGCCGCTGGCTTACATCTGTTGTGGTAGGCTGTGGTGTTCGGTGTCGTAGCAGGCTCCCGAGCACTACCGAGTCCCTGGGGTTCTCGGGTAATCCTATCACTCGAGCTGCTTGAGTAGTCCGGAGCCTAGGCCCTAGGGGCGGGCTGTCGGTGCTCGGTCTGGTCTGCCATACCCGGGCGCCACCGAACCATAGGACCTTTGGGTTATGCCTCTGTCTTCTCTTGTCCGCCGGTCTGGGTATTCAAAAGGTCTCGGGTCGAAAACGAGAGCAGTCTATAACGAGTACCGCACTAACAGAGCGCACCAAGCAAAGAATTTCTCCATTTTTTCTCAAGTCACAGATCGACAATCAAAAGCAAAAGCAGCTCGATCGCGAGGGCCTCAGTGCCTAGATTGCTGCTCGGCTCCAAGGGTCCTCGGGTGGTCCTACCGCTCAAGCTTGAGTGGTCGAGATCGCCTGACCCCGGGCTCCTCACGCGCCCCTTGGTGCTCGGGTGCCCCGGCCGTGGGAACAAAGTTCCCGGGCACCCCGAGCTCAGAGCGCATGCCCCTCCTGGATCGGTTGGCCGAAAGGCTGACAGCTGTCCGGTGAGTAGTTAAATTCAGACGAATTCACATTCAATAATATTTTGTTCCCGAGTCGTCCTCGGGGGCCCTCGTATTCTAATCCGCTCGGTGAGATGATCTCCTCGCGCACAAAACCCTACCGTGTGTCCACTTTTTCCTAGAAAGACAGAACAGTCCGTAGAAAGGTGTATCGTACGTGCGGTAATGTCCGATCGAAGTCTTTCATGGTGGTCGTGGTGTTCGGTCCGCTTTTAGGGCCCCGAGCACTACCGAGTCCCTGGGCGACCTGGGTAATCCTATCGCTCGAGCCGCTCGAGTAGTTCGGAGCCTAGGCCTCAGGGGCGGGCTGTCGATGCTCGGTCCGGTCCGTCCTAAGCCCGGGCACCACCGAACCATGGGGACTCTTGGTCGCATTCCCGCCCGCGCGTGTCTCCAGTCTGCTGACTGAGTGGTTGCAAGGTGGAAAAGTGTTCACCGGTCATGGTGTGCTCTGTGCTGGACCGATCTATCTCCCGAGCAAGGAAGTTCGTGCCTTTGTCTTTTGACTTAGCCGTTGCGGACTCGTGAGGGCTCGGGGGCTGAACGCACCGAGAAGGACGGTCGGGGCGACTTCGTTCTCGGGGAAGGAAAGGTCGGGGTCGGTCCGACTGAGTACTCCTCGGGGTGTCAAGAGAAAACATCAGAAACTACGCTAAGCACTCAGAAGAATACTGGAGTTGCGACCCCAAAGGAAGGCTTCCATTATATTCACAAAAAAGGATAGCTGTTCTGAGGGATCACTCCCATATTTACATCAAGTCAAAAAGAAAAGAAGAAAAAAAACTACTACAAAAGCCTAGTCGGAGTCGGAGTCAGAGCCTTCGTTGTCGCTCCTCGGGACTGGGGGTGGCGGCACCTCCCGCTTGAAACCGGCCGCCATCGCGGCGGCGGTGCTCCGAACCGCCTCCCGGGCGGCCTCCTCCTCGGCTTCAACCACCCCTTCCTGAGATGGCTCCAGCGGGAAATTCGGGTCTTGGTTCTGGTAGCAAGCCAGGACGTGTTCGGCCACTACTTGGGCCAAGCCACGCCCCTCCCGGGCGGCGAGTTCCTGGACAGCCCAGGGCAGCACCTCGAGGCGCTCGCAGACCTTCTGGAAGCCTAGGGCGTACCAGCCAGGGCCTGCCCACTTCTTCTCCACGATAAGTTGCCCGAGTCCGGCCGCCATCACGGACCGCTGCATCCGCTGGAGGGTGTCCTCCAGCATCAGCTGCAGGCTGGCCCGTTCGACCGAGGCGGCCTCGAGCTCCTCCTTCGCGATCCGCAGCCGCTCCTCGAGCCCCTAGCCCCCGGCCGCACCAGCAGAGCCGGCGCCGGGTGCGTGGCCCGCGGCCAGCTTCACCTGCCCCGCCAGGACGGACAGGGCCTGCTCGCGGGCAGCCAGCTCCGCCTCGGACTTGGTGATCCGCTCCTCCCTAACAGCAGCGGCCGCCGCTGCCTCGGCAGTCTCCGCCTCTTGGCAGGCCAGCAGATCATCCCGGGCGCCCAAGTCCGCCGTTGTTATCTCGACGTCGGTCTCCCGGATCGCGACGTCCTCCTCCCGGCGTTGGAACTCCCCCTCGACGTGCTGGAGTTCCTCCGCCCAGTACTGGAGCTCGGCACGGGTCCGGTCGACTTCTCCTTTTTGGCGGGCTAGGTCAGCCTGGAAGGCCTCTGCTGCCCTCTCGCGGTTCACCGCCGCCTCCTCCCGCTCCTGTGCCTGCCTCTCCCTGGCAAGGGCCTCGGCAGCCTGCTGCCGCGATGCCTCGGCCAGGCGGGCTGCGTCGTCCCGCTCCCGCGCGGCGTCGGCCCGGGTGTCCTCCAGAGCCTTCCGCTCCCGCGCGACCTCCGCGCGGGCCTCCTCCAAGGCCTTCCAGCCCTCCTCCATGCCGCGCTGCTCGTCCTCGTTGGCGACGCGCACCGCGGCAAGGTGGGAGACAAAAACATGCCAAGCCGCGGCGAGCTGCGCTCTTTCCGTGGCCAGAGCGGCGCGCTCCGCCTCTCGCTGCGCCATCTCCTCCGCTACGGCCGCCTCCAGCCGCCCGATCACCTCCCGGGCGCTCCCAAGCACGACCGAGAGAGGTTCGGCGGGTTGGCTGGGCGGCTGCTGGGCGTTGGGTCCCCTGCGAGCCTCCCCCGGGGGGCTCGGGGTCCCCGAGAACTGCCACGCCGTCACCCGCCCCGCGCTTGGCGCGCTTGGGGCGGGTTCGGACGGCACCGAACGCTCGGGCTGCGACTGTGTCTCTGTCTCGGCTGCCGCATCCGCTAGCCCTGTCTCGACCGCCGCGTCCGCCGGCTCCGGCACCACCACCGGGCCCGTCGGTCCCAGCTCCGCCGCCGCGTTCGTCGGCCCCGGCTCTGCCGCCGCGCTTGCCAGCCCTGGCTCCGCCGGTGCACCCGGCTCGGGCGCGCTCGGCTCGAGGGCTGGCGCCGGCCTCGGCGCCTCCGGCCGCCCCTGGCTCTCGGCGGCGCCCGAAGGCGGCCTGTGGGAGAAGTACGAGATCAAAATCCAGAACTTAGTCCGGGCAAGGCACGCCCAAGAAAGAATGAAGGACAAAACTTACGTGGTCGTGGGTCTTCGGTACTGCCATCTTGCTGCCGGAATCCTGAACTCCGGGCTCGATGGCGCTGGCCCGGAGTCCTCCCTCCTTCTCTTCCGCCGAAGAAATGCTGGAAGAGTGTCACCGATGGCGGCACTCCCACGAACATCTCGCAGAAGTAGGCGAAGACCGCCAGGATGACGACCGAGTTGGGGCTCAGGTGCACCAGCTGGATCTCGTAGGTGTCGAGGATTTGAAGAAAGAACGTGGAGAACGGCGGCACCAGCCTGGCCGCCACAAAGGAGGTGAACAGGACGATGCGCCCCGGGCGGGTTGTCGCCAGCGGGAAGCTCGCCGGCGTCACCACCAGGGCCCCCTGCTGGCCCTCGGGGACCAACAACTTCCGGATCTTCCCCGCCACCTCTTCGTTCGACAGGCGAGACTCCGGCAGCATGCCGTCGGGAGTCCTGTCGCGGCGGCTTCCTCCTGCTCTCGGCATTTCGTCGGGGCGGGAGATGGTCTGGACGGTGGAGAAGGGGAGGTGCTCTGATCGCCTAGGGAGAGTCTAAGGGCTCAAGAGCGTGAAGAAAGCAGGGGCTGGATCACGAGATGGCGTAAAGAGGAGGGCGGTTCGCTCCCCTCCTCCTTTTATACCCCAGGGAATTCAAACATCTCCTACCACAGCGAACAGTTAGCTCCTTATCCTTATCCTTGTGGGCTCTTTGATGAACAACATGGTCGATCGCCATAATTGAGCCATGGCAGCTACTATGTGAGCCTCTATCACTGCCCAAGGATCAACATTTGTCCAAGATTATGATTGCAGTAGGCTCCAAGCTTCCCTTGGGCGCGTCTTGTGAAGTTTGCTCTACTCAAGGAGGTAGAAGTGGTTCTTCAGAAGAAGCCGAAATTGGCTGGTTGGCTGGGTCACTTGTTTCCTTCTCCTTCGACTTCTCCAGACATGGTAACCTGCCATCAACTAGCTAAGAAACAGGAAGGAAGACCATAAACCAAGACAAATAATCCAATCTAAACTTGTGGCGACTAGGATGCCGGCAAAAACACTCGACTTTTTCCTCTTGATTATTACTTTCCTCTACATCATACCAGCAGCTTTGATCGGTTGTGCTGAAGGTAAGGTCTAGGGATCAGATGAAGCCAAAGATGTTGTTGCTGCAAGAAACCAACCCACAACGACTTATCATCATCTTGGACTCACCGAGCCAATGCTCAGAAGAATGACAAAAGGTGAGAGGGAGGGGCAACTCAATAAATTACCTTTCTTACCAAGTCATCAGACGTGTCGGTTACTCAAGGAGGCAATCGAGGAGTGGCTCCAGGGTTCTCATATAGAAAGGCTACCCATGCAGAACAAGCGTTAGTGTGCAAGTGCTCGATAGCCAGAGTAGTAGCTAAAATAATCACCTGACAACTCGATGTCAGTACCAATTGCCTTCTTCTCCATGTGCACTTGAGGGGCACCGGATCATATAGCGAGAACAACCTCTTGGATCAAAGAGACCCTTTGGCCCCTTGATCGACTGGTGTTTTCCTCTTGTTGCTAGTGCGAGAAGAGGAAATGCCATCATGGTCGAGGACCCCGTGTTGCCTTCTTGGCGAAAAATTGGAACCTGTAAAAAGACAAATCAGGTCCAACAAGCAACAATTTGTGCTAATTTTTTACTTAATGGAATCCCTACCTCTAGTCAAGAGTTCGCAAGAGAGTAGTGTTTGTACAGAGTATTCTTGTGCTTCTTTGAAAAAGAGTTTGCTCAATTGAGCAGCAATATCTGAAGGAGATAAAGCTATAAAAAGAAAGAAAAAGTCACTCGAAGAGCTTAATTGTGATAACAGAAGCAGCAAATTGCCATTTAAATCTTATCTCCGACCGCGTCTTTAAAGATATCCTTGTCTCTGTAATACTCCGAGGTAAAGCTATCTCGCGCTAGCCTCCTACTAATGAAGTCTTTAGTCACGTGCCACCCAATTAGGTCACTTTGTCTGAATTCACCAATCTTTGTGACATAACAGACAGTGTGATTGGATTCACAGTGCTTTTTTATCAGGATGGATTTTGTCAAAAATCTAACTATAGGATATATATATATATATACATAGAATACAGTGTATACGAATAGGATACTCCACTCACATATTTAGCAACTTCTGATATTATAGAACCAAATCTACGATACCTAATACATCCAAAATTTAAAAGTTACATACTATAAAAATCTCAATTAGTTACCTAACTTGAATATAACCCAACTAACTTGAATATAACCCAACTTGAATATAACTAGTATCTCGACCAAATCTATTTGCTTTTTTTTGGCGAACAAGATAAATAACTCCATATCAATTATCGTTGGATAGACGACGATACATCAATCCTATATAAGACTCCTGAAGGACAACCACAACTCAAGCATACACATCTCGCCACATGTATCAAGATCACATGAGATAGTAACTCCATCTCTAATTTAGTTTAATTCCAATCTAATCCTTATAATAGATCTAGCTCTATTGCTCGTACTTAAAAAAAATACATATATATCAACATCCATACAGAACATAAGATGTTACTCCAGCTAAAGACCCAAACTTATCTACATCACATCTCTTTTCTTACCCGATCCCTGATAAAAAAAAATAACCCATTATTTACAAACATATTATCATGAACAAATCTTTGACACAAATGTAAGGTACAAATTTTCATTCTGACAGAAAATTAAGTAATCAACAAAAGAAATCTTGGCAGCCTCCTCGACATGATTGTCCAAATTGAAGTTCTATACAAACCAGACAGACTATTAATCTCATCATGCTCATTTAGAAGGAACACGAAGCCCCCAGAATGAAATAGAGACACAAACCAAACCATATTGTGGCATAAAACGAATTTTACACAATGCTTATGTTAGATCATCCTCATCG
The DNA here is from genome assembly GCF_958298935.1 of Phragmites australis. Classification (NCBI taxonomy): domain Eukaryota; kingdom Viridiplantae; phylum Streptophyta; class Magnoliopsida; order Poales; family Poaceae; genus Phragmites; species Phragmites australis. The sequence continues at coordinate 11,438,499 of NC_084936.1, read as the reverse complement.
TCCTCCTTTTTCTTCAGCTCATTCTTTGCCCTGAGGAGGAGGGTGGTTTTCCAAGGATCCTGAAAAAAAGTCTATGAATTAGATACAGGGGAGAAAACAAATCAAGTATACGCAAATATCACGTGCAATGATCACTTTGGAAGTACATTCTAAGGTAACAATGTTAGAACAATCACTTAAAACATGGGCAAAAATTTATGTCAGAAGCAACTTACGATTCATCACATTTTATGTTTAATTCTAATGCAAGTAGTAGGTTTTCAGGCAAAGCTAAAAGCACTGAAAATCCTGACCACCACGTCTACTCCATAGTTGTTGGGTCTGGGCAGGACACCTAGGCAAGTGGAAGGTGGCCTGGGTGGGCGCAAGGCAGCTATGGAAGGAAGACAAAGGGCACGAGAGGCAAGGAGCGGTGGAGCTGGTGGCCAAAAAACCAAGGGCAACGGTGGCGACGGCGTTGCTTTGCACTGCGTAGTCCTCAGCTGCATAGGAAAGCGGCAAGCAGAGGCTACGGTTCTGTTGAATATCTAACTATGGGGTATATACGCATAAGGAGTACATCTATACTGACAAGGTATATACGAAGCATATTTGGCAGCTCCAGATATCGGGAACCAAATCAGCAGTACCTGATATACCCGGAATCAAGGAAGTACATACCGAGAGGGATTAGATTGGTTACCCAAACCAATACAATCTGTATTCAAAACAGGTATATCTACATGGAAATCAAAGGAAACAACTCACTATCAACTACGGCTGAATAGGAGTCGGTACCTCACCCCTATATAAGACGGAAAGGTTAGGGGAGAAGACAACCATAACTACAATAACGAGAACCATACACAACAAGGAATTACAAGCAACATGAAAGGCAACAACAGAGAAGTTACTTGACTACTTGAGCGCTAGGATAGATTAGATCCAAGCAACTCCTTGTAATAGTCTTAATCACCTTGCTTATACTCAAGATCATCAATACAAGGCAGCAACACCCCCACATGACGTAGGGTATTACTCCAATCGGAGGTCCGAACCTCTATACATTGTTGTCTCTCTTCGTGATTAATCTCTACTCTCGAAGGTACCCAGTCAATTTACGGACATTATCGGGAACTAATCTTTGACAGGTTCCTCTTTTTTATGGTTTCTTGGGCTTAGTAAGGCAAATTTTACATGGGCCGACCTAAGCAAACAACATCCCTACTAACCCTTCAAAAACTAATGCCCCATCATCTCTCCCTTCGGTCACCGCCACCACTTCCTCTACTCCAAACATGGTTCTAGTTTGGCCACACAGGCAGCGCCTGGCCAGCACCTCAGCGGGGCGTTAGGCAGAGCCCAACCACCTGCCTAGTGCTTTTTGAAACATTGCATAAAACAAGACCCTAGCCACAATTTTGCAGTTTCCACTGACCTAGGCACTGCACACTAACATTCTGCATCTGTATGAGGTTGGATGGTTATCAGAGAAAAAGAAGAATTACCATGTGTTATAAAGGAGGGCAAATTGATTTTTTTACTGCACCAATTGGCTGGGTTTTAAAAGTGGACAGCAGTGTCATTTCTATATTTTTGCATGTTTGCGATTTTATTTTGCAGTCAAATCTTGATGTGATGCTATCTGGCTAAAATCTTATCCTTATTCTTTAAGATGATAGTGAGAAAACTTTCCCTACCTTTTAAGCATGAAGCTACATAATGCATCGTCATAAACAGTTCACCCACCAAAGATGAAAAAAGATACATGATATTCCAACTGAAAGTACTGAACATACCAGACGTGTCATGCTGTCAAACTCTTTGATGGCATCAGTGAATTTGGCAATATCTCCTTCATCCATCGACGCAGCAAGATCCTGCAATAAAACACATGTTCAGTGTAATCTCTTTCAAAAAGAACATTTTTATGACTCGACGAATGGCTTAGGACCACCATTTAAGATTATATTCATTACCAGTACTACAGATAATGTAATATCAAGCCAGGCATGCAATGAACATGAGTGACAAATCACCACAAAGAAAAGCTAAATAAGTACTAAATCATACAGCTAAAAGCTTGTATTCACGTGTCCCAGAGAAGGTCGGATCGATTTCCTGCAAAATAGTTAAAACAAAACAACAACATCAGAACGATGACAACACCACACAATATGCGGTTAACATCTAAACTAAACAATACACACCTGATATCGCTCCAATGAATTTGTGATAGCAACAGGATCACCTCTGCATAGTTGGCAAATGCCTGCATTAAGGAGAATGCCTCGGACACTATACTTAAGAAGATTATTGTTGATTGATTGACGAGCAATTGATTCAAAAATCTCAGTCGCCTTTGGGTACCTGAAAAAATAAAATTTGCATAAGAAATAACACTAGAGATTGTAATCCTGCAACTGTTAACATAAGTATATGTGTGGAATGAATCATCACAGAAGACGATAACTTATAAGAATCACTGTTAAATCTATTGTCAATCCACAAAAATTTAATCGATCAAACTGGAGAAACTCGAATGTCAGAAAATATTGTGTTCAAATAGCATCACCTATCTAATTAATGTATATAATATCAACCCACCGATCAGAATCATATTCATATTCAGGAGATGCAGTGTCTACTGTCGAAAGCACAACTGAACAAGCTTACAAACCGTACACAGTATCAAGTTTCACAGTTTACAGTGTTCAAAATATTTCATCGAATAAAATACTTCCATACAATTAGTATGAACCAAATGAAGTCAATCTTACTGTTCCAACTGAGCAGCAATTTCTGCTACTTTCTGCTTGATGGTGTTTGCTTGAGATGCCTGCCCCTCACTGTCAAAAAGGTCTGCTGCCCTTTCTAGGTAATCTGTAGCCTTCTCCAAATCTTGTTCTTGCTGATATATCTCACCAATGTCCTGAAAATACATAAAATTTAAACCGGCATGACTGATGTATTTCCTTTGGAAACAAGGCATCATCCAAGGATACCGAAAATTTGTATCACACAACATGAAGAAAAAGGGCGCTTTCATTAATCAAATCACTCCAGGCTAAAATAGGATATTAACAGATAGTATATCTGTGTAGGCAAAATAAAATTATCATTCACCTTGCTGTATCTTGCAGCCATATTCAATCTACCAATTTCCAAGAAAAGATTCACTGCCTGATTTAGTGCTTGCCCAGCTTCTGCATAAAAGGAGACAATTGCAAACAAATAGTTAGTTAATTATGTTGGCAACAATAACGGTGGAGGAGAAGCATGATGCTCGGAAAATGGAGATACCCTGTGGCGAGAACTTTTTGTAGCAATTCGCAGCCTCAACATAAGCTGAGGCAGCCTCATGCTTGCTATCTCCCTGTTCAGCAAAGTAATAAACAGTATAAGCACCATCTCATTTCAACAGCGTGATTCTTTGAGGTGGCCAATTAATAACCCAAAAGAGCTAAAACAAACCAACCTTCAAATGACAGTTAGCAATCTTGATGTAGACTGATGCAGCTCTGCTCCCTGAAGAAGAAATGAATTACAGCCATTAAAAAGAAGACAGTTTTGTGTTTTTGTGGCGTGCTGAAATAGTAATTTGGCAACTTTATTATCAATCTCTTGAACAAAACTTGATTTTACCATACTAACAAAAACATATCGAACAAACAGACAAACGACCATACAATGTCAGTACTTGGATTCCCAATATGCTACAATGATCAAACGTGAAGTCAAGGCCCCAATCCAACCGACGATGCACAATAAGACGACGAAACATAAACATGGGTTACACGACAGGCTAACTCTCCCAGTGAATTTTATGTGGGTCCACGCAACCCCATCAAAGAACCATAATCGGAACTAGTACACAACACATAAATGAAACGATCTGATATGAACTAGAAAGAGAGGGCTGGACACAATCGGTCCCGATTCAATAGCATCCTCAAACGAACCATCTACCTACTAGCCCCTCTTCCTCCCATTTCGTGATAAACTAACCCAAGCACAAAACCTTGCGCATCTAAGATCACGCCGCACGTTCGTAGATCCGCAACCCAAGATCCCAGTCCCACTCGAATTCCGTAGCCATCGCGGCAAACCAATCAACTGGCGCCGTAACGATCACGAACCCCGATCGACCGATGACAGATCTAGCACCAGGGCCACCAGCAACTCATCGATTTAGATTCGGAAAAATAAATAAACTGGGGACGGGGACCTGGGCGATCAGGAGCGCTCACAGTTCTTGGCGAGCTTGAATGAGTTGGCGGCCTTGTCGAAGAGGTCGGCGGCGTCCTCGTACTTGGAGCCGAAGAGGCCCCATCCGGTGAGCTTCTTCTCCGCCTTCTTCTCGAAGTCGTCCCCGCGCGCCTCGTGGTCGCCCATCGCCGCCGCCGCCGCCTCCCGGGTAGCTTAATCTTTCGCGGCGGTTGCCGGCGGCGAGGCGAGGAGATCGGTTTAAGGAGGAGAAAAGTAGGGGAGGGGGGACGGGACAACACACCACGCGGAGCAGGCGAGGCGAGGCGAGGCTGGGATGTCTGGCTGGGGTCGGGGTGCGGCCGTGCGCGTGGGCCCGCCGCGCAGTCGAGTTTCTGCGTGTGACTGGCCGGGGTTCTCCTGTTTGGTTCGTTGATGCGAGAAGCTTGTTGCCAAATTGGTTACAGAAGAATTGGTGTACAATTTTGGCATAAAACCAAGCAGCTCCGCTCAATGTTCATAGGAAAATGTAACACTCTTCTTTACTAAGCACTTGTAGATGTGTAATTAAAGTTTTTGATCCATGTGTCAGCCACGACTTAGGAACCTGAGTTGTAAAAAGTCATAGATATACCCATACTCGAGTTTATGTACCAATTTGCTTTATGGTTATCTTTCTTTGTACATTCACCTCTTCTATTGATTTTGAGTTGAAGTTTATTCTCTCAATAGAAAAAACTCTTGCTCTGTCCCACTATATATATAGAATGAGACATTTAGAATCCATTTACAGATCATATTGGAGGAGCCCATGACTATAATCAGTTAGAGTTTAGCCATGAGAAGAAAGAATGGGTAAAATAGTTGAAGCCAACTGGTTAGAATACAAAGTGAAGTTACAAAACCTGTGCAAGAGAACAAATATTGATGTTCTAAGTCCAAGCCGACTAAAATCATGCATGGGTTGATAGATATAAGACAAGAGGTCCCAATCTTCATGAGGCCAAGTTATTAGATCTCTAAATGTTCAATCAGGGTGGGTCATAGAATTCTTTGAAACAGATAAAATGAGAAAAGCCTTTCCTAAGGTATCCTCGAAGGATAAGAACGAAAGAGTTAAAGCAATACATAAATTTCAATAGATTAAGGCCCAACAATGTGGGCTTAATATGCAGCTTAAATTTTGCCTGTTGGCTTTGCTGATGGCTTTGTGATCTAGATTGCCAACACATAGAACCATTAGTACATCTTTCTTCAAGTCACCGCGCTAAGGATCGAATAAACTTTGGATCCGGACTTGTAGAATCTAAAAAAGGCCACCAATGTTTCCTGCCACAAAGAGACCCGATCCACCAACCGTCTAGATATATCTATGACTTACTGGTAAGGCAGCGGTTGGTCCTGACCTTTCGGTGAGAGGGGATAACTTGATTTGGGGTAGATTCGACGTTGTGCTACCCGACTACAATGACCAACAGGGGCGTTGCGCCTTAGCGACAGTTACACCGGCTCCGATTTATTGCTGTTCTTGCCGTGCCAAGAACAACCTTGAACCTGCTAGCAAATCGAAGAACAAATTGACAAGTAAACAGTGCACAAACCTTGCCAAGGATGAAACCGATACACACGAAGTTGGGGTTCTGAATCGAATAAAACGGGTGGTCTAGCCAACACACGTGTTTACAAGGAAGAAGCTGAAACTATCTTACATCTAAACAAAACCCAACCTTATTCCTGGTGGCTGCTGGTGCTATTTATACATAGAAGGCAGCTAGGAGGCGTGGGGGGAAGGAACCCTAACTTAGAATGGGCCCCTAGTGGGCTCTACAGGATACAAGGACCAATGCCCATGGCTGGAGATCCGAATGTTCTTTCGCCAATTCTGAGCAGATCTGATGGAATCTGATGCTGGTGTTGGATCCATATGAAAGTAGATGACGAGATCTTTCCAACAAGTACTCATGAGCCCTAATCACCTTCTGGAGCAGAGAATTATGGACAAATCAAAATGGTGCTACCTGGAGGTCCGAACGTGCAGTCTGGACGTTTGGTCCGATCATCTTCTTATTTACACCAGCATCCACCTAATGGTTACCTTGGTTACTCTTGTGTCCAGCTGGTTCGTCTCCCAAGTTTCTAAGCATAGGATAATCATCACAGGGCTTTAGTAGTACCCTATTCGGAGAGGAACTTGTTTGGACAGCAATGAACAACTTTACCTGATAATTGATTCGGCGTGCTCGAGCTCGAGGCATTGGTCCCTTCTGTGCAATAGGCATGGTTGCATCAATGGAAGGGATGTCCTCATCATCCTCCCCTACTTGTATTGGAGTTGTCCTCGACTTAAGTTCATCCTCTTCTCTCATGTATGGCTTTAAATCTGCAATGTTAAAGGTGGGGCTAACCCCAAAATCTAAAGGCAGCTCAAGTTTGTATGCATTTTCATTAATACTTTCTAGCACTTTGAATGGTCCATCAGCTCTAGGAAGCAACTTAGACTTTCTCAAATTAGGGAACCTATCCTTTCTCAAATGCAACCAAACCAAATCACCTGGTTCAAAAGTGACATGTTTCTTTCCTTTGCTACTAGTAAGTTTATATTTAGCATTCATGCACTCTATATTCTTTCTAGTGGTCTCATGCAGTTTTATCATTAATTCAGCACGTTGTTTAGCATCAAAATTCACCCTCTCTAAGGTTGGAAGAGGCAAAAGATCAATAGGAGCATGAGGCACAAACCCATAAAAAATCTCAAAAGGGCATTTCTTAGTAGTAGAATGATGTGAACGATTATAAGCAAACTCAACATGAGGTAAGCACTATTCCCACATTTTTATATTCGTTTTCAAAACAGCCCTAAGCATGGTAGATAAAGTTCTATTCACAACCTCGGCTTGCCCATCAGTTTGGAGATGAAAAGTAGTGAAAAATAAAAGCTTAGTCCCCAACTTAGCCCACAAAGTTCTCTAAAAATGACTAAAAAAATTTAAGATAAAAAACAATGGTATTTGGCACACCATGCAAACGAACAATTTCCTGAAAGAACAAATTAGCAACATGTGTAGCATCATCACTCTTATGATATGGTATGAAGTATGCCATCTTAGAAAATCTGTCCACAACAACAAAGACACTATCCCTCCCCTTCTTTGTTCTAGGTAGTTCTAAAACAAAGTCTATAGAAATATCCTCCTATTGTGCACTAGGAACAGGTAGAGGCATATACAAACCATGAGGATTAAGGCGTGACTTAGATTTTTAACATGTTGTACAGCGAGCAACAAACCTCTCCACGTCTCTCCTCGTCTTGGGCCAAAAAAATGACCAACAAGGATGTCCTCCGTTTTCTTCACACCAAAGTGTCCCATCAACCCTCCTCTATGCGCTTCCTGCAACAGTAACATGCGCACGGAGCTAGCCGGAATGCATTGCTTGTTAGCCTTAAACATAAACCCATCAGTGAGGACGAATTTGTTCCATATTTTACCCTCCTTGCAATTCAGCAACACATCTTTGAAATCATCATCATGTGCATATTGTTCTTTAATTATTTCCAAACCAAATATTTAAAGTCAAGTTGTGAAAGCATGGTGTGACGCCTAGACAAAGCATCATCAATTACATTTTCCTTCCCTTTTTTGTGTTTGATGACATAGGGAAAAGACTCAATAAATTCAACCTACTTGGCATACACTACCGCAGAACAGGTGATCAGTGCCGGTTCAAAAACGTGATCAGTGTCGGTTTATGAACCGGCACTGATTAATCGGCACTGATAGTCAGTGACTATCAGTGCCGGGTATGGAACCGGCACTGATAGGTGCACTATCAATGCCGGTTCTAGATTAGAACCGGCACTGATAGTGCACCTATCAGTGCCGGTTGTTTGTTTCCAACCGGCACTGATAAGTGTTTCCTGCCTTTTTTAAAAAACGTGGCGGTTGCCGCCAGTACAGTGCCATTTTCAAATTTTCAACGTTGCCGGAAATAGACATGCATACATATCAAGTTTCATCACAGCATATATACACAACCACATATAAATTTTATTTATAAAAAATCAAGTCTCATCACAATATATATATACCGCATACTTATCAAGTTTTATTACAATAATCTTATGGAGTTTAAGATTTCTTGTGAACCGATGGATCTGAACTCTGCCCTTTTTTATGGGTTGAAGGTAACGAGAAAGATGATCCAATTTCATGGAACTCGCCAGTTGGATTGATGATTTCATCATTGATAAACCCGATAAGTTGTTCTTGAAGCGCGTTGATTTCATGAGGCATGAGACGTTCTTTGGACAGCTCGAGGATATGCAATTTGAAGAATTGAATAAATCAATACATATGATTTTGGCGTATCGAACCTGAAAATTAGTCATCAATGTGTATACCGCCTACCTCAGGATCTTTCGGCAGGATCGAATCCTTTGTGTTGAAGCTGTGCATAAATTTCATTACATAAAAACCACATAAATTATTGCCCGGACCCTGCTTCCTACAAGGAAAGCCATGTCGGACTATCCATTCTTTCGTGTATGGCCTGTATCTAACGCTCTTCTTGGTGTATCGCGCGGGTACACTCTGTATGTGTGTGATTATTACCGTAAGTAGACTTAGATTCAATCAAATCAAATATTACAAGAACAGTAACGAAATGGTCGGTTTTTACCTTTGTAGCAAGTCAATGACGGGTTGGTAGGTTTCTTTCGGATTATCTTGTGAGTCGAAAATAAAGATCTTGCTAATATCTGACTAGATGACAAGAAGGATCCAGTGAAAACTGTACATAGGTAACTATAGGTTAGTTGGTCCTAATTTCTAACGATGTATTGCTAAAAAGAGTAGAAACACGTACCCCAGTGGTAGGGTAAAAGTATGTATTTCTTCAATTGTAGCTCCAAAAGACACTTCAATACGTAGTCCTCGGTTTTCTTTAGGTCGGTAGATTTCATCATTGTTGGGTTAACAAGATATGGGTCGATAAATCCCACATGCATGATGCACTCCTTTCTGCATCTTTGTACCTCTATTCTACACAAGGAATAAGTTAAGAGATTCAATACAATGGTACAGAAATGTATATTATGAATTATACGTATACGACACTTACAGAGTCCAACAACTCAAGATAGACACGTCGAGGGCATCATACTGATACAGTCGATACATTTCCTCGAAGAATATAAAAATACTGCCATCCCTGTGGAGGAGATCTTGTTCCTTGAATCTGGCGTCGAAACTTTCCCTACCCTCCTTCGACTCATTCATGTACCACGCATGAAATTTCTGAAGTTGATATGTCAGTTTGGCCCACTCGTCCGGCACGACCAATAGTTTGCCCAGCTTAAATTGCCATATCTCGACTGCTTTGGGTGCCACGGACTCGTTAAAAAATTGCTCTTTTGTCATATTGGCATCCTTAAGGAATCTTTCTAGTTGTTGTTCTTCCCGTACCTGATCAATAGAAGCCTGCCTCAAGGATTTCTTTCCTTTGATACGCTCGTAGTCTGATTGACGCTTAGCCACAGCAGGTTTGCTCAGCGTCAAGAGAAATTTTTTTGTTTCCTTAGTGAGTGGTTTTTTCTTCTCAGGCTCTCGCTTTTTAAAAAAATTCTTGACTTCGGCGTTCACTATCGCTCTGTTTTCCTCTGCAGTTCTTTCATAAGGCAACTTCTCAGGTGCTGCCACCTTCTTAGACTGAGAGCGTGTTGTCAACTTCGGAGGAGTTGGCAATTTTGGTGGCAGTGTTGCTGACTTCGGAGGAGGAGGAGTCGGCTCACTTGGAGGCACTGGTGGTGACTTCAGAGGGGGAGGTGTTGGCTCCCTTGGTGGCACTGTTGCGGACTTTGGAGGGGGAGGAGTTGACTCTCTTGTGGGCGACTTGCGTGGGGGAGGAGTCGGCTCTCTTCTCGGTGACGGTGGCAGTGGCGGCGACAGTGGAGGAGTTGGATCTCTTCCTGGTGACGGTGGCACTGGCGCCGACCGTGGAGGAGTTGGATCTCTTCTGTGTGCTGGGTCCGACTCCGCATCAGACGACTCGTCTGTCTCATCTTCAAACAATATGTAGCGCTTGTGCCACAAAACGAAACCACCCACGTTTGATCCGAGCCTCTTGGAACCCGTCTCTCCGGGGTAATCCATGTCAAGCTTACGGTACGGCTTTCGCACGGAGTCCACGTGGACCTTAGCATATCCCCGTGGTATCGGAAGATCATTCAAGAGAGCCCCTTCGACGCATTGGTTGACCTGCCCCATAGCCACCGTGATGGTAATGTTCATAGTGGGCACGACAAGCTTGCACACCTTGCTTTCTGTGATGTCATCCACAGGGTAACGGGCTAATTCTTCTTCTTCAAACCCCGCGGACGCGCAGCTGCTCGAATGACAGTTCTAGCGGTATTTTTGCAATTTTTGAATGGCAATAATGGTTCAACAAGTTGCAAAATTGCAACTCATTAAATCATCTACAATGATAAAATTGCAACCTTTCTCTAATTTATATGGATATTTGAGCTCTTGCTCATTTCAAATTTCAACACCAACTAACAACCACCTAAATTCAAACCTAGAGAAATCTAACAACTAAAACCCAACTAAGAATCAAATTTAGATCATCTCTATACATATAACAACGACAAAGTTGCAAAATTTACCTAAATTAGATCTCAACTACATCTCTAAATCTATAACCATGGAACAAGCACCATCCATCATCAACCCTAGAGCAATTTACCAAGTAATCTATCCAAAAATGAAATATAGATCTCACTAACCTTAAAACAGTTGACTCCTCCAAATTTTGAAGGCTCCCACGCAAAAAAAAAAAAACTTGAATCGCCAAAAAAATGGCAAGGAGGCGCTGTAACACTGGGCTGCGGCGGCGGCGGCTCTGTTCTGGGTCGAGACGGGGAAGAAGATGGGCTATATATACTGTAGTAGGCTTTCAGTGCCGGTTTAAAGAGAAACCGGCACTGAAATACCACTATCAGTGCCGGTTTGTTATTAGAACCGGCACTGATACCACCAACCGGCACTGATAGTAACTATCAGCGCCGGTTCTTAACTCCAGGCCCTCGATCGCGGGCGGGAGTTTTAGAACCGGCACTGATACCTCTTTCAATACCGGTTCCTTTGAACCGGCACTGAAGGTGGCGACTATTATGTGGGGTTCTGTAGTAGTGATATCTACGATTCAGTTTTGCTTGGCGGCAGATGTGTTTCAAAGACTCATGATCAGAATGTATAACAAACTCTTTTGACCATAAATAATGCTGCCATGTTTCCAAAATTCGAACTAGAGCAAACAATTCCTTATCATAAGTAGAATAGTTCAAACTAGGCCCACTCAACTTCTCACTGAAATATGCTACAGGTTTCCCCTCGTGTAACAACACACCTCCCAAACTAATTCCACTAGCATCACATTCAAGCTCAAAAGTTTTATTGAAATTAGGAAGTTGGAGCAAAGGTGCATGTGTTAATTTATCTTTCAACGTGTTGAAGGCGTTCTTGTGTGTTGCAGCCCAGTGAATGGCACTCCCTTCTTGGTGAGTTCGTGCAGTGGGGCTGCAATGGTGCTGAAATCCTTCACAAAGCGGCGTTAGAATCCAGCAAGTCCGAGAAAGCTTTTCACTTGTGTGACCATTGTGGGAACCGGCCAGGTGTGTATGGCTTCAACTTTGGCTTGATCAACTTCAATTCTGTGTAAAAGGTGTACTTCTCAAGGTTACCAAACAAACGTGCATCATGTAGAGCATCGAAAACAGCACGCAAATGATCAAGATGTTCCTCTAGTGATATGCTATATATGAGAATATCATCAAAATATACCGCCATAAATCCACCAATGAAGGCGTGTAAAACTTCATTCATTAATCTCATGAAAGTGTTGGGTGCATTAGTGAGACCAAAAGGCATGACTAACCACTCATATAGACCGAATTTAGTTTTAAATGTTGTCTTCCATTCATCTCCTAACTTCATGCGAATCTGGTGGTAACCACTACGCAAATCAATTTTAAAGAACACAATTGAGCCACTTAGTTCATCAAGCATATCATCTAGCCTAGGGATATGGTGACGATATCTGATTGTAATGTTATTAATTACTCGGCAATCTACACACATGCGCCATGATCCATCTTTCTTAGGAACTAAAAGCACAGGAACAACACAGGGGCTAAGAGACTCACGCACATAACCTTCGTCAAGCAATTCTTGCACTTGGCGCCGAATCTCTTTAGTTTCTTCCGGGTTAGTCCTGTATGGTGCACGATTGGGCAAGAAGGCCCCGGGAATGAGGTTAATCTGGTGCTCAATCCCTCGAATTAGTGGCAGCCCCGGTGGCACCTCCTTTGGAAAAACATTAGCATACTCTTGCAAAAGGTTAATGACAGTAGGAGGCAAAGAAGTAGAGATATCTTCGAGTGGAAATAATGTTTCTTTGCACACCAAAGCATAGCAAACAACAGTGCTAGCATCAATTTCCTCCAAATCAGATTTAGTAGCAATGAAACAAGATCCTTTCAGCTTAATCTAATTCTTATTACCATGAACAGATTTGGTGTTTTTCTTTTTATATTTCTCAAGTTTAGTTGCCACAATCTGATTTTCACTCTTAGTATGCTCAAGATTTTTCAGTTTGCTAGCTCTAGCAATTTCATATTTTAAAATGGCCTCAAGCAACATAGGATGCAACACAAGTTTCTTGCCATTATACGCAAATGAGTACTAATTTGATTTGCCAAAATGCAAGGAATCTTTATCATGTTGCCATGGTCTACCTAACAATATAGAGCATGCTTGCATAAGCACAACATCACAATCAATATAATCATAATAAGAACCAATGGCAAAGTTAACTCTTACCAACTATGTTACCTTCACCTTACCGCTGCTGTTGAGCCACTGAATGTAGTAAGGCTGCGGGTGTGGCCGTGTGTACAATGCAAGCTTCTCCACCATTTTAGCACTTGCCAAATTGTTACAGCTCCCTCCATCAATGATCACGCGGTAAGAGAGCTCTTGGATCACACACTTGGTCTGAAACAAGGTGTGTCGCTGATTTTGTTCAGCCCTCTCCATTTGTGCGCTTAGCACTCGCTGCACTACAAGGCTTTCATAGCGCTCTGCATCTTCGGTCGTGCTCTACATCTTGGTGGCGCACATCATCTTCCCCTGCATTGTTAGCTGCAAGCAAAGTATATGTTTCTTCATCTAAATCACTAGCAAAGGAATACCCACCATCCGCTTGCACAACCAGAACATGTGTGCTTGGGTAGTCCTTGCGCACATGACCATAGCCCTTGCAGCGTAGGCACTGAATGTCCCTTGTGTGTCCTGATGATGCCACTGAGGATGAACTCTTAGCAAGCGTGGCTGCTACCCTCTTGTTGGTTCAGTTGGACGTGGTGCAGAATTTGATGCGGAGGGACGCGGCTTGCTGCTCAAGGAGGATGGTGCAGTTGCTCGGGTCGATGTTGCAGCAACGATGGAAGGCGTCCAAGAGCTAGCACGACCTGCAGGAATGTTAGTTCTCATGCTAGCTCGTCGTCCCTACACTTCTCTTTCAGCATTGCAAGCAAGGTGAAACAAACGAGTGACTGTATTATATTCTTTATAAGCTAAAATGTCCTGAATCTCCCGGTTCAACCCACCCATAAATTTGGCCATAGCAACATCCTCATTCTCCTCTAAACCACAACGAAGCATGCCCATTTGTAGCTCTTGATAATACTCTTCTACAGATTTAGTGCTTTGTCTTAGTTGCTGTAATTTATGTAATAAATCACGTGCATGATATGAAGGAACAAATCTGGCTTGCATGACTCGTTTCAAGGCTTCCCAATTTTGTGGAATATTATTTGGGTTCTTACGATGGTACTCACTCCACCAAACAGAAGCGAAATCAGTAAACTCACTAGTGGTAGCCCTAACACGTTTCTTCTCAGGAAATTCATGGCAAGTAAATTTTTGATCAATAGCTAATTCCCAAGTGAGGTATTTGTCAGGATTATACTTTCTATCAAAAGAGGGTATGGTAAACTTGATCTTGCCGAAAGAGTCATCAGCACGTACCTCTCGTCATGGTGGATGAGCACCTGTACCATGGCAGTTGCGGCGTTGTTTCCTGCATTGATTACCATTTACCTCTTCATCAAGCTCGGTGTCCGCAGAATATTCTACATCATCCTCACCTGCGACGCTGCCCATGGTGTTGTGGTTGTTGCTGTTGCGTGGTCCCGAACCATCACGACCATTCTGGTCCATCCTCTCCAATCGATCCATGATACATGCAAGAGAAATGTTAACAGCCCCAAGAGAGCTCTCCAACGAGGCCAGCTTGGTGTTGGTGTCAATCTGAGCCGTCTCCAATTGGCCAAGGCGTTCATTGGTGACCCGAACATCCTCATCAAGGTGTTCAGCATGCACCCTCACTTGGCGTTCAAAGTGTTGTATGATGCCTCTCGTACGCGGTGAATGTTGAGATGTATCATCCACATCTCCTGACATGGTTAGTATGCAACAAAGAATTCACAAGAAATTAAGCCTATCAACTGGTGGAACTAGGTGACATCACTCCATCTCTCCCTCAGATTTGTACAACCAAGTTCTTACATGTTCTTACCATGCTTTTGCAGATGGTGTTGGCAGCTGGCAAGAACAACAACAAAAAGGTGGCAGCAAGCACAAACTTGTGACGTTGTAGATAAATTTGTGGAGCTATAGGTGGCTAAAAGAAAATTCAAGGTACAACTGGAACCACGTTAGTCGATGAAAATTGAATAAACGTTCAACAATGGTACCATGCTGGTCCTAGGCTAACCCGTGCTAGAGATGCGAGCCTGAACACAAGCGTTGACACACATAAAAGTAACCAAGGAGTACAAGGAAAATAGCAGCAAGAACCCCTTCTTTCTTTTCTCCTCTTTTTCTTTTCCTTTTCTCTCTTTTTTTCTGAGTTTTTTCTTTCTTTCTTTTTTTTGTTTTTGCACAACTAGCTCAAATCTGAAAACTTTTCACAAGGATTTCAGAAAGTCATTACATACATACACTTCTCTCTCTCTCTCTCTCTCTCTCTCTCTCTCTCTCTCTCTCTCTCTCTCTCTCTCTCTTGAAAGTAAGAATACTCAATTCTGAACAAAGAGGGAGTGTTTGGTTCGGTGTCTTGGTATGTTTGGACCTGTCCACAAGTTAGAACAACCAAAAGTGTAGCCCAATGGATCTGCTATTTGGGTGGCTGTTCGGACCGATCTGAAAAACTAAGAACGAATAGGTGTTTGCGGTGGTAGCAGAGGTGTATATGGGGGAAAAGATGGCGGCAGTTCTGGTGGTGGTGGTGGTCGTGTTGGAGGTGGATCTGGTGGTAACGATGGTGACCAAAACGTGAGCAGAACTCGAAACTCTAATGGATTAGACACTAAGAACCAGCAACTCGACCAATCGATGCAACTGAAAACTCAACAAGCAAGAACTAAGCAAAACAACAAAGGCTTAAATTTGTTTTTGGCATTTCAGTTCTAACCTATTTTTGGGATTTTTGGACTGTAGTTAAAGTAAAGAATGGGTAAAACTCTCATCGATTAACCTTGCTCTGATTACCATATGATAAGGCGGGGGCTAGTCCTAACCTTTCGGTGAGAGGGGATAACTCGATTTGGGGTGGATTTGACGGTGTGCTGCCCGACTACAACGATCAACAGGGGCGCTGCGCCTTAGCGACAGTTACACCGACCTTGATTTGTTGCTGTTCTTGCCATGCCAAGAACAACCTTGAACCTGCTAGCAAATCAAAGAACAAGCAAGAATAAGTTGACAAGCAAACAATGCACAGACCTTGCCAAGGATGAAATCGATATACACGAAGTTGGGGTTCTGAATCGAGTAAAACAGGTAGTCTAGTCGACACACGCGTTTACAAGGAAGAAGCATAAGCTATCTTGCATCTAAACAAAATCCAACCTGTTCCTGGCAGCTGCTGGTACTATTTATACATAGGAGGCAGCCGGGAGGCGTGGAGGAAGAAACCCTAACTTAGAATGGCCCCCTAGTTGGCTCTACGGGATACAAGGACCAAGGCCCATGGCTAGAGGTCCGAATGTTCTTTTGTCGATTCTGAGCAGCTCTAATGGAATCTGATGCTGGTGTTGGATCCATATGAAAGTAGATGATGAGATCTTTCCAACAAGTACTCATGAGCCCCAATCACCTTCTGGAGCAGAGAATTATGGACAAATCAAAATGGTGCTGCCTGGAGGTCCGAACGTGCAGTCTGGACGTTTGGTCCGATCATCTTCTTGTTTACACCAGCATCCACCTGATGGTTACCTTGGTTACTCTTGTGTCCAGCTGGTTCGTCTCCCAAGTTTCTAAGCATAAGGAATTCATCACAAGGCTTTAGTAGTACCCCATTCGGAGAGGAACTTGTTTGGACAACAAGGAACGACTTTACCTGATAATTGATTCGGTGTGCTCAAACTCGAGTCATTGGTCCCTGCAGTGCAATAGGCATGGTTGCATCAATGGAAGGGATGTCCTCATCACTTACTACGGAATAAATCATGCTTATATGATTCAACATCAAATAACTATATTTCTTTCTAGGCCATCGAGTTTCAAATTTCTCCCCATGTGCCTTCAGCATTAAATGTGTTAGATTTTTCAAAATCATGGATTTTGTTCCAATCTTATACAGTACAACAATTTAGGACAAGTGATCTCTGAATTTTTTTCTCAAAATAACAGCCAAAGGTGTATGTTTGTATTTGCAACAACTTAGTTATACTTCTGAATTTTAGCAGCAGCTTGTTTGCTATCTCGCGACCAAAGCAACAACTGGCGGTTTAGTTTGATTAATTGATGGACAACAAATCTTCGGTAAAAATTAATCAAGTATTAAGGTTACTAGAACCAGGCGTACAACAGTATTTAATGCAGAACCAATTCTCAGCGAAGAACACACAGTAACTTTTCAACAGTAGCATGCAACAAAAACAATCACCGAGATAACCAATGTGCCAGAAATTTAATCTCTCAAGGTAAAACAGTAGCACACCCGAGAGAAGATGCAGCTTTCCCGGTCTAAACTAACAGGAATAGTAGGTCAACAAGTACTGGGATTTCTGCACGACAAGAATAGCAATAATCTCTCAACAGTAGACCTGGCAATTTAGGGCAAAACGAAACCAGCAGCAACAGTGGTATTGATAGAGGGATCGGCTTACAAGATTGCAACCAAACCCTAAAAAGTTCCTTCCACCCATAGCAATGGGTGCCACTATCAAAAGAACAGGAATCTCAACAGAAATCCAAGGCACACCCAGACTGTAGAAGCTTGACCACACATTCCAGCACAACCCTAAAGACCAGCAGTGGAACACAAGATGAGAGGGGAACACCCTCTTTCTATTTGGGAGGAAAACCTCGACCAAAAACATGATAAATCTACTCTCATTATAGCAGGTTGCACCCATGAGCTTTTACATTCCCCCACATGCCTAACCAAACTCAAAAACTAACTTGGACTCGGCCAAGACTTAACCTGACTCGGACTCAACACAAACTACCACTTATGTCGGTCATTGTGGCACGCACACGATGAATCTAATTATGGGACCAGATCCATTGGAAAGGCCTTGAATTACCTTCTCAACAAGTACTCACACGGCCAAAACTGACTCCTCCGTATGAGAGCGTTATGGAACTTTTAATCTAGGCATGTTTACCTTACTACATGAAAAATAGACAAAGACATGATTTAGTGACGGGTCAGAACCCGTCACTTATGTAGCCTCGGGTCGGGATCGAATCATGAACCGTCACTGATGACTTGTTTAGTGACAGATCATAAAGTTACTCTTCACTGATGGCATTAATAATGTATTGTAACTACACATGTCACTAATGTATAACACATTAGTGACGGGTTTCCTAGCACCAGTCATAAGTGATGGTCATGTTATGACCTGTCACTTATCACCTGGCATTAGTGACGGGTTTTTCTAGACCAATCATCAGTGATAGGTCGTAACATAACCTATCACTAATGCTCTGCTCTAGTATTAGAGCTGGCCAACTACTACACGCCCAGCAGTTACAGAGCTAGATCTTGGCTCCAACTTCTTGCGATTTTCTTCGGTTCCGCTAGAGACTCTCTAATATCTTGTTGATTTGAAGTTTGAATTGTTGCTAGGTCTTTGAAGGTTTGCATCTCTCCCTTTCCTCCTCCTCTAACTCCTATTTGGTAGATTTTTGTGCTTTGAGTTGTAATCAACCATTTTGCATCTTTATCAAAAATCTTAGTACAAGTGAGTTATATTTATATTAGATTTGATACTAGGTTTATCCGATCTACCGTGAGATATCACAAATCTAGTGTAGTTGTATGGAATTTTTAATCACATGCTTAATCACACAATTAAGGTAATTGTTAATGCAGAATGAATGTTTTTACACTGCAGATGGCGGACATAAGTTGGAGTACCTTGAGACCCAGACTTGTCCGGAGTACCTGAGCCGGGGTGAAGTATTTCATGAGTGTTGCGTTGGCAGATATGAAAGATCAGGGTAAAACGACAATGTATTGTCCATGTCACAATTGCAGGAATGATAAAAAGTTCACGAAACTAGACAATATCTATGTACATTTGGTCATACGTTGATTTAAAGAGAATTATACATGTTCGAACAAACATGACGAGAAAGGACTTAATGAAGGAGAGATGGATCGGGGCCTCCATGCTGACTGTGTGGATCAAGGATTTACAGCCGGTGATATGGATCATGATCTCATGGACGAGGACATATTAGGTTTCAATGATAATGATCTCGTGGATTTTATGGAGAATGTGGACCGTGCAGGATATCGAGCGGCACGACGAGTATAATAATAGCGAGTTTGCTAAATTCTAGGAATTTATACGAGATTCCAAGGCGCCCCTTTATCCTAACTGTAAGAAGAAATACATGCGTCTATCTAGGGACCTAAAGCTTCTATAGTTGAAGACAACCCATGGTTGGACTAACGAAAGTTTCGAAGCATTGTTGGGTCTACTTAGGGACAAGCTACCGGAGTGGAACTTGGTACCCAAGGGCGTCTACGACGCGAAGAAAACAATTGTCCTTTTGTACTGAAAATAGAAAAAATACATTCATGTAAGCAGGATTGTACCTTATTTCGTGAAGAGTATGCAAAGCTGAATCAATGTCCCATTTGTGGAATCTATTGATGTAAGCGTAGAAATAACGGTGATGATAGGGATAGAGGCAAGAAAAGTAAAGGGCCTCCTAGGAAGGTGGTGTGGTATTTTCCTATAATTTCCTGTCTGAAGTGATTTTTTGCTAATAGAAAGACGGCTTATTTGGTGCGTTGGCATAAGTAGGGTCATAAAAATGATGCAATGATACAACACCTTGCGGATTTCGCTCACTAGTGAATTATTGATTCCACATTTGGTTGGTTCGCTAAAGAATTGACAAATATTAGGTTTGCTATGAGCATAGATGGCATGAATCCATTCGGTAACATGACTACCTCACATAACATGTGGCATGTTGTATTGCCAATCTATAACCTTCCACCTTGACTTTGTAAAAAACGAAAAATACATTATGTTGTTGATCTTGATATCAGGACCAAAATACTCCGGCAATGATATCGATGTATATCTCAAGCCTTTAGTTGATGATCTTAAGAAACTCTGGTCGGAAGGCATCGAGGTTTGGGATCAGTACAAGCAAGAGTAGTTTACCTTGCACACCATATTGTTCGTCACCATCACTGATCTACCAGCACTTCATAACTTATCAGGTCAGAGCAAAAGAAAAGATGAAGCTTGCCCTTATTGCTTAGATGCCACATGTAGTTTGAGGTTGAACAACTCAATAAAAATAGTGTACATGCAGCATCGGCGTTTCCTTCCCGGGAAGCACCTGTACCGAAACATGGACAAGCAGTTTGATGGCACAAGGGAGAAAACGTTACCTCCAAGGTATTTCAGCGAGGAAGATGTCCACAATCAGGTTAAAAATATCAATGTTGTCCTTGTAAGCGAAAATGATCCTCCAAGAATGACGAACAAAAAGGAATATGAAACAAGAAATCAATACTATTCAATCTAGAGTATTAGAAAAATTTAGATGTTCGTCACTCTATTGACAACATGCATATAACTCAATGAAAATAGTGTACATGCAGCATCAATATTTCCTTTCTAGGAAGCACCAGTACAGAAACATGGACAAGTAGTTCGATGTCACAAGGGAGAAAGTGTTACCTCCAATGTATTTCAGCGGGGAAGATGTCCACAATTAGGTTAAAAATATCATTGTTGTCCTTGCAAGCAAAAATGATCCTCCAAGGATGATGAATAAAAAGGAATATGGAACGAGAAATCAATACTATCAATCTAGAGTATTGGGAAAAACTAGATGTTCACCACTCTATCGATAACATACATATAAATAAGAATATCTGCGAGAGTTTGATCGGTACATTGCTCCAAATGAAGTGAAAAGGAAATGATCATGAGAATGCACGAGCTGGCCTTGAAGAAATAGGCGTAAGGTCGGAGCTTCATGCACATGATACGGACAAAGGAAAACACCTACCCCTAGCAGCTATCACTCTCTCCAAGAAGGAGAAAAACGATTTCTGCAAGTTCTTTCATAGTGTGAAAGTTTCCTCTAGTTACTCGTCCAACATCGCAAGACTTGTTTCGGTGAATGAACTAAAAATGAATTTTGCCATGATGAAGTCCTATGATTTCCATGTGATGATAACGTCACTGCTTGTGGTAGCTATTAGGAGCATCCTCCCAATTAAGGTTAGCGAGGCTATCCTTAGCTTGTGTTTTTTCTTCAATGCAATTGAACAAAAGGTGCTAAATCCAGACTCACAGGAGGAAGTAGAAAAAAGACACTTTAAGACTATGTATTCTTAAGGTGTATTTCTTACCATCCTTTTTCGATATCATGGTCCATCTCAGTGCTCACCTTGTGAAGGAGATACACTACCTTGGTCCCTTGTTCCTGCATCACATGTTTCCATATGAGAGATTTATGGATGTTCTCAAGTCGTACGTAAGGAATCAAGCCTTTCCTGATGGATACATCATGCAGGGTTACGCGATGGAGGAGGTATTGGAGTGGTTTGTCGATTACATTGACCAAAATAACACAATTGACGTGCCTAAGTCTCGCCATGAGGGGAGGCTCGCAGGTGTAGGGGTTCTTGAGAAGATGGCAATAACTCCTAATCTGAAGGCATACGACCAAGCTCATTTCATCGTGCTGCAATAAATGAGCGATTGCCCATATATCGATGAGCACAAGCAGACACTACTTGAAGAGAATCTAGGGCAGACCGAGGCTTGGGTTACGAGGCAAAATATGCAATGGTTCAACATTTAGTTCCGAGATCGAATCAAACAATCGAGTACTACTACAAGTGCTCTGATAAAAAACTAGCATTATGCTCTATATACTCAATTATGATATATCAATGGTATGATATAAACGGATACACATTTTATATGGTTTCCCAAGATAAGAAGTGCATATACTAGAACAATGGTGTCCGTATAGATGCTTATGACAATGACATGTAGAGAGGCACATACTATGATCAAATAGAGGAGATCTGAGAGCTGAACTACATGGGAACACCACAAAGAAGAAATGTCATGTGGTTCTCGTTGGAAAAAGACGCATTGTCGAAGTTGCAAATGTCGTTGATGAGAAGGAGTTCAATTAATTCGATGAAATCCTCCCTTTTGCTATTGCTATTGTGGCACACATTTCGCCGACCGAGAAAACTCCATATCTGTGCTCCGATCATAACGAAGGGATCCATATCAAGAAAGTACGGAAATAGTGAATTTGAATTTGAGTGTCAAATTTGTAATATTAATGTTAAATTTGAATTTTAGGTTTCAAGTTAATTGAATTTGTAATATTAATGTCAAATTTGTAATATTAATGCCAAATTTGAATTTCTATATATTAAATTTATAATATTAATGTAAAATTTGTAATATTAATGTCAAATTTGAATTTTTATATATTAAATTTGTAATATTAATATCAAATTTATAATATTAATGTCAAATTTGAATTTTAGGTTTGAGTTATTTGAATTTTAGTTCAGCAAAATCTTTTTCTCTTCACGGGATGGTCTGAAGAGTCACCCATCACCTGTGATTACGTATAAGTGACGGGTGGTGATCATAGGTGATGAGTGACAGTCTTTACCCATCACTATGACCATATACTTTATATAGGATGAGTCTCAGCCCTCCTCCATGTCATTTTGCCTAAGTCATTTTCTACTCGCCTGCAGCACCCGCTCGCGCTATGGTTCGCTACTACCCCCCGCTCCACCGCCCCTCTATGCCACCCAGAGCCGCCTCGCTTGGCGCCTCTCCGCCGCATCGCCCGGTGCAACTCCATCCCCTCAACTGACACCCTCCCTGCCACTCCTACTTGACCTTCCCGCAAATCTCTGATGCCCTAGAGTTCAAGCTTCCCGCATGCCTAAAGGTGCCGCTGCTACCTCCCTGCTGGACAGGAAGAAGGCTGCAGCCTATCCCTGCCTTTACACCTTTTTTCGCCTCTTTCTTCTCGCTGACGTGGTAAGGAAGCTCCAATTACGCTGTTCTAAGGCATGCTGCCAAAATTGTCAATTTTCACTATAAGATAAGATCAAAAGTCATGTGTCTTTAATCAGTTCCAGCCATATCATGTATGTTGTCATTGTGCAGATGCTGACTCGCTAGCTTTTTTATGCAACCAAAAGAAATTGCAGATATCTGTGTGAACCAATGGTTTGAGTTGACTGCATAATAAAGAAAAGCTTCTTCATGATACCAAGTCTGATTACCAATTTATTTTAGTTTGTCTTTTGTCATATTTGTTGTCATCTTGGTGAGAGTAGACATATGTTTCAAAATGCTATCATATTTGGCGAGCCTATTAGCTCTACCTTTCTTCTCATTTTACGTAGAATTCAACCCGTGCATCTATATAGACTAACAACTTCTATATAAGAGATTATTAAAGCTACCCAACTAGAGACTATGGTACTTCAGTATAAATAGATTTTAGATGTCTGCCAACGCATCTTTGACAGCATCCTCTTACCAGTTACATGGTTATGAGGAAGCACACTCTCCAAGTCAGATAGTTGGTAGTGGTGCACGAGCCCGAAAACCATGGACACAAACATAGTGACCGACGAACAAGGTTTCCATCACGGGAATCGATGCAGACAGGTTGCCTATAGATGAAAAGGCCTTGAATAGATTTTAGAGGGTCGCATGACTCATTGCTCGAGAGAGGGTGACAATAATGACTAAGTTCGATAACCTCAGTGACGAAGCGAAGAGGGACTTATTCAATAATGTCGTCAAGGAGTATTTGGAGTACCCTGAAAACATGAGTGAATATCAAATGAATGCCACGGTCAAGGCAACAATGAAAGTGATTGCGAAACTTCACTGAAGCTTTAAGAGCAAGCTTCTTAATCAGTTCTTGGCTAAAGTAGTGGCACCCTTTGAGAGCTACAATTACTTGAAAGCGAAAGATTGGGAAGCTTTTGTGCAGATGAAGAACTGAGAGCAGTTCAAAAAGGTGAGTGAGGAGAAGAAGCAGGGGGCTAGGAACAAGCACAACCACAGGACCAGCGCAACCGGGTATGTGGGGAAAAGAGCAAAATGGAAGGCAGAGAATGAAAAGTTGCCAATTGAGGCCACGAGAATCCTTGGTTGTAATTCCTAGGATGATCGCAATAATATTTTCGTGCAAGAGGTGAGCTGTCCAAAAGTGGGAAATCACATTTAGAAACAGTGAAACCCAATCAATTGCATAAAAAGTAAAAGAAAAGGTAGCCGAAGCAAGCCAATGTTCTTTCATCGAGGTCAGGAAATATGATGTTCTCTCAGCTGCATTAGGGAGCACCTAGGTCGAGTGCGAGGTGTTTCCAGCTCCTAGGGCTGGAAATATGACTTTTCTGAAGACCTCAAAATGTAAAGAAGAGGAAGAGGTCAGGTGTAGGGGATGTGGATGCCTTGTCACAGGACATCACCCAGAAAGTTTATGCAAATATCATGCAAATGCTTGTAGCATGGGGAATAGAGATTTCCATCCCAGAGGCAGCTAGCCCCGGAACTACACGGAAGAGTAGCTGCGCCTCTAAGGCGGTCGATCAACTAGTAGCCGACGTGACTAAGCCAGATACGATTGGTCGACTAGAAGGGAACATGCCCTGCAGCTTTGTAATCAGGCATGATGGGTATCAAATGGAGATTGCAAGGATCTAGGTGCTTCCATACGTCCATATTTTACATACGGTCTTGATACGTGCTGGCTATGCTGTGGTTATGGTGGATATAGTACATACCAATGTCACTCATCACGTGTTGGAGCTCCCCCCAATGATGACATGACATTGGTTATGTGTAAAATTATGCAGGATTATGAGGCTTATTTTTTCGATGACGGTGCACTGCTAGGGATTCGACAACGGATCACCGAGTTCTTATTGTCCGAAGTCATCAACTCACACGGTGAGTTCCACTGTAGAAACCCTAGGTCGTGAGGTCTTATATAATGTGAAGCGATTATAACTTTATAACTTGTGATTCTGTGATGAATTGATTGGAACTTTGTAACCTTTGCGATTCTGTGATGAAGTGAGTTCTTATATGTGTGTTTGTCAATATGGATATGTTTGCATTGCTGTTATTTGCAGAGAGAAGATGGCTGCCAAAATCCTAGCTATGCTCCAGGATGCAGCCAGGAAATAGGAGAAAAATATAGGGGTGATGTCAATAGTGATGGGTGAAGACCAATACTCATCACTTATGACCTACACATAAGTGACGGGTAACAGTTACCTGTCACTAATGT
Organism: Phragmites australis; assembly: GCF_958298935.1. Taxonomy (NCBI): domain Eukaryota; kingdom Viridiplantae; phylum Streptophyta; class Magnoliopsida; order Poales; family Poaceae; genus Phragmites; species Phragmites australis. Next base: position 11,413,402 of record NC_084936.1, on the reverse strand, counting down.
ATTTCTCCTTAGCACATAGGAGACGCACATCGGTGATGGGTGAAGACCATTAACCGTCACTTATAACCTACACATAAGTGATAGGTAACCTCTTCACCTGTCACTTATGTATTCACATAAGTAACGGGTAACCCCATAACATGTCACTAATGTGTTTCTGCCAGCACATGGGACACGCACGTCAGTGACGTGTCACTATTATGATCGGTCATAACCTGTCACTAACGACCTCTCATCAGTGACGCGTTCGGAGTGACGGGTGTGTTACCTATCACTAATGATGGTTACCACCCGTCACTGATGTGCTTTTTTCACGTAGATGACCGCCCGAATCTGAGAAGGCACAAAACCTTTCTTATCTTCAGTTTCCAGGTTGGGGTAACAATAATTCATGGAGGGTATGAAAGGAATGTCTTCCACATCCTCGTAACTCCATATATTTCTTACCTACATCATGTGATTTGCTCCTCCACCATGAAGAGGGATTTGAACAGAATAGAACTCATTTTTGGCAAGCTTCTTCTTGCCTCCTATCCTCCTCCTTGCGCATAAACTTAGATTTAATAAAAACACTCTTGCTCAGAATAGTAGCAGCAGCTGCTGCTAGATTCTGATCCTTGTCATTCTTGATATCAAATGAGGTATCTTCAATCTGAAGAGAATTAGTTAGGGCATTGCAAACCTGTGCAAAAATATGGATTTTGTTCTCCTTAATTCTATTCTCCTTGCACTGAAAGTGGATTCCCTTAAATTCCTTTTGTATAATTATGTGATAATTATGAGAACCAATCATACTACTTCATGTCCCAGGGTTTCCACAATTGAAGAAAAAAGCGTAGGGTGTATTGATCAAATTATTGGACCCATGCTGGATATCACTTTTCCTCGGGAAAGTAGCCTTATATTTATAACGCTTTGATAGTCAAAAGTCGAGACACTGCCAATAAGCAAAGTAATGTGACTTGTGAGGTACAACAATTATTCGGAAATAATCGAGTTATAGCTGTAACTACGAGTGCTACTGATGGGTTGATGAGAGGAATGCAAGTGATTGACACTAGAGCTCCTCTCAGTGTTCCAGTCGGTTGAGCTACTTTCAGATGAATTTTTAAAGTTTTTGGGGGGCCTATTAACAATTTGGGTCCAGTAGATAATAGTACAACATTTCCGATTCATAGATCCATTCGTTCCATTATCAAGATAGATATGAAATTATCCAAAACAACATGGATTTGTTCTCCTTAATTTTATTCTCCTTGTGCTGAAAGTGGATCCCCTTGATATCTTGCATGACATCTCAGCTAGGGATTTCTCATCCATGTTCTTGCCATGTTTTTCATCAAAAGAAAATGACCTAATTTGGACAGAAAATGTAGGAGAAGCATTGCTTAAATTTTCAGAAGTGCTAAGTCGAATAATTTGACGAGCAATGGGCTCATCATTCTTCCATTCTTTAAACAAAGCCGTCCTCGGCTTTGGCATAATTTTAAGTTCTTCTTTCTTGAGCGGATCAATGCTTGTTGCAAGTGTGATATCCTTGGATGAACTTTTAGAAGCAATAGAACCCACACCCCATTAAAAAAGGGTTTCTAGGTAGAGATAAGAATGCTCAAATCAAAGAAAAAAGCTCTAAATTATGAGAAACATATTCCAACCATAGAGGAAAAAATTCTTATGTTCTAGTTCTATTTCATCTCCTCCTCGCCAAACGACAGCATCACCGTTTCCCTACCCCACCCTGGAACATTATCGTCTCTCCCTATTGCACTAGCTCCCCCTTGTACCAGGCCACTCCCGAGCCCTAACTCGTTAGGCGTGGCATGCGGCAGCAAGTTGTGTGTAAACATGCGCTATACATCATCGATAGTGTTCCTAGTCTTAACATCCTTGTGGACTTGTTTGGAAAATGGTTCTAAGGACTCTTGAATAAGTTCAAATTTGAATTAAAACTTGAGGGTTTGGATCCCAATCCCAATATCCAAACAATCACTACTATAGAAAGGATAATCTGCGCCCCCTCTTCACTACCGGTTCACAAGGTCCAACGATCGATCCATCATTGAGCCATTGAGAACCGGTAGTGATACACACTATCACTAATGGTTTTTATTACAAACTAACAGTGATACAACACTGCCAGTTTCATCTAATGGACCAGCAATATACTTGTGTTATCACTACCGGATGGTTACAAGAACCGGCATTGATTCATCACTGCCGGTTGGTGTCATGGACTGGTAGTGATAAAGAAGTAGTACTACCATTTGGTTCCTAAACCGGCAATGATGTGTGATAGTACATAGTAAGTTTTCTGGTCCCTAAGCCAGAGTAGAACAGAGGAGCTTTCCTCAGCGTGCAACGGCTCTTTGTAGTGAGCTTGTGCTGTGAGGCTTCAAAATTTGGTGGAATCCACATGATCTAGGTGCTCTAAGATTAGTAAGTTCATCTATATTTCATTTGTACTTGGATTTACTTACTAGATTGTTCTTGATTTTGAAAATCAGTGCTTGTTCCATGATGATAAATTTTAAAGGAGCTAGAGCTTCCATTGACTGAGTGAATTTAAGATAATCGATTTTAGGTATACATTATCCGGGTTATTAGTAGGTTCATTTGCTTTTTATTTGTACTTAGATTTACTTTTTAGATTGCTCCAGATTTTGAAAATATGTGCTTGTTCCATGATGATGAATTTTGAAGGAGCTAGAGCTCCAATTGACTTATTGAATTTAAGATAATCGATTTTAGGTTTTCATATTTTAGGTATGAATTTATTTATAATTAAAGAGCATTATATTCTATTTTGTTGATAAAAATTAATTAAATTGATTATTGTTTCATATTAATGCAATGAATTTATGATAATTGATAAAATTACAGATGGATCGAATATGGATGTACGATGTTGGCCGTAGCGGTCTAGAGTTTTTTAACAGCTCGGAATCTTTTTTGAGCATTGCCGCGGTATATAAGTCAATTAATTGTGATGACTATATATGTTGTTCATGCACTGATTGCAAGAATAAGAAGCAGTTTTCAAGTATAGAGTAGATTCGTGCACACTTGCTTTAGAGGGGTTTCAAGCGTGGCTATACCCATTGGACCAAATACAGTGAAGATGAGGAGTTTGAACATGAAGGACAACCCACTATCGAAAAAGACATAAGCAACATATTATAGCTGATGAAGACGACGATATGCCAATGTTCAAAGATACTTTGGTCCACAACGATGAAGATGACATAGATAAGATGTTGCACAATGGGGAGGGAGGCTTCACCGGTGAGAGACAACATGAAAAGTTCTAGTGTATGACAGAGGACACTAAAACACCCTTGAACTGTAAGGATGAGCACACAAAGCTATATATGGTGTTGACACTACTACAATTGAAGGTTAGCAATGGTTGGTTAGATAAGGGTTTTAACGAGTTGTTCCATTTCTTGGGTGACTTGCTACTAGAGGGGAACATGTTGCCTAAAACCAAGTACCGGGCCAAGCATGTTGTATGTCTGTTGGGTTTGGAAGTAGAAAAAATACATGTATGTCCAAATGACTGCATATTGTATTGCAAAGATTTTGTAGAATTGGATGCATATCCGATGTGCGGAGCATCATGATACAAGCAGTGCAATAACAATGATGAAGTGGGAGTGAACCATAAGAAGAAAAGATCCCTCGGGAAGGTGATGTGGTATTTCCCCATTTGAAGCGATTGTTTGTGAACAAAAGACATGACCAGTTGATGCGATGGCATGTTGAAGAGCGCAAGAAAGGCAGAATACTCAAACACCTTATTGATGGCATGCAATGGAGGAACATCGATAGAAAATACAAGAAGGCATTCACACATGACTTGAGAAATATAAGATTTGGGTTGAGTACAGATGGGATGAATCGTTTCAGCAACATGTGCAGTACTCATAGCACTTGGCTCGTAACTCTATGTATCTACAACCTTCCACCTTATATGTGTATGAAGCAAAAGTACTTTATGATGCCGTTGCTGATCCAAGGGGCGAGTCAACCTGAAAACGATATCGATGTGTACCTGAAACAATTGGTTGAAGATATTCTTATAATGTTGAACGATGGTGTATGGGTATGGGACGAGTACAAATGTGAGAACTTCACCCTACACGTAATGTTGTTCGTAACAATATAAGATTGGTCTACTCTTGGTAACCTATCGGGATAGTCAGTTAAAGGATACAATGGATGTTTCTAGTGCTTGGAAGATACAATGGATCGATGGCTGAAGAACTCTCGGAAAATAGTTTACATGAGTCACCGTAGATTCCTTCGCCCAGATCACTCGTACTGCATCAAGGCAAGAGCTTTTGATGGGACAAAGGAGATTGGTTAAGCTCCAAAAATTCGCACAGGGAAATAGGCATTTGAGATGGTAAAGAATATTAAAGTTGTCATTGGAAATGGGCGAGACAGTACAAAATTCCCAAATGGAAAAGCAGCTCCTATGTGGGAAAAGATGTCAATATTTTGAGACCTACCTTATTGAAAGGACCTGGAGGTTCGACACACACTCGACGTCATACACATCAAGAAGAACTTGTTTGACAGCTTGATTGGTACCTTACTAGAGACACTAGGCAAGACAAAAGATACACTCCAAGCATGGATGGATATAAGAGATATGAAATTCAGGAAGGACCTTCATCCTAAAGAACTGGACAATGGGAGAAAGCGGCTACCTATGGCTTGCTACACTTTGAGCAAGGAAAAGAAACGCAGCTTGTGCGGTTGCTTGTATGAAGTCAAAGTTTTGTCTGGATACTCCGCTAACGTAAAGAGACTAGTATCGATGATAGATTTGAAATTAATTGGCATGAAGTCTCATATTTGCCACATGATGAGGACATAGTTGCTTGCAATTGCAATAGGGGCGTTCTGCCGGAGAAAGTCCAAGACCCGATCATAAAGTTGTGTTCATTCTTCAATACGATATCATAGAAGGTCATCGATCCGTTAAACTAGAAAAAGTTGCACGATGATGTGATCCATACTCTATGCTAGCTTGAGATGTGTTTCCCACCATCTTTTTTTGATATCCTGACTCATCTCGTTGTTCAGATTATAAAAGAGATAAAGATCCTTAGCCTCGTGTTTCTTCATCATATGTACCCTTTCAGAGATTGGTGGAACCTCTGAAGAAATATATTCATAACCGAGGTTAGCGGGAAGGTTGCATTGCCACATAATGGGGAACCGAGGAGGTCATTGAGTTCTGCATTGACTACATGAATCTCAAACCAATTTGTGTGCCTGTTGTCCAATATCTAACTATAGGGTATATATGCATAAGAAGTACACCATAATTGGAACTAGCTCAATTCGCAGAGTTACAAGCCTTTGCACAATTCACCTCTGCTCTCGATAAAACAAGTCAGAATCAATTGGCAAGGGGTTGACGATTATGAGAATTGCTTAAACAATCCCAATGAAACCCTCTCCTAATGGAAGAGCAGATAGCTACTATTTATATCGGAACGAGAGGATATCTTGATTCGTTAGAAATTGGCCAAGTAAGGACGGACAGACATGTACATTATGCACATGTTTAACAATTCTGGATATTGCGGACCTGAATCTTCGAGACCCGATACACTTGGAGATTTCAAAGACATATACTAAGAAGGTTTCGATTGGGTTATCTGACTCGAGTACGACTAGTATCTAGGTTGGATTTATCTGCTTTGCCTTGACCAACAAGATAAAGGATTCCCTATCAACTATGGCCGGGACTAAGGCGGTGCCTAGACCACTATGTAAGGCGAGATCCCTGACCCCTGAGGGAGGACCACGAGACAATCTACACATACGCAACTCGAGGCCAGTAACGTCAAGATCCTAGCAATTGGAGATATTCGGCGACTTCAACCCTAGATTAGTCTAGATCCAATCCCCTGTATTGTAATAGATCTATCTACATTGCTCTATGAAAGGTGCAAAAATAGATGCCACAAGTTATTACCTAAGTGGGAGGGGCCCTACATAGTAGTCAAAGTTACTTGACTTGAATCTGTACGATTATCTACTGTACACGGTGAGGTATTCGAAAGCTCGTGAAATATCGACCAACTCCGATAGTTTCATTTATATATAAGGTAAATTGAAGGTAAGTTGACTACATTTAATCATACTAAATATTCTATTACATACTTTTTCTTCCCCTTTGGATGTGTATGGCTCGCACAAAGTTGACAGAAAGGATTCGCCTAGTTATTGCAAATAGTGGAGATCCTACTTGCCCTTGAATGAGTTGAGGAACCTCTTCTGCTCCTACTTGAGGTGGCAGCTGATCGTCTTGGGGACCAGCCATCAGCCAGCGACGGTGCTAGGGAAAGTGGCTGAGGCAAAGACCCTGCCCATGCTGGAGCTGCCGACCGGCGCCGACGATGCCAAAGGATCCTCCGCGGGATGCGGAGATGATCTGGCGGTTGTCGATGGAGGTGACGGCCGCGCTTTCTTCATCACTGGAGGCTTGGGGCTCCATCACCGAAGACCTCATCGGCGACTTGGTCGATGATCTCGTCAAGATTATTGCCGTCTTCATATTCCTCCTGCATAGCCCGCCTCGCCTGCTCCCACACCTCTCACTCTGTGACATCCGCATTGAGGAAGTGCCGGATGTGCTGGGTGAAGGGTCGACGACCTCTGACGAACATTCTACATCATCTTCTCCTAGGAACCTCACTTAACTCTTCCTCGTTGGAGGAGATGATGATGACTCCTGACGGAACCATGACGAGAGGTGATGGGAACGAGCCTATGATTCCCGAAAATTGTCCTGACCTTTCACAGTACTAAGTAGCAAGCGATGAATAATCCTTTCCTGAATGGCACACATGACTATGTGCAAATAACAATCCTAGCTCAAAACTAAACCAATTAGCAATCGTCCAAAATAATTTCTCACGACTAGAACAGCTAGAGCAGCCAACAATTATAGCAATGTAGCAAGTATCTCACTATAGTAGAAATTGTGATAACAGCAATATGATGGATCAATACAGTAGTACCAATCTGAACTATTTAGGAAGGACAGAAAACAATCACCAAAGATTGGTTACCCACAAGCAATCGCGACAACTGCAGCAGGGAACAAGATAGATAATAACCGGCTTACAAGAACTTGGTGTAGATGCAAACAAACAGTTGTAAAACCTCTCCAACTCGTGACTCAGATGAGCACGATCTAGGGAAGGGGAACCATGAGATTCCAGCAAGCACCCAAGAGAAAGATCACCTAATCATGCACGATCACAATCAAGGATGGATGGATACAAGGTAGATGAGAGGGAACGCCCCCTTTTTTGGTTATGGGTGAAACCCTAAACAAAAACATGATCAAAACTAATCTCCTCATCCAAGGGGCGGTGCCCTGGCTATATGGCTCGCAGGCCAGCCACAACGCTGATCCTGACTCGACTCCCTATCAGGTTTGATCACAAAGACAGGTCTAACTCTAACTCTAATTAACCTGGTCGAACCAACACTAACTGGCTAGACTCAAACAAAGGAAATATTAAAATAATGTGGTTGCTTGCCATCTACTAGTAATTGGACTGAATACATCAACGCCAAAAATAACTTGATTAGTTTATGGCCGACTTCAACTCTGAACCATGCCGCCTAGCACATCAACTTGGGGCCTCCTCCTTGATTTCAACCTGTATGGAGCCAACAAATATATTTTCTTGGTTTCCTTCTCTTCTCTATCGAGCAGATTAATTCCTTTAAATATCAACTTGCTCAGCAAAACACTAGAAGCAGCAGCAAGACTTTTCTCCTTCACCTTCTTGCCATGCTTCACATCAATATAAAATTCACCAAGCAGAATAGACGAAGGATTTTTCAGATTATTACCAGCTGAAACAATTGAATTCTTGTAGTTATTCATTGAGATACTAGTCGAAATATTTTGGGGAGCCATGGGCTCATCAAGAAGCTTTGAGGAGAGAAATCCTACTTCTTCAGTTTCTGGGCATTGTTTGGGAGACGATGGTGGAGTGGAGGCCATGGTTACAAGGCGTACTACAGAGCAATGCGCAAAGAAGGATGGATGCAGATTGGGGTGAACAAGGATGGCCTCGGTCCCTTCTATTTATAGTCGTGGGAATGGTCCGAAACGAAGATGTGAAACCTTTAAGATCCGATAGCACTGGTGGCAATTCCAAGGTCACCTCGAGTGCGCGGCATTCATAGGCTAGCACGTTAGGCGGAAGCTGAGGTGTTGCTGGGACATTATGGCGCATCCAATCTCTGCACAGCGGGATGCTGCATCATTATGGAAGGTCGAATCAAGGGTTGCGGTGAAAATGAGCATGAACGGGAGTGGGTTTTTAATGATTCACCTTCCCGACTGTTTGAATTCATTCGATGACTATAGCTCGAGGGTTGATGTCTTCGAGCATATGATCAAAAGTAATGAGTCAATGCTTATGCTCTACTCTCCACTCGATCTAGTCATTGAGTAGAGAGCCAGAGGCTACATCATATATTTTTTATGTTTATGTTTTACTCTCTGTCTTGATTATCACATCAACCAAAGAGCTAGGGGTTACATCTCTTAATGTCAGCGCTTATACTCCACCTTCTACTTGATGTAGTCATTGAGCGAAGAGTCAGGGGCCACGTCGGGTATTTTTTGATGCTACAACTATATTTTCCGTCTTGATTATTACATCAAACAGAGAGTTGGGGGCTACATCACATACTTTCGATGCTAAGTCTCTACTCTCCACTTGATCCAGTCATCGAGTATAGAGCCAGGGGCTATATCATAAATTTTTGATGGTACAGGTATGTTCTTTCTTACTCTGCAATCGGGAAATATTATCCTCGACCAGAGAGTTGGGGGCTACATAATAATACCGTATTTCGTAAATACATATTGTTTGCAAGTTTATCTGGCTATGTGTCAACTACATTGAATAGAACCAATGGAGGTATGTGTTGGGTCGATGACGGATAACTACACCTCATAAGGCACAACAACATTAGAGATTGTCAGATATCTAACACCTAACTGTCCATAAGGTTCTAAAGTTCTAGTCAGTCCCATATGTGTTCTCTACCGAGTTCATGTTTGCATGATGGTTAAGTACGCATGTCAGTTAAAGTTTGCAAAATCCATTATGTTATCTCTTTTTCTAGTTTTGCACTAGTTTCTTTTCCTTACTCTTTTGGCTACTTTGAGTATTTACTCAAGGGCCAATGCATTTAATAATGTGTCTAGTTGAGCTTTTAGGTGTCAACGGATATATAGTCAGCCAGTTCCGAGGATGGTCATAACATGTACTAATCAGTATTGCATCTACTTATGCTAGCTCTATTTCATCGATAAGAAAAGAGCAGGCAATAGCATGCTAGACAAGCAAAATAGCAGTAATGGTATAGACATCGCCAAATCATAGGACAAGCTTCAAATGTTTTGAGTAAAAAACAACAGGAAACTAGCAAGAAGGACCACCTTCACTCTCATCATCAGGCAATCTGAGTGCTAAGGACTCGACGAAGATGGGGATTAGGGGCTTGACACTTAGGATAATGTCCGCTGCCTCCTCTGTAGGTCACTCAAGCCCCTCTGTCACTACTGATGTGTTGAGGTTGGGGTTGTAGCTCTTGAGGAGACCAAGCATTATCTCAGCGCTGATGGAAGTTGACTGATTCATGCGATTGAGGGTCTGATCCCTCGGTTTTGAAGCACTGTAACTGCAGTGTCCCGACTGGTAGCCATGGCATCCCGATCAGTTTCCGCTTTCTTCAAAGCACCCCTAAGTTCTTCCAGCTTGTTATCTTTCTTCTTTATGACTTTTATTTCTCCATTGACAACCTTGAGTTTGATCTTCAAGTCAGCGTTGAGAGCTGGGAAAGCAAACGAAGATAATTCAACATTAGTTACCTGATGTTCGAGTCATATACAGGTGATCTGCAGGTAAACCAACCATTGATATTTTCTTGGCAAGCAGGCAGCAAGACATCCTTCTCCTCAAGAGCCTTCTGGTAGCTAGAATGGTTGATTGCCAACTGCTGATCTTTGGTGAACACTACCTAAGCACTCACTGTTGCAAGCATGCTAGTCCATGCCTCAATTTGCAATTTCATGGACTTTTTTGAAAGAAAAAGAGGAGTTAACATAGTCAAAGAGTGAAGCTTAGGTTGTATAATAAATTCATAGAGGTTGTTTACCTTGACTCGAGCTTCTATTGCTGCCCAAGGATCAACCACCAGAGGAGTCACAAGGACCTCGGTTGCATTAAACTTCAAGCTTGGTTCTGGTGCATCTGCGGGAGGTTGCCCTATTTGAGAAGGTGAAGGCGACATGACAGGGAAAGCTGGGACTAGTTGACTGGCCGAACCGCTTGTTATCCGTTCCTTCGACTTTTCCGAACGTGACAACCTATGATCGATAGTATATGGAATGGAAAGGAAGGCCGCAAGTCAAAACATATAGTCAAGTCAAACCTTTTGGCTACCGGAATACTTGAAAGAAAATTCAACTTCTTTGTCTCGGTTGATATCTTCTTCTTCATCATACCGGTAGCTAGGATCGGTTGTGTTAAACGGATGACTTGGGGGTCAGATGAAGCCAAGGAAGCCATTGCTTGTAAGAAACCCACCCACAATGACTCATCATCATTCTGAACTTATCGAGCAAATCCTCAAAAGAATGACCAAAATAAGGGAGGCACAACGGTTACTTGAGGAGGTGATCGGGGAGGATTCTATCTATTTTCTGTAAGAAAGGCCACCCACATAGACCGGGTGTCAGTTGGTATGTGCTCGATAACCGGAGCAACAGCTGGAAAAGCGATCACCTGAACACTCGATTTCAGTAAAAGTTGACTTCTTTTTCGTGTGTGCTTGAGGGGCGACATATCAAATGGCGAGGATGATCTCTTGGATCGAGGAGACCCTTTGGCCTCTCGATCAATTGACATGTTCCCCTTGGCCTCAGCCTCCTTTGCAATAGCGTTGGTTATGGGGTGAGGGCATTGCTTGTCGCTGGCACCGGAGGAGGAGGTATCCTCGAGAACAAGGACCCTGACCGAAGGGATGCTGTCCTCTTGGTAGAAGATTGGAACCTGGAATCAAAAAGACAAGTCAAGTCGAGCAAGTAATAATTAGTACTACTTTCTTAATCAAGAAAATTCTCACGGGTGGTTGAGGAATCATGGGGCAGTAGGGCTGAATGGAGCATGGTTGTGCCTCTTTAGCAAATATTTTGCTCAATCGAGCAATAGTATCTTACAGGGACATGCTAAAAATGAAAGAAGAAAGAGTCACTCAAAAGAGCTCAACTACAGCATCAGAAGCAGCAAAATGCAAGCTAAATCTTACATCTGGTCGTGTCTCAGGAGCTATCATCGTCTCTAGCATTGTCTCAGGTGAAGTGATCTCACAATTTTAAGGGACTGGATCTCCGACTAATGAAGTCTTTGGGCACATGCAACCCAGTTAAACCACTCTGCCTAAGCTCATCGATCCTCTTGACGTAATGGGCAGTGTGGTCAGACTCGCGGTGCTTCTTCGACCAAGATGAATTTGGGTGGGGATGAAGGCCCTTATAGACTAAGGGAGAATTGACTGGGTTGGGGTTGGAGATGTAAAACCAATGTTTCTTCCAATCCTTTTGCTAAGAGGAAGTTAACGTAACTGGGATATAGGAATTCTTCATCTCGTTCTGCAGCTGGAAACTACAGCCTCTGACACATTTATTCTCAGTATTCCTTTTCAAATGGTAAAAATACTATAACATATTCAAGCTCGGCATGATACCGAGGAAGTCTTCACATAGGTGGACAAACACGCTAAGCATGGTGATCGAGTTGGGATTCATGTGGTAAAGCTTGATTCGGTAGTACCCGAGTATGGTGAGAGAAGGATCTTGGAAGGGAGAACATTGAAACTACATCAGAAAAATTACTCAAACTCCACAATCTCATGATCAAATTGGCAGGAGGGGAATTCCTCACCCGACGTTGGACTCCACTTGGCCAGCTCACGAGGACAAATGATACCTTAGGCCTCAAGTTCCTGAAGCTTTGATTCTTGCATTGTCGAAATGGACTAGACATCTATCACGAGTTTCATCTCATTTGCTTGGGAGAGGTGTCAGAGGCCATCACGTTGGACTTCTTCCCAAGTGAGGAAGGAGCAGCGGCATTCACAGAGGGAGTGAAAGCCATGGAGCTAGGTTTTTGTGCGGCGGCACGAGCTTGGGCGAAGAAAAATGAAAGCTTGTGGGAGAAGACTGATGGTGAGAGGATGAAAGAATGGCTACAGTCCAAGTTCGTACGGATAAATAGCTATGATTTACTGTTTCTTTGGTAACCACCCCATTCACTGTGGCACCTCGTTTGGCGCGAAAGGCATGGCGATGGTGTCATGTGAATCTTTACATGCCCATTCGCATGCATTAAATGCGAGTATACCCAGCAGTTCAAATTTTGGAGTTTTCTTTTTTAACTCTGCTCGGAGTCGGGTGTCGATAATTTGAGTTTTCAATCCTTTCTTGAGTCTTGAGTGCGGACAATGGCAGGTTCCTCGACCCAACTGCATTTCCACTTGATACTTGGAACGGGACCTTTTTTGCTCGATTCTTTTGACTACAAGCTTGATCCATCTTACTTGACCAAGCCTAGACTTGGAAGTGCTCAAGTGGGTGCTTGTGGAAACCCTCCCTACCGAGTAGAGTTATGGGCTACTTGCGAATATCTAACTATCAGGTATATATGCATAGGAAGTACACCATATACGGATAGATACATTGTTCACATGTTTAACAATTCCAGATATTACGAACTAGAAACTACGGGACCCGATACACTTGGAGATTTCAAAGACATATATTAGGAAGTCTCGATTATGTTATTTGACTCGAGTACGACTAGTTTCCAGGTTGGATTCATCTGCTTTGCCTTGGCTGACAAGATAAACGATTTCCTATCGACTATGACCAGGATTAAGGTAGCACCTAGACTCCTATATAAGGCTAGGTCCCTGTCCTTTGAGGGAGGACCATGAGACAATCTACATGTATACAACTTGAGGCGAGTAACGTCAAGACCCTAGCAATTAGAGATACTCGATGACTTCAAATCTATATTAGTCTAGATCCAATCCCCTCTATCATAATAGGTCTAGCTACATTGCTCATACTCGAGATAATCATATACAACAACATCCACACAGGATGTAGGGTATTACTCCAATTGAGGACCTAAACCTGTATACATCGTGTGTCTTATTTTTTTGCTCGATCCATGATCTCAAAGGTACCCCTATTTAATCACAGACATATTTTCAGGGACTAATCTTTGACACCTGTATCTCACCATGCGGGGAGGCTATAGTGGATAGGGACAATAGGTGCGAAATTAGTCCGTACAACCGATCGTGTTTTCTTCACTCAAGCACATTTCACAGTTTTGCTACAATCAGTTGTAGTAGACCCATATGTCAATATGCATGTGAACATGCTACACACCAAAAACCCAATAAAGTGAAAGGATTAAATCGGAAGAGAGCACATAGATCATTTTGGTGATTAGTTATGTAGACACATGATGGGTAAGGATATAGAGGATGCTCAGTTGAAACTGCTTGCTCATGGACTGTCAACTACAATTCTGACATTCCAAAGGTACGACATTAAGAATATACATTTTATATGAGAGCATAGGATGACAAGAGCACCAACCAAAATAGTTGTGTACGTATCGATCCCTACGATAGCAATGGCAATAGGAAGACCTACTATGGATTCATAGAAGAGATTTGGGAGCTCCAGTATGGACCGTTGAATGTCCCTCTTTTTCAGTGCCAATGCGTCAGACTACCAGGAGGAGTGAACAACGATAAATATGGTATGACTATCATGGACCCCAAACTCATCGGTTACAACGAAGAACCATTCGTATTTGCCAATGATGTTACACAAGTCTTCTATGTAATGGACCCGACTGACAAGCAGTGCCACATGGTTCTTCAAGGAAAAAGAAGGATTGTCGAAGTTGAAAATAGCGTCAACGAGAAAGACTATAATAAATTTCATGACCTCCCTCCTTTTGGAAAGAACATTGATCTAAGTAAAATAGAAGACACTGAGGAAGCTACTTACATACACCGTGATCATAACAAATGTCTAATCGTTAATTGAAAAAAGCTTTGATATATTCATTAAGGATTTGCTTTAATTTGTATTAAATCAAATCCTTAATTAATACAATTAAAGATATATATGCTTTAATGTAAATAATATTTTAATAAACTATATGAATACTATAAAAAATACTATACAAAATATTAAGAACATGCTTTAATGTAAATACTATGATTGGTGCTCTTGTCATACCGATTGTGATCAACCGGCAGTGATACTTATAACTATCGGTTCTATACTTAGCAACCGGTAGTGACAAGAGCACCAATCATAGTATTTACATTAAAGCATCACCCAAAACTGTTGGTTGTACACTATAATCTTAGGGCATCATTGCTAATTCTATACTACAACCGGTAGTGATATTTTTTAGTATAGATTCGGCGCCCCCAACCCCTAGCCACAAAACCCAAAATTTCCATCTCTTGTCATGGCCCCAACACTCACCTCGGTGCTCTGCTGCCACGGTGCCTCGGCGTCCGACGCCCTGGTGCTCTACCATCCATCGCCCCGACGCCCATGCCTGCTACCTTGGTGCCCCAACACCCGTCACCCCAACGTCGACGCCTGCCATCCCGATGCCTCGACTGTTGTGTTAGTTGACTATTTTCTCCATTAAGTATCAAACAGGTTCATGTATCTGTCTCATGAATGTATCCTTGATAAATTCTCGAATCACCTAATGTGGAAACTAAGATGTGTACCATTTGATATTATTTTCAAATAAATTAACAAATGCTGCTGCAATAGAAATTTTGTCACAAGGACAAACTCTTTACTGATTTGTGCATGTTCCTTTTGGTCTTTTCCATTCGGATTTAGCCATGCATTAGCCAACAAATAGCTTTGTCAGCCGGTCAAACCACAGTCGCTAGGAGAAAAGAGAATATACTGGGTATTGCAGAAAACAAGAACAACATGGAGCACTCGATCCGGTCCATACCATAAGACCTTCACTGTCCAAACCAACTTTACGGTGCATAAGAAATATTCATGTCTCAAATTCCTACTAAATGACTACTTCCATGCCGCTAATGTTTTATATCTTTTTCCAGTGTAACAGGCAGGAACATGGCAACAATTTATGTAGCTTCTATGTTTGTGAATTCATGCACATATTCACTGGAGATAGGGTGCTTCAAGATGATGCAGACTATGTAAATACATATTGATGCGAGTTTCTCAGTTTCTACATGTGTTCTGTAGGATTGATTTGTTCAATTCTTCTAATGATAGCTAATCAAGTTGAACACAAGTAAACTTCACTAACATGACCTCAATACCATTCAAGAACAACTTATCAGGTTCATCAATGATGAAGTGATAAGTCTAAAAGGCGAGTTTTATGAGTCGGCATATAAAATGATTCCTTCAATGAGCATTCAGGACTTGCCGAGTTCACAACAGAGGTTGAACCGCTTATTTGTTCTCCTTGCATGATTGTTCCAAGTAACTAAAATAAATTATGAGCTAGAGAGTTTAAGCTCTGTCCTAACCAACCAAGAAATATTTGTGAATGACATGTTAATTGTGTATGTATATATATGTGATTTATGAATGAAATATGTCGAGCTAGAAATATTTGTGATGAATTGTGTATGTATATGTGCTTGTGTATAGTGATGTTTCTTAAATATGTTGTTATCGACAATAGCTACATTTTTTGGGTGAGGGGGTCAGGGTTATCATTGCTGATTCATGTAATATGCCTCCAAGATGGAGCAGCACCCTACTTCCCCAGCAAATCTGTCGAATGTAGGGTCATCAGAGTCTTTACCAAGTTGGAGAGGTAGCTCTCCGTCAGCCATCTTTGGTGAGGCAGAAGGATTGACCAATATGCAGGAAGGGACTCCCTCGCCCCCATGAACGTGCCTCACTAACCTACCCTTCTGAGGTAACACGCATACTTATAAGAACACTGTCTTTGTTGATTCTCCATCGTGTTGTTGTATTTTGAACACAATTTGTTCTTTAGCCATATAAATCTCCTTTTGAGAGGTGAAGGTTCTAGGTCCTATTCAACCCTAGACCCTGCTACTGCACCCGCGGATGCCAAGTTGGAGACCACGGCTCCTGCCCGAGGAAGGACTCTTGGGCACAACATCGGGATCCCCTGCTGCCCCTGCTGCTGCTAACATCGCCTGACTGGGGGAAAACATCCTAAGTGTGGAGGAATACACTACAGCCATGACCACTGATTTGCACGAGATGGTGGTCGACCACGGGGCTGCTACCGATCCCATGGTGGTTGGCAAGGATTTGAAAACCCTGTGTTGGAGACTCCTCTGGCTCTGACTTCTTAGAGCATGAGTGTCATCTAGGTAAGCCATCTGTTGGTGCGGTTATTTTGGTACCATTATCTTCTTTTTATCTCACTAGATTCTCATTTTCTTGGGTCAACTAACAGCTCGAGGAGATCATCACCTCGATGCATAACCTCTTTTCGACCCTCCAAGCACCTTCCTCTGAGTCGGAGCGACTTCGGTTGGAGCTGGTTGTGGAGAAAATTATTCTAAGGTGGAACACAAACACCTTGACAGAGAAGTGGTAGTCTCCTTGTAGACAAATCCCAAATCGAGGCGACCTATGATGAAGACAAGGCATGCCTTAGGGAGGAAATTTCCAACAACGAGGCACTTCATTCATACGAGGTGTCTGTCTTGAAGAGGGAGATGTCGAGTAAGTATATCATGTCAAACTAACCATCGTATTCTATAGATGATAGTTAGGATTGTGTAGATATTGTAGCATATCTGGCAATATGCCAATATCCGGCAATAGAGCATGATTGATTCTACATTCCTGTAAAATCGATTCCTTGATCCGTACTCATCTGATCATCAATATATATAAAGCACCAAGGCATGTGGGTTCTCCTCACGGCAAAAACACATATTTTAAGCATTAGGGCTTGATCCCATCTGCTCACCATGTCATCCCCTGCGTCTCTCAACTCAACCACTAGCGTCTGATCGCCGAGTGCCACCATGATCGTCCCCTTGATTTGCATCTATGAGATAATGGATCTATGAGATATTGCCCCCGAGCAGTACTGCGCAGATAAGGCTGACTTCAAACAGTTTATCTTGTGATGCATTTTTTTGGAAATCAAGATG
Organism: Phragmites australis; assembly: GCF_958298935.1. Classification (NCBI taxonomy): domain Eukaryota; kingdom Viridiplantae; phylum Streptophyta; class Magnoliopsida; order Poales; family Poaceae; genus Phragmites; species Phragmites australis. The sequence continues at coordinate 11,396,098 of NC_084936.1, read as the reverse complement.
GCATTTCTAGAAGTACTAATGAATACCAAAGTTATAGATCTTTTCTAGTACTACAAGATAGAATGAAACAACTTTTAACCTAGAGTTCGTACGGTGATGATATCATCCTCCAATCGAGCTGACTGTTTCATCTTCCTACACCAGTTCGCTTCATCTTCCAACTCTGGACTCTTCCTCACCCGCTTTGTGTCCAGCAGCACCCAACCACATAAATAGCAGCACCACCTCCTCCCACCAATCTCCCTCTTTCCCAATGCCATCTCTCTTTCTTCCTCTCTGTTGTTCTCACTAAAGCAAATCAACGAAGCCCTGATGGCCGCCGCCCTTGTGCCGGCCACCGTCCCCACTTGCGCACCACCGACGTCCTGTTGTCGTGCGCTGACATCTGCTGCCGCCTCCGGTGTTTGGAGCAGTAAGGCCATGTCAAGCTCGCCATCATCGTCAACCCCAAGTGGCAGCCACGTGCTGACCTCTGCCCCATGCCGCCCTTCGGAGGAGCTCGTCGAGGAGGTTACCACTGAGCCCCCGTCCCCTCCGCCGGCCGGCTGAAGCACCGTTGGCCGGAGCTCTTCGATGTAACCATGGCTACGTCACCATGCTGCCGGTATCAACACCGTCGCCGCTGGTGCCGTCGTTGTCTCCGTGTATCTTCTTTTCGCCGATCATCACAGAAAGGTGAGAAACCCTGGACCAGCCCCTTCCCCTCCTCTATTACCATGTATGGACGCCATTGGTGATCCCTAACCAAACCCCCATCCCCTTGAATCCATCATTGCGCCGCCATCGTGCATGGCATTGGTGCTCCCCGGCCGATCAGAGCTTGGATTGCCATGCCCTTTGGCCAGCACATGTCCCTAGATGTTACTCACGCCCTCACCAACCATATCGGCTATTAGAGCCCCAACGTCGCTGGATCACGATCGTCGTACCTACTACCCCCATCCAGATGATTTCTACACATGCAGTAGAGCCACCGTTCTCGACATCGGCGTTGCCGCTGCCCTGTCTGGATAAGTTCTGCATGTGCACTGTGGGTATAGTCCGTGTTCCCCATCAATCTAGCTGTGGTTTTGATGTACCAACTGCGTCATGGTGTGTTACATCAAATCTTCTTCATGTATACATGAGGGTCCCCTCGGATCTGCAGCGACGCCATTAGGAACACGATCCCAACCTCCAACGTCGTTGCGCAATCTTGCCAAAGTCCCCAATTGATCTCCCTCTATGGGGATGATCTGTCTGAACCACCACCGTGGCATTGTGTTCCAATGAAAACACTTTCGTTCAGATGGTTCCCCAAAACACGCACATATTCTTCGATGTGTCTATGAGCGGCCACCACCGAACCTGGGAGTGTTTGTCGTTGTTTTGCCGCTATCTTGGAACCTCTCTACCAAAACCAACCATAAAGTTGAGCTTGTCTTCTCTCATTCTACACCGTGCTATCCTTGATTTGTTGAAACACAATTGCTTCCCATCGTGCACCTCCCAGCCTTCAGCTCGTCGGTGTGTGTGTCCTTCTGTACCCCGGGTCAAGCTGAGCCTTCCATGAGTTCATGGCTGTGATACAACCCCATCTGCACTATCTCCGTCAACCCTGGGCCTTTTCCCCTACCAGCAACGCCGAGAGCCCACCGCCGGCCCACTCCTCCACGCCGAACTCCACTGCTCTGCTCTCTGATCTCTCTCTCTCTCTCTCTCTCTCTCTCTCTCTCTCTCTCTCTCTCTCTCTCTCTCTGTCTCTCTCTCTCTTGGTGAGAATCTCAAATAACCCCTCTACAAGTCTTTATTTATATCTTTACTTTCCTGTTTAGGATGCTTACACGTTAGCCCCTGCCTTCTATAGTTAATTCTGTTCTAGCCCTTATAATTCGAATATTCAACTTTTTAGATCTTGTTCAGCGAATTTCATTCAAATCCAAGCATCACTCCTTGGTTCATCTAATCTCATGACCTATCCAACCATGAAGTTTTAATGATGTACTGCAGCTGTTTGATGTATTGCTATTAGTTGTTTGTATTTTCTCTTTTGTCAGTTGAACCTATGAGTAAATGACGATGTTCTGAGGTGGTACGAGGATTTTCAGGAGCAACAACTTGAGATAGCTAAGCAACATCATGAAGGCAAGTGTCATTGCTCATTTTGCACCTAACTTAGGGTTTTATGTTAGCTATTTATCCTTCATGCATGCTTGTCTAAATTGAAAGACTATGATTAGGGTTTACTAGATTTTGTATGATTATCCTTATCGCCGTTAATAAGTCATAAGAAATCAAGGGTAGATATACTAGTAGCTATCATGGTTAGGGTAGATGTTAAAGTTGACTAATGATTATGCAACATGAACCAGGTATGGTAATTTTGTAGCAACATGGTATAGGGGTCCTAAATGGATGGATGTTTGATGATGGTACGGGTATGCACGTGTGCGTGGAATGCACAGTTGGTTTGTGGTTGTTCCTATGTGGGATCCTAAGGACCGATTCTTAAAGCCTGTAACCAAGCTAAACTGCAACCATTCACGGGACCTATATGGGTACAACTTGACCAATTAATTAGCCACCCCTTCAGTTCTGTGAGCACCATTAGTCAGTTGAGTGGCACAAGAGGGGGCTTCTGCAGTGATGGAATCACTGTTAGCGGTGAAACCTCAGTGGATGCTTATGGGTCAGCGGTAGCTTTGTAAAGGCCTTGTAGTGATTTCCTGGCAGCACACCATAGGAAGTGTGTAAGTGCTTGATCAGCATGGCAACATGGAGACTGTTACTAGTAATGCGGGTGATGAAATCACGACCCATGGGGAAAGATGGGCAAACTCTGCAGAGTATAAAATTGATCAATCAGCCATGCTCAAGGTCAAGAGCTGCGTAGACTTCTTCTTGATTAGTTGGGATCAGGGTTCTAGTTTGGTTGGTCGGATAGCCAAGTAATGGAATTACCTGTTGAGTTATGGTAGCTGGATATGGAATATCTGGCGAGCTTTGGTAGTCAGATGGAATCCGATGAGTTGTCCTTCTTGTTTTAGTGGTGTCTTCACACCTGGTAAATAGGATACATGTTGTTGGAGTTATAGGATTAGCTTGCTTAGTGCAGTAAACTAGTGTCTAACCTTTTATTGACTTAAGCCCTCATGTCATACCTTCCAACACTTGCAGAGTATGAGACGTACTCACTCTTGCTATTTTCAATAATAAATGTTATTCAGTTAGAGAAGACTACACAGAGAACAATGAAGCTGAAGACAACCATGAAGACAGAGCGTTGTCCCCAGTCATTTTCCTGTAGTGCGCCCAGAGGATCCATAGGAGTCCTCTTGTGTTCTTCCGCCCGCTATCTTCTAAACTCTGGTATTAATTTTAATAAAATTATTTTTGTTCGATATAGAACTATATATCATTGATAACGTCACCACATGTATGATGAAACTGATCATATCATACATGTGAAATACACCTGGTTATTCTTTTGAAAACCAGGCGTGATAGTGGCCCCAAGCCAACTTCCCAAATCTGCTCCGAATATGGGCATGATGCGCTGCGATGCAAACAACGTTTCAACCATGCCTACCAAGGTGAAGATTCACACGTTGGCAATGCTGCAAACACTAGTGCATATTCTGTGGATATCAACTAGTATGAGGATAGCGGAGCCACTGATCATCTGACCAGTGACCTCGACTGCCTCAACACCCATGAACGCTACTCTGGCAAGGATAACATATAAGTCGCCAATGGTGCAGGTCTGAATATTACTCATGTTGGTCATTCTGAAATTCCTGGCTCTCATAGAAATCTTGTCCTTAAAAATGACTTACGTGTTCCTCGCATTAGCAAGAACCTTCTTTTGGTACACAAACTTGTTTCTGACAATCATGACGTTGCTGAATTTTACCCTGACTCTTTCCTAGTTAAGGGCCTAACAACAAAGATAGTTGTGCTTCTAGGTAAAAGCAAAGGGGGTCTTTATCCAGTGCCAAGCGAGCCATTGTCTTTGTCATCATCAAGTCATCAGGGCCTCTCTGGTGTGAAGCTCTCTCCTAAAGCATTGGCATAGAAGGCTCAGGCATCCTTCCCACAATATTGTTGAGTCAATTGTTAGGGAAAACAAACTCTCTTGCGTACCTTTTAGTGAGTCATCGGTTTGTGATGCATGTCAACATGTAAGAGTCCACCAGCTACCCTATCGCAATTCCACACATGTAGCCTCCTCTCCTCTTGAGTTTGTGCATTCTGGCGTTTGGGGGCTGGCTGTTACTTATGTGGGAGGTTTCTGTTACTATGTGAGTTTTGTAGATGATTTCAGTCGCTTCAATTGACTCAATCTTCTTAAGCACAAATCAGATGTTGAGCATGCTTTCTATTCTTTACAATCTCATGTTGAAAAAATGCTTAACGCAAAAAAATTGTGCGGTTCAATCCGACTGGGGTGGCAAGTACTATCAACTCAATTGCTACTTCCGACGTGTCAACATCACCCACGATATCTCATGTCCGCATACCTTGCAGAAAAATAGTATCGTTGAACGCAAGGATAGGCATATCATCGAGACTGGCATCACTCTCCTTGCTCATTCTTCACTTCCTGTCCAGTTCTGGGATGAAGCCTTCTTGGCTGCATGCTATCTCATCAATCGAATACCCATGCGTACACTTCAAACTCAACTCCCCTTTCATGTCTTCTCAACGAGCAGCCTAACTACTCCTTCCTTCGCGTATTCAACTACACGTGTTGGCCCAATCTCCGCCCATACAACAACTGGAAACTAGCTTTTAGGTCTCGTCAATGCGTGTTCTTGAGCTACAGCTCCGTGCAGAAGTGATATAAATGTCTTGACAATGTTTGCATCTGGTTCCAATGGTCATGCCTCGTCTTCACATCCTAGTGCTCCTATATCACCAGCTATTTTTCCATCTTCATAGTCGGTTACTCAGGATGATCGCATGAGAAATTATGACCTTAGATTGTTGTGTACTGATGATGTTGCCAGGAGCTCTTCTAATGCAGATTCTCCTAGAGCAAGCATTGGTTCGTTGCTCTCACTCTCATGGATGAAGGGTCTTCGCACAAGCCCACCGCGCCCACCACATCTCCATGCAGTTCACCTCCTACATGCACGTCCACTGATCTTGCATGCAATCCCAACTGGGATGCACCGATTCCTGCACCCGTGCCACCTCATCACCCACGCAGACCTGGCTTCATGATGGCATGTTGTGGTATGACCCCTCATGTCACGCTTTTGCTGTGGAGCCCATGTCCCACCGGGGCACTCTAGTTGATGCTCGATGGCAGGCAGCTATGGAGGACAAATTCTCAGTTATTTAGCAAAATAGCACGTGGACTCTTGTTCCCCGTCTGCCTGGTCAAAATATTATCAGTTGCAAATGAATCTTCCAGATAAAAAAAAAGACCTGATGGCTTGGTTGATAAGTGCAAGGCGCGCCTCGTTGCCCGCGACTTCACCCAGTGCTATGGCGTCGACTATCTGGATACCTATAGCCCTGTGGTTGAGTTGGCCACGGTTCAGCTTGTCCTATCCACTGTGGTGTCTAAGGGCTGGTGTCTTCGTCAAATTGATATCAGCAATGCCTTTCTTCATAGAGTGCTTGACGAGACAGCTTACATGCAACAATCCCCTGGTGTAGGAATCAATGATATCCTAAGAGGAGGGGTGAATTAGGACATCTAAAATTAATTAGCTCCAAAACTTAACAAGATAAAACTATTTTAATTTCTATCTAAACATACTCTAGATTTATCTAGTGTGTCTACTCTACCATTCAACAAGGTTTGCAACCTATAGCCAATCCTAGCAAACTACTCTAGGAAGGTAAACATGCAAAGGTAGATTGCAATTAAGTAAATACGGAAACGTAAGATGGTAGAGAGAGCAAACTCGGTACAAGGGATTTCTATCTCGTGATATCGATGGCATAAATGCCACCCCTAGTCCACATTGAAGCAGCCACCTATGCTATAACTCCCGGACGGCACCCAGTCATGACCCTTGAGTCACCTAGGCCTCAAGTAGGTTAAGTTACCAAGGCAAGGCCTCACCACAAGCCTCTGTTCCGGTCACTTGCTGCTATCTTCACTTCGGAGCTTGAGCCACTAGCCTCCATGAGTGCCACCTCTGGAAGAAGATGGTCAAGGCAGAGGTCAAAAAAGTGGCCAACGGAAAGAAGGCTCAGGTCACAACCTAGAGTAGGGATACCAGCTCCAGTAGCAGTTGGGACGACATGGACACGATGTCCTTTCAGCCAGATGAGAGAACGGTCGATCACATGTTCGGTGGCTCCGCCTCCTACAAGTACAAGAGGCAGTACAAGACGGTGGCCTGAGAAGTCTTAGCTGCCATCCCCGTGGCTCGTCAAGCTGTTAAGTGTCAAATGTTGAAATCTCCTTCGGTCAAGATGATTGTCTTGAGAACTTCGTGCAGCCAGGTCGATTCCCTATACCGGTCGAGCCTACGATTAATAACTATAGGGTCACCCAAGTGCTAATCGATGGAGGGAGTTCCCTGAATATTATATTCTCTGGCGCACTAGAAGGAATGTAGATCTCACTATTTGCCATCAAGCTAGTTACTCAAGCTTTGTATGGTATAGTATCTAGAACTTCGGCCGCTCATTATGAGGAACCCACCAAATTGTATTCGAAATAATGAAATCGGTGACTCATCCGATAAAATGAGAACTAGCACACACCCATCTCATGATGTGCCACGCGCTAACCCACATCTCAAGGCACAATCACAATCACAAATGATTATAACGAATCTAATCCCGATTCTCCCAGCATGTGTTTTTGCCTAGAATCGGAACACGCACCTTACAACAAGCTTCATCATATCAAGGCATAATAAAGAGCGAGAAAGCAAATATATTACAAGCCTTAAGTTATTACAAGTTCAACGACTTAAAGCTGTTGGAACTATCTATAGCTACAGTACCGAAGGGGTTCATTCCAGGCAAAGAGAGAGAGAGTGGAGGTGGGAGGAATCAACCACTACCCTTGACGCCTTAGGTCTTTTATATAGGTGAGGGGGGAGGTGAAATTTCCTCTCCACCCCTTGGTGGGGCACAAATATTACAAAGAGGCCCTTGGATCTTTACATGGGCTACTTTACTATATGGGCTCCTTTGTAGGCCTGAGCCTTTCCCCCAATAGTAACCCCTTAGCTCCAAGCTCTAATAGGATAGCAGGGAGAACAGCTACTACTAGAAAATGACCTAGGTTTATTGTTGACATGTACGCCTCACTATAAACTCCATCCCAAAAACCCAGTGGGAAAAAAGGGCATGGAGAAATGAACGCGTACATGCGCATGTCCCTTACAAGGTTGCTAGAGCTAACACTCATAATTACGCTTTGTCTTGCTTAGCAAAGGTTGTTGCTACGGCTTCAGGAGGTGATCCTCCGCAGTGGAAGTCAAAGGTTCTTCTTCATCCTGATCGGCGAAGGGGGTTTCGACGAAGGGGTCTTCAGTGAAGTGGTCGGCGAAAGCTGCTGCCGAGGCTTCGTGGGAAGAAGCTTCAACGTAGGTAGCCGAGTATCAAGACTATTGTCGCGGCTCACCAAAGTCCATGGTATCCTCTCATCTCCGCTTACGTGCATCAGCCAAACTCTTGGGACCCAAGACGGGACTTTAATCCGGGTGCCCCCCGTAGCCTTCTTGTCCGGGGTTCATGAGTGGTGAAAGATGCCGCATAGTTGATGTAGTCCAAGTCGGCTTGGGCGAAGTCATCATGAGTGAAGCCCCTGAGTCGATGTTAGAGTCAATGGAGGTGAAGTAGTCGTGGACGATGACCCTCTATCGATGTCAAAGCTGCCAAAGGCGAAGTCATGTGTCGGAGGCCCTCTGGTCGATGTCCAAGTCGACAAATCAAAGGCGTAACGGCCGTAGTCATCGCCTAGTCGACAAAGGCAAAGTTAGAGTCAATGGAGGTGAAGTCATTGTGGCCGAAGCGAAGTAGTCGACATAGTCAGAGTCGATGGAGGCAAAGTTATCGCGGACAAAGCCCCTCTGGTCGACATAGTCGGAGTCAACGGAGGCGAAGTCGTCGTGACCGAAACCCCTCTGGTCGACATAGTCAAAGTCGATGGAGGTGAAGTCGTTACGACCGAAGCCCCTCTGGTCGATGTAGTCAGAGTCGACGGAGCCGAAGTCATCATGAACAAAGTGAAGTAGTCGCAGCTGAAGCCTCTCTGGTTGACCTAGTCGGAGTCGATGGAGGCAAAGTCGTCGCGGCCAAAGCCCCTTTGGTCGACGTAGTCAAAGTGGACGGAGGTGAAGTTGTCACGGCTGAAGCAAAGCAGTCGCGACCAAAGCTTCTCTGGTCAATGTAGTCGGAGTCGACGGAGGCGAAGTCGTAGATGAGGCCAAAGTGGACGTGGCCAAAGGCCTCTCTAGTCGAAGTAGATGGGGGGAAGCCATCGAGGACTCCATCCAAAGTCTCATCGACGCTGTTGAAGCCAAAGGTGAGGGCGACTCACCTGAGTTGATGCCGATGCCGAAGGTGACAATGAGTCAATATCGAAGGTGCCAACATGGAGTAGTAGTCATTGTAGACGAAGGTGCTCAGTAATGCACCGTGTACGAAAGGATCTTCGACGTCTCGGAACTCAAAGAGTCGTATCTTCAAGACTTGCTGTCTGAGGTCCGAGTGAAGTGTTGCATGTACCCGAAGCTAAGCAGTATCTCGGTCCTCTTTGTTGGGCCATCGCCCGCCTTTTAAGTCGATTGGTGTGCTGTCTTTACCTAAGGACCAGTGGCACTTCGACTTCCTATCATGTAGGACAATAGGTGGTGTGCTGTCTTTACCTAAGGACCAGTGGCACTTCGACTTCCTATCATGTAGGACAATAGGTGCTTCGTATCCCTTTCTAGAGATGAAATACACATTATAATCGATGTATGTTCGGTATGTGGATATGAAGAATAAATACTTAAATGCACTAATGTAATCCGATGGTCTCTTTTGCCTTCGGTGCGGGGCTAGCACTCTTAGTACCCGTCTTTTGTTTTAAGTCAAGAGGTGCGCTGCCTTTGTTTAAGGTCAAGCACCACTTCGGTTTCTTGTTCCCGAAGAAGGTCTCTTTTTCCTTCGGTGCGGGGGCAGACACTCTTAGACCTCGTCTTTTGTTTTAAGTTGAGGGGTGCGCTACCTTCGTTTAAGGTCAAGCAACACTTCATCTTTTTATTCCCGAAGGTCTCTTTTGCCTTCGGTGCGGGATCATGCACTCTTAGCCTCCGTGTTTTGTGCATGTGTCAAATAGATGCACGAAAAGTACAATCGAAGAGTAAACGCTTCGGCATAATGATAAATGTAGCAGCGAAGGATAAAACCTTTGGTATGAGGGATAAGCCCCATTTGCAAAGATTTAAAATTCATGTATATGAGCAATAATAGTCTTCTCATACAAAGGCTTAAACCTGTGCATGTTGAATAAATATTCCCTCGCACGGAGGGTGAGGCACCTATATACAGAACGAAGAGGTGCTTCGGTGCATGTAAATAACGCAAGCGCCATAAAGATTAGCACCTCGACAACTATGCGAAGGTTAAAACCTGTGTATGGGGATTAAATATTCCCTCGAGCAAAGGGTAAGAATCTGCATATGGGTAAAACAAACGCTTCGATGCATTTATGTAATAAGTATATAGAAGACAATGCTTCGGCATTCATGTCAAGAATACGTACTCCGGCGCAAATGTAACGAGAGCGCGTGAAAAATAAAAGCTTCGTCATACGAGAGAAAGGTGAACATTTTGATGCATAAGTAATGCCAGCACCTGAAGAACACTTGCTTCGCACACACGGAGGCTAAGAATAGTTGCTTCAATGCACATAAGTAATACAAGCGTAAAGAAAATGTATACTTCAGTAATTGTGAGAAGAATAAACGCTTCAATGCATATGTAATGCAAGCGTAAAGAAAAAGTAAACATACACGGAGACTAAATATCCCGATGCACTTATACAATGCAAAATGTGCAAAGCGTATATATGCGCGAAGTATGTATTCATGCAAATGCACAAAAAATAAACACTTCAGCACATAAATGTGATGTATGAAGAGTATTTTTGCCATATAAAAAATAAAACACATATGAATGATGGATGCTTCGATGCAACGAAGAATTAAAACTCTCAAGCGAAAGGTAAAGACTCTATACGAAGGACCAAAACCTGCAAGCGACGAATGAAGTTCCTCAAGCGATTAGTACACGTATTCGGAAGAGTAAATGCTTTGGCACTCATGCAATACAAGCACATGTGATGCGAGTATGCGAAGAGTAGACACTTCGGCATGTAATATTGAGCAATATAATGCGAAGGGTAAGTACCTGAATGGGAGGGAGAAATAGCCCCTCAAATGGAAAATAAAAACCTTCATATACTTGCGAAGGGTAAAATAAGTACTTTGACTCGTTTATGCTATGCAAACGCAGAAGGTGAATACTTCAGCATTCATGCAAAAAATACGTGTTTCGATGCAAATGTAACGCGAACGCGTGAAAAACAAATAAGCGCTTTGACATACAAGCGATGGGTAGATGCGATGCACGCATGTGGAGATAAATACTTCGGTAAAGAGCTCTCATTCATTTATTCATTCACGTGAAGGGTATATCCTGCACTTTTGATAAGGACATACTTTCCACGGATACACGCATTCCTCCTACCACACAACACGCTGAACAGGTGATAGAAGGACCAATAACGCGAGCACGAGCACGCCAACTTAATCATCAGGTGAACTTGTTCCTAGGGCTGCCCACAAATATTTACAAGAATGGATTACTATTTAACTTTTGTGATGATTTTATTGTCCTTAGGAACCAGGGAGAAGAACCATACAAGCCCAAGTATATAAGTGGACGCAAGTTCAATTTGGATTCGGCCCTCCTGACAGCAGCAAATGATAAAGGCCATAACTGTTGATTCCGAAGGATTCTCGGGGCCCATGAGTACTTGATGGAAAGATAATTCTATCTACTTTCAGATGGATACAGCCTCATCTCGAAATTCCTCCTGAGGTATTCGGAATCGTTAAAGAGAGTCACTTCTGCTTTCCAGTCCGAATCAAACTTGGGCCTTGTATTAGAGTCCAATTCGGCTTCCTGTGTTTTGGCCGAAACATCTCCTCTTCTATCTCATAAATAGACAGCCGCACCCTCTTCCAGGGATTGGGTTTTGATAGAATAGATCTAGGTTATTGCGGAAGACCTATTTTGTGCCGATTACATTTTAATTCGATCTTTCCACCAAGGACCAGACTTCATTCCTTTTGAAGTTGTTTAACTCTTCTTGCAACATCACCCAATCCGAATCTTCAAGAGCTTCTTCTACCTTTCAAAGGCTCCAAAGAGGAAACAAAAGAGTAATTCACAAAAATTTGCAAATCTTGAGCGAGTAGTTACCCCTTTTTGTATATCACCAAGTATGTTGTCTATCGGGTGATCTCTTTGGATACTTTGATGAACATGTGGGTGTGGCACTTGAGATTGAGGTTAAATATCTTCCACCTCATCATCATCTAGGAATTTATTGGAGTCATCATGGGCTTGATTTTGCTCTTGAAGTTGATTTTCACTTTGATCTTGAATTGATGTTGATGGCTCCACTTGAATTGATGAAGATGGTTGAGCTTGATCATTTTAAGCCACTTGTTGCTTTTGTGGTTCTAGATGCTTGATTTCACCAATTGTCATCTTCTTAATTGCTTCGCTTGGAATTTCATCATCACCTAATACATTATGATCAACTTGCTCCACTTGGGAGCCGTTAGACTCATCAAATGTCACGTCCCGTGCAATTTCAACACAACCGGAGGTTTTATTGAAAACATAATAGGCGTAGGCATTTGATCCATAACCAAGCAAAAAGCCTTCATCTACTTTAGGAGAAAATTTAGAACTCTTTGCTTTCTTATTCAAAATAAAGCATTTGCTACCAAAGACTTTGAAGTATGAAACATTCGGTTTGTTACCGGTTAGAAGCTCATAAGCGGTCTTGTTCAAGGTCTTGTGGAGATATAACCGGTTGATGGCATGGCATGCGGTGTTGATTGCCTCCGCCCAAAATTAATCTGATACCTTGTATTCATCAAGCATTGTTCTTGCCGACTCTATTAGAGTCATATTCTTACTCTCGACAACCCCATTTTGTTGAGCGGAGTAGGGTGCCGAGAATTTATGCTTGATCCCTTCTTCATCAAGAAACTCTTCAACTTGTATGTTCTTAAACTCGCTTCCGTTGTCGCTTCTCACCCTTTTGATCTTCACTTCAAACTCATTTTGGGCTCTTCTTATAAATTTCTTGAATATGATTTGTGTTTCACTTTTGTCATGCAAAAAAGAATACCCAAGTGAAACGAGAATAGTCATCAATAATAACCAAATCATATTTGTTACCGTCAATACTTATGTAGGCAATTGGCCCAAATAAGTCCATGTGGAGAAGCTCCAATGGCCTTGTAGTTGTCATCACGTTCTTGGCGGGATGAGGTGCTCCGACTTGTTTTCCCGCTTTACAAGCACTACAAATTCTATTTTTCTCAAAAGAAATATTTGTTAGTCCTAGATTGTGCTCGCCCTTTTGAAGTTTAGACAAATTTCTCATGCCAACATGAGCTAGTCGGCGACGTCATAGCCAACCCATGCTAGACTTAGCAATCAAGCAAGTTTTAGGCTTCACTTCATCTGTTGAAAAATCAACAAGATAAAGTTTACCTTTCAACTTACCAGTGAAAACTATTGAGGCATCTTTCCTTCTAGAGACAATCACACTCTCATTAGTAAAAAGATAATTGTAACCCATTTCACATAATTGTAACACGGATAATAAATTGTAATTAAGAGACTTGACTAACAAAATATTTGAAATAGAGTGATCATTGAAAATAGTAATTTTACCTAAACCTATTATCTCTCATTTTCCATCATCGCCAAAGCTGATGTTTTCATGTGGTCCTCATCTTCTTCAAAAGATGAGAACATACTCTTTTCTTCGATCATATGATTTGTACATCCACTATCGATCACCTAACTTGATCCACCGGAGGAGTATGCCTATAAAACAAATTTATGCCTTTATTTTAGGTACTTAAATTTATTTGGGTCCTTTAGCGTTAGTCACAAGCACCTTTGGTACCCACACATTCCTTTTGACAACTCTATCTTTTGTGCGGGGACCAACATAAAGAGCAACTACTTTACCACGGTGGTTTCTCTTAAGCATATAAGAGACATAAAAGGTAAATTGAGGAGCATAGGCTTTTGGTTGCTTTGCTTGAGTCGTGAGATCATCTTGCTTGCCTTCCTTGATGAACTTGAGGCACTCCACTCCATTCATCATCACACGGCCATTTTGCTTGCTCGTGTATTGATCAAATCCAAGCCCTCTCTTTTGCTTGTTGTCCTTGGCTTGAATGGTCTTATATAGTGCATCTTTGGATTTATAGGTTTTATGCACCCATACTTAACCAAGGTATTTAGCCTCTTATTTTCTTTTTGTAACACTTGCAAAGATTCAACATTAGTAGTACAAGCATTTATATCAATATTAAAGCAACGAGAGCACCCATTACTAGTGGAAGCACTAGATAGCACGTTTGCATCATTAGAGTCGAATGAGCTACTCTTAAGGGTATTAATTTGCTTTTCAAGAGTTTTATAATTTTTATCCAAACATGATAATTTCTCTTGAAGTGTAGAATTGTTAATCTCAAGACTAGCAATTAAGAAATTGGCCAAATCATAATCATTAGATAATTTCTCAACTTGCTCCTTCTCTTTAGCAAGGAGCTCCTCGAGTTCATGGTTTCTCTCCTTTTCAAGGATGAGCATATCCTCTTGTCTCTCAAGGGTCTCCTCATGACTATCTATTGTATCCATTAGCTCTTTTATCTTAGATATGACATTTTTGCTTAAATATTTAAACAAACTATCACAATCACTATCATAATCACTATCACTATCTAGGAGCTTAGATTGGGATTTTACCTTGCGACCTTTAGCCATGAGGCACTTGGGGGAGTCATCATCATCATCACTTATTAAGAGTCATTTTCTTGGTGTAGGCTCGCGGATGGCGATGGTGGCAATCCCTTCATCATCTGAGTCGGAGCCGGAATTAGAATCTCACTCCTCTCCAATGTGTGCTTGACCCGAATATTTCTTCTTGTGGGTCTTGTACTTGTCTTTCTTGAATGGCTTGCTCTTATTTTCCTCCTTGTCTTTTCCCTTCTTCTTGTTGGAACAATCGGCTATGAAATAGCTAATTTCGCCACACTCATGGCATGCCCTCTTAGATGTTCTCTTCTTGTGCATATCTCTCTTGTATTTGAAATAGCAACTCTTCCTCATGAATTTCTTGAATCTCTTCACAAAGAAAGCCATCTCTTCATCTTCGGAGCTCTCTTCTTCGCTTGAGCTTGATTCTTGAATTTGTTTGCTTTTACATGCCTTGAATGCAACCTCTTGTTCTTGGATGTTGAGCTTTGCTTGGCATGAATCTTCACTTCATTGGCTTCTTCCTCCATGAGTTCATGAGCAAGTATCCTCCCGAGCACATCGCTCGATGTGAGCCTTTGGTAATCTCTTCTTTCTCAGAGAAGTGTCACCAAAGTGGGATTTCTAGGAGCAAAAGCTCTAAGCAATCTTTTCACCACTTTGTGATCATCAATGTCTTCACTCCCAAACCCTCTTAGCTTGTTTACAATCAACATCATCCTATCATACATGGCTTGGGGATTTTCATGGTCTTTCATGACGAATCTTCCTAGCTTGCCCTCAAGTAACTCTATCTTGGACTCTCACGCTTGTAGTGCCTTCATGTGCAACTTGGAAAGTGTCCTAAATTTACTTAGTCTCCTCAAGCCCATCTACTTTGTTGAACTCCTCTGGACTCAAGGCACTAAGCAAAACACTTGTAGCTTGAGCATTGCGGTGCATGTTTTGCTCTTCATTGGAAGTGAGCTCTTGGTCTTCATCCGGCAAGTCACAACCTGTGCAAACAATCTTCCAAATACATGGATGAAGAGATATTAGATGCATTTTCATTTTGTGCCTCCAAGCGGCATAATGTGTACCATCAAAGAATGGTGCACACCCAGATGACACGGAGATTTAATTGCTAAAAGAATTTAAACGATCATAATTGAAAGGTATTTCACTTCCCTTTCCCTTAACATTACCTTCACCATTCTTCAACGGATCATCTTTTGGACTCTTCGGACTTCCAAATATTGACATTTCGAATTCCTCCAAGCGGTCAAGCCTTGTAGGAGGTTACGCTCTGATACCAATTGAATATCAAGTCATCTAGAGGGGGTGAATAGGCGTTTCTGAAATTTAAAACTCAGCGGCGGATTAACAGAGCCCGGATACTCCGGTGAGGGTCGGATACTCCGGTAGTCCGGACTATCCGGTCTTGTCCGGATTATCCGGGTTATACAGGATTTCAAAATCAAAATGAATCTAAGTAAGTTTACTAGAATCTAAGAGATACCACAGGTTCTACTAGGAGTAAAATACTTAAACAACAATACCCTGCTGTAAGATACTCACGAATAATAGAATTTGGGAAAAATCTCAATACTACAACAATTAGTAAAGCTTGCACAAGAATAAGGAGATAAGAATTTATCCTGAAGTTTGGCCATTTCACTAAGAAGCGCCTATGTCTCCGTTGAGGAGCTCATAAAGAGCCGGGTCTTTTTCAACCCTATCCTCTCCTAACGACCACAAAGATCAAGCTAGGTTTTCTTACTCAAATCAACGGGCGATTACAAACTTCCCGTGGCACTCCACAGTTCTTGGGTGCTCTACGGGCAATGCTTTGCCGTCTAGGAGCACGAGGCTCCAAGAGAAAAGATCACAAGTGAATACTTGACGGCGAACTCAATACTCAAAGGTTGGATTTTGGCTCAACAACTCAAATCACTCTTCCAAACTCTATCTCTCAATTCTTCGAACAATCTAAGCACTAGAGAGGTTTGGAGGGGCTCTTGAATGTTCTTAGGAGGCTTTGTCAAATAGTAGCTCACCAGCAACAGCAATCATTCAATGCAAAGAGGTGTGGAGGTATATATAGCTATCCTTCAAAAACTAGCTGTTACTGTTCTGATTGACCTAACCCAGAGTATCCGATGAACACCGGAGTCTCCGGTCATAATTCCAAAACAGGCTCAGAACAGTGTCAGAACTAGCCATTACAGTTCTGTTGAACTGCCCGGAGTATCCGGTGAACACCGGAGACTCCGGGTGGCACTTAGTCGCCACAAAGAAAATGCCCAGAGACTTGCCAGACTCTCCGACCTCTCCAGGTACCGGAGTATCCGGTGAACACCGGAGACTCCGGATATCTAAAATAAATGCTAACCGAGACTCTCTGGCGGAGTCTCACTCAGAGACTCCAGTCGAAAACTCCAACTACCGGAGTATCCGGTGAACACCGGAGACTCTGGTCATTTAAAATAAATACTAACCGGGGTTCTCTGCCGGAGACTTTCTCGGAGACTCCGGCCAAAGTTCACCAAGCACTGGAGTATTCGGTGAACACCGGAGACTCCAGGCGATTAAAATTAAATCGGAACCGAGACTCTCTGGCGGAGTCTCACTCGGAGACTCCGGCCTAAAACACTAAGTACTGGAGTATCCGGTGAACACCGGAGACTCCGGACTCAAAACACTTTGCCTATTTCCTGGTGTCCGTGGGTGAATGTGTCTCTCAAAATTTGGTTCTAAGAGGTTACTTTGAGCATTGAGACACCATCAAAACTAACAATTGCATCCCTCTTGATAGTACGGCTTTTTTAAACTCAATTTCAAAGATAAAATCAAATTAAATTCTATTGAGTACTACAAAACGCTTCTCTTTTCTTTTCGAGGGACGTCATCGTTGTATAACTTCACCAATGAGACTAAAACATGTTCATAGCTTCAATAAACTCATTAGTTCCTTAATCGTTTTGTCATCAATAAGCCAAAACCCACTTAGGGGGCCTAGATGCACTTTCAGTTTCCTAATTGAACAATCAAAGGATTCCTCTACCAATGCCAGTAGCTTGGAGGTCAGATGAGGGGTCTTCCCCCATGAACATAGATTAGTACTGAAAGGTTCAGATGAAGGAACCGCTGAATGTTGGTGATTTGCGCTAGAGGCGATCACATATGCGGATTGGATCTACGAATGTGATTTAATGTAATTAAAGATCCATTAGAGAGTCATAATGGACTTTAATGTGATTAAATGTCCATTAATATGCTCTATATAAGAGGAGACATGAGCCATAGTGTACAAGTTCTACCACCAAAAACCTTGGTCGCCACCTCTTTCATGAGCTCCCTGCGAAACCTTAGCCGGTTGCGCGATGCTAGCACACCGGCATATGGCATTCCATCCCTGTACGTGTGAATACTATAGAGGCGATGTTGCTATTGCAACATTTATCTCCTCGGCATGAAGATCGCGGTGCTGGTTGTGCTCTGTGGTCGACTTCTTCCTCTACGTGGTCGCAGAGCTAGTCGACGTGATCGATTACTTCCCCTTCGCTACTCGGAGCTGGTTGAGGAACACGCGACGCTGCTCGGAGCTGGTCGAGGAAGCGTACAAAGTTGGATCGATCTACTCCAACTCTCCTTCCACTGCATTGCGCGTCTTGTGGTAATGATCCATAATCCTCTACATGGTTTACTGTTTGAACGTGGTAGAAAAAAAAATTGCGCTAGCCGTAGCCTACCCATTCCCAACACTGAAACAAGGCAAAAACTTTTAAATGGGTAACTAAATATGAGCAATAGTCCGTGAGAATGACGAACCCCTCTCTCTTGTAAACAAGAAGATAGATAGGTCCACGGGTTGAGACAGAGAAGTTCTGACTAGTGCAAAGGAGATGAAGATTCAAGATGATGTTCTTGCTCGGGCCATCATACGATCTAAATCCAAATCAGACCTAACTCACTAATCTTGTTGGGCTTGAGAGCCTACCAGCAAACCCATATTCAAAGGCGTGACACACCCCTACTTGTTGCCTGAATGGCAATCCACACAACCAGCACATTGGCAAGGTGCGGATTGATTGGTATCAATAGATATGAAAGGACGCAAGACAAGAACACATGAGTTCTTCTCCTATATTAATGCTCTGCTAATAGATCCGATATGAAAACATGAGTGAATTAATTTGTGGTCTGACATAATATGAGTGAATTCATGGTCTGACATATATAGCCCTCCTAAGACAAGAATTTTTTTTGCGAACGAGCATAGAACTCGATGGTTGGACTTCAAGGTGGGAGTTCGATCAACAGGGGTTCGATCCCCCTGTCTCGCATCTGCCCCGTTAAAGGGCCTCTAATATAGAGGCTCCAGGTATGAGACCTCGGTTGTAAGTAAAGATAAGAAAATTTTTGATGCAAATAGACCATTAGGTGCAAAGGTGTAATCATTGATTTCCGTCTATTTAATTCTGATATGAAGGTAGCTTTTCCTCCCACCATCACACCTGATCTACATTGATTTCTGATGGGGCTGCTGGGGAGTTTTACGCAAAATGACTTTGGTGGGATGGTGGGAGAAAAGACTATCTTCAGATGAAGATCAGACGGGTAAGAATCAATGTTTGCACCTAAAATTTCCGTTTGTAAGACACCTAGACCAATAAATAAACTCTAAATGTGAACTCAAAACATGAAACAAACTCCAACTCTAAACGATAGCCATGAAGCCTTAATACTTTCTACCAGGGGAGTTAAGGCAAATGTCGGCGCGGCCAGGAAGAAATCGAGTCCAGGTGGGCACTCATTCTCGGTTAAGATGGGAAATGGGCCTAGCTTGAAGCTTACCAACGTCGTGAACCCCTCTCGTATGGACATTCTTCTTCTCTCTTCTGAAGCGGCTCGATCGCGTTCTTCCAAAGCGGTGATGGCGCTGGCCCTCCGCACGTCCTCGTCCGATGTACTCTCAAAGTTTCAACGCCACCCGCACCGGCACGGTAGTAACAGTTAACAGTGAATTGCATGTCCTCCCTCATGGATCTCGGCCATGTTCGTTCACGGGAGCAGGTGCAGCCGCCCTAGGGGCATCGCGCATGCGCCGCTACCATCTTCTCCGCAACCAAACAACACGAGCCGCTTACCCTACCTTTGTGCCCGTGATCGCAGATACTCCAGCGGTTCGTGCTCCCTCCTGCGTGCATGGTCTCCGCACTCGTCCAAGCAGCAGGGGTGACAGGCAACTAGCTAGCTAGCAGCGTCCGTGCATCTGCATATGTATTCTCTCTCTCACACACACACACATTCTCTTGTCTCTTGCACCTCCCCGGGCCCCGGACAGCTTCGTGCTTGGTCGTTTCTTCCGCCTGTGACTTGTCAGATCCACTCCACTCCACTCCAGCGTCTGCACAGCAATGGCGCTGCCCGCTCGATTTCGTCTTCGTGTCCTTGCGCTTCTCGCGCTCGCGGCTGTTGCTGCCCCCGCTGGCCGAGGCCGGCCTGCCTCCGGGAAGAGTGCCGTGCTCTCTCTGCGGGAGCTGGAGGAATGGGGTGCCTTGAGGAATGCCCGTAGCCGCCGCTACGCTGACGCAGAGCGTGCTGAAACGCTAGGTAATTCTGCTGCATGCACTGACTGGAGCTACCAGCTCACCTCTGTATTTTAGTTGTACAGAGCATGGATGCATTAGTGTTAGAGCTGATTTTTTTTTTGTCATCTTCTTCAGGGGAGCACAAGAAAGCGGGAGCAGCAAGAACAGCGACCACCGTGCTAGAGCTGAAGCACCACTCCCTCACCGCCATCCCCGACGACCTCACCACCCGGGATCGCTACCTCCGCCGCCTCCTCGCTGCCGACGAAGCGCGTGCGAATTCACTGCAGCTGCGCAACAGAGCAGCAGCGTCCACGCAGTCCGGCTCCTGGCAGGCGGCGACGCCCGAGGTCCCGCTATTCTCCGGCATCCGATTCCAGACGCTTAACTACGTCGCGACCATCGTGCTCGGCGGCAGCTCCGGCGCCGCCGCCAACCTCACCGTCATCGTGGACACCGGCAGTGACCTCACATGGGTGCAGTGCAAGCCCTGCTCCGCGTGCTACGCGCAGCGCGACCCGCTTTTCGACCCCGCCGGCTCCGCTACCTACGCCGCCGTCCCGTGCAACGCCTCCGCGTGCGCGGCCTCCCTCAAGGCGGCCACCGGCATGCCGGGATCCTGCGCTACGACCGGCGGAACCAGCGAGAAGTGCTACTACGCGCTGGCCTACGGCGACGGGTCGTTCAGCCGGGGCGTGCTCGCCATGGACACGGTCGGCCTCGGCAGGGCCAGCCTCGACAGCTTCGTGTTCGGGTGCGGGCTCAGCAACCGCGGCCTGTTCGGCGGCACGGCGGGGCTCATGGGCCTCGGCCGCACGGAGCTGTCGCTGGTCTCCCAAACGGCGTCCCGGTTCGGCGGTGTGTTCTCCTACTGCCTGCCGGCGACAACCACGGGCAACGCCTCGGGCTCCCTCTCCCTCGGCGGCGACACGTCGTCCTACCGCAACACGACGCCCATCGCCTATACCCGCATGATCGCCGACCCGGCGCAGCCTCCGTTCTACTTCCTGAACGTCACCGGCGCGGCCGTCGGCAGGACCCCCGTGGCCGCGCAGGGGCTGGGAGCCAGCAACGTGCTCATCGACTCCGGCACGGTGATCACGCGCCTGGCGCCGTCCGTGTACCGCGCCGTGCGCGCCGAGTTCACGCGCCAGTTCGGCGCCGCGGGATACCCTGCCGCCCCGGGGTTCTCGATCCTCGATACGTGCTACGACCTAACGGGGCACGACGAGGTGAAGGTGCCGCTGCTGACGCTGAGGCTGGAGGGCGGCGCCGAAATGACCGTGGACGCGGCCGGGATGCTGTTCGTGGTGAGGAAGGACGGGTCCCAGGTGTGCCTCGCCATGGCGAGCCTCTCGTACGAGGACCAGACGCCTATCATCGGCAACTACCAGCAGAAGAACAAGAGGGTGGTGTATGACACGGTGGGGTCAAAGCTAGGCTTCGCTGACGAGGACTGCAGCTATGTATAGAACTTGACGAGGATGATAGGCCGTTCGTTCTGTTTTAAATTAAGGTCGTATTATCGTCCTGAAATTATCTGAGATTATTTGTCAGTTCCTTTAAACTATCCTTATAAAATGAGTTAATTCTCCTCTTCTATATAAAGAAAAATATCAGCAATGCTCTTATCATCCTTTCGGGAAAAAAAAAGTATGGCATGTCTTATGGCTAATAGCCACGGTTTGAGATCAGATGGCTCTGAACAGAATCGACGATAATGGACTAGTGGAGTATAAAGTATAGTGTGTATCCTAAAGACTTTCTTAATATACCGCAAGTAAACGCAACAAACATTACATAAAGAGAAAATATATATGATATCACACTATTTACACTGACATTCTGTAAGCTAACCTAGTCCCTAGCCACTAAACATTTCAGATAGGATTAACAGATAGCTACCATTATCATTTATAAGTTAGAACAAAAGTTTCTCTGTCCATTTCATCACTTTGCTTACTGTTGAAAGCACGGGCTGAGAAAACAATCTCAATTCTGAACGGAACCATGTGTCCTAGCTTTTGATAACACAACAATGTTAAAACTTCACGAAATGTCTTCTGCAGCCTCACGTGAAAACAGATGCCAGTAACTGTAGTAGGTTTCCAGCTACACCACATCAGCGCATCCCCTATTCAGGGAACCACTGCAAATCCTACTGTGGGACTGATGGAACGAGAGATCCTTTTCTTCCATGATTCGAATTAATTTTGTCAAAGTTTGTCTGCTGAGAGCGAGGGTTTAACTGAGATTTCAATATCACCGTATGCTTCTTCTTGTCGGGCATCAATATAGTCATAACTCTTCAGAACCTATAGGAAGAAAAATATAATGGAAATAAAAATCAAATAAGCACCAGGAAGAAATTGCCTGCAGCTGAACAAAGTAAAGATTACAAGTGTATGTCAAAAAAGAACACTAGTGGTATATTACCGTTGTTTCGAAGAACATCCGTGCAGCTTGCTTTCTTGTTCTCCCTTCCAAGATTCTGTCCAAACTGAATTTTCCAGGTTGCTCATCTGATGAGGTTGAAGGCATATGATATTTGAAGAACTGTGCAACAACCCTACAATGCAATACGACACAAAAAGTCAACGTATGCTAAAAAGGAATGGCGTCTTCAGTCCAAACGTATCTCATTACCTTGTCCTAGCAGACATGCTTCCTAATCCTGTGACGCCAGTACCTGCACTAGATATAACTCCAGGAGTACTTATGAGCCCAGGAATATCTGGCTGATCATAATCATCTTCATTGATCGGAAACAGGGATTCCATATCAGAGTCACGAGTATTCTGCCCAGGTAATAGATAACTCCCATCAGATGGTGGAATTTCAGTAACACCAGTTCCTCCAAGTCCAGACTGTGGAGTTCTAGTACCAGGAGTTTTGAAAGCAGAATCATCTCTTCCAATTGGAGATGGCATATCTACTGGGGAGAATCGAGGTAACTCGGGCAACATATCTTCATCTGGTGCTGCATCGGCTTCTGGTGACTTTAGGGTGGGCAGAGGTTCGGGGTTTGCATCCGCATTTCCTTGAGGCTTTGGGCTTGAAGTGATATGACGTTCAGGCAGTGCATCCTCATTTCCATGAGGCTTTGCGGTGAGCTGTCTTTCAGGCGGTGGATCCTGACCACTACCATTTGCTTCACCAGCCGTGGGTTCGCCGGCAGCAGACTTAGGATCAGGGTCACTCACACGGGGGAAGTTTCTCCCATAGGTTGCATGTAGGTTACTGCACATCCCTGAAAGGGAGCAAATTTGGGGTTAACATGGGTTTTCTTAAGAGGGAAGAAACTAATACACCTCTGAGAAACCAAAGAGCCTATTTGCGGACGGGCATGGAGCCCAATGATAAAACTCGATGGGACAAGTCAAACCAGCGGGGGCTCGAGCCCCGTCTCGCACCTCTGGCCACCAAAGGACACACAATGGGGAGGTGCAAATAAAAAAACACCAAAGAGCCTATTTGCTTACCATGCAGCAAAGGTTCAAGGAAGAAGCTGTCGCTTCTGTTAGTCCTGCTGAATCTCCACATATTCAGGGCCGTTTGGGGTAGCTTTCTCCTCTTGCGTTTCAACTCATCTACAGCGCCACTAATTTGACCCTTCATATAGCTGCGCGAGAGAAGATGAAATTGTCACCGGTACAGAAGATGAAATTGTCACCGGTACTAATTTGACCCTTACAGCACCTTTTTAACGAAGAAGAGGTAAGGTATGTGATATTTCAGATGAGTATAATAAAGCTCCAGGTCCGGACAACTTTCCTAATGAATTTTATCAGGTAGTTTAGGAAGTGATCAAGGTGGCCTCATGATATTATTCCCTGATTTTGACAGAGGCAATTGGCCATATATAGCCTTAATTTTGGGTCATAACACTTATCCCAAAGAAAAAGGGAGTTTTGAAGATACAAGAGTACAATCCTATATGTTTGTTAAATATCAGCTTTAAGATATTCACCAAAGTGGATACTAACAGGATTGGTACCGTGACAAAAAAAATAATAAAATCTACACAAACCGCCTTCATACCCGAACGAAACATTATAAAGGGAGTAATAACTTTACATGAAACCATCCATGAATTACATAGGAAGAAACAAATGACATGATATTGAAAATTGATTCGAGAAAGCATATGACAAAGTAAAATGGTACTTCCTTCAACAAACTTTGCGAATGAAAGGATTCTCCGCACAATAGTGCGAGTGGATTCAAAGCTTTATATTGGAAAGACATATAGGAATTAAGATCGATGATGAGGTTGATCCCTTTATTCCAAACGCGCAGAGAACTGAGACAAGGTAACCCCTATCACTCATCATTTTTAATACTATAGCATATATGTTTGCAATATTAATATTCAGAGTAAAAAGTAATGGACAAATAACATGAGTGGTTCCACATTTGATAGATGATGATCTGTCTATTCTGCAATATGCAGATGACACCATTATTTTCATAAACCATAATTTAGAATAGGCTAAGAGTATAAAACTCATCCTATGTGTGTTTGAGTAGCTCACAAGGTTGAAGATAAATTTTCATAAAAGCAAGTTGTTCTGTTATAGTGAGGCAAAGGAATGCGAAGACCAATATACACATTTATTTGGGTGCAATACTACTACATATCCTTTTAAATATCTTGGCATTCCAATGCATCACTAAAAAATAATAAATAATGATTAGAAAGGGGTCTAAGATAGGTTTGAACAGAAGTGGAGCAGTTGGAAAGGGAATATGATGTCAGCTAGATGCCGATTAGTGCTTCTAAATTCAGGCCTTGGTAGTCTTCCTATTTTTATGATGTCATTCTTTGAGATCCAATAGAGTCCTAAAACGGTTAGATTACTTACGATCTAGGTCCTTTTGGCAAGGAAAAAATCACAAGAAGAAATATAAACTAGCAAGTTGGGATATTCTTTGCTAACCCAGGGACAAGGGGGTTTGGAAATTACTAACCTTTTGATTAAAAATACCTGTCTCCAAAGCAAATAGCTTTTTAAGCTGTTTAATGAGAATAAGGTTTGGCAACAAATGCTCAGGAATAAATATCTTAGCTCCAAAGTGCTCACTCAAGTCCATGGATAGCTAGGAGATTCACACTTCTGGTTTGATCTTATGAAGATTAAAAACGATTTCCCCAAATAGGGGTCTTTTCAAGAACAAAATGGGAAACAAACTCGTATCTAGAATCATATTTGGCTAAAAAAATACCCACTAAGCCAACAATTTCCCTTGTTGTATAATGCGGTGGGACATAAACAAGCCACAACTGTGAAAATAATGAGAAGTATACCTCTTAATTTATCCTTCTAATGACCGATTATTGGAAACAAACTAATTGAATAGCAACAATTGGCATTGCAACTTATTCATATCCAGCTCACTTATAATAGAGACATTTACAAATGGGATATTCATGGGAAGGGGCAACTTACTGTCCAGTCAATATACAAACAAATGTTAAATCACTCCATAAGCATCCCTAACAAGTGGCTTTGGCAACTCAAACTCATGTTAAAGATAAAAAATTTCTTATGGTACATAGGACATGGGGTGGTTTTGACCAAAGATAACCTGGTCCAAAGAAATTGGAAAGACAGCCTCAAGTGCTCCTTTTGTAATCATAATGAGAATATCCAGCACATTTTCTTCGAATGTTCCTTGGCTAAGACAATCTGGTATATAATAAGGACAGCCTTAAGGATTAAAAATCCGAGGAATATTTCTCATATGATGGGCAATTGGTTACGGGGATAGGAGCTAAAAAAAAATCTTAGTTGGGATAGTGACTTTTTGGGGCTATATGAATTTGTCGTAATGATATAGTTTTTATAAAAAACAAATATGTCATTCAGGTACTTTTTAGATGAACTTACTGGATAAGTTTCTGGAGACTACTCCATAGGAAGGATCAAACGGAAAAGTTCCTGAAGGTTTACCGTACTTTGAAGATAGTGTCTATAGAGCTCTTCGCCAAGCACGAGTGGCTACGTAATTATAGATTACAAGTTTCATGACACTCTTTTGTTTTAATTATGTTTTCTCCCTGTGTGATATTGGCTACATATACTGGGATATTGTAATAATCAATTATTTGCAATATGCATCTCTTGATGCAAAAAGCCCGATACTTTTATCCATTTTCTTAAAAAAACAGAAGAGTACCTCCAAGCAATGCAGCGTTAGATGGTAAAACTATACATGCGATTGCATTTTGGTAGAAGGTTGGTACAGCGTCTATCCCAATTTCTAGAGGAACGTTTGACTTTTTGTAACCAAATGACAACGATGGGTATTGAGTTATTTGAATAAGCTGTTTAGCAAGAAAATGCTCAAGGTGGCAGTGTAGCACCTATATGGAATTTTCCCAAAAAAACATTTATACGCTGATACAGCTTCATATATACACTAAAGAACCAAGCAGAACCGATATAGTAAAGTGTGTAACTACATGATTAGATATACTACCCTACACATAGGTGTAGAATATTATTTTGTGAGCCCCAAAATAATACGCAGGGTCTCCCAAATAGAGACGAGCAGCTAGACACGTCATATATCCTACACAAAAGTGTAGAATAGCGCTACAGGTTACATGTTCCATAGACCAAAAACAATATAAAAATATAATTTTGTTCATTAAATCATAGAAATGTCACAGTATAAAAAATAGGAAATTCTAATGACAGTATAAATATCGCAAAGGTATAGCCGTTTATCATGAAGTATCAGGTATACGATACGCATTAAATTATTATGCATAGTTCCGACTTCCGAGAATATTAGTACATCTTTTGATACACAGCATTTCTTGAACCAACGCATTAATCTATAAAAAATCATCAAATTCTGAGCAGCAATTTATTTCTTTCAAAATTCAGATAAGAACATCAAATCATTGTTCCAAGTTATCCATACTATAATATTGCTCAAGTAAACAGGTAAGAATCCTCATGCCAAAGTTGAGGGTCAATTAAAACTTACTTATTGGAGAGCACTATTTCTTCATCAAATTTCACCCTTCTCTTTCTCTTTCTCTTGTTATCTGGTGCTTTTGGCCTTCTATTTCTCGCTTGAGGTGGAGATGGTTGTACTTGAGGTAGAGATGGGTTCATCCTCCATTCAGGTAACTGGTTGTCTAAATTCATAAAAGGAAAAAAAGTAAAGTTGGATCAGGACGTGTTTTATCATTAAGGGAATTTATATTATATTAAAACATAAGACAGACAAAAACAAATACTTCAGGTGCATAATGTATCAGCAGACAAATACTAAACAAAATTTAGTGGTGTACCATCATCAAAAGGATCATATATGGTCGGTGTTCGTAAATTGGGTATGGATCTCCCAGGTATTTGTTGATCAGCAGAAGAAATTTCGTCAATAACTGGAGGGCTGATAACCTTGTTTTGCACAAACGGTGAAGAACCCTGGTTCACCTCCATGGGGTCATCATTTCCAATTATTAAATCTGTTAAGTTCAGGCCAGGCCCCTCCTGTGAAGCTTCACGCATTTTTTCCGGTGGATCTTGTGCTCCATCTGTCTGATTTTTAGTGTTGGAGTTCACTGGCAAATTGCCTGGGGGAGGAATTTCATCATTGTGATTGTCATTTTCTCCAAAACCATCATCAAACGGAGGGAACATCCTGCACATGATTGAAAAGGAGACATGAATCCACGAGTAAGAAAGAGAGAAACTATTCAAGAAACATACTCGTTCTCAATTGGCTTAGGCCCCATGAGTGATGATAGACCAGGAGCTGATGACTCTACTCTAACATCCTGCACATTTGTGAGGTAAAAAGTTAGTGGTTTGAGAAGTAAAAAAGAACGCAAGATTTTTTTTTAAAAAAAAAAAGAGGCAAGATAGCAATGAATACCTCATCAAGGTCTATCATCACATATTCTCCATCTGCAACACCAGTGAGATAGTTAAACGCTTGATTGCAATTCAGCTCTCTTTTTTTATTGAAAACATAGGTAGGGGTCTCCCCTCCCGATTGCTTCAAAAGAACTGCAATGTCAATAAGATTGGGTATATTGAACGTCACTTACCACCCAAAGTAATCTCATCAGGAGCCTTCCGATGACTATCTGGTGTACTGCAGGAAGTTCAACAAAATATGAGTATTACATTGAGGTTGCATAACACGAAGCAATGATTTAAAGTACAGAAAATGCTTACTTCATCTGACAAATTGCATCGTCCAGGTCTAAGTCGTCAAGATTAAACGTAGGCGGCAATGTGATGGCCTCAAACCGAACACGGTCTGACTCAAATGGAAGATCGACTTGTACAGAAGCGAATGCAGTTCTGATTGTAGTTACCATTCGATTGCAGTCTTGAAACAGGTAGTTTACCTTCCACGAATAAATACGGACTAGGCCTAGAAGAAGATGCCCTGATAATCTTAGAGCAATTGGAACCTCAGGGAACATTATACTCTCTGGAAAGGCAAAATACGTGCATTAGAAGACTAGGCAAAGATTTACAGAATAAATCATAGGGAAATAATAGAAAAAAAAACTTAAATCTCTACTACTTAAAAAATCATAGTAATTCTCACACCATCCTATGTCCTACTCTCCTCATGTTTTGTCCCTGTAGTTAGATATTAGTTACCCGCAAATATCACTGACTTACCCCCCCCCCCTCCACCCATCTGTCCCCCTCCCGAGCCCCTAAACCCCAAAGCATGTGCAAAACCCTAATCCCATCCTACCGCCGCCATGGGCTCCGCCACCACTGCCTCCATCTCCGCGCTGCTGCGCTGTTCTCGATCGGCGTCTCCACAATCGAGACGAGACGAGACGATGACTCCCTTATCGGCATCACGATGCGCCAAGAAGAGAAGACAAGAGTAGAGAAGAGAGACTCCGGTGAGAGATGAGGCCATGGCCTCTGGCTCCGACAAGCAGCAATCCATCCCCCAACCCGGCTACCTGCCTTGCTCCAATTCTGTTAATTCTTTTACTGATTGGATTCAATTCAATTTGTTCTTCCAAAAAATCTACCTTTTTTTGGCTTTAATTTCTTTCTTTGATATTCAAATGAATCGAATTGAGTTAAAATCCTCACTTGCTTCCGCCTATCAACAATATACATCCGGCGTCATCGTCTTCTCCCCTCCTCTCCTGTTGCCTGATGGAATGGGATGGGATGGCATCTTTGTACCAGGAGCAACAACAGATAGTGAGGGAGCCAGGCTTGAGAAGCTGGTATTCGAGGTGCCGCCACAGTTGATGAGGGAGGACTAAATTCAGAACGCCATCAAGTTCCTCTCCCACCCAAAGGTCAGGAGCTACCCGGTCGTCTATCAGCGATCCTTCCTCGAGAAGAAGGACCTCACCAACTAAGAGATCGACGAGGCCTTCCGAAGAGTCCCTTAAGATCTGTCTCCTTCTATTCCTCCTCCCTTTGCTACGGCTAAATTCATTCATGTCCTGTCCTTTCCTGCTTGCTACTGCAGGATCCACAACCGAGTGCTACCACTACTGCCTCACAGCAACAGGGCCTCGAAGATAAGATCTTCTTCGTGTTGATTCCATTAACAAGCTCAAGGAATGCCTTGTCTTTATTTGCTTGCTTACAGCCAACAGCCAGAATCAATCCACTGACGTGCAAACTTACGCACCAGTGCATCAATCTCTGCAGCCAGCAACTAGCCATGTCGTCCAACCCAAGTTCAGCTGGTACCAAGCATTTCTTGCTGCTGGTGAATTTTTTTTCTTCCGTTGCAAGGCACGGGCATTTGACTAGTGTGGGATAAAATCAAGAGTCAAGTACAGATCGATATATTTTTTTTAACAAAAGTATTTTTCCAACAAAAAAAATAACTACTTGTTTGCAACAATATCTGGAGATGGTCATTATACCATAAACCCAAAAGGATAAAGTGATGGGGGTTGCTAACTTGCGAGTGACCACAAGAAACAAATCACTCAGTCATCTTCCATTCTTCCCCATGCCCAGCCACAATCATTGCGCAACCAAATCGCAAGGATTTTTTATAGGTGCTATAGAGCAGCCGACTAAAATTCCGTCATGCTATTGTCAACGGCCGTGAGCCTTACGATCCCTATCGGACCGCTCTCCTCCTTTCTTCTACCTCCGTCCGCCTGCGCTATTTCCTCTTCCTCCTTGCACCGCTATCGTCTCGTTCAACTTCAAATACTGCATTATTTCACTTGATGCTTTTTCCAGGTTTAATAAAGAGCCAACAGACACATTGAGTTCACCCTATAATCTCACGAGTACATACTTGCTTCGAAAGTTCATATCTTTGGCCATAAATAAGCCGCTACACTGTAGGTATGTCCACCAACTTCTACAAATATCGCTCATTAGTAAAGTACCAAATATCTTTATTTTGCTTTTCTGCATAAACCCTACGACAAGAACAAATGTTTACGCACAATTTCAATCAGTTACCAAAATGTCAGTAATGGGAGAAAAGAATCTACACAAGACCTCTTTCCCAAAACTGAACAAACTATTTGTTTCCCTTCCACTTGCATGACGCCGGTTTTGGACAAAACCTTTGCAAAATGTATCATTTCCTGCTCACACCGCAATGGTCCACCATTTTCCCAGAAGAACACAAAGAGTACTACGCCATTCGCCTCTACCAGATGCGCTCTCGTCCCTCTCTCCGGGGAAACTAAAGAACGAAGAAAAACCGCATCTTTGAGCGAGCAAGGGAAGGGCCGACCGACCTGCGTAGGAGGGGATGTCGATGCCGTCGATCTGCGGCTTCTTGATCTTGCGCTCGAGGTGGGCCGCGATCCACACCGTGCCCAGCGGGCTCTTCCGCGCCAGGAACGTGTGCGAGTAGAACATCCTCGCCGCTCGTCCGTCGCTCGCCGGCGGCGGCGGCGGGGTGTCTTCGAGGGGGTTTGGTAGGGTTTTTGGCTGCCGCGGCGGAGACGGCGGCGCACGGGAGGGGAGGGGGAGGGGAATGGGAATGGGGAGTAGACGGGATAATGAGATTGGAAACAGTTTTGGGGGGAAGTTTTTGGAAGGGAGAGCGAGGCGGGAGGGCACCTGATTGAAGATGGCTTTTGGCGCGCGGTTTTCGGGAGCACCGTGGACGGGAGGGGGAAGGGTCGCTGATGGGCAAGACATTTGAAAAAAAATTCTACGAGATGTAATCTTATAAAAAGATTTTTTATATGTTGTATGTCTTTTTTTCTTTTAATTATACGTGTTAATTGTTAGATTAGAGAAGGAGTATAGATTAGAATCACCTAGGGGTCTTGGATGAAAGATCTCATTTACTTTCAAAAGAAAGAGTTGTCGGTTAAGATAGTGAAGCGATTTTCGTGTGATGGAAGTAGAAGGTTTTATCAGATTTTGGTATGTTTCTAGAGGTTTTATTTTTTCTTTAATTTTGTGAGGAAAGGTTTGTATTTTTCTTTTTTATGTTAAATTGTTCAAAAACTTTCTTTTTTATAAAAACCTTTTTTATTGATTTATAATGATTTTATATGGACGAATTTGCTTTGTACTAACGGGTTAGTGAAAAAAATCTTTTGGTTGGCCAATTCTATTTGGTGCGCGTGGGGTGGTCCTTTTGGTTTTTCTTCGTAATAGTCGGAGCTGATTAGGAGCTCGTAACGAGGCAAAGAACAATGATAACAGTGATAGCAAATAATAAGTTATGTTTTTCTTTATTACGTGGTGTAGGATAGTTAGAAATTTTGTTCCTACTACTAGAATCCTAGAACTATAATCAAGCTTCTAATGTGACTAGTAAAAATGTATGTGCGTTGCTTCAGAGACACAAAAAATTCACACTACTTGAATTTGTACAGTTATGTGTTCAAGGCGATATAACGGTTAATCATCATTAGTTTACAAAATTGAATATATTACTATATTATTGAAACAATGCACTATTTGCTTCCTATTTATCATGTAATTTATGGAGCGGAGTGCTCCTTAATTTTATGAGTGGAATAGATAACTTAATTTATGGAGTGCAACGTTAATTAGCTCCTTGATTTTAACAGGGAACCAATTCTAAATATAGAAACAATCGATGGTGGAGATCAGATGTTCTCCATCAAACTCGTAAAATTTAATGTTCTCCATCAAACTCGTAAAATTTAGATTAACTAACAACTACACATGTGTTTCACATACGTGTAATTAATTTAGGATATAGCAATCCGAAGAAATAAAAGAATATAACATAACAAAAGAGAGATTTGCATACACGAAATTCACAACATAATTATGTAATTTCAGGAGGGAGAAGAATGATAAGCACCTGGACATGAGGGTGGAGTAAACTGTATCGCCCAGAGTTGACTGTCCGTAGTAATGCTATGAGCAGGATCAAGATGCTGACCGATTTATGAGGGGATTAAAATAATTCTCGTATAGTATCTTAGTATAAATATAGTGTGATGGAGGTGACCTCTGTGGTAGACGACGGTGGAGGTGGTGTCGCACCCTCTGGAGAAACCTGATGTTATAGGCGAAGTGTGGGAGACGATGCACCCTTTGGAAAAAACCTAGCGGTGAATGTATATAAGGCAAATATTAAGTGTCTAGATATGGAAGTCAAATAATAGGAGATTGAATGTATTTTTTGAAGGAGGGATATGGTTCACCTTTGCACAGTGACCGTTTGATCAATGTATGTGAACAGTAGAGATCGATGAGATCTGTCACAATTTGTATATTTTATAGAAGTATAAATATAGAGATATATAGAGTTGTGATCATGCTAATTGATTATTATGTACATATAACCTTACAGATGCCATATCTTTCACATATAATGCTATTTTTTATTACACATATGATATTAGATGTATCTTATGTCCAAATACATATTACATTATATGACCATATTTTATGCTTATACATGTTAATCATACATATTATTTATAAATTTGATAGAATCTACTATTTGACTATAAAGAACAAAACGACTATGATTATCTCCAATGAGCAGTGACAATGATGTATTGGTAGAGCGGGTGAGGGAGGTTGGTAGAAACATGAAAGAATTGATGATGACGGTGACTAGGTTGTTGATGAATTTGAGGAGGTAGAACACGATAGGAAGGTGAGTTTTTCTTTAAATAATATTATTTTATTAGAAAATTGTAAAAATATAGTTTAAATCCTAGAAATTATGATATTGATGTATGTCGACAATCGGAATGTTAGAGTGTCGATTAGGCACATATCAGTACTTTGTTTGCCGACAGGTGGTGGGCCTCCTGCCATCTTAGTGCCATGGAGGTTGTCTACGGTGCACGAAGGCCTGTTGGCACTCTAAGTGTTGACATATGGCTATATAGGGCATGTCGGTACTCGAAGTCCTGAGAGGTGGTCACGTAAGACCCCTCAACACTCTGAGTTCCGAGAGGCCTATATCCATAAACCGGTCGACCATGGCTATCTCTTTCCATTCGTTTTCTTTTGAGAGGGAGAGAGAGGTCGGTGGCGGGGCGTCTGCTTCGCTCAAGTCACCGACGCATGGGGAGAGAGAGGGAAGGAGAATGGCGGTGGGGAAAGATCTTAGAGAGGGGCCGCAGGGAGAGAAAGGGGGGTCGGAGGAGGAAGAGAGAGGCGGGAGAGGGAGACCGACCAAGGTCACAAGGTAATTTTATTTTATAATTTAGTGTTTTTATTTAGAATAATATTAGGTATATTTATAGTAGGTAATTGTAGGTTGAATAGAAATAATTTTCACGATTGGATTTTAGTAGAATAGAAACAATATTAGTGGTTAGGTTGTAGGTAATTTTGGTACAATAGAAATAATTTTAGGTAGAATAGAAAGAATATTAGTGGTTAGACTTTAGGTAATTTTAGGTACTTTTAGCTGGAATATATTGTAGGTATATTTAGAGTATGTAGTTTTAGTGTTTAGATTTTAGGAATATTTGGAGTAGATAATTTTAGGTAAATTAGGAATAGAATGCTTTACGTAATGTATATTAGTGTTTATCTAAGTTTAGATTTAGGTTAGTTATAAGTTCATTTGTAGGTTTGGTTTAGGGATATTTTTAGGGGTTAGTTGTAGGGCTAGATTGTTCGTATTTTTATGGTTATTAGATCTTGTAATCGTATTAGTTTTATTTTAGCTGACGGAAATTAGTATGGTTGTTGGATCAGGGTTGTCGACCGTAGTGAATTTTAGAGTATTTTACGGTCATGGCTATATAATGTATTGTGACAATGGGATAGACTTGAGTAATTTTTAGTACGTGGACACATATCTAAGTAGTCCGGGAGATGAAGTGAGTCAAAGTGTTTGGGTGACTGCATAATTTTTTACAAGTTAGTCTATCACGTCAGTGGTTTATAATCAAGGTTTTGATTCATAGCCATTGCAAAATTGGGTGGTAGTGGAAACTTTGGGAGGTGAAAAGTTTGAAACAATGACAACCATTTGTGATAATGGGATTGATGCAGGGTTTTTCTCATGTTATCCTTGTAGAAGCGAGTGATATTGTTTTGATATAAGCCAAGCCTAGTAGGCTCGAGGTGGTTGGAGAAATTGTTATCATTGTGGAGGATGATGTGGTTCCTCAGATTCCTATGAGGACAAGTGTTTCGGAGAAGGTTGAGACTGCAATAGAAGTTTCTAACGATGAGGATACTTAGACCATGCTGATCAGGGGGAGTGGTACGAGGCACTTGCTGACCAGATGAAGGCATATGATGATGTGTTGCACACCTTTGTGGATTCCGCTAGTGGAACGAAATGAGGCATGGAAAGTGATATCATAGAGGAATAAAAGGATTTTGCAATAGAGAATTTGACAGTTAATGATGGACACCAGTCCTCCTAGGAGTATGATGGGATTGTGGTGAGTACATGCAAATATTTCGTGATAATGTGCATTTGCAGCATGTAGTAAAGAGATGATGTTTCTTAGAGAAGAGGGAGTTCAAGGTGGTTGTTTCTAATCCTAGGACATACGTGAGAAGTGAATAGCTAAAGGTTGTGCATGGGAGTGCATGGGTTTTTTGCCGAGGTGTGAGACTATATGGGTAGTGTCCATTATTTAGCAATGTTCTTGCTATTTGGAGAGTGAAAGGATTGGTGATGTCCTAAGAGGTGGGTGAATTAGAACACTAAAAACTAATCGGCTCTAAAAACTTCACAAGATAAGTCTAAATGTGTTCTAAGTTCATCTAGTGTGTCTACTCTACCGATCAAAGGTTTGTAACATATAGCTAATCCTAGCAAACTACTCTATGAATGTAAACAAGCAATGATAGATTGCAAGAAGTAAATGCGAAAACGTAAATATGGTAGAGAGAGCAAACTCGGCACAAGAGATTTTTATCTCGTGGTATCGATGGCATAAACGTCATCCCTAATCCACGTTGGAGCAACCTTCCAGGCTATAGATCCCGAACGGCACCCGGTCACGACCCTTGAGCTATCAAGGCCTCAAGTGGGTAGAGTCACCAAGACCAGACCTTACTGCAAGCCTCTTTTCAGTCACTTACCGCCATCTTCACTTTGAAACTTAAACCACCAAAGCAAGGGTCTCTGCATCCCCGTACAAGAGTATTGCCGTCACTCAATACCAAGTTAGAGGGTCAACAAGCTTGAGCCAACAAGGCCCAAGGTGTTGGCGAGTCACTAAGACTCCAAGGCATCGGGTACCTCTTGGTACAAGTTAAGATCATTCATTGATCCTCTCTCTAGATAGAAACACCTAGCAACAACTCTTTCTAGGTATTTTATCACTAATCACTTTATAAATCATGTGTTTAATTGCTTTGCATGATCACTTTAAGTACTTTGGTGGCTTAGATGTCTTCTCAAGTGTTTATGAGCTTTCCTGGACTACAACACACTCAAATGGCTCAGTGGGGGTATTTATATCCTCAACCCTATGAACTAGCCGTTGCTCCAACAAACTTTGAACGTCGGATGATTCGGTGTCAACAGCAGTACGAACACCGGACCATCCGGTGTGTACAGTAGTACAAACTAGCCATTGAAACTCTACTCAAATCCATTTGTGAACAACAGATGTTTTGGTGTATTTTTCAACTCCATCACCGGACTATCTGATGTGTAGACTTGAGCTTGACCGAGCCACTTCTTAGCATTGTTCATTGTTCGATGGGTATACTTCTGATCACCGGACCATCCAGTGTGTACAACTTCTCACACCTCTAAAAATCTTCTGAAAAATCCTCTAGTGAAGCATCCGGTGTATTCTTCTCTTCATCACTGGACCATCCGGTGAGTTCAAAGCTCTTCTATACTGAAAAAATTTCTCTTGGAAAATGCTCTGGCGTGCATTTCTCCTTGTCATTGGGTCATCCGGTGTGTTGAATTGCAGATTCTCTTTTGAGACAAAATGCTCCAGTGTGTATGACCTTCAAAGCACCGGACCATCCAATGTTGTCTTCACTTTTTTCTTCTCTTAGACAAATACTTCATTGAGCACCGAACCATCCAGTGAGTTCTTCTTTCTGAGCACCGGATTATCCGGTAAGTGTATTTTCTTCTAAACTTATGCAATTTAATTATTCT
The DNA here is from genome assembly GCF_958298935.1 of Phragmites australis. Lineage (NCBI taxonomy): Eukaryota > Viridiplantae > Streptophyta > Magnoliopsida > Poales > Poaceae > Phragmites > Phragmites australis. The sequence goes on along the minus strand of NC_084936.1, from coordinate 11,359,961 downwards.
TGAGTTCGGCTTCAGTGACTTCTTTTGTATTGCATCTATGAGATATACTAAGGTATATACTTGACAAATATGTTAGTCCCATTAACTATGTTATCATCAATCACTAAAATCACATACATACCCTAAGAGGGTCATGTTTGCTACAGAGATACATCTTGCCTCCCACAAGAATTTGACATCGGATTTTGTGGCTAAGGAGATGTACCTAGAGGTTGTGAAGAGGATTGATATGGCCTCGTTCTCAATTATGCTTGCTATTGGCAACATATTTGGGTACAAAAATTCGTATGATATGGCTTAGAGAGCAAAGAAAAATGTGTTAGTGAAGAGGTTTGACACATATAAGGACTCCTACTGCAATCTACCATACCTACTAGAGGTTATTCAATGGAGAAACCCAGGCACATGCATTGCAACTCATGATTTCGTGAATCAAGATGGAGATAGAGTCCTTCAGCACACTTTCTGATCATTCGTCTATATGATCGAGTCATTTAGATATTACTAGCCAATGATGTGCATGGATGGGACCTTCCTGATAAGCAAATATAGAGGACATATACTCATGGCGATCAGGGTAGATGATGAGAATGGGGTTGTGCCTTTGGATTTTGCATTCGTGGAAAGCGAGTGCACTAAGAGTTGGTTGTTGTTTTTGCAGTGGGTTAAGAGAGATGTTGTTGGTAACATGCCAAACGTGTGTGTCCTCCATGACCGCTATGTAGTCTTGTTGTCTGTTATCAACACATTGCAGAGTGTTGCAGATGAGGTATTTCTGTGTCCAGATTTGCATAATCATTGGTGCATGCGGCATCTGGGAGCAAACTTGTACAAGCAATTTAAGAGCAAGAGGTTAATGGACCTTTTTAAGAAGTTGTGCAAACAGAATCAAAGAAGGAAATTTGACGCTCTGTGGCAAGAGCTAGATAGCCTTACTGGTAGGTACATGGAAGAAGTCCTGAAGAAGCTAGTTGTGCCAAGGGAGGAGAAGCCGGAGGGGTTGGATCCTTTACCACATGAGCCGCAGAATGCAACGAGGAGGAGGAAGGGTGGAAGGAAGGTTAAGTGTTTTTTTGGACTGGATTAGATATGAGACATTGGAGAAACCTGCACTAATTGCAGACACTGATGGCACGCGTTATGAAATTGACAACTAACCTTGCAGAGGTTTATAATTGGGTAATGAAAGAGAACATGTCCCTACAATTAGTGACAATTGTGGAGGGTGTTACTCGAGTAACGCAGATGTACCTTTGTGATTGCTATTGCAAGGCCTATCTACACTTGGCTAACCTGCAGACAGTCTACACAAAAAAGATTATGCGATATATGGAAGAAAAGAGTGCGAAGGGTTAGATGGACATGGTTTTTGCAGTTGGTTACCGTCAACACATGTTTAAGGTCTTGTTTTGTGACAAGGGTGGACTTGGCATTGGAAGATTTGAAATAACTATGAAATGTTGCTTATGGACAGTAGAGAACAAGTGTCAATGCGCCTGCAACAAGACTTCTCTGCTACATTTACCTTGCTCTCATGTCCTTGCCTGTTGCGCAAAGGGCAACATAGATTCAATGCCTTTTGTGTCATTGTACTACCGGAAGGAAGCGGTAGAAGGAACTTGGCGAGGCGAGTTTCTTGGGTGGAGGGCGATAATAGACTTCACAAAGCCGCCTATCAATGGCGCGACTTGGATTCCAAACCCATACAACAAGATTGATACAAAGAGTCGACGCAAGACTCAGCAAATTAGGAATGACACGGATGCTTCTGAGTGAACATGAGCCCGCAAGTAGTGTATAATATGTAGCGAGCCGCATTTGAGGGCACATTGCTACCAATACTTTGTGGAACAACTTGTGTCAGATGAGCATGTAAGGTGTGTGCTAATCCGGAAGCTGAAGAAGAATAAGGGCTCTGGAAACTAGCATTAGATTGATAGTTTCTGAAATATGTTTCCTTCTGTTGTATTAGTGAGAGTTGTGTGTGTTAAAAAATTGTAATATTGATGAGACTATGTTCAGAATTGTTGTAATATTCGGACTGTGTGGTAATCTTGCACTATTGTTGTAATCTGGTTGGAACTGTTGTAATATTTGTTATGTTGTATTTAGACTGTGTTGGCTTGTTAATGATGGGAACGGGGGTGCCCGTAGAGATCTAGATGGAGTGGGGCAGGGGCAGGTTTTGCCTCCACCCGCTCCCACCTGCTTGTCCCCCGCCCCGCTTCGACATGAGATCGGGTGAAATTTTTTCTTACCCCACCTCGCCCATGGAGACCTGACTTTGACCCACTATAATTAAAATTGTTAAAAGCTCTAGATCAAGTTTAATTAGGAGATAATAGTTACCACAATATATAAATCAATAAAAAACTGCATCTAAGATTCACGAGACCTAACATAACATGTTACTAAAAGTTTCGTTACAAAAGGATAATAAACTTCTTAATAAACTCGATAAATGGGCATGTAACATATACTTCGGGGCGGGGCCGAGGCAGGGCTGAACTTGACCCGCCCCACCCCGACCGGTGCCCCACCCCGTCTTGCTCCGCCCTGACCGATGCCCCGCCCTGTCTTGCCCCAACCGGGGCGGACGGATGAAGACCTGAGGGTCGGGTGGGGACTTAGATCTCTAGGTTTCCAATCTTTCTAAAGGTAATGTGATAAATTTATTTAGTAGAGCTTCGACGTTGATGATCCAAAGGCTTTGACTAGAACAGATTGGAAACTTTCGTAACTACTACACCATTACTCCGTGGTTATCAACCGTGCCAAGACGCGATTGACCTCGCTAAGAAGACTTTTTCTGCAAGTGAATCAAGAACACAAGCAAGAACAGGTAGATGCAATTTGAATATTGTTGATTACCAATAAAGTACTCGAGTTTGGGTTTTACAAACTGATATACGACAAATCAATATAAAACATAATAATCTAATTAAAATCCAAGACTAAACTATGACAGTTACTATGTATATATGGGAACGTGAGGAGATTGATCTAGGGTTGTGTTGTCATGAAGAGAAGTGTATATAACCTAGACTCCAACCTTGACATGATTACAAGACTCGATAGGGCCCAAAACAGTGGTATAGCACCTTATTTCTTTGACTCTGACTAAGATATAAGGAATATTTGTTCGAGACTAGATTCATTGGAAAGGTCTCGTCATAATCTTTCCAACGAGTTCAAGCTTGCCTTAATCGAACTTCGTATGAGAGAGTTATGCCTGTTTTACTAACGTGATGTCCTGAAATCTCGAGCAGAATTTGGAGTTCGACTAGGACTCAACTTTAACTCTGAGTAAACTTGGACTTCAAGTAATGATGTCCATGTGAGTTTGTAATTCTTCTCTTATATTTCTAAGTATTAAAACATTACAAGAATTTAGTATTAATCCATCCAAGATAACATGAACACCGAGGAACGAGTTCACCTGGTAGTTTAATTGTTGCGTACATGCTCTTGTAATTGGACCTTGTATGATTTGAGGATTATTATCAATATTGTTTTTATCTGAAGGATCCATGTCCTCATCAATTAATGTCCATTTGTTTCGATTTGAATGCTATATTACTCTTTATGTCACGAACAATGTTATAATACCTCCATATTCTTTTTTATAGGTATGGAGTTGATTGCTCCCGTGATCGATGGTATGCATCAATCACGCTTAGTTGGTGATGAGCTTCACCCCCCCTTGCGACTACGTACCCTGGACCATAGCTAAAGGTTGGACCCACATTGGATCCTGAGGTAATATGGTCGTCTATTATATTTGTCATTGTTTAAATCCGTCAGTAATTGACTCTTCCTCTGTATTTGCGATAGGTTGAGAGCCTTGGGTCTACTTCCTTTGGCACAGCTACTGGATCCGACTAGGCACTAGTCCTAAAAGGATCTAATGGCCCTAGAGTGTGGTGAATAGGGCACTAATAAAAAAACTAAACCAACTACCGAATTCTAGAACAAAGAGCAACCTTAGCCTAGAATGAATAAAAGCAACTAGACAACCTAGCAAGCTAGAATGATAAGCACAAACATACAAGCATATAGAACATAAGTAAAGTGCGGAATTAAAACTTGCATGAACAAAATGCTAGAAGCAAAATGCGGAATGTAACAAGAGTAGGGAAAAGGGACACCGAGTTTTTCCCGAGGTATCGAAGAGTTGGCACTCTCCACTAATCCTTTTTGGAGCATCCACACAAGGATGTCGCTCCCCCTTGAGTCACCAAGACTCAAGTGCTTACTAGTGATTGCCACTTCTCCATCTTCATATTGGCGGGCATCAAACCAAGTACACGAGCTTTCTAAGGCTCCCACAAGACCTCCAAGAGCTCACTGAGAACACCTCCAATCTCCACGACCGGCTAAGTGTTGCCAACCACCAAGAGTAACAAGCTAACTGGTTCACTTGATCCCTATCAAGCCTAAACAACAGCTAGATACACACTCGCTACTCTTGAAGCACTAATGGAGTCCTTAATCTTCAATTAAGAACTTGCAAATCACCTCAAGTGCTCTCCCGTACTTCTAGATGATACACACTGTGTGTGAATGCTTCTGGGTTGCAAGAGGGACGAATGAAACCAAGTGAAGGGGTATATATAGGCTAGAGGTTCAAATCTAGCTGTTGCCCAACCACTTATATTTTCTGTGAACACCGGATGGTCCGGTGCACACGCCTCTGTTAACACCGGACAATCCGATGAGTATACTTTTTCACACGCTGGTCCGACAACTATCAGTAGCTGTTGCAAAATGCTCCGGTGTTCCTCCACATAGTATCACCGGACAATACGGTGAGTTATAGTCTTTTGCACCGTGACACAAGTCACAAAATGCTCTGGTGTGATATCCATCTCATCACCGGATCATCCGGTGCCTTATAATATATTTCCTCTGAAAATACCAAACTTCTGTTAAATAGTTCGGTGATAACTCCTTTAAGTCACTGGACAATCCAGTCAGTTCAACTCTGATTTTCTCCAAGAAAATAGTCCTTCTATTAAATAGTCTGGTGTATGCGTCCTTTATATCACCGGACAATCTGGTGCATGTAACTTCAAATTTCTCTGAAAAATGGCTCTTCTGTTAAATGCTCCGGTGCAAAATTGACAGAGAGGGAAATAGTTTGGTGAATTTAATCCTTCTCGCACCGGACAATCCAGTGAGAACAAACTTTCTGGAACTCGTCTAATTCAATCGATTTTGATTTCTAACTTCTCGAATTCTCACCCATGGGCTTCTTTGAGCTTCCTAGTGCTAGATTTTTGTAAGTGTGCATCCAAAAATGTCTAGACTCAACCAGGTCAAGCTACAACACTTAGCCACCCTTTATAGTATGATCAAAAGATAAAAAGAGACCTATGTCTATTCTAAGTGTTCTTCATCACATTGTGACACTTAGAACTAGAAGATCCTTAATCTTGACGCAAATGTCCTTTGATCGACCAACAGAATTCCATGAGAGACCAAGAAAACCCATTCAATCATTGTGAACTAAAAAATTTGATTCCATTCAAAACATATGCATTAGTCACAATGATACGGTTGTCATTAATCACTGAAATACTTACCACTTACTTAGAGGCCTAGATGCTACAAGTCCCCTCGGATGCCACTAGACCACTCATTTCTTACAGCTTTAGCAGATCGCTGGAGGCCAAAGATCCACACCTTCCACCTGCCCGTAGGTGAGATTACATCAACCCTACAATACATCTCCATGCTCCTGGGCTTGCCATAGCCAGGGTTGTTGTGTACCCCCCAAACGTGCACGCTGGATGGAGGGTGGATATGTTACACTGCTTCGAGGGTGTTGAAGGATCGAGATGGAGGCCTAGAGGAGGGGGGGGGGGCGAATAGGTCTTTTTCAAATTTTCCTCCAAACAAGCTAAAACTTTGCCTTAATGAAATTAAATATGAAATTAAAGCTACTCTAAAGAAAGTAATAAAATGCAATCGTACATAAGATACATACAACTAGGATTAACACAACGTCATATACGAAGTCGCAATAAAGTAAGGGAAATATGCGAAATAACCAAAAGGTGGAGACACATCGATGTTGTTCCTGAAGTTCTGATCCTTTTCCTCTTGAGGTTGCACAAAGCACTCCTTGGCTTCCTTGTGGTATTTGTTTCCTTGTGGAGATGAAATCCGACCTTCATAAAGTTTCTCATGGCACACCACAATCGTGTTGGTGGCTCGTTAGCGACTTCTATCCATCTAAGAGCTCTCAAACTCTAAGGAAAATGAATGCAAACACAAAAACTTCGGAGATGAAACCTAGTACTCAAAGATCAATGTCAGTGTACCAAGTAAAGGGATACCCCAGCTAAACGGATCCACGTAGGGCACAAGCAGCCAGGGGAACATCTCTTAAAAAATCTAGTCAGTCGATGAGCTACCCCGACCGGTGCAAAGCCTCCAGCGACCAATCTCACCGCATCTTCACACAAACCCACGACCAGTCCCCTTGGTCGCAGGACCTGATTGGACACTTGCCCGAGCAATCCTCTTCACCAGGCACCAGCCTCGATAGATAAGATCGTGGGCGGTGTAGGGGGGCGTGTCCTGTCCCGTAGCCTTAAAGGCTATGGTGTGAGACTCTGCAAGCTGGTGTAGCACCGCACGACAGATGTGATGTTATTAGCCATTCAACAGAGGCAAGTGGGCGAGAACGACACGTAGAGGCTAGCAGACGAGGATGGTGAATGAGTGCACTGTTCTGTCTTGTCGCATTAAATGCAACAGGATAAATGTTCTACAGGCTAGGCAAAGACGGCGCGTGGCTGCGCGATGTACAATGCTGTCAGAGCAAAGTTATGTGCCCGGTACTTTGTAATGATGATCTGAGATAGATATTGGAATGAGCAGAGGCCATCTGTGTAGAACCGGTATGTTAGTTCTCCCTCTCCCTACTATATAAAGGGATGAAGACCCTGTTGTAAAGACACGACATATCAGTTCTGGCAATCCTCTAGAACACTGCTATAACCAAGTGAGATCTACTATAACATAGAAAAAACAGGACGTAGGGTTGTTATCCTCCGGGAGACCCGAACTTGTATAACCCCCGGTATCCAAAAATCCTTCGTTTACACGAATAGACACATTCTCTCCCTGAAACGTCGTTCACGCACCCACCAACACACCCCGGAATCACTGTCAGGGATTTACCCTTGACATTTGCCACGCCAGGTAGGGGGCGTGCTTTCGTCATTTCAATAAGTTTGAGAAAACTTGATCAGGCTACCCATGGCCAAATCCACGGCAACCGCTGAGTCCCATTCCGAGGACCCCAGCCGCCGCAACGTATTTGTCATGGGATACCACCCGGATGAACCAGGTGTTCTCCTAGCATGGGACACCGAGCCGGAATCAGGAAGCTCCGAGACCCAACGCGAGGTCTGCATGACGGCCCATTCCGCAGAGGGCGCTGGAGGGCCCCACTCCTCAAACGATGGCGGTGAACCCCCGACTTTACGCCCAGGAGGAAACCAGCTTGGCACCAGACAGCCAGGAGCTTCAAGACAGCCCCAGCATTCCCAGCACCGTCCCGAGGAGCCCTTGCACAGGGCATTTTCTATGGTGGCATCTTCACCCAGGCCATCACCCTACCCCAACCTTGGGGGCTCCCCACCTCATGACCTATCACCACTTCACGCCCAGCGTCTCAACTATGAGAGCATGACGCCAGAACAGAACCTCCAGACCCTACGAGTTCTCCTCAGCCACCCGTCGGTGCTCGTACCAGAAGGCTCGTCAGCGGCACCTTGGCTACGTGATCTCGCCCTCCTGGTGGAAACCGCCCGGCGCCAAACCATGTCGGCTTGCATCGCGCCTTTCACAAGGTTCGGTGAGGGTCGCGGTCGCCATGGGTCACAGCCGGGCCCGTGGCGGAATAGATCCTGTGCTCCCCCAACAACGGGAAGTACCCGTGGGCCACCACCGAGTCTGGGTGGCCAACCCTCTGACCTATGCGACTCCCTGCGCCAGCGTGACCTTTGAGGAGTAATCCAGAGCCAGGTGGGCACTAGAGAGGAGGAGAACAGGGCCTAACGGGTGTTAGAAAAAGGCAAACAACCCTATCATACGCCTTTCCCATGCAGGGAAGCATCGGACGGCTCCACCCCATCACCAGGACCCAGAGATTGTCGTCTCTCCCCCGGGACATGCGCCGCCTTCCAGCAACGGGCAGCACCCCGTTACGGGATGGGGTGTAACGCCCTGTCCGCCAGGCTACGAGAGGTGCGCTGGCCGGACAAATTCCGGCCAGTCCTAGCCGAAAAGTATGACGGCTCGACCAACCTGAAAGAGTTCCTGCAGATCTACACCACCATGGTGCAGGCCATCGGAGGACACAGAAAGGTTATGTCCAACTACTTCCCTACCGCCCTGACCGGTTCCGTCCAGTCTTGATTGATGAATCTCCCCCGTGGGTCGGTTCACTCCTGGGAAGACCTGTGCGACCAGTTCGTCGCCAATTTCCAGGGAACCTATGCCCGACCCGGGGTCGAGGACGACCTATATCAGGTTCGACAGCGACAAGGCGGGTCACTACGAGACTACATCCGACACTTCACTAAGCGCTGGAACACCATTCCAAGGATCACGGGGGAATCTGTGGTCATAGCATTCAAAAGGGGGGTCAAAGACCAAAAAATGGTTGAGCAACTGGGCACCCGGGTGATCCAAAACACCACCGAGCTCTTCGAGCTTGCAAACAAATGCGCACAGGCTGTGGGGGCCCGAGAGCGACAGATCGACTCCAGGTTGCGCTCGGCAACAGACCGGCCCGCCTCTTCTAAAGGAGCCGACCGGAAGAATAAGAAGAGCAAGGGAAAAGCCAGATCCCCGGAAGTCTTGGTAGTCGAACAAGCTGGCCTTACACGCCAGCGCTTCAAAAAGAAGGACGAGAGAAAAGGTCGGGGCTACTTCCTGATCCATCGCATGGATGCCCATGACCTGACCGAATGCAAGGTCGTACGAGGCATCATCGACCAAGAGCTAGGAGAGCGCAAGCACAATGGTGACAATGATGAAGACCAGGCTGCCCCCGACCAGTCGGCACTGGGATACCAACAGGCCGGCCACATGGTCCATCACATCTTCGGAGGTGCCACGACGTATTCCTCTAATAGGGAGTACAAATCGATGGTCCGGGAAGTATGGGATATCACATCAGACCTGAGCCCGCGCCTCAAGTGGTCAGAGGTCCCGCTCACCTTCTGCCAGGCTGACCATCCGGCATACGTCAGGCGCCCTGGTCGTTATCCCATCGTTGTTGAACCCATGGTATAAAACATCCAGCTAGGCCGCGTGCTCATCGACGGTGGAAGCTTGATCAACCTTCTCTTCACCGATGCTCAGGACATCCTGCAAATTCCGAGAAGCTCTTTAAAGCCCTCCCCACCTTTCTTCGGAATCACCCCGGGCTCCTCGGCCAAACCGCTAGGACGAATTGAGCTACCGGTCACCTTCGGCTTGCCGAACAACTTCAGGACCAAAAGGATCCTCTTTGATGTGGCCAACTTCGGGACTGCGTATAACACAATCCTCGGGCGAATAGGGGCCATCACCATTGCCAGCAATGCCAAGACAGTCCTACATCGCGACAAGAGGAGCCTCGACATGGTTGAGCTAACTCCTGGGTCACAGCCCGAGACCGCTGAGCCCAGTAGACGGCCAGTAAAAGTCCAAGTCATCACCAGCCCAGACGATTAACTCAAAGCAGTAAGCCTGGATGACACCGACCCGACCCGGACCGTCCAAATTGGGGCCTCACTGGACCCTAAATAGGAACTCGCACTCGTCACCTTCCTCTAGGCCAACGTGGACGTCTTTTTATGGGGTTCGTCTGATATGCCCGGAGTCCCCAGGGATGTGATCGAGCACAAGCTATCCGTACGGCCGAATGCACGACCCGTCAGGTAAAAGGCGCCCCTGTTCGCGGCCGATCGGAAGGAAGCACTTCGATAGGAGATCGATAAGCTCCTCAAGGCAGGCTTCATCCGGGAGGTACAGTACCCGGAATGGCTGGCTAACCCAGTCATGGTCCAGAAGCACAATGGTAAGTGGAGGATGTGCGTCGACTTCACTGACCTAAACAAAGCATGCCCGAAAGATCTTTTTCCCCTTCCCTGAATCGACCAGCTAGTTGACTCAACTACCGGCAGCGACCTGTTATGCTTCTTAGATGCCCGGCCGGGGTACCATCAAATTAGCATGTGTAGAGGGGATGAAGAGAAAACGGCTTTTGTCACACCCTTCGGGGTCTTTTGTTATATAAAAATGCCTTTTGGCCTGAAAAGCGCCGGCGCCACTTACCGACGATGCATTCAACTCATTCTTTGACCACAGCTCGGTAGGAACGTCGAGGCATACGTGGATGATGTGGTCATCAAGAGTTAGATCAAGACAAACCTAGTCACCGACCTCCAAGAAACATTTGATAATCTTTGGAAGTACCGTATGAAGCTGAACCCAGAGAAGTGTACGTTCGGGGTTCCGTCCGGAAAGCTGTTGGGGTTCCTCGTATCTCATCGGGGGATTGAGGCAAACCCCGACAAGATTAGAGCCATCGACTAGATGCAGTCGCCGACCAGGTTAATGGAAGTCCAGAAACTAACAGGATGCATTGCTGCCCTGAGCAGGTTCATCTCAAGGTTGGGAGAAAGGGGACTTCCACTCTTCAAACTCCTGAAGAAAAATGACCGCTTCCTGTGGACACCAGAGGCGTTAACGACATTCCAAGAACTCAAAAGGTACCTCTCCACCCCTCCCGTACTAACCGCGCCTCGGCCCAATGAGGAGCTCTTGCTCTATGTTGCCGCGACACCACAGGTCGCAAGCGCGGTCCTGATCACCGAGCGAGAGGGCCTCCAGCGACCGGTATACTACGTCAGTGAGGTCTTACACGACGCCAAGGCTCGATACCCACGAGCTCAGAAACTGTTGTACGCCATCATGATAGCCTCTCGCAAGCTCAGACACTACTTCCAGGCTCACAAAATCAAGGTGATCTCCTCATTCCCAATTAGGGAATTCTCCATAATAGAGATGCAACAGGGAGAACAACAAAGTGAGCAGTAGAGCTTGGGGGATTCAACCTTCAGTTTGTCCCTCGAACTTCTATCAAGTCCCAGGCACTGGCTGATTTTGTAGCCGAGTGGTCATCCTTTGAGCCCGAGCAGGTGCAGCCACCGGAGGCAGACGAGCACTAGACCTTGTATTTTGACGGGTCGTTCACACCGAAGGGAGTTGGAGCTAGGGTGGTTCTGACCTCACCCACTGGTGACATCCTTATGTACGTCGTTCAATTGTATTTTCCAGCCACTAATAACACTGCTAAATATGAGGGCCTATTGTCCGGAATGCGAGCAACCTCCACACTTGGGATTAAACGATTATTAGTGATAGGGGACTCGCTACTAGTTGTAAATCGGGTGCAAAAGAAGTTTCAGTGCTCTGACCCAACGATGGCAGTATACCTCTCCGAAGTGAGAAAACTAGAGTGACGCTTCATTGGCTTTGAGGTCAAAGATGTCCCTCGCAAGGACAACTTCCTAGCCGATGAGCTGACCCATCTAGCTTCTTCTCGAGAATCTGTCCTGATCGGAGTCTTTGAAGAAAGACTCTCACGACCATCCACCACGGCCTCGGGCCAAGGTGACGGGGATGCTCCGCTCAAAAACAGAGCACCCGAGGCAACACCTTTGGAAGCAACGCCTCCTTCGGTGTCGTCGACCTCGGGCGATCATTATGTGGTCGCCCTACTCGTTTCGGGTACAACCTGGATGGATTAGATCTTGGACTACATTCAGAACCGAGCAATCCTTGATGATGATGCGTCGGCAGAAAAGGTCTCGTGGCAAGCCCGCAAATACTCCCTGGTGGAGGGACGCCTCTACCGCTGAAGGAGCAACGGCCTCTTACTAAAATGCATCACTCAGAAAGAGGGGAGCACAGTGCTCTCTGATACCTATGGAGGCATATGTGGTAGCCACGCTTCATACTGCACTTTGGTCGGAAAGGCGTTCTGGCAAGTATTTTATTGGCCCACTGCCTTCCAGGATGCATGCGAGCTGGTGAAACGGTGCGAGTCGTGCCAATACCATGGCTGAAATACCAACCTACCAGCCCAAACACTGCAAACTATACCACTCTCTTTGCCTTTCGCTGTCTAGGGGCTCGATATCTTGGGACCATTCCCAAAAGCCCCAGGCGGTTTTGAGTTCCTGTTCGTGGCAATCGACAAATTCACTAAGTGGATCGAGACCGAGCCCGAGCCCGTCAGGAAGATCACCGCTACAACAGCGATTAAGTTCATACAGGGGCTGGTAGTGCGGTTTGGCAGTCCAAACCGCATAATCACGGACAACGGAACTCAATTCGCCAGTAGTGCTTTCCAAGACTACTGCGAGGAAATCGGAACCAAGGTTTGCTACACATCTGTGGCTCACCCCTAAAGCAACGGACAAGTCAAGAGGGCAAATGGGATGATACTACAAGGGATAAAAACCCGGGTTTTTGATCGGCTTAAAAGCTATTCAAAGCATTGGGTGTACGAATTCCCCACGGTACTCTAGTCGCTACGGACGACCCCCAGTCGGGCCACGGCCGAAACCACTTTCTTCTTGGTCTGTGGCGCGGAAGCCATGCTCCCCTTCGAAATCGCCCTCCAGTCACCCCGAGTCAGTAACTACTCAGACAACGACCAAGTGGCGTGATGAGAGGACAACATAAACCTGATCGAAGAGTTCCACGATCGTGCTCTGATTCGAGCCGCTCGGTATCAGCGGAGCCTCAGACGCTACCACGACCGAAGGGGACGACAATGAACACTGGTCGTAGGCGACCTCGTCCTTAGGCAAATTCAGACTAAGGCCGGTCGGAATAAACTCTCCCCCAAATGGGAGGGACCCTACAAGGTGGTCAATGTCACCTGACCTGGTACGGTCATGTTAGCCATGGAGGACGGCCGTGAGTTACAAAACTCCTAGAACATTGCCCTGTTGCGTAAGTTCTATGTGTAGGGTCGCTCGGAAACAGGTATGCTTTCTCTATTTTTGTAGGACCTTCCGGACGAGCATGGAATACGACCTCTAAGTCCTCAAATTAAAAACCAGACTCTTTGTTTTGTAGGACCTCCTAACCAAAAATGGACTCCCCGCAAATTAGACCTCCGACCACAGCGTCCGACCGCGCTTGACGAACACTACCTAACCTAGAGACTAGCGCAAAGATAACGTGTAAAACTCGCCATACACTCACCTTTATCTACCCTTGAACAAGTCAAGGAACTACTTATACTCCTCCCTGGGACGACAGCTTGCCACTCCAGGGGTCAAGCGGCGACCAGCATTGGGGCTAGGATGCGCGACCGACGCAAAAGCCCTGCTAAGGCTGTTGACTAGCCCCAGCACACCTCGAAGACCTAGCTTCCGTTTCTCCAAACTCTTCCTCCTAATCGATCTTCTTCTCCAGAAGGTTCCAAACAAACCCCTCTTGTCATGTGAAATATCGATGACATTGACCAAGGGGGTCCGCCCGGGCAGGAGAGCTAGACGGCCCTGCAGAGGGTAGCTTTCTGAAGAACGACATAGGCTTGCTAGTCACAGGCGCCGTTCGGGCGAGTATCATCGCTGATCTCGCATTCATGATCGCGACAGAAGATTTGCCCGGAAGCACCACAACAAGCAGATCCGGGGAGTGAAGAAACCCCCCTCCATCGATTCATCCAAAATTGTCAACCTCTCTGGTAGGAAGGGAACATGCCATGACCTCCGGGTCCGTCTACTCTACGGAGCCAAGCGCGAGACGAGATGAAGAAACTGGTCTCTAGACGTAAGAGTGCTCAAAACAAGGAAAGAACGCAGAAAAAACAAAAAAATACCTCAGGTCATTTGAAACCTCCCCCCATGATGCAGAGCTCAAAGGTTAAAAAACTTTGAGGACGGACGGCAACAATAACCACTCCTGGGGAAAACTGCGATTGCCCTGGGACCCAGGTGGTAGGATCAGACCAAACCGTGATCACGGGGGAGCTTGGGGGCTACTGTCGGTGTACCAAGTAAAGGGGTACCCTGGCTAAACAGACCCACGTAGGGCACAAGTGGACAAGGGAACATCTCCTAAAAAATCTAGTCGATCGATGAGCTATCCCGACCGGTGCAAAGCCTCTAACGACCAATCTCGCCTCATCTTCACACAAACCCACGACCAGCCCTTCTGGTCGCAGGACCTGATTGGACACTTGCCCGAGCAATCCTCTTCACCAGGCACCAGCCCCGATAGATAAGGTCATGGGCGGTGCAGGGGGGTGTGTCCCGTCCTGCAGCCTTAAAGGCTACGGTGTGAGACTCTACAGGCCGGCGCAGCACCGCACGTCAGATGGGATGTTATCAGTTGTTCAGCAGAGGCAAGTGGGCGAGAACGGCGCACAGAGGCAAGCAGACGGGGACGGTGCAGGAGTGCACCGTTCCGTCATGTCGCATTAAATGCAGCAGGATAAAGGTTCTACAGGCTAGGCAAAGATGGCGCGCAGCTGCGTGATGTACAATGCTATCGGAGCAAAGTTACGTGCCCGATACTCCGTAATGATGATATGAGATAGATATTAGAATGAGCAGAGGCCATTTGTGTAGAACCGGTATGTTAGTTCTCCCTCTCCCTACTATATAAAGGGATGAAGACCCCATTGTAAAGACACGGTAGATCAGTTTTGGCAATCATCTAGAACATCGCTGTAATCAAGTGAGATCTACTATAACACAGAAAAAACAAGACGTAAGGTTGTTATCCTCAGGGAGACCCGAACCTGTATAACCCCCGGTGTCCAAAAATCCTTCGTTTACACGAATAGACACATTCTCTCCCTGAAACTCCGTTCACGCACCCATCAACACACCCTGAAATCACTGTCAGGGATTTACCCTCGACAATCAATTTTTTCTTTATAGCACTCAATCTCTCTTTTCAAATCTCTCTCAAAAGATAGAACACTTTCTTGAGAGAGGAGAGTGGCTTTTTTACTTTGGAGAGTTCTCAGATTCAAAATGGCAAGCTGTTGGAGTGGGAAGGGGGAAGGGGTGTATAAATAGACCCCTTCAGAAACTAGCCGTTGGACACCTTTTTAGCCCACATGGGAAGTTTTGATCTTCACGATTGAAACATCCAATCTATTCAAAATAACATATTTGAACTTTAAAACCCAACCCAAACTAGTAAAAACCACCCATCAGAACATCCAATGCAAATGGATCAGAACATCAGATCTAAGAAATAATTCAAAACTAAGAGGTCCATGTTCACAAAAACCGGATGTTCCCAACCTTGATCGGAACATCCGATCTAACCATCGGAACATCGGATGTTGGATCTTAATTCAAGACCGAGAACCCAATGTTTGAGAAAATTGAACTATCCGACCTACATCGTAACTTCCGATGAAAATATCAGAACATTGATGTTAAATTAAATTCCAACTTGAGAACCCCATGCTCTGAAATTTTAAATTATTCAACCATATCTGAACTTCCGATGTTCAAGTAGGAACATTCAACTTCACTAAGAAGGCTTTGACTTGATGCCCGTGTTGTGAACTTGTGTCAGTCTCTAAACTAAGTGTAGATCTTTTTGAGCACTAATTTCATAATCAAACCATAGCGTTGCACCCCTCTTAATAGTATGTCAGTCCTATACTCAATTTGAAAAGTAAAAGAGTAAAACCATTTGCCGTCTTGTTTATTCAATTTTTGGGGGTCGCAAACGTTGTGTATCTTACATAAATGGTACTTTTACCTATTCAAATACTCATTGAATATATTAGTCCCTTAATTGTTTGTCATCAATCATCAAAACCCATATAGGGGGCCCAGATGCACTTTCAGGTGTCCTCCTTGAGGGTGCGGAGCCTCCCCAGGCCGTGTTCACTTCGCAGCATGGCCCGACGAATGGCTAGCTTGAGCAGTTCCAAGCTGACCACTTGACACCTAACTCAGAGGACTGGAGAGTCAAGCATCACCTGGAGGCCTACATGTTGTGTCTCTTTGGGTGGGTGATGTTTACTAGCATGCACCACGACAGCGTTGACACACACATGATCTGGTTTGCACAACATATAGCATATGCCCCTCTTGACAAGACACCTCAATACAATTGGGGGTCGATAGTACTTGCTTCGATGTACAAGGTTCTGTGTTATGTGTGAACACAGAAGACTTTGGCGGATTCGATCACCGGTTGCCCAGTGTTCCTCAACCTTTGGTCATACAAGTGTTTTGACATTGGATGACCACAACTCAGTTCGTACAGCCCATATGATCCCTCGTTGTACGGAGCGAACGAGTTTGGACTTACAGATCTGGTGTGTGATGGGTTTGCTTTGGTGCAAACACGATGTAAATACATTTTGATTTGTTGCATGCGCATACTTTTTTTAGAAGTGATTGACCCTGTTTTATTACAACCGTGGTGAGCGATGGGGACGCCACACGGTGCATACCTGGCGTTTGTGGTCGCCTTCGACCAGCTCCTCCCAGATCGGGTGTGGTCCCCGTTGTGCTACCGGAATAGCATGTTCTAGTTGACAAGGCGATGACTGGTCTTCGATGTGACCGTTGAGCCTTACTTCCTTGACCGCGTGTTCTGATAGTTTGGCTTTCACTTCCCCCTACCTGAACACCTGACAAATGGTAGTCATATGTAAGTACTTAGTTAAAAGACTATGTTATTGATGGTGTTTATAGTATTCTGCATATGATCCAATGTGGATGACGAAGATGGTGCCATGGATTGAGCAATGGGAGAGTGCAGCTATAGACGTTCACGTCACCAACGACCCGAATGACCCGTACAATGATGCATACTTATGCTGGTTTCATGGGGCGACACGGGTTAGGTGCTTCCTAGTGCCTACCGCTCCTTTGCAGCATGGGCCAGAGATCACATACAAGTTTGCCACAGAGCCTATGGGGGCTTACCATGCCATGGTACGTTTTAATTATTGTACTTTACTTACTTGCATTCGTACATTCAATGTGTGGCTCTGTGCATTGCAGACAGACATCTGCAAGGAGGTTGGCATTGAGCTCTTCGACTTTGCCTCTCGTTTCGAGGTGAACCCACCTCGTGTTGATAGGTCCAAGATTATCAGCGCTCTTTGTTGCCTTGGACGTTGTTGCATGGAGGGGGTTCGACGTGCTTCATGCTAGAAGTTGTCAGTTGTGGAGCACAACACACAACGGAGGTCTCCACCAGGCACAGAGGCTGGAATGTCCTGATTTACCACGGCACCGCTGTCGTCCAGTTTGCCATCGCTGCCGCGCTACATGCCCACTCCTGGTTAGGCCATGGGGACGTTACATTCCAGTACATTGCTCGCAAGTGAACATTAAATTTGCATACTTGTGTTTACTTGACCTTTCATATGACATGACAGGTGGTTCACATGTTGCGGCCTCCCCATGCTACTACGCCACACCGTTCAGGTCCTTTGTGACTGGATAGAGCTAGCGCTGGACGTACAGAGCCCTTCTCAGATGGCAAGGGCTCCTCTACCGACGCAACCCGCTGGACGTTGGTCGGGCTTGGCACTCACAAGACACCTTCATGTTCCCCATGGATCAAATCCGTCACCGAGGCAAGGCCCGAGACAAGAAGGCTCTAGGCGTGCCCGTGACCGTGACAACTCTTGACTCCCTATCGGCACTTTGAAGTGCCGACAACCTTGTCAGCCAGCAACACCATGTTGATAGGCCCTGCCTATGAGAGAGGAGACTTATCGGCACACCGAGTGACGACATGTCCTATCAGCATAGTGCCTTTGCCCACAAAGCCTCGACCCACAACCACATGTATGCCACGTGACCCACAACCACATGTATGTCACGTGGGATGTCGATACTCGAAGTGTCGATAGGTGTCTAGCTGTCACTTAGAGTGCTAACATGCACTTATATCTACAATTTCTAGAATTTAAGCTATATTTATATAATTTTCCAATAAAGTAGTATTATTCAAAAAATCATGAGTTGACGCCAGACGTGATAGTTGAAACGATAGTAGGTTCAAATTTTAGAGATAAAGAGATTAAAATGTAAGGTTTTCGATGAATTTTTGGTGGCTGAGATCCAAATTTGTATGTTTTCTTCACTGTAGCTCTTTCTATGCCACGTCCTCACGCTTTCTAGTTAGCAACTGGGAAATTAAAATGAAATCACTAACCCAGAAAAGTTGCAGATTTGCCCTCCCACTCGACCCTTCCACCGCTCACCGCCGGCTGCGCTGCTCCACTCCTCGACTGCCGAGCCCGTGTTCCGACCGCTAGGGTCCACCCACCAGCCTCTCCACAGCCAGCCATCGGCGGCGCTCTCCATCGGCCCCTCAACCCCACGCGATTCAGCGATTCCGAAGCGGAGAGGCGGCAATGGAGTACAGAAGAGTGAAGGATCAGGTAAATCTCTTGTCTAGATTAACTGCATAACCCCTCGAGACCCTTACGGAAGAAGAGAGGAATTTCCTTATCAGATTCAATGCGCTCCTACGCCGTCCTCCGATTAAGTTTCGTCTGCGGCCGCTTCAATCTACTAGCAAGAATTTCCCCCTTTTTAGGTTTGCTTTTGTTTTTGGGGTTCAGGGAATTGTCTTGACTGTGGTGGTGATCTAGTGGTTCTTGGTTGCTGGTATTGTTAGCGTGTGCGGTTTGGGAATTAGTTGTGGGACGGTGGATTTATGCACCCGTTGTTTTAGTTGGTGTCAGGTGACTAGGGTTGCTAATCTGGTGGTCGTAATGAGATCAGTGTGTCATGTGTAGTGTGTTCGATGAATGTGCATGAGATTGACATGCTTGCAATTTTGTTTGGGAAGTCTGGACGTGTTCTATGTGCTGGCTAATTGTTATCAGCAACGCCTTTGAAGTTTAAGATTGTATTGTTCTCAAACATTGGCCATGCGCTCAACAATGATGTCGAACGTGATACTGTTAACTCGATAATACCTTGACAATACAAGAATTGTATTCCAATGAGCCCAGCCTGCGGTGTGGGTTAATTTGGGAGACAGAGTGAATTGCAGAGAAATGCGATTGTGTGTGCACTGTTGAGTAGCTTGCTAGGATAATGTTCTGGGCTTAGGGTGAAGTTACAAGCTTGTCTTAGTTCTTTCTCGTGCAAACATGTTCAGCTTTATGTTTCCCACTCAGCTGCTGTAGGGAGTAAAAGTGTAAAGCATAATTCGATACCTGATAATTGGCTGGTTGCTTTCAAAGTCAAAACTATCCAAACTCAGTACAAACCAAAACCATGTGATTCAGCTCATTCTATGCTCTAGGCTCGACTAACTGATGATGTCGAATTGTCGGTGACTGGTTGAACTTGGAATTATAACCTTTTCTATTTGTGCTTGGAATACTTGCAACACTTCTCCATGTATGTGTAAATATAGTATCCCTAGTAGTTTTTTTTTTCCATTTTGCACGGGAAGTCTGTTTTTTGTGTTGGTCTATGAGAACTTGTCAGTGAACTACTTAAAACCTAAGTTGAAGACTGAATTGATGGTTCACAAACTGGTGGCATCTGTTACTTACAGGTTGAACTAGACTGGACCAGCATGTACCAATTATCATTTGTAGGGTTTTAACTAGATTTGACCATTATTTATCCTGTTCATAGCTTCCAGAAATAACTGGATGAAAAAAAAAAATACTAGCAGTAACTAGCCCAGTGGTGCTTTTTATTTGTTTTTATTCCCTATACCAGCCCTGTACCTAAAGGTGAGTTATGCTGATTTACCTCAGCAGGATATAGAAGGCCTCAGTGGGAAGTCACTCTCTAGCGCCAACGGTAAGCTATTGATACATCATGGAAATGCTCTCTTATTATTTACAGTGTGGAACTCAGTATTGATTCTGTCATCTACAGCTGCAGCAACAGCTGGTGGTCTCAGCTCTGCAGGAGGTGCAAAAGGCAAGTCTAGTTGGAAGCTAAAGTAAGTGTTAATTCCCTCTCAACCTTTCTTCTGCAATTACATACTTTTATGAAAATTATCTGACCTCTTTTCTTTATATTGTGGCAGGTCTGTTGTTACTCTTGCATTGACGCTGCTAACAAGTTCTCAGGCAATATTAATTGTGTGGTCAAAAAGAGCTGGAAAGTATGAATATAGTGTCACAACAGCCAATTTTTCGGTGAGAAATTACTAGTCGAGATGCATATTCTAGTTATATTTTAGATTGCTTGTCAATTTGCATGAACTAGTGTGTATACTGTAATGTCAGATTTTCACTTTTTTTCTTTTAATGCAATCTTATATTCATATTTTTGGTTTGTATATGACTAGGTGGAGGCTCTAAAATGCCTTCTATCTCTAGCTGCCCTTTTTAGGACATGGAACCGCCATGGTGTTACAGATGATAATAGGTGAGGACTGCATTTTGGCAACTGTGCTACTCATATCCAGTTCCTACATCTCTAACATGGGTGTATAATTACCATGATTCTTGAAGTGTGGTTGTACCCTCCCCCCAA
Source organism: Phragmites australis (assembly GCF_958298935.1). Lineage (NCBI taxonomy): Eukaryota > Viridiplantae > Streptophyta > Magnoliopsida > Poales > Poaceae > Phragmites > Phragmites australis. The sequence goes on along the minus strand of NC_084936.1, from coordinate 11,339,421 downwards.
GACTAAAATAGATTATTTTATGTATATGTTGGTCTTTGGTTGCAAAATCGCATTGCTTTCAACATTAGTCTAAAATAGTCTAAAATAGATTATATATCAACATTAGTCTAAAATCACACACACACACACACACACACTATATATATATATATATATATCAACATTAGTCTAAAATAGATTATTATAAGTATGTTACCAGATTAAAGTTGCTTAACATGACATGTCCTTATGTTCCAAAGAAATTTACTTGGTCTAGCGAATTTTCATTCCGGATATGGGAAACACAAACCTCACCTGAGACTTGCGGTTGCAGTCTACAATATGTTGTTTCTGTTAATTCTCTGTTCACTAGCCATTTGATTTTATTATTTTCAGGTTAACCACATCTTTTGATGAAGTTAGTGTTTATCCGATCCCTGCTGTTCTTTACATGGTAAAGAACTTGTTGCAGGTATGTGTAGTGCTTCTTTGGTATGGCCAATTTAATTTCATGATGTATTGATTTTTATGCATGTTGACATACCCTTCCATTTGCTGCTATCTGCCAGTACTATATCTTCACTTATGTGGACGCACCAGCTTACCAGATCTTGAAGAACCTGAATATCATCAGCACAGGTGTCCTGTACCGCATCATTTTGAAGAAAAAGTTAGTATCTTCTGAGCAACTGGGAATTATTGTTACAGTTGTGCTTCACCCTAGGAGTGAGAACTCTAAGAAGCATGATTGCCGTTTATTTTGCTCATTAGTTTGGAATAGAAGCAGAATTAGGATTTCAAATCTTTAGGTCTCTGACAAATACCAGAGCTGACAGAAAAGAGTTGTAGCTCTGTGTGATTGGCCTTCTAGCTGATCACAAGTTTTGTTTTTCACTTGTGGATATGTTAAGTGAAATTCAATGTATTCCCTGTCCTTCCAGGTTAAGTGAAATTCAGTGGGCAGCATTTGTTCTTCTGTGTGCTGGCTGTACAACAGCTCAACTTAATCCTTCGTAAGCACTAGCAATGTACAACTTGAATTTTCACTTCCTTTTTTTTTGTTTTTGCGTTATCTAGTCATCATTTGGTCGTTTTAGTGAAACATGAGTTTTAACTTGTTGAAACATTATTTGTCCTTTTTAGGTCTGACCGTGTTCTTCAAACTCCTATTCAAGGTTGGATGATGGCTATTGTGAGTTGTAATAGAAGATATATTCAGTTTCATTTAGATTACTGTAGGAAGTGTTTTCACTCATCTTGTTGAATTTGTCATTCTCTTGCAGGTGATGGCTCTTTTAAGTGGTTTTGCTGGGGTATATACAGAAGTATGTCTTGTTGCTTTTTGTTACTCTTTTCTTAAATATCTGATTGTAAGTAATTTCATCCAGTGCAAAACATTACGAAAGGTTTTTATGTATCTTTGAACATTGCAGGCTATCATAAAAAAACGGCCATCAAGAAATATCAATGTGCAGAACTTTTGGCTATACATTTTTGGAGTGATCTTCAATATAGTTGCAATTTGTGTTCAGGATTATGATGAAGTCATGAATAAGTTAGTGAACATGGAAACTACTTGACTCTTATGTTGTCTATAGTATAATTCATGGTTTTAAAAGTTTGACATTATCCTATTTGATGCAGAGGCTTTTTCCATGGGTATTCATTCATCACAGTTCTAATGATTCTTAACCATGCACTGAGGTACCAACTACTAACAGTTTTCACCTTTTTGTCACCTAATCAAGAAGCTTAAAATGGTTTCATTTACTGTGCAGCGGAATTGCTGTCTCAATGGTGATGAAATATGCTGATAACATAGTCAAGGTATGTGCCGCTAGTGTTCAAATATATGCCTGAGCATCATAGATGCTGCAAGGTTTAATGTTACCGAAGTTGATTAGGTTGTATCATGTGCAGTCCATTAGGGCCTGACAGGGTACTGTTCATGCGTGGCATTATTGCATGAGTGGCATTATAACATTTGTTGACTAATTTGTAGTTTCCATATTAGATATTTCGTTTTGGTTAGTTGCTATGGTTTAGGTTTCCTTTTATATAGTTTCTATGAGTTAAGCACTAGCCCCTAGCACCTCTATGTGAGGTCACTGTCATAATTTTCATTAAGCAAGTAGAAAGATGAAAAGAAGTCTCCAGTCTATGGCTTCATCACTCTGCTAACATCCCTCCACTTCAGTCGTTGCCGTCCATCCAGTCCTCTGCTATGTTTACCCGTTATTATCTAAGGGTCATTACAGGTTGAGGGTTGGATAAGGGCGCTTCAAAGTATCTAGTAACAATAAACTCCTTAATATGCATAATTCTTAATGGCACAGTAGTCAATACTCAATAAATTGTTGATGCACATATTTTACTGCTTTTCTGTTGTCTCAAACGCGTAAGTTTCTGTTTATTCGTTCTGGAAGCAAGACAACTGCCCTGAGTGTACCAAGTCTCTCGGTCATAAACTTAAATAAATATATTTTAAACACTTGAAACTACTTTATAGGTTACAAAAGGGTGATTTGTTGCAATTTGCAAGCAATGCTCCTAGAACAACAGAAATGACCTTACATATAGATATAGGTCATATAGCCTAAAATAGATGCATATTTTATATGGATGTAACTTCATTTTGGTCTTCCTGGTGTTCTTTGGTGTAGCCGAAGTTAATCTACTGAAGCAATTCTTGACTTAGTTAATGATATATCTTACAGCAGTTTTCACTGACACTATGGATTTACAGGTTTATTCAACTTCAGTTGCTATGCTTCTGACAGCAGTTGTATCAGTCTTTTTGTTTAGCTTCCATTTATCCCTCGCATTCTTCCTTGGATCTACGTAAGTGTTAATACCAATGTAATTGCAGCTCCTGTTGATCATAACCTTCAAACTCATGATAGAATAATGCAATCTGCTCACCTTTCAGGGTTGTGTCCGTCTCGGTGTACCTGCACTCTGTTGGAAAACTTCAACCACAGAAATAAGCTTTATTTGGTCACCTGATGGCTCTTCAGTGGGCAATTTTACACTGTCAGTGAGCATGCACATGGAATCCCTCTTGATGCCTTGCGACAAAGTTTCAGTGGAGGTGGGGTTTGATTGCATAGCTAACCAATCATATAGTTTTCGCGCAGAAGCAAGCATACCTTATTGCTTGTTATGCGTAGACAACTACATCCTTGGGTAAAAGGTAGATTTAAAAAGAGCATCACACAAACACAACCTCGATGAAGGACCCATGTTTTTGTAGAGGGGTACTAGCTATCACGGGTCATAGTTTTCTTTCCTTCTATCTAGTTTGCATAGTGTTTTGAAATAGTCAAATAGAAGGTGGCAAACATATTGTAATGAACAGATTGCTGTTTCATTTTAATCTATATTAGCTGTCATTATTTTAACCACCGAGCATATGGGCCGTTGAATGTTGTAGTGTTGAGTGCTAGAGCAGGAACTGCTTGTCGAAGTTAAATATTCCTTCTTGTCACGGAATTGATTCACCCATCAGCATCTGGCCATTTTAATCCGACGAAGTACATTAAAGAATTACCTCCGGTTGGTACCTATTTGATGGCAAAATAGGGTCGTGGACATTTCACTTGGATGCCATTTTCCGTGACGTTCTTTTGGTCTGGAGAGCACACTATGAAACCGTAACCATTTGCTAAGACACATTATTGACACCTAAATGGTTTTCAGATTTTAGCTCGAACAGATCTTGGGCCTAAGAGGCGGGTACATCTTACATGGCCTGATTTAGCAGATGAATACAGTACGTTGTCTCAATTCACGATTGCAAGTTGTGTTCTGGCAAATGCTAACCATGCGAAATAAATACAACTCACATTCACCAACCAGAATAAAAAGGATTGCAAATGTGTTGCAATCATTATCCTTCAAAATAGCGGAGAGCATCAAACTTCATTAAGCTTACACAGCTCGGATTGCTCCCAGAGTTCAGAAAGATTTTCAACAATCTGCATCAACAATGGCAACAGATGGTACAACATAAGGTTAAGTATGCAAAGTCGGGCAGGAGTATGTGCCGAGCATGTTTTTTCCCCTCCAATGGTAGCCCATGACCATGAGTAAATAGAATGATCTGTGACTATCGTTGTCCTCCGTACTCGATTCTAATCCTGATATAGTAGCCCTAGCAACCAAAGGATACCTTGCTGAAAATTTTAATGAAATTCTTGAATGGCAAATGTTTTCATTCTTCCGCCATTGTATCTCTACCACGTGTTAGAACACCAATCGATTCCCATTCCAGTGCGCAAACCACATCCTGTGCAAAAGCACAACAGGATTAATGTATCATTATCAAGGAACAAAAAAGTTATTCGCTCACCCAGGTGAAGCCATCAACTTACAGAAGGGTTCTGAGGATCTATGTCAAAGGAGTTGATGGCACAGGGTTCAGCAAGCAATTCAAGAGGCCTCTCATCTGCTAATAAAAAGGCTATGTCAAGCAATCTGCATAAACACCAACAATCGAAATGGTACATGTTTCTCGTTGTGAGCTTACCTTGTTCGACAACTGCAAGGATCCCATCCTCTGAGCACATCATCACTGGTAATACTCTTGTTGCCACAGATGAGATGATATCAGAAGACTGAGTGTAAGTGTCAAAAAGAACCTCCCAGACCTCACTCTCACACACTGGCTGAGCTGTTCCATTAAGACCTACACCAGAGAGTGGCGTTAGCTGCTGTGGCCACCGCAGATCCCAGGCAAATATTGTCCCTGAGGAGCCTCCCACCTACAATCATTCAGAGGTTATTCATACTGCAGTTATGAGTTATGACTCATCTAAACACATCCATTCAACTCATCTCAACTTTATTCTCAACAGGGGTGGACTAACAATTGGATCGTTGGTCCATATACTTCAGATAACATGAGCAGCCTAACCCACATCGGTGGAAATGCAATGATCTGTATCCCACATTTAACACTATGGTCCATGCCCCCCACTGCCCCCCAATCACCTTGCCAGTGGACGGTACAATACCTGCAGTTCTCCAGGATGGCCACTGGTCAGGTGTGCACAGATGCATGAATGTGCAATATAGTGGATGGCCACTGGTGCACTAACCAAATCATCCCAATTTAAGTTTAGATTAACGCAGAGATTCTATAGGACAGAATAACTCTTTTAGTATACAATAGCAAATCAGTTTTAGAAGAGCAGTTAAGCAACCCGCACAGCTGATTCTTGTTTGCATGCAAGAACTGTTCTATTAAGAGCATTACCATCTTTGGTATATACAGGAAGTGAATCTGCTTCAAAACAAACAGAAGCTAGATTTCACAATATACACAGATTGCTGGCCTGTATTTTCCGTTTTAATCTTTTGGGTTATGCTTAAGGTAAGCTTCTGCTTAACATTGAAATTATTGTGCATAACATAACAGGACTGACATGGATCAGCAAAAGCATCCAACCTAAGGATATTAGGTAGGCATTGGTTGCCATAAGCTCTGAAGCAGCTTTAATTATTGTATACAAGACCAAATGATGTGTGTGAAGCTAAAGAAGAACACTATTTGAAACTGACAAATAACGAAGTCCTACCAATGCCTTTCCATTTGTGTGTAAAATTCTCTTGAAAGATTGCTCTAAATTGTGTACTGGTGTAGGTTTTCTCTTATTGAATTAAATCAAGGCCTCTTTGAAATACTGCTCTAAATTGTGTACTGATGTCCTGCCCTACTAAATTCCATATTTCAAATGGACCCTTATTGCTGTATGTAGACATTAAGTTGTTTAACCTTCAACACTATAAATTGGTTCATCACTCAGTTACATGGTACATGAACGATTGTTTATCCTAGAGGCTATATCCTAGAAAGCTCTTAATCCTGTTTTATACAAACAAAAAGGAACAATAATTGAACTCATTTATTCATTGAAAGCCAACATGCGGTTACTACTGATATTACGTTATTGACCTTACCACACAGATATGCTTCCTTGATGGATGAATGTCAATGGAATGCACCATTCCAGTAACAATGCCATGACCCCTGCAGTTACAAGTTCATCTATTGTCAACAGTGCTTGGCATAGCAGATACAATGAAAAATATCTGACAAGAAGATTGTTTGGAGTTCTCTATTTTCCATTTTCATCTCATATATTAGCTGTTATGGGCTTAGTTGGAGGAGGAATCACACAGTGGGCGAGGGTGGCGGCGCGGCTAGGGCAGGGAGGCGGCTGCGGCTAGGGCAGAGGGGGACGGTGGCACAGGAGAGAGAGAGAGAGAGAGAGAGAGAGAGAGAGAGAGAGAGAGAGAGAGAGAGATCTTTTCTGCTTACTTGATTTGGGTACAGCTCCTCTCGTTATACAGAGAAGCAAGTTACTTGACACCCAAACAAACCTAAGGATGGAATTTTATAGATGCGATCCATCCTACCTAATACAACCCAATTGTTTCCTAATGACCTTATAGCAGATTCTATAATAAAGATAACTCGTCGGCGGGGCCGACTTGGCGGGAAAGGAAAGGGTGCTGCTGCACCCCTATTCTGGCCGTGCCCCTCCTGGCGGCGGCACAATGGAGGCAGCAGCTTTAGCTTGGGTGGCTGGCCCATGGGCATTAAGCCCATGAAATTAGCAGATACACTTGACAGCTTATCTTAAAGAGGGCAGTTACAGGAGGCACGACCAAAGGAGATGAAATTACATTTCAGTTACAGTCTAGATGTCAGTAATATAAAAAAAATCTACATTTTTTGGTCAAGATACCAAAACCTCTTAGGTCTGGTCAAACGTATGATTCTATTACCATCCACTGGTTGGAAGTAAAAATGTCACCCTTGAATTCCACCTCAATGTAAAAACTAACTTACCGTGGAAATATCTGGAATCTTCTAATGCATGACACCAGTCTTGTGAATAAGCATGTTTATTGGGCCATCAGATTTTGGCTTTTAACCATAAAAACATTCCTCTGAGATTGAAACCAATTAACCAAACATATATTTTTTTTTCCTCAGGAGACCCAAATACGACAGTTCCATTTATCAGTACAGAACTAAACATGTTAATAGGCATGCACTAAACCGTCACAGAAAGTATCTTTAACAATGCACAAGCCAAACCAAAGTTAATAGAGATGCACGATTTTATGAAATTATGCACCAGAGCTTAAGCATAGCTAGTTAGCTTCGAAACATTTATCAGAAACGGTGACCATTGAGATAGGCTTTCAAAGTGGAAGATACGGATGGACAACAATTTACTTACTCTTAATACTTTAACTCAAATACTTGCAAAACATGGACATCAAACTCATGTGTGGATGTGCCAATATTTTGAAAGCTGGCGACATACCGAGACTCGATCAATTTACCATTTCACAAGAAAACTACAAAGTATACTACATTTCTTAATCCTACTCCTACCAGTAATCGATCATTAACAAGAACATAAACCAGAAATACAATCCCTAAAGATCCAGGCTTTCTTACACTCACCAGATGCCGTTGGACTGCGCCATCACTACGTCCCCCTTCCTCCGATCCCACCACTGCACGCCGCATCCTGCGCCGCCCGTGGCGAACTCCGCTGGCGACGCCCACCTGGCCGCCTCGTACCCGGCCATCCCCTTCCCGTCCCACACCCTCCTCGCGACAACCCTCCCGTCCCCTCCCCCGCCGATAACATGCACTCTCCCGTCCTCCCCTGCCGTCACCCACTCCTCGCCGCCGCAGTCGAGGCCCCGGACCGGGCCCATGTGGAACCCCGCGCCGCCCGGGACGGCTACCGCCGCGTTGGCGTCGAAGGAGGAAGGGAGGAGGTGGAGGGAACCCGAGGAGGTGGCGGCAGCGAGGGCGGCCGGAGAGCAGCGAAGCGCGGTGGCGCGGGAGGGGAGCGGGAGGGAGGCGAGCGGGGATCCGGGGTCGGAGAGGGAGAGGAGGTGGATGCTGGAGGAGGCGGGGCCGGAGGAGGGATCGTGGACGGCGGCGGCGAGGAGGCGGCCGGAAGGGGAGGTGGCGGAGGATGGGAGCCACCGGACGAGGTCGATGGAGGAGGGGTGCGGGTGGCGGCGGAACGAGGGGGAGTTCGCCATTGCTGGGGTTCGGAGGTCAGAGGGTTTAGGGTTCGGACTTCGGAGGGCGCAATACACGATTCGCTCAATAAGGAGTTTTGTGGGCTTGGCATTTAAAAGGAATTCGTGAAAAAAAAAAGAATCTTATTTTAAAATAAATTGTTTTGAGAATTTATTTATAATCAGAATCGTGAAGAAAAATCGTTAGAGTACAGAAAAGAACGAGAATCTCTTCGCGAAAGGATTCTCGATCCAAAAGGAACTCTCTTGAAGATGACTTAACATCTACTAAGGTGATGTTTGGATGGAGAATTAGGAAGGGAAAGGAAAAAAGAGATGGAATAAAATGAGATGGTATGAGATATAGTTATAAATTTTATTCCTATTCTGTTGTTTGGTTTACGATAGAATATCAAAAGTAAGTTTAAATGATCAAAATACTCTTTCATAATAATGAAATAACTAGAACAGCATAAAAAGAACAAATATGTAATTTCTCATGTTTCTTATGTCTATCCCACCTATTTCCTACTTGCACCATGCGTTTCAAATAATGAGAAATGAAGTCTTTATATCCCATTCTCAATCCACTTTCTATTTACAAATCCATAAGCCAAACATCGGAAATGTTTCATCCCACGTCTTATTTCCCAAACCCACCTCACATTTTCAATAATCCAAACACCATCTAAAGGCAAATAAGTGGCGTTCCTCGTGAACAGAAAAAAACAAAAGGTTGTTAAAATGCAACTCAATGTAAAAATTGGAGCAAATGGATGCACCATTGCTTCAGCATAGACATTGTCCATCTCAATCTACCCCTGCAATCCAAAATAATAAGCAAATCGTCATTCAAAAAGCAAATTAAAATAATTTCGAGAGCATGTTAGAACATACTAAACATACTAAAGGCAAAATAAGTGGTGTTCCTCATAAAAAAAATCTCAGGGACAGCAAAAGAAAAGTCTGTGCAAAAAAGGGATCAAACGGATGCACCAAAAAGCAAATCTATATAAAATGGGAACAAATGGATGCAAATCAGTCTGAAAATTGGAATCAAAATATGCAATTTCAGAGCACAACGATGCTAATTTGGGAGCAAAAAGGAACCCTGCCTTTTTGGCTTCCCCTCCACCTGGCGTAGGCTTCTTCTGCACCTCAAGACATTTCCCCTTCGCCTCACTCACTGCTACAAACGCTGTAGCGGTGCCAGCCACAATCTACCATACATCGGCCGTCACCCTTGTCGCCGCTTCCTGAGAGTAGAGCACAGCGTTGAGCGTGTAGGACTTGTGGCAGCCAGCGTGGGGTCTACGCTGGAGTGGGCCATACCCAGGAGGTTGCGGATGTGGGAGGAGAGCACGACGACTAGCACCACAGTATCGGAAGGCGCGAGTGAGAGAAGTGGCCGGGCGAGTGAAAGAGGATGCCGGCGACGAGTATGGAGGATCGATAATGAAGATTAGAGAGGTGAAAAGATATTTTATAAACTAGTTATTGGGTTTGTTTATGTGTGGGTCCGGAGGCGGGTCGAAGTGTATGACCTGCAGTGCGCTGAGCAGGGGAGCATGTGAGCCAGAAGTGAAATACGGGAGTGAGATTTTTGGGAGCGGAACATATGTGGGTGGAAAAGTAGAGGTTGAGTGTTATAAGATGAGTAATTTCTATAAAATTTAGGGATAGTTTATAGGACTGGAGGCAGGACGTCCTGCCTGATATGAGAATCACTACGTACTTTTTAAGTACGAAAGATTTCTTATGAAATAGATAGTCTATTTTTTTCACTTAATGTTTAAAAAATATACAAACGGAAGTATAAATTTTAGAGAGATAAAACGAGAAAGAAAGTTTTAAGGTAACATGATTTCACAGATGAAATATAAACTATAGGCTCTAATCAAAATCATTCTATGTGTCTTTGAGCACAAAAGTTTGAAACTTGAACGAATAATAAAGGAAAAAAATAGTCACCGAAAGAAACAACTTTCTAAATTGACGATCATAAAACGATCTAAGACACTCTCAAATACATGTATAAAGAAACGTTTATGCCTACAAAGATTAAAAAATCGAAGCTTAAAGAAAAAAATAAAACAACAAGAAAATCACAATCGAAAAAAGAAAAGTTGCAAACTTGCGACAGAACTAATAGAGAAAGAATAAAAAGAGAGGAATTCAAGCATATGTAAAAATATAAATTTTATTATTCAAAGAGACCAGTCTTATTTGAGACGGATTATAAGGGTTTTTCTTAAAAAAAACTCTCATTTATTATATAGGTTAACCACTCATTTTTCTCTACTCTAAATCTCTAGCACTAGACTCTTAAATAGGTGGCATAAGAGACTCAAGTGGCTGGTTTAATTTTTTTCATAGCCATACCCCTTCATTTATAGGTCTAGAAAACTTGACCCTTAAATTTTCTAGTTTGCTACCAAAATACCTATTTTTTATAGTACACTTCTACCTATCACTGATGGTATTTTGATATGTTTCTTACTTTGTCCATCGAACGGCTGCGACGTCTTCACAACTTAGCTTCGTCTTGACGCAAGCTTCACGATGGTGTAATATATTTCTCCAACCCTCTCACAGTTTTGAGGTCCAACTGCGAAATCCTTTGCACGCTTCTCAAAGCATGACTCACCACTTGTTTACACCTTAAGCAAGCGCTCTGATGTTGACATGTGTACTCTGTTTTGAGATCCTAACCGCCAGCAAGTCTCTCCCGCTCCCGATCCCTTGGGCCGCCTTGTCACTTGCACCGACATCTTTTTCGCTTGACTTTGTTAACACATCTTCTTCATCATCCGTTTCATGCTTTGCTTGACCATCACGTGTACAATTAGGATCACCATTTACTTCGACCGACCTCCTTGATCGTCCGGCATCAAGCACCCTCTTAGTCCCGATCATCCGTCGTTGATCGCCAAGTTGCATCCATCATCTGCACACTATGAGACAAGCAAACACATTTCTCCAACTTTAACTTTAGTTAGTCCATAATTAAAATACTAAAACCAAGCTCAAGCAATCAAAACATCAACAAATAAAATTGATAACCTTGTCAATCACTCATCACATATAAAACAAGGTATATTTTAACTTGGTTTCTCGATCTCCCTCTTGATAAGTGTATTGACAATACCTCAAAACTCAAAGATTTTGGTTTGAAGAAGATAGACTCATCCAAGTACTTAAAAACTCAATAAAGAGTAAAAACATGTCAATTGGCATAAAAAAAGTTGTATAAGGCCTAAGAGAGGCAAAAAAAAAAAAATATCAAAAGAGTAATAACAACTCAAAAACACAAAATCAAATGCTCCCCTTAATGAATGCACATTTTTCATTTGTGCAAGAATTTTCTTTGATTTGGTGCAAAATTTTCATTTCCTCCATTTTTCATTCATTTCTCCCCTTTTGGCAATGCAAACATCAAGGACAAAACATTATGTAATGCCTGAACATACAATCCTAATGAGGTTTCATAAGTATACCACAAAGTATTTGCAAAAGCTAGAAACGTCAAAAAGATATGGAAAGTAGAAGATGAAGCTCACAAATACACAAACACTCAAAAATAAATAGTGACATATGAACATGAAGTTGTACAAGCTAAACCAAAGAATTAGTTGGCACATTTAATTTCACATAGCTGAATCATGTTTAAAGCGATCACAATATAAGCATCCACTCTTACCGAGGCAATACAAGCATTAAAAACTAGCCAAATTGAGCCAACTTCAATCTCAAACTAGACAAACAAGTATTCATGACAGTAGATTTTGCAAACGCTTAAATATAAAACCAAGACTTAGTTAGATGAAGTGATTTAAGACAAAATTGAGCAATTAGATATATTTCTTTCATTTTTATTCTCAAGTTGCCTTTTATCTAAGTAAAGTATCATACGATTAGATACGGCAAATACCTTGAGGCTTAAAGACAACCGTATTAGATTACATTTTAGCAGAAGATACTTGATTTCACAAGATTATTCATATTTTCACGAGGAATCATTTTTTCACATGATCAAGTCAAGTAGTGTCTTTACGATACAAGGAATACATGTTCCTTTATGGTTCTATAATGAGCTAAACATTTGACAAAGACAGAAAATATAGTGCAATATTCCCCAATTCACTAACTTGAGCCAAGAAGCCTAGAGCAAGATATTCATCAAACTAACCTTAACACAAGTATTGACTAAGCCAAAGCAATTACGAATATGGTGATCAAGAATATATTATTTTATAGTCTACATGATTCATAAAATTGTCAAATTTCATTTTAAGAAAAGATAGCTTACTTGAAATATTTCATATCAAAGCATCAAGAGGAGCCTAGGATTAAAAGCTTGCTCTGCACAACTACTCAACTTAGTCCAAATCCAAGTCTAGCAATCGAAAATACTAAAGACATACAAGTCAAAGCTTAACTACTATGATTATCTTACATAATGTGATGCAATGCAAATACAATAAAAGTAAGATAGAGTATATACAAATGTAACTCCCCTCACACAATGTCATATGTATGGCACACACACCAAGCTCTCTCCTTAAATCGGCAAATCTAGTAGCATCTAGAGGCTTGGTGAAGATATCGGCTAGCTGATGTTGTGTATCAATGTATTTCAAGTCTATATCCCCTTCTCATTATGGTTTCTTAGAAAGTGAAATCTCACATCTATGTGTTTGGTTCTGGAGTGCTGGACTAGATTATTGGCTAAGCTTATGGCACTAGTGTTGTCATACAAAAGTGGCACACTCTTGAAATCTAACCCAAAGTCCGTCAAGGTAGCAACCATGTACAAAATCTGTGAACAACAGCTAGCGATAGTAACATATTTAGCTTCAGCAGTAGACTACAAAATGTTAGACTGCTCGTAAGAAGACCAACACATAAAAGAAGTACCAAAGAAATGACACGTTCCAAAAGTACTCTTCCTGTCAATTCTACACCTAGCAAAATTTGCATAGGTAAAACCTCGAAGAGTAAGTGAAGAAGAAGTAGAAAACCAGAGTCCATACTCAAGAGTGTGCTTGAGGTACTTTAGAATGTGTTTCAAACGTCCTCGGTGAAGCTTGGAAGCACGTGCAGAGGCAGATGGCCAAGCGGATGTCCGGTCTTATTGCTGTCAGGTACAGGAAGGAGCCAATCATGCTCCTGAACTCCCGTTGGTCCACCTCTTCACCATTTTCATCCAAATCAAGCATAGTCAAGGTAGCCATCGGTGTCGCCAAGGGCTTCACGTCACTCATGTCGAACTTTTTCAGTAGATCCTTAGTGTACTTCATCTGGTGGACGAATGTACCCTGCTTGCATTGCTTAATTTGAAGTCCAAGGAAGAAGTTGAGCTCACCCATCATCGATATCTCGAACTCACTTCTCATAGTTTCTGCAAACTTGGCCACAAGTACATGAGAAGAGTCACCAAAAATGATATTATACATATAGATCTGAACAAATACGAAATCTTTATCATGCTTGAGAGTGAATAAAGTTTTATTAAACAACCCCATGACATACCCGTGCTCTAATAAGAAAGACCTAAGCCTATCATACCGAGCTCTAGGTGTTTGCTTAAGCCCATGCAAAGCTTTCTAAAGCTTGTACACTCTATATGGGTATTTGGTGTGTTCAAAGCCTAGGGGTTGCTTGATATAGACCTCTTCCTGTATGAAATCATTTAGGAACGCACTCTTGGCATCCATTTAATATAGCTTGAAATCCTAGGATGCCACAAAAGCAAGAAGGATCCTAATGGATTTGAGCTTAGCTACTAGTGCAAAGGTCTCTCCAAAGTTTATCCCCTTTATTTGAGTGAAACACTGAGTCACTAGCATAGCCTTGTTTCTCACTACAGACCTATCCTCCCCCTGTTTGTTTTTGAAAACCCATTTTGTGCCTATAGTGTGAATATTAGGAGGTGGCTCTATAAGGACCCAAACTTTATTTCTCTCAAAGTTTTCTAACTCGTCATGCATGACATTGACTCAATTTGAATCAGATAAATCATGTATAACATCATGGGGCTCAAAATAAACAACGAATGCAGATCTGTAAAATGAGCATGAGAAGCGGACTTGGACCTAGTTACCCTCTCATCGAGATCTTTGATAATCATGTGTGGGGGATGTAGCCGCTGAATGTGTTGAGGGGCCTCACGCCGTGACATAACCTCCCCCTCAAACACCGCTGGTGTGGGCTCGAGAGTAACTGAAGTGGATGTAGAGGTTGTAGGACTCCTTGCTGGAGTAGAAACAGGAGCCAGCTCTGGAGCAAGTGTGGTCGAGGGAAATAGTGGATCATCCTCGTCATCACCGAGAGCTGGAAGGTTACCATCTACAAAGATGCTCTCACTCATCTCCTGATCTCCTGCACACTTAAAGGTAGAACTAGCACATGAGGTTGTTTCATCAAAAGTCACATCACATGATTCCATGATGGTGTTAGTGTCAAGATTATAAACCATGTAAGCATGATTATGAAGAGAATACCCAAGAAAATATCATCGGAAGAACGCGGATCGAACTTGTCGAGATTGCCACGCTTTAAGATGAAGCACTGACAACCGAAAACTCTCAAATATGAAACCTTTGGCTTCCTCCCAAAGCGTAGCTCATAAGAGGTTAAATTCAAGATCGAGCACAAGAAAATCCAATTTGAGATGTAGCACGCTATGCTAATGGCTTCAACCCAAAACTTCATAGGAGTCCTATACTCATCGAGAATTGTCCTGACCATCTCCACCAAAGTTCTGTTCTTTCTTTCAACCATGCTATTCTGTTAAGGAATGTGTGAGGCAGAAAATTGATGCTCAATGCCATGTTCAAGACAGAAAGCATCAAAGAGATAGTTCTTGAACTCGGTGCCATTATCACTGCGAATTGCTTTCAATGCACCTGAGAGTTCTTTGAACAACCTTGATGAGGACATCACTCTTTCGGATACACACACACCGAGTATTCCTCCAACAATAGGTCCATTGACACGAGCTCGTGCACGTCAACTAAATCATGAGGTGAGCTTGTTCCTTAGTGTTCCTTTATATTTTGATAAGGATGGGATGCTACTGAATAATTGTGATGTTTTGTTACTTAGAAACACGGGAGAAGACCAGCAAGAGCGCCCAAGTCAAGGTGAAGGTCCAATCAAGTTCGAGTCCGTTTCGGAGTCCAGGACCATACTGCACTAAAATCGTCGCCCAGGACGCATACAGACTCCGTTTTCGACGTTCTACACATGGTTGGAAAGCTAAGGAGATAGAATTTCCAACAGGACTGGTCCCATATCCAAATTCTTTATGAGTCAACAGGAATATTCAAAACAAGTGGACGTCTAGAATCTGTCAGGGTACTGCACCACCATCTTTTGGGCCGTGTAACGTGTTGGAGTCCATTAGGGACGCATCCAGGGGTCCTTGGCCGACCCTAGTCTCTTATATACAGTAGTCACCGCCCCAATTAGGGTTGGGTTTTGCTTAGATATTAATCTACACACAGATTGTGAGAATTTCGCTCTTGTTCCGGACCGACTAGGCCGCCGTAAGTGTTTGTGGAACCCCAACTTCGAGTGCTTGAATTCTATTCGCAATATTTCAGATTGCATCTTCTACATTCTTGCTTGTGTTCTCGGTACGCTTGCAGGGATTGAGCCTTCTTGGCGAGGTCAACCGCGCGACACGGTTGATAACCAACGGAGCTGTGGTGTAGTGATTGCAAGGGAGACGATCTGTTCGGGTCGAAGCCTTTGGATCATCAACGTCGAGTTCTCCACCTACCGACTTATCGCTACCTATCGAAAGATCAGACCTACAATCCCATCAACTGGTATCAGATTTTCAGGTTGCCTGTTAGGTAATTTCGTTTTCCCCTTTAGATTAGTCTGTTTTTCATTACCTAGAGTCCAGAAAAAAGCCAAAAAAATTCTGTCAATTTCCGCTGCCCTAGAACCCTTTGTGCCTTTGCAATTTTTGTTTTCAGTTGCGCGTTGTTGAGTTTGTGTCCGTGGTCGAGTCTTGTTGCTGGTTTTAGAGTCGTGTTCTTGGTCATTAGTCAACGCTCCGTGCTGTGTTGATCACGCCGCTATCCCATCGCCACCATCCCCGCCAACAAGTCGAGCCACCACATTACTCGATTTGCCACCGCGAGCCGCCTTGTGTTACTTTCCACCACGTCAACCCTAGATAGGTCGCAAGCCGCCTTGTATCAATTGCCCTGCCACCGCTGCCCTCCTTGTTCATCTCGCGATCCTATTGCTTGCAATACCTTAAAGAGGCCAATTTCTGCAAGAGGTGCTTTGAAAAAAACACTAACTTGACAGGAGTTCAGTAAAATGGCCATAACTTTCTCATAATATTAATCACAACGATCGCGATGATCCTTATTCTAAGATTAAGTTTTCAATGCCTCCTTTTGATGGTGCATATGATGCTGATGCTTATTTGAATTGAGAAATGACGGTTGATCAAAAGTATAGTTCTCATATGGTTCCTGAAATGCATAGAGTTAGACTAGCCACTTGTGAGTTCACGAATTATGCTATTATTTGGCGGAATGGTTTAGTTTCTAGTAGCTTAGAACCTGAATCATGGCCTAGACTAAAGCGTGCCATGCACAATAGATTTATTCCTCCCGATTATACACGTGAATTGAAAAAGAAATTGCAGCGCTTAAATCAAGGTTCTAAATCTGTGCATGATTACTATCAAGAGCTTCAAATTGCTATGCTTTGTTGTAGTATACAAGAGGATGATGAGGATACCATGATTCGTTTTTACTCCAGTTTGAGACGTGAAATTCAGGACCTTGTTGATTATAAAGATTACAATACTACCAATAGGTTGTTCCATTTTGCTATCTTGGTAGAAAAAGAACTGCAGGGTCGACAACAGGTGCAGAAATTGCGGAATAATTTTGGAAGTACATCTACTTCACGAGTACCACCGGGACAAGCAACAACATTCCCTTCTACATCTACACGATCTGCTGCCTCCTCCTCCAACACTCGGGCGCGTTCAGCAGGGGCACCACAACCATCACGTGAGGTGAGCAAATCTACTGTTTCGCAGGATCCAATACCAAGCTCTTCTTCAAGTGCAGCTACCACGGGTCGTACAACGGGCATTGTGTGCCGTCGCTGCCAAGGTATTGGCCATGTCATGAAGGATTGCCCAAGCCAGCGAGCATACTCCACAACAACAGATGGTGGATATGTTAGTCATAGTGATGTCGAGGAAGAATATGCATTTGAAGCTAATCTTGCAGCCGATCATGACATGGATAGTGAGGGGGAGGAGATTAGTGGTACCGCTGCCACGGAGAGTTATGCAGCACGCACCTTCATTGTGAAGCGAGTTTTGAGTTCTCAAATGGGGCAAGCAGAGCAGCTACAATGCTATAATCTATTCCAGACATTCCTCATTGTCAAAGATGCACGTGTTCGTACCATAATTGTTGGCGGGAGTTGCAACAACCTCTTGAGCTCCGATCTTGTGAAGAATCTTTCCTTGCCAACACGTGCACATCCTCATCTATACTACATTTAGTGGTTCAATAACAGCGGTAAGGTTAATGTAACACAATCTGCGAGAGTACATTTTTCTATTGGTTCCTACCATGACTATGCTGATTTTGATGTAGTGCCTATGCAAGCATGTTCACTTTTGTTAGGCCATCCTTGGGAATTTGATACCAATGCTACACACCGTGGTAGAAGTAATAAATACTCTCTCATGCACAAGGGAAAGAAAATCTCTTTGCTTCCTTTGACACCTGCTGAAATTGTGCAATGTAATAAAGCGCTAGCTGAAAAAGAAAAGAAAGAACGTGTTTTGGAATCTGAAAATCAGCAAGTAGCTCAATCTGTTTTCCCACCTAAGAAAGAGAAGAACACACCTAGGTTCGAAGGCATTAAGTTAAAGGGTGGTGTTATGCTTGCTACTAAATCTGACCTTGCTGAAATTCAAGATAATGATACTTTGTGCTATGCTTTGTATGCAAAGAGGTTTTATTTTCAATTGATGATATACCTAGCTCTTTGCCTGTTGCTGTCACTAACCTTTTGCAGGAGTATAAGGATATCTTTCCAGCTGAGATACCCCCGGGGCTGCCACCATTGAGAGGGATAGAGCACCAAATAGATTTGATCCCGGGAGCGACTTTGCCAAACCGCGCTGCATATAGGACCAATCCAGAGGAGACTAAGGAAATTCAGCGATAAGTCTAAGACCTTTTGGACCGTGGGTACGTACGAGAGAGCCTTAGTCCTTGTGCTGTTCCTGTTCTTTTGGTTCCTAAGAAAGATGGCACATGGCGCATGTGTGTTGATTATAGAGCCATTAATAATATCACAATAAGGTATCGTTACTCTATTCCTAGGCTAGATGATATGCTTGATGAGTTGAGTGGTTCTATTATTTTCACGAAGATTGACTTGCGTAGTGGTTACCACCAAATAAGAATGAAATTGGGAGATGAATGGAAAACTGCTTTCAAAACTAAGTTCGGTCTATATGAGTGGTTAGTGATGCCTTTTGGTTTAACTAATGCACCTAGCACTTTCATGAGATTGATGAATGAGGTTTTACGTACTTTCATAGGAAGATTTGTGGTGGTGTACTTTGATGATATTTTGATCTATAGCAAGTCACATGAAGAACACATTGATCATCTACGTGCTGTTTTTACTGCTTTGAGAGAGGCACGTTTGTTTGCTAACCTTGATAAGTGCACCTTTTGCACGAATAGAGTTGCTTTTCTTGGCTATGTTGTTACTCCACAGGGAATTGAAGTGGATGAAGCTAAAATTGAAGCCATCAAGAGCTGGCCGACCCCTGGGACTATCACACAGGTGAGAAGCTTTCATGGCCTTGCAGGGTTCTATCGGCGTTTTGTGAGAGATTTCAGCACCATTGCTGCCCCACTCAATGAGTTGACAAAGAAGGGCGTTCCGTTCCAATGGGGGCTAGCACAAGAACAAGCTTTTAATACGCTGAAAGAGAAGCTTACGCATGCACCTCTACTCCAACTTTCGGACTTTGGTAAGACTTTTGAGTTAGAATGTGATGCTAGCGGTATTGGAATTGGAGGAGTGCTACTACAAGGAGGTAAACCCGTTGCTTATTTTAGTGAGAAATTGAATGGGCCATCTCTGAATTAGTCAACTTATGATAAGGAGTTGTATGCTTTAGTGCGAGTTTTAGAAACATGGCAACATTATCTTTGGCCCAAGGAGTTTATTATTCATTCTGATCATGAAGCTTTGAAACATATTAGAAACCAAGCCAAACTGAACAAACATCATGCTAAATGGGTTGAATTTATAGAGTCATTTCCTTATATTATTAAACACAAGAAAGGTAAAGACAATGTCATTGCAGATGCGTTATCTAGACGTTATACCATGCTGTCCCAACTCGATCATAAGATTTTTGTTTTAGAAACAATTAAAGGATTATATGCTACTAATTTGGACTTTAAAGATGCTTTTGAACATTGTAAAGAAGGAAGAACTTGGAATAAATATGTGCTGAATGATGGATTGCTATACCGTGCTAACTGGCTATGCATCCCAGCTAGCTCTATTCGCCTATTGTTCTTGCAGGAAGCGCATGGATGTGGTTTGATGGGACATTTTGGAGTGAAGAAGACCGAGGATGTACTGGCTGCTCACTTCTTTTGGCCTAAGATGAGGCTCGACGTCGAGCGCTACGTGCCACGCTGCACTACTTGCAATAAAACTAAGTCTCGCTTGAACCCACATGGACTTTATATGCCTCTTCCTGTTCCTAGTGTGCCTTGGGAGGATATTTCTATGGATTTTGTTTTAGGATTGCCTAGGACCAAGAGGGGGAGGGATAGTATATTTGTCGTTGTGGATCGTTTTTCAAAAATGGCATATTTTATACCTTGTCACAAGAGCGATGATGCTACACACATAGCTGATTTGTTTTTTAGGGAAATCATTCGCTTGCATGGAGTGCCTAACACCATTGTTTCGGATCATGATGCTAAATTTTTGAGCCACTTTTGGAGGTTACTTTGGAATAAACTTGGGACAAAGCTGCTGTTTTCGACGACATATCACCCTCAAACCGACGGACAAACGGAGGTTGTGAACCACACATTATCCACCATGTTGCGGGTTATTTTGAAGAAAAAATTGAGGATGTGGGAAGAGTGTCTACCCCATATTGAGTTCGCTTACAACAGATCAGTTCACTCCACCAGCAAGGTAAGTCCGTTTCAGGTAGTGTATGGTTTTAATCCCCGTGCCCCTATTGATTTATTGCCTTTACCAACATCCGAGAAATTGAATCTTGATGCTAAGACACGTGCTAATTTGATTCTGAAAATGCATGAGTTGACTAAGGAAAATATTGAAAAGATGAATGAGAAGTATAGAACTTATGGTAGCCAAGGTCGGAAACATATTACTTTTGAAATTGGTGATCTTGTGTGGTTACATTTGCGCAAAGATAGGTTTCCTGATTTGAGAAAGTCTAAATTGCTGCCTCGAGCTGATGGTCCTTTTAAAATTGTGGAAAAGATCAATGATAATGCATATAAGCTTGAGTTGCCTGCAGATTATGGGGTTAGTCTCATATTTAACATTTCAGATTTGAAGCCTTACTTGGGAGAAGAAGATGACATTGCGTCGAGGACGACTCCAATTCAAGAGGGGGAGGATGATGAGGACATCACTCTTTCAGATATACACACACACCGAGTATTCCTCCAACAATAGGTCCATTGACACGAGCTCGTGCACGTCAACTAAATCATGAGGTGAGCTCGTTCCTTAGTATTCCTTTATATTTTGATAAGGATGGGATGCTACTGAATAATTGTGATGTTTTGTTACTTAGGAATACGGGAGAAGACTAGCAAGGGCGCCCAAGTCAAGGTGGAGGTCCAATCAAGTTCGAGTCCGTTTCGGAGCCCAGGACCATACTACACTAAAATCGTCACCCAGGACGCATACGGACTCCTTTGACGTTCTACACATGGTTGGAAAGCTAAGGAGATAGGCTTTCCAACGGGACTGGTCCCATGTCCAAACTCTTTATGAATCAACAGTAATCGTTGAAACAAGTGGATGTCCAGAATCTGTCAGGGTGCTGCGCCACCATCTTTTGGGCCGTTGGGCCGTGTAACGTGTTGGAGTCCATTAGGGACACGTCCAGGGGTCCTTAGCCGACCCTAGTCTCTTATATACAGTAGCCGTTGCCCCAATTAGGGTTGGGTTTTGCTTAGATATTGATCTACACACAGATTGTGAGATTTTCGCTCTTGTTCCGGACCGACTAGGCCGCCGTAAGTGTTTGTGGAACCCCAACTTCGAGTGCTTGAATTCTATTCGCAATATTTCAGATTGCATCTTCTACGTTCTTGCTTGTGTTCTCGGTACGCTTGCAGAGATTGAGCCTTCTTGGCGAGGTCAACTGTGTGACACGGTTGATAACCAACGGAGCTGTGGTGTAGTGATTGCAAGGGAGACGATCTGTTCGGGTCGAAGCCTTTGGATCATCAACATCGAGTTCTCCACCTACCGACTTATCGCTACCTATCGGAAGATCAGGCTTGCTTCAATGTGATAGAATGCCCTATCTGCTCTACCTCAATCCTAAGGTAATACGAGAGAAGACCAAGATCACTCATATCAAACTCTTTCATCATTTGTTGTTTGAAGCCTTTTATCTCAGCAGTGCTAGTACCTGTGACGATCAGATCGTCGACATAAACTCCCACAATTAGAGTCTCTGTCCCTTTGCATCTTTTGTACACAGCATGCTCCTGTGGGCATTTATCAAAGCCAAGATTTATCAAACACCTGTCCAGACGAGCATTCCATGCTCTCGGCACTTGACGCAGACCATAAAGTGCCTTGCTAAGTCTGTATACCTTATTTTCATGGCCTTCTTTCACAAAACCCTTTGGTTGGTTGACATACACTTCTTCTTGTAGATCACCATTGAGAAAAGCTGATTTCACATCAAGATGATGAACCTCCCATCTTTGCTGTGCAGCAAGAGCAAGTATCAATCTCACGGTTTCCATTCTTGTCACTGGAGCAAATACCTCATCAAAATCGATCCCCTTCTGCTGCACATAGCCTTTCGCCACAAGTCTTGCTTTGTACTTGGCAATCTTACCATCAGGATCCTTTTTGAGCTTGTATACCCACTTGACTCCAATGGGTTTATGTCCCGGAGGCAGCTCGGTTAGAGTCCAAGTCTGGTTCTTCTCAATAGTGTCAAGTTCTTGCTGCATTGCCACAAGCCATTCATTCTCCTGTGCAGCTTCATGGTAATTAGCTGGCTCGTCTGCAGCTAACATCAACTGCTCTGGGTCGAGCTCATTCTCTTGTGAGTTTTCATAAAACCCAACGAGAGATCTGAAACCCCGAACTGGTGTGTTATCATAAGTGGAAGAGTCTGGTGCACCACTGCTCTCTAGGCCGCTCTCTGCTGTTTGAGGCATGTCTACCACTGTGTCTTGCGGCAGCGCCATGGTAGCACCAAAAGGGGTTGTGGTCGCTGCCACTGTGACCCCGTCGACCTGTTCTCCTTCGCCAGGCTGCTGCATGGCGCCTCCCGGCTGCGGCACTGTAGCATCGTGCTGCACCGATTCACCTACATTTTCTGTAACAGTGAAAGTGACCCATGCTTGTGGATCATTATTAGATAGTTCAGCCCACTCCCAATTCTTGCTTTCTTCAAAAATCACATCCCTACTAACATGTAGCGTGCCTGTACAAGGATCAAACATTCGATATGCTTTGCTTCCTTCCACTACTCCCAAATGAATCATAGACACACTCCTATCATCAAGTTTCTTGAGATGGGTAGTAGGCACCTTTACATGACCGATACAGCCAAATATCTTCAAATGATCCACTCGTGGCTTCCTTTTAGACCATGCTTCATATGGTGTGATGCCAGCTACTGCCTTGGTGGGTACACGATTCAGAATGTACACCGCGTGACACACTGCTTCTCCCCAAAATTTTCCGGGCATCATCTTGCTCTTTAACAGACTACGTGCT
This sequence comes from Phragmites australis, assembly GCF_958298935.1. Classification (NCBI taxonomy): domain Eukaryota; kingdom Viridiplantae; phylum Streptophyta; class Magnoliopsida; order Poales; family Poaceae; genus Phragmites; species Phragmites australis. The sequence continues at coordinate 11,316,330 of NC_084936.1, read as the reverse complement.
GTACTCATCACCGTACGGTTTCTTCTCTCCACCACTCCATTCTGCTGAGGAGTATAAGGAGCTGTGAAATGCCTTCCAATACCATGTGTGTCACACAAGTCAGCAAACTCATGAGAGCGGAATTCGCCCCCCACGATCAGTTTGCAAAATTTTGATCTCGTGTTCCGACTGGTTTTCCACCATCACCTTGAATTTCTTTATTGCAGCATATGCTTCACTCTTTGCCTTGATCACATATACCCACGTCATCCGGCTAAAATCATCAACAAGAAGAAAGAAGTACTTGTTTCCAGCTTGTTTGAGGTGTAATCGGCCCACATAAATCAGCATGTATAAGTTGCAGGGGATGCTCTGCTCTGTAGCTTGCTTGTGGAGGGACAAGGATTCTTGCTTGCTTAGCAACCAAACAACCTTCACACAGTTGTATGGGATGATCTATTCTTGGAAGCCCCACAGCCATTTCTTTCTCTGACATGAGCTTAAGTGCATGAAAATTCAGATGGCCCAACCTGGCATGCCACAGCCAAGCCGGTTCGTCGAGACTTGCCGCCAAACAAATGGGGTTGCAAGTCTCCAATAATATCTTGTATAGCCGGTTGTGAGACATCTTAACTTTCATCAATAGCTTCTCATTCCTGTCATATACCCACAAGAATGCACCATGCATAACAACTTTGCTGCCTTCTTCAGCTAGCTGCCCTAGATTGATAATATTGCTGCATAAATCTGGTATAAAGTATACCTCAGTGAGTAAACGTTGTTCACCATTCTTGCACTGCAGCAATATGGAACCATTCCCCTTGATCTAGACAGTGGATCCATCACAAAATCGCACCTGACCAAAAATCTTCTCATCAAGCTCCTTGAACATGGACCTCTGTCCAGTCATATGATTACTAGCTCCATTGTCCAAGTACCAAATATTGGTGTCCACCTGCACTTCTCCGACAGTTCGCAAGTTAGGAATAAAATTTTCTTCATTTAGCATTACCATCTTGGGTGCCTCTTCCTGACACACGGCTAGCAGTAGTGCTGGCTCATCATCCTGCACACGTGTGAGGTTTGCCTCCTCATCACGACGTGGTTTGCGGCATTCCGCGGTGAAGTGCCCGTAGATGCCGCAGTTGTAGCATTTCTTCTTGCTTTTGTCTTTGGCACCCGTGTTGGTACCATCACCTTCCTAGCGGGATGTACTCTCATAGCCACGGCCACCTCTGCTGCGGCCACGCCCTCTGCCGCGTGCTCTGCCACGCCCATGGCCTTCATTGCTGCTGCTACGGCCACTGGAGCCCGATGCGCCATTGTTGCCACTCTTCTTGGCGCGTGCTTGCCACTCAGCGTGAGTGAGCAGGAGGTGGTCGCCTTCATCGCGGCCACGGTGGATGCGAATCTTCTCCTCATGTGTCTTGAGTCGCCCGATAGCTTCCTTGAGAGACATGTTGTCAATGTCCCCAAACTGCTCGATTGTTGAGACAATCGGCAAGAACTTTTCAGGCATTGCACGGAGGAGCTTTTTCACAACACAAGCCTCATCCATCTGGGCACCAAGTGTTTGCACCTTGTTGACAATGGACGTCAACTTTGATGCAAACTCATTAATTGTATCTGTTTCTTCATGCGCAGCAACTCGAATTTTGTCTTGAGATTTTGCACCTTTGCGCTCTTCACACGGTCGGCGCCCAAATGCATCGTCTTCAATGTTTCCCATGCCGCTACCACCGTTTTCTTCTCGGCGATCAACAATAATGTCTCTTCTGGAATTCCTTGATAGATAGCAGCCAACGCCATCTTATCCTTTCGAACTTCCATGGCCGCTCCGGCCGCCGGCTCAATGGCATCCCAGACACCTTGAGCTTGCATGTAGACCTTCATCTTGATGGCCCTGTGGCATAGTTGCTCTTCGTGAGCATCGGGTACTGAAGTGACACGGAACCTTCCCTGCTCGTCACCGCCACTTGCAGTGACATCGCTTCCCCACCGAATGTACTTTGGCATGCACGGCTCTGGTACCACTTGTAAGTTATGAGCTCAGGATCTGCACGCACACACACAGTACAAACACACACAGTGCTTTGGTAGAAGAAGATGGGGAATTCTGGTTCTCTGTGTTTCTTACTTTATACTAAACAAGTTCCATCGACATGCTTATATACTAATTACCTAGACTCTTGTTCACACATGACTCCTTGACTTACTACTAGATATGTATTCACACATGACTTTTGAATACTTGTGCATCTAATTAACTACACAATGTAACTCCTCAGTTCTTGTACCGTGACATGCATGCATGCATGCATATGCACATATTTGACTCTTTGCTTAACACCAAAGTCTTAGATTATCATCAATAAAATCCACACCAGGCAACATCTCTAGGAAAAGACTGAAAAGCAGTAGAGACTCATAGGTAGGAGTGGTGAGAAGACTTATGTACACCAAGAAAGGGGCGGTACATGTCCTAGGTACACCGCTCCCACTCACGTCGCTCATCTCTTCTACGACAAAAGAAAAACCCAACCAAGTGACCCTTCCTCTGACACTAGGTCCAATGGTAAAGTATCTTAAGAGCTCGACTGCCAGTCACTCTGGGCTCTCTCATAGGGGCCCTCACCTTAGGTTGTGGATCTTTTTTGGTATGTGGCACATGTTTCTTCTTGATGGGTTGTGATGTGGGTTTCTTCTTGATGGGTGGTGGTGTAGCATCAACGTTGGACTTTTTGGCTTCTAGGTTAGTAGGTGTGGTGAACATAGTCTCACTCTCCCCATTGTAAGCTACCCTTTCAAAACCTAACCCAAGAGCCAAACCCGTCTTATCAGCACACATCTTGGTTTTGGTCAAGATCAAATTCATTTTCCCCTCGCCTTCTAAGCATCTCTCCACTAGAGAAAGGAGGTACTTATTCTTTGTCAAAAGCTTTTGAACTTATCCTCTAACCCAACTGAGCTTGTCATGAAAGACTATGCAGGTGGAACAATTCGGCTGCACATCCTTTGAACATCCAACACTCTCCAACCTAGATTCTAGCTCTTTAAGGTGCTTGTCTTTTAGTTCAACATCCTTTGCAAGCAAATGTAATTCTTGTAAGCACATAAGAGAGTAGACATAGACTCCTCCTCAAGGAGCTTCTTCTCGTTACTTTCAAGCCGACTGGCGACTTGAGCATACATATTCCGAAGCTCAGCAAGTTCAGCCATGACAATCAAATAACTCTCACACTCCTCAACATCGGGTCTAGACTTAAGCAATGCAAGTTTAGTAGACATAGACTCATACTTAGGCCTAAGATCCTTCAACTCAGACACAACTTCCGTAAGTAACTATCCTGGCAAACAAGAGCATCGTTTAAGGTATCATACCTTGGAAGGATCAACTCGGGGTTGTTGTCGTGGTCGTTGTCATCCGTCATGAAGCAGAGGCCGGTGAAGTCCTTGACCTTCTTCTTGCTCTTCACTTGTGGTTCCTCCTCCTTCGAGCTCTCCTCCTCACTTGAAGAGGTGTTGATGTCATTGAGAGCTGCCATGAATTCACTAGAAGCTACCTTGGTAACCTTCTTGGCCATATTATCGCGGTTTTTCTTGAAGAAGGGCTTCTTATTCTTCTTGTGCTTGTTGTAGTTATGGTCGCTGTCCTCCTTCTTCTTGAGCTTAGAGCACTCCGCCTTGAAGTGAGTGGTTTCACCACACTCAAAACAAGCGCGAGAGCCTCCTCACCTTTGGTCTTTTCTATTGTTATAGAAGCGAGTGAACTTCTTCACAATGAGCGCAATGTTCTCATAATCCAGTGCATCCACCTGCTCACTATGATAAAAACCAAGGAAGACAAAACAAATTCACTCTGTGAAGTGTTAGCACAAGAAAAACTGGCTCTAGCCTGATTGCCACCACTAGGTCCGGAAACCAACGCCATGTTCTGAGACAGGGGTTTTTGAGACCGATCCAAGCCGCTTTGGCTATCTTGGTGGATTTGAGCTTACTGAAGAGTTCATCACAAGTTAACATATTGTAACTTGGTGACTCTTCAATGCTCGAGATCTTAAGTCCCCATATGCTACGGTCAAGAGCATAGAGAAGCTTGATCGCTCTCTCGTGGTCAGAATAGGGCAAAATACCAGTGGATCTAAGGTTGCTAATAATTTCATCAAAATGAGCAAATATATCATCTAAAGACTCTAGGATTCTTTACGAACATCTAGTATTCCTAGTTGTACGTGCTCTGGCGCCTGGCCTTGATCTGGGTAGTGCCCTCACGAAAGACACTAAGAGTGGACCAGATATCGTGAGCAGTACGAAAGTGCTAAACTCTATCAAACTCATTACGACTCAAGCTAGTGAATAATATATTGCGAGCCTTGTTGTTGGCCTCATATTGTTCAATCTGGGCCAGAGAAGAATGAGCAACAAGAATCATATAGTTGGAGTCCACAATCTTTCATATTGCACTTCCTTGGCTTAGGAGATAAGCCTCCATGTGCACCTTCCAGTATGAAAAATCTCGACCATCGAAGAACGGAATTTTCTCACTTCTCTCCATTGTCGCCTAAGGATCACAAAGCTGGTTAAGGTCAACAAGTGATCAAACCAGCTCTGATTCTAATTGTAAGACCGAGAATAGTGACTAGATGGGGGAGGGGAGGTGGTGAATAGGCATCTTATAGATTTCTTGTGAAATAGATGGCCTACTCCTTGTTCATCCAACGCTCCTAAAAAATGCACAAATGAAAGCATAAACCTTAGAGAGACAAAGTGAGAAAGAAAGTTCCAAGGTAACATAACTCTATGGATGGAATATGAACAGTAGGTGCTCTATTCAAGACCATTCCATGTGTCTTTGTGCACAAAAGCTTGAAACTTGAATGAAGGACAAAGCAAAAAGACAGTTACCGAAAGAAGCAACTCTCTAAGTTGACGGAGATTCAAGACCCTCTCAAATACATGATTATATAAATATTTATGCTTCTAGCAACAAGAAGAACAACTTCCAAAGGATAAAAAATTGCATCTTAAAGGCAAAAATGAAAATCAACAAGAAAATCATAACCGAAAAAGGAAAACTTGCAAATTTGCAAGGGAACCAATAGAGAAAGGAAAACTTGCAAATTTGGAAGTGAACCAATAGAGAAAGGAAAACTTGCAAATTTTTAAGGGAACCAATAGAGAAAGACTAAAAGGAGAGGAATCATTACTCAAAGAGGTCATCCCTATTTTATGCGGATTGCAAGGATTTTTATCTTAAAAACTCTCACCTATTACATAGTCTAAGCACTCATCTTCATCTCTCTAAAACCCTAGAACTATGCTCTCAAATGAGTGGCATAAGGGGCTCAAGTGGCTGATTCGAACTTTTTCATAGCCCTACCCCTCTATTTATAGGCCTATAAAACTTGACCCCTAAGTTTACTAGGTTGTTACCAAAATACCTCTCTATTATAGTACACTTCTACCTACCAACTTGAGTGGCACAAAAGGTGGTCGTCAATGAACAGAATGATGGGTAGATAGAGCATCCGTGTGCTCATGCAGTGCTGGTGCAGATTGAGCCCTAGGGAGGAGCGGAAAGGGAACAAGGAAGGATGGCAACACTATACTGAGCTATGGAAGAGAGGGAGCTGTTGGCGGGGTTGAAGAAGACATGGTCATGGGTGGCGGCGACTCAACTGAGTGGCGCTTCACACTAAACTCCAAGCTATGGTCATCCTCTTGCCAAGATATGATGAGCATGGGTTAGAGTGTGAGAAGGCGAGATCAAGAGAGTTGGGGATGGTCAAGGAAGCTCACCAACCTAGGTAGCTCGGCAAGGGTGGGGGGGGGGTGATAGTGCAACATGCTATCAGAGACAAGATCACACAAGTGGTGGCTGGGTGGCAGCAGTGAACACCGAGGTGGGGGGCTGAGCTGATAACGGGGTTCCCTTGGTAAAATTTTTGAAGAGAGGAGCCGATTGAAGAGAGGAGAATGAGGGGATTAGATTTCATAGGGGAGGCAGAGAGGCTAGGGTTTCTAGACACGAGTTGCAATTCGGCTAATGGCTCTCAACATGAGAAATGAGTTTGAACTTAGCATCCATGAGGAGTACTTGCACAACAGAAGTAGCAGCTGAGGTGCAGGCTATTCGGATATTCATTGGGCCAAGCATCAGATACCTCTTCAGATATTCATCAGATGTATCTGATAATTTTATCGGATATCCGATATCCAACGGATACCAGACTCCCCATATATGGTTTCAATATCCAAGTTAGGTATCCGAGATCTGATCTGATATCCGATATTTATTTTGGATATTCGATATTGAGATCCAATTGGCATCTAAAATGGTTCGGGCGATCAGGCGGTAGGGAAAAATTTGGCCCTTTTTCACCCTTAGATGGGATCATGCAGAATCTTTGGTGCTTGGTCCTAGCAAATGGCTTTAGAGAGTTGAGCAACATTGGAGTTCCCTCTTCTTTTGTTAAATTGGTAAAAAAAATACCAAAATTGTTAAATTGGTTTTGTTAATATGTAGAAAGTTCCCAACCTGCCTTCATTCAACTGCAATCGATAGATGTAGCGGATACTGAATCCTGGCACTTAGCTACGGTGATTGCAGTTTTAGCATTAGCGGGGGAGCGACAAGCACTTGGAGTGGATCGTAAGTAGTCCTAGAGTATAATAGTGTTTTCTTACTCCTTGCTTTTTTCATTTTGGTTAACTCATCTTATTTTTCACGATCTGCTCCATTCGATCAAAAATACTTAGACGTTTTGGACACCACATGATTTCCAATATGTAACTTTAACCATTATTTTCTACTATAATATATTTATAAAATCCAATAAATTTATAAGTTATGAAATTATTTTTCGAGCCAAATATACACATACGATTTTCATGTTTCCAAACCAAGTATATTTTAAAAATTATTGATAGCCAAAGTTTAAAAAGTTTGATCAGATTTTATCTAATACGTAAGTATTTGTAACCGGAGAGAGTAGTAAGCCCTTCCAAAATCATGGATGCTACTGCCTAACATCATGATGAATATTTATTTGCATCGTTTCTTTAATTCTCATGCACATATTCTTCTTTTAGATGCTTGATCACCCCAAGGTTGGACAAGTGCTACGAGGGAGAAGAACGTGAAGGTCCAAGGCGACAGCTTTGAAAACAAGCTTAAAAACTTGCATTTATCTTCAAGAAAAATAAATTCAAAAGGTAAAGAAGGGAAGAAGACAAAACAAATTGTCTCTGATACTGGACAGATTGGTGTATTGTATCTAACATGTTAAAATGGTATTCATGGATGGATGTACTGTCATGCAAGCATAAGTTAGTGTGATTTCATTTGAATGCTTTTATGAATCAGATAATTCCAGTTTTGAGATTTCTATTATTTGTATGTTTGTTCATGCAATCTTTTTTCCCTGACTATTGAGTGGCACTAGCAACGACAGTTTTTAAACTTGGAAAAAAGTGGGAGTGCAGGACTTGCGGCACCATCTATATAGTATCTGTTGGAACCGAAGGTCCGGACAAGGAAAGCCTTCACTCCAAGGGAAAGCCGAAGGCTCCTAGGTGTGACCCGTGTTTAGAGGTAAATATTCTTGATTCATCTCTCGTCTCGGGTACAGTATGACCCTATTTATAGCCTGTACTCAACCACTCTACACTAGGGTTTACAGATTCACTCCCTCACCTACCACATTCTCGGCATATTCGGGGGCATTATGGTACAATTAAGTACATTTACATAATTACAACTCTGCCCTGTGCAGTTAAGTGGGCCTCGACGTCCTAGCGGTGCTCCTTGCTCGCGAAGCAGCATACCCAAAAAAAGACGCTCGGATGTGGATTTGAACCACTGAAGGATTTCAAGGGCAATGCCCCTTTTTGTCTGAATATTCGGTTAAGACCATTCCAAGGCTCCTTTTCGCCATGGTCTTCGGTCAATCTCATGGCTGCGCTGAAGGTTTCTCCCCAGCTTCCAACGAAGGTTCGCCACGAGCTTCGCTCCTGCCCTCCGGTACCATGAGTCGATCTTCGGCCTCCGGCCGAAGATACATTAGTACCTTCGCACCCTTCGGTCAGCGGAATCACCGGTTGACCTTCGGCTTTCGACCGAAGGTCTGTCGATGCCTTCGCCGACACGGGCGGCAGGAATCGCAGACGTACCTCTGGGCTTCGACCGAAGTTCCGTCTTGGCCTTCGCCCGCACAGATGGAGGATATGGGCCAACCTTCGGGCTTCGACCGAAGGTACGTCATAGTCTTTGCCTGTATTTTCTTAAACATCCCTGCAACACCCATGAGTGTTTAGGCACCGGTAGACTACGACTTGCCATATGAGGGGGGGGGGGGGAGACGGGAGATCATCCCTAAGGAATTGCAAACTAAACTGTTTTGGTGAAAGTGCAAAGAAAAAAATAGATGTTCATCTCTTTTATTTTTCTATAGACATAAGTATCTCTTTTTTAATCGTGTCTCTTTTTTGCAAATTCGAACAAGATTTTGACTGTGCATTACATAGACATAATATGTGTGTTGATCTTGTTGCATTGGGAGATGAAAATGTATGGAACAGATTTGTGATTTTGTTATCTCGTTTGCAGGCTATGCCTATTCGGGTTCATTAACGGGGCACGGGCATTCGTGTGGCCACTCTTGTGATGCAAATAAACCATTCATGTGACAAAATTTGAAACTATATTATTTTAATTTTTAGCTCCCATTGCAATGCATGTGCATGATACAAACTCATAAAATCTGAATTTAATTGATTGAGTGCTATATCCTAAAGGACTATAACCATCAATGTGTGTTGTCTTCTAATGTGTTGTTTTGTGATGGACGATGGTATCGATTTTAGAATATAACACCCAATTCGCGCACCTCGCACTATATGATAGTCAATCCATGTGTCTTTTATAATATAAAACTCACGCCATGAATTTCTTTGTTAGATAACATTGACCCTCTTTTTCTTCATTTTCATTTTCTTTTCACATAACTTGGACCGAAATGCCCCTGTCCAAGCTGCATAGGGCTTGACCAAGCACAACATAAGTACATCATAACACCTCTATTTCATGATTTCTTCATCTTCTTACTGCAGCAACAAATTGATTCCTAGCTTGTGGTTCATGGATTGAGGCCCAATTTCTATCTTAGCAAGAGCAACGATTGCTGATGTACGCGTAATTGCCAGGTCTGCTTGCAGCAGGGCAAGAACCCAAAATGTTCTTGTATTCGCTCAATGACAGCCCAACCACACCGACAACAGCCTGAGCAGACCAACAGATGTGTCATGCCATTTGCGGGCCACGAGGTCCCAACAGCGCCTTTGCGTGCTGGCTTCGGATAATGCGACTTTAGTGATTAATGTTAATATAGATAATGAGACTAATATTGTTTGCTAGCATGTAATGTTTAGTCATATAAATGCTATATGATGAACTCGATGTTCCAAACACCTTAAAAGCATAATAATCAAGGTTAAATAAAAGATTTAAGAAAGTATAATGACCTATTATTTAGACAAGGGATCATTGTGTTGACAGTTCAGTTGTGCAGAAGGTTTGTTTTCTTTGACTTCACTATGAAAAGGGGTTTGAGTTTTAGTAGCTTGATCTAGTCTAATCCAGTTACATAGTAGGTGGTACATACTAGGTTTGGCTAGCACTAATAGACCATAATGAAGACCCAAGCAATAGAGAAATAGAAGCCGAGACTGGAACATGAGAAAGTTTGGATGGGACAAGTCCCCTTGGAAACCCAATCACTGCATGATGCGGTTAGTGCACCACATGATACGACTATAGTGGGCTAATATTGCAAAAGTTATATCAGGCTTCAGAGGTGAAGTCACCACATGGTGCATGGTGCAATGGCACCGTATGATACAGTGAACAATGAGAGGGCGCATCATATGCCAGTTGCAGAGAGATTACAAGTAAAAAAGATCCAAGGTTAAGGACCTGTTTGGTAGGGATCCAGATCCAGATTTCTGCTATAGATCCATAAATCCAGATTGGAGCAAATCCAGAAGTGGAGATCCTGATTTCAGTGAGGGTTTTTGGTAGCAGGTTGGCTCCAAATCAAGGAATAAGGATGTTTGGGGTGAATTGTCATTATTGCCATTGGTTTTTCCAGCTGTACAGAACTATGATCGCATGAGCAGGGTTTTTCGCAAGTAACAGTACCATTTTTGAAGATTATTGTACTATTGTTCCTATACAAACTTGGAGGTTTGAAATGAACAAGTATTAATACAAAATAATTGTTACAGATCTTACATGTCCATCTAACAGTGCGTCCATTGAAGGTTTAATGCAACTAGTTCATTTGAAATCACATCGCAAAATATTACATGTCTTAATACAATACCACATATCCATGAATCACATAACAAACAAACTAGTTCCAAGTAAGCGCAATAGCGGTAGCCATCTCATCACAAAATGTATCCATGGAAATTATACTTAAATGCGAAGTTGTCCCATCGGATGCAACTTCAGAAATAACGTATTTTTTATACCTTTCTGGGATGGTTGATGCATAGTTTGGATCTCGATCACAATTATCGAAGTCCAAATCCTCACTCCCATGCTCACGAATGAAGTTGTGAAGCACCATAGCAGCAGCAACAATCATTTTTTGCTTTTGGATTGGATAGATTGGCATCTTGAATAGAATTTTCCACTTCATCTTCAATACTCCAAATGATCTCTTACATTACGCACAGATGAGTGAACTCGATTGAATTTTTCCTTTGGGCTACTTGGTTCCAAACCTCTATGAAACTCAGGTAAATGATACCTTTCACCCTTGTATGGGGATAGGTACACCGGGCAATTAGGATAGCCCACATCGATAACATAGTACTTGCCTAAATGATTGAAAACAAATTATTTGTTTCCATATAGTATTTAGTTGTCCAAGAAAATTTGGATTCACATAGATAAGAGTGTAATACCTAGTGGGGGATGTGGGAAGACATTTCGATCAACTTGAATTGCATGGAATAGCATACTTATGTCATGCATGGATCTCTGTTGACCCGTAGCCACATATGTGAAGCGCATGTCGAAGTCACATACCACAAGAACATTTTGAGTTGCTGTCCTAGATATTCCAATATACTTCACTTGCTCAACCGGTGGAAGTGATACACGTACGTGAGTCCCATCAAGAGCACCAATGCAATCCTTGAAGTAAGGATAAGCCCTCCGATAATGTCTAACCCTCTTATGGATAGTGGGAAAGTTAGGGTCTTTAGGTCTTAGATAATATTCCGCCATTACAATCACATAGTCAAGTACCTCATCAAACTTTCTACTAACCATTTCACTCGAATACTTGAACTGGTTTTGTGTACTCCTATTGGACTGACATCCACCCAATGTGTATAGAAACATAGCAAGTATCTTATAAGTGTAGGATAGTAGAAATCACATAGGATAAGCTACACCTTGTTAATTAGCCTAGACCGATTCCTACGGCACCAACGACTGCCTCCCTAGTCCATCGCTCCATTCCTAGCATGCAGGCACGATCTGTTACACGATAGACCTCTGCCTTGTGTATATGTACAAGCAAATGAGAAGGAATGAAGGTGTGTGATTGCTTCTTCATTCTCTACATGGTATCAGTCAAACCACGATCACCAACTTCCGCTGCCTCTCTTCCCCATGGCGTCAAGACCTGCCTCTGGTTCCTCCACTTCGAACCCCTCCAATCCATTTGCGCCATCTCTACCAGCCTCCTCCATCCTTATGATCAACATTCACTCTCATGTGCCGCTCACCCTCGACATGGCTAAATCCAATTTCTCCGCCTAGCACACCTTCTTTGACCTCGTGCTCAACAAGTTCGGGCTCACCAGCCACGTTGACTGCACACTCGACGCCCAGTTGGTGCGCCACGACCCCAAGTGGCTCCAGGCCGACTCCTGCATCGTCTCCTGGTTGTACTCCATGATCTCCAGGGAGATCCTCACCATGGTGATTCAGTCGAACGAGACGGCATACGGCGCATGGACGAAGATCACAGGTCTCTTTCTCAACAACTGCATGCAGCGTGCTGTCTACGCGTAGCAGGAGTTTCACAGTCTCTATCAAGGTGACCTGATGATCAATGAGTACTGCGGCCGGCTCAAGCAACTCGCGGACATGCATCGCAATGTCGGTTCACCGGTCACTGACCAGACCTTGGTGATCAACACTCTCCGAGGCCTCACCTCCAAGTTTAGTCAGGCCACCTCCATGCTCACATCCAAGGTGCCACCACCGAGCTTCCTCCACACCAGCTCCTATCTCCTGCAGGAAGAACAACAGATGATCCATACGACCAAGCTGGGGCCAACTCCACGGCACTTCTTGCAACTAGCTCAACCAACAATTCTCATGACCTGTTGCATCCTCGATGTCAACGCCTTCCACTCTAACCTCTGGCAGCAGCAATCGAAGAAAAAAAATGAAAGGCCAATAGATCGCCAGGCAACGGCTCAAGCACCAACACGACCCGGTATCCTGCTACTTCTACGGCACCACCAGCGCCTCTGCATTGGGCTCAATCGTATAATCCTTGGACTGGGGTTGTACATGCCTGGTCTCTACAACAATGGTGCGCCCAAGGACAGGGACTCCTGGGCCCACGTCCTGGAGTAGTGCCTCCACAGGCCATGGTGGCCTTTGCTGTCCAAGGAAGCCAAATCAACATGAATAACTTCATCGTACCTTCAGTGCCTCTGGCGCTGTTCTCCGCACTCCACGGCATGTCGACCAATGCACCAAACAATGGCGGTGGTGACTGATTCCTGGACACTGGAGCGACATCCCATATGGCTTCCAATCACGATACTACATCCTCCTTCTCTCGACCCACCACTCCTTCACATATCATCGTTGGCAATGGTGCCCCTTTACCCGTTCATTATACATGGCAGCTCTCCCTTCCTACTTCATCTTCACGACTGCACCTTAATAACATTTTGATTTCTCCTCAGTTAATCAAAAACTTGATTTTGGTGTGCACTCTTACTAAAGATAATTCTATATTTGTCGAATTTGACCCTTATGGTTTCTCGATCAAGGACCTTTGCACCTGGACGGTTCTGCTCCACTGTGATTCCACCAGTGATCTCTATCCACTTCGAGCACCCGCCACCAACATCGCTGGCCACAACAACTTCCATGCCACTCACAGCACCGAAATCTAGCATGCCCAGCTTGGTGACTCCGGCCATGCTCCTCTAAATCGCATTTTACATTCCTTTAAATACTCCTGTGAGAAATCCAACAACCATACGTGCCATGCCTGTCATCTTGGCAAACACGTACGGTTGCCCTTTCCCACCTCAAATAATGTTTCTTCACTGCCATTTCAATTATTGCATTGCGATGTATGGACCTCGCCGATAATAAGCAATTATGGGTTTAAGTTCTACTTAGTTGTTTTGGATGATTTCTCACACTTTGCATGGACCTTTCCTCTTCGGCACAAATCAGATGTCCTCGCCACTTTGATCTCGTTTCATGCTTTTGTTCGCACTTAGTTTCAGCTACCGATCTTGAGCTTGCAAACTGACAACAGACACGAGTTTGATAACGCTGCCCTGCGCGCCTTCCTCTCCATGCACGGGTTGTTCTTTGTCTCACCTGCCCTTATACATTGCCACAGAACAGCCGCACAGAGCGTGTTCTCCGCACGCTCAATGATAGTGTTCGTGCGCTTCTCTTCCACGCCGCTGTTCCACCCGCGTTTTGGTCCGATGCCCTCGCCATAGCCACTTACCTCCTCAATCGACGCCCATGTTGCACGTACTCACAGCTAACGCCGTATGCACTACTCTTTGGTTGTGCGCTGACTTACGACCACTTTAAGGTATTCGGCTGCTTGTGCTATCCCAGCACCGTTGCGACAGCTCCACATAAACTTTCCCCACGCTTAGCTGCTTGCATCTTCCTGGGCTACCCGGCAGACACTAAGGGTTACCGGTGTTTCAACCCAGAAACCTGACGCGTTCTCATTTCTCGTCATGTCTACTTCGATGAGACAATATTCCCTTTTAAGCAGGTCCCGGCGTCCCATGAAAACCCTAGCTCCTCGCCGCCAACACATATTCAGGACCTGCTCCTGGTGCCTGTTCATGTTCCGCAACATCCTCGCACACGCCGCACACTGGCTAACGATGATGTTGCGGTGATCACACCCTCCACGATCCAGCAGGCAACCATGACTCCGCCAACGCCTTTGAACCCGCATGCATCAGCAAGCACGCCCGCGCCAACACCACCATTGTTGTCTGCCGTCCATGAACCCATGCTCATATGCCCTTCACTGCATCCATCACTGCCCATCGCTTCTGTGCCTGTCGCATTGACGTGCGATGACTGCAACGGTCCGGTGTGTGAGGCTGCTACTGCACCAGCCCTCTGACGCGTGAAGTTATCATTGCATCGGACTGTCCGACGACCATGCCAATGACAACGACACCCGTGCCCAGCATCTCAATACTTGTACCTGCACCACATCCGATGCAAACGCGTGCACGTGACGGGATCTTCGTTCCCAAATGCCCCTACGCCCACGTTGCTACAACATCACCGCCGCCAGCTCCAACATCGGTTTGCACGGCCATGCGTGAACCATAGTGGATGGCTGCGATGCAGGAGGAGTTCGACGCCTTACAACGCAATGGGACGTGGACACTTGTTCACCGCCCATGCGGCATGAACGTCATCATGGGCAAGTGGCTCTTCCGCAACAAGCTTCACCTCGACGGATCGCTGGAACAACGCAAGGCCAGATGGGTCATTCACGGGTTTACATAATGCGCCGGCATCAACTTCCATCAAACTTTCTTACCTGTTGTCAAACCGGCCACAATCCGAATGGTGCTTCACCTGGCAGCATTGCAGAACTGGTCGGTGCATCAACTAGATGTTAAAAATGCCTTTTTGCATGGTGAGCTTGCCGAACGTGTCTATTGCCACCAACCCGCAGGCTTCATCGACTCTGAGCACCCGGACCATGTTCTAGAACTATACAGGAACTCAAAATCAAAGTAAATTTAAGTAAGTCTAATATAGTCTATGAGTTACCACAATCTCTATAAGATGTATATACTCCTTTCAACAATAACCTGCACTCAATACGTGCAAGCAATAATATTGAGGAAAATCCCCAAATAACAATTTGAATGAGTAAAGTGCAAGAAAGTAAATAGAGACAAGATTTATTCCTGAAGTTCGGCCACCTCACAAAGAAGTGCCTACGTCTCCATTGAGGAACTCACAAAGAGCCGGGTCTTTTTCAACCCTATCCTCACCCAAGGACCACAAAGATCAAGCTAGGGTTCTTACTCAATTCACGGGTAGTACAAACTTCCCGTGGCACTCCACAAAGATTGGGTGCTCTACGGGTGACATCTTGCCGTCTAGAAGCATGAAGCTTCAAGAGTAAAGAACGCAAATCACAGTTTGCTAAGAACTCAAAATGCTCAAAGGTTTGCTTATTGCTCTCTTACTCTAAATCTCACTCCCAAAACCCTAACTCTCCAATCTTGCAAAAATCAAGCACTAGAGGGGTTTGGGAGGGCTATTGAATGCTCTTGAGAGAGTTAGTTCACAAGCAGCTCAATAGCATTGAATGGAGGGGGTGAAGAGGTATTTATACCCTTCCCCCAAAAAACTAGCCGTTATTGTGCTTTTCAGATAGAGTCAGAGTATCCAAGTTCATCCGGAGACTCCGGGTAGCACAGAAACACACATACTTAACCTGTCAGAACTAGCCATTACACTGACTCAGAGTATCCGGGTTCACCCGGAGACTCCAGGTAACACTTGAGAAAAACGGCCAAAACACTAGTTCAGAGGATGCCCGGAAGGTCCGGAAGCATCAGGACCCGGAGACTCTGGACCAACTCAAAGACTCCGGCTTTAGCACCCATGGCAGACAGAGACCCTTTCTCGGAGTCTCACTCGGAGACTACAGGACACTAACAGCATCTAGAGTATCTGGGCTAACCCGGAGACTCAGGGCTCAAGCTTTGAAGTGATACAGAGACTCTCTCTCGGAGTCTCACTCGAAGACTCCGGAGCACTTAACAGAATCCGGAGTTTCCGGACTAACCCGGAGACTCCAGGCTCAGACAACTCTGCCCTTTTTCTCGGTGTCCGTGAGTGATTGTTGTTGGAGTAAGAGTTCATCTTGCCCAACAAGTACGGCAAGAGTTTCTTCCAAGGAGGATACTCAAGCTTGGAGATGAAGTTTAAGAGGAAGGAACACCACGAATGTATTGATGGTAGAAAAAATAGATCGATCTGGGAGGATTATCACAATGTGACTCGGTGTTTTTTCACCTCTGTGTGTTTCTGTCATCTAGCTCGTGTCGCTAGCCCAGGCGACCATGGCTCCTATTTATAGGGCCGTGTGTAGCTTGGCATACAAGTTATCGTAATGTACAAATTTATGGGATCTGACCGATTTACTGGGCCTTATCCCAGATAACTACTTTCTACCCTATCTGGGAGATAAATATCCATCGTAGTAATTATCGTGGTGCCTTCCCCCTGAAGGGGGTGAGCTGGTCACCAACTGCGGCCCGCACCGCACTGTGAGGAGTGTCAGGATAGCCTCCATTATGCTGGGGTGTCAGAGCGGTGTCCACCAGCCTAGGCATTTAATGCTGGTCATCTCCTTGTAGGCAAAGTATGACTGATGCTCCCCTTCTGGTAGATCTTTCCGGAGGCCTGATGACTCACCCTGTAGCTTCCGGGAAGTCGGCCCGAGCAGCTGGAGACGGGGGCCTCGGGAGGCATGGGTTCGGGGGGGGGGGGTGATGTCTTCAGGAAGTAGGACTCCTGAAGGCTGGGGCTTCAAGAGGCCGGGCTGGTTAAGCCAAAGGGCCATCGGGGGTCCTTAACAATGACCCCCAACAGTAGCCCCTCACGAAGGTGGCCAGCGGAGCGGTCGGGCCCGCGGTTCCTTTGGAGCAGGGCCTCCGGTGGTCCCTGGCTTGTG
Source organism: Phragmites australis (assembly GCF_958298935.1). Taxonomy (NCBI): domain Eukaryota; kingdom Viridiplantae; phylum Streptophyta; class Magnoliopsida; order Poales; family Poaceae; genus Phragmites; species Phragmites australis. The sequence goes on along the minus strand of NC_084936.1, from coordinate 11,299,330 downwards.
GTTGATGGCTCGTGGTCCAAGTATTGCTTGGCTTATCTTGGAAGGTTTGACCTGGGTGATTGGAACGATACGCTGGATGACATCGGCAACAGGGGGCATTGAATGCGCCCTAGTGAAAGGCACGATATTGCCCTGTCAGGCGAGCGTGGGACACGTGGCGTCTTGTCGTTGGGTGGTCATGGGGGTCGGTTCCGCTCCCCCATCTTTTTGGTCTGGTAGGCGAAAGGACTGGGTATGCGCCCGCTGCCTAGGGGGGCCAAGTTGCTCCTTATTTTTAGAAGGAGAGGGATTGCCCAGAGCAACCTTTTCACCAACTCCTCGTTCTCATTTTCCTTTTGTCTTTAGCGTCTTTTGCTTTGCTTGAGTTGTCCTTTGATCCCTGCTCTTCCTCTCTCTTGTAATCCAGTGCCTTTTGCCATCCTCCTATGGTTTGTATGGCTAGCTCGAGTACCCCAGGTGGGGCCAGAACTTGGGCGGTGAGTGAGATCACTGGAGTAGCCGCAGTGGGGGACCCTCAGGTGGCACTGATTTTCCCGTTGTTGATGGGGCTGTCTCCAGGGGTGGAGCTCCAGAGTGCCAGCAAAAGTCACCTCCAGCAAACCACCACGCTGGGGGCATTTGTCATCGGTGATGAGGAGCTCGACCAGATGGTTAGGGAGGGGAAGATTTCCTCCAGAGCCGTTGCTCAGCCTCCGCTGGGTGAGGAGGTTCCGAAGCCTCTGGCCCATGAGGTCGTGGTGTTTGAGGCCTTCTTCGAGGCGGGCCTGGGTTTTCCCTCGGTGCCGCTGCTCGAGGAGGTGCTCCACCTCTTCTACGTGGAGCTTCCGCAGCTCCACGCCAACGCCATTGCCCGCCTGGCCACCTTCGAGTGGGCCATGCAGGCGAAGGGGTGTGAAGGGAGGGCAGATTTCTTTGCGGCCCTCCACTTTGCCAGCTGCCAGCTGAAGCTGATCAAGGTTGAGAGGATGAAGAGGCCCCTTAGCTTCGGGAGTGTCAACTTCCAGATATGACCGCAATATCGCGATGCCTTCCCGGCGAAGGCTATTAATGGTCGGTGGTATACTAGCTGGTTGCAGCGGTGGTTCTACTACAATGTCGGCCTTGCATCGCCCCTTCGATCCACAAACCGGGATATTGCGTATGTTTTAGAGACGAAGATGGAGATTATAGATGACCAGTTCGCCTCACGGCTGGCCCTTCTCCGGAGGGTGGACGAAAAGGTGATCATGTGTGACCTCGTGGAGGAGTTCACCATGTTGCGTGTTAGTGCTGGTGAGTTCTCCTCGTACTTTGGTTTTGGATTTGCCGATGTGAGCCATCTTTTTCTTCCAGAGAGCTGCCTCCCGCTGGAGCACGCGGTGGAGATCGGGGAGGTGATCCTAAGCCCCTCTACTTACGTGGAGCTGGAGCGGCGGGTGGCCCTAGCATGGAGTTGGGAGCTGTACAACCGTGTCTGCTTTTATCTCAGAGTGGGGGTTTCGAAATGGCGGGATCCACCAGAGCCTAAGGCCGCTGGAAAACAAGCGCGTGCAGCCCCCAATTCGTGCGAGGACAATCCAGGTCCGGCATCCTTCTGTCTCTGAAGGCTTGCATCCCGATTCAATGACCGAGTCGTTAGAGGTGCCCCTGGTTCACAAGAAGCATCTGAGGCAGGTTGGGAGCGTGAGAGACTAGTCTAGAGGCGAGGGCCAGTTTGGCGGTGATGACCGGGGCAAGGGCCGGGTCTCCTCGAATATTGCGAGTCATGGCCAGAGCTGACGGAGAGGTGTGGCCTCCATGAAATATGATTTTGGTATCATCGGTTCGGACATCGAGGATGTTACGGGCCCTCCTGTAAGAGGTTCGGAGGAACTAGGTGGGGTGTGGTTTGCTTTGTTAGCCATATCCTGTTTCGGTGGTGCACCGGGATCTTGATTTTTTTTGTAGCAACCCTTGAGGTGGATACATCCTTGACTCCACCCCCCGAGGCCCTAGAGGCCCAGCAGGGATCTGGGACTCCTCCGGAGGGGTCTCTGAAGGACGTGGCTTCGTTTCTGCGGAGCCCCGAGCCAGCTGGTGATCTGTCCTTGGTGGCTGGTGCTGGAGACACCGTGTCCTCCACCGAGGCTCCCTTTGGAGCAGTCGAGGGGGGCCCTGGCCTCTGGGTCTTGACCCCGAATGACTTCGTGCTGTGTCCAGAGGCATTAAGGGCCTTTGCTGCAGCCTCCTCTCTTCTCCGGAGTGGAGAGGTCGAGCGATCATTGGCCCAACGTCCTTTGGAGGAACTGGAAGCGCGATTGGTAGCGGTGGCCCTTCAGGTTAGTAGTATTGGTTACGATTTCCAGGTCGGGTGTTGGGTTGTGAGTAGCTCATTCTGTCCTTTTCCTTCTTTTGCTGTGCATTGTAGCAAGTAATTTTGAGGAGGGCACTGGGAGGTGGGGGGCACTAGGCCTTTGCCGTGGCCCGTGATGAGGTTGAGGGCCTTCGCCAGGCCTTGGAAGAGGCCCAAAAGCGGGCGGAGTCTGCGGAGGGTCGTCTTCAAGAGGAGATGGTGCTTCGCGGGCGTGCGGAGGCTGAGGTGCGGACGGCTACCGAAGACCTCCAGGAGGTGAGGGAGTTTGCCGATGCGGTCAACGCATCCCGTGTGTCTGCCGAAGGAGACGTTGACACCCTTTAGGAGGTGGTGGGTAATATGCAGTGAGAGCTGGAGGAGGCTCGGGCATCGGAGGGGGCATTATGTTCGGAGTGCCAGCAATTAATGGTACTTGCGTCGGAGGTGGCCCGGACTACCTCTGATGCTTTGAGTGGCCTTGGGGTTCGATGCCCGCCACTACCCTCTGACTCGGAGGCATCGGTTATGCCGCTCTTCTGGCTTCGGTCTGTTGTGAAGGTCATGGTTAGAGCCGCAGAGGTCTATGCGAGGTCCATCTCCCGTGTGGCCGTTGCGCTTCAGCTAACCTTGCTGCACCAAGCAGGGGTTGATCCCCTCGAAGCACTAGAGCAGTAGGTGTTGGACTCCATGGTCGAGGGCTTTCGGCCAGAGGCACCTCTGACAGAGATTCGTAAAGCCCTGGAGAGCTTCCGCCGTGGTGTATGGGTGAAGCTTGGCCGGAGCGTGACATTGCGCTACATGGCCGGTTAGGGGACTTTGGGTGCCTTGGGGGCCCTTCACCTGGGTTCTTCGTTGGGAGGTCCGGCCCTTCATCCGGAGCCTATGGGCCCATTGCGGCCCTCAGGAGGATCTTTGTCTGGCGCTGTTGCCCCACCGGAGCCATGCGTGGATGCCCCAGAGGTGTAGCTCTGCCGCGGGCTGTCTTTTGTTTTCCTTTATTTCCTGAGAGGGGGTCAAGTTTTAGCATATTGACTACCCCCTTCTGCTTCATGTATATGATCTTTCCTTATTTTATGGAACCATGCCTATCTTCCTGTGGTTTGCCTGTGTTGTTTCTGGAATGTTTCCACCTTTGACTTTAACTGGAGTCTGATCTGCGTGTATAGGTATGGCAGCCCAAGGCCGGAGGAGGCCTCGTCCATATCTTGGATAGTGCCTCTGGGGAGGGATCGAGTGCATTCGGAGTGCTATTCCGTCCGTTCGACAACGGAGTCGTTTCGTTATGCCCCGCGCTTCCGAGGGGCGTATTGATCCGCAGGTGGCCACCGATGTCTTGGTCAAGGTCAAGCCGGAGGATCCCCTTGTGTCTACTCCGGATGTATAGGTTGTTGCAACGGATGACTGGTGTGCAGCCCGAACAGCCCGGGAGGTTGCTGGCTCACGCTTCCTACAATGCTTTGTCCTTCCCCAGGGTTCTGACGGAAGAGTGCTTTTGGAAATTCCTGAGCCTATCCTAGACGAGGTGAAGGTGGAGGAGGTACAGGCCACAGAGGCCTCGCCGGAGGGGTAGGAGGAGGAAGAGATAGACTTCTCAGCCTTTGACTTGTATCCTTTCCCGGCAGATCCTTCATCTTCCCGAGGCAGAGTCTCCATTTTTGGGCAGTAGCTCTTTTCGCGGAGGGGGCTCAAGTCGGCCTCCTGTGCACAGTTGCCGGGGATGACTCTCCAGGTCCCGCGGTGTTCCCGGGAGGCGTGGCGGTTGGGCACCCTCATCTTCCCATAGTGTTACAGGGAGGCGTAGCAGGCTAGCAAGTTTGTTGGGCATAGATTCGATGTACAACGGCTAGCTATATGCAAAAACTCTTTGTATGTTATGTATGTACAACTTGCGTTGTGTTAGCTTGTTGTTTCGTTTCTTTCTCTCTCTTTTTTTTCATGATTGATCGCATCGACACTTCACCTGTGCCCCTTATCCCAACCCCTTTGCATCGTGCGGTTGCTTAGTGGCCACAGGGTGCGAGATTCGAGGGGCATTGCATTGTAGTAGGTGGGAGTGGGGAGCTCAGAGTTTTAGGTTTTCAAGATATCTGAAGGGTCAGGTGATTTTGGCATGGAGACTTTTAGTCATACCGGTGCCGGGGGGTTATCCCTCTGCCATGTTAGGTTGGCCAGGCCTTAAAAATGACAAAGGGTGTTATGCCTGTCCGGTATGAAGGCACTACCTTCAAGATGCCAGAGCGGTATTTGCCTATAAGCCATTTTAGGTTTGCTGGGCCCAAAGGATGACGAATAGAATGCCTGTCCAGCACAGAGACTTAGGTCTTTAAGATGCTGAAGTGGTCTTTGCCTATCCTCCACGTAGGTTAGCTAGACCTTAAAGATGGCGGACGGAATGCCTGTCCAGCACGGAGGCTTATGCCTTCAAGATGCTGGAGCGGTCTTTGTCTGTTCGCCACGTAGGTTAGCGAAACCTTAAAGATGGTGGATGGAGTGCCTGTCCACCACGGAGGCTTATGCCTTCAAGATGCTGGAGCGGTCTTTTCCTATCCACCACGTAAGTTAGCGAGACCTTAAAGGTGGCGGACGGAATGCTTGTCCAGCACAGAGGCTTATGCCTTCAAGATGCTGGAGCGGTCTTTGCCTATCTGCCACGTAGGTTAGCGAGACCTTAAAGATGGCGGACAGAATGCCTGTCCAGCACGGAGACTTACGCCTTCAAGATGCTGGAGGGTCCTCGTGGGGTTTTTTTTACCTTTGGAGAGGACTGAGCCTAGGGCCCCCTACACATAGTACTTGCGGAGGGTCTCCGCATTCCAACTGTGTTCGAGGGGAGGTCCCTTCTGTATCGTCCAGGAGGTAGGAGCCGGGCCTGTTAGAGTTGAGGACCAGGTATGTGCCTTCCCATTTGTTGCACAGCTTTCCCAGAGCTAGGGCACGTCAAAGTACCAGTTCGCCGGGTTTGAAGTTTCGTGGCGCAACCCTTGGATCGTACCAGGCCTTAGTTTTCTTTATTTAGTGATAGAGATTTTGAATGGCATGGAGCCACGTGCCTTTAGTGAGGTCAAGGGAGTGCTCCCTTTCTCTGTCAGTTTGTGGAAGTTGTACCCTGAGTGAGCAGCCCTTGACCTCGGTGGGGGTCATGGCCTCGTCTCCATACAGGAGGTGGAAGGGTGTGAACCCGGTTGCCCGCGTGACAGTGGTGCGGAGGGGCCATGAAACCTTCGGAAGTTCCTCGACCCATAGGCCTCGAGCTAAGCCAACAAGACGGTGATTTAGACTGGAGAGGATGTTGCCATTGCCCTTTTGATGGCCCCATTGGACTGAGGGTGTCGAACTACTGCGGAGCATAATTTGATGTCGAGGTCGTCGCATAATTGTCTGAAAGGCCCGGAGTCGAATTGTGTGCTGTTGTGCACCGTGAGCTATCGTGGGACGTCGAAGTGGTAGATTGTGTTCTTCTAGAAGAATTTCTAGACATTTTTTAACGTGATTGCAGTGAGGGGTTCGGCCTCGACCCATTTGGAGAAGTACTCCAATGCAACCACTGCGTACTGAAGGTTGCCTTTGGCACAGGGAAATGGACCGATGAGGTCCATACCCCAACGAGCCAGGGGCTAGACGGGGGTGATTGGTTGCAAGGGAGTTGGAGGCCGGTGGCTTCGGTGTCCCATCCATTGGCATCCTTGGCAGGTGCGGACGAGGTCTTCTGCATCGGACATGATCGTAGGCCACTGGAGCCCCTGACGAAGTGCCTTACTGGCTAGGGCACGAAGCGCCAGATGATTGCCGCAAGGGCCTTCGTGTATCTCCCGGAGGAGGTTGACTCCCTCTTGTTTAGTAATGCACCGAAGGAGGGGAGCACAGATACCTATTTTGTAAAGGGTGCCATTTATGAGACGGTAGCTCCTGGCGCGATGCTAGATGTGGTGGAGTGCAATCAGGTCATTCGGTTCTTCTTTTCCTCTCAGGAAGGATAGGAGGGGAGCCCTCTAGTCCGTGACTTTGATGGGGAGGATGGTGGCGGTCGTTTCTTCAAGAGCTTTGGCGGCCGGCTGGTGTAGGGTCCCGAGGAAGGTGTCTATCGGTGGGTCTTTGCCCATGGCTGCAGCCTTTGCCAGGGTGTCTGCCTGACTGTTGTCCGCCCATGGTATGCTTCGTATTGATATACCGTGGAAGTGTGCCTCCTTGGCCTTGCGAATAGCCTCGATGTATCTTGTCATGTCCGGATGCCGAACTTGGAAGTTCTTGTTGACATGACCAGCAATGATCTAAGAGTCAGTACGGATGATGACTCTAGCTGCTCCCAAGGCTTGGGCCTTTCAAAGGCCTAAGAGGACGGCCTCGTATTCGGCTATATTGTTGGTCGTCTTGAAATCCAGGCGAGCAGCGTATTGGACTTTCTGGCCTTTGGGACGACCGCGCTGGCTCTGGCGCCCATGGAGCTGTATGCTCCGCCAGTGTAGATAGTCCAGATGTCTTAGGAGGGTGTAGTGGTGGGTTTGGTGGGTGCTGGAGTCCATTCGACGATGAAGTCTGCCAAGATTTGGGATTTGATGATGGTGTGGGCCACAAACCTTACCACGAAGGGGGCTAACTCTACCGCCCACTTGCCGATGCGTCCCGTCGCCTCCCGGGTGCGAAACATGTCACCAAGTGGGTACGAGGTTGGGACAATGATGTCGTAGGCAAGGAGGTAGTGCCGGAGCTTGCGTGAGGCCATCAGCAGGGCGTAGGCTATTTTTTCGAGCTCGGTGTAGCGTGTCTTAGCCCCGGCTAAGGCCTCCGAGACGTAGTATATAGCCCTTTGAGTGGAGCGACCGTTACTCTTTTCCTCCCGTACCAGGGCGGCGCTAATGGGAGACACAGAGACATATAAGTATAAGAGTAGTCCTTCACCGGGGAGGGACATCGCAAGTGTTTCGAGGTGGGAAGTGTGTGCCTTTAGGGCCTCGAATACCGCCTGGCATTCCGGTGTCCAGCTAAATGGTTCGGAGCCCCTCAGCGTTTTGAAGAAAGGGAGGCTATGCTCAGCAGATTTTGCGAGGAAGCGGTTGAGGGCCGCAAGGCGGCTGGCCAGGCGTTGTACTTCTTTTGGATTGGTGGGAGGTGACATTTCTGCGATGGCACGAATCTTGCTCGGATTGACCTCGATGCCTCTTCGGGAGACGAGATATCCTAGCATCTTTCCACCCCTAGCGCCAAATACGCATTTCTCTGGGTTCAGCCGCACGCCAGTGGCTTGGAGGCTGTTGAACATTTCTTGCAGGTCGGCAACATGGTTAGCTTCTAGTTTGCTTTTTACCACGATATCATCTACGTAGGCCTCAATGTTGTGGCCCAACTATCACTGCAGCACCTTGTGCACTAGGCAAGAGAAGGTGGCACCAGCATTCCGAAGACCGAAGGGCATCCGGACGTAGCAGTACACTCCGAAGGGGGTAACGAAGCTGGTCTTGCTCTCATCCTTTGTTGCCATCCACACCTGGCGGTACCCGAAGTAGGCGTCGAGGAAGCTCAGCAGTTCATAGCCCGTAGTGGAATCCACTAGCTGGTCGATGCGAGGAAGAGGGTACGGATCCCAGGGGCATACTTTGTTCAATGATGTGAAATCATTGCACATACGCCATTTTCCGCTGTGTTTCTTGACCAGGACGGTTTTGGAGAGCCAATCGGAGTGGATGACCTCTCGGATAATACCGGCTTTTAGTAGCTTCTGGACTTCTTCCTTTGTGGCTTCTGCCCGCTCCAGAGAGAGCTTGCGAAGCCCCTGGCATATGAGCCTTGCCTTCGGGTCGACCTGAAGTGAGTGCTCAATAATGCTGCCGTCGACTCCTGGGAGGTCCTGCGGGGACCATGCGAAGGTGTTGAGGTTACCCTACAAAATCGCTAGAAGTTGGGATTCTTGCCCGGAGGTGAGGTCTGCCATTATTCGGAAGGTCCGGTCAGGTTGGTGTTGGTGTATGGGGACCAGCTTTATGTCCCCCTCTGGTTGTGGCCTCAGAGGGCAGCAGTGCCTGGGATGTGCTGACAGAGGGTCCTCCAAGTCCTCCTATGTCATAGCATGGATGTGGCGATTAGGGAGCAGAGCAGGGTGCCCATACTCGATGCGTCTAGCCAGCTCTTGGTCGCCGTGGACGGTTATTAGCCCCTGGGGTCTTGGCATTTTTAGACAGAGGTAATTGTGATGGGGTACAGCTCCGAATCTGTTCAGAGTTCCCCATCCCAGGATGGCATTGTAGGCATATGTTACGTCCACGACGTCAAAGGTGATGACCTCGGATCATGATGCGGAGCCTTCATCAAAGATGGTCGTCAGTTCCATTTGGCTTAGGGTGTTGAGGGGGCTCCCATTGAATCCCTAAAGGGGACTGCTGCTTGGTGTGAGCTGGCTTCGTGGAATTCGGAGATGGTCAAAGGCATGCACGAATAGGAGGTCCGCCGAGCTGCTTCAGTTGACCAGTATTCTTCAGTCCTCAACTTTGGTCCTCAACATCGGAGTGGGGAAATTTTACCCCCTCGGAGTCATCGACAGTGAACGCCACGGGGGCGTCGGTCCAATTGTGGGCCTGTCGATGGATGCTAGTTGCTCCGATGTGGTGTACCCCACGGGCATAGTCTCGCCGCTATCATTTTGAAGCGCAACCAGAGCTCCCTCCACCAGTTATGTTGAGGACAATCTGTTTGCCTCGCGCCCTTTCATAGTTGTAATGCTCTAGGGATGATTGGGGTGGTGAAGGTAGGGCCGGCTGCGAAGGATTCTGCAGGGCCAGATGGTTGACCCGTCGGTTGGCTGATGGCCTGCGATCTTTGGACCGCCCCTTAGTGGCCCCAACAGTTGAGGCGAAGGCTGCCTGCCTCCCGAGGTACTCCTCTCGGAAGGTGGTGAGGGTTCGACAGTTGTTGGTATTATGTCCTCGTCCTGCATCGTGTAGAGTGCAATAGGATTCCTCCTCAGAATGCTGGTTTAGAGCATGGCTTTGCTCCAGGAGGCCTCCGAAGCGTCCCCGGCCGTGTCCCATGGGGTGGCTTTGGTTCAGAGCCCCAGGGCCTGGGCTGATATTGCTGATGTTTCGGTGTTGTCGCTGCCGCTCCCTTTGGGACCTATCGGTAAGAGCCTCCTCGAAGCTCCTCTTTGCTGGAGGAGCGGGGGTGTGTGACGATCTGGCCAGCGAGTGTAGCCTCTCGGAATTGGCAAGAGAAGCCTCGCTAGCTTGTGAGCGCCTCTGGCGGAGTTTTTCCTCCTCCGCCCGTGCATACTCCTCGAATTTGCTCATGAGGACTTCTACCGTGCGTATTGGACGTCAGTTCAACCGATCGTATTGGGGGCTTCGGCCAGGCCCTGGGTCGCGGTGTTGATGACTGAAGAGTCCGATATGCCCCTTATCTGAGCCTTGGTCTGGGAGATCCTTCGGAAATAGTCCTGGAGGGTTTCGTCTGGCTCCTGCCTAATAGTGAACAGGCTACCGGAGGTTACTCGTTCGCTAAAGGTGCCCTAGAAATTGCTAAGGAAGAGATCTCCGAGTTGGGACTAGGTGTGAATGGTGCTAGGGTTCAGCGCCTAGAACCAGCATGTGGCCACCCCTTCTAAGGCGAGGGGGAAGCATTTAGCCATGGTGGCCGGTCTACCCCCACTGGCCTCTATGGCTAGGGTGTAGGATCGGACGAACTCGTCAGGGTCCAAATCGCCTTTAAACTTGGGCAACTTCGGGCTCCGAAAACCCTCTGGGAAGGGCGTGGCCTGCAGGGGAGAGTCGTGGTCTTGCAGGGGGTCCTCACGACGCTGGCTCTGAGGCTCCAGGGACCGAATGGGCTGGGTCCTTACGCCGAGGGTTTCGTCTGTTTGTGGAGCTTGGATCGGAACCGCGTCGGCCGTCCTGAGAGCGACGGCGAAGGTGTGGGCAGCTTGTTGTTCGATCCGCAGGGCTGTCCATAGTTCCTCCATCTGGGCAAGAAGTGCCGCCAAGCGTGATTGCCACTCGGGTGGAATGGTGTTTTCAGTGGTAGCACCGGCCACAGCCCCTAGGGGCGCAGCGAGGGCCTCGCCTTGCTGCTGATGGGTCTCTAGGGTAGAGAACCCTTTGGTGTCGCCCGCAGCTGTGGTTATGGTTGGGTCGGGGGTGGCCGTAAGGTTCCCATTCCCCCCAGCTGGGGGGCCATCATCGGCGTCGCCTGCGTATAGCCAGCTGGACTGCCACGCAGGGGTGACTGGGGGGTCAGCCGCCGTCAACAAGGCCTTGGAGGTCTTCTTCTTGGGTGGCATCCTACCTCTCTTAGCACTTCTGCGTTTGAAGTCCCCACGGACAGCGCGTTGTTGGAGCAAGAGTTCATCTTGCCCCAGCAAGTACGGCGAGAGTTTCTTCTAAGGAAGAGACTCAAGTTTGGAGACGAAGCTTAAGAGGAAGGAACACTACGAATGTATTGATGGTTGAAAAAATAGATCGATCTGGGAGGAGTATCATAGCGTGAATTGGTGTTTTTTTCACCTCTGTATCTTTCTGCCATCTAGCTCGTGTCGCTAGCCCAGGCGACCATGGCTCCTATTTATAGGGCCGTGCGTAGCTTCGCGTACAAGTTATCATAATGTACAAATATCTGGGATCTGACCGATTTACTGGGCCTTATCTCGAATAACTACTTTCTACCCTATCTGGGAGATAAATATCCATCGTAGTAATTATCGTGGTGCTTGCCCCCTGAACGGGGCGAGCCGGTCGCTAACTGCGGCCCGGTGCCGCACTGTCAGGGGTGTCAGGATAGCCTCCATTATGCCAGGGTGTCAGAGCGGCGTCCACCAGCCTAGACATTTAATACCGGTCACCTCCTTGCAGGTAAAGTATGACCGGTGCTCCCCTTCTGGCAGATCTTTCCTGAGGCCTGATGACTCACACTGTAGCCTCCAGGAAGCCGGCCCGTGCAGCTGGAGATGGGGGCCTCTGGAGGCATGGTTCCGGGGGGTGAAGTCTTCGGGAGGCAGGACTCCGGAAGGTCGGGGCTTTGAGACGCCGAGGCTTCGGGAGACCGAGGCTTTAGGAGACTGAGCCTTTGGGAGGCTGAGCCTTCGGAAGGTAGGACTCCGGAAGGTCGGGCTTTAGGAGGCCGAGGCTTCGGGAGGCCAGGCTGGTTAAGCCAACGGGCAGTCAGGGGTCCTTAACAACGACCCCCAACAATTGTGTCTCTCAAAAATTGGTTTTAATAAGATACTTTGAGCACTGAGACACTAGTAAGACTACCAAAATGCATCCCTCTTTATAGTACGACATTCCTAAACTCAAATTCAAAAGTAAAATAAATTGAACCCTATGCGTTTCTTCATGCTGCTTCTCTTTCCTTTTTGAGGGACGTCGACTTCTTTTAACCTTTTCAATAGGACTAAAACCTATTCATAAACTCGATGAACTCATTAGTCCCTTAATCATTTGTCATCAATTATCCAAAACCCACAAAGGGCCTAGATGCACTTTCAATCCCCCCCTTTTTGGCGATTGATGACAACCCGATTAAAGCTTACAAAGGATAATAGAATTTAAGGATTTTGAAATTTAAGGTATACGGTGAGCTCCCCCTAAATGTGTGCATTGAATTGAAATATGAATTTAAGATCAAATGCACATATTTGAAGAAATTTTGCGAGACCTCCCCCTATATCTTAGAATTCGTGGGGTGCAAAAGTGAGTGAACATGTATATTCGTGATGCATATGACAAGATATATTACAAAACCTAAGAAAGAGAGAAACAAACATTACATCAAGCAACTCATGGCATCACACTAGCACAAATATAGTCTTATGAATTTAAAAAGGTTCAACTACAAGCACACAACACATAGTTTAATACAATTATTACAAATGTCTCAAGTATCCAACGGAAACGATGAAGGATTTAATAATGAAGCAGGACAGGACACAAGGATTTCTCTCCCACTTTGGCATCAAGCACCAAAAAGAAAGAGAAGCAAAAGAAAGATTTAGCTGCTGTCCTCTTCAAAGTCGTCATCTCCATCATCATCAGATCCGTCTCCATTACCATTGTTGTCTGAAGAGCTCGCTTCGGCTTCTTCCATCTCTTCTTTGTCGTCGGTCTCCTCATCATCTTGGGCATAAGAAGGACCCTCAGCAGCTGTCTAGGCTTCATCATACCAAGCCCAAGGATTCTTGATTTTTGGCTCACTAGCTTATTCTTCAGTTATAATTGGAGAGCAAGGTGGCTGAATTCCCAGATGAGTGTGAATCTCCTTTTGACTTGCCTCTATCTTCCTCATCCTTACTTTGGTCTCTCGGATTTGAGTAGCATTGTGAGTGCAAACTCGAAAGATGGCCTTGAGTGCACTCTTTATAAATGATTGAGAGCCACGAGAGGATGGAACATGCTTGGGAGCCGTTCTTTGTGCACTTGGAGCTGCAGGTGGAGGAGGAGGAGATGACCTAGTGCTCACAGTCCTCATCTGATATGGTTCATGCTTAACTTCCTTGAAGAAATTTTTCTTGGTGACCCTTTCTATCATATAAATGATGTAAGGAGCATAGGCACAACTTTTGTTGGGATGTATGAGGTAGTGTGAATTTCCTCCCAAACAAAATCAATTACATTGAAAGGCTCACCCACATTTGACATTCTAGCTAGCAAGTTCCTTGAAATACCTTGAACATTTGTAGCATCACCACCTTTGGGATTCAATGTGAGACAAAATAAATTGTTTAAGTACTTGTAATAGGGATTCATCCCTGCTGTCGTGCCATGAATCACACTTCCATGATCCAAATACATGAAGTCCATATCATCTGGAGACAACTGATTCTCATTATGGATCTTTGTGTTATGCAAATCATGAACATCGAATCCAAAAATGTGAGCAAAGGTTTGATAAGTGATTGTGTACTTCTCTCCTTCTATCATCCAAAACATGGATTGGTTTTCCTCATGATCATAGGAGAGAGTCGCATAAAATTGTGCAATAACTTCTACACTCCAGTCACACTTCAAGCTCATAAAATTCTTGATCTTCTTTTCTTCACAAGCTGCAATGACTGCCTTGAAAGTTGGATCAATCTTTTTCTCCATGTAATCCCAATCAATCCGTTGCATTGCTGTGACAGGATTCTTCTTTTTGAGAATCATGCTCTCATAGAAGTCAGCGTGAAACACATTCAAAAAATGTGGATCTACCACGCTCTTCTCATACTCATATGGATCATCATTTCTGTCCTTTTTGCACTTAGCAGCCTTCTTCATATAGTCAACCATTTTTCTTGCCATTTGATTTGCCGAGTGAATTCTGTAAGGTCTGTGTAACTTCAGAGGAGCTAACACAATATTCTCTTCTTCAATTTCTTCTTGTCCATGGACACTAGAACCGGCATCCACGACTTTCCCTTTGCCTCTTCCTGTTGTCATAGGGGCTATTCCCCTTTCTCTGAAAGTACTTAGTGTACCCCTTGCCCTCATAGCTTGTAGTTTAATCAACCCACGGGGCACATTTTCAGATTGTGCCTGCTCCTCGATCCGAGTGCCGCTTGACTCAAAACGTGGAGGAGGAACATCACTTTGTCCTTGAGCTTGTGGCTCACTCTTGTGCTTCTTTCTCCTCTCATAGCTATGTCCCTTGTTCCAATCCATCTCAAAGGTCCTAAGGTATACATGAAAGACATATAAGAGAAAAGACAAGGATCGCTAGAGAAAGAATTTAGAACTGAATGCAGACTGTCAATTCTGACAGACCCGGAGTATCCGCCTGGATACTCCGGGTAGCCCGACCCCGGGGCAAAGGTTTAGGGTTTGAACGATTCTTCCTCCACATTGTGAAACCCTTTCTAGGAAATGATTCTAGGGAGCATGAGGAACATCTTCATCAAAGGGATTTGATTGTAGATCAAACTATTGAGAGATCGGGTGAGAGGTACCTTTTAGGGCTAAAAGATCACGGAAGATCGATCCGGAGGGAGGGTCGGAGATTCCGACCTAGAGATGATGAAGATTCCAAGAAGTTCTCCAAAAATCCTTGGACAAGGCTTGAGATCGCTGGAGCTCTCCTCTCACGGTGAAGGGAAGGAAGAAGGAGTGGAAAAGATGGAAGGAAGAAGAAAAAACTGTTCGGGTCTCTGTATAAGCCGGAGTCTCCGGGTGGAGTCTTGAGTCCGAATAGAGAGCCTTTCCCGGAGGGTGACCCAGACCCTCCGGGTTGAGTGATAGAATCCGGATACTCCGGGTGGACCCGAAGGCTTCGGGTTCTGTCAACTCAACAGAACTAGAAGCTCACAGAATAGTATCAGTTCCTAGATACTCTGGCCTAGCCTAGACATTTCGGGTTCTGGAGAATTTGCAGATTGGATTAAGAGCTGAGATTCGACGAGGGATGGATTGTTGGACAAATGAGACAAATATTTACCACTTGTGATTAGCCAATAAACAACATTACATAACTATGATCACAAGTAGCAAATTATGATCCAAAGATCAAAGAATCAAATTTTCAAAAATAGCACACATGAGTTAATCTACAAAAACGATAAATCTACAATAATCAATTGTATGCAATATATCAAGCTATATTGCTAGAATCTAGGATATTAAGCTCACATCTCAACTCGCAAAACCTTCGCTCATCTAATGGCTTTGTGAGGATATCGGCTAGTTGTTTCTCGATTTTCACATGGCGAATATCGATATCCCCTTTGGTTGAGTGGTCTCTCAAGAAGTGGTGACGAATGTCTATGTGTTTGGTTCTTGAGTGTTGTATGAGATTGTTGGCTATTTTGACGGCACTCTCATTATCACACAAAAGTGGGACTTTGGTCATATTGTAGCCGTAATCTCTCAAGGTTTGTCTCATCCAAAGTAGTTGAGCACAACAAGCGCCCGCAGCAATATACTCAGCTTCGGCGGTGGATAGGGCTACAAAATTGTGTTTCTTTGATGACCAAGATACCAAGGACCTACCTAAGAATTGGTAAGTCCCAGATATACTCTTCCTATCCATTTTACAACCGGCATAATCGAAGTCTGAATAGCTGATAAGTTCAAAAGATGAACCTTTAGGTACCATAAGCCAAGGTATGGAGTATAAACTAATCAACTAAATATCTAAGAATTCTCTTAACGGCCATTAAATGACACTCTTTTGGAGCGGCTTGAAATCTTGCACACATGCACACACTAAGCATTATATCGGGCCTAGATGCACAAAGGTAGAGTAGAAAACCAATCATGGAACAGTATACCTTTTGATCCACGGCTTTGCCTTCTTCATTTAGGTCGAGATTCCCATTTGATTGCAATGGGGTCTTGATGGGCTTGGCATTCTCCATGTCAAACTTCTTAAGCATGCCCTTGATTTACTTGGTTTGACAAATGAAAGTTCCTTCCTTGAGTTGTTTGATTTGAAATCCTAGGAAGAACTTTAGTTCACCCATCATTGACATCTCGAACCTCTTGGTCATAATCCTACTAAATTCTACACAAAACATTTTGTTAGTAGAACCAAATATAGTGTCATCGATATATATTTGGCAAACAAATAAATCATTATCGATATTAGTGAAAAGAGTAGAATCGGCTGTGCCCATTTCAAAGCCTTTCTTGATAAGAAAATCCCTAAGACATTCATACCATGCTCTAGGTGCTTGCTTAAGCCCATAGAGCACCTTATGGAGTTTATACACGTGATGAGGACACTTGGGATCTTCAAATCCGGGAGGTTGCTCCACGTACACCAATAGGAGATTGGTCCATTTAGGAAAGCACTCTTCACGTCCATTTGATATAGCTTGAAATCATGGTGAGTAGCATAGGCAAGTAATATACGAATTGACTCAAGCCTAGCTACAGGAGCATAAGTCTCACCAAAATCCAAACCTTCTATGTGCGTAAATCCTTGAGCAACCAACATTGCCTTGTTTCTAGTTACGATCCTGTTCTCATCTTGTTTGTTGTGGAAGACCCATTTGGTGCCAATTACATTTTGGTTTGGTCTTTCCACCAATGTCCAAACTTTATTTCTCTTGAAATTATTCAATTCTTCTTGCATGGCCATCACCCAATCCGGATCTCCAAGTGCGTCTTCCACCTTCAATGGTTCCAAAGAGAAAACAAAAGAGTAACATTCACAAAAATTTGTAATTCTAGAATGAGTGGTTACCCCCTTTTATATATCACCAAGTATGTTGTCCACCGGGTGATCTCTTTGGATACTTTGATGAACTCTTGGGTGTGGCACTTGAGATTGGGGTTGAATGTCTTCTCCTTCATCATCAAGAAATTGGTTGAAATCATCATGAGCTTGTTCTTGATTTTGATCTTGCATTTGAGTTGATGTCGATGGCTCTACTTGAATTGATGAAGACGGTTGACTTGGATCATTATTGGCCATATGTTGCTCTTGGGACTCTTGAGGCTTGATTTCTCCAATTGCCATCTTCTTAATTGCTTCGCTTGGAATTTCTTCATCACCTGAAACATTAGGATCAACTTGCTCCACTTGGGAGCCGTTAGATTCATCAAATGTTACATCACGTGCAATTTCAACACAACTGGAGGTTTTGTTAAAAACACGATAGGCGTAGGCATTTGATCCATAACCAAGCATAAAACCTTCATCTACTTTAAGGTCAAATTTAGAAATTTTTGCTTTCTTATTAAGAATGAAACATTTAATGCCAAAAACTCTAAAGTAAGATACGTTTGGCTTGTTATCGATTCGAAGTTCCTAAGCAGTCTTCTTCAAGATCTTGTGGAGATATAATCGGTTGATTGCATGGCAAGCGGTATTGACGGCCTCCGCCCAAAATTGATCTGATACCTTGTATTCATCAAACATGGTTCTTACCGACTCTATGAGGGTCCTATTCTTCCTCTCGACAACCCCATTTTGTTGAGGGGAGTAGGGTGCCGAGAACTCATGCTTGATTCCTTCTTCATCAATAAATTCTTCAACTTGAGTGTTCTTGAATTTGCTTCTATTGGCGCTTCTCACTCTCTTGATCTTCACATTGAATTCATTTGGAGCTCTCCTCACAAATTTCTTGAATATGGCTTGTATTTCACTTTTGTCATGCAAAAAGAATACCCAAGTGAAACGAGAATAATCATCAACAATAACTAAGCCATATTTGTTACCACCAATACTTATATAGGCGATTGGTCCAAATAGATCCATGTGAAGAAGTTCCAATGGCCTTGTTGTCATCATCATATTTTTGGTGTGGTGAGGAGCTCCAATTTGCTTTCCCGCTTGACAAGCACTGCAAATCCTATCTTTCTCAAAAGAAACATTTGTTAGTCCTAGGATGTGCTCCCCCTTTAGGAGTTTAGACAAATTCCTCATACCAACATGGGCTAGTCGGCGATGCCATAGCCAACCCATGCTAGAATTAGCAATCAAACAAGTTTTAGGTCTCACTTCATCCATTAAAAAATCAACAAGACAAAGTTTACCCTTCAACCTACCCGTGAAAGCTATTGAGGCATCCTCCCTTCTAGAGACGGTCACACCCTCATTAGTAAAAAGACAATTGTAACCCATCTCACACAATTGTGACACGGATAACAAATTGTAACTAAGAGATTTAATTAATAAAACATTAGAGATATAATGATCATTGGAGATAGCAATTTTACCTAGACCTATTACCTCTCATTTTCTGTCATCACCAAAAATAATGTTTTCATGTGGTCCTCCATCTTCTTCAAATGATGAGAACATACTCTTCTCTCCGGTCATATGATTTGTACATCCACTATCGATCACCCAACTTGATCCACCGGAGGAGTATGCCTACAAAACAAGTTTAAGCCTTTGTTTTAGGTACCCTAATTTGTTTGGGTCCTTTCATGTTAGTCACAAGCATTTTGGTACCCACACACTCTTTTTCATAATTCTATTCTTTGTGCGGGCACCAACATATAAAGCAACCAATTTACCACGCTGGTTCCTCTTGAGCATATAAGAAGCATAGAAAGTGGATTGAGGCGCATGAGTCTTTTGTTGCTTCACTTGAGAGGTGTGATCGACTTGCTTGCCTCCCTTGATGAATTTGAGGCACGCCTTTCCCTTGATCACAACACGTTCATTTGTCTTGCTTGTATGTGTGTCAAATCCGAGGCCTCTCTTTTGCTTATTGTCTTTGGCCTCAATGGTCTTGTATAGTGCATCATTTGATTTATAAGTTTTAATGCATCCATACTTGATCATAGAATTTAGCCTCTCATTTTTTTTTTGTAATGCTTGCAAAGATTCAATGTTAGTAGCACAAGCATTTACATTAATGTTATAGCAACGAGAACAACTATTGCTTGTGAAAACACTAGAGAGCAAAGTTGCATCATTAGAGATGGATGAGCTATTCTAGAGGATATTAATTTGTACTTCAAAAGTTTTATGACTTTCATCTAACCTTGACAATTTCTCTTGAAGCATAGAATTATTATTCTCAAGACTAGCAATTAAGCAATTGGCAAAATTTAGATCTTTGGTCAATTTCTCAACTTTCTCCTTTTCTTTAGCAAGGAGTTCTTCGAGTTCATGGTTTCTCTCATTTTCAAGGATGAGCAAGTCTTCTTGCTTCTCGGGGATCTCCTCTTGACCCTATATTGTTTCCATAAGTTCTTTTAATTTAGACATGGCATTCTTGCTAAGACCTTTAAATATGCTTTCATTACAACTATCACTATCACTATCACTAACTAGAAGTTTGTATGTGATTTTACCTTCCGCCCTTTTGCCATGAGGCATGTGGGGGTGTCGTAGTTGCTCATGTCACCAAAGAGTGGTTTTGTTGGTGTAGGATGTGAATGGCGATGGTGGTGACTCCTTCATCATCGGAGTCGGAGTCGGAGTTTGAATCCCACTCCTCGCCAATATGAGCGTGACCCGAATACTTCTTCTTGTATGTCTTGTTCTTCTCTTTCTTGAATAGCTTGCTCTTCTTTTCATCTTTGTCTTTGCCCTTCTTTTTGTTAGGACAATTGGCTATGAAATGGCCAACTTCTCCACACTCATAGCATGCCCTCTTGAAAGTTCTTCTTTTGGGCATGTCTCTTTTGTACTTGCTATAGCCTCCTTTCCTCATGAATTTCTTGAATTTCCTCACAAAGAAGGCTATCTCTTCATCATCAGAGCTTTCATCTTCACTTGAACTAGATTCTTCAATTTGTTTGCTCTTGCTTGCCTTGAAAGCTACTTCTTTATTCTTGGTGGTGGAGCTTTGCTTGGCTAAGTTCTTCACTTCATTTGCTTCCTCCTCCATGAGCTCATGAGCAAGTATTCTCCCAGGAAAATCACTTGGGGTAAGCCTTTTGTAATCTCTTGTTTCCCGGATGAGAGTGACCAAAGTTGGGTTTTTTGGTGCGAAGGCTCTAAGCAACCTCCTCACTACCTTGTGATCATCAAGTTTCTCACTTCCAAGCCCTCTAATTTTATTGACCAACACCATCATCCGGTTATACATGGCTTGGGGGGTCTCATCATCCTCCATCACGAATCTCCCCAATTTGCCTTCAAGCAATTCTATCTTAGATTCCATCACACTAGTTGTACCTTCATGGGAAATTTGAAGTGTATCCCAAATTGCTTTGGCCTCCTCAAGCCCATCCACCTTGTTGAACTCTTCGGGGCTTAAGGCATTAAGTAGAACACTTGTTGCTTGAGCATTTCTATGGATGGCTTATTCTTATTCGGGTGTAAGATCAATGTCTTCCACCGGAAAGTCAAGACCTACACACACAATTTTCCAAATGCTCGGATGGAGCGATATTAAATGCATCTTCATCTTGTGCCTCCAAACGGCGTAATGAGTACCATAAAAAATGGTGCACACCCGGAAGGCACAGAGATGAAGTTGTTAGATGGGGAATTTAATTTTCTATAATAAAAATTAATTTCATCTCCCTTTCTATCTTTGGAGCCACCGGTTATTGAAGCATCTCCCGTATCTATTTGCCTTCTCGAACCACCACCCGAAGTTTCACCTTTAGGACTTCTCGGGCTTTTCTCTTCGGATGCTGACATATTTAATTCCTCCAAGCGGTTAAGCCTTGTAGGAGGTTATGCTCTGATACCAATTGAATGTACTTGATGTCGACTAGAGGGGGCTGAATAGTCATTTCTGAAAATTAAAACTTCGCAGCGGATCAGACAATGTCCGAAGACTACGGCTCAATCCGGATACTTCGGGTTCTGGAGTATCCGAGTTCACCCAGATTATCCGGACTATACAGGAACTCAAAATCAAAGTAAATTTAAGTAAGTCTAATATAGTCTACGAGTTACCACAGTCTCTATAAGATGTGTATGCTCCTTTCAACAATAACCTGCACTCAAATACTCGTAGGCGACAATAGAGGCAAATCCCCAAATTACAATTTGAACAAGTAAAGTGCAAGAAAGTAAATGGAGACAAGATTTGTTCCAAAAGTTCGGCCACCTCACAAAGAAGTGTCTACATCTCCGTTGAGGAGCTCACAAAGAGCCGGGTCTTTTATCCAAGCGACCACAAAGATAGAGCTAGGGTTCTTACTCAATTCACGGGTAATACAAACTTCCCGTGGTACTCCACAAAGATTGGGTGACCTCTTGTCGTCTAGAAGCACGAAGCTTCAAGAGTAAAGAACGCAAATCACAGCTTGGCAAGAACTCAAAATGCTTAAAGGTTTGCTTGTTGTTCTCTTGCTCTAAATCTCACTCCCCAAACCCTAACTCTCAAATTTTTGCAAAGATCAAGCACTAGAGGGGTTTGGGAAGGCTATTGAATGCTCTTGAGAGAGTTAGTTCACAGTTAGCTCAGCAACATTGAATGGAGGGGGTGAAGAGGTATTTATACCATTCCCCAAAAAACTAGCCGTTATTGTGCTTTTCAGATAGACTCAGAGTATTCGGGTTCACCTGGAGACTCCAGGTAGCACAGAAACACACACACATAACCTGTCAGAACTAGCTACTACACTGACTCGGAGTATCCGGGTTCACCCGGAGACTCCGGGTAACACTTGAGAAAAACGGCCAAAACACTAGTTCAAAGGATGCCCAGAACGTCCGGAAGCATCAGGACCCGGAGACTCCGGACCAACTCGGAGACTCCAGCTTTAGCACCCTCGGCAGACAGAGACCCTTTCTCGAAGTCTCACTCGGAGACTATGGGACACTAACAGCATCCAAAGTATCCGGGCTAACCCGGAGACTCCGGGCTCAGACTTTGAAGCGAGACATAGACTCTCTCTCGGAGTCTCACTCGGAGACTCCAGAGCACTTAACAGAATCCGGAGTTTCCGGGCTAACCCAGAGACTCTGGGCTCAGACAATTCTGTCCTTTTTTCCAGTGTCTGTGAGTGATTGTGTCTCTCAAAAATTGGTTTTAACAAGATACTTTGAGCACTGAGACACTAGCAAGACTACCAAAATGCATCCCTCTTTATAGTACGATATTCCTAAACTCAAATGAAAAGTAAAATAAATTGAACCCTATGAGTTTCTTCATGCCGCTTCTCTTTCCTTTTTGAGGGACGTTGACTTCTTTTAACCTTTTCAATGGGACTAAAAACCTGTTCATAAACTCGAAAAACTCATTAGTCCCTTAATCGTTTGTCATCAATTAGCCGAAACCCACAAAGGGCCTAGATGCACTACAGTACCCTATAGTACCTAACACTTACAAGCTCCGACGTCGCCTATGCTGTACATAAGTATGTCTCCACATGCATGCACCACGTGACACCCCTTGGAATCTCATCAAACGGATCCTACGGTACCTCTGGGGAGCGATCGACCACAACCTTCATCTACATGCCTCAACATCGACAGCTTTGACTGCGTACTCGGACGCGGACTAGGCAGGGTGCCCTGACACACGGCACTCAACCTCAGGGTATTACGTGTTCTTGGGCGACTCCTTGATCTCACGCGAAGGCGGAATATCGGGCGGTGGAAAATGCAGCTGCGGAGTGCTGCTGGCTCCAGAACTTACTTCAGGAACTTCATACCGGGATCGACAAAGCCACAGTAATCTATTGTGATAACATATCTGTGGTATACCTCTCAGAGAACCCGGTTCATCAATGATGTACAAAGCATGTTGAGTTGGACATTCACTTTTTTCGTGAGAAGGTCACTCTTGGTCAATTTCAGGTTCTTCATGTTCCAACGTAGCACCAGTTCACCGATATCATGACGAAAGGCCTACCAACTGCGCTGTTTGAAGAATTTCAGTCCACCTTATGCATCACCAAGGACGAAGCACAAACTGAGGGGGGTGGTGTAGGATAGCACAAATCACATAGGATAAGCTACACCTTGTTAATTAGCCTAGACCGATTCCTACGGCACCAACGGCTGCCTCCCTAGTCCATCGCTCCCGTTCCTAGCATGCAGGCACGATTTGTTACACAATCGGCCTCTGCCTTGTGTATATGTACAAGAAAATGAGAAGGAATGAAGGTGTGTGATTGCTTCTTCATTCTCTACAATAATTACTCATGTGTACAGATGGTATCAGTCCATACCTATCCACCAATAAGCCATGAAGATCCATGAATATGTGGTTGCTCATATGAAGCATATTATGACATTCTCTAGGAGTGTTGAGTGTTTCTTGTAGCCAACCCATCCCACTTAGGTTTGATGTCCTTGGTGCCACTTTATTAAAATACATGTCATAATATATTTGTGCAACTGCAGCCCCACTTTGACAGAGATGAAAGAATTTCTCAGTCTCATCATTAGAATCATCAGAATCATCACTATTATTATCTGATATCTATACATGAAACACAAATGCATATGAGTCAAGAATATAGGCAACACACACTATTTTTATTAATAGAATTAACATGACAGTGACAACAAACAATAATAGTGTTACAATACATCACATGAATGGTCTTACAATATATCACATGATAGTACAACATTAGTTACCATACTTGTCTCGATACTTCCTCTGAAGCCACTAAAACCTTGTCTCAGGAGTGGGCAAGGTAATGAACATCTCCCTTTGCTCACTTTTCACAAACAAATTGGTGGCTATGTAATGCTCATTTGAACCATAGTTTGCACCACAAGCAAGCACAAAGTCCATCACTTTTGTGATAGTGGTTGTTCCTACTTTATTAGTAGCGATAGAAGTGGCAAAATCAGCTATTCTTTGGATTGCTTGTTGAATGAACAATGCTGAACTTATCTTCGGCTTCTTGCCCTTGTGAGGAAAAACAAGAGCTACTCTCTTGCCATTTGCATTGGCAGGAGAAACCTCCTGAACCTCATCCTCATTCTCCTCAACACCCTCTTGTTCCTATCCATCGATATTGTTTGCGCTAATACCTTCAGTGGGTTGTGTCCCTATTGGACACCAATGGTCTCCGCCATCAACGTTGATGTCACAAAACATTTGTGTCAAAACATCTTCATTCTGGAGCCCTCTCTTACTGAATGGCCAAGAACCTGGAATGTCCTGTTGCATACAAAAATAAGTTACTACCATCACATGACAAGACAAAAAAACAAATGATTGATATCACTTACTTTTCTCATCTTTTTCCACCATTCAATATCCATATTGATGGTACCCTTCTATGCATCCCAACCCTTTTCGGTCTGCCTCAACAACAACTTGTTCCAAACTTTAAATTGCTCTCTCAACTTGTCCCACTTGTTTTTTATTTGACCTCTTTGTATCGCAAGGCCAGTCCGTTCTTTAAACCTTTTTTCAACCTCAGCATAGCCTACACTATTCAAGTGGGTGTTTGGTCGATTACCAATGTTCGCTTGTTCGGCGAACAACTCACAAATAATCCTGGTGTTCTCATCATGCCAATCAATCTAACAAAATATCCATAACAAAATATCACTGACAATCCAATTTCTAAAGTCACCATGTAGTGTACAGGAAGCTCAAATTAAATCATAATGCAAACACAACCATCACAAATTTAACTAGAGGCATGGTTCAATCATATATGTTCAAAGGAGACAAATTTAACTTGAAGAAAAAACTAATTTGACCCATCGACCTAGTAGCATCTTACTTAAGTGTATAGAACAATCAGTACATGGTTCAGTCTTAATGTTAACTGCTATACCTGCCTCATGCAAAAAAGGGGGAAATCAAATGCCAAGGCAATAGATCTGGTGGCCTGATAATTTTTTACCTCAACCATGGGCGGCATGCTAGCTGGAAGAGGGAGGACTTGAGTCATAGTCGCCAAAATCACTAAAGCAAGGCCGGATTTGTAGGAGAGGCCATTGATGTCGAGCTCAGGTCTGGTGAACCGTGGCACCGCGCATCCAAAGGAGATCGAGAGGGACGGTGAGCTCAGGTCCAGCCACGGATGGGGATGGAGGGGGACGACGAGCTCTAGTCTGGCCACAGACGGGGAAGGAAATCAACCTAGGGTTTGAGACACACACACACACAGAGAGAGAGAGAGAGAGAGAGAGAGAGAGAGAGAGAGAGAGAGAGAGAGAGAGAGAGAGAGAGCCATGGGATGCAAGCGAGATGAGAGGGAGAGCGACTCGGGGACTTAGGGGAGACAGGGGTTGAGCGCAGTTGGGGTTATATCCAGTGACAAAAGCGAGTAATTTTGTCCAAACTCCATGGGCTAGTATGTTTACTGAGCTGCAGATCTAGTTTTGGAGCGTCATTTCCACCAATACAAAAAAATGAACTATGATGGCCAGCGATCCATAGATTGGTCCGATCCAAAACAACTTGGATCCGTCCCATTTGGCAGGGCCCCACCCAGATCCAGCGTGGAT
Source organism: Phragmites australis (assembly GCF_958298935.1). Classification (NCBI taxonomy): domain Eukaryota; kingdom Viridiplantae; phylum Streptophyta; class Magnoliopsida; order Poales; family Poaceae; genus Phragmites; species Phragmites australis. The sequence goes on along the minus strand of NC_084936.1, from coordinate 11,274,282 downwards.
TTTGGATCTGGGGCCCTGCCAAACAGGCCCTATGTCACTGCATGATGAAGTGACCATGGGATGGTGCAACATATTTCATTTTCATAATGCCTCAAGCTTTGGAGGAGGTCATCGCATAATGCGATGAGTATTTGACATATTCTAACTATTGAATTTATGACTGTTAGACATGGTGTTGACTGCATGATGCAGTGGGCAATTGCATGATTAGGTGAGTAGGGATTTTTACAAATTCCCTGGAAACCCAGTCACCGCATGATGTGGTTAGTGCACTATATCATACGGTGACTATGGGCAAATGTTGCAGACGGTATTCCATGCTTTAGAGGTGCAGTCATTGCATGATGCAATGACATCGTATGATACGATGGCCCATGTGTAGGATCAAGGAGGACGACTAAAGGGGGGGGTGAATAGACAGTTTTAGAAACTATCTATCAATTTAACCGATAAAGATGTGGAATTAAAATGATCAGTTATACCACATATAAAACCCCCAAACTCTATGTCTCAACAAAGTGACCAATTCTATGTCTATGTCAAGGTTTGCAACCTAGGGTGACATGTAAGCAATTATGATTCTAGGAATATAAATCACACAAGGTAAATTGCATGAAAGTAAATATCACAACATAGAAGTAAATAGCATGAGAGATAACAACCAAAGTTCATCCCATGGTATCGGTGATTTGCCGATCACCCCTAATCCATGTTGAGGTGGGTTCAAGCCTTTAACCGCTCCACTATCAAGTATGCAATTCTCACCACGAGAAGAGGCTCTCCACAAACAACTTGATCTTGAGCTGATTAATCCAATGAACCATTCACTACCTCGATTTCACTAGAGTTGCACTTTACCTCTTCGGCAAGGCTTGCACAAAGCCTCTCACAATCACCACCGTGGCTCCTTCACAAGCTTCTTTGAAGGGCTCAACGACACAACCACCTCCAAGCCATTTAGAAGGCAGCAACCTCCAAGAGTAACAAGCTAAGACGAACTCGACTCTCACCAAGTGCCTACAGCTCAATCTCTAATGCAAATGCACTTGACTCTTGCCTCACAACCCTCTCTTTATGCAACACATGTACAAATGTGTAGGGAGGACTTTACTTAGCTCAAGGATGCTCAATGGGGGCAACAGCTCTTTCCCAAGCCACTGGACACGGGGTATTTATAGGCCACAACCTGAAATGTAGCCGTTGCCAAAAGTTTGACTTCTCTGTGCATCTAACGTTCAGACCGTAGTTCACCTAGCGGTCAAACCGCCACTGTGCCAACAACTCTAAAACTAGCCGTTACAAAATTTTCACCTTTCCAGTGGTTAGACCACCACCTTGGCAGTCGGACCGTCAGCCTCTCCAGGAAAACGGAGGTTCTCTGCAAACTCCGACGGTCAGGCTGTCCTCCTTGGCTGTCAGATCACCACCCAGTCCAGAGATATTAGAGTTCTCTGTTAGATCCAGGAGTCCGGCCACCCATCTTGGCGGTCAGACCGCCACCCTGACGGTCAGACCGAAATTCTTGGTGGTCGGATCGCCACTCCCAGAACAGCACTGCCGACACTCAGAGAAACGACGATAACTTTTGAACCAGATGTCCGATTTAGGTGATCTTGGACTCTACGGAAAGCATATTCAGAGGGCTACACATACCAGCTGATTGTTTGACCTCAAACCCATTGGATCAAACCTAAAACATAGTCGAAAGATCCACCACAATGAAAACTACATGAACCTTAAACTTTTGTAAAACAAATTTGCAACCTAAAGGTTCCATGCGACCAAGGGTTAATGCATTCACAATGTCAACTTGCAAACCGCCTTTGCAAATATATTGACATGCCATACAGAGTAGGAACATGAACTTGAGCGATTTGCAAAACCCATTTGCAAACTATAGCAACCTACTAAAGAGAGTATGCATATGCAAGATTGAGCTTATCAACACATGGTAAAACTCAAGAAATCGTGAAGACCCCTCTTGATAGTATGGCATTTATCCTATCAATTAGGTCATTTCTCTTCTCTAATCACCATTGACCGGCAAAAGAAATACCCTACATTTTATACCTTTGCCTTGAGTTAGCCATCCCATTGGACTTGACGAACACATCATCCGAGTCCCAATGTTTGTTCTAGGCTTATCATCAACTCTTCACTTGAGCTTGATAACGATGTCCATCCTCACTTCCTATCTCGATCATCTCTTGATCTTCCGGAAGCTTGATGAAGTTCACCTGATTGCTTCCCATTCACCAAGTATGGAAGACTTTTCTTTTCACATCATCTTCATCCGGTTCACCACCAAGGTATGAACCGCAAGCATCAAGCACACAAATTGTCAACTAAACTTGTCTTGATCTTGCTCTTCAAACTTGGCACATTGAATATCTCAATTCAATATTTGCCTTCATATGGAACCTAGCCCCAACTTACTCTCAAGCACATAGCACATGGGCTAGTCCATAAAAATCAATTGACAATACAATACCTTTAGTTACTTGATCTCCACAAGTAATTTTTGTCTTCACACTTATTGCCAATATTCTTGAGACCATCCTCAAACTCCGAGGTCTCTTCTCACTTAAGATTCTTCTACATCACATGAGCATCACCTGGAGCTCAATGACTTTGATGCATCTCTTTGATCTCATAACATTCCTCAATGAATCCATGCTTCATCACTTATGCATCTCTTATGGAACAACCTACAAATAATTCTCAACATAATTGTTAGTCCATAGGTATTGTCATTACTTACCCAAGCATCACCTCTTACTCATTCTTCTTGATGCATCTCTTTTGATCACATGAATGACATTACTTAATGAATACATGATTAATCCTCCATGCATCACCTATGGAACAACCTACTAACAATTCTCAACATAATTGTTAGTCCATATGTATTATCATTAATTACCAAAACCACACCTAGGGGCTAGATGCACCTTCACCATGAGAGGGTGAACGATATGTCAGTTACATAGATGTTGAAAGTTAAGGAGATACAAGGTTAAGTCATTGCATGATGCGATGGCCATGTGATGGTGCAACATACTTCATTTTCAGAAGATGTCATGATGCGGTGATGTCACCGCATGATGTGGTGAGCATCTGACAAGTTCCAATGTTTGATTTTCTGACTATTGGACATGATGATGACAACGGTGGGCGACCACATGACGCGATGAGTAGGGACTTTAAAAGATTCCCTCCAACAGCTAGTTTTTTAGATTGGATCTATAAATACCCCCACCACTAGCTATTTGAGGTTGTTGAAGCTCTAGGAAAGACACACACTGTAACAACCTATTTTTCGGAATCCTAGAATTAATAATGTGGGGATTAGATAACATAAATAAAATCAAATCGCCTTAGTTTAAAATTTCTCTAAGTGTGTTTGTTATTTGATTGCTAGTGTTGCTCTATTTATTTTCTTGAGTTTCTATGAGTAATCTTAAATTAAATATATATCTTAAAAAGTAGTTAATCAAGGGATTAGAATGCGAAAACAATAAATAGGAAACCCAGGGAAACATTCTTGGGCCAAAATCTTCTTTGCTTTCCGGTCTACTCTCCTTTTTCATTCTCTAGGTGCAGCCCATCTCCCTCCTCCCTTCTCGGGCCAAAGCCCAGCGCCAACTAACTACTCCCTCCCTCTAGTCCTCTCCTCCAGCCCAACCTCCCTCTCGGGCCAATCTTCTCTCCATTAGTCTATCCTGTTCCCTCGCACCCTCCATGGCGAAAGAATGTCATAGCCCAGTCCCTGCGCACAATTCTTCTCTAAGCCATAGCCATCTGCCCCGACCTCCTCTCCCTCTCCCCTCACTACCAAGTTGGTCCCATGTGTCAACGTCGTCTTCCTTTCTTGGCACGTAGCTCTATGCCCTGTCTGACACAAAATCAACAATGGATCGGCGCCGAATCCACCATGAAAACAAAGGAGAGGTCATCTAGAAGCTCATGGATAATATCTTGGAGGACTCCATAATCGATCTTGAGCCTTATCCCCAACCAAATAATTTTAAATGAGAAAACCAATCAGGATTCGATCTCTCCATCGCCCAAAACCCTAACTGAATAAATTCTTATCTTTAGCTCATCCCCGATTATAAATAGCTGCCTCTGGACCTTTCCCTAGGAATCCTGAGACTTTTTCCCCAACTTGAAATTACAAACCCACCACCCGAAGGCCCTCGGCACGGAGTTTCAAAACCCTCACCTCCACGCATCATCGCCAAGGCACCGCGAAGCCGCTTGATGAACCGAATTGCTTCGACTCACTATCATCCATTATTCTTTTTTTACCGCTCGTTGAATAGATTCGAGCCATCGAGTGCGATTCTAACAGAGTCTGGCTATGCACCATTGCAACCCAAGCCGCCACCGTCATTGTCTACACCGGAGATTGAGTGGGTAAGCGATGATCGTCTATTTTGCTTCCGATGGCTAGGATTACATTAACACGTACCTCTTTGATCCAAATACCTCTTTGATCCAAATCCTTCTAATCACATGATCTAGATCCAATAGCCCTGCTTTAATGAAGTTGCTACACAACCAGCATGTCAAGTAGTCATCCACGCCAGCAGCCACATCAACGCCACCTCACCGGTTTCACCGACGTGTCAAGCTCAATCATCGTTTCTTTGCTATTTTAATTAAATCATCATGTTGATGTCATAATTAGGTAGGTTGACACAATAATCATTTTTTCAGTGGAAAATTAATTCCAATATTTTTGGAAAAAGAGTAGTTAATCTAGTAATGTTATAAGAAATGTTTTTCTTTAGCAAAATAAATTTAAATGATTCCAAAGAAAAATCCTAGAAAATCCATGAATATCCTAGGTCACTCCGAAAAATTCTAGAAAATTTCCTTTTCATCCAGATTATCATGTCCTTAGTTTTTTTTTTCAGGAGTCCTATCTTGTCTGTCGTAGCTCCTATTTGATCAATTCCTCTGCCAAAATTCACCAAAAATCCCATTTAGTTACTTGATTGTTGTGTGGTATTTTTTTTGGATTCTTGGTGTTTATTTGTTGTCTTTTTCGCTTGTTTTTGTGACTAGACACCGAAGTCATGGAGGAAGAGCTAGGAGGATTGCAAAACCAAGACTTCATTGAAGAACCCATCGAGTATCGAGAAGATAAGTTATGTCCTTAACCATATTATACCCATGTTTTCAAATGTTTTCTTTTACAAATTGCATGCTAATAATACTACCGAGAACCATGGTGGGAACCATGGTTGAGGTGTTGGTTTTAGTCAACCTTGGTGGTGAGAACCATGGTTGATATGTTGGTTTTGGTCACCCTTGGTGGTGGGAACTATAGTTGAGGTGGTTGGTTCTTTGGATAAGTCAAGATGTAGAAATCTTGAGGTGGTTCTTTATTCACTGTTATTCACATAATTAATTACTCAATTTTTTATAACTATTTTAAAATAAATTTCATATTTATGCAAATAAGCTCTATCAGCATTATCCTTGTTTAAGCCTTCATATGAATTTTTTCCATAACTTACAGAGTACAACATGTACTCATTTGCTATATCCAAACCATACTCAGTTGGGAAAGACATTGTAAAGTTTTTGGATGATGGAGCATCCGGGAGAGTGTTCTTTGGCATCCGGGAGTTGCCAGTGAACATGAAGATTACACTTAGATCTACTTCAGTTTTATTTTCTTCGTGACCCTTGAAGGTCCATTTTGTAAGACAATTTTATTCGAATAAGTTTTGGATATTGATATGTTATCATTAATGAAGTCACTATATGCTGTGATTGGTTCTTAGTTCTACACGAAGCCATATTTGAGTTGAAGTTCAAGATCAAGGCATTTAGCAAAAGATTAAGAACTTGATTAATGCTAGTTTAGGCCTAGTGTGTATCTATCTAGGTGATTAACTTAAAGTTGGATTAAGTGAATGATCCACAATTGTTACTCGTAGTGTTTTGTTACACCTAGAGGGCTTGATAGCAACAAGTCTTGAGAGACCCTTTGATTGAGTTTGTGGAGTGATTGCAAGCATTGTGAGTGGGAGGAGTGACATGTGCCTAAGCAGTGGAGAACTATCTTAGTGAAGATGGTGATGAGTATCTAGATGCACCTATTAGGATACCCACCGAAGTGTGGGGAGCTCTAATAGCTAGAGCCACTAAGTTATTCGACCAGTGAGTTTGGCCCATGCGAGGGGATTGAACATGGACTAGAGGTGAGCGACAACTCACTAATACCACAGAAATAAGTTGTCATGCTGAATTTGTAATCTCATTTACATTTCATACTTATTTATTACACAGCTTATTTTCTACATTTAGCTTTCCTAGTAGTACCATGTGTAATTTGTAGGATTAGAACTTAGGGTGTAAAATTTTATTGTGATAGAGTAACTATACTAGATAAACCTAGGACATTTACATAGAAATTGATTTAAGTCTATCTTGTTGATTTGAGCTAAATAGTTTTTAGAATCCCTAATTCACCCCTGATACGGCCCTAAAATACTTAGTTGTTTCCACTTGCATTTCAGATAAGACTTGCCAAATATTCAAGGGTGTTGTGCTAGTTTTCAAGGAGGAACTATGCCAAGTTAAAACATCCCAACTGAAGGAAGAACATGGTGAAAAATCAAAAGGAGGATTGTTTGGATCGGCTATATTCCGATTCTAGTATGAGTTTAGGTGAGAAATATAAATATTTAGTAAAGAGATACGTCAGAACAGTTTCTACAATTCCGAATTTAGGTTTCCTTTTTGTTTGAGTTCGAATAGGAATATTTCAAGTCAAGTCAGATTCAACTTGACATACTCTGAATAAAAGTTCCATCCTACAGACATACGGAGTCTGTTTAGGGTGTATGAGTACTCGTTGGAAAGCTTATTTCGAGAACTTTCCAATGGGTCTTGTCCCACACTTAGATTCATCGTATGCGAGTCGCAATGTGTGTCTCAAAATTGAGTCTGAACGAGTTAAGTTAGGGAGTCTGAGTTTGTGTTGGAGTCGGAGTTGTAAAATGCATGCGTGCACTATAAAACAAAGGGCCATGCCCATGTAAGGGAGTCTATTGTTATTTTTGTGATTTATAAATTGCCATGACGGCTAGGGTTTTGAGAAGTTGTTGAGTTCTTGAAACAAGCTGAGAATTGATCTCCAGTTTTCATATTCCGCCGTATGAATTGATCTTCTTTGTAATGCTTCAATGCATGGTGAATCGACTAGACGCAACACTTTAATTTGTGATCCACTACTGAAACACAGTTTGGAGAAAGTTTATATTCATTTGCTTGCATCTATTCTACAAATTTATTGCTATGTAGATTGCAAATGTGAATCCTACCAATTATATATTGTTCATGTTGATTTGTACTGTGAAAGATTATGACAACATTGTATCAATTTGTAGTTTGTCTAGTGGTTCTAACATCGCCCCTCCCCATTTTAGGGTGTAACCAATCCTTATAGCCCGATGGTGCATGACGGGGTAAGAGGAGGCAGGCTATGGGAAGGAAGGCCATAGCCAACAGAGTTGGGTAGGCCGTGCACCAACGATTGCGGGTTCTAGAGCAACGATGGGGGATATTCTCTCTGTTTAAGAATACAAGGCATATTTTATTTTGTCTTGGCCTTCAAAGTTAGGCTTTAATCATTACTTTCTCACAAAATATAGTGTAAAAGAGTTTTGAAATATGAATCTAGTTATATAATTTTTATACACTAAATATACTTATAATTTAACTAATTTTTAGTCAAAATATATAAAGTTTGACTTTTAAAAATAAAATATATCTTGTATTTTTGAACGAAGGGAGTAGGATACAACCATTAAGGCTAGAGGAAGAATAATTGAGCGAGTGTTTGTTCGGGACACGAAGGAAGAAAAGGAGGTGGGTGAGGGAAAGGATTAGCCTGGTAGCAGGTTAGTGGTGGGCGAGGGAAAGGACGATGCGGATATCTGCATCCAGAATGATACATCATTACAAACAACAAACAGGTTGGTGTTGGGGGGAAAATAAACCAGTCTGACGATAATGGTTGAAGATCACCATCTAGTTCCCTCTGGAGCCTTGATCTCCGGACCCTCTGTTAAAAGCTCGATCTCCAGTGTCATCACATCCCTTCAAGGTACCCCTTCGTACCTACGAAGCCTTCCCTTGGCTCCGCTGGCTCGACCTCAAGAAAGCCTCAGTCCACCGAGGCTTTGGCCTCCCGAAGCCCCAGCCCTCCGGGGTCCTACTTTCCAAAGCCTTCACCTCCCGGTTCTATGCCTCCCGAGGCCCCTACCTCGGGCTGATCGGGCCACCTTCCCGACGGAAGCGGGGTGAATCAGCAGGCCTTAGGAAAGATCTACCAGAAGGGGAGCACCGGTCGTGCTTTGCCTGCAAGGAAGTGACCAGCATTAAAGGCCTAGGCTAATGGACGCCACTCTAACACCCCGGTGTGATGGAGAATATCCTGACACCCCTAACAGTGTGACGTCGGACCGCAATCAGCGACCGGTTCGCCCCCTTCAGGGGATATGCACCACGATAATTACCACGGTGGATATTTATCTCCCCGATAGGGTAAAAGGTAGTTATCCGGGATAAGGCCCAGTAATTTGGTCAGATCTCAGATATTTGTACATTATGATAACTTGTACGCCAAGCTACACACGGCCCTATAAATAGGAGGCCATGGTCCTCTGGGCAAAGGGGACACGGCGGGAGAGAACGGGCAAGACAGTAAAAAAAATACAAAGGTGAAAACACACCAAGTCATGCTGTGATACTCCTCCCAGAGCGATACATTTTTCTACCATCAATACATCATGGTGTTCCTTACTCTTAAACTTCATCTCCAAGCTTGAGTCTCCTCCTTAGAAGAAACTCTCACCATACTTGCTGGGGCAAGACGAACTCTTGCTCCAATAGCGCGCCGTCCGTGGGGACTCGAACACAGAAGTGCTAAGAGAGGTAGGAATCCACCAGGAAAACCACCAAAGGGTTAGCTAAAATCGCCATACCCACCGTTGCAAGCATGCAACTATATGCATGGCTGCCTCAGCCATACGCACCGTATGCATGCTCCAGCCCCGCTGCCTTGTGGGACGGTGTTCCTTTGACCTTGGCCAACTCAGAACCCTGGGTCGGTATAGGAACTCCAAACGGTGCGGAGGCCTTCCAGCCTCTGCATGACAAAGACCTCACCACCTCAGGAGAGGATGCGGCCGAAGCCACGGTCAAGCAGGTCGCCTTCCAATGGTTCTGGGCAGTCCAACCTAGGAGTGCTCCCACCTGGACTTGGTCCCCAGGTATCCCCTTCGACCACACCTGGGATACCCCGAGCGAGCCAACATCTTCGGAAAGTCTGTCCACCTAACGCCCTCCTTGGGCCCCTCAGGCGAAAGAGGGTTCCAAGGAGACGGAGGGATCCGGGCGTGCGGACCCCGCCAGCGCCTCCGACGCCGCCCTCACAATGCCAACTGTGCACAGGGAACCCCTAGCCCACCTCATCCGGGGAGGCATAGCCAGAACCACTTTGGCTCCAAAGGTCGGTGCACCGGGCAGCCTCAATGGTCTCCCAAGGAGGAAGCAGACTTGCGGGAAACCATAAGCTCTAGGACACACCGGCTTTGATAATGACCCCAACGACAACTCCAAGCTTTGGCGCCCCCAGAGGCACACAGGTACGTCCTGCACGGACCAAGGCACTGCCACAACACCAACAACTACCGCACCCTCATGACCTTCCGGGAGGAACACCTCAGAAGGCAAGCAGAATACATGACCGTAGAAAGAGCGGGCGAAGGATGACGCAGGGTCCGGAGGCCTAGGGCCAACTCCTGGGCAAATCCCAGACCCCTCTGAAAGGATCGAATAGCCCAAGAGGGGGGGGGTGAATTGGGATATTAATTTTTTTTTAATTAACTACTGCTTGACCAAATAAAACTTATAAGAAACGCAAGTAAGGAATTTTAACTAGCACAAGATAGCTAACCACGCAAGAATTAACTAAGAAAGACAATTCCTAAGAAGAACTTGCAATAATAACAAAGCTCAAAATAAGATGCAAGAAAGTAAAGAGTTGGAGAAGACAACACCGATTTTTTTTTCGAGGTTTCGAGAAGTTGGCACTTCCCCCTAGTCCTCGTTGGAGCATCCACCAAGGATGTCGCTCCCCCTTGAGTCACCAAGGCTCAAGTGCTCCCTCTTGATTACCCCTTCTCCATCTCCGGATTGGCGGGTATCAAACCAAGTACATCCTCTTTTTCCGGGGCTCCCACAATTGCTCCAAGAGCTCACCGAGAAATCCTCCGATCACCAAGACCGTCTAGGTGTTGCCAACCACCAAGAGTAACAAGCCTCAAGCTTCACTTGACAAAGACCAAGCCTAGACAACAGCTAGATGCACACTTGTTACTCTCCAAGCACTCAAAGAAGTCCTTAATCCTCAACTAAGAACTTAAAATGGACACAAGTGCTCCCTCTCTTGCCTCTAAATGACACACCAAGTGTATGAGCTGCTACAGGGTCGCAAGAGCAACTGTTGAAACCAACTGAGTGGGTATTTATAGCCTAGAGATCAAAAATTAGCCGTTGGCTAACCACTCTCATTTTACTGTAATCACCGGATAATCCGCTGGCTATATCCTTAAGATCACCGGATAGTCCGGTGGGTTCAAACCCAGAGCCAGCTGTCACTAGCCGTTGCACGGCAACATTTGTCCGGTGATAAACTCCGGTGAACAACAGTCAACACTGGATAATCCGGTGAGTACAACTCACCCGACCCTTCGAATTTCAGAACCTTCTGCAAGAAATACTCCGGTGATATTTTTGCTAGCACCGGATAATCCGGTGAGTTCAATTTGTCTGAGTTTCTTCACAACATTTCTCCGGTGGTCTGCCAGCTAAGTCACCGGATAATCCTGTGAACGTAATTTTCCACTGTGGCCCGAAGCAATACTCTCTGCAAGAAATAGTCTGGTTTTCATATTATGCATTCACCGGATAATCCGGTGGGTACAAAATTGTTTTTCTCCGAAAATTTTCTCTGCTGGAAAAGCTCCGGTGGTCACCGGATATTCCGGTGTAACACTTCTGAAATTTTTCATATAATTCGGATGCCTCAATTAGTGTTTATCCGGTGAGTATTAGACATCCATCAGAGGATAATCCGGTGAATAAATGTTTTGTGAGCTTGTCCAATTCAACTCTCTTTGAGCTCTAATTCCTTGACAGCTTCACCATGGACTTGTATGCTCTACCTAGTGCTAGAATTTAACAAGTGTGCATCATCTACGTCTAGACTCACTAAGTCAAGCTACTACTTTTAGCCCCCCCTTTATAGTACGGTCAAAAGACAAAAAGAAAAGGAGACCTATACTACTCTAAGTATCCTCCATCTCCTTTGTGACACTTAGAATTAGAAGATCCTTAGTCTTAAAGCATATGTCCTTTGATTGTCCATATAAGCACTTTAGGGACCAAGATTAACCAAATGTCATTGTATACTGAATTTTTGATTCCCTTCAAAACAAATTGTTAGTCACAGTAATATGGTTGTCATTAATCACCGAAACACTTACCACTTACCTAGGGGCCTAGATGCTACAATCTCCCCCTTTTTGGTGATTGATGACAACACAAATAACAATAGAGATATGAATTTGAAGAGCAACCTACCATACTAGGCAAAAGAATGTATAAAGCAATAAAAGCGAGATAAAGCCTAGCGCTACAAAACTATCATGCTAGAATAGGTAGGAATTATGCGAGCATGAAAATAAACACAATGTGATGACAGGCGAAACACATCCATATACAGAGCCAGATAGCCTGTCATAACATCAAAATCAATCCATAAGATCCAACATTTCAAAACTAGCTACCCAAAAATCTAACCTCCCCCTGAATCAAAATCTCACTAGACCCACCAGCTACTTTCTCTACCAACTCCCCCTATTACTAGACTCTCCCCCTTTGGCATCTAAGCACCAAAAAGAGAAAACTAGGACATGACTAAGCAGCCGGAGCTGGAGAAGATGGAGGACCCGATGCTGTCGAAGAAGGTGCCACGACGAACTGAGAACCGTCGGCCTCGGAGTCGGAGCTGGACGAACTGTGACCCGCAGCTGCTGTCGCCTCAACGATCTGATCCTGCACTGACTGAAGAGTAGCATCTGGAGCGTCAAGTGCTGGCTCAGCGACTGAAGAAGGCACAACTGACAGCTGAGGGACATGAGGAGAGATGACTGGCTGCTGCTGCTCGGGGACTGTCGGCTGTGGAGTGTCCTCGAAGCTCAGAGGGCCAGTGGGTATAGGAGAAGTCAACGATGGTAACACTGGCCTCTGAGACATCCCAGCAGGCAGAGAGTACACTCCGGAGGCCAAGAGAGCTGACAGAGGGAAATCGGACCCTGGAGTACGCAAGAGTGCACTGACACTGCCTGGGAGATGACTCGGGGCAGGAGCCGAAGCAAGTGCTGGAGCTGGCAACTGAAGGCCCTGTGCCTGGAAAAGAACGGAGAACAATCTGGCGTTGTTCTCACGGTCTGCCTGAAGTGCTGCAAACATGGCCTGCTGCTGCTGCTGTAGTGACTGCATCAGTGCAAACTGCTGCTCCTCTCGGCGGCGAGTATCCTCTGCCTGAGCTGCCTGCTGCTGCTGCATCTGCCGAAGGATAAGAGTGATCTCCGAAGGCACTGCAGCAGAGGGCTCGGTGGTAGCTGTCTCAGTATCTGAGGAAGGAACTGAAGTCTGAGGCACACCCTGAGTAGAACCACCAGCCTCAGCATCATGACGTCTCTGGAGTGGTGGAATGAACTCGATATCTTCCGAGTCACTATCGTCGTCATCCAAGTCTATGAAGGCATGAGGTAGCTCTGCCTCGGCCTCTGCAAGGGCCTGGTCCTCAGCGGCAACTCTGTCTCGCTCCTCTGCTGGGATTTGCCGCTGAGCCTGCGCCATAGCACGCTGTCCGCGACGTCTGTCCGTCGGAGCGCTAGGAATATAGTCCGGGAATCGCTTCGGGGGTCGCTGGTAGACGCCAAGATGCTCTGGATAATGAATCGAGCGAGCCAACAAATATGAGATGAAATGCGCGAATGGCTGCTGTCTGCCCAGACCCTCTGCTATGTTATCCTCAATCTCACACAAGATGAGATCTAAAATGTCGAACTGCTGATGAGTGAGGATAGATAAGAGCAACCACTGCTGGATACTGGTGATAGCCTCTGCATTCCCGATCCTAGGCAACAGGCTGCGTCTGAGTGCAAAGTGAACTGCCCTCGCCTCCGGAGTCAGCATCTCTGGCAGTCTCAGTGAACCTGGAGGAAAGGGCGACCTGAACAACAGACGGATCTCGTCATCCGTCGGGAAAAACGCCACCGGTCAGAGGACGACGAGGAGGATGAGCGTTCGGATGAACGACCTCATGCAAGAATCTGGTACTCTCCTGAAGCCTCAGAGCCTCGAGCATATCTGCCCGGTACAATTTGTAGACCTCTCCCTGAAACATGAACTGAATGAACGACCTGTCGGGAGCGATCCATACTGTCGCATAGAATACTCTGACCCAATCCCCAACATATCTGTCCACCTGAGTGAGGAGAGCGGTGAGACCGGGGAATGCATCAAAGTGTCGTCTCACATCTGCTCCCCCTGCAGCTGACTGCAAGTACTCCCATCTCAGCGTCATGTGCTGGCTTAACTGAACGCTCTTCCTGCCAAATGAGCGATAGAAGCTCTCCTGTACCACTGTCCAGAACCGGGGATCAATCCCCTCCTCTCTGACCTCAGGGAACCACTCCTCGACTGGTACGAATCTCAGCCTCTTGATCCTCGGACCCTTGCAGGACGTGAGATCAAGCAAACGGACCTCTCCCTGAGCTGGAGGCTGCTGCTCAGACTGCTCGGACTGCTGCTGCTGTTCAGACTGCTCGGACTGCTCGGACTGCTGCTGCTGTGTCTCTACTGCCTCTAGCTCCTGGCGAACCCTCTTCCGGCCCCCTGACCGGCTGGAAGGCGTCGAACCTGACCTCCCGGAAGCACGAGTGCGGGTGGAACGACGTGTAGGAGGGGTGGTCTCATCTCTGAACACAAAACCCTCCTGCCTGTTGTAGGCATCAACAGCAGCAAGCGCTCTGTCCCATTCCTTCTGAGTCTTTGACTTCTTCTGCTTCGGCTGCTCAATTGCCTTGCCCTTGCCCTTGTCACTGCGATTACGACCCATCTGACAGATGCAACGTGAAATAGAGATGAGTGATCATATTGGGTTTAAGATTTCGAATGAAATTAACCCTAAACGGAACCCTAAGCATGGATGGATATGAATTGAGACAATCATGCTATGGATATAGGCAAGAGACAATAGATATTGATCAATTGCATAGAGTAAGACTTGAATTTGGGCAAATTAATCAAAATAGGCATGAATTTGAAGCAAATGTGAACGATTTTGCTTGAATTTGAGTGAAATGAGCGATATATGGTACAAACAGAGGAACATGCCCTAGTAGGTGATGAAAAGGTGGATATGAAGCTAATTTCTTGATTTGATCACGGCAAGAGGCAAGATTTGACAAAATTCATCTAATTTGACATGAATTTGAGGCAAATTTGTATTAAAGTCAACGGATTTAACAAGGAAGACGCATAATTGATGAACATGCTCTCAATTTATGTCAATTGAAATTGAATGATCACAAATTTGAGAGAAATTGACTCAAATTTACATGAATTTGAATGAAATTTGCATGGATTGTCTTGAATAATCACGAATTTGGCCAAATTATGCGCAATTTTGACTATCATGTACTCAATTCATGTCTAAAAGATGGAATAGCAACAAATTGGATCAAATTTGCTTTGATTTTTGAAGAAATTTCATGAATTTTGGCACACAATTGTATGAATTTGATCTAGGGCTTCATCAATTTGACTACACCGGCCACAGATGTGCTCACCACGATGAAGGAGAGAGAGAGGAGGTGGCGGTGATGTGGTCACGATGGCCGGCGGCGCAGGAGGGGCGGCGGCGGTGAGTGGGGCACGGCGGAGGCGGCTCTGCGCGCGGGAGCTCGGGGCAACGACGGGCGACGAGCCGGCGCTGGCAACCTGGTGGCGCCGGTGGACGG
Organism: Phragmites australis; assembly: GCF_958298935.1. Lineage (NCBI taxonomy): Eukaryota > Viridiplantae > Streptophyta > Magnoliopsida > Poales > Poaceae > Phragmites > Phragmites australis. The sequence goes on along the minus strand of NC_084936.1, from coordinate 11,259,160 downwards.
CGCGACTCCGGCGGCGGCGCTAGGGAGCTGGGAGGTGGTGAGTCGGCGAGGTGGCGCGAGGACGTCCGAGCTGCGGAGAAAAAACGAGAGAGCCGGCCGACCGGGAAGACATATATGACAGGTGGGTCCCGCAGTTTTTTGAAAGCACCGGATAATCCGGTGGAGGAAACAGAGAGCACCGGATAGACCACCGTACTAATTCTTGCAGAACCAAATTTCAGAGACCGAAATCTTCTGTTCACAGGATGTTCCGCTGAGCTTATATTTAGCACCGGATGACATCACCGGATATTCCGCTGATCACCAGGAAAAGACAGCGGACTAATTTTTGCAGAACTAAATTTTTGAAGGCCGAAACCTATTATACTCACCGGACTTTCCGCTGATCACAACATAACATCACCGGACTTGTGTTAAGATTTTGAAGTTCACTGAACTGATAAGCACCGGAATGTCCGCTGATAACTAACTGATCACCGGACCATTGCCATGGTTGAACTGATCTGAGACAGAGATCACAGGATATTCCGCTGGTAAAATGAAAGGAGCGCCGGACTATCCGGTGATATGAGAAAAACCAGGCTGAACTAATTTCTCTCACTGAGTCCAAGTTTCAAATAACCACTCAACATAAACACATATTTGGACCAGTTTGAGTGAATCCCTTACCCTCTCAAACTCTCATTTACAAATATTTGCCAAAAAGGCTCTAACATATATAATTTTTGAAATAATCAAATAAGAGCCAAAGAAGATGGTAGAAAACACCAAGGAAATATTTGAGCCATATTTCCTACGAACTTAAAGATGAAGGCTTTAAATTCGCTAGGACATGACTCAATAGGCATTAAGCACTTATATCTTTCTAATCATACTTTTAGAAGTGTACGTTCACATTGAGAGCGAACTATAATCTCAAAGAGTGATATTCTCCTTTGTGATCTCTCTACCACCAATGCTTAAGCAATGTAAGACATATGCATGAAAGTAGACATGAGTGCATATTATATGACATGTGAATGCGAAGCGTAAAATTAATCTATCTTGTCATATTACTTCCCTTCTCAAGCTTCTTCATGGTGAACCCAACAACATGCCTTGAGAAGAACTAGTGACCCACCATTTCAAGCAAAACCCATGTCCACCATTACCTTGAGAAGGTTAGACAAGGTCCTATTATGAATGCATCTATATGACAAGGTATCAAATGACATTAGAAGCATCGATCACATTTAGTTCATTTCGTAATCTACTAAAAGTGGCTTCATCTAGAGGTTTAGTGAAGATATCCGCCAGTTGATCTTCCGATCGAACACTACTAAGAGAGATATCATTGTTTGCCACATGGTCTCTTAGAAAGTGATGACGGATATCAATGTGCTTTGTGCGGGAGTGTTGAACGGGATTGTTAGCAATTTTTACGGCACTCTCATTATCACAAAGGAGTGGAACCTTCTCTAGACGAACACCAAAGTCTAACAAGGTTTGCTTCATATAGAGGATTTGAGCACAACATGCTCCGGCGGCAATGTATTCTGCTTCAGCTGTGGACAAGGCTACTGAATTTTGCTTCTTAGAACTCCAAGAGACTAGGGATCGCCCTAGCAAGTGGCACCCACCCGAAGTACTCTTGCGATCCACACGGCATCCGGCAAAGTCCGAATCCGAGTATCCAAGCAGTACGAAACTAGCGCCTTTTGGGTACCACAAGCCTATGCTAGGTGTATGCTTTAGGTATCTAAGGATTCTTTTTACCGCACCAAGATGAGATTCCTTAGGATTAGCTTGAAAACGAGCGCACATGCATACACTAAACATTATGTCGGGCCTAGATGCGGTAAGGTAAAGGAGTGACCCAATCAACGAACGATAGAGTTTTTGGTCAATCGATTTACCCGTTTCATCCAAGTCGAGATGTCCATTTGTAGGCATGGGAGTCTTGATTGGCTTGCACTCTTCCATCTTAAACTTCTTGAGGATATCTCTCGTGTACTTCTCTTGATGGATGAATGTCCCTTCCTTTAATTGCTTGATTTGGAATCCAAGAAAGTAATTTAGCTCACCAATCATCGACATCTCGAACTCCTTAGACATCATATCACCAAATTCCTTGCAAAACTCTTTGTTAGTTGAACCAAATATTATATCATCAACATAAACTTGACACAAGAAAAGCTCATTGTCGATGATCTTTGTGAACAATGTGGTGTCCACCCTCCCGATCTTGAATCCTTGGTTGATGAGGAAGTCACGTAGGCGTTCATACCAAGCTCGTGGGGCTTGCTTGAGACCATAAAGTGCCTTGACCAACCTATAAACATGATTAGGATATCTAGGATCTTTGAAACCGGGGGGTTGTTCAACATATACGAGTTCATTAATAAGGCCATTTAAGAATGCACTTTTCACGTCCATTTGATAGAGTTTTATGTTATGATGTGAAGCAAATGCTAGAAGGATACGGATGGCCTCAAGCCTTGCCACGGGAGCAAATGTTTCGCCAAAATCCAAACCTTCAACTTGTGCAAAGCCTTGTGCGACAAGTCTTGCCTTGTTGCGTACCACCACACCATGTTCATCTTGCTTGTTGCGAAAGACCCACTTTGTTCCAATTATGTTCTTGTCTTGAGGCATTTCCTCAAGTATCCATACCTCATTTCGAGTAAAGTTGTTGAGTTCTTCTTGCATTGCCATCACCCAATCAGGATCAGTGAGATCCTCATCTACATGTGTGGGTTCTGAACAAGAGACAAACGAGTAATGTTCACAAAATGAAGCACACTGACGAGAGCGAGTTTGTACTCCCCTAGATGGACTTCCAATGATCAAGTCAATCGGGTGATCCTTGGAAATATGTGTATGCTTCACTTGTGGTTGTTGAGGTGTATTTTGTGGTGATCCAACATCTTGAGCTTGAGCTTGAGCTTCCTCTTGAGAGATATGGACATCATGTGATGGAAGTGGTTGATCATCTTTGTCTTCATCTTTATCAACTTGTGGTGCCATTGAGGTGTGTGGTATTGAAGTAGAGGGTACATCTTCATCGTCCTCCTTAGGCTTGATATCCCCAATTGCCATATTCTTCATTGCATCTCTCAAGGGTTCATCACCTACATCTTCACAAGAAATATCCTCTCCTTGGGAGCCATTAGATTCATCAATCTCCACATCACAAGTTTCTTCAACAAAGCCGGTGGCATTGTTGAATACTCGATATGCTTTGGAGTTTGATGCATAGCCAACAAGAAAACCAATGTCACAACGTTTTTCAAACTTGCCTAGGCGTTCCTTTTTCTTGTAGATAAAACACTTACACCCGAACACCCGGAAGTATGAGACATTGGGTTTTCTCCCAATAAGAAGCTCGTATGGCGTCTTTTTCAATAGTCGATGGAGGTAGACTCGGTTAGAAGCATGGCATGCCGTATTGATTGCTTCCGCCCAAAACTTCTCCGGAGTACCATACTCATCTAACATTGCTCTTGCAAGTGTAATCAAGGTCTTGTTCTTCCTCTCTACTACGCCATTTTGCTGAGGTGTGTAGGTTGATGAAAACTCATGTTTGATGCCTCTTTCTTCACAAAAATCTTCAATTTGAGTGTTCTTGAACTCCGTCCCATTGTCACTACTCCGGATCTTCACAAGTATGGACTCAAACTCATTTTGAGCCCTTTTTGCGAACTTCTTGAAGATTTCAACGGTCTTTCCTTTGTCATCTAAAAAGAAAGTCCAAGTATATCTTGTATAATCATCAACAATGACAAGACAATATAAATTACCACCAAGACTTTTGTAGGTAGTTGGTCCGAAGAGGTCCATGTGTAGAAGTTCCAAGGGTCTTGACGTAGACATCATGGACTTGTATGGATGAGGACTTGCAACTTGTTTTCCGGCTTGACACGCACTACACAACCTGTCCTTCTCGAAAACCACATCCTTCACACCAACCACCTTCCCATTTTTGAATACCTTCTTGAGTTGGCTCATCCCAATGTGTGCAAGCCGACGATGCCAAAGCCAACCCATAGATGTCTTGGTGAAGAGACATGTAGTCAAGCTAGCATCATTAGAGGAAAAATCCACAAGATAGATATGCCCATGTCTAAATCCTTTGAATATTATGTCATTATGCTTCTTACTCGTTATGATAACATCAACATCACTAAACAAGCATGTGAAACCCAAATCACATAGTTGAGCTACGGAGAGTAGATTGAAGCTAAGTGATTCTACTAAAAGAACATTGGAAATAGAGAGATCTTTTGAGATAGCCACCTTACCCAAACCTACCACATTTGCCTTAGAGTTATCACCAAAAGTGACTTTATCATGATTATCCACTTCATCTTCTAGAGAGGTGAACATCGTTACATTGCCGGTCATATGTTGTGTACATCCGCTATCAAGCACCCAATGTTTTCCACCGGCTTTGTAGTTCACCTACACACATGTGATCAAGCCTTTTGTTTAGGTACCCAACCAAGTTTGGTACCTTTTATGTGAGATACAAGAGATTTAGGCACCCAAAGTTGCCTAGAAAGTTTGCCCTTAGCTTGAGTTCCAATGAATTTTGCCATAATTTTACCATTTTTAAGCTTATGCAATAGAAAATGATGATCATTAAATGTGGACTTGTATTTAGAAGGCAAAATAGGGAGAGGTTTGGTAGGAATTGGACACTCCCTTGTGTGGTGTCCGGTGACTTGACAATGTTGGCAATATGAACCAACTTCCTTGATGAAACAATTCTTGATCTCCGGTGTCTTTATGACCCTTTTTACCGGGTTGGGGAAGCATCCAAGTCCTTTCTTGTTGTAGTACAAAGCATTCATCATGAGGATTTCCTTGTGCTTGTACTCCCCCTTAGTCAACCGGGCCACACAAGATTTGAGACTTGCAATTTCACTTTCAAGCTCTTGCTCCCTTGCATGGTTAGTCTTAGATGATGATGTAATATCACATGATATATCAAGAAGATCATCACAAGAGGTAGATGCATTGACCTTAACTACATCATTATCAACCAATTCATCCAAGCTACGATCAATGGCATCATAGGCATATTCAAGTTCTTGGTGTTTGTATATTAGGCCATCATGCTCAAGTTTTAGCTTATAGTTACTTGCTTTAAGAGACTTGTTGGATTCAACTACTTCATCATATTTTCCAAGCAAATTATTGTGTTTAGTGAGCAACTCATCATGTTTAGAACTAAGCATGGAGTTAGCATTTTCAAGCAACTTGATTTTAGCCTTTTGCCTCTTGATGATAGCAGCATAGTCATTCATTAGCTTAGATAGATCATTAGGAGAAAGACCATTATCATCACTACTATCATCTTCCTCACTACTCACCTTGTTGTTACCTTTTGCCATGAGGCACATAGGTGGTGGCGGTAGAGGTGGATCATCATTGACGATTGCGAGACCCGCGAAGTTGTTGTCATCATTATCACTTGAGTCATCACTTGAGCTCTCACTGGAGACCCATTCACCAACAATGTAGGCCTTACGTCCTCCACCTCTCTTGTTAAAGAGCTTCTTCTTCTTCTTATCTTGATCCTTCTTCTTGTACTTGTCCTCATCTTCACTTGCATCAAGCTTCTTGGACTTGTTCTTGTTTCTCTTGTCAGGATGAGGACAATCATATGATATGTGACAAAGATTACCATAATTGTAGCACTTCTTCTTGTCTCCACCACCGAACTTGTCAAATTTCTTCGGACGAAATTTGTTCTTCTTGGGATCATAGTTGTAGCCCTTCTTTTGAAACTTAGAGATCATCCTTGTGGTTCTTCTCATGAGAAGAGCAAGCTCGGTGTCGGAGTCATCATCATCATGTTCATCATTATCGTCATCTTCATCACTTTCACTTGATGATGAAGGAAGCTTGATCTTCTTCTTCTTGTTGCCGACCATCTTTGCTTTGAGAGCAAGGTTTTTCTTGGATGAGGACTCATGATCTCCAAACAAGAACATTTCATGCGCACATATCTTTCCAACGGCATCTGTGATGGTCATGTCATTGATGTCTCTTTCATGAAGAAGAGAGATAACAATATTGTATTATGGCTTGGGAAGTACCATCAAGATCCTACGAATAACATCTCCATCGGACAATTGAGTGAGTTCAAGAGAATTGATTTCTTCCACAAGCATGTTCATACGAGAATACATGTCATTGCATAATTCATTTGGAAACATCTTGAATTGATTTAGAGCATTCATAAGCACATGATATCTTTCTTCACGAATTCTCCTAGATCCCTCATGAATTTCACAAAGAGCGACCCAAATGTCATGAGCGAATTCCTTACTTCTAACTCTAGAGAAAACTTCTTCACTAATTCCCTCAAATATAGCATTCTTAGCCTTAGCATTCCACCTAACTTCTTGTTCGGTAAAAGGTTGTTCAAACCCAGCGGAGGTTGCTTGCCAACACTCGGGGGAAATAGCCTCTAGATAGCTCGCCATGCGAACTTTCCAATACGCAAAGTTCTTTCCCTCGAACCTTGGCACGCTACTTCCGCTCCCCGGGGCCATTTCTCTAGGATTTTAAGCCTATCAAGAGAACGTGGCTCTGATACCAATTGAAAGGATCGAATAGCCCAAGAGGGGGGGTGAATTGGGATATTAATTTTTTTTTAATTAACTACTGCTTGACCAAATAAAACTTATAAGAAACGCAAGTAAGGAATTTTAACTAGCACAAGATAGCTAACCACGCAAGAATTAACTAAGAAAGACAATTCCTAAGAAGAACTTGCAATAATAACAAAGCTCAAAATAAGATGCAAGAAAGTAAAGAGTTGGAGAAGACAACACCGATTTTTTTTTCGAGGTTTCGAGAAGTTGGCACTTCCCCCTAGTCCTCGTTGGAGCATCCACCAAGGATGTCGCTCCCCCTTGAGTCACCAAGGCTCAAGTGCTCCCTCTTGATTACCCCTTCTCCATCTCCGGATTGGCGGGTATCAAACCAAGTACATCCTCTTTTTCCGGGGCTCCCACAATTGCTCCAAGAGCTCACCGAGAAATCCTCCGATCACCAAGACCGTCTAGGTGTTGCCAACCACCAAGAGTAACAAGCCTCAAGCTTCACTTGACAAAGACCAAGCCTAGACAACAGCTAGATGCACACTTGTTACTCTCCAAGCACTCAAAGAAGTCCTTAATCCTCAACTAAGAACTTAAAATGGACACAAGTGCTCCCTCTCTTGCCTCTAAATGACACACCAAGTGTATGAGCTGCTACAGGGTCGCAAGAGCAACTGTTGAAACCAACTGAGTGGGTATTTATAGCCTAGAGATCAAAAATTAGCCGTTGGCTAACCACTCTCATTTTACTGTAATCACCGGATAATCCGCTGGCTATATCCTTAAGATCACCGGATAGTCCGGTGGGTTCAAACCCAGAGCCAGCTGTCACTAGCCGTTGCACGGCAACATTTGTCCGGTGATAAACTCCGGTGAACAACAGTCAACACCGGATAATCCGGTGAGTACAACTCACCCGACCCTTCGAATTTCAGAACCTTCTGCAAGAAATACTCCGGTGATATTTTTGCTAGCACCGGATAATCCGGTGAGTTCAATTTGTCTGAGTTTCTTCACAACATTTCTCCGGTGGTCTGCCAGCTAAGTCACCGGATAATCCTGTGAACGTAATTTTCCACTGTGGCCCGAAGCAATGCTCTCTGCAAGAAATAGTCCGGTGTTCATATTATGCATTCACCGGATAATCCGGTGGGTACAAAATTGTTTTTCTCCGAAAATTTTCTCTGCTGGAAAAGCTCCGGTGGTCACCGGACATTCATCACCGGATATTCCGGTGTAACACTTCTGAAATTTTTCATATAATTCGGATGCCTCAATTAGTGTTTATCCGGTGAGTATTAGACATCCATCAGAGGATAATCCGGTGAATAAATGTTTTGTGAGCTTGTCCAATTCAACTCTCTTTGAGCTCTAATTCCTTGACAGCTTCACCATGGACTTGTATGCTCTACCTAGTGCTAGAATTTAACAAGTGTGCATCATCTACGTCTAGACTCACTAAGTCAAGCTACTACTTTTAGCCCCCCTTTATAGTACGGTCAAAAGACAAAAAGAAAAGGAGACCTATACTACTCTAAGTATCCTCCATCTCCTTTGTGACACTTAGAATTAGAAGATCCTTAGTCTTAAAGCATATGTCCTTTGATTGTCCATATAAGCACTTTAGGGACCAAGATTAACCAAATGTCATTGTATACTGAATTTTTGATTCCCTTCAAAACAAATTGTTAGTCACAGTAATATGGTTGTCATTAATCACCGAAACACTTACCACTTACCTAGGGGCCTAGATGTTACACCCTCAACCCTACACCATCGCTACCAACCCTACTAACGGTACCACAACCAGTAACAAGAACTGAGTCACGGACACGCCGTCGCCAGGCTCCAGACGGAGTACCTCCGGAGCCGGGCATCGGCTTAGGACCGAGGAGGTCGCAGACCACCTCTCCCGACTAACCTTCGACTACGCCTCCAACATGCCATTGCCAGGCCTTGAATGGATTACCTCCGGGCCTGGGCAACAGCTAAAGGCTGAGGGGGTCAAGCACCACCTCTCCCAGCCTAGCCACAGGCTTAGAGGCCACCAAACCTCGCAATAGAGGTCTTATTCCTATAAAGGTACATCCGCTATTAACCACCAAGTAGTTTACCTAGTAATCCGTCTTTCATACGACCAGGTTAGAGTCTGTTGGAGACCTCCAACCTTACTGTTAGAAGTCTTGTTTCAATAGATAGCCACTATGTAAAAGCAGTAGAACTTAAGTTACATTCTCACTTAGCATGAACAATTATATAACCTAGCTATGTTTTATGCTACAACTAGCTTCTTATTGCCAATAGTAGACTGCAAAACTTAGCCAGTATAACCATGCAAAATCCCTACACTCCCGCAGACGCATTGTGCCTAGGTCGCCTGGGGGGCGGGTCTGCCCAGGTTTCCTGGAAGGCATCGTGCAACCTCGGAAGTGTAGTTGCCACATATCAAGGGATTTCCTTGATAGATCGTGTTACGGAGCCACCCATAGGACATCTTAGGTGGCGTGACAAGCCCACGTACCGCGAACGTAGCATGCCTAAGTCACCTGGAAGGCAAGACTGCCTAGATTTCCTAGAAGGCATTGCGTAATCTCGGTAGATAGTGAGGCCCACACACCGCAGGTGCCACTTATACCTAGGTCACCTGCAAGGCAGATTATGCCCAGGATGCCCTGGAAGGCATTTGCATAGCCTCGGCTGTCGAAGCCACGCCCCGGGGGATGTCTCCAGTGGCGGAGTTACGGTGCTCCGAGGAATGCTGTCGCAAGGAATCCTCGTTGCACATGCCTACACACCGCGGGCGTAGCAGGCCTAGGTCACTTGGAAGGCAAGACTGCCTAGGTTTCCTGGAAGGTATTGCGTAGCCTCGATAGTGTGTAGATGTCGGTTATCAAGGGACTTCCTTGGTAATGTAGTTGCGGCGCCCCCAAGGGATTTCTTCGGAGGCATGACAAGCCCACGCACCAGTAAGCATCGCTTGCCTAAACCCAAGGTCACCTGAAAAAGGTTTCCCGAAGGGTGGGCTTTTCCCTGGTAGGAAGTGGAGCCCATACACCGCGGGTGTAGCATGCCTAGGTCACCTAGAAGGCAAGATTGCATAGGTTTCCTGGAAGGTATTGTGTAGCCTCGATTGTGTGTGGACGCCACAAATTAGGGGACTGCCCTGATGTGAGGATGCGGTGCTCTGAGGAATGTTGTCGCAAGAATCCTCTTTGCACGACATGCTTATATACCGCGGGCGCCGCTTATGCCTAGGTCACCTGCAAGGCAGATTATGCCCAGGGTGCCCTGGAAGGTATTGCATAGCTTCGGTCATATAAATGCCACACACCAGGGCACATCCTTGGTGGACAGTGTTGTGGTGCACCCCGTGCGTTTCCTCGGAAGCACGACAAGTCTACACACTGCGGGGGTAGCATGCCTAGGTCACCTGGAAGGAAAGACTGCCTAGGTTTCCTGAAAGGTATTGTGTAGCCCCGATAGTGCGTAGGACCTTCGGCATTAATACATACCAAAGAGTTTTACAAAACCTCCGATAAAAACGGAAAGTCTTACAAAACCTCTGGCAAAAATGGAGAACCTTACAAAAACCTCCGACAAAAATGGAGAGTCTTACAAAACCTCCGGTGAAAACGGAGAACCTTACAAAAACCTTCGACAAAAATGGAGAGTCTTACAAAAACCTCCGACAAAAATGGAGAACCTTACAAAAGCCTCCGATAAAAACAGAGAGTCTTACAAAACCTCCGAAAAAACGGAGAACCTTACAAAAACCTCCGACAAAAACGGAAAGTCTTACAAAACCTCCGGAAAAAACGGAGAACTTTACAAAACCTCCGATAACAACGGAGAGCTTTACCAAACCTCCAGCAAAAATGGAGAGCTTTACCAAACCTCTGGTAAAAACGGAGAGCTTTACCCAACCTTCAAAAAAAAACGGGGAGCCTTACCAAACCTCCAACAAAGACAGAGAGCTTTACCAAAACCTCTAGAAAAAAATGGAGAGCTTTACCAAACCTCCGGTAAAAACGGAGAGCTTTACCCAACCTCCGATAAAAACGGAGAACTTTACAAAACCTCCGACAAAAACGGAGAGCTTTACCCAACCTCCGATAACAACAGAGAGCTTTACCAAACCTCCAGCAAAAACGGAGTGCTTTACCAAACCTCCAATAAAAATGGAGAGCTTTACCCAACCTTCGATAAAAATGGGGAGCCTTACCAAACCTCCAACAAAGACGGAGAGCTTTAACAAAACCTTTGGCAAAAATGGAGAGCTTCACGAAACCTCTGCACAACAGAGAGCCTTACAAAACCTCTGGCAAAACGGAGAGACTTCCCAAAAAAACCCCGCGATGGAGATGTATTCCGAAAACTCCGCCGGGCGAAAAGGTTCTGAAAGGACCTAACGGGAAAAGTACCCTGGCATCTTGAAGGCTAATACCTCCGTGCCGAAGGGATACGAAACCCACTAGCCTCCAAAGAGCATCGCACACAGATCAAAGAGGTATAAAGATCCACCTCCCTACAGGGGAAGGTATGACCACGTGACTCAAACACCTATGGTAAAAAGGTAAAATCATTACCCTACCATCTTCTTTAAAAACACATTTCATATGTCATTTTATGAGTGTTATACTAAAAATTAATAAAAGCCCACACCTCGTGGAACGGGAAACATTATGGAACCCTCAAATGTCCATTGTAGAGACCACAATTCATGGCAGCGGCTAAGGGCCGAGGGAGTCGTGGACCACCTCTCCTGCCTAGCCTTCAGCCTCTCCTCTGACGCGCCGTCGCCAGGCTCCAGACGGAATCCCCCCAGATCCGGGCAGTGGCTAAGAGCCGAGGGGGTCGCGGACCACCTCTCCTGCCTATCCTTCAGCTTCGCCTTCAACGCGCTGTCGCCAGGCTCCGGACGGAATCCCTCCGGAGCCGGGCAGCGGCTAAGGGCTGAGGGGGTCGCGGACTACCTCTCTTGCCTAGCCTTCAGCTGCGCCTCCGACACATCATCGCCTTCAACCCAGACAGTCTCTAAGGAACCTGAAGGGTCAAGGACCACCTCTGGAGCTCATCTCCAAAGGTTCCAGAGGGACTTCATTGAGTCAGAAATCTGGAACAAATTAGGAAGGAGACCTTACCAGTCCCGAGCTCGAGGAGTACATAGTAACCAGGGACGATGAGGTCGCCACTGCTCCACCCGGTTCTCCCTAGTTACCCTACATATCCATCACCACCAGATTCTCGAGGCCACCTCTCCCCCAGAAGAAAAGAAATCAATGATGATCTATACGAAGGCTCAATGCCTCAGTCATCAGAAAAACTAGCCATCGCCTTCGAAAGGGATGAAGAAGCACGGTTTGGAGGCACGAAAGCACGTGCGCATGCAGTCACCCGATCAAAAGATCCCCTCGCATTCCGATACGGAAGGAGACACGACCATTCCCGAAGGTCCACATTATATTATTAAACAACTACTACATCCAGGGGATACAAACTAAAGCAATAGTACATAAATCGCCACGAAGAAGATAGATCCCTATGGAGCAAAACAAGGCGAGAAAGAGTACAAGGTGACTAAGTTCAGCCGTGACATGGATATATCACGGCGTCACCAAGTACGCCATCCTAGTGACCGCCTTCACCACCTACGGGTCCCGGTAGGGGCCACGCATGGGACAGTGTATGCGCCTCATCTGCGGCCTGCCGCTGTGGAAGCCAATACAGTAGCCAACTCCCGAGATGTCAGAGGACGCTGAGGAGTCCGAGGAGGTCACCGGTGGGGCCTTCTACCTTGCCTTCCCGGCCTCCTCCTGCTTCGCCACCGGGCCCACAGACACCAGCTCACTCTCCCTTCTCAGGAGATCCCAGTCGACCTCCTCATCGTCATCAGAGATATCGATGATCTTGACAGGCATGCCCTCCCTGGACAAAGGTCGGGCTAGAGTGGCAGGCAACTGCCTCCCCTGCAGAGATGGAAGCGGCGTCGCCACCGGTGCTTCTGCCGATGACCGAAACAGTCCGACTCCCGAAGAAGCCGTCAAGATCATCGACATCTCCGAAGAGGATAAGGAGGAAGACGATGCCATACTCAAGTCAAGGTTAACTGCTCACTTGTGGGGCTATAGAGACTCCAACTGAGTAACCCTAGTTTTATACTCGAGCCACGCGGCCACATAGGTCCGGAAGATGAAGCGAGATGAACACCACCATGTGCCCCCCATTGAACACCTGGGGGGGAGGGCGTGGCCATATCCGGGTTCCCTCCAACATGTGGCAGCGCTCCACGACGAATGCCTCATTTTCTCGCGCGGACGTCCTGTCACATTAATAACCCAAACCCCTTTCGGTGCATGACAGGGTCATGAGCACAAGACCCTAAACGACCTCCCGCATTATCCAATCAGAACGTGGCAGTGGCACGTCTTGTCCCACCAGGTGAATGCATGGGATTCTCCAAACCCACACATAACCTCTACTCTAGCGACTTCAAAGGACAGAGAATTGCCATCAGGCATCCTTGATACTATACCAGGCTGGGGTTGATTTTTCCTCTACATCCTCTTCCCCCTCCAAAACATCAGGGCCCGAGAATGAGGGGGTACTGTTGGGGGAAAATAAACCAGCCTGAGGATAATGGTTAAAGATCACCATCCAGGTTCTTCCGGAGCCTTGATCTCCGGACCTTTTGTTAAAAGCTCGATCTCCGGTGTCATTAGATCCCTTCACGGTACCCCTTCGTACCTACAAAGCCTTCCCCTGGCTCTGTCGGCTCGACCTCTCGAAGCCTCCCAAAACATAACCTCCCAAAGCCTCGATCCTTCGAAGCTTTGGCCTCCTGAAGCCTTAGCCCTCTGGGGTCCTGCTTCCCAAAGCCTTCACTTCCCGGTTCTATGCCTCTCGAGGCCCCCGCCTCGGGCTGATCGGGCCACCTTCCCGAAGGCAGCGGGGTGAGTCAGCAGGCCTTAGGAAAGATCTACCAGAAGGGAAGAACCAGTTGTACTTTGCCTGCAAAGAAGTGACCGGCATTTAAGGCCTAGGCTAATGGACACCACTCTGACACCCCGACGTGAAGGAGGCTATCCTGACACCCCGACGTGATGGAGGCTATCCTGACACCCCTGACAGTGCGGCGCCGGGCCGCAATCTGTGACCGACTCGCTCCCTTCAGGGGGTAGGCACTATGATAATTACCACGGTGCCTATTTATCTCCCCAATAGGGTAGAAGGTAGTTATCTGGGATAAGGCCCAGTAATTTGATCAGATCCCGGATATTTGTACATTATGATAACTTGTACGCCAAGCTATGCACGGCCCTATAAATAGGAGGCCATGGTATTCTGGAAAAAGGGGACACAACAAGAGAGAATGGGCAAGACAGCAAAAAAAGACACAAAGGTGAAAATACACTAAGTCACGCTGTGATACTCCTCCCAGAGTGATACATTTGTCTACCATCAATACATCGTGGTGTTCCTTCCTCTTAAACTTCGTCTCCAAACTTGAGTCTCCTCTTTAGAAGAAACTCTCGTCGTACTTGCTGGAGCAAGACGAACTCTTGCTCCAACAATTGGCATTCTCTTAAGCATCTAGCAAGAACATACCACTAGAAGGACACCATTTGATTCATCTAAAACTATTCTATCTAGATTCTATGCAGCGACAATTTTAACATCTCCATTTTGTATGGAGCCACAATGCACCCCAGTAAAGTATAACCAGTAAAAAAAGATATATCTTTTCTCCTGCGTATAAAGCCATTAGGGCATCCTAAGAAATTTCCTTCACAGACGAGAATCCCTTCGCGAAACGATTCTCGTTCTCTTCAACGTACCAACGATTTTCGTTCACGGTTCCTGTCACAAAAGGATTCCCAAGGTCATTCCCTCCAGGACAGGATTCTCTCTCCTTTCCCTTCACGAATCCCTTCGAAGGAAAGCTATTGGAGATACTTGAAAATAAAGAAAATAAGAACAAGAAAGAAAATCAAGAAGAGAACAAAATAAAATAAATATGATTAGGGATGATCTTAGTATTCCTCCCTCCCACATCACGTTTTTCTTCCGTTCCCAAAATTTTCGTCCACCCCGCCCTCCATCCGCCCCTCCCGCATTCATCCGCAAGCCCCTTCATCCGCTACTGGGTGGGTCCACACACTCCTACCTCTCCCCAAACAAATGACCTCCCGCATCTCCCTCAACCAGTCCCCCGCAACCGGGCCAGCGCGCCGCACCTCCATCATTGCCCTAACCCCAGCCACGCCACCTTTGCCTGTCCCCACGCCCCCTCCCACAGGGCCAGGCAGTCCTGTGCCCCTCTCAGATCGGCCCAACCACGCCGCCACCACCCCCATTCCCCCTCCCTCTGCCACCACTGGCCTCGTTCCCCTCTTAGATCGGCCTAGCCATGACGCCGCCACACCCAAACCGCCATGCCACCACACCACACTTATGTTCCCTCACAATGACATCAACCACCTCATCATCGTCCAGGACGATGACCCAGCAAGACCATCCGTGTGCCCGAGGGCTTCAACTATGAGCTCTACAACTGCAACAACATCAACCACATCCTCAGGCCCAAGGCCTCCTGCATCTCCTTCAAGGACTCGACGTGCCGATGCTTCGGCTACGTGGTCTCCAAGAAGAAGTACATCTACACCATCAACGACGACTACTTCGTGAGTGCCCTCACTCTGTTCGTTTCCCTGTGATCCGAGATCTATCCCCATTTTTGGTCTGGCTTGGTCCGCACAAGCTGGATCTTGCCATAATTGGGTCCGGTTTGGTGGTGGTGGGGATCGGATCTGGTTAGGTAGATGACGGCAAAGGTGAGATCTTCAGTTTGTTGAATTTGTTGGGATGTCGTGTGGGATGATTTAAGTTGTGAGTTTTGAGCAATGCATACTTAGATTGGGATTTGGGGATGCAAAGTTGGCGTCTGTGCTATTACTCCTTCACAGTGGTCAAATATGCCATGATTCAGATTCGTCAAAATGTTGTGATCTGGGTAGGTAGAATGCATATTTCACGTGTTTCAGATGACTGATTGATGTATCAAAGTGCGAGCTCTCTTTGCTCCTCCTCCTCAGTTTTTTTCTCCTACATGCAGTACTGGTCAGGAAAGGGGGGGGGGGGGGGGCGAGGAGGATTACAGAGGAGTCGGTGCCAAGCTAGGAGACGAGAAAGCGGAGCAAGCTGGGCCACGGTGCAACAACATCTGGTGAGTATAGCTTGCTATCATTTTGTGCCCCAGAATTGTTCAAGTGCTGGAGAGAAGGATTTAGTGAAGCACTGAAACACCTCTAAAGACCAAAGTACGCTTGATTTGCTCACAGATACATTTTGAAGGTGTTAATTGGCAGAAACTATGTTGGGAATATTGTGGAATACCGGGATTTCTGTGTAACTTGATAACCACAAATACATTTAATTTATATTACCTACTTGAAAGTCGTACAACCATAGAGTTTACTTCTGTTATTTGGAACAATTTCACCAGATTTTGGGTATGTTTATGACTCTGCAACATAAATGCTCCATTCTATTTTTGCCTTCATTGATATGAACAAGCACATTCAAGACAAAACATTTCTTAATTTTAATGTTTTCTAGCAAATTGTAGAGTTTTTTCAGAATATTTAATGACTTATCTTCCTGTCTTTTGGCAGGTAAGAAACTACACTTCTGTCCCTACAATCAACAACAGCATTAAGGTGAGTTCTTATTAACAAAAGTTTTTCATTTGATGCTTGTAAGAACCTAGCATAGAACTTGACAGTGTTGTAATAAACTGTATAGTCTCTCAAATTAACATTTGTGTGTTTGAGGCCTTCACAATGTTGACTAAATTTCTCTCCCGCAGTTCCATGTTAGCTTATCTTGCGGTCACACCAGATACTAGAAATCTGTGAAGCTTGATCAATTTTTTTTTGCTGAAAACCTGAAAACTTGGACAGTCTGGTTTCCATAAAATGGGTTGGTTCATGGACACCATTTTATCCCCATCTTTTAAAGACTGACTACATTTTTACTTGGATATGATCCAGGTATCAAATCTCGAAGATATCAGTTTTGAAAGTTTGAAAACAAGAAAAGAGATAAATTAGCTGCTTGTCATTAACCACACAGGTCCTTTTTTGTGTGGAAAACACAGCTCTTGAACTCTGAGTCAGAACACTGGTTCACTGCTGAGTGCTGACCTTATGGTTTTTTGGAAACTGAATAATGCATCTGATCTCCTTAGAAATGAAGTTATCTGATATGCTATTATCGGTCCGGACCCTCCCTGCCATTCTGAGATTCTAATATTCCAAATACGGCTGTCCATTCTGAGTTGTTATAATTCAAATGAGCAATAATATTCTTGTAAAAAGAATGTTGTGTTGATGGTTTTAATTTAATAAGCTGACTGCACCAAATTATATAGATTAAACAGCTCTAGTATGATGGAATTGATTATAGTTACTTGACACTTTTTTTAAATTATCGTGAAGAGAGAAATTAAATAATGTGTTTCCCTGCCGCTCTATTCAGCGATATCTTTAATTGGAAGACTTTTGCTATTTGATGTGGTTAATCCATTAAAGTAAGAATGATCTGGCCAAAAAAAGATGATTGTGTATTTCATTATGCAATTCATGCTCCTCAATGTTCCTTTTCAGATGGAAGTAGGAACTGAAGATTGCTTACATATTGAGTTTGAATACAACAAAAGCAAGTAAGATCATATGTCTGTCTGTTTGTCTGTTCTGATAAGTTTCTCACTTTGGAAACTTGGTGGTGCTCTTTGGAGTTCTTCTAAATTATTTTGTGGACACTGATAACTCCAAACTGCTCAATTAGTTTTTCTTTTCTTTGTTCTAAAGATCAGTCCCCTTATAGAGCTTGTTGTTTTGCTGGGAACGATAGATTTTAGTCATGTCTGGTTTTGTTCTAGGACCGGTTGTATGGATCCTCATTATTACAAAACAACACCTTTTCTTCAGATATCACGGCCATAATATGTCATTATGTAACACCACTTATGGTTCAAAACCTGAATCTGGTCAAGTGTAGTTGGTGTTTTAGCTTTTTTTAGAAGAGTTGGTGCTTTAGCTTCCTGCCCATGTTGGACCGTCTCCTCCACCAAATTACTCTCCCCAAATCACGTCCTGGTCATCAACAATATTATCGTATGAAAATTTTTGACTTCCGTTGCAACGCACGGGCATTCAACTATAATTCAAGTGAGCAATAATATTCTTGCAAAAAGAATGTTGTGTTGATGGTATTAATTTAATAAGATGACTGCACCAAAATATACAGATTAAACAGCTCTGGTATGATGGAATTGATTATAGTTACTTGATACTTTTTTTAAAATATCCTAAAGAGAGAAATTAAATAATGTGTTTCCCTATCGCTCTATTCAGCGATATCTTTAATTGCATGACTTTTGCTATTTGATGTGGTTAAACCATTAAAGTAAGAATGATCCGACAAAAAAAAAGATGATTGTGTATTTCATTATGCAATTCATGCTACTCAATATTCCTTTTCAGATGGAAGTAGGAACTGAAGATTGCTTACATATTGAGTTTGAATACAACAAAAGCAATTAAAATCATATGCCTGTCTATTTGTCTGTTCTAATAAGTTTCTCACTTTGGGAACCTAGTGGTGCTCTTGGGACTTCTTCAAAATTATTATGTGGACACTTGGTAACTCCAAACTACTCAATTAGCTTTTTTTTTCTTTGTTGTCAAGATCAGTCCCCTTATAGAGCTTGTTGTTTTGCTGGGAACGATATATTTTAGTCCTGTCTAGTTATTTTTAGGACTGGTTGTATGGATCCTCATTATTACAAAACAACACTTCTCTTCAGATATTCATAGTTATAATCTGTCACTATGTAACACCACCTATGGTTCAAAGCCTGAATCTGGTCGGGTACAGTTGGTGCTTTAGCTTTTTTTTAGAAGAGTTGGTGCTTTAGCTGCCTGCCCATGTTGGACCATCTCCTACACCAAATTACTCCCCAAATCATGTCTCGGTCGTCAACAATATTATCGTGTGCAAATTTTTAACTCCCGTTGCAACAAACGAGCATTCAACTATAATTCAAATGAGCAATAATATTCTTGTGAAAAGAATGTTGTGTTGATGGTTTTAATTTAATAAGCTAATTGCACCAAAATATATAGATTAAACACTGGTACGATGGAATTGATTATAGTTACTTGACACCTTTTTTAAAATATCCTAAAGAGAGAAATTAAATAATGTGTTTCCCTATCGAGCTACTCAGCGATATCTTTAATTGCATGACTTTTGCTATTTGATGTGGTTAAACCATTAAAGTAAGAATGATCTGACAAAAAAAAAAGATGGTTGTGTATTTCATTATGCAATTCATGGTACTCAATATTCCTTTTTAGATAGAAGTAGGAATTGAAGATTGCTTACATATTGAGGTTGAATACAGCAAAAGCAAGTAAGATCATGTCTGTTTGTCTGTTCTGATAAGTTTCTCACTTTGGAAATCTGGTAGTGCTCTTGGGAGTTCTTCTAAATTATTATGTGGACACTGATAACTCCCAACTACTCAATTAGCTTTTTTTTCTTGGTTGTAAAGATCAATCCCCATATAGAGCTTGCTATTTTGCTGGGAATGATAGATTTTAGTCCTGTCTAGTTTTGTTCTAGGACCTGCTGTATGTGTCCTCATTATTACAAAAGAACACCTTTTCTTCAGATGTTCACAGCCATAATCTATCACTATGTAACACCACCTATGGTTCAAAACCTGAATCTGGTCAGGTACAATTGGTGCATTAGCTTTTTTTAAGAAGAGTTGGTGCTTAAGCTTTAGCTGCCTGTCCGTGTTGGACCATCTCCTACATCAAATTACTCCCCAAATCATGTCCCGGTCGTCAACAATATTATCGTGTGCAAATTTTTGACTCTCATTGCAACACACGGGCATTCAACTATAATTCAAATGAGCAATAATATTCTTGTGAAAAGAATGTTGTGTTGACAGTTTTAATTTAATAAGCTGATTGCACCAAAATATACAGATTAAACAGCTCTTGTATGATGGAATTGATTATAGTTACTTGACACCTTTTTTAAAATATTCTGAAGAGAGAAATTAAATAATGTGTTTCCCTATCACTCTATTCAGTGATATCTTTAATTGCATGACTTTTGCTAATTGATGTGGTTAAACCATTAAAGTAAGAATGATCTGACAAAAAAAATGATTGTGTATTTCATTATGCAATTCATGCTACTCAATATTCCTTTTCAGATGGAAGTAGGAATTGAAGATGGCTTACATATTGAGTTTGAATACAGCAAAAGCAAGCAAGATCATATGCATGTCTATTTGTCTGTTCTGATAAGTTTCTTACTTTGGAAACCCAGTGGTGCTATTAGAAGTTCTTCAAAATTATTATGTTGATACTAATAACTCCAAAGCTTTTTTTTTTCTTTGTTGTAAAGATCAGTCCCCTTATAAAGCTTGTTGTTTTGCTGGGAATGATAGATTTTAGTCATGTCTGGTTTTATTCTAGGATCGGCTGTAGGGATCCTCATTATTACAAAAGAACACCTTTTCTTCAGATGTTCACAGCCACAATATGTCATTATGTAACACCACTTATGGTTCAAAGTATGAATCTGATCAGGTGCAGTTGGTGCTTTACTTTTTTTTTAAAGAGTTGGTGCCTTAGCTGCCTACCCATGTTGGACCATCTCCTCCACCAAATTACTCTCCCCAAATCATGCCCCTGTTATCAATAATATTATCATGTGCAGATTTTTTACTCCTGTTGCAACACACGATAATATTGTTGAGACAAGCATCTTTAGATACATATTCAAATAGTGGTTCAGAAATTGCTTCTAATTTATTTTGTCCAAGTGATATAACGTAGAAAGGTGTCAGATTGTCCTGCAAGAAATATTCAGCACATTCCCTTGTTTGAACCAAAACAAGTGCAAATAAACTATTTGCCACTAAATAACCATTGAATCTACTGTTCGCTATTGAATAGGTCCGATTTCCTTCAATGCTATAGAACACTAAGTTTTGTTTTTTTCTTTCCTTTTGTGCCATCGTCTCTGTTAGGCATGTTATGGAACTCCGTTAGATTCTTAAAAAGTCTATCTCCTATTTTAATATGTGAGTAGTTTTTCTCGTGCCACTGTTGCTAATATGTGGTATATATTCAATTTGTTTTTTCAACTTTAAATTGAGTGTTAAAAGACTATTTCTGGTAGCTTTTGTTTATCGTATACTAGCAATAGAAATCACAACGGTACGAGTAAAATTTCTCATATACTAAAATAGAGGCAAAATAGTCTTTTTACAGCGTCTAATGGAGATCCGTAACCAGCCTAATAGAGATGATGACATAAAAAGAAGAAAACTCACTATTTGATGGTATAGAAGCAAATCAGATATATTCGACGATTCAGCAAATTATAGAACTAGTCGCTATTTAGTGACAAATAATTTATTTTCTCAAACAACAAAGATGTTAAGGAGACGTGGGACCAAAATTTTCTAAAACAAACATCGCTGACTCCCTAGCACAAGCAGAACTCGCCGAACTCCCCGTCAACTATGACGCTACCGAAAATGTGGTCATTATACTGGTTCCAAAAATTATCTTCTACAAAGAAACGCTAATTTGGAGAAAAGAAGCGCCTAGATCTGTATATGAGATAAAAACCATGTATTAATGAATTGAAAAAGAGGGACTGTTTGGTTATGGGCCAAAGGAAGCCAGACTAATTTTGGTCGTGTTCTGAAAATTTAGCCTCTCTTTGATTTAAGATCAAAATTTGATTATGTCTAAAAAAACTAAAATTTTTATGGCATTTCTAAACAAATTTCAGACAGCCAAATCTTACGCCAAATTTTTAACAGCCAAAATTTAATAATGCCCTGATATAACTCTAATTAAATTTTTGCTTGGTCTGTTGAGACAAAAACCAAACAGCCTTATAATACCTCTACATATTTCAGCAAATTTCCTCCTACCCAACGTAGGCAAGAATCTGCGTAGCAATGCAATTTTCATTTATAAAAAGATAATCAGAAACACAGGAAATCAAAGACAATGATGGATTGTGAGTCTATGCCAGAAGCCAATGGGCAAACAAAGATGACGAAAAACACGAGGCATTACTGTGCTCTCTTGTCCAATGATTCCAAAGAAGTAGGCAACGTGTTCACCAATTTCCGAATTGTTTCCCTCCACAAAGGCAAATATGAACTCCAGATGAGTCGGCATACCTCACCAATGGTTAATAAAACACACAAACACAGCAAGGAATATATATAAAAAATGTACAAGGAAAATAACTAATGAGTTGGACTAAAAATCTAAATATAGCACATGAAACAAGACAAGGAAACAAGTAAATCAAACATCGGACGGGTGAACAGAAGAATTACATTTCAATTGAATGACTTTGCTGCTTCCTTAAAGATGGGCACAAATTCCAAATACTCAGGCCTCGTTTGGATGATAGAATCTGAAACGTTTCTCAACCTTTATTAGATCAAGTTCATCTGACTTCACCTAAAATGAAGTCACCGTGAATTCAACCTCATCCCCGCCGTGTGTAGGATCCAATGGAGGGAAATCCCTCTTCCACCTCCCGACTCTTGGGGTGAAGACAAGCAACTTGTCCTCATCCCGACGTCCGCCTCCACCTCCACCGCCCTCGTCCCCGCCGCCGCCGCCGCATCCCCCGCCTCTCGGTCCTCTCCCCGTCCCTCAAGGACGTTACTTGAACCGGATCTGTTCTATAGGATCGTCCCGCTGCATCCTTGACTAATAAGGAGGCAACCAAGGACCTCCAGACCCTGCTCGTGCCGGACACCTTCGCCCCTGCTGCCGCGCCGTCCTCCTCCCCGTCGCCGCGCGTCTTCCACCGCATCCGCGTCGCCGCCTCCGCCCTCCGGATCCTCCGCATGCTCCAGCAGCCCTCAGCCCTATCCCCCGCCACCGGGGATCTCCCCGCGGGGGGGCGGGCGGGTGGTTCTCTACTTCACCTCCCTCCGCGTCGTCCGCGGCACCTACGAGGACTGCCGCACCGTGCGGGCCATCCTGCGGGGGCTCTGCGCGGCCGTCGACGAGCGAGACCTCTCCACGGACCCGGCTTCCTCCCGGAGCTCGTCGCGCTCCTGCCCCACTTTCGCCGCGTGACGCTCCCGCAGGTCTTCGTCGGCAGCCGCCGAGGAGGTCCGCCGCCTCCACGAGTCCGGCGAGCTTCCTAGCATCGTTGCCCCCACGCCACCCTCAACCTCTCTGAACCGCGCCCGCTGCGGCGGCGAGCGCTACGTGCTCTCTGATGGCTGCGACGGGAGCCACAAGCGGTACAACCTCAAGGGCGGCGGCGGCTTCCGCGCCTGCACGACTGCAACGAGAACAACGGTTTGTACATTTGAAGCCTCATGATCTTTCTCAAGGCACGAGCTCCTTGCCTGCCTCCCTGCACCCGGGGTCATCGCCATTGCTTCGTGCGCCTGTTGCTTGTCCATGGACAAATGCTTTCCGCATGGATAATACAGCAGCGCGTTGCGAACACAGAACGATACTCGTGCGTCCCGCACGCGTAGACGCGGCGTGAAGAGGAGCCGTCGTCCGGCATGTCCTCTCTATACGATTGCTCCTGCTCGTTTCGTTGTCGCCCTGGAGCCGCGGTCACCAAGGGCATGGGCGGATTCTCCTCAGGACGGTTGGAGCGTTTCTTCTTTTTTGCCTTGGTCCGAGAAACGGCTGCAGAGGAATTTCACGGGTGAATCGCTCCACCTAGAACCAATCTCCCACTAAACATTGAATGGAATTTATTACTCACCTACCACTGCCTTATCCTTTCGGCGCTGCCCGCCGGCCGCCGACGCGAAGCCCACGCCGGACTCGCGGCTCTGCTTGTCCAGAGAGCAAACGAAGAGGAGCATGGCTTAGAACGCGGAGAGATGAGCTTATAGGAACTGGGCGTGGTCAAGGAAATCCACCAGGGGAGGAGATCGGCGGCGCCGCAGTTCTTGGCCGGCGAGGATGTCGTCCCCCGATGCGTGGCACGCGGTCGAGTGGCGCGCACCGGCGCAGCTGGGTTCGGGCGCGGGCGATGGCGATGGCGCTCTCGCCCGGCGCAGGCTCCTGCGCGGTTGAGCGAGAGCGGCGCGAGAGGGAGAGAGGCAACGGCCTTTGCTGGTTTGGCGTCGCGTTGAGGGAGGTGGGCTGCTCTGCTCTTCGCACAGAAGTGCAGCCGTCTATAGGATCCGTTCGGGTAGAAGAAGAAACGGGAGAAGGAAGGAGGTATGTGGCTTGTGCTGGCAGACATCTGCGAGTTGGGAACCAAGAAGCGGTGACAGGTGGCAGTGCCGTGGTGTTGTCTCAAGAAGCAAGAAGATATTTTATATATTGTATTGAACTCATTTTTAATATTGTTATTGTAAATAAAATACACAAACATCATGTCAGCCCAAAAAGGCTAAGTAATCAATTGCACCATTATCCTTTACTTTAAGAAATCGAATCCAGATAGCAGTTTATATAGGTGATTCTGATTCAAAAGAGAGACATTTACAGAGAGATAACAGGTCCTCGGTCACAACAGCAAATAATGGAGAAAAGAACCACATTGAAGGCAAGACATCACTGAAGCCAAAAAGGGACCCAAACAGATGCTACATTTCCCTTCCTCTCTTGCAGTATTTTCATTTCTACTTTTCTTTCGTCATCTCTTACAAAACATCGGTACATATAAGATACAGAATCTAGCTACCTACTTTCATTTATACAAGAAATTACAGTTTTTGAGTTCAAGCATCCGCCTCAAAATTGGCTTGACAAAGTTGACAGGAGAGGAGGAAAAAAAAGCCCCACAGCTTATCGAAAAGCCAATATGATGCAGCGATTATGCAGCCAAAGGAAAAAAAGGAGTATTGCCCATGCCATCCACACGAATAAGTGAACAGCCCACATTCTTCTTAGTCGAGGATAGTAGAAACAATATCCCGAGCAGAGTCAGATATCCTAGCAGCCTCAGCAATCCTGAGAGCCATGACAGATTTGTATGTTGCAAGCTCTGCATTTGCCATGAGAGACTGAGCTCTACTGCGCAGACGAACAGCTGTTTCTACAGCCTGTTTTGCCACACGTTCAACTTGCGCAACTCTCTGCAAAGCCATCTCCTCTTCAGCATCGTCTGTCAACCAGAATGCACAAAAAAGTGAAACAAGATTATTCCACCTTACTAGAAGCATAGTCATGTGATAAATACCTGTCACACGGAATAACAATGGGAAACTCACTAGCCAGAACAACAGAAGGTAGAAATTAAAAGTTATCTCATGGTTGGATTTCCATATAAGAAAAACGACTCAGAATAGAAAAACATATGTACCAACAGATTTAAATCTAGTTCACGACATCCAATAGTAGGGCTTGTTATGTAGTAGGAACTAGGAAAGTACCTTGCAAGAAGGCTTCAGCCTTTCCACGGCCAGCTTGGCTTCTTTGTCTCTTGAAAGATCTCTTTCTCTTCATAGCAGACTTTTGTGATAGTTGTCCTCGCCTTAGCGGCGCACCCTAAGGACAAACCACCATATTAATTAGATGATACAATGAAGGCTATAGACAATACGAAATAGCTGTGATAAAAGAATTAAACTTGGTAATAGGTAGCAAGTGTATTAATTAGATAATACAATGAAGGCTAGAAAATCGAGAAACAGAAGGACGCAATAAGAGAATAAGCCTTGTAATAGGTATGGCTGAACTAAAAAATTACCTGAAATATCCTTAGCAATGGTGCAGCTCTCTTAGACCTCTTATTTGTCCAATACTCATACACAGCAAGCACATTATCATCCTTTCCTAAAGCAGGACATCTGGAAAGAAGCTCACCCACATCATTTGTTCCTTCAGAATTGTTGTAGGCATCCTTTTCAAACGTGCTTATTATCTTTTCAAAATCATCGTAAGAAATATGCTTCTGTTGAATGCTATTTTGATCAGAATCTGCATGATTCAACTGAATGAGCCACCGTTCATCCTCCGAGTCCATGTCATAAATGGAATCCCTCGAGAGAGCTCGCCCGACTTCATCATCCACCATCCTGATATAGTCTGGCACAGGGCGTGCGAAAGGATCTGTTACATTCCCTTCCATGTAAACAGAAACCTCATGTGCGCCAGGAATTGGGATTGTCTTCCCCTGGGAATTGCGCTCCCGACCCACAACATGCAACTCTTTGAATAAAAGCCAGTCCCACTTATCTGTGAACTCAAGCTTCCATGCATCGTCAACTGCCCACATGCAGGCATGAGTATAACGGTTAATGCCATTCAACCTCGGATCTGAAGGTTTAAGGGTGTATCTAGTAACTCCTTGTATCTTCACAACTATACACCACTCCTTGGTATCTGATAGTTCTAGCATAACTTCGGCACCATCTTCCCTCCAGCACCTATCAGCTTGAAGAATTAAAAGGTTCGCTTTGCAGTGAACAGAATCTATGTTGTGTCTGACCTCAGCCAAGGCCAGCCTTTCATTCATTCGCTCGACAGGACTCTTCAAAGATCTCTTTTTCCTAGTTGATCCCAAGGGAGTCGAAACATCACTTTCATCCATGTTTTCAAGGAAATCAAGAGAGATTTCTAATGCTGCTTTAGGTTGGACAGGCTCCACAGGAGGTCCTTGTGTTGATGGCAGTTTCGCTTCTGCTTGGGTGGCAGCTGTTTTCTGCTTCATCCCAATTGCATTGTCAGGTAATCTTGTCATAGGCCGCTGCCGATTTCGGGGATGCCTCATCGAGCTCCTCTTCCTTTGATGCTTCTTTAACCTCAGACCATGCACCACTACTCCAGCAACTTGTTCAAGGGTCACGAAGTCCTGAACCACTCTGTGAGGTTCATTGCTGCCTAGGTGAGCAGTGGGTTCGGCAATCCCAGTGCTCTGAGACCCAGAATCCACATCCAAAGTAGTGTGAGGATAGATTTCTTCAGATACTGCAACCAGCAGCCTGCTTTGCCGAATCACAGCTGACAGATACATGGAATCAAGAGCTACCAAGGTATGCAAGGTCTGGAAATATGAAGGAAGCGCTGAGAAATTGACTGACAACAGCGGTTCAGATTTCTTGGCACCATAAAGCACACACCACCCACAATGCACCAAAGTCCTATGTAACAACGCAGACTACAAGAAGCACAAGTGTTACACCAATTGTTCAAGGAACTAAAAGATGGCAGATGAAGGCTGTAGAAAGCTTACGGCTCTCCTGCGCTGGAGCTTGACAAAGTGCAACCCGTGTGACGCAAATGCAGCGGCAACGCCAACAGATGAGACAAAAGAGGCTAGGTTCCGGACCTTGCCCCGCTGGCGGCTGCGACGCATCCACCGCAGCACAGGTAGAAGAAGGCCCAGGAGCCGGTGAGAGCTCCGAGAGCAAGACGTATCAACGAGGACGGCGAGCGTGACAGGGCCGGCATGAGTGGCAGCATCATCCACCAGTGCCGAGAAATGCGCATCCAAGAAGCAAGTTCTTGACGCAAACTCCCAGGAGGAGTACTGAATCGCGGGGGCGAGGTCGTTGGGGGCGTCCGGCTCCGGCTCCCGCCAGAGAGGGGCGACCTTCGATCGCTCTCCCCTCCTCCTGGTGTACACTATCCCAAACCTCCTGCCCTCCCCTTCGACAGAGACCTCGGTGGGGAGCCTCCGGCGGCGCTTCCTGCTGTACACGATCCCGAAAGACTTCGAGAGAGGCGGCAGTTCCGGCTTGGGACAATCCTTGTCGTGCTGCTGGCCGTTGTCGTGGTCGTCGTCTACGTGGAAGGCGGGGGCGTCCTTGGCGTCCCAGCGGATCCGGTCGGCGGCGAGACGCTTGCCGGAGCGCAGGACCCTGGTGGCGGGGTCGGCCTGGTCCTGGGTCAGCGGCTTGGGTGCCTTGGGCATGAAGACGCGCGTCGTGCGGCGGGCTCCGGCGGCCGGCATGGGCTCTCCCTCCTCGTCCTCGCCTCCGTCGTCGGCCCTCGCCTCCGTCGTCGTCGGGCTCGCCCTCCCCACGCGTAGGCGGCGGTGGGGGAAAGGGGGCTGCGGGTGGGGATCCGATTGCGATCAGATCCGCCCTGGTGGAGTGGGGAAGGGGGGATCGGTCGTCCTGGGTGCGGAGGCGGAGTGGAGGTGCGGTGCGAGGGAGGGAGGCGGGGGCCGCCACAAGTAGGAAGGGGTGGTTGTGGGTCGAGTTGCCGCCGACTAGCCGCGCCGCCCGCAGCCGCCGAAAGGAGCGCCAAGCGAAGGACGAGAAGCTTCGGGGGTGGCTAGGGTTACAGCGAGGCGACGGCGGCGTGCGCGTGCGTTTGTGATGAGATTGGGCCGGTCGTGGGCTGTTTGGGCTGTGTTTTTTGGATTCCGGATCCCCAGAAATGAGGCTTCATTCGCCGCCGTACGGAACACCGACCGCCCGTTCGGAACTAAGCGCCGGATAGGTCCGGAGAGTTCAATCCAGCGAGCGCGTACAGACGGGTGTAAATTTGAATTACAAGGAGATTCGTAATTCATCAAACTAAATAAGATTCATAGTTTTACATCTGCAAAAAAAATGAACAATTAAAAACAGTATTTGGACAAATAAAGAATGATGTCAGAGCAAATCAGTAGTACGAATATAAATGGTTGGATTAGCCTCCACAAAAAATCTTATACGTTTTTTTAAGAGCAAAAATGCAGAGCGGGTCTTTAAACTTGTCTCTGAAATTATATAGGTCGCTAAACTCTTAAAATATAGATACGAGTCTTTAAACTTATTAAGTGTGTAACTCAATGTCCAAATCTCTCTAATCTGCGTGTACACACCATCTTGGATCCAATCGTGTGCTTATGCTGATTAGGGCGATTTAGATCTCAAGTGTCACACTCAACAAATTTAGGACTCAGATATGCATTTTAATAGTTTATGGACCCAAGTGACATCACGGGACAAGTTCAAGTACCATTGATGTATTTTACTATTTTTTAAAGTGTTGCATAAGCTAAGAAATGTTGATGGCCTTTCCAATCATTACGTTTCCCAAAAAAATTGTTGCATCAAATATTTCAAATTGTTGCGTGCGTTTCAAAAAAAAAAATTAAATCTAGATTTCATGGAACAATAAAGAAAGATAAAAGAAAAAAGTATGATAAAAGAACAACTAATGGGCCATACATACGAATTTGGGTGGTAAAAAATGCTTAGGCCCTATTCTTTTAGTTTTGAATCGTAGATTTCAGCTTTTAGATTTTTACAATTCGAAGCTGAAATAAATAAACATCTGGATTGCTGGATTGTAACAATCTGAACTGCTGGATTATAACAATCCAGCAGCCACTAGCTTGTAGCATATTATAAAGTTCGAAAGACCAAAATGACCATCAAACTTCTAAGATAATTATCCACTCTGCCACTCTCCCCTACCCTGAGTCACGCACCCGAACAAAAATCGGCCAGTGCCATGACCAATGATAGACGAGGTTAGCGGCTTGTCGGTCGGCGTGCTAGTCGAAGGTCATGTGCAGCTGTGTCGTTGCCGTGCTGCCGCCCACCCCCTCCTCCCGACCACATAGACCCCCCCCCCCCGGCTTGCTCTCGTTTTCCTGCCACTCCGCCAGGCAGCTCACTGCCAGTTGTGGGAGACCATCCCTGGAGTCACATAAACACAATCATACTTCTATTTAAAACCTCAAAGTTGTCACAAAAGAACAATAATAGCAACAAAAAAGTACATAGGGAGAGCTAGTAAATTGTAAGAGGTATTTCATAGAAAGTCTATTAGTTAGTTCAATATTAAACAAGATCCAAAACTTTTCTAACGAAATACTCCCAACCTAAACAGTTCCTAATTGATTTTATCATATCGAAAAATGTTTTGTACGATCTTATCTTTAAGAAGGTCGATCCAGCAGAAGATGGCAACCCTCCAAGGCTTGAAGAAAAGCAGTGCTCAGGGCTGCAATCTCCTGGTTGTGTCTATCAAGTGATGGTGTAGGGTTTGAACCATCTGAGCATACTATGTTCAGTGGGAAACCTTAGAGCCCAAAACTCATCTTATACAGCTAAAATCAACAATGATGTAATTGGGGAGGTTAGATTTTGTTCCAATTTGATAGGCCTAGGTCAAGCCATTCTCATCCATCATACTGCTCAACATTTTTATGATACATTCTAGGTGCTATTGCTGGCACCCGACCTTGAAAACAGAGAAATATACAAAATTGGAGATATTGCTATATTATTAGTGTTGGTGTG
The DNA here is from genome assembly GCF_958298935.1 of Phragmites australis. Taxonomy (NCBI): domain Eukaryota; kingdom Viridiplantae; phylum Streptophyta; class Magnoliopsida; order Poales; family Poaceae; genus Phragmites; species Phragmites australis. Next base: position 11,229,271 of record NC_084936.1, on the reverse strand, counting down.
CATATGTAAATATGACCTAGTGTAGGGACTAAAATGTAAAAGGGTAGTAAGATAAATGAAATACCAGAGAAGGGGATCGAGTAAGTTCATCCAGAAAATTCTACATGGTATCAGGGTCGGGTACTGTAGCAATAGAGGCAATCTCTGCTAGAAGCTGGCGGTAAAGCTCGAGCGACCAAGGAGGAAGCCGTTGGTGCTCGGATTAAAGCTAGGCTAGCAGAGGTGTTGCACAGCGGGAGAGCAGGCTCGGTGGAGTGGCTTCGTGCGGGTGCGGATCGGCGATGAGTTGTACTTCAGTGGCGGTGAGGACGTTGGGTCGAGTGGAGGTGCTGCAAGGGGAGCTGACAGTGAAGGAACATTGGCATGGTGAACCGGCAGTGCACGTGGGTGCTGGTGGCGTTGCGCATGGAGGTAATCAACAGCAGCAACATGTGAGGGCGTGCTACTCCTGTGAGGTGAGGTGTTGCTCCTACGCGTGAAGGGCTACATCAAGTGAGTGCTATGCAGCGTTGTTGGTCGTCGAGTGTTGCATGGAGTAGCTGGTTGATGGTCTTGTTGTTTGGGTTGCCAACTAGAGAGGAGAAGAGGAGATATTATTGTTGTTGTGGTTTGATTTGGTGGTGGCTGAAACAGAGAGGGATTGAAGAGTGAGGGCACTCGATTGGAGTTGCGTTTGGGAGTGTCTAGGAGCTGGAGGTCTTGTGCTAGTGGAGGTACATGTTGTTGAGTGGTGGTGTTGTGCTATTGTGTGCTCATGAACAGAGAAGAAAATGGCATTTTTTTTCCTCATCCAGGAGCTTGGTTCTTTCGGTGAAGAGCTACTGATTGCTACTAGCCAAGGTGTTGCACTTGTGAAACAATGGAGGGAAATCAGGGCATTGAACAAGTGCTTGGAAAATTGGTTGAACTGCTTACTGCAAAAAAGGATGAGGTCACATCCTCGAGTAGAGAAATTGTGTCCCACACAGATGCAATTCAGAAGTTGGAATTGATGCCAAATGATATCGAATTGGAGAGCATCAAGAATTATTTGGCCTGGTCTAGAAGAGCACTATTATTGTTGAAGGCGAAGAAACTTGAGGGCTTTATCAATGGTGTATTCTGAGGAAGATGAATCTTGCTATAACTGAGGAAGATGAATCTAACCTAGTCACGGTCCCAGTTGCTGAGTTAGAAGAATTGAGGAAGGTAAAGGGGAAGAAGAAAAAATCAAGATCAAATGATCAAGGGACAAGGACTTCAAATTCATATTGGATATTAGATTTGGGTGCATCCAGGCATGTCACATGTACATCAAGTGAATTTGCATCTTATATACCATATTGATATTCTCATAGAGAGACAATTCAGACTGCTGATGGAACATCTCGACCTATCAGAGATGTGGTGATGATGACATACTTTCCACGGATACACGCATTCCTCCTACCACACAACACGCTGAACAGGTGATAGAAGGACCAATAACGCGAGCACAAGCACACCAACTTAATCATCAGATGAACTTGTTCCTAGGGCTGCCCACAAATGTTTACAAGAATGGATTACAATTTAACTATTGTGATAATTTTATTGTCCTTAGGAACCATGGAGAAGAACCACACAAGCCCAAGTATATAAGTGGAGGCGAGTTCAATTCGGATTCGGCCCTCCGGACAGCAGCAAATAATAAAGGCCATACTGTTGATTCCGAAGGATTCTCGGGGCCCATGAGTACTTGATGAAAAGATAATTTTGTCTACTTTCAGATGGATCTGGCCTTATCTCGAAATTCCTCCTGAGCTATCCGGAATCATTAAAGAGAGTCACGTCTATTTTCCAGTCCGAATCAAACTTGGGCCTTGTATTAGAGTCCAATTCGGCTTCCTGTGTTTGGGTCGAAACTTTTCCTCTTCTATCTCATAAATAGACAGCCGCACCCTCTTCTAGGGTTTGGGGTTTTGATAGAATAGATCTAGCTTTTGCTACTTCGCCTTGTAAACGCGCGTGTCGGCTCGACCGTTCGATTACTCGTTTTCGGAACCCCGCCACTTCTGTTTTCAGATTGTGCTCTTCATCTATATTTGCAATTAAGTTGCTTGTTCATCTTGTTCTTGCTAGTTCTTCGATTGCTTGTAGGAACAAATACCCTCGTGGTTAGGTTGATCGTGCTCCGAAAGATCACGAATAACTTCTGGAGTTGGTGTATCGATCGCTAAGGCGCAGCGTTCTTGGATGGTATAGTCGGATCGTCAACGTCTATTCCACCTAAATCGACATCTACCCCTCTCATCGAAAGTTTGGGACTAGCGCATCTATCAAGTGGTATCAGATTTCAGGTTGATCGGTGAGAGACTTCTAGTTTTTCTTTTTTGCTTTACCTACTGTCCATAAAAACCAAAAAAAATAGTAGATTAGTTTTTTTCCCCGTGTTCCAAAACACGTTGTGCCTTTTACTAGTTCTGTGTATTCGAGGCTTGTTGAGTTTTCGGTTGCATCGTCATGTCTAGTTGCTGGTCTTAGCGTCTAGTCCTTTAGAGTTTCGAGTTCTAGTCACATTTGTGTCACCACCGCAACCACCACCACCACCACCAGAACCATCGCTGCTGCAATCCTCTCCACCACCACCACCAGAACCATTGCCGTGTTTATTTGCATCATCTGCTCACAAACTGAGTTGTAATCTGCAAGTGTGAGATCCTTGAAAAAATAAAGAAAAAAAAGAGCAGAAGTATACCTGTGGTAAAAAAAAAAGTTTTGTGCTGTGAATTGTTTGTTTGGGAGTTCTTTTTACCTTAGTGGAGGATTTCGAGCTCCTGCAAAAAAAAAAGAAAGAAAAAAAAGTGAAAAAAAAGAAAAGATGACGAAGAAGGAAAAAAAATAATTCAGAAGCTTGTGCTTGTGTTTTCTGTTTCGCTTTTGATCGATGACTTTGTTTGTGCCTAGGCTCGCGTCTTTAGTACGGTCTAGCCTAGGACCAGCACAGTACCGTCGTTGAACGATTATTCAACTTGTTTTGACTTACGTGATTCTAGTTTTTCCTTCCTACACTTTCAGCCTACCTAGAGCTCCACAAATACGACTACTACTTCACAAGAACTAGCAACTATAGCATCGATACAACCATTCGCTGAAGGTTGTTCCTATCTTTTCGGCTGCTATCACCTCCTGTTTAGCTGGTAAGAACAAGTAAGAGCTTGGTTGAACAGGTTGAGAGTGAGAGAATTGACATACCCACATTCGAGTAGTTCATAGGGCATATTCTTGTGATTTTAGTGCTTTGCTATTTTTTGTGATTTTTCACTAGCAATGGCAGAATCTCCGAAGAATGCTATGCCACCACATTCTCCTCGTACCAGGGGCATCATACAACTCTTTGAATGCCAAGTTAGACTGCACACTGAAGGTCTGAATGAGGATGTGCAAGTGACCAATGAACGACTTGGTCAGTTGGAGGCCGCTCAAATTGATACAAATAGCAAGCTTGCAACCTTGGAGACTTCTGTTGGAGAGATCAACACCTCTCTCGTAGGGATTTTGCAACGCCTAGAAGAGATGGGTCGTGCCCCTCCAGTGGCTAGCACCATTGCGGCCACTAATGGCAATCTTCGCAATAACAACGGTGATTTGCGCAGCAAGGTAGCAGCAAACAACGACAACTATGCCGCTGATTCCGAGCTTGATGATGTGGATGCACGTGATCGACGTCGATTACATTTCAATCGCATCGGCATGGGTCCTATACTCCCACGCCGCGAGGTACGTGACAATGATGAATCACTAGGAAAGATTAAATTCACTATGCCACCTTTTGATGGGAAATATGATCTTGATGCTTACCTCACATGGGAACTAGCTGTTGATCAAAAATTTGATTGTCATGATTTTCCGGAAGGTAAAAGGGTTAGGGCTGCCACTAGTGAATTTACTGATTTTGCTTCTGTTTGGTTGAGTGAATATCGTCAAAAGAATCCAAATAATACACCACAAACTTGGGATGCTTTCAAACGAATCATGCGAGCTAGATTTGTTCCTTCATATTATGCGCGTGATGTGTTACATAAATTGCAAGAATTGAGACAAGGTAGTAAAAGTGTAGAAGAATACTATCAAGAGTTGCAAATAGGTATGTTGCGTTGTGGTTTAGAGGAGGGAGACGAGGCTGCTATGTCTAGATTTATGGGTGGTTTGAATCGTGAAATTCAGGACATTTTAGCTTACAAGGAATACAATTCTGTCACTCGATTATTTTATCTTGCTTGTAAGGCTGAAAGAGAAGTGCAGGGACGTTGCAGTAATGATAGGACTAATGTTTCTGTAGGTCGAGCAAGTTCATGGCAGCCGCGCATAAGTGCTGCTCCAACCAGCCGTGCTTCTGTGCCTTCTCCTACCAACAGCAAGCCACGCTCTTCTACAACCAATTCTGCCTCTCGAGCAATCAAGGCTACAAAGAGTGCTGCACCAACACCAGCAAAGAGCGCTTCTTCTGTTGCATCTACAGGGCGAATGAGGGATATTCAATTGGATCAATGCAAGGGTTTTGGACATGTGAAGAGGGAATGTCCAAGCAAGCGCGTCTTGATTGTGCGGGATGATGGTGAGTTTTCTTCTGCTAGTGATTTGGATGAAGATACATATGCTATGCCTGCAGGTGACCATGCAGGGAGTGAAGATGGTCATGATCAAGATGACGAGCACATTGGTGCTGAAGATGCGGACCGCTATGAGAGCCTCATTGTGCAGTGTGTGTTGAGTGCACAAATGGAGAAGGTGGAATAGAATCAGCGACATACTTTGTTTCACACTAAGTGTGTGATCAAGGAACATTCATGTCACATCATCATTGACGGGGGAAGCTGCAACAATTTAGCAAGCTCCGAGATGGTTGAAAAGCTTGCATTGAACACCAAACCGCACCCGCAGCCATATTACATTCAATGGTTCAACAACAGCAGCAAGGTAAAGGTAACACGGTTGGTGAGAGTACACTTTCTGCGACGTTGTGCCTATGCAAGCATGTTCTATGTTGTTAGGTAGGCCTTGACAGTATGATAAAGATTCTTTGCATCATGGTAGAACTAATCAATATTCTTTCGTGCATAAAGAAAAGAAAATTGTATTAGATCCTATGTCTCCTAGTGCTATTTTAAAGGATGAGGTTGCTAGAGCTAGTAAAGAGAACAATCAAAAGCATGCTAAGAGTGACAGTCAGATTGTAGTAAAGGAATTTGAGCAACATAAAACGGGAAAGCCTAAATCTGTTCATGAGAAGAAAAATAAGATTAAATTGAAAGGTGCTTGTTTTCTTGCTACCAAGTCTGATATGAATGAATTGGATGCTAGTACTTCCGTTTGCTATGCATTAGTTTGCAAAGAAGCTTTGTTTTCACTTGAGAGGATATATCTTCTTCTTTGCCTCTTGCTGTTGCTAATCTTTTGCAAGAGTACACTGACGTCTTTCCAAAGGAAGTGCCGCCGGGGCTGTCACCAATCCGTGGGATTGAGCATCAAATGTCCTTATTCCCGGGGCCTCCTTACCGAATCGTGTGTCGTACAGAACCAACCCGGAAGAAACAAAGGAGATACAACGCCAAGTGCAAGAACTGCTTGATAAAGGGTATGTGCGTGAGTCTCTTAGTCATTGTGTTGTTTCGATCCTTTTAGTGCCTAAGAAAGATGGAACATGGCACATGTGTGTGGATTGTAGAGCGATTAATAATATTACCATCAGATATCGTCATCCTATCCCTAGGTTAGATGATATGCTTGATGAATTAAGTGGTTCTATTGTGTTCTCAAAGATTGATTTGCGTAGTGGATACCACCAGATTCACATGAAGTTAGGAGATGAATGGAAAACAACATTTAAAACTAAGTTTGGACTATATGAGTGGTTAGTAATGCCGTTTGGTTTAACTAATTCTCCTAGCACATTCATGAGATTAATGAACGAGGTTTTGCGCACTTTCATTGGTAAATTCGTGGTGGTATATTTTGATGACATTCTGATATATAGCAGATCATTAGAAGAACATCTTGGCCATTTACGTGCTGTTTTTTATGCTTTACGTGTTGCACGCTTATTTGGTAACCTTGAGAAGTGCACCTTTTGCAAAGATCGAGTCTCTTTTCTTGGCTATGTTGTTACTCCACAGGGAATTGAAGTTGACCAAGTCAAGGTTGAAGCGATACACAATTGGCTGATTCCTACAACGGTCACACAAGTGCGAAGTTTTTTAGGACTTGCTGGATTCTATCGCCGCTTTGTGAAGGATTTCAGCACCATCGCTGCACCATTGAATGAGCTCACTAAAAAGGGTGTACCGTTTGCTTGGAGCGATGCACATGAGAACGACTTCAACACGTTGAAAGATAAGTTAACACATGCACCACTACTCCAACTTCCAGATTTTTCAAAAACTTTCGAACTAGAATATGATGCTAGTTGAATTGGTTTGGGTGGCATGTTGTTACAAGAAGGAAAACATGTTGCATATTTTAGTGAGAAGTTGAGTAAGCCTAGTTTAAACTATTCTACTTATGATAATGAATTGTATGCTCTAGTTCGAACTTTAGAGACATGGCAACATTATTTATAGTCCAAAGAATTTGTCATACACTCTGATCACGAATCTTTAAAGCATATTTGCAGTCAAGGAAAATTGAACCGTAGACATGCGAAGTGGGTTGAGTTCATTGAGTCTTTTCCTTATGTCATAAAATACAAAAAGGGAAAGGAGAATGTTATTGCTAATGCTTTATCTAGGCGATATGCTATGCTTTCATAACTTGACTTCAAAAATTTTAGATTAGAAACGATTAAAGAGTGATATGAGCATGATGCTGATTTTAAGGATGTGTTGCTAAATTGTAAAGAGGGAAAAATGTGGAATAAATTTGTCATCAGTGATGGTTTTGTGTTTAGAGCTAACAAGCTATGCATTCCAACTGGCTCCGTTCGTTTGTTGTTGTTATAGGAAGCGCACGGAGGTGGGCTGATGGGACATTTTGGTGTGAAGAAAACGGAGGATATTCTTGCTAGTCATTTCTTTTGGCCAAAGATGAGAAGAGATGTGGAATGATTTGTTGCTCGCTGCACTACATGTCAAAAGGCTAAGTCACGATTTAATCATCATAGTTTGTATATGCCCCTGCCTGTTCCTAACGTCCCTTGGGAAGATATTTCTATGGACTTTGTTTTAGGACTGCCTAGAACAAAGAAGGGGAGGGACAACATTTTTGTTGTTGTGGATATGTTCTCTAAGATGGCACACTTTATACCATGTCATAAGAGTGATGATGCTACCTATATTGCTAATTTATTTTTTCGTGAAATTGTTCGCTTGCATGGTGTGCCAAACACAATTGTTTCTGATCGTGACACTAAGTTCCATAGCCACTTTTGGAGAACATTATGGGGAAAATTGGGGACTAAACTTTTATTCTCGACTACTTGTCATCCCCAAACTGATGGGCAAACTGAAGTTATTAATAGAACTTTATCTACTATGCTTAAGGTTGTTTTGACACAAAATATAAAGATGTGGGAAGAATGCTTGCCTCATATTGAATTTGCTTATAATCGTTCAATGCATTCTACTATAAAGCTTTGCCCTTTTCAAATTGTCTATGGCTTTATTCCTCGTGCTCCTATTGATTTGTTATCTCTTCCATCTTCAGAAAATCTAAATTTTGATGCGAAACAACGTGCTGAATTTATGTTGAAAATTTATGAAACCACTAAATAAAATATAGAGCACATGAATGCTAAGTATAAACTTACTGGCAGTAAAGGGAGGAAGCTTTTAACTTTTGAACCTGGAGATTTGGTTTGGTTGCGTTTGAGAAAAGATCGATTTCCTGCATTGAGAAAATCAAAGTTGATGCCTAGAGCTGATGGTCCTCTCAAAGTGTTACAAAAGATTAATAATAATGCATATGCATATAAGTTAGAGTTGCCTGCAGATTTTGGGGTTAGTCTCACCTTTAACATTGCAGATTTGAAGCAATACTTGGGAGAAGAGGACGAGCTTGAGTCGAGGACGACTCAAATGCAAGAAGGGGAGGATGATGAGAACATGCTTTCCATGAATACACGCATTCCTCCTACCACACAACACGCTGAACAAGTGATAGAAGGACCAATAACGCGAGCACGAGCACGCCAATTTAATCATCAGGTGAACTTGTTCTTAGAGCTACTCACAAATATTTACAAGAATGGATTACTATTTAACTATTGTGATAATTTTATTGTCCTTAGGAACCAGGGAGAAGAACCACACAAGCCCAAGTTTATAAGTGGAGGCGAGTTCAATTCGGATTCGGCCCTCCTGACAGTAGCAAATGATAAAGGCCATAACTGTTGATTCCAAAGAATTCTTGGGGCCCATGAGTACTTGATGGAAAGATAATTTCGTCTACTTTTAGATGGATTTGGCCTCATCTTGAAATTCTTTCTGAGCTATCTGAAATCGTTAAAGAGAGTCGCATCTGTTTTCCAGTCCAAATCAAACTTGGGCCTTGTATTAGAGTCCAATTTGGCTTCCTGTGTTTTGGCCGAAACTTCTCCTCTTCTATCTCAAAAATAGACAGCCGCACCCTCTTCTAGGGTTTGGGGTTTTGATAGAATAGATCTAGCTTTTGCTACTTCGCCTTGTAAACACGTTTGTCGGCTAGACCGCCCGATTACTCATTTTCGGAACCCCGCCAATTCTGTTTTCAGATTGTGCTCTTCATCTATATTCGCAATAAAGTTGCTTGTTCATCTTGTTCTTGCTCGTTCTTCGATTGCTTGCAGGAACAAATACCCTTGTGGTTAGGTTGATCGTGCTCCGAAAGATCACGAACAACTTCTGGAGTTGGTATATCGATCGCTAAGGCGCAACGTTCTTGGACGGTGTAGTCGGATCGTCAACGTCTATTCCACCTAAATCGACATCTACCCCTCTCATCGAAAGTTCGGGACCAGTGCATCTATCATGTGGGCATGGTGAAATGCACACCATCTATTACATTGTCATCCGTATTATATGTTCCCTCTTTTCCAATAAATCTAGTTTCAATAAGCTCATTGTTTGATCAAATGGATTGTCGTGTTTCTCTTGATCGTGAAAATTGTTTAATTCAGGAAAGGAAGACTGGAAGAAGGCTTGGGACTGGAGTTCGACATAATGGACTCTAGTATCTTGATAGAAGCAAGATAGATGAGACAATATGTCTTGCTCTGTCAGCTATTGCAAGTGAAGAGGAGATTCAGGTAATGCTTTTACACTGTTGGCTGGAACATATATCTTTTGATATTATGAGTAAGGTATTTCCCGATGAAATGTGTAAGGTGGACAAACGTAAATTGATATGTGATGCATGTGAGTTTGGGAAGCACACAAGAATCTCCTATGTGAGTAGGGGGTTGCGAAGTGTGACACATTTATATTAATCCATTCTGATGTGTGGACCTCTCCTGTAGTCTCTATTAGTGGAGTGAAATACTTTGTCACATTTATTGATTGCCACTCTCGCATGAAATGGCTATACCTTATGAAACATAAAAGTGAGGTGCTTGAATGTTGTGCATGTGTGAAGAATCAGTACAATTGTCATGTTTAAATTATTAGAATTGATAATGGGACTGAGTATGTGAACAAGGAGTTTGGAAGTTTCCTTTACAAGAAAGAAATCTTACATCAAACTTCATGCCCTGATACGCCTCACAAAATGGAGTAGTTGAAAGAAAGAATAGACATCTCTTGGAGGTAGCTCGTCCACTCATGTATACTATGAATGTGCCTAAGTTCTTATGGAGTGAGGGAGTTATGATTACTACTCATCTTATTAATCGCATGCCATCAAGAGTGATTGGAATGAAGACTCCTTATGTGATGCTATTTGGAAAAAAATGAGTTTATTGTTCCACCAAAGGTGTTGGATATACTTGCTTTGTTAGGGATCATAGACCTTCAGTCAGAAAGTTGGATCCTCAAGTCGTCAAGTGCATCTTTGTGGACTACTCATCTGGGCAGAAAAGGTACAAGTGTTGGAGTCCATCCAAATGTCGTATGTTTGTGAGTATGGATGTAACTTTCAGGGAATCTATTCCCTTTTATAGGGAAAATACATATTTGAGTTCTTTATTTGCTGATCTTGAATCTTCTGACATGTATGAGGTTAATGTTGAGAAAGAGGAGGAAATACTAGGAGCTAAGGGTGAGGAACAATCAGAAGAGAGGGGAGTTATGACTGGCTTGATCCCATGTCCAGCTGCCAAGACCAAGTTGGTACAGGTGGAAAGGGAGGCAAGATCACATGTGGGGGATAATCTATGAGTGTATACGAGAAGAAGGAAAGAAAATCTCGATCAACTCCCTCCTGCTGATAATGAGGCTATGAGTAATGAGGGGCAACCACAAGTAGTGGAGCAACACCAATCACAAGTAGATCAGTTGTTGGAGATAGAGGGAGAAGAATTTGAATCCTCTATTGACCTTCCTATTGCCATAAGAAAGGGAACAAGGAGTACCGCAGGAAAGTCTCCAATAAGGTATGGCTTCGAGGATGCAAATAGTGATGGGGATGAGAATGATATAGCCAACTATGTCTCCTATGAGTCATTGTCTCCTACTTACCGAGCTTTTGTGGCGTCACTGCAATCAGTGACAATACCAAAAGATTGGAGAGAAGCCAAACAAAATCCAAAGTGGAAGGAGGCCATGCTCAATGAGCTAGCAGCACTTGAGAAGAACAAGACTTGGGATCTTGTTCCATTCCCTACGGGCAAGAAGGTAGTTAGTTGCAAATGCGTTTACATGGTGAAACATGACCCTAATGGAAAGATATAGAGGTATAAGGCAAGATTGGTGGAAAAAGGGTATAGCCAGACTTATGGAATTGATTATGATGAGACATTTGTGTTGGCTGCAAAAATGAGTACGGTGAGAACACTAATTTCATGTGCAGCTAATTTTGATTGGCCATTGTACCAATTGAATGTTAAGAATGCATTCTTACATGGAGATCTTCAAGAGGAAGTTTATATGGAGGTGCCACTGGGATTTTCTACTGATCAGATGAAGGGAAAAGTATTGAGATTGAAGAAGTCATTGTATGGTCTAAAGCAGTCACCAAGAGCATGATTTGATCGGCTCAGACGTGTAATGTGCAGTATGGGATACAGATAGTGCAATGAGGATCATATTGTGTTTTATCGTCACTCTATAAATCATGTCACTATTCTTGCAGTCTATGTAGATGACATGATTATCACTAGTGATGACACTTTGGAGATGGCTCGGCTAAAGGAGAATCTAAGCAAAGAGTTTGATGTCAAGGATTTAGGCCAACTCTGTTACTTCCTAGGTATTGAGATAGCAAGATCTCCTAGAGGGATTATTCATTCATAATGAAAGTATGCCCTGGATTTACTAAATGAGGCATGTATGCTTGGATGTCGTCCTGCTTCTACTCCTATGGAACAAAATCACAAGTTGAGTGCCATGTCTAGAGATTTGATGGATAAAGATAGATATCAAAGGCATGGGTCAGTTGATCTACTTGTGTCACACAAGGCCTGATATAACCTATGCATGATCCTAGAAGTGAGCACCTAGATGCAGTTTACAAGATCTTGCGATATTTGACGAGTAGCCTTGGCAAAGGACTATGTTTTAAGAGGAATAATCACCTAAATGTGGAAGGCTATTGTGATGCCGACTGGGCTAGTTGTCCTGATGATAGAAGATCAACTTATGTTTATTGTACTTTTGTTGGAGGAAATCTAGTGTCATGGAGAAGCAAAAAGAAATCGGTGGTTTCTTGGTCAACTGCAGAAGCAGAGTATCGAGCCATGTCTGTGTGCTTAATTAAATGTTATGGATAAGAAACTTATTATTTGAATTGAAGCTATCTAAAGACACCTTGGAGCTTTGGTGTGATAATAAGTCAGTGATCAATATTGCAAATAACCCAGTTCAGCATGATAGAACCAAGCATGTGGAGATTGATCGCTTCTTCATCAAGGAACGATTGGATGATGGAACACTTAAACTAAGTTATGTGGCTTCAGGTGATCAAGTAGCAAACTGTCTAACAAAAGGTTTAGGAGTTAAAGAATGTGTATTATCTTGTAGCAAGATGGGGATGATAGATATCTATTGTCCATCTTGAGGGGGAGTTTTGGTGTGTATGTGTAAATATGACCTAGTGTAGGGACTAAAATGTAAAAGGGTAGTGAGATAACTGAAATCAGAAGGGGATCGAGTAAGTTCATTTAGAAAATTCTACAATTAGTGGTCAGCATATCATACAAATTAGATACTGGAGGTCTTTTGTGTTCCCTAATATTGTATGTGATCAATATGGGAAGATACTAGCTTAGGGCCCCAGACCATAACCAAAGTCCAAATATGGACCCAACAGATATAGAGTAATACCAGCTTAGGGCTTCAAACTCTTGGTTGTGTCTACTGAATGTCGGTGTAGAATCTAGACCCTTTGAACATGTTGTGTTCAGTGGGAAACCACTGAGCCCAAAGTTGTTGCTATAAATTGATGGATCGGCAAGTGTTCAGAGTTAATAACCATCTGATATCTCACCTAATAGATGGTTGTTGGACATATTTAGTGAACTAGGAGACATCAATTGTGATATGCTTGAAGGAATTGAGCCAGAGAGTTCATTAAAAGATAAGTCAAGGGACTCCAAACTCTTCAAATTACCAATGTCTTCTGGAATACCGCCGGACAGATGATTTCTCGACAAGTTTAGGCGGGTTGAAATATGTACATTTTAATGTAGATAGAACGATTGGCTTTCAATTTGAAAATGAAGAAGAAATCAGTTGCTTTGAAAACTTTGTGGGAAAGGGCTGCAAAGGCACATAAGGTAGCATCCTCATCTACTCCAACACCAATTACCATTGAGAGTGCATCGGTAAATCAGAGTAATCCTCATGATGTAAGTGAGATGCAACCTGAGATAGAAAGCACGGAACCAGATATAGGAATCACTGAACCTGAACCAGAGATAGCAAGCACAGAACCATCCTCTTTGCCCCCAATCATAGAAGATGATCTTGAGAAGCTTCCTCGTGATCCTGGTAAGAGGATACCCATCTCATGCTATGATGTCAATAAAATAAATTTAGTTATATTGGGATACATTGCATTGGGGCCATGTCAACCATGGGGGCATGTTTTTCAACAAAGAAAGATTGGGGTTATGCGTCGCTTCAATGTTAATTGGTTTGATGAATATCATTGGCTTGAATATAGTGTGGAACTAGATGTTGCTTTCTACTTTGTTTGCTATTTGTTCAAGCACAAAACAAATTATTCCGGTGGAGATGCTTTTGTGAAACGAGGATTTAGAAATTGGTACATAAAAAAGAGGGTTGATAAACATGTTGGTGGTATGACTAGTTTGCACAATATTTCAAGAGAAATATAACTTGTTCATTAGGCCGAAAGCAACAATTGTTGAGTCTATTGCTTCCAATTCCGAGCAAGAGAAGGTCACTTGCAAGTGCAGTTTGACCTATTCACTTAAATGCTTGAAGTTTTTTTTGCATCAAGGTTTAGCTTATCGTGGACATAATGGAAGTGAAATTCACTTAATAGAGAAAATTTTCTTGAACTTTTGAATTGGCTAGCATAAAATTTTGAAGAAGTTAGCAAGGTGGTTCTAAAAATTGCTCCAAAGAATTGTCAAATGACTATACCCAAAATACAGAAAGATATCATCACTGTTGTGCCAAAGAAACTATTAAGCTTATCATGGATGGCCTTGGTGGCAACTATTTTGCAATATTTGCTAATGAATCTAGTAATGTGTATCAAAAAGAATAGTTGGCTCTTTGTTTGCGTTATGTTGACAAAAAAGGAAGGGTAGTTGAGAGGTTTCTTGGTGTTGTGCATGTTGAAAACACTAGTGCTTTGACACTTAAAACTACAATTACAACCATGCTTATGGATCATTCATTGAGCTTGTGTATGATTCGTGGCTAAGGGTATGATGGAGCTAGTAACATGAAGGGTCATGTTAATGGTCTAAAGAAACTAATTATGGATGAGTGTCCTTCTGCTTATTACGTGTATTGTTTTTATATCAACTTCAGTTAACTCTTATGGCTATGGCTAAGGAAAACACAGATTGTGTTTGGTTCTTTGAGCAACTCAAATATTTGTTGACTGTCATTGAAAATTCTTGTAAGAAGACCAAATGCTCCGAGTGGTGCAAGCTCAACAAATTGTAGAAGCTTTAGAATTAGGTGAAATTCAATCTGGAAAGGGTTTGAATCAAGAGATGGGTTTAGGGAGACCGGTAGATACTCGTCGGGGATCTCACTATAAACTATTATGCATGTTATCTCTTTGTATCCTTCAATCCAACGAGTTCTCATAAAGGTTGGAAAAGATCTCTCTCAAGGCGCAGAGGCTACACAAGCTCAAACAATGTTGAACTTGTTTACTTCATTTGAGTTTGTTTTCATGGCGCATTTATTGCTAACCATATTTGGGTACACAGATGATTTAAATCATGCTTTGCAAAAGAGGGATCAAGATATTGTTAATGCAATAGAGCTCATCTATGATACAAAGACTCAACTACAGTTTTTGCGGGAGGATGGTGGATGGGAAGATTTTCTTAAAACTGTCAATTCCTTTTGTGACAAGCATGGCATCAAAATTCCTAGTATGAATGATTTTTACAAGCCAATTGGAAGAGACAGGAGGTTCTTTCCAAAAGCTAAGAATCTACATCGTTTTCATGTTGACATGTTTTTAAGTGTCATTGATAGGATACTGTGAGAGCTTAATGATAGATTTGATGAGGTAAACACAAATTTGCTTCTTTGCATGGCATCATTCAATCCTGTAGATTCATTTGTTGCGTTTGACAAGGACAAATTGGTTAAGCTTGCTCAGTTCTATCCTAATGATTTCTCAAGTAGAAATGATTCATCTTCCTTTTCAACTTGCACATTTTGTTACTGATATGCGTAGACATGTTTAGAGCAATGAAAAATCTTGTTGAGCTATCCATTATGCTTGTTGAAACAAAGAAGAATCTCAACTATGATATTGTGTACAAGCTTCTCAAATTGATATTATTTCTTTCTGTGGCAACTGCTAGTGTTGAGAGGGTATTTTCTTTGATGAATTATGTGAAGAATAAGCTGAGAAATAGAATAGGGGATCAATATTTGAATAATTGCTTGGTTACCTTTTTGGAGCGTGAATTTTTTGTCCAAGTCAAGGATAGTGACATCATAAATTGGTTCCAAGCTATGAGGAATCGCAAAGTTGAATTGTAATTTTCTTTATATATTTTGTAATTTGGACTATTTGGACCATTTGTACCTTAATTTAAACTATCGTGGACCATTTCTATTTTGGATGGAACAACTTTTTTGGGTGCTTCAATACCCAGTCATTAAATCATGAGTCCACCACTGAATATAAAATATGATAGCTGACTTCCAACGGTATGTTTTGAACTCCGTTTTTGGCTGCATCATGGATGTAAAATTGGTGAAACTTATTGGTACGGAACCTACCAAGTTGTTGCCTGCTAGATCCAGCAGCTGGAGGGAAGAGAGTTGTGATAGCTGCCAAGGAATACTCCTGTGGAGCATATTACGATCGGAGCACTCTTAGCAAGGGATTGCTAGCTCCTATCTATGAAGGAATTGTACCAGAGAGCTTATTGTCAACAAGATCTAGGAAAGCTAGCCTCCTGCATCTCTTGAGTACCAATGGGAATCCTCCCGTGAGATTGTTATTTGCCAGTTCCACTGATTCTAGTGACAAATTGGAGTTTGCTGACGTCTGCACAATCCCAGAGAAGGCATTGCTTGACAAATCCATGACCACCAGATGCTGCAAGTTCCACATGCATCCGGGGAGTTCTCCGTGTAGTTGGTTATTTGATAGGTCCAAGACATAATGCCAGAGGGAATTCTCCTGTGAAGCTATTGTTTGCCAAGCAATGTCCTGGTGCCGAGGTATGGTATCATGCCTGACAACCTGTTGCTACTAAGGCTGAGGTATTGAAGGCTTTGGAGCGATAAGATGGCTGCAGACACCTCGCCCTCTAGTTGGTTGGTGTCAATGTCAAGGATTTGCAATGTTATCAAATTGGAGATTTCTAGCGGTATTTTCCCAGTGAGGTCGTTCCAGAATAAACCCAGAAATACGAGTCTTGACATGTTCCCAACTGAATGGGGAATTGGGGAATTGGTCCACTCAGGGAATTCCATGCCAAGCACAGATATTGCAAGTTTGTTAGTCTTCCTATATGCATTGGGATTCGGCCGGGTAAGCTGTTGCGGTAGAGAAGCAATGACTGTAGCTTGGTCGCGTTGCTGATCTCTGGAGGGACGCTTCCAGCCAGGGAGTTGTTATGCACATGGAATGACGTGACCTCTGGCCAACTCGTGAACAGACCGGGCGGAATGATCCCGGCGAGCTTGTTTCCTGATACGTCGAACTTGTGCGGCATCTCTCGCACACCAGAGAGTGACCGTAGTATCGGTCCGTCCAATCCATTGGAGGACAGGTTGAGGTACCTTATCCCTCGCATCGTCGCCGGCAAGGCATCCGGAATCTCCCCGGACAAACTGTTATGTGACAGGTCAAAGTACCGCAGGTTGGTGACGACGTTCGCTGGGATGGCGCCGGTGATGTTGTTGCCGCGGAGGTTGAGCTTGGTGAGCGCCGGGAAGGTGGTGAAGTTGAAGTGAGACCAGCGCCCGGGAGGCTGATCTCATTGACACGCCCAGCTGCGTCGCACCTGGTGCCGGACCAGGAGCACGTTGGCTTGGCGGGCAACCACGAGAGCAGAGCGACTGATGGCTGGTCGCCGTCGTTGGCCGGCGACATGGTGGACTTCTTGCTCAATCGCACTGGATATGGATGTGCAGATCAGTAGCAGAAGAAAGGAAGTGTGTACGAAGACTTGCCTGGGTTCTTGTCGAGAGAGCCATCGCTTGGTTCTGGAAGTGATCTGATGGCTCTGAGAGTGTATGAATCTGAATCTGCATGCTACGTAGTATCAAGCAAGCAGACTCAATGGAAAATCCTAGTGGCGGAGAGTGAAGGCACGTGATAGTCCTGTGTTCACACAACGGTCTTGATAAGGCTTCTGGATTGATTTAACCTGCAGATTCCGATGACAGCAAACAGTACATGCATGTGACATGGAAATTACAAGCGTATTTTTCACTAACAATGGCACAAACGCTTACTTTTGACACAGGTAACATGGAGATTACAAGCGTAATAGGCGAAAAGCACCCAATTCATACGAGACACTTTACACGACGGCATGTGCAATTTTCTCTATATAGATAACATGAACACTTAAACTGTGTCGCGAATCTAACAAAGGCCTCATCTCATGTACATGAATTTCTATATGACCTTAATCTCCTTGAGCCAAGCTGTGTGGAGTGGGCGTGCATCTCAGCGAGGGAGTTTAAACCAGCCATTCTTCCATTTGAACTGCCCATTGAAATGTGGATATATTAATTTAGCACGCAATAGAATAGGATTCAGGTTTAAACTTTTCAGTGCTCAATAGATAGTCAGTGGTAGGACTTGCCTCTTTTACAGCAGTAGGGAAGTGTGCCACAGCTCTGGAGTATGCACAAAGTCTCTCTTCGATGCCTTCGTCGAATGTAAGCCCCCTTTCTGCAGCCGCAGCAGATGCTAATTCAGCTACCAGGCTCGCAACCTGCCAGGACAAAAGCACAAATGAATCTTGACTTTCAAGAAGGACCTTGCCTGTTAGTGCTAACTGGATGGAAATAACCAAGAACACAGATTGATGTAAGACATTCATGACAGAGAATATTACCTCGGACCGTAGTATTTTTCAACCACACCGACAGTTGCACCTGGATGCCGAGCACCAACAAGCATGAAAGCTAAAATCCATATCAACTTCTCTAGCATTTGCTTCTGAAAAGCTTCCTTTACGAGCACCTGATTGTCAGGTTACAAGAAAATTACAGCAAACAAACATACTTAAATATTTGAAGTTGCACAAGGTGGTAAATGCAAGGACCATTGCAGGAAAAACTCATGCAGAAAGAATAAGGATCTGGCCAGAAAAACATGCAAAAGTACATTGCTAATAATTTGCATCTCATCCCAAGAAGAACCTTGAGGTGAACACCAACTCCCTCGGCTCACTCACTTTGTTTATTTTCATCATTGCTCCATTTGATTACCATAATCTCATGGTAAGTGGATGTACACAATTTTCATCACTTGAGTAATGTATGACTTGCACCTGTTGTCCAGTACATCGTGCAGAAACAAAGGAGGTACATAGAAATGTATACTTACATAAATTCCAAAATTGTTCTCATTCGTACTCCAATTTCCTTTTCTTCTTCTTCTTGTTCTTTTTTTAACGTGTTCTCTTTCCTACTACTAGGCATTTGGTACACACACCTTCATAGAGTAAGAACTTAGAACAACCTCCAATATAAGATGTCACGGAAATTTCTAGTCATATTATGATGTCCTCCAAGAAAAGAATTAGGATCTCTTACGTAAATTTGGATAGGATGGAAATAAACAACACACAGGTGATGTACCAAAATCAACAAGTTTTCTTACTGATAAATTCAATATAAGGACAAAATCAATATCTTTTTCATAACATTTATGTTATTTGCACCTTACCATTGAAAGATGACGTAGTAGATTTGGTGTGCAAAAATCTAGCAACTACGGACCATGTGCAACAGATAGACATGAGAGTCCATTGATGCCAATGCAGAATTGATGTAAGCACCAGATATAATTAATGTAATGCTGATAAGCCCACCTTGCAGGTAAGTTCGCCATTTGGAAGGCGGGCAGCCACTGCTGGAGCCCAGTTGCCAAATGCAGCGGTCAGCCCCTCTGTGTTGGCGTCGGTAATCCCGTCCACAGGCGGCTCTCCAAGTTTTGACACAGCAAAGTCGGCCAAGACCTGGTTTGCGTCCACTAACCCCTTGCTCTTGAACCACGGATCTAGCATTCCATTCTGAAAGAACACCAAATCTGCTGCAATATTAGCTCAGAAGTTCCAACAGGCAGCAACACTAAGCAATCATGATATACAATGCTGTAGTTAGCATGCTTAATACAGAACCATAGCTTATCTCTTTTCACGAAAATGGGTGGAAGTGAAGTTTTACATCTGGACGTGCTTCAGAATGCAGAGAATATTAGCTCAGAAGTAAATGTTCATCTAGTGATCGTATGCTTTTCAGCAGGACCGTCTTGTGAGATTTAGTTTATTCAAATTACATAGAGTGCAGAGAAAATTACCAGACTTAGTGTTTCAGCAAACAAGCTTCTGCGTAACGATAATCTGAAGCTCTTCAGGAATGTTCAGTATCCAGAATATTATGTGTGTCAGTAAGCTGGTCGGCTGATCTAAATGTTCGAATTTAGACATGAAAAATGACATGGCCGAGTCAGTAATCCATCAATCATCACCAACTCGTCAGCTAAACCTTGCATTTGTAAACCAGATCCAGCCTTTTTTGTGTTACTTCCACCATGTAGGTGTCGGTTACCGATAGAATAAATCGGAACGAAAATATGTCGGTGATTAAAATCTGAAAGATCGAACCTCTGACCACTTTTTCCATATATCAAATGATCCGCTCTTGCATGTTAAGACAGAAGATCTAATGAATACATCATATTATTGAAAAGTATTATCCCTACCATGCTAGTCTAACATATTGCTATCATTTTCCTCGAGAATCTTTACAGTACACCATGATACTAGATGATGGAGAGTATCATTATTGTGATCTAACCGTCCATTCTAGTAGGTATTATTGTAATTATCTTGATACCCTTAGGGGTAATTACGTTATTGACTGACCGGACTTCGGACCTTCGCCACCCATCATCGACCGACCGACGGAGGGTGGAAACCCTAATAAATGAAATGAACAGAATAAGTGAAAGCTTATCCGAAGAATAAACTAACATTTTGATTTTTCCTAATTAAACATATAATTTACGAGTTTATCATAGTTTTTTTTTTCAATCCTACCCTTATGATACACATGATACTCTTTAATGATACCTATGATACTGATGGACGATAGAGTATCATTAGACCAATCTAAATCACCGGATGAAAAAAATGGACGGTATGCACTCATTTAGGTGTACTGTAAAAATCCTCTTTTCCTATACTTGCAAAGTACCATCGTGAATAGTTCAAACTACACAAGATCTCTCGTATTTGTTCTCCATTCTAGTTCAGGAGGACAAATCAACCTGAGCGAAGCCATCTCAAATACCCAGTTGCATCATCTTGAGCAGGCGCATTATCAGGATCCCCTACCCTTTTTCTCTTCAAACCCTCAACCTCCAGAAAACCACCCTGCAACACAATTCGTTGGAAAGCATAAACATCCCAGTGCAAGTAGCATTCTGACGCAAAAAGGCACATAATAGGAGGTAATTTTTTTGTTATGAGGATGGTTATTTATGTTATCTCAATGTGCATTGTAGAATGCTATTTTGTCACCCATATGTACATATATGTAAAAAGAAGAGACGATGCAAATAAGTCCGTTTGCTTTTGGTTTCACCCCATATATGTCTCTCTTCTTTTGTTTTCTCAGCAGGCCGGCCCTGTGCTTTTGCTACAGCAGGCCGCCTTGCTCTCTTCATGGCCAAGCCGAGTTGGCCATCTCTGCTGCATCTTTCCTTTGGGCCGGCCCGTGTGCTCTTGCTATTGCTTCCTCTTCACCGAATCCAAAAGCCCAGGCCAGCATCCTTCGTTGTCTTCTTCGTCCCAGAGCCGAGCACAGGGGCAGATGCCAGTCTCCATGGCCGAGCCGCCTCTCCATCTCTATCTCCAGTATCCAACAAAATCTTTTAGCGATTCACACCGAATCTATTCAAAATCACACCCTCATCCTATCTCTTTCCAAACCCCCTTCGAATCCTAACCGATTGGAGTGTGTCTCCCACGAATTTAATATCTAGCAACTATCTATATACAGAGGTGAGGAGGCACGGGTTCAGTGGGGCGGGAGAAGCGGGTGGGCGCTGAGCCGCTGCTGACCGTGATACCCCGCTGGTCGTCCATCCTCTGCTTCGTGCGCCCGTGCCAGGCCTGCTGTTGCCACGCTGAGACCAAGAAGTGGGGCGGTGTCCCTGCGCTCTTGTCGCGGTCAGGCTGGCCACCAAGATCCCAAGTTACCGTCTGACTTTCAAATAAGATGGATACGGGAAAATCCTGAATAAGCACAGGATTCTGTAAAAACAGGCAGAATGAGATCTTATTCATTTTCGGTCCTGTATCCAGACCTCATCATCCTATTTCCGTGTAAAAAACGGAAAAACAGAAACAGTCATGAAAAAAGAGGAAACAGTTGCGTGATGGAACGTGATTTTCCTATCTCTCTTTCATCCTTACTGTTCGCCCTGCACCATCTCGCAGGCTTGTTGAGGCTTGGAGGGTCTTCTCTCGCTCGGCCGCTAGGAAAATTCCCCGTCCGCGACATTTTGTGCCTCTTTGCCTCTGGCACTCCCGCTATTATACTTGTCCATCCGGCAAGCTTGACTCGACCCCACGCAGGCAACCACAATAAAAAAAGCACATGCATCTCTCCACGTGTACACGCGAGTTCATGCACTTTTGTACCTTCAAAGTGCTCGAGATTTGTGCAACGACATTCCCGCCTAAAATAATATCCAAAAATAAACAATATACTAGATCTTTATAAAAATAAACACCATGATACTGTATTTATAAATATAGCATGTATATTCGACACATCATTCATCAAAAACAGGTTTTCAATACACCAAGCACCAAAAAAGAGTAGGTCCAAGTGTTTTCCGCACCTCATGTGTCGAATACAGCTAGGCCATGCAGCGTTGTCGGCTTTGTCGCGTGCTATCGGTGCAAGGGCCTTACAATTAACCCATCTTTCGATGTTTTCGGTACCGCGTGTTGCTGCTGTCGGTCAACTTCGCCTTTTAGCCAGTGCTATAAAATGAGAGGTGCCTTCAGTTGAGAACAACAGCACGAGGAGAGGAGCCAGCAACACGAGAAGAGGAAGAGCAACAACGCGAGGCAAGGAGGAGCAGCAGGAGAGGAGCAACACAAGAAACAGCAGCGCGAGTTGAACATTTCAAGAACACTCACTTTATTATAGTAAATACTTAGATTACGTATTTAAATAATACTTAGATTAGTAATAGTAATTAGAGTAATTATATTTTTTAATTCATTCAATTACATTTATTTAATTATATTAATTTGATAAATTAGAGTACTTAGATAATTTGCTTAGTTTGATTATATGAATTTGATTAGTTAGTGTAATTAGATTATTTCTTTAGTTTAATAATATGAATTTAATTAATCAATGTAATTAGATTATTACCTTAGTATAATTGCATGAATATCATTAATCAGTACAATTAGAGTATTTATGTAATTTAATCAGAGTTATTAGAGTTAAATGATTAATTAGTTTAATTCAATTAATTTGTTTATTTAGCTTAATCACTTAGGTTAAGTAGAGTAATATGATTAATCAAATTATTTAAATAGTGTGAGTACTGTGAATTTATTTAATGGTGGTCAAATAATTATGGCATGCAACTTTAAATATTAATTTTGATTTTTAATATCGGTTTATTATTTATTAATTATTTTAGGATTCCTGCTATTTAATGTTTATGTAATAGTTATTTAGTAAATATTTATTATTATTTTTAATATTTATTAAATATTTAATCACAATAGTTTCTATATTAATACTTAATTAATGTTTATTAATATTTTAATTCAATCTTAGATATTAATAATTTTATTTGAATTCAATATTGATGATTAAATTAATATTGTTAATTACTTAAATATTTAGCATTGTTAAGTGCTGTACTATTTAATTTGTATGGTTAATTTACTTATTATTTATCGATGGGTGTAATTAGTTATGTATTGTACATATATTTAAGTAGTTATTTTATTACATGTATGTTTGTTAGCAGATATGATATGACTATCCATATTTATTATAGAGAACGTCCCGCTATTTTTTATGGGAGGCTCATAATAATTTAGAACTGTTATTACATAGAGAGTCTGGTTGAGCTATCTATGGACCTAAATGGGCTGAAAGCACATATTATGAGTCTTTTGCGTGTGAACCAATAGTCTCATACATTGTCCTAGAGGGTGTGAGGTCACGGCTTATTCCAAATAGCTCGATCGTTGTCCATACTTTGTTCGAGATGAGAAGAAATAACGCATGTGCTTTGTACTCACGCAAGACATTAGAGGAAAATTTTGAAATGAGGGTGTATGTAAACATAGTGTCACGACTAGTGTAAAATGATATAGCGACTAGCATGGAAGGATTAGGTTAGTAGGCGATGAATGAAGAGGATTAATCTTGTATATCTTTTGCTAGATTTGATTAATCTTTGTCGCCCTATGATAATAACTTTCACACTTATTTAGGGTTTTTATGCACTAGTTGAACCTATCATATTTAGGTTTTTCTCTAGTGAAAAATTCGTTTGTTTATTTTCCGTTGCATGTTTAGACCAACGGTAAAAGGAGATGATTTTTTGTAAAAATGCCTATTCACCTACCTCTAGGTGACATCATTATCCTTTCAAAGACATATATGCTGATAAATTACCACACCACGTGGCGAGCGAAGCAAAATGTGTTGAAGATGTTGTTTGGAAGTTTCAAAGAGTCTTACAACTATGCTCCGATGCCACTATAGAAGATTACCATGGTGAATCCAGGGACTTGGTGGGCCATGGAGGATGAGTTGATCAAGCTAGAGGATGGGTTATACAACACCACTGATTGATACCTCATTAGGTTATTCTGGTTCTTTGGATAATGCATCAAAGCTTTCAAACATTGCAGGCTGGTTGTATGCGTAGATGTCACATTTCTGAGCGGCAAGTACCATGGTACTCTTATGACAGCGATGGCGGTGGATGCAAATAATATGGTCATTCCTCTTGCCTTTGCAATGGTTAAGAGTGAGAATAATAATAGTTGGTTGTAGTTCCTCACCTTGGTGAGGACATAAGTCATGGGCAATAAAGAAAGAGTTTGCATCATCTCAGACCGCAACAAGGGTCTTCTACATATGTTGGACATTCTACATGATAGCACAAACTACTTTGTTGCATGGCCTGATGTGGAGAGAAGGTGGTGCATGCGACACTTGGGCGTGAACTTGTACACAAGGTACCGCAACGAGTCTCTTGTAAAGATATTTAAAAGGTTGTGTCTTCAGAACAAGCCGACGAAGTTCAACAAGATATGGAGGGAGTTAAATAAGTCTACTCGCAAGATGATAGAAGAGTAGTAAGCACAGGAGGACTATCTGAGGATGCAAATGGTGGAGGGCCAAACTATCGTTAACCATTCACGTGCTACGTTTAGCCAGTGGATAGCGGGTAATCCGGCGGAGTGTTGGGCCTTAATCCATGATATTGATGGTGCCAGGTTAGCACATAGCATTTTAATGATCGTATTTTATCATTTCTTATGCAAATAACATTTGTAAAATTATTGTATCCTATGTTACGTATACCATCATGACAACGGACATAGTGGAGACGTTCAACAATGTCCTAAAGGGTGTACGGGGCCTCTTGTTATGTGCCATCATTAAGCTCACATTCTATAGAACAACAGACTACTTTCGAGACCATGATAATGCTGCTATGAACTGCAGTACGCGGTTCGCACCAAAGGTGGAGAAATTATATCCAGAAGGAGGAATAATGCACACTTTCATCTACGACCTGGCTAACAATTAATTCGAGGTCATGTGCCATCACATGTATGCTTTAGGGTATAACGCATAGGACACCATACAACAATGTCAACTTGGGCCTCACAAGGTATAATGCACATGCAACAAACCAAAACTGCACTATATCCCGTACTCCCATATCTTCACCGCTTGCAAGGACATGGGCAGCAATGATGGATCACAGTACATATCACCATACTTTACAATTGATGCATTGAGGAGCACATGGCTTTCAAAGATGTGTTCCTTCAACATCGAAAGCAATTACAAAGCGATTGGGGGCCTAAATAGGTACCTTATCCATGAGCACGACGCGCGGATCCTAGAAAGTCTATACCCACAAGGCTGCAAGGTGACATGGGTGCAGCAGATGCTATTGATGGCCTATACAAGTGCAAAATTTACAAACAACCTGACCATGACATGAGGACTTGCCCGACCCGACTGTAAATTATGAGACCACTATCAAACTGTATTGTATTATAGTTGTTGCAATTTAGTTTGTTCTATGAAGTTATTTGCAGACATATTTTGTATTCTAAATTGTAATTCACATATTAGTTGTACTAATTATTTTTTAAAATATCGTATAGTACTGGCATCACAGAAGATATTTTTTTATTGAACCATGAAGCTTGAAATCATTGTCATGACTCATGGTGGTCTTTCCGAGCTTCTTCAGCAGTGGCACGACGAGAACCATAAGGGAAGGATGATTTTCATAGGGAAGTAGGTACCATGATTATATGTGCTTTTTAATTGCCACGATAATTTGTTACTTACTCAATACATGTATTGGATACCTTTTCAGTTACTTCCGTTGCGTGCCCAGAATGTCCATACAATTAAGGAGTTTGACCCTCGATTCTACGAGCCACTCGCACGGGCAAAACTACTACCTTTTGCTCTCATGATGGCCGGAGCTCCCATTGCAGTCGGTGGCAGACACCTCTCTCACCAATTGAGGCGGCACTGCTCGCATTTCTCGTCGACCAGTGGCATTCTGATACGCACACATTCTGCTTTTCTTT
Organism: Phragmites australis; assembly: GCF_958298935.1. Lineage (NCBI taxonomy): Eukaryota > Viridiplantae > Streptophyta > Magnoliopsida > Poales > Poaceae > Phragmites > Phragmites australis. The sequence continues at coordinate 11,203,428 of NC_084936.1, read as the reverse complement.
TGGCGAGATAGTCGTAGCATTGAGGGATATGGCCATGCTAACCGGTTTGCCGATCAAGGGCACTCTGTTAGTAGTTTTGCAACCAGTAAAGGAGCAGCGGAAGGGTTACATTGACGGCATATAATTATTTGTTATGTAATGCACTTCAAATGTTCTAGTGCTATTCAAGCTTCATTAACCATCCACATCTTGTAGGTTTGGTGTGCAATATGACATGAAGGATGTTGGCCTCTCCATGTCCTGGATTCATAGGCTGCCACAGTTCGATCCATGTCCACTGGATGTGGATGAGGCTACAATTATGTAGCACTATGAAATGTATATCCTTCTGAGAGGCATTATATTCTGCAACACGATAGACGATTATGTCCTCTCCTATATTGTATGGTTAGCGGGTTAGCTCGCTTCATGTCCTTATGAGCCGATATCTTACAGTTGGGATCTGCTATGCTGGCTACAACCTACAGAGGATTGTGTGTTGCATCCTAGTGGTCAAAGAAGAAAGGATCTATTATAGGTTGCCTACACCTTTTACATTTATGGAGCTGGGAGTACCTCCTGGTTTGTCGGCCTTGAGTGAGCAAGAGCTACTATCCAATCCTCATATCTGATAGCGTTGCAGATGACATGAGGCCTATGATGGAGTATTAGTGGATTCATTCTAGATTGATATGGAGTCAGCAGTAAGACCATGGTAGCTACTCCTGAGTGATCAGTGATCTGGATGTCCTCAGCGACGATCTCGTGGAGTGGGATCTATGGCATATGGAACGAGTGGTCGAAATTGCGACTAGAGGACTTATTGCATCCTCTTGTTTGTGTGACTCAGACTTATGGATGACCAAATGCTTCTTGTTGTACATGAACAATGTGGAAGTATATTCTCCTGAGCGTGGATAGAGGCAGTTCGCGTACCGATAGGTGGTGCGAGGACCTCCCCCACTAGATGTCGGAAGAGCGCATGAGTAAGTGTGTTATTGTAGGTAGTATTAGTACCTTAAGTGATCAATGGTAAGAAATTATAACTGTTTATGTCACGTACAGGATGAGCGCATTGGGGGTTAGGGCATGCAGGACTGAACATCCTTGAATACCGAGCACATACAGAGGTGGACGGAGTCAGCCGTGGTGGATATTGTCATTCCTGTTGGACAATATGATGATGCCACGTACTGGGAGTAATTCTCGTGGTACCGTCCGTGCACTCATGCCACCTTACGCAGCAAGCTTGTAGAGCCAGCCCCTGGCCCTTTCCCTGAGGATCGTGCCTGCCTTCTTCATATTGTGGTAAGTGGTGCGGTACTTCTAACAATTTTTATTGGTTAAACCTCTATATTAATTACACGGCTCTCATCTTATATAGACTAAAGAGGCTTACGAGATGTATACGCAGGCGGAGAAAGCTTGTGGGGAAGCAAGCAGGTCATCAATGTAGAGGGATTAGAACGCTCTCTGGGACTACATGATGACAAGAGGGTCCCGCTTGCTATCCGCTATAAGTGGTCTAGGTGGTTGTGCCTTGCGTTGGAGGGGGTACGACATACCAGCCATAGACCCGTCCCGTGCCTACCACAGTAGGCGCTCGTCTAGTGTCCGTGAGGAACTTGTTTGAGCACAGTCACGAGAGGCACCATCGGCTGCGAGTATCATGTGTCATGTTCTGGTGCTGAGGCCGTGGAGTGCATGTAGGCTCATAAGCCCGAGCAGTGTATATTGGGTTCACAACCCCGCAGTGGATAAGACCTTCTCACACTACGATTACACCTCCGTCTGTAGCATTGACTCATCACGAGGACGTCATTGACTGCACGCAATAGACATCTGACTGGAGCAGCACGCATGATTTTGACTGCAATGTATGCCACCAGCTTCACCAAGCTCCTTAGCGGGCAATACCTCCGATATCCCAATGCACATGGGGGTTCACAATGGTACCAGCAGGGTAAGCCTTTGGCACACCGGACTCCATCGAAGCACATACTAGAGGCGTCCACACTTCCGCATGAGGATCCTTCATCATGGTACATACAGGACTGAGTTAGCGGATCTAGATACACATTTGGTGGGGATCCCATAGGGCATGACGATGATGACGACGAGTAATGGCACATGTGGAAGGGGCCAGCACAGGCTGCTGGGATGAGGGCCACACACCCGCCAGATGCTTACACTCATGGGGATTGCATGCAATGTCATCGTCATTGAGTAGGTAATGCAGTTGTTTGATGCACTTGTACTTGTTCATGACACATGCATTATTCATTTTATTGTCATAATCATCTCTATTATGTCTCATTCACTGTATTGATAATGTGATTACTTTTAATTTATTTAATGTTTGTCAAATAATTATGGCACATAACTTTATTTACTCATTATTTAGTAAGTATTGTTACATATTAAGTATAATATTTAATACTTGTTTAATATTTCTTAAATAATCAGGGATTCGTGCTTTGTTACAGAGCTAGAATGTTACAGTCAAGGATCAATAAATCTATAGTGGAATCTTCTACTACATGCTTTCCATGGACATCTACAATGATCAATATATCACTTAATGCCTCCTTGCAGGTTGTTTGTGAAAGGAAGGATGATCCCTTTAAGGAAAACAATCTAATCCAAGTCGTGACCAAATTACATGCAAGACCCTTCTATTTTGCGTTAACCGCTCTGCTCTAACATGTAACCACCGATGACCTTAGGACCCTCTTGCACGAGCGACGTCAAAGATATCTCAGGGTGTGTGAACTAGCCAACTATCCTTTTGTGCTAGGTTTCTCTAAGAGGCAAAGAAGGATAGTGATGTTACTCGGTCAATATGCATCCCACATTCAGGTTCGTCATTTTCTATTTGGTCACCCTACTTATCTTTTTTCCATTGATTTGAATGCTCCTCTTTTGCGCTAAGCATTCCCAAAAGACACAGAGTTGATCAATAAAGCGAGGGTGTGATGTCTGGTTCGCGTAAAAGACGACGATGATCAGTGAACCTAAGGGGTATAAAGGTGCCCTCTACTATTTAACTAGAAAATTACGAGGATGATGATTTCATACCACCAATGTCTCGACATTCTAGCAACAATACAGGAGAAGGTTCAAGGAACACTGCAAGAGGATGTTTACGCACTACATTGAGATGACGTAGAACCAACAAGGAAATATAACGTGCTCCTACCATAATATCTCAAGATGACGACGACGATGATGATTTCATACCACAACGATATCTCCCTCTGAGACCTCCATCTCCGGAGGACACTGATGACCCTGAAGATCATGGTGGATTTTCTTGTACCGATCCTTACAACTTCTCCTCACCACCTCGGAGACGATAACCATCTTACCCTGATAGCATTGACTGGCACAACTCGCATTCTTTCATTAATTTGTGTCACCACTTTTGTCCGTGAATCAGGAACCGGGGGTCCTCGAATCCCGAGGCTAGGCCAGCAATCCGCCACGTGGCGCCATCCCGCGGAGTCTCCTCCGCAAGGTAAAAAAGATTAAGTCCCGGGAGAGGGCGCTTGGGGCCACAGTCAGTGGTCCTCGAGTGCCCAAGTTCCCCGATGATCTGCGAAGTCTAAGTACCGGGAAGAAAGTGCTCAGGGAGGTATGCGGTGGCCCCCGAGCACCCGAGTCCCCCGACGATCAGGAAAGCTAAGTACCGGGAGAAATGTGCCCGAGGCCGCGAGCGGTGGCCCCGTGGGCGCCCAAGTATCCCGAGGACCCACTGAAGGAAGTTCTGGGAGAGAGTGCTCGGGGCTGCGTGCAGCAGCCCCCGAGCACTTGGTCCCCGGAGGATCCGTACCAGCGTGCCCGGGAGAAAGTGCTCGGGGAGGTGAACAGTACCCCCGAGCACTCGGTTCCCCGAGGACAAGAAAGGGCATTCTCGGGAGAGAGTGCTCGGGGAGGTGAATAGTGACCCCCGAGCACTCGGTTCCCCGACGACTCAGAGAGCCCCCTGACAGTGGCCCCCGAGGGGCCCACTGATGAGGTGTCAGTCAGTCAAAGGCCCAAGGCCACATTTAAAGAGCGCGCATGGCCTGTCACCTCCAACTGCTCCCGCCACGCTCGGTGTCAGGTCCTGCCACATTCTGGCAGAAGGGCGTGGGGTCATTAAATGCACGGGTCCCATCCCGTGCCATTCGGCCCGTCTCGGGATAACGTCGTAAGGGCCGAGGCGTTCCGTCTGCCGCGTTGCTGTGGCAGGAGAACAAGACAGGGCAGGCACGCCGGGCCGCTATGCGGCTGCCCAGTGGGCCCTCTCCATGGCGCCCGTTACCAGTGCATTTATGGTGACAGATGACCAGGCGTGGGAAACATTTTCCACCTCCGGTCACTTCGCCCAGAGGTGATGATGACGCCCTTTCCATTTATGGTGTCTCGGAACTCGTGCCCCCCCCGTTCGGGGCACGCTACTGTCGATGGGTATTTAAAGCCGCTGGCAGCGCGGGCAGAAGGAGAGGTCTTTTTCGATGTTTTTTTGTGAAGCATTGAAATCTCTATGCAAGCTTGACAAGTTAGACAATCTCTGAGAAGTTTTCGAGGTAGCGAAGAGAAGAGAAGAACAAGGAGCCCCAGGCTCTAAGATAGACAAATATTCTTGTAACTAGCAACATCCTTGAGGAACATTCTCAAGGCATTTATAGTATCCATACAGGAGTAGGGTGTTACGCCTCTGTGCGGCCCGAACCTGTCTAAACACCAACGTATTTACTCCGTTCCGCACTAGATCATTCCACCCCACCGGCCATTGCATTCATGCCCATTTATTTCTCCGGTGAACATATTCAGGATCATCCCCCCGGCCGAATCTCTAAAAAGGGGTCCCTCAGGATCCCTGTGACAGGAGTTAACCCTCCGACAGCTGGCGCACCAGGTAGGGGGGAAGCATCCCTGATTTTGTTTGTTTATTTTCTTCTGCAGAAAAAATGGCCGGTGGTCATCGTCTCCAGCGTTCTGGCTCCAGCTCTAGTGGGGAAATGGAGCCCCTCGCACAGGAGGCCCCAGTCGCTGTTGCGCCCCAGCAGCAGCCACGATCTGCACGCACGGTGTTCCCCTCTCAAGGGGACCAGGGCGCTGGGCCCAGCAGGGCCGCCGCCGCCGTCGCTGGTGCACCGTCCATCCCCCAGGAGGTGACCGAAACTCCGGCCGCCAGGTCCGCGTCTGGACAGCGCCGGGCGCCTCTCTGGCGTAGACTCGCCTTCGGCGAGGCCACTCCCGGGAGCGCGCTGCTTGCGGTGCACGCTCTCCTCAGGCATCTGCCAGTCCACGCGGAGGGGGAAACCCCAGCGGGCCGCTGGCTCTAGGAAGTCGCCGCCCTAGTCGGCACGGTCCACCGCCAGGTGCTGGCCGAAAGTTCCCGCGCCACCTCCCAGCGTGGTGCCGCTAGGACCGGCCCATCGTCAGGTGGCGGTCGCGCTGGCCGGGGGGGCCTCCAGGCGGAGCGCCGCCCCCCTGGCCACTTCCGGAACCCAAGACCTCCTTTTACACCTCAACGAGCGGAGGGGCATTGAAGACGCACGCGTCACTCTCGAGCGCCAGCGGGAGACCCGGCAGGAGGCTAAAGCTGAGGACCAGGCCTCCTCTTTGCCGGCCCATGATCGCCGGGGCTCCCCGGCTCACCGGCGTTCACCGCCCAAGGGTGCTCCCTGCGCCGCAAGGTACGGCACCGGTTGCCGTGCTTTCGCTAGTGAGCTCCGCCGGGTCAAATGGCCCACCAAGTTCCGCCCCAAGCTGCCAGAGAAGTACGACGGGTCCATCGACCCCGTCGAGTTCCTCCAGATATACACCACCGCTGTCCAGCCGGCTAGTGGCAGCGAAAAGGTGATGGTTAACTACTTTCATGTTGCCTTGAGGGGCTCTGCCCGCTCTTGGCTTATGAACTTACCCCCAGGATCTATCAACTCCTGGGATGATCTTTGCCACCAGTTCGTGGATAATTTTCAGGGCACATTCACGCGCCCCAGCCTGGAGAGCGACCTCCACGCTGTCAAGCAGCAGGAGGGGGAGACGTTGCGGTGCTTTATTTAGCGCTTCAGCCAAGTCCGCAACACCATCCCGCGAATAACCCCCACACTGTCATTGTCGCATTCCTGCAGGGCGTCCGCGACGAGCGGATGCTCGAGAAGCTAGGCACGCACGAGGTCGAGACCACTGCGGAACTTTTCGCGCTGGCCGACAAGTGCACCAAGGTGGCGGAAGCTCGGGCGTGGTACGTTCCGCGCCCTGAGCACCCCACCGCCGATCAACCAGGTCCTTCCCACTCCGACAGGCGGGAAAAGAAAAAGAGAAGGAGGTGTGAGGCTGTCCCCGTCGAGCCAGCCCCGGGCCCCACCTGTGGGCCGGCCCAGGAGCCCGACCATCGGCAAGCACGCCGGGCGGCCACCGACTGATGGCCCGCGCCCGCGAGGGCTCCGGCCCGAGCCCCTCCTAGGGCTCTGGCTCCCGCAAGGGCTCCCGCTCCGGCAAGGGCCCCCGCTCCTACGGGGCCCGAGCCGGGGAAGTGGTGCCTGATTTACCAGACCAAGTGGCATGACCTCACGGAATGCCGCACGGTCAAGGGCCTCATCGATCAGCGCCAAAGGGACCGCGAGGAGCCCCGCCAGGGTGGCGACGACGAAGCCGCCCCCAACAACCCAGAGCTCAGTTTCTAGGAGCCTGAGCACACTGTCGGCTTCATCGATGGAGGCGCGTACACGCCCTCCTCTCGCCGCAGTGTCAAAACCATGCGGTGCGAGGTGTGCTCGGTGACCCCGAGTGAAGAGGCTGTAAGGCCCCTGAAGTGGTCAGATGCCCCGATCACTTTCAGCTTGGCCGACCACCCCGCCAGTACTCCAGGCATGGGGTGACTACCCCTGGTAGTGTCCCCAACCATCTGCAATGTGAAGGTCAGCAGAGTGCTGATCGACGGGGGCGCAGGCCTTAACCTCCTCTCCAAGGAGGCTTTCGAGAAGCTACAGGTGCCCTTCAGGCGCCTAAAGCTATCGCTCCCGTTTTACGGGGTGACACCCGGGCACTCCCTGCCCCTCGGGCAGGTCGAGTTGCCCGTGACATTCGGGAGCCGGGACAACTTCCGAACAGAGAACGTCATCTTCGACGTCGTGGAGCTCCCCCTCCCCTACAATGCCATCCTCGGGCGCCCGGCGCTCACTCGATTCATGGTGGTCACGCACTATGCGTACCTCACGGTTAAGATGCCAGGCCTACCAGGCCCCATCTCCGTGTCCGCCGAGACCAGCAGCGCCGTCTCCTGCGCCGAGCAATCATACTCGGCCTTGGTTTCAGCTCGAGCCGAGGTCGAAGGTCGTCCAGGGGGCCCAGGACTCTCTTCATCCAAACCCCGACTCGCTGCCGACGCCTCCGTTCCTACGAAGGAGGTTGTGGTGGGCGAAGACGCCTCCCAGGTCGTCCGAATCGGCGGTGACCTGGGCGGCAAATAGGAAAGCGCGCTCGTCGCCTTCCTCCGGGCTAACGTCAACGTGTTTGCATGGTAGCCATCCGATATGCCCGGGATCCCTAGGGAGGTGATCGAGCACCACTTGGCTGTGCGCCCGGACGCACGCTCGGTGAAGCAGAAGGTCCGACGGCAGGTGCTCGAGTGCCAAGAGTTCATCCGGGAGCAAGTCAGAAAACTCCTTGATGCCGGATTCATCCGAGAAGTCCTCCACCCCGAGTGGCTGGCGAACCCAGTTATCGTCCCCAAGGCCAACGGCAAGCTCCGCATGTGCGTGGACTCCACCGATCTAAACAAGGCTTGCCCCAAAGATCCTTTTCCTTTGCCCCGCATAGATCAGATTGTAGATGCAACCGCGGGACGTGATCTTTTGTGTTTTTTAGATGCAAACTCTGGTTATCACCAGATTCGCATGGCCATAGAGGATGAAGAAAGCTGCTTTTACCACTCCGGTGGGGACTTATTGCTATGTATCGATACCTTTTGGCTTGCGCAATGCTGGGTCTTCTTTCCAGCGTGCTATCCGCATCACCCTTCATTCGCAGGTTGGCCACAACGTCGAGGCCTACATCGACGATCTCATGGTCAAATCCCGAAATCGCGCCACCCTGCTCGAAGATCTTGCCGAGACTTTAAATAGTCTCTGCACTACCCGCCTGAAGCTCAACCCTGGGAAGTGCATCTTTGGGGTCCCTGCGGGCAAGCTCCTCAGTTTCTTGGTCTCCAGCCGAGGGATCGAGGCCAATCCAGAGAAGATCCGGGCCATCGAGCAGATGCGACCCCCGGCTCGACTCAAGGAGGTTCAGCGTCTCGCCGGTTGCATGGCGGCCCTTGGGCGCTTCATCTCCAAACTCGGGGAGCGAGGACTCCCTCTTTTTAAGCTTCTGAAGAAGACCGGTCGTTTCGACTGGACAACGGAGGCCGAGCAGGCCTTCCGCGATCTGAAGAAGTATCTTACCTCGCCACCCGTACTAGTGGCCCCCTCCGAAGGCGAGCCACTACTGCTCTACGTCTCAGCCACTCCTCAGGTCGTGAGCATGGTACTGGTGGTGGAGCACGATGAGTGCACGGGGTCAGGTGCTGGGTCCCAACTCCCAGCCGCCCCCCGAGCACTCCCCCGTCCTCGTGGCTCCCCCTGAGTAGGGGGTCGAGCCCGAGCACTCGGCTTCCCGCGAGCAAGGGGTCGAGCCCGAGCACTTGGCTCCTCCGGACCAGGGAGTCGAGCCCAAGCACCAGTCAGCCCCGACCACGTCGCCGAGCTCGGGGGCTGTAGCAGGCCCTCGGGTGAAGCCGCAGTCCGGGCCCGCCGGGTACAGCGACCAGTGTACTTCATCAGTGAAGTCCTCCGGGAGGCCAAGACAAGGTACCCCCAAGCTCAGAAGCTACTCTACGCTGTGCTCATCGCTTGCCGGAAGCTGCGCCACTACTTCCAGGTGCACAAGGTCTCGGTGGTTACTACATACCCACTGGGGCCCATCCTCTGGAACCGAGAAGGCACCGGGCACGTCGTCAAGTGAGCGGTGGAGCTGGTGGAGTTCGACCTATACTTTGTCAGCCGCCAGACGATCAAAAGCCAGGCGCTCTCTGACTTCGTGGTAGAGTTGACACCCGTCCCTGAGGTCGTCCAAGAAGAAATCTCCACATATCCCGGGCATGATTCGCCCGGGTACTGGATTATGCACTTCGACGGTTCCCTCACGCTGAAAGGCGCGGGGGCCGGAGTGGTTCTCACCTCCCCTATGGGTGAAGAACTCTGGTACGTTGTGCAGCTGCAGTTCCGTGCATCAAACAACATGGCGGAATATGAGGGCCTCATCGCCGGCCTCCGAGCCGCGGTGGGCCTCAGGATTCGTCGCCTCCTGGTCAAGGGAGACTCCCAGATGGTGGTCAACCAGGTATCGAAAGAATACCAGTGCACAGATCCTCAAATGGTAGCGTACTGGCGGTAGTTAGGAAGCTAGAGAAGCGCTTCGACGGCCTAAAGCTGCGATACATCCCTCGCCGTGACAACGCTCTAGCCGACGACCTCTCTCGCCTGGCCTCCTCCCATGCGCGCGTCCCTACCGGAGTCTTTGAAGAAAGACTCACACGGCCTTCCGTCCTGCCTGCCGAACAGGATGAAGGGGAACTCTCGAGCTCAATTCAGGGGACCCTGGCGGCACCCTCAGTGGGAAGCCCCGACAGGGTGCCGCCGTCCGGCGAGTGCGTTGCGCTTGCTAACAGTTCTCAAGATGCCTTGTGGATGGACGAGATCCGAGGGTACTTGAAGGAAAAGTTCCTCCCCGAGGATGAGGCTTCTGCTGAAAGAGTTGCTCGGCAGTCCAAACGCTATGCCATAGTAGATGGGGATCTGTATGGGCGTAGCGCAGGCGGTATCCTCTTGAAATGCATCACCCGGGCAGAAGGCGGCGAGCTTCTCGCTGAGGTCCACAAGGGCGAGTGCGGTGGCCATGCATCGTTCCACACGCTGGTCGGGAAGGCCTTCCGGCAAGGTTTCTACTAGCCTACAACCCTCTAGGATGCTTCCGAGCTGGTTCGACGCTGCAGGGCGTGCCAGTTCCACACAAAGCAGATTCACCAGCCAGCTCAGGCTCTTCAAACCATCCCCCTGTCATGGCCTTTCGTGGTCTGGGGGCTGGACATTCTGGGTCCATTTCTCCAAGCAATCGGGGGCTATGAGTACCTCTACGACGCCATCGACAAGTTCACCAAGTGGCTGGAGGCGGTTCCAGTTGTCAAGGTGACCAAGAACACGGCGCTCCAGTTTATCCGCGGTATCACCAGTCGCTTTGGTGTCCCGAACCGGATCATCACCGACAATGGCACTGAGTTCACAAGTGCCCTGTTCAGGGAGTACTGCGAAGACCTCGGCATCAAGCTCTGTTTCGCCTCTGTCGCTCATCCTCGGAGCAATGGGCAGGTCAAGTGCGCCAACGCGGAGATACTAAAGGGGCTCAAAACCCGGATCTACAACGTGCTCGCAAAGCACGGGAAAGGGTGGATCGACGAGCTGCCTGCCGTGCTATGGGCCAATCGGACTACGCCGAGTCGCGCTACTGGGGAGACTCCCTTCTTCCTTGTGTATGGCGCTGAGGCGGTCCTCCCCTCCGAGCTCACTCTAGGCTCCCCTCGGGTGCATGCCTACTCTGAAGGCGAACAGGAGCAGCAAAGGCGCGACGACGTCGACTATTTGGAAGAGCGCCGGCGGCGTGCCGCCGTCCAGGCAGCCCGCTACCAGCAAAGCCTGCGGCGCTACCATCAGCGTCACATCCGGGCCCGGTTTCTTGAGGTGGGGGATCTAGTTCTCCGACGCGTCCAGTCGCGCGAAGTAAGGAATAAACTGTCCCCTATGTGGGAAGGCCCCTTTACCGTGATTGGTGTCCCGCGAGAAGGCTCCTTCCGTTTGGCTATGGAGGATGGGCAGCCGCTCCCCAACGCGTGGAATATCGAGCACCTACGCAAGTTCTTCCCGTAGATGGCCATGTTTGCAGGCTCAGGTCAACCAGGCCAGGGACTCCCCCATCCCCCCTGCCCAAGTTGACCGCGGGCTGTCGGTGTTCGGTCTGGTCTGTCATACCCGGGCACCACTGAACCATAGGACCTCTGGGTTATGCCTCTGGCTGCCTTTGTTCGCCGGTCTGGGTATTCGAGAGGTCCTGGGTCAAAAGCGAGAGCAGTCTATAACAAGTACCGCACTAACAGAGCGCACCAAGCAAAGAATTTCTCTATTTTTCTCAAGTCACAGATCGACAATCAAAAGCAAAAGCAGCTCGACCACGAGGGCCTCAGTGCCTAGGTCGCTGCTCGGCCCTAAGGGTCCTCGGGTGGTCCTACTGCTCAAGCATGAGTGGTTGGGATCGCCTGACCCCGGGCTCTCCATGCGCCCCTCAGTGCTCGGGCGCCCCAGCAGTGGGAACCAAGTTCCCAGGCACCCCGAGCTCGGAGCGCATACCACTCCTGGATCGGTTGGCCGAAAAGCTGACAGCTGTCCGGTGAGTGGTTAAATTCACATGAATTTACATTCAATAATATATTGTTCCCGAGTTGTCCTTGGGGGCCCTCGTACTCTAATCTGCTCAACGAGATGGTCTCCTCGCGCACAAAACCCTACCACGTGTCCGCTTTTTCCTGGAACGACAGAACGGACAGTAGAAAGGTGTACCGTACGTACGGCAATGTCTGACCGAAGTCTTTCATGGCGGTTGTGGTGTTCGGTCCGCTTAAAAGGCCCCGGGCACTACCGAGCCTCTGGGGTTCTCGGGTTATCTCACGGCTGGAGCTGCTCGACCGGTCGGGAGCCCAGACCCTGGGGCGGGCTGTTGGTGCTTGGTCCGGTCCGTCCTAGCCCGGGCACCACCAAACCATGGGGACTCTTGGTCGCATTTCCGTCCGCACATGTCCCCAGTCTACTTGTTTGAGTGGTCGCAGAGTGGGAAAGTGTTCACTGGTCATGGCATGCTTCGTGCTGGATCGATCTATCTCCCGAGCAAGGAAGTTCGTGCCTTTGTCTTTTGACTTAGCCGTTGCGGACTCGCGAGGGCTCGGGGGCTGAACGCGCCAAGAAGGCCTCACTGCTCGGGTGACGAGTGGTCGGGGCGACTTCGTTCTCGGGGAGGGAAAGGTCGGGCTCGGTACGACTGAGTACTCAGAAGAACACTGGAGTTGCGACCCCAAAGAAAGGCTTCCATTATATTCACAAAAAGGACAGCTATTTTGAGGGATCACTCCCATATTTACATCAAGTCAAAGAAAAAGAAAAACTACAAAAGCCTACTCTAAGTCGGAGCCCTCGCAGCTGTTCCCTGGGTCCGGAGTCGGCGACGCCTCTCGCGTGAAGCAGGCCACCACCTCGACGGCGGCGCCCCGAACTGCCTCCCGGGTGGCCTCCTCCTCGGCTTCGACCACCCCTTCCCGAGCTGGTTCCAGTGGGAAGTTTGGGTCCCGGCTTCGGTAGCAGGCCAGGACATGCTCGGCCACCGCTTGGGTCAAGCCTCGCCCTTCCCGGGTGGCTAGATTCTGGACGGCTTGTGGGAGCACCTCGAGGCGCTGGCTGATTCTCAGGAAGCCAAGGGCGATGTGGTTGATGCCCGTCCCCTTAGCCTCCACCTGGACTAGCCCGAGCCTGGCCACCCTCACGTACCTCTGCGCTTGCTGAAGGATGTCTTTCATCATCAGCTTCACGTTGGCCCATTCGGTCTTGGCAGTCTCGAGCTCCTCTGTCACGCTCCACAGCTGCTCCTCGAGGCCCTGGCCCCCGGCCGTGCCGGACGCCTGGGCTTCAGCCTGCTTCACCCGCTCCGCAAGGGTGGAGAGGGCCTATTCGCGGGTGGTCAGCTCGGACTCCCACTTGGTGGCCCGCTCCTCCCGAGCGGCTGAGGCTGGCACCGCCTCGGCAGCCTCCGTCTCCCGGAGGATCAGCAGTTCCTCCCGAGCTTCCAGATCCGCCGTCGTGATGCCGATGTCGGTCTCCCTGATTGCGACGTCCTCCTCCCGGCACTGGAGCTCGGCACGGATCTGGTCAGCCTCGCCTTTCGGGCGGGCCAAGTCAGCCTGGGAGGCCTCCACCATCCGCTAAAGGGAAAGGACCGCCTCCTCCCGCGCCTGCGCCTGCCTCTCCCTGGCGAGTGCCTCGGCAGCCTGCTGTTGCGATGCCTTGGCCAGGCGGGCGGCTTCTTCCCGCTCCTGCACGGCCTCCGTGCGAATGCCCTCTAGGGCCTTCCGCTCCTCCTCCAGAGCGTGCCGCTCGCTCTCGTTGGTGGCGCGCGCCGCGGCGACGCGGGCCTCAAAAAGGCGCCAGCCCGCGACAAGCCGCTCCCTCTCCGCGGCAAGGGCGGCGCGGTTCGCCTCAAGCTGCGTCATCTCTCCCGCCACGGCCACCTCCAGCTGCCCGATCACCTCCCGGGCGCTTCCTAGCACGACTGGGAGGGGGTCGGCAGGTCGGCTGGGCAACGGCTGGGCGCTGGGTCCCCTGCGAGCCTCCTCCGAGGGGCTCGGGGTCCCCGAAAACTGCCATGCAGGCACCGCCCATGACGAGGTAGTCCGCCCCACGCTCGACGCGCTCGGGGCGGACTCAGCTGGCGCCGGTTTCTCGGGCACGGCCGCTGCCACCCGCTCGGGGCTGGGCGGCGCCTGTGGTTCCGTCCCGGCCGACGCGCTCAGCGGCTCCGGCTCCACCAGCGCGCTTGGCTCAGGTGTGCTTGGCTCGGGGGCTGGAGCCGGCCTCGGCGCCTCCGGCTGTTGTTGGTCTCCGGCGGCGCCCGTAGGCAGCCTGCGAAAGAAGAACGAGGTTAGTCTCCAAACTCGCTCCGGGCAAGGCATGCCCAGGAAAAAAGGGGGGAAACTTACGCAGATTTGGGTCTTCGGTATTGCCAATCAGGGCAAGCTGCTTCACTAGAGGTGATAGACCCTGAGACATAGCCTAGACCTGGGAAATCGGTGATGGTCCATAATATTGCTGCACGTTAAAGCTGTACCAAATTGACAAGATATTCCAGGCAAAAGACCTAGAGTTGGTTAAGTACAGAGCAGCAGTGCGAAGAATGGAAAAATACTTCCTAGGATTCACAGTCAAGAGTATATCAAGAAATGATAACTACGAAGCAGATGAGCTAGCAAAAGCTGCTTCGCAAAACCTGCCAATGCCATCAGAAGTTTTCTACCAGAAGCTAAGTGAACCAGCCGATGAGGACACTTTGAAGCCATCATGTCCTATCGCGATGATCGAAAGCGAAGATTGGCGCTCTCCAATACTAGCTTATCTTCGTGGTCAAGGCAACATCGAGGACCATGTCGGAGCAAAGCGTATGGCCCAGAGAGCTAGAAACTACAAAATCGTGGGAAATAATTTGTACAAAACCAGAGTCTGTGCACCATTTTTGCGGTGCATATCCTAGAAAGAAGGACAGAACCTACTAAAAGAAATTCACAGCGGGCTGTGTGGTTCCCATATGGGTATAAGGGCTTTAGTTGGAAAAGTATATAGACATGGCTTCTATTGGCCGACGGTGGTGAATGATGCGGATCACATGGTCCGAAGTTGTCAGCAGTGTCAATTCTGGGCGAAGGGGTCAAACAGACCCGTAACCGAAGGTCCACCTTGTCTGGGATTTCGGTCCCAACAGGTCTCATTTGCGAACATGCACATCCAATGGCATCGTATAATTTGAATTATTTGATTTCGAATGTTGGTATCTGTTACAATTTGTACTATAACAGTAATACTTAGGTGAATTGGAGAGTTAAAAAGAATTATCATTTGAGGTCTAAATCTTATCAAATTTATTGTATGGACAGTTCAGAATATGTTTTTAGCTAAACTATGATTTTTAGAAAGACTACTATACTTTAAATTATGCAAGTTTAAATATGGCTAAGTGTTAAGCCTTTCCACATCCTTTGAGACTATATGGTGAATTAGGCATTTTGAAATATACATTTAAATTAGCAAATAAATTCTAATTTTGTCGAAAGTTAACAATTACTAACATTAATGTGCTCAGGTTCAAACCATAAGATATGTTCATACCTCTGTTCTAACTCAGGCTTTAGACAAGAAGTGACCATATGATAAAGGTTTAAGCATAAAATGATAATACCTCTATCATGTCTTAGGCTTTACATATAAAGTGACCACATGACAGAGCTTCAAGTATGAAAGCATTACACATCTCTTTCTCCCTCTGTCAGCGGACGCTTTCAACGGACGCGCAACAGGATTCCCTGAGACCTACCCTGACATCGCAATAACTCTCTCTCGAGCGTGCATTGTCTTTGAGAAATACAAACTCAACTCACGTCTACTTTTGTCCGATGCGACAGGTGTAATCATGGATAAAAGCAACTTAGTACTCAAAGAAAAGAGACTAATGAAAGTGCAAGCTCATCAATACTGGGAGAGAGAGTTGGAGAGAGGGAACATGCATGTTGTTGCCGTTGCGGGTCATGCAATAGATGGATGCATACAAGCAAAGCTGGGATTTGCTTTCCGTCCTATATCTGATGTGAGTATAACTAGCTGCAGGTGGTAGGTACGTAGCCCTCACATGTATGTCTGGCCCAGCCGCTGCAATCGGATTGATTGCAGGGCTGTCGCACCGATAATACGCGGCAGAGGCGACAACATCGTAGGGCCCGGCTGTATTCGGCACATGAGATACCGAATACGGCACTGTGCACCGCATTCAACACCTCATGTACCGAATACAACCGGTTTTCGGTACGTCATGTGCTGATACGGTGCACAATGTCGTATTCGGCACATAAGATGCCGAAAACACCCGGGCCTGCCGTTTTTCAGTGCACCGTATACCGAAAATCTGTTTTCGATGAATAAGTACCAAATATCTATACTATATTTACAAATATACTATCATATTATCTATTTTTATAAATACAGTCTGGTATGTTATCTATTTTTAAATTTTCGCTGCAGATACATATATAAGTCTATACACATATCGGACGATCGTCAACTGCTGGTAGCCTAATGGGACGGTTCGGAATCAGCGGCCGACGTGGACATCCTCTCCGGCTCCGAATGCGCCCGTGTTTAGAGTACAATAATAATATATAGAGATTCTACTCAACTAGACACAACACATTCAAACACCTGTTACGGAGTCCAGGATCCTACGTCTGTGCTGGATCACGTCTTATTAGGAGGCTAGTTAGTGGGTCAGTCTCCTATGTGAGCTCCTGTACATGTATTAATAATCACAATCTTGATCAATACATCGCGTGTTGGATCTCTCTCTTGTGTCAATCCTTTAGGCCATCAGACAGTTTCTACTGCTACAGTATACTGTAGCAACCGCAATATTGTTTACAGAGATTGACTGTGAGTTTGGAAGGAGTAGAAAAGTAGTAGAAGGTAGGAAATAGGGTAGCTGTTGGAGATAGAAAAATAAAGAGTACTATAATAATGTAAGAGGATACTGTAATAATATTATAGGAGATAAATTTTTAAATATCTGTTAAAGATGATCTTGCATGGCATCAGAGACCGGACCAATTCAAAGTCTTACTTCTGGGTCTCTTCTGTAATAACCTCACCGGGAAAATACGGCTAGAAATCGCCAATTTGTTGACAGCGTTGGAATCCAACCAGCTGAAGGGTGAGGTGCGTGGAGGCTGGAGCTCTCTCATCGCTCCAGAGTCTACGATTCCTCGACCTCAGTAACAACTGGTTATCAGGAGATTAAGGTCATATAGAAATCCATGTGTATGAGATGAGGTCTCTGTTTAGATTCACGACACAGTTTGAAAGTGTTCATGTTATCTATATAGAGAAAATTGCACGTGCCGTCGTGTACTTGAAGTGCCTCGTTTGAATTGGGTGCATTTCGCTTACTACGCTCGTAATTTCCATGTCACCAGTGTCAAAAGTAAACGTTTGTGCCACTGTTAGTGAAAATTTAGTGCTTGAGCATACTAGTGACATGCCTGCACCAGGTTTCTTTCCCCCTGAGAAGAAATTGTCAAGACCGTTGTGTGAACACAGGACTAACAAGACTATCACGTGCCTTGATCTGTCCTTCAATGGATTGGACAGACTGATACCACCGTCACTCTCTGGTACGCGGGAGATGCACGTGATTTGACGTATCAAGAAAAGATCTCACAGGGGCTAGGTGTCACATCTATGTACATAGCTGTTGAACTGGTCCGAGACGGTGCTAGTTTTTATAAAAAGACCATGCTTTTTAAAATTTACCTAGATCTTATTATTTATAAGTATTCATATCTTATACAGAAGAGATAACGCTAACTCTAAGAATATTTTTAATAGTCAGAGACAGTATTAGCTCTTATACAAAATTTATACAGGTCTTGTTATTCATAATTACCCATACCTTACATAAGAGTGAACCTAAGGGCGTCTCTAATACTCAGAGATAGTGCTAGCTCTTATACAAGAGAGTATGCTTTTCAAAATTTATATGGGTCTCGTTGTTCACAATTTCCTATACCTCACAGAGGATAAAGATGTTGAGGTAGGGTCTGTCTATATTACAAGTACTAGTTTCTCGGTGAGGTATTAGAAATTGTGAATGATAGGAGCTATATAAAATTTGAAAAGTGTAATCTCTCATCTAAAAGCTAGCACTATCTCTAACTATTAAAGATGCCCTAATTAAAACTAGATAATTCACGGATGGATCATATCTCTGGTCAAACAATCATAACTTATAATTAAATCCGACTCTTATACAATCATTTTAAAAATGTGGGTTACACCTCCACTTCATTTAAAAATAGGTTTTATGCTTAAAACTAAAGCTCTAAAGCCTTATTCTTGATTTTATACCTTAGCATCTACCAAACCTTTTGAATAGTGTTAGAATTTATGTGTGTCTTTAGTACTCAAACTTACTTGTTGAATTCAGATAAAAAAAATTAAAACATAAGTACAAGAATGCATAGAATACGTCCGCACTAAGTTACATATGGTATTGGGCTATCGAGTGTTTCCAAGTTCTCTTTCGATTGCTTGGTTGGTTGCGGATGTAGGGTTTCTAATCCACGAGACCATTTTATGGCCTAATTCAAGTAATATATATTATTTGAAGTATGAATATAATATTATCTTGTTGAAGTTTTTACGTATCAGCTACTGATATAGGGAATAATATATGAGGTACATAGAAAAAAAAATATAGGCCATAGAATCTTCAGGTTAAATCAATCGAGAAGGTTAGACACCTGCTGCACCAAATTATAAGCCTTATCAGGGAGACCGGGCGTCTCTTCCCCCCTAAGAAGAAATTGTCAAGACCATTGTGTGAACACAGGACTAAAAGGCTCTCGCGTGCCTTGACTCTCCGCCACTAGGATTTTCCATTGAATATGTTTGCTTGATACTACATTGCATGCAGATTCAGAGTGGCGTCTCAGAGCGGATCCAACCATCACCGACACTTCCAAAACCAAGCGATGGCTGTCTCGACAGGAACCCAGGCAAGTCTCATACACACTTCCTTTCTTCTGCTACTGATCTGCACATCCATATCCAGTGCGATCCAGCAAGAAGCAGGATCACTTCTCCGGTGGAAGTCTACCATGTCGGCGGCTAACGACGGTGACCCGCCATCATCCCCTATGCTCTCGTGGTTGCCCGCCAAGCCAACGTGCTCCTGGTCCGGCATCAGGTGCAACGCAGCTGGGCGTGTCACTGAGATCAGCCTCCCGGGCGCTGGCCTCAACGGTACCCTTGGCACGTTCAACTTCACCACTTTCCCGGCGCTCACCAAGCTCGACCTCTGCAGCAACAACATCACTGGCACCATCCCGGCGAACGTCGTCACCAACCTGACGTACCTTGACCTGTCACAGAACAGCTTGTCCGGGGAGATACCGGACGCCTTGCCGGCGACGATGCGAGGGATAAAGTACCTCAACCTGTCATGGAATGGATTGGATGGTCCGATACCACGGTCACTTTCTGGTATGCGAGAGATGCGCTCGTTTGACGTATCAGGAAACAAGCTCACACGGGCCATTCCTCCAGGTTTGTTCATGAATTGGCCAGAAATCACATTGTTCCATGCACGGGACAATCCCCTGTCTGGAAGCATTCCTCCTGAGATCAGCAACGCGACCAAGCTACAGTCCTTGTATCTATGCCTCAACAGCTTATCCGGCCAAATCCCAGTGGAGATCGGGAGACTGACAAACTTGCAATATCTGATCTTGGCAAGGAATTTTCTGAGTGGATCAATTCCGCATTCAGTTGGGAACATGTCAAGACTCGTATTTCTGGGTTTATTCTGGAACGACCTCACAGGGAAAATACCGCTACAAATCTACAATTTGAAAACATTGCAAATCCTTGACCTTGGCACCAATTAGTTGGAGGGCGAGGTGCCTACAGCCATCTCGCTCCAAAGCCTTCAATTCCTCGACCTCGGTAACAACAGGTTGTCAGGCATGATACCATACCTCGGCATGAGGAAATTGCTTGGCATTTCCTTGGTAAACAATAGCTTCACAGGAGAATTCCCTCTAGCGTTATGTCAGCAGCCTTCTCTCGAAATATTGATGCTATCAAATAACCAACTACACGGAGAACTCCCCGGATGCATGTGGAACTTGCAGGATCTGCTGTACATGGATTTGTCAAGCAATGCCTTCTCTGGGATTGTGCAGACATCAACGAACTCCAATTTGTCACTCCAATTTGTGGACCTGGCAAACAACAATCTCATGGGAGGATTCCCATTACACTACACCACGGCACCAAATCGATGACTCCAAATCTGTCGCTAAAAGCCCCACCAGCAACTCAACATTGGTCGGTAAAAAGTATTGCCAACCGATATTTCCGTCGTTTAAAGCCCGGTCGGGAAAAGTATTGCTGACCGGCACATTTTTGCCGACCAATAGTTTGATGGTGTTATGAAAGATACACCGACCGACTGATTTTTCCCGACCGACGGATCTTTCCCGACCGACTTATCTTTCCCGACTGATGGTTCGATGCACATTATTTTATTAGCGACGGTCTGTCCAACACCAAGAATTCAAACATTTGAAAAAATCAAACTAATTACAGACATCTTATCAGTCGGTAATTAGTACTGTACATATACAATGATCAGAATAATGTGCAATTATAGGTTACCACAAGAATCTCACATACATTTTCACCAAAACATCATGGTTCCAGTACAACATAGAACTAGAGAGTCCACAAGTCATGCATTCACTAATACAATGTATATACACTGATCACCTCAACACGATCACATATATTTTGAACCAAAAGCTCATATTACACAATTAAGATTCAGCTAGAAATATACCAGAGTGATCCAACATATATACATACTTGCTCAAAAGACAAAATGAAACATTTTCAACCAAAAGCTCCCATTTTACATTGACACCTCATAGTCCAAAAGCCAAGAACCATGCGTTTAGTAGTAGTTTGCCGTGTTGAGCTCAAAAGTGGTAGTTAGCACCGTCCAGCACTGCCTGAAAATGTACCATGGAATCAGTTGCACATTATTCTGACACCACCAGTTAAAGATAGAGAAAAGGGGCATTGATCAATTGTTCTATTGATGGTTAGAAAAACAAAGTTAAATTTTAGAGCAGCTAAACATAAAATTGATGGAAACAGTAAGCAAACATTCCCCTAAAAAAACAGTAAGCAAACATATATTGAAATACGCATACAGAATTTGGTTGCTATGTATCAGAAACAAAAATATTCCAATAGGAGGACCATACTATATCATGGGAAACATACTTGAACCTAGCCTCAGAATGCATAGAAACAAAAATTCTAGAGATAATTCAAAGGTACTGGATATTTATGCTAATTTGCAAGTACAGTATACGTCATCAACAATTCTAGCTTTTATGCACCCAAGCCACACATCAAACCAGTACAAAGTTTTGCATGTGTAACATTCCTCCGACAAGCTAAAAAGGACAGACATGTAAACCATATTAGACCTTCAAAGGCCCCCTAAATTTACCGAAAAAATGACCATCTTATTATAAAAACTGCATTACAAAATGATTAAGCATCACATGAAAATACCAGAACCATATCAGCTATGGAAGGTAATAATCAAGGACAAGGAAAAAAAATGAAGACACAACTCAGTTGGATATAGGTCTATGGATGCACCTAGTTTTAAATCATAAAAAGAAATTACAAATTAATCCAGCTATGAAGCACTTGCTGAATTTATCACAAAGATATGATCACAGAGCTACTTAAATCAAGGTCTCTTGTTTTCACAGCATGGTCAGGATATAGTTCAATGTGCAGCATGATGCTCTGGCTACTTGATGCATGCTGGGAAATCATGTGCTGGGGCAACCAAGATCATCTTGCTCCTTCTCAGTTTATTGGAGTATTTTTGCTTTTGCATCATCTGGATTCTGAAGATACATACAAGTCTCTAGAGTCTGACTGAATACTGCAGTAACTACTGGTATGCTATGAATATGTATGAAATTCACAATTGAGAGTTATAAGCTGCAAACATTGTTACACTCATCCTTGATTCCAGGTCATGCATCATAAACCAATAAACAGATCAAAACAAGACAATTGGCAGCAAAACATAGCATTGAAATATCTGAAATTTTGATATGAACAGGGATCATTAGGTGAAAAAAATTATCAAAAGGCACTCACCAGGTGTAATTGTTTTTGCAGTACCGCGGCATGGATTTGATGCCTTCCTAGTCATCTTCATCTATCAAATTTTGTAGACGGTTTCAATAATCATGGTTACCAATTACAAATGCAGTTTATTACTTTCTTGTATGGCCATGCAATTGACATCGATAGAGCATCAGCCATCATCTCCATATCAGCATATGGACGGGGCAACATTGCATCCCTTTTCGGGGCAACATTCACAACTACTTCACAAAATTGGCGTCCAAGGGGCTGACCTCCCAGCACGGTGTTTGGATTAGTTGAGATAACAGTTGCTTTGGCCACAGGGAGATTAGATCGCAAAATAGCATATAGTATCACATCGTTTCCAACTGATGCAAATGGTGCATTTAGGACAGCCTGATCAATGCATATATGAACATGGAAATTAAAATAGGAAGTATATAGGAAAGATGAGAAGATTACAAGATTTTCATTGTCACTGCAATGGGAATCATGATTCTTTGTAGTGGATCTAATGTTCCTCGCTGGTGCATGTTGGACAAACAAGCTCTCATCCTCATTGTCTGAGGCAGCATACCCCTCCTCATCATGATCGTGATGATGTCCCTCATCTTCAAATTCTCCATTGTTTGTGTTCTACATTAAATATTTGACATGTAAGAGATTAGTAAGTAATCAGCTACTCCTGTGTATTTAAAGGAAAAGTTAGTGAAGTACTATACCACATGCTCTCGTGAATTAGAACCATGATGCGATGTGTTCTCCATCATTTGCTCCATACGGTCCATTCGTGCCATTACTTGGCTCATTTGCAGTTCTAGAGTTGCTGCTCTCTGTTTAGCTTTTTGACGTGCTAGAATTTCCATTTGGAGCCTTGTTGGTGTGTAACACTTGACCCCCGGTGTGCCCACATTTTGTGGAGTTGGTCCTAGACCCAAACAACGGACACGTCCTCTTGGCTCCTTCTCTCCACAAGCATTTGCAAATAGGTCACCGTCCTGAATTATTTTATCCTTCAATTCTGGGCGAGCTACAACAACTTCTTGTATTTTGTTCTAAGGGATGGAATATGAATATTTACATATCAGCAAGTATTATTGCACAATACAAATGTTTGGTACCAAAAACTTACAATTATTGGTGCTGCCTGGCTTGAAGGAACACCATTTTTGTGTGTATGCGTTTTGATAAAGACCTCGTCTCTTCGAGGAGGGCGCCCTAGTGTACCACTCTAAAAGTAAAAAAAATTGTTAGTAATGAATCAGGCTTACAATAATGTACTGAAGTAGTGTTGATATTCCTCCATACCAGATCATGTCCAGAACGAGCATAGCTCTTGCTGCCCGGCGTATGTGTCAGCTTCAACTTTGCACGATTGGCTTTAGCAATTAATGTGCGAGCCTATGATATGATTTAGGGAAAAAAATATTAGCCTATGAGCAATTGTCAAACAGCTAGTTGATTCCTCTCGACAACTAATACAAGAAATCAAATTGCAATTAGATTGTATATTAGTTGGAAAATCAGTTGTTCCTTACTTCATGTTCAGGAGACCTCCAATAGTCAATGAGATATTTCCAATCATCATCGTTGACTCTTGTATCACGCCTACTTAGTAATTCGTCATCAGTTAATGTAGGATCGAAATACAACTCCTTTAAGGTTGACTTGTACTCCTTCCATTTTCTTGATGCTGTAGCAATAACCCAATTGAAGGCGGAATCGTCCAGATCATAAAATGTCTTATTTGTCAAGAAAAGGGAGCAAATCAGTCCATAGTTCGTGCAAATTCAGAACAGCAGCAGAAAAATAAATGAGGTACTAAAATACCTGCAAGTCAGTCCATAGTTCATACTTCTTTTCTAGATCAACAAGCCTCCAATCATCACATCCGAGTGGTAGCTTCTTTCTCACCTGACACCCAACGACACTAGCAAACTGCTTAGAATTCTCTCCAACAGGCTAACCATAGTCATTGAGTTCAATTTTGAGTTTAGGCATATCAGGAGTCCTTGAAAATATGTTCTCCTTTCTAGTGATACCCCTTCCATTCCTCTTATCTTGTATTCCATCATTAAGATTTGGAACAGTTAATTCTACATATGAAACATGACATGACAAACATGAAACATCACCATAAATCATTTATGCTATAGACACATCTTATGAAAGGATTTAAAATACCTTCATTGGCACCTTCTTCACAACCTTGTTCCTCCTGACTATTTCTCTAGGGCCTTGGCCGCAAATTGGGACGTTCACGTGCAACATCACTTGCCCGTTGATTTTTCTGCAAGAAAGGTACATGTCACTGTCAAATAGATGATAATAGAGCTGAAAAAAATAAAATACTGCAGTACTGCTTTTCTGAATGACTATTTCAACTACTACAAAAACATATAAGACTAGGACCAAGAATATGCAAGAATTTCATATGTAACCTTTGCTTTTTTGTTGGGTTGACACTACTGCACCGAAGTGTTTATACTCAGTATATCAAGAGTTGCCAGCCTTCTTTTGTTGGCAGCGATGTTTGCAAGCCTCTGCTTGTCATACTCGGCGGGCAGGCTATCATTACCGTTTCTTGCTGCGCTTGGCATTTTTCCTCCTGAAAAGTGACATAAGGTTTAGTGATAATATAAATAGATGGGCAAGAGTCTAGTAATCAGCTGTAAAGATATAGCAGGAACACTATGGAAACAAAACTTACTTTCTAGGTTTTTTGCATCAACAATTATACCATCTATGTCTGTTCTAACACAAGGGACATCACCGGCAACAACATTTACAGTCACATTGGAATGGAGATCAGGCAGTTCCACAAAATGATTATTATTTAGGTTCTCATTCTCAGCAATATCATCCATGTCATACATATCTCTTGGTTTTGATTGAACAACTGCAAACCACTCAGGTTCAATTGGATCTGGAACATAGTAGATTTGAGCTACCTGTGATGCTAAAATAAACGGCTCATCTAATATCCGCTCACCGGTGTTGAATAAGTGCTTGAAATTGACTGTGGTTACACCAAATTGATCAGTTTTGACCCATTTATCTTGTACACGGTTGTCAACCCAATCACACTTGAAAACCACCACATATCCTTTGTGGTGATAGTCCAGTTCAATAATTTCCTTTATAATACCATAATATGTCTTGTTTCCTGTTATGAAGCTATCCTTATTGCCCCTTTCAAAGCATGTTGTCTCCGCAAGTAGAGCTACTCCACTACTTTGTACAGTCCCGCTCTCATCATAGGACTGTGTATGGAATTTGAACCCATTTATTGTGTAGCTATTATACTTGCGTGCAATTAGCATTGGCCCTTTAGCTAAAATTTGTATCTCTTCTCGAGCTTCCTCGTAGCCTTCTTCTACATGCAACCTAAACCACTCATGAAAGGATTCATGATGTATGCGACTGATATCTAGTTTATTTTGAATACCAATTGAGGAAAGATATTGAGAATGCTTGCTGCAAACGTCAATTGACCACATTAGAAAAAAAATGGTAAAAAGGCAGAATCAAGTTACAAAATGACATAGTTAGCTTACTTCAAGTAAGGTCCTATATTGTCGTAGTTGAACAAGACATATCTATGAGCTTGAAGCCATGTTTTGTGGTCTAAATTCACAATGCACTTTCCTGCCAAACCTCGACCAATGCTGTTGAAGAAAGGTGTACTACCAATTTTTCCTTGCAGCCCTTCGTAATTTCTACCACACCGGTTAAGCCGAGTCTCAAATTGTACATACTGTGAACAAAGAGTGAGACTCTCATCAAACATGGAACCCTCCATAATTGACCCCTCCGGATGGCTTTTTGTCCGAACATAGCCCTTACATCTCATCAAAAACCTATACATATATAAAGTAGTCACACTTATAAATTTATTTATAAGACTAGGTTACTTTTTTTTTCTAAGTTGCAATATGCCTAAGAAAATCACCTCTCAATAGCCCACATGCTGCAGAAATGGACGGGACCAGCCATTCTTGCTTGGGCAGGAAGATGAACCATTAAGTGTACCACAATATCGAAAAATGATGGGAGAAATATAATCTCAAGAAGGCTCAAGGTTTCAGCAATTTCAGCTTCTAGCTTTTGCATATCACTTATTCGAATAACAGGAGAGTACATTTTCTTAAAAAAATTGCTTACACGAATCAATGCCGCACAGACTTTTTCAGGCAACAATCTTCTCACGGCAAGTGGAAGTAGGTGCTGTAGAAGAATGTGGCTGTCATGACTCTTCAGCCCGATTATCTTTCTCTCCTTAACATGAATATTGTGTCGTATATCAGATGCATAACCATCAGGAAATTTTACTCCTTTTAGTATTTCACAAAATAATCTCTTCTGAGCAGGACTCAATGAGTATGGTGCTGGAGGTAAATAAAACTTGTCTTCTAATTCAACAGGATGAAGATCCCTTCTAATACCTAGAGCTTGAAGGTCTAAGCGAGAATTCAAATTATCCTTGGATTTCCCGTCAATGCCCATTAGTGTATTAACTATGTTATCACACACATTTTTCTCTATATGCATGACATCATAATTATGTCGCATCAACAAGTCCTTCCAATATGGAAGCTTGAACCAAATAGACCTCCTTTTAAAAATGACCAATGGCTCCTATTCCTTGCACCTGCGCTTTTTTGTTGGTTTCTGAGATGGGTCCTTCCCAAATACTGTATGCAGATTTTCTGTCCACTCTAAAATTTCCTCTCCGGAAAGCGGAGTAGGTGCAGGCCTAAGCTCGGTAGTACCCCCAAATGCATTAGCATCAAACCGAAATGGATGGATTGTAGGTAAGAATCTATGATGTCCCATATAACAAGTCTTGCAGCCATTACTAAGTTGAATGGAGTCTGTATTTGAGTGACAATCAGGGCAAGCTGCTTCACCAGAGGTGACAGACCCTGAGACATAGCCTAGACCTGGGAAATTGGTGATGGTCCATAATATTGCTGCACGTTAAAGCTGTACAAAATTGACAAGATATTCCAAGCAAAAGACCCAGAGTTGGTTAAGTACAGAGCAGCAGTGCGAAGAATGGAAAAATATTTCCTGAGATTCACAGTCAAGAGTATATCAAGAAATGATAACTACGAAGCAGATGAGCTAGCAAAAGCTGCTTCGCAAAACCTGCCTATGCTATCAGATGTTTTCTGCCAGAAGCTAAGTGAACCAGCCGCTGAGGACACTTCGAAGCCATCATGTCCTATCGCGATGATCGAAAGCGAAGATTGGCGCTCTCCAATACTAGCTTATCTTCGTGGTCAAGGCAACATCGAGGACCATGTCGGAGCAAAGCGTATGGCCCAGAGAGCTAGAAACTACAAAATTATGGGAAATAATTTGTACAAAACCAGAGTCTGTGCGCCATTTTTGCGATGCATATCCTAGAAAGAAGGACAGAACCTACTAAAAGAAATTCACAGCGGGCTGTGTGGTTCCCATATGGGTACAAGGGCTTTAGTTGGAAAAGTATATAGACAGGGCTTCTATTGGCCGACGGCGATGAATGATGCGGATCACATGGTCCGAAGTTGTCAGCAGTGTCAGTTCTGGGCGAAGGGGTCAAACAGACCCATAACCGAAGGTCCACCTTGTCTGGGATTTCGGTCCCAACAGGTCTCATTTGCGAACATGCACATCCAATGGCATCGTCTAATTTGAATTATTTGATTTCGAATGTTGGTATCTGTTACAATTTGTACTATAACAGTAATACTTAGGTGAATTGGAGAGTTAAAAAGAATTATCATTTGAGGTCTAAATCTCACCAAATTTGTTGTATGGATAGTTCAAAATATGTTTTTAGCTAAACTATGATTTTTAGAAAGACTACTATACTTTAAATTATGCAAGTTCAAATATGGCTAAGTGTTAAGCCTTTCCACATCCTTTGAGACTATATGGTGAATTAGGTATTTTGAAATATACATTTAAATTAGCAAATAATTTCTAATTATGTCGAAAGTTAACAATTGCTAACATTAATGTGCTCAGGTTCAAACCATAAGATATGTTCATACCTCTGTTCTAACTCAGGCTTTAGACCAGAAGTGACCATATGATAGAGGTTTAAGCATAAAATGATAATACCTCTATCATTTCTTAGGCTTTACGTATAAAGTGACCACATGACAGAGCTTAAAGTATGAAAGCATTACACATCTCTTTCTCCCTCTGTCAGCGGACGCTTTCCACGGACGCGCAACAGGATTCCCTGAGACCAACCCTGACATCGCAATAACTCTCTCTCGAGCATGCATTGTCTTTGAGAAATACAAACTCAACTCACGTCTACTTTTGTCCGATACGACAGGTGTAATCAAGGATAAAAGCAACTTAGTACTCAAAGAAAAGAGACTAATGAAAGTGCAAGCTCATCAATATTGGGAGAGAGAGTTGGAGAGAGGGAACATGCATGTTGTTGCCGTTGCGGGTCATGCAATAGATGGATGCATACAAGCAAAGCTGGGATTTGCTTTCCATCCTATATCTGATGTGAGTGTAGCTAGCTGCAGGTGGTAGGTACGTAGCCCTCACATGTATGTCTGGCCCAGCCGCTGCAATCGGATTGATTGCAGGGCTGTCACACCGATAATATGCGGCAAAGGCGACAACATCGTAGGGCCCGGTTGTATTCGGCATATGAGGTATCGAATACGGCACTGTGCACCGCATTCAACACCTCATGTACCGAATACAACCGGTTTTCGGTACGTTATGTGCTGATACGGTGCACAATGTTGTATTCGGCATATAAGATGCCGAAAACACCCGGGCCTGCCGTTTTTCAGTGCACCATATACCGAAAATCTGTTTTCGATGAATAAGTACCAAATATCCATACTATATTTACAAATATACTATCATATTATCTATTTTTATAAATACAGTCTGGTATGTTATCTATTTTTAAATTTTCGCTGCAGATACATATATAAGTCTATACACATATCGGACGATCGTCAACTGCTGGTAGCCTAATGGGACGGTTCGGAATCAGCGGCCGACGTGGACATCCTCTCCGGCTCCGAATGCGCCCGTGTTCAGAGTACAATAATAATGTATAGAGATTCTACTCAAGTAGACACAACACATTCAAACACCTGTTACGGAGTCCAGGATCCTACGTCTGCGCTGGATCACGTCTTATTAGGAGGCTAGTTAGTGGGTCAGTCTCCTATGTGAGCTCCTGTACATGTATTAATAATCACAATCTTGATCAATACATCGCGTGTTGGATCTCTCTCTTGTGTCAATCCTTTAGGCCATCAAACAGTTTCTACTGCTACAGTATACTGTAGCAACCGCAATATTGTTTATAAAGATTGACTGTGAGTTTGGAAGGAGTAGAAAAGTAGTAGAAGGTAGGAAATAGGGTAGCTGTTGGAGATAGAAAAATAAAGAGTACTATAATAATGTAAGAGGATGCTGTAATAATATTATAGGAGATAAATTTTTAAGTATCTGTTAAAGATGATCTTGCATGGCATCAGAGACCGGACCGATCCAAAGTCTTACTTCTGGGTCTCTTCTGTAATAACCTCACCGGGAAAATACGGCTAGAAATCGCCAATTCCTCGACCTCAGTAACAACAGGTTATCAGGAGATTAAGGTCATATAGAAATCCATGTGTATGAGATGAAGTCTCTGTTTAGATTCACGACACAGTTTGAAAGTGTTCATGTTATCTATATAGAGAAAATTGCACGTGCCGTCGTGTACTTGAAGTGCCTCGTTTGAATTGGGTGCATTTCGCTTACTACGCTCGTAATTTCCATGTCACCAATGTCAAAAGTAAACGTTTGTGCCACTGTCAGTGAAAATTTAGTGCTTGAGCATACTAGTGACATGCCTGCACCAGGTTTCTTTCCCCCTGAGAAGAAATTGTCAAGACCGTTGTGTGAACACAGGACTAACAAGACTATCACGTGCCTTGATCTGTCCTTCAATGGATTGGACAGACTGATACCA
The DNA here is from genome assembly GCF_958298935.1 of Phragmites australis. Classification (NCBI taxonomy): domain Eukaryota; kingdom Viridiplantae; phylum Streptophyta; class Magnoliopsida; order Poales; family Poaceae; genus Phragmites; species Phragmites australis. The sequence goes on along the minus strand of NC_084936.1, from coordinate 11,173,830 downwards.
CCGTCACTCTCTGGTACGCGGGAGATGCGCGTGATTTGACGTATCAAGAAAAGATCTCACAGGGGCTAGGTGTCATATCTATGTACATAGCTATTGAACTGGTCCGAGACGGTGCTAGTTCTTATAAAAAGACCATGCTTTTTAAAATTTACCTAGATCTTATTATTTATAATTATTCATATCTTATACAGAAGAGATAGTGCTAGCTCCTAAGAATATTTTTAATAGTCAGAGACAGTATTAGCTCTTATACAAAATTTATACAGGTCTTGTTATTCATAATTACCCATACCTTACATAAGAGTGATCCTAAGGGCGTCTCCAATACTCAGTGATAGTGCTAGCTCTTATACAAGAGAGTATGCTTTTCAAAATTTATATGGGTCTCGTTGTTCACAATTTCCTATACCTCACAGAGGATAAAGATGTTGAGGTAGGGTCTGCCTATATTACAAGTACTAGTTTCTCGGTGAGGTATTAGAAATTGTGAATGATAGGAGCTATATAAAATTTGAAAAGTGTAATCTCTCATCTAAAAGCTAGCACTATCTCTAACTATTAAAGATGCCCTAATTAAAACTAGATAATTCACGGATGGATCATATCTCTGGTCAAACAATCATAACTTATAATTAAATCCGACTCTTATACAATCATTTTAAAAATGTGGGTTACACCTCCACTTCTTTTAAAAATAGGTTTTATGCTTAAAACTAAAGCTCTAAAGCCTCACAGAACTTGATGTTTGTTTCTCTGAGTCAGAAATTTGGAAGGTGATTCAGGAGATTCTGGCCGAGAAGGCCCTGGGTCCCAATGGATTTATATGGTTGTTTTACAAAACGACCTGGAGCGTGATCAAACCAGATATTGTCAGGGCCTTCAACGCCTTCTGGTTGCTTGATAGTTGCAACTTCAATCCCGTCAATGGTTCGCTGATGATCCTGCTGCGGAAGAAGAATGAAGCTCAGGAATTGAAAGATTACCACCCAATTAGCTTAATCCACATCTTCAATAAACTGTTTACCAAGTCGCTCGCTATGCATCTCGTGCCAAGGTTGCCTCAGCTAGTGCAACCGAATCAATCCGCCTTCATTAAAGGTTGCCAAATCCACAACAACTTCAGAGTGGTTCATCTGGCGCCATGCTCCTACACCGCAAGAAGTGCCCTAGTCTACTGCTGTGGGTGGATATCATGGAAGCTTTTGAAACCATTTCTTGGGTTTTTCTCTTTGACGTGCTCCGTCATCTTGGCTTCTCGCGTTGGTGGATTAACTGGATTGCCATCATTCTCTCGACCGCCAGTACTCCGGTTTTGCTCAATGGTTGTGCTGGGCTCCGCATCTACCACGTCCGAGGACTCCATCAAGGCGATCCGCTTTCACCGCTTCTGTTCGTGCTCGTGCTGGAGGCCCTCAATGCTCTGATCACGGTGGCGGATAAGCTTCAACTCTTCAGTGGATTGGGGGCGCCTCACTCTATGAGGACGATTTTGTAATCTTCATCTCTCCCTGTAAGCAGGATCTGGTGCTGACAAAGGTTTTTCTTGATGCTTTTGCTGCTGCTTTGGGTCTATACACAAACCTAAACAAATGCCAAGCCTCGCCAATTCGCTGCTCTGATGTAGACTTGGTCTTTGTCCAGTGTTTCTTTTAATGTTAAGTGGTTGCCTTCCCGGTTCAATATCTTGGAATCCCACTATCGCTGATGAAGCTTCGTAAGTGCGACGTCCAGCCGCTAGTGGACACTGTGGCGGATAGGCTACAATCTTGGGAGGCTGGTCCGCTAACCACCACATGACGTGTTGTTCTTACAAAGGTGACACTTACTGCCATCCCTGTTTTCATGTTTGTTGTGACTTGCTTGCCGCTGTGGGCACTAAGAGCGATCAACAAACTTCACCGCGCATTCGTGTGGCATGGTAGCAACATGGTGTCTGGCGGGCAGTGCCTTGTTTCCTGGCCCAGAGTTTGCCTCCCGCTCACTCTTGGCAGATTGGGAATTCTCGACCTCACATGCCTTGGTTATGCGCTTCGACTCCGTTGGGAATGGCTGCACCGTGTGGACGGTTCTTACACCTGGACTTCCCTTCCAGCAAAGGCCGAGAGCATCATCACCTCAATGCTTCACGCTTCCTATTTGGTCGAGCTCAGCAATGGTGCCAAGCTGTTATTCTGAATTGACAAATGGCTGGGAGGAAATTCTATTCAACAGCTCGCGCCACATTCAACAGCTGACGCTTTGCGTGATCGGCAGTGGGTGCGCGACATCAAAGGATCGCTGACAGTTGTTGTCCTATCTGAGTTCTTGTGTGTCTGGGACATGGTAGCATAGGTTGAACTAACGGACGCTCCAGATAAGTTCATCTGGCATTGGAATACCAACCAACAATACTCCTCGTCGGCATACAAGGCCTTCTTCCATGGACTGACCGAGCTAGCCAGGGCGAAGCAGCTATGGAAATCGAAGGCCCCAGCAAAATGCAAATTCTTACTTTGGTTGGCTCTCTACGGTCGCTGTTGGATGAACGGTCTCCTACAAAGACACAGTCTGACAAACAATGGCTCGTGCTCCTTTTGTGGACAGGTCGTCGAAACTATACAACACCTCCTCATCGGCTGTGTCTACAACCATGAGGTCTGGTTCAGTCTGCTAAGGACCACAGGTTTCCATCGCCTCATCCCGCAAACTGACTTGGAGTTGGTTGACTGGTAGCTCCCGACGCGCAAGCGATTCCCGAAAGACTTCAGGCGCAGTTTTGATTCCATCTTCATTCTGGGTTGCTGTTCGCTTTTGAAGGAGCAAAACCGTAGGGTTTTTTATCGCAAAGCAGCATTGGTCGCTGATTTGTGCAGAGCAATCCTGGATGAGGGGTGGTGTTGGGTGCAATTCGGCAACAGGCATCTTGTCGATTTTCTTCAGCGGTAGTAATCACCATGTTTTTGCTTTCTTTCATGTTATTGCTTCACAATTTTTTTTGTTGCTTTTAGGTCGCGTATTTGTAATCATATAACACCATGACGATAAAGCCTACTGCTCCAACAAGCTGTGGTGCAGTGGCAGGATCGCATGTATTTTCTTTCTTTTCCTCTTAATGAAACAACATGCTCAGGTGTGTTCTAAAAAAAATAGTACAAAACTGCAACAGCTTGATTTCATTGCCTCTAAGGCAGATACTTCGTTATTTCTATACAATAAAGGTGGAGTAAATATATTTTTGCTTATTTATGTGGATAATATAATAGTAGCAAGTTCTTTAGAAAATGCAGTTGAAACTCTTCTTCAAGATCTGAAGGTTGAATTTACTCTAAAAGATCTAGGAGAACTACATTATTTTCTAGGAATTGATAAGAAAACCAATGGTGGTATTATTCTTTCTCAAGAAAAGTATGCATCTGAATTGTTGGGACAAGCTAGAATGAGAACAGGGATAGTAATGGGTCTGGCCCCGCCGGGTTTTGTTGGAACAGCCTCAACCCGAAACCCGATTCATCAAACCTGACCCAGCCCCGAAATCAATACCGGGCAACCCAAAACCCAAAACCCGACCAGTGGGAGGGTGGCGCGGGCGCGTGATGGGGTGTGCTGGGGAGGGCAGCAGGGAGGGCGGTGCCGAAGAGGGTGGCACGGGCGAGCCAGGGATGTTGGTGTGGGTGCCGGGGAGGGCAACGCGGGGGACCGAGGAGGGCGACGTGGACAAGCGGCATGGGCTAGCCGGGGAGGGCGGTACGAGCGGTGGGGAGGGCGGCAGGCGGCGGGGAGGGCACCAGGGATGGCTCGCTATGGCTGCGGAGGCACAGACCAACGGACAAACGGATGGGGTCACGATCTCACAGAGGACAAATGGGGTCACGGGGGACGGATGGGTCGACGGGGTCACAGGGGGAGTCACGGACATGTTTTTCGGGTTTTGGGTGACACCCACGGGTGAAAAAACAGACCCGAACCTAGACTCGGGTTGGGTCGGGGCCCCAACCCGATAGCCCCATGGGGTTGTTTTTCCACCCGAACCTACCCCTGTTAGGTCTGAAACCCATGGGGACCCGACCCGATAGGGGAACTGCCATCCTTAAATGAGAAATTGCAAACCGATAATTACTCCCCTCTTAGTCTAAGAGAAACTTTCAATTAATGAGGATTAATTGTTAAACAGTAAAGACTCAACAAGGTACAGAAGTATTGTTGATGCCCTACAATATTTAACGTTAACACGTCTAGACATTGTCTTTGTTGTTAATAAGGTATGCTAATTTCTTCACGCTCCCACAATTTACATATGAATGCTGTCAAAAGAATTCTACAGTATGTTTCTAATATCATAGCTTTGGGCATAAAGATTAGTAAGTCTTCCTCTATGTTGGTAAGTGCATTTTCTAATACAGATTGGACAAGATGGCTAGATGATAGAAGGTTTATAAGAGGATTTGTGGTGCTTTTACGTTCAAATTTTGTGTCATAGAGTGCTCGTAAACATGCTACATTGTCAAGGTCTAGCACTGAAGCAGAATACAAGCCTCTTACTAATGCTACAACTGAAATTATTTGGGTGCAATCTTTTCTTAAAGAGCTCGGTATGTTTCAAACTAGAACATTATGTCTTTGGTGTGACAATCTAGGAGCGACACATTTGTCGACCAATCCTATATTCCATGCACTAACCAAATATATTGAAGTTGACTATCATTTTGTCAGAGAACGTGTGACAAACAAGCATCTTGATATAGGTTTATATCTTCTAAAGAACATGTTGCTGATGGATTTACTAAACCTCTTACTGTTCGGAAGTTAGAAGAATTTAGACGTAATCTCAACTTGGAAGTTAGAAGAATTTAGACGCAATCTCAACTTGGTAAAGTTATGATTGAGGGGGAGTGTTAGAGTTTGAGTTGTAATCCAAGAATCAAGTCTATGCGCATGGTGTAGATAGATCCTCTCTTGTTTGAATCGGATATCTCATGAGACTTGGTTCAATCTGTAAGCCACGCAAACATGAACTACACCAAGAGGGCTGTTTCCGTGCACATATAAACACATAACATGCGGCCCGAGAGGGTTGAGACGCTTCATCAATTTTCAACATGAACTACACCGAAAAGACTAGGTAGATTCCAAAATCTTCTATCATGACACACTCACCACTCGATGCAATCTGCACCACAAAAATCCTGTTGGGATCAGCATCACGCGATCCCCTTCGCCGGAACGGATGCCTCATGTCTGGATAACCTGGTGTGCGCGCAACAATATCTCGTCTTCAGTGAAAGGAAGACTTCCCAACTGATTCTGCACATCGGTGTCCAAGAACTCTCCCCGTTCTCTCTTGCTTGTACGCCTGAATCACGAGGAACAGGCCTTGTCGAGCTATCAGGCTTCCCTAGTCTTTGTTTTGTAAGCGAACGATTTCTCATTCAGAAATGAATCAGGTGGACAAACTCTCGCAGTTGATTCTACAAAAGAAAAAAAAACTATGTACGTGGATAAGCTAAATTATGAAATTAGAAATCTGCTTAAATGTCTCATCCTCTCGGGCCTACAGTACTCAGGTACCACAGTTTCAAATGAATTACAAGTTACAACATGCCACAAGGGAGACAATACCAAAGTCTCCTGGATGAATTACTAGCTCCATGATGTTTTTAACACACCATGGTAAAAGAATAATATTGTGACCTACTTCATTATACCGTTTCCACAGCACAGCTCTATAACTATTTGATTTGTTGCCTCTACTGGCACAGCAAGTCTCGCAGCGAAGTACATGAACATGAATACAAACCAACACACCTACCACCAAAAATAGACAGATTAAAGGTATGAAGAATAAGAACTGTGACCAGGCCGCATATAAACCTGAATAATTTAGTCTTCATCAATGAATCTCTAGTAAGATGGGGTCAGAGAAATTTCAACTTTCCATGTCGCGCAACAGATTTTGCCAGACATTCAGCCCTTTCAGTGTCTGCCAATCCAGAGCAAGCATCTGTTGCCCCCAAGGTTACTGCAAAGTACAAATAGATGGTGCACAGGAAGGCAAGCACGACTAGCGTCGTCAAGAGGAACCGATGCCGCTCAACAAGTGCAGACCAACTGCCCACATCATCGCGAGATGACTGAGGCTTCTTTGAGGATGACACGAAGAATGTGTTTTGGGACCTCCTATGGGGAGACGATAATGAATCAAGAACCATGGTGGCAATTGACTGATTAGCTCGAACCCTGTCCAAACAAAGAATAAGTAAGAACTATGGTACAGATACATATTGCCAAGCTATATACTTGCAAGCAACATTGCATTAAGGAAACAAAATCCATCAGATGTTCAAATCAATCATCACACTATATGCTCTGACACTTAGGGACTTAAGAACAACAAAACTGCCAATTAACATAGAAAATAAAAATAAAAAAATGATTTCACATCTGGAGATACTGCTTCATTCAAATGGAAATATGATATACACATGTCTAGACCACCAAAATCATAATCGAGACCATGCAGCTGATAATTGTTCACTTTTTTTTTACTAAACAGTCACTCTCTTGCTGAACTGATTCCAGCTATTTTCAATGTATCTCGGATAGTTCATACATACTTCACAATTTTCTCCCAATTATTTCTTAAATTCAAATCATAAACGAAACAATGCAACACTGAACTAGTGATCTAATGAGCAGCTCGACATAAACACATCCAAACAAAGAGATGGGTTGGAAAGATTCAATAAATTCTTTTTTGGGAAGGAAAAGACATTCAAGATGGACAGAGAAGAGAAGGGCAATAAGAATAGTAAAGGTACTCCAATGTCCAATCCAATGTCCAAACCAAGATGCTTTGTCCGCTCAAGATTAGGAGGGAAAAAAGAATCATTCCACTGTCCATTGAAACTCGAGCCTCAATTACAATCGACATTTCTGGAAACAGTTATAATTTACTGTATCACATCACAGACCTAAAAAGGAATCTTTCCACTGTTAAATTGAAAGTAGAATCTTAATTAACAATCAACATTTCTGGAATAATTATCACATGACAGTCCTAGGCTCCTAAGCTATTAGATTAAGAAGGACAAAGATCTATCACTAGCATTCTGCACATATTGAAATTTTAGTCAAGCATTGGGTGCTTACATTACATCAGTTTGTTCCAGACGGCAACACTGAAAGCATGTGCAAGCGTATAGTTTCCAGTCACGCGCAACATGCTTTAATTGCCATGTAGATGAAAGCTAGTTCATTAAGCAAACAAACTGCAAAAGACACACATCAATGCACATTCCACATGGTTCTGTCTTCTGTCTTCCAATACGCGCAAAGCATATCTTACTCTCCAATAAATCTGGAGTACCGTATCACTCTATCAACAGTTGAAGTTCAAAAGTTTATCCTAAATCAGATAACAGGGCAGTGAACAAATGACAGTAAAGCATATATTTATCCGTGACAGAAAGATTCTCACTGACAACAATGCTGAAGGCTCGAAATAAGACTCTTGACGGATCATTACTACAGATACCAACGTGAAAGTCATTGCTAGAAACTTGGGAACTCAAATATACTCTCAATCTACCTATATGAGGCCTTGATCTGACCTTTTGGACTGTAGGAAAGAAGAAAAAATAGAACTAAAATTCTGATACCACACTATCTGGTATGATAGTGGATGATAGTGGAATTGCCATAGTGGAAGTGTGGAACCAGGGCATGCACTGCATGCACATCGACAACGACCTCTTAATGCCGCATTACCGCTGTCCTTGTCAGTTGTCAACAGTGAAATTGCATAAGCCTCACTTATGCAGTGCTGTTCGAGGTCCAACATGAATTTCCAAACCAGGCTTCTTTTTTCTTTTTTCTTTTTTCTTTTTTCTCGTGGCTCAAGATCCAGGCCAGAAACTCATCTCCAGCTTAAACTGGCAATCATTCTCAGCGAGGAAATTACGAACCATCTGTTCTAAATCAATTTCGGATTAGCGCGTCAATTGGTACCACGAATTGAAGGATCCCCCCATTCTAATTCCAAGAAGACATCTCCGGGACCATTAACACGGCAGCTCAACCCCCCAAAAATTTCGGAAAATAAACCAAGCCACCGGTACTAGCACTCACTCCACCGCGCAGGAAGCAAACCAAATCCCCAACAAACAAACCGGACGGATCGATAGAATAAAACAAGACATTCGAATTCCAGCGCTCAAAGGAAACACAGGGAAAGATTCTAGCAGAACAAAAGACCAACGACCGATTCGTCCAAACAAGAGAAGGAATCGACTCCACAAGTGCAGATGGATCTCCACTCTATGCGTGGCGTCCAGCGGAGGATCTCCACTCTGTGCGAGTGACGTCCGGCGGTGGATGAGGACGACCGGGTCAACGACGGGAGGAGGAAGAGAGGAGGCCCGGTTGCGGCGGAAGGAAGAAAGGAGATACCTGGATCTGGATCGAGGCGTGGTCGGCCGGCTGGCGCGGAGCGCGGTGGGGGGACACTGCAGGGCTGGGGGACGGCGGCCCTTGGAAGGAGAGACGACGGGCCCCGGTGAAGCGTCCGAATATTAACGACGGTCGGGAAGGGAGGCAGTCCGGCAATACCTCTCAAATAGGACCGGGCATGGCACATGCAGCTATCCTTTAGCGGGGAAAAACAGATCTGTATTATGTATAATAATCATGATTATATTGTATGGTATTTCCAGGTATAATCATGATTATACAGTACAAGTACACGGAAACATTCCTTTTCACATACAAGTATAAATGCCCATATGTCGGTGGTTCACTGGTTTACACAGGACAACTATTCTTTCTTTGGAACATACTTGTATCTATAGAAAGCTGCCATTTTTCCAAGAATTTCGAGTTTACAATGTTATTGTTTTCAAAGTTATGGCAACGAAAGTGGGATTCTTCATGTCGTAAGCTTCTTCTTTTTTGGATAATTTCCTTTTTTTTCCACTCATTTGACGTGTATTCTTTCGTCCGCTATCGGAAAAACGGCATCATAAAAAGTAAACAAAACCTCTAGATTGCATTTGAAAATTTGAGGATAATCTTTGAAAGAAGTTTTTTAAAAATCACAATTGAAATTTTGAGAGTATTGTGGAAAAGCTTTGGAAGATAGAGCTATTTTCCCCATAGTAAATTTCTCACAATCTTTAATTTTTTTTTGTGGAAATTGTCATGAATCTTGCATTTATATTCATTGTCCATACTTTTCTATGACTTTTCTGGTAATTTTCTTAACTTTACCCTGATTTGTTGATATTTTTTTCTTGAATTTCCCATATTTTCTTAACTGTCAACTCGCAATGACCTAAAGAAAATGGCGAAAGAGAAGATATAGCACTAACGGAATGATGGTGAAAGAGAATAAGAGATAAGCCCGTTTTAGAGAATACACATCAAAAGAGTGGTAATAAGGAAATTGTCCCTTTTTTTTGGAACATGTGGCAGCAAGTTGAAACATTTGCGAAGCGAACCAAACAGACATATTGTATGCGCATCTCAACGTAATCTTTTACATATAAGAAACTGAATGCCATTATTCATCATATCGAATGTCGCTATCATATACTATTTCCAATCTAATGGGAAAAAAGATGTTTTAGGATCATACTTGTATCTATAGAAAGCTGTGCCATTATTTTTGGGAGAATTTCGGGTTTATAAAGATGCAGTAAGATCCAATTGTTTTTAAATATTTTATTGATCTATGTTTAATTGGTTTAACTATTTACTTCTAGTTCTTTACTAGAGAGAACATTCAACAACTTTCTACCTTAATTGATAATGTCATATTCAGACATTAGCTACCATCTCGAAACAATTCATTTAATTGCATATTCTAGGGAATAGCTCGTACAAATATACGAAGTTACAGGATGTGGAATGCAAAAAGCACCGGCCAGTAGCTGGATTAGGCTGCCCCAGTGAGATCTGCCAACTATCCCAGAAAACAAGCAGCTTGGATTAGGTGGGATTAGGGGAAGGTCTGTTACAGGGACTTGCGTTGTTCTGATTAGATCAGAGTCTGGTCAACACGCCCAACTCCAAGCTATAAAATATTTAAATCATCTAGTTGGAATGCCGCTGACAAAAATATTTAAATCATCTACTAGAAGAGAGTAAATTTTAGAAACATACAATTATTTTGACATATATTATAGAAAACTAAAACATTTATTGTCTATTTAAAAAACTTACAACTATTTTAATATATATATTTAAAAAATTACAACTTTCTTACTGCGAGTCCGCCTATTATCCTCTGGTAACAGTAGACCTACAGTTAATCCTCCTATTACATGCATAAAGAATGACATATAGACTAGGATAAAAAAGTTGTAGTTTTTTTAACATATGTCAAAATAGTTGCAGATTTTTAAATTAAACACTTGTTATTATAGTTTTTACAATATATGTTAAAATAATTATAGATTTTTAAAATTTACTTACCGGAAAAAGAACGTTGAACGAGAAACCATTTTCTTGGCACTAACCCAGTTGTTGCTGAATTTGCACCACCCATGCCATCTCTGTGTCTGCTTGCTTCCTGTAAAAAAAAAAGAAGAAAACCCTGCTTCCTGCAAAAGCTGTCGTTCAAAAGCACCTCCAACTTAGGAACAAACGTATCGGCGATTCAGGGTGTATGTTTTATGTCCTGTTTGAAAAGCAGGAACTTCGATAAAAAGGTTTATAGAAACCAGTATAATGCTACGAATTGAGAGAAATTCCCGCGTTCTCAACTAGTCTGGATTCCGACACATTGGCTAACTGCTGCGAGAAGCAACATCTCTGTTACGAAATTTAGAGAAATTCCCACATTCTCGGACTGACCTTTCACTACTGTTAAGCTCGAATTATTACTAGCAATAACACCTCTAACGCAAAAAAAAAATGCTTTCATGTTTTAATTATCATGCCACAAATATTATGCGGCTTCTACTTTTAGTTTTTCTTTTTCTTTATTATTGTTTTCCTTCTCGAAACTACTTCCTTAGGAGCTGTTGGTTTGCAAATGATTTAGAAATATTTGTCATCAAGTATCCCTATTAAATATCGATTGCTAATTTATAGTAAATATCATATGGTCATGTCAGGGCACCTTGCTAACCGATGCTTTTGATAAGAAGTGTAGTTGGAGTTTTCGCTCAGTTGTACTTGCTTCAGTAAAAGAGAAATGTCTTTTTGGAACGTACGTTATCAATTTATATTACTTTTACTATAATCGGTCACAAGAAAATGATACAAATATATTCATATTTGGAAAATACTTTTATAATATTATAATTTTATTTCTGCATCACTAGCTTTTTTAGATAATAATAAAAACTTTTCTAGCCTCTGCACTACATGGTGCACACAACCTAGTTCATTATTACAATTATGTGCGAAACACATGCATTCATGAAAAAGCACAAAGATAACACGATACATGATGCTTGTGACTTAAGTTAGAAATGATTATAAAATGCAACCTTTATAAGACAGACAAAACTCAATGCTTTAAAGAAAAGTTTGAGACTTATCCCTACACATGCAATGGCAAGGAAAAAAATGCAACAAAATTTCCTCCAAAATGAAAAATACAACTCGAGTGAGAATTAAGCTCTTTTCAGATAAAATGCAACAGTGAAAAAGTACAACACGTGAAAGCAGAAAATAATTGCATCCGCATTCCACAAACCGGAAAATGCTCCTAAGAAGAGGACGTAGCATTGTAGCAACAACTACGGTCTGAATTGTGTAGAGCGACACGTCGTCCAAATCTTTAGATGATGGAATTGTAACGTCTCCCACTTAGCTCTCTTTCTTTCTCCGTCCCATTCTTTTAATTTCCAAACCTTGACGGAAGAAAATTCTTGGTAGCGACTAAACCACTATCATGCAAGAGCTGTGACCTCTTACTTCTTGGCAACAGTACAGCCAGTTTAGATTCCTAAAGAATTAGATGTTCAAGAGTTGCAGTTGACGTCTGCTGGTACCTTTGTGCGCCTTTTTTTTTTCTTTTTAGCTTTGTTGATTCTTTTATATATATAAAAAAGAAAGCTTGGTCGATTCCAGAAAGAATATATCCTATCATAAAAAGAGAAGCTCCTATGTAACAGTTCCACTTAATTTTTTTTGTATTAAGGTCAAAGGTCATCACGCGTTAATAAGGCGAACATTTCAACCATTATGTTGAGTACCAGAGCTTTTAGGTAGCTAACTTTATAAAGCTTAATATTTGTTTCGTGCATGCAATTCTGGGACAAGTAGCAGACATGATGCAAACACAATAACCAGAGCTTCCCTGCTAAGGCAAGGAAGTCAGGAAAGCTAGGATAGACAATAATAAAACAACCATGGAGGCATATTATATATCAGCAAAACAATGGTCCTATAAGATTTCGTATACAGTGGCAAAATTGCGAAAAAAAAATTCAATGGCCAACTCGTTTCTGAGCTTAGGCATATCTGAAAGTTTGGCAAACATAAATACAGCACAGGTTCCAGTAAGACCCCCTTCTCTCTACAATGAGACATTTTATTGATCACCCAACCGTTCTCTGTTGGAAAAGCAGATCACTTTCACTGCTTATTGCAAATATACATGCATCGCTGTTGGTGGGCACATACAAGATCAATTTCAAATACGAGGCACAGAGTGCCGCTACTTATGCTAGTACAACACCACCACCATTATCTACACCTTGCAAGGGCTGCTGCTGCAATCTCGCTTCGAAGTCCTCCAAGTACTCTCTACTGTTGATCTCTGTCAACCTGCAATCACAAAACGGGCAAAATATGGCATCCATTTAATACGGGCTTAAAGGATTAATTATAGTTCAGCATGCCTGACACAAAAAAAAAACCTCGACCCAAGGGAGAGATATCCCGAAGGCATTGAGTCCCCGAAAGCCGGCTATAATCCGCACACTATCGTTGAGTGACCGCGCTACAACCACAGGGAACACACATCGAGGGACTTTTTTTGCGAGAACCAGGGTTCGAGCCCTAATTAGTAGCCTCACACCTGGAGATCTTGCCACCGTACTATTCGCACGTTCTCAGCATGCCTGACACAGCTGATAAAAAAAAACTACAGGCTCCTGAAATCATATACATGCACACATTTTACATTACCTACTAATAGTACGATCCTTGGCAAATCCGAGCTCGTTGTCCACACATAGGTCAGGATCGTCACTTTTCTGTGAACGTGAAGATCTTGGAGAAATTTTTTCTGCTTCAGCAACCGTCACGATGTTCTCAAATAGTTCTATTGGTGCAGCCTCGGCTGTGCATAATAACCTTGCTTTGTTCTCATACATAACCTGAAAAATAAATAGTGGTTTTGAGATAAGATCACTTAGGCTACACTATGCAAATTTATCAGCGGAGAAGTTCAGATGGAGTGGAAATTCATTTCTATTGTTTACATTAGAGAATAATTTCTAACTATGATGAACCACATATAATCAGATCTAAACGAGATTCATGAGAAAAACTCCTTAGAGCACCTATATATGGAAGCTGCAAGTGCATGTCGAGTTTCATTGACTCTTGAGACAAACTTAAACATAAAAAGTTTATGGATCATACATCGATCAGTGTGACGAACCGATAAGCTGCTGTTCTGTTACTATACCCAAACTTTGGAACACCATCAAGTGCCAGGGTGTGAAACTTTTCTGCACAGCAACAATTGGGTATCACGTATCAGTCATAATATGCCAAAGAGTAACATTTTGGAATCCTAATGGTAAAAATCACATTGCACCAGTGTACTTACTAAAGAGTCCAAAATAATCTGCTGCACCTAAAGGTCTATCGCAAAGATCTTCGAAAGGGAAATATGCACAACTATTTGCTCCCAGTGGAACCTGCAGAGTCATGGTTAAGTAATAACAACAGTTTCTTCAACTGAGCTGCTTTGGAATACTTTTACAAGACCTGCAATGTCCGTCCCATAACCACTTCAACAGTTCGTGGCTTAGGTTCCTCGTCTCCCATTAAAGATTGGAGCTTCTGTTTAAGAAGCGTACTGTAATGTTTTCCGACGAAATAGAAACCTTGCTCAGCCTGCTCAGGTATCAAATCGAAGATGTCAGAAATGGGAATCGAAGAAAACAAACATTACTAGCTTGCAAAAGTTGGCAACATACAGAACCCAATTGACGATAGTCTACTGCAGATCCAATGGGGTGCACGATGCACCTTTCCTGCAATGGTTTACAAAAGTAAACATCAGCATACTAGCATATTGAACTTCAATTTACAGCACAGATAAATTGACAAACATGAAACAACACATACTTTCAAGGTGTCAATGAAAGGCAAGAAAAGGCCTCGCTGTAAGCCACCTTCATAAAGCTTATCTGGAGCGCGATTAGAAGTCGAGATGAGAATCTGAGCACAAGACATTATGTAAAATAATCAATATGAAATGGCAAGTATCCTTTTATAGATGATTAGGTTGTTCCAGTGCCATAGGAAAGTGAAAATGAGTAGTAGTCACATACAATGCCCTTGCTGAACAAATGTCTGAACAACCGGTTCAAAATCATAGCGTCAGCCACATCAGTTACCTGCACAGTAAGTTTTGGACTGTTGTGAAACACTGAAACATATATAGTAACACATATATCATTATTTACAACAGAAAGGATAAACATACCATAAACTCATCAAGGCATAGTATGATGGCCTCATCTGAAATCTCAGCTGCTACCACATCAAGGGGATCTGAAACACCTTTGTGCTTCTGCACATAGATGCACATTTATGAAAATGTTAATCATACCGTATACCGGACTAGACCTAAGAAGGCAGCTACGCATGTTATGACAGAAAAAAAAAAACCTGCAGGCGACTATGTACATTCAGCATAATATCGTGAAAGTGGATACGCTTCTTTCTCCAATTAGCTGGCCTGCCAAGTAATACAAGAATCAGATTATGAAAGCAAAAATATGTGTGAAGTGTAATATATGCAAGGACCAATTTATTTGTCTAACTATTACCACAAAGCAATGAGGTTTTGATGCAAACTCTGTAATTTCCAGATTTTTTTTTGGGGAAATACAAATATCTTGCACATTCATAAAAAGGATAAGGAGGATATGATAGCATTTCATTAAACTTTAGCTATTTTTTCTGTAACTAGGGAAATATGATAAGATTTCTGTTTGTTAAAGGCATTACAATCACCGTAGGTTCCAAACATTTTTTAGACCAATAATAAATGGAACAAATTACTGGCCATCATAGAACTGGCGCTTGTTAAGCATCTGTAAGGAATTGTAAAGTCACAAAAAATCAACCGGTTTGTATATATTTCAGCTATGCCTTTCTATGCTGACAGATCATAAAGACAGAGCTCCTGGACCATGTGGATTAATGGTATGTCCTTGAAGAAGCACTACAATAATCCAGGAAAAAATTACGTTATGAGAAATCAATTTCATAATGGGCAACCTTCATTGACTTCCAATACTTGATTCTGTCATTACCTTAACGCCTTAGAAGTAAAACAAACAGTGAAATATTTCAAGAAAATGTCTCTGCTTAATTCAATTCATAAGAATCTGACAAAGCTCCAGTTTGGTCCATGGGAATCAAGCTAGCTTCACTAAACCAGAACAATTCATGATTGTAGGAATATAAGCAAGAAAGATTCTTATGTGATGTGTAGTAAATTTTATTATAAGCAAACCCCACTGGTTTACATCAATGATCTCATTACCTTAATGCCTAAGAATTACGAAGAGCAACTCACAGTGAACTGTTTTCGGCCAATTTCTTTTCTATGGTTCAATGTACTACAATGCAACAGCTGAAGCATATTACGTTTGAACAAAAGTTTCAATATATTACATATTAGCTTCCAGGAACAATATTCAGTTTGAACAATTATCCAACATTGAGGCAAACATTGAAGATTAATATCAAGAAATTTCAATTACCAGGGAGTTGCTATATCTTAATGTATCTAGTGCCAGTGGCAGGTATTCCTGGTAAAAAACTGCATCGTTCCATAGTGCTAAAATGATTTTTTTTCTCCACAAACAAAAATGACAAAATGAGTTCTCAGAAGTACAGGTAAATTATTCTTTCTCAGACTATTCTCAGTAGTATGCGATAGTAGAAAAGCAATTAATGGAACTCAGATTCATGAAAGGAAAGCAAATTCCTACTGCTACTTCCTTCTATTGGTTCACATACCAGCTATCTTCTAAAACTTTCACCATCTGGATACTATTGTACCAGTTGACTTAGACATCTGTTTATGTCCCTTACCCAGAAAGGTGATTATGCATGTTGACACAGTAAAAAGGTGTAAATAGCAAAAAACAAAAAGAAAAGAAAAATGGGTTGACAATGAAAATTACTGCTACATGGGACCTAATAGGATTTGTAGAGTCCTGACAGGAACTCATTTAGACAATGCAATGTAAAGATGAGCATTAAATATACTTCCAAACTTCACCTCAATAAAACAGTACAAACAAATAGACCGCAAAGGAGATTTATGACTCAGTTTTAAGCAATTTAAACTGAATTTCATAACATCATTGTATTTATCTTAAAGCGCTGCCAAGTCTACTTGTAGAACTGATGTACTTACAGTTGCTCATAGAACAGGTCCATAAGCATTGTTTTCCCTGTACCAACACCTCCATACAGATACAGCCCCTTCACACGAGCATAGGTCAAAGGCTGGGTAATGAGGCGGGACCATAGCCATCGACTCCTATCAAACAACAAGGAGTAAGGTTTGAATAATTCACTATATGCAAACTATGTGAATTCAGTACCTTCAATCTTCAAACTGCTCTTACCGTCCTGATTTCTCAGATGACTTATATCTATCCAGCTGGCAGTCTTCTTCATTCTCGATCAACTCCTCATAGAGCCTTTGTAATTGTTGAATCGTGTCAAGCTGATCAACCAGTAAAAATGTATGAATTTTTTTACTACAGCATTGAAGGAAGTTATCCAAGAAAAAACAATGGTCAGGACCAGTATGACACCTGAAAGCTATCGCCATCTACAAGCTCTCCTGATGCTATTCTCCTCTCATATTCCACCATCGGACCAGCTTGTCCAATATCTGTCACAGTTTAAGAAAGTAAATTAGTTGATTCAAATGCTACCGATAGAAGATAGAAGGCTCCATGCATAAAAAGTAAAGAGAAATGAAACCTTTGATTGAATCAGCCGCTACAGTGGAGAACATGGACCTCAATAATTCCACACTAGGACTCACGAATCTGCTAATTTCACCATTACGATGTAACGTGCTCAGTGAACGGGATGTCGAACTGCACAAGAACAGAGCATTCTGCTGCCTGATCAATCTGTTTGCTGATGAATATCTCTCTGCATGGTGCCGGGTGAAGCGGCAGAGCTGGCGGAGTGACCGAACTACTAATCTCATCTTCCACTATGAACCTACAAATGCAGCGGACCTAGAATCCATTAAAAAAAATAAATGGCACATCTCCTAAGAGTAGCATAATACCGACCATGTGACGAAACAAGCATCAATCATGTGGAATAAAAGGGAAACATCAAAAGTAAGCAAACAAAGAAAAAAATAGGTTGGGAGCATGTAGTTTGGAATCTGCCATCACAAAAGTTAATTAGGAAACTGACACGAAAAAGTGCTCAATAATGAAAAGAAATGCAGCTACTAGACATTAACTGAAGTGCAGAAATAAGTCCAAGGAATAACAAAAAAGAAGCCCTTAACCTTTCCTGAGGAGAACTAGAAATTCGGATCAAATTGATCAGAATCACAACATCTCCATCGATCAGCTACAAATTTCATGGCCAGATGAAATAATAATATTATTTTAAGCGTCACCAAATCAGGAGCCGGAGATCACTAATTCTTGCACAACGAGCTAAAGATAGTAGCTCCAAGATTATAGGAGCACTATTACATAAGTGTCTCAAAGAGAAAGTTGCTACAGATCGAAGAATACGAAAAACCGAAGCAGCGCCCGTTCCCAGCATGTAACAACTAGAAAGATACCAAAAAGGAAAAATCCGAGAAAATCCATAATCCAAATCTTTTGGAATCACAGGACAAATCAAGAATATCCACGAGGCAAAAAAAAAAAGGTATAAACCCAAAAGAAAACACCGAATTTCCAAGGAAAGATCCAACTTTGCATGACAAGACAGCCACCCCTCCTCACCTAAGAAGGAACTCTGGCGCAAGAACGGCGACTGGGCTGACCCCACCCGGGATCGATGGATACTGACCGTCTACTTCGCTTAGGTCTCCTGACGATGCGCTAGAGGATACGAGACGGCGCCGCACTGCGACGCCCGCGGCGGTGCCGCGCGCCGGCTACCAGCTTATACTTCATTAGAGACGAGGATGGAGAAAAAGGACGGAGACTGTAACCAATTCTATCGAACCTTCCTAATTCAATCCAATAATAGAGAAAGAAGCAAAAAAGGAAGTTGAGAACAATCGAATCGAAGCTAAAGAAGCCAACAATCGAATCGAAGCTAAAGAAGCCCGAGCAATGAACGGAGACAGGGAATAAAATACCCACCCCAATCAGGAGAGAGAGATAGGAATCGAAGTCGGAGACAAGACAACAAGAAACCGAAACCGCGACGGCCGCCGCTGCGTCGCCGTCAGCCTCGACAGCGACGAGTGCCTGGCAGGGGCATAGAGTTCCTGCGACGTCACGAAAGAAACCAATCCCAAGAATGCACGACGAGGTGA
This sequence comes from Phragmites australis, assembly GCF_958298935.1. Taxonomy (NCBI): domain Eukaryota; kingdom Viridiplantae; phylum Streptophyta; class Magnoliopsida; order Poales; family Poaceae; genus Phragmites; species Phragmites australis. The sequence goes on along the minus strand of NC_084936.1, from coordinate 11,155,109 downwards.
GCCTCCGGCGCCGAGGGGATGGGAACGGGAACGGGATGGGGAGCGTGAGCTGGAATTAAGTTGGTGATGGTGTTTGGGTTGGAGCTGGAGGGGTGGTCCCGGGGCTGGAATGTGCCAACACAACTTGCTTTCTTTTACGCCACAGTCGCGATGCGGGAAGTGGGGTGGATCCCTTGTGGCATGGCTGAGGGGAGTAGCACCTCCACCTGTGATGCTTCCAAATAGAGGAATAGGCAACCGTCCGATTCGGATTGTACATGCCGTTTAGAATGCAGGATTGAGCAAAACCAATTCCTCCGAAACTACACTTTTCACAGGAAGTGGAACATCTGGTCTGAGCCAAGGAAAATTTTCTACAGCACCGCAACTTCCATTACTCACATCCCCATCTTAACTATTAAGTAATCCCTAATCGAGGGATCTGTGGGTTTAATACGGAAAGTGCCCCCATGGATTTATGCAACACCGTTGTATTCATCTGGTGTGGCTAACAAGAAAAAGGCCCGAAGCTTCATATACATACTGCGTCTTGCATTCTTTCTCCAATGCTGAAGGGTTAAAACTACCTTGAGCCAACAAAGCTGAATGAGTGTTGGATAGCAAATTAAGTCTAATACTCATGTGGCAATTCTGATGCCTGAAAAGATCGAACCGATAGATTCGATTAAGTGATGTTCAATTGAGGTAAACCTTATGAACTAGCATCATATGTCTTAGGTTCATGATCCTTAACTTTGAATATGTTACTTAACTACTTAAGAGGGAATTTTGTAGTATTTTTGAACTCGAGTTGGGAAAAAAATACAATAAATAGTGTTTCCCCCTATTTTTTTTTTCTTTATGTTTAGAAAATTAGTTCCATAATTTTAATCAGCTTTAATTGAATTAAAGAAATTATAGATGTATTTTTAAAGTGCCAATTTTTAGTAGTTTCATTTTGCAAGTTAAAAGAACCTAACCACCACAATGGATTACAAGATGCAGACAATTTCTCTTGTCAAAGGATTCGTAGCAATAGGTCGCAACTATCATTGAGGACAAAATATTGAAATCTAGTTTTGGATTACTATTTGTACATAGGAATGCAAGCTCACTTTTCGGTTTTGGCAAAACTGCGTGTATCAGCAAGCTGAGAATGCTAGGTGATGGTAAGGCTTTGGCACATAATATCAACACATTACAAGAGTAAATCAGTTGGCGCTCCCAGAAGTCCTCTCTATGACATGTGGTGGCGTCAAGAGGCGTGGTCGGGCGAGCGGAGGGGAAGGCTGATGTGGCGGAACATGGTGCGGATGTGGTGGCGGCGCCTACACCAAACACGGGGAAGGCAGAGGCCGGGTCGCCTAGGTCTAGAACTGAGTACAAAAGGGAAAAGGATGTACCTGTGGTGGTGAAGGACCAACGGCGATGGGGTCAACCACGGGAGGCGGAGGCAGTGCCGGATTTGCTGGCTTCAAGGGAAGGACATCGCGGGAGGTGGTGGCAGTGTGGTCTGTGGGAGCGCGAGAGCCCTGGCTGAGTGGAGTGGGGGGGGTGAAATCAGTTTGATTCAAACCTTGGGGCCACAGAATTAGAGCCAGTTGTCTGTGATTTCTGGAATTGGAGCGTCTATTCATTTGTGATGGGACATAACAACTAAATACCGACGGGGGCTTATTATCACTACCATTACCATTCGTTGGCAAAAAGTGTTGTCATGCATTTCACATTTCATTTCGATAACCTTAGTATTTTCTTATAAAAACTTATGTAGCTTTGTTCTTAATAACCATTTAGTAACACAGGGATTTTATAGAGATTTTGCAAATATTTCATAGGAAATAGTGTAATTCCCTAGAAATCAATGAAATTCCTGTGTTTCAAACGTAGCCTAACAAATGGAAAAATCATTAGAATTGGTTAAAAAAAAGTTTAGGCCTCATCTGCAACACAAAAAATTCATTGTAATTTCACATGAGTTTTTAAAGAATCAATATAAGTCCCTTACAACCCTACGAAAATCCAGCATTCCAACGAGCCTTAAGCTATTTGTTTTAGAATGTTGTATATGGCATAGCCACTATAATTTTTTAATATCCCTTTTAGTATTTTTAACTCTCTCTTTCTCAATATTTTTAGAACAAAAGAAGGATTAATTGGACTAATATATGAACATCAAATATATATAAGTAAGACTAATAATATATCTTTTTTTTGGAGGGGGGGGGGGGGGGTGGGGTGGGGGAGGGGAGGGGAGGGCTGTGCGGGTGCTCAGCTCCCACACCCTCATGGACGGGCCTGGCTAGGACGAGCTGTTCCGGTGAAGCTCACACAAAATCTACGCCACAAAGTATTCCTTTCCACGCTGTAAAAATCAGGATCACAGCAGTTACCGTCGTCTGATTAGCCGGTAGCGAGGACAAGGAGTAGCTCTGCACTGCAGATTTGTGTCATCAGATGGAACTGTTAACGATCGAAATTGGTATACTGTGAAAATTTTTGGTTTGGAAAACTTTCTAGTTCACGAGTGAATAGTACCTACGACCAATGTACAGTAACTTCGATCAGATGAATAGTACCCGTGACTAGTGTATAATAACTCCGATCAGATAAATAAGTACCTCTAACTAGATAAATAGTATCCCGACCAGATAAACAGTAACTCCGATAAGATAAACAGTATATGCTACAGGGAACAGTTCCTATGATCAGTGAACTGTGAAGGCTGAACTATAATAAAGAATACTCTAGTAATATTATAAAAAGTTTGAAAATCGGAAGGCAAACTGAATCATATATGTAAGTCTTATTCAGTTCGAATTAAGAGTTCTGATCTTATACGGCTAAGACCTGCCACCCTTTAAATATGTGAGGGTTATGATTGTCGGTGTATCAGGAACCGGGGTCCCCGAATCCCGAGGCCAGGTCAGCCATCCACCACATGGCGCCATCCCACGAGGTCTCTCCTGTAGGATGAGAAAAGGTCAAGTCCCGGGAGAAGGTGTTCGGGGCCACAGTCGGTGGCCCCCGAGTACCCCAGTTCTCCGATGATCCACGGAATCTAAGTACCGAGAAAAAAGTGCTCAGGGAGGTGTACGGTCACCCCCGAGCACCCTAGTCCCCCGACGATCAGGAGAGCTAAGTTCCGGGAGAGAGTGCTCAGGGCTGCGTGCGGCAGCCCTCGAGCACTCGGTTCCCCGAGGATCCGTACAATAGTGTTCGGGAGAGAGTGCTCGGGGCTGCATGCGGCGGCCCCCGAGCACTCGGTTCCCCAAGGGTCCGTACAAAAGTGCTCGGGAGAGAGTGCTCAGGGAGGTGAACAGTACCCCCGAGCACTCGGCACCCCGAGGACAAGGAAAGGCATTCTCGAGAGAGAGTGCCCGGGGATGTGAACAGTACCCCCCGAGCACTCGGTACCCCGACGACCCAGAAAGGCCCCCGAGGGGCCCACCAATGAGGTGTCAACCAGTCAAAGGCCCGATGCCGCATTTAATGAGCGTGCGTGGCCTGTCACCTCCAACTGCTCTCGCTGCGCTCAGCGTCAGTTCCTGCCATGTTTTGGCAGAGAGGCGTGGGATTATTAATTGCACAGGTCCCATCCCGTGCCATCCGACCTGTCTCGGGATAACGTCGTAAGGACCAAGGCGTTCCGTCTACCGCGCTGCTGTGGTAGGGGAACAAGATAGGGAGGACACGCCGGGTTGCTCTGCGGCTGCCCGGTGGGCCCTCTCCACGGCGCCCGTTGTCAGGGCATTTATGGTGACGGATGACCGGGCGTGCGACGCATTTTCCACCCCCGGTCACTTCGCCCAGAGGAAATGATGACGCCCTTTCCATTTATGGCGTCTCGAAACTCGTGCCCCCTCCTTCTGTTCAGGGCATGTCGCGGCCGGCGGGTACTTAAAGCAGCCGGCAGCACAAACGGAGAACAAGACACGAAGAATAGCAAAACAGAGATAAAAAAGAGCAGAGCTGAAGAAGACGGTTAGAGGTAACGGATAGACAAGAACACAGCACAAGAGAACACTGTAAGGAAGGCTGAGCCCAGTCCCAGCCGAAGAACAAGGAGTCTAAAGCTCTTAGATAGACCAACATTCTTGTAATCCGCAACATCCTTGAGGGACTTCCTTAGGACAGTTATAGTATCCATACAGGAGTAGGGTATTACGCCCCCGTGCGGCCCGAACCTGTCTAAATTTCGGTGCATTTACTTCTTCTTGCACTAGGTTAACACCCCCACCACCGGCCGTTGCATTCATTCCCATTTATTTCTCCGACGAACGTATTCAGGATCATCCCCCCGACCGAATCTCTAAAAAGGGGTCTCTCGGGATCCCTGCGACTAGAGTTAATCCTCCGACAGCTGGCGCGCCAGGTAGGGGGGAAGCATCCCTGAATCTGTTTGTTTGTTTTCTTCCGCAGAAAAAATGGCCGGTGGTCACCGCCTCCAGCGTTCCGGCTCCAGTTCCAGCGGGGAAATGCAGCCCCTCGCACAGGAGGCCCCAGCCGCTGCTGCGTCCCAGCAGCAGCCGCGATCTGCACGCGCGGCGTTTTCCTCCCAAGGGGACCAGGGCGTTGGGCCCATCAGGGCCGCCGCCGGCGTCGCCGGTGCACCATCCGACCCCCAGCCGGTGGTCAAAACTCCTACCACCAGGTCCGCATCTGGACAGCACCGGCTGCCTCTTCGGCGTAGGCTAGCCTTCGGCGAGTCCAGCCCCGGGAGCGCGCTGCTTGTGGCGCACGCTCTCCTCAGGCATCCGCCTGTCCAGGCGGCAACAGAAACCCCGGAGGGCCGCTGGCTCCAGGAAGTCGCTGCCCTGGTCGGCACTACCCGCCGGCAGGTACTGGCCGATAGTTCTCGCGCCACCACCCAGCGTGGTGCCGCCAGAACCAGCCCATCGTTGGGTAACGTTCGCACTGGCCGGGGGGCCTCCAGGCGGAGTGTCGCCCCCCTGGCCGCGTCCAGAGCTCAGGACCTCCGCTTGCGTCTCAACGAGCGGAGGGGCCTCGAAGACGCGCGTGTCACTCTCGAGCGCCAGCGGGAGACCCGGCAGGAGGCCGAAGCTGGGGACCAGGCTTCCTCTTTGCCGGCCTATGATCGCCAGGGCTCCCCGGCTCGCTGGCGTTCACCGCCCAGGAACACCACCCGCGCCACAGGGTACGGCATCGGCTGCCGTGCCTTGACTAGCGAGCTCCGCCGAGTCAAATGGCCCTCCAAGTTCCGCCCTGAGCTGCCGGAGAAGTACGACGGGTCCATCGACCCTATTGAGTTCCTCCAAATATACACTACGGCCGTCCAGGCGGCTGGTGGCAGTGAGAAGGTGATGGCTAATTATTTTCATGTTGCCTTGAGGGGCTCTGCCCGTTCTTGGCTCATGAACTTACCCCCAGGATCTATTAGCTCCTGGGATGATCTTTGCCACCAGCCCTGGCTTGGAGTGCGACCTCCACGCCGTCAAGCAGCAGGAGGGGGAAACGCTGCGGCGCTTTATTCAGCGTTTCAGCCAGGTCCGCAACACTATCTCGCGGATAACCCCCCACGCTGTTATCGTTGCTTTCCTGCAGGGCGTCCGCGACGAGCGGATGCTTGAGAAGCTAGGTACGCACGAGATCGAGACCACTGCGGAACTTTTCGCGCTGATCGACAAGTGCACCAAGGCGGCGGAGGCGCGGGCTTGGCACGCTCCGCGCCCCGAGCGCCCCGCCGCCGATCAACCAAGTTCTTCCTGCTCCGACAGGCGGGAAAAGAAAAAGAGAAGGAGGCGCGAGGCTGCTCCCATCGAGCCAGCCCAGGGCCCCGCCCATAGGCCGCCCCAAGAGCCCGACCGCCGGCAAGAACACCAGGCGGCCGCCGACAGACAGCCTGCGCCTGCGAGAGCCCCGGCCAGGGCCCCTCCTAGGGCTTCGGCTCCCGCAAGGGCTCCGGCCCCCGCCCGGGCTCCCGCTCCAGCAAGGGCCCCCGCTTCCGCGGGGCCCGATCCAGGCAAATGGTGCCTAATCCACCAGACCAGATGGCATGACCTCACGGAGTGCCGTACGGTCAAGGGCCTCATCGAACAGCGCCAAAGGGAGCGCGATGAGTCCATACTTAATCTCCAAACGAGCTTTAATATTGGAGCATGAGGAAGAAGAACATAAGGTTAAGTAGTGCCTCAAGGGCCAGGATATAGCAGGGATGTTGGTGCTCAAGAATCAAAATGGAACAAAAGGCCAATTAGATGCATTTATTACGTTACGCCTTCAAAGTAGTGTGTTTCAAGACTTTCTCGTGAAAGTTGAACCATTGGAGATTTGGAGCCTTCCAGTTGAAAATGCCATCTGCATAGAGTGCTAGAACTGGGATGTCCTTGAGAAGAGTAAGTTAGGTCAATCGACTAATAAATAGTAGGGAGACGACGTTGAGGCCGCCCCCGGCAACGCAGAGCTCGGCTTTCAGGAGCCCGAGCACACTGTCGCCTTCATCGACGGAGGCGCCTATACGCCTTCCTCGCGGCGCAGCATCAAGACCATGCGGCGAGAGGTATGCTCGGCAACCCCGAGCGAAGAGGCCACAAGGCCCCTGAGATGGTTGGACGCTCCGATCATGTTCAGTATAGCCGATCACCCCGCCAGTACTGCAGGCGTGGGGCGACTACCCTTGGTAGTGTCCCCCACCATCTGCAATGTAAGGGTTGGCAGGGTGCTGATCGACGGGGGCGCAGGCCTCAACCTCCTCTCCAAGGAGGCCTTCGAGAAGCTGTAGGTGCCCTCCAGGCGCCTAAATCCGTCGCTTCCATTCTGCGGGGTGACACCCGGGCACTCCCTGCCCCTCGGGCAGGTCGAGCTACCCGTGACCTTCGGGAGTCAGGATAACTTCCGCACGGAGAACGTCCTCTTCGATGTCGTGGAGCTCCCCCTCCCCTACAACGCCATCCTCGGGCGTCCGGCGCTCGCTAAGTTCATGATGGCTGCGCACTATGCGTATCTCACGGTCAAGATGCCGGGCCCAGCAGGCCCCATCTCCATGACCACCGACTCCGGCGGTGCCGTCTCCTGCGCCGAGCAATCATATCTGGCTTTGGTCTCAGCTCAGGCCAAGGTCGAAGGCTGTCCAGGGGGCCCAGGACCCTCTTCATCCAAACCCCGACTCGCCGCCGACGCCTCCGTTCCTACAAAGGAGGTCGTGGTGGGCGAAGACGCCTCCCAGGTCATCTGAATCGGCGGTGACCTGGACGACAAATAGGAAAGCGCGCTCGTCACCTTCCTCCGGGCTAACGCCGACGTGTTTGCATGGCAACCGTCCGACATGCCCGGGATCCCTAGGGAGGTGATCGAGCACCACTTGGCTGTGCGTCCGGACGTACGTCCGGTGAAGCAGAAGGTCCGGCGGCAGGCGCCTGAGCGCCAGGAATTCATCCGGGAGCAGGTCAGCAAGCTCCTTGACGCCGGATTTATCCAAGAAGTCCTCCACCCCGAGTGGCTGGCGAATCCAGTTATCGTCCCAAGGCCAACGGCAATCTCCGCATGGGCGTGGACTACACCGATCTAAACAAGGTTTGCCCTAAAGATCCTTTTCCTTTGCCCTGCATAGATCAAATTGTAGATGCAACCGCGTGATGTGATCTTTTGTGTTTTTTAGATGCAAACTCTGGTTATCACCAGATTCGCATGGCCGTAGAGGATGAAGAGAAAACTGCTTTCACAACCCCGGTGGGGACTTATTGCTATATGTCGATGCCTTTTGGTTTGCGCAACGCTGGGTCTTCTTTCCAGCGCGCTATCCGCATCACCCTTGATTCGTAGGTTGGCCGCAACGTCGAGGCCTACATCAATGATCTCGTGGTCAAATCCCAAGACCGCGCCACCCTGCTCGAAGACCTTGCAGAGACTTTCAATAGTCTCCGCACTACCCGCCTGAAGCTCAACCCCGAGAAGTGTGTCTTTGGGGTACCTGCGGGCAAGCTCCTCGGTTTCTTGATTTCCAGCCGAGGGATCGATGCCAATCCAGAGAAGATCCGGGCCATCGAGCAGATGCGACCCCCGGCTCGACTCAAGGAGGTTCAGCGTCTCGCCGGCTGCATGGCGGCCCTCGGGCGCTTCATCTCCAAACTTGGGGAGCGGGGGCTCCCCCTCTTCAAGCTTCTAAAGAAGACCGATCGTTTTGACTGGACACCGGAGGCCGAGCAGGCCTTCCGCGATCTGAAGAAATATCTCACCTCACCACCCGTGCTGGTGGCTCCGTCCGACGGCGAGCCACTGCTACTTTACGTATCAGCCACTCCTCAGGTCGTAAGCATGGTGCTGGTGGTGGAGCGCGACGAGTGCACGGGGCCAGGCGCTGGGTCCCTCGCGGCTCCCCCCGGGCACTCCCCCGTCCTCGCGGCTCCCCCCGAGCAGGGGGTCGAGCCCGAGCACTTGTCTCCCCCCCGAGGAGGGGGTAGAGCCCGAGCACACGGCTCCTCCCGACCAGGGAGTAGAGCCCGAGCACCCGGTCAGCCCCGATCACGTCGCCGAGCCTGGGGGCTGTAGCAGGCCCTCGGGCGAGGCCACCATCCGGGCCCACCGGGTACAGCGACCGGTGTACTTCATCAGTGAAGTCCTCCGGGAGGCCAAAACAAGGTACCCCCAAGCTCAGAAGCTGCTCTACGCCGTGCTCATCGCTTCCCGAAAGCTGCGCCACTACTTCCAAGCGCACAAGGTCTCGGTGGTTACCACGTACCCACTGGGACCTATCCTCCAAAACTGAGAAGGCACTGGGCGTGTAGTCAAATGGGCGGTGGAGCTAGCGGAGTTTGACCTGCACTTTGTCATTCGCCAGGCGATCAAAAGCTAGGCACTCTCTGACTTCATGGCAGAGTGGACACCCGTCCCTGAGGTCGTCCTAGAAGAGATCTCTGCATATCCCAGGCACGATGCACCCGGGTACTGGAGCATGCATTTCGATGGTTCCCTCTCGCTGAAAGGCGCGGGGGCCGGAGTGGTTCTCACCTCCCCAACGGGTGAAGAACTCTGGTACATCGTGCAGCTGCAGTTCCGCGCATCCAATAACATGGCGGAATATGAAGGTTTCATTGCTGGCCTCCGAGCCGCGGTGGGCCTCGGGATTCATCGCCTCCTGGTCAAGGGAGACTCCCAGCTGGTGGTCAACTAGGTATCCAAAGAGTACCAGTGCACGGATCCTCAAATGGCGGCATACGTGGCGGCAGTCAAGAAGCTGGAGAAGCGCTTCGACGACCTGGAGCTGCGGTACATCCCTCGCCGCGACAACGCTCTGGCCGACAACCTCTCCCGCCTAGCCTCCTCCCGTGCGCGCGTCCCTGCCGGAGTCTTTGAAGAAAGACTCACACGGCTTTCCGTCCTGCCTGCCGAATAGGGCGAAGGGGAAACCTCGAACTCAATTCAGGGGACCCCGGCGGCGCCCTCAGTGGGAAGCCCCGTCAGGGTGCCCCCGTCCGGCGAGTGCGCTGCGCTTGCTGAATGTTCTCAAGATGCCTCGTGGATGGACGACATCTGAGGGTACTTGAAGGAAAAGTTCCTCCTCGGGGATGAGGCGTCTGTCGAAAGAGTTGCTCGGCAGTCCAAACGCTATGCCATAGTAGATGGGGATCTCTACCGGCGTAGCAGCGCAGGCGGTATTCTCCTGAAATGCATCTCTCGGGCAGAAGGCGGTGAGCTTCTCGCTGAGATCCATGAGGGCGAGTGCGGTGGCCATGCATTGTTCCGCACGCTAGTCGGGAAGGCCTTCCGGCAAGGTTTCTACTGGTCTACAGCTCTCCAGGATGCTTCCGAGCTGGTTCGGCGCTGCAGATCGTGCCAGTTCCATGCAAAGCAGATTCACCAGCCAGCTCAGGCTCTTCACACCATCCCCCTATCATGGCCTTTCGCGGTCTGGGGGCTGGACATTCTGGGTCCATTCCCCCGAGCAATCGGGGGCTATGAGTACCTGTCGGTGTATCAGGAACCGGGGGTCCCTGAGTCCCGAGGCCAGGCCAGCTGTCCGCCACGTGTCACCATCCCGCGAGGTCCCTCCTGCGGGATGAGGAAAATCTAAGTTCCGGGAGAAGGTGCTCGGGGCCATAGTCTCTGGTCCCCGAGCACCCCAGTTCCCCGATGACCCGCAGAGTCCAAGTACCGGGAAGAAAGTGCTCAGGGAGGTGCCCGCTCATCCCCGAGCACCCTAGTCCCCCGACGATCAGAAGAGCTAAGTTCCGGGAGAGAGTGCTCGGGGACCGCGCGCAGCAGTCCCCGAGCGCACGGTTCCCCGAGGGCCAGCGTGAGAATGCTCGGGAGCGAGTGCTCGGGGCTGCGCGTGGCAGCCCCCGGGCTCTCAGTTCCCCGAAGGGTCTGTGCAAAAGTGCTCGGGAGAGAGTGCTCAGGGTTGCTCGTGGCAGCCCCCGAGCACTCGGTTCCCTGGAGGATCATGCACGAATGCTCGGGAGAGAGTCCTCAGGGAGGTAACCAGTACCCCCGAGCACCCGGTACCCCGAAGATAAAGATAGGCATTCTCGAGAGAGAGTGCTCGGGGAGGTGAACGGTACCCCCGAGCACTCGGTTCCCCGACAACCCAGAGAGGCCCCCAAGGGGCCCACAAATGAGGTGTCCGCCCGTCAGAGGTCTAAGGCCGCATTAAATGAGTGCGCGTGGCCTGACATATCCAACTGCTCCCGACGCAGCGTCAGTTGCTGCCATGCTTTGGCAGAGGGGCGTGGGGCTATTAATTGCACGGGTCCCGTCCCGTATCATCCAGTGTATCTCGGGATAACGTTGCCAGGATCAAGGCGTTCCGCCTGCCACCCTGCCGTGGCAGAGGAACAAGACAGGGCGGGCACGCCGGGTGGCTCTGTGGCTGCTCGGTGGGCCCTCTCAATGGCGCCCGTTGCCAGGGCGTCCACAGTGACAAGTGACCGGACGCACGCCGTGTTTTTCGACCGCCCCAGTCACTTCGTCTAGAGGAAATGATGACGCCTTTCTCAGTCATGGCGTCTTGGAACTTGTGCCCCTTCCTTCCCGTTCGGGGTATGTCGTGGCCGGCGAGTGCATAAAAGGGTCGGCACACAGGGAGAAAAAGAGAGAGATCAACAAGCCCAAGCAGTAGACCGTGCCGCAACCAACGAAGAAGAGACTGTAAGCATCGAGCACAGAAGCACCGAGAACAAAAACCGTAGTCCCTGCCCAAGAGCAAGGGGCTTCAAGCTCTTAGTTAGACACAATATTCTTGTAACCAGCTACATCCTTGAGAGATCCCCCTCAGGATAGTTATTGCATCCATACAGGAGTAGGGTATTACGCCCCCATGCGGCCCAACCTGTCTAAACTCTGGTGCATTTACTTCCCTTTGCACTAGGTCGATCATCCCCCACCACCGGCCGTTGCATTTACTTCCACTTCCATTTATTTCTCCGACGAACTTATTTAGGATCATCCCCCTGGCCAAATCTCTAAAAAGGGGTCTCTCGGGATCCCTGCGACAGGAGTTAATCCTCCGACAGTACCTCTACGTCGCCATCAACAAGTTCACCAAGTGGCCGGAGGCGGTACCAGTCATCAAGGTGACCAAGAACACGGCGCTCCAGTTCATCCGCGGCATCACCAGTCGCTTTGGTGTCCCAAACCGGATCATCACCAACAACGACACTCAGTTCACAAGTGCCCTGTTCGGGGACTACTGCGAAGATCTCGGCATCAAGCTCTGCTTCGCCTCCGTCGCTCATCCTCGGAGCAATGGGCAGTTCAAGCGCGCCAACACGGAGATACTGAAGGGGCTCAAAACCCGGACCTACGACGTGCTCGCAAAGCACGGGAAGGGGTGGGTCAACGAGCTGCTTGCCGTGCTATGGGCCAACCGGACCACGCCAAGCCGCGCTACCGGGGAGACTCCTTTCTTCCTCGTATACGGCGCTGAGGCGGTCCTCCCCTCCGAGCTCACTCTAGGCTCCCCTCGGGTGCATGCCTACTCTGAAGGCGAATAGGAGTAGCAGAGGCGCGACGACATCGACTATTTGGAGGAGCGCCGGCGGCATGCCGCTGTCCGGGCAGCCCGCTACCAACAAAGCCTGCGGCGCTACCATCAGCGCCACGTCCGGGCGCAGTCTCTCGAGGTGGGGGCTCTAATTCTCCGACGCGTCCAGTCACGCGAAGGAAGGAATAAGCTGTCCCCTATGTGGGAAGGCCCCTTCACCGTGATCGGTGTCCCGCGAGAAGGTTCCTTCCGGCTGGCTGCAGAAGATGGGCAACCGCTCCCCAACCCATGGAACATTGAGCACCTGCGCAAGTTCTACCCGTAGATGGCCATGCTCGCGACTCAGGTCAACCAGGCCGGGGGCTTCCCCCCCCCCCCGACCAAGTTGACCGGGGGCTACCACTAACTGGGTAAGTCACCCAACCTTAAAAAAAATTGTCAATACAGTATGAATGTTAATGTGCAGTCATATGTCAATTTCATTTTTCTGGATTACATATGTTTAATCTGTCTGGTGAGATGCTCGATTGTGCGAGAAAAGTTCGCTCTCTCTTTTTCCCCGCTGATAAAAGAATCCCGATCGGTATGCGCGTGGGCAGTTGCCGCTGGCTTACGTCTGTTGTGGTAGGCTGTGGTGTTCGATGTCGTGGCAGGCTCCCGGGCACTACCGAGTCCCTGGGGTTCCCGGGTAATCTTATCGCTCGAGCTGCTCGATTAGTCCGGAGCCTAGGCCCCAGGGGTGGGCTTTCGGTGCTCGGTCTGGTCTGTCATACCCTTGAGCCACCGAACCATAGGACCTCTGGGTTATGCCTCTGTCTGCTCTTGTCCGCTGATCTGGGTATTCGAGAGGTCTCGGGTCGAAAACGAGAGCAGTCTATAATGAGTACCGCACTAACAGAGCGCACCAAGCAAAGAATTTCTCCATTTTCTCTTAAGTCACAGATCGACAATCAAAGCAAAAGCAGCTCGACCGCGGGGGCCTCAGTGCCTAGGTCGCTGCTCGGCCCCAAGGGTCCTTGGGTGGTCCTACCGCTTAAGCGTGAGTGGTCGAGATCGCCTGACCCCGGGCTCCTCACGCGCCCCCTGGTGCTCGGGCGCCCCGGCCATGGGAACCAAGTTCCCGGGCACCCCGAGCTCGGAGCGCATGCCCCTCCTGGATCGGTTGGCCGAAAGGCTGACAGCTGTCCGGTGAGTGGTTAAGTTCAGGCGAATTTACATTCAATAATATTTTGTTCCCGAGTCGTCCTCAGGGGCCCTCGTATTCTAATCTGCTAGGTGAGATGGTCTCCTCGCGCACAAAACCCTACCGCGTGTCCACTTTTTCTAGAGCGACAGAACGGTCCGTAGAAAGGTGTACCGTACGTGCAGTAATGTCCGATCGATGTCTTTCATGGTGGTCGTGGTGTTCGGTCCGCTTTTAGGGCCCCGAGCACTATCGAGTCCCTGGGTGCCCTGGGTAATCCTATCGCTCGAGCTGCTCGAGTAGTCCGGAAACCAGGCCTCAAGGGCGGGCTATCGGTGCTCGGTCCGGTCCATCCTAAGCCCGGGCACCACCGAACCATGGGGACTCTTGGTCGCATTCCCGCCCGTGAATGTCTCGAGTCTGCTGACTGAGTGGTCGCAAGGTGGAAAAGTGTTCACCGGCCATGGCGTGCTCCGTGCTGGATCGATCTATCTCCCGAGCAAGGAAGTTCGTGCCTTTATCTTTTGACTTAGCCATTGCGGACTTGCGAGGGCTCGGGGGCTGAACGCGCTGAGAAGGACTGTCGGGGCAACTTCGTTCTCGGGGAAGGAAAGGTCGGGGTCGGTCCGACTGAGAACTCCTCGGGGCATCAAGAGAAAACATCAGAAACTACACTACGCACTCAAGAATACTGGAGTTGCGACCCCGAAGAAAGGCTTCCATTATATTTACAAAAAGGGATAGCTGTTCTGAGGGATCACTCCCATATTTACATCAAGTCAAAAAGAAAAGAAGAAGAAAAAAAAATACTACAAAAGCCTAGTCGGAGTCGGAGTCGGAGCCTTCATTGTCGCTCCTCGGGACTGGGGGCGGCGGCACCTCCCGCTTGAAACTGGCCGCCACCGCGGCGGCGGTGCTCCGAACCGCCTCCTGGGTGGCCTCCTCCTCGACTTCAACCACCCCTTCTTGAGCTGGCTCCAGCGGGAAGTTCGGGTCTCGGCTCTGGTAGCAAGCCAGGACGTGTTTGGCCACTGCTTGGGCCAAGCCATGCCCCTCCCTGGCGGCGAGTTCCTGGACGGCCCAAGGCAGCGCCTCGAGGCGCTCGTAGACCTTCTGGAAGCCTAGGGCATCTCCTGCCACATCACACTCGGCGGGATGGTTTCCTCGATCGACGCAACCGCCAGGCGAGTCTCCCATAGGTCGTGCGATGTCACCTCGATTTACGCGGCTGCCGCGCGTGCCGCCTGCTCTGTCATCACGCACCGCCCGTCCCGTTGTCATACCCTTCGGGAATTGTGTGGACGCGTGTCCATTCAGCTCCCCGTTGGGCCGTACCGAAGGCCCGAACCTAAGGGACCACCTTCTGAAAGCTCGCCACGTGGCGTCTGCGCCGTCTTCGGCCTCGTTCACGATGAAGGGCCCATCCGTAGTCTCTGGGCCATTGCCTGCCAATGGGCCCGGGGGCTACTGTCGGTGTATCAGGAACCGGGGGTCCCCGAATCCCGAAGCCAGGCCAGCCATCCGCCACATGGCGCCATCCCGCGAGGTCTCTCCTGTTGGATGAGAAAAGGTCAAGTCCCGGGAGAAGGTGCTCGGGGCCACAGTCGGTGGCCCCCCGAGTACCCCAGCTTCCCGATGATCCACAGAATCCAAGTACCGGGAAGAAAGTGCTCGGGGAGGTGTATGACCCCTGAGCACCCTAGTCCCCCGACGATCAGGAGAGCTAAGTTCCGGGAGAGAGTGCTCGGGGCTGCGTGCGGCAACCCTCGAGCACTCAGTTCCCGAGGATCCGTATAATAGTGTTCGGGAGAGAGTGCTCGAGGCTGCATGCGGCGTCCCCCGAGCAGTCGGTTCCCCAAGGGTCCGTACAAGAGTGCTCAGGAGAGAGTGCTCGGGGAGGTGAACAGTACCCCCGAGCACTCGGCACCCCGAGGACAAGGAAAGGCATTCTCGGGAGAGAGTGCTCGGGGATGTGAACAGTACCCCCGAGCACTTGGTACCCCGACGACCCAGAAAGGCCCCCGAGGGGCCCACCAATGAGGTGTCAACCAGTCAAAGGCCCGAGGCCGCATTTAATGAGCGTGCGTGGCCTGTCACCTCCAACTGTTCCCGCTGCGCTCAGCGTCAGTTCCTGCCATGTTTTGGTAGAGAGGCGTGGGGTTATTAATTGCACGGGTCCTGTCCCGTGCCATCCGGCCTGTCTCGGGATAACGTCGTAAGGACTAAGGCGTTCCATCTGCCGTGCTGCTGTGGCAGGGGAACAAGACAGGGCGGGCACGCCGGGTTGCTCTGCGGCTGCCCGATGGGCCCTCTCCACGGCGCCCGTTATCAGGGCATTTATGGTGACGGATGACCGGGCGTGCGACACATTTTCCACCCCCGGTCACTTCGCCTAGAGGAAATGATGACGCCCTTTCCATTTATGGCATCTCGGAACTCGTGCCCCCTCCTTCTGTTCGGGGCATGTCGCGGCCGGTGGGTACTTAAAGCAGCCGGCGGCACAAACGGAGAACAAGACACGAAGAATAGCAAAATAGAGACAAAAAAGAGCAGAGCTGAAGAAGACGGTTAGAGGTAACGGATAGATAAGAAGACAGCACAAGAGAACACTGTAAGGAAGGCTGAACCCAGTCCCAGCCGAAGAACAAGGAGTCTCAAGCTCTTAGATAGACCAACATTCTTGTAACCCGTAACATCCTTGAGGGACTTCCTCGGGAAAGTTATAGTATCCATACAGGAGTAGGGTATTACGCCCCCGTGCGGCCCGAACCTGTCTAAATTCCGGTGCATTTACTTCTTCTTGCAGTAGGTTAACACCCCCACCACCGGCCGTTGCATTCATTCCCATTTATTTCTCCGACGAACGTATTCCGGATCATCCCCCCGGCCGAATCTCTAAAAAGGGGTCTCTCAGGATCCCTGCGACTGGAGTTAATCCTCCGACAATGACCGATTGAGAATAATCAACCAATCGATCAAATTAATCTACTTTACTTTTTATCTTTTGCCTAGTTTTTAGTCACGTTCTCTTTTTCAATCTATATTGCTACTTGTTCTTAATCTCAACGACCAAGGATAAGTCGCTAGCCATCCGAACTCTGACAGGGTCCCTCCTAAGTGTGGGTGATGATGAAAGTCCGACAACGCAGCGCCACCACCAGGGTGCCCTAGGTGCTGCTCGCCGGGTATTGCACACGAGGTGTTCAGTGTTTGGCGTGATAACTTTTTGCGTCAACATACTTTTTGGTGACTATACTGGGGAAGAAACTTTCAGCTGACTTTTAGCCAAATTTTAAAATCTTAACCATGACGAACGGATCCGAAGTCGACCCTGACAACGTTATTGTGCTGGCCATCGAGGAGCTAGATGAGGAGGCACAACAAGAATATGAAAGGTGCAAGATGGAGTTCGATAGGGCCTTCGCTTCGTGGTACCAAAAGACGAGGCAGGGCATCATCCGGAAGGGAGGAGGTTTCATGCCTATCTATACTAAGCCCGAGGTAACTCCCACTGTGAGTAACGCACCTCCTTCCAAATAGAAAGTTGCTTTGATGATTTTTCAGCAAGTAGGTGCTGTTATGAGTAACAAGTTTGATACATTAGTTAAGTATTTTAATCAATTACTCCGTAGCTTTTAGAATCTATGATTTTTGAGATGCAAAATATGAAGGATACACTAAAATAACCTCTATCACATGATGCTAGTACTTCAACTTCTAATAATTATGGTAGAATTTAGCAAAGTCTATTTGATTCATCAGTAAAATTTATACCACCAATACCTACACAACAAAGTATGTCGATGGAATAAATTTATAGATGACCTAATGTTGTAGATTCAGCCAATACTATGACACCATTGCCTACTTCACTAGATGCCACTAAACCGGAGGTCACACCATTTGTTTTTCCATTATCAAACACTACATCTAGTATAATTAACTCAGTTCCACATGTAGCTAATAGTAACAGTCGAGTTAATAAAATTTCAGCAAACATGCTAGTAGCTCCATATAATATCGTTGCATGTTGCTAGTGCTTCAGCTTCTAATAATGATGGTCCATTTCCTTATGGTCCATTGCCAGAAGCTTGTTTAAAAGTGCCTCCACAAAGTACTCTATATACGCAGCCCGTTATGCCGCATTCTCATGATACACCACCACATTCTTTTGGGCAACAACAATAAACTAATGTGATTCCTACTCAGCCCCCGAATGAGCAACCTATGGGGCACAGAAATATTAGAGTGCAAATGGCTAGTATTTTGAAGGAACACTTTGAGGTAGAACCTAAGGGTAGAGTAAGTGTCTATCAAAAATCATACCTTGATTTCTATGATAATATTCAGTGTCCTAAGGTTATAGAGTGCATGAGTTTATTAAGTTTACTAGGGATGATGGTAGAACTACTCTAGAACATATCACTCAATTCATCTTACAGTGTGGTGAAGCTAGTGTTAGTGATATGTTAAAATTGAGATTGTTTTCTTTATCATTGTCTAGCCCTGTATTTACCTGGTTCACTTCTTTGGTACCTAGTTCTATTTATACGTGGCCCCTATTAGAGCAGAAATTTCATGAGTATTTTTATACTAGGGACACTGAGCTTAGATTGTCACAATTAATATCGGTTAAACAAAAACACAATGAGTCCGTTGCTGAATACATTCAAAGGTTTAGAAATAAAAGAAATTGATATTTTAATTTAACAATTTCTGATAGAGAGTTGGTCGACTTAGCTTATTTTGGTTTACTTCCTCATTTAAAGGAAAAGCTAGAGAATCACGATTTCTTAAATGTTAGCTAAGTATTACAAAAAGCTCTGGCTTAAGAAAGCCGGGCTAAAGAATCTAGAAATTTTCATAGATCAAATGTGTAACAACTTACTTTCCAAGATTTTACAATTTTTTAAAAATTTTCAACTTTAGTGAGTAGCTTCACTAGTAGAATAGGTTTAAAACCTATTTTCATAAACAATCAATCAATATAAGTTATTATTTTGTATGCATTGCATGCTAAGTTTTGCTAGGAGCTAGGTAAATGCATTAGATTTTTTTTCTTTTTCTTTCTCTTTGGTGTTTTGAGTGAAAAAGATTTTGAAAAAGTTTTTACAAAACTATGTAGTAAATTAGTTAATGATTTTAATGGTTGGAATTCAAAATCCTTGAATTCATCATCTATTCAATCCTTGATCATACCTAATCCTTCTCTAGTTCAATTCGAATCTTATCCGAATTCTTGTTTAAATCTAATATCTCATCTTTGTCAAATTCTACCCAAATCCAAATTCAAATTCTTTATCTACTCTCGTTCTTGTTTAACCTTATTTTTCGTTTCTCTTAAATTAACTTCAAGCTCAATTCAATTCAAACCCTATTCAAATTTCTCTGTAAAAATTTCTTTTCCTAGAACCCTAGATATTCCTAAAGTACCTTTGGACTCAATCCTACCCAAGCTCAAGCCCTTGACTGGCACACAAGTCATCTAGAAGGCCCAACACAAATGATCCACAAAATCTGTGGATATTTATGGAGTCGTAGACAACCTCATCTTCCTATGCAGTTTCGAAGTTCAAGACGGTCTCAAATGCAAATCTTTACAATACCAAAGTTGTAGGTGTCGTCAAGAGCTTTGATTTGAATCTATGGAAGTCCCCTTTTAGGTAATGGAGCTAGGAGTTATGGCCCTCAAAATCAATGTTGCGCAGATAAGTCTCAATTCAAACAGTTTATCTTGTGATGAATTTTTGGAAATCAATATGGCATTTTCAGAAGTTCCAATAAATACCGAAGTTGTAGATATTTTTGAGTACTACAATTTAGATGCAAGAAACTTCCAATTTGGAGTCCTAACAGTGGAGATATCATCCTCGGAATAAAGAGCTATGAAAAAGGAAATCCTAACCGACTCGAACTCGAACCCGAATCGTGTCCGCCTTGGATTCCACCTGAACCAGCCGCCCCTAGCCCTATAAATAGGTGTTAAACATTCTCTCGTACCCCCTTTACATCCCTCCAAGCCCTAGCAGCCACATGTGCCCTGCCCGTGCGCCGTCGTTCACCGGTGTCGCCGCCCGTGATGCGCTACGTCATCGTCTCCGCGAATCCTCCTTCCTCGATCGTCAAAGAAAGGTAAGGACCCCTCCTTATCCTTCCTTATCCCTGATTTACCATCATACTAAGTCGCTAGATAAGCCCTAACCCTGGCCAAAGACCGATCTACACAGCCACGGTCGTCGTCGTCGTGGACAGCTGCACCGTCACCAATTGGTATCGACGTTCTCGACTGACTAGAAGTCAAATTGCCATGTCCTTTCACCAGATCATGACCCATGATGTTGCCCATGCCCTCACCAATTGAGTCATCCTGTAGAGCAGCCAAACTACTAGGATCAAGGTCGACATGCCTGCTGTCCAATTTTTGGACACGTTCCGCACGTGCATCGAGTTTGCGTCGTGTTCCCCATTAATCCAGAAGCTGTCTGTATGTTCCATCTACGTCACAACATGTCCCATAAAGGCTTCTATGTGACCCTAGGAGTTTTTCACCTGTTGTGCAGCAACTCCACTGGAACATGTTTGCCAACCGCAGCATGCCGCAACGTCACCCATCTCATCTCATTGTTCATTCTTCCTCTCAGGGGATGATCTGCCCAAACTCGTGCTATAGAATTGTGTCCCCAGGATATATGAACATCTATGTTAAGACGGTTCCTCAAAATTCGTAGCTAATCTCCGAGAACATGAGCATCTACGTTGCTGCATCTGTTCGCAGTCACCACCAAACCTAGCAGCAGCCGTCACTATTTTGCCGCTACCTCGGATGACTCCTTCCAAAACTGACCATACATTTGAGTTAACCTTTCTACGTTCTACACTATGCTTCCCTAGTTTTGCTGAAATACCACCGAAGCCCAGCATCGATGTCAGTGGCCACACGCCCGATCGTCGTCTTCGATGAAACCCGAGCTGCTGTCACTACGTAGAGTCACCAACAGTATCCTTAACCCAGAAGTGCAACCTCCAGTCATTTCATCCATCATGGGTGGTTGAGGCTAGACTTTAGCTCACACCTTCTTTAATCCAAGACGATGCTTACATGGCATACCAAGTCAGTACCATATCATCCTCTTTAGCATAGTTAGTGAAGTCTAGTCAGCCCTATACCTCTTGAACCTTACACAATAATGTTGTCAAGTATGACACAATGATTGCACAATAAACCTTTTCCTATAGGAACATAACTTCGGTAAACTAGCTTTTCCTTTTCAGCCTAATCCATCTTCCAAAAGCCGTTATCTTTCATCCTAACTCCAACTTAGACGATTCTTACATCTAAATTTCTTCTTTAAAATCATATCCATCCGACCATAGTGTTTTTAAAGTGTTTTGATTATGTTTGATATGGTGTTCTTAGTGTTTTCCTTTGTGTTATTTGTCGGTAGTTTTCATAATTAGTCAATATTTCGAAGGAGCTAGAAGGACTTCAAGACCAAGACTTTTCTGAAGACCCAACTGAGTTAAGGCAAATTGTGTTCTTGAACATACTTATCCCAGTTTTTAAATGTTTTGTTTTATAAACATGCCTAATAATTTGTTGAGAATCCCAAGTGTTAGGCTTTAACCTAGTTTTCCCTTATCATCCTTGTCACCTTAGTAAGATTTTGGGTTATAAAAGGGTAGATGATGCTAAGCCTTGCTTTGGGATGGTAATCATGATTAATGATCTACGAACTTAATAATGGTCCTATGCAACAATGATAAACTATGATGGAATAACTTTTGTAGCAACATGGTATAAGGATTTGAGCATGTGGTATGATGAGATGTATGGTTTGGAAAGTGGTAGTCTTGCTCAAATGTAAGGACCGGTTCATGGGGTGACCTTTATGTGTTTACAATATAACCACAAGCCTGGTATGGGTCAGGCCTAGCCAATTAATTTTCTACTCTTAGCATAGTATAGACCAGGCTGAAGAGCGGTGAATGAACGATGTCTTGGGATACAAAAGATGCAAAAGGGGGCTTCTGTTGTTGAGGTGGAATCACGCGGCGGTGAAACCTTAGCGGGCAGACATGTGCTGAGAGGAGCATTGTAAATGCTTTTTAGTGATCTCCTGGCCACACACTTTTGATTTGTGCAAGTGTCTAGCTAACACTGGCAAAATGGAGACTTTATCACCTGCTTCTGGGTGATGAAATCACGACTTGTTGGTATGTACAACCTCTGCAGAGTTAAAACCGAATATCCAGCTGTGCTCACGGTCACGAGCGGCACGGAAAACCTACCATGATTATAACTTGATGGTTTGGTCAGTGTGGTCAACTGTGGTAGTGGGGACCATAGTTGAGGTGTGGGTCAGTCATGATGATGGGAATCATGGTTGAGGTGGTTAGTAGTTCAACTTTGGCAGTGGGAGCCATGGTTGAGGTGTTGGATGTTCAACCTTGGTGGTTAAAACCTTGGTTGAGGTGGTCAGGTGGTTAAGTCAAGATGGGTGGAATCTTGAGGTGGTTGGTTGTTTACAGTCATATACTTAATTACTACTGGTTTTCAAATGTTTTTAGTTAAATATTGTTTTATGCAAAAGAGCCAAACTAGCCTTACCTTGTCAAAGCCTTCATATGCATAATATTTACTTCACACCTTGCTGAGTACGACATATGCTCACACTTGCTATAAACAAACACTCAGTTGGAAAAGAATTCGAAGACCTCATGAAAGATGCATTCTAGTGAGGTGTTCTCTGTCGATTGCCTATCGAATTATCGGTGAACATGTTGAAGACTATCAGGACAAGGTTGTGACGTTCTAGGCGTGTGTCTCCCGGTCGGTTGCTTGCGGTGTTGTTGGGCACTAGTGCTTCCGTTCCGCTGCTGATATATACATAGAAGATAATATATGTCAATTGCTGTAAGAGTTCAACGTTTATTTCTTTAAAGTATCACTTTTGTTACTTCATCTATGACGTCCTTATATGTGTTAAATATCCTGGGCACACTATAAGATGCATCTGGTTTTGTTCGTTAAAACCGGGTGTGACAAAATGATAGAGTAAGAAAGGATCATCCTAATGTGCACATGCTTGAGTATGAATCTAAAAATTCAGATGATGGTGATATTGATGTATGTGTGGCCGCATGGGCTTACTTTTGTAAGTCCAAATCATTCGTTTGCTCTGCTCTTAAGCCAATGCCTTCTAAGAATCAGCAAGAAGAAATTAAGTTTAATTTTGATGTTGCAAAGTGTGATAGAATATTTGATTACTTGCTACATGAAAAATAGATTAATCTGCCTTATAGTCATGTGATTCCACCATTAGATGAATTAAAGAGACAAGCTTATTGTAAGTGGCATAATTTTTATTCTCATGCTACTAAGATTGCAATATTTTTCATCGACAGATTCAATCGACCATTAATGAAGGACGATTGAAGTTTACGGAGATACAAGTAGATCTTCAATCATTCCCCATTAATATGGTTGATGTAAAAGACAAGAGCATATTAATTCGGCCAACTCAAGCTGAATCAGTTAAAGGGAAAAAAAATGTAATCGTTGGTGAAGAAAGGCCGAAGCCTTTGGGGGAGAAAAAAAATTTGTTGAAAGAGGCGTTACCTGAAAAAACTCCGGAAGGCAAAGGATTAGTCAAGACTGCGGAGAACACTCAGCCACTGAGGGGAATATCAATACTAAGCCAAAGATGATCAAGCCAAAGAATCTGGAGGTTGGCAAGTGAAAAATTAATGAAGCCAAAAAACACGACAAGGTTAAGAAATTTAAGCCCACTTTCAAGCAACTCTTGTCCAAATATGATAAGGACAATGTCGTCCAAACACATATGAATCATCCAAGTGGAGCTAACCGATCGAGGTCACCTTCAAAGCAAAGAGTACGCCATCATCATCAATCGAGGGAGGATAATGCTACTAAGGTCTACCCATCACTTGGTATGGCACCATAGTCATGAATGCCTCCTTCAATGCCTTTTCCTCCTTGCCCAATTTGGGACTATAACGGATATGTGTGCCACCCCCTCCTATGCAATTTAATCCTTTTTTATTCGATATGAACAACACCATGGAGGCCGATATTTGATATAATATCACATCCAGTCCTGTCGGAGAGTGAACTCCTGTCGCAGGGATCCCGAGAGACCCCTCTTTAGAGATTCGGCCGGGGGGATGATCCTAGAAAAGCTTGTACGGGAAAAAAGCGGGAACGGAAGTAAATGCGCTGGCTTGCGGGTACACCGGGTTTTTGAACAGGTTCGGGCCGCGCGGGGGCGTAACACCCTACTCCTGTATGAGTGTTATATCTATCCTTGAAGGGGATCCTTCAAGGATATATCTGGTTCTCCAAGGAGAGCTGTTTACAAAGAGCTGGAGGCTCTTATGTTCTAGCTAGCTGGTCTCTTGATCGTCTTGCGATCGGGGGCTGTTGTTTTCTTGTTCTTCGACTGACTCTCTTCTTCCTTTTTTTTTTTGTTCGGTGTCCTCCATCATTTCCTTTTATAGATGCGCCGACCTCGACATATCCTGAATGGGAAAGAGGGGACGCGAATGCCCAGGTGCCACGGAGAAAGGCGTAATCATTTCATTTTGGCGAAGTGACAGGGGCGGTGGAGGAAGGCGGCGTGCATTCGACCACCAGCCGCTGCGGAAGCTTCGGGGTGCTCTGAAAAGGGCCCACCGGACAGCCTCAGAGGTGCCCGGTGCGCCCACCCTGTCTTGTTCTCCTGCCAGGGCAGGGTGGCAGGCCGAGCGCTTCGATTCTGGCGACGTTATCCCGAGGCGCGCAGGCGAAAACGGGACGGGACCCGTGCATTTAATGGACCCACGCCCCCCTGCCATTGCATGGCAGGGTCTGACACTGGGGCGTGGGCAGCCGAGAATGTCAGGATGTCAGAATGTCAGGCCACGCGCGCCTATTAAATGCGGCATCGGGCCCTTGACTGGATGACACCCTGACGACGGGGCCCTTCGAGTCTTTGAACGAGCTTGCGCGAACCTTCGGGGGACCGAGTCCTCGGGGGCTGCCACGTGCAGCCCCGAGCACTCTCTCCCGAGCACTTCAGCGGGACCTTCGGGGCACCGAGTCCTCGGGAGCTGCCACGTGCAGCCCCGAGCACTCTCTCCCGAGCACTTCAGCGGGACCTTCGGGGCACCGAGTCTTCGGGGGCTGCCACGTGCAGCCCCGAGCACTCTCTCCCGAGCACTTCAGCGGGACCTTCGGGGCACCGAGTCCTCGGGGGCTGCCACGTGCAGCCCCGAGCACTCTCTCCCGAGCACTTCAACGGGACCTTCGGGGCACCGAGTCCTCGGGGGCTGCCACGTGCAGCCCCGTGCACTCTCTCCCGAGCACTTCAGCGGGACCTTCGGGGCACCGAGTCCTCGGGGGCTGCCACGTGCAGCCCCGAGCACTCTCTCCCGAGCACTTCAGCGGGACCTTCGGGGCACCGAGTCCTCGGGGGCTGCCACGTGCAGCCCCGAGCACTCTCTCCCGAGCACTTCAGCGGGACCTTCGGGGCACCGAGTCCTCGGGGGCTGCCACGTGCAGCCCCGAGCACTCTCTCCCGAGCACTCTGTTTCTACCTATCTTGCAGGGTGGTGATATGTGGTGGACGGCCGGTCTGGCCTCGGGACTTAGGGACCCCTGGTTCTAAATACACCGACAAGTCCATAACCAATTAAGATGTACAAATCAGTCTAGTGATATTCAATATACTAGAGATGTGAAGAATGTGTACCGAGCCCAGGAGGGTAGTGTTTCTATTCAAATTTCATATTCTAATGTTGATAAAGAATGTGCTACTACTGCTGATATTATTAAGATTGGTTCAATAAAAATAGTGGCCGAAGATCTTGGCAAAGGACTGATTATTTTTGGTAATAAATCGGTCAAGTCTAAACACATATCTACTGTTGTCCAAGTTGTTCCAATGGCTAATAATCATGAAGCAAGTAGCAGCAAACTACTTTCTAAGTATGTACAACCGAGGTGGTGTTCCTCAGGCTTATCTCACACAAAGAAACGAAGATTGCAGTGGCTATGTAAGTAAGAATTGATAAAGCAATAAGCTGAAAAGTTACGGAATGCTATTTTTAATGAGATTAAGCCAATACAACCCATGAAGAAAATATGGAGACCAAAACTAGATGTTATAATAGCTCCTACAATAGCCCTTTCACCAACAACAACGCTGACGCCTATGCAAGATGATAAGGAAGATGAAGAATTACTTGATTATGGAGAGTCACCGGTGCATGCTAATGATACTTCACCAACCGAATGTATGGACATTAATATAATTTTTATGTTATCTTCAGAGTTTCGATTAAATGATGTAGTGAATCAATAAGCAAAGACGTAAGATTGATATATTAGTTACCATCGTCCTAAGGTGTTCATGACCAATGTCTTGATCATCGCTCTAAGAAACGTAGAAGTAGAGAAGATATATTTTTTTGCCACATAAGCTTTACTAAAAAAATAAAGGGGCATGTGTTGACGACCGAAATTAGCATATTGTGAAGAATTTCAGTTCTGGAAACTTCCTGGTTCACCGGTGAACAGTAGCTGCGACCAGTGGACAGTAACTCCAGCCAGATGAACAGTAACTCCGCTAGTGAACAATACCTGTGGCCGGGAACAGTTCCTACAACCAATGAACTGTGAAGGTCGAACTGTAATAAAGAATATTCTGATAGATATATAGGAGTTCACGTGGTTAACTAGAAAATATATGTTAGTCATGGAAAGTTTAGAGATCGAAAGACAAGCTGAATCATATTTGTAAGTCCGATTCAATTTGAATTACGAGTTCTGATCTTGTACGGCTAAGACCTGTCACGTTTTAAATATGAAAAGATCATGACCAATTAAGAATAACCAACCAATCTATCAAATCAATCTACTTTATCTTTCATCTTTTACTTAATTTCGTTAGTTTTGTTCTCTTTCCCAATCCATATTACTACTTATTCTTATCTAACGATTAAAGCCATCAATCATCCGTGCTCCGATGGAGTTCCTCCCGAATATGCCTGACGACGAAAATCCGTTGACGCAGCGCCGCAACCACTTTAGGTGCAGCTCTAGTCCTTGCCAAATGAATCTGCACTGAGCCCAGCCTTCTGGTCTGCTGTACACATCCGCATCAATCCTCGCATCCACTTGTGATCATGGCACACCTTTCTGCCGCTGTGTCGGAGTGGCAACAAGACTGATGCCTGCGCCGCGAGATGGATTAAGGCAACGTCGTTGAGGAATGCCCAAGAGCCAAGAGCATGCTGTGGACACCCCTAAGGGTGGCGACAGGAATCATTTGCGCAGGAGATCCAAGCAGAGGGTACATGTTAGCGAGGAAGCAAGCCCGTGGCGTGCGACGCATCTTGTCCTGGGCGACTCCTCATTTGCATAAGCAGAGAAAAAGAAATAGGAAAACAAAGTAGCCGCACGCACAGCAACACGGGTCCTTGTGGAAGCGTGCGGGACATGCACTGTTACCTTGTCCGGATGAGCACGGAATATGTGCAGCAGAGATCCTCCTTTATTTTATTTTATTTCCAGAGGTGTGAAGAGAATTTCGTATGGAATCTGTTCGAGCAGTGAAATTAAAGCAGGTAAGATCATCCAACTATTTTCTTATTATTTCATTTTTATTCTTTTTCTCATTTTTATTCTTTTTATTTTCTTTTATTTTTAATAGTTTTCTTTCGAAGAAATTCGTAAAAGAAAAAGAGAATCTCATCTTGAAAAAGAGAATCTCAACTTAAGAATTCCTTTGTGAAGAAAACTGTGAAGAAAAACTGTTGGAGTGCTGAAAGGAACGAAAATTTCTTCGTGAAAGGATTCTGGGTCACGAAAAGAATACGTTAGGCATGGTAGGAGAAGTATGGATATGCATTGCGTTATGAGATGCGAAAATCTTTACCTTCTATTCACTTTGTAGTGCTCTAGTTGCCTCTCCATCACTGGCCAAGTTGGCATATCCGCCATCTTGCAATGAGACAGACTGAAAAGAGATAAATTAGAATATTTAAAAACTAATCAGTTTTAAAAACTTTTCTACCTAAATATGCTCCAGATCATCTAGTATATCTACTCTACTGTTCAATAGTTTGTAACCTATTGTTAACCCTAACAAACTACTTAGGAAGATAAACAAGTAAGAGTATATTATAAGTATGTAAATATGGAAACGTAAAGAAGGTAGATAGATTAAACTCAGCACAAGAGATTTTTATCTTATGGTATCGATAGTATAAACGCCACGCCTAATCCACGTTGAAGCAGTCACATAAGCTATAGCTTCCGGACAGCACCCGATCACAGCCCTTGAGCCACCTAAGCCTCAAGTAGGTTGAGCTACAAAGGCAATACCTCACCATAAGCCTTTCTTCCGATCACTTACTGCTGTCTTCACTTCGAAGGTTGAGCCACCAAGATAAGGATCTGCATGTCCTCATACAAGAGTCTTGCCACCACTCCACACCAAGTCAAATGGTTAACAATCTTGATCCACCAAGGCCCAAGGTAACGACGAAACACCAAGACTCCAAGGCACTGGCGTACCTCTCGATATAATATAGGATCACTCCCAGATCCCCTCTCTAGGCAGCAACACCTAGCAACAGCTCTATCTAGGCTTGTTAGCCCTAATCACATCCTAATCATGTGCTTAAATATCTTACATGATCACTTTTAGCATTTTGGTGGCTTAGATATCTTTTTAAGTGTATATAAGATTCTCTAGACTCTATCATATTCAAATGATCGAGTGAAGGGGTATTTATAGCCTCATCCCCGCAGACTAGCCATTGCCCTAACGGCTCAACTTTTCTATATACGCCGGATGATCTGTTGTAAACAAATTGTACTCATCGGACCATCCAGCATGTACATCCTCCATAAACTAGCCATTGAAATCCCACTCAAAACCATTCTGAACACTAGATATTCCAGTGTGATCACCAGCTTTATTGCCGGACCATCCGGCATGTATACTCGAGCCAACCCGCACCACTTCTCTCTGTGAAAATACTCTGGCATAGCCAATCTCCAATCTTCATTGGTCGGACCATCCAACGTGTTCAACCACACCAAACAAGCCGTTAACACCTTCTCTGGAACAAATACTTCGACGTGTACCATTCTGGAAATGCTCCAGCGTGCACCATCTTCATATCACCAAACCATCCGGTGTGTTCAAAACACCCAGGAAAAACTCCAGCAAGTACAAACTCATCTACTGAAAGGATCGAATAGCCCAAGAGGGGGGGTGAATTGGGATATTAATTAAAACTTCTACCGCTTAAGCAAATAAAACTAAAAGAAAATACGACTACGGTATTTAACTAGGACAATATAACTAACTAAGCAAAAATAACCAAGAGAGATAATCTTAAAGAAGAACTTGCAATAGTAACAAAGCTCAAAATAAGATGCGAGAAAGTAATTAGTTGGAGAAGACAAAACCGATTTTTTCCCAAGGTTTCGAGAAGTTGGCACTTCCCCCTAGTCCTCGTTGAAGCATCTACCAAGGATGTAGCTCCCCCTTGAGGCACCAAGGCCCAAGTGCTCTCTCTTGATTACCCCTTCTCCATCTCCGGATTGGCGGGTATCAAACCAAGTACATCTTCTTTTCCCGGGGCTCCCACAATTCCTCCAAGAGCTCACCGAGAAATCCTCCGATCACCAAGACCGTCTAGGTGTTGCCAACCACCAAGAGTAACAAGCCTCAAGCTTCACTTGACAAAGACCAAGCCTAGACAACAGCTAGATGCACACTTGTTACTCTTCAAGCACTCAAGGAAGTCCTTAATCCTCAACTAAGAACTTGGAATTGACACAAGTGCTCTATCTCTTGCTTCTAAATGACACACCAAGTGTATGAGCTGCTACAGGGTCGCAAGAGATAGAGAGAGGTCCAAATGAGTGGGTACTTATAGGCTAAGGATCGAAAATTAGCCGTTGCCTAACAACCCAGAACTTTTTCTTAACGCCAGAAGGTCCGGTGTGAATAACACGCTTCACAACGGAATATCCGGTGCTAATACTTCTGACAAAATAGTCGTTAACTGTTCTATTAGCCGTTAAACCTCCGGTGATTAATACTGTCCTACAGCGGATCATCTGGCGCATTGAAATGGGCCAGATGATAGTTTACATCCTCTCTGTATAAATTCATCCGGTGATCATATTTTGCTACGCCGGACTATCCGGTGTGTAGAATTAGTTCTGGACTTCATTGCTTTCTATTTATTCGGTGATTTCACCTATCGAACGCCGGACTATCCGGCGTGCTCTTCAACAATTTTTCAAGTCAGAACTCTTAGGAATTTACTCCGGCGAACTCACTCTGATACAAAGGATCATCCGGTGAACTGAAATTTCGCTGATTTTATCTATTTCAAAACAATTTTGAGTTCTACCTTCGAGATTCGGAACCGATGATTTTTTGAGGTTAGCCTAGTAATGGAAAGTCACAAGTGTGCATCGACTATGTCTAGACTCTCCTAAGTCAAGCTACAACTCTTAACCCCTCTTTATAGTACGGTCAAAAGACTAAGTAGAAAAAGAACCTATACTACTCTAAGTGTCCTTCATCTCCTTGTGGCACTTAGATCTAGAAGATCCTTATCCTTCAAGTTCCGGTCCTTTGATCAACATATAAGTCTTTTAACGGGCAAGAGTGTAAAGGCATCATTGACAATTAAGTTTTTCTTTATCCTTTATGCTGCTTAAAGGCTGAAATGTTAGTCACAATGATATGGTTGTCATTAATCACCGAAACTCTTACCTTTTTCTTAGGGGCCTAGATGCTACAAGAGTGGCATCCGGTGCTTCAGGTGTAGGCTCAGTAGCTGGTGGATGCACAACTGGTTGCTGCTGCTCAGGGACTGTCGGCTGCGGAGTATCCTCAAAGCGTAGAGGACCTGTGGGCAAAGGTGAAGTCAGGGATGGTAACACTGGCCTCTGAGATGTGCCGACAGGCTCTGGGAGAACTCCGGAAGCCAAAAGAGCAGATAGTGGAAAACTGGACTCCGGAGTGCTGAGCAAACTGGTGATGCCGGTAGGGAGAGGGCTAGGATCTGATGCTGGAAGCTGCTATCCACGCTGCTGAAGTAAGTATGAGAAGAGCCGAGTGTTAGTCTCCCTGTCGGCCGATAGAGCCTGCTACTGCTGCAGAAGTGCTGCAAGCATGGCCTGCTACTGCTGCTGGAGAGACTGAATAATCAAAGTCTGCTGCTCCTGCTGGCGAATGATATCAGCCTGATACTTCAGCTGCCTCTCCTCCTGAGCTGCCTGCTGCTGAATGATCATCTGCTGCTGCTGTACCAACATCTGTTGCTGCTGCTGCATCATCTACTGCTGCTGCTGCATCTGCTGCAGGAACTGAGAGAACTCCGAAGATGATGCAGCAGGAGGTGGCACTGGGGGGGGGGGGTCGACTCAGGTGCTGAAGGAACTGAGGCTGAATGCTGCATACCCTGAGCAGACCCGCCTGCCTCGTGATCATGTCCTCGAGGAAGAGGTGGCAAAAACTCGTGATCCAAAGAGTCGGAGTCACTGTCAAACGCTATGTCCAAGAAAGCCTGTGGTAGATCAGCCTCAGCCTCTGCAAGAGCCTCATCCTCAGCAGCTGCTCTCTCTCTGTCCTCAGGAGGGATCTGCTCCTGTGCGTGAGCCATCGCTCGCTGACCACGTCGTCTATCTGTAGGAGGAGCTGGAGCATACACCTTGAAGGACCTGGACGACTCATATGTCTCGAAAAACTCTGGTGGTCTGGTGGTCTGAGCAAGCAAGAAAGAGATAATATGCGCATATGGCTACTGCCTGACCATCGTCATCCCATCAGCGATCACGTCCTCAATCTCACACAGAATGAAATCCACAATATCGAATGGCTGGTGAGTGAAGATAGAGAGGATAAGCCACTGCTGAAGGCTAGTGATCGACTCGGCGTTCCCAATCCTCGGTAATAGACTGTGCCTCAACGCGTTATGAATGACGCGCACCTCAGGGATCAGCATGTCTGGCAGTCTCCGAGATCCTGGAGGGAATGGCAGCCTGAACAACGGACGGATCTGATCATCAGTCAGGAAAATCCCTCCAGTCAGACCACGGTAAGGAGCACTGGCACCTGGATAGATGATCTCATGCAGGCTCCTGTCAGACTCCTGCAGTATCAAGGCCTCTAGAATGTCTGCCCGGTATAGCCTCTGAAAATCTCCCTGGAACATAAACTGTACAAATGACCGATCCTCTGCAATCCAGGCTGTGGCATAGAATACTCTCACCCAATCCTCTATGTAGTGATCCACATCTGTCAGCAAATCAGTGAGGCTTGGGATAGAATCAAAGTGACGCCTCACATCAGCTCCCCCTGCAGCTATCCTCATATATCTCCAGTTAAGTGTCTTGTGGATACTCAAGCTAACCTTCAGCTTCTGATATGAGACATAGAAGCTCTCCTGCAAGAGGGTGTGTAATCTCAGATTTGTTCCCTCTTCTCTCTCCTCAGGGAACCACTCATCAATGGGCACGAATCTCAGCTTCTTAACTTTTGGTGACTTATAAGAAGTCAAGTCACGCAACCGCCTCTCGGCTTGTGGCTGGGGCTCTGCTGACTGCTGTTGTGCTCCTCCTCCTCAGGCTCTGGTTCCTGACGAGCCCTCTTCCGGCTATCTGACTGACCGGAAGGTGTCGAGCTCGCTCCTCTGGTAGAGCGAGAGCGAGTCGACTGCCGAACAGGGGTTGTAGAATCTCTGATCTGGATCCCCTGACCCTGCTGCTGCCTGTTATAGGCATCTACGGCCGCAGTAGCTCTCTCCCACTCCTTCTCAAACGGAGTTCTTTTGGCCTTCTTAACCATCTTGCCCTTTCCTTTGTCAGTGCGCTCATGACCCATCTGAAGGGACAAAAAGATAATACACTCCTTAATGTTTGAGGAAACGACGGTGAGTGGAGTTTTTGTCGGAGAAGATGGCCGGCGGCGACGCTTTTCGGCGGCACGGAAGAAGATGGCGGCGGCGGCGCTTCGGGAAGAAGATGTCGTAGAGGAGCTCAGAGGAGGGAGATTGCTGGCGTGGGAAGGGAGATTGCCGGCGCGGAGAGATTGTGGAGTGGCAGCGTTGGTTGGCGCGTTGGTCGGCAACGAGGAACAGGCGGCGAACGCGGCGGGGATGAGTTTGGAAAGAGAGGCGACGCCCGATAGATTGCTTATATGACAGGCGGGCCCCGCACAATTTTTGAACGTCGGAAAATCCGCTGACATAGAATTTTAACACCGGAAAGACACCGGATCTAAAATCCAGAGACATATTCGCCCTAGATTGTGAGCGCCGGATAGTCCGGTGACTCGGCTACCGAACACCGGATATACGCCGGAACAAATTTTCCAGAGAGCTTTTTAAACTGCTGAAGAAACATCTTCTGTACGCCAAATGGTCCTCTGAATCATGTATTGAACGCCGGAACAAATTTTCCAGAGAGCACATTTAATCTGCGCAAAACAGTATCTTCTGCACGCCGGATGTTCCTCTGAGACGTGTGCTGAACACCGGACCTTCCGGTGCATGTCCTTTTTGATTTCGTTCTCATTGAACTGACCGGATAATCCGGTGATGACTTTGAGCAGACGTCGGATCATTTTGTGATAGAATGTTGCGCTGAACTAAAATCTCTTACCGAGTCCAAATTTTAAACAAATCACTCAACAAAACACATATTTGGACCAGTTTGAGTGAAATCTTTACCCTCTCAAACACTCCTTTGCAAATATTTGCCAAAAGGCTTTACCATATATATAATTTTTGAAATAGGCAAACAAGATCCAAAGAGTAAGAGATGGAACTCAAATGGAAATGTTTGAGCCATATTTCCTACAAACTTAAAGATTAAGACTTTAAATTCGATAGGATATGATTCAATTGGCATTAAGCACTTATATCAATTTAAGCATACTTATAGAGTTGTATGCTCACATCAAGAGTGAACAACCATCTCAAAGAGTGATATTCTCCTTTGTGATCTCTCTACCGCCAATGCAAGGTTCATTTATGAAAGTAAACATGAGTGCATACTATATGACATGTGAATGTGAAGCATAAAATTAATCTATCTTGTCATATTACTTCCCTTCTTAAGCTTCTTCATGGTGAACCCAACAACATGCCTTGAGAAGAACTAGTTACCCACCATCTCAAGCAAAACCTATGTTCACCATTATCTTAAGAAGGTTAGACAAGGTCCTATTATGAATGCATCTATATGACAAGGTATCACATAACATTAGAAGCATCGATCACATTTAGTTCATTTCGCAATCTACTAAAAGTGGCTTCATCTAGAAGTTTAGTGAAGATATCCGCCAATTGATCTTCCGATCGAACACTACTAAGGGAGATATCATTGTTAGCCACATGGTCTCTTAAAAAGTGATGACGGATATCAATGTGCTTTGTGCGAGAGTGTTGAACGAGATTGTTAGCAATTTTTACGGCACTCTCATTATCACAAAGGAGTGGAACCTTCTCTAGACGAACACCAAAGTCTAACAAGGTTTGCTTCATATAGAGGATTTGAGCACAACATGCTCCGGCGGCAATGTATTCTGCTTCAGCTGTGGACAAGGCTACTGAGTTTTGCTTCTTAGAACTCCAAGAGACTAGGGATCGCCCTAGCAAGTGGCACCCACCCGAAGTACTCTTGCGATCCACACGGCATCCGGCAAAGTCCGAATCTGAGTATCCCAGGACTACGAAACTAGCGCCTTTCGGGTACCACAAGCCTATGCTAGGTGTATGCTTTAGGTATCTAATGATTCTTTTTACCGCGCTAAGATGTGATTCTTTAGGATTAGCTTGAAAACGAGCACACATGCATACACTAAACATAATATCGGGCCTAGATGCGGTAAGGTAAAGGAGTGACCCAATCATAGAACGATAGAGTTTTTGGTCAATCGATTTACCCATTTCATCCAAGTCGAGATGTCCATTTGTAGGCATGGGGGTCTTGATTGGCTTGCACTCTTCCATCTTAAACTTCTTAAGGATATCCCTCGTGTACTTCTCTTGATGGATGAATGTCCCTTCCTTCAATTGTTTATTTGAAATCCAAGAAAGTAATTTAGCTTGCCAATCATCGACATCTCGAACTCCCTAGACATCATGTCACCAAATTCCTTGCAAAACTCTTTGTTAGTTGAACCAAATATTATATCATCAACATAAATTTGACACAAGAAGAGCTCATTGTCGATGATTTTTGTGAACAATGTGGTGTCCACCCTCTCGATCTTGAATCCTTGGTTGATGAGGAAGTCACATAGGCGTTCATACCAAGCTCGTGGGGCTTGCTTGAGTCCATAAAGCGCCTTGACCAACCTATAAACATGATTAGGATATCTAGGATCTTCGAAACCAGAGGGTTGTTCAACATATACGAGTTCATTAATAAAGCCATTTAAGAATGCACTTTTCACATCCATTTGATAGAGTTTTATGTTATGATGTGAAGCAAATGCAAGAAGGATACGAATGGCTTCAAGCCTTGCCACGTGAGCAAATGTTTCGCCAAAATCCAAGCCTTCAACTTGTGCAAAACCTTGTGCGACAAGTCTTGCCTTGTTGCGTACCACCACACCATGTTCATCTTGCTTGTTATGGAAGACTCACTTGGTTCCAATCACATTCTTGTCTTGAGGTCTCTCTTCGAGTATCCATACCTCATTGCGGGTGAAGTTGTTAAGTTCTTCTTGCATTGCCAACACCCAATCTGGATCCTTGAGAGCCTCATCTACATGTGTGGGTTCTGAACAAGAGACAAACGAGTAATGTTCACAAAATGAAGCACACTGACGAGAGCGAGTTTGTACTCCCCTAGATGGACTCCCAATGCTCAAGTCAATCGGGTGATCCTTGGAAATATGTGTATGCTTCACTTGTGGTTGTTGAGGTGTATTTTGTGGTGGTCCAACATCTTGAGCTTAAGCTTGAGCTTCCTCTTGAGAGATATGGATGTCATGTGATGGAAGTGGTTGATCATCTTTGTCTTTATCTTTATCAACTTGGGGTGCCATTGAGGTGTGCGGTATGAAGTAGAGGGTACATCTTCATCATCCTCCTTAGGCTTGATATCCCCAATTGCTATATTCTTCATTGCATCTCTCAAGGGTTCATCACCTACATCATCACAATAAATATCTTCTCCTTGGGAGCCATTAGATTCATCAAACTCCACATCACAAGTTTCTTCAACAAAGCCAGTGGTATTGTTGAATACTCGATATGCTTTGGAGTTTGATGCATAGCCAACAAGAAAACCAATATCACAACATTTTTCAAACTTGCCTAGGCGTTCCTTTTTCTTATAGATAAAACACTTACACCCGAACACCCGGAAGTAGGAGACATTGGGTTTTCTCCCAATGAGAAGCTCGTATGGCGTCTTTTTCAATAGTCGGTGGAGGTAGACTCGTTTAGATGCATGGCACGCCGTATTGATTGCTTCCACCCAAAACTTCTCTGGGGTACCATACTCATCTAACATTGCTCTTGCAAGTGTGATCAAGGTCTTGTTCTTCCTCTCCACTACGCCATTTTGCTGAGGTGTGTAGGTTGATGAAAACTCATGTTTGATGCCTCTTTCTTCACAAAAATCTTCAATTTGAGTGTTCTTGAACTCTGTCCCATTGTCACTCCGGATCTTCACAAGTGTGGACTCAAACTCATTTTGAGCCCTCTTTGCGAACTTCTTGAAGATTTCAACGGTCTTGCCCTTATCATCTAAAAAGAAAGTCCAAGTATATCTTGTATAATCATCAACAATGACAAGACAATATAAATTACTACCAAGACTTTTGTAGGTAGTTGGTCCGAAGAGGTCCATGTGTAGAAGTTCCAAGGGTCTTGACGTAGACATCATGGACTTGTATGGATGAGGACTTGCAACTTGTTTTCCGGCTTGACACGCACTACACAACTTGTCCTTCTCGAAAACCACATCCTTCACACCAACCACCTTCCCATTCTTGAATACTTTCTTGAGTTGGCTCATCCTAATGTGTGCAAGCCGACGATGCCAAAGCCAACCCATAGATATCTTGGTGAAGAGGCATGTAGTCAAGCTAGCTTCATTAGAGGAAAAATCCACAAGATAGATATGCCTATGTCTAAAACCTTTGAATATTAGGTCATTATGCTTCTTACTAGTTATCATAACATCAACATCACTAAACAAGCATGTGAAACCCAAATCACATAGTTGAGCTACGGAGAGTAGATTGAAACTAAGTGATTCTACTAAAAGAACATTGGAAATAGAGAGATCTTTTGAGATAGCCACCTTACCCAAACCTTCCACATTTTCCTTAGAGTTATCACCAAAAGTGACTTTATCATGATTATCCACTTCATCTTCTAGAGAGGTGAATATCGTTACATTGCCGGTCATATGTTGTGTACATCCGCTATCAAGCACCCAATATTTTCCACCGGCTTTGTAGTTCACCTACACACATGTGATCAAGCTTTTTGTTTAGGTACCCAACTAAGTTTGGTACCTTTCATGTGAGACACAAGAGATTTAGGCACCCAAAGTTGCCTAGGAAGTTTACCCTTAGCTTGAGTTCCAATGAATTTTGCCATGATTTTACCATTTTTAAGCTTATGCAATAGAAAATGATGATCATTAAATGT
This sequence comes from Phragmites australis, assembly GCF_958298935.1. Classification (NCBI taxonomy): domain Eukaryota; kingdom Viridiplantae; phylum Streptophyta; class Magnoliopsida; order Poales; family Poaceae; genus Phragmites; species Phragmites australis. The sequence goes on along the minus strand of NC_084936.1, from coordinate 11,118,300 downwards.
GAACTTGTATTTAGGAGGCAAAATAGGGAGAGGTTTAGTAGGAATTGGACACTCCCTTGTGTGGTGTCCGGTGACTTGACAATGTTGGTAATATGAACCAACTTCCTTGATGAAAATAATTCTTGATCTCCGGTGTTTTTATGACCCTTTTTACCGGGTTGGGGAAGCATCCAAGTCCTTTCTTATTGTAATACAAAGCATTCTTCATGAGGATTTTCTTATGCTTGTACTCCCCCTTAGTCAACTGGGCCACACAAGATTTGAGACTTGCAATCTCACTTTCAAGCTCCTGCTCCCTTGCATGGTTAGTCTTAGATGATGATGTAATATCACATGATATATCAAGAAGATCATCACAAGAGGTAGATGCATTGACCTTAACTACATCAATATCAACCAATTCATTCAAGCTACGGTCAATGGCATCATAGGCATACTCAAGTTCTTGGTGTTTGTACATCAAGCCATCATGCTCAAGTTTTAGTTTGTAGTTACTAGTCTTGAGAGACTTGCTAGATTCAACTACTTCATCATATTTCACAAGCAAATTATTGTATTTAGCAAGCAACTCATCATGACTAGAACTAAGCACGGAATTAGAATTTTCAAGCGACTTGATTTTAGCCTTTTGCCTTTTGATAATGGTAGCATAGTCATTCATTAGCTTAGATAGATCATTAGGAGAAAGACCATTATCATCACTACTATCATCTTCCTCACTACTCACCTTGTTGTTACCTTTTGCCATGAGGCACATAGGTGGTGGAGGTAGAGGTGGATCATCATTGACGATTGCGAGACCCGCGAAGTTGTTGTCATCATTATCACTTGAATCATCACTTGAGCTCTCACCGGAGACCCATTCACCAACAATGTAGGCCTTATGTCCTCCACCTCTCTTGTTAAAGAGCTTCTTCTTCTTCTTGTCTTGATCCTTCTTCTTGTACTTATCCTCATCCTCACTTGCATCAAGCTTCTTGGACTTGTTCTTGTTTCTCTTGTCAGGATGAGGGCAATCATATGATATGTGACCAAGATTACCACAATTGTAGCACTTCTTCTTGTCTCCACCACCGAACTTGTCAAATTTCTTTGGACGAAATTTGTTCTTTTTGGGATCATAGTTGTAGCCCTTCTTTTGAAACTTAGATATCATCCTTGTGGTTCTTCTCATGAGAAGAGCAAGCTCGGTGTCAGAGTCATCATCATCATCTTCATCATTATCGTCATCTTCATCACTTTCACTTGATGATGATGGAAGCTTGATCTTCTTCTTCTTGTTGTCAACCATCTTTGCTTTGAGAGCAAGGTTTTTCTTGGATGAAGACTCATGATCTCCAAATAAGAACATCTCATGAGCACATATCTTTCCCACGGCATCGGTGATGGTCATGTCATTGATGTCCCTTTCATGAAGAAGAGAGATAACAATATTGTATTGTGGCTTGGGAAGTACCATCAAGATCCTACGAATAATGTCTCCATCGGACAATTGAGTGAGTTTAAGAGAATTGATTTCTTCCACAAGCATGTTCATACGAGAATACATGTCATTGCATAATTCATTTGGAAACATCTTGAATTGATTTAGAGCATTCATAAGCACATGATATCTTTCTTCACGAATTCTCCTAGATCCCTCATGAATTTCACAAAGATCGACCCAAATATCATGAGCGAATTCCTTACTTCTAACTCTAGAGAAAACTTCTTCACTAATTCCCTCAAATATAGCATTCTTAGCCTTAGCATTCCACCTAACTTCTTGTTCGGTAAAAGGTTGATCAAACCCAACAGAGGTTGCTTGCCAACACTCGGGGGAAATAGCCTCAAGATAGCTTGCCATGCGAACTTTCCAATAGGCAAAGTTCTTTCCCTCGAACCTTGGCACGCTACTTCCGCTCCCCGGAGCCATTTCTCTTGGATTTTAAGCCTATCAAGAGAACGAGGCTCTGATACCAATTGAAAGGATCGAATAGCCCAAGAAGGCGGGGGGGGGGTGAATTGGGATATTAATTAAAACTTCTACCGCTTAAGCAAATAAAACTAAAAGGAAATGCGAATACAGGATTTAACTAGGACAATATAACTAACTAAGCAAAAATAACCAAGAGAGATAATCTTAAAGAAGAACTTGCAATAGTAACAAAGCTCAAAATAAGATGCGAGAAAGTAATTAGTTGGAGAAGACAAAAACCAATTTTTTCCCGAGGTTTCGAGAAGTTGGCACTTCCCCCTAGTCCTCGTTGGAGCATCCACCAAGGATGTAGCTCCCCCTTGAGTCACCAAGGCTCAAGTGCTCTCTCTTGATTACCCCTTCTCCATCTCCGGATTGGCGGGTATCAAACCAAGTACATCTTCTTTTCCCGGGGCTCCCACAATTCCTCCAAGAGCTCACCGAGAAATCCTCCGATCACCAAGACCATCTAGGTGTTGCCAACCACCAAGAGTAACAAGCCTCAAGCTTCACTTGACAAAGACCAAGCCTAGACAACAGCTAGATGCACACTTGTTACTCTTCAAGCACTCAAGGAAGTCCTTAATCCTCAACTAAGAACTTGGAATTGACACAAGTGCTCTATCTCTTGCTTCTAAATGACACACCAAGTGTATGAGCTGCTACAGGGTCACAAGAGATAGAGAGAGGTCCAAATGAGTGGGTATTTATAGGCTAAGGATCGAAAATTAGCCGTTGCCTAAAAACCCAGAACTTTTTCTTAACGCCAGAAGGTCCGGTGTGAATAACACGCTTCACAACGGAATATCCGGTGCTAATACTTCTGACAAAATAGTCGTTAACTGTTTCATTAGCCGTTAAACCTCCGGTGATTAATCCTGTCCTACAGCGGATCATCCGGCGCATTGAAATGGGCCAGATGATAGTTTACATCCTCTCTGTATAAATTCATCCGGTGATCATATTTTGCTACGCCGGACTATCCGGTGTGTAGAATTAGTTCTGGACTTCATTGCTTTCTATTTATTTGGTGATTTCACCTATCGAACGCCGGACTATTCGGCGTGCTCTTCAACAATTTTTCAAGTCAGAACTCTTAGGAATTTACTCCGGCGAACTCACTCTGATACAGAGGATCATCCGGTGAACTGAAATTTCGCTGATTTTATCTATTTCAAAACAATTTTGAGTTCTACCTTCGAGATTCGGAACCGATGATTTTTTGAGGTTAGCCTAGTAATGGAAAGTCACAAGTGTGCATCGACTATGTCTAGACTCTCCTAAGTCAAGCTACAACTCTTAACCCCTCTTTATAGTACGGTCAAAAGACTAAGTAGAAAAAGAACCTATACTACTCTAAGTGTCCTTCATCTCCTTGTGACACTTAGATCTAGAAGATCCTTATCCTTCAAGTTCCGGTCCTTTGATCAACATATAAGTCTTTTAACGGGCAAGAGTGTAAAGGCATCATTGACAATTAAGTTTTTCTTTATCCTTTATGCTGCTTAAAGGCTGAAATGTTAGTCACAATGATATGGTTGTCATTAATTACCGAAACTCTTACTTTTTTCTTAGGGGCCTAGATGCTACATCTACGCTAGACCATCCGGCATTAACAATTTTCCTAAGACTTCTCCAATTCAATTAATCTTTATCCCGACTGCGGTGATTTCTTTATGTATTGCATCCACGAGACCAACTAAAATATATACTTGATAAATATTTTAATCCCATTCATTATATTGTCACTAGTCATCAAAATCACATACACACCCTAAGAGGGTCATGTTCGCTATAATCTCCCCTTTTATGATTGATGACAACACAACAAAAACAAAAGATAAATACTAAAATAGACCAATTGAAAGATAAATGCAAAAGGCATAAGACCTTATCTACTTGCTTGGATGCATGGTAAGATCAAATAGTGATAGAAACTGTAAAGAAAATATCCTATTTTTTCATATCTTATTCTTACCTTCATTTTCTCCCCCTTTTCTTGTAGCCGCCATGGAGATAATTCTCCCGCTATCACCACTATCTCCCTTGATCAAATCATGCAAGAGCTCATTCTTCTCCCCTTTTATCGACTTTGGCATCCCTAGACATCTTACTTTCTTGCTTGTTCTCCTCTAGGCATGCCATCTTGCAACTTGCATGTTGCTTTGGTCATCAAAATTTTCCGCATTTATCAACAATCTCAAAAAGGCTACAAACACATGTTGAAGTCAAGGGAAAACGTTAGAGCAATTGAGAGAGATATTCATGAACCATGATCCAATAAGATGATACCACTTATAGGAATCCAAATGAAATGGTTATGTGGATACCAATTGAAATGAAAAGAACATAGATCATAATTTATGAAAATCACGTATTATAGTCTAAACTCTCATATATGTGTGCATACGTATGATGAGAGTAAAACATATGCATAACTAGACAATATATCAAGATAATAAGTTTAAGCCAGATTATACATGGTTATAGCTTAAATGATCAAATAAATTGACAATGATATCAATAGATAAATAAATATTTCATACCTCTGAGGATATGTAGATTACTCCATAAGACTATAAATGATATCACTTGAAACACATGTTAGTCTCAAAATCACAACTCATATGATATGCTTCCCCTAAATGTGTGCATATAAGTATTGAATACTTGTGAGAGACATGCACTTGTCATTGATAACAATAGAGAATTTATTCTATAGATTGGATTAGTGTCAGATAAAGAATATCAATTTAAAAAATATACCATGTAAAGAACCTACAACTAATAAACTATGTAGGTGCTCATGGGTTAGAGAGAAAAATAAGCATCCTACCATATGATAAACCTACACTAGCCATTGTAATAGATTAACATATGCACATGCAATCCTAGATGGGACAAAGGTACTAGATGCAAAACAAAATGCATGAACAAGAATTCTAGCTACTATTACCTCTTTTACCTTTGGATGAGGATTTGGGTATTTGATTATTGTGAACTTGGCTTCTTTGTTTGAACCTTCACTTACTCTTGTGTGTCAAGTCTCCAAATCCCCAATGACCCAAGGGATTCAAGTTTTCTTTGGAACCTAAAATGATTAGGGCTCCTTCATGTTGGTGATAACCTCCTTGGGCACCCAAATGTGTTGGTTACTCCTCCGGTCTTTTCTCCCAATCATGTGTGCAACCACTTTGCCATTGTCCTTATTCATGAGCTTGGAGTAGTTACTCTTGGTCTTGATCTTGCCAAATGACTTGTGGCCTTCTTGATAGCATTTGAAGTATGTCACGGTGAACCTCTTCGTAAGCTTGTTCACCATGTTTTCACGGTTATCTTTAGGAGGTTGTACATGACTCTTGCCATTTAACCTTGCCAAGTCTTTCTTGAGCTTCTCCACTTCTTGCTTGAGCTTATCATTTTCTTGTGCAATGAGTTCATTATATAGTTCTGCAACAACATTCTCAATACATGTCTCATTGCAAAGGGGTGAGCTAGATGTATCAATTAAATTATCATAAGAAGTGGACACATCTACCTTAGGATTAAAATTAAAGATAGAGGTTGATTACTTCAAATGGACCTTAGGTTGAGATTCAATGCCCTCAAGTTTTGATTTTAGGTCTTCATGCTCCTTGTTTAGCAATTCGAATTTTTTTGATAATTTTTTATAATTAGAAACAAAAGAAGCACGGATATCATTAAGGATGTTAAATTTCTTAAGTTCTGTAGCTTATTTCTTTAAGGCTTTGCTCATTGATTAAATCAAGAAGTTCTTCTTGAGAGGGTGAATCCTCATTTTCCATACATTTGACCATAAAGCATTTGCGTGATAACGACTTCTGTGATGATGACCTTAAGGAAGAGCTTCTCTTGGAGGATTGGATGGTGAAGCGCTCATCACTTGAGCTTGAATCTTTATCTTCACTCACCCATCTTCATATGCTTGCAAATGCTTTGCCTCTTCTCCTTGTCTTTCTCTTGTTCTTGGTCTTCTTTTCCTTCTTGATATGATCAATTGTGTTGACCAAATCTTTCATGGAGATTGAATGATTAATCTCAGTGTTGATCCTCTTGAGGTCCTTCTCCAATATTAAGATGAGCTTGACGATCTTGGGATCCATTTCTTTATCACTTGAGGTGCTTTGCGCATCTTCTTTATCACTCTGTTCATCTTCATCACCATAATCTTCGCTTGAGCTTGGCTCTTGCTCTTGCCTTCTCATCTTCATGTGTGCACACGGAGCCTTCTTGCTTGTGAGGGCAATTTTCTTGGCACAGAATGAGGAGGAGGCCTCCATATTCATGGTCATCTTATGAGCGGTGATCTTGCCAAGAATTTGGCTTGGAGTTATCTTACAAATATCGTTGTTGTCGTAGATGATGGAGACTATCAACTTGTACTTTAGAAGTAGAGCTTGAAGTATTATAAGAAACCAAGTTGAAATATGCATTGGTTCATTTGTGATGAGTGATTGACAAGGTTGTAGATTTGGTTTGTTGATTTGTGAGATTGCAGAAGTGTGTATATGTGTTACAATTATGATCATGATTAACTAAAGTTGCAAAGAAAAATGGAATTGGAGTTTTTATCTCTGAGTCTAGAAAAATTGTACACGTCGAATGATCTGGCACTGGGATTTTTGAATGCGCTGGATGGTCTGGCGCTCAGGAAGTTTTCACGCTAGAGCGTTTTAAGTCAGAGCCAAAAATTGAAGTGATGTGAACGCTAGAGCTTTTCTTCCAGAGAGATTGCAAACTGGCTCTGGTAGACTTGTATTCGCTGGATGATCTGACATTCAAAGGGATGAATACCGAATGCTTCGACAGAGCATTTCTTGCAGAGCGGTTGCAAGGTTGTCGGTCTGCTAGATTGAACATGTCAGATGATCCGGCGTTGAGGAGGTGACAATGCCAGAACATCCGACGTTCCTGTTTTGTCTGGGATGAGTTCTTCAACAGTGATTTTTGATTTTGACTAATCCATAATGGTGTTAGAGATGCATGTTTGCTTGTCTTGTGTTGTACATGTGATAGATGCAACTTGATGGTTGATGACAAGATGATCGGGGCTAAGGGGGGTGCTTAATGTCGAACGATCGAGGAGGTCAGGTGGAGTCAAGGGTGATCCTAGCTGTGGATATGGAGGTTAAGCAAAGCGCGTGAAGGTGGATAAATACGGTGTACTGACAAAGTCAAGCGAATGGGTTGTTGGTGCAAGTGACAAGGCAACCTGAGAGATCAGGAGTAGGAGAGACTTGCCAACAGTTAAGATCGCAAGATAGAGTACATGTGTCAATATTGGGGGTGCTTACTTAAGACGTAAGCAAGTGATAGTGAGTCACACTTTGAGAAGCGTGCAAGGTGGTTTTACGGTTTAGCTTCAAAACCATGGATGGATAGGGTGCACATGGCATCATTGCGAAGCTTACGTTGAGACAAAGCTAAGTCATGCAGAAGCTATGATTGTTCGATGAATGGATCGAAAAATGGATCAAAGTATCTCGGTGGTAGGTAGAAGACCATTGGAAAGAAGGGTATTTTGGGAATAAGGAAACTTAAGGGCTAAGATACCTTCCTAGACCTGTAAATAGTGGGGTAGAGCTATGTGGGAGGCTTGAGCCAGCCATTTGAGTTGTATGTGGTTGAGTTTTAGGAGAGGAAAAGAGGAGAGCTTAGCCTTTGTAATATATGAGAGCTTTTTGAGAGCAAATACTCTTTGTAATCTGCTAAAATATGGTGGTAACCTTTGAGTAATGAAGTTTGTGATTTCCCCATGTCTGTGTTCATCTCCTTCTAGTCTCCTTCTATTGGAACACGGCTCAAATGCCACTTGTATTGGCGTACCCTTGTGAAAGGTGTGAGCTCGGCTCTAATACTAATTGAAAGGATCGATGATGTCCTAAGAGAGCAGGTAAATTAGGACACTTAAAAACTAATCGGCTCCAAAAAAATTCACAAAATAAACCTATATCAATTTATATCTAAATGTGCTCTAGGTTTATCTAGTTTGTTTACTCTATCGTTCAAAGATTTGCAACCTATAGCCAACCCTAGCAAACTACCCTAGAAAGGTAAATAAGAAAGAGTAGATTGCAAGTATGTAAATGCGAAAATGTAAAGAAGGCAGAGTGAGAAAACTCGGCATAAGAGATTTTTATCTCGTGGTATCAATGGCATAAACTCCACCCCTAGTTCATGTTGGAGCAGTCACCTAGGCTATAGCTCCAGGATGGCACCTGGTCACGACCCTTGAGTCACCTAGATCTCAAGTAGGTTGAGCTATCAAGCCATAAAGACAAGATCTCACCACAAGCCTCTCTTCTGATCACACTGTCTTCACTTCAGAGCTCGAGCCACTGAAGGGATCAGTGACATCCTAATAAGGGGGTGGGTGAATTACAACATTTAAAACTAATTGGCTCCAAAAACTTCACAAGATAAACATATATAAATTTCTATCTAAATGCTCTAGATTTATCTAGTGTGTCTACTCTACCATTCAAAAGAGATTATAACCTATCTAAAAAGGTAAATTAAGTATGTTAATATGGAAATGTAAATAAGGTGGAGAGAGCAAACTTGGCATAAGAGATTTTTATCCTGTAGTATCGATGTCATAAACGCTACCCCTAGTCTATGTTAGAGCAGCCACCTAGGCTATAGCTCCTGGACGGCACCCGCTAACGACCCTTGAGCCACCTAGACCTCAAGTAGGTAGAGCCACCAAGCCACCAAAGCAAGACCTCATTACAAGTTTCTCTTCAATCAGTTGCCATCATCGTTACTTTAGAGCTTGAGCTACCAATGTAAGGGTCTTCGCGTCCCTATACAAGAGTCTTGCCGCAACTCCACATCAAGTTAGAGGGTCAACAAGCTTGAGCCACCAAGGCCCAATATGCTAACGAGTCACTACGACTTCAATGTGCCAACGTACCACCTGGTACAAGCTACAATCACTCCTTGATCCCCTTTCTTAGCAGCAACACCTAGACACAACTCTCTCTAGGCATATTAGCACTAATCACACTCTAATCATATGCCTAATAGCCTTAGATGAACACTTTAAGCACTTTGGTGGCTTGAATGCATTTTCATGTGTATGTGAGCTTCTCTAGACTCCAGCCCATTTAAATGACCAGGTGGAGGTGTATTTATAGCCTCAACCCCACGGACTAGCCGTTGCCTCAGTGACTCAACTTTACTGTATATGTCGGATGATCCAGTGTAAACAACCTATACACACACTGGACCATCCGACGTGTACATCATCTAAAAAACTAGCCATTGGAATCTTACTCAAACATTCTATGAATACCAGATGTTCCGACGTGTCCACCAGCTCCATCGCCGGACCATCTGGCGTGTGTACTGCTTCTGCCAACCGAGCCACTTTCTTCTCTGCATAAAATACTCTGACGTGTATATCATCAGTGCGCCGAACCATCCTGTGTGTTGATCTTCACTTTTCAACACTTGCAACCTTCTCTGCAAGAAATACTCCGGCGTATTCAACTCCATATCGTTGGACCATCCAGCGTGCTTCAACTTTTCTCCCTATTGTCAAAAACACTTCGGCGTGTACTGGCTTCATGCGCTGGATCTTCCGACGTGCACAATTGCCATGATCTGAAATGCTCCGACATGTACAATCTTCTCTCTGCTGAACCTTTCGGTGTGTACACTTTCTCCAGGACTTCTCTAATTTGATCAATCTTCGTCCTGGCTTCAGTAACTTTTTCATATATTGCATCCATGAGATGACTAAAGTATATACTTGATAAGCATAGTAGTTTTATTAACTATATTATCATTAATTATCAAAATCACATACATGCCCAAAAATGGTCACTACGATCTCCATAGTGACATGTTTGCTACAACCACCGAGGCAAGAGTCTCCAGGTCCCCGTACAAGAGTTATGGTGCCACTTCACACCAAATCAGAGGGTCAACAATCTTGAGCCACTAAGGCCCAAGATGCCGGCGAGTCACCAAGACTCCAAGGCTCTGACATATCTCTCGTACAAGATAGGATCACTCTTTGATCCCCTCTCTAGACAGCAACACCTAGCAACAACTCTCTCTTAGATAATCAATTTTAGTACTTTGGTAGCTTGAATGTCTTCTCAAGTATATATAAGCTTCTCTGTACTATAACACCTTCAAATGACCGAGTGAAGGGGTATTTATAGCCTCAAGCCCGTGGACTAACCGTTGCCCCAATGTCTCAACTTTTCTGTATACACCAGATGATCCGGTGTAAATAGATTGTACTCATCGAACCATCTGGCATGTATATCCTCAACAAACTAGCTGTTAGAATCCCACTCAAAACTATTCTAAATACCGGATATTCCGGTGTGATCACCAGCTTCATTCCCGAACCATCCGGTGTGTATATTCGAGCCAACCCATACCACTTCTCTCTGTGCAAAATACTCCGGTGTAGCCAATCTTTATCGCCGGACCATCTGACGTGTTCAACCACGCCAAACAAGCCGTTGACACCTTCTCTAAAACAAATACTCTGACGTGTACCATTTGAGCACCAAACCATCCGACGTGTAGCATATTCAATTCCTTCCTCTGTAAATGCTCCGGTGTGCACCATCTTCATATCGCTGGACCATTCGGCGAGTTCAAAACCCTGGTGAGTACAAACTCATCTGTGCTAGACCATCTGGCATTAACACTTTTTCTAGGACTTCTCTAATTTAATCAATCTTTGTCCCGGCTACAGTGTCTTCTTCATATATTGCATCTATAATACTTATAAGACATATACTTGATAAAGATGTTAGTTTCATTAACCATATTTTTATTAATTATTGAAATCATATACATAACCTAAAAATATCATATTCGCTACACAGACGTATCCACTGTCTTTGCCCCAACCAGGAGTCCAGCCAGGATCCTTCCAGTTCCACAAGCGTGCTGCTGTTCCTTCATCTTTATTTGGAGGTCGTGTGCACGGAATTTCTACGGGATCCCTTGGAGCAGTGAGCCGGTGATAAAAGAAAGAACTCTTTTGCTACGCGATGAACTTAATTGCTCCGTGCATCCGTGTATTTACAAATCTGAGCACGGCAAACCAGAATGCCCACGTGGCAGCGTCCGTTCTGTTTAATGGGTCGTTAAATCGACTTCTTTCACAACCCAGCAGGCAAGGAAAACACAGCAATGTATTGCAGCAGCACCCTCGCTTTTCTTAGTCCTGCTTGCACCGTTTCTCTTCCCTAATCCAAAGAGCCCAGGATTGCTTTATATATATATATATTTCTCTTCCCTAATCCAAAGAGCCCAGGATTGCTTTATATATATATATATATATATATATATATATGACGAGACTATTACGTGCATAGACATATTGAGTTATTCCCAGTTACAACTAAAAAAACTATCAGTTACGATTAAGAAAATAATCAGTTACAATAGCACAGATAGTTGAGTTATGATCACATGACAAAAAGTATATAATTACGATTAGAAAAGGTATCCGAGTTACGACTATATATATAGTTGTAGTAACTAACATATCTTATGCATCATAACTATACTGCTTTTGAAATCGTAACTGGGGGTGAAAGAAGTTATGATCATATGATAAAAAATATATAATTACGACTAGAGAAGATATCCGAGTTACGAACATATATATTTATAGTAACTGACATATATTGTGGATTGTAACTATACTGCTTTTGGGATCATAACTGGAGATGTGCGCACAGGTGAACTACGTTGCGCCTAGGCATATAATAGATATATGTCACACCCGGTTTTAACGGACAAAACCAGATGCTGCTTATGTGTGCCTAGGATGTTCAACACACATAAGGACGTCACAAGTGAAGTAACAAAAGCAATACTTTTATAGAATAAACGTTAAACTCTTACAGCAATTGACATAAATTATCTTCTATGAAGATATCTGCAGTGGAACAGAAGCACTAGTGCCTAACAACACCGTAGGCAACTGACCGGGAGACACGCGCTTAGAATGTCACAAACTTGTCTTGATAGTCTTCAACATCTTCACTCACCGAGCAGCAGCACACATGTCGTATGGTGTAGGGAAAATAGCAAGTGTGAGCACATAAAGTACTCAGCAAGTAGGGAAAAGTAATGATATGCAGCATTATACCAAGAATAGGCTAACACATGGTATATTTGCGTAAATGCGAGTAATGAAAACATATTTGAACTCAAAAGCATTAAGCAATTATTAAGTGAATGTAACCCATACAGTCCAACACGCAGCATACAAGGCTCCCCACCTTACATACCATAACCGTCTAGTACTCCCTGTACTATAACCAAAACCATAATCATCTAGTACTCCCTGTACCAGAACCATAACCACAACCATTTAGTACTCCCTGTACCAGAATCATAACTACAACCATCTAGTACTCCCTGTACCAGAACCATAACCACAACAAACTCATAACCACAACTCACTAATCATGTGAGGGTCCAAGTCTCTCATAACTGTGAGCACGGCTGTTATAACAGTTTTACACTCTGCAGAGGTTGTCCAGCTTTCCTCACGAGTCAGTGAATTTCATGTTGCCGTGTTGCGCAAACACTTAACACACGCCAGTGATGTATCGCCAAGAATCACTGCATGACATTTGCCACCAACCAGAGACTAATCCAGTATGTGTCTGCTCACTAGGTTTCACCGCCAGGCTTTACGCGAGTTCAACTCCTACCCATAAGCCCCCTTTTGCGCGGACACAACACACACTGGATAGACTCTAATCAGTATGTCACGCCTTACTCATATCAGCCTCGTGGTTGGTACGTTACTTCTTGGGTTGTCGCTCCATGAACCGGTCCTTACTTAGGTTACTTGAGCAAACACTAAACCAACATCATAACCATGATAACTATCAAAACCACTTTACTCAAGGCCTAAGGTTCCATGTTGCTAGACCATTAACACAATAACGACCATTGCTGTATATGTTCATTAGTCAAGATTATGACACTTCTCAACATCCCAAAAGCATGGCTAAACAATCTACCCATAAAAGACACCTAACCATAAACCATCTAGGTTCCAAGGGATGACAAGGGAAAATCTAGGAAAACCCTAACATAGGTGACTACCCATCATATTGACACTGCATGCAATTTTGTAAAACAAAACATTTAAAAACATAGGTTTAAGATGATCAAGGAGACTTGCCTTTTACCCAATGCTGCTCAGTGTTGTCGAAATCTTGGTCTTGAAGTCCCTCAAACCGCTCCGAAACGTTATCGATTAATCGCGAGAACTGCCGACATACAACACAAAGAAAAATACTAAGAACAACATACCAAACATCATTAAAACACTTTAAAAATACTATGGTTGGATAGGGATGATTTTAGAAATATTTAGACACAAGAATCGCCTAAATCAGAGTTAAGATGAAAAGAGAACATCTTTCGGGAGATGGATTAGACTGAAAAGGAAATGCTGATTTTGCGGAACTATCTTCCTATGGGAAAGGCTTTATTGCACAATCACTGCGTCAGACTTGACAACATTATTGTGCAAGATTCAAGAAGTGTAGGGCAGACCAGACTTCACTGATTTGGCTAAGGAGAATGATGTGACGCTGACTTAGCATCCTATGCAAGTACCATCTTGGATTAAAGAAGGGATACACGGAGATCTAGTCTCGACCACCTATGATGGATCAAAAAGGTTGAAGGTTACGCTTCTAGGTTAAGGATACTATTGGTAACTCTATGTAGTGGTGGTGGTTCGGGTTTCGTCGGAGATGGTGATCGGGCATATGGCCACAAACATCGATGTCGGCTTCAGTGGTGTTTCAGTGAAACGAGGGAAGTATGGCGTAGAACGTGGAAAGACTAACTCAGCGGTATGGTTGGTTTTGGAAGGGGTCATTCGAGGTAGCGGCAAAACAGCGATGACTGCTTCTAGGTTTGGTGGTGACCGCGAACAGATTCAGGAACGAAGACGCTAGCGTTCCAGGAGATTGGCTATGAAATTTGAGAAACCATTTGAACAAAGATGTTCATATAACTTGGGAACACAACTCTATGACATAATTTTGGGTAGATCATCCACTGAGAGGAAGAACGATCAGTAAAGATGAGACGGGTGATGGCTGCGACATACTGTGGTTGGCAATGGCGTCTTGATCGTGTCGCTGCACAAATGGAGATGGGCTCCTAGGGTCACATAGAAGACTCCATGGGACACGCCGTGATGTGGTTGGTGCATCCATACGGCTTTTGGATTGACGGAGAACGCGAATGCAAATCTGGTGCGCGCGCAGAATGCGTCCAGAAACTAGACAGCGGGTATGTCGACCTTGATTTCGATAGTTTGGCTGCTCTACTGGTCGACCGAGTTGGTGAGGGCGTGGGAAACATCATGGGACATGTACCGGTGAAATGGCTTGGTGATTTGACCTCTGGTCGGTCGGGAACATCGATGCCAATCGGCTACAGTGCGGCTGTATCACGGCTATCCGCGACAGCGACAACCGTGGCGGCGTAGATCGGGCTTTGGCCGGGGCTAGGGCTTGGCTAGGGACTTAGTATAATGCTAAAACAGTAGTAAGGGAGGAGAAGAAGGGGTCCTCACCTTGCTTTGATGGTCGAGGAAGGAGGATTCGCGAAGAAGACAATGTAGCGCATCACGGGCGATGGCAACGCACGGACATGGCAGAAGCGACTCCTAGGGCTTGGGGGCATGGAATAGGGATAGGAGAAGGCGTGCAACTCATATTTATAGGGCTAGGGACGGCTGGTTGAGGTGGAGTCCAAACCGAACATGAATTGGACGTTTCTTGATTCTAAATTGTAGTACTAGAAAAGATCTACAACTTTAGTAGTCATTGGAACTTCTGAAAATGTCATCTTGATTTCAAAAAATGCACCACAATATAAACTATTTGAACTCGAACTTATCTGCTCAGCACTGATTTCGGAGGCCATAACTCCCAGCTCCATTATCCAAAAGAGGACTTCCATGGGTTCAAATTGAAGCTCTCGATGAGACCTACAACTTTGGTATTTTCAAGATTTGCATTCGAGGCCGTTTTGAACTCCGAAACTTCATGAGAAGATGAGGCTGTCCAGGACTCCGTGAAAATTTGCAGATTTCGTGGATCATTTGTTGGGCCATCTAGAAGACTTGGCTAAGGGTTTGGACTTGAGAAATATTGAGCCCAAAGAAATTTTAGGTATATCTAGGGTTTAGAAAAGAAACTTTGCAGAGAAAATTTGAATAGGGTTTGAATTTGAATTGAGTTTGGAGTGAATTTAAGAGAAACGAAAAAGATGAGGTTGAACAAGAATAGGAGTAGATAAGGAATTTGAATTTGGATTTGGGTAGAATTTGAGAAAGAGGAGAGATTGACTTTAAACAAGGATTTGGATAAGATTTGAATTGACCTGGAGAAGGATTAGGTATGATCAAGGATTGAATAGATGATGAATTCAAGGATTTTGAATTCTAACCATTAAGATCCTTAACTTATTTACTACTAAGTTTTGTAAAAACCTTTTCAAAATCTTTTTCACTCAAAACACCAAACAAAAAGGAAAAAAAAAAGAGAACTCTAATGCATTTACCTAGCTCCTAACAAAACTCACCATGCAATGCATAAGAAATAATAACCTATATTGATTGATTGATTAAGAAAATAGGTTCTAAACCTATACTACTAGTGAAGCTATTCAATAATCTTGAAAATTTTTAGAAATTTGAGAAATTTAAAAATCAGGGTGTTACAATATACAATATATATATACACACGGTAGTGTTATTCTACACCTCCCCACCCATCCTAGCCCACCCGTGCCACAGCAGCCCATCGGCATAGCCCATCCACGTGCAACCAGAGTGTGACATGTGTCCCCGTAGCTGTGCCTGCGTGCTCCATGTGGCGCACTAGCCACACCTCCCGTGCGCCTGTGTGCGCCACATGGTCCGCTTGCCCGCCCAACGCACTTGCTCCCGTGCCACGTGACCACCCAGTAGGTGTCGGTAGTTTTACAGTACTCCTGATACTACTGAATAAACTACTAAACACTACTGAAGTAATGAACACTAGTGAGCACTATAAGACTATTCTACACCCTGGATGTTGAACAGCTATTCCAGTATGCCCAATAGTTTAGTGTTCAGTAGTTTATGGTCACAATACTGATACTACTAGCAACTACTGACAACTACTAACACTGCTAACATAAACTACTAAACAATTTTACTATAACTTAAAACTACTGAATATTGAGCTACCGACACTACTGAATAATTTTTTAATAGTTGTCCAGCTATTGACATAACTACTGAACAACAGAACTACTAACAACTATTAAAGAATTACTGGATGATAACTATTGAACACTACTGAAGAATTATTGGATGACAACTACTGAAACTATTGAGTGGGTGGCATGGGACGAGCGGCACATGGCAAACATGACACGGGTGCATGAGGCGAGCGGCGCGAGGACACGTGGTGCACGGGGTGGCATGGCTGGGTTGGGCTGGACGGGGCAAACATGTTGGGCTCGGTGGTGTAGAATATTATTCTACACCTACTAGCTGTAGTTATATATATATATATATATATATATATATATATATATATATATATATGGATGTACTATTCTACACCTATGGTGTAGAATATATATTCTAGCCCACCTCACCCACCCCAACCCAACTCACCCAACCCACCCCGACCCCCTAGCCCAACTCGCCCCCATGTCCCTGGCAGCATGCATGCCCAACCCAACTCGCCCCCTAGCCCAACTCACCCTTGCTGGGCCACGTTGGCTAAGGCTGAGGACACCTCGCCTGGGCCACACGCTGGGCTGACGCGCCCAGGCCACACAACGCTAGCCCCATGTGGGATGTCCTCCCTTTGAACTAACTAGCAGGCTGTGCAACACAATATTGAGTTTACAAAATCAGCACAATACATACATGCACAAAAGCGAAAACTACTGAATACTGACACCACCATGACATTACTGAATACTAACACTACCATGACACTACTTAACCACCTACTTACCAATGACTACTAAACAAAAATTACTGATACTACCGAGTAACTACTGATGCTCTTGGCAACTACTGATCACTAGGGCCATGAACCAGCTACTGGCAACTGATGAAACAAACTATTGAACAAAAACTACTAACAATACTGATACTACTAATAACTACTGACAACTACTGAACAATTTTACTACGACTTAGAACTACTGACAGTACTGAACAAAACTACTAACATTAGGGCATGAACCAGCTATTGACAACTACTGAACAAAAACTACTAACACTAGTGAATAAACTACTAATACCACTGGAAACTACTAATAACTATTGACACTACTGACATAAACTATTGAATAATTTTACTATAATTTGGAACTACTAAATAACTACTGACACTATTGAACAAAACTACTGAATAAAACTATTAACACTACTGAACAAACTATTGATACTACTAGCAACTACTAACACTACTGACATACACTACTAAACAGTTTTAATATAACTTGGAACTACTGAATACTAAACTACTAACAACTACGGCAAAGATGATGAGTAACTTAGTAGTACATCTCAACAACTACTAAACTCCTCAACTACTATGAGCTCTTAAACAACTATTGCATTGGAGGGAAGAGTTTTTATATACAAGCAAGTTCCTAACGATGTGTTAGTACATTTTAAGAGTGTAAGACTGTAAGATGCTCAATTAAACCAGTTAGAGGGCATAAAAATGGTGCAAATAGTTATTTTAGTTTTTAGATGATGCCTTAAAAAAAGAGAAGAAGCTATTATATGATGAAAATGATCAGCCACTTACGACTTGCCTAGCATGTCTCGCACTTCCTGACACCACTAGAAAAAGCAAACGATAGAATAATCTCTGCCACTAGCGTGTGGGGCCTGACCAACCCAATGTTCGTACCGACACTCACCCGCCACGTTCCACTAGAACCCCCTCCCAGCCGTGCTTTAGCCTTGCTTTCTGACATATGACCGACACCCCTCGTCCACGTGAGCCTCCAGCCTACGCACTCCATTGGTCAGCCCCGTCACATGTGCGTGGGCAATGCGGGCATGGAGTTTGGCTTGGCCAAGCTGGGTGTAGAATATCTCTCTCTCACACACATATTGCTCTGTGTAATATCCCCAGATTATAATAGGTTCTTTGTATATTGTCACATCTATATGTGTATATATACTACCACAAGGCCTTCATGGAATATAAGTTGATATTCCTAACATGTTATTAAAGCTAGTTTTCTTTAGGGACAGAACAACTCATCCCGAGATCTATTCCACGATCGCAGCTCTTCTCGTCGGCTCTAGATCAATTTGCTACAGTAGCTAGTACTGTTCCTCTTCCCTTTTCCCGACTACCACCTCGTGATCCAGCCAGATCCACCCATCTTTGTCCACCCCGTGCCTCTCCGCATCGCTGCCCAGCGCGCTCCTGCCCCAACCACTCTGAACCTGAGCCACCTTCGCCCAATACGTCTGGATCCGCCTTTAACCTGACTGGATCTGTCGGCCTTGACCCTACCCGCTGCCTGCTGCTCCCGCCCCTAGGCTGCCACCCCTTTGCCGGTTGCCCCCGCTGGTCACCTCTAACGCCTGCCTGCCGTTTGGTTCTTGAAGCCTGCCCGTTGTGTGCCTTCTGCTCTGTAACAGAGTCAGCTCTAGGTCAAGAAAAGAAAATAAAGCAAAAAAAGAAAGAAAGAAAAAACAGCAGCACATTGCTTCTTTTGCACTCTCACCGTTGACCGTCGCTTCTCTTTTACGCTCTTGTCGTTGCTTGTTTCTAATTACTTGCACACTCGCAGTTGTTCGCTGCTTCTTTTGCGCTCTTGCCGTCGATCGCCACTCCTCCTTTTCTCTCTCGTCGTCATTTGACCCTTCTTCATGATGTCATCGAGCACCATTTTTGTTCCTCGATACTCGGTGATGCTACTTGGGCTAGTGATCCTTCTAATCACTGGTCTATTTCTACCTATTGTGTTTTCCTTGGTGGTTCTCTCATTGCTTGGAAGACTAAAAGGTAGATTACAATTTCTCGTTCTAGTGCAGAGACTGACTTGTGAGCTATGGCATTGTTGACAGCGGAGCTAAGTTGGTTATGATGGTTACTTTTGAATTTTGGTGTTTCTTCTCCTGCATCTACTCCTATTTACTCAAATAGTATATGTGCTATCAGTATTGCTTGGGATCCGGTGAAGCATGAGCTCACCAAGCATATTGGTTTTGATACTTCTTATACATGGACACATGCACATGATGAGGTGATTGCTTTTCAGTATGTCCTTTCGGGCTTCAGTTGGTTGATTTATTCATAAAGGCATAGAGTATAGCTCAACATATGTTTTATCTCTCCAAACTCAGTTTGGTTGACCCACATGAGTTTGAGGGGGTGTTAGATATATATTACTCTGTGTAAAATCCCCATATTATAAGAGATTATTTGCATCTTTTCACATGTACATGTGTATATGTACTCGATCAGGACCTCCAAGGAATATAAGTTGGTATTCCTAACATATTTAACCCTTCATGGTTCAAATCAGGGGAGAACATAGAGCTCCAAAGACCCAAGTACACACTTAACATATCTAGGTCTAGATGGTGCACATGTTTAGTACTAGGTGGTGTACAAGAGGTGAAATTAAATTGCTAGTAATTGAGATTTTATTTTTTCCTAGTGTTAGTGCACTCAAGTTAGCTACTCTAGCTTTGCCTTGGGTTCAAATTCAACTCATATACGCTCAGTTGTTGGAAGGTGTTGACGTGAAAAGATGCTGTGCCAAATACGGAGCACCTCGTGTGCAATATCCAATGAGCAATACCCAGGATACCCTGGTTGTGGTGCTATGTCGTCTAACCTTCATCGTCACCCACTCTCGGGAGGGACCCGTTGAAGCGTGGATAACAGATGGCTTGTCCTTAGTCGTCGAGATCAAGAACAGGTAGCAATGTAGATTGGAAAAGAGAAGAGACTATAGGATCTAGGCCAAAAGATAAAAATAGAAAGTTATGTAAATTATGTTTCATCGACTGGATGATGTCTCTTAATCGGCCAGGACCCTCTCATATTTAAAGGGCGGTAGGTCTTAGCCATACAAAATCAGGACTCCTAATTCAAACTAAACAAAACTTACATATATGATTCGTCTATGCCTTTTGATCCCAAACTTTCTATAACTAACATATCTTTCCTTAGTTGATCACTTAAACTCTCATATATCTACCTGAATATCCTTTATTGCAGTTCAGCTTTCCTAGATTTGAATACGTGCTTGATCCAGACATTTGCTTGAAGAACGACTGCTCGGTTTAATCATGTGCTCAAATTTCGACCAGTCACTGCTCAGTCCGAACAACTTCTTGAACTCAACCAACTCTTCGGACTTGACTATCCCTTCAGTTTTGACTATCTCCTTGAACTTGACCACTGTGGTTGGAGATCATCATGGCCGAAGATCACCTAGTCAGAGATCACTGTGGTCGAAGATCATCATGGTCGAAGTTCACATGGTTAGAGACCACCTTAGGAATAGACCACCTTCACGCATTCGACCAGGCCCAATAATATTCCTTTAAACCGATCATCACTGCCATAACCACTATAGATGTAAGATCTTGTCATCAACACATACCTCCCATTTTTTGGTAAACCTATATGTTTGACACAAAACAATATCCTCAGTTGTAGCTCAGAACGATGGTAACCAATACATCGGCTATGTTTTATCTAAGTACTTTGCCACACACTAGGATAATGCTTCTTTAAGTATCATCCATTAATAGCTTTATGCAATTTCTCTTCTTGCAAGGTTTCTAACAAATAGGAATTTTTGGGGACGATACTTATAACTCTGTATGGACCTTCCCTTCTATAAAGCCACATGCAAAACTTATTGTCTTTTGACCCAATCGGCAGGATAGTCTTCCATACAAGATCTCTAATTTGAAATGACTTTGCTCTTACCTTCTTGTTATAGGCTTTGTCTACTCTCAATTTGTCCTTCTCAATTTCTCTCAAAGACTGGAATCTCTCATTCATCACTTTCATCAATCATGTCTATCATTAGATCATAATAATCTACATCCGACAGGTTATTCTGCTCGACCAACCTCAAAGCACCAAAGTTTACTTCAGCAGGTAGTACAACCTCTTATCCATAAATAAGTTCATACGGTGTTACTTTAGTGGCACCATGTCTAGAAATACGGTGTACACATAAAGCCTCTGATAGAACTTCATGCCATCTTTTGGGGTGCTCCTCTATTTTCTTCTTGATAAGCTTATTAAAATTTTATTATTAGACTTGGCTTAACCATTGGCCTGAGCATAATATGGAGATAATAAATTGAGAAGCTTAATTTTTAATGACTCAAAAAATTCAAGTACCTGATATGACATAAATAAAGTACCTTGATCTGTAGTTAAAGTTTACGGAATGCTGAATCTATGAAAAATATGCTTCAAAATAAAATCAATTATCTCCTTGTGTGTCATGTTCTTGAGAGGAATAGCTTCAGCCCACTCGGTGAAAATTACAGTAGCCACAAAAATAAAGCGATGACCTTTAGACGATAGAAGATATATTTGACCAATGAAATCCAAGCCCCATCCCCGGAACGGCCATGGTTTAATAATAGGATACATCATAGCAGCATGAACTAATTGAATATCACCAAACTTTTGGCATGTCTTACATCCCTTATAATATCTGAAGCAATCATTAAGCACAGTAGGCCAATGAATTCAATTCTTTTCAATAACCACTCCATCTTGCGTGTTGGTTGATGTGTGCCACATATGCCTTCATGTACCTCTCCCATAGCAATTCTTGCTTGATCTGAATCCAAGCACTTGAGAAGCAAACCATCCACAACTCGGTGATATAGATCATCATTCAATAATGCATATTTGAAGGCTTGTCGCTGAATCTTTATATCAACACTTTTGCTTGGATCTTTCAAATAATCAATCAAAGGTCTTCTCCAATACTTAGATTCAGTCATTTCAACCTTTCTCAGACTGGAAAAGACATAACCGAACCCAATAACTCATGTCAAGCTATAAAATGATCAACATTTTCAAGCATCGATGTTTCAATCACAAAGAATTTGCTCTATCAACTTGATAACCAAATGCGTGTTATGCTAAGTCATTAGCTCTAAAATTATCATCTCTAGACACATGACTGATAGCAAAATCATATAAGATGGCAATAATGTCTAGACATTTGTCAATATATCGACCACATTAACCTAGAACAGTTGCTTGTCTACTTGCATCTCTGCAAACTTCAATCATCCTTCATTGATGACTGATTGAATTTGTCGATGAAAAACATTGCAATTGTCAGTGGCATGAGAATAAGAATTATGCCACTTGCGGTAAGCTCGTCTCTTTAGCTCATCCAGCGGTGAAATTACATGACCATGAGACAAGTTAATATATTTTTCCTGTAGCAAGTAATAAAAAATTCTATCACACTTTGCTACATCAAAAGTAAACTTGACATCTTCTTGCCGATTCTTAGGAGGCATCAGCTTGAGAGTAGAGCAAACGAATGGTTTGGATTTAGAGGACCAGGCCTATTCAACCACACACATATCAATGTCGTCATCATCCGAGTTCTTAGATTCATACTCGAGCACGTGAACGTTAGAACGATCCACTTTCACTTTATCATTTGACCTCTGAAAATTTCTAAACTCTTTAACCCGGCTCTCTTATGTCAAATCTCTTTGCAAGACTTGACTAACATCCTGAAAATCATAACCTTCTAACTTTTCTTTAAGATGAGACAATAAACCCGAATAAGCTAATTCGGCTAAGCCTTTTTTCAAAAAATGTTAAGTTAAAACATTGGTTCTTTGTATCTCTAAACCTTCTAATGTAATCAGCAACATGTTCATTTTATTTTTGTTGAACCGATGTCAAATGTGAAAGTCTTAATTCAGTGTCAGCACTATAAAAGTATTCATGAAATTTCTCTTCTAGTTAAGACCACATATGTACAAAATTAGGAGCAAGGGATGTAAATCATGTAAAAGTAGTTCCAGATAATGACAAAGGAAACAATCTAATTTTCAGGATATCATTGGAACTAGTTTCACCTAATTGCACGAGAAATTGACCCACATGCTCCCTAGTTGTTCTATTATCTTCCCTAGTGAATTTCACAAAATCAGAAACATTGAAACCACAGGGGTATGAGACCGTGTCATAGTGTTCGGGATATGGCTTTTAGTATGCACAAGCTTTTCTTCTAACTTCCACACCGAATTGCTCCCTTAGCAAAGTAGAGTGTTCTCGCATGATTTTGGCATAATCAGTCACAGTCCGAGCAGGGTTAGCTATTGGCTCATGCGGTGATGTATGCAAATTCGGCACATAGGAAGTAATAGGAGGTGGCGTAGCGAAGCATTCCACATATGTCGACCCATAAGAGATGCCTGATCCTTGCGGTGGTATAGGCGGAACACTATATGGTATGGTTTGGTAGTATGGTGTCTGCACAGTAGGATAACTTTTGGCTCTATAAGTTTGAGCCGAAGTTGAAGTATGGTGCTTAATATATGGTGTTTGATACAGGTTTTGTGTTACATCAGTTTTAATAGCATGAGTAGTGACATGACTAGGTGCAACACTACCCGTATAATTTTGGCCATCATGAGGATTATTCAAGTAAGAATAAGAAGCACTAGGTAATTTATTAACAACAATAGAAGGAATTGAAGTATTAACATTACTAGGTAATGTAAAACTAAATGCTGAATTCTCTCAACCAACATATTCTTAACCATCCTTTGGACACTATTAGCCATAGTCGCACTGACAGATTGATCGATCATGTTAGCGACATCCTCATGCGAGGAATGGAGTTGAGCACTTACAGTGGCTGGTACCTTAGGGTTTTGGACGGTAGGCGATGGAGAATCTTCCTTCTTGAACACACATCTTTACATAGCACGAGAGTAGTTGTTATCGATGTTGCTCCAAGGTGACCTCGATAGCCATACGCGCTTCTTCCGACAACTCGTCATAGGTCGCCATGATGATGTTATCTTTGTCAATCTTTGAAGTAGACATGTCTAGAGCTTTTTTGGCTAAAAGGCAGCCGAAAGATTCGAGTCCCCAGCGGAGTCACCAAAAAAATGTGTTGACGTGAAAAGATACCGCACCAAACATTGAGCACCTCGTGTGCAATGTCCACTAAGCAGCACCCAGGATACCCTGGTTGTGGTGCTACGTCGTCAGAGCTTCATCGTCACCCACGCTCGGGAGGGACTCTGTCGGAGCGCGGATGACCGGTGACTTGTCCTTGGTCGTCGAGATCAAGAACATGTAGCAATATAGATTAGAAAAGAGAACGAGACTATAAGAGCTAGGCAAAGAGATAAAAATGAAAAGTAATGTAAATTGTGTTTAATCGATTGGATGATGTCTCTCAGTCAGCAAGGACCCTCTCATATTTAAAGGGAGGCATGTCTTAGTCGTACAAGATTAGGACTCCTAGTTCAATCCGAACAAGACTTACATATATGATTCGGCTATGCCTTTTGATCTCCAAACTTTCTATAACTAACATATGTTTTCTTAGTCGACTATGTAAACTCCCATATATCTACCCGTGTATCTTTTATTGTAGTTCACCTTTTCTTGATTCGACTACGTACTTGATCCGAACATCTACTTGATGAACGACTTCTAGGTTCAATCACATGCTCAAATTCGACCACTCACTGCTCGGTCCAAATTACTTCTCGAACTCAACCAACTCTTCGGACTTGACCAGCCCTTTAGTCTTGATTAGCTCCTCGGACTTGACCAGCTACCCAGTTCAACCACCCGGTCGGAGATCACCGTGGTCGAAGACCACCATGGTCGAAGATCATTGTAGCTGAAGATCACCTGGTTGGAGATCACTGTGGCCGAAGATCACATGGTCGAAGACGACCTTAGTCAGACCACCTTAATCAAAGACTACGTTAGCTAGGGACCACCTTAGCCAGAGACCACCTTCATGCATTTGACCAGGCTCAATAATATCTCATTAAGCGGATCATCACTGCCATGACCACTATAGATATCCAATCTTATCATCAATGGAAGATATGGGTATAAACTCTTACCATTCAGGTTCAAGTTCTTCTCAACTCAAATGTTGATGACAATTTCTTTTTAATACAATGCCATCTAATTTCTCTTAGGTTGGTCATTTTTTTTTCTAGGTTCAACACATCTGCTGATAGAATCGGTGAGGCATCTTAGCAGAGAAGTTTGCATTACAAAAGTAAACCAAAATGATGGAGCCCTGCAACATGCGCATTGAATAGCCAGAGCTTCTACAGTTCTCATTCATAGGAAAAATAGAAACAGAATCTGGCCGTCCATTGTGGACTAATTTTTTTGGTGGATCTTCTCTTGGTCTATGCAACTTGAAGAGTTTCTGATTATTGATGTTTGAAGACCCTTATATTTTCTTCCTTCCATACATTTAATTTCTTGTGTGTTGCAATGCATAGTGTAGTCTTAACTCTAAAAGAGAAATATGATATGCTGTAGACCATTTACATCAAATAGAAAAGGACCGAGTGAGTAAGAAAATTTTAGTGATACCAATATTTGGCGAAGTCTGTGAGTTTTTGCCAATCAAACTCTCTTTCTCCTTTTCTATCAAATGTTTTTTTTTTTTTTACTTTTCATGGTCGTCAAAATACAACTTTGTTCAATACTTCTAATTTCTCTATCTGGTGACATACTATGCTTATTTTAATTTTAAGCTTTGGAATAGTATTTCTAATACAAATTTGAGAATAGCAGAATATAAGAGATGGCCTATTGTTTGAGCATTTCTGTCAGAACTAAAAAACAAACCTATTTGTGGACTGGAGCTTTTTTATATATAAAAAAATAGAGGTACGCAGAGTTTTTGTCTTAGACATATATTGCCGAGTAATAGAAAGCTCTCTAGGAGACTATAGACACTCTCACTCAGTGTGCAATTTGAAGAGTTACTGATTGTTAATGTTGGAAAAAATCCCTTTTTTTTTCCGTCCACATAGTTTACCATGTAAGGATGGCAACCTTATTGAAATTTCCTATGTCATGCAATGCATAGTGTAGTCTAAAGAAGAGAAAAATGTTAGGTTACAAACCTCTTTGAAACCACATTATTTTACTTGTTGTGAACATGCATATAATATAGTTGGAGCTGCTTTTTGGTTTTAGCCTCTTCATGTTGTGCAAAAACAATTCACGTCAGAAAAGATGAACAGAAAGCCACACTACACATGAAGATTGTTGGAAAAACTAAACTCCAATAAGCTACAGAGACATACAACAAACTGTGAAAAAGATGTTTCATCAGGAAGAGGTACTCCGTACAATATCTTCCAAGATTCATCTTGGAGCAAAAGTTAAGCACGGGCTATGGTAATCCCTACATTGCCTTCGAGCTCTAGCATAAGTATTTTACACTAAGGGAATGGATCATGTAATTTTACGGTGTGATTTTACTCCGCTATGACATATTGGATTGGAAATAGGCTGTTAAGATCTATTGGTGCAGGAATTAAATAGTACTGCTACAGTACCATGTTACAGTAAAATCAGCCCAGGATCCTCACGTCCTGTGCTGTGTTACAGCGTTCTACTGAAGGCACTGTTCACCTTTCAAAAAATACAGTTCACAGATGCAGTTTACCGTGACTTCAAGAATTCCTTAAAGTCAGAGGATCTACTTCCTTACACTAAATATGGTAGGAATTATTGTGTTTCTTTGTCTGCGCTGGTAGGATTTGACAGATGGTGTATCAAAGCTATATCCGGGAGGATCCAACGGATTGTATCTCCAAGCTGTACAAAAGGAGTTGACTCGTTGCTACTAATTCAATTATCCCCTTAGTTTCTGAAATGACATTTATGCATTGACAGCTATATAAGATCTCCGAGTTGCATGTTCCCACCGTTAATGATAAAACATGCCATAATCATCACGATTGCCTTCACACAGCTATAGATGCCCTCTGAGCATGCATATTCCTATCATTACCCATACAAATACGGCATACACACCAACAAAACAATATGGTAATCATTATGTTACCTTGATACAGCTAATGTAATAACTCTTTTTCCAAAAAAGATAAGGCCTAGCTTATTCCATCATGCGTATGCAGAAAATCTAACATATTATATCTTAGAGATGAGTTACGCAAATAAATTTATAGCTTATAATCTAATTTTTTAGCACGAAAGATATGGTTTCATACAGGACACATAAAGATTAAAAAAAAACAATAACCCCCCTGCCCCCAATTTTTGGTTGAAAATCAGTAAAAAACCCATGGCCGAATTGGGGATTTGGGTGAATCAGGCGGTGACCACGAGCGTCGAAATTTCGGAAGAGGCCAGTTGCTGTGTCTATTCCGATGGCTTTGTCTAATGGGTTTTTCTCCTCTTTCTTTGAGTGGCCCATTGCCCTAATTCCTCAGGCCCATTACCCCTTCATGGCTGCTTCTTGTTTCTTCTCCCCAACGACGCATAGAACGCAGGCAGGCAGCAGCGACATTGAACGACGGACGGCGGTCTGGGCGTCGGAGCTCTTGGAGAGAGGGAGAGAGGGGGGTTTGGCCGCCGGGCCCTATTGATGTATCCGCTTCTGCAAGAGACGAACAAAGCTAGCAGGCTGGTGATGGAAGCACAGAATAACTGAAGGCAGGAGTTAATGCGAGGGAAATTCTACACGAGGATAAACACCTTCCATATTTGCAGCCGCATGGGTTCGAATCCGCCCTTCTCCCCCTATTCCCTTCGCTATATATCCTCCTCCCCTTCGCTGCACTACTCTTCACCTCGAATCCGTCGCTCCCTTCTTTGCTTTCGTCGCGTGTTGCTCCGAGAGGTTCTTGCCTTCTTGGTGGAGGCCGTTGCAGGAGGTAAGAAAGGTGGAACCTTTTTGGGGTTTTGGGGTGTTCACTCTGGTTTTCTTGGATTCCCGTGGGGGGTTTTGGTGGTCCAGGGTTGGTTTCTTGGTGCTGATCTTGTTCGGTTTCCATGAGGGAAGGGATGGACGTGGACAAGTTCCGGGCGGGGCTACGCGTGCTCGCCGTCGACGATGACAGCGTCTCCCTCAAGCTCATAGAGAAACAGTTACGGCATTGCAACTACGATGGTGAGTGTTCTTTCTTTCTTGGCTACGTCCCTGTTTTTTTCCATATTCCGTTGTGATCGAGGTCGGATGATGAAGTGATTTTTGGGTGATTTTTCTTTGGTTGGATTTCTTGTTGCGGGGTGCAGTGACGACGGCGATGCACGCAGAGGCGGCGCTGGAGATGCTCAGGGCGAGGAAGGACGCTGACCAGTTCGACCTGGTGATCAGCGACGTGCACATGCCGGGCATGGACGGGTTCAAGCTCCTCGAGCTCATCGGCCTCGAGATGGATATCCCAGTGATCAGTAACGCCCTTGCTCAAACCCACTTACCACTTTTGTGCATGGCATTCTTCTGATGCTGCTGCTGAGAATAGCAATTATGAGATGTAATAGTAGTACTATTTTTGGATATAGTTTTGGATTGATGCCCATGCATTTGAATGGATCGGTTGGCATGCTATGGCCCTCTTCTATACAGCTTATGGCCTAGCTTATGGTACTAGGAAGCAATTGCCGTCGGTAGGGAGGTCGTCAGCGGCAGGAGTGGAAGGGGAAAGGATTCAGTTCTTCCAATGTGATGCAGCCGGATTCTCAGTGGTTCTGTTCTCTAACTAGGATACCATGACATACTACTTGTGTGTGTGCTTCCGGTGGAGATCAAGGTGCCAGCACCAGAGCGGATGGGCGTGTAGCCCAGTGGCAAAACTCCAAGGGTGGAGGGAGCCGGCAGGGTTCGATCCCCTGTCCCGCATGGTCTCCAATGAAGGCCGGGCAAGGAGCCTTGGTCTAAAGAAAAAAGATGCCAGCACCAGAGTATGAAGATTTCATCCTGATTTGATCAATTCTTGTGACTCCTCTCTCTCTCTCTCTCTCTACAGAATTGGATTCGACTATAGAGCATTCTCCCTTGATTAGGGCGAGTCTTAGGCCAAATCTTTTCTCCTGATAAGAAGTGAGTTAGTGTCAAGCATTTGCGATGATCTTTCTAGCTGTCAATGTAGAACAATCATTTGGTGCTGTGTGTGTTGGCAAGGGAAATGCTGCAAATTCAGCGTGATTCATGCTTGGTTCTTGCTCTGTAGATGTTTGGTCTTGTTAGGTGACAAGTGTCTGCTGCCCATAATGCTGTTGATTGACACTGGGCAGCACAGCCCTTCATTCAAGTTTCTGTTACGAACAACAATGCGGGTGGACATTAGGTGTCGGTCTTCTCAGAACATGTGCTTCTCATATGGCAATTTGCAGTTGGGGTCAGGTTGATGCATTCGCTAGATCAGCATTTGCTCATATATTATCCTTGCCGTCAACCTTGCAAACAATTGTACTATTTTTGGAAAATTTACTCCCACATGTTGCTGCAAACAAACATATCATAATGTAGCATTTTCTATTTCTATTTTAATACTTAACTGTGTAAAAAACAGTCTAAAATAATAATATCATCAATTAAACAATAAACAAAACAATTCTACGGGTAATATAGACTTTTCACAATTCTACACAGACAATAAGCTCAAATTTCAGAAGCCGTTTAGAACAAGACATCAAGCTTCTTAGGGCTTCTGTGGATAGGAGCTTCTTTAGACAGTTAAGCTTAAGCTGACTTATGCATAAGACTAAGCTGTCTAGAAGGGGCCTATATCCGATAGATCTGTTGATTATGAATGTTTGGGTTGAAAGCAGGTAGGCTACTAGGATACCAATGAACGGTCGCATGCCAATCATAAGTCATGATTCCAGGGTGCCTGCCTTCAGTTGCAATCAAGCTAACTAATTTGTATGTTACCGTTTGTTCGTAAGCGCAAGGTGCCATCGAGCTAAGTACTTAATTTGCTCGTAAGCGCTAGGTGCAATCGAGCTAACTACTTAATTTTGTCGTTTGTAGTTTAATATGCAATGGTTTGTTTGTATGCCCCAGATGCAATTGAGTTTTGTCGGTTGTAGTTTTGTATGTTACGGTTGGTTCATAAGCACTAGGTGCAATCAAGCGATCAAGCTACTGAATTTTTTGTTTGTTGTTCAGTACGTTACTGTTTGTTCGTAAGCAGGAGGTGCATTCAAGCTGACAACTGAATTTTATTGCTTGCTGTCTCATATGTTACTATTGGATCGTAAGCGATAGGTGCAATCAAGTAAACTAGTGTATCTTGTCATTTGTGGTTTCATTCATTACCGCTGGTTCATAAAAGCTTTTGTTGATTCCATAAGCATATGGCGAACAATGTCCTGTTGCAGTGTGCCATTTTGTAACATGTGTAGCACATTTGATTCAAAAAGAAGGTGAACGACATGTGTAATGCCTAAAAAGGAGAATGCGACGAATGAATAACATGCATGCCACCTGATTATTCTGATCAGGATTGTTATATTAATGATATCCACTCTATTGAGCTTGTTGACTTCTGCATTCTAGAACTGACCTTATCTCATGCAGTGCTATCCGCGAACGATGACATGGAGACTATGATGAAGGGGATAAAGCATGGTGCTTGTAACTATTTGGTGAAGCCAGTGCACATCGAACAACTTAGGAACTTATGGATGCATGTGGTGAGGAAGAGTAAGACTGATCCAAGGAACTGCATCAACAGTGGCGATGATGATGCTGGTCAGAAGTCGCAATCTGCGGATGCTGAGGGTCAGAAGGATGGTGCAAGCCACACCAGGAAGAATTCGAGGAAGAAGAAGAAGGATGGAGATGATGCTGAAGAGGACAAGGGGAACACATCAACTCAGAAGAGGCAGAGGATCCGGTGGTCCGCTCAGCTACACCGCAAGTTTGTGGAAGTTATCGATCAGATTGGCGTGGATAGTAAGAGCTCACTTTTCATGGATTAGTTATGAAAATAGAGCTAGATATTTTGTTGAATTTTTTTCTCATAAGAAATCTTCTGTTGATGCAAATGCAGGGGCTATTCCAAAGAAGATAGTGGAAATGATGAATGTGGATGGCCTCAGTAGAGAGAATGTTGCAAGTCATCTGCAGGTTTTGTCTCTACTCTTATGCTTGACCCCTTACGTTTGAGTTCTATTCACTATATCATTATTAAAAGTCTTGTCTTGTTTCTGGTACCATATATTCTCATATATAAGCTGTAGAGCATGTTTATTCTTGTGCAATGAAAATTAGTTACTGAAAAAAAAAGCTCCTGTCATCCCTTAAAAAAAGATACACAACTAATTCATTTAGTACATTTTTTCTCCTGAAGTCTTTCATTTATTCCCATGATTAAGAGCACATTTCATTTAATATATGTCCTCATCACTCGTCAATACTTTTGTTTTTGTTGAACAAAATGTACTTGTCTTCTTGTGATTTCAGAAGTACCGGCTCTACCTGAAAAAGCTCAGCGTTGACAAATTCAGGCGCTCTAATCCATTTGCTGACGAACCTGAGTGGAACAAAGGGAACCCCATCAACATGAATGGACTGGAAAGTTTCAAGCATAACCTGGAACATGGTAGATATCAGCCATCCCTATCCTTTGCTGGCTCTTGGAACTCAAGCAACCCTTTTGCAAGGATGAATTCTCCATCTGTGTTTGGGACGCACAGTTTGCTGCCCACTAAGTCAGTTCAGCTCATGAGCACCCAGAGAAACTTGTGCATTCCTCGGAATGACATGGGGTCAATTAATCATGGTGGCAGCCTGCTCAAGGATGGTGTCCCAGGATCACAGCAGAATGCTAGAAAATTCATCTTGTCTGGCAACTCCTACGCAAATGTGTCAAATGGTGCGCTGTCCAGTGCAAGCGAATTGTTCCCTTCTAGAAGCTCCTTTGCCAATTCACCAAATAGCATGGCGTTCAACAGAAGCAAATCTTTCCCTTCTGGTGCTTCTGGCAATTCATTTGCAAACATCTCAAATGATAGCCCACCACTGGTCACGGGCATGGGCTTTCCTTGCTCTCGTTCTGGCAAATCCTATGCAAGCATATTGCGTGGAAAGATGTTGGCAGCAAGCAGAGGTATTCCTTTTGATGCTGACAACTCCTTCACAAACGTAGCAGATGGTGAGATGCTGGCTCCTTCGAGTCATTTTCCAGTGCAGTCTCCTGACATGGCGAACCAGCCTTCTGTTCAGATGCAGTCATCTTATGCTGAGATATTCCGCCAATTTGTCAGAGAGGATCCCCGATTTGCTGGACTTAGCAGCTCCAGCAACACCTGGAAAACTGCTGCGCCGTCGAAGTTTCCTGATCTTTGCCATAAGGATGGAACGTCTGGAGGTCCCTCACAGGGGAACAGCCTCAAGATCAACCAGTTCTCAAGACTTGCAGCCTCGTCTAGCCAGATGGCAACTTTTGGAAATGAATTTCAGAACCAAACGGCAGAACTCATGAGGAGAGAAACCACACCAATGGTAGGTTTTAATGAGCAGGTGGCACCATTCAACTTAGGAAGCAACGCAAACTCTACGGCGATGACGAATGATAACTCTGCTCCGGGTAGTGCTTCAAGCATCATATCTTCACTGCCTAATCTTCAGATAGACAATTCTGTCATGCCGACTCAGATGCTGAATGGTGGGGGTGCAAGTGGCAATCTCTCTGAGCAAGCTTTTTGTGATAAACTGAATAACATCAACGAATCCCTCATGGGAACAAGCGAGGCACAGAATGGGATGAGTGGTGACTTGGATGACTTTTTCTCTGACTGGCTCAATCAAGTAAGATCATCTTTTCCTGCATATGGTCTGTTCATTTTACTCTATCCGCTTTGTCATTTTGATATTTTCATTGCATTCAATTTCCCGGTGTTTGCACAGAAAGAAAAATACAGCATACAAAGAATTTACTTAAGTGATGTTGGTTCAACTGTGACTAGTTAGTACTCGATGGATTGCTCAATTCATCACGTTTTTCCATGCATGACCTTTAACATGAGACATGCTTAGTTGTGAGCTTATTTTGAAACTTATTTCTATCTCGACTATTCGCAGTCTTTACATGTGGAATTTGCTGAGAATTAGGTAAGCTTTGTCTAACTCAAACTTCTTTTCTCACTGCAGGATTACTTCAAAAATGGTGATGCTTTCATGGATGGGGACCGGGAGTTCGCTCCTTGACATCAACTCTGTGAGAGAGAGATGTTTCTGCATTTGTGTGCCCAGCTGCTAATCAGTCCATGTTTCTTGCATGTTGTATGCAAAATTGTGCTATTTGTAGTAGGCTAGCTATGAGCAGCATCTTAAGTCGCATCCCATGTTCATCTAGTGTGGTCATGCGGAGTTATCTTTTGTATCACCTGTAGCTTTTAACTTGGTGGCATTATGTTAGAGGATGTGTGGGTGTACACCCCTGCCACCCAAGTCTGTGTCCCTTTCGGCTCGAATTTGGGTGGCTATTTTCTTTTCAATGCAAAATCAGGTATTCCCTCATAGGGGTCTTTTTATTAGCTGGGATCATAAACAAAGTTATGTCAGGTCAAACTAGTTTCCATGTATGCATTGGGTAATTAATGGTCTCTTTTCGTGAACTATTTGAAATGTTGTATTTGATTTGTTTCTTCAATCCATGCAATGCTGCACTTTTCTTGCAATTAAACAGATAGCCTTGGTTTTCATGCGTGAAACAGACAAAACCAGTGCTGATACAACGCCACTGTTCATTCCTGTCTTAGGATGGAATCCAAACAGAAGAAGCTATGCAGTTTCAGAAACAGAATCTGAGTATGAAGGAACCTTAGATTCATGATTCATGTAAGACTTATCATGTTTTACAGTTTCTGATGATCAGTGACATAACTTATTGGCTTTTCACCTTATGTTACTTTAACTTGCCCTGTATAACATCCTGTGTAAGAAGGAAAATCTCATCATCTTCTTTTTTTGTATGGATCCAAATATTAGCCCCGGATCATCAGAACAAGTGACCTTGACATTAGTAAATCTCAAAAACATTGTTATGGCCTTCCATTTTTTCCTGCTGTTTCTTGCTCACCCTTCTCTGTAATATGTTCTTGAGCACCCTGATTGCAGCACAACAGAAAATCGTTATGGTGCACTACAGGATAGATGTTATCTGGAAGACTGAAACTATAAAAATGAAGATCAGAAGGTGAAATAAAATTGTTAGCACTACCCGTCTCGACTACATGTGTCTCGCATTTCGTTGGAGAATATGATGTTGCCCCAAAATCTCTTGATCACCTGATAAATTTTCTGCAGGAAAATGTGCAATGCAGCACCAGATGAGGACATGAGAATGTCTGAAACAACACTTACACATCTACCACATTCAGTGGTGATCCAATGCGGTCTTGGCCGAACCCCCCAGCTCGCAAAGAAATCCTCGGACCAGTCATCATAACTGAAGGTGTATGGTGGGAGCATGCTCTCGTTGGAGATCGACATCGGCATGATCATCTCTGTGCAATCTCATTGTTGTCACTAGCATTGTACTATTTGTTTTTCAGGTTCTACCAGCAATTCACAGCTACTGACGCCATGTGGGTCATCTCCATCCTCTATCTGGAAGTCTGGTCTCCTGTCTAATTGTATTACAGGCTTGCCGCTGCAAAAGATTTTGTTCATGATGTTTGCGCTTGCGAGGAAACCATCGATGATCTCGCACATCTGCAGAAGTTTTCATAAGAATTGCATGTTCTGTGGAACATAAGTGGAGTTCTTATTTATGCAGGGTTCAATTTGCTGTGATTAATTTGGCTGCATTGGGAGATATAACAACCTCCGTGACGGGGTAGGCATGCAGATTCTCCAGGAAATTCACGGGGGGTTGGATAGTCCACCATGGCAGTGTACGTGAATGCTGTCCATAGCCAGTTTCGGAACTAATAAACCGATTTCACAGTCCTGAAAATCGAGAGGAAAAATAATGTCACAACTTAAGATACCTCATATTTAAACTACTCTATCCGGTCACAAATACTTGACGTTTTGAACAAGATTTAATCAAACTTTTCAAATTTTAACCATCAATAACTTTTAAATACTTTGTTTAGAAACATGAAAACCATATGAGTAGATTTGACTCGAAAAATACTTTTATAACTCATAAATTTATTGGATTTAAAAAAGTTATAGTAGAAAATAGTGGTAAAAAATACACATTAGAGACTGTGTTATGTTCAAAGTGTCAAATATTTTTAAACCGAAGGGAGTACATCGTTAGTGCACTCAGTATTCATCTTATAAGAAGTTGTCAGGATGAACTCTACATATCTGTCATGTATGTATCCAATAAGGTTTGTATCACTCAAAATTTGTAATTGCTAACATATGACAAGTTAACACGGATAAATGCTTTGATTTTTTTTGTTTATACTATCCTTCTTTTTGATCCTGTACATTCTCTGGGCATGAGATTCTTATTTCCTGCCTGCATTATTTGACTAATGCTTGATTTACTTGCACTTCAGAAAACTGAATGTTGAATAAATGCACACTTTTAGATTTAATTTAATTGCTAGATAAAGCATAAACATGAACCGGTATACCATCATTATTGTGCAACAAGAGTATAACATAGACATGCATATAACATAAACAGCAGAGTATTGCTTAGTATGATTAAAATAAGATTAATGCAAACATACCGATCGACAGTGATCGACACCAAAGCTCCCGTGACGACGATGCAGAAGGTGACAACAATAGGAAGCAGATCGCGAGCATTCAATGGCGATGATGAAACAGATCATGAGTAGTCGCGTGAAGCTCTTTCCAAAAACCTTGTTTGCTCTCTCTTGGTGCATGATAGCAAGTACGATGGGTTCCAGAGGCTTGTTCTCCTGATCGCTGGTCCACGCAGGCAGAGCAAGACGGAGCAGACTGTGTGACAGCACAACAGAGAAAGAGGCAAACCCTGATTGCGTATTTCTTTTGTGGCGGCGGCTGGCAGGTATGTATAGAAAAAATCACATGGTTGAGACATGCCACGATCGAATTCTTAATCGATACGATTTCCATATGTATATATCTGTTTGGCCATGCAGTAAAAGAATAAAACTGCAAAAGGAGGCCACACCTGCGCAAGCCACTGGACCTGATTTCGACGAACCATTCACGCAGGTGTCGTGCACCCACACCCTTCGCCTTGCCCCAGCCACGGCAACGGTCCAGCGAAGCGAGGCGAGCGAGCGTGCGCGTGTCTTCTCCTAGTCCTTTCATCAACACTTGCTAAGTGGTTGGAGGAGATAACTCCGTTTTAGTTGGGTCCCTCCACCCTCAATAGCAAGGTGGGACTAAAAGATACATTCCACCTCGATTTAGTTGGTCATTTGAGATTTATTTGGAATTCTTCTTAAATATAATAGGCTAGGTCCATATATCTAACAATCTCCCATCGGATATCAAAGTTTCATATAGATTTATCTTTTCTTAATACTGTTTGATATACTAGTGTTCTGATGAAGACTTGTTAGGGTTGAACATCCGCCTAGGGCTTTAAGCTACGTTCATTCACAACTTGGACAATAGACTATGCCTTGAATTGCAAGTTTTTGTGCAAACAAGTTTCACTTAGAGTCATAATAGATATTTGGTTGTCAGTAGGTTACTGGAGAAAATAAACCAGCCTAAGGACAATGGTTGAAGATCACTATTGAAGGTCCCTCTAGACCCTTCGGTCTTCGGACCCTCAGCAGGAGGCCCGACTTTCGGAGGCTGCGGGCCCCTTCGAGCCACCTCTCCAGTACGTACATGGCCTTCCCAAAACTTGACCCTCTGGAGCCTTCGGTCTTCGGACCCTCAGCAGGAGACCTGGCCTCCGGAGGCTTCGGACCCCTTTGGGCCACCCCTTTGGTGCCAGTGCGGCGTTCCGAAGCCTAAAAGATGCAACCGATCTCCGGAGATAATATCAAGAAAGAAAGGACACTCCCTGCAGCCAACCTGATGCAATGTGACGGGTGCTGGTGCAAGTGGTGCTTATTCTGACACCTCAGTGCGATGAAAGTCATCCTGACACCCCCGGTAGAGCAACGTCGGGCCGCAATTGGCGACCGGCTCACCCCTCAAGGGGCAGGTACCACAATAGTTATTATGGTAGATATTTATCCTCTATGTATGGTAAAAAATAGTTATCCAGGATAAGACCCAGTAATTCGGCCAGGTCCTAGATATTTGAACATCGTGATAATTTGTACACTAAGCTACGTACCACCCTACAAATAGGGGGTCGTGGTCATCTGGGCAGGGAGAGATGACAAGGAGAACACTCAAGGCAACACACAGGACACAAAGGTGCCCAAACACTAAATCACGCTGCGATACTCCCCCTAGATCGATCCATTTTTCTACTATCAATACATTTATGGTGTTCCTTCCTCTCAAACTTCG
The DNA here is from genome assembly GCF_958298935.1 of Phragmites australis. Taxonomy (NCBI): domain Eukaryota; kingdom Viridiplantae; phylum Streptophyta; class Magnoliopsida; order Poales; family Poaceae; genus Phragmites; species Phragmites australis. The sequence continues at coordinate 11,080,826 of NC_084936.1, read as the reverse complement.
TCTCCAAGCTTGAGTCTCCTCCTTAGAAGAAACTCTCGCCGTACTTGCTGGGGCAAGATGATCTCTTGCTCCAACAGTGGCACCGTCCATGGGGACTCGAACACAGAAGTGCTAAAGAGAGGTAGGAATCCACCAGAAAAACAACCAACGCGGTAGCCGCCATATCCACTGTTGCAACCATGCAACCATATACGTGGCTGTCTCAGCCATGCACACCGCGTGCACCTTCCATCCCCGCTGCCGTATGGGACGACGTTCCTCCAGCCTTGACCGACCCAAAACCTTTGGTCAGTAAGGAAACTCCAGACCGCACGGAGGTCTTCTAGCCTCTGCATGGTGAAGACCTCGCTACATCAGGAGAGGTCGTGGCTGAGGTCGCAGCCAAGGAGGCCGCTTTCCAGTGGTTCTAGGCAGTCGAACCAAAGGATGTTTGTGGGGAACCGTCCAAATAATATTCTAATTAATCACCAGGAGGATTATTATTCATAATTGCAACCTCGATGATTAACCAGAATATCATCCCAATAGTCCCAGCATGTGTTTTTTTTCCCAATGATCGGAACACATGCCTTCCTATATGTACATCACAACATAGCTTAATAAAGAGCAAGTAATAAATATTTATATTACAAGTATTAAGCATATAACTGATTTCAACAATTTACAACAAAAGCGAGCTAAGAGGAGACAAAACCCCTCAACTCCTAACCACAAAAGAACTACACAGTGGAGAGTTAAACTTATGAACAACAAAAGAGAACGGCGCCACATGCCCTTAGGCACCATCTCAACACGCCAGCTTTAGAGTACGATGCACTACTCTTGCCCGCCACCCTGATCGGCAGGCACGAAGTTGCCAAAAACAGCCTCTTCTCCAGCAACAGGAGTATCTGAAAGTGCAGGCATGAGTACGAAGGTACACTCAAGACTTAAACCATATAGAGCACATATATATAGCTCGACTCCAAGGATTATGCATTGATCATTAGCAAAGATGAACCACAGGTTAGGTAAAACATATGCACTAAGCATCCTAGACATATGTGTGAGCGACTAAAACTTTACCAAAACATAAGAAAACTACCCTGCAACTAACAACTAAACAAAAGTAACTGTAAACAACATGTATATCAATAAGTAACAAGTACCAACATCACCATCTCCCACATACCAATCCAAAAACCATACTCGAAACTCTACGACCGATGCAGATGGACAGAAACATGGTCATGACCGAGAGCGCGATAGTTCGAACTGTTTATACACCCTGCAGGGGATACTCCTGGACCTACATGACACGAGGACCATAAGGCTTATGCCACCGGCCAAAGTGCACACAAGGGGGTACTCATGACAACCTTTCCCAACCATCCCCAACCGTTTGGATCATGCATCACTCGGCGCGACGGTACTAGAACTACTCCCGGAGCAAACTAGTACCGTTACAAGCCCGCCCGCTCACACCGTCGATGTGCACGCCCAAAAATCCACAGCTGTGAAGGTATTCGACTCGCCTTACCATTAGATCGGCATGTGGTGAGTAAGGTAAGTGCTAAAGCCAAAAACACCGATAATCAGTGCTTAACCGGCACAAAGCGGTCTATGGTGTCCAGTTTTCCTCTACCGACCTGCCCAGGGGAACTCCACATCTGGGCAGGACAAAACACTATCGTAGCACCGCCCACACCTCGTCTCATACTCGCCACTCATACAACCATCTTAACCTCAACAAGTGTATGTAATCATAAGAAGGTCATATGCTCGCGAACAACGGGATGCACCATCGTTCGACTTCTACCGAATAGCCTAAGCATGGCTAAGCATATAAGTCGAACTCATACCTAGACATTGAAAACATCTCAAGGCTACAAGGAATGTAAATACACAAGTATTCAAGGTAGAAGAATGCAATCGGCATAGGTTCTACCCATTGGTACCCGACACTGACTCACTAAATATGCATACATACATAAGCACATTTCATCAATTTTAGACTTATCCAATTTCACAAGAGGGATCAATATGCTTAGTTGCTTACCTGGATGCACTGGCTCAAATAGGTGGGACGCCTCGGGATCGCCCTCGGCCTCCGGGATTGACGGATCGGCGTTCTCTAAAAAGGATCAACGCGTGCAATGCAATGAGTATGAATGAAGTGCAAAAAGGTATGCCACAAAGCTTAACAACATGCTAGAAGTATAAGATATGCGAATCAATGCAATACCAAACGATCTAAACAAAATTCGGAACTTAACAGCCATTCGGAGTATCTAGAATGGTTCGGAGTATCCGGGCTCGGACCCTCCGGAAGAGGTGCTCGGTTGCTGCTTTTTATTTGACTGGCCCAGAGTATCCGGGTGAATCTGGAATGTCCGAGTTCCAGAGTATCCGGGCCATCCTCCGGTGAAGGCTCTCGGTTAGCACTATTCTAACTCAACCTGGAACCTCTAGGTTGGTCCGAACTATCCGGAATGTGCCGAACACTCCGAGTGAGGTTCCGAATGAAGCTCTCGGCTACACGATCACATAACTACCCGGAGTCTCCGGGTTTGTCCAAATAATCTGAGTGATACAGACTTGGGTTCTTCACGATTTGACTCATTTTATAAATCTGTGCTACACAAACGTGCATATGCCCTAACCAAAAGGTTCTAAACCAATCTCGCACCCTAAACCCTAACCAATTTTGAACACAATTCAATAGATAAATTCTGCTGAACCCGGAGTATCCGGGTGAGTCTGGAGTATCCGAGTCAGCCCAGAAAAGTTGTTCTCGAGTGGATTTTTGGTTGAATCGAGCTGCGATCTTTTTCAAGCCTAAAGGGGACATGTTAGGGATAGTCCAAGGGTACTAGAACTTACTCATCAACTAGCAACACGACTCTAGAGCTCAGATTCAACCAAAACTCCATTTTTGCTCCAAAAAGCTTAAGAACGCCAAGAACTTCAAGAACTACTCGATTCTTCCATGAAAACAAAAATGGATTGGATAGATGAGTAGCTCATGAGCTAGAGAATGCAATGGTACCACATGCATACCTTGAATCCTCTACTTGAGCTCGGATTTTGGAAGAAAAGAGAGAGTGAGCTTGAGTGGGAGAGTGAGAAGGGGAGGGGGCAGGTGGGGTGCTGCCCACTTGAGAGAGGGAGTGGGTGGGATGGTGACCCCACATGTTAGAGAAAATGGGTATTTCCAATGCAACTTCAATTATTTTCTCCCCCAATTTTCTTTCTCTTATCCAAATGATTTTTAACGAAGTGTATTAGCACTTCGAATTACCATTACGCAAAAATTAAGCATAATGCTTCAGAAGTATGATTTTGCTTAAATGCGTGATTAAGAATTTAGGACGTGACAAACCTCCCCCCTTAAGAAGAATCTCGTCCCGAGATTCGGCACGAGTCGGGGAGAGGACGATGAGGCTAGGAACCACGGTGTGAGAGATACCAAGCTGTGGGGAACTATCACGCGGTGAGTTATGGAACCTAATGCAATACTTTTATTCAACATAGTGATGAGCATAGACATGCAAGAGGTCCCAATTGTGCAAAATTTACACGATGTTTACAAGCTCGCAAAGAGCTCAGGATACTCGGAGCGGATTTTATCCTCACGCTCCCAAGTTGCCTCATCCTCGGTGTGGTTGCTCCATTGGACTTTGATGAATTTTATAGAATAGTGCCAAGTTTTGTGTTCCGCTACATGTCACAATATGTAAGATCCGGCTGCAACTCTTGAGGTGCAACATCAACGACCTCGGTTGGAAGTTGGAGGCATTTCTTCACTTGCGACACGTGGAAGACGTTGTGCACGGCGGAGAGAAACGGAGGCAAGTCCAGTTGATATGCCACCTCTCCACATTGAGCAACAATCTGGAATGGTCCCACGTATCGAGGCACTAACTTGCCTCGGACTTGGAATCGGCGAACACCCTTGAGCGGTGAAACCTTGAGATACACATGATCTCCAATTGCGACGATCCGCATAGCTCTTTTGCCAAGATTGAACCGTGAGAAGGCTCTTGCGGATATTCAGAACATGATCTTCTGCCTCCTTGACCAGATCCGGACCTAGGAAAGCCCGTTCGCCGGATTCGGACCAATTCAGCGGCGTTCGGTACCTTCGGCCATATAGAGCTTCAAATGGCGACATCTCAATACTCGCTTGGAAGCTATTGTTGTATGAGAACTCCGCGAAGGGCAAGCATATGTCCCACCTCTTCCCATAAGTGAGAACACAAGCTTGAAGCATGTCTTCCAAAATCTGATTTACCCTCTCGGTTTGGCAGTCGGTCTGAGGATGGTAAGCCGTGCTATGAAAAAGCTCAGTTTTCATAGCCTCTTAAAAGCTCCTCCAGAAGTGAGAAGTGAATTGTGTGCCTCGATCAGAAATGATCTTCTTTGGAACCCCATGTAGGTACACAATCTGGGTGAGATACAACTCCACATACTGCTTTGCATTGTATTGGATCTTCGCGGGAAGAAAATGTGCTGACTTCATGAGTCGATCCACAATGACCCATATGGAGTCGTACCCATTCGAGGTCTTCGGCAAGCCGGTAATGAAATCCATTCCAATTTCCTCCCACTTCTAGGAAGGAATGGGCAAAGGCTGAAGTGTACCGGCTGGCTTGAGGTGCTCGGCCTTCACTCTTCGGCAGACATCACACTCAGCTACATATCGAGCGATCTCTCGCTTCATGTGAGTCCACCAAAACCGTGGCTTGAGGCCTTGATACATTTTTGTGCTCCCTGGATGAATGGATAGCAAAGAGTCATGAGCCTCATCAAGAATCTTCTTCCTCAGTGCTTCGACACTTGGAACCACTAGTCGATTCCCAAACCACAGAACGCCCGGATCATCTTCAGAAAAGCTTACAGCCTTGCCGATCCTCATCTTCTCCCGGATTCGGGTCATGCCCTTATCATCCTTTTGAGATGCTTTGATATCATCCAGAAGAGTGGATTTGATCTCTAGATTGATGAGAAAACCATCCGAAACCATGTCAAGTCCAAGCCGGCGGAAATCATCACAAAGTGTGGCATTCTCCACTAGCCATCACTAGGCTCCGGGTGGATTACCTCCGAAGCCCGGCAATAGCTAAGGGTCGAGGGGGTCGAGGACCACCTCTCCCGGCCTAGCCGTAGGCTTCGAGGCCTTCAAGCCTCATAATAGAGACCTTATTCTAGCAAAGGTACACCTACTACTACCTATCGATAGTTTACCTACTTGGTCTATCTTTCATATAGTAAGATCAAAATATGTTGGAGGCCTCCAACCTTACTGCTAGAAGTTTTTACAACAGATAGCTACTAGGTAGAAATGGTAAATCTAGATTATGTTCCTGTTTAGCAGTAAGAAGTAGTACTTAAGTTACATCTTCATTTGACATGAGTTATAAATAGTCATCTGAGCTAGCTATGTCTTATACTGCAATTAGTTGCATCCGCGTACCGCGTACCGCGGATGCAACTAATTGCAGTATAAGACATAGCTAGGTCAGATGACTATTCATAACTCATGTCAAATGAAGATGTAAGACGCAACATGCCTAGTTTTCCTAGAAGGTATCATGTAGTCTTGGTAGACAGTGAGGCCAACACACCTGCAGCTGCACTGCATGCCTAGGTCACCCATAAGGAAGATTATGCTAAGATGTCCTGGAAGACATTGCATAGCCTCGGTAGTGTGGACGCCGCATATCAAGGGATGACCTTGATGTGAGAATGCGGTGCTCTAAGGAATGCTGTCGCAAGGAATCCTCATTACACGACATGCTTATCTACCATGAGCGCAGCATGCCTATGTCACCACAAAGGCATCAAGCCTAGGTGCCTGGAATGTATTGCATAGCTTCGGTTGTATAAATGCCATGCGCCAGGGCACACCCTTGGTGGACAGTGTTGCGGTGCACCCGGCGCATTTCCTCGGGAGCATGACAAGCCTACACACCGTGGGCGTAGCACGCCTAGGTCACCTGGAAGGCAAGACTGTCTAGGTTTCCTGGAAGGAATTGCATAGCTCTGATAGTGTGTAGAGCCTTCGGCATTAATACATGACAAAGGGGATACAAAACCTCTGACAAAAACGGTGAATCTTACAAATCCTCTAGCAAAAATGAAGAAACCTACAAAGCCTCTGGCAAAAATGGAGAGACTTCCGAAAACCTTCACGAGACGGAGCGTCTTACAAAAATCTTCGCCAAAACAGAGTCCTACTAAACTTCCGGCAAAAACGGAGAATCCTCCAAAACCTCTGGCAAAAATGGAGAGTCTTACCAAACCTCCGCCAAAACAGAGAGACTTCCAAAACCTCCACAAGACGGAGAGTCTTACAAAACCTCCGCAGGACAGAGAGCCTTGCAAAAACCTCCGCAAGACGGAGAGTCTTCAAAAACCCCCGCAAATGGGAATGTCTTCCAAAAAACCTCCGCAGGACGGAGAGCCTTGCAAAAACCTCCACAAGATAGAGAGTCTTCAAAAACCCCTGCAAATGGGGATGTGTTCCAAAAAACCTCCGTAGGATGGAGAGCCTTGCAAAAACCTCCGCATGACAGAGAGTCATCAAAAACCCCCGCAAATAGGGATGTCTTCCAAAAAACCTCCGCCAGACGGAGAAGTTCTAAAAAGACCTATCGTCTAAAAACCCTACGGCATCTTGAAGGCAGTGTCTCCGTGCTGGAGAAGTATATCCCTCTGCTATCTTTAAGGACTAGCTAACCTACATGGTGGAGAGTCAAAGACCGCTTGGGCATCTTGAAGGCAAAGCCTCCGTGCCAGACATGCATATTACCCTCCACCGTCTTTAAAGCCTAGCTGACCTACGTGGCGGAGTGGTAAAAAAACCCTCTGGCATCTTGAAGGCAAAGCCTCTGTGCCAATGAGGTATAACACTCTACGCATAAAAATGCGTGGGTCACTCTACGCACAAAAAATGTGTGGGTCGCTTATTCATACATATACATACATACATTCATACATCATACATACATACATACCTACATACATATACATATGCTTACAGGTGGTACAACTGTCTTAGGAGCTTCCCTGCCTTGGCTAAGGTCATGACAATAGCGCTAATAGAACGCTTCCTCCGCCCGCTCGCGGACAAAAGGCGCGAGGGGGGCCAGGGAGTCAGGGAACCAGATGGCTCGGTCGATCCTGCATAGGTTGCAGAATTTTTCTATTCCCCATCAGAGCACATTATGTTCAAAAGTAAAACCCTCCGGCATCTTGAAGTCAAATACCTCAGTGCCGGAGAAGTACGAAACCCACTAGCCTCCGAGAGGCACAACCAACAGATCAAAAGGGTATAAATCCCCCTCCCTGCAGGAAGAGGTATGACCCACATGACTCAAACACGCATGGTAAAAGGTAAAATACCCTCCAGTCTAATCTAAGACACGACTCATACATCGTTTATAAATACTATGCTAATATTAAGCAAAAGCCAACTCTGCGTGGCCCGAGAAATAGAACAAAATCCCCAACTGTTCATTGCAGAGGTAGTAGTTTCTGACAAGCCGTTGCCAGGCTCCGGATGGATTACCTCCGGAGCCAGGCAAGGGCTAAGGGCCGAGAGGGTCGAGGACCACCTCTCCCCTCTAGCCTTTGGCTTCACCTCCGACAAGCCGTCGCCAGGCTCCGGATGGATTACCTCCGGAGTCAGGCAGCGGCTAAGTGCCTAGGGGGTCGAGGACCAGCTCTTCTGTCTAGCCTTCAGCTTTGCCTCCGACACGTCGTCGCTAGGCTCTAGACAAATTACCTCCAGAGTCAGGAAACGGCTAAGGGCCAAGGGGGTCGAGGACCACCCCTCCCGTCTATCCTTCTGCTTCACCTCCGACACGCCATCGCCAGGCTCCGGATGGATTACCTCCAGAGTTGAGCAGCGGCTAAGGGCCGAGGGGTTCAAGGACCACCCCTCCCATCTAGCCTTCGGCTTCGCCTCCGACACGCCGTCGCCAGGCTCTGAACTGATTACCTTCAGAGCTGGGCAGTGGCTAAGGGCTGAGGGGGTCGAGGACCACCTCTCCCATCTAGCCTTCAGCTTCACCTCCGACACGTCATCGCCAGGCTCCGGAGCCGGGCAGCGGTTAAGGGCCAAGAGTGTCGAGAGCCACCTCTCCCATCCAGCCTTTAGCTTTGCCTCCGACATGCTGTCGCCAGGCTTTAGACAGATCGCTTCCGGAGCTGGGCAGCGGCTAAGAACCCGAAGGGTCGCGGACCACCTCCGGATCTTGTTTGCAAAGATTCCTGATGGACTTCGTCGGGTCGAAAATCTGGAACAAATTTGGAAGAAGGCCCTACCAACACCGAACCCGAATACGCGATGGCCAGGAACGACAAAGTCGCCACTACTTCGCCCGACCCTCCTTAGTTACCCTACATGTCTGCCGCTACCAGATTCCTGAGGCCACCTCTCCCTAGGAAGGAATGACTATGATCTATGCGAAGTCTCGATACCTTGGTCATCCGAAAAAATCAACCATCGGCTACACAGACATGAGGTCACCTGTTCGAAGGATCCCTTACACTTCGGCCTAGAAGGAGATACAATCGCCCCCAAAGGTCTAAATTATATTATTAAACAAATCATGCATCTGGAGGACGCGTACAAAGAAGCAACAATGCAAAGGCTGCTACGGAGGAGACATACCCCGAAAGAGCAAACCAGGGGGAGAAAGAGTACAAGGTGGCAAAAGACAACTAGGGCCTGCAGCGGGGCCATAGTCTGACCGCCAGACATGGATTTCCCACGGCTTCACCAGAAGCTCCCCCGAAGACCGCCTTCACCTCCTACTGGTCCCGACAGGGGCCGCGCATAGAGCGACGTATGCACCTCATCCGTGGCCTACCGCCGCGGAAGCTGATGCAGTAACCGACCCCCAAGCTGTTAAAAGATGAAGAAGAAACCGAAGGAGCCACCATTGGGGCCTTCTCCCCCTTCTTCCTAGCCTCCTCCTTCACCGTCGAAGCCACCGACGTCTCCACAGACGCCCACTCCTCCTCGTCGCTCTACCTCTGTAGGAGATCCCAGTCGGTCTCCTCATCATCGTCAGAAATATCGATGATTTCAACAGGCGCAGTCTCCCAGAACAGGGGTTGAACAGGAGCGGCTGGCAGTTGTCCACCCCGTAGGGACGGAAGCAGGAGCCGACCCAGCCACAGTAGAAGCAGTCGAGACCATCGACATCTCCGAAGGGGATAAGGAGGAAGACGATGCCATATTCAAGTCATGATGAGGACATCACTCCCTCGGATACATACAATGATCCTCCATTGAACTTTCAAGGTCCAATCACAAGAGCTCGCGCACGACAATTAAATTTAGAGGTGAGCTCGTTCCTAAGCAACTCTTTATATAATTTTGAGAATAGATTACTACCTAATGATTATGTGTTGCTTAGGAATCATGGAGAGGACAAGGAGACACATATAGGAAGGCTTGGAGGCGTGGAGGAGCAGCTAGGACGTCCAACAACAGCAGGAGGTCCAGTCCAACTCGAGTCCGAATCAGCCTCGACCTCCAGGACCAGCGAGCAGTAAAACGGACGCCCAGGATGCATCCGGACTCCGTTTTCGACGATTCACATATGGTTGGAAAGATAATTTCATAACGAAACCAATGGCGTTGGTTTGAGGTCCAAATTCCTTCTGAGTCAACGGAAAACGTCGAAACAAGTTAGCGTCCAGAATCTGTCCCGGTGCTGCGTCACCGTTTTTGGTCCGTTGGGCCGTGTATCGTCGTTGAGCCCATTAGGGGGGCGTGACCAGGGGGTGTGATGACCCTAGACCCTTATTATCAGCTGCCGCCGCTCTCGTTAGGGCGGGTTTTGCTTAGATTATTCTGTCAAGAACAGTTTCGCCGTTTCGTCGGTTTGTGAGACCCCAACTCGTGAGATTAATCATTCATCTGCAATTTGGTTGCATTCTTCCTTGTTCTTGCTTGTGTTCTTCGATTCGCAGGCAAGGATTTTAGCCTTCTTGGCGAGGTCAACCGTGCAACGCCGGTTGATAACCAGAGGAGACGTGGTGCTGCGATTGCGGAGTTTCGGATCGTGTTGTTCGGAAGCCGGATCGACTTGTGTCTCGTTTCCACCAAATCGAGAGTTACCAGAACCTTTCGGAAGATCGGGAACCCTTGTTCATATTAAGTGGTATTCAGAGCTTCAGGTATACCGTCAGGTTCATATCTACCCTTAGTTTCGAGTGTTTTCGCCTTCGTTCCATAGTCCACTACCATATCGTTTTTTTTTCCTGTCCTACAACCCTTCCGCGCCTTTAGCTTTTGCATATTTCAGTTTCAGAGTTCGTCGTGTTGAGTTTGTGTCCTGGTCAAGGTCTTGTTGCTGGTTAGGTCGTGTTAGAGTCCAGTTCGTGTGTTTTCCCCCACCGTTTCCATCAAACCCTAGCCTCCGTCGCATATTTTCCCCACTTTCTTCCCGTTTTGTCCTCTAATTCAGAGTCGTTTCTCAAATCGGGCATAACTTTCGCGTACGAACTCCGTTTTCAGAAAAGTTACAGAGTTTTTCGCATCGAAACGGCGTTTCGGATCCGTTCATCCCCGCTTTGCCGGGTTCGGCGAAATCAGTATTCCCAAATTCGCCTCCGAAGTTTGAGTTTTCAATTTCCAAATATTTTTCTCATTTTCCGGCTGAACTTCAGAAAATTCTACAGGCCACGTCTTTCACTTGTTTAAGCTCAAATTTTCTGTGGTTCCCTCTTGTGTGCTCCTAAGTGAAAAAAAAATATCAAAAAAATAAAAAGAAAAAGTTGAATTTTCCCAAAAAAACAACGACAGCCCAAAAAAATAGAAAAAAAGAGAGGGGCAAAAGAGGAACAATATCTAGAGGAGCACATAGAGAAGGGCAAAGTGAGCTGTGTTAGCGTGTGCTGTTTAATTCTTTGTTTCTATTGCTCTTGCTATCCATCATACTTGTTTCTCCACCTTGTTTATCACACATACTTGGTACTTGCAACACTTTAGGCCAGCAACGAGAACAAGTACTTGGGACTATAATTCAGCATTACTATCTGTTTCTGATTTGTGTTCCACATATACATATTTGTTCTCTTTGTGTGCCTTCCAAGCTCCACAGATTCTTCTGGACAGCACTGGTTTGCATCCCTGCAATCGCTCGCACGCCTTCCAGGTATCCTTTGCTTTGCTGGTAAGAACCCTGGTAAGAGCTTGGTAAGGTGTCTACCTTTGCTGATCTTGATTGAGAGGCACCACTCCACTTTTGTAGTACGATTATTAGGGATAACCTTCACTGTTTGTTGTTGTGTTTGTTTCCACAATGTCAGTTGAAGGAGATAAAACGCCAAAGGACTTCAAGGAGTGCGTCAGCCAAGAGCAGCTACAAGCTGTTGTAGACAGTGCTCAGAAGGAGATGAAGGAGACAGTCATCAAGGCTGTCACTGAAGCGATAATTGAGATGAAACTCGCAAACGCGGTTGAGCGGGTGGACAAACGGTTATCCGAGCTCATCGACAGGGTAAATGCTTTGGAAAACCGTCCTGTGCACAACGAAGATGTGAATGGAAGCAACACCGGTGATGAGTTGTATGATGACGATGTTAATGTTGATCCAGCGGCGACATTGCAAAACAGATTACGGCGTCGTCTTCGCACTAACACCATAGGTATGGGTGGCGTTCCACATCACCACCACCATCGAGGTATGTATAATCGAGCTCCTGAAGATCCTTATGCTAAGGTTAAATTTACTATACCTTCTTTTTCGGGACATTATGATGCTGAGGGATATCTTGATTGGGAGATGACAGTAGAGCAAAAATTTAGTGCCCACCAAGTACCTGAACAACATAGAGTTAGACAAGCCACTAGTGAGTTTAAAGATTTTGCTATTATTTGGTGGACTGGTTTAGCTGCAGATGGTGCCACACCTCATACATGGGAAGAGCTTAAGGTTGCTATGCGTGATAGATTTGTTCCCCCATCTTATCATAGAGACTTGCGTAAGAAATTGATGCGCTTAGAACAGGGAGATAAATCTGTGCAGGATTATTATGGTGAGCATCAAAAGAGCTTGATGCGTTGTGGCATAGTAGAGGGAAACGAAGATTCTATTTGTCGATTTTATTCAGGTTTGAGACGTGAAATCCAGGATATTATTGATTATAAAGAATTTAACAATGTCAACCAGTTGTTTCAGTTTGCTATGCTTGCAGAGAAGGAGTTGCAGGGGCGTGAGCAGCAGGGCAAGTACAAGGCCAGCACCACATACACGCCGCGCACAGGACCATCCTTTGGGCTGTCCAAACCATCCACTTACAGGGCTCCCTCACCAGCGAGCAAGCAACAAGCAGCTACGGCACCAAATCCAGTCACTACACGACCTTCAGGCTCAGGTAAAAATTCTGTTTTGCAGGGACCTTCCAAGAGTGCTTCCTCTGTTGCATCAACGGGACGCACCTCTGGCATTCAGTGCCGTCGCTGCCATGGATTCGGTCATGTGCAGAAGGATTGCCCAAGTCAGCGGGCATACATTGCAACGGAAGATGGGTACATCGGCGCCTCTGACATTGAGGAAGAAGAAGAAGAAGAACCAGTTGTTGAGGAGAGCAACGAAATCTTGGGCAGTGATGACACAGCGACCTATAGGAGCATCATTGTGCAGCGGGCGCTCAGCACAAAGGTACAACAACCAGAGAAGCTGCAACGCCATAACTTGTTCCAGATTTTCTTCGTCATCCAAAATCGGCGAGCACGTGTCATCATCGATGGAGGTAGTTGTAATAATTTGGTGAGTTCAGATTTGGTCAAGAAGCTTGGCTTGACCACACGCCAACACCCCCATCCATATAACCTTCAGTGGTTTAATGATGCTGGAAAAGCTAAGGTAACACAAACTTGCAGAGTTTCTTTTTCCATTGGTTCCTATGCTGATTATGTTGACTGTGATGTGGTACCTATGGAAGCTTGCTCACTTTTATTGGGTCGACCTTGGGAATTTGATAAAGATGCTATACACCATGGTAGAAGTAATACATATACTTTTATGCATAAAGGAAAGAAAATTACTTTGGTTCCTATGACCCCTGCTGAAATTGTACAAGCTGATAAAGAACGAGCTGCTAATTTGCGTGATACTAAATCTGAAAATCAGCAAGTTGCTAATTCTCTTTACCCACCTAAAAAGAATAAGTCTGCACCTAGTTCTAAGGTAGATGGCATAAAATTGAAGGGTGGTGTTATGCTTGCACTAAAAAGTGACCTTGCTGAAATTTCTAATAATGATATTTGCTACACCTTGGTTTGCAAACGAGTCTTGTATTCGCTTGATGATGTTATTAGTTCGATACCTCCTGCTGCCACTAACCTTTTGCAGGAGTATGAGGATGTTTTCCCAGCTGAGATACCCCCGGGACTGCCACCTATGAGAGGGATAGAGCATCAAATCGATTTGATCCCGGGAGCAACATTGCCAAATCGTGCTGCGTATCGAACCAATCCCGAGGAGACTAAGGAAATTCAGCAGCAAGTCCAAGAGCTTTTGGACCGCGGGTATGTACGTGAGAGCCTTAGTCCTTGTGCTGTTCCTGTGATTTTGGTTCCTAAGAAAGATGGTACTTGGCGTATGTGTGTTGATTGTAGAGCCATCAATAACATTACTATTCGATATCGCCATCCTATTCCTAGACTTGATGATATGCTTGATGAGTTGTGTGGCTCTGTAATTTTTACAAAGATCGACTTGCGTAGTGGTTACCACCAAATTAGAATGAAACTTGGAGATGAATGGAAAACAGCTTTCAAAACTAAATTCGGATTATATGAGTGGTTAGTAATGCCTTTTGGTTTAACTAATGCACCTAGCACTTTCATGCGTTTGATGAATGAGGTTTTAAGAGCTTTTATTGGACGATTTGTGGTGGTTTACTTTGATGACATATTGATTTATAGCAAGTCTTTGGATGAACATATGGATCACTTACGTGCTGTTTTTAATGCTTTACGTGATGCACGTTTATTTGGTAACCTTGAGAAGTGCATCTTTTGCACGGATCGAGTCTCTTTTCTTGGCTATGTTATTACTCCACAGGGAATTGAGGTGGATGAGATGAAAATTGAAGCCATAAAGAGTTGGCCGGTGCCCCAAAACATCAAACAGGTGAGAAGTTTTCTTGGACTTGCAGGTTTTTATCGTCGTTTCATGAAGGATTTCAGCGCCATTGTTGCCCCCTTACACGAGTTGACAAAGAAAGATGTGGTGTTCCATTGGGGTAAGGCACAAGAGGAGTCCTTTGACACTTTGAAGGACAAGCTTACGCACGCGCCATTGCTGCAACTTCCAAATTTTGGTAAGACCTTTGAGCTAGAATGTGATGCTAGTGGAGCTGGCATTGGAGGTGTTTTGATGCAAGAAGGTAAGGCCGTTGCATACTTTAGCGAAAAATTGCATGGCCCTGTTCTTAATTACTCTACGTATGATAAGGAATTGTATGCACTTGTACGTTCTTTAGAGACGTGGCGTCATTATTTGTGGCCTAAAGAATTTGTTATACATTCAGATCATGAATCGCTTAAGTATCTTCGTTCTCAAAATAATCTGAATCGTAGACATGCTAAGTGGGTTGAATTTATTGAATCTTTTCCTTATGTTATCAAACACAAGAAAGGGAAGGATAATATAATTGCTGATGCTTTGTCTAGACGATATGCTTTGTTGTCCCAACTTGATTATAGAATTTTTGGACTTGACTCAATAAAAGAACAATATGTGCTTGATCCTGATTTTAAAGATGTATTGCTGAACTGTAAAGAGGGACGTACATGGAACAAGTTTGTGATCAATGATGGATTTGTGTTTAGAGCTAACCGTCTATGCATTCCAGTTGGTTCCGTTCGTCTTTTGTTGTTGCAGGAAGCACATGGAGGAGGATTGATGGGACATTTTGGTGCTAAGAAGACGGAGGATATGTTAGCCACACATTTCTTTTGGCCAAAGATGAGGAGAGATGTTGAGCGGTTCGTGGCACGCTGTACCACATGTCAAAAGGCTAAGTCTCGCTTGAATCCACATGGTTGGTATATGCCTCTTCCTGTTCCTTCTATTCCTTGGGCAGATATTTCGATGGACTTTGTTTTGGGATTGCCTAGGACTAAGAGGGGGAGGGATAGCATTTTTCAAAGAGATTGTTCGCTTGCATGGTATGCCTTCTACTATTGTTTCAGATCGCGACGCTAAATTTTTGAGTCACTTTTGGCGCACTCTATGGAATAAGTTGGGTACAAAACTATTGTTTTCTACTACTTGCCACCCACAAACTGATGGCCAAACGGAGGTAGTGAACCGCACTTTGGGTACCATGTTGAGAGCTATTTTGAAGAAAAATTTGAAGATGTGGGAAGAATGTTTGCCCCACGTGGAGTTTGCTTATAATCGGGCAACACATTCTACCACCAAGGTAAGTCCTTTTCAGGTAGTGTATGGTTTTACCCCTCGCGCTCCTATTGATCTTTTGCCTTTACCTACCACTGAAAGAACACATAGTGATGCTAGTGCACGTGCTGATTTTATTCGTAAGTTGCATGAAACAACTAAAATAAATATCGAAAAGATGAATGAAAAGTATAGAATTGCTGGTAGTGAAGGTAGGAAAGAAGTCAAACTTGAACCGGGTGATTTAGTGTGGTTACATTTAAGAAAAGATAGGTTTCCAGAGCTGCGTAAGTCTAAATTAATGCCAAGAGCTGCTGGTCCTTATAAGATAATTGAGAAAATAAATGATAATGCATATAAACTTGAGTTGCCACCCGAGTTCGGGGTTAGTCCTTATTTTAACATTGCAGATTTGAAACCTTACTTGGGAGCCGATGATGAGCTTGAGTCGAGGACGACTCCAATTCAAGAGGGGGAGGACGATGAGGACATCACTCCCTCGGATACATACAATGATCCTCCATTGAACTTTCAAGGTCCAATCACAAGAGCTCGCGCACGACAATTAAATTTAGAGGTGAGCTCGTTCCTAAGCAACTCTTTATATAATTTTGAGAATAGATTACTACCTAATGATTATGTGTTGGTTAGGAATCATGGAGAGGACAAGGAGACACATATAGGAAGGCTTGGAGGCGTGGAGGAGCAGCTAGGACGTCCAACAACAGCAGGAGGTCCAGTCCAACTCGAGTCCGAATCAGCCTCGACCTCCAGGACCAGCGAGCAGTAAAACGGACGCCCAGGATGCATCCGGACTCCGTTTTCGACGATTCACATATGGTTGGAAAGATAATTTCATAAGGAAACCAATGGCGTTGGTTTGAGGTCCAAATTCCTTCTGAGTCAACGGGAAACACCGAAACAAGTCAGCGTCCAGAATCTGTCCCGGTGCTGCGTCACCGTTTTTGGTCCGTTGGGCCGTGTATCGTCGTTGAGCCCATTAGGGGGGCGTGACCAGGGGGTGTGACGACCCTAGACCCTTATTATCAGCTGCCGCCGCTCTCGTTAGGGCGGGTTTTGCTTAGATTATTCTGTCAAGAACAGTTTCGCCGTTTCGTCGGTTTGTGAGACCCCAACTCGTGAGATTAATCATTCATCTGCAATTTGGTTGCATTCTTCCTTGTTCTTGCTTGTGTTCTTCGATTCGCAGGCAAGGATTTTAGCCTTCTTGGCGAGGTCAACCGTGCAACACCGGTTGATAACCAGAGGAGACGTGGTGCTGCGATTGCGGGGTTTCGGATCGTGTTGTTCGGAAGCCGGATCGACTTGTGTCTCGTTTCCACCAAATCGAGAGTTATCAGAACCTTTCGGAAGATCGGGAACCCTTGTTCATATTAAGTCAAAAGTTAAGTGCTCACCCGTGGAGCAGTGGTGAATCCAACTGAATGACCCCAACTTTATATTCAGGCCAAGTAGCCACGTACGCCCGAGAGATGAAGCTGAACTAACGCGACGTCACTCCATGGCATCCCCCATTAAATCCCTGGGGGCCCGTGTCCATATTCCGGTCGTTCCACCGACACATAGCAACATCCCACAGCGACGCCATATTCTCTCGCATGAATATCCTGTCATATTAATGACCTATACTTGTTTCGGCGCATGCCAGGGGCGTGTGCACAAGACTCTAAACGAACCCACACATTATCCAGTCAAAACGCACCAGTGACACATCCCATCCTGCCGTCCTCAAATAGGCAAACATGGGGAGCCCCCCAATCCCACATGTAATCTCCAGTCTAACAAACTCAAATGGCTATCCTGTTTGATTAGGGCAAATAGGGAGGTGTTTTCTCATGAATTATTTCATGTTCTTTACAGAATATGTCAAAATCACTAGAGACATACTATCCACCATGATATGACCTAAGTCTTTTTATTTTTCTTCCTAATTGATTTTCAACTTCTTCCTTATAAATTTTAATGTAGTCCAGAGCCTCATCTTTTATTTTCAATAGATATACATAACAGAATCTAGACGTATCATCAATTAAAGTTATGAAATATCTTTTTCCACCCTTCGTCAATACACCATTTAATTTACAAAGATCTAAATGTATGAGTTCTAATGCTACCAAATTTCTCTCCTCAGCTGCCTTGTGAGGTTTACGAGGTTTCTTGGACTGCACACAACTTTGGTAATTAGAACCTTTGACAATGAATTTTTTTGAAATTAAACATACTAGGAAGTGAGACATACAACCAAAATTTATATGACATAAACCCGGGTGCTAAACATTAGCCATGTCTCCATTAACATTGCCACAAATATGGTTTACAAATTTACTGTAGAAATCAATAAGGGAAAAATGAAACAAGCCTCTATACTCATAGCATTTACCCATAAAAATTCATGTTTTGACATGACTACTTTATTATACTCAAACACCACCTTAAATCCATCTCTACAGAGAAGGAAACCGCTACCTGGATTCTTATATATTGAAGGGACACATTGCACATTTCGCAGCTGCATGATCTTTCTCAAAGTAAACTTTAGATCTACCGTGCCAACACCATGAACAGAAGCATGCGACACATTCCCCATTAGGATGAAAGAATCCCGAGCAACCTGAGAAGAAGAGAATATTGAAATATCGGTACACACATGACCATTAGCCCCAGTATCAATTCACCAACTAGTAGACTAACTCATTGAAATAATAATAGGTAAATTACCATATCTGGCAGCTCCATCTCCAGAATTGCCAATGGTCGCATTGATAGACTTTTGAGTTATGTCCTTGATTATCCTTTCTTCCTTTGCGGTGTGAACATTTTTTAGCCCAATGTCTAACATCACTGTACACGAAACAAGGTTTATCCTTTGTGTTCATCTTCTTCTTGAAGTTGGTGGTGTATCCGAACTTGTTATTTTTTCCTTTGAACTTGTCATTAGAGGACTATTGCACCACATTTGTGCTAGACTGTCCCTCTCCTCCTTTGGTATGCACATACTTCGCTTGAGCTTTCTCCTCAACATCAAGAGATGTGATCGGACTCTCAACATAGATTTCTTGTATTTTGTGTTTTAGAGCAGTGGTAAAATTTCTCCATAAAGAAGGTAATTTAGCAATAATACCTCCAGCCACAAACTTTTCAGGTAGTTCACACTTAATGAGTTCGAGGTCCTTTACAATGTGCTGAATCTCATGAGCCTGTTCGACTATAGACCAATTATTAACCATTTTGTAGTCATGATACTACTCCATGATATACAGTTCACTACCTGCATATGACTGTAACACCTCGCCACCAAAATTCGCTTACAGCTCAGCCCACTTGTAGGGTGGGTTCGCATACACATAGCACCTCTCTCACATTTTTGTTCTCGCTTTGTGTAAAATGGTTAACCCGGATGTGTTATGTTTGAAGCATGAAGGCTTATAAGATGTCCCCAACCAATCCAAACTACCAAGATGGTATTAAACCCATCACACCGAACCAGTTGGGCCTCACAGGCCAAAACCAGAAAAACTAATGGACCGTTATATTACATTCTCCCCCCCCCCTTTAGGGCTGATGCCCTCGGCAGCTTACCGCGTACACGACAGACAAATATAGGATCTCCTCTCAGTGCATGACCATGCCATGTCCCCTCCACGGGCCGACACGCATGCACTCATGTAGCGAGAGTTGGCTCTGAAAACCATTTGTAACACCCCGCATTTAAAATTTGCTTACAGCTTAGCCCACCTATGTGGTGGGTCCGCGTACACATAGCACCTCTCTTATAATTTCATTCTCGCTTTGTGCAATAGGGTTAACCTGGAGGTGCTATGTTTGGAGCAAGAAGGCTTATAAACTGACCCAAATCTATCTAAACTACTAAGGTGGTACTAAACCCATCACACCAGATCAATTGGGCCTCACGGGCCAAAACCAGAAATACTGAGCCGGGGTATTGTATTGACACACCAAATTTAGTATTTAGTGCATCCCACAGAATGTACGAGATGTCGCCTAGAGGCGGTGGGGGGGGGGGGTGAATAGGCGATTCCTAAAATTTAAAAACTTCAAAGCGGATTAAAATGTCTGGATACTCTGGGTAAGTCCGGAGACTCCGGGTTATACAGACCCGGATACTCCGAGTGGACCCAGATACTCCGGCCTGATCAGGAAATCGAAAAACTAAGAACTTTCAAGCAAACCAAATTTGGTATATGTGTTACCACATGTTCTAATAGATGTCTAAAGACCTATTGATCAACAACATGCAACAAAACACTCACAAGCATGTAGATCGGGGCAAATCGCCCAAAATCAACTAGAATAAGATAATGTGCACAAAGTAAAGGAGACAAGAATTTGTATCCCGAAGTTCGGGCACTATACAAAGAAGTGCCTACATCTCCGTTGAGGAGCTCACAAAGAGTCAGGTCTCTTTCAACCCTTTCGTCACCCAAGCAACCACTAAGATCAAGCTAGGGTTGCTTACTCAAATCGTTGGGGGTAATACAAACTTCCCAGGGCACTCCACAAGCCTAGGTGCTCTCCTAGCGACGTCTAACCGTCTAGGAGCTCAAGGCTCCAAGAGTAAAGAACACAAATCGATGGCTTGGCGATGAACTCAAGTGCTCAAGGTTGGATTTAAGCTCACTAGCTCTTTAATCTCACTCTCCCAACCCAACTCTCCAAAACTTCAAAGATTTAATGCTTTAGAGGAGTTAGGAGGGCTATTCAATGGCTATAAATGAGTTTGTCCATGAGTAGCTCAGCAGCAAATGAAGCAGGAGGTGAGGGGGTATTGGAACTGACCCGAAGTATCTGGTCAACACGGAGACTCTAGGTTGGCACGCCATGCATAGTCATAAGCCTGTTCGGAACCCTACCCGAAGGGTCCGAATGAACACAAAACCCCGGAGTATCCAGGTCAACCCAGAGACCCCGGGTTAAACAATTAGGTGCAAACCGAGACTCTCTGTCGGACAGAAGTTCGAAGACTCCGATCACCTGGAGTATTCGGGTCAACCTGAAAACTCTGGGTTAAAACAAAATACCTATCCTGAGAGCTCGGTTCGGAGCTACCCAGAGACTCCAAACTGCTGTCTAGAATCTGGAGTATCCGGCCTAACCCGGAAACTCCGAGTTCAATCAAGACAGAAATTTTCCCGGTGTCCGTGGATTATTGTGTCTCTCAATTTTTTGTTCTAGAAGGATATCATGAGCACTGAGTGTTAGGACCCCGAACCCGGGTTCCCCTGTGCCTCCTGTATCAGTCCCTGGATCAAGTAGCTGATACACACAGAATTCAGCAGAATGATATCAAATACATACATCGAATAAAAAAAGGTAAAATAAAACCTGAAAAGTGAAAAGATGGTTTGGTGGACAAGGATCCACAGCAGACCAGCCAGGCAGAAGAGCCTATAGCACAGCGGAGCGAAATGACGATGCAACCCAATGCCACAGGCAACATGGGTGCGAACGTGACCTTAGACTTCTTCTCTTTGACTTCATCTGGGTTGAGGCTGATCTCCAACTCAACAATCTGAAAGCAACAAGACTGAGTACGGAAGGTACTTAACAAGTTATACACTACTTCAAGGGGTTGATAGATGCATAATGGATATTTCAAGGATAAGGCTTTACCGCATAGTTTTAAGCGTAAACCAGATTTTATGCAGGTATACAATTATATTCTCCTCATTTAACCTTTGAAATAAATGTAACAAAGCTTTTGAAAATAACTGCATGCATCTTCTGTTGGTACTGAGTATCACCTCAAGTCCCCAACGTATTAGAAGGTAACCTGGTAACAAAGCTGTCAAAAAGGTTTATGAGTAAAATGGTTCAGGCATCTTCTGTTGGTACTGAGTATAACCTCAAGTCCCCAACGCATTAGAAGGTGAACTGATAGCAAAGCTGTCGAAACAGTTTTAAAACCAGAACCAGGGTAACAAGTTATAACTGGGGGTTTTCGGTCCTGGGAGGGGCTATACCTCACTCCGCAGTCCCTTTTATCACAATTGGTGCACCTCTAGTACCACACAGCTTCTGGCAGATCGAGCCTGGAACCTCATCACACGGACATCTTTTCCACACACTCACTCATCAAGACACGCACCCAGAGTCTATTCAAGCGTGACCATGCCTTCGCATGTCCATGACAGTGGACACGGCTATTCAAATAGATTTACACTCTGCAGAGGCTCTACAACTTTACCCACGCGATATACTCAGCCTCCAACCATTGCAAGCGGAGGAGCGAATCATACGGAGACTCTCCAAACACCTTTCTGTCGGTCTTTTCTATGAGGCACGCCAAGTCCCAGAGCTGCATGTTCCGAAGGCCATCATCCCTTTTTAAGCCTAAGCCGATCCATGAAACCTCCAAACAGCGAGACAGATGGACCCTTGGCTGCTCGTTGCTCTCAGCCTCCTGGTATGATGCCCAACTCAGTCCAGTGAAAGAAGGTCAAGTCTTGCCCATACTAGATGCATGGTTGCACGGGGGTGGCTAAGCATGACGGCGCAAGACTCGGTCCTTAAACGGCCAGGCTGGGCATCTTCATGGGCAATGAATACCATCATGTAACTCAAGCCACCAAGAGCATTCTCCCCGACGGACCACTCTACCTACCCGTGCCAAAATAGTTTTCACCTATTTTTACACATCACCCTCCATATCCCACATGACATCAAGGATTTCACAACCATCAAGGAACTCACAACCGTCAAGGATTCATGGTATATGAGTTGTCATTGATAACAGTAAATCTTGTCTCCGAGGAGAGATGTTTTAAAAGCGACATCTCCGAGGAGACGTGTTCAATCCTGAGCATGCTAGAAATCAATGTGTCGTTTGACGTTAATATAGATAACGACAGGTAATTCTATGGTGATATGTATTCTGGATGATAATATTCAAGACCTGGCATGTGTTTGATATGATTAACTATTGTAAGTAGTTTGTAAAAGTGTAATACATAGCACATGCGATAATAAGTTTGGTTTTAGTTGATCATGTATATTATTTGAAAACATATATTTAATATGATCAAGGAGATAGGACTTTCCTTCCTGAAGGTTCAATTCACGATTGGTCTTGTCGCTTGAGTCATCCGGGGTTCTTCTTCATCGTTGGACCTTGCCTTCAGTTCCTTCCTCACGCTCTTGCTTAGAACCATGACTTCGAGCCTACGCAGATTAATGACAAAAAGTGCACAATGACTAAGCAAATGAACACCAGAATAAAACCAAAAAATACCATAGCGGAAGAAGAATGACTGAGGGAAAACGACGAAAGCTAAACATAACGAAAAGACGATCGGCAACTCTAAGCAATACGAAGCTAATACATAGAGAATAATGGGATAATCTAGTAAAGCTAGGTTAAGCTGTTAACTTAGTTCTTTTATCAACTTAAGAGAAAACCTAAATAAATCACGATTATCTAGGTGAACGTTTATTAGTTTAATTGCCGAAAGACGACATTAGAGTTTCTACATGTAAGTGAGTGCATGCGTACTGACATAAACATATGTGTGATACTTACGTTTATATGTATGTGAGCATGTATACATATATACGTAAGTATAACTCTAGGTGATTAAAACTATAAGTGCTTAAGTGTCAGATTAAACATTCTAATCTATAGCACTAAATATGGTTATTTAGCAACTAATCTTAATCACCTAGTGTTGTTTAATTTCCATACCTATTTAGTTGTATACTATAGCTATGTTAAAAGCATACATGTAATTAATTAATTAAGTTAATCTATTCTTTGAATCTAATTAATTAATTAATTAATTACTAAAAGAGTATTCAATTAATTAATTACCAATGTTAAATTATTCGATCATATTCTATTAACATGTATTTATTTATTTAACCGCTACACTAGTTAATTTATCATTAAGTATACTAAGATTAATCCTATAGCTCAACGTATGAAATAACGATCCACTCCAATTAAAATAAAAGCAATCTTTAGTTTATTCTAATTAACAAAAGGACTAATCTAAGATTAAGCTAGGTTATCACATGCGACAATACTATGACCATAACTAAACATAATTATCGAATTATTTAACTTCAACTTTATTTACTAAAGACAACATCTAATTCTAGGTTAAACACGATGTCACGAATTAAATACCGGATGAGAAAATAAACGAACTCCAAAACTTACAATATTTGGCCGAAAGATAGATTATGATTTTAGAGGAATACCAGCGAAAGAATCGCTGAAATCTGAGTTGAAACGGAGGAGTTACAGATATAAGAGGATTTGCCGAAAGGATAATTCCTGGAAATTAAAAAGGACCACTGTTCTATAGACTTGTTTCACGAGATTGATGAACCAGAGGAAGTTTGTGTGGGTGGTTCATGGTGCATCGGAGGCTAATGGACTCGGTCCATGTATCAGTGGACTTGGTGGACCGATGCCGGCTTGGGTGGCTGGTCCATGGTGGACCGGCTCGGGTGGACCAGCCCGTGGGTCCACTCGCCAGATGGAGATAAGGGCGGCCGGCTGGGGATTTCTCCCGTGCGTATGTGGAATTCGGAGAGAGAGATGGCGACAGCAGAAAGGGGTTGGAGGGAGAGGAGGAGCTGGAGGAAGAGCTTGGTGGCGGGGATTCTCGGCCGATGCGAAAGAGGAAGGAGGCTCGCTGGCGGAGGGACAACGTGCACGGTGGCAGCGCGTGCGGCGGCGCGGCGCAGCCTGAGGCGGCACGGTGAGCATAGACTAAGCAGGGAGATGGCCAGAAGGATTGAGGGAGCCGGTCGAAGAAGATGGAGGTGACGCCGGAGGGAGGAGAGGAAGGGGTGACTGGCCGCGGGCGAGTGGCGGTACGGGGGACGGCGGCTTGAGGCGTGACGAGCACGGTGGCATAGGTGGACGGCGCACAAGGGATGGCGGCATGAGCCAGTGGCTCGGTGATAGGCACGCGGCGGTGACAAGCTGTGGCGTGGCGCACGAGGATGCGCGGTGGTAGACGTACACGCGCAGGCGGTGCATGACGGAAGGGCGCGGCATGGCTATGCAATGGGATGGCGCGGCGCGGTGCGCACTACGACGATAGCACGGTGTGAGCGCGGCTAAGCGGCTGCGATGGGGAAAGGGAAGAGGAGGGGGGGGTGGTGCTCACCAGGAGCACTGTACGGTGCATCGACAGCTGGACGTGGCGGCGTGGTGTGAGCGGCATGACGCCGTAGCGGGCTTGGTTAGGCGGGGCGGTGCACTGGCTGGACGTGGCTAAATGGCCGAGACGGTGCAAAGGAGACGGTGCAGCACAGCGCGGCATGACTGTGCGTAGTGGCAGTGTGCTCAGCGGTAGCACGCGCGGCGATGGCTGGGATAGAAAGGCGTGATGGAGGCTCGGCAACGACAGTGCTTGGTGTGGATGCCTGTGTGTATGTATGCTTGTGTGTGAGAGAGGAAAAGCAGAGGAGCTACTACTATATATGCTTGATGTGCTTGCAGGTGAAGGAAGGGAGAGCAGAGTGGAGCAGAGGGGAGGGCTGCTGCTCAGTTTTGAAGAAGAAAGGAGTATGGTAGGGGTGTCGATCTTTTGCACGTGGAGAGAGAGAGAGAAGACAAATTTGTCTTTGCCACTCTGGTGAAAGATCGGAGAGGGAAGTGATGGCCGGTGGAAATATCAGAGGAGAGGCATGGGTGCAGTGTGTTAACGGAGGAGAAGGTGGCGGCGGTGTGGCTTGACCGGTGCAGATGAACAGAGAGAGTGAGATTGAGAGAGAACAGAGGGTGGGGATGGGCATGAGAAAGAATAGAGAGAAGGAGAGATGAGAGAGAATGTGAGATATTTGTGATTACATTCAAATAGAAGTATTTAAATTTAAGATTTGGATTTGAGATTGATTCAAAAATAATATTTGAGTTGGATTGGAAGATCAATTTTCTCGGATTGATTTGGATTAGAAAATTTCCGAAAGGAGCTAGAACAGATTCGAATTGAGAAGCATTCAATTCGAATCGCCATGAAAAGAACTATAAGAACCAATAAACCAAAATGCATATGATCAATTCATTACAACGATTAATTTAGAAACTAACTTGGTGCTTTCTGGAATACTTAGCCAGAATAATATATTTGAATACACACATACAAGTATATACATATTCAAATATATATTTCCTTAATTTTATACTGGTTTAATAATTAGAAAAAGTTTTAATTTAGGGCAAATTTTGCTATATTTTTATATGGTAGAACTTAGGGTGTTACACTGAGACACCAAGAATGTTAGGATTTTAGCGGAAGTATCACCAAGATCATCAAGCCAAGCATAAGATCAACACACAAGACACGATATTTTTAACGAGGTTCGGCCAAGTTGTCTACATTCTCGGGGCATAACTACGGGCGCTCCTTCCTAACTGTTTTTGTCTTGTCATTGGTTACAACGGTGGTGCCTTCTATTTAAAGGCCCGGAATTAAGAGTTTGACTACAACTCTAATCCTAGTCCCACCCAATTACAACTCAAGTCTATCTGTAACCTACCATACACATATTCGACACATATTCCAACAAACTCCACCTTGACAAATATGCACGCCAACTTGAGTCTGCCATGTGTGAACCTCCGTGTACCTAGACTTGAGCCGTCTATCTCTGATGCTCATCTTGAACAGTCCGACGAGGATGCCTCGCCGCTAGGAACGTATTCCACAAAATTTGCAGCTCCCACCTTCATGACTTCACCTTTCAACTTGTATTGATGACCTCCCATCTTCTTACCTATCATCATAGTCTTGCCATCCTGCATCACATTCAAGGTCTTCTTATTTGACATCACCTGATATAGCTAACCTTCTCCATGCAAAAATCCAAGCGATATTAGATTCTTCCTAAGTCCTGGCACATGCCGCACACCCTCAAGTAGCAGTTCTTGTCCATCATACATCTTCAGTTTGATATTGCTGACTCCCATAACACGGTAACCCGTGTCATCTCCCAAACAAGCAAGACCAAAATAACCTTCAGAGTATGAAGAGAACCACTCCTTGTTTGATGTTGCATGATATGAACTCACCGAATCTAACAGCCACGCTTCAACACAAGAAGATCACCATCGCTATCCGAGTCATCTTTCTTGGAAACCACAATATTTGCCATGCCCTTCTTCAGTTTTGGACAATCTTTCCTTACATGTCCCCAATCCTTGCATTTATAGCACTGTGGCTCCTTCTTCTTCTTTTTTTTTGTTAGTCTCCCTGCCTCGATCACCTTTGACGAAAAAAGCATCTCCAGATGAACTCTCACTAGCATTGTTCTTCCTCCTTTGTTCATGAGCAAACAACGCCGCAAGAATATCATCCACTTTGACTGCCTCTTTACCATATGTCAGTGTTGTGACCAAGTGCTCATAAGACCTGTAAGTAACACAGAAGAATAATCGCTTTGTCTTCATCATCAATTGTCACCTCCGCCTTCATAAGATCAGCGACAACTTGATTAAAGACGTTTACGTGCTCAGCAAGATCTGACCCCTCTTGCATCTTCAGCCCATACAGTTTTTGCTTCAGATACAGCTTCCGAGTCAATGTCTTGGACATGAATTGATCATCTAATTTATCCCAAATCTTATTAGGTGATGTTTCATCCATGACATGGTACATGATGTGATCAGAGAGACACAACCTTATTGTTGCCGCCGCTTGTGCTTGCATCTCTTCCCACTTGTCATCATCTACCGTCACTGGCTTCTTGTCGCTAAGAGCCTTTAGGATCCCCTGTTGCACCAACAAGTCCTTGACCCTTGTCTGCCAAAGCCCGAAGTTGCCAGTCCCGACAAATCTCATCACCTCGAATTTGGACGCCATCGATGCCATTTGCCTGTTGCCGCAGACCGCCGAATTCCGCTCACGTGTACCTCACGTGTGTTGAACGCACCTCCGCACGCTTGTACCTGCGCCCCGCGTGGACGCACCGCCACGCACACGCCGAACCAAGCGTACGCCCGCCTCGTACACCACTCATGCACGATCCACCGCTCTCAAGCCCCGTCGACTGCCACGCTGCTTGCACACGACCAAGCTGACCCGCTCGATCGCCGCCCGCTGTTCGCCGTCAACCGCCACAAACAACGGTTCACGAACAGTCTGATTGCAATTTTCGCAATCTCGTGGACTTCCTTCTGTGGTTGCCTTGCGTTTTTGCTATTGTTGAGTGCACACCTCTGCTATTTATTTACCTGACCACATCGGTACAGAAGACCAACTCGGTTTCAATACGTTGCATGCGCACGACAGTCAAATCCAACCCGAACTCGATCTCCAGATCGGCCACGTCCGTGAGCCAACCGACGTCCGTCTGTCATCATTGACTATCCCCAGCAGCCCGCAAGACTTTCCCACGCGTAACCGAACCGGATAACACTAGCCATGCACCACCGAGCCTATGCCTTGATAGATAAAAAAGGGACAGCCGCACGTTCTCACATGCAACATCTGCATGCATGCATGTCCACCTGGGCCCGTGATACCCTCTCACATGCAAATCCAATGCATAAATATGCATGCATGTCCACCTGGGGCCCCGTGAAACCCTCTCACATGCAAATCCATCTACTCCAATTTTTTTATTCTCTCTCACGCATGCACGCATGCATGAACCAGTAGTCACTTTTTTTTATTCTCTCTCACATGTGACATGGCTCCCAGCATGCAAGATTCTGGCCCCAGCACTTGAATTACCATGCCATGCACATCTGACCGCATGCAAAACATGGGACCCACCTCTCCACATGCAGCACATGAACCTCCACCTGTTCGCATTAACTCCTGTCTCCTGCGTGCCTTGGACTACCGCCTGCATCAGCGCCAACAGCCTTCCACCGCTTGTAGTCGAGCCAATACCAAGCCTCCGAGTACCAACTGCACCGCATGACTTGTCCACCGATCTAGAAGCACGCCTCATCACAGGAGCATGCGCCCGAAGACCTACCGTCCAGCAGCATCATCGAGACTGTCACCACTCCGGACTGAACCGAGTGCGACTTTCACGCTCCGCACGTGTCCCGTGCACCAGGGTCTCCTCTACCATGTTGAGCAGGTCTCCTCGGCTTATGCGCCAGCAGACCAAAACCCACACCAACATGTTAGTTGACGCAGCCAACATGCCAAGTTGCCGACGATAGCGTGCATTGTGACCGAGACTTCCACCGCGCGACGCAACTCCTGAACTCTTTCACAACTTCTGAAGTCCACCATGGCTTTCACCATCGTTGTTGCTGCTCCACCTTGAGCAAACAACAGTTGCTCCGATCTGGATTGAACGCCCGTCAATCAGACCGTGAGTCGAAGCCGTCGCCTTGTCCGCGACGTCTTCCAGCCGCACCATCGAACCTGGCCGTCACGTCTGACCGACCCCTATCGAATAGCAGCCACCGGCCGCCATCAACCCGATCTCCACGTCTAGACAGATCCCCGTTGATGCAGCCCATCGGATGGTTCAAGCCGCCGCGCTCGAAGTGTCCGAATCCACCGACCGAATCGTCGATCGCTGCCATGCTCCACCTTGCGCCATCCTTCCCCGGACCCGTGCAAGCCTTGCGCGGTGTGTAACATATCCTCATGCCTTCCCTTGATCTTTCTTCATGGCTCTGGTACCACTTGTTAGGATTTTAGCGGAAGTATCACCAAGATCATCAAGCCAAGCACAAGATCAACACACAAGACACGATATTTATAACGAGGTTCGGCCAAGTTGCCTACATCCTCGGGGCATGACTACGGGCGCTCCTTCCCAACTGTTTTTGTCTTGTCATTGGTTACAACGGTGGTACCTTCTATTTAAAGGCCTGGAATTAAGAGTTCAACTACAACTCTAATCCTAGTCCCACCCAATTACAACTCAAGTCTATCTGTAACCTACCATGTACACATATTCGACACATATTCCAACAAAGAAAATGATCTATACACGTCCCTCTTGATAGAACGGCATTCCTAAATTCAAATTCCAAAATAAAACGAATTAAAACCTATTGTGTAACTACATGCCGCTTCTCTTTTCTTTTGAGGGATATTATCTGTTGGGGGTTGTTGTTAAAGACCCCCGACAGTCCCTTGGCTCATCTAGCCCATGCCCATGGGCCCATGCCTCCCGAAGGCTGCTTTCTAATTTCTAGGCTTCTGAGTAACCACCTGCCGGAGCCATGACTCCCGAAGCCTCAATCTCCCAGAGCCATGCCTCTTGAAGCCTCTGTCTCTCGGAGCCATGCCTCCCAAAGGCTCCATCTCTCGAAGCCATACCTCCCGAAGCCTTATCTCCCGGAGCCACGCCTCCCCCTGGAGCCCCCGTATCCAGGGCTCGGGTAGGCTTCCCAAACGTTATGGAGTAAGCCATCGGGCCTCAAGAAAGATCTGCCAGGAGAGGAACACCGGTCATCTTTTGCCTACAAGGAAGTGATCGGCATTAATTACCTACGCTAGTGGGCACCGTCCCGACACCCCAGTACAATGGAGGTTATCCTGACATCCCTGACATCACGGCGCCGGGCCGCAATTGGTGACCAGCTCACCCTTCTGGGTACAGGCACCGCAATAGTTACCATGGTAGTTATTTATCTTCTATGTAGGATAAAAAGTAGTTATCCAGGATAAGGCCATGTAACTCGGCCAGGTCCTGGATATTTTGCACATAGAGGTAACTTGTACGTTAAGCTGCGCCCAACCCTATAAATAAGGGGCCATGGTCATCTGAGCAAGGGGGCACGCTCAACACAGCACGAAGGAGCAATGATAAGCATTGATGCATATGACAGGATATATCACAAAAATAAAGAGAGAAACAAACATTACATCAAGCATCTCATATCATCATACTAACATAAATAAAGACTTACAAATATTAAAGCTCAACTACTAGCACACCACCACAATGTCACAAAATATTACATAGGTCTTACATGTCCAACGGAAATGGTAAAGATTGAAATACATAAGAGAGAAGACACACTGCCCAGAAAGAACAGAACAGAATAGTAGAATAGATTAGGCATTCTCTCCCCCTTTGGCATCAAGCACAAAAAAAGGAAAGAGAAGCAAAGATGAAGAACTACTCGCTATCTGCCGCAAATTCCTCATCTTCATCACCATCGTCTCCGTTGTTATCATCATCATCAGGAGAGTTAACCTCGGCTCCTGCTATGTCCTCCTCCTCAGTCTCCTCATCATCAACTTCTTGGGTATGTGAAGTCCCAGTAGCAGCTTAACATTTCTTGGGCATGTGAAGTCCCAACAGCAGCTTGAGCATCGTCATACCAAGCCAATAGATTGTCAAAGGTCTCGGGCTTGCTCTCCACTTGCCTCCGAGGAAGAGGTTAGCAAGGGGGCTGAATCCCCAAATGAGCATGAATGGCCTTTTGTCCTCTATCTTCCTCAACCTTACATTAGTATTATCTTTGTATTCCTTGATCTTTGTGGCATTATGAGTGCAAATTTTGAATATAGCCTTGAGAGCCCTTTTGATAAAGGAAGGAGAGCCACGTGAGGAAGATCGACGCTTCGGAGCCGCCCTTCGGGCACTTGGAGCCTCAGGTGGAGGACAAGGTGGAGGTGTATAGAATTTTGTGCTTACCAACCTCATTCTATAGGGCTCATGCTTCACTTCTTCGAAAAAGTTTTTCTTGGTGACCTTTTCAAGCATGTACATAATGTATGGCGCATAGGCACAACTTCGAGTAGGAGAGTGTGATGCAGTATGAATCTCTTCCCATATGAAATCCACCACACTAAAAGGAGCAGCCTCATTTGACATCCTAGCTAGGAGGTTTTTGAGATACCTTGTACCGCTCTTTGGAGCCAACGTGAGATGGAACAAGGAGTTGATATATTTGTAGAAAGGTCTCATTCCCGTAACCGTGCCATAAGTCACCTTTTCATGATCCTCATACATAAATTCCATGTCATCGGAGGAGAGTTGAGTCTCATTGTGAATTTTGGTCTTTTGCGTATCACGGACATCAAATCCAAATACATGAGCAAAAACCTGATATGTAATTTTATATTGCACTCCCTCAATCATCCAGAACATGGTTTGATTTTCCTCATGATCATAGCAAAGTGTTGCATAGAATTGGGTGATCACCTCCTCACTCCAATCACATTTTAAACACATGAGGTTTTTTATTCTTTTCTCTTTGCAAGCTGCAATAACTTCATTAAAAATCGAATCATTCTTCCTTTGCATATATAATCCCAATCAATCCATTGCATTGGAGTTATTGGCTTCTTCTTAGTGAGAATCACTGTTTCATAAAAATCAGCTTGAAAATCACTCCAAAATTGATGATCAGCCACATTTTTCACATACTCAAATGCATTTTCATATCTTTCCGTTTTCACCTTGCTTGCCTTCTTCATATAGTTTACGACTTGTTTAGGCGTATCCATTGTTGTATGTACCCGGAGAGGCCTGTGAAGCTTCAAGGGACCCATAATTGGATTTTCCTCTTCCTCAATTTCTTCTTGACTATGAGTACTTGAGTCGGAGGCCATGGCTTTTCCCTTGCCTCTATCTCCCATTGTTCCTCTTCCTCTTCCCCGAGACGCCAAAACATCACCACAAGGTACATTTGTGGTTTGGGCCACCTCATCAATTCGAATGCCACCAGCTTAGGTTACCCTTACTTTCCTAACAACCTTGCGAACTCGCCTCGGTCTACCACCATTGCCACTATCATTGCCACCAGATTCAGTAGTCTGCGGAGGCAAATCTCTTTGAGCATGCGGATCAAAACAAGTTTTCGTCCTTCTTTGATAGGTTTGAGAATCAAACTTGTCATGACCCATCTTGATATTCCCTGAGATATACATGAACAGAACGCTTGAGATTCAAGAAGAATTGCACAAGATTTGAACTGATAAACAATTCCCAAACGAACAAGTTGCACAAGATTTGAACTGATAAACAATTCCCAAATGATACTCCGGGTAGCCCGACTCCGAGAGTAAGAATATGGGATTTAGTGATTTGTCCAATGCATTGCAAAACCCTTGAAGTAAGTGGTTCTAGGATGGATAAGGAGTATTTCTTCCAGAGGGATTCAACTCTAGATAAAGATATTGAGAGATTGGGTAGAATGTTCTTGAGGAGTACCTTTAGGTCACACAACGCTCGGAGAGTTAATCCGGAGGGAGGGTCGGAGAATCCGACCTAGAAATGAAGGTGATTTGATGAAGAACTCGCCAAATCCATAGTGGAGTCTTGAAATTGCCGGAGGGGGCTTCTCCACGGTGAGAGGGTTGAAAGAGGAGTTGAAAGAATGAGGTGAAGGTGTAACTTCTCGGGAAGATATAGAATCCTGGATGACCCGGAGAGGAACCTGGACCCTCCGGGTGAGTGACAGAATTCTGAGTATCCGGGTTAGCCTGGAGACTCTGGGTTCTATCAACCTGACAGATGTGGCCAGAGAGTTGAGAACCTCCAGAATCTGGATACTCCAGGCTAGGTCGAACTATCTAGGTTCTGTAGCTGACAGAATAAAATTTGAGCTTAGATTTGATGAGGATTTCAGAGAGATCGGATAGTTGGACATATGAGACACTTTTACCACTTGTTATCAGCCAGCTAACAATAATACATAACTATGACCACAAGTAGAAAATTATGATCAAAAGATCAAGAACCAAATATTTAGAAAATAGCACACAAAAGACATTTTTGCAAACTCCTAGCTATAAAAGCTATAAAGCTAAAACAAACAATTGTATGCAACATATCAAGCCACGTTGCGAGAATCTAGGATATTTAGCTCACTTCTCAACTCGCAAAACCTTTGCTCATCTAGTGGCTTGGTGAGGATATCTGCTAGTTGTCTTTCGGTTCTCACATGGCGAATATCGATATCCCCTTTTGTTGAATGATCTCTCAAGAATGATGTCGTATGTCTATATGTTTGGTTCTTGAGTGTTGCACGGGATTATTTGCTATTTTGATGGCACTCTCATTGTCACACAAAGTGGGACTTTGGTCATGTTGTAGCCATAATCTCTCAAGGTTTGTCTCATTCAAAGAAGTTGAGCACAACAAGCACCCGCGACAACATACTCAGCTTCGGCGGTGTAAAGGGCTATGGAATTTTGTTTCTTAGATGACCAAGACACCAAGGACCTACCCAAGAATTGGCAAGTCCCTGATGTGCCCTTCCTATCCACTTTGCAATCGGCATAATCGGGATCCGAATAGCCGATGAGTTCAAAGGATGAACCCTTGGGATACCATAAGCAAGGTATAGGGTATGACCAAATATCTAAGAATTCTCTTACCGACCACTAAATGGCACTTTTTGGAGTGGCTTGAAATCTTGCACACATGCACACACTAAGCATAATATTAGGCCTAGATGCATAAAGCTAAAGCAAAGATCATATCATGGAGCGATATACCTTTTGATCCATGGCCTTCCCTTCTTCGTTGAGGTCAAGATGTCCATTGGCTTGCATGTGAGTCTTGATAGGCTTCGCTCTCCATGTTAAACTTCTTGCGCATATCTTTGATGTACTTGGTTTGACATATGAAGATCCCTTTCTTGAGTTGTTTGATTTGAAGTCCTAGAAAGAACTTCAACTCGCCCATCATTGACATTTCAAATCTCTTAGTCATGATCCTACTAAACTCTTCACAAAACATTTTGTTAATAGAACCAAATATAATGTCATCGACATATATTTGGCAAAAAAGTAAATCATGATCAACACTTTTAGTGAAAAGAGTAGAATCGACTTTGCCTATTTCAAAGTCTTTCTTGATAAGAAAATTCCTAAGACATTCATACCATACTCTAGGTGCTTGCTTAAGCCCATAGAGCGTCTTATGGAGTTTATACACATGATGAGGATACTTAGGATCTTCAAATCCGGGTGGTTGCTCCACATAAACTAATTCAGAGATTGGTCCATTAAAAAAAGTGTTCTTCACATCCATTTGATATAGCTTGAAATCATGGTGAGTAGCATAGGCAAATAATATTCGAATAGACTCAAGCCTAACTATAGGAGCATAGGTTTCACCAAAGTCGAAACATTAGATTTGTGTGAAGTCTTGAGCAACCAACCTTACCTTGTTCCTTGTCATGATCCCATTCTCATCTTGCTTATTGCGGAAGACCCATTTGGTGCCAATCACGTTTTGATTGGGTCTTTCTACCAATGATCATACTTCATTTCTCTTGAAGTTATTGAGCTCTTCTTGCATGGCCATCACCCAATCTAGATCTCCAAGTGCATCATCTGCCTTCATAGGCTCCAAAGGGAAGACAAAAGAGTAATATTTATAAAAATTTGCAATTTCTAGAATGAGTGGTTACTCCCTTTTGTATATCAACAAGTATGTTGTCGACAGGGTGATCTCTTTGGATACTTTGATG
This sequence comes from Phragmites australis, assembly GCF_958298935.1. NCBI lineage: Eukaryota > Viridiplantae > Streptophyta > Magnoliopsida > Poales > Poaceae > Phragmites > Phragmites australis. The sequence goes on along the minus strand of NC_084936.1, from coordinate 11,046,008 downwards.
AACTCTTGAGTGTGGCACTTGGGATTGGGGTTGAATGTCTTCCACTTCATTATCATCGAGGAATTTGTTGGAGTTATCATGAGCTTGGTCTTGATCTTGAGTTGATGTAGATGGCTCCACTTGAGTTAATGAAGATGGATGAGCTTGATCATTATTGGCCATTTGTAGTTCTTGGGATTCTTGAGGCTTAATTTCACCTATTGCCATCTTCTTTACCGCCTCGCTTGGAATTTCTTCATCTCCTAAAACATTGGAATCAACTTGTTTCACTTGGGAGCCATTAGATTCATCAAATGTCATGTCACGCACAATTTTAACATGGTGGTTTTGTTGAAAACATGGTAGATGTAGGCATTTGATCCATAACAAAGCAAGAAATCTTCATATACTTTAGGAGCAAATTTAGAACTTCTTACTTTCTTATTTAAAATAAAGCATTTACTACCAAAAACTCTAAAGTATGAAACATTAGGCTTGTTACTGGTTAAAAGCTCATAGGCGGTCTTCTTCAAGATCTTGTGGAGATACAATCGGTTGATGGTATGACATACGGTGTTGACGGCCTCCGCCCAAAATTGATCCAAAATCTTGTATTCATCAAGCATTGTCCTTGCTGACTCTATGAGAGTCCTATTATTTCTCTCGATAATCCCATTTTATTGAGGGGAGTAAGGTGCTGAGAACTCATGCTTGATCCCTTCTTCATCAAGGAATTCTTCAACTTGTGTATTCTTGAATCCGCTTCCATTGTCACTTCTCACCCTCTTGATCTTCACATCAAATTCGTTTTGAGCTCTTCCCACAAATTTCTTGAGTATGGCTTGTGTTTTACTTTTGTCATGCAAAAAGAATATCCAAGTGAAACGAGAATAGTCATCAACAATAACCAAACCATATTTGTTACCGCCAATGCTCATGTAGGTAATTAGTCCGAATAAGTCCATACAAAGGAGTTCCAATGGCCTTGTGGTCGTCATCATATTCTTGGAGGGGTGAGGAGCTCCAATTTGCTTTCCTGCTTGAGATGCACTATAAATTCTATCTTTCTCAAAAGAAACATTTGTTAGTGCAAGGATGTGCTCTCCCTTTAGAAGTTTAGACAAATTCCTTATGCCAATATGGGCTAGTGAGCGATGCCATAGCCAACCCATGCTAGACTTAGCAATCAAGCAAGTTTTAGGTCTCACTTCATCTATTGAAAAATCAACAACATAAAGTTTACCTTTCAACTTACCGGTGAAGGCTATTGAGACGTCATCCCTTTTAGAGACGGTCACACCCTCATTAGTAAAAAGACAATTGTAGCCTATCTCACAAAGTTGTAATACGGATAACAAATAATAACTAAGAGATTTAACTAACAAGACATTTGAGATAGAATTATCATTAAAAATAGTAATTTTACTTAAGCCAACTACCTCTCCTTTCCCATCATCACCAAAAATGATATTTTCATGAGATCCTTCATTTTCTTCAAATGATGAGAACATCTCCTTCTCTCCGGTCATAGGATTTGTGCATCCACTGTCTAGCACCCAACTCGATCCATCAGAGGAGTATGCCTACAAAACAATTTTAAGCCTTTGTTTTAGGTACCCAAATTTATTTGGGTCCTTTCATGTTAGTCACAAGCACTTTTGGTACCCACACATTCCATTTCATAACTCTATCTTTTGTGCGGGATCCAACATATAGAGCAACCACTTTACCACGGTGGTCCTCTTAAGCACATAAGATGCATAAAATCTGGATTGAGGTGCATGGCATTTGGATTGTTTGGCTTATGTGGTGATACCATTTTGCTTGCCTCCTTTGATGAACATAAGGCACTCCTTGCCATTGATCACCACACGCTCACTTGGCTTGCTTGTATACATATCAAATTCAAGACCTCTCTTTTGCCTATTGTCCTTGGTCTCAATTATCTTGTATAGTGCATATTTGGATTTGTACATCTTGATGCACCCATACTTAATCAAGACGTTTAGCCTCTTATTTTCCTTTTACAATGCTTGCAAAGATTGAACATTAGTAACACAAGCATTTATATCAATATTATAACAACGAGAGTAACTATTACTAGTGGAAGCACTAGAGAGCAAGGTTGCATCATTAGAGGTGGGAGAGCATTCTTAAGAGCATCAAATTGCACTTTAAGAGTTTTATGAGATTCATCTAAACATTTGAAATTCTCTTGAAGTGTAACAATCCTACTCTCAAGACTAGCAACAGATTCATTGGCTAAGCTAAGTTGCTTGGTCACCTCCTCAACCTTCTCCCTCTCTTTAGCACGAAGCTCCTCGAGTTCAAGGTTTCTCTTCTTTTCAAGGATGAGCAAGTCCTCTTGCTTCTCAAGGATCTTCTCTTAATTCTCTATTGTTTCCATTAGTTCTTTTATTTTAGACATGGCATTTTTTCTAAGACCTTTAAGCATGCTTTTACAATCACTATCACTATCACTATCTAGGAGCTTGGATTGTGATTTTACCATGCGTCCTTTTGCCATAAGACACTTGGGAGTGTCGTCATCACTATCACTTGAGCTTGATTCTACAACTTGCTTGCCTTGAATGCGACTTTTTTGTTCTTGGAGGTGGAGCTTTGCTTGACAAGATTTTTGACTTTATTTGTTTCCTCCTCCATAAGCTCATGAGCAAGAATCCTCCCAAGTACATCACTTGGTGTGAGCCTCTTGTAATCCCTTCTCTCTCCGATGAGTGTGACCAAGGTGGGGTTCCTTGGTGCAAATGCTCTAAGCAATCTTCTCACCACCTTGTGATCATCAAGCTCTTCACTTTCAAGCCCTCTAATTTTGTTCACTAGCACCATCATCCAGTCATACATGGCTCGGGGGTTTTCATCATCCTCCATAACAAATCTTCCCAATTTACCTTCAAGCAACTCAATCTTTGATTCCCTCACACTTGTGGTGCCTTCATGTGTGACTTTAAGTGTGTCCCATATCATTTTGGCCTCCACAAGCCCATCAACCTTGTTGAACTCCTCGAGGCTTAAGGCGCCAAGTAGCACACTTGTAGCTTGTGCATTGCGGTGTAGGTTTTGCTCTTGATCAAAGGTGAGCTCATTGTTTTCGTCCGGCAACTCAAAACATGTGTTAACAATCTTCCAAATACTTGGATGAAGAGATATTAGATACAATTTTATTTTGTAACTCCAAGCGGCATAATGTGTACCATCAAAATATGGCGCACGTCCGGAAGGCACAGAAATATAAGAATTTGAAGCATTTAATTTTTCATAATTGAATTCAATTGCAGCTCCCTTGCCTTTACCATTACCCGATGTTGAAATATCATCCTTCGGACTTTTCGGGCTTCCCACACATTTCTCCTCGGATGACGATATCTTCAAATCCTTCAAGCGGTGAAGCCTTGTAAAAGGTTAGGCTCTGATACCAATTGAATGTACGAATGTCGCCTAGAGGGGGGTGAATAGGCGATTCCTGAAATTTAAAAACTTCAAAGCGGATTAAAATGTTCGGATACTCTGGGTAAGTACGGAGACTCCGGGTTGTACAAACCCGGATACTCTGGCCTGATCAGGAAATCAAAAAACTAAGAACTTTTAAGAAAACCAAATTTGGTCTATGAGTTACCACATGTTCTAATAGATGTTTAAAGACATATTGATCAACAAACTGCAACAAAACACTCTCAAACAAGTATATCGGGGCAAATAACCCAAAATCAACTAGAACAAGATAATGTGCACAAAGTAAAGGAGACAAGAATTTGTATCCTGAAGTTTGGCCACTATACAAAGAAGTCCCTACGTCTCCATTGAGAAGCTCACAAAGAGCTGGGTCTCTTTCAACCCTTTCCTCACCCAAGCGACCACCAAGATCAAGTTAGGGTTGCTTACTCAAATCGTTGAGGGCAATATAAACTTCTCGGAGCACCCCACAATTAGGTGCAAACCGAGACTCTCTGCTGGAGAGAAATCTGGAGACTCCGATCACCCGAAGTATTCGGGCCAACCCGAAAACTTTGGGTTAAAACAAAATACCTATCCCGAGAGCTCGGCTCGGAGATCCACCCGGAGACTCCGAGCTGCTGCCTAAAATCTGGAGTATCTAGCCTAACCCGGAGACTCCAAGTTCAATCAAGATAGAAATTTTCCCGGTGTCTGTGGATTATTGTGTCTCTCAATTTTTTGTTCTAAAAGGATATCATGAGCACTGAGACACCAACAAAACTTTCAATATGCGTCCCTCTTGATAGAACGGCATTTCTAAACTCAAATTTAAAAATAAAGCGAATTAAAACCTATTGAGTAACTACATGCCGCTTCTCTTTTCTTTCGGGGATATCATTGTCGTTTAATTTCTCCATCGGGACTAAAACATGTACATAACCTCAATAAACACGTTAGTCCCATAATCGTTTGTCATAAATTAGCCAAAACCCATATAGGGGGCCTAGATGCATTTTCACTCACAACTCTTCTGCATCCTTTATGTGCATATACACATCACATAGACGATTCACACATGCTTTTGTATGATACTCCTAATTGCGTATGACTTTTGTGGTGGTGTCTTGTAGATATGTATAGAGAAAATCGTGCAGTTAAGATGTGCCACGATTGGATTTATTTGCCCATGCAATAAAAGAATAAAACTACAAAACAACTATTCTTGCATGTGTCATGTGCCTGCGCCGTTCGCCCACACCCTTTGCCCCAGCCCCGGCTCGGCGAAGTGAGCGAGCACGCACATGTGTTCTCCCAGTCCTGTCATCCATACATGCTAAGTAGGTGAATGAGACAACTCCTTTTAAGTTGGTCTCTCTCGACCTCCACTGGTAAGATGGGACTAAAAGATACACCCTCGATCACCTCTATTTAATTAGGCTTTTAAGATTTTTTTTGAATTCTTCTTAAATATAACCGGCTTGGCCCATATATCTTACACTGAATACGGCAACCAAGTATCATTTTAAGTCAAGATCAAGATTAATAATGTCCATTTCCTTACCTGACAAGATAGGCTAGTTTGTGTGGGAACAAACTTACTTGCAACCTCTTAACTATGGTAGTGAGGATGACGTGGCAGCATAAGAAGAGAACTTTAGAGGCACGATATATCCATACCATTCAATACTAATCTAAAGGCTAAAAATAATAATGATGATGTGGCTGCATGAGAGAAGAGAAAAATAGCATTGATGACACTTAGTGGGGAGCACTTGTAAAGGTATTATAGATATGCTATATCTCACTGTCTTTTATATGCCTGACAGGCAAAGGTTGCACCCACCCGCCCGGGGCCATTTCAGCGCAACCAGTCGTCGACGACAGACGCTCCATGATCTTCCCTGCATCAGCCGCAGTGGTCATCCGCTAAGTCAGGAATGCCATTGTTTAGTTGTATGCTATCGATTGCTTCTTTGATTTCTCAGTACAATGATTTCAGTTTGACTACCTCTGGTTATTGCACAAATCTCTTCACTTCCTTTAATTCATTTTCGATTCTACAGGGATCGGTGAGATCACTCTTTACATGCATCTTCATGCCCAAGTGATAGACTTCACCACTCTTCCACTGGATCGATGTTAAGAAAACGCTGCTGGCTTATTTCTCTCCCTATTATATTATTTTTTTGAAACAAAGTTGTTTTTAATAACGTGGATATGTTTTTCCTTTACTTATGCTTCATGCATGATTTGTTTTGAAGAGCATTTCCCATTTCTTTCCTTGAGCTTGACTCCAAATTCGTTGCATTTTTTCTATTCCAATTTTTACAGGAACGCCTCAAACTTTCACAATTTTCAGTAATTCTCTCCGCATATAGCCACAAGGATCCAGTTGGCCTGCTGCACCTTTACGTGCTTCTCTCCCTTCCTGTATCTTCATTTAGTTCATCAGATCGATTCATTTGATTATCTTTCTTTTTTTGCACCATTGTAAGCACATGAGGTTCGCCATTTCCTGGTAGAGTCAACTTTAGGAACTTTACTAGAAAGATGGCGCGGTGTTACCATGGCTGATGACCTGTGAGTGCATATTAATTCTTAATATAGTAGATTACACAGTAAAATTAGAAATAAGCTTGGATAGGTTGAATATCTGAATTCAAATATCTTAATCAAAAGGGCAAGAACCGGGTGCTAAGCATAACACGTTCATTTTAAATTAGACAATACATGATATCACCCAGGGTTATAATGAATCAAGAGATAAACAAAGTCAACGTAGGATGTACCCACAAAACCCGACATTGACTTGCTAAACATGCATGACAATATATAAAATGATAATTTATTAAATTAAACAACAGATATATCCAAAGTAGAGGTGAAATATGAATAGATTATTGCTTTGATTCTCAAATTCACAATCCACAGCAACAACCTCCGGGTCACCCTTGACCATGCATGCGTTGCTCTCCAGCTCTTCGTTTTCTAAAGAAAGAACACATGCAATGCGATTGAGCATGAGTGAAATGCAATTGATTCGAATGCCATGAAAATACATATGAATGTAGTGCACTAAGTCAGGACATGATAGGACATGATTCACGAAAAGAAAAGATCGTAAGCTCATGGTATAAACACTTGAACTAGCCAACACATAAAGTTCAATAAACGATGTACTACCCTAATTACCAATTTAATTAAAAGAGGGTACACCAAACCAAACTTTTATTAAGGAATGATTTATCATGGAAACCATTTTTTTTCTGTGTAGGGATATCCCAACAAAGATTTGTAGAATGGTCCCAACCCTAAATTATTTTTAGTATTTTTTTTACAAATTTTAGAAGTTAACAATTGGGGCCAACAAAGATTTGTGAAACTAAACATGTGCTATAATAATGGGCCAAACTACTCTAATAATGGGCCACTATTGTTCCTAAAAGTAGTCTATTTATCAAGATTATTAGAACTGGATTCACTTTTTTGGACTAACCATTATTCAATAGTGATTTCAACAAGATTTAACACATTCAAATCAAAATAGAAATTAAAATGCAACTCACATGAGTCACAATATTTTTGTACAGTAGAGTATGACCATACAAGGCTAGAAAAAATTTACTTTGCAATTTTTGGAGCAATATTTAATTTTCTCGTCGATTGGTGGCGTCCTGAGATGCACTCATTTCGCTTTCCTTTTGGCGAGCTAGTCGTAACATTGAGGGACGTGGCCATGCTGACTGGGCTGCCGATCAGGGGTGCCCTGTTAGTAGTTTCGCGACCAGCAAAAGAGCAGCGGAAGGGTTATGTTGAGGATAGGTAATTATTGAAGGATGAGACCTTTTCTCGAAGGTTGGAAAGTTCCATTCGTTTAGTACGAGATCGCTTCACACCATGTGGTGCTTACATCTCTCATTTATTTGTTATGTAATACACTTCAAATATTCTAGTACTTTTAAGCATTATTAACCCTCTACATCTTGTAGGTTTGGTGTGCGATATGACATGAAGGATGTTATCCTCTCCATGTCCTGGATTCATGGGCTGCCACAGTTTGGTCTATGCCCACCGGATGCAAACGAGCTATAATTATGCAGCACTATGAGGTGTACATATACATCATACTGGGAGGCATCATGTTCTGCAATATGGAAGACGATTATGTCCTCCCCATATTGTTTGGTTAGCAGGTAAGCTCACATCGCGTCCTTATGAGCCAACATCTTACAGTTAGGGATATGTTGTGCTGGCTACAATCTACAAGGGATTGTGTGTTGCCACTCAGCGGTCAAAGAAGAAGGGATCTGTTTCAGACTGCCTACACTTGTTACAGCTATGGAGCAAGGAGTACCTCCCGGTTTGTCGGTCTTAGGTGAGAAAGAGCTACTATCCATTCCCTATCTTTGATGGTGTTGCAGATGACATGAGACCTACAATGGGGTATTGGTGGATTTATGCTAGGCTAAGATGGAGTCAGCAGTAAGACCATGATAGCTACTTCCAGGTGATCAGTGATCTGGACGCCCTCAGCGCCGATCTTGTGGAGTGAGATGCATGGCATATAGCACGAGTGGCCGAAATTGCAACTGGAGGGCTCATCAAATCCTCTTGTTTGCATGACTTAGACTTATGGATTATCAGATGCTTCTTGTTGTACATGACAATGTGGAAGTATATTCTCCTGAGCGTGCACAGAGACAGTTTGGGTACCAACAGGTGGTGCTAGTATCTCCCCCACAAGACGCCAGATGGGTGCACCAGTAAGTGTGTTATTGTAGGTAGCATTAGAACCTTAGGTGATCCATGTTAAGAAGTTATAACTATTTATGTCACGTACAGGAGGAGTGCACAATGGAGTGGAGGCATGCAGGACTGGACATCTGTGAATGCCAAGCACATACAGAGGTGGGCTGAGTCAGCCACGGTGGATGTCGTCGTTCCTGCTGGATAATATGATGATGCCACATATTGGGAGTACCTTTCTTGGTACTGTCCACGCATGCATGCCACCTTGGACCCACTCATTATTTTTCCTTTGATCGAAATGTATGGCGATCCTTCAGACGTGTAGCCTTTCGTGTTTTTATGTGCACCTAAGCCTCCATGCCTCACCTTTCTTGACCCCCTCCCCCCTCATGCTGTGGTTTTCTGGTAGCCAGAGGGTGTGATGGCAAGTATGGTTGTAGGGTACTAGGTGAAACTAGAGCGATGAAGCCTCACGTAGGTTTAGGCCTAAATACGATCGGGGTAGGTGCTATCGAGGTGCGGAGGGTTTGGACCCCGATGCCTTTGGTGGAGGACATGGACCTTGTCGTTTCTAGCGGCAGAGTGTGCAGCCGCTTGTGGGGGCATGACTTCCGGTTTTTGTCATGGATCAGCAGTGATACTTTTTTATCACTGTCAGTTTGTAACATGAACTGACAGTGATACAGCACTGCCAGTTAGTGTCATGGACCAACAGTGGTACTTCTTTATCATTATCGGTTTATATAAGCTCAATCGGCAGATCAATGATTGAGTCGTTATAAACTAGAAGTGATAAAGCACCCTTCTATAAATATATCATTCACTTCGCTCCCCATCTCACTCGACAGCCCATCTCACCCCCCTCCAGAATATCGATCTCGACAGGTCACGGCAGTCAAAGTGATGTGGTGGTCACCATTGCCACTTCAACCGTTGCTACCCCTCATGTCTATCTTCTCCTGTCATTGACCTTGTTGTAGTCCTCGTCACCCACTGACAACACACCATGTTGACCCACTCCCCATCTTACTCCCCTTAGGCCCATCTTCTCCTGTTGCCAACCTCACCATCGTCCCCATTCAAGATGATCTAAATGAGTAGCAGAAAACACATTTGTTTCAATATGATTGTGTTTTTTCCATTCATTTAGATGTACTATTGTCACTTGCCGAATTCGATAGCTTTGGGTAGCAAGAGAGCTTGAACTGCTTATCACTCTTGTAGATTCTTATTCCAAACTTGATGTAAAATTATTTTGCAAAACTACTACACCAGGAACTCTTTAGCATATGGGGATTTGAGATAGATCCCCATGGTGAAAAGTTCCTAGTAGAGCAGTTTTACACCATATGACACATTGATCACTACTGGTTCAAGACATGAAACTGGAAGTGATAGTTTGGTTATCATAATTACTATCATTGCCAATTCTAGAGCCAATAGTGATACTTACTATCACTGCCAGTTCTAGAACCGACAGTAAAGTAGTTTTTGAACTTGCGATGATAAGAGATTCTGTAGTTATGAATGCTAATGGCCTATAGCAATGTCTATCTCTTTCCACCTCATATGAACACTAGTGTAGAAATTATCTCTCTCCAATGCATTGTTTTTTTCCACATCTCAAAATATAAGCCCACATTCAATTTTTTATTTGCTTCACATTTGTTTGCTAACATATGAACATAGACATTAAACAACCCCAATGCATTTTTAGCTTGTTTCTTGTGTTGGATATTGTGCCTAACTTATGCCTTCAGAAAGACATTAGCTCACTTTCTCTCTTATTTTAACTCTTTGTCACTCATAAAAAAATCCTATAAAGCATGGTCTATTAATGTCTAAGAAGTAAGCCTACTTGGAGCACTAGGAATGGCCTAAGAGACCTGTGTAATGCTTGTGAATCCCTAGTTTGTGCATAGGCCGAGAGTTATACTTTCATATTAAAAAGATAAAATTGAACAATAAAAAGATACTTTTGAGGCAAATATACACATGTAATTTTTATAGTTTCGATCTCAATATCATGTATAGATATCAATAAAAAAAAATTTAAAAGGTCGGCTGCTCATATTATGTAATGATACTTTCTATGATCAGAGAGGATAGCTAGCTGACAAAGAAATAGCTAGCCATGTAATTGTGCAGGACCTCTTAGCTGGTTTCACTTAACACGCCAGTTTACCCTTACATACCAAAGTAGTAGAAAATGAGCGTAAATGATGTCTATCAATGGGAGATTGGTTTGAGTAGTGGAATGGTAATATGTAATGAAAATGACTCTATTAGATTATGATTGTGATTTCAGTGATTAATGACAACATAGTCATTGAGACTAACATGTTTGTCAAAATATATGTTAGTAGGTCTTATGGATGCAATACATCAAGAAGCCACCGCAGCGAGGATAAAGTTTGATTGAATTAGAGAAGTCTCAGTAGAATTGACCTCACCGGATAGTCCAGTACAATAGAGTTTGTACTCATGGAGCATTGTGCACAGAGGCTGATAGCCTCACCTGATAGTTCGGTGCTATGTGTGTTGAACTAACCTGAGTATTTCTTACAAAGGAGGAGAATGCTGAGAACCACACCGTATAGTCCGGTGATCTATGCTGGGTAGCACCGGAGCATTTCTTGTAGAGAAGAATGTGAGTGCAGAAGACTGAAAATCAATCTACTCGAAGGTCAGGTGTTTGGTTTGTGCACACAGGAGTATGGCACTGGAGCATTTCTTGCAGAGACGACTGCAAATTGCTGAAGAATAAAGATCAACTCACCAGATAGTCTGGTGATCTCATAGATGAATGCACCGGAGTATTTTACACAGAGAAGAAGTGGCACGATGTGGCTGAAGATAACTCATCGGAAGGTTTAGTGATGGATTTGAAGGCACATCGGAATATCCGGTGTCTACAAAGGCTTTGAATAGAGTTTTAATAGCTAGTTTCTGAGTTTGTGCTCACCGGATGATCCATATTAGTACTACTATTCTCACTGGATCATTCGGTGTTAACAGCTTTTCTGAACCACTAGAAAAATGGCTAGTTGGCGAGTTTGAGGCTATAAATACCTTTCCACTCAGTCATTTGATATGTGGCATACTGCTGGAGTCTAGAGAAAGCTCATACACTCTTGAGAAGACATCTAAGCCACCAAAATACTTAAAGTGATCATGCAAAACGATTAAGCATAAGATTAGAGAGTGTTTAGTGCTTATAGGCCGAGAGTGAGTTGTAGCTAGGTGCTGTAGCTTGAAGAAGGGATCAAAGAATGATCCTAGCTTATACTGAGTGGTACGTCGGCGCTTTGGAGTCTTTGTGACTCACCGGCAATTTGGGTCTTGATAGCTCAAGCTTGTTAACCCTCTGATTTTGTGTGAAGCGGTGGCAAGACACGTGTACGGAGATACGGAAACGCTTGCCTTAGTGGCTTAAGCTCCAAAGTGATCACGGTGACAAATAACCAAAAGAGATGCTAGTGGTGAGATCTTACTTTGGTAGTTTGGTGACTCATCGTGCTTGAGACCTTATCTTGGTGACTTGGTAGCTCAAGAGCCGTGATTGAAAGAGATGTACTGGCTGGGAGCATATCCTTTATAGAACTTCAACGTGTCTTAATTCATAATTCTCTTAGGACGTTACCGTTCCTCATATGATGGGGATTATTTCACTTATTTGGTTTGAGAAATATAATGTGTTGATCTATCAGCATCTCATCCTTGGTAAGCGTATTGTGAGTGTAATAGTGAAGAATAGTCCCGTCTCATCAAAATTCATAAGATAACCTATGATGAGTTGATTCCTCGAACCAAATGATTTTTTTAATAATGGAAAACCCTCCAACTAAACGTGCTCTAAGTTTCCAACTCTAGGCGAAGGACGATGACAACAGGCAGAAGAATACTTGAGCGACAGCACGCTAGCACCACTTGTTTCTATGAGTTATGACACGCTGTGTTTCTAGAGAAATTCCTGGTGCCCGGAAACCACACACTGGGTAAGCCATGCCAAAACTTAAAAATTAAAACCAAAATTTTCCATGCCAAGCGTACGTGTAACTAGAGAGACTATGTAATCTTCCTTTTTTCCCCCTATCATAAACAAAACCACAAGCAGCCAAGCACACTGTCACACATCCTTTGCAAATCCGCCTCTGTTTCAACGACTCCGAGCTATGCACCAAAGCACCTCCTGCAAAACCAAGGCCGGAGGAAACATCACCTCCAAAGCCGCAAAACCTGACAAACCACCGCATTCTTGGCCGTGTTCGGGCACGGCCAACACAACATCGCATTCTCAGAAACTCCCTTGTTTGCAGCGACAGCGACAGCGACGGCCTATGTATGCATGACACTGACACGTCCCAACTATAAGACCAAGTAGACCAGCAAAGCAGCACCGCAAGCTTACACAACCATGCAGCGCCAGCAGCACGAGGTTGTGGGCGCTCGGAGAGCCGGTGGCGGCGAGGCGGCGACCGGAGCCCGGAGAGCAGCAGCCGAGATGCCGGCTACCCACAGGACGGCAGAGCGTCCGGGCGAGGCGCGGAGGGCGGCAGCAGCGTCGGAGATGCCCGCGCGGCGGACGGAGCGGAACAAGAGCTTGGAGAGCCTCCTCGACGCCGCCACGGATACGCGCGGGAAGCAGCACCGCGGCGGGGTTATTGGCGCGGTCCCCGTGCGGTCGTTGCCGGCGCCGGCGCCGGGACAGAAGTTGACGAGCTTCCCTGGGCAGGGGCTGGAGTTCAAGGAGCTCTCCTACAGCGTCATCAAGAAGCAGAAGAAGGACGGGGTCAAGGTCAAGAAGGAGGTGTACCTGCTTAACGACATCTCCGGTCAGGCACTCCGCGGCCAGGTGACCGCCATCCTCGGGCCCAGCGGCGCCGGCAAGTCGACGTTCCTCGATGCGCTCGCCGGGAGGATCGCCAAGGGAAGCCTCGAGGGGTCCGTCAGCGTGGACGGCCGTCCTGTAAGATCACTACCACAACGATGTTCCATCGCATTTTTTAGTAGAAGGTCATGTTCGATGAATGTCTCCAATTTTGCACTGAACTGAAACTCTGTTCAGGTGACGACGAGCTACATGAAGCAGATTTCGTCTTACGTGATGCAAGATGATCAGCTGTTTCCGATGCTGACGGTGCTGGAGACACTTCGGTTTGCAGCCGAGGTCAGGCTTTCTCCATCCCTCTCCAGGGCTGAGAAGCTGAACAGGGTGTGGGAGCTCATTGAGCAGCTTGGTTTGCAGGTAATGTACCTTCTTAACCAACTTTGTTCCAACTTTCTAAAATCCTTGATGCTTTGATTAAAATCTGGTCAAACTTTTAAAGTTTTGACCGTTAATAACTTATAAAATATTTAGTTTGAAAACATAAAAATCATACATGTAGATTTACATAAAAAATACTTTCATAAGATTATATTTTTATTACATATTATAACTATATTTTAATAAAAAATAGTGATCAAAGTTGCACATCAAAGATAGTAAAAAGTCAAAAATATCATGTATTTTGGATTGGATGGAGTATTATTCACTGAAAATAAATACAAGTGACATGAATTATGTAAATGACTAGATCCAAAATTGTCAAACCCCATGTTTCAAGCTTTCCATTCTAGATATTTTAGTAATACTACATTGTATCCATTCCTATACCTTCTAACTTCATGTTAATATGCGGCTAAACTTACCAATAGTAGGACAAATAAATCTGTAATCAACCAAAGCTTCCAAAAATATATTCATCGTTTTTCGCAATCTAAGCTTTACCAAATCAGCACAATAAGAATATAATAAGATTTGGTCCCCTAGAATTTCATGAAAATCACACCTGAGAAGATTTCTGACATCTTTGATAACCATACCTGAATGTCCAATAACAGACAACAGCGCACACATACATTGGGGACGAAGGGGTACGAGGAGTGTCCGGTGGGGAACGCCGCAGGGTGTCAATTGGCATAGACATAATCCATAACCCGTCTCTGCTATTTCTCGACGAACCAACCTCCGGCCTCGACTCCACCAGTGCATACAGTGTGGTCGAGAAAGTGAAGGAAATTGCGAGAGGGGGAAGCATTGTGCTAATGACAATTCATCAGCCATCTTTCAGGATTCAGATGCTTCTTGACAGAATTGTCATCCTCGCAAGGTTAGAAAAAAAAAACCGAAGCCTTTCATTGTTTCAACATTAAATCACTTCCAAAATTAAGTTTTTGAATGGACAGTTACATACTGACCAGTTCTGTACTATTCCTCATATCATTCTAACCAGTTACTATACTTAATGCAGAGGAAGGTTGATCTATCAAGGCAGTCCAAACACACTTCCCACATACCTTGCTGGATTTGGCCGAACAGTACCTGATGGCGAGAACAGCATTGAGTATCTCTTGGATGTCATCAAGGAGTACGATGAATCAACACTTGGACTTGAGCCTTTAGTTGCCTACCAGAGGGATGGCAGCAAACCCAATGAAGCTGCAAAAACCCCAATGCCGAAGACACCAAGGACACCACACCAGAAGTCAGTGCAGTTCCGACAAATCCGGCTCAAAAGCAACCAGTTTTCCATCACAACTGCAACACCCCATGCAAATCCGTTCTCAAACTATGAGTCCTACATTATCGATGACGAGGAGGAAGATTTCGACAACTCTCTTGAGAGGAAGTCACAGACACCGATGCATACCAGAACCTCAACCTACAACCCAAGACTAGCTTCACAATTCTACAAGGATTTCTCAGTTTGGGTCTACAATGGTGTCGCAGGGACACCACACCGTAGGCCTACATGGACTCCAGCTCGAACACCATCTAGGACCCCAATGTCAAGCTACCAACACAGCCGTGTGGCTACGCCACACCATCCACCTCCATCTCCCCATGAACCAGTTTTCAAGCCAGAAGAGCCAACCTACCAGGAGTACCAGCTTGATCTTGAGCCACTGGATGCTCCAGAGGATGGGCCCAAGTTTGCTAATCCTTGGCTCAGGGAGGTCGCTGTACTTTCATGGCGTACTGCACTGAATGTAGTGCGCACACCAGAGCTATTCCTCTCCCGTGAGATTGTTCTCACAGTCATGGCGCTCATCCTTTCGACGTTGTTCCACCGCCTCAGCAATGCGGATTTCCCAACCATAAACCGCATCCTCAATTTCTACATTTTTGCAGTCTGCCTTGTCTTCTTCTCCTCCAACGATGCTGTTCCCACATTCATCCAGGAGCGCTTCATTTTCATCCGTGAAAGGTCCCACAATGCATACCGTGCTTCATCCTATGTGATATCCTCCCTTATTGTCTATCTTCCATTCTTTGCTGTTCAGGGCTTCACCTTTGCAGTAATCACAAAGTTCATGCTCCATTTAAAAAGCAATCTGGCTAATTTCTGGATCATCCTGTTTGCATCACTCATAACAACCAATGCCTATGTGATGCTGGTCAGTGCACTTGTTCCAAGTTACATCACTGGCTATGCTGTCGTGATTGCGACAACAGCACTCTTCTTCCTCACTTGTGGATTCTTCCTGAAGCGGACAAAGATCCCTGCTGCCTGGAGTTGGCTCCATTATATCTCCGCGATCAAGTATCCATTTGAGGCATTGCTTGTGAATGAGTTCAAAGGAAGCCATTGCTATGTTGGCACACAAAATGAGCTTTCACCTGGACCTCTGGGAGAAATCAAGCTAAGCGACCTTCACAACAGTCTGCAGTTGAACACAACAACATGTCCCTTGATAGGCCAGGACGTGCTCTCCACCATGGATATCAAAATTGATAACCTCTGGATAGATGTTGCAATCCTCCTTGCCTGGGGTGTGCTCTATCGACTTTTCTTCTATGTGGTCCTGAGATTCTACTCCAAGAATGAGAGGAAGTAAGCAAGTTTTCAGCAAAGTGTATGGATACCTATTTATGCCATATCTGTTTGCGTCAAACAGATTATACTCCTAGAAGCTTAATTTATGTTATAGAAAGTTTGTATTCAGAAACATTGATTGAATGACAGAAAGAAACATTTTTTAATATTAATTAATTAAAGTACCGCTTCTTAAGCTACAGCCAGTTTTATTGTCTGAGGTAAAAAAAAAAGTTTGACAAAAACTATGAACTTCAATATTATTAGACGGCTTTGGTTAATGAAAAAGTTCAACTGTTAGCTGATCAATGTATTATTTCATCACACTGTGCTCCTACAAACAATACTTCCGGAACACGATAAATATTGAAATGCAAAATTTACTATAGAAAGATGAGTAGCTGACTCAAGATCTGCTAAAAACAAACAGGACTTATCTGGTAGATCTTGCATCTTAACAAAATTATCATGAGGCAAAATCTTGTTATTTGCTACCAACCAAAAAAAAAAAAGGAAAAAGGAAAAAAGAAAAAGATACTCTAGGAAGTATATGGAAGTTCCACACCATGCAAACTTACCGTGCCCATCTTGAGTGTTCCCATCACAGTGACTAGGGATCTCGCTAAGCAATGAGTGGAAGGGACTCTCTTCAACGGTCATCCGATACCACAGATATACGTCAGTGTATACGTGGATAGTGTAATACATGCGTACCATAAAAGTAAGCTAGATTACCCTGAAGATGCAGGGAAACAAGGCTCTCAAAAAATGTATGCAATTACGTGGTGTGGTGTAAGCAGGACATATTATTTGGCGAAAACACATACGAGTCTAGGTCTAGTTCAGAGTCGTCGGACCCACTCAAAAGATCTATGCCTCCTCCATCGTTGCCTCCACAACCACCCAGAAGATCTCCATCTCCTCCGACGTTTCCTCCACAGCTATCCAGAAGATCTCCACCTCCTCCTCCGTTGCCTCCACAGCCACCCAGAAGATCTCCACCTCTTCCGTCATTGCCTCCAGAACCACCCAGAAGATCTCCACCTCCTCCACCACCTCCACAGCCACCAAGAAGATCTCCTATCCCTTTGCCGCCACCTCCTATCCCACTTCAAAAGTCGGTAGCACCTGCACAAGCTTAGAAGTCGGATGTCATATTAGAAATCCATTTCGTCACAGTAGCGAGCATCAACTAATAAGCGGCAGGCAGCATCTAAGAAGCCAGCATCTCCTCTCGCTTATGATAAAACTGATGAGGAAATCAGAAGGAAAGTGAATGCTAATATTACTACAAACTTCAAACGTACTAAGCCAGAGAAGAGTGCTATCGATCCAGCAACGATCACAAAGTTTCTTTGGACTTTGGCAAGACCTAGGACCCACCGCTAAAATATAACTATGCGCGCATCGTGGGTAAAAAATAGTTGAGGGAGGCGTCGATTGAGAAGGTAAGAAAACAAAGAGCGCTAGAATAATAGGAAGAATTAAAAAGAAACTTTCTAATTGAGGCCGAAATGACAAAAGAAGCACTTTATGATGAGTCCAATATTGAAAAGGCAAAATCTAAATAGCAATTTAAGCTTGGCGAACCATTGGTCGAGTCTCTATCGGAGCTAACCACCTAAATACAGAGATTCCATTTGTCACGTCCCAAATTCTTAATCACATAATTAAGCATAATCATGCTTCTTAAGCATTATATTTAATTTTATGTAATGGTAATTCGGAACGCTAATGCACTTCATTAAAAATCAATTGGATGAGAGAAGGAAATTCGGAAGAGAAAAGTGTTGAATTCGCAGTCAAAACGGACTCCTTTCTCTAACACATGGGCCCCACACCTCACCCACTCCATCTCTCAAGTGGGCAGCACCCCACCTGCCCTCTCTCTCCTCTTCTCACTTGTGAGGAACCGTCCAAACAGTATTCAAATTAATCATCAGGAGGATCATTATTCATAATCCAACCTTGATGATTAACCCGAATACCATTCCGGTAGTCCCGACACGTGTTTTGTGCCCAAGGATCGAAACACATGCCTCCAACATAGTACATCACAACATAGCTCAATAAAGAGCAAGTAATAAATATTTATATTACAAATATTAAGCATGCAACTGATTCGAACAATTTATAACAAAAGCGAGTTAGGAGGAGATAAAAACTCTACTCCTAACTACCCAAAGATCTACACAGCGGAAGAAAACTATACAACAAAAGGATATGAAGCCACATGCCCTTAGGCTCCATACCAAAACACTGAGTTCGGAGTAGAGTGTGCTACTCCTGCCCGCCACCCTGATCGGCAGGCAAAAAGTAGCCAAACACCGCCTCTTCCTCGCCGACCTGTGAACCTGCATCAACTTAAGGGCAGCACCCTGAGTACAAAGGTACTCGCAAGTCTTACACAATATAGAGCACATATACATAGCTCAACTCCAAGGATCATGCATTAGCTAGTAGCAAGGATTAAACATACAGTTAAGTGAATTAAAGCGATAAGCAACCTAGACATATGTGTGTGCAACTAACTTGACCAACATATATGAAACTACCCCTGCATCACCAACTGAACATAAGTAATTGTAATAAACATGTGTATAAAAAGTATAACAAGTACGAACTCTGACCACTCCCACATAACCACTATATCCATACCACCACCACAAATTCACAACGAACCTCTATGACCTATACGGATGAAACAATAGCATGCTCATGACCGAGAGCGCGGCAGTTCAAACTGTTTATACACCCTGCAGGGGGATACTCCTAGACCCACACGACACGAGGACCATACGGCTTGTACCACCCGCTAAAGTGCACACAAGGGGGTACCCGTGAAAACCTTTCCCAACCAGCCCCAACCGTGTGGGGCATGCATCGCTCGGTGCGGCGATACTAGAACTACTCCCGAAATAAACTAGTACCGCTTACAAGCCTGCCCGCTCACACCGTCGATGTTCACGTCCATAAAGCCATAGCTGCGAAGGTATTCGGCTCGCCTTACCATTAGATCGGCATGTGGTGAATAAGGTAAGTGCTAAAGCCAACGGTACTGACGGACGGCCTTAAATGATGCAAGCGGTCTATAGTGCTCGGGTTTCCTCTCCCGACCTGCCCCCTGGACTTTCCACCGAGGTAGACGACACCCCTAACACCGCCCATATCTCATTTCATACTCACCACTCACCAACCATCTCGCCATCAGCATGTATTTGTAATCAATAGTAATCCCTATACTCGCGAACAACGAAAAACACCGTCGTTCGACTTCTACCGAAAGACCTAAGCATTGCTAAGCATGTATATTGTACTCGTACCTAGACGTAACACCATCTCTAGGCTACAAGGAAATTACTTAAACAATTAACCAAGGTAGAAAGATGCAATTGGCATAGGTTCTACCCAAGGGTACCCGACACATGCATACATACATAAGCATATTCATCAATTGAGACTTCCAAATTTGACATGGGTGAAATATGTTAGTTGCTTGCCTTTATGCACTGGCTCACAAAGGTGGGGTGCCTCCAGATCGCCCTCGCTCGCCGGGATCGTCGGTTCGCCGATCTCTAAAAAGGATCAACGCGTGCAATGCAATGAGTATGAATGAAGTTCAAATATATGCCAAAATATGCATATAATAGATGAAATCATTTTTCCTAGATAGAACAAGTCATAAGGAAACTAGCAAAACTGGATTCATCAATTTTGGACTTATGATAAATTAACGGTGAATTAATGAATCTTTAACCTAATTAATTAATCTTAGAAATTTAATTCATTATTTCATGGCTGGGGATATTTTTAGTAGGTAGAGTAGGTTATTATGAAACCAAAAAAAATTGTTTCATAATTTTTGGAGCTACAGAGAATTTATTATGAATTTTACAAGTTTCAGCAAGCAGTAACTGTGTTGTCTGGGTATACAGCGGTCAGACCGCCAAGAGTCACGGTCAGACCGCCAGAAACACAGTCAGACTGCCCCCATGTAGAGGGTTTTGGCCCCTGCCGGTCTGATCGACCTTGGGGTGGCGGTTAGACCGCTGGGAGTCGCCGGGGGCACTTTGGGAGCTCACCGGCGATGATTCCGGCGACATTTGGAGTGGGGACTTGGACCTAGAGCATCACATTGACTTCCTCTACCGCATAGGACAACATGCATACGACGAAATCGACCAAAACTCGGCTATTGCTTCTAATTCATCAAGAACTCATGAACTTCAAACCCGTAGCTCAAAATTCGAAATCCAACCATCCAAAAGGTGGATTCTTGCCATAGGAGTTTAGAGGACTTACCCAATGGCCTTTACCGAGATTGTGGACTGCCGATTGAAGGAGGAAACGGAGAGAAAAGCTCGGGAGGCGAAGAAATCCAGTGTTCTTCACATTTCAACCCTAAACACCAAAAGACACCAAATCTGGCTCAAATCCTCCGGGAAAACGAAAATAAATTGGGGGGATGGATAGCTCATGAGCTTGTGATCGCAATGGTACCACATACTCACCTCAAATCCCTCTCTTGAGCTCGGATTTTGGAAGAAAAGAGAGAGGGAGTGAGAGGGAGAGGGAGAGTGAGAGGGGAGGGAGCACGGGTGGGGGATGTGAGGGAGAGTGAGGAGGACAGAGAGTGAGCTGCCACTCTAGAGGGAGAGAGAGTGGGGTGGTTGGCCCACTCCGGTGGGACCCACGTGTTAGAGAAAGAGTCCGTTTTAACTGCGGATTTCATTCTTTTCTCTCCTGGATCTCATCCTCTCATCCAAATGATCTCAAACGAATTGCATTAGTAATCCGAATTATAATTACGCAAATTTAAACATAATGCTTAAAAGCATGGTTATGCTTAATTACGTGATTAAGAATTTGGGACGTGACATCACTCCCGACGTCCCCACCCGAGCTGCGGGAGCAGCAGCAGCTCCCCTCCCTCTCTCTCAAGCTCACTCTCTCCTTCTCTCTCAAAATCCGACCTCAAGAGAAGGATTTGAGGTGAGTATGTCGTACCTACGTGATCACGAGCTCATAAGCTACTCATCCATCCAATTCATTTTTGTTTGCCGAAATATTCGAGCCGATTTTGATGATTTTTGGTGATTAGGATTGAAATGTGAAGAACACCGGAATTCTTCGTCTCCCGAGCGTTTCCTCCATTCCCCGGTGGTCACCCAACTCCACAAGCATCTTGGATAAGTCCCTTAGGCTTCCCATGGCATGAATTTGTGATTTGGGTAGTCGATTTTGAATTGGAGCAAAGTTCATGAGTTTTGAAGTTTTGGACCAAAATGAGGATTTAGATGAGATTTGAGTTAGGACTCGAGTTGCTAGGTTGATGAGTGAATTCTAGACTTCATAAACCATCTCAAACATATTCCCCTTTGGATTGGAGAGGATTGTAAATCGATTTGGCAAAGTTTTCCTCTAAAATAGAGCTTTTCTGGACAGTCCGGAAGTTCCGAATAATTTTTTAGAGGTTCTGCAGTTCGGAACTTCCGTAGAAATTCGCGGATCTTCCACAAAAGTCCGGAACTTCCGCAGTTACTATTCATCAGGCAGTCCAAAAGTTGTGAAATTCATAATAAATTCTCCGTAGCTCCAAAAATTATGAAACTAATTTTTTTGTTTCATAATAACCTAATCTACCTATTAAGAATGTCCCCAACCATGAAAGATTTAATTAACTTTCTGAGATAAATTAATTAGGTTAAAGCTTCATTAATTCACCGTTGGTTCTTTGCGAGTCCAAAATTGATGAATCCAATTTTGCTAGTTTTCTTATGACTTGTTCTATCTAGAAAAAATGTTTTCAGGCATTATATGCATATCGTGGCATATATTTGCACTTCATTTATACTTATTGCATTGCACGTGTTGATCCTTTTTAGAGAATGCCGATCTGTCGATTCCGGAGGCCGAGGGCGATCCCGACGCGCCCCACCTATTTGAGTCAGTGCATCAAGGTAAGCAACTAATCATCTTAATTCATCTTGTGTAATTGGATAAGTCTAAAATTGATGAATTATGCTTATGTATGTATGCATATAGTGAGTCAGTGTCGGGTACCAATAGGTAGAACCTATGCCTATTGCATTCTTCTACTTTGAATACTTGTGTATTTACATTTCTTGTAGCCTTGAGATGTTATCAATGTCTAGGTATGAGTTCGACTTATATGCTTAGCCATGCTTAGGTCATTCGGTAGAAGTCGAACGACGCGCATCCCGTTGTTCGCGAGCATAGGACCTTCTCATGATTACATACACTTGTCGAGGTTGAGATGGTTGTATGAGTGGTAAGTATGAGATGAGGTGTGGGCGGTGCTAGGAGGTATTTTGTCCGGCCCGGATGTGGAGTTCCCTTGGTTAGGTCGGTAGAGTAAACCGAACATCATAAACCGCTTTGTACCGGTTAAGTACCGATCGTCGGTGTTGTTGGCTTTAGCACTTACCTTACTCACCACATACCAATCTAATGGTAAGGCGAGCCGAATACCTTCAAGGGCGAGCTTGTAGCAGTACTAGTTTGCTCCGGGAGTAGTTCTAGTACCGCCGCGCTGAGCGATGCATGATCCAAACGGTTGGGATTGGTTGAGAAAGGTTGTCATAAGTACCCCCTTGTGCACTTTGGTCAATGGCACAAGCTGAATGGTCCTCGTGTCATATGGGTCCAGGAGTATCTCATGCAGGGTGTATAAACGGTTCGAACTGCCGCGCTCTCGGTCATGAGCATGCTTCTGTCCATCTGCATCGGTCGTAGAGTTTTGAGTATGGTTTGTGATTTGGTATGTGGCAGATGGTGATGTTGGTTCTTGTTACTTATTGATACACATGTTGGTTACAGTTACACTTGTTCAGTTGTTAGTTGTAGGGTAGTTTTCATATGTTTTGGTTAAGTTTCAGTCGTTCACACATATTTCTAGGATGCTTAGTGCATATGTCTTACCTAACCTGTGGTTCATCCTTGCTAATGATCAATACATAATCCTTGGAGTCGAGCTATGTATATGTGCTCTATATGATTTAAGTCTTGCGAGCACCTCGTACTCATGTCTGCGCTTTCAGGTACTCCTGCTGCTGAGGAAGGGGTTGTTTTTGGTTACTTCGTGCATCCCGATCTTGGTGGCAGGCAAGAGTTGTGCGTCCTACTCTGAAAGTGGCGTTTTTGAGACGGTGCCTAAGGGCATGCGGTGCCATTCTCTTTTGTTGCTTATAAGTTTAACTTTCCGCTGCGTAGTTTTTTTGTGGTTAGGAGTTGAGGGGTTTTGTCTCCTCCTAACTCGCTTTTGTTGTAAATTGTTGAAATCAGTTGCATGCTTAATACTTGTAATATAAATGTTTATTACTCGCTCTTTATTAAGCTATATTATGATGTACATGTTTGAAGGCATGTGTTCCGATCCTTGGGCACAAAACACGTGCCAGAACTACTGGAGCGGTATTCTGTTTAATCGCTGAAGTCATGATCGTGTCAGTGATCGACTTAGTTATTAATTAGAATATTGTTTGGACGGTTCCTCACACCATTCTTAGTACTTGGAACCGTCGAAGGCCGGTAGACAAATGTTCGCGTTCCAATACAAACATTGTGATTTCCTCCACAGGGATGACGAAGTTTGAATTCATTTTGATGAAATGTATCAACTGTACCACCAAGACACCATCAGTGTTCAACTTTAAATTTGTGGACTCTGTAAGTATCTTACATATATAATTCATAGTATATATTCTTGTACTATTAGATTGAATGTCTTAACTTCTTATACATGTAGAATAAAGATACATACATGCGGTTAAAAGGGCATCATTGAAGTAGGATTCCTCAAACAAATGAAAATAAATCAAATGATAGTCGCCACTGAGCCATAGGCAACCGAGGATTATGCACTTGAATTTATTCAAATGTACCAATTAAAGAGATACATATTTTTACCTTACAGTTTTGAATACATGTTTCCCTCCATATTTGTACTACTCTTTTTGAGCATCACGAAAGATTTTGTTGGGCCTACGGTGATATATATGCAGATTTTGTTGGGCCTTCTTTATCATTCAGGCTGACTATAGCAGTATCATTGTCCTCGATGGGAAAGAAATCCAGTATCCGAATATCAACCCGTTATAGACTTGCTATAAAGGTAAACTAATTATTTCATTAACCAGCACTGATACGGAGACTATCATTGTCGGCTTGTAAAACACCGACATTAATAGTTGAGCATAAATGCCGGTTCCTCATTATGAACCAGCTCGGATAGTCTTCGTATTAGTATCGGTTTTTTTATGAGCCGGCACTAATACTCATTATCAGTGTTTGTTCAAAAACCGTCACTGATAATATTTTTAACCGGCACTGATGACTATTTCTGTGCTAGTGTCACTTGCATGAAAGGCCTTTCCATTCTTCTAATATGTTCTACAATTTTATCTTATTTGTTGGACATTGGTCCTCCATGCCATTTCTTTAATCCAACTCACGGAAATTCGTTGCACAATTGGTTTGTGGATTATATGAAGTTGAACTAGAAATGTGCGAGGCTCAGTGGCTCAAATAAACCACAAGAAAAAGTTCTGAAAGCGCCAAGGAATTTGGAATAACAAGAATTTAGAATGCAGTAGAGTTTAAAATAAAGTGTTTGGATGCAAAAAAAAAAAGAACATAAATTTTGATAGAGAGGTAGACACAAAGAATTGTGTTTTCATGAGGCCCAGTCTCATGTTCTCTGAAATTCCTATAGATTATTCAACCATTCCACGGTAATTTCATAGGATGTGTTCCTTTGTCCTAAAGGGTCATACAGTTAATTTTTTCATGGAATTGGCTACTCGAAGAATTCCCACAACAGGCCTTCTAATAGAAGCTGGTGCCATGCGGCACTAGGCTGTGTGGCACCACTTTACTGTTGGTGCCATGTGTTCCCTATCAAGGTGGATTTATGTCTCTTCTTCTAAAGTCAAAATATGCCTTATTTCATTGTCTTTTCTATTGTTTCTGTAATTCATGCTCAAGAAATAATATGTAAAAAAATCGTCAATGTTAGTGAAAATAACAATAACTAGCAATGACAAATCATAATTTATTAAGAAAATTTGACACCAATATGTTATAATAATTGGCTTCACCAATATTCTATTAAGAGAAATTTTCATACTTATGTTTTGCTTGGGGATGAGAAAAATTAAAGTAATGGTGAGTTGTTAGTGCCCGTTATTGACGCACGGTAGTGCCACACACGGATGATTTTGCCACCTAGTGTTTTGGATTTATTTTTGTAGCAATTCTTCGAAAAATGGCTCAAAACGTTAAAATACAACCACTGCTGACACGAGGCCCTGTTCTGCATCCAATACCCGCCAGCATGACGCAAATTGACGTGTGGAGATCAAGGCTTCCATTAGGCTCAACCGAAATCATCATGAAATCTGGAAACCCTTTGTGCAATCTAGACCAACCCAAGTTTCCAACTCAGATTGGAGTACTAAACGTGCTCAAATGCGAAAGATTAAAATACTCGCCGATCTTATATGTCGCCTAGGCGACTTGTATGAGAAGTTCGCGACCCCCTCCTCTTCCCCGATCCTTTTTCTTTTAATTAGCTATTTGTAGCCGGTCCATACAATATTAACATATAATTAGTGAATATTAACTTATATTAGCACGTTTTAAATTAGATTAAAATTTAATATGATAAATTAAGTACTATAGAATGTATTTATGTAAAATAAACATCATGATAATACTTATTTTTTTATTTCAATCTCATACAGCATATATTGATACAAATAACTAAACACAATCTCTTCTTAATCAGATTAAACACGTACAACCAATCAAATAAATAACACTGTATACACGTAACCTGACTTACATAAACTAACTCACTGGATACCAGCCATAATTAGACTATACGGACAACCAAATGGGCCCTATGTGATGGCTCATATTTGACAATCTTTCTCCAGGGTGCGTCGTGAATTCCTACAACACAGCGCCACCTTCCACAGGGCCATCTCCCTCCCCCTCCACCTTTCGGCCATGTCTCTCTCCCAAGGGCACCAGGTCCACGCCACAGCTACACGAACACTCATCCCCTACCATGTTGGCACGCCACTTCTTCCTGTCCACATCCGATCTAGCCGTCCCCCCTCCAGTCAATCGAGCTCCACCAATGCCGTGCCGACATTTCTCCAGTGTAGGTGATGCCGGATGTTGCTGGTGAGGAGGAAGGCAACTGGAAGCTGATCGCAGGCGGAATGATGATTGAAACTTTTTTTCTATTGGAATATTTTTTTGAATTGGAACAAATTTTCCCAGTCTGGAACAATCTGTTAATGGGTGGGGCTTGCCGGAGCATCTATTCGCCAGTGAGCGGCGGGAGACAGCAAGGGACCAAAATGACTACGTGGTAAGGGTGACGGCGAGTTGGGAAGGTGAGTTTTTTTTATATTTTTTTATTAAATATTTAAATAAATAGATTTTTCGGAATAGTATTTATAAAACTAAACGGCTACCGTCTACTGAAAGAGCTGCAGCCTTCTCAGAAGATGGTAAAGAGTCCTTACTGCCTCATGAGAGGGTGGGTGGAGGGCAGTAAGGGGGCTAACCGCCCTCTTAGGGGGCGGGTAGGGGCAGCCGCCCACTGAAAGGGTGGGTACATTCCAACCGCCCTTCCAATAGGTTTCCCTCCTCCACCGCTTGGTCATGTCGATCTATCACTTCTGGTCTTCATTTTGCTCAATATCGAGCTATTCAATAAAGTCACAAATAGGTGGAGGATATTGGACAAATAAAATAAGATGAGAGAGTAGTAAAACAGTGTGTGAATCGGAAAAAGATGTAGCTGATCTTTGTTGCTATATCGGTGAATACTCATACGGTCTATGTTGAGGCTTGTCGTATTGGTAGTTGACACACATGAAAAAGCGCGGCCCATATGTGTAGGAGATGTTCCGAGACTCGTGAAGCCTACAACGGTAACCACAGAAGCACATCGGTTGTTCAACCCCCTGGGGGATGAAAATCCCCCAATTTTTCTTGGGTGGGCTTGGTGGAGCTGAGGAAAATATTGCAGTTAAGAGAACTGAGAAATGAGTGGTGTATCCATATATGAAGGTTGGGTTATTTATGGTGAGAGAAGGCATGAGCATTGGATTCCCTCTTAAAGAAAGGAGTGGGTGGAAGGGCTTAGAGAGGGGCAGGAGCATTAGATTCTCTCTTGAAGAATGGAAAAATTGTGATATTAATGCTGGATAGAGATTTCATGTGTCAAGATACATGTCTTGTCATTTAAGTTTTGGTAAAAGCTATCTCGTATTGTCACTTCTTGTCTATAGCCTGCGCAAGGACAAATGTGTTGTCATTTCATGGTTAAAGTTGAGTGGTGCGGTTAATTCGTGTCTGCAGATTACGCCAGAACAGAGGTGATGTCTTTTAATGGTTAAAGTTCAGTTGTGTGGTCACTTCGTGACTAAAGTTAGACTCTCGACACAGTTTTTGAGTGGTCACTTCGTGTATAAGTAGTTTTGTAAGAAATACTTTTCTAGGTCTGTCGTGAATGGTTCATACATAGCCGAGGACGATAGAAAGTAGCGTGTGGTCATGTTGGATTAAGAAATGCAACTAGCGTACGGTCACATTGGAATAAGAAATGCAGTTATGACATGGTAAGTTGACCATAAATATTACACGTGTCCGAATATGTAAGAATAGATTCCGAATCGAATATGCATATGTAAGTTACAAAAATAAATGTACAATCCTACTGCTGTCTCCCCCACCGTCGTCGGCCGTTCCCACCATTATGGTCCCGCTGTCACTGCCGCTGGTTGGCCCTCACGTGGCCCCTAGAGTAGGTCAGGGCGTTGGGTGCACCAATCTGCCTGGTAGGCCTAGTAGGGATCACCGGTGTCGAGGCCTCCTCCTGGGTGTGCTATATCCGAAGTGGAGCACTGGGTAGTTGGGACTGCTGGAGGACGTCGTAGTCTGGTGTGCCCCCGAAGAAGTCCCTCACGAGGTCGAACGGGGGGTCTGGCCCAAGCTCATCCTCCTGACTCTGGTATGAAGACTGCGAAGGATCCACCGGTGTCCATGTGTACTGGCTGGAGGGGCCTATGAATAGATGAATGTATTAGATACAGAAAATGTAGAAATAAAAATATTTGTATAAAATGCATTATTGTACCTATGTGGTATGCAGGTGCAACAGCAGATGGCCAGGCGTGCGTGCCGTAGTAGGGGACGAACGCTAGTGGTGGGATCGGTTGAGGTGTAGCTGAAGACGCCCCAGCTTTATCACCGAAGTAACCTGTGGATAATATTAGATATACTATTGAATATATTGAATACGACAATGTAGTGTCGCCCAATACCTGAGTGGCATGCAAGTGGTGAGGGTGTCAGCATTGGGCTCGGTCTAGGTCTAGGTGGTAGCGTAGAGACGTGTGTAGTTGTACCTAATATTTGTTTTAAATTAATGCATCAGTAACAAACAAATATTTGTAAATGTTGTACGTATCAAATATCCATGCCTATTGGGTCCGGGCCTGTAGGTCGTGGTATAGGGGGTTGTGTGGGTGCCGACACCGATGGACGGCGATGCACATCAGATCTCCTAGACGACTCAGCGTGGACCCCACTCAACCTGGGAGGCACTCCTGCGACATCTGCGGTGGACCGGCAAGAGGTAAGCTTCAAAGCCCGCGTGGTCTTATCAAAAACCCGCTTGACGAACCCTGCTACATCCGCCGCACTGAGGTGCACCCCTTGCCTGAGACGGTCCATGATACCTGCTGCGTCCCTATGGATATCATAAATGATATCGGCCTATAGAAACAAATAAGAAATGAGAATTTCAGTTTATAGTCATTCTTACGCGAGTACATGGTACTGAAATGAGATGTAAATTACACATACCGCTAATGCAACGTCCTCGTCCCAATGCCCCTACCCGCCCTCTGAGAGGGCAGTTAGGCCCCTTGCCGCCCTCTCAGGGGGTGGTAAGAAATCCTTACCGCCCTTTAAAAGAGCTACAGTCCTTTCAGTAGACGGCAGACGTCTAGTTTTGCAAATACTGTCCCAATAAATCTATTTATTTAAATTTTCAATAAAAAATATAAAAATAAAAAAACTCTGGGGAGGTCAGGTGCAGCCCACTTGCAGATAGCTGGGCCGAAGGTGTTAAATGGGTCCGTGAAACATGCTTACGCTTGAGCCGTGAAAGAAAGGAATAAAGTTCATATCGTCTCTCAATTACTGTTTAAGTCGCTTTGTCATCTTTAAACAGTAAAATTAGATATTTCACCTCTTTTAGCTATTTAAATGGGTGTAATTTACCTCCTTAACTAATTTTGATGATAGATTTGTCCTACGCGGCGACAACTCAGCATGTTCTATTGGTAGCGTTTCGTTGACGTGTCATAAAAATTCAAAAAAATAAAAAAATCACAAAATATTCTAAAAATATTAGAGACAATTCTAAGATATTCTAAAAAAAAATTAAAAAATAATATCTTTTACATCATATTTCATAAAGCGGAACCTTGAAAAAAAGAAAAAGCGTGCTTGAAAAAAACGTACAGCTCATTTATTAACTCACATTAAGGAAAATATTAACCTACAAACATATATTTTTTCTATATAGAGTGTACCTAAAGAGGTTTTATAAAATTAGTTTCATTTTATTTAAAGTTTTATTAATTTCACCATTGTTTTTACAAAGTTCACAAGTTCACTTTATAGATCTTCTAAATGAAGTGAACAAATGTTCATTTTATGCTTGTGAACATCTGTAAAAACTATAAAGAAATTAATAAACTTCTAAATGAAATAAAATTAATTTTATAGATCCTCTTAAGATACATCTTACACAAAAAAAAAATGTGTTTGTATGTTAATATTTTCCTTGACGTGAGTTAATAAATGAGTTGCGCGCTTTTAAAGCATGATTTTTCTTTCTTTTTTTCCAAGCTTTCTCTCCATAAAATATGATACAAAGGAAATTATTTTTGAAAAAAATTGTAGAAGGCCTTAGAATTGTCTCTATTATTTTTAGAAATTTTTGTGATTTTGTTTAATTTTTTTTGAATTTTTTATATCACATTAGCGAAACGTTGCCAATAGAGCAGGCTGAGTTGTTGCCACGTAGGAAGAAACTACCATCAAAATCAGTTAAGGAGGTAAATTACACTGATTTGAATAATTGGAGAAGATGTAACATTTGATTTTACTGTTCAGAGAGATAAATAGACTCAAGTAATATTTAAGAAAGTTAATATGGACTTTTTCCCTCAAAGAAATCAGTCCGGCAACCTATTGCTGGGGGTGGCGAACTGTTCCTAACTGGTACACCCAAGCCAAGCATAACAGGCCCCTAAAATACCAGAACTGTGGATCTCATCGAGAACTAAGATTTTAGTTTCAATTTGGCCCAATTTGAACTTGGAGCTAAGATGTATGACCCTCACAATATATGCTGCGTAGAAGATTTTGTCTTTTTCAATGAAAATCTGATGTGTAGGTACTGTAATAGTGGTTACTACTTGAACCCGGCACATATTATAGATCTACGGCTTAACATCTTTTATCCTCCAGCGCCTCAGAGCACGATGGAGGCCCGTGGATGGCTTTGCACCCTCAGTCCGATGTATCTGTTCACTGCAGTAGGGAATTGATAAGATCGTCCAACACTTTACAGAAATTCGAGAACGGATATCCTGTTTAAATTTCTCCTGTTCACTTCTACTGTTTGGGATCGCCTTGTAGAAGTAGTTCGAGATCCAAACTCTGCAGCAAAGGTGCTACAAACTTGTCACGTGGGACCTATCTCCCATTCTGTTCTTAACGATTCATACATATGAAGTTATAAAAAAAAAAAATCCTGTTTTGAGCACGCCTGTGACTTCTCAACTGGCGCACCACTCTGACAGCCTAAGTCATGGCCCACAAGACCTCACTCTTGACGGATTATTAGTGTTTTGTTAACTTTTTCTTGATAATTTTTTCTAAAAAAAAATTTCGATAATTTTTTCTTAAAAAATTTTTCAATAATTTTTTCTTAAATTTTTTTTTTCTCGATAACTTTTCCCCAAACATTAACTTTTTTCTCAAAACTTTAGAGTTAGAAAAGTTTTCTGAAAAGTTTTAAAAAATAAAAGATGTAGAGAAAAAAGTTTTCTAAAAAAAATAGAGGAGAAAAAAGTTTTTTTTAAAAAGTTTTCTAATTAGCGGCCCTCGTTTGAAACGGAACAAATTATCTTGCAAAGCATTATTCTGATCTAAGACAGCATTTTTGAGGAAACTCGCAATGGGAAAATTGCATATCGTTTCTTATTTGTAGTCTAATTGATCCAAGTACTACAATCTAGAGTCCTAATTGATCCAATTTGTAGTCTAGACTTGGAAGATATTGACCTTGGAAGGGAGAAATATGAATAAGGAAAAGTTTGAACCGACATAGAAACGGTGTAAACCGATTTGTATTTTGTTTCCTTGAATAAGGAAGATATTTCTCGTTCTGTCTACACAGTTGGTGCAGGCTACAGGTTTGGACGTGACCTCAGGTGCCCGGCCCCTGTTGATGGTGGCGGAAACTCTGCCAGTGGAGTCGGCACCTCTCCAGGCGGGTTTTTGTCGACGCTGGTGGACAACTGGGAGGCAAGCAGGAGATTCGCTCTTGTGGGGGCGTGTAGGAGCTCGGTGGTTGGGCGTCAACAGATGGTTTTGGCTCGGCTTCTCATCGCACGGCTTCGGGTCGGTCAGGACCGGATTTGAGCCTTGCCGGGAGTAGTGCAAAATCAGGTGCTAAGGCTGCCTCTGCTCCAACAACTCCGGCAGTTGCACCTTTGAAGAGAAGCAAGCGAAGGGCTACAACAACAGATGAAGACTCCATCACACACGTTGCGCTTTTGATGACTAAGAGAAATTTGGAGGATGTTGTGGATAAGAACTCAATTTCTATCCTTTATTTCTCTGATAAGCGAATTACTGATACCATTTATAGTATTGGAGCGTTAATGGGACACAATATTGATGAATTAGTTGTGCTTATTAAGGAGACTGAGGTAGCTAGTTTAGTGACCACACCACAACAGAGGGATAGTTTGAAAAATGTTTTAGAGGATAACGATTTGGATGACGATGATGCTAATCTCGATAATTTAACTCTTGGTCACCTTTGTGGTGGCTTAACGGAGGAGGTTATGGATGATTGCATTGATCATTTAACCATGTTTCGGGTGACTTCCCTAGAATGAAGACAAGTAAATCTTTGAAGGGACAGGCCTCCTACAAGAAAAACACCAAAAAAACAAATTAGATTCTAAATGAAAGGACTTTTTGGAATAGCAGAGGTCTTAGAGACTTGGTTAAATACATATTTCTTTTAGGCATAACGAGAGAGGAATATTTAGATTTCATTGCAATTCTCAAAACCAACTGAAAGCATTTTTCAGACAAATGTCTTGATGCTTTCCGTGGGGGTAGGGAATTTTTTTGGCATTGGAATGATCCTAAAGGCAGATCAGGGGGTATTCTTCTAGGAATAAATTTAGAATTTTTTTCATATTGGCAAGATGTCTTTTGGGGACTTTTACATTAAGTTTTCACTACGAAATAAAGTTGATGGCTTTCGTTGGGTCCTGATGGCTGTTTACGGTGCAGCACAACCAGAATACAAAGATAGCTTTTTGAGAGAACTGGTTCATTCTTGTAGCATTGAAAAGTTACTGATGTTAGTTGGTGGGGATTTTAATAACATTGGAAATCCTTCTGAAAAGAACAACAACATGTTTGATAACAGATATCCTTTCCTACTCAATGCTATAATTGATAGCTTGGATTTAAGGGAGTTGGAGTTATCAAGATGGAAATTTACTTGGGCGAATGACAGGGAAGTCCCCACTTACGAAAAATTAGATCGAATCTTAACAAGTACAGAATGGGAACAGAAGTACCCTCTGACAACAGTTCAAGCTTTAACCAGCGAGATTTCAGATCATATACCTTTGCTTCTTAACACAGGAGAGGCTTCTTATATTGGAAACCAGCCACTGTTCAAGTTCAAATTAAGTTGGTTAGTGATAGATGACTTCTGTGATATGGTTGCTGATGTGTGGAGGCAGGAAACTAAAGGCCACTCTCCTTTAGAGAGGTAGCTATGTAAAATTAGAAAACTCAAGCAATACTTTAAGGGTTGGGCTAAGAATTATTTGGGGGTGTTTAGGGAAGAGAAAAAAGATCTACTAGAAAAGATAGACTCTTTAGATAAGAAGGTCGAGGTTACTTTGTTAAACGCACATGAGCTAGAACTTAAAACATCAGTTAAAGTCCAGGCTATCTTAGTTGTTGAGAAAGGAGGAGATTAAATGGCTCTAACACTCGAAAACAACTAAGTTGCTTCAGGGTGATGATAACACGAAATATTTCCAGCTGCTAGCAAATGGTCGACATAGAAAAACAACAATTTTCAAACTTGAACAAGAGGATGGTATAATTGAAGGTATTGAGAACCTGAAAGCTTATATCACAAAATATTACAAGGGTTTGTTTGGTCCATCTGAGGAGAGCCAATTCTCTATGGACGAAACACGCCGAGTTGATATTCCTCAAGTTTCAGATCTTGAAATGAGATGTTAACAGCACAGTTTACCGAAAATGAGGGGAAAGAAGCAATTTTTCAGATGGAGTTGAATAAAGCATCGGGTCCTGATGGATTCCCTATGGAGTTTTATCAAACTTTTTGGAGTCTTATTAAAGGTGACCTTATGATGTTGTTCAATGAACTCCATTCCGGTGATTTGCACCTTTATAGCCTAAACTTTGGTATTATTACCCTGCTGCCCAAGTGTAGTGAAGCTACTCAGATTCAGCAATACAAGTCGATTTATCTTTTAAATGTTAGTTTTAAGGTTTCACTAAGGTTCTAACTAATAGGATTACTCTTATAGCTCAAAAAGTAATTCGACCAATGCAAACGACCTTTTTACTAGGGAGGTATATTGTGGAAGGGGTGGTGATCCTTTAGGAAACTATACATGAGTTACATAGGAAGGGATGTAGTTATTCTTAAACTAGACTTTGAGAAAGCATACAACAAAGTAAAATGGACCTTCTTACAACAGACCTTGCGGATGAAGGGTTTTTTTTACCTAAATGGCGTGTCTGGATTGACAAGGTAGTCACGAGAGGTAGTGTAGGGATAAAAGTAACTGATGACCTAGGGAATTACTTTCAAACTCAAAAGGTCTTCGACAGGGTGATCCTTTATCTCCTATCTTTTTCTGTGGTTGTGGATATGCTAGCCATTCTTGTTGAACGAGCTAAGGAGGAGAGGCAAGTCACGATAGTTATACCAAACTTAGTCGAAAATGGACTCTCAATCTTGCAATATGCTGATGAGACAATTCTCTTTATGGATCATAATTTGGATCAAGCCAAAATATGACGTTGTTATTATGTGCTTTCGAACAACTATCGGGCTTGAAAATAAATTTTCATAAAAGTGAGCTATTTTGTTACGATAAAGCTAAAGATTGTGAAGATTTATATTCACAAATTTTTTGATGTGATTCTGGTCTTTATCCTTTTTTAATACTTAGGAATTCCTTGGGTTTAGGCAAGCGATGCTTACTGGTGCGTGGGCTTGTCACGTCTCCAGAGAAATCCCTCGAGGGCGCCGCAACTACAATACCAAGGAAGTCCCTTGATAACCGACATCTACACACTATCGAGGCTACATAATACCTTCCAGGAAACCTAGGCAGTTTTGCCTTCCAGGTGACCTAGGCATGCTATGCCCGCAGTGTGTAGGCATGTCGTGCAATGAGGATTCCTTATGACAGCATTCCCCGGAGCACCGCAACTCCGCCACCGAGGACATCCCCCGAGGCGTGGCTTCGACATCCGAGGCTATGCAAATGCCTTCCAGGGCACCCTAGGCATAATCTATCTTACAAGTGACCTAGGCATAGGTGGCTCCCACGGGTGTGGGCCTCACTGTCTATCGAGACTACGCTGTCGGATGATGAACTCCTGTCGCAGGGATTCCGAGAGACCCCTTTTTAAAGATTCGGCCGGGGGGATGATCCTGAACGAGTTCGTCGGGGAAATAAATGGAAGCGGAAATAAATGCAATGGTCGGTGGTGGGGGATGATCGACCTAGTGCAAAAAGAAATAAATGCACCGGGGTTTAGACAGGTTCGGGCCACACGGGGGCGTAATACCCTACTCCTGTGTGGATGCAATATCCTTCCTTGATGGGAATCCTTCAAGGATGTATCTGGTTACAAGGGTGTATCGTCTAACAGAGAGCTTGAGGCTCCCTTGCTCTAGCTCTACTCGAGCTTGCTTGTGGAATTCTTTGGTGGTTCTGAGTCTTTCAGGCGTTTCTTTTGGTCTTTCTGTTCCTCGGGGTTTCTTGTGAGGATTCTTCGAGTGTTTTTTTTTGGTGGTGTTGGTGTTCAGGTCTTCAAGCCTGCCTTCCTGTGTTATCCATCCCTTCCTTTTATACACCCGCCGACCACGACTTACCCCAAATGGGAAAGAGGGGGTGCGAGTTCCAAGACGCCACGGGTCCTTCCAGGTCGTCGGGGCGTCGGGTGATCTTGCGCGAACCTTCGGGGAACCGAGTGCTCGGGGGCTACCACGTGCAGCCCCGAGCACTCTCTCCCGAGCACTTCTGTAGGACCTTTGGGGAATCGAGTCCTCGGGGGCTGTCACGTGCAGCCCCGAGCACTCTCTCCCGAGCACTTGAGTAGATCCTTTGGGGAACCGAGTGCTCGGGGGCCGCCACGTGCAGCCCCGAGCACTCTCTCCCGAGCACTTGAGTAGATCCTTCGGGGAACCGAGTGCTCGGGGGCCGCCACGTGCAGCCCCGAGCACTCTCTCCCGAGCACTTGGTTGTTTGGCCCATCGGGGGACTATGGTACTCGGGGGCGAGCGGGCACCCTCCCGAGCACTTTCTTCCCGGTACTTGGACTCTGCGGGTCATCGGGGAACTGGGGTGCTTGGGGACCAGAGGCTGTGGCCCCGAGCACCTTCTCCCGGAACTTAGATTTTCCTCATCCTGCAGGGGGGACCTCGCGGGATGGTGACACGTGGTGGACGGCCAGCCTGGTCTCGGGACTCAGGGACCCCCGGTTCCTGATACACCGACAGTAGCCCCCGGGCCCATTGGTAGGTGATGGCACGGAGACTGCCGATGGGCCCTTCGTCGCGGTCGAGGCCGAGGCTGGCGTGGACGCCACATGGCAGGCTTTCGAGAGGTGGCCTTCTTAGACCCGGGCCTCGGGTACGACCCAGCGGGGAGATGAGCAGACACGTGTCCACACAACTCCCGAAGGGTATGACGACCGTACGGGGGGCACGCGCAGCCGCCGCACAGATCGAGGAAAATACGCCTGGCAGCCGCTGACGCCACACGATCGGCGGGAGATTAGCCTGGAGGTTGCGTCGATCGAGGCGGCGCTTCGCTGAGCGAACCGTTGGGCGGCAACATTTGAACTTTGAGATATTAAAGGGGGAGGGGATCGGTCTGTCCCCCTCTTTACGCCTTCTTGCACTCCTGCTCTTGCCTCCTTCGTGCTCCGAAGCCCTTAGAAAACTTTCAGGCGACCGGAGCACTTCTCCTTCTCTTTCTCCACCACCAAAGCACCTCCACTCCTGCCGAGATGCCGAGGGTCGGAGGAGGCCGTCGCGACAGGGCCCCAGACAGCATTCTGCCAGAGTCTCATCTGAGGAACGAAGAGACGGCGGCCAAGATCAGGAAGTTGTTGGTGCCCGAGGGGCAAGAGGGAGCTGTGGTGGTGACGCCGGCGAGCCTGATGCCGGCGACAACCGTTCCTGGGAGGATCATTCTCTTCACCTCTTTCGTGGCGGCGGGGTTGGTGCCGCCGTTCTCCACTTTCTTCCTTCAAATGCTCGAGACCTACGGCATCCAACTGGTGCACCTGAGCCCCAACTCCGTCGTGGTGTTGGCGGTCTTCGTGCACCTCTGCGAGATGTTCGTGGGGGTGGCGCCTTCGGCGACGCTGCTACGACACTTCTTCGTCTTGCGGCCGGTGGGGAAGAAGAGAGGGCACTCCACGGCGGATGTCGCGGGGTGCTGCAACCTTCGGCTACGAGACGGCCTGGGGGAGCACTACATCCCCCAGGTACTGCGCAGCAAGTGGGAGGAATGGCGACGGGACTGGTTCTTCGTCGACGTCGACCCCCACGAGCGCCTTGATCTACCAGAAGCGGCGGCGGAACCTCGGAGGTCGACGTGGGAGGTGCCGCCGCCAGAAGACGCGAGGTTGGAGCCGGTGTTGGAGCGCATCCGGCTCCTGCGCGACTCCGGGCTGACCTCCGTCATGGTGGTGATGGACTTCCTTCGTCGTCGTCTGGCGCCCCTGCGGGAGCGGGCCCGGCCGTGTTGGTTCTACACCGAGCCGGAGGACATCACTCGGACCCAAATTGGCGCAAGCTGGGACCTGGGCCCGGCGGAGCTGAGGGGCATGACCCAGGTGATCACCGGAGTAGAAGACATGAGCCGGGCGGAACTCCCGTGGCCGGAGATGGCGCTCTGCGCCAATCCCGATCGAGTGGCGATCATGGCGCAGCTGCCGGAGTTTGATGCCCAGGGGCTCGTGGACCGGCCGAGGAGCCGGAGCCCCGAGGCCTCCGAGCTCCCTGGGTTGGACGAGCTGCTCTGTGAGGAGGCTACGAACAGCTCAGCGCGGGCTGGCGATGGGGCCGCTGCGGGCAGCAGCCGCCGCGCTAGAGAGGAGGGCGCCTCCGACACTGCAGTGGTGGTGGCGCCGGGGGATCGGGGGAAGCGTCCCCGAGTCCTCATCTCGGTGCCGGACTCTCCGCCGTCGCCGTTGGCAGCGGCGGCATTCCCGGTCCTGGAGCCACGACTCGTGCGGATGGGGTCTGGGCCGGCGCCCGAGAGCCACGCGGCGGCCCCGCCGAGCCCCCAGCAGAAGAGGCGACGGGAGGACTCCGGGCCGGCGCTGTCGGACCCGGACTTCAGGCTCCCAGCGGCCAAATGGCTGTATCGGGGGATGACAACCGGGTAAGTTTCCTTCTTTGCTCTTTCTTGGGCGCTCCTTGCCCGTACTGAGCTTCGATTTTGATCTTCGCCTATCTCCCGCAGGCCGACCGTGGGTGCCACCGTGATTGAAGGGGCGCGGGCGCCGAGGCCAGAGCCAAGCCCACCGGCCGCGTCGATGCAGGCGGACGCAGCGACGGCGGGGGCGCCAACAGTCGTGGTGGCCACCGGGAGGGCGGCTGAGGCGGCGGCCGAGAGGAGGACAGAGCAGCCGTCCGAGCCCTCGGCGCCGGCGGAACCTACCCCGGGCATGCAGAGCCCGGGGTGGATGATGGTGGAGGCAGCGGCCTTGCCGGGGCCGGTGGACGCGGCGGCCGATGCGGGAATGCGGCCGCCGTCCGAGTCTTCGGCACCGACGGAACCTACCCTGGGCAGGCAGAGCCCGGGGCGGATGGTGGTGTGGCATCCCGTGGAGACTTCGGACCCCCCGGAGGCGATCTGTGGGGAGGCTGACGCTCCACCGGCGCCCGGCCAGCCTGCCGACCCCTTCCTGGCCGCGATCGAAGGCGTTCAGGTGGCGGTCGGGCGGCTAGGCACGGCAGTGGATGCAAAGGAGGAGCAGCTCGAGGCTGAGCGCGCCCGGCTGACTTTGGAGAGGGCGCAGCTCGCGAGCGCCCAGGAGGAGGCCCGCGCGGGGGCCGCGTGGGAGCAGAAGCTCCTGGAAGATACCCGCGCGGAGGTCGCGCGGGAACAAGAAATTTTGAAGGCCGCGCGGGCGGAAGACGCGCGGGAGCGAGAAGACGCCGCCCGCCTGGCTGAGGCGTCGAGGCAGCAGGCTACCGAGGCCCTTGCCAGGATGGGGCAGGCGCAGGAGAAGGAGGCAGCGGTCGCAATCCACGAGAAGGCGGCGGAGGAGCTGCGGGCCGGGCTGACCCGTCGGGAGGGCGAGGTCGAGCAGACGCGCGCCGACCTCCAACACTGGGAAGATGACCTCCGGAAGATCAGAGAAGATATCCGCCGTTGGGAGAAGGACATCTCCCTTCAGGAGGTGGACAATGAGATCACAGCGGCGGATCTAGGTGCTCGGGAGGACTCGGTGGCCCAACAGGAGGACGTGCTGGCCCGTCAGGAGGGCGAGCTGAGTCATCGAGAGGGCGAGGCTGCCGCGGCGGCAGCGGCCGCCGCCACCAGGGCGGAGGAGAACGCGAAGCACGAGGCGGAATTAACCGCCCGTGAGTGCGCCTTGTCCGAGCTGGTGGCACAGACGAAGCAAGC
Organism: Phragmites australis; assembly: GCF_958298935.1. NCBI lineage: Eukaryota > Viridiplantae > Streptophyta > Magnoliopsida > Poales > Poaceae > Phragmites > Phragmites australis. The sequence goes on along the minus strand of NC_084936.1, from coordinate 11,006,665 downwards.
TGCCAGCTCCGCAACTGTCGGCATTTCTTCTGGCCCGGCCGGGGACCAGGGACTTGAGGCGCAGCTGCGGGCTGCCAAGGAGAAGCTCGAGACCGCGTTCGTCTCGCGGGTCAACCTGCAGCACATGTTGGAGGATATACTCCGGCGGATGCAGCGGGCCGTGGAGAAGGGCGGTCTCGGACGGCTCGTCGAAGACCAGAAGAGCGACAGCCCCGCACGACAAGTCTTAGGGCTTCAGCAGGTCTGCGAGCGCCTCGAGTCCCTGCCCTGGGCCGTCCAGGAACTCGCCGCCCGGGAGGGACGCGGCTTGGCCCATGCGGTGGCCGAGCACGTCCTGGCTTGCTACCGAAGCAGAGACCCGAACTTCCCGCTGGAGCCGGCGCGGGAAGGAGTGGTTGAAGCCGAGGGAGAGGCTGCCCGGGAAGCGGTTCGGAGTACCGCTGCCGAAGTGGCGGCCGGCTTTAGGCCGGAAGTGCCGTCGCCGCCAGCCCCCAGGGACGACTCAGAAGACTCGGCTACCGCCTCCGCCGCCGACTAGACTTTTTGTAGTCGTTTTTCTTTCTTTTGTTGTTGTCTTGACGGATGTAAACATGGGAGTGATCCCTCAGAAATGCTTGTATTTGCCTTGTGAATATAATGGCAGCTTTTCTTTGGGCTCGCAACCCCAGCGGTCGTGAGCAGCTTCTTCAATGTCTGGAAGGCAGACTCACAGGCATCTGACCACTCAAACACGCTGCCTTGCTTCAACAACTCAGTCAGCGGCTTCGCAACCTTGGAGAAGTTCTCGATGAACCGACGGTAATAGCCTGCAAGTCCAAGAAAACTCCGGATCTCACTGACATTCTGGGGCTGAACCCAGTCGAGCACATCCTGCACCTTGCTCGGGTCAACTGCCACCCCGTCTCTGATAGAACATGTCCTAGAAAAGCCACCTCCCTGAGCCAGAACTCACACTTGCTGAACTTGGCATACAGCTGATGCTCTCGGAGCCTACCCAGAACAATACGGAGGTGCCCAATGTGCTCTTGTTCAGTCTAGGAGTATATCAGAATGTCGTCGATGAAGACAATGACAAACTTGTCCAACTCCTCCATGAATACCGAGTTCATGAGGTACATAAAGAAAGCCGGCGCATTAGTCAAGCCAAACGACATAACGGTGAACTCATACAAGCCGTATCGAGTAGGGAACGCTGTCTTTGGAATATCCTCTGGTCGGACCTTGATCTGGTGATAGCCAAGCCTCAAGTCAATCTTTGAGAAGACTCGGGCTCCAGTCAACTGATCAAACAACATGTCAATCCTAGGAAGCGGATACACATTCTTCATCGTGACTGCATTCAGCGGACAGTAATCAACACACATCCGGAGAGTGTTGTCCTTCTTCTTCATGAATAGAGCCGAGCATCCCCAAGGTGAGGAACTAGGATGAATGAAACCCTTCGCCAGCAGCTCCTGGATCTGCTTCTTTAGCTCAACTAGCTCAACTGGCGACATCTTGTACATCTTCTTCGAAACCGGGGCCGCACCGGGCACGAGATCAATAGAGAACTCCACTGCCCTACCAGGCGGCATTCTAGGCAACTCATCCGGAAAGACATCCGGAAATTCCCACACCACAGGAATGGTCTCCATAATCCTGGTGAGGACAGCCTTTACGGCGAACAGGCAGGATTTGACATCCTCTAGCTTTAACTGGACCCGAGTACCTGACAGACCATTGAGGGTGACGGTCCGCCGAGCACAGTCCAACACAGCTTTGTTCTTGGAGAGCCAATTCATTCCCAGAATAATATCAATTCCCTTTGAGTTCATCACTAACAGATTGACAAAGAAGGGAACTCCATTGATAATTACCGCCGCTTTATTCACACACTGGTTGATTAAAACTTTGGCCCCTGGGGCGTCTATAAGGTACGGTGTGTGGGTAGCACTGACTCTCAACCCACTTTTCCAAACATAATCTGAAGATATAAAGGAGTGAGAGGCTCCTGAATCAAACAAAACCACTGCAGAAAAGATGTCAGAGTTGAAACTCATATCCAACGTACCCATTAGGACGGTGTCACCCTCCTGAACCTCGTCGGCGGTAGTGTGGTGAGCTCGACCACGCTTGGGAACGTGAGTCGCCTGCGAAGACTGCGGTGCTGACTGAGCCGGCGGTGGTCGCGGGGCACTCACCGCGGCTCCCGGCCTCGGATACGGGCACTCCCTCGAGAAATGGCCGACGCGGCCGCAGTTGAAGCACGGACCGCCTGAGCCACCAGTCACGCTCACTTGGGAGCCGGCTGGTCGTGCAGCCTGCCCCTGTGGAGCGGAGAACGCAGGACGTGGTACAAACCACATCGGTCATGGGTAGCCAGCCAACGGCACCTGAGACTGTGGAGGTTGACTCTCAGAGCGGGCGCGTTGTGAGCTCCCGCCTACAGAAGACGAGGAACCCCTCTTCTGCCTCTTCTCCTCTTGGTGGCTCTTATACTTGAGCTCCACCGTGATTGACGTGCTCACCAACTCGTTGAAGTCGGCGAACTTATTCGCGGACAACCGGTCCTGCATCTTCAAGTTCAGGCCATTCACGAAGCGGCGCTGCCTGCGCGCATCCGTGCTGACCTCCTCAGTAGCGTATTGTGCAAGGTGGTTGAACACCTGCACGTACTCCATCACCGCCCGACCTCCTTGCTTGAGGTCCTCAAACTCCCGCCTCTTAGCCTCCATGAGGCCACTCGGTATGTGAAACGAGCGGAAGGCCTCGCGAAACTCCGCCCATGACACGCGGTGATCGGCGGGGTGCATGGCCAGAAAGCCGGACCACCACGCACCCGCCGGGCCCTGAAGCTGATGGGCGGCGAAGAGCGCCTTCTCGTGATCCTCACAGCAAAGAAGGGCGAGCTTCTGCTCAATCGTCCGGAGCCAGTGATCAGCATCGAGAGGATCCTCAGCTCGCGAGAAGACCGGCGGCTGAGTCCGCAAAAAGTCCGAGAAGTCATCTCGGCGCACGGCCCCACCTCCTCCATGAGGAGCCGCGTTGCGCACGAGAGCCTCCAGGAGCGCTTGGTTCATCTGGAGGAGAGCGTGATTCGCTTGGCGGTTCTGCTCGATTTGCATGAGCACATCCGCCATGGTCAGCGGTGGAGGAGGGTTGTTCTGACCGGAACCCTCCGGAACCTCCCCACCACGCCGAGTGACAACCATTCTAAAATGTAAAACTAAAAGGGGAAACGTCAAATTCCGACTCAGCACAATGCATTCGCCGGATATATTGTTAGAATCCCGTAATACATGTATAAATATGAATGCATGCATGAATGCCATGAAATGATGCATGCTCGAACCTAGCTACCGCTTCTTTCTCAAAATAAGAACCGCACCTGCAAGCATCAAAATCACAGGCAGTTTATAACATCCAGAACGTACCCTTCGCGCTAGAAAGAGTAAGAGCGCGAACGGCCCTTGTACCACATGCCGTACAAGTGACAATCCATACGTCGACAATGACGTATTCACTTCCCGTAGACCCTACGGGACATCTCGTGTAAACGCCACACGAGTAGACAACCATGTCTCCCATCGCAAGGTGGATGTTCATACGCTATTGCTAGCGTATTCACTTCCCGTACGGATCACCGTACGGAACATGCCGGGCCCCTGCCTCGCATCCGGCTGAGCCCTCGGTGATTAACCGCCACCGAGCGTCGTACCTTACCTTCCGACGATGCAAAGCCGAAGATGCAATGCTCAACAAAAATCAATGCAGGGTCGAAAGCAAAACAATGTGGTATAAGACATATAAACGTCACTCATAATACGCATTTTAACTTAGGGGCATAAACGATAGCAGTTTAATACATATTAAACATGAAGAGGCATAAACATAAATTATGGGTTGTTTAGGTGAAGTTGTCGACTTACTAAACAATGCACTAATTATGTTTAGGCTACTAAATTAAACCAGGCTCTGATACCAAGCTGTGAGGAACCGTCCAAATAGTATTCTAATTAATCATCAGGAGGATCATTATTCATAATCACAACCTCGACGATTAACCAGAATACCATTCCGGTAGTCCCGGCACGTGTTTTGTGCCCAGGATCGGAACACATGCCTTCCAACTCAAATATCACAACACAGTTTAATAGAGAGCAAATAATTAAACTGGATTACCATTATTAAACATGCAACTGCTTCCACAATTTACAACAAAAGAGGAACAACAACAACTATGCAGCGGAAGAAAAACCTATACAACAAAAGAGTATGGAGCCGTATGCCCTTAGGCTCCATACCAAAAGCGCCGGAGTTCGGAGTAGAAGGTGCTACTCCTGCCCGCCACCCTGATCGGCAGGCACAAAGTAGCCGAACACAGCCTCTTCCTCGCCAACCTGCGAACCTGAAAGCAACTTAAGGGCAGCACCCCTTAGTACGAAGGTACTAGCAAGTCTTACACAGTATGAGTATATATATTCTCGACTCCAAGGATCATGCATTTAAAGCTGTAGCAAGGATTAAGACATGTTTAAGTTCATTAAGCGGTAAGCAACCTAGACTCTAGGTGTAAGCAACTGACTTAACCAACCACCGACTCAAACCTTACCAACCAACTGATCAGAACAGATATATGAACAACAAGTGTATAAAAGCAAACCATTCCCACCAAAACACCAACCACATACCGACCAAACCACCCCAATCCAACCATGCCACAACCCACATCGAAACTCTACGACCAAAACATGGTCGCTCGGTGGAGATAAGCGATAGCGATGCTCATGACCGAGAGTGCGGCAGTTCGAACTGATTATACACCCTGCAGGAGGATACTCCTGGACCCACACGACACAGGGACCATACGGCTTGTGCCACCCGCTAAGATGCACACAAGGGGGTACCCGTGACAACCTTTCTCAACCAGGCCCAACCATGTGGATCAACCATAGCTCGGCGCGGCGGTATTAGAACTACTCCCCGAGCAAACTAATACCGCTAAAAGCCCGGACTCAAACCGGACTCACACCGTCTATGACGAGGCCCACATGACCACGTCTGCGAAGGTAATCAGCTCGCCTACCATTATATCAGCATGTGGTGAGTAAGGTAAGTGCTAAAGCCGACTACACCGACGGTCGGTGCTTAACCGGTGCAAGCGGTCTACGGTGTCCGGGTTCCCTCCCCGAACTGCCTGAGGACTCCTCGTGAGCAGATGACACCCCTAACACCACTCACACCTCGTCTCAACTCACCACTCACCAAACCGACTTATCATCAATACAACCATAAGTGTGAACAAGTAATAAGCCCTAGGCTCGCGACAACGGTGGACGACGTCGTCGACTTCTACCGGAAAGCCTAAGTACCACTAAGCATAGCGAACTATAATTAGACCTCGACGACACCACTAGGCTCCAAGGAATAACACATGACACGTGACCGAAATGGGAGAATGCATCGGTATAGGTTCTACCCAACTCGGTACCCGACACATGCAATGTATACATAAGCGTAGATAACATATTAGATTTTGAATTGACACGGTGCAATATGATAGATGCTTGCCTTGCTGCCCTGGATCAGAAAGGTGGGACGCCTCACGATCGCCCATGGCCTCCGGGATCGACGGATCGGCGTTCACTATAGAGAGCAACGCGTGCAATGTAATGAGCATGTATGAAATGCGACCATATAAGAAAAATATGCTCCACAATACATGATAATATTTTTCCCAGATCACACTATGCAAAATAAGAGTTTTCCCAGTGGTCTCACGACTTTCGAACATGGCATTGACTATTTGTGCTTTAACTAAGCTGAAACACATTTAATCAATAAATAAATTCTCAGAACGTATTTAATGAGTTTCAACATTTTTACCATGTAGTTCATATTCCTACGAAGCCAACGCAACTGGTCTCATGAAGTTTGGAGTTCGTACGAATTAACTATGAATTTTACAAGCTACCAGCTTCTAGGAAAGCCTGATAACCGCCCTGCAACACTGCTACAGTACTCGGGGTACCGGGGTGATCAGTGCTCGGGGTTCCCAGGATGAACCGTGCTCGGGTGCTCGGGGTGAACAGTACCCGGAAGTACTGGGATGATCAGTGCTCGGGGTGCTCGGTGAACAGTACCCAAGAGTGTTCGGGGTGAACTGTACTCGGGTGCTCGGTGAACAGTTCCCCCTGGAGTGCTCGGGTGCTCGGAGTGAACAGTACCCCCCCGAGTGTCGGATAAACAGTACTCGGGCTACAGTAAAAATCAGCCTCGTGCAGCTCCAGAACAGCAGCTATTACGAAGGGAAAAACTGGGCTAAACTAACCTGGGAGTCTCTCTAAATCAAAAGTACAAATGCCTAGAAGGGTGTACAGGGTCTAGACTTTGCTCAACCGCCTAGCAACATGATTCCTAACTCAAATCCACATAAATCCTTATTTGTTCCCAGACTAAAGAACTTTAAGAACTTTGCCACCCTAGTTCCAGATTCAAGATCTATCCAACCAAAAATGAGCATACTTGCCATGGGAGCCTAGCAGACTCACCCGAGGTCCTTTGCTGAGGTTGGTGACAGCCAGTTGAAGGAGGAAACGACGGAAAGTGGCTTGGAGAAGAGAGGAAAAACTACTGCTTCCTTGCTTCTCCCAAAGAACACCAAACAAGTTCAGAACCAGCTCGAATTCCTTCGGGGAAACTAAAAACAAATTGAATGGACGAGTAATCTTTGAGCTGGTGGTCACGTGAGTACCACATACTTACCTTGATCTTGCTCCCAGAGGTAGGGATCCAAAGGGGAAAAAGGGAGCCTAAGAGAGAGAGTGAGAGACAGCCAGCTCCAACTTGCTTCCTCAAAAAGCCTTACCTGGTGGAGTGGGTGAGTAGTACGTATGGGCAAGTTTAGAAGGGGAGAGAGAGTGTTGTTGCCCACCTATAGAGAGATATTTTCCACCCAAGTGGGCCCCATTTACCTAGAGGAAATTCCAGACTTGCTTCTAGCTCCTTTATTTCTCTTAGTTTTTCCTTCTCCCACCTCATTGATTCAAAGTGAGGTGCTCCAGTGACCCAAACTGGAACATGAAGCTGAAATTGCATGTTTTAGGATTAAAACACACAATTACGGATTTCAGGACGTGACAGGCACCCAAGGACTCGGTAGTGCTCGGGGTCCTTAAAAGCGGACCGAACACCACGACCACCATGAAGGGCTTCGGTCGGACATTACCGTACGCGCGGTACACCTTTCTACGAACCGCTCTGTCGTTCCAGGAAAAAGTAGACACACGGTAGGGTTTTGTGCGCGAGGAGATCATCTCGCCGAGCAGATTAAAATGCGAGAGCCCCCGAGGATGACTCGGGAACATAAAATTATTGAACGCAAAATTGTCTGAATTTAACCACTCACCGGACAGCTGTCGGCCTTTTCGGCCAACCGATCCAGGAGGGGTGTGTGCTTCCGAGCTCAGGATGCCCGGGGACTTGGTTTCTTCAGCCGGAGTGCCCGAGCGCCCAGGGGCACGCGAGGATCCCGGGGTTGGGTGATCTCGACCACTCATGCCTAAGTGGTAGGACCACCCGAGGACCCTTGGGGCCGACCAGCGACCGGGGCATCGAAGCCCTCGCGGTCGAGCTGCTCTTGATTGCCGGCCTGTGACTTAAGAGAGAATAGGGAATTTCTTTACCTAGTGCGCTCTGTCAGTGCGGTACTTGTTATAGACTGCTCTCGTTTTCGACTCGAGACCTCTTGAATACCCAAACCGGCGGACGAGAGCGGACAGAGGCATAACCCAGAGGTCCTATGGTTCGGTGGCGCACAGGCATGACAGACCAGACCGAGCACCGACAGCCCGCTCCGGGGGCCTGAGCTCCGGACTACTCGAGCAGCTCGAGCGATAGGATTACCCAGAGCGCCCCGGAACTCGGTAGTGCCCGGGAGCCTGCCACGACATCGAACACCACAGCCTACCATGCCGGACGTAAGTCAGCGGCAACTGCCCGCATGCATACCGATTGGGATTCTTTTGTCAGCGGGGAAAATGAGAGAGCAAACTTTTTCTTGCACAATCGAGCATCTCACCAGACAGATTAAACATACGGAATCCAGAAAAATGAATTTGACATAGCGACTGCATATTGAGATGTTGAATTTACAAATTTTACAAGGTTGGGCGACGGTGTCTTACCCAAAGGGTGGAGCCCCCTGTCAACTTGGGCGGGGGGAAGCCCCCGGCCTGGTTGACCTGAGCCGCGAGCATGGCTATCTATGGGTAGAACCTGCGCAGGTGCTCGATGTTCCACGGGTTCGGGAGCGGCTACCCATCCTCTGCCGCCAACCTGAAAGAACCTTCCCGCGGGACCCCGATCACGGTGAAGGGACCTTCCCACATAGGGGACAGCTTATTCTTTCCTTCGCGCGACTGGACGCGTCGGAGAACTAGGTCCCCCACCTCGAGAGATCGGACCCGGACATGGTGCAGATGATATCGCCGCAGACTCTGCTGGTACTGAGCCGCCCGGACGGCGGCACGCCGCCGGCGCTCTTCCAGGTAGTCAACGTCGTCGCGCCTTTGCTGCTCCTGCTCACCCTCAGAATATGCATGCACCCGAGGGGAGCCCAGAGTGAGTTCGGAGGGGAGGACCGCCTCGGCGTCGTAGACGAGGAAGAACGGAGTCTCCCCGGTGGCGCGGCTTGGCGTAGTCCGATTAGCCCATAGCACGGCGGGCAGCTCATCCTCCCATCCCTTCCCGTGCTTAGCGAGCACGTTATAGGTCTGGGTTTTGAGGCCCTTCAGTATCTCCGCGTTGGCGCGCTCGACTTGCCCGTTACTCCAAGGGTGAGCGACGGAGGTGAAGCAGAGCTTGATGTCGAGGTCTTCGCAATAGTCCACGAATAGGGCACTCATGAACTGGGTGCCGTTGTCGGTGATAATCCGGTTCGGGACGCCAAAGCGACTGGTGATGCCGCGGATAAATTGGAGCACCGTGTTTTTGGTCACCTTGATGACTGGGACCGCCTCCGGCCACTTGGTGAACTTGTCGATGGCGACATATAGGTACACATAGCCCCCGATTGCTCGGGGGAATGAACCCAAAATGTCCAACCCCCAGACCGCAAAAGGCCATGACAGGGGGATGGTATGAAGAGCCTGAGCTGGCTGGTGAATCTGCTTTGCGTGGAACTGGCACGCCCTGCAGCGCCGAACCAGCTCGGAAGCATCCTGGAGAGCTGTAGGCCAGTAGAAACCATACCGGAAGGCCTTCCCGACCAGCGTGCGGAACGATGAATGGCCACCGCACTCGCCCTCGTAGATCTTAGCGAGAAGATCACCGCCTTCTGCCCGGGAGATGCATTTCAGGAGGACACCTCCTGCGCTACGCCGGTAGAGATCCCCATCTACTATAGCATAGTGTCTGGACTGCCGAGCAACTCTTTCGGCAGACGCCTCATCCCCGGGAAGGAACTTTTCCTTCAAGTACCCTCAGATGTCAGACATCCACGAGGCATCGTGAGAGCATTCGGCGAGTGTGGCGGACTCGCCGGACGGCGGCGCCCTGACGGGGCTTCCCACTGAGGGCACCGCCGGGGTCCCCTGAATTGAGTTCGAGGTTTCCCCTTCGTCCTGTTCGGCAGGCAGGACGGAAGGCCGTGCGAGTCTTTCTTCAAAGACTCCGGTAGGGACGCGCGCACGGGAGGAGGCTAGGCGGGAGAGCTCGTCGGCCAGAGTGTTGTCACGGCGAGGGATGTGCTGCAACTCCAGGCCATCGAAACGCCTCTCCAGCTTCCAGACCGCAGCCACGTACGCCGCCATTTGAGGATCCGTGCACTGGTACTCCTTGGATACCTGGTTGACCACCAGTTGGGAGTCCCCTTTGACTAGGAGAAGACGAATCCCGAGCCCCACCGCGGCCCGGAGGCCGGCGATGAGACCTTCATATTCCGCCATGTTGTTGGACGCGCAGAACTGCAACTGTACGACGTACCGGAGCTCTTCACCCGTTGGGGAGGTGAGAACCACTCCGGCCCCTGCACCTTTCAGCGAGAGGGAGCCGTCGAAGTGCATGACCCAGTACCCGGGCGCGTCGTGCCCGGGATAAGAAGAGATTTCTTCTGGAACGACGTTGGGGACGGGTGTCCACTCTGCCACGAAGTCGGAGAGCGCCTGGCTTTTGATCGCCTGGCGACTGACGAAGTGCAGGTCGAATTCTGCCAGCTCCACTGCCCACTTGACAATGCGCCCGGTGCCTTCCCGGTTCCGGAGAATGGGTCCCAGTGGATATGCGGTAACCACCGAGACCTTGTGCGCCTGGAAGTAGTGGCGCAGCTTCCGGGAAGCGACGAGCACGGCGTAGAGCAGCTTCTGAGCCTGGGGATATCTTGTCTTGGCTTCCCGGAGGACCTCACTGACGAAGTACACCGGTCGCTGTACCCGGCGGGCCCGGACGGCGGCATTACCCAGGGGGCTGCAGCAGCCCCCAGGCTCGGCGGCATGGTCAGGGCTGGCCGGATACTCAGGTTCGACTCCCTGATTGGGAAGAGCAGTGTGCTCGGGCTCGACCCCTCGCTCAGGGGGAGCCGCGAGGACGGGTGAGTGCTCGGGCTCGACCCCTTGCTCAGGGGGAGCCGCGAGGACGGGTGAGTGCTCGGGCTTGACCCCTTGCACAGGGGGAGCCACGAGGACGGGCGAGTGCTCGGGCTCGACCCCTTGCACAAGGGGAGCCGCGAGGACGGGCGAGTGCTCGGGGGCCTCTGGGAGCTGGGACCCAGCACCTGGCCCTAGGCACTCGTCGCGCTCTACCACCAGCACCATGCTCACGACCTGAGGAGTGGCCGAAACGTAGAGCAGTAGGGGCTCACCTTCGGAGGGAGCCACCAGCACGGGTGGTGAGGTGAGGTACCTCTTCAGATCGCGGAAGGCCTGCTCGGCCTCCGGCGTCCAGTCGAAACGACCGGTCTTCTTCAGAAGCTTGAAGAGGGGGAGCCCTCACTCCCCGAGCTTGGAGATGAAGCGCCCGAGGGCCACCATGCAGCCGGCGAGACGCTGGACCACTTTGAGTCGAGCTGGGGGTCGCATCTGCTCGATGGCCTGGATCTTCTCTGGATTGGCCTCGATTCCTCGGCCAGAAACCAAGAAACCGAGGAGCTTGCCCGCCGGCACCCCGAAGACACACCTCTCCGGGTTGAGCTTGAGGCGGGTAGTGCGGAGACTGTTAAAAGTCTCGGCAAGGTCCTCGAGCAGGGTGGCACAGTCTCGGGTTTTGACCATGAGATCGTCGATGTAAGCCTCGACGTTGCGGCCAACCTGTGAATCAAGGGTAATACGAATAGCGCGCTGGAAAGAGGATCCAGCGTTGCGCAGGCCAAAAGGCATTGACATATAGCAATAAGTCCCCACCGGAGTGGTAAAAGTAGTTTTTTCCTCGTCCCCTACGGCCATGCGAATCTGGTGATATCCAGAGTTTGCATCTAAAAAGCATAAAAGATCGCATCCCGCAGTTGCATCTACAGTTTGATCAATGCGAGGCAAGCCTTATTTAGGTCGGTGTAGTCCACGCACATGCGGAGCTTGCCGTTGGCCTTTTGGACGATGACTGGGTTTGCCAGCCGTTGGGGTGGAGGACTTCTCGGATAAATCCGGTGTCGAGGAGCTTGCTGACCTGCTCGCAGATAAACTCCTGGCGCTCAGGCGCCTGCCGCCGGACCTTCTGCTTCATCGGGCGGGCGTCCGGACGCACCGCCAAGTGATGCTCGATCACCTCCCTAGGGATCCCGGGCATGTAAGACGGTTGCCAAGCAAACACATCTGCGTTAGCCCGGAGGAAGGCGACGAGCGCGCTTTCCTATTTGCTGCCCAGGTCACCGCCGATCCGGACGACCTGGGTAGCGCCTTCGCCCACCACGACCTCCTTCGTCAGAACAGAGGCATCGACGACGAGTCGAGGTTTGGATGAAGAGGGTCCCGGGCCCCCTGTAGAGCCTTCGACCTTGGCGTACGCTGAAACCAGAGCCATGTATGACTGCTCAGCGTAGGAGACGGCACCACCGGAGTCGGCGATCAAGGAGATGGGGTCCGCGGGGCCCGGCATCTTAACCGTGAGGTATGCATAGTGCACGGCCATCATGAACTTGGCGTGCACCGGACGTCCGAGGATGGCGTTGTAGGGGAGAGGGAGCTCCGCGACGTCGAAGAGGACGCACTCCGTGCGGAAGTTGTCTCGACTCCCGAAGGTCACGGGCAACTCGACCTGCCCGAGGGGCAGGGAGTGCCCGGGGGTCACTCCGCAAAAGGGGAGCGACGGCCTTAGGCGCCTGGAGGACACCTGCAGCTTCTCAAAAGCCTCCTTGGAGAGGAGGTTGAGGCCTGCACCACCGTCGTTCAGCACTCTGCCGACCTTAACATTGCAGACAGTGGGGGACACCACCAGGGGTAGTCGCCCCACGGCTGCAGTACTCGCGGGGTGATCGGCCATGCTGAATGTGACCGGGGCGTCCGACCACCTCAAGGGCCTCGCGGCCTCCTCGCTCGGGGTTGCCGAGCACACCTCGTGTCGCATGACCTTGATGCCATGGCACGAGGAAGGCGTGTAGGCGCCTCCGTCGATGAAGGCGACGGCATGCTCGGGCTCCTGCAAACCGAGCTCGGCGTTGTCGGGGGCGACCTCAGCATCGCCTCCCCCGCGGGCCTCGTCGCACTCCCTCTGGCGCTGCTCAATGAGTCCTTTGACCGTACGACACTCCGTGAGGTCGTGCCATCTGGTCTGGTGTATGGGGCACCATTTGCCTGGCTCAGGCCCCGCGAGAGCGGGGACCCTCGCTGGAGCAGGAGCCCGGCCGGGGGCCGGGGCTCTTGCGGGAGCCGGTGCCCTAGCTGGTGCCGGGGACCTTACGGGGGCCCGAGAAGGGGCCCTGGCAAGGGCCCTTGCGGGTGCGGGCCGTCTGTCGGCGCCCGCCCAGCTCTCTTGCCGGCGGTCGGGCTCTTGAGCCGGCCTATGGGCGGGGCCCTGGGCCGGCTCGACGGGAGCGGCCTCGCGCTTCCTTCTCTTCTTCTTTTCCCGCTTGTCGGAGCGGGAAGAACTTGGCTGGTCGGTGGCGGGGCGGGGAGCATGCCACGCCCTGGCCTCCGCAGCCTTAGCGCACTTATCGGCCTGTGCGAAGAGCTCCGCAGTGGTCTCGATCTCATGCGTTCCTAGCTTTTCGAGCATCTGCTCGTCGCGGACGCCCTGCCGGAAAGCGACGATAACAGCATGGGGGGCCACCCGCGGGATGGTGTTGCGGACCTGGCTGAAACGCTGTATAAAGCGCCGCAGCGTCTCCCCTTCCTGCTGTTTGACGGCGTGGAGGTCGCACTCCAAGCCGGGGCGCGTGAATGTGCCCTGAAAGTTAGCCACAAACTGGTGGCAGAGGTCATCCTAGGAGCTAACAGACCCTGGGGGTAAGTTCATAAGCCAAGAGCGTGCAGAGCCCCTCAAGGCAACATGAAAATAATTTGCCATCACCTTTTCGCTGCCTCCGGCCGCTTGAACAGCTGTTGTGTAGATCTGGAGGAACTCGACGGGGTCGATGGACCCGTCGTACTTCTCCGGCAGCTCGGGGCGGAACTTGGAGGGCCACTTGACCCGACGGAGCTCAGCGGCAAAGGCACGGCAACCGGTGCCGTACCCCGCGGCGCGAGCGGGAGTCCTTGGTGGCGAATGCCGGCGGGCCGGGGATTCCCGGTGATCGTGGGCCGGGAAAGAGGAAGCCTGGTCCTCTACCTCGGCCTCCTGCCGGGTTTCCCGCTAGCGCTCAAGAGTGACCCGGGCGTCCTCGTGGCCCCTCCGCTCGTTAAGACGCGAGCGGAGGTCCCGGGCTTCGGACACGGCCAGGGGGACGGCACTCCACCTGGAGGCCCCTCGGCCTGTGCGGACGTTGCCCGTTGAGGAGCCAGTTCTGGCGGCGCCACGCTGGGTGGTGGCGCGAGGACTCCCAGCCTCCACCTGGCGGCGAGCAGTGCCGACCAAGGCGACCACATCTTGGATCCACCGGCCTTCCGGAGTGTTCGGCATGGCCTGGATGGGCGGGTGCCTGAGGAGAGCATGCGCTGCAAGCAGCGCGCTCCCCGGGCTGGCCTCGCAGAACGCGAGTCTGCTCCGAAGTGGCACCCGGCGCTGTCCAGAGGCGGACCTAGCAGCTGGGGTCTCGACCTCCTGCTGGGGGTCAGAAAGTGCATCAGCGGCGGCGGCGGCGGCCCTGCTGGGCCCAGCGCCTTGGTCCCCTTGGGAGGGAAAAACCGCGCGCGTGGATAGCGGCTACCGTTGGAACGCAGCAGCGACTGGGGCCTCCTGGGCGTCGGGCAACACTCCGTCACTGGAAGTGGAGCCGGAACGCTGGAGACGGTGCCCACCAGCCATCTTTTCCTGTGGAAGAAAGCAAACGAACAAATTCAGGGATATTCCCCCCTACCTGGCGCGCCAGCTGTCGGAGGATGAACTCCTGCCGCAGGGATCCCGAGAGACCCCTTTTTAAAGATTCGGCCGGGGGGATGATCCTAAACGAGTTCGTCGGGGAAATAAATGGAAGCGGAAATAAATGCAACGGTCGGTAGTGGGGGATGATCGACCTAGTGCAAAAAGAAATAAATGCACCGGGGTTTAGACAGGTTCGGACCGCACGGGGGCGTAATACCCTACTCCTGTGTGGATGCAATATCCTTCCTTGATGGGAATCCTTCAAGGATGTATCTGGTTACAAGGATGTATCGTCTAACAGAGAGCTTGAGGCTCCCTTGCTCTAGCTCTACTCGAGCTGGCTTGTGGAATTCTTTGGTGGTTCTGAGTCTTTCGGGCGTTTCTTTTGGTCTTTCTGTTCCTTGGGGTTTCTTGTGAGGATTCTTCGAGTGTTTTTTTTTCTGGTGGTGTTGGTGTTCAGGTCTTCAAGCCTGCCTTCCTGTGTTATCCATCCCTTCCTTTTATACACCCGTCGACCACGACTTACCCCAAATGGGAAAGAGGGGGTGCGAGTTCCAAGACGCCACGGAGAAAGGCGTCATCATTCCGTCCGGGCGAAATGACAGGGGCGGTGGAAAAACGCGGCGCGCATCCGACCACCCGTCACTGTGGACGTCCTGGCGCCGTTGAGAGGGCCCACCGGGCGGCCACAAAGGCGCCTGGCGTGCCCACCCTGTCTTGTTCTTCTGCCAGGGCAGGGTGGCAGGCGGAACGCTTTGATCCTGGCAACGTTATCACGAGATACCCCAGATGATACGGGACGGGACCCGTGCAATTAATGGACCCACGCCCCTCTGCCAAAGCATGGCAGGGACTGACACTGCGGCGTGGGCAGTTGGGAATGTCAAGATGTCAGGATGTCAGGCCGCGCATGCCCATTAAATGCGGCATCGGACTTTTGACTGGCTGACACCCCGCCGACGGGTCCTTCCGGGTCGTCGGGGCGTCGGGTGATCTTGCGCGAACCTTCAGGGAACCAAGTGCTCGGGGGCTGCCACGTGCAACCCCGAGCACTCTCTCCCGAGCACTTCTGTAGGACCTTCGGGGAACCGAGTCCTCGGGGGTTGCCACGTGCAGCCCCGAGCACTCACTCCTGAGCACTTGAGTAGATCCTTCAGGGAACCGAGTGCTCGGGGGCCGCCACGTGCAGCCCCGAGCACTCTCTCCCGAGCACTTGGTTGTTTGGCCCATCGGGGGACTATGGTACTCGGGGGCGAGCGGGCACCCTCCCGAGCACTTTCTTCCCGGTACTTGGACTCTGTAGGTCATCGGGGAACTGGGGTGCTCAGGGAACAGAGGCTGTGGCCCCGAGCATCTTCTCCCAGAACTTAGATTTTCCTCATCCTGCAGGGGGGACCTCGCGGGATGGTGACACGTGGTGGACGGCCGGCCTGGTCTCGGGACTCAGGGACCCCCGGTTCCTAATACACCGACATACGCAATGCCTTCCAGAAAATCTAGGTAGTCTTGCCTTCCAATTGACCTAGGCATGCTACATCCGCGATACGTGAGCTTGTCACGCCACCCAAAGATGTCCTACGGGTGGCGCCGCAAGACGATCTATTAAGGAAATCCCTTGATACATGGCAACTACACTTCTGAGGCCACACAATGCCTTCCAGGAAACCTGGGCAGACCCGCCCCCAGGCGACCTAGGCATGATGCGTCTGCAGGAGTGCAGTTATTTTGCATGGTTGTACTAGCTAAGTTTTGCAGTATACTATTGGCAACAAGAAGCTATTTGTAGTATGAAACATAGCTATGTTTAAACAACTGCTCATGCTAAATGAGAATGTAACTTAAGTTCTACTGCATCTACTTAGTAGCTATCTATTGCAAAAGACTTCTAACAATATGGTTGGAGGCCTCCAATAGACTCTAACCTTGCCGTATGAAAGATGGATCACTAGGTAAACTACCGGGTAGTTAAGAGTGGGTGTATCTTTGTAGGAATATGTCAAAGGGTTAACTCCTGTCACAGGGATCCTGAGGGACCCCTTTTTAGAGATTCGGCCGGGGGATGATCCTGAATATGTTCGCCGGAGAAATAAATGGGTATGAATGCGATGGCCAGTGGGGTGGAATGATCTAGTGCGGAACGGAGTAAATGCGCTGGTGTTTAGACAGGTTCGGGCCGCACGGAGGCGTAATACCCTACTCCTGTATAGATACTATAAATGCCTTGAGAATGTCCCTCAAGGATGTTGCTGGTTACAAGAATGTTTGTCTATCTTAGAGCCTGAGGCTCCTTGTTCTTCGGTCTGCGTGTGTCTGCTGGCTCTGGGTGCTCTCGATCTTCTCTTCTCTTCGCTGCTTAGCTTGCTCAGAGATTTCAAAGCTTCAAGAACTTCTTTTGCTTGTGGGCGATTGACTCACTTCAGAGCCTCTAAAAAAAACTCTCCTTTTGTCCGTGCTGCCGGCGGCTTTAAATACCTGCCGGTAGTAGCGTGCCCCGAACGGGAGGGGGGCACGAGTTCCAAGATACCATAAATGGAAAGGGCATCATCATAACCTCTGTGCAAAGTGACCGGGGGTGGAGAATGCGTCCCACGCCCGGTCATCCGTCACCATAAATGCACTGGCAACGGGCGCCGTGGAGAAGGCCCACCGGGCAGCCGCAGAGCGGCCCGGCGTGCCCGCCCTGTCTTGTTCTCCTGCCACAGCAGCGCGGCAGACAGAACGTCTCGGCCCTTACGACGTTATCCAGAGACGGGCCGGATGGCACGGGATGGGACCCGTGCATTCAATGACCCCACGCCCTTCTGCCAGAATGTGGCAGGAACTGACACCGAGCGTGACAGGAGCAGTTGGGGGTGACAGGCCACGCGCGCTCTTTAAATACGGCCTTGGGCCTTTGACTGGCTGACACCTCATCAGTGGGCCCCTCGGGGGCCACTGTCAGGGGGCTCTCTGAGTCGTCGGGGAACCGAGTGCTCGGGGGGTCACTGTTCACCTCCCCGAGCACTCTCTTCCGAGAATGCCCTTTCTTGATCCTCAGGGAACCGAGTGCTCGAGGGTACTGTTCACCTCCCCGAGCACTCTCTCCCGGGCACGCTTGTACGGATCCTCGGGGGATCGAGTGCTCGGGGGCTGCTGGCCCCAGCCCCGAGCACTCTCTCCTGGAACTTCCTTCAGTGGGTCCTCGAGATACTTGGGTACCCAGGGGGCCACTGCTCATGGCCCCGGGCACATTTCTCCCGGTACTTAGCTTTCCTGATCGTTAGGGGACTCGGGTGCTCGGGGGCCACCGTATACCTCCCCGAGCACTTTCTTCCTGGTACTTAGACTTCGCAGATCATTGGGGAACTTGGGTACTCGGGGACCACTGACTGTGGCCCCGAGCGCCCTCTCCCGGGACTCAATCCTTTTTACCTCACGGAGGAGACTCCGCGGGATGGCACCACGTGGCGGATTGCTGGCCTGGCCTCGGGATTCGAGGACCCCCGGTTCCTAATTCACCGACAGCAGCCCCCGGGCCTATTGGCAGGCGATGGCCCAGAGACTGCAGATGGGCCCTTCATCGTCAATGAGGCCAAAGCCAGTACTGACCCCACGCGGCGCGCTCTTAGATAGTGGCCCTTCCAGTCCGGGCCTCTGGTACGGCCCAACAGGGAGCCGAGCGGACGCGCGTCCAACTGACTCCTGAGGCGTGTGATAATGGGACGGGCGGCGTGTGATAACGGGATGGGTGGTGCGCGTGGCAACCGCGCAAATCGAGGAAAATATGCCTGGCAACTGCTGACACTCGCACGGCCTGAGGGAGATTCGCCTGGTGATTTGCGCTGGCCGAGGAAACCGTCCTGCCGAGCGTGCCGTGGCAGGCGATGTTTGAATTTCCCTGGGGTATAAAAGGAGGAGGGGAGCGAACCGCCCCCCTCTTTACGCCATCTTGCGATCAAGCTTTTGCCTTCCTTGCGCTCCTGAGCCCTAGACTTTCCTTAGGCGATCAGAGCACCCCTCTTCCCCCACCGTCCAAATCATCCCCCACCCTGACGAGATGTCAAGAGCAGGAGGAAGCCGCCGCGACAGGACTCCCTACAGCGTGCTGCCGGAGTCCCGTCTTGTGAACGAGGAGTAGGCGGACAAGGTGCGTAAGCTGATGGTGCCCGAGGGCCAGCGAGGGGCCTCGGTGGTGATGCCGGCGAGCTTCCCGCCGGCGACGGACCGTCTGGGGCGCGTTGTCCTCTTCACTTCCTTCGTGGTGGCCGGGCTGGTGCCGCCATTTTCGACGTTCTTCCTTCAGATCCATGATACGTTCGGGATCCAGTTGGTGCACCTCAGCCCCAACTCCGTCGTCATCCTGGCGGTCTTTGCCCACCTCTGCGAGATGTTCGTGGGGGTGCCGCCGTCGGTGATGCTCTTCCGGCACTTCTTCGTGCTGCGGTCGGCCGGGAAGAAGAGGGGCTTCTCCACCGCGGACGTCACCGGCTGCTGCAACTTCTGGCTGCGGGACGGCTTGGGGAGCAGCACATTCCCCAGGTGCTGCGGAGCAAGTGGGAGCACTGGCGGCGCAACTGGTTCTGCGTTGACGTCAGCCCCCACGACCGTCTGACCCTACCGGAGATATCGGCGGAACCCCAGAAGGTGTCCTGGGAGGTGCCACCGCAGGCGGACGCGCGGATGGCGCCGGTCCTGGAGCGCATCGACTTCCTGCGCCAGGCCGGGCTTACTTCGGTGATGGTGGTGGCGGACTACCTGCGCCGCCGCCTGGCGCCACTGCGGGAGCGGGCCCGGCCCTGCTAGGTGTACACCGGCTCCCAGGACATCACCCGGACCCAGATCGGCGTGGAGTGGGACCTGGACAAAGCGGCGCTGAGGGGCCTACTCTAGGTGGTGATCGGGGTGGACGACCTGAGCCGGGCGGAGCTCCCCTGGAAGGAGCTAGCACTCTGCGCCAACCCTGACTGGGTGGCGCTCCAAGCAAAGCTACCGGAGTTCGACACCTAGGGGCTGATCGACCGGCCGGGGCGCCGGAACCCCGGGACTATCCAGATTCCCGGGGTGGAAGAGGAGGCCGGCGAGGAGTCCGCAGGCGATGCAGCGCAGATCGGTGGCCCGGGAGCCGCAGGCGGCAAGCCGCAGGCCAGTGGTGGGGTTGCTGCAAGCAGCAGCCGCCAGGCCGGAGGAGGAGGCGCCGCCAACAGCGGGGCGGCGACAGCGCTGGGGGACAGAGGGAAGCGCCCGCGGACTTTCGTTCCTGCGCTGACGTCCTCGCCGTCGCTGTTGCCTAGCGAGGAGGAGGGAGGCTGGGACGGCCAATCGTCCAGCGTGGGGCCATCGGCGGGGGCGGCATCTGCGGTTCTGGAACCACACTTTGATCTGCTTGGGCCTGGTCTGGAGCCCAGAGACCGCACGGTGGCAACGCAGAGCCCCCCGCGGAAGAGGAGGAGGGAGGACTCAGGGCCAACGCCATCGGGTCCGGGGTACAGGATCCTGGAATCAAGGTGGCAATACCGAAGACCCAAATATGCATAAGTTTCCCCCCTTTTTCCTGAGCATGCCTTGCCCGGAGTGAGTTCGGAGACTAACCTCGTTTCTCTTTTGCAGGCCACCTACGGGCGCCACCGGAGACCAAGGACGGCCGGAGGCTCTGAGGCTGGCTCCAGCCCCCGAGCCGAGCACGCCTGAGCCTGAGCCGAGCGCGCCTGAGCCGAGACGGAACCACAGGCACTGCCCAGCCCCGAGCGGGTGGCAGCGGCCGCGCCCAAGCAACCAGCGCCGGCTGAGCCCGCCCCAAGCGGGTCGAGGGTGAGGCGGACTACCTCGTCATGGGCGGTGCCTGCATGGCAGTTTTCAGGGACCCCGAGCCCCTCGGAGGAGGCTCGCAGGGGACCCAGCACCCAGCCGTCGCCCAGCCGACCGACCGACCCTCTCCCAGTCGTGCTAGGAAGCGCCCGAGAGGTGATCAGGTGGCTGGAGGCGGCCGTGGCGGGAGAGATGACGTAGCTTGAGGTGAGCCACACCACCCTTGCCGCAGAGAGGGAGTGGCTTGCTGAGGGCAGGCGCCTTTTTGAGGCCCGCGTCGCTGCGGCACGCGCCGTCAATGAGAACGATTGGCGCACGCTGGAGGAGGAGCGGGAGGCCTTGGAGGGCATTCGCACGGAGGCCGTGCGGGAGCAGAAAGAAGCCGCCTGCCTGGCCGAGGCATCGCAGCAGCAGGCTGCCGAGGCGCTCGCCAGGGAGAGGCAGGTGCAGGCGCGGGAGGAGGCGGTCCTGGCCCGCGAGAGGATGGCGGAGGCCTCCCAGGCTAACTTGGCCCACCAGAAAGGCAAGGCTGACCAGATCCGCGCCGAACTCCAGCGCCGGGAGGAGGAGCTCCAGCGCCGGGAGGAGGACGTCACGATCCGAGAGACCGACGTTGGTATCACAACGGCGGATCTGGAAGCCCGGGAGGAACTGCTAATCCTCCGGGAGACGGAGGCTGCCGAGGTTGTGCTGGCCTCAGCCGCTTGGGAGGAGCGGGCCGCCAAGTGGGAGTCGGAGCTGACCGCCCGCGAGCAGGCCCTCTCTGCCCTTGGAGAGCGGGTGAAGTGGGCTGAAGCCCAGGCGTCCAGCGGCGCCTCGGCCGGCACAACCGGGGGACAGGGGCTCGAGGAGCAGCTGCAGAGCATGACAGAGGAGCTCGAGACTGCCAAGACCGAACGGGCCAACGTGAAGCTAATGATGGAAGACATCCTTCGGCAAGCGCAGATGTCCGTGAGGGTGGCCGGGCTCAGGCGAGTCCACGTGGAGGCGAAGGGGACGGGCATTGGCCACATCGCCCTTGGCTTCCAGAGAATCAGCTAGCGCCTCGAGGTGCTCCCCCAGGCCGTCCAGGAGCTAGCCTCCCGGGAAGGGCGAGGCTTGGCCCAAGCGGTGGCCGAGCATGTCCTGGCCTGCTACCGAAGCTGGGACCCGAACTTCCAGCTGGAACTAGCTCGGGAAGAGGTGGTCGAAGCCGAGGAGGAGGCCACCTGGGAGGCAGTTTGGGGCGCCGCCGCCGAGGTGGCGGCCTGCTTCACGCGAGAGGCGCCACCGACTCCGGACCCGAGGAGCAGCGACGAGGGCTCCGACTTAGATTAGTCTTTTGTACTTTTTCTTTTTCTTTGACTTGATGTAAATATGGGAGTGATCCCTCAGAATTGCTGTCCTTTTTTGTGAATATAATGGAAGCCTTTCTTTGGGGTCGCAACTCTAGTGTTCTTCTGAGTGCTTGATGAAGTTTCTGTTCTTTTCACTTGATGCCCCGAGGAGTACTCGGTCGGACCGAGCCCGACCTTTCCCTCCCCGAGAATGAAGTCACCCCGACCACTCATCGCCGAGCAGTGAGGCCTTCTCTGCGCTTTCAGCCCCCGAGCCCTCGCGAGTCCGCAACGGCTAAGTCAAAAGACAAAGGCATGAACTTCCTTGCTCGGGAGATAGATCGATCCAGCACAGAGCACGCCATGACCAGTGAACACTTTCCCACTCTGCAACCACTCAAACAGGTAGACTGGAGACACGTGCAGGCGGGAATGCGACCAAGAGTCCCCACGGTTTGGTGGTGCCCGGGCTAGGACGGACAGGACTGGGCACCGATAGCCCGCCCCGAGGGTCTAGGCTCCCGACCGCTCGAGCAGCTCGAGCCGTGAGATAACCCGAGAGTCCCAGAGGCTCGGTAGTGCCCGGGGCCTTTTAAGCGGACTAAACACCACGAACACCATGAAAGACTTCGGTCAGACATTGCCGTACGTACGGTACACCTTTCTACTGTCCGTTCTGTTGTTCCGGGAAAAGCGGGCACGTGGCAGGGTTTTGTGCGCGAGGAGACCATCTCGCCGAATAGATTAGAGTACGAGGGCCCCGAGGACAACTCAGGAACAATATATTACTAAATGTAAATTCATATGAATTTAACCACTCACCGAACAGCTGTCAGCTTTTCAGCCAACCGATCCAGGAGAGGCATGCGCTCCGAGCTCGGGGTGCCCGGGAACTTGGTTCCCACGGCTGGGGCGCCTGAGCACTGGGGGCGCAAGGTGGGCCCGGGATCAGGCGATCCCAACCGCTCATGCCTGAGTAGTAGGACCACCTGAGGACCCCTAGTGCCGTGCAGCGACCTGGACACTGAGGCCCTCGCGGTCGAGCTGCTTTCTGTTTTGACTGTCGATCTGTGACTTGAGAAAAATAGAAAAATTCTTTGTTTGGTGCGCTCTGTTAGTGCGGTACTTATTATAGACTGCTCTCATTTTCGACCCGAGACCTCTCGAATACCCAGACAGGCAGACAAAACAGGCAGAGGCAAAACCCAAAGGTCCTATGGTTCGGTGACGCCCGTGTATGACAGACCAGACCGAGCACCGACAGCCCGCCCCTGGGGCCTCGGCTCCGGACTACTCGAGCAGCTCGAGCGATAGGATTACCCGAGAACCCCAAGGACTCGGTGATGCCCGGGAGACTACCACGACACCGAACACCACAGCCTACCACGACAGACGTAAGTCAGCGGCAACTACCCGCGCGCATATCGATCGGGATTCTTTTATCAACGGGGAAAATGAGAGAGCGAAATTTTCTCGCACAATTGAGCATCTCACCAGACATATTAAATGTATGGAATCCAGAAAAATGAAATTTTGACATAAGAACGGCACATTGATATATGTATTATATTGATAATTTTTTACAAGGTTGGGTGACTTACCCAGTTAGTGGTAGCCCCCGGTCATCTTGGGCGGGGGGGGGGGGGGAAGCCCCCGGTCAACTTGGGCGGGGGGGGGGGGGGGGGAGCCCCCGGTCAACTTGGGCGGGGGGGGGGGGGGGGAGCCCCCGGCCTGGTTGACCTGAGCCTGCATACATGGCCATCTACGGGAAGAACTTACGCATCGATGTTCCACGCGTTGGGGAGCGGTTGCCCATCTTCTGCAGCCAACCGGAAGGAGCCTTCTCGCGGGACACCGATCATGGTAAATGGGCCTTCCTTCCTTCACGCGATTGGATGCGTCGGAGAACTAGACCCCCCACCTCGAGAGACCGGGTCCAGATGTGACGCTGATGGTAGCGCCGTAGGCTTTGCTGGTAGCGGGCTGCTCGGACGGCGGCACGCCGCCGGCGCTCTTCCAAATAGTCGACGTCATCGTGCCTTTGCTGCTCCTGTTCACCTTCCGAGTGGGCATGCACTTGAGGGGAGCCTAGAGTGAGCTCGGAGGGGAGGACCGCCTCAGCGTCGTACACAAGGAAGAAAGGAGTCTCCCTGGTAGCGCGACTTGGCGTGGTCCGATTGGCCCATAGCACGACAGGCAGCTCGTCGATCCACCCTTTCCTGTGCTTTGTGAGCACGTTGTAGGTCTGGGTTTTGAGCCCCTTCAGTATCTCCGCATTGGTGCGCTCGACCTGCCCATTGCTCCGAGGATGAGCGACGAAGGCGAAGCAGAGCTTGATGCCGAGGTCTTCGCAGTAGTCCCCGAACAGGGCACTTGTGAACTGATTGCCATTGTCGGTGATGATCCGGTTCGGGACACCAAAGCGACTGGTGATACCGCGGATAAACTGGAGCGCCATGTTCTTGGTCACTTTGACGACTGGAACCGCCTCCGGCCACTTGGTGAATTTGTCGATGGCGACGTAGAGGTACTCATAGCCCCCGATTGCTCGGGGGAATGGACCCAGAATGTCCAGCCCCCAGACTGCGAAAGGCCATGACAGGGGGATGGTTTGAAGAGCCTGAGCTAGCTGGTGAATCTTCTTTGCATGGAACTAGCATGCCCTGCAGCACCGAACCAGCTCGGAAGCATCCTGGAGGGCTGTAGGCCAGTAGAAACCTTGCCGGAAGGCCTTCCCGACCAACGTGCGGAATGATGCATGGCCACCGCACTCACCCTCGTGGACCTCAGCGAGAAGCTCGCCGCCTTTTGCCCGGGTGATGCATTTCAGGAGGATGCCACCTGTGCCACGCTGGTAGAGATCCCCACTACTATGGCATAGCATTTGGACTGCCGAGAAACTCTTTCAGCAGAGGCCTCATCCCCGGGGAGGAACTTTTCCTTCAAGTACCCTCGGATCTCGTCCATCCATGAGGCATCTTTGTAGGTGTATCTTTGTAGGAATATGTCAAAGGGTTAACTCCTGTCGCAGGGATCCTGAGGGACCCCTTTTTAGAGATTCGGCTGGGGGATGATCCTGAATATGTTCGCCGGAGAAATAAATGGGTATGAATGCGATGGCCAGTGGGGTGGAATGATCTAGTGCGGAACGGAGTAAATGCGCTGGTGTTTAGACAGGTTCGGGCCGCACGGAGGCGTAATACCCTACTCCTGTATAGATACTATAAATGCCTTGAGAATGTCCCTCAAGGATGTTGCTGGTTACAAGAATGTTTGTCTATCTTAGAGCCTGAGGCTCCTTGTTCTTCGGTCTGCGTGTGTCTGCTGGCTCTGGGTGCTCTCGATCTTCTCTTCTCTTTGCTGCTTAGCTTGCTCAGAGATTTCAAAGCTTCAATAACTTCTTTTGCTTGTGGGCGATCGACTCACTTCAGAGCCCTAAAAAAAACTCTCCTTTTGTCCGTGCTGCCGTTGGCTTTAAATACCCACCGGCAGTAGCGTGCCCTGAATGGGAGGGGGGCACGAGTTCCAAGATACCATAAATGGAAAGGGCATCATCATAGCCTCTGTGCGAAGTGATCGGGGGTGGAGAATGCGTCCCACACCCAGTCATCCATCACCATAAATGCATTGGCAACGGGCACCATAGAGAGGGCCCACCAGACAGCCGCAGAGCGGCCCGACGTGCCCGCCCTGTCTTGTTCTCCTGCCACAGCAGCGCGGCAGATGGAACGGCTCGGCCCTTACGACGTTATCCCAAGACGGGCCGGATGGCACGGGATGGGACCCGTGCATTCAATGACCCCACGCCCTTCTGCCAAAATGTGGCAAGAACTGACACCAAGCGTGGCGGGAGCAGTTGGGGGTGACAGGCCATGCGCACTCTTTAAATGCGGCCTTGGCCTCGGGGGCCACTGTCAGGGGGCTCTCTGAGTCGTCGGGGAACCGAGTGCTCAGGGGTCACTGTTCACCTCCCCGAGCACTCTCTCCCGAGAATGCCCTTTCTTGATCCTCGGGGAACCGAGTGCTCGGGGGTACTGTTCACCTCCCCGAGCACTCTCTCCCGGGCACGCTTGTACGGATCCTCGGGGGACCGAGTGCTCGGGGGTTCCTGCACGCAGCCCCGAGCACTCTCTCCCGGAGCTTCCTTCAGTGGGTCCTCGGGATACTTGGGTGCCCAGGGGGCCACCGCTCACGGCCCCAGGCACATTTCTCCCGGTACTTAGTTTTCCTGATCGTTGGGGGACTCGGGTGCTCGGGGGCCACCGTATACCTCCCCGAGCACTTTCTTCTCGGTACTTAGACTTCGCAAATCATCGGGGAACTTGGGTACTCGGGGACCACTGACTGTGGCCCCGAGCGCCCTCTCCCAGGACTCAATCTTTTTTACCTCATGGAGGAGACTCCGCGGGATGGCACCACGTGGCGGATTGCTGGCCTGGCCTCGGGATTCAGGGACCCCCGGTTCCTGATTCACCGACAGAATATGGCCTCTATTGTGAGGCTTGGCGGCCTCGAAGCTTGTGGCTAGGCTGGGAGAGGCGGTGTTCGACCCCCTCAGCCTTTAGCCGTTGCCTGGCTCCGGAGGTAATCCATCCAGAGCCTGGCGACGGCACGTGGGAGGCGTGGTCGAAGGTTGGCTGGGCGAGGACCGCCTCAGCCCCTAGTCGCTGCTCAGCTTCGGAGGTACTTCGTCCGGAGCCTGGCGATGGCGTGTCCCCAATTCAGTTCTTGTTGCTGGGTATGGTACCATTGGCAGTGGGGTTGGTGGTGATGGTGCAAGGTTGAGGGGCCGGGGATTTGCCCGAGAGTTTGCCGCAGGCCCCCGAACTCTGTGTTGTCCTTCGTCGGCTCCTTCTGCGGCTAGGTATTCAGCTTTCCTTCTGAGGTATTCATCCTGGAAGGTGTTGTGGTCGCGCCCTGGTCCGTGCAGGACGCACCTGTATGCCTCCGGGGGCACCGGAGCTTGGAGTTGTCGTTGGGGTCACTGCCGAAGGCGGTGTGCCCCAGAGCCTGTGGTTTCCCTAGGGTTTCCTTCCCCCTTGGGAGACCATCGAGGCTGCCTGGTGAACCAACTTTTGGAGCTGAAGTTGTTCTGACAATGCCTCCCCAGACGAGGCTGGCTTGGAGTTCCCTGTGCGCAGTTGGTGTTGCGAGGGCAGTATCGGAGGCGCTGGCAGGGTCCGTGACCCCGGAGCCCTCTGTCTCCTTGGAACCCTTTCTTGCCTAAGGGGCCCAAGGAGGGCGCTGGGTGGACAGACTTTCCGAAGTTGTTGGCTCACTCGGGGTATTCCAGGTGTGGTCGAAGGGGATACTTGAGGACCAAGCCTAGTTGGGAACATTCCTGGGTTGGACTGCCCAGAACCATTTGAAGGCGGCCTGCTTGGCTGTGGCTTCAGCCGCGTCCTCTCCTGAGGTGGTGAGGTCTTTGTTGTGCAGGGGCTCGAAGGCCTCTGCGCCGTCTGGAGTTCCTATACCGATCTAGGGTTCTGGGTTGGCCAAGGTCGAAGGAATGCTGTCCCACACGGCAGCAGGGCTGGCGCATGCATACGGTGCGTATGGCTGAGACAGCCATGCATATGGTTGCATGCTTGCAACGGTGGGTATGGCGGCTTTAGCTGATTCTCTGGTGGTTTTCCTCTTGGATTCCTACATCTCTTAGCACTTCTGTGTTCGAGTCCCCACAGACGGCGCGCTGTTGGAGCAAGAGTTCGTCTTTCCCCAGAAAATACGGTGAGAGTTTCTTCTAAGGATGAGACTCAAGTTTGGAGACAATGTTTAAGAGGAAGGAACATCACGAGTATATTGATGATAGGAAAAATGGATAGATTTGGGGGGAGAATCACAGGTTTCCTACGATGCGTGTTTTGTGTCTGTTGTGACCGTTTAGCCTTCTTGTCTTTCCGTCCCCCTTCCCAGATGACCATGGCCCCCTATATTATAGGGTCGTGCGTAGCTTGGCGTATAAGTTATCGTAATGTACGAATATCTGGGACCTGACCGAATTACTGGGCCTTATCTCGGATAAATAGTTTCTACCCTATCGAGGAGATAAATATGCACCCGTGGTAACTATTGTAGTGCCTGCCCCTTGGAGTGCGGCGAGCCGGTCGCCAATTGTGGCCTGGCGCTGCACTATCAGGGGTGTCAGGATAGCCTCCATTATGCTAGGGTGTCAGAATGGCGCCCATCACCCTAGGCCTTTAATGCCGGTCACTTCCTGGCAGGCAAAGCACAACTGGTGCTCCCCTTTCGGTAGATCTTCCCAGGGACTGCTGACTCACCCTGCTGCCTTCGGGAAGGTGGCCCGATCATCCCAAGGCGGGGGCCTCGGGAGGCATGGATCCAGGAGGTGAACGCTTCGGGAAGAAGGACTCCAGAAGACCGAGGCTTCAGGTTGCTGAGGCTTCGGGGGACCGAGGCTTCGGGAGGCTGAGCTTTCGAGAGGCCGAGCCGGTGAAGCCAAGGGAAGGCTTCGTAGGTACGAAGAGGTACCGTGAAGGGACCTAATGACTTCGGAGGTTGAGCCCTTAGCTGAGGATCCGGAGATCAAGGCTCCGGGGGACCTGGATAGTAATCTTCAACCATTATCCTCAGGCTGGCTTATTTCCCCCCCAACAGGTACCTTGATGGTGTGACGGATTTTTTGGCAGCTGCCAAGGAGGATCGATTGGAGAAGGGTGTTGAATTTATATATTGTCCTTGTTGTGATTGTAGAAAAGAAAGATTATTTCTTAGACAAAATGTAGCCCTATAGATCCAAGCACAGTTGATTATCAGGGGCTTCAAATCAGACTACACATCTTGAGCGTTTGTTTGCGAATCAAAAAGAGGCCAAATTGTTGTGCTGGCACTCGGAGGGCCGCAAGCAAGATGGAAAGATAAGTCACCCTGCCGATTCACCCCAGTAGAGAAACATCGACATGATCTTCGATGACTTTGATGCAGAACCGAGGAATATAAGGTTTGCTTTGAGCATGGACGGGATGAATCCTTTTAGGAACATGAGCAGCAGGCACAACACTTGACCAGTTGTTCTCAGTATTTACAACCTACCTCCTTGGCTGTGTATGAAGCGGATGTACTTGATGATGTCGCTACTTATCCAAGGCTCAAAACAACCTGGGAACGATATTATTGTATACCTAAGATCATTGGTGGAAGATCTAAAAACATTATGGAACGAAGGGGCGCAAGTATGAGATGCGTACATAAGAGAGAATTTTACGATACGCGCCTTGTTGTTCTGCATGATCAATGATTTGCCTACACTACGTAACCTTTCGGACCAGAGTAAACAACTAGACACGGCGTGCCCTCATTACTTAGATGGTACCACGAGTATGTGGCTGCCCCACTCGCGTAAAATGGTGTTCATGCGCCACTGTAGGTTCCTTAACAGGTATCACCCATACCGCAACATGAAGGAACAATTCGACGGAACGAGGGAGAGAAATTTATGTCCAAAGCACTACAGTTGTCAAGAGGTGAACAATATGGGTAAAAACCTCGATGTTGTGTTTGGAAAGGGGAGTAAAAAATCTAAATATAGCCGTGGCATGTGGAAGAAGAGATCGATATTGTAGGAGCTACCGTATTGGAAGCACCTTGAAGTTTGCCACTGCATCGACCTCATGCATGTAGAGAAGAACATGTGTGAAAGCTTGGTTGGTTTTTTACTTAATATTCCAGGCAAGATGAAGGGCGGTCTCAACGCAAGGCTTGACTTGGTTGATTTGAAGATCAAGCCCGAGTTGGCACCTGAGCCCTCCGAAAAAGGTAGAACGAGGCTTCCTCCTGCCTGCTATAATCTGAAAAAGGCTGAGAGAACCGAACTGTGCTGGTGCTTGCATGGTGTGAAAGTTCCATCCGGTTACTCCACTAACATCTCAAAACTTATTTTGATGCAAGATTTGAAATTAGTTGGCATGAAGTCCCATCATTGCCATGTGTTGATGACACATATGCTTCACGATGCAATCCAAAATATCCAACCAACCTATCTTTGAGACACAATGACCAAGCTGTGTTACTTCTTCAACACAATTTCTTAGAAGGTCATCGATCCCGAAGTACTTGATGTTTTACAGGCCGATGTGGTGAAGACATTGTGTCATCTTGAGACGTACTTTCCTCCATCATTTTTTGATATCCTGGTACATGTTATCGTTCACCTCGTGAGAGAGATAAAGATATGCGGCCTAGTATTCCTACGTCAGATGTACCCGTTTTAGAGGTACATGGGAATTCTCAAGAAGTATGTACGTAATCGATCTTGTCCGGAGGGCGGTATTGTCCAAGGATACACAACAGAAGAGGTAGTCGAGTTCTGCATTGGAGTTCTGCATTGATTACATGAAGTAGCTCAAACCAATTAGTGTGCCCATGTCTCGCCATGAGGGGAGACTGGATGGGAAGGGGACCATAGGTAGGAAATCAATCATTGCTGACTTTGCCACGTCATCTAAAGCCCATTTCATGGTCATGCAACACATGACTGAAGTATCCCCGCATATTGACATGCATAATGATGTGCTACGCAAAGATAATCCAGGTTGTACAGAGACTTGGATCACAAAACTGCATAACAGCAGCTTCAACAACTGGTTGGCAGCACGATTTAATAATAATAGTTCAACAGGGGAAAATATTAGCTGGTTGGCAAGATGGCCAAGTCACACAGTCGTGACATTTGAAGCATACGATATAAATGGGTACATCTTTTATAACAAAGCACGGGATAGTAAGAGCATGGTACAAAACCGCGGTGTGCACATAGATGCCTTCCAGGACAAACGTGGGGTTTGTGCGTAATATGGGTACATAGAGGAGATTTGGGAACTCAACTATGTACGTTTCAAGATTCCTCTCTTTCGGTGTCATTGGGTCGCACTCTCAAGTGTTAAGATAGACAAGTACATAATGACTATTGTCGATCTCGAATGTGCCTCATACAAAGATAAACCATTTGTACTAGCCAAGCAAATTGTCCAGGTCTTTCATGTGCAAGTCACGGTAAATCCAAAGCTTCACGTAGTCCTTCAGCGAAAAAGAATGATTGCCAGAGTTGAGAATGTCGTGGACGAAGAAGAGTATAATTAATTTGATGAGTACTCTCTTAGAGATGGCATCACCCTTAACGAAGAACAACTTCCGACTGGGGCCACTTGCTATCTGCGTGTCGATCATCAAGAAGGGTTGATTGTTAAAGCTATATGATGTTACTCGATTGTTATGTACCTAATATGTAAAAAAAAGTAGTTATGAATTTACTTAGAAATTTGATCTCATTAATTTGGAGTTCGTATGAATTATTTATGAATTTGGAGTACATACATTTGGAGTATGTATCACCATGTGATAGTACAGATTTAATCATAAATTTACATAAAAAATTCATCTCATTTGGAGTATGTATGAATTATTTATAAATTTTGCAATTTTAATGATTCTGAAAAATCAATAGTACAGACGGTTTTATAATAAAAGCCGTCTGTACTAATATATGTACAGACGGCTTTTATTATAGAACTGTCTGTACTAATATATTAGTATAGACGGGTTAAAGTTATAACCCGTGTGTAATATATTAGTACAGACGGCTTTTGTCGAAGATTATTTCCTGATAATATGTTTGTAAATTGACTGCGTACCTTCGAGAGTAGAGATTAAACACGAAGTGAGACAAAACGATGTATACAGGTTCGGACCTCCGATTGGAGTAATACCCTACGTCCTGTGGGGGTGTTGCTACCTTGTATTGATGATCTCAAGTACAAGCAAGGTGTCTAAGACTATTACAAGGAGTTCATTGGATCTAATCTTTTTTAGGGCTAAAGTCATGGAGTAACTCCTCTGTTGTTGCCTTTCGTGTTGCTTATAGTTCCTTGTTCTTTCTAGTTGTAGTTATCGTTCTCTCCTTCCCCCAGCATTTCCGCCTTATATAGGTGAGAGGTACCGACTCCTACCCAGTCGTAGTCGATAGGGAGTTGTTTTCCTTGATGTCTAAGTAGATATACCAATTTTGAATACAGATCGTATCGATTTGGATAACCAATCTAATCCTTCTCGATATGTACTTCCTTGATTCTGGGTGTATCAGGTACCACTGATTCAGTTCTGTGATATCTGGAACTGCTGAATATGCGTCGTATATACCTTTTCTGTATATGATATACTCCTTATGCGCATATACCATATAGTTAGATATTCGACAGTAGCCACCTAACTCTAATTCGGAGGAGAGGTTTCCATAAGCACCTACTCGAGTACTACCAAGTTTAAGCTTGGTCGAGTAAAGTAGATTAGGCTCATGGTCGAAAGAATTGAGTATGGGCAGATCCTTTCTCGAGTATCGAGTGGAAGCTCGGTCGGGTCGAGCACCCTGTGGCTAACCACACTCGAGACTTGAAGAAAAAAGATTTAAAGAACTCAACTGATTGATACCTGACTCCGAGTAGAGTTAAAAAAACCTTTTGAAATTTGAAATGGCGGGTATGGGGGCATTTAATGTGGGTAGAAGGGTGTGCAGAGATTCGCACGTCGTCAGCGTTCCTTTTTTCACACCGGTCGAGGTGTTGTAAAGGTGAGAGTGGTTGAAACAGCGGTAACTTTTTGGTTTTTTTACCCATAAGACCCGAACTTGCAGCCACCATTCTTCGTATTTTGCCATTAGTCTTCCTACACAAGCCTCTTAGCTTTCTCTTCCTCAGCATGAACCACTGCCAGAAAGAAGTTTAGATCCATGGATCCTAACTCTTCCTCAATGATTCCGACTTCCTCCTCGCCGGAGAAGCAGTCAAACGCAGCGGCTACCGGTGCCTCGCTCTATTAGTATGACAAGGCGAGGTTCATGATTGAGACCTGGATGGCCACCGCACAGCCTGGTCGATGGAGGACGACATCGGGTGAGAGATTCCCTTCCTGCAAGATTGAGCATGAGTTTGTAGTTTTTGAGTCTTTCTTTCATTGCGGGTTTAACATCGCTCCTTCTAAGTTTCTTCTCAATGTGCTCGATCGATGTCAAATTTAACTCCACCACCCGAACCCCAACTTCGTCACCATGTTGAGTGTTTTGGTTCATCTTTATGAGGCTTTCCTTGGAATCGAGCCAAATTTGAATCTTTTTTAGTATTTTTATAAACTGAAAAGGATTACCGAGAATAAATTTGTCGGGGCATGTGGTTCCCAGTTGAGGAGTGGTATGAGAAACTTCTATATCTTGGTTCTCCTAACTTCCTCTTGGTTGAAGGATTGGAAGAAACTTTGGTTTTACATCTCCAATCCTGACCTGATCTGTTTTCCTTTAGTGTATAGAGGTCTTTTTCCTGTCCAAAATCTTTCTTGGACGCAAGAACATTGAGAGTCCAGCCACACCACCTACTTCGCCAACAAGATTAGCATGCTGAGGCATTTTGGCCTTACTGGGTGGTATGTGGCCAGAGATTTTGTTAGTAAGAGATTGAGTCCCTTGAAGGCGTGAATGTGCCTGGCCTGGGAGTACAATGGGGATGAGGATGCTTCCAGAGATGCAACCAGATGTAAGGCTTAGTTAGCACTTTGCCCTTTTCATTTCGCTATGATCTTCGAGCTTTGTCGAGTAAACCTTTCTTTTCTTTTTCAGCCCTGCCTGCACAGGATGTAATCGCCCAGCTGAACAAGCTTTTTTCTTCCAGCGCACCGGGGTGTGACATTGCGCCTTACTCCTTATCAAGTCCTCGATCAGATGTAAGGATTTTCTTAATGGAACAGTAAGACATGTTATTGTCTATTTGTTCTGACTTGTCTATGTGATTGCAGGCTCTGGTTTTCCATCAAGAACATATCCTTTCGAGCGAGGTCTTTGATCTCGACGGTGCTACTTCAGACGATGTCGTCGACAAGGAGAAATGATCGACCAACGAGGAGGCCGAGAGGTCTCTTCGATCGAAGAGATCATCCCCGTCTTCTCATCTGTTGTCGGATCCGTGCCCTCTCAAGCCCAAGCGAAGGAGCCCTCAGGTATGCTGATTGAAGTTGTTATTATGTTCTTATTTCCTTTCAAATTATCAAGTAGATACCTAAATGCATTCAGTTTAGATGACTAGCCTTTTGTTAGGGAATGATGAGCATACCAGCCCAATCGCCTCCTCGAGCAACCACCGCTCTCGATGACCCAGTCGAAAAGGTAACTCTTCTCGAGTTATAGATTTCCTTTCGGTCATTCTATTAATGACGAGTTGAATGGATGGATCTTTTTTAGGGGACATCTGGCGCGTCTTCGCAATCGCCAACTCGAGGGACTGTCATGCCTGATGACTCGACTAGAGAGGTAATTTCAGTCAAATTGTCGCTCTTTAGTTGGTCATACTTTCACTCGATAATGCATTCTTATTATCTGGTTCTTTGCAGGCTCTGATGACTTGACTTTGCCTGGTCCATGTGTAACTCCTCCACCGGCT
This sequence comes from Phragmites australis, assembly GCF_958298935.1. Taxonomy (NCBI): domain Eukaryota; kingdom Viridiplantae; phylum Streptophyta; class Magnoliopsida; order Poales; family Poaceae; genus Phragmites; species Phragmites australis. Next base: position 10,972,701 of record NC_084936.1, on the reverse strand, counting down.
ATGCCTACTGGACCAAGAACAAAGAAGGTGACCACAAAGAGGCTAAAGTCTCTTATTCTGTTAATTGCAGACTATCGACTGAGGCGCAAACCAAGGCTGTCAGCGTCTCGACCAGTCATCCAGGGCTAACTTCTCCGGTTGACTCAACCTCAGCTTCAATCAGAATACCTGCCCCAAGCGCGCTCGAAGAAGACCCACAGCTCAGGGGAAGTGAAGCTTCCATATCAATTCCGACTGATGATTCGTGGGCTGTGATAAAAGCTCTTCTCTAGGCTACAAGCGCTCAGGCAGCTACCGCCGAGGCCAACCACCATAAGAAGCTCGAAGCCAAGAGGGAAAAAAATGAACGTAAGTCTGTTCTTGATCACAAGTGCGTGATTCAATTATTGGGTGACCAATAAAGAATTATTGTTTGGTTTACCTTTTTTTAGGCCTTAAGTCCTCCTGCAACAACAAGGAAAAGCTTCTTGCTGACGCAATGAAGAAGGTTAATGGCGATTTTGAGTTTCAGGAGAGACTCAGGAATCAAATGAACACCGCTCAACCTGAAAAGAAGGCGATAATGGCTGAAAGGGATGCTGCTGTCCTAGCTCTTCAAGAGCTGAAGAGCAGGCTCTCGACCTCATGTCACAAGTAGCCTCTGCAAGCGCTGCCACATTACTAGGTATTCTCAAGAGCTATAACCCCACCCTCGATACCTCATTGGTGACAGTCGGGTTTAATTGCACTAGCAAGGAGGTCACAAAACTTGTTGAAAGCGTCCAGTCGGTGGTTACCGACTTTGTCGAGTCGTTAAGGCTTAGTATGCCTAATGATGATAGTGAGGAGAGTTCCTCGAACTGATGGTCCATTTTGCTTCGACACTTGTAAAACATACTTTATGATATGAGAATGCCCACAACAATACTACGCTTTGCCAGTCTATGATGCTTTTATCTGCTATTCCCTAGTCGATGAAATAGGATTAGCATAAGTAGATGCAATAACTGATAGATACATGTTACCATCATTCTCAAGACAATACATATCTGTCAACACCTGAAATCTTAACTAGATAAGCCATTAGATGCGCAGCACTCGAGTACTTGAGAAGACCGTAATAGTGAGGAAAAGACTAATACAGAGCTAGAAAAAGAAAGAGCATATCGAATTTTTCGCGAACTTTTATCAACTTATGCATTTGATCAGCATACAAATATGAACTCGATAGAGAGCACACGCAAGATAGACTAGGACTTCAGAACCCTTTTGGCCGTTAGGCGTGAGATGTCTGACAATCTCTATGCTGTTATGCCTCCTGAGGTATAGTTATCCATCATCGACCCAACACATGCCTCTGTTGGTTCTATTTATTGTGATCAACATAGAGCCAAATAAAATTTTGCAAAAAATGTATAAAATAAATACTCTACAGTCGAGGAAGAAATTACTCAATCGTAGAGTAGAAAAGGACATACCTGTACCATTGATCGGAGAGCAGTGTTATAGCTCAGAACTCTGTACTCGACCAAATCTCATTCTTGACCATGTACTCGATGACAGAGTCGGTCGAAGAGTAAGGCTCATTCTCAACCATGTACTCGACCACAGAGTCGGCCGAAGAGTAAGGCTCGTTCTCGACCATGTACTCAACCACGGAGTCGGTTGAAGAGTAAGGCTCATTCTCGACTGAATACTCGAGAATACAAGCCCCTGAGCATTATTGTTTTGATCCCAATATGATTATCGAGTGAACTCAAACTACCGGGCAGGTGCGCATTAAAAGATCCCACTCCCATTTGTACTCATTTTCATCGCAATATTGATCTGATGTGTCATAATGGCCGCCCATCCCTCTTTGCAGAGACGAGACAAGCCATAACGCTATCGTGACTTCCACCAAACATGCTACGAACCCGAGGTGACGCCATCGTTTTGGATCTTGATCGCTATGTTTACACAGTACAACCCGTTTCCCCCGCTATAAATAGAGAGGACTCAAAGCTGTTTGTCCATCGTCTCCTTTGTTTCCTTTTCCTATTGCATCCTAAGACTTGTAGAGCTTGAAGCCATGGCCTCCACTCCATCTCCGCCTCTTGAGCCAATCCCAGAAGTCCTCTCCCCTAGGCCTCTCACCATGATACTTCCTGATGTCATTAACATCACGTCCTTCGATGACGAGGACTGGAGTAGTGGGCCTCAGAAGGAGTGGGAAGAAGCATCCACTGTAGATCATCGCCGCCCCCTCACTCAGTGCGTTCGCTGTTACATCAAGACCTATGCTTTAGCGTAGTGCTATGCACCGGAGAGGAATGAGGATGGTGGTGATCTCAACCGGATCATCGACCAAGCTGCCATTGTGGTCTTAGGTGGTGGATCCCCCGAGTCATCACCGGCGAAGGAGGCACGATCGCCTTCTCCATCGACAACCGCCAGATCGCCTTCGTGCTAGGCAGAAGACCACTCAGCATCACCAGCGCCGGTCAGCAGCTCCAGCAAGGCCTTTGCCTTAGCCACTTTTCCTGGCCCTTTTGCTGGTCGGCGGCCGGTTCCTGGGGTGATTAGCTGTCGCTCGTGGGAGGAGTATAAAAGGTTCCTCGACTCGTTCAAGGGTGAATGAGGGTCCATACACTTCCAAACTTTCGGAGGTGGTGGATCTTCACTATTTGCCAGAGCTTAGCGGATCCTTTCTGCTAATTTTGCACTAGCCACATGGATTAGAGGAAAAGTGAAAGATTATGTAATCGAGTAGCTAACCGAATTGAATCTAATCAACTTACCTGTAATCTACCTTTTCTATGAATAAAACTTTTGGATCTGGTCGATGTTCCACGAGTGCTCGAGTATCTTGCTGTTCGGAGTAGATAGCCGTACTGACCCAGGTCGAGTGACTTTGACTACTACGTAAGGTCCTTCCCACTTAGGTGATAACTTGTGGTGCTGGGCCTATTTCTACACCTTTCGTAGGATGAGGTCCCCAACTGCGAGTTCTCTGGGTTGAATTCTCTGGCTTTGATATCTACGCAACGCGTGCTGATACTTAGGAACTCGAATAGATGCTCGATCTTGGTACTCCTCGAGTATATTTATGTCATCCGCTCGTAGTTGCTCCTGCCCTTCTTCGGAGTAACTTTCAACTCGAGGTGATCCAAACTACAACTCAGTCGAGAGTATCACTTCCGCTCCATAAACCAAGAAGAATGGAGTTTCACCAGTGGCACTATTGGTCAAAGTACGAACGACCTATAGTACTGAGGGAAGTTCATTCACCCAGTGTTTCGAGTAGGCTTTTAGCCTGTCGAAGACCTGAGTTTTGATGCCCTGTAAAACTATTCCATTAGCCCGTTCGACTTGACCGTTACTCTACGGGTGAGCTACTGAGGCGAAACGAGTTTTGATACTGAATTCTTCGCAGAATGCAATAAAGTTCCCACTTCTGAACTGAATACCATTGTCTGTAATTATCTGATGTGGAATACCGAATCGCGTAATTATGCTCCTCATGAACTTCTTGGCCGCTTCTACGGTTATCATTCATACGGGTTCGACCTCTATCCACTTGGTGAACGTGTTGATAGCCACAAATAGGAACTTGTAACCGCCTTGGGCCCTTGCGAACGGTCCCAGAATATCCAAGCCCCAGATGGGGAAAGGCCAAGAAGGAGGAATTGCTTGTAGAGCTTGGCCAGGTCAAGTGGTTTGCCTTCCGAACAATTGTCAGCTGTCGCACTTTTTGACCAGCTCAAAAGCATCCTGGAGGGAAGTCGGCCAATAGAATCCCTGGCGGAGAACTTTTCCGACCAGGGTGCGAGAAGATGCATGCATGATTACCACACAAGCCTCCATGGATATCGAGCAGTATTTTACTACCCTCTTCCTGAGTGATGCACTTCATCAAGATTCTGTTACTCCCCTTTCAGCAGAGCTTGCCGTTTACCAAAACATAGAGCTTGCATTTACGAGCAATTTTCTCTGCAGACACATCATCATCAAGGATATCTCAACCTTGAGTTAGGCTTGGTACAGAGTCATCCAAGTCGGGTGGCGTTCGAGTAGTGCAGGCATCTGTGTCTGCGGGTTCTGCCTCACTGATCTGGTTAGACTGCTGGTCAGGTTGGACAGCATCCGTTTGCCGAACTGTCGAGATAGATAGTTTAAGTAGTTTCTCAATGAAGGCTCTTATGGGTACCAGTGCTCGAGAAGAAGAGAGTCTAGCAAGTTCATCCGCACCGGAGTTATCACTCTTTCTGATGTGCGTCACTTCTAGGACTTTGAACTTTTGCTCAAGCTTTCGTACCTCAAGTAAATAAGCCGCCATGTTGCGTCTGAGCACTGGTACTCCCTTTAACTTGGTTCACAACTAGCTGTGAGTCCCCTTTCACAAGAAGTCATTTAATTCCAAGAGACACAGCTATGCGGAGCCCATTTACTAGTCCTTCATATTCTGCAACATTGTTAGAGGCTTTAAAATCTAATTGAACAACGAACCTGAGTTTGTCACCTGTTGAAGATTTGAGTATAACGCTAGCCTCGATGCTCTGGAGCTTGAGCGATCCATCAAAGAAGAGCGTCCAGTGATCTTCGACCATGTTTGGCCTTACTTCTTCAACACTTGTCCATTCAGCGATGAAGTTCGCTAACACTCCGAATTTCACGCACGTGCATGGTTTACGTCAAACTCATTTAGTTCTATTGCCCATTGTGGGATTTGTCCAGTAGCTTCCCGATTGCGTATTACATCCTTCAGCGGGTACATCGTCATGACGGTGATCCTGTGCACTTGAAAGTAGACTGCATATATCAACTTCTGTACTTGCGAGTACCGTAGCTTAGCATCGTGTAGAACCTCACTCATGTAGTAAACAGGTTTCTAGACCTTGGCCTTTCTCTCGGGACAATCCCGTTCGACCCCTAGTACCGTTCTTACAACTTATGGAGTAGCTACAATATACAGAAAGAGCTCCTCTTTTTCATATGAAGACGATAAGTACCTTTTTAAGTCCTGGAAGGCGCGCTCTACTTGTTCTGTCCACTCAAACCGATCTTATTTCTTCAACAACTTGAAGAAAGGCATCCCTCGCTTGCCCATCTTGGAAATGAATCGACTAAGAGTAGTAATGCTACCTGTCAGTTTTTGGACCTCTTTCAATGTTCGAGGTGACCGCATCTAGTCAAGAGCCTCAATTTTGCACGGGTTGGCCTCAATGCCTCGACTCGACACTAGGAAGCCGAGAAGCTTGCCGGACGGCACGCCAAACGTGCACTTTTCGGGGTTGAGCGTCATGCAATACTTTCTGAGGTTGTCGAATGTTTCTTTGAGCTCCTCAACCAATGCGCTTTCGATTTTTTATTTGACTACAACATCATCGATATACGCTTCTACATTGCGCCCGATTTGGGGTTGCAGACAGTTTTGAATACACCTTTGATACATAGCACCAACATTTTTAAACCGAAAGGCATCTTTACATAACAAAATACACCGAAAGGATTAGTAAAAGTAGTTTTCTCCTCATTCTATAATCCCATGCTAATTTGGTGATATCCCAAATAGGCATCTAGAAAACATAACAATTCGCAGCCTTCCATAGAGTCAATGATCTGGTCAATGCATGGGAGAGGAAAAGGATCCTTGGGGCATGCCTTGTTGAGGTCAGTGAAGTCGACGCACATTCTCCATTTGTCATTGGCCTTCTTGACGAGGATGAGATTCGCAAGCCACATAGGATGACGTACTTCTCGATTGAAGCCCGCCTTTAGGAGCTTATCAACCTCCTCCTAGATGGCCCGCTTTCTGTCTTTCGCAAATCTTTGCTGCTTCTGCACCACAGGTTTGGCATCGGATTTAACAACCAGTCTATGCTTGATCACTTCCTTGGGAACCCTAGGCATATCGGACGGTTGCCATGCGAACACATCTGGTTTTCCTGGAGGAGGGTGACGAGCTCGAGTTCCTATTTGGGGTCGAGGTTGGCCCCAACCTTGACCATCTTGGATGGTTCAGACGGGTCGAGGGGCACTTCCTTGATGCAACTATTGGTCCTTCTGTTTCTGACACTGTCGTGGGTCTTGCCTTTGGCGTCGTCAGATTTGGTAGTGCCTGGAGTCTTTGGCCTCGACAACACCTTGTTGCCTTTGACGCTTAGAACTTGCATCCTTAGGAGCGACAGCTGCTCGACTGAAGTGTTTGACCATATCCAGGATTTGTTTGTCGCATCTGACTGTTGCACGCTGATCTCCTTTAACCACAATGGCCCCGTTGGGACCCGGGATCTTAAGTGCTTGTTGGGGATGATCTCCCGCCACCCCCTCACTCGAAGGCAACTGCGAAGTTAGCTGGAGGTGCTACGTGATAGCTGTCGTGCTGATTGCAGGAGTTCGCCCGTCAGTCGTGGAGATCACGGAGCGAAGTCGGTCGAAGGGTGCGGGCGTCCAAGCATCTTCTTGTCACCGAATCAGCGCATGCGAAGGCTAACCGACTTCGATTGTCGGACGAAGCCTCGGTTCACGTCCCGCATCCTTTGGAGCAAGCAAAGACAAGACCACGTCTTCGCCGGGAGGCAGCGAAGGCAGCTCGTCATGTGGTCGGGCGAAGAGGGTTTCGACACCCTTCGGGTGGACGGCCAGCTCGATAGTGGGCCCAACTACGGTTGTCCTGGGTACTGTTGTAATTATGGGATCACGCTCATTTGTACCATATTACCCCCGGATATTCCGGGAATGTAGCAGGTTAGGGGGTAAGATATGTAAACAGGACCCGTGATAGCTAGGTACAGGCTATAAATAGAGCCACAGTGTAACCGTGAAAGGTAATTGAACACTGTTCCACTTCCGGTACGTGTCACTCTAAGGGACTTTCGCCACTTCCACCTCCGAAGGCCCACCTTGTCTGGGACTTCGATCCCAACAGTGCTTGATAGGCATAGCGAACCACCACAATGAACTTGCCCAGCATTGGACGACCTAGGATCACATTGTACACCGTCTCAAAATCCATGACATCAAAGGTCAGCTTTTCTGTGTGAAAGTTGACGGGGGTGCCAAATGTGACCGGCAGCTTGATCTGGCCGAGAGGCATGGTCGATGAGTTAGGAGTTATGCTGTGGAAAGACATGACTCTAGTTTTAAGCTCTGACCTCCGGATTCCTATCTTGTCCAAGGTTTTAGAGAAAATGAGGTTGAGCGAACTACCTCCATCGACCAGAGTTCCATAAACCTTGATGTTGAGTATGGTCGGCTGAACTACGACTGGGTATCGACCAGGATGTGGTACCGTGGCTAGATGGTCGGTTTGATCAAAGGTGATCGGCTGTTCTGACCACTTGAGATACTGAGTAGGATCAGTTAGAGCCAAGTTAACTTCTCGATCGACTGCCTTGTACTATCTCTTGGACTTATACGTGGCGGATCCTCCGAAGATGTGCGCCAAGCTGTGGTCATCCTCGTGAAACTAGGGCTTGTCACCCTCAACATTAGGCTTAAGCTGCTTACCACCATGCTCAGCACTTGCCTTGACCTTCTCATCAAGTTTCTTCTTGAACACAAAGTACTCATCAAAGTCGTGCTGGTTGCTCTGATGGATGGGATACCACTTTCCACCACCTCGACTGAGGCCTTTGTTGTCCCTAGTGTTATGCGATTTCCTCCTATCGACGGTGGGTATAGTCGTATCGGGACCCTTGCGCTTATCACCGGGTTTGTTCTTCTTTCCTCTGTTCTTCGAGGACTCGGGTTTGTCCTTACCAGATTGGAGCTTTTTAGTGCGCACCTGCACTTCCGCTTGTTTTGCGTGCTTGTCGGCCAACTCAAAAAGCTCTTTGACCGTTCGGATTTTTTGAGTAGCCATCTTTCCACGCAAGTCTGTGTCCTGAACACCTCGTTTGAAGGCGATAATTACCGATTCATCTGAGATGTCGGGGATTGTGTTACACTAGTCACTGAACCTACGGATGACATCTCGAAGAGATTCGTTGTCGCCTTGGTGCAGCTGGTGGAGGTCATTCTCCATTCTTGCGCGCCCCAATGTGCCTTGGAAGTTGGCAATGAACCGAGCCTTGAGTCCTACCCACGAACAAATCAAGTTGGGTGGCAAGTTTAGCAACTAGGACCTTGCGGGTCCATCAAGGGCAGGTAACAGATAATTGGCCATCACTCGATTGTCACTGCCGGCTACTCGAATTACAGTAGTGTATATCTACAACCACTCGTTGGGATTGATCTTCCTGTCATATTTTTGGATCGGGCCCCCTTTGAAGTTCTCGAGCCACCGAATCAACAAGAGTTCACATACGAAAGCCTCGCAGCCCCCGTTGAACTCTTCAGGAGGAGGTGGTGGAGGACTGCCACAATTGCCTCTTCGAGTGAGGGAATCATATTGACCATCTCGTCCTGTAGATCTACGGTCATAGTAGCAGCGATCATCTTCACAGAGTTCCTCACGGCAGTTTTCAACCGCCATATGTAGATCACGCTAGTTGTGAGGAATATTGTTCCTCAGATCTTCCTGATACCCATGTCTATGGATAGGGCAGCTATAGTTTGGCCCACAATATCATTTTTGGGCTCGACCACCTGAGCTTCCTGTCTGGGATTCCCCTACTGGAGAGCGTTCTCACCCGTGGCTCCTCGAGCCAGGACAGTTTCGATTGCGGGGTCTGGAGTTGTGGGGATTGTCTGCTCGAGCAACTTTGTTCCGTGCCGCATCGAGTAGGATCTTGACTTGATTGACCATGGGAGTTAGTGGATTTTCCAGATCCAATTCTGGAAAGGATTTGAGAATCAGATGAGCTCCTTGCACGTTAGCATCCGGAGTATTGAATATGTCGTTACCGAGGCTCGGTTGCAGTCGAGCCGATGAAGCCTCATGATGATTGTTCGTAGGAAGCTTGTCCCTTGAGCCGTGGGCTGTTGCGGGCATAGGTACACCCACTGGAAGTCATCGAGAGAGGCAAGGAGGCATCTTACTTCCCGTGGTACGCTAGTGGAGGGGCGTGTCGGGTGCATGTATGGCTCCAGATGCGGATGTTTCGAGTGGTAACTTAGCGCCAGTACCGTCGATATCGACTACTGTCGCTGGATCTCCAAGGATTTCCGCACCATTATTGACCACGGCGTTTGGATCTACTGCCATTGGGTCAGTCGATGGGGGTCGTCGCCTCTAGCCATAAACACGAATCGATCTGTTCAGCTGCTCTAGCTAGCGTTAGAGTCACCATCGCCACCCTCGTCATTGTCGGTGTCCATGCAGTGGAGAACATTAGGCTCCGCGGGATCCCACTCGAGATGTCCCACCTCGCGGTATGCATCCAGTGGTATGGAATCGAGGGTACCGGTGTGGATCAGTCCATCTTGATCGTCCCAATGAAAAACCATAGTTCCGAAGATGATTTCCGAGTCGATGGAAGGGGACTCAAAGATGTTCTCCATCGACTCAAAGTAGTCGTAGAAGCCGATGTCAGAAAATTGGACGCAAGAGTGAGTCTGAGACATGATTAATCCTGCAAAATAGAAGAAGGCCCCTACCTGGCGCGCCAACTGTCGAAGATTATTTCCCGACAATATGTCCGTAAATTGACTAGGTACCTTCGAGAGTAGGGATTAATCACAAAGCGAGACAAAGTGATGTATACAGGTTCGGGCCTCCGATTGGAGTAATACCCTACGTCCTGGGGGGTGTTGCTGCCTTGTATTGATAATCTCGAGTACAAGCAAGGTGGTTAAGACTATTAGGAGTTGATTGGATGTAATCTATCATAGTGCTAAAGTCGTCGAGTAACTCCTCTGTTGTTGACTTTTGTGTTGCTCATAGTGCCATGTTCTTTCTAGTTCTATTTATCATTCTCTCCTCTCCCCATAGCCTTTCCGCCTTATATAGGGGTGAGGTATCGACTCGTATCTAGCTGTAATCAATAGGGAGTTGTTTTCCTTGGCATCCAGGTAGATATACCTGTTTTGAATACAGATCGTATCAGTTTAGGTATGTACTTCCTTGATTCCGGGTGTATCAGGTACCACTGATTCGGTTCTGTGATTTCTGGAACTGCCAAATATGCGTCGTATATACCTTGTCTGTATATGATGTACTCCTTATGTGCATATACCCCATAGTTAGATATTCGACAACTTTTACTATAGAACCGTCTGTACTTAAGCCACTATATATACTGTTCCGTCCAACCCGCCTCTCGTGCTCCTCCCGACCGGTGATAGCGACCGTGTTCCTCCCCTTTGGCCATCCTCCCTGACGAGTCCTCTGTGACGGCCCTCCTCCCAGACAACCCTCCTCCCTGGCGAGTCCTCCCTGATAGCCCTCCTCCCCGACTGCCCTCCTCCCGGCCAGTGACAGCGACCGTGGTCCTTACCATTAGCCCTCCTCCCCGGTGAGTCCTCCTCGGCCCTCCTTCCTGAGAGCCCTCCTCCCTAGCGAGTTCTCCCCGACGGCCCTCCTCCTCGATAGCCCTCCTCTCGGTGAGTGCTCCCCGGTGTGCTACTCCTCGGTGAGTTCCGCCAACCTTCGTGTCGTGTTGGCTTGTTGCGGTCCGCCGACCTTCGTGCTGTGTTGAAACCAGAGTAGCTACGCATCTGCACCAGATAACGCTCCGGATAACATGTTCGATCAACATGACTTCCCTATCTGTGGATTTGAAGGTGACCCCCTGTCGACGACATTCAGAAAGAGGTCTCTAGCGAGAGATACCCCATCGACGACATAGAGGCGGCCACCAAGTGTAAGCTCCTACTTCCCACTACTGTTTACTCCGATAACATCATTGAGGTTGGCACGGGCTTAACGTTCCCATGTGGTGGAGAACAGATGATTCACAGACTCCTGCTATAGCCTGGCTACGCTAGGGTGTCAATGGACTTGGTGTACACAAATTGCACATCCCTCCCACTTCCTATTCCCCCTGAGGACGATGTCAGGACACTTGGGGAGGCTGTCCAGTCCTTCATCCAGTGACCAAAGAAGTTCATAACACTGGTTGCCCTCCACCGCCTCCGCAACCTCTATCTCTAATACGCAACGGTAGCGACTTCTCTTTTCATCGTGCTCCATCGAAGGTCAAATCTCCTTCTGCACCACATGAGAAATAAAAATTGTCCAGCAAATTTGGCCAACGGTCTGCTAAAATGGCACCTCCCGGAAAGCGCAGAGCCAGCAAACAGAAGCACAAGAAGGAGGTAGAAGAAGAACCTCTGTCAAACACCTACGTGGCAGGCTAGCTGTTACTGAGAAAGAAGGCATTAGAGCAATTGGGCTGGGCAAGTATGATTCTGCACAACCTATAAATGAAGAGGTTCCATGAGGAGAAACATCTTTCTCCTTATTTTAGTGCCAAGTACTAGCGACAATATTTTCTGCAACCAGCTAGAACCTTCCTCGTGACCTTCGAGGATTTATTCCTCCTCTATCGTCTTGATAAACTGGACGTCGGTCTACTAAGATGCTGGACACTATAAGTGTTATTAATCGCAGTCTATGCGTAATGAACCGCCTAACTCATTGATAAACTCATTCATCTACATTACTCTTATGTGTACACTTAAGATTCAAGAAACCAGGAGAGAGAATCTGAGAATCGGATGTGGGTCAATGATCACTTGGTCTCCGGGGGAGGTCGAGAAATACATCGCGGAGGCCATGGTCTCTCTCTGTCGATTGAAGGACCTTATTCTTCTACCGTACAACCGAGACCATTAGATGCTAGTTTGTATCTATACACACATTCAACACTTGTTGACAAGGGTGTTCGCGAAGTATGTTTCGATGGATGGGATTGTACGGAGGGATAAACCCTCGGCAACCCACCAACATCAATTCCTGATAATAATTTCTCTGTCGCACATCAATTTACCATTATAATATGCATTCCATAGAACTAAATGTACCATGCACAAATTTCTGCATTGTCACGGGTAACCGCAGAGCACCAACCTCTGTGGATTCTATGTTGCCTAGTATATGCTGCAAATCGTTGGCTCTAGTCCACCAGTATATCCGCCGGTTAGTGTAATTATAGTATATTAAAATGCATTTTTCATTGTTGTGCCTAATTACTTAAATTTTCTTCTACAGACATATAAATTTCCTATAGGTAATCTCGTGAAGGACAGTCTAATGTATATTAAAAAACGGCTCATCTATTTCATACTTGCAAAGATCATAAAGGAGATCGACAAATTTTATGATTCGAAAACTTTGTGACTTTGTAATGTTGCGAGGCTTTGTAATATTGACTTTGTGATATTGAATGAAGATGTTCGACTTACAAAGTGTATGGAGTTTGAATGCAAATGATCTGCTGTGTGTAAGACATAGTGCTGTGTATATTTTGTTGTTGTTATGTCAGTTACATTCAGTAATATATTGATTATGTACTGTATATATAACAGTATAAATAGTTTTAGGAATACAACCATCTGTACAAATATTTTTTATAATAGTTTTTGTTATATAGTACAGACGGCTCGAAATTGGAATCGTCTGTACTGTTACTATATCACAGACGGCTAAGGACTCCAAGCCATCTGTGATATTCAATAGTACAGACGGCTAGTGATTGGAGTCGTCTGTACAAATCTGATTTGTACAGACTCTTTTTCACAGATGGTTAAAAAAATATCCCGCACGAGGTTATCGAACTGTCTATAAAAATGATTTTTCGAGTAGTAAATGAGGGATTGGCTTGGGGGTTGCCGGGCTCCTCTCCAATCCCCTAAATATAATTTAATTTGGATTGTTTTTTTTGGCTATTTTCCTATTATGTTGACTGTTTCCAGCCTCTGAAAAGTAATATATTTTCTTGTCTGTCATGTTGGGAGCATGAACCGTGAGAGAAAGAATTATCACCCACTGTTGATTTACCCGTAGGAGTTAATTGTGAGAATCTGTGACTATATTTTTATGATGACTTAAAATCCATGGGAGACGAGCAGTTTCAAGCAATCAGAATTGAGTGATTCTGTGGTAGTGTTTTGACCTATTAAATGATAAATCTATCTTAGCATTACTTAATTAGCGAGACTATTATTTATCTTGTATTCACTCAAAAGTAAGGGTCGGACTACCCACATCATGATTGGGACCTGGGAGAATCTCTATGCGCTCAGTAGGTGATAATCGATGGAATTACTAAATTTAAAATGTTTATTGTATTCATGAAAATAATATCATTTTGTTAGAACTACAACTAGTACTACTGAGAATAAGCTTAATGCATATCCAGCTAAGAACCATAATTTCGGTTAGTGGCTATCTACGATCTATCATCTACCATTCACTGTTCTCTGTATATAGTCATATCTCATGAATAGGTTTGTTAGATTAAGTAAGAATGCTCTATCAGTTTGGTTGCTAATCTTTGTTAATATTATAATAGAAAACATTAGAATACTTGGGTGAGAAGCTACAGACGATCCTTAGATTTGCGGTATCTATATTACAAATGGTCTTTGCTTGCCGACCATAACATAGAAGGTTTAATAGAAAAACCATCCGTGATAATAATGTCTCGGACGGTTTTCAGAACCTGCTTATGATAGATTGTTTTCTTTAACCATTTCTATGGTAGAGGGGGTAATTTCATGGAGGAGAAGGTAGAGACCAGGTCAGCCAACACCATGTCACCATCTACGATTTCATCGCTAATTTCTTACTGCTTGCTCAATTGAATTGATTGATGGCGAGTTAGATCCTGTAAATCAAAAGGACAGGTAGTTGAGTTGACTGTGTATGACGGACTCCTTGCACCCATACCTGTAGCATGTCAGCACGTACTTATCTTGTGATTAAAGCATCATTAAAAAAATGAGAGAAAACATGTAAAAAGTTGTATAACATAGAAGATCGTAAGAAATCGTATTGTGCAAGTATGTGAGCCAGTCAGCTAGAGAAATCCTAAAAGGGAAATAAGACACCTCAAACCAATTTTAAGGAAGAAAAAATTAAGAGGTAAAAGAAAAATCTTGGAATTTTCGGTAATATGGAAATTCGTAAAGAAACTAGACATGAAATTGGATGTGCAGATATGCACGTAGAAGAATCCATAAAATATTGGTATAATCGATGGACCTTGGAAGTCCTTAAATAAGAAAACCAAAAAAAAAAAGAAATATTCTATACTAGCTGGGAGAAGATATAAACTTACTACTACAGAACAGGCAATAAGTATCATCTTATTAGCGCTGATTATGCAAAAATGGTGATTGAAAACGTATCAATATTGATTCTTAATCTCCCACACGCGAAAAATAAATAAGCCACTAAGAACCGACACTGAAACTTCGGACCAAAAAATTTAATACAATCTCATTTTGGCTCATTTCAAGCACGTCCGACTCGAACCACAGCCACTCGTTCTCTTCGTTCGTCCAGCTCGTCCAACTTTATCTCTTCGTTCGTCTAGCCACTCGTTATCTCTCAGCCTCTCTCTTCCTCTCTCTCCCTCTCTCTTCCGGTCCTACCTCCGTAGCATGGCGACCGCAAGCTACGCCGCCCCTCCTGCTCCTCCTCTTCCGCCTGGTCTTCCTCATCCGCAGGCGGGCGAGGAGCGTCGAACGGAGCACCGAAGGGGAGCGCCCACACCACCTCTAGCACTGGGCTGGTCCTGTTGCCATTCGTCTCTAGCGCCTCCCAGAACGCCCACCACTCGCTGTAGAATCTCTCGAGGAACTCCCAACACTTGTGGCTGGGGAAGAGCTCCTCTAAGGAAGCCTCGTCGGCGGGCTCTTGCAGTAGCTCCTCCGCGCGCGCCATCGTGGCCACCAGGATCGAGTAGTCGGCCCCGAACTTCCACATCGGCTTGGATGTCGCTCCTGTCGCCGTCAATTCTCCTTTTTTATTCTCTAAAAATTGCAATAGTGCCGAGTAAAGAGTGTCGGTTGAAAAATCGGTACTAAAACTATTTTTCAATCGGCACTGTTATGATATTCTGTAGTAGTGACTTATACTTATTTTCATATCACATCATTATAACTTTTATATTAACTAGAGCTTATAGAGTCATAACGTGCGGCTATAACTTTAATTAAACACATACGAATTTTATTAAATTGTTATTACAACTTTAATCATTGAAGTTACACATGGAAAGAGGGATTTGCTTTCCATACGAGCTCGATATGGATCTTCTTCCACCCGACCTACGGTGTAAGTAGAAAACAAGTCCTCTTCTAGCTACCCTTCGCCTTCCCTTAAACATCACGTATACTGGATGGTACTCAAAGTCGTCCAGGCAGCGTTGTTTGAAGACATCGTCGTCCCTGATGCAGGTGACTTCATCCAGCTAGAAATCAGGCTGCACCTAGGGCGACTTCCAGATCGGCCGACTAGCTCACGCGTGGCACCACGAGTCGAGGATGTCGTCGTCATTCCCTTGCACTGGCAACATCATCGAGAAGGAGAAGGCAGAGACATGGTCAGCCAACACCATGTCACCATCTACCATTTCATCGCTAATTTCTGACTTCTTGCTCAACTGAAATGATGGATGGTGAGTTAGATCGTAAATATCAACGGTTTTCTTGCAAGTGGCTAACGGTTGTTTATAGTCATTTTGCTCAGTACCTATTAAAACTGTGGAGTAATGAGTTCATAGGGAATTAAGTTATTGGCAATTTGCTTAAACTGTAGGAAAAGAAGCAATTTATACTTCAAAAACAGAGACTACTTGATAAAAATACTAAAGAGTACTAAACTATCAGCTACTGTGAAGTCCGTCGGGGAAAGGTGAAATGTGTTGTCTTTTGAATGTAGCGTGTTTGCACATTGCACGGAACGAATAGGAGTGGTACTGCAGTTGAGAACGAACGACAGAGTCCATGCCCTATGCCTCTAGCATTTCAGCACGTAGTTATCCTTTGATTAGAGCTTCATTAAACAATTAGATAAAACATGTAAAAAGTTAGATAATATAGAAAATTATGTGGAATCTTATTGTGCAAGTATGTGAGCCAGTCAGCTGGAGCAATCCTAAAATAAACAAAATTAGACACCTCATGTCCTCTTTAAGGAAGAAAGAAATAAGAGGTAAAAGAAAATCTTGGAATTCTCGGTAATATAGAAATTAGACATGAGATTGGATGTGTTGATCAGCACCTAGAATAATCCATAAATAACAAATTGGCACGATGGATGGACCTTAGTGGTCCTTAAATAAGAAACCCAAAGAAAAGATTCTAGAAGAAGATAACGCCTTATTTTCATAACACAACGTTATAAGATTTAAATTAACTAGAGACTATAGTTGCATAACGTATGGCTATGACTTTAGTTACCCACATAAGGGTTTTATGAAACGGTAAAACAATTTTAATCATTAAAGTTATAATTATAAATTAACTTGGCTATATACTCAAGTCTGGCCACGCAATTGCACTGGTAATTTGGCTAGTTGATATAAGATCATCTCCAATAGAGACTCTAAAAATTCATCCACTATAACAATCTTACATCATTCTCTAACACTATTATAAAATCCTTTATTTTTTTCATCTCTAACAGCTACCTTATTTCCTACCTTTCATTACTCTCCTCCTCTTTTTACCCCACAGTCATACTCTATGAGCAGCGTTGATGATAGCTACAGTAGACCACAAATTTGCTCTCCCGTTTCACTGTATTGGTCCGGCCGTATT
This sequence comes from Phragmites australis, assembly GCF_958298935.1. Taxonomy (NCBI): domain Eukaryota; kingdom Viridiplantae; phylum Streptophyta; class Magnoliopsida; order Poales; family Poaceae; genus Phragmites; species Phragmites australis. The sequence goes on along the minus strand of NC_084936.1, from coordinate 10,956,087 downwards.
ACTGTAGTGACCGATGAAGCTTCTGTTGGAGATGAAAACCGGGTGAACAGTAGTCCGTAAATCACTGTAGCACTAAATTTCTGAATTTTACAGATTCCGTTGGAGATGGTCTAACTGGTGAGATGGAGTGATTGAGGTTAATTTTTTCAATTCAACTGAGAACAAGTCGCCCTTTATTACTCCATTCACATGATATGTCGGGGATCAAATTGTGCTTGTCACTGAATCTGTGGATGAAGTCACGAAGGGATTCTCCCTACCTCTTCTCGAGTGGACGAAGATCATTTCTATTCCCGGACAATCATACGTGCCCTGAAAATTAACAATGAACTGACCACGCAGCTCCACCCACGACCAAATAGAGCTAGGGTGGCAGGTTCAATAACCAAGGCTATGGTGGTCTGTCTATAGTGATTAGTCGATAGTTGGCCATCACATTCTCATTTCCTCCGGCGGCTCTGACAATTGTAGTGCATCTTCAGCCACTAAGTTCGATTGAGCTTCCCATCATACTTCTCGATGGGCCCTGCTTTTAACTTCTCTAGCCACTTTATTGCTTGGACTTTTGGGGTAAAATCCTCACAGCTAGCATCAAAATCCTTAAGGGACTGCTAGCGGGTGCTTCTTGGTCACTTCCTTCGAGTGGGGGACCTGAGTCGACCACCACGTACCGGTGACTTGCCCCTCGGAGGCAGGGACCTGAGTCGTCAATTGAGAGGAGGTGACTCACCCTCTAGGCATTGGTGGCCATCTCTTTCACATTCGTCTCTTTGGTTGCGGAAGACCTCTTGGACATCATGTCGTTGGTGGTGCTCCCTTAGGTCAATTGACTGATCATGGATGTAACAACTTCCATTGTCACGGGAGGGATGGTTTTTGTGGCTAGAACTTGCCAACACTAAACCTGTTGCTCAGTTGTGGTTCTGAGATGGACTCCCTAGTGCTCAGCTCCTTGAAGCTGCTGGGAGTTGGCTGGGTGCTCGGATTTCCGTGAGCAAGCCGATCGAGTGGTTTGATATTGAGGCACTGCGAGCATCGCCCTCATTTAGTCAACCATGAGGATCATTGGATTGTTGGCATCCAAAGGTGGAAGGCGTTGTGAGAGCAAATGAGCTCGTTGGATGTTCACCTCTGGGGTCTCAAAAACGTCGTCGGAGTTGAAAGGCATCATAGAGGGAGTCACCGATGACATGCGAGACTTGTCGTTGTTTTCTCGTTAGGGGATATCTTGCTACCTAGGAGCATCTCACACTGGTGGGTTCATAGCAGGTAGTATGAGGTGTCTTGCCAGATTAGTATTATGAGGATCCCTTGCCGAGGACAAGTCTTGTCGACGTCTTGCCACCGTTACGGCTGCCGCCGCTTGAATTCCTTGAGGCAAAGCCCTAGTACCTCCCTGCGACAAAGATCCGAGCGTCCCTTCTGCACCATCGACGGCCTCAGGTTTGGCCTCACCATCGACCTTGGCACCTTGATCTACCATGTGGACAAAGTGATCTGCACAACTATTGTTGTTGCTATCTGTATCCTCATAGGCAAGGACATTCTGCTCATAGGGTTCCCAATCGAGATGGCCCACTTTGCGGGCATGGGTCCAAAGGCAAACCAGTGTGGATCACTCCTTGAGTGTCACATCAGAAAGCCATAGTCCCAAAGGTGATCTTTGACCTGCATCGAGGTGATGAGTAGGTGATGGCAGTCAACGTGAAGTTTTCATAGGAACAATTGTTGGAGAATCCGATACGAGCGCGCACTGCTGATCATGAAAACTAGATGAAGGCTCCTTCCTGGTGCACCCATTGTCAAAGATTTGTGATCGACAATACACTTCTTATGAACATAGGGTACCTTTAATATCAAGGATCAAGGAAGCACAATGCATGACACACGATGTATACAGCTTCAAAACCCCAGGTTGAGTGATACCTTACGTCCTGTGTGTATGGATCTTTGTATGGATTTGTATATTTGGAGTATCAAGTACAAAGCAAATGTGTCTGACTGCTTCCACAACGGGTGTCTCTCCAATGTCACTGAGGTTCCGTTTGGTTCTCAAAATTGGCAAGGATGAACTGAATTGGGACTACAAATCCAAATCCTAGAAGAATTGAATTGCTCTTAATTCCATTTTTTGTATTGGATTGCCAAAGAAATAATAACCTAGAAATAGAAACTTTGACCAAATCCAATTCACTATCACACTGGAAGATGAGCAGCAGCGAGAAGGCGAAATTGGTCGATGCCACCTCGATGGCAGTAGCACGGGCCCTCACTACCCATGAAGAAGAGCCACTAATCTAGTCTCCAGTGGCTATCGATGAGTGTTCTATGAGCTCAGCGGCATGGTGCTTTGGATTTCGGTAGCAACACTGGTGTGTGGATCTCGTGCCAAAGAGAAGGAAGAAGATGGGGGAGGACGAGGAAGTGGCCATGATGGAGAGTTATAGTGCGTGCCTTCCCACCAGTGTTGAAGAACTGTGGTCGGATCTGGAATAGCTGGGATTAGAAGAGGAAGACATAGACAGGTGCTAGTAGCAAGTAAGATCGAGTTCCTCGGCTGGAGGTGAGGTCGATTTTGACGATGTTGGGCAGAGTCAAGTTGGTAGCAGTGGGCAAGGAGATCGAGTTTGTCAGCGGCGAGTGGAGAGATTGAATTCACCATCGATGGGCACGGTCGAATTCACTGGCAGCATGCGCAAACGAGTTCATCGGCGAGATACACAGTCGAGTTCGTCGGTGAGATCAAGAGAGGAGCAATCTTTGTTTTGTCCTTTTGGAGAGATGAACCTTTTCTTGTCAATTTAGAGCACTTGGGCTCAGTATTGGGCTGCTTGGAGTTTAGTTGTTCCCAAATCTAGCAAGAATTGGGCTCTAATTCCAATTCTAATTCTCAGTGCAACCAAAAACCAACATTCACTTTGCCCCAATTACAATTCAATGATTCTGGGCCCAATTCAGAGAACCAAACGGGGCCTAAAAGAAACGCAGTGCCAATTTCCCCATAGTGACCCTAGGTTTAAAAATTTGATCCCTCAGGGAGGCAACGAAGGTCAACACCATATTGCACGTGAATTCCTATCCTACAAGATCTCTTCAGTTGTGTCGTAATAAGAGGGAAGTTGATTATGCAAAAGTATTACTAATAAAGAGAAGATGAGAAAGATGCAAGAATTAAAGATGCAATAATTAAAAGAAAACTAATCATGGAATTAATCTAGGGTTTAGTAGTATAATAAAAATGGGATAGAGGCACGACAGTGTGCCATGTAGCTAATAGTTCAAGAGACTAGGATTTGATCTACAAAGATAAATGATGAAAATAAACAATGACCATAATAATTCAAATACTCAATGTTTGGGTGGTACCCTTATATTCATATCATTCTGTTATCCCGTTTCGATGTGACAATTCTCCTTCAGCATTTGCAATTTCTCGCCTCATGCCTCTTTTAAGGGTTTGCTATCGGATGACAGCATTAAGTGCGGTGGTTGTACCATTCCTTCCCTACAAGAGTTCTTCATTGTCTCAGGAGTCTCTTTCTGTCACTAAGTCCCGGCATCGACTTTGTTGTCTTTGCATTTGTTGCATTTACACATGTAACCAATCCTGTGGTTTCGTGGCCAATTGAATCTTGAACTGGAGGGACACAAATAAAAGGATTGTGCAGATAAACACTACATTAAGACCATATCCCGACCTACGCTAATGGTGCTCTATATGGCACCTAAGTGCCCCCATCCCCTACCGATCTATTCACGCATCATGAAGATAACAACGCAAATCATAATAACAAGGGGAGATATCATATAACAGATGGGGATGAGAGAAACTCAATAATAGTATAAACTCAATGTCTTCCTTGGATATAATAGAGTATTAGCAGCCAAAAACAAGAGTTCTATAGGGAGATGTAATGGGAAATGAGTTGGAAATGGCGGCAGCGGCTTATAATCCTAGACATGTCATGGAAATGGTTGTGGTTACTGCAGTGGCTTCTTTGATGGTCAATGTTGGATGCCATCGATGTAGATTGATGCCCTTCTTATAACCTCCCTCCTCCCCCCCCCCCCCCGAATTAGGGTTTCACGCTGCCTCTGGAAATTATTTGGCCCTTCACAAAAGTTGTATGTTTTGATATGTTGAGGGTGCTTCCGGTCGGTACAATTGCAGTACTGCACTCCTCAAAACCTTATGGAATCTCCAAATGAGGTGGGATTGGTGTGGTTGCCTTCCATTTCACAAGATCTTGACAGTTATCCACTTGGTTTGGCGCGATTCACGTGTTTCCTGTAGAGTTAACAAAAATAAACAAATCTTATGTCTTGGCAGTGAATCTGAGTTTAGCCGAGCAATAATTAATCAATATATGCAATAAATCATGAAGAAATATTATGCGTATTTTGGATGCATCAGTGTCTAGTCCTAGTTACAAGGAGATTTAGGGTTTAGGCTACGACTTGACTAGGGTTGAGAGCTTACCGATGACGGATTCGCTCGGCTCCCTTTAGTTTCTCTGAACTTGATGTGGGTTGAGTTGTCCTGTGGGGGTTTGTACCTCCTCTTTATATAGTAGTCGATCAACTGCCTTAGCCCTAGTCAAGATCGACCAGGAGTCCTATTTCTTGTCGACCAAGGCAATGTAATTGGATTGGTCTTGGATGCTAGTCGTACTCGAGTTGGGTACCATATCAAAGGTATCCAATTAGTACCTTCCTATCATATTCCGTCGTAGTATCCAGGTATATTGTATCCTATAGATTTGGACCCATGATACCCAAAGTCTATGACCCTTAGGAAGAGTACATATCTTATTATTGTACATATTCCTTATTTGCCCATACCCTATGATTAGATATTCGACAGAAAGAATCCTACAGCGGTGGCGTCTAAGCCACATGGCACCCTAGGTGAACCGCACAGCATAGATAGTGACCTTCTGCAAGTCCATTCTGAAGGGACTCCATACAACAATTAGCCATGTATTTGATTGCTTTCCACAAGGGTGCATCTCCAACTTTCAGTACGGTTTTCTATAGCAACCGTACCGGATAACTTGAAAGTTTCCAAGTGTACAAAATATTTGCATTGACATCTAGTACAGTCGCTTTTCGATCTGGTATGGTCGCCTATTGCGGTTGTACCAGAACCCTCGAAACATTCTAAAGTCCAGTGACTCTTGTGCGCGTTGGTACGGTCGGGATCCTGGGCAGGTCATCTATAGCGACCGTACTGGACCCCTAGAAACATTCTGGAGTATCAGCTTGTGGTAAATTTTTGTGTCACCTCACCCTTATCTATAGAAGCTAGTAATGGAAAAATATAGCACATATATTATAGCAAAAATTTGGGCAAAAATTCTTCAACTATTATCTCCATATAATCAAGGATAAATAATCTCAAAACTTAAAGTTAGAGCTTTTGATCACTTAAATTTATTAAAAAACATAGAAATAAAAGAACTTTTATTCACTTGGATTGACTCCAAGAAGAGCTATTGTTTTATGTCGTCAGCTTGACTTCACTTACACTCAACCAGTATCTGGATAGCATGGAACGAGAGTAATGGAGTGTCGCCTCCAAAATTTCTTATTCCCATTTCAACCATCTCTTCATAAGCAATTAAGCATTCTTCTTCTTTCTTGGTGTTGATTAGACAGCCTTTGGTTCTATGAAATTGTCTTCCGATGATAACCGGCACATCAGAATCCTTAGGCATATCAATTACAACAAAATGCACAGGTACAGGACAGTCTTTAATCATAACTTGACATCTTTGATGCACATAGCTTTGCAAAATGAAGCATCAGCAAAATTAATAGGCATTTGAGATTATTGAAAAGGACCTAATTCACGTTTCTTATAAAAAGTAGTTGAAATAATAGATACACTAGCTCCTAAATCACAAAAAACATTAAAAGGTTGGATCGGAATAGTCAGCTCTCCCAAACCTTCTAGCTTGAGCGGGATCCTTTCTTGTACTTTTCCACCTCAAAGTCTAACCTGCGCATCTCAATAGCAACTTTCTTGATAAAATCATTATGTAATTTATTAGTAGATCCATTAGTATGAGGCAAAATACCATGCATGATTCTAATTAATTTAGTAATAAATTTTTCCAAAGCATCTTCATACTGATGTTTATATTTTTCTACCTCTGTAGGTTTATTATTACCTACAACTTTTGTGGTCTTGACATGCTCAATAGGATTTGGCTCATGTTTTTCTGCAAAATGACTTAGAGTGCATATTTGTTCTTGTCCAATGAGCTTGGTGTTGTCTTTAGGGTTAGAAATATTGACCGAAAGACAATTAATTTTTCTTAATAGATCAACGATAGTTGTATCATGTTTTTTAATTTTCAAAGAAAATAACTTATTTTGTTCCTCTGAGCAGCCATAAATTGTTTAATCATTGATTTCAAGGAATTATTATTAGTAGTTTAAGCATGAACAGGGGGCCTAGCATATTGACCATTATTATTGTTATTGCCATATGAAAGATTAGGATGATTGCGCCAATTTAGATTATATGGAGCATTACCCCGAATGAAGTTGGTATCTATAATTTTTCCTATGGAATTTACCTGAGCTCCAGTGCCATTTCTCTGCATTAAATTAAGTAATTTATCAATCATCTCTTCCAAGCGAAGGGCTGTGGCAACAGATGAAGACACGGTCGCGTGGGCTACACGTTTGGTGGCTATGAGAAACTTGGAGGGTGCTGTGGGTAAGAAATCAAATTATATCCTTTCTTTCTCCGTTAAGCGAATTGCTGATAATTTTCATAGAATTGGAGTGTTAATGGGACACAATATAGATAAATTAGTTGCGCTTATTAAGGAGACTGAGATATCTAGGTTAGAATCTAAACCACAATAGAAAGATAATTTGCAAAAGCTTTTAGATGATAATGATTTGGATGAGAATGATAGTGATGTCGATAATTTAACTCTTGGTCATCTTTGCAGTGGCTTAACGGAGGGGGTTATGGATGATCGCATGCATAATTTTATCTACTGTTTCAGGTGACTACCCTAGAAAGAAGACTTCTAAGTCTTTGAAGGGGCAGACCTCCTGAAGGAAAAGCGGCACAAAAAAAATAGATTAAATTCTAAATGAAAGGATTTTTTTGGAATAGCAGAGGTCTGAGGGACTTAGCTAAGTATAATTTTCTTTCAGGTATCTCAGGAGAGGAACATCTAGATTTCATTGCAATTCTCGAAACCAACAGAAAGCATTCTTCGAATGAGTGTCTTGATGCTTTCTGTGGGGAAAGGGAATTTTTTGGCATTGGACTGACCCTAAGGGCAGATCAGGTGATATTCTTTTAGGGATTAATTTAGAAGTCTTTGACATTGGCGAGATGGCTTTTGGGGATTTTTTCATCAAGTTCTCATTACGCAATAAAGGTGATGGCTTTCATTGGGTTCTGATGGTTGTTTATGGTGCAGCCCAATCTGAATTTAAAGATAGCTTTTTAATAGGACTTGTGCATTCCTGTAGTATTGAAAAGTTACCGATGATAGTAGGTGGGGATTTTTAAATCATTAGAAGCCCTTCTGAAAAGAACAATGACAGATTTGATAACATACATCGTTTCTTATTCAATGCTATAATTGATAGTTTGGACTTAAGGGAGTTTGAGTTATTGGCCCGACGTATCACTTGGGCGAATGATAGGGAAGTCCCTACATACGAAAAACTAGATTGTATCTTAACAAGTACAGAATCGAAACAAAAGTACCCTTTGAAAACAGTTCAAGCTTTAACCAGAGAGATATCAGGCCATACACCTTTACTTTTGAACACAGGGGAGGCTGCATATAGTGTTAACCAGCCGTTGTTCAGATTCGAATTAAGCTGGTTAGCTATAGATGGCTTTTGTGATATGGTTGCTGATGTGTGGAGGCAGGAATCTAAAGGCCGCACTCCTTTGGAGCAGTGGCAGTGTAAAATTAGAAAACTTAGGCAATACTTGAGAGGTTGGGCTAGGAATTATTTGGGGGCTTTTAGAAAAGAGAAAAAAGAGCTTCTAGAAAAGATAGACTCTTTAGACAAGAAGGCCGATGTTACTTTCTTACAACCACATGAGATGGAACTTAAGCATCAACTAAAGGCCAGGCTAGCTCAGTTGTTGAGAGAGGAGGAGATTAAATGGCTCCAACGCTCGAAAACAACAAAGATGCTTGAAGGCGATGATAACACTAAATATTTCCAACTGGTAGCAAATGGTAGGCATAGAAAAAACTCGCATTTTCAAGCTTGAACAAGAGGATGGTATAATTGAAGGTACTGAAAACCTGAAAGTTTATATCACAAAATATTATAAGGGTTTGTTTGGTCCATCTAAAGAGAGCCAATTCTCCGTGGATGAAACACAACGGGTTGATATTCCTCAAGTTTCAGATCTTGAAAATGAATTGTTAATAGCACGGTTCACCGAAAAAGAAGTGAAAGAGGCAATTTTCAGATGGAGCTTAATAAGGCATTGGGCCCGGATGGATTCCCTGTGGAGTTTTATCAAAAATTTTGGGAACTTATTAAGGCTGACCTTATGATGTCGTTCAATGAGCTCCATTCGGGTTATTTGCATCTTTTTAGCTTAAACTTAGGTATTATTACCTTGCTGCGCAAGAGAAGTGAAGCTACTCAGATCCAGCAATATAGGCTGATTTGTTTATTAAATGTTAGTTTTAAAGTCTTCACTAAAGTTCTAACTAATAGGATTGCTCTTATAGCTCAAAAAGTGATTCGACCAACGCAAACAACCTTTTTACCAGGTAGATATATTATGGAAGGGATGATGATCCTTCATGAAACCATACACGAATTGCATAGGAAGAAATTGGATGCAGTTATTCTTAAACTAGACTTTGAAAAGCCTACGACAAAGTAAATTGGACTTTTCTGCAACAGACCTTATGCATGAAAGGTTTATTACCTAAATGGTGTGCCTGGATTGACAACGTGGTTTCAGGAGGTAGTGTACGGATAAAAGTAAATGATGACCTAGGTCATTACTTTCAAACTCAAAAAGGTCTTCAATAGGGTGACCATTTATCTCCTATCTTATTCAATGTGGTAGTGGATATGCTTGTCATTCTCATTAAATGAGCTAAGGAGTAGGGGCAAGTCACAAGAGTTATTCCAAACTTTGTCAAAAATGGTCTTTCAATTCTACAATATGTTGATGATACAATACTCTTTATGGATCATAATTTAGAACAGGCCAAAAACTTGAAGCTATTATTATGTGCTTTCGAACAACTTTCAGGCCTCAAGATAAATTTCCATAAAAGTGAGTTATTTAGTTATGGCAAAGCTAAACATTGTGAAGATACTTCTTCACAAATTTTTGGGTGTGATTCTAATCTATACCCTTTTAGGTACTTAGGAATCCCTATGCATCACAAAAAATTGTTGAATAGAGATTGGAAGGAAATTGAGGAAAGATTCCAAAGAAAATTAAGTTGTTGGAAAGGAAAACTTTTATCCTACAGGGGACGTCTAGTTCTTATTAATTCCATGTTGAGCAGTCTGTCAATGTTTATGCTTTCTTTTTTTGAAGTGCCTAGAGGAATTCTAAATTAATTAGATTATTATCGCTATCTTTTCTTTTGGCAATGTAATGGGCACAAGAAGAAGTATAGACTTGAGAAGTGGAGAGTTCTTTGCACACCTAAGGATCAAGGTGGAATGGGTACCCTTAACTTAGAAGTGCAAAATAAGTGTCTACTTAGCAAGTGGCTATTCAAATTACTAAATGAGGAAGGAATTTAGCAAACCCTTCTGAAAAATAAATATTTAGGCAATAAAACTATTGGGCAAGTGGAGCATAAACCGGGGGACTCTCAGGTTTATAAGAAGAATGTGACTGTACAAGAGGTTTTCAGAACCGTACCTTTAAACATTGCTTTCCCAAGAACACTAGCCAGAGATAAGTTATTAGCCTGAAATGATTTGATCGATAAGCTTTCTTTAATTAACCTTGATGATAATCATGATATATTTCAATGGTCCCTACATCAACACGGAAGATTTTCTATTCGTTCGATGTACAGAGCATTGATTAATGAACATGTCATTCCGGTAAATGGCCACATTTGGAAGTTAAAAATTCCTCTTAAAATTAAAGTTTTCTTATAGTTTCTTTTTCATGGGAAGATTCTAACTTAAGATAACTTAGCGAAAAGAAGGTGGGAAGGTAGTACCAAATGTTGTTACTGTAGCAGTAATGAAATAATACAACATCCGTTTTTTTTTTTACTGTCATTTGGCTAAGTTTATTTGGCGGGTGGTTCAAGTTTCTTTTGACCTTAACCCTTCAACTAGTGTTTCCAATATGTTTGGTGGTTGGCTTAATGGGAAGTCAAAAACTTAAACAGCACACTTTGGTTGGAGCAAGTGCTCTTTGTTAGGCAATATGGTTGAGTCGTAATGATATGGTGTTTGACAAGCCAAAAGCTCAAACTTCTATGCAGGTTCTTTTCAAAGGCACACATTGGATTTGCTTATGATCCTTGCTTCAGAAGGTGGAGGAGTGGCCTCGTATAAAGGAGGCATGTCGACGTTTAGAGACCACATCGCTGGAAATCTACGCCAGGCATGGGTGGCCATTTAGTTATCGACTTTGTGTTTAATATGTCTTTTGAGTTTGTTTTACGGGTTAAGTCTATTTTACGTAGTTGCGTATGTTGCTTTCATTGTTCCACCCGGTATGCAGGGTTTTACTTTGAACTTTGTAATTATGGATGACTACGTGCATAGCAATATGCAGAGGTCGGAATAAGAACCATTCCTTTATCTAAGAAAAACTTCTCTTCCAAACTTGATCCTTCAACTGATGATCGGGTTGCCCTCTCATTGTGCCATTGGGAATGATTGTCAGATATGTTCTTCAATAGTTTTTTGCTTCTCCAATCATCTTCTTCATGAACACGCCTCCCGCGGATGCATTTAATGCTTCCAAGAATCCTGGTCAAGAGAATTATAAAAGTATGTAGCATTAGCCAATCTTTAAGACCATGGCTATGACAATTTCATAGTACTTCATTGTATGTTTCTCATGCCATGCTAAGACTTTAATTGTCACCTTGCCTGAAAGCAATAATCTAATTATGAAGGTAAGTAACTTTAGTGGGTGGATAATATTTTTATTAAAATGTGGACATGCAAGTGTCACAAAACAGAATGTGAATCATCGCATCTTCATTGGCGCTTCCGTCGAATTGGTTCTGCTGCACAAGACTTAATAGAGCAGGTTTAATCTTAAAATTATTTGCGACAATCGCCAACTGAGTAACAGGTGATCTCTAAGTAGCTTTTGGTGGGCTTGCAAAAGAACCAAACTTGGATGTAATGTCACACATCTTCCTAATTTTAGGATTTCTTTTTAGAAGCTTAGTTAAAGGTAAATTAATATCAATACTACCGGGATAATATTTTTGGGTTTTCAGATTTTTTGCATAGAATATAAACTAGAACTTAGATAAATAAACGGGCAGAATTAATTGTGCAAGAGTAGAAATGCAAACTCACTGTGTAGATGTTGTATTGATAGCATACAAGAATATCATCATGCATCAACCACATACATGACACTTGATTAAAAAAGAGCATTATTTCGAAACGTGGATAGGTCTCTCACGGAACGAGGTGTTAACATGCATGCTTAACTCATTTTAAACATCACATAACATCCATCATGATAATTAAGCAAGTCACAACCAAGGCTGAAAGCATTACACATAAGGCTAATAGTGGCGCATTAATCGTCACCAAGTTTGCGAAAATGAGTTACTCCTATTACAATAAAGTGGCTGCCATTTCCAACTTAGTTCTACTAATTTAAGGTCCAACAAAAGGTAACAATGTCAACAAGCATTATACATAAAGCAGCCTAAAAGCCCTTATAGGGGCCCTAGCGAAATCTTCGGGAAACCTATCCAAAAGATGGTATCCCAGGGAGCCAGTGCCACCAAGTGCACTCAAGTGAGAGAGGTGCAGCGGAGCATCCAAAAGTAGGGCAAGAATGTAGCTCAAGTCTCGCAAGCCAGATCCGGCTCGGCTTGACTCAAAGGCCAAACGAGCCGAGCCCGAGTTGCCTCCCTAGCTCGACAACAAATCGAGCCGAGCTTGAGCTGGCTCGTGAGCCGCTCGTTAGCTCGCTCACTGGCCCAGGCACATAGCCACCCAAGGCCTAGGCCACGATTGGTGTCTTTAGGTTAAGGGTCAACCCAGAGGCCAGAGCCACCAGCCGCCACTCCGTGTCTAGTGGGAGCAGTGCAGCAGCGTCGACTACCTAGAGGACAACTTCCGCACCGCCTTCTGCATGGGCCACGCCACCTTCACCATGCTCTGCGACACGTTCGGCTTCACCATCGCCAAGCACCATCGTCCTCCACCAAGCCATCTCCATCCAGGGAGTCATTGGCCCCGATAGCGCCTTCACTAACATCTACATCGGCTGGCCGGGCTCCATGCCGGATGACAAGGTCCTTGATCGGTCCACCCTGCAGCAGCGTGTCACTGCCGACATGATGGCTAGGTCCTGTGTTGTTGATTGTGCCAACTTCTCGCTCACTGACTGGGTGCTCATCCCATACACGCACCAAAACCTAACGTGGGCGTAGCATGCATTGAACGAGAAGGTCGCGGACCTCCGGTGCGTGGCCGACATCTGTGGCCATGACCTCCTTATGTTATATGATTTTCTTTGCTTGGCAGATTTCATCCAGTAGACATGAAGGTGTAACTGACTCAAGCATCCGCTGAGCCCGAGTCGAGCCTGATTTTTAGCTTGTTAAGTTGACTGAGCCGAGCCTGGCTCGGCCCGCTGACAGCTGAGCTCGTTCGAATCAAGCCGAGCTAGGCTTAGCTCTGCTCGTTTCCAGCCCTACCCAAAAGAGACTCCCGAGTGGCATCCGTACGTGGAAAATACAGCATATGAAGTTCAGTTGACATCCTCACATTCCGGCGGTGCTCATGGGGCAACCGCGAACTGAAAATGGGAGGGAAAATGATTGAACGATGTCGCCGACTCATGTGGTATTCTGGGGTCACCCCCGTGTAACACCCTGCGGTTCACCCTTCCGCAGGCAGATCCAAGACTCCACAATATGTTGTAGCTGATTGTAACACGCTCGTGTCATCCACAACTCAGCCACAACATAACGGTAGGCTTGGTCCAAAGAGCGGGCCAATCCTACCATGTCCTGCTCAAAAAGAGGGGCCTCCTCCGGTGGGTACTTGAAGTTGTTGACAAGATATTCTTCATGGATCGGAAAGTAAGTAAACGCCCACCCCTTGAGCATTGGTAACTCGGTGCGAAGGGCAATCATCGTCTTGTAGGGCATCGCTTGGACTGCCATTTCTTTGGAAGTCCCGGCTACCTCGTAGAAGTGAGCGGTAGCCCCCGCAACAAAACACTCCCTGATGTGGACCGTCACCACATAGTCCACCAAACCCGGTCCACGCCCTTTTACATAGATCGAGTACTCCGGCATGTAGGTGAAATTCGCGCGCCAGAGCATCTCATGAAGGAGTGTGGGAAAGCCATCCACACTGTCCGCATGAGTAGCCATCACCAAATTGAAAGGCATCTTTAACCCATGAGAAATGAGACAAGTTAGAGAGCAAATTTAGCAAATTAAACATTAAGCATGAGATAGATAAATAGCTCTAGGATAGATAAGGAATAAAAATAAGCAACCATACTTAAATCTGAAAATTATTCATAGAGTGAGTCGATTAATGAGGTTACTACAATTTTTACTTAACCCCCGAGCTAAAAATTTTTTATAGCTACTCTATTAACCTTGCTCTAATAGCCACGCTGTGAGAGAGCCACCCAAATTGTCCTCGGTTTAATTGACCCACCGGCTGTCCACAAAAATGAGGGCTAGCCTCGCTTGCTTTTACAACATAACAAGTGTTAAACCACATTTAAATGATAGGCCAAATGGCGCTAGATCAATTAAAACGAACACAATCTCGGTATTCCCCGATATGCATTTCAAGACACGCCCAAGATTACATGCATATTGTTTCACCACATGACATCATCTCAAGTACATAGAGAGCGAATTAGATTACATTATAGGTTCCAAATAATATTAAAAGTACAAGTTCCATACTCAGAAATTATAACTTGAGAGCCTAACCTAAGCAAGTTTGCAAGCTCCCAACCAAACTAAAATGAGCTAAACATTTATATTAAAAATCTAGTTCAGATTTAGTAAGTTCCAAACATAGAGTACACAACAGATACATATCGCAAAATGACAAAAGAACTGATGATTCCTTGCCCATAAGCATCACCGAACAACACGAGAGTGGACAGCCACTACTCTTGCCCTTCTCTGGCATCGGCGGGATAAAAGTAGCCAAAACGGGCTCATTCTCACTTGCAAAAACTCAAGTGTGGCACCATGAGTATGAAGATACTCGTAAGACTTACTCGTAGTGGACATATACTAGTCCGACTCCAAGGATGATGCATTTGGGTTAGTAGCAAAGATAAAGCCACAAGGACGACATTTTTGTGCAAAAGCAATTAAACTTGATTATGAATGACAACTAGACATAAGCATAATTAGTACTTAAAGGACATCAAGTACCATATGTGTAGCTCGACATGACCACCAACATCATAATCACCTTGATCCCAACCCATTCCAACACATCAAAAAGTAATTCACTACATAGAATGTTAATGTACCAAAGCATGCTCATAACTGAGAGCGTAGCAATTTGAATTGTTCTTATTCTCTCTAGGGGAGTACATCTTTACCCACATGACATGATTCTATCCTTTTTGGTCCTCATGACAACATTTTCCTCACCCATTCCGACACGGTTGGACAATCCTCATGGTGCCGAGTATCTAGTCCCCGTAGGCCACCTAGATCCCTCGCCGAGTACCTAGGCCTTGTAGGTCTGAGGTCATGGCCCAAACACCGGTATAACATGAGGTATTCGCCTTGTCGTACCATTATATAGACATGTAGAAGTATGGAAAGTGCTTATGACAACAACAATCACAGACAGTCCTTAATCGACTTAGACGAGGCTACCACCTATCACCCGTCCGAATCCAATCTCCACATGTCATCATATTCATCATCATACCTGAAAATTTCCCAAACCATTGAAAAAGTTCCTATTGCTCGCAAACAATGGTGACCTTCCATCGCTCAACTTCTACCGACAACTTAAAGCATGGCTAAGCAAGTTCGCGACAATGTCCCTAGACATCGACCCAACCATAACGAGGCATCAAGGAATATTATATCATAACTCATCAAGGAAGGAAATGCAACAAATAGGAGTGATCATCGCATCAACTAACCTACACCTAATGCATGTATAACAATAACAATAACCAATATTAAGACATTAACCAATTCCCATAAATAGGGTGAAGTATGCTTAGATGTAAGTCTCAGGTTCTTCTACAATCACAACCTCGGGGTCACCCTTGGGATTAATCTCGTGACACTCCGCAACGACGTTATCTAAAAAGCGATAAAAATGCATTGCAATGAGAATGAATTAAATTCCATGAGATGTAATCTAAATGACATGAAATTTGGTAGACATGTAGTGCATGAGGTTATGAATACAGTAGAAAAGGAATCACATGAATTAGAGTTCATTTTCTCATGTTACTGGCAAAATTGCATGTTTGCTGTTTTTAATTGAACAATTAAAAGAGGTGATCCAAACAAACTCACATGAAGGAAGTACTTAACATGGAAAAAGGTATTTTTACTGTGTAGCTTATACCCAGAGAAGACCTAAAAAAATGGTTTCACATTTTATGAATTTTATTAATTTCTGTAGAAATTAATCAAATTTAAAAGGTTAATTAAAGATAAACCAAGAACACATGCTAAACAAGTTTTTCATGACTTGATTATATTTTTCATGTACACAGCATGACAAAATAAGCGTAACAAAATTGGTTTTAGAATTTTTGGAGATTTCATTATTTAATTATGGAATTAACAATTTACAGTACAATTAATGAAATAGAGGAATTTAAGTGTACATTTCATGAGAGAATGTATTTTAACATGTAGAGTACAGTAATACAAACCCATAAACTAGTTTTACCTTTTTCTGAGCTTTATTTAGTTTTATATGCATTTTACAAATTTTTAGCCGATTTAACAATAGATCGATTATTCATTTTGGCATTTTTATAGATTTCCCGAAATCAGTTAATCCCTAATTCGATTAAGCCAGCCTCTCCCTGGATCTGTAGGTCCGGGGTCCACTGGACCAGCTCAAAATGTTGACCTCGGTCAAAATCAGCAGGAGGGGGGATTGTCGGTTGACCGAGGTTTGACCTGCCGCCGGCGATGAACGACGGCGAGGCTCGGCTGGGGATGAGTACCAGAATGATAAGCGCACCTAGGTGAACCCATTTGAAGGGTTGTCGATGACATGCACGCTGGTGAGCAGGGTCGGCTGCGGTGATGGCGGACGGCGGCGGCGCGCTACAACGAGAGAGGTGAACGGAAGGGGGCAGCGAGCTTCATCTTGGCTTGGGCAAGCTCGTGGTGGGGTTGGCATGGACGGAGGACAGCTGGAGCGAGGTGGTCGACGAGGAGGGTCACACTGCGAAGCTCGGTCGTCGACGAAAACCGCGCCGTCGGTGGGCCTAGGCCAAATGGGGGCGCGCGCGAGGATCTACAAGCGAAGGAGAAGCTCACTGTTGGCTCGGATTCTGTTGGATAATCCTGGCACGTTCACAAGTTCTAGCTAGCCTTTAGTTTGTTGTTTCCCTACCTACAAATAAGGTGAGCTCAGTCAGAGCCTGTGCGGACACCAGATGCATGCTGCGTTCATGCAGGGTGCTCCAAGTGTGTTAGGCCCGTTCGTGGCGCGCATGGCGGGATGCTCAGTCGTGGGATGGCGCGGCTGTTACGGGCACCCGACGTGCGCGGTAGGACGGCATGTAAGGCCACGGCCAAGTCTTTGTATTTAAGTTTGAGAAGAGAACAGAAAATGCTGCGCATCAGTGTGGCACCAAAACCACCGTGTGTTTTGTGAGTTTTGATTCGTCATCTTCATCGTCTCCGGCGAGGTCACGCGGGCGTTGAAGGCTTCAATTGGTACCAGAGCGAGGTTGTGGGATCGTGACCAAGCGATCGCTTGGGTTTTCATGGCGCGCACACGATCGGCTTCCCCGCTATGGCGGACTCGTCGCGACACGACTCCACTGCCCCGGAGCGGCGGTGGTGCGTCCGAGAGTCGCAGCAGCGGCGCTGGTGCATCCTAGAGTCGCAGCGGCAGCGGAGGGGGATCCGGGAGCGCGGAGCGTGGTCTGGTGATCCACCGGGTCACCAAAGAGATCAGCAGCAGCGGCTCCTTCCCCACGCTCACGAAGACAAACTACTTCGACTAGGCGGTGCTGATGCGGGTGATGCTGCAGGTGAGAGGCCTGTGGATCGCCATCAGCATAGGTACTGAAGACTATGTTGAAGATCGAATGGCCCTGGATGTCATCTCCAAGGCAGTACCGGCAGAGCTCATGGGCACCATCACCAACAAGGCTTCTGCCAAGGTCGCGTGGGACGCGATCAAGAAGATGAACATCGGGGTTGAACGAGTTCGCAAGGCTAAGGCGAACAACCTCTGACGCGAGTTCGACGCCCTCAAGTTTCGCGACGGTGAAACCGTCGATGAGTTCAACATCCGCATCAATGGACTCGCGAATCACCTCGCAGTCCTCGGCGACGGCTACACGGAGGAAGATCTTGTCCGCAAGTTCTTGCAAGCTCTTCCTCCAAGGTACTCCCAAATCGCAATGTCAATCGAGACGATGCTTGACATTGATGATATGTCAGTGGGGGAGCTCATCGGATGACTCAAGGCGGCGGAGGAGCGTCACGATCTTGGTGGTGGAGCCAACTCCATTGCCAGGCTCAATCTCACCGAGGAGGAGCTGGTCGCGCGCGTGGTGGCGCGGATGCAGCTCTCTGGTGAAGGGTCCTTGGGCTATGGCTGGGGCTCATCGTAGAACCTCAAGAAGGGTCGTGGCCGCGGGCGTGGCAAAGAAAGCGGCGGGCACTGTGGCTCCAAGCCGCCCAAGATGAACACAAGCAACGGCAATGGCGGGAAGGCGCTGGCCGACGACCAGTGCAAATATTGCCTGAAGATGGGCCACTGGGCTCATGAGTGCCGGAAAAAGAAGCGGGATGAGGCGGCCCATCTGGCCCAAGTCGGAGAAGAGGGCGAGCCCACCTTATTGCTAGCGACAGCGTCGGTCAACGAGGGGCCTCCCCTTCTACCACCTCAAGCCAGATCCACGCTGGTAGAGGATTCCTCCCTGATCCGCCTCGATGAGCATAAGCTTTTCGTCCAGCTCAGTGATAAGGAGGGCCACAACGGCTGCGCGCGATGGATCCTCAACACCGGAGTGATGAATCACATGACGGGCACGCGGTCTGCCTTCTCCGAGCTGGACACAGGGATCCGCGGCAACGTCCGCTTTGGCGACGGCTCTGTGGTCGACATCGAAGGGTGCGGCACGGTGCTCTTCTCCTGCAAGAGCGGGAAGCATCAAGAGCTCACCAAAGTCTACCACATCCCATGGTTGACAGCCAATATCGTCAGCCTCGGTCAGCTCGAGGAGGACGGATACAAGATCCTGATGGAAGCCGAATTCCTCCAGATTTGGGATTAGCGGAGGAGACTGATGGCGAGGGTGCAGCGGTCGCCGAGCCACCTCTACGTCATCAACCTAAACATCAGCAAGCCCGTGTGCCTCGCCGCGCGGAGCAGTGAGGCGGCCTGGCGTTGGCATGCCAGGTACGGCCACCTCGGCTTCCAGGGGCTCAAGCAGCTCGCTCA
Source organism: Phragmites australis (assembly GCF_958298935.1). Lineage (NCBI taxonomy): Eukaryota > Viridiplantae > Streptophyta > Magnoliopsida > Poales > Poaceae > Phragmites > Phragmites australis. The sequence goes on along the minus strand of NC_084936.1, from coordinate 10,937,226 downwards.
GGGGCAACTGGTGCGTGGGCTCCCGCAAATCGACCATGTCGACCAAGTCTGCGAGAGCTGCCTCGCCGGCAAGCAAAGGAGGCACCTGTTCCCGGGGTCGAGCACGTTCCGGGCGTCGAGCTGCCTGGAGCTGGTCCATGCGGACCTTTGTGGGCCAATCACCCCAAAGACCCCAGGCGGCAAGCAGCTCTTCCTCCTCGTCATCGATGACAAGATCCGGTATATGTGGCTCATACTGCTGGCCACCAAGGACGAAGCGGCGGTGGCGATAGTTTGACTCCAGGTGCGTCTCGAGGTGGAGGCTGGAAGAAAACTCGGCACGCTGTGTACCGATTGCGGCGGTGAGTTCACGGCACGCACCTTCGACGACTACTGTGCCGAGCAGGGGATCCAACGCCACCTCACCGCGCCGTACACTCCCCAGCAAAACGGCGTGGTGGAGCGACGTAATCAGACCGTGCTGGGCATGGCGAGGAGCATGCTGAAGGCGATGCAAGTGTCCGGTCAATTTTGGGGGGAGGCGATCACAACGGCCGTGTTCATTCTGAACAGAGCACCGACGAGGAGCGTGGTCGGAATGACCCCATTCTAGGTATGGCATGGGTCCAATCCCTCCATCCACTTCTTCAGAACCTTCGGATGTGTCGCGCACGTGAAAGTCACCGGCGGACACCAGCGCAAGCTCGACGACCGAAGCATGCCGATGGTGTTCATTGGGTACGAGCTGGGGTCCAAGGCATACAGGTTCTTCAACCCGACCACCGAGCGTGTGGTGATCTCCTGCGATGCGGTGTTCGATGAAGGCAGGCCCTGGGACTGGTCCAAGCACGGCGAATCTACCGGCACGGTGGATACTGAACCGTTCTACATCGATGGCCTGACGGTGATAATCTACCACGACGCGACAGTCCCTGCTGAGGCGCCCGTCGCGGTGTCGGGCGAGGAGACGCCCGCGACACCCATCGCTCCTGGTGCGGTGATGCCCACGTGCGGGTCTGAGCCCCGCACACCGTCGTCTCCACCGACACCACGGGAGCAGATCATTTTCATCTCGCCCCCGAGTGGGGAGCTGGACCTCGACGACGAACTTGACGGCAACGCGCCATTTCGCTTCAGGAAGATCGATAGCATGCTCGGCTCAGAGAGCCTGTCGGGCCTTGCCGAGCGTGTTCTGGGCAATGATCTGCTGTTGGCGGTGGGTGAAGAGCCCACCACATTTGAGGAAGCTCGCGGAGACAAGGAGTGGAGAATGGCCATGCTCGAGGAGATGGCCTCAATTAAACAGAATGGCACCTGGGCACTGGTCGATCTACCACGAGGCCATCGCCCAATTGGCTTGAAATGGGTCTTCAAGCAGAAGCAGGACCAGAACGGAGCTGTCGTCAAGCACAAGGCCCGTTTGGTCGCAAAAGGCTACGTCCAACAGCAAGGAATTGACTATGAGGAGGTGTTCACGCCGGTGGCCAGGATGGAATCCGTGCGGATGCTGCTCGCCATGGCTGCGCGGGAAGGCTGGCTTGTGCATCACATGGATGTCAAGTCAGCGTTCCTCAACGGCGAGCTAGAAGAGGAAGTCTACGTCCAACAACCACCGGGATTCATCGCTGCCGGACATGAGGACAAGGTGCTGAAGCTCAAGAAAGCCCTGTACGGGCTCAAACAGGCGCCACGCGCCTGGAACCAGAAGCTTGACACCAGCCTGCAACAAATCGGCTTTATCAGGTGCGTCAGCAAACACGGCTTGTACACTCGTGGCATGGCTGCTTCACGCGTGGTGGTGGGGGTCTACGTCGATGACCTCATTATCACCGGATCAAGCAAGGAAGAAGTCAGGGCGTTCAAGGAGGAGATGCGCCGTATGTTCCGCATGAGTGACCTGGGCCTACTCACCTTCTATCTCGGCATCGAGGTGAGGTAGAGCAGGGACGCCGTGACGCTCGCCCAGGTGGCATACGCACGCAAGCTGCTAGAGAAGGCAGGTCTGGAGGGCTGCAACCCCTGCCAGATGCCAATGGAGGCCCGCGTCAAACTCACCAAGGACAGCGGCACCCCGGAGGTCGACGCGACCCTGTACCACAGCCTGGTGGGAAGCCTACGCTACTTGGTTCACACTCGACCGGACATCTCGTTCGCCGTTGGGTATGTGAGCAGGTACATGGAGCGACCGCAACAAGAACACATGGTGGCGGTCAAGCACTTGCTCTGTTACATCTCAGGCACGATCGACTACGGCGGCGTCTACCTCAAGCGCGGCAACACCGAGCTCAATCTTGTGGGGTACAGCGACAGCGACTTGGGGGGAGACGTTGATGATCGGAGGAGCACCACCGGGATCATATTCTTCCTCGACGACATGCCCGTTTCATGGCAGTCACAGAAGCAAAGAGTGGTGGCGCTCTCGTCGTGCGAGGCGGAGTACATCGCTAGTGCCGCAGCGGCGTGCCAGGCGGTGTGGCTTGAACGGCTACTGGGCGACATCATCGGGGAAAAGCCCAGGAAGCCCCAACTGAAGATGGACAACATGTCTGCTATCGCACTAAGTAAGAATCCGGTTCTTCATGATCGCAGTAAACACATAGACACAAAATTTCACTTCATTCGTGAATGTGTTGATGGCGGGAGAATCGGACTGGACTACACGAGCACGCTTGAGCAGCTCGCCGACATCCGGACAAAACCACTTGGCCGCATGAAGTTCCAGGAACTTCGTGACAAGATCGGAGTCATCAAACTCAAGTGAACGCTGCAAGTCTTAGGGGGAGATTGTTGGATAGTCCTGGAACGTTCACAAGTTCTAGCTAGTCTTTAGTTTGTTGTTTCCCTTCCTACAAATAAGGTGAGCTCAGTCAGAGCCTGTACGGACACCAGATGCATGCTGCGCTCATGCAGGGTGCTCCAAGTGTGTTAGGCCCGTTCGTGGCGCGCATGGTGGGATGCTCAGTCGTGGGATGGCGCTGCTGTTACGGGCGCCTGGCGTGCGCTGTAGGACGGCATGTAAGGCCACGGCCAAGTCTTTGTATTTAAGTTTGAGAAGAGAACAGAAAATGTTGCGCATCAGTGTGGCACCAAAACCACCGTGTGTTTTGTGAGTTTTGATTCGTCATCTTCATCATCTCCGGTGAGGTCACACCGGCGTTGAAGGCTTCAGATTCAAGGAAGGGGTTGATGGCCAGGAGTTCGATGGTGAGGTGGAGGGGCTCGCGGTGGCGGCTACCGGAGAGGAAGAAGGAGGCGGCGCGTGTGGGAGCTCTGGTCGGCTTTGGCTTGGGGAGGTCGTCGACGAGCTCGAGGCGCTGGTTCTTGGTAGGATCTCGGCGGTAGGAGGTGAGGAGGATGGTTGAAGCGGCTCGGTGGCGTTGAGCTGCTGCTGCTCTGCTCTGGAGATGGAGAACGAGCGGGCGAGCGAGGGAGAGAGCAGAGAACAGGGAGAGCGAGAGAGAACTGAGGGAGAGGGGAGCGGGAGGAGCCGAGAGGGGAGGATAAGGCCGGGCGAGTTGGTTCGTCGGGGCTCGATGGCCACGCAGCGGCCATGTCCTGCCTTGCCTATGGGAGGAAGGAGACGAGAGAAAGAAGAGGATGACAAGTGGGACCCCCTGACTTTTTATTTCCAGCAATTTTCTGAACTGAAGTTTAGCTGTTGGTTTTGGCAAGCTACAGGGCTCCAAAAATTCCAAGAATTTTTGTGGGTTAAATATAAAAATCAGGAAGGGGTTTCCAACTAGTTTCATGGTCATAGACTTTGTAGAATTAAAATTAAAAGTCATCAAATCAGCCTACTTTTAAATCTAAAATGAATTTTTAAGGGCTTAATTTGCTTTTCTAAATTTTGGGAAATTCACCATAAATCACTATTTGTATTGTACTAACATATAAAAATAATTGCAGGCCTACTGGCCTAGGTTGTATAATAAATTTCAAGGTTACTTCACAAGCACCATTTATAATTATAATTAATGATCCACATGATGCCCATGGATGCTCATGATCATGAAATGGAAAATTGGGATGTGACACGTAATATCTATCCTGCAAAATCTTGTTAGCTATGTCATAATACGGGCGAGATTTGATAGTAACGAATAATCATAAATTTTAAATTAAAAATGACAATTAATTATAATGCAATAAGAAAGGAAGCGATCGCGAGATGAATTTATGTTTTTTTAGAAATATGATAAATACAGAGTAGGGGCTGTAGCTAATGTTGCATGCAATCAGGATTTGATCAACAAAAATAAATGCTCAAACTAAATGCCTCTGTAGAGATACAAATGCTCAATGCTTTGAGACACACCCTTGTGATCCTCGCCATCCGGTTGTCCACACCCTTGTGATCCTCGCCATCCGGTAGTTCTGATCCAGCTTGACGATTCTCCTTTTGCTTCTGCGATGTCTTCCCTTACACCTCTATTAAGTTTTTTCTCTCCGAGCAACACATTAAGTGCGGCGGTTGTATCATGATTCCCCTACAATAGTTCTTCTTCAACCCGGGGGATTTCTTTCTGTCACTGAGTTTGGACCTCGACTCCATTGTCTTCGCAATTGTTCCCTTTACCAATGTGCCCAATCCTGTGGATTTGTGGCCAATCAAACCTGGAAATGGAGGGAAACAAACAAAAGGATCACATAGATATGAAATACATGAGTGGCATCAGGTTGTTCCATGTTAAGGTAGACACTCGGGCTATCGCTTCCTGATTGGTCCATGTCTGAGGGCCATCTCATTCGGGCACTATGCCTGGGTTGGATGAGCCACCTTCTGGATGCTACCGTGTACATGGCCAACGACGTGTCATCCTTAGCAATTAGCATTATTATTTAGTAATGGAACTCTAATCCAAAATGATGTGTCATCCTTAGCAATTAGCATTATTATTTGGTAATGGAACCCTAATCTGACACATCTTCTCAACGGATTCAAATTTGACAGAAGCACATCATAGCCATTAGATTGGTGGACTAAGAAATAGGTCTCAGATTAAGACACAAATCATAGCCGTCTATAGGTGGATTAAGACTTGGCAGAAGCATACTGTCATCACTACTCATCTTTCTTCTCACCATCTCAAAATAATGATGAGATAGAGTGTAAGAAAATGCAAAATGATGACGGTATTGCCACAAGTCACCCATTGCCTCATCATCATAGATCAACATAATATGTGCCCTCGTATCATCATGGGCCTTTACATCTGTTGGTGACATGGGAACCAGGGGTCCCTGAGTACCGAGGCCAAGACAACAGAGTATCACATGACGCCCTCCCTCGGGGATTATCTCCCCGGGGTCTGAGAAGACCAAGTTCTGGGAGGGGGTGCTCGGGGCCATGAACAGTGGTCCCCGAGTACCCGAGTTCCCCGATGACCCGAGAAGTACAAGTTTCGGGAGAGGGCGCTCTGGGCCATGAACAGTGGTCCCCGAGTACCCGAGTTCCCCGATAACCCAAGAAGTACAAGTTCCGGGAGAGGGCGCTCGGGGCTATGAACAGTGGTCCCCGAGTACCCGAGTTCCCTGATGACCTGAGAAGTACAAGTTCCGGGGGAGGGTGCTCGGGGCCAGGAACAGTGTCCCCGAGTACCCAAGTTCCCCGATGACCCGAGCAGTCACACTTACGGGAGAGGGCGCTCGGGGCCATGAATAGTGGTCCCCGAGCACTCAAGTTCCCCGAGGACCAAGAAAAGGCATATCCGGGAGAGAGTGCACAGGGTCATGAACAGTAGTTCCCCGAGCTCTCACAGTTCCCCGAGGACCTGAGGAGTCCTTCGCCGGTGGTCCCCACAAGGGCTCAGCGGTGAGGTGTCAATTGGTGAGAGGCCCGATGCTGCATTTAAGAGGGCGCGTGGCCTGTCATTTCGAACCACTCCCCCCACGCCCGCTGTCAGCCCCTGCCACTCCCTGGCAGGGAGGCGTGGGGACATTTAATGCGGCGGGTCTCATCGCGCGTCATCCGGCGCACCTCGGGATAACGTCTCAAGGCTCGAGGCATATCGCCTGCCGCTCTGCTGTGTCAGGCTCGCTCTGACCGGGCGGGCACGTGGGGTTGCTCGGTGGCTGCCCGGTGGGCCCTCCCCGCAGCACCCGTTGAAAAGCGGGATGATGACGACAGGACCGGACGGGGGCGCGTTTTCATCCCTCCCCGTAACATCAAACTGCAGCCCATGATGGTTGCTTTCCATTTATGGCACCTTGGAACTCACGCGATCCTTTTTGGGCACGCTAACTACCCCGACAGGGTATAAAAGGGGGCTAGGCTCCCTGGAGAAAAGAAGATCGAGCTGACTGCAGACCGAGTTCTTGAGGAAGACAACGGCTTCTTCAGGACCGATAAGCTGACGAAGATCAAGAAGTACGAAGCTCTAGACTTAGACAAAAACCCTTATAACACAAGAGATCCTCAGAGAGGCATTTCCAGAGTATTTATAGCAGACACACAGGAGTAGGGTATTACGCTCTGTGCGGCCCAAACCTGTCTAAAATCCCTTGAGCATTTATTTTCTCATGCATCCGATCATCCAACCCACTAGCATCTCATTTACTCCCATTTATTTCACGTACGAGGTAGATTCAGAATCATCCCCCCGGTCGAATCTCAAAGGGGGTCCCTCTGGATCCCCGCTTGTGGAGTTCATCCTCCGACAGCTGGCGTGCCTGGTAGGGGGGTTGCATCCCTGAATCCGCTTTGTTTTCTGTAAAAAAGATGGCAGGAGGACATCGTCCCCAATGCACTGGTTCCAACTCCAGCGAAGAAGTGGGGCCCATCGCTCAGGAGGCCGCAGTTTCTGCTGTTCCTTAGCAGCAGCAACGGTCGGCGCGTACGGCGCTACCCTCCCATGGGGACAACAGCGCTGGGCCCAACAGGGCCACCGCCGCCGTCACAGGTGGACCGTCTAACCCTCAGCAAGCGGCGGACACCCCTGCCACGAGATTCATATCCGGACAGCGCCGGGCACCGTTACGGCGCAGGCTCGCCTTCGGTGATGCCATCCCTGGGAGTGCGTTGCTTGCAGCGTAAGCACTCCTCAGGCACCCGCCTGTCCAGGCAGCGGGGGAGACCCCAGAAGGTCATTGGCTGCAGGAAGTGGCCGCCCTGGTGGGCACAGCTCACCGGCAGGCGCTGGCCGAAAGCTCCCGTGCCACCTCCCGCCGCGGCGCAACCAAGGCCGGTCCATCCTCAGGTGGCGGCAGAGCCGGCCGGGGGGCCTCCAGGTGGAGTGCAGCCCTCCTGGCCACAACCGGAGCTCAGGACCTCCGCTTACACCTAAATGAGTGGAGGGCCATTGAAGATGCGCGCGTCACCCTCGAGCGCCATCGAGAGTCCCGGCACAAGGCCGAGGCAGAGGACCAGGCCTCCTCTATGCCGGCCCGTGACTGCCGGGGTTCCCCGGCACGCCGACGTTCGCTCCCCAAGGGCGCTGCTCGCGCCGCGGGATACGACACAGGCTGCCACGCCTTCACCAACGAGCTCTGTCGAGTCAGCTGGCCCATGAAGTTCAGGCCAGAACTACCGAAGAAGTACGACGGGTCCATCGACCCTGTCGAGTTCCTCCAAATCTACACCACAGCCGTCCAAGCGGTGGGTGGCAGTGAAAAGGTTATGGCCAATTACTTCCATGTAGCCTTGAGGGGCTCTGCCTGTTCCTGGCTTATGAACTTACCCCCAGGATCTATTAGTTCCTGGGATGATCTCTGCCACCAGTTCGTGGCTAACTTTCAGGGCACCTTCACGCGCCCCGGCTTGGAGTGCGACCTCCACGCCGTGAAGCAGCAAGAAGGGGAGACGCTGAGGCACTTCATACAGTGCTTTAGCCAGGTCCGCAACACCATCCCGCGGATAAACCCCCACGCCATCATCGTCACATTCTGGCAGGGCGTCCGCGACGAGCGGATGCTCAAAAGGCTAGGCATGCATGAGGTCGAAACCACCGCGGAACTCTTCGCGTTGGCCAACAAGTACGCAAAGGCGACGGAGGCTCAGGCGTGGCATGTCTCGCGCCCTGAGCAACCCGCTACCGACCAACCAGGTTCTTCCCGCTTCGACAGGCGGGAAAAGAAAAAGAGAAGAAGGCATGATGCTGCCCCTGTCATACCGGCAGAGGGCCCTGACCGCAGGCCAGCACGCCGGGCGGCTGCCGACAGAAGGCATGCTCCTGCTCCCTTGAGAGCTCCCGTTCCCGCGAAGCCTGAGCCGGGAAAGTGGTGCGAGATCCACCAAACTGACTGGCACGACCTCACTAAGTGCCGGTCGGTTAAAGGACTCATCGAGCGGTGCCAGAAGGAGCGCGAGGAGCACCGCAGGGGCGACAACGATGGAACCGCCCCCGAAAACCAAGAACTCGGGTTCCAAGAACCTGAGCATACCGTCTCCTTCATCGACGGAGGCGTGTACACGCCCTCCTCTCATCGCTGCGTCAAAACTATGCGGCGTGAGGAGTGCTCGGCTACCCCGAGCACTATGACCGCAAGGCCTCTCAGGTGGTCGGAGATTCTGATCACGTTCAGTCTAGCGGACCACCCCGCGAGTACTGCAGGCATGGGGCGACAACCTCTGGTAGTGTCCCCCACCATCTGCAATGTGATGGCCAGCAGAGTGCTGATCGATGGGGGTGCAGGCCTAAACCTCTTGTCCCAGGAGGCCTTCAAGAAGCTGCAGGTGCCTTCCAGGCGCCTAAAGCCATCGCTCCCCTTCTACGGGGTGACACCGGGGCACACTCTGCCCCTCGGGCGGGTCGAGTTGCCCGTCACATTTGGGAGCCGGGATAATTTTCGGATGGAGAACGTCATCTTCGATGTCACGGAAGTCCCACTCCCCTACAACGCCATACTCGGGCGCCCGGCGCTCGCCTGGTTCATGGTGGTCACACACTATGCCTACCTCACGGTTAAGATGCCGAGCCCCACAGGTCCCATCTTCATGCCCGCCGAGACCAGCAGCGTCGCCTCCTGCGCCGAGCAGCTCAACTCGGCCTTGGTATCTGCTCGGGCCGAGGTCGAAGAACACCCAGGGGGCTAGGGACCCTCTTCATCCAAACCCCGACTCGCCGCCGACGCCTCCATCCCTACGAAGGAGGTCGTGGTGGGCGAAGACCCCTCCCAGGTCGTCCGGATCGGCGATGACCTGGGCGGCAAATAGGAAAGCGCGCTCATCGCCTTCCTCCAGGCTAACGTTGATGTGTTTGCATGGTAGCTGTCCGACATGCCTGGGATCCCTAGTGAGGTGATCGAGCACCACCTTGCAGTGCGCCCCGATGCACGGCCGGTGAGGCAGAAGGTCCAGCGGCAGGCACCCGAGCGCCAGGAGTTCATCTAAGAGAAAGTCAGCAAGCTCCTCGACGCCGGCTTCATCAAAGAGGTCCTCCACCCAGAGTGGCTGGCAAACCCAGTCATCGTCCCGAAGGCCAACGGCAAGCTTCGCATGTGTGTCGACTACACCGACTTAAATAAGGCCTTTCTGAAAGATCCTTTTCCTTTACCCCGCATAGATCAAATTGTATATTCCACTACGGGATGCGATCTTTTGTGTTTTTTAGATGCAAATTCAGGTTATTACCAAATCCGCATGGCCAAATAGGATGAGAAAAAAACCTCTTTTACTACCCCGGTGGGGACCTATTGTTATGTCTTAATGCCTTTTGGTTTGCGCAACGCTGGGTTGTCTTTCCAGCGGGCCATGCGCATTACCCTTGATTCGCAGGTTGGCCGCAACATCGAAGCCTACATCGATGATCTCGTGGTCAAATCCTGAGATCGCGCCACCCTGCTGGAGGACTTAGCTGAGACTTTCAATAGTCTCCGCACTACCCGCCTGAAGCTCAACCCCGAGAAGTGCATCTTCGGGGTACCCGCGGGCAAGCTCCTCGGTTTCTTGGTTTTTAGCCGAGGAATCGAAGCCAATCTAGAGAAGATCCGGGCCATCAAACAGATGCATCCCCCGGCTCGACTCAAGGAGGTCCAGCGTCTCGCTGGCTACATGGCGGCCCTGGGGCGCTTCATCTCCAAGCTCGGGGAGCGAGGGCTCCCTCTCTTCAAACTCCTGAAGAAGACCGGTCACTTTGACTGGACACCGGAGGTCGAGCAGGCCTTCCAAGACTTGAAGAAGTATCTCACCTCACCACCCATACTGGTGGCCCCCTTTTGAGGGCGAGCCTTTATTGCTCTACGTCTCGAACACTCCTCAGGTCGTGAGCTTGGGGCAAGGTGCTAGGTCTGAGCTCCCGGTCGCCCCCGAGCAGCCTTCAGTTCTCAGGACTCCTCACGAGTAGGGAGTTGAGCCCGAGACCACGGCTCCTCTCGACCAGGGAGTTGAGTCCGAGAGCCCGGTCGGCCCTGACCACTGTGCCGAGCTCGGGGGCTGTGACATGCCCTCGGGCGAGGCCCCAGTCCAGGCCCGCTGTATCCAGCGACCGGTGTACTTTATCAGTGAAGTCCTACGAGACACCAAGACAAGGTATCCCCAAGCCCAGAAGGTGCTCTATGCCGTACTCGTCACTTCCAGGAAGCTACGCCACTACTTCCAGGCACACAAGGTCTCGGTGGTAACCACATATCCACTGGGGCTGATCCTCCGGAACCGAGAAGGCACTGGGCGTATCGTCAAGTCGGCAGTGGAGCTAGCGGAGTTCGATCTGCACTTCGTCAGCTGCCAGGCGATCAAGAGCCAAGCTCTGTCCGACTTCATGGCGGAGTGGACAAGGGTCCCCGAGATCGAGAATGAAGAGATTTCCGCGTACCCCAGGCAAGATGGCCTGAGTATTGGGTCATGCACTTTGACGGCTCCCTCACGCTGAAAGGCGCGGGGGCTGGAGTGGTTCTCACATCCCCAACTGGTGAAGTACTCCAGTACATCGTGCAACTGCATTTTCGAGCAACCAACAACATGGCGGAGTATGAGGGCCTCATCGTTAGCCTCCGAGCAGTGGTGGGCCTCAGGATTCGGTGCCTGTTGGTTAAGGGAGACTCCCAGCTGGTGGTCAACCAAGTATCCAAGGAATACCAGTGCACGGATCCTCAGATGGCAACGTACATGGCAGAAGTCAGGAGACTGGAGAGGCACTTCGACGGCCTGGAGCTGTGGTACATACCTCATCGTGACAACGCTTTGGACGATGACCTCTCCCACCTGGCCTCTGCCCGGGCGCTCGTCCCAGCTGGAGCCTTTAAGGAAAGGCTCACACGGCCATTTGTCCTACCTGCCGACTAGGACGGAGGGGAACCCTCGAGCCTAATTGAGGGGACCCAGGCAGCACCCTCAGTGCGAGGTCCTGTCAGGGTGCCGCCGCCCAGTGAGTGCACTGCGCTTGCTGGTGGTTCTCAAGATGCCTTGTGGATCAACGAGATACGAGGGTACTTGAAAGAAAACATCCTTCCTAGGGATGATGCCTTTACGGAGAGGATTGCACGGCAGTCCAAACGCTATGCCATAGTAGATGAGGATCTCTACCGGCGCAGCACGGACGGTGTCCTCCAGAAATGCATCACCTGGGTAGAAGGCAGTGAGCTACTCACTGAGGTCCACGAGGGTGAGTGCGGTGGCCATGCATCGTTCCTCACGCTAGTCGGGAAGGCCTTTCGGTAAGGCTTCTACTGGCCTACAGCTCTCCAGGACACTTCCGAGTTGGTTCGGCGCTGCAGGGTGTGCCAGTTCCACGCAAAGCAGATTCACTAGCCAGCTCAGGCTCTCCACACAATCCCCCTGTCATGGCCCTTCGCGGTCTGGGGGCTGGACATCTTGGATCCATTCCCCCGAGCAATCGGGGGCTATGAGTACCTCTACGTCATCATCAACAAGTTCACCAAGTGGCTGGAGGCAGTCCCAGTTGTCAAGGTTACCAAGAACACGGCGCTTCAATTCATCCGTGGTATCACAAGTAGCTTCAGCGTCCCGAACAGAATCATCACTGACAATGGCACCCAATTCACATGTGCCCTATTCAAGGACTACTGTGAGGACCTCAGCATCAAGCTCTGCTTCGCCTCAGTCGCTCATCCTCAGAGCAACGGGCAAGTCGAGCGTGCAAATGCCGAGATATTATAGGGGCTCAAAACCCAGACCCACGACGTACTCGCAAAGCACGGGAAAGGGTGGATCGACGAGTTGCCTGCTGTGTTATGGGCCAGCCAGACCACGCCAAACCGCGCCATCGAGGAGACGCCGTTCTTCCTCGTCTACGATGCCAAGGCAGTCCTCCCCTCCGAGTTCACTCTCGGCTCCCCTAGGGTGAATGCCTACTCCGAAGGCGAACAGTAACAACGAAGACGCAATGACGTCGACCACTTGGAGGAGTGTCGGCGATGAGCTGCTGTCCCAGCAGCCAGGTACCAGCAGAGCCTGCGGTGTTATCATCAGTGTCACATCTGGGCCCGGTCACTCGAGGTTGGGGATCTAGTTCTCCAACGCGCCCAAACACGCGAAGGAAAGAATAAATTGTCCCCTATGTGGGAAGGCCCCTTCATCGTAACCGGTGTCCTGCAACAAGTCTCGTTTCAGCTGGCCACAGAAGACGGGCAGCCGCTCCCAAACGCGTGGAACATCAAGCATCTGTGCAAATTTTATCCATGAGACGACATGTTTGTGCTCAGGCCAACCAGGCCAGGGGTCCCCCCTGCCCAAGTTGGCCGGGGGCTACCACCAACCATGTAAGTTACCACTTCTGTACAAATTGTCAATATACACTCTTATTCTGAGTTTTCTCTCTGGAATCCATATGTTTAATCTGTTTGGTGAGATGCTCGATTTGTGCGAGAAAACACGCTCTCTCATTTTTCCCGCTGATAAAAACAAATCTCAGTCGGTATGCGCACAGGCAGTAGCTGCTGACTTAAGTCTGTTGTGGTAGGCTGTGGTGTCCGGCTACATGGCAGTACCCCGAGCACCACCGAGCCTCTGGGGTTCTCGGGTAATCTTACCGCTTGAGCAAAGAGTGGTCGGGACCGCCTAGACCTCAGGGGTGGGCTGTCGGTGCTCGGTCTGGTCAGTCCTACCCCGGGCATCACCGAACCATTAGACCTCTTGGTTATGCCTCTGTCTGTACACTTCGCCGGTCCGGGTATTCGAGAGGTCTCGAGACAAAAACAAGAGCAGTCTATAATGAGTACCGCACTAACAGAGCGCACTAAGCAAAGATTCTTTTCCTATTTCTTAAGTTTACAGATCAATGATCAAGAACAAAGTAGCCCGACCGCAAGGGCCTCAGAGCCCAGGGCGTTGCTCGAACCTACGGGGTCCTCGGGTAATCCTACCACTCGAGCATGAGTGGTCGGGACCGCCTAGCCCCTGGTTCTCTCACCTGCTTTCCAGTGCTTGGGCGCTCTGTATGAGGGAACCAAAGTTCCCGGGCGTCTCGAGCTCGAGGCATCTACCCCCTCCTAGATCGGTTGGCCGGAAGGCTGATAGCTGTCCGGTGAGTAACTAAAGTTATATGAATTTCCTTTCATACATATAAAATAAACTATTGTTCCCGAGTTATCCTCAGGACCCTCGCATTCTAATCTGTTCGGCGAAATGGTCTCCTCGCGCACAAAACCCTACCCACGTGCTCGCTTTTTGGAACGACAAAAACAGACAGTGGTCGGTGTACCGTACAGGCGGCGATGGCTGACCGAGGTCCTTTATGGTGGCCGTAGTGTTCGGATGGCTTGGCAGTACCGAGGGCACTACCGAGTCTCTAGGGTTCTCGGGTAATCCTACCGCTTGAGCAAAGAGTGGTCGGGACCGCCTAGACCCCAGGGGCGGGCTGTCGGTGCTCGGTCTGGTCAGTCCTACCCCGGGCACCACCAAACTATGGGGAATCTTGGTCGCGTCTCTGCCCGCACGTGTCTCCGGTCTACTTGTTTGAGAGGTCGCAGAGTGGAAAGTGTTCACTGGTCGTGGCGTGCTCCGTGGTGGATAGACTTATCTCCCGAGCAAGGAAGTTTGTGTCTGTGACTCTTGACTTAGCAGCTGTAGACTCGCAAGGGCTCGGGGGCTAGATGCTCGGGTGGTCCCACTACTCGTACGATGAGTGGTCGGGGCAACCTAACCCTTGGGGGAAGAAGGTCGGACTCACTTCGGCCAGTACCTCTCGGGACATCAAGCAAAAAGCAAACAATATAAAGACAAGCACAATGGAGTTTCGATCCCAAAGAAAGGCTTCTATTATATTTTAAAGGAACCGTTCTGGAGGGGATCACTCCCATATTTACAACATTCCAAAAACAAAAACTCTAACTATCCGTAGGCTCCGACGGATGCGAAGACACGTCACTGCTGCCATCGATGCTCAGTTCCGGCTTCGACTCCCGCATAAAACACGCCGCCACTTCGACGGCGATGTCGCGGACGGCTTTTCGGGGGGCGGCTTCCTCAGCATCGACCACGCCCTACCAGACCGGCTCCAGCAGGAAGGTGGGGTCTCAGCTGCGATAGCAGGCGAGAACGTGCTCGGCCACCGCTTGGGCCAAAGCACGCCCCTCCCGGGATGCCAGCTCCTACACAGCGTTTGGAAGAGCCTCGAGGCGCTGGGCGATCTCCGCAAAACCGAGGTCGAAGTGGCCGATCGTCTCCTTGTCCAGCCCCTGCTCGCCCCACGTGCACGTGCCCGAGCCCGGCTGCCTTCACAGAGCTCCGTGCCTGCTGGAGGATATCTTGCATCATCAGCTTCACATTAGTCCGCTCGGCAATGACGGTCTCGAGCTTGCCGTTTGCGCACTTCAGCAAGTCCTCGAGGCTGGAGCCGTCGGCTACGCTGGTCGGGACGCCCCTCGCCGACTGGTTCTTGGCTTGGGCTCACTGCACCTGCTCGGCCCGGGCCTCGACGGCCCGCTCTCAGGCGGCCACATCGGCCTCCCGCTTGGCGACCAGCTCCTCCCGAGCTGTGATGGCCGACGATGCCGAGGCTGCATCCTCCTCGCGCCGCGTGATCTGCTCCTCCCGGGCATCAAGGGCCACCACCATTATCTCGACGTTGGTCTCGCGTACCGCGACCTCCTCCTCCCGGTGGAGGACTTCGGCGTGGCCACGCTGGAGCTCGTTGTTCTGATGGGCCAAGTCCGCCTGAGCAGACCGCACGGCCTCCTCCCTTTTGCCAGCCGCCTCTTCTCGGGATAGCAGCTGCCGCTCCTGAGCAAGCAGCTCCACGGCCCGCCTCCGGGATGCCTGGTCACGCTCGGTCGCGAGCCGCTCCATGCGGTTGGCCTTCTCCAGCGCGGTGACGGCCTCGTCGCGTGTCTCCTCCAGCGCTTCCTGCTCCTCAACCACCTTGCGCATTGACTTCTCGTAAGACGTGCGGGCCGAGGCGATACGGGTCCCAAAAGTTTCCCAACCTCTTCTAGCCGCCCCCTCTCTTCAACCAGGGCGGTGCGCTCTTTGTTGAGCTTGGCCCGCTCTGCTGCCACGGCCACTTCGAGCCGCCCGATGACCTCCTGGGCGCTTCCCAGCACCTCCGGGAGGGGTTTCGGGGCCTGGCCAGAAGGTGGCCAGGGGCTGGGTCCCCTGCGAGCCCTCTTTGTAGAGGCGCTCGGTGTCCCCAACGGCTGCCACGCTGGCGCCGCCCTCATCACGACCACCTCCCCTGCAGCCACTCGCTCCATCCTCGGAGGGCTCAGGGCAGGCTCGGTCGACGCTTGCTGCCTGGGCCCGGCAGGTGCCCTCGGCTCGGGGCTGGCTAGCGCCCTCGGCTCCGGGCCCACTGGCGCGCTCAGCTCTGGAACAGGCGAGCTCGGCCCCGATGCAGGGGCTGGCCTCGACTCATCCGGTTGCCTTTGGCCTCCTGCGGTAATATGAACAAGGGTTCCCGATCTTCCGAAAGGTTCTGGTAACTCTCGATTTGGTGGAAACGAGACACAAGTCGATCCGGCTTCCGAACAACACGATCCGAAACCCCGCAATCGCAGCACCACGTCTCCTCTGTTTATCAACCGGCGTTGCACGGTTGACCTCGCCAAGAAGGCTAAAATCCTTGCCTGCGAATAGAAGAACACAAGCAAGAACAAGGAAGAATGCAACCAAATTGCAGATGAATGATTAATCTCACGAGTTGGGGTCTCACAAACCGACGAAACGGCGAAACTGTTCTTGACAGAATAATCTAAGCAAAACCCAACCCTAATTAGGGCGGCGGCTACTGTATATAAAGGATTAGGGTCGGCCAAGGACCCCTGGACGTGTCCCTAATGGACTCCAACACGATACATGGCCCAACGGACCAAAAACGGTGACGCAGCACCGGGACAGATTCTGGACGCTGACTTGTTTCGACGTTTCCCGTTGACTCAGAAGGAATTTGGACCTCAAACCAACGCCATTGGTTTCCTTATGAAATTATCTTTCCAACCATATGTGAATCGTCGAAAACGGAGTCCGGATGCGTCCTGGACGTCCGTTTTACTGCTCGCTGGTCCTGGAGGTCGAGGCTGATTCGGACTCGAGTTGGACTGGACCTCCTGCTGTTGTTGGACGTCCTAGCTGCTCCTCCATGCCTCCAAGCCTTCCTCTATGTGTCTCCTTGTCCTCTCCATGATTCATAACCAACACATAATCATTAGGTAGTAATCTATTCTCAAAATTATATAAAGAGTTGCTTAGGAACGAGCTCACCTCTAAATTTAATTGTCGTGCGCGAGCTCTTGTGATTGGACCTTGAAAGTTCAATGGAGGATCATTGTATGTATCCGAGGGAGTGATGTCCTCATCATCCTCCCCCTCTTGAATTGGAGTCGTCCTCGACTCAAGCTCATCATCGGCTCCCAAGTAAGGTTTCAAATCTGCAATGTTAAAAGAAGGACTAACCCCGAACTCGGGTGGCAACTCAAGTTTATATGCATTATCATTTATTTTCTCAATTATCTTATAAGGACCAGCAGCTCTTGGCATTAATTTAGACTTACGCAGCTCTGGAAACCTATCTTTTCTTAAATGTAACCACACTAAATCACCTGGTTCAAGTTTGACTTCTTTCCTACCTTCACTACCAGCAATTCTATACTTTTCATTCATCTTTTCGATATTTATTTTAGTTGTTTCATGCAACTTACGAATAAAATCAGCACGTGCACTAGCATCACTATGTGTTCTTTCAGTGGTAGGTAAAGGCAAAAGATCAATAGGAGCGCGAGGGGTAAAACCATACACTACCTGAAAAGGACTTACCTTGGTGGTAGAATGTGTTGCCCGATTATAAGCAAACTCCACGTGGGGCAAACATTCTTCCCACATCTTCAAATTTTTCTTCAAAATAGCTCTCAACATGGTACCCAAAGTGCGGTTCACTACCTCCGTTTGGCCATCAGTTTGTGGGTGGCAAGTAGTAGAAAACAATAGTTTTGTACCCAACTTATTCCATAGAGTGCGCCAAAAGTGACTCAAAAATTTAGCGTCGCGATCTGAAACAATAGTAGAAGGCATACCATGCAAGCGAACAATCTCTTTGAAAAAGAGGTCAGCAATATAAACGGTATCATCACTTTTATGACAAGGTATAAAATGTGCCATCTTAGAAAAACGATCCACAACAACAAAAATGCTATCCCTCATTCTCTTAGTCCTAGGCAATCCCAAAACAAAGTCCATCGAAATATCTGCCCAAGGAATAGAAGGAACAGGAAGAGGCATATACAAACCATGTGGATTCAAGCGAGACTTAGCCTTTTGACATGTGATACAGCGTGCCACGAACCGCTCAACATCTCTCCTCATCTTTGGCCAAAAGAAATGTGTGGCCAACATATCCTCCGTCTTCTTAGCACCAAAATGTCCCATCAATCCTCCTCCATGTGCTTCCTGCAACAACAAAAGACGAACGGAACCAACTGGAATGCATAGACGGTTAGCTCTAAACACAAATCCATCATTGATCACAAACTTGTTCCATGTACGTCCCTCTTTACAGTTCAGCAATACATCTTTAAAATCAGGATCAAGCACATATTGTTCTTTTATTGAGTCAAGTCCAAAAATTCTATAATCAAGTTGGGACAACAAAGCATATCGTCTAGACAAAGCATCAGCAATTATATTATCCTTCCCTTTCTTGTGTTTGATAACATAAGGAAAAGATTCAATAAATTCAACCCACTTAGCATGTCTACGATTCAGATTATTTTGAGAACGAAGATACTTAAGCGATTCATGATCTGAATGTATAACAAATTCTTTAGGCCACAAATAATGACGCCACGTCTCTAAAGAACGTACAAGTGCATACAATTCCTTATCATACGTAGAGTAATTAAGAACAGGGCCATGCAATTTTTCGCTAAAGTATGCAACGGGCTTACCTTCTTGCATCAAAACACCTCCAATGCCAACTCCACTAGCATCACATTCTAGCTCAAAGGTCTTACCAAAATTTGGAAGTTGCAGCAATGGCGCGTGCGTAAGCTTGTCCTTCAAAGTGTCAAAGGACTCCTCTTGTGCCTTACCCCAATGGAACACCACACCTTTCTTTGTCAACTCGTGTAAGGGGGCAGCAATGGCGCTGAAATCCTTCACGAAACGACGATAAAAACCTGCAAGTCCAAGAAAACTTCTCACCTGTTTGATGTTTTGGGGCACCGGCCAACTCTTTATGGCTTCAATTTTCATCTCATCCACCTTAATTCCCTGT
Source organism: Phragmites australis (assembly GCF_958298935.1). Taxonomy (NCBI): domain Eukaryota; kingdom Viridiplantae; phylum Streptophyta; class Magnoliopsida; order Poales; family Poaceae; genus Phragmites; species Phragmites australis. Next base: position 10,918,648 of record NC_084936.1, on the reverse strand, counting down.
GGAGTAATAACATAGCCAAGAAAAGAGACTCGATCCGTGCAAAAGATGCACTTCTCAAGGTTACCAAATAAACGTGCATCACGTAAAGCATTAAAAACAGCACGTAAGTGATCCATATGTTCATCCAAAGACTTGCTATAAATCAATATGTCATCAAAGTAAACCACCACAAATCGTCCAATAAAAGCTCTTAAAACCTCATTCATCAAACGCATGAAAGTGCTAGGTGCATTAGTTAAACCAAAAGGCATTACTAACCACTCATATAATCCGAATTTAGTTTTGAAAGCTGTTTTCCATTCATCTCCAAGTTTCATTCTAATTTGGTGGTAACCACTACGCAAGTCGATCTTTGTAAAAATTACAGAGCCACACAACTCATCAAGCATATCATCAAGTCTAGGAATAGGATGGCGATATCGAATAGTAATGTTATTGATGGCTCTACAATCAACACACATACGCCAAGTACCATCTTTCTTAGGAACCAAAATCACAGGAACAGCACAAGGACTAAGGCTCTCACGTACATACCCGCGGTCCAAAAGCTCTTGGACTTGCCGCTGAATTTCCTTAGTCTCCTCGGGATTGGCTCGATACGCAGCACGATTTGGCAATGTTGCTCCCGGGATCAAATCGATTTGATGCTCTATCCCTCTCATAGGTGGCAGTCCCGGGAGTATCTCAGCTGGGAAAACATCCTCATACTCCTGCAAAAGGTTAGTGACAGCAGGAGGTATCGAACTAATAACATCATCAAGCGAATACAAAACTCGTTTGCAAACCAAGGTGTAGCAAATATCATTATTAGAAATTTCAGCAAGGTCACTTTTTAGTGCAAGCATAACACCACCCTTCAATTTTATGCCCTGTACCTTAGAACTAGGTGCAGACTTATCCTTTTTAGGTGGGTAAAGAGAATTAGCAACTTGCTGATTTTCAGATTTAGTATCACGCAAATTAGCAGCTCATTCTTTATCAGCTTGTACAATTTCAGCAGGGGTCATAGGAACCAAAGTAATTTTCTTTCCTTTATGCATAAAAGTATATGTATTACTTCTACCATGGTGTATAGCATCATTATCAAATTCCCAAGGTCGACCCAATAAAAGTGAGCAAGCTTCCATAGGTACCACATCACAGTCAACATAATCAGCATAGGAACCAATGGAAAAAGAAACTCTGCAAGTTTGTGTTACCTTAGCTTTTCCAGCATCATTAAACCACTGAAGATTATATGGATGGGGGTGTTGGCGTGTGGTCAAGCCAAGCTTCTTGACCAAATCTGAACTCACCAAATTATTACAACTACCTCCATCGATGATGACACGTGCTCGCCGATTTTGGATGACGAAGAAAATCTGGAACAAGTTATGGCGTTGCAACTTCTCTGGTTGTTGTACCTTTGTGCTGAGCGCCCGCTGCACAATGATGCTCCTATAGGTCGCTGTGTCATCACTGCCCAAGATTTCGTTGCTCTCCTCAACAACTGGTTCTTCTTCTTCTTCAATGTCAGAGGCGCTGATGTACCCATCTTCCGTTGCAATGTATGCCCGCTGACTTGGGCAATCCTTCTGCACATGACCGAATCCATGGCAACGACGGCATTGAATGCCAGAGGTGCGTCCCGTTGATGCAACAGAGGAAGCACTCTTGGAAGGTCCCTGCAAAATAGAATTTTTACCTGAGCCTGAAGGTCGTGTAGTGACCGGATTTGGTGCCGTAGCTGCTTGTTGCTTGCTCGCTGGTGAGGGAGCCCTGTAAGTGGATGGTTTGGACAGCCCAAAGGATGGTCCTGTGCGCGGCGTGTATGTGGTGCTGGCCTTGTACTTGCCCTGCTGCTCACGCCCCTGCAACTCCTTCTCTGCAAGCATAGCAAACTGAAACAACTGGTTGACATTGTTAAATTCTTTATAATCAATAATATCCTGGATTTCACGTCTCAAACCCGAATAAAATCGACAAATAGAATCTTCGTTTCCCTCTACTATGCCACAACGCATCAAGCCCTTTTGAAGCTCACCATAATAATCCTGCACAGATTTATCTCCCTGTTCTAAGCGCATCAATTTCTTACGCAAGTCTCTATGATAAGATGGGGGAACAAATCTATCACGCATAGCAACCTTAAGCTCTTCCCATGTACGAGGTGTGGCACCATCTGCAGCTAAACCAGTCCACCAAATAATAGCAAAATCTTTAACCTCACTAGTGGCTTGTCTAACTCTATGTTGTTCAGGTACTTGATGGGCACTAAATTTTTGCTCTACTGTCATCTCCCAATCAAGATATCCCTCAGCATCATAATGTCCCGAAAAAGAAGGTATAGTAAATTTAACCTTAGCATAAGGATCTTCAGGAGCTCGATTATACATACCTCGATGGTGGTGGTGATGTGGAACGCCACCCATACCTGTGGTGTTAGTGCGAAGACGACGCCGTAATCTGTTTTGCAATGTCGCCGCTGGATCAACATTAACATCGTCATCATACAACTCATCACCGGTGTTGCTTCCATTCACATCTTCGTTGTGCACAGGACGGTTTTCCAAAGCATTTACCCTGTCGGTGAGCTCGGATAACCGTTTGTCCACCCGCTCAACCGCGTTTGCGAGTTTCATCTCAATTATCGCTTCAGTGACAGCCTTGATGACTGTCTCCCTCATCTCCTTCTGAGCATTGTCTACAACAGCTTGTAGCTGCTCTTGGCTGACACACTCCTTGAAGTCCTTTGGCGTTTTATCTCCTTCAACTGACATTGTGGAAACAAACACAACAACAAACAGTGAAGGTTATCCCTAATAATCGTACTACAAAGGTGGAGTGGTGCCTCTCAATCAAGATCAGCAAAGGTAGACACCTTACCAAGCTCTTACCAGGGTTCTTACCAGCAAAGCAAAGGATACCTGGAAGGCGTGCGAGCGATTGCAGGGATGCAAACCAGTGCTGTCCAGAAGAATCTGTGGGGCTTGGAAGGCACACAAAGAGAACAAATATGTATATGTGGAACACAAATCAGAAACAGATAGTAATGCTGAATTATAGTCCCAAGTACTTGTTCTCGTTGCTGGCCTAAAGTGTTGCAAGTACCAAGTATGTGTGTGAAACAAGGTGGAGAAACAAGTATGATGGATAGCAAGAGCAACAGAAACAAAGAACTAAACAGCACACGCTAACACAGCTCACTTTGCCCTTCTCTATGTGCTCCTCTAGATATTGTTCCTCTTTTGCCCCTCTCTTTTTTCTATTTTTTTGGGCTGTCGTTGTTTTTTTGGGAAAATTCGACTTTTTCTTTTTATTTTTTTTATATTTTTTTTTCACTTAGGAGCACACAAGAGGGAACCACAAAAAATTTGAGCTTAAACAAGTGAAAGACGTGGCCTGTAGAATTTTCTGAAGTTCAGCCGTAAAATGAGAAAAATATTTGGAAATTGAAAACTCAAACTTCGGAGGCGAATTTGGGAATTCTGATTTCGCCGAACCCGGCGAAGCTAGGGACGAACGGATCCGAAACGCTGTTTCGATGCGAAAAACTCTATGACTTTTCTGAAAACGGAGTTCGTATGCGAAAGTTATGCCCGATTTGAGAAACGACTCCGAATTAGAGGACAAAACGGGAAGAAAGTGGGGAAAATATGCGACGGAGGCTAGGGTTTGATGGAAACGGTGGGGGAAAACACACGAACTGGACTCTAACACGACCTAACCAGCAACAAGACCTTGACCAGGACACAAACTCAACATGACGAACTCTGAAACTGAAATATGCAAAAGCTAAAGGCGCGGAAGGGTTGTAGGACAGGAAAAAAAAAACGATATGGCAGTGGACTATGGAACGAAGGCGAAAACACTCGAAACTAAGGGTAGATATGAACCTGACGGTATACCTGAAGCTCTGAATACCACTTAATATGAACAAGGGTTCCCGATCTTCCGAAAGGTTCTGGTAACTCTCGATTTGGTGGAAACGAGACACAAGTCGATCCGGCTTCCGAACAACACGATCCGAAACCCCGCAATCGCAGCACCACGTCTCCTCTGGTTATCAACCGGCGTTGCACGGTTGACCTCGCCAAGAAGGCTAAAATCCTTGCCTGCGAATCGAAGAACACAAGCAAGAACAAGGAAGAATGCAACCAAATTGCAGATGAATGATTAATCTCACGAGTTGGGGTCTCACAAACCGACGAAACGGCGAAACTGTTCTTGACAGAATAATCTAAGTAAAACCCAACCCTAATTAGGGCGGCGGCTACTGTATATAAAGGATTAGGGTCGGCCAAGGACCCCTGGACGTGTCCCTAATGGACTCCAACACGATACATGGCCCAACGGACCAAAAACGGTGACGCAGCACCGGGACAGATTCTGGACGCTGACTTGTTTTGAAGTTTCCCGTTGACTCAGAAGGAATTTGGACCTCAAACCAACGCCATTGGTTTCCTTATGAAATTAGCTTTCCAACCATATGTGAATCGTCGAAAACGGAGTCCGGATGCGTCCTGGACGTCCGTTTTACTGCTCGCTGGTCCTGGAGGTCGAGGCTGATTCGGACTCGAGTTGGACTGGACCTCCTGCTGTTGTTGGACGTCCTAGCTGCTCCTCCACGCCTCCAAGCCTTCCTCTATGTGTCTCCTTGTCCTCTCCATGATTCCTAACCAACACATAATCATTAGGTAGTAATCTATTCTCAAAATTATATAAAAAGTTGCTTAGGAACGAGCTCACCTCTAAATTTAATTGTCGTGCGCGAGCTCTTGTGATTGGACCTTGAAAGTTCAATGGAGGATCATTGTATGTATCCGAGGGAGTGATGTCCTCATCATGCGGGGTCCTTGGGCGGCCTGAAAACAAAAAATATTAGTAGCAAGCCAAAATCCAGGCAGTCGTGCTCGAGACAGAAACGGAGCTTACGTGGTCTTCGGCCCACGGTACCGCCACCGAGACTCTGAAATTTGAAAGTCGGGGCCCTGCGGCTTCGGTCCGGGTTCCGCCTTCCTCCTCATCGGGGGAGGGCTCTGGCCCTCGGGCCGTTGCGGGCCAGCCTCAACGGCCGCCCCGGAGCTTTTCCCCAACGGCTGGTCGGTTTGGCCGCCAGCCGCTGCGCCACTAGCCGGGCCCTGGCCCTCGGGCTGCTGCGCCCTAGACCTGGCTTATGCCCCGGACTCCACTCCCGAAGATTGGCCACCTCGGCCACCCTCCGTCGCGCCGCTCGCCGCCGGCCGTTGTCGCGGAGGTGACGGCGACGACGATGAAGACGGCTGAGGGACGCATGCCCGAGGACGCTTCCCCTTGTCTCCTCAGGTCGCCAGCCTGATGCCTTCAGCGGTGTAGCCCTGCTCTCCATGGTCATCCACCCCGGGGATTTGTATCGTACCGGGGTTCCGACGCCCCGGACGTTCCACCAGCCCTTGGGTGTCGAACTCAAACATAGACGCTTGCAGTGCCGCCCAGCCCGGGTCCGCACAGAGCGCCAGCTCCTCTCGGGGCAGGACCGCCAGGGCGAGGTCATCGACACCGGTCACCACGTTCAATAAGGTCGCCAGCGCCCCCTCGTTGAGGTCCCTGTTCGGGCCGATGTGGGTCCTCGTGATGTCGCCCGAGCTGGTGTACATCCAGGCACCGCGGGCACACTCCCGCAAGGGGGCCAGATGGCGGCGCAGGTAGTCGGTGACCACCATCAGCGAAGTCAACCCTGCCCGGCGCAGGTCGTCGATGCGGTACAGCACCGGGCGCAGGCGCTCATCCTCTGCGGGGGTTGCCTCCCAGGTCGGCCTGTGGGGTTGCGCCGGCGTTTGGGGCAGCGTGAGGCGGTCATGGGGGCTGGCGTCGACGTAGACCCAGTCCCGGCACTAGTCCTCCCATTTGCTGCGCAGCACTTGCGGGATGTAGAGTTCGCCGAGCCCATCCCGCAGGTGGAAGTTGCAGCAACCGACCACCTCCACCCCGTCGGATCCTTTCCTCTTCCCGGCTGCTCGAAGTACGAAGAAGTGCCGGAACAAAGCAACCGACGGCGGCACCCCCACGAACATCTCGCAGAAATATGCGAAGATCACCAGAATCACCACCGAGTTCGGGCTCAGGTGCGCTAGCTGGATGTCGAATGTGTCCAGCACTTGGAGGAAGAAAGTCGAAAATGGCGGCACCAGCCCGGCAGCGACGAAGGACACGAAGACGACGATCCGCTCTGGCTGGCACGTGGAGGACAGAAAGTTCACCGGTGTCACCACCGATGCCTCCCGCTGGTCGGCGGGCACCATCAGCTTGCGGATTTTCTTCGCCCCCTCCTCATTCACAATGCGAGACTTCGGCAGAACTGTCGGAGGGTTAGCTCCTATCGCAGGGATCCTGAGGGACCCCTTTTTAGAGATTCGGCGGGGGGGATGATTCTGAATAAGTTTGCTGGGGAAATAAATGGATGTAAATGCGATGGCAGGTGGGGTGGAATGATCTAATGCAGAAAAAGAGTAAATGCGCTGGGGGATTTTTAGACAGGTTCAGGCCGCACTGCGCGTAACACCCTACTCTTGTGTGGATGCTATAAATGTCCTGAGAATGTCTCCCAGGAATGTGCTTGTCACAAGAATGTCTGTCTATCAGCCTGGGGCTCCTTGTTCTTCGGTTTCTATGCTCGTACGAAGGGGTTCTTCGATCTCTGTTGGACTCTGTGTTTGCCTGTCTGAGAGTTCGAGCGTTGCCTTCCAATTAACTCTCTTAGACCTTCAGAATTTTAGAGCTGTCTTTGTCCGTGCTGCCAGTCGCTTTCAATACCCACCGGCGGTAGCGTGCCTTGAATGGGAGAGCACAAGTTCCAAGGTGCCATAAATGGAAAGGGCATCATCATGGCCTCTGCGCGAAGTGACGGGGGTTGGAAACGCGCCCCGCGCCCTTTCTTCAGCCGTCATGATGGCGCTGGCAACGGGCGCCGTGGAGAGGGCCCACCGGGCAGCCGCAGAGCGGGCCGGTGTGCCCGCCCCGTTTTGTTTGCTTGCCACAGTAGCACGGCAGACGGAACGCCTCAGGCCTCGCGATGCTATCCTGAGGCACGCCGGATAGCGCGGGATGGGACCCGTGCATTAAATGTCCCCACGCCCTTCTGCTAGAATATGGCAGGAACTGACACCGAGCATGGCGGGAGCAGTTGGAGGTGACAGGCCACGCGCGCTCTTAAATGCGGCCTCAGGCCTTTCACTGGCTGACACCTCATCGCTGGACCCCCGTGGGGGCCACTGATGGAGGGGCTTCCTGGGTCGTTGGGGAACCGAGTGCTCGGGGGTCACTGTTCACCTCCCCGAGAACTCTCTCCCGAGAACGCCCTTTCTTGGTCCTCGGGGAACCGAGTGCTCGGGGGCCACTGTTCATGGCCCGAGCACTCTCTCCTGGACTTGACTGTATGGATCCTCGGGGAACCGAGTGCTCGGGGGCCGCTGCTCATAGCCCCGAGCACTCTCTCCTGGAACTACCTTCCTTGAGTCCTCGGGGTATTCGGGTGCCCGGGAGCTTACTGCTCGCAGCCCCGGGCACACCTCTCCCGGTACTCGGTTCTCCTGGTCGTCGGGGGACTTGGGCACTCGGGGGTTACTGTTTACCTCCCCGAGCACTTTCTTCCCTGCCCCTTAGTCTTTGCAGATCATCGGGGAACCCGGGTACTCGGGGACCACTGACTGTGGCCCCGAGCGCTCTCTCCCGGGACTTAGTCTTTTTTACCTCGCGGGGGTGACCCCGTGGGATGGCGCCACGTGGCGGATTGCTGGCCTGGCCTCGGGATTCGGGGACCTCTGGTTCCTGATTCACCGACAAGAACATTGTCGGAGCTCGACGTGTCCCGACGACTACTTCTTGCCCTCGGCATCTTTTAGGGGTGGGGAGTGTGCTGGAAGGGTTGAGAAAGAGGGTGCGCCACGGGCTGAGGAGGGCGAGAGCTCCTGGTGCGCAAGGAAGAAGAAGAAGACAGAAGTGGCAATCGCAAGAATGGCGTGAGGGGAAACGGTTCGCTCCCCCTCCCTTTTTATATTCTGGGGATTTCAAACGGCACTTTCCACGGCGCACTATGCGAAGCGCATTCCCCTCGATCGGCATGGTTACCAGGCGAATCCCCTCGATCGGCGCGGTTGCCAAGCGAATCCCCTCGATCCGTGCGGTTGCCAGGCGCACTATCCTCGATCCACGCGGTTCTCACGCGCGCCTCCCGCCTCGTTATCACTCTCCTTGGATGTCGGAAGGACACGTATCCTTTTCGGTTCCCCGCCTGGGCCGTACCAAAAGCCTAGGCCGGAAAGACTGCCAAGACCGCAAAATTCCAGCGCCTGAGAACAGGCCACGTGGCATCGATGCTGGGATCGGCCTCGAGGAAATAAGGGCCCCATCCGTAGTCTCTGGGCCATCGCCTGCCAATGGGCCCGGGGGCTACTGTCGGTGACATGAGAACGAGGGGTCCCCTAGTACCGAGGCCAGGACAGTAGAGTGCCACGTGGTGCCCTCCCTCGGGGATTATCTCTCCGGGGTCTGGGAAGACCAAGTTCTGGGAGGGGGCGTTCAGGGCCATGAACAGTGGTCCCCGTGTACCCGAGTTCCCCGATGACCCGAGAAGTACAAGTTCCGGGAGAGGGCGCTCGGGGCCATGAACAGTGGTCTCCGAGTACCCGAGTTCCCCGATGACCCAAGAAGTACAAGTTCCGGGAGAGGGCGCTCGGGGCCATGAACAGTGGTCCCCGAGTACCCGAGTTCCACGATGACCCGAGAAGTACAAGTTTCGGGAGAGGGCGCTCGGGGTCATGAATAGTGTCCCCGAGTACCTGAGTTCCCCGATGACCCGAGCAGTCACAGTTCCAGGAGAGGGCGCTTGGGGCCATAAATAGTGGGGTCCGAGCACTCGAGTTCCCCGAGGACCAAGAAAAGGCATATCCGGGCAAGAGTGCACGGGGCCATGAACAGTAGTTCCTCGAGCGCTCATAGTTCCCCAAGGACCTGAGGAGTCCTTCGTCGGTGGTCCCCACAAGGGCTCAGCGGTGAGGTGTCAATTGGTGAGAGGCCCGATGCTGCATTTAAGAGGGCACGTGGCCTATCACTTCGAACCACTCCCCCCACGCCCACTGTCAGCCCCTGCCACTCCCTAGCAGGGAGGCGTGGGGACATTTAATACGGCGGGTCCCATCGCGTGTCATTCGACGCGTCTCGGGATAACGTCGCAGGGCTCGAGGCATATCGCCTGCCGCTTTGTTGTCTCAGGCCCGCTCTGACCGGACGGGCATGCAGGGTTGCTCGGTGGCTGCCCGGTGGGCCCTCCCTGCAGCACCCGCCGAAAAGCGGGATGATGACGACAGGACCGGACGGGGGCGCGTTTTCAACCCTCCCGGTAACATCAAACTGCAGCCCATGATGGTTGCTTTCCGACGGGGTATAAAAGGGGGGCGGCCCCCCCGGAGGAAAGGAGATCAAGCTGACTGCAGACCGAGTTCTTGAGGAAGATAACGGCTTCTGCAGGACCGAGACAAGCCAACGAAGAACAAGAAGTACGAAGCTCTAGACTTAGACAAAAACCCTTGTAACACAAGAGATCCTTAGAGAGGCATTTTCAGAGCATTTATAGCATACACATAGGAGTAGGGTATTACGCTCTGTGCGGCTCGAACCTGTCTAAAATCCTCTGAGCATTTATTTTCTCCTGCATCCGATCATCTAACCCACCTGCATCTCATTTACTCCTATTTATTTCACGTACGAGGTAGATTCAGAATCATCCCCCGGGTCGAATCTCAAAGGGGTCCCTCCGGATCCCCGCTTGTGGAGTTCATCCTCCGACAGCTCTCAACACATCCACAACTGATAACTAAATTTTCTATTCATAAATGAGTTTGCCTCCAAAACTCATCTACAATTACTAACTAAATTTCACCTCCAAATTCATCAACAAACTTAATAACTAGAACTTCAAATTAAAATTTCACCTACAAGTTCATCTTGCTGTACATGACATGAACATGAAAAAAATCAACTAATTTTTTTAATATTCAAATAAAATTTGAAGAGTAACTAAAATTTAAAATTTGATCTAAATTTTTTTGATAGCTAACTAAATTTTCTTTCTAATTTTGCTTACTAAACACAATTCTACTAATTTGTAGCTAACTAACTTTTATAACTTACTAATTGCTAACTAGAGCATTACAATTTTGATGTAATACCGCATTCAACATCTAAATTCACTCCAATTTGCTCTATCAGTCCATCAATCCATCCATCACAGAAAATGAGACAAGCAGCATGAGCACACCGTCATCATCAGGGTGGTGCTATGGAGGATAAAGAGGATGGGGCAGTGGTTCTGGGGTGGAGCTTGGACTCTAGGCATTGCATGTCAGTGGCATGGTGGCTAGGATGAGGAGGCCAGTGTGGAGGAGGATTGAGCTGGTCTTCTACAAGGGCATCAGTGAGAAGAAGAGGCACGGGGTTGATGAGGCTGGGAAGACATGGAGGAGGCTAGGGTCGACGAGGTGGCGGCGTAGGAGTGGAGGGCTGAGGTTGCAGTGTCAGGGTGGAGGGCATCGGGGACGGGTAGCGTTGAGTTGGGGTGTAGGGTTAAGGCAGCGGCATCGGGGTGAAGGATCAAGGCGACAACATCGGGGTGGAAGACGCCAGGGAGAGGTGGCGCGGCGTGGTGGTTGAGGGTGCCAAGGAGGGCGCCGTGGCGTCAGGGTGGAGGGTTGAGGTTGCAGTGTCAGGGTGGAGGGCATCGGGGACGGGTAGCGTTGAGTTGGGGTGTAGGGTTAAGGCAGCGGCATCGGGGTGAAGGATCAAGGCGACAACATCGGGGTGGAAGACGCCAGGGAGAGGTGGCGCGGCGTGGTGGTTGAGGGTGCCAAGGAGGGCGCCGTGGCGTCAGGGTGGAAGACGCCAAGGAGAGGTGGCGCGGCGTGGTGGTTGAGGGTGCCAAGGAGGGCGCCGTGGCGCCAGGGATCAGGTTGTTGGTGATGATGTGGAGAGTGCAGCGGCATCGAGGTGGTTGATCTTGGCAGCGGCGGCAGTGTGGCAGCCCTACGCAGCGACTGCAGGGTGAAGGGGAGAAAGAAATGGCTACGGCAGTGTGGCAGCCCTACGCAGCGACTGCGGGGTGAAGGGGAGAAAGAAATGGCTATGTCCTAAAGGGGAGAACGATTGCTCAGTTTGCGCTAATTTAGTACAGAGAATTGTGAATGCTAAATTTAACTATCAATATTAAATTCGAGGGTGATCGAGCGTCTCATAGTTTGAAAATGATGCACTAAAGCAGATGGCTTCCTCTGTACGTGGTGTTAAAGGCTCTGCGTGGGAACCCAGAAAATTTCACGTTATTACATTGCGAAGTACATGTTTTCCTGTTAAATTCTAGTATAACATCTCTATAGTACAAACTTAATTTTGCCCTATGCTTGTTTCAAATTTCCGATTGCATTCTGCATGCAATCTCTAGTATCACCCTTCTTGCCTCCAAATGTGAACAGAGAAGCCAATTAAAGCCTAACATATCCTAAATGTCCGTCAAAAAAGTGTTGTCTAACTGTATTTTCTTGTGCACCTGAAAAGAAATTTGGTTCCTTTCCGGCCATCTGCATGTATTGGACAGCTGAAGTGATTAACACTTTGAAATCGGAGGGCGTAATACATTCATGCTTCATGGAATCCATGGTTGTAGGCTGTTGTAACAAATCATGTTTCCAGACCTGGATACGTGGATGCCATAGACGCGGTGCAGCTGTTTGTTGTGGGACTGATCAGCGAGAACGAGATCACTGGAGAAGGACACGATCGATTCATAGATTGACTACTTCATCTACACCGATGCATGCAACGTTAGATCAGGTTGTTCCAACGTAGTCATAAGGATCCATGCATGACCTCTTGGTGATGATAATGCGCCAAGCTATAGCATGAAGCGGTTATGATATCACTACCGGAGACGGCTTCTTTGCCGAGTGTCCCATACTTTGCCGTGTGCTTTTTATCGGGCACTCGGCAAAGAGGCTCTTTGCCGAGTGCTAGAGAGAAAGCACTCGGCAAACATCTGGCACTCGGCAAAGCGCCTATTTGCCGAGTGCCACAGAGAAAGAACTCGGCAAAGAGGATATTTGCCGAGTGTCAGAGATAAAGAACTCGGCAAATATCTGGCACTCGGCAAAGAGGCTCCTTTCCCGAGTGTCATTTTTTGACACTCGGCAAACCTTAATTTTTTTTTCACTTTTGACCTCCAAACTTTTTGTGCAGTCCTCATACAATACCTGGTACTCCATGTTCCAATGTGGCACATTTCTCGGACTTTTTCTATATTTCTTTAATTTATTTCAATTAATTGAATTTTCTTGGATAATTCAAATTATAACTGCTAGTCATTCGAATAATGAAAAAAAATGAATGGAAAAATGATATTCATGTTATTTAGTATAATGTGAGGCTGTATCCAGGAACAGACCACAAATTTCGAACATCTTGTTCACGAAACATGACCACGAACTTGCGGTCGAGTTGTTTTTAAATTGTATAAAAAGCAAACGAAGTCCGAAAATCATGAAACTTGTCAAGATGTCATGATATCATATGTGGAGGCTGTGATAAAAATTTGAGAAGGTTTTGCACAAGTTGTCACGTACGATGCTTGTAATCGAGAGATGTCTAAAGGTTCTTCGAAAGAAATGTAGAAATAAATGCAAAATCGAGGCTTCCATTGCAGAGGCATATATTCTGGAAGAGGTGGCGAACTTCACAACAACATACTATGGTGACAACCTCCCTAGCGTGCATAATCCACCCCCTCGTTACAATGCTGGCGAAAATGAATCGAACCTCAGCCTTTTCCGAGGCCAACTCGGAAGCGCAAGTGCATCGACCCCCAAGACCTTGAATCATGAAGAGTGGCGCCATATCATGCTATACGTGTTGACCAACCTTGACGAAGTGGCACCGTACATGCAGTAAGTTCTCAACGAACTTGTTAAATACGCCATCACTATTCTGCATCCAACCCCCTTGTTTCTCGTTGGTACAGGGAATTTCTTCATGAATTCTGGCGTCAATCAAGGGATCCTACCCCGCAGCAGGTAGATACCCTTCTTAGACAAGGTGCGGGAAATGGAATGCCCGATTTCATTTCTTGGTTCAAACGGAAGGTACCGTCCAATTTAGCTCGTACGTAGTTTGACATTCCAAGTTACTCGTACGTGCGAATAATATAACGATGTATCCTGCTTGAGCTTGCAGGGCCAGAGGGATGCGTCTATGTGTGCCGAGTTGAGACAGGTTGCCGATGGCTTTGCCTATAGGGTCAGGTCATTTTCTGGTTATGACGTGAATGGATATCGCTTTCGCACAACAAGCTACGAGCAGAGTCGGCCCAATCGAAGAACCACAAGTTCCGAAGTTTTTACGCCCGGCGTTGATGAGGTCGAGTATTATGGAAGAATTGAAGAAATATACGAACTCAAGTTTCATGGTTCCAAACCTTTTAATCCCATCATATTTAAATGCCATTGGTTTGATCCTGAAGTAACGAGGCGGACATATTGTAATCTTGGGCTAGTCGAAATTCGACAGGATTCTGTCTTACCAGGAGACGATGTCTATATTGTGGCCCAACAGGCCACGCAAGTTTATTATCTCCCATATGCGTGTCAAACCATAAGGCATCTTAAGGGTTGGGATATTGTGCACAGGGTATCGCCACACGGTAAAGTGCCTGTCCCAAACGATGAAGATTACAACTTAGACCCAAACACATATGACGGAGAGTTCTTTCAAGAAGAGGGACTAGAAGGGAGGTTTGAGATAGACTTAACTGAAGCGATCGGAATGGAAGTAGACAATGAAACGGTTATTGAAGAGGACGTTGGAGATGAGGTGCAAAATGTGAAGGACTTACAAATGCTTGAGCGATTACATTTAGACAATGACAATGGCAACATTGCTCATTCGGATAGTGTTGATTATTTCGATATGATTGATAGTGATGATGAGACTTATGATCCAGCTAATCCCGATCATGAAGATTATTTCTAATACATGTAATACTATGTTATTTTGTAATTACGTTTTGTTTATTTTGCATCTCTTTCTAAGTACGTCTTGTTTATCTGTGCTTATTGGTTTACTCTTTTTAATTGCAGGTGATTGAACAAAGATGGTGGGCGGTGGGATGAGGAAGCTAACGTCCTTGTACCGAAGGACAATGACCGCTGCATCGGGGGAGAGTAGGAGGAGGAGCAGCCGCAGGAGGGAGTCGTCGCCTGCCGCCCCGTCGCGTGAGGAGGAGGAGGAGGAGCAGGTGCCCCAGGAGGACGCTGAGGAGGCGCAGGACGACGCGCAGGAGGACGACGAGGAGGCGCAGGAGGAGGCGCAGGAGGACGCGCAGGAGGTGGCGACAGCAGGGGGTTCCGCTTCCTCTAGTTCGTCGAGCGTCTACTTGCGAGGTCCCGCGAGCCTCCCTCAGCGACCGATACCTCGTGAGAGACGCCCGCTGATTCGACCCGAGGGGGAAAAGTAAGTAACTTTAGATGTTATCACTACTTTATATGATATGTTGAATATCAAAATAGAAATTGGACGATTGTTAATCACTTGGGCAGGAACTGGACGATTGTGGCGAGTGGAGGTGCTCACACACGCCAAGTCAATGGCATCCTCGGTCTTCTGTGCAAGGAGCACTTCCCTGGCCTGGTTGAGTACGCCGGAGTGACGGGGCCGGCCTACTCGTTTGACCACTACGCCGCCGCCCCCGATGCTGCAGATCGGGCCCACAGGGTATTCAACAACAAGGCGGAGCGGGTGAAGCAAGAGCTGTGGGTAAGTCTTCCTCGCACTACATTGCTCAATACATCGTATTTATTGGACATTCTTGAAATAATGAATGGATACATCGTGTTTGTATGCAGGATTTCTTTAGATGCCAGGACGGACATGAGGCCAGGGCGGATGCGGTGGCTACCAAATGCTGCAAAAAACTCGTCGTGGACATGCATTACGAGGCGCGCATCCAGGCCGTCGTAACTTACCACGGGACCGTCGTTGGAACGAAGGTCACCAAAAGGGACGCAAGAACCATGACGCTGACCCGGGACCAGTACCTGCAGGTAAATACAGAACATTAATACTGATTCCTTTTGAGATTAAGTAGGCTTAATTTCATCTTCTGATATGTCATGTACTTGATGGCCTGTAGATGATTTCTTATTGGTGCGCCGCGCATCCCCAGTGCTGGGAACAGATGGTGGACAAGTGGTGCTCACGCGAGTGGGAGGAGACGCACAACTTGTGCCGGGAGCGGCATTTGATGATGCCAAGTGTAG
Organism: Phragmites australis; assembly: GCF_958298935.1. NCBI lineage: Eukaryota > Viridiplantae > Streptophyta > Magnoliopsida > Poales > Poaceae > Phragmites > Phragmites australis. Next base: position 10,903,337 of record NC_084936.1, on the reverse strand, counting down.
CACACCATCAAGGCAGCCGCAACCTCAGCGGATACGCAGAAACATGGGTACGCGAATTCATTTATTTATTCTAACGCTCAATTCTGCATGATTTCTAATCATCTTGCTGTTTTTCTCGCAGTCGGCGTCACATGGTGGCCAGCCTTGCTCCATCTTCAAGGCATTTGCTATGGCCCACAAGGGCAAGGCGACGTCCGACGTCGACTACAACCCGGAGGACGGGCCCGAGGCGTACAGCAATGCGACCGTCCACAACCGCCTTAGTGAGTACACATCGATGGCAAGGGAGGTCCATGGGCCAGAGTATGATCCGAGTACCGAGGACCTTGATGGAGAAGTCGTCATGAGGGTGGGAGGAGTCAAGAAGCATGGGCGATACTGGATTGGCGACGGCGCAATCGACTCGGCCGCTACTCCCAGTCTCTCCCAGATTCGAGCAAGCAGCACGAGCACGAGCCCGGCCATACGACCTCGGAAGGACACTTCACACCACCGGGTGGAGGCACTCGAGGTTATTCCTGGTTTATTCGTCGTTCATTGGTTTTTTCATACCTTTCCTTTGCATTATTGTAACATTAGGGTGAATATATTGTAGGCCCAGCTGGAACAAGAGAGGAGGATACGGGAGCAAATGCAGGCGACGATGGAGGCCGAGCAGCGGAGGATGGTGGAGATTCTTCAGTACATGCAAAGTATTGGCGCCGCTACGGGTGTGACTCCGCCACCTTCGCTATTCGCTCCACCTCCACCTCCACCTCCTCACTATTCTACTCCTGTGAGTATAAATGTTTTAGTTTGTATGTTCATGCTTACGGTCAAACCTAGTGGAGTATGAAAATTTTATTCATGTATGGTATATATTTATCTTGTCTCACACATGCAATCTCTTCTCCTTTGTGCAGAATCAATCGGCGGCATCGAACGATCCTCATGCTTCAGCGAATCATTCACCAAATCAGTTTCATTGACCATCTTGGTGATGATACTTGTAGTTGTTAATGGTACTTCTATTTGCAATTATGGTTGTAGATGATGGAGCACTTGGATTACTTGTGAACTTATTTGTGATATATTGTGAGACATGTGATGTTTGTGATATATATGTGGTGTTGGTGATATGTATGTGTTGTTGATGATATATATGTGATGTTGGTGATGTTTGTTATATATATATATATATATCTGTTTGTTTGGATGGGATGTCAAAAACAAATAAAAAAGGCTGTTTTCAGTCACTTTGCCGAGTGCAATGGCCATGACACTCGGCAAAGAGGCCTCCGCTTTGCCGAGAGCCACGGTCCAGGCACTCGGCAAAGATGGCCTGTTTGCCGAGTGTCCTCCAGGTGGCACTCGGCACAGACGCCACCTTTGCCGAGTGTTTGATTCACTGGCGCTCGGCAAAGCGGAGGCCTTTGCCGAGTGTCAGCTTAGCATTCGGCAAAGCATTTGCCGAGTGCCCGATAAAGTGCACTCGGCAAAGAGATCTTTGCCGACAAATTTTTTACCGAGCGCCCTTTGCCGAGTGTAGCACTCGGCAAAGCCGTTGCCGAGTGTATATCGTCCTTTGCCGAGTGCCTGAGGCACTCGGCAAAGAAGCTGTCTCCGGTAGTGTATGCATGACACCACTTGGTTTGAAAGTGTGGTTTGCACTATTTAGAGCGATGAGACCGATGACAGCTTGACATGCTTGGACAAATAGACAACATGATTCTTTTTATTTATGGTATGTCACAGACTTTCAACTAGTGAACACAATACACGTTACTTCACCGAGACAAATTCTCAACCACGGAGATCGCAATTAAGAGTCCCAAAGACGAAATCCCTTGACACGGATCATCACTAGAACGGCACAGTGCACACTCCAATGAAAAGATCTCCATCCAATCAAATGGATCTCTATCCTTTTGCAGCAGGAAGAGGAGGAATGCTCTGCTCATTCCTGAAGAAATCATCAGGATCCACCATGCTCTTGACAGCTGCCAACCTCTCAAAATTACCTTTAAAATACTTCACCCCCCAAACTTTAGCCTTTGCATAGCTGGTCACATTACCCTTCAATTCATTCGTCCCCAGATCCAGGTCCCTGTAGTTCACATACACAGCTCTTGGGTTCTTGGACACGTAAGGCTCCATTTCCTTGTACAGTCCCCTGACCCAGCTCATTCTCTTCTCCAATGCCGCAGTCCCATTCTCGAACCAGAACGAGTAGTACTGGAGTTGGTAGAGGTTCCCCTTCCGGTGCGGGAATGGCGTTGCCGACGGCGATATACTGCCCATGCGGCCGCCATAGGGGTCCAGCATGAGCAGCGCTGCCTCCGGCTTTTCAAGCCACGCCCATGTGCTCTCCCACACGAGCCTTGGGATGGGTTCTTGCACGTGGTCGGACTTGACTTTGAGGTAGTAGTTCGGCTTGCCGCTCCTGTCCAGGAGCAGCTCGAGTGGCTTGGAGGTCGTGAAGAACGCGAAGAAGACGGTGGATTGGACCCAGCTTATCTCCTGGCAGTCCTGTTGTTTCATTCCAAGATCTGGGAAGTGATCTCGCATGAGGTACAGGAGGCGGCTGCACCCGCCAAGATACAGGGCAACGAAGTCCGCGTGCTGGTTCTGCACGAGTACGCGGAGATACAGGTCCCAGGGCAAGACCGGCGCGATTTCTTGCCATTTGGTTATGAGGTCGATGGCGGATTGGTTTCTTGATCGGCGGATGCTGAACACTGTGACTGTCTCCGGCACGCGCACTAGCCGCAGCCTCCAAGACAGAACGACACCGAAGCTCTCGCCGCCGCCGCCCCGGATGGCCCAGAAGAGGTCCTCCCCCATGGTGCTTCTGTTCAGTAGCCTCCCGTCGGCGTCCACGACGACCGCGTCAAGGACGTTGTCGGCAGAAAGGCCGTACTTGCGGGCCAGCGAGCCGAACCCGCCGCCGCTGAGCTGCCCCCCGAGGCAAACTGTGGGGCAGGAGCCCGCGGGGAACGCGAGTGTGTGGTTGGCGGCGCCGACGGTGTAGTAGAGTTCGCCGAGCGTGGCGCCTGATTCGGCCCAAGCCTCGGCTCGCGCGGCGTCGACGCGGATGGTGCGTAGCTCCGCGAGGTCGAGCACGGCGAAGCGCTCGTTGCGATCGAGGGAGGCGTAGGAGAGGCCCTCGTAGTCGTGGCCACCGCTGCGTGTGCGGATGCGGATGCTGTGGCGGCGGCCGCAGCGCACAGTGGTCTGCACGTGAGCGGGCTCGGTGGCCGCAACAACCGCGAGCGGCCTCGTGGTGCCTGGCAAGATGTAGCGGAGGTTCCGGACAGAGGACAGCAGGAGGGCAGAATAGGACGGGGTTGCCGGGGTGTGGAGTAGGCGAGGCGGGATGTCCGTGGAGAGGCAGCCGAGGAATGCATCGGTGGCGCTGGTAGCTGAAGAGGACGTGCTTTTAGTTGAGAGGATACAAAGGGCTAGCAGAAGATGTAAGATTCTTGGTGTTCTCGCCATGATTTATGCGTAAGTGGCAACTATGGTGGGGCGCGGGAGATGTATGCGCTTCTGTTGTTTCAGTACTAAACTTTTTGTTTCTTCTTGTACTATATATAGACGGATATCTCATTGTGTATCCATAATTCTAGATAGAACGAATGGTGTTATTATTTTTAAGAAAACAGGAGGGGTTTCCCTTACTGGTTAAACTATGTTAATAGAAATAATCAAAACAAGTTTAGTACAAGAAGAGACAAAAAGAGGGAAGAAACACCAAATTAAGAAAAGGACTCTAGCCAATCACTAAGCGCTGGGAGGTAGCTTGACTGCGCTCAATGGATAACCATGGCGATCTCGTGCTTGAACTTGAATTTGCATGCATCCACTGTTGGTGCCGGTGGCCTCATTTTTTTTTTCAGCGGTGTCTCATTCTCAGTCGCTTGAAATTTATCCCTCCAAAATTAGATATTATATATTTAGCCTAATGTTATAGTACTCAACAACGTAATTTTTGTAGATGACTATAGTAACTTTGAACTATATTAAGGTACAACACATATGGACTATTGGATTATCTATACATATACTGATAACATACTGTCAGGAAATCCCCATATTAATCAGATAAAAGAAAAAACATCTGACCCTCTATGGATCGTGGGTCCAAGTTATAATGGTTCTTTTTAGAAAATGTGCCCACAACAGAGTTATAACCATTCAGACAAAAGGCCGAGAGTTATAACCGTTCAGACGAAATCTACTACTCATGTAGCTAGCACGCACGGCCCTACATTCTCTTATGATTCCATATGCTCCGTTTTCTCAGTAGTCCGTATGCTTCCCGTGGCCCTTCCCTTTTCATTTCATTCCCATCGTTGCCAAAAAGCAACAATCACCAAGCCTCCAATCCAGATGTAACACTGCTCCCTCGCAAAAAAGAAAAAAAAAAGACAAAGAAGAGTCCAATCCAATGCTTTCGTATCATATCCACCCGGGGCACCCCACCAACATCGTGGTATACTTGCAAGCATGTCATGTACATTCGCTGATCACCGGCCAAAAACTAATTCAGGAAAGTTCCTATACAAGCATGATGCCTAACAGGACTGGTCTGTCTACTTGTCATGTCAGCAAATTTTGTCAATCGTTGTAACATCTATGAAGAACTACTGAAACAAGCAAAAATATTTATTACAACAAAAAATACTTCTTGCCACATATAAGAATATATATCTGTTTCGACAATATTGCAACAAAAACAAAGGAGCTGCAGCAAGCATAACTGACTATTGCAACAAATAAAAATACAAAAAAAACTGTTGCAACATACAAAACTAAATATTGCAACATAAATAAATGCCTATCTCAATAGATACAAATGCAATAATTATAGCTAGCAACATTCAGTAATACCTATTGCAACATACAATAATACTCATTGCAACGTACAAAAAATTCGACTGAGAGACAAGCAAAATTAACTAAGAAAGATGGTGTCGTGGCCTAATCACGTTGTGCAAAGCCCATGGCATGCCATGTTGAGTGTTGCGATGTGACAAACGGTCATCGTTCATGATGGTCTCAAACTATCCATTGAAAGCACACTCAAACTGATTTGTGTGCTTCCGACATGTTCTAAGAATACCAATTAGTGTGTTATTCTCTAAGTATCGTTTAGTTTTATGAAGTGTGCTAGCCTATCCCTCTCTCTGTATAAAGGGATGATATTTGACGAGTTGAGATATTGAGTTGATATATAACCCCACTTGAGAATTGAGTATGACTCTTATTTGAGAAATCTGTAAAGTAACCTCTAGTGCTAGTTGATCTCGTCAAGTACTCTCATAATTTTTCTAGTGTTTTCCACCACCTCACCTCGCGTGCATGCATTATTTGGTATTAGAACTTTAGGTGATGGCTGGTCATCAACATCGTCTAGTGAACTCCGACAATGGCAATGCGAACCATGTGCGTGATCACCGTGACGTGATCGTCGAAGGTCTGAGGGAACAACCTCACCAAATGGAAGAGTGCATGGAGCATCTTGAAGCTGCTGGTCACAAGCACCTCATCAAGATGATGTTGTTGGCAACGCTGCTAATCACAAGGATCGATGCTGGTCGCGATCCTCACCAGGGTGCTGGTCGCAAAGCACCTCGACGGTTGCCAAACAACTACAGCAGATGAAATGGTATTAATCCTTTTGCTGATTCGCATGATGTATCTAGTGACGAAGAGGATGACAATTCTTAGGATTCCGTTGGCAATCATAGCAACAATTTCCACCTGTGAGTTGATCTTCCTGAATTTGAGGGAGGTATATAATCTTGATGAATTCATTGAACGGCTGCACACCACTGAGCATGTCTCTACTAATATAATACACCAGTTTTGTCGTGCATCCATGCATCCATCCCCGTGTTTCCGATCCATCGATCCCCCACCAGAAGAGGAAAAAAAAACAAAAACAAATCTCTGATAAGCCAGCCCGGCCCAGGTCCGCAACTCCCACGCCCCCGTCCCTAACTGTAGCTGTATCCATAGCTCCCACACCCCCGTTTGCCCACCATCCTCCACAAACCGCCACCCCCATCCGCCGCGCGCCATCCTCACTGATAGAAGAAAGAAGCAGTCATGGTGCCATCACGTGCAACCTGAGTCCTGACGCCCTTCTGTCCCCACTGCGCCCCGACCTCACCTGCTACGTGTTCGGCTGGATTGGATTATACATCAACAACACCCTCCCCACTGAGTTTGGCCAGATCGGCTTCCTAGACAGTGCACATTCTGAGGGAGTTAATCGATGGCCTCACCCATGACTTCGACTAGAGGACCATGATGCTGTCAAGTAATCCTCTTCCCATCCGTGGCCACCTCTTCTCTCCCCTCACTAGCTGCCACAACCTCCTATGCTTCCCTGCCTCTCTGTCCCGCTACATAGATGCAACGAACGTGGAGCAGAGAGGCCTTGCTATGGTAGAGCATTGGGGTGGCCTAGTGACAATGAAACAGTGGGCAGCGCAGCACTGAGCAGCCGAGCAGGCAACAATGGCTGAGCTTAGGGCTTGCTTCCTCCATCTGAAGCAACTCTCTAGAGAAGATCCCTTCCGTGTATCTTCGTCGTTGTCATCGGCGGCAAATTTGGCCAGAAACCAGATGCCGTAGCATGGTGAGCCTCTCTTTTCCTCTCTCTCTCTCTCTCTCTCTCTCTCTCTCTCTCTCTCTCTCAACACAACCCGCACGCTCATGTTGTTTCAGATGTTAGTTTTAAATTTCTCATGTTGTTTCACTAACTGTGGCCAAAGAAAACATTTGCATATTGTTTCTCTTGCGGCGGGAGTCCGTGGCAGGTAATGAGGGTGGCAACAGTTGAGGTGTGCAGTCGTTGAGGCTACGATTGTGCTTGTGGATGAAGCATACATGTACATCACTGACTTATATACACATGCTTGGATCGCACTACTAATATATCCTTTCAGTTCCTTGTTCCTCCATCTTCTACTTTATAATGGGATAAGCTAGCCATTTCTGATTTGCAATAGTCATGATTCGTGCATGCCAAGTGCTCAGCTAATTGTTTAGGAGAAATTCATTACTCACTTGAGTTCTTGGTTTAAGAAATGGAGGTTTCATAATCAAGTAGTATTTATTTGTGTTAACATGGTTTTCCTAAATTTAGTGTACAAGGCATTTGATATGTTTGGTGTTTCTTATATAGCCAAAGCTACCAAGTTCAGAGATTATCTAACCTTTACTTCAGTCCTCAATAATGAATACAACCTACTTGTGGAGGTTTCAATGAGAGAATTAAGTATGTTTCTTCAGTGGTGTGTGAAAGCTATGCATCTGCACTTTTTGTGTAAGTGAGCTAATGGAAAATTCTTTCATGATGTGGATACTATGTTCAATATTTTTTATTTCACTAACTAGGTGGCAATACTAAGACACACCTAGATCTCTAATTAATAATCAATACTACAATCTAGAAATTTTTTATTCAGGTAATATGTTCTCTTTGGGTTAGATACGGAAAAATATGCATTTTGTTTTTCAACAGTAAACTATTTGCAATTCGATCCTACTATTGGTTCTTGTCACACATTATCAGTTTTCAAGTTATGCTAATTTTCTTCTAATTTTACAAGCACTGGATGCCTTTAGTTTAGCAGCCAATGTTTCTCCTATAATTTTGTAATCGTGACCCTTACAACAGTGGCTACTAGAGTAATGCTCAAGGTAAAATGAATTTAGAATGTTTTGTCATCAATAAGCTAAAATCCACTTAGGGGGCCTAGATGCACTTTCACTTATGTGTGTTGAATATCCTGGGCACACATAAGCCGTATCTAATTTTGTCCGTTAAAATCGGGTGTGACAGAGGTGGTATCAGAGCTATACTGACCATAGGACGCAAGCCTAGATAGAATGGTCGTGCCATAAGGTCATATTTTAAAAACCTATTTTGAAAAACCCATCCCTGTGCTTTTCTGACCTCTCAGTTTCTCTCTACTTACCCATTTCAATCTATTGAGAAAAATGAATTTCTAACACTCCTCCTTTCAAACTATTATTTGTTGAACCATCCCAGTTACTCTGTTCGAGGAGGATGCACTTGAAGATCTCTCTTGGTGCTCCTACCTTGCGTCAAGATTTATATGATAAAGATGAAGATCCATCACGATAAGGAAGATTCATCTACCACAATACTGAAGACATGAAGATCTACCTCCGCGTCGCTCCCGGTTTTAGTTCTTCAAGTTATAGGAGGATTTTCCCTAATCTTCATAAATGTTAGAGCGCTGTTAGTAGTGTGTGCTTGTGTGGTGTGCCTTGAGTGATTTGGATTTTCTGTTTGAGTGCTGGAATGCGTTGTGTGATGCTTTAGCATCTGCTAACATCGACGTTCCTTATATATCTCTATAGTTAATAGTATAGCTAGGTTTTCTCCTTCTAGTCCCTTCTTTTGTTGCAAAACCTTCCTGCCTCAACCCTGATCAGATAGTGAACACAAAGAAAGATTAGCTTGGTAAAGGTACCAACAACAATAACAATAATATCCAGTAGATGCCACCTCAATTCAACAAGGAACAATTTTTGGAGACGTAGACTCAGATCTTTCAAAATATGGCTCAGAATATGAAAAGTCTACTACATATCGTTGAAGCTCTGGGTGCAGAAGACGGGTGTAGAAAGAAAAGCAACAACAAGAAGAGGAAGAAAGCCTTTGAAGACCATCAAGCAAACAACAGTTCTTGGTTACATTCTGCTCATGAACAAGCACTTTGTTCTGTCAACCAGAAAGTTTCATAGGTCAAGAGAAAATTTGCAGAGTACCAGGAAGGTGTGTTTTTGCTATGAAGAAGAAAGACGCTATGCCATTGGATGTCCCCTAAGGATCCTTGTACTTGACAATAAGAAGGAATGTGTCCACTCTGGAGAACCTACGCGCTGGGTCAAAAGATGTCCAACAAAGCACCCCGCACAGAACTGGATCAACCCCAAACCCCATATGAAGATCTCAGTTCAACATTCAGACTGTCACGACTTTCAAGTTGTAACTCAAGATAGCCAAGATCGATGAGATCCCATCAAGCTCACAGAAGCTCAGTAGGCACACAAAAAAAGTGATATATTCCATGTCAAAGGCTACATGTCTATCTACTTCTCAAGAACTGGAAATGTAAGTCAGTGAATTCCGCTCCTTTTTTTAAGGGGGGTAGTATTCCTAGCTAATCTCGTGGTTCTAGAACCTAAAGTTGGAAACGGCTAGCCAGCAAAGTTAATGAGGTTACCAAAGGAAGGACAGTACCCAGAAGATACACTCTGACCATAGAAGCGACTGCTAAGAACAAGTACTCTTTCCTCGGAGTTAGGATATGGCTTACTAAATCTTCAAGGATAAAAAGGTCCACCAAGGTCAATCAACAGATGAGAAGATCATTAAAAAAATAATAAAGAAAACTTATCAGGAGTGCTAGAACTACGGAATTCTCAGGAATCAGATAGCATTAAGATGTATCATGATCTCAATGATTCTTATCGGTAGTATGGAAAAAAGGAGTGGTGTAGCAAAGTATACGGTCTTATGTGACACATGTTGAAAAAGTTAGAACAGTACATCAGAGACAACTACAACCGTTGAAGATACACAAAATGGAATATCCGAGAAAATCCAACATACTCAGGGTAATCAATCAAGATTTGTCGAGATAGTTGCGAAAGACGTCAAAAATAAAGTGGACAGAGTTTGTTAGGGCAATGAGGTTAACATTGAGAAGAAAAAGCAATTTGGAAAGCGAGAAGAAGACTTGAAGATCAAGATCCCTTATCTCGTTTTCGATCTGCCCCAATCTCGAGGGCGCGATTCCTTTAAGGGGGGTAGATTTGTAACACCCTGATTTTCAGATTTCTCAAAATTCTAAAATTTTTCAAGATTATTGAATAGGTTCACCAGTAGAATAGGTTTAAAACCTATTTTATTAATCAATCAATCAATCAATATAGGTTATTATTTTGTGTGCATTGCATGCTGAGTTTTGTTAGGAGCCAGGTAAATACATTAGAGTTCTTTTTCTTTTCTTTCTCTTTGGTGTTTTGAGTGAAAAATATTTTGAAAAGGTTTTTACAAAACTCAGTAGTGAATAAGTTAAGCATCTTAATGGTTGGAATTCAAAATCTTTGAATTCATCATCTATTCAATTCTTGATCATACTTGATTCTTCTCTAGTTCAATTTAAATCTTATCCAAATCATTGTTTAAATTCAATCTCTCCTCTTTCTCAAATTCTACCCAAATCCAAATCCAAATTCCTTATCTACTCTTATTCTTGTTCAACCTCATTTTTTGTTTCTCTTAAATTCACTCTGAACTCAATTCAAATTCAAACCCTATTCAAATTTCTCTGCAAAAGCTTCTTTTCTAAACCTTAGGTATACCCAAAGTGTCTTTGGGCTCAATCTTGCTCAAGTCCAAACCGTTAGCCAAGTCATCTAGAAGGCCCAAGACAAAGAATCCACGAAATATGTAAATTTTCGCGGAATCCTGAACAACCTCATCTTCTCATGAAGTTTTGGAGTTCAAAACGGCCTCAAATGCAAATCTTGATAATACCAAAGTTGTAGGTCACGTTGAGTGCTTCTAGAACCTATGGAAGTCCCCTTTTAGATAATGGAGCAAGGAGTTATGGCCCCCGAAATCAGTGCTGCACTGATAAATCCGAGTTCAAATAGTTTATCTTGTGGTGCATTTTTGGAAATGAAGATGACGTTTTCAGAAGTTCCAATGACTACCAAAGTTGTAGACCCTTTTGAGTACTATAATTTAGAATCAAGAAACGTCCAATTTGGAGTCCGGATGATGAAGAAATTATCCTAGGAATAGAGAGCTGCGAAAAAGGAAACCGTAACTGACTCGAACTCGAATCCGATTCGTGTTCGGCTTGGACTCCACCTCAACCAGCCAGCCCTGGCCCTATAAAAATGAGTTGCACGCCCTCTCCTACCCCTATTCCATGCCCCCAAGCCTTAGAAGTCGCTGCTGCCATGTCCGTGCGTCGCCGGAGCACTGCCGTTCGCCGGAGCCGTCGCCACCACCCGCAATGCGCTACGTCGTCTTCTCCACGAATCCTCCTTCCTCGACCATCAAAGAAAGGTGAGGACCCTTCTTCTCCTCCCTTACTACTGTTTTAGCATCATACTAAGTCCCTAGCCAAGTTTTAGCACTAGCCAAAGCCCAATCTAAACCGCCACGATCGTTGCCGTTGCGGACATTCGTGGGACAGCCGTGGGACAGCCGATTGGCATCGACGTTCCCCACCGACCAGATGTCAAATCACCAAGCCCTTTCACCGGTGCATATCCCATGATGTTCCCCACGACCTCACCAACCAGGTTGTCCAGTAGAGCAGCCAAACCACCGCAATCAAGATGGACATACCCGCTGTCCAATTTCTGGATGCGTTCTGCGCATGCACCGGATTTGAATTCGCGTTCCTCATAAATCCAAAAGCCGTATGGATGCACCAACAGTGTCACGGTGTGTCCCATGGAGTCTTCTACGTGACCATCAGAGTCCATCCCCGTTTGTGCAGCGACACGACTAGGACGCTATTGCCAACCACAGCACATCGCAGCCATCACCCATCTCATCTCTGCGGATCGTTCTTCCTCTCAGCGGATGATCTACCCAAAACTATTCCGTAGCATTGTGTTCTCGGGATATATGAACATCTCTATTCAAACGGTTTCTCAAATTTCATAGCCAATCTCCTGGAACGCGAGCGTCTTCGTTCCAGCATCTGTTCGCGGCCACCACCAAACCTAGAAGTAGTCATCGCTGTTTTGCCGCTACCTCGGATGACCCCTCCCAAGACCAACAATACCGCTGAGTTAGTCTTTCCGCGTTCTACGCCATGCTTCCCTCATTTCACTGAAACACCACTGAAGCCGACATCGATGTTTGTGGCCACAGGCCCGATCGCCATCTCCAACGAAAGCCGAACCACCACCGCTACATAAATTGACTAGTAGTATCCTTAACCTAGAAGCGCAACCTTCGGCCTTTTTGATCTATCATAGGTGGTCAATACTAGATCTCAGCGTATCCCTTCTTTAATCGAAGATGGTACTTGCATAGCATGCCAAGTCAGCGCCACATCATTCTCCTTAGCCTAGTCAGTGAAGTCTAGTCTGCCCTACACTTCTTGAATCTTGTGTAAGGATGTTGTCGAGCCTGACACAGTGATTGCGCAATAATGCCTTTCCCATAGGAAGATAGTTCCGGAAAATTAGCATTTCCTTTTCATCCTAATCCATCTCTCAAAAGCTGTTCTCATTTCATCTTAACTCCGATTTAGGTGATTCTTGTGTCTAAATGTTTCTAAAATCATCCCTATCCAACCATATTATTTTTAAAGTGTTTTGATGATGTTTGGTATGTTGTTCTTAGTGTTTGCTTTGTATTGTTTGTCGGTAGTTCTCGTGATTAGTCGATAACGTTCCGAAGCAGTTCGAGGGACTTCAAGACCAAGATTTTGACAATACTGAGCAGCATTGGGTAAAAGGCAAGTGTCCTTGATCATCTTGAACCTATGTTTTTAAATGTTTTGTTTTACAAAATTACATGCAGTGTCAATATGATGGGTAGTCACCTATGTTAGGATTTTTCCTAGATTTTTCCTTATCATCCCTTGGAACCTAGATGGTTTATGGTTAGGTGTCTTTTATAGGTAGATTGCTTAGCCAAGCTTTTGGGATGTTGAGAAGTGTCATAATCTTGACTAATGAACATATACAACAATGGTGGTTAATGTGTTAATGGTCTAGCAACATGGAACCTTCGGCCTTGAGAAAAGTGATTTTGATGGTTGTCATGGTTATGATGTTGGTTTAGTGTTTGCTCAAGTAACCAAAGTAAGGACCCATTCGTGGAGCGATAACCCAAGAAGTAACATACCAACCACGAGGCTGATATGGGTAAGGTGTGACATACTAATTAGAGTCTATCCAGTGTGTGTTGTGTCAGCACAAAAGGGGGCTTCTGGGTAGGAGTTTAGCTTGTGTAAAGCCTGGCGGTGAAACCTAGTGGACAAACACATACTGGATTAGTCTCTGGTTAGTGGCAAATATCATTCAATGATTCTTGGCGGCAAACCACTGTCGTGTGTTAAGTGTTTCGTGAACACGGCAACATGGAATTTATTGACTGGTGGAAAAAGCTGGACAACCTCTGCAAAGTGTAAAACTGTTATAACAGCCGTGCCCGCGGTTATGGAAGACTTGGATCCTCACATGATTAGTAAGTTGTGGTTATGGTTCTGGTACAGGGAGTACTAAATCGTTGTGGTTATGGTTCTTGTACAGGGAGTACTAGATGGTTGTAGTTTTGGTTATAGTACAGAGAGTACTAGACGGTTATGGTATGCAAGGTGGTGAGTCTTGTATGCTGCATGTTGGACTGTATGGTTATATTCACTTAATAATTGCTTAATGCTTTTTGAGTCCAAATATGTTTTCATTACTCACATTTACGCAAATATACCATGTATTACCCTATTCTTGATATAAGCCTGCATATCATTATCTTTTGGGTAGATCATCCGCTGTACCATGCGACATGTGTACTGTCATGTGCTCGCACTTGCTATTTTCCCTATGCCATGCGACATGTGTGCTGTTGCTCAGTGAGTGAAGATGTTGAAGACTATTAACACGAGGTTATGGCGTTCTAGGCGCGTGTCTCCCGGTCAGTTGCCTACGGTGTTGTTGGGCACTAGTTTTTCTGTTCCGCTGCAGATATCTTCATAGAAGATAATATATTTCAATTGCTGTAAGAGTTTAACATTTATTTTATAAAAGTATTACTTTTGTTACTTCACATGTGACGTCCTTATGTGTGTCGAACATCCTGGGCACTCATAAGCTGCATCTGGTTTTGTCTGTTAAAACCGGGTGTGACACGCTGTTAGGTTCAATGACCTAGAGGTATGAAATAACATACCGATGCCTTCTTTTCAATTTCTACATGTGTTCAAGGACTAATTATTTCAATTCTTCAAACGCAGCACTCCAAACTATGCACAAGTGTGTTACAACCTACTAAAATACATGCCCTTCAAAAATAGATGGCTAGGTTCTTATTGGAACATGTTATTAACCCAAACGACGAGCTTCATGAACCGATCATGCCGTCCACACGTGCAAGACCTTCAGTTGACACCTTACCTTGTAGCAGAGAGTATGCAACAAGGAGGAAGGCTGCCAAGGGGCTTGACAACGTATTCTATTTCCGCAATTGACACAATATTAATGAATGACATTACCTGTTATACAATATGCCACCAGTGTATCAATGACATATGGGACCAGGTCCCACTTGTCATCCTTACAATGGATGTCATATCGTAGAACAGCACTTATTCAGTTGTAAATAGTATATTTTTTCATTTATTAACGAATGATATGAATTACTATGTATGATGCGAAGTTGGTATCGTCGAACGACTCTTGGACACAATGGCCTTCCAACGATGATGCGAAGGAGGTGCAAGAAACAATGTCTCATAAACGTGCCCAAGAGGAGGAGGTGAGAGGCTAGCCTGTGAGCTGTGCACTGCGGAGGAGCAAGAAGCAGTATCCCATAAATGCGCCCAAGAGGAGGAGGACGAGAGGGTGGCCCATCAGTGTGCTATGGAGGAGGCCGAAGGCTCAAAACCTAGAGGCGTTTAGGTGTCAGACTTCGATGTCTTTGATACACCGGTGAGCCTAGAGCATAGGTGACGCTGCGGTCGATCAGGGGTTGTCGGGTCCTCTGCTCCACCACCATTAGCCCCCAGTGTCGCCGGACGTACTCACACCATCAATCGTCAGTGCGGGGACACGATCCTCATCACAGGAGAGGTAGAGGGATACTGGACTGGCTCAACTCAACTGACTCAACTGACTTTTTAGGGGGTGACTTGTAATATTTGTGTATTTGTCGATGTCTGACTTGTAATATGTGTTCATTGCTATGTATTAATGAAGGTATTTTTATTATTGATTTACAGTAAATATATGTATCACTGTATGCATGTATTGAGAGAGAGACGGAGAGATTGAGGAGAGAGAGGGACTACAGAGAGGACAGAGAGGAGGATGCGGAGGGGAGAGAGCGAAAATATTACTGGCTCAAACCTTCGGCTGGCAGTGATTCTAGCAAATCAATACTGGCCAAAGGATAGCCAGCAGTGATGCCAGCAAATCACTGCTGGCCGAAGGATTCAGCCAGCAGTGCTGCCTTGGGTATCACTGCTGGCTGAATCCTTCAGCTGGTAGTGGTAACCCCCTTCACTATCGGTCCACCAAGCCAGCAATGATAGTCCTCGACTATCACTGCCCATTGCCCACTGCTAACTCCAAAACCGGTAGTGAAGGGGGTTTCAGAGCCGTCAGTGAAGGGGTTTTCTGTAGTAGTGTATAGTACTTCACAAACAATAGGTCACTCCCTCTACTAGTGTGTAATCTTGGTTTTCTAGCCCATCGTCAGTCAACGTTTGATTACCATGATCGATGGAGTGTGTGAACTTTAAGATGCCTATACCAGCCAATCTTTGGGCTCTAGAAATTTTTGTTATAGTTAACAACAATTACTATATATAAAAATACACCAAGGGATGCAAGTAACCAAAAAATATGGCACTCAATAGGTGTTTATTTTCTACTTTGTTTCTAGCTAATATTGCAGATGTGTTTGGAAACCACTAAAAGAACTAGAATGTGTCAATTAGCTGGCTTAGACCAACTCACTACTTGCATCTCAAGCAAATTACACACACTACTACAGAAATGGTCATCAGTGCCGACTCAAAAATGTTATCAGTGGTGGTTTTTGAACTGGTACTGATTACTTGGCACTGATAGTCACAGACTATCAATGCCTGTTTTTGAACCAGCACTAATAATTAGTATCAGTGTCGTTCCATAATAAGGAACCGGCACTGATAGTCTCCGTATTAGTACCGGTTTTGTGTCATGAGCCAGCACTTATGGCCCCTCTCCCCTTATAGAATCTAGCCATTGCCGATAACAGTATAAATAATGTCACATACAACACATACAGCAAGATAAACATGCATTCAAGTTTTTAAATGCATATATAATCATCTCAGCACATATAATATCACACATATACACAATTTATTCTGATCTCATCTCATTTATGCATACGTAACCATGTTATTTCATATGTCATTGACTAGAGATCATAACTAATACAAGTTTGCATCAAAAGTTCATAATTAACAGAAGTATGCAACAAAAGGGTAAGAAGCGATGTCATTCAATTTTTTTTGTTAACCGAAGACCCTAAACTACGCTTTTATCCTTTTGAAGAATCAGATAATGAACTCCACAGGCTAGGTGAAGGGATGGTGTCTGAACAACACCATTTGAAAACATGGTACCACCCGAACTCTAGAATCACTTGGTCATTGATGAATCCGCAGTGTTGTTCCTGAATTGCGCTGATTCTTTGTGGCATGAGGATACATGTTTCCAGCTCGATGTCCTATAATTACCATAATTGAAGAAATTAATCTATTTGAACATGAGGAGGAACTAAAAATTAATTAATATGTATACCACTTACCTCAGCATTGGCAATAGTACTATAATTGTTTTCGGTCCATCTATGCATGAAGTCACATACATAGTAGCCATATAAATTGTTGTCATGGGTCTGAATCCTATAAGAAAAGTTGGTTATGACTTTCCATTCCTTCCGGTGCGGAAAGTGACATCCTTTCCTCTTGACATAGTGCACATACAATCAATTCAAAGTTTACTAAAGCATTAATGAAATGATTAGTTTACCTTTGTAGCAAGTATGTGATGGGTCAATATTCGGCTACTGGATTTCTTTTCGCGTTGAGGACAACAATATTGCTATAGTCAGTTTGGATGACAAAGAGGTCATAGTGAAAACTGCACATATGTCACCATAGGTAATTAGTCCTAAGTCCTAATGTAGTGATGCTCAAAATGAGTAGAACAAATATGGAGGGAAACATATACCTATAGTTGTAAGGTAAAAGTATGTATATCTTTAATTTGTACATTTGAATAAATTCAAGTGCATAATCCTCAGTTGCTTGTGGCTGGGTGGCGACCATCGTCTGGTTTATTTTCATTAGGTCGAGGAATCCTACTTCAGTGATGCCCTTTTGATAGTATGTATGTATCTCCATTCTACATACACAAGAAGTTAAGACATTCAGTCTAATAGTACAAGAATATATATTGTGAATTATACATATAAGACGCTTACAAAGTCCACAAACTTATGAGTTCAACATCTAGGGCGTCTTACTAGTACAGTTGATATATTTCATCAAAATTAATCCAAACTTCGCCGTCCCCGTGGTGGAAATCACAATTTATGTATTGGAACGTGAACATTTCTTTACCGGCCTTTGATTGTTTCAAGTACCACGAATAAACTCTCCCCATTTGGGTTGTTAGCTCCAACAGGGACTCGACCAGTGGTTCGCCAAGCTTAAATTGCCATTTAGTTTTTGCTTTACTCGTCATAAAGTGCTTCTTTTGTCATTTTGGCCTCAATTAGAAAGTTTCTTTCTAATTCTTCTTGTTATTCTAGCATTATTTGTTTTTTTACCTTCTTGATCGACGCCTTCCTCAACTGTATTTTACCTATGATGCATATGTAGTTAGATTTTTAGCGGTGGGTCCACAAGTCTGGCCAAATTCTGAAGAAACTTCGTGATCGTTGCTGGATCGATAACACTCTTCTGTAGCTCAGTATGTTTGAAGTGTTCAATGATATCGACGTTCACTTCCCTTCTGATTTCCTCGTTAGTTTTATCATAAGGTAGAGGAGATGTCGACTTCTTAGATGCTGCCTGTCGCTTCTTAGCTACTGCTCGCTATTGTGACAAAGTCGATTTCTGAGATGACATCAACTTCTGAGATTTTGCAGGTACTACCGGCTTCTAAAGAGGGAAAGGTGGTGGAAGCGAAGGGGTTGGAGATCTTCTGGATGGTTGTGGAGGTGACGACAAGGGAGGTGGAGATCTTCTGGGTGGTTGCGGAGGTGATAGCGGAGGAGGCGGAGATCTTCTAGGTGTGGGTCCAACGACTCTAAACTAGACCCAAACTCACATGTGTCTTAGCCAAACAATATGCCGCGCTTGCGCTACAGGATGTAATAGCCTACATTTTGTGAGAGCTCATTTCCCCTGCCTCTCTAGGGTAATCCAGTTTACTTTTATGGTATGCATATATTACACTATCCACGTGCACCCTGGCGTATCCCTGTGGTATCGGACGACTATTGAAGAGAGTCCCTTCCACATATTCTTAGCCAAACCCCTGCCATCGTGGTGGGAACAACCAAGGTTTGCATGACAAGCTTGCATTGTGTGCTTTCTGTGATGTCATCCACGGGGTGACAGATTAAGGCTTCTGTTGGAAGCCCCGTGGATGCGCAGCTGCTCTGGGGACCACCAGGGCTCGTCAACAAAGTATTATCTGCGCCTACTAACAGCTCCTGCCTAGCTTGCTACATAGCAGCTTCTATTTTGGCATCTGTCGTCTGTCTCTCCTCTACAAGTTCTTCTTTTAGAATGGTCATCAGTTTTGACATATTTTCTTTTCTTTGTTTTTTGTAAGTGTCGGCATTTTGTTTGAATCCAACCTTCCAAGGCCTCAAACCCTTGCCTCATGTGCAACCAGTGTGCTCCTTATTTTCTAGTTCCAAAGTTAGCTCGTCGTTCTCCCTATCTATCTAGAAAGAGCCCTAGGAACACTGGATGTGGGCATATCTAATCTTCTGCATGACTTCTAGTTCTTGTTTGCTTTTGACGCATAAGCTTCCATTAGTTGCAAGAGTCACCCCCCTCCCAAACAAGTAGTTCTTCGCTCGTGGAATCCACTCAGCCATCATAGGTGTGACACTGCTCTTAGTTATGTCTTCTTCCATCTTCTCCCACTTGTCAAGTTTCCTAACATACCTGCGGGAGCTGGTTCTGTGGGGGTATAAGTTCTTGTTAGAGTTGGCCTTGTTGCTTCACTTATCTTTTTTTCTTCCTCTGAATCCCTGTGCTCCATGAAATCATTCCAAAAATCTTTCACCGTCAGATAATCATCCCAGTCCGGTTTGACCCTTCAAGTGATAATCTCTGTACAATTTACCCTTAAAATTCTTAAAAATTCTGCCCATTATGATTATGGCCTGATTCTTTGCTATGGCCATGCTGCATCCTTCAGGGTACTTAAACTTTTTCCATAAATTGCCCCACATGAAATCCTTGATGCTATCGGGAATCGCCCACTTGTCACCTCGTTTGCCTCGCCATATTCTATAAGTGATTGCGACGTGGTCCCTTACGAGACACCTGCATGCTATCTTGAACGGCCTGAGTACATCTAAGGTTTTATGGGCTCCCCGGCTGAATTGACCTTCGTGATGACAAAATGTCCCTCAGGCATCTTGTTGTGACCTTGGCCACGCCTCGGTCCTTTGGACGATTGACCATTTGGTGTAGCATCAATGGTCAAAGACAAGAGTGCATCATCAGTGATCGGACAGACTGGAGCATCAGCATCAGGTTGATTCATGTTGAGATATGCACTCGGACTTCGCTCCGGAGCATCATTCGAGACTAGATCCTGGTCAGAGGAGGGGCATTGTATCAGGGGGCACGTCTGTGGGCGGCGACTTGATTTTGTACGTGTCATTCCTATATAAAAATTACATCTATTCAAATTTCTTGCAACATCGACATTAGCATATATAACAGCTAGCGAATACATCAAGAAATAGCAGCTAGATTAACACAAGTTATGCTTAAATTCATCAAATAGGCATTTTAGCATACTACATAGGATGCAAATGACCATTCCATTAAGCCAACATCTTTAATGACAATGCCACTTCCTTCTTAGCTATGACACCCATCACATTGATAGAATTCATGACAAAGCTTATACAGGTGAATTTGGAGCATTAGAATGTGGAGACACCTGTACAAGAGGATATGCAATGGTTTACATTTTCTACATGAGGAGCGAAATGAGGCCATTGTTCACTTGAACCTCAAACTGAGCAATATATTGTTGGGTGACAACATGGTGCTGAAAATCGCAGATTTTGGATTGTCGAGGTTGTTTGGTGAAGAACAAACCCGAATTCTCACCCAAAATGTTGTGGGATGGATGTAAGATAAACTTAAACTGATAACTTCCTTATTTCTTTTCTTTCTTTTATTCAAAGTTACATTTCTATTACTTGAACTGATATACATGGTCATATTTAAAATGAAATATCTTCAAGCAGAAAACAATTATGAAGGTAGCATATACGAATTCATGGAGAAGATAGGCACAAAATGGCAGGTCCCATATTCTGATTTTCCATGATCCTTTATAAAACTAATGGAAAATTACCTCCATAGCACTATAAAAGTCTCAGTTTAGTTAAACACCATAAGCCATGGAGGCAAAAACTTCAAAAAGAGAGGAAACATTTTACTCGGTGAAAGAGTAATGACTTGTATCATTATTTATAGCTAAAAATGATGATGCAATGTATAAAGTATGATAACAAGGACTATGAGTATGCACTTCAACTTTTAATAAACTATTCTGATTTCTGGTGAAATCAGATCAACACAAAGAAAAACTGGAAGATTTGCCACTCTGTTGTCTCACTAACATGAACCCCAACAATCCATACGTCAGTGAGATAACGAGTAGCAAATACAAATGTTCCAAATAAAGTCTGCCATTACATGTTCCAAATAAAGGCTACTATTTAATACATAAACTTGAAAAAGAAATAACCAGTCAACCAATAAACTTGTCAGCAGATAACTGTGCCTTTTGGAATGACCTGTACAAGATTCATGCAAATATTATGGCATGCTATCTTACTTGCGTCAACAAAGTCATTGTACTAGCAAAATCATATCACTGAAGCACTGCCACAAATCGACGGGCTAGGGCACTAGATTGTGACTTGATAATGCATACATCAACATAAATGTGCTTGTAATTACACAGAACCTCCATTGCGCCTCTAGCAAGTTGGGTGCAAGCATTTGTACTAGCAAAATCATTACTTCAAACACTATTATGGCATGACATCTTACTTGCATCAACAAAGTAAACTATCAAAACAGAAGCCAGCCATGAACAGATAGACACAGCTCAAAACAAGGAATCTCATAGCTGCATCTCTCCTTGAATGGAACAAAACATAATCTCTTGCACAACACTAGCGTTGTATCCTCATCTAGCACTTGTATCCGACATGTGGTTGGCACTCGTCACGCTCACCAGGCGTCTAGGGGACGGCGACGGGGATGGGCACGGCGGAGAGGTGGCGTCGGCGGTGGGGACAGGGACAACGGGGAGGCGGCATCAGCGATGGGGACGAGGACTGGGACGGTGGGGCTCCAGGGATGGCGACGGGGATGAGGAATGCGGGGCTTCGGGGATGGCGATGGGGATGGGAATAGCGACAAGGATGAGGATGGTGGGGTCCAGGGATGGCAACGGGATGGGGACGGCAAGGCTCTAGGGCGACAACGGGGATGAGGACAGCGGGGCACTGGGGACGGTGGCTTTGGGGAGACAGTGGGGCTCCAAGGACGACGGCGTCGGGGAGGCAGTGGAATCGGTAGGTGCACAAGGGAGAAGTGGAGAGGCTGCGGCTAAGTTCTCCTTCTATAGGGATAGAGCATCAATACCGGCTGGGTTATACAACCGGCACTAATAACCTAGCTAGCACTGATGCTCGAACTATCAATGCCGGTTGTAAAACCCAGCCGGCACTAATAAGGCGTCTGGAGGCAGTGAACGATGGATGATCCGGCATGCATAGACTCCAAACACTGAACCATCTAGCGTGTGTCATCCAGTGAAATTGTAAACCACAAAGCTTCCGATGTGTAGAAAATTTGGACGCCAGACCATCCGGTATATGTCGTCATCGCGAAGCATCCAGTGTGTACACTGGACCATATGGCATGTAGAGTATCAGTATCAGTTGTGGTCTATAACCGGCACTGATACATGTATCAGTGCCAGTTATAAAACCCAGCCGGCACTGATGCTAGGACTATTAGTGTCGGTTTTTTCCTATAACCGGCACTAATATTGTTTTCCTTTTTTGACAAAATATTTTGTTGTATATCTAGGTCTATAATTTATTGTATATTAGTGTTTGTATTAGACCTATAATTTGTGTAGTACTTAATCATTATTTTTTGTAGGAACTTATTTATTGTATCTTTAGGTTTGTAATTTATTGTATATTAGGTAATGTATTTTATATTATGTCAATAATTTGTGTAGTACATCTTCGTTACATAAGGCAATGTATATGTTTAATAAAAATTAAAGCTTTTTACTTAATAGAAATTATGGTACTTTCTTAGTACATACAAATTATAATCTATACCTATCATACAATAGCTTTATTTGTACTAATTAAAGCATAAATGATAGTTGTAAACTTGTAACTTAATACAAAATAAAGCATATTCTTACTTCATACATGTCCTTGATACAAATTACAGCGAGTCATGAATTAATTATTACATCAAATCTACTTTCATTTAATGATTATAGCTTTGTTATGCGACGTATGTAGGTAGGTTCCTCGGTGTTGTCACTTAGAGGCAGGTCAACATTCTCTCTGAAAGGAGGCAAGTCGTCGAATTGATTGTAGTCTTCCTCATCGACAATATCCTCAACACCGATAATCTTTTTTTCCTTGAACATGGGGATCTTCAACTGTTCTCCGTACTGAAGCTCCCCGATCACCACAATGAATCCATAGTAGGTCTCTCTATTGCCATCACGGTAGTAGGCATCAATACAGACACCACTATTTTGGTTAGTGCTCATGTTGTCTTGTGCTCTCGTATAAAATGTATAATTGTTAATGTCGTATACTTTGTATATATGAATCGTAGTTGATGGCCCATTAGCCAGCATTTCCAACAGTGCATTATCTATATCTTTATCCATCATGTGTATATGTAACCAATTGCTGAAATTATCTTTGTGCTCTCTTGCAATCCAATCCTCTGACTTTGTTGCATTTATGGATCGTAGCATTTGCACGTGCTTATTGACATACGTGTCTACTACAATTGATGGTTGCAAAACTGTGAAATGTGCTTGGGTGAATGAAACATAATCGTTGGAACGGACTGTATTATAACCTAGCATCTCTTTCCCCTTTACCCTTCCCCCATGGCGAGATACAGGCTTACCAATTGCTTTCAAAACCATGTATTTGACGGCGAACTCAACGACCTCCTCCATTTCCCAACCTTGGGCCATGCAACCTTTCAGCCAACCTCGGTTACAAACATGGGAATACAGTGGGGATGAGGATGCCTCCAGGGACGCGGTCGGATGTAAGGCTTAGTTAGCACTTTGCCCCTTTCTTTTTGCCATGACCTTTTGAGCTTAGCCTTTCTTCTCTTTTTCAGCCTTGCTTGCCCAAGATGTCACTGCCCGGTTGATAGCTCTTCTCTTATGAAGCACGGGAATGTGGCATTCTGCCTTATTCCTTCACGAATCTTCAACTAGATGTAAGGATTTTCTTAATGGAAAGGTAATACCGATCATTGTCTATTTGATCTGACGTGTTTGTATGACTGCAGGCTCCAGTCTTCTGCCAAGAGCACATCCTTTTGAGCGAGGTCTTTGATCTCGATGGCACTTCTTCTGCTAATGGTGTTGACAACGGGAAAAGATCAGCCAATGAGGAGGCCAAGGGGTCTCTTCGATCGAAAAGATCATCCTCGTCTTCTCACCAGCTACATGACCCAAGCCCTCTCAAGCGCAAGCGAAGGAGTCCACGGGTACTGAAATCGAAATTCTCATTATCTTCTTATTAATTTTCCTTTCAAATTATCAAGTGCATACTTGAATGCGTTCGGTTTGGATGGGTGGCCTTTTGTAGGGGATGGCAAGCGTGCCCCCCCCCCCAATCACCTCCTCGAGCAACCGCCACACTCGATGACTCAGCCGAAAAGGTAACTCTTCTCAAGTTATCGATTTTCACTCTGTCATTCTACTAATGATGAATCTGCATGGGTGACTTTTTTAGGGGACGTCTGGCACGTCCTCACAATTACCAACTCGAGAGACCATCGTGCCTGATGACTCGACCAAAGAGGTAATTTCAATCGAATTATCGCTTTTTAGTTGGTCATACTTTCACTCAATAAACTTAAGATAATAAATTTTTATCACCTGGTTCTTTGCAGGCTACAGATGCCTTGGCTTTGCATGGCCCACGCGTAACTCCTCCATTAGCTCTGCCTACCGGTCCAAGAACGAAGAAGGTGACCACCAAAAGGCCAAAGTCAAGCATCATTTTGCACTTCCCAATTTCGAAGAGATTTGATCTGGATCCTAATCTCGACTGGTAGTTTTTGCTTTTCCTCTTCCCTTATTTTGTTGATTGCAGACTATCGATAGAGGTGAAAACCCAGGCTGTCAGCGTCTCGACCAGTCATCTAGGACTGACTTCCCCGGTTGACTCAGCCTCGGCTCCAATTCCTCATATTAAAGATCCTACCTCGAGTACCCCCGAAGAAGAACCGTAGCTCAAGGGAAATGAAACCTCAATATCGATCCTAACCAATGGCACATGGGCAGTGATAAAGGTTCTTCTCCAAGTCATAGGCTCTTAGGTAGCTGCCGTCGAGGCCAATCGCCAAAAGAAGCTTGAAAACAAGAGAGAGAAAATGGAACGTAAGTCTGTCTCCGATCACAAGTTTGTGATTTGATTATTGGGCGACTAACAAAAGTTATTTTCCGATTTGCCTTCTTTAGGCCTTGAGTCCTCCTGTAACAGCAAGGAAAAACTTCTTTCTGACGCCGTGAAGAAAATTGACGATGACGCCAAGTATCAGGAGAAACTCAGGAATCAAGTGAAATCTGTGTAAGCCGAAAGGAAGGCCATGATGACTAAATGGGATGCTGCCATCACTCAACGCGATGTTGCGGTTCTTGCTCTTCAAGAGCTGAAGGAGCAGACACTCGACCTTATGTCCCAATCAGCCTCTACAAGCGCTGCCACATTGCTCGGTATCCTCAAGAGTTACAATCCCGCACTCAATACCTCATTGGTGACAGTCGAGTTCAACTGTACTAACGAGGAGGCCAAAAAACTTGTCGAAAGCGTTCGGCCGGTGGTCCCAGCCTTCGTTCCTCATTAAGGCTCAGCCTACCTAATGATGATAGTGAGGGGAGTCCCTCGCACTGATGATCCATTCGGCTCTAATACTTTTAAAACATATTTTATGATATGAGAATGCCTGTAACAATACTACATCATGCCAGTCTATTATACTTTTGTCTTCTATTCCCTTGTCGATGAAATAGGATTAGCATAAGAAGATGCAATAACTAATAGGTACGTGTTGTCATCATTCTCAAGACCATACGATTACACATCTGTCAACACCTGAAATCTTAACTAGATAAATAATTAGATGTGCGGCTCTCGAATACTCGAGAAAACCGTAATAATGAGAAAAAGACTAATACGGAACTAGAAAAAGAAAAATCATATCAAATTTCCTTCGAACTTTTATCAATTTGCTCATTCAATCAGCATACAAGCATGAACTTGATAGAGAGCACACGCGAGGCAGACTTGGACTTCATAACCCTTTTGGCCGTTAGGCGTGAGATGTCTGACAATCTCTATGTCGTTATGCCTACTAAGGTATAGTTGTCCGTCATCGACCCAACACATGTCTCCGTTGGTTCTATTCAATGTGATCAACGCAGAGCTAGATAAAATTTTGCAAAAAAATATATAAAAGAAATATGGTATTGTGATGTACCCCCGATTCTATAGTCAAGGAAGAAATTACTCGACTGGAGAGTAGAAAAGGACATACCTATACCATTGATCGGAGAGTAGTGTTGTAGCTCTCGACTATGTACTCGATGACGGTGTTGGACGAAGAGTAAAGCTCGTTCTCGACTAAATACTTGATAGTGCAAGCCCCCGAGCGTTATGGTTTTAACTACAATTTGGTTACCGAGTAAACTCGAACTGCCGATAGGTGGGCCTTAAAAAACCCCACTCCCATTTGTGCTCGTTTTCACCGTAACCTTGATTTGACACGTCGTAATGGCCACCCATCCCTCTTTGCAGAGACGAGACAAGCCATAACGCCATCATGATGTCTCGACTTCTGCCGAACACACTACGCGCCTGAGGCAATGCCATCGTTTCGGATCTCAACGGCTATGTTTACACAGTACGACATATTTCCCCCACTATGAATAGAGGGGACTCAAAGTCGTTTGTCCATCGTCTCCTTTGTTTCCTTTGCCCATCACCTCCTAGGACTCGTAGAGGTTGAAGCCATGGCCTCCACTCCATTTCCACCTCTTGAGCCAATCCTAGAAGTCCTCTCCCCTAGGCCTTTCACCACGGTACTTTTTGAAGTCATCATCAACACTTCCTCCGATGATGAGGACTTGAGTGGCGGGCCTAAGAAGAAGAGGGAAGAAACACCCACTATAGATCATCGTCGTCCCCTCATTCAGCGTGTTCGCCGTTACATCAAGACCTATGCTTCAGGCCAGACGGCGTAGTACTCCACACCGGAGAGGAATGAGGATGGTGGTGATCTTGACCAGATCATCGACCAAGCCACCATCAAGGTCTTCGGCGGTGGAGCCCCTGAGTCATCGCTGGCTAAGGAGGCGCGGTCGTCTTCTCCGTCGACAACCGCCAAATTACCTTCGCGCCACGTAGAAGACCACTTGGCATCACCGGCGTCGATCAGCACCATCAGTAGGGTCTTCGCCTCGACCACTTTTCCTAGTCCTTATGCTGGTCGGCGGCCGGTTCCTGGAGTGATCAGCTGCCGCCCGAGGGAGGAGTATAAAAGGTTACTCGATTCATTCAAGGCTGAATGAGGGTCCATGCGCTTCCAAACTTTTGGTTGTGGATCTTCATTATTTGCAAGAGCTAGGCGGATCCTTTGTGCCAATTTTACACTAGCCACACAGATTAGAGGGAAAAAGAAAAGATTATGTAATCGAGTAGCTAACCAAATCAAATGTAATTGACTTACATGTAACACGTCGGCTTTGCAGGTGACAACGATGGCGACGACCTCCGATCGCGCGGGGGGGCAGAGAGATCTGGAGGCGGATGCGGTGATGGTGCGATAAGGATGAGGATGAGGAGGATCTAGAGAGGGCAGCAGGGCGGGTGTGGAGGCGAGGCGACGGAAGGGGAGCGGACAGGGATGAGAGAGAGAGGGTGGCAGGGCCGGTGTGGAGGCGCGTGGCGTGGGCGTGCTTCTGCGGTCCCGAGCGGCCTATCACCACCCACTGCACGCCCCTGGCCCCCTCGCCGGTGGGGTCCGACTCCGCGGCCAGCGTGGAGACGTGGCGCCGTGCGTCCTCCTCCTCCCACTCGGTCCAGTAGTCCTCCACCACGGCCGCCACCGACGCCGCCAGCTTCCGGTGCGCCGGGGCCGGGGCGGGGTGCAGGGCGGGCGCGTAGCGGGAGAGGGAGAAGGATCGGGCGGCACCGGCCAGCCGCAGGAGGCCGGCCATTGCTGGCGAGGGCGAAAGTGGCACCGTACATGGCGGCTGAGGGAGGCGGGGGCTGGGCGGCGGAGTTGTGCATCGGGAGATCGGCAGAGTGGTCGGGTTGGGATTGGAGGGGAGAGGTTGGGGCTAGTGGTCGGCAGATTGGCAGCAAGTAGAGATAGAAAAATGTTTGAGTCATAATAGTTGGTTATCTTTTTTATTATAATCGTTTTGTGAGGTGTAGTGCTGCGATGATTGAAAATCTTAACCTTTATTAGAATCTGAAATATTTAAGTAACATTATCCCTAGTTTGAGTTATCATTTTTTCTCTGATAAAATAGGTATATATCAGTCACTGGTATTTCATCTAGGTAACACTAAAACATTATGTGTTTTCTCTGGAAGGTGTCATTACTAAGTGTTTTACATTAGCTGGGTTTATCAGTTTATGGGTTGTAGAAACTTAACTTTAATTTGATTATTTTTTATATTATATTATTTATGCTACATTGCTACTAGATGATGTTTGGGCATCTTTCAGATTTAGAAAATGAAAGAAATAGTAGTAGAAAGTGGGACAAAGATGAAGATGAAGGTGCTCACTTGCAGTGGAGTCAACGATAGGTATTACCAATGATGATGAAATGCTTGGTGAGGATGAGATTGGTTAGGATTATGGTGGTAGAGAGGATGTGGGTGATGGTGGCGAGAATGAGGACGAACTTGTTGAGGATGATTGTGTTGAGGGAAGAATTGAATATAGTTGATGGTTGATGGATTCATACATGGTGAGGAAAAGAGGCAATTTCAAATCTAAGATTTGGACTGAATTCATAAAAGTTTGTGTGGATGGTTTAATTGTAAAAGGACAATGCAAGCACAGCAGTGCTCAGATTACTGCCAAGCGTGGGGTAGGAACTAGTGCAATGGCAACTCACTTGAAGAAATACAAGTTAAAGAAAAGAGTAATGAATGTTGTAAATTCGCTCAATACCACTATTATATCTTTGGAAGGAGTTGCTTTGAAGGATTGGAGGTTTGATCACGATGTCTCGAGGAGAGTTGGTTTGAATGGTTGTCTTTCATGAGCTGTCACTTTCAATAGTAGACTATGATGATTTTCGAAGGTTTGTGTCTAGCTTGAATTCAGTCTTCCAGATGGTACCAATGAGGGCAATCAAGGTATTGATTTCTTGAAAGTATTTAAAGAATATAAATAAGCTTGATTATGATAATTTTTCGGAAGGTCCTTTGAGACTTTAGGTTATTGACAAGGAACCTCCTTGTTTGAGCAATGTCAAGATAGTACCATGCTATCCTTCTAGTTCTATTACAACTTGTAACTCAGGAATGCCAACATATTTATAGTTGTATTTGCTGGTTGCAAAGTTGCAATACATCTATATTGTTCTTTGATTTTTTTTTATGCTACTTGCTGTATTAGCAAGGTACATTCCTCAAATTTTATGTTGTATAAACAATTCCTTTCAGTAAATTATATTAGATGTAACTTAGTCTACTTCATTGAACAATTCCTTCATTAAGCTATAAGTAGGCAGTGACACCTAAGATTAAAAGAAGAGGACTAGAAGCGCATCACGGATAATGGATTTAGTTGTTTAGTTTGTGATAACTACTTACTGCTACATTTCATCTTCTATTTTTATCCATGCATTATTTTGTATTTCTTTGAAGGTTACTCATGTCTCTTCTCTCATTCGCAGCTATGTTATTGAAATATGTTAGCTCAATTAACTGTATGCAGTCGAGATTGTCCTAGTTTTATGATTTACTATCGATTAAGCTCGATTTCACACCATACCAATGAAATTCCAGATTATTCACTTCATACCATCGCCGCTGCATGACGTCTATTTATGCTCCGTTTGGCCATAAGAAAAGTCCATTGTACCCTTGTTTTGTGGGTTATGAAATTTCACTCTACACCACTACACTAAAATAAGCATATTGAAAATTTCACTCTATACAACTGCACTTCATAAGTTTACTCTATACTAGTGGAAAAAGTTCACTCTATACTACATGTCCACCAATATACACAGATTAATTTTCAGACTGAACAAACTGCAGTTCATGTTGTTAAGCTAAAAACTGAACAAAAATAATAGTTGTTAAGCTTAAAACATAATGACAGAACAAAAACCATTCTCCACAGCTCATGTTTTTAAGCTGAAAACTGACAGAACAAGCCCCAATAGGCTATATGAAAAAAAAATGAATGAGACTAAAAGACACTATTGATCCTTGGAAGAGGCTAAACCCTGTCTTGAAATGGAACTGGCAAAATCTAAAAAGGAGGTACGCTGAAAGCTGCTTCAAAACCTAAAGGTGATGAGGTTCGCAGAATAGAAGAGCTGGATAGCATCATATATACTGAACAAGTTGAACTAAATAGACTCACAAAATGTTCCACGAAAATTAAAGATCAGGCAAGTATTTATAGCATTGTTGCTAATGGAAACATGCTTTGCCTCCTTAACTTAGTTACCTTATCGTATACCAGGCTTCAGAACTTCAGCAAAAAATTGAAAATGTTGAGGGGCAGGAGCTCAAGGATCAAAAGATTAAAGTTTCCAACATCCAATCTGTAAGTATATGAAACCGCACCTTTCCTTCCACTGCTTCAAGCCTGAAGAGCAGAGGAGGCGCTGTTCACGGCTCCCTTGCCACGGGCGTCGTCTCTGCGGCTGCCATCGCCATGGTCCCCCTCTCCACGAGCATCGTCTCTGCAAGCGTCGTTGCCACGGGCACCAATCTCATAACCAATGTCATCCCTATCATCCGCATCATTGATGTCGTCCTCACCATAGCCTGCGCCGCTGACGTCATCCTTGCCGTAGCTCATCTCCATTTCAATTTGGGGGACCGAGGGTTCGGGCGAGATTGGCAAGACAAGGGTTTTGCGCTTTATTCAACCGAGGGCAAGATTGGTATTTTGATAATGTTTGACATGCTAGTTCACAGTAACATCACGATAATGGCATGACGCAAAAGCTTTTTGGATTGGCAGTGGTACAAAGTGAAATTGAACTTTGTCGATGGCAAATCATCAATTGGGGTGCCATACAGTCAATTTTCTCGAATTTGTTTGGCTACATGAAGATTGTCTTCCCTGGATGATAGTTGGTCTCTCCTATTTCATATTAAAATTCTAAAACGACATAATAATCTATTGATGTGTTATGTGGATGCCTGTAGAGATGAGTTGCATCACTAACTGAAAATGACTATCAGAAACTGTACTATTTGTGCAGTAGGATAATACACTGCTTTGTATTATTACCATTGCTTTGCTTATCTTTCTCCGTTAGCGGTGGACAAACGATTTCCACATTCCTGTGGTTCATGTTCATTGAAGATATAGATTGACGTGGCTTTCGAGTAAATTTCATTTCATCATATGGCTGAAGGGATTGCTCCAAACCAGATTCAGCTTGTCATGCTTTTCTTTTAAAATTTCTGCATCTAGCTAGCCATGCTTTGCATTGCATGTATGCATGCATGCCTTCAGACATAAGTGTACCTTGATTCACTGGGTCAACAGCTTTTTTTTGGGGGGGGGGGGGGGAGCACGTAAGGTAAAATGGTTTGGCATGTGTCTCACCTCCCTCTATCTCCTCTACTCAGACTACTTCACATGTTGGAGACCAAACATGCCTGATGAGATTTGATAATTAATAATTAATAACCATCATGAGGTAAATAAGGTATGTGCGGATATTTTAGGTAATTTATCGTGTTCTACATCTACACTATATCTAAATTAGGAAAGAATCCTCTAGGTAACACAATCGGGAAAAATCATGCTCAAGAATTTGAGTAGGATATCTTTCTCTCCTCGAACCGACTATATAAGGAGGGGAGAAGGCTACAGAAGACAGGGTGTGAAAAACAAGCTAGAAGGAGGCCAAAAGGAGACAGAAAAAGAGAAATAGAGGTCAGATATAAACAAAATAACATATTAAGATCCACAACAGATTTAAGGCTTAATTAGTCTTATCTTATAAGAGATTCATGATTTAGAATAGGTGAGAAGTCTCCGAGGTTCAGAAGAATAGATCTAGAAACACCCCGTTATAATTTTCTCATAAGATTAATCAATGCAGCATATGATATATAATTGTTATCTAAAGGAAGGTTCGAACCTGTATAAAATCGTATATCCTCCACTATGATATATACAGTTGATAATAAATTATCTCTATTTAATTAAGTATTTGTATAATTAACTTTATCAATCATCGACAAGATATAATGGAAGCAACACCAACACCGCTAGTCAAGAAAGCTGGACTGAGCATGGTGGTACAAAGGAAGGAAGCAAAGGGAACCCAGAGACTGTCTCTACGAGAGTATGTAGAGCCAGCATGGTAGTGTGGTTATCTGTACCTATCTATTGAAGTTTGGGTAGATTTACATTATGTGAGATTCTAGCGCCCGCACGTCCAATAGATCGGATGTTTTAACTGTCTGTTGCAACATCGAAAATTGACGTATGTAGTATTTAAAATCAATATTTGCAACATAAAAAATGCACCAAAATAACACACAGATCTGGACCCAAAAAATTATTCAATTGAGTTAATTCCTATATTAGTATTTTCAATGTTTTATATGTTCAAATTTAATGTTTTAGACGTAATAAATTTTTTTTACAGAAGTTAATTTCGTTTATTGCACTCAATTCATGCATCAAAATAGCACGCAGATTCAGAAAAAAAAAACCATTTGGGTTAATTCATATATTTTCGCATCTCCAATGTTTCATATGTTCAAATTAATGTTTCAGACGTTATGGAAATTTATTGCCACAATTATTTTTGTATGTTGCATTTAGTATCCGGCGTCCAATTTTTTGTTTATCCTTCGGACGTTTGGAGCAGAGCATTACCGTAATCCAACGGAGAAATCCAACGGTAATGCTTCCACTCGGGCGTCCAAATCCAACAGAGAAATCAGACGCCTTGCTCCCGCCGCTCACTAGTTCTTCCTTCTGGCCTATCGCTCATCCAAATGAATTTGTTTATTTCAGTGTGGCAATGTAGCTCATCCTCTCCATACACAACTAACACTACTTATCCCTATCCTGCCCAAGTTGCTATCGTCCAAATATATCTCCGCCATTGCCTCCCAAGCTCCCAGATCCCCTTCCTCCTCCTAGCTCGTAACCTTGCGCAGCTCCCGCATGCAGCACACTGCTCCCACGTACAGGCTGGCTGTGGGAGGTGCCATATGAAGCAGCTCATCCAGATTGGACCACTTGCTGCCACACACAGCACCGACGACCTCACCTTGGGAGGCTACCCTAGCGAAGAAGTAGCGGGTCATGTCACCCTTCTTCCCCCGGTGCACCACCTTTTTGGCTTCTCCACAATGTCCCCATGCAAGTACCTCGTCCCGGGTGTTTTTTCCGTGCCCATCACCCCGACCAACGATCAAGGCATGAGCTAGAAGTCACCACCGTGTGACTTATTTGTTCGTGTGTGTTTGTCATAGAGATTTGTTGCAGGAGACGTCGATTTGGGTCCAAGCTCATTGGTTGGAGAGTTCATTGGCTAAGGAGGAAATGGATGGTGAAAGTTGCAACATATGATTAAGGATGTTGTATTTTTCGATGTTGCATCAACCTATTTAAGATGTTATGATTACTGTTTTTTGATGTTGCAATATGTGATTTGGGATTTTTTTTTGCGGGTATGTGATTTGGGATATTACAACTGATGATTTCGAATGTTGCAGTATGTGATTAAGGATGCTGCAACAGATAATTGGATATGTTGCTACATGTGATTTGGTTGGACTGATATTGCATTAGGTGCTTTGAGACATTACAATATGTGTTTTGGGATGTTGCAATAGTAACTTTTGGATGTTGCGGTTGTTTAGGGTGGTTGATGTTGTATTTAGGGGTGGGAAACTCGATTTTATAGATTAGGATCTTTCTCATGCTATTTTTTAAGTGGGATTAGTCAAGAAGTCGATCTCACCTCATTTAAGATCTTCTTCATGAGCTCAAGATCAAGTGACCTCATGAGAGTTTCATCTAAAAATGTTACATGCAATATGGAATGATGTTGCAGTGGATTTTTTTTTTCTGAAATCGAATGCATACAATAAGCTATTTTGATGCATGATTTTCAATGTTGCAAACATTGACTTTCGATGTTGTAGACGCTATTTTTTGACATTGCAATAGATCGTTGGAGTGTCCGATGCATCGGAGATCCGGGTGCTAGTAAATGTCCTTTCATTATTTAGGGATCTTTGACCATGGTGATTACGGATAGAGAGAGCAGGGGTGGAAGCAGAAGAGATGATAGGAAAAAGTGGGTACTTGAGGTTGACACGTGGATCCTATTATGTTTTGCTTTATATTTGTGCTACGTCAACATGGTACTTTGCCACATATGTGCTATGTCAGAAAAAAACATGGTAGTTTTGCATGAGGGTGTGATTTGTAACGGTATTGAAAATTAGAGGATACGTAGGCCCTGAGAAGCTGAAGCTGCCAGAAGCTCCCCCAAACAGGCTGATTGCTGAGGAGCTTTTCTGAGAAGCGAAAGCTGGTTTCTGGTGAAATGAACTAAAAGCTGAAAAGCTGACTGAGGGTAGCTTTTCTGAAAAGCTGGTATGCTGAGAAGCTAAAAATTAAGTCCATAAGCCAAACCGCTTATCTCAGAAGCTATAAGCAGCTTTTCAGAAAAGCAGCTTTTCAGAAAAAGTCCATAAGCTCCAGCTCCCCCAAACAGAGCCGTAGTGAATAGTTTGTAATTTTTCGAGGGGTTGTCATTTTAGAAAATTGCACCTATGACCACTGAGCCTGCATGGTTATCTCACGACAACCTTAACCTTGCAGATTGCTTTGGCAGGCCCCTAATCTTGTGCCCCAACCAAACGTTTGGGTAACGGACCAGGCTGAGCTGTCAGCAAACCAAGCCCACTGAGCAGCTGATGTGTGCGGCTGGAACCTGTGCATGAATTTGTGCTTTGTCCTCCTTTTGTTCTCATGTGGCCTCCACCAAAAATGCAAAGAAGCCAAACGATTGTTGAATGTGGGTATTGAAGCATCAAAATATGCACAGGAAACCGATGTATAAGTTGGACAATCACAGACCATCAGTTGCACAAATAATTTCACCATGCGAAGGGCAGTTACAAGTCTTATCTCCAAAATTGAAAATCAGTACCCTGATATTGAGCAAAATCCACTAACCAAAAAAAAATTTGAGCAAAATCCAAACAAATTGTTGCCACCAAACCCTACCTTTGGCATTCATCAACCCTACTGCCCTATAGATTGGGGACGAACCACCGTCTTAAAGCTGAACTGGAGCTCTCTAGGGGGCTATTTGGTTCTTGCCCTGAGAAGTAAGACAAAATTTGGCCACCTTCAGGAAATTTGGTTTTCGTTTGGATCAATACCAAAATTTGGTCATGTCTTAAAAAATTTAACCAGCTAAATTTTCCATAGCAAAGCTAGATAAAATTAAAGAGCGTGAGTAATAATTTACTAATATAGAGCGGTATTACTTTAGCCACAATAATACCATGATGAAGTTTCAAAATCATGATACTTTGAAGTGTGGTCTGATAATTGATATACGCATGCACCCAAAAGGCTAGACCCTCTACTGTACAATAACTGTTATCACCTTAGCCGTATATAATTTAGTCACTAGCAACATAGGGCAATATGATTCATATAGATATATGCATATACCCATGTTTTACAATATATTTAGCCTTTTTTCAGAGGCACAATGAGACGACGATAGTGTCATGACCGCTGCTAGTTGAATGATAGGTGACGGAGTGGTGGATAGTTATGAAGGTTATAAAGACGGTGATACAAGTAGACCGGAGCCGACAGTGAAGCCGATCACCGATCACCAGCTCCGGAGGGGAGGAGGAAGGAGTAGAGGACAGAAAACAAAGTAGACGTCCTTATGGCATCTTCACCAAACTCTCGAAAAGTTAAAAAGAAAAGGAGAAAGCCTGAGAAACAGCAAAGAAGAAAAGTACCTGGCCGCACAGAAGACAGCTACCCCGAAACGCGGACTGAACATACCTGTGACCGACGAGAGGGCCCCACGCACTTCTTTCCCACTCCCACCAGAGCAGAGTGAAGAGCTAGCTCTCCTCCGACTCCGAGCGCCGCCGTCGCCGCCGCCGCCGCCGGAGCTAGTGACCGATGGACGGCTTCACGACCTCGCGCCCCGCCTCCTTCGTCCTCTGCGCCATCCTCTCCTTTCTTAACCTCTTCGCCTTCCTCCTTGCCGTCGGCGCCGAGCGCCGACGCAGCACCGTACGCCCGCCACTTCTCCCCCCCTCTCCTTCGATCCCTCTCTATTTTCTCCGCGCCCAGTGCTATGTGGTGTCGCTGAGATCTTTTCTCTTGCTGCAGGGGAAGGTGGTGCCGGACAAGTACGACGAGCGGTCCTACTGCCTCTACGACACCGACGCATCCACGGTCTACGGCGTCGCCGCCTTCTTCGTGCTCCTGCTCCAGCAGGCGATCGTCACCGCCGCCACGCGGTGCCTCTGCTTCGGTCCCGCGCTCTCCTCCCGCGGCTGCGCCGTCACCGCATTCGTCCTATCCTGGTGCGTGCATTAAACCCTAGCCCCGCACCTAAACCCCCTTTCTTGCCCTTTGTTCTTCCTTCAGTGATTCGAATGTGGCGTCATGGGTTGATCATGCGTTCCGGGTTGCAGATTGGTAGGGTAGATTTGGTTCGATTTGGGTGACATTTGCTGCTAGATAGGCAGTGAGCAAAAAACGCTTGCGGATTTGAGTGTCGCATATCTGATAGCCATAATGATTGCCTTTTGGAAGCGTGATTTAGACGCAGGTTGGTCCCTTATGATACTTGAAGAATGAAGAGATGGGGGCAAGAGGTTCTGGATGCTTTCGGTAGTAGTTGTTCTTGCCTCGCTGACTGAAAAAACTGTTATTTTCTTATAAGTTTCAGACAAAACATACTTCTTTTGTTGGATCCTTACCTCCTAGTGGAAAGTTTTGGAATGCACCGCTTATTTTCCATGTGCTAGAAAGACAGTAATGCGCTTATAGGTGAATCGATTAGCCGACATAGGTGTGGTGTTGTTTATCAGTTTTGGCTTTTCCATTAGGGCAAATGTAGTGGAAGGGCTATGTAGCCTTTGTATAGCGAGCCCTCAACAAATGTAGAGAGAATTTTGACACAATCACTTGATAATATAGTATATGTAGTTTCGAAATCCTGCGATGAAAGTTGCCAACACTAGGATATTTATTGTTTGGCTTATCTATTAATAACTTTGGATATATGCTTTGAATTCATTCTATGCATAAGTCTCACTCTGCTGGTTTAATTATATGGATCAGTATTCTACAAGTCACTATGTGCCCAAATTCTGAATGGTTTATTTATCAAACATTCATATTCACATTGAGAAGACGAGTACAATCTCTTGGTCTAACATTGTAAAATGAGTTTTTCTCAGGCAGCATGTTCCACTAGAGTGATTAGTGGTTGTTGCTGCATCCAAATTTATCTCTTTATAGCAATGGATTACATATTATCTCCATTTTCCGAGATAGCTTCTCCTGCCTAATCCATGCTTTTGATATGTATGTGATGATACCTTCTGGCTGCATGTTACTGAGTTCCTTTGATGTGTCTTCAAATAGTTTTTTTTTCCTTTCGAGTAACACCTTTTATTCAACGCATACGATTTGTGATTCAAGGGTTTGAAATTTATAAGGAATGTTTAATGAGGCCTTATCATTGTTGAATTAATAAAACTTTAAGAAATAGTTTTCAATGTTCAGTATTCAGTTCCAATAACTAATATTTTTCCCCTCGAGAATGATAAACAAATCTTACTATCCATTAATATGCATCTCAATGTGAAAACCATGAATTGCCAATCTTCGTAACAGTGGTCTTTTGTCACATTTATAATCTCAGTCGCTCAATCCAGTTCAGCTTCATCCTGTTTGGTGGAACTGCAATTAATTTATGAGCTTTTTTCAGTAGTAGTCTTTTCCATAGATAGTACATAATGTATGCCCCAAACCCTTTTCTTGTTTGGTTACAGATTATTGAACATTCTTTGTTATGTACTGCGCATCTTTTTGTGAAATCAAGTACCACAACAAAAGATTTTGAATGTTTTTAATAAGAGTAAATTTTAAAAAAGTCGTAGTTGTAGAAAACCCCAAATTTCTTGGCTAGTGGCACTGAATTTCAGGTTAGGGTCATAATTCATAAGGTTTCACAAAACGGTACCCTAATCAAGTTTGTCTGCATCCGACCAGGCCCATGGCATCCCATGGGTCCTTGACGGCTGGATCTGCATTAGAGCTGTCCTTCGTTTTAGATCAAATCAGCCCGGTGACCTCTATCCCGAAACTGGCAAACTGCAGTTTGGTTGAACAGAGGTTTTGTGAAACCTTATGTATATAAAGCCTGAGGTTAAGCATCAGTAGCGAAAAAAACCTAGGTTTTCGGCATTATGATCATAAAACAAGTGTTTTCTCTAAATTTTACTCGCAATAATCAATTCTCCATATTCTTTCTCCAAAATTCTTGTATTCTAGACTATGTCTAGAGTTAACATATTCGCGGTTCACCAGGTTCACAGTATACAAAAGTAACATTCATTAGGTGGCAGCCCTCTTCGGTACGTGAACCCAAGACGTGATTTGTAAACCTAATTGTTCTGGTTTGCTCCAATCCGATTCTGAATATTAAAGCATTGATTGGCAGTCTTTCATCTACTAGTATTTCATTGTTCTCTCAAACATTATCTTTGCTTCATGCCTTTCTTGAATATCATTGATTATTTCAGAATTCGATGTCACTAGTGCTACAAGAATTACCTCAACTTTTTTTGAGTTAATTTTATTAATTTCGTTTCTGGTCTCCTTTTTGGCAATCTGAAGACATTTATAGTTAGTTTAATTTTTTTTAAAAACTACCTTATATGGCTGTTTCTTTTTTAAAAAGAATAGTAGCTGTAAAGAGTTCACTTTTGCAATATATACCTGCCTACTGCAGAACCTAATTGGAAAGTGTAAACTTAATTGTTCTGAAATTGAGCAAATGATGTAACCTGGGGAAAAAAAACTTTAATTTATAAGGTCAAACATAGATGTTAGATTCCATCGTTCAGTTGGTTTGGCTCTTTGGAATTGGAAGATTTTGTGGATTGACAGGATCAGATTAGCTGATTTTGTTTCATTGTCACGTTTGTGCTGGATTTTATGTGATCGGAAATTACCATTTGAAAACAATTTGATCATCCTTCTCATTGGCATGTTTTCTTCTTGTTCTCAGGTTAACATTCCTCGTTGCGGAAGCTTGCCTTATAGGAGGATCAGTGAGGAATGCAACACACACCAAGTATTTAGGCTACTACATGAAGCATGATTTGGTCTCCTGTGCCGCGCTTCGCAAGGGAGTCTTTGCAGCTGCTGCTGCGATGATGGTCATCAACCTCTTGGCGTCCCTATTGTACTACTGGAGTTACTCGAAAGCCGCAACTGGCGGGTTCATGAAGCACCAAAATGAGGTTGGCGTGGGCATGACTGATTACGGTCTTGACAAGGGTGTTTCTGGGCCCTGAGTTGGCATCTTGTTGCTGTGTGTGTGCACTAGGGGTCATACCTACAATCTACTTATCTTTCAAGTGTCCTGTACCTGAAGCTCTGTTGTGGCTCGACACAGTGAATGATACCAGAATTGTACTTTAAATATGCTCTAATATGTGTGAAGTCGGTGGTAATGTTATTGTATAATTCATGAGTTTTCTGAAAAGTGTGGTAGCCTTAGCTGTCATTATGCTGTTGTGCACTACATAGCTTCTTCTTGAGGCCCAGAGCTCCTTGCATCACAATACAAGCATGCAGTTGTACATTGGGTGATAGTAACAGCAGAATGTAGACTGCTTCACTTTGAAGTTCTTCGATGTCATAGCATCATTCATGGTACTAATTTTTGCCTTAAGTCGACCACTTAAATAGCATCTGTTACACATACAAGACCGTATGCAGTGGATCTTTATTCGCCACTGAAAGATACTTCCGTCCTAAAGTCCGAAGCGTACATTACATGCTGACATTTACTCCACATGAATAGTACAAAAGCATTGATCTCAAATCATCTATGAGATAAGATGAATTTGTGAGATACTCACCACCAAGGCTAGGTGGATGAAGAGAAGGGTCGTCGTCGATCGCTCCAGATTGAGGTAAGGATGTGGGCACGATGGTCAGCACAACCAAACGAAGCAAGAGGAGGGTGCTCCAAGAACACATATTTTTCTTGAGGGTGCTCCAAGAACACTTATTTCTTCTGGTAGCCATCTCCCTCTCTATTCCACCACTACCAAGGCTATAGGGTGGCAGCCAATGGAGCCCCAACTCAAGCAATAGCATTGGAAGGTTTGAGATGAGATGAGCTCTCATCATCGTCCATATTGGGGATATTGTAGGGGCAATACTGACTGAAATTGAAATAGCAATAAATTAATTTTAAATGTTCACAATATAGTTCAATAGTTCAGAAATAGTCAGTAAATCTAGTAGTAACAAAGGTGACACAATAAAAGAAAATTGTCACATAACAGTTAATATATACTCAAGTCGGCTATAATATATACTCAAGTCGGCTATAATATATTAATTAATTTGTACCCTAGAACTTCGGAGGGATGCTGGATGGCGACCCCTAACAATGTCTACGGCTAGGGCATTTCCCCTAATAGCACCCTTCAGCCGCTGGCCCTGAGGTCCTGAGGGGTCAACGATGCAAAGGGAACTAGCTCCAGCCCAGCCTCAAAGCCAGGATATCACGAATAGCTTCCTGCCCTTGCTGAACCTCTCAGTGGTGTCTGCAAGTGACGGTGATGAGGCTTGATGAAGATGGGATCCGGAGCTCCGCGACAAGGCTGACAGCGAAGCCGAGGGGTGGCGAGGCTCGGCGGGGATGGTGTGTTCCGGGGTCCTGCAACGGTTTTTGAGGGAGAAGTCGACGAGGGAGCCGAGGGAGGCGCTGCGCAACTCCCTCTTTGGGTTGCCGCCGTGAGGCTTAGTGGAGGAGAGACCGTCCGAAGCTCAGCAGTGGCGTCTGTGCCCAGCAGCAATCGCCAGAGGCGCAGTAGACGTCAAAGCCGAAAGATGGCAAGGCTCGGTGGAGGCTGCACAGTTTCAAGCCTAGCGACGGTGATGGAGGCGAAGCCGATCAGGCTGAGGGAGGAAGTGAGCGACCCCCTCAGTGCTGGCCGTGGCAAGGCTCGACGAGACGGGGCCGTTCAGAGCTCCATGGCAGTTGCCAGAGACGTAGTCGATATCAGAGCTAAAGACATCGAGGTTGGATGGAGTCAACGTGCTCCGGAGCCTATGCTGAGGCCGGAGGCATAGTAGACGTCAAAGCCAAAGCCTATTGAGGTTGGATGGAGTCGACGTGCTCCGGAGTACGAAGGACGCAAAGGCTCGGTGAAGACTGAACGGTCCAGAGGCCTGGTGACAGGGAGGGAGGCGGAGTCGATGTCACACCCTGATTTTCAGATTTCTCAATTTTCTAAAATTTTCCAAGATTAGAATATTGATTAAATAATTAGAATAGGGAAAAAAAAAATCCTATTTTCTAAATTCAAATTAAAATTTGAATAAGGTTATTATTTGTTTGAATGCATTCATGCTGATAAATAGGTATTTAGATTTTATTTTGAGCTGTTGATTTTCTCTAGATTTTATTTGAGCTTCTTTGGAGTTTATTTGAATTCTTTTTACTTATTTAAAATTTCAAAAGTTCTAAAATATTTTCATAAGTTCAAAATATTTTATTCAGCTTTTAAAATATTTTCAAAAGCTTGTCAAAATTTCCTAGAATTTTTAGGCTTTATTTGGAATTTTATTTGCTTTTCTTCTTTTCTAGAATTCCCAAATCAAAAGAAATCCTAAATCTCAGCCCACCTTCCCTCTCTCAGTTCGACTCAGCTCAACTCAGCCTACTCCCTCCCCTTTCCCCTTTCAGCCTAGCCGAGCTGGCCTGTTCTCCGTCTCCTTTCCTCTCCCCGCCTAGACCTGACCGCTCTGGCCCGTTTTTGCACACGCCCACCAGCCCACTTGCTGTTGCTTCAGCCCGCACAAAAGGCACTCCCGCCCATGCTATTTTCGCCGTGCACCGCCGCTAGGTGAGCCCGCACCCTTCATCGTCCCCGACCCTGACTCTCATCGTCGTGTCCAAGTCTGACAACACTGCTGCTCTGGAGCCCCGAGCATCCCTGAGACCTCTCCATTGGCCTATATATATATTCCCTGCCACCCCTCGATCTTTTCCATCAAGCAAACTCGTAGAATCCCGAGAAAAGTCGCCAGACCATGAGCCGCCATTGCCATTGCTGCCGCCTTTGGCCGAGCTCACCGCCGCGACGCTCCAGTGTCGCTCAGTCGCACCCAAACTACCCAGAAAACCCGCTGGCCCTCCCTGAATCTTGTGCCACCCTCGCCTTCGCCTCTTGGCTGCTGGAGCTGCCTCTCCGTCGAGATCCAGAGCTCCCTTGCTGCCTCCGTTGTCACCAACCTCCTTCACGAGCTCCCTCGCAGCCTCCGTCATCACCAACCTCCTTCACGAGCCGCGCCGCCCTCGGTAACTACCCAATCGGACTCGTTGTATTCCCCTTATTGTGTTCCACCGTTCGCCGTCGTATTCCGAAGCCGGCGACGAGGTCTGCGCTAATCTCCAGTGAGATCGCCGCTATGATCCCCTCGGCTTCGTCGTGTTTTCCCCTCCGTCTGCCTAACTGTCCCTGAGCCGTTAGATCTAAAGTGTGCGGTCCTGATTAGATTAAGGAACACCCCTTCATCCACCAGTACCGTGTTGACACGTGTCCCTCTTTATTCTCAAAGCAAACCGGCCACATCATCTGCCACCTCAGCACCATGTCATCTGTTTTGCTGACATGTCAGCCCAATCATCGCTTAGTCAGCAGCCTAGTCAGCCCTTGCGCAGTAAAAATATGTTCTACTACAAAAACAATTCTAGAAAAAGGTCCTTTTATAGAAAAACCCATGGATCTTTAAATAGTCATAACTTCTTCGTTTCAGCTCCGATTTGAGTGATTCTTGCGCTCAAATTTTTCTAAAAATATGATCTATCCAATCATGCCAGTTTTAGGTGCCAAATCTCATATCTTTATAGTAGTTTTCCCTTGCTAACATCTAGATCTCTACAACCTTATCCTTCCCCATAAAAATTTCAGTCAAATTCTGTTCTCCTGGTCCAGCCCAATCAAAGGTTCCAGTCTCTCGTTCTATTTCTGTTGTTTTTTCAATTTGGAGTTTGTTTGGTGTTTATCTGATGTTGTTTTTGTTTGTCGATAGAGTTCACGATTAGTCCACACGTTTTGGATATTTGAGGGATTTCAAGACCAAGATTTCGACAACACTAAGTAGCATTGGGTAAAAGACAAATGTCCTTGATCATCTTGACCTATATTTTAACTGTTTTGTTTTAAAAAATTGCATGCAATGTCTGTCAACTTGATGAGTAGTCACCTATATTAGGGTTTAGTCACCTATATTAGGGTTTAACTAGTTCTTGCTTTACATTCCTTGAAGCCTAAATGGTAGTTGATATGAGTCTCTTGGGTAGAATTGCTTAGTCATGCTTTTAGGATATTGGGGAAGTGTCATATACATGTTTAGTGGACATATGCAATGGTGATGATGAACTTATTTTAGTAACATGGAACCTAGGACTTGGGCATGAAGTTGGTTTGATAATGGTGGTTCATGTGGTGGGCTTGTGGATATGTTCCAAGAAAAGGTGTTAGATTTTGTTGGTTATTTCCTTGTTGGATAGTCTTTTCCCAAATGTCATATATAAGGACCAGTTCGCGGAGCGACAACCCAAGAAATACCATACCAAACACGAGATCGATATGGGTAAGGCTTAGCATATCAGTTAGACACCTAGCTGGCATTCATTGGAGTACCAGGACCTAATTGATGG
The DNA here is from genome assembly GCF_958298935.1 of Phragmites australis. Taxonomy (NCBI): domain Eukaryota; kingdom Viridiplantae; phylum Streptophyta; class Magnoliopsida; order Poales; family Poaceae; genus Phragmites; species Phragmites australis. The sequence continues at coordinate 10,859,768 of NC_084936.1, read as the reverse complement.
GCCATGCTTCCTAGTGATTCTCCTGGCGATACACCAATGGCTTGTGTTAAGTGTCTTGCAAACATGACAACATTGATATCACGACTCATGGCTAAAAGTTGGACAACCTCTGTAGAATGTAAAACTATTATAACTATCGTGCCCGTGGTTATAGGAGGCTTGGCTCCTTACATGATTGGTTGGTTATGGGTATGGTTTGGTGTTGGTTAGTTGGTTATGGTTTGCACAGTGGTTGTTCTCGGATAATAATGGTTTAAGTCATATGTGCATAATCACTTAATAACTGCTTAAAGCTTTTCAATCACATTATTGTTTTTTTACTCGTATTTGTGCAAATATGTCTTGTATTAACCTACTTTTATCATTATTTTCTTTCCCCTACTTCCTGAGTACTCCATGTGCTCACCCCTGCTATCTCCTCAATACAAATATTGCTCAGTGGAAGACTTTTAAGACGATGACCTGGAGTACTAGGAGTGTGTTCCCCACTTGGTGCCTGTAGAGTTGCTGTGCTCATCGATGCTTTTGTTCCGCTGCTGTCATTTAGATGCTGTTTGGTTAGTAGAGCTGTTTAGGTGAAGTCTTTTTGTAAGAGTTAAATGGTTGTAAGTTAAAGTATTACTTTTGTTACTTCACCTATGATGTTCTTTTGTGTGTTAAACTTCCTGGGCACACATAAGCCGCACTTGATTTTGTCCGTTAAAACTAAGTGTGACAGTCGATGACCCGGCTGAGAGAGTGAGTACACGACCTCCTCGGCGCCGACTGCGGTGATGCTTGATGAAGGCAGAGTGAACCGAAGCCCTGCGGTGGTCCAAGCATGCTTTCTAATAATAAGCCTTTTCTGCTACCTGAACCATCTTGGTGGAGATCACGCGTGGGGGCGAGATATTCTCCTCTTCTTCTGAGTGCAAGTACTTGATGATGTGAGGTAACGGCAGCACATCTGCTGGGGTAATGCGCCAGTTCTCCTCGGGTCCTGCGCCAACTTTCCTTGCATATGCCAAAAGGGGGGCTCGAGCATTATGCGGCGAGACGTGTATGCAAAAAAACTAGGGTGTTGCCATAGGATGTCGCCACATGTGCGTGGTTTGACTGGGTTGTGGCCCCCCCGGAGTAGTAAGTGGAGAGGCCACGAAATGGAACCCACGGTAGCTCGGTTTCCTTCCCTAGGTGCACGTTAATGACTGGCTAGGCTATATAAGCTGATGTTACCCATCTAGCCCTCCATTGTTGTGTGAGGGAGTGATTCTCTTTAGTTGATTTATGACATCCTCTTCCTCCTTATCATTAAAGATGTCAATAATTTCACCGGCGCAAGATCTGGCTATCGTAGTGTGACCAGGGGTGGGCGATCCCAAGGGCCTGCTTGCGGGGTTAGAGCCAACGACCATGATGCTTCTGTCATTGCAGAGGGGATTGCCTCCTGCCTCTCCACCCCGATCTCCAGCGAGAGCAGTTGCTCCTGTCGAGATCATCGATATCTCTGATGATGAGGAGGAGATTGACTAGGATCTCCTAGAGAAGGAGATCGATGAGGAGAAGGCGGAAGAGGAGGAGAAGGCGGAAGAGGAGGAGAAGGCGAAAGAGAAGGAGAAAGAGGCGGCAAGGTGGAGAAGGAGGAGGCCAAGGAAGAGGGAGAGAAGTTCGAGGAGGAGTCATCTCACTCTTCTTCGTCCTCTAACAGCTCAGGGTCTGGCTACTACATCAGTCTCCATGGTGGTAGGCTGCGCATGAAGCGCCTGCGCCACTTTTAGGATCTTACAGTTGCCATCTCCCTCCCCATCTTTTTTTCTTTTGGTGCTTTTTCTTCCTGAGTGGTCCAATCAGTAGGAACTTGGAGAGGCATGTAAGGGTCTTTTGGATGTGAATTTATCAATATAGTTATATCCTCAGATTTGCTTCCTATTCTCTGATTATTTGCCTATGCGTAGCGATTTTTTCTTTGATTGAAACGTCTAGCAATCCTCTGAGCAGATTGGTGTCCTCATGAATCCTTGATAGCCTCTGAGTAGTAAGGTTTTCACGGTTAGCTACACAAGCTCCCCAAGAAGGACTCACCAATTCATCTTTATTTCTTCCTTTGAGTGGGTTTAACTGGAAAGAGTATCTTTCCAAATCCTCTGGCTTGGGGAAGCTTTCCTTCGGGATAGACAGACATGTCGCCAAACATGTTTTTGCTCATACCTAAGCTCCAAAGCCTACCCTTTCCTGCCCCCTCGCATGATGTGGTTGTTAATGGCAGATGGTGCGACTATAGGTATGCTTTAGTGTCTTAGGGGCGACTAGAGCGACGAAGCCTCCCATAGGTTTAGACCTCAGCAGTGTTGTCATAGGACAGGGCTTGATGGGGGTGAGGTAGACTGAAGCCCAGAGGCAATGGCCAGAGGCGAAGTTGAGGGCGAGGCTCCTCAACCCTCAGCCATAGTGAGGCTCCATGGAGGTAGGTCCATCTGAAGCCCCGTGATGGTGGCCGAAGATGTAGTCGATGGTCGGAGCCGAGGTAGATAGTCTATGACCCCCTCAGCCCTTAACCACAGTGAGGCTTTGGAGGTAAGGCCATCTGGAACCTCGCGGTTGTGGCCTAAGGTGGAGCCAAGGGCTAGGTCGAGGGAGGCAGTCTGCGACCCCCTCAGCCCTTAACCGCGATGAGGTTCCAGAGGTAGGGCCATCCGGAACCTCATGGTGGTGGCCAGAGGCTGAGCCGAGGGCGAGGGTAAGGGAGGCAGTTCGCGACCCCTTCAACCCTTAGCCACGGCAAGGTTCTGGAGGTAGGGCTATCCGAAACCATGCGGTGGTGGCCGAAATTTCCTTCTATCGCTACATCCTTGCTCAAGATTGTGGTTAATTATTGCTTGTGTATTATGTGCTTGCGTGTCATAATGATTAATGATGCAAGTGGGACCACGAGGCGACATGGCTATCACAAGGCAATGGATCAATGCCATGGTGCGATTCAGGGTGCGTTGTATATGAGATGGCGCATATATCGTGATGAATATGGCATGATGAACCATGCATTGCCGGAGGGTTTTGTTGTGCATTATGAGGTACTATTCAACCCAAGATATAACTTAAGCTAAGTTTTGTACTTTACTGTTATCAGCGAATAACTAATTGCAGCATAAGCAAAGATTAGGTTGAACGGCTATTCTTAGCACATGAAAAACTAAGGTATAATTTAAGTTTTAATGTTTACTATTGCTACTTAGTAGTTATTTGTAAGAGAAACTATCAACAGCTAGGGTTGTTTGTGACATACCATACTAGTTGAGCAGAGACCTAGTTCGAGGAATGCTATTTACTATTAATACCTAGTAACCAGTTGTAATAGAGACTATCAACAGCTAGGTTGTTTGTGATATACCATACTAGTTGAGAAAAGATCTAGTTCAAGGTATGGCATTTATTGATGAGGACATCACTCTTTTGGATACACACACACCGAGTATTCCTCCAACAATAGGTCCATTGACACGAGCTTGTGCACGTCAACTAAATCATGAGGTGAGCTCGTTCCTTAGTGTTCCTTTATATTTTGATAAGGATGGGATGCTACTGAATAATTGTGATGTATTGTTACTTAGGAACACGGGAGAAGAACAGCAAGGGCACCCAAGCCAAGGTGGAGGTCCAATCAAATTCGAGTCCGTTTTGGAGTCCAGGACCAGTCTGCACTAAAATCATCGCCCAGCACGCATACAGACTCCGTTTTAGACGTTCTACACATGGTTGGAAAGATAAGGAGATACGCTTTCCAACGGGACTAGTCCCATATCCAAATTCTTTCTGAGTCAACAGGAATTGTCAAAACAAGTGGATATCCAGAATCTGTCAGGGTGCTGCGCCACCATATTTTGGGCCGTTGGGCCGGTAACGTGTTGGAGTCCATTAGGGACGCGTCCAGGGGTCCTTGGCTGACCCTACTCTTTTATATACAGTAGCCACTGCCCTAATTAGGGTTGGGTTTTGCTTAGATATTGATCTACACACAGTTGTGAGATTTTCGCTCTTGTTCTGGACCGACTAGGCCGCCGCAAGTGTTTGTGGAACCCCGACTTCGAGTGCTTGAATTCAATTCGTAATATTTCAGATTGTATCTTCTATGTTCTTGCTTGTATTCTCGGTACGCTTGCAGGGATTGAGCCTTCTTGGCAAGGTCAACCGCGCGACACGGTTGATAACCAACGGAGCTGTGGTGTAGTGATTGCAAGGGAGACGATCTGTTCGGGTCGAAGCCTTTGGATCATCAACGTCGAGTTCTCCACCCACCGACTTATCGCTACCTATCGGAAGATCAGGCCAACATTACCCACCATTTATCATATGAAATATTGCCAGCTAGGTAAGATATTACTAGGTGGTCATAGACGGGCGTACCTTTGCCAAAATGAGGCCTCAACAGCAAGGTCGAAGGCTAGGAAACCTCCGCAGCCTCGAGGTGGTGGACGGGTTAGCTCATCCGGCCTGGGTTGTCTGCCAAAAAGGTTTGGGCCATGTGGGCATCTGGAGCACCCGGAGCCCTACTGCCAGAGCCTGGCACCCCTTTGCCATGACCAACCTCACTAGTAACGAACCCAGCATGGGAGGCACGCTAGGGCTCCAATTGCCTCGAATGTTCAGGCGGGGCCCCCTACGGTAGAGACCTATCGGGCCGCACTATGGCCAAAGCTATTGTGTGACATAGTCCTCATTGCTGGGGTATTGCACTGTTGGTGGTAGAGTCGGAGGCGGTAGATGGGCCGAGGGGGGCTCGGTGAGGCCTAGTGACCCACCTGGCGGCCCGCTATAGATTTACGACCCCTGGGTCACCTGTCATTGGATCTTTCCCCCGCTAAACGCCTCGCCTGCCTCCCGAGGTAGTCCTCCCAGAAGGTTATGATGGTCCGACAACCTTCTATATTGTGGCCGTGTCTGGTCCTGTGCAAGATGCACTAGTATCCTTCTTCTAGGTTCTGGCTTGGGGGCGTTGCCACTCGGAGAAAGAGCTGAAGTGCCCTCGCCTGTACCCCTTGGACCAGAATGGAGTTGGAGCCCCTCGAGCATGGTCGATTCCCTAGCGTTGAGGGCGTTGGCGAGATCTTTGTGCACCGGAGCCTGTGGCCTCCCTGGAGCCCCCTTTCACCAAAGGAGGCCGAGGAGGCTCCCAGGTGACCATGCTCTCAAAAGACACCGGCACAATGAAAATGCCCTAGTTGTCATCACTAGAGGTGTCTCGGGGCTGGGCCTAGGCATGAGTGACCCTAGGTTCAAGCGCTCGAACCATTGGAGGGTGGCTTGTACGACCTCGGCCTTGGCTGTAAACTCTTGGGGTGCGGCGAGGGCCTCATGTTCCACTATTGGAAACGCTCGAACCTAGGCCTGGGCTTCCATGCCAACCTGGGCCGGGGCTACCGTCGGGTCGGTAGTGACCAGAGGGTCACTGTTCTACCCTGCTGTGGAACTGGCGGGTGCATATAGTGTGCCTGGTCATGGCTACCATGCAGACTTTTGCATGGATGCGGTTGGGTTGGTGCTGATGCCGGGATGCCCGATCTTCCATAGGTAATATGATAAGTCAATTTGGGGGAGCTTCGACGTTGATGATCCAAAGGCTCCAGTCAGAAAAAAAAATCAAGAACCCTCGCAACCACTTCATCACTACCCGTGGTTATCAACTGTGCTAAGACGTGGTTGACCTCGCCAAGAAGGCTTTTCTGCCAGCAAATCGAGAACATAAGCAAGAATAGGTAGATACAATCTGATTATTGCTAATTACCAATGAAGTACTCGAGTTGGGGGTCAAAAAACCGATAAACGACGAACTATCTAAAACAGAATAATCTAATCTAAACTCGAGCCTAAACTATGATAGCTACTGTATATTTATAGAGGGACATGAGGAGGTCAACCTAGGGTTGTGCAGCCGTGAAAGAGGTGTACACAACCTGGACTCTGACCTCGACATGATTACAAGACACAATTAGGTCTTAAACGGTGGCGTATGACCTATTTGTTTGACTGTAACTAAACTATAAGGAATATTTTGTTAAGCTCATATCCATTGGAAATGGCTCATAGTAAGCTTTCTAGAATATTCAAGATCGTCTAAAACGGACTTCATATAAGAGAGTTATGCTCATTTTACTGGCGTGCTGTCCTAAGACTTGACCACGACCATGACCATGACTAGAGCTTAGCCTCGAGTCCGAGTAGACTTAGCCTTCGAGGGGTGACATACGGGTAAGGTTGTGGTGCTTCTCCCATGTTCCTAAGTAATAAAACATCATAAGAATTTAGTAGTAATCCATCCAAGGAAGCATAAATAACGAGAAACGAGTTCTCCTGGTGGTCCAATTGTTGTGTACGTGCTCTTGTAATTGGACTTTGTATGATTTAAGGATTATTGACGGTATTGATCATATCCGAAGGTGCCATAGGCTCATCATCCTCCCCCTCTTAAATTGGAAGAGTCTTCGACTCAAGCTCTTCTTCTCCTAAGTAGTAGGTCCAATTTGTATGCATTGTCATTAATTTTCTCAATTATCTTAAATGGTCAATCAGCTCTAGACATCAACTTTGATTTTCTTAGTTCTAGAAACCTATCTTTCCTCAAATGCAACCAAACTAAATCACCCGGTTCAAATTTTATTTCCTTCCTACCTTTACTTCTAGCAGTCCTATACTTTTCAGTCATGCTCTCTATATTCTTTTTAATTGTTTCATGCAACTTAAGTATAAATTCAGTACATTTCTTAGCTTCTAAATTAAGTCTTTCAAAAGTAGACAAAGATAGTAAATTGGTAGGAGCACAGGGATTAAATCCATACACTACTTAGAACGGACTTACCTTGGTAAGGGAGTGTACCAACCTATTGTAAGTAAATTCAATATGCGGTAAACACTCTTTCCACATCCTCAAATTTTTCTTTAGAACAACCCATAACATGGTCGATAATGTACGATTGACAACCTCTGTTTGACTGTTGGTCTAGGGATGACACGTAGTTAAAAACAGCAGCTTCGTCTCCAATTTATTTCAAAGTGATATCTAAAAGTGACTCAAAAACTTTGTGTCACGATCCAAGACAATAGTATTAGGCACTCCATGTAGTTATATGATTTCCCTAAAAAACAAATCAGGTATGTTTGTAGGATCATCGCTCTTACGACAAGGTATAAAATGTGCCATTTTAGAAAATCTATAAACAACTACAAATATGTTATCCCCTCCCTCATTGTCCTAGGCAGTCATAAAATAAAATCCATAGAAATATCCTCCCATGGTGCACTAGGAACATGAAGAGGCATATAAAGACCATGTTGATTTAAGAGAAACTTAGCTTTGTTGTAAGTGGTATAACATAAAACGTAGTGCTCAATGTCACATCTCATATTTGGTCAAAAGAAGTAGGCGGCCAGTACATCTTCAGTCTTTTTTACTCCAATATGTCATCAATCCTCCTCCATGTACCTCCTATAACAACAAAAGATGAACGGAGCTAGCTGGAATGCATAGCTTGTTAGCACGATAGAGCAATCCTTCATTTAGCACATATTTATTCCATATTTTTCCATCTTTACAATGTTTAATTACTTCTTTAAAGTCTAAATTAGTAGCATATAAGTCCTTAATAGTCTCTAAACCAAAAATCTTATGATCAAGTTAGATAACATGGTATAACGTCTAGAAAGTGCGTCATCAATCAAATTGTCCTTTACTTTCTTATTCTTTATGGCATATGGAAAATACTCAATAAATTCAACCCATTAGCATGTCGTTTATTCAATTTAGCTTGACTCCTAATATGTTTCAACGATTAATGATCAGAATGTACAACAAATTCTTTGGGCCATAGATAATGTTGCCAAGTTTCAAGCACACGAACTAAAGCATACAATTCTTTATCATAGGTAAAATAATTCAGACTTGGCTCACTTAATTTCTCAATAAAATAAGCAAGAAGATTACCTTCTTGAATTAACACACCTCCAATTCCAATCCCGCTAGCATCACACTCTAGCTCAAAGGTCTTATCAAAGTCAGGGAGTTGGAGTAAAGGAGCATAGGTAAGTTTCTTTTTCAACAACTTGAATGCTTTTTCTTATGCAGGTCCCCATTTGAAAATCACTCCTTTCTTCATCAATTCATTCAATAGGGCAACAATGGTGCTAAAATCTCGCACAAAGCGTCGATAAAACCCACAAGACCATGAAAGCTTCTCACTTGAGTAACAGTCTCAGGGGTTGCCTAGCTCTTTGTGGCTTCAATTTTTTTTGCTTCATCCACTTCTATTCCCTGTGGAGTAACAACATAGTCAAGAAAAGAGACTCGATCCGCACAAAAGATACACTTTTCGAGGTTACCGAACAAACATGCATCTCTCAAACATCACGTAGATGATCAAAGTGTGACTCATGTGACTTGCTATAAATCAAGATATCATCAAAGTATACCACCACAAATTCCAATGAAAGCATGTAAAACTTCGTTCATCAATCGCATGAAAGTACTAGGTGCATTAGTTAACTCAAAGGCATTACTAACCACTCATACAAGCTAAACTTAGTTTTGAACATAGTTTTTCATTCATCTCCAAGTTTCATTCTAATCTGGTTGTAACCACTTCACAAGGCAATTTTAGTGAAAATTATTGGACCACTCAACTCATCAAGCATGTCATCTAGCCTAGGAATAGGATGACTATATCTTAAAGTAATATTGTTGATGGCTCTACAATCAACACACATATGCCAACTACCGTCTGTCATAGGAACCAAAAGAATAGGAACAACACGGACTAAGGCTTTCTCATACGTACCCGTGGTCCAAAAGTTCTTAGACTTGTCGCTGAATTTCCTTAGTCCCTTCCGGGTTGATCCTTTATGCACGGTTTGGCAAAGTTGCTCCAGAAATCAAATCAAATTGATGTTCTATTCCTCGAATTGCTGGTAATCTTGGGGGTTCTTGAGCTGGAAAAATATCCATAAACTTCTGCAAAAGGTTGGCAATAGCAGGAGGCAAAGAGCTAGATACATCATCGAGTGAAACTAAAGCATCTTTGCATATTAAAGCATAGTATGGCAGCTCATTGTCATAAATTTCAGCAAGATCAGATTTTATAGCAAGTATAACACACCCTTTCAATTTAATTCCATTGGACTTAGAAGTTTTTGTCACGTTCTCCTTTTTGGGTGGAAAAATTTGTTTCGCTACTTGCTAATTTTCAGATTCATACTTATGCTCTTTTCTCTTATTTTCAGCTATCTCTTTTTCACATTTTACAATTTCAGCAGGGGTTAAAGGTAGAAAGGTTATTTTCTTTCTTTATACATAAGGATGTACTTATTACTTCTACCATGATGTGTTGCATCTATATCAAACTCCCATGATGGACCTAGCAAAAGAGAGCATACTTGCATGGGTACTACATCAAAATCATTACAATCATAGTATGAACTAATAGAAAAATACACCCTAGCCGTTTGCATTACCTTCATCTTACCGCTATTGTTGAACTATTGAATATGGTAAGGGTGAGGATGGGTTCTTGTCGGCAATGTAAGCTTCTCGATCAAATCTAAACTTACCAAATTGTTGCAGCACCCTCCATCAATAAAGACGCGAATATGGTAATCCTTGACTACGAGGAACATTGAAAAAGATTGTGGCATTGTAGCTATTCCGCTTGCTCCATTTGAGTGCTTAACACTCGTTGCACAATGAGGTTCCTATAATTATCCATGGCAGCAATACTGAATTCTTCCTCGTAGTTGATATCTGTCTCGTGTCTGTTCTCTTCGCCTGCAAGGTTAGCTACAAGAGCATATTCATCCTCAACATCACTAGCACTTACATATCTACCATCCTCTGCTTGATGATTTGGCAATCCTTCATGACATAGCCCATTATCTAACACCAGTGACAAATAATCCCAGTCGTATGACCAGTCGAAGCAATCAAAGAAGAGCTCTTTAGTCGTACAACTGTTCTGATTGAGAGAAGGTGTAGCTTAGAAAAATAGTATTTAGTAGGAAGGAATAGCATTAATTGAAATTAGATTAACAAAACTGAATAAGAGTCCACGACACTCGTCACAGTTGTTGGCCCGAACACGTTTCTAGAACTAGCTCAAGCAAGCTGAAAACTATAACAGACATAAGCACAGTGGATTATTGGGTATCGATCGTATTTGAAGGAACCATGGGATCATTAGGTCCTTTGGTGGTCTTTGGTGGTGTCCTACATCTCTTGGTACTTCTATGTCCTTCCTCACGGATGTTGCCAGCTATTGGTGAAGGAGATGTCTTCCACGAACAAGGCGCGACCAGAGCTCACTCACAAGAAAGGCTCAAACTTAGAGAAGAAGTGGAGAGAAAGAAAAACCCAATGTGCTGATCCTAGAAGATCTATCCCTAGCCTGATGGCCACGGGTCCGTATTTAAAGTGCCATTCCAGGTGTAAGTGTACAAGTATACTCTTACAGGAATAGTGATACAAGCTATCACTATGCAACAGGGACCTAGAGTCAGCCGAATCACCTGCCTCAGGCCCATGTAAACTACTTTTAACCTTACCCTGAAGATATTATCTAACTGTGACAAGATACAGTGGCAACAAGTGGTGGTAAAGCTTGGACGATCGCCTATTGTAGTGCCTCACTATCCTACATGTCTCCCTACTCTTCCTAGCGGAGGCCAGCTACCTCCCCCATGCTCCGAGAGGTATTGGCTTGAGGAGGACCAGGGCCTCTTGAGCCTCTGGTCTCTGCAGAGTGTGCGGAGCCCTAGGCTTCAGAGGGATGCTGGATGGCGACCCTCTAACAGTGTCTGCGGCTGGGGCATTTCCCAAATAGAGTCAAATCGTGGTCTAGGGTTGCTAGGAAAAGTGAAAGAAAAGAGCCTAGAAATTATCCAAAACAAGCAAAACATCTGATTCTTGGTAAAATGAGCCATAATTATAAACGAAATATCCATTAATGATGTGATCTTATGTCTTTCTTATAGAAGATTTAAATCGGAGGAAACAACCCAACCGAATCTCTCTGATCTTATAACTTTCTTATAGATTATTCAAATAAAAGGAAACAAACCCAACCGATCTAATTATGGTCCCATTCAAGGATATTTGGATTTGTATTCATATTTGTATTAAAAATATAGATAGAAATGTAAAAGTTTACTTTTCGATTCATATCCGATTTGTTTCCATCCCTAAATACATAGCGATGAGCCAACAATTTTGTGCGGCAGCACACAAGTGGGCGATTTTGTAGGGGCAATACTGACTGAAATTGAAATAACAATAAATTAATTTTAAATGTTCATAATATAGTTCAGTAGTTCAGAAGTAATCAGTAAACCTAGTAGTAGCAAAGGTGATACAATAAAAGAAATTTTTGTTACATCACAGTTAATATATACTCAAGTCGGCTATAATATATTAATTAATTTGTAATTACTTCGAATGCAATCTGTTTAATTAAAATGAAACACTCAAGAACAAAAATATTGCAATAGTACGGAAAAAGATGCTCCACCCCAGAAAAAAAGAAACTAACAGTTTTGAAAATATATAATGATGACGCATGCGTGCACACGCATCACACTCACACACCTGTGAGTACATCCCAATCATGCGTACAAATAAAACCTCTGAATAAACTAGTGTGTGTAAATCATGGCACTGAGATTTAAGCACTGGAGTGGATTCGTATCCTCGTGCTTCCATCACCGCACCAAGAATGTAAGTTGCAACCCAAGCGAACATTTAACTGACACATGATGCTAATATTTATATATAGTTCCACTGGATGCCCCGATGAACTGATTACTACTTGTGCACTCGATATGATATCTTAAATTAAGATGTAAGCAATATATATAACTCATGTCCTCTTTGATTTCTATCTCAACAATATATTAATGTTTTACTATTCAGAGCAAAAAGTGATAGATAAATAACATGAGTGATTTCACATTTAGTAGAAAATGATATGTGTATTTTGCAATATACGAATGACACCGTGTTTCATGGACCATAATTTGGAACATAGTAAGAATATGAAACTTATCCTATATGTATTTAAGCAGTTATCGGAGTTGAAAATAAACTTCCACAAAAATGAGTTGTTCTGTTATAGAGAGGCAAAGGAATGCAAACACCAATCACTGCTACAGAAGGTGGCTTCACTACCGGCTCTAAAGTGACCTTCACAATCGGTTTTGGAACCAACAGTGGGCAACGGATAGTGATAGGTAGTGCAGGTGTTATCACTGTCAGCTGAAACCTTCAGCAGACACTGATAGTCGGTTATCACTATCGGCTGAAGGCTGAAGGCTTCCACCGGTAGTGATAGTTGGTCTCTGATTCAACGTTTATGGGGCTGAAAAAAGTAAAAAATAATGTTTTTTGCAACCACCCGCCATCGACCAATCACTGCTCACTCGCTTTTTTTTTCGCGCAAGTTCCAGGACTCGAAATCACAACCTCGATCAGAAGCTCCGCACGTGCGACCTCTCTAACCATGTCACCTCTCATTCGTTCTTGAGTATAATAGCAAAATCAATTATTTTGACCTCTTCTGATCGAACGTTTGCTTGGCTATTTGGACATGTAAATAATCTTAACTGAAAAAGTTATCAACTACAAAGTTGTAGATCTCGTCGAGTTCTACAATATTCATATAAAGTTTATCTCTATCTGACTCCATATGAAAAAGTTTGTATCCAATTCGTGCAGTGTTCAGTAAAACAGCAATAACTTTGCATACGGAGTCCGATTTTGATGTTCGACCTCTACTTTTGAAGATAGCAAGGAGGCGCATCCAAAAAAATATAAGTCTTTAGTCATATACCTTTCTTGACCCAAAAAAGTCTTAAAAGACCCTCAACAGGACCTATGAAGTTTTTTGTCAAAAATTGATCTTCTCCAATTTGCTGAAAACTTTTGGAGATATAGTGTTACATCTGAAAGTTAGTGCTGCCTAAATGTTTTATGAATCTGAGTTACAAACTCACGATAAAATATTTGAATTTGCAGATTTTAACTTTTTGACCCTAGGTTTTACACTAGATCTAGCAAATAGTTTGAGGTCAAGCGTGTGATTTTCTTTGACAACCTTTAGATGTTTATTTATATCTATATTGCTTGAAATAAAAAAGTGATCAACTACAATGTTACAGACTTCATCGAGTTTTCCTTATCCAAGTTAGTATGAAAAAGCTATGAACTTTTTAAGATAAGCTATCAACGATCATGGTAGTCGACTGAAATTTTGTTATAATTATTTCGGTATTTAAATGACCTCAAATTAAAAAGGTTTCAACTACAAAGTTGTAGATATTGTCGAGAGCTACAATTTTCATATTATGTTTGTTGCCATCGAAGTTCGTATGAAAAAAATATGAATTTTTTAAGATAAGTTATTATCCATTATCACTGCCGGTTCATAACCCGAACAATCAGTGATACTTGACGATGTCAGTTCATGGCTAGAGTTAGCAGTGATTATCATATTTCACTGCCAGTTGGTTCCCTCAACCAGTAGAGATTCTACAGCAAGGCATCACTGCCGGCTCAAGAATTTGGCCGGCAGTGATGCCCTTCATCAGTGCTGGTTCATAAGCCACATTGGCTTATTCTTCTCGCTCGACTTATGAACGGCAGTGATGCCACATCACTGCTAGCCCATTATGTACCAGTAGTGATGGGTCAGCATATTAGGCCATTTTTGTAGTAGTGAATATACAAATTTATTTGAGTGCAATACCAAACCTTATCCTTTTAAATACCTTGGAATTCCAATGTACAAGCAAAAATTTAGAAATAGTGATTGGAAGGGTTGAAGAAAGGTTTGAACAAAAGTTGAGCAGTTCGAAAGGGAAGATGATGTTAGTTGGATGCCGATAAGTGCTTCTAAATTCGATCCTCAGCAGCCTCCCTATTTTCATTATGTCTTTCTTCAAGATCCCATGTGGAGTCCCAAAAAGATTGGATTACCTATGATCTAGGTTCTTCTGGCAAGGGGATAACCATAAGAAAAAATATAGGCTAGCATGTTGGAATATTCTTTGCCAACCCAGAGACCAAGAGAATATCGTAATTACCAACCTTTCGGTCAAAAATATCTACCTCCTAAGCAAATGACTCTTTAAGCTGCTTAATGAGGATGTGGTTTGGCAACAATTTCTCAGGAATAAATATCTTGGCTCCAAAGCTCTCACTCAAGTTGATGGACAACCAATAGATTCACACTTCTGGTCTTATCTATGAAGATTCAAAATAACTTCATCAAATGGGAGTCTTTTCAAGTACAGAATGGGAGAGAAACTCGGTTCTGGAATGGTATTTGGCTAGGAAAAATGTGCACTAAGCCAAAAATTTCCTTGCTGTATAAGATGGTGAGACATAAATAAGCCACAATCGCATAAGTTATGAGAAATATACCTTTTAATTTATCCTTCTGTCGACTGATCATAGGGAACAAGATAAATGAATGGCAACAATTAACGTTGCAACTTGTTCAAATTCAACTCTCTAATGATAGAGACTTTTACAAAGGGGAACTACATCAAAAGGGACATTTTACAGTCCAATCGATGTACAGACAAATGGTAAGACACTAGAGGCTTCACCAAAGCAATTTACACATAGAAGATGCAAAGCCTCGAATGACTCAAGATAACTCACCGGAAGGTCCGGTGATGGATTTGAGTATATACCAGAGAATCTGGTGTTCAGAAGAAGTTTGAGTGGAGTTCCAACGGTTAGTATCCACTGATATACACACTGGATAGTCCAGTGTTTGTACTAGTGTGGTCATCGGATCATCCGGTGTTCACAGTAAAGTTGAGCTGTTGGAGCAACGGTTAGTCCACAAGTTTGAGGCTATAAATACCCCTTCACTTAGTCATTTGAAGGAGTGGCATGCTGTTGGAGTCCAAAGGATCCCATATACACTTCAGAAGACATCCAAGCTACCAAAATGCTTAAAGTGTTCATCAAAGGTAATTTAGCACACCATTAGAGAGTGATTAGTGCTATTAGACCTAGAGAGAAGTGTTTCTAGGTGCTGCAACCTAGAGAGTGGATCAAGGAGTGATCCAATCGTGTACCAAGAGGTACGCTGGTGCCTTGGAGTTTTTGTGACTTGCTGGCAACCTGTTGACCCTCTGACTTGGTGTGGAGCTGCAGCAAGACACGTGTACGGGGACGCGGAGGCCCTTTCCTTGGTGGCTCAAGCTCCAAAGTGATCACGGTGGCAAGGGACTGGAAGAGAGACTTATGCTGAGGCCTTACCTTGGTGGCTTATCCGGGTTGAGACCTTGTCTTTGTGACTTGGTGGCTCAATAGCCGTGACCGGGTGCCAATTGGGAGCATATCCTTGGTGGAGCTCCAATGTGGACTAGGAGTGATATTCATACGATCGATATCATAAGATAAAAATCTCTCGTTCCAAGTTTGTCTCTCTACTTTATTTATGTTTTCGCATTTACATACTTGCAATTTACCTTGCTAGAGTATGTTGAAATCCTCTTGAGCGGTAGAGTCCACACACTAGATAAGCCTAGAGCATATTTAGATAGAAATTTAGATAGGTTTATCTTGTGAAGTTTTTTTGGGAGCCAAATAGATTATAAGTGCCCTAATTCACCCCACTCTTGGGATGTCACCGATCCTCACAATTTGTATCAGAGTTGGGGCTCACACCTTTCATAAGGACACGCTATTCAAGTAGCATTTGAGACCCCATCTCATTTTGATCGGTTAGACTTCACCGCCTAGTGAGTTGTGACATCTAGGGTTAGGATGGATTCCCATAGTGCTCTACTTTTCGATAGCACAAATTTTTCTCAGTGAAAAATTCTAATGACTTGGTTTTTGCAAGCCTAAGGGTTAGATGTCTGGAGAGTCACAGAGGAAGGGATGAGGCAACGCATTATCAACAAGGAGAGACAAAGAGTATCCTTTTATCATCTATATGTTCTGATGCATTTAATTGTATTTATTCTCTCACCAATGCACATGATTTTGAACTGGTCTTACTGAAATACACAAAAGATGTGCGGGATGAGAAATATCATGTGCTTGTTATTAATCTCAATGGCATCAAGCAACTACCCCATGAAAGTGCTAATGACATGTACTCACGTTTCAATATTCTTGTCAATGAGATCAATGGGTTAGGTTGGATGCCAATTGAAGATGATCAATCTTCTTCCAAAGTACAAGTTCATAGTCTCTATGATCTATGACAATAATGACATCAGTGCTCAGCAAGATCACCGCCCATGAGATGACAATGAACATAGAGGTGGAAGCTCCTACCTCATCCAATGCCAAAAATATTGCCCTCATAAGCAAGCAAGCTCAATGCTCACATATGAAGGCAAAGATAAAGAGGAAAAAGCAAGAGTCAAGCTCAAGCGAAGATGATAGTGATTAAGATGAAGAGAGCAATGAAGAGGATGATCAAAACACATCAGGTGATGATGAAATTGACCCTAAGATGGCCAAGCTCTTCTCAAATATAGAGAAGAATATGAAGAGGATCAATGCCAAGATTGATCATGCCACCTCCATTGAAGATTTGGTGAACACAATTGATCATACCAAGAAGGAGAAGAAGACCAAGAACAAGAGGGAGACAAGAGGAAGAACCAAGGCATTCACAAGTTTAGGAAGATGGGTGAGCGACGATGAAGAGTCAAGCTCAAATGATGAAAGCTTCACCATCCTCCCCTCCAAGAAGAGCTCTTCCTCAAGGTCATCATCACGCAAGTCGACACACAAGCCATCTCACAAGTGCCTTATAGCCAAAGGTATGGATAGCGATGTAAGTGATAATGAATATGATAAGGATTCTTCCTCCTATGATGAACTCCTTCATTTGATCAATGAGCAACAAAGGGCCCTTAAGAAACAATCAAAAGAGCTTAAGAAATTCAATGCACTTAATGACATTCATGCAACCTTTGTTTCTAATTATGAACAATTATTGAGAAAATTCAATTTACTAAATAAGGAGCATGATGAGCTTAAGGCTAAATTTGAGTGCATTGAACCTCAACCTAAGACCCATTTGGAGCAATTTACCTCTCTATTTAATTTTAATCCTAAAGTAGATGCTTGCACTTTTGTGATAATTTAATTGATTTATCTAGCTCACCTATTTGCAATGAGATATGTGTTGAGAATGTTCTTGTAGAACCATCTAATGAACTTATTGCACAAGAAAATGATGAGCTCAAGTAAGAAGTCGAAAAGCTCAAGAAGGACTTGGCAAGATTAGAGGGTAAGAACATGTCTAACCTCTTCAAGATAACCATGCTACCATGGTGAAGAAGTTTACAGAGGGGTCCACCGTGACATGCTTCAAATGTCATCAAGAAGGCCACAAGTCCTTTCAATGCAAGCAAGTCAAGAAGGAGACTAAGAAGAAGAAAAAAAAATGAACCTCTTCAATAAGACCTCCACCATCTACACCAAGCCCAACTACAAGGTCAAGACCAAGAGTAACCACTACAAGCACAAAAAGAAGGAAAATAGCAAGGTGGTTGCACACATGATTGGGAGAAAGGATCGGAGATGGAACCAACCTATTTGGGTGCCCAAGAAAATTATCACTAATATGAAGGGACCCCAATCGGTTTGGGTTCCAAAGAAGACTTAAAGCCCAAAATGACCATGGGGATTTGGAGGCTTGGCTTACAAAATAAAGGGAAGATTCAAGCAAAGAAGCTAAGTATACGAGATGGACGCATTGATGAAGATCATGATTATCACATATCCAAAATCCCCATCAAAAGTTAAAAGACATAAGTATAGCTAGATTCTTGTTCATGCATTTTGTCTTACTTCTAGATCATTTGCCTTGTCTAGGATTGCATATGTTTATTTCAATTTATTACAATGCCTAGTGTTGGTTTTCATATGGTAGGTTGCTTGTGTTTATCTCTAACCCATGAGCAACATACATGGTTTATTAGTTATAGGTTCCTTACATGGCACTGGTTTTATATTTATTATATGCCATGATCCAATCTATAGGATAAATCTTCATTGTTATCGATAACAAGTGCATATACTTCATAAGTATTCAACACTTGTATGCACACATTTGGGTGGAGTATATCCTATAGATTGTGATTTTGAGACTAACATGTGTTGCAAGTTATATCTTTTGTAGTCTTATAGAGCAATCTACAAATTCCCGGAGGTAGCTTAAAGGCTTCAATTGGTATCGTTGTCAAATTATTTTGTTCATTTAAGCTACCTCCATGTATAATATAGCTTAACTTCCTATATATTGTCTAGTTGTGCATATGTTTCTTTCTTATCATGTGTATGAACACATATAGAGGGAGTTTAGACTATATTATGCGAGTTTCATGAATTGTGATTTATATTATTTTCATTTCAACTGGTATCATTACAATTGGTATCATTTTTATTGGATCACTATTTGTGAAGCTCTCTCACATGTGCTCTAATATTTTTTCCTTGAGTTCAACATGTGCTTATAACCTTTTTGGGAGATTGTTGACAAATGGTGAGAATTTTGACTACCAAAGCAAGATGAACGATGTGTGAGAGATTATAGCAACAAGTAAGATGTCTAGGAATGTCAAAGTTGATAAAGGGGGAGAAGAAGAAGATGCTACAAACAACACAAGACACCTAGATTGACAAAAGAGAAGCTCTTGCATATGTCTATCAAGGGAGATAGTGGCAGTGGAGAAAGGGGGAGTCACAACAAAGGGGGACTATGTGGTAAGAACATGCATCCAAATAATGTGGTAAGACTTTGTGCTCTTTTATGATCTTGTCAACTGATATCATTTATTGTTTGCCACTTGTTTTGGTTGTGTTGTCATCAATCACCAAAAAGGGGGGGATTATAGCGAAAATGACCCTATTAGGCTATGATTGTGATTTTGGTGATTAATGATAACATAGTCAATGAGACTAACATATTTGTCAAAAATATATGTTATTAGGTTTCATGGATGCAATACATGAAGAAGTCATCACAGTCGAGACAAAATTTGGTTGAATTGGAGAAGTCCCAGGAGATTTGTTCTCACCAAATAGTTCGGTGTACCGAAGGCTATAATCACCAGAGTATTCTCAACAGAGGAGAAAGAAGGCACCAGATAGTCCGATGTTAAGACCCATGTACTCACTGGAGTGTTTTTGCTCAGAAGGCAAAATGGAATAACTCACCAGATGGTCCGGTGATGAAGAGATGCACACCGAAAGCTTCACTAGAGCAATTTACACAGAGAAGATGCAAATGCTCGGATGGCTCAAGATAACTCACCAGAAGGTCCGATGATAAATTTGAGTATACACCAGAGAATCTGGTGTTCAGAAGAAGTTTGAGTGGAGTTCCAACGGCTAGTATCCACTGATGTACATACCGGATGGTCCAGTGCTTGTACTATTGTAGTCACCGGATCATCCGGTGTTCATAGTAAAGTTGAGTCGTTGGAGTAACGGCTAGTCCACGAGTTTGAGGCTATAATCACTCCGTTATTGAGGGAGTGACATGCTGCTAGAGTCTAGAGAATCCCATATACACTTGAGAAGATATCCAAGCCACTAAAGTGCTTAAAGTGTTCATCTAAGGCAATTTAGCACATCATTAGATAGCGATTAGTGCTATTAGACCTAGAAAGAAGTGTTACTAGGTGCTGCAACATAGAGAGTGGATCAAGGAGTGATCTAACCGTGTACCAAGAGGTACACCGGCGCCTTGGAGTCTTTGTGACTCGCTGATAACTTGTTGACCCTCCGACTTGGTGTGGAGTGGCGGCAAGACACGTGTACGGGGACGCGGAGACCCTTGCCTTAGTGGCTCAAGCTCCGAAGTGATCACGGTGACAAGGGACCGGGAAAGATACTTATGGTGAGGCTTGCCTTGGTGACTCATCCAGGTTGAGACATTATCTCTGTGACTTGGTGGGTCAATAGCCGTGACCAGATGCCGACCAGGAGCATATCCTTGGTGGAACTCTAATGTGGACTAGGAGTGACATTCATGCGATTGATACCATAGGATAAAAATCTCTTATGCCAAGTTTGTCTCTCTACCTTATTTACATTTTCGCATTTGCATATTTGCAATTTACCTTGCTAGAGTATGTTGCAATCCTCTTGAGTGGTAGAGTAGACATATTACATAAACCTAGAGCACATTTAGATAAAAATTAAGATAGATCTATCTTGTGAAGTTTTTTCTTGTGCCGAATAGATTCTAAGTATCCTAATTCACCTCTTCTATTAGGACGTTATCAATCTAAAAAAAGTGGCTTTGGCAACTCAAGCTCCAGTTAAATATAAAAAAATTCTTATGGTATATAGAACTTGGGGTTATTTTGATCAAAGATAAACTAGCCAAAAGAAACTAGAAGAGCAGTCTCAAATGCTCCTTTTATAATCATAATAAAAATATCCAACACATTTTCTTTGAATATTCCTTAGGTAAGACAATCTGGCATATAGTCAGAATAGCCTTAGGAATTGAGAAACCGAGGAACATCTCACGTATGGTGGGTACTTGGTTACGGGATATAGGAGCCAAGAGAAAGTGAAGAATCTTAGTTGGGATAGCCGCAATTTTTTGACTATTTGGTTTTATGGTAATAATATAGTGTTTCATAAAAAAAAAATGTCTTTTATGCAGCTAGTTTTTAGAGGTACTTACTGGCTAAGATTCTAGAGACTGCTACACAGGAAGGACCAAATGAAAGACTTTCCGAAGGCATGTCATGCTTTGGAGGTGGTGTGAAAGACTTTCCGAAGGCATGTCATGCTTTGGAGGTAGTGGCAATGGAGCTCTTCGCTAAGCACGGGTGACCACGTAGCTTCTTGACATTTTAATTCTTTTTATCTTGCTTTCTCTCCGTGTGATATTGAACATATATGTTAATCAACTATGGGATATACGCATCTCATGATAAAAAAGCCGGACTCTTTTACCCATTTTTTAACAAAGTACCAATCATATCATAAGCTTTACGTTCGGCCAGTACTCAAGCTGAAAATTACAAGTGCTCTTGCAACATCGTGGTCTACTTTAGACATATCTTTTAAAACTTTATTCAAATCCAAAATTCTAAATTTTCTTGGCTAGATTTTGTTTTTCATTTTTGGCAATTCATGAGTGGTTTTTTCCACACATATTTTGGGTTACCGAGGAGAAACACACGTTGTGGTGGTTCACCATTGTGCTGGCGCATTCCACGACCCAAAACGTCTTTCACTTGTGAGAATTCTGGCACCACTCCAACAAATTTACCCCCAAAGGAAAGAAGTTGAACATCTGGAAAATCAATTATTGATCCCCTCGCAACTCTAGAGGATCTTGTCAGCTAATATGTGCTCACTTGGGTTGTACATTTCTTTTTTTGTTTTATGGCCCTATTGAATTCTACTAATTGATATCCATTTTTTGGCAGCATCAATGGAAAACATTTGCTTTAAAAATTGTGGAAAACAAAAAAAAAACAAATAGAGATTAGTTCCTCCGAGTAGGAAACATTGAGAATATGAATAATGTTGGAGCAAGAGTTCGTCTTGCTTCAGCAAGTACGACGAGAGTTTCTTCTAATGAGGAGACTCAAGCTTGAAAATAAAGTTTGAGAGTAAGGACCACCACGAATATATTGATCGTAAAGATATGGACTGTGCTATGTGGAGTATCACATGAAAACTTTGTGATTATGCTCCTCCGTGCTGTGTTGAGCGTGTCCTCTTTTTTCCCTTCTCTTCCAGGTGACCACGACCCCCTATTTATAAGGCAGTACATAGCTTAGTGTACAAGTATCACGATATACAAATATCTAGGACCTGGCCGAATTACTAGACCTTATCCTGGATAACTACCTTTTACCCTACATAGAAGATAAATATCCACCGTGCTAACTATATTAGTGCTTGCCCCCTGAGGGGTGAGCCGGCTGCCAATTACGACCCAGCGCCGCTCTGCCGGGGGTGTCAGGACGACTTGCATCGTGTTGGGGTGTCAGGATAAGCACCACATGCACCGGTATTTATCACCCGTCACCTCGCGTCAGGTAGGCGACAAAGAGGGGGGGGGTGTCCTTTCTTCCCCGATATTATCTTCGGAGGTAGGTCGCGCCTATAGGCTTCTGAAGGCCGCATGGGCACTGGAGGTGCAGCCCGAAGGGGTCCGCAGCCCCTTTGGATAAGGTCTCCTGTTGAGTTTGGAGGCCGAACGCTCCGGGGGTTTTTGGAAGGCCATGTATGAGCTAGAGAGGTAGTCTGAAGGGACTTGCAGCCTTCGGGGATGGGGCCTCCTGCCGAGTCTGGAGGCCGAAGGCTCTGGAGGGACCTTTGATAGCGACTGCCAACTATTATCCTCAGGTTGGTCTATTTTCCCCAACAGTACCCCCTCATGCTCTGGCCTCGACGTTTGGAGGGGTGAGAGTATGTAGAGGAAAACCAAATCGAGCCTGGGTTTGTAACAAGAATGCCCGAAGCCATTCCCTGTCTTTGAGGAGTTTTTTGGCAGGAATTGCGGGCGTTGATGGTGAAGCTCAATGCTGACGGTGCATTGGTGATGGCGGCACACCCTGGGGTTATGCTGAGGTCGGAGGTGCAGCCGGCGTCGAAGTCAGAGTGGAAGACTGAGGACGTCCAGCAGAGGAGGTACGTTCCAAAGCCTGTTAGAGTTGGAGTATATGGTATCGAGACTCGGGGCCAGAGAGGCGTTGGTGGAGGTGTTGCACTCTAGGGTCCATGCCGAGGTCGATTTAGATTCTTTGGACTGTTTTGGTGATGGGTCTTCCCGTTATTTGAGTTTGTTAGTGTGGGGGATCACGTGTGGGATCAGGGAATCCCCACATTTGACCATTTGAGGATGGTAGGATGGATGTTTCACTGGCGCGTTTCTGACTAGATAATGCGTGGGTTCGTCTAGGGTCTTGTATCCACACCTATGGCAGGCGCCGAAAGGGGTCTAGGTCATTAATGTGAAGGGACATTCGTGTGAGAAAACGACGCATTGCCGTGGGATGTTGCCATGTGTCGGTGGGATGACCGGGATATGGCCACGGGCCTCCAGAGATTAATGAGGGACGCCATGGAGCGACATTGAGTTGGTTCCGCTTCTCTTCCTGGGTGGACATGGCTGCTAGGCCCGGGTATAAAGCGGGGGTCATCCGGCTAGATGTATCACCGCCTCATGAGTGAACACTTAACTTGTCTTTGAATATGGCATCGTCTTCCTCCTCATCCTCTTTGGAAACATTGATGATCTCGACTGCATCTACTGGGGCTGGCCGTTTTGGCCACTAGTGGTGGCGCAGGTGGCCGTCCGGCTTTCGTCCCTGCGAGGCGGACAGTTGCATGTTGCCCCTGTCCAACCCCCGGTTCGGGAGACCATGCCTGTCGAGATCATCGATATTTTTGATGACGATGCGGGGATTGACTGGGATCTCCTGCGGAGGGAGAGTGATGAGGAGGAGCGGACTTTGGTGGCGAGGGCTGGGAAGAAGCGGGAGGAGGGCCCAACGGTGGCTCCTTCGGTTTCTTCCTCATCTTCTGACAGCTCGGGGGTCGGCTACTGCATCAGCTTCCGTTGTGGTAGGATGCGGATGAGGTGTATACGCCGCTCCATGCATGGCCCCTTCCGGGATCCGTAGGAGGCGAAGATGGCCTTTGGTGGTGCTTTGCGGATAGCCCTGTTCTGCCGTTCGACTATGGCCCTACCACATGTCATAGTTGTGTTTTGCCACCTTGCACTCTTTCTCCCCCTGGTTTGCTCTCTTGAGGTTTGCCTCCTCTGCAGCGGCCTTTATACTGTTTGCTTCTTTGTACGCATCCTCCAGATGCATGATTTGTTTAATAATATAATTTAGACCCTTGGGGTCGATTGTATCTCTTTTTGGGCCGAAGTGTGTGGGGGTCCTTCGAGCAGGGGACCGCGTGTCTGTGTGCCTTCGTGCTTTCGAGCCGCTTTTCTTCATCCCCTTCGTAGACGATGGCTAGTTTTTTGGATGACCGACGTGCCGAGCCTTCGCATAGATCATCGCCGGTTTCGTTCCTTCTAGGGGATAGGTGGACTTAGGAATCTGGCGGTAGTAGATACGCAGGGTAACTAAGGAGGTCCAAGTGAAGCGGTGGCGACCTCGTTGTTTTTGGTTACCACGTGCTCCTTAGGCTCGGTGCTGGTAGGACCTTCTTCCAAATTTATTCCAGATTTTTGACCCAGCAAAGCCCATCTGGAACCTTGGGAGACAAGGTCCGGAGGTGGTCTTTGACCCTTTTAGCCGTTGCCCGGCTCCGGAGGTAATTCGCCCAGGGCCTGCAGACGACGTGTTGGAGGCGAAGCTGAAGGCCAGATGAGAGAGGTGATCCTCGATCCCTTCGTCCCTTAGCCGCGGCTCGACTCTGAAGGTAATCCACCCGGAGTCTGGCGACGGCATGTCGGAGGTGAAGCCGAAGGCCAGACGGGAGAGGTGGTCCTAGACCCCCTTGGCCCTTAGCCGCGGCCTAGCTCTGGAGGTAATCTGCCTGGAGCCTTGCGATGGCATGTGGGGGGCGAAACCGAAGGCCAGACGGGAGAGGTGGTCCTCGATCCCCTCGGCCCTTAGCCACGGCCTGGCTCTAGAGGTAATCTGCTCGGAGCCTGGCGACGGCATGTCAGAGGCGAAGCCTAAGGCCAGACGGGAGAGGTGGTCCTCGACCCCCTTGGCCCTTAGTTGCGGCCCAGCTGTGGAGGTAATCTGCTCGGAGCCTGGGATGGCATGTCGGAGGTGAAGCCAAAGGCTAGATGGGACAGGTGGTCCTGGACCCCCTCGGCCCTTAGCCGCTGCCTGGCTCCGGGGGTAATCTGCCTGGAGCCTAGCGATGGTGTGTTGGAGGTGAAGCTGAAGGCTAGACGGGAGAGGTGGTCCTCGACCCCCTCGGCCCTTAGCCGTTGCCCATCTCCTGCAACAACCAGCTGGGGATACATACTATTTCCCGTGCCACGCAAAGTACGCTTTTACTTATTGTTAGCATGACCTGCATAAACAACGTATGAACCATGTCTTTAGATGAGACTACAGGGTAGTGACTTTACCTGTTACCATACGTGTCTGAGTCATGCGGGCCATACCTCTTCCGTCTGTTGGCTGTGCCTGTTGGGGGCTAGTGGGCTTCTCATCCCTCCGGCATTTGCCTTCAAGATGCCGTGAGATTTTGTCCGATAGGTTTTTTGGAACCTCACCGTCTGGCGGAGGTTTTGTGAGACTATTTGGTGGAGGTTTTTGTAAGACGCTCCACCTCGCGAAGGTTTTAGGAAGTCTCTCCATTTTTGCCGGAGCTTTTGCAAGACTGTTTAGTGGAGGTTTTTGTAAGACACTCTGCCTTGCGGAGGTTTTCGGAAGTCTCTCCATTTTTGCCAGAGCTTTTGCAAGACTCTCTGCTTTTGTCGGAGGTTTGGTAGGACTCTCTGTCTTTGTTGGAGGTTTTGTAAAGGGCTCTCTATTTTTGCTGGAAGTTTTGTAAAGGGCTCTCCATTTTTGCTAGAGGTTTGGTAGGACTCTTCGCTTTTGTCGAAGGTTTGGTAGGATTCTCGGTTTTTGCCGGAGGTTTTGTAGGACTCTCCGCTTTTGTTGGAGGTTTAGTAGGACTCTCCGTTTTTGCCGGAGGTTGTGTAAAGGGCTCTTCGTTTTTTCCAGAGGTTTTGTAGGACTCTCCACTTTTGTCGGAGGTTTGGTAGGACTCTCCATTTTTGCTAGAGGTTTTGTATCCCCTTCGGCATGTATTAACTCCAAAGGCTCTACACACTATCGGGGCTATGCAATACGTTTCAGGAAACCTAGGCAGCCTTACCTTCCAGATGACCTAGGCATGCTACGCCCGCGGTGTGTAGGCTCGTCGTGTTCCCGAGGAAACACACCAGGTGCACCGCAACACTGTCCACCAATGGTGTGCCCTGGCGCATGGCATTTATACAACCGAAGCTATGCAATGTCTTCCAGGAAAACTAGGCTTGATGCCCTCGCGATGATCTAGGCACGCTGCGCTTGCGGTATATAAGCATGTCATGCAACAAGGATTCCTTGCGACAACATTCCTCAGAGCACCGCATCCTCACATCAATATAATCCCTTGATATGTGGCGTCCACACTATCGAGGCTGTGCAATGGCTTCTAGGACACCTTGGCATAATGTGCCCTCTGGGTGACCTAGGCATGATGTGCTGCTGCAGGTGTGTGGGCTCCACTGCCTACCAGGGCAAAGCCTACCCTCCGGGAAATCTTTTCAGGTGACTTTAGGTTTAGGCAAGCAATGCCTACAGGTGGGTGGGCGTGTCACACTTCCCGAAGAAATCTGTCGGGGGCGCCACAACTACATTACCAAGGAAGTCCCTTGATAACTGGCATCTACACACTATCGAGGCTATACAACGCCTTCCAGGAAATCTAGGCTTGATGCCTTCACGGTGACCTAGGCCTGTTGTGCCCACGGTGTGCAGGCATGTCGTGCAACAAGGATTCCTTATGACAGCATTCCTCAGAGCACCGCATCACTGCCCCGGGGACATCCCCCTAGGTGTGGCTTGGACAATGCTGAGGCTATGCAATGCCTTCCAAGATACCCTAGCAAAATCTGCCCTCTGGGTGACCTAGGCATGCGGCACAACTGCAGGCATGGATTTTGCATGGTTACGTTACTAGTTAAGTTTTGCAGTCTACTGTTGGTAGTTAGCAGCTAATTGCAGTATAAGATATAGCTACGTCGGATGACTACTCATAACTCATGTCAAAGGAAGATGTAACTTAAGTTCTACTGCTTATTGCTAAACATGGACATAATCTAGATCTACCATCCTACCTAATGGCTATATGTTGTAAAAGCTTCTAGCTGTAAGGTTGGAGGCCTCCAACATATTTTTTATTGTACTGTACGAAAGATAGACCAACTGGGTAAACTATCTGTAGGTAACAGTGGGCGTACCTTTGCCAGAGTAAAGCCTTTATTATGAGGCTTGAAGGCTTCGAGGCCTACGACTAGGCTGGGAGAGATGGTCCTCGATGCCCTTGGCCCTTAGCCGCTGCTCGGCTCCGAAGGTAATCCACTCGGAGCCTGGCGACGGGGTGCTTGACTCAGTCCTTGCTGCTAGGGTATTGCGCTATAGGTAGTAGAGTTGGTGGCGATGAAGCGGGATTGGAGGGCCAGGGATCTGCTCGGGAGTTTCCCCCAGGCTTCTGACCCTTGTGCCGTCCTTCGTCGGTTCCTTCTGTAGCCAGGTATACTGCTTGTCTTTCGAGGTACTCCTCCCGAAAGGTCGTGAGGGTCCGTCAGTCATTCGTGTTGTGACCGCGCCCTGATCCATGTAGGATGCACCCGTATGCCTCCGGAGGTACTGGAGCTTGTGGTCGACGTTAAGGTCATTGCCGGGGGCCACGTGCCCTGGAGCCTATAGTTTCCCCAGGGCCTCCTTTTCTTCGGGGAGACCATCAGGGTCGTCTGGCGAACCGGTTTTTGGAGCCGGAGTGGCTCCGACTGCACCTCCCCGGACGAGGTGGACTTGGGGTTCCCCGTGTGTGGTTGGCATCTCGAGGGCTGCATCGGAGGCGCAGTCGGTCGGGGTCTACGCAATCCGGGGCATTGCGCCTCTTTAGAACCTTCCTCTGCTGAGGGGCCCAAGGAGGATGCTGGGTGTATAGGTTCTCTGAAGGTGTAGGCTCGGCCGGGGCGTCCCAAGTGTTGTCGAAGGAGATACCCTGGGACCAAGTCCAGGTGGGGACATTCCGTGTTTCGACCGCCCAGAATCACTGGAAAGCGGCCTGCTTGGCTATGACCTCGGTCGCGACCTTTTCTGGTGCAGCGAGGTCTTTGCCACGTAGAGGCTGGAAGGGCTCCTTGCCATCTGGAGTTTCTGTACCGACCCAAGGTTCTAGGTTGGTCAAGGCTGGAGGAGTGCCATCCCATATGGCAGCGGGACTGGAGGGTATACATGATGCGCACGGCTGAGACGGCCACGCGTATGGTTGCATGGTTGTAACGGTGGATATGGTGGCTAGCGCGTAGGTGGTATTTCTGCTGGTTTCCTACCTCTCTTAGCACTTTTGTATTCGATTTCCCCACGGACGACACCAACTGTTGGAGCAAGAGTTTGTCTTGCCCCAGCAAGTACAACGAGAGTTTCTTCTAAGGAGGAGACTCAAGCTTAGAGATGAAGTTTGAGAGGAAGAACCACCACGAATGTATTGATCGTAAATGTATGGACTGGGCTAGCGGGAGTATCACAGGAAAACTTTGTGATTATGCTCCTCCGTGTTGTGTTGAGCGTGTCCACTTTTTTCCCTCCTCTTCAAGGTGACCACGACCCCCTATTTATAAGGCAGTACATAGCTTACTGTATAAGTTATCACGATGTACAAATATCCAGGACCTGGACGAATTACTGGGCCTTATCCTGGATAACTACCTTTTACCCTACATAGAAGATAAATATCTATAGTGGTAACTATATTGGTGCTTGCCTCCTGAGGGGTGAGCCAGCGCTACTCTGCCGTGGGTGTCAGGATGACTTGCATCGTGTTGAGGTGTCAGGATAAGCACCACTTGCACCGGCATTTATCACCCATCACCTCGCGTCAGGTCGGCAGCAGAGAGGGGGTGTCCTTTCTTCCCTGATATATTCTCCGGAGGCAGGTTGCACCTTTAGGTTTCGGAAGGCCGCTTGGCACCGGAGGGGCGGCCCAAAGGGGTCCGCAACCCCTAGGGATAAGGTCTCATTTTGAGTTCGGAGGCCGAAGGCTCCGGGGATACTTGCTGTAGCTCCAAGTCTTCGGAAGGCCACGTATGAGCCGGAGAGGTGATCCGAAGGGACTTGCAGCCTCCGAGGATAGGGCCTCCTGCCGAGTCTGGAGGCGGAATGCTCTAGAGGGATCTTTGATAGCGACCGCCAACTATTATCCTCAGGTTGATCTATTTTCCCCCAACAAATAACTTGTAAAATTAATAAGTATGGGAAATCATAATTTCTGACAATGAAATCAAGCCAAAAAAATGAAAAATGTGACATTTTCACATCTCACTAACTGGAACCAGATAAGAAATACCTCAATGTTTTAAATGACCTAAAACCCTCATATTGGCAGTGACAGTCACTAGGTCGTGGCCTTGGAAATAAACGTTTAGTGGCCCTGAATTTCAATGAAAGTGAAAGACAAAAAACAAAGCACTAATCATCCACACTTTATGACGATGTTATCCTATATGAGGAGAAAAATATTCATCGGTTAAGTCTGGAAGCAGTTCAGGATATGAAAGCACGCCGGGGCATAGCTGTTGTATACCCAGAATATATAAACTGGATTGAGTAGCAACATGTGTGGGGATGATAGTCCAGCTTGAGCTAGCATCTTGAATATGGTTTGATTTTTTTTAATAATGGAATAGAATTATCTCAGCCTCTGCATTATGGTTTGATGCAAATAGACCAAGTACATGCAGTATGAGAAAGGTATATCGAGCTAAATTTCCTAAGGCCAGTTCAAGGCCAACTCGTTTTTTCGGTCTTGACTTTGAGTCGTGCACTTTCAGGTAGCAGCCAAAAGATATGGGCCATTTCAATTTGTGCCTCCCTGCACCCACCCTGTACAGAAAAACACTCCACTAGAGACGACATGAATGAGACGGCATGTAAAACTGTTTCATGGTAAAAGCACTGAGAACCTTTGAGCTCCGAGCACGAAGGGAATCTCCGGTGCAGAGAGAGAGAGAGAGCATGTAAAAATTTCTCTCCAGTGCAGCCATGTAGGCATCTCTTTATAGATGCTTATATATTTGCATGTTCTATTAATTAGTGGTAGTTATAATTACAAAAATCTCTTAAGGCTTATCAAACATTGCCCGCTTCAATCAAGGAGTCAAACCGTGGTCAAGGGTTGCTAGGAAAAGAAAAAGAAAAGAACCTAGAAATTATCCAAAACAAGCAAAACATCTGACTCTTGGTAAAATGAGCCCTAATTATAAAGGAAATATTAGCTGTTAATGATATGATCTTATGTCTCTCTTATAGAAGATTTAAATAGGAGGAAACTACCCAACTGAATCTCTCTGATCTTATCTCTTTCTTATAGATGATTCAAATAAAAGGAAACAAACCCAACCGATCTGATTATGGTCGCACTCAAGGATATTTGAATTTGAATTCATATTTATATTAAAAATCTATACTTTTATAAAATAGATGAATTATGGCAGATTCGAACAATCTCCATCATATATCTTACACGATCAAATAGTCCACAATTAAAGTTGGTTCCTCCGTGTCCTCTCTCCTATAATATAGAAAGTCACAATCAATTAGCCGATTAACAATCAACCTACTCCCTACATGTTGTCCTTTATCGCGTTCCTTGGTTTCAGCATACTCTCTTTCCTTCTGTCACTCTTTTTTCAAAACTTAAATCAAGATAAATGATCATCACATAATGAAAGGACAAAGTCAATCAACGGTGTATTTTTTTTCTCTCTTTCAAAACTACGACAAGATCTTCAACGATTGTGTTCTATTTCCTTCTCTTAGTCTATTTTCAAAATCCGACCACAGTCTCCGATCCCTACTACCGCTTACACAGATCGACAGGCAACAACCTCAACTCCAGTCACACGCCAATCACCTTCGCAGATGGGCGTTGGCTACCTCCACTTATCAGATTGCATCCACCTCATCAACGCCGGCCACCTCCATTGATCGATGATGACTATATCCTCAACACCATCTTTCTCCCGCATTGCATGTCCACTGGATCCAATCAGCCTAAAAAATTTGTTTCAAAGTAATGGGAGAAAAACCAAACAAGATATGAGCAGTACTCCTCATCTTATTTTATTACACTCATGCTTCGATTCACAATCTAGACTATCATCTAAACCAAGTGAAATGCTCCGTGGCCACTCTCTGTAGGCGTTCATATATCGTAGTAACCAGTCCACGATACTCCTGCGATGTAGCACCGATCGCGAATGGAATCAATGTGTATATGTAAAAATAACCTGAAGAGGAGAAAAAGATTGTTTCTTGTTAAAGATGATATCATTCCTGCATAGCCATATGAACCAGCACAAAGTAGCCGCCATTGCCAGTATTGTGACCCTCAAATTTTTACTTAGACCATAATGCCAATTTCCAAATATATTCGAAACACTTCGTGGTTGGTAAAAATATTTTGTTATGCTATATTATTTTATTTTTTTGATTGCTATATCATAGATTGATTTCACATGTGTAAAATATATGTGTGGTTGCTAGTGCATACGAATTTATGCATGTTTTCCATATTGTTGTACTTTTCAATTATCGCATTCCAAATGGGAACTACAGCACCCAACTAACACCTACACGGAACCTCCCCCCCCCCCCAACCTTGATTACCATGGTTGATTAAAGTTAGAAGATAACAACATACTGTAAGTTGAATTCCTTTAAGTGTAAAAGAAAATTATAATGTTAAAATTTGTGTTAGTTTAAAAGTTAAAAAATCATACTTTTAGCATTTTCTTATCTATACCTATACTCTTATATAATTTATCAGCCATGGTTGATCTGAACGATTGTTATCCACTCGAGTTGATCAAACGATCACCGTATAAAGTTGGATACTTTTTCTTCCAAAAATACATTTAATCTCTCATTATTTACTTTACATATCTAGACGTCCAATATACATTCTAAAAATAAATTCAATTTTTTATTATTTGCTTTTTATATTTTCTCAGATTACTATATACTGAATTAGTTTCATGTATATAACACATATACAGTTACCAGTATGGATAGAAATGTGAAAAGTTTACTATTTAATTCTGTTTCCACCCTACATGCACGGCGACGAGCCGATGATTTTGTGCGGCGGCACACAAGCGAGCGATGCGCGATGCGGCTAGGCAACGCGCAGCAAAAGCAAGGCAGAGGCACTGGGCACGCAACGAGCCAGTGCAACAAGAGAATTAAGTTTGAGAAATTATTCTTTCTATATATAAATAACTAGGATTGCAATAACTTGGTTCAGGACTTACAGTTCGTTATGAGAGAAACTCTTAGTCACCTCTGGACTAACAAAGAAACATGAACGTAGCAAGTTGAAGATATTTTTTCCTAGAACGTAGAAAAGCTACAATCTTATAACCTAGACATTACGATGCTAAGGAACTTGGAGCGATTGGTTAACAAGAATACGTGAACAATAGGATGGACCAAAAATTCGATTATAAGAATCTACCATATGTTTGGTATATTTAGGATATTCATCTCAATTCTTGGCAAGTTATTTAGCATAAATTTTAGTAGATAACTTGACAAATTCACGCTTAAAGTTACTTTATCTTTTAAAGATGAACAAAGTTTGTAAGGTTACAAAGGTAAAACACTGAACAAAGAAATATGTCTTTAGGTAGATGATCACAAGCACAGACAATTAGTTATTCAAAAGTATACAAGCATAAAATTGATAAAATCAGCTTTATGATTGTCTCTTAGGCTTATCGTCAACAACACGTGCATGATGATCCCGATACTTATTATGAGGTGTAAACGCACAAGCGGTGATCGGTGGCCGCCGCGCCGGCACACAAACACGGCCACATGAACAGAGGTAGCAGCTCGCGTGACCGGACTACAGCATATGCTATTAACAGAGAAGGTGAATTAAACCATTGGATGTTTTTATGATTTAGGAAGCGGGACGCCATCTTCTTTTGCAAATTTTTTGTTGGATGACATCATCTCTCATATTAATACTAATTAAGTGATGGTGAGTGATGAGGTGGTTATGGATCAACTCATTTCATTCCTCAAACCAAACAAATAGATTAAGTTCGAATCTAAGGTCAAATGATCCATCACTATCCTATTCCTCAAACCAAACACCCTGCAGGCGAAGTAGTCGGTTACACAAACATTGCCTGGTGCTTCAATACCCATAAAAACCTTCTGCTTTTGCTGTGCTTTATTTGATTAAATAAGAGATATAATTGGTTATGGCGCCTAAAACTTAATTAAAGACCAGTATAAGACTGATGATTATTTGTCACATCAAAAGATTTGTAGATTCTGGATGATATAAGAACATGTATTTATCCCTATCTTATCTGTATTATTATTCACTAGTGCATGCGTAATTAGTCTGGTAGACGATGGACCTTCTAGGCAGTCCCGCTCTGTGCGGCTAAGATTTCAGCCAGTCATGCATCTATTGAACCGTAGCGATCGCACACCCACTGACAGGCTCCAGGATATCGACATGGTTTACACGGAGTTCCAACATCGAAATGAGAAGGACGGAAATGATTTACCAAATGACCTGTCACGCCACCTGCAGCGACGATATATTGCCAGTGGTTAGAGGTGACCACACAAGAAACATCAGGGACCAGTTCATTAACTGATATTGCTGCTGGCATATTATTTCGGCACATGATCTGCCAGCATAAGGCACATAGTGACGGGCCATCTGCGTCAAGATTCACAAAACCATTTGGTGTCCGAAAGCCGGTCCCCGGTGGCAACCGAAAATATGCGATTATCGTGAAAACCGGTCAAAATTCAGCAAGAATTTGGGAAAATTCATCTCCACAAATTTGTAAATTGGGGATAAATCCGAACCGAATCGGACCACCGGTAACCGAGTGAATTGCACCGACAATCGAGCGAATTCACCGATTTACCAACCGGCTTTTTCACATTTTCCTCACTGACCGCATTTCTTGGTAACCGATCAAATTTCCTGATTTACCGAGCAAATTTCTCGAATTTCAGCAAAGTTCAACCAAAAAAAACCAAAAAATAGCTAAACCTTGTAAAATCAATAACTAATTCATCTGAGCTTCAAATCAAGTGAAACAAATTTTGTTGGTTTCCTTGTAACATGATATACATGATAAAAGTACTAACACTCATAAAGAAGTTTAATATTTTCTGCAAGAAAATATTTTTGCTAAACCTAGTTAAATGTATAGTTAACTCTTTGCTAATCCAAAAATCATAAACAATTTTGTTAGTCTTCTTACATGATCCTATGTCTTTTAAAAATACATGAACTCATGAAATAGTTATTGCACCATGCAGAATTGTGTAAATGTGTTGCAACTAGATTAATTCATAACTAACATATCACACCTCCAAAATTAGTGAAACCATTTTTATTAATTTACTTATACTATGATTTATGTAGGAAAAATAATGGGAGACATAAAAAAGTTAATTACAATACTGTTTCTTAATATATTTACTTTATGCTTGTGAACATTGTAAAAATCATGGAGAAATTAATAAAACTCTAAATGAAGTGAAACCAATTTTAAAGATCATATTAAGATACTAGTGAAACCAATTTTAAAGATCATCTTAAGATACTCCCCACACAATAAAATTTTTTGTTTGCATGTTAATATTTTTCTTAAAATGAGTTAATAAATAAGCTGCACGCTTCAACTTTTTTCTTTTTTTTTTCAAATTTCCTCCCTATAAAATATGATGCAAATGACATTATTTTTAAATATTTTTTCACAGAACATCTTAGAATTGTCTCTAGTTTTTAATATTTTTATTTTTTAAATTTTTTGAATTCAAATTCGAAAACCGGTCGACTTGTGAATTTGGTGTGGACCGGTAAGGACGGTTATCGCGGTTATCGAACGGTAACCAACAAATTTTTGAACCTTGATCTGCATTAGAGGTGTGATGAAAATAACTTAATAGAAGCTCGATCATTAACGAAGAAGAGAATATATATAGTCGATGACTCCAAAGCCGGTTGCAACCTTTTGTGGATTCATAGATGATAATCTTGGCTTTTTCCAAATACCTACAGATGGAAAAATAGTCGTGAGCCATCCAAAGAAAGAGGCAGCTATCGCCCTGATTCGTATCAAGGAAGGTGTGGTTCTAGTCGAATTAATCAAGAAAGAACTGGCTTGACCCATCCCCGTAAAATAGACGTGGTTGGTCTCGGAACATGAAGATGGGTTCATTGTCCCGTTTCCATGCAAAGTGGAATTGAAAAGAATTGTGACAATCTGTGAGGTCAGAGCAGATAAAGGGGGAGAGGGTCATGTCTTTTCATGAGTGGGATCACAAGATAGAATCTCGCCAATATTTGCAAAAGGTGTGGGTTAATGTGTATGGGGTTCCGTTGAAGATTAGATGTTCCTTCCGCTATGGACTGTTGGAACCATTATTGGGGCTACCCAGAAAGTAGACATGAATTATACTAGGAGGACCGATGTGGTCCGTATACTGGTTGCTGTTCTAGATGCCAAAAGTATTTCCAATGCTACTGATAATGACAATGATGAAGAAGAAAATCCACTGAGGAAGGACGAAGACATGGAAGACAGTGTTTCTAAAAGGCCTAAGAATGAATCTACTAACGACAAAACTGCTCCAGGTGATGATACTTAGGGGGGAGATGATATGCAACAAGATCCTAGAATGAGGTCTCCATAGCTTTTACAGATGATCGTGTGTGTAGGGTATGATAGATGATGCAATCAACTCGGTTGTGGACAACCTCTTACTGGAGATTGAGGACAAAGTTATTGCTGAGGACTCTTTTGAGAATGAGAGGGTGGACGTTCCTGAGGAGGGTAAAGGTGAATTTTGAGGACACTATTGCTGCTTTGCGCTCTGATTTGCAGGTCCTGTAGTCTGCGCCGGCTTCTTTGGTGGGGCCTGCGGATGGGGTGCCTTCTGTAGATGTAGTTGTAGTTGTAGTTCACTAGTGATGGCCGATTGGGTGCAGTGTGAATCTATCGTGAAGGGTGGAAATGGTACACGGCTCTGATGGATGGTGCCGTGGCTGTTGAAACTCAAGCGCTGGTGGCTTCAGTGGACCTTACTCCACCACGTGTTCGTGCTCCCTCCATTGAGCACGCACGGGGGTGTTTCAGCCCCTTTGGCCAAATCGCCTCTATCCGGAGATGATCTACCAGCGGCGACTCCGGTGTCTGGGCCATCGGAGAGTGGCTCCACTGGAACTCCGGTGGATGGTTCCGTTGGGCCCCTGGACTGGGGCGCCGTCGCCACATCGCCACGTGTGGCCACGCGCGTCACGCCTCAAGCAGCACTGGACATCGTAAATCATTGTGGCACCAGACTTTCCGGTGCTTTCAGCCCCTGTGGCACCGGAATATCCGGTCCTCGACCAGCGGCTCTGGTTCAAGGTGCTTCCGTTGCGCCTATGGAATTGTGGACAGCACAATGCATTCATTGGATGCAACATGTGCAACTGCCGTGAACAAGTTTCAGGATTCAAGAATTGTTGCTACAGCAACTACCCAACAAGATGAGAAACTGAGCCTTCGTATGTTGCACTTACTATTCTGTGCCTAGTATCAAGGAGGACAAGAATGCTAGTGTGAAAGATGTGTTTGGAAACAGTAGTTGTAGCAGTTTGACAAAATTACCTAGGAAGGAAAAAATCATTGTTGTTCAGTTCGTTGTTATTTTTACCCTGTTATGCCAAGTCATGTAACCATTTGAGCAATACTATATTTCTGTAGAATGCAAACATCAATGTCTTTTTTGTTCGAATAAGTCCAGATTTCGAGTTCGGTTATATTATATTATTGCGTTCCATTGTTTCCGGATTTGAACAACTGCAATCTGAGTTTACACCGCTGATACATCCTAAGAGTAAGCCAAAATCGAACTGAAACGCCGAAGCCAGGAGGTGACTCTACCTCCAAATGGAACAAGGTGACCACAACCTCATACGCAGGCAACCAAACACGGCTCGTCGTACCCAGTAATGCAAAATCGTCCTTCAACACATCCAACCAAACACGCGCAACCAAAGGCTACCTCACCTCCAGCCAACCAACAAACACGAGGCAATTGCGTGCATGGAGCCAGGCTTGGGCTGGCCTAGTTAGGGAGCTGGCCACCAAACCAGTCACACCCATAGCTCCTTTACGCTTTCCTCCTCTGGCTTGGTCGTGACATGACCGTCGAATAAACTTGGCGATCATGAGGTCCGGCGGCCACTGCGCAAGCGATGGATCCACCCAGGATCAAAACACCAAACTGTGGATAGGGAATAAAGACAACGGGTTGGGAAGGGCGCAGGGCTTTCCATGCTACTGGGTTTTTGGGAAAGGAAAAACAAGATAGGCATTTTATTATGGGCCTTTGTATTGGGACCTAATAGTCAGAGTTGCATGGTTTATTTTGAGCTTGTGCACAAACTGGGCATTTGCGCCAACGATTCTCTTAGTGTGCAAAACCGACAACACCTGCAATTACAACAGAATAAAGCCCGACAATGCAGACCCGCGTTTTGCAGATCTTGTAGAAAATCGTATAGCAAAAAATCTACATAAGTGCCTACAAAATTCACTCCGCATATACGCTATTTGAAAACTCATGCATTGTCAATGGCACTTGATATTTGCATGACATTTTCAAGAGGAGTGATTGGAGTGGCATTACTAATTACCAGGGCAATTAGAAGGTATCTATCTTATGGACTTGTTTAGCTATCTAACAACGGATACAATAGCCTCAAATTAGTCATTCTTTTAGCCGTTGAATGAAAATCACACGAACTAGATCCACCTGGCATGATAGTCTCAACTCATGTTCAACCTCTTGGGCTATCCATTCTCGCCCGACACCACCTCCATTCTCCATCCAGGCACTGCTGTGCATCACCCCTTAGACGTTGGCAAGGTTTGTTAACCTCCCATCCCCCACTGCGGCAGCATTACCCCTCGGTCGTCGTTGCCTTCTTGACATTCAATTTCATTGACCTTGGTACTGCAATTCATAAATACTTTCTCTGTGCTGCTTTCTTCTGCATCTTCAGCAAGACACCCCTGCTTTGCCCTCCTCCATCTCTGGCGGCTTGCCCTGATGATTCCACAACCGCAACCCCGCCATGCTAACTCATCTCTGATGAGCCGTCATCTAGTTGCCCCTGCTGACCTCCCTCCACCGCCGATCCTTCACCACCATAGCTGGCAGTGCCCTGTTGTTTCGCCGCCCCACCCACCACCATAGCTGGGCTGGCCTACCTCCTTTTGGCTTTCCTCTTAAGCTCGGGAGCTCTCCACCCCAAACCCTAACCTCATGCGTTGCCTGCAAGGAAGTGACCGGAATTAAAGGCCTATGCTAAGGGATGCCGCTTTGATACCTCAGCGTGATGGAGGCTATTCTGACACCCCTAACAGTGCGACGCCGAGTCACAATAAGCGACCGGCTCACCCCCTTCAGGGGGTAGGCACCACGATAATTACCACGGTGGATATTTATCTCCCCGATAGGGTAGAAGGTAATTATTCGGGATAAGACTCGGTAATTTGGTTAGATACTGGATACTTGTACATTATGATAACTTGTACGCCAAGCTACGCATGGCCCTATAAATAGGAGGCCATGGTCCTCTGGGCAAGGACAACAAGGGGAGATTGGGCAAGACAGCAAAAAAAGATACAAAGGTGAAAACACACCAAGTCACGCTGTGATACTCCTCCTAGAGTGATACATTTTTCTACCATCAATACATTTGTGGTGTTCCTTCCTCTTAAACTTTGACTCCAAGCTTGAGTCTCCTCCTTAGAAGAAACTCTCACCGTACTTGCTGGTGCAAGACAAACTCTTGCTCCAACAAATATGTTGTTGCCACTAGCTGTTGTTCTTAGATTTTGTGGATGATTGCTACCTTGAGGGATTTTAGGTTAGATTTCAAGAGCGTGCCACTTTTGTGTGACAACACTAGTGCCATCGTCTTAGCCTATAACCCTGTTCAACACTTCAGAACCAAACACATAGATGCGAAATTTCACTTCTTGTGAGACCACGATGAGAAGGGAGATATTGGCATGCGATACATAGATACCCAACACCATTTTTCCAACATCTTTACCAAGCCTCTAAATGCAACTAGATTTGCCTATTTGAGGGGAGAGCTTGGAGTGTGTCATCCCTATAGCATTGTGCGATGGGGAGTTGCAACTCTACATACTCTATCTTACTTTTGTTGCATTTGCATTGCATCTCATCTTGTAAGATAATCATAGTAGTTAAGCTTTGACTTGTATGTCTTTAGCATTTTCAGTTGCTAGCCTTGAATTTGGATTAAGTTGAGTAGTTGTGTAGAGCAATGTTTTAATCTTAGGCTCCTCTTAATGCTTTGACATCAAATATTTCAAGCAAGCTAGCTTTCCTAAAGATGAAATTTGACAATTTTATGGATCATGTAGACTATGAAATTCTACATTCTTGATCACCTTGTTCGTAATTGCTTTGGCTTTGTCAATGCTTGTGTTAAGGCTGGTTTGCTGAATATCTTGCTCTAAGCTTCTTTGTTCCAAACAGTGGATTGGGTAACATTGCACTATGTTTTCTGTCTTTGTCAAATATTTAGCTCATGATAGAACCTTGGGGGAACATATGTTCCTTGTGTTGCAAAGACACTACTTGACTTGATCTCATGAAATCTTGATAATTTGTGTCATTTGAATAATCTTGAACAATCAAGTCTCTTGTGCTATGATATGATCCAATACGGTTGTCTTAAAATCTCAAGGTATTTGCCGTACCCAGTCGTGCGACGCTTCACTTAGATAAGAGGCAACTTGTGGATGAAATGCATTACAAACAACTGTGCCCAAGTGCTCAATCTTTTTAATCACTTGATCTAGCTAAGTCTTGATTTCATATGTGAGCGTTTGCAAAGCCTACTATCATGAATACTTGTTTCCTAGTTTGAGATTGCAGTTTGCTAGTTCTTAATGCTTGTATTGCGTCGACACAAGTGGATGCTTATGTGGTGGTCATTTTTAACATGATTCGGCTATATGAACTTAAATACGCCAACAATTCTTCAGGATTAGCTTGTAAAGCTTTATGCTTTTATGTCACTATCTCTTTTTGAGCCATTATGCGATTGTGAGCTCCACGTTCTACTCTC
Source organism: Phragmites australis (assembly GCF_958298935.1). NCBI lineage: Eukaryota > Viridiplantae > Streptophyta > Magnoliopsida > Poales > Poaceae > Phragmites > Phragmites australis. Next base: position 10,819,840 of record NC_084936.1, on the reverse strand, counting down.
CATAGCTCTTTGATGTTTCTAGCTTTTGCAAATACTTTGTGGTATACTTGTGAAAGCTCATTAGATTTACATGTTCATGCATTGCATGATGTTTTTGTCCTTGATGTTTGCGTTGCCAAAGGGGCAGAAAATATGCACTAAGTTTTTGGGGGAGAAAATATGCAAAATGAGAAGAGAAATTATGCATGCATCAAGGGGGAGCATTTGTTCTTGTCCATTTGTGCCTTTATTGAGCTTTTGTTGTTTTTTGCTTGTCTTTGCTTCTCTTCGCGCATTTGCGATATTTCTTATGCCAAGTGATCCTTGTTGCTCTTTCCTTTAGTTTTTTGTCACTTGGATTAGTTTCTCTTGTTGAATTTCTTCAAACCAACAATCTTTGTGCTTTGAGAGTTGCCAATGCACTCATCAAGAGAGGAATTGCGAAACCAAGTTGAAATATACCTTGGTTTTATATGTGATAAGTGATTGATAAGATTGTTGATTTGGTTTGATGATTTTTGGGATTGCATGAGCATGTCTATTGTATTGCAATTATGATCATGACTAATCAAAGGTGCAGAGAAAATGGAGTTGGCATTTTTGTCTCTGAGTCCAGGAAAATTTGCCTCACCGGATGGTATGGCGTCTAGTAAAATGAACACGCCGGATGGTCCGATGCTTAGGAAATTTCACACCGGAGAGTTTTGACTCAGTATAGAAAATCCAATGAAACACAAGATGGTTTGGCGATGGGCAGCACAGCACGCCGGATTAATTTTTGTAAAGCGGTTGCAAAGCATGTCTGGTGTGATTCTATACGCAGGATGGTCTGACGATGGAGGATGTGTACACCGGACTAATTTTTCCAGAGAGGATGCAAAGCTTGTCTGGTGAGGATGTACACGCCGGATGGTTTGGCAATTGAAGGTGTGCATACCGGAGGGTTTTCCAGGAGTGTGTCAGTGAAGGAAGTATTGCACATGCCAGATGGTCTAGTGATCAGAGGGCAATATATGCCAGATCATCTAGTGTTCATGATTTTTTTTTATGTTCTTTCAATTGAGGATTTTGATTTTGACTAATCTATAATGGAGTTGGAGATACGTTTTTGCTTATCTTATGATGTGTAGGTGATTGATGTAACATGGCAGTCGACGGCGGGATAATCGAGGCTAAGCGGGGTGCTTGGTGCCAGACTATCAAGGAGGCCAGGCGGAGTCAAAGGTGATCCTAGTTGTATATGTGGAGAGTAAGCAAAGCATGAGAAGGCGGATGAAGACGGCTTGTTGACAAAGTCAAGCGAAAGGGATGCTGGTGCAAGTGACAAGGCGGCCTAACTGGAGAGACTTGCTGACGGTCAAGATCGCAAGAGGGAGTACACGCGTTGATATCGGATCGCATGCTTAAGGTATAAGTAAGTGGCAGTGAGTCACGCTTTGAGAAGCGTGCAAGGTAGTTTCACGGTTTGGCCTCAAAACCGTAGAAGGATGCAGTGCACGTGGCATCATCGCGAAGCTTGTGTTGAGGAGAAGCCAGGTCATGAAGGCACCACGACCATTCGATGGACGAAGAAAAGATTGGACCAAAATGCCCTTGGTGGTAGGTAGGACTGTATTGAAAGTGAGGGTTATTTTGGGAACAATGAAACTTAAGGTCCAAGGAACCTCTCTAGGTCTATAAATAGAGGGGGAGGGCTGGTGGAGTTCGTTGAGCTATCCATTTGAGAGTTGTGTGCTAGGGTTTTAGAAGAGGAGAGAGGAGTGCTTAGCCAATGTATTAGATTAGAGCTTTTGAATGCAAAAACACTTTGTAATCCACCAAAAATGAAGTTTATGCAAAAACACTTTGTAATCCACCAAAAATGAAGTTTATGTTTTATCTTGTGCTTGTGTTCATCTCCTTCTAGTTTTCCTCTATTGGCTCCCTTGCTTGGTTGCGAGTTTTTCAGTTTTCAATACGATTTTTGTTTTGGGTTTGAGAGCTAAAATTTTTCACCATGTTGAAGTGGTTCTTTTTGCTAGAGGCATCAAATTTACATTTAGAATTGGTCTTGAATTCCCTTGCCTCTAAAACATCAACTTGAAGAGTTTCTTCATGAGTTGACTATCTCCTTGGATTTAAGTGTTTCTTTCTCTAACTGCAAGCTTTTGTATGCGATGACGCATGGATTAGTTTCCAATGGAACCTAGTATTCAATTCCATCCATGAGAGACATGCTTTCTTAGAGGATCTTTTTGGTGCAATATGTTTCTCTTGAGTTTTTGTTGGGGAACGAGGAGGCTATGCTAGCCTAAAACAAAATATTTCTACCGCATTCACCCAGGAAATCATGCTAATAGGAGATCATAGATCGTTACCGCTCGACACATAGGGCAGTGGGAGAAGAGTTGGAGTAGACCAATCCAACGTCGTGCGCGTCAAACTCCTCGAGCAGCTTCTCGATCAATTCCTCGACCAGCTCCAAGCAAATGGTTGTGTTCCTTGAGCAACTTCGAGCAAGTGGTCGTGCTCCTCGACAAACTCCAATTAGGTGGTCGTGCTCTTCGACCAACTCCAAGCAGGTAGTCATGCTTCTCGACCAACTCCAAGCAGGTGGTCGTGCTCCTCGACCAATTTCTCGACCAGCTCCTAATTAGGTCTGTCGCGTCCTCGACCAGTCCCAAACATGTCACGTGCAACTCGCTGAGAAGATCAGCATTGCAATAGCAGCAGTGCCTCTACAGTATCCACTCGTACTGGGCAGAAACATCGAGCGCCGATGTGCTAGCACCGCACGCGTGGTGAGGGTTTTGGGAGATCGTGTGGAAGGCTGCGGCTAGGGTTTCAGAGTGGCTAAACCTTAGCATGCCCTACCCACGGCCTAGCTTTGTTCTCAAACATGCCTCAGAGTCCCACAACCATATCATGAGCATCCGCGTTCTCATATTACTTCTGAAGCTCAGAGGATATAGTGGCAAGCATGAGACAGCTAACATCGAGTGAATCATTGGTATGCATCTCGTAAGCCCTCCGATCAGCAGCAGATGCATTATAAGCTGGTTCATTAGGATAGGGAACCTCTAGAACATACTCCTTTTTCTCTTCTTTGAGAACAATTCTCATATTTCAATACCAATCAATAAAGATACTCCCACTATATGTTTTCAATCCATTTCCCTCTAACGACATATAGTGGAACAAGATCCATATTCAACTAGATTCAAGTGAGCTTTGGCATCACTGCTAGAAACCTAGGTAACATAGGTAAGCAACATCTTGCTAATCACATCCCTATGTGACTCTTGTTTGTTGGGTGGCATTGAATGCCCTGGCCCCAACACTATGCCTCAAAGCCCAAAACCGTTTTAATAGCTTTGTTAAGCAAACCAACACTATGCGTGTGGACGTCCGACATCCACCCTAACTAGTTAAGATAAAAGATGGCACCCTGCTTTGGCAGACCTACCAAACAATGATCAAAACCTAAGTAGGTGTAGCTATTAGAATGGCATCAATTATTCTTAATTTTTCTGAGGGAGGCTATTATATCATGTAAACATATCCATCTCATAGAAAACATGAATAAAACATCATGATAGGAACCTAAATAAGCATCACAGGCAATCATATTAACTGTGATATAGTATGGCCCCTTCACACGGTGATCTCTATTGCCATGGTCCCTGTCCTCTGATTCTCTTGAGTTTTTGTAGGGGAACGGGCGGGCTACGCTAGCCTAAAACAAAAATTTTCAACCACATTCACCCAGGAAATCATGCTAGTAGGAGATCATAGATCATTACCGCTAGACGCGCAGAGCAGTGGAAGAAGAGTTGGAGTAGATCAATCCAATGTCATGCGCGTCAAACTCCTCGAGAAGCTTCTTGATCACTTCCTCGACCAGCTCCGATCAGATGGTTGTGATCCTTGACCAACTCTGAGAAGGTAGTCGTACTCCTCAGCCAACTCCAAGCAGGTGGTCATGCTCCTCGACCAACTCCAAGCAGGTGGTCGTGCTCCTCGACCAACTCCAAGCAGGTTGTCATGCTTCTCGACCAACTCCAAGCAGGTTGTCATGCTCCTCGACCAATTCCTCGACCAGCTCCCGATCAGGTCTGTCACATTGTCGACCAGTCTCAAACACGTCACATTCAACATGCTAAGAAGATCAATGCCGCAATAGCAGCAACGCCTCTAAGGTATCCACACGTACTGGGCAGAAACGCCGAGTGCCGATGTGCTAGCACCGCACGCATGGCTAGGGTTTTGGGAGATTGTGTGGAAGGCTGTGGCTAGGGTTTCAAAGTGGCTCAACCTCAGCACGCCCTTCCCACTCCTCTACTTATATAGAGCTCGACAATAGGCTCCCACGTTGGAATGCCTTTAGGACTTTAACTTCTCATGGATCACAACCCAATCAAAACCCATATACGAATCCAATTCGCATGTTTTGTTCCAACCCATTAAGTATGTGACCCATTAGATTCTTGTACAAACGGCTATGACTCGGAAACCCTTTTCAAACCAAAATCAATAGCGGTCTCTAGCAGGACATGTTGACTCCCGAGTATGCACAAAAGATCATATCGGCTGAACCTTGATATACAAATGCACTAATCCCTTTGCCTCACGATACCAGTCAAGGCGAGATACATGCCACCCTTGTGATAGCTCGACCATTCACCCGATCAAGTAATGGATTCATCATGACTAACTCTTTAATCATATTGGCATGACCATGCACTTTCTCGATCCAACTATCTCGAGGGGCCCAGCTATATCTTTCTCGTTATCAAGGAGGGGCAAATTCCATCTTGGTCGCTCACACCCCACGACATGTTTTATGACAAACCCGAAAACTACCTTTATAACTACCCAGTTACATAATAGTGTTTAGTAGCCACAAAGTATACCACTACAAATTCTGGGAACCAATGACGATCTCAGGTCTAAGGATCCTACAGGTACACCATTTGGGATAACAACTGATGGCACATCATAAATAACAATTCCAGCAGTATCTCAAGGTGGGTCTATCCAACATCATGTTCTCTAACATAAATATTCACATTATTGACTTGGTATCTCTATATCTATGATCCATGAAACGTGATCATCAACCAATACATGTGCTGGTCTTATGTATCATCACAATGATACGCGACCAGGGATCGACTAAGAATAACATCATGATATAAACAAAGAATTTCATTAACAAGTCACATAATTGCCAATCAAAATAAATGATAGTCATTCTTTGAATAACACATTATTCAGAAGTACATTAACATAGATATGTGATACAATCATCTTTATGATTGCCTCTAGGGCATATCACCTTCAATCTCCTACTTGCACTAGAGTCAATCATGTAATTATCTAATACCCATAGCTCTCATGTGTGCCTCATGCTTTGGTCACGGGAGTGGCTTTGTCAACAGATCAGAAATATTCAAATCCATGTGCACCTTGCATATCTTTGTGTCACCCCGATCTAAAATCTCTCGAATAAGGTGATAGCGCCGTAGTATATGCTTGGACTTCTGATGCGACCTAGGTTGTTTGGCTTGCGCAATGGCTCCACTATTATCACAATAGTGATCCATTGGACTAGAAGCACTAGGCACGACACCTAACTCAGAAACAAACTTTCTGATCCAAACAACCTCCTTTGCAGCTTTAGAAGTTGTGATATACTCGGCCTCCATCGTGGAATCGGCCATTGTTTCTTACTTGGAACTCTTCCAACTCACTGCTCCTCCATTGAGACAAAACATAAAACCAGATTGCGATCTCGAATAGTCCTTGTCAGTTTGGAAGCTAGCATCGGTATAACCATTTACAATGAGCTCCTCCTCACCTCCATAGACTAGGAACATATCCATAGTTCTTCTCAAGTACTTGAGGATATTCTTTACTGTTACCCAGTGAGCTTCACCTGGGTTTGATTGGTATATACTTGTAACACTTAGAGCATAGGAAGAATCTGGGCGTGTACAAAGCATGGCATACATGATGGACCCGATAGCGCAAACATACGGGATCATACTCATCCTCTCGAGCTCATCAGTGGTCAAAGGACACTGACTCTTGCTGAGAGTAATGCCATGTGACATTGGAAAGAAACCTTTCTTGGAATCCTGCATATTGAACCTTTTCAATACCTTGTCGATGCATGTACTCTGGCTTAATCCGATCAGCCTTCTCGACCTATCTCTATAGATCTTTATACCCTATGTATGCTGCCTCTCCTAGATCTTTCATTGAAAAACTCTTTTGCAATGAAGAATTGACAGCATCAAGCATCGAAATATCAATCCTGATTAATATTATGTCATCTAAATATAAGACCAGAAACACAAGTGCATTCCCACTAGCCTTCTTGTAAACACAAGGCTCTTCTTCCTTCTTGATGAAACCAAATCCTTTGACCACTTCATCAGCCTGAGTCGTAATGAGTTTGATAGAGTTTAGCACCTCCATACAGTTAGGGAGATTTGGTCCACTCTTAGTGTTTTTCATGAAGGTACTAACCAAATCAAGGCTAGGCGTTAGAGCACATACAATCAAGAATATCGGATGTTTGTGTAAGGACTCGGAGAGTCTTTGGATGCTATGTTTGCAAGATTTGATGGAATTATTAGCAACCTTAGATCCACTGGGGTTTTGCCTTATTCTGACCATGAGGGGACTATCAAGCTTCTTTATTCTCTTGACCATAGCATATGGGAAGTAAAAATCTCTAGCATTGAGAAGTCATCCAGTTATGACACATTGACTTGTGATGAACTCTTCAGCAAACTAAAATCCATAGAAATAGCCAAGGTGGCTAGAATAGGTATAGGAAACCCCCTATCTCAAAACATGTCATTGGTTTTAGGACCTAGCAGTGGTAGTCAGGCTAGAGTTGATCTTTCTTGTGTTAAGCCTCAATCGGTGGATTTGCTCTGTCTTCCTTGGTCTCTTTTACAAAGGAGCAGATGGATGTGCTTGATGATGAGGATCTTGCCTTGATCATTACGAAGTTCACTCGCTTCTACAACAACTGACGAGACCGGAGGAGAGGTGGTTCTCATGCTTGTTTTGGCTGTTGTGACACCAATCACTTCAAGACGGACTGCCAAAGCTCAAGAAGAAGGAAGACCGCCACCACGACCACAACAAGCACAAGAAGAACAAGAAGCCCCTCTTCAAGAATCGTGACAAGATGGCCAAGAAGGATGAGAGCTCGGAGGAGGAGGAGCAGCCCGTGAAGAACAAGAAGAAGGACAAGGACTTCAGCGGCCTTTGCTTCATGGTGGACGATAACGACAGCGACCCCGAGCTTGATCCTTCTAAGGTATTACCTTCCTACGACCAGCTTTCTTCTCAGATTGATACCTTGAATGATGCTCTTGTTAGTCAGGATAGGTTACTTAAGAAAAAGGTTCGTGAATTGAAGGAGTTTAGGCCTAAGTATGAGTCTATGTTGACTGAGGTTGCTTTGCTTAGGTCTAGGTCAAAAGATGAGGAGTGTGAGAGTTGTTTGGTTGTCATGACTGAACTTGCCGAGCTTCAGACTCTACATACTCAAGTTGCTAGTAGGCTTGAGACTGTTGAGAAGACTCTCCTTAAGGAGGAGTCCAATCCTACTTTTTTAGGCATTTGCAAGAATTGCCTTTTGCTCTCAAAGGATGTCGAAGTGAAAGCCAAGCACATTCAAGAGCTAGAGTTTAGATTCAATAGTGCTGAGTGTTCTAAGGATGTGCAGTCGAACTGTTCCACCTGCATAGTCTTTAAGGACAAACTCAACTGGGTAAGAGGGCAAGTTCAGAAGCTCATGGCTGAGAATGAGTAACTCCTTTCTCTTGTGGACAAATTCTCAGAAGGCAAGGGAAAAATGGATTTGATCTTGGCCAAGACCAAGATGTGTGCCGATAAGGCAGGTTTGGCTCTCGGGTTGGTTTTGAGAGGTGGCTTACAATGGTGTTGGTAAGACTGTTTTCACCACACCTACTACCCTAGAAGCTAAAAAGTCCAAGATCAATGCTACACCACAACCCATCAAGAAGAAACCCACACCACAACCCAAGAGAGCTCCACAGTCTAGGATTAGAGCTTATGTGAGAGAGTCTAGAGCGACCAGCAGTCAAGTTCCTGAGAGATGCTACCAGTGCACCTACTGAGAGAGAAAAGGTCATCTAGTTGGGTTTTTCTTTCACCGTATGAGAGATGAGCGGCGTGAGTGGTTGTGGAATACTCGAGACATGTACCACCCCTTTTTTGGTGTACATGAGCTTTTTCCTTACTCTTACTCATGAGTTTCAGTTTCCTCCTTGAGGTGGTGCCCAGCGTGGATCTTATCATGATTCATATGGTTTTGGTTCACGTGTAAGGAGCTTTGAGTCACAGCACTTTGGTGGACCACATTTTCCTCATCGTGGTACTCACCCCCAGCATGAGTGTTGATTTGCATGCACCTGATTTTACTGCCTTAGGGCGGATGGCCCAGTACTAGATTCCCAAGAGATTTCTGTCTAACCACAGTACTGAGCCATCCACCTACTACTCATCTCATATGTAGGTGGCAAGCAGAGGTCTGGAGAACAAGTGGCTCATCAAATCCAGTTGTTCGCGTCATATGACCAAAGATGCATCATGGTTCTCCAGCCTCACCCCGACGAAGCAACACGAGTACATCATATTCGAGGATGATAGAAAAGGAAGAGTGAAGGCCAAAGGTATGGTAAAGGTAAATCAGAGTTTCACTCTCAAATATGTGGCTTTGGTGGAGCATCTAAGATACAATTTACTTTCTGTATCTTAGCTCTTGGATGAGAACTTGGAAGCACATTTCAAACGCGATGCTTCTTGAGTTCTTGATTCCTCAGGCACATTGATTTGCTAGATTTCTCAGATTGGGACAGTTTTTGGAGCCAATTTTTTTTGAGTATTTTGGTTCTTCTCTGTTTTTAATTGATCAACCCTCTTCTAAGATTTGGATGTGGCATAGGAGGCTAGGGCACATGAGTTTTTATTTGCTTTCTTATTTGAGTGCCCTTGGCTTGATCCGAGGATTGCCCAAGCTCAAGTTTGAGAAGAACCTTATTTGCGCTCCTTGTCGGCATGGAAAGATGGCTGCCGCTTCTCACCCACCATTCAATCTGGTGATGACTGAACGACCGGGAGAACTTTTACATATGGACACTGTTGGTCCTTCCCGAGTTCGTTCCACTGGTGGGAAGTGGTATGTACTTGTCATTATTGACGATTACTCTCGCTACTGTTGGGTGTTCTTTCTTGTGAGTAAGGATGAAGCATTCTCACACTTTTGGAGCTTAGCTTTGAGATTGTTCAAGAAACTCCCTAGTGCATTGAAAGCAATTCGTAGTGATAATGGCATCGAGTTCAAGAAATATCTTTTTGATGCTTTCTGCCTTGACCATGGCATTGAACACCAATTTTCTGCCCCACATGTTCCTCACCAGAATGACGTGGTTGAAAGGAAGAATTGAACTTTGGTTGAGATGGCTAGAACGATGCTTGATGACCATAGGACTCCTAGGAAGTTTTGGGCAGAGGCTATTAGCACAGCTTGCTATATCTCCAATTGGATTCTCGAATAGGATTTTCTTGCACTCCATTTTGAATGTGACTTCTTATGAGTTGTGCTTTGGGAGGAAGCTGAAGGTTTCTCATTTGAGAGTTTTTGGATGCCGTTGCTTCATCCTAAGCGTGGCAATCTTGACAAGTTCCAGTCATGCTCTTTCGATCGGATTTTATTGGGTTGTTCTCTTCATGATCATTCTTACAGGGTTTACAATCTTCACACTAACACAATCATGGAGTCTTTTGATGTGACCTTTGACGAATCAATCCCTTGTGCTAGCCCTGTTCATGAGTGTGCAAGTGATCAAGAGATGAGTGAAAGCATCTTTGTAGATGGCGACCTTATAGGTCTCGGTGATGATGAGAATGATCTACTACTTCCTGCTATCACACCTACTTCAGAGCTGGCTCCCGCTTCTTCTACATCGGCAGAGGGTTTTGCAGCCTCTACTTCCACTTTAGCTACTTTCGAGCCTACACCAGCAGCATTTGAGGGGGAGATCATCTCACAATGCGAGGTTCCTCAACACATTCAGTGGAGACATCCCCCATAGCAGATGACCAGTGACCATGACGAAAGGTTAACGAGGTCCAAATCTGCTCAACATGCTCATTTCAATGATTTTGCATTTGTTGCTTCTTTTGAGCTGCATGATGTTGGACATGCTTTTTATGATTCAAATTGGGTCAATGTCACGCATAAAGAACTTGTAGAACTAGCCCCAAATATCTGAACCACAGGCACCAAATGGGTTTTCAAAAACAAGCAAGGGGAGGATGGGTCTGTAGTTAGAAACAAAGCTAGACTTGTGGCCCAGGGTTTCAATCAAATAAAGGGGATAGACTTTAGAGAGACCTTTGCACTAGTAGCTAGACAAGAAGCTATTAGAATCCTCCTTGCATTTGTGGCATCGCTGGGTTTTAAGTTGTACCAAATGGATGTCAAGAGTGCTTTCCTAAATGGGTTCATAGAGGAAGAGGTCTATGTCAAGCAACCCTCTAGTTTTGAGCACCCCAAATACCCACATCAAGTATACAAGCTTCAGAAGGCTTTGTATGGGCTTAAGCAGGCGCCTATGGCTTGGTATTATAGGCTTAAGTCCTTCTTGTTAGAGCATGAGTATGTGATAGGGTCGATCGATAAACATTATTCACCTTTAGGCATGACAATGATTTTCTACTTGTTTAGATATATGTGGATGATATCATTTTTTTTTGCTCTTCTCATGCACTTGTGGCCAAGTTTGCAGAAACTATGAGCAGGGAATTTGAGATGTTGATGATGGGTGAGCTCAACTTCTTTCTTGGGCTTCAAAGTAAGCAATGCAAGTAAGATACATTCGTCCATCAGATGAAGTTTGACATGAGCGATGTGAAGCCCTTGGTGACAGCGAATGGCTACCTCGACCGTACTTGATCCTGATGAAGATGGTGACGCGGTAGACTAGCGGGAGTACAGGAGCATGATTGGCTCCCTCCTGTATCTGACAGCGACAAGACCCAACATCAACTTCGCCATTTGCTTGTGTGCTCGCTTCCAAGCATCACCAAGAACCTCTCACTGCCAAGCGATGAAGCACATCTTGTGGTATCTTAAACACACCCTTGAGTATGTTTTTTGGTTTTTTCTTCTTCTTCTTCTTCTCTTTCCCTTCGAGGTTTTTCGGATGCCGACTTTGCTGGTTGTAGAATTGATAGGTAGAGTACCTCTAGTATTTGTTATTTCTTGGGTACCTCTATTGTTTGTAGGTCTTCTCTCAAGTAGTCTAGTGTTGCATAGTCAACTGCTGAAACTGAATATATTTCTGCCGCTAGCTATTGTTCTCAGATTTTTTTGGATGGTTGGTACTTTGAGAGATTTTGGGTTAGACTTCAAGAGTGTGCCACTTTTATGTGACCACACCAGTGCCATAAGCTTGGCTAATAACCCAGTCCAACACTCTAGAACCAAACACATAGATGTAAGATTCCACTTTTTACAAGACCACAATGAGAAGGGACACATTGAGAGATACATAGATACCCAAGCTTGTTGATATCTTTACCAAACCTCTAGATGGATCCAGGTTTTTTCTTTTCTGAGTGGAGAGCTTGGAGTGTGTCATCCCTATGGCATTGTGTGAAGGGGAGTTGTCTTTATACATACTCTATCTTAGTGTTGTTGTATTTCCATTGCATTTTATCTTGTAAGATAATCATAGTAGTTGAGCTTTGACTTGTATGTAAACATTTTCAATTGCTAGTTTTGAATTTGGACTAAGTTAAGTAGTTGTGCAGGGCAATCTTTTAATCTTAGGCTCCTCTTAATGCTTTGATATGAAATATTTCAAGCGAGCTAGCTTTCCTAAAGATGACATTTGGCAATTTTATGAATCATGTAGACTATGAAATGCTACATTCTTGATCACCATGTTCATAATTGCTTTGGCTTAGTCAATACTTGTTAAGGCTAGTTTGATGAATATCTTTCTCTAAGCTTCTTGGTTTCCAAACAGTGGATTGGGTAACATTGCACTATGTTTTCTATCTTTGCTAAATGTTTAGCTCATGATAGAATATTGGGGGAACATGTGTTCCTTGTGTCGCGAAGACACTACTTGACTTGATCTCGTGAAATCTTGATAATTTGTGCCAATTGAACAATCTTGAACAATCAAGTTTCTTGTGCTAAGATGTGTTCCAATACAGTTGTCTTGAAGCCTCGAGGTGTTTGCCGTACCCAGCCGTGTGACACTTCTCTTGGATAAGAAACAACTTGAGGATAAAAGGAATTACAAAGAAATGTGGCTAAATGTTCTATTTTTAATCACTTGATCTAGCTAAGTCTTGGTTTCATATGTGAGTGTTTGCAAAGCCTACTGTCATGAATACTTATTTGCCTAGTTTGAGATAGTAGTTTGCTAGTTCTTAATGCTTGTATTGTCTCAGCACGAGTGGATGCTTATGTGTTGGTCACTTTTATCATGATTCGACTATGTGAACTTAAACACGCCAACAATTCTTCTGGTTTAGCTTGTAAAGCTTTATGCTATTGTGACACTGTATCCTTTTGAGCCTTTGTGTGATTGTGAGTTCCACATTCTACTCTCCATAGCCCTTTAATGTTTCTAGCTTTTTCAAACGCTTTGTGCTATACTTATGAAAGCTCATTAGAATTTCATATTCATGCATAGCATGATGATTTTGTCCTTGATGTTTGCATTGCCAAAGGGGGAGAAACTATGAACTACGTTTTTTGGGAGAAAATATGCACCAAGGCACAAAGAACAATTTTGCATAATGAAAAGAGAAACTGTGCATGCATCAAGGGGGAGCATTTGTTCTTGTGCATTTGAGCTTTTTATTGAGCTTTTGTTGTTTTTTTCTTGCCTTTGCTTCTCTTTGGGCTTTTGCGATCCTTCTTATGCCAAGTGATCCTTGTTATTCTTTCCTTTAGTTTTTGGTCACTTGGATGAGCTTCTCTTGTTGGATTTCTTCAAACCAAAAATCTATGCTTTGAGAGTTGTCAATGCATTCAACAATGGGGAGATTGAGAAACCAAGTTAAAATGTACCTTGATTTATATGTGATGAGTGATTGACAAGTTTGTTGATGTGGTTTGATAAATTTGGGATTGTATGAGCATGTCTATGTATTGCAATTATTATCATGACTAATCAAAGTTGCAGAGTGTAGGACCGAAAAAGACGACTAGAGGGGGGTGAATAGGCACCTTACCAATTTCTTTTGAAACAGATGGCCTTCTCCTTTTTGTCACCCAACGCACCTAAAAAATCAATAGTGGAAGCAAAACCGGAGAGAATTCAGTTACTACAGAAATCTTCAGAAATACCCATGGCTCTCGTGGATTTATAAGAACTCTAGGTTCAATTGAAGCTCATCTCACGGGTCATCGCCACAAATGCTAGCAACTTGAGGAAAGAATCCTTTGAATCAAAGAAAAAAAGATCACCAGAAGAAGAAGTTCTCCGAGTTGATGATCTAGAGGCAAATGAATTTAAGACCCACTTGTATATGTTTGTATGTGAATTTTATGCCTTTAGCAACAAGAAGAACAACTTCCCAAGGTGGGAAAAATTCAGCTCAAAAACATAACAAAAACACAACCGAAAAGAGAAAAACTCGCAAGAAAGCAAGGGAGCCAATAGAAAGATACTAGAAGGAGATGAACACAAGCATCAAAAGAAACAATCTTCTTCATTCCTTGCGGAGGACAACCCTCTTTTCGGTAGATTACAAGATATTTTCCTCAAAAAAAGCTATCACCTATTACAAAGGCTAAGCTCTCCTTTCCTCTCCTCTAAAACCTATTTCTCAAGGCTCAAATGGCTGGCTCAACCTTCTCCTACAGCACTACCCCTCTATTTATAGGCCTAGAGATGCTGCTTAGCCCTTAAGTTTCCTTGTTCCCAAAAGACCCCTCTTCCAATGGCCTCCTACCTACGATCGGGGATTTTGGTCCACTTTCGCTCCATCCATCGAATGGTTGTGGTGCCTTCATGATGAGCCCATGGCTCCTTTGGATACAATCAATACCACCAATAATTCTCAAATCATACAAGGTCCAATTACAAGAGCACGTGCACGACAATTAGACCACCAGGTGAACTCGTTCCTTGCTATTCATGTTTCCTTGGATAGATTACTACTAAATTCTTGTGATGTTTTATTGCATAGGAACATGGGAAAAGCACCACAACCTCACTCGGACGTCACTCCTCAAAGGCCAAGTCTACTCAGACTCAAGGCTGAGCTCTAGTCGTGGTCATGGTCGAAATCGTGGTCATGGTTGAAGTTGAGTTCCAGGACAACACATCAGTAAAACGGGTATAACTCTCTCATACGAAGTCCGTTTTAGGCAATATTGGATATTATGGAAAACTTATAACGAGCCCTTTCCAATGGATATTAGCTCGACCAAATATTCCTTATAGTTTAGTTAGAGTAAAAGGAATAAGGTGATGCGTCACCGTTTTGAACCCTGTCGGGTTTTGTAATCGTAACGGAGTCGGAGTCCATGTTGTGCATACCTCTCTCCACAGTTGCACAACCCTATGTCAACCTCCTCACGCCCCCCTATATATATACAGTAGCCATCATAGTTTAGGCTTGGGTTTAGCTTAGATAATTTTGTTTAATACAGTTTTGCTGTTTATCGGTTTGTTGAACCCCAAACTCGAGTGCTTCATTGGTAATTAGCAATATTCAAATTGCATCTATCTATTCTTGCTTGTGTTCTCAATTCGCTTGCAGGAAAAGTATTCTTGGCAAGGTCAATCGTGTCTTGGCACGGTTGATAACTACAGAGTAGTGGTGTAATGGTTGTGAGGGTTCTTGATATGTTCTGATCGGAGCCTTTGGATCATCAACATCGAAACTCCACTAATCGACTTATCATATTACCTTCGGAAGATCGGGCAAATGTGCATCACTTCACAACTGAGATGAGTTTTTCAATTGAGGATTTTGATTTGGAACTAACTGGAGATGGTTTGGAGATATGTGTGGGCTTTTCTCATGATGTGTAGGTTGTGGGTGCAACTTGGCGGCCGACGGCAGGATGATCGAGGCTAAGTGGGAAGTTTGGTGACGGAGATCAAGGAGGCCGGGCGGAGTTGTAAGGTGATCCTTATTGTGCACATGTATGTGAAGCAAAGCATGAGATGATAGATGAAGTCGGTGTATGACAAAGTCAAGTGAAAGGGATGCTGGTGCAAGTGACAAGGCGGCCTGAGAGATCGGGAGCAGGAGAGACTTGTCGGCAGTCAAGATCGCAAGACGGAGGACACGTGTCAACATCGGAAGGCTTGCTTAAGGTGTAAGCAAGTGGCGGTGAATCATGCTTTGAGAAGCTTGCAAGGCGGTTTCGCGGTTTGACCTCAAAACCGTGGAAGAATGGAGTGCACGTGGCATCATCGTAAAGCTTACGTCAAGTCAAAGCTAAGTCATGAAGACACCACGGATGTCCAATGGACGAGGAAAAAGATGGATGAAAATATCCTCAGTGGTAGGTAGAAGTGTATGGGAAGAGTGGGGTATTTTGGGAACAATCTAGAAAACTTAAGGGTCAAGGAACCTAGGCTATAAATAGAGAGGTCAAGGAACCTAGGCTATAAATAGAGCCACCTATTTGAGAGTTGTGTGCTAGGGTTTTAAGAGAGGGAGAGAGGAGTACTTAGCCTATGTATTAGGTGAGAGCTTTTGTATGCAAAAATACTTTGTAATCTACCAAAAAATAGGGCATTCCTTTACAAGAAAATGAAGTTTATGTTTCCTTTTATGCTTGTGTTTATCTCCTTCTAGTTTCGCTCTATTGGCTCCCTTGCTTGATTGCAAGTTTCTTAATTTTCATTGCAATTTTCTTTTTTGTTTAGAATCTGAAATTTTCCAGCTTGTTGATGTTGTTTTTCTTGTTGGTAGAGGTATAAAATTTATATTCAGAATTGATCTTGAATTCTCTTGCCTCTAAATCATCAACTTGAAGAGTTTCTTCATCGGGTGACTATCTTCTTGGATTTAAATGTTTCTTTCTCAAATTGCAAGCATTTGTGTTCGATGATGCATGGATTGGTTTTCAATGAAACATAGTGTTCAATTCCATCCATGAGAGTCATGCTTTCCTTAGAGATTTTTTATTGTGACTTATTTCTCTCCTTATGTTGTTTCGCTCTTGGTTTTGAGATGCGTTGGTTGAGAAATAGAAAAATAACATCTGTTTCAAAAGAAATTGATTAAAGCGTATATTCATCCCCTCTAGTCACAATTCTCGAAGCATGCAATCTTAATAGAATTAGCAAGAGTTTGAACTCAATGTCACTGTGACCTGAATTTATCCATCTCGTGTTTGCAGTCTGGATGATGCAAGCTCCCAACTGAATGCAACTTCACATACCAGAATGAGACCTACTGGATCAAGAACCCAGGCCCCAGCAACTCATCCAACCTTGACTGCGATGCGTGGTCGAACGACCAGTCTGAGCTCTCCTACGTCTGCCAGTCTTGCAAGGCCGGCGTCATGGGGAACCTCAAGAACAGCTGGAAGAAGATCACTGCCATCAATGCCGCGTTCATCCTCCTTATCGTCGTCTACTCCCTCGGATGCTGTGTGCTTTGGAACAACCGGCGGCACAAGTACTCCCTGATTGGGAAGTGAAGATGATGCTCGGTTTGATCAACAAAAGATATGTGTTATATTTATGTGTTCTCTTGTTCCCCACATGAGCAAATATATAATGTTCTGAAGCTTATATACTGTAATGCTCTATATATGTTATTGTTCATGGTTGCTTGTATGATATATGTGAAAACGGTGGTGTTGCAATTTTTTGTGAAACAATTTTGAGGGCTTGTTTGGATGCACCTAATCCTGACCCAATCCCAGCTCAATCCACATAATTCCTGATCCACCGACGTAGATTCGGCCACGATTGTACCCAGACATTTGCTTACTGGTGTTCATGCATGGATTAAATCATACTGTTGAGTGCCAGGTCAGACCTAGGCCCAGAGATATCAAGGCCTATGAAATTTCTATTGAGAATTAAATGAAATCATAGGGATGAATTTTTTTTACATATTTTTTTCTTTAATAATTTGAAGAATACACGTCTGTTTCAAAAAACCCATATATAACCTACAGTCGCCCGTTCAACGGGCGAGAACAAGGCCTCGCCCGTTGAACAGGAGAGATGTTGTGGGCCCAGGCATCTGCAGCTTTTATGCGATTTAATTAATCAGAGAGAGATAAATCTCGCCCAGTAAACGAGCGACATCTTGTACTTGCCCACTGAATGAGCGATATGTGCATATATATAGGAAATTTTATTTGTAATCTCTATATATGTGCATATAAATTTGTTTAGACGAAAATTTGAAAAATAGTGTATATTTAGCATAAACCCAGCATAGAGGTAACATACGTTGACAAACATTTTATGGGACATGGAGTTTATCGCAATAACAAATATTGGCATGTACGGTACGCTTGAAGACTAACCTAATAGCGTGCTGCTACTATACCTAACATGCCTTAGGGAATGAAAATAGGCTGGTTACAGTAGATGCTCTCTACTGAGTGCACCTAGGATATTTTCCCTTTCTCAAGGCATCGGGGCCCTCCTCCTTAGCCCGATGAGCTCTCTCCCGCTTCCTTTCCCTCTCTGCTTCGCATGCTTCAGCCTTGGTGCGCTCCGCCGCTGCCTGTCTCATGCGCTCCTTCTCCAGATGTTTTAGCCAGAGTTTCTCCTGCTGTTGCTCGTACTCCCAGCGTTCGTACGCTTCCCTCCTCCAGCACATGGTCATGTCGACCCACCGCTTCTGGTGCTCATCTTGCTCCATGTCTAGCCATTCTATGAAGTCACAAATATGTGGAGGCGACTTGACAAACAAAAGAAGATGAGAGATTAGTAAGACATTGCATGAAATCAAATGAAAAGTGCCACATGAGTGATCTATGTCGCTCTACCGGTGGGTACTCATACGGTCCATGTCGAGACTTGTCGTACTGTTAGTTGCCACATATGAAGAAGCGTAGGCCATAGGTGTAGGAGATGTCCTGAGACTCGCAAAGCCTACAAGGGTTGTCACAGAAGCACATCGGCGGTTGGACCCCCTGTGGGATGAAAATCCCCCAATGTTTCTTGGGTGGGCTTGGTGGAGCTGAGGAAAACATTGCTGTTGCGAGAGCTGAGGAAGGAGTGATGTACACATGAATGAGGGTGGGGTTATTTATAGTGGCTGGGGGCTGGTGCATGGGCTTGGCAGGGGGCTGGAGCATAGGATTCCCTGTGAAAGCTGGAAAAGTTGTGGCATTGATGCTTGATAGAGATTCTCTGTGAAAGATGATGTTTGGTGTGGTCATTTCATTTTGTAAAAGTTCAGCAACGAGTTATTAGTGTCTCTGCATAGAAGGCAGGGAATCCTATGAAATCAATGGGATTAGAAATAACGTGATTGCAGAGTGATAAATCTCGGCCATTTAATTGAAGAAATTAAAGTACATCACATACAAGGGTCATCGTAAGCAATTCATTATCTATTTGTGACTACAATACGTAAGGCTATATGCACCGACTCATACCCTACTCGCACACAATCTATGACACATTACAACGACATGTAGTACTCCATCGCTAAGCGAAGCATGCATTATGGAAAGACAGACTGCTGGGTGCAAGACAATATCTACTGGGTTGGTGGAAAAGATGGAGGCTTCTCGTCCAGATATTCCCAGCGGATCTCGCTACTTGGAAGTTGCATCCATGGGGGTATGGCTTGCTCCACACATACCCTTGTGCCATTCCACGTGCCACAAGCCCTGGCACTGCCGGTAGGCCACACACTCAATGTGGAGGAACCTGCATGTTACGCGGAGGAAGGGTGCGGCGCACTGCTGGTGTCGTAGAAGTGGTCACCGACACTGGTGAAGGGTGGCCTAGAAGCTGTGACACCGTAGCGGGTGTCAGTGGCACTGAAGAACAAGAACCGAGGCAAGGTGGCACTATACTAGGGGTGACCAGCCCTGGTGAACGAGTGCCTCACCATAGTAGGGGTTGAAGAGGAACATGGGGTCGAAGACGTCCTCGACGGGTCGACGCCAAGCGTCGGAGGTACCGGTGCATGCGGCGGCACGCTGAAGGTGCCGAACGATCGTGGCGGCATCTGAGCAGACGCTCGTGCTCCCGTAGAAACGTCTGAGGACAAACTGCAGCTCATCGATCTGAAGGCCTTGGCCATGCTCCGGATAATCCGGCCAAATGCCGCGCTCATCTTGGCCCTAGGGACCTCACCGCCACTATCGAGCCGCAGCTTGGCCACACATGCCTCCGCATCAATCTGGTGTAGTATGTCCCTCTGCAAAGAAAAGTTTCATTTCGTCTCACATTTTTTGAACTACGAATTGAAGTAAATGAGGACTCACGTATGGTTATTCGTACCTCAAGCAAACGCACCTGGTCCCTGTTCGTAGGGTACGGGTCGCGCACATCAGGCATGTGGCATGGAAACTCGGCCAGTGTGTACACCCGGATCCGTGTCTGATGCACAAACCACGAGAGGTACTCTGTGTACGCCTCCTCTGAGTGTGGCCGCTCCTCGTCCACGATGTGCTCGATAGTTGTGTCCCATTCTTCAACCCACCAAAGCACACGCGATGCAAACGTGCTCGTGGAATGAGCCCCCCTCCGCATCAACCTGTAGAAACATAAGTCTGTGAATACAAGGTGTACACGTGGGTCGTTGGAAAATGTAATTACAACGTTACGCACCTGTGTATGTTGATAGGCACCGACCTACTGAACGGTAGCAAGCACACCTGGAACTTCCCAAACTGCTGCATCACGCGATGAGGTGAGTACTCCTCAATGTAGATGTCGAAGACGAGGGCGCGAGTCATGAGCCAGTACTCCTGGTCACGTACGCAGAGCACTGAAAGGCCAAGAGAAGCGCGTCGAAGAACCTCGGTCTCCGTGTACGGCCACCAATGCACACAGTCCATCATCAGCTCATCGAACTGGCGAATGAAATCCAAGTATGCACGGTGTGTCTGCACGCTGGACCAACTCGGCTATGTAACCAAACAAAGTTAGAGAATTAATTGAAGTAATCAACATAAACGTACACAAATAGCATAGCGCTTACCCTACGTCTGCACCACAAGGGCCCCATGGTCGGGCCATCAAGCCCATCCGCAGGAAACTGGTACGCGCTAAGGTCGACAACGGGCCTGCTGATGGCGATGCGCTCATACAACCACATATGAAGCAGCAGAGGACACCCGGTGAGGATCACGTTGTCATTGATCTCCATGCACCCGTCGCACAGGCTGCGGTATGTTGTGGCCAGCACAGCTAAAGCTCAGCTGTACTGTGGGACCTCCGCCGGGTCGGCGTCCGCAGCCTCTCTGGCGTAGGGGATCATGCTCCTAGAGACCGTGTTGCCGTGGGTCTCGGTGAACATGACCCACCCGAACAAACACAGGAGGTATGACTCCAGGTGCCGGGAGACTTCCTCGTCGCCTGCCAGTGGGTGGATGGTGTCGGTCTATCCAACAAGGAAGAAGTACACATATCAACATGCCTTAATAATGTAAAGGAGATGATAAACCATTAAAAGTCTTATGTACCTCAAACTGAACGAGAAAGGCCTTTGTCGGACCCTGCTTCTCTGTCGTTGGAAAAGGCCTGAACGGGGCTACGCTGTCCCTCCGTTCAAAGACGGAGAAGCGGCCCAGCATCTCATCACCCCAGACCACACCCACGTCAGAAGCCCCAACAGTGGCACCCACACAAGTCAGGCCCATCAGGAGCGAGACGTCCTCGAGCATGGGCGTCATCTCGCCGCACGGTAGGTGGAACATGTGTGTCTCCGGATGACTCTTATCAACAAGGGCCGCTAGGAGGGCCCTGTCATAGCTGAACCACGTCGCCACCTCCGAGGGCCGCGCCAACGCGTCCACCTCCACAAGGCGACACAGCGGAAGTGGACCAGCAGCACGCAACCTGCAAACATACTATAGTTAGCGACCAATATCGTGTCTAAATCCATATGGAAGCATAAATTCTCAATTAACAAACCACGGGATCCAGCGCTCGTCAATCCTCATGAGCTCATCCGGCACACGAGGTTGAAGTACCTGGAGGTCCTCACCCTGCACCACGATACGGTACGAACGGTGCCTAACGTCGATCTGGGGGTCGAGCAGCTCCAGCTGTGCCATACCTGCATGTTCAAAAGTTATTTATATTTTGATATGAATAACAAAAAAGAGATGGAAATAAACTGTTCTACCGTGGTCTAGACTGGTATTTATTTGTGCGAATTGAACAAGTAAGCGTCCAACATATAACATGATATAGATTGTTCAAATCGTACACAAATATATGAACAAGTATCACAAAAATAAAGGTTACAACCTCGCACATAGTGACGGTCATAGTACTACCACAACAAAGTATAACGGTGTGCACATGAATATCCTTCACACCACAAATTACAATATTAATCGATCTCAATGAGCCGAGGATGTCGACGATCGACGACCACGAGGACGTCTCCCATCTGCACCTGACCCGGAAGGACCTGCTTCTGCGGGGTTCACATTTGGGACACCAGCGGTGCATTTCTTGTAAGTGTGTCATGTTCCGTTGCACTTGCTGCACCATTTCATGCAACATCCAGTTTCTGCTTCATCCATGTCATTACGGAGCCTCGTAGTCTTGCGTCGCCCCTTCTTCTACTTCATCTTGTCAGGATCAGGTATGAACACAACATCGGGCCCAGGTTCCTTCGTGAAAGATCCATAAATCCCGAAACCATAGACCTCATGGTTACAGGTGTCGAACAGAGCTTCCTTCTTAAAGTAGTCAGAGACGTACCTCCGAGTCCTATGCCTCATCACAGCACACGCGGCAATCACATGGGGGCATGGCTTATGCAGTAGCATTGGCTTGTAGCAGGTGCAAATGCACCTTTCATCGAAGATGGTGCATTCATGGATAACTCTCTCACGCTTGCCCCCTCTTCTTCCTTTGTCCCTGCATAGAATTTCGTATCTGTGCTGCGCAGTTCCCATGGGCTTCACTCTGTGCATCTTTGCTTTCTCCGCCTTGTCTTCCATGTACTTAGACATCTTTTTCCCATAAATCAGACGAGCATCATTTAGCGTCGTGTGCGCTACTGCATAACTGTCCTTGAAATACTTGCATGTCCCTTGCAGTATAAACTCTACAATCCCCACCAGCGGTATCCCCTCACACCTTTCATGACTCATTGTAAACCTCTGCTAAATTTATAGTCATAATGCCATTCCTAGCCTCATTTGTGTCGTAGAGAAGAGCCCACTTCTCCTTGGGCTCATTCTCAATCCACTCGCTAAATGACCTAGTGGATGACCCGCTCCTCCGCATGATGCCAGCTTCATTGTCTTTACCAGGGGCTCAAGAGGTACTGGTTCGTCCTCTAGTCCACTCACGGGCCTCCCTGCACGCTCCTATGTTTGCTTCTTCGTCAGCTCATCCAGTGTCTTCCAAAGAGTATCAAACTTTCGCTGCTGATTCTGACCGCACAGCCTCTTGAACATGTTCATGAGATTCTTGTTCTTGAATTGGCAGAAGAAGATTGCACCTAAATGCCTCATACACCAGCTACTATGGAGATCTGGCCACACAGGTCCGATTAAGCCATCGTCGGATCCATTTTGCAGATCCATAATTGTCGCAAGCAGCCCAGCATGCTGGTCATGTATAAGGCACACGTTTGGCCAAGCACCAACAATTATCATCCTCACATGGTACAGGAACCAGTACCAACTGTTGGTGTTCTCACTCTCCACAAATGCAAAGGCCAAAGGCATAACTTGATTATTCCCATCAACCCCAATAGCAGTCAGGATCTGTCCCGTGAACTTACTGGTAAGGAAAGTGCCATCGATGCACAGGATAGGTCAATAATGCTTGAAAGCTTTGATACATGCCCCTAATGTGAAGAAACATCGCTTCAGGACGTATTTGCCAGGTTTGGATAGCAATGAGTACTTATCAATATCGTAATACGTCCCCGGGTTCCTTCGAGCAATGGTCTACAGCAAATGTGGTAGATTGTCATATTACACTTCATAGGTCCTGAACCACATCTCAATTGCCTTCCTCTTCGCCCTCCATGCCTTGTTGTAGCTGATAGTATATTTCTAATCCTCCTCGATTTGCCTGATTATTGACCCAGGTTCATAGTTCAAGTTGTTCACAATCTGGGCATACATCACATTGGCGATAAAGGCTGAGGTGATGTTCCTGTGGCTGGGCTCAAGTTTGTCCATCATGCAAGTGTGCTCGATAACAATCGACACCTCCCAATAGTCAACCCACTTTCCCTTGAAGCCGTGCACCCTCCACTGGCAACCCTCATTGTTGGCGCACTTCACATTATATTCCTTCTTGCTTGACTTCACAACATAAAACTGCTATCGTAGCAATGTCGACCATTGAATCACAACATCCTTCATGGCTTGACTGGTAGGATACCTAGCACCTTGGGTCATCTCATTCTGCGTATACTCCTGCCACTTGATTCCCCTCATTCGCCACATGTTGAAGTTTGGATTGTTCCAGTCTGCGGGAACCGGAGCATCATACTCATCATCCGAGATGTCATACTCAGGAGACTCACAGCCTGAAGATCATCCCGTTGCATCTGTTCAATTAGAGAAGGAATTCGCTCCCCCTCATCTGCCTCACCGGTCGGTTCAGTTGGATAATCCGATGAACGTACACCATCCGGATTGACATCCTCCTCATTGTCTTCCTCATCACCCTCCTCCTTCGCATACTCCACACCGTTCATCTCCCCAGTTGTCTCCTTATTCTTCCATTGCACAAGCAACATCGGAGGCCAACCACTGTGCCCAACATCCTGCAGATATCTCTTCCACACATGATCTTCCCAGAGCGGGAACACCACGCAGTACACACCTTCTCTGATACGGTTGCCCACAATGCTAATGGTCATCTCTTGAACCTCGGGGTCTATTTTGAAACCCCGCATCAACCACGCATACAAGTGTCTGACACTTTTGTGCATAGGTCTTGTCCATTGATTGAAATACGGACAGTACTACCCCTTGTCCATTGATTGAAATACAAACAGTACTACCCCTTTCGGACCATATAATATTTCACTGTCCCCATAAAAAATCCTAAACTGCTACATATCTGATGTACCTGGTAACCATCGACAAAAACTCTAACATTATTGCAACCGAACAAAAATAAGTATGTAAAACTACATCTACAATGAAAAATTTAGTTACGACTACACTATATCTAAAACCTACATCTAGTATATAACATATGTCTAAATACTACATCTAATTGCTAAGATATACGTTTAAACAATATCTAATTACTAAACTATATCTAACTCTAATTCAAAAACTAGATCTACATTCTAACATAAATCTAGTGACTATCCTACCAAGTTTGTAAAAACTTTCTAGATCTCGTATCATATCTATGTCAACATCTAACACTACTCGCTATCCTATCAGGTTTATAAAATAATCTGAAAAAAAATATACCTCTTCTCTCCGGCAGGGCTTCGCCACAATTTTCCCCTCTCCCCTCCCCTCTCCTCTCTTCTCCTCTCCTCTCCTCTTCTCTTGGCTCGGGTGCGGGAGGAAATGAGGCTGACGTCGACAGGGCCAGCGTGGCCGGGCTAAATAGCCAAAAGATCTCGCCCACTCAACGGGCGATACCTTTTGGGTGGGACCGCGTGGCGCCGCATCCACGAAGGTCTCGCCCGTTCAGCGGACGAGAACTTCATCTCGCCCAGTGAACGGGCGAGATCTACCTCTCTCTGATTAATTAAATCACATAAAAGCCGCAGACGCTTGGGCCCACAACATCTCGCTCATTCAATGGGCGAGACCTTGTTCTCGCCTGTTGAACGGGCGACAGTAGGTTAGATATGGGTTTTTTTGGAAACCGACGTGTATTTTTGAAATTATTAAAGAAAAAATATATAAAAAAATTCTCATAGGGATGAAGTGCAAAACCCCGGGAAGACCCAGCCCAACTCAGCGCGATTCTCTTTCAATATCGAGCACCGCCTCTATTGAATGAGACAGGGACATCGGTTGTGTCACAGCCCAAAATCCCCATGTAACTAAGCACTCATAAGCATCATTGGCATCACATTTGAATTTTTTGAGCATTTATTGGTTGCATTCGAATTTAAACAAAATTTGTTTAACGAGAAATGATGCATTGTGAAGAAACTCACAACATAACTATGCAACTTAAGGCTGAAAATAATTTTAGAAATTATTCTTTGATCTATTATGAATATTAGAATTTTCTCATATTTTAGTGAATTAAATTGATGCCTTAAAAATTCATGCAATTTTTAAAAGATGACAATTTTGATGAATTCTAATTTAACTTTGGATCAAGTTTTTTTGGGTAAACAAGTTAAAATTGTTTGAATATGAATTATAGAATCTACAAAAATATTTTTGGAATTTTGACAGCTTGGGATGGCCTCTGCACTACGCCAGAACAACACATCAGTGACGGGTGATAACCGTCAGTTGTATGGGTCCCATACACGTCTGTCACCCTTGATTTTATAAAGGGACAAAACTAGATGTAAACCACATGTATGCTATGATCAAGTTCTATATATGTAGCGACTTCATCAGTATATCATGCATAGTGCTATTATTACAATGTTTAACTTAAATAAATAGAAAGGACCACAAGGCATTAACTAAACACACTATCAGAACACAGGGAAGCTCCCATCTTCCATAGGCAATTGACCGAAGGTTCACTAGCCTAGCAATCTTCAACTTCATCGATATAGTAGTCTGATTCTCCTTAATCGTCTGAGCAGTGTTTGATGTACATTTGGATGGAAATAGTAAGAGTGAGTACATATCGTACTCTGCAAGTGTGCGAAATAAATGACATGCAAGCTTAAATAAAGAAACAGGCTATAACAGGTTAAATTTGCATAAATATCCACTATGCTAATGTAGAGTTATAAAAGCAACCTAGCAAACTTCAACTTCATCAATGTAGTAGTATGGTTCTCCTCCATCGTCTGAGCAGCGTTTGATGTACCTATCGTATTCCACAAGTGTGGAAAATAAATAACATGCAAGCTTAAAAAAGGAATAGGCTATAAAGGTTAAATTTGCATAAATTCCATGTATGCTAACGTAGAGTTATAAAAGAAACCTATTTAACTAAGTGATTCATCACTAGACTTCCATCTCCTGAAATATGTATATCTCTCCAAAACTCATGAAACCTATTTTTTTAGGTTTATATGATCATTATCTACAAGTTAAAAATACTAGGAGCTATGAAATATGTATTTAAATTACATGGGTTAATAAAATAGGTTTGAGCATCATTAATCCATAATCAATTTGGAAGCTCCAAAATTGATGAAATCAATTTTGTAAATCTTATTAATTGATTCCTTGCTCATTAAAAATAATCACCATCAAGTTAAGTATAAATTAAATGCTCAACATTAATCCAAATTAGAATCTTTGATGCTTTAAGCTCAGGTCATGATGCATTGCATCTCCACTGTTGTCATACACTGTGGAGCATCTGTCATTGCATGTCGTTCTTGATCATCATTGCATTCGTTCTTCATTAGTGAACGAAGATCCGGAGCATGACACGAGCGCGATCGAGGACAACGCCAACCTTCCGCATTTCTGTGAGTTCTGTGCGGGAAGTATCGGGCAAACCCCAGAGCAGCAAGGCAAGCATCTAAGCATACTGCACCATTTGTTCAAATTAAAAGGAGTCTAAATTGATAAATTATGCTTTATGTATGTTTGCATGTGTTGAGTCCAGTGTCGGGTTGATATGGGTAGAACCTATGTTGATGCAATGTCTATACCTTGAATTATTGATGAATCCTTATCCTTGTAGCCTTGATGATATGGTTGGTGTCTAGCTTCAAGGATTATTCGAAATGCTTAGTAATGCTTAGGTCCTCGGTAAAAGTCGAGCGACGGTGCTGCCGTTGTTCGTGAGCCTATGGCTTAATCACTATTGACAGATACAAAGATGAGGTTGAGATGGATGGTTGAGATGTGATATTGAGATGAGATGTGAATGGTGTTAGGGGTATCTTCTGCCCAGGAGGAGTCCTCTGGGTAGTTCGGGAGAGGAGCCCTGATGCCATGGACCACTTGCATTGTTTAAGGCTGTTCTTTGGTGCAATTGGTTCTAGCATTTTCCATACTCACCACATGCTGATCTAATGGTAAGGTAAGCCGATTATCATATCCCGTGCCGACACTTGTCTTGCGGTTCTGACGCGTAAGAGAAAAAGAAAAGGAGAAGCAAGGTGGCAGGGAGCCGGAGGTGTCCGGGACACGCTCACGGTAACCCTGATGCCATAGGGGCATTGCAAGTGGGTGGTTTCGGGTATGAGAAAGGTTGACATGAGTACCCCCTTGTGTGTACTTTCACGAGTAGCACAAGCCAAATGGTCCTCGAGTCATGTGGGTAAAGTTGTACCCCCCTGCAAGGTGTAAAAACATTTCGAAATACCGCACTCTCGGTCATGAGCATGCTATTGTTTCATTTGCATTGGTTGTATAGTTTACAAATGTGGCATAAGGTTATAGTATGATGGAAATGGTTGGTGGATATTGTTGATGAGATACTATGGTTCCTATACATACATGTTTAAGTTGTGGATTGCAGGGTAGAAAGGTTTTTTTAGTTAAGTATAGATGCTTACACATATGTGTCTAGGTTGCTTGCCGCATATGTTTTACTTAACCTTGTGGTCTACATATGTTTTACTTAACCTTGTGGCCTACTCTTGCTAACAGCTCAATGCATAATCCTTGGAGTCGAGCTATATATATGTGCTCTATATGGATTAAGTCTTGCGAGTACCTTCGGACTCATGACTAGGCTTTCAGGTTCTGCTGGTGATGGTGAGGCAGTGTTTGGCTACTTCATGCTTGCCGATGCAGGTGGTGGGCAAGAGTAGTGCATCCTACTCTGGTGAGGTGTAGATTTTGGGGTGGAGCCTAAGGGCATATGACTCCATTCTCGTTTTGTTGTTGTTAAGGTTTTAATCTTCCACTGCATAGTTTCTTTTTGTGTAAACTGTTGCAAATGGTTGCACACTTAAGAACCTGTAATATAACTTTAATTACTCGCTCTTTCTTATGCCATGTTGTGATTTACATGTTGGAAAGGCATGTGTTCCAATCTTGGACACAAAACACATGGTATCATCCTGATGCCGGTAAATATCAGGGATGGTATTCTGGTTAATCATTGAGGTTGTAATTATGAATAATGATTCTTCTGATGATTAATTAGAATACTGTTTGGACGGTTCCTCACAGCATGGTATCAGAGCTTTGCTTAATAAAGTAGCCTAAAACACGTAAGGCGTTGTTTAATAAGTATGTCAACATCACTAAGCAACCCCTAAAGTTTCGTTAGTGCCTCTCTTGCTAATATGTATAAACATGCTATATTATGCCCCTAAGTATAAAGCATGTATATGAGAGATGCTTAAGTTGTTTGTTTTCGCATTATAATACATTTATGATTTATGTTGCAACGACAAAAAGGGCAAGGAGCGCATCCTGATGCCGGTAAATATCGAGGGCTCAACCAGTGTGACGCAGGGGCCTGGTATGTTCCGTAAGGCGATGGTACGGGAAGTGCATACATTGGGAGCAATGTATGAATTGTCGCTTGTGTGGCAAGATGCACCAGCACCGTTCGCGCTAGTTATTCTTTTTGGCGCGAAGGGTGATGATTGGTTATATAAATGCCTATGATCTTGATGTTTGTTGCAGAGAGACGCGCTAGAGAAAGAAACAATAGATAGGAATCGAGCATGCATTCATTTTTCTCTATTGGTCATATGCATACATGTTTCCATATATAAGGTATTAAGGGTCCAAGCAAACGATATCTGGCGAATTCTTTTATGGTGTCAGAGTTTGACTTTCCGCTCTTTGTCTTATCATTGCAACAGGATGAGAACCCGCCAAAGTCTCAGAGATCTTTCCGAGGGTTCTAATGAGAACAACCCTTCACCGACTCCACCACCGAGCATTGCGGATGTGCTTATGCAAATTGAACAAAACCGTCAGGCTCAGACGATGCTCCTCGAAGCTCTTGTGCGTAACATGGCCCCTCAAGGAGGAGGTTGAGCCGGGCACTGGGACGACTTCTCGGATTTCCTTTGACTCAGCCACACATCTTCACGTGTGCTGAGGATCCGCTTGATGCAGACCATTGGCTTAGGACTATCAAGCAGAAGCTCACTCTGCTCAGATGTGAAGACCACAAGAAGGTGCTTTTCGCTGCCCATTAATTTCAGGGTGCAACGAGCGTGTGGTGGTCCAACTATTTGGCTATAAACCCCGCTAACCATCGGGTGTATTGGGTGGAGCTCCGCCAAGAATTTCGTGATTATCATATTCCCAAGGGGATAATAGAAATCAAGAAGTGGGAGTTCATGGATCTTCAACAACGGGGCAGATCTGTTATGGAGTACGTGCATGTGTTCAACCACCTTGCACAATATGCGCCAGATGAGGTCAACACTAACAAGCAAAAGCAATACCGCTTTGTGAACGACCTCTCTCCCAAGATGCAAGATCGCTTGTCAGCTCATGAGTTCGCCGACTTCAACAGTTGGTGAGCACCTCCCTCACCGTTGAGTTCAAGATGAAGGGCCATCAAGAGGAGAAGAAATGCAAGAGGGTTCCGTTACCTTCCGTGGATGGGACCTCTCAACGTACCCACATGGATAGTACAACGTCCGTCTCCCTCCGCTCCGCAAGGACAACCTTCAAGACCCGCAGGATCCCAAGTGAGTGTGACAGGTGTACCCGACGGCTTGTGCTACAATTGTGGGCGTGTTAGGCACTATGCACATGATTGCCCTTACCCCAAGCTGGGAGCCATGGAGATTTCTCCAAGGCCACCACCCGCTCAGTCTACTCCACAAGCCTCCCAGCCTACGGACATCCCCAAGCGTGGCTGAGTGCGCCACATCACCAATGAAGGGGCTCAGGAGGACCACAGCGTGCTCGTCGGTACGCTACTTGTGAATTCTCATCCCGCAGTTGTTCTTTTCGATTCTGGTGCATTCCATTCATTCATCAAGGAGGGTTATGCTTTGAGACACAATATAGTTATTGAGACTTTGCTTTCTGCCTACCATATCGATGCACCCGGGACTAAGTTAATAACCAATCGGGTTGTTGTTAAAGCCAAGATTCTCATTGAGAGAGTTCAGTTTTGTACAAATTTGATCTTGCTGGATACTAGAGGAATGGACGTAATTTTAGGAATGAATTGGTTAGCCACAATATAATGCTCAAATTGATTGTGCCAAGAGAGTTGATTCTCTCAAAAGTCAAAGGGGTGAACAAGTTTCTCTTCACCTTGGAGAGGGAGGTCTCCACCTATATGCTCTGAAGGTTGCCACAGCCACGGATTTCCTGAATATTCCTATGGTTTGTGAATTTCTAGATGTCTTCCCAAAAGAACTACTAGGAATGCCACCCTACAGAGCAATAGAATTCTATATTGATATTATGCCCGGAATAACCCCAATTTCGAAGAGGTCATATAAGATGCCGCCAAACGAGTTAGCAAAATTGAAGAAGCAAATTCAGGAGTTGCTTGCGAAGGGCTTCATTCGTCCGAGCTCCTCACCCTGGGGATGCCCGGCAGTCTTTGTCAAGAAGAAGGATGGCACTCTATGGATGTGTGTTGATTACCGTCCTCTGAATGAGGTCACTGTCAAGAATAAGTATCCACTTCCCAGGATTGATATTCTATTTGATCAGTTGATCGGTGCCTGGGTCTTCTCTAAGATTGACTTGAGATTGGGCTACCACCAAATCAAGGTCCGACTAGAGGATATTCCAAAGACTGCTTTCTCTAGCCATTACGATCTTTATGAGTTCACTGTCATGTACTTCGGCTTGACTAATGCACTGACGTTCTTCATGTATTTGATGAACATAGTCTTCATGGAGGAACTCGACAAGTTTGTCGTAGCTTTCATCGATGACATTCTTATCTACTCCAAGACTGAAGAGGAACATTCTAAGCACCTCTGTGTCATTCTTGGCCGACTTCAAGATCACCAACTCTATGCCAAGTTCAGTAAATGTGAGTTCTGGCTCAAGGAGGTCACCTTTTTAGGGCATGTTCTATCCGAGAACGGTGTTGCTGTTGACCTGAGCAAGGTGCAAGATGTACTCATTGCCAAGCCCATGACTGAGCTATTGAAGCAAAGAAGCGTGTTGGAGTGGTCTAGTGAATGTGAGTCAGCTTTCCAAACCTTGAAGAAATTGCTCACGACCACTCCCGTTCTTGCTCAGCCAGAAGTGGATAAGGGTTTCGACGTCTATTGCGATGCTTCCCGCATAGGCCTCGGATGTGTCCTCATGCAAGAGGGCCGAGTTGTTGCTTATGCCTCATGGCAGTTGAAGCGCCATGAGGAGAACTACCCAACCCATGATTTTGAGCTCATGACAGTTTTCCGTGCCTTGAAGATTTGGCACCATTATTTATTGGGAAATCTCTACCGTATCTATACAGATCAGAAAATTCTCAAGTACATTTTTACTCAGGCCGATTTGAATATGAGGCAGAGAAGATGGCTCAAGCTGATCAAGGATTATGAGCTGGAAGTACATTATCATCCCGGCAAAGCGAATGTGGTCGCCGAAGTCTTAAGCCAAAAGGATCATTGTCATTGTCTTAGGGTCTCGCCCAAGGATTCCACTCTCTGTGATGATTTCCGAAGACTTGGACTTCAGATGGTTTCGGAGGGTTATCTTTCCAACTTGAAGGTGAAATCCATTCTCATCAACCGAATTAAGGAAGCTTAGAAGAAGGACAAGGGCATGGAAAGGATTTGTGATAAGATCAAGTAGGGGCAAGACAAGCGCTTTACCCTGGACGACGAGGGTGTCTTGTGATTTGGGAACAGATTAGTGGTCCCTAAAGTTCTGGAGTTGAGAAATAAGATCCTGGATGAAGCTCATTATTCCTTGCTATCCATTCACCCAGAGAGTACCAAGATGTACCAGGATCTCAAGCCCAGATTTTGGTGGACTCGCATGAAGCGAGAGATTGCTCGATATGTAGCTGAGTGTGACATGTGTCGAAGAATGAAGGCCGAGCATCTTAAGTTGGTCGGTATGCTGCAGCCCTTGCCCATCCCATCCTGGAAGTGGGAGGAGATCGGCATGGTTTTCATTACCATATTTCCAAAGACCTCTCATGGGTATGATTCAATTTGGGTCATTGTGGACTGGTTGACGAAGTCTGCTCATTTCTTGCCTGTCAAGACCACCTTTTTGATCAAGCAGTATGCGGAGCTATACCTCACTCAGATTGTTTGCCTCCATGGGATTCCGAAGAAAATCATTTCTGATCGAGGCACTCAATTCACTTCCCATTTCTGGAAGGGCCTTCATTAAGCTATGAGAACCGAGCTCTTCCATAGTACTGCATATCATCCTTAGACCAACGGTCAAACTGAGAGGGTGAATCAAATCTTAGAAGATATGTTGAGGGCTTGTGTCCTCACATATGGGAAGAAGTGGGAAATTTTCTTGCCATTTGCGGAGTTTTCCTACAACAATAGTTACCAAGCGAGCATTGAGATGTCCCCGTTTGAAGCTTTGTATGGCCGACGATGCCGTACGCTGTTGAATTGGTCTGAATCCGATGAAAGGGCTTTTCTCAGCCCAAATTTGGTCAAGGAGGTAGAAGAACATGTTCTAACGATTCAGAAGAGTCTCCTCATGGCTCAGTCCCAACAAAAGAGCTATGCGGATCGCTGCAGACGAGATTTAGTTTTTGAGATTGGGGGTTTTGTCTATCTTAAGGTATCGCCTCTCAAAAGGGTTCGACGCTTTCAAGTTAGAGGAAAGCTAGTACCTCGCTGTGTTGGTCCATTTCATATCGTTGCTTGGTGTGGTGAGGTGGCGTATCAATTGGACTTGCCTCTGTCCCTCTCCGCCATGCACAATGTCTTCCATGTCTCTCAATTAAAGAAATGCCTTCGAATCCCAACTGAAGTCATTGAAGTTGCAAACCAAGAATTGTAGCCAGATATGTCCTATTGCAAACATTCGATTCGTATTCTTGAGGAAACCGAACAGAAGACGTGACGCAAGTCAATTAAGTTTCTCAAGGTTCAGTGGAGTAATCACTCCGAAGGCGAAGCGACGTGGGAACATGTGGATGGGCTTCGCGTCGATTATCCCGAGTTTTTCTCAAAATTGCAAGTGTTGCATTAGTTTCTATCCCTCATAGTGTGTAAATGGTGCTATAGTAATGCAGATGTCATGAAGCACCATGCATGATGTTGAGATGCATTCACTTTTGAGTAGATGAAAGTTTCATCGTTCCGCCCAAGCCACCTGTGGGTTAGTAGGAATCTTGTATTCCTTTTTTTCTTATATATGTACACAATCACCATCAAGTCACCAAGGAGACCACTCTCACCTTTGTTCTCTCATGAATATAAATAGAAGTTGTAACTTTGTCATGTCAATGAACTAAGATGAGAAAGGATGATGACACCACCGTCACTCACCTGGCAC
Organism: Phragmites australis; assembly: GCF_958298935.1. Classification (NCBI taxonomy): domain Eukaryota; kingdom Viridiplantae; phylum Streptophyta; class Magnoliopsida; order Poales; family Poaceae; genus Phragmites; species Phragmites australis. Next base: position 10,786,155 of record NC_084936.1, on the reverse strand, counting down.
CCGCCTTGTTATCTTGTAATATCCTTGTTATAAGATTAACTTGTCTAGGTGAATATGGCACTCAGAACTTGGGACTTTTCTCGAGGTCTGAGAAATATGCCATGCAGCACTGTCGTATCACCTAGTGATGCCATTATCGTTCCAATCCTGGAAACTCCTCTTCCTCGCTCTCTTCCCCACACATCACCTGAATCTTGGGATGAGATTCTTTTAAAGGGGAGTTTTGTGATAGCCCAAATGGCTTAAGCATGTCATTAAGCATCATTAGCATCATATTTAATTGTTTTGAGCAATTATTAACATGCAATTTCAATTAAACCTATATTGTTAGAATCAATGCTAATTGGTGCATTGTTAAGCATCTCACAAAATTGCTATGAAACATAGGGCTCGAAATAATTTTACAAATTAGTCTATGCCGTGTGAAGAATATAAATGATTTTTTTTTTCAAATTTTTGGGAATTAATTTGAAGGCATAAAAATTGCCACAATTTAGGAAAGCTTGCATCTTTGGTGAATTTTAATTGAAAATTGGCTCAGGCTATTGGGGTCAAACAAGTTAAAATGGATTTCCCGTGAATTATAGTTTCATACCAAAATTGTCCCATGAATTTGGGACCATAGGAAAACCTCCAAATAGATTAGAAGAGAGGCGGAAATATTTTCTTTGGCTGGCTACTATTCATCACCCATCTCTCCTGCTTTCTCTATGCTCTCTGTCTCTGACCGCCGCTTTCCTTGACTTTAGAATCTGACCATGTCACTGAACAAGTCAAGCAAGGCACCACGCTCCTTCCCGAGGTGCTGGGCATCGCCCTTATCTCCTCTCCTGGCCCTCTCTCTCGGCTTCCTCTCTCTTTCTTGCTTGGCTGAGCTAACAGAGCAGAGCGTAGACGTGCAGCACAGGCGCGCCACCGGCAAAATATGATGAGTCAAGCTCGAAGCCGCCCAGGCCAAGCTCCCCGGAGCACTGAGGGGAGGTACTAAGACCTTCACCAAGCTCTCCCGGCTGATTCGACGCTTTTCCCCACCGGATTGAGCTCGCACCATTGTCTTCCTCATTTTCGGTGGTTTTCTTCCCCCCTCACTATCGAGCCGCTCCTGCACCATGTTGAGCTTCCCCACTGCTCCCTCTACCTTCCGCGCGTGTTAATATGGGCTTAGCCCATAGCCGGCACGCCTCCCGTTGTGTGACCGTGCACCGCCGCCCATGTGTGCTCGTCGCCAGCCGGGGCCATTAGTAAATAGCTGCGCCATCGAGTTCACATGCTCACGTAGGAGCTTTAGGTGTCCTCGGCTGGCCAAACAGTGCCGTCATTCACCACCAGCGTACTTGACTGAGCTGCCGCCGATGATTGCCGCCGTTTGCCATCGATGGCCACCCTCTGGTCGCCGCTGGTGACCACATGCCCCTCAGTCGGGTCCCTCGTGTCACGCTGAGGCTCTTGCTACCCTCCCAAGATACCAGCATTGCGCCGCTCGCCGCCGGCGATGCCAGGCCATGTCGTCGACACTGTGCCGCCCCGCGTCCGCTCGAGTTTGACTGGGGTCAAAGCGCCCAGGCCCGCTGTCAGCGACCGTTGCTAGCTCGGCCTGGGTGAAAAAAGAATTTCGGGCCTTTTTAATTTGGATAATCCAGAAAATGCGAAATAGATTTGTTTTTGCATTGTTTAATCTGCTGAACCTTGTAAAATGCATAGAAAATTGTATATAGCTCCAAAAATCATCAAACCAACTTTATTAGGTTTATATGATCATTATCTACATGTTAAAAATACTTGGAGCTATGAAATATGTATTTAAATTACATGGTTTAATAAAATAGGTTTGAGCTTCATTAATCCATAATCAATTTGGTAGCTCCAAAATTGATGAAATCAATTTTGTAAATCTTATTAATTGATTCCCTACCCAGTAAAAATAATCACCCTCAAGTTAAGTATAAATTAGTTTTCTAATTAGGTCTAAGCTTTGTGTTAAGCTTAGTTAATCCAAGATTAACCTAAATTAGGAAATCTTTGATGCTTTAAACTTAGGTCATGATGCATTGCATGTCCATTGTTGTCATACACTGTTAAGCATCTGTCATTACATGTCATTCATGCTCATCATTGCACACGTTCTTCATTAGTGAACGAAGATCTGGAGCGTGAGGCGAGCACGATCGAGGACAACGCCAACCTTTCGCATTTCTGTGAGTTCTGTGCGGGAAGTATCAGGCAAACCCTAGAGCAGCAAGGCAAGCATCTAAGCATACTGCACCCTTTGTCAAATTAAATGGAGTCTAAATTGATAAATTATGCTTTATGTATGTTTGCGTGTGTTGAGTCCAGTGTCGAGCTGATATAGGTAGAACCTATGTTGATGCATTGTCTCTACCTTGATTTATTGATGAATTCTTATCCTTGTAGCCTTGATGATATAGTTGGTGTCTAGCTTCAAGGATTATTTGAAATGATTAGCAATTCTTAGATCCTCGGTAGAAGTCGAGTGACGGTGCCGCTGTTGTTCACGAGTCTAGGGCTTAATCACTGTTCACAGATACAAAGATGAGGTTAAGATGTGAGATTGAGACGAGATGTGGGCAGTGTTAGGGGTATCTGCTGCCCAGGAGGAGTCCTTTGGGTAGTTCGGGAGAGGAGCCCGGATGCCATAGACTGCTTGCATCGTTTAAGACTGTCCATTGATGCAGTTGGCTCTAGCACTTTCCGTACTCACCACATGCTGATCTAATGGTAAGACGATTATCATATGCCATGCCAACACTTGCCTTGCGGCTCTATGACACGTAAGAGAAAAAGAAAAGGAGAATCAAGGTGGCAGGGAGCCGGAGGTATCCGGGACACACTCACGGTAACCCAGGTGCCATAGGGGCATTGCAAGTGGGTGGTTCCAGGTATGAGAAAGGTTGACACGAGTACCCCCTTGTGTGTACTTTTGTGAGTAGCACAAGTCGAATGATCTTCGAGTCGTGTGGGTATAGTTGTGCCCCCTGCAAGGTGTAAAAACATTTCGAAATGCCATGCTCTCGGTCATGAGCATGCAATTTTTTAATTTGCATCGGTCGTAGAGTCTACAAATGTGGGATAAGGTTATGGTATGATGGAAATGGTTGGTGGATATTGTTGATGAGATACTATGGTTCCTATACATACATGTTCAAGTTCTGGATTGCATGGTAGAATGGTTTTTTTAGTTAATTATAGATGCTCACACATATATGTCTAGATTGCTTACCGCATATGTTTTACTTAACCTTGTGACCCACTCTTGCTAACAGCTCAATGCATAATCCTTGGAGTCGAGCTTTGTATATGTGCTCTATATGGATTAAGTCTTGCAAGCACCTTCGTACTTATGCCTGCGCTTTTTAGTTCTGCTGGTGAGGGTGAGGTAGTGTTTGGCTACTTTGTGCCTGCCGATGCAGGTGGTGGGCAAGAGTAGTGCATCCTACTCTGGTGAGGCGTAGCTTTTGGGGTGGAGCCTAAGGGCATATGACTCCACTCTCCTTTTGTTGTTATTAAGATTTTAATCTTCTGCTGTGTAGTTTCTCTTTGTGTAAACTGTTGCAAATGGTTGCATGCTTAAGAACTTGTAATCTAACTTTAATTACTCACTCTTTCTTAAGCTATGTTGTGGTGTACATGTTGGAAAGGCATGTGTTCTGATCTTAGGCACAAAACACGTGTTGGGACTACCGGTAGCGTATGTGTTGGGACTACCGGGATCGTATTCTGGTTAATCATTGAGGTTGTAATTATGAATAATGATCCTCCTGATGATTAATTAGAATACCGTTTGGACGGTTCCTCACATCCTCCTTGCATTTGTGGCATTCCATGATTTTAAGTTGTATTAAATGGATGTCAAAAGGATTTTCCTAAATAGTTTCATAGTAGAAGAGGTCTATGTTAAGCAACCCCCAAGTTTTGAGCACCCTAAAAACCCACATAGAGTATACAAGCTTCAGAGAGCTTTGTATGGGCTTAAGTTGGTGCCTAGGGCTTTGTATGATAGGCTTAAGTCTTTCTCGCTAGAGTCTGCGTCTGTGATGGGATCGGTGGATAAAACTTTGTTTACCTTTAGGCATGGCAATGATTTACTATTTGTTCAGATATACGTGGATGATATAATCTTTGGTTGCTCTTCTTATGCACTTGTGGCCAAGTTTGCAGATACTACAAGCAGGGAACTTGAGATGTTGATGATGGGCGAGCTCAACTTCTTCCTTGGGCTGCAAATCAAACAATGGAAGCAAGGTACATTCATCCACCAGACAAAGTACACCAAGGATTTGCTAAAGAAGTTTGACATGAGCGATGCAAAGCCCCCGACGACACCGATGGCTACTTTGACTGTGCTTGATCAGGATGAAGATGGTGAGGAGGTAAGCCAGCGGAAGTATAGGAGCATGGTTGGCTCTCTCCTGTACCTGATGGTGATAAGACCCAACATCCACTTTGCCGTCTACTTGTTTGTTCGCTTCTAAGCTTCACCAAGGACGTCTCCCCGCCAAGCGGTGAAGCGCATATTGAGGTATCTCAAAGATACCATTGAGTATGGTCTTTGATTTTCTACATCTTCTTCTCTCTTGCTTTGTGGTTTTTCGGATGTAGATTTTGCTGTTTGCAGAATTGACAGGAAGAGTACCTCCGATACCTGTCATTTCTTGGGTACCTCTCTTGTTTGTTGGTCTTCTCGCAAACAATCTAGTGTTACACAGTCAACTACTGAAACTGAATATGTTGTTGTTGCTAGATATTGTTCTCATATTTTGTGGATGGTTGCTACCTCGAGGGATTTTAGGTTAGATTTCAAGAGTGTGCTACTTCTGTGCGACAACACCAGTGCCCTAAGCTTAGCCATTAACCCAATCCAATACTCCAAAACTAAACACATAGATGTGAGATTCCACTTCTTGCGAGACCATAATGAGAAGGGAGACATTGACTTGAGATACATTGATACCCAACACTAGCTTGCTGACATTCTCACCAAGCCTCTAGATGCCACAAGATTTGCCTATTTGAGGGGAGAGCTTGGAGTGTGTCATCTCTATGGCATTGTGTGAGGGGAAGTTGCAGTTGTACATACTCTATCTTACTTTTGTTGCATTAGCATTGCATTTCATCTTGTAAGATAATCATTGTAGTTGAGCTTTGACTTGCATGTTTTTAGCATTTTCTGTTGCTAGACTTGAATTTGGACTAAGTTGTGTAGTTGTATGGAGCAAGCTTTTAATCTTAAGCTCATCTTGATGCTTTGACATGAAACATTTCAAGCAAGCTAGGTTTCCTAAAGATGAAATTTGGCAATTTTATGAATCATATAGACTATGAAATGCTGCATTCTTGATCACCATATTTGTAATTGCTTTGGCTTAATCAATGCTTGTGTTAAGGCTAGTTAGATGAATATCTTGTTCTAGGCTTTTTGGTTCAAGATAGCGGATTGGGGAACATTGCACTATATTTTCTGTCTTTGTCAAATATTTAGCTCATGAAAGAACCTTAGGGGAATATGTGTTCCTTATATCACAAAGACACTACTTAACTTGATCATGTGAAAACTCGATAATTTGTGAAAATTTGAATAATATTGAGAAATCAAGTTTCTTGTGATAAAATATAATCTAATACAATTGTCTTGAAGCCTCAAGGTATTTTTCATACCCAGTCGCGCAATACTTCGCTTGGATAAGAGGCAACTTGAGGATAAAAAGAAAAACAAAGAAATGTGCCTCAATGTTACATCTTTTAATCACTTGATCAACTAAGTCTTGGTTTCATATGTGAGCGTTTGCAAAGCTTATTATCATGAATGCTTGTTTGCCTAGTTTGAGATTGTAGTTAGCTAGTTCTTAATGCTTGTATTGCCTCAACACGAGTGGATGCTTATGTGGTGGTCACTTTTAACATGATTCGGCTATGTGAACTTAAATGCACCAATAATTCTTCCGATTAGCTTTTCTAGCTTTGTGTTCCTCTGACACTGTATCTTTTTAAGCTTGTGTGCAATTGTATGCTCGACTTTTTACTCTCCATAGCCCTTTAACGTTTCTAGCTTTTGCAAATGCTTTGTGATAAACTTGTGAAAGCTCATTAGGATTGCATATTCATGCTTTGCTTTGTGATTTTGTCCTTGATATTTTCATTGCCAAATGGGGAGAAAATTTGCTATACACAATGAATCATACATAAATGAAAAAAGGAGAAAATATGCTATAATGAACCTATACATTCATCAATGGGGAAGCATGTGAGTTTTTATTGCGTTCTTCGGGCTTCTGCAATCTTTTTATGCCAAGTGTTTTGCTTTTGCTTTTTCTCAAAGTTTTTGGTCACTTGGATGAGCTTCTCTTGGTGAATTTCTTCAATCCAAAATCTTTGTGCTTTAAGAGTTGTCAATGCACTCATCAAGGGGAGATTGAGAAACCAAGTTGAAATGTGCCTAGGTTCATTTGTGATGAGTGATTGACAAGTGTGTTAATTTGGTTTGATGATTTTGAGATTGCATAAGCATGTATATGTATTGCAATGATGATCATGACTAACCAAAGTTGCAATAGAAATGAAGTTGGCGTCTTTGTTTCTAAGTCCAGGAACATTGTACACGCTGGATGGTCCAGCGCTCTGGAAGTTAAACGCGCCGGATGGTCCGGCACTTAGACGAATTACACGCTTGAGCATTTCAAAATAGAAGCAGAAAATGAAGTGCATGCCTGATGGTCCGGCATTGGGGTGAAGTGAACGCCATAGCATTTCTTACAGAGAGGTTGCAAACTGGCTCTGGTGGATTTGAACAAGCCAGATGGTCCGACGATGGGCATGAATGCATGCCGGACTATTTCTTGCAAAGAGGATTCCAGATGAAGGGCGCTGCTGAGTTGCACACGCTGGATGGTTCGGTGCTTAGAAGAAGTGTGCACCGGATCATCCGGTGTTCATGATTTTTCTGAGATGTGTTTTAAACGGAGGATCTTGATTTGGACTAACTGCAAGTTGAGTTATATGTTGTTGGAGATGCATGCTTGTTTGTCTTATGTTGTGCAGGCGATGAATGCAACTTGGTGGCCGACTGTTGGAAGATCAGGGCTAAGTGGGGAGCTTGGTGCCGAACGATCAAGGGAGTCGGGCGGAGTCAAGGGTGATCTGAGCTGTAGATGTGGAGATCAAGCGAAGCATAAGAAGATGGGTGAAGACGATGTGGCGACAAATTCAAGCAAAGGGGATGCCGATGTAAGTGACAAGGCTGCCCGAGGGATCGGAAGTGGGAGAGACTTGTCGGCGGTCAAGATCACAAGATGGAGTACGTGTGTCGACATCGGAATGCTTGCTTGGGGCCAGAGCAAGCAATAGTGAGTCACGCTTTGAGAAGCGTGCAAGGTGGTTTCACAAACTTGCCTCAAAATCGTGGGTAGATAAAGTGCACGTGGCATCATCGCAAAGCTAGCATCAAGGTGAAGCTAAGTTGTGAAGAAGCCACAGCCATTTGATGGATGGAACGAAAAATAGATCAAAATACTCTCAGTGATAGGTAGAAGTGTACTACAAGAGAAGGGTATTTTGGGAACAAGCTAGGAAACTTAGGGGTCAAAGAATCTAGGCTAGTTGAGCTCTTTGAACCAGCCACTTGAGCCCCTTGAGCCGGTCATTTGAGAGCCTAGTGATAGGTTTTGGAGAAGAGGAGAGGATAGGCTTAGCCTTTGTAATAGGTTAGAGCTTTTGTGGAGGAAAATACTTTGTAATCTGCCTAAAATAAGGCTGACCTCTGTGCTTAATGAAGTTTATTTTCTCGTATGAGCTTGTGTTCAGCTCCTTCTAGTCTCCTTCTTCTAGTTCCTTTGCTTTGCATGCAAGTCTCTCTATTTTCGTTTTAGATTTTTGTTTTCTGGTTTGAGCTGCAAATTTTCCACCTTTGTGAAGTTCTACTTGTTTCTAGGGGCATAAAATGCGCGTACAATAGTACAAATTTGGGTCTCGCATTTCCTTGTCTCTAAGTTATCAACTTTGGGAGTTTCTTCGCCCAATGACCATCTTCTTGAGTTTCTTTCAAAGTTGCAAGCTTTTTGTGGCTAGGGTCATGGAATAGTCCTAAATGGAACCTCTTGTTCATATCCCATCCATGGAGCCACACGTTTTTAGCTATTTTCTTTGTTTCTCTCTATTTGCTTCCGCTTGAGTGTTTTGAGGAGTGTTGGGTGAAAAAGGAGAAGGTCATCGATTTTGAAATAAATTTGTATGGTGCCTATTCACCCCCCTCTAGTTGCCATTCGTGGTCCTACAAGAGTTTACATTGATTCATGCATCATTTGGCCTGTACTCGCCATTTATGTGCTTTCTTGACATGGAGTCTTCTCGTTCTGTGCAACCTATTAAATGATTGTTGTAGCTAATGGGGGGATTTCATCAAATTGATTGTACTCATCCTTATCAACCATGTTTTCAGCTCAGACAATCTATCTTTTCTCGGCGAGAACCACATTAAGTTTCTTATTTGCTGTGTCAGTCATATAAAACACATGGGCAACTTCTTAGCAAGTACGAAAAGTTCATCCTTATATCAGACAAGTTTGAGATTAATGCTAGTGAATCCATACTTGTCTTTCGTAACGCCCTTTGTCCCGTGTACCTAACGGCACTGAAGCAGGGGTACCTTGAATCCTAAGTAATCCAGTTCCCAGATCTCCTCTATCTGACTGTAGTATGTGCTCCTATGCATGTTGTTATCATAAGCATCTATACGGACACCGCTGTTCTAGTATGTGCTTTTCTAATCTTGGGCAACCATGTAAGCTGTGTAACTGTTTATACCGTACCCTTGATATGTTGTAATTATGTATATAGGGCCTTCTGCTAGTTTCCTGATCAAATCACTTATAGGAGTAGTAGATTGATTGATTCGATCTCGAAACCAAGTGTTGAACCTTTGCATATGTTGCTTCACAAGCCAAGCTTCGGTCCGCCTTGGATTCTCTTGAAGAAGCAACTGCTTGTGCTCGTCGATATATGGGGACACTTCGCTCATTTGTTGCAACACAAGGAAATGAGCTTGTTCGTATGCCTTTGGCTCAGGAGTAATTAAATGTTTCCCAAGAATGCCTTGACTTACGAGCCTGCCCTCGTGGCGAGAATGAGGCACACCAATTGGGTTATCTGGGTCCATGTAATTAACGCACCACTCTACTACCTCCTCTGTAGAGTAACCCTGCACGATGCAACCCTTAGGCAAAGCTCGATTCCATATGCACGACTTGAGAACGCCCATGAATCTCTCATATGGATACATCTGATGCAGGAACATGGGGCCAAGGAAATAAATCTCCTTCACAAGGTGAGCTATCATATGGACCATGATATCGAAAACGGATAGTAGGAAATACATCTCGAGAAGACATAGAGTTTCAAAGTGCCTTTTTCTACCTCGGCTAGCACTTCCGGATTGAGTACCTTCTGACCAATTGCATTGAAGAAAAAGCACAGGCACATGATAGCCTCTCCAACACCAATTGGTAATATGTTTCTAATTCCAACCGCAATCATCTGCGTCAACATTGTATGGCAATCATGAGTCTTCATGAAGCCAACCATTTTTAGCTCTTTCACCGAAACAAATCTTCTAATGTTGGATGAGTAACCGAAGGGAACTTTCACACCGTGCAAGAACTCGTAATTTTTTTTTTCCTTCTCAGATAGGATGATGCAAGATGGGGGGTAGGAATTTTCCTTTATCCATATCCTTGGCATGAAGCTCCAGCCTTAAGTCTATTTCTTCAAGGTTAGCTCATGCGTTTTCTGATCCTTTGTTTTCCCCTTCATGTTGAGCTTTGTACCATGGAGACTGTCGCAGATATTCTTCTTTACGTGTATGGGGTCAATAGAGTGGGGAGCGTCTAAGTATTTCCAATAATCAAGCTCCCAGAGAATTGATTTCTTGTTTCACATTCCATTTTCATCACTCGTGGAGGATCGTTTTTGCTTGCCAAGGACAACATTGATATTCTTGACCTTATCATAGACATCTTGCCCCTTGAAATGCCTTGGAGGTGACACTTTTTCTCTTGTGCTGTCAAACTGAGACTTCATTTTCCGGTACGGGTGGTTCCTAGGAAGGAAACATTAGTGCCACATGTACACATACTCTCAGTGTCATCTAAGCATTGGGGGCAAGCTTCACCTTTTCTTTTACTTTGCCTTGACAAGTTATGACGTGCTAGCAGATCATTGATGGTGACAAATACGATGGCATGTAGAGTGATGTATTCTTACTTGTACTGATACCAAACCTCAACGCCTTCAGACTAGAGTGCTTTAAGATCATCCACCAAAGGTCTGAGGTACACATCGATGTTGTTGCCAGGTTGCCTTGGATCAGGAATTAAGATCGACAATATAATGTATTTTTGCTTTTTACAAAGCCAAGGTGGAAGGTTGTAGATAGACAATACAATAGGCCAGGTGCTATGTGAGGTACTCATGTCACCAAGTGGATTCATACCATCTGTACTCATAGAAAACCTAATATTTCTTAATTCTTCAGTGAACCAACCAAATGTGTAATCAATGGTTCCCCACTAAGCTGAATTTATGGGGTGTCGTATCATTGCATCGTTATTATGACCCTCCTTGTGCCACCGCAGTAATTGGGACTCCTTTTCATTCGTGAGCAAACGCTTCAAATGGGGAATTATAGGGAAATACCACATCACCTTCCTAGGAGTCCCTTTTCTCTTGCTGCCTTCCTCCACATCACCACCGTCATTTCTATGCTTGTATCGATGGGTTTCACAAATAGTACATTGATCCAGGTCCGCATACTCTCCACAAAACAGGACACAATCCTCCTTACATGCATGCATTTTTTCTATTTCCAATCCCAAAGGACAAATAATCTTCTTCACATCGTAGACGATCTTGGGCACCTTGTTCCCCTCTGGTAGTATGTCACTTAGCAAATGCAACAATGCTTTGAAACTCCTATCAGGCCAACGATGGGTTTCCTTCAATTGCAGAAGCGTAAGCACTGCAAAAAGTAGCGTGAATTTCTCCTTACAGCCAAGATAAAATGGTGTCTTCGAGTCTCGCACTAGTTTCTGGAATTTGGCAAACTCACCATCACTATACTCATCATGCCTCTCAGCATCGCGTACCATTTGGCCCACATTCTCCACCAATTCCACTTAGTCATTATTGAATCATATGTCTGCATTCCTAAGATAATCATCCATATCACTGGCTGACATGAGTCCTTGATCCATACTGCCGTTCGAGACCCGATCCATTTCCCCTTCATTAAGGCCTTCCTTGCCGTGTTTGTTCCAAATGTAATATCTCTCTTTGAATCAACGCCTTAACAAGTGATCGTACACATTGTCAAGTTTTGGGAACTTCTTCTCATTCTTGCAATCACAGTATGGGCACCACATTGCCGTTTACCATGACCTTCCATGTCCACCACCGCGACACTCAAGAAAGGCTACACCCCGCACATGTACTCATTACAAGTACGACAATCAAAGTATATCCAACTTCGGTTTGTCATCTACAAATTGAAGAATATTCATTGTTAATAGAAACAACAGAGTACATATAATTGAATAATATAAAAATTCTATCTAAATTTAAATAAATTAAGCCAATTTCTTATCTAAGGCAAAGGATCCTAGCTAGCTACTTTCTACATAGGCAAAGATATGTCCTAATCCCATTCGAGGATACGTGGCCCGAGTAGGTTTCTATACTCTTGTACGGTTCTAGAGAAAATTTCAGCAGCATCTCCCCACTGTTCTCCAAATACACATCTCGATAACAAGCCAAGATGGTATGTATCTGGAGAACAAGAGGGGGAGGATGATGAGCCCATGGCTCCTTCGGATACGATGAATACCGCCAATAATCTTCAAATCATACATGGTCCAATTACAAGAGCACATGCACGACAATTAGAACACCAGGTGAACTCATTTCTCGCTATTCGTGCTTTCTTGGATGGATTACTACTAAATTATTGTGATGTTTTATCACTTAGGAATGTGGGAGAAGCACCACAACCTTACCCGAACATCACCCCTCGAAGGCCAAGTCTACTCGGACTCGAGGCTGAGCTCTAGTCGTGGTCGAAGTCATGGTCGTGGTCGAGTCGCAGGACAACACGTCAGTAAAACAAGAATAACTCTCTCATACGAAGTCCGTTTTAAGCAATCTTAGACATTCTAGAAAGCTTACAACGATCCCTTTCCAATGGATATAAGCTCGACCAAATATTCCCTATAGCTTAGTCAGAGTCAGAGAAATAATGTGTTGCACCACCATTTTGGACTTAGTTGGGTCTTGTAATTGTGTTGAGGTCGCAGTCCAGGTTATGTACACCTCTTTCCACGGCTGCACAACCCTAGGTTGACCTCCTCATGTCCCCCCTATATATACATAGTAGCCGTCGTAGTTTAGGCTTGGGTTTTGCTTATATTATTCTGTTTTATACAGTTTCGCCGCTTGTTCGGTTTGTAGAACCCCAACTCGAATACTTCATTGGTAATTAGCAATATCCAGATTGCATCTACATGTTCTTGCTTGTGTTCTCGATTCGCTTGCAAGAAAAACCTTCTTGGTGAGATCAACCGCGTCTTGGCACGGTTGATAACCACAGAGTAGTGGTGCAGTGGTTGCGAGGGTTCTCGATCTGTTCTGTTCAGAGCTTTTGGATCATCAATGTCGAAGCTCCACCAATCGACTTATCATATTACCTTACGGAAGATCGGGCAAACACGCATCAAGATGACACCGAAATTCTCTCTAGAACCATACAAGAGCACAAAAACATACTACTCAGGTCACATATCCTCGAACTGTCCAAAGTTCGTGGACAATTCGGGAACATCTTGTTATAAATATGACGAGTTACCAAGTTATATTTATAATCAATCACTCCCGAAGAGAAGACGTAGATTACGCAAATCGGGTTCACTTTTAGGAATATAATTAACATAAATGCACCATAAACATACCAAAATTTGTACCTAATAGCACCATAATAGGAACATAATTTCACTTTTAAGAATATAATAGCACCATAATTGCACCATAAACATATCAAGATTCTACTCAAACCCTAGAATCTAGCAAATAGGAGCAAGAGGAGGAAAGAGGGATGCAAACCTTCAAAGGCTGAGCGGGACAATCCACATGTATCATGATTTGGGAGAAGGAGCAAAATTGTTGATTCCAACTCAAACCTTAGAATCCACCATATATGAGCAAGGGGAGGAGGAGAGGGGGAGGCAAACCTTCAAAGGCCAATGGACAATTCCAACATTAAATCACTGAGATTTGGTTGGTCCTTAACAGAATCACCAAAAAATTGCTCATTTGCCAAGTAGCTGACGAATAGACACTGTCTGGTCGTGCTGCTCAGTGCATAGGATAACAGTAAACATCACTCATTAGTGACGGGTGGTAAGGACACCCAACACTAATGACATTTACATTAGTGACGGGTGATAAGGACACCTGTCACTAATAACTTTTATATTAGTGACGGGTGTCCTCGTAACCCATCACTTATGACGCTGGTCTTGACTAGTCCAAGGGTAGCTGATGAGCCCATGGCTCATTCGGATACGATTAATACTACCGATAATCCTCAAATCATACAAGGTCCAATTAGCAGAGCACGTGCATGACAACTAGACCACTATATGAATTCGTTTCTCGCTGTTCATGTTTCCTTGGATTGATTACTACTAAATTTTTGTGATGTTTTATTGCTTAGGAATGTGGGAGAAGCACCACAACCTTACCCAGATAACACCCCTCGAAGGTCAAGTCTACTTGAACTTGAGGCTGAGCTCTAGCTATGGTCACGATCGAAGTTGTGGTCATGGTCGTGGTCGAGTCGTAGGACAATACGTCAGTAAAACAGGCATAACTCTCTCATACGAAGTCCGTTTTAGGCAATCTTGGACATTCTGGAAAGCTTACGATGAGCTCTTTCCAATGGATATGAGATCAACTAAATATTACTTATAGTTCAGTCAGAGTCAAAGAAATAAGGTATTGCGCCACTATTTTGGACCCCGTCAGGTCTTGTAATCGTGTCGGGGTCGAAGTTCAGGTTGTGTATACCTCTTTCCACGGCTACACAACCCTAGGTCGACCTCCTCACGTCCCCCTATATATATAGGAGCCGTCGTAGTTTAGGCTTGGGTTTTGCTTAGATTATTCTATTTTATACAGTTTCACCGCTTGTTCGGTTTGTAGAACCCAAACTTGAGAACTTCATTGGTAATTAGCAATATTCAGATTGCATCTACCTGTTCTTGCTTGTATTCTCAATTTGCTTGCAGGAAAAACCTTCTTGGGGAGGTCAACCGCGTCTTGGCATAGTTGATAACCACGGAGTAGTGGTGTAGTGGTTTCAAGGGCTCTCGATCTGTTCTGTTTGGAGCCTTTGGATCAACAACATCAAAACTGCACCAATCGACTTATCATATTACCTTTTGGAAGATCGGGCAAACGCGCATTAAGTGGTATCAGAGCCTTAGTTGCCTGTTAGGTAATCTCAATTATCCTCTTTGTTTTGTTGTTTTCTATTACCTAGAGTCGAGAAAATTGCCCCACAAAAATATTTAGATCTTAGTTTTTCCACTATCCAAACCACTTTGTGCCTTCGCAATTTTGTTTTCAGTATTCACGTTGTTGAGTTTGAGCCCATCGTCTGTGTCTTTGTTGCTGATCGAGTCATCGTGATCTAGTTTCTAGTGTCGAGTCTTGCTGTTTAGTCATCGTGTATCTCGGCCTACCCTTGTCTGCAATAGCCCAGATTGTGTGACTAGTCGAGTCGACCATCTACTCGGGTTAGACCATTAGTCGTTTCAACCATCTACTCGAGCTCGATCGCTAGCCGAGTCGACCATCTACTCGGGTTCGACCACTAGTTGTTTCGACCATCTGCTTGGGTTCGATCACTACTCGTTTCGACCATCTCCTTGGATTCGACCACCTAGTTGGATTCGACCATCATTTTGGGTTTGACCACCTAGTTGTTTTCAACTATCCACTCATTTTTGCCTCCACAACCTAGTCAGAGTCTATCTATTTCTGGCTGCTCTCGGACACCCTACGTACTCATCATATCGAGTATTGCCTGACAAAGTTCGAGTATCACTTGATAGCCCAAACAGAGGAAGCCAAAGTTTAGAAAGAGAGAGAAAGAGAGAGTATCTTTTTTTACCTTTATACCTCTACTCTCCGGAAAAAGTTTGTGGCCCACGTATCTCACTGGTCTTAGAAAAGGCAATAGAAGAGTTTTGAATTTGTGTCACATTCGCAAAAAAGAAAAGAAAAACAAAAGCAAGCAAGAAGCAAAGAGTGCAAAAAAAACGAAGAAGCAAAGAGTGCAAAAGAGAGAGAGAGAGAGAATTAAAAAAAGAAAGACTTAGTTTCCATTGCAAATTTTGTTCCATTGTCCTTGTGTCTGATATAATTTTTGGCTTGCTTGAGCTAGTTCTAGGAACGTGCTCAGCCCAACAACTGTGACAAGTACTGTGGACTTATATTTAGTTTTGTTAATCTGATTTCAATTATTGCTATTCCTTGCTACTAAATATTGCATGTCCAAGCTACATCTTCTCTCGATCAGAACAGTTTCTCCCCTTGCAACTACCTCACTCGCACCCGATAAGGTATCACAAACCAGCCACCGGTTGTGCCAACTATGGTGTTTGGTAAGAACACTTGCAAGAGCGTGGTAAGACGCTTGAATGATCATCAACAAGCTATCAATGACGACATCGATAAGAAGCTTGCAGAGACAAACACTACATTGCAATGACTTAATGGTACTAATACCATGCTCAATACACGCTTTGATCGAGTGGTTAATCAGCCACCAAACTATGAGTGTGTGGATCATCATGGACATCCCATGAGCAAGTGGAGTCCATCACAGATGATGAAATTTTAAGGCAAGAACAAGACGTCTTTGATGCACGACAAAGAGACCAATTAAACTTCAACCATCAAGGTATGAAGCATAACCTACGAGTTAATGATGATCCATTTGCTAAGGTTAAGTTTACCATATCATCTTTTGCGGGTGCTTATGATGCTAAAAAGTATTTAGATTGGGAGATGATGGTTGAACAGAAGTTTAATACTCATTTAGTTCCCGAAGTGCATAGAGTTAGGAAAGCCACTAGTGAATTTAAAGAATTTGCGATTATCTGGTGGAATAGAGTATGCTTCGATGGATTAGCGCCTGCCACATGGAATGCTTTAAAGGTAGCTATGTGTAACAGATTTATTTCACCCTCTTTTAAATGTAATTTACGTAAGAAATTGCAACGCTTAAACCAAGGTGATAGTTCCGTAGAAGATTATTATCAGGAGCTACAAATTAGTATGTTGCGTTGTGATATTATTGAGGATGAATAGGCTGCAATGGCACACTTTTATGGAGGGTTAAGGTGTGAAATTCAGGACATAGTTTATTATAAAGAATACAATAGTGTTCGTAGATTGTTCTAACTTGTATGTCTGGCTGAAAAATAATTGCAGGGACGACAACAGAGACCAAGGAACAATTTTGGAAGAACGACCACATCAAAATCAACACCGGGACAAGTCAAAATAGCCCCACGTTCAGCTACACTATCTGTTGCCCCCTTCTCGAGTAGGGCGCGTTCAGCAGTACCTTCGACACCATCACACACTCCCGAGGTAAGCAAATCTGTAAGTGTGTAGGGTCCAGCCAAGAGCTCTTCTTTGGTTGCTTCTATAGGTCGATCGACTGGGATTGTATGCCATCAATGCAAGGCAATGGGGCACGGCATGAAGGATTGCCCAAGTCAGCAAGCGTGCATTGCAACAATAACGGTAGATATGTAAGTGCTAGTGATGTTGAGGATGAATATTATCTTGCAGGTAACCATGCAGGTAATGACGATGGACATGAGATGGATATCGACCATGAGGAAGTGTTCGATGCCATTGTCATGGAGCATTATCGGACCCTCATTGTGCAGCGAGTGTTAAGCACTCAAATGGAGATAAGCGGAACAGCTACAATGCCACAATTTGTTTTAGATATTCCTCATAGTCAAGGATTATCGTGTTCAAGTCATTATTGATGGAGAAAGTTGCAACAACTTGGTAAGTTCAGATATAATCAAGAAGCTTACCTTGCCGAGAAGAAACCATCCTCACCCTTATCATATTCAATGGTTCAACAACAGTGGTAAGGTGAAGGTAATACAAACAGCTAGGGTGTATTTTTCTATTGGTTCATACCATGATTGTGCTGATTTTTGATGTAGTTCCCATGCAAGCATGCTCTCTTTTGCTAGAACGACCAGGAAAGTTTGATACTGATGCAACACATCATGCTAGAAGTAATAAGTACACCCTTTTGCATAAAGGAAAGAAAATAACTTTTCTACCTTTAACCCCTATTGAAATTATGAAATGTGAACAAGAGATAGATGAAAATAAGATAAAAGAGTTTGAGAAGGAATCTAAAAATCAGTAAGTCACGGAAAAAAAAATTTCACCCAAAAAGGAAAAAGCAACAACAAGTTCTAAGTCCAATGGAATTAAAATAAAAGGGTGTGTTATTCTTGCTACTAAATCTAACCTTGCTTAAATTTAAGCTAATGAGTTGCCATGCAATCCTTTTGCAAAGAGACCTTAGTTTCACTTGAGAATATATCTAGCTCTTTGCCTCTTGCTGTTGCTAACCTTTTGCAAGAGTTTGTGGATGTATTTCCAGCAGAGGTACCTCCAAGGTTACCACCTATTCGAGGGATTGAGCATCAAATTGATTTAATTCCAGGAGCAACTTTGCCAAATTGTGCTGCATATAGGACTAACCTGGAAGAGACTAAGGAAATTCAACGGCAAGTCCAAGATCTATTAGATCGCGGGTATGTACGAGAAAGCCTTAGTCCTTGTGTTGTTCATGTTCTTTTAGTTCCTAAGAAAGACGGTAGTTGGTGTATGTGTGTTGATTGTAGAGCTATCAATAATATTACTATAAGATATTGTCACCCTATCGCTAGGTTAGATGATATGCTTGAAGAGTTGAGTGATTCTATATTTTTCACTAAAATTGACTTGTGAAGTGGATACCAACAGAATAGAATGAAACTTGGAGATGAATGGAAGACTGCATTTAAAACTAAATTTGGTTTGTATGAGTGGTTAGTAATGTCTTTTGGGTTAACTAATGCACCTAGTACTTTCATGTGATTGATGAAACGAAGTTTTACGTGCTTTCATTAGGAGATTTGTGGTGGTTTACTTTCATGACATCTTGATTTACAGCAAGTCATATGAACTATACTTTGATCACTTACGTGCTTTTTTAACGCTTTGAGAGATGTACGTTTGTTTGGTAACCTCAAAAAGTGCACCTTTTGCACGGATCGAGTCTCTTTTCCTTAGCTATGTTGTTACTCTACAGGGAATAGAGGTGGATGAAACAAAAATTGAAGCCATAAAGAGCTGGCCAACTTCTGAGACTGTTACACAAGTAAGAAACTT
This sequence comes from Phragmites australis, assembly GCF_958298935.1. Classification (NCBI taxonomy): domain Eukaryota; kingdom Viridiplantae; phylum Streptophyta; class Magnoliopsida; order Poales; family Poaceae; genus Phragmites; species Phragmites australis. Next base: position 10,767,618 of record NC_084936.1, on the reverse strand, counting down.
TCATGGTCTTGCGGGTTCCTATCGAGGATTTGTGTAGGATTTCAGCACCATTGCTGCCCCATTAAACGAGTTGACAAATAACGGAGTAATTTTGAAATGGGGACCTGCACAAGAAAATGGCCCTATTAGGACATGATTGTGATTTTGGTGATTAATGACAACATAGTTAATGAGACTAACATGTTTGTCAAGAATATATGTTAGTAGGTCTCATGGATGCAATACATGAAGAAGCCACCGAAGCCGAGACAAAGTTGGAGTGAATTGGAGAAGTCTCAGGAAGATTTGCCTCACCGAACGGTCCAGTGTTCACTGTGTTGAACTCACCAGAGCATTTCTGATAAAGGGGGACATAGGGATGAAGACCTCACCGGATGGTCTGGTGATAAGCAAATGTGCTCACCAGACTAATTCATGCGGAGAAGAATTCAAGTGTTGGAAAATGAAGATGAACTCACCGGATAGTCCAATGTTTGGCACTGTTCATTGTCCGGTGAGATTTGTAGTAGAGTAGAAGAAGTTATACTCACCTGATGGTCCGGTGACCAAAGGAGAGACACATAGGAGTAATTTCAGCACAGAAGGTTCCAAGTGCTGAAGAAGGAAGATTAACCCACCGGATAGTCTGGTGATGAAGTTATGCACACCGGAGGCTTAACACCGGACTAATTTACACAGAGAGGGTGCCAAGTATTGAAGAACGAAGTTCAAGGCACCGGATAGTTTGGTGATGAAATGATGTGCACCGGATGCTTACACTGGAACAATTTACACAGAGAAGATGTTGGCTCGGATGGCTAAGGTATATTCACTAGAAAGTCCGGTGATGAAGATGGTGTATACACCGGAGTGTCCGATGTTCACAGAGGCTGGAGTAGGGATTCCAACGGCTAGTTTGTAAGAGTGTACTCACCGGATGATCCGGTGTTAGTACTACAGTTCTCACCGGATCATTCGGTGTTAACAACTTTTAAGAGCCGTTGGGTTAACGGCTAGTGCACGAGTTTGAGGCTATAAATACTCTTCCACTCAGTCATTTGAGTGTGCTGGAGTTTAGAGAAGTTTATATACACCTGAGAAGACATCCAAGTCACCAAAGTGCTTAAAGTGATCATGCAAGGCAATTAAGCACAAGATTAGAGAGTGATTAATGCTTATAGGCCTAAAGGGTGTGTTGCTAGGTGATTGTTGCCTAGAGAGTGGATCAAGGAGTGATCCAATAGTGTACCTTTTGGTACACTGGCACCTTACAGTCTTGGTGACTCACCAGTAAGCTTGTTGACCCTCTAACTTGGTGTGGAGCGGCGGCAAGACGATTGTGCTGGGACGCGGAGACCCTTGCCTTTGTGGCTCAAGCTCCGAAGTGATCACGACGGCGAGGAACTGGAAGAGAGGCTAGTGGTGAGACTTTCCCTTGGTGGCTTGGTGGCTCATCCGAGTGGAAGCCTTGTCTTTGTGGCTTGGTAGCTCAAAGGCCGTGACTGAATGCCGACTGAGAGCATATCCTTTGTGGAGCTCCAACGTGGACTAGGGGTGGAATTCATACCATTGATACAACAGAAAAAAATTGTTGTGCCGAGTTTGCTCTCTCTGCCTTATTTACATTTCCGCATTTACTTACTTGCAATTTACCTTCTTAGATAGGTTTCAAGCACGTTGATCTATAGAATAGACACACTCAATAAACCTTGTGTATATTTAGATAGAAATTGATATAGGTTTATCTTGTGTTGTTTTTGGAGCCAAAATAATTCTAAGTGTCCTAATTTACCCCCCTCTTAGGACGTCACTGATCCTTTCAATTGGTATCAAAGCTAGGGCTCACATCTAGCTCTTAAATTTGTGTTAGAGCTTCACACCTTTGAAAAGGCTTCGCCAATTCAAGTGGCATTTGTGCCTTAGTCTCATTATGAGCTATGATGTCTGGGGTTGGGATGGATTCCCATAGTGCTCCACTTTTCAATGGCACAAATTTCCCACGTTGAAAAATTCTAATATCTTGTTATTTGCAAGCGCGAGGGTTGGATGTTTGGAGAGTCACCGAGGAAGGGATGAAACCTCGCATCACCAACAAGGAGAGACAATTAGATGCATTGGCTAAGAGTATCCTTTTATCATCTATATGTGTTGTTGCATTTAATCGTGTTTATTCTCTCACCAATGCACATGATATTTGTAATAGTCTCATTGAAATATATGAAGGCACAAAGAATGTACGCAATGAGAAATATCATGTGCTTGTTACTAAGTTCAATGACATCAAGCAACTACCCCATGAAAGTGCTAATGATATGTATTCTTGTTTGAACATTTTTGTTAAGGTTTGACGCCAATTGAAGATGATCAATTTGTGAGAAGAATACCTCAAGCTCTTCTTCTGAAGTACAAGTTGATAGTCTCCGTCATCTACGATAACAATGACATCAAGAAGATGACTCCAGGTCAAGTGCTCGGCAGGATCACTGCCCATGAGATGACAATGAACATGGGGGTGGAAGCTTCTTCCTCATCCAACACCAAGAACTTTGCTCTCACAAGCAAGCAAGCTCAATACTAATACATGAAGGCAAGGATGAGGAGACAAGAGCAAGAGTCAAGCTCCAGTGAAGATTATGGAGACAAAGATGAAGAAAGCTATGAAGAAGATGAGCAAAGCACCTCAAGCGATGAAGAGATGGATCCCAAAGTCACCAAGCTCATCTCACAAGTGGAGAAGAACATTAAGAAAATTAATACAAAGATTGATCACCCAATCTCCATGAAGGACTTGGTCAAAACAATTGATCATATCAAGAAGGAGAAGAAGAAGACCAATAACAAGAGGGAGACAAGAGGAAGAGCTAAAGCACTCGCAAGCATAGGAAGATGGGTGAGTGATGATTCAAGTTCAAGTGATGAGAGCATCACCATCCTCCCCTCTAAGAGAAGCTCTTCCTCAAGGTCATCATCATACAAGTCGTCTCGTAAGCCATCTCACAAGTGCCTTATGGCCAAATGTATGGATAGTGATATAAGTGATGATGAATCCAATGAGGATTCTGCCACCTATGATGAACTCCTTCATTTGATCAATGAGCAACAAAGGGCCCTTAAAAATAATCAAAAGAGCTTAAGAAATTCACTGCACTTAATAACATTCATGCTTCCTTTGTTTCTAATTATGAACAATTATTGAGCAAATACAATTTGCTAAACAAGGAGCATGATGAGCTTAAGGCTAAATTTGAGTGCATTGAATCTCAAACTAAGGTCCCTTTGAAGCAATCTACCTCTCTATTTAATTTTAATCCTAAGGTAGATGCTTCTACTTATTGCAATGATTTAATTGATATATCATGCTCACCCCCTTGCAATGAGAAATGCATTGAGAATGTTTTTGTAGAACCATCTAATGACCTCATTGTGTAAGAAAATGATGAGCTCAAGCAAGAAGTCGAGAAGCTCAAGAAGGACTTGGCAAGACTAAAGGGCAAGAATCATGTCCAACATCCTCAAGATAACCGTGAAACTATGGTGAACAAGCTTGTAGAGGGGTCAACCGTGACATGCTTCAAATGCCATCAAGAAGGCCACAAGTCCTTCCAATGCAAGAAAGTCAAGAAGGAGATCAAGGAGAAGAAGATGGCAAACCTCTCCTACAAGACCTCCAATCTCTACACCAAGTCCAACTACAAGAAAAAGATCAAGAGGAACCACTACAAGCTCAAGAAGAAGGATAATGGCAAGATGTTTGCACATATGGTTGGGAGAAAAGATCGGAGGTGGGACCAACCCATTTGGATGCCCAACAAAGTCATCACCAACATGAAGGGGCTCCAATCAGTTTGGGTTCCAAAGAAGACTTGAAGGCCGAAGCGGCTCGGGGGATTTGGAGGCTTGGCTCACAAGATGAAGTGAAGATTCAAGCAATAAAGCCAAGCATACAAGATAGGCGCATTGATGAAGATAATGATCATCACATACCCAAATCCCCATCCAAAGGTAAAAAGAGGTAAATGATAGCTAGACTTATCTTCATGCATTTCTTTTTGCATCTATCACATTTTCCTTATCTAGGATTGCATGTGCTTATTTTAACTTATTGCAATGCCTAGTGTAGGTTTTTATATGTTAGGTTGCTTGTGTTTATCTCTAACCCGTGAGCAACCTACATGGTTTATTAGTTGTAGGTTATTTACATGGTACTTGTCTTTCATTTGGTATCTTTTATGTGCCATGATTCAATGTATATGATAAATCCTCATTGTGATCAATAACAAGTGCGTATGTTCTACAAGTATTCAACACTTGGATGCACACATTTAGGGGGAGTATATCCTATAGGTTGTGATTTTGAGACTAACATGTGTTGCTAGTGACATCTTTTGTAGTCTCATGGAGTAATCAACATGTCCCCGGAGGTATGCAATGCTTAAAAGCTTCAATTGGTATCATTGTCAAATCTTTTGTTTATTTAAGCTACCTCCATGGATAATATAGCTTAAACTTCCTATCTTATCATAATTATCTAGTTGTGCATATGTTTTATTCTCATCATATGTATGAACACATATAGGGGGAGTTTAGACTATATTATGTGAGTTTCATAAATTGTGATCCTTGTGCCTTCATAGCTTACATTTGGTTTCATAGCCTTCAATTGGCATCATTCATTTGTAATAATATTGATTCAATTGGTATCTTTTCAATTAGATCATGATTTGTGAAGCTCTCATATGTGCTCTAATGTTCTTACTTTAAGTTCAACATGTGCAAATAATCCTTTTTGGGAATTGTTGACAAAGGGGGAGAAGTTTGACAACCAAAGCAAGTCATTCAAGATAAACAATGTGGTGAAATTGTTGCAAGTGCAAAATACATGAAGGATAACAAAGGGGGGGGGGGGAAGCTCTTGCTTAGGTCAATCAAGAGAGATAGTGGCCATAGAAGAAAGGGGGAGCCACAACATAAGGGGGGCAAAGTGGTAAGAACATGCATCCAAGCAAAGAGGTATGGTTTTGAAAAATTCTTGAATTCATGTAGATCTCAATTGTATCATTTGCCTCTTGCTTTGGTTGTGTTGTCATCAATCACCAAAAAGAGAGATTGTAGCGAAAATGGCCCTATTAGGCCATGATTATAATTTTGGTGATTAATGACAACATAGTCAATGAGACTAACATGTTTATCAAGAATATATGTTAGTAGGTCTCATGGATGCAATACATGAAGAAGCCACCAAAGCTGAGACAAAGTTCGAGTGAATTGGAGAATTCACACGAAGATTTGACTCATCGGATGGTCTGGTGTTCATTGTGTTGAACTCACCAGGGTATTTCTGATAAAGGGGGACAAAGGGCGGAAGACCTCACCAGATGGTCCGGTGATCAGCAAATGTGCTCACCGGACTAATTCATGCAGAGAAGAATTCAAGGGCTGGAAAATGAAGATGAACTCACCGGATAGTACGATGTTTGGCACTGCTCATTGTCCGGTGAGCTTTACAGCAGAGCAAAAGAAGTTATACCCATCGGATGGTCCGGTGACCAGAGGAGATACACACCAGAGTAATTTCAGCAGAGAAGGTTCCAAGTGCTAAAGAAGGAAGATTAACCCACCGGATAGTCCGGTGATGAAGTTATGCACACCGGAGTCTTAACACTAGACTAATTTACACAGAGAGGGTGCCAAGTGTTGAAGAACGAAGTTCAAGGGACTGGATAGTCCGGTGATGAAGTGATGTACACTGGATGTTTACACCAGAGCAATTTACACAGAGAAGATGTTGGCTCAAATGGCTAAGGTATACTCATCGGAAAGTCCAGTGATGAAGATGGTGTATACACCGGAGTGTCCAGTGTTCACAGAGGCTTGAGTGAGGATTCCAACGGCTAGTTTGTGAGAGTATACTCACCAGATGATCTGATATTAGTACTACTGTTCTCACCAGATCATCCTGTGTTAACAACTTTTCAGAGCCGTTGGGTTAACAGCTAGTACGTGAGTTTGAGGCTATAAATACCCCTCCACTTAGTCATTTGATTGTGCTGGAGTCTAGAGAAGTTCATACACACCTGAGAAGACATCCAAGCCACCAAAGTGCTTAAAGTGATCATCCAAGGCAATTAAGAATAAGATTATAGAGTGATTAGTGCTTATAGGCCTAGAGAGTATGTTGCTAGGTGATTGCTGCCTAGAGAGTGGATCAAGGAGTGATCCAACAGTGTAACTCTTGGTACGTTAGCACCTTGGAGTCTTGGTGACTTGTCGGCAAGTTTGGTGTGGAGCGGCAGCAAGGCGATTGTGCAGGGATGCGGAGACCTTTGCCTTTGTGCTTCAAGCTCCAAAGTGATCACGGCGGCAAGGAACCAGAAGAGAGGCTAGTAGTGAGACCTTGCCTTGGTGGCTTGGTGGCACATCCGGGTGGAGGCCTTATCTTCGTGACTTGGTGGCCCAAAGGCTGTGACCGGGTGCCGACCGAGAGCATATCCTTTATGGAGCTCCAACGTGGACTAGGGGTCGCATCCGTTCCAACAATACCACGGGAAAAAAATCTTTGTGCCGAGTTTACTCTGTCTACCTTATTTACATTTCTGCATTTACTTTCTTGTAATTTACCTTCTTAGATAGGTTGCAAGCACTTTGATAGGTAGATTAGACACACTCCATAAATCTAGAGCACATTTAGATAGAAATTGATATAGGTTTATCTTGTGTTGTTTTTGGAGCCGAAATAGTTCTAAGTGTCCTAATTCACCCCCCTCTTAGGACGTCACCGATCCCTTCAATCAATACCGTCAATAATCCTCAAATCATATAAGGTCCAATTACAAGAGCATGTGCACGACAATTAGACTACCAGGTGAACTCATTTCTTGATGTTCATGCTTTCTTGGATGGATTACTACTAGATTCTTGTGATGTTTTATTGCTTAGGAATGTGGGAGAAGCACCACAACCTTACCCGGACATCACCCTTCGAAGGCCAAGTCTACTCGGACTCGAGGCTGAGCTCTAGTCGTGGTCGTGGTCGAGTTGCAGGACAATACATCAATAAAATGGGCATAATTCTCTCATACGAAGTCCGTTTTAGGCAACTTGGACATTCTGGAAAGCTTACGATGAGTCATTTCCAATGGATATGAGCTCGACCAAATAATCTTTATAAATTAATTAGAGTCAAAGAAATAAAGTGCTACGCCACTGTTTTGGACCCTGTCGGGTCTTGTAATCATGTCGGGGTCAGAGTCCAGGTTGTGTATGCCTCATTCCACGGCTGCACAACCCTAGGTAGACCTCCTCACTCCCCCTTTATATATAGTAGTTGTCATAGTTTAGGCTTAGGTTTTGCTTATATTATTCTGTTTTATACAATTTTGCCGCTTGTTCGGCTTGTAGAACCACAATTCGAGAACTTCATTGGTAATTAGCAATATTCAGATTGCATCTACCTGTTCTTGCTTGCCATAAAAGATACCAATCACGTCTTGACATGGTTGATAACCACCGAGTAGTGGTGTAGTGATTGTGAGTGTTCTCAATCTATTCTGTTTCTACCTTTGGATCATCAACGATGAAACTCCACCAATCGACTTATCATATTACCTTTCGGAAGATCGGGCAAACACGCATCAGTAGCACATTAGTAATGGGTGACAACTATGACCCATCACTAATTACATTCGTATTAGTGACGAGTGTCCTCATTTACCCGTCACTAATGCGTGGCCCCGGCTATAAACCGCCCGAGGCTACATTTAGTGACGTGCGACCTTTCTACCCATCACTAATGACTACATCATTAGTGATGGGCTTTTAGGTTACCCGTCACTATTATATTTAGTGACAGGCTTTTAGGTGACCCGACACTACTATATTTAGTGACTTGTTCCCTCACCATCACTAATGACACCTCATTAGTGATGGGTCTTGGCCAAATCCCAGCCCAGATCACACATTAGTGAGAAGTCATCACTGAACCCGTCACTAATAATTTATTAATGATGGGTTTTGATCAGCCGTCACTTATGATTTGTCTCTTATGATGCTTTATTAGGTAGGGCCGTTTGAACGGAGAAAAAGGGAAGGAAGTAATTTAATTAGGCATACTATTCATCTTGGGCCCACACGCCATCGTCTTCATCTATCTCTCTCTTTCTCACTCTGCTATGACACAGGAACACCGCCATGTGTTCACCTGTGCCTCTGCCTGTCTTCATGTCACATCTTGTCGCTGCATAGGTGGACGAGTTCCACACATCTTGCCTCCTCCCCATCCTCTCTCATGCTCTCTCCCCCTCCCTCACTTATCTCTCCCGACTGAAGCACCGAGCTCCTCATTGCAACACACGCCACTTCCAAATACCATGCAACCAAGCCCAAATCGGCCACAAATGAGCCCCAAGAAGAACTAAGGAAGGTCACTTGGACCTTCCCCGACTGATTCCCGCGTGAATCCCACTGTTTCCTGGACGAATCGAGCTTTGCTCCACCTTCTTCCCCGACGCCGGCGAGCTCCTCCATGGTTTCACCAGCAAAACCCCACCCATGTGCCTTTTCATTCCAAATCGAAGTCACGGTGACCTTCCACTTGCGTCCTTCATGCTTTGGCGCATGCTATCTTGGCCTTGGTCTGTCCCCAGCGCGGCCCTCCGTGGGGGCGGGGGTGGGGCCCTCCGTGCCGGTTGTGCTTGGGATGGACCCATCAGTATAAAACCATCCCGACGAACTCCCCATCATGTGTTGATCCTTCTGGTGCCCTCAGCTGATCAATTTGTTGCTAGAGTCGCCAACGACAAGGTTGCGTCGCCAAGCAGTGGCGAGGTTTGACCGCTTTGGACCAGTTTTCGTGGGCCTGGTCCCACTAGTGGACTCTACGGCTAGCTGAATTCCGGTGCAAAAAGTCACTAGGCCATTTAATACCCAGATAATCCAGGAAAAAGCAAAAACAATTATTTGGTAAACTGTTAAATTAGCTGCACATTAGAAAATTTCAAAATACACAGACAACGAAGAGAGCTAAAAAATTATGAAACTAGTTTTGTTAGCTTTGTATTGTCATACTCTACTTGTTAAAAATACTATCAACAATGAAATGCTCATTGGAATTCCTGTAATGAATTAAATGTGATTAAACTTCAAAAATCACAATTAAATCATGCCATGTAAAAAATTGGTGAAACTAATTTTGTTGATCTTTTTTATTATCAGCATTGACCAGGGAGAATGTTTATTCACATGTTATCTCTATCTAACCTCTTGTTTTAGGTTATGTTTGTTTATGGCTTGTCCAATTGTAAAAAATGTACATAAATTATTAAAAATCTAATTGATGCGATTCCACTTCTAAAAATCATCATTAGTTAAGGTCTACCTAGGGAACATATTGGTGAGCATGTCAAGTTCTTCCTTAATATGAGTTTTGATCGATTTTACACTTTTTAAAGCATCAAGGTAATAATGTGTCCTTTTGGATAGAGCTGCACTAAAATGTTTATACCACGAGAAAATGAATTCCAAATTTCATGATTCTTATTGCATTTTGTTCATATAAGTATTCTACCTCTTCATTAAAGTTCATGCCATTTGGAGCATTTTTCATAGCATTTCCGTCATGTTAATTGCGATGCATTGTTCAATTTTTTTAGCGAGCGACAATCTGGGGAGTGATGCAGGGTTAATCGATGGTAAACTTGAGGGGAGCTTGATTTTGAAGCACCTAAGCATCTATGCATGTTGACTCATTTTATTTTGATGAATGTGATAATGGTTAAATTGCTATTATCGTTATGTGTCGTAAATGCATGTTTAGAGAATGTGATGTTAGAAAATGGTCGGGTAGATCCTACTTGTTTGCATGGTACCTACCTTGACAAAGTTGTTACTCTTGATCCTTGTAACCTGTTAATATTATGTCGAGGTCTAACTTAAAAGTGATGCATAATTGCTTAGCCATGCATAGATCATAAGTAGAAGTCGAGCGGTGGATCATCACCATCATTCACGGGCTATAGGCTTTTAAATCTTGAATCACGAGTATGATTAGTTGTGGATGATGGGTATTGTTGTTGATACAAGACTGAGCGAGTGGTAGGGATAGTTCTGGAAAGGAGTCATGAATGCCATAGGCCCGTTTGAATTAGTTAAGCACCGATCTTTGATGCCGTTGACTTAAGGACTTATCCTACTTTCACATATTCTAATATGATATGAATGACCCGATTATCTCATGATATATCAGCGTTTGATCCATAACCTCATGGTGTGTGTGTGGAACTATTGTGGTGATGAGTTTGACCCATGAGCCTAGTAAGTTCCTTGAGGGGGAGCTAGGTAAACCTCGGTATCATGAAGATTGGTCAACCATGCGGGGATGGGTGAGAAAAAGGTTGTCCTGGGTGCCAAGAGATTTGACTCGTGTCTTATGGATAAAGAAGTACTCCCTTGCTGGGTGCAAGAACTATTCTAATAGCCACGCTCTCAGTCATGAGTATGATTAATGTTCCATTTGACATCATTGTAGAGTTTCGTTTGATTTTGTGGTATAGATGATATGTGGGCTGTTATGAGAAGCATATGAGAAGCATATGAGAATGTTTATGTTCGGTTGAGCATGTTCATATGTTACTTTACATTCTTGCACTTGTTGTCCTTGGAGGTTATGATTATTGTTAATCAATGCTAGTTGATCATGTGGCATGTTGATTAAATTCTTTTCTGCTAAATCAATTTAACTTTGTGAACATTCCTTGCTATTCATCCAAATGCATTATCCTTAGAGTCGGGACTAGTATATACCCATATTATATAGGTCTTGTGAGTTTCTTTGTATTCATGGTGCTATCCTTAAATTTTTACAGGTGAGGATGAACTCATATATAGAAACTTTTACCCTGCCGATTCTGGCAATGGGCAAGAGTAGCGGCTATCTACTTTGAGTTAACCCCGATGGTGCCTTATGGGAAATGGTGCCACCGGTCATTTATTATTTTAGCAATACTTCCACTGTGTTTAGATGTTAATATGCTAGATGAAAACTTGTGTTTTAACATAAATCTCTAGCATGTGCTTTGGCGAGATTGAGAGTTGAAACTTGTTATGTGTAGCTCTCCACCATTAAATTTCAGATTGTGGCACTCGTTATTATGGACTTATAATATTATTAAGACATGTAATCTAAGTTAAATATTTGCACTCTATCATGTCTTGGTGTAATATGCTTGTGTAAATGATGTGCTATATGATCTTGGGCTTGTTGAGCGTATATCGAGACTACTAGGATTGCTCTCGTTTTAATCTGAATGTGGCTACGAGGGATATCTTTAGATATGTATTAGCATGCGGCATGTTAAATGATGAGTGTGTGTGCTAGCTCTCATCTTTATGGACATTCAGTACTACCAATTAAGTCGAGTGTGATTTGGATAATTCTCATAGGTTGAGGAACATTTTATAGATGAAGGAAGCTTTATTTCGAGATGAAATAGTGTTCTGGACACTGCACCCTGTTGTTGACACTGGTTACATGCATAATTTATTAATCGCAAGTGCATGGGCCCATGTAGCCTTTCACTTAGAGTATTCTATGGTTTATCGATCTTAAGGAATAAGTGGATTATGAGCTTACTTAGAAACAGTGATTGATTGCGAAGTTAGGGGATTCAAAGATTCATGGAGAATGCCTTAGTGTTGTAGACGGATATGAGGAACGGTCTTCCCTAGGGTTAAGGTTCACTTGCATGTAAGATCAGATCAAGATAACTCAGTTAAGAGTAATCAGTGGTTATGCTATCACTACTACGGAAACCATGAAAATAGACAGAGTGACACAGATAGTTTCCTAGGACCCATCGCTGACAAAATACACATAGGCAGTTGTTGAGACAGATATGTCTGTAATATGACCGATCATTTGGGTGTGCCAGAGCACACATACGGGTTTCCTTAAAAGTTGTATATAACTATTGATGCAGATGATTTTTTATGAAAACCATCTATGTCTAATTGATGAACACAAACGATTTTTATAAATATCCGTCGGTAGTTAAAGACCCGGTACTATTTTAAATTTGACATGCTGACATTTACTACACATGAATAGTGGACTAGTACAAGTTACAACGACAACTCACAACGGAATTGTGGAATGCACAATGCATTCCCCTGGAAACCAAAACAGAACAACATTCTGAGCACTCGTGATCATGCCAACCATTAGTCCAATGCCTAGGAGGTAAAGGTACTGTAAGGAAAGGTGACGCTTTAAGAGGGGAGAAGAAAAACCTAAATTAATTTTTATCTAAATATTCTCTAGTATGTAGTGTGGCTACTTTATCGCAACAAGTTTTGCACCATAGGATACAAAAAATAAATTACACATCATAATTCTAATAAAGATAAATGCAGAAAGTAAATGGTGCAATATAAAGTATGGAACGCAAATGAGATAGAGAGCGCAAACTCAGCAAGATGACTTTTCTTGCGACATCAGTGAGTTACCTCTTACCACTAGTCCACGTTGGAGCCCCTAGCATAGGCAAATCTCCCTAGACGAATAATTCCACGGCTCTTGCCGTTAGAGCTCCTCATACGCCGGTGGGTCTCCTACAAGACGCATTTGGAGGATCGTCACCGTCTTCACTAAGGTAGTGTTTCGCTGCCGTCATGAGCCACTCACAACACTTGCACCCAAACTCGGTTGGAGGGTCTCGTAACACTCACTGTCGCCACTACTACATGAACATGCTTCACTGCCGGCTCCAAAACCTCCTTCACTGCCGGTTTTGGAGCCGGCAGTGGGTAACGGGCAGTAAAGCATAAGCTTCCATGAGATGAGTAATTAAGAAGCACCCCTCCCAAGAAGGAAGCGCATCGATTGTTTGCTCCAGCCCTCCGTCTCATGTGTGACACCTCTCTCTTGTAGTTCATCTAGCTGTTGTTGCAACTGCCATTCTTTCATTACGTACCCACGACTGCCGACTTTGTGGGGGTAGACTTTCTTCTTTGAGTTTGTTTTGTTCAACTCACTCAACCTCTGTGCTTCTTCTAACAACTTTTACTCTGCAAATGTTTGCCAATGATTTTCCGGTTGCGGCCATTTGCTGAAATATGGCGTTGTACCTTTCGGCACATAGGTTCTATTCAATGTGCCCTTCCAATTCTTAAATGAAAGCCACATCATCATTTGCGCCTTATGCTTAACTACATCCATATCTATCTCTGCAGGGAAGTCAAACCTCTCTAACATTTTAGCCTTAAGATGTCATTTTTTTATTGAATTAGGAACTACATGCGGATCACCTCATTCGTCAATCCACAATCTGTAGCTGATGGGCATGTGATCCTTAACAGCTATCCTATAGACTGACTTGTATGGTCTCAGAACTCTCTCTAGTGCAGTTGACTCCCCTGCTGGTGAGACCTCCATGATCACAAATCGTCCTATAGGCATCTTCGAGGGACCTTAGGCATGATGCCGCTCCTGGGATTGCTCATTGTCGTGACCCTCCAGAGCATCAGGCATGTGCGCATAAGTGAAATAATTATTGAGAACCTATACGATAATATGTAGAACATATGCATTCATCTACTTATGAATTACCTCGTCACCTCCATAGTTGTTTGTTTGGTCTAGGTTGAGGTAGTGGCTCGGGTTACCTTCTTCAATGTTTGACGGCGGCACTACATCTCCTTCTAGCACCTGGGTAGGATCGGCAGTTGGTGGCCATCCCTTCTTGGGAGTTCTGCATATGATGGCGACGAATGGTTGAGTATTCTAAATATAGAGAGCTGAGGAAGTGATGAGCCCATGGCTCCTTCGGATACGATCAATACCGCCAATAATCCTTGAATTACAAGAGCACATGCACAATAATTAGACCACTAGGTGAACTCATTTCTCGCTATTCATGTTTCCTTAGATGGATTACTACTAAATTCTTGTGATATTTCATTACTTAGGAACGTGGGAGAAGCACTACAACCTTACCCGGATGTCACCCCTCGAAGGCCAAGTCTACTCTGACTCAAGGACTGAGTTCTAGTCGAAGTCATGGACGTGGTTGAAGTCATGGTCATGGTCGAGTCTCAAGACAGCATGTCACACATCAGTAAAACGGGCATAACTCTCTCATACGAAGTCCGTTTTAGGCGTTCTTAGACTTGCAGTAAAGCTTATGTTGAGACCTTTCAAATGGATCTATGCTCGACGAAATATTCATTATGGTGTAGTCAGAGTCGAAGGAATAAGGTGTTGTGCCACCGTTTTGGACCTAGTTGGGTCTTGTAATGTTAGAGTTTGAGTCCAGGTTGTGTACGCATCTTTCCATGGCTGCACAACCCTAGGTTGACCCCCACATGTCCCCCTATAAATATACGGTAGCCGTCATAGTTTAGGTTTAGGTTTAGCTTAGATTATTCTATTTTAGACAGTTTCGTCATTTTTCGGTTTATTGAACCACAAACTCGAGTACTTCATTGGTAATTAGCAATATTCAGATTGCATCTACCTGTTCTTGCTTGTGTTCTCAATTCGCTTGCAGGAAAAGCCTTATTGGTAAGGTCAACCACGTCTTGGCATGGTTGTTAACCACGGAGTAGTGGTGTAGTGGTTGCGAGGGTTCTCGATCTGTTTTGGTTGGAGCCTTTGGATCATCAACGTCGAAACTCCATCAATCGACTTATCATATTACCTTCGGAAGATTGGGCAAATGAACATTAAGTGGTATCAAAGCCTTGATTGCCCGTTAGGTAATTTCAGTTATCCCCTTTGTTTAGTTTTGTTCCAGTACCTAGAGTCAAGAAAAATTGCCCCACAAAAATATTTAGATCATAGTTTTTCCGCTGTCCAAACCACTTTGAGTTTTTCGCAATTTTGTTTTCAGTTTTCGCACTGTTGAGTTTGAGTCCATCGTCAATGTCTTCGTTGCTGGTTGAGTCATTGTGTTCTAGTTTGTAGTATCGAGTCTTTGCTGTCTTAGTCATCATGTATCTCGATTTGCCCTTGTCTGTTTTAGTTGAGATTGTGTCACAGGCCGTGTCGACCACTAGTCAAGTTCGACCATCAACTCGGGTTCAACTACTAGTCGTATTCAACCACGTACTCCGCTTCGACCACTTGTCAGGTTCAACCACTAGTTGTGTTCGATCATCTACTCAAATTCGACAATCTACTCGGGTTCAACCACTAGTCGAGTCGACCATCTAATCGGGTTCGACCACTAGTCACTTTGACCACCCACTCGGGGTTCTGACTAGTCACCCGACCACCCACTCGGGGTCCGACCAGGTACTTCGACCACCTAGTCATCGCGACCATCTAGTTAGAGTTGCCCACCTTCTCGGATCCGACCACCATAGCCGAAATAGAGGTAGCCAAAGTCAATAGAAGAGTTTTGAGTTTGTGTCACATTCGAAAAAAAAAAAGCAAGAAGCAAAGAGTGCCAAAAATAGAAAAGAAAGTAAAGAGTGAAAAAAGAGAGAGAAAAAGAGAGAATTAAAAAAGGATAATCAGTTTGCATTGCGAATTTTGTTCCATTGTGCTTGCGTCTGATATAGTCTTCGGCTTGCTTGAGCTAGTTCAACGAACATGATCAGGCCAGCAACTGTGATGAGTACTGTGGACTTTTATTCAGCTTTGCTACTTTGATTTCATTAATTGCTATTCCTTGCTACTAAATATTGCTTGTCCAAGCTACACCTTCTCTCTATCAGAACGGTATCTTCCCTTACAACTACCTCACTCGCACCCGATAAGGTATCACGAACCAGCCACCAATTGTGCCAACTGCAAATTAGTATGTTGCATTGCGATATTATAGAGGACGAAGAGGTTACAATGGCACGATTTTATAGAGGGTTAAGGCATGAAATTCAGGACATAGTTGATTACAAAGAATACAATATTGTTCCTAGATTGTTCTAACTTGCGTGTTTGGAAAAAAAGAATTGCAAGGATGATAATAGAGGCCAATGAGCAATTTTGAGAGCACGACTACTTTAAAATAAACACCGGGATAAGTCAAAATAGCCCCACATTCAGCTACACGATCTGCTACCCCCTTCTCGAGTAGGACACGTTCAGCAGTATCTTTGACACCATCACACGCTCCCAAGGTAAGCAAATTCTTAAGTGTGCAGGGTCCAACAAAGAGCTCTTCTTCGGTTGCTTCTACAGGCCGATCAACCGGAATTGTATACCACTGATGTAAGGGAATGGGCCATGTCATGAAGGATTGCCCAAGTCAGCGTGCGTACATTGTAACAAAAGACGATGGATACGCTCTTGCAGCTAACCATGCAGGTGACGAGGATGGACATGAGACGGATATCGACTATGAGGATGTGTTCGATGCCACTGCCACAAAGGATTATCGGACCCTCATTGTGCAACGAGTGTTAAGCACTCAAATGGAGCAAGCAGAACAGCTACAATGCCACAATTTGTTTTAGATGTTCCTCATAGTCAAGGATTATCATGTTCGAGTCAATATTGATGGAGGAAGCTACAACAATTTGGTAAGTTCAGATATGATCAAGAAGCTTGCCTTGCTTACAAGAAACCATCCTCACCCTTAAGTATCATATTCAATGGTTCAACAACAGTAGTAAGGTGAAGGTAATACAAATAGTTAGGGTGTATTTTTCTATTGGTTCATACCATGATTGTGCTGATTTCGATGTTGTGCCCATGCAAACATGTTCACTTTTGTTAGGACGACCATGGGAGTTTGATACTGATGCAACACATCATGGTAGAAGTAATAAGTACACCCTTATGCATAAAGGAAAGAAAACAACTTTTCTACCTTTAACCCCTGCTGAAATTGTGAAATGTGAACAAGAGATAGCTGAAAATAAGAGAAAAGAGTTTGATATTGAATCTAAAAATCAGCAAATAGCAAAAAACGTTTTTCCACCAAAAAGGGAGAAAGCAGTAACAACTTCTAAGTCCAATGGAATTAGATTGAAAGAGTGTGTTATGCTTGCTACTAAATCTGATCTTGCTGAAATTTATACTAATAAGCTATCATGCTATGCTTTGATATGCAAAGAGACCTTAGTTTCACTCGAGAATATATCTAGCTCTTTGCCTCCTATTTTTGCTAACCTTTTGCAGGAGTTTTACGATGTATTTCCAGCTGAAGTTCCCCCGGGATTACCACAATTCGAGGGATAAAACATCAAATTGATTTGATTCCGGGAGCAACTTTGCCAAACCGTGCTGCATATAGAACCAACCCGGCAGAGACTAAGGAAATTCAGCGATAAGTCCAAGATCTTTTGGATCGCGGGTACGTACGAGAATGTCTTAGTCCTTGTGTTGTTCCTGTTCGTTTGGTTCCTAAGAAAGACAGTAGTTGGCGTATGTGTGTTGATTGTAGAGCCATTAATAATATTACTATAAGATATCGTCACCCTATCCCTAGGTTTGATGATATGCTTGATGAGTTGAGTGGTTCTATAATTTTCACTAAAATTGACTTGCATAGTGGATACCACCAAATTAGGATAAAACTTGGAGATGAATGAAAAACTGCGTTTAAAACTAGGTTTGGCTTGTATGAGTGGTTAGTAATGCCTTTTGGGTTAACTAATGCACCTAGTACTTTAATGCGATTGATGAACGAAGTTTTACGTGCTTTCATTGGGAGATTTATGGTGTTTTACTTTGATGACATTTTGATTTACAGCAAGTCATATGAACTACACTTTGATCACTTATGTGCTGTTTTTAAAGCTTTGAGAGATGTATGTTTGTTTGATAACCTCGAAAAGTGCATCTTTTGCACGGATCGAGTCTCTTTTCTTGGCTATGTTGTTACTCCACAGGGAATAGAAGTGGATGAAGCAAAAATTAAAGCCATAAAGAGTTGGCCAACCCCTAATATTGTTACTCAAGTGAGAAGCTTTCTTGGTCTTGCAGGTTTCTATCAGCGCTTTGTGTGGGATTTCAGCACCATTGCTACCCCATTGAATGAATTGACGAAGAAAGGAGTGGTTTTCAAATGGGGACCTACACAAGAGAAAGCATTCAAGTTGTTGAAAGAGAAACTTACCCATGCTCCTTTACTCCAACTCCCTGATTTTGGTAAGACCTTTGAGCTAGAGTGTGATGCTAGCAGGATTGGAATTGGAGATATGTTAATTCAAGAAGGTAAACCTGTTGTTTATTTCCGTGAGAAGTTAAGTGGGCCAAGTCTAAATTATTCCACTTATGATAAAGATTTGTATGCTTTAGTTCGTGTATTGGAACTAAACGGTTGGAACAAAACATACGGATTGGATTTGTATATGGGTTTGATTGTATTGTGATCCATGATGAGTTAGAGTCCTGAAGGGCTTCCAATGTAAGAGCCCATTAGTGAGCTCTATATAAGGAGAGGTGGGGGCAACTCTGGAAAAACCCTAGCTACAACCTTCCACCTGATCTCCCAAAATCCTAGTTGTGCATGTAGTGCTAGCACACCGGTGCATGGCGATCCTGCCCTGTATGTGTGGATACTATAGAGGCACTTCTGCTATTGTGACACTAATCTCTTCAATGTGAAATTCACGATGTCATGCTCGGAGCTAGTCATGCTCGAAGGTGGTCATCCTCGAAGCTAGTTGAAGAGCGTGATTGCTACTCGGAGCTGGTCAAAGAGTGCGACTGCAACTCGGAGCTAGTCAAGGAGCGCGACTGCTACTCTGAGCTAGTCGAGGAGCACGACTACTACTCGGTGGTTGAGGAGCGCAACTGCTACTCTAAACTAGTCGAGGAGCACAACGCACCCGCTTGGAACTGCTCGAAGAGTTGCCTCCTCTACATTGATGAGCACGACGTTGGATCGGTTTACTCCAACTCTTCCTTCATTGCGCTGCGCATCTAGTGGTAACAATATATGATCTCCTAGTAGCATGGCTTGATCATTGAATACGGTAGAAAATTTTGTTTTATGCTAGTGTAGTCTACATGTTCCCCAACAACAATAACACAGGACGTAGGGCTATTATCCTCTGAAGGACCAAACCAGTATAACCTCTAGTTTGTGCTTGGTGTTTGATTCAACAACGTATTGTCCCCTACTAAATTTACATCATCTTAAGATAGACAATTCACCAATCATCAACACCTTTTATATTAGATCACATGATAAAAAGAGCATGGTACAAAATAGCGGTGTCCGCATAGATGCCTTCGAGGACAAATGTGGGGTGTGAGCGTACTATGGATACATAGAGGAGATTAGGGAACTCGACTATGTACATTTCAAGATCTCCCACTTTCGGTGTCATTGGGTCACACTCTCACATGTTAAAGTCGACAAGTACAATATGACTACTTTAGACCTCGAACGTGCCGTATACAAAGACGAACCATTTAAACTTGCTAAACAAGTTGTTCACGTCTTTTATATGCAAGACCCGACAAATCAAAAGTTTAACGTAGTCCTTCTAGGAAAATGAAGGATTGTCGGAGTTGAGAATGTCATGGACGAAGAAGAGTACAATCAATGTGATGAGTTCCCTCTAGGAGACAGCACCGCCATCAACGAAGAACAACTTACAACCAGGGCCACTTGCTATATGCGCGTTGATGTGCATTTGCCCGATCTCTTGAAGGTAATATGATAAGTCGATTAGTGGAGTTTTGACGTTGATGATCCAAAGGCTCAGATCAGAACAGATTAAGAACCCTCGCAACCACTACACCACTACTCCATGGTTATAAACCGTGCCAAGTCACGGTTGACCTTGCCAAAAACACTTTTCCTGCAAGAGAATCGAGAACACAAGCAAGAACAGGTCGATGTAATCTAAATATTGCTAATTACTAATGAAGCACTCGAGTTTGGGGTTCAACAAACCGATAAACAGCGAAACTGTATTAAACACAATGATCTAAGCTAAACCCAAGCTTAAACTATGATGGCTACTGTGTATATATAGGGGGGTATGAGGAGGTCGACATAGGGTTGTGCAACCGTGGAGAGAGGCATACACAACCTGGACTCCGACTCCGACACGATTACAAAACCCGGCAGGGTTCAAAACGGTGACACAGCACCTTATTTCTTTGACTCTGACTAAATTATAAGGAATATTTGTTTGAGCTCATATCCATTCGAAAGGGCTTGTTGTAAGCCTTCCATAATGTCCAAGATTGCTTAAAGCGGACTTCGTATGAGAGAGTTATGCCCGTTTTACTGACGTGTTGTCCTCGAACTCGACTTCGACCACGACCATAACTTCGTTCACGATCACGACTACTAATAGAGCTCAGCCTTGAGTCTGAGTAGACTTGGCCTTCGAGGAGTGACGTCCGAGTAAGGTTGTGGTGCTTCTCCCACGTTCGTATGCAATAAAATATCACAAGAATTTAGTAGTAATCCATCCATGGAAATATGAACAGCAAGGAACAAGTTCACCTGGTGGTATAATTGTCATGCACGTGCTCTTGTAATTGGACCTTATATGATTTGAGGATTATTAGTGGTATTGATTATATCTAAAGGAGCCATGGGCTCATCACGCGTTGATCATCAAGAAGGGCTGGCTGTTAAAGGAGATGGTCATGCAAGCTATATGATGTAACTTGATTGTTATTATGTATCTATATATTCAAATGTAATATGTGCATGGTTGTATGATTCTATCTATGTATGATGTATGATTCTAGTGTATATGTTGTTGTTGGAGCAAGAGGTCATCTTGCCCCAGCAAGTACGGCGAGAGTTTCTTCTAAGCAAGAGACTCAAGCTTGTAGATGAAGTTTAAGAGGAAGGAACACCACGAATATATTAATGGTAGAAAACTGTATCACATTCGCTATCTTGCTTGTTCTTTCTCGCTGTGTTCTCCATTGTTTCTCACCGCGTCCTCCTTTTTCCCAGGTGACCATGGCCCCCTATTTATAGGGTCATGCGTAGCTTGGCATACAAGTTATCGTAATGTACAAATATTTGGGACCTGACCGAATTATTAGGCCTTATCCCAGATAACTACTTTCTACCCTATCGGGGAGATAAATATCCACCGTAGTAACAATCGTGGTGCTTGCCCCCTAAAGGCGGCGAGCCAGTCGCCAATTGCGGCCTAGCGCCGCACTGTCAGGGGTGTCAGGATAGCCTCCATTACGCCGGAGTGTCAGAGCGTCGTCCACCAGCTTAGGCTTTTAATGCCGGTCACTTCCTTGCAGGCAAAGCATAACCGGTGCTCCCCTTCTAGAAAATCTCCCTAAGCCTACTAACTCACCCCGTTGCCTTCGGGAGGCATGGAACCGGGAGGTGAAGGCTTTTGGAAGCAGGACCCCAGAGGGTCGGGGCTTCGGGAGGTCGAAGCTTCGGAGGACCGAGGCTTTGGGAGGTCATGTTTTGGGAGGCTTCAGGAGGTGGAGCCGGCGGAACCAAGGGAAGGCTTCGTAGGTATGAAGGGGTACCATTAAAGGATCTGATGACATCGGAGATCGAGCTTTTAACAGAGGGTTCGAAGATCAAAGCTCCGGAGGGACCTGGATGGTGATCTTCAACCACTATCCTCAGGCTAGTTTATTTTCCCCCCAATAGTACCCCCTCATTCTCAGGCCCCGATGTTTCAGAAGGGGGAAAGGATGCCGAGGAAAAATCAACCCTGACCTGGCATAGTATCAAGGATGCCTAATGGCAATTCTCAGTCCTTTGAAGTCGCTAGAGTAGAGGTTACGTGTGGGTTTGGAGAATCCCACGCGTTCTCCTGGTGGGACAAGACGTGCGACTACCACGTTCTGACTGGATAATGCGGGGGTTCGTTTAAGGTCTTGTGCCCATGACCCTATCATGCGCCAAAAGGGGTTTAGGTTATTAATGTGATGAGACGTCCGTGCGAGAAAGCAAGGCATTCGTCGTGGAGCGCTGCCATGTGTTGGAGGGAACCCAGATATGGCCACGAACCCCCCCCCCCCAGGTGTTCAATGGGAGGACACGGCGAAGTTCATCCCGCTTTATCTTCTAGACCTACGTGGCTGCATGGCCCGGGTATAAAGCTGGGGTTACCAAGTTTGAGTCTCCACAGCCCAACGAGCAAGCAGTAACCTTGACTTGAGTATGGCATCGTCTTCCTCCTAATCCTCTTCGGAGATGTCGATGATCTTGATGGCTTCTTCGGGAGTCGGACCATTTCGGTCATCGGCAAAGGCGCCGGTGGCGACGCCGCTTCCATCTCTGCAGGGGAGAGTGAGCCAGCGTATGTATTCCCGATGGCGAAGCATGAGGAGGCCAAGAAGGCAAGGGAGAAGGACTCGTCGGTGACCTTCTCTGACTCCTCAGCGTCCTCCGACAACTCAGGAGTTGGCTACTATATCCACTTCCGCAGCGGCAGGCTGCAGATGAGGCACATACGTCATCCCATGCGTGGCCTCTACCGGGACCCGTAGGAGGGGAAGGCTGTCACCGGGATAGTGTACTTGGTGACACCGTGATATATCCATGTCATGGCCGAACTTAGTCACCTTGTACTCTTTCTCGCCTTGTTTTGCTCCGTAGGGATCTATCTTCTTCGTGGCAATTTCTGTACTGTTGTTTTAGTTTGTATCCCCTGGATGTACTGGTTGTTTAATAATATAACATGGACCTTCGGGAACGGTCGTGTCTCCTTCCGTATTGGAATGCGAGGGGATCTTTTGAACAGGTGACCGCATGCGTGCGTGCTTTCATGCCTCCAAACCGTGCTTCTTCATCCCTTTCGAAGGTGATGGCTAGTTTTCTTGACGACCAGGGCACCAAGCCTTCGCATAGATCATTGCGGATTTTGTTTCTTCTAGGGGAGAGGTGGCCTTGAGAATCAGGTGGTGATGGATACGTAGGGTAACTGAGGAGAACCGGGTGGAGCAATGGCAACCTCGTTGTCCCCAGTTACTGCTTATTCCTCGGGCCTGGGACTAGTACGGCCTCCTTCCTAATTTGTTCCAGATTTTCGACTCAGTGAAGTCCCTTTGGAACCTTTGGAGACGAACTCCGGAGGTAGTCCTTGACCCTTCGGGTTTTTTAGCGACTGTCCGGGTTGAAGGCAATAATGTGTCAGAGGCGCAGCCGAAGGCTTGGTAAGAGAGGTGGTCCGCGACCCTCCCCGGTCCTTAGCCACTGCCCGGCTCCTGAGGGATTCTGTCCGGAGCCTGGCGACGGCGCGTCGAAGGCGAAGCCAAAGGCTAGGCTGGAGAGGTGGTCCGTGACCCCCTCGGTCCTTAGCTGCTGCCTGGCTCCGGAGGTACTTTGTCTGCAACCTGGTGATGGCGCGTCGAAGGCGAAGCCGAAGGCTAGGCGGGAGAGGTGATCCGTGACCCCCTCAGCCCTTAGCCGCTGCCCGGCT
This sequence comes from Phragmites australis, assembly GCF_958298935.1. Classification (NCBI taxonomy): domain Eukaryota; kingdom Viridiplantae; phylum Streptophyta; class Magnoliopsida; order Poales; family Poaceae; genus Phragmites; species Phragmites australis. The sequence continues at coordinate 10,744,317 of NC_084936.1, read as the reverse complement.
CTGGGGGTATTCTGTCCGGAGCCTGGCGATGGCGCGTCAGAACCAAAGCCAAAGGCTAGGCGAGAGAGGTGGTCCGCGACCCCCACGGCCCTTAGCCACTACTTGGCTCTGGGGGTATTCCGTCTAGAGCCTGGCGATGGCGCGTCAGAACCGAAGCTGAAGGCTAGGCGAGAGAGGTGGTCCACGACCCCCTCGGCCCTTAGCCACTGCCCAGCTCCGAAGGTACTCCGTCCGGAGCCTGGCGACGGCGCATTGGAGGCAAAGCCGAAGGCTACGCGGGATAGACTGTCCGCGACCCCCTCGGCCCTTAGTCGTTGCTCGGCTCCAGAGGTACTCCGTCCGGAGCCTGGCAACGGTGCGTCAGAGGCGAAGCCGAAGGCTAGGCAGGAGAGGTGGTCCGTGACCCCCCAATAGATCTTGGACTTGTCACTGAATTTCCTTGGTCTCTTCCTAGTTGGTCCTATATGCAGCACAGTTTGGCAAAGTTGCTCCTGAAATCAAATCAATTTGATTCTCAATCCCTCGAAAAGGAGGTAATCCTGGGGTACCTCTACTAGAAATACATCCACGGACTCCTGCAAAAGGTTAGCAATAGCAGCAGGCAAAGAGCTAGATATATTCTTGAGTGAAACTAAGGCCCCTTTGCCTATCAAAGCATAGCATGACAGCTCATTAGCATAAATTTCAGCTAAGTTAGATTTAGTAGCAAGCATAACACACCCTTTTAGTCTAATTCCATCGAACTTAGAAGTTGTAGTTTCTTTCTCCTTTTTGGATGGAAAAAAAGTTTCCGCTACTTGCTGATTTTCAGATTCATTCTCAAACTCTTGTCTCTTATTTTCAGCTATCTCTTGTTCACATTTCACAATTTCAGCAGGGGTAAAAGGTAGAAAAGTTATTTTCTTTCCTTTATACAAAAGGGTGTACTTATTACTTCTATCATGATGTGTTGCATCAGTATTAAACTCATATGGTCGTTCTAGCAAAAGAGGGCATGCTTGCATGGGAACTACATCAAAATCAGCACAATCATGGTATGAATCAATAGAAAAATACACCCTAGCTGTTTGCATTACCTTCACCTTACCACTGTTGTTGAACCATTGAATATGATAAGGGTGAGGATGGTTTCTTATAGGCAAGGCAAGGTTCTTATTTATATTTGAACTTACCAAGTTGTTGCAACTTCCTCCATTAATAATGACTCGAACACGATAATCCTTGACTATGAGAAACATCTGAAACAAATTGTGGTATTGTAGCTATTCTGCTTGCCTCCATTTGAGTGCTTAACACTCACTGCACAATGAAGATCCGATAATCCCCTGTGGCATTTTCATCGAACACTTCTTCATGGTCGATATCCGTCTCACGTCCATCCTCATCACCTGCATGGTTAGCTGCAAGAGCATATCTATCCTCAACATCACTAGCACTTACATATCCACTGTCTTCTGTTACAATGTATCCTCACTGACTTGAGCAATTCATCATGACGTGGCCTATTCCCTTGCATCGGTGCCATACAATCCTGGTCGATCGGCCTGTAGAAGCAATCGAAGAAGAGCTCTTGGTTGGACCCTGCACACTTAGGGATTTGTTTACCTCGGGAGTGTGTGACGGTGTCGAAGATACTACTGAACGCGCCCTACTCGAGAAGGGGGCAGTAGACCATGTAGCTAAATGTGGGTCTATTTTGACTTGTCCCGGTGTTGATTTTTAAGTGGTCGTGCTTCCAAAACTGCTCCTTGGACTCTTTTGTCGTCCCTGCAATTCTTTTTCTGCCACACATGCAAGTTGGAACAATCTAGGAACACTATTGTATTCTTTGTAATCAACGATGTCCTGAATTTCTTGTCTTAACCCTCCATAAAAGTGTGTCATTGTAGCCTCTTCATCCTCAATAATATCACAACGCAACATACTAATTTGTAGCTCCTGATAATATTCTTCTACGGATCTATCACCTTGGTTTAAGCGCTACAATTTCTTATACAAATCACATTTAAAAGAGGGTGGAACAAATCTGTTATGCATAGCAACCTTTAAAGCATTCCATGTGGTAGACGCTAATCCATCGATGCATACTCTATTCCACCAGATAATTACAAATTCTTTAAATTCACTAGTGGCTTCCCTAACTCTATGCACTTCAGGAACTAAATGAGCATTAAACTTTTGTTAAACCATCATCTCCCAATCTAAATACTTTTTAGCATCATAAGCACCCGCAAAAGATGGTATTGTAAACTTAACCTTAGCAACTGGATCATCATTAACATGTAGGTTATGTTGCTGAAAATTATTACCTCTCATACCTTGACGGTTGAAGTTTAATTGGTCTTGTTGCCGTGCATCAATGGCGTCTTGTTCTTGCCTCAATATTTCATCATCTACGACAGACTCCTCTTGCTCATGGGCTGCGCCATGAGGATCAAAGTGTGTATTAAGCATGACAATACTATCATTAAGTCATTGCAATGTAGTGTTTGTCACCGCAAGCTTCTTATCGATGTCGTCATTGATAGCTTGTTGATAATCATTCAACACCATTGTGAGTTCTTCCCTCAAAACACACTCATGTGCATCCGATGCTTCTCCTGCCATGGTTAGTCAAAGATAGAAAACAATGAAAGATAAATTATCCTGATCAACTACTAGGTGGTGGAGGTGGAGTCACACACTCTCAAGTATCTTACCATGCTCTTGCAAGTGTTCTTACCAAACACCGCAGTTGCCACAACCGGTGGCTGGTTCGTGATACCTTATCGGGTGCGAGTGAGGTAGTTGTAAGGGGAGAAACTGTTTTGATCGAGAGAAAGTGTAGCTTGGATAGGCAATATTTAGTAGCAAGGAATAGCAATAATTGAAATCAGATTAACAAAGCTGAATAAAAGTCCACAGTACTCGTCACAGTTGCTGGCCCAAACACGTTGCTAGAACTACCTTAAGAAAGCCAAAAATTATATCAGACACAAGCACAATGGAACAAAATTCGCAATGCAAACTGATTCTCTTTTTTTTAATTCTCTCTCTTTTTTGCACTCTTTGCTTCTTCTCTTTTTTTGCACTCTTTGCTTCTTGCTTGCTTTTCTTTTCTTTCTTTTATTGCGAATGTGACAAATTCAAACTCTTCTACTGCTTTTTCTAAGACCAATGAGGTACGTGGGTCACAAACTTTTTTCCGGAGAGCAGGGGTATAAAGGTAAAACAAAAGATACTCTGTGTGTGTGTGTGTGAACTCTGGCTTCCTCTGTTTGGGCTATCGATTGATACTCGAACTTTGTTGGACAATTCTCGATTTGATGAGTATGTAAGGTGTCCAAGAGCAACCAGAAACAGATAGACTTCGACTAGGTTGTGGAGGCAAAAACGAGTGGATAGTTTAGTTTGACTAGGTGGTCGCACCCAAAAGGATGGTCGAATCCAACTAGGTGGTCGAATCCAAGGAGATGGTCGAAACGACTAGTGGTCGAACCCGAGTAGATGGTCGAAATGACTAGTGATCAACCCAAGTAGATGGTTAAAAGAACTAGTGGTCAAACCTGAGTAGATAGTCAACTTGACTAGTGATCGTGCTCGAGTAGATGGTTGAAGTGACTAATGGTCAAACCCAAGTAGTTGGTCGACTTGACTAGAGATACAATCTCAGCTATTGCAGACAAGGGCAGGCAGAGACACACGATGACTAAACAGCAAGACTCCACACTAGAAACTAGATCACGATAACTGACTAGCAACAAAGGCACCGACAATGGACTTAAACTCAACAACATGAATACTAAGAACAAAATTGCGAAAGGCTCAAAGTGGTTTGGACAGCGGAAGAACTAAAACATAAATCTCTTTGTGGGGCAATTTTCTAGACTCTAGGTAATGGAACTTGTCGAAACAAAAGGGCATAACTGAGATTACCTAACGGGCAACTGAGACTCTAATACCACTTGATGCGCGTTTTCCCGATCTTCCGAAGGTAATATGATAAGTCAATTGGTGCAGTTTCGACGTTGATGATCCAAAGGCTCCGAACAGAACAGATCGAGAACCCTCGCAACCACTACACCACTACTCCGTGGTTATCAACCGTATCAAGATGCGGTTCATCTTGCCAAGAAGGCTTTTCCTGCAAGAGAATCGAGAACACAAGCAAGAACAGGTAGATACAATCTGAATATTGCTAATTACCAATGAAGTACTCGAGTTGGGGTTCTACCAAACAGAACTAGCGGTGAAACTGTATAAACAGAATAATCTAAGCAAAAGCTGAGCCTAAACTATGATGGCTACTAGGTACATATAGGGGGGATGTGAGTAGGTCGACCCAGGTTGTGCAACCATGGAAAGAGGCGTACATAACCTGGACTCCGACCCCGACACGATTACAAGACCTAACTAGGTCCAAAACGGTGGCTCAGCACTTTATTTATTTGACTCTTATGAAACTATAAGGAATATTTGGTCGAGCTCATATCTATTGGAAAAGGCTCATCGTAAGCTTTCCAAAATATCCAAGATTGCCTAAACGGACTTCGTATGAGAGAGTTATACCTGTTTTACTGGTGTGCTGTCTTGCGACTCAACCCTGACTATGACTTCGACCATGATTACGACTATAGCTCAGCCTCGAGTCCGAGTAGACTTGCCCTTCGAGGTGTGACATCCGGGTAAGGTTATGGTGCTTCTCCCACGTTCCTAAGCAATACATCGTCACAAGAATTTAGTAGTAATCCATCCAATAAGGCATGAACAGCGACAAACGAGTTCACCTGGTGGTCTAATTGTCATGCACATGCTCTTGTAATTAGACCTTGTATGATTTGAGGATTATTGGCAGTATTGATCATATCTGAAGGAGCCATGGGCTCATCACCCTGTCTATAGCATTAATATGAAGAAGCTTCGGCTTAATGATTTGAATCCCACTTTTATTTGGCATTGTCGCTTAGGTTATATACATGAGAAACGCATGTAGAGGCTCTATAAAGATGGTCTTCTTAATTCTTTTGATATTGAATCATTTGATACATGCAAATTTTGTTTACTTGGCAAGATGACTAAGGTGCCTTTCACCCGTCAAGGAGAGAGGTCGAGTGAGTTGTTGGCCCTTGTACATACTGGTGTATGTGAACCAATAAGCTCTATCGCTAGAAGTGGTTTTTAGTACTTCATTACTTTTACCGATGACTTCAGTAGATATGGTTACTTCTACCTAATGAGGCACAAGTCTGAGTCCTTTGAAAAGTTTAAGGAGTTTTAGAATGAAGCACAAAATCAACTTGGCAAGACAATTAAATTTCTGTGATCTAGTCATGGAGGTGAATATTTGAGCCATGAGTTTGGTGATCATCAAAAGCAATGTGGAATTGTTCCACAGTTGACTCTTCTGGGTATGCCTCAATGGAATGGGGTATCCGAACGAAGGAATCGGACTTTGTTGGACATGTTCTGGTCCATGATGAGCCAATTTGATCTTCCATTATCCTTCTAGGGATATGCTCTAGAAACTGTTGTGTTCACTTTAAATAGGGTTCCATCTAAAGCTATAAAGAAGACAACATATGAGATATGGACCGGGAAGCGTCCTGGGTTGTCTTTCCTTAAGATATGGGGTTGTGAGGCCTATGTAAAATGTTTGACATCAGATAAGCTCACTCCCAAATTAGATAAATACTTCTTTGTGGGGTATCCTAGGGAAACCAAAGGATATTACTTTTATAACCGGGAAAAGGTAAAGTATTTGTCGCCTGGAACGGTGTTTTCTGGAGAAAAAGTTTCTCTCAAGGAATATCAGTGGGAGCATGGTGCTACTCGAAGAGATTCAGGAACCACCAAAAAGTGTTTCAGCTCCTACTGAACCACAATTGGATGTTACAGAACATGTTGTGCAGATGCCAGCCCCACGACGGTCAGAAAGGATTAGTTGTGCACCTGAGAGGTTTATGTTCCTAACCACTGAGCAACACGATATATTATTATTGTACAATAATGAACCTAAGAACTACTCAGAACCGGTGGTGGGACTGGAATCTGAGAGATGGCTTGGAGCCATGAGATCCGAGATAGAATCCATGCATAATAATCAAGTATGGAACTTGGTTGATTCACCCGATGGCATTAAAGCAGTTGAGTGCAAATGGGTTTTTAAGAAATAGATAGACGTTGATGGAAATGTTCAAACCTATAAGGCACGATTGGTGGTGAATTATTTCAGGCAAATTCAAGGTGTTGATTATGATAGAACATTTTCGCCTGTCGCAATGCTAAAGTCTATCCAGATCATCCTAACAATTGCCGCATATAATGACTATGAGATATGGCAGATGGATGTCAAATCAGCTTTCCTTAATGGAAACCTAAGTGAGGATGTGTACATGACACAACCTGAAGGTTTTGCGATCCGAAAAATGCTAGGAAGATATGCAAGCTGCAAAAGTCCATCTATGGGCTGAAGCAAGCTTCTCAGAGTTGGAATCTTTGTTTGATGAAGTGGTCAAAGGGTTTGGTTTCATCAAGAATGAAGAAGAGTCTTGTGTTTACAAAAGGGCTAGTGAGAGTGCACTTGTGTTTCTGGTCTTATATGTAGATGACATATTATTGATCGGGAATGATATTTTGATGCTTGATGCTATCAAATCTTCGTTGCAAAAGAGTTTTTCAATGAAAGATATAGGAGAGGCAGCATACATATTGGGCATAAAGATCTATAGACATAGGTCGAGAAGGCTAATCGGATTAAGCTAGAGTACATACATCGACAAGGTATTGAAAAGGTTGAATATGCAGGATTCTAAGAAAGGTTTATTGCCAATGTCACATGACATCACTCTTAGCAAGAGTCAGTGTCCTTCGACCATTGATGAGCTCGAGAGGATGAGTGTGATCCCATATGCTTCCACTATCGGGTCCATCATGGATGCCATGCTTTGTAGACGCCCAGATGTCTCCTATGCTCTAAGTGTTACGAGTAGATACCAATCAAACCTGTGTGAAGCTCGCTGGGTAATAGTAAAGAATATCCTCAAGTACTTGAGAAGAACTATGGATATGTTCCTAGTCTATGGAAGTGAGGAGGAGCTCGTTGTAGATGGCTACACTGATGCTAGCTTCCAAACCAACAAGGATGATTCAAGATCGCAATTTGGTTTTGTGTTTTTCCTCAATGGATGAGCAGTGAGTTGGAAGAGTTCCAAGCAAGAAACGGTGGGTGATTCCACGATGGAGGCCGAGTATATCGTAGCTTCTGAAGCTGCAAAGGAAGTTGTTTGGAACAGAAAGTTTGTTTCTGAGTTAGATGTGGTGCCTAGTGTTTCTAGTCCAATGGATCTCTATTGTGACAATAGTGGAGCCATTGCGCAAGACAAAGAACCTAGGTCACATCAGAAGTCCAAGCACATATTGTGGTGCTATCACCTTATTCGAGATATTTTAGATCGGGGTGATGTAAAGATATGCAAGGTGCACATGGATTTGAATATTTCTGATCCATTGACAAAGCCACTCTCGCGGCCCAAGCATGAGACGCACATGAGAGCTATGGGTATCAGATACTTACATGATTGACTCTAGTGCAAGTGGGAGATTGAAGGTGATATTCCCTAGAGGCAATCATAAAGATGATTGTATCACATGTCTATGTTAATATACTTCTAAATAATGTGTTATTCAAAGAATGACTATCGTTTATTTTGATTGGCAAGTATGTGACTTATTCATGAAACTCTTTATTTATATCATGATGTAATTCTTAGTCAATCCCTGGTCGCGTATCATTGTGATGATACATAAGACCAGCACATGTATTGATTGATGATCACGTTTCATAGATCATAGGTATGGAGATACCGGGTCAATAATATGGACATTTATGTTAAAGAACATAATGTTGGATAAACCCACCTTGAGATACTACTGAGATTGTTATTATGATGTGACATCAATTGTTATCTCAAATGGTGTACCAGTAGGATCCTTAGACCTGAGATCGTCGTTGATTCCCAGAATGTGTAGTGGCATACTTTGGGGCTGCCAAACACTATTCCACAACTAGGTAGTCATAAAGGTAGTTTCGGGTTTGTCATGAAACATGTTGTGGGGTGTGAGCGATCAAGATGTAATTTGCCCCTCCTTAGTAACGGGAGAGATATCTCTGGGCCCCTCGAGGTAGTTAGCTTGAGAAAGTGCATGGCCATGCTAATATGATCAAGGAGTTAATCATGATGAATCCACTACTTGATCGAGTGAAAGGTCGAGCTATCACAAGGGTGGCACATATCTTACCTTGAGCTTGACTGGTATCGTGAGGCAAAGGGATCGGTGCATGTGCATATCAAGTTTAGTCGATATGATCTTCTGTGTATACACATGAATCAACATGTCCTGCTAGGGACCGCTATTGATTTCGGTTTTGAAATAGTTTCTGAGTCATAGCCGTTTGTACATGAACCTAATGGGTCACACACTTAATGGGTTAGAACAAAACATGCGAATTGGATTCGTATATGGGTTTTGATTGGATTATGATCCATGAGGAGTTAGAATCCTAAAGGGCCTCCAACGTAGGAGCCTATTGGCAAGCTCTATATAAGGAGAGGCGTGGGTAGGGTATGTAGAAGCAGAGCCACTTCAAAACCCTAGCCACAGCCTTTTACACGACCTTCCAAAAACCCTAACCGTGTGTGCGGTGCTAGCACATCGGCACTCGGTGTTTTTGCCCAATACGTGTGGATATCGTAGAGGCGCTGCTGCTATTGCGATGTTGATCTTCTCGGTGAGTTGATCGTGACGCGTTTGGGACTGGTCGCTAGTCATGACGAACCGGTCGACATACCTGCTCGTCTGGTCACAGAGCACAACGCGACTACTCGGATCTGGTTAGACAGTACAACACGACCACTCAGAACTGGTCGAGGACGTGACAGACCTAATTGGGAGCTAGTCGAGGAGCACGACCACTTGCTCGGAGTTGGTCGAGGAGCGTGACCACTTGCACGAGGCTAATCACGGATCTAATCGAGAAGATGCTCAGGGAGTTTGACACGCAAGACGTTGGATCAGTCTACTCCAACTCTTCTTCTTCTGCACTGCCCGTCGAGCAGTAACGATCTATGATCTCTTATTAGCATGGTTTCCTGGGTGAATGCAGTAGAAAATTTTTGTTTTAGGCTAGCGTAGCCTGCTCGTTCCCCAACACTCTCTCTATTGACAACATTTGTGGCTTGTGAAATGGTGATTGAGTGAAATATCCAGTTGTATAGAAGCTATTCTTGTGTTGGCTCAATATGCTTTGCCAAAAATAAGAAATTCTGCAAACCAAAATATGCTTCACTCTGGTCTCTTTCAGTTCAAGTTGATAATATCTGATACTCTATTCAAGTGGTTGATACTAATAATATATGAAGTGCTAATAATATATGAAGTAGACTACATTCTTTCTTCAATGGTTTATGTTTATGTCAAGTCAAGGTTGAGTTGTTATAGGTCCCTGGTGCTCAAAGGGAGATTTCAAACATGCTTGTAGTGCTTTAAGTTATGAACACCTACCTACTTGCTTTGGTCTATCAATCTTGAAGGATAGTGCTTAAGATCAAAGCCTCTTGGTTTGTTCTATGTCTCCGTATTATGCTCAACCATAGAACAAGATTCAAATCCTTCAATCATATAATTATCATTATAGAAGACAAACTTCTTGTTTCCTGACATGTTCTCCTTTTTAGCTTATCCTGACAAGTTGTATTAATTATATGGGTGTCATTTCAGTCAATAGAACTATGGGCATTGCCATTTTAATTCTTATTTGCCAGAAAATAATTGCTTTCCATTTGTCTGGTCAAATTTGGGTTTGTCTAGCTCTAAAGTTATGGAATGCTAAAGTAACAAAACACTATGTACATATTGAAGCACATGTTGTGTTTACTTTAATTGTTTATACTCTAAATGAATCTCGTAGTTTCATTTGGCACTTAGTACATACTGAAGCACATGCTTGCCTCGCCTAGTAATCATAGAAAACATGAATAAATTGTCTTCAGTTTTCTTTCATTGCTTTTAAATCACAACATGAATTAATTGGGTATTGTTAGTTCTTGTAGTTGGAGCGGGAGGAAGCCTCTGATTCAGCCTCAATGTTCAGGAGCTTCTTGTTATGTCTATGCATGGGTGTAAGGAGTGCTTGTTGTTCATTGCCGCTATTATTGTAACTTTATGAGTGCGGTTGAGAGATCATGCACTTGTATAATTGATTGTGTATACTTATATGGTTGCAAGTGTATGCATGAATACTTTTTGGAAATGCTAATATATTACATACTGTATAATTGAGAAGTTATGACAATAATTCGTCACAATATCTAGCCACATTAGATACAGCTCAGCATCCATGTCATTTTGCCATGTCAAACTGCCTAGCCATGTCAGCTTGGCATCCACATCATATGTCATGTCAGCTCGGCATCCATGCCATTTTCCACATCAAACACCCTAGCCACGTTAGATCTAGCTTGGCATCCACATCATTTGCCATGTCATATTTCCTGGCAAAGGACTGACGTGGCGGGCACCACACACTACCTCATAAATCCACATTAGTGACGGGTACTAAGCCTCATTAGTGACGGGTAAAATCTCCATCACTCCGAATGTGTCATTAATGACTTCACATCAGTGATAGGTCTGGACCCGTCACTGATGACTTCACATCAGTCTCGTCACTGATGTGTGTTTAAAAAACAAATAAATAAATAAATGGGAATTGAAAATGAGTTTTGTTCTTCCTCTATTATGTTCTATCGGATCATATTCGGCAAGCACTGTTGTTTACATGACGGATGACACAATTAATCTAACTAAAGATGCAAAGCAAAAAACCTTGCAAGCATTATAGCAAAGGCTAGTGCAGTTTGTTCATTTAGCAAATACTATAACAGGAATTATTGGCGAAACATTTAGCTCTTCTCTCAAGACTACTCAATTGTGTTCATCATTTGAAGCTTAGAAAGAATAGCTCTTCTCTCCTTCTCAACACAGGATAAAGAAAACTTTGGATGAGATGCTACCTAAAAAAAGAAGAGAAAGAATAGCTCTTCTCTCATTCAATGCATCCAGGATAGAAGGGAGTAAGTCTTCACCATATTTCTACAAATAGAAGACAAGCTAATTTGTAAACCTTAAATACACAAGAAAATACATCTAAAATGGGTCATTTAAAAAAAGTAACATTAAGATACTAGTTGTTGCTAGATCCATTACATAGTCCTTTACATCCCCAGCAAGCAAGAGCACAGCGGGGAAAGCAAGGTACCTGGATGGACTGGAGCATCGTGATCATGAAAGTGACTGGCAGTTTGAGGTCCTTGTCTGTTTTCTTGTTGAGGCGGTTGCCGTCGGGGCAGTACTCGAGGATGACGAGGAGGCGCGAGTCGGAGCTAAGTACGAGGTAGTCCTTGGTCACGTCGGTGAGTAAAAACTGCGCGAGCTAGCGGATGGCGCCGAAGACATCGATGGAGAGGAGCATGCGGAGGTAGCCGCTAAAGCTATCGGTGAAGAGGGAGGCGGATCTGGCTAGGATGTCCATGCCAAACACCTCGAACACAAGGCTATGGAGGAGGAGCGCCACTGCCTTGTGGCCCTCAGACTAGAGCCCATGAGTCGCGCAGTGGCTTGTCCTCGCCTTGGACCCGAGGCACCGCCGATGTAAGAGCACGGGCCCCAGATCTACAAATTCGTAGTTCTCGCACTCACCAAAGCACGAATCCTCGCCTGAGCACTCACCAAAGTCCTTCCACCACCTGTCACCTCTTTGGACCCAAGGCGCCACCTGATCTGAGCGCCCTGTACCACGCGGGAGCATCATTCCCAGCACGGATCTGGTGAGTAGGGGAGGATTGTGCTCGATTTGTGGCTACTGCCGCCGGATCGGGTGTGCTGTCGACGTGCATGGGGCCTCCCTACTCGATTAGGGTAAACTGCCACAGTGACCTAGCCTTTTATATCGGGCACCTGCTCCCCCCACCTAGACCAGAAAGGCCGCTTGGGCCACAGCCCAAGTTGCACATTAATGACAGGTGTTGTTATCACCTGGCACTAATTAGTGATCCCTTTGTAACCCATCACAAATGACACAGTCATTAGTGACAGGTTGTTAAGTGACCCTTCACTACTATCATTATTGACGTGCTATTTTCTCATCCATCACTAATGACTTCATATTAGTGACGGGTCTGAGACTGGTCCCAGCTTGGGGTCACATTAGTGATGGGTCCTCATAAGGCCCGTCATTAATAGTACATTAGTGACGTGGACTAAGCAGCAGTCACTAATGTGGTTTGTGTGTTTCTTATGTAGTGATAGACACTACTTTGTGATGATAATTGGCTAAACCATGACGATTATTTTTTTCATAAATTTATGACGAAGTAGGATCGTCATAGAAAACTATGACAAAAATAGTGATTTCCATCACCGATTGCAATCAGAGATGTGCAATTGGTGACGGTCACATTTTCCTCACCTAATCATCATAGACTATACTTTGTGCCAAAAAAAATCATGTAACCATGGCATTTATAGAACGTCACAAATTAGCAAATTTGTTGTAGTGCCATCGTCGCCTTATATGGGAGTGTCATCATAATGTAGCTGACGGAATTTTCCCTTGTCTTTCCTGTGAACTCGCTTTTGAGTAGGATTGGGTTGTTGGATGTTCACAGCCTTAGTCTCGGTATCCGTGAGAGGAGGATGTTGTGGAGAAACATTGTTGACATTCTTGGTGGTCGGGGTTATCTCAACCATATTGACAGCGTAGAAGTTGTCATCATCCCACAAGATGCGTCAAACTCCGATAAGCGAGTTTCATTCTTAGGGATATACTCATCGAGTCCCTGACGTAGGGGATCAATGGCAATTAGGGTCGTAGGTGTGGTAGGAACTATTGGCTCGTAGACCATACAATCGTGTGGACGATCGTCTTGACCTGCCAAGGGCAGATCGAAGTTAATCTGGACTGATCGAGGATCCTAGACCCTCCTGCATGGTTCCGCGTAGATCTTAGGTCTGATGTCAATGTAGAACCCGAAGTCTGAGTAACTAGACACCGGAGATTTAGCACGTGATGTTGATGAAGACATATCTGAAATGAATCCCTATGAATGGTGCCAGCTGTTGATGAAATAAAAAGTCGATACAACAAGTATTTATTTATATGTATAGTGGTACCTTGCACCCGCGTACACGCATAGGAAGACACAGAGATTTATAGAGGTTTGAACCTACTTCCTAATAATAACACTATGTCCTGTCTTGCATTGATTATACCAGGGAAATAGGAGTTTACTAATATAAGGGGGTGTATGGATCTACTCCTAGCTAGTCGAAGCGGAACTATGGATCTACTAGAGGGACGATCTTGTCGTGGTGCCTCCATGGGTGTGTGATGGAGGTTCTCTCGAGTAGATCGACGGCGTCTTGCGGAGCCTAATCACACGATGGGATTAGGGCTATGCTTTGGAGAGAAGAGTTTTTATACAAGTGATTAATGATGTGTCAACATTATCTCTCTTTAAGCACTCATGCCAAAGCACCTTGCATGGTACATGACATTAGGATGCTTACCGCACAAAGTTGCCTTTAAACTAATGAAGAAACAGTATGTTCATTTCTTTCAAACAATTAGTGAAAGCATCGCATCAATTTCATTGGAGAACCAAACACCTATAAAAGTTGTACAACATCAGTTCCAATGCAGTAGCAAAGATGACAACCGGAAACACCACAAACTCAGAAGGACGAATAAAAATAGGGGGCAATTGCATTCTTACCCCAATGCAGTAACAAAGATCTGTGGTATCTTTTCTTCAAAGTTTTGCCCAAACTGCTGGTGTTTCCTCACAGTTTACAGAAGAAATTTCAAAAAGATGAACATGTTCATGCATCACTAAAGGAACTGGATACTGTGGTGGGCGTGATGCCGGAGCTGCCGCAGGATATGTTGATGGTTATCTTTGCCAACCTTCAGATCCCTGACCTCATACGTGCGGATTCTGTCTCTTCCTCTTGGCATGCCGCCTACACCAGTCTGCGCGATCTTAGGCAGTACAAAAAGTCCCAGATGCCATGCCTGCTCTACGCCTCTGAATCTACTGGTGAGAATGTTGCGTGTCTCTACAGCCTCGTGGAACAGAGGGAATACAAGTTAACTTTCCCAGAGCCACCCATCCGTAGTCAGTTTCTGATCGGGTCCTCCAATGGCTGGCTGATTACTGCAGATGAAACGTCTGAGCTGCACCTTGCCAATCCAATCACTGGTGAACAGATTGCTCTCCCGTCAGTGATTACCATCAAGCAAGTGAAGCCCATCTTTGATGACTCAGGCACTATCAACATGTACGAGCTATCATACCACAGTGGCAGGGCGCCTGAGATATATGCTCTCAATGATCAGCGTGAGCACCTCTACTTCAAGGCATTTGTGTTCCCTGATCTGTCCACTGGAAGCTACATTGTGGTGCTCATCCACAATCCGTACCATCAGCTTTCGTTTGCAAGAGCAGGGGATGATAAGTGGAACTTGCTGCTACCCAACACACGTTATAGAGATTGCGTGTGCATGGATGGTCTGTTGTATGCATTGACATCACTTGGAGAAATCCACGCTTATGATCTCACTGCCTCCACTGTCACAATGAATGTCATTATGGACCGGGTGAAGTTTATTCACGAGAGCATGTACATCATTCCGGCTCCTTGGGGTGATCTGCTGCAAGTTTGGAGGATAGTAGATCATCCAATGCACGAAGAACAAGATGCACCAGGGATAGTATATCATCCAGGGCAGGAAGTTTCGAGGATAGTAAATCATCCAGAGCACGAAGAAGAGGATGGTGATCCACCAGGGTTATTAAATCACCCAGATCAGGAGGACGAGGATGGTGATGCACCGGGGATAGTAAATGCTCCAGAGCAAGAGGATGAGCGCGTACGATATATTACAAAGAAAATCATAGTATACAAAGTGGACATGGCTGCAAAAGAGCTTGTGAAAATTAACAGCTTGCCACACCATATGTTATTTCTTGGGCATAACCAAACACTCTGTCTTGGTGCTGCAGAACACCCGCAATTGAAGGTCAATCATGCCTACTTCACTGATGATCATGAGGAACTGATTATGCTATTAAAGAATCATACTCGTGATATAGGAGTTCTCAACTTGGAAAATAGCACAAGGAAGGAAATTGTGTCTCAGATTTGCTCCAACTGGCCTTGTCCCACATGGACAATACCCAATCTTGCAAAGATGAATTTGGCATTCAGCAAATAAGCTTATTTTTTTATTTATCTCGGGTATTAAATTCTGGAACCCTCTTTTGTATTGTTAATTTTTATTTAAATAAAAGGCTGTAATTCAGATATCAGAAAAATAATGGGAAGAAAGGGAGGAGGAAGAGTTCTGGCTGCTCTATGGCTCTATGAATCAGTACCATAAAAAAAATTGTTTTCATGTGCAAACATCATGAAGGTATTACTCCTGGTGTAAATTTATCATTTAGGGCTTTTATTTGACTTTTAGTTGGTGGGACATATAGTTGCATACTTGTTTCATCCAAAATTTGTTCCTTAGTACTTACATATGCTCGAAGCTGTCTTGGGTCTCGTACTTGACTTACAAAAGGTAAATATCTTTTTTTTTGGGTTAATTTGAGTGCTGATATTGTGCGATGCTCTGGTCTAGCTGTGAATTGTGATGCTGCATTGAAACTTGCTGAAATGCTGCTAACATTGTTGGAACCTAGTAAGTTCATCAAATTGTAGTTGTGCTGTACTGGTGGGAGAGGTCCTAGACCCCGGGCGTCCAGGAGCCGTGATGGCTTACTAGCTACCTTGAGAGAGAGGAGAGGGGTGATAGAAGAGGTAGGGCAAACTTAGGGTCTGTTTATTTTTTATTGTGATTTTAACAATCTAGATTTTGATTCTCATAATCTAGAATATGGACTGTACAATCTAGAACAAACAACATCAGATTATTACAATCTCTCCCCTTCCCCTACAGACTCGCTCTCTCCCCTACAGACTGCTGTCGTTCCCCTTTACCACCAACTATTGCGTTGCCTCTCCCCATGAGTACCAAATCGACAGCACCACTCGCGTCGAGTCCTCCAAGCACCGGATGCACTCCGTCCCACTGCAGTCGCCCATGCATTGTGCCTGCCCGAACACCATTTCTCCACCATATGTTGGGCTTATGCCTCTGGTCGCCCGAGCCACGTCTGCTGCTGCGTCCGACACCAAGTATGCGATGTTTGTGACACGCGTCACCATGAGCCTGGCTGCCATGACGAACGTCCGGTGGAAGCGGTCCGCATTCGATCCCCGACGCCGCCATCGTAGAACCACCGGTAGAAGCCATCCTCGTGCTCGTGGGCCGACGATGAGGCGTTGGATGCATCCATCGCGTCAGAGCTGGACGGTGTGGTGGCGAAGCCTGTGGGCAAGGTTGCAGCCTAAGGGAGGAGGCAGACGGCGCTAGCATTCTTGAACCCGGTTTCTTCTCTCTGTAACGAAACGTTATGTTTGTAACGGCAATGGTGGGTAAATATATGCTATAATCTAATAGAAGCAACATTTACCTGAATTATGGATTGTTGTACAATCTAGCCCCACATTATAGATTTTGGATTGTAGAATCATTTTGTTTGTTTTAGATTATGATTTTAGAAGCTAGAATTCACAGTTAGAATAAAAAACAAACAGACCCTTAGAGGCTTCTTATTTCTTTCATAGATTGATAATGGCATGCATATATATAGCCAGCCTTAACATGATCTGTAAGGAAACTAACAATCTGAACGCTAATGGAAAAGGAAAATCCTGAAGATATGATATCGAAACCTAGGAAATATAGAATATGTCTTAACTAAATTGATGCCTTGGTGCCTTAGCCCTCAAGTTGCTGAGTTGGCTAGGGCTGCACGACTATGCAGGGTTTCGTTGCGTGCCCCATCGGTGAGATCGCCACCGATAAGGCCGCCATCACATCCTAGGCACGTGCCGGCAAATTGGCATGGTAGTGTTGACCGAGGTCAAGCCAGATACGATCAATTGGACCTCGAGTCCCACCCTGCTGTGTTTATAGCTGGGTCAGCCTCTAGTGCTTTTGCCACTAGAGGAGGAGGCGCCCATTGTGGCCTCTGCGAGGCCAGAGAGAGAGATGACATGGCAGCTAGGTGTCTAAAACCAGGTGATGTGGTAGCAACGGTGGCAAAACAACTTGTAAAACCGGTCTCAAGGGGTTATATGATCCGGTATTCAAAGTTTGAGGGAGTAAAACAAACGATTTAATAGTTCAAGGGGTTATCCAGACCAACAGCATAGTTCGGGGGAGTAAAATGGATTTTTTTCATTTAAAATATATGCAAATTCTATCAAGTTTTGCTGTCAAAATACTTCCAAAATTTGTCAAAATGCTTGATGTCAAAACAGGGGTAAAATCACAAAGTCCTAAGAAAAGTGGGGTCAAATCTGCAAAGGCATACATGTCTTTTTACAGCTGAATTAACACCGTTAAGTGTTCTTAATGGAATGGGGGCAAACGCAATCTTCAGATATAGCGCGTGATGTTGATGAAGACATATCTGAAATGAATCCCTACCACATCACCCGGTTTTAGCCACCTAGCTACCATGTCATCTCTCTCTAGCCTCACAGAGGCCACAATGGGCGCCTCCTCCTCTAGTGGCAAAAACACCGGAGGCTGACACAACAGGGTGGGACTCGAGGTCCAATTGACCGGGTCTAGCTTGATCTCGGTCAACACTGCCATGGCAATTTGCCGGCACGCGCCCAGGATGTGACGGTGGCCTTACCGGCGGCAATCTCATCGATGGGGTGCCCAACGAAACCCTGCAGTAGCACCAGTGCACAACTGCGAGCTTATTTGAGGGGTTAGGGTTCGATGAGCCTTGCCGGACGGCGCATGTAGTTGGCCGAGCCGGTGTCATGTTGTGAGGGAAAAAGCATGTGTAAAATATTCACCGGGGTCGGACGGTGCTCACCGCACAGCTGGTTGAGAGGGAACGGCTTGGGTGATGTTGGTCCGTTGGTGATGGGTGGAGCAGGCCACTGAAGATGAAGAAGACGGCCATGTGCCTGCCGATTCGCTCGGGGAAGGGGTGGATTCACACGAAAGAAGGCTGGTGAAGCTTCAAGCGACCTCTAGCTGCTCTCCCCTAAGCTCGGTGTGCTCAAATCTGGTTGGATTTCATTGAATTTGGCTGGTGCGGTGGGGAAAGATGGGCGGCGGTTTGTTGCTCGGCTCAGCTATGCGCGTGCGGCTCTGGAGAGGCAGAATGGGGAGGGGAAAGTAGAGGGGAGTGGTGAGGAGAGTTAAGGCATGCTCGGCCTAGCCACTTGCTCTGGTAACGCAGTGATGGGATGGCCAACAGGCATCGCCGGCCACGTGGGCAACCTCCTCTGTGTAGTGCCGAACGGGAAGAAAAAAACGAGAGAGAGAGAGAGGAGCACAAGAGAGGGACGAGGGAGAGAGGGGGCACGGGATGGGTCATGGGACAAAGAAGGGAGGAAGAGAGGGCAATGCGGTCATTTAGTCATTTTCCAACCATTTTTTCTTTTTTAATTCCTTTAATCGGGCTGCCCCTAACGAGAGTTGAAACTAGGGGCAAATGGCTCCTTCGTTCCGAAAAAAGAGGGGCAAAATCACAAAGTCTATAAGTAAGGGTAAAATCACAGTTGCATTGTAAAATAGGAGTAAGAACGCAATTGCCCCAGGACTTTCGACATCAAACTAGTCTTTCTATGAAATATGCTTTTCATGCTATCGAACAAAGCTTGCATCCTTTTCCTCTGCTGAACACAATTCACAGTTCATAGACAATTCAGAACCAAAAATAGTGTATCCAGTTTAAGTTGCTATGTACAGCAAGACCAACCAGTGCCGTGGGTGCCAGGCAGGTCGTGCAACCCTAGCCAACTCAGCAGCCTGAGGGCTAAGGCACCAAGGCATCAATTTAGTTAAGACATATTCTATATTTCCTAGGTTTCGATATCATATCTTCAGGATTTGTCTTTTCCATTAGCGTTTAGATTGTTAGTTTCCTTACAGATTATGTTAAGGCTGGCTATATATATGCATGCCATTATCAATCTATGCAAGCAATAAGAAGCCTCTAAGGGTATGTTTGTTTTTTATTCTGATTGTGGATTCTAGCTTCTAAAATCAGAATCTAAAACAAACAAAATAATTGTACAATCTAGAATCTATAATCTGGAGCCAGATTGTACAACAATCCACAATTCAGGAAAATGTTGCTTCTATCAGATTATAGCATGTATTTACCCACCATTTTCGTTACAAACATAACGTTAAATTATAGAGAGAAGAAACCGGGTTCAAGAACGCCAGCGTCGTCCGCCTCCTCCCTTAGGCCGCAACCTCGCCCACAGGCTTCGGTACCATGCAGTCCGGCTCCGACGCGACGAATGCATCCAACGCCTCGTCATCAGCCCGCGAGCGCGAGGATGGCTTCTACCGGTGGTTCTACGACGGCGGCACCGGGGACCGAACGCGGATGCTTCCATCGGATGTTCATCGCGGCGGCTAGGCTCATGGTGACACGTGTCACGAACAACGCAGACTTGGTCTCGGACGTGACAGTGGACGTGGCTTGGGCGACTAGAGGCATGGGCCCAACATATGGTGGAGAAACGGTGTTCGGGCAGGCACAGTGCATGGCGACCGCACAGGGACGGAGTGCATCCGGTGCTTGGAGGACTCGGCGCGAGTGCTGCTGTCGGTTTGGTACTCATGCGGAGAGGCAATGCAACAATTGATGGTGAAGGGGAATGGCAGCAGTCTGTAGGGGAGAGAGCGAGTCTGTAGGGGAAGGGGAGAGATTGTAATAATCTGATGTTGTTTGTTCTAGATTGTACAGTCCAAATTCTAGATTATGAGAATCAAAATCTATATTGTTAAAATCACAATAAAAAACAAACAGACCCTAAGTTTGCCCTACCTCTTCTAGCACCCCTCTCCTCTCTCTAACGGCAGCCAGGAAGCTATCACGGCTCCTGGATGCCCGAGGTCTAGGACCTCCCCCACCAGTACAGCACAACTACAACTTGATGAACTTACTAGGTTCCAACAATGTTAGCAGCATTTCAGCTAGTTTCAATGCAGCATCACAATTCATAGCTAGACCAGAGCACAGCACAATATCAGCACTCAAATTAACCCAAAAAAACAAGATATTTACCTTTTGTCAGTCAAGTACGAGACCCAAGACAACTTCGAGCATATGTAAGTACTAAGGAACAAAACAAGTATGCAACTATATGTCCCACCAACTAAAAGTCAAATCAAAGCCCTAAATGATAAATTTACACCAGGAGTAATACCTTCATGATGTTTGCACATGAAAACAATTTTTTTTATGGTACTGATTCATAGAGCCATAGAGCAGCCAGAACTTTTCCACCTCCCTATCTTCGCATTATTTTTCTGATATCTGAATTACAGCCTTTTATTTAAATAAAAATTAACAATACAAAAGAGGGTTCCAGAATTTTAATACCCTAGATAAATAAAAAAATAAGCTTATTTGCTGAATGCCAAATTCATCTTTGCAAGATTGGGTATTATCCATGTGGGACAAGGCCAGTTGGAGCAAATCTGAGACACAATTTCCTTCCTTCTGCTATTTTCCAAGTTGAGAACTCCTATATCACGAGTATGATTCTTTAATAGCATAATCAGTTCGTCATGATCATCAGTGAAGTAGGCATGATTGGCCTTCAATTGCGGATGTTCTGCAGCACCAAGACAGAGTGTTTGGTTATGCCCAAGAAATAACATATGGTGTGGCAAGCTGTTAATTTTCACAAGCTCTTTTGCAGCCATGTCCACTTTGTATACTATGATTTTCTTTGTAATATATCGTACGCGCTCATCCTCCTGCTCTGGAGCATTTACTATCCCCGGTGCATCACCATCCTCATCCTCCTGATCTGGATGATTTAATATCCCTAGTACATCACCATCCTCTTCCTCGTGCTCTGGATGATTTACTATCCTCCAAACTTCCTGCCCTGGATGATATACTATCCCCGGTGCATCCTGTTCCACGTGCATTGGATGATCTACTATCCTCCAAACTTGCAGCAGATCACCCCAAGGAGCCGGAATGATGTACATGCTCTCGTGAATAAACTTCACCCGGTCCATAATGACCTTCATTGTGACAGTGGAGGCAGTGAGATCATACGCGTGGATTTCTCCAAGTGATGTCAATGCATACAACAGACCATCCATGCACATGCAATCTCTATAACGTGTGTTGGGTAGCAGCAAGTTCCACTTATCATCCCCTGCTCTTGCAAACGAAAGCTGTTGGTACGGATTGTGGATGAGCACCACAATGTAACTTCCAGTGGACAGATCAGGAAACACAAATGCCTTGAAGTAGAGGTGCTCACGCAGATCATTGAGAGCATATATCTCAGGCGCCCTGCCACTGTGGTATGATAGCTCGTACATGTTGATAGTGCCTGAGTCATCAAAGATGGGCTTCACTTGCTTGATGGTAATCACTGACGGGAGAGCAATCTGTTCACCAGTGATTGGATTGACAAGGTGCAGCTCAGACCTCTCATCTGCAGTAATCAGCCAGCCATTGGAGGACCCGATCGGAAACCGACTACGGATGGGTGGCTCTGGGAGAGTTAACTTGTATTCCCTCTGTTCCACGAGGCTGTAGAGACACGCAACATTCTCACCAGCAGATTCAGAGGTGTAGAGCAGGCATGGCGTCTGGGACTTTTTGTACTGCCCGAGATCACGCAGACTGGTGTAGGCGGCATGCCAAGAGGAAGAGACAGAACCCGCACGTATGAGGTCAGGGATCTGAAGGTTGGCAAAGATAACCATCAACATATCCTGCGGCAGTTCCGGCATCACGCCCACCACAGTATCCAGTTTCATCAGTGATGCATGAACATGTTCATCTTTTCGAAACTTCTTCAGTAAACTGTGAGGAAACACCAGCAGTTTGGGCAAAACTCTGAAGAAAAGATACCACAGATCTCTTGGGTGTATAGCTAGACCCCATGGCCATAGGCTGCTCAGAGTCCCAGCTCTGCTACAGGTTTCCATTGGAGCAGAGCCTCTCTACGAAGACGAACTGTTTCTGCAGGAATACTTGGAAAGCCGCAATCTTGGATGAAGTACGCAGCGGGCGGGCTCCTGGCTGCACTAATATAGATCACCAACCGACGCCACCCTCCTAAACTCCTAATCCGAGTAGGTGAAAGGAGATCCGAGTTCAGAACGATACCTGGCTCCGTGAAAGATTCGAACTTGGACTCAAAATTGTCGCTGCGAGAACCCACAGACTTGCTTCAGTCCGACGAGGATTCCGGATTCCGAGAAAGGAGATCCTCCGACCCTCGAACGGATTCCGGCCCCAATTCCGCATAGACTGAAGAGGGAGTACTAACCGGCAAGCGGAAGTTCAGTCCGACGAGGATTAGGGGCAAATTTGGAAATTTAGACAACATACGCGACCGTATTTGCGAAAATAGATAACATGTCGACGTATTTGCAAATCTAGCACTCGTATTCGGTATCTCAAATACTGAAATTTGAATTTCGGAAACTGAAAATCCGAAAACACCGTATTCGGCAACTGAGGTGCCGAATACGGCACTGTGGGCTGTATTCGGCACCTCAGTTGCCGAATACACCCTGTACTCTGCTGTATTCGGCAACTGAGGTGCCGAATACAGCCCACAGTGCCGTATTCGGCACCTCAGTTGCCGAATTCAGTACATCATGTCACTTTCACGTCCTGTCGATGCTTTCGGTGTGTGCGTGCCAGCGGGATGCTGCTTTTGCGCTTAATAAAAGCCCTGGCTCGCAGAAGAGAGAAGGGAGAAGAGAAGAGAGCAGCAAAGGAGAGAAGGGAGAAGAGAAGAGAGCAGCAAAGGAGAGAAGGGAGAAGAAAAGAGAGCAGCAGTGGAGAGAAGAGAGAAGAAAAGAGAGCAGCAGTGGAGAGAAGAGAGTAGCAACGGAGCAACGCTAGGAGAAGCAGCTCGAGCAGAGGGGGCAGCCGGAGAGGATCAACGCGAGCAGCAGCCGCGCTCAATTTCCTTAAGGTAAGTTTTTAGATTACGTAGTTAATTAGTAATTATAATTAGATTTTTCTTAGTTCGTTCAGAAGTATATTAATCATTTCGTCAGTATATTGTTAAATTCGTTCAAGTACATTTGATTAATTATATTATTTTGGTAAATTAGAGTATTTAAATTAATGATTTAGTTGGGTTATATAAGTTTTATTAGTAAGTGTGATTAGATTCTTTACTTAATATAGTAACATGAATTTACGGGATTTAATCTAGGTAATTAGTTTTATTAAAGTAATATAATTACGTAGTTAATTAGTAGTTATAATTAGATTTTTTTTAGTTCGTTCAGAAGTATATTAGTCATTTCGTCAGTATATTGTTAAATTCATTCAAGTACATTTGATTAATTATATTATTTTGGTAAATTAGAGTATTTAAATTAATGATTTAGTTGGGTTATATAAGTTTTATTAGTAAGTGTGATTAGATTCTTTACTTAATATAGTAACATGAATTTACGTGATTTAATCTAGGTAATTAGTTTTATTAAAGTAATATAATTAATCAATTAACTTGATTAATTAGTTTAATCACTTAGGTTTGGTAGAACCGTAGAAGATAGTGTCCAGTAGCAACAAAGATGCATATTAGTTGTATATTGCACTATTTAATTAGTATTATTTTTGTACTTATTATTTATTACATGTATATTTATTTAGGAGATACGGTATGATTTTCCATATTTATTATGGAGAACGTCCCACAGTTTTGCACGGGAGACTTGTAACAATTCAGAACTGCCAGCACATAGAGAGTTCGGTTGAGGTACCTATTGATCTAGATGGCCTGAAATCACATATTATGCGCCTTTTGCGTGTGAACCAGCAGTCCCATACTGTTGTCTTAGAGGGTGTACGGCCGCGGCTTGTTCCAAATAGCTCGGTCATTGTCCATACGTTGTTCGAGATGAGTAGGAACAACGCATGGGCTTTGTACTCACGCAAGGCATTGGAGGAGAACTTTGATATGGCGGTGTACGTAAACATAGTGTCACGACTGGTGCAAGGTGATGCAGTGACCACTGTGGAAGGCTCAAGCCAGTTGGTGATGCATGAAGAGGATGGAGGGCATGTCGGGGAGGGCAGTTCCAGTAGAGAGGGAGGTAGAGTGGACCCTGGTGAGGTCGATGCAGGATGCATGGATAATGAAGACGGTGGTAGCGGGGATGAAGAAGCTGCTAACAATGATGACCCGGTCCCGGCGATCCAGTACTTTTGTGGTACTGGGCTCCTGGAGTGTGTCGTCGTTGAGTATAACACCTTATCTAACTGGGGATACCAGAATAGCGGCATTCAGGTCGGGCAACAGTTTCGTAACAGAGGGGAGGTCATCCACTTTATTAGCAACTATGCTGTAATAACAAGAAGGGACCACAAGTGCGCCCGGTCTAACCCTACGGAGTATGAGGTCAGGTGTACGAAGCACCCGAATTGCCCTTACTTCGTACGAGCACATCAGCCGAAATATGAGAACTATTTTGTGATTAGTAGACACACCCCACATACATGCAGCGAAGAGGCTATTAGGAATGTGAGCCACGCCGTTGATGCGAGGTTCGTAGCCCAACTCCTCATCACGCTTATTGGCACAGAAATTTGTTTGTCGCCAAAATCGATTATGGGGGAGGTGCACACTAAGACTGGCATGCTTATCAATTACCACACCGCGTGGCGAGCGAAGCAGAAGGCGTTGAAGATGCTATTTGGAAGCTTCGAAGAGTCATACAACAATGCTCCGAGACTACTGCAGAAGATTGCCATGACGAATCCAGGGACTCAGTGGGCCATGGCGGATGAGCCGATCAGGCTAGATGATGGGTCATATAGCACCACTGACCGATACCTCATTAGGTTATTCTGGTCCTTTGGACAATGCATCGAAGCATTCAGGCATTGTAGGCCGGTTGTATGCGTGGATGCCACATTTCTAAGCGGCAAGTTCCATGGTACCCTTATGACAGCAATGGCGACGGATGCAAATAATCAGATCATTCCTCTCGCCTTTGCAATGGTTGAGAGTGAAAACAATGATAGTTGGCTGTGGTTCCTCACCTTGGTAAGGACACGTGTCGTGGGAAATAGGGAACGAGTTTGCGTCATCTCAGACCGCAACAAGGGTCTTCTGCATGCGTTGGACGTGCTGCATGATAGCACAAACTGCTCCATTGCATGGCCTGATGTGGAGAGAAGATGGTGCATGCGACACTTGGGTGCGAACCTGTACACAAGGTACCGCAGCAAGTCGCTTGTAAAGAGATTCAAAGGGCTATGTCTTCAGAACCAGCAGGCGAAGTTCAATGAGATATGGAGAGAGTTAAATGAGACCACTCGCAAGATGATGGCAGACCAGCAAGCAGGGGAGGATCAACTGCGGGCGCAAATGGTTGGGGGCCAAACTATCGTTAGTCGTTCACGTGGTACATTTAGCCAGTGGATAGCGGGGAAGCCGGCGGAGCGTTGGGCCCTTATCCATGACACTCATGGTGCCAGGTTAGCGCATAGAATTGTAATGATCATATTGTACCGATTCTTATGCAAATAGCCATTCTAAAATTATTGTATCCCATGTTAGGTACTCCATCATGACAACGAACATAGCGGAGGCGTTCAACAATGTCCTGAAGGGAGTACGGGGCCTCCCGTTGTGTGCCATTATTGAGCTCACATTCTACAGAACGGCGGACTACTTTCGAGACCGTGGTAATGCTGCTATGAAGTGCAGCACACGGTTTTCACCTAAGGTGGAGCAAATCATATCAAGAAGGAGGAGCAAGGCACACTTTCATCGGTCGAGGATCTACGACTTGGCCAACAATGACTTTGAGGTCATGTGCCGCCGTAGGTATGCTTCAGGGTATAGCGCCGGGGACACCGTGCAGCAATGTCAACTTGGACCTAACGAGGTGAAGTGCACATGCAATAAGCCAAAACTGCACCATATCCCGTGCTCGCATGTCTTAGCCGCTTGCAGGGACATAGGTGGCAATGACGGATCACAGTACGTATCACCGTACTTCACGATCGATGCATTGAGGAGCACATGGCTTCCAAAGATGCGGTCCTTTAACATCGGAACCAACTACAAATCGATCGAGGGCCCTAAGTGGGTACCTTATCCACGAGCACGACGCACAGATCCTGGAAGGCCTAGATCTACGAGGCTGCAAGGTGACATGGATGAAGCAGATGCTGTTGATGGCCTTCGCAGGTGCAAACTTTGCAAACAACCTGGACATGACAGGAGGACTTGCCCGACCCGTCAGTAAACTATCAGCCCACTGTCAAACTGAACTGTCTTAGAGACTTTGTATTGTAAAATGTTATTCACCTGTTAGTTGTACTACTTATTGTGCATTATGTGGTTTGCATTGTACCCCTTTAGACAAGAAGTGACCATTGTATTGTAAATGTAATTTTATTTATTTATTTCGTGTTTCTTAAATATTCATGGATCCGTGTTTTGATGCAGAGATAGAGCGTAGGTAGTCAGTGAGCAAGAAATCTATGGCGGGATCCTCTAGTACAGGCTTTCCATGGACACCTGCAACGATCGCTATAGCACTTAATGCCTCCTTACAGGTTGTGCGCGAAGGAAACGATGATCCGTTAAAGGAGAACAACATAATCCAAGCCGTGGCGAAATTGCATGCAAGACCCATATGTTCTAGGTTAACCGCGCCCTCTTGTATCACCGGCGTCAAATGTATCTGAGGGTCCGCGAACTGGCCGACCATCCTTCTGTGATAGGTTTCTCTAGGAGGCAAAGAACGATAGTAATGTCGCCAGACCAGTATGCATCCCATATTCAGGTATGTCATATAAACATTTGGTCACCCTACTTATCTTATTTCCATTGATTCGAACGGTTCTCTTCTGCGTCAGGCTTTCCCGGAAGACGAACAGTTGATCAACAAAGAAATCTCACACTTCTTGACGATGTGTATGCTCTTCGGCGGGGGTGTGATGCCTGGTTCGTGTAGAAGACGACGACAGTCAGCGAATCAAAGGGGTACAGAGGCGACCTCTACGAATCATCCAGATAATGACGAGGACGAAGACGATGACGATTTCATGCCCCCCATGCCTAGACGTTCGAACAGAAATACAGGAGAAAGTTCTAGGAACACTGCAAGAAGACGTTCACGCACAACATCGAGATGCCATACAACTGATAGGGAAATAGGACGTGGTACCACCTCGGAGAAACCTCAAGATGATGACGACGACGACGATTTCATGCCACAACGACCCCGCCTTCCGAGGCTTCCATCTCCGGAGGACACCGATGACCCTGAAAATGATGATGGATTTGCTCGTACTCATTTTTACAACTTCCCAGAACCACCTCGGAGACGACAACCATCTTACCCGGATAGCTTTGACCATCGCACCTGGAATTCTTACGCTAATTTGCGTCGCCACTTTCCTTCGCCCTAAGCATCTATTGTAACCCTATATATTTTATTCCCTTAAGGCATGATATTATGTTCTTTAGGCGTATCGTACATGATAATGTTTGTTGTTGTTCGCTCTTTATGTGTAACCTCTGTACCGGGTTCCATGCTACTTATGCTTTACAACTACTATTGTTTCCTCTGTACTGAGAATTTCTTAAATTAACAATACAGTGAATAAGACATAATAGGGATGACCTCGACATTAAAATCAATAATACATGTGTCATGACAAATTGTCCTGGCTACTCAACGGCGACGATGCCTCACACAATCTCCAGGCGTGTAAGCGTCTGGCGGGTGTGTGGCTCTCATCCCAGCAGCCTGCGCAGGCCCCTGCCTTGCGTGCCCTTGGTCGTCTTCATCATCATCTGCCTGCCCTGTGGGAACCCCACCGAACGTGTATCCCGCCCCGCTTACTCGGCTCTGCATGTACCATGCCGAAGGATCCTCGTGCGGAAGTGTGGACGGCCCTAGAACGTGCTCCGATGGAGTCCAGTGTGCCGAAGGCTCGCCATGCTGGTACCAATGTGAACTTCCAGGTTCATTGAGATCATAGGAGGACTGTCCGCCGAGTAGATCAGTGAAGGTGGCGGTCGCATGCATTGCAGCACCCCAGTTAAAAGCATTAGGGTCGCTCCAGCAAGGGGTCTGCTGCGTGTAGTCAACGACGTCCTCCTGATGAGTAGATGCTGCAGCCGGAGGTGTCATCGTAGCCGGAGGTGCTAGTGAACCCAGCGTAACCTGCTCGGGCGCAGGAGGCTGCGTGCACTCCTCGGCCTCAGCACCGGAACATGAGACATGATGCGCCGAAGCTGAAGATGTATGTCGTGATTCTGACCGGACGGGTTCCTCACGAGCACTGGATGACCGCCTGCTGTGGGAGGACCGCCTGCTGTGGGAGGCACGAGACGGGTCCATGGCATGTTGGTCGTACCCCCTCCATTGCGGGGCACACCCACCTAGACCACGTATAGCGTTTAGGAAGCGGGATCCTCTTGTCCTCATGTACTCCCGGAGAGGGTTACGATCCCTCTGCGATGATGACCTGCTTGGTTCTCCAAAAGGTTGATCCGCTTGCGTATGCATCTCATACGCCTCTTCAGTCTGTATAAGATGAGGGACATGTCAGTAATACACAGATTTTCCAAAGAAAACCAATATAAGTAACGCATCACTTACCACAACATGAAGTAGGCGGGCACGATCCTCGGGGAAGGGTCTGGGGCCCAGCTGTACAGGTCCGCTGAGTAAGGTGGCACGTGTGCGCGGACGGTACCAAGCAAGGTAGTCCCAGTACGCGGACGGTACCAAGCAAGGTAGTCCACCGCAGCTGATTCTGTCCACCTCCGTATGTACTCGGCATTCTTGGATGCCCAGTCCTGCGTGCCTCCGCCCCCCTTTGAGCTCCACCTGTACGTGACATAAACAGTTATAATTTGTTAACATGGATAACCAATGTACTAAGGCAACATACAATAACACACTTACTCGTGCGCCCGTCCGGCGTCTCGTGGTGCTGGAACAGGCACCACCTGTCGGTACCTGAACTGCCTCTGTACACGTTCTGGAGAATATACTTCCACGCAGTTCATGTACAACAAGAAGCATGTGGTCAACCATAAGTCTGCGTCACGGCTACAAGAGGATGCCAGGAGTCCACCATCTGCAATTTCTTTTACTCGTGCCATACGCCATGGATCCCAATCCACTAGATCAGCGCTAAGGATGTCCAGGTCACTTATCACCCTGGAGTAGTTACCATGGTCTTGCTGCTGACTCCATCTTAGCCTGGCATGAATCCACCGATACCCCATCGTTGGCCTTATGTCATCTGCAATGCCATCAGAGATGTGAACTGGGTAGTAGCACTTGAGCACCCAAGGTCTGGAAATCGAGAGGTACTCCCAACTCCATAACTGTAAGAGATGTAAGCACCCTGTAATGGTTGCCTTCCTCTTTGTTCGCTGGGTTGCATCACACAATCCTCTGTAGGTTGCAGCCAACACTGCAGATCCCCAACTGTAAGATGTAGGCTCATAAGGATGTGACGCGAGGTGGGCTGCTAACCATACAATATGTGGGACGACATAATCGCCTGCCGTGTTGCAGAACATGATGCCTCCGAGCAGGACGTATAAGTACACCTCATAGTGTTGCATAAGTGTATTCTCGTCCGCATCCAGTGGGCATGGACCGAACTGTGTCAGCCCATGAACCCAGGACATGGAGAGGCCAGCATCCTTCCCGTCGTATTGCACACCAAACCTATAAGATGCAGATGGTCAATGACGCTTTAATAGCACTGTAATATTTTAAATGCATTACATAACAAATAATTACCTATCTGCAACATAACCCTTCCACTGCTCCCTTGCGGGTCGCGAAACTATTAACGGGGCACCCCTTATTGGCAGCCCGGTCAGCATGGCCACGTCCCGCAGTGTTACTGCCATCTCACCAAAAGGAAAGTGGAAAGTGTGTGTCTCAGGACGCCAGCGGTCGACGAGACCTGTGACCAGTGCCTCATCAATTGCCGGGAGAGGTGTCCTACCACCGACCTCCATGGGAGCTCCGGCCATCATGAGAGCGAAAGGTAGTAGTCCCGCCCGTGCGAGTGGCTCGTGGAATCGAGGGTCCAACTCCTTAATCTTGTGCACACTCCGGGCTCGTAACGGACCCAACTGCATGAGTTATCCAATACATGTACAGCGTTAGTTCAAAATTCTCGTACCAATGAAATAGCACATATAAACGTGGTACCTGTTGTCCTGTGAATATCATCCTTCCCCTATGGTTCTCGTCGTACCGCTGCTGAAGAAGCTCGGGAAGACCACCATGAGCCATGATAATGATTTAAGGCTTCATGGTTCAACAAATAGGTGAACAACAAATTAGAATATATTACAAGCTTCATAATATTGTATCTGCTAAACAAAGGTACACGTAATTTTTTCTAATTTTACCGGATAAGGACATTCATAGAATTATACTAAGGACACAATCTAATTACAATGTTGAAAGAAATTCATGATATCAAACTAATTAAATAATATAATTATATAGACTAATCAAATTCATATAATCAAACTAAGCATCGTAATTAATTAATCTAAGTACTCTAATTTATCAAATAATTTAATTCATTTAATCTAATTAAATAAACTAAGTACTCTAATTAATTAATCTAAGTAATCTAATAACGTAATTAAATAATCTAAGTACTCTAATTAAATAAACTAAGTACTCTAA
This sequence comes from Phragmites australis, assembly GCF_958298935.1. NCBI lineage: Eukaryota > Viridiplantae > Streptophyta > Magnoliopsida > Poales > Poaceae > Phragmites > Phragmites australis. Next base: position 10,713,422 of record NC_084936.1, on the reverse strand, counting down.
TTAAACTCTAAGTACTCTAATAACGTAATTAAATAATCTAATTTATATAATCAAAGTACTCTAATTTATCAAATTAATATAATTAAAAAAATGTAATTGAACGGATTAAACAATCTACTCTTGAAAAACTAATCTACTTCGAAACGGACTAACCAAATAAGCTAATTACTCTAAATAATATTACTAACCTAAGTATTAAATAGGTAATATAAGGACTAACCGGTACGAAAGCTAATTAAGTGCTTGCGTTGCTCCTCTTCTGCTGATGCTTCCCGCGTTCCTCTGCTCCCTTCTCTTCTCCCTTCTCTGCTCTGCTGCTGCTGCGACCTCAATTTATTCAGCAGACCAGCGATCTCTCCGCGTGTGGCGCCAAAACAACACATGCATGTACCGGCCGAAAGCATCACGGGAGGGAAGGGAAAATTGATTGATGTGACGTAAAAGAGATTGATGCGACGCAGCAAAAAGCGGTGGCAAATCGGTCGGCCGGCGTATTCGGCAACTGAGGTGCCGAATACGGCCCACAGTGCCGTATTCGGCACCTCAGTTGCCGAATACGGTGTTTTCGGATTTTCAGTTTCCGAAATTCAAATTTCGGTATTTGAGATACCGAATACGAGTGCTAGATTTGCAAATACGTTGACATGTTGTCTATTTTCGCAAATACGGTCACGTATGTTGTCTAAATTCCCAAATTTGCCAGGATTAGGCGACCGGCTGTTGGATCGAGAAAGACAGAAGTGGTGGAAGGGGATACGGCAGCGCATTAATTGTCATTGTCATCGCGCAAAATTTTCTAGTTCCTATTTTATTTTATATTAATTGTCTTTTATTTTTAGATGTTCAATATTTTTAAAAATATATTTAATCTAATATTAATTATCTTTAATATCTAAACGTCCAACATTTACCTTCCATACATTCTAAAATTACATTCATTATCTCATTATTTATCTTCCATACATATACGTCCAATATTTACCTTCTATGTATTACTATATCCCTATACTACTACAGAACAGGTTATAAGTAGCGTCTCATCAGTGTCGGTTGTGCAAAAATTATCACTAAAAACATATCACTACCGATTCTTAACCAAACCGCACTCGAACAATGATCGAACGTTAAGAACCGGCACTGATGTATCAGTGCCGATTTGTAACACGAACTAGCATTGATACTCAATTTCAGTGCCAGTTCGAATTGTCAATCGATACTGATATTAGCAGACTCGAAATTCTAATACACTCCAATGTTAGCTCGTGGCTTAGGTCCGTATGCACCGGCTCTATCCCTTATGTCTTCACGCCCATATGCACTGGCTCGATCTCTCTCCTTTATCTCTCTTCAGCTAGGTCTCTCGCTACCATGTGCTCCCTCTCTCTCTCATCTCTTATCACCTCCAACTCTCCAAGTGCAGCATGAGGGGAAGGGGAAGGGCGAGTGCGCTGGGGCGCTGGGGAAGGACGAGTCGCGCATGGGGGCTGGGACCAAGCGAGCACTGTGGCGGCGATAGGAGCCGAGCGGGCCCAGCCACGGGGAGCGCGACGTGGCGGACGGAGACCGAGCAAGTGAGGTCAGCGAGGGCGTGGGCGACTATTCCATGCGGCGACGACCTCCTCCACCCCATGGCAGCTGCAAGTGCTCCGGGGCGACGGGATCCGTGGTGGGGTCACCAGATCCACATCAGGGTGGGATTTTGTTTTGATTTTGGGGTTTTCTTTTGATTTTTAGGCTGCAATGTCTCTTGCTTGTGTATGTGGAGCTCGGTGTGGTGGGTTTGAGCTCGGCCGACAGGGAACAAGGGGCATGGGGAGGCACAGAGGAGGGTGATGAGGAAGAAGGGGAGCTCAGCGGTTGCAGTAGTGGCGGTGAGGGAGCGACGGCGGGAGCCTCGGATGTCGCTCCCTCCGCCGCCAATTTTCTCTTTTTTTATTATCTAGAAATAGCAATTGTGCCAAGTGATCAACCGGCACTGATACTAGCAGAGTATCAATACCGAGTAAAGAGTGCCAGTTGAAAAACCGGTAGTGAAACCATTTTTCAACCGGTACTGATATGTCTTTTAACACTAGTGATCATTGATTCCACATATGTAAAACACATATGCACTTACTAGTGCCACAAGGTACATTGCAATTGACAATTTGTCATCAAACCGACATATATTCTTAGGTGGATAATGTCGAAGATTACTTCTCGACAATATATCCATAAATTGATCGGGTACCTTCGAGTGTAGGGATTAATCACGAGACGAGACAAACGATGTATACAGGTTCGGGCCTCCAATTGGAGTAATACCCTACGTCCTGTGGGGGTGTTGCTGCCGTACATTGATGATCTCGAGTACAAGCAATGTGGCTAACACTATTACAGAGAGCAGATCGGATCTAATCTAACCTAAGGCTAAAGCCGCCGAGTATCTTCCCTGCTAGGGTCTTGATGCTTGCCTCGAGTTCTCTCTCCCTTTCCCCCAGCCTTTTTGCCTTATATAAGGGTGACGTACCGATTCCTATCTAGCCGTAGTCTATAGGTAGTTGTCTTCCTTGACGTCCAAGTATATAAATCCATTTTGAATACTGATCGTATCAGGTTGGGTAACCAATCTAAACCTTCCTAGTATGTACTTCCTTGATTCCGGATGTATCAGGTACCGCTGATTCGGTTCCGTTATATCTGGAGCTACCTAATATGAGTTGTACATACCCTGTCTATATGTGATATAATTCTTATGCGCATATACCCCATAGTTAGATATTCGACAATAGTCCCCTAACTCTACCTAGGAGGAGAGGTTTCTATAAGCGCCTATTAGAGTACCACCAAGTTTAAACTTGGTCGAGTAAAGTGGATCAATCTCATAGTCGAAAGAATTGAGTATAGACGGATCCTTTCTCGAGTATCGAGTGGAAGCTCAATCAGGTCAAGCACCCTACGGCTAACTGCACTCGAGACTTGAAGAAAAAGATTTAAAGAACTAAACTGATCGACACCTGACTCTGAGTAGAGTTAAAAAACCTTTCAAAATTTGAAATGACAGGTATAGGCGCATTTAATGTGGGCAAAAGGGCATGCAAAGATTCGCACGTCATTATCATTCCTCTTGTCGCACCGGTCGAAGCGTTGTAAAGATGGGAATGGTTGAAGAGACGGTAAATTTTTTATTATCTACCCGTATGACCTGGGCTTGTAGCGGCCATTCCTCGTCATTGCCACCATTCTTCCTGCACAAGCCTGCACAAGCGGTGGAGCATGTGGTTTAATTCGATACAACGCGCAACTGTTCTGAGAAGGGGACGGACCTTGCAAAGCTTGACAAGTTTTTTTTAGATTTATCCCTTTCAGCTTTCTTCATCCCAGCACTCACCATCACCAGAAAAAATTTTAGATCCATGGATCCCAGCACCTCCTCGAAGATCCTGACTTCCTTCTCGTCGGAGAAGCAGTCGAACGCAGCAGCCATCGGCGCCTCGCCCGATCAGTACAATGAGGCGAGGTTCATGATCGAGACCTGGACACCCTCGGCGATGCAAGAATCTTGGCTGGCGGATCTCAAAGTAAAAGGAGTGGTGCCACCGCGCAGCCTAGTTTAATGGAGGATGGCATCCGGTGAGAAATTCCCTTCCCGCAAGATCGAGCATGAGTTTGTAGTTTTTGAATCGTTCTTCCGTTGTGGATTCAACATCCCTCCTTCCAAATTTCTTTTCAATGTGCTTGATCAGTATCAAATTGAGCTTCACCACCTGAACCCTAACTCCGTCACCATGCTTAGTGTTTTTGTCCATCTATGTGAGGCTTTCCTTGGCATCAAGCCAAGTTTGAATCTTTTTCAGTACTTTTATAAACTAAAAAGGACTACCGAGAATAAATGTGTTGGAGGGTGTGGTTTCCAATTGAGGAGTGGAATGAAAAACTCCTATATCTTGGTTCCCCTAACCTCTTCTTGGTCAAAGGATTGGAAAAAACTTTGGTTTTACGTCTCCAATCCTGACCCGATTGGTTTTCCTTTAGTGTATAGAGATCTTTTTCCCATCCAAAATTCTTCTTGGACACTATCGATGAATCGGGAACCGGGGGTCCCCGAATCCCGAGGCCAGGCCAGCAATCCGCCATGTGGCGCCATCCCGCGGAGTTTCCTCCGCGAAGTAAAAAAGATTAAGTCCCAGGAGAGGGCGCTCGGGGCCACAGTCAGTGGTCCCTGAGTACCCAAGTTCCCCGATGATCTGCGAAGTCTAAGTACCGGGAAGAAAGTGCTCGGGGAGGTATACGGTAGCCTCCGAGCACCCGAGTCCCCCGACGATCAGGAAAGCTAAGTACAGGGAGAAATGTGCCCGGGGCCCCGAGCGGTGGCCCCCTGGGCACCCAAGTATCCCAAGGACCCACTGAAGGAAGTTCCGGGAGAGAGTGCTCGGGGCTGCGTGCAGCAGCCCCCGAGCACTCGGTCCCTCGAGGATCCTTACAAGTGTAACCGGGAGGGAGTGCTCGGGGAGGTGAACAGTACCCCCGACACTCGGTTCCTCGAGGATCAAGAAAGGGCATTCTCGGGAGAGAGTGCCCGTGGAGGTGAACAGTGACCCCCGAGCACTCGGTTCCCCGACGACTCAGAGAGCCCCCTGATAGTGGCCCCCGAGGGGCCCACTAATGAGGTGTCAGCCAGTCAAAGGCCCAAGGCCGCATTTAAAGAGCGCGCGTTGCCTGTCACCTCCAACTACTCCCGTCACGCTCGGTGTCAGTTCCTGCCACATTCTGGCAGAAGGGTGTGGGGTCATTAAATGCAAAGGTCCCATCCCGTGCCATCCGGCCCGTCTCGGATAACGTCGTAAGGGCCGAGGCGTTCCATCTGCCGCGCTGCTGTGGCAGGAGAACAAGACAGGGCCAGCACGCCGGGCTGCTCTGCGGCTGCCCGGTGGGCCCTCTCCACGGCGCCCGTTGCCAGTGCATTTATGGTGACGGATGACCGGGCGTGGAACACATTTTCCACCCCTGGTCACTTCGCACAGTGGCTATAATGACGCCCTTTCCATTTATGGTGTCTCGGAACTCGTGCCCCCCCTCTCCCGTTCGGGGCACGCTACTGCCAGCGGGTATTTAAAGCAGCCGGCAGCACGGACAAAAAGAGAAGTTTTGGAGGTAGCGAAGAGAAGAGAAGAGAAGATTGAGAGCACCCAAAGCCAGCAGATACACGCAGACCGAAGAACAGGGAGCCCTAGGCTCTAAGATAGATAAACATTTTTGTAACCAGCAACATCCTTGGAGGACATTCTCAAGGCATTTATAGTATCCATACAGGAGTAGGGTGTTACACCCCCGTGCGGCCCAAACCTGTCTAAACACCAGCGCATTTACTCCGTTCCGCACTAGATCATTCCACCCCACCGGCCATCGCATTCATACCCATTTATTTCTCCGGCGAACATATTCAGGATCATCCCCCTGGCCGAATCCCTGCGACAGGAGTTAACCCTCCGATAGACACAAGAGCACCGGGAGTCCGACCACACCACCTACTTCGCCAACCGGATTGGCATGTTGAGGTAATTTGGCATAACTAGGTGGCATGTGGCCAGAGATTTTATTAATAAGAAATTAAGTCCCTTGAAGGCGCAAACACGCTTGGCTTGGGAATACATTGGGGATGAGGATACTTCCAGGGATGCAGCCGGATGTAAGGCTTAGTTAGCACTTTACCCTTTTTGTTTTTCTATGATCTTCGAGCTTTATCAAGTAAACCTTTCTTCTCTTTTTCAGCCTTAGCTGCACAGGATGTCACCGCCTGGTTGAACAAGCTTTTTTCTTCTGGCACACCAGAGTGTGGCATTCTGCCTTACTCCCTTGAGAATCCTCGACCAGATGTAAGGATTTTCTTAATGGAAAAGTAGGACCGGTTATTGTCCATTTGATCTGACTTGTTTGTATGACTGTAGGCTCCAGTCTTCCGCCAAGAACACATCCTTTCGAGCGAGGTCTTTGATCTCAACGGCACTTCTTCCGTTGATGCTGTCAACAAGGGGAAGGGATGCGCCAATGAGGAGGCCGAGGGGTCTCTTCGATCAAAGAGATCGTCCCGGTCTTCTCAACTACTGCCTAATCCAAGCCCTCTCAAGCGCAAGCGAAGGAGAGTCCTCAAGTATTAAAATAGAAATCCTTATTATCTTCTTATTTCCTAAGTGGATATTTGAATGCATTCGATTGTGATGAGTGTCCTTTTCTTAGGGAATGGCGAGCGTATCCACCCAATTGCCTCCTTGAGCAACCGCCACTCTCGATGACCCGACTGAAAAGGTAACTCTTCTCGAGTTATTGATTTTCTTTCAGTCATTCTACTAATGACGAATTTGTGTGGGTGACTTTTTTAGGGAACGTCTGGTGCGTCCTTGCAATTGCCAACTCGAGAGATCGTCATGCCTAATGACTCGACTAGAGAGGTAATTTTAGTCAAATTATTGCTCTTTAGTTGGTCATACTTTCACTCGATAATAAATTCTTATCATTTGGTTCTTTGCAGGTTACTGATGTATTGGCTTTGCTTGGTCCATGTGTAACTCTTCCACCGGCTCCGCTTGCCAGACCAAGAACAAAGAAGATAACCACAAAAAGGCCAAAGTCAACATCATCTCACACTTTCCAATTTCGAAGAGGTTTGTTCTGGATTCTGATCTCGACTGGTCAACTGGTAGTCTTTTTTATCCTTATTCTGTTGATTACAGACTATCGACAGAGGCGCAAACCAAGGCCACCAGTGTCTCGACCAGTCATTCGGAGCTGACTCCTACGGTTGACTCGGCCTCAGATCCAACTCCTCAGATTAAAGATCCTACCACGAGGGAAAAGAAACCTCAATATTTATCCCAACCAATGACCCATTGGCAGCGATAAAGGTTCTTCTCCAAGTCACAGGTGCCCAGGTAGCTGCCGCTGAGGCCAACCACCACAAGAAGCTTGAAGCCAAGAGGAAGAAAATTGAACGTAAGTTTGTCCCTGATCACAAGCGTGTGATTTGATTATTGGGTGACTAACAAAAATTACTTTCCGGTTTACCTTTTTTAGGCCTTGAGTCCTCCTGCAGCAACAAGGAAAAACTTCTTGCTGATGCAATGAAGAAGATTGACGACGACGTCAAGTATCGGGAGAGACTCAGGAATTAGGTGAACACCACGCGAGCTGAAAAGAAGGTCATGATGATTCAAAGGGATGCAGCCACTGCTTAGCGGAATGCTGCTGTCCTGGCTCTTCAAGAGTTGAAGGAGCAGACACTCGACCGCATGACCCAATCAGCTTCTGCAAGCACCGCTACATTACTCGGTATCCTCAATAGTTACAATCCCACACTCGATACCTCGTTAGTGACAGTCGAGTTTAATTGTACTAGCGAGGAGGCTGCAAAACTTGTCGAAAGCGTCCAGCCGGTGGTTCCAACCTTTGTCGAGTCTCTAAGGCTTAGTTTGCCTAGTGATGATAGTGAGGAGAGTCCCTCAGACTGATGGTCCATTCTGCTCTGGCACTTGTAAAATATATTTTATGATCTGGGAATGCTTGCAACAATACTAAATTTTTTAGTCTATTATGCTTTTGTCTGCTATTTTCTTATCGATGAAATAGGATTAGCATAAGTAGATGCAATAACTGATAGATACATATTGTCATCTTTCTCAAGACCATACGATTACGCATCTGTCAACCTGAAATCTTAACTAGATAAGCTGCTACCCTCGAGTACTCGAGAAGACTGTAATAATGAGGAAAAGACTAATACAGAGCTTGAAAAAGAAAGAGCATATCGAATTTTCTGCGAACTTTTATCAACTTGCACATTCAATCAACATACAAACATGAACTTGATAGAGAGCACATGCAAGGCAAACTAGGACTTCAGAACCCTTCCAACCGTTAGGCGTGAGATGTCTGACAATCTCTGTACCATTATGCCTCCTGAGGTATAGTTGTCCGTCATTGACCCAACACATGCCTCTGTTGGTTCTATTCAACATGATCAACGTAGAGCCAGATAAAATTTTGCAAAAAACATATAAGAGAAATATGGTACTATGATGTAGCCCCTGACTATATAGTCGAGAAAGAAATTACTTGATCAGAGAGTAGAAAAGGACATACATGTACTATTGATCAGAAAGTAGTGTTATAGCTCTCGACTATGTACTCGATAATGGAGTCGAACGAAGAGTAAAGCATCGAAAGTATGCAATGTAGCCCCCGACTCTCTGTTTGATGTCATAATCAAGATAGAGAGTAGAGCATATGCATCAATATATACTTGGTTTGGCCCCTGTCTTTTTGCTCAATGACTGAATTCGAGTGTAAAGTGGAACATAAACACTAACATCGTACGATGTAGCTCCCGATTCTTCAACTAATGTTATAACCACACGAAGAGCAAAGCAAAAGTATCGAAAAACATGATGTAGCCCCTGACTCTACACTCGATGTAATAATCAAGTGGACAGTTGAGCTTAAGCATAAAAAAAATGCATGATGTAGCTCTGACTCAATGTTCGATGTGGTAATCGGAACAGAGCTTAAGCATTATTGTTTTAACTGCAATGTTGATATTGAGTGAGCTTGAACTGCCGAGTAGGTGGGCATTAAAAACCCACTCCCATTTGTGCTCATTTTCACCGCAACCTTGATTTGATGCGTCATAATGACCACCCATCCCTCTTCGCAGGGATGAGACAAGCCATAACGCTATCATGATATCTCGACTTCTACCGAACACGCTACGCGCCCAAGTCGACGCCATTGTTTCGGATCATGATAACTATGTTTACACAGTACGACCCGTTCCCCCCGCTATAAATAGAGGGTACTCGAAGCTGTCTGTCCTTCACATCGCCTCCTTTTTTTCCTTTGCCCATTGCCTTCTAGGACTTGTAGAGCTTGAAGCCATGGCCTCCATTCTATCTCCACCTTGTGAGCTAATCCCAGAAGTCTTCTCCCCTAGGACTCCTGCCATGGTCCCTCCTGAGATCATCATCATTTCCTCCTCTAACGAGGACTCAAGTGGCAGGCCTAAGAAGGAGAGGGAAGAAGCATCAACCGTAGATCGTCACCGTCTCCTCACTCAGTGCGTTCACCGTTACATCAAGACCTATGCTTCAGGCCAGATGGCGCAGCGCTCTGAACTGGAGAGGAATGAGGATGGTGGTGATCTCGACCAGATAATTGACCAAGCTGCCATCAAGGTCTTCGGCGGTGGAGCCTCTAAATCATCGCCGGCAAAGAAGGCGCAGTTGCCTTCTTTGTCGATAACCACCATATCACCTTTGTGCCAGGCAGAAGACTACTCGGCATCACCGGTGCCGGTCAACAGCTCTAGCAGGGTCTTCACCTCGGCCACTTTTCCTGGCCCTTATGCTGGTCGACGGCCGGTTCCTGGACTGATCAGCTGCCGCTCGAGGGAGGAGTATAAAAGATTCCTCGAATCGTTCAAGGTCGAATAAGGGTCTGTACGCCTTCAAACTCTTGCAAGATCTAAGCAGATCCTTTCTGTCAATTTTGCACTAGCCACACGATTTAGAGGGAAAAAAGAAAAAATTATGTAATCGAGTAGCCAACCGAATCGAATGTAATCAACTGATGTGTAACCTACCTTTTCTATGAATAAAACTTTTGGAGTTGATCGATGTTCCATGAGTGCTCGAGTATCTCACCATTTGGAGTAGATAGCCATACTGATCCTGGTCAAGTGACTTCAACTACTATGTAAGGTCCTTCCCACTTAGGCGATAACATGTGGTGTTGGGCCTGTTTCTATACCTTTTGCAGGACGAGGTCCTCAGCAGCGAGTTTCCTGGGCTGAATTCTCTGGCTTTGATATCTACGCAACACCTGCTGATACTTAGCTGCTCGAATAGATGCTCGATCTCGGTACTCCTCAAGTAAATTTATGTCATCCGCTCGTAAATGCTCCTGCCCTTCTTCCGGGTAACTTTCCACTCGAGGTGATCCGGACTGCAACTCAATCGGGAGCACCGCTTCTGCTCCATAAACCAAGAAGAACGGAGTTTCACTGGCGGCCCTATTAGTCAATGTATGAATGGCCCATAGTACTGAGGGAAGCTCTTTTACCTAGCATTTCAAGTAAGCTTTTATCCTATCGAAGACCCGAGTTTTGATACCCTACGAGACTATACCATTAGCACGCTCAATTTGACCATTACTCTACGGGTGAGCTACTGAGGTGAAACAAGTTTTGATGCCGAATTCTTAACAGAATGCAATAAATGTTCTGCTTCTGAACTGGCTACCGTTATTCAAAATTATCCGATGCAGAATACCAAATCGAGTAATTATGCTCCTCATGAACTTCTTGGCCACTTATGCGGTTATTTTTCTGAGGTTCATCCTCTATCCACTTGGTGAACGTGTCGATAGCCACAAATAGGAACTTGTAACTACCTTGGACCCTTGGGAATGGTCCCAGGATATCCAAGACCCAGACAGAGAAAGGCCAAGAAAGAGGAATTGTTTGCAGAGCTTGGGCTAGTCGAGTGGTCTGCCTTTCGAAAAATTGGCAACTCTCGCACTTTTTGATCAGCTCGGAAGCATCCTAGAGGGCAGTCAGCCAATAGAATCCCTGGCGAAAATTTTTTCTGACCAAGGTGCGAGAAGACGCATGATTACCACACGTGCCTTCATGGATATCAAGTAATATTTTATTGCCCTCTTCCTGAGTGATGCACTTCATCAAGATTCCGTTACTCCCATTTCGATAGAGCTTGCCGTTTACCAAAACGTAGAGCTTGGATTTACGAGAAATTTTCTCTGTGGACGCATCATCATCAGGGATGTCTCGACCCTTGAGATAGGCTTGGTACGGAGTCATCCAAGTCGGGTTGCGTTCGAGTAGTGTAGCATCCGTGTCTGCAGGTTCTGCCTCGCTGACCTAGCCAGACTGCTGGTTGGGTTGGGCAGCATCCGTTTGCTAAACTGTCGGGATAAATGGTTTAAGGAGTTTCTCAACGAAGACCCCTATGGGTGCCGGTGCTTGAGAAGAAGCGAGTCTAGCAAGTTCATCCGCACCAGAGTTATCACTCCTTCTGATGTGCATCACTTCTAGCCCTTCGAAGTTTTTCTTGAGCTTTCGTACCTCGAGTAAGTAAGCTGCCATGTTGTCGTCCGAGCACTGATACTCCTTTTGAACTTGGTTTACGACTAGCTGTGAGTCCCCTTTCAAAAGAAGTCGTTTAATTCCAAGCGATGCTACTATGCGGATCCATTTACCAGTCCTTCATATTCTGCAACATTATTGGAAGCTTTAAAGTCTAATTGAATAACGTACCTGAGTCCATTGTCTATTGGAGATTTGAGTACAATGCCAGCCCCCGAGCCCTGGAGCATGAGCAATCCATCAAAGAAGAGCGTCTAGTGATCTTCGACCATGTTTGGCCTTATTTCTTCTACGCTTGTCCATTCGGCGATGAAATCTGTAACACTCCGGATTTCATGCTTGTGCGTGGTGCGTAGCTTACATCGAACTCATTTAGTTCTACCGCCTATTGCATGATTCGTCCAGTAGCTTCCAGATTGTGTACTGTAGCTTCCTTCAGCGGATACGTCATTATGATGGTAATCCTGTGCATTTGAAAGTAGTGCTGTAATTTCCGAGAAGACATCAAGATGGCATATATCAGCTTCTATACTTGCGGGTATCCTAGCTTAGCATCGTGTAGAACCTCGTTCACGTAGTAAATAGGTTTCTAGACTTTGGCCTTTTTCTCGGGACATCCCCGTTCGATCGCCAGCACCGTGCTTACAACTTGTGGGGTAGCTACAATATACAAAAGGCGCTCCTCTTTCTTGTTAGACGGTGTAAGAATTAATGGAGAAGATAAGTACCTTTTTAAGTCCTGGAAAGCTCACTCTGCTTCTTTTGTCCACTCGAATTGGTCTTGTTTCTTCAACAGCTTGAAGAAAGGCATTCCTTACTCGCCCATCCTGGAAATGAATCGACTATGAGTAGTAATGCAACCTGTCGGTTTCTGAACCTCCTTCAGCGTTCGAGGTGGCCGCATCTAATCGAGAGCCTCAATTTTGCGCGGGTTGGCCTCAATACCACGACTTGACACCAGGAAGCCGAGAAGCTTGCTGGACGGCACACCAAATGTGCACTTTTCGGGGTTGAGCATCATGCGATACTTCCTGAGGTTATCGAACATTTCCTTGAGATCGTCAACCAATGCGTTTCTGGTTTCTGGTTTGACTACAACATCATCAACGTATGCTTCTACATTGTGCCCGATTTGGGGTTGTAGACAGTTCTAAATACACCTATGATACGTAGCACTAGTATTTTTTAAACTGAAAGATATTTTTACATAGCAAAATACACCGAAGTAAGTAGTAAAATATGTTTTTTCCTCATCCTCTAATCCCATGCTAATTTGGTGATACCTTGAATAGGCATCTAGAAAACATAGCAATTCGCAGCCTGCCGTGGAGTTGACGATCCAGTCGATGATCCTTGGGGCAAGCCTTGTTGAGGACAGTGGAGTCGATGTACATTCTCCATCTGCCATTGGCCTTCTTGACGAGGACAGAATTCGTGAGCCATATCGGATGACGCATTTCTCGAATGAAGCCCACCTTTAGGAGCTTATCAACCTCCTCTTGGATGGCCCGCTTCCTATCTTCCGCAAATCTTTGCTGCTTCTGCACAACAGGTCTGGTGTCGGGTTTAACAGCTAGTCGATGCTCGATCACCTCCCTAGGGACCCCAGGCATATCGAACGGTTGCCATGCGAATACGTCTTGGTTTGCCTGGTAGAAGGTGATAAGCTCGAGCTCCTATTTGGGGTTAAGATTGGCCCCAATCCTAACCATCTTGGATGATTTAGACAGGTTGAAGGGCACTACCTTGACGCAACCATCGGTCTTTTTGTTGTTGACGTCATCGATGGTCTTTAGAAGTGCTAGCAAGACTTACGATCCTGGAATCTTTGGCCTCGATGGGACCTTTGTGCCTTTGACGCTTAGAATTTGCGTCCTTAGGAGTGATGGCCACACGACTGAAGTGTTCGACCATATCCAGGCTTTGCTTGTCGCATTTCACCGCTGCGCGCTGATCTCCTTTAACTATAATGGCCCCATTAGGACCTGGGATCTTGAGTGTTTGGTAGGCGTAATGAACCACCGCCATGAACTTGCCCAGCATTGGGTGACCTAGGATCACATTGTACGCCATCTCGAAGTTCGAGACATCAAAGGTCAGCTTTTCTATATGGAAGTTGTTAGGCTTGCCAAACGTGACCGGCAGCTCGATCTGGCCGAGAGGCATGGTCGATGAGTTGGGAGTTATGCCATGGAAAGGATCAACTCCTGTCTTAAGCTCTGATCTCTGAATTCCCATCTTGTCCAAGGTTTTGGAGAAAATGAGGTTGAGTGAACTACCACCATCGACCATAGTTCTAAAAACTTTGATGTTGAGTATAGTCGGCTGAACCACGATTGAGTATCGACCAGGATGTGGTATTGCGACCGGATGGTCGGTTTGATCAAAGGTGATCGATTGTTCTGACCACTTGAGATACCGAGTGGGCCCAGTTAGGGCCAGGTTGACTTCTCGCTCGACTGCCTTGTACTACCTTTTGGACTCGTACGTGGCGGATCCTCCAAAGATGTGCGCCAAGCTGTGGTCAATCTCATGGAACTGGGGCTCGTCACTGTCAACGTTTGACTTAACCTACTTATTGCCTAGCTCAACATTTGCCTTGATCTTCTCATCAAGTTTTTTCTTGAACACAAAGCACTCGTTGAAGTCGTGCTGGTTGCTTCGATGGATGGGACACCACTTTTCGCCACCTCGGCTGAGGCCTTTGTTGTCTCCAGCGTTGTGCGGTTTACTCCTGTCGACCGCAACTATAGTCATATCGGGACCCTTGCGCTTGTCACTGGGTTTGGTCTTCTTTCCTCCACTCTTCGAGGACTCGGGTTTGTCCTTGCCAGATTGAAGGTTTTTAGCGTGCACCTACGCTTCCGCTTGTTTTGCGCACTTGTCAGCCAACTCAAAAAGCTCTTTGACCATACGGATATTTTATGTAGAAATCTTTCCACGTAAATATGTGTCCTTAACACCTCGTTTGAAAGCAATGATTACCGACTCATCGGAGATGTTCGGGACCGTGTTACGCTTGTCGCTGAACCGGCGAATAAAATCTCGAAGAGATTCATTGTCACCTTGGTGTAGCTGGTGGAGGTTGTTCTCTGTTCCTGGGCACTCAAATGTGCCTTGGAAATTGGCTATGAACTGAGCCTTAAGTTCTGCCCACGAACTAATCGAGTTGGGCAGCAAGTTTAGGAACCAGGACCTTGCGGGTCCATTAGGGGCGGTGTAAGGATCGATGATGTCCTAAGAGCGGGGGTGAATTAGGACATTTAGAACTATTTTGGCTCCAAAAGTAACACAAGATAAACCTATATCAATTTCTATCTAAATATGCTCTAGGTTTATCTAGTATGTATACTCTACCGAACAAAACGCTTGCAACCTATCTAAAAAGGTAAATTGCAAGTAAGTAAATGCGGAAATGTAAATAAGGTAGAGAGAGCAAACTCGGCACAAGGATTTTTTCCCCGTGGTATCGATGGCATTAATGCCACCCTAGTCTACATTGGAGCTCCACAAAGGATATGCTCCCGGTTGACACCCGATCACGGCTCTAGCCACCAAGTTACAAAGATAAGGCCTCCACCCGGATGAGCCACCAAGCCACCAATGCAAGGTCTCACCACTAGCCTCTCTTCCGGTTCCTCACCACCGTGATCACTTTGGAGCTTGAGCCACAAAGGCAAGGGTCTCCACGTCCCCGCACAATCGCCTTGCTTGTGCTCCACACCAAGTCGGAGGGTTAACAAACCTACCGGCGAGTCACCAAGACTCCAAGGTGCTGGTGTACCAAGATGTACACTGTTGGATCACTCTTGATCCTTTCTCTAGGCAGCAATCACCTAGCAACTCACTCTCTAGACCTATAAGCACTAATCACTCACTAATCTTGTGCTTAATCGCGTTGGATGAATACTTCAAGCACTTTGGTGGCTTGGATGTCTTCTCAGATGTATATGAACTTCTCTGGACTCCAGCATCCTCAAATGACTGATTGGAGAGGTATTTATAGTTTCAAACTCACACACTAGCCATTAACCCAATGGCTCTAAAAGTTGTTAACACCGGATGATCCGGTGAGAACAGTGGTACTAACACAAGATCATCCGGTGAGTACACTCCCACAAACTAGCCGTTGGAAGCCCACTCAAGCCTCTGTGAACATCGGATTCTACGGTGTATACTCCACCTTCATCACCGAATTTTTTGATGAGTATACCTTAGTCATCCGAGCCAACATCTTCTCTGCGTAAATTGCTCTGGTGCACATCAATTCATCACCGGACCATCCGGTGTGTTATTCTCTGCCAGCTGAGATAATGCAACCCTCTCTGGAAAATATGCTCTGGTGTATAGATCTTCAGAGCACCAGACCTTTTGGTGAGGTCACTACATTCTCCCCTTTGTCAACAATGCTCTGGTGCATTCCTCCGGTGTGTTCAAATCAATCACTAGACTATCCGATGGGATCTTCTTCTTCATCATCATTGCACTGTTCATTGTCCGGTGTATTGTCTTGTGCACTTCTCTTCATCACCAGACCTTCCGGCGTGTTGACCTTCGATCTTCAATAGCTGCAACCTTCTCTGGTGGAAATGCTCTGGTGTGTATCCTCCTCTGAGCACAGGATCATCCAGTGAGGTCAAATGCCTCTGGACACAATGCTCCGGTGTGTTCAACCATGTGAACACCGGAGCATCCGGTGAAGTCATTTCTCCTAGAATTTTTCTAATTCAACCAAGCTTTGTCACGGCTTCGTTGGCTTCTTCATGTATAGTATCCATGAGACCTACTAACATATATTCTTAACAAAAATGTTAGTCCCCTTGACTATATTGTCATTAATCACCAAAATCACAATCATGGCCTAATAGGGCCATTTTCGCTACATACGGTTAACAGGTAATTGGCCATTACTCGATTGTCACCACCGGCTGCTCGAATAACAGTGGTGTAGATCTGTAACCACTCATTGGGATTGATTTCCCTGTCATATTTTTGGATCGGCCCGCTTTGAACTTCTCAGGCCACCGAATTGACCGAAGTTCATGCACGGAAGCCTCACAGCCCCCGTTGAACTCTTCAGGAGGAGGTGGTGGGGGACTATCATGCCTGCATCTTCAAGTAGGGGAGTCATGTCGACCATCTCGTCCTGTATATCTACGGTCATAGTAGTAGCGATCGTCTTCACGGCATTCTTCACGGTGGTTTTCGATCACCATTAGTAGATCATGCCGATTGTGAGGAATACGATTCCTCAGGTCTTCTTGATTTCTACGCCTATGGATAGGGTAGCTATAATTTGACCCACAGTGCCATGTTCGGGCTCAACCACCTGAGCTTCCCATCTGAGATTCCTCTACTCAAGAGTGTTCCCAATCGTGCCTCCTTGAGCTAGGACCGTACCGACTGGGGGGGGGGGGGGCTGGAATCGTTGGGATTGTTTGCTCAAGCAACTTGTATCTGGGCTGCATCGAGTAGGGTCTTGACTTGATTGACCATAGGAGTTAGTGGATTCGCCGGATCCAACTATGGAAGGGATCTAAGAATCAGATGAGCTCCTTGTATGTTAGCGTTTGGAGTACTGAATATGTCGCTACCAAGGCTCGGTTGCTGTTGAGCCGATGAAGCTTCATGGTGACTGTTCGAAGGGAGTTTCTCCCTTGAGCCGTGGGTTGTCGCAGGCAGAGGCGCACCCACCGGAAGTCATCAAGAGAGTCCAAGAGGCATCCTCCCTCCTGTGGTCTGCCAGTGGAGGGTCGTGTCGGGTACACGTAAGGCTCCAGCTGCAGATGTTTCGGGTGGTAACTCGGCGCTGGTACCATTGGTCGATAGCAGCCGTTGGATCCCTGTGACATTCAGCATCATCGTCGACCAAGGCATTTGGATCTATCGTCATTGGGTCAGCCGATGGGGGGTCGTTACCTCTAGCTATAAACATAAATAGATCTGTTCGGCTGCTCTAGCTAGCATTAGAGTCACCGTCTCCACCCTCGTCGCTATCAGTGTCCATGCAATGGAGAATATTAGGCTCCTCAGGATCCCACTCCAGATGTCCAACCTCACGGTATGCATCCAATGGTCTGGATTCGAGGGTACCAATGTGGATCAGTCCAGCTTGATCGCCCCATCGGAAAACTATAGTTCTGAAGATGATTTCTGAGTCGACAGGAGAGCACTCGAAGATTCCCACAATCAACTCGAAGATGTTTGTAGTTGACTCAAAGTGGTCATAGAAGCCAGTGTCGGACAATCGGACACGAACGTGAGCCCGAGACATGATTAATCCTGCAAAACTGAAGAAGGCCCCTGCCTGACACGCCAACTGTCGAAGATTAGTTACCGACAATATGTCCATAAATTGGCTGGGTACCTTTGAGTGTAGGGATTAATCACGAGACAAGACAAATGATGTATACAGGTTCGGGCCTTCGATTGGAGTAATACTCTACATCCTGTGGAGGTGTTGCTGCCGTATATTGATGATCTCGAGTATAAGCAATGTGGCTAAAACTATTATAGAGAGAAGATCGGATCTAATCTAACCTAAGGCTAAAGTCACCGAGTATCTTCTCTACTAGGGTCTTGATGCTTGCCTCGAGTTCTCTCTCCCTTTTCCCCCAACCTTTTTGCCTTATATAGGGGTGATGTACCGATTCCTATCCAGTCATAGTCGATAGGGAGTTGTCTTCCTTGACGTTTAAGTATATAAATCCATTTCGAATACTAATTGTATCAGGTTGGATAACCAATCTAAACCTTCCTGATATGTACTTCCTTGATTTCGAGTGTATCAGGTACCGCTGATTCGGTTTCGTGATATCTGGAGCTACCTAATATGAGTTGTACGTACCCTGTCTGTGTGTGATATACTCCTTATGCGCATATACCCATAGTTAGATATTCGACAGATAAAATGTCATTTATGTCTTATATATTCATTTGGAAATTCTTTTGTAGCACAGAGCCTTCTGAATTAACCGTTTTGCCCCTCGGGGTCGCAATAGGACCTGGCTCGAGCCGAGCGCTCTTGACTGACTCAAGCCGCACCAGTCGAGCCAGAGTGTTGTGCTTGGGGCGTTGCACACTTCTCAGGGATATACACATGGCTGAGCTCCAATATAAACAAATAAAACATGAGTTTCATCTCAGGCACACACCGGACTGAGTTGACATCTCAGGCAGACAAAATATTGAGTTCTCATCTCAGGCACATAAAATACCGAGTTCTCATCTCCGGATAGCAGAAACAACGAAATGATTCATGTTTAATTCCTTTTTCTCTTTGGAGTCATCTTCTTGGCCGTGCTTTCCTTTGATGGAGATGAAGTGGACCTTCCCTTTGACGGTGATATGGTAGTCAGGTTGCTCGGATTGGTTTCCACTTCCATTAACGTTGCAAGTTGCATGAAACAATAAGGTACAAGTTAGTGGAAGAACCAAATTTTGTGTCTAACATTGTAAGACCTGCCTCACCTCCTGGCTAACCCATGGACTTTTCAGAAGGTTGGCAGGATTGAATTAGGAAAATTATCCCGAATATACATCAAATTTAAAATTTGGAATTTAAAAATATGCTCTAAGTAAACCATAATGCATTTAGGAATTTTCTGACTTTTGTTAGATTTCAAAATTTGAATTCAAGTTTGAATCTCTCCTACTTAAAAAACGCTAATGGATGTATCACTACTGCAGAAACCCCCTTTACTGTCTGCTCCAAAACCACCTTCAATGCCGGTTTTGAAGCCGACAGTAGGCAACGGGCAGTAATAGTCGTGGACTATCACTGCCGGCTCGGTGGACCGACAGTGAAGAGCCTTATCACTGCCGGCTCAAAGATTCAGCCGGCAGTGATACCCAAGGCATTACTACCGGCTAAATCCTTCAGCCGGCAGTGATAAACCTAAAATCACATCCGGCTGAAGGATTTAGCCGGCAGTGTTTTGCCTCTCCTCCCTCCCCTCCTCCATCTCTTTGTCTTCTCTGTAATCCCTCTCACTCCTTAATCTCTCCGTCTCTCTCTCAATACATGCATACAATGATACATATATTTAATGTAAATTAATAATAAAAGCACATCCATTAATACATAGTAATGAACACATATTTCAAGTCATAGGCATCGACAAACACACATATATACATAATAGTTCTCACAGGTCACCTCCTGAAAAGTCGTACGAATTTAGCCAGTCCAGTATCCCTCTACCTCTACCTCTACCTCTCCCGCGATGAGGACCGTGTCTCCGCACTGTCGACTGTTGGCGTGTGTACATCCGGGGACGCGTGGGCGCTGATGGTGGTGGAGCGTTGGACCCGGCCACGCCTGATCGACCACAGCGTTGCCTAAGCTCCAGGTTCGCTGGCGTGTCAAAGACATTGAAGTCTGACGCCTGAATGCCTCTACGGTTTGGGCCTTCGGACTCCTTCCCAGCACACTGACGGGTCACCCTCTCGTCCTCCTCCTCCTGGGCACGCTTACGGGATGCAGCTTCTCGCTCCTCCGCAGCGCACAGCTGACGGGCCAGCCTCTCATCCTCATCCTGGTCACGCTTCCTGGCCGCTACTTCTTGCTCCTCCTTCACATCATCGTTGGAAGGCCATCCCGTCGATACCAACTTCGCATCATATATAGTAATTCATATCATTCATTAATAAATAGTAATTAATGACATACATTAATATCATGTCATTTGGCAAAAAATAATACGTTGTCAAGCCCCTTAGTAGCCTTCCTCCTTGTCGCATACTCTCTACTAGAAGGAATGGTGTCATATGAAAATCTGTGATGCGTGGACGGCACGATTGATTCATGAAACTCGCCGTTTGGGTTGATAATATGTTCCAAGAAGAACCCAGCGATCTGTTCTTGAAGGGCATATATTTCTGCATGTTGTAATGCACTTGTGCGTAGTTTCGAGCGCTGCGTTTGAAGAATCGAAAGAATTAGTCCTTGAACACGTATAGAAATTGAAAAGAAGGTATCAATATGTTATTTCATACCTCAAGATCATTGAATCAAACAGCGTCTCTGTCCGAGCTGAATGCGTGCATGTTAGTAACAACATAAAACGCGTAGAGATTGTTGCTGGTTGTCGGTCTCATACACTTCAAGAGGAAAGGATTCGTCAGTGGAATGAATTGAACCTTTTTATTCAATAGGAAATGTAAGACATGAATATTCCATGCGTACCAGAAAGTCAGTTTTTACATCATATTGCTTCCTGAATGGAAAGTAGATGGTACTCTTTTTTTGGTATCTTGTGTACGCCCTGTACGTGAATATGAATACCAATTAAACTTAGATGCAATCGTCGAGAAGATTAAATGATCGAGCTAACCTATTTAGCATGTCGATGAGTTGTTGGTAAGTCATCTGATCTCTCTTTTGTGAGTCCAAGACAATGATCTTGCTCAAGTCTGGGTGGATGACAAGGAGGATCCAATAAAAACTGCATAATATGTCACCATAGCAAATTAGTACCAGAATCGAGTTGCCCATAAAATGAGGATGCCCTGGTGCGCAAACATGTACTCATAATTATAGGGTAAGAGTATGACTTTCTTGTATTGATGGTGAAGCAGACACTTCAATAAGTAGTCCTCGTTGAAGTGTGGATTCTCCCTTATAAGTTTCTGGTTCACAAGCCCAGGATCGATGAATCCTACTTGCTTATCTAAGTCTTGTCCGCATGCTTGGATCTCCATTCTACGAAAGAGAGAAGTTAGCTATGCAATTTCAAGGTACAAGATCATATAACATGATTATATGCATAAGTCACTTACAGAGTCCACACTCTAACTATAGCCACGTCGAGGGCATCTATCTTATACAGTTCATACAAGTCCTTGAAATACACCTAGAAGGAGCCATCCCCATTGAGGAAATAATCATCTGTATATCTTACGGGGAATGCCTGAAAACCCTATCTGGAATGCTCCAAGTACCACTGATGTAATCGGCGTATTTGAGCTGTAAGGTTTCTTTCTATATTTGGTTTTACCAAAGGTTTGGTCAACTCAAACAGCCATGTAATATCCAAATTTTGGATATCCGCTCCCACCGTAAGTTGTGCTAGTTCCTCTGCTGTTATTCTTGATTCAGCCAGGAAGTCCACAATGCTTGGAGCATCCTTAATGATTGGGCCTGACTTGCTCTTGGCCTACTTCTTGCTGATGCGATCATAGTCAGTCGGCGGCTTTCTTGAAGCCACCCCCGTCTGTTTAACTTTGGCCATTTTCGTGAAAAATTTCACGGCATCTTCAGGCATAACAGGCCTTGGTGGAGGTGGTGGAGAATGGAAATGAGATGTGACACTGGCATCCACAATCTTTTTGGTTTCCTTAGCAGTGAGTGAATAGACATCCTTGGGTTTCACCAACTTCTTAGATGCCACCAAATTCTTAGATGATGTCATCTGCTTGGATGCTGCGGAACCTGATCGTGTTTTCCGAGCTGATGGCTAGGTTCTTGATGGTGCTGGCTTCCTGAGCAGTGGACTTCTTTGAGGCGATGGCTGAGGAGGTGGACTTCTTCTAGGAGATGGGTGAGGAGAGGGAGATCTAGAGGCGATGATGGCCCGAGGTGTACTAGAGAGTAGAGGTTCTCAGGAGCTGTCCCTGGTGGAAACACTATGTAGGCCTTCTCCCATGTGATGAATGTGTGCCTGTTCTTTCCTATAGTGTTCGCCTCCTCCTTTGCGGGGTAGTCCACCTCAACATGGCGGTACTGGTCAATTGCCTCGTCTACTTCGACGACAGCGTAGCCCTCTGGTATCGGGTGTCCGTGCAATTGTTCATGGGAGCCACGGGGATAAGCCACGCCGGAAGCCACCTTGATGGTAATGTTCCTAGCACCAATGTGTACTTCACACGGTGTTTGTGCTGTGATGTGGTCCACAGGATAAGTGATGGAGTTAGCTCCCGAAACTCCCGTAGACACACAGCTACTCCAATGACCACCAGAGCTGGAGCACGCACCATCAGGAGACGCTTTTGACCGTTCCTTTTCGCTCACAATGGCACCCCGTTGACGCATGAGGGCTTGGGACACTGCTTGTGCTAATTTTTCTTCTGTATGTTCCCTCTCCTTTTTTAGTGCTTGTTCAAGTATTTCCATCATCCTAGCTTGTTCTGCCTCTTGTTCTGCATCTCGCTCTGCTTGGGATCTCTTTCGACTCTTGTAACTGTCGATGTTGCCTAGGAATCCATATTTCCAACCCATCACCCCAATGCCTCATGTGCGACCACCGTGCTCCTTGTTTCCCAGGGCCAAGGTGAGCTCGTCCCTATCCCTCTCTGGCTTGAAAGAGCCTTGTGAAGACTGCTCGTGGGCTTCCACAAGCTTTTTTGCAAGATCTTGCGTCGCATCCAAGTCTTTGGAGGTCATAAAGGATAAGCTTCCATCAGACGAGTAAGAAGCACCCCTCCCAAGAAGCAAGTGTGTCGATCGTTCACTCCAGCCCTCCATCTTAGGCGTGACACTTCTCTCTCTCGCAGTTCATCTAGCTATTGTTGCCACTACCTTTCTTTCCTCACGTACCCACGACTGCCAACTCTGTGAGGGTACAGGTTCTTCTTCGAGTTTGTTTTGTTCACCTCACACAACCTCTGTGCTTCTTCCGACAACTTGTACTCTGCAAAGGCTTTCTAATGATCTTCCAGTTGTGGCCATTTGTGAAAATCTAGCATTGTACCTTTCTGCACATATGTTCAGTTCAATGTCTCTAATATCTTGGGCTACAAGATGTCGTTCTTGATCGAATCAGGAACCACGTGTGGATCATCTCGTTCACCAGTCCACAATCTATAGCTGATGGGCACATGATCCTTAACAGCAATCCTACAGACTGACTTGTATGGCCCCAGAACTCTCTTTGGTGCAGTTGGCTGCCCTGCTGGTGAGACCTCTATGATCACAAATCGTCACGTAGGCATCTTCGAGGGACCTCAGACACGATGCCTCTCCTAGGATTGCACATTGTCGTGACCCTCCGGAGCATCAAGCATCTACGCATAAGCAAAAAACTATTGGGAATCTATACGATAATATGTACAACAGATGCATTCATCTACTTATGAATTACCTCATCGCCTCCACAGGCGTCTGTTTGGTCAAGGTTGAGGTAGTGGCTTGGGCTACCTTCTTCAATGCTTGACGGCGGAACTACATCTCCTTCTAACACCTGGCTTGGATTGGTGGTTGGTGATGCCATCACTTCTTGGCAGTTCTACATACGATGACGACGAGCGGTTGAGTATTCTACATATAAAGAGCAGAGGAAGGAGGAAGATAGAGATAAAGCCGATGAGGGAGGGAGGGAGGATGTCGAAAGAGTGAGAAAATCATGAAGGAATCGATAGGTTACGACCATATTTAACAAAAAAAAGTCGCATCTTACAAAGTAAAATAGGCATAAAGGTAGTGATAGTTGACACATTGATCTTACAAGTCACATCATCTTACATAGCAAAATAATGATGATTACAATCAGGACTAGGATTATGACATCTTTACACGTGAAATCATATTTCTTATTTTCAAAGTTAGACAATTTTAGCTCGGCTTGGATGACTTGACTGTTGTATGCCGCAACAGCTTCATGTTTGGACTTGTATCATTTATAACATGCTCATTTGAATCCATTAATTTGTTCGTGCCATTCTTCCCAACTGGATAACACTCCACTTTGCCGACCACGATGAACAACATACCATATCATAGCAGTCCTAAATTTTAGAGAATATGCAAAAATGAGCCAATTTCCAATTAAAATTCACCAAAATGCAAACTTTTCTAACTTGTGGTAATTTTTATGCCTTCAAGATAATCCCAAAAATTTGGGAAAATTCATTTATATTCTTCACATGGTATGGACTAATTTTTAAAATTATTTCCAGCCCTATGTTGTATAGCAACTTTGTGAGATGCTTCACAAAGCACCATTTAATATTAACTTTAATCATTTATGTTTAATTTAATTGCAAGCCAAAACTTGCTCAAAACAATAAACATGATGCTAATAATACTCATTAATACTTAATGACTTGATTAATGATTTTTCGGCTGTCACAAAGAACGTAACTCAAAGAGCCAAAATCTTTGACAGCAAAACCTTTTTGTAGTTCACAAAGAAGTATGTATCCAACATTTTGAAAAGTTTGATTCAACATTTTGCAAAACCTAGTTTAAAAAATTTGGAACACTAGTTCAATAATTTTCTAATTCACGGCCAGTATTTCATCCTGTGCCTTCATATGTATTCAACATTTTGAAAAAATAGATTCAACCTTTTTGTGAAACCTAATTTAACAATTTACTACTACAAAAATGGGCTTCACTACCGGCTCAAAAACCATATTCACTGCCGGTTTTGGAGCTGGTAGCCGACTATCACTACGGTAGTGAAGGAGTTATCACTACCGGCTGAAGGCAGCTGACAGTGATAGTCCATCCCTGAATCGGCATTTTTTTGGCCCGAAAGTGAAATTTTTTTTGCACCCGAGGATATGTGCGGTTCACGCAAGTCATAAGTCACACAATTTTTCATGCAAAATATGCGCGCGTATGGTTCATGGGACTAGAACCCGAAACCTCTAAGCTTACGTGATACGTCCATACCATCCTACCACAGAATTACTAGTGATCACAATAGCATATGCAATCCTTTTATCTCTTATGTCTAAAGTTTCAAATGATTATTCAGACATTAAATGACTTCAAATGCAATAGTTTTCAACTACAAAGTAGTAGATCTAGTCGAGGGCTATAATTTTCATATAAAGTTTATTATCATCCGACTTCGTATGAAAAAAGTTATGAATTATTTAAGATAAGTTGTCATCCGTTACGAATCGGTAGTGATATTTGACGAACTATCATTGCCGATTTGTAGCTAGAACCGGCAGTGATAGCCCTCACCTGGCAGTGAAGCTACAGTAGGGCACTACTACCAGCTCAAGCCATCAACTGACAGTGATGCCCTTCATCACTGCTGGTTCATAAGCGACATTGCTGATTCTTCCCACATGGCTTATGAACCGACAGTGATACCCCATCACTATTGTTCTATTAGGTACCGATAATGATGGACCAACATATATAGTCGATTTTGTACCAGTGATTATTTAACACTAGTTCAACATTTTATGTGAAAATGTTGGAACAGTATATTCAAAATATTGAAATCTTACACTCAAAGTGTTTATTTTCCACCTACCCATCCCGCGTGAATAGGGTGCCAACACATGACAAGGACTGTGCGATCCCTTCACTCCTCCGCAGCTCATCCTCATTGTCCACTCCTCCACATGAATAAGTGACCTATGCGGAAGCTAAAAAATGGTGGCCGATGTATAGGTTTCCTGGAGTCTAGGCCGATTTTAGGCTAGCCTGGCCAGCCCACTGCTTCCGTGCTTCATCTTAACCGAGCTCAAGCCTGGCCTGAGCCCAGCCCAAAACACTAAATTCAATTAGTTTTGAATGGAAAAATGCCCGGGTGCCCAAGCCTGGCCCAACAGCAGCCTAACTTCTTCTGCCCAGTGTGGTTGCAAGGCCAGCCCTAGGCAGATGATTTAGGCCCCAAGCCCACTAGACTTTTCCTCGGCCCTGCCCTTAGCACCCCCCATGCTCATGTCTAATCATCAACGACGAAGTGAAGAAGGAGGAAAATGACAAAGCTGGAAGGGTCGAGCCGATAAGAGGAGGTAGGTGCGAGAAGGATGAGAGGGAAGGGAAAGAGCTTTGCAGTTGGTTTTTTCTATTAAGACATGTGATCTGTCTTAAGATCTCCACTTAGCATTATACATGGCACTATACTTTGTTGCAGTGGAACACAACCGGTTGACAAGGTGGATAGGCAAAACCGAGGATGTCAAGTAAGTTGAGCACAACAATATTAGAACCAGAACTTCATGGGCTAGGCTCGGACGGGCTGAAGAAAGACTGATTTGTTTTGGGACGAAATATACTGCCTAGGTTCAGTCCTATAATCCGAGTTTTTTTTATATTTTTTCAATTAAAAATTTAAAGAAATAGATTTCTCTTCGTAATAATTGTGAAAATAAGCGCCTGCAGCCCCCGAGAGGAGCGGTTAGGATATTTTTTTAAAAGTTGCAAAATTTACTGGAAAATATTGCTCAACATTTGAAATAGGTATTTTGCAAAATTTACAATTAAAATGGTTGAAGAGTACTCAAAATGGTATATTGGGGAAACGAGATTTTGGAGTAGTTTACGTATTATTCGGAGGATAAAAAATCAATACTTGTAAACAAATTGTATATGTGAAGCACTCGCAGCATATTACGCGGCAATGAGGTTGCGAACGACGTCAAACATAAGATTATACATATGGTGGAAAATATTATATGAGACTGTAACCACGATGACACGACGAGAAAAAAAAGGTGGCATGTACAGTTCGCACAAAGACCTACTTAATAGTGCGCCGCTCCTAATTATAACATGCCTTAAGGAGTGGAAACATGTCGGGTTACATTAAATACTCTCTACTGAGTGCACCTAGGATATTTTCCTTTTCGCAGGGCATCGGGACCTGCCGCCTTAGCGTGACGGGCCATTTCCCGCTTCCTTGCCCTCTCAGCCTCCCGAGCCTGAGGCGCGGTATGGTCCTGCGTTTCCTTCCTCATGCGCTCTTCTTCTTTCCGCTTCAGGCGTAGTTCCTCTTGTTGTTGCTCGTACTCCCGACGTGCGTAAGCTTCCCTCCTCCACCTCATAGTCATGTCGACCCACCGCTTGTGGTCCTTATTTTGCTCAATGTCGAGCCATTGAATAAAATCACAGATCGGTGGAGGGGACTGGACAAATAGAACAAGATGAGAGGTTAGTAAAATAGGATGTGAAATCGGGAAAGATGTGGCTGATATTTGTTGGTATACTGGTGGATACTCATATGGTCCATGTTGAGGCTTGTCGTATTGGTAGTTGGCACACATGAAGAAGCGTAGCCTATAGTTGTATGAGATGTCCTGCGAAGCCTGCAACGGTCACCACAGAAGCACCTCGGTGGTTTGATCCCTTGCGGAATGAAAATCCCCCAATGTTTCTTGCATGGGCTTGGTGGAGTTGAGGAAGATATTGCAGTTGAGAGAACTGATAAATGAGTGGTGCATCCATGTATGGAGGTTGGGTTATTTATGGTGGGGGAAGGTAGAAGTATTGGATTCCCTCTTGAAGAAAGGAGTGGGTGGAAGAGCTTAGAGGGCGGCAGGAGCATTGGATTCCATCTTGAAGAATGAGAAAATTGTGACATTGATGCTGGAGAGAGATTCCATGTGTCAAGGTACATGTGCTGTCATTAAAGTTTTGGTAAAAGCTGTCCCGTGTTGTCACTTCTTGTCTAAAGCCTACGCAAGGACAAATGTGTTATCATTTCATGGTTAAAGTTGAGTTGTGTGGTCAATTCGTTTCTGGAGATTACACCAGGAAAGAGGTGATGTCGTTTAATGGATAAAGTTCAGTAGTGTGGTCACTTCGTGAGTAAAGTTAGACTCCCGATAGAGTTATCGAGCGGTCACTTCGTGTATAAGTAGCTTTGTAAGAAATATTTTTCTAGGTCTTTCGTGAACGGTTCATACATGGCCGAGGACAATAGAAAGTAGCGTGTGGTCACGTTGGATTAAGAAATGCAACTAGCGTGTGATCACATTGGAATAAGAAATGCAGTTACGACATGGTAAGTGGACCATAAAGATTACACACATCTAAATACGTAAGAATAGATCCCGAATCAAATATGCATATGTAAGTTATAAAAACAAATGCACAATCCTACTGCTGTCTTCCCCGCCGCCGTCAGCCATTCCTCCCATCATGGTCCTGCTGCCGCTACCGCTGGTTGGCCCTCACGTGGCCCCTAGAGTAGGTTAGGGGGTCGGGTGGACTGATCTGCCTGGTAGGCCTAGTAGGGAACACCAGTGTCGAGGCCTCCTCCTACGTGTGCTGTGTCCGAAGTGGAGCACTGGGTACCTAGGACTGCTGGAGGACGTCATAGTCTGGTGTGCCTCCGAAGAAGTCCCGCACGAGGTCGTACGGGAGGTTTGACCCAGGCTCATCCTCCTGACTAGGGTACGAAGATTGTGAAGGATCCACGGGCGTCCATGTGTACTAGCTGGAGGGGCCTATGAATAGATAAATGTATTACATATGGAAAATGTGGAAATGAAAGTAGTTGTACAAAATGCACTATTGGACCTATGTGGTATGCCGGTGTAGCAGAAGATGGTCAGGCGGGCGTGCCGTAGTAGGGGTCGAACGGTGGTGGTGGGATCGGTCGCAGGACAGCTGAAGATTGGCCGGCCTCATCACCGAAATAACCTGTGGACAATATTTGATATACTGTTGAATATATTGAATAAGGGAATGTAGTGTCGTCCAGTACCTGAGGGTGGAGGCACAGAGCTCGGTCTAGGTGGTTGCGTCGAGGCGTGTGTAGGTGCACCTAATATTTGTTTAAAATAAATGCACCAGTAAGGAACCAATATATTTAAACGTCGTGCGAATAAAAATTCCGTACCTATTGGGTCCAGGCCTGCATGGCATGGTAAAACCTGCTTGATGAACCCCGCTACATCCAACACACTGAGGTGCACCCCTTGCCTGAAGCAGTCCATGGTACCAGCTACGTCCCTATGGATATCACAAATGATATTGGCCTGTGGAAACAAACAAAAATAACAATTTCAATTTATAGTCGTTGTTACGCGAGTATGGGGTACTAAAAACACATATGAATTACACATACCGCCAATGCAACATCCTCATCCAAATGGCCCGGGTACGCCTCCGTAGTCGACACGACGTGGGGCCGGACACACTCTGGGGTGTAGGTGACCCGTGTACGTGTACGTGGCACGTACCACCATAGGTAGTCCTCGAAGTTCCGCTCGTCGAAGGGACACGCCTCCTCCACGATATCCTGAAGGGCTTGGGCCCATGCTGAGACGTACGAGGCCAAATGATCTGCCCAGAGGTTGCCAGCCAGCTAGCCCATGCGTGTATACCTGCAAGTGAACCATGTTAAATAAGAAGTAACAGTAAGACGAATGTTACGAATTATTCACTTCTTTATATTTACCTGTGGACGTGCACTGGAACAGTGCGAATGTGGATGAGAGGGAAAGCTTTGATGGCAGCCAAACTACCGCATGACGCGGTGCGGTGAGTACTCCTCGACGTAGATGTCGAAGACAAGTGGTGTCTTTGTAAGCCAGTACTCCTCATCACGGGTACACAATGGAGATAGACCTAAACCCGCATGGCCTTGGACGGCCAAGAAGCTGTATGGCATCCATACCACGTCGTCCGGATGCAGCCGGTCGAATTGCGACCAAAAATGCTCATAAGCGATGAGAGGTTGCTCATGCGCCCAGTGTGGCTGTGTGACAAACATAGTCAGAATTCATTAGAAATACATGTGACAATCATGATCTCCATCCATAACAATAACATGTGCCAATTAAAGTATTAAAAAAACTACGTACCCGGCGTCAACACCAAAGCGAGGCCATGGTAGGCACGTCCTCCTCGGGCTCGCCGTACCATTCCTCAGGGTACGGGGAGCGGTCCACCACTAGCCGGCCTATGGTGAACCGCTCGTAGGACAACAGTTGCAGAAAAAGTGGGCACCTAGAAAAAGTGGCAAGTGGCTCCTTCGTGCACGTGTCGCACAGCACCCAATACGTCGCAGCAAGGATAGCAGATGCCCAACTGAACTGCGGTACCTCCTCATCAACAGCATCCGCTATCAACTTGGCGTACAACATAAGGGTCCTCGCAACCAGGTGTCCTTGGCCGCTGGTGAACATAACCCAGCCAAACAGCTAAAGCAGATAGGCCTCCAAATGCCTAGACACCGAGTACACGTTGGCCTACAGGTGCATGTACGCCGGCTGCAAGTACGACAAGTGATAATAAGGAACAGAACTAGATACTCGAATAGTAAATGAGAGGTTGCATTGTACGGTACCTGGAACTGTATGATCCACTTCTTTGTGGGCCCTCGTGGATCGGACAAGAACTCAGGCACGTAGGGGGGTGCGTCGTCTTTCCGCTCAACCAGGCCAAAGCGCTGATGCATGACATTCATCCAGTCAGCATCCATGTCAATGACCCTAACCGCAGCTCCTGCACAAGGTAAGCCTAAGAGGTAGGCTACGTCCTGGAAGGTCGGGGTCATCTCGCCGTAAGGGAGGTGGAAAGTATGTGTCTCCGGCCTCTGGACGCGTTCTGCGCGCGCACCGGATTTGCATTCGCGTCCCCCATCAATACGAAAGTCGTATGGATGCACCAACCACGTCACGGCGTGTCCCATGGAGTCTTCTACGTTACCCTAGGAGCCCATCCCCGTTTGTGCAGCGACACGACCAAGACGCCATTGCCAACCACAGCATGTTATAGCCATCACCCGTTTCATCTATGCTGATCGTTCTTCCTTTCAGTGGATGATCTACCAAAACCCATGCCATAGCATTGTGTTCCCGGGTTATATGAACATCCTTGTTCAAACGGTTCATCAAAATTCATAGCGAATCTCTCGGAACGCGAGCGTCTTCGTTCCTGCATTTGTTCGCGGTCACCACCAAACCTAGAAGCAGTCATCGTTGTTTTGCCGCTACCTCGGATGACCCCTTCCAAAACCAACTATACCGTTGAGTTAGTCTTTCCGCGTTCTACGCCATAGTCCCCTCGTTTCACTAAAACAACACTGAAGCCGACATTGATGTTTGTGGCCACATGTTCGATTGTCATCTCCGACGAAACCCGAACCACCACCGCTACATAGAGTGACCAATAGTATCCTAAACCTAGAAGTGCAACCTTCAGCCTTTTTGATCCATCATAGGTGGTAGATACTATACCTTAGCATATCTCTTCTTTAATCCAAGATGGTATTTGCATAGCATGCCAAGTTAGCGCCACATCATTCTCCTTAACCTAGCGCAATGATGTTGTCAAGCCTGACACAGTGATTGTGCAATAAAGCCTTTCCTATAGGAAGATAGTTCCGGAAAATCAGTATTTCCTTTTCAGTCTAATCCATCTCCCGAAAGCTATTCTCTTTTCATCTTAACTCCGGTTTAGGCGATTCTTGCATCTAAATATTTCTAAAATCATCCCTATCCAACTATAGTGTTTTTAAAGTATTTTGATGATGTCTGGTATGTTGTTCTTAGTGTTTTCCTTTGTGTTGTTTGTCAGTAGTTCTCGCGATTAGTCGATAACATTCCAGAGTAGTTCGAGGGACTTCAAGACCAAGATTTTGACAACACTGAGCAGCATTGGGAAAAAGGCAAGTGTCCTTGATGATCTTGAACCTATGTTTTTAAATGTTTTGTTTACAAAATTGCATGCAGTGTCTATCAATATAATGGGTAGTCACCTATGTTAGGGTTTTCCCTAGATTTTCCCTTATCATCCCTTGAAACCTAGATGGTTTGTGGTTAGGTATCTTTGGTGGGTAGACTGTTTAGCCATGCTTTTGGGATATTGGGAAGTGTCATAATCTTGACTAATGAACATATGCAATATTGGTGGTTAATTTGTTAATGGTCTAGCAACATGGAACCTTAGGCCTTGAGCAAAGTTGTGTCGATGATGATGAAGTTATGATGTTGGTTTAGTGTTTGCTCAAGTAACCTAAGTAAGGACCGGTTCGTGGAGCGACAACCGAAGAAATATCGTACCAACCACGAGACCTGGTATGGGACAGGCCTAGCCTATTAATTAGTGGATTCCAGTTTTTGTGCGTGCCAAACGGAAGAGTGGATGTGTGGGGACGGCAAAGGCCATAACTATTTGGTTAGTGGTATGAGATGTGTAGTGGAAGGGAAGGGTGAAAACTTTCCGGAGCTATAAGGCGCAAAAGGGGGCTTCTAGGTGGTGTGATGCTACTTTGACGGCGGTGAAACCTAGCGGGCATGTACATACTGGATGAAACTTTGTAACGGCTTTGAAGTGACTTTCCGGGCGACACACCACTGGCGTGTGTTAAGTTTCTAGCTAACACGGCAACATGGAAATCACGAGTTGTGGGGAAAGCTGGACAACCTCTGCAGAGTGTAAAAACTGTTATAACAGCTGTGCTCACGGTTATGAGAGATTTGGATCCTCACATGATTAGATGGTTATGGTTATGAGTTTGGTTGTGGTTATGGATTTGTGGTTGTGGTTCTGGTTCTTGTACATGGAGTACTAGATGGTTGTGGTTATGGTTCTGGTACAGAGAGTACTAGATGGTTGTGGTTGTGGTTATGGTTATGGTACAGGGAGTACTAGATGGTTGTAGTTTTGGTTATAGTATAGGGAGTACTAGACAGTTATGGTATGCAAGGTGGGGAGCCTTGTATGCTGGATGTTGGACTGTATGGGTTACATTCACTTAATATTTGTTTAATACTTTTGAGTCCAAATATCTTTTCATTACTCGCATTTACGCAAATATACCATGTGTTAGCCTATTCTTGATATAAGCCTGCATATCATTACCTTTCCCACACTTACTGAGCGCGTCGTGTGCTCACACTTGCTATTTTTCCTATACAATGCGACATGTAAACTGTTGCTTAGTGAGTGAAGATGTTGAAGACTATCAAGACGAGGTTGTGACGTTCTAGGCGTGTGTCTCCCGGTCGGTTGCCTGTGGTGTTGTTGGGCACCAGTGCTTCTGTTCCGCTGTAGATATCTTCATAGAAGACAATATATGTCAATTGCTGTAAGAGTTTAACGTTTATTTAATAAAAGTATTGTTTTTGTTACTTCACCTGTGACGTCCTTATGTGTGTTGAACATCCTGGGCACACATAAGCCGTATTTGGTTTTGGCCGTTAAAACCAGGTGTGACATGCGACCAGCAAGGACTGGTCGCGGAACATCTATATATAGCTTGTCTAATCGCATTTATTGATATCTACTCAAGAGATTTTTCTTCTCGAGGCACCTTCTCCAGCGAACAATGTCGTGGCCGGTGTAGATGGCCAATGCCCCGTCCCGTAGCATTAAATGTTATTGAGTGGGATTTTGCAGGCCGACTTGGCGCCACACTACAGATGGGACAAGGTCTGCAGAACGACCAGGCAAGTAGATGAGTTCGCAGGCAGACTCACAGAGAGGTAGGATGGAACGTCTTGGCAGATGAGCTTGCGGCGCATGGTGAGGGGACAGGCAGGGCTACCGAGGTAAGGTAAGAGTGGAGGCATCCAAGAGGATGGGAAGGGCCCCACAGTACCACCGGCACAAAGGTGCAACGCGCACACTTTGCGTGATGATAGCCTGAGAAAAGAATATCTAGCTACGTATGGGTCTACTAAAAGGGGCCCACTTGTAAGTTCTCTTCTCTTGTATGTAAAGAGGAGAACAGGTCTAGGAGAACTCATCTGTAACTGATTCATAATACTCATAACCAAATACACATGACGTAGGGGTGTTATCCTTCAGGAGGCCTAAACCTGGAGAACCCCTGTGTTCTTGAGTTTATCACACACACAAACATACGCACACCGCAAGCGTTGTTCATGTGTCCATCGACTGGTACACCCCGAAATCATTATCAGAGACTAACCCTCAATAGCGCGTTTCTGTGTTTTAGTAAGTGTTGGAGATTTGATTGGGCTACCCATGGCCGGATCCACGGCAACTGTTGAGTCCTGTTCTGAGGACCCCGGTGACCACGAGGTATTCGTCATGGGATACGATCCAGGCCTAGTATGCTCCAGGTATGGGACATCGAATCGGAGCCTAAAGGCTCCGATGCTCAACAGGAAGTTTGCATAATAGCTCATGCAATGGGGGGTAACACAGACTCCCGTGTTCCGGGTGCTGGCGATGATCCCCAGGCCACGCGCCCAAAGGGGAACCAAACCGATGCTGGGCACGGGGATGCTCTAACACAGCCCCAACCACCACAGCATCGCCCGAAGGAGCTCCCGCAGAGGATGTGGTCTTTGGCAGCGTTGTCGCCAAGGCCATCACGTTGCACATATGCCCGAGACTCCTCCCCACAAAATATGTCACCACTCTGCACCCGGCAGCTCGACTATGAGGCCATGACGCCTGTGCAGAATCTGCATACCATTCGAATACTTCTTAGCCATCCACTGGTAGTAGTACCAGAGGGTTTACCAGTAGCGCCGTGGTTGCGTGACCTTGCCGTCCTAGTTGAGACCGCTTGATGACAAACTGCGGTGGTGAACACTAAGTCCGTCGCTAGGACTGGTGAAGGTTGCGATCGCCAAGAATCATGGCAGGCCCCACAGCAGGAAAGATCCCGTCCTCCCTCAGTAACAGGGAGCGCTCGGTGACACCCACCGTGTTGGGACAGCCAACCCTCTGACTTGCGTGACTCTCTGCGCCAACGTGACCTCTGTGGCATGATCTAGAGCTAGGTGGCCACCCGAGAGTAGGAGGACCGCGCTCGGCGAGAGCAGGAAAAGGGCAGGCAGCCCTACCACTCGCCTCCCCCACACAGAGAGGCGTCAAATTCCTCAATCCCATCCCTAGGACAGCGGGACCATTGTCTCTCTCCCCGAGCATGCACCATCACCCATTAGAGGGTGACTCCCCAGTACGGAATGGGGTGCAACGCCCTATCATCTTGGCTGCAAGAGGCGCGCTAGCCAAACAAGTTCCTGTTGGTCCTAGCTGAAAAGTATGATGGCTCGACAAACCCTGAGGAGTTCCTACAGTCTATACCACCATGGTACATGCCGCGGGAAGCCACGAGAATGTCATGGCCAACTACTTCCTGACCACCATGACCGGTTTAACCCAGTCCTGGCTTATGAACCTCTCCCGCGAGTCGGTTCACTCCTGGGAGGATCTGTGCGACCAATTTGTTGCCAATTTCCATGGGACCTATGCCCGACCTGTGGTCGAGATGACCTGTACCAGGTCAAACAGTGAAAAGGTGAGTCATTGTGAGACTTCATCCAGTGTTTCACCGAGCGCCGAAACACCATTCCAAGGATCACGGGTGAATCCATGGTCACAACATTCAAGAGAGGGGTCAGAGACCAAAAGATGGTCGAGAAGCTGGCCCCCAAGGAAATCCGAAGCACCACCGAGCTCTTCGAGCTCATAGACAAGTGCGTACAGGCTACTGAGGGCTGAGCGCATCAGATTGTTGCCAGGTCGCAGCCGACCTCCATCCAGCCTGCCTCCTCCAAAGGGGTCAGCCGGAAGGAGAAAAAGAAGAACAAATGCAAGGAAGGACCGTCCGACATCATGGCGATCGAGTAGACTGGCCAACCGCATTGGCGCTTCGAGAAAAAGGAGGTGGAGAAGGGTCGTGGCTACTACCCAATCCATCGCACAGATACCCTCAACCTGACCGAGTGTAAGGTCGTGCAGGGAATCATCGACAACGAGCTTGGTGAGGATGGGGCCAACCCTGACCAGTCGGCACTTGGGTACCAGCAGGCCTATCACATGGTCCACCACATGTTTGATGGTGCCGCAACATATTCCTCGAACAGGGAATACAAGTTGGTGGTCCGAGAGGTGTGGGCGACCACGCCGAGCCCAAGCCCGCGTCTGAAGTGGTCAAAGGTGCCCCTTACCTTCAGTCAGGCCGACCACTCCACGAGTGTCAAGCGACCTGGTCGCTACCGTATTGTGGTCGAACCCACCATGCGGAACATCCGACTAGGTTGCGTAGTGGTCGATGGAGAGAGCTCCATCAACCTCCTCTTCGCCGACGCACTGGACGCCCTACAAATCCCAAGGAGTGCGTTGAAACCATCTCACCCCTTCTTTGGAATTACCCCGAGCTCCTCAGCTAGACCCTTGGGGTGGGTCAAGCGGCCCATCACTTTTAAATCACCAACACTAGGACCAAAAAGGTCCAGATTGATGTGGCAGACTTCGGGACCACTTATAACGTGATCCTAGGGCGACAATTGATGGCCCAGTTCCTGGTCGTTGCCCACTAAGCGTACCAGGCGATCAGGATCTCTGGTCCAATTGGGGCCATCACCATCTTTGGAAACGTAAAGAAGGCCTTGCAGTGTGACAAGAGGAGCCTCGACATGGTTGAACTAACTCCCGGGTCGCAGCTAGGGAACGCTACGCCTAGTAGTCGCCCATTGAAGGTCCATGTCTACGCCTCGATGACTCCGACCCGACCAGGATGGTCTAGATATAGGGTCTGTCCTAGACCACAAATAGGAACTCACGTTCATCACTTTCCTTCGGGAGAACACGGATGTCTTCTCATGGAGTTCGTCTGATATGCCCGGAGTCCCCAGGGACATGATTGAGCACAAGTTGTCAATGTGACCTGACGCGCAACCAGTCAAACAAAAGTGTGTCGGTTCACAGCCAACCGAAAGTAAGCACTTTGTGAAGAGATCGACAAGCTCCTGTGTCATGTCCCAAAATGTTAATCACGTGATTAAGCATTTATAATCATCATAGCATTATGTTTACACGTATTCATTTAATAACTTGAGCTTGGTGCATAGCACGCTAACCTCTACATCTGTCTGTGGGATCAATAGGAAAATACTGTTTGAAGCAAAATGGTGACTCCTCGTAGGTCTGGAGGTGCGTGCCATTCCTGATCGCGTGAGCCATCATATGAGATATGAAATGAGTGTATGGCTGTTGTCTTCCCATAGTCATCCTGTCAGCTATCACATCCTCGATTTCACAAAGAATCAAGTCCACAATGTCAAATTGTGTGTGAGCGAGGATCGAAAGAAGTAGCCACAGCTGAATGCTGGTGATATCCTCTGCATTGCCAGTCCTCGAAAACAAACTCTGTCTCAAGGCCATATGAATAGCCTTTGCCTCAGGTGGATTGTGCTTCGTCTTGGGCTGCTAGAGACAAGTATGATCAATAGAACACTGTGTCTTATTTTGTGATGAGTCTTTGGTTAGAGTTTGAGCCACTCCGTGTTTAGATTCTTGGGCAGCCCACACTTCCCACAATGTCTAAGGCAGTGTCAGCTCTGATTGCAGAGGAGACATGTCTTCGCACTATTGTTACAGCCTCGATAGTTTCTTAGCACTATGTTCTAGTAGCACCTTAAGTACCTCCTCAGTATGCAGTGCCTAGTGGCTCCCTTGCTTCTAGAGAGATCATTCATTTCAATTATTAAAAGAAAGGGTCACTCTAAAGAGCTATGCTTCAAGAAGTGACAATGACTATAGGATAACTACCATATCCAGGCACCCCAAGGTTTCCCGCAATTCTCGGTGCATATCTCTCTCTTTGGGAAGGGGATCCCTGGATGAAAAGGAAATTACCCGTAGGTACCTAGTATATCCCATAAACAGGAAGGTCTATCTCCAAGAACGGGAAGGAGGACTCCAGAGGACGTATGGAACCCCCATATATATATACGGAGCTTGGGGCCCCTGCGTAGGACAAGCCATTACGAAGCAGAACAAGTCATTAGAAGCCAAGCAAGGAAGTTGCCGACTAGGTTTAGATCAATCTAGGCTACCCACATACCCCTTGTAACAGGCTCAGATCAATACAAGACAAATAAGATATAGGGTTATTATCCTTAAGAGGCTCGAACCTATATAAAAACCCCCATGTGCTCTCTCGTGATTCGTCTACCCAAAGCATCCCCTACCTCTTCAACAAGTTCATTAGATTAGTGGTTCACAAATCGTCAACAAGAAGTGTCTACATCTTTTAGCTGAGCTGAGGGCCAAGCGTGCAGCCTCTCACCAGGGCACAGCTGCAGTTGCTCCTCCAAGTACTCCTTCAGTTGTACCTCCTAGTACTACTCCAACAGTTCCTTAGTCTTCTGCACAAAGCTCTTCTTGGTACTAGCTGTCTCCATAGGGGTTCGTTCGGCCTCTACATCCTTGATCACCTTCATGTGCCATCCTCTGCACCACCAGTACCTTCATCATATTCAACCATGGCTACCTTTCCTCAATGGTATCATCGTTTAGGTCATTTTTGTGGTTCACGTTTGCCCACTTTAGTCAAGAAGGGTGTCCTAGGTCATATGTTTACTGATACCTCTTTTGATTGTATTGGCTGTAAGCTTGGCAAGAAAATACAACTGTCATATCACTCTAGTACCTCTAGACCTAGTCATCCTTTTGATCTTGTTCACTCTGATGTCTAGGATCCTGCTCCTTTTGTTTATAAAGGTAGCCACAAGTACTATGTCATTTTTATTGATGATTATTCCCGATATACATGGATCTACTTAATGAAACATCGATCTTAGTTATTATCTATTTATCAATCTTTTGTTCAAATGATTCATACTCAATTTTGTTCTACTAATCACACTTTTTGCTCTCCGGGGGGGGGGGGGGATACCTTTCCAATTCTTTTGGTCAGTTTCTCTCATCTGAGGGCACCTTAGGTAAACTTTCTTGTCCTAGTGCTCATGCTCATAATGGTGTAGCTGAGCACAAACATGGCCACATTATTGAGACTGGACATACTCTTCTTCTTTCATATTTTGTTCCTACTCATTTCTGGGTCGAGGCTTTATCTACTCCTCTATAACTCATTAATCTTCAACATTCATCTCGTCTTCAGGACAAGTGCCCTGGAGAGGTCTTGCAAGGATATCCCCTGGTTATGATCATCTTTGCGTGTTTGGATGCACATGTTATGTCGTTTTTCTACCTCATGAGCGCACTAAGCTGTCTGCTCAATAGGTTGAGTGTGTTTTTATGGGGTATAGTCTTGAGCATAAGGGTTATCGTTGCTATGGTCCCTCTACTCATCATATTTGTATCTCTTGAGATGTCACATTTGTTGAGACTCGTCCCTATTTTCACTCATACACTACTACATGACCATCATCTATTGAGTCTGTTTATTTTCTCTCTTTACCATCTATCTTCATAGAACCACCAATTCCATCATCTGTTTCATCTCTAGAGCCCATAGTGCCTCTTCATAAACCTCCAGATTCTTCTAATTCTTTAGCTCTTGCATCTGCACCTCCATGACCCTCACCAGCTCCTTTTGTTACTCCCTTGCCCTTTCACTATAGTCGTTGTTCCCATGCTCCACTTGCCTGTTAGTCCTCTCCTAGTCTTTCAGCTATTCCTGCTAGTACCACAGATGATGCTCACTCAGATGGTACTCCATCTCCTCAATCATCACGTTAAAATCTTAGAGATCATTCTTGATGATGAGTAGTATAAATCTACTACGTATACATGTATACTATATGGACACCCTAGGTATCTCCTAAATACTCGGGGCACCCAGGTATGCTTAGGAAAGGAATCCCTAGGACACATGGAAACCGCCCGCAGGATGTTAGGATATCCTTTAAATAAGGAAGGTTATCTCTTTGTTTAAAGGGGACGTAATCCTACTTGGAGAGGAGTCTGGGTACAGTACAATGACCTTACCACCTATATAAGGATCCAGGAGACCCTATGAAGGAGAGATTCAATCAATACGCGCGCACAGATCCAATTGAAGCCATACAACTCGCAAGACTACGCAAAGAGCTCCCAACTAGTTGTAGATCCCATCTAGGCTAGCCACGACCCTTTTGTAATCTGTCTCATGAGTAATACAAGAACACATGACGTAGGGTTATTATCCTCCGGGAGGTCCAAACCTGTATAATTGCTGGTATTTGGTGTTTGATTCAATAAGAGGCATTGTCCCCCTATCATATTCACATCTTCATAAGATCGACGGTCACGGATTGTCAATAGCTAGCACTGTCAATGGGGAACATGACCAACGATGCTGGATCTGCATTTTCACCCTCATCACTGACTTTACGGATGACCAAGCCAATCTCCAGCTTCTCGGACAATGGGTTCTACGATAACTTTACCTTGTTGCTTGATAAGAGCCCCAAGATCGACATGGTAGATCTTGGCAATGCCTACCTTGACAATGAATCTACCGATGAAGAGGTAACTCGATTCGTGGATGAGTGCGCCAGGGCTCAAGGTATTCGGGTTGAGTCACCTGGACACCAAGACACTCGCCCTGATGACTCTTACTACAAGTTGGTACATTCCCTCACGGCTTCCGATGACTCGGGTCGTCGAAGATCTACTCTGAAGCCATCCTCCAATGACAACTCTCTGATGGATGTCAATTCCTCATCCAGTAGAGCATACCCCGAGAAGCCCTTACCATCAGGGAGGGATATAGTTAGAAGGCCGCTCATCCCCAGGGTGATGTATCGATCGAGGATGATCCAAACGCTGTAATCGACACCACCAAGGGGAAATAGGTTATGCCTCCACCAGCAACAATATCCCATGCCCAGGAGCTGAACCCAACCGGCCTGTAGGATCCACAGACCCCATACCATCATCTTCGTGGTGACTAGGGTATGGAGGGCTTTAGATCTAGGGCCGCTAAAAGGCTCCTATGCGCTTGAGAATTGCTCCAGCAACCTTCCATTGAGGACCTCTCTACTCCTGCGGGAAAGAAGTGGCTCCATGAAGTAGAAGACGTCGTTCGACAAGTGCAGGTACAGGCTGAGTCTTCTCATCTGGCTACGGCTGCCCATAGTTCCACAATAGAGAAGGCTTGCAGCAACCCTTTTCATGGTGGGTCGGACCAAGAATGACGCCACCTCCGAAATAGAACTTCCCAAGAAGGCCGTCAACCTCCATGACATCAGAGGACTTCTCCTATCTGGGGTGACGCCATCTCGGATCTACGTGAGGTTGTTAATGAGCGAAGGTGATCCAGTACATAGAGCTCCCCTTATGAGCACTCCCTCTCCACTCCGTGACACCTTCGGAGCACCTCTCACCACCGTGATCACTCTAACAAGAGGTGTAGTTGGTCTCCAACTCCCAGAAGTAGGGAGCTTGCAACGCCTATCCTTTCCCAGGGTTCTATCAACGGTTGCCAGCCTTCTCACTTGAGCTCATGAAAGTTAGCTAGCCGGCTAGGTTCTAGCCAAGTTTCATTGAGAAGTACAATGGTACTACCAATCCTGTTGAATTCCTCCAGTTATACACCACCGCCATCGAGGTGGTGGGTGGGGATGAGAGGTTCATGGAGAACTACCTCCCCACAGCCCTAGACGGGCTAGCCAGAACTTGGCTGACCAACCTTCAGCCCTTATCATCTATTCCTGGGAGCAACTCTGGGATCTTACTCAGGAAAACTTCCAAGTCACATACATCTGTCCGGGTAAGAAGAATGATCTTTTTCGCCTTTTCCAGACACAGAAGGAAACCCTACTCGAGTTCATTTGTCACTTTAGCAACACCAGGAACATGATACCAAATGTATCTGACATTGACATCATACAAGCCTTCTCGTGGTTGCAAGAACAGAAGATGCATTGAAGACATCGCCATCACAGAACCTAAGACTATCAATGAGCTGATGGACATCACCGACAAAGCAACAAATGCCGAGGAAGCTCTTATCTACATTTGGGAAAGGGACCAGGGCATTCAGTGTTGCCCCAGGAGGTGCTAGATTTAGCCCCTCTGAGTTGACGAGTCATTAAGTGGTCGGATGTTGGGATCATGTTCAACCAGGATGATTGCCCCAAAAAATTTGCCTGACCTGACCGCTTTGCAATAGTGGTCGAACCCACCATCAACAACTGCAAGGTCAACTGAGTACTTTTAGATGGAGGGAGTTCCCTGAATGTCCTCTTTACCAATGTGCTCGATGCGATGCAGATCCCCTGGTTTGCTATTAAGCTAATAACACAAGCCTTTCATGGCATAGTTCCTGGATCTTTGGCCTTCCTTATCAGACATATCGCGCTTCTCGTTACCTATGGGGTCTAGACAACTTTCGAATAGAAAAGGTTTTGTTCGATGTGGTTGACTTTGAGATGGTGTACAATGCCATCTTAGGATGACCAACTTTAGCCAAGTTCATGGTTGTCACGCACTATGCTTATCAGTGTGTGAAGATCCCAGGGACTAAAGGAGTCATCACTGTGCAAGGCTGCACCAAGACAGGCCTCCATTGTGAGAAATGAAGCCTAGACATGGCAGAGCAGCATCCTACAGAGGCAAACACCAAGAATTCCAAGCCTTGAGTAGCTATGAAGACCCACGATGAAGTCAAGACCATTCCCCTGGACCCATCGGAGCCATCCAAGACTATTCGGGTAGCCTCCGGTTGGACCAAAAATAGGAACTCGAGCTCATCACATTTCTCCTGGCGAACAATGACGTGTTTGCATGGCAGCCGCCCGATATGCTTAGGATCCCCAGGGAGGTGATTGAGCATAGGCTAGCTGTCTGACCTAATGCCAAGCGTGTCAAACATAAGCTACGACAGTTCACCCCTGACCAGAAAGAAGCGATCGAGGTGGACTCAAGAAGCTCTTGAAAGCAGGATTCATTAGAGAGGTGGAGTACCCCGAGTGGCTGGCTAACCCTGTCATGGTTAGAAAGCCAAACGATAAGTGGTGCATGTGTGTGGACTTCACCATCCTCAACAAAGTTTCTCCCAAGGACGCCTTCCCTCTACCTAGGATAGATCATATAGTATATTCCATCTTCGGGTGCAAAACCTTAAGCCTGCTCGACGCCTACTCTGGATATCACCAAATAAACATGTGTCCTGGGGATGAACAAAAAACCTCTTTAATAACCTCCTTTGGGGTATTTTGTAATGTACAACTACCTTTTGGGTTGAAAAGTTCTAGTGCCACAAATCAGCATGGCATACAAATGACTCTCCATGATCAAATTGGTAGGAATGTCGAAGATTACATCAATGGCCTTGTCGTCAAATCTAAAAAGAAGGAAGACCTCACCTTTGACCTACAAGAAACCTTCAATATTTTTTACAAGCATTGAGTCATGCTCAATCCAGAGAAGATCAGGGCCATCGATGAGATGCACTTCCCAAGGTCAGTGCAAGAACTCCAAAAGATTACTAGGTGCATGGCGGTGCTCAGTTAGTTTATCTCCTGGCTCGGAGACAAGGGGCTCCCCTTCTTCAAGTTGTTGTAACAACATGACGGATTCAAGTGGTCGAAGGAGGCAAAGAAGGCTTTCCAGGATTTTAAAAGGTATCTTTCATTGCCCCTGGTGCTAGTCACTCCCAACCCAGAAGAACTCCTACTTTACATATCGGTGGGACCACGGGTCGTGAGAGGCATATT
This sequence comes from Phragmites australis, assembly GCF_958298935.1. Classification (NCBI taxonomy): domain Eukaryota; kingdom Viridiplantae; phylum Streptophyta; class Magnoliopsida; order Poales; family Poaceae; genus Phragmites; species Phragmites australis. The sequence goes on along the minus strand of NC_084936.1, from coordinate 10,670,221 downwards.
GCTCTTCAAGAGGGATGTACTCAACCAAAGGGAGAAGAGACAAAAGCCAATTTACTACATCAATGAAGTTCTTCATAGACTAAAGGAGCGCTACCCTCAAGTGCAAAAACTTCTATATGCAGTTTTGATGGCTTCCCGAATGGTTCGGCATTATTTTCAAGCTCAAAAGATAATTGTACCATCAACTTTTTCCCTCGGAGAAGTCCTCCACAACAAGGATGCCATAAGGAGGATAGCAAAGTGGGCAGTCAAACTTGGCGAGTTTGACATACACTTCATCCCCTGCACATCAATCAAGTCCCAAGCGCTCACTGACTTCGTCGTCAAGTGGACAAACCAAACAACCTCAGAACGACCAAACCAACATACCCGACGTATAGACCCTTTACTTTGATGGTTCGCTTATGCTTAGAGGATCTGGGACTGAGATTATACTCATCTCCCCTACGGGAGAATGGCTGTAGTATGCTCTGTAGATTGATTTTTTTGGTCACAAACAACATGGCCGAGTGTGAGGCATTGCTAGAAGGTCTCTGAGTAGCCACTGCACTTGGTATCCATCGCTTTCTCATGAAAGGGGATTTATAGTTGGTGGTCAAGAAAGTTAGCAAATACTATCAATGCTCCAACAAGACCATGGCAGCTTACCTTGCGGAGGTAAGGAAGCTAGAGAAGAAGTTCATCGGTCTCGAGATCAGATACATCCCATGAAAGGATGTGAGATCATGTGATGAAAAATTGGTTTGATTGATGAAACTGGTAGAGCAAAGTGATTTAACATAATGACATTTGGTTGATGTTCATGAGTTTCTAAGATATTTTTGGATAGCATAGTTGGTTTGATGCGCTATCATTAGTTGGGTATGCTTATGTTAGCGTGTTGGTTTTGCTTGGAGTTTGAATGGTGTTGCGTGAACTGGTCTTGAGTCAAGTCGGGAAAGACTTGTGCTCGTACTTGATTGTTGTTTGATTCATGTGCTGGTGTTGCTCGAAGGAGAATGTGGTCGATGACGGATCAACGAACTAAGTTCAGGGAGGAACTGAGGTTCGGCAACTAGGTTTAGGAGGAACTGAGGTCGTGGTGATCGAGGATGTCATGCGGGATGTTCGAGCTAAGAGAACAATGTATATAGAGACAAAGTTTCATGATGGACGCTGGAGGTGATCTGATCATGAGAGGACGTGAAGATGAATTTTTGTTCGAGTCGGAGCAAGCACGAGGGAGTCGTGTGGTGGCTGAACTCGAGACAAGAGTTGGTGTCAGAGACAGACTCTGAGTTGATTACGTATATGCATCTATGCATGGGAGATGTGAATGCATGATTACGTAAGAGTTGTTGGCTAATTAGCTTAATTAGCGGAAGTTGTTTGTCCTCTTGTGATTAGAGGAGAATAGAGACCAGATTGAATATGACAGGGAGTTGTAGTTCGATTCGGTCACGTTTGTGCATGTGGCTACCCTATAAATAGAGATGTCTGTTGTATTGGGTAGAGTACAACAGAGTATAGAACAGGGCAACACAACACAACAAAGAGATAGAGAAACTCGAGAGAGAGTTGTTTTGGGTTCTCATGGAAATCCTTATTGGATGCTTTGAAGAGGCATCTTGTAAACTCATCTATGCAATGAAAATCAAGTTTCGTAAGTTGATGAGTTGCTGATTTGGAATTTTCTCTCTGTTCTATAAACTCATCTATGCAATGAAAATCAAGTTTCATAATTTCATGTTTGTATTGTCACACCCGGTTTTAAGACCAAAACAAATGTAAACTATATGTATGCCAGGATCAGTTAACACATACATATAGCGACATCATTAGTGAATAATAGACACATTGCTCAATATTACATCAATATTTATTATAAAATGACCACACACAGGTCTAAAGAAAATTACATAGCAGCGGAAAAGAGACACAGTGCAGCTCCACGCCACAGGCAGTTGACCGGAAGCTCCACCAGCCTAGAACTCAGCATCATTTTCAGGAAACTCTTCAAAAGCTTCACCTTCTGAAAAACAAGTGTGAGCATTTCCAATACTCAGCAAGTGGGGGAAAGTATGACATGGTGGTTTAACCCAAGGTTTCCTATTTTCTAGGGTTTTTATTGCAGAAAAGCCAATTTTAGCCCTAAACTATGGAAAAGTAGTTTTATTTTTAAAGATAAAAGATGTACAAAAGATCTTCTTTAAACTCCGAGAACTCAACCCATCCTCAGCCATGGAAAACATCCACCTGACTAATCATGTGAGGGTCCATGCCACTCATAACCATGAGCACGGTTGAAAATTTAGTTTGACACTCTGCATGGGTTGTACACTTAACCCACAAGTCATGATCATCTCTTTTGCCGGTACCCGTCGGTACCTTACACACTTCCAGGGTGTGCGCCAAGAGATCACTACGAGGCTTTTCCAAAGAGTGTCCTAGTATGCACTTGCCCACTGAGGTTTCACCGCCGTACATAAGTAGAGTGACCCTCCACCCCAGAAGCCCCCTCTTGTGCCAGGTAGAATCGGGAAGTATCCCTTCCTTATCTACACATCCAACTGGCTCATACACCACTGGGAGAGCTTCTAATTACTAGGCTTATAGCTCTCGTGGTTGTACTATTGTCATGGGTAGTCACTCCATGAATTGGTCCTTAACATGGTCTGGGCAAGACCACCAACTATCCCAGAAGGGTAATCACAAAACATATCCATTCAAGGCAACCAGGCCTGGAACACATCAATAGGCGCATTCTGACATACCCTTCTTGCCCAAACCCTAGATTCCTTGTTGCTAACTCCATTAACAACATCAAGATTCGTATCTTACTTTCTATCTCAACTTTTAGTTTTGTAGCTAATGATTCATCACCTACATACTACAAGTTCATCTAAAAGCATGACTAAGCATAAACATGGCATTACTTGAGGATAAAACATCTACAAGTGTAAAGCCTGCATCTAAAACTAGTGTTTGCTATACTACCCATTTTACCACAACAACAGCATGCATGTTTTGTAAAAGTCTGGCTTTATATTAAAATTGGGCTCACAACATGGTCAAGACACTTGCCTTCGTCAAGGTGATGCACAATTCCTTCAAAATCTTCTTCTTGGAAATTCCTGAACTCTTGGATTGAATCGTCTACATGAGCACACAAAAAAACATAAGAACAGTACAACAAACAGTTCTGAAACTAAATAAAAACCCTTTAAATATATTCTATACATTGCTACGAGAATTTGAGCGTGAAGATCGCCTAAATCGGAGCTACGAGCAAAAAGTTAAGAGTGTTTGAAGTTCCATGGGTGTTTATGCAAATTTACTTATTATCAGAGAATAAATCGATTAGTTTTATATCAAAAAACTGGTTTATTGCACAAAAATGACATCATAAATCTAAATTGGAATTATTTTTGAATGGGAAAAGGGTGGGAACCGGGTCCATCGAATGGTGAACCGACCGAGACCCTTTGGTTCACGGTCCACCATGGACTGGTGGCCCTAGGACGGCTTTGGGCCGGCAGCGGGCAGTCGGAGGATGGCCGGAGTTGGCCGAGACTGCGTGCTGGCGAGCGGAGGAAGAGAAGGAGGGAGGGGTGGCGAACTCTCCCCGATTGTCGAGGAGACCAGAGCAGCACTGGAGAGGCTGGGCGACGGCGGACACGGTGGCAGCGGTCGGTGAGGCAGTAGGGAAGGCGTTCTGGCAGCTGAACGGTGACAGCAAGCCGCGAAAATGGGTCTAGTGTGTCCTGCAAAGATGAGGAGCGAGTCAATTTAGCCGGAGACGGCTCGGATGCGAAGAATGGTGGCGGAGAAGCTCCTCACCGTAGTTGTGGAATAAGAGGCCGGCGACAGCGAAAACAGCGAGGAAAAAGTGTGGGAGCTCGAGCAAAACATGAAGAACTTTGCCATGAAGAGAATGGGCAGCTTAAATAGAGAAGAGGGAGACCGAGGTGACCGGAATTTGGAAGAGAAAGTGGCGGTGGCTATGGATTGATGGCTGGTGGTTTTTTGCATGAAATTGAACAATAAAGAAATGTAAATGAGGGGGAAACAGAGGGAGGCGCCATGATGGGGCTTAATAGCTCAGATACGACGGTTTCGGAGAGGGGAGAAGGCGCGAGGAGAGAGGAAACGGCCGTAGGCCGTTGGAGCTCGGGCACGGTCCAGAGGATGAAGTAGAGGAGCGGCGGCTCGGTTGGGGGCTCGACTCGGCACGGGACGGCTCGGGTCGGGCCCACTGGTCAGCGAGGGTACGGCGGCAAGCCAGCTCGGGGCACGGGAGGAGGCCGGCTTTACCGGATGGGTTCGGCCCGAAGGGAGGGAGCGGACGGGCCTCGTTCCAAAGGAGAGAGAGGGAGGGGGAAAGGAGGTTTTGGGCCAAAAATTGAGGAAGTATTGGCTCAGGTCAAGGTTCCTTTTATTCTCTTTTTATTTCTTTCAAAATTCTATTTCTAAATCGAATCTAAACCAAATTTTTGAAAACATTTTCCACTCAAAACTCCAGAGAGGGAGAAAATGGGCCAACTGCAACTACAGAGCCAGCATGTATGCACTAAACAAAGTATAACCTAGACCATTTGTTTGATTTATGAAAGTATCATTTTAATCCTCGCTAACTGTGATGCTATTAACTAGATTGTGGGCAAAATTTCAAAAATTCACAAAAGCTGAGAATTAGGGTGTTACATCTATCAAGTTTCATCTTGGTTTAATCCATCCAAAACCTTACTAGAATATCTAGTGTTTGATCTGAGAAAATTTCGAGTGGATTTGGTTTGATCTCGAGTAGCTTTTTGTCAATTCGACTAGGTTTCGATCTACTCCATTGTGGTTGACACTGTCTGCTTTGACTAGGCATAATTTTTGATCCACATATCCGATTTACTTGATTCTTGTGGAGTTAGCTTCGTATTTAAATATAGTTTCTGCTAACCATAATTGAGAGCAATCCAACCAGCAGATCTTTCTATACATTGTTTTTACTAGAGCTTATGCAATCTATTTTGAGTGGAATATCGAGTTTAAATCGAGTTTTGATTTGGGTGAGTTAATCTTTGAATTTGATTTCCGCAATCATTCACCCATCCTCTGATTGGGTATTTTGCGCATATTCAATCCTACAATTGTTATGAGAGCCTTAATCCTTTCTAATTGATCTTAATCAGTAATTAGAAACATGGCTTCAGATAGGTATTCTACAAAACCTTGTGTTTTCGATGGAGTTGATTTTCAGTTCTGGAAGGCGAAGATGGAGGCCTACATTCAAGCATAGGGCTTTGCAATTTGAAAAAAGGTCTACAAGCCATTTGTGGTCTCTGAGAATAATGAAGTGATGGCACAAAACATGTCAAATGTCGAGGCGAACAGCAAGGCAAGGAACCTGATCATCCAAGGCTTGGGAAGGAGCGACTTCAATCGAGTAATACATCTCAAATCAGTGTGCGAGGTATGGAAAGCACTCTGTGATTATCATGAAGGTTCAACTACTATTAAAGAGGTACGTCAAGATTTATTTAAGAAAGATTACATGCATTTTGAGATGAAGCCTAGTGAGTCACTAGATGATTTCTTTGCTCGGTTTAATAAAATTCTTAGTAATTTGTGTGCTGTTAATATTACAAATACTGATGTTGAGAATGCACGTCAATTACTAGGAGCTTTAAATATAACAGTGTGGGAGATGAAAGTTACATCTATTACAGAATCTACTATCGTGAGTTCACTTACATTAGATGTACTTTATTCTAAATTGAAAACTCATGAGCTATCTGTTTTTGCTAGGAAGAACATTAATAAATCAATTGCTTTGGTCTCTGAACCCAGCATGTCTCATATTGAATCTTCTTCATCAAGTTTTTCATTATCTTCTATATCTTCACTAACAGACGATCAACTTGAGTTGATTCTTAAAGAAAATTTACCACTACTTTCTACCCGGTTCTCTGAAGCATTGCAGACTATGCGTATGAGGAAGAGAGGAAGTGGAGGTCATCAAAGATGCTATGAATGTGGTGATCTCAACCATATTCATTCCAATTGTCCTAAGCTTGCAGATAAAGCATCAAAAGAGGAGAAGGAGAAAAAGAAGCGATCGTTCAATGACAAGAAGAAAAAGAGCTTTCTCAATCGCAAGGTTGTGCATCCAGTTCTTTCAGCGCTCGAACAAGTCAACTTAAGTGACGTTGATTCGGAGAGCAGCGAGGATGACACAACATCCAAGGGAAAGATGATGCATAACTTGACTGGATTGTGTCTCATGGCAAGCAACAAAGAAAGCTCAACCGAGGATGAACTTGACAATGACGGTAACGAGGCTTTTCGAGCGTGGAAGGAGAACATTTGGCTAGTCGATTGTGGATGTTCACGCCACATGTCCGGGGATAAAAATTGGTTCTCCTCCTTTGTACGTGCATCTCATGCTAAAAGTGTTACTTTTGGAGATGCTTTTTCTACCTCAGTTGTTGCAAAAGGTACAGTGTAGGTAAATGACAAGTTTATGTTCAAGGATGTTGCTTTAGTCAAGAACTTGAAATTTAACTTGCTTTCTGTCTCACAAATGATTGATGAAGATATTGTGGTGCGCTTTAAGAAAAATGAATGTAAAGTATTAGGTGCTTCAAGTGATCTGGTTTTTAGAATCTCACATTTTGGAAGAGTTTTTAAGGCTGATTTTGATGCATCACCTTCTTTTAAGTTTAGATGTCTTGTTGCTAATATTTCTAAAGATTTATACCTTGATACTGTTGGTCCTTCTAGAGTATAATTTTTTGAAGGTAAATGGTATGTTCTTGTTATTGTTGATGACTACTCTAGATATTCTTGGGTTTACTTTATGGCATCTAAGGATGAAGCTTTTGGTTATTTTAGAAGTTTAGTTCTTAAATTGTCTGTTGATCTCCCAGGATCTTTGAGAGTGATTAGAAGTGATAATGGAATAGAATTTAAGAATTCTTCTTTTGATCACTTTTGTGTTGAGAAAGGTATTGAACATCAATTTTTATCACCTAGAGTTCCTCAACAAAATGGTGTAGTTAAAAGGAAGAATAGAACTCTGGTCGAGATGGCTAGGACCATGTTAGATGAATTTTTTACTCCTAGAAAATTTTGGGCTGAAGCTATATCTACTGGTTGTTATGTTTCAAAACATGTTTTATTGAGATCTAAATTGGGTAAAACTTCATATGAGCTGCGGTTTGGACATAGGCCTAGTGTATCTCACTTTAGAGTTTTTGGCTGCAAGTGTTTTGTGCTGAAATCTAGAAATCTGGATAAGTTTGAGTCCAGATAAACAGATGGTATTTTTCTTGGATATCCTGCTCATACTCGTGGTTATCAAGTGCTTGATTTGGAGTCTAACAAAATTGTTGAAACCTGTGAGGTTACTTCTGATGAGGCTAGTCCTGGAACTAGATCAAGTGATGCAGGTACAGGTACACATATTCACGGGGAGTTCAAGGGCATTTTTGTGTCTGATGATGAGGTCGATGAGGATGAGATTTTAATTCCGATGATACAATTAGTTGTAGATTCCTTGACACCTTCGACCACGTCAGCTACAGTTGGACATCCTCAAGCTACTACATCATCTGTGCATATTGAAGGAGAAGAAGAGATTGCTTCTCGAGTGACAGCTCCTTTGCACATTCAGCGGAGTCATCCACCTGATTAGATGATTGGAGATTTGCATGAGCAAGTCACACGGTCCAGATTTATTGATTCTAATTCTCATGATCATTTAGCTTTTGTTGCTACTGTTGAACCCAAAGATGTTTCACATGCATTAACTGACGAATCTTGGATCAATACCATGCATGTGGAACTTGAAAATTTTGAACGCAACAAAGTATGGAAGCTTGTCACACCTCCTCTGGGTCATACACTTATCGGTACTAAATGGGTTTTAAAAAATAAACAAAGTGAGGATGGTGTTGTTGTTGGAAACAAAGCTAGACTTGTAGCTCAAGGTTTTACACAGGTAGAAGGGTTAGATTTTGAGAAAACTTTTGCTCCGGTTGCTAGACTAGAAGCCATTAGAATTCTTTTAACTTCTCCTACATCTAAAGGTTTTAGATTATATCAATTGGATGTCAAAAGTGCTTTTCTGAATGGCTACAAAATGAAGAGATTTATGTTGAGCAACCACCTGGTTTTGAAAATCTTAAATATCTAGATTATGTATGCAAGTTGTTGAAAGCTTTGTATGGTTTAAAACAAGCCCCTAGAGCGTGGTATGATAGGCTTAAAACCTTCTTGCTTGAAAATGGTTTTGAAATGGGAAAAGTGGACAAGACGTTATTTGTGCTCATGTATGGTAATGATCAACTATTACTTCAAATTTATGTAGATGATATCATCTTTGGTTGTTCTTCTCATGCTTCGGTGTCCTAGCTTTCAAAAACAATAAGCAAGGAATTTGAGATGAGTATGATGGGTAAACTAACATACTTTTTGGGACTTCAAGTCAAACAAACCAAAGAAGCAAGCCGATCATGACACCTATTGGAGCAACAACGACACTTGATCCTGATGAAGATTGTGAGCCAGTTGATCAAAAAGAATATAGAAGTATGATTGGATCACTTTTGTATCTCACCGCTTCAAGGCCAGATATACAATTTGTTGTATACTTGTGTGCACGATTTTAAGCTTCCCCACGTACTTCACATCGACAAGCTGTGAAAGATTCTAAGGTGTCTTCATGGAACTCATGATTTTGGCATTTGGCTTTTTGCTTCTTCATCTATTAGCTTAAGAGCTTTTTCTGATGCTGATTTTGGAGGTTGTAGAATTGATAGAAAAAGTACATCTGGTACATGTCATTTCTTGGGTAATTCTCTTGTTGCATGGTCATATAGGAAACAGTCCTCTGTTGCATAATCTACTGCTGAATCTGAATATGTAGCTGCTACTAGTTGTTAATTCACAAACTCTTTGGATAGTTCCTACACTTAAAGATTATAGGGTTAATTTAGAGAGTGTTCCACTTTTCTGTGATAACACTAGTGCTATAGGTATTGCTAAAAATCCTGTGCAATATTCTCGGACTAAACACACTGATATCAGATTTCATTTTCTTAGAGACAATGTTGAAAAAGGAAACATTGAACTTTTCTGTGTGAATACTGAACACTAATTGGCAGACATTTTCACAAAACCTTTGGATTCTTCTCATTTTGCTTTTCTTCGGGGAGAACTTGGTGTTATTCATCCTATGGGATTGTTTTGAGGGGGAGTTCTTATATCTTGGAACTTGTCGAAGTTTATAAAAATGAGAAAACAATGAAATATGATGAGCATCATATCTGATACATATGTGACTTTTTGAAGCCAATGCTTATGCTACATAGGAGTTTTTGCACTTTCATACCTATGTGTAACTGTAAAGTTTTTTTCATGACTTTTTAAATCAAATGGCAACTTGAATTAAATCTTGTCTTGGTTAAACTCTCTCGATTGCTTTGATCTTTGATAAAAATGCTATATGTGAAAGAATCAAAGAAATGAAAACGTGCTAGATAATAGTTGATAGATAAAAGAAGTATGCACTGTCGCACTTCTTTTTTTTTTTAGACTGCTTATCATTGCACTTTGATATGAATTTAGAAGAAGTTGTGTATGAGCATAACCATTGTCTTAAGCTTCTGATTGTCTTTTTGACATAGGCTTGGCATGGTTGGATAGAATAAGGCTGATGGTGCATATAATTCCTTGTAAAAGAATATTAGTTCTTGATAGCACAATTGCCATCTTGTTATATGTCTTTTTAATCAAAACAATGACATACTTTTGATATCCATGTTTTCGATAGCATATAAATTGAGGATTCGAGTGATTGAGATTGGGAGACCATGCCTTGCGAATAAATCATTAATTATACTTGATAAGTTATGCTCACACTATATTTTTACATATGTAGACGGGTTGGTGCAAGTATTCTTGATAGTGTGGCTTGGTTGAGTATTTGTTATATATGTGGATGATTTCTGATGCTCATTGAAATGATTGAAATAACAAGACTTGATTCTCTCTTTTGAATTTTTGATGAAATCATTGCCAAAGGGGGAGAGAAAGTTGCTCATTTTTAGGAGAGTTGCAAGGGGGAGATGAAAACGTGTCACAAGCAACTTTTCGATACCGTTCTTTGTGGATACTATATTTGACAGTTTGTTAGGTTAAACGGAAGGTATAAAACAAACCCCGAGAACGTAAGTCATCATTGTGCTTGTACATTCTTATTTGGTTCTGTTTCCGTTGTCAGTAGTATTTTAACTCTTTTAGTTTTGTTTTCATTTCAGGCACAGATGATCGAATATACCCACATCTCGTTCAAAGACAAAGATATGGAAAATGTCCAACGTGACATGTGCCGGTTCATCCTACATGACACAAGAGTGGCAGATTCTTTGACCTCAAAGGTGAATTAGCTAGCCATCCGAGGCTTTGTGAGTGGGAGAGAAAAGACTTTCAGCATTGTTGGCTTGTGATGTAAAAATATTGTACTTGTGAATAATATTGTACTTTTGTTAAATATGAACTTGTGTTGATTCAAATGCTGTTGAAATCTATCTTGAAAATATGTTGAAATCTAGAGGGAATAAAATATATACTCATTATTAATTTTTGAATGAAATACATATTACAGGCCGATCCTTATGTCACCTACCTGTAGAAATCAATCTATCTATAGGTGGTTTACTTAAGGAACTGCTTGTGGAAATGGTTTTCCACGATTTTCACATGCGGTCTATTTTGCGCATGTGAAAATCATCCATTTTCATAGGCCTTCGGTCACAGGCGGGTGCGCTAAACATGTGTAAAAACAGGTTACAAACCGTCGCTGAAAATAGTTTCTATAGTAGTGTAGCTCCATAAATTTTTGTTACCCCCACCTGGGCACACACACATCAAGAAACACTCGGTTGTAGTATGAGCTAACTGTAACAGCTGTTAGGTATGAAGAAATTGTTAGGTCTTGGAAGCTCTAAAACATATAAATTTTTCTTACCTCACGTACACACATGATTACATGAAGAAAAAATGGTGAACAAAGAATTCAGATGTTGGAGGGCTCCAAAGAACTCGGTTCTAGAATAGCAAATCTGTATTATTAATATTATGTGATTCCAACGAAATGGTATTCAATGCTCGATAAACCCTTTATTCTTTCATGTTGTCCACTTGAAAAACGAATTAATAAAGGAACATCTCAGGTGAATGAGATTAGTCCGTGGGGTTGAGGCTATAAATATCCCTCCACTCATTCATTTGGAGTAGCTAGAGTCCAGAGAAACCCTTGTACACATTAGAAGATATACAAGCCATCCAAGAGCTTAAAGTGTTTATCTAAGGTAATTAATCACACTATTAGCAAGTGATTAGTGCTTATAGGCCTAGAGAGAAGAGTTGCTAAGTGCTGCAATGTGTGTGGATCAAGAAGTGATATGTGAGGAATCGTCCAAATAATATTCTAATTAATCACCAGGAGGATCATTATTCATAATCACAACCTCGATGATTAACCAGAATATCATCCCAGTAGTCCCAACACGTGTTTTGTGCCCAAGATCGGAATACATTCCTTTCCAACATGTACATCACAACAAAGCTTAAGAAAGAGCGAGTAATTAACATTATATTACAAGTTCTTAAGCATGCAACAAGTTATCACAATTTACAGGAAAAGAGAGGTAGGAGGAAACTAAAACCTGCTCAACTCCTAACCAGCAAAAGAACTAAGCAGGGGAAGACTAAAAGCTATACAACAAAAGGATATGGAGCCACATGCCCTTAGACTCCATACCAAAACACTGAGTTCGGAGTAGAGTGTACTACTCCTGCCCGCCACCCTGATCGACAGACACAAAGTAACCAAACACCGCCCCCTCCTCACCGACCTGTGAACCTGCATCAACTTAAGGGCAGCACCCTGAGTACGAAGGTACTCTCAAGTCTTACACAATATGAGTATATAATATCCCAACTCCAAGGATTATGCATTGAGCTGTTAGCAAGAGTAGGCCACAAGGTTAAGTAAAATATATGTGGTAAGCAATCTAGACATATGTGTGAGCAACTAACTTAACCAACATATATGAAATTACCCTGCAACTACCAACTGATTATATGAAACTGAAACCACATTAGTATCAATGTATAACATGTGCCAACTCGACCACCTCCCACATATCCGAACCACAAACCACATATCCGAACCATACAACCGAACCAACCATGAGAACTCTACGACCGGGTGCAAATGAAACAATAGCATGCTCATGACTGAGAGCGCGGTAGTTCGAACTGTTTATACACCCTGCAGGGGATACTCCTGGACCCACACGACATGAGGACCATACGGCTTGTGCCACCCGCTAAAGTCCACACAAGGGGGTACTCGTGACAACCTTTCCCAACCAGACCCAACCGTGTGGGGCATGCATCGCTCGGTGTGACGATACTAGAACTACTCTCGGAGCAAACTAGTACCGCTTACAAGCCCGCTCGCTCACACCGTCAATGTCCACGCCCACAAAGCCACAACTACGAAGATATTCGACTCGCCTTACCATTAGATCGGCATGTGATGAGTAAGGCAAGTGCTAAAGTCAACTACCTTGACGATCGGCCTTAAACGATGCAAGCGGCCTACGATATCCGGTTTTTCTCTACCGACCTACCCAGGGGAACTCCACATCCGGACAGGACAAAACACCATCCTAGCACCGCCCACATCTTGTCTCATACTCACCACTCGACCAACCAACACCAACAACCCAACACGGTAACCATTGTGAAAGTAATTTAACCTATAGCTCGCGAACGATGGGATGTTCCATTGCTCGACTTCTACCGAGGACCTATGCATTGCTAAGAATCTTGCATCACTTTTAAGTTAGACCTTAGCATGATTAAACCCAGGCTACAAGGATATGGATCAACAATACATCAAGGTAGAGAAAATGCAATTCAACATAGGATCTACCCATCAAAACCCAACATTGACTTCCTATACATGCAAACCTATACATAAGCATAATTTATCAATATTTAGACTTCATTCAATATGAAAAAAGTCCAATATGATAGATGCTTGCCTTGCTGCCCTGGATCAGAAAGGTGGGGTGCCTTCGGATCGCCCGCACTCGTCGAAATCGTCAGATCGGTGTTCTCTAAAAAGAATAACGTATGCAATGCCATGAGTATGGATGAAATGCAACAATGCATGCCATAAGATGCACAAAACATGTTAAAAGTGCAAACATGCAAGCAAGAACAAAATTGGGATTTAAACCAATTTGTAAAGTTGTCGAAAGTGCAGAACCTCCGGACATGCGGACTATCCGCAAAATTATGCAGAACATCCGGACATTGCGCAACTCAGGGATTCTCTGGACTATCTGGAGATTTCTCCGGACCTTCCGCATTTATGCGGACCTTCCGGACACTCTGAACATTTACAGAAAATGTGTTTTCGCTGATTCGTTGATCGATTCAACTTGAACACTAGACATACTCTACCTAAACATAGTCATACACTATATAAAGGGTTTCGATTCAATTAATTACAAACTGTTAAAGATTGAAACTTTTTCAATGACTCATTCAACCTCAGCACGTATTTCATTAACCAACGGAACTCAAGAACTCATCTCATGGCTCATCGTATTTTTAATATGTAGAGCACGTTAATACAAGGCTAACAAAAGTGGTTTCATAATTTTAGGACATGGCAACAACTAACCGTGACCTAAACAAGCCAAAACACATTTAATTAACTCACTAATTCTCAAAAATGTTTTCTGGATCTCCAACATTTTTAACACGTAGTTCACACTCATACGAAGCTAACGCAACTAGTCTCATATCATTTGGAGTTCAGATGAATTAATTATGAATTTTATAAGCCTCAACACACCTGATAAATAGTAACTGCGGACCCTCCGCACTTTTATGCGGAACCTCTGCATTTTTGCAGACTATCCGCACTTTTTCGCGGATGTTCCGGACTGCAGAACCTCCGGATAATTTTTTGGAGGTTCAGGACTTTCCAGAACTGCTCCTATTTGAGGGAAACTTTGCCAAATCAATTTGCGATCTTTTCCACTCCAAAGGGGGATATGTTTGGGAGAGTTTAGAGAGTCTAGAACTTAACTAACCTCTAGAAACTCAATTCCTAAATCAAATCTCGACCAAATCCATAATTCACTCCTAATGCTTAAGAACGCATTGATTTCACAAAAATCGATCCAAATCCAAAATCAATTATCCAAATGCGCGTTCATGCCATGGGAAGCCCGAAGGACTCACCAAGGATGCTTTTGCCCCACTTTGCAACCTTCGGGAAGAAGCGAAAAGTTCAGGACGAAGGAGAACTCCGGTGCTCCAAACACTTTGGAGAGCTACTCATCCGTTTCGCTTGTAGAGGTGGGAACCAAGGGGGAAAGGGAGAGAGTTAGAGAGAGAGGGGAGAGGGAGTGAGCTCCTGTGAAGTGGCTGGCCAACAAGAGAGAGAGAGCATGTGGGAGTGGGAGGGAGAGAGAGAGGTGGCTGCCCCTTTTGAGTGAGAGGGAGAGATCTTTCCACTCATATGGGCCCACATGCAAGTGATCAATCCCAAATTTGCTTCTAATTCAATTTTCTCTCTCATTTTCTTTCCTCCCACCTCATTAATCCCAATTGAGGTGCTATTGTGCTCCGAAAATCTACAAAATTTTTATGTCGTGATTAAAATCCTTAGAAGTATCTGATCATGAATTCGCAATTCAAATTTCAATCTGGCGATCAAAAGCGTTTCAAATTTGAACTTGAAGCTAATGACTCATGTTTAATATTAAACACGCCATTACGGATTTTGGGACGTGACATGAACCAAGCTTGTACCTATTGGTACGTCGGCACCTTAGAGTCTTTGTGACTCGCCGGTAATTTGTTGACCCTCTGACTTGGTATGGAGCGGCGATAAGAGGATTGTGCGGGTACACGGAAGCCCTTGTCTTTGTGACTAAAGCTCCGAAGTGAAGATGGCGTACAAGTGACCGGAAGAGAGGTTAGTGGTGAGACCTCGCCTTGGTGGCTTGGTGGCTAATCGTGCTTAAGCCCTTGTCTTGGTGACTTGGTATCCCAAGAGCTGTGACCGGAAGAGACTTGGCGACTAGGAGCATATCCTTTGTGGAGCTCCAACGTGGACTAGGGGTGGCTTGTGTGCCACTGATACCACAGGATAAAAATCCCTCGTGTCGAGTTTGTCTCTCTACCTCATTTACGTTTCCGCATTTACTTACTTGCAATTTACCTTGCAATTATCTTAAGCGGTAGAGTAGACACATTATATAAGCCTAGAGCACATTTAGATAGAACTTTGAGATAGGCTTATCTTGTGAAAGTTTTGGATCCAATAGTTTTAAGTATCCTAATTCACCCCCTCTTTGGACGTCCTCGATCCCCTTCAATTGGTATTAGAGCCTCATGCTCTTAAATTGGGCTTAACTGCCTAGAGTTGTGACATCCGAGGTTAGGGATGGATATTGGTAGTGCTCCACACTTTGACGGCACTAATTTTCCCTGATGGAAAATTCTAATGACATATTATTTGCAAGCAAAAGGTCCAGATGTTTGGAGGGTCACCAAAGAGAGGATGAAAGAACGCATCACCAAAGCGGAGAAACAATTTGATGCTTTAGCAAAGAGTATCCTTTTATCATCTTTATGTGGTGATGCATTCAATAGAGTATATCCTTTTATCATCTTTATGTGGTGATGCATTGAATAGAGTATATTCTCTTACTAATGCACATGATATTTGGAATAATCTCATTGAAATACATAAAAATACAAAGGATGTGTGCAAGAGAAGCTCTTTGTCAAGATAATCATCACAGAAGTCATCATCGCGCAAGTCTTCTCACAAGTGCCTTATGGCCAAAGGTATGGAAAGCGATGTAAGTGATGATGAATCCGATGAGCATTCGCCCTCTCAAGAAGAACTTCTTGATTTGATAAATGAGCAACAAGGGCCCTTAAGAAACAATCAAAGAGCTTAAAAAATCCAATGCACTTAATGACATTCATGCTACCTTTGTTTCTAATTATGAACAATTATTGTGCAAATTCAATTTGCTAAACAAGGAGCATGAAGAGCTTAAGGTTAAATTTGAGTGCATTGAATCTCAACCTAAGGTCCCTTTGAAGAAATCTACCTCACTTTTTAATTACAATCCTAAGGTAGATGCTTCCACTTCTTGTGATGATTTAAAATATTTATCTAGCTCACCCCTTTGCAATGAGAAAAAATATTAAGAATGTTGTTGTAGAACCATTTAATGAACTCATTGCACAAGAGAATGATGAGCTCAATAAAGAAGTGGAGAAGCTCAAGAAGGACTTGGCAAGACTAAAGGGCAAGAACTATGTCCAACTTCTTCAAGATAACCATACTACCATGGTGAAAAAGCTTGCGGAGGGGTCCACCGTGACATGCTTCAAGTGCCATCAAGAAGGCCACAAGTCCTTCCAATACAAGCAAGTGAAGAAGGAGACCAAGGAGAAGAAAAAGATCATGAACCACTCCAAAAAGACCTGTAACATCTACACCAAGCCCAACTATAAGACAAAGATCAAGAGTAACCACTACGAGCTCAAGAAGAAGAACAATGGTAAAGTGGTTGCACATATGGTTGGGAGAAATGATCGGGGGTGGAACCAACCTATTTGGGTGTCCAAGAAAGTCATCACCAACATGAAAGGGCCCCAATCGGTTTGGGTTCTAAAGAAGACTTAAAGTCAACAGGTCTTCGAGGATTTGGAGACTTGACACACAAGATTAAGTGAAAATTCAAGCAAAAAGCCAAGTATACAAGATTGGGCGTATTGATGAAGATCATGATCATCATATAACCAAATCCCCATCCAAAGGTGAAAGGTACTAGATATAAAATATTTTCAATTGGTATCTTTGCATTGTCTAGGATTGCATGTGTTTATTTCAATTTATTGCAATACCTAGTGTAAGTCTCATATGGTATGTTGCTTGTATTTCGTTCTTATCTATGAGCAACCTACATGGTTCATTAGTTGTAGGTTTCTTTCATGGCTCTAGTCCTTAAATTGATAATCACTAGCTCTTCAATTAGTATTCCTTATGTGCCATGAACCAATCCGTAGGATAAATTCCCCCATTGTTATCAATAACAAGTGTATATCTCTTACAAGTATTCAACACTTGTATGCACACTTTTACGGGGAGTATATCTTATGGGTTGTGATTTTAAGATATCTTTCAAGTGATATGTTTTGTAGTCTCATGAAGTGATCAACAAGTCCTCGGAGGTATGCAATACTTAAAAGATTCAATTGGTATCATTGTCAATTCATTTTCTACATTTAAGCTACCACCATGCATGATATGTCTTAAATTTCGTATCTTGTCATATTGTCTAGTTGTGCAAATGTTTTATGCTCATCATATGAATGCACACATATATGGGGAGTTCAGATTATATCATGTGAGTTTCATGATTTGTGATCCTTGTTTGTCTTTTGTAATTGGTATCAATGCCTCCTATTCTTTTAGTTGGTATATCATTTCAATTGGTATCAATACCTCATGGATCATAGCTTATGAAGCTCTCTCCTAAAATCCTCTAATGTTTTTCCCTTGAGTTTAACATGTGTTTGTATCCTTTTTGAGATTGTTGACAAAGGGGGAGAATTTTGAGACCAAAGCAGGATGCAAGAATTATCTTGAGTAGAGTATTGACAAAGGGCGATGCATCTTGAGTTGACGAAGGAGATGAAGGAGCTCTTGCATGGGTCGATTGAGGGAGTTATAAAAAGAGGGGAGATTGTAGCAAAAACAGGAGATATAAATTGGTAAAAACATGATTGCCTTACAATTAGTATCATAATTTGTACTTACCATGCATCCAAGCAAAGAGGTATGGCCTTATGAAATTTTGAAATCATGTATTCTCTTAATTGGTCTAAATTGGTATCATTTCCCTCTTTCTTTGGTTGTGTTGTCATCAATCACCAAAAAAGGGGGGATTGTAGCGAAAATGGCCCTATTAGGCTATGATTGTGATTTTGGTGATTAATGATAACATA
Organism: Phragmites australis; assembly: GCF_958298935.1. Classification (NCBI taxonomy): domain Eukaryota; kingdom Viridiplantae; phylum Streptophyta; class Magnoliopsida; order Poales; family Poaceae; genus Phragmites; species Phragmites australis. The sequence continues at coordinate 10,652,122 of NC_084936.1, read as the reverse complement.
GTCAATGGGACTAACATGTTTATCAAGAATATATGTTAATAGGTCTCAGAGATGCAATACATCAAGAAGCCACGGCAACTGGGACAAAGTTTGATTGAATTGGAAAAAGTCCTAGAGAAGTTGTTCTCACCGGAAGGTCTGGCCCTAGAAGAATTGTACTCACTGGAGCATTATGTCCAGAGGTAGTTTGCCTCACCGAATGATTCAGTGATAAACAATGTACATGCCGGATCAGTTTTGTCAGAAGGAGTCAGAGTGGATTGCACTCACCGGAAGGTCCGATGACCAGAAGAGAAGTACACTGAACTATTTAATAGAAGCTTAGTATTTTTGGAGGAAGTAGATTATAAGGCACTGGATGATCCAGTGATGAGATGGATATCACACCGGAGCATTTTGTGACTTGTGTCACGGTGCAGAAGACTATAACTCACCGGATAGTCCGGTGATGAAGTGATGCACACAGGAAGCTTCACTGGAGCATTTAACAGAAGGTGTAGAAAATCCAAAAAAGAAGAAGTTCTACACACCAGAAGTTCTAGTGATGAAGACAATGCACACCGGAGTATTTTGTGCAGAGAAGAAGTTTGGCATAGTCTGGCTCAGGATAACTCACCAGATAGTCCAGTGATGAAGAGGATGTATACGCCGGAGTATCCGGTGTTCAGATAACTCTGAATGGAGTTCCAATGGCTAGTTTCTGAGAATGTACACACTGGATGGTCCGGTGCTTGTACCTTTGTTAACGCTGGATTATCCGGTGTTTACGGAATATTTAAGCCGTTGAGATAACGGCTAGTCCGCATGGTTGAGGCTATAAATACCCCTCCACTCATTCATTTAGAGTAGCTGGAGTCCAGAGAAACCCTTGTACACATTAGAAGACATACAAGCCATCCAAGAGCTTAAAATGTTTATCCAAGGCAATTAAGCACACTATTAGCAAGTGATTAGTGCTTATAGGCCTAGAGAGAAGAGTTGCTAAGTGTTGCAACTTAGTGTGTGGAACAAGAAGTGATCCAAGGTTGTACCTATTGGTACGCTGGCACCTTGGAGTCTTTGTGACTCGCCGGTAACTTGTTGACCCTCCGACTTGGTGTGGAGCACCGACAAGAGGATTGTGTGGGGCAGCGGAGGCTTTTGTCTTTGTGACTAAAGCTGAAGTGAAGATGACGTACAAGTGACTAGAATAGAGGTTAGTGGCGAGACGTCACCTTGGTGGCTTGGTGGCTCATCATGCTTGAGGCCTTGTCTTAGTGACTTGGTATCTCAAGAGCCATGATCGAAAGAGACTTGGCGACCGGGAGCATATCCTTTGTGGAGCTCCAACATGGACTAGGGGTGGCTTGTGTGCCATCGATACCACAGGATAAAAATCCCTCATGTTGAGTTTGTCTCTCTACCTCATTTACATTTCTGCATTTACTTACTTGTAATTTACCTTGCAACTATCTTAAGCGATAGAGTAAACACACTAGATAAGCCTAGAGCACATTTAGATAGATATTTGAGATAAGCTTATCTTGTGAAAGTTTTGGATCCAATAATTTTAAGTGTCCTAATTCACCCCTCTCTTAGGATGTCCTCGATCCCCTTCAATGTCCTTATTATCACCCATCACTAATAAGTGATGTTTATTGCGCTGAGCAACATGACCAAACAGTGTCTATCCGTCGACTGCTCGGCAAAGGAGTGATTTTTCTGACGATTCTATGAGTTATGCCTATTTACTGATGTACTGTCCTGCGACTCGACCACGACATCGACTTCAACCACGACCACAACTAGAGCTCAACCTCGAGTCCGAGTAGACTTGGCCTTCGAGGGGTGACATCCAGGTTGTTGTGCTCTCCCATGTTCCTAAACAACAAAACAACCCAAAACTTAGTAGTATTTTATTATCTACGAAGAAAATATGAACAATAAGGAACGAATTCACAATGTGTGTATCCGAGGGAACCATGGGTGCATCACTAGGTCCTGAAACCAATGCTATGTTCTGGGACGGGGGTTTCCTAGGCCTATTCTAGCTGCCTTGGTTATCTCGATGGATTTGAGCTTGCTGAAGAGTTCATCACAAGTAAATGTATCATAACTGGATGACTCCTCAAAGCTCGAGATCTTCAATTCCCATATGCTACGATCAAGAGCATAGAGAAGCTTAATCGCCCTGTCATGGTTAGAGTAAGGCAAAACCCCAGTTGATCTAAGGTTCCTGATAATTCCATCAAATCAAGCAAACATAGCATCTAAAAACTCTTCAGGGCCTTGCACGAACATCACGAACATATGATATTCTTGATTGTACGTGCTTTGGCATCGAGCCTTTATTTGGTTAGTGCATTCATGAAAAACACTAAGAGTAGACCATATATCACGAGCAGTATGGGGGTGCTAAACTTTGTCAAAACTCATTACGATTCGGGCTGGTGAACAATATATTTCTAGCCTTATTGTTGTCTTCATATTGTTCAACTTGGACCTGAGTAGTGCGAGCGACATAAATCTCATAGTTGGAGTCTACAATCTCTCATATTACACTTCCTTAGCTTAAGAGGTAAGCCTCCATGTGCACCTTTCAATAAGAAAAGTCATGACCTTCAAAGAGCAAATCTTCCCATGTCTCTCCATTGTCGCCTACGGATCACAAAACCGGTTTAAGATCAACAAGTGATCAAACCATCTATGATACTAATTGTAGGACTGAGAATGGTGACTAGAGAGGTGTAAATAGGCATCTCACAAATTTCCTTAAGGGCCTCATAGGTGTACCTTAAAACAAAGCAGAATAAAACAAAGCGGAACCAAAAACTAGAGAGACACTAGTTGCAACGAAAAATTCTAAGCATGGCTCTCATAGGTGTAAATGCTCTAGGTTCCATTGGCACATATCCCACAAGTCATCACCACAGAAAAGATAGCAACTTGAAGAAAGAAACCTTTGGTCCAAAGAAAGGATCACCGGAAGAAAAAGTTCTCCGAGTTGATGACTTAGAGGCAAGGGAATTCAAGACCCACTTGTATATGTTTGCTTGTGAATTTTGTGCCTCTAGCAACAAGAAGAACAACTTCTCAAGGTGGGAAAATCTCAGCTCATCAACCAAAATGAAAATCACAACCAAAAAGGAAAAACTCGCAACAAAGCAAGCGAGTCAATAGAAGGAAACTAGAAGATGAACACAAGCATCAGAAGAAACATGCACTTCATTTCTTGCAAAAGTTAGCCCTCTTTTCGGCAGAGTACAAGGTATTTTCCACACAAAAAGCTCTCACCTATTACAAACGCTAAGCTCTCCCATCTCCTTTCCTCTAAAACCTAGCACTCAAAGATCAAATGGCTGGCTCATCCTTCTCCTACAGCCCTACCCATCTATTTATATTCCTAGGGAGGTTACTTAGCCCTTAAGCTTCCTTGTTAACAAAATACCCCTCTCTTCCAATGGCCTCCTACCTAGCACCTAGGCATTTTAGTCCATTTTTTACTCCGTCCATCGAATGGTTGTGGCTTCTTCATGACTTAGCTTCGCCTCGAGGCAAGCTTCATGATGATGTCAAGTGCACTCTATCCATCCATAGTTTTGAGGCCAAACCACAAAACTGCCTCGTATGCTCTCAAAGCGTGACAAACTACCACTTGCTTTCACCTCAAGCAAGTATCCCGATGTCGATGCGTGTACTTTGTCTTGTGATCTTGACCGCCAGCAAGTTTCTCCCGCTCCCAATCCCTTGGGCCACCTTGTCACCTGCACCGGCATCCCCTTCGCTTGACTTTGTCAACACGCTGTCTTCATCCACCTTCTCATGCTTTGCTTGATCTCCATAGGCACAGCTAGGACCACCCTTGACTCTGTCTGACAACCTCATTCATTCGGCACCAAGCACCATGCTTGGCCCTGATCACCCCGCCGTCAGCCGCCAAGTTGCATCCATCACCTGCACAACACGAGACAAGCACACGCATATCTCCAACTCTATTATAGATTAGTCTATAATCAAAATCCTCAGTCAATGCACATCTTAGAAAAATCGTGAACGCCGGATGTTCCGGCGTTGTTACCTCCTCAATGTCAGATCATCCAGCATGTACTTCTTCTTCAAACCAGCCATCTTGCAACCTCTTTATAACAAATGCTCTCGTTAAGCATCCAGCGTTCATCCCTTTGAACGCTAGACCATCCAGCGAGTACAAGTCCACCAGAGTCAGTTTGCAACCTCTCTGCAAGAAAAGCTCCGACGTTCACTTGACTCCATCACTAGACTATCTGGTGTACACTTCACTCTTTTCCTCTGGGATGAAATGCTCCGGCGTGTACTTTTTCTCATCACCGGACCATCCAGCATGTACCTTCTTGACAAAACCCATTTTGCAATCTCTCTACAACAAATAGTACAGCGTTGTCTTCACTTCATCTCAGGATCATCCAGCGTGTACTTCAACTTTTGCTTCTAAGCTGAAATGCTCTGGCGTGAAGTCTTCCTGTGCGCCAGATCATCCGCCGTGTACAAATTGTGCAACGCTGGACCATCCGGCATATGCAATTTTCCTAGACTCAAAGACAAATACGCCAACTCCATTTCTCTCTGTGACTTTGGTTAGCCATGATCATAATTGCAACACATATACATGCTCGTGTAATTCACCAATCAACAAACCAAAATAACAACATTGTCAATCATTCATCATATATAAAGCAAGGCATATTTTAACTTGGTTTCTTAAATGCTTTGAAACTCCTATCAGACCAACGATCGGTTGCCTTCAAATGCAGAAGCATAAGCACCGCAAACAGCAGCATGTATTTTTCCTTATAGCCCGGATAAAATGGTGTCTTCGAGTCTCGCACTAGTTTCTGTAATGTGGCAAACTCACCATCACTATACTTGTTGTGCCCCTCAGCATCATGCACTATTTGGTTCATATTCTCCACCAAATCCATGTAGCCATCATTGAATCCTAATATGTTTGCATTCCTGAGATAATTATCCATATCACCGGCTAGCGGGAGTCCTTTATCCATACTGCCGTCCGAGACGACATGATCCATTTCCCCTTTGTTAAGGCCTTCCTCACCGTGTTTGTTCCAAATGTGGTATGTTTCTTTGAATCCACGCCTTAACAAGTGATCGTACATATTGTCAGGTTTTGAGAACTTCTTATCATTCTTGCAATCACAACATGGACACCACATTGCCATTTTACTCCGACCTTACATATCCGCCACCACGACACTCATGAAAGACTTCACCTCGCTCATGTACTCATTACAAGTACGACAATCAAGGTACATCCAATTTCGGTCCATCATCTACAAATTAAAAAACTACTCATTGCTAATAGAAACGACAAACTACATACAATTGAAGGAGTATAAAAATTCTAACTAAATTTAACTAAATTAAGCCAATTTCTTATCTAAGACGAAGGATCCTAGCTAGCTACCTTCTACATAGGCAAAGATTGGTCTTAATCCCATTCAAGGATATGTGGTCCAGATAGGTTTCTATGCTATTGTACGGTTCTAGAGAAAATTTGGCAGCATCTCCCCATTGTTCTCCAAATACATATCTCAACAACAAGCCAAGAGGGTGTGTATCCAGAGAACAACATGGAGATGATACATAAATTCTCTCTAGAATCATACAAGAGCACAAAAACATACTACTTCGGCCACATATCATCGAACTGTCCAAAGTTTATGGATAATTTGGGAGCATTTTTTTTATAAATATGATGAGTTACCAAGTCATATTAATAACCAAACACTCCCGAACGGGAGACGTAGGTTATGCAAACTAGTTTCACTTTTAGAAATATAATTAACATAATTGCACCATAAATATATCAAGATTTGCATCTAATAGCACCATAATAACAATATAATTTCACTTTTAGGAATATAATAGCACCATAATTGCATCATAGACATATCACGATTCTACTCAAACCCTATAGTCTAGAAAATAGGAGCAAGAGGAGGAGGAAAGGGGATACAAACCTTCAAAGGCCAATAAGGGGAACAATCCACATGTATCTAGATTTGGGAGAATGGGCAAAATTGTTGATTCCAACTCAAATCCTAGAATCCACCATATATGTGCAAGAGGAGGAGGATAAGAGGAAAGAAAACCTTCAAAGGATAAGGTGCTGCGCCACTGTTTCGGACCTAGTTGGGTCTTGTAATCGTGTCAGGGTCGGAGTCCAAGTTGTGTACGCCTCTTTCTATGGCTGCACAACCCTAGGTCGATCTCCTCATATCCCCCTTATATATACAGTAGCCATCATAGTTTAGGCTTGGGTTTTGCTTAGATTATTCTGTTTTATACAGTTTGGCCACTTGTTCGACTTGTAGAACCCCAACTCGAGTACTTCATTGGTAATTAGCAATATTCAGATTGCATCTACCTATTCTTGCTTGTGTTCTTGATTCGCTTATAGGGAATGCATTATTGGTTGCGAGGGTTCTCGATCTGTTCTGTTTGGAGCCTTTGGATCATCAACGTCGAAACTCCACCAATTGACTTATCATATTACCTTTCGGAAGATCGGGCAAATGCACATCAAATGGTATCAGAGCCTCAGTTTCCTATTAGGTAATCTCAGTTATCCCCTTTGTTTTGTCTTTTTCCATTACCTAGAGTCCAGAAAATTATCCAACAAAAATATTTAGATTTAGGTTTTCTGTTGTCCAAACCACTTTGTGCCTTCGCAATTTTGTTTTCAGTATTCACGTTATTGAGTTTGAGTCCATCGTCGGTGTCTTTATTGCTGGTCAAGTCATCGTGATCTAGTTTCTAGTGGTCGAACTCGAGTAGATAGTTGAAGCAACTAGTGGTCGAACACAACTTCATTGTCGACTGGACTAGAGACAGAATCTCAGCCTACCCTTGTCTGCAATAGCCAAGATTGTGTCTCTATTCAAGTCGACCATCAACTCTTGTTCAACCACTAGTCGCTTCAACCATCTACTCGAGTTTAACCACTATTCAAGTTGACCATGAAGTCGTGTTCGACCACGAGTCACTTCAACTATCTACTCGAGTTCGACCACTAGTCGAGTCGACTATCTACTCGGGTTCGACCACTATTCGCTTCAACCATCTACTCAGGTTCGATCACTAGTCGTTCCGACCACCCACTTGGGGTCCGACCAGGCACTTCGACCACCCACCCGGGGTCCCGACCAGTCACTCGGACCACCTACTCGGGGTCCGACCATCACACCGACCACCTCCTCGGGGTCTGACCAGTCACTCTGACCACCTGCTTGGGGTCCGACCAGTCACACCGACCACTTGCTCAGTGTCTGACCAGTCACTCCGACCACCCACTTGGGGTCCTGACTAGTCATTCTGACCACCCACTCGAGGTCTGACCAGGGACTCCGACCACCCACTCGGGGTCCCAACCAGTCACTCTGACCATCTAGTCGGAATTCCCCACCTTATTGGATCCGACCACCATAGCTGAAACAGAGGTAGCCAAAAAAAGTTTGTGACCCACGTACCTCACTGGTCTTAGAACAGGCAATAGAAGAGTTTTTGAGTTCGTGTCACATTCACAACAAAAAGAAAAGAAAAGAAAAGCATGCAAGAAGCAAAGAGTGCAAAAAAGAAGAAGCAAAGAATGCAAAAAAGAGAGAGAATTAAAAAAAAGAGAATTAGTTTGCATTGTGAATTTTATTCCATTGTGCTTGTGTCTGTTATAGTTTTCAGCTTGCTTGAGATAGTTCTAGGAACGTGTTCGGGCCAGCAACTGTGAGGAGTACTGTGGACTTTTATTCAGCTTTACTAATCAGATTTCAATTATTGCTATTCCTTGCTACTAAATACTGCCTGTCGAAGCTACATCTTCTCTCGATCAAAATAGTTTCTCCCCTTGCAACTACCTCATTCGCACCCGATAAGGTATCATGAACCAACCACCGATTGTGCCAACTGCGGTGATTGGTAAGAACACTTGCAAGAGCGTGGTAAGACGCTTGAGAGTGTGTGACTCCACCTCCACCACCTTGTAGTCGATAGGGATAATTTATCTTTCATTGTTTTCTATCTTCGACTAACCATGGCAGGAGAAGCATCGGATGCACATGATTGTGTTTTGAGGGAAGAAGTCACAATGGTGTTGAATGATCATCGACAAGCTATCAATGATGACATCGATAAGAAGCTTGCAGAGATAAACACTATATTGCAACGACTTAATGATAGTGTTGCCATGCTCACTACACGCTTTGATCGAGTGGTTAATCAGCCACCAAACCATGGGCTCGTGGATCCTCGTGGCGCAGATCATGAGCAAGAGGAGTCCATCGCAGATGATGAAATTTTGAGGCAAGAACAAGACACCTTTGATGCACGACAACGGAACCGATTAAACTTCAACCGTCAAGGTATGAGAGGTAATAATTTTCAGCAACATAACCTACATCTTAATGATGATTCATTTGCTAAGGTTATCATACCATCTTTTGCAGGTGCTTATAATGCTGAAAAGTATTTAGATTGGGAGATGACGATCGAACAAAAGTTTAATGCTCATTTAGTTCCTGAAGTGCATAGAGTTAGGCAAGTCATTAGTGAATTTAGAGAATTTGCAATTATCTGGTGGAATAGAGTATGCATCGATGGATTAACGTCTACCAGATGGAATGCTTTAAAGGTTGTTATGCGTAACAGATTTGTTCCACCCTCTTTTAAACGTGATTTGTGTAAGAAATTACAGCGCTTAAACCAAGGTAATAGATCCATAGAAGAATATTATCAGGAGCTACAAATTAGTATGTTGCATTGTGATATTATTGAGGATGAAGAGGCTGCAATGGCATGCTTTTATGGAGGATTAAGGTATGAAATTCACGACATAGTTGATTACAAAGAATACAATAGTGTTCCTAGATTGTTCTAACTTGCATGTCTGGCAGAAAAAGAATTGCAGGGATGACAACATAGGCCAAGGAGCAATTTTGGAAGCACGACCACTTCAAAATCAACACCGAGACAAGTCAAAAAAGCCCCACATTCAGCTACACGTTCTGCTGCCCCCTTCTCGAGTAGGGTGCATTCAGCAGTACCTTCGACACTATCACACGCTCCCGAGGTAAGGAAATCCGTAAGTGTGCAGGGTCCAGCCAAGAGCTCTTCTTCGGTTGCTTCTACAAGCCAATCGACCAGGATTGTATGCTACCAATGCAAGGGAATGGGCCACGTCATGAAGGATTGCCCAAGTCAGGGAGCATACATTGTAACAGAAGATGGTGGATATGTAAGTGCTAGTGTTGTTGAGGATGAATATGCTCTTGCAGCTAATCATGCAGGTCATGAGGATGGACGTGAGACGGATATCGACCATGAGGAAGTGTTCGATACCACTTCCATAGATGATTATCGGACCCTCATCATGTAACAAATGTTAAGCACTCAAATGGAGCAAGCGGAACAGCTACAATGCCACAATTTATTTCAAATGTTTCTCATAGTCTAGGATTATCGTGTTCCATTGGACATTCTGGAAAGCTTACGATGAGCCATTTCCATTGGATAAGAGCTCGACCAAATATTCCTTATAGTTTAGTTAGAGTCAAAGAAATAAGATGTTGCGCCACCATTTTGGACCAAATTGGGTCTTTTAATCGTGTCAGGGTCGGAGTCCAGATTGTGTACACCTCTTTCCATGGCTGCACAACCCTAGGTCGACCTCCTCACGTCCCCCCTATATATACACGATAGCCTTCATAGTTTAGGCTCGAGTTTTGCTTAAATTATTCTGTTTTATACAGTTTTGCCGCTTGTTCTATTTATAGAACCCCAACTCGAGTACTTCATTGGTAAGTAGCAATATTCAGATTGCATCTACATGTTCTTGCTTGTGTTCTCAATTCGCTTGCAGGGAAAGCCTTCTTGGCAAGGTCAATCACATCTTGGCACGGTTGATAACCACGAAGTAGTGGTCTAGTAATTATGAGGGTTCTCGATCTGTTTTGTTTGGAGCCTTTGGATCATCAACATTGAAACTCCACCAATCGACTTATCATATTACCTTTCGGAAGATCGAGCAAATGCACATCACCTAGTGGTGGTAATCCTACTGGAGTTGGCTTCTCTTTTGCTAACATTTCACCCAGTGGCTTTGCTTTGTCTTTCTTGATTTCTATCACAGAGGAACAGGTGGATACACTTGATGATGAGGATCTTGCTTTGATCATGAAGAAGTTCACCCGCTTCTACAACAACAGAAGAGACCGAGGAGAGGTGTCTTTTGGGCTTGTTATGAGTGTGGTTATACCACTCATTTCAAGGTGGATTGCTGAAATCTCAAGAAGGAAGATCGCGGCCATGACCACGACAAGCACAAGAAGAACAAGAAGCCCTTTCTTCAAGAACCGCGACAAGATGAGCAACAAGGCAACCAAGGTGGCATCACGAGTTTTTGTGGCAACACTCAAAGGAGGAAGAGCAATCCATGAAGAGCAAGAGGAAGAACAAGGACTTCACTAGCCTCTGCTTCATGGCAGACGACAATGACAATGATCCTGAGCTTGACACCTCTAAGGTATCACCTATCTATGACCAGCTCTCTATTCAGGTTGATACCTTGAATGATGCTCTAGTTAGCCAGGGTAGGTTGCTTAAGAAAGCTGATCGTGAGTTGAATGTCAAGTCTAGGTATGAGTGTGTGACAACTGAGTTTGTCTTGTTTAAGTCTAGGGCCAAAGATAAGCAATACGATAATTGCTTAGTCTTCATGAGTGATCTTGCCGAGCTTCAGACTTTGCATGCTCAAGTTGCCAGTCGTCTTGAGACTGCTGAGAAGAAGCTCCTTAAGGAGGAGACTAGACCTACTCTCTTAGGCGCTTGCAAAAATTGCCCTTTATTCACAAAGGATGTTGAAATGAAAGTCAAGCACATAAAAGTGCTAGTCTCTAGATTGGAGAGTATTTGAGGATGTGCAGTCGAACTATTCTACCTGCATTATCTTCAAGGACAAGCTTAGCTGGTTTAGAGAGCAAGTGGAAAAGCTCATGGCAGAGAATAAGTATCTCCTTTCTCTTGTGGAGAAATGCTCAGAAGGCAAGTACAAGATGAACTCGATTTTGGCCAAGACCAAAATGTGCGCAGATAAGGAGGGTTCAGCTTTGGGGTTGGGTGATGAGGACATCAGTCTTTCGGATACACACACACTGAGTATTCCTCCAACAATAGGTCCATTGATACGAGCTCGTGCACGTCAACTAAATCATGAGGTGAGCTCATTCTTAGTGTTCCTTTATATTATGATAAGGATGGGATGCTACTAAATAATTATGATGTATTGTTACTTAGGAACACGGGAGAAGAACAGCAAGGGCGCCCAAGCCAAGGTGGAGATCCAATCAAGTTCGAGTCCGTTTCGGAGTCCAGGACTAGATTGCACTAAAATCGTCGGCCAGGACGCATACAGACTCCGTTTTTTACGTTCTACACATGGTTGGAAAGCTAAGGAGATAGGCTTTCCAACGGGACTGGTCCTGTGTCCAAATTCTTTCTGAGTCAACAGAAATCGTCGAAACAAGTGGACGTCTAGAATCTATCAGGGTGCTGCGCCACCATCTTTTGAGTCGTTGGGCCATGTAACGTGTTGGAGTCCATTAGGGACGCGTCCAGGGGTCCTTGGCCGACCCTAGTCTTTTATATACAGTAGCCACCACCCCAATTAGGGTTGGGTTTTGCTTAGATATTGATCTACACACAGACTGTGAGATTTTCGCTCTTGTTCCAGACCGACTAGGCCGCCGCAAGTGTTTGTGGAATCCCAACTTTGACTGGTTGAATTCTATTCGCAATATTTCAGATTACATCTTCTACGTTCTTGCTTGTGTTCTTGGTACGTTTGCAGGGATTGAGCCTTCTTGGCGAGGTCAACCGCGCGACACGGTTGATAACCAACGGAGCTGTGGTGTAGTGATTGCAAGGGAGACGATTTGTTCGGGTCAAAGCCTTTGGATCATCAACGTCGAGTTCTCCACCTACGGACTTATCGCTACCTATCGGAAGATCAGGCCAACAATCCCATCAACTGGTATTAGATTTTCAGGTTGCCCATTAGGTAATTTCGTTTTCCCCTTTAGATTAGTCTGTTTTTCATTACCTAGAGTCCGGCAAAAGCCAAAAAAATTCCGTCAATTTCCGCTGCCCTAGAACCCTTTGTGCCTTTGCAATTTTTGTTTTCAGTTGCGCGTTGTTGAGTTTGTGTCCATGGTCGAGTCTTGTTGCTGGTTTAGAGTCGTGTTCTTGGTCTTTAGTCAACGCTCCGTGCTGTTTTGATCACGCCACCATCCCCACCAACAAGTCGAGCCACCACATTACTCGATTTGCCACCGTGAGCCGCCTTGTGTTACTTTCCGCCACGCCAACCCTAGATAGGTCGCAAGCCGCCTTGTATCAATTGCCCTGCCACCGCTGCCCTCCTTGTTCATCTCGCGATCCTATTGCTTGCCATACCTTAATGAGAACAATTTCTGCAAGAGGTGCTTTGAAAAAAACCCTAACTCGACAGGGGTTCAGTAAAACGGCCATAACTTTCTCATACGGACTCAGAATCAGGCAAAAAAAATTTTCACGGACATCTATAGAAAAAGTTACATCCGTTGCTTCCCTGCTTTGCTGGGTTTTTCTGAAATTTTTTTCCCAAATTCGGCTTGGAAGATTGAGTATTCGAGCCGCGAAGTTTTCGCACGCTTTTCAGAGAACGTGCTTGATTTTCTATAGGCCACATCTTGCATTCGTTTGCACTGAAAATTTTTGTGGTTGTTTCTTGTGTGCTCCTAGTTCAGAAAAAAAATATCAGAAAAATACAAAAAAAAAATTCGTGATTCCTACTAGTGCTAAAAGACAAAAGATGAGCACATATAGAACACCCAGATAATTGTGTTGTTTGCTGTGTCTTTCTCTGATCATTCTGTTTAGCTTTGTTTCAGCTATTGTGCTAGGACTAGGGACACGTGATAGACCAGCAATTGTGATTCATACTTTGGACACTTATTTAGCTTTGCTAATCTGATTACAGTTATTGCTAATCCTTGCTACCATATTGTGCCTTTTCAAGCTCCACCTCCTTTGATCCGAACAGGTTCACTCTTGCAATCATCCCACGCTTCCAGACTTGTCACCGGTTGTTCCTACTTGCTGCGTTGGTAAGAATATTTGTAAGAGCGTGGTAAGACGCTTGAGTGTGTGTGATTCCACCTTCCACCACCTAGTAGTTGATAGGGATAATATTGTGTTGTCCTTTGTTTCCTACTAACCATGTCAGGTGATGGCTCTCCGTCGGATTTTAAGGATTGTGTATCCAAGGAAGAACTCAACAAAGTCTTGCAGGATCATACTAGACTATTGACAGACATTAGAACAAGCATTGCTAACCTTGTCACGTGAGTCAACGACCTTGAGTTGCAACAGCCACCACAGGACGATGAACATTCACTTGATGATGATAATAATAATGGTGACGTAGATGGTGACCAAGAAGATGATGAGGTTTTTGCTGGGCAAGATGCGCGTGCTGAGCAACGTCCTCGTGCTGAACAATTACGTCGTGACCAACAACAACGTCGTCAAGGTAACAGAGGTAATAATGTTAATCGCGACAATCGCTATGATCCTTATTCTAAGATTAAGTTTTCAATGCCTCCTTTTGATGGTGCATATGATGCTGATGCTTATTTGAATTGGAAATGACAGTTGATCAAAAGTATAGCTCTCATATGGTTCCTGAAATGCATAGAGTTAGACTAGACACTTGTGAGTTCACGAATTATGCTATTATTTGGTGGAATGGTTTAGTTTCTAGTGGCTTAGAACATGAATCATGGCCTAGACTAAAGTGTGCCATGCGCAATAGATTTATTCCTCCTGATTATACACGTGAATTGAAAAAAAAAAATTGCAGCGCTTAAATCAAGGTTCTAAATATGTGCATGATTACTATGAAGAGCTTCAAATTGTTATGCTTTGTTGTAGTATACAAGAGGATGATGAGGATACCATGATTCGTTTTTACTCCGAGTTGAGACGTGAAATTCAGTACCTTGTTGATTATAAAGATTACAATACTACCAATAGGTTGTTCCATTTTGCTATCTTGGCAAAAAAAGAACTGCAGGGTCGACAACAGGTGCAGAAATTACGGAACAATTTTGGGAGTACATCTACTTCACAAGTACCACCGGGACAAGCAACAACATTCCCTTCTACATCTACACGATCTACTGCACAAGTACCACCGAGGCGCTTTGATTTTCCAGATTTCTCGACTAGGGAGAGGCTTTGGAGCTGATTTTTCTAAGTCTTTTGGTTCTTTTTGATGCTTAATTTCTCAACCCTATTCTGAGCTTTGGATGTGGCATAGGAGACTAGGGCACATGAGTTTTGATTTGATTTCTCGTTTGAGTGCCCTAGGCTTGATCTGAGGATTTCCCAAGCTCAAATTTGAGAAGAGCCTTGTTTGTGCTCCTTGTCGGCATGGCAAGATGGTTGTTGTCTCTCACCAACCAATAAATCTGGTGATGACTTAACAACCAGGAGAACTTCTTCATATGGGCACAATTGGTCCTTCTTGGGTTTGTTCAGTGGTAGGAAGTGGTATGTACTTGTCATTGTTGATGACTAGTCTTGCTACTCTTTGGTGTTCTTTCTTGTGGGCAAGAATGAAGTGTTCTCACACTTTTGGAGTTTAGCTTTGAGATTGTTCAACGAACTCCTTGGTGCGTTGATAGCAATTCGCAATGATAATGGCACCGAGTTCAAAAACTCTCTCTTTGATGCTTTTTGTCTTGAACATGGCATTGAGCATCAATTTTCTGCCCCACGTATTCCTCAGCAGAATGGCGTGGTTGAAAGTAAGAATCGCACTTTGGTGGAGATGGCTAGAATGATACTCTATGAGCATAGGATTCCTAGAAAGTTTTGGGTTGAGGCTATTAGCACCGTTTACTATATCTCAAATCGGATTTTCTTACGCTCAATCTTTAATTTGATTTCTTATGAGCTGTGCTTCGGGAGGAAGCCGTAGGTTTCTCACTTGAGGGTTTTTGGCTGCCGGTGCTTCATCCTAAAATGTGGCAGTCTTGATAAGTTCGAGTCGTGCTCTTGCAATGGGATTTTCTTAGGGTACTCTTTTCATGGTCATTCTTACAGGGTTCTAAATCTTGACACTAACACCATCGTGGAATCACGTGATATTAATTTTGATGAATCAACCCCTTGTGCTAGCCCGTTCTTGAGTGTGCAAGTGATCAAGAGATAAGCAAAATCATCTTTGTAGATAGTGACCTTCCAGCTCTCAATGATGATGAGGATGATCCACTACTTCTACCATTATACCTCCTCCTAAGTTGGCTCCTGCTTCTTCTACATTGGCAGAGGGTCCTATCGCTTATCTCGGTCCTACAATTGGTATCAGAGCTGGTTTGATCAGTTGTTGACTCTAACCTTTTTATGATCAGTAGGTGACAATGGAGAGACATGGGAAAATTCCGCTCTTTGAAGGTTGTGACTTTTCCAATTGGAAGGTGTGCATGGAGGCTTATCTTCTAAGCTAAGGAAGTGCAATATGGGATGTTATAGACTCCAACTATGAGATCCCTGCTGCTCGTTCTACTCAGGTCCAAATTGAACAATATGAAGCCAACAACAAGGCTCAAAATATATTATTCACAAGCCTGAGTCATAATGAGTTTGATAGAGTCTAGTACCTCTGGACTGCACGATAGATTTGGACTACTCTTAGTGTCTTTCATGAGGGCACTAACCAGATCAAGGCTTGGCGCCAGATCACGTACAACCAAGAATATCATAGGTTCATGTAGGGCCCCAAAGAGACTTTGGATGCCATGTTTGCTAGATTTGATGGAATTGTGAGCAACCATAGATCCACTGAGGTTTTTGCCTACTTTGATCATAAGAGGGTGATCATGCTTCTCTATGCTTTTGACCGTATCATATGGGAAGTGAAGATCTCGAGTATTGAAGAGTCATCTAGTTATGACACATTGACTCGTGATGAACTCTTCAGCAAGCTCATGTCCACCGAGATTGCCAAGGTAGCGAGGATATGCTTAGGAAACCCCCTATCTCAGAACATGGCATTGGTTTCAGGACCTAACGGTGGAAGTTAGTTTGGAGTTGGTGTTTCTTGTGTTAACCCCTTAACTAGTGGATTTGCTTTGTCTTCCTTGGTCTCTATCACAGAGGAGTAGGTGGATGTGCTTGATAATGAGAATCTTGCACTAATTGTGAAGAAGTTCACCCGCTTGAACAACAATCGCCGAGACTGGAAGAGGGGTAGTTCCCGAGCCTGGTTTGAGTGTGATGACACCACCTACTTCAAGGCGGACTGCTCCAAACTCAAGAAGAGGGAAGACCATAACCATGACAACGATAAGCACAAGAAGTCCAGGAAGCCCTTCTTTAAGAACCACGACAAGATTTTCAAGAAGACGGCCAAGGCGGCTTCAATGGCTTTTGTGGCGGCCCTCAGCGACGTCGACACTTCCTCAAGTGAGGAGGAGAGCTTGGAGGAGAAGGAGGAGGAGGAGTAGATTTTGAAGCATAAGAGGAAGAACAAGGACTTCATAGGCATTTGCTTCATGGCAGACGACAACGACAGAGATCTCGAACATGATCATTCTAAGGTATCCCCTTCCTACGACCAGCTTTCTATTCATATCGATACATTGAATGACGCGCTTGTTAGCAAGGATAGATTGCTTAAGAAAGTTGTTCGTGAGGTTAAGGAGCTCAAGTCTAGGCTAGAATGTTCATCTTCTGAGATTTAGTTGCTTAAGTCTAGGGCCAATAATTAGAAGTGTCATAGTTTCCTTGTGGTCATGAGTGAGCTTGCCAAGCTTCAGACTTGCATGCTCAAGTGGCCTGTTGACTTGAGAATGCTGAGAAGAAGCTCCTAGAGGAGGAGTCTAGACCTACTCTCTTAGGCATTTGCAAAAATTGCATTTTGCTCTTAAAGGATGTTGATGTGAAAGCAAAGCGCATAAAGGAGTAGAGTCTAGGTTGGAGAGTGCTGAGAGTTCTAAGAATGTGCAGCTAAACTGTTCCACCTGCATCGTCCTGAAAGACAAGCTCAGCTAGGTTAGAGGGCAAGTTGAGAATCTCATGGCTAAGAATGAGTATCTCCTTTCTCTTATGGAGAAATGCAAAAGGCAATGGCAAAATGGATTTGATCTTGGCTAAGATCAAAATGTGCGTAGATAAGGCAGGTTTAGGTTTGGGGTTGGGTTTTGAGAGGGTGGCTTACAATGGGGTTGGCAAGACTGTTTTCACCTCACCTACTACCCTATAAGCCGAGAAGTCCAAAATCAATGCCACACCACAACCCATCAAGAAACCCACTCCACAATCCACAAAGAAGAAAGCCACATGACAGTCCGCACAGAAGAAAGCCACACCACAATCCACAAAGAAGAAAGCCACACTACAACCTAAGAGAGCTCCACAACCCAGATGAGAGCCCCTGTGAGAGCGCCTAGAGTCACCGGTAGTCAAGTTCCCAAGAGACGCTACCATTGCACCTATTGTTAGAGAGAGGGTCGCCTTGTTGGATTTTGCTTTCGTTGTAGGAGAGAAGAGCAACGTGAGTAGGAGTGGAGTACTCGGGACATGTACCACCCCTCTTTTGGTGTACATAAGCCTTTTTCTTGCTCTCACCCATGAGTTTCTGGCACTTTTCAGTTCTCTTCTAGAGGTGTTGCCCGGCGTGGATGTTACTATGATTCATATGGTTTTGGTTCACATGTAAGAGACTTTGAGTTGCAGCGCTTTGGCGTACCACATTTTCCTCATCATGGTACTTGCCGCCAATGCACCAGTATTGATTTGCATGCACCTGCTTTTACTGCTTCAGGGCGAATGTCTCAGTACTGGATTCCGAAGAGGATTTTGTCTAACCCGAGTACTGAGCCATCCACCTGTTATTATTTTCATATGTAGGTGGCAAGTGGAGGCCTAGAGAACCAGTTGCTCATCGACTTCGGTTGTTCACGGCATGTGACCGAAGATGCATCATGGTTCTCTAGCCTCACCCCGACAAAGCGACATGAGTACATCACAATGGGGTATGGCAAAAAAAGTAGAGTGAAGGCCAAAGGTGTGGTAAGAGTGAGTGATAATTTCACTCTTAAGGATGTGGCTTTGGTGGAGCATCTAGGATACACTTAGCTTTATTCTTCGGGCACTTTGATTTGTCGAATTTCTAGAGTTGGAAGAGTTCTTGGAGCTGATTTTTCTGAGTCTTTTGGTTCATCTTGATGCTTAATTGTTCAACTCTCTTCTGAGATTTGGATATGGCATAGGAGACTTGTGCATATGAGTTTTGATTTGCTTTCTCGTTTAAGTACCCTAGGCTTGATCCAAGGATTTACACAAGCTCAAGTTTGAGACGAACCTAGTTTGTGCTCCTTGTTGGCATGACAAGATGATTGCCACTTTGCACCCACAATCTAGTGATGACTGAACGACAGGGAGAACTTTTCCATATGGACATTGTTGGTCCTTCCCAGGTTCATTTAACGGGTGGGAAGTAGTATGTACTTGTCATTGTTGATGACTTCTCTCGCTACTCTAGGGTGTTCTTTCTTATGAGCAAGGATGAAGTGTTCTCATACTTTCGGAGCTTAGCTTTGAGATTGTTAAAGGAACTTCCTGGTACATTGAGAGCAATTCACACTGATAATGACACCGAGTTCAAGAACTATCTCTTTGATGCTTTCTGCTTCTTCTATACTGGCAGAAGGTCCTACAGCCTCTACTTCCTCTTCAGCTGGTTTCGAGCCTGCACCAGCTACATTTGAGGGGGAGGTGGTCTCGCAACACGAGCCTCCTCATCACATTCAGCAAATACATACTCCTCAACAAATGATCGGCGACCTTGGTGAGAGGGTAACAAGGTCCAAATCTGCTCATCATGCTCATTTTACTGATTGTGCATTCGTTGCTTCTTTTGAGCCCCATGATGTTGGACACGCTCTTTTTGATTCAAATTGGATCAATGCCATACACGAAGAACTAGAAAACTTTGAGAGAAATCAAGTTTGGGTCCTTGTAGAGCCACTCTCAAATGTTCACACCATAGGCATCAAATGGGTTTTTAAAAACAAATAGGGGGGGATGGGTTTGTAGTGAGAAACAAGGCTAGACTTGTGGCTCAAGGTTTCACTCAAATAGAGGGGATAGACTTTAGAGAGACTTTTGCACCAATATCTAGACTAGAAGCCAATAGGATCCTCCTGTCATTTGCGACATCCCAAAGTTTCAAGTTATATCAAATAGATGTCAAAAGTGCTTTCCTAAATGGTTTCATAGAGAAAGAGGTCTATGTTAGGCAACCACCTGGTTTTGAGCACCCCAAATACCCACATAGAGTTTACAAACTTCAGAAAGCTTTGTATGGGTTTAAGCCGGTATTGAAGACTTGGTATGGTAGGCTTAAGTCCTTCTTGCTAGAACATGGGTATATGATAGGGTCAGTTGATAAAGCTTTGTTCACCTTTAGACATGGCAATAATTTGCTACTTGTTTAGATATACGTGCATCATATCATTTTGTTTAGCTCTTCTCATGCTCTTGTAAATAAGTTTACAGAAACTACAAGTGTGTTAGCATCAACAGATAGTGCGTCAACGCAACGAGTGGAGGTGGTTGCATCTACAAATGCACGAAAGGTTTCCTGGGAAACCCTTACCTTACAGGTCCTGACGGCTGCCAAGGTGAATTTCCCTCCCAACTTTACTGGACGGTTATTGCCGGTAAATCCGATTTATTAGCACTACTACAAAAGCTATTTTCTGAGACACTTAGGTTTCATTTATATAGGCGGTTCATAGGACCAACCACCTCAGAAAGTGGCTACGGCCCCATGCGACTGAGGACCACCTGTGAAAACTAATTTCCATAGGTGGTTTCTTATGCCAACCGCCTGTGGAAATAGCTCCATGTCCATAGGCGGTTGACATAAGCAACCGCCTGTGAAAATGGTGCATTTTCATAGGCAGTTTCTTATGCCAACCGCCTGTGGAAATAGCTCCATTTTCACGAGCGGTTGGCACAAGAAACCGCCTGTGAAAATGCACCATTTTTAGAGGTGTTTCCTTATGAGAACCGCCTGTGGAAATGGAGTCCATTTTCACAGGCAGTTGGCATAATAAACCGCCTGTGGAAATTAGTTTTCATAAGCGGTTGCTTATGTCAACTGCGTGTGAAAATTAGTTTTCATAGGCGGTTGCTTATGTCAAGCGCCTTTGAAAATATCTCCATAAATAGTGCATCATCTCCGGGAGCTCGATTCAGACAGGCTCTACTGTTGTCTGAACAGTAGAGCTCTCAAGTGGCGGCAGATTTGAAAAATAGGGGGGGAAGGTTTTGTTTTTGAATTCCTTGGAGGAGCCAAATAAGGTATGGGTATCTCATCCCTAGCTTGCATTTTTTTGAAGTTTAGATTTAGATTTAGGCTAAATTAGGGTTTAAATGTGATCTAGAGATGCTCATGGTTCTTGCCATTTAGATCATCAAATTAGCTCAAATTTGTTGCCAATATTGATTTAATTGTGTAGATTCACATGATTCTAGCATTATATTTTAAAAATGTAGCTAGAATTTGATGTTTTTTTAGCCTAGGAGGTTTCATCATGAATGGGGATTTTTTCTCTAGATCTAGATCTAGATCTAGATCTAAATTCACATTATTTTGAGCCATAAATTTGCGCCAATGTAGATTCAATTGTGTAGACATATTATAATCATAACAAGCCCATTTTTTTCTTTTTTAAAAAAAATCTTTTTTATTCTGATTTTCAAATTAATTAATTAATTAATGCATCTAATTTTGTGGTTGAAGTTAAAGATGGACAGAGCATGGATGTACGATGCGCCGAGACATGGAGAAATATACATCAAAGGACTCTCTGCTTTTATTGAAGCCACCGAGAATAACGCTATGACTAAGAAGACAAAAGAAATATATTGTCCATGTTCGACTGCACAAACCAGAAATTGTAGGACAAATCAAGCATAATCAAATCACACTTGATCTTGAGAGGTTTTGTTGAGGATTACAAATGTTAGTCCAATCACGGCGAACAACATACAAGCGAACCAAACGAGGACATCGCTGCTGATCAAGTGGATGGTGATGATGAGGGAGTAGTCGAAGGCGACACTGATGTTATGATGGATGATGATATTGATTTTGATCTGGATGAAATGTTGCGCCACGCAGAATTACATGTTTTAAGGGACACGAGAGGTTTAGATAATTTCGAGGCATTACAGAAGGCATCGAAGGAACTTTTGTATGAGGAATCGAAGGGCTATGATAAAGAGTTTACGGTATTGCATTCAGTGCTTGAACATGCTTCTCGGATTTGTTGAGTCTCTTGGCAAACATGCTTCCGAAGACTAACTCCTTGCCCACCACCACTAATCAGGCAAAGAAGCTTATCTGCCCATTGTCATTGGATGTGCAAAAAATACACGCGTGTCCGAACCACTGCATCCTCTACCGTAAAGAGTACAAAGCCTTGGATAGATGTCCAGTGTGCAATGGGAGTTGGTACAAGAGGAATGATGATTGTGAGGACGAAGATGTTTCCGCCAACGCGAAGAAGAAGAAGAGTAATGCTGGTCATGACGAAGAAGACACTTCTTCCAACGCAGAGAAGAAGAGAAGAAGTCCTGCAAAGGTGATGTGGTACCTACCAGTGATCTCCCGCTTGCAGCGTTTGTACTCGAACCCTAGGGACTCTGAACTGATGCGTTGGTATTTTGATAAGCGCAAGAAGGATGGAACTAAGCTTCGACACCCCGCTGATGCTAGCCAATGGAGAAATTTCGATGTCATGTATCCAGAGTTCGCTGAAGAAATAAGGAATGTAAGGTTCGTATTGAGTACCGACGGAATGAATCCTTTCGGTGACATGAGCACCTCACATAGCACTTGGCCAAAAGTCCTGGCCATCTACAACCTTCCTCCATAGCTATGCATGAAGCGGAAGTACCTTATATTGTCCATTCTTATCCAAGGACCGAAACAACCTAGCAATGATATAGATGTGTTTCTGGAACCATTGATGGAAGATATGGCGGAACTGTGGAACGAGGGGGTCCGGGTGTGGGATGAGTTCTGACGACAGTACTTCACGCTGAAAGCCATGATTTTCGTTACCATCAATGATTATCCCACCCTTTTCTCCCTATCGGGACAGGTTAAAGGCAAGCAAGGATGTGCAGTGTAATTGAATGAAACCGCGTCTGTGTACCTTCCGTACTCACAGAAGGTAGTGTACACGCGACACTGACGGTTCTTACTCATAACTCACAGATACCGCAAGATGAAGAAATATTTTGACAACACGGTTGAGGAGGATACTGGCCCGAAACCTCGTAGCGGGGCACTAGTGTTTCAAATGGTCAGTACCATCAAGGTTGTTTTTGGGAAGCTGCTGAAGGGTAAAAAGAGGAAGAAAAGTGAGACACTGACCATCACACTATGGAAGAAGATGCCGATTTTCTTTAAGTATTTGCCCTACTGGGAGGACTTGGACGTTCGTCATAGAATATATGTCATGCACGTTGAGAAGAATGTGTGTGATAGCATCCTTGACCTCTTACTGGACATACCGGGTAAGACAAAGGATGGAATCAAGTCATGTAAGGACTTGGTGCATTTTGAAATTAGGCCATAGTTACACCCTGAGAACAGACCAAATAGAAAACATTATCTTCCCCCGGCTAGCTACTCTCTGACACCTGAGGAGAAAAAGGTATTGTGCAAGTGCTTGCGTGGGGTGAGAGTCTCGACTGGCTACTCATCCAACATTAAGAACCTAGTCTCGATGAAAGATTTGAGGCTAATCGGCATAAAGTCTCACGATTGTCATGTGATGATGACGCAAATGCTCCCTATTGCTATCAGGGGTATCAAGCCAAGATACATAAAGGTGATCATCACACGGTTGTGTCACTTCTTCAACGTAATTGCTCAGAAGGTGATCGATGCTAAAAAACTAGGTGCTCTACATAGTTACTTGAGATGTGCTTCCCTCCATCCTTTTTCGATATCATGGTACACCTCTTGGTTCACATTGTGAATGAGATAATTGCGTTGGGCCCTGTATTCTTGCATCAGATGTATGCGTTTGAGCGGTACATGGGCATTCTCAAGGGCTATGTATGGAATCGTGCTCACCCAAAGGGTTCCATGATCGAGGGCTATAGTACCGAGAAAGTCATTGAGTGTTGCATCGATTACATAAAAGATTCTAATCCGATTGGTGTACCTGTATCTCAACATGAGGGGAGGTTGTCTGGGAGAGGGACCAAAGGAAAGAAAAGATTCATCAATCATGATTACAAAGCAGTGGGAGAAGCACATTTCACCATCTTGCAGCAGCTTCAGTTATTGCGCGCCGTACATCGAGCAACACCTGGATGAGCTCCACACAAAAAATCAAGGTCGCTCATATGATTGGATCTTGAAAGATCACAAGCGTCGCTTCACCACATGGTTCAAGAACCAAAACTTTCCGAATGGTGAATCCGTAGATAAAAAAATGTGAAAATGTTGGCTTGTGGCCCATCAAGTTTAGTTACGTCATGGCAAGCGTATGACATTAATGGGTACACGTTTTATACCAAAGCAAAGGACCCGTGGGTTCATAGATGAAATATGGGAACAGGGGAAAAGGTCACCAACTATGGATTCATAGATGAAATATGGGACCTCGACTATGGAGTGAATCTGCAGATCCCCGTCTTTTGGTGCAAATGGGTCAGACACCCAAATGGCATGGTGGTGGATAACTACAGGTTCACAACTATCGACCTCAGCCTTATAGGGCACAAAGATGACTCGTAGGTACTCGCTGATCACGTCGCACAGGTTTTCTATATAATTGACCCCGCGAATGAAAAAGAAGCACGTAGTTGTTGCCGGGAAACAAGGAATTATCGGAGTTGAGAATGTGGAGGATGAGGAAGAATACAATCAGTTCCATGACGTGCCACCTTTCGGAGATCCAGAAAAGATCAAACATGTAGAAGCAACCCTCGGTAATCTGTGATGCCCGACATATGCCTTGATGTTGTAGGCAAAATAGTTCAAGGCAAATAGTGCCATGTTATGCAAATTATTTTCCAATGTGAAAGAACCTAAAATTTGTATAAAATTAGGATAAGCTTTAATTTGTATCGAGGACTTGTATGCATGATGTAAGAGAGATTATGCTTTAATTTATATCAAGGGCATAGAGTAATAATATACTTTAATTTACATTTAGGGCAATTATATGCTTTAATTTAAGATGCTTTGATATGTAATAGAAGAATATTTCCCAAACAAGGAAAAAAATTATTTCACAGGCGGTTGACCTAAGAAACCGCCTGTGGCGGTTAATGTAAGAAACCACCTGTGGAAAATCATTTCCACCGGCGGTTTATTAGGTCAACCGCCTTTGGAAAATAATTTCCACATGCGTTTTCTTACGTTAACCGCCTGTGGAAATGGTTTCTATATAAGCGCACGCGGCCCCGAAAACCCTAGCGCTTTGACGAAGTTTCGACCGCGCCGTCAGGCTGTCCGAGTGAACCATTGCCGCCCGCGCTCTCCCTTTCCGCCGCCGCTCGCGCTCTCCCTCCGTCTGCCGCCCCCGACGAGGAGGGCCACCCCACGACACCGCTGCCCCCGATGAGGTGCGGCCACCCCGACGTACTGCACATCTGAAACAAAACCAAACTAAAATGAGTGGGTATATTTTTAGAGAGGTCTCATTTCTATCAGATTCTTACGTCACCATAAATTTGAAAAAAAGGTAATCCAAAGATATGAAGTGTAGCTCCTGTAAAACCATTGAATTTTGTGAAACTTGACCTCCGAAAGAAATTATGTTATAAAAATCCGTATGGAAATATTTTCTAATCACAAGTTTCATTTCCAAAATTAAATCACAACAGCTTCTATGTAAAGGCTTCTTTGACTCTCTCCATGAAAGTATATAGGGTGCATATAAACAACATCAGTTATAGTGCTGGATACCAATAAACTGTTTGAAAGTCTGAACTCCTAGTACGGACTCCCAATTCTATACAATCAAATTATGGCTATCTGCATAATTAGGTTAATTCTACATCTTGAACGCTGAAAACATGATTTGATGTAAACTACATAGGTTCTTTTGAAGAGATTTAAAGTAATTTTGGGCTTATTAGTATGTTGAATACTGGTGTATGTCTGAAATTTGATAAATGCTAAGAAAAATCATAGCATTGAGTATGCATATGGACAGCCTAATTAGACAAAACTGAATGATAAGCTATGCTAGCACCTACATCAACCTGTAGATAACAAAACTGAATGATATGTTATGTCATGTTTACAGTCTCAGCCATGACATCCAAGGTTCATAATTAAACTTCCAACTTGATTTAGCAAATTGGTATGATATTGACTTCCTGCATCCATCTATAGCAAGTATCATTCAAGTACTTGCTACAATAATTCATTCTTTTGGAAATTATGGTGACTAATGTATTCAGCTCATAATTTCATTAGGGAGATTGGGCCTCACTTTCAACACAAAGAACAATCCAAAGAAAAGCTACTATAAGCATCATACCATAAGATCTAGAAATTTATGGGATAATAGGCACATCGGTAACTAGTTCTTTTACCCACTTAAATTGCTTCTTCAACATCTTTTAGGGTCATGGGCATCTTTTTGTCATTGCAAAACAATTCACAATGTGGAGTCAATATGAGTGCACTTTCATGTGCAATCAAAATAAAAAATGATCTTATAGAATCAGGACAATGGATAAAACAAATTCAAACAGAACTTTCATGTGCATAATCCTCGAACACCGGACCATCTGGTGTATAGACTTGAATCACCTCTTCAGAGTAAAAGTACTCCGATGTGTACACATCCCAGAAACATGCTGCATTGTACATAGGTGTGCATAACTATTTTGAGTTATCGAAACATGCTGCATTGTACATAGGTATTTTGACCTTTTGTTTTAGTTCTGTAAAAGGACATGTTTTGAGTTAGATACTGTGAATTAGTTTACGATTGTCCTTATGATCAGTGAAGAACTAATAGAAGAAATTATATGCTATACCTTGAGACGTTTAGAATCAGGGGGAAGAAATTCCATATAATCTGATTACCAAAAACCATCCAAGGTCTAAGTACCCAAGGCAATAAATCACATGAGCATTGAATTGAATCCTTGAACTTGAGCAATTTAACTATAAAATTGATGATTCTTATTCTGGTGTGTTCATAACTTGTTCCTTTACACATACATTGATTCCTTTTGTTTCCTCTAAAATAATATTATTGCATATTTCTATGTAAGAATAATCCAGTTTTCGAGTAAGTATCATAGAGCCTAAGAAACCAGAAGCAAGTAGGTTGCTCCCAATAGAGGACGCCCCGGCACAGAGGCCACTCCCAATAGAGGACGCCCCGGTACAAGATGAGGCAGATGCAAGCAGGAGGATGGAAAGGAGCCCAAACCCACACCAGCCATCCTCCAACAGCGGTGAAAGATCGGGCTCATATCACAGCCCGAGCCCTATTCCGTGCGATCGGGAGATCCGACGTCAGGAAAG
Source organism: Phragmites australis (assembly GCF_958298935.1). Lineage (NCBI taxonomy): Eukaryota > Viridiplantae > Streptophyta > Magnoliopsida > Poales > Poaceae > Phragmites > Phragmites australis. The sequence goes on along the minus strand of NC_084936.1, from coordinate 10,625,466 downwards.
TGACAACGATTATGATCCGCCGAAGAGGTATTTAGTTAAGTCAATGCATTTTATACTTCTTAAATGGAGGAATATCTTTTGTTTATTTCAACTCTCCTTTGTTTTCTCTAGAGGGTGAGAGTTCAAAGATCTTTACGTAGATCATCTGCACCACAACATTCTGCGCCACAACCCACCGCTACCTCTGTGCCTGAAACTTTGAGTCCCTCTGGGCCTACGCTGAAACAAAGAAGGGGCGAGTGTAGCAGAAACAAGTTGCCATCCGGCATTTACACAATAACATAGGTCGGTGTTGAAGGGGAGCCTGTTGCACCTCGTGAGGCTTGCGCCAAATTCCGCAACAGTTGTGGATTTCTTGTCAAGGAGTATGTCCCAATCACTATAACTGATTGGCAGTTGCTGCCGGATGAGACGAAAGAGTTCCTGTGGGAAACATTGCAGAGAACCATCCGATTCCCCTCGGGAACAGAGGAAGTAGCCAAACAGAATGCATTAAAAACTATGGGAAAGAGCTTCGGGACTGGAAGAGTGAGCTGAATAAGGAATTCGTGAAGAAAAACCTGGTACCCTTTAATAAATACAGAAATATTATGCCAAACCAATGGGCAGAGTTTGTTAGGCAGAAGATCACACCTGAGGCCATCAAACTGGGTGAATCATTCAAGCACCTTGCGAAGAAGAACAAGCACCACCATCACCTGGGCTCGTCTGGGTACGCCCCCAAAATTCCTGATTGGAGGAGGCAAGAAGAAGAGGCTGCCCGGGCTGGGAAACCCAACCATTTGGAAAATTGTGACGAGCGAAGCAGGAACTGGGTCTACGCTTGATCACAACGAACCGAGTCTGGGGACTTAGTTTTTAATAGCCCCAAGACCATGCAGGTGACCCAGAGCATCCAAGGGATTGCTAATGAAGGGTCTTCTAGAGCACGACAGGGAGAATGACCTGTTTATTAAGGCCCTGGGGAACAAGGAACACCCGGGTCGCACTCGAGGTATCGGATCAAAAGTGGGCTGGAAGCATGGGTTCCTAGACGCCACGGGCCAGTACAAGACCCGTAATAGATATAAAAAGACCCTAGAGGAACAGATACAAGAACAGGTCAAGGTCCAATTCATGAAGCTGTGGAATGAAAAGGAAAAGGAAAGGGCGGCATTAATGCTGAGAGAGCAATCAACCAGCCCAGGCTTTCGAAGCAGTGTTGGGTCCATGCATGTCGATAGCCAGAGATATCCTGTAGATGATATCACAGAGGCTACCCCTTGCATTCTACATGTTGTGGTCGGCAAGGGAGACTTCACTGTCGAGGCTGCTACTGGCCAGGCCATTCCAGGCCGTGTGTTTCACACTCAAGATATTCCGGCCAGTTACGCCAAGGTACAAGTCAACTCAGTGCAACCGGTATTCATGAAGTACAAGCTTGACATCAGCACACCTGAGGGTATCGAGATTCTCGATGAGGCTGTTGGCAACTTCATTCTGTAGCCTAGACGGGATATCATCTTCAGCCGTCAGAAGTCACAATCGCCAGCATCATGGTTGTCCCAGCGCACAGCATCTCTGCCTCAGGCACCTCCGCCCCAGAGCCAACCCTCTCCGCCTCAGGCACCTCAGCCTCAAAGCCAAGTCTCTCTTCTTCAAGCACCTTAGCCCCAGAGCCAAGCCCCTCCACCTCAGGCACCATCGCCCCCGCGCCTGGTATCTCCGCCTCATGCAAGTTCGCATCGTGCTTCACCATCTACAACTCCGGCACCTCCGCCTCCAATGTCTCCGACTCCAGCATCTCCACCTCTAGCATCTGCGCCTCCAGCACATCCATCACCTGCGCATCGGAGAGTCCCTAAAATGATTACCCCATACGAGAAGACTCTACCTGATCCGGTGAAGAGGTGGCTTCTATCCTCAAAAGAAAAGGCATCATCCGCTCAGGAATCTCCAGCGAATGGCGATCTTGCGAAAGAGACCGACAAAACATTAAGTACCCCTCAGATGGATTTCTTGCCTACACTGGATGTTCCTGAGAAATATGAGCATGGCAAGCCATTTCTGCCATCGTTTCAACTCCAAGAAGGTCCATGGGAGATGAGGAAATTCCACGAATGGTACATGAGGGCATGTCACGCGGGGTTCTCCGTAATCACTGCTTTTGTCCCCGCTAACGTTTATCTAAGCGGAGACTCCTATCTCATATTGGATTTTAAGGACATCTGTGCTTTGTTCTGCCTCGAAAAATTTGACATCAATCTCATAAGCGTGTGGTGCCTGTAAGTTCCTACAATCTACCCCTACGTTCATATATCTACCAATGTATGCTATAGAAGCTAATGACTAGTGACTTGATCTGTAGGATGCAATTTAACGATGCGGAAAAGTTGAAGAGGCCCGTCGGATTCATTAATCTGCAACGAAATTCCCAGTCCAACATGGTCGTAAACTTGAGGACTAATGACCCCCAGATTAAGGGGAAGAGTAAAAAGGATAAAGCAAGGGTCCTAAAAGACTTGACCAAATCAAAAAGGCTCAAAATGTCAGCCTACATAGGAAGGGCTATGCTAGAAATGCAGGACAAAGACTGCATCTTGGCTCCCTACAAATTTATGTAAGTGTGACATGTCATGAACCTAACATAAGTATTCAACTTAATTGATCGATCAAGAATCTAACATAAGTATTCATGTAGCAACCACTATATTTGTATAATGCTGATGCCGAAGTCGAGCAGACTCATGGTCCTTGACTCAGCCGATTTCCAACAAAAATCCTACCAAGATTTTATTGACGTTATACACAGGTAAAAGAAATCCCCATACAAAAAATTGTTATAAATCATTTATGAATTGATAATTAATTATTGGCATTTGAATAGGACCTACAAGAGGTACGTAACGAAATGTGGGATACACGATACGGCCAAGCCGGATGTGATGGCGGTCCATACACACTTTCCGGTAATAACACACTTCTAATGCTTGCATCTTGCTATTTATGATGAAGAGTCTTATTGAATTAATTAATACGTTGCGTTTTTATTTGAAGTGTCACAAGCAAGGTTTCAATAGCGTTCTTTGTGGATATTATGTTTGCGAGTTTCTTAGAGTAAATGGGAGGTACACAACGAACCCTAAGGATGTAAGTCATCATTGCGCATGCACATTCTTATTTGGTTATGTTTTTGTTGTCAGTAGTGTTTTAACTCTTTTAGTTGTGTTTTCAATCCAGGCACGGATGGTCCAAAATAAAACCGACCAATCTCTCACAGACAAAGATATTCAAAACATCCAACGTGACGCGTGCCGATTTATTATGCACGAAGTCATCCACAAGAACGACATATTCTTTGATCGCGGAGGCGAATTAGCTAGCCATCCTAGGCTTTGTGAGTGGGAGAAGAAAGAGTTTTAGCAATATAGGCTTGTGATGTTGTGAATATTATTGTACTTGTGTTAAATAATGAAATTTTTGAAATCTGTGATGCCATGTGATGCTATTGATATTTGTGATGTTATTGAAACTATGTAAAATCTGGAGGGAATAAAATATATTTTAATTATTTTTTTTGAAAGAAATACATACCATAGGCGGTTGGCTTAAGGAACCGCCTGTGGAAATCCATTTTCACAAGCAGTTGACTTAACAAACCGCCTGTGGAAATACATTTTCACAGGTAGTTCCTTATGCCAACTGCCTGTGGAATCTATTTCCACAGGCGGTCAGTTTTGCGCCTGTGAAAATCGTTCATTTCCACGGACCTTCGTTCCCAGACGGGTGCGCTAAACGCCTATGAAAAGGTGTTTCCACACGAGCCTCCTCGGCACATTAAGTAGATACATACTCCTCAACAAATAATCGGCGACCTGGGTGAGAGGATAACAAGGTCCAAATCTGCTCATCATACTCATTTTACTAATTGTGCATTCGTTGCTTCTTTTGAGCCCCATGATGTTGGACACGCTCTTTTTGATTCAAATTGGATCAATGCCATACACGAAGAACTAGAAAACTTTGAGAGAAATCAAGTTTGGATCCTTGTAGAGCCACCCTCAAATATTCACACTATAGGCATCAAATGTGTTTTTAAAAACAAATAGGGGGAGGATGGATTTGTAGTGAGAAACAAGCCTAGACTCGTGGCTCAAGGTTTCACTCAAATAGAGGGAATAGACTTTAGAGAGACTTTTGCACCAGTAGCTAGACTAGAAGCCAATAGGATCCTCCTGTCATGTGCGGCATCCCAAGGTTTCATGTTATATCAAATAGATATCAAAAGTGCTTTACTAAATGGTTTCATAGAGAAAGAGGTCTATGTTACGAAACCACCAGGTTTTGAGCACCCCAAATACCCACGTAGAATTTACAAACTTCAGAAAGCTTTGTATGGATTTAAGCCGGTATCGAAGACTTGGTATGATAGACTTAAGTTCTTCTTGCTACAGTATGGGTATATGATAGGGTCAGTTGATAAAGCTTTGTTCACCTTTAGACGTCGCAATAATTTGCTATTTGTTTAGATATACGTGCATCATATCATTTTGTTTAACTCTTCTCATGCTCTTGTAAATAAGTTTACAGAAACTACAAGTGTGTTAGCATCAACAGATAGTGCACCAACGCAACGAGTGGAGGCAGTTACATCTACAACTGCACGAAAGGTTTCCTGGGAAACCCTTACCTTACATGTCCCGATGACTGCCAAGGAGAATTTCCCTCCCAACTTTACTGGGCGGTTATTGCCGGTAAATCCGATTTATTAGGTTTACCGTAGGGTCTGGATAAAAACCTAAATCAGTTACAATATATCAGATACATTTTAATTTTAGAAGGTATAAAGATACTTAGATAGGTGCCATTGGCACGATAGAAAACCTAGTTTGAGGTTGCGCTTCAATTGCACTTAGTTTTGGGTTCAAATCTCATTGTTGTTCATTTTTTCCTAAAATTTTTGTACCGCATGTCGCTCCATTATTTCGGTGACGGGAATCCTACCGTCGGACCCATTAACACGCTTGGCCCTGCCCAGTAGTTACAGTCTAATGACGATGCACAGATCCAAATACTTTTTATACAGTACCTCATAAGTTAAGATGCATATGCAAAGTTGGGTGGTATTGTAGTGTTACATATCCTTGTAAATTGGGAAATTGGATATCTGTGTTTAGTTGAGATCGTGAGCTTGGTTAGCTTTTTTTTTATTATATTTTTGTTAGTCAAATGCTTCGCTAATTAGGGGTTAAAAGGCTTAAATAACCACTATAAATATAAAGGTATTATAAAAATCTATTAAAATGGAAGGAGTTCTTTTCAATTTTTTCATGTATTTTATGCAGGAGTATTTTAGAATGAGTATATAAGTATACTCATAGTGGTAAAGGAGTATATTCAGTTCGTATTTTATCATATTTTTTCAATGTTGCACAAGACAATTATTAATTTCGTAGAGCAATTATTATGATTACCAACACAAAGCAAGGCTAAGCATCATCTCCCCTTCCATCCGGCAAAAGAACGGGTTGAAACAGGGCTACGACTAACAAGTCAAAATTTTATAAAAACCAAAACAGGACTAAAAAGCCTAACTACATATGAAATTATGTTGCTAGAAATTTTCTAGAATTTTTCAAGGTCGTCTATGATTTTCTAGAATTTTCTAGGATTTTCTGGAATTTATTAGCATTTACTTAAATTATGAAGCCATATAAAATATTAAACATAATTAAATAACACCATAAAAACATTATTAAACATTACTAAAACTGCTTCAGTTTTCATCGTATTTATGGAATTATTTTATTCTAAAAAACATTATCTAAACAATAGGAAAAACATTAAACATAATTAACAAACATTTATTTGAATTATAAAACTATTAAACATAAATAAATATATCTATAAGACTTTATTAAACATTATTAGAAATTAATTTCCTATTTACTATTATTTTCAAGAATTATTTTTGCACGGAGAAATATTTATTGCGCAATATTTAAGTATTATGATGTCATCATAACGATTAAAACAAATAAAAGAAAATAAACACTGACTGGGCATGCTAACTGGGCTGTTTGGCTTGATAACATGGGTGACACATCAGCAACAATGCTGATGTGGACGACATGGTGGCAAGACAGAGCTGACTCGGATTATGTTGAACATGTGGCGGTTTCCTATTTGCGGTCGAAGGGGTAAGGATTGGATCTAATCGTGGCCATCGGTTTTGGATCGGATGGCTAGAAGAGATGCTGGCCAGAGAAAAGTTGACTGACAGTGGAGGAAGCTCAGGTACGGCAGCGGCGTCGCTGGAGTTCCGCTGAAATGGTGCTCCAGTGACCTAAGGTCGATGGTGTGGGTCGAAATAGCATCATAAGAGGGTGGCGATCTCACCTTGCAAGCTAGGTCCCATCACTAACGATGAACTTTAGCCCGGCAAGACTTTCGACCCGAGTTAGGACTTGTGGCATTATGGTCGTTAATCCTTGGGCGCCATCCCCCTAGCAGCGTGCAAGCAGTCAATTTTGGATCTCGTCCCATCAATCATGAGCGAGTGGGCTAAACAGACTTGGCTGCAAGAAAACAAAACGCATATCCTAATAGTTCTAGCCCCTGATTGTCTGGTCGGCATAAGAAGCTACCGACTAGGCGGTCAAGTTCTTGAAACAGAAATACTTACAATTTGGTGGGAGGTCGCGTTTGTCGGTGAAGTCCTACAACAAGCTTGGTTTCTTGGATTTGAAAACACTTACAAGTCATGTCCACGCTCGTCCGAAAGGTCCTGCAAAATTATAAAATTGGCTCGTCGTCGAGCAGCCTTATACACAGGATCGGTGTTTCGTGGGTTGTGTAATTTGCGACCGAACACCCTGGCAGACCTGAACCTATCAGGCCGAGGAACTGTAGGTCACTTTGGAGCACCCCTCCCTCCCCTGGAGGAGCCTATTACGACCTGCCCAGCCTTGGACTGAACCCAGGTTGAGGTCACCCATGACCAGTGCTCTTCCCGCGTCTAGTGGTCGTGGTGGTGCCTGAGGCCTTGTTGGGACTAGGCTGCTCCAGCCTTAGAGCACATTTGCTGAACTCTTCTCCCGAGTTTTTATCTTCGTCCCCACCCAGCCACTTGGTCAGGCCCGGATGGCTGGCCGTTTGAGGCGGCTAGTGTGCGATTCCTAACTAGCGAATCAGGTTTTGTTGTCCGGTTTTATGTGACTTGGACTACCAAGTCGCACTACTAGCACTCGCATGGACCTTAATCGTTGCTGTGGTGGTGATCCCCTTAACGGTCTCAGGTTCGATCCACTTAGTGGACTTGTCGACTGCCACGTGTAGGAAATTATAACCACCTGGGACTTTAGGGAACAGTCCCATGGTGTCGAGCCCCCAGACAGTGAAAGGTCGAGAGAGTGGTATGGTTTGTAGTGCATGGGTTGATAGGTTGGTATTTCGGTCATGGTACTGGCACGACCCGCACCGTTTCACCTGCTTGCAAGCATCCTGGAGGGCAGTATGAGGTTCAGCCTCCACGTATGCCTCCGAGAATGTTAGGGAACACTGTGCTCCCTCCATCCTGAGCAATGTATTTCAGTAAAGAGTCGTTTCTCCCTTGGCAGCAAAGGCATCCCTTTACCCAAGAGGATTTTCGCTGTCTGCTCGCGTGACCCTTTCTGTTGACACATCGTCGCCAGGGTCTGCTTGATTCCGAAGGTAGTCCAAGATCTGATCCATCCAGGTCATACCCGAACAGAGCAGGGTGACCACATGATGGCCACCCAAGGTCGACCGCACCGAGGAAAGCGTTGCCTGCAAAGGTGTTTCCTCTGGTGTTTTATTTCCCAGCGGAGCATATCTTCCATGTTGGCCTGAGACCACGGTGGGTAGTCGTGTGAATCTTTTTCCTAAAGACTCCGACTGGGGCAAGTTCGCAAGAAGAGGCTAGATGGACCAGCCCATCAGCCAAGGAAGTAGTCCTTGCGAGGGACGTGCGTGACTTCTTGGTCAATGGCGCGTCGCTCTAGCTTTCTTACTTCGGAGTGGTACGTCGCCATTGTTTGGTCCGAGCACTGGAAAACCCTTTGGTGCTAGGGTCACACCTAATAGTGAGTCCCTCATCGCTAGTAGGTGTTACCCCCTTCGCGCGGGTGCTACTCGCTAGTAGGTGTTACCCTCATACTCTGCAATGCTATTACTAATTGGAAAAACATAATTGAACCATGTACCTGACGATGCAGGATCATGTGCTCCTTCATGGTCAGTGGAAGCGTGTCTCGCTTTAGCGACCGGTACTGCGCCTGTGGCGCCTTGAAATCCTGCAAGGTAGGATAAAGATGCCCCCTTCCTGTCGATGGGTGGTCAGTACCAGGGGAGGAGAGGGTTACCTTTCTGAGGTCCTGGTCCCCAGTGGGGAGTGGTTGTTACCCATGTCAGAAGTTCAAAGTGTGGACCCCTCGTTCGTCCTTGGGTTGAACCTGCTCGAAGAAACAACACCCCCGATTAGTTCCTGTGTACTCTTTTAGCTGATCGGATCAAACCTGGCTGATGGTATCGGTTTGCGCCATAGCATTGGGTGTTGACCAGCCTGACACGGTGAGCGCTCCTCTAGGTGGGGCTACCGTTGGTGAGGCTGGTTCCCCCAGGACTTGCAGTCCACGAGCCCCTGTCGACACCTTGAATATGGATGCCTCTGCTGCTCTTCGTTGAACCTCGAGGCCTTCGGATCCTGGTCCAATGTGCTGACCCTGGAACATATCGGGTTTGTCTGGGTCATATCACATGAAGAACTCCTCACAACGACTTGAATCCTCCGAGCGGGACTTGTTGGTCGTCGGGGATTCGAACATGGATAGCCCACATGAAATTAACGGCACTTACCAGAACTCGAAACGTGCCCCCTACATGGCACGCCAAATGTTGAGAATAAATACCTGACAATGATTCCAGGGTATGCTGGACAGTGGGTGCGTGATCAGTGTTCTGGGTGTGCATATGGAATGTGTGTGTTTGTTGCTCAGGAACACTAGAGTTATCCAAGTTCAAGCCCCTCATGAGGTAACAGCCCTACATCCTTTGTATTCTTTTTCCTCCCCTCTCCCATTTTATAGAAGATATCCCCCCTTTATATTCCAAGGGGGAGAAGTCTTACATGTGGGCCCAACAAGAAGATCCATGCTTGTCCTAGAGAAACGACATAAGCAATCATTACAAGCCTGCATTTGATGTGCCTGCCTTGGGTCCCTGCGGAGGCCATCTCGTCCATCGGTCGCACCCCCGTTTGTCACACCTGAAGTGTTCAGCTTGCCCTGTGCTTTCACAGGCTTCCCATGCGCGCCTCCTGCGCTTCTTGTAACGTCTGCGCATCTGTCCTGCAATAATTAATGTCTGTGGGACGGGATAAGGTAACTCTGCGCCGACCATACCACCTCAGCCAGAGTGGACTACCTGGGGAAGGAAAATGGCAGGAGTAGCTGCATTAAATGAGGTTTGACTGGCCTAGACGAGTACCTGCCCCGCGACCATTAAGGAACCCTACGGAGGCCCTGGTCGTGGTCGCGTTAGCGTCGACTAGTCGCGCGGGGGTCATGGGTCAAAGAACGAAAGTGGGTACTACCCAAAGCTGACCATTGCGGGCCATCTCAGTGGGGGGTCCCTATATTCTTTACATTGACAACACTATTATCCTTCATGCTAGATATTATCACATAATTTGGAGAAAACATGCATGAAAAATCAAGATCACATAATTGAGCAATGGATAACAAATTGAAATATTAGGGATTCAACTAGTAAAACATTTGAGATAGCAATTTTACCTAACCCTTTTACCATTGCTTTGCTATTGTCTCCAAAAGTGATTTTGTCACATTCAGATTCATCATTGCTCATAAAAGTGAACATCCTTTGATTTTCGGCCATGTGTTGAGTGCATCCACTATCTAGCACCCAATGTCTCCCACTGGACATGTAGTTTACCTACAAAATAAAGTTAAACTCTTTTAGGTACCTAAACTTGTTTGGGTCCTTAGATGTCAATCACAAAGGTTTTAGGCACCCAAATAGAATTCTATTTAGCACCGATTATAGGAGTGCCAACAAATCTAGCTTTAACACTACCATTAGAGTATCTCTTAAGAACATAGCATGATGCATATGAATTATCTTTGACATTTTTGCAATCCTTCTCAACATGCCCTGTTTTCTTGCAAAAATAGTTTTGTGATGAATGAATGCCTTCTTACCCTTTTTGGGAACATACCCAAGGCCTTCATTCTCGATGGAGAACCTTTGACTATCCAAAACTTTGCTAATTTTAGACTCTCCAACATAACATCTTGCAAGATTATTTGTTAGTTTTTCAACGTTTTCTTTCAACATGATATTTTCATCAATAATCAAAACATCATTGCAAGATGTGAGTCTAGGCAAAGTAAACACATCATCATGCAAGGTAGATGAACTCGTATTAGGTAAAGTAGATGCATCATCAAGAATATTGCAAGATATGCTCATATCTACTTTTGTTTTGTTGGTTTCATGAGCAATAAGAGAGTCATGAGCTTCCTTAAACATCTCATGAGTTTATTTTAGACCCTCACGAGCTGTCTTTAGCTCCTCATAGGAATCTTGAAGAGGAGTGTGTATTTTCTTCAATTCCTTAAACTTTCCTCTTTCCTTGCTCATGATGTAATCAAAACTATTTATTAGCTCAATTAGATCATCATATGAATATTCATCTTCATCATTTAATACTTAGAGTCACCCTTTGGCATAAGACAATTAGGAGTGAAGAAGAGTGAAGGTTCTTCCTTGATGGCTACACCGGAATACCCTTTTGAGATGGCTTCTCATCATCGGAGTCGGAGCTTGAGCTTGCATCTGAATCCCACTCAACATAGCATGCTTGACCATCTTTCTTCTTCTTGTAGTATTTCTTCAATACCTTCTTGCCATCACTCTCCTTCTTCTTCTTGAAATATTTTTCTTCTTTGTTCTTGCAATTTGTGGCCATGTGTCCCTTCTTACCATATTCAAAGCATCTTCTTTCTTTGAAGGGATTCCCTTTAGAAGATTGTCCCCTCTTTCTACATCCACCTTGATATCTCTTTTTCTTCATAAATTTCTTGAATCTTCTCACAAAGAGAGCCACTTCCTCATTCATCTTCTTCATCTTCATCATCACTCTCAGCATGATCATCTTTGTCTCTTGATGATTGAGCCTTGAATGCAATATTCTTTTTCTTGGCATCGGTAGCATCATTATGAAGATCTTCTTATGACTTCTTGAAAATGTAATGAGTGAGAATTTCACTCAAGATTTGCATTGGAGTTGTATCCTTCAAATTTGAACTAGAAGTAAAGTCAAAATCATGTCATATTTGTTAGGCGAAGCTCTAAAAAATTTATGAGAAAAATCAACATCGGAAACATCCATGCTAAGCCCCTTGAGCTCATTTATTATGTTGTTTAAATGATTGAACATTTCTTCAATGCTTTCGTTTTGCAACATAGTAAACTTCTCAAGTTGCCCTTTATAAACAAAAAGTTTTGCATCCTTGACCTTGGTTGTACCCTCATAAATCTCTTTGAGCCTTTCCCAAATTTTATGAGCGATCTCAAGTTTACAAATGCGATTAAACTCATTAAGATCTAAAGCACCATAAAAAACATTCATAGCTTGAGCATTTGCAAGAGTATTCTCCCAATCTACATCGGTAAGATTAATGGGATCAATAATTGCATAATCCTTATCCACTATATCCCATAACTTACCGCCCATAGCCTTAAGATAAACGGTCATTCTAGCCTTCCAATAGGTATAGTTTGACCCCTCAAAAAACGGAGGCTTCCCCACATTGACATGAGCATACTAGCCATATTCCTACTCCGGGATGGATAAATCCTAAAAAAAAGAGTCCTAGACTCTGATACCACTGTAGGATTTAGCATACCGACTAGAAGGGGTGAATAGGTGGTTTTTAAACTAATTGCTAAGTAATCAACGAAACTTGCAGAAACAAACTAAAGATCACAAGAGCAATATAAAAACAACTAAGAGCTATGTCAAGGTTTGCAATCCAAGGGTGACATGCAACAATTTATATTCTAGGAAGATAAAGTGCATAAAGTAAATTGCATGAAAGTAAATTGCTTAACGGATGACATAAGAAATTTATCCCGTTGTATCGGTGATTTACTGATCACTCCTAGTCCACGTTAAGGTGAGTTCAAGTTTCAAACCACTTCTCTAACAAGTATCCAATTCTCACAAGAGAAAGGGCTCACACCGAGCAGCTTGATCTTAAGCCAGAATAGAATAAGTGTTGGTAATATGCCCTAGAGGCGATCGAGTTTGCGGATTGGATCTGCTAATGGGCTTTAATGTTGATTAAAGGACCATTAGGGTTTAGAGTCATAATGGGCTTTAATGTTGATTAAAGGCCCATTAGCGTGCTCTATATAAGAATAGGCAGGGGCCAAGGCGCATTGAGTTTTTCAGAAACCCTCGCCGCCTCCTATTCCCGAACTCCCTTCGAAACCCTAGCCGGGCGCGCGGTGCTAGCACACCGGCGCACGGCGATTCCATCCTTGTACGTGTGGATACCGTAGAGGCGCTGCTACTATTGCGGTGCTGATCTGCTCGGGAGTACTCAGGACGTACCTGCGAGTACTCGGAAGGTGCTCGGGACGTGCTCGGGACGAGGTTGACGATCGACTACTTGACGCGCACGACGTTGGATTGGTCTGCTCCAACTCTTCTTCCGCTGCACTGCTCGTCAAGTGGTAACGATTCATGATCCCCTACTCATATGGCTTCCTGGTTGAATGCGGTAGAGAAAATTTATTTTGTGCTAGCGTAGCCTACCCGCAACCCTTCAGTGGTATCAGAGCCATCCTGCGTAGTTTTCGATCTGGATCAGTCACATATAGAAGATATGTGATAGAAGTAGATTAGATCTATTGTTTTTGATCAGTTCATATGATGGATTGATCAATGCACGGTTGGTTTGGTGAATTAGAGATCGGATGAGATGCCAGTCGATGAAACCACATAGCCAAAAAGATTAGCTCGATCTCCCACCTGTTTTTGCGTGCGACTTGCCCCTACCGGCTGGAATCACCATCGGGGCTAACTGCATGCATCGCGACATGGTCGGGAGAACAGCAGATCGAGGTCATGTGTGCTGTCATCGTTTCTGGAAAAACCTCACGCGATGATCAATGGGATTGATCTAATGGAAATTGAGGCATTATGAATGACTCGGAATTGGCTCGATACGATCGATCCGATGAGATTTTCATAGCGATTTCATAGATGCGATCTATGTATTTCCGATATTGTTGTAATAACATGATCCCATCATGACATTAGAATTCGATTCTACGCTTAACTCGTTTTTGCAGAGAATGTTGTGACTGGTATGGCCTTGTGATATGTAATGCATGTGTGTAATTTTTCATGGCCTGCGTGTCATGGTTAATTGCAGCCCAAGGCTGTCATGTTATTGTATAACGACCTGCGTGTTGACTTGTGATGCTTCTTCTCATGTAATTTATCTAGTGCTATTAGGTGTAATAGACTAGAACAAGATCATGGAGATTTGAAGCATGATGACCCGGAGGACAGGAACCGTGGCGATGAAGATCACCATGTGAAGGGGCCATACTATGTCACAGTTAATGTGATTGCCTGTGATGTTTTTATGTTCCTGTCATACTATTCTTTCATGTTTTATATGTGGTGGATATGATTTTCATGATAGAGTAGTTTCCCTCAGAAAAATCAAGAGTAATTGATGCCCTTCCAATAGCTGCACCTACAAAGGTTTTGATCATTGTGTGGTAGGTCTGCCAAAGCAGGGTGCCATCATTTATCTTAACCAGTTAGAGTGGATGTCGGACATCCACACGCATAGTATTGGTTTACTTGATAAAGCTATCAAAACGGTTTTGGGCTGTGGGGCATGGTGTTGGGCGCCGGGGCATTCGATGCCACCCAGCAAACAAGAGTCACGTAGGGATGTGATTAGCAAGGTGTTGCTTACCTATGTCACTAAGTTTCTAGCAGTGATGCCAAAGCTCACTAGAACTTAGTTGAATATGGATCTTGATCCTCTATATGTTGTTAGAGGGAAAACACATATAGTGGAGTATCTTTTGTTAAATTGTTTAATAGAAGATTCACATAGGCGTAGTGCTGAACCTGCATTTTCTATTGTAGATTACGGCACCGGCCGCTAGTAACACTTCCGGTTTTAATTTGCGATCGATTCTTGAAAAAGAGAAGCTTTCTGGAACAAACTTTATTGATTGGTATAGAAATCTAAGAATTGTTCTCAAACAAGAGAAAAAGGAATATGTTCTAGAGGTCCCCTATCCTGATGAACCAGCTGATAATGCTCCTGCCACGGATCGGAGGGCTTATGAGAAGCACACCAACGATTCACTGGATGTTAGTTGCCTCATGCTTGCCTATATGTCCTCTGAGCTTCAGAAGCAATATGAGAAGAGGGATGCCCATGATATGATTGTGGGACTCCGAGGCATGTTTGAGAACCAAGCTCGGGCCGAGAGGTACAACACCTCAAAGTCCTTGTTTGCGTGTAGGTTAACAGAAGGCAGTCCAGTCAGTCCTCATGTGATCAAAATGATTGGTTACATTGAGAGCCTGGAAAAACTTGGTTTTCCCCTTAGCCCTGAGTTGGCTACGGATGTAATTCTCCAGTCGCTCCCTGCGAGCTTCGAGCCGTTCATTTTGAACTTTCATATGAACAGCATGGAGAAAATCATGGCTGAATTGCATGGGATGCTAAAAACTGCTGAGGAAAGCATTAAGAAGAGCTCTAGTCATGTGATGATGGTTCAAAAGGATAGCAAGAAGAGAAAGCGCAAGGGTAAGGCTAAAACTTCGGATGAGATCTCGAGTTCTAAGCCTAAACCTGTTGGAAAGCCCAAGGCTAGCCCTGCCGCTTCTGACACTTGCCACCACTGCCATAAGACTGGTCATTGGCGGAGGAACTGCAAATTGTACTTGGAATAACTCAAAAAGAAGAAGGGAAGTAAGACTTCCTCTTCAGGTATAAATGTTATTGAAATTAATCTTGCTACTCGTCCTGATGATTCATGGGTATTTGATACCGGATCAATGATTCATACTTGCAAATCGTTGCAGGGACTGAAAAGGACTAGGAAGTGTGCAAGAGGCGAATTGGATGCTCGCGTCGGTAATGGTGCAAAAGTTGCTGCGTTGGCCGTTGGCGTTTACTCCTTATCGCTACCCTCAGGATTAGTTTTGGAATTAAATAATTGTTATTATATTCCTGCCTTGGGCAAAAACATTATCTCTTCTTCATGTTTGGAAGAAGATGGTTATGAATTCATAATAAAGAACAAGTGTTGTTCGATATTTTTGAATGGTATGCTCTATGGTAATTGTCCATTAGTAAATGGATTATATATATTGGATCTTGAGGATATAACTATCTATAACATTGATACAAAGAAGCCTCGGCTTAATGATTTGAATCCCACTTTTGTTTGGCATTGTCGATTAGGTCATATAAATGAGAAGCGTATGCAGAAGCTCCATAAAGATGGTCTTCTATATTCATTTGATTTCGAATCATTTGATACATGCGAGTCTTGTTTACTTGGCAAGATGACTAAGACGCCTTTCACTGGTCGAAGTGAGAGGACAAATGAATTATTGGCCCTAGTACATACAGATGTATGTGGACCGATGAGTTCTACAGCTAGAGGTGGTTTTCAGTATTTCATTACTTTCACCGATGACTTTAGTAGATATGGTTACATCTACCTAATGAGGCACAAGTCTGAATCCTTTGAAAAGTTCAAGGAGTTCCAGAATGAAGTACAAAATCATATAGGCAAGACAATTAAATTTCTGCGATCAGATCGTGGAGGTGAATATTTGAGCCATGAATTTGGTGATCATCTAAGGCAATGTGGAATCGTTCCACAATTGACTCCACCGGGTACACCACAATGGAATGGGGTGTCCGAGCGGAGGAACCGAACTTTGTTAGACATGGTCTGGTCGATGATGAGCCAATCTGATCTTCCATTGTCCTTCTGGGGATACGCTCTAGAAACTGCTGCTTTCACGTTAAACAGGGTTCCATCTAAGGCTGTAGAGAGGACACCATATGAGATATGGACCGGGAAGCGTCCCGGATTGTCTTTCCTTAAGATATGGGGTTGTGAGGCTTATGTAAAACGTTTGTCGTCTGATAAGCTCACTCCCAAATCTGATAAATGCTTCTTTGTGGGGTATCCTAGGGAAACCAAATGATATTATTTCTATAACCGGGAAGAAGGCAAAGTGTTTGTCGCCCGGAATGGTGTCTTTCTTGAGAAAGAGTTTCTCGCGAAGAGAGTTAGTGGGAGCACGGTGCAACTCGAAGAAATTCGGGAACCACTTGAAAGTGTTTCAGCTCCTATTGAACCACAACTCGGTATGCAAGATGTTGCA
This sequence comes from Phragmites australis, assembly GCF_958298935.1. Lineage (NCBI taxonomy): Eukaryota > Viridiplantae > Streptophyta > Magnoliopsida > Poales > Poaceae > Phragmites > Phragmites australis. The sequence continues at coordinate 10,608,995 of NC_084936.1, read as the reverse complement.
GAACCTGTTGTCGAGACACCAGCCCCACGTCGGTCGGAAAGGTTAAGTCGTGCACCCGAGCGGTTTATGTTCCTAACCACGGGGCAGCGCGACATATTATTGTTGGACAATGATGAACCTAAGACTTACTCGGAAGCAATGGTGGGACCAGACTCCGAAAAATGGCTTGGAGCCATGAGATCCGAGTTAGAATCCATGCGAGAAAACCAAGTTTGGAACTTGGTCGATCCACCTGATGGTGTGAAAACTATCGAGTGTAAATGGGTTTTTAAGAAAAAGATAGACGTTGATGGAAATGTTCACATCTATAAGGCACGATTGGTGGCGAAAGGTTTCAGGCAAATTCAAGGTGTTGATTATGATGAAACGTTTTCGCCCGTCGCAATGCTAAAGTCTATTCGGATTCTCCTAGCAATTGCTGCATATTTCGACTACGAGATATGGCAAATGGATGTCAAAACGGCTTTCCTTAATAGAAACCTAAATGAGGATGTGTACATGACACAGCCTGAAGGTTTTGTCAATCCGAAAAATGCTGGGAAGATTTGCAAGCTGCAAAAGTCCATCTATGGACTAAAGCAAGCTTCTCGGAGTTGGAATCTTCGTTTTGATGAAGTGATCAAAGGGTTTGGTTTCATCAAGAATGAAGAAGAGCCTTGTGTTTACAAAAGGACTAGTGGGAGCGCACTTGTGTTTCTGTTCTTATATGTGGATGACATATTATTGATCGGAAATAATATTCCAATGCTCGATGCTGTCAAATCTTCATTGCAAAAGAGTTTTTCAATGAAAGATTTAGGAGAGGCAGCATACATATTGGGCATAAAGATCTATAGAGATAGGTCGAAAAGACTAATCGGATTAAGCCAGAGCACGTACATTGACAAGGTATTGAATCGGTTCAATATGCAGGATTCCAAGAAAGGTTTCTTGCCAATGTCACATGGCATCACTCTCAGCAAGAATCAATGTCCTAAGACATCTGATGAGCTCGAGAGGATGAGTGCGATCCCGTATGCTTCTGCTATCGGGTCCATCATGTATGCTATGTTTTGTACACGCCCAGATGTCTCCTATGCTCTAAGTGTTACGAGCAGATATCAATCGAACCCAGGTGAATGTCACTGGGCTATAGTAAAGAGTATCCTCAAGTACATGAGAAGAACTAAGGATATGTTCCTAGTCTATGGAGGTGAGGAGGAGCTCGTTGTAAATGATTACACCGATGCTAGCTTCCAAACCGACAAGGACAACTCGAGATCGCAGTCTGGTTTTGTGTTTTGCCTTAATGGAGGTGCGGTGAGTTGGAAGAGTTCCAAGCAAGAAACGGTTGCTGATTCCACGACGGAGGCCGAGTATATCGCAGCTTCGGAAGCTGCAAAAGAGGCTGTTTGGATCAGAAAATTTGTTTCTGAGTTGGGTGTGGTCACTAGTGCGTCCAGTCCAATGGACCTCTATTGTGACAATAGTGGTGCCATTGCACAAGCCAAGGAGCCTAGGTCGCACCAGAAGTCCAAGCACATACTTCGGCGCTATCACCTCATTCGAGAGATTATTGATAGAGGTGATGTAAAAATATGCAAGGTGCACACGGATTCGAATATTGCTGATCCGTTGACGAAGCCTCTCTCACAGCCCAAGCATGAGGCACACTTGAGCTCTATGGGTATTAGATACTTGCGGGATAGACTCTAGTGCATGTGAGAGAATGTGTTCTGTCTATGCTAATGTACTTTTGGATAATTGTTATCTGGTTCCATGAATAATTATCAATTACATTGATCAGCAAGTATGTGACTTGTTTGTGAAACTCTTTGTTTTTATGATGTTATTCTAAATAGTCCCTAATCTCATATCATTGTGTGGGACAATAATGATTTATAGATTAGCACATTTGACTGAATGATGATCATGTTTCACGGATCATAGATATGGAGATATCAAATCAGTAATGTGGACACATGTTAGAGAACATGATGTAGGATAGACCCACCCTGAGATACTGCTGGGATTGTTATTTTTAATGTGCCATCAGTTGTTATCTCAAATGGTGTACCTACAGAATCCTTTGACCTGAGATCATCATTGATTCCAGAATGTGTAGTAACACACTTAGGAGCTTCCAAACGCTATTCCGTAACTGGGTAGTTATAAAGGTTGCTTTCGGGTATGTTATGAAACATGTCGTGGGATGTGAGTGATCAAGATGGAATTTACCCCTCCTAAATAACGGGAGAGATATCTCTGGGCCCCTCGAGGTAGTTGGATTGGAAAGTGCATGGCCATGCCAATGTGATTAAAGAGTTAATCATGGTGAATCCACTACTTGATCGAGTGAATGGTCGAGCTATCACAAGGGTGGCACGAATCTCGCCTTGAGCTTGACTGGTATCGTGTGGTAAAGGGATTGGTGCATGAGTATATCAAGGTTCAGCCGATATGATCTTTGTGTGCATTCGGGAGTCAATATGTCCTGCTAGGTACCGCTATTGACTTGCAATTCGGAAAAGGGTTTCCGGATAGCGGCCGTTTACACATGAACCTAACGGGTCACACACTTAAGGGGATGGAATATAAAACTTGTGCTGACTCTAGTGCAAGTGGGAGATTGTTGGTAATATGCCCTAGAGGCGATCGAGTTTGCGGATTGGATCTGCTAATGGGCTTTAATGTTGATTAAAGGACCATTAGGGTTTAGAGTCATAATGCGCTTTAATGTTGATTAAAGGCCCATTAGCGTGCTCTATATAAGAATAGGCAGGGGCCAAGGCGCATTGAGTTTTTTCAGAAACCCTGGCCGCCTCCTATTCCCGAACTCCCTTCGAAACCCTAGCCGGGCGTGCGGTGCTAGCACACCGGCGCACGGCGATTCCATCCTTGTACGTGTGGATACCGTAGAGGCGCTGCTACTATTGCGGTGCTGATCTGCTCGGGAGTACTCGGGACGTACCTACGAGTACTCGGAAGGTGCTCGGGACGTGCTCGGGACGAGGTTGACGATCGACTACTTGACGCGCACGACGTTGGATTGGTCTGCTCCAACTCTTCTTCCGCTGCACTGCTCGTCAAGTGGTAACGATTCATGATCCCCTACTCGCATGGCTTCCTAGTTATGGTGTACCTACAGAATCCTTTGACCTGAGATCATCATTGATTCCAGAATGTGTAGTAACACACTTAGGAGCTTCCAAACGCTATTCCGTAACTGGGTAGTTATAAAGGTTGCTTTCGGGTATGTTATGAAACATGTCGTGGGATGTGAGTGATCAAGATGGAATTTACCCCTCCTAAATAACGAGAGAGATATCTCTGGGCCCCTCGAGGTAGTTGGATTGGAAAGTGCATGGCCATGCCAATGTGATTAAAGAGTTAATCATGGTGAATCCACTACTTGATCGAGTGAATGGTCGAGCTATCACAAGGGTGGTACGAATCTCGCCTTGAGCTTGACTGGTATCGTGTGGTAAAGGGATTGGTGCATGAGTATATCAAGGTTCAGCCGATATGATCTTTGTGTGCATTCGGGAGTCAATATGTCCTGCTAGGTACCGCTATTGACTTGCAATTCGGAAAAGGGTTTCCGGATAGCGGCCGTTTACACATGAACCTAACGGGTCACACACTTAAGGGGATGGAATATAAAACTTGTGCTGACTCTAGTGCAAGTGGGAGATTGTTGGTAATATGCCCTAGAGGCGATCGAGTTTGCGGATTGGATCTGCTAATGGGCTTTAATGTTGACTAAAGGACCATTAGGGTTTAGAGTCATAATGGGCTTTAATGTTGATTAAAGGCCCATTAGCGTGCTCTATATAAGAATAGGCAGGGGCCAAGCCGCATTGAGTTTTTCATAAACCCTGGCCGCCTCCTATTCCCGAACTCCCTTCGAAACCCTAGCCGGGCGCGCGGTGCTAGCACACCGGCGCACGACGATTCCATCCTTGTACGTGTGGATACCGTAGAGGCGCTGCTACTATTGCGGTGCTGATCTGCTCAGGAGTACTCGGGACGTACCTGCGAGTACTCGGAAGGTGCTCGGGACGTGCTCGGGACGAGGTTGACGATCGACTACTTGACGCGCACGACGTTGGATTGGTCTGCTCCAACTCTTCTTCCGCTGCACTGCTCGTCAAGTGGTAACGATTCATGATCCCCTACTCGCATGGCTTCCTGGTTATGGTGTACCTACAGAATCCTTTGACCTGAGATCATCATTGATTCCAGAATGTGTAGTAACACACTTAGGAGCTTCCAAACGCTATTCCGTAACTGGGTAGTTATAAAGGTTGCTTTCGGGTATGTTATGAAACATGTCGTGGGATGTGAGTGATCAAGATGAAATTTACCCCTCCTAAATAACGGGAGAGATATCTCTGGGCCCCTCGAGGTAGTTGGATTGGAAAGTGCATGGCCATGCCAATGTGATTAAAGAGTTAATCATGGTGAATCCACTACTTGATCGAGTGAATGGTCGAGCTATCACAAGGGTGGCACGAATCTCGCCTTGAGCTTGACTGGTATCGTGTGGTAAAGGGATTGGTGCATGAGTATATCAAGGTTCAGCCGATATGATCTTTGTGTGCATTCGGGAGTCAATATGTCCTGCTAGGTACCGCTATTGACTTGCAATTCGGAAAAGGGTTTCCGGATAGCGGCCGTTTACACATGAACCTAACGGGTCACACACTTAAGAGGATGGAATATAAAACTTGTGCTGACTCTAGTGCAAGTGGGAGATTGTTGGTAATATACCCTAGAGGCGATCGAGTTTGCGGATTGGATCTGCTAATGGGCTTTAATGTTGATTAAAGGACCATTAGGGTTTAGAGTCATAATGGGATTTAATGTTGATTAAAGGCCCATTAGCGTGCTCTATATAAGAATAGGCAGGGGCCAAGGCGCATTGAGTTTTTCAGAAACCCTGGCCGCCTCCTATTCCCGAACTCCCTTCGAAACCCTAGCCGAGCGCGCGGTGCTAGCACACCGGCGCACGACGATTCCATCCTTGTACGTGTGGATACCGTAGAGGCGCTGCTACTATTGCGGTGCTGATCTGCTCAGGAGTACTCGGGACGTACCTGCGAGTACTCGGAAGGTGCTCGGGACGTGCTCGGGACGAGGTTGACGATCGACTACTTGACGCGCACGACGTTGGATTGGTCTGCTCCAACTCTTCTTCCGCTGCACTGCTCGTCAAGTGGTAACGATTCATGATCCCCTACTCGCATGGCTTCCTGGTTGAATGCGGTAGAGAAAATTTATTTTGTGCTAGCGTAGCCTACCCGCAACCCTTCAATAAGAACTACTCAATTTCTCAATTCCACTAGTGTCGCACTTTACCACTCTGGCAAGGCGTGCTTAAGCCTCTCACAATCACAGTCATGGCTCCTTCACAATCTTCTTTGAAGGGCTCAACAACGCGACAACCTCCAAGCCATCTAGGAGGCAGCAACCTCCAAGAGTAACAAGTTGATGAAGCTTGCTTGAAGGATCACTTGTGCCTCAATGCTCAAACTCTTAAAAATTATGCACCAGATGTTCTCACACTCTCAAACATGCTATCACTAAGCCAAGAGAGGGAGAGGATGAAGGTAAGAGCTCAACGGGTTGTAATGAAATGCTAGCTTGTGTTCCTTGAACTAGCCAAGCACTTATTTATATCCCACACTCAAGAATGTGGTCGTTGCTGTTGAAAAGACAGCTCTGCAACTCTGGCGGCCTGACTGTAGGTCACCTGGCAATCGGACTACCCCCTTTACAACGACTATAGAAAGTGTCCTGATGACCCTGACACACGGCTAGCGGTCAAACCGCGACCCCTCTCAATCAAACCGTGAGCAGGGAACAGAGTGCCAAAACTCTCTATTCCTAGGGCGCTCAAACCGCCCAAGCCGACGATCAGACCGCTAGCCAGACCAGAGGGTCTAAATCCCTCTGTTCGTTTTGCGGTCAGACAGGCAAAACCTTCAGTCAGATCAGGACTGGGTTCTACTCAGCATCGAGGAGGTTTTATACAGCGATCAGACCAGCTTCTTCGGTGGTAAGACTGGGACTGGGTTCTACTCAGAGGAGATTTTATACAGCGATCAGACCAGCTTCTCCGGCGATCAGACCGCCAGAACTCAGAAACATCCCAAAGATGAGAATTTCCTTAATTTCTCTCAAACTAAATATTTCACTTTATATGAAATACAAGTTTGAGCAATTGTGGCACTATAGATACCTCAATAGATGCACATCAACCCCTCTTTATTGTACAACACTTATTCTATCAATCCGGTCAATTTTTCTTCTCTAATCTCCTTTTGACCGGCGAAAGAAAATACCCCACAATTATACCTTTGCCTTGACTAGCCATTCTTCATATTTTTCACTCATGCATTTTTTTAGCTCCGCAACATCTTTATGACTAACCTTTTCATAACTTATTGAAACATTTTAGTTCACAAAAGATATTATCATTAATTACCGAAACACAAATTAGGGGTCTAGATGCTTTAATGCCACGACTTCTACTTCCCCAATCCCTCTTGTAGGAGCTGGGATCTCAGTGGTCTTGGCCACCTGTCCTCCCCTCGGTGGTCTTCTCCAGGCTTGGAGAAGTTATCCTCTAGGGCTCAGGATCTTGGGGACTCGGGAATAGGCTCCAACGTTTGAGGCTCCCATGCTCGTGTACGAATTCATGCAGAATAGGAGCCTGCATCATCTGCTTCATAGGAGGCCTATAGGGGTGGAAATGGATGGCTGTGTATCCGAATTATCCGATATCCGTATCCATTAAAACACGAATATGGATATCCGTATCCGTATTCGTTTTTGAAATGGATACATCCGAATTCGTTTTCGAGATTTAGATTCAAATGTGGATATCCGAATTCGAGATATATCCCATTCGTATCCGTATCCGCCAACCAGGGAACCAAATTTTGCTAAAGTTTTAGAAATGTTAGAGGTAAGCGAAATTCCGGCCCAATCAAATTGGAATAAATTTCAGTCATATTTGATCAAATTTCAGTCAAATTTGATCAAATTCTAGTCAAATTTTATCAAATTCCAGTTAAATTTGGCCAAAAGTTTAAATTTTCGACATGAATTTCGAACCAAATTTCTAAAATTCTATCCCAATCAAATTAGAACAAATTTTAGTCAAGTTTTACCAAATTTTATTCAAATTTTATCAAAAATTTAAATTCCAGACATGAATTTTGAAGATTAAGTAGATATCCGAATACGAATTCGAATTCGGAGTATCTATTTTGTATTCGCATCCGAGAGTATCCGGATCCATATTCATATTCGGATTAAAATATGATAAATCGTATTATCCGAATTTAATTTCATGCGTATTCAATCCGTTTTCACTCCTAGATGCCTAGGTGCCGCGTGACGCTCGCGACCCGGCTGAGGATCGCAACGGAGTCCGCGGAAGCGCTGGCACACCTGCACTCACCGCCTCATCCGGTACTCCACGACGATGTGAAGCCGGAAAATATCCTACTCGCCGACAGCTGGATCGCCAAGGTCTCCGACTTTGGCTGCTCAACGATCGAGGACAACGTTCAGGTCGTGCCCAAGGTCACTCTGGCTTATCTGGACCCAGAGTTTCTGCATGATTTCCAGATCACCGACAAGAGCGATGTTTACAGGTTACAGTTTCGGCGTCGTGCTTTTAACCGGTAAGAAGCCACGGTGTAAAGAAGGGAATAATCTGACGTTGATGTTTCAGGAGTCTATGGGGCGAGGCTACCTTGATGAGCTTTTGGACACAGAAATTGTTGAAAACAGCAGCATGGTGGCGATCCAGCAAGTTGCGGAGCTAGGGAGCCGATGCCTAGCTGTTCCGGGCACAATAATGCCGCCCATGGAGTGGGTGACGAAGGAGCTCCGGCGACTGCAAGACCAAGTGCCGGAACGCTCACAGCTGCAACAGGAGCTCGAGGATTTTGGCCCGACGGAGATGGCAATGTCGTCTGGCTATCCTACTGCTCGAATTTATATATACAAATATATATTTTTTCAAATATTTCAAACTTATATATCCGTTTAAAAAATAATAAGATCTATCCTATCATTGTCTGTTGAACGGACGAGAACAAGAATCCCAGTTACCAATGTATTTAATAACCAAAGAGAAGCAGGTCTCACCCGCTAGCGTGTTCATGGTTGCGACGCTACACAGTCCAGCTAAAAGGCCTCGCTCGTTTAGCGAACAATACTTTTTCAGTATTTAGGTTGGCGCGGCCGGCTGTGCATGACATTAGCGCCCCATTTTACTCCCACTCAACCGAGAGAAGAGGAGAGGCGAGGGGAGGGGAGGGAGATTTGTGTGGCAAAACCCTGCTAAAAAAAAGAGGTAAATTTTTTTCTGTTTTTTTAACATACCCGGTAGGATAGCAACTAGTGCTAGGTTTTAATATATATGTTAGATGTTAGATCTATATTTCGTTTTACAAAACTGGTACAATAGTCACCAAAAGTATGATAAAATGTATATCTAGTTTTAGAATTAGGGTTAGATATAGTTCAACAATTAGATCATGTTTATACGTATATTTTAATAATTAGATTTAGTATTTAGACATACGTTAGGTATTAAATGTAGAATTTAGATATAGTGTAGCATAACTGATATGATAGATGTAGGATTTAGATGTGTTTGATGTAGCGAACCGGGAATATGTTGTTGCACTATAGATTACATATTGGGCTACACTTGTAATGAATTTTGCAGTGTAGATATAGTTTAACATGATTCTTTTTGTTATGTCACAATAATGTCATAGTTTTTTTTTGTTGATGGTTGCCAAGTATGTCAGATATGTGATAGTTTAGGATTTTTTACAAGGACAGTGAAAACTTATATGGTCCGGAAGGGGTAGTACTATCCATATTTAAATTAATGAATAAGTGTGTACCCAGACCAATGCACAAAAGTGTCGGACACTTGTATGCTTAGTTGATGTGTGGTTTCAAAATCGACCTCGAGTTTTAAGAGATGATCATTAGTATTGTGGGCAACCGTTTCAGAGAAGGTGTGTACAGAGAGGTGTTCCCTCTGGGAAGATGAATTGTGGAAGATATACGTGCATGATGTTGTGCACAGAGGTTGACCTCCTGTATTGCTTGTGCAATGAAAAAAATAAGGAGGCAGTTGGGGAGATATAGGGTGGAGGGCAAGCGGAGGTGGAGGGTGATGAGGAAGAGTATGATGAAGATATCGATCCGGATGGTGCACATTTATCGGATTATCCGACTAAACCAACCGGTGAGGCAGATAAGGGGGAACGAATCCCTTCTCTAATTGAACAGATGGAGCAAGATGATCTGCATGCTGATGAAACTCTTGAGTATGATAACTCGGATGATGAGGACGATGCTCCGGTTCCCTTGGATTGGAACAATCCAAACTTTAACAACTTTGTGGTGAATGAGAGAAATCAAGTGGCCTAGGAGTATACGCAGAATGAGGTGACCCAATGTGCTAGGTATCCTACCAATTAGGCCATGAAGGATGATACGACTTAATAGGCAACCTCGCTTCGATGGCTGTTTCATGTTGTCAAGTCAAGAAGGAATATGATGTGAAGTGTGTGAATGAGGGTTGCGCGTGATGGGTGCATGGATTCAAAGGGAAGTGGATTGACTATTGGGAGGTATAAATTGTGGTTGAACACATTTACATAATGGACAAACTTGAGCGTAGCCACAGGAACATCACCTCATGCTTTGTCACCAATGTGATGTACGCCCAGATTGTGGACAACCTAAACTACAAACCAAGGTCCATAATCAGGCAAATTGAGGAGGAGTACAAGTACACTATCAGCTACAGCAAGGCATGGAGGGTGAAGAGGAAGGCAATTGAGATGAGGTTAGGGACCTACGAAGCGTCGTATAAGAATTTACCACATTTGTTGCAGATTATTGCTCGAAGGAACCCGGGGACGTATTACGACATTGATAAGTACCCATTGCTATCCAAACCTAGCAAGTACGTCCTGAAGCGATGTTTCTTCACAATAGGGGCATGTATCCAAGCTTTCAAGCATTGTCGGCCTATCATGTGCATTGATGGCAAATTTCCTTACCAACAAGTTCACGGGACAGTTCCTGATTGCTATTGGGATTGACAGGAATAATCAAGTTCTACCGTTGGCATTTGCATTTGTGGAGTGAGAACAACACTAGTTGGTATTAGTTTCTGTACCATGTGAGGATGATAATTGTCGGTGCTCGACCGAACGTGTGCATTATACATCAGTGGCATGCTGGGATACTCAAGGCAATTCTGGATCTGCAAAATAGAATGGACGATGGCTTGATTGGATCTGTGTGGCCAGACCTGCAAAGTAGGTGGTGCAAGAGCCATTTGGGTGCAAACTTCTTCTGCCAATTCAAGAACAAGAACTTCATAAACATGTTCAAGAGGTTGTGCAGTTAGAACCAGCCGCAAAAGTTTGATGATCTTTGGAAGATACTGGATGAGCTGACGAAGAAGCAAACACAGCAACATGCAGGGAGGCCTGTGACAGGAGCGGAGGACGTACCAGTACCTCTTGAGTCCTTACCAAATGACAATGAAGCTGGCATCACATGGCGGAGCGGATCATCTACCAAGTCATTTAACGAGTGGATTGAGAATGAGCCCAAGGAGAAGTAGGCTCTTCTCTACGACACAAACGGAGCTAGGTATGACATTATGACTACAAATTTAGCAGAGATTTACAACTAGGTGATTAAAGGTGTGAGGGGGTTACCGTTGGTGGGGATTGTAGAGTTCATACTTCAAGGGACATGCAAGTATTTCAAAGATCGCTATGCAGTAGCACACACGATACTGAATAATGCTAGTATGATTTATGGGATGAAGATGACTAAGTACATGAAAGACAAGGCGTAGAAGGCAAAGAGGCACCAGGTGAACCATGGGAATTGCGCAACAGAGATACAAAATTCTATGCAGGGACAAAGGAAGGAGGGGGCCAAGCATGAGAGAGTTATCCACGCGTGCACCATCTTCAATGACAGGTGTGTTTGCACCTGCTACAAGCCGATACTACTGCATAAGCCATGCTCTCATGTGATTGCTATGTGTGCTGTGATAGGGCTAAGGACTCGGAGGTTCGTCTACGACTACTTCAAGAAGGAAGCTTTGTTCGACACCTGGAACCATGAGGTCTATGGTTTCGGGATTTATGGTTCTTTCACAAAGGAACCTGGGCCTGATACTTTGTTCGTACCGGATCCCGACAAGATGAAGCATAAGAAGGGCCGGCGCAGGACTACAACGCTCCATAATGACATGGATGAAGTGGAAACTGGACGTCGCGTGAAATGGTACAATAAGTGCAACGGAATAGGACACACTTAAAATAAATGCACCGTTGGTGTCCCAAATGTGAACCCCATGTAAGTAGGTCCGTCCGGATCTGCTGGAGATGGGAGACGTCCTCGTAGTCATCGATCGTTGGCTTCATCGGTTCATTGAGATTGATTAATGTTGTAATTTGGTGCGTGATGGATATTCATGTGCACACCATTGTACTTTATTGTGTTAGTGCCAAGACGGTCACAACTTTCAAGTTTGTAACGTGTTATGTTATGATTTGTTCACATATTTATGTACCATTTGAACAATGTATTATATCTTGTTATATATTAGATGCTTACTTGTTTAATTCTCATAAATAAAGACCAGTCGACACTTCTTACTCTTTTTTTTTTGCATATAAAAATGTAAATAACTTGTGAATATGCAAGTATGGCGCAGTTGGAGCTACTCGACCCACAGATCGATGTCAAGCACCATTTGTACTGCATCGCTATGCAGGGTGAGGACCTCCCGGTACTTCCACCTCGTGTCCGGATGAGCTAATGAGGATTGACGAACGTTGGATCCCGAGGTTTGTTAATTTTGAATTTATGGTTCCATATGAATTTTGACATGATATTGCTTGCTAACTGTAGTATGCTTTGCAGGTTGCGTGTTGCTGGCTTACTTCCGCTGTGTCGACTTGTGGAGGTGGATGTGTTGGCGGGGGCCTCGGAGGTGACGACGTGGTTTAGCTACGATAGGGCCCTCCTCGTGGCACTTGTCGACAGGTGGCGTCCCAAGACGCACATGTTCCACCTCCTGTGCGGCGAGATGGCGCCTATGCTCGAGGATGTCTCACTCCTGATAGGCCTATCTTGCACGGGTGCTGCTATTTGGGCTAGTGACGTGGGCGGGGGATGGCCGGATGAGATGTTGGGCCGCTTCTCCATCATTCAACAGATGGACAGCGTAAACCCGTTCAGGCCTTTTCCAGCGACTGAGAAGCACAGTCCGACAAAGGCCTTTCTCGTTTAGTTTGTGGTATGTATGTCTTTTAATGGTTTGTCATCTCTTTTATGTTATTAACAGATGCAAATATTTGTACTTCTTCCTTGTTTGACAGGCGGACGCCATCCACCCACTGGTAGGCACCGAGGACGTCACCCGACACCTGGAGGCGTACTCCTGTGGTCGTTCGGGTGGGTCATGATCACCGAGACCCACGACAACACGGTCTCAAGGAGCATGATCCCCTATGCCAGAGAGGTTGCAGACGCCAACCTGGCGGAGGTCCTATAGTATAGCTGGGCGTTAGCTGTGCTGGCTGTGATGTACCACGGCCTGTGCGATGGGTGAACGAAGACCGACAACAACACGATCCTCACCATGTCCTCTGCTACGTCAAATGTGGTCATACGAGTGCATCGCCATCGGCAGCCCCATTGTGGACCATAGCATGTACTAGTTTGGTGCGGACGGCGTCAATGGCATGACCATGGGTTACTTGTGGTGCAGACGTAGGGTAAGTGCAATGCTATTTGTGTACGTTTATGTTGATTGCTTCATTGTATTGTCTAACTTAGTTAGGTTGCACAGCCGAGTTGGTCCAGTGTGTAGACACATCATGCGTACCTGGACTTCGTTCGCTAGTTCGATGAGGTGACAGTAGACTGTGTGTGCTGGTGGTCGTACACATAGACCGAGGTACTTTGACGTGACTGGGAGTACTAGCTCACAACTCGTGTTCTCATCTTCGACATCTGCAACAAGGAGTACTCACAGCATCGCGTGATGCGGTAGTTTGGGAAGTTCCAGTTGTGGTCGCCATCGTTGACTAGGTCAGTGCCTATCAACATATACAGGTGTGTAACATTGTAATTATATTTTCATATGACCCACATGTACACCTTGTATTCATAGAGTTACATTTTTGCATGTTAACACAGAGGGGGGCTCATTCCATGAGTGCATTTGTGTCACATGTGTAGAGATGGGTTGAAGAATGAGACGCAGCTGTTGAGCATGTCGTGGACGAGGGGTGGCCACATTCGGAGGAGGCGTATACAGAGTACCTCTTATGGTTCGTGTATTGGACACGGGTTTGGACAACGTACACACCAACCGAGTTTCCACAGCACATGGCGGATGTGCGTGACACGTACCTAGGCACAGGGACCAGGCTTGTTCGCTTGAGGTACGACTAACCCTACCCAATTCGTCATTTACTTCAATTGTTAGTTAAAAAATTGTCAACCGAAATGAAGTTTTTCTTTACAAAGGGGCATACTGCGCCAGATGGATACCGAGGGATGTGCGTCAAAATTGTGGCTCGATAGTGGCAGTGAGGTCCCTAGGGCCGAGATGAGCGCATTGTTTGGCCGAATTATCCAGAACGGGGCCAAGGCCTTCAGATTGATGAGCGTTACGATGGGACCACGAGCGTTGGCTCAGATGCCATCATGATCGTCTGGCACCTTCACCGCGCCACTGCACCGACCGATAGTTCCATCCTTCACTACCGAGCTGTCGAGGATGTCTTCAACATTGACTTCCTCTTCGACCCCTACGATGGTGAGGCACTCTTTCATTGCTGCTGGTCACCCCCACTATAGTGGCACATTATCTCGGCTTTCGTTGTCTGACGCTAATGACCCCCACTACAGTTTCGGTAACCACTTCCACGCCTTTAGCAGTGCGATGCACCCTTCCTCTGCGAATCCAGGTCCTTTGAGCTCTCGCATCCCTGGCTCTAGTACGACACTTGCTTATGCATGCCATATTGTTACGTATGTCACGGTTTACCGGTACTAACTTGATTTCTTCGTTGTTCCATGTGCAGAGATCGACGATCTTCAAGAAGTAGAGGCACAGGGTAGCTACATGGAGCTGCTTAGTAGGGACGTTAGTCAGATCCTTAGGTACGACTCCATCTTCAGACAGAGCAATGAGCTCGGTGCATCGTAGCTACCTGGCACGCCACTCTCAGGGACTCAGCCCTCCCAGGACAAGTACACCACTCCACCGCCCGCTGAGCGACCATAGCGGTCGGTCGTTCCACCGGACCACCTAACATACTTAGATCACCATGTGCGAGCGATGAGGCGCAGGGTCCCCAGGACAGATGCGAGCAGGGGCCTCATCCCTAAGAGGCGACATAACCTATACGATTCTATGTCATTGTTAGTTTCATGGTCTTATGTACTACTACTCTATGTTACTGTTTTACGTGTACCCCATGCTAGTATTTATATTATGTGGTTGTCATATCATGTTGGATGTTAACATCGGATCTTTGTTATTAGCCATGTTTTTATTAACCATGTTCTCGATCCATACCAAGGAAGAGCATCATGCGATCATATCCCCTTTCAAATCATTCACTTGCAACTTTCAAAATAAAAAAACTTCGCATAAAAAAAACCCTACTACTATAACACTTGGAACTAAAATAAACTGTTACATCACGGGGTACAATTTATTCAATTACGAACAACACGGTACAAGAAAATATAACAAAATACAGAGGTAACACCTAACCATAGAGCGTCGGTGGTGGTGGTGATGGGGGAGCTAGCTCTTGGTTACTCTTGGCTACATATTGGGATTCACACATTTAAAGAATGCTAACATAGTACAAGTCAAATACAAAATCGAATCCTTGGCCGACCACTAGAACACATCGTTATTACTCCCAATCGTTCCTCCGACCTGCCATGCGAGGTGGGATATAGTTCCTTCTGATGTTGCTGCATCTCTCTTGGTGCAATTGTTCCTGTAGTTCCTCAATTACGACATGCAGGTGACGGATGTATTCTTGAATCTGTGGTTCTATCAGCGGGTCAATCCAGTACTGGAACCCACAATCATCCGTCTGGAAAAAGTGATAGATGAGATAAGTAAATAGTTTTGAGAAAATAGAAAAGAAAGTAGGTACTATTTTTTCGTACTCTAAAATGTGGACAACGGAAGAAGCGATGGCCTACATCAGCGAAATGCTCATAAACCCGGACTACAACATCATCTCCATGTCGACATGGTGGCCAAAATGAGCAAGGAAGAGCATTGTGGTTTCCGTAGAAATCTCTGTCATGGATGTCTAAATGGGGGTGTGGAGGTGGTGGATCGATGGGGCCATCGAGAGGATGAGAAAATGCGATTGTCTCGATTCAATTCGAGGTCAGAAGATGTGTGAGTTGAGAATTGATTGGGTTTTATTTATACACAACAAGTCATGATGGTGTATGGACCAAGTGTAGGTATGTGATTTGGATAGAGTGCATGCATTGGATGCCTTCTTGTAGCGACTCTGAGTAGTCGGTAGCGTGCGGACACATCGCTCTTAAAAAGTGGTAGCGATAGGTTACATTGATCTGAACATGTAATGACATTGTAAATAATAACATCTCCTATACCTATGGTAGACGCTTCTTCATGTGTGCCAACTATTAGTAGACACTCGATTGGGTTGTGTTTGTAGAGACGTCCCAACAGTAGAGGACAAATGAGGCAACACTGAGTGACCACACACCTCAGCTTTTAGTAAGAAATGACAACACCTTGCTGCAGCATAGCATCCTTGTCGTGACTCATACTTTACACACAAAGTGACCACAGGACGAAACTTTAAGCATGAAATGACAACACATATGTCATGCTTTAGGCTTTAGACACGAAGTAAACATGACTTAGCTTTTACCACGAAATGACAACACCTCTGTCTTGACTAATGCTTTACACAGGAACAAACCAAATAACTCAGTTTTAACTTATCACATCGGATTTCATAAAGAATGCCTCGGGTTAGATGTTAGTCACAATTCTGACAATTATGAGACATATCGGCTCTACGAATTGCTTGCGCTTGATGTTAGTGACCACTTTGATACTTCTAGGTACCAAGTTTGCCACTCAAGTGAGTGGCCATAATAGTCAAAACATTCAGAGGAATAGATGGTGGCACCATTGAAGTCCTTCATCGAGGTCATATGCCTGACATTTAATCATATATTATACGACATAGCTTTACGCATTGTATCCTATAGCTTGGACACATCCTCACTACATGCAGTAAAATGATGAGGAAGCACTCGTCCGTGACCTTATCCCTTTTTCTGTAGTACTGCGCCTCAGTTTCTCTCTGTCGGAGGACACTTTCGACATACACGCAAAATGGTTGCCTAAGACCCACCCTGGCATAGCAATAACTCTCCCTCGAACAGTTCCATGCAGTATCCCCCACTTCTATATATAAGGGTGACCCAACTATGGCTACTTCATTTCTAACACAGTCCAACACAATCCCTTTCATGGTATCTGGATGTGAGTCTGGGTCTGACAAGGGTAAGGGCAAGATAGGCCCTTACGAGTTGTGGCACGACATCCAAGATAAATGCAAGCGTGAGGACAAAGAGCGAAGGAGAAATGAAGACCAAGATCAGGAGAACAGGAAGCTGGAATTGGAGATAGAAGCGCACAACACACACATGCCACGGTGCGATTGCGGTAAAATAGCAAGCCTGAAACCGTTCTCGCTTGCCACGGTTGCTTGGTTCCGATGTGGGGTAAGTGTGCATGACATACTATCATGCTACGAGTTTCATCTATTTTACCTGCTTCCCTCCAACAGTATGACAAGCCCAGGTACAAGTACAAATGGTACGCGAATGAAAAAGATTACGTGAACATCAACTACGGCTATGATGAGGCTGAGGCAATGAGGTGCGCGGATGTTGAACGGCCGAAGATGAGGCTACAAGAACTCAATAAAGAGTAGTGGGATAAGTACCTCACTACACGCGGCAACATGCAGGTTCCTCCACAATGCGTGTGTGGCCTTCCGGCTATGCCAGGCCCTATGGCACAATGCTACATGTACAACAAGCCCTACTCCCATGAATGCAACTTCCAAGAGATTCGCTGGGAATATCTAGATGAGAGACCTCCATCTTTTCCACCAACTCAGTACATACTTTCTTGCACCTAGCAATCTGTCTTTACATAAGCCATGCTTTGTTTAGCGATAGAGTATTACATGCCATTGTATCTTGTCAAAGATTGTGTATGAGTAGGGTACGAGTCAGTGCATATTGCCTTACGTACTGTAGCCACAGACAGGCAATAAATTCTTATGATAACCCTTATATATGATGTACTTTACTTTCTTCAATAAAATGACTGAGATTTATCATTCTACCAATATTTTTTCTCTAAGCCCAATGATTTTATTTGATTTCCTACCTTACATGCAGAGGCAATAATAACTACTTGTTGAACTACCGCAGAATGAAATGACTACACCAAGCAGCAGCTTCCACAGAGAATCTCTGCCAAGTATCAATGCAACAACTTTTCTAGCTTTCACATGGAATCCTATGCTCCAACCCCCATCCAAACCTGTGCACCCAGTCCATGCACCAGCCCCATACATTATAAATAACCCCACCCTCATCCATGGATAGACCACTCTTTTCTCAGCTCTCTTAACTGCAATATCTTTCTCAACTCCAACAAGACCACTCAAGAAACATTAAGGGATTTTCATCCTCTAGAGGGTCGAATCACCGATGTGCTTCTATGGTGACCCTTGTAGGCTTCGCGAGTCTTAGGACACATCCTACACATATGGCCTACGCTTCTTCATATGTGCCAACTACCAGTATAATAAGTCTCGATATGGATCGTACGAGTACACATCGGTATAATGATATAGATCACTCATGTATCACTTTCCATACAATTGTAATGCACTCTCTTACTAATCTCCCTTCTTGTTTCTTTTGTCCGGTCACCTACACCAATCTACGATTTCATGCAATGGCTCGACGTGGAGCAAAATAAGGACCAGAAGCGGTGGATGGGTATGGAGATGCAGTAGAGGAGGGAAGCTTACCAACGCGGCGAGTATGAGCGACATCAGGAGGAGCTACAAATGAAATAGCAGGAGGAGGAGCGTATTAGGAACGTCGCGAAGGAGCATGCCACGGCTCAAGCACGTGAAGCAGAGAGGGAAAGGAAGCGAGAGAGGGCCCATCCCGCTAAGGTGGGGGGCCGATGCCTTAAGAAAGGGCAAATATCCTAAGTGCACTCAGTAGAGAGCATCTATTGTACCTTGGCTTATTTCCATTCCCCAAGACATATTAGATTTAGCAGCACTAGGTTAGTCTTTAGGCTACAGTACATGTCAATCTTTGTTGTCATCTTTTTACAGTTATGGTCCATTCGTGTAACAATGAAGAACCTATGTCCCATATAATGTTTATCAGCGTATGTAAACTTTGTGCTGGATTATATAACATTTGTGCTTCAGAACTACTATAGTTCGACAAATTAGATTTTATATTCTCACAAAATCAATTCGTACAAAACATTTCACACAATTTTGCACCAACTAAATAAAAAATATCAAAAAATGAATGTGTAATATTTTTCAATTTACCGAATACAAAATCTATTAAATGTTAATTAAATCGAACGAACGTATCGACCATTCAACGGGCGAGATCAAGGTCCCGCCCGTTCAACGAGAGAAAACAAGGTCTCATCCGCTGAACGGGCAAGAACTGCCTCTCTCCGGTTATTAAATATGTTGGCTGCCAAGGCTCACAAGGTCTTGTCCATTTGTTCTCGCCCTTTGAACGTGGGACGATAGGGTATATCTCATTATTTTCAAAGAGACATGTAATCTTGAAATATTTGAAATATATATATATATATATAAAATTCCTACTGCTCAGAATTAGGGATGAAAACGGAACAGGAAAATCCCGTTCCGTCCCGGTGCCGTATCCCCTTTTTTCAGTTCATTTTCGTTTTTTCTCGTTCCCATCTATCCCATTTTCGTTTTCGTCCGACTGAAAAAATGTGAAAGTGAAAATGGTAGGGGGTTTTTCTGACCGTTTTCGTCCGTTTTCACCCCTACGCTCACTTATGTCTTTGGTTGAGACTTATCACTTATGTTTATTATATGCTCGAGTATCGAGTTAAGGTTTATGTGGTTCTTTTTTAGAGGGGTACAAAACATGACGTACATAACCCACTTACATCACACTCACGCCTAACGCGCGCACACACGTGCATGTCCTAAGCATACACGTTACAGATATATTCTCGCTAAACGGGCACGTGTGTGCATACCCCTAACTACTAAGAAAAAACCCCCGATGAGACTCGTGGGTCGATCCTAGGGATCGAACCCACGACTGGCCGTCCCTGTCAGTCTGCCACTGAGAGCGAACCAACCAAACTACTGCTCGGTCCTAAAGCTTATATTGTTGTATCTTCGTATCTTGTATTGTTTGAGTGAAATATTGATAAAAAATGATATGTCATGTGAATCGAAAAAGCATATGACATTTTTTTACTTTAATGCGACTTGCTGATTGGATTGGTTCATTAAACTTATTAATTCAGTGTTATCTGAAGATAATGTTAAACTTATACATGTTGACATGTCTTGATAGTTCTGTAGGTCGGTGTTTCCATTTTGTGTTTTCAAATCCCGACCGATACCGGTATTTTTCCGATCGGATTGGTTCGTTTTCGACCCTCCGATTATGTCCGACCGTTTTTGTTTTTTCCCGTTCCCGCCTATCCCGTTTTCTTTTTCGTCCTGCAGAGAAAATATGAAAGTGAAAACGGTTAAAGAGTTTTCCCGACCGTTCCCGTCCGTTTTCATCCCTACTCACAATCAGAGCGAAACCACCGGAGCTCATTACGTTGAAAACAAAGCCGCACTGAGCACAGAATAGGCCCACCAGATCAGCATTCAACAATGCGCAACAGCGTACCTTTCTTTTGTTACATTGTTTTGTTCTATTTTCGTTTGATGACCATAGAACTTCAGGAGCCTCTAGAGTCCCCTAGATGCTGATGCCGATCTTGCAAAATTAGAGTAAATTTGCAGTGAAATTTCTACTCCCAATAGGCCCTACCTGTCTCCACTCATTTGATTCTCTTCTTGCTCTCTAGGTGCCTCGTCCACTCTTAAGATAACCCCTTTGGAACATGGGAATTCTTCGTTGTGCTGCCAAATTCGCATGAAATTTTTGTGTTCTGCCTAACATTCTTCCCTATCTTCTCAGATTTCAATCACCTTTTTTATCATAGCTTCATTCCTCTTTATGCACCTCATCTACTACTGTAAGGTGCAGAGATCGGAAACACCTCTTTATGCACCTTTCATCATCTAAATGCACCTCATCTACTCAGCAGCCCCCTTTGAATTAATTGATTCCTGTAAATTTCCTGGGTCGCTATCAAACTTGCTCAGTTTTTGCCATAGCTCCTCTCATCTCAGTGAGTTCTTGTTGCCACCACTCCTTTTTTTTATTATAACATAGCCTTTAGAATTGAGTCGATCAAACAAGTGACGAACACATCTGGCCCCCAGATGCGACGCCTTTGTTTGCTACTCATATACCAATAGACCTAAGTGGTGGTGGCTAAACATGATTCCCTAGCCACCCCCGTTTGCAACAAATTCTTCTCCTAGCCACTTCTTGACCGCACACACAACATTCACTACTATAGAAACAACATTCACACGCAACATTCTGATCTTCAACAGCGAAGACTTATTATCGACACTGTTTCTATCTTTATCTCTCTCCCCTCTTTTATCTATTTTTCAATAAATGCTAATCTTTTGTGTAGAGCATTCTGGAGCAAAAGTTCTATCGATAATTTTTTATTTTGCAAAATTATGTTGTGGTACATTTTTAGAAAATTTATTATGTTGCAAATTTGCTAATGTTTTTTTTTTGAAAAGTTTCAGTTGCAAAAGTTCCTTTGGTAATATTTTGATCGAAAGTTTTCCCACAAATATTTTAGCTAAATTTTTTTCTTAATGTGATGAGGGGAGATGAAGATTTCCCGGTGGAACACCGAATACACACTCAAAAATGAGAAGATGGAGCCCACACGCTGACCAAAACGAAAAAAAAACACCATGTATGAGAAGATGGAAACCGCACGCTGACCAAAACGAAAAAAAAAACGTCATGTCTGAAATCGGGCCCGTGCGAATTAGCTGGTGTTAGACACTTAGACAGGCATCACCATGACTGGTCCTTGGATGTGCGCCACGCCGGGTTCCTCTCTGCTTATGGCGCTGCTCCCTACATGCGTAGTTAAGCGATGAATGGCCAGTTATGAGCTGTATGCGCCACTTATACGTCGAGATCACGCGCACTATCACTGCATGAACTGCATGCACCGGATCTCTCTCCCTGGGATACTAATTCTATACATCCTGGTGGAGGATATCTTGGTACACTAGCTTATATATGTAACCTTCTCGTGTGTTGCTAATCAATCAACAATACCGCGTAATATCCTCCGCTAATATGGTATCATGACCGTGTTCGCATGCTTCCGCCTACAACCTAGCCACTGCCCTATCTCCATGGCCCACGATGACGCATCAGCCAGCGCCACAGCGGCTGCCGCCCGCACACGTGAGGCAGTCGTCGCGTGCGAACTCGCGGAAGCTGGCGTTTGGGCTCACGTAGAGGAGGCTTGCGCCCATGCAGAGGCTGCTGCGCATGACGCCGAAGTCGCCCATGCCCTCATCGTCCATGAAGCTGCAGCTCTGGCCAACTTGCATGCCCAGGCAGTGGCTATCCAAAACATCTAGGCACTTGTGTCTGTCACCCTCGACCTCAGCTACCCCAACTGCAACAAGTGGCGTGGTTGATTCCTCACCAGCTTGGGCAAGTACTCCGTCACCGCTCATGTCTTCTCCGACGACTTTCAACCCCCAGACTGGTGTCGCATGGACTACGTCGTGCGTGAGTGGTTGTACGGCACCATCTCCCAAGACCTCTGCGACATCATCATGGAGTCCGGCGTTACCGCATGCGCCGTGTAGAAAACCCTCGAAGGGTAGTTCATCGGCAACTGGGAGACTCACGCTCTTCACTTCGACGTCAAGTTTTGTTCTTTCGTCTAGGGCAACCTCAACATCTGGGACTACTGACATCGCATGAAGAGCATGGCTGATGCTCTCGGCGATCTTGGCGAGCCCGTCCTCGACTGAACTCTCGTGATTGCGAGCCTCTGCGGCCTGAACGGGAAGTTCGCGTACATGGTGGCTCTCCTAAAGCGACAACATCCATTCCCGATGTTTCTTGAGGTGTGGTCTGACTTGCTCCTCGAGGAACTTGAGATGGCCTCCTGTCCCAGCCCGCCGTCCACCTTCCTCTTCACCACGACCTCTCTGGGCCAAGGGCAGCGCGCCACCATCCGGTGGCCAGGCCACCACTCCCGCTGGCCGTAGTAGCGCCTCTTCCTCTAGCGGGTCATCAAATGCCAACCATCGACGTCGTCGTAGCAACGGGGTTGGCAACGGCAATGGGAGCGTAAAATCTGGCAACAACAACAACTCCATGCCGGCCGGGTGGCCGTCGTTCTACAACCCGTGGACGAGCACAATCCAAATGTGGACCGGTCCACCACCCGAAGGCTGTCCACAGGTGCTAGGAGCGTAGCAGCAGCAGCGCTCCGGTGGTGTACCTCCCCCACAGGCGATGATAGCATACCCTCCAACCCCTCTGCACGCCTACACACTGCTACAGATCACAGCATCACCCCCATTGACCCCCTGGACTCCTGTGTACAGGCTCGGGTCATGGGATCAGCAGTCCCTGGTGAACGCCTTGAACACAGTAACGCTCGCACCACCTCAGGCCACCACAGATTGGTATATGGACTCTGGGGCCTCTCAGCACATGACTTCCGATGCCGATAACCTCTCCCGTTCCTTTGCTCCTTGATCATCTACTCCTGCATCTATTGTTGTCGGTAATGGGTCCCTGTTACCCGTCACCTCCACTGGCTCAACAAACCTTTGTGGTCATCTTCATCTTAATAATGT
The DNA here is from genome assembly GCF_958298935.1 of Phragmites australis. Classification (NCBI taxonomy): domain Eukaryota; kingdom Viridiplantae; phylum Streptophyta; class Magnoliopsida; order Poales; family Poaceae; genus Phragmites; species Phragmites australis. Next base: position 10,585,809 of record NC_084936.1, on the reverse strand, counting down.
TCTTGTTGCCCCTAGCATTATTAAGGACCTTATTTTTGTTCGCTAGTTTACTACTAACAACAATTGTTCAGTCGAGTTTGACCCTTATGGCCTCTCTATGAAGGATCTTTGGTCCCAGAACGTTATCGTCAAGTGCAATAGCTCTGGCCCCCTATACCCCTTGCGGCTCCTGTTCCTACCTCTCTTTGGCATCGTCATCTTGGTCAACCTGGCCAAGACACGCTTTCTAGGCTTGCTACTATTTCCTTCATATCATGTAATAAAACTGCTGCTGACTCCATTTGCCATGCTTGCCAGCTTGGTCGTCATGTACACATGTCGTTTGCCACATCTTAGTCTAGATCTTACAATAATTTTGATTTAGTGCATTGTGATCTTTGGACATCCCTTGTCATCAGTGTGTCTGGTTATAAATACTACCTAGTCATTCTTGATGATTGTTCTCATTTTCTCTAAATGTTCCCTTTGTGTCTTAAGTCCGACACTTTTCACACTATTTCTCAGTTTTTTTCTCATGTGGCAACTTAGTTTGGTTGCATGATCAAAAACATCCAGTGCGACAATTGACGAGAGTTTGACAAATCCTTGGCCCGCACATTTATTCTCACTCATGGCGTTAATCTTCGCATGTCCTGCCCATACACGTCTTAGTAGAACGGCAAGACCGAGTGCATTATTCGCTCCACTAATAATATTGTTCACTCCCTCCTTTTTCAGGCGTGTCTACCTCCCACCTTTTGGGTCGAGGCGCTTCACACCGTGATGTACTTTCTTAACTGCCTCCCAACCAAAACACTTGCTGCCTCGACCCCGTTCTTTCTGCTGCATGGTGTGCGATCTCTTATGCAAATCTCTACGTTTTTGGCTCCAAGTGCTACCCAAACTTTTCCGAGATGAATCCTTCTCCATCCGCTATTGACTTTGATATCTTGTCAGAATATGACATCGCGTTGGCCCCTATTGGACCGTAACGTTTTGTTCCATGTGCAGGTTCGTCAGCACCGGGCTCTAGGACACCTCCCATCGGGGTCACTTCGTGCCCAGCGCCCCCATCATTTGCGCTCCACTCTACTCACGGCACCACGCCTGTCTCTGTTGAGCGCCTGCCGGTCACACCTCGCCCGCCCGTGACCACACGCACGGTTTTTACGCCGACCGGAGCCACGGTGTTCCTATCACCGCTCAGCTCCCCACCTGCGATTTTTTGGCCCATGGGCTCACTACCCGCAGCCTCTCCACTCATGGACTCACCACCCACGACCGCTCCACTCGTGGGCTCACCACCCACGGCCTCACCCGTGGGCTCACCACCAGCCGCTTTGCCCATGGGCTCACCTCCTCCCGCGGTTCTGTCCGTGGGCCTGCCATCCACGGCTCTGCCTGTGGGCTCGCCACCTCCCATGGCTCCGTCCGTGGGATTGCCACCCATGGCTCCGTCCATTGGCTCGCCACCCGCTGCCTTCCAACCTATTGGCTCCCTCCTTGCAGGCTCTACTCTAGCGGCCTCAGTGTGTCGCCTGCTCCTGTCGTGAGGACGCTGCTTACGGGTGCGGTTCCAGTACCGGCTGTCACCAATTCTCATGGCATGCAGACTCCCGACAAGCACGGGTTTCACCAACCCGTTCGCTGCCTCAATCTGCACGTTGCAGCCCTATCGCCGGTTTTGAAGACCTATTGTTCTACGCTCGCCAATCCCAACTGGCGCGCAGCGATGGAGGAAGAGTATACTGCTCTTATGGCTAACAATACATGGGACCTTGTTCCTCATCTGACGATAGCCAACATTGTTACGGGCAAGTGCATCTTCAAGCACAAACTAAATGCGGATGGCTCTCTTGACCGCTATAAAGCTTGTTGGGTCCTTTGTGGTTTCACTCAGCATGAGGGTGTTGATTTTGATGAGACCTTCAGCCCAGTCATCAAGCCCGCAACTGTTTGCACTATCTTATCTCTAGCTCTATCCCGTGGCTGGCCCATCCGTCAACTTGATGTCAAAAATGCCTTTCTCCATGGGACTTCGACGGAAATAGTGACTACTCTCAGCCTACTGGGTTCGTCGACAGCTCCTGATTGGATTTCGTCTGTTTCCTTAACAAGTCTGTCTATGGCCTCAAGCAAGCCCCCGTGCCTGGTACAGTCGCTTCACCTCTTTCTTACTCACCCTTGGGTTTACTGAGGCCAAGTTCGACACTTATTGTTTGTCTATCATCATGGCGTGGATACAATCTACTTGCTCTTGTACATGGATGACATTGTTCTCACAACATCTTCCGAGGGTGTTCTTCACCAGAACATCTTCGCACTTCAGCAAGAATTCTCTATGAAAGATCTCGAGGACCTTCATCATTTTCTGGGCATCTCTGTTGAACGTCTCCATGGCGGCTTGCTCCTTTCCAATGTTAGTATATCTTGGATATCCTGGAACGTGCTGGCATGTCAGATTGCAAGCCCTGCAGCACCCCTATTGATACTCATCCAAAGGTGTCTACCACTACTGGTTCCCCTGTAAGTGATCCTACTTAGTACAGGAGTCTTGCTTGAGCTCTACAATATCTCACTATCACGCGTCTAGATATTGCTTATGCTGTCTAGCAAGATTGTATCCATATGCACCACCCACAGGAGCCGCATCTCAACGCCGTCAAAGCGCATCCTTCGGTACTTACACTGCTTTGGGCCTCTTTCTGCACTGCTCTACTACTTGAGATCTTGTGGTGTACTCTGACGCTGATTGGACCGGTTTCTCGGACACGCGCAAATCCACTTCGGGTTATGCAGTGTTCCTCGGTGATAACCTTATCTCCTGGTCTTCTAAGTAGCAAAACACTGTGTCCCGTTCAAGTGCGGAGGCTGAGTACAGGGCTGTCGCCAATGCTGTTGCCGAGGCCAGTTGGTTGTGCAAGCTTCTTCACGAGCTCTGGGGTCCTCTTCGTCATGCCACTGTGGTCTACTGCGACAACATCAGTGCAGTTTATCTCTCGACTAATCCAGTGCAGCATCAATGCACTAAACATGCCAAGATTGATCTCCACTTCGTCCGGGAGCATGTTGTTGGTGGCGACAACCTCGTGCTCCACGTTTCGACATCATCACAGTATTCTGACATCTTCACCAAGGGGCTTTCTTCTTCTATCTTCATGGAGTTCAGATCCAGCCTGAACGTCCGCCGCGCCGACACTCAAACTGCGGGGGCGTGTTAGACAGGCACCACCCTAGATGGTTCTTGATGTGCGCCACGCTGGGCTCCTCTCCGCTTATGGTGCTACTCCCTACATGCGTAGTTAAGCCATGCATGGCGGGTTATGAGCTGCATGGGTTACTTATGCGTCGAGATCAAGCGCTATCATATCCCTACATGAGCTGCATGCACAAGATATCTCTCCTTGGAATAGTAATTCTATAAATCCTGGGTGGAGGATATCTTGGTACACTAGCTTATATATGTAACCTCATCGTATGTTGCTAAGCAATCAACAATACCGCGTAATATCCTCCGCCAATAGCTGGGTTCGAGATATGGGAATCATCTGTAGATAGTACTCTATTCGGTCATTAATACTTGTTTTTAAATTTTACGATCTTTGATGTACAACTTTGACCATTATTTTTTATTATAATGTAGTTATAATATCTAATGAAAATATAATACTATAAAAATATTTTCAAGATAAATCTACACATTTAATTCTCATGTTTCTAAACTAAATATTTTGGTAGCTATTTACGATCAAAGTTTTAAAAATTTGATCGGATCTTGATGAAAGCGACAAGTATTTATGACCGAAAGAAGTATTACTTTGGCCACATGGGTTCGAGTTCTTTTTGTTATGTTTGAGAGTATCTTGGGTTCCAAGTGTGAAGACCAAAACTGAGCAATGAGCTTTACGAAATTCGTGAATTGCCAGCCCAAGTATCTTCCTTTGATCGTTGAACGCAGCTCACGGCCCATGCATCTCAAACTACACCTGTGTATGCGCCGTCGTTGCCCAATTCAACTCTTCCCTTCATCTACCCGCTACAACTACCTCCCCTGCTTTCCCCTGCTTCCGGCGCCCTCTCCGCATCCACCATCGTGGCATCGCCAATGGCGCGACCACGTTGCCGCAACACCATCTTGGACTCCTTCAACGCGCGGCAGGCATATACGCCGCCGCGCCCCACCGCGGCGACATGGGCTGCGACTGCTTCCTTCGCACGCCGGCCCTCGTCCTCAGCGCGGTGATCATGGCCGTCTCCATGGCCGGGATTGCGGGCGCCTGTAGCCACGCATCATTCCCCCTCTGGCTCTACCTCTTTCTCGGGCGCTCTGCTTCGCCGCATCTGCGCTCGCCATCAACAACCCCGGCACTGGGCGGGCTCTGCCAAGGAGAGGGTTTAGGGAATACCGGCTCGGCGACTACTCGAGCTGGCTTCGGCGGAGGGTTGAGTAAGGCCAGGCAGGGGTGGATCCAGCACAAATTTTTAGGGGGGGAGGGGTTGCTGAGGCTCAAGTGCTTAACAAAATGATTCTAGTGATACAAGTTAAACAATGGCAAGACAAGATACAATGGCGGTAAAGATTTCTGTGTCCAAGTGTTAGCCTTGGGGCTTCCATTGGCTGTCAAGGGATACAACATGCTAAGGGATACAACGTAAGTAGCTAAAGAAGAGGTGAAACTAGGTAAATACGCTTAGCACCTAACAGAGGGGGTATCGGATGCACATGCTCTAATGAGATCAAGCCTCAGTTTTGTACTCTATTTTTAGTGTTTATCAGCATTCTTTTCTTATTAACTGTTACTTATATCACCAGAAATGGTATCCGGTAACAGGGCTAGTTGAGCTATAATCCCTAACAGTGGTATCTGATCTATCTAAAGCACAGACAAGTCCACAACTAGACAATCGAAAATATGCCGTACCTCACGCAAGATTCAAGAACACCTAAGTGGCGATGAAATGAAACGAATTAGTATCTTATATCCATAATGCATCACAGATCATATTAAATATCAGAGAAAAACACCAATTACAGCCATAAAGAACAGCTATTATTGCATAGAGCTGCATAGTACTAGCAAGGTGACAGGGTAAAAATAAATGATGGCATCTCTTACCATTCCCATCAGCCATCAGCAGCTCAACCGACGCCACTAAGCACATGCAGGCAGCCTGGCCCAGCCGCCTCCTCCCCTACTCCCCTCCGCCGGATGAGGAAGAGGGCATCGAGAGAGGGGTCCACTGAACAGGGGTCGCTGGAGTCACCCATGCTGTCTGTAGCAAATGCAGGTGACCTGCGCCGCGCCGCACGCCAACACCGCGTCGCCCACGCTGGCACCGCGCCACCTGCCTGCGGCCGTGGTGGCACGGACGCACAGTAAGTAGGGCTGGATCAAACACAGAATTGCAGAAGAGGTCGCTGCTCCTTTCTCCTTCAATCGGCCAAAATCTAAAAATAGATGATACACGGTGTTTCAACTCTGTTTTTGGTGGCTCACTGATTTCGGATTCAAGGAGCAGGGGCGCTGGGCAAGCTGGAGAGGCCGAGAGGCATTGGCCGATTGGAGTAGGCTGATTGCCGTGAGAACAGAGAAATAGGCATGCTGAGAAAGAAACACCGGCCCAGCGGCTCAGTCGCTCACTCCAGTCTCCAGCCTCCAGGCCTAGTTAGGCACCGAGTCATCTTCTTCCCACAGGCAGGGGCAGGGGCACCCGCCGGCGCCGCCACCCTGCTCAAGCCCCCCCCCCCCCCCCCCCCCCGGGAAGATCCGCCACTGCGAATAGAAATGGGGCAGGATCAGGAGCTGTCTAGAGGATGCCGGCGTGTGGTGGAGCTTACCGAGCAACGGGACATTCGACGAGTTCGTCAACGACAACCTCTTGCCGGTGCAGGTCAGTTGCCTTGCCAACTGTTGTGAAGAATTATTTCTTTTTTAACTAGAACATGATTAAAGCTAATTGTTCGCGCGATTCTTACTTTGCGATGATGAAGCCGTGTAATGATCTAATATTCTGATAAGCTAACTTTTGTTTTGAGTTTACTATACGGCAAAAGTAGCGTTAAGGTTGAGTTCTTGAACAAATTGTTAGTTCATTGATTAAAGAAAATTTTGGTTGCGATGCTCTGCCATCTAATCTTGTTCGGATGTATGAAGTAGTCTCTAATATTTGTCCTGCATGGAACAAGTTCTTGAGTTGCGTATGCTCAATGTTTAGTAATGCATGTATCTGAAAGTCAATAGGACCTCTTCACGACTTGTCGGGACATCCTTGACAATATTCCAGAGAACATCTGACGACGGGCGTATTGATCCACGTTTTTTTTATGTGTGTATCAACCTAGACACAAGAACACCGAGGTTTATCCAGGTTTAAGTCTCTCGGGAGATAATAGTCCTATGTCATATGTATTGTCTTATGAATTGGGTGGACATTTTTTCCGAATCCTCCTCCTTACAAACATGGTCTCAACCCCTTTATATACCATGGAAAAAGATGCACAAACAAAAATGGATCATAGCAAACCCTGTGGCAGACCTACTCGACGAAGCCAACTACCCCTAGCGCATTATATCGTTGGATAGGCATGTCTTCCCTGCTATGATCATCATGCACATCTTGTACCATCATCGAACGCCATCATGCTCACTCGTCAGACTATCCCGTGGCATTAAATGCTATGGGACGGGTCGTTGCAATTCCACACCACCCGACGACCATGCCACGCCGAAAACAAGTGTTTGGGGAAGGGAAAACACTCGGGTAGGCAGCATTAAATGAGACTTGACTGGGTAGGTAGGTACCTGCTCTGCGAATAACGAGGGCTGGTCACAGGACCTTGCTGTGCGACCAGGGGACTGGTCATACGAGCTTCGCCCTAGTCGCATGGTGTGGCCCCTGTCTTGACAATACCTATTGCAAGCTGACACTTTCGCGGCACGGGACCTGCCACTTGGGGCACCCCTTACCTATTACACCGACAGTAGCCTCCAAGCTCCCTTGTGGATATGGTGAATTGAATGGTTTGCTGTGGAGGTCAATCGTTGTTGAACACCACGTGGTCATGGATGGGTTTGGTCCAACACTAGGCCCCAGGTGATGGTAAACTTGCCCAGGGAGTGGTCATTGACATAGCCCACATTACTGATCGACTCAGAAAATTGTATCCCGAGACGTGGGAGAGAGAGAGAGAAAAAAAACGTGGGAGAGAAAGAGAAAAAAGACATGGGAGAGAGAGAGAGACATTAATTACTACCAGGCCCGAGGGAATTTTGGTTCCCCACGCGCAGCCTTCCGAATTATGTGCAAACCTGACCCCACGATGGCACCGCGGACTCCTACATCAAGGTGGGCCTCAAGTCGTCGTGGTCGGGCTGGAGGGAGGATTGGTTCTACCTTGCGAGCAATGATTCCTTAGACAATCTTCATGTGCCGATCGTGCTAGTGCAGGTCACGGAGAATTGGGGGAATTTCCCCGCGACCACCCCCGAGCTACTTACCCTGATCAAACGAGTTGGCTAGCTTCAAAAAGCTAAGTTGACTAGGTTGGACGTTGCTCGCGACTACATTAAGCACTGGTTATGTCCTCTGCGAGGTGAGCACACCCAGCGTTCATGTACTCCGTGCCGAATGATGAGACCCGATCGAGCTTCACTGGTTACCCTACCGTTGAATCCTCAGTATTGCCCTTTCTTCCAAAAAGTGTGGGTCCTCTCACAAACCTTATGTTATTCAGATCTTGCTGAGGACGTTGTCGACTCGCGGGTTCAAATCCAAATGTCATGCTCCCTGAGGAAAAACAGTCCTCTTGTCGGCGCCCTTTCACTATGTGATCTAACCCCTCTAGAGAGAGCACAACACAGGAGGGTAAGTTTGGCATTTCCACACTCCCTGCCCCCGAGCCTTCTTATGACTTGGATTTTAACAGTTGACACTCTTTGAAGGGTTTTCCTGAAGTCAACGTACTGCACCCGGTCATCATTGAGGTCCTAGAGGCATCCAGCCAAGCTGCTCCAGGGAGTGGAGTTCATTGTGATCTCCACCCGGGTGCCCAACAGGGCGCGACCCCGTCTCCTCCTGATCGATCTGGCCATGCCTCTGATACACTTGGTCGCAGAGGCAGCCAGTCCGCTCCAGGTGAGACGTCGACCACTGTGGGAGATCTTGTGCGCAACACTAGTCAACAGAGGAGCAACCACCCTCGCCCCTAGCAAGCCAGAGACTAGACTGCTTGTAGTAAAAAGTCGATCACAGGTGGAGGTATTGTGAGCGGCGTCGACCACAAGGGGAGCAATCAGTCACTCCCATAGCCAGTTGAGTTCGACCAGTCTATTTGTTGAGTCCTCATTCACAAGGAAAAAAGGCCGACAGAGACCAAATGCGCTCATGGGATGTCGTCTACCCGCGGCAGGATGGCGGATGTGGCCTCCCCATCAGGTCAACTCAATGGTTTCACGAGGTCAAGAGTTGTGCTCACCCCTCTAACCACATGGTAAGTACCCCGGTTAGGCGTAGACATTTTGAGTTCTTTTCTTGACCCCACAACTTGTTGTCACTGTAGGTCCTCCAACCCGTCAATGACTCCGGTAGAAACTCCTCCTCCGGTGCCTCAGCGGGACACTCCAGCCCTTGAGCCAACTGCAATCCGAACGCCACCTGAAGTGCTTGCCATTACCCCTGTGCCTCCTCTAGTGCCCGCTCTGGTCTTCGACCTACTCTCTCTAGTTGCCAGCCAACCTTCCTCCATCAGCCAGCTAATCGCTGAGAAGGAAGAGGTAGTTTGCAGATGCGTCGGGTTAGAGAGATGGCTGAGGAAAAGGAGGCAAGGCGCGCACTTCAGCGGGAGAACGCTGCACTTCAATAGGAGAAGAACACCTTTCATCCGGAGAGAGCTGAGCTCATTGCTCAGCACTCAAAGATGATGGAGGATGAGCAAACGACTCACAGCATTCTTCAGACTTCCTTTATGGTGATGTGTAGGTCATTGAGGAGTATTGGGCTGGAAGCCAACGAGCCGAGGGAAGAGTCTACGTAGGGCTAGGCCTGCTACATCAACGTCCTGGCAGAGAAGTTAACATAGCTCCCAAGCACACTAGTGGCTATGATAGAAGAGGATGTGGCAAAGGTGGCAAAGACAGCCGCAGGGTATGTTCTCCGGTGCTATTGCAGCCGTAACCCTGGCTTCATCCTTGAGATCATTTGGGAGGGGGTCGTGGCTGCCAGCCTTGAAACCGAGGCGAAGTTTAAGGCAGAGTGCCAAGGGTCACTAGAGTTTATAGGGTCTCTCCTCTTGGTGGAGACTGAGGAAGAGTAAACACCAGTTTGTAATTAAAGTTCATATGATATTCGATTGACCACTTTCATTTCTTTGATGGCCTTGTGTCACTACTGTGTTCGTAGAGTCCCTGAAATAACCGAATCACTTGTTCGCTCTGAGCCCCTGACCACCATCATAGATGACATCAACGACCAGCACAGTCTAGAGACGGTGGTCAAGTGTGAGTGTGGGTTTACGGTTGAGCGAGAGATCCTTCAGAGTAGTCTTTGAGCTGCGCGAGTCTTGCCACAGACTAAGCCGCGTGTAGTCTTAGGCTAGCCGAGTAATACCCAACCAGCTAACCTTTGTGTGCTTTGTGATTTGTTTCCAACTAGCTTCTCAGAAGGAACTACTCGCGGTGCGAAGGGACTTGAAGCGGACGTCTAGGGAGAACGACTAGCAGCGGGCATACTTCTATGATTGCCTTAGCTGGGCATGTACCTCCTTTGACTTGCTGGTTTGGACCGTCGACGTTCATGTTCGCCCAACCCCTGGGAATACCATGACCGGACATATCGACTGGTTTCTAGTGGCCTCCGATGAGGTAGGTGACCTCGAGCAGAGGCTTCGTGAGACCGTCGGCGGCCACCTGTTTGAGGTCAGAGTCTCTGATGCCTGCCTTGCCCTTGCCTATGTCATTAACCACTTCCCGACCTCAACATTGCTCCGGTAGTCTCAGCTGGCGTTGGTGGTGTTCAGCTGACTACAGTGGAGCTCAGCGACCACACAGACACATTCTTGTATGCAGCTTGAGAAACCAAGTTGAAATGTGCCTTGTGTACGCTGGACTACTCCTTGCAGAGAGGATTTCAGATGGCCAGTCTGGTGATTTGAACATACCGGATGGTCCGATGCTTAGGAGATGTGGATACCGGATCATCCAGCATTGATGATTTTTCTGGGATGTGTTTTAAGCTGAGGATTTTGATTTGGAACTAACTAGAGATGGTTTGGAGATATATGTTTTCTTATCTTGTGTTGTACAAGTGATGGATGCAACTTGGCAGCCGACAGCAGGATGATTGGGGCCAAGCAGGGTGCTTGGTGCCGGAGGATCAAAGAGGTCGGGCAGAGTCAAGGTGGATGAAGATGGCTTGTTGACAAAGTCAAGCGAAGGGGATGCCCGTGCAAGTGACAAGGCAGTCAGAGGGATCATGAGCGTGAGAAACTTGCCTATGGTCAAGATCGCAAGACGTAGTACATGCGATGACATCTGTATACTTGCTTGAGGTGAAAGCAAGTGGTAGCGAGTCATGGAGTGCACGTAGCATCATCGTGAAGCTTGCGTTGAGGCGAAGCTAAATTATGAAGAAGCCACGGCTGTTCGATGGATGGAGCAAAAAATAGACCTAAATGCCCTGGTGGTAGGTAGGGGTGCATTGGAAGGGAGGGGTATTTTGGGAATAAGGAATCTTAAGGGCTAAGCTACCTCACTAGGTCTATAAATAGAGGGGTATGGCTATATAAGAAGGGTGTGCCAACCACTTGAGTTTGTATGCTAGGGTTTTAGAGGAAAGGAAAGATGAGAGCTTTGTATGTGTAATAGGTGAGAGCTTTTTGTGAGGAAAATATCTTGTAATCTGCCGAAAAGAAGTCTGGCCTTTGTAAGAAATGAAGTGCATGTTTCCTCCGATGCTTATGTTCATCTCCTTCTAGTTTCCTCTATCGGCTCCCTTGCTTTGTTGCGAGTTTTTCCTTTTTTGTTGGGATATTCGTTTTGGTTGATGAGCTGAGATTTTCCCACCTTGAAAAGTTGTTCCTCTTGTTGCTAGAGGCATAAAATTCCCATATTAACATATACAAGTGAGTCTTGAATTCAATTGCTTCTAGATCATCAACTCGGAGTCGGAGGACTTCTTCTTCCGGTGATCTTTTCCTTGATTCGAAGGGTTCCTTCCTCAAGTTGCTAGCATTTGTGGCAATAAACCGATAGATGAGCTTCAATGTAACCTATAGTTCATATATACCCATGTGGGCCATGGGTTTTTCTAAAGATTTCCATAGTAATTTGATGCTCTCCGGTTTTACTTTCACTATTAATTTTTGAGGTGCTTTGGGTGACAAAAAGGAGAGAAACATCCGTTTTCAAAGAAACTGGTAAGGCGCCTATTGACCCCCCTCTTGTCACCATTCTCAGTCCTACAATTGGTATCATAGCTGGTTTGATCACTTGTTGACCTTAACCGATTTTGTGATTCGTAGGCGACAATGGATCGACATGGAAAGATTCCTTTTTTTTAAGGTCGTGACTTTTCTTATTGGAAGGTGTGTATGGAGCCTTATCTTCTAAGCCAAGGAAGTTCAATATGGGAGGTTGTAGACTCCAACTACTAGATTCCTGTTGCTCGTACTTCTCAGGCCCAAATTGAACAATATGAAGCTAATAATAAGGCTCGAAATATATTGTTCACTAGCCTGAGTGGTAATGAGTTTGATAGCATCCAGCACCTCCATATCGCTCGTGAGATTTGGTCTACTCTTAGTGTCTTTCATGAGGGCACTAACAAAATCAAGGCTCTACGCCAAAGCATGTACAATCAAGAATATCATATGTTCATACAGAGCCCTGGAGAGTCTTTGGATGCCATGTTTGCTCGATTTCATGTGATTGTTAGTAATCTCAGATCAACTCAAGGTTTGCCCTACTCTGACCATGAGAGGGCATTCAAGCTTCTCTATGCTCTTGACCGTAACATATGAGAAGTAAAGATCTCAAGCATTGAAGAGTCATCCAATTATGACACGTTGACATGTGATGAACTCTTCAATAAGCTCAAATCCACCGAGATAGCCAAGGCGGCTAGAATAGGCCTAGAAAACCCCCTGTCTCAGAACATGGCGTTGGTTTCAGGATCTAGTTGTGGTAGTCCTGCTGGAGTTGGCTTTTCTTGTACTAACCCTTCACCCAGTGGCTTTGCTTTGTCTTCCTTGGTTTCTTTTTAAAGGAGCAGGCGGACACACTTGATGATGAGGATCTTGCTTTGATCGTGAAGAAGTTAACCTGCTTCTACAACAACCGAAGAGATCGGAGGAGAGGTGGCTCTTGGGCTTGTTATGAGTGTGGTGATACCACTCATTTCAAGGCGGATTGCCCAAAGCTCAAGAGGAAGGAAGATCGTGGCCACGACCATGACAAGCATAAGAAGAACAAGAAGCTATTCTTCAAGAACCGCGACAAGATAGCTAAGAAGGCGACCAAAGTGGCATCGAGAGCTTTTGTGGTGGTGCTCAGCAACATCGACACTTCCTCAAGCGAGGACAAAAGCTTAGAGGAGGAGGAGCAAGAGGAAGAACAAGGACTTCATCGGCCTCTGTTTCATGGCAGACGACAACAACAGTGATCCTGAGCTTGACCCCTCTGAGGTATCACCTACCTATGACCAGCTTTTTATTCATATTAATACCTTGAAAATGTTCTAGTTAGCCAGGATAGGTTGCTTAAGAAAGTTGTTCGTGAGTTGAAGGAGGTCAAGTCTAGGTATGAGCGTGTGACAACTGAATTTGCCTTGTTTAAGTCTAGGTCCGAAGATGGGGAATGTAATAGTTGTCTAGTAGTCATGAGTAAGCTTGCCGAGCTTCAGACTTTGCATGCTCAAGTCACTAGTCGGCTTGAGACTGCTGAGAAGAAGTTCTATGAGGAGGAGTCTAGACCTACTCTCTTAGGTGCTTGCAAGAATTGCCCCTTACTCATAAAGGATGTTGGGAAGAAAGTCAAGCGCATAATAGAGTTAGAGTCTAGATTGGAGAGTGTTGAGTGTTCTAAGGATGCACAGTCGAACTGGTCTACCTGCATTATCTTCAAAGACAAGCTCAGCTAGGTTAGAGGGCAAGTAGAAAAGCTCATGGCCGAGAATGAGTATCTCCTTTCTCTTGTGGAGAAATGCTCAGAAGGCAAAGGCAAGATGAACTTGATTTTGGCCAACACCAAAATATGCACATATAAGATGGGTTTAGCTTTGGGGTTAGGTTTTGAGAGCGTGGCTTACGATGGGGATAAAAAGACTGTTTTCACCACACCTACTACCCTTGAAGTCGAGAAATCCAAGATCATTACCCCACCACAACCCACAAAGAAGAAACCCACACCACAGCCCAAGAGAACTTTACAGCTAAAGGTGAAAGTCTTTGTGACAGAGCGTAGAGTGATCGGCAGTCCAGTTTTTGAGAGATGCAACCTCTGCATCTACTGCCAAAGAGAGTGTCACTTAGTTGGGTTTTGTTTTCGCCGTAGGAGGGATGAGCAGCGTGAGTGGGAGTGGAGTACTCGGGACATGTACCACCCCTATTTTGGTGTACATGAGCCTTTTCCTCACTCTTACTCACGAGTCTTGAGCACTCCTCAGTTTCCACCTAGAGGTGGTGTCCAACATAGATCTTACCAGGATTCATATGGTTTTGGTTCACGTGTAAGAGCTTTTGAGTTGCTGTGCTTTGGCGGACCAGGTTTTCCCTATCGTGGCACTCGCCCTCAACGCACTATTGTTGATTTGTGTGCACCTACTTTTACTGCTTCAGGGTGGATGACCCAATATTGGATTCAAAAGAGGTTTTTATCTAACCACAGTACTGAGTCATCCACTATTATTCTTGTCATATATAGGTGGCAGGCTTTGGCCTTAAGAACAAGTGGCTCATCGACTCCAGTTGTTCACACCATATAACCGGGGATGCATCATGGTTCTCCAGCCTCATCCCGATGAAGTGACACAAGTACATCACATATGAGGATGACAGAAAAGGTAGCGTGAAGACTAAAGGTATGGTAAGAGTGAGTGAGAGTTACACTCTCAAGGATATGGCTTTGGTGGAGCATCTGGGGTACAACTTTCTTTCTGCATCTAAGTTGTTAGATGAGGACTTGGAAGTGTGCTTCAAGGGCAATGCTTCTCGAGTTCTTAATTCCTCAGGCACTTTGATTTGCCGGATTTCTCGAGTAGGGAGAGTCTTTGGAGCTGATTTTTCTAAGTATTTTGGTTCTTCTCGATGCTTAATTGCTCAACCCTCTTTTGAGCTTTGGATGTGGCATAGGAGACTAGGGCACATGAGTTTTTATTTGTTTTCTTGTTTGAGTGCCCTAGGCTTGATCCGGGGATTGCCCAAGCTCAAGTTTGAGAAGAACCTTATTTGTGCTCCTTGTCGGCATGGCAAGATGGTTGCCACATCTCACCCACCAGTTAATCTTGTGATAACCGAACAACCGGGAGAACTTCTCTATATGGACACTGTTGGTCCTTCCTGGGTTCATTTGGCGGGTGGGAAGTGATATGTAATTATCATTGTTAATGACTTTTCTCGCTACTCTTAGGAGTTCTTTCTTGTGAGAAAGGATGAAGTGTTCTCACACTTTCAGAGTGTAGTTTTGAGATTGTTCAAAGAACTCCCTGGTGCATTGAAAGCAATTCGCAGTGATAATGGCACCGAGTTCAAGAACTATCTCTTTGATGATTTTTGTTTGGAACATGGCATTGGGCATCAAGTTTCTACCCCACGCGTTTCTCAGCAGAATGGTGTGGTTGAAAGGAAGAATCAAACTTTGGTTGAGATGGCTAGGACGATGTTTGATGAGCATAGGACTCCTAGGAAGTTTTGGACAAAGGCTATTAGCACCTCTTGCTATATTTCCAATTGAATTTTCTTGTGCTCGATTTTGAATGTGACTTCTTATGAGTAGCACTTTGGGAGGAAGCTGAAAGTTTCTCATATGAGAGTGTTTGGATGTCGTTGCTTCATCCTAAAGCGTGGCAAACTTGACAAGTTCGAGTCACGTTCTTTCGATAGGATTTTCTTGGACTATTCGCCTCATGGCCATTCTTACTGGGTCCTTAATCTTGACACTAACACCATCATGGAATCTTATGATGTGACCTTTGATGAATCAACCCCTTATGCTAGACCTGTCCTTAAGTGTGTAGGTGATCAAGAGATGAGTGAAAGCATCTTTGTAGATGGCGACCTTCCAGCTCTTGGTGACGATGAAGATAATCCACTACTTCCTTCCATCACACCTGCTCACGAACTGGCTCCTGTTTCTTCTACACTAGCAGATGGTCCTGCAGCCTCTACTTCTACTTCAACTGCTTTCAAGCTTGCACCAGCTACATTTGCGGGGGAGGTGGTCTCACAACGCGAGGCTCATTGACACATTCAGCGGATTCACCCCCCTCAACAGATGATCATCGACCTTGGTGAGAGGGTAACAAGATCAAAATCTGGTCATCACACTCATTTTACTAATCCTGCATTTGTTGCTTCTTTTGAGCCCCAAGATGTTGGGCACACTCTTTTTGATTCTAATTGGGTCAATGTCATGCATGAAGAATTAGAAATTTTGAGAGAAATCAAGTTTGGGTCCTTGTAGAGCCACTCCCAAATGTTCACAGCATAGGCACCAAATAGGTTTTCAAAAGCAAACAGAGGAGGATGGGTCTATAGTGAGAAACAATGATAGACTTGTGGCTCACGGTTTCACTCAAATAGAGGGGATAGACTTTGGAGAGACCTTTGAACCGGTAGCTAGACTAGAAGTCATTAGGATCTTCCTTGCATTTGCGGCATCCCAAGGTTTGAAATTATACCAAATGGATGTCAAAAGTGCTTTCCTAAATTGGTTCATAGAGGAAGAGGTCTATGTCAAGGAACCCCCCAATTTTGAGCAACCCAAATACCCACATAGAGTATACAAGCTTCAGAAATCTTTGTATGAACTTAAGCGGGCACCTAGGGCTTGGTATGATAGGCATAAGTCCTTCTTGTTAGAGTCTAGATATGTGATGGGGTCAGTTGATAAAACCATGCTCACCTTTAGGCATGGCAGTGATTTCTTACATGTTTAGATATAAGTGGATGATATAATTTTTGGTGGCTTTTCTCATGCTCTTATGTCCAAGTTTGCAGAAACTATGAGCAGGGAATTAGAGATGTCGATGCTGGGTGAGCTCAACTTCTTCCTTAAACTGCAAATCAAGCAATGCAAGCAAGATACATTCGTCTACCAGATGAAGTACACAAAGGATTTACAGAAGAACTTTGACATGAGCGATGCAAAGCCCCTGGCGACACCGATGGCTACCTTGATCATGCTTGATCTGGATGAATATGGTGAGGGGATAGACCAGCAGGAGTACAGGAGCATGATTGGCTCCCACCTATACCTAATGGCGACAAGACCTGACATCCACTTCGACGTATGCTTGTGTGCCTGCATCCAAGCATCACTAAGGACATCTTACCTCCAAGCAGTGAAGCACATATTGAGGTATCTCAAACACACCCTTGAGTATGGTCTTTGGTTTTTTGCATCTTCTTCTCTCTCTCTTCGTGGTTTTTCGGATGCAGATTTTGCTGGTTGTAGAATTGACAAGAAGAGTACCTCCTATACTTGTCTTTTCTTGTGTACTTCTCTTGTGTGTTGGTCTTCATGTAAACAATTTAGTGTTGCGTAGTCAACTGCTGAAGCTGAATATGCTACTGTCGCTAGCTGCTGCTTTTAGATTTTGCGAATGGTTGCTACCTTGAGGGATTTTGGGTTAGACTTCAAGAGTGTGTCACTTTTGTGAGATAACACCAGTGCCATCAGCTTAGCCAATAACCCAGTCCAATACTTTAGAAACAAACACATAGATGTGAGATTTCACTTCTTGCGAGACCACAATAAGAAGGGAGATATTGACTTGAGATACATAGATACCCAACACTAGCTTGCTGGCATCTTTACCAAGCCTCTAGATGCAACAAGATTTTCCTATTCGAGCAGAGAGCTTGGAGTGTGCCATCCCAATGACATTGTGTGAAGGGGAGTTACAGTTGTACATACTCTATCTTACTGTTGTTGCATTTGCATTGCATCTCATCTTGTAAGATAACCATAGTAGTTGAGCTTTTACTTGTATGTCTTTAGCATTTTCAGTTGCTAGACTTGAATTTGAACTAAGTTGAGTAGTTGTGCGGAGCAATCTTTTAAACTTAGGCTCCTCTTGATGCCTTGACATGAATCATTTCAAACAAGACTAGCTTTCCTAAAGATGAAACTTGGTAATTTTATGAATCATGTAGAATATGATTTTCTGCATCTTGATCACCATGTTCATAATTACTTTGGCTTAGTCAATACTTGTGTTAAGGCCAGTTTGATGAATATCTTGCTCTAGGCTTCTTGATTCAAGACAGTGGATTGGGGATTGCACTATATTTTCTTTCTTTGTTAAATGTTTAACTCATGATAGAACCTTAGTGGAATATGTGTTCCTTGGGTCACAAAAATACTACTTGACTTGATCTATGTGAAAACTTGATAATTTTTGTAATTTGAATTTTATTGAGCAATTAAGTTTCTTGTACCAAAATATGATCCAATACGGTTGTCTTAATGCTTCATGTGGTTTGCCAAAGAAGCAAACCCAATATTGCTAAAGTCAACTTCAGGATAACATGCATCTCTAAGAAATGTGCCTACATGATCAATTTTGTTTTAATCACCTGATCAAACTAAGTCTTGGTTTCATATGTGAGCATTTGCAAAGCCTATTGTCATGAATACATGCTTGCCTAGTTTGAGATTGAAGTTTGCTAGTTCTTAATGCTTGGATTGCCTCGGCTCGAGTGGATGCTTATGTGGTAATCATTTTTAATATATTTCAATAATATGAACCTAAATGCCCTAATAATTCTTCAGGATTAGCTTGTCTATGATTTATATTCTTATGTCAATGTCTCTTTTTGAGCCATTATGCAATTGTGAGCTCCATGTTCTACTCTCCATAACCATTTGATGTGTCTAGCTTGTGCAAATGCTTCGTGGTATACATGTAAAAGCTCATTAGGTTTGCATATTCATGCATTTCATGGCGTTTTTGGCTCTTGATGTTTGAATTGCCAAAGGGGGAGAACTTATGCACTAAATCACAAAGAAGAAGAATCTTGAAATCTGTGCATTCATCAAGGGGGAGCTTTTTCAATTTCCTTGTCTTTGCCTCTCTTTGAGCTTTTGCGATCTTTCTAATGCCAAGTGATATTTTTTGCTCTTTCTTGAGTTTTTTGTCACTTGGATGAGCTTCTCTTGTTGGATTTCTTCAAACCAAAATCTTTGTGCTTTAAGGGTTGTCAATGCACTCATCAAGAGGGAGATTGAGAAACCAAGTTGAAATGTACCTTGGTTTATATGTGATGAGTGATTGACAAGGTTGTGGATTTGGTTTGTTGATTTATGGATTGCATAGGCATGTTTGTATAATGCAATTATGATCATGACTAACCAAAGTTGCAGAGAAAATGGAGTTGGCGATTTTGTCTCTAAGCACAGGAAAATTGTACACGCCAGATGATCCGGCACTACGGAATTTTGTACACGCCAGATGATCCGGCACAGGGAATTTTGTACACGCTAGATGATTCAGTGCCTAGAAAGACTACACACCGGAGTATTTCAATTCAAAAGCAAATTGAAGTACACACCGAATGGTCCAGCGATGGGCACAGTGAACGTCGGAGCATTTCTTGCAGAGAGGTTGTAAATTGACTCTGGTGGACTTACATGCGCCAGATGGTCTGGCGATGAAAGATGTGAATGCTAGAGAATACACCAGACCATTTGTTGCAGAGACATTACAAAATGGTTTTCTAGTGGAGATGAATACGCTGGATGGTCCGACGCTTAGGAGATGTGGACCTCGGATCATCCGGCATTCACAATTTTTCTAGGATGTGTCTTAAGCTGAGGATTTTGATTTGAAACTAACTGGAGATGGTTTTGAGATATATGTTTTCTTGTCTTGTGATGGATGCAACTTGGTGGCTGATGGCGGGATGGCCGGGGCCAAGTGGGGTGCTTAGTGCCAAACAATCAAGGAGGCCAGGAGGAGTCAAGGGTGGACCTAGCTACGCTTATGGAGATCAAGCAAAGCATGAGAAGGTGGATGAAGACGGCATGTTGAAAAAGTCAAGCAAATGGAATGCCGATGCAAGTGACAAGGTGGCCTGAGGGATCGAGTGAGAGAGACTTGCCGGCGGTCAAGATCGCAAGACGGAGTATACGCGTCGACATCGGAATACTTGCTTGAGGTGAAAGCATGTGGCAGTGAGTCACGCTTTAAGAAGAGTGCGAGGCCGTTTCATGGTTTGGCCTCAAAACCGTGGAAAGATGGAGTACACGTGGAATCATCGCGAAGCTTACATCGAGCCAAAGCTAAGTGGCCATTGGAAGAGAGAGGTATTTTGGGAACAAGGAAGCTTAAGGTATAAGCTACCTCCATAGGCCTATAAATAAAAGGGTATGGCTGTAGAAGATGGGTGTGCCAGCCACTTGAGTTTGTATGCTAGGGTTTTCGAGGAAAGGAGAGAGGGGAGCTTAGCCAGTGTAATAGGTGAGAGCTTTTTGTGAGGAAAATACATTGTAATCTGCTGAAAAAAAAGGCTGACCTTTGCAAGAAATGAAGTGCATGTTTATTCCAATGCTTGTGTTCATCTCCTTCTAGTTTCCCTCTATTTGTTCCCTTGCTTTGTTGCGAGTTTTTTCTTTTTGGTTGGGATTTTCGTTTTGGTTGATGAGCTAAGATTTGGCCACCTTGGGAAGTTGTTCCTCTTGTTGCTAGAGGCATAAAATTCACATACAAACATATACAAGTAGGTCTTGAATTCCCTTGCCTCTAGATCATCAACTCAGAGAACTTCTTCTTTCGATGATCTTTTCCTTGATTCAAGGGGTTGCTTCCTCAAGTTGGCAGCATTTATGGTGATGACCCGTGAGATGAGCTTCAATGGAACCTAGAGTTCATATACACCCATATGAGCCATGGGTTTTCTGAAGATTTCTATAGTAATTTGATTCTCTCTAGTTTTGCTTCCACTACTAATTTTTTAGGTGAGTTGGGTGACAAAAAGGAGAACACCATCTGTTTTCAAAGAAACTGGTAAGGTGCTTATTCACTCCCTCTCTCTGGTCACCATTCTCGATCCTACACAACTCGTTCCCTTCTTTGGACCGCCCGGTTCGACCCGCTGAGGAGCATCTTTGACTCCTAGGGACACATAACCAAGATCGTTATAACCAGCCCCCAAGCACTATCCGAGTGGTATTTTTGTACTCGAGGACTTATTTTCATATAAGTTTTTTCCTTGCTCGTGTGGTGAGTAGAATTGGCTGGTCATTACTTCTAGAGGGGATCCTGGCTTTCCGTACCACTCGCTAGCTAGGTTCATGGTGCATAGGATAGCCCTTAGCCCGACAAGCCCTTCTGTGGCGACTAGCGCTCGACCCGAGTTTGGACTTGTCACCTTGTGGTCAGTATCTATCAGTCACCAATGCCCCTGAACTAAGCAAGCGATAGTTTTCGTTCCTCCCCCAAATGATCTGGCAGTCACCACACAAGCGATCAGTCAACATAAAGTGACAGCATAAAAGGGAAACCTAAAATGCTATAGGACCTGACCACCTGGTCAGTAGGAGCACTGCCTACCAGGTGGTCTGGTTCACAAACATGAAAAACTTACATGTCGACGGGAGACCATTCTTATCCGGGAGAGCCTACAAAACACAGAGTTTTGTCTTCGAATCGGAAAAACTTACATGTTATGGTCCTGCCGACTAGGTGCTCGGATTCACGAATTGGAAAAACTTACAAGTTGACGGGAGACCATTCTTGTCCTGGAGATCCTGCAAAATAGAAAGTTTTGTCTTCAAATCGGAAAAACTTACAGGTTATGTTCCACGCTCATCCGGAAGATCCGGCAAAACAGAAAAAATGGCTCATTTTTTAGCAGTCTTACACATAGAACTTGCACAACTGGGCTATGTTCTACGAATTGTGCAATTCACGAACGTCCTCCATGACTAATTTGATCGCACCCGGTATGGTAACATCGACCACTTTGTAGGGCCCCTCCCACTTGGTGAGAGCTTGTTTCAGCCTACCTTATTCTAGACCTATCTAAGGACGAGATCACATACGACCAGTGTTCGCCCCTGCACCCTGTGGTTGTGGTAGCGCCTGTGGCTCTATTGGTATTGGGCTGCTTGAATTAGAGCGCAGTCACGAAACTCTTCAATCAGTTTTATGTCATCCTCCCATCATAGGTTTATGTCATCCTCCCGTCGCACCACTTGGTCGTCGCCCGAGTAGCTGGTCACTCGGGGAGACTGGAGGATGATCTCACAGGGGAGCATTGCCTCAGCATCGAAGATCAGGAAGAAGGGACTTTCTTCCATAGCCTGTTGGGGTTCGTTCGCAGCAAGATAACTCCTAAGCCGATAAAAGACCCGGGTTTTGACCCCTTGCAGTATCATCCCATTTGCCATTTTGACTTGTACATCGCTTCGGGGGTGTGCAATCCACACATAGCAAACTTTGGTCCTGATCTCTTAACAGTAGTCTCTAAAAGTGCTATTGGTGAATGGAGTCCCATTGTCCATAATTATACGGTTTTGACTACCAAGCCGCACTACCAACCCTCATATGAACTTTATCGTCGTTGTGGTGGTGATTTTCCTAACAAGCTTGGGTTCGATCCACTTAATGAACTTGTTGACTGCCACAAAAAGGAATTCAAAACCACCAGGGGCCTTAGGGAATGGTCCCATGATATCGAGCCCCCAGACAGCGAAAGACCAAGAGAGTGGTATGTTTTGCAGTGCTTGGGCTGGTAGGTTGGTCTGTGGGCTATGGTATTAACAAGGCTCACACCATTTCACCAGCTCGCAAGCATCCTGAAGGGTCGTGGACTAATAGAATCCTTGCCGGGATGCTTTTTCAACCAGAGTGCAGTATGAACCGTGGCTACCACATATACCTCCCTGGATATTAGAGAGCACTATGCTCAAAAATCGTTGCTCCCCTGTGGTAAAGGTGTCACTGTACTAGGAAGTATCTGCGGGCTTACCGTAGGACCCTTTCTGCTGATGCGTCATCATCAAGGATTGCTTGATTATGAAGGTATGACAAGATCTGATCCATCTAGGTCATACCCGAATCAAGCTGGGAGACCACATGATGGCCACTCGAGGACTGCACCAAGGGAGGCATTGCCTCCAAAGATATTACCTCTGGTGCTCTGTTTCCAAGTAGAGAATCTCCTTCACGTTGACCCGAGACCATGGTGGATGGTCATGTGAGTCTTTCCTCAAAGACTATGACCGGGATAGGTGCGTAAGAAGAAGCTAGATGGGCTAGCTCAACGGCAAGGAAGTTGTCCCTTCGCAGGACATGCTTTACCTCAAAATCGATGAAGCATCGCTCCAACCTTCTCACTTCAGCGAGGTAAGCTGTCATTGTCAGGTCAAAGCACTAAAACTCCTTTTGCATTGGTTTACGACCAGTAGCGACCCCTATCACCAGCAAACTCTTTATACCAACTGCAAAGGCTGCTCTTATTCCGAACAAGAGGACCTCATATTCTGCAATATTGTCAGTAGTTGGAAAACATAATTGAACTACGTACCTGAGGGTGTCGTCGGTAGGTGATATCAAGACCACTTCAGCCCCCACCCCCTTCAGTGTGAATGAACCATCGAAGCGCATGGTCCAGTGCTCGTACGTTTCTGGTAGTTGTTTCTGCTCGGGCTCAACGGATGACCATTTGGCCACAAAATCAACCAGCGCCTGAGACTTAATAGGCATTCAGCGGGTGAACTGAATATTGAACTCCCCGAGCTATACTACCTACTTCACTGTTCTCCCTGCTACATCCCTGCTGTGTAGGATTTCCGTAATTGGGAGTGTCGATATTACCTTGACTTTATGGGCCTAGAAGTAGTGCATGAGCTTGCGAGAGGCCATTACCATGGTGTACAACAGCTTATGTGCCAATGGGTACCGAGCCTTCGCGTCATGTAGAGCTTCAGTGACGTAGTATATTGGTCACTGAATACCCTCATACTTGATGACTAGGACCGTGTTCGCGACCTGTGGAGTGGCTGCAACATAGAGCAAGAGCTCCTTGTCTGGTCAAGGAGCATTCAGTATAGGAGGGAAAGAGGGGTGCCTTTTAAAATCTTGGAAGGCCACATTTGCTTCTAGCGTCCATAGGAAGTGGTCGCTTTTCTTCAGGAGCTTGAAGAGTGGTAGTCCCTGCTCCCCCATCCTCGAGATAAACCTGCTCAAAGCTGCCACACACCCCGTTAGTTTTTGGACCTCCTTTAACCTAGTCGGGGATCCCATCTGGTCAATGTCTCTGATCTTGTCCAAATTTGCTGCTATTCCTCGACTAGACATGAAGAAACCGAGCAATTTTCCTAGCGGGACTCTGAACATGAATTTTTTCGGGTTTAGCTTCATGCGATATTTTCAAAGGTTGTCAAACATTTCACTGAGGTCTGCGACCAGGTTGTCATTGGTCCTGCTCTTTATGACCACATCATCAATATATACCTCGATATTTCTACCGAGCTGTGGTAGCGCTTTTCAAGCCAAAAGGCATTTTTACATAACAAAAGAGCTCAAAGGGTGTTATAAAAGCGGTTTTCTCCTCATCTACCCTATTTTTACTAATCTTGTGGTACCCCGAATGGGCATCTATAAAGCACAGCAGATCGCTACTAGTAGTTGAATCAACAAGCTGGTCAATCCGAGGTAGAAGGAAGAGATCCTTCGGGCATGCCTTGTTGAGGTTGATGAAGTCGACGCACATCCTCCACTAACCGCTAGGCTTTCGGACCATGACAGGGTTAGCCAGCCATTTTGGGTATTCTACCTTTCGGATGAAGCCTGCTTCTAGGAGCTTATCGATCTCCTCATGAAGTGCTTCCCTTCGGTCGGGTGTGAACCAACACACTCTTTGCTTTACCGGTCGCACGTCAGGTCTCACTGACAACTTGTGCTCGACCACCTCCCTAGGGACTCCGGGCATGTCAGACAGACTCCAGAAAAGACATTTGCATTCGCCTAGAGGAAAGTGATGAGCACAAGTTCCTTTTGGGTCCAGGGTGGCCCCTATTTGGACCATCCTGGATAGGTCGATATTATCTAAGCATACTGCTTTGAGCCTATCAACGGGGTCGATGACAACGTGGACCTTCTGCGGGCAACCACGTGGCCTCGTGTCCCCAGGTCACGACCCGAGAGTCAGCTCGACCATGTCGAGGCTCCTCTTATCATAGTGCAGGGCCGTCTTCTGGTTGCCCACTATGGCGATGGCTCCCTTAGGGCATAGGATCTTAATTGCCTACGCATAGTGGGCAACAGCCATGAACTGGGCCATCGCTGGTCGACCCAAGATCAAGTTATACGATGTCCCGAAGTTAGCCAAATCGAACAGGACCATTTCGGTCCTCAGCACACCAAACGTGATAGGTAACTCGATCCGCCCCAATGGCTTGGCCGAAGTGCCAAGGGTGATCCCGAAGATGAGAGGAGATGGCTTCAACACACTCCTTGGGATTTGTGGGGCATCTAGCATGTTAGTGAAGAGGAGGTTGATCGAACTCCCTCCATCGACTAGTACGCGGCCCATTTGCACAATGTGCACCATGGCATCAACCACGATAGGGTATCATCCGGGGCATTTGACGCATGCAGGGTGGTCGGACTGGGTGAAGGTGAGGGGGACCTCTAACCACTCCAGTTGCAGAGTTGGACCCGGCATGGTCGTGCATACCTCGCGGACCACCAACTTGTACTCCCTATTCAAGGAGTACGTCATGGCTCCCCTAAATATATGGTGAACCATGTGCTCGGCCTGCTAAAATCTCAGAGCCGATTGGTTAGAGTCCGCCCCATCCTCACCATCGTTGTTGCGCCTAGGCTTGCGCTCTCCGAGCTACTGGTCGATAATGCCTCACATGACCTTGCATTCGGTCAAGTCGTGGGCATCAGTGCGATAGATCGGGCAGTAGCCCCTGCCCTTCTTCCCTCCTTCTTCTCAAAGCATCAGCATGACTGGCTAGTTTTCTCAATAGCTAGAACGTTGGGCGGTCCAGCCTTGCGCTTATTTTTCTTTTTCTCCTTTCGACTGACTCCTCTAGAAGAAGCGGGCTGGTCGGAGGGTGACTATGGCTTCCTGCTGATCTAGTGCTCTCGAGCCTCCATGGCTTGCACGCATTTGTTTGTGAGCTCAAAGAGCTCGGTGGTTCTTCGGATCTCCTTGGTGGCCAACTTTTCGACCATCTTCTGGTCTTTGACCCCCCTCTGGAATGCTATGACCACGGACTCACCTGTGATATTTGGAATGGTGTCTGGCATTCCATGAAACACCGTATGTAGTCTCGTACCGGCTCACCATGCCGCTGCCTGACCTGATACAGGTCATTCTCGATCCTTGGTCAGGCGTAGGTCTCCTCTAAGTTGGCAATGAACTAGTCGCAGAAGTCCTCCCAGCACTGAACCAACCCACAAGGGAGATTCATCAGTCAGGACCATGATGAACCGGTTAGGGTGGTTGGGAAATAGTTCGCACCATTGCGGTGTAGGAACTCCTCTGGGTTGGTCAAGTTGTTGTATTTTTTCAGCTAAGATCGGTCAAAACTTGTCCGGCCAGCGCACCTCTCATAGTCAAGTCGATAAAGTGTTGCACCCCATTCCATAACAAG
Source organism: Phragmites australis (assembly GCF_958298935.1). Classification (NCBI taxonomy): domain Eukaryota; kingdom Viridiplantae; phylum Streptophyta; class Magnoliopsida; order Poales; family Poaceae; genus Phragmites; species Phragmites australis. The sequence goes on along the minus strand of NC_084936.1, from coordinate 10,560,001 downwards.
GAGTCACTCATTGATAGGTGGCCGCACACGATCAGGGAGAGAGCCAACGGTCTCGTGGCCTAGGCGACCGGATGGAGGAGACGGATGCTTCTATACGTGGGGAAGGCAAGTTGTAGGGCCGTTTGCCCTTCTCCCTCTCTCGGCGAGCACACTCCTCCTGTTTCCAGGTAGCCTTCTGGTTCTGGATTACATCATGGAGGTCACAGTGGCGGAGCGAGTCACGCAGGTCGGTAGGTGGACTGCCTTTGTGTGGTGGGGTTTGCCTCATATTCCCTATTGTTGAGGGAGCGCAAGTTTCCTCCTACTGTGGAGCCCACCGTGAACCCAGCCAGCCACCATCCTGATCATTCATTATGGAGGACAGGGCAGCAACTGCCACGATCTAGCGTCAGGTTGTCTCTATCGAGAGGGAGAGATCGCGCAACCAGGGTGCCATTGGTGAACCCTCTGGTACTACCACTGGCAGGTGGCTAAGAAGTACCCGCACAGTTTGCAGGTTATGCGTGGAGGTCATGGCCTCGTAGTCGAGCTGCTGACTACAGAGCGACGAGACATCTCGAGGGGGAGCCCCTAGCGATCGCGTTTCTTCTGCAGCGCGACAGCCTTGACGAGGATGTCGCCTCAATCTCCTCTTCATGCGGGCGCTCCTCTAGGCGGCATTGCTGTTGCAAGGGCAAGGTAGGACCTCCCCAATGCTTGGCGCCGGTTGGGTTTCCCTCCTAGCCTATGGCCTAGGGCTTGCCTCTAGCTCCCATGACATTAGCATTGATGTTGCCCCTGCTACATGGGCTGCCATGTAAACCTCTCGTTCGGGGTCGAAATCCTCGAACTCCAGTTCAGTGTACCATGCTTGGAGCACAACGGGCTCATTTGGGTCATACCCTGTGACGAAGATCTCATGACGGTCGGGGTCCTCGAAACAGGACTCCGTAGTAGTTGGGGATTCGGACATGGGTAGCCCAACAATAGTACCAATGCGTGCAAAAATGCAAAAAAAACACGTCCCTACCTAGCACACTAACTGTTAGGGGATGATCCCTAACAATATTCCAGGGTATACTAGGCGACGGGCACATTGATCCGCATTTTTTGGATGCATGTATCAACCTAGACTCAAGAACAATAAAGTTTATCTAGGTTCAAGCCTCCCGTGGGATAATAGCCCTACGTCCTGTGTATTGTCTTATGAATTGGGTGAACTTGTTTTTCGAATCATCCCCTTACAAACATGGTCTCAACCCCTTTATATACTAGGGGATACAGGGGAAAATATGCACAAACAAAGAGACCATACCAAACCCTGTGACAGACCTATCCTTGATGAAGCCAACTACCCCTAGCGTGTCATGATGTTGGATAGGCATGCCTTCCCTGCTATGGTCATCCTGTGCATCATGAACCATCACCGAATGCCGTCACGCTCACCTGTCGGACCATCCCGCAACATTAAATGCTACGAGATGGGTCACGGCAATTCCATACCACTCCATGACTATGCCACACCGAAAGCAAGTGCCTGGGGAAGGAAAACAATACTTGAGTATGCAACAATAAATAAGACTTGATCGGGTAGGTGGGACCTTGTTGCGCGACCAAGGGACTGGTCGTACGAACTTCGCCCTAGTCGCGCAGTGTCGCCGCAGTCTTAACAATACATACTACATGCTAACACTTTGGCATCGCGGGACCCACCACGTGAGGCTTCCCTTACCTATTACACAAACACAACGGATACATTTTTTTATATATTTAAGAAAGAAATGCTTTGTTGACCCGTTCTAGTGATTCATTGCATTTCTGGATACATTTTTTTATAGATTAAATGTTGTTTAGACAAGGCAGAGAGCAGCTCTATTGTGGAGAAAATTCACACGGTGACATCACCATGGAGTACCTTATGCCGTACACTACCGGAAACGATGTGTATGCCGAGTGCCTACGTGTATGCCGAGTGCATTATATCGGGCACTCGGCAAACAACCACCTACACCGAGTGCCCGACTAAAGCACTCGGCAAACAACTAAGCACTCGGTAAATACCTCAAAAAACACTCGGCAAACAATAGCACTCGGCAAAATAGAGAAAAAACACTCGGCGAATTCGGGCACTCGGCAAACAACGCGCCACGTGTCCCTCCGTTCGGCAGCTGACGGCGAGTCGCCCCTTTGCCGAGTGTCGTCTAACGGACACTCGGCAAAAATAAATGTTTGCCGAGTGCCCGATATTAAGCACTCGGCAAACTATTTTTTTTTCTTTATTTTCTTTTTGGTTTCCTTTTGTTCTCTTTTCTTTCTCGTAATAACAACCAACCAAAGGCTGCCACACATCGATTCCAATACTACTACAGTATGGTTTAAGGATGATATTGTTATGAACTTGGAGTTAGAATTCAGTCGTGCTTCAAGATTGAGATGCAGCAGATGTGGACTCCTGGGAGCGGCCCTTGGAATCAGTTGTGCTCTGAAAGAGAATGACAATTCTTCTTCCTTGCCTTAAAAAAGGAATTTCTCTGCTATATACTATCATTCCAGCTGTCATCCAGACAAAGAAGAAATTTTCAATGCTTGCCAAGTGGAAGAAGCAAAAGCAGATCAGCTTGACACACCAAGCTGCCCTTCTGATCTATGGGTTTTGCTTGGTTCATCGTTAAGTGCATCAGAGGAGGTAGCTGGTAGCATAGTGAGAAGTGGTGGAACAAAAAAGCGACTTCATTTGGCGATTCTTGGATGGATAACATGTTTGCTATGTTCCATCGAAATCTAACTTTATGGACAACTCTTTTTCATAAGAAATTATTTGATGGATATAAGTCAAATTTGATCTGCAAGTACATAAAATAACGAACAAAAATGAGTAGAAAAATATGAGACTTGCCATAGTGTCATGATATGATACGTAGAGACTTATATAAAAAATTGAGAAGGTTTCGCAAAAGTTGTCATGTACGATGCTTAGAAACTGAAACATCTCCGAGGAAGAATCGTGGTTTGGAGAGGGAATGGATCAGGTTTGAACCCGAAGTGACGTTTGAATCATCGTTTAACCTTGAAACTTTTTCTACACTCAACATACAACATAGCATATTCGATGTTAAAATTTGGCATTTTTCTGGGTCCGTTTGCTATTTTTAATTCATTAAGTGCATTTCTAGGCTTTTAATGGATATAAGTCAAATTTGATATGCAAGTACATGAAATAATGAATAAAAATTGGTAGAAAAATCATATTCATGTTGTTGAGTCTATTTGTAGGCCATACCCAAGAAATGAAAAAAAAATTTGAAACATCTGGGCGGCAACACTCGACCAGCAACATGTAGCTTATTGGTTTTTTTAATTCTAAGAAAAGCAAACGAAGTCAGAAAAATATGAGACTTGCCATAGTGTCATGATATGATACGTAGAGGCTGAGATAAAAAATTGAGAAGGTTTCGCAAAAGTTGTCATGTACGATGCTTAGAAATTGAAGCATCTCCGCGGAAGAATCGTGGTTTCGAGAGGGAACGGATTAGGTTTGAACCCGAAGTGACGTTTGAATCGTCGTTTGACCTTGAAACTTTTTCTACACTCAACATACAACATAGCATATTCGATGTTAAAATTTGGTATTTTTCTAGGTCCGTTTGCTATTTCTAATTCATTAAGTGAATATGTAGTCAAAAAAAAAATTCAGGTGTTTGCCGAGTGTCTTTGTTTTCCACTCGGCAAACCAGGTGTTTGCCGAGTGTCTTGCTCTCACACTCGGTAAACCAGTTGTTTGCCGAGTGTTCTAGATTTGACACTCGGCAAAGCTCTCACACTCGGCAATGCAGCGAATATAGGGTTTCCCCACCCTGCGCGTAGGGACAGATCGAAAACTGTCCAGTGCGCGACTCCCCTCCTGCCGCCGCCGCCTCGGCCCGCCCCCGCCCCCCGTCCGCCGCAGCCTCGGCCCGCCGCCGCCAGCACCGCCGCCTCGGCCCCCCCCCCGCCGTCGCGCCCCTCCGCCGCCAGCGCCCCCGCGCCCATCCGCCGCCAGCGCCGCTTCGGCCCGCCGCCGCCTCGGCCCGCCGCCCCCCTCCGCCGCCAGCGCCCCCGGCCCATCCACCACCAGTGCCGCCTCGGCCGGCCGCCTCGGGCCTCCGCCGCCGCTGCCGCGCGCTGCCCGACGCCGCCTCCCCCGCGCCGGCCAGCGCCACCCCGCGCCGCCCCCCTCCGACGCCCGGGTACACTTTAACTTTACCTTCCCCTTTAATCCATGCTGTTGTAGTTGCTATGACATTCCAAAACAGGCACGCTGTCAGTCCTGCATGCGATCCAAGTATTGGAAAAGAGAACTTCAGTTGAGAAATGCAACGCCAAATGAAGAAACTAGCCACTATATATCAGAATTTCCTTTTCTGCGAAATTCATCAATCCACCAATCAAATGAACATGATAAATTATATATGCAATAAGAAAAGGAGTGGAGGCTTATCACCTTCACTCCCTATTGGGGTAGTGACACTGTTAATGGATAATATGTAAAAAGATCAATGAAGCATACTTAAGCTAAAAAAAAGGACAAAGGCAGCACAGCACATTAGTACTGATCAACACATTTTGGACATTGTAAGAGCTTACCCAAAAATGACGAAAATGCAAGGTACTGCATCCTTTGTAGATGAATAGGTATCTCATTTGAAATATTGTGATGGATGAGAGGGAAAAAGGGTGGCCAATTTTTCTCTTCTATCACAATGCCAGCTGCAAAAAACAAATAAGTGATAAAGGTTAGGGAAAATAAATAGCGAGCCAGATTTCTTCAGGGTGCTTGGCCACGAACAGTTCAATCCCATTCTAACAGGCAATGCAAAATAAGTATCCAATCTTATTTGCTTTATGAGAAGAAAAAGCATTTTTTTCCTTTTTAAAAGACCAAAAAACACACAAATCAAATTGGAAGACATACTTAATGATATTTGCAAACATAATTTAGGAAAAGTAATCTTCTCAGAAAATATCGCCAATAACCGAACATAGAAATAACACTGAATGCTTCGCCCGAGTTGAGTGACACACATCAGTTCTCAGTAAATTGTGAGCATATGGGGTCCTCGTGGCAATACTATCTGGGGAATGGGTTGTGAAAGTTGATTCATATTTCAGTCTGGGTTGTCATCTAATTAGTCTTTAGATGGTTGTATAATCCATATTTGTCATGCCTGTGTTGTTGTGTTGGTATGCCTGTGTTGTTATGCCAGTTTTGCTATTTATTACAAAGGAGGTGCCATCGAAAATTTGAATTTTGGCTAATTTAGGCTTTAGGATGTGCATGTCGCGTAACCTATGCGTCTCCCGTTTGAAAGAGTTATGGTTACAAATATGCAAGTCTTTGCATATCTATAACCGTAACTATTTCGAATTGTCCACATTTTTTGGACAGCCCGAGGATGTGTAGATTGGGTTCGTTTCAATGCTCTACTCCGATCCGAGACAGAGTTTCGGCAGCGTCTCCCCGTTGTTCTCCGGATACACATTCTCTTGGCTTTGTTGCCGAGACGTGTATTTGGAGAACAGCGGGGAGGTGCTGCCGAAATTCTGTCTCGGATCGGAGTAGAGCATGGAAACGGCCCAATCTACACATCGTCGGGTGGGATTAGGACCTATCTTTACCTATTAGATAGTTTGATGCATGCCGATTCCCTCTTATGGTAAAACACAAATATTTGATTTTTATATTACTTGCTGAATAAAAAATATTATATGTGTATGTTTCCCAATATGTTAGAGGATGGATGATCGTGAGTGGATGTACACTGGCCGCTCTAGTCAGGGTTTTTTGACCGATGAATGGATCCAGAAGACCGATGTGTTCTTGGAATTAGCATTTGCTAGGCCTAAGGGACCTCGTGGAACTTGGTGCCCCTGCAGTATTTGTGCAAACGCGCGTCAACAAACAAAGGAGGTCATGGGTCAACACCTTTGTAAGAATGGGTTTATGCCACACTATACCCGGTGGACCTACCATGGTGAGTCCGAACGTGCCAGAGAGGAGGTGGTGCGTCAACGCACCAACGACTATGATGTCGGGGTCGGAGACATGCTAGATGACTTCCATGACGCACATTTTAATGAAGCATGTATGGAGGAAGTGCCGGAGTCAACCACAAAGGCCTTTTATGATATGTTGTCTACGGTGCAGCAACCCCTTCACGGGCATTCCAAGGTTTCTCAACTGGATGCCATCGGACGTCTAATGGCTATCAAGTCCCAGTTTAGCTCCAGCCGAGAATCCTTCGATGCAATGCTAACAGTTGTTGGTAGCCTTCTCCCGGAAGGTCACATTCTGCCAAAGAGCATGTACGAGTCGAAGAAAGTCCTCCGTGCACTTAAGATGCCATATGAGAAGATACATGCTTATCCAAAGGGATGCATCTTATTTAGGAAAGAACACGCGGACGCAAAGTACTGTGTGAAGTGCAATTCCTCTAGGTATCTTGAGGTAGACTCTGGTGATGGTCAGAAGAGGCAGCTCGCAATCCCCGTGAAGATCCTTCGGTATCTTCCATTCGTACCGAGAATCCAACGGCTGTATATGACTGTGGAATCTGCTAAACAGATGACATGGCACAAAGATGGGCGTCGATACAATCCTGACAAGCTGGTACATCCATCGGATGGTGAAGCATGGAAGAGGTTCGATCTGATTCATCGTGAAAAAGCTCTAGAGGCTCGTAATGTACGAATTGCGCTCGCAACTGATGGGTTCAATCCATATGGTATGACTTGTGCCTCATACAGCTGTTGGCCCATGTTTGTTATTCCCCTCAATCTCCCCCCCCCCCCGGCGTCATCTTTCAACGACAGAACATATTCCTGTCGCTGATAATTCTGGGGCCTGAATACCCGGGGAAGAATATGAGTGTGTACATGGAGCCGCTGATGGATGATTTGGTCCGTGCTTGGGAGGATGGGGTCTGGACATACGACCGAGCTACAAAGACAAACTTCAAAATGCATGTTTGGTACCAGTACTCCCTGCATGATCTACCGGCGTATGGGATATTCTGTGGCTGGTGTGTGCATGGGAAGTTCCCATGCCCAGTATGCAGGGCGGCTCTGATGTTCATTTGGTTGACAAAGGGTGGCAAATATTCTTCCTTCGACAAGCATCGACAATTCCTTCCTCTTGACCATCCATTCAGACAAGACGTGCAGAACTTTACGAAAGATGTAGTTGCCGAAGGCTTAGCACCACCTAAGATGACCGGTGCCACGGTTCGTGCTCAGTTAGACGCTCTCGAGGCCAATGCCCAAGGAGATGGATTTCTGGGATATGGTGAGCAACACGCCTGGACTCACAAGCCATGCTTGTGGAATCTCCCCTACTTCGATGATCACCTTCTTCCACATAACATTGATGTAATGCACACTGAAAAGAATGTCGTTGAGGCCATTTTTGGCACAATCATGGACATTCCTGAGAAGACGAAGGATAACGTTAAGGCTAGAGTCGATCAAACGAGATTATGCAATAGACCATAGCTAGACATGGCTCCTCCCAAAGGCGGGAAATCGTGGACGAAGCCAAAGGCCAATTTCGTTCTTACAAGGGCCCAAAGGAGGGAAGTACTTGAGTGGTTCCAAACCTTGATGTTCCCTGATGGGTATGCAGCGAATCTGAAGAGGGGAGTGAATTTAGCTACTTTGCGAATCAATGGGCTCAAGAGTCATGACTATCACATATGGCTTGAGCGGCTACTGCCGGTGATGATTCGAGGCTATGTCCCCGAGGATGTTTGGCTAGTGCTTGCGGAGTTGAGCAATTTCTTCCGCCAGCTTTGTGCTAAAGAGTTATCTCATACCGTGGTAGCAGACATGGAAAGACTGGCGCCTGTGTTGCTCTGCAAGTTGGAGAAGATCATTCCACCCGGCTTCTTTAATCCGATGCAACATATGATTTTGCACCTCCCGTATGAAGCACGAATGGGGGGGGCGTGCAGGGCCGTTGGTGCTACTCAATTGAGAGATTCCAAAAGATTCTTCGAAATAAATGTAAAAATAAATGCAAAATTGAAGCATCCATAGCCGAGGCATACATCCTGGAGGAGGTGTCAAACTTCACAACAAAATACTATGCTGACAATCTTCCCAGTGTGCATAATCCACCCCCTCGTTACAATGTTGGAAACCCCAAAGATGAATCAAAGCTTAGCATCTTTAGAGGGCAACTTGGCAGTGCAAGTGGTGCGACTAACAAGACCTTGCAACATGAAGAGTGGCGCACTATTATGTTGTATGTCTTGGCCAACCTATCCGAAGTGGAGCCGTACATGCAGTAAGTGCTCAATACATTATTTCTCAACTAGTCACAAGTTTGTGTCCAACTCCGCTTCTTCTCATTGCTATAGGGAATTCAATGAGCAATTCTGGCATGAATCAAGGGAACCTACCCTCGAGGAAGCTTCGGCCCTTCTTAGAGATGGTGTGGGAAATGACATGCCCGATTTCATTTCTTGGTTCAAACAGAAAGTACTTTCTAACTTGGCTATTACACCAACTTGATTTCATTTCTAACTTGATTTCATTTCTTACATGCGACTAATACACCAAGCTATCCCGCTTAAACTTGTAGGGAACAACCGACGAGTCTATGAGTGCCGACTTGAGACAAGTTGCGGATGGTTGTGCCTATAGGGTCAGGTCATTTAAGGCTTACGACATGAATGGATATCGCTTCCACACAGCAAGCCACGAGCAGAGTCGGCCCAATCGTAGAACAATAAATACCGGAGTTTTTACTCCAGGCTTAGATGGGGCTGAGTACTACGGAAGAATTGAAGAAATATACGAACTGAATTTTGATGGGAGCAAACCTCTGAATCCCGTCATATTCAAATGCCATTGGTTCGATCCAGAAGTAGTGAGACGGACCCCTAATCTTGGGCTAGTCAAAATTCGACAATCAACCGTCTTACCAGGAGACGATGTCTATATTGTGGCTCAACAGGCCACGCAAGTTTATTATCTCTCGTACCCGTGCAAAACCTTTGAGCGTCTTAAGGGTTGGGATGTTGTGTACAAGGTACCGCCACACGGTAAACTACCAGTCCCAAACAATGAAGATTACAACATAGACCCCAACACATATGATGGAGAATTCTTTCAAGAAGATGGGCTCGCAGGGAATTTTGAGATTGACTTGACGGAAGCTCAAGGCATGGAAGTAGACAATGAAACTGGTGCTGACGAGGATGAAGAAGACGAGGTTGAGAATACGAGGGACTTGGAATTACTTGAGCGGTTACATTTAGACAATGACAGTGATGACGCCATTCCTCCTCCCGAGCATCAGGATGATTATTTCAACACGCGTGATAGTGATGATGAGATTTATGATCCAGCTGATCCCGATGATGATGATTATTTCTAATAACTGTATGTTTATTTGTAATAACTGTATGATTTATTCTTTCTCATAGCATGTTTTTTTTTTAGTATGCTTCATTTATTTACATCAAGTTGCAAGTTGTAACATCCGTACTAATTGGTTTACTCGTTCTCATAGCATGGTGGGCGGTACGAGGAAGTTAACGTCGCTATACAAAAAGGCGACGGGGAAAGCCACGGATGCAGGTGACGGGTCTGGAAAGAGACCCCGGGGAAGACCTCCAGGATGGCTGAGAGGCGGAGGTAGGGGTGGAGGAGGTGCTTCTATACCTGCTGTTGAGGAGGAGACTGAGTCGCCTCTAGGTGCGGCTGAGTCTGAGTCTGACTCGCCTATACCTACGGCTGCGACTCAGTCTGGGGATGAGGAGGAGTAGGTAGAGGAGGAGCAGGTTGACCAGGGGGGTAGCTCTAGCTCTACTTCTTCTCGTGTGTGGCTGCGTGGTCCTTCTAGCCTCCCGAGGCGACCGGTGCCAATGGCTAGACGCCCGCTCATTCGACCAGATGGAGAGAAGTAAATGACTCTCTCTACTCTCACTATTTTTTTGCCTTTGTATCTTCAATATTTCAACACATACTAATAAATTGCCTTTACACTTGTGCAGGAACTAGCTGAGGGTTGGAGAGGGTGACCACTCTCGCCATGTAAACGGCATCCTTGGACTTTTGATCAAGGAGAAGTTCCCTGGCATGGTTACTTTGGGCGGAGTAACCGAGCCGGCATACACATGGGCCCACTACGCAGCCGCGCCGGACGCCCATGACCGGGAGGGAAGGGTGTTTCCCAATAAAGCCGAGCGGGTGAAGGCCGAGATGTGGGTAAGTTTCGTTCGCACTACATTAGTCAATACTAATCGCATGGAAATTATTTAACTAATGACTGGATCCGTCGCGTCTATATGCAGGATTTTTTTAGATGCGAGCCGGGCTTGGAGGCTAGGGCAGCTGCTGTCGTCGACAAAGCTGCCAAGAAACTTGTTAAGGATATGCACTATGAGGCGCGCGTCCAGGCCGTGATCAAATTTCACGCGGAACACCTTGGAGCGAAGGTGACAAAAAAAGACGCTAGGACCATATCTCTGACCCGGGAGTAGTACCTGTAGGTAAAGTACATTAAAGCTTATTGTTCCTTAGATTACTAACACTTAATTTCTTCTTCTTATATATCCTGTACTTGATTATTTAGGTGCCTCCGGGGTGGTGCGCCGGAGACCTTCCGTGCTAGACGGTGATCGTGGACAAGTGGTGCGCTCCCGAGTGGGAGGAGAGTCACAATGCTTGCCGGGAAAGGCGATTGTTGATGCCTGGCGCGGCACACCATCAAGGCAACCTCAGCCTGACTGGTTTCGCGGCTAGATGGGTATGCAATAGCATCTGTTGTTCCCAAGCTCAGTTCTCCTTAATTTCTGTGCGGGCGTCCCCTTTATGAATGTTATTGCTTTTCTGTTGCAGTCGGCAAAAAATGATGGTCAGCCTCTCTCCCAGTTCAAGGCTTATGCTTTGGCCCATAAGTCAAAGGCGATGCACGGGGTTGCTTATGACCCGAATGACCCGGCCTCAGCGTACACCAACGAGAACGTCAAGGCTCGCCTGGATGGATACACATCGATGGCAAAGGAGGTCCACGGCCCAGACTTTGATCCGAGAGAGCAGGATCTTGATGGGGAAGTGGTTATGAGGGCGGGAGGAGGCAAGAAACATGGCCGGTTCTGGATTGGCGACGGCACACTCGATACGGCCACCACTCCCTCTCTCTCTCAGCTTAGAGCTCAGAGCACGAGCTCAGGTCCGGGTATACGCCCTCGCCCAGAGCCTACACGGATTGCAATGAACGAAATCCAGGTTAGTTCTGTTTCATTCATCCTCCACGATCTTTACATGCTTTGCATTGGAACGATGATGAGATTGCGATGACATACTGTAGGCCCAGCTGGATGAAGAAAGGAGGCTCCGGCATGAATTAGAGAGATCGTTCGAGGAGAGGATGGCGGCAGAACGATCCCAGTGGTATGCGATGATGACGCCCCTTTATGCTGCAATGGGCCAAACTCCGCCACCGATGCCAACCCCTTCTCGTCCACTTGCTCCACAAGCTCCACACACTCCTGTGAGTTAGTTTATAACCTTGTAATCACAATTATTGCCATTCCTACAACCATAGAGTGTTGTGCTAACTATCTCCTTTGTGCAGTATCCATCAGAGGGATCGAATACGCCTGGAGCTGGAGGTTCGCACTTTGGTACTCCACCTCACTTTGGTTCGTTCTTCTCACTTTGAAAACTTACTTTTGTAACCCCATATCCATACTTAGCATTTCTGTTTACTTTCAAATGCATACTTCTTACTTAGTGTTTCTGCTCCTTGATTGATGCAGGTTAAGGTGGTAATCAATTGTGGAGTCCGTTACGGCCTGCAACATTTTCTTTTTGTTTGGACTATGTTTTGCTATCTTGTCACGATAATTTGTGATGTTTGTGTCACTTGCGATGTTTATGCGACGGTTTATGTGATGTTTGTGGCATATGTGATGCGACGGTTTATGTGATGTTTGTGTAATATGCGATGTTTATGTGAAGGTGGTAATCTGTGAAATATGTATAAATTATTTTGAATTGCAGCGACAGTTTTGAATCTGGTATGGATCAATTGTTGATCTGTTAAATAACAGTTTCCCGAGTGTTACACTCGGCAAACAAGGCTATGCCGAGTGTAACACTCGGCAAACCTGACACGTGTCGCAAGGCTATTCAATCTGGCATTTTGGATGCCAGTTTGCCGAGTGTGCTCTAATGCACTCGGCAAAGAGTGGCACGTGTCGCCAAACTGTGCTATTTGGGCGCTATTCTGTGCTCACTTTGCCAAGTACCCTCCAATACACTCGGCAAGCGTGCCATGATTTGTCGAGTGTATTCCACGGACACTCGGCAAAGTGTCCTCGTGTTTGCCGAGTGTATCCCTGAGACACTCGGCAAAGAGGCCGTTAACGTCTTGGCCCCGTTAGGTCACTTTTTTTGCCAACTGTCGTATTTGGCTCTCCGCAAATATGTTTGCCGAGTGTCCGATATAAAACACTCGGCAAAAAGTGATTTGCCGGCACTGTGTATGCCGACTGTGGTATGCCGAGTGTTACACTCGGCAAACACGTTGCCGAGTGTTTTTAGGCATACGGCAAAGTCTCGAAATCCGGTAGTGGTACCAATGATCTAACATGTATTTTTAATGGTGCCTAAATTGTACGGTCTTCAGAGGACTAAAGGGTGCAAGACGGGGATCTCGAGCCCCTGACGGCTCGACTCGCTCCATACGATCTTACTAAGTACTCCATGCACATTCCTGATGATCTCACATGTGTAAACTATGTTTTACTTTTTACCTGCTCGGGAAAGTTGGATGTTTTTTTTTTCTTTGAATAGAGAAGAGTGCGCTACCAATTGTTTTCTTTTTCTTTACATGTACTTTCCAATTTGTTCATGTGGGGAACAAGAGAACACATAAATATAACACATATCTTTATATGTCATGGTTCATGGTTGTTTGTATGACATCTGTGAAAATGATGGTCTTGCAATTTTTTGTGAAACAATTTTGAGGCCTTGTTTGGATGCACCTAATCCCAACCCAATCCTAGCTCAATCCATATAATTCCTGGTCCACCGACGTAGATTGCGCTAGAATTGTACCCAGACGTTTGCTTACTGGTGTTCATACATGGATTAAGATCCTACGGTTGAATATCGGGTTAGACTTAGGCCCAGAGATATCAAGGCCTATAAAAATTCTATCTCTACTATTTAAAAAATCTGTAATAAATTGTTTCCCCTGTCCACATTCTTCCTCCGCCTGCTTCTCATCCGTCCAACCTGATGTTTCACCCTTCCTCGTAGAAACGGCGTGCATGTGCGCCCGTCGTCCCACCCTTGCTAACGAACCCAGCGATTTCGCTACCGTATCATGCTGCTCCTCCCCACGCCGCCTCCTCATCTTCCTCCTGCCCTCACTCTGCCGGTGCCACCACGCCACCATTCCCCATCCAAACCATCCATACTCCATTTGTCCTTCTTGCTGCCCGCCCTACTTGTCCCCTCCTACAGCATTCTCCTAACTCCGTAGGCATCTCTTCCCGACACCTCTGCCACTCTCAGCTCCTCGTCCCTTCGTGCTGCCACCATGGGCTGCACCTCAGCCTCCCAGCCCCAAGTAGGAAAGGAGGGTAAGTCCGACGCCCTCAATTCCATTATGTTTGCCAAGTAGCTGCAGCGGAGGGGAAGGGCTGCGGTAGTACTACATGCAGCACATCCGCGACCTGCAACTCCAGATCTGGCAGAAGGCCCACAACCTCAACCACCTCAAGGCCCAGCGCAACGACCTGCTCGCTCCTTCTCAGCGTCCGCAATCTTGTGGCCTCGCCCAGGCGTCACCGATCAACGTCCCTGGTTAGTGGTCGCCGCAATGAGAGCGTTGCCGCCGACGTTGACCTTGGGGTGGAGGGGCATCTTGGGCTCTTGGTCTTCGGGGGTGGCGGGGAGTGAGGGCACGCCATCCCCTTATGCTCCTCTCGCCTAATTTCCATCACCGACGGTGGCTACCCGTTCAATACACGCCGCGGCAAGCGGCGACGCTATTCCTTCGTCCCGCAGCGCAGCCTTGCCGCATGCATGTTGTCGTCGCCCTCCGTCCACACCATGGCCGCACACATCTCTAAGAATCCAACCCTATAGGTCTGCACGGTCTAACCTTCCCTGCCACTGTGCCTCACGAAGGAGCGGCTTGCAGCTCAGCTGCCATGTAATGCCTTCCACTTGTATAATTACGGTGGTTAATTCATACATGAATGCATCGAAATAAAATTTTCCATTTGCAAAATTCTCCCCCTCACTGATGGACATGTGTGTGTGTGTGTGTGTCTATATATATATATATAGACACACACACACACATAAATAACTTCTTTTGATTTCGTCCAGTACCCAATTAGTCAAAATATTATTAGCGGCAACATCATTCGAATAGGATGGTCTGAGAAAGGTTGTGAAAATTATTTAACCATCGTAGTGTATTCTTCTTTTTGCACATATTTTCTTCTATGTATCTAGACTTTAGAGTTTCTTTTTGGGAGGATGTATCTTAAATATTTGATTGTGCAGCACGGATCAATTTTTTTACAACAGGCCAGATACTTTTTTTAGTAACAAATAGGTCTACAAACTGTTCAGATTCGGCTAATGAGTTTTCAAGCGATTCAGCTATTCAGTTGAAGTCTGCATAAATCTCTACAACTAGAATAAATCTCTACAACCAGACTAGATCACAATTTCCTATACCACTGAGTTATTTAGTTGAAGTCTTCGTAGATATGAGATTATTTAGACAACCCATCAGTTTATCACCTGCTTCTTGTTCTTCCTTCTCTTTTTGGCTGGTGATCGAAGGTCTCTGTTTTTGTGGTCATAGCACCAGGATGTTCATATGTTAGTATCTGTTTTCAGGTCTTCACATGTGAAAAATAGCTGTCAAAGAGATTTCCTCCCTATGCATGAACCCCATCAATTCAGCAGCAGAAAGGGGATCACGAGGGGCCTTTTCCGCTGGGTGTCCGGCATGTCTAGAAGGTTGGTAGCGCTGTGTCCAATTCAATTTTGGGACCTAATCCCATATATTCATATCTATTTTTTGTTTTAGCTATTGCAGTGCTATATTTTTCTATCTCTTATTTTTTGTCTGTTTCAGGTTATTCATTGTTGCGCAGATAGAATATGAGATCATGGACAAGGAAGACAATGGAGTTGATGCTGCTTTTAGCATAGGCAATGGTTACTTTTGATCCTTTCATTTTCGTTTACTGAATCTTACATTCCTTCATGGTCATTATAATGATGGCATGAAACACGATGCAGAAAGCAACACCAGCTCAATCTTACAAGTTGATGATTCTGCATCACTGGTTCAGTCTTACAAGTTGATGATACTGTGCTTAGAAATGCCTCGATACCTTCAGATCAAAGGTTCATAAATTCCCTAGCTTTCAATGTGTGTGGATCATAGCCAAAGGCACGGGTTTTGTTTGCCTCGTTGGGCTAGGCACTCTGTGATCCGCGGTGCTAAAATATTTGGTCCAATTAGCTGGTTTGTTGCGTTTGTTATATCCTGTTTACCATTCTCTGAATTTGACTCGCAATTTTGATTTTGCATTTAGAATGCTTAGGGAAGAGCTACATATAAGGAACCTGGCTCTTATGTTGACGAGGTGGTGAGGGTCGTGGGCAAATCCAAGGTTCTGGTGAAGGTCATAGCCAAATCTAATGTTCTAGTGAAGATAACTTCTTCTACAATTAATGGAAGCAATGGTGGACACCTTCCTCGAGCTCTTCCTAGAACGGCTCGGCATCCAGAAACGAAGTAGCAAAGCTGCAAAAAGTCTAGAGAATTGCATTGCAAGATATCAATACATTGGCATTTTTGTAGCAAATGCATAACCACCTGAGATTTTTCAGTTTCTCAGTGATAGTCCATGATTTTGTTGTCCTGGCAGATGGAATATGAAGGTCATTTATCATATGGCATCAAGTGTATCCTGGGTGAAACAATGAAGTGTGTGAGATATTGGCAATATATACTATAAACATGGCTGTCTTTTTGCCCATTTCCAGATTAACAGGAGAACTACACAGTCAGCAAATATATGGCTGACAAGGGAAGCATCTATGCCTGTGACCGGTTTCTGGTGGGTCTGATGCAATGTGTGTAAATGGTGCAGTGGGATGATTGATGCAATGTGTGACCTCGCTATTTTGATATTGTCACAGTAACATAATTTTCAGTTATAAAATTAACTGAGTGAAATCCCTTCGCTCTATAAGATTTCAATCAATGTAGCAACTTTCTTTTCTTATTTCTTCTTTTTTTGCATGAGTTTTGCAGTATACACCTCTTGAAGTTCAAATCTATTCTATATTTTGCCATTTAGTTTAGCATATTAACTCAATATCTTCAATATTTACTAAATAATGTAAACAACAAACTAGCACTAGAAAAAAAATAGTAGGAGTGCACATCAAGAGCGATGTTCATTTCCTACAAAGGTTAAATATCGTTCACAACCATTAACATTCAAAGCCAAGCAACTCAACTGTTTTAGATTTATAACAGAAACGGTTACAATTTATTATAGTGGACCAATGACAAGTCTTACATCCTCTAAAGAGGCTTCATACTAAGCGTTCTCTTCAACTTGAACTACCCACTTCTTTGCGCAGCTTAGGCATTCTTCAAGATCCATAGCAATGGCAATAGGCATATGTTGTTAGAACCACTCGCACCTTCCATGAAAGACACATCGTACTTGCGGTAGAACAATTTAAAGGTAACAAAAGCAGTCTGAATAATTGTTTTGACCGTAGCTGAGATATCACTAATAAAGTGTATCTCTCTCCTTGTAGAAGCAGCTTTCTTTTCTATGTTGCACAATATGTTGTAGCTGAGGTCCAAAATTGTAAGGCAATTATCACCACATAGGGAACGACTAGCATTAAACATAGCAGCGCACTCCGATTCAGTTGGTTTAGGTGCCTCTTTACCAATCAAAATATGTATCACAGGGTTGTGCTCCGTCTCAACTCCAGCCATCACAAACTCCACAAAATCTATATAGCCACTGATAGCAACATCTTTAGTCCTAACAGAAGAAAATTCAAAGCCTATCTTTGACACAACTCTTCTTATAATAGACCTCAAATTGATAGTTACCTTCACAATTCCCACATACAACTCTTCTTAGAATAGACCTGATGTGGAGGATGTTGATATCTGGCCACAAGTTATACATGAGGATGATGAGAACCAGAAACGCAAGCACTTAGCCTCGCCCCACCATGCAAAATATTAAGTGCATGGCTGTCTATTGTGCTAATGTTAGCTTTGACTTCATGGTTATTTTGTACTGGTTGTCCTGAATGGTGGTTTTTAATTGTAGCTTCAACTAGAATTTGAATTTTTATAATGAGATTATGTTGATCTATAAAAATATGAATGCATTTTTTAATCATACGCCCTCCGTGATGGAGTTCAACTTGCTGTTGATTTGTTGTGTCTTGCGGCACTCAATCAGTACCGCAAGGAAATTTTTGGCTCTGGTTGCAATGCTCAGGCATTTAAATAGTTGAGAACTAAATGAAATCAAAGGGAGAAGTGCAAAATTCCGAGAAGACCCAGCCCAGCTTAGTTCTCATTCCATATCAAGCCACACCTCTGTTGAACGAGATGGGGACATGGGTTGAGGAACATTTTTTAGATGGAGAAAGCTTTATTTTGAGAAGGAATAGTGTTCTGGCCTCTGCACGCGGCTGTTGGCGCCGGTTACATCCACAATTAATTAATCGCAAGTGCATGGGTCAGTGTAGCCTTTCACTTAAAGTATTTCAAGATTTATCAACCTCAAGGAACAAGTGGATTATGAGCTTTAGCTATCAATATAATGCTCTTACAAACGGTGATTGATTGTTAAGTAGGGGGATTCAGAGATTCACGGAGAGTGCCTTAGGGTTGTAGACAGAAATGAGGAACGGTCTTTCTTAGGTTTAAGGTTCACTTGCATGTAAGATCAGATCAAGATAACTTGGTTAAGACTAATTAGTGGCTACGTTGTAGATGAAGAGGTTTGCCTAGTTCCCTATCACGTTGTAGGTTGTGCCAAGATCATCTAGTAACACATTATGTCGATGCTATTTATAAGTTTAGCTATGAACACCACATTTGTATCTATCCTACTAGTCCTTTGCCGAACGAGGTTGTCACCCTACCACCAGTAGGACAGTGCAATGTTGCACAATAGGGTGGTGCCATGCAACACTCCTCTGATCTACATGGCAGCACCTCATGCTTTTGTCAAGGGCAGTGCCCTGATGTGCCTAACCCTAATGAGGTAGACTCTTCGTGGAAAATCTCCCCCCTCCCTTCTTTGCCATGGGGTGAGGTCCTGTATTTATTGGCCGTTTGACGGTATCTTCTCTTGGAGAGTGGGATGCAATTGCCACAGATATTTCCTCATTGCGTGTAGAAGGTTCCAAAAACCCTAAATTGAGGTGAATCGCATCTGGGAGCAAGATGGATTGCAGGGGACCTATCTGCCCCTAGTGTCATGTGGCACCCTCCCTGGTACAGCATGTCACTATGCTAGGTTGCGGAAGAGGTGGCCCTGCTCTTCCTGATAGGTCTAGGTCCTACTTTGGTATGATGTGGGGCCTTTGGAATTACCCTCCTTCCACTATAATTTGTGTGCCATCATCTGTAATCTCCACATATGTTGTGTTGATTTCTACATATGTTCTTGCACTTTACAACAATCATACACAAAAACACAATATGTCACAAAATGGTGTTATCCTCAGGCACTAAGTAGCATTCAATATAGAATAATGAGAATATCTATCAAATTGATAGCAAACATGGTACAATAACTTGTGTCAACACTAGCATGATGCACCTAGCGATTACACAAGAAAAAGAAAAAAGGAAGATAGAAGGAGAAGACTAAAACTCTATGTGCTGAAAGCAATACTAAATCTCAAACCTAGACATTCAACTCAAAGCCACCTACATTCCAAAGGAAAGTGTTGCTTGTTGGCCGCTATTTCCACTACTCGCATAGGGATAAAAATATCAAAACCTATTGTCTTGCACCATTGAATGAGAGGATCTCGAGGACCTCCCAAACTCTGACATCTTCCCTTGAATAGGAGGCAAACAATAGAAACACCTAAAGCAGCACTCAACCATCCACAACCATCCTAGCCTCCACGACTAGTAAGAATCTAGCCCTCAAAGCCACCTGTAGTCGATCACAACCATCAAACGGTGATGTGCGACCACAAAGGGTGACCAACAGACAACCTGATTGGTCAACCCCTTAGCTTTAGCTGATCACTTGACTAAAAAATACTCCAACGAACTAGAGCACCATCATTGGACCATACGGACTCCCCGTGCATCGAGCATGATGCTCTCATTGCACACCCAGCAGCAACACAAATCTTCATATGCTTGCCAGAAGGCCTCCAATGGACCCGTATGGAGGAGGACCGCCTCCCCGCACATCGAGCGCTATAGCTGCATGGCATCTAGCAAAAGGCATTGCCACCAAGCGCTCTAATCGTCACTGCACACAAAGAAGATGAAGCCGTGCGGACATGTGGTACATCCACGCACATTAGGCAGCTGCACAACATTTGACAAGAGTCTGAGGATGACCAGATCTTGAAGGGTATGACCAACATGAAGTTCAGACACCCCACTATAGCCATAAAACACAGGAACCATCCTGGTCATCGCCAACACCACAAGGGCAAGGCGCCGATGATGAACTACGGCAAGGTGCCCAATACAGTCCACCGCACTAGCGCATAGAACGATCATGCCAACGGGTGGTGATGGCGAGGCATGGCAAGAAACACACCACAGAGTCATTGCAAAGGAAACCACCTCCTCTCCCTCCCTGGCTAATACCCAGATTTGGCGGCCAATGGATTTGGCGACAACATCTAATCCCGACACCTTGAGTAGCACGATCGCCACCTTCGCATGGGAATCAGGTGCCAACCCGAGTCATGCCGAGGGAGATCGACCAATTGAACTAGCATCGATTTATGGCCACCATGTTGATGCACAATTTCTACCGCCTCCATCGACAATTAGCTTAGGATTTGCACGAGAATGTGAAGAAGATGGATGGATGGGTGAAAGGGAGGAAGGGGAAGGAGAAGGGGAAGGGGAGGGGGATGGTTTGTAGACGCCGCCATCACTATCGCAGGTCAACGGCGGCGACCGTCGATGGGCAGGGGTGAAGGG
Organism: Phragmites australis; assembly: GCF_958298935.1. NCBI lineage: Eukaryota > Viridiplantae > Streptophyta > Magnoliopsida > Poales > Poaceae > Phragmites > Phragmites australis. The sequence continues at coordinate 10,539,753 of NC_084936.1, read as the reverse complement.
TTATTTGGCTGCAGGTTTGGTCACCGAGAGATAGCTGTTTTTGAGGAACATACATTTTGTCGAAGTCAAAATTGTGTTATGTAGATGTTTGAGGATGTGTAGCTGATAGATTCTATCTATTGTCACAACTTGGAGTGTAATCCATCTTGTAACAGCTGTAGCAAGCAGTAATGGTAACATAGTCTGGTTCCCAGGTGCCCCTATAATTCATCCGGCAACAGAGAAATGCCAATATTCATAGGGTGCAGCACGATTGGTGTGCGCCACGGCAAACCTATCCGCATGTCTTTCGAAACGATCTATTAGAGTTTCTTTTAAAACCTCTATTTAACTTCACTGGTTTTTGATAGATAGAAACATAGTAAAATTCTGTAGTCTGTTACAGACGATTCAGGGAAATTACACTGTGATCAGTTTTGTGCTCTTAGGAGTTTAGATTGTGTATTTTCCCAAAAAGGTTTTGTTACACGAAAACTAATCTGTTGTATATTATGTTGGTATTATCATGGCTACAAGTCGCGACAACGCCACTGTGAGAATAAGACAGTATTTACTACCTGATATTTGCTATTGAATAATTGACTCAGCATTTCAGCAAACTCCGTGGGCACATACAACTTCCAATAGTCCTGTGGAATCCTAGGTCTCTAGTAGCAATATCCGCTACAGTTAGTGCATAGGAGGGTCCAACCATTTCATACAACTACCAAAGTGTTGATAATATAATGATTCGCTTAATCTCTATTATTTTGTATTCTTTCCTTACGGATGATGGACTACAGTTAGTGGTAATTGTTCACATATTTTCTTTTTCCTAATCTTTAACTGCACGTTTAATGTGGCACAGTTTCTAAACTTGAAAAGGAACAGTAAGAAGCTGAAATAAGCTTGAAGATATAGACACCCCTTCATCTTTCTTAGCTTGGCTAGGATCTCATATATAAACAAAATACAGTTGATCTCATTGAAGTATTCGACAAAGCTACAGATTTAGCTCCTTAACTGATTTTCAGTATTTTGCATGGCAAAATATGCCTTTAAACAGTATCAAACTCATTTCATGCATTTTCCGGTTGCCTTTAAATATGCCTCACTACGGGGAAAAAAAATGCTTCAATGACAGGTGATAATCGTTATTAGTGACGGATCCCGCATCCATCACTCCGAATGTATCACTGATGAGTCATTATTAGTAACGGATCATAACAGTGATCCGTCACTAATGAAGGTCATCAATGACGGATTGTAACAATAACCCACCACTAATAACTAAACATAAGTGATATGTCGTAACAGTAACCACTCACTTATGAACATTTTTCGTGTTTTTAGATAGAAAAAAGTCAAAAAAAATATTTTTGTCACTCGAGCTATCCTCATGCAGGGACCCATCGCATATGGGCTAGAAGCCACGTCATTTTTTAAATGGTTTTTTAGTCTGCGTTCCATGTGCTTTGAACCCGCGACCTCCCCTCACGCGCGTAGCTCATTTACCACCTGACCTATCACATAGTTGTGATAGAAACCAGATATTTTATCTTTTTAACTTTCTTTGTCTAAGATTATAGGTGACGGATCATAGCTATCTAATGATTGATTATGACTGAACAATAGTGATGGGTTGTAATCTTGACCCGTCACTAATGACTGATTTTGTCAAATTTCGTCGAGGGTTATAATTTATATTTTTTTTTTCATCCAAATTTGTACAAATATTTTATGAATTTCTAAATATCTCATCCAAATGATCACAATTTGATAGGTGATCCAGAGTACCTTTGGTAAAACAGGCATAATTTTGGCATACAGACTCCGATTGTGACGATTTTACTCTACGGATATATACAGAAAAATTACATCCATTTATCCCCAATTTATTAGGTTTGATAATTTTTTCGAGGCCAAATTCGTCCTGGAAGACTGAGTTCTCGCCCTGTGAACTTTCTGCATCGTTTTTAAAATGCGCGTTTGTGTCTATAGCCGCCACCATTTACATCAAACTTGAGCAGAAATATACATTCTAGTGCTGCTGAGGTAAGAAAAAAAAATATAACATCATGCTATACACATATTTACTGTATAAGCATTCTACGCACAATTACTACTTGTATGCACTTTACTTTGCAGTAAGCAGTAAATATTTTTCTCTAACTTAAATTAAACTCTATGTAACATCAAAAATAGAACACATAAACAACAATACCATCATGTATCGAAACTGAGCAAAATATTTGTGACAGGTCACAACTTAACCCATCACTAATGACTGGCCTAAGATGATCCATCATTGATAAGTTAGTCATTAGTGACAGGTTATAACTTGATCCGTTACTAAAGATTAGCATAGTATGATCCGTCACTGATGAGTCATCATTAGTGATGGATTACAATTTAATCCGTCATTAATAACTAGTTTAAGATGTTCCGTTACTGATGAGTCGTCATTAGTGACGAGTCACAACTACGACCTGTCACTATTATTATTAGTAACGGATCATATTATAACCCGTCACTAATTTTATATCTTCTTTATTTGTTTTTGATATAGTGCCTTTAAAAACAACACATACAATGTAAATTGATACTGCTTCTCGTTTTGTGCATTTTCCGGTTGTTTTTAGGGAGATTGCCTTAAAACTGATTACCGTCGTTTTGTGCATTTTCCGGTTGTTTTTAGGGAGATTGCCTTAAAAACTGATTACCGTCGGATCATCAGGAAGAAGAAGGCGTTGGTTTAATTGCAAAGTACTCTCGTCAACAAACACTCCTTTTTTACCAGATACATACATGCAAGCCAGCAGTTTTCTGTCATATGCGAACCTACTGAAACCGAGCCATAAAAAAGGTCCCCATTTCATTGAGATTGGACACTACACATACATACATGCATGATTTCTGATTTCTCTCATACATAAAAACAAAATTTGGTGATTAACCGATAAATTAATTAACACCAAAATTTCTTTCACCGAGTGGACGATGTCTTGTTCATCCTATCTGCTAGGAGATAGATTTACTTAAACCAAGGTCCATCTTTGCACTGACATATACTTGCACAATAGTTACAGTGGTAATATCAGTACTAGTAACTAGAGCTATAGTAAATTGGCTCCCGTAGGCAATTGATTTGAGCTCTCTTTCTCTCCCATCCATACGGCCTGAGTTGCAGTCCTTGCTTTTCGTGAGTGCGGCGGTAAAGCATTTCATTGAATCCTCTCGCACCTCTGAAGCAGGTCTGCAGCTGCTGCTGCCTGCCAAGAACAGAAAAGTGTTATTAGCTCATCTCCAGCAGATACTCTAAAATTTTATCTCTTATAATACTATTACAGCATCCCCTAATACTATTATAATATCTTCTATTTTTCTCAACTTCAACAGCTACCATATTTCCTACCTTCTATTACTCCCCTCAATCGATCGGCAAGTTTGCCTCTCCCGGCGCTACAGTACCAGCACCCGTATCCCTGTTGATCTGGATACGAGATCCGCTGAAGCTTGTTACGGACGACTGGATTCGGCAAAGGACGAAAAAGCTAGTGGCACAGTATTTTGAGATAAGTATACGGTAACTCCTGAAGATAGCCTTAGCTGCCGGGAGAATATGGAAAATTGTTTGTCATGAGACATATATTTTTGCTAAGCAAGATGGGGGGAAAATAAGAAGCATAAGAAATGTTGAGAAGAAAATTGTTAATGCTGCAATAAGCAAAGGGTGGCTACTAGATTTGTTCTTTTCTTTTTGTTCACCTGCTCTTTTTACCCGGAACAGAACTGCATTTTCTCAGCACCTAAGTTCTAAGTGATATTTTGTTTAAGAAAAAGAGGCATCTATTAGGATGATTGCGCTATAACTGGGACTAAATTGAAGGAAAACAGAAATATACACTTCTAAAATTAGTAAATTGCCTCAAAGTTGCATACAGTTTCAAAGATGTCAGAAATGTTCGGCTACTCCGGGGCTATATATATGTTTAAGAAAACTGAAACAATTTCATGCATTCAAATGGAAAGATAGGAAACAGAGAAATATTAAATTTGTAAAAAAGTGTATAGATTCGAAGTGTAAGGGGTGCTAGAACTTCAGAAAAATGTCCTATAAATGTACCACATGCACATCATTGCACTAGTGTAAAATACGAGAGATGTTTCAGTCACTGAATGGCCCCCAGTACTAAATAGTACTCTCAATTAACACCAACTCCAAAAACAATCCTCAATTTAGAGAACTTTAAAGGTCCCAAAAAAATATACATATTTACCCAATCTTGAAAAATAGATCACACACCATAGGAGGAGTTGACAGCTACAACAGGATCATAAGATGAAACAAAAAGACATACCTTGATATGAGATCATCGCCCTAACGGAGCTGGGAACGGGATCCTTTGCACAGGCATTGCATGAGCTCCACCTGTGTCTTGAGGCACACAACATAGTCCAGCGTCTCGCTCAGCAGGGAGAAGCCACGCAGCTCCTCCCCTCCCGGCACGAGACTCCTGAGCACCTGCAGCCTCGCCCTCACCATCCTCCTGGCCGCCGCCATTGCACTGCATCCGCTGCTCGCCGTCAGCAAGCTCCTCCTCTTCCTGCCGGTGCTGCACACGCGGCGCGACCTCCTCACGATCCTCCTGCTCCGGGCCTCCTTCCTCCCTTTCGCCGCTGCCGCCGCGGCGGCGGCCATCTCGTAGCCTGCCCCGCCCATGATGCGGCGCAAGGCCGCCTCGTTCCGCCGCTCCGCCGCGTGCCGTGCGACGAGTGCGCTTGCCCACATCGTCGTCCGCGGCGCCGCGCGGGCCGAGGCGGAGGCGGACGCCAGCGCCATCGCCACGTCGGAGGAGAGCCGCACGACGTCCCGGCGCTCCCGGAGGCCCATGGACTTGGACGCCTCTCCAGCCGCCCGCAGGCTCAGCAGGAGCTGCGCCATGAAGGCCTTCTTGAACTTCCTCGGGGCATGCATTGGCGTCCCTTGTGAGGAACAAGCAATGGCTAACTTCCTTCGCTTGTTTGATTAGTTCTTGGAAGGAGATGGAAGAGAATGAGTTGATGGGTTTGTTTTGTTGTAGGATCTAGAAGAGGAGGGGTTTATACGAATATAATGCAGCTGGCTAGGTGTGACCAAGAAAGTTCTATGTGGCCTTACTCAGATGCTATTCATTGCTCAGCGTGCAGGGTATATATTGTTCTTGTTCCAACCGTCCATTTGGACTTTTTAAAAGGTAGTTCCCTGTTTGGGACATAGATCTATATTGTACCATTTTTCTGTTTAGTCCTAAAGGTCGGATAAGTAAATTATACTAGATTTAGTACTTGGGCTATAAAACTAAAAAATAGTAATTATTATGATAGAGTAGTATTTCTGACGATGAATCAATTATCATCATTCCCAAATGGTAAATGTAAACACTTTGATGTATACGTGATCACAAGTATAAGAAGATAGATAATAATAGGATGCCATCTATTTTTGACATGACTCCACTTTTTACTAGTCTATAAAATATATGGTAAAAGAAAATTTATACCAAATGATATTCTATCTATCCACCCAGAAGAAAGTTTAATTAATCAGATACTATAAAATGTATAATTATATATCTTCCGATCTAAAAGAAAGTATTGGAACACTTCTAAAAAATATTAATGTTGGATTTTATGCTAGTGCTCATGATACCACTTTTTATTAGTCTAGTAATTATTTTCATAAGTCAAACTGCATTGTGTTTGAATAAAGTAAAACATTTGGTATGCACAAAGAGAAGAAATATCTCCCCACAGGGGGACCCAGGTTGGACGGTCTTTTTAACTGTCAAAAGCAGTTATATAACTTCCACCGGAGTATGCATCTTTTTACAAAAAAGTTATTAAATAAACTTAGTGGGTAAGAAACTAAAGGATCTGAAGTACGAAAGATGATAGCGAAAAGAAAAGAAGTGAAGTAATTCACTCTTTAAGGGACATGTTAGAAGAGGGTTGGGAAGAGGGAAGGGGATGGAAGAGGCAGGCAGACCATGCACATGTCTGCACATGCTGGACTAGCCCCACTTGGACCCTAATAACACCCAAATAGTCCACATAAATCAATGCTAAATATTGTTCCCGGAGAAAAGGACGACATGTCCATTCGCCAAAGATGAGTCCTTAATCAAGTGTTTAGGTGATTATTTTCCTGGATCAAAGTAAATTAATACTACTTCTCCATCAAATTAAACATCTAAACCAACTCCAGACATCGCCTACTACAAATTAGTTTTACTGGATTGTCGCAGCTTTTGTACTTTGTATTGCTGATAAAAGCATCATATAATATAACTCTTATCTTTGCATCAAAGCACAACGAGCAATTAGGAAAGATACAATCTTGAAAACATTTTTGTAGGAAGCTTAGTACATCCCTGTCCTTTTATAGGAAGGACATTGGAATAAAAGAAAAATACGAAGAAACATATCCACTTTCTCTCCTCCATCTTTAACCTCTCTGGTGCTCTCGGCCACGTACACACGCCTGAGCAAGTTGTAGGCAAACTCCAAACCTTGGATATGCCACATATTCCAACACCTCGGACCACAAGGCGAGACACATCTAACCCTTTGAACGAGTATCGACTGTCGTCTCACCGAAATCGGTAGGAAAAAAATCGATATCATCCACTGTGGAAATCAAAGAGGTGGTCTAGAAACAGAGTTCAAATCCGAAGTTGCCGACAACATCGGTAACTCGGAAAAGCAGCTTAACAAAGGGGATAGCCAAGAATCCTTCCGAAAAAAAGCAGACACTGACCGTCGTCGACCCCACCAAACAAACACCAACGGGCAGCAGATCGCTGCCTACCCCACCCGTCCGAGCTTGTTGCGCCCCTATGCAGCCCACCGCTGGCTCCGCCGCACCCGACATCGCCTTCCATGCCTTGCCACTGCATTGCTGTTGCTGGCCATCGCACCGAGTCGTCGCGTCACCATTGCCAAATGACGTACTGTGCTGGCTCGATTATTCAACAAACTACTAGCTTAAGTAATACTCCTCTACAATGAAACAGGTCCCTCACCCTCACTGATGCCGGCAGCAAGTCGGAGAAGGAGGGGAGGGACCGGATCTGGCCTGAGACGGAAAGCTCCGAGAGCGCTTTTTCGGAATTGTAGCAGGGATCCAGTGTTTAGGGGAAAAACAGAGTGGTTTTTTGGTACTTCTGATTAGTTTATCACATGAAAAAGCTCCGAGAAAGCGTTTTAATATTGACCTGCTAGTGAGGTGAGGAATGAGTTAATTTAAACAATGATAAGAAAAACCATGAAAATCATATTACTAAAATTATAGCGTGCATGTGGCACGCATACTTTAAGTTCTTCAATGCTCTGGCCAAAAAGTTCGTTAATTTATAAAAAGTGAATTACCGATCCATTAGCATTGTTCCCGTACAGATCCATACCTTTTTTTTTGCATTATTAAAGTTCCATTGTATAATCCCTAAAAAATATGATGGTATCTAAATATTATACTAAATGGCACTACGTGAAAAAAAAAATCATCAGTGACGGGTGATAACCGGTATTAGTGACAGGTCCCGTACCCGTCACTCTTATCACGCCATAAATGATAGGTCATTAGTGATGAGTGATGACCTCTCACTAATTAGCTCATTAGTGGCGAGTCATAACCGTGACCCGTCACTAATGTTCAGCTAATAGTGATCCATCACTATTGGCACCTATCACTATTGGTTGAATATTAGTGACGGGTTGTAATCTTAACTCATCATTAATGATAGATGAATATTTTTTTCGTATTTTTTGACACAAAAAGTAAAAAAAAAATTCACCAAGCAATTCTAACGTAGGCCTATCCCATATACCTCACAAGTCACATTTTTTTCACATTGATTTCAAGTTTGCGTTTCATCTTCTCAAGTGTATAGCCACCTTATCACCTCTGCTATCACGTAGTTGTAATAGAAACTGAATATTTTATCCTTTTAACTTTCTTTGCCGAAGGTCATTAGTGACGCGTCATAACCATGACCCGTCACTAATGACCAATTATGTCAAATTTCGTCAAGGGTTATAATTTGATAGGTGACTCGGAGTACATTCAGTAAAACGGTAATAACTTTTGCATATAGACTCTGATTTTAACTTTTTTTACTCTACGGACATCTACAAAAAAGTTATATTCGTTTGTCCCCGACTACATCGGGTTCAAAGAATTTTTTGAGGCCAAAAACGGTTTGGAACATTGAGTTTTTGCCACCATAAGTTTCTGCACCATTTTCAGAATGCGCGCTTGTGTCCATAGCCGTCACACCTTACATCGAACTTGCGCAAAAATGTACAGTAGTTTCTATTCTAGTGCTGCTGAGATGAGAAAAAATAAGAGAATTTTTTTTTTGCAAATACCGTCATTAGTAACTGGAGTTGATCATTAGTGACGGATTAGAACTTGATCAGTCACTAATGACTGGACTAGGACAATCCGTCACTAATGACATTATTATTAGTGGCGGATCACAACTTGACCCGTTATTAATGACTAGCTTAGGACGACCCGTCACAATGACTGATCTAGGATAACCCGTTACTAATGACCTAGTCATTAGTGACGGGTCACAACTTGACCCGTCACTATTATCATCGGTGACGGGTCATGTTAGGACCTGCCACTAATGACCACTCATTAGTGACGGATCTATATCTAGTCGCGATCAGAAGGTACATTAGTGATGTGTCCTTATTGGACCCGTCACTAATAGGATATTACTGACACGTGTTGAGCAGCCGTCATTAATGTGATATCTTATTTGCTGGTTTCTTACGTAGCGTGGAGATTATACTATTAATTATTACTAATCTCGCAATACATTCAATTCCATAAACAACCATGCTGACCTTTAATTTTTTTATTACGATGAATAATGTTTTTGGCGAATAGTTAAATAAGAAGTTATTCATGTAGTAATATTTTGTAACTAACTTGATCATACTCTTTAGCATTGTACATGTTAAATTCAAACATAAATAAACTTATTATTTCTGCGAGAGTATGCATTATAAAAAGAGCGTTGAATTCTACCAGAGTATGCATGTGTAAGGTATATGATTCTTGCAGTGGCAGCTTTGCATGTGTTTCCCCATTAGCAAGAGGTTTTTTTGACTTTGTTGGCTGTGGTACTTCATGGGCAGGGCATTTGAGTGCCCCGGCAGTGAGGCAGTAACATGGAAGCATGATAGCCTGTGACTGTGGGGCCGTGCCCACAACCCAGTGTCTTTTCTTCCACATCATCCTCGTTCCTCCTCGCGCCAAAACTTAGAAGGTCACTCACATGGCAGCCACATGGGGATTACTAGTCCCATAAAAGCTACATGTGAGTTTCATCTAGTTTTTTTTGTCAGTTTATTTCAGAAGACAAGCACAAAATGAAAAATATATATGTTTCTAAACATTAGTCTAGGAGTATATATTTGCTTTCTTCTATGAACTTTTTACATATATGCAAGTGCTACGAGTGGTCAAAACGTGTCACGGTGTAAGAAGAGGCACACTCTTGTGTGTGACCGCACACCGCAAATATGTAAATGCAGAAATGTAAAGATGGTAGAGAGAGAAAACTCGGCACAAGAGATTTTTATCCCGTGGTATCGATGACATAAACGTCACCCCTAGTCCACGTTGGAGTAGCTATCTAGGCTATTGCTTCCGGACGACACCCGGTCACGACCCTTGAGCCACCTAGGCCTCAAGTAAGTTGAGCCACCAAGCTATCAAGGCAAAGCCTCACCACAAGCCTCTCTTCTGGCTACTTGCCACCGTCTTAACTTTAGAGTTTGAGCCACCAAGACAAGTATCTCCGCGTCCCTGTAAAAATGTCTTGCCGCCGCTTCACACAAATTCAGAGGTTCAACAAGCATGAGCCACCAAGGCTCACGGTACTGGCGAGTCACCAAGACTTAAAGGTGTCGGCGTACCACTTGGTACAATATAGAATCACTCCTTGATCCTCTCTCTAAGTAACAACACCTAACATCAACTCTCTCTAGGCCTAATAATACTAATCACTCTCTAATCTTGTACTTAATTATCTTTGATGATCACTTTAAGCAGTTTCGTAGCTTGTATGTCTTCTCAAGTGTAAATGAGCTTCCCTGGACTCCAGCACACTCAACTGACCGTGTGGAGTGGGGGTATTTATAGTCTCAACCCCGCGGACTAGCGGTTGCCCCAAAGGTCATATTTTTTCTTAACATCGGATGTTCTAGCGTGTAGCTTTTTTAAACACTGGACCATCCGGTGTATGGTCCACCCTCGCAACCTATAGATACCAGCTGTCACTAGTTGTTGATCCTCCAGCGATTCCTCCGATGCAATCGCCGGACCATCTGGTGTGTGCAATTCCATCACTTCAAAACAAATCTGCTAATCTATGACGAAAACTATATGACAATGCTGTAAACAATCATTGATTTATGACATTTTTTCTAGAAACTACCATAAGAATTAATTTGGGACTGTAACCCTATGTTTTAGTGACAAATAGTAGTACAACCGTCCCTAAGGCCAAACAAAAATGGTCACAGACCGATACACCAAAGTGTTGTGACGAAACAATTTGTCATAAGATTCACTTAGCATCTGTGATAAGGTTCTATTGTCATAAAATTCTAGCATGGAGAAAGCAAGCATGGCCCACCAGTCAGCCAAGGTCCCACATGTAAGTATGAGGTCAAAAGTAGGGAGGCATAGTAAAAATAAAAATAACCCATCCCAAGGTTCAAACCTAGGACCGATCGGATGAGGAGGGTCAGCATTAACACTGTTGGAGGGAGTTTGAGTCATTGACATCTAAAAATTTATATATACATAAATCTATGGCCTATCTGTCAGTTGCAGGAAAGAGCAACAAGGCTGTTTTGGGACTTGGCGAGAAAACATACCGTGCCCCCAGCGCTAAGACAATGGCGCACCCCAAAAAAAGAGACGACAGCGACAATGGCGCACTCCTGTGATGCAAACCAGAGGCGACGGTGAGCACCTCGCAGCGCAGATCTCCGGTGCCTCGCGGCGGCGCATCCCTGGTGGTGCTGCATTGCGGTGCAGGCCGGTGCAACAGCCACGCCTCCGGGGCAACACAATAGCCCTGGAAGGGCTTGTCTTCCTCGGCAGCGAAGTATGCCCACGCGACCCTCCATCCGACTGCAGCAGCTGGTCCAATCAGTCTTCCAACGAATGTATGGATGCCCTCCAGTCGGTATTGGTTTCAGTAATATATCCCTTGCTTCTCAGTGTTTAATTTGAGTACATTGTTTAATTTGAGTATATTCTAGTAATAAATAACTGAAAATAGAATGTGTTTGTGGATTTTATGATTTCTTCTGTTACGGAACCATTTTTTTTGTTGATTTATGTTGCACGGTACACAGATTTATAAAGCATGCATAGTAATTTTGATTTTTCTGGGTACTATAATGAGATGTTAATTTTTTGTTATTTGAATGTTTGGCAAATGGACAGAAGTTAGATAAATGCTAGATAATTTAGCAAGGCACATATTGATGGGGTCAGCGATTTCATGAAGTTTGTTAGGGAAAGATTTGGTGAGAATGAAGAAATACTTTGCCCATGTCGTAGATATCTGAATTGGATTCATCGACCTCAAGGACATGTGGAGGATCACTTATATATTTATGGGATGACAAGCACATACAATAGGTGGATCCATCATGGATAACCATATGATGCTGGAGTTCATGAAAATGCACACCATCAGGAAGAACATATTAGTAGTCAAGAGGATGTTGGTTTCAATGATGATGAAGACACTGATGATAGAATTCCTGATATGATAGAGGAGATGTCCATAGCTGAAGGCCATGGTGGCGGGCAAACAATGTTTGCAAGTGTAATAGAAGAGTTAAAGCATGAAATTTACCCTGGATGTGCTGCTTTTACTAGATTTTCATTTGTTGTGAAGTTACTTCATATCAAGTCATTCTATTGAATCAACAATGTTGCATTTACTGCACTACCGAAGTTATTATCCTTAGCATTCAAGGCTTGCTCTCTTCCAGCATCTTACAATGAAGCAAAGATTTTTCTTCGTTCCATTGGACCTCGATATAATTCAATCCATGTGTCCAAGAATAATTGTGTCTTGCTTCGGAAAGAGTATGCAAAAAATGATGAGTGCCCAATATGTGGTGCATCAAGATGGAAAGATGCAGATGGAAGCAAGCGCATTCCTAAGAAGGTATTGAGACATTTTCCATTGATTCCAAGGTTGAAGAGGATGTTTGCTTCTAAGAAAACAACAGAGGAGGCACAATGGCACAAGTTTAAGTGACAACTAGTGGAGAATGAATTTAGCCATCCAGCTGATGGTGAGGCATGGAAAGACTTCGATAGAAATTTTGGGTGGTTTGCAGAAGATGCTAGGAACTTGAGACTTGGTCTTGCGACTGATGGTTTCAATCCATTTGGCAACATGACCTCCTCATACAGCATGTCACCAGTATTTGTTGTGCCTTACAACCTTTCACCATGGAATGTATGGAACAATCCAACTTAATAGTGGCCTTACTCATCCCTGGTCCGAGTTCTCCAGGAAAGGATTTCGATGTGTTCTTGGAGATTCTCATTGAAGAGTTGCTTGAGCTTTGGAAGGGTGTCCATACATACAATGCATTTAGTGGTAGAGTGTTTGATCTACATGCTGCAGTTATATGGTGCATTCATGAATATCCAGCATTAAGCACATTGTCGGGGCGAGTCACAAAAGATTATTATGCTTGTGTGCGTTGTGACAAAGATCCTTGCTCAAAGAAAATAAGGAACACGATATGTTATATTGGGCACTGTCGTTTCCTTCCACGGGAACATACATGGAGACGAAGGAAAGTTTTTTATGGTCCGACTGAAACACGTGAGAAGTTAGGGGAATTTAGTACAGAGGAGCTACTGGAGCAACTAGAGAAGGTCAAAGAAATTAGACCAGGAAACCATCCTGGAGGGAAGAAAAGGAAGCGGGGAGTCGATTACCAATGTTGGAGCTAAAGGGTTTTGTTTGTTCGATTTGCCGTATTAGACAAGTTTAAAGCTGTGGCATAATCTTACTGTCCTGCACATAAAAAAAAAATCTAAAAATGTTCTTGGAAAATTTCTCAACATTTTTGGGAAGACAAAGGACACACTTAATGCTAGGCTTGATTTGGAAGACATGAACATAAGATTAGAGTATCATTTAAAGCCTGATGGAGATTCATACAGTATGCCAAAGCCTGCAAGTGGCATGCTAACCAAATCTGCGAGTTTGATTATATTCAGCTTGTATTATTGACGGTGTTCGATACCACACACTTGACCGTTAGTAAAATAGAAAGAGATAGAACAGTGGAGTTATGGTTGAGGGTACACATAATGGAGAAAATATTGATTTTATGGTTGTCTTAAAGAAATTATTCCGGAAATTATTCAATTTCAGTATAACTCAAGTTTGAACATCAGTCGATTAGTTGTTTTATTTCTGTGTGACTGGTATGATCTGGAAGGAAAGAAGACAAGGATTAAAGATGACGGGTACTTCAAAAGCATGAACAATGGAAGTTACTGGTATAACAATGATCCTTTCATTCTAGCACAACAAGAAAAAAGGTATTTTACTTGCCAGACACCATGCATGGTGGAAACTAGAGAGTTGTGCAAAAATTTGAGCATAGAAATGTGTGGAGTGTCACTGAAACCGATATGGAGGTAGGACCCAATGGCAGTGGACATGCATACCAAGATGATGACTCTGTTATATGTCAATTACAAGTTAATGTAGATAGTTTGGAGAATTTGAGTTGGGCTGATGAGGAGTGTAGTATCATTCCTGCAAGTGTAGTTGATGACCTTCGCAAACAAAGCAAGGTTGCGTTGGATGAAAGCGACTCTGATGATGAGGACGAAACTGATTGGCAGTACGCTAGTGAGAATGAAAGTCCCATTATTCCTGACATTGATAGTGATGCCGAGGAGCTTGTGATGTGATATTTTGTTCAGGGTATGTATCTGTACTGTTTGTGTCCTAAATTTTTATTTATAAATTTTAACTTGGTTCTGAATTTTAACTATGTGTTAACTGTGTGAGATCATGTGATGAAAAATTGGTTTTGAATAATAAAATTGGCAGAGCAAAGTGATTTACCATAATTACATTAGGATGCGCTATCGGAAGTTGGGTATACTTATGTTAATGTGATGGTTTTGTATAGAGTTTGCGTGGTGTCGCGTGAACTAATCTTGAGTCAAGTCGGGAAAGACTTGTGCTCATACTCGTTTGATTCATGTGCAGATGTTGCTCGAAGGCGAACGTGGTCGAGGACAGATTGACAAGCTAAGTTCAAGGAGGAATTGAGGTTCGGTGACTAGGTTCAGGAGGAACTGAGGTCGTAGTGATCACGGTGTCATGCGGGACGTTTGGGATAGAGAACAGTGTACATGAAGACAAGGTTGTATATGTGCGACTAGGTGCATTGTAGAAAAGGGAAGACGTACGTGAGGTTGTGGCTAGATTGTGTGTTCGGATGATGGAGTCATTCGAGTACATGGCAAGGCTTGGATGAGGTATGATTGGTCGAAGAGTCCAGTCCCATATCTATTCGAGTGCTAGTCTGAGTTAGACTTGAGCATGAGTTGGATTCGGTTATGGGTGGACGTGTCTTGGTATGGTTTGTGTTCAGCTAGGATACGACCAGGTTTTTTCCAAATGAAGGACGGTGTGAAGGGTTATATATTGAGAGGGTCTCAGTCAGGGTAAGTAGAGCCAAGAATAAGATTAGATTTAGACTTTTGATCTAGGGAGTAGATCTATCTAGGATTTGAGATTATGTGAAAATATTTGTTGGATGCTTTGGAGAGGTATCTTGTAACCTCATCTATTCAATAAAAATCAAGTTCGTAAGTTGATGGGTTGCTGTTTCGGAATTTTCTTTCTGTTCTACATTCTGCATACTTGGTTTTGGTTTGCGATTAATTTCATGTTTCTATCAAGTTTATCTTGGTTTATTCCATCCAAAACCTTGCTAGAATATCTAGTGTTTGGTATGAGAATATTTCGAGTGGCTTTGATTTGATCTCGAGTAGCTTTTGTTCTTTATTGACTAGGTTTTAATATACTCGATTCTGGTTGACATAGTCTTGCTTCGACTAGTCATAATTCATGATTCACATATCCGATTGACTCTATTCTTGGTTGGTTAGTTTCGTATCTGAATCTAGTTCCAGCTATCCAAATTTGAGGGCAATCGGGCTAGAGGATCTTTCTCTACATTATTTTTACTAGAATGTGTACAATCTATTTTGAGTTAAATACCGAGTTTAAATTGATTTTCAATTAGGGTGAATTAATCCTTGAATTTGGTTTCTGCAATCATTCACCCCCCACTAATTGCGAGTGTAATCAATCCTAAAATTAGTATCAAAGTCTTAATCCTTTTCTAATTGATCTTAATCATTAATTAGAAATATGGTTTCAGATAAGTATTCCACAAAACCTTGTGTTTTCGATGGAGTTAATTTTCAGTTCTGTAAGGCAAAGATTGAGGTTTACATTCAAGCACAGGGCTTTGCAATTTGGGAAAAGGTCTACGTGGTTCCAGAGAATAATGAGGTGATGGCGTAGAATATACTGGCCATTGAGGCGAATATCAAGGCTAGGAATTTGATCATCCAAGGCTTGGGAAGGAGCGACTTCGACCGTGTGATATATCTAAAATCAGCGTACGAGGTATGGAAAGTACTCTGTGATTACCTTGAAGGTTCATCTACCATTAAAAAGGTACGTCAAGATTTATATAAGAAAGAATACATAAAATTTGAGATGAAGCTTGGTGAGTATTTTGATGGTTTCTTTGCTTGCTTTAATAAATCCTTAACAATCTGCGTGCTATTAATGTTGTATATACTAATGCACGACAACTGCTAGGAGCTTTAGACATGTCAGTATGGGATATGAAGGTGGCATCTATTACTGCCATGAGTACACTTACATTAGATATTCTTTATTCTAAATTAACAACTCATGAGCTAGATGTCTTTGCTAGGAAGAACGCTAATAAATCAATTGCTTTGGTCTCTCAACCTAGCATGTCTCAATTTGAATTTTCTTCATCAAGCTTTTCTTTATCTTCTATATCTACACTAACCGATAATCAGCTTGAGTTAATTTCTAAAGAAGATTTAGCACTACTCTTGACTCGTTTCTCTAAAGCATTGTAGAATGTGCGTATGAGGAAGAAAGGAAGTGGAGGTCCTAAAGATGTTATGAATGTGGTGATCTCAACCATATTCATTCTAATTGTCCTAAGATTACAGATAAAGCATCAAAGGAGGAGAAAGAGAAAAAGAAGCGCTCGTTCAATGACAAGAAGAAGAAGAGTTTTCTCAACCGTAAGGTTGTGCATTGAGTTCTTTCGGCACTCGAACTAGTCAACTTGAGTGACGTTGATTTGGTGAGCAGCGAGGATGACACAACATCCAAGAGTAAGACATTACGAGATTTAACTGGGTTATGTCTCATGGCAAGCAACAAAGAAAGCTCAACCGAGGATGAACTTGACATTGACGGTAACGAGGCTTCTCGAGCAAGGAAGGAGAATATTTGGTTAGTCGGTTCCGGATGCTCAAGCCATATGTCCGATGATAAGAATTGGTTCTCCTCCCTTGTACGTGCATCTCGTGCTGAGAGTGTTACATTTGGAGATGCTTCTTCTACTTCTAGTGTGGCAAAAGGTACAGTGCAGGTAAGTGACAAGTTTATGTTCAAGGATGTTGCTCTAGTCTAAAACTTGAAATTTAACTTGCTTTTTATCTCACAAATGATTGATGAAGACCTTGAGGTGTGTTTTAAGGAAAATGAATGCAAAGTATTAGATGCTTCAGGTGATCTTGTTTTTAGTATCTCACGTTTTGGAAGAGTTTCCAATGCTGATTTTGATGCATCACCTTTTTTCTAAGCTTAGATGTCTTGTTGCAAATGATTCTAAAGATTTATTCTTTTGACATCGTAGACTTGGTCATGTTGGTCTTGATCATCTTACTCGAGTCAGTGGTTTAGATCTTATTCGTGGCTTGCCTTAGTTTAAGGGTGATAGCGAGTTAGTTTGCTCTTCTCGTAGACATAGTAAAATGCAATCAGGTTCACATCCACCCACTACCATGGTTATGACAAATGCAACCAGTCAACTCTTGCACCTTGATACTGTTGGTCCCTCTAGAGTACAATATTTTGGAGGTAAATGGTATGTACTTGTTATTGTTGATGATTTTTATAGATACTTTTGGGTTTTCTTTATGGCATCTAAGGATGAAGCTTTTATCATTTTAGGAATCTATTTCTTAGATTATCTGTTGATCTTCCTGGTTCACTTAGAGCTATTAGAAGTGATAATGGAACTGAATATAAAAATTCTTCTTTTGATCATTTTTGTGCTGAGAAAAGTATTGAACATCAATTTTCATCACCTAGAGTACCTCAATAAAATAGTGCAGTTGAAAGGAAGAATAGAACTTTGGTTGAGATGGCTAGTACCATGTTAGATGAATTTCCTACTCCTTGAAAATTTTAGACTGAAGATATATCTACTACTTGTTATGTTTCAAACCGTGTTTTTTTGAGATCTAAATTGGGTAAAACTTCATATGAGCTGCGGTTTGGACAGAGCCCTAGTGTATCTCATTTTAGAGTTTTTGGCTGTAAGTGGTTTGTGCTGAAATCTGGTAATTTGGATAAGTTTGAGTCTAGATCAGTTGATGGTATTTTTCTTGGATATCCTGCTCATACTTGTGGCTGTCGTGTGCTTATTTTGAAGACTAACAAAATTGTTGAAACCTATGAGGTTACTTTCGATGAGGCTAGTTCTGGAACTAGACCAAATGATAAAGATATAGCTACTACATCATCTGTGCATGTTGAAGGAGAAGAAGAGGTTACTTCCGGAGTCAATGCTCCTTTGCACATTTAGTGGAGTCATCCACCTGATCATATGATTGGAGATTTGCATGAGCGTCACATCATCCAGGTTTATTGATTCTAAATCTCATGCTCATTCAGCTTTTGTTGCTTCTTTTGAACCCAAAGATGTTTCACATGCATTAAATGACGAATCTTGGATCAATGCCATGCATGAGGAACTTAAAAAATTTGTAGTAGCTTTTCGTACCTCCTTTGGGTCATACACTTATCGGTACTAGATGGGTTTTCAAAAATAAACAAAGTGGGGATGGTATTGTTGTTAGAAACAAAGCTAAACTTGTAGCTCAGGGTTTCACACAGGTAGAAGGGCTAGATTTTGAGGAAAGTTTTGCTCTGGTTGCTAGGCTAGAAGACATTAAAATTCTTTGACCTTTTGCTTTATCTAAAGGCTTTAGATTATATCAAATGGATGTCAAAAGTGTTTTTATGAATGGCTACATTAATGAGAAAATTTATGTTAAGCAACCACCTGGTGTTGAGAATCCTCTATACCCAGATCATGTGTACAAGTTGTCTAAAACTTTGTATGGTTTAAAATAAGCTCCTAGAGCATGGTATGATAGGCTTAAAACTTTCTTTCTTAAAAAGGGTTTTGTAATGGGAAAAGTGGAAAAGACGTTGTTTGTGCTCAAGCATGGTAATGATCAACTATTTATTCACATTTATGTAGATGATATCATCTTTGGTTGTTCTTCTCATGCTTTGGTGTACCAGTTTTCATAAATGATGAGCAGGGAATTCTAGATGAGTATGATGGGTGAACTAATGTACTTTTTGGATCTTCAAGTAAAACAAACCAAAGTAAGTATACACAAGACCTGCTACGACGTTTTGAGATAGAAAACAACAAGCTGATCACGACACCTATTGGAGCAACAAAGATGCTTGATCCTGATGAAAATGGTGAGCCAGTTGATCAAAAATAATATAGAAATATGATTGGATCACTTTTGTATCTCACTACTTCAAGGCCAGATATACAATTTGTTGTATGCTTGTATGTACGATTTCAAGCTTGCCCACGTGCTTCACATTTCTCAGGTATCTTCATGTCACTCATGACTTTGGTATATGGCTTTTTGCTTCTTCTTATACTAGCTTAAGAGATTTTTCTGATGATGATTTTGGAGGTTGTAGAATTGATAAAAAAAAGGTACATCTGGTACATGTCATTTCTTCGGTAATTCTCTTGTTGCATGGTCATCTAGGAAACAGGCTTCTGTTGCACAATCTACTATTGAATCTGAATATGTAGCTACTGCTAGTTATTGTTCACAAACTCTTTAGATAGTTGCTACACTTGATTATGGGGTTAATTTAGAGAGTGTTCCACTTTTCTTTGATAACACTAGTGCTATAAGTATTGCTAAAAACCATGTGCAATATTCTCAGACTAAACAAATTGACATCAGATTTCATTTTCTTAGAGACAATGTAGAAAAAGGGAACATGGGACTTCTCCATGTGGATACTGAACACCAATTGGCACATATTTTCACAAAACCTTTGGATTATTCTCGTTTTGCTTTCCTTCGGGGTGAACTTGGTGTTATTCATCCTATAGGATTGTTTTGAGGGGGAGTTGTTATATCTTAGAGCTTGTCGGAGTTTAAAAATAAGAAAATAATGAAATATTATGAGTATCATATCTGATACATATGTGACTTTTGAAGCCAATACTTATGCTACAAGGTTTTTGTACTTTCATATCTATACATGTTACCGTGTAGTTTTTGTCATGACTTTTTAATCGGAATGAAAACTTGAATTAAATCTTGTCATGATTAAACTTTCTTGACTACTTTGATCTCTTCAAAGAGTTATAATTGTGAAAGTATCAAAGTTATGTGCTAAAGTACTGAGTAATATAGGCAAAAGATCAAGGAAATTTGATTGTCGCACTTCTTCTTTTTAAGACTGCTTATCATTGTACTTTGATATGAACTTAGAAGAAGTTGTGTATGACCGTAACTATTGTCTTAAGGTTCTGATTGTCTTTGACATAGGCTTGGCATGGTTGGATAGAATACGGCTGATGGTGCATATAATTTCTTGAAAATGAATTTTATCTTACATGCTTTTACACAATCAATCTATTTTTCAAGCACAATCAAGTGTTAAAGGTTCAATTTTTTTTGAAATTGAAGTAGTTGAGATTGGGAGGTCATGCCTTGCAAATAAATCATTAATTATACTGGATAAATTGTGCTCACACTATATTTTTACATTTTAGATGAGTTGGTACAGATATTCTTGATAGTGTGGCTTGGTCGAGTATATGTTATATATGTGGCTGATCTACGATGCTCATCAGGATAAAAACAACAAAATGATTTGATTCTCTCTTTTGAATTTTTGATGAAATCACTATCAAAGGGGGAGAGAGTTGCTCATTCTGGGAGAAATTTTTGTTGTTTTTTTCTCAAAGGGGGAGAGATTTTCCATGTCGAAATTGTTTGGCTTTTTTGTTGATCTTTTGATTTCACTTTGCGTTTGATTTAAATTCAAGTCATGTTTGTTAAGAGGTTGCCAATATTCATATGAGGGTTGCCAATATTTTCATCAAGAGGGAGATGGTAAGATCATGTGATGAAAAATTGGTTTGAATAATGAAATTGGAAGATCAATGTGATTTAGCATAATGACATTAGGATGCACTATCAGAAGTTGGGTATGCTTATGTTAGCATGATTGTTTTGCATGGAGTTTGTGTGGTGTTACGTGAACTGATCTTGAGTCAAGTTGGGAAGGACTTGTGCTCGTACTCATTTGATTGATGTGTAGGTGTTGCTCGAAGGCGAACATGGTCAATGACAGATCGTTGAACTAAATTCGGGGAGGAACTGAGGTTCAGCAACTAGGTTCGGGAGGAACTGAGGTCATAGTAATCGAGGATGTCATGCAGGACATTCAGGCTAGAGAACAGTGTACGTGAAGACAATTTTGGATGTGTGCAACTAGGTGCGTTGCAGAGAAGGACAGACGTACATGAGGTCATGGGCAACCAGATTGTGTGTTCGGATGATGGAGTTGTCGAGTACATAGCAAGGTCAGGCTACGGTCTGATTGGTCGAAGAGTCCAGTCCCATAAGGAATCGAGTGCTAGTCTGAGTTTGACTCGAGAATGAGTTGGATTCGGTTATGGGTGGACATGTCTTGGTATGGTTTATGTCCGGGTAGGATATGATCAAGTTGTTTCCAAACTAAGGATGGTTTGGAGGGTTATATATTGAGAGGGTCTTGGTTAGGGATTTAGACTTTTGATCTAGGGAGTAGATCTATTTGGGTTTGAGATTTCGTGGAAATCTTTGTTGGATGCTTTGGAGAGGCATCTTGTAACCTCATCTATGCAATGAAAAATCAAGTTTCGTGATAGTGAAAGTTGCCTACTTACTTTGATGTGGACCTTGATAGTGACAGTGACAATGAAGACATTGAGTATCTACCTCCTGTCAAAGGCACACATGACCACGAGGTCGGTGGCTTAGGCTTCGCAGCACCAGTTTTGGCACCACCACCGCCTCCAGTCACTGCTACCATAGCCAGTCAGCTGTCAGAGCTTGCCGCTATTCTTCATAGACTAGTTAAGGGTCAGGAGTAGCAGGTTGAGCACACCTGACGTTTGGAGGAGCGACAGGCACGTCAAGAGAGTGGCAAATAGCTTTGCTAGAGCAGCTGACGCATCGGCACAAGGCGTCACTTGCAGTAGTTCAGCAGTCCATGATCAACATGTTCTCAATCTTCTATGGCTACATCAGCCACATGCACTAGCAGATCGGATTACCACCACCTCAGTTTGTAGTGCCAGCACATGGTCCAGCTCCAACTTTGACTCCACCACCGACCAGTGTTGGCGGGTCAGTCCCGACGCCCCTATCTTCGATCCCACTATCTCCGTTTCTTCAAATAGAGCTGTTGCGTTGACCAATGGACCCTTTTTGCTGCCAGTTACCTCTGAGGTGTCCTCTCCACTGTCTACTCCTCCACTCACTTTTGAGGAGACACCTCAGCCAGCTCTGCCTTGTTTCAGTGCCACAGTTGATCCCATACCTCCAATTCAGCCTGAGTTTGGACTTAGCTCGACAGAATCAGCACTTAGGGTTGTGAATCCTCAAATAGCCAAGGAGATGGCCATGCAAGGTGTTGTTGTTTCTAGTTCCAAGTCACCTACTGTAAGTGCACCTAGTCTGGAGGATCTTGTTGTGGCGACCACACCTACTCCTGCTCCTGTTGTCAGTGTGCCTGCTCCAGAGGATCTTGTTGTGGCGACCGCACCTACTTCCTCTGCGAGACCTTTGTCTCCTATCTTCGATACCCTTTCTGCTTCTAACGAGGCTGAGCACAACTCTGACTCTGGTTCTAGGTTTGAGGCCAAAGTGGTAGATATTTAAGGGGAGTAGAGGGAGTAGAGTGCTAGATATGTGATATCTTACACTACTACAGAACTGGCCTTATATGTCGTCCCATCACTGCCAGTTCCTAATAGGCCAGCAGTGATGGAGCATCACTGTCGGTTCATAAGCCGCGTGGGAAGAATTAGCCATCGCGGCTTATGAACTAGCCGTGATAAGGGTCATCACTGCCAATCGATGGACTGAGCCGGCAGTGATGCCCTGCTCCCTCAATCCATCGTGGCTATATAATGGCTCTAATTTCGATGATATTTAGGTATGTAGAAAGCTCCAATTATATTTTTTCTATTTTATTTAATTAGCATGTTACCAATATAGAAACTTTAGGTATGAGCGTATTTATTTTGATTTTTAATGAATTAGAAAATTTTGCTATGATATTTAGGTATGTAGCAAGATACAATTATATTTATGTATGAGCGTATTTATTTTTCATGTTTCCTTAATGAGTCATAGATAAGGTGTTGAATAATAAAGAAAATTTTTAGGGATGGCACCAACAAATACTTATCGGAAGCGGACGTGAAAGCATGCAAAAGACGGCTTCTCCAGCCCGGGCCAATTGCCGGTAGGAGATGACGAGGTAATTTATTTGTTGGTGATCGCAAAATGTTCTAGATGTTATGAATTTGGATTTACAATAATGATATAATTGTAGATAGACAGAAGATGGATGTACAATAAGAGCCATGTGAGCGCAGAGTACAAAAATGGCGTGGATTGTTTCCTGGTACAAGCCGCAATGCACAAGTCAAATACACAGTCTCAATACATGTGCTATCCATGCGTTGATTGCAAGAACAAGAAGCAGTTCTCCACCACCCAGCAGATACATTCCCACTTGATGCCAAGGGGCTTTATGCCTGGCTATACCCATTAGACTGAGCACGGTGAAGCTGAGATCGTACAGAAAGGGCAATACATTGACAGAGAAGACGAAGGCATGTGCACCGATATGTCGGCCGAGGAATACATCGATATGCCGCTTGCCGGAGATACGTTGGCCGATGATGATCTAGAGGAGATGTTGGCCGACGCCGACGTCGATGATCTCGAGCAGATGTTGCGCGATGGGGAGGGGAACTTCACTAATGAAAGAGAGTTTCAAAAGTTTCAGTGTATGTTAGAGGACTTTAAAACACCGTTGTTCCCAGGCTGTGAGAAGGAGCACACAAAGTTGTGTACCATGCTTTCACTGCTGCAATTGGAGGCAAGCAACAGGTGGTCTGAAAGAAGCTTCATAGAGTTGTTACTGTTCTTGAAGAAATTTCTTCCAAAGGAAAATATGCTGCTAGAAAACACGTACTAGGCCAAGCAGGTTGTGTGCCCATTGGTGTTGGAAGTACAGAAAATACATGCATATCCAAACGATTGCATGTTGTATCGTGGAGAGCATGCAAACATGCTAGCGTGTATCGCCTGTGGTGCAGCACGGTACAAGCGTGATGGTGATGACATCGATGGTGAAGGAAAGAAGAAATGGCATCCCGTGAAGGTGATGTGGTATTTTCCTATAGTCCCCCGTTTGGAGCGTTTATTCGCGAACAAAAGGCATGCCGAACTGATGCGATGGCACGCCTGATGAGTGCAAGGATGATGGAATGCTAAGACACCCTGCTGATTCTACGCAGTGGAGAAACATTGATAGGAAATACAAGAAGCCATTTGCAGAAGATGTGAGGAATATAAGATTTGAGTTAAGTACGGATGGGATGAATCCATTTGGAAACATGAGCAGTAGTCATAGCACTTGGCCTGTGATTCTATGTATCTACAACCTTCCTCATTGGTTGTGTATGAAGCAGAAGTACATTATGATGCCGGTACTGATACCAGGGCCAAGGCAACCTGACAACAATATTGATGTCTACTTGAAACATTAATGAAAGATCTTGTAATACTGTGGAATGATGGTGTAGGTATGGGATGCATACAAACGAGAGAACTTCACCCTACGCGCAATGCTGTTTGTAACAATCCAAGATTGACAGCCCTTGGCAACCTATCGGGCCAGACTGTCAAAGGCTATTGTGCATGCGTACATTGTTTGGATGAAACAGAGAGATTGTGGCTGAACAACAGCCGAAAAATGGTGTACCTAGGTCATCATAAATTTCTTCGCAAGGATCACTCGTATCGCAGCAACAGGAGAGCTTTTTATGGGAAAGTTGAGACTCGATCACCTCCTAAGCATCACACTGGGAGACATATATATGAGATGGTAAAGGGAATTAGGGTTATCCTTGGAAAGGGACGCGGGAGTACACCGGTTCCGAAATCTAATTTTAGAGCTCCTATGTTCAAAAAGAAATGTGTCTTTTATGACTTAGCATATTGGCCGGATTTGGTGGTTCGAGACGTAATCGATGTCATGCACATGAAAGACTTGAAATTAACTAGCATGAAGTCTCATGATTGTCATGTGATGATGACACAGATGCTTTCAATTGCAATTAGAGGTATTTTACCACTGAAGGTTCGAAACCCAATCATAAAGCTATGTTCATTCTTCAACGCGATATCACAGAAGGCCATCGATTCGACGAAGCTAGATAAGCTGCAGGAAGATGTGGTCGAGACTCTATCCCAGCTTGAGGAGTTGTTCCCTCCATCGTTTTTTGATATCATGGTGCATCTCATTGTTCACATTGTGAAAGAGATACGAATTATTGGCCCCGTATTTCTGCATCAGATGTACCCTTTTGAGAGGTTCATGGGACTTCTTAAGAAATATGTTCGTAACCGAAATTGGCCAGAAGGCAACATTGTTGAGGGCTGGGGAACCGAGGAGGTCATTGATTTCTACGTAAACTACATGAATCTCAAATCGATTGGTGTGCCTGTATCTCGCCATGAGGGGAGGCTACAGGGGAAAGAGACGATAGGTGCAAACGCATTCTGCACTAACGACCCCATTTCATTCACTCAAGTACATTTTGCAGTTCTGCAATAATCAGTTGTAGTGGACCTGTATGTCGAAGAACACCAGAAGATGCTACGCACCAGAAACCCAAAAAAGTCTGATGTTTGGATCGCGCGAGAGCACAGAGATCATTTTGGCGCTCGGTTACGCAGACAGGTGATGCATAAGTAGATAGAGTATGCTTAGTTGAATGTGTTGACTCACAAACCGTCTACTACAATCCTCACATTCCAAGGATATGACATGAATGGCTATACATTTTATACAAGAGCTCAAGATAAGAAGAGCTCCAACCAAAATAGCGGTGTCTGTATAGATACCTATGACTGCAATGGAAATAGGGAGACCTATTATGGATTCATAGAGGAGATCTAGGAACTCAACTATGGAGTGTTAAAGGTTCCTCTTTTCCGGTGCCAATGGGTCAGACTCCCAGGGGGTGTGAAGATCGACAAGTACGGTATGACTACAGTGGACCAAAAACTCATTGGATACAGAGAAGAACCATTTATACTTGCAAATGTTATTATACAGATCTTCTATGTTCAAGACCCGGACCTGACTAACAAGGAGGAGTGCCACATGATTCTTCAAGGAGAAAGAAGGATTGTCAGAGTGGAGAATGTTGTGGACTAGGAAGACTACAATTAATTCCACGTGCTACCTTCTTTCAGAGAGGATGTCGACCTAGGTCCAATGGAAGACACTGACAAACCTCCCTATGTACGTCGTTGAAACTACTATCACTGTCGGTGTACTTATTGAGCTGGCAGTGAAAGTAGTTTCACTGCCAGTTGTCCTAGTGAGCCGGCAGTGAAGGTACCATTTCACTACCGATGGTCATATTGAGCAGACAGTGAAAGTCCTCACCTATAAAATAGCTCGATGCCCTGCGCCCTTTGATACTTAGAAAATTTTTCCCGATCCTTGTGCCGTTCGCCGAAACACCTCTCGACGCCAAGGAGCCCACGCTGCCAGAGGTCCACGAGCCCATGCCCGCTGTCCGTGTCCTCCTCGACACCGTCATCCCCCTCCATGTCGTCCTCTTGCCCAGTGCCATTCCCGTCCTCCTCGACGCTGTCATCCTCCTCCCCGCCATCATCGCCATCCTCCTCCCTGGCACCATTCTCGTCCTCCTCGACGTTGTTCCTTGTCCTCCTTGACACCGTCGTCCTCCTCCCAGATGCTGACTCCATCCTCAGTCCCCAACATTGCCTTCCTCGGAGTCGACCGCCTCTATGCCGCCGCTCTGTCCCCGAGGCCATCCCCGTCGCTGTCGTCCCCGAGCTCCAATACATCATCGCAGTGAGTACTCCACTACCAGCCATCTCCCTCCACCTCCCAGACGGAGTTTGTGGTTGTGAAGTGATAGGTATTGTGAGGTTAATGGTTGATTTGGTAATTAAGTTTTGGTTTCACCACTGGGTGGTTTAGTCAAATGAAATTGAGCCGAGTGAGCTCAGTTCTGGTGTTTAGAACTTTGGTGCTCAGGCAATCGATTGGTGGTGGTGCTGTCTTGGTGATATGCTCTGTGATGATCAAATGCAACACTGAGGTTGGGCTAGATGTCTAAGTGCAATAGGTATTAAATCTGTTTGTTCTCTGTTGTTGGATCAGCATAGATTTCCCTGATAGTAGTGGCGCATTCCATTGTTCAGTCCCTGTGCTTATTGTTGGTAGTTTGTATATTGCCAGTTAGGCTTGATTCCTAGACTAGGAGCTGTTGTATTTGTTGATTCAATTAATCTTGTTTTGATTGAATTCTGGAAGAGAGGGAAAATCTTTGGTACTGCTCTAATATTTTTCTACTCGGTTAGTGTTTGTTTTTCAAAGAGTAATCCTCTCCTTGTCAGCTTTTATGTCCAGGAGCATTGTCCAGGAAGAAAGCTCAATTTCACAGAACATTTTTTTTCAGTTTTACATCTAGTTGTGATATTAGCTTCTAGCCCAGCTTGTGATGTGTCAAACGGACAATTAGGGAGCAGGATATCGTAGTCCTGGGGCCAATTGATATATTTATCTGAGAGCAATTTTATTCAATCATCCATATGCTGTTTAGTTCATTATGTTGCTTGATGGGAGGTGGTTTTGCTTCTGTATTTATGGCACTTACGTGTATGTTCATGTTTAGTGTATATGAACTACTTTGTTTCTTGATTTTTATATTCTGGTGGTCCTCAAGCATATTTTGCAGTCACAAATGATGAAAGGAGATAACTATTTACCATTCATATGACTGCAAAACTCAACTGGGATGGTTATTACACATGCACCTTGCACGTCTTTTCACTATCCTAGTCGAGCTTGCAGTCGTATATAATTATCTCCATAATCTAATGCGGATCAATCAAATAATAGACTCTCTGTTGGATGGTGGTTGCATATGATGGTGGTGATTGATTTTTGTTTTTGTTTGTTGCTTTTCTTCTTACATCCTAATGTATAGATACTGATGCTATGCTTATTTTCATACTGATCAGTGCACCATAATGTATAGATATTGATGCTATGCTTATTTTTGATATCATGCTCTCTACGGAGAAACAAAAATTTATTTTGAAATACAATAAAATAGTGGCGATGATGATATGGCTCGAGGCCATATTTCTTTATTACTTCTAGGACTTTAGTACTGATTTTGTGGGTTCAGAGAGGAAGCATCCTTCAGCCGGCAGTGATAACCCCCTTCACTGCCAATCCACCGAGCCGACAGTGATAGTCCTCGACTATCAGTGCCTGTTGCCCACTGTCGGCTCAAAAACCAACAGTGAAGGGGGTTTTGGAGCCGGCAGTGAAGGGTTTTTCTGCAGTAGTGTTATGTGGTTTTCATGTATGGACAAGCTATTTGTATGTGTGGATAAATAATGTAATGTGTCTAGTGCTGATTTGACCTGGCCTTTGTGCTCAGGTGCTAACTTCGGGCCCCTCGACCTCGGAGGTAGGGCCAAAGGTGGGACCACAGAGCATCAGCCTTGACCTGCTTTCAGAGTTGGTACCGTTGGATGAATCTTCGACAGAATGGCCTTCCAACGATGATGCAAAGGAGAGCAAGAAGCAGCGGCCTGTAAGCGTGCCTAGGAAAAGGAGGATGAGAGGCTGGCCCATCAGCTGTGCACTACGGAGGAGCAAGAAGCAGTATCGTGTAAGCGTGCCTAGGAGGAGGAGGATGAGAGGGTGGCCCGTCAGTGCGCTATGGATGAGTACAAGAGGGTGGCCCATTATGGCACTGCGGAGGAGACTAAAGGCTCAAACCGTAGTGGTGTTTAGGCATCAGACTTCAATGTCTTTGGCATGCTGGTGAGCCTAGAGCATAGGCGATGCTGCGGTAGATCAGGCATGGTCGGGTTCTCTGCTCCACCACCATCAGCCCCCTGGCATCCCTGGATGTACATACGCCATCACCCATCCGTGCGGAGACACAATGCTCATCGCGGGAGAGGTAGAGGGATACTGGACTGGCTCAACTCGACCAACTTTTTAGGGGGTGACCTGTGAGAACTATTATATATAAATGTGTGTTTGTCAATACCTATGACTTGCAATATGTGTTCACTTGAATATGGCCCAGAATACGGGGAGCGTACCCAAGTTTGAGGGAAAGAACTCTTTCCCCTGAAGTTTGGGTCGCCGCTTCTAAAGGATCTGAAAGACCTCTTAGTGAGCTTCAAGTTAGATGGAATGGTTGGGCTAGAAATGACCTCTTAGTTAGCTTCAAATTGGTTTCTCTCAAATGTCTCACGGTGACATCATTCGCAAGATCTTGATGGTGTTCCCTAAGCCCAAGTATAGCATCGTCGTCTCACTTCTTCAAGAGAAGGACCTTGATGAAATGGAGGTTCATAAAGTGATGGGGAGTATATTATGGTGCGTTGGGGAGTATATTATGACCTCTAAGAACTAGGGCAAAAAGTAGAATGAAAAGAAAAATTGTATTGATAAGAGAACGATTGTGTGTTTTTTCAATCGGCCTGCACCCCTTTAGCTATTTATGAGGGGCGTTATGGACTTCTCCATCAAGGATTAGACTCTATCACATCCTTAAACCGAGTCTCTAGCTATTTCCTAAAAGAACTCGGCCAAAACATCCCAAACATGTAGGATTGTCCAACCCATCAAGCCTCCCACGCAGGGGACACGTTTATATGCCATAAAACACAGAAACGAAACTAGTCTGAACCAAAATGTGAATACTGAATAAATCAGTGTAAACAAAATGCTATCACCAGACTATCCGGTGAATACAATCTTCAGAATCCCTAGACTTAAGCTTAGTTCTCACTGGATAAATCAGTGTGAACAAAATGCTAGTGCCAGAGTTTTGTGTTTATGCCGTACAATTACTCAAAAGCGTTAAGGGAAATCCTTCTTAACACTGGATGTTTCGATGAGCTACAAGAGTTTTGCTCTTTGTCCGGTGTTTGCAATCTTCCACTGCAACTCCTCTCATCCATCTTCTATACACCAGATGATCTGGTGATGTCACCAGAGTATTTACCGGACTAAAAGTCAGAGAGTAAACTGTAATTTGAACTCACCTGATGATCCCGCATTTAAAACAAGCTATCACCGGACTATCCGGTGTTTGCATTAATTTTGACCCGAGCCAAATTTAAGTGTCAACACTAGTTTCTAAGGATCTACCTAACAAGAGTTCCAAGCAGATTAGCAACATATCTATTGGAGGAGCAAGAGCATCAAAGAGAGTGGTGGTACCTGAGCAACAAGGGCAACCTACTAGAGTCACTAGGCAGAAGACAAGGGAATTGACTTCAATTGAGGAAGTTTTACATGGTACGAGTCCAGATCCATAAGAACTGTCCACCCTAAGCTTGTCTATTGCCACACACGTTGCATTGGTATCTGCTAATTCTCCAACCCAACATGAGGATCGGATCCAGATGAGCGATGAAGGAAAGTGGTTGTATCTCCTTTGTGCACGGAAAATATTCTTTACACTATTGCAAATAGCAACTAAATGATTTACACTAACTCTATGAATGTAATTTTATCCGGTGCACCAACTACCAGTACACAACAAGGGCAAAGGGGAAGAGGAATGGGGAAGATCTTGGTAGGATAAGCAGAGGGTTATGAAATAAGATTGCAATCCATATTTTTTAAGGGAAGAGACGGCAAGAGGCACCTGTGCAACCTGCAAAGCCTGCATTAGAGGGTGGGATCATACTTAGGCAGCATATACCAATCCTTCCACACTGGAAGGAGTACAAGAAGAATGAATCTAAATTGACAAAGTTGTTGTAAGTATATCAACTCTTGGCCAAAAGTGAAGTCAATTTCTATTTTACTTGTTGTTATGGGTCGTTGTTAAGGACTCCCGACGGCTCCATGGCGCAGCTAGCTCATGCCCATGGAGCCATGCCTCCCGAAGCCTCCATGTCCCGGAGCCATACCTCCCGAAGCCTCCATCTTTCAGAGCCATGCCTCCCCCGGAGCCCCCATCTCAGGGGCTCAGGCAGGCTTCCCAAAGGCTACGAGGCGATTCATCAAGCCTAAAAAAAGATCGACCAGAAGGAGAATGCCGGTCATCCTTTGCCTGCAAGGAAGTGACTGGCGTTAAATACCTAGGCTAGTGGACGCCGTTCTGACACCCTAGTACAATGGAGGTTATCCTGACACCCCTAACAGCGTGGAGTCAGGCTGCAATTATCGACCGGCTCACCCCTCAGGGTGCAGGCACCACAATAGTTTACTATGGTAGATATTTATCTTTTATGCAGGGTAAAAAGTAATTATCCGGGATAAGACCCAGTAATTCGGTCAGGTTCTAGATATTTGTATCGTGATAACTTATACACTAAGCTAGGTACTACCCTATAAATAGGGGTCGTGGTCATCTGGGGGAAGGAGAGGTCACAGGGAAAACGCTCAAGGCCACACATAGGACACATAAGTGCCCAAACACTAAATCTTGCTGTGATACTCCCCCCATACCGATCCATTTTTCTACTATCAATACATTTGTGGTGTTCCTTCCTCTCAAACTTCGTCTCTAAGCTTGAGTCTCCTCCTTAGAAGAAACTCTCGCCGTACTTGCTGGGGCAAGATGATCTCTTGCTCCAACACTTGTTCTATCAAAGTTCATTGTATCCTTTGCATTCTCTTTTCCTGATGTTCATGCTCTTTACTATGGCCAATTTACCATAGACACCAATAGTAAGGCAGTGAGAAATGCATGTGCAAATATGCTAGGTGGACAACGACAGATGAGGTACAGGCTGAAAAAATAGTACTTCAATGGTGTATCAACAAATGAAGTGAGAATCACATCACCTAGAAGTGTATGACTGACGCTCAATGGAGAGAACTGGTGGAGATGTGGTCAAGCTCAAAGCACAAGGTGACAGAACTTCAAATTTCCTGAACTATGTTTTGCCTGTTGTCTGTGTTAATTGAGATGTGAACTCAGTAGTGCCATATGTAACTGAGATGTGAACTCAGTTTTATGCATCAGTTCAGTTCAGTTCTGGATAGCTTCATCACTTTAGTTCTGTACCTAAATAATTTATTTTACAGTCTTTGATAAACATGGTTGTAGACAATTTATTTTTTCATGTTGTACTGTTATTAATTATTTCTTTATTTTACATGGTATTAGTTCATCACAAGTGATATGTTACTGTCATGTGTTGCTATCATGTAGTTCAGATGAGTCTTGTTCAACTGAGTTTTGGATTTGTATTCCTCCTATGTTACAGATGCTGTTTGTCAATCAGATAAAAAATGTGCAACCAAAAAACCATTTTTTCAAAACACTTGAATTTAGCACGAACCGGAACATATGGATTAATGGTTAAGCAAGATGTTTGCTGCTAAACTGCATACTTTCTGTTTAATGAAGTTGAACATTCTTGGGATATCACATGCATATATGCATTGTTGCTTATAAATGTTGTACCGTATTTTCATGAAAGTGGAATCTTTGGAGTAATTTTTAGTATTTAGTATTTTTATTAGTCTATCTTACACAGATGTATCATCTGCAGAATAAATGTATCAAAAACCAATTGAATCATGTGAATGTTCGGTTTCAGCAGTGGACAAACTCTTGGTGCTACATTGCACAGGCCCATGTCATGGTAAGAAACTAAACAAATGATGTTTGTGATCACTACTCATTAAATCCTGATCATGTTCCAAGCTAACAGTTTGAAGTTGTTTGCACATCATTTTAGAAGCAAGACAAATATAAAAATGTAGAGCCCACCGTGATTGATCTTTTCAAGGACTGGCATTGCACCAAGAATATTGATTTTAGTGAGCCAGTAAAGAAAGATATTGTAATTCCTTGTTTCCTTTTTTTTCCTTTTCTACATGAAGTGCACTTGAAAAAATTTGAGTACAAGATGAAAGTCTGAGTTGTAATCCTTCTATTGCTAGGCTGATATGGAAGCAATCATGGCTGAACCAATACAAGATGGGCAGGAACCAAAGTCTGCTACTGAAGTTGTTTCTCAAGCTTTGCGATCAAGTACATTTCTTCAAAATGTGGTCCTTCAGTCAGCCTCCAAGAAAAGCTGTAGAGGTGGCGTTTCTACGTAGGTAGAAGAGCTTTAGGCCAAACTTGATTCCGAGAAACAGGGAGTAGCAGAACTTCAACGACAAATCGATGCTCAGTAGCAAGATTTGGATACCTCGAAGAAGCAGGCACAAGAATCAGAAACAGCAATGAAAAACCATTCAGAAGAAATTGAGAGTTTGAAGAAGACAACACAAGAAACTAATGCCCTCCTTCATCAACTGCTAAGCTTTAGCCAGGGTTAGGTCCATCTACTCCCTAAAATATATGGGTTCTGCTTATCAGCTTGATGTAGCTACAACTGTTGGTGAACTATTGTGGTTTCTATTTCCATGATTTTGAGACCTGTGAGACAGTATATTCTGTGAACTTGTGGTTGTTTCATTCTATCTAGGGTATGTGAACATTATTATTGTATTTTGGTCTGTGGGAGCTATGCAATTGTAAATCATATGAACTATGGAATTATGGCTTATAAACTAGTGTTGAAACTCAAATTTGGCTCGGGCCAAAATTAATGCGAACACTGGATAGTCCAATGATAGCTTGTTTTAAACGCGGTGTCATCTGGTGAGTTTAAATTAGAGTTTACTCTCTGACATTTAGTCCGGACAATACTCCGATGTCATCACCAGATCATCCGGTGTATAGAAGCAGGAGAGGAGTTGTAGCGGAAGATTGTGAACACCGAATAAAGAGCAAAACTCCAGTTGGTCATAGGAACATTCGATGTTAAGAAGGATATCCTGATACGCTTCTGAGTAATTGTACAGTGTAAACATAACACTACGACACTAACATTTTGTTCACAACGATTTATTTAGTGAGAACAAAGCTTGAAGTCTAGGGTTTTTGAAGGTTGCATTCACTGAATAGTCCGGGGATAGCATTTTGTGCCTCAAAATGGGTTTAGCAAAAAACTGAATTGGGCCTCAAAATGGGTTTGGTCAAAACCGAATTGGTCCCCAAAATGGGCTGAGCCCACATTACTTGGGATCAACAATCAACATAAACTCAACAATCAAATGGGCCTTTCGCTAAATCATGATGACAAAATTCGTCAAACCATTTTATCACATAAGATCCATGTCACTAGGTTGCAAATTTTATGACGATCGCTATCCACGTGGCAGCACCGCCGCCACCAACTTATGACATTTTTTTTCTTTCAACAATTGCGATGCATAACGTCATAAAAGTAATGACGATACGATATCATCATAATTTCTATGACGAAAAAGCTTTCATTCGTCACTGAATTTGATTAGAGACGCAAGAAAGGTGACAAACAAATTTTCATCATAGAACCATCACAAATTTCATGCCATGACAAATATTCAATAATCAGTGACAAAAGCTTATGGTCACGGAATAGCAGATTTACTATAGTGCACCTCTACTAGGCCGAAGGAACACCTTCTAGAAAATGCTCCGGCGAAGCCTCCGGTTTGCACAACTTCATGCGCTGGACCATCCGACGTGTGGAACACTTGAACTCCTTCTTCTGGAATGCTCTGGCATGCACAACTTCATATCGCCGGATCATCTGTCGTGTACAAAACACCCAGGAAAACACTCTAGCATGTACAATTGCCTCTACATCGGACCATCCGACATGCACATTTTTTCTGGGACTTCTCCAATTCAATCAATCTTTGTCCCGGCTACGGTGGCTTCTTCATGTATTGTATTCATGAGACCAACTAAGGTATATACTTGACAAACATATTAGTCACATTGACTATATTGTCATTAATCACCAAAATCATATATATGCCCTAAAAGGATGATGTTCACTACATTATACCTGTAGTTGCAAAAAAGGGATAGATCCTAAGAATTTTCTACTTGAGGTCATCATAAACCTTTCAATTTAAATGAAATCTTGCTGTGTACGATTTTACTAGCTCGATGTTTATGACAAAAAATGTGGTGTTTTGCACAAATTTGGTAGATTAATTTCAGCAATTACACCAAAGGTGAAAGATTATAAGCGAAGTTGAATGCCAAAAGTTTGATGAGATATAAAGAAGACTTTAACTTGCAAGTGTATAGGTTCTGTTGGCTGTAAATAGTAAACATAAATGCACACTTAATGCATGTTGGATAAGTTGAAACATTTTGCAGATGTGCCAAATCATTGATAGTTAATAAGCCTGTAGCGAACATGCCCTTAAGGAGATTATAGTGGAACATCTTTAGGCTATATATGTGATTTTGATGATTAATGACAGCATAGTCAATGGGACTAACATGTTTATCAAGTATATGTTTTAGTAGGTCTCATGGATGCAATACATAAAGAAGCCACCGTAGCCAAGACAAAGTTTGATTGAATTGGAGAAGTCTCAGGAGAAAAGCCCTTACTGGATAGTCTGGTGTAGAAGGAAGTGTACACGTCGAAGCTTTATCTATAGAAAAGAGCAAAACATATGAAGCCACCGGATAGTCCGGTGTTGATGAAAAAGATACACTGGAGTATTCTCAGGGAAAGTTCACAAGCTATGCACTGACTGAATAGTCTGGTGATGAAAGGCATAAAGCACCGGAGCAATTCTTGCAGAGGCAATTTCAAGTGCTGAAGAATGGAGATCATGTGACCAGATGGTCTGGTGAATGTATTGTGTACACCGGAGCATCATCACCGGAACATTTCTTCTACAGAAGGTGTCAGAAGTTGAAGATTGAAGCTTAACTCACCGAATGTTCCGGTGTGAAGAGGATGTGCACTGGAGGCTTGCACTAGAGTGTTTTACACAAAGAAGAAGTGGCACAGTTTGGTTGAAGTTAACTCACCAGAAGGTCCGGTGATGAAATTGAAGAATCCACCAGAGTATCCGGTGTTCAAGATGATTTTGAGTGGAATCCAATGACTAGTTTCTGATGGTGTACTCACTGGATTGTCTAGTAATTATACTTCTGTTATCACCAGATAATCTAGTGTTAACAGCTTTTCTAAGCCGTTGGGTTAACGGCTAGTGCACGAGTTTGAGCCTATAAATACCCCTCCACTAAGTCATTTGAAGGTGTGGTTGTACAGAGAAACCCATATATGAGAAGACATCCAAGCTACCAAAGTGCTTAAAGTGATCACCCAAGGCAATTAAGCATAAGAGTAGAGAGTGATTAGTACTTATAGGACTAGAGAGAGTGTTGCTAGATAATTGCTGCCTAGAGAGTGGATCAAGGAGTGATCCTAGCTTGTATCAAGTGGTATGTTGGTACCTTGGAGTCTTGTTGACTCACCGACAACTTGAGCTGAAGTTGCTCAAGCTTGTTGACCCTCCGACTTGGTGTGGAGCGGCGGCAAGACACGTGTACGTGGACACCGAGACCCTTGCCTTGGTGGCTCAAGCTCCGAAGTGATCATGACGGTAAGTGACCGGAAGATAGGCTAGTGGTGAGGCCTTGCCTTGGTGGCTTGGTGGCTCATCCGGCTTGAGACCTTAGTGGCTCAAGAGCCGTGACCGGGTGTAACACCCTAGTTTTTCAAATTTTTGGAAATAGTAATAAATATCCTTTTCCTTAGAATAGGGTGTTATTCTTTGCCTCAAAATTAGGAGAAAGAAATTATTTTCTAAAAGATAGAAAAAAATGAACCTAGGCTATATTTTAGTTTGTTACATTCATGCTGAGTTTAGCTGCATTAGAGTTTTTATTGTATGGAAAATAAACTTTTGAAAACCCCAAGTGCGTCGTTCGAATTTTGAAAAAAAAAGGATTGAAAAGGTTTTATTAAAGGAAAATCCGTTTTTTCTCTCTGGGCCGAATCTTCCTTTTTCCTCCCCTTTTTCTTTTCTCCTTTTCGGCCTTTTCTTTCTTCCTTCCCGGGCCGGCCCGCTCCCTCCTTCCCGCACCCTCGCCTCCCCTCCTAGGCCGGCCGAAGGCCACGGCCCAGTGGCCCCGAGCCGCTCCTCCCAATGGCACGCGGCCAAAAACCACCTTCTCTCCGCAGACGCCGCCAGGTGGGCCCCACGCCTTCTTCTTCTTCCGCCCGAGCAAGACTCCGCCCGTGTTCGAGTCGAGGCCGACGCCGTTCATCACTCTCCCGCGTCCGTATCGCAACCGAAGCGAGCCAAACCCAAACCACATGACCTTATCCCTTCCCCCGCCTATATAAAGCCTGGACCCCCCTCCTCTTTTTCCCATCTATCGACCATCTGAAGCTTTTTCGCTGCTGCCATAACCGAGCCACCCGAGCTTTGTCGCCGCTGTTTTGACTCCCGGTTTCCTAAGGCAAGCAGCCCCCGAGCCTTTCAGTCGACCTTTGCACTCGCCGGAGTCATCACCGTCGAGTTTGGCCGCCAGAGCGACCCTCCCCAACGCCACCCAAGCCTCACCGACGTCTACCCCGCCGTCGCACGTCACCTGAGCCGCATCGTCATCGGTACGTGCCCTCAAATGGTTTCCCTGTGCCCTCTTCTCTCTCCGCCGCTGCTCACCGTCGTCCCCCATAACCGGCGACGTGGTCCGCCGCCCCTCCGGCGAGGACGCCGTCGTGCCCGAGCCTACCACCACTGCCTCTCTTCTCTGAGTCGGCCGGCCAAAGCCCCATCCAGCCCCAGCCACCCGATCCAAAATAGATGG
Organism: Phragmites australis; assembly: GCF_958298935.1. Classification (NCBI taxonomy): domain Eukaryota; kingdom Viridiplantae; phylum Streptophyta; class Magnoliopsida; order Poales; family Poaceae; genus Phragmites; species Phragmites australis. Next base: position 10,502,298 of record NC_084936.1, on the reverse strand, counting down.
CCTAGATTAGATCCAAAATAACCCTTCGTCGAGCCAATCCCATGGCAACACGTGGCATGCGTAATCCTAGTCACTGAAGCTGGCCACATCATCGCCACTTAAGCCGGCCACCTCAGCCAACCAGCTTGCATGGCAGTGCCACCTCACCCAAGAAATACCAAGTCATATTCCGAATTAAATTAATTCGTAAACAATCTTGATTTTGCAAATAAGTCCCTCTATTTTTACAAAAAAGCCTTTAAACTTTCTGTTTAATTCAAAACAAGTCTTTTTTTCCTTTTTAGATTTAATCCAAAACTTGTTTTTAGCTTAACTTTCTCGTTCTAGCTCCGATTTAGATGATTTTCGTGTTCACGTGTTCATAGCGACGTGTACTATCTTGTAGTACCTTTTTCATAGATCTTAGCTATTGTTTGGTATACTGTTCTTAGTTGATTTTGTTGTATGTTTTTCTGGTGTGTGTCGAGAGCAAACGAAGAGCAGTTCGGGAGTCTCCAGGATCAAGAATTTGAAGAGTCTAAGCAGCAAGTTGGTAGAGGCAAGTGTCCTTGAACATTTTGATCCCAGTTTTGTTTAAAATGCATTCTTTTATTTTAAACATGCATGTTGTTAATCCTGAATCCTATGTACTTATAGTATCATGTTCCATATAATTCCTTGTCGCCATGTTGTTAGTAGAGGATATGATGGGTAGTCATGCTTAGCTTTGCACAAGGGGATTGAAGGGTTAAGGGTTAAACATGATTAACAAATTAATGCAACTATGAGTTGGGAATATTAATGATGGTATTAGCAACATGGAACCTTAGACCTTGAGCAAAGATGGGTCGATGATGATGAAGTTATAATGTTGGTTTAGTGTTTGCTCAAGTAACCTAAGTAAGGACCGGTTCGTGGAGCGACAACCTAAGATATATCATACCAACCACGAGGCCTGGTATGGGACAGGCCTAGCCTATTAATTAGTGGATTCCAGTTGTTGTGCATACCAAACGGAAGAGTGGTTGTGTGGGGACGGCAAAGGCCATAACCATTTGGTTAGTGGTATGAGATGTGTAGTGGAAGCGAAGGGTGAAAACTTTCCGGAGCTACAAGGCGCAAAAGGGGGCTTCTGGGTGGTGTGAATGCCACTTTAACGACGATGAAACCTAGCGGACATGCACATACTGGATGAAACTTTGTATCGGCTTTGTAGTGAATTTTCGGGCAACACACCACTGGTGTGTGTTAAGTGTTTCGCGGACACGGCAACAAGGAAAATCACGACTTGTGGGGAAAGTTGGACAACCTCTGCAGAGTGTAAAAATCTGATATATCAGTTGTGCTCACGGTTATGAGAGACTTGGATCCTCACATGATTAGCCAAATGGGTTTGGGTTGTTTTGGTCTGTTGGGAGCCTGACGTGGGATTCAGGTGGATGGGAAATTTGTGGAGATGGTTCTAGGAGTTGGAGATCTACTGATGAATCACTTAGATAAGTAGGATGCTTTCATAATACTTCGTTAGTATAGTTGGCTTTCATGCAAAACTTTAACTGTTACAGCTTGTTCCTTGTTTAAGCTTGCATAGCATTTTATCTTCCCACACTTGCGGAGTACTAGTTGTACTCACACTTGTTGTTTTTATCCAAATATCCTCCAAGTGCTGCTCAGACATTGAAGGAGATCTAGATTTCTTCGTTGATGAAGATGAAGACTGCTAGGCTGGCGTTTTCCCCGGTCAATTGCCTGTGGAAGTCGGAGTTTCGCGGAGTTTAGTTGTGTGCTTTTGTTTAAGTCTTTGTGGTCTCTTTATTTATTCTAGTTAAGCGTTGTAATAGTGATACTGTGTGTGATACACTGATGAAGTCGCTGCATGTATGAAACTTGATCCTGGCATACATATGATTTGCATCTGGTTTTGTCCCTTTCTAAAACCGGGTGTGACACCGGGTGCCAATCAGGAGCATATCTTTAGTGGAGCTCCGCGGACTAGGGTGGCACTCATGCTATTGATACCACGGGATAAAAATCTCTTGTGTCGAGTTTTCTCTATCTACCTTATTTACGCTTTTGTATTTACATTCTTGCAACTTACCTTCCTAGATAGGTTGCAACCCCTTTTAAACGGTAGAGTAGACACACTAGATAAACCTAGAGCATATTTAGATAGAAATTGAGATAGGTTTGTCATGTAAAGTTTTTGGAGCCATTAGTTTCTAAGTGTCTTAATTCACTCCCTTCTCTTATGACATCATCGTTCCTCATAATTGGTATCAGAGCCTCGTTCTCTTGATTAGGTTTAAGCACCTAGAGTTGTGTCGTTCGGGGTTGGGATGGATACACATAGTGCTCCACTTTTTGATAGAACAAACTTCCTCTGTTGGAAATTCTAATGTCTTGTTATTAGCAAGCTTGAGGTTTAGATGTTTGGAGGGTCACCGAGGAATGGATGAGATCTAGCATCACTAACAAAGAGAGACAATTAGATGCATTGGCGAAGAGTATCTTTTATCATCTTTAAATGTTGATGCTTTTAATCATGTTTATTCTCTCAGTAATGCACATGATATTTGGATTAGTCTCATTGAAATACATGAAGGCACAAAGAATGTGTGCAATAAGAAATATCATGTTCTTGTGACTATGCTTAATGGCATCAAACAACTACCTCATGAAAATGCTAATAATATGTACTCACGTTTGAAGATTCTTGTCAATGAGATCAATATGTTAGGTTTAACATAAATTGATGATGATCAAGTGGTGAGAAGAATACTTCAAGCTCTTCTTCTGAAGTACAAGTTTATAGTCTCCATCATCTACGACAACAACAACATCAAAAAGATGACTCCAAGTCAAGTACTCGGTAAGATCACCGCTCATGAGATCACCATGAACATAGGGTATAACCTTCTATCTAACACCAAGAACCTTACTCTCATAAGCAATCAAGCACAATGCCAACACATTAAAGGAAAGATAAGGAGGCAAGAGCAAGAGTCAAGCTCAAGCGAAGATGAAGATGAAGAGAGGAATGAAGAGGATGATCAAAGCATATCAAGCGATGAAGAGATGGATCCCGAAGTCACCAAGCTCATCTCTCAAGTGGAGAAGAACATCAAAAAGATCAATGCCAAGATTGATTATCGAATCTCCATGAAAGATTTGGTCAAAATAATTAATCACATCAAGAAAGAAAAAAAGACCAAAAGCAAGATGGAGACAAGGGGAAGAGCCAAAGCATTTACAAGTATGGGAAGATGGGTGAGTGAAGATGAAGATTCAAGCCATAGAAAGAAGGGATTTGCTGCTTAGCGATGTAAATGATAATGAATCCGATGAGAATTCCCCCTCTCAACAAGAACTTCTTGATTTGATAAATGAGCAACAAAGGGCCCATAAGAAACAATCTAAAGAACTTAAGAAATCCGATGCCCTCAATGACATTCATGATACATTTGTTTCTAATTATGAACAATTAGTTAGTAAATTCGAATTGCTAAACAAGAAGCCTGAAGAACTTAAGGCAAAATTTGAGGGTATTGAATCTCAAACTAAGGTCCCTTTGAAGCAATCCATCTCTCTATTTAATTTCAATCATAAGGTAGATGCTTGCACTTCTTACGGTAAATTAATTTATCTATCTAGCTCACCCTTTTATAATGAGATATATGTTAAGAATGTTGTTGTAGAAACTTGTGGTGATCTCATTGCACAAGAAAATAATGAGCTCAAGTAAGAAGTGGAGAAGCTTGAGAAGGACTTGTCAAGATTAAAAGTTAAGAATCATGTCCAACTTCCTCAAGATAACCGTGCAACCATAGTGAACAAGCTTGCGGAGGGGTCCACTGATATGCTTCAAGTGCTATCAAGATGGCCACAAGTCCTTCCAATGCAAGTAAGTCAAGAAGGAGATAAAGGAGAAAAAGAAAGCAATGAACCTCTCCAACAAGACCTCTAATATCTACACTAAGCCCAACTACGAGACCAAGATTAAGAGCAACCACTGCAAGCTCAAGAAGAAGAACGATGGTAAGGTAGTTGCACACAAGGTTGGGATAAAGTAGCGGGGGTGGAACCAACCTATTTGGGCACCTAAGGAAGTCATCACCAATATGAAGGGGCCCTAATCAGTTTGAATTCCAAAGAAGACTTGAAATCCAAGGGTTGGCTCGGGGGAGTTGGAGACTTGGCACACAAAATGAGGTGAAGATTTAAGCAAAGGAGTCAAGTGTACAAGTTTGGGCGTATTAATGAAGATCATGATCATCATATACATCCCCATCCAAAGGTAAAAGAGGTAATAGTACCTAGATTCTTGTTCATGCATTTTATGTTGCATCTAGTTACTTTGTCTTGTCTAGGATTGCATATATGCTTATTTCAATTTATTGCAATGCCTAGCGTAGGTTTTTCATATGATAGGTTGCTTGTGCTTCCCTCTAACCAATGAGCAACCTACATGGTTTATTAGTGGTAGATTCCTTTCATGGAACTAGTCTTATATTTGATATCATTTATGTGCTATGAGTCTAATCTATAGGGTAAATTCCCCATTGATATCAATGATAAGTGTATATCTCACAAGTATTCAACACTTGTATGCATGCATTTAGGGAGAGCATATTCTATAGGTTATGATTTTGAGACTAACATGTGTTTCAAGTAATATCTTTTGTAGTCTTATGGAGTGATCAACAAGTCCCCGGAGGTATGCAATGCTTAAAGGCTTCAAGTATCATTGTTAATTCATTTGTTCATTTAAGCTACCTCAATGTATAATATGGTTTAAACTTTCATCATGACATATTGTCTAGTTGTGCATACATCCCTCCTTATCATATGTACGCACATATATATGGGGAGTTTAAATCATATTATATGAGTTTCATGAACTGTGATTCGTGTGCTTTCATTTCAATTGGTACCATATTTTTAAAATTTTATCCCTACAAGTGGTATCATTTCATTAGATCATAATTTATGAAGCTCTCTCACATGTGCTCTAACGGTCTTCCTCGAGTTCAACATGTGTTTGTAGCCCTTTTTGAGATTATTGACACAGCGGGAGAAGTTTGACGACCAAAATACGAAACAAGATGATCAAGAGGCATGCCTAGTGGAGAAAGAAGATGCCTAGGGATGCCAAGACTCACAAAAGGGGAGAAGCCCAAGATTGACAAATGGTGACTCATCTACATTTGGAATCAAGAGCATGCAAATGGAGAAGGTCTTGCATAGGTCGTTCAAAGGAGATAATGGCAATGGAGAAAGGAGGTGTCACAATAAAGGGGGACTAAATGGTAAGAAGATGTATCCAAAAAATGTGGCATGGCCTTGTACTCTTTATAATTTGTATCATTTGTTATTTGTCACTTGTTTTAGTTGTGTTGTCATCAATCACCAAAAATAGGGAGATTGTAGCGAACATGCCCTTAGGGAGATTGTAGCGGAACATCTTTATAGCATGTATGTAATCTTGGTGATTAATGACAATATAGTTAATAGGACTAACATGTTTATCAAGTATATGTTTTAGTAGATCTCATGGATGCAATACAAAAAAAGACACCGTAGCCAGGACAAAATTTGATTGGATTGGAGAAGTCCTAGGAGAAAAGCTCTCATCAGATAGTCCGGTGTAGAAGAAAGTATACACACCTGAGCTTTATCTGCAGAAACGAGCAAAACTGATGAAGCCACCGGATAGTCCGATCTTGATGAAAAAGATACACACCGAAATATTCTCAGGTAAAGTTCACAAGCTGTGCACTGACTGGATAGTCCAGTGATGAAGGTTATAAAGCACCGGAGCAATTCTTGCATAGGTGATTCCAAGTGCTGAAGAATGGAGATCATGTGACCAGATGGTCCCGTGAATGTATTGTGTACACCGGAGCATCATCACCGGAGTGTTTCTTGCAGAGAAGGTGTCAGGAGTTGAAGATTGAAGTTTAACTCACCGGATGTTCTGGTGTGAAGAGGATGTGCACCGGAGGCTTGCACCGGTGCGTTTTATACAGAGAAGAAGTGGCGCGGTTTAGCTGAAGCTAACTCACCGAAAGGTCTGGTGATGAAGTTAAAGAATCCACCAGAGTATCCGGTGTTCAGGATGACTTTGAGTGGAATCCAATGGCCAGTTTCTAATGGTGTACTCACCGGATTGTTCGGTGATTGTACTTCTGTTGTCACCAGACAATCCGATGTTAACAGCTTTGAAGACATCCAAGCCACCAGAGTGTTTAAAGTGATCATCCAAGGTAATTAAGCACAAGATTAGAGAGTAATTAGTGCTTATAGGCCTAGAGAGAGTGTTGCTAGGTAATTGCTTCCTAGAGAGAGTGTTGCTAGGTAATGTGGATCAAGGTACGCCGGTATCTTGGAGTCTTGGTGACTTGTCGGCAACTTGAGCCGAAGTTGCTCAAGCTTGTTGACCCTCTGACTTGGTGTGGAGTGACGGCAAGACACGTGTACGGGGACATGGAGACCCTTGCTTGGTGGCTCAAGCTTCGAAGTGATCACATCACGGTAGCAAGTGACCGGAAGAGAGGTTAGTGGTGAGGCCTTGCCTTAGTGGTTTGGTGGCTCATTCGGCTTGAGGCCTTGGTGACTCAAGAACCGTGACCAGATGTCGACCGAGAGCATATCCTTAGTGGAGCTCCAACATGAACTAGGGGTGGTATTCATGCCATCGATACTACGGAATAAAAATCTCTTGTGCCAAGTTTGCTTTCTCTACTTTATTTACGCTTCTGTATTTACATTTTTGCAATTTACCTTCCTAGATAAGTTGTAATCCCTTTTGAACGGTAGAGTAGACATATTAGATAAACTTAGAGCACATTTAGATAAAAATTGAGATAGATTTATCTTGTGAAGGTTTTAGAGCCGTTAGTTTCTAAGTGTCTTAATTCACTCACCTGTTAGAATGTATCCAATCCTCACAGAGCCACTACTGAATCCCAAAGTACCTCAAACACTTCTTCATGAACAGTGCCTCTTGTGTAGGGAAAGAGCACTGTCAAGTGCAATAAACATAGGGGTACAAATTAATTAACCTAAAGTTACCTGCCGATTTTTTTTAGTTTAACTAATAATACTATTTTTCTCAAATTAATTTTTTTAAAAACTAGTGTTTTTGTTTGAAAAAAAGGGTTGATTGATATCCTTAGATTAATTGATTTGCACCTCTAAATAAATGTCTAGCTAGCTTGCAATGTTCTCTAGCAGCTAGAATGGCTAAGCTTAGTTGTGTGGTCGCTTTATTGACCATTGTAACAATTAAGATCCCATACGAAATGCAGGGATTGAATTGTTTCATGTGAAATTTCGATGACCCAACATTCTCCTAACACAGCTGTGTAAATTAATATGAACATGTCAAGTCTACGCTTGACTAGAACAGAATCACTGGACCCCTTGTACGTATGCGCAGTCGTCCTTTGATAAGTACACATAACCAATCCCCTGTACATTCTCTTTTAAAAATATGCTTCTCCAAATCAAGTGAAAAGAACAGTATGATTCCCACGTTGCATTGAATTTCTTGAATTGTATACACGAACTTTCTGTTCGGAAATCTCGTTTTCAAACTGAGATGAAAGCTGCATCTCCGTTTGATAGGGATATGTAACCTCCTTCCTGTGAAACTGTACTGAAAATGTTCAAAATATCATGGGAGACATGCATTATTTTTTTCCATGTAAATACTACTTGCTTAGTCAATAGTTCTGTTCAAGCTAGTGGGAAAGTTATCAGACAAGTCTGTCTCGTAGTTTTTTATCTATTAGTTCTTGACCTATAGTATAATCTTATTTAGTAGAGCTCTAGCTTTGAGATCTATACAAAATATAGAGTTTGTAGAATAAAATAATATAGTTTAAGTATATGTTTTCAATCCAAAATAATAATAAGATGAAAAAGAGATTGGTCATACTAATCAGCCTTTTTGTCCACTTTGACTTGGAGTAGTGGACTGCATCTGCTTTGCTCAGTAAGTTTGCACATGCATGCTTCTGAATTCAAAAAGGTAATCTTGGTGTCATCCAAGGTATAAGCAATGGCCATGCTGCCTTTGTTTAGTTTCCCCAAAGCTCAGTCTTATGCTTGTTGGCTCCCCTTGAAACATGGAGAGAGGCTTGTCACCTCTGTCGGCTTGCTGCTTTTCTTATCCTGCAACAGAATGGGGCTTAGAGGCAATCAAGGATTTGGTGATAGAAAAATGGGAAGACCATACCTGAAATGTGATGAATCAGGACCTGTGTCTGTGTTATGGCAAAAGATGACACTATGTCCAACTTATTCCCTTGCTACTAGTTCAACCAGACTGTTGAGTCTTCACCAATAAACACTACAACACATCTCAGCTTTTATGACAAAAAAAAAAAAACTGATGAGGTAGTAGATAAACATCACAAATAGTGAATTATTTATGATGACTCAGCGATTTCGTTAGAAATGCCATGTGCGGGTGAACTAGGCTGTTAATTTTATGACTTTTAGGAATAATTGTCATAAAAATACAAATGGGTTTTGTCATTAAAAATAGATAAACTATGACGATTTTTTACTTGCATCATGAAAGATTTTCAAATGCCAAATATTTTGTCATAGAAAAAAATTGGTGGACTTGAATTCAAATTTTTTCATCCTGTGAAAAAAAGAGCAAGAGCTAAAAAAATTTCACGACCGAGGCCAATGCTCTCTCACCTGCCACCTTCTTCTCCGCACCTCCTCTCCCTCAGCGACTGCGAGCCCTTCCTTACTCGCCGGAGGCCATTATCACCGCTGTCCTCCAAAGCATATCAATTAGCACCGCCTAGCGTCGCGGTTGCCACAAGCACCTCTACTCCCCCTTCTTTTTCGACTATTCTGCTGCTTCTTCCCCTTTTGGCTAGGTCGCAAGTTGAATCCCTTCTCCAATTTTTCTGTTCTTCCTTCAATTCCTATTCATATTTGTCAAATCCTTTTTTTTAATTGCAATATCTGGAGGTGTAGATCCATGGAAGGGTAGCCGACATCAAGTGGGGTCCGTCGTCCGTCGCACCATCATAGTTGGGGTGGAATTCCTCATCGCGGTATTTCTCATGTTCTTCTTCTTCGATGGCTGATGCTCCACTACATCGTCCCCATCCCCTTCTACTTTAGAATCATCCTCACCAGTCAGTGACTATCCCCCTTCAGATGTATTCTAATTGTTTCAATTTGGTGAGGTTACGATTCATTCAGAGTATTGAAACAAATCGCAGATTGACGGTTTCTGTGTTATTCTTAAAAGCTCACTGCAAAAATTTACTGTTCCCATGTGTTAGTGAGAATTTTAAAACATTGAATTAGAATTAGAAGTAGCATGTTTTATTGTGCTACTAGTACGTCACACATTTCTTAGTTCCTGTGAATTGAGACTTTGCAGGCACAGTACCACTACTGCAAAAATTATTTTTTGAGACACCCAGGGTGCCTTTCCATAGGTGGGTCATACGGCAAACCGTCTGAGCAATTTCCAGAGACGGGCGACATAAGAAGCCACCTGTGTAAAGGTTATTTCCATAGGCGATTACTTACGTGAAATGCATGTGGAAATGATCATTTTCAGAGACAGTTCCTTATATAAACTGTCCATGGTAATCGTGCTATTACCACGGATGGTTCACATAAGGAATAATCTCTAAAAATAGATTATTTCCAGAGACGGTTCCTTATGTGAACCATCTTTGAAAATGGTGAACTATTTTTAGAGACGGTTCACATCAGGAATCGCCTCTAAAAATAGATGACAATTTATCTTAAAAAGCTCATAATATTTTTATACAAACTCGGATGGGGACAAACTTTATATGAAAATTGTAGCCCTTCATAATATCTACAATTATATAATGAAAACTTTTTTATTTGAATTCATTTAAATGTCCAAATAATCAGTTGAAATTTCACACATAGACTATCGTTACCACAAGTTCTATTAACAAGTAAACTTAAGAACAAGGAGAAGAAAAAAATACTACCAACTACCACATCTCCAATAAGATCAACAAGAAGAAGATCAAAGACCCCTAATATCAATAACAAGACTGGGCTTACAGAAGTACTAGTAATAACAATAGCATATGCACTCCTTTTGATCGATATCTTATGTCTAAAACTTTAAATGATTATTTGGACATCCAAATGACTTTAAATGAAAAAAAAATCAACTACAAAGTTTTAGATCTCATCGAGGGCTACAATTTTCCTATAAAGTTTGTCTCCATCTGAGTTCGTATGAAAAAGTTATGAATTTTTTAAAATAAGCTGTCACCTATTTTGACAGGCGTAGTCTCAATTTCTATAGTGATTTTTTATGTGAACCATTTGTGATTATGGATAGTAGCTTATCTTACAAAATTCATAATTTTTTTATACAAATTCGGATAGGGACAAACTTTATAGGAACATTATAGCTCTCGACGAGATCTACAACTTTATAGTTAAATTTGTTTTCATTTGAAGTCATTTAGATGCTCAAAGAATCGTTTGAAGTTTCAGATAGAAGATATCAAAATGAATGCATAGGCTATTAGGATTGGTAGTACTTATGTGGTGGGATAGTGAGGAGAGTTTGCATGAGCTGATTGGTTTTAAGTTCGAGTGCCAAGAACCGCACGCGTGTGTATTTTATGTGAAAAACGTGTAACTTATGACTTGCAATGTCGTGGCCGCGGGGGTGCCTGGTCGGGCAAAAAGAAAATCAATCTTTTTTGGAGAAAAAAGTCGATTCGGGGACCAATTATTATAGATAGTATACTTAAGAAACTTCCAGTGAAAACCTATTTTTACAGGTAGTCCGCTTAAGTGAACCACCTATGGTAATAGGTTTCCACAAGTGATCTCTTTTGCGTCTGTAAAAATCGTCTATTTCCACAGGCCATCGATCACACGCAGGTGCGCTAAACACCTGTGAAAATAGGTTACCATCCGTCTCTAAAAATAGTTTTTGTAGTAGTTTACCTCTCTGACATTTGCTTTACTGCTAAGAACAAGTTTATATAAGTGGAATTAGATATCATTATATTTAATTTCTTAGGAGTGCTAATACCTTCATAAACTTATGTGGACTGAATTTTTTACCTTGCTTTGTTTAGGATTTGCGGACCATGATCTAAATACAGACTGGATAACAATTAGGCATCTGTGTTGATATTCTTTTTATGCTACTTTTTTCTTGTCCATTATTACAACGGTTAAGTACTATGTTGCAGCTGTTCTTTTCATCCCTGAGTATATTAATGATAATTTGTCTTGTTGTATGCACAAGTGAATTAAGTACCATTCTTAGAAACATGTTTTGCATTGTCTTAGCCGCATAGATACCTCACTGCTTATTCTGTTATCACTTTGAGTCTCACTTGACAATCCACACTGCTGGAGCTATTCAGATTGGTATAGATATTGTAAATTTTATATGGATGTAAATAGATTTATGAAAGTGTACAGATGCTGCAAATTTTGTATGGATGTAAATAGATGTACAAATATTTCTTTTGTGACTGAGTATAATAAATTTGAATTTTTCATATTGAAGCTTCTACACGATACCTTTTAAATATAGTTTTATTTCACTGTACAAATGGAGTATGGAATACTATATTTTCATGCCTCTTATGACAATGTATTTTGTCATAAATCTCATATGGCAAGCTAACAACTCACGTCACAGAATGATGCTTATCAATGACAATTGAATTTTATCGTAGATAATGGACTGCCCAGGCGGACAGCTGGGTTCTAGGTTTGTGACGATACAGACAAATTTTGTCACAAAATATATTATATGACACTATTTATGAAGATTGTCGTGATGCTGATTTTTCGTTATAGATAAATTTTCATAACAAAAATGCTACCTTTCGTGACTTATTGGTTTTGTCATGTAAAATCGAATTTGTTGTGGTGAAAGTATGCCAAACATGAGTAATCTGACCTCTGAGAATAATGTTGAGAAGAAACTACTACCTCTTAGCGCTATTTTAACTAGGAAAACCTATCAAATATGAGTAATCTATTTGTTTCTTCCTCTTCCTGTGTCCGGAAACCTGTCTGCAGAGAGATAACGGCTTTTCAGGGTGCACGCAAACGTCCTATTCCATTCCTGTGCCCGCTGAATGTGATGCGACTGGAGCTTGCTTTTTGTGAATTCTTGGAAACAAGAAAGAAAGAGAAAGCAAAGGAAAAAGGTGACGGGAAAATGGGCATTGCAGAGGTATCCGAGGAAGGTTGCTACCTGTTTCCGTTTTCTTTGTCGTGTTGCGAGGTTGTATGATCGGAGGAGGTACTACTAAATGTCTGATTATCTGTCAAACACTATCTGCACAAATTTCAAACACTGTATCTGTCAAACACTGTATCTGCACAAATTTCAAACACTGTATCTGTCAAACTTTGCTTCAACATTCGACTCAAATTTCAGAACAAGAACCTGAATCTGCATCCGTTGCCCATACCAACCCAACACAGACGATTCCCAGACAATCCAGCAATCCATGTTCATCTGGTTCTGAAAGCCATGCCTGGCGCGTGGAATCTGGCCGAGTTTTCAGCCGCCTTGCAGATGCTCAGGTCTCAGGCATGTGCCACCATCTGACCCCTCTGAGAAGAGTGCCCACTGGCCAGTACACATCATGCAGCAGCATAGAGCCAGCCATGGTAGGTAGCATCATGCTGGCATGTAAACGCATGGGACGGCCGGACGCCCTGGAGGGCTGGACCATGCATGTGTGAGCTGAGCACGACGTGCCATCATTCCCTCGGAACCCGTGCCGCGCCGATCACGACGGCTGCCAGCCTCGGAGGAGCTAGCACACCAGGAGATCGGCGTCGTCACCGTGGTTTGCGTCTGCAGCCGTCGTCGTCCTCGTGTTTGGCGTGCAAGCCTCCAATTAACTTGGGCTGGACCAGCTGGACTTGGCAGTGGTAATGGTGAATGGTTACTGTACAGCTCCTTTGACCACTTTTTCCCCGTCCATGAATGTACAGTCCATAACAACACTGGTCAACTGGATCTGTTCTCCGGTCTCTGGTCTTCTTGCAAAGCTGTAGTTTGGTGCGTGGTAGTTACTACTAGGCAGACAAACGCTGTTCGGAAATTATTGCTTGATGGGGATGTTTCTCTGCAAAGTTCAAATACTTGGGAATCAGGGCCAATAGAGAACAGAGGAATTTTGGAGGAAAAACAGAGGATGCAATCCCATTCTTAAGGGAAAAAATTCCTCTGAGTGGTGTTTGTTTCAATTTAGATTTACTTCACAGCAATTTCCAAAGATAGAAAAGTTTGCTCGACATTTTGGAGGAATTCATCGTGTTACAAATTCTTTTCAGAGTTTCAACTAAATAACCGTGTCTCTCCTTTTCTCTCCTGCTAATGGACAGGCAGGTATCAAATTGTAATGTTTCTTTCTACAAAGTATCCAAATACCACTTTGATTAATTAATATATTTTTTCCCATTCCATAAGATTCAACCAACCATAACACTCAATAGGCTCTTGCGTTCCAAGGAGGCCTTTACTATTTTCAATTGCAAAGAGATATAAAGAAGAAAAGCTATCTAGCCTTCTCAATGTATATTTCTTGTTAATCTTAATCGACTGTGCAACTGTTTTCTAGGACAAAGGTAGAAATAGTTACTTCTGTTTGGAACAAAGAACAAACAAAAAAAGAACTAGAGCTGATGTTATACCCCTGGATTTCCTTAAGGGAACTATGAGGGTTCAGGGCAGGACAATACTGAGATAGTTATCGAATCTTAATAATGAACGCAAAAAATCTACGACAAAAATCCAATTCCTGAACCCAGATTCATCTCTGAAATACTAAAGGTAAAAAAAATAAAAATCAAAGGGACTTCTGCACTTGCAAATCTGAATAAATAATGAACACCAAGATAATTACATGCGTACGATGTCAGGGGCACATGCGAACATGCATCCATGTACGGCAACATGTACTGCACGCTAGTTACTCCGCTGTTGGACGGAGCAGCGTTTCAATTTCGAGAACTTTTGTGCACCATGCATGTTCCGGAATCTTCAATATCTCAACTGAAAAAATTTCAGACTGTCTATAGATAAATTATCCAAACCAAATAATAGAGAACGAAAAGGAAGTAACGGCGGCAATATTTTCTCGGAAACAAAATAGGGGTGTAGCAATGCTCTACCGATGACTACAAGATATATAGGTAATGCAGGATCTTGCAAAATCATATGGAACTAGAATCATATGCTAGCTCAGAGGTTAAGACCAGACTGTTCTTACCAGGCAGCCAAAGCTGAGCGAAGACTCCGCTATAGATGAGCCAAAACTGAGTGAAGCTAACCTTCGTTCCTCGGCATGATTTTACAGATGAGAAAGGAACACATGGACCATTTCTTCTAGATCTGCAGTTGCCAGCTCCGGTGATAGTACAACACTGCAGAATATCCACAGAACACGGCTTTCGGCAGCCAGATGTTCCGCAAAGCATGGTCATCAGACATGTGCGTAAAGCAAGGGATAAGGGACACCATTGAGTTTGTGAAATTAACCGGTCTTCTGGAACCTCCGAGTTTTTGAAGAAACAAACATTGATTGCCGCAAGATGTTTCACGAAGTTCCTGTGAAAATATTGGGATTTCACCTGCATTGGTACAATGTGAGCGTGCATGCATGGGTCGAGTCTTTCCCCTCTTAAAATTTCTCATTCCTTACATAACCTGAAAACTGAACATTTCTTACTGCTCAGTACTTCCTCCTATTCAGAAATAGTAGATATATTTTAAAAAAAAAATCAAATTTTATATGTTTTGACTAACGTTAATCAAATTATAAGGATATCTACTGTATAAAAAATATATAATTAGATATACAATTCAAAATAATTTTATATTATATATATTTTGTAGCTATAAATGATATATTTATAAGAAATCCTTAATCAAAATCTAAGATTGAAGACCGAGCTAAAAAATATATACTTACTATTTCTAACTGTGGGTGTACCACGAAAACATATATCTAAAGGAGACAGGAAAACTAATGTTAACAGCACCATGCAACTAGAGCAGAGGTTCACGTGAAAATAACAATCCCTGACAGGCCTGTAACTTGGATCCAAAGTGCTGCAAGGATGTTGATGCAGAAAGTATGAAACCTTGTACTCCACAATTTATGCTAGCCATGGGGATCACCTAATGATGCGTGTATGGTCCTTTGTTGTTAGTCCTCCTAGTCAATAGGATGGGGCCAAATTATGGATGCCCACGGAGCAATAAGGGAAGCCATAAATCAGGCTGATTTATACGATGCAGCTCATTATGGGTATTGCATGGATCATGGACCATCAACTTGAGCGCAGTTCGCACTGTGGTAAAGGAGACAGATCTCTACAGTACTGTTCAATGATGAGCAAGGCACACCGGGTTTGGTCAGCACTTTATTTCACAGTGGCTTGCCAAAGCACAGACTTGCAGATTGTTCTTACATTTACATGTGCACTACTAAAAAAAATTAGGCATACCTAAAAATTAGGGAAATGTAAACCCCAAAAGTCACTTGGATTTTAACTTTCCCCCTTGTCGGAGGAGGGTTAACTCCTGTCACAGGGATCCTGAGGGATCCCTTTTTGAGATTCGGCCAGGGGGTGATTCTGAATATGTTTGCTGGAGAAATAAATGGATATGAATGCAATGACTGGTGGTGGAATGATCTAATGCAGAACACAGTAAATGCACTGGAGGGATTTTTAGACAAGTTCGGACCGCACTGAGCGTAATACCCTACTCATGTATGGATGCTATAAATACCATGAGAATGTCTCTCAGAAATGTACTGGTTACAAGAATATCCGTCTATCCTAGAGCCTCGGGCTCTTTATTTATGGGCTTCTATGCTTTTCTTTTTTTCAATAAGCTGCACGTTTTTCTTTTTTTCAAACTTACTCTCCATAAAATATGATGCAAAGGATATTATTTTTGAAAACAAATTTCACAAAAGGTCTTAGAATTTTCTTTAGTTTTTTTAGAATTTTTTGTGATTTTTTAAGAAAATGAATTTTTGGATGTTTTTGCAACAAAATCAAACCATTGGAGGGTTTTTTACAACAAAACAATTTTTGGGAAAAAGTCAAAATCCAAGTGACTTTTGGGGGAGGGAGGGTTTGCATTTTTCCCTAAAAATTATGAAACCAGTACTCACAGTTAGTGAAGCAAACTCCCGAACGAATCACAACATAAGAGAAATAATGTGACTGTAAAGTTCAGATAGAATAAACACTCAAAATCGGTAAGATACTAAGATGCCTCCGGCTGCAGAATTATCCATCAGCTTCAATTGTGCAGAACACTCGAGATGTTCCAGTGGTTCGATTTGGGTTGCACTGCTCCTGTGGCTAGCGGTCAAACCCCAGGGTTGGTACCATTTTAAGTTAGAAAAATGCAATAGGGGTTTGTGCACTCTGGATAATTAAGAGTCAAACGAAGGATAAAAGGAAAAAGGAGGGATTTGTGAGTAGAAGAGAGAATACCAGGGTCGGCAGTGAGGTGTGGGAAGAAGCGTCCAAATCCATGGACCATGTCATTCATCCCATCCATGAGCAATGCCTGGTCCCATGATCGGAGCTGTACCTGTATCGGGCCTATGGTGCCATGGCGAGAGGAGCTAGCATGTGGTGCACTGGGATGTGCGCTAAGAAGTTGGACGCGGCCGGGCCCTATTGTTGTGAGGGACGTCGTGCGGGTCCTTGACTGGGCCACATCTAAAAAGTCCCCGTCCAGGGGTTGAAGAATGGCGGGACGGTGAAGGAGTTGCCGTGGCCATGGGAGGAGTTAGCCGGGAGGAAGGTGGTGGCGGCGGCGGAGTCGTTGGCCATGGCAGCGGAAGATAGGCTCGGGATTAGGCTAATACCATGAAAGCGTGTAATTTTAGGGAGAACCACGTAATGCAATTTCCATTGTACATATATAGACATGCTGAGTGCTAGTTGTAGTAGAGAGATTACATGCCAGATTAATTGAATACACAACTAATGATATCCTATCTCTGATATGATGTATAAGGTATTCCCTCTGTTCAAGAAATGTGACTATTTTGTTTTGACTCGATCTTTAAAGTTAAACTTTGATTATTATTTTTTTATAAAATATATAGTTTATAGCTATAAAACTAATATAGTATGAAATAGTTTTGAAATATGAATATAGCTATATAATTTTAATACATTAAACATACTTATAATTTAACTAATTGTTGATAAAAATATATAATTTTGAATTTTTCAAAATAAAATATGCTTTGTATTTTTTAACGGATAGAGTGAAACATAGGTAGTCATATTCCAACAAAAACGAAGGAAAAAAGGACCAGAATATGTTTTTGATGGTGGGAAGCCGTGATCTGTTCATGGATGTAGACAGCACGAGCGGAACATTATTGCCGAGTTACATTAACTAGCGGATTGGTTTCCATTTTTTTTTCACAAGTATAACAAAAAGAAGATTAGAAAATTGGATTCATCATTTTTGATATCTCCATATTTATTTATGAATTTGTCAATATTTAACACATTCATTTAATTATGAAAAAACAGTGGTACTTTCATATATACATATAATTTTAACATATAGACGGTAGTAATACAAACCTAACTAAATTTGTTTTATATTTTTTGAGTTTTATATATTTTCCTATGTATTTTAGATTATTTCAGTCGATTTATCAATAGAACTATTATTTCTTTCGCTATTTTTCTAGAAAATATTATGTGTACGCATGCGTATGTGTATATATACACATACGTAAATGCACACGTATATATACGAACACATATATTAGTTTTCTGGAAACTCTTTCATACTATATTAGTTTTATGGATATATGTACGCATGTGTATGTGTATATGTACACATATGTATATGCACACGTATATATAAACACATATGTATCCGTATATATACAAACATTTAGGGACCTACATAAACAGTAGCTACAGTATCTGGGTTGTACAAATCACATTAGGTCCAAAAAAGAAAAGCTGCAACTGGTTGTTAAGTTTATGTTTAAAAGACTCGATCTCGTTAATTCCTGGCTATTGGGGAACGGTACCACATTAGCTCCACCCCCTTTTCTGACTTAGCCAATCTCAGAATAGGAAGTAATCAGTAGTGCTGATAAAAAGAAAATACTGTTTTGGTCGTGGGTGTGGAGCGGAAGGACCATCTAATTCAAAGCGAGGAGCCTAAAGGCCAAAACGTCAGCCGCGAGGTTGTGTTCGTGTGCATAAGAATCTTTTCCGTTCTTTCTGAAGCAACTTCTATCGAATTGGGCCGTGTAGTAAGTGGCTACTAGATATCGGGTCCTATGTGCTTTTCATTATGAGAAAAAAAAATTGAATTCAACAATGATAAATAAGAAAAATGTGATGGTGTGCCAAACAAATACATGATATACTTACGGGGTCCAGAAAATTATTCCAGAATGCTGTCGTATTAGTTTTGTCTTGGTCGGATACCATGCTGCTGTAGTTTTAGTATGTTTTAGAGGCATCAAGTCAATTTCTACATACTTTGGACTTGAAACTTGTAAAAAATGATTCAACAGACTCAGAAAAAAAAATGTGTTTTCTATGGGCGAGTTATTTTTCAAACTATTTGCCTTTATGCTGTAATTCCACTACTGTTGCGACAATCCATTTAATAGTTGCTACACCATGTATTGGTTAAAGAAAATATGTCTTCCATGAACAAAGTACGGCGAGAGCTAACCCACAAGAACGACTCAAGCTTTGAGTAGAAGTGGAGAGGAACGAAACACCACGAATGATTTTCTGGGCAAGGTTGATGGCCTTCGTCAAGCCTTGGAAGAGGCCAGGAAGCTGGTGGAGTCTTTGGAGGGTCGTCTTCAGGAGGAGATGGCGCTCCACGAGTGTGAGGAGGGTCTCCAGCGGGAGGAGGTTTTAAAGCGGGAGCGCGTGGAGGCTGAGGCATGGAAGGCTGCCGAAGACCTTCGGGAGGCAAAGGAGTTCACCGATACGGCCAATATGGTCCGGGTGTCGGCCAAAGGTGATGTTGAGACCCTTCGGGCCGCGGTGGGCGATGTGCGGTGAGAGTTGAAGGAGGCTCAGGCATCAGAGGGAGCACTGTGCTCGGAGTGCCAGCGGTTAACTGCACTTGCGTCGGAGGTTGCCTGGATCACCTCCGACTCCCTGAGCGGCCTTAGGTCCAGGTGTCCTCCACTACCTTCTGACTCGAAGGTGTCGGAATGCCGCTCTTCTGGCTTCGATCTGCCGTGAAGGTCATGGTTAGAGCTGCGGAGACATACGCAAGGTCCAGCGCACACGTGGTCGTGGTGCTCCAACTGACCCTGCTGCACCAAGCGGGGATTGGTCCTCTCGAAGTACTGGAGCAACAAATGCTGGACTCCATGATCGAGGGTTTTCGGCCCGAGGCACCTCCGGTGGAGATTCATGCGGCTGTGGAGAACTTCTGTTTATAACTTGTGGGCGAGGCACAGCCAGAGTGTGATGTTGTGCTACATGGAAGGTCAGGTGACTCCAGGTGCCCCGAGAGGTCTTTGTCCGGGTTCTTCGTCGGGAGGTCCGGCCCTTCATCCAGAGCCTACAGGAGCGCCGTGGCCCTCTAGAGGCCTTTCTCTTTGCGTTGTTGCTCCGCAGGAGCAGTCTTAGTGTGTGGATGCCCCAGAGGTGTAGCTCTGTCGTAGGCTATCTGTTTTTTGCTTTCTATCTTTCCGAAGGGGGTCAAAGTCTTAGTATGTTGACTACCCTTCTGCTTTATGTATTTTGGCTTTTTCTTATCTAAATGGAGTTATGTCTGCCTTCTTGTGGTTCACCTTTGTTGTTCTAGAGTGTTCATACCTTTGAGGCTAACTGGAGACCGATCTGCATGTATAGGTGCGGCGGCCCGAAGCCAGAGGGGGCCTCGCTCGTATCTGGGATGATGCCTCTGGGGAGGGATCGAGTGTGTCCGGAGCGTTCGGGGCCACTTTGTCTGTTCGACAGTGGAGTCGCTTTGTTATGCCCCGTGATTCTGAGAGGCGAATGGATCCGATGGTGGCTACCGATGTCTTGGTCAAGGTGGAGTCGGAGGACCCCCTTGTGTCTACCCCGGATGTATGTTTTGTTGCAAAGGATGACTGGTGTGTAGCTCGAACAGCCCCAGATGTATGTTTTCTTCCCCGTAATTCCCAAGGATGCGTGGACCCCGGGGTGGCTGCTGATGTCTTGGTTAAGGTGGAGCCGAAGGACTCTTTCGCTTTATCCTCGGAGGCTGGCACAAGCTTCATAGGGGTAGACGAGTGGTGGAGGACCTTTGAGGCCACTGACCCACGTGATTCATGGTGTTTTGTTCTAAAAAATGGGGCCCTAACGGAGTGGTGCTAGCAGACTTTCTTGAGGACGTGATGGCCTGGATCAAGTTGGAGGATGTGGAGGCTACGGAGGCGTCTCAGTCGTTAGAGGAGCAAGATTTTACAGCCTTCGACTCCTACCCCTTCTAGGAGGAACCTTCAACTCCTCGGGTTCGGGGAATTCTATCTTCAGTAGGTCTTTGTGTCGGGGTACCCGCACCGTCACTCCATTCGCTGCTATGGGTGTGTGGCTAGCAACTCTAGTGGGTGGAGCCACTCCACAACTCATCGTGCGTCGAGGAGGCATCGTGGTTTAGTACACGTAATGGTCTTGTATTGATTGAATGGCATATCTCCGAGTGTAACTTTTAAACGTGAATAAGATTGTATTATGTTGATTTTACCTTTTCCCTTCAATTTTTGCTCGCACCTATACTCTGGAAGCTTCCCCTTTCCCAGCCTCCTTGCATTCTATGGGCACTAGCGGCCGAAGGGTACGTCTAGAGATACGCTTAGTTGTATTAGGTGTGATAGAGAAAGTCAGCCTCGCACTTTTGATGCAATGCATTGGACATCAACGCGATCGATGCATGATGCCTTCGAGATGCGGAGGGTTTGGACCTGGACGAGACCGAGGCGGGATGCCTTCTAGGTGCGAAGGGTTTGGACCTTGATGTGACTAAGGCATGGTGCCCTCGAGGTATGGAGGGTTTGGACCTCGACACGACCGTGGCATGGTGCCTTCGAGATGGCAGTGGGTGTAGACCTCTACACGACCAAGGTGTGATGGCTTCAAGGTGGCAGAGGGTGTTGACCTTGACGTGACCGAGGCGCGACGTCTTCGGTGGTGGAGGGTTTTTACCTAGACATGATCGAGGTGTGATTCCTTCGGTGGTAGAGGGTTTTAACCTCGATGCGACTGAGGCATGATACCTTCAAGATGGCAGAAGGTTTAGACCTCGATGCAACCAATGCATGACACCTTCAGTGGCAGAGGGTTTTGACCTCTACACGACCGAGGCAAGATGCCTTCGAGGTGGCGGAGGGTGCTATCCTCGATGCGACTTAGGCATGATGCCTTTGAGGTGGTGGAGAGTTTAGACCTCGACGCGACCGAGGCATGATGCCTTTGACGTGGCGGAGGGTTTAGACCTTGAAACTTGTACCGTCACATCAGAGATTACATGTGACGGTGAGATATTCTACTCTTTTTCAGGTGCAACCTCATGACAAAACAAGGGGTAGTGCGCTAGCTCTCTTGAGGCCTTGCGCCACTTTGTCCTTGTAGGCGCTGAAAGGGATTTGAGAAATAAATGCAATTAGATGTTTGTGCAAAAAAACCATCTCACTTGAGTGAAACTTGGAATGTTGCAGGGCTTGCTGGGGTGCGGCCACGTGTCGCTGATAAGGAATTGGAGCAGTCACGACAGGGTTTTATAAGTGGTTTCTCGCGCGGCGATAGACTTACCCTTGAGTAAGGTAAAAAAAACTCCTCTAGTACTCAATCCTTATCTATCATGGCTTCTCCTCTGACTCCGGGTAGGAGCGACCCATTCGGGTCATCGCCGATGCCTCCGGTGAAGGGTGGGCGAGAAGTTCGCCGCCCGTTGGTGACAGCGCCTCCACCTCTACTGGTGTTGCCATCGCTTGTTGTTGTCGCTCGAGCTTCAGCCCTATTAAGCCCTCCCATTGGCAAGAGATCGACTAGGATCTCCTGGAGAAAGAGATTGATGAGGAAGAGGAAGAGGAAAAGTGGAATGAAGAGAAGAAAAGGAAAAAAGGAGGCTAAGGAGGAGTCTACCAGCTCTTCGTCATCCTGCAACAACTACGGCGGCCCAGGCACTGGCTTCTGCATTAGCCTCCTTGGTGGGACGCACCTAAAGCACCTACGTCACCATTATGGCTATGTAGTTTTGCCACCCTTCTGTTTCTTTTGTTGTTGCTACTTCCCAGTACCTTGGAACACTGGAACTCGGAAAGGTATGTGAGCGTCTTTTGAATGTACGAAGTTCTAGTTATGACAACTTTTAATGGATCCATTTGCTATATTTTCTCGAGTACCCCTATTGATGTGTAAAGTAATGATAGAGGGTTGCCACGGTGATGGGCTTTTTGCTAGCTCTGCAATATGTGGCATTGCTGAGCCGATTTACAGCTTATGTTTTGTGATTACTATTATTGCGAGTAGCTAATTGCCGTAGACACTATGATTAGCTTGAATAGATACACCTAGCGTACAGCCCCCAAGGCATTGGTATGCTTATGTAAGGGTCAAAGATAAACGATGATGTTGAAATAAAAAGGCAAAAGTGGAGCCTACCTTGCACCGCTTGAGCTAGTTGGCAGAGCCTTGAAGGCCTTGGAGTCATGTGGTGTGAGGCTGTACACCTGGGTCTCCGTGGTGGCGTAGGGCTAGAGCCTCAATGTGTCCAAGGCTTCGGCCTTCAAGGTGTGAAAGGTATAGGACCTCGATGCAACCGAGGCATGGTGTTAGACCTCGACCCGACCGAGGCATGATTCCCTCGGTGGCAGAGGGTTTTGACCTCGACGTGACCAAGGCATGATGTGCTCGAGGTGGTAGAGGGTTTTGACCTCAATGCGACCGAGGCATGGTTTCTTTGAGGTGTCGAAGGGTTTGGACCTCAATACGATCGAGGCGTGATGCCTTCGCTGGTGGAGGGTTTTGACCTCAACACGATCGAGGCATGATGCCTTCAAGGTGGTGGAGGGTTTTTACCTCGATATAGCCAAGGCATGGTGCCTTTGAGTTGGCAGAGGGTTTGGACCTTGACATGACTAAGATATGATGCCTTCGGTGGCAGAGGGTTTTGACCGTGACATGACTGAGGCATGATGCCTTTGAGGTGGAGGAGGATTTTGACCTCGGCATGACTGAGGCGTGATGCCTTTGGTGGCGGAGGGTTTTGACCTCGACACGAACAAGGCGTGTTGCCTTCAGTGGTGGAGGGTTTTGACCTCGACACGACCAAGGCGTGATGCCTTCGGTGGTGGAGGGTTTTGACCTCGACACGACCAAGGCGTGATGCCTTCGGTGGTGGAGGGTTTTGACCTCGACGCGATCAAGGCATGATACCTTCAAGGTGGCGGAGGGTTTTGACCTCGACATGACCGAGGCATGATGCCTTCAAGGTGGTGGAGAGTTTGCATTTTTCTACGACCGAGGCATGATGCCCTCGAGGTCAAGCTAGCTAGAACAAACTTGGGTAACACTCCATGTATTACCAAACACAGCCTATGATTTGGCCGAGATACACTGTTGTTTACAATACAAGGCCCTTCTTACACATATTAGGAGTTGTTTCTTGTACATAGTACTTGCGAAGTACTTCCGCGCTCTAGGTGTGCTCGAGGGGTGTCCCCTCTGTGTCTGCCAAGCGATAGGAGCCGAGCCTGTTGGACTCAAGGATTAGGTAGGGCTCTTCCACTTGTTCCATAATTTGCCCAGAGCCAGGGTGCCCTGGATGACTAGGTCTCCAGGTGCGAAGGATTACGTGCGACCTTGGGATTATACCAAGCCTTCATTTCGGTGATGTAGCGATCGAGGATGCAGATGGCATGGAGTCTCGTGCCCTTGATGAGGTCAAGGGAGAGCTCCCATTCTCTGGTGGTCTCCGAAAGCTGAACCCGGAGCGACTAGCCCTTGATTTATATCGGAGTCATTGCCTCGTCACCGAAGAGGAGGCAGAAGGGGGTAAACCTAGTTGGGCGCGTTACGGTAGTATGAAGGGACCATAACACCTTTGGAAGCTCTTCGACCCACATGCCTTTAGCAAGGTCGACAAGGCGCCGATTTAGGCCTAAGAGTATGTTACTGTTGGCGCGATCGACGACCTTGTTGGACTGTGGGGGACGAAAGACGGCAAAGCATAGTTCAATGCTAAGCTCAGTGCAGAACTCCCGAAATAGGACAGAGTCAAATTGCATGCCGTTATTAACAGTGAGCTATCATGGAAAGTCAAAGTGGCATATTATACTTTTCTAGAAGAACTTCTAGACATTCTTGGATGTAATCACCATGAGGGGTTCAGCCTCGACCCACTTGAAGAAGTACTCCAATGCCACCACTGCGTATGGTAGGTTTCCCTTTGCGTGAGGGAACAATCCGATCAAATCCATTCCACATCATGCCAAAGGCCAGATGGGAGCGATTGGCTGCAAAGGAATTGAAGGCTAGTGGCTTTGGTGCTCCATCCACTAGCACTCCTGGCAGGTGTGGACGAGTTCCTCTGCATCGGACATGATCATGTGCCAGTACAGCTCCTGGCGAAGTGTTTTCCCTACAAGGGCATTGGGCGCAAGGTGGCTGCCACAAAGTCCTTCATGAACCTCCTGGAGGAGGTCAGCCCTCTACTCCTTGGTGACACAACGGAGCTGGGGGTGTAGACTCCATCCTTGTAGAAGGCTCCATGAACCAAGAGGTAGCCTCTAGCATGCCGTTTAATGCAACAGAAGTTGACGAGGTCGTCAGGCTTCTCCGTTCCATTTAGGTGGGAGAGGATGGGGCCCTTTTGACCGGGACGTCGATGGGGAGTACAGTGGCGATAGCTCCATTGGGGATACCTGCTGCCGATTTGTAGAGAACTTTGATGATGGCCCCTGCTAGGAGGACTCCGCTCCCTGCAGTAGCTTTGGCCAAGACATTTGCTTCTTGATTGTCCGTGCGTGGTATGCTTCGTAACTGATATGCCACGGAATAATCCTTTGGCCTTCCTGATGTCATCAAGGTATTTCAAAAATTCTGGATGACATACCTGGAAGTTTTTGCCAACGTGCCCAGCCACAACTTGGGAGTCCATCTTGATGATGAGTCTGGAGGCTCCTAAGGCTCTAGCCTAGCGGAGCCCTTAGAGAACGGCTTCATACTTAGCATTGTTGTTGGTTGTGAACTCCAAGTGGGTGGCGAATGCACCGCGCATCCCGATTAGGGAGATAAGTACTACACCAGCACCCACGCCATTGGGCATAAGCTCCATCAGTTAATATTGTCCACGCATCCTGGGGATGGGTCGTAGGAGGTCCTGCAGGTGGGGGAGTCCATTCAGCGATGAAGTTAGCTAAGGCCGATGACTTGATGGTCGTCCAGCCACAAACCTCACCACGAAGAGTCCAGTTCCACATCCCATTTGCCTATGCACCCTGTCATCTCCCTATTTTGGAACATGTTGCCTAGTGGGTATAAGGTTGGTACTGTGATGTTGGGGACGAGGAAATAGTGCCAGAGCTTGTGAGAGGCAACTAAGAGGGCATATGCTATATTTTTGAGCTCGGTGTAGCGCACTTTGGCTCCCGACAGGGCCTCCAAAACATAATAAACCACCCTCTGTGCGGAACGGCCTTCGTTCTCCTCCTCCCCTATGAGTACGATGCTTATAGTGAAAGCGGAGGCGGATAGGTACAAGACGAGCCTTTCGCCAAGGAGGGGTATTGCAAGTGTCTTGAGGTCGGTCCACTCAAGCTTACCAGATTGTTTGTAAGGTCTGTGAAAACTTTGTCTTCTTCTATAAGTAACTGCCTTTGGAAGAAAAAGAATGGTCCTAAGATTGCCTACTTGAGGTGGGTCCTGAGGGCCTCGAAGGTCTCTTAGCACTCCGTCGTCCATTTGAATGGCTTGGAGACCCTCAGGGTTATGAAGAATGGAAGGTTGTGCTCGACGAACTTGGTAAGGAAACAACTGAGGGCTGTGAGGCGACGGACCAAGTGCTGGACCCCTTTTGCGTCGGTTGGGGGTGGGCATTTCTGTGATGGCTTGGATTTTGTCAAGGTTAGCCTCGATGCCCTGCTTGGAGACGAGGTACCCCAGTAGCCTTCTAGCTTTGGCGTGAAGACACACTTCTCTAGGTTGAGCCACATGCTTGTAGCCTAGAGGCTATTGAAGGTTTCTTGAAGGTTAGCCACATGGTTGGTCTGGAACTTGCTCTTCACTACGATGTCGTCAACATAGGCCTTGACATTGTGACCTAGTTGTTGCACCAGAATCTTGCATACCAGGTGGGAGAAGGTCACCATGGCATTTTAGAGACCAAAAAGCATTCGAACGTAGCAGTATACCCTAAAAGGGGTAATGAAGTTGGTTTTGCCCTCGTCTTCCATGGCCATCCACACCTTGTGGTACCCGGAGTATGCGTCTAGAAAACTCACAGCTCGTAGCCTGCAGTCGAGTCTACCAGTTGGTCTATGCGAGGTTGCAGGTATGGATCTCGAGGGCACGCTTTATTGAGTGCCGTGAAGTCGATGCATATGCGCCACTTTCCATTTGGCTTCTTGACCAGGATGGGGTTTGGTAGCCACTCTGAGTGGTTTACCTCCCGGATGACACTGGCTTTAAGTAGTTTCTGGACTTCCTCTATGGCGGCCTCCGACCACTTTGAGGGTAGCTTGTGGAACCCCTAGTTTACAAGTCGGGTCTACGGGTCGACCAGTAGGGCGTGTTCAATTATACATCAATAGACTCCTGGGAGGTCTTGCAGAGACCATGCAAAGACATTGATGTTGGCCGGTAGGGCAGCTATGACCTAGGTCTCCTTCTCCGGAGCCAGGTCTGCCCTGATCTGGAAGGCTCGGTCGGGGTCCAACATACTTAATGGGACACGCCTGATGCCCACCTCTAGCTAGGGCTTTAGCGAGCCATGATACCTGAGGTACGCCGAAGGGGGGTCCCTGAGGGGTCCTTCGGCCACATTATGTACATAAAGGCCATTGAGAGGATTAGGTTGCCCATATTCGATGCGCCTAGCCACGTGTTGATCACCGTGAATGGAAATCAGCTCCTAGGGTCCAGGCATCTTCATGCAGAGGAAGTTATCATGGGGGACCGCTCCGAACTTGTTTAGGGTGCCCAGGCCTAGGATGACGTTGTATGAATAGGGTACGTCTATCATGTCGAAGGTGATCATCTCGGTCCTAGCGGTGGAGCCCTCGCCGAAGGTGGCTGAGAGTTCTACATGGCCCAGGGCATCATGGGGGTGCCTTTGAAGTCCTAAAGAGGCCTCTGCACCGGAGAGAGCTGGCCCCGTGGAACGCAGAGCTGGTCAAAGGCCTCCACGAAGAGTAGAACCCTCTAGATCTCAATGTCGGTAATGCCGACAATGATGACAAGGGTGTTGGTGCTGGGGAAGTTCACCCCCACAGGGTCATTGAAGGCGAAGGTCACCGAGGCTTCATCCCACCCAAGGACATGGTGGTGGATGCTGGTTGCCCTAACATGGTTGTGCCCACGCGTATAGTCCTACTGTTGCCGCTTCGAGCACCACCTGCTATTATGGCTAGGACCACCTGCCTGGCACAGTCTTCATCAATGATGTGCTGCACCACTAGTGGTAGAGGCAGAGGGGGCAGAGCTAGCTAACGAGGGTTTGCTAAGGCCAGGTGATCCACCTGGTAGCCTGTTGTAGGCCTTCGGCCTCCGGGCCACTAGTCACCCACTTTATCCCTGCCATTCATGCGGCTTGCCTCCCAAGATACTTTTCTAGAAGGTTATGAGGGTCCGGCAATCTTCGGTATTGTGGACCCGTCCAGCCTCGTACAATTTGCACCAGTATCCTTCTTCTGGTTGCTGGCTAGCTATAAGCTGTTGTTGAGGGAAGTATCCGGAGCGCCGCTGGCCACGCCCCTTAAGGGGTGTGTTCGGAGCCCGTCGCGCATGCTCGATATTGTTGATGCCGTGTCGCTGGCATTATCAAGATTTTCTCACTCCAAATCCCATGGCCTCCTCAGTGCCCCTTTTTTATGACAGGGGCGGTAGAACGTGTGAGGATCCAATTTGTAAGGCTGGCCTAATAGTTTCGACATGGGGGGGCTGCTGAAATGTTCGTGGCCTCTCGGCGCAGCCCCTCTTCTTTTGCACGGGTGTATTCCTCAAATTTGCTTGTGAGGGCACTCACCATGCGCATGGTGCGCCGATGTAGTCGATTGAAGAGGGGCCTGGAGGCCATACCCTGAATGGCTGCATCGATTACTGATGATTGTGAGATGCCCTTTATTTGGGCCTTAGTTTGTGCAAACCTTCGGAAATATCCTAAAAGAGTTTCGCTCGGCTATGCCTGATGGCAAACAGGCTCCCGGATGTCACCGACTCAATGAAGGTGCCCTAAAAGTTGTTGCTGAAGGCGTCCCAAAGCTAGGCCCTCACTATATTGCTACTAAAGGTCCTCTAACCTGGCTAGGACCCTCGCTCCAGCCACGTCAAGGGTAGTGGTTGGGTTAGCAGTGGCCACCTGTTCCTCGTTCCGCTCAGTGGTTGGACGAGTGGTGGTGTACCGGGTGTTTGGTTGCGATGGCCATGCAGATCTTCGCACTGGGGTAAATGTGGACCTGGAGGTTTGGGCCGCCGCCCTTGTAGTCTTCTTCTTTGGTGGTATTCTCTTAGTGCTCCTAGTCTTCTACAATGTATCCTCCCCCACGGACGGCGCTAGCAGTTGGTGAAAGAACCTGTCTTTCACGAACAAGGTGCGGTGAGAACTAGCTCGCCGGAGTGGCTCAAGCTTAGGAAAGAAAAGGAGAGGAAAGAAATACCCAGAGTGATTGTAAAAATCTGCCTTGGTGCACCATGTGCCCTTGGTCAGTATTTATATTGCCTTCCAGGATGTAGGGTTAAAGACATGCCCCTGGCAAGTAGTAGAGAATACAAGCTATCGCTTATACAATTAGGACACAATGCCAGTATAGTAATACATCGGCCAGGTAGGAGGCCAAAATATCAACCACCGTGATGATATCGCCTAGCTGTGGTGGTCACTGTGATGGTGAGTGGCCACTGTGCCTAGTCGGTCACCGACTATGGCACCGATCTTATCTGGCATGTCAGGCAACCACCACTTGCATCGGTGTGTCAGGTGGCCACCACTTGCACTGGTGTGTCAAGTAGCCACCACTTGCACTAACATGTCAAACGGCCACCACTTGCATCGGCATTAAATGCAAGTTGCATCAAGACAGACACCACATGGCATGTGGGCCTTATTAGGGCCCCTTGCCCCTCCCCATCTCAGGGGGTCTGCAGCCTCCGAGGGTCCAGAGGACACCGAAGGCTTGGGCTCCTGGGGTTGCTTCGGAGCCCAGGCGTTTCGGATGGGTCCTAGGCCCGACAGTCTCCGTGCTTAGACTATCATAGCAAAGGGGCATCAAGGGTCCTTAATGGCAACCCCGAACACTCCATGATCACTCCCTCTACAAATGAAGTAGGCCTTTGTTTCGAGGCATTCAATATTGTAATGACCCGTCTCATTGCAATTGTAGCATGTAATCTGTACTAGCTTGGCTGATTCCTTGGATTCAGATTCAGTTCTGGCTAGTGCCTTCATCTATTGCTTGTTTATCTTACCCTCTTGAGATGCATTCAAGGTAGACACTCTTTTCCATGGCCCTGCTTATCGAGGACGTGATGGCCCCTGTTGATGGAAGAATAGAGGTGGAGGTGGTTGGTTGTGGAAGTATCCGAAAGGAGGTGGTGGCAGGTGCTAGAAGAATGGATGTGGGGGAAAATTCAGTGGGAACTAATTCCACTCTCCACCTCCCCATCCACCCAATCCTACTCCAATGAACCACCACATGGTTGCGGTTCTCTTCCTCGGCCTGCCATCAAGCTCTTCAACACTTGCACAAATGAATCTCACTCTTCTCTCTTCTGCCTAGCAATCCCTGGCAAAGTTGAGTTTCTTTGGATTCTCACTCAATTGATCTCCCTGCATAGCGGGTAGCAATATCCCACCTCAAACGATCTTGTCTCGAAAAAGATCCCAGCAGATCCACACCGCTACCTTCACCGGAGACGAAACACTAGATGGGGTGTATTGGGACAGAACTAACCAAAGCTAACTGAAAAATTCCTACATCTCACCCCCGTCCTCTCCTGGATCCCATGTCTCATTCAGGTTACAGGCCTGCGCACCCTACAAACCTGAGTTGGACGCTTGTGGACGAGATCTCTCCACGCACTTCCTCTATGGCGTGACACATGTCTTCTCGTTTGAAAGGTTTCGGTG
This sequence comes from Phragmites australis, assembly GCF_958298935.1. Classification (NCBI taxonomy): domain Eukaryota; kingdom Viridiplantae; phylum Streptophyta; class Magnoliopsida; order Poales; family Poaceae; genus Phragmites; species Phragmites australis. Next base: position 10,471,943 of record NC_084936.1, on the reverse strand, counting down.
CACGCTCGCCCTTGAGAAGGTCCTGCGTCGCCCTGGCGATGGCGCACAGGACTCTAGCACTGGGCTCAGGAGCAGAATATTGGCAACGATGTCACCACGGGAGCGCTTCTCGCCTAATCAGGTGCAAGCGTTAGTCGGCCTCTTATGCGCCCTTACATGGATAGCTCATCCAGATAGGTTTTGGTTATAGCCTTCACCGCACACTTCATCATCATGCTATCCACGGAAAGATCAATCTCTATTATCTATAGAGTTTGTGCAGCTGATTGTATTTTTTTCAACAACGATTAAGTTGATCAGCCACTCTAGATAGCCTATTCCTGATTATTTGATCGGTTTTTCTCTCTCTATAATCATTTGATTGGTTTTTCCTTTAGGTTTGTAGATTGGTTTGCGTCACCCACTGCGATCCATCATTCTTCACCGACCAGCTCCTTGTCTCCAACCGTGTGTCAAGGATGGGCAATTGCTCACGGTGATGAGCCCATGGCTCCTGTGGATACGACTAATACCATCAATAATCCTCAAATCATATAAGGTCCAATTACAAGAGCGCATGCACGGCAATTAGACCACTAGGTGAACTCATTTCTTGCTGTTCATGCTTCCTTAGATGGATTACTACTAAATTCTTGTGATGGTTTATTGATTAGGAATGTAGGAGAAGCACCACAATCTTACCCAGACATCACCCCACAAAGTCCAAGTCTACTCGAACTCGAGGCTGAGCACTAGTCGTGGTCGTGGTCAAGTCCCAGGACAACATGTCAGTAAAACGTGAATAACTCTCTCATACGAAGTCCGTTTTAGGTAATCTTGGACATTTTGGAAAGCTTACGACGAGCCCTTTCCAATGGATATGAGCTCAACCAAATATTCCTTATAGTTTAGTCAGAGTCAAAGAAATAAAGTGCTACGCCACCGTATTGGACCTTGTTAGGTCTTGTAATCGTGTCGGGGTCAGAGCCCAGGTTGTGCACGCCTCTTTCCACGGCTACACAACTCTAGGTCAACCTCCTCATGTCCCTCCTATATATACACAGTAATCGTCATGTTTAGGCTTAGGTTTAGCTTAGATTATTCTATTTTAGATAGTTTCACTGTTTATCGGTTTGCTGAACCCCAACTCGAGTACTTCATTGGTAATTAGCAATATTCAGATTGCATCTACCTATTATTGCTTGTGTTCTCGATTCGCTTGCTGGAAAAGTCTTCTTGGTGAGGTCAACCGCGTCTTAGCACGGTTGATAACCACTGAGTAGTGGTGTAGTGGTTGCGAGGGTTCTCAATCTGTTCTGTTCGGAGCCTTTGGATCATCAATGTCGAAGCTCCACCAATCGACTTATCATATTACCTTTCGGAAGATCGAGCAAACGCGCATCACATGGGTTGCCTTCACATGATGTTGCTCGACTGCCCTTGTTTGCATGGTGTCCATGCCGGTTCATCATTGCCACCACCAATGAGGATGACTCCAACAATGACACCACTATTGTAGAGTAATCGAGACACTAGAGAATGGAAAATGAAAACTCTTGTTGATTTCATTGATTGATCACAAATTTATACATAATGAATGGACAAGTTCATATCCTTTCGGGGAGGCATCACTCCCCAATAGATGTCCCTTTGGGGAGGCATCCCTCCCCAGTAGGCGTCTAATTGATGACTTATAATTATTTCATTATACTCCTCCTTGATCAATTTGGTCATTTGTATATAACGTAATAAAATCTCTTCTAAAAACCATGTGAGAAAAATGTAAGAAACACTATAATTGTAATATGCCATCGGAAACTCCTTAAAACCCCAGTGAGAAAAATTAGGAGAAAATAATGTGGCATATATGGATGATTGTATTAATATTGCCTTATTAAAAACCTTATATAAGAAACTTTGATAGGAAATACTCATAAAGGAAAAGAGTACAATATTTATGATCTAATGATCATTAACAGGTTATATATTTTAGGAGTATACTTTCTCTGAACTTTGCAACTCTTAAAGTTGTCTCATACAAATTCCATGAAAGGAATAAATATATTGGTAAAGACTTTGTGAATAACTTTATAAGATTATTACATGGTATCATTTGCAAAGTATCTATCTCCCCATTTTCTGTAATTTATGAGGATAAAATAATTTTATCCAATATGCTATGTGAGATTGCACTTTATATAAGATGTATGCATTTAAGCAACGCAAGCAGTATTATCTTCATAGATAATGATAAAAGATTTTGCTAAACCAATATCACATGATTTTTGTATGTGGTTAATCATTTTGTGAAGTCATACACCTTCACGTGATGCTTCATATAACTGTGATTATTTCATAATGATTAGTGAACATAGCCACGAGACCCTGATTTTGATGACTTCTATTATAAGGCTTTTTCACCATATAAGAATACAAAGTCTGTCGGTGATCTGGCATTATAGGGATCAGATAAATAACCAATATACATATATCCAACTATAGGTATGTCTTGGGTTTTCTGATAGAATAAATTAAGATCTCTTGTACCATGAGGATATCATTTACTCCTGCCTAATGACGTCTTGTTGGAGTTGTGCTATATTTAGTTAGTAAGTTATCTGCAAATGTAATATCAGGTATGTTGTAATTTGCAAGATATATTAGCGTTCCAAAGGTACTGTGATATGGAACTTCATGTCCCAATATCTCTTCCTCATCATCATGAGGTCTAAATGGATCTTTTCCCATATCAAGGGATTGAATGACAATAGGTGTTTTGATGGATATGATATATCCATATTGAATTTCTTCAATATATTCTTGATATATGCAGATTAATATTGCAATATTCTTGAGGAAATATACTCAAGTTTGTAGACTTAAGCATATTCTGTCTTAAGATGATTGCAAGCTTCTTATTACACTGAGATGATACAAAATCCAATTGGAGATTTATTTATAAACACATATGAGCAATCATCATTATTTAATTAACATTTCTGCAGAAGGAACTCATTCAGTATGTTTGTATTATATTTATCTGACTGTGTAAAGTCATAGAGTGATTTTACACAATACATGTTTTGATTTGTTTTTTATTCGAAATTTTAAGCCCTTCAGAGACTTTCATATAAGTTTCTGAATCAAGCGACTAGATCCTGCCAATAATAGTAAATATCAGAACATTATTTCACTCATAACTAGAGGTTATATTACATCAAAATCGATATCGGGTCTCTGTGTGAACCCTTATGCTACAAGCCTCGCTTTGTATCCCAACACGTCATTGTTTTCATTTCAATTGTGGGCGAAAATCCATTCTTATCCCACTGGGAAGGTATCTTGGGGAGTAGGTATTACTGATGTAAAGCCCCTCTTTTCTTAAGCGAGCTAATTCTGCCTCAATTGCCTCCTTCCATTTAATTCAGTCTGAGCGCTTCAGGCACTCTGCTATGGTCTTTGTTTTGGATCTACCTCGAAGTTTTTTCTATTTTGAGGAGAAAAAATATCGATAATTGTAGTCTTTTCATTATGTGACTCTGTTGAATCAATATATTGTGAATATTTCATTTACCCCTTCAATGATTTTTCATAACAATAGAGTTAGGGTGTTTTGATGTCCCAACACCTTAAAGTAGTTCACACATTTGTGCTGGGTCTTGGATGTAGAACATCCATAGGCATTGCATATTGAGTATTCATAAGGTGTCTATCAACTTTAGATTGATCTGTATTTACTATTTTGGAAGTTAATTTTCTTTATTTCCGTGGATGCTCTTAACAAGCATTATCCCTTGTGACCATACTTCCCCCTTCTTATTCATTTGGGAGTTGGGTAGTTTTAATAGGTATCTCCACTCCTTCTGGTGTATTGAGTGTGGGGATAAGATTTAGTGACATATTTGTTATTAGTAAATACACCTGGCAGATATTTGCAATGTTTTGCAAATATATGAATCTATGAACTTATTGTTTAAATTCTTTAGTACGTGGATCTAAAGACTAATTATCTTTATGTAAGGACTGAATGCATGTCACATTCTAATCCATTTTCTGACATTCTTTGTGGTACTTGTGATCTTCTTTTAATACCTAGAAATTGTGCTTATTAGCGTCGCAGGCTATGAATAGGTTCCCTATTAGGGGCTCGAGAAATCTTATAATTAACAGATAATTATAGCTCATATAAATCCTCAATTTCATATGAGTGTCCATTGATGTATGCTGCGGTAGTGATATTGGTACGTATGTAGTGTAACTAATTTTTCGCAGATGCGAAATACTTATTTGATTTCAACATACTAACTGCAACGGGGAAACTATATGATATGCAGTTGGTTTAATTTGAATTAAAAATGTGGCGTGTAAGACCGTGTAACTTTCAACATGAGGTTGGTAAATTGCAATTCTAGAGTAATAGTCGTGCAATTAATTTTAACTCTCTTTAATGAGATATTTTAGCTAGACCATTTGGAGTGTGCACATAAGGTACTTAATGCTCCAAATTAATGTCTAAGACCATAAAATATTCACTGAAATCCCATAAAATAAATTCAATGGCATTGTCCATTGTAATGATTTTATCTTATGTTCAGAACAATTTGCTCATAATTTGATACTTTGAGCAATAAATCTGTAGATGCATCTATGAGCACCATAAAATACCTTAATGGTCCATATAATGGCTAAATATGACCACATATATCTCTTTGAATGCATTCGAGGAAAATAAGTGGGTAATATTTAATTTTAAGGTAAGAGGATTTTAAAATTAATTTTCCTGTGGCACATGCAATGAACACAAAATATGAGGATTTTGAAAATTTTACAACATTAATGTTATGACCAAAAGAATTGTTAATAATTTTTCTTATCATCCGTAAAACAGGATGACCAAGGATATCATGCCAAATCTTGAATTTATCAAGATTCTGAAAAATTATCTTGAATATAATATGTGATACGTTGGAGTAGTATACATCATTCTTTTTCTGTGCAGCGTGTTCGTTAGGGAAAAGCCAATGAAATAATCATGCGGATACTTTTACAAGAATGATTTGGAACATGGCAGGCATATGCATTTACTTAGACTCGGATCCCATGGGAATAGATCATTCAATTCTGCCTGTGGATATAAATTCTATATATAAATTAATTTTGATTTACCCTATATAGATTTTTACGAAAAATAATTAGATGAAGAAGTACATATATTTAGTGGATAGCTGTACCATTAATACAACATCAAGGAAGATTAAATACTTCCGTACTCTTAATAAAAGGCAAGAAAATATTATGACTATCGCAGGATGCGATGCTTTAATTATCGGTTCAAGCATAATCACATTTATTCTCCTTATGGTTACTCAAATTAGTAATCGAGAATACATTCTTGTATCCTGATTCAACACATATCCTATTAAATTACAAGATATACATCAAAATGGTTTCTACTGGACACTCATAATAACAACAATGATGAATATTTCTTCATCACCATAACAGATATGACAAGCAAGTGCTTGAAAAAACTCCTTCATTTTAATATAAACTGTATCATATATACATTAAACCTGTATCACATAATAGATGTATGCGACCTCGTGAGCGGTTACACGCTTCAACAAAAAATTCAGAGATATTCCAACTATTCTTGTATTACTGCCACTTCTTACACTTGTATTAATTTAGAGATATTCTAGTACTGCAATACTGCATGACTTAAATGGACTGGTTCGTAGCTACTCAGCGTGAAATACCAAACGGCCCAGCTCGTGCTCCGGATCAGGTGAGGGTGAGGTGATTGATGATTGCTGCCTGCATTGGCATCAAATGCTCTCGATCGGTGGCGATATATGTTTTTGGAATGATGATCATACCATGTAATATCTTTATAATTTAACAGATGATAACAATCAAATTACAACATTTAGTAGTATTAAAATAGGTTTATAATAATTGTTAGGGATTTAGGAGAAACTAATTCATGTCTCTATACATGTCTTGGGAATTATATTCCACAAGCATGTTTTCTTTATTGATGAAGTTATCAAGTTTCTTGTTGAATCATATTGTTGTTATGCTCTTGAGGAACATATTGAGAACAACTTGCTTCTATATTATTGAAGTGAGCTTCAAACTTATCCTCTTGAACTTGTTTTCCTTTTCCAATAGATATGTGGTATAGATCAACTAAATGTTTAGGGGTATAGCATTTCTTGGTACGGTGATTCATACAATCACAATTATGTCAAACTTGCGAGTTGTCATTGTGAACATTTTTTTGAAAATGACATTTAGATCCATGAAAATTCAGCTTAATATCATGTTTCCAATTTTCTTTTAATTTCTTCTAGGTGCGGTATTGTTGTGGCAAGACCTTGATGGCCGGAAAGAAAGTGGACTTAAAGTCTTATAAATGAATAAGTGACCATTCATGTATCATTTTTGGCAGAAGAAAAACCTTTTTTCTGATCATAGCACTCTCTAAATGATGTCCAAAGAGTATGTGGATCCTCTTCCTTCAGATATTAGATTTGAATGTAGATAACGCCTTAAAAATATAAGGCAACGTATTTGAGTTGTCCAAATACCATTGGGGCTTCAAGTTAAGGTGTAGTCATTGCTACAATGAGTTCTCGGAACATTAAATAGAGTTTTACGTCCATAACCCAAGTTGGATAATTGGAAATATGAGCCATGTCCTACATTAAATACCATGAATTTTATTAATTTACTACGAAAGTAAAATAAATATCATGGAAATACTATAATAATGCAAAATTAAAAGTCAATATGAATATTGAAAAATAGCTGGTGTAGATCTTCATGACAGATGAAATTCTCCACTAATATATTGGACTCCACTTCTAAACAAGTAGGTGACATGTAGTCACTATCAAATACATAGGCTCTGAACATGTAAAATATTGGTAAACACGTTAAAGGTAATCACCATAAGGTCTAGACCTCGCAGCAATAGGCAAGCAACTTGCGGCTATAACATGGACGCCATCCAATTAAGGTAGATGACACTACAGTCGCAGCCAGTGTTATAAACTCTACCACCTTGTGTTTTGACAATATTCTATGAAAAAGGGAAACACCAAAATTTTGCATAAATTTCTGTAAATTATTTAAGCACATGTGAGACTGAAATAAATTAAGAAATATAGAAAATAAATAATTGTAACAAAGCAATTAAAGAATGTAATAAACTATGAATACATTAAACATCATAGTATTACTAAGGTCTAGAATATATATTTACATGAGGTAAATAAAGCATAACACAATTTGTTTAAAGTCTGAGAACTTAAAACGGAAATAACAAAGGACTGTTATTAAGTTTGTAATATTGATGCTGCAATTAGTGAAAACCTCAGGGGCTTATTTGGAGGATATTCAGTATAATTGATGTTATATTAAAAATTGTGTGCAATATGGCTGAAATCCATGAGGTTTATTGAAGAATTTCAGCGCCGGCCGTAGTAATAGGTTCTCAGCCCATTCGAATCCTTCAGCCCAGCCCGGCCTACCGGCCCATTTGGGCTCGGCCTGTATAAAAGGTTGATGAGGGCGGTTAGGATTTGGGCTACATTCCCCCACTCCACACCTCATTTTTGCGGTGCCTCCACAAAGGGCTGGCCACCGCCATTGCTGGTTAGCCTCCGGGCGCTGCAGCCAGATGGTTGATCCGCGACCCTCCACCGGGGAATGCACGCTGCCCCCCCCCCCCCCACCCCCCCAGTTCCGTCTTTGCCGGGAAAGCCAGCCGGTTGCTGCCATGGGAGGGGGCCGCTGAGGGCTGGCGCCACATAGTCGGCCGCCAGCCATGAGGACAGGCAACGCGGAGGAGCGTGACCACGCACCACCGGTCTAGGGCTGGTTCGCCGCCGGGAATCAGATGGGTGTGGCCATGAGTGGTCTGGCGCCAGCCGAAGGGACTGGCCGCCGATCGGACACCACGATCCGCGAGCCGTCGGTCTGGCTGGGGTTCCTGGAGGGGAGGGCGTGCAGGACCTTGGTTGCGTTCGCCAGAGAAGGGCAAGCCACCTGTGGGCGGGCGGCCCTCAGCCGACCTCCGCCAGAGAAGGGCGCGCAGCCGCGCCGGAGCCCGGAGGGCGGGCGGGCCCTCGGTTGGCTAGCTTTTCCGAGCGTCCCCAAGGGTCATCTCTCTGGGGGCGAGATGGTGCCCGCACCGGGTGAATGCGCCGCCGGGGCCGTGTGAATGATCCGGTGTGGCCCGGTTGGATTCGGAGATGAGATGGGCTGCGTCTGCCGAGATGGAGGGTGGCGCCATCCTACCAGGGCTGGTTCAGTATCGGCTGTCTCATCGTGCGGTGCCTAGGGCGCCATCAGTAGTTGATGCGGAGTCGCGGTGAAGGGGAGGAACGTGGAGGCGCCGTTGGAGGAAGGGATACTGGCTCGGGATCCGTTGGATCCATCCGTTCCATGGGGCGTTGCCGTTGTGCTGGGAGAAGCGACTCCGGCACAGAGGTGTGAGGCACTGAGGCCACGAAGAAGACGATTATCGCAAGGGTGGCCATGACAATGATGGTGTCGCGGCAGATCCTTCGTGTTCGAAGATGTTCTCCATCATCGGTTTCTTCTCTGTGTTCATGCAGCTTTCGTGCTCACCTTACAGTGTTGGCCGATTAGAATTGTAGAACAAAGTGCCGATAACGTATTGTAGAGTAATCAAGACATTAGAGAATGGAAAATAAAAACTCTTGTTGATTTCATAGATTGATCACATATTTATATAAAATGAAGGAATAAGTTTATCTTCTTTTGAGGAGACATTCCTTTCCAATAGATATTCTTTTGGGAAGTCATCCCTCTTCAATAAAAATATCTAATGGACTATTTTTGGCATGCACATCCTAATGAGGAAACTATACTTGATTAGATGCTTAGCTACCACTCATATTAGGCTCCCCGCGCGTGGAACCATGTACGTGCAGATTAGTCCGGTGTTAATAGACATTCACGTGCATGCATTAATCGTGCCACATAATTATATCACCAGGAGGAGAAAAAAATATGCAAGAAAAAGCAATAGATCAGATATGGTCATACGTTAGCTACTCTGCTTATCAATGTAACAAGCAATTTTGGAGAGAGAAAAAGCAAATTGAAACAAATGGGCCGATAAGCAAATCAGTACACAACAATAAGCGTATCTGCGAAGGCTCGGAGAGGTGGATCATAAAAAGGATTTGTAACAGCAAAAATGTGCAGCCTTGAGGGCAATTCGGTTGTACCACTAGGAACGAATTAGCACAAACTCAAAGAAACGCAAAAATCAATTAACATGCATAGTCAAAACGAAAAGGCACATCAATAAAAACTCAGAAGCAAAATTCCGCAACAAGAGAAGCAAATCAGAGCAACCTTAAAGGCAAGTTGCAGCACTGTTCCCTCAACACCCAAACAGGCAATTATGTGTAAGCAAATCAATTGTTCCGGCTAAGAAACAAAAGGCAACTCAGAGTTAGGATTGGAAAAAACCAAAGCAATAGAACATTTGCATGCAAATTATGTTATTTTGAGAAGCAAAATTTGGATAACTACAAATAAAATTGAAAAACAATTTGATGAATTAGCTAGGCAAAATTAAAGCAATTTGGTACCTCTGAAAAGCAGTTCCTAGGCAAACTTGTATAATCATGAAAACAAATCGTTGCAAAATGGCGATGTCACCAAAGCTCCATGATTTGTCATAGCACTCATGGGTAAGGCACAGTGGGAAACAAGCTGCCCAGACCCAGAGAAAAACTCATAGAGATGCTGAGCTAATCCATCAAATTGAGCAATTTCGAGTCGGACATCCACAGATCAAGCCAACAATGAGTGATAGAGGCACCTACATAACAGAACCTTGGGAAGTTGTCCCGTGACCCTCGCTAAGCCATCCGTCCCCATGTTGCTGAGCTCCACGTCGCCCTTGTAACCATCTCTGCTCCACCCCACTGTGCGAATCAAAGCCGAGCAGCACAAATTCAAGGCCAGCAGCATAAAATCCACCGCTATTACCTCATCTCCTCTTTCCTTCCTCTCCCTCATGACCCTGCCCTTCATGGGCTACCCAACCACCACCGCCATGGCCAGCACAAAGTCTGCATGGACCGGTCCCTCTCCGCCATGGCAACCATCTCAGTTCCGTCCCAGATGCGCGAACCAAAGCAGAGCGGCATGATTGAATGGAGCAACAAAATCGAGCTATGAGGGGTACACCGGTGGACCAGGCTGTGACCAGCGACGATCGCTGCCATGGCCAAGGTAGCGCAAATTGAGAGAGAGAGAGAGAGAGAGAGAGAGAGAGAGAGAGAGAGAGAGATTTTGGAGAGCAGAGGGTCCGAGTGGAGCATGGCAGCAGATTCAGAAGGATTATTGTAGGAGCTTGATCGAGCGGCTGGAAGCAAATAGTACATGTTTGTTTTTGTTGGGAGAAGAAGGTCTGTCCAACATATAGAAAGTACTATCGTAAAATGGGGTAGATTTCAAATACAGAGTTGTACCCAAGCTCAATTTTGGAGAGACAACTGGAAAACCGATGCTCCACTTAGTCACAATATCCATCACTGTTTCACATTGTAAGGCACAAAGACGCCACAGTCACAGTGGTAATGAGTAATATACCAATTCATTATATTAATCCTTTGACAGACTAATTATAAGGGATAAGCTCATAGCTTGGTATAGTCTAGTCACTAAGCTAGTACATGTACAACTATGCCAAAAAGAGACACCTTTTAGATAGAACTTACAGGTTAATAGGCAATTCTCAGTCCGATCTATATACCAACATGTGGTTAACAAGGGCATACCCCTTCCCTAATAAATTTATGTGCCACTTAAAGTTTCGTTGGAGATAAAGATTTTTCTTTGGTACATGAAAAGAGGTGTCATCATATCTTTAGATAACCAAGTGAAACACAACCGGAAAGGGAATATCAAATGCTATTGATGAAAACATATAACATCTTTTCTTTGATTGTCATCTCACTAAATCAACTTGGCGTGTAATCAACATGGCTCTTAATATACACATACCTAGAAATGTTGCCTCCATGATAGGTGATTGGATACCTAGAAATGTTGCCTCCATGATAGGTGATTGGATATGGGGTGTTAGGCAAAAACATAAAAAGCAAATCTTTGTCGGTGTAGCGGATTTTTGTTAGGCGATTTGGCTATGCCGAAATGATATTATATTTGATAAAAATTGATAATCACTTCTTTCTTGTAAGTACTCTTCAAAGGAACATGTTGGATCCAACATTAGAGTTTGCTACGTAAGGAAGTATAAAGGGAATATGTACACAAGGCGTACCAAATATGAGAGTTTGTTGCATTAGAAATGTTTTGCCAAGAATGTGTGGCAGTTATATTCCATATTATGTACAGCAGGATTTTCTAAATATCTAGTTGTCGAATGTTTTTTGCTTACTCAAACATGCATGAGTAATGCATTTGGATTGTAATATTGAACTAGGATGTGTGCACTGTATGGTTTTGTAACGCCCAGTTTTAAAGGAACTAAACCGGGCACAACATATGTATGCCAGGATCAAATTTCATGCATGTGTTTACATCATCAGTGTATCATCACAGTGCCATTATTATAACGTTATTTAACTTATTACAAAAGGACATGAGGGTCTAAAAGAAAACACAGCGGAACTACAGATCTTCAGTGCCAGCGGAGCTTCCATCATCCACAGGCATTGACCGGGGGCACACCAGCCTAGAACAGCAACTCTGGGTCGAAGTCGTCCTCTTCGAAGGTAGCAGCTTCATTGACGGCTTCTGATTAGCAAAGGGGGTGGAAGAAAGGGACAATAGATGTGAGTACAAAAATGTACTCCGCAAGTGAAGGGAAAAACATGCTATGGGGCTTAAGTCAAGGAAAGGTTCAACACAGGTTAATTGCACTAAGCAACTACAACCTATGACTTCAACAATAGGCAACCTATTTACTAGGTGAAGACTCAACTTTACAAAAGGAATGACTCATCGGATTCCATCCAACTACCAAGACTCACCAGATAATTCCATTACCCGGCTACCCAACCAACCATACTAAACCCTGATCCCATCTAATCCTGAAGAAGTCCTAACCGCTCTTGACCATGAGCATAGCTGATCTGATCAGTTTGATACTCTGCAGAGTTTGCACAGCTTTCCTCAAGAGTTGTGATTCCCGTATTACTTTACACTTCCGGGGTGTGGAGTCAGGGCCTCACTACAAGGCCTTCACAAAGATCTTGTCGATCCGTAGGCACCCACTGAGGTTTCACCGCTATGAGATGATTCCATCACTACAGAAACCCCCTCTTGTGCCACTCAACTACCCATTGGTGCCCACAGAACCGGAGGGGTTGCTAATTAGTTAGCCAGGCCATACCCATATAAGCCTCGTGGTTGTGCGGTTTAGCCGGATTACATGCTTTAAGAACCGGTCCTTAGGATCCCAAACAAGAATAACCACAAACCAACTGTGCACTACCCGCACATGTGCATTTCCACACCATCATCATACAAACATTCTATTGGGATCCCTATACCATGTTGCTACAAAATTAACATACCCGGTTCTTATTGCATAAACTACAAGATTAATATTTACCCAACTATGACAGCACTAGCATATCTACCCATTATTACTCATGACTTATCAACAGCGACAAGGAGAAAAAAAATCATACAAAGCTAGTAAACCCTAACATGGGATTCTAATTTAGACAAGCATACAATGAAGGATAAATAACTACTCATAAATCATAAAACAGGAGCAAGATGTTTAAGGGCACTTTCCTTCAGCGGAGGGTTGCTCAAAGTCCTCGAAAGCTTGCTCTTGCAGATTCCCGAACTGACCACCTTCTAATCGACAAACTGGAAAAAGCACACAAGGAAAACTACTAAGAATAGTACACCAAACAGTACTAAATCTAGGTAAAAAAAAACCCATATAAAAAGATTCTACATGACTCTACGAATATTTGAGCGCAAAAATTTCCCAAATCAGAGCTACGAGCAAAAAGTTATAAGCTTTTGAAGATTCAGAGGCTATTATGCAAATTTTACTTAATTTCAGAGAATAAACCGAATATATTTTATACTGAAAATCTTGATTATGACATCATAAAGTGAATAAAAATTATTTTTGAATTGAAAACCTATGGAAATGGTCCATGGACCCGTGGACCACGGCCTGGAGGTCGGTCCACTAGTCCATGGTGGACTGATTAAGAAAGGTGAAGGGGTACGCGATCTTGGCCATACGATCTAGATCGGATGACATAGAGGCGAAGGGGCGGACAGGGCTGCGCTGGACATGGCTGGCGGCTGACCGACGATGGCGCGAGGCCAGAACCTCACCGAAGAAGCGCGAAAACATGCATCGACCACGAAATCCGACGGGAAAAAACGCAAAATGAAGAGGAAGGCACAGGGAGTCCCACAACGGGCTTCTCGAGCTCGGTGTGGCGGCACTCCAAGGGTCGGGCAACGCCAAGATAAGGTTGGCAAGCTCTCCGGTGACCCTACAAAACAAAAGAGAGGAGGAACGGGGTCAATGGTGGCTCGGGCGCAGAGAATCGATGCGGCGGCGGAGCTCACCGGCGTCCGGGAAGAAGATGGCACTGAGGATGAATTTGAGAGGGAAAAAAGGTGGGAGCAATTGAATTAGGTGCGGAACCTCAACACGGAGACAATGAGTGGCTTATAAGTGCGAGAGGGGGAGTGCATCAGTGGTAATTCGAAAGGATTGGTCGGCGGCCTTAATGGAGTTGAATGCGGTGGTTTCCGCATTGGAGAGCGGTTAAGGAGGGGGAAACGGCCAGGAAGGAGTTATTACGGGGCGGGGATCGCGGCTACGGGCTTTAATTGATGATAAACGGTGCAGGGGGGGCTCAGATTTTGAACAGCGGCGCGAGATTTGGGGGCGGAGGGAGCTCGGGCGGGAGGAGCAAGAAGGTGAGATGAGGCTCGGGTGCACAGCTCGGCTGCGTGGCTCGACGCGAGCCCACGCACAAAGAGAGAGGGCGGGGAGGGAGGTGGCTTGGGGTAGAGCAGGCCGGCTCGGGCACGGCCCAGCACGGGGGAGGGGGAGGCGGCCCACACAGAAGGGAGAAAAGGAGACCCTCTCTCTCCGCTTTGCTAATAGATAGAAAGAAGTAGTAGGTTTAGCAAACAAGAGAAATAGAACCAAGATTGCTAAACCATTCCACGCACTCAGGGAGAGGGAGGAAATGGGTCGAAAAAAAAGGAAATTCGGCCTAGGACACTTTAATAATTTCGAAATTGCTTTTCTTTTAAAGATTTTGAGCTATTTTCAAAATGGGTTTAAACGAGCGACTTCTAGCGAACTTTTGCAAGCTTTTTATAAAAAAACCTATTGCAACTACGACAGCATGAATGCATCAAACATATATAACCTATGTCAAATTTAAATTTAAAAGTTAATTTCTTTCTATTGAACAAAATTTTACAACTCCTATTTAAAATCTAGCAAATTTTAAACTATTTCAAAAATTGAAAATTTTAGGGTGTTACAGGTTTGGTGCAGAGGCCTGAAATCTTGTTTCCATTATTAAAAGAAGTATACTATCAACTTTTCTTTATACCAAAATATTGCAAGCATATATTATGTGAATGCAATTTTTTTCAAAAGAATATATAGTAAAAGGTCTTAAAATTATTCTTGGAAAGGGACATGATAGTTCACTTTCCTCAAGTTCCCGTGATCAAATGCCTAAGTGGCTAAATAGATTAGCAATTCGGGACTTACCTTAATGGCAGAACTTAGATGTTTTATATGCAATGATGGAATGACCTAGAAGAACTCAAACTTGGGGAGGAGATAGGTTCGCTCAAGGACCATTTCGCATAATCTTCACATTCAAAGGATACGACATAAATGGTTATACATTTTATACAAGAGCTTAGGATAGCAAGAGCACCAACCAAAACAACAATGTCTGTATAGATGCCTATGACAGCACTAGCAAGAAGGAAGCATACTATGAATTCATAGAGAAGATTTAGGAGCTCGACTATGGACCTTTGAAGGTCTCTCTTTATTAGTGTCAATGGGTCATCCACTACTACAGATACACTCATCAGTGTCAGTTCAAAATCGCTATCAGTGGCTGGTTTTGAACCGACACTGATTACTCGGCACTTATAGTATGTGACTATCAGTGCCGGGTATGGAATCGACACTAAAAATCACCAATCAGCACTGATAGGTGTACTATCAGTACCGGTTTGTTTTTACCAATCGGCACTAATAGGTATTTCTCGCCCTTTTCAAATGTGGCGGTTGCTGCTATACCGTGGCATTTTCAAATTTTAGCCATTGCCAGCAATAGTATACAGTATATTTATAGACACTCACATATAAATTTAATTTACGAGACATCAAGTTTCATCGCAGATATACACAAGCACATATAAATTTCATTTTTAAAACATCAAGACTCGTCACAGTATATATACAATGCATACATGTGAGATTTCATTACATCGAAGGTTCTGAACTCTGCTTTTTCTTGTTGAATGAAGGTAATGAGAGAGAGGAGCCAAATTTATGGAACTCACCGTTTGCACTGATGACTTGATCATTGATGAACCCAACAAGTTGTTCTTGAAGTGTGTTGATTTCAATGGCCATGAGTCGATCTCTGGACAGCATGAGGAGCTACAATTTCAAGAATTGAAGAAATCAATCCTTATGAACACGTGTTGGACCTGAAAATTAATCAAGATGTATGTCTCATACCTCAGCATCGACCATAGTGTAGTTTGATTTACTGTTACACTCAATGGGTTTGACCATCTTCAAGAAAAACTTCTATGTTTCTGCATGGACTGGTATGTTCTTCTCAAGCTCTGGTTTTTGAAAGAATTTCTTGACACTGGTGTCCACTATCACTCTGGTTTCCTCTGGTGTTTGTTCATAAGGCAACTTCTCAGATGTTGCCACCTTCTTAGGTGCCCTTTGCTTGTGGGATGAAGCCAACTTCTGAGATGAACTCAAATTCTTAGACTGTGTAGCTGTTGTCAACTTCAGAGGGGGATGAGGGTGCTCTCTTGGTGGTGGTGGTGCTGACTTCGGAGGGGGAGGAGTTAGCTCTCTTGGTAGCACTAGTGCTAGCTTCTGAGGAGGAGGAGTTGGCTCCCTTGGTGGCGACTTGTGTCAGGGAGGAGTTGGCTCTCTTCTGGGTGACGGTGGCGGTGGCGACGACCGTGGAGGAGTTGGCTCTCTTCTTTGTGACGATGGCGGTGGCGGCAACCATGGAGAAGTCAGAGAAATTCTGTGTGGCGGGTGCGACTCCGCATCAGACTACTCGTCTGTCTCATCTTCAAACACTATGTAGCGCTTGGGAAACAGAATGAAGCCACCCACATTTGATTCGAGCCTCTTGGAACCCGTCTCTCCGGGGTAATCCATGTCAATCTGGTACGGCCTTCGCACGGAGTCCACGTGGACCTTGGCGTATCCCCATGGTAAGGAAAGATCATTGAAGAGAGCTCCTTTGACGCATTGGTCGACCTGCCCCAGAGCCACTATGGTGATAATGTTCAAGGTGGGCACGACAAGCTTGCACACTTTGCTTTCTATGATGTCGTCTACAGGGTAACAGGCTAATTCTTCTTCTGCAAACCCCGCGAACACGCAGCTGCCCCGACGACCACCAGGGCTCACAACATTTTCTTCGTCTTGCTGTTGCATGTTTCCTTGCTAAAGTGCTTCTTTGATTTTGGCATCTATCGTTTGCCGCTCTTGTACAAGTTCTTGCCATACTAAAGCCAGCAGCTCTTCCAGTCCTTCTCTCCTTCTCTTTCGGCTCCTGTAACTTTCAGTAACTTCTGGGAATCCCTCTTTCCAAGGCTCCACACCCTTGCCTCTGGTGCGACCTGGGTGCTCCTTTGTTCCCCCTTTCTGGCCTGAAAGAGCCTTGGGAAGACTGGACCTGGGCATCTGTAATTCCTGGCGTCACTTCCTATTCTTTGTCGCTTTTGAAGATTAGGCTGCCATCTGCCGACAAAGTCATCCCTCTCACGTATAGATAGTGCTTCGCTCGTTCAATCCAGTCGGCCGTCTGAGGTGTGGCACCACTACGGGTTACTTATTCTTCCATCTCTTCTCACCCGTCCTATTTCCTCCTATGCCGCGCATTTGCCATCCGCCCTGGCCCAGCTCCCCATGCCCGTTGTTGTATCCACAGACTCTCGGTTTAGTCTGTCTCAAACTCGACCGTGACACCACCCTCCCCTTTTCTTGGCGTGTGTGTAACGAAGACCTCAAGCCCGCCACCTATGTAAATAGCTGAGCGTGCCCCTCAACTCGATTCCGAAGAGATCCCAGCTCCCCGTGCCCTAATTCACCGAATCACGTGAAACCCTAGTCGCTACCTGACCGCCATTTCCGCCGCAGTCGGAGCTCACCGATTCACTGCCTCCGTGCAGCTTTGCTACCACCAAGCCATCTCAAAGCTTCGCCACTGCCTCCCAAGCACACCCCTGCCCTCGCCTTTGCCTCCCGGTCTCCTGAGACCACACCTCGATGACAACCCGAAGCCGCCACCACCACCTCCATCATCGCCGACCGATTTTCTGTCATGCGCCACCCAAGGTACATCGCCAAATGAGTTCGATGTCCCCTCCTCTTGCTTCTCCACTATTCTCCATCGTGAACCAAAGTCAACGATGACCTTTTCCCCTTTCTTCGGTGAGTCCGCCGCCGTTCCCGACTCGACTCCGTTGCCTCTATGCAGTCCTGCCACCGCCACCCTCCTTCCTATCAAGTCTCAGCCATCAGATCAAGATCCAACGGCCAAAAATAGATTCAAACTTACCCCTTCACTAGCCAATCGTGAATGACACGTGTCACACATAATCCGAGTCATCCAGCTTTGCCACCTCATCCATCCACGTCATCATCTTCGCGGATGTATCAGCCTTGTCACCTTGCCATGTCAGGAAACCAGTCCATTCAGCGTCCACATCATCAATTCAATATTTTCAGTACAAAAAAAATTCCAAGAATACTGGAAAAATTAGGTGAATTTGCAGAAAAGCCTCTGCAACTTCAAACCTTCATATCTTTTTTGTTTTAACCCCAATTTGAGTTACTCTTGCTCTCAAATTTTCCTAAAAGCATGATCTATCCAACCATGCTAGGCTTAGATAGCAGTCCTCACATCTTTACATTCTTTTTCTCTCATTAACATCTATATCCCTACAACATGAGGATATTATGTTGATTAGTTTATATTTGTGACAATGGCATATAATTCCATATCAGCTTTACATGTCATTTCATTACAAATATGAATTTATAATTAAAATAATATATTAATTTGTAGGTCACACATGTTAATACTTTAATCAATCTTTTCTATCATTTCAAGTGAAACTCTAGTTCTTATCGCTTAATGTTTCCTCATAAGAAGTCCAGTCAATTCCTTCTCTTTGCCTAGTTCAACTAAAATCCCAGTCTGTTGTTCTATTTCTCTTATGTTTGCAATTTGAAGTTTATTTGGTGTTTATTCGATGTTGCTTTTGTTTATCGATAGAGTTCATGGTTAGTCGATAACATTCTGGATCTATTTGAGGGACTTCAAGACCAAGGTTTCGACAACACTAAGCAGCATTAGGTAAAAAGCAAGTGTTCTTGATCATTCTGAACCTATGTGTTGGGGATCATCCCCAGCCGTCCCCATACCCGAGGGCAACTACGAAGTTAGTTGGAGTTGGAGTCATCCACAACCGATCCGATGGATGCGAAGACTGGTCTGCCCTGACTACCCGGCGAAGCTACAGTTCGCGCTCCAGGCCTTCGACAGGAGGCAGCGAAGACGGAGCCAGGCCTTCGCCTGGTGGTGGCGAAGACAAGATCAAGGCTTCGCTTGGAGATGGTAGAGGCAGTTCATCGGAAGGCCGGACGGAGAGGACTTCGACACCCTTCGGTTGAGAAATAGTCGGATAGTGGGCCCAGCTGTCATGGGTACCGTTGTGATTATGGGACCATGTTTAATTGTACCATATTGCCCCCAGATATTCTGGGAATATAGTAGGTTAGGAGGTAATAAGTGTAAACTGGGTCTGTGATTGCGGGGATGTGGGCTATAAATAGAGCCACAGTGTAAACGTAAACAGGATTCCAGACTGTTCACTCTCCAGTACACGTCACATAACGGGCCTTCGTCAGTTCTACCCCCGAAGGCCCCCTCTTGTCTGGGACTTCGATCCCAACACTATGTTTTTTAAATGTTTTGATTTACAAAATTGCATGCAATTTATGTCAACTTGATTGGTTGTCACCTATGTTAGGGTTTACCTAGTTCTTCCTTTACATTCCTTGAAGCCTAAGTGGTAGTTGGTACGAGTCTTTTGGGTAGAAATAATTAGCCATACTGGGAAATGGATCATATAATTGATTAATGGACATATGCAAGTAGAGTGATAAACATGATGTAGCAACATAGAACTTAGGACTTGGGCAAAGAGATGGCTTTGATAATGTTGGTACTTGTGGATACACTCCAAACATAATGATAGGTTCTAGATATCCTTAACATTTGCTACGGTTTTGGATATCTGTAAACATTTGTATAGGTTCTAGATGTCCTTTAACATTTGATGGTTATTACCCGATTGGATAGTCTTTGCCCAAGTATGAACAAATAAAACATGTGTAATCTGATTAAGGACCGGTTCGTGAAGCGACAACCCAAGAAATACCGTACCAAACACGAGGTCAATATGGGTAAGACTTAGCGTATCGATTAGACACTTGGATGACATTCGTTGGAGTACCAGGATCTAACTGATAGACCATGATTCATAGTGATTCTCCTAGCGGCATACCACTGGCGTGTGTTAAGTGTCTTGCAAACACAGCAACAAGGACATCACGACTTGTGGCTAAAAGTTGGACAACCTCTACAGAGTGTAAAACTGTTATAACAGTCCTCGTCCGAGAAACCAGCCCACGGTGCAGGCTTGTGCGAAGTTGACCTCATGTCGTGTGCAAAATCTTCAACACATATTGTCATGATCCCCATGGATGATGCCAGCTATCGACGATTAGTGAATCACCAATTTTACAAACCTGTAGAAAGGATGTGGGATGCTTCAAGTAGACGAATAACAGGAACACACAGAGTGGTTTTTATACAGGTTCGGACCTCTCTTATGATAATAACCCTACGTAATGTTTATCTTGTATTCATCTCTGGGACTATTACAAGGGGGTGTGTGGATAGCCTAGATAGATCTAACCTAGTTGGATGGCTTCCTTGCATATAGTCAAAGAGGATCTAGCTATGAAAGGCTTACAGAGCTTCCGTAGATGTGTATTAGCTTCTAGTGACTTGTAATCATCTGTCCTCCGTAGGGCCTCTATGCTCCATATTTATAGCGGGTGTCATACGTTCTTTGGAGTCTTACTTCCCGTTCTTAAAGATAAACTTTCCTATTTACGAGATATCCTGGGTACCTATAGGCAGTTTCCATTCATCTAGGGATTTCCTTCCCAGGGATAGAGATATGTCCAGAGAATAACAAGGAACTATGGGGTATCCAGATATGGTAGTTACTCACTAGTCATCGTCAAAAGTGAAAGTACCTTATGATGTCGTTGTTGATCGAAGGGCTAAGTCAACCTAGCAATGATATCAATGTGTACCTCAAACTATTAGTTGAAGATCTTCTTATAATGTGGAACGATGGTGTAGATGTATGGGATGAGTACAAACACGAGAACTTCACCCTGCGTGCAATGTTATTTGTAACAATCCAAGATTGGTATGCCCTTGGTAACCTATTTGGACAGATGCTAAAAGGATATGATGGATATGTCTAGTGCTTGGAAGACACAATGGGCCGGTGGCTGACGAACTCTCAAAAAATGGTTTACATACGTCACCATAGGTTCCTTCATGCGGATCACTCTACCGCATCAAGGCAAGAGTTTTTGACATGACAAGAGAGGCTAGTTAAGCTCCAAAGATTCTGACTTGAAAACAGGCATTTGAGATGCTGAAGAATATTAGAGTTGTCCTTGGAAAGGGACGAGTAGGACAAATTTCTAAGATTCTTGTACATGGCCAAACAAAAACAGATTGGGCACTAGATTCAAAGCTAAAACAAACTACGATCACATTAAGGATAAGCCTTACATGAAGCATATTAGAGGGTGATCAATAAGTTTCTTGCAAAAGATGGATTTATAGAATCCCAAGCTACAGGGGATGCCCGATTGAAATTGCACCTCTTAAATGGCCATTTCAGTTAGACAAACCATTGGTCAAGCAAGATGTGATGGCCAACCTGTCTTATCAAATGCGAAAATTCTATGAGTGGTACATGACGGAGTTGAGCAATGGTTGAACAATGTTCACCGCCAAATTGAAATAGGAAGATTTCCACAATAGGGATGACATATTGTGGCTAGAATTCAAGGAAATTTATAACATATACCAGCAAGACACCCTCAATGTGTCTATCATGAGTTGATAGACACTACAAGTGTCTTATATGTATAACTCATGATTTACAGTCTTCTACCATTAAATGCATCTCTAACTTATTTCATATATAGAATGGAGGTACAGAAATGCAGAAAAGAATGCATTTTCAAAGTAGGATTCATCGACCCAACACTATTCAACTAGTTGCTTGTCCAAATTAAGCCAGGCAAAGTCGAGGACTATGTGTACAAAACTATGCTTGAGCTACAATACAAGATATACATACTTTTACCCTACAACTATATGTATGTGTTTCCCTTCATGCTCGTTCTACTCTTTTTTGTGCAACATGATGTTATGACTAATTAGCTACGATAATATTCGACACATTGGAAAAAACAGTAAATTTACTTGACAATCAGAAAGTCCAAAAAAACCATCCCGCAATAGAAAAACAGTAATTTTACTCATTCTACCGGAAAAATAGGAAAATTTTGATCCCGCTACTGAAAAAATAGGAACTCAATGCTCCAGATTTTTCTCTACTGGAAAAATAGGAATTTTTTTTATCTCGCTACCCGAAAAATAGGAACTCCAATCCCGTTGGTGCAAGCCAAATCAAAAGGTGGGCCATCCTGCTAGCCTTTAAATAGCGGTTGTTTCCTTTCCTCCCCTCTAATCCCCCACAAACCGATGTAGATCTCTAGATTAGATTTTTTAGCCAATGCCGATGGGGATGATTTGAGAGTGTTGTGAATCCCTTTGTCTTGCTATGCTCGCTCCCCAATGTCCATCAATGAGCTGAGATGTCATCCATAGTTGCAAGCACTCTCTCTAGTCTCCACTGTCGACCCAATCAACGTACTTAGCAGCAATGCTGTGGTGGGTGCATGCGCTGTGGCGGGTGCATGCGCTGTGGCGGGTGCATGCGCTGCTTGGCTGCATTCGCGCTCCTGGACCTTGGTGGGCATTGCCACGGTGGCACCATCCACGATTCTAGTAGTGTTTATCGAGCATCAAGGTCCATCATTGGTACAAGCGGTAGCACAGTGGTCATCATCCGCTCACCATCTCCTTCAATCCAAACGTTGGGTTTCTTTTGTGTAAAGTTTTGATCTTGAGATAATGTGATGTCTAGGGAAGTTTTCTAAAAACTTTTCTAGTACAGAAAGAGAGTTATTGAATCATATATTGTGACAATGTTTTGACTTTGTTTTGTTCAATTTTGAGTGGACAGATCATACAATTCATATTCTCCCTGTACTTTTTATTTTCATGTTCATCACTCAACCAAAAACCATAATCGTCAGAACCAAAAAACTATAAGTAAAAGATGAAAATTACAAACAGGAAACAATAATTGTTAGAACTAGAAAAGTACTGAAGAAACGATGAAATATAATCTGTTAAACACGGAAACCACCTTTTACTCAACCGGATATTATTTTTCTGATTAGGTGATTAGTTTCCTTATTTAGAGAGGAAATCTCGCATCCTATTATCCCTTTCCTTGATTGGCTGAAGATCGTTTCTTGATTATGTGACTAGTTTCCTTGTTTGGAGGGAAATCATGTATGATGTTATCCCTTTACTTGATTAGCTGAATATTTTTTCTGGTTATGTGGTTAGTTTCCTTATTTAGAAAGGAAATCTTGCAGGTTGTTATTTCTATGTACTCCATATATAGCACTGCTGCCAACAACTATTTTTCTGTTTCTTAATAGGTTTTTTCCTAATTTATAACATGTGTTTTCTAGCTTTTCTATTTTATAACGTGTGTTTTCCTGTTTTATAATGTGTCTATTTTCGGCTTTCTTATTTATAATATATGTTTTTCGGCTTTCCAATTTCTTAAAAGGTGTTTTCCTGTTTTTTAATAGACTATTTCCTGTTTCCCCCACTCGTAGGCTTGTTTGGTTACTCTGGCAGGGTCAGGTTGATCTGGACGCCAGCGTATGGAATAATATTTAACGTGCAGTTATATAATCCAGCTATATAATACACTAGATCCTCCTTGTCACCCAACTAGATATTAGAAAGATCGTTGTATTGGACTTATAAAGGAGACCACAAATACAATACCAACCTGTCACAGACTTGCTAAACATGTAAAATCAATCATTTTGTTATTTACTCTAGTAATCTTCCATTCAATTGAATCTAAGTCTAATAATACTATTTATAATTGCGTACAGGGCGCGCACACACAATATTGTAGGAAGAGTGTCCGACACCGTCCATATGCGAAGGATTTTAATATCCAAACCAACTTTCCAGTACATACAGAATATTCATGTCTTCAATTCCTACTAAATAACTAATTCTATACCACTGATGTTTCATATATTTTTTCAATGTAATAGACAGTATTAGGCAACAATTCATGTTGTTTCTATGTATGTACGTTCATGCATGAATTCACCAGAGACAATATGATCCAAGATGATACAAAGATTTGTAAATACATATTGATTCATACTTCTCAGTTTCTATATATGTTCAAGAATATATTTCTTCAATTCTTCTAATAACAGCTAATCAAGTTAAAAACAAGTAAACTCCTGCAATATCACATCAACGTAACTCAAGAATAACTCATTGGGTTCATCAATAATAAAGTCATAAGTGCAAAAGGTGAGTTTTATTAGCCAACATATAGAGCGAACCCTTCAATAAGCACTTGGGACTTGCCGAGTTCAACAGCTTCGGATAGCAAAGGAGCTTGAACTACTTATTGTTCTTGTAGATTTTTATTCCGAACTTGATATAAAATTATTGTGAATGACATATGAATTGTATATGCATATGTGATTTATGAATCAAATGTGTCTCGAGCTAGAAAGATCTATGATGAATTTGTGTATGTATATATGTTTGTGTATATGTGTTATTTTCTGAATATGTGATGTGTGTTTTTGTCAACAATAGCCAGATTTATTAGGAGGAGGAATTATCACTGCCGATTCAAGACATGAATCAGCAGTGATAATTGGTTTATTACATGAACCAGTAATAATAGTTGGATTATCACTGTCGGTATGTGCAATCAATCGGTAGCGAAACTTACTATCACTGTCAATTCCCGAGTTAGCAATGATTATCACTCGCTTAATCATTATCGGTTCAAAATCCGGTAGTAAAGAAATTTTTAAACTAGTATGTCAGAGGATGAACTCCTCAAGCGGGGATTCTGAGGGACCCCCTTTGAGATTCGGCCGGGGAGATGATTCTGAATCTACCTCGTACGTGAAATTAATACGAGTATATGTGAGGTGTATGCAGGGCGGATGATCGAATGCTAGTGGAGTAAATGCTCGAGGGATTTTTAGACAGGTTCGGGCCGCACGTAGCGTAATACCCTACTCCAGTGTGTATGCTATAAATGCTCTGGAAATGCCTTTCTCTGGGTCTCTCGTGTTACAAGGTTTTTTGTCTAAGTCTAGAGCTTCGGTTTTGGAGCGCCGATCTCTCTGAACTTCTGCTTGGCTTCGTCCTTCATGTATCCTGGTTCTGAGACTTGTTAACTGTCGAACTTGTTTTCACTTGTTCCTCTCCGAGGTGCACCCCCTTTTATATCCCGTCGGGGAGGCTTGGCGTGCCCAGAAAGGAATGCACGAGTCCCCATGAGCCATAAATGGAAAGCAACCATCATGGTGCTGCAGTTTGATATTACGGGGGGTTGAAAATGCGTCCCCGACCAGTCCTGTCATCATCATGCCACCTTTTAGCGGGTGCAGCAGGGGAGCCCACCGGGCAGCCACCGAGCAACCCCGCGTACCCGTCCGGTCAGAGCAGGCCTGACACAACAGGGTGGCAGGCAATATGCCTTGAGCCCAGCGACGATATCACCAAGCCGCGCCGGATGACGCGCGATGGGACCCGTCGCATTAAATATCTCCACACCTCTCTGCCAGGCGGTGGCAGGGACTGACAGCAGGCGTGGAGGGGAGTGGTTGGAAGTGATGGTCCCCGAGGAACTCGGGTACTCGGGGACCACTATTCATGGCTCCGAGCACCCCTATCAGAACTGAGTCTTCTCGAGCCTCGGGGAGGTAGTTCCTGAGGGATAATACCACGTGGTATTCTGTTGTCCTGACCTCGAAACTCAGAAACCCCTGATTTCCGTATCACCGACACAGTAGTAGTAATGATAGGTTTTATAGTAACGTACCTAATCATTGAATCTTCATTACAGCAGTTAGCCTATCCTGATGTTGATATGAGAAGGCAGAGCACACTAGAATTTACGTAACATATAGTACCGCCATCAATTTACTCTCTCGTAGTCACCAACTCTGGATCTTGCGTTACGAACGATGGAAGTACGATGCTTTTGAGGTTATTTAGAAAGTGGTCCTCCATTGATTGCTGCATGTTTGTTAGTAGTAATCGATACCCCTACATTCTCTGGTTACATGATACTACTATCTTATTGTACGGTAAGATGACATTTATAAATAAACCCGTTTAGTCTGTTTTCTTGTTACATGGCCGTTAATTGTATGTACCTTAGCTCAAGGCTAAAGTGGCTTATTTTTAGGACCCAGAACGAGTATTATATACTTTGAATATTGAAGACAAATTTATCTATAAGATATTAAAAAAAAAGTTGGTCAACCTGTATTCGAGGGAACAAGGACTAAGGAAGGGCAAAAACTGTTTTTTTCTCTAACCTTCTCTCTTCTCCCTCAGTTGGATAATACTATTGTAATGGTTGTGATGTCCTGTGAACAAAATCATGTTTTCGCAGTGTCCTGTAGCCAATATGGAATACAAAGGTGTCTCGCACTGACAAAGCCACATATGTCATGTTTCCCAATATTTAAAGTTCAAATGGTGCTTGAGTAAAAAAATGATCTCACCGACGAGATCAAGGTTTTGTTTATTTAACTAAGAATAATTTAATCTTGTGGTCCACATATGTTGGGGCTGGGTACCAAACCTGCAAAAGTAGGTTATGATGTTTGTCAAAAGGTGATTCATTCTGTGAGGGGATTCCCCAGCAACTTTTTTTCTTAACAGTGGTAAGGGATCTACCATGTTCTCTCATTGACCCTTGTGAGCTTTAATTTACGCGGTGATACATGTGCAGGAGAATGAACATGTGCAACAAGCTTTTTCTATAGTTTAAGGCTTAATGGAGGAATATATCACAGCACACACAGAGACAGAGAGAGTCTGAAATGAGACCTTTTTTCTTGTGACACTTATGGGTGGACCTTTGTGCCCTGATGAAAGAATTAAACAGTCAAGATTTAGTAGAAATGGAATCTATCCATGTCCCGCGGCGTATATTATAATGCCAGCAACCTAAACTCTATAACCCTATAGTGTATATTGAAAATTACCAGAAGTGTGGCTTCTAGCTTGTTTTCCTCGTTTTCATGTCTCATAGTTACCAGACTAATTTACCATACTCATTATACAGGTTAGATCCCGCTAGGTAGAGATCTGATTTTCCTAAAAATGTTTCGATTCGGAGTTCTTTTTAAAAGATTCCTCTAGTAAATTAGAATCATCTGTGAAAATTATTTGAATTTGATTTTCTTAAAAAGATTATGATGCCATAATTGACCACTTTGTTCTTGTGCTGTGCTGATATGCTATTTAATAAACCATGACATAAGTAACAAGCAAAATAGCAGCACAAAAACTTCATTCTAATCTTGCTTAGCTCTAGTGGACTCCATTCTAATCTTGTTTTTGCAGACATAGCAGAACATAAGCGCAAACTCTTATCTTCAGAGTTCAGGCTTGAGACTACAAAATCCTGTTAAATCCCAAAAAAACATTCTCACTGACCAAAACATCACCCAGGCACTTCCTGATTTACACAGATGATGCGAGGATAGATCGATCACCACGAATCATCACAAAAAACATTCAACGCCATCTAGATGCAACAGTTTGCAAGTTTAGCTACTACGCCTCAATATAGGATACAATTTGCAGGTAACCAAACACATGAATTTCACCGCCATGAGGAGGAATGCCTAGATACTTGCTCGGCTCGGTGCACCCATCACTCAACCAGCTCCATGAGCACCCTGGTCACCTCCATGGATGGCACTGTGCGCTGCTCGCCCGGCCACGAACAGTGTGGCAGCTGCGCCAGGGAAGACAGCAGCAGGTCCAGCTTGCGGAGGGGAATCCATTTGAGGGATAGCCGACCGACGGAAATGGCGGGATCACGGCCGGCGGCGGCCCACAGAGCTCCGAAAACAACGTGAAGTCGGCCAAGAACACAGGGAAGAATTGACCCAGGGTGCCTGGCAGAGTAGCTGGACGGTGGATCCGAGATCCGGCGGCTCGGGGCGGCGTCAGGACGATGGATCCGGGCGGCAGCTCCACCCACGGCCAGTTAGGCGGCAGCAGCGCGGGCTCTGGGGGAGGGCGAGGATCGGCGGCAGTAGCTCTGCCTGCGGCCGGGGGCATGTTCGGAACGAAGGAAGCGAACCGCCCGTGAAACTGGCCTGAGGCTGTTTCATGCCCGCGGTACAAGGGCTCGAATCGTTTCGCCCATTCGCAGTGTGTTTGGTTGCTTCATCTAGGTTTGGTAGAACTGTATTATATAAGTAAATTAAAATAAAATAGATTAAGTGAAGTTATAAATATTAAAAAGAAGAATGTTTATTTAGTTATGTTGTATAAGTGGATGTAATGAGCTGATTTTTATTTGGTTGATTAAATATAATATCTTATGAGTAAATGAAAGAGTTAAGATTGTGATTGATTACTTGTATAAAAATAATTTTGTGATATTAATAAATTGACCCATCTGTATGAGTCGATGCAATACCTACATCCATCGGTAGCTTACTCCTCAGCCAGGATAAGGACGTATTTCTGCATATGCTCATGTAAACAGGAACAATATATACAGACAACTAAACACATTTCTTCCTGAGATTATACATGTCTGTTCATATAGAGTAAAAAAATTCAAATAACCAAATATACCTTAATAAAATCGCTCTAACTAAAACACCGTTTTGTAGCGTTCCACGATAATACAGCCAGAAACCGAAATGTTTTGGTCATCCACCCTTAAAATACATCGAGTGTGCATACAAAACATAACCATGTACATATCTTAGCAGTTAACAACATCCTACATTTTATGATGGATCTTAAGATTATTCTAGTGTAGATCAAAGGATCCATTTATATGCTTTCTTCTCTGACGGAGTATAAAAAAAATTTAGTGGGGTGCATGTCTTCCTAGATGCAACAACTCTCAATTCCTTAGTCCACTACTTTAGCTAATGTACATTCAATGGTTCAAAGCCACTAATATAGATTTTGAGTTGTTACTTGGTTAGAATAGGGTATATATTGTGAAAATATTGTTTGCTAAAGGATAGCTTTCAGTTATGGTTCTATTTATTTTATGAACATATTTTAAATAAGTTGGAGCATCCTTTTACAAAACACATAATAATTTTAGTTTTAGAACAAGAATGGATTTTTGTTATGTTGATTTCACTATATCATAAAAAATATATTTCTTTTTTTGTTGAGGCTCTAAATCTGGTTTAGCAAAATCTTATTTAACCACATCAAACGTGAGTGTATTTAGTGGTCGATAATTTAATTGCAAGAGCACATCGATTTATGTGGCTACTGCTGGAGTACCTCACATCTCATCTATCCATCTTTAAAAAAGTACAGCTACCAATGACTCGTGAGGACGGTGCTGCCACCAACACCAAAATGGCTACAACTTCTCCTCCGGTTCCCCTTTGTTCTTCCTTCCCAAGTCCTAGGTGCAACTAAAATCCCCATTTACTGTTTGGAAATTGAGCTGAAATTTTAACTATTTTACTAGTATGCAAGTGATTTTACTTGAAAATCGAATGTTTTTGTGTTGGGAGCTTTTTCACTCAATTTGGAAGTTCGGTATGTTAGCTTTGCAAGATTTTATTATCCAAATAAAGATTCGGTACATATATGGAAGTTTGAGTTGGGAAATTGGCATGCAAGTGGAGCTTGTGGACGCACACGAAATAGACGTCCTCACGATGTTGAAGCGACGGTCGTGGGAATCAGGATCACAGAAAAAGGTTTCTCTTATTGAAAGATCAAATCGTTGGACCATCGCGCATCCATCGAAACTATGGTTGCCTGCCAAGCAACGGAACATAACTAGAAAACTTATGATTAATTCGGAATCACAAGCTTCGAACACTTCTTTATATGGTTCCACCTGATTTAGGTTCAGCAAAGATTGAAATCAAAATAGTTATCTCACACTGTTTCTTTTTCAACTTCTGGAACCAATAATTAAACCCAATTTGTAGTACAAAATCGTATATTTAGTGCTGTGTATTAACTCAAGATCCGCATACAAGGATCTGTCTCAATGAAGATCTCCTTCAACACTACAATATTAAGCTTCCGTTTAATACAGTTTTAGATCTGAGATCTATATTGGATCTGAAGTTTATATAATAAAATAAAATAATTTAAATATTTATTTTAAAAAAAAATAGAAATCAAATACTCAATAAAATACTACCAATCCATTCACAGTTTTAAATCTTAAATTTTATGAAGCTAGATATGGCCAACTCTAGAAAAATAGATGATCTAATCCATACCAAACAATCCTAAAATAGCCACCTCCAATAAATGACCAACAGATCCATAACAAGACTACTGCTCTATCTAGCATTGCGATGAGCAGGATGGGGCCTGCCACAGGGGACGAATGGACAACCCTGCAAGAACCGGTTCCCTGCATAGCTTTCTCCATCATGCAGGCAGGCATGCCTTCCTTGTGGGGTTGGATCACCGCTTGTTTCTTCTTGGCTGCAATAATTTATGTTGCCTATTTTTTTTTAAAAAAAAAGTGGCAGCATTGTGATGGTGCCAATAGAATATAAGGGGGGAAAACAAAGAAACATCTCTCCATGCCCCCTTGCACAACAAAAGGAAGAGAACAATGCATGATATGAAAAGGATGTCTAATTGAAAAATGAGAGGTGTAGAAAGGTTCATTTGCTTGTTGAGCTCACCAAGTGACAATTTTTCTGCAGCGTTGCTTACTTAATTTTTTTTAGATAATGGCTTACTGAAAAATGGGGTACGATTGCCTTAGAAAAGGTCTTTAGGTTGTTAAACTTAATAAGTTGTCATTTTCTGCAGTTGCCATAATTTTGGGCCATGTGTCGTCAGCACTTAATCTGGCTGTAGTTTTCCTCCTTGGTCTTTTTTCATATAAAACTAGTCTATGAGAACATGTATGCAGAGTTGATGAATGGTTAATCTTACTGGCCCATGAACAATAGATAATTATATTAGTTTTAGAATAATAAGAAAAATCTAATGTATTACTAACAAAGGTAAGACCATACTTGTATTTTTTTTTTTTTTTTTTGCGAGGAACATCATTGTAATTTGATGAAACAAACATGAAAAGGAAAGTAATATGTAGCTATCTAGCAAAACTCCATGAGGCTAAAATATATCCAACATCATTGAAGATAACGTAGTTACATTTTTTGTTAGTAAACAAGCATTTATTCCGGCCATTGTAAACATTACTATTCTGTGAATGAAAACGTAGCTACATTTAACAATGTGATGTGCACTATGTCATGTCAACTCACATCAATGTGTAATACATTTTTCATAGAGCTGCTAAATATATAGTTAGCAAATAGAAAGTCAGCTCATATTTGTTAAACCAGCTAGAATTAATTTTGGAGTCGATCACGGTCAACACCTTCTTCGTTAAGCAATGAAACTTGTATAACAGAATAACTTGGCAGGTAGTATAAATAAACTCCGTTGGGAGTTTTGCCTATAGACACTACAGTAAAAACTTCAGTGCAAGTTTGGTGCACATATTCCATCTACTTCAACAAGTGTGATGCTCATGGGCTCGCTGGTTGGATCACCATTCCGTCAAGGCACATATGATGTGTTGGGGTCATCATTCGGTGGTGATGACCAGCTATGCGAAGGGCCTTCCATCTGTTGTGGTTGGCACAGATATTGTGCTAGTTGTATCAAATTGGTCATTTGTCTTAGTTTGATAGTGCGGTTAGTCGGGTGCGACTTTGTGAAGGAGTTATGGTTTGACCGAATGGCAATGAAAGATTTTAGCTATAGATGCTTGGAGCAGCTTTAGTTTTCTACGTTCTTCTCCTTTTATTTGCGGGTGACATTTTATTTTCAAGCGAGACCCTCCAAATTCGTGGTAAAAAAAGGCAGTGAAATATGCAACTAGCAAACTTTTAATTTTCTTAGAGTGTAGAATGGTTACGAGCTGAAAGTCTTGTTTCGATATTCAGTTTTGCTTATTGCATATTGAGTTTCAATTCTTCCTTCTTTGTTTTTTTTCTTTCATAGTGACTATGTGTATCCGCTTAGTGTAAAGACCGAAATATTATTTTATTTTAAAATAAAGATTCCCCCATTAAGAAAACACCCATTATAGGATGGCATACAAGGTTCGTTAAGGAAATTACGGGTACCATTATCCAGTTTTTTTCTCCTCTGCCTATGTCAAGAAAGATGTTCGTGTGTTTGAGATGCACCATTTAATTAGGGATAAGCACGGTTGAACTTGATTAACCTCTCTTCAAATGTTGCACCCCTCGCCCGTACGCTGAGCCGGACAAATGGACAATCAATCGAGGAGTATGCTACTATTTTAAAATAGATGGCGTTCTAGAAAAGTAAATTTCAGTTTGCAAATAAACGCCATTTTGATTTTTTTTTTCAGGCTATACTTTTCGCCAGATGACCTTATTAACTGTTTATCAGTACATAAACCAGAGTACTATAGTTCTTTATCATGCGTGAGAGTTAAAACAACAAGTAATTCAGGCCGAAGGAAATAGTATAATTACTGTCACTGTCAGGCAACTAGTAACAGAAAACAGCGGGACAAGAAACTGTCAGGCCAGGCCTCCGACACCACCAAAACCTGAGCAGAGAACAATCGCCATTCGCTACGCACCAACCCGTTCCGCTCCGCGCCGCGCCTCCGCCCCCGCTGCAGCAAGCTACAAGAAACTGAGAAAAACCGCGGGGGCAGCAGCAAGCCCCGTGTGTTGAACTCCCTTCCCAGCCATCATCTCCTCGTGCTCTCCACTGCACGCGCCCCTTGTCCTGTCCCCCCTCCCCACCTTGTTCTTCCCATCCCCCCATCCCAGCCCATCCAGTCCAGTCTCGGCACGAGGCACCGCCAGACAGCGCCGTCCCGGCCCCTGACAGGGACAGCTGGAACGCGCTGAGCCATCTGCCGTCTGCGATCTCTGATCCTGCACGCGGTGGGTTCTTCGGTTCTTCCTCCGCCGCCCTGTCCCTGAGCTGGTGTTTCTTGATGAGTTGGCGCCGGCAAGAAGGAGGAGGGGCTTCGATTTCCTCGGCGCCGGCTGCCTGAAGATCCTTTTTTTCCCTGGTGGCCGAGGTGAGGCGTGTGCTTCCGTTTCTTGATTTTGGTTACTCGTGCGGGGCCATTTCATCGCCAAGAGATCTGATCTTTATTTGATAGAAATTTAATGGTAATGCCTTCGTAGTTTCGTGATGAATGGTTGTCAAGACTTTGATTCTTTAATCCGGGCTCGTTGTCTCTTGGTTAGTTGCTGAAATGCTCCTTTTTTTTTTCTCCTCCCTCACTCCAATGTCAAAAGGGGATGTTTGTATTGATGCGCTCAGGTTCATATTCCCCTTGCTGTTCTTGCTTTTTCCTCACCTATACATAGCCAATCTGCGAGCACAATGCCGGTGCTGGTTGGTGTGCCATTCCTCCTTGGAGCAATGGGGCCGTCCTCCTGAAACGAACGGGAGAGACAGCGACCCGTCTCTGTTGCTGTTTCCACCATTACTGCGTATCTGCCGCCGTCTGACAACATCACCTTGCGCTCTGCAGTCTGCAGAAAAGTCGGAAACTTATAATTGCAGTAAAACTAGATGGGTAGCTAATAGCTAACTCAGCTAATGCTGCTGCTTACCATTTCTTGGACCATTTAGGGGAAGCATGGTGTCTTCAGTTCTATTCCCGTTTTTTGACCCAATTTGGGGCAGTTTGTTTCCTCAAGAAAGGTGGCATCTTGTAATATTTGTTCCATGCGGATGGATTGCCCAAGTTGCCTGAGTACTAGTATATTCGTGGATCAATTGAGGTTATCGTCTCTGTTCAGATTCTCTGTTTATCGAATCAATTTGGGTAGTTTCTTGCAGAAAGAGGCCAACTGTGCTGCCATTTGTGCCCCTTTTTTTTTGGCAATACCATTTGTGCCCATTGGCTTCTTGTAGGTGTGGCATAGCGATCTATTTACTCATTTATTGTCCCCTTACTGTGAATCCTTTGCTAGCTGCTCGCAGAAACGCCTGGTCTGTGACTCCATTTCGTCCCTGCTTATGTAGGATTCTGGTGTTTATTGTCAAGTGGACATGTGGCATATTTTCCCCTTTTCTTGAATGGTTTATTGTGGAGTGTCCAAGTGGCTTATTTCCCCAACCATATCAATTTAAGGCAATATACAACCTGCTAACGCCGCTCTCTATTCTGGTGCCCGCCTCAGTACACCTTGGCTTGAAGAATTCTGTGATTCTTTTGTAGGGTGCCGAATCAGCGATGCCCAGTATTTGGTGAGTCTCTGCAAGAAGTATTGCTAGAATTTTGTGTTTTGATAGGTAGAGGCACCATGGGGCTCTTAGGCATGATGGGTGACTCGTTCGGTTGTTCGGCTACTGGCGAGCGACTCGTCTCCGCCGCAAGGGATGGAGACATCCAGGAGGCTAGGGCTCTCTTGGAGCTCAACCCCCGCCTTTCACGGTACTCGACATTCGGTATCCGGAACTCACCGCTCCATTACTCGGCAGCAAAGGGCCACCATGAGGTGAACCATTGATTTCTCTGTACAATTGTTTCCTGATCTATGTACAATAATTCCAGTTGCATTTGTTGATTCATTTGATAGTATATATGAGTTGTTATTGTTTGACAAACAACTATTGCATCGCTTCATGATAGATCGTCTCCCTCCTAATCGAATCTGGCGTCAATATCAACCTTAGGAATTGTAGAGGGCAGGTAAACTATTTTCTTTCTCACCCTTTATATCAATGATGTTGATAATTGTTCTCCCGTCTTCCTTTTGAATATTTAATCAGCAGTGAAGGATACTTTCCATTCAGTACTTTATTAGGAAATAGATTTAACCAATTGATTACTCCATAAGTAGTTTATGTAACAATATTATTGAAACTACTTGGCACTTGCAGATTTTATAGTCCTGTGCATGTCTCATATCTGAGGTTGCCTGTTGTTTAGAGAATGGGAATTAGTATCTCATGGAGAGGAACAATAAGTTATATTGCCTCGTTTTTCTTGATTGAGTTCTACTGTATGATATATCAACATAGTCTGGATGTTGGTTATGAAGGGCTCTGTAGATAAAGATTGGTTGCAGGAAATCTTGCATGACAATGGCCCTGATAGAGATAGATTCTATGGATTATTCTTCAATGAGTATCACCTGATTATTTTCTTTTCTTCCCAGTTGTGTTGTAAGATTCTGTAGTTTTTGTGCTAAATCTGAACACTACCTGCGCAGACTGCTCTAATGCAAGCTTGTCTATATGGTCATTGGAAAGTTGTACAGATTCTAGTTCTTTTTAAAGCCAATGTAAGTGGACATTAACTAATTTATTCTTGGGTCAAGCTACTCTGAAATATATTTTGATGCAAGTGATTTGTATCTTAAATTTTTAGATTCACAGAAAAGATTGTTTTAGTGGCACAACAGCTATTCATTTTGCCGCCCTGAAAGGTCATACTCGGTGCATTCGGCTTCTTGTGGCTGATTACGTGCCTAGCTTGCCGGAGTTTTGGAATATTATGCGTGGAAAGTCCACGGATGAAACAAAAAAGGACGTCTTTGATGTGGTGTATGTTCAACTCTGACGTTCATCTATGTTGGCATCTTCCCGTCACTAATAAATTTGCATCATTTCTCGTTGTGCTCTCAGGACATTCATTTATGTGGACATCTTCTCGTTACTAATAAATTTGCATAATTTCTTCATGTGCTCTCCAGAGCTCTCCGGAGACTAATCAATGGAAAGTCAGATGGTGGCGTCACCCCGCTTCACTTGGCAGCCCTACATGGGCATGCTGAGAGTATGCAATTGCTGTTAGACCTTGGAGCTTCTGTCTCTGAGGTCACTGTCAATGATGGTTCAACTATTGATCTCATTGGTAAGAATCAAACAGAAAAGGCAAATATTTAACGTGACTAAAGTTGTTATGGAACTTGGCCATTGGTTCGACATGAAATTGTAGAGGACAAGTGGAATTTTTCTTTTTTTCCCTATTATGATCATTGATTAACTATACCTTCATGCAGGTTCAGGGAGCACACCCCTCCATTACGCGGCATGTGGTGGAAGTGCTGTATGTTGCCAAGTATGCTTGCTACCTTTTTCTTTTCATGAGAATTCAAGCAATTGGCCAACTCCAATTTACTGATTTCTGCTAAACAGCTTCTCATTGCAGCAGGAGCGAACATGGGAGCTGAAAACACTAACGGGTATGCACTGGCTGTTCGATCATAAATATTTGTTTCTAAACCAAACTAATCCAAGTTATCTCATAAAAAAGTTTACGTTATAATTGTTACAATAAGTTATTATTTTCTTTGTTCATCAGAAATGATGCTATCAAGAAATCAGATTTCTTTACTTATTCACTTGCATAATTTACACAGCTATTTTAGTATCTATGTTATTGATGCTAAATGCTATTAGTGTTGAATCTTGTCTTCCTTAGTAAGCCATCTTTCCTTTGTGTTTTACTCAAAATTATGAAACTAGTTGGTGGCATTTTGAGTTTATATTATCTCTGATGTATGCTGGCCTTCACTTATACCCTGCATCAAACTTTTAACTTTTGTTGTCCAATTAAGGAAGAGGGATGGGGCTGGGGCATGTTAATCCCTTATTTGAAAAAGAGTTTCCTGTTACTTGTTTGGATTGCTTACTGTGTACAATGCTATTTGCATGAAGGCTGACTCCATTGATGGTGGCTCGTTCATGGCACAAAAACAGTGTTGAAGGTATCCTAAGCAAACAGCCAGAAGGCCGAGTACGCATTCTTCCTTCACCTTACCTGTGTCTCCCACTGATGAGCATTGTCAAAATTGCTCGGTGAGTCCAAATACCAGACAAAATATGTAGATTTTCATATAGCATTGTGGAGTGTCAAATCGCATATCATAATAAAATGATACCTGTCTAAAATTGACCAAACATATGTACTCAAGTGTACTATCTCAAACCTTTACTTAATCCACTACAAGAGGTGAGTGTTGCCATGTTTTACAGTAGTATTTGCCTTTTGCCATTAGGAACTAAAACTAGTTCTCCTGCATCTGAGGCATTGCACTTAGTGTTACCTAGACACTCGTGTCCAAATTTATTTGCCGAATCGGACACCCGAATTTGAGTTGGATTCCGACACCCATGTCAGATTCCGAGTTGTATTTCGCGTGTCTAAATTTTCTTTGCCAAATCGGACACCCGAGTCCGAGTTGGATTCCGACACCCGTGTCCATATCCAGGTAACACTGATTGCACTACACTAGTGCAGATTGTTGAAGGATCGGAAACTCCTTTGCCGTGTGTGTCCATTTTCAATTCTCGAAGTTCACAGAAAACAGATAGAGTTATGTCATGTTTTTCCTCTTATGCACCATTACAAATTCAACCCTTTGTTGATCTTTTACAGGGAATGTGGATGGAGAAAAACTTCTGCCTCATCTACTTGTCATGATCCATGCGTCATATGTTTGGAGGTGGAATGTACGGTAGCTGCAGAAGGTACTGACAAAATAACTCTCATTATGAATTGTGCAACCCTTCAAATATCATTGATAAGTGTACGTTTTAATAGGTTGTGGCCATGAGTTCTGCACCAAATGTGCACTCTATTTGTGCTCCACCACTAGCAGCTCAACATCCATCCACGGTGTGCCTGGCTCCATATCTTGCCCTTTGTGCAGGCACACCATTGTCTCATTCATGAAACTCACCAGTACTTCCCCAATAAAGGAGCTTCCGTGGACTAGCACATCATTAGCTCTATGTGCGGCGGGTGCAAACACTGGTTCCAATTATACCAGCTCTATGCATCAACGGTCTGACATGCGTCGTTTGCGCTCCTCCTCAGTTCAGCTGGGATGTGCTTCTTTCAGATCCATCAGCTCTGGGAAATTGTCGTCAATAAAGTTGAATTGCATAGGAGCTGATGAGGCGATGCCTTGCCTCGTTAACTGTCTCAGGCCAGATGTGCAGCGATCATCTTCGTACAGGGAAAGAATTAGGAGATACTCAGAGTTCTGATAGCATCCCTCTG
This sequence comes from Phragmites australis, assembly GCF_958298935.1. NCBI lineage: Eukaryota > Viridiplantae > Streptophyta > Magnoliopsida > Poales > Poaceae > Phragmites > Phragmites australis. Next base: position 10,434,104 of record NC_084936.1, on the reverse strand, counting down.
TTGGTTTCGTGCCTCCCTTTCTGCGAGTTTTGGGTGTTTGGCAGTTCAAACTTGTTCAGTGTCTGTTTATGTTTCTCTTTGCTTCTTGTACCTGTAGCTTGCTCCGTTGCTTGTCATGTAACATGTATGCAATCCTCTTGGTGAAGATCTGTTTGTGTACATGTCTACTGTTCATTACTCATCTTTGAAGTACATACTCATCTCCGTTTAGCAAAAACTGGCAAGCTCATGGACCCCTATAAAAACATTTGGAAGCCTTTAAGGATACGTCACTTTATAGTTTTTTTAAGGAAAGTTTTATTAACTCATCGTTACATCAAGTTGATTACATAATAATGCAAATAGCTAAACAAAAACAAATACAAAACACCAAGAAAAGGTGGAACAGTTTTCCATGGTTATTATACTTAAGTCTAAGATGTGCAGTCTAATTGCAATTCAAACCCGATAAAAAGCTTCGTAGTGACTCCAAATGAGTGCATGCCGAAGACACTTGCTCGCATTATTCCCATCGTTGTAGCACAGATCACGTATAGAGTCAATATGTACATATAAAAAAAACTACAAAGGAGAAAATGTTTTCTTCTAGTTAAAGATAATTTCATTTCGGTATAGCCATATGGATCAACAAAAAGTGCCCGTCGTCACTAGTATTGTAGCTTTATAAGTTTTTACTAAGACCTAAAGTCAATGCCCAAACATATTCACTACACTTCACAGTTGGTAAATATTTGATGTCACCTGGATTATGAACCATGTGAAACGGGTGAAGCGGCAATCAAAGAAGAGGTGTTTAATTGTCTCCGGTTTGTGACAAGCAACACTTATGATCACTAAACCATTGTCTTTTACTTAAGTTATCATTTATTAGTAGCACTCCTTTTTTATGTACCAAAGGAAGATTTTTATCTTTAATGGTATTTTTAGTTTCCATATTTGACTGTTTTGGATTATATCGCCCCCTTGCACCAGCTCCCTATAAAGAGAGTTAATTGAAAACTTTTCAGATTAGTTTAAGTTCCATCTGAACTCATCTCGTCCTTGGGACAATGTGATGGTGCTAAAGCGTGGACATTTCATTCCATTCTACCAATTTTGGGCCGGTTAAGTCCCGCCTGAAGGATAAGTTCATGGGGAATGACTCCATAACTTTAGCAACTGAATCTAGTTTGTTGCTCACAATGTTATATAGGTTTGGATATTGGTCATTTAGGGGTAAATTTCCTAGCTAAATATCCTTCCAAAATATAATTTCCGAACCATTCTTTAAGATGAAGGATTCATAACGGAATGGGATGCTTTTGACTTCATTAGTCCCGCCCAGATGTGAGGGTCACCTAGTTTTCCATCAACTTGTGAAAGTGTTTTTGATCCTATATATTTATTGCGAATCAGTTTTTGCTAGATTCCATCTTCGTTCAGTAATTTGTATAGCCATTTACATAGGAGTGCGATATTTTGAATATCTAGGTCTTGAATCTCTATGCTGCCCATGTCTTTTGGTTTACATAGAACTTTCCATTTCGCCAAGCGGTACCTTTTATGAATGTCGCTTTGCCAGTAGAATCAGGATCTGAAATAGTCAAAGTCTTTTTAGTAACTTATGAGGAATTTTGACGAATGACATCATATATGCAGGAAGGCTGCTAAGAACCGAGTTAACAAGGACCAATCTGCCTCCCGCAGTTAAATATTTGGGCTTCCAGTTACTCAGCCTTTTTTCAATGCGTTCATCCACTCCTTTCCAATCTGAATTTCTCAATTTCCGATAATGAACCGGGATTCCAAGGTAGCACAAGGGTAAGTCACCCTTATCACAACTGAAGATGTCTACATATTGATCAGCTTTGTCTTGTGCCATACCAAAATAGACCATTTCACTTTTATGAAAGTTAATTTTTAGGTCTGAAAGTTACTCAAAAGCACAGAGCAAAAGTTTCATGTTCTTGGCCTTTTCCTCGTCATCATCCATGAACAAGATAGTGCTGTCCGCATATTGGAGTATTGGTATTTCATTGTCTACTGGATGTGGTACAACTCCATCGATTTGGCTGGTATTTTTAGCCCTCTCAATCATTACTGCTAACATATTGACAACAATGTTAAACAGAATTGAAGAGAGCGAATCTCCCTGATGTAGACCTTTTTTTGTTTGAAAGAACCTACCAATTTCATCATTAACTTTTATTGTTATGCTTCCTCTGGTAACAAAGCTTTCAACCCATGCACACCATTTTGGCGAGAAGCCTTTCATCCACAGGGTTTGTAGCAGGAATATCCATTTAACTTTGTCGTAGACCTTTTCAAAGTCAATTTTAAGTATTATCCCATTCACATTTTTTTCGATGGAACTCGTGTATTGTCTCATGAAGGATTACCACCTCTTCTAGTATGTTTATCCCCTACATAAAAGCCGTTTGTGTGGGTCTTAATATACGGTCAGCACCAATGTTTATGCGGTTCGTGACCACCTTAGTAAATATTTTAAAGTTGACATTTAGCAAACAAATCAATCTGTACTATTGAATGCGACAAACTTCTTTTGTTTTTGGTAGTAGCATAATTACTCCAAAGTTAAGGCTATATATCGAGAGATTCCCATAATGCAATTCATGGAATATTTTCGTCGGGTCATCCTTGATGATATCCCAGAATGTCTGGTATAACTCTACCGAAAAGTCATCTGGACCCGGAGCTTTATTAGCCTCCATTTAGAGTATCGTGTCATGAACTTTTTCAGTAAATGGGATTGTAAGGATGTTATTTTCAGCGTCTATCACCTGAGTAATATCATTTTTCCATGACTCTACCATGAATAAATGACTATCCACAGGTGGTCAAAATAACTCCTTGTAGTATTTAGTTATGCATGAGTTTAACTGAGGTTGACCCTCGATAATTCCTTCATCTTGATCAAGATTGTAGATACATTGTTTTCTATGTTTGCCATTAGTTATTATTTGGAAATAACGTGTATTGTTGTCTCCTTGGAGGACATTATTGACTTTGGTGTGCTGGTACCATTTAATACCTTCTTCACATAGAAGTTTAATCAACTTTTTGTTTGCTTCAATTTTTATGGTTATCTCATTTTGTGTTAGATAATGAATTTCTGCCTTCTTGTCTAGTTCATCAATTATCGCTAGGAGCTCTTTCTTATGTTGCTTGTATGTCCCACTGGTGTGCACTACCAACCTTTTAGGTACCGCCTTAGTGAGCTTAATTTATTTTTCCACCTTTGTGTTGAGTTACGTCCCCCTAACTATTGGTTCCATAACTCCTTGACCTGGTCTGCAAACCCATCATGAGCTAGCCAACCTAGCTCGAACTTGAAAGGTCTTTCACCTCTAGATAGGGTCAAGTCTCTAGTATCTAACAAGGTTGACATTGAAGTCCGCTCTAGGCCCTGAACAGATACCCATGGGTATTTTAATTCCCACTCTGTAGACGTTAGGATCCTATCAAGCTTCTCAAATGTGGGATTAACAAGGTTATTTGACCATGTATATCTTCTCCCTAACAGTTCAATCTCTTTTAGGTCCAAGTTGTCAATGACTGCGTTGAACAAGAAAGGCCACCGATTCGAGAACCTATCATTTTTTTTCTCCTAACTAAACCTTAAGATGTTGAAATCCCCACTGATCAATATCAGATATGGATTATCATGGCATTGGTTAACCAGTTCTTCAAGGAAGTTGGGTTTTTGTTCCGCTTGGGCAGGACCATATACTTCTATAAGCGTCCGTATGAACGCATCTGCTTTGTTTCGGAGATGGCATTTCACAAAAAAATCTCCATCCGAAATTTCAATGATTTCCAAAGTGGATGAGTTTATCCCAAGTAGATGCCACCCAATCTTCCTCGTGGAGGGTGGCAACCAAACTAGATCCAAGCCGCCAGATAAGCGACTCACTAGCCCAGCTTCTGCCTCTTTTTTCCTGCTTTCTAATTGGGTGATAAAGTCTAAAGAATGGTTGCTAGCACTTCCACTGATGAATCGGAATTTAGCCAACTCACTGAGACCTCTGCTATTCCAAAATATACCTTTCATTTTACACTTGTCGTTTTTTTGAATTTTTGGTTCTAACTACATGACTGGACGGACGACATTTTTTCTTGATGGAGTTTGATTTGGATTTAAGAGGTGTAGCTTTTAGGTCGCATATTAAGCTTCCTAACTCCACCTCATCCGTATCTACCTTCATGGTGTTTTCCACCAAACGAGATAAAAGAGGACCATCTCACACAGTCTCCATCTCATCTTCACTTGATTCCAGATTATCCACGACTGATTCAAATATATTGGATTGTCTTGAATTTTTAGGTTGGACCTTCACCCTATCAAGAACCATGCGGTTAAGTGTTTTAACAGAAAAATCAATCTGTTTATCATTGTTTCCCAGAGATATAACCATAGCGCTGATTTTAGAAGATGTAGTGCATTTGTGAAAAGTCTATATAAATAATTTTGACAATTTCAGAACGAATCTGGCAACATTTTAGTTTGTCCATTTAAGGATGAAGAGAATGAAGCTGATTTACTATCTACAATGTACATCATGATGAGTGATGACAATCGATGTTCTCAGATCTATAAAAAGACACTTAAATAGGGAGGCACGCACACTTAAATAGGGAGGCACACGTTACCTACAGCTAACAAATATAGCATATTACACCATGCATTTTAAGTACCAGCTGCCACTCAGACGCTGTGAAGTTTGGAGATCCAGGATAGATTTCTTGAACTTGTTTCGTCCTGGTTCAACCGTTCAAATTGATCACGCAGGGGCAAAAGAATTTTTTCCTAAAAACTATTAATGGGTTTGTTGGCTAGGTTGGTCGAGTTGCACCCAGCCCACAAAGGATCAATCCTTGATGCCTGCAAAATAGCCCTCAATAACATTTTCTCTACGCATTCCATTTGCTACATGTACAAAATTAAGAAAAATTAACATTCTTTGAAAACATAATGCACTGAACAGCTTGTTTTGCTTTTTTAGTTGTCTTCAGCGAGTGCGAGTTCAGACTAAAAATATCAAAATATACAATGTCTGCTGGTTATTCCAACGATACATGACAAAGCGTATAGGGAACTCCACTTGAGCGTCGATCTCTAGTTTGTGGGATATTGCTAAATTTATTTTCTGATCCTACCATTACTGTACTGTCATGCACGCATTCAAATGAAGGATTAGAGAATCATCATATTTTTTCGCCGTCTGAAATGCTAAAAAGCAATGGAATGGAATCGGTGTACATGCACACTATATATCATTTTGTGTGGACTGGTGGCATGCATGTTGATGTGCTTGGTTCCTTTCTTCTTCCTCTCAGTTGATGTTGATGAATGAAGAGGTGGAAACAGAACTCATGAAGAAACGTTAGAAGCACATGAATAGATCGAGGGCGAAAAGTGCATGATCCTGCTGGTTTACAGCCATCCCCCAACATAAATGGCGTAGCAGCCTGGGTCTAGACTCTAGAGACACCACATTGTCTTTCTCCTTTGCTGTATTGATTCGTTAAGTACCGCCATGCTGTTCATTTCTAAATTCTGCTGCGACGGTTACGCTAAGAAAGACCTATGTGATTGCGATGAGATATTGGAGTAAAACAAGCGAATATTGAGGCCTCGCGCTGCACAGCCGGTAGGAAATTGGGAGCATTTTCCTCGTATCTTATTAAACTACAAACTATTGGTGTAATCATACGTAAAAGCTTATATTCGGAAAGTACAGTTAATATCTCACATAATCTGAAATTCAAACTAAATCGTTTTAAAAAATAGCCCACTACACTAGTATGTCTACATTTTTTTTTCGATAATGGAAACTTTTATTGAACTCAGTTAAATACATCAAGATGATACAATCGAGCTGAGAACACTCTCGGCCTCTGCATAACTAAGATGCACACAGCCAAAAGAGGAAAAAAGAAAACATCATGAAAGTTTATCATAAAAGGAGACAAGAGTTGCTAAAGTGCGTCAATTCTCCGACTAGACCGCCACCCAAACTCCTGGGTAAAAAACTCCCTGACCACCTGCTCCAACTGTTGACACGTCTGTGCAACCATATCCCGAGAAGCTGGCCTCTGTAAGATGACCCAGGTACGGAGCCAGTGAGTACATTGGTAGATAACTTGCAAAGGAGAATTAATATTTCTCTTATCAAACACCATATCATTCCTGCATAACCATAACGACCATCAAGTAGCAGCCGCCCCCAGCAGGACTTGTGATTTCAAGTCTTTTCTAATACCCCATAGCCAAATACCGAACATGTGAGATACACTACAAGGTCGGGAAAGTCCTGAAGCCACTTGTATGATAGACCACACAGCACGGGCAAGCCGACATTCAAAAAACAGATGTTTGATTGTCTCCTCTTTGTGACAGAAGCAACACTTCGTACTGCCTTGCCAATTACGCTTAGCCAGATTATCCTTCGTCAGCACTACGCCTTGGCGTAAGTACCAAAGGAAGATCTTGACTTTAAGTGGGACCTTCAATTTCCAAAGGCGTTTGTTAACGTTGGGAACATCACAATATACTAAGGCAAAATAATGAGATTTCACCGAGAACAGCCCATTTTGGGTTAAGTTCCAACGGAATTCATCTTGCACTTGACTAAGCACAATATTAGCAATTCGCGGAAGTAATGCATTCCACGCTGCTAATTTTGGCCCTATAAGGTCCCTTCGAAAAGAAACATTCGGAGGGAAGGTTCGGAGGACTTCCGCTACAGTATCATGTTTGTTCCTTACTATGTTGTAAAGGCATGGATATTGTTCCCGCATAGTTGAATTTTCCAACCACTGGTCCTTCCAAAACCTGATCTGGGCACCATCATTGATTGCGAAACTTCCAAAGCGGAGAAAATCTCGCTTCACTTTCATAAGGCTGGCCCAAAAGTGTGAGTTCCCAGCTTTCCACTGGACTTGCGATAGAGGCTTTGAACCCAGATACTTGTTGCGTATCAGTAGTTGCCACATACCATCAGACGTGAGTAACTTATAAAGCCATTTATTGAGTAAGGCAATATTCTTTGTATTTAGATCATGGATTCCGAGACCCCCTTGGTCTCTCGGGCGGCACAAAATATTCCATTTAGCAAGGTGGTATTTTTTTCTTTTGATCGTCACTTTGCCAATAGAACCTTGAGTGGAGATAATCAAGTTTTTTAAGTACCCCCTTCGGTACCGCAAAAAAGGACATCATGTACATAGGCAGACTGCTAAGAACTGAATTAATCAGTATGTCTACATAATACAGCCGCCTTGTCATTTTCATAACTATTTATATACAACAGAAAAAAACTGTGAACGAGTACATATACTTAGAATTTACTACAACTTTGTTATTGATCATAGAATTTAGTTCTAGAATTTACTGTGGCTAATCCGAGTCACAAAGTAATCAACCAGTTTTTTCTGCTGTTCTATAAATAGCCCGACTTCCAAATTCCATATCTCCTTATCCATGTACATAAGTACTCTCTGGAAAGGTAGTGAAATTGTTTAAAACCCGTCTAAACAGTATTCAAATTAATCATCGACGGATCATTATTCATAATCCAACCTCGACGAATAACCCGAATACAATTCCGGCAGTCCCGGCACGCGTTTTGTGCCCAAAGATCGGAACACATGCCTCAAACATAGTGCATCACAACACAGCTTAATAAAGAGTAAGTAATAAATATTTATATTACAAAAGTTAAGCATGCAACTGATTTCAACAGTTTTACAACAAAAGCGAGCTAGGAGGAGACAAAACCCCTCAACTCCTAACCAACAAAAGATCTACGCAGCGGAAGAAAATAAATTATACAACAAAAGGATATGGAGCAACATGCCTTTAGGCTCCATATCAAGAACACCGAGTTCGGAGTAGAATGTGCTACTCCTGCCCGCCACCCTGATCGGCAGGCACAAAGTAGCCAAACACCGCCTCTTCCTCGCCAACCTGTGAACCTGCATCAACTTAAGGGCAGCACCCTGAGTACGAAGGTACTCGCAAGTCTTACACAATATAGAGCACATATACATAGCTCGACTCCAAGGATCATGCATTAGCTAGTAGCAAGGATTAAACATGCGGTTAAGTGAATTAAAGTGGTAAGCAACCTAGACATATGTGTGTGCAACTAACTTGACCAACATATATGAAACTACCCTGCATCACCAACTGAACATAAGTAATTGTAATCAACATGTGTATCAAAAGTATAACAAGTACCAAATCTGACCACTCCCACATAGCCACCATGTCCATATCACCACCACAAACCCGAACCACAAATCCACAACGAACCTCTACGACCGATACGGATGAAACAATAGCATGCTCATGACCGATAGCGCGGCAGTTCGAACTGTTTATACACCCTGCAGGGAATACTCTGGACCCACATGACACGAGGACCATACGGCTTGTGCCACCCGCTAAAGTGCACACAAGGGGGTACCCGTGACAACCTTTCCCAACTAGCCCCAACCGTGTGGGGCATGCATCGCTCGGTGCGGCGATACTAGAACTACTCCCAAACTAGTACTGCTTACAAGCCGGCCTGCTCACACCGTCGATGTTCACGCCCACAAAGCCACAACTGCGAAGGTATTCGGCTCGCCTTACCATTAGATCGGTATGTGGTGAGTAAGATAAGTACTAAAGCCAACGGTACCGACGGACGGCCTTAAACGATGCAAGCGGTCTATGGTGCTCAGGTTTCCTCTCCCGACCTGCCCCCTGGACTTTCCACCGAGGCAGACGACACCCCTAACACCACCCACATCTCGTCTCATACTCACCACTCACCAACCATCTCGCCATCAGCATGTATTTGTAATCAATAGTAATCCCTATACTCGCGAACAACGGAAAACACCGTCATTCGACTTCTACCGAAAGACCTAAGCATTGCTAAGCATGTATATCGTACTCGTACCTAGATGTAACACCATCTCTAGGCTACAAGGAAATTACTTAAATAATTGACCAAGGTAGAAAGATGCAATTGGCATAGGTTCTACCTAAGGGTACCCGACACATGCATACATACATAAGCATATTCATCAATTGAGACTTCCAAATTTGACATGGGTGAAATATGTTAGTTGCTTGCCTTGATACACTGGCTCACAAAGGTGGGATGCCTCCAGATTGCCCTCGCTCACCAGGATCGTCGGTTTGGCGATCTCTAAAAAGGATCAACGCGTGCAATGTAATGAGTATGAATGAAGTGTAAATATATGCCACAATATGTATATAATATATGAAATCATTTTTCCTAGATAGAACAAGCCATAAGGAAACTAGCAAAATTGGATTCATCAATTTTGGACTTATGATGAGTTAACGGTGAATTAATGAAGCTTTAACCTAATTAATTAATCTCAGAAATTTAATTCATTATTTCATAGCTGAAGATATTTTTAATAGGTACAGTAGGTTATTATGAAACTAACAAAATTTGTTTCATAATTTTTGAAGCTACAGATAATTTATTATGAATTTTACAAGTTTTAGCAAGCAGTAAATGTGTTGTCTGGGTATACAGCGGTCAGACCGAGGTATACTGGCGGTCAGACCGCCAAGAGTCACGGTCAGACCGCCCCCATACAGAGAGTTTTGGCCTCTGGCGGTCTGACCGACCTTGGGGTGGCGGTCAGACTGTTGGGAGTCGCCGGAGGCACTTTGGGAGCTCACCGGCGATGATTCCGGCGACATTTGGAGTGGGGACTTGGACCTAGAGTATCACATTGACTTCCTCTACCGCATAGGACAACATGCATACGCCGAAATCTTAAAAAACTCGGCTATTGCTTCTAATTCATCAAGAACTCATGAACTTCAATCCTGTAGCTCAAAATTCGAAGTCCAACCATCCAAAAGGTGGATTATAGGGGACTCACCCAAAGTCCTTTTACCAAGGTTGTGGACCATCGATTGAAGGAGGAAACGGAGGGAAAAGCTCGGGAGACGAAGAAATCCAGTGTTCTTCATATTTCAACTCTAACACCAAAAGACACCAAATCCGGCTCAAATCCTCCGGGAAAACGAAAATATATTGGGGGAATGGATAGCTCATGAGCTTGTGATCGCAATGATACCACATACTCACCTCAAATCCCTCTCTTGAGCTCGAATTTTGGAAGAAAAGAGAGAGGAAGTGAGAGGGAGAGTGAGAGGGGAGGGGAGCATAGGTGGGACATGGGGGAGAGTGAGGAGGGAGCAGGTGGGCTGCTGCCCACTTGAGAAAGAGGGTGGGTGAGGAGTGGGTCCACATGTGGGGCCCACAGGTAAGTGAAAAGGGTTCATTTTTGCTGCAAAATTAATCCTTTTCTCTCCCGAATTTCTTTCTCTCATCCAAATGATCTCCAACGAATTCCATTAGTAATCTGAATTATAATTACGCAAATTTAAACATAATGCTTAAAAGCATGATTATGCTTAATTGCGTGATTAAGAATTTGGGACGTGACATGGAGCGTCCTTGGGCAACGCTCGGCATTGCCGTCAACGCCAATGTGCACGCGCTATTCACGAAGGCCATGGTCTCAGTGGTTGGGGACGGTAGATCGACCTTGTTCTGGTCCGACCGATGGCTGTTGGGGTATTCGGTTATGGACCTCGCTCCAGCTTTGCTTCTGTTTGTCTCCAAGAAAGCTATTGCTAGGTGCTCTGTATTTAAGGCTTATAGGACCGTGCTTGAGTCCGGAACATTGACGGTGGTCTGTCTGTCCCCGTGTTGGTGGATTACCTCCAGCTATGGGACGCATTGAATGCCGTTGTGTTGACCACTGATAGGCCTGACCAACACATGTGGACGTCGACGGCCTCCAAGGTGTTCTCCACTCGTTCGGCATACAGGAGGTTCTTCACAAGTGCAATCGGATTTGAGCTGTCCAGGCAGACTTGGAGGTCGTGGGCATCCCTACGAGCAAAATGCTTCATCTAGTTGGCGACGCTAGATAGGTGCTGGACGGCTAACCGACTCGCGCGTCAGGGGCTTCAGCATCCGGAGAACTGCCCCTTATGTGATCAAGCAAGTGAAAACATCCAGCACCACCTGCTGGATTGCGTTTTTGCTAAGGAGATTTGTTTCAAGGCTCTTCAAAGGGTCCGTTTAGAGGCTTTGGCACCGGGTGCCATGGACAGCGATTTCCAGTCTTGGTGGTGCAGAGCGCAGCATGGAGTGGCCAAGGAGGTTCGCAAGGGCCTAAACTCTTTGATTATCCTTGTGGCGTGGTAAATCTGGAAACATAACAATCGATGTGTCTTTGAGGGGGAGCGACCGTGCGTTGCTGGCTGTTAAGCGCCATCTTTGAAGAAGCCTGGTTGTGGTGTTTGGGGGTGCTAGAGGGTTGCGTCGTCTGTTAGATTGAGCATGTAGAATTGGGTCGTTCTTTGACGTCTGTGGCGTGATGTAACTCAAACTTTAACCCAGCCGTTGGCACGGTTTTGTATTTTCAACTTCACTTCTCTTAATATAATGACACGTAGCTCTCCTGCACGTTCGAGAAAAAAAAACATCACTTATCACACTTATTTGCAAACTACTCCTTTCAGGCTTTGTATGGCTATCCACCCCCTCAAATTGGAGTGCTATCGATACCTTGTAATCTGTCTGATGAAGCTAAGGTAACTGTGACTCAGAAGGAGAATATGTTGACCAAGCTCAAACAAAATCTGATTCAAGCTTAGCAAAGGATGAAAAAGTATGCTGATCAGAGGTCTACAAGAACATTTGATCTAGTGTACCTAAAAATACAACCATATCGACAAAATGCCTTCAGTTTGAGAGGTTATCTAAAACTGAAATCAAAATATTATGGACAATTGAGAATTCTGGAGAAAATTGGCAATAGGGCTTATAAACTTCTGTTACCTGAGGAGGCTGGCATACATCCTGTCTTCCATGTAAGACAGCTAAAGAAACATTGTGGAAAGAGGGTTGTATCTTTACCAGGTTTACCTCTTGTCAGTTCTGAAGGCAAAATTAGAACTGAACCTGAAGCCGTTCTGGTGGTCGCACGATGGCTAATCAAGTGGGTAAATTTATCAAAGGAAGATGCAACTTGGGAGGACATTTCATTCATTCACAAGACATTCAAGAATTTTAAACCTTGAGGACAAGGTTTAACTCATGGGGGAGTATTGTCAGAACACTGAAGTTCAGACAAGTTTCAGACTTTCAGATATTCAGTTAGCTCTGAAGAAGGCTGAAGCAGACGCGGGAAGGAAGATGGTCGTGAGAATAATGCTTGTCCGACTTCGTTTGGGCGCCAAAATAAGGCTACGGGAGGTGTCGATGGTTGATCGGATGGTTCCTATCAAAACTTACTCCCTCCTGTCCACGTCCCTGCTGTGCAAACTGCAGCAGACGACGCCATCAGGCACTGATCTGCAAGGAAGATAAGGTTGCACGGTGCCGCCTCTTCTCTTTCCTCGATGGCCAAACGTAGAAGGCGCTATGATCGCATCTGGGACTAGGACGTGGACAGCGTGGGTGGTTTAGGGTTTTGAGTCCTTCCTTTTCTCTTCTCTAAAACGGACTCTGATTAGATTCTAATTGCCCCCACACTAAGCCCGATAGGCCCAAGTAACACTAATTTAATTACTTTTTAATTTGGGATGTTACAAGGAAGACCATATCATGCATATGCGCTAAGAACTTCCCATGAAGGCAGTCAGGCTGGTTGAGCCTCACATTGGAGCTAGTTAAAAACGAGATGTGTCAGCTGAAAATTGCCTGAAAGTTGAAAATTTGGCAAATTCATTACAAGTTATGCGTGGAAGTTTTCAAAAGTTTTCAAAATAAAATCTATGACAACCGTGCAAATTTTGAAATACTAACTCAATCCAGTTTATGAGATTAAAAAAAAGACAAATTGTAGGTGCAATTTCTGTGAACAGTAAAATTTTGTCTCTATATCTCGCAAACGAGGTTGAACTAGCATTTGAATTTTTGCATGGTTCTAGATCATACCGTCACTTATATCCGAGATATTTTGAGAAATTATGACAACTCCCGTGCTCTATTTATAATCAATGTGCAAAAAATTCAACTTTTTTGGCTGTTTTCAGCCGATACGCTCTCTGTTCAAAACAGAAGTTAAGAACATTATATGGTTAAATGACTTAGTAGTTTGGCACCTGAGTAACTTTCTCAAATATGCCCAGATTTCTCAAACTATACTATGGTTGAGCCTCAGATTGGGGTTGGTTGGAATCAGAAGTTAAGAATATCAGATGGTTGAATGACACCTCATTAACTTTCTAAACTGCGCCCACAGCATGTGTAAAAATACGATATGTATGGTTTTTCTGTTCCGTAAATTAATATATATCATCTGTTTAAAAATTAAATGCTCACTCACTCTCTAAAGATCCCAATTAATGGGTCATTTCTCACTTCTTCTTACCACTTTTTGGAACATTGGAACATCGGCAAATTTAGATCAAAGTTTAAAGAATTTTTTTATAATACTCTGGTTTTCAAAAATAATTGCGCCACTCTGGTTTTCAAAAAAATATACAACACTCAAATTATCTCGTGCAACTACTTTGTTCCTGCCAAGAGACGTGCAGTACAGCTGTCAAAGGTACGTGTAGTGGTACTATTTTTTTTCCAATAGCATCAAATTAGTTTAGAAACTCAGACAGAAGAAAACCAGGATTATGTCATGGTCTATCCACGGGTGCAAGTACATGGCACACGATTATTTTTTCTTTGTCACCCACAATTAGAAAATGAAGAAGAAAACACTAGTCAAAAGGCCTGTAAATAATGTACATATATAGTGCTCTTCATTGGACAAAATTCAGTTTATTGCACAGAGATGCTAAATCTCTCCAAGTTTACTTGATCAGCCAACAAGACCACTACAAAGCTTATCTTACTCCTCCTGAGATCCCTGAATAATGTGGTCAACTCACCTTATCCAAAGAATGATTAAACAAGGGGCAGCACAACATTACTAAATTTCATAATTCAAGAGACTTGTTAAGGTATAATGCCCTTGTTTGTCAGTTGTTTAGGTGAGTCTACTCCATGGTGTCAGGTCACAGAGCCTGCTTCTGCTTGGAGGCAACTGCCAGAGTTGTGATGCTCCATGCCTTGCTACTAACTTTAAGGTTCTTTTGAGCTTGGCACAGGGGCAACTTGGCCACGCAAATCTTTTTGAACATGGATTTTTAATTGGATGTATCATCATTAATTGCCCCTTTCTGTCTAAGCCTTTGCTCTTTTGTTTAGGGCATTGTTTGCTTACTGATGCTACTTCTTTTAGGACAGCATCTTGGAGATATATCTCACTTATCCTCTGCAAGAGCAACTAACACCACTGAGATAGAAGTGAACATCTATCTAGTCAAGTGTATACTACACATTTATTATCATCTTAATCTTGGATGATTCTGGTTATGTGAGCAAGATACATTCTACTGTACTATAAAATCATGGCCATTGAGGGAGGCTGCAACAACTTCTCATCCTCCAAGTCAAAAGTGTACTCGTTCAGGTGTAATTTCCCAGACCTGCTTCGCTCTGACCAAGGAAGGAACATTCAGACAAGACGGTATCCAGAACAAGTGTACGTGCTTCATATTAAAAGGCAGCAAGTGCTGGTAGCTCAAACATAGAGTACGCATACGGTACGTGTACACTGTCCTTACGCATACGGAAGGGAAAATGAAGAATCAGGAGACCACAACATGTGACTCGTCTCTATTCTCTTGCAGCTGACAATTTCAGATATAATTGGATGGTAGTGAAACTTGACTGACACCATACACAAATGATTTCATGATAGTTAGGTACGTATTGAAAAAGAATGTTTTCTTCAACAATCCAATACCATGCAAAACTTAAGGACGAGCCTTTGAAATAAAATTATATTGTTCTGCACATAATTCAGGGGGAAAAGGGTATTTGTTTCCTGAGTAACACTCATGGTTTCGTTCTACGATGAACAGATGAGATGATATTGTTCTGCAAGCTGCTTCTACCCCAGTGTTCAATCTGTTCTCTTGCCATAATGTTCAGCTTCTGTTCTCATCGAACTGAATTTGATATTATATCCAAGTTGTGGTTCATCACAATATACTAAGAATCAATCTAAAACCAACCACCCCAAAACGCAATGGCCCTTTCTTTTCAAACAAAAAGTGCTTGCAGAAACCATAGAGGTCAATGATCTAGTAATATGAAACACAAAGATGCATGCTGCATAAACAACCTAGTTGATCCTCATGTCCAATTGTTGTTTAACACCTTCCTTGACATGCAAAGAGAAGCACATTCACATAAAAAAAAATTAGGGCCCGTTAACGAGGGAATTTCACAAAAATTTCTGCAGGAATGTTTCTCCTTAGAATTTTTTGTGAAATTCCTGCATTTGTAACGGGGCTAAAGCAATTCCAATATCATATTCATCCATGATTGTAACACAGATGTTTTTTTTTCTTTTTTGCAGGAGCGACGCAGAATAATTGACATGGCAAAAACATATATACTAATATACTATGAGCTTACAAACGGCACTGGGATGAATAGGTCTTCAGGGTCAAAATGCATGACGCCATGGAGGGAGAGGATACTTCTGCATTGTCAGTTGCAACTGCCCATGTACTTTTGGCAGGTCAGCCTAGGAGGTGGAGGGGTCCCCAAGCTTCGGTTTGGTATTGCATCTGCGTTCCAGCATGGGACCAGCCTAAGTTAGAGTTCTTGACATGGGAGCAGAGTACAACAATAACTGAATGGAAATGGAGAACGTGGACCGGTCATCCTTGTTACCTCTGGCTCTGGAGGTAGTACGCGGCACGTAGAGTACAGTTTCTGTCAAAGTTCTGGTACTTGAATTATTGGTGATGTTATTCTCTTACCAATTTGAGAGGAATTTTGATGACACTGTATTAAGACTAAATTTGCCAAGAAGACATTGAGAGGACTTAGGCCCTATTTGGTTCGATTTTTATGTGCTTCTGTTTCGTAGGAGTTAGAAGTCGAACCAAACAGCTCAGTTATGAGCTGATTTTTGAGGAAATAAATTAAAAGCTGAGAAGCTGGTTTAGATGAGCTTTTCTGATTTTTGATATGCTGAGAAGCTAAAAATTTATTTAAAAAACTAATAGTAAAAAGCTATCAATCAGAAACCAGAAAAGCTAAAAACCAAAAGCCTCAGCCTAACCAAACATATGCTTAATTTGCATGTACAGTATAGTTCAAACTATGTACCCCACAGATTATTCAGGTTCAGAACTGGGAAGACTTTAAGCATGATGAGGTCCTTATGATGGTTACTGGGAATGTTTCGATTATTGGCCAAAATTGGGGTTAGTCGAGTTATAATTGTAGCTCTTTCCCAGTTGTTCACCACATTTTTTTCCCTTTTATAATATTTTGAAGTGTTGAAAGAAAATCATGTTTTCCTTGACAATGAAAACAAGTCATGTTTGATTTTACAGGATTTATTTTAGTTGTGGAGGGGCATTTGGAGTTCAAAAAATCTGCTATCCTAAAAGAAAACTATCTGGCATTAAGTGAAAACTAGCTGACTTCTTTCAAAATTTTAAAAAAAAAATTCATGGATTTGAGTTTGATCATGTCTAAAAAGTAAAAACTAATAATGCACATGTTCCTTTGAAAATGGCGATAGAGGTATCACTCATGCCATGAACCAAACCTTTTAGGCTATGTTTAGAAGTAAGGGGAGAAAATTTTATGGAAGGAGATCTCTAAGGGGATTTTAAGGGTAATTCGTTTTTATGGAGGAAATTTCCGCCCAGGTTTGTATTCCCCTGCTGCTGTTTGAGAAACAAGGGGATAAAAATCCTAGGGACAAAAATGGTCTCAAAAAAACAGAAAAAAATAGAGAATTTTTTTTTAAAAAAAAACGTAGTATCTTCGTTCCACCGTGTAACACACCGTAAACATCACGAAATAGAAGAGCAGCAACATGAATTTATCTTCATTCCACCATGGTACAGATCTTTTTGACAACTAGCAACCTATACCACAAAGTTCTCGTGTACCTGAGGGTTTACAAATCACAATATGGCAACCTATACTACATTTCTTGTTTACAAATCACAATATGGCAACAGATGAAATGAAAGAACTCGTGTATGACCAAGCCTCTCACAGTGCTAACGGTCAATTAAGCACGGTCTCACTGAGCTGACCTGGGTTCAAGGCTTGCATCCTTTTAATGAAATCCTAGGGGAATGTTCTCTCACTTGGTGCTCTTTTTTTTTTTTTTTGAAAGAACTCATGTACCTGAGGGTTGTCGATGCGGTCAAGCTCACAACCATCAACAAGGAGAGATCTAGAAATGTACTGCCAGCCCAACGTGTCGCTCTCAAGATCAGTGTCCAGTAATGTGTCCCAAAAGTACTTCATCCCCCAGCACCATGGCAGCTGGAGCACCTTGACAAAGAAGCTCGAGAAGACGATTAAAGTTAAAGCCTAAAACTCATATAAACTGAAACACAATGTGCTTCTCTATCGATGTATACTGTGCATAGTATATAAGGCTTGTACATTCGATGTATATTGTGCTTAGCAATTACCATCTATCAAACATTAACTTGCAAAGGTAAAAAGTGAAGTTTTGAACCCAAGTATGAAATCGAAAGAAAAATTAACAAAAAATAAAACCAAAATAAATCAGGAGATACTCATGTGCCCACATTGAAATTACTATTCCAATCAATTGCACCCATATATACTTGCAACAAAAGGGAGGAGCCCAAGAACAGAAATCAAATTTGGCGAAGGGAAGGCCAAATCAGGCATGCCTGCTAGTCCATGCCTGTGAGTCAGGATGATTTACTCGTCGAGGGATTGGGTGCCACGTTTTTCCTTGCTAATCTGCCTCTAAATTGCCCACGAACCGCATTGGAACACATCGAGATCTAGGAGGATGTGAAACCTTAGTGAGGGGAAGTAGATAGGAACTCTAGGGAGGAGAAGCGGAGAAAGACGAAGAAACTCTCACCTTGCTGGAGGGGAAGAAAGCAGTGAAGGTCCCACCATCAGGGTCGCGAGGAGGTGTGTTGTGGTCAAGAGATTGCGGCGTCGCAATCGCTTCTCGTGGGGGACGGACGATGAAATGGGATGAGCAAAACAGGGAAAACTTCTTTACCTACCTTGGTGGGGGAAAACTCCCCCATGGAAACGGAGTGGATCAGGTTGGATATCCCCGTCACGTGGACTTCCAAACGCACATTTTGATCGCCTCGTGGATTGTTCCCCACGGGCTTCCTTCCCCGGGAACAGGTTGGTATCCCAACGGGGTTTTCAGCTCCCAAACGAGCCCTTATAGATAATTTTGTTCTTGCATAAGCATCAGCATCAATGTTTCATTAAAATTACTTTCAAAATAACTATTTCGACAGGTACAAAATGTACGGTTCAAGCTGGAAGGACATTAAACTAGCAATAAAACAGGTCATTTTACCTCTTGCTTCAACCCTTGTTGAATCCAAGGATCAATCCATGTCGATTACCAATCATGCTTACCCCATGACAGTGATTCTAGTGGATGGATGAAGACAAGAACGAAAAATTGGGATTGCATTGCAGTCTTATCCGTTGACATGTTTCATTGATTTAGTAAAGGCGCCATTCTAGTTAGACCCTAATCCTGAGTAAATTTAACTATGTTCACAGCATTTGGCTCAGTTTCAACGTACAGGTGGTGTACTAGCTTCGTCCTCTACATGACTCACCACTACCCTATTTGATCTCTATGCAATGGTCATCAAGCTATGAAAATTGTAGAGTACTAACTGCTCATCGTTCCTTGTGCTATATGCTTATCTATCCTAAATCCTAGTGTAGTTCTAAATCTAGTACAATTCGAAACCTATCGAACAGAGTTCAAAGTTCAGTAGTAACCGGCCGGTTACCGACAACCCTAGTAGATTTTTTGCCATTTTGACAGAAGAAAAAACTCAATATAGTCATGTGATACTTCTTAAAAAGCGTAACTCTGAAAGGCAGTACTTGTTCAAATTACCTAAATCTTGCACAATCTTCTGAAGAAATAATCGCATTGAGACTATATTTAAGGATATATTTAGCTAAATTTGTTAAGGGTGTATTTGTTTGCTTGAATGCTTAGCCTGGTCTATAGCCAGTCTAAGTGTATGCAGTAGCAATTTATTTGGTTGAATATATTTCTTCAGTCTGAATGAGAAGAGATGTTGTTTGGTTACTCGTACGAAGATATGTTGCATGAGATAAAAATATACAAACAAACACTATTATGATATTTATTTTATATCATTGTACTATTATAGTTCTTAATTTATCTTATTAAGTCTTAATATTCTTTAAAATACATTAATATGCACTAATAACATCGTTAGTTGGGCACCAGGCTATATCCAGCGAGCCTTACTCTGCCGAAACATCCAAATTCCATGTATCTATAGAGCCAGACTGATTGTATGCATTTTCATCGTGAGAGCTAGGCTCAGCGTGACATGCAGACAACCAACCACTTGTTATGTGTATCCTATAGACCAGGCTAAGTCATATAGAGGCAACCAAACATACGCTAAGGCAAAAGATGTTCCACTTGATGTTTCAGATAAGTGGATGCATGACACAGAAAGTTCAGCAAAACACAGAATATACCATGCACCTTTCTGCATGCATAGCATAGGTGGCCGGAGAAACAAAAGCCAAAGTTTTTTCCCTCCAAAGTACACGGGAACAAAAGCTCGTGTCATCAGTCATCAGCCTCAACATGAAGGTCAAACCATATCCCTACGTTTCTAAAGCCCTCTCGCCTGGTCCTATAAATCCCGATCAAATGGGCACATACCACGCCATGACCGAACCACCTCACACACACACAGAGAGAGAAGAGAACAGAGAGAGAAGATGGGGAGAGCACCCTGCTGCGACAAGGCAACGGTGAAGAAGGGGCCATGGTCACCGGAGGAGGATGCAATGCTCAAGAACTACATTGAGGAGCATGGCACTGGGGGCAACTGGATCGCCCTGCCGCAAAAGATAGGTAATGAACTAATTAACTCTTGCTCCTCCAAGCATGCATTTTCAGACATGCCAGATGTGACCTGTGCACATTCATTACTATGTTTCTTTCTTCCTTTTTTCAGCTTGTTTTATTGTCTTTGTGTGATGATCCATGAAACTGCAGGGATGAAGAGATGTGGCAAGAGCTGCAGGCTGAGGTGGTTGAACTACCTGCGGCCAAACATAAAGCATGGGGACTTCACCTCAGAGGAGGACGGCATCATCTGCAGCCTCTACATTAGCATAGGGAGCAGGTGCAGACCTAGCTAACGACTCCCTTTGTTTACACCTAGGCTGAACTCCATGCTAAGTTGCTAACCATGCGTGTGCTTAACATGGTCAGGTGGTCCATCATCGCCGCACAGCTGCCGGGGAGGACTGACAATGATGTCAAGAACTACTGGAACACAAAGCTGAAGAAGAGGCTCCTCGGGCGGCGCAAGAACCGGGACGCGCACCACCGCCACAGCACCGGCGCCGCAAGCGAGATGCCCGCCGAGAACATGAACGACGGTGAGCGGGCGCTGAGCGCGTCGGCGATGGAGAGGATCCAGCTCTGTATGCAGCTGCAGAACCCCCTTGGCACCACCCGCAACCCCTTGATGTGGCCTAGCTGCAGGACCACTCAAAGCAACAATAGCAATGTCACAGTAACTGAACAAGGGCAGTCCAGCTCCCTGAATGCGCAGCTGGAGGGCGCTGCCATGGACAGGCTTACTTCGCCGTCGAGCGCAGAGAACTCGGATGTCATCAACATCGAGGCCGAGCTCCAAGAACTGCTCTACGGTGAGGGGGGTCAAGGGAAAGCCGGCGCGATTGACGGCGGTGCGCAGCAGGGGGATGTGGACTGGTGGAGCTATGATCAGGACAAGTCTGTGAATTGCTGGGACTCCACTCCTGAAACAAACTCGGGGTTCCAGGACTACACATCTGTTTATGACATTTAATTTGAAGTTCCAAGAACCTGTTAAAAGTAAGTTAGAGAGGTGAGTAATAGGGATTTTTCTAGACTTGGTTCTGGATTTGTGACATCTACACAAACTGGATGGAACGACTTGTAAGAAATCTGTAGTAAGCAGTAAGGGATAAATAAAGGTATGTAAAAAAGGCCAGGTTCCAAGAAATGCTATAATAGGGACTTATTCTGTTGATAGGAAAAGTGATGCTGGCAAAGTTGTTTAGGTTGCTTTTATTGAAGAAAACAAGAACTGGTGCCTACTGTCATCACATAGTCGACTTCATTTTCATGTCTTCTGGAACAACAATTTTTTGGTGTTAGAACCATGAAACTCTGACATCATTCAGGACTGGAAATGACACTTTATGAGCCAAACACGGTCTCCAATACTCATCTTTTACCACTACTTTTTTACATCAGTACTTTAATAAAATAATAATAAAACAAATACCATGAAAATAGTTTTGATGAAAAACTTAATACTACAATTTCTACACATTTATTTATATCGGTGATCAAAGTTTGATTACATCCATGTAGGAATAGAGGGAGTACATTGAAAAATGGCAACCCAGGCCTGAAGTACGTTGAAAAAATGGCAACACTGTCCTGAGGGGTACTCGGCTTGAATGCGTGGATTGTGCGTGTCGGCCGGTTGTACTTGCGTCACTGTGTCCGCATGCTGACCAGGAATCTTCTATAGCCAGACATGAGATGGGTATGATTTCTCAAAACAAAAAGAATGGACATGATATGGTTATGTGCTCAAACACCTTTTACCGATGAGTCAAATACAGTGAAGTGTCAACCTGCATACCACGTGTCAGTTTTATTTTTATGGCTTCACAACAATGTATTTAGATACAAGGCTATTAGTTTGTAAAATGAGTCCGTCTATAATCTACTTCAACATTTCTAACCCATCTAACATCTGATTTTTGGGCCATCCATTGATCTAATCCAATGGCACAACTCCACCCAACACACCGCTAGCTAGGCATCGTCGCTACCAGACGTGTCCTTGCCCACAGCTTGTCAACGTCTCTTTAGACGCCAATGAGCCACCTTGACCAGCCTGAGCCCTTATCCCCCATCAGGGATGAAAATATATAGAAACAGTTGGGAAAAAAAACACTTAGCCATTTTCACTTTCATTTTTTCTCAAGAGTTAGATTGCTATGTGTACACCCGCACACAATGGCACCGCGAAACGAGGTGCCTCATGAAGACGGTCCTCGTGTGTTGCGTGTGCCTTCATTTGGCACCACTTTCACATTTCTCAATTGAACAAAAATAAAAATAGGAAAGGCGAAAACGAACATAGAATTGTCGATTATACGAAAACGAATCAATATGAATGGAAATATGTCGGTACGCAATCTTATCGTGCTAGTGCCAACAAGGAGTAGACAACACGAAGTACAACCTCGCAGTCACGCATCACTCGTCACGCAAGCGCAGCCCCTCTCCTGGGCCAAGCGCACTGGGTTTCAGTCCCAGGCCTCTAACAAATCCTTGCCCTCCGTTTCGGCCCCAAGATCCGGTCAGGTCCCACTCCCTCACCCCACTGAGGTCCCTGCCAGAGCTGAGTTGCAAGATGTTGTGGGCTAGGGTTGGCAAAGATGTTGTGAGTTGGGCCTGTATGAAATGCAAAACGGGCTAAAAACGAGATTCTCCTAGCTAAAAAGGGGATTTCAAGAAAACAGACAGGATGAGGTCTCAATTGTTTTTTGCCCCTTTTCCAAACGTCTCCGTCCCATTCACGTATAAGAATTGGAAAAACGAAAATAATCAGGAAAAAACGAAAAACGCCTGCGGGACAGAATATTCCCATACCACTTTCATCCCGTCCCCGTCGCCTCATTCTTCGACTCTAGTGACCTTCTCCACCGCACCATAGCCCCTCCCACCATCATTTCTCATCTCCAACGGCCTCCTGCTGCCACCTACTCCCTCGCTAACCTCTCTCTTTCTTCACATCCCTACCCACCGCCTAGAGCTCCAGTAGCGATCTTCCCTCTAAGCCAGCCTCCACCACCGAAACCCTAAAGCTCACCAGAGATGGAGAAGATGGGATGAAGAGAAGGAAGAAGAAAATTCGGATGCTGAGGAGGTAAGAAACACTCGGTTTGATTTTAGCATCCCCCCTGTAGAAAAGCTGTAGCTGCAGAAACAGGATTTATATTGCCAATCAAACCATGGTTCAGTCAGGAAGCAAGGGACGCTTGCTAAACCAATCAATACTCTGGCAAGTTAACACGCCTTGCTATTGCTTGCCTCGGGTTCCAGCTTTCATTCCCGTCTCTCCGGCACAGCCACGGCACACGCCTGATGTAGCCTGAAGTGCGAATATGTTGCAAAGGTAGCTCATCAATGATCCTATCCTACCAAAAAGCCATTATTATGCTGTTACAATTTGCTACAATTAACACTTCAGAAGCAAGGGACGCTTGCTAAAAATGTAGCAGAACATCATCACAATTCACAACTGAATCGTGCAAGTGATTTTGCGTTGTATAAAAGCACAGAGGAGTCTTGTAAGCTGTATACAACCGTCCACGGATGATGCTCCGCATTATCATATGAGAACAGTGAAACTTTGTTTGGAACACATTTTGAACATTAACATTAAGCATGCAGAACACTATTGCTACATTCTTGCAAGGATCCAACCTTTTATTCCCTGCACAGCACTGACAAGTTGAATTTTGGATTGGGCAACACATTAATTGTACATTTTCTGATCCCTCGACACAGCACACTAGCACAGCTCAGGCACTAGGAAAACTGTCAGTGACCAATAAGCAGAAGTTTAAGCAATGCCATCCTTATGTAGAGGCCATTCTTAGCCTGCCTAAAATATGCAGCCCTTGGATCACTATCAACATCTACTGTGATCTGCAAAAAATTGCACCTCGTTCAGAACTTCAGATTTTTTGGTTGGTATTGAACTATACAGAGAAATAGTACCAAACATCCGAGCAAGAATACGTCAATTGCCAACTTAGAATTATGATTGCTGAATCCATGGTCTTGGCCACGGTTATTTCATCAAGTACTGATGAAGATAGGCAATTTACTAACTCTAGATGATTTATGTAATTGCTCCTTTTAAAAAACAAATGTGCATAATAATGCCCCTAAGAACTGGAAAATTTCGAACCATCAACTTTTCCAGATTTCGACAAGATTTCAAGCCAATTTTCCAGCTGGACTCATGCCCAAGTAGGCTAAAGGTTCACTAACCACTTGCAACCAGCTGCAAACAAGTGTTCTGCCTAATCAGTTTTGGAGTTCACAGTGGCTTTGACATAACTACTTGGAACAGCACACTCACATACTGAATGAAAATTGGTAACATCTACCTACACCAAGCCATATTGTTTGGCATGGTAACTACTGACCAGTCCAAATAGACAACTTTGACACCTCCATTCACAGGTTTATTAAGGGCTAGTTTGTGTGTGCGAGTGTGCAGTGCCAGTGCTGTGCTATGCTGCACTTAGTTTCAGAGTTGTTATGGAAAAGCAGTAGTGAAAATTCTAGCATACTGCTTGGCAAATTAGATTATAGTTTAACAAACTATGTCATCCAATAGTTTATACTTCTTCTTTTTTTGCTCATATGAACAAATAACTAATTCCATATTTTTATCTTGCTTGAAACCCAACAGAATATAGTTTTGCAATATGGTTTACAAAGAAAAACAAAAGTAACTAACCAAACATCAAAGTATCTAAAAAAAGTTCCATCAAACAGGTTATTATAATGCACCACAATGCCAAACAGAGCCTACAGCTCACACTTGAATATTAGATGGCTGAAATGCTGATGCAACACAATGTAACACCAATAGAAAGCAAAGCCGGATCCTAGGCAATAAATATAATCCCTAAGGTCAACTAAAGCCAATGATATCTCATTTGGGACATAGACTACAATGATATCAAACAATGAATACTGTCATGTGGCTTTATTATAAGTATAATTTCTCACCTCATCAAGCCTTGGAAGGGGATGCATGATGACAGCATGTTTTGGCAGCACATCTAAAACCTTCTTGTCCACGATATACTTGCCACGAGCAGCTTCGTAAAGATCGATCCTCTCACCAAATCTTTCTTTCTGAATGCGTGTTTGGTAAATAACATCACACTTGGATGCCACCTCCAATAAATCTGAACTTTCTTCCCATTCAACACCTTGAGAATTTAAGTAGTCCTTGATGTCATCCTTTGGGGCAGAAGGAAAACAAGCACCATTCCATTTATTTCATCTTGCTAAAGTAGAAATGAAAAGAAACAAATGTGATATTTGTTGACAAGAGTAGTACCTTCATTTTAACAACATCTGGAGATACAAAGTATATCTTAATATTCTGGTATTTAGCAATCAAATAAGCCAGAGAACGAACAGTCCTCCCATTAGCAAGGTCGCCAACCAAACCGAGTTTAATTCCATCTAGTGTGCCGATTTCTCTCTTTATAGTGTACACATCCAACAGAGCCTGAAGAAAGGAATGAAATTATCAAATAGAAAGAAATTCTCAGGCCGGAAGATGGATGCAACATAAATGGTATTTCAGCAAGTTGCTTAATAGAAAGTTGACTCCAATGAGCATGACCTGACATTACTTATCGACATGATGTGAAGATAAAGAGGTATTCTGGAAGAACTTTTAAGTACATGACCATAAAAAATGAGCTGAAAATCGGTTTCATAGTTTGTGATAGAAGGAATATTTGCAAGTCCAGGATATACCATCAGGAAGATGCCAACAGAATGAAGTTGTAGTACATTTATTAATATATGATATAAAGCATATGCCAGTGCATGATCTGTTCAAAGCAGAAGCACAATTCATAAATGGCTATTTTTTTTATCATTGTCATTCTTCTGATGCTATGATTGTGTGCTAAGGAGAGCATCGGACATGCCTAGAAAAGAAACCACATGAAGAAAATTTTGCAAAAATATCTGGGCTAAAGCCTATTTCATGAGTGTCCATCCCAAAGCCGAAGTGCCCAACGTTATCCTTTTTACATCCTAAAGCGTGCTCAATCTCTGAAATGGCCATCAAACAGTTCGTTATAGCTCATGAATAACTTTGCAGCAACCCCGCTGATGACTAGAGCATCATTCAATAGAGTTTTTAGCTCCTATACTGAGATAAAAACTGGAAATTCCTGGTCTCAGGAGCTGTGCTCCAAGTATGATGACACTATTTTCCGAGTAAAAGGGAGGGGGAGAGAAGGGTCAGAAACTGAATATTGACCTGAGTTGGATGTTGCCCTGGCCCATCACCTGCGTTAATAACTGGAATGTTTGCAGTAT
Organism: Phragmites australis; assembly: GCF_958298935.1. Taxonomy (NCBI): domain Eukaryota; kingdom Viridiplantae; phylum Streptophyta; class Magnoliopsida; order Poales; family Poaceae; genus Phragmites; species Phragmites australis. Next base: position 10,407,755 of record NC_084936.1, on the reverse strand, counting down.
CAGCTGCTCTTCTTGCAGCTCCACTTTCAAAATGTCTCAGAACAACAATATCAGAATAACCCTCAACAGTCCTAATGGTATCTGCAGCATGGATACACATGGTTAGTAATGTCAAATTCAATCAAGAAAATGCAGAAATGGGTAACTTTGACTCCGGTTAGTAAAAAATAAGAATAATTAGATTGTCAATTCCATGCTGAGAGAAAATAGAAAATTTTCTGGAAAATGTTTCGTTCCAGTATACTAATAACACATGGTTTTCTGAATAATCAGCCCTGTGGTCCCTGCATGCAAACCAGCAGGCAATGGCATAATGCATATTCAAATTATCCAAGATTACATGATCGTGTTTGTAACACTAATCCCACCTGAACAGTACAGAATAGTTTCTATAAGCATTCCACATCGAAATCAGAATCATCCAACACATCACCCTTATTCCCAAACAAAGTGCATGTACAAGTCCAACAGCTAATGAACCATTAATTATGTAAATGAACTAGTCCCAGATCGCTCACCTTTCTTTCATGGGATTGCCCAGAAAACTCTTGTTTGTCGAATGGTACTACCCAAAAAAAAATTGTCGAATTATACTACCCAATTTTTTTTACTTTGAAGTGACAATTACCACCTGAAATAAACTTGACCCACCCCAAACTACCAAAAGATTTCAGCTTTGAAACTAGTTCTGCTGAACAATTATTTCCATAGCATCATGATACACACTTGAAGGTACCAAACTACCCCCAAATGACACAAGCTTTGCACATGGCCAGTCCAAGTCACAACCTGTTCTGAAATGCAACTGAACTACTCCCTCCATTTCTTTTTATAGGGCGTATTAGAATTTGAGAAAGACTTTTGAAGTATACTTTGACCATAATTTCTCTTACAATATATTATCAATTACTACGAAACAAATATCTTATTAAAAGATATGTGAAATACGAATCTATTGATATATCTTTTGTACAATAAACATGTGCATAATTTGACTAATTGTTGGTCAAAATTTATGAAGTTGACTTTTTTTAATCCTAATATGCCCTATATTTTGAAACGGAGGGAGTAATAATTAAGAACATATGCAGTCAATCGAAATTACTCCCAAACCATTCCGCGCATACCCAAAAAAACACCTCCAAAACCTTTCCAAATCCTCCAAGTCTCAATGTTTGTACTCCAACTCCAAGTTATTGCACAACTAGCGCCAAGTGCGTATCTCAAAAATCCAAAATGTAAAACCAATTTGTTTCCAGAAGGTTCAAAATGATAGCATGTGCTGAAGTAGCAACCATCCTGAACCTGAATGCACCCAAAATCACTCCAATTTCATCCAAGACTCCGATTTTGCCGCTCAAATCATTTATTCACCAATGCGATACTCGACAAGATTCTTTCAGGCAGCTAACGCTCACCTTCGAGTGTCTCGCCCTTGGCGGCGGAGGAAAACTCGCGCGCGTTCTCGGTGGTGAGCACCTCCCCGCCGAGCCTCCGCATGGCGGCCTCGAAGGAGAGGCGCGTGCGCGTGGAGGGCTCGTAGAAGAGCGTGGCCATGAGGTACCCCTCAAGGACGCGGCTGGGGGAGCCGTGGGAGCCCCGCTCCACGGCCTCCATCTCCCGCGCCACCTCGAAGATCTCGTTGAGCGCGTCGCGGTCGAACTGTTGCGCCTCGATCACGTCGCCCAGCCGCGGCGACGGCGACGGCGCGGCGGCGGCGGCGGTTAAGGCTCGGGGACGAGGGGAGGAGGAGGAGAAGGGGAAGGGCGCGAGCAGGCGGGGCTTGCGGGGGGAAGGGAGGAGAAGGTGGGGAAGCGGGAGCGTGGCGCGGGCGGCCGCCATGGGGGAGGAGGCGGCAGGAAGAGAGAGGGTTTAGGGTTTTGCCTTTCCGGACTGGGGTTTGGAATATTTTCCTCGGTATAGGACTTGTAATTTTCTTTGACATGCATATCCATTATTTTGGTTCTATGTTCTATGGAGGTTATGCCCGGGGGGGGGGGGGGGTTACCTTTTCATGCAGTGCCTTTTAGTTAAAAGTTTTTTATATGCCCCAGGACTCAAGTTAAATCTTCTTTGGGCCTTTTGAAAGTTTTAGACTTTAGAACTTGAGAAATGTCGGGAAAAAACCTGAAATTAGGGGCTGTATGGAACCTTTGTAGGAAACAGCACATTTCCCACAGGATGAGAGAAAATTATCGCTTTTCAAACAAGCTTTACTTTTAAAGCTCTGCTTTAAATTGGAAACTTTTGAAATGATTCTTTCGTTGGCGAAGTACTTCTTTGTTCAATATATTATGTGATGGTCATATTCATGCCTATAAGGAACCTTAGGCCCTTCACGATATATGCTTAGAGTGATGCTCAAAGAGGAGAGACGGTTCGGACATAGCTCCTCACGCTATAGGCTATGATGCCATAGCTCAGAAATTCTAGAGCGATACAACTTCTTGCCTCTTTCCAATTCATTAGATAATCATTGTTTTGTAAGACAAAGCAAAACGGGGAGAAGGGAGAGACAAAGAGGACGCATAAAAAGGAAAACAGAAGTACGAAGATATGGAGTAAGGGCTTGTTTGGCAGGAAAGGTTTCGATTTTAGATTTTTTCTGAAAACGTTTTTCTGGTGAATCACTTTTAATTTTTTGAAAACGTTTGGCAGGGATTCTAGATTCGGATTCTTGAAGAAAAATAACCTGAGTGATTCTCAAAACGGATAAAACATCATTTTGGTTGATTCTTCTCGTAGTGTTAAAAATAAGAAACGTTTCAGATGATTCAAGGTGAAACATTTCACATTTTAATGTGTTTAACAGGAATTCCAAAGAATTAACAGAGAATCTAAAAAGTTTCTTACGATCAACCGAACAGACAAAAACTAAAGGGGCCGTGCAAACAATAATGCTTGACAAAGAGACCCATGACTGACACCACACACTGCAAATTGAACTGCGCAATGCTAACTTATCTACATGGACGAGTATTTTTCAAGCATCACTCCGCCACTGTGAAGGGCCTTAGGATTATATTTATTGTCTTTACAAGAGCCATTACTTTCAAAGGAAAAGGCCAAGCGTTATTGTTTGCACCGTCCCTTTCAGTTTTTTCTTACTCCATGTCTTCGTACTTTTGTTTTCCTTTTTTTGAAACTGTTGCATACGCAAAACCTTTTTTTTACATGTAAGAATTAAGTTTTTGTCCTCATTTTCTTTTCTTCTTCTTAAACTTTAACAAGTTTGGAGAAAAAAATATGCCCTTGGAGCCAGACACATGCACCTATTTTCACCCCATTAATTATGCACCACGGTGCATCCTCAATTGTGTGGGTACGGATGTATGTTCCCCTCAGGCACAAAATATATACTCATACAAGTTCTTTCTTTCTTCTCGGTTTCAAAGATGCACAACTTTTTTTTTCCTCGAACATACATGAGAATTACGTGTCATTGTATTAAGAAGAAAGAGTGATCTAATTTATAAGAAAAATCGAGCCAAAAAACGTAACATGTGCTGCAGTACAACCCGCGGAGCCTAGCTCATACACGAGATAAGAGTAAGAAAGAAAGAAATCCCAAACCCCAAAATAACCAGACGACGAAGGTACATAGAGTAGCTACAACCCGATAACCACACAACAGACAAAGCCCACACTAAACAACGCTACACCACAAGCAACTATGTCCTGCTAGCACCTTGATCAGGCACCCCAACAACTCAACAGGCGGAGCCCTGCTCTCACACCTGACTACCGGACTCGGTCGGCGACCCCCACGTCAAACCGCAAGCAAAGAGGGGGCCTCGGACGTCAGAGCATAGACATTGCCACGAAGCGCTGAAAGGTGACGTGAGTCTAACCAACCAGGAGAGGGTCGGAGCAATAATGGAGGATGGTGTGTCCTGTAAGGAGTGCTGCCAGAAACAGCACGAAATAGCAAAGGGATTCTTCGAAGTGATGTCTTCAGAAAGGTAGCAGTGAAGGAGCTGTCGTCGCTCGTCCGAGAAGCCGAACAGGGTTTTCATCCGGAGAGATCCCAGGGGAAGCTTGATCCTGGCGCCTCCAGGGAGGTTATAATGCTCATAGGCGTCACCGCTGATGACATTGGCATGATGGCAGTCAGGGCTTTCGCCCTTAGCTCCCCCCGATTGCGGCACGACCCAAGAAGCTAGAGGCTCGGCGGGACGACCAGACCAACCACCTGCAAGAGAACAGGCGACATCACAGGAACACAAACCATCCACCAGCAAAAGACGACCGGAGGCGAAGCCCCCACCCGCAACAACGCAAACCTGGCCGTCAGGGTAGCACCAATATTGTCTTGAACAATGGCCAGCCACCGCGAGGAACACCAGGGATCACAGACAGCCTGATCGGGTTAACAGCACGGCGAGGCCATGTGGATGTTGGGGGGAGGGCAGAGCCCATCGGCACCCCCCCAGGCATTCTATACTGGCTCCTGCCTTGCAAACACAATTGTTTAGAATATTGCGTTGTAGAAATTCTTCATACATATAAGAAAATATTTAACGACTAGTTCACTTTTTTGCAAGGTAGCAAAGATCCAATGATATCAATAGTATATATACATAGATTGATATGTTCCCTTTAGAATTTATTTTGTGAGTGACACTGCAATTCTCTTAAAAAAATTGTGTCGATAGTTTTATTTGCCCTTTGCTCCACATAATTTTAGGTGTTTCAAGCTTATTAGTACTTAAATTCATTTTGAGATCTAGTTGAGAAAAAGTTGCTTAGCCCTCAAGTCACTGGTGTTACTAATTTAAACAACTAATAGAAGGGGGCACCATTGGTTCTAATTTCACTAATAGAGTGAGCAGCTATGTCAAAGAAAATTTGTTCTAATTTTACATATTGCATATGTAAGATGATGCAAAGGATAGTGAAAGCAGCAGAATACAAGGCGTTGGTATGAAAAACGTATAATGCCTAAAAATAAAAAACTTAGTAAAAAGCGCAAAAATAAAGTTTAGCCTAAAACCAATACCAACAATGCCTTTCATAGACATTTATGCAACATAATGGACTTTCAAAAAGATAATGGACACCCAAAAGCAAAGTATTTGCACAAACAACAAGAAATGAAGTCCTAAACAAATCAATCGAAGAGTAAGACAAACTGATGTGCACGATATGAGTATAGCCTCATTAATCTGAATAGCTATTTATTTAATTGATGTGCACCTCTTATTTTTAAAATAGAAGAACATATGTTGCAAAATATTTTTCAGAATAAAAGGAGTACCATTCCCTAGTTTTGTTGACATGAAACCATATTAGTTTGGGGAAATTTGCTATAGGATACCGTTTAGTTGTGAAGTTTGCTAGAGGATGCCGTTTTTTTATGGTTTGGCTGTTGGACACCATTCCTTTATGGTAATTTACTGATGGACACTGGTAGCAATAAAATACTCATTTTTGTGCTAGAGGGAGAGAAAAAGTAGGTGTGTGGATGGAAATGCCCTTGTATCCTCCTTAAAACCAGCCGGGATAGGGGCGTCGGGGAGGAAGGAGACGCTGGTGAAGATGAGCAGTGCGACACAGCATGGCGGGCGGTCGAGCGATGGCAATTGGGATGGCGCGCGCAGGCGGCTGCACAGGAGGATGTGCGAGGCAACGAGGTTGCAGGAGGACGTGCGGGGTAGCAGGGTTGCCAGCGCCCGTGCGTGGCTCAGCAGCATCGCAGGGAAGATCAGAGCACAGCGGCGGCGGCAGGGACGGCACACGCGAGCAGCTACAGGCCGGTTGGGAGACACGGAACATGGCGAGAGCACATGCAAAGCACGGTGACAGCGCGGCCATGTCTGTGCGCGGGTGGCGAAGGGCGTGGCGGCACGTGGGTGGGGTCGGATGCTCCCCGCCTTCATCTCCTTGTTCTCGCTGCCGAGCCAAGCAAGAACAGAGTGCGGAGCTCGTCGGGTTTGCGGCGGAAGGACCTCGCCGGTGGCGGCTCAGCCAAACGACAGCACCCGTAGCACCAACGCTCAACAACGAGTCTGGGTTCTCAACCATAAGGCCCGACCGGAGCACGGTCGGCAGCAGCCAGGCCATACGGCGATGCTCAGCCCTCATGGTGAAACCCACGCCGGTGACAGGCCAGAGCTAAATGCGCACGCTCATGAGCATTTACACACCAAGGTGAAGCTCACCGAAGTAGATCTTGACATGGAGAAGGGCTAGAGCAATGTGTCGACGATAAGGTCCTTGGCGGAGGTTGGTAGAGCTTGACGGTGGCGGGATCTTCAAGTCCGGCGTGGTAAGATACAAACCTAAATCGAGAGGGGGTTAGGGAGGTGTGCTTGGGAGTGTAGAACATGTTCATGAAGAGAATAGGCTAATGGCTCACCGGGCATGGTGGATTCGGTGTCAGAGTGGAGGTGGTCTCTTGGCCGGGATCAAGTAAAAAGGTCAGCGCCCGCGGGAATGCAATGGAGAGACGATGAACCGGCAGTGGAAATGGAAGCTAGAGGTCATGGGCGACCTTCCTACAACAACTCGTCGATGGTTGCGCGGTGGACAGCGGGGAAAAGCTCGGCAACTATAGCAATGGCAGTGGAGGTTGTAGAGAAGTGGAAGAAGGGGAGAGGAATCAAAGTGGGGCCTGGCTGTAAGATGAAAGGAACCAAGGACAATTCTGCCTTTGGAGCATGTCCCCCCTTCCCCGCTGAAAGGATCGAATGGCCCAAGAGGGGGGTGAATTGGGCAAATAAAAACTTATACCGAAAACTAAAACAAAAGCAATATAAGCCTGAAAGAAAGTAAAAACAGCTACATGAACAAGCTAGGAGAAGACAACTAAACAATAAAGCAAAGACATTAAGAAAATACGGAATTTAAAGCTTGCAAAAATGTAAATGCTCAAATTAATGCGAAATAGTGAAGAGATGCACAAGAGAATATCAGATTTTTTTCCTAAGGTATCGAGGAGTTGGCACTCCCCCTAATTTTCATTAGAGCATCCACCAAGGATATCTGTCACACCCGGTTTTAACAGACAAAATCAGATGCGACTTATGTGTGCCCAAGATGTTCAACACACATAAGGACGTCACAGGTGAAGTAACAAAAGCAATACTTTTATTAAATAAACGTTAAACTCTTACAGCAATTGACATATATTGTCTTCTAAGAAGATATCTGCAGCGAAACAGAAGCACTGGTGCCCAACAACACTGCAGGCAACCGACCGGGAGACACGCGTCTAGAACGTCACAACCTCGTCTTGATAGTCTTCAACATCTTCACTCACTGAGCAGCAGTATATATATCGTATGGTATAGGAAAAATAGCAAGTGTGAGCACATAGAGTACTCAGCAAGTGGGGGAAAGTAATAATATGCAGACTTATATCAAAAATAGGCTAACAAATGGTATTTTGTGTAAATGCGAGTAATAAAAACATATTTGGACTCAAAAGCATTAAGCAATTATTAAATGAATGTAACCCAAACAGTCCAACATGCAGCATACAAGGCTCCTCACCTTGCACACCATAACCGTCTAGTACTCCATGTACTATAACCAAAACCATCTAGTACTCCCTGTACCAGAACCATAACCACAACTATCTAGTACTCCCTGTACCAAAACCAGAACCAAACCCATAACCACAACCCACTAATCATGTGAGGATCCAAATCTCTCATATCCGTGAGCACGGCTGTTATAACAGTTTTACACTCTGCAGAGGTTGTCCAGCTTTCCCCACGAGTCAGTGAATTCCATGTTGCTGTGTTCGCGAAACACTTAACACACGCTAGTGGTGTGCCGCCAAGAATCAATGTATAACACTTTCCACTAACTAGAGACTAATCTAGTATGTGTCTGCCCACTAGGTTTCACCGCCAGGCTTTACGCAAGCTAAGCTCCTATCCAGAAACCCCCTTTTGTGCTGACCCAACACACATTGGATAGACTTTAATCAGTATGTCACGTCTTACCCATATCAGCCTCGTGGTTGGTACGTTACTTCTTGGGTTATCGCTCCACGAACCGGACCTTACTTATGTTATTTGAGCAAACACTAAACCAACATCATAACCACTTTGCTCAAGACCTAAGGTTCCATGTTTCTAGACCATTAACAAATTAACGACCATTATTGTATATGTTCATTAGTCAAGATTATGACACTTCTCAACATCCCAAAAGCATGACTAAGCAATCTACCCATAAAAGACACTTAACCATAAACCATCTAGGTTCCAAGGGATGATAAGAGAAAATCTAGGGAAAACCCTAACATAGGTGACTACCCATCATATTGACACTGCATGCAATTTTGTAAAACAAAACATTTAAAAACATAGGTTCAATATGATTAAGGACACTTGCCTTTTTCCCAATGCTGCTCAGTGTTGTTGAAATCTTAGTCTTGAAGTCCCGCGAACTGCTCTGGAACGTTATCAACTAATCGCGAGAACTACCGACAAACAACACAAAGCAAACACTAAGAACAACATACCAAATATCATCAAAACACTTTAAAAAATACTATGGTTGGATAGGGATGATTTTAGGAGCGTTTAGACGCACAGAATCGCCTAAATCGGAGTTAAGATGAAAAGAGAATAGTTTTTGAGAGATGGATTAGACTGAAAAGAAAGACTAATTTATTGGAGTTATCTTCCTATGGGAAAGGTTTTATTACACATTCACTGTGTCAGGCTTGACAACATACTTATGCAAGATTCAAGAATTGTATGGCAGACTAGTCTTCGCTGACTAGGCTAAGGAGAATGATGGGGCGCTGACTTGGCATGCTACGCAGGTACCGTCTTGGATTAAAGAAGGGATACGCTGAGGTCTAGTATTGAACACCTATGATGGATCAAAAAGGCTGAAGGTTGCGCTTCTAAGTTAAGGATACTACTGATCACTTTATGTAGCGGTGGTGGTTTGAGTTTCGTCATAGATGGCGATCGGGCATGTGGCCACAGACATTGATGTCGGCTTCAATGGTGCTTCAGTGAAACGAGGGGAGCATGGTGTAGAACGCGGAAAGACTAACTCAGCGGTATGTTTGGTTTTGGAAGGGGTCATCCGAGGTAGTGGCAAAACAGCTATGACTACTTCTAGGTTTGGTGGTGACCGCGAACAAATACCGGAACAAAGACGCTCACGTTCCAGGAGATTGGCTATGAATTTTGAGGAACTGTTTGAACAAAGATGTTCATATAACCCGGGAACACAATGCTATGGTATGGGTTTTGGTAGATCATCCACTGAGAGGAAGAACGATCATCATAGATGAAACGGGTGATGGATGCGACGTGCTGTGGTTGGCAATGACGTCCTGGTCGTGTCGCTGCACAAACGGGGATGGGCTCCTAGGGTAACGTAGAAGACTCCATGAGACACGCCGTGACGCGGTTGGTGCATCCATACGGCTTTCAGATTGACGGGGGACGCGAATGCAAATCCGGTGCGCGTGCAGAACATGTCCAGAAACCAGACAGCGGGTATTTCAACATTGATTGCAGTAGTTTGGCTAATCTACTGGCCAAACCGGTTGGTGAGAGCGTGAGGAACATCATGGGACATGCACCGGTGAAAGCGCTTGATGATTTGACCTCTGGTCGGTCGGGAACATCAATGCCAATCAGCTACAGCGCGACTGTCTTGCGACTGTCCGCAACGGTGACGACCGTGGCGGCGTAGATCGGGCTTTGATCGGGGCTAGGGCTTGGCTAGGGACTTAGTATGATGCTAAAATAGTAGTAAGGGAGGAGAAAAAGGGGTCCTCACCTTGCTTTGATGGTGGAAGAAGGAGGATTCGCGGAGAGGACGACGTAGCGCATCACGGGCGACGGCGACGGCGGCTCCGATGAACGGCGGTGCTCCGGCGACGCACGGACAGGGCAGCAGAGACTTCTAGGGCTTGAGGGCATGGAATAGGGGTAGGAGAGGACGTGTAACTCATATATATAGGGCTAGGGACGGCTGGTTGAGGTGGAGTCCAAACCGAACACGATTCGGATTTGAGTTCGAGTCGGTTACGATTTCCTTTTTCGCAGCTCTGTATTCCAAGGATGATATCTCCATCGTCAGGACTCCAAATTGGACGTTTCTTGATTCTAAATTGTATTACTCGAAAAGATCTACAAATTTGGTAGTAATTGGAACTTCTGAAAACGCCATCTTGATTTCCAAAAATGCGCCACAAGATAAACTGTTTGAACTCAGATTTCTCTCCGCAGCACTGATTTCGGGGGCCATAACTCCTAGTTCCATTATCCAAAAGAGGATTTCCATAGGTTCAAATCGAAGCTCTCGACGCGACCTACAACTTTGGTATTGTCAAGATTTGCATTTGAGGCCGTTTTGAACTCCAAAACTTCATGAGAATATGAGGCTGTCCAGAACTCCGCAAAAATTTACAGATTTCGTGGAGCCTTTGTTGGGCCATCTAGAAGACTTGGCTAAGGGTTTGGACTTGAGCAAGATTGAGCCCAAAGACACTTTAGGTATATCTAGGGTTTAGAAAAGGAACTTTTGCAGAGAAATTTGAATAGGATTTGAATTTGAATTGTGTTCGGAGTGAATTTAAGAGAAACAAAAAAGATGAGGTTGAACAAGAATAAGAGTAGATAAGAAATTTGAATTTAGATTTGGGTAGAATTTGAGAAAGAGGAGAGATTGACTTCAAACAAGGATTTAGATAAGATTTGAATTGAACTAGAGAAGGATCAGGTATGATCAAGGATTGAATAGATGATGAATTCAAAGATTTTGAATTCCAACTATTAAGATCCTTAACTTATTCACTACTGAGTTTTGTAAAAACCTTTTCAAAATCATTTTCACTCAAAACACGAAAGAGAAAGAAAAGAAAAAAAACTCTAATGCATTTACCTGTCTCCTAACAAAACTCAGTATGTAATGCATAGAAAATAATAACCTATATTGATTGATTGATTAAGAAAATAGGTTTTAAACCTATACCACTAGTGAAGCTATTCAATACTCTTGAAAATTTTTAGAAATTTGAGAAATCTGAAAATCAGGGTGTTACAATATCGCTCCCTCTTGAGTCACTAAGACTCAAGTGCTCCCTCATGATTGCCACTTCTCTATCTCCAGATTGGCGAGCATCAAACCAAGTACAAATATCTTCCCGGGGCTCTCATAAGAACTCTAAGAGCTCACCGAGAACACCACCAATCACCAAGACCAGCTAGGTATTACCAACCACTAAGAGTAACAAGCAAATAACTTCACTTAATCAAGATCAAGCCTAGACTACAGTTAGATGCATACTTGCTATTCTCCAAACATTAATAATATACTTAATCTTCAATTAGGGACTTGAAAATCAGCTCAAGTGCTCTCTCTTGCTTCTTGATGACACACACAGTGTATGAGCTTCTCTGGGTCGCTTCAACACCAAATGAAACGAAGTGGAGGGGTATTAATAGGCTAGAGATCCAAATTATAGCCATTGCCTAACCACCAACTTTTTTCTGTTAACACCGGATAATCCGGTAATTTCCATCTCACTCACACCAGACAATCCGGTGAGTACAGACTTTGAGTCACACTGTGCCAGCTGTCATTAGCCGTTAATCCTCCGGTGAACATTGAAGTCACACCGGACAATCCGGTCAAAAGAACCAGACCACAACACCAGTTGCAAACCTCTCTGCAAGAATTAGTCCGGTAATCCCTCTATGCATGCACTGGACCATACCGTGAGTGAAGCCTCTTCTGAACCTCTCTACAACATTACTTCTGTGTATTTGTCCGATGAGCACAACGTAAACACTGGACTATGAGGTGAGTAGAGCTTCATTTTTCTGCACTTTGAATTTGCCTCTGCAAGAAATAGTCTGGTGATCCCCTCTTTCCATCACCGGATAATCCGGTGAGTTCAACTTGAATTTTTCTAGGAATTTTCACTTCGGTTGAAAAAGCTCTGGTACTCTCACCGGTGTAACACCGGACTATCCGGTGCAACACTTCGAAAATTTTAGGACACGTGTCACCAAGAAAATGCTCTGATGAGAAGACCTTCTTTATCACCGGACTACTTGGTGTACTCAATGCCTTACTGAATTGAGAAACAACATTTATCCAGTGAGTTCACCTTTCGCATGATCGGATTATCCGGTGAGGTAAACATCTTCGAGCTCATCACCGGCTTCTCTGAGCTTGCCCAATTCAAACTTCTTTGAGCTCTAACTTCTTGATATCTCTACCATGGGCTTCTCTGAGCTACATAGTGCTAGAATTTCACAAGTACGCATCAAACCAAGTCTAGACTCAACAAGATCAAACTACTACTCGTAGCTCCTCTTTATAGTACGGTCAAAAGACTAAGAAAGAAGATTTATACCACTCTAAGTGTCCTTCATCTCCTTTATGACACTTAGAAATAGAAGATCCTTAATCTTAATGCACATATCCTTTGATTGTCTATATAATCAACTTAGAGACTAAGAATACCCAATCATCATTATAAACTAAATTTTTTTATATCCTTCAAAACAAATTTGTTAGTTATAATGATACGGTTGTTATTAATCACCGAAACACTTACCACTTACCTAGTAGCCTAGATGCTACACCCGCAAAAAAAAAAGATTAAAATATTCAATGCAATGTCCACCAGTAATTACCACAAAGGAATGATGTACAATAGCAAAACCATAAAAGAACGGTGTCCTCTAGCAAATTTCACGATTATACTGTGTCCTATTGCAAATCTCCCTTATTAGTTTTTGTGTCTAAAGTTTTGCACTTGCACCGGCTACATTTGTGTGAACCAACCGGAGGATCAACTACTGCTGCCTCGCCAAAATATGGCTAGGTAACAAACACCAAGGGTATATTTGGATTGCAACCTACGGTTGCCACACCTAATCTTAAGTAGACATCATTTTGTTAGATAATGTTCGGTTGCTACCACAACTTCAGGTTGACTAACTTCTTAGTCTTCTAGCCCACTCCATAAAAAAAAATCATAACTACAAATACCCCTTATAAGTCACTTTAAGTTGCAAATACCTCATAAAAGTAAAATAGTTATATTTACCATTTACCAATCTAGTTCTGTTGCAAAATTTCTCCTTAGAGTTCTTAGTTGATGCAATGTTAACACACTTGCTGTGATTGAACTCGAGTGTTCATTGTAAACTGCTAGAAGGGAGGGAGGGGGTAGAGTTTAAATACATATAAGGTCTACAAGACTTTTCATTTCGCCTAATATAGGATGAGAGTTGCAAAGGTACAATTGATGCAATGGACTTTACTACGCAAATAAATCCTTCTATATCCCCTCCTTTTTGTGTTGATAGCTTACATAGAACATTACAAGGTGATATCACGGTATATATGTTAACATCACATCGAGAAAGAATCATAAGGAGAAGATTTTATATGACTATACTTATAAATGATAAATACAACTATTTTTTAGGTGTATTTGCAACTTGGACTGACTTTGAAGGTACTTGTAATTTCGTCTAATTTCGTCTAATCTATTACATATTAAAGGTCCAAGATCTGGAGCAATTTTAGAGGGCAAGCTACTATAGCTACTGTTTACGTAGGACACATGGATATGTACTGTTCATATGAGACACTCAGATGCGTATATGTATATATATATACCTATAAGTATGTATACATATCCATATACATAATTTTTTTGTGAAATTCTAAAAATAGTGAAAATAATAATAGTTATATTGATAAATCGGTTAAAATAATCTAAAATACATAAAAATATCTAAAACTCAAAAAATATGAAACAAATTTAGGTAGGTTCATAATATTGTCGTCTACAAATTAAAATTACATATATTTATAAAAGTACAATTATTTTTTCATAATTAAATAAATATATTAAATATTGATAAATTTATAAATAAATATTAAGATACTTAAAATTAATAAATCTATTTTTTAAGTCTTCTTTCATTATACTCTACCCAATAAAAAACGGCGCGACACCAATCCACCTGCTTTTTATTGGATTCTCCCTAATCCCTACCAAACGAAACCAACCATCGCCTTTTCCCCGGCTTCGATTCGTTAAGGAAAGCAGCGGAGTCGTCGTCTTCATCTTCGGTACTCGCGCGCGCCAGCTCACTCCCTCCCTCCCCACCAGATCTCCCCGTCTTCCTCCCTCCCCCCATTCAGATCTCTCCCCATCCCCGAGCTCGGATCCCCGAAGGGGGCGCCGCCATGGGTATCGTGTTCACGCGGCTCTTCTCGTCGGTCTTTGGCAACCGCGAGGCCCGCATCCTCGTCCTCGGTCTCGACAATGCTGGCAAGACCACCATACTCTGTAAGTCGCACCCCTCCCGTTTCTCCCTTCCCTCCCCGAATCTCCGCGGGTCCGCCCCGGATCTGCGGTTTGGTTCCGCGAGGGTCCCCGATTCTGATCCGTGTGTTTGGTTCCGCGTGCGCAGATCGGCTGCAGATGGGGGAGGTCGTCTCTACGATCCCAAGTGAGTTCCAGTTTTGATTTACCCACCTGCCTGTGCATTTCCTTGTTAGGTTGGCGTTGGTGGATTTGAGGTGATGCCGTTTGTGTGCTTGTCTTGCTGCAGCGATTGGGTTCAACGTGGAGACGGTACAGTATAACAACATCAAGTTCCAAGTCTGGGATCTCGGTGAGTGGCTTGGATCTCGCCGATTTCTTTCGTTTTCGGATTAAACTGTTCAGATATCCATGTGCAATTTTCAAGTATGATTTATAACTAAAACCTAGAGTAGCATTGTGGGAGTTGGGCAATTGAAAACTGATCAGGACTGATCTCTCTAGCGCTGATTTTGTAAAAAATATAGTTAAAATGGGACCTTTTCTTGTATGCTGGATTGGATCAAAAAGGGGATTTTGTTTAGCCAATGTGTGCTCATATCTGTGTGCAAGTAGTTGTTTCCATCTAATAATGTAGCTGTCTTGTTATCTCTGGGTGGAATCATGCTGAAATCCAGGACCATTTTGCCTAGCAGTTTAGCTGAACCTACAATGTTAAGCACAACCAATGGATCCATGCTCAGCTTTTCCTGTCTTCCATCTGTGCTACACAAGTTAACGTAGTTATCTTTGTGTTGAAGTGAAGCAAAACTGGCCTTCTAGATATAACTTTGCCCTACCTGTTGGCAGATTTAGTGTTAGGGTCTAAGGACCCATTATTATTATTATATTTTTGTCTGATATATGACTCATTATATTTCATTACTTATCCTATATGGGGTTTATTTCATGGGGAGATTGGGTGGTCAAATCAAATTGAAGCAAGGTTAACCTTCTAGTCTATGCTGGGCATGTCGGCACATTTTGTGCTAGGGTTTAATGACCCTTTATTCTTAAGTTCTGTCTGATACATGACTCATTATCCTTAATCACCTGTCCTATGTGGGGTTTGTTTTCTTGGGAAGCGCCAAGTCCTAGTCATATACTATTGTACTATTGCTAGGTTGGGCATGTTTGGTACTAGCATCTGGCAGTCATAAGGGATTCCAATCCTTATGCAGTGACAATTGGGCTCTTACACAACACTAGGATTGAAGGAGAGGTAGTGTAAAACAATCAAATTAAATAAATAAATAATGATGAGGAACACAAGTGAATTTAATAATATAATGATGTCAGAATATAATCAGTGGTTATTTGTGAAATAACATCATGCTTGTACAGGTGTACAATTATGGCCGTGCATCATTTTAATTTCTTCATCGCTGCTACATTTTAAGTTTGGAACAAAAAGCAAAATAAGCACTGGACTTGACCTGTCCAATTGTTGGAGCTTTCGACTTCAACATAACTGAGGAAAAACCGAAAAACAATGAAACCTAACTAGCTTGGCTTGATACTTCAATGTTTGAAACACGTGTATAGTTCTAGTCTTGTAGGAAATTGGGATTCAGCTTAATGAAGCTAGTGGCCTCTTGTGAATGAAGAGGAAATTTCTAGTTTCACCACCTTTAACATTATATATAATAACTTATCTGTGTTTCAATATATGTTTGATGTAAAGTTTTGCACGCAATTTGCTATGAGAAATGCTCTCTTGACTGAAATTTTAGCCAACCGCTTGCTTGCGTTATGAATATGCTGGATAACATGGAAAACATTGATGAATTAGCGCAGAAATTTATCGCCTTGTTATCATGACAACATTTTGGGTACTGCACTGTGCAATGTTCATTCTATTTCTTGTCAATTTAGTTGAAAGACGCAAAAATGTTATATTTGGAAACGCTCAGTTAATTGATGTTTAACACATCCAAGCAGTTTCCCATGTTTCATGCATGGTACAGTTGTAATGCGTTTAGTACTTGTGTTGTTCAACTGCAAATTTGAATTCACAGTTAAATTTCTAGTGCTGTCATTTTAATCTTGCTAATATTTGTGTTATTTTCTTGTCCTTTAAAATATCAATCTTTGAGTATTAACACCAACTTTATTCTCGACAGGTGGTCAAACAAGCATCAGGTACCCGCTTTTTATCATCACAATTAAAATCTTGGCAGTCATTAATAGTACTACCATTAATTTCGTCCTTGATGAAGAACATGCCTTCTAACAGAAGTTTTACATTACTAAGTAATCGGTGCAGAACAGATATGTTTAACAAAGAATTGCCTGCTTCAGTTTCCACAAGCTAAATCATGAGGCTGTAAGAAAAGATATGTTTAACAAAGATTAAGGTTTTTCTAAGGCAGATTCTAAGGATTGTTAGATCAAGCTGAAAATATATTTCCTACTCTAGTTTTTGTCATGGAAGCATTGCCTTTACCACTAAATGATATTGCATTCAGCTTGTCTTGGATGTAATGTTTTTAGGCAATGAGTTGCTAACTAGTCCAAATGATGTTTGATCTGACCAATCTTTATAATGTGGCCTATTTGAATTCTATCATTTATAGTGTAATTAATTTATAGGATTAGTTCTGAAATTTGAACAAGATTTGAGATTTTACACCTAGGTAACACCAATACGGACACGTGTATCGGTATCGGACCGATACGAATACGGGGATACGCCATTTTCTCAGGAAACCTAATACGTGGATACGTTTTACTGTTTTTTTATAAAAAAAACAGTAATAAGTTACTCCCATGTTTTGCTCAAAGTCTCCAACTTGTATCCGTCTAAGCGTGGCCACTAGCTAATACCTAATAGATCGGCGTGCAGCGGCGACATGGGCTTCACCATCATCTTCATGCCATTGGGGTTGGGCAAGCTGGCGAGGGAGGCTGTTTCGACGACAACCACAACCCCAAACGCCGTCTTGCAGCCACCACCCCCACAATGTTGCCTGCCTACTGCCACCGCCGCCCACACACCGTCACTCGATCACTGACGGTCAAAAATCAGAAGAACAGGGATGGGAAAAAAAGAGGAGCCAGGGAGGAGATGAACTCACCGCCAGTAGGTGGTGGAGGGCATCACCACTGGTGTGGGAGATGTGGCTGGGAGTGGGAGATGCAATGCCATTAGGTTATGCAGTTGGGAGATGCAACGCCATTAGGTTATGCAGCTAGAAGATGCAACTGGGCTAGACTGGATTGAGCCGTATCCTAAATGTATCCCACAAGTATCCAAGGAGTATCCGAATTTTTGATATTTATTTTTATTCAAATACTCGGCAAATACGTATCTGCCGAGTATCCAGCACGTATCGGTATCGGATACGATATCCAATACGGATACGTGGCCATTTGGAAGTATCGGTGTTTCGGAGTTTTACACAATGGAACTCACCATGCTCGTCTTGATGCTTTTCTGATATAGTCCTCTATTATTGCTAATTTATTTTTGTACTCTTTTCTATGCGTATTTTTTTTTCAATCTTTAGGGGAGTGCAAGTATTTTATAGTTTAGTAATCAATTTCTCCTTTTCACTTTAAGTGTTCAAGATGTGGCATGAATTCTCTTGAAGCTTGAGACTCTTCCTGGGTTTTTTAGAGGAGAATGACTGTTACTTTTGGCGTGATGCATTTATTTCTTCTTATGAACTAATGCATTTAAATTTCCATTAATTTTATTTATCATGAGTGCATTTTTAGGCCATACTGGAGGTGCTACTTTCCAAACACCCAAGCTATCATATACGTTGTTGATTCAAGTGATACGGATAGGCTTGTAACGGCAAAGGAAGAATTCCATGCCATCCTTGAGGTAATGCCCCACTGTGCATGAGGGCATCTCAGTTATATCAAGCAATCTGAAATACTTTTCCTGGCCTTATATGATGGAGATTCGATACTTCTAGCCATTTTCTGTGAAGAAATTAAAACAAATTAAACATTTATCACAAATGGATAAAATGATTATTCGTGCTGATTGCAATATTGTGGCATATGATTTGTTCATTAGTTTTCAATTAGTTGACGAGAGCCATATGTATAAATGTATGTATACTATGCAATGCATTTCAATGCAGTGAATAAATTTGCTGAACGTTAGAAGATTATTTGGTTGTCTTGTTATTTGCAAACTGAACCTGACTTTGGTAGGTTTTTAACTCAACTGCTCCGATGTAAATAACAAGGATCTTTTGTGCATCCGTTCAAAGACAACAATAGAAACAAATAAAACAATTCATGTGTGTGGCACTGGTTGTGGTGTTTGATATAGTAGCACTTAACATTATTTCTTTTTTAGACTATTCTACTTCTTAAATCTTATCACTTGCATTCTGAAGCCCAAGCTGATCTGTTAGAAGATTAATTGGCCATTTTGTGATTTGCGAACTGAACCTTCCGTCGGCAGCTTAATTCCGAATTCAACTGCTCTGCTGTAAATAACTAGTATCTTTGGTTCCATTCATAAGACAACAATAGAAGCATATTTCATGCTAGTGGCATTGGTAGTGCTGTTTTATATAATATCTCTTAACATCATTTCGTTTTTTATAGAATATTCTACTTTTAATTTTGAACACTTGTTTATGCATTCTGAAGCCCACACTTGATCTATTTGTAATTTTGATGTTTTGGAACTCGAAATATTAGCCAATGTTAGCAGGCCTACTAAGCCTTACTAATTGAAGATCTATGATCATAATGATTTTTGTGACAAGATTAGTATGTATGAGTTGCCCTTCAATTTGTTGCATTTGCTGATTGGATGCATGCCTTTACCTGGCAGGAGGACGAGCTAAAAGGTGCAGTTGTCCTTGTATATGCAAATAAACAGGTAAAAAAAAAAAATAGTTTAAATTTCTCATGCTGTTGTGAATTTGGTAATTTTCACGATTATCAGAAATGATTTATATGTATAGATTTTTATGCATATGATCACATGAATGTTGACACAGTCCCAGCTTTTTAATTCATAAAAATTGTTACTAGTTTTTTTTATTGGCGCTGTACTGCCTTCATTATAAAGTTCAATTTTCTTTTTGTAATAAAATTGTCTCTGTTCTACCATATAAATGTCCCGCTTCATTATGAGTTTGTATGAAGTGTACCTGTAATATTTGTTTCAAGTGTTGGGCATCTTCATAATCTCTCATTGAAGCAATTGGTCGATCAATGTAGCTTGCACTCTCTTATCAAATTGTTTAAAGATGATTTATTCTATAGCTGCTATGTGTACCATTCAACATGATGTACTCATATTTCCAGTAGACATGCTTCTAGCTGGGCTTATGTTACTGGTACCCTGTAACTATAGTTTACTGTATCTCATGTCGTTTTTCGCATCTTGTCATACATGTCGGTTGTTTTCATGCAGGATCTTCCAAGTGCACTCGATGATGCTGCCATAGCAGAGTCATTAGAACTCCACAAGATTAAGAGCCGCCAATGGGCGATTTTTAAAACATCCGCCATAAAAGGAGAGGGCCTTTTTGAAGGTTTGGACTGGTAAGTCGTGTGAAATTTGTACTTCCTAAATGTTTTTCTGCTTGACAATCTGGTAAGATATGACTACGAGTGGCTAAATGTCTTTAATAAATCATTTATATTACATATAATATAAATCTTCCCACGTTTTTAAGTAGTGGCTGTCCTGTCCATATCCTACGATCAGGCTGCAGCTCTATCTAATAATTCAAAAATCATGCTTATGTATTTACTTCATGATTGGGAAACATGGAGACATTAGAGGAAGCAGCTTATATAAATCCGGTTGGTTATTATTGCAGGCTCAGTAACGCACTCAAATCCGGAAGCAGCTAATGTAGGAGCCGCCCCCATGCCCTGAATCATTGGTGCTGGATAGTAAAAAAAATAGTCAGTGCTATCATTTTCCTCGCAAGTCAGCGCGACAATCCCATTCACTTGTTTTAACTCCTAAGTTTTACGCCATCAATTATCTGTAAAGTGCTTGCTAAAGGTTCCGGATACAACATTAGATGTGCCTCCATATTGAGATCAAGAATAGGTTTGTAGAAATATGATGAGTAAACTATCGGGACTCGGCAACCGTGTCTTTGCCCGTAAATCCCTTGGACTGTGACATTTTTTCCAATTATTAAAATCACCACATTTCTCCCTTGTCTTAAGCGTCTTTTACCATTAACTTTTACTCTATCAATGATAGAAGGATCATTACAAAACTCGTTAAAATTGTTGCAAGCCCAATCGGACGCCTGAACTTGCTCATTTGTAAAAGCTTTGTATTGGAAATTTGAAACGCATTTCACAAACAATCTCGATCCTCCATAACCATCCAAAATCCAATCTGTTCTTATCTTCACATCTGTATTTCGATCTTGCCAGCCAACGTCTGCTTCCTCTGTTCTCAAATACCGGTCAGTTGGACAAAATCACATACACCAAAGGAATCACAATGAAACCAAAATAACCGAGTATAGTGTAATCCCAAAATGTAGTTTTAACAAGAATTTTTGGGAGTTGGGATATGAGGAGTGATAAGTATTTGCAAGTCATTTTTTAAATAAAAAAAGTAGTATTTCATGATTGATCCTGCTGGGTAGACCCGGCCAGGCTGAAGAGACAAACAGACTGTGAATTGACGTAATCAGGGACGTCATCTGACAACAAAGGTTCTTGTGCTGAACGGCAAGTCTACCTGTAGTTTTGTGGAGTACAAAAAGACGGTTCAACGGTTGTCTCACATCAAAGACAGTAAGTACTTAACGACTTGGATCCGGAATACATTGTTTGCCAAGGGTTACGTGCCTTTCATGGAAATGTCATCCATAGTAAGACACGTTGTGCCGACAATTCGTCACATTTGCGGCGAAAATCCGAATTCTATAGCGAAGCGTTTGGGTTTCATCATTAGTGGTCGAATTCCGTAGAGTACAACATCTGTTACGATTTCACTATTAGCGACCACATTTGCTTCAGGATATGTATCCCTATCTTTTTGTAAGGGCTTGTTTGGAAGGGGAAGCACTTGGAATGATCAAGATCCAGTTTAAATCCAAACTTAATTCGAACACTTTGAATCCAAATCTCCATATCCAGACAGCCCCTAAGAAACATGTTTGTCACGAAAACGCAATATAACTCCCTGTCATTTTGATACCTTCGCAAATCATGACTTAATAAACATAAGTATTATACTACTCGTAAATTGGATGGAGCACTCGCTTGACAAGAGCCACTACTGGTTGCGAAATATCTTTTTCTGTGATGGCCGAAATGAAACCTAAAGACGACAAATCATGCCGAAAGCGAGCAGGAGTTATTGGACAGGTCCTGTTTCTTTGGAGGCCTCAAGGGGCAAGAAGGCTGGAAGGTTCTGGAACCATGACAAGGAATGCAGGATAAGGCAAGGATAACAACCTACCATCCCAAAAAAGGAGCTCTGGGGAGATAAGATGGAGAGTGGAGCAACCTTTGGTTGCACTGATCGAGTTTGAGTAGAACGAACGCATGCATGCAAACACAAGGTAGGAAAGGAGCGCTAGTTTGGTGAATCCGAGCGTCTTCTTGGGGCCTGTCGTTTAGGTGTAATTCTGTGCGTTTTTGTTTTCTTTCGAAACCTTGTTAAGGATGCGTTTGGTTCGACGGATGAAGAGATCCGAGAGATGGCCATCCAGGAAAATACGATGTTGGGAGCACGGATGGACGGGATCATCCGGTTCTAAGAATATTCGGTGAAGATGTTGGATCGCTCCATCCGGCCAAAACGGCCTGATCGCTCCATCATGTTCGCTCTCATCCGCGTGTGTTATGATTTTTTTAACTCACAGTTTTATTTGCAAATATAAAAGTTTTTTAAAATTTTTAAACGTTTTTATGAGTAAATTACTAACAACATGTTTTAACTGGTTTGATAAAAAATTATAAGCTAATATTTAATTAAAATTCTCTTAAAAAATCTACTTTTGTAACTTTTAGCAATTTTTAATATCACAAATAAATTCTCAAAAATTTGAAAAAATTCACTAATATTCTTCTTATATAATGTACTATAAATACAAATAAAAATCATATCCACTCTAATCTCACCAATCAAACAGAAAACTAACTCATACTATCTACTATTATCCCACTGATCAAACAGAAAACTAGCTTATCCTATCTATTCTAACCAAACAGAAAATTAGATCATACTATTAAAAAAATTATAAATAATCATATCTCATCTAACCTCGTACTCTAATAAAAACACATATTTTCTTACTTGTGTGGCAAAATCTGCTTATGACAAATGATATGGTGACAGGACAACCTATTTCCTTCCTCAAACCAAACCCGCATCCTTAGTTCGTAGAGGATGGGGTTTCAAATTAAAATGGCATAGACGTCAACAATAACAAAACCCCGAGAATTTAGCTTAATTTCCTCGGATTTTCACTCTTGTGATTTTCCGTTCCGGAAATGATGTGCGTAGCCCGAGAATTTAGCTTAATTTCCTCGGATTTTTCACTCTTGTGATTTTCCGTTCCGGAAATGATGTGCTACGCTTCTGCTCATGATCATCACTTGCTTCCAAAACCAATAATGTAAGGAAAAAACCATGCCTCGTCAACCAATCCTACAGTTGCAAACCTACACGATGCTTCCAAAGACACCAGTCACTTTCACTCACCGACCTTTTGCCCCGAGAGGAAAAAAAATCTGCTCTTGGACGGTTTGTCCCAATGAACCAAACAACAAAAAGAAAGAAAGAAAGAAAGAAAGAAAAGAAGCTAATCTTAGCAGGTGGCAGGTGCAGTGAAGAAAAGGAAGAAGATGTAGTGCGCGTCGGTCGCCGTTGTCACTAGGGCGGCCAGTGCTATCTCGATATGGATATAACACTTACGGCGAAGGCTCCCAGCCCCAGCTGGCTTTCCACTCGGGATAGCACCCAGGACCGCTCCAGAGAGGAAGCGAGTCAACGCGGGCGAACCCGTTGACTTCCAGGTGGCTCTTTCCGGATATAGGTATGGGCGCACTAATCCATGGATGGAGTGCGCCACGCCTTTTTTTTTCCCCTTCTCTCTCACCGTTAAAATGTTTCAATCGGTCGCCACTCACCAAGTAAGGCACTCGAGTGGCGGCGCAATTTTTTTCTCCGTCAAGATTAAACAAATTTATCCGAGGCAGGGGATCGATGTGCTTGTTCGCTAATGATTCTTGTTTGATTAAGCAGTTGATTAAGTTAATTTGCTATAGAATGTCATGATGACATCAGTTTTGGTGTTATGCACGGGATGCAATCATATAGATCATTATATCATATTTATGTTTATGTATAAAATATTATTATATTTTATAAATAATAATTATTTATCTTGATAAGTAAATAAGTGATTTGTCCATAAAACTCTTTGTTTATATTTTAAATGATTCTTGGTCTCGTATCATAGTGAGGACCGACATACATAAATATAGCATACTCTTATTAGTATAACTCGTGTTAGTAAAAGAGGAATCTTTGAGAAGTATTAGTTGATAATCATATTTCACGGATTATATATTCAGAGATATCAAATCAATACCTCATAACACTGTTGGGTTATTATGTGATATACTATTAGTTGTAATTTCGGATAGTGTATCGATATGATCCTTAGATCTAAGATCGCTATTAATACTCAGACTGTGTTATAGCATACTTATAGATTGCTAAATGCTATTTTATAACTAGATAGTTCGAGCTTGTTTGTCATAGCTCCACCTTCAAGAATTCTTGTTACTAAGTATCTCTAGCTTCAAAAATTTGTGAAGCAGAAGTTATGGGTACATTATGATGGTTTGGTTGAGTTATCTCATTTTTATTTTAGATTAAGACTCTGTTTGTTTCCTACTTCTCCTTCTGCTTCTGCTACTGACAGAAGCCAGAAGCCAGAACAAACGGGGTTCTGGAGTAGTGGTTTCTGAAGAAGCTAGAAGTCTGCTTCTGAGGAAAATGAACTAAAGCTGAGAAGCTCGCTGAGATGTGCTTTTCTGAGAAGCTATGTGCTGAGAAGCCAAAAATTTGTTGTAGAAGCCAACAGCCTATTTCCAAAAGTAGCTTTTCAGACAAACCAAAAGCACAGCTTTTCATAAAAGCTCTAAAGCAGAAGCTCAAACAAACAGGCCCTAAGTATAGAGACTTAAACCACTTTATTTTAGTCTACAAATTATAGATCTTAGGTGAATCTTGGAGCTAGAGCCTTGCGAAATACAACATTATAAAGATAGTTTTTTGATATGCTATGAAACATATCGTGGGACATGAGCGATCAAGATATAATTTACTCCTCCTAAATAACAAGAGAGATATTTCTAGCCCCTTCAATATGGTTGGATTGAGAAAGTGCATGATCATACTAATATGATTAAAGAGTTAATTATGAGTTAGTAATCTGACCAAGTTATCACAAGGGCCTTGGTCTTGACTAATATCATGAGATAAAGGGATTGATGTAGGTGTATATTAAAGTTCAGCTGATATGACCTTTGTATGTTTTTAGAAGTCAATATGTTATGCTATATGCTACTATTAACTTGTGGTAAAAAAAGATTTTCGGGTCATAACTGTTTACATACGAGCCTAATGGATCACAAACTTTAACAGGTTAGAACACTAATTCGGATTGAATCCTTACGTGGGCTACATGGATAACCATCCATAAAGATTTAGAGAACTGATAGGCTCTATATAAGTGGAGGTGTGGGATTCTGGGCGAGTCAATCAAACCACTTTGAAACCCTGGTCGCCATGTCCACCCGACCTCCTTACGAAACTCTAGTCGAGTGCGTAATGCTATCACACCGACGAATATGTTTCACTCCTGAACGTGTGGATGTCGTGGAGGTGGTTTTGTTAATCGCTGACGAGGACATGAGGTTGCCGTTGGGACAAGTATCTACTTTGAAGCAAGGGCACGAGGAGAAGACCTTCAGTTCATGACGAATTCGATTACTTCCTCTACACCGATACATGTGACATTGGATTGGACCGCTCAAACTCTTCTTCCGCTGCTCTACATGTCTAATGGTAACATTCTTAATTGAGCGTGATAGAAAATTTTGATTTACGCTATCCTAGCTTACTAGCTCCTAACAATGTGAACCAAAACTACAATATTGTCAAAAAACACAAGTTGTTACTAAGTGCTTAAATGCCATGTGAGCAATTTCCCAATATTTGAGTTACAAGAGGTGTTCTCATACTTGAATGACAAAACAAAAACAAGTTAAGATGAAGGTGTCTGCAAGATGATTAAGCAGTGTTATCTGTACATTCGTATCTATTTTTTTTTCTGATTTGAACATCTCGAATTTGACTCGGATTTCGATTTATATTTCATGTATTCAAATTTTTTAATTAAGCACTCAAATCGGAATCAAATTCTAACCACCGTACCTCATCTCCTTTCCGGTTGGTTGTGCTGTTGGCAGTTTTGCCTTTCACTCTGGACAGTTCAATCCTGCCGTACAAGCTTCTTCATTGCTACTAGGAGTCTAGGAGCTTCTTCATTGCTACTGGGAGCTTCCTTCATTAGCGAATCCTCGCCAGCAGAGAGTGCACTATTTTTATATGCGCGTTGAATTAATAGCCGGGTCCCACCACCCGGACGATCACGCACGCCACGTCACCGTCAGGATCATTTCCTGCGATTTCTATAGGCAAGGCGGGTCCCACGTCGGCACAGACCATCACCGGGTCTAATCCGTACAGAAAACGCTATGTACACTTGGGGTTTCAGAAACCCTGTTCTGAAATTATGGATTGTATTGATTCTCGTGGGGATGGAATTGATTCCCGCAAAAAAATTTTCCGCTATAAAATAAATTTGTGCTTTACATTTGAATTATTATAAAAATATAGAGGTGTGGTATTAATATTATCACTAACACCATTAAACGTACGTACTCATATAGTGTATAGTGAAGACAAAAAATACAGAGCTTGAAGATCGATGAAGTCATCACATACACCTCACCGTCGATGGATACGTCGATTAAAACTAAAAGAAAATTTCACTTTGGTGAGATACACAAGGAGCAAACCTAGGGTTTGATCCATAGTGGACATATATACAATTACCTCCACTAAGGATGTGTTTGGTTGGAGGGCAAGGTTGCATGTGATAGACTATCCATTTTTTCAGGATGAGAAGATCTAATTTTTTGTTTAGTTGATATTCTGTTTGTTTGGATATAGTGGATGAGTTAAGTTCGTTATGATGATTTTTTTGAATTTATCTCTTGATCGTGTAGAATTTGGATGAATTTATTTGAATTCAAATTGAATTAAAAAGATAATATCACATGAAATGATAAAAATGAATATGAACGGAGCATTACAAAGGATCTCGCTTTTTCACCAAATAACTTAGGGTTGAAAATATTTTTATAAATTAGTATATCATATGAGAAGAATATTAGTTATATTTTTCCTGATTTTTGGGAATTTATTCACTACTGCAGAAACCCTATTCAATACCGGTTTTAGAGCCGGCAGTGGCAACAGGCAATAATAGTCAAGGACTATCACTGCCGGCTCGGTAAACCGATAATGAAGGGGGTTATCACTGCCGGCTCGGAGGTATCAATGAAGCCTAAAGAAGCCTTCAGTCGGCAGTGTTTTCCCTCTCCTCCCTCCTCGATCCTCCCTCTCTCGGTCCTCTCTGTACTCCCTCTCTCTCATCAATCTCTCCGTCTCTCTCTCTCGATACATGCATATATTGATACATATATTTACTGTAAATCAATAATAAAAGCACCTTCATTAATACATAGTAATGAACACATATTACAAGTCAGACATTGACAAATACACATATATACATAATAGTTCTCACAGGTCACCCCCTAAAAAGTCGATCAAGTTGAGCGAGTTCAGTATCCCTCTACCTCTCCCATAATGAGCACCACATCTCCGCACTGACGACTGATGGCGTGTGTACGTCTGGGGATGCCAGGGGGCTGATGGTGGTGGAGCAGAGGCCTCGGCCATCCCGGATCGACCGCAGCGTCGCCTATGCTCCAGGCTCGCTGATATGTCAGAGACATCAAAGTCTGATGCCTGAACGCCTCTATAGTTTGAGTCTTTGGCCTCTTCAGCAGCACACTGATGGGCCACCCTCTTGTCCTCCTCCTCTTAGACACGCTTATGGGTTGTTGCTTCTTACTCCTTCGCAGTGCACAGCTAATGGGCCAGCCTCTCATCCTCCTCCTCCTAGGCAGGCTTACGGGATGCTGCTTGTTGCTCCTCCGTAGTGCACAGCTGACGGACCAACATCTCATCCTTCTCCTAGGCATGTTTACTAGCCGCTACTTCTTACTCCTACTTCGCACATCTTTGGAAGGCCATTCTTTTGAAGAGTCGTCCGATGATACAACTTCACATCATACATAGTAATTCATATCATTCATTAATAAGTAGTAATTAATTAGAATTCATTGATATTGCGTCAATTGGAGAAATATAATACATTGTCAAGCCCCTTGGTAGACTTCCTCCTTGTCGCATACTCTCTACTAGAAGGTATGGTGTCATGTGAAGGTCTCTCACCCGTGGACAACACGATCGGTTCATGAAATTCACCGTTTGGGTTGATAACATATTCAAAGAAGAACCCGACTATCTGTTCATGAAACTCACTGTTTACAGTTCATACCAATGCAAGAATTCCAACTAGAAGAAGTCATCCCTATTGAGAAAATATTCATCTCTATATCTTATGGGGAATGTCTGAAAACCCTGAACTGCTCCAAGCACCACTGATGTAATCGACGTATTTGAGTTGTAAGGTTTCTTTTTATATCTGGTTTGACCAAAGGTTTGCTCAACTCAAACGGCCATGTAACATGAAACTTTTATATATCCACTCCCACAGTAAGCCGTGCTAGTTCCTCTGCTGTTATTCTTGAATCAACTAGGAAGTCCATTATGATTGGAGCATCCTTAATGATTGGATCTGGTTTGCTCTTGGCCTGCTTCTTGTTGATACGTTCATAGTCAGTTGGCGGTTTACTTGAAGCTACACCCATCTGTTTAGTTTTGGCCATTTTCATGAAAAATTTCAAGGCATCCATAATCTTTTTGGTTTCCTCAGTAGTGAGTGAATAGACATCCTTGGGTTCCATCAACTTCTTAGATGCCACCGACTTCTTAGATGATGTCATCTGCTTGGATGTTGCAGAACCTGATCTTGTTTTCTGAGCTGATGGCTGGCTTCTTGATGATGTTGGCTTCTTGAGCGATGGACTTCTTTGAGCCGATGGCTGAGGAGGTGGACTTCTTTTGGGAGATGGCTGAGTTGAGGGAGATCTTCGAGGCGATGGTGGCCCGGGGTGTAGTGGAGAGTAGAGATTATCGAGAGTTGTCTCTAGTGGAAACATTATGTAGACCTTCTCCCACACGATGAAGGTGTGCTCGTTCTCTCCTATAGTGTTCGCCCCCTCCTCTGTGGGGTAGTCCACCTCAATATGACAGTACTGGTTAACTGCCTCGTCTACTTCGACCATAGCGTAACCCTCCGATATCAGACGTTCGTGCAAATGTTCATAGGAGCCATAGGGATAAGCCACGCTAGAAGCCACATTGATGGTAATGTTTATAGTACAAATGTGTAGTTCACACGGTGTTCGTGCTATGATGAGGTCTACATCATAAGTGATGGAGTCAGCTCCCGGAACTCTCGTGGACACACAGATACTCCGATGCCCACTGGGGCTAGAGCACGCAACATCAGGAGATACTGCAAGCCATTCCTGTTCACTCACAATGATACCCCGTTCACGTATGAGGGCTTGTCGTACTGCTTGTCTATTTTTTCTTCTGTACATTTCCTCTTCTTTTTTAGCACTTGTTCAAGCATTTCCATCATCCTAACTTGTTCTGCCTCTCATTTGCATCTAGCTCTACTTGGGATCTCTTTCGACTCTTGTAACGGTCGACATCGCTTGAGAATCCATGTTTCCAACCCATCACCCCAACGCCTCGTGTGCGACCACCGTGCTCCTTGTTTCCCAGGACCAAGGTGAGCTCGTCCCTATCCCTATCTAGCTTGAAAGTACCTTGTGCAGACTACTCGTCGGCTTCCACAAGCTTTTTTGCAAGATCTTGCGTCACTTCTGGGTCTTTGGAGGTCGTAAAGGGTAAGTTTCCATCAGACGAGTAAGAAGCACCCCTCCCAAGAAGAAAATGTGTAGATTGTTCGTTCCAGCCCTCCGTCTTAGTCATGACACCT
Source organism: Phragmites australis (assembly GCF_958298935.1). Lineage (NCBI taxonomy): Eukaryota > Viridiplantae > Streptophyta > Magnoliopsida > Poales > Poaceae > Phragmites > Phragmites australis. Next base: position 10,378,190 of record NC_084936.1, on the reverse strand, counting down.
CTCTCTCGTAGTTCATCTAGCTGTTGTTACCATGGCCTTTCTTTCCTCACGTACCCACGACTGTCGACTTTACAGGGGTACATGTTCTTCTTCGAGTTTGATTTGTTCACCTCACTCAACCTCTGTACTTCTTCCGACAATTTGTACTCTACAAAGGCTTACCAATGATCTTCCAGTTGCGGCCATTTGCCGCAAATCTAGTGTTGTACCTTTCTGCACATACGTTCTGTTTAGTGTTCCCTTCCAGTTCTTAAATGAAAGACCCATGATCATTAGCATCTTACGCTTAACTACTTCCATATCTGTCTCTTCAGTGAAGTCAAACTTCTCTAATATCTTAGACCACAAGATGTCGTTCTTGATTGAATCAGAAACCACGTGCGAATCACCTCGTTTGCCAGTCCACAATCTGTAGCTGATGGACACATGATCCTTAACAACAATCCCACAAACTGACTTGTATGGCCCTAAAACTCTCTCTGGTATAGTTGGCTCCTTTGCTAGTGAGACCTCCGTGATCACAAATTGTCCCGTAGGCATCTTCGAGGGACCTCAGACACAATGCCGCTCCTGGGATTGCTCATTGTTGTGACCCTCCGGAGCATCAAGCATCTACGCATAAGTGAAAAAACTATTGGAAATCTATATGATAATATGTAGAAAAAATACATTCATCTACTTATGAATTACCTCATTGCCTCCACAGGCGTCTGTTTGGTCCAGGTTGATGTAGTGGCTCGAGCTACCTTCTTCAATTCTTAACTGCGACACTACATCTCCTTCTAGCACTTGAGCTGGATCGGCGGTTGGTGATGCTATCCCTTCCTAGGAGTTCTGCATATGATGACGATGAGCGGTTGAGTATTCTACATATAAAGATCAGAGGAAGGCGGGAGATAGAGATAAAGCCGACGAGAGAGGTTATCAAAAGAGTGAGATAACCATGAAGGAGTCGATAGATAGAATGCATACACATATAATATTGTAAATGAGTACGTTACGACCACATTTAACAAAAAAAGTCACATCTTACATAGCAAAATAGTCATAAAGGTATTGACCGTTGACACATTGTTCTTACAAGTTACATCATCTTATATAGCAAAATAATGATGATTACAACCAGAACTAGGATTATGACATCTTTACACGTGAAATCACACTTCTTCTTATTTTCGAAGTTAGCCAATCTTAGCTCGGCTTGGATGACTTGACTGTTGTATGCCGCAACAGCTTCATGTTTGGACTTGTATCCTTTGTAATATGCTCTTTTGAATCTATTAACTTGTGCGTAGCATTCCTCCCAACTAGAGAACACTCTACTTTGCCGACCATGATGAACAATATATTATCTCATAGCAGTCCTAAATTTTAGAGGAACAAATCACACTAACACCAAAGAATGTTCTTGCAAAAAACTATTAGGCACAGTAGCTCTAGCAATGCCCAATGTTCTCAGCTCGATTGGCATCAAAGTGCAATTACATTAAAAAAAACTACAGAGAAAATGAATAATCAAAATCTACGTATTATGGCAGCATAAAATATTACCACTGTGAAACAAAAACCATGCATATATAATTCATGAGCCAGAAATTGTAATTCTAAAACAACCTTGAAACAATGCAGTCAACTAGGAGTCTATATTAAAAACACATTCTTTTAAGTTGGCTATATCCATACATGCCGAACTCTCTTTTAGACTAAATCAACCAATATATTGCATTGGTAATATGCATGTGTAATTACATTGCAATATCAATTTACATTGCCATATGATTGATTCTATTAAACACATGAACTCTCTTTACAACTAAATAAACCAATTTCTCTGTCCAGCTGCAATATCCACACATTATTTCTCTCTTAGAATATGTCAATGATATACCGATGCTATACCATTTCATAGCACATCAACAAACTTGAAAACAAGAAAGATGATTTAGTTACCCCAACAATCACCACTAGAACCCCCTCTCCTCTCATCCTCTAATTCAACATTCCAAGCTAATGTGGTCCTCATGATCGACCAGTTACCCCAACAATCACCACTGAAACCCCCTCGGAGCTCAAATAGGTCAAATGCAACACACAATTAAAGCTCAGAATGACTGGTACCTGTAAGACGACAAGGGTCTGGGTGGCGGGGTGTGCGGGCTGGGCGTCAAGGAGGATGGGAATGGCGCTGGGGAGGAGGACGGCGACGACGCTGGGGAGGAGGATGACAATGTCGAGGAGGATAGGGACAGAAGACATGGGCTCATTGGTGCGGGCTCATAGTCCTCCGGCGGTGTGAGCTACTTAGTGTTAGGAGGCGTTTCAGCGGAGGACACATGGAAGGGGAAACTTTTTCCAAGTGTCAAAAGGCGCAGGGCGTTGAGCTATTTTATAGGGGAAGGCTTTCACTACCGGTTCAATATGACCACCAACAGTGAAATGATACCTTCATTGCCGGCTCAAGAGGACCATCGACAGTGAAACTACTTTCACTGCCAGCTCAGTAAGTCCACCAGTAGTGAAAGTAGTTTCACTACCAGCCCAATATGTTCATCGACAGTGAAACCCTTTTCACTGTTGGTGCCACAGGGTGCAAAAAAATTTTTTTAGCTTCACACGCGCGACCTACTGACCAAAAATCCTAATACATATTTATTTAAATTTGAACTTGCTATATACCAAAATTAAGTTTTGTATGTACTGAAATTTTTTGGTTCAATTTTCTAATTCAATAAAAAATTAAAATAAATATGTTCATACCTAAGTTTCTATATTAGGGCTTGCTATTTAATTAAAAAAATATAATTGGAGCTTCCTATATATCTTAATTTCATCGATAAATATTCTAAATCATTAAGAATTTAAAATAAATATGCTCACTATAGGTAATTAAAAAAATAGTAATACATAGCAATAGTGCTAGCTTGTGCTATTGTTAATTCATTATTAAAAATCAAAAATAAATATGCTCAATAATAAAGACATTTTCCACTATAAACTACAAATTGATGCTTCTACAATAAAAGTGAGATATAATTGCATCTAAAATAAATTCGTACATAGTAATTAATACAAGTTAGCTACTTTGTCTTAACACTTCGCCCTCATTATGATCACGACGTACATAGGGAGGTTCATCGGTGTCTTCCATAGGACCTAGGTTGACATCCTATACGATAGGAGGCAGCGCATCGAATTGATTGTAGTTTTCCTTGTCAACAATATTCTCTATTTAGACAATCATTCTTTTTTCTTAAAGAACCATATGGCGCTCCTCCTTGTTAGTCAGGTTTGGGTCCTTTACATAGAAGACTTCCATAACATCATTCGCAAGTATGAATAATTCTTCTCTGTATCCAATGAGTTTTTGGTCCATTATAGTCATACCGTACATGTAAATCTTCACACCTTCTGGAAGTTTAAGCCATTGGCACCAGAAAAGAGGAACCTTTAACACTTCATAGTCAAGCTCCCAGATCTGCTTACGAATCCGTAATAGATCTCCATATTTCCATTGCAGTTGTAGGCATTTAGACGGACACCACTATTTTAGTTGGCGCTCTTATTATCCTGAACTCTCGTATAAAATGTATAGTCATTTATGTCATATCCTTAGAATGTGAAGATTGTAGTTGATGATCCGTGAGCCAACACAGTCAACTGAGCACACTCTATCTACTTATAAATCACTTCTCTACGTAACCAGGCGCCAAAATGATCTTGATGCTCTCGCGTGATCCAAACATCGAACTTCCCTGGATTTCTGGTGTGTAGCATCTTCTAGTGTTCTTCGACATATAGGTCCACTATAACTGATTGTTGTAGAACTATAAAATATGCTTGCGTGAATGAAACGGGGTCGTTAGTGCGAAATGAGTTTGCAACTATCATCCCTTTCCCCTATTGCCTTCCCTCATGACGAGATACAGGCACACCAATTGATTTGAGATTCATGTAATCGATGCAGAAATCAATGACCTCCTCGGTTCCCTAACCCTCGGCCATGCAGCCTTCCGACCGATTTCAGTTACAAACATATTTCTTCAGAACTCCCATGAACCTCTCGAAAGGGTACATCTGATGCAGAAACATGGGGCCAAGAATCCGTATCTCTTTCACAATGTGAACAATGAGATGTGCCATGATATCAAAAAATGATGGAGGGAACAACGCCTCAAGCTGGGATAGAGTCTTGACCACGTCTTCCTGCAGCTTATCTAGCTTGGTCAGATCGATGACCTTATGTGATATCGTGTTGAAGAACGAACACAACTTTATGATTGGGTTTCGGACCTTCGACGGCAGAATACCTCTAATTGCAATTGGAAGTATCTATATCATTATCACATGACAATCATGAGACTTCATGCTAGTTAATTTCAAATATTTCACGTTTACTAGTCTCTTTATGTTGGCGGAGTTAGCCGAATGGAACTTTAATTCCATGCAAGTACTTGCATATTGTAATTTTCTTCGCTTTGATCAAACTGTAGCTAGCAGGACCAAGATATTTGTCATCTTCTTCTATATCTTTGGAATGTAGATTCTGTCTGAGTTTCAAACATTTTAGGTCCTTCCGTGCTTGGAGTGTATCCTTTTTTTTGTCAGGTATGTCTAGTAACGTACAAATCAAGATATCACACATGTTCTTCTCAATGTGCATGACATCGATTGTGTGTCGAACCACAAAATTCAGCCAATAAGCTAAGTCATAAAAAACAGATTTCTTTTTGAACATAGGAGCTCTAAGATTAGATTTTAGAATCGGTATACTCTCGTGTCCCTTTCTAAGGATAACCCTAAGTCTCTTTACCATCTCATATACCTATCTCCCAGTGCGATGCTTAGGAGGTGATTGAGTCTCAACTTTCCTATCAAACGTTCTCCTGTTGCTGAGGAACGAGGGATCCTTGTGATGAAATTTATGATGACCTAGGTACACCATTTTTTGGCTATTCTTCAACCACAAGCTCTCCGTTTCATCCAAACAATACACGCATGCACAGTAGCCTTTGACAGTCTGGCCTGATAGGTTGCCAAGGGCAGGCCAATCCTAGATTGTTACGAATAATATTGTGTGTAGGGTGAAATTCTCTCATTTATATGCATCCCATACCTGCACACCACAATTCAATAGTATTACAAGATCTTCCATTAATGGTTTTAGGTAGACATCGATATTGTTACCGGGTTGCCTTAGCCCTGTTATCAACACCAACATCATAATATATTTCCTCTTCGTACACAACCAAGGAGGATGGTTGTAGGTACATAGAGTCACAGGACAAGTGCTATGATTACTGCTTATGTTGCTGAATGGATTCATCCTATCCGTACTCAACCTAAATATTATATTCCTCACATCTTTTGCAAAGGGCTCTTTGTATTTCCTATCGATGTTTCTCCACTGCGAAGAATCAGTGAAGTGTCTTAGCATTCCATCATCCTTGTGTTCCTCGACGTGCCATCGTATCATTTCAGCATGCCTTTTGTTCGCGAATAAATGTTCCAAATGAGGGATTATAAGAAAATACCATATCACCTTGACGGGAGGCCTTTTATTCTTTCCTTCACCATCGATATCATCACAGTCACGCTTGTACCGTGATGCACCACCGACGAGACATACTTCCAAGTCTGCATACTCTTCGCGATACAACATGCAATTATTTGGACATGCACGCATTTTCTGCACTTCCAACCCTAATGAGCACACAACCTGCTTGCCCTGGTATGTGTTTTCTGGCAGCACATTTCCCTTTAGAAGCAATTTCTGCAAGAATAGTAACAACTCTGTGAAGCTTGTATCGGATCACATATTGCTTACCTTCAATTGTAGAAGTGAAAGCACGGTACACAACTTTATGTGTTTCTTCTCAGCCTAGGAACAACGGTGTTTTAGAGTTCTCTACCATATTTTAGAACTTTTGAAACTCTCTTTCATTGATGAAGTTCCCCTCCCCATCTCATAACATCTGCGCCAGATTATCGGCGTCAGCGTCGGAGTTGGCATCGGCTAACATCTCCTCTAGATCATCATCGACCAACATATCTTCGGCAGACGGCATATCGGTGTATTCGTTAGTCGGTATATCGGTGCACAAGTCTTCATCTTCTCTGCCAATGTATTGCCCTTCCTGTACGATCTCAGCTTCACTGTGCTCGGTCCAACGAGTATAGCCAGGCATAAAGCCCCTTGGCATCAAGTGGGAATGTATCTACTGGGTGGTGAAAAATTGCTTCTTATTATTGCAATCGACGCATGCATAACACATGTATTAAGATTGTGTATTTGACTTGTGCGCCGTGGCTTGTACCAGAAAACAATCCACGCCATTCTTGTACTCTGTGCTCATACGGCTCATATCGTACATCCATCTTCTGTCCATCTACAATTATATCATTATTGTAAATCCAAGTTCATAACATCTAGAAGATTTTACGATCATCAACAAATAAATTACCTCGTCATCTCCTACCGGCAATTGGCCTGGGTTGGAGGAGCCGCCTTTTGCATGCTTTCGCATCCGCTTCCGATGAGTATGTGTTCGTGCCATCCTAGAAGTTTTCTTTATTATTCAATCCCTTATCTATGACTCATTAAGGAAACATGAAAAATAAATACACTCATACATAAAGTTTCTATATTGGAGCTTGCTAATTAAATAAAATATCAAAAATACAATTGGATCTTGCTATGTACCTAAATATCATGGCGAAATTTTCTAATTCATTAAAAATCAAAATAAGGGATAATATCAACTTTGGTTTTTAAGGTAATATTTTGAGTTAAAATGCTAAATATAGGATTTAGCTTGGGGATTTCAACTTACTTGAGCTCAAAGGCTCCTAGAAGCTTGCTTGCTGTGTGGAAAAAATCCATAGTTCACTTGCCCAAAAAAGAAGAGAAGGCAAATGAGCAAATAGAGAGGAAAGAAGGGATTTTATTTGGATAGTTAGAGAGAGCTCATCTAGACCTTCTTCTTGACCAAAAATGAGCTTGAGTGGTGGGGGAATCAAAGGGAGAGAAGGAATGAAGTGGGTGCTACCATATGAGAGTTTGTGAGGGGGAGAGAAAGTTCTGATCGAACTGTCTGTTAGCTCAAGCTTAGAGAAGGTGGGAAAGGGTGGCATTACTGCCGGCTCATTTAACCATCATGTAGTGATGTTATGCTATCACTGCCGGTTGGTGGATTAAGCCGACAGTGATGAGGGAGCAGGGCATCACTGCCGGCTCAATCCATCGACCAGCAGTGATAATACTTATCACTGCTGGTTCATAAGCCATGATGGTTGATTTTTGCCGCGCAGCTTACGAACCGACAGTGATACCACATCACTACCGGTCCATTAGGAACCGACAATGATGGCGGCATAGAAGCCTGGTTTTGTAGTAGTGAGAGGTGTTAAAAATTTCTAGAAGTTACAAAAGTAGGCTCTTTTAGAGAATTTTAATTAAATATTGACTCAGACTTTTGGATCAAACTAATTAAAATGGACTGCTAGTGAGCTCTAGTTTGCTCATAAAAATATTTAGAATTTTTGGAATAATATTGTACTCTCTGAATGTATGTGATGTCGCCTAGAGGGGAGGGGGATAAAGAGGCATTTCCTAAAAATTAAAACTTTGCAGCAGATTATAGAATCCGGATACTCCGGGTCAAACCGGAGACTCCGGGGTCTTTGAGGTTCCAGGCTTAACCTGGACAGTCCGGCTGGAACAGGAAAAGCAAAATTATGAAAAACCTAAGTAAGTCTAGTTTAATCTAAGGTTACCATAGGTTCCTAAGGATGTATGGAAGCTTTTCAATAGATCACCTGCAGCTAGAAACACACAATCACGTAGTTCAGGGAAAATCAACTAGAACAACAAAGTAAGCAAAAGAAGGCACAGATTTCTTTCCCGAAGTTTGGATCCAACGATCCTACGTATCCGTTAAGGTGCTCACAAAGAGCCGGGTCTCTTTCAACCCTTATCCTCACCGACGATCACAAAGATCGAGCTCGAGACTTACTTAACTTTCCTCTTTCCTTGCGGAGTCGAGGATAACCTTCACAAACTTCTTGGGATACTCCACAAGTTTGGGTGTTCTCCAGGTGATGCCTAACCGTCTAGGATCTCGAGCTCCAAGAGTAATGAGCGTGAATTGATGGCTTGATGACGAACTCAAGCGCTCAAAGGATGAATTTATGCTTACTAGCACTCGATCTCCCCTTCCCAACCCAACTCTCAAATCCTTGTAAGATTTAATACACTAGAGAAGTGGAAGGGCTCTAAAGAGGCTTTGAATGCTTTTGTCTCGAGTTGGTTCGATAGCAAATGAAGGAGAAGGTGAGGGGGTATTTAAACCCAGCAAAAAAAAACTAGCTGTTATAGTAACTTTTGTACTGACCCGGAGACTCCGGGTTGGCACTTGAATGCGAAACCGAAAGCCTCGGCTGGAACCCCAGTCGAAGATTCTGGACACAACACCAGATTATAGAGTATCCAGGTTAACCCAGAGACTCCGGGTAAAACATTTTAACTCTAATCGAGCACCCTTTATCAGATCTAAGTCCAGAGATTTTGGCGACCCGGAGTATCCGGGTCAACCCAAAACCTCCGGGTTGGACTTTAACACCAAACCGAGCATACCAGCCTGGAGCTAAACTCGGAGACTTTGGCAACCCGGAGTATTCGGGTCAGTCCAGAACATCTAGGTACAGACAAAGGCTTAGAATTTCTCGGTGTTCATGGGGTAAATTGTGTCTCTCATCTTTGGTCTAAATGGGTACCTTGAGCACTAAGACATCTTCAAGATAATTTATACGCATCCCTCTTTATATTACGCCATACCTATACTCAATTTCAAAAAAATAAAAATAAATTAAATCTATTGAGTGACTATATACCGCTTCTCTTTTCTTTATGAGGGACGCTAACGACTTTTAACACTTCAATGAGACTAATACCTGTTCATAACCTCAATAAACTCATTAGTCTCTTAATCGTTTGTTATCAATTATCTAAAACCCACATAGAGGGTCTAGATGCACTTTCACTCTCAGATAAGACCGAGAAGGTAAATGAAAAACATGACACACACGCACGAACGAGGGATGGCTCGGTCCGACCAATTTCGTCGGATCGCACCATCCAACATATTTGAAGAATATGCTCTAGTTCTGGTCTGCCCCATCCACTCGCCCTCCATCCAAACAGGTTCAAAAAGCAGATGGCTATCTCCCGGATGGCTCTATCCATCGAACCAAACACACCCTAACTATCCAAGCCAAAGCTTGGTTCTCAAATGTATGTTTAATCATGCATAGTCTACAAATACATGCCATTAAGTTCTCTCATCACTGTCTAATACACATTTTCATCCACACATTCTAGTAACTCCGGAACAAAGACAAGGCAACCTATGTTTAAGATATCATGACGATACAATAATATGTAATGCATTATTCATGACAACTTATAAGGATAATATAATATAACATTTGGTCCTCCTTTAACATTGAACATTTGGATAGTCGTGGTATGAAATATCTCATATTAGTAACAAATACTTTCTTTGTACATTTTTATAAGGCGCTATTTGACTTAGCAAAATATTTTGAATTTAACATTGAATAAAGATTTCTCTTTTAATATATTTGTAACTAATTAGAAAATTATGACTATACGAACACAACAAAATATAAATCTATGGTACCACTTTTGTAGAACTAAACCTCTATATAATTAGCTGAATTGTTACTCAAGTATCGTGCTCGCCTTGTATTAAAATATAACACTGAATTATTATGACTAATAAAATATCATGCTAGCCTTGTAAATTTTAGATGGAGGGAGTATATGCAAAAGATTCCCACAATATTGAACTATTTTTAATTTAAAAATACTATTATCATCTTGTGTGGCATATATTCATCACTCATTAAGCTGGAGATTGTTCTACAAGATTGAAATTATTTTGGCCAAATATTTACAAGGGATAATCAAATTTATAAGAGTGAATAGGAAAAATATAATATCAAATTTTAATTAAAACATTGCATTCTAGTTATACGATTGATAACTGGCATGCTTTAGTTATGATTGATAATCCAAATGAACATTTTCGAGAAACAATAATTAGCTTTGAGACATAAGTTTGCTGTCACTAGAATGTGTAAACTTCATGATGCTTTTGTGAGGGTCTAAGGTGGCATTTGCAATCCTCTATCACTTATAAAATGCTAGTATTGACCAAGTTTTTAATTGCCCTTTCTAAATGCCATGCAGTAAGCTAAATTGTCACACATTGTGTTCCCTTCTTGCTTCTTTTGTTGAGAAATTAGCATAAAACTAGATTTCAAAGAACCAAATAAGATTTGTGAAATTTTGGTATGGTTGAGCTAAGGCTAAACCCTGGAGGATGACATGAGGAATAGTATTGCGGACAGAGATAACAAAAGAGTAAGCAATCACTGTTGATCAGCGCGGTGAGAAGCACGTAATTAAGGACACATAAGGAGAACTTCACAAGCATTCATGTGTCATATGTTGTATTCTTAGACATACATTCCAAATGTTTAAATTACGATGAACTGAAACCATATGCAATGATAAAAGATTCTATGATCATGTATACACACCAAATAAAATCATTTACTCAACTTCACCATGTGTTCTTGTGTTAAGAAATTCCTATAGTACCAATACATTACCTATAAAAGATAAAAATATATGCAACTTACATGTTCCCTACTAGTAATATCTAATAGTTGTTATGTCGCAAAACACTGAAGTTACAAATCTAAGTTTGGATGGTACATTCTCGAAAAGGTTTGAATGGTTTGGCAAGGGAACAAGGATGCCTACCATAGTACACCTACCAATTCCCTCTAAATTACACCCTCTTCTCCCTAGGCACAAAGTTCTCTTGGTCATTTAGAGCTCCACGTGTCCTCTGAGGCGCTTCACCAACTCCACCTTCCCTAGGCTCCCGCCTCCTCCTTCGGGCCTTCATCTCCCTCCCTATTTATGCAGCTCAGCAGCTCACTTCCATTTCCCACTACTCCCACACACAAGCACAGCTCAGAGAAGCAAGAAGAGAAATCCCAACAGGCCAACAGCCTAGGCAGTGCAAGGAGATGGGTGGCGAAGGCAGCACGAGCCCCGATGCGGGTGGAGCCTGCGCGGTCTGCGGCGGCGCGGCGGTGGTGTACTGCCCGGCGGACGCGGCAGCGCTCTGCGGCCCCTGCGACGCCGCCGTGCACGCAGCCAACCCGCTGGCTTCACGCCATGAGCGCGTCCCGATGGCCGCGGCCGCGGCCACCGTGGCGGCGGCATTCGGCGTGTACCACGACCTCTTCGAGGCCGACGACGTCGACGCGGCGGCGTCGTGGCCGGTGGCGTCGGCGCAGGTGCAGGGCAGCCCCCACAACGGAAGCTCGTCGGCCAGCTTCACCACCAGCGACAGCGGAGCTGATGTCAGGAGCCTGTTCCTCGACCTGCAGACGGCCTGCGTCACGGGCGGCGCCGGCCACCTGCCGGACAGCGTGGCGCCCGTGTATCACGGCGCTGCGCCGTTGTGGGCGCAGCCCGACCTGGCCGCATGGACGAAAACGTGGTTGCCAGCGGATGCCGCCGCCGTCGTTGTCCCGGCCACCGCCGCCTTGTTCGCCCAGGCGGCGGAGAGGGAGGCGAGGGTGCGGAGGTACCGCGAGAAGCGCAAGAACCGCAAGTTCCAGAAGACCATCCGCTACGCGTCCCGCAAGGCCTACGCCGAGGCTCGGCCGAGGATCAAGGGCCGCTTCGTCAAGCGCCCCGCGGGCGCTGGATCGGACGACGACGCCAAGGCCGCCGCGACCGGGGCCACGGACGCCGGCGAGGCGGCCAAGTTCTGGCTCTCCTTCTCCGACGACGCCCGTGACAACGGCGTTGGGTTTTACGTGGACGCCGCGGCCTACGGACTCGTGCCAAGCCTCTAGAAAGTTCTAGACACGTGAAGAAATCCTTGGAGAATCTGGTGGCTGCGGCGTTCGTCCACCTTAAAACAATTTAAGAAAAGGGCGTGCGCCATATCGCCATTGTTCTAGCTTGTTCGTGTCATGTCATCGTTGTGGTCAAAATTCGTGCTGAAATTCCGCCATCGCTATTTTTAAATGATGGTGTCGAATTTCGAAATGGGTCGATCGGAAATAATGTGTTGTAAGATACCTTATGTAGTTGTTCAGTTGTAGTTTTTGCAGTGAAAATTCCGTGTTTAATTTTCTATTCTAAGACAATTAATTCCGTGTGATTTATTTCTTATGTCTTTACCGCGGCCAACAATTGTGGTGAAAATCTGCTGTCGATACAGATGATCATGCCAATTTTCGATGCATCAATTAGTGACGTAGGAGGTTAATCTATTATAAAATGGATTATATATATATATTTTTTGGGAAAGTGGATTATATAGTTGTCATCTGTTATCTTGTGTCTTGATTATATGCTAAGATCATAGGTTCCATGGTGATTAATTCTTATGTTATCGTTACAGCGGCCAACAATTATATGCTAAGAGAAGTGTTGTGGTGTTCCCAAAAACTCATTTCTAATGTGTTGGATCGGTCGACGGCGGTGTCTTTGCATTGTACTCTCTTTGGAGGTGTCGACTTGGAGAGATGCTCCCAACAGGTTCAGCTATCTTATATTTCGGAGCATTGTCGATATCTTATGTCTAGTCTAGTCAGGTAGATAGTCAAGAGCCGGAGTCGTTTCTAGTTCTCTACGGTACTTTAGGTCTAGTTTGGTTAGGTAATATGTTCCCCGTGTCTCGTGATTTTTGCTTAGTTTTCTCTCAATTAACCGAGCATTTATGTCCATCAGATTTTTCTTCTTAATTAATACAATAAATAACTCTCCTGTTGGTTCGTTTCAAAAATTATGAAATTCCGCATCACTGTTTTCTAATGATGATGCTGATTTTCGATGGGTCAATCAGCGAACTAGGCACCAATGTATTGTAAAGTAGCTCGTGTAGTTTGTTCACCGGTAGTTTTTCGTGGATTGGTTTTCAATATAATTAGTTCTGTGGTGATTTCTTTCTTATGTCATTATTGCAACCAACTATTGTGTTATGAAGGTCCTCCATCACTATTTTTTAAGTCATGATACAGAAGGGGTGAATCTAGAAAATTAAAATCGTTGGGGTCACTCTTCTAAACATAACGGTGTCAATGGGTATTAGAAGGGATATTTGTTATTTTCAAAGAAATTTGTAGTGCACTTAGCAAGAAATCATTGGGGTCACTTGCCGCAATGCTTGCGTGGCTGGATTTTCGATGGGTTGATTAGTGAATTAATGGGTTAATGATTTCTAAGATAGTTTGTGTAGTTGTTCATCGGTAGTTTTGTGGTTTGATCTTCTATTCTACGATAGTTAGTTCTATGTGGCATTTAAGTCACTGTTGCAGTTGTTACTTACGGTGAAAATCTGTCATTGCTATTTAATGAAAACTTTCCTTTTAATTAGTGGATTAGGTGATTAATGTATTTTAAAGATAGCTCATGGAGCTGTCCGAATAAGCTTATGTAGTTGTTCAAACGTAGTTTTCGCTGTTCTGTCTACCGTGCTAAGATAATAAATCATATGTGATTTCTTACGACTAGTAGCTTGCATGATTCATGGCTCCAATTTTTCTATGAGTTTTGGAGTGACATGATCATTGGTACTTTGTTTAGTTGTTTAGGTAATGATGCGAATCAGGGTAAGAGTGTGTCCGTTTTGGGTTTGTGGGATGTTTTCCATATGAGGAATTACTCATGGGAATATTCTCCATCTGTTTTTTTTTAAATGAAGTGAGCACTGATAAGTTTTTTTTTTTGGAACGGAAAACATGGAGGGAAGCCCCCACTATGAATGATTTTATTAAAAATAAAGGAGAATCCCTAAAGCAAAATAAAATACACCGGGATGATAAGGAAGAGAAAGAAAAAGAGGGAGAAGAAAAGAAAAAACTCTACACAGAGCTATGAAGCCAAGCTATGAACAACGAGCTAAACAAAGAGTTCATGCTGTGGGTTTGGACAAGAGCTGTCTCACGGAAATATTCCTTCCATCTATTGAAATTTGCATTCGATCTCTCAAAGATCTTAGCATTTCGTTGCTTCTAGATTTCCCAAGCTGCAATACATGAAAAATTGATGTTGAAAACCAATTCTGGCTTCCAGCAGCATCTCAAAGAAGCCAAGTTCATAGTTCCAGTTGAGGCCAATGGCTGCCCAACATCTAACACTGAAGCTTCAATCAAAGAACATGTGATATGTAGTTTCCTCTATGTTCTGATTGTAAAGTACACAGTTGTAATTGTTTCCTTAATTGCCAATTTTTTCCTTCTTAACAGATTTCTGGAGTTTAGACTGTCCTTGAAAAGCAGCCAGATGAAGACATTGATTTTTGCGGAGCATTTCGATTTCCAGATCAAAAGAAAATGAGCCGGAAGGGGCAAGCTCTTGAAAGGAAGAGCAGTAGACTCAAACATCATTGCCATTGCTACTACTCTGAATTGTATTAAGAGCCGCTTGTAACACTTAATTCCTTGTATGCTTGTGCGTAAGAGGGGTATGAAAATGTCTGGCAGGGTCTCTATCATCTAAAAACTATGCAATGGATAGAACTGTACAATAAGTTCTTTTATTGTTGTGGTGATGTTTGGATGGAGATGCCTTCTTTATATTTACTATGTCCTAGGTCCACCTGTCAGTGACTGTTCATATGCGCAAACATGAGCGTTCACCGTACCTGATTTCACCAGATTGCAAAATGTGTTACATCTTTTCAAGGTTGACTTGGGCACTGAACAGACTTAGGCCCAATGATCCAGACTCCCGAGGATAAAAAGTAAGATTGGGCATTGGACTCCATGAAGCTAAATCCTCCTACTGCTGTGTGTTTTCTTCTCAACCTCGAACCTTCTCTTAACAGTTTTGCAGTAATGGAAGTGCAAGGATACTATTCTGCTGCTTTTCAACAGGTATTGTCCTGTATCGTCCAGGCACTATTTCAGAAGTTTACTATCGGCTTACGTTAAAAAATCGATGCCATCTAATGTTGGATACATAGAATTCTTAGTTTGTTAATGGTAACTCTACCAAAATAAGTTTGTTAATAATCATAAACTTTGCTTAGTTTGGTAGTGGCTTCAGTTACATATTTCAGTGTCATACTCCCTCCAGTCGCAAAAGAGTTTTATTTTAAATATTGATATGGTCACTCGTACACTACTTTAACCACTAATTACTAGTATAAAATATATACAAAGTATAGCAAAGTTGTAATATTTTGAAACTAGTTTCAAGTCGAATCTAGCTATACCATTTCCAAAATTTCAATTGAAATATTAAAAAATATTAATAATCAAAGTTTAAACTTGTTGATTGCAGCAATTCAAAACTACACTGAGGGAACATATATCAGGAAAACACAATCTCTTATGCTCATCGTACTCTTACTTCAACCGATAAAGCTGAACCAGCCCGTGATACATCCCAAAATCTCCTTCGTAAATTACATGATTAAATACCAAGCATCTAAGATTCAAAAACCCATAAAGAGTCATAAAAGATAGCATGGACACCATGAGAAGAAAGGCATGCCAATAGCAAATAAAAAAGAAATAAGGTTATTAATTATGGAGAACAAGATTCAGAAAACAATGTGCAATCATCCATGTCGTCGAGCTCGTCCTCCGGAATGTTCCATTTCTCGGGTTCCTTCAGACAATCATCAGTAGACAGGAAATGCAGAACCTGAAAGTTGACATGTCGAGTAAGTGACATTTGGTGATCAATGAACATCTCACAGTATACCAATCAGATCAGCTCAGGTAGTACCTCGGCCATTGAGGGCCGCCACATTGCCGGTCTCATAATACAGCGGGATGCGACAGCAACCATCCTCTTCAGTTGATCCTTGTCGTAGTCGTCGCCGAGGTTCGGGTCGGCAAGTTCAGACACTTGTCCAGCGTCCAGGAGTGGCTTTGCCTGGACAGCAAGTAAGAAGTCATATATGTGAATTTGTTTGGTAACTATACTCCCTGTTTTTCTCATTTCTTTCGTTCTTTTCTCCAGTGCTCACCCACTGTAGAAGGCTCAGCTTGGAGCAGTCAATAGGCCTCCTTCCAGTGACAATCTCCAGCAGCAGAACACCAAAAGCGAATATGTCGGTCTTCTCATCGACGATGCCGTGCATGAAGTATTCGGGTGCCAAGTACCTGCTCAAAGTGATTTTGGAGCATTTAAGTCGAGATGCAGATGTCTGCATTATTACTTCGGATATGGGCATACTGTTCTTACCCAAATGTGCCTTCAATTGGTATGACAGAGTGATGAGTCCACTGCTTGGGGAGCCACTTTGCCAGTCCAAAGTCTGAAATCTGTTGCAGAGACAACATTCATCTTGATTAGTTCGTATTACCTTGATTTAATTTAATTCAATTATTTTTACAGTTCAACATATTTTATGCATTCTTGCCAGGACCCGAGTAATATCCTTGCTTTGCTCTTAGAGCATGCAAGGAGAATAATTGTTCAGTCAGAAAAAATGGGTTTACCTGTGGTTCAAAGTCATCACCGAGAAGTACATTGGAGGCCTTGATGTCACGATGGATGACCCGATGCCTGCAGAACATATGCAGATACTGCAAGCCCCTCGCAACACCTACCGCAATCTTGTACCTCAAAGGCCATTCAAGGATTTTCCCACTCTTCCCTGCAAAATTTGATCTCTGCTGTCACATGGTTACCGATAAAATTTCACCTCAGCTCTGAACAACACTACTGACTGAAATTCAGTACCGTGCAGAGCCGATGCTAGAGTTCCGTTTGTGCAGAATTCAAATATCAGGTACAACCCATTCTCAACGCAGCATCCAAGAAGATAGGATGTGTTTGGGTGGCATACATGACCCTGGATTCCTAATTCTGCAAGAAACTCTTTTTCCTTCTGCTCACTGGGCTTGCCTTTTGCCAGCCTCTTAACAGCTATACATTGGCCATCAGATAGGATGCCCTTGTATACTTCTGCATAGCCTCCTCTTCCTGCCATGTTATCTACAGGAGACCATAAAAAAAAGATTACAACTTCAAATTATAGCAAATTCAGTTAGTTCTTTTTACACATTATGCAGCACATAAACTCTGAAAACTTATTGAAGTACTATGAAGAGAGTTACCTGGATGGAAGTCATTGGTAGCCACTGAAATCTCCTGAAAGCTGAAACACCTAAAGGCAGGTTTTTTATCTTCAGGATACGTTGAACAAACGTCGCTGCTTCTTGCACTATCATCACCGATCGCCCTTAGGAACGGAAGCCAGAGCTTCATGTCCGACAACCGCCTCCATATGCCGTTGTGGCCACGCCGGCTCACCTCATTGCTAGACGTGCTGTAGCATTCTTCAGTGACATGGTGCCCCCCTTCGTCTGGCCCATCGATAACTGATCTAGGTGAGCTCTTGTCCTCGATACCTTCGTTCGTAGATTGAGTCAACTTTCGCGTCGAGTTTGATCTAAGTAGCTTCTGAAGTGGTGGGAATCTTCTGCTCCATGTTGAACTTGAAGAGATATTGCTGTCTGGTACTTTCAGTTTCAGAATTAGTAGACCAACAAGCATGTTGTCGTGCAGCTGAAAAAAAAAATAAACAACTGATCTTACCGTCGAATGACCGAGGTTTCAACCGAGTACTTCTTTGCGATAGGCCTTCCCTTCCAACAGCTATCACTGAGCAGTTTTTTGGAGCATGCATGAAGCAGTAGTTTGCCGTCTCAAAATGAATCCTGTTGTGGTTATAATTGTAACATTCAGTCTTCTAGACTCATAAAAAGCACTAGCACTTAGAATAAAGCAGAGTTAGAATCACTTTGCAATACATATTGACTTCATGTTAGAAAACAACAATCTTTGTCTAATGTTGCGAATTTCAGGAAAATTTCAGTTCAGTATTTGAACATGAGAATTGAAGCAGCCTGCTGAGATCACCTATGGTATGCGTTTCTTGATCTCCCAACAATAAGGAGGTTTGCGTCAGTCAGTGCAGCTGCCTGGGTCAGTGCTCTCCCAACATTTGAGCTGCAAATCACCTTAGCCTCCAAATTGACCTAAAAGGTAAAAAAAAATAAAGAGGTTACAGATTTGCACGATAATGCAACATGATTCTCGCACTTTATGACGGTACATTAGCGCAAAATTACTACCAATACTGAAAACAAGTACAAGAAGGAACATGGAAGAGAAAAAGAGTCAATCTCAGAGCATGGCACTAATCATGACTGCGTTGCCCAACTTCACCTAACAGCTGAAAAGATACATGACAAACCTGACAGAAAGGAACAACAAACTAACAATAATAAGCAGAAACTTCGCTTCCAAGTTCCCACTGCACTGTGTCCACAGAAGGAAAGAAAAAACAATCCCACCCAAAATCAACAGAAAATGTGCAAGAAGAAGACAAGCAAGGAAATGGAGAACTAAGCGGATACTGCATTTCAAAAAATCACCCAAATTTGTTCGAACATAACAACTAACAAATCACCAGAGTTTAAACAGAACACGAAACAAGATTGCATAGGCAGTTTTTTTTTTCAAATACAATTTCACCTGTTTTGCCTCACACGCCTCCACAAACTCCCCGAGCATGTAGATGACGAACGCGTTGGCCTTCTGCAGCCTCTTCTTCCTCCCCCTCCCTCCTGCAAGACGCAGAGACCACAGCCATGAACACCTGACACAAGAAGAACATCAGCAACGCCATCACACACACACACTGACACAGTTACCGAGGACGTGCACGGCGACAACGGAGTCGTTGGCTTTCGCGACGGCGCCGATCGCCCACGACAGCAGCTCCGAGCACCCGCGGGAGTTGTCCGGCACGCCGACGAGTATCCTGGATCCAAGGCCCAGGTGTCGGCCTCCATCGCCGCACTCCTCGATGGTGTCCATGTTCTAAACACCGTCCTCCCTCACTCGCTTAGCTCTAGCTGACCGACGGCGCCTAGTGGCAACGTTTGCTGCGTCGACGACGGCGACAGACACGACAGCGACGGGGCTTTGTAGGTGATGCCTTGATGGACGGGTGCTTTCCATGCATGGCGATAGGTACGGGAGTGGAGTGCAGTGAAAAGGTGGTTAGTTAGTTGGAAGCAGTGATGGCCATTCCATTAGGTACCTGACTGACTGGCCTGTGGGCGACCACCATGGGAGTGAGGGAGATGCCATGGCAGTATGCATTACAAAAATGGGGTTGCTTAGAACTGAAGATGCGTGCAGGTGCAAAGATGGGTAGAGGCCGGGATCGGACCAGCAGTGTGCGCCAACTGCCAACCTAGGACATGACTGGTGCCTGATTCTGATTGGATGATCTTGCAGTATTTACTTGAGATGTAATTGAAGCTGGTACCCGATTTGATTTTACAGAATTTGAGTTGGTATGAATTATTTATATATTTATATATGTTAATCTGGCAGTTAAGGATGAACCTGTCCATTGAGGGCAGTCTTTCACCGTTTCTAGGATATAATTTGAGATATTTTCCTGTGTTCTCCGGAATGTTAATGAAATTCTCGATTTGTCACTAAAAAATCATGATCCCTTTCATACCATCAATTTATTTTTCTCATTCGTTGAGTGTCATCACTGTCAAAACGGAGGTGACGGCAGTGACACATAAGCAAAGGAAAAAAATTAAATGATGGAATGAAAGGGGCTGTGATTCAGTAGCAAATTGAGAATTTCGTTACTATTAAGTAACACACAGGGAATTATCTCTATAGTATTCTACCTGAACTTGTTTAAACATATACTAGATGTAGATGTTTCGAAGGTTACATCAACAACTTCTGATATATAATTGAGCATTCAATTTGTGCATTATCTTGCACCTATCGGCCGCTAGTCTAAGAAATGTGACACTTGGTATATGGCACTCCAAATAGCTACACATTTGGGGTGTGTATTATTACACTCCCCATCTGTCAATCTGAAAACATCAAAATGAATATCCTATGAGATCTAGGATGTATCAAGAAAACGATGAATAGTTCAGTGTTACTTTGAAGCGTTTTGAAATTCAATATCGAGGTACTAAGTAGAAATCACATAGTACAAAATCTAGAATTCTCATGCTTTGCGACCAAAATTTCAGACTCATTCAAGATGATAAAAATTATATTCCAACATTTTATAATTATAGATCTGAATTTTCAATGAAAATGCTAAAGTTAAAATTTCAATTTAAATGTATATAATCCATCATTAAAATTTAGAATTTCCTAAATCTAGTACGGAGTTTTATTCACAAAATACAAAAAAATAGAAATTTATTTTCAAATCCATTCATCCAAAAGTTTCAAAAATCTAAATTTCAATTTCAATTTCAATTTTTCTATTTAATTGTGTTCAATATTTCAAGATATCAGATCAAAGTAGGACTTTCAAGAAGTAAAGTTGTAGAGTATTTGGAATTTATTATCTGACAACTTAATTTTAATTCCAGATTTATAAAATTACACCTCCATAATCAACATGGAGTTGTACATAAATGTTTTAAAGGAAAAAACAAAAGGCGTGATCATGTATGCCATGAGCCAGTAATCCAAGATAGCTACATACCTACGTATCACAATGGTAATACCTATTGCACAAGCTACCGAAATTTAATCATATCTGTGATAATATATTCCTATCTTTTGTGTTGAAAAAAAATCCTGTCGTTGTGCCAAACAGGGGAATGGAGCCAGACTACCCCAAGATCACTGAAACATACTTTTGCCCTTAGGTTGTTTGAGGGTAGAGATACATATCACTTTGTCAGTTGGAATAGTGCAAGTGGAAAAAAAGAACTATGAATGTCTGATTCGTTACTTTGTCAAACAGAGCAAGAGCTCTATATGCAAGTAAAACTTCCATAGAACTGATGTTGCACAATTCATAGTTTTAGGAATCAACTTGCACATAAAACTATTCTGAGCTCAACATCCAAGTGCTATATATCTACTATAAGATCAGGCCATAAAAGACGTTGAACCTTGGAGGCAGCGGCAGAGCATAGAGGAGGAACAAAGCATGGAGAAGGGAGAGAGCAAGGGGAAGAAAACACCAATCCATGCAGTATAGTAGTATTTTAGCGGACAGGCGTGTTCTAGTGAATGACCACAGATTTGTGGTGTCCATCAGCCAATTCAGAATTACACTGTGTTTGGGTAAATGCCAACCAAATGTAATGTCCATTAGCCTACGACTAAAAGATCAGAACCTTCTTGCTCAAGTAAACACATGATATCAGAATTACTGTCATATTTTACCATTTATCGTTAAACCCGAATCCTGCCATTTTTCAGGAATCATACACATAAGTGAACCTCAGAATTTATGCATTTGCAGGAAGATAAACAGTGAGCTGCCATTTGGGCGATGCAGTAGAATTGCTGGTTGGTACAGGGAATGAGGCTTGTTTAGGGTGGAAGCCAAGGCTCACTGGCATCCTCAGTGGAGTTCTGCTCTCTCTTGGCAGTGAAGCCAGAGGAACCATGAGTGTGATGATCATGGCCAGGATCCGCACACACATGCATATGCATGCTCGGTGTGGGGCCTGTCAGTCTGTCACAACTCTCTTGTGGCTCCCAAAGGGAGTTGCGCCAAATCTTCCCACTAATTCCTTGGAGGTAATCATGGGTAGCGATCACTAGAGGTTTCTTGGCTTCTCTCTCACTTGCGAGGAGTTGGATCGTCATTGCATAACGATGTGGTGGGGGCGTTGCGCATGTGAATTAGGACTAATGGCATTGTGGCTAAGCGGAGTCGACAAGTCCCCATTCACTTATTGCCGTATTTTGGGCCTTTTATTGCGCAAACACGCGCTCCCCTGCTTCTCTATCGAGCGGTCATCCTCCGTCAGCCCTCCCTCGGCTTTCAACTCAACAACTTCCAAGTTGATGATTCCAAAAAATCGTTCAACTAATTCGGAAAACCTTCGATTCCAAAAGTTTCAAATTGATTTGAACAATTGAATTTGAGGAAAATAAATTGTTTCAGAACAATTTCAATTCAAAACTGCCACACGGATTCGAAAGAAACTTTTAGTCTGTTCGGAAAACTTTTAAACCGAGCTATCCAAGTCTACCGGGTGGTGGTGTCGCGGCCTGAGCTCGCGGGGCACTTGAAGATGACTCGGCGCTTCCAGAGGCTGAGCCGCGCGACGACAATCATGGCGCCTCGCCGACACTTGGAGCGGCGTGGTGGCGCATGGGCTCCCTTTCGCTAGAAGAGAATAATAGAGAACTAACTAAATTAATTAAATCAAGCTCAGGAATAAAGTTTGGAGAAATTACCTTAGGATAAAAATAATTTCATTAGGTTCCCTATGCTCTTAGTGTTGTTCTTTTGTTTTTGGAGTTCTCAGATTAATTAAATAACAGAAACAACAAATTGAAAATAATAAACAGAAAATAAAAAAAGATAAAATCAAAAGAAGTAAATAGAAAGTCTCTTCGGGATGAAATCTCCTTCCTTTTACTCGGGCCACCATCTCCCTTTCTACCTTGGGCCAAAGCCAACCGCCGAGCCCGTTTTTCCTCTGGCGGCCGAGCCGCGCTATTCTCCTTCAGGCCGAAGCCTAGCTCCTGCGCGCTGCCTTCCCGAGTTTTTTTTATTTTTATATTTTTTCGAGTTTAAATTTAAATAAATAGATTTCCGGCGAAAAGATTTACAAAAGTAGGCGCCCACCGCCCTCTCAGAGGGCTGCAGCCCTCTCAGAGGGCGGGTACGGGTGCTAACCGCCCCCTGAGAGGGCGGTAGGCCTAACCGCCCCCTCAAAGGGCGGCAAGAGGGGCTAACCGCCTTCTCAGGGGGCGGTTAGTCCCTGGGGGGGCGGTTACCCCCTAGCCGCCCTCTGAGAGGGCGGTTAGGGGATTTTTTCATGTAAAATTAATTTTTTTCTATTTTTTCCTATAAAAATATATTATTTTTTAATTGAAGGAAAAAAAAGAAGGGTGTAAGGAAATTAAGAAATTAAATTTGGAGTAGGTTATGTAATAACGGGAGAAAAAAATCAGTAATTAGTAGTTGCAGCATTTTACGTGGGTATGTGGTGCGAACGAGGACAAACATAGTATTGAACACATGGTGAAAATATTACAATACACTGTAACTGCGACGACACGATGAGGAAACAAAGGTGGCATGTACGGTTCGCACTAAGACCTTATTAGTGCGCCGATCCTAATCATAACATGCCTTAGGGAAGGAAAGTATGTCGGGTTACATTAGGTACTCTCTACTGCGTGCATCTAGGATACTTTCCCTTTCGGAGGGCATCGGGACCTGCCGTCTTAGCACGGTGGGCTCTCTCCCGCTTCCTTTCCCTCTCAGCCTCTCGAGCCTGAGCCACGGTACGGTCGTGCGCCGCCTTCCTCATGCGCTCTTCTTCCTCCCGCTTGAGACGAAGTTCCTCTTGCTGTTGCTCGTACTCCCGACGTGCGTACGCTTCCCTTCTCCACCTCATGTTCATGTCGACCCACAGCTTCTGTGAGTCATTTTGCTCATTGTCGAGCCACTGAATAAAATCACAGAGCGGTGGAGGGGACTGAACAAATGGAACAAGATGAGCGGTTAGTAAAAGAGGGTGCGTAATCGGAAGAGATGAGGCGGACATCTGTTACCGTACCGGTCGATAACCAGTTGTTGCATTGCGAGGCTTGTCATACTCTTAGTTGGCACACATGAAGAAGCATAGTACATAGGTGTATGAGATGTCCTGCGACTCGCGGAGCTTACAAAGGTCACCACAGAAGCACATTGGTGGTTCGAGACCTTCAGGTACGGTAGTCCCCCAATGTTTCTTTGGTGGGCTCGATGGAGCTGAGGAAGACATTGCACTTGAGAGATATGAGAAATGAGCGATGCTTCTCCGTAAGGAGGTTTGGCTACTTATAGTTGGGGGAGGCAGGAGCATTGGATTCGCTCTTAAAGAAAGGAATTAGGGCATGGGCATAGCTGGCGGGAGGAGCATCGGATTCCATCTTGAAGAATAGGACAGTTTTGTCGTTGCCCATGGTCAAAGATTCCACGTTTATTGGTACCCGTGTTGTCATTTACTGATTTAAAAAAGCTGGGTAGTGTTGTCACATTGTGTTGTCAAGTCATGGTTAAAGTTTAGTGGTGTGGTCACTTGTTCATTGAACATGTCTGAATATGAAATGCATTTACGAAATGCTAAGTCGACCATACAAAGTGAACGTGTCTTAATACATATGAGCACATCACGAAGCGAATATGCATATGTTAGTTACAAAAAATGTAAAATGCTACTCATGCCTCCCTCGTTGCCGTCGTCCGTGCGCCCCATCGTGGTCCCGATGCCGCTGGTTAACCCTCACGTGACCCCTGGACTAGGTGAGGGGGTCAGGTGGGCCGACGTGTCTGCTAGGCCTAATAGGGACCACCGGTGTCGAGGGCTCGTCATGCGTGGGCTGGGTCCGAAGCGGTGCACTGGAAACCTGGGACCGCTGAAGGACGTCGTAGTCAGGTGTGCCCCCGAAGAAGTCACGGACGATGTCGTATGCGGTGTCGGGGCCAGCCTCATCCTCCTGACTAGGGTAGGAGGACTGTGAAGGCTCGGCAGGCGTCCATGTGTACTGGCTAGAGGGGCCTGTGAACAAATAATCACGTTAGATACGAACAATATGGTATTGAAAGTAGTAGTAAAAAATGTATAATTGTACCTGCGTGGTACGACGGTGCAGCAGAAGAAGGCCACGCTAACGTGCCGTAGTATGTTGCGGGGGGGGGGGGGGTAGGGTGTGGGGGTATGCGTTGGCTTGTGGGTGGATGTACGTCGGCTGCATATATGACTGGTGTCAGAAATAATCATTACGACATAATTTGTTAGGAATCGATAGGTTGCATGTTACCATACCTGGAACTGTAGGATCCACTTCTTCGTTGGCCCTCGTGCATCGGCTAAGAACTCAGGCATGTACGGGGGTGCATCCTCCTTTCGCTCCACCGGCCCAAATCGCTGATGCATGTCGTTCATCCAGTCAGCCTGCATATCGATCACCCCAACCGCAGCTCCCGCGCAAGGAAGGCCTAAGAGGTAGGAGACGTCCTGCAGGGTCGGGGTCATCTCTCCGCACGGTAGGTGGAACGTATGTGTCTCCGGCCTCCAACGGTCGACCAGTGCTGTTATCAGCTACCGATCGAAGTAGAAACGACGGGCCGCAACCTCGGGGTCCTCCGTCGTTCGGGCCTCGACCAACCAGCAAAGCGGTAGGAGTCCGGCGCTCGTCTACCGTCAGCAGCTCTCCAGGGCCTCGTGGGCGAAACACTCCTAGGTCCGTCTGGTGCTCGGCGGATAAGAAGCTGCGATGCTTCTTGTCCACGGCAGGGTCCAAAAGCTCTGGGGTCGAAGGCTGAGCCATCTCTGCATTTGAAAGACATGTACATTAGTACATTGAGAAATAAATACAAGAACAACAAACTTCGAATGCAAATTAACCGTACGCAAAATTAACACATATTAATACAAAGTACAAAACTAGCTGACCTACACAACAGGTGCATCACCGCCTGCACTTTTGGGACAATATTTGTAAGTGTGACCTACTTCATTGCACTGACTGCATCGCTGCATCCTAGGGCCAGCCTCGGATTCATCCATATCGTTACGAATCCGCCGAAATTATCTTCGGCCCGGTGCGTTCTTCATCTTTCCCAAATCAGGCACATATATTCTTGAAGGCCCTGGGTTACTTGTAAAAGTGTCAACAATGCCGTAACCATATAGCTCCTGGTTCCAGGTGTTCAGTACTTGATCTTTCATGAAATATTGTGACACATATTGCCTTGGAAGCATATGGTGCTCCGCGCACGCAACTATGACATGTGTACAAGGTTTGTGGAGTAATTGTGGCTTTTGACAACTACATATGCATGTCCCACTCCTTAGCACACACTCTTGAACATGCCGCTCACATCTACCCCCTCTCCGACCCTTATCCCGACACAGGACACTGAACCTGTGCTCTGCTGTGCCCTCTTGATTTGCGCGATGCATGTGGGCCTTCCTATTTGCCTTCTCCATGTACTCACATAGCATCCGGCCATAAAGCATACGATTGTAGAGGGGTAATGCTTGATATCATAGTAGCTGCCTGGATTTCTTGCACAAATTGTGGCTAATTGACGAGGTAGATTGTGATACGAATCTTCATATGTACCGAACCTAATCTCAATAGCCTTTTGTTTCGCCCTCCATGCCTTCGCATAATTTATTGTGTACTGGAACCTTTGCTCAATAGCACGGATTATTGATCGTGGCTCATACCTTAGGTTATCCATAATCTCTCCGTACATAACATTTGCAATGAAAGTAGAAGACAGGTTCCGATGGGCGAACTCTATTTCCTCAATATGACAATTATGTTCCTTAACTATTGAGCATTGCCAGTAGTCTGCCCATTTCCCTCTAAATGCGTGCACCCGCCAAGGGCACTCAGGAACCAAGCACTTCACATCGTACTCTCTTTTACTTGATTTAACAACCTTGAATTGCCTACGAAGAGACAACGACCAGAATTTCACAGCATCAATAACTGCCTCTTTTGTAGGGTACATAGCACCCTGTGACACCTCATTCTCATGGTATGGACACGGTGTCTGGTCAGCCTCGCTAACCACCAACTTCAAAAATTCTTGATCCCGCCACTCCGCAAGAACTGCAGCATTACCCTCCTCATCAGAAGAATCCCCATCGGCAAGGCCTTCCTCCAACTCTTCATCCTCCAAATCCATATCTTCAATGATGCTAGGGATGTGCTCCCCTTCATCAGCTACACCCATCGGCTCCAGGTCTGGAACATCACCAACCTCCTCTCTGGACCCTACATTAGCCGCCTCTGACTCATCTTCCACTGCCTCACTTGGTCCTGCTACTGCTTCTTCAGAGTTCACCTCATTTTGATCTTTCAGGTACGCCGCAGCTAATAAAACAAGCGGCATGCCACGTTCACAGCATATATCTACATACTGCCTCCAAGTTGATGTGGCTTCGATGAGAACAAGCTCACCAAAGTATCCATGACTAGCACGGCTCAGAACACCTTTCAACTTCAGCTCATATTGCTGCGGATCCAATTGGAAAAACCGCATGAGCTATTTGCACACCCCCCACAATAGTCCTCTCATTAGCCTTACTAAGCCCCTTCATAACATGGCGAAATCCAGAGAGATCTACACCGTTGGGACCGTACATAATTTCACCCTCACCATAATATATCTGAAAAATTAATTTATCTCCCATTCCTGGAAACACCCGCAAACATAACACATGTTAAGACAACAAACTATATTTCTGATTATCGGATAAAATAATTTTTAAATGCTACCCTAGGTTCGCAAATTATCATCTACTGTTGACTCATACGTCTGCATGTACAAGTAATATACTATAAACTATATACTACAAACAACATACTGAAAATAATATACTACAAATAATATACTACAGGTAACAAATTGAAAATAATGTACTAATTTTCTAACTAAATTTTACAATTTTCTAAACCCTAGATCTAACTATCTAAAATCTATGTCATATACTACTACTGCACTAATTAACAACAATAAAAAGGATAAAAAGATTGACTCGAAATTTTTTTCCAAATCCGCAGCCCAAATGCAGCAGGGCTTCGCCGATCTCTCTTCCTCCCCTCTCCTCTCCTCTCTTCTCCTCTCTCTTCTCAATTTTTCTTTTTTTTTTTCCGAATTTTCTGGTTCTTTCTCCAATTTTCGGGGTTTATATAGACTCAGCGCGCAGGGGGCCGGCGCGGGGCGGTGGGCGGGAGGCGCCCTTACCGCCCTCTCAGGGGGCGGTAAGGACCTCTACCCACCCCCTGAGGGGGCGGTTAGCTGTGGGGCCCGGGCGGCAAGGCCTACCGTCCTCTCAAGGGGCGGTTAGCACCCGTACCCGCCCTCTGAGAGGGCGGTGGACGCCTACTTTTACAAATCTTTTCGCCGGGAATCTATTTATTTAAATTTAAACTCGAAAAAAATATAAAAATAAAAAAAACTCTGCCTTCCCTAGGCTGCAGCCCAACTCCACCGTGCACCCACCGCTCTCTCCTCCCTCCTCTCATGTCTCTGCGCATGGGCCCTAACCGTCAGAAGCTTCTCCCTCTCAACAGACCGAGCCGGCAAAGAAATTCCTTGCATCGAATCTGTTACGATCACAAAGGAAAAGCCTCTAGACGCCATCAACGAGTTGGTTATCCCCTCCGAAGCCGGTTTGACCTCTTATCCCCAGAGTTCCACGCGATTTAAACGTGCATCCCATGCCGGATAAGCTTGACACTGCTGCTAACCTTAATCGACTCGGCCGCGATCCCCCTCTCACCCTCGGCTATAAATAGTCCCCCAAAGCCTCTCCCCAGAGCACACCACCCACTCCCCGAACCTTTGCGCCAAGAGCAGCCATTAGAGAGCCCTACGCCAATCTCCGATCAACACCAAAGCTCTGCTCCGATGTACGTTGTTGCCCGCGCTTTGCAGAAGCTCTCGACGTCCAACTCTTCATCAACGAACTCGTAGTCGTCCTGCGATCGTGTTCCGCCGCTCGCCGGAGTTCCCGTCCACGGCAGAGGACTTTTTGGTCATCTTCGGTTGAGCACTGTCGTGGGAGAGGTCGTCGTCGATGTCCTGCGGGCGGAGTGCAGCCAGGTAACCAATGGACCGTCCGATTTAGTACCTACGGCATTGATTAGAATAACTCGTACGACTTCGGTTCATTAAATCATGGCCGTCCGATTAGAAGTCCACGACCGCGATTAGATAACTCATACCGTTTCAGTTAGTTTAACCTCAGCCGTCCATGCTTAGATCAGCCACCTAGATTTAAATAAACATAGATCTAGTCAGCATCCACATCAGCTGACACATCAGCATCCTTGCCTACGTGGCAGCTTATTCAACATGCCTAGTCAGCTTAGCCTTTAATTGTTTTATTTAAATAATCTCTCTACTGACATCAGCATGATGTCATGCCAACGCAATAAAATTTGTTGAAAATATCTCCCGTAAATATAAAATTTGTTAAATAATTTACTGGCATCATAAATTAAGTTTTCTTTAGGAAAGTAATTCAAAAATAATCCAAGATAATTCTAAATAATTTCAAATAATTTAATAAAAAACTTAGAAAGTTCTAGAAAATTTGAGAAAATTAATATTCATTTAGAATATTCTGTCCTTTTCCCTGGGAGCCCGTTCTCATCCATTTTAACTCCAATTTAATCGATTATTTCACTAATATTCATCTTTGGTTCCTATTTGGCTTTTTGTGTTTGTTCGCCTTTTCTTATTCGCTTGTTTTCGTGAGTAGACGTCGACGTCTCAGAGTACATGTGGGAAACCGTCTAGACAATATTCTAATTAATTATTAAATCGAATATTTGTGTAATCACGACTATAATGATTAACTAGAATATCACCTCGATAGTTTAGGCATGTGTTTTGTGCTTAAGAACGAAATACATATATTTACAAAAAGCACATCATCACAAGATATAATAAAGAGTGGGTAATTAAATTAAATTATAAGTCATTAAATAGATTAACTTTACCACAAAAGCATAAATCGAACATTATTAGAGTAACTACGCAGTGGAAAGAGTTACATAACGATAAAAGATGGATAGCGCCATTGCCCTAAGATACAAACAAAACACATGAGTACGAAGGTACTAGCAAAACGTAATCTATAATTGGCACTTATAAATGGCCCGACTCTAAGGAGAATGCAATTTGGATAATTAGTAAAGACTTGGCCACAAGGTTAAGTGAATTTCATATGCAAGAGCAATTTTGACTCAAGTGTAAGCATCTACACCTAATCATAAACAACTTTCTATCCTGAGATCATTACCATATCATAATTATAACTTGAACCGTATCAAAATTTTAACAACATCACTATACATTTCCCAATATACCATCACGACCACAACTGGAGCTCTACGATTGATGCAAATGGACAGAAGCATACTTATAACCGAGAGCATGATAATTTGAATTTTTTTACACCCTGTAGGGGGTACTTTATTACATACACGACTTAAGGACCATACAGTTTGCGTGACCATACAGGTCCACACAAGGGGTACTCATGTCAACCTTTCCCAATTAAGCCCCAACTATTTGAACATGCGTCTCGGCATGTGGGGGTCATATAGAACTACTCTCAAAGCAATCTAGATACCCCTTCCAAGCATATTATGCCGACAACACCCAAGACTAGGACGCTTAAATATCATAGCTACATAAGGTATTCGGCATCCGTCCCATATACGGATATATGGTAAGTACGAATAAGAGCTAAAGCCAACTACAACAATGACGATAGTTAATCGATTCAAGCGGGCCTATAGCATCCGAGGCTCCCTTATGGAGTCATCCCTATTGTCCACCGAATCTCAACTCATCCTCACTAGCTTACACCATCCTCCATCATCATTATCTTTGTGATATAAGGTAAGCCCTAAGCTAATGAACGATGATCGAACCATCACTCGACTTCTACCGTGGACCTTAGCCATGCTAAGCAAAACATATTCTTTTTAAGTTAGACCATTATGTGACATGAACAACCCAGGTTACAAAGGATCAAGCGATAAACAATGTCAATAAAGGATAATGCAACAAATATGATTTAACCCAAAACCCGATATAAGACTCATTGACATTCAAACATACATAAAGTATAACTTATCAATTGACACAATATATGATCCAAAGTAATGGGATAAAAATACTTAGATGCTTGCCTTGTTGATCAGCTTCACAAGCAAGGGAAATAACTTTCAGATCACCCTCGATCACGCCCACGTCACCCTGTGGTCCTTCGTTCACTAACGAAGATCACATGCAATGATGAGAATGAAAGAGATGTAATTAAAATGCTACAAAATTTTAATAGCGTGTGTGTCGGAGGGTTAACTCCTGTCGCAGGGATCCTGGGGGACCCCTTTTTAGAGATTCGGCCGGGGGGATGATTCTGAATATGTTTGCTGGAGAAATAAATGGATGTAAATACGATGGCAGACGGAACACCTCGGGCCTCGCGATTCTATCCCGAGGCGCACCGGATGGCGCGGGATGGGACCTGCGCATTAAATGTCCCCACGCCCTTCTGCCAGGATATGGCAGGGACTGACACCGAGCGTGGTGGGAGCATTTGGAGGTGACAGGCCACGCGCACCCTTAAATGTGGCATCGAGCCTTTCACTGGCTGACACCTCATCGCTGGACCCCTGTGGGGGCCACTGACGGATGTCTTTTTGGGCCGTCAGGGAACCGAGTGCTCGGGGGTCACTATTCACCTCCCCGGGCATTCTCTCCCGGAAATGCCCTCTTTTTGTACTCGGGGAACCGAGTGCTCGGGGATCACTGTTCACTACCCCGAGCACTCTCTCCCGGACTTGACTGTACGGGTCCTTCGGGAACCGAGTGCTCGGGGGCCGCTGCTCGCAGCCCTGAGCACTCTCTCCCGGAACTACCTTCCTTGGGTCCTCGGGGTACTCGGGTGCTTGGGGGCCACTGTTTACCTCCCCGAGCACTCTCTTCCCGGTCACTTGGTCTTCGCGGATCATCGGGGAACCCGGGTACTCGGGGACCACTGATCGTGGCCTCGAGCGCCCTCTCCTGGGACTTAGTCTTTTCGTACTTCGCGGAGCTGAACCCGGCGGGAAGGTGCCACGTGGCGGATTGCTGGACTAGCCTCGGGATTCAGGGACCCCTGGTTCCGGATTCACCGACAGCAGCCCCCGGGCCCATTGGCAGGCGACGTTTGAATTTCCTGAGGTATAAAAGGGGGAGGGGAGCGAACTGCCCCCCTCTTTACGTCGTCCTTGCGATCAAGTCTTCTCCTTCTTCTTCTTCCTTGCGCTCCTGAGCTCTCGCCCTTCCTTAGGCGATCAGCACACCTTTCTCCCGCCGTCGTTCCAACTCATCCCCCACCCTGACAAAATGCCGAGAGCGGGAGGTAGCCGCCACGACAAGACACCCGACAGCGTGCTGCCGGAGTCCCGGTTCGTCAATGAGGAGGCGGCGGAAAAAGTGCGGAAGATGATGGTGCCCGAAGGCCAGCGGGAGGCTTCGGTGGTGAGGCCGGCGAGCTTCTCGACTTTCTTCCTCCAGATCCTCGACACGTTCGGGATCCAACTGGTGCACCTCAACCCGAACTCGGTCGTCGCCTTGGCGATCTTCGCCCATTTCTGGGAGATGTTCGTCGAGGTGCCGCCGTCGGTGTCGCTCTTCCGACGCTTCTTCGTGCTGCAGCCGGCCGGGAAGAAGAGGGGCTTCTCCACCGCTGATGTCGCCAGCTGTTGCAACTTCCGGCTGCGGGACAGCCTGGTGGAGCAGTACATTCCCCAGGTGCTGCGCAGCAAATGGGATGACTGGCGGCGCGACTGGTTCTATGTAGACGTCAGTCCCCACGACCGCCTCACGTTGCCGGAGATGGCGGCGGAGCCCCAGAGTTCAATCTGGGAGGCGCCACCACCGACGGACAAGCAGATGCAGCTGGTCCTGGACCGCATCGACTATCTGCGCCAGGCTGGCCTTACGTCGGTGATGGTGGTGGCGGACTACCTGCGCCGCCGCCTGTCACAGCTGCGGGAGCGGGTCCGCCCCTGCTGGATGTACATGGGCTCCCAGGACATCACCAGGACCCAGATTGGCGCGGAATGGACCTGGACGATGCGGCGCTGGCGGGCCTGCTCCGGGTGGTGACCGGCGTGGAGGACTTGGCCCGGGCGGTGCTTCCCCGGGAGCAGCTGGCGCTCTGCGCTGACCCGAACCGGGTGGCGCTACAAGCGACGCTGCCCGAGTTCGACGCCCAGGCGCTATTCGATCGGCCAGGGCGCCGGAACCACAGGACTATCCAGATTCCTGGGGTGGACGAGGCGACCGGCCGCGCTCCGAGGGCCTCCACGGGCGGCCCGGCGCAGACCGGCGGCGCGAGCGCCACGGGTGCCAGGCCCCAGGCCAGCGGCGCGGGGGCCGCGGGCGGCAGGCCGCAGGCCAGTCGTGGGGCTGCCGCAGGCAGCAGCCATCAGGCCGACGAAGCCGCCGGCAGTTGGGCAGCGGTAGCACCGGGGGACAAAGGAAAGAGCTCCCAGACGTTTGTGCCTACGCCGACGTCCTCGTCGTCGCCATCGCCTCCACGGCAGCGGCCGCTGGCGGGCGGCGCGAAGGAGGGAGGTCGAGGCGGCCAATCGTCCGGCGCGGGGTTCGCGATGGAGGCGGCATTTGCGGTTCTGGAACCCGGAGACCAAGGCCGGCACTCGAGCGGGTCTACAGCGAGTGCCCAATCCGGTCCGCCGCCGGTGACGGGCACTTCGGCGGAGGCGAGGCCACGGGTGCCGGAGCCCAGAGACCAAGGCCGTCATGGGAGCGCGTCTACAACGAGTGCCCAAGCCGGCCCACCGCCAGAGATGGACTCCGCGGTGGCCCCGCAGAGCCCCCCACCGAAGAGGAGGAGGGAAGATTCCGGGCCGAAGCCGTCGGGCCCGGAATACAAGATCCCGGAATCGCGATGGCAATACCGAAGATCGAAGACTGCGTAACTTCCTTCTTTTCCCTGAGCATACTTCGCCAGGAGTGAGATTAGGGGACTAACCTTCGTTCGCTTTCAGGCCGCCTAAGGACGCTGCCGGAGACCAGGGATGACCGGAGGCGCCGAGACCGGCTCTAGCCCCCGAGCCGAGAGCGCCTGAGCCGAGCGCGCTGGTCGAGCCGCAACCGTAGAGCGCGCCGGCCGAACCAAAGCCGCAGGCGCCACCCTGCCCTGAGCCGAGGGCAGAGGCCGCGCCCGAGCAGCCGGCGCCGGCCGAGCCTGCCCCGAGCCCTTCGAGTGCGGGGCGGATGGCCCCGGCGAGGGCGGTGCCCACGTGGCAGTATTCGGGGACCTGGAGCACCTCGACAGAGAGGGCTTGCAGGGGACCCAGCGCCCGGCCGTCGCCCAGCCGGGCTGCAGAACTCCTCTCGGACGTGCTGGGAAGCGCCCGGGAGGTGATCGAGCGGCTGGAGGCGGCCATAGTGGGGGAGCAGGAGCAACTTGAGGTGGACCGCACCGCCCTTGTTGAGGAGAGGGAGCGGCTGGCCGAGGTCGGCCGCCTTTTGGAGGCCCGCATAGCCGCGGCCCGCGCCGCCAATGAGAGGGAGCGGCGCGCAATAGACGCGGAGCGGGAGACCCTGGAGGAAGTACGCGAGGAGGCTGTCGCCGCGCAAGAAGAAGCCACCCGCCTGGGTGAGATATCGCGGTGGCGGGCCGCCGAGGTGCTCGCCAGGGAGAGATTAGTCCGGGCTCGGGAGGACGCCATCCTGCCACGTGAGAGGGCGGTGGAGGCCTCCCAGGCGAACTTAGCCCGCCAAAAGGACGAGGTTGAGCAGAGCCGCGCCGAGCTCCAGCGTCGGGAGGAGGAAGTTGCGGTCCGCGAGACCGACGTCGGCATCACCGCGACGGCTCTG
Organism: Phragmites australis; assembly: GCF_958298935.1. NCBI lineage: Eukaryota > Viridiplantae > Streptophyta > Magnoliopsida > Poales > Poaceae > Phragmites > Phragmites australis. The sequence continues at coordinate 10,343,652 of NC_084936.1, read as the reverse complement.
GATGCCCGGGAGGAGCAGCTGACTCGCCGGGAGGCGGAGGCTGCCGAGGCGTTAACTGCTCAGGAGGAGCATGCCGCCAAATGGGAGTCAGAGTTTACTGCTTAGGAGTAGGATCTTACTGCCCTCGCTGAGCAGGTGAAGAAGCAAGCCGAAGTCTCGGCGCCCGACGTCGTCCTGACCAGCACGGCCGAGGGACTGGGCTTTGAAGAGCGGCTGCAGATCTTGAAGGACGAGCTCGAGACCGTTAACGCCGAGCGGACCAATGTCAAGCTGATGATGGGAGACATCCTTCAGCAGGCACGGAGGTCCGTGAGGTTGGCCGGGCTCAAGCGAGTCCACGTGGGCGAGAAGGGGATGGAGTGAGCGACCATCGGCCACATCGCCCTCGGCTTCGAGGAGATCAGCCAGCGACTCAAGGCGCTTCCCCAGGCCATGCAGGAGTTAGCCGCCCGGGAAGGGCGTGGTCTGGCCCAAGCGGTGGCCGAGCACGTCCTGGCCTGCTACTGGAGCCGGGACCCGAACTTCTCGCTGGAGCCAGCTCGGGAAGGGGTGGTCAAGGCCGAGGAGGAGGCCGCCCGGGAGGCTGTCTGGGGCGTCGCAGCCGATGTGGCGGCTTGTTTCATGCGGGAGCCACCGCCACCGCCGGATGCTGGCAGTAGCGGCGAGGAGTCCTCGCCACCTCTTGAGCCCACCGACTCAGACTTAGATTAGGCTTTTGTAGTTTCTTTTTCTTTGACTTGATGTAAATATGGGAGTGATCCCTCAGAATAGCTGTCCTTTTTTGAATATAATGGAAGCCTTTCTTTGGGGTCGCAACTCCAGTGTTCTCTTTAATGCTTGATGAAGTTTCTGTTCTTTTCGCTTGATGTCCCGAGGAGTACTCTGTCGGACCGAGCCTGACATTTCCCTCCCCGAGAACGGAGTCGCCCCGACCACTCATCGCCCGAGTAGTGAGGCCTTCTTTGGGTGTTCAGCCCCCGAGCCCTCGCGAGTCCGCAGCGGCTAAGTCAAGAGACAAAGGCACGAATTTCCTTGCTCGGGAGATAGGTCGATCTAGCACAGGGCACGCCACGACCAGTGAACGCTTTCCCATTCTGCGACCACTCAAACAAGTAGACCGGAGACGCGTGCGGGCGGAAATGCGACCAAGAGTCCCCACGGTTTGGTGGTGCCCGGGCTAGGACGGACCGAACCGAGCACCGACAGCCCACCCCCAGGATCTAGGCTCCTGATCGCTCTTTGCTCGAGCGGTGGGATTACCCGAGAACCCCAGAGGCTCAGTAGTGCCCAGGGCCTTTTAAGCGGACCGAACACCACGACCACCATGAAGGACTTCGGTCAGACATTGACATTCGTACGGTACACCTTTCTACCGTTCGTTCTGTCATTCCGGGAAAAGCGGACACGTGGGCAGGGTTTTGTGCGCGAGGAGACCATCTCGCCGAACAGATTAGAATACGAGGGCCCCGAGGATAACTCGGCAACAATAGATTGCTAAATGTAAATTTGTATGACTTTAACCACTCACCGGACAACTGTCAGCTTTTCGGCCGACCGATCCAGGAGAGGTGTGCGCTCCGAGCTCGGGGTGCCCGGCAACTTTGTTGCTTTGGTCGGAGCGCCCGAGCGCTGGGAAGCATGAGGGGGAGCTAGGGGCCAGGCGATCCCGACCACTCATGGCCGAGCGGTAGGACCACCCGAGGACCCCTAGGCCCGAGCAGCGACCTGGGCACTGAGATCTTCGCGGTCAAGCTGCTTTTATTCTCGGTTGTTGACCTGTGACTCAAGAATATAGAAAGATTCTTTGTTTGGTGCGCTCTGTTAGTGCGGTACTCATTATAGACTACTCTCGTTTTCAACCCGAGACCTCTCGAATACCCAGACCGGCGGACTATACAGGTAGAGGCATAACCCAGAGGTCCTATGGCTTGGTGGCGCCCGGGCATGACAATCCAGACCGAGCACCGACAGCCCGCCCCCGGGGCCTAGGCTCCGGACTACTCTTTGTCGAGCGATAGGATTACCCGAGAACCCCAGAGGCTCGGTGATGCCCGGGGCACTGCCACGACACTGAACACCACAGCCTACCACGACAGACATAGGTCAGCGGCAACTGCTCGCGCGCATACCGATCGGGATTCTTTTATCAACAGGGAAAATGAGAGAGCAAGTTTTTCTTGCACAATCAAGCATCTCACCAGACAGATTAAACATATGGATTTCAGAAAAAATAAAATTTGACATAAGAACTGGACATTGATAACATATATATTGATAATTTTTTTACAAGACTGGGTGACTTACCCTGGTAGTGGTAGCCCCCGGCCAACTTGGGTGGCGGGGGAGGCCCCGGCCTGGTTAGCCCGAGCACATACATGCCATCTACGGAAAGAACTTGCGTAGATGCTTGATGTTCCACGCGTTGGGGAGCGGCTGCCCGTCCTCTGCAGCCAGCTGAAAAGAGCCTTCTCGCGGGACACCGATCACAGTAAAGGGGCCTTCCCCACATAGGGGACAGTTTATTCCTTCCTTCGCGCGATTGGACGCGTCGGAGAACTAGATCCCCCACCTCGAGAGACCGGGTCCGGATGTGACGCTGATGATAGTGCTGCAGGCTTTGCTGGTAGCGGGCTGCTCGGACCACGGCATGCCACCGGCGCTCTTCCAAGTAGTCACGTCGTCGCGCCTTCGCTGTTCCTGTTCGCCTTCAGAGTAGGCATGCACCCGAGGTGAGCCCAGGGTGAGCTCGGAGGGGAGGACCGCCTCAGTGCTGTATACGAGGAAGAAAGGAGTCTCCCCGGTAGCGCGACTTGGCGTGGTCCGATTGGCCCATAGCACAGTAGGCAGCTCGTCTATCCACCCTTTCCCGTGCTTTGCGAGCACATTGTAGGTCCGGGTTTTGAGCCCCTTTAGTATCTCAGCATTGGCGCGCTCGACTTGCCCATTGCTCCGAGGATGAGCGACAGAGGCGAAGCAGAGCTTGATGCCGAAGTCCTCGCAGTAGTCCCCGAATAAGGCACTTGTGAACTGAGTGCCGTTGTCGGTGATGATCCGGTTCGGGACGCCGAAGCGACTGGTGATACCGCAGATGAACTGAAGCGCCGTGTTCTTGGTCACCTTGACAACTGGAACCGCCTCCGACCACTTGGTAAACTTGTCAATGGCGACGTAGAGGTACTCATAGCCCCCGATTGTTCGGGGGAATGGACCCAGAATGTCCAGCCTCCAGACCGCGAAGAGCCATGACAGGGGGATGGTTTGAAGAGCCTGAGCTGGCTGGTGAATCTGCTTTGCGTGGAATTGGCACGCCCTGCAGCGCTGAACCAACTCAGAAGCATCCTGGAGAGCTGTAGGCCAGTATAAACTTTACCGGAAGGCCTTCCCGACCAGCGTGCGGAACGATGCATGGCCACCGCACTCGCCCTCGTGGATCTCGGCGAGGAGCTCACCGCCTTCTGCCCGGGTGATGCATTTGAGGAGGATGACACCGCCTGCGCCGCGCCGGTAGAGACCCCCGTCTATTATGACATAGCGCTTGGACTGCCGAGCAATTCTTTCGGCAGAGGCATCATCCCCGGGGAGGAACTTTTCTTTCAAGTACCCTCGGATGTCGTCCATTCACGAGGCATCTTGAGAACTGCCAGCAAGCGCAGCTCACTCGCCGGGCGGCGGCACCCTGTCGGGGCTTCCCACTGAGGGCACCGCTGGGGTCCCCTGAACTAGGCTCGAGGTTCCCCCTTCGTCCTGTTCGGCAGGCAGGACGGAAGGCCGTGCGAGCCTTTCTTCAAAGACTCCGGTAGGGACACGCGCACGGGAAGAGGCCAGGAGAGAAAGGTCATCGGCCAGAGCAATGTCGCGGCGAGAGATGTACCGCAACTCCAGGCCGTCGAAGTGCCTCTCCAGCTTCCTGACTTCCGCCACAGACACCGCCATTTGAGGATCCGTGCACTGGTATTCTTTCGACACCTGGTTGACCACCAGCTGAGAGTCTCCCTTGACCAGGAGGCGATGAATCCCGAGGCCCACCGCGGCCCGGAGGCCAGCGATGAGGCCCTCATATTCCACCATGTTGTTAGTTTCTCGGAACTGCAGCTGCACGACGTACCGGAGTTCTTCACCCGTTGGGGAGGTGAGAACCACTCCGGCCCCTGCGCCTTTCAGCGTGAGGGAACCGTCGAAGTGCATAATCCAGTACCCGGGTGCATCGTGCCCGGGATAGGCGGAGATTTCTTCTCGGTCGATCTCAGGGACGGGCGTCCATTCTGCCACGAAGTCGGAGAGTGCCTGGCTTTTGATCACCTGGCGGCTGACAAAGTGCAGATCAAACTCCACCAGCTCCATCGCCCACTTGATGACGCGCCCGGTGCCTTCTTGGTTCCGGAGGATGGGCCCCAGGGGATACGTGGTAACCACCGAGACCTTGTGCGCCTGGAAGTAGTGGCGCAGCTTTCGGGAAGCAACGAGCACGGTGTAGAGCAGCTTCTGGGCTTGGGGGTACCTTGTCTTAGCGTCTCGGAGGACTTCACTGACGAAGTACACCGGTCGCTGTACACGGCGGGCCCGGACTGTGGCCTCACCCGAGGGCCTGCCGCAGCCCCCGAGCTCGACGGCGTGGTCGGGGCTGACCGAGTGCTCGGGCTCGACTCCCTGGTCGGGAGGAGCCAAGTGCTCGGGCTCGACCCCCTGCTCGGGGGGAGCCGCGAGGACCGAGGAGTGCCCGGGGGCGGTCGGGAGCTGGGACCCAGCACCTTGCCCCGAGCACTCATCACGCTCCACCACCAGTACCATGCTCACGACCTGGGGAGTGGCCGAGGCGTAGAGCAGAAGTAGCTTGCCCTCGGAGGGGGCCACTAATACGGGCGGCGAGGTGAGATATTTCTTCAAGTCGCGGAAGGCCTGCTCGGCCTCCGCGTCCAGTCGAAGTGACCGGTCTTCTTCAGGAGCTTGAAGAGGGGGAGTCCTCGCTCCCCGAGTTTGAAGATGAAGCGCCCGAGGGCCGCCATGCAGCCGGCGAGACGCTGGACTTCCTTGAGTCGAGCCGGGGGTCGCATCTGCTCGATGGCCCGGATCTTCTCTGGGTTGGCCTCGATCCCTCGGCTGGAGACCAAGAAACCGAGGAGCTTGCTCGCAGGCACCCCGAAGACGCACTTCTCGGGGTTGAGCTTAAGACGGGTAGTGCGGAAATTGTTGAAAGTCTCGGATAAATCTTCAAGCAGGGTGGCGCGGTCTCGGGATTTAACTACGAGATCGTCGATGTAAGCCTCGACGTTGCAGCCAACCTGCGAGTCAAGGGTAATGCGCACAGCGTGCTGGAAAGACGACCCAGCGTTGCGCAAACCAAACGGCATCAATACATAGCAATAAGTCCCCACCGGAGTGGTAAAAGAAGTTTTTTCTTCATCCTCTAAGGCCATACGAATTTGGTGATAACCAGAGTTTGCATCTAGAAAATATAAAAGATCACATCCCGCGGTTGCATCTACAATCTGATCTATGCGGGGTAAAGCAAAAGGATCTTTTGGGCAAGCCTTGTTTAGGTCGGTGTAGTCCACGCACATGCGCAGCTTGCCGTTGGCCTTCAAGACGATGACTGGGTTCGCCAGTCACTCGGGGTGGAGGACTTCTCAGATGAATCCGACATCAAGGAGCTTACTTACTTGCTCCCGGATGAACTCCTGGCGCTCGGGCGCCTGCCACCGGACTTTCTGCTTCACCGTCCGGGCGTCCGGGCGCACAGCCAAGTGGTGCTCGATCACCTCCCTAGGGATCCCAGGCATATCGGACGGCTGCCATGCAAACACATCGATGTTAGCCTGGAGGAAGGCGACGAGCGCGCTTTCCTATTTGCCGGCCAGGTCACCGCCGATTCGGACGACCTGGGAAGCGTCTTCGCCCACCACGACCTCCTTCGTAGGAACAGAGGCGTCGGCAGCGAGTCGGGGTTTGGATGAAGAGGGTCCCGGGCCCCCTGGATGGCCTTCGACCTCGGCCCGAGCTGAGACCAAGGCCGAGTATAACTGCTCAGCACAGGAGATGGAGCTGCTGGTCTCGGTGGACACGGAGATGGGGCCCGCAGGGTCCGGCATCTTAACCGTGAGATACGTGTAGTGGGTGACCACCATGAATCGAGCGAGCGTCGGGCGCCCGAGGATAGCGTTGTAGGGGAGGGGAAGCTCCACGACGTCGAAGATGACGTTCTCCGTCCGGAAGTTATCCCGGCTCCCGAATGTCACGGGCAGCTTGACCTACCCGAGGGGCAAGGAGTGCCCGGGTGTCACCCCATAAAAGGGGAGCGACGACTTTAGGCGCCTGGAGGGCACCTGCAGCTTCTCGAAGGCCTCCCCGGAGAGGAGGTTCAGGCCTGCGCCCCCGTCGATCAGCACTCTGCTGACATTTACGTTGCATATGGTGGAGGACACTACCAGGGGTAGTCGCCCCACGCCTGCAGTACTGGCGGAGTGGTCGGCCAGGCTGAACGTGATCGGGGCGTCCGACCACTTCAGGGGCCTCGCGGCCTCTTCGCTCGGGGTCGCCGAGCACACCTCGCGCCACATGGTATTGACGCTGCGGCGGGAGGGGGGGGCGTGTAAGCGCCTCCATCGATGAAGGCGACGGTGTGCTCAGGCTCCTGGAAGCCGAGCTCTTGGTTGTCGGGGGCGGCTCTGTCGTCGCCGCCTCTGCGGGGCTCCTCGCGGTCCCTTTGGCGCTGCTCGATGAGGCCTTTGACCGTGCAGCACTCCGTGAGGTTATGCCACTTGGTCTGGTGGATCTGGCACTACTTCCCCGTCTTGGGCCTCGCGGGAGCGGGGGCCCTTGCAGGAGCGGGAGCCCTAGCGGGAGCCGGAGCCCTAGGAGGGGCTCAGGTCGGAGCCCTCGCGGGCGCGGGCCGTCTGTCGGCGGTCGCCCGGCGTGCTGGCCGGCGGTTAGGCTCCTGGGCCGGCCCATGGGTGGGGTCCTGGGCTGGCTCGACGGGGACAGCCTCGCGCCTCCTTCTCTTTTTCTTTTCCTGCCTGTCGGAGCGGGAAGGACCTAGCTGATCGGCAGCGGGATGCTCAGGGTGTGGAACGTGCCACGCCCGCGCCTCCGCCGCCTTGGCGCACTTGTCGGCCAGCGCGAAAAGTTCCGCGGTGGTTTCGACCTCGTGCGTGCCTAGCTTCTCGAGCATCCGCTCGTCGCGGACACCCTGTCGGAACGCGACAATGATAGCGTGTGGGGTTATCCGCGGGATGGTATTGCGGACCTGACTGAAGCGCTGTATGAAGCGCCGCAGCGTCTCCCCCTCCTGCTGCTTGACGGCGTGGAGGTCATACTCCAGGCCGAGGCGCGTGAACGTGACCTAAAAATTTGCCACAAACTAGTGGCAGAGGTCATTCCAGGAGCCGATGGATCCTGGGGGTAAGTTCATAAGCCAAGAGCGGGCAGAGCCCCTCAAGGCGACATGGAAATAGTTGGCCATCACCTTTTCACTACTGCCAGCCGCTTGGACAGCAGTGGTGTAGATTTAGAGGAACTCGACGGGGTCGATGGACCCATCGTACTTCTCCAGTAGTTCTGGCCGGAACTTGGTGGGCCATTTGAAACGGCGGAGCTCGCTAGTGAAGGCACGGCAGCCTGTGCCGTACCCCGCGGCGCGGGCAGCGCCCTTAGGTGGTGAACGCCGGCGAGCCGGGGAGCTCCGGCAGTCATGGGCCGGCAAGGAGGAGGCTTGGTCCTCGGCCTCGGCCTCATGCCGGGTCTCCCGCTGGCGCTCGAGGGTAACGCGCGCATCTTCGACGGCCCTCCGCTCGTTGAGGTGCAAGCGGAGGTCTTGAGCTCCGGTAGTGGCCAGGGGGGCGGCACTCCGCTTGGAGGCCCCCCGACCAGTGCGACCGCCACCCGACGATGGGCCAGTCTTAGCTGCGCCGCGGTGGGAGGTAGCGTGAGAACTCTCGGCCAGCACTTGGCGGTGAGCCGTGCCGACCAAGGCGGGCACCTCCTGGAGCCAGCGGCCTTCTGGGGTTTCCCCCGCCGCCTGGACTGGTGGGTGCCTGAGGAGAGCTTGTTTCGCAAGCAGCGTGCTCCCAGGACTGGCCTCGCCGAAAGCGAGCCTATGCCGCAACGGCGCCCGGCGCTATCTAGACGTGGATCTGGCTGCAGGAGTCTCTGCTGCCTGCTGAGGGTTGGACGGAGCAGTAACGACGGCGGCGGTGGCCCTGCTGGGCCCAGCACCATGGTCCCCCTGAGAGGGGAGCGCCGCGCGTGCGGACCGTGGCTGCTGCTGAGAAGCAGCAGCGACTGGGGCCTCCTGCGCGAGGGGCTCCATTTCCTCACTGGAGCTAGAGCCAGTGCGCCGGAGACGATGGCCACCAACCATTTTTTCCTGCCGGAGAAAAACAAACAAACAAATTCAGGGATGCAACCCCCCTACCTGGCGCGCCAGCTGTCGGAGGGTTAACTCCTGTCGCAGGGATCCTGGGGGACCCCTTTTTAGAGATTCGGCCGGGGGGGTGATTCTGAATATGTTTGCTAGAGAAATAAAAGGATGTAAATGCGATGGCAGGCGGGGTGGAATGATCTAATGCAGAATGCAGTAAATGCACTGGAGGGATTTTTAGACAGGTTCGGGCCGCACGGAGCGTAATACCCTACTCCTGTGTAGATGCTATAAATACCCTGAGAATGTCTCTCAGGAATGTGCTGGTTACAAGAATGTCTGTCTATCCTAGAGCTTCGGGCTCTTCGATCTCTGAGCGAGTCTGAGAGTTCGAGCGCCCTCTGTTCGGAGTCCTTCTGTTGGCTTCAACTTGGCTCGCTCTAACTTCGATCTCTCTTTTGTCCGTGCCTGCCGGCTGCTTTAAATACCCGCCGGCGATAGCGTGCCCTGAAAGGGAGGGCACGAGTTCTAAGGCACCATAAATGGAAAGGGGCGTCATTATGGCCTCTGCGCGAAGCGACGGGGGGTTGAAAACGCGCCCCCCGCCCGGTCTTCGGTCGTCATAATGGTGATGGCGACAGGCGCCGTGGAGAGGGCCCACCAGGCAGCCGCAGAGCGGCCCGGCGTGCCCGTCCGGTCTTGTTCGCCTACCACAGCAGCGCGGCAGACGGAACACCTCGGGCCTCGCGATTCTATCCCGAGGCGCACCGGATGGCGCGGGATGGGACCCGTGCATTAAATATCCCCACGCCCTTCTGCCAGGATATGGCAGGGACTGACACCGAGCGTGGCGGGAGCAGTTGGAGGTGACAGGCCACGCGCACCCTTAAATCTCTATAGATGTAAAACTGATTAATCGGTTGTGCTCACGGTAAAGAGCGGCGAGGAATGCCATACATGATTAGATTAAATTGGTTAACTCATTTTGAGTAACCATAATGGTGGGATCTATGGTTAGGATTGTTGGAACCCTAGTGAGAATCTTGGTTAAGTTAAGATGGTGAGAATCTTGTCTTGTTATTTAATTGAGTTCATTAATGTCTATAAATAAACCCTTGTTAGCTTTATACTTGTTTAAGCCTACATTTGCATACTTTACCACAACTTGCGAAGTAAATTTTGTACTCACACTTCCTATAAAACCATGCTGCTCAGTTGGGAAAAACTTTGAAGATTTCACCAAGGTTGGTGCGTTCTAGGCAGCAATTCTTTGTTGATTACCTATGGGATTCACCTAGAAGCAATTGAAGGCTTTTTTTAGTTCCACTGTTTTGTTTGTTCTTTCTACCCTCGAGGGCCCCGCTTGTAAGACGTTTTTAATCATATATATATTGTTATGTTTATCATCTATGAAGTCGCTGTGTGTACAAGATTGATTCCTGACTCTACACATAACAAATATTGGATTGTTTCTTGGTCTGGTCTCGACAATGTGGTCTCATATCATCGGCTCATTTCAAATTGATCCTATTTATCATTTGCAAAAAATTAGGACAATATAAGCAAAGAAAATTCAAGTGTTTCATCATTTGTATCAAAATATGGAGATACCTAAGGGTGAGAGCAAGCTCTATTGGAAAAGTTCAGTGCATATGCGTATATGCATACAAAAGCCATCATAATAGAGCTCTACATAATGGTCTTCTCATTTATCACTTGCATGTTCAAAGAGGAAAGAAACACAAAAGGCATCTAAATTTCATCATTTGCAACGTCATAGGCCTTAGATTAAGACACAAGTCAACATGGCTATCATATAGGTGTCCTCAGATGTGGAGGAATACCATATTATGGCCATTGCACATCTTCTTTCCCTTCATCTCAAGTAGCAATGAGATACAGTGCAAGAAGATATGAAATGGCCACATTAGTGGCACAAACTTCCACTTCATCATAGTTCACCCTTTGCCTTATAATCATAGGCCAACAAATAACAAGAAGCAAAAAACCTCAACAAAAAAATTGACATCATCATTTGTCGATCTGTGCTCCATCTCTTCTCTCAACTCACGTCCTAGTTTTTAGAAGGGTGAATTTCATTGTGAGCATGTAGAGATTCTTGGGACTAGTTCTAGGAACATAGGTTCCTGGAAGTAGTTTGAAAAAAGGCCTCACTAACATGGAAGATTTCTTTGTATCTTCTCCACCAACTATGTTCATGCTTTTAAGATTGCAAATACTGTAACATTGCCGATGAAATAGATACAAAGAAAGGTTAAGATGCATCATTGGCCAATTAAGAAGAATTTCTAACCTAAATTGGCCAATATAAGCAAATGAGTGCCCCATGGCTGATGAAAAAGATAAAAAAAAGAAATAAAACCATCACATGCCCTATAGCCTCAGATAACATATATTGTAGAGGTGGTCTCCGAAGTGACACATCAAATTATGGTCATTTTGCACCTTCTTCCTCAGTTCATATACTATAGTAGGGATGATGATGACATGGAAAAAAAATGTGGACTGACCAGAGTCAAGAAATTAGAACATAAGGTGAAACTAGCATTTCACCAATTCATCCTAGTCTACTCTTTACATAATTTTTCTTGGCCTCAGTCAAGAAAAAATGCACAAATATCTACAATTGCAATAAATAAATAAAAAATATTCCTTTCTGTTTCAACTGTGTCCCAAAAAATTGAATGTGATATTATGGCAGCATGATTTAGGTATTTTGCCCGGCCTAAACCTAGATACCACACAATATCTCATTTAAATTTGAATAGACACAACACCATCAGATTAATTTTCCCTTTTTTCTGCGAGGATTCTTTTTAGAGCCTTCTTGGCCCATGAAGCAAATATTTTCGTTTTTTAGGACTCCGTATATCACTGGTCGATCGATTTCAAAAAGGCATGCTAGACTCACTAGAACTACGGCTATATGTCCCTGAGGGGCAGAGACCAGGATTTTCATTACCTAGATGAAATATAATTTCCTCATCTCGCTCTGCTTTCCGGTCCTGCAGACACGACACGGCTCCCTTGGTTGGAACCATGCATGCATGAATTTGCAGTAGAGTTCCTTGACCCTGCGTCGAGATCAGTTTATACAAACGAAGAGACCTTGTGCCTGCTCGGGCGTTTATTACTCAGCAAAAAGAAAGAAAGAAAGAAAGGGAAGATCCATCGTTCAAAAAGGAAAAGACATGTCACGTTAAAGCGAAGGCAGGCACGAGCGAATCACGTGAGCTTGTTTCGCAATGTAAACCATCGGTTACAGCTAGGAAGGGTAGGTGGTCGAATGGGCGGTCAGGTTCGGCACTGTATAGGTCTATTGAGCTATGATTTGATTAGGCACGGTTTGTTTAGGTATGATCTGTTTAGACCTATTAGTTAAATAGATCGTGCCGTGTTGACCCACGTGTTGTGACTCTAACTCAGGTACGGTCCACTTAAGATTGGATCGTGTCATGCTGGTCCGCGGTACGATAGGCTCGATAATTTTTTTTACCCGTCAGTCCGTTAGTTTGCGAAAAATTAAAAAAAATCACAAAAACTTACTTTCACCTAGAATCGAACACATAACTTTCTGCTTGAGAGTCAAACACACTATCATTACATCGTATATCATATATGATATTAGATCTAAATAAATTATATAAGATATTAAAAAAAATAGAAACAGTTAAACGGGTCGTACCGTACCATCCTATCATGTCGCGGCTCCGTCTCAGTCACGACTCAAACCATCGTGTCGCGCCGGCCTAGCACGTTGGTTGTCATACCATGCTATACCTAAGCTGAACCAAAATAACCGTACCTCGTGTCGACTCATTTAGTCCGACTCACTTAGCTACCTTTAGTACCTAGCGTGTTGCTTTTAATTTCTTCGTCTCCATGATGATATGATGAACTTCAGAATTCCATGTTATTTGATCCAAATTCAAATTTCGATCATTCGTCTTTGCGAGGTTTAGGATACGTACGTGTTGATGTTGATTGAAATCAAGGCGTGTCCTTTCGATCAAACCGTACGTACGTGACCGAAAACTGGGCAAGGGTACGCTTCGTGTCTCCCGCTTTCCCGGATCTGCGAAGCTGCAATGAATGATGCACCAAAAACGACCGACTTTTCGATATGAAACACAAAAAGCAATTGACACCAATTCGGTATGATCAGCATAGGAAAGGTTTTGACTGCAAGTCAAGAGTAGAAACATACCATAACGCCGTATTTTCGCACCAGGCCAGCTTTACGCACGCATATTTTCCGCAAAAAGGCTTCGTTTAATTCGAACGTTTTCCTTTTCCACGTTACGTTACCTCCTAAAGGTACACCAAGCTTGTTCTACTTAAAAAAAGCTCCCAGTATATAAAGAATAATCTTATTTAAAACATGAAGAAACAAATTAATTGCAAAACGAGCGAATGCTCGGTTGGTAAGCTTAAATAGAGCGAACCAACGAGTTGGGAGTTTGATCTCCAGATCTCACATATTTGACGGTTGTGCTTAAGACAGAGTCAGTCTTTATATAGTCTCTAATAAAGATCAGAACAGTGACAAAAATTAAGCCTATTTTTATTAAAAAAACAAATTAATGAATTAGAAGTATTATATATGAAGAAACAAATCATATAAAAGAAACCCCAAGATTTTTTCCCCTCTCACGAATAGTACGATTTTTCTTGATACATTATTGCTTCTATGAAATTATTTACAAGCCACGACAGAGCTGAAACCAAACAAAATTTGGTGAAGGAGAGAAGGAAATTGCGAATGGGCAAAGAGTCCGATTGGCAAAGCCAAAGGGAGTGACCATCGAACCCGTCGGAGTTCGAACCCGACATCGCACACCCCCGTTAATTAGGTTTCAAAGAAAGCTCCGGGTAAAGGATCCGACTTAAAAAAAAGAGAAGGAAATTTCTCTTCTCCATTCGCAGTTCATACGTGATCCAGTTGTCGGTCTCGCTCAGCGTCGGCGACCGCGCCCCTCTCCCCCTCGCCCGCCTTGCCGCAGTTCTTCACCTCCTCCGTACCCGACCATCCCTCGCCGGCAGAGACTTCGTCGCTGGCTCGGCGGACTATCGGCGCCGCCAGGAACGTCGGCACCTTCTCCCCAGCCATGACGACGGCAACGAGGTCCGCGAAGGCCGCCGGAGAGGTCGCGACCGCGGCCGCGGGTGACTTGGATCCGTCGCCGTCCGTGGCGCCGGGGTTGGACGACGAGGCGTTGACGCCGGTGTCGAGGTAGCTGTTGAGCTTCCAGTAGGAGCAGGCGAGGATGAAGAGCGCCAGCGCGATGAGGCCCAGCATGGCGGCCAGCCCGCCGAACAGGTACGGCACAGGCGAGTGCCACGGAGAGGTCGGCATCGCGTCGGCCGCCGGTGGTGGTGCCGCCGGAGATGTCGACATCGATGTGGGCACACTTGGTGCGGACCTCATGGGTTCCTAGCTAGCTTGTGTTCTGGCTGGGCTCCCTGTGTTGTGTGGCAATTCTTGGCGCGGGGGGAGAGAGAGAGAAAGGTGGCTTGGAGTAGGGGAAATGGCAATTTGGGTGAGGGTGATGAGAGGTGGTATTAATAGAAGTTAGGAGTCGTGATTTTTATTGTGTTGTGTAAAAAAAAAAAGATATTAGTACGAATTAGTAGAACTCATAATTTTCACTCCCTTCTCGAAATTGTAGTGACCGTGTCTAAGTTACTACATATTTCACCTAAACTGACTAACGATACAACTTTATGCGTATATAGAGAGAGAATTTGGATATATGAAAGTAAGAGGATGCTTTTTTATACCTAATTTTTTATTTTATTTTTCAGGCAACGGCTATGAGTCACAGCTGTCTTCAACGTTACGTTGCCTGTGCTCACTCCTCTGCTTCCATCCTCCTTTGGCCATCTCTAGCGGTAGTCTCGTTACGAATCTACGGTCACCACCTCTCCCTCGCTAACATCTCGTCTCCGCTAGTCCCAGCCAGGTCACGCCCAACGGTCATCCTCCGTCACCCACAGTTGGCATACGGTGGGACTAACCGCCCCGCCTCGCCCCTACGTCAGCCTCCTCTGTCGAACTATCCTACTTTCCTCGACCTCCTCTAAATCTAGTAGCTATGGAAAAATTCAAATTATGAAACCTCTAACCCTAAACTTAGCCCCGCCACCGGCTATCAAAATCCGTCATCTGATTTCACTTTTTAAATTTTAAGCGTCTAAAATTTAAAAAATATGTGAAAATAATATTACATATTTATCTGAAAAAATGTTCGTAAGCTATACTTCACAATTTACAGCTTGGGGGCATGCGTACGCGTCTTTCTTATATTCAGAAAAGAAGTAAAGAAAGAGCGGGATGCATGGTCGACGCGTTTCGCTACCTTTTAGCTCGATCAATGCATGGCTAGCTGCAACAGCGACGGATGGATACACGTACGTTGGACGTTGGTTCAACGCTCCCGTGACTGCAGTTATGAACAGCAAGTCAAAAACACACGTACGCCGTGCATCCATACATCAGTCCTCTGGCCTGAGGAGTAGGTCACGTCACGAAACGGGTCGGAGATGTACATGTTTTACTGATCCATGATGAACAGTATGCAGTGAAATTATAAAACCTATAGCTATTATGATATATATTATAAAAAACTATAACTTCTTAGTACTTATTTTAAAAATATATAATTATTTTAATATATATTATAAAAAACTATAATTTTTTCACCATAAGCTCACCTATCATACTGTGGTAACATATAGGCTTATAATTAATCCTTCTATTACATGTCATAGAGGATGACAGGTGTACTCACGCTAAAAAAGTTATAGTTTTTCGTAACATGTGTTAAAATAGTGGGAGATTTTTAAAATAGACATCAAAATTATAGTTTGTTGTAATATATATCAAAATAGTTATAAGTTTTTCAAATTTACTTTTCAAATTAATTTGCAGATGGACCGACCGAGGGCACACTACTAAAAAATTATTTTTAGAGGCGAGTGGTAACTCGTTTTCACAGGCGTTTAGTGCACCCGCCTGCGATCGAAGGTCTGTAGAAATGAATGATTTCCACAAGCGCAAAAGTGACCGCCTGTGAAAATCTATTACCACAGGTGATTCACTTAAGGAACCGCCTGTGAAAATAGGTTTTCACAAGCGGCTCCTTAAGTGGACCGTCTGTGAAAATCGGTCCCTCAATCGATATTTTTTGAACTGAAAAAAAGCAAAAAAAAAAAATTTAGACCGACTAGAGAACGACTACTGAACGTATGAGCATATATAATTCACGCGTTTTTTCGCACGAAATACGCGCGCTACGCGGTTTTTGGCCATCGAACTCGAAACTTGTCGGGTCGCGCGAACCCTCCCCACCATCACACTAGAGAACGACTACTGAACATATGAGCATATATAATTCTTTTGATATCTGCAATCCGAAACTTCAAACGATTATTTAGGTATCTAAATGATTTCAAATGAAAAAAAATTCAACTACAAAGTTGTAGATCTCATCGATGGCTACAATTTTCATATAAACTTTATCCTCATCCAACTTCGTATGAAAAAATTATGAATTTTTGAAGATAAGTTGTCACCTATTTTTACAGGTGGTTCCTTAAACGGACCGCCTGTGATAATATGGTTATTTCTATAGCGGTTCACCTAAGGAACCGCCGGTAGAAATGAGTGACAGCTTATTTTCAAAAATTCATAACTTTTTTATATGAAGTCGGATAAGGATAAAGTTTATATAAAAATTGTAGCCCTCGACGAGATCTACAACTTTGTAGTTGAAAAGTTTTTCATTTGAAGTCATTTAGATGCCCAAATAATCATGTGAAATTTCAAATGATTATTTAGATATCTAAATGATTTCAAATAAAAAAATATCAACTACAAAGTTGTAGATCTCATCGGGAGCTACAATTTTCATATAGATTTTTTTCTCATCCAACTTCATATACAAAAGTTATAATTTTTTTAATGAATAGTCATTTTCAGAGGCGGTTCACATAAGGAACTACCTGTGGAAATGACCATTTTTACAGACGGTTCCTTATATGAATCGCCTATGATAATAATCTATTATCACAGGCGGTTCTTTATGTGAACCGTCTATGAAAATATATTTTCACAAGCGGTCCGTAACCGTAGGAGCCTCTCGCCAATTGTTCAGATGGTTTTTCAAATAAACCGCGTGTAGAAAGTTATCCTAAATATCTCGAAAAATAGTTTTTTAAGTAGTGGCAGGTCCAGGTCCAGCACGCACGCAGCATGTTTACTACTGAAGATGCAACTGCACTTTATATATGGTGGTCTAGGCTGAACCACAACCGCAAGTACTGATATGTCAAGTATGGTAGTATGGTATACTACTTAAGTTGTTGTTCCATGCAGATTTCCTCTGTATATATATGGATTATTATTCAAAGCCTTCAGCGAAAACATGGAGCAGTTAAGAACTGATCAAGTCTCGGAGCCATGCCACCTCTTTAGTGAGGCGGTGAAGGTGGTTCAAATCGTGCTATCCATGGTTTACACACATGGTTGAGGAAGCTAGACGTCTCTTTTTTTTAGACGAAAAGGCAACCGCCCTGTCCCATTTTTTAAAACAAGGCTGTTTATAATTAACAATTTACAGATCATGCATGTAGACAAGTTCGACATCGAGTTGAGCAGCCTGGCCAGTCCCCAACTGGGAATCGTGCAGATAGGCTCAGTACATAGTTCACTAACAGAATCGAAAAACTTAAACTGATGGCTAGCTATAGCAGGATCAAAACATTCTCTCACACCTCACCCAAATCTGCTTCACTCGCACAGCGTTTCAGCATTCCGCTGGCTTCGCACCTCTTCCCTCCATTTCAGACAGTCCCCGTAACCCTCCAGATTAATTTCTGATGCCTTCACTTCTCTTCACTCCATCTTGATCAGCATTCCAGGAAGTTGATGCAATGGTCCATATCTGCTGACATAGTAGCCTTGAATGTTGGACGCCAATTCCTTAGGAGCAGCAGGATAGTCCTCCAGACTTGCCTGATACTCGTCCATGTTGAAATTATGAAAAAATAAAATTATTTCCAGTTTTCCATAAGCCCCGCATCACAGCAGCACATACAGTGTTCAAGACACCATGCCTTTTGTTACTCAACCAAAAAATCGCAACGGACTCGTAATCCACTCCCAAAATTGGCGGTTGTGAGTCGTTCTGTGTGGAGTTTTTTTTTTTTAACAAAAGTATGTTTTAGTACATGTACCACTGCTCTTTCGAAATATATCTTATCGTATTTCAAAGTAGTAGTATATAAAGTGTGGAGTGTCAACCAGCTTAAGCTCAGATAGGGCTCCACCACTTCCCACTTCCCTGGCTGGCTGCATGCCTTCCTTTTCTTTCGGGTGGATGACCAGTGGCCCCGCATAGGCCGCGGGGTCAACGCACGCGAGACCTAGATCGCCGAGAAGAAAGCACGCAAGGACTTGAGAAGCAAGCATCGCGTACGTCATGCATGGTCGCCTTGGTCGCTAGCTGCAAGTCCTGGTCCTCGGTGGAGTCCTGGTTACACAAGCCTTTTTTCCCGCTAATATAAAATATTATTCTACACCACCAAATTCAACCAAACAACTAGCTAACCAACATAGCCGACCCGTCAAAGCAGTCCACATGCGCGTCCCGTGCTCGCCCACGCGCGCTATGGGCCAGTGCCAAGCTCGTGCCCACGCTACTCACCCCTATGCCCAGGTGCGCCATGTGGACATGCATGTTTACATATGTTTACATAAATGAGTTGTAACGGAGACCCACAAGATAAATAATCTGTTACGTATGCATGGTAAGAAGAATAATGATCATCCGGTAGTGGGAGACCCCATTATTGTTCTTTCTTTTTGTTTTAGATTTTAGATGATTTGGCTTCTTGTTATTGAGAAACAAAATGTTGTAACTACTTACATGTAACAGTGCTATAACAAGGAATTACTAAATTATCAAAAGAAGTGTAAGATTTTACTATCATTTGGATTGAGTATTTTTTTTCTTTGGTAATCCTCATTTTCCTTCGGTAGTTTTTCTCTTCTTCGGCAGTTCTAAGTCATAGCAATTTTTACTTTACTATCATTTGGATTAGTAGTTTTTTCTTTAGTAACCCTCATTTTTCTTCAGTAGTTTTTCTCTTTCTCTAGTAGTTCTAAGTCATAGCAATTTTTACATTACTATCATTTGGATTCAGTAGTTTTCCCTTCAGTAATCCTCATTTTTCTTCAGTAGTTTTTCTCTTTCTCAAGTAGTTTCAAGTCATAGCAATTTCTACTAACTTGGATATTCAATAGTTTTTCTATTTCTCCAGTAGTTGCAAGTCATAGCTCAACATCGAACTGTTGACTACTGACAACCTAGAACTACTTACAACAATTGAATACCTAACTATTGACTAACTTAAAACTACTTAAACTACTAAACACATGAGGAACACTAACTAACCTAGAACTACAGAAACTATCGAATATCTGAGGAGCACTGACTACCTGGAACTACTGAAACTACCGAATATTTGAGGAACACTGACTACCTGGAACTATTGAAAACTGCTAAATATCTGACTACTAAAACTACTAAATACCTGATGATTATTGACTATAAGATAAAGACTACTGAATAATTGAGAACTACTGACTAAACTAGAACTACCAAACTAAACCTACAAAAACTATTGGATACTTGACTCCTGAATAACCTATGACTAATGAAAACTACTGGATACATGACTACTGACTAATCTATTACTAAAAAACTACTTAATACTTAACTATTGACTAAACTAAGAACTATTGAAACTGTAAAAAAGTATTTAATAAATTACACAAAACCAGCTACTCACATGAATGTATGTTTTTATTCTTAAAACCGAGGCTCAAAAAAAAAAAGTGTTCCATAGGACCACAAATAGAGAAAAGATAATTTCTCTACGGGGCCACATAAAACAGAGAAAAGAGAAAAGAGACACAGAAAAAACCGGACACACCACTTCGGGCCCACACCAAGCTAGGTGGGGAGCCGATCAGTCTCTCAGGCATGCGCCCGTGCAGACGGGGATCGCTATGTGGCACTACATAGCTGGCACGGTCACGCCTCGCTGGTTCTCTCACAAATAGTCATAATTGATTCTAGTTATTTTTAGGCAACAAGTAACCAGTAAGTATAATAATCATAATTGATTCTAGTTATTTTTAAAAATAACTAGAATCAATTATGATTATTGTACTTGCTGGTTACTGTTTAAAACACACCCTCGTTGCGATTGCTATAACATGAACTATGCATATTGATTACACCCAAGTTATGATCTACTATTTCACCCAATTACGATTAGTGGAGTATGTCAGCTTCATCTATCTAGACTGTGAAAATGAACTTGAACTAATTTTCATTGTGTTTTTATATGAATTACGCTAAATCATGTGATCTGGTTACGACTCTTTATCAGAATCAGGTCTAGCATTGTTTGACGTCTCAGCGCTTACAACCAGCTTCTGACATGCCACCCTCTTCCTCGGAGTTCCCCTGGGAGGTCCCGCCATAATAGTTTTATGACGCTGCAAGTGCGGAGAAGAATGAAGCACATATCCCTGCGCAAAACCGGCATCACTAGATGTTGCGGTTGCACCTATAGTCCCTACATCAGTAGATGGATCCATAATGTAATAATGAAATAGAATAAATCAATTAGACTCGAAGTAAAATTGATATCTAATCAATTAGTTACTATTACTACAATAGTTACTATTCAAAGTAAAAAAAATTACCACACATATATATTACAATACTATCCACCTTAATTACTACATGTACATCATGTCAATTACCACCTAAGTGATATATCAGTTACCATATCATGATAACCATCCAGAAGTTTCACAAAAGTATTCTGAGACTACCATAGTACCTACACCGATAACACACTGATTAATACATTTGTTCCATATCAGTTACCATATCATAATCACCAACCCAATAACAACAACAAATCCAGTAACTAGTTAGGTTAATATACAAGATAAAATGTCAAATTCATACGTGCACACAGAACAAAATAACACCAAGAGAAAAAATAAATCACATGTTAAAATACTAATCCTCACATAGCATGTTGGAACTAGAGTTATAACTCATCACGACTCAAACAGATCACATACATCAACAACGACTTGCAATAGTAACTCAATTCAAAAAATTCATATACAATTACGACCTACAAAACAATTACAATGATATCTCCCTTCTAACTATATGCTTCCTACATGCTCATACATACAAATTTGCCCCCAAATTCGCCAATAATACCTAACCCAAACAAATCAAAATGTAGCTACCGCTAGTTTTGCATCACAAACCCACATCGATTTCACAAAATAGCCATACCGCACAAAATCTATCATTAATCGGGCACAAAGACATCGAATACCGACACTAAACACCCCACCCCCAAAAAACCTAGGCCCTGAATCAAAATCGCAACGAATGAAAGCATTAGGGGTTGCGGGTGCCTTCACCGGTTGATGAGATCGACAAGAAGCACCAGTGCGCAGTGACAACAGTAGCACCAAGGCTAGAGAAGATGGTGTTGCCCCTCGCGCTAACTCCCACCGCGAAATCCCATGAACCAGCACAAATCCCCACCGCTGAATCCCGGTGCGTGAGCACTAGATCCTATGGGAAACGGAGAGGGCGGTGAAGAGGCAGTAGCGTGATGAGTTAAGCGACGGCTTGTGGCAGTGATGAGCAAAAAAGCAGTCCGATGATGGTGAGGGCTATGTAGTCGGTGAGAGCGAAATGGGTGAGAATGAAATCTGGAAGATGAAAAGGGATGGTTACGGGCGACAGCCCATGTCCGCGGGTCTATAGCCCAAATTTCTCTTTTTAATTAATTCGTTTAGTGTAAAATTAAGGTTGCATGCATCGAAAACAACTCTTATGGTTGTTTGGCAGGACTTCAACTTCAAATTTGTTCTATAGATCCACAGTAAAGCAGATCAATTAGTGAGCTGATGACAAAAGCGGGTAATATCCCTTCAACTAGATGTGATGGTTGGTTTTCACAAGGCAGATCCACATTTAGGGCAACGTTTTGACTACTCCACAAAATTGCACAAGGGAGTAGGGAGATCCATGTATTAGGCTGGTGCACAACTTGTGAAGTCGCCCTGTTTGGCAAGGTTTCACCCAGATCCATTGTGGATCCCAGATTTAGAGCCCTGCCAAATACCCCCTTATTCTAAAGATCCATTGACCAATAAAATTGGGTGTAAAGGCAATCAAACATCTTAACTTCAGAGTCTTATTAGGGTTGTGCATTTTCTCACATAATAATAAAACCATCTTGAGAAAACCGAGTCATACCAGTCAACTCGCTTTGACTAGTATTTGGTGTTTGATACGGTTCTTGAAAATTTGATTTTCTTAAGGTTCAATTTTGTGGGTAAAAAGAAAACACCGATTCTACCAAAATCATGTAACTATGTGCAGTACCATTGGAACCATGGAAGATAGCTAGTATCTCCCACGATTTCAGTGTGAATCATCTCAAATAATATTAGAGATGGGTCTACTGTTGAACTCTGTGAAATACTTTAGAATCATGAGGATACTAAAAGGGCCAAGTTTCTATCACACAATTTCTCTCTCCCCCACCTATGAAAAATAAACTCCCTTTGTCTCTGCGCCGGCCAGGTGCCCCTCTCTCTCTCTCCTAAAAACCCTAATCCTCATCTCCATCACCTCCCAGGCTCCATGAGCTCCTCTATCGCTTCATCACTGCCACTCCTCTCCACTGTTGTTGATGCCCACAATGCCATCTCCTACGCACATGGGCATGCCGCATTCGCCACTTTCTTAGCCGAGCATGTCAGAGTTGGAGCTGAAGAAGGCCATGGAGGTAACATGGGAGGAGAGCTCTCCATCAAGCTAGAGGAGGCTGTCAGCGTCGATGATGATGATGTGTGGTGGGAGGGCACCCTGTCACCACCGGACTCAGACGAGGAGGCTACGCCACTCCACTCCACAATGAGGAGGAGGAAGAGGATGAAGAGCCAGAAGAGGAAGAAGAGGACATCATTGGCTACTACAATAAGGAGGTTGGTAGCAACTCCATTGAGCTGGAAGAGGGATGCGCCGGCGAGGAAGAGGAGGATGATGCTAGCGTTATGGATGACGGCGCTGGCAATGCCATGAGCCACATTAGTGTGGGGAACGTCAGCGTCGTGGGCCATGCCATTGGTGTTGAGGGCGATGCTGACGATAAGGGCACATTTGGTGACAACGGCGACTCCAACGATAGTGGTGTTATTGGCCCCTTTTTCACCATCAACCATAGCCATCCGTATTACACGCTAGCTAAGTGGTAAGAGGGTTTATGTCACATGTACGAGGTCTTGAGTTCAAATTCGAAGTGACAGATTGGCGAAAATGGTGAAAAAAATGGGTTTTTGTTTTTTGGGTACATTTTCATATTTCTTTTGTTTTTTTTAAGCCTTCAGAACAAAGTATCACTAATGTATTGCCTCCCATAGTTCTGGTTACAAAATTTTTAGTGCTGGCAATCATTAATTAGCATTTCCCTTCAATTACTCCATTTGTAGGTCCTTAATTACCCATAGCCAATCATTTTTTTTACAAGCGTCTCCCTATAGTGCGAACTTCTTTGGAGTCCTTTTGGGATACGAGGTGGGGATTGAACCCCATGAGCTCACTCCTCCAGGGAGGCGTTGCCACTGGGCCAACTGCCCATTCGCCAACTACCAATCATTTTACTTATACATTCATTAATACATAAAACACACATTTATATGTGTGGCCTGCATTCTCCAATGAAATTTGAAACGAATTTGTGCAAATACTTTTGGATGAATTTGCACAAAGTTTGCAGACTCAAAGCAAGTCAGGGGCAGGAAGCGAATGTGCATAATTCATTTCATCTGACACATCCGTATCCGTCAAACAAAATGTGTAAGAAAAAAATTGCATTTGAATAAAAAACGATTAGGAACACTATCATGATTTTTGTTCATACAAAGGTGGACGTGGTATGCGAAATTGCATCTGATACTAGAAATACCTCATATGAATCAATTTAGCTAGCCCATTCTTCCAATCTAACCCACCATTCTCAACTGCTCAAAACCCTAACTCATTGGGTTCCAATTAACGTTGCTTCACTACTTGTTTTTATTTCTGAGTTGTTGTTTTGTTACTTATTGCCATCCTATCATGCTGTCGTATACTTAAGTTGTGTAGGCTCTACTCCTCGGATAACTTAACAATGGTTCTTATTAAGGTTTACTGGCACACGTATGTTATATAAATTTGTTCCACTGTAATTTGCTGTTAAATTGCAAGATATTTATGTCCGAACTGAATTAAGTAAATATTCTCTTCAATTCGTATTTGTATTTAAGAATCTTCACATTCTTATCCATATTTGAAAACAAATCAAATATAAGTACTATCTGATTCTTATATTAGTTTAAAAATGTGAGCAACTCACGGAAATTGCCTAAACAAAGAAGAAGAACAAATTCTTTCTGTACTACTAAAAAGTCATCCATTCTCTTGATATATCAATAACATGTGAACCTGAACTCTACATGTTATTCATATATTAAGTGGTACATAAGAATAGATGAACTTTGCAATGAAGGAATTTCTCTCAAAAGAAAAAAAGAATGGGAGTACCGCTGTCGCCAGCCTGGCGCCCCGCCGCCTCCCCGTGGCGGAGACATGGCTCACCTCGTCTCCGCCGCAACCCATCTCCATCCCCAATTCCCCATCGCGCGCTCTCTGTCTCTCTCTCTCTCTCTCTCTCTCCCAAACCCCGAAGCTGCAATCTCTCCCTCTAGAGGTAGGGTTAGGGTGATCCCATGGCCGGCGCCGGTATCCATCCGTTCCACCAGCAGTGGCCTCCCGCGGCGGGTGCGCCGCCTCCGCCCGGGGCCCCGGCCGGCGCCGCTGTCCCGCCGCCTCCCCCTGTGCCCGGCGCCGCCGCCGCCGACGAGGTCCGCACCATCTTCATCACGGGGCTCCCCGTCGACGTCAAGGAGCGGGAGCTGCACAACCTGCTGCGCTGGCTCCCGGGCTTCGAGGCCTCCCAGATCAACTTCAAGGGCGACCAGCCCATGGGCTTCGCGCTCTTCTCCTCCGCGCACCACGCCGTCGCCGCCAAGGCCGCGCTCCAGGTTCGGCTCGGCTCGGCTAGGTTCGCTTCTCCCGGGTTTGGATGGATGTGATCTGACCCAAGGTATTCGCCCTCTGCAGGATCTGGTGTTCGACGCGGAGTCCAAGGCCGCGCTGCACACCGAGATGGCCAAGAAGAACCTCTTCGTCAAGAGAGGTACGACTTATCGTGCACATGTTCTTGCTGCCGCAGCACAAGTAGTATATACATCATCTAAGGGACATTTGGACTTGATAGAGTGTTAATTTGCCGTAGCATTACATTGTTGTTGTGGGGGTAGAGGGAACACCAAACATGTCTTGGTTGGTGAGGGCGGCTTCCCTTTGCTGTGGTGTTGAGCTTTTGGTTGGTTGGAAATTTGATGAGAACAACTTGGGATGTTGGGTACGTTCAGGCGGGAGAAAAAAAAAGTGAACTGTAACCAGAAAAGTTTGGCCCATGATATGTTTGCTTTCCTTCATAGTCAAATAAACCTTTCTGATAGTAATCAACGAGGGAAAGGTGACATTTTTGTTGGGCTTCCATGCTCATTTTGATCTTTTGATAAACCTAAATAAATAGAGAAATTCTACCTTTGCAATGCGCTTTTTAATTTAAGTGGAGATTGTTGCAGCCATCAGTTATATGTTGTGATATAAGTATATGCAACATAAAACAGTTTCTAGTAGGAGACTCATGTTGCCATAAATTTTTGCTGGGTACAAAACACTCTGGTTTGATCTTAGTTTATTCCTTCGACTATTATTTAAACCCCTAATATTATTAATAGTATGGTTACTACAATGTTCTGCATATTTATTATGTGTTGAAAGATTGAAACCTATTTTAGGTGTGGGAGCTGATGCAAATGCTGTGGACCAAAGTAAACGCTTGCGAACTGGTGGAGACTATACTCATTGTCCTTACGCTCCTCCATTTCATCCACCCCCACCAGCTGTTTCCATGTGGGGAACCGCAGGGTAAATTGTTTATTCATTTTGTTCCTGCACTCAGTTAATCATCCATCAAAGAACTTATCATTCTTCTTCTTGGTTATTATTCAGTTATATTGCAGCTCCGCCTCCTTACAACCCCTATGCTGCCTATCCAGTGCCCCCGGTAGCCATGACTTCACCTTCTCCTGTACCAGGTCCAACTGCATATGCTCCTGTCCAGGTAATTTGGGAGTTATGTTGTCTCAATTTTAAATAAAAAGGTTGAGCTATTTAGTTTGTCATGGATCATAACTTTGTTTTGAACCTAGTCTTAAAAAGGCCCAGTGGAAGTGCAGTGTGACACACACACTTCATCAGTTTTCTTCTTCTCTGAATCACAACTTGTTTTTCTTAGTTTGTAAACTGAAGTGTTTGCATAAGTCCATGTTTGGTGTATATAAAAAGCATAATTAGGGCTCGCATATCTACACTACTTTACAATATTCAATTGCGGTACCAATACTCTTGCTATCTCTACTTGGATATCTTTAAGTTCTAGAAACATTTAATGCAAGTCATTATAGTTTTACTTTTCCGGAAGCTCTCGACTCTGGTATTCAACTGCTTTTACTCATACTGATCCCTGTCATTGGTTGGGACTCCGGATAAAACTTGAGAACAAGGAATCAAATGGATAATTCCTAGAAGTTGGACTTATGATATAATTTAGCTTAGATAATTGTATCCTTTAGATTTCCTATCCAACATGCCAAAATATTTACTTATTGTCACGCCATTTATAGCCTAGCACTTTCATTCCAACTAATGATTTGGACTGTCAGCAGTGTTTGAAACTTAATGAACTAAACTCTATTGATCACTCTCTTGTGCTCGTAAGTTTTCTGTACATTAGCATGTAAGCATATTAAGTCTTGTTTGTCACAAAATCTTCACAGTTGGATGAAATGAGATTGATTAGTTTTGTTGCTGGAATATTGTATTTTCCTTTGAATTATCTCGGTTTGTTACTTAAGAAGCTATGTAAAGGGCAGATATTTGAGTATTTAATGTAATATAGTTGAGAGTCTATCTTCGGTCTGCAGTGATAGCTGCTTCATAGTGTTCATGGTCAATTTAAGGTTATAATTTCTGATTAAATATTATAATTTGCTTTTGCAGAACACAAAAGATAATCCTCCATGCAACACCCTTTTTATTGGTAATCTCGGTGAAACTGTAGTCGAAGAGGAATTGCGAAGTCTCTTCAGTGTGTAAGAATCTGCACTTAACAAAATGTTTTTTTTTTCAGTTAGGAAGATCCTAATTTTTCTTATGTCATCATGTTTATCACTTTTTGTTTTTGCCATCGGTTCTGCAATTTGTTGTTTGTTTTCACCATTTCCATCCAGTGAAACACCATTGACCAATGTGAGCATTCTAATTTTTTCCATGAAGACCAGATTGCCCTCACCTCTCCCTCTGAGCTGAACAGATTACTGCCTGAAAAAAAAATACAGACAATGGCCTCTCCCTAAACAGAAACATTCTAAAAGTGGATGCCTTTTTGCCTACTGGGTGTATATCTGCTGCATATTTCGGTGGTTATTACATCATATCTGTTTTTGCTCAATATCCTCTCAGGCAGCCTGGTTACAAACAAATGAAACTATTACGCCAAGACAGGAACACTGTTTGTTTTATTGAATTTGAGGTAAGTAGTTACAAATCTTCTTAATTGTATTGTTAGCATGGCACCACCTTTGTTTCCTACTCATATATGTGTGAACACCTGACTTTTTTTCAGGATGTGAATGCTGCTACAGCTGTACACCATACTTTGCAGGGTGCTGTTATTCCTAGTTCTGGTCGTGGTGGAATGCGAATTCAATATCCTTTACTAGTTGAAGATTGTTTTGTTTCTTAAATTTTCTTCAGTTTAATAATCTCTTCGTATTCCACACTTATATTTATACTTATGCCTGGTTCCTTTTATTTCTTAGATGTGTACTTTCCAGTTACTTGACTCTAATGTGGTTCATATCAACCTGGCACTCCTTAACATCTTGAACATTTTCGAAGAATCCCTTTGGGCGAAGGAAGGATTCAGCTGGGGGCCTTGCAGGCATTCTGAATGGAGCTCCTGCAAATTGATTGCTGCCTGAGGGGATGTATCTTGAACTTTAGCATGCCATCATGGATTTCATACTACATCCTATTTATTATCTGCATGTTTCTGCTAAATGCTCTGTTTCTCATGTGTGACATTATCATCTTCATTTGGTGGAGTTTCTGGGACATGATCATCATCTTCATTAAGTGGAGTTTCTGGGACATGATCATCATCTGGTAGACATTGCATTGTCACCAATACCATCGTTGCTGGTGTTTGTCTTTATACTTGTAGTTAGAGAAGGCCATCCTGAATATCTCCTAGGTGTGTGCATTTGGCATTTATCATTGATATTCTGTAGTATTATGCAGTTCCCTGTACACAGTTGAAATATTTCATGTGTCCATGTCATTGTCACTTTGCAATCTGGACATGTTGTAATAGTTAAAGTTTCTTTGCTGGCTTACTAACAATTTGGGAAGCTGGGATGACTCATACCATCATGTCATGGCATGTTCATGAGGGAAGGACAGTTGATAGACATGACATGGCATACTCATTCCATGAATTCTGGAGCATTGCCTTAATCCCCACGAAGCATGCAACCATCCATTGTCGATTAACTACGTTAATTTGTTTAGCATTGTTTTCCCTCCAGGCTAAGAGAGGCTAACAGTGACCATAAAAATTGAAAATTGGTGCCAGTCTTCTCATTTTTTCGCAGCAGATGGTGGAATGACTAAGTGTGGCTGCGGTTCTTTTGGTAAGAGAAGCTTAGTGATGCTGACGAGAGGTAAGCGAATGTGTGGAGGTTCTGCAAAGAATGTTTTCAAGCTTTGACCTGGCCATGAGTCAGCTGATGGCGTTTCATGACCTGACCCTGCAGCTTCACTCTAGCTAGTAGTTCTACTGTATTAGCTTAATTACATTTCTAACTTAATTGTTCGTTTGAATCATTAGCAAATGTGAGAGGATACAGATACAGATAGATTTTAAATGAACTAAATCTTCTAATTTGGATTAAGTTCCAAATTATAAGGTTTCAGGCTTTGACCTGGCCATGAATCAGCTGGAGTTTCATGACCTGACCCTGGCACCCTGCAGCTTCACTCTAGCTAGAAGTTCCACTGTATTAGCATATTATTTTCTTGATGCTGTTAATGTGTAACCTGAATTTGCTGGGTCTGTCGATATACCAGCGAGGGTGTTGTTCCTAGCCGCCCATGTTCAGTCCCTGGGATTGACGTGCTGTACCAAGGCCTTGCTGTGACTTATGGTTAAGTTCCATATGCGGTATGGAGTAAGTGATGGCATAGGTTACCAAGGTGACACGAGGACTTCGGCCGTCATGTAAGGAAAAACTACAGGGGTATCATCTATTGTTGGTTCTCACATTTTGCTATTACCTGCTCCGACTATTGTGGCCAAATAAATAAATCTTCGAATGTGGGTTTTCAGCTTGCTTCTCTTTTTTGAGACCTCCAATGAGGTTGTTAGGAATAAGAGCAAGTATACTTTGAGAAGAGTGTAGAATAACATAACATTTAAAGACAGATTTTTCAGGACGATCTTAAAACAAAATCATTATGGTGAAGAGAAAAATCTAGATGTAATTTTTCAAGGACGATCTCAAAACAGAATCATCATGCATGTTCAAATATATTATATTTTTTTAATTGACACATGATAAGGACAAACGGGAAGAACTCCAGAAAGACTTCACCTCTAACAATGGATACCATGATAACGCTGGTCTCGGTGCATTGCTGAGTGATGCATATCTATTGATGACAAACATGTAGGGCATCAATTTTTGAACACATCTGACATTGCTTTTATAGGAATAATGTATTAAAAAGGTGTACTTAGCTATCACATTTCAAATCCACAAAAAACATTTTGAATATAAAATAAATTTGACATTTATGTCCTTTTTAAAGGAAAAAATGTAATCCTATTTAGCTATATATAGCCATTTCAGGTTTCCCTTGTCCTTCGTAATCATCATGAATATGCAGGCTCCATGGGCCGAATAATATTACACAAAATTATATTTCTAACTTAATTGTTCATTGGAATCATTAACAAATGTGAGAGGATAAAGATACAGATAGATTTTAAATGAAAGAATTCTTCTAATTTGGATTATTTACAATTTTATTTTGAAACATATAGCATATACAGTCATTTCAGCCTTGATCCAAGGCAAATGACCTTCGACATTTTCAGTTTATGGGCAAATATGCAAGGATTTTTGGTCTGTGCTAACAAATATTCTTACCATGAAGTAAAATTTTCAGTCGATAAATGTGCCGGCTAAAAGTTATCACCTGAAATATCCAAGTATGCAGCATGTCAGAGATTCAAAGGTGGTATAAGATATAACATGTCAATATTCCATTATACAATTGTAGTGTCTTAGTGTCACTACCAGCTATATTACTTTACTATGTCCCGAAATGACTCTTTAAGGGAGGAAAGTACCAGATTTAGTATGATTTATTTTTCCATTCTAGTCTCCACATGTTGTTTCAAACCACCAATCCTACATAGAAAAAAAAGGAATAATTGAACCAAGACTGAGGTGCACCTGTCAACAATTCAGAAAAAAAACCGTGCATTAGATTATTTAGCCTAATATAAAAAAGGTGACCTGCGAGGAACAAAAAACTAGAAAATGGGAGGCAACATATCAGGAAAAAAACTTTCTTACGCTATCAATGGACTCTTTCTATTAGAAAAATTCAAACATGAGGAATTTTTATTCAATACTTTTGAGTGTTCGGTTGAAACAAAACTGAATAACAGTGCATCAGTAGGACAACATGTAGGCTGGCCTTGCTGTCCAGTAGTGGACTTAGGGTCGAAGTGTATTGGCTCCTCACTACCTCCCATCCCTCTTCTTCTTCCTTCTTTCAAAACCATTCCAGCCAGTAGGGGTAGCCCCCCTCTGTGGATCCACTCTAGCTGGCTGATTCGTGTACTACGAAAAAAAATTTGATCCCTAATTCTCAGAGTTTGGAACCACTCATTGACTACCAATCGCAAAATCAAAGTTAACTGCGTAAAACTCAAACATGCATATAGGAAAAACCCATCAATGAGCTTTATATCTGTCTTTATAGTTGGATTATTTGGAGAGACATCTTGGTTGCGTTAGCTCCTGGCAGGACGCTCCACTGATAAAGACAATTTCAGTTGCTGAACGGCTGGCCGCATGAGAACCTCGTTGCTGGATCTTGGGAAACTGAAACAGGTATTTGGCCGCCGGTCGGTTTCCCTGATTCTATTGCCCAGGGTTTTGTTGTAACCACGGGGTGGCGTAAAGGCAATAAGATCATTCGGGACCATTTTGCAACAGTCCATTGTGTAAATTGTGTGGCAAAGTTACGTTGTGTTTGATTGCTAGAATGGAACGGTATATGAATGGGATGGTTCATTTTGAATGGGATGATTCAAGTACGGGATGGTATAATATTATGTTTGGTTAGCTGTACGGGATGATACATGCTTATGTTTTGTTGGTTGTACGGGATGGTACGAGCTCGTACTAATCTTGTTTTGTTGGTACGATGGATTAGCTCTGCTTCTTGTAGCTCGATACATTCAGGTATTTTCAGATTCACAGGTGTTGATGCTCTCAGATTAGTTCAGCTAACATGCAAATACGCATATAGATATTTGCCAAGATTCATAGGTAATTAGTTCAGCCAACATGCAAATACGCATCTCAGATTAGTTCTGATGATTTCTTTATTGTGTTGGCTAGTAATTAGTTCAGCTCAATACATGCAGGTATTTTTAGATTCGCAGGTACTTATGCAACAACTCAACAAACACAGATCAATCAACATGTTAACTGAAAATACTAACCAAACATTGTATCAACTATCAAGGAAAGAATACATCATTCAAACAACCTGATAGTAGTACCAGATCATCATTCAAACATCACCCGTCAAACAAACAAACTGATCGGGACAATACAAGTATCTGAATGTGGACAATACAAGAATCTTTACCGGCCAACACTCATCAATCCAACAACATATTAACTGATAATATAGCTCATATCAGCAAAAAGTAAACTGAGTCTCATTCTAAGCTGATGATATAGCTCATATGAACTGATAGTATAGCTCATATGAACTGATAATATATCTCATAAACCTCCTCTTGTCCATCTCCATCACCCAAGAAAATGCAAACACATGCTCATATCAGCAGACACGCTAGCAACCTGAAATGTGCTTCTTGTTATACCTCGCAACCCATACCATTTTGTTAGACAAGGATAGGCTATTGAACGCCCTTGCTTGAATAACATTCTTACATAAGTAAGCATAAAGCCCATCTGGAATATCAGCATCTGTAGTGACAATCTTTTCTATATCTTTGTCAATTTGTAAAGACTATTGATCATCGCATACTCCAAAAATCTTGGCCCTCTTTGGTGCAAGTCTATTGCCTGAGGACTCCCACCAATAGTGTTTGATGCTGTAGCTTCACCAATGTTGGCTAACATTGTAGCTTCATCGACACATTTTCGTTCATTTGTTGTTGTACCATTTCCATTTCTAGTTCCTTTGGTTGCATCCTCTTTCTCTAAATCAATCACATCTGTAGCAAGAGGTTCACTGCATCCCTTGACATACTTGCCACTTGCCATAGCATTGCCAAAGATTGTTTCCATCCCATGATAGTGTTCCAATGGAGTGTTCAAGAAGTTAGCATAATCCTTGTGATCCTGCCAAGTTCAAACAAATTTCAGTACATGCAGCAAGTGTATATTGGACTTTCAGAAGATACAACAATATAGCATAAAAGTGACTTTTGAATATACAACAATGTAGTATAAACATTACTACACTCCCAGATTTATGTAACAAGCAGAGAATGTTACAAAAGGGGTAACGAGCAAATTGTTGCTGGCAGAGAGAAGCAGTATGTATGACATGCCAACAAGAAGCAGTTAATAATATATATAAGAGCTATATATTAGAACTGGATAGAAATGACAACACTCTCAGATTTCTATAACAAGAGTTATATATTAGAGCTGGACAACTATATATTAGAACCAAACAAAGTTATCATAAACTTAGTAAGACATCTATATATGAAGTTGTATAAAATGAAGCTAGACATCTATATATGAAGTTGTATAGCATACCAAACAAACTGGATAGCTATATAACAAAAGTTAGCATAGCCTTAATCTCAAATATCAATTGTATGGAATGAAGCTGCACAATGCTCATTTTCTTCTTTTCATTGTCATGTAAGTTATATTAGACTAGTGTACATAGGAAATACTTGAAGCTATTGTCATTTCAAGTTAGTGGTAGTTCCAACAAGCCAATGCAAAGATGGTCTGTATCATTATTACTACCAAGGTAGTTTCAAATTGCAGGTAGACAAATTGTAATGCACTCGTAAAATTATCATAATCTTAAAGCAATATGCAACAAGCTTACCTTAACATGGTCTTTGTAATGCCCTGGATCAAGCCTGATGGTGCAATTGTTCCCATCCCAAAGAGCGGCACTTAGGTTCTTGAGCTTTTGAATCTTTTTATAAACCTTTCTCCATTTTCTAAGGTGGTTACCAACCTAGGTGCCAGTAACAAAATTCAATAGTTCAATAGTTATGTATTCTGGTTATAAACTATACTGAAACCAACTATCCAAAACATTCATATACAATTAATTCCCTTGTGGTTACCATATAATCCTTTTTTTCTTAACAAACTACCTTATACAAGGAGACAAGCACTACTCCATTGAACAAGATATGCAAAAGCTAGCAGCTAGCTAGCTAAGACACATGTCTTCATGTTCCCAATATCTCAATTATCTTTGCACTGGCATTTGACTATGTATGTTGCTACTGTGATCTACTCAAAACCAAGACCACACAGATTAAGCAGCTAGCTAACACATAGCTAGTTGCATGTTTCCTTGTGATTCATGCCAAAACAGTATAAACATAGCAATATTATAATAAAAACTAATGCTATAATACAGAACTACGCCTATTTGACCTAGAAGCGTAAATTTGCGGCAAGCCGGTGACATCATACAACTACAGAAAAAACAACATGATGCTAGAAAAAATGACACCATCTTTCTATAGAAAAAACTACAAAAACGTAAATGCTAGAATCTGAAACTGCATTACTGAGCCAATGATCCAGTAACTGAAATTGATACACACGGAAAAGACAGTAATGCAGTAATTTGAAACTGCATTTTTTAGTAGTGCACTTCAAAGAACTAGTAATCAGATCTACGAAAAGTTTCAACAAATCAAGATATGTAACAGCCTAATCTACCACAAACAAGCACCAATCCTCCTCCATTAATCACAATTTAGGGTACAAGAGTATGATTTTGGTTTCATACCTTCTGTTTGCGGAAAAAGCAAGCCAAGAACGGAATGAAGAAGGATGAATCTTGGTGCCTGATGCCGCAAAATCCCTGTGCCGCCAACGCTATATCGAATCAGAGTTTTGAATCAGAGTTCATGCCGCCTGCCTACAGTTCTTTGCCCGATGCTGACCCTCACGATCTTGGTGCCCGACGTCGCAAAACCCCTCTGCCACCGACGCAAACTGTAAGATCCTAATTGTCGGAGGATGAACTCCACAAGCGGGGATCTGGAGGGACCCCCTTTGAGGTTCGGCTGGGGGGATGATTCTGAATCTACCTCGTACGTGAATTAAATGGAAGTAAATGAGATGCAGGTGGGATGGATGATCGGATGCTAGCAGAAATAAATGCTCAGGGGATTTTAGACAGGTTCGGGCCGTACGGAGCGTAATACCCTACTCCTGTGTGTATGCTATAAATACTCTGGAAATGCCTCTATGAGAATCTCCTGTGTTACAAGGATTTCTGTCTAAGTCTAGAGCTTCGTGTATCTTGTTCTTTGTTAGCTGAGCTTGTTCGCTGAAGCACTTCTCCGATCTCATTGTCTTTTTAGCTCCTCTCTCTATCGTCGGGGTGCGCTCCCCTTTTATACCGTTAGGGGCTTGGCGTGCCCAGAAAGGAGGGCACGAGTCCCAAGGCGCCATAAATGGAAAACAACCATCATGGGCTGCAGCCTGACGTTACGTGGGGTTGAAAATGCGCCCCCGTCGGGTCATGTCGCCCGTTGCGCACGGCTTTAGCTGTCCGCAGGAGGGAGGGCCCACCGGGCAGCTGCTGAACCACCCCGCGTGCCCGCTCGGTCAGAGCGCGCCTGACACATCAGGGGGGCAAGCGACGAGCTTCGAGCCCTGCGATGATATCCCGAGGCGCGCCGGATGACACGCGACGGGACCCGCCGCATTAAATGTCCCCACGCTATGAAATGTGCTTTTGTTCCAGTAGCAACTAACACTAACCTGAAGCTAACAACCTCATAGCTTGCATACTACTACTAGTGCTGAACAAACTAAGAACACACATATACTGTAGCTGCAATTGTTGCAGCTATAAACGGAATGAAAGTAGTCCTGCTACTTCCTGGTATATGATGCTAACTGATGTGGAATAGTCGTCGTAGTTGCTGTGGTCGCGGCTGCTGGCAAGAACGTAGTGTATACATGAACATATGTTCAGAATAGCCTTACATACATGAGTTCAGACCTACAGATTAAATCTACAATGACTGATGTAAACATATTTGATCGTGCCACTAAAACAACTAAATAATGACCTAAGAATTACCTTGTACTTGGGAAGAAACATGGAAAATGAATTGACACTGGACATTCATCACATGAGGATCGGATGATAACTAGGACTCGAACTGAACTAGGCACATGATGATGATAACTAGGACTTGAACTGAACTTGCATCAGTGTATGGTAACGCATAGGACTGCTCTGAATATCTACAATGTTCAGTTATGTGACAACTCTGAATGTTTCACAATAAACATTAGCAATGATTTTCACTAAGTTATATAAAACAATAACCAGGACATAGTAATAATCATTCAAATGTGTTAGGTGTTGACCTCCAGGAGTGCAAGGAAGAACACTTGAACATTTAGAAGGCAAATTGTGCATATCAGATACTTGTTTCACACAACACTAGTAACGAAATGACATGCTCACTGATGACTGAAATGTTATCGTCATAATCTAGGTAAAAAAAAGTGGTAGTACTTAGCCTGGGATAGCCAGCTCTTGAAATAGTGATATGCGGTAAGGCCGATATCAGGGTGAGAAGGGCAAGCCTCACTCAAGTAAGGATGCTGGTGTTGGTTTCTTAGAGATGAGGTAATACCATTTGGTGGAAGTTATGACGATTTAATATGACACTTCTCTGCAGAGATTTACCTAAAACACTAACACTGAATTGCTCTATATCTAACTTGTCAAAGATAATTGTCCTGTGGTAAGCAGGAATTTCAAGACCTGAATTATTGTGCTTGTAAATCTAAAATCACTTGCTGAGTATGTAATCATACTCACTGCTTGCTTTACTGATATGCGTAGATTTGATTGTCAATGGTTCAAATGAGGAGGAAAGTGGATGGGGAGTGGCGTTTAGGAACAACATTAGTAGTAGTGGTTCAATTTTTCTTTTACAATAATCTGATGAACTCGGAGATGAATGTGTATTGTTGTTTCAATGTAACCTTGTGAGCTTAAAACTTGACTAAATCTTGATATGAAAATTCCACTTGTCATGAATTTTCATTACATATTGCCTTGTACACATATGAGCACTAAAATACACAAGTGTATGGCGGCTGTCACCTCCATGAGTTTTAGTTTGGGGAGTGAAACCAACCTTCCTGTGGCTACTGCACCCACCGTAACCCTCTGCTACGCATAGGGTTTGCGGGTTTGTGAGGTCACACGATAAGGAGGGAAGGGAGGAGGAGCACGTGGTCGTACTAGGCATTCGATTGTCACCGGCGAGGGGTCCGACGAGGGATCCGGTGAAGGGATCGATCCTCAGCGACAGGTCACAAGAGAAAGGGGAAAGGAGCGATGTGAACATTGCGTGGTCCCTGGACGGTGTCGTTCAATTGATTTGGATGTACGGGAGGTTCAGCATCAAACGCAAAGATATATCTCCATTTAGGATGGTTTGGTTCCATCCAACCAATCAAACGTGAGATGAGGTCCAATCTTGGACCGTCTCGTGCATGAACGCCACCGTACGGACATCCAAACATAGCCTTAGCCAACTTGGAACCAAGATTTTTCCCTCAAGGCCACCGTTTGTACGGACTTGATCCATTAGCTGTTTGACTATGACACATCGGGCCAAGCATTCAGCCCTCTTACATTTATGAATAGACACTACCCCATAATACTAAATCCTATATGGCTTGAGAACCCGTTATCCCAAACGGTTTCTGAGTAGTTTGAGATTGTGCATCAGTGATACACTGAGCGTATCTCAGATGGCTTTTGAGCCATCTAGAACAATAACTACCTCAGACGGTCCAGCCACTAGCTGTCTCGAATATATACAAAATCCCAAATGGCTCTAGCCACAAACCATTTGGGATAGCAATTCCACGAAGCCAACAAAATGCTGCATACCAGGAAGACTCATGACAAAATCAAAGATATTACTGTTGAGCTAATCCTGTCACATGCATGGTAGTAAATTAGCAATAAAGTCTGGCATTAAGCAGCAGGTAACAATAGTTAATTAGTTTGCTTTGATTTTTGCATTAAGCAGCAAGTAACGGTAGCTAATTATATATCTTTGATTAGAGACATAATAATGTACAACATGGTCTGGTTTTTGTTTCCTTTAAATAAGAGATCAACAAAATTGCAAAAACTACAGTCTTAGCACAACACAAAAAAATTCCTACATGTTCTCACGTGTGTTCATCGTGGTTGATCCCAACATTTAGCATCAGAGCCTATGTTGTTGATCCATGTGCTAATATATCATTGTGGACTCCTAGGGGCGTGGAGTCGATGACTCCTCCGCACCGAGGCCGTCGTAGCTCACCGACACCTCCTCAGTGCCGGTGGTCTATCTCATGCTCAGCCTAACGAACTACACCGAGTGGGCACTTATGATGCACGTGGACCTACGGGCGCAAGGTCTTTAGGAGGCAATTGAACCTGGCGACGTTGAGTACCACGATGACAGGTTGGCGCTGTCCGCCATCCTCTGCACCATGCTATTGGAGATGTTGTCAACCCTTGCTACCAGGGTCAAGCATGTCAGAGAAGCGAACACACAGAAACTGCGACGTGAGCTCGGTGAGATCGAGTTCAAAGGTGGCAAGTCTATCGACAACCTGGCCATGATGATCACAAGCCTCGCCAACAACATTCGAGTCTTGGGGATGAATTCACTAATGTTGAGGTGGTGCAAAAATTTCTACAAGTCATCCCGGATCATCTCCAATAGATCAACATCTCCATTGAGACGCTCCTGGATTAGATCAAACTCTCGATTGAGGAGATGACCGATCGCTTGTGTGCTGTGTAGCATAGGTACAAGCTTAGCTCTTCGGGTGGCAATGGCGAGCAGAAGCTACTCCTCACTGAGGAGTGGCTAGCTCGCATGAAGAAGCACGATGGCGAGGGAGGATCTAGTAGCAGTGGCAATGATGGCTCCCATTGTTGTCATGGCAAGAACCGTCATCATGGCAACGAGCCACACGATGGCAACTCCAACATGTCCGGCCTAGGAGGTGGCCAGGACCAATGTTGGAACTATGGCAAATTCGGCCAAGGGTTGCCGCCGCAAATCAAGGTGAATCGAGGCCCACCTGACGCAGGGTGACGATGATGAGCCAAGGCTTGTGTAGCGCTGCCTGCCATGTCCACTC
The DNA here is from genome assembly GCF_958298935.1 of Phragmites australis. NCBI lineage: Eukaryota > Viridiplantae > Streptophyta > Magnoliopsida > Poales > Poaceae > Phragmites > Phragmites australis. The sequence continues at coordinate 10,305,244 of NC_084936.1, read as the reverse complement.
CACCACAACTTGCTATGCTGGCATCCCCTTCGTTGTGATGCAACCATATCCAGCTAGTCGTGGCAAAGTTATTTGCACAGTTGGATCGAGAGGAGGACCATGACGATTGACTATGTGAAGGTAGGGAAACGGGCGGGAATCCGCATCTGCGTCAAAACAGATAAGTTTTCTTTTAATTTCAATTTAACATAGACAAAAATAAAAGGAAATCATGTGTTGGGAGTACATTACTTCCTGAATTCATACATTTACATAGAAATTCAGTTAATTACATCTCCGTAGAAAAAACCCCTGATTGAGAATTCCAGCATGAAGACATAAAAGGAAGATTACAACATATAGCTATTACAAAACTATAAAAGAAAAGAAAAGTCTTCAGTCTTGACGCCGTGGATGGAAGATTGCCGAAGAATCTTAATATATTTTCTTACTTGCAACCTGACATGACTTTGTTTATGCAGGTGTTCATGTATGCAAGTTTTTTTGGCATTTATGCACGATTTTATTTCCTTTTGTAGGTGTAGAATCTATACGTTGAGCGGGACTGGAATGAACATATCAATTGTATTTTGATTCAAATGCTATATGTGGCATATGATTTATTTTCTTTTTGTTCAATTTGTATTACGACTAACACAATGTGGTATTTGCGAGAATGGAGCCCACACGCATAGTGGAACCAAGATGAGTGTTTTCTTATTCTCCAACACTACTATAGAAAGGCCTTTTAGTGCCGGTTTTGCATTCGGCACTGATGGGTTGGCACTGAAAGTCACCCCAATCAGTGCCAGTTGTACAACCGGCACTGAAAGTGATTCTCGGGAGCAAAAAAAAGTAAACGAGCTAGCTCGACTGTCATCGCCGTTGTGCTCGCTTGCCCTACACCCCGACCGCTCGGCTCGCCGGTGTAGCCTTGCTCCATCCAACATAAGAAAACATGGGGCACGAAGGCCGCCACCACAGAACACGCCAACTGCGCACTCCTCGCCGACCGCCCCTTCGCGCTAGCGTCGTTGAGGTGGAAGATGAAGCGGAACGGCCACACAACGAGGTGGACGCTGGTGCTGTCACTCCAGCTCATGCCCAGCCCGCTCGTTGCCTTCTTTACCACCACCAACCTGCTCTGCCTGGTGCTACCACTCCAGCTCATGCCCAGCCCGCTCGCAGCCTTCTCCAGCACCGCCAGTCGAAGTGCCAGCAGCGTTAGCCGCCGCTCGGGCCCCATCGCTGCCGCAACGCTGTGTGGATCTCCGACCCTAGCGAGATCCATGGCCGAATCTGCCAGATCCCGCAGTGGATCTCACAAGGGGCAGAGTTGTTATTGGTGGAGGCTGGGAGGAGGCCAGTGAGGGGAGAGAGAGAGAGAGGCCAGAGAAGGGAGAGAGAGGCTGGTGAAGAGATAAGGGAGAGAGAAAGAGTGAGATCGAGCTCCATGTACACACTCATATTCTTCCCCGGGTATTCAGGCCCTGGAATTATCAGCGACAGGAATATGTTCTGTCGTTGAAAGATGACGCCGGGGGGGGGGGGAGATTGAGGGGAATAACAAACATGGGCCAACAGCTGTGTGAGGCACAAGTCATACCATATGGATTGAACCCATCAGTTGCGAGCGCAATTCGTACATTACGAGCCTCTAGAGCTTTTTCACGATGAATCAGATCGAACCTCTTCCATGCTTCACCATCCGATGGATGTACCAGCTTGTCAGGATTGTATCGATGCCCATCTTTGTGCCATGTCATCCGTTTAGCAGATTCCACAGTCATATACAGCCGTTGGATTCTCGGTACGAATGGAAGATACCGAAGGATCTTCACGGGGATTGCGAGCTGCCTCTTCTGACCATCACCAGAGTTTACCTCAAGATACTTAGAGGAATTGCACTTCACACAGTACTTTGCGTCCGTGTGTTCTTTCCTAAATAAGATGCATCCCTTTGGACAAGCATGTATCTGCTCATATGGCATCTTAAGTGCACGGAGGACTTTCTTCGACTCGTACATGCTCTTTGGCAGAATGTGACCTTTCGGGAGAAGGCTACCAACAACTGTCAGCATTGCATCGAAGGTTTCTCAGCTGTAGCTAAACTGGGACTTGATAGCCATTAGGCGTCCGATGGTATCCAGTTGAGAAACCTTGGAATGCCCGTGAAGGGGTTGCTGCGCCGTAGACAACATATCATAAAAGGCCTTTGCGGTTGACTCCGGCACTTCCTCCATACGTGCTTCATTAAAATGTGCATCATGGAAGTCATCTAGCATGTCTCCGACCCTGACATCATAGTCGTTGGTGCGTTGACGCACCACCTCCTCTCTGGCACGTTGGGACTCACCATGGTAGGTCCACCGGATATAGTGTGGCATAAACCCATTCTTACAAAGGTGTTGACCCATGACCTCCTTTGTTTGTTGACGCGCGTTTGCACAAATACTGCAGGGGCACCAAGTTCCACGAGGTCCCTTAGGCCTAGCAAATGCTAATTCCAAGAACGCATCGGTCTTCTGGATCCATTCATCGGTCAAAAAACCCTGACTAGAGCGGCCAGTGTACATCCACTCATGATCATCCATCCTCTAACATATTGGGAAACATACACATATAATATTTTTTATTCAGCAAGTAATATAAAAATCAATTTCATCTACCTATACAATTAATTATTTCTATCAAATATTTGTGTTTTACCATAAGAGGGAATCGGCATGCATCAAACTATCTAATAGGTAAAGATAGGTCCTAATCCCACCCGACGATGTGTAGATTGGGCCGTTTTCATGCTCTACTCCGATCCGAGACAGAATTTCGGCAGCACCTCCCCGCTGTTCTCCAAATACACGTCTCGACAACAAAGCCAAGAGAATGTGTATCCGGAGAACAACGGGGAGACGCTGCCGAAACTCTGTCTTGGATCGGAGTAGAGCATTGAAACGAACCCAATCTACACATCCTCGGGCTGTCTAAAAAATGTGGACAATTCGAAACAGTTACGGTTATAGATATGCAAAGACTTGCATATTTATAACCATAACTCTTTCAAACGGGAGACGCATAGGTTACGCGACATGCACATCCTAAAGCCTAAATTAGCCAAAATTCAAAATTTCGGCGGCACCTCCTTTGTAATAAATAGCAAAACTGGCATAACAACACATGCATACCAACACAACAACACAGGCATGACAAATATGGATGATACAACCATCTAAAGACTAATTAGAGGACAACCCAGACTGAAATATGAATCAACTTTCACAACCCATTCCCCGGATAGTATTGCCACGAGGACCCCATATGATCTACTTCATGTGCTACCAGCAACACATGCTCACAATTACATGAGTCACATATGAAGTCCTCATGGCAATACTCTCCGGAGGAGGGGTTGGCCAGAGGAGGGAGGAGCACATGGTTTCAACGGCGCATGGCGTGTGGCGGTACCTTATACCCGGGCGTCGGAGGGGGGCGGCGCGGGGTGGCGCTGGCCAGCGCGGGGGAGGCGACGTCGGGCAGCGCGCGGCAGCGGCGGCGGAGGGGGGGCGGGGGCGCTGCCGGCGGCGGAGGGGCGCGGCGGCGGCGGGCCGAGGCGGCGGAGGGGCGGCGGATGGGCGCGGGGGCACTGGCGGCGGAGGGGGGGCGGTGGCGCTGGCGGTGGAGGGGCGCGGGCCGAGGTGGCGGCGGCCCGCAGGGGCGCGGGGGCACTGGCAGCGGCGACGGCGGGCCAAGGCGGCGGCGGACGGGGGGCGGGGGCGGGCCGAGGTGGCGGCTGCAGGAGGGGAGTCGTGCGCGGGACAGTTTTCGATCTGTCCCCGCGCGCGGGGTGGGGAAACCCTATATTCGCTACATTGCCGAGTGTCTACTTTGCCAAGTGTCAAATCTAGAACACTCGGCAAACAACTGGTTTGCCGAGTGGAAAAGAAAGACACTCGGCAAACACGTGAAATTTTTTTTTGACTACATATTCACTTAATGAATTAGAAATAGCAAACAGACCCAGAAAAATGCCAAATTTTAACATCGAATATGCTATGTTGTATGTTGAGTGTAGAAAAAGTTTCAAGGTCAAACGACGATTCAAACGTCACTTTGGGTTCAAACCTGATCCGTTACCTCTCGAAACCACGATTCTTCCTCGGGGATGCTTCGGTTTTTAAGCATCGTACGTGACAACTTTTGTGAAACCTTCTCAATTTTTTTTATCTCAGCCTCTACGTATCATATCATGACACTATAACAAGTCTCATGTTTTTCTGACTTCGTTTGCTTTTTTTAGAATTAAAAAACCAATAAGCTACATGTTGCTGGTCGAGTGTTGCCGCCCAGATGTTTCAAATTTCTTTTCATTTCTTGGGTAAGGCCTAAAAATAGACTCAACAACATGAATATGATTTTTCTACCCATTTTTGTTCATTATTTCATGTACTTGCAGATCAAATTTGACTTATATCCATTAAAAGCCTAGAAATGCACTTAATGAATTAAAAATAGCAAACGGACCCAGAAAAATACCAAATTTTAACATCGAATATGCTATGTTGTATGTTGAGTGTAGAAAAAGTTTCAAGGTCAAACGACGATTCAAACGTCACTTCGGGTTCAAACCTGATCTGTTCCCTCTCGAAACCACGATTCTTCCTCGAAGATGCTTTGGTTTATAAGCATCGTACGTGACAACTTTTTTGAAACCTTCTCAATTTTTTTATCTCAGCCTATACGTATCATATCATGACACTATGGCAAGTCTCATATTTTTCTACCCATTTTTGTTCGTTATTTTATGTACTTGCAGATCAAATTTGACTTATATCCATCAAATAATTTCTTATGAAAAAGAGTTGTCCATAAAGTTAGATTTCGATGGAACATAGCAAACATGTTATCCATCCAAGAATCACCAAATGAAGTAACTTTTTTGTTCCACCACTTCTCACTATGCTACCAGCTACCTCCTCTGATGCACTTAACGATGAACCAAGCAAAACCCATAGATCAGAATGGCAGCTTGGTGTGTCAAGCTGATCTGCTTTTGCTTCTTCCACTTGGCAAGCATTGAAAATTCCTTCTTTGTCTGGATGACAGCTGGAATGATAGTATATAGCAGAGAAATTCCTTTTTTAAGGCAAGGAAGAAGAATTGTCATTCTCTTTCAGAGCACAACTGATTCCAAGGGCTGCTCCCAGGAGTCCACATCTGCTGCATCTCAATCTTGAAGCACGACTGAATTCTAACTCCAAGTTCATAACAATATCATCCTTAAACCATACTGTAGTAGTACCGGAATCGATGTGTGGCGGCCTTTGGTTGGTTGTTATTACGAGAAAGAAAAGAGAACAAAAGGAAACCAAAAAGAAAATAAGAGAAAAAAAAAATAGTTTACCGAGTGCTTCATATCGGGCACTCGGCAAACATTTATGTTTGCCGAGTGTCCGTTAGACGACACTCGGCAAAGGGGCGACTCGCCGTCAGCAGCCGAACGGAGGGACACGTGGCGCGTTGTTTGCCGAGTGCCCGAATTCGCCGAGTGTTTTTTCTCTATTTTGCCGAGTGCCGTTGTTTGCCGAGTGTTTGTTGAGGTATTTACCGAGTGCTTAGTTGTTTGCCGAGTGCTTTAGTCGGGCACTCGGCGTAGGTGGTTGTTTGCCGAGTGCCCGATATAATGCACTCGGCATACACGTAGGCACTTAGCATACACATCGTTTCCGGTAGTGCGCCATGCCTCACGCGAGCGCCAGTTCTTCAGCAACGTGGCAGAAGGTGCTTTTCGTTTAGCTGAGCATTTAGTCATGCACTTTGGACTATATATGGCTGACGTGTGGGTCATCTCAGTTGGTTAATCAAAAGATAACTTGGCTAATTAGTTCTTGGGGAGAGTAATTAGGAGATGTAAGCCTCTTTCAATTATAGGTATATGCTGCCCATTCCTCACGACATGAGAAAAAAGTACAGGAATGCCTGGACATGCATGCATGCGTGCAACCACTTAACCTGTGGATTAGCTAAGTGGAAATGGAGCTCACATGAAGAAGCTCGATGACTGGCAATACTCTAATGATCTTTGTCGGCTACAATAGCGGGTCAAAGGTGTACCGGGTGTACGACCCCATTAGCAAGCGCATGCACGTGACACAGAATGTCATGTTTGACAAATCAGTGCAGTGGAAATGGAGCTCAGAGGAGGAGAATGAGGTGAATGGCGATGACCCCTTCATTGTGGAGTACATGGTCACCAAGGAGCATGTGAATGCCACGCATATGAGCTCCCCAGACCATAGCCAAGCACCTTCACCTATGACACCTACGGCTACGGTAAATCTTAATGTGGTTGCTGAAGAAGACAATCCTCAGCGCTATTGCACTGTTGACAACATCCTCGATACGTCCACGCCATGAGGATACACATTATGCAACCCGACCTTGACGAGCTTCACATGATGAGCGTCGAGGAGCCAAGCACCCTTGCTAAAGCAGAGCAGAGCGACAGGTGGTGGAAGATGATGCAAGAGGAGATAGACTCCATTATTGATAATAATACCTGGAGCCTTATCGATCTCCTGCAGGTCACCGCGCAATCGGCCTGAAGTGTGTGTACAAAGTGAAGTGCGATGAGCGTGGAGACATCATGTAGCACAAGGCATGCCTCGTCGCTAAGGGCTACATCCAGCGACAGGGGGTGGACTTCAATGAGGTCTTAGCCCCTATTACTAAACTAGAGACGGTGTGGCTCCTACTCACCATCGCTGCGCACCAATCTTAAGAGGTTCATCATATGGATGTTAAGTCAGCATTCCTGAATAATTATATCTGGTAGGAGGTCTATGACGCGTAGTTGCCTGGCTTCATTGACAGCAAGCATAAGAACAAGGTGATGCGTCTCCACAAGGCGCTCTCTGATTTTCGCCAAGCACCATGCGCCTAGAACGAGAAGCTGGACGCCACTCTACTCACACTTAGGTTTCATCGTAGCAGCTCCAAACACGGAGTCTACATGCGAGGTGAAGGTGAGAGTCAGCCGATTGTAGGCATCTAGGTCGATGGCTTAATCATCACCGGTGGCAACACTTATGGCATCCACAAGTTCAAGGGGGGATGAAGAATCAATTACAGATGAGCAATTTGTGGACGCTCAGGTACTACCTTGGCATCAAGGTGCACCAGAGCCCGGGTGGCATCGAGCTCGGGCAATCTACCTATACGTTGAAGATTCTAGAGAAGGCCGAGCTGGTGGACTGCAATCCCTACCATACTCCAATGGAGGGATGTTTCAAGCTTAGCAAGTCAAGCTCATCCCCGCCGGTCAATGTTACTCTTCCAGAGTCTAGTCGGGAGCCTTTGGTACCTCGTTCACACCCAGCCAGACCTGGCCTACTCAATAGGCTAGGTCAGCTGCTTCATGGAGGCGCCACATGAAGGGCACCTCATCGCTATCAAGCACATATTGCACTATGTTGTAGGGACAAGAACATGGGGTATTCTCTACATGGCCGGGAAGAAGAAGAGTGTGCGGCCATGTCTATTGGGCTACAACGACAATGATATGGCCGGTGACACCGATGATAGGAACATCACCTCTGAGATGATCTTCTTTCTCGATAGCAACCCCATCTCCTAGCAATCGTCCAAGCAGAAGATGGTGGCCCTATCGTCATGTGAGGTCGAATATATCACAGCAGCATTTGCGGCATGCCTAGGGATGGCAATAGGTCAGGTCAGGTGCGATTTGAGCCTAAACCCGCCCACCATGAAACCCTAAAATGAAAACCCGACCTGCACCTGAATCACTAATTGGGTTGAAAATTGCCCCCGCGCCTAAACCCAACAGGGACCCAAAAAGCCGATAGGTACCCATCGGACCGGAACTGCAGCACAAGCTCTAGCTTCATCTAGTTCCGTCATAGCTTCATTTTGGTCCACCATGGTCGAGCTTCCTCTCATCCACTTCCTTCCTTCTCTTCTCAGCCCCATCACCTCCCTAGCTCACTGCCCCATCACCTCCCTAGCTCGCCGCCCCATCACCTCTGATCCTCTTCCCTCTCCTCGTCTCTTCCAAAGGAGGGTGAGGTGCAGTCGAATGACAGAAGGGGTGGCGCGGATGGGCATGGAGGGGGTGACGCGCCAGCACGGAATGGTGGAGGGATGGTGCCGACGCAGCTGAGTATGGAGGGGTGGCACCGACAGAAGGGCGAAGGGGGCGGCATGGTCGGGCATGGAGGGGCGACGCGCCGACGCCATCGCAGAAGGGTGGAGGGGGCGGCGCCATCATGGAAGGGTGTGGAGGGGCAACGCGCCGATGCTGTCATGGCCAAGCACGGAGGGGCAACGCCGTCATTGAAGGGCGAAGGAGGCAGCACAGCCAGGTACAGTGGGGCGACGCACTGATGCTAGGTGCAGAAGGGGCGGCGCTCCGGTGCGGAAGGGTGGCACCGACGTGGAGGGCGACGCAGAAGGGAAACGAGGAGGGGCTCAGGGGTAGTGGGATTGAGATGGTCGGTTGCCTTTTTTAGGTGGGCTGATATTTGGTGGAGAGTGGGCTGTTGGGCTACCATTGCAACATGGCCACCAGATATTGCTTTGTTTTGGGTCCCTGATGGTCACCCACGGGCGGAAAGTTAAACCCGCCCCCAGCCCACAACTTATCAAGGCCCCGACTCGCCCCACAAGCGTAATTTGATGCCCGCACCCGTCCCCATCGAGCGCAAAACCCGTAGGGGGCCCACACCGAACGGGTCCATTGTCATCCCCAGGAATGCTAGGGTGTTTGACTGGCATGGCTTCTGAGTGCGTGACTTATTTAGCTCAAAGCCCAGCGCACCAGTCTTGAAGGTGGACCATAAGTCCACAATCTCTTTGGTCATATATCCAGTGCATCACGATCGTAGCAAGCACATCGACACGCGATATCATTATATCCGGGAGTGTGTGGATCAAGGCTTGATTGATGTCGAGTTCATTCTCACGGAGGAGCTACTCGGGGACATTTTTACCAAGCCACTCGGTCGCATCAGGTTCCATGAGCTGCGTGCCAAGATTGGCCTGGCACAAGTCAAAAAAAGAAGGCAACGACATGATTACGGGGTGACCTGTTGAGCTAATCCGGTCACATGCATGCTAATTAGTTTGCTTTGATTTGTGCATTAAGCAGCAGGTAACAATAGCTAATTAGATTGCTTTGATTTGAGACATAATGTATTGCATGGTCTGGTTTTTGTTTCCTTTAAATAAGAGATAAGTAAAACAGAAAAGCACAGTCTTAGCCTAGCACTAAAAATTCCTACGTGTTCTCGCTTGTGTTCATCGTGGTTGACTCCAACAATTACATGCAATAATCCAGCAATAATCACATATATCACAGATCATTCACAACAAGAACCACATATATATTCACCATCATGTCAAGTCTTAATACACAAGTTAGGGCATCATGTCCACAAAGTCCGCACTAGCTAGTCTTCTTATGACATGTCATGGAATCATGTCCACAAGCACATACCACACTAGCTCGTTGCCAAGCACCCGAGACATCAATGTTGGTTCATCGGCCCTCAGTCATCTTATTAGGACCCCAACCACGCCTTCACCGTTCCTTTGGCGCCGAGTCATCATACTTGACAGCTAAATGATAGATAAGAAGAAAAAAGACTTCAGAGGATGCTCCAAATACATGTGAAAAAAGGATAATCCTAATATGTAAATAATAGCTACTACCACCATTCGGATTTACATAGCTTTTGATTTGACATGTCTACCCTCCCTCAATTCATTCACTCCACCAGTCCAGCAACCGCACATTAATTCTAACCCAAGTTCTCGCACATGCGCATGTTAACCCACCAGTTTTTAATAAGTGCTATTTGGAAAAAGAATGCCTAGGAATCTGAGAACGACATCTATTTAAAAAAAAAACTAAAACGGCATCTAAACAAGAATAGAGGTAGTAGATAATCAAGACTAATAGTGGAATGCCAGCTTCAAGACTTCAGTTTAACATCCAATGTGAAATGCAAGAACAACCAGAGAAAATATTAGATTTAGTAATATGACAAGAAGATTTTCAATTCACACATTCTCAACCTGACTATTCTATAAACAAACCAGACAATGTGGTATTATCTTCTCAAGCTATATGAAAAGAGGAAAAGTACGGCACCCAATCATATATTTAACTATAACTGAGGTACTATCTTCTTAAGCTATATATTTTTCTTTTTTCTCACGTTTTATTTTAGGGTGGCAGAATTACCATATCCCAAACATATATTGACATGAGATGGTTTATCATCCGGGGAGAACCTTGCATGTTATATTATCTATTTGGCGAACTGATGGCCAACGGATCTGAAAGGAAGAAGCGTTATGCGCCATCTGATTAAGGTGGGTCTAGGAATTTTATAGGATCCAATAAGGATAGACCCCGTGAGACCCTCTTGTCCTCCACTAGCTGCATGACACGTCAGGTGTGTTAGCTCCTGGTGTCGGACGCAGAGAAAGGGTCTCACGGGAGACCCGGTCCTATAAATTTTTTCTCCTACACCTTTTGATCGAACTGGTTTTAAAATTGATGAAGGTACAACAGGTTCTGGGGAACTTTGGTGTGACCCCAGGGACGCTAGCTGCGGATTGGTGAGGCGAGGCTCTCCTGGCTCTTGCTACTCACATCTGACATTGGGACATGACCAGTCCGCGCGGCTTCCATTTTGCACGCCCGGTTCCATCCATGCCTTGTTTGCAGAGCAGCTGCGGCGCCGGGCGCCCGCCTCCTGCCGCAGTGCAGCTCCCACGTGCGCCTGGTGCCGCGCGTCCTTGCGCAGCCGCTGCCGCCCGAGCACCTGCCCGCCGCTCGCCGGCTCTGCCGATGCCGGCCAAGGTCGCCCGACGCCGAGGAAGGCGGGCTTGGCTTCTTTCGAAAGATTTGAGTGCGAGTGGTGGGCTACGCATTCGCCTGATTGCTATCTATCTTTTCCCTTGTGCGGCCCATCTAATCCCCTCTATCTTCTCTTAAAAATTTGCATGTACCGCAACTAAAGTTGTTTACGTGGCTGCATGCCGTCGCCACCGTGACATCCAAAACAAGTTGGCGGGAAAACACGCGCCAAAACCTCAATAAAATTTGCAAAAATAAAAAAAACCCGGCTTAGTCGGTTGCCCATTACCCCGGTCATTTTTAGCCCCTCCCATCACTCAAATTTCCAGGTTTTAGATAGAGAACCCCGAAACCCTAACCTCTCGTCTCACCGGAGCTTATCCGAGATGGAACAGATCAAGTTGGATCATGCCGGAGATGGAGAAGTCATTGTCAGATCTCACCATCGGAGAAGAGGGTGGAGAGGAGGAGATGAAAAATCAAGTGATGGAAGGGGCAGAAACACCCAAGTAGATTATAGCAATACCCTTTTCTACACTACATTTCCCGCCCTCCATACTGGTGCTACTCCTTTGGTAGCTTGTTCAAAAGTCTAGGACGCAATTTACACATCGCTGTATGTAATCAGTGGGATGCAAGCCATAGCATCTTAGTCAAAAAATTTAGATGCCATGCTGATTCTCACCAGTTGGGAAAACATAATTTCTGTAAGGTTTCCTTGTACATCCAGAAAGGAATGGTGACAACTTGTCTCTCACCTCTCTTTCAATCTGGTAGCAATCAGTAGGGTCGAAACTACCGTCCTCAAATTACCGAACATAACCAGCACTAGCTTGATGCAGTACACGGAAATTCAGTTAAGCATTGCGATCAAAGCACAGACACGCCATTGCATTCCGTTGTTCTGCGTACATCCTCAACTCAATATACAGTTGTTAAGATTTCAGGCAACCGTGATCAAGATTGTGCTGTGCCTGGAGTTCATCGAGCTCCAAGCTGGAAGCTGGAAAATTTTCTTGGCTGCTCCAGCTAGGCCATGGCACAAAATATGGTCTCCAACTAACGATCTCCACCGTTGATTATCAGTGAGGGGTAAGGCACCTTCTTTATATCAACAAATGTCGAATACTCGGAGCTAAGTGGTTGCTTCCATGGCTCCCCATCCATTTGCATGAATGCGTCCCGCCATTGGCCACCTTTGATCTCTATCCGGATTGCGGCTGCCTGAAAATGGCATAGCGGGACAAAATTATATGATTTCTTCTAAAAGTGGTTGCAAAAAACCAATAATACTTTTTATAGTTGATTTTTTCTCGTTTATAGAATATCTTTTTGGTTTCATTTGTGCCATTTGCTAACAAGTCACAAGATAAAATAAAAGTTTAACTCCAGTGTGATCTCCTTTCAGTCTTACTGAACTTGAACTGTACTGCACAGTGAAATACATTTTGGTATTCAAATTTTGCATTAACAGGTTTAGTGAAACATGAAACTCTTCTAAGGAAAAGTGAGCATATAACAGTTTATCAGTTGCCGTACCAAATACTGTACAGATGGAGAACCACCCCTCTTCTAATGATATTCACAAAAGGCAATGCACAGTTATGAGAATAAAGATTCGAATAGATAATCATCATTTTGAATAATCACTCAAACCACTTCTTGTGTAGGGAGCAAGTACCTGAGCTATGTGCTTGGCAGATATAAGTTCAACCATCACGAGAGATGCATGCCACCCTTGCTTCAATCCAAATATTTCGAGAAGACCATCATCCGATTGGGCTTCAACAAATCCTCTCTATTGGCATAAATGAATGTATCAGAAGACTATTGTAATGAAATTGAGGACATAAATGATCACAGTAATTTACTCAACACACTTTCTCCAAATATTCAGGCTTCAAGTTTCCCCATGGGTTCCTTCCGCTTGCATAATTGTGAAGGTTTAATGCAACAATGGCCCTCACACTGCATTACAGCATTTTTGTCAAATGAGTTGAATTTCATTTTCTATATGTCGAAGCATGATCCCTAGCTAGCCCAAAGTAGCGAGAGATTGTCAGCTTGCCTTGATGGTACAGGAATGTTCTCCCACTCAGAGCTGTCCATCTTCTTGATTGCCAAACGGATAATGCTCCTCAATCCCCTGCATATTATGGAAGAACAAAGTGAGAGTTCCTATACAGCTCTGCTACTCTGGATTGCGAAATCAGTGCTGCTGGTGAATAACTCCTGATAACCGAAATATTTGTCTGGATCTGAAGGTTTAAAAGCAAGGAGTCTACTATAGTGAACAATATTTTGAAGTCATGGATGAGTTGGACTTCGATTTTGGATTGAATGAAAAACTGCAGAAAGTCTTAAATAACTAATAAAATATATTTTTCATAAAAAAACAACAAATACAATTAGAATTTAGAAGAAAGGAAGATTACAGCTTGAGTTTTTGGACATCGAAAATAAAGACTAAACCAGTCCTAATCCATCATTGCCAGCAACTGAATAGTATGAGATTACTGGCATTTGGTGTAAACTAGTGCAAGGATGTTTTCAGAGACATGGTTCAAATCGCATCACATGATACTCTTTGCGAGTAAAACCCATTTGACTATTAGAAAAAGGAAAATCTCCAACTTACGACCTTCAACTATGGTATGAGTCCAAATACATACCTGCAACTCTAAAACCATCTAAAACACAAACCCTGCACTATGAAAACTGTTTAAAAAACAGCCCTCATTGATGTTTGGACTCACACGATAGTTGAAGGTTTAAAATGGACACATTATTCAGGTCATTTTTCAAACAAATAAAAACCTTTAAATATTAGGATAGTCACTTGATCAGCGGCGTTGCTAGACATGTAGGCATTTGCAAAAAGGTAAGATACATTAAAACAAACAAAAAAAGAGTACCAGCTACCGTACCTTAGTTCAGGGTCACTAATGCACTGTGTAAAGAACCATCCTTGCTTGCAGGTATATCCTGCGTAAATTAACTGTCACAAAATCAGCCAATCAGTAATTTAGTTAGAAATGCTCACTCTAAAAGTGTTTTAGAAATACAGGTCATATGGAAAAGTTCACATTTGCCACACAGAAGGGTCTAATTTTGTTTCTGCCACTGTGGAGTTGCATTTTTCTTCAATGCAACTTCAACATTCTATTCTTTTTTTCTTATTTGCTGTTGTTGTCAGTCCTAAAAAAATGCAAAAAATATCTCTCTGCTCTTATCCTGTCTGAGGAAGATAAGGGAAATAACATCAAAACACTTCTCTAGAACAAGTGCCAGTGAGTGTATTGTGCTCAACAATTTTTGAAGGAAGTGAGGGTGAGAGTTTTCTTCCTTTGTTACTTAAACCTGATAGGGGCAAAGAGGTTATTTATGCATTTCAGTTAGGGTTGACTAGCAGTTACTAATGGCAATTGCAAATAATAAATGAATCAGCAGTATGTAGTATTATGGAAGAAATCTACACCTTTTGCTGAAAAATAAATAAATTTCAGTGGCCAATATGAAATTTACTGGTCAGCAAATTACAAAGTTCTCTAAAAAAATTCACATGTCCAAATTTGTACCTTGACCAACAGGAAATTAAAAGAACTATCCATTGGATAAGGCACGCTTCAATTCATGCAGTGGAACCCTAAATTCTGGAGTTATCATTGTTTTAAGTATAAAATATGTAATCCTTAAGCTGCAGGTTTTCGGGTTCATTGTTAACTTACGGAAGAAAAGAGATTATTCTATGTACTCCTTATAATTATTGCTACAGGTGAGAAACATGAGCCTTCATGAGCCAACGGTAAAGGCGTAAACTAGTTAGGGACATACATCCCTTACTAAATATACGACACTTAACAAGAGAGAGGTAAGAGACACGGGCCTTCTTGAGCCAACCGTAAAATAGTTGGGCCTATACATGTTACTAAATATACCACACTTAACATTCATATCTTACCTTCGCTTAGCTGCCAAATAACATAATGTTAATAGTTTGAAAAATGTAGCTGAAAACAGTGATTCTTCCCTTTTGGTTAGGACTGAGATATTGTTTTGTGGATTACTCAAAGAAAAAAATATCTGTTATTCATTTTTTCCTTTTTCTAAATAAATGGTAGCATAATTGACTTGTTAGTTGCCATTGAAACTTTCACTACATTGACTGCAGATCTCCTATAGATAGTCATGCTGACCCAAACATTGCAAGCATGCATCAATAAGGATATGCAAAACCTGAACGATCAATGTTAGGGTTTGGACTGATGAGCAGTTGAGTTTTCATAAATGTGGGAAAGGGCATCCCCAAGTTGATTACCTTATTAGATAAAGGTCCACTTGCAAGAAATGGCTTCTCGTCACGTAAATGATGAAATCCATAAGCCACTTGCGCATCCATTCCTGCATTACAAAGGAAGTGTATGGTCAAGGCCCATAGTTAAGGTACCTATGTAATGAACAGATTACAATTGGCAACATATTGTGATGAGGAACAAAACCCCATCAATACATATTGTCCTAATGTCCCTAATGTCATCTTCTCTGACGCTGAACATGAGTTTAAAGGGTACCAGAAATTGGGGGGGGGGGGGGGGAGGGGGACTACTGAGAGACGATTTCATCTCATTATCTCCAATGTAGCACTAAGAAAGTATTATTAGTTGCCATTATTAGTAAATAAAAATAAATAAAGCACAAAAAATCCCAGGTTCTTTTTGAGAACACATCACAGGTGTTTATCCGCATTTGGAACAGTTTGCTACCTAATTCTTCTTACCTGAACTAACGAAAGACAGGATCTTGAAGATCCTTCAAATTGATATGATGCAACATAGGAAGCACGATGGATATTAAAAAATGGGTCAAATGAAACAAGATTGTTTTACCTATAATATACAATATAAGAAGTAACTGTACCCAGGATTTTTCCAAACAACTAAATAATCTAAAGATTTAAAGGAGACACTAACAAATATGTTCTTAACAAAGAGACTGTGAAAAAAGAAAGTACCTATGCTGAAGTAATTATAGAAAACACCATCAAAGCAAGACACTGTCTCAGGCAACTCTCCCTCAGCAGTGCCATCCTGAAGGAAAGAGAGACTTATCTTAGTCGAGCATAAGGCATCATTGCGACAATCCAAGAAGATAATCTAGAAGCATTGGTGCATTACATCATAAAATGTACACTCTCCGAGATGCCTAAGGGAGTGAGGGAGGTCCAATTCTTCTTCTTCTTCTTTTGTGCCTTCAGGCATAGAAACAACAACAAGCCAACTGCACAAAGGCAACATAATATGAGCCATTGGAAGTGGTAAAACTATGTTATGTGGGCCCGATCATATGCACACCGCAAAAGGAAGGAGGGAGCGGCGGCAAGAACAGCAGTAGTTTATTAGGATTAGGAGATAAGTTTCCTTCTATTATGAGATTAGGTTTGGTAGGAATCAGTTTTATTTGGTTAGGATATTTGGTTTGAGTTAATTTCCAATTCAGCAAGAGATAAATTTGATAATTTAGGATTTGGAGTTAGATTTGGATTGTATCCTCCTCCCTATATAAGGAGAGGCAATACTCATAATAAATCAAGCAATTAAAAGTCCTCTCTCTCTCTCTCTCTCTCTCTCTCTCTCCCCCCCCCCCTGCGGCCGAACTCCTCTCTTGGTCTTCTTCTCCAACAGTACCACGACGGGGAGGCGGCACAATGGATTGGTCTCGCCTTGCCGTCAACCACGACTACTACCTTCGGAACCCTCCGCAATTCACAATATCTTGGTATTAGAATAAGACCTTCCTGAGATCCCCACCATGCTGAGTTCAGGCGACGAGGCTACCTCAGCTGACCAGGCCACTCTGGATATCATCTTGCAGAAGGTGAAGAAGCTTGACACCATGGAAGCCACACTACGCGAAATTGACACTCAACAACGGGCACACTACATCGTTATCATGCGTCTGGAGGCTCAGTGCGACTCCACATCATCGTCACGCGCACCAGGAGGCGACGGCATACTGTTGAACCCACACGCCAGCGGTTACTCCGACGGTCACACCCATGGTGCGCGCGTGGATGACCGCGACACAGATCGTCTTCCTCGCTTCCACAAGCTCGACTTTCCCAAGTACGACAGGAAGACCAATCCCCTTTTGTACCTTAACCGGTTCGAGCAGTTCTTCAAGGGGGGGGGGTATGCACACACGAGGAGGACAACAAGGTCTAGTGGGCATCGTTCCACCTAACCAACTGCTTGTAGCAATAGTACATGCGCCTGCCACGCGAGCTGCCACCACCTCGTTCCTGGGACCACCACATCCACCAGGTGTCGGGGACCGACTCGGTCACAGTTCACTCATACCGGTACCTAGTGTCCCACAAGGATGAGCTAGAGCGCCAGTGTCGTGCCTTGGAGGAGCAGGGTGTCATCAGGCGCAACACATCGGCCTTCTTGGCGCCGGTTCTACTCGTCAAGAAGGCAAATGGTTTGCGGCGCATGTGTGTCGATTATTGCGTCCTCAAGGATCGCATGGTGAATGACAAGTTTCCCATCCTAGTGGTTGACGAACTACTAGACTAGCTTTGCGGAGCCATGTTCTTCAACAAGCTCGATCTCCGTTAAGGCACCACCAAGTGCGCATGCATCCCGCATACGTGGCCAAGACAACGTTCTGGACGTACGAGGGACTGTACGAGTTCTTGGCCATGCAGTTCAGCCTCACGAACGCACCGACTACGTTCCAAGCATTGATGAATGAAGTCCCGCGCCCCTACCTCCGCCGCTTCTACCTCACCTTCTTCAATGACATACTCATGTACAACTCGTCCAGGTCAGCTCATCTCCAACATCTCTAGGCTGTGTTGTCCTTACTGTGCAAACATAAGCTCTTCACCAAGCACTCCAAGTGCTCCTTCGGTGAGGAGTCGGTGGCTTATTTAGGCCACGTGGTCTTGGTAGCCGATGTAGCCATGGACTCTGACAAAATCCAGATAAGTTTCCTTTTATTAAGAGATTAGGTTTGGGAGGAATCAAATTTATTTGGTTAGGAGATTTGGTTTGAGTTAGTTTTCAATTCAGCAGGAGATAAAATTAGGTAAGTTAGCATTTGGAGTCAGATTTGGATTGTATCCTCCTCTCTATAAGGAGAGGCAATACTCATAATCAAGCAAGCAACTAGAAGTCCCATCTCTCTCTCTCTCTCTCTCTCTCTCTCTCTCTCTCTCTCTCTCCCTTGCGGCCAAACTCCTCTCTCGTTCTTCTCCAACAGTACCACGACAGGGAGGCGACGCAGGGATTGGTCTCGCCCTGCTGTCAGCAATGATTACTACCTTCGAAACCCTCCACCAGCCACAAGCCACAACAAACTGGGTGTACAAATCTTACCTATTGAAGAAGGAACTTGGTCATAAAGATAAATTATGAGACTATAGTTGGTGTGAGGATGAAAATAACATGCCATGAGTGAATAGAGAAAACAAACATCAAGTACCAAGCTAGCTAAATGAGAAGCTATACAGATAGCAAGATCATTTTAAGCATGAGCTATCTTTCATATAAATAATTCCTCTAAAGGCTTTAACATGGACATGAAAACTTCTAGGACAGCAGTCGTGGTCTGTCGATTTAATCACTGCGTGATGTCCCACCAAAGTAACACCCCTAAAGCCAACATGTATTATCAACATTGCACTGGCTTTCATAAAAAAGGAAAGTCCTATTTCATGATATGGGAATAGAAACCTACTAGGTTAACACGATGTGCATGAAAAATTCTATAAAGCTAAGCATAATGGTCGATGTAGATAGTTGGTACTTTCTTCGTTTACAAATAGATATATTTTTCAAATGGAATGACTAAATTGGAGGAGGTCATGTTGATGTCTGAAACAACTTGTCTTTGGAAACAGAGGGATATGGCACTGATGGTCCTTGTTCAAGTGATATCAAGATATAGAGGGGGGGCGGGTTAAAGTACAGAGATAATTTTGGCGCTAACCAATTGGCCAATATTTTGGCGACCAATTTCCTAAAACTATGAATCAAACTAATAGAACGATAATCCTTCACATGAATAGCATCCACTTTTTTAGGCAAAAGAGTGAGAAACGCAGAGTTAAGAAACCTCAAATTGGCACACCTCCCTTGTTGCATTGCTAACAGCGCACCCATCAAATCATCTTGAATAATAGACCAACAAGACCTATAGAACCGCTCGGTAAATCCATCGAGACCCAGAGCTTTGTCTTGTGGGAAATCTCTGATCGTTGTCCACACTTCCTCCTTAGAAAATAGCTCATCAAGATAGCCCAAAGAATGCTGTTGTTGATGAAGCATACCCAAATTAAGAGTAATAAATCTTTGCTTCGAAGAACCCAAAAAATTAGAATAGAAGTCAAACACAGCTGACTGCTAATCAACTTGAGATGTGACAGTAAGATCATCCACTTGAAATTTTGCTATAAAATTTTTCCTCTTGCGGTATCTTGCCTGCTGAAATGATGTATTAGCCCCCCTCCTTCAGATAAAGAATACAAGATCGCTGCCTCGCAATCATGCGATCAAGAGAAGCCAAACCAAGGCAATGTTTCTTCAATTTCAATCTCAACCAATCCTCTATAATTGTGAGAGGATGATGATCCCGAGCAATTTCAAGCCAATGTAGGATCTCTTTAGCCATGGAAAACTGAGACTTGACATGGCCGACCTTCCTCTGACTCCAACTTTGAAGACCCTTGCTAAACCTTTTCAATTTAACATGGAAACGCTCAATAGGACAGATAGCAGCAACCGGGGCTTCCCAATTTAAACTAACCACTTCTTGAAAATCCTGAAGAGAAGGCCAAAAACATTCAAAATGAAAGTGTTGCTTGCCCTGAATGTTAACTTTGAGACCGAGCTATAACGAACAATGATCACAAACCGAAGAGGCCACACTTTGAAAGAGAGAATCTAGGAAGATCCTCTCCCAATCGACTGAACAAAAAAACTAGCCTAGCCTCACCAAAGTAGGAGAAAGCCGCTCATTCGACCAAGTATACTTGTGGCCCAACAAATTGATTTCTTTCATCTCAGTATTATCTATCAAGCAATGAAAACGACCTATCATAGCCCGATTCAAATTCCCATTAATTTTCTACTCAACTTGATAAATCAAATTGAAATCCCCTACCAACAGCCAAGGACCATCACAGAGCGCGTGAACATCACGAAGTTCATGTAAAAACAATAACTTATCCTCATTTTCCCGAGGCCCATAGACACCCGTGAACCACCAATTGTTTCCTTCATCTTCGGCGAACAAAATCGAAACTGAGAAGTTATCAATTCTAGAGCCCAAAGCTCGACAAACTGCCCCTTTCCACACAATGATAATTAATCAGAGTGCTTTTTTTAGAGGACGGAGTATTCATGACAATTTTCTTATGGTCTAGCAAACTGCTACGTGCTTACATAGGTGTAAGGATCTTCACCTTTCCTCAAATTGGATATCTCAAAAGCGTTTGACTGTCTCATGGCCTTTTCTTTTGGAGGTTCTCGGTAGTTTGAGTTTTGATCATCGTTGGTGCAATCTCTTATGCGGTTTGCTTTCTAGTTCCTCCACTCATGTTCTACTGAATGGTGAATCGGGTGAGGTGATTAGGCATCATCGTGGTCTCAGGCAGGGTGATGCTCTCTCTCCCATGCTTTTCCTTTTGGTAATGGATGTGCTAAATTCTTTAATCTCTCATGCTTCTCAAGATGGCCTATTGTGTCCTTTGTCAGCACGAGGGCTTCAACACCGGGTTTACTTATATGTTGATGATGTGGTGTTATTTATCAAACCGGTCACCGAGGATTTGGAATTAATCAAGGATGTGCTTCAGATTTTTGGGATGCTTCGGGTCTTAATACTAATATCCTCAAATGCCTTGTTACACCTATTCATTGTCGGGATATGGAGTTGGCTATCATTCAGGACATCCTGCCTTGTTTTTGTAAAAGATTTCCTTTGTTCTTATCTGGGTCTTCCCTTGTTGGTCAGGAAGTTGTCTAAATCAGAGTTGCAACCAGGGGCGACGCCACGTTGTGTCTCCCTGGTGCACGGGCACCAGGCTAGAAAAAAACTTAGTGCTAAGTAGCACATTTTGATCACATATAGCAGTAGAAATTATTCATTTGGTCATGCTGTGCACCACCATAAAATTCATCCTAGCTTCGCCCCTGGTTGCAACCTCTTGTTGACAAGGTGGTTGACCACCTTCTGAGTTGGAAGGCCTCTTTGATGAACCATGCAGGGTGTTTAACGATGGTTCGTGATGTTTTGTCAGCAACACCCACTTACCAGATGATTACTATGGATCTTCCTAAATGGATTCTTACGACAATTGATAAATTGAGATGCGGTTTTCTTTGGAAGGGTCAAGAACAAGCAAAAGGTGAAAAAAATTTACTCTCTTGGAAAAGGGTTTGTAAGCCTCTTCAATATGGTGGCCTCGGTATTCATGATCTATCGACTCTCAGTTGGGCTCTTCGCATGAGATGACTTTGGCTTCAGAAAACGAAGCCTTTGTGACCATGGCTAGGATTACAGGTCCAGGTCCATCCGAGTACTAGGGCTTTATTTTCTATGGCCACGGTGACCTTAGTTAGGGATGACTCTAATACTAGATTTTGGTTGGATCGGTGGCTTCATGATCGGACAATTGGTGAATTGCTTCTCATCTCTTTGCATTGATCCCGAGAAGAATTGTTAAGCAAAGGTTTGTGGCTGAAGCTTTAGTCGACCTCAATTGGGTATCGGATATTAAAGGGGTTCTCTCTGTTCAGGCTATTGTTAAGTATCTCCAAGTTTGAGATTCGCTTGATGGTCTGATTCTGCAGCAAGGGGTGCAAGATCAACAAGTTTGGAAGTTATCAGGTTCGGGAGTTTATTCTAGTAAGTCGGCCTACAATGCCTTTTTCGTTGGTTCTATAAGGTTTTCTCCCTGGAAACGTATTTGGAAATCTTAGGCGCCACTGCGTTGAAAGTTCTTCTTATGGCTTACAATTCTCAATCATTGTTGGACTGCAGACATATTGGCTAAACACGGTTTGCCTCATCCTCCTTGCCCTTTCTGTGATTAGGTTGAAGAGACCATTCAACATTTGCTAGTCTCATGTGTGTTTACTAGACAAGTTTGGTTCAGCATCCTCCAAGAGGTCGGCTTGCACGATGTTGCTCCATAGCCGGACAGGTTTGCATTTTTCAAGCTGGTGGTGCTATGCTTTGAAAGAGGTTGACAAACGGCATAGGAAGGGCCTAAATTCTCTCATCATTTTAGTTGCTTGGGAAATATTGAAGCAACGAAACAATTGTGTGTTCAATGGAGCTTCCCCTGCTGTTGAATTGGTGGCACAGGCTGTGGCTGTGCAAGGATCGCTTTGGTGTGCTACTGGTGCCAAGGACCTCTAAGTCCTTTTGGCTGGGTCTTAGGTTCTTCAGGTTCTGCTGGGGTCAAGGCTCTTTTAGGACCTTTTTTTTCTAGTGTTTGCATTGTTCATTTGTAATTTTCTTGGTGTTCGGTCTGTTTTTTGTGTCTCGTTGTTTGTTGTACTTTGATTTCCTCTTTTAATGAAATGACAAGAAAAAGTACAGAGATAATATAATAATAAAATTGCAACAAAATGCGTACAAAACCTTAATAACTTTCAATCTGATAATTACGAGTCACCTGTCTAAACAAGAAACTGAGCCAAAAATAGCCTTGTAGAGAGATCGTTTAGCAGCTGCTTTCCATGAGAAAGAAAATGAAGCACCCTGAAAATAACTGTTATGTGATGAAAAACTTGCAGTAAGTAGCTTCACAAGACTGTAAAAGAAAAGAAAGAGATTCTTTTACCCAACCAAAGCTCCTGGAGAGATCATTTCCAGTTCCAAGTGGTATGACAGCAACTGGAGGAACAGGTTCCCTGTTCTGAACATATAGGTCTCCTAAACATCCCAACACCCAACCTACTGTTCCGTCACCTCCTGCAACCTAGGAAAGATGAACTATAAGTATTTAGAAGCCACAATCCTTTTTTTTCCCCTGAGGTGATGATCAATCAGAGTCCATGTTCACAATGTCTTGAAAGAAGAGTTTCTCATTGATAAAAAAATCAAGAAACATTGGCTAACAATAAGACTTGGGACCTCCCTTCGGCCTACAGGCCTCAATAGAAAATGACATGAATTGGAGTACACCCGAAGGCATTTTTAACCATGGATCTCAACATCATTTGCGATGCAAGACAAGGACAGCAACAGCAACTACCCAAACAAGACTCATGGCTAGATTTCGCCAAACCCTTAACCAATTGGCCCTGGAGAAAACCACAGTAATTTTGGAGTACGAGGGTGTTGCAAATTACTCTAGGACTGATTGTTATATGAAACATCGAAATAATGTACTTGTCAATGATTTTGTTGAGATACTTTTTACAATATAGAATACATATGGTCAAACTAGTATAACAACTGTAAGACATGATGATACTACTACCTTGAAATTGACAGAATGCGTAACTAATGTTGTGTTTTTACAGCTATTGCAGCCAACAAAGTTATGTACATACCATGACTCTCAGATTATGGCGAACGGACCTCGCACTATGATCCCCAGAGTCAGCAAGTTGTTCCAAACAAGCCAAAACATATTCCACAAAGTCAGAAGGCTTCACAACAGTCAGATCAAAAACCTAGATTCAGAAAAGCTGTTGTCAATAAGAATGCATTTAGTGCCTAACCATCTCAATGTTTCATGAAAGAACAGAGCAGTCCTAAATATTAGATACTGTGTTCCCTTTATCAGAGTACAAGTACAGAACAATGTGCTGTAACAAAGCAGTGTTACTGCAACTTCCTGTAACAAAGACAATATATACATGCGAACCTAAAACTGATGGTTTTCAAATTTAAGTGATACCCTGCCATTCTGCAGTTTCAGATATGTTTAATAACATTCACTAAAAAAGGATAATTACTTCTTACAGAAATAGATGTTAAAACACAAAATAAAACTGTATGAAATAGAGCCAATTAAAATCCATAAGAAATGAACCAACTTCAACAAACTTGAGATAGCTATGGCAATATTCTGCATGAAATATATAAAAAAGGTCATGTATCTGCATCAGTTTGTAGAACTAACAATTTAAATTTCATCAGCAAAGAAAACCCTACGAGACACACACACACATGTATATATATATATATATATGTATATATATATATATATATATCAGTTTGTAGAACTAACAATTTGAATTTCATCAGCAAAGAAAACCCTACGACACATACACAGACATTATATATATATATAATGTCTATATATATATATATACTGTATGTATATTCTGCAGGTATGCTCATTGTAGTTCATGTCTGCGCACATCCCACAAGTTGTAACTCACAATGTTTCGAGTTGTGTGCGCAGTACGAATAACAAGATGTAACTCACAGTGTTAGTTTCTCGTGTTGCAATTATGCATTTATGGACGTGAAGTTGTAACTGGTCTACCTAACAAGTTGTAACTCACTGTGTTTCGAGTTGTAACTGGGAGATGTGCGCAGTGCGAATAACAAGTTGTAACTCACAGTGTTAGCTTCTCGTGTTGCAATTATGCATTTCTAGACGTGAAGTTGTAACTGGTCTACCTAACAATTTGTAACTCACAGTGTTTCGAGTTGTAACTGGGGGATGTGCGCAGTGCGAATAACAAGTTGTAACTCACAGTGTTAGCTTCTCGTGTTGCAATTATGCATTTTTGGACGTGAAGTTGTAACTGGTCTACCTAAGAAGTTGTAACTCATAGTGTTTCGGGTTGTAACTGGAGGATGTGCACAGCGCGAATAGCAACTGCGCATAGGCGCAGAATAGTCTCACCGTGGGATATATAACTCGACCCAAGGGGAGAGATATCCCGAAAGCATTGCATTAAGGTCGAGAAAAGGCCCCGAAAAACGGTTACAACCTGCATGCTATCGCTGAGCGACCATGCTACAACCACAGTGAACACACGGCGATGATCTTTTTTTTTGCGAGAACCAGGATTCGAGCCCTAGTTGGTAGCCTCACACCTAGAAGTCTTACCACCATACTATTCACACGTTCTCCCGTGTATATACATATATACGTGTATGTGTGTATGCATATATATACGTGTATATATATACAAGTATATAGCTATTATGTGCCTAAGCGCACTATAGTTCACTGTTGCGCTGCCCCTTAATTACGATCCCAAAAGTAAAGTATAGTTACGATCCACAAGATATGTTAGCTACTACAAATATATATGGTCGTAACTCGGTATCTTCTCTAGTTGTAATTATATACTTTTTGTCATGTGATCGTAACTTGTTCACCTCTGCGCACACCCCCAGTTACGATCTCAAAAACAATATAGTTGCGATCCACAAGATAGGTCAGTTACTACAAATATATATGATCGTAACTTGGTACCTTCTCTAGTTGTAATTATATACTTCTCTCATGTGATCGTAGCTTGTTTACCTCTGCGCACACCCCCAGTTACAATCCTAAAAGCAATATAGTTACAATCCACAAGATAAATCAATTACTACAAAAGCAATATCATGTTGTAATTCTATAACGATCCTAAAACTTCATCAAAATATAGTCTTCATGTCCCCTCCGCTCGGCCGTTGCAGACCGTAGGAGTGAAGCTTCCATGGAGGAGGCTTTGTATGTGCAACCGAGCCCTGCGGCCTCCCACCCATCCCGCTGCATCGTCATATATATATTGTATGTATATTCTGCAGGTATGCTCACTGTAGTTCATGTCTGCGCACATCCCACAAGTTGTAACTCACAGTGTTTCGGGTTGTAACTGGGGGATGTGCACAGTGCGAATAACAAGTTGTAACTCATAGTGTTAGCTTCTCGTGTTGCAATTATGCATTTATGGACGTGAAGTTGTAACTGGTCTACCTAACAAGTTGTAACTCACAGTGTTTCGAGTTGTAACTGGGGGATATGCGCAGTGCGAATAACAAGTTATAACTCACATCGTTAACTTCTCATGTTGCAATTATGCATTTCTGAACGTGAAGTTGTAACTGGTCTACCTAACAAGTTGTAACTCACATTGGTTCGAGTTATAAATGGGGGATGTGCGCAATGCGAATAACAAGTTGTAACTCATAGTGTTAGCTTCTCGTGTTGCAATTATGTATTTTTGGATGTGAAGTTATAATTGGTTTACCTAACAAGTTGTAACTCACAGTGTTTCGGGTTGTAACTGGGGATGTGCGTAGTACGAATAGCAACTGCGCATAGGCGCAGAATAGACTCGTCGTGTGTATATATATATATATATATATATATATATATATATATATATATATATATATTATAAAACATAAACGATAAGTTTCTTATGCCAGCATAAGAAAATGAACTGGTCTGCATGTTCCATTTTATTCAATTGTGTCTTCAAAATTCACCATCTTTATTTGCCTATATCTCCCCGAACAAATATTTGATCTTTACCCACGTTAAACAATTTATATCTTGCTCAAAGTGCCATAGGCCCTTTGGATAGGCTTATTTTCAGATTTTTTCTAAAAAAAGCTAGAAGTTATCTAAACGGCTGGGTTCTGGTCCTGGTTTCTACTGGCTTTTGGCTGCCTGGGGAAACAGTTATGGATGAAATGAACTAAAAGCTGAGAAGCAGGTTCTGGCTGGCTTTTGGTTGTACTGAGAAGCTAAAAGTTTATTGTAAAAACCAACAATTAAAATTTAACAACCATAATAGTTTCCTCAGCTAGCCAGAAGCTCCGAAACCACAACCTATCCAACTGCAGCCATAGCCGTGTAAGAATGGCAATAATGTATCAATGGCATTTCCAGCTTAACCCATTGACAAGGTTCATACATCGTAGTCGATTACTTCTGATTATCGATTAAAAAGGCAATATCCTCAGTTAACAACTGAATATAGCATGACCTCAATGCAGACTAATATTACTGTATCGGGAAGGGTCAAATATTACTAAACTACGAACAACAGTATCCATGGATGTTAACATTAGTGACGGCATGGCTACAGATGTATATTAGTATAGCAAGCAATTGATGCTTTAACCAACTTGATTCCCTCCACTCGTGAATCCCTGATGTATTCATCAAGATGAAAGAGAAGCATTTCGTAACTGATACACACTAATGAATCTGGTACCAATTTTAGTAGACAAAAATGTTAACTACTACCAATAATCCTTGCAAGAACAACTGCCATCTTTGAACAAATCGAAACGTGTTCAATCTCTAACAATAATTTCTCTCCCATATACTTTGGATATTAGTTTCGTGACATGATGGCAATCATGGCAAACTCTGAGATTCTTGACTATCCAAATGGGCATATTGTCACTTGTACTAATCAAATCAAATGCAATTACCACCTTTCTCACTGTGGCGGCTGAGTGCGTTCTCCTCTTCAATATCAACCAAGACTTCCTTCTTGTCAGGGATGTAACCCTCCTCCAATCTAATCCTACTATCAATTTCATGCCATTTTGTCAAAATATCTTTTATGTGAGGATGAGACAGATCTCCAACAATGAATTGGTGAATAACTCCTTTAATCTCCGTAGTGCTACAACTGGTGTCTTGTCTACTCCCTTCTCACGCATTAGGTACCAAATTTCCCTCGCAGAAGCATGCCTACCTGAGGCAGCATAAATGTTAGCAAGAAGTACATAAGCACCACTTTTGTCAGGTTCCAACACGATTCAATGCTTGACAGCATATTCAGCCAACTCCACATTTTTGTGAAACCTACAACCAGCCATTAGAGCTCCCCAGATCAAGGCATCAGGTTTCATGGGCATTTTCTCAATCATCTCTCTGGCCTCATTGAGCAAGCCATTTCGAGCAAGGTCTACAATGCATCCATAGTGCTCAATATTTGGTTTAATGCCATATTTCCTCACCATCGAATCAAAAAGTTCCCGACCCTTGTCAACCAATCCCGCATGTGTGCATGCACATAATGCGCCAATGAAGGCATTGTCATCCGGCTTGACACCTGAGCTCTCTATCTGCGAGAACAGCGTTAATGCCTCTGAACCTCTGACATGCATTGCTAGGCTTTTTATCATAGTAGTCCAAGCCAACACATTCTTGTCCTTCATTCCCTCAAACACCTCCAATGCCAGTTGCACCTCACAACACTAGGCATACATATCAACCAAAGCTGTACCCAGAAACACGGTGATCCTCAACCGATTCCCGTCAGGGCTCAGAATTCCTTTACGTAGGGATTTTCATTCCCTTCAACGTTCCAACGGTTTCCCTTTACAATTCCCGTCACGAAATGATTTCTAAGATCATTCCTTTTAGGACGGGATTCTCTCTCCTTTCTCTCCACGAATTCTTTCGAAGGAAAGCTGTTGGAGATGAGAGAAAGTAAAGGCAATGTAAACAGAGAGGGGAATCGAGAAAGAAACGAAATAAAAAAAATATAATTGAGGATGGTCTAATGTCATTCGCCTTCATGTAACCATGCACCCACTTCCCTTGCTCCAGTGCGCCGAGCTGCGCACACGCCACAAGCACCACCACGAGCACCGTGTTGTCTGGGCAGACACCCTCAGCCTGTATCCGTGCGAACATCCCCACCGCCTCCCTCCCATCCCCAGCCTGTACATACCCATTCACCATGGCGCTCCAACTCGCAGGCATTTCGTCGAACAGCGCCCGGCCGTCGGCGACCCGCCCCGCCCTCGCGTAGGCCGTGATCAGCGTATTGAACGTGGAGGCGTCGATGGCAGCAGCTGTCAGCAGAAGCAGGAGCCCGTCAGCCAGCCGGCCGAGCGCGTTGTTCACGAGGAGGAACCCCACCAGGCCGAGCTTAACGGCGTGGGCGTGCACGGCGAGCGCGAGCCTGGTCACGCCCGGGGCGGCGGGGGACAGGGCTATCGACTTGAGGAGGGACGGGAGAGTGTGCGGGGTGGGGAGGAGGCCTGCGCGGAGGAGGTGCGCGTAGAGTGGGAGCGCGCGGAGCGGGAGAGCGCCTGGATGAGCGCGTTGTGGAGCTCCGCGCTCCGGCGGAGCCGCCCCGACGTGACCAGCGCCGCCAGGATCCGCACGATCGCCCGCGCGTCGCCACCGCCGCACCGCGACAGCAGGTCCACGTAGCGCGCGACGACGGCCATCTCATCACGCCGTATTCTCCAAGCGCTCGCCGAAACGCCTCGTTCAAAGGCCACGGCACGCAACACGAACGTTTCATATACATGAAGAGAGAGAGAGAGAGAGAGAGAGAGAGAGAGAGAGAGAGAGAGAGAGAGAAGGGGTATTTGACCTGGTCTTCGCCGATCAGCTCTTGGAGGCGGGTCTTGAGGACGGGACCGAGGCGTCCGCCGCTGCGCGGGTTGACAAACGCGAAGAGTGGCGACTCGGGTGCGTCATCGTGCGCGGCAGGGTCGAACCACGGGTTGCACGCGCCCCGCCCCTCGCCGTCGCCGTCGAAGGCGAACGCCCCCGCGGCGGGGTTCCGCGCGCGCAGCGCGGCGTGCACGGCGGCAAGGAGGCGGTGCGGGAGCGCGGCGCGTGCGCGGAGGTCCTCCTTCTGGAACGCGGACGCCGCGGCGCGGCCGAACCCGCAGCTGCGGAACGAGAGCGACTCGATGAGCGCCCCCACCAGAGGCGGCGGCGGCGGCGTGGGCGAGCGCGGGGACCGCGGCGGGGCCTCCCGGTCCCGCTCCGCGGGCGTCGGCGACGACGTCGACGACCAGAGGGACGACATGGAGAGCGTGTCGGAGCACGACCGCGACCGCGATCGCCACCGCGGCCGCGATGGCGGGTTGGAGTCCGGGGAATGCGTCGTGGGAGGTGGGGGACGGGAGCGCGCGACGCGGCGGTTGCAACGGAGCAGGGAGGAGTTTCTGTATGGTTGGTTTGCCGTGCGGGGAGGAGGGAGGAGGCTGAGCCTGTCCTCAGCTTGGACAATGGATAGGCAAGCAACCCAATAACGAAACAAAATTAGGATAAGTTTGGACTAATTTTGTTCGGTTTAGAAATTGTTGCCCACATTTGTTGGTTTATCGCAATGTGTATTTCAAATATCTATTGAGTTTATTGGGACGTTTAGTTTTGAAAGGGTTGTCTATGCAAATCAAAAGTGTAGTTATTGTCGATCGGTTGAAATATGACATCATAGAAGTAACTAAGATCCAACTTCCACTCTGCATTCTACGTGTGCAAAAAGAAAAGATCAAAACAGAGATAACACAAATTTGTTTTATATTACAAATATAAAAAGAATGCATTTGATTAATTAATTTGATGATATTTATAATGTGTTCAAGGTAGATCTTAGGGGAGCGGGGGGCTACGCCAGCACACTTTGGAGCCCCGAGCCCTCTCGCAAAATTTATGCATGGTTACAGGTCACTTGACGAGCTGGGTGGCGTTCGGTAGACGCCCCTAGGAAGAAGATAAGTCCATGATTCTATGGAGTTGCCAGCCTGTCCCAGGCCGGTGGATGCCTAAGCTAGGCTAATTCTGTTTCTATCTCAGTTGCTTTGATAACCATCCTAGCCTAGCCGCCCAGCGTCCCAGAGCCCATCTTTGGTCTTTCCGTGATCCCATCTCACTCCTAGCGGTCATGAACGGTCAATTCCCAATCGCGAAGACGCAAATCCCTAATTCCCCCGTGAGGTGGGTGAGCAGTGCATGAAAGTGTTATTCTTGCAAATTAGGAGTTTAGACGTGATCGGTGTGCTTTGGTTTGTAGCTGCAGTGTAGAATCGAGTTAGGGAAGGCGGGAGACCTGAGGAATTTCGCCATGTCCTTTTACTGAGAGAAAAAAGAGTTGGGATTGTTTGGATACAAACAACCCACCTGTTATGGTACGATCATATGGCCTTGATGTGTTTTACATTTTTTTTCACTATATTTGTGTATGACAATTCTTTGAACTAGTTAATTATATGTATGGAACTAATTAATGTTAGGTTTCGTTTGGTTAGGTTGTAGTTTTAGAGCTTCTAGCTAGTTGAAGTAGCGGTTGTGATTGTTGAATTTTAGTTGTTGGATTTTACAATAAACTTTTAGCTTCTCAACACACCAAAAACCAAAAACTTTTCTCAAAGCTTCTAGTTCATTTTAGCTACATTCGCTTTTCCAACTAGCCAAAAGTCATACAAAATCGGAGCTAAAAGCTAACCTCTTGGATAGCTTTTGGTTTTTTTTATAGCAAAAAACAGAAAAAAAAACCTATCCAAAAGGGACCTTATGCTTGTTAGCCCCAGCGCCCCCCCCCCCGAATCCCCTCCCACCTAATAACAACCAGAAAAACCAGATCTTACACCTTACACTTCCCCACTCAACCCTAACCCGCACCGAGCGCCACTCCCCGCCACCACAAACCAATCGATTCCTTCGCAACCCCTCCTGCTGCTCCTCATTTGTATCCGAGGGTTGGCAGCGAGGTGTAGCCCGTGTTGCCTCTTCTTAGCACCGCCCTCTCCCTCTGCCACCTATAATGGTGTGGGGATGCGTATGACGATAGGGGCAATGTAGTTGGGAAGATGGGTATTGCGATTTTCTCCATCACTACTGCTACTTACAGGAAGGTAGGGGCGACGATATATTGATGTTAGGTGGTGCATAGGCACTAGATTAGGAAAGAAATTGACCACATAGAGTAATTTTAGTAATTAAAATTGCTAATATTTCTTCAAATTAAATATGTTTCTATATGTATGGTAATGTTGTGTACCACTATCAATTTTATTGTAGCTTTGCCCCTGCGGGAAGGGCAAGGTGAACCCCCTTATTTAGCTCCAAATTAGCTTCGTTGTCTACCCTCATTGTTAAGTTGCTTCTCAGATCTGGTCGTCCGACCAATCCACCATGTAGGATCACCACATGGAGTAATGGAGACAACTCAGCGATCCGTGGACTCAAGCTGTTCCATGACCATCATTTGACCATTCTTCACCAACTATTGAGTGGACTCCTTTCTCTATTCCTCTAATTTCATCATGCAATTGTGCTTTGCTAGCACTGAGCGTGCTGTTGTATTAGCTTGGTGATCAGAATGTGTGTTTTGATCGTAGTTAGGTTGCCTCTATACTGCTGTTTCGTGCAGGCCGCTGTGGTTTCTTTATTGAGCCATGGATTCTCATGTTTGTTGCTGGCACATCCATGGCAGTCTGTAGCAACACTGGTGCTCAGGTTTGAAATCGTCCATTGATGTTTGACGAAAGGTACCATAGCCATGATTAGAAACAAAGAAACCAAATTATATATTGTTGGATGGGACCCAAGGACCATATTCTTCTTCAATCTGAGTTTTGATCAAGTCTCTAACAAACTAAGGAAAATGTCGCTTCTGCCTCTTGGTGCATCGGCTATCTTCGTCATGGTAGTAAATGAATCCGTTTGCTGGAGTTGCTTGCTTTCCATGCCATTTTTATTCATTTATTTTCCCTTACTAGTAACTGTGCACGTGTGACATGGACGAGCAAGTGTATAACTACGGTTTCTAAATTATACGAACATATTTTATATTCTAAGTTAACATAAATCAAGTAACCGACTATAACAATATTTAAGTCATCCTCCATAGATATTTAACAGAACACTACAAATATAATAAATGCTAGTTAAGTTAATCATGCTGCAAGCCTCCAACTAATACAAGGAAAAAATACATCTAATACAACTCTAATATGTTTCACCACTCCAATATGTCTCTGTACACAATATTCTCGATGCTCTTTCCTGTGGAATCGTTCAAAGACATTGACGTGAAAGAAAAAAAAGATATTGCATGAACACTCATGTCTGCTAGATGAAGAAGCACACCAGTTGCAGGATGAAAACTGAAAAAGGTTTATGATAGCAAAGAACCATACCAAAACAGAGCTGCTAGCTTCAATATTTAAATAGGACAAAATCATTTCTGCATTCGCAACATTTCTCCAGTACTTTTGTATACCAAACCTGAAATTATCATCAAATTAACCATCTCCTAATCAAGCAAACCAATTATTAATCTAGAGAAAAACATGAATTAACCAAAATTTACACAGTAGTGCAGTAACTAAATACCCTATACATTCAACACCATGCATTCATGCAATTCTCATATCTCAACGTACTCGCCACATGCGCTTCATTTGGACTCCACCTTCGTCGACTCCCGCCGCTACTGTAGTCAAAGGGGCTGTCACCGTCAAAGGGTGCTAAGCATCACTAGAAGGTGATGCGCGACAGCATCCAGGGCATGATCAAGCCGATGATTCAGCTTGTGGCGAGGAGGGGCTTGATGCTGCCGAACCAAGAGCCATCGCCAGGGTGGGCTTCACTAGACCCCTGAAGCCAGGTGAAAAGACTCTCGGCATGGTGGATTGATCCCTGAAGTCATCCTGGGGATCTCAATCCCAATTAAAGTGGGGCCATAGTTTGACAAGGGGCACAATTCAAGAATAAAAATAAATGATACATCAAGTAATATATGGTTAAATAGATAGTCCTATGTAAATATAATATCACAACTAATTTATCTTTGGAAACATCAAATACCTAACGCTCTTGACAATTTCCCGTACACGGGAGGGGATACCTTCTTCGCATTCATTTTCGTTAAACTTCAATAGACCTACCAAAAATTGCTTCCTTAGTTGACTGTTGTTACCATCCTGCATGTGCGTTGTATGTCAATAACAAGGATCGATGCGAATTGTGCACCGTTGTGCTTTGGAGAAGACTTACTCTATGAGTCGTTGGTTCTAGCCTTTCTCCATTCTATGTTCGCTCGCACTCGATAACGAAGAAACAAGAAGTGTTCCTACAGAATAATTAATTATTATATTTTCACTTCAAAAAAAAATCAATTATAGTGAGGTTAGAAGCAAGATACCAATCATGAAACCAATGAACACCATTCCAATACATCCTTGTACACAATGTTCTTGGTGCTTATCCCCATGGCATCTATATATTTATTTGGCTTAGCTTGAATCCGTATCAATTGCCGTGATACACCCCTCGACAATGCAACATACAATTGTCCATGAGAAAACACAGGCTCAGGTAGATAAATACCAACATTAGGAATGGTTTGTCCTTGAGATTTGTTGATAGTCCTTGTAAAGCTAAGGTAGATTGGAAATTGTATCCTCTCGAACTTGAAAGGAAGTGAAATGTCCTTTGAGGGGGACAAAGGGATCCTAAGAATGAACACCCTCTTTCCAGCATGTTGGGCACTAACAATGTCTGCATTAATGGCATTATGTTGGTAGGCTCTAACCATTAGCCTTGTTCTGTTGTATAGACCGTTGTGAGGATCAAGATTCTTTTTTTCTTGAACATGCAGGAGAGCTACGTATCTTTGAATTAAGAAGAAAAGAGTTGAGATAAAATACAAGTACCTCCCAAAGAGGGAAAGGCACGAAAGTAATACAAAGACCCACTCGCACACATAAAAAATAGGGTACTCACAGCTAATAAGATATACTCAACCAGACCAAAACAACTAGTTAAGTAGGCCAAAGAGCACTCAGACCCGATGCTCTAGCCATACACCACAGATTGGCTTCATCTGAAACCATTTGCAATACAACCTCAATCCATGGCGTTGCTCCATTAAAAACACAATCATTCCGGTATTTCCACAAGCACTAGGCGCCTAACATGATTAGGGAATTCAACCCCTTATGGTAAGAATTGTCTACTTTCCCAAATGCCTCCCTCCACCAAATAGCAAAAACAAAATCATGCTGGGATGGTGCAAGCTCCTGTAGGCCAACACGAAGAAGGAGATGGAACCAAAACTCATGGGCAAAAACGTAGTTTGTTAGGATATGATGCACCGTTTCATCTTCTTGGTCACACAAAGGACAAGATTCCGGATGGGGAAGGTTTCTACGCTACAGTCGATCAGATGTCCAACATCTATTCTAGATGGCCAACCAGAAAAAGAACTTGCAACATGGTGGCACCCAAGATCTCCATATTCTTTCTCATGGCTCAAAGGTGATGGCACCAGTAAAAAACATTTTATAAGCAAACCTGGTGGAGAATTGTCTGGAGGCAGAATGAATCTGAAAGTGTCGATCTTGCTCCTGAGGTAGTAACACCACATCATCAAGTAAATCCCATAGGTGAAGATACTCGATGAGGACAGGCACCGAGAGCCCCCTTAATGTCCTGGACCAACGTCCTGGACCAACGTTGGTCCTCAAGGGCTTTAGCAATCATTCTCCACCTGAGGGCATGCTTTGGAATTGTGTTGATCAAGGATGGAGCATGCTCTGCAATAGAATGCTCATGTAGAGAGGATCAAGATTCCAAAGTAGGATAACTGGATAGTTGCTTTTGAGTTTAAGCAAATGTGGTGGCAATCTATTTGGTGTGATTGAGTTTAGAAAGTCAATCAGATAGTTGTTTCATGAATCATCATTGACGAAATCAAAGCTGTAGTATACGATATCCTTACTTGGAAACCTATCGTCATAATTGCATTCAGCGCATCCACATGCTCATTCTTAGTTGAGAGGATATCACATGCGTTCATGTAGGCCGTTAACTTAAATGCTCTGGAGATCTGGGAATACAAATTCAATGAGTTTGTCAGTTGATTCTTCTGTAGTACTATAACAACCACGATATCATTTGGGAGACGCACATAATCATCACCAATCGTCTCTTCTATTCCATTGCAGATCCTAAGGAGGTATTCGGAGAACCGTGGGTCAGACTGCACCCTCATATTCTGGGTTAGCTGTATCTTACGTATCTTCTCATATATATATATATATGTATATATATATATATATATGTATATGTATATATATATATGTATATGTATATATGTATATGTATATATATATATGTATATATATATATGTATATATGTATATATATATATGTATATATATATATATATATATATATATATATATATATATATATATATATATAAGACCTCGTACCATGTGTCACCACTAGAAGGATATGCCTAAAGTATCCTCCAAATACCATGGCCTTTCCGCAAAAGAGCTGTGAGCATCCCATTATATCCTAGAGTGAACTATTGCTTGTTCAAAAGCTTGAGGTTTGGTCATGGCAGCTTCATCCCAGATTATCAAGTGTGACCTTTGAAGCAACTTAGTAGTACCGCTTTGTTTGGTGAAATTACACATATTGTTGTCAGAAAGCTTTATGAGGATCTTGAACCTAGAGTGGGCGGTGCGACCACCGGGCATGATGGATGCTGCAATACCCAATGTTGCAGTTGCAATGGCTATCAGACCCATCGAACGAACCTTTGCAAGCAATGCCTTGTACAAATATGTCTTTCTCGTGCTACCTGGACCGTCAACAAAGAATAGCTGGTTCTTAAAGTTGATTACGTGATCCATTATTGCATCAAACCCTAACCATTGCTCTGTGTTTAGTGTATTAATAAGATTCAGATATTCTTCATCCATGCCCACCGTAATTCCTCTAATATTTCTCTTGATTGATCGCTATAATAATCAGCTGTATGAACAATATAATAATAAAATATATTAACTGAGCTATTAGTTAACATAACAAAATGTTTACAATACGGTGTTAGATACATAGGCACTGACATAACTATGAGAGAACTACCATTTGTCTAACCATTTATTCACATCACCATATTTTAGCCATATAATTAACTCTAATTATTCATATAGTTACCAAGGAAAATTGTTATGTGTTATGTAAATTAGAATACTTTAGTTGACAAGGCAAGGTGTTATACGCAAATCATAATTCATCGTGGAGATCACCTGTAATGTATTTACCAAGAAATCATGACTATTTACAAAATAAGCAGAAAAATGAAAAACACTATGCAAGGACATCACCTGAGTCGTCAACCTCCGGAAGACCATAATTACTTACATCCTTTGCCATTGAATGAACCACATTTCTAATATCCCTTAGCACCATTTTCCCAACCCTTGCTGCATCATTGTGTGTATGACGATAATCTTGGGACATTGCTTCAAAATGATTTTCCCATAAGCCACAGATATTTTTCGCCTTGCAGAATATAATAATTGTCGCAAACAGCCTTCTTAGTGCACAAGGCATATGGAATACAGCAAACTCAATCAAGCATTCATCGAGAGAATTATCAGCCTCTATGAGCCCTATCATCTCACATGCTTCTCTGAAGGTGGAATAGGTTTTCCCATGTATAGTACGAAGGTTCTTGTATGAAGTTGAGCCTCTCACATGGTTGAGGAGCACACGTAAATAGTACCCCTCCCCTTTAGTAGGGTTTTCATACACAATTCAAACAACCTGCTACCTCTTTACCATTGATTGTCAGCGCTTGTCAGACTTGATCCACCAAAAGTGCTCCGGGAACTCTTTATGTAACAATTTACATGCCATGCTATCCACTAGGTTCTAAAAGGATTGAATGGCATAAGAGGAGGGGGGTGGTGAAGTGGGCTCTAATTAAAATTACTTTTACCAAACTCTAGAACAAGTAAACAATCTTAGCCTTGATGAATAGTAATGCAACTACACGATCAAGCTTGATAAAAGGAAGAAAACAAGCAAGCTATAACACTAAGTAAATTGAATTCTTGGATGAATGTAAATGCTCAAATTTAAATGCGGGGAAGAAAGAGATAGAAAAGAAGACACTAAATTTTTTCCTGAGGTATCAAGGAGTTGGTACTCCCCCTAGTTCTCGTTGGAGCATACACTAAGGATATCGCCCCCCCCCCCCTGAGCCACCAAGACTCAAGTGCTCCCTCATGATTTCTACTTCTCCATCTCTGGATAGGCACGTATGAAACCAAGCACAAAGCTTCTCTTGGGGCTCCCACAAGATCTCTAAGAGTTCACTAAGACACCTCTAATCACCAAGACCGGCTAGGTATTACCAACTACCAAGAGTAACAAGCCAATAGCTTCACTCGACCAAGATCAAGCCTAGACTACAGTTAGATGCACACTTGCTACTCTCTATGCTCTAATGAAGTCCTTAATATTCAATTAGGAACTTAGCAAATCACTCTAGTGCATCTCTTGTTTCTTGATTTACACACACAGTGTTTTTTGCTTTTCCGAGATAGTAAAAGATGACAGTGAGATGAAATGAAGGAGTATTTATAGGCTAGAGGTCCAAATCTAGCCGTTGCCCAACCACCCACACTTTTTGTGAATATCGGATGATCTGGTGTGCACCTTCTCACACACACTAGACCATTCGGCATGTACCTTTTCCAAAATCTAGCCAATGCCAGATGTCACTAGCCGTTACTGCTAAAAAATGCTCTAGCAAGCTTTCTGACCACACGTCGGACCATCCAGCGTGTGTAAATCAACTTTGCACTGAGTTGAGAGAACATCTCTCGGAAAAGGCTCTATTGAAGCTATCTTAGGGATTGACAGACATTCGGTGTGTTCAAAGACCTTCTGAAAATTTCACATCTCCTGTAAAAAGATCCAGCGAGTTTCTCACCTCAACGCCGGACCATCTGGCATGTAGACTTGAAGTACCTCTTAAGTCAAAACACTTCAGTGTATACATTTTCCTGAGCGCCAGACCATCCAACATTTGTAATCTTTTCTGAACTCATCCAATTCAAACTTTCTTGAGTTCTATCTTCTCGACAACTCATCTATGGGCTTCTCTGATCTACTTAGTGCTAGAATTTCATAAATGTGCATCCAACCAAGTCTAGGCTCAACTAGGTCAAGCTACTAACCTTAGCTCCTCTTTATAGTACAATCAAAGGACTAAAAAAAGAGAACCTCTGCTACTCTAAGTGTCCTTCATCTCCTTATGACACTTAGAACTAGAAGATCCTTACTCTTTACATTCATATCCTTTGATCGTCCATAGAATCAATTTTAGGGACCAAGATTGCCCAATCATCATTGTGGACTAAGTTTTAATGTCCTTCAAAATAAACTTGTTAGTCACAATAATATGATTATTATTAATCATTAAAACACTTACCACATACCTAGAGGCCTAGATGCTACAAGTTCATCTTGAAATACTCAGTATGCATCGACCACTTAGATTTCTCCTGGTTGGTAATATCATTCAGGTTATTAGTAGCTTTGTATGACACAAGTTGCATGTTTGCAGATGTAGTTAGAGTTGCACAACAAAAGGAGATACAACATACAAAGGGAAACCAAATACACTATACACAACCTTGGGGGAGTTATGAACCTTGCATCCCTGTATTATCGAAGCTCGTTGATTACTGCACCTAGTTGGATCTTATGGATCGACTGAGAAGGATGCATGGTCATAGACTTTATAGACATATTTGTATAGGTACTTAAGTACCTCGATGCTTGAACAAACTTCGACCTTAATATGGCAGTTATAGGTACATTAATAGGTTACTAAAACCATTGCGTCAAGGAATCATGCTTGCACGTCTCGATCTCCTCCAGGGAAAGTCCATGGGAGCACAATTCTTAGAACATCCTCAGGAGCACGTGCTTCACCAGCAACAATTGTATCTATAATGCCATGTACAGTATTATAATAAGCAACAAGTCAGACAAAAGGAGGACACATGCTAATGATACAATTCTCAAATAAATAGGATGACATGTAATACATGGTACAAGTCTGCATGTATGAGAGCTTGACTCTCTGGTTTTGAATACCAATCGAGCCTCATAGACTCTATCTTTATGTATATATCAACAATCCACCGTCTGAAAAGACAATGCCCATGTAACAGTAGTAAATGCTTACTAGGTCTAACATGTTTGTCAAGTATATGCTTTACTAGGTCTCATGGATGCCATACATGAAGAAGCCACCGAAGCCGGGACGAAGAATGATCAAATTGGAGAAGTCCCAAAGGAGATTGTACACGTCGAAGCATTTTAGCTCAAGGCAACTATACACACCGAAAGATCCAGTGCATGAAGCCAGTACATGACAGAGTCTTTTTTGACAATGGGGACAAAAGCTAAAGCACGCCGAATGGTCCGGTGATATGGGGTTGAACACACCAGAGTATTTCTTGCAGAGAAGATTGCAAGTGTTGAAGAGTGAAGATCAACATGCCGGATGGTCTAGCAAACTAATGATATAGACGCTAGAGTATATTGTGCAGAGAAGAAAGTGGCTCAGTTGGCAGAAGCAGTATACACATCGAATGGTCCAGCGATGGAGCTGGTGAACTTGACGGAACATCTGGTGTTCACAGAAGGTTTGAATGAATATCCAATGGCTAGTTTTTGGAAGATGTACACGCCGGATGGTCCGGTGAGTACAATGCTATTCACACCGGATCATTTGGTGTATACAGTAAAATTGAGACATTAG
Organism: Phragmites australis; assembly: GCF_958298935.1. Lineage (NCBI taxonomy): Eukaryota > Viridiplantae > Streptophyta > Magnoliopsida > Poales > Poaceae > Phragmites > Phragmites australis. The sequence continues at coordinate 10,265,053 of NC_084936.1, read as the reverse complement.
GGTGATGGCTAGTCCATAGGGTTGAGGCTATAAATACCCCTCCACTCGGTCATTTGAAGATGCTGGAGTCTAGAGGAAGCTCATATATAATAGTGAAGACATTCAAGCCACCAAAATGCTAAAAGTGATCATCCAAGGCATTTAAGCACATGATTAGGAAATGATTAGTGTTAATAGGGCTAGAGAGTGTTGTTGCTAGGTGTTGCTACCTAGAGAGTGGATCAAGGAGTGATCCTACATTGTACCAAGTGGTACGTTGGCACCTTGGAGTCTTGGTGACTCGCTGGCATCTTGAGCTATTGCTGGCACCTTGAGCTTGTTGACCCTTCGACTTAGTGTGGAGCAGCGGAAAGAAGCTTGTACAAGGACGCAGAGACCCTTGCCTTGGTGGCTCAAGCTCCGAAATGAAGACGGTGGCAAGTGATCAGAAGAGAGGCTTGGTGTGAACCTTACCTTTGTGGCTTGGTGGCTCAAGAGCCGTGACCGAATAAGTCTTGGCGACCGGGAGCATATCCTTGGTGGAGCTCCAACGTGAACTAAGGGTGACGGTTATGCCATCGATAGCAAAAGACAAAATCACTTATGCCGATTTTGCTCTCTCTACCCTATTTATGTCTTTGCATTTATATACATATAATTTACGTTCCTAGATAGGTTACAATCTCTTTTGAGCGGTAAAGTAAACATCCTAGATAAACTTAGAGCATATTTAGATAGAAATTGTTATAGGTTTATCTTGTGATGTTTTCTTGGAGCCATTTAGGCTTTTAAGTATCATAATTCACCTCCCCTTAGAACGTCTGTAACACCCAGTTTTAAAGGGAACAAAACCGGGCACAACACATGTATGCCAGGAACAACTTCCATACATGCGCTTACATCATTAGTGATATCATCACAGTGCAAAAGATACATCGAACTTAACCTTATTACAAAATGACCCGAGGGTCTGAAAGAAAACACAGCGGGAGACAAGAGGGGTCTTCAGCGTCAGCGGCTCCAGCTTCCACAGGCGAAGACGTCAACCGGGGGCTCCACAGCCTAGAACAGCAGCTCGGGATCGAAGTCATCAAGGTCGAAGGTACCAGCTTCAAAGACAGCTTCTGAATGGCGGGAGAATGCAGGGGAGGAAAACAAGGGTGAGTACAAAAGGTTGTACTCCGCAAGTGCAGGGGAAAGCAGGGTATGAGGCTTTCGACAAGAAAAAGGCTTGACAGGGGTTATTAGCACTAAGCAACTAAAACGATGCCTTAACCTATACTCCCAGCAACAGGCATCCTATTTACTAGGTGTGAAGACACTTGCTATAACCAAAGGGATTTGACTCACCGGGTATCCCATATCCGGTTACCCCAAAGCTCACCAGATAATCCCACTACTTGGCTACCCGACCAACCATACCAAAACCCAGATCCAACTAATCTTGAAGAAGTCCAAGCTCGCTCTTGACCGTGAGCACGGCTGATCGACCAGTTTGATACTCTGCAGAGTTTGCACAGATCCACGAGTCGTGATTCCCTTGTTACTCCATACTTCCGGGGTAAGGAGTCGGGGTCTCACTACAAGGCCTTTACAAAACTCTCGCCGATTTGTAGGCACCCACTAAGGTTTCACCGCTAACAGCCGACCGAGTCGCTGCAGAAGCCCCCTCTTGTGCCACATACTCGACCAGTGATGCCCACAGAATCGGTGGTCGCTAATTATTTGGCCAGGCCGTACCCATATAGGCCTCGTGGTTGTACGGATATAACTTGGTTACATGCCCAAGAACCGGTCCTTAGGACCCCAAACAGATACATACCCAAACTTGCCATAGGCACCACCACAATCCATCCATTCTGTTGGGGAAGACCTATACCATGTTGCTACAAAAGAATTACCATTTTTTTCCATCGGGACAGTGTTACATAGTTCATTAGTCAATATTAACCATTCTCCCACCCGGACAGCGCTAGCATGATCTACCCATCTTCTTAACCCGATACATCAACGGCGACAAGGAAAAAAATATCGAGACAAAACTAGTAAACCCTAGCATGGGATATCATTTTGGACAGCATGCATATTGAAGGATAAAAACTACACCTGCAAGTCCTAAAACTGGTATAGAAATGCTTAAGGGCACTTGCCTTCACCGGGTTGCTGCTCAAAGTCCTCGAAAACTTGGTCTTGGAGGTTGCCGAACTGCTCAGCTCCTAAACGACGGACCGGAAAAACACAAACCAAACAAAACTCTAAGAACAGCACACCAAACAGTACTGAAACTATTCAAAAACTCTACAAAAAGATTCTACACGACGCTACGAACGATTTGACGCGAAAATCGCCAAAATCGGAGCTACGAGCAAAAAGTTATAAGCTTTTGAAGATGTAGGGACTTTACTGCAAATTTTACATGTTTTCCAGAGAGTAAACCGAAATAATTTTATACTGGAAATTGGATTATGACACAATAAAACAATTACTGAATTATTTCTTAATTGGAAATGACATGGAATTGGTCCACGGGCTTGTGGACCACTGAAAGGGCATCGGTCCACCGGTCCATGGTGGACCGAAGGGGTAAGAAAAATTGGCCGGTCTAATCCGGGCCGAAGAACCGGGATCCGACGGCCGGAAATCAAAAAGGGGGGGGGGGTGGCGCCGGTGGTTCAACGGTGGGAGCGGCGGCCGGCGACGACGGGGACGGCGGCGGGCTCGCCGGCGATGCGCAAAAGACGCATCCGGCCACGGTTTGCTTCGGGACTTGGCGCATAGCAACGAGGAGCTCGCGGGGAAACTTACTGCGGGCTTGACGGCGGCGGCTCGGCGGGAACGGCGTTCGACGGCGGGTGAAGCTCCAAGAAGCGCCGGGGTGAGCTCCTAGAGGTCCGGCGGCACCATAAGAGCGAAGAACGAGCTTAATCGCGGTTCGGTTGAGGAGAAAGAGAGCGGCGACCGAGCTCCTTACCGGCGGCAATGGAGGTGACGGCGGCGGCTCGAATCCGTGCACAAGAGAGAGGGGAGATGGGGTATTCGGGTGCGGAACCGAACAAGGATGCCGATAGAGCTCTTAAATACCCGAGAGGAGGAGTGGAACGGCCGGATTCGAGGAGATTCGGTCGGCGGCTTGAAAGCACTTAAAAGCTTCGGTTTCCATGCAAACGAGTGGGTATTCAAGGGGGAAATGGCTCAAATGGAGGAAATAGGGGGCGGCGATCACGGTGGTGTGGTTTGATTGGAGAGTTAAAGCACGGGGAGGCTTCGATTTGAAACGGTCACGGCGATTTGGGGGCGTCGGTGTCCGGTGGCGGAATGAGGAAGAAGGCGAGCCGGCGGCTCGGCGGCTCGGGCGGGAGGGCGGCTCGGCTCAGAGCCGGGCCCACTTGGCAGCGAGGCGGGCGGAGGCGAGGCGGCTCGGTGGGCGCGGTAGGCCGGCTCGGCCTGCGGGCCGGCGCGGGAAAAGGAGGGGCGCGGCCCACGGCGGGAGAGAAAAGGGAGGGGGAAAGAGGCGGGTTGGGCCGGCGCGGGGAAGACGGCCCAGGAAGGGTTTTCCATTTTAGAATTCTTTTTTTTTCTTTGCTTTAGGTTTTCAAACTTATTTTCCAAAAGAGATTTTAACCGAGCGAACTCTAGCGAATTTTAGCAAAAAGAATTTTCCACACAATAAAACCTTATTGCAACTACAACGGCATGAATGCGACAAACATTCAACCTATTCCAAATTAAATTTAGAAATTAATTTCCTATAGAGCTAAAATGAAATCCACTTATTTAATTTCTAGCAAAATTTTAAATTATTGCAAATTTTGAAGTTTTGGGTGTTACAACGTCACCGATCTCTATAATTGGTATCAGAGTCTTGTGCTCTTGATAAGGTTTAACCACCTAGAGTTGTGACGTCCGGGATTGGGATGGATACCCATAGCGCTCCGTATTTCGACACACTAATTTTCCCTAATAAAAAATTCTAAAGACTTGTTTTCTTCAGGCTAAGGGGTTAGATGTTTGGAGAGTCACCAGGAAAGGAATGAGGCAACGCCTCACAAACAAAGAGAGATAATGCGATGCATTAGCGAAGAGTATCCTATTATCATCTTTATGCGTTGATGCATTTAATCGTGTTTATTCTCTCACTAATGCACATAATATTTTGACTAGTCTCATTGAAATACATGAAGGCACAAATGATATGCGCAATGAGAAATATCATATGCTAGTCTCCAAGCTCAATAACATTAAACAACTTACCCATGAAAACGCTAATGATATGTACTCATGATTGAATATTCTTATCAATAAGATCAATGTGCTAAGTTTGACATAAATCGGAGATGATCACGTAATGAAAATGATACTTCAAGCTATTCTTTCAAAATAAAAGTTGATAGTCTCCATCATCTATGACAAGAGTGACATCAAGAAGATGACTCCAAGCTAAGTAATCGGCAAGATCACCGTCCATGAAATGACAATGAATATGAGGGTGGAAGCTTTTTTCTCATCCGACATTAAGAACCTTGCTCTCGCAAACAAGCAAGCTCCATGTCCACAAATGAAGATGAAGATGAGGAGGAAAGAGCAAGAGTCAAGTTCAAGTGATGAAGATGAAGAGAGCTATGAAGATGATAAGCAAATTACCTCAAGTGATGAAGAGATGGATCCCAAGATTGCCGAACTCATCTCACAAGTGGAGAAGAACATGAAGTGAATTAGTGCCAAGATTGATTACCCAATCTCCATTGAAGACATGGTCAACACAATTGATCATATCAAGAAGGAGAAGAAGACCAAGATCAAGAAGATGGAGACAAGGGGAAGAGGCAAAACATTTGCAAGCATAGAAAGATGGATGAGTAAAGATGAAGATTCAAGTGATGAGAACCTCATCATCCACTCCTCCAAGAGAAGCTCTTCCTCAAGGTCATCATCACACAAGCAACCATCTCATAAGTGCCTTATGACTAAAGGTATGGGAAGCGATGTAAGTGATGATAAATCTGATGAAGATTCTCCATACCAAGAATAACTTCTTGAATTGATCAATGAGTAACAAAGGGCCTCAAAGAAATAAACTAAAGAACTTAAAAAATTCAATGCCCTTAATGACATTCATGCTACATTTGTTTCTAATTACAAACAATTATTGAGCAAATTTAAATTGTTAAATAAGAAGCATGAAGAGCTTAAGGCAAAACTTAAGTGCATTGAATCTCAACCTAAGGTCCCTTCGAAGCAATCTACATCTCTATTCAATTTCAATCCTAAGGTAGATGCTTTCACTTCTTGTGATGATTTTAATGATTTATCTAGCTCACTCATTTGCAATGAGATATGCATTGAGAATATATTTTTTTAGAACCATCTAATGAACTCATTGCACAAGAGAAATATGAGCTCAAGCAAGAAGTGAAGAATCTCAACAAAGACTTGGCAAGATTAAAGGGCAAATGGCATGTCCAATCTCTTCAAGATAACTGTGATAGTATGGTGAACAAGATTACGGAGGGATCCATCGTGACATGCTTCAAGTGCCATCAACAAGGCCACAAGTCTTTCTAATACAAGCAAATAAAAAAGGAGACCAAGGAGAAGAAGAAGATGAAAAATCTCTCCAACAAGGCCTCCAACCTCTACACTAAACCTAACTATAAGATCAAGAGCAAGAGCAAGAACAACCACTACAAGCTCAAGAAGAGTGACAATAGCAAGGTGGTTGCACATATGGTTGGGAGAAAAGATTGGAGGTGGAACCAACCTATTTAGGTGCCTAAGAAAGTCATCACAAATATAAAGGGACCCCAATCAGTTTTGGTTTCAAAGAAGACTTGAAATCCACAGGTCTTTAGGGATTTAGAGACTTGGCTCACAAGATGAAGTAAGGTTCAAGTAAAGAAGCCAAGTGTACATGATTGGGCGCATTGATGAAGATCATGATCATCATATATCTAAATCCCCATCCAAAGGTAAAAGAGGTAATGGTACTAGATGCAAAATCCTTTCAATTAATGAGTACCTTTGCCATGTCTAGGATTTCATATGCATATTGCAAGTTGTTGCAATACCTAGTGTAGGTTTTCTTATTGTAGGATGCTTATATTTCTCTCTAATCTACGGGCAACCTACATGGTTTATTAGTTGTAAGTTCTTTATATGGTATATTTCTTCAATTGATATTTTTTATGTGCCATGAGTCCAATCTATAGGATAATTTTCCATTGTTATCAATGACAAATGCATATGCCTCATAAGTATCAACACTTGTATGCACTCATTTAGGGGAACATATCTTATGGGTTATGATTTTGAGACGAACATATGTTGCAAGTGATATCTTTTGTAGTCTCATGGAGAAATCTATATTTCCCCGAAGGTATGCAATGCTTATTTATCAATTGATATCATTGTCAATTCATTTATACATTTAAGATATCTCCATACTTAATATGGCTTAAGCTTCCTATCTTGACAAATTATCTAGTTGTGCATATGTTTCTATCTTATCATTATTTGTGCTATTTACTTTTGGTACTATCTATTTGCCACTTGCTTTGGTTGTGTTATCATCAATCACCAAAAAAGGGAAGATTATAGTAAAAATGCCCTTAGGGAGATTGCAGCTACCATATTTAGGGCATGTATGTGATTTTGGTGATTAATGATAACATAGTCAATGAGACTAACATGTTTGTTAAGTATATACTTTAGTAGGTCTCATGGATGAAATACATGAAAAAGTCACCGAAGCCAGGACAAAGATTCATCAAATTGGAGAAGTCCCAGAGAAAGTGTGCATGCCGGAAGGTTTGGCGCAGAGAAGATTTTACACGCCGGAGCATTTCAGCTCAAGGCAACTGTACACGTCGGAAGATCCGATGCATGAAGCCAGTACACGCACGGAGTGTTTTTTGACAATGGGGAGAAAAGCTAAAGCACGCTGAATGGTCCGGCGATATGGAGTTGAATACGCCGGAGTATTTCTTGCAGAGAACGTTGCAAGTGTTGAAGAGTGAAAAATCAACATGCTGAATGGTCCAGCGCACTGATGATATACATGCCAGAGTATTTTGTGCAGAGAAGAAAGTGGCTCGATTGGAAGAAGCAGTGTACACACCGGATGGTCCAGCGATAGAGCTGGTGAACACATTGGAACATCCAGTGTTCACAAAAGGTTTGAGTGGAGATCCAACGACTAGTTTTTGGAAGATGTACACGTCGGATGGTCTAGTGAGTACAATGTTGTTTACACCAGATCATCCGGCATATACATTAAAATTAAGCTATTAGGGTAACGGCTAGTCCATAAGGTTAAGGCTATAAATACACCTCAACTAGGTTATTTAAAGGTGCTGGAGTCTAGAGGATGCTCATATACAATAGTGAAGACATCCAAGCCATCAAAGTGCTAAAAATGATCATTCAAGGCATTTAAGCACATGATTAGGAAGTGATTAGTCCTAGAGAGTGTTGGCATTAGGTGTTGCTACCTAGAAAGTGTATCAAGGAGTGATGCTACATTATATCAAGTGGTACACCGACACCTAAGAGTCTTGGTGACTCGCCAACACCTTAAGCCATTGGTGGCTCAAGCTTGTTGACCCTCCAACTTTGTGTGGAGCGGCGATAAGAAGCTTGTAGAGGGACGCGTATACCCTTGCCTTAGTGGCTCAAGCTCCGAAGTGAAGATGGTGGCAAGTGACCGGAAGAGAGGCTTGGTGTGAGCATTGCCTTTGTGGCTGGGTGGCTCAAGAGCCGTGATCGGAAGAGTCTTAGCGATCGGGAGCATACCCTTGGTGGAGCTCCAACGTGGACTAAGGTGATAGTTAAGCCATTGATACCACGGGATAAAAGTCCCTTGTGTTAAGTTTGATCTCTCTACCTTATTTATATTTTTGTATTTACATACTTACAATTTACCTTTTTAGATAGGTTACAATATCTTTTGAGCTATAGAGTAGACATACTAGATAAACCTAGAGCACATTTAGATAGAAATTAATATGTGTTTATCTTGTGAAGTTTTTTTGAGCCATTTAGGCTTTTAAGTATCCTAATTCACCCCCCTCTTAGGACGTCATTGATCTCTACAGTCATTGCTCATGAAATTGTTAATGCCATTGCCAGTTGTACCTATCAGATAATGCACTAACATTAGTCTCCCTATTGAAATATATGACAGATGATTTGTGGTTCATCGTCTCACATGAAGAAGGTTCTTGATCATTGAGATCGAACATTTCGTATTTCTTTTTCTTGCAGGCTAAACACTTCTACTCTAAGTATTCTTCCTTCTTATCTGCAGACATTCGAGCATACCATGATCCATTATGAGGAGATGGCTGAGCGTGATCTATGACACTTGCATCTAGTTTTCTTCTGCAATCATCACAGATTGTAATGAGATCGAGCGTCAATACATATTCTTTAATTAGTTTAATGAATATATGGCATGTTGTTGTACCTTTAATCTGAGTGTTTGTCGTGTCTCCAAACGGAGTACGTACCGCACACAGCATGTGATGTAACATTGTGACATTGGATTTTCTAGATCCACCTTGGTCAATGTCCACTGTTGCAACAGAACCATGTGAATTATTAATTTTTGACCATTTGTAGTTATCATTTCGGTGCAACCAACAAGTATCATCGCCAGGAGAAACATTTTCTTTGTTCCATACGGTGCAAGATTGCCCACATACACTTGGAATGCTTGCAGACACATCACAACAAAAAGTGTGTTCTGCTTCATTAGATCCTCAAGCAAAACGAAGGTGTTGATGGAAAACTCAATAATGAATTGTCAGAATTACCAGGTGTTATAGGGAGTGGATTTGATGCTTCATGACAACCGGGAGTGTGAATTGTCAAACCATCTATTCTTACACCACTCACGCGTACCACTCCCTATCCCTCTGCCTCCTACATTCTTTTGGATCCATGAGCATTGGTTGTGTAGTTGTTGCATCATCATTTTGCTGCTTACAAGCTTAACGCTTCACTTGCATGTACCAGTCCCTTTCCCTCTCATGTTTAATTTCGAGCAACTCTTCTTTCTTATCTAGAGGCATTTGCATGTACCGGTCCCTTACCCTTTTACAATTTATTTCATGGATCTCTTCTTTCCTATCTACAGTCATTTGTGCATACCGGTCCCTTTCCCTTTGCCTCTTACGTTCTTCGGCATCCGTGAGTGATGGCAGCACACTGGACGATGTAGACCCATCCAGATCGTTAACGTCGGAGCCATCTAATAAAAAACCAATAGTAGATTTAGTCAGTAGTTGACATTTGGATTGAGCAAAGTATATGGAAAAACAACAGCTTCAGAGAGATGATGATCACCCATACTCGTAATACCGATGTTAGTGAGGTCATTAAACATCGTGGTACAATTAGTTCGCTTCAAAGATGTCATCTATGATAAAAGGATATATGACTATTCATCACACAATATTCTAACAAGTTAAGAAAACAGGGGAGGAGGCTCGATTGGTTTGTTTAAAAAACCAAACCAAATATCCACATTCAAGGAAACAAATACATAATAGCATGTCTGATCTAAGGGCCCATAAAAAATGATTTCCAGATTCTCCTAGAAACGTTTTAGTTCCAGGTTCTCTCTAGAAAACGTTTCTCTAGTGAATTAGGATTACATATGAAAATCGTTTGGCTAGTTGGCTGGATTTAGTTTACTAAAAGAGATGATGGTGGTGCAATTGATCATTTTGTCATTTGCTGATAAGCTGTATTTTGTTTTTCTAATAAGAACAATTGATGTATTGTGGTGGATTCGATCTGGAGGGGAAGGCAGGAAAACAAAAAGAAGTAACGCATTGCGGTGGGGAGAGGGGGCTGTTGTATTCGATTTGGAGGGGTTGGATGTGGTGCCTGACACCAAACGCATTTGCGCTTTGGACTGGAGAAGGGTAGAGACTAGAGAAGAAGAGAGTCGCAATTTGCTTGCGGCTAGGTTAAGTACAACGGTTAAGTGCAAATGGTCAATTCTTCCTGGTGCCTGTTATGCACAGTGAGACATATTTGTCAGTCAATTGACAAATTTCTTGATTCGCATGAAGTTTTGTGTCGCATCAACAAGCTATAAGGATGTCCTCATAGACCTTTGCATCATCAAGGAGAGAGAGGTTGGATGCTCCTCGCACTCATTCAACTCTTTTTTATGTTTTTTATTCAATGCATTGCTAATAGTGGAGTATTGTTTTAACTCGACTGCGACAAAAAAGTTAGCTCGAATCCCTCCCAAATCTGCACCATGTTCACAGAATTCGAATACCGATTATCCCGCAAATGAACCTCCCCAATCCGATTTGTGTGCTCTGACCAACCAAAATTAGTTCTTGTTGCTTCCTAATCTCTAGAACTAATACACACTACTACAGAATAGGTCTTATATGCCAGACCATCACTACCGAGCCGACAATGATGGAGTATCACTACCGGTTCGTATCAAAGACCGATACTAAAAGTCTATTCGAAAAGAACCGGCTATGATAATTTACTATCACTGTTGGTTCTATCCACGAACTGCTACTGATACTATCACTGCTGGTCCTTCTTATGAACCGACAGTAATGGGTTGATTATCACTGCCAGCTCTAGCCACTAACCAGCAATGATAGTTCATCAAGTATCACTGTCGGTTCGTGTTACACACTAGCAGTGATAATGGAAGATAACTTATCTTAAAAAATTCATAACGTTTTCATACGAAGTCGGATGTGGAGAGACTTTATATGAAAATTGTATCCTTCAACGAGATCTACAACTTTGTAGTTGAAAAACTTTTCATTTAAAGTCATTTAGATATCCAAATAATCGTTTGAAGTTTTAGACAGAAAGCGATGAACGTGGTCAAGTGCTTGGTATTTGAACGTGGTCGGTAGAGCGATGAACATGGTAGGTAGAATGTGGTCGGTAGAGCGATAATAATGGATTATAGCTTATTTAAAAAAAATCACAACGTTTTCATACGAAGTAATATGGGGACAAACTTTATATGAAAATTGTAGCCCTGGACGGGATCTACAACTTTGTAGTTAAAAACTTTTTCCTATAAATATGAATATTTCAAGCAAGCTAGCTTTTTTAAAAATGAAATTTTGGCAATTTTATGAATTATGTAGACTATGAAATGCTACATTCTTGATCACTATATTCATAATTACTTTGACTTAGTTAATACTTGTGTTAAGGCTAGTTTGATGAATATTTTGCTCTAAGCTTCTTGGTTTAAGATAGTGGATTAGGGAATATTATATTATATTTTTTTATCTTTGTCAAATATTTAGCTTACGATAGAACCTTAGGGGAACATGTGTTTCTTATGTCGCAACGACACTATTTAACTTGATCTTGTGAAAAACTTGATATATTGTGCGAATTGAATAATCTTGAATAATCAAGTTTTTTGTGCTCAAATGTAATCCAATACAATTTCCTTGAGAGCTCGAGGTGTTTTCCGTACCCAGTCATGTGACACTTCACTTGGATAAGGGACAACTTGAGGATAACATAAATTACAAAGGAAAGTGCTTAAATGATTAATCTTTCTAATCACTTGATCTAACTAAGTCTTGGGTTCATATGTAAGCGTTTGCAAAGCCTACTACCGTGAATTCTTGTATGCCTAGTTTGATATTGTTTGCTAGTTCTTAATGCTTGTATTGTCTCAGCACGAGTGAATGCTTATGTGGTGGTCACTTTTAACATGATTCGGCTACTTGAACTTAAATGCGTTACTAATTCTTTAGGATAGCTTATAAAACTTCGTGCTCTTATATCACTGTCTCTTTTTTAGCCTTTATACAATAGTGAGCTCCATGTTCTACTCTCTATAGTCATTTGATGTTTCTAGCTTGTGCAAATGCTTTATGATATACTTGAGAAAGCTCATTAGGTTTGCATATTCATGCATTTTATGGAGTTTTTGTCCTTGATATTTGCATTGCCAAAGGGGATAAAAATATTCACTAAGCCACAAAGAATCTTGCATGATGAAAAGGGGAGAAAGTATGTGAAAAATATGCATTCATCAAGGGGGAGCATTTGTGTTTTATTGGGCCTTTGAGGCGTTTGTGTTGTTTGTTCCTCTTTTAGGATTTTTGCTATCTTCCTTATGCTAAGTGACATGCTTTTGCTCCTTCTTGAGTTTTTGGTCACTTGGATGAGCTTTTTGGGTTTTCTTCAAACCAATTCTTTGTGCTTTGTGAAGTTGTCAATGCACTCATCGAGGGGGAAATTGGGAAACCAAGTTTGAAATGTGCCTTGGATCATATGTGATGAGTGATTGACAATGGTGTTGATTTGGTTTGATGATTTTGAGATTGCAGGGCCATTGTTATGTACCGCAATTGTGATCATAACTAACCAAAATGGTGTTGGTGTGTTTATCTCTGAGTCTAGGAAAATAGTGCACGCCGAATGATCCGGTACTGAAGAAAATGAACTTGCCGGATGATCGTGCGTTCATATGTTGTACATGTCGGAGCATTTAAACGAAGAAGCAAAAATTGAAGTACACGCCAGATAGTCCGGTGTTGGACATTAGTGAACATCAGAGCTTTTCTTGCAGAGGGTTGCAAACTGGCTCTGGTGGACTTATATACGCTGGATGGTACGACAATGGGCATGAATACACACCAGACTATTTCTTGCAGAGAGGATTTTAGGCGGCATAATCTACTGAGTTGAACACACTAGATGGTCCGTTGCTCAGGATGAGTGAACACTGGATCATCTGGCGTTCATGATTTTTCAGAGATTTGTCATTTTTTAGGGATATTGATTTCGAATAACTTATGATGGAGATAAATGGCGTTGGAAGTACATGTTTGCTTATCTCATGATGTGGAGGTGGTGGATGCAACTTGATGGCCGACGGCAGGAAGATCGGGGCCAAACAGAGAGCTTTGTACCGGACCATCGAGAGAGTCAGGCGGAGTCGAGGGTGATCCTAGCTGTACACGTGGAGGTCAAGCAAAGCATGGGATGGAAGATGAAGATGATATGTTGATAAAGTCAAGCGAAAGGGATGCCAATGCAAGTGACAAGGCGACCCGAGCGACCTGTAGTGGGAGAGACCTACCAGCGGTCAAGAACACAAGACGGAGTACACGTGTTGTCATCCGGATGCTTGCATAAGGTGTATGCAAGTTGCTGTGAGTCACACTTTGAGAAGTGTTGGGACCGGAGTCCCAGACAATATGGACCTTCGGTTATGGGAAAGTCGAAGGGTCCTCAGGGTGACACGTGTTTGGGGTGGAACAATTTTTTGATCCCTCTTCCGGGTACAGTATGTCCCTATTTATAGCCCGTACTCGACCACTCCAGGCGTGATTTACAAGTCCTACCCCTTTACCTACTACATTCTCGGAATATCTAGGGGCATTATGGTACAAGGGAGCATAATTATATAATTACAACTCTGCCCCGAACGACCAAAACGGGCCCTACTGTCTCGCAGTGATCTTCGTCTCCGAAGATTCACCGAAGTGTTCTCCATTCTGTCGTTTGTCAGATGGCCTTCGGCCCCTGAGTGAAGGTCGGCTTCTACCTTCGCCCTCCGCGATCGCTCAGGACCGCTGGCACAAACTTCGTCCTTCGGTCGAAGGCTCGTCTACGTCTTCATCGGCACAGGAAAACGAGACTGCAGGCGCACCTACACCCTTCGATCGATGGAGCTTCGTAATCTTCACCACCTTCAGATGAAGTCCCTGAAACGAAATTGCAATGACAAGCATGCGATCTTTCCAATAGACTTTGAGCTACCCTCCGAAGGGGGGGGGGGCGGAGATCATCCCCAACAAGAAGCATGCAAGGCGGTTTCCCGGTTTGACCGCAAAAACCGCGAGAGGATGGAGTGCACCTGACATCATCGTGAAACTTGCATCAAGGCAAAGCTAAGTCATGAAGGCCCCAAGTCCATCCAATGCACAGAGAAAAATTCGGATGAAACTACCTCCGGTGGTAGGTGGGAGTGCATTGTAAAGGAATGACAGTTTAGGGACAGGATTGTGTAGTGAAAATGGCCCTATTAGACCATGATTGTGATTTTTGTGATTAATGACAGTATAGTTAATGAGACTAATATGCTTGTCAAGAATATATATTAGTAGGTCTCATGGATGCAATATATGAAGAATTCATCGAAGCTAGGACAAAGTTTGGTTGAATTGGAAAAACTCCTAGGAGAAATGAATTCACCGGATGGTTCGGTGTTCACATAGTTGAACACACTGGAGTATTGTATCCAGAGACATTTGACCTCACCGGAAGGTCCAGTGTTTGAGCAGAGTGCTCACAGGAGCAATTCTTCCAGAGAAGGTGTTGTGCTGAAGAATGAAGGCGGTTAGCCTCACCGGATAGTCCGGTGATCAGTGGGAGTTGCACCGGAGCATTTCCAGAGAAAAGAAGAGAAGGCTCAACCCACTGGATGGTCCAGTGTTGAGACAGATGAGAGCACCAGAGTATTATTTCCAGAGAAGGTTGTAGCTGTGGAAGATCAAAGTTCAAGGCATCGGATGATCCGGTGTGAATGGAATGAACACCAGACAATACACCGGATAATGAACAGTGCAAAGAGGCAGAAAGAGTTCAAGGTACAGTATGGTCTGGTGATGGATAGAGTGCAACACCGGAGCATATTTTCCAGAGAGGGTTGCATTGGCTTGGTTGGCCGAAGACAACCCACCGAATAGTCCGGTGATAAAGATGTGCACATCGGAGTCTTCACCGGAGTAATTTGTGCAGAGGAGATGCAGAGGCTCGGATGGCTCAGATAACTCACCGGATAGGCCGGTGATGGAGTTACGGTATACACCGGAGTATCCGGTGCTCACAGAGGCTTGAATGGGGGTTCCAACGGCTAGTTTGTGAGAGTGTACTCACCGGATGATCCGGTGTTAGTACTACTGTTCTCATCGGATCATCTGGTGTTAACAGCTTTTCAAAGTTGTTAGGTTAATGGCTAGTGCATAAGTTTGAGGCTATAAATACCCGTCCACTCATTCATTTAAGTGAGATGGAGTCTAGAGAAGTTTATATACACCTGAGAAGACATCCAAGCCACCAAAGTGTTTAAAGTGATCATATAAGGCGATTAAGCACAAGATAAGTGAGTGATTAGTGCTTATAGGCCTAGAGAGAGAGTTGCTAGGTGATTGCTGCTTAGAGAGTGAATCAAGGAGTGATCCAACCTTGTACCAAGTGGTACGCTGTCACCATGGAGTCTTGATGACTCGCCAGCAAGCTTGTTGACCCTCCGACTTGGTGTGGAGCGGCGACGAGAAGCATGTACGGGGACACGGAGACCCTTGCTTTGGTGGCTCAAACTCTGAAGTGATCACGATGGCGAGGAACCAGAAGAGAGGCTAGTGGTGAGACCTTGCCTTGGTGGCTTGGTGGCTCATCCGAGTGGAGGCCTTATCTTTGTGACTTGGTGGCTCAAGAGCCGTGACCGGGTGCCGACCGGGAGCATATACTTTGTGGAACTCCAACGTAGACTAGGGGTGGCGTTCATGCCATCGATACCACAGGAAAAAATCCTTTTGCTGAGTTTTCTCTCTCTACCTTATTTACGTTTCTCCATTTACTTACTTTCAATTTACCTTATTAGATAGGTTGCAAGCGCTTTGATCGGTAGAGTAGACACACTAGATAAACATAGAGTACATTTAGATAGAAATTGATAAAGGTTTATCTTGTGTTGTTTTTAGAGCCGAAATAGTTCTAAATACCCTAATTCCCCCCCTCTTAAGACGTTACCGATCCCTTCAATGGGTATCAGAGCTAGAACTCACATCTAGCTCTTCAATTTATGTTAGATCTTCACACGTTTCGCAAGTTTTCACAAATTGAAGTGGCATTTGAGCCTTAGTCTCATTGTGATCGGTTAGGCTTCACCGCCTAGTGAGTTGTGACGTTCTTGGTTGGGATGGATTTCCATAGTACTTCACTTTTCGATGGTATAAATTTTCCTTGTTGAAAAATTCTAATGTCTTGTTATTTGCAAGCCCGAGGGTTGTATGTTTGGAGAGTTACCGAGGAAGGGATGAAAAATGTATCACAAACAAGGAGAAGCAATTAGATGCATTGGCAAAGAGTATCCTTTTATCATCTATATGTGTTGATGTATTTAATCGTGTTTATTCTCTCACCAATGCACATGATATTTGGACTAGTCTCATTGAAATACATGAAGACACAAAGGATATGCGTAATGAAAATAGCATGTGCTTGTTACAAAGCTCAATGGCACTAAGCAACTACCACATGAAAGTGCTAATGACATGTACTCACATTTAAATATTCTTGTCAATGAGATTAATAGGTTATTTTTAACGCAAATTTTAGATGATCAAGTGGTGAGAATAATACTTCAAGTTCTTCTTCCAAAGTACAAGTTGATAGTCTCCATCATCTACGACAACAACGACATCAAGAAGATAACTCCAAGTCAAGTGCTCGGCAAGATCACCTACTCCTGTGTGGATGCTATAAATGTTCCGAGAATGTCTCTCAGGAATGTGCTAGTTACAAGAATGTATGTCTATCCTAGAGCCTGGGGCTCCTTGTTCTTCGGTTTCTATGCTCGTACGAAGGTGTTCTTCGATATGTGTGTATCTGTTGGCTTCGGGTGCTCTTGGACTTCTCGATCTTCTCTACTTCCTTAACTTCTTCAACCGTGCAGAGCTTGCCGGGCTTTTTCAGCTTGAGCGCTTAGAGCTTTTTTTGCCTGTCTTTGTCCGTGCTACCGGCCGCTTTAAATACCCGCCGGCAGTAGCGTACCCCGAATGGGAGGGCATGAGTTCCAAGGCACCATAAATAGAAAGGGCGTCATCATAGCCTCTGTGCGAAGTGACGGGGGTTGAAAACGCGCCCCGCGCCCGGTCATCAGTCGTTATGATGGCGCTGGCAACGGGCGCCGTGGAGAGGGCCCACCGGGAAGCCGTAGAGCGGCCCGGCGTGCCTGCCCTGTCTTGTTCACCTACCACAGCAGCGCGGTAGATGGAATGCCTCGGGCCTTGCGATGTTATCCCGAGGCACGTCGGATGGCACGGGATGGGACCCGTGCATTTAATGTCCCCACGCCCTTCTACCAGAATATGGCAGGAACTGACACCGAGCGTGGCGGGAGCAGTTGGAGGTGAAAGGCCACGCACGCTCTTAAATGCGGCCTCGGGCCTTTCACCTGCTGACACCTCATCGCTGGACCCCTGTGGGGGCCACTGACGGAGGGGCTTCCTGGGTCGTCGGGGAATCGAGTGCTCGGGGGTCACTGTTCACCTCCCCGAGCACTCTCTCCCGAGAACGCCCTTCCTTGGTCCTCGGGGAACCGAGTGCTCGGGGGTCACTGTTCACCTCCCCGAGCACTCTCTCCCGGGCATGCTTGTACGGATCCTCGGGGAACCGAGTGCTCGGGGGCCGCTGCTCGCAGCCCCGAGCACTCTCTCCCGGAACTTCCTTCAGTGGGTCCTCGGGGTACTCGGGTGCCCGGGGGGCCACTGCTCGCGGCCCCGGGCACACCCCTCCCGGTACTTGGTTCTCCTGGTCGTTGGGGGACTTGGGTGCTCAGGGGTCACCGTTTACCTCCCCGAGCACTTTCTTCCCGGTCACTTTAGTCTTCGCAGATCATCGGGGAACCCGGGTACTCGGGGACCACTGACTGTGGCCCCGAGCGCCCTCTCCCGGGACTTAGTCTTTTTTACCTTGCGGAGGTGACCTCGCGGGATGGCGCCACGTGGCGGATTGCTAGCCTGGCCTCGGGATTCGGGGACCCCTGGTTCCTGATTCACCGACACAGAGGGAAGAAGACCAAGAACAAGAGTTAGACAAGGGGAAGAGCTAAGGCATTCACAAGCATAGGAACATGGGTGGGCGATGATGAAGAGTCAAGTTCAAGTGATAAAAGCCTCACCACTCTCCCCTCCAAGAAAAGGTCTTCCTCATGGTTGTCATCACACAAGTCGTCATCGCACAAGTCATCTCACAAGTGCCTTATGACCAAAGGTATGGATAGCGATATAAGTGATGATGAATCTGATGAGGATTCTCCTACCTATTATGAACTCATTCATTTGATCAATGAGCAACAAAGGGCCCTTAAGAAACAATCAAAAGAGCTTAATAAATTTAATGCACTTAATAACATTCATCTTACCTTTGCTTCTAATTATGAACAATTATTGAGCAAATTCAATTTGCTAAACAAGGAGCATGAAGAGCTTAAAACTAAATTTGAGTTATTGAATCTCAAACTAAGGTCCCTTTGAAACAATCTACCTCTCTATTTAATTACAATCATAAGGTAGATGCTTCTACTTTTTATGATGATTTAATCGATTTATCTAGCTCACGCCTTTGCAATGAGATTTATATTGAGAATATTGTTGTAGAATCATCTAACAACCTCATTGCACAAGAAAATGATGATCTCAAGTAAGAAGTGGAGAAACTCAAGAATAACTTGGCGAGTTTAAAGGGTAAAGGAAAAGTCCAACCTCCTCAAGGTAACCGTGTTTTTATGGTGAAGAAGCTTACGGAGAGGTCAACCGTAACATGCTTTGAATGCCATCAAGAATGCCACAAGTCCTTCCAATGCAAGCAAGTCAAGAAGGAGACCAAGAAGAAGAAGAAGATGAATAACCGCTCCAACAAGACCTCTAACTTCTACATCAAGCCCAACTACAAGAACAAGACTAAAAGCAACCACTATAAGCTCAAAAAGAAGAACAATGGCAAGGTGATTGCACATATAGTTGGGAGAAAGGGTTGGGGGTGGAACTAACCCATTTGGGTGCTCAAGGAAGTCGTCACCAACATGAAGGAGCCCCAATCAGTTTGGGTTCCAAAGAAGACTTGAAACCCAAAGCGGCTATAAGGATTTAGAGGCTTGGCTTATAAGATGAAGTGAAGATTCAAGCAAAGAAGCCAACTGTACAAGATGGGTGCATTGATGAAGATCATAATCATCACATACTCAAATCCCTATCCAAAGGTATTTAAGGTAAATGAGCTACATGCAAAAACCTCTTAATTATTCTTATTTACCTCATCTAGCATTATATGTGCTTATTTCAATTTATTGCAATGCCTAGTGTAAGTTTTCATATGGTAGGTTGCTTGTGTTTATCTCTAACTCATGAGCAATCTACATAGTTTATTAGTTGTAGGTCCCTTACATGGCACTAGTTTTTCATTTGGCATATTTTATGTGCCATGATCTAATGTATAGGATAAATCCTCATTGTTATCAATAACAAGTGCATATATCTCACAAGTATTCAATACTTGTATGCACGTATTTAGGAGGAGTATATCCTATAGGTTGTGATTTTGAGACTAATATGTATTGCAAGTTATATCTCTTGTAGTCTCATGGAGCAATCAATATGTCCCCGGAGGTATGCAATACTCAAATGCTTCAATTGGTATCATTGTCAAATATTTGTTCATTTAATCTACCTCCATGCATAATATAGCTTAAACTCACTATCTTGATATATTGTCTAGTTGTGCATATGTTTCTTTCTCATCATATATATGCACACATATAGGAGGTTTAGACTATACTATGTAAGTTTCATGAATTATGATCCATATGCTTTTATAGCTTTCAATTGGTATCATTCATTTGTAGTGATATTCCTACAATTTTTATCATTATAATTGGTATCATTTTTATCGGATCATGATTTGTGAAGCTCTCTCCCATGTGTTCTAATGTTTTTCCCTTGAGTTCAACATGTGCAGATAGTCTTTTTTGGGATATTGTTGACAAAGGGGGAGAAGTTTGATGACCAAAGCAAGAAATTCAAGATGACTAATGTGGGGAGATTGTAGCAAGTGCAAGATATATGAAGGTTAACAAAGGGAGAGAAGCTCTTGCTTAGGTCAATCAAGGAAGATAGTGGTAGTGTAGAAAGAGGGGTCACAACATAAGGGGTACAGAGTGGTAAGAACATGCATCCAAGCAAAAAGGTATGATTTTGAAAACTTCTTGAATTTATGTAGTTATGTAAATCTCAATTGGTATCATTTACCTCTTGCTTTAGTTATGTTGTCATCAATCGCCAAAAAGGGGGAGATTGTAGCGATAATAGCCCTATTAGGTCAAATTGTGATTTTGGCGATTAATGACAATATAGTCAATGGGACTAACATGTTTGTCAAAAATATATGTTAGTAGGTCTCATGGATGCAATACATGAATAAGCCACTAAAGCCGGGATAAAGTTTGGTTGAATTAGAAAAAGTCCCAAAAGAAATGAACTCACCTGATGGTCCGGTGTTCACATAGTTGAACACACCAGAGCATTGTGTCTAAAGGAATTTGACCTCACCAGAAGTTTCGGTGTTTGAGCAGAGTGCTCACCGGAGCAATTCTTCCAGAGAAGGTATTGTGTTGAAGAATCTTCTCATATGAGTTGGCCTTGAAACACCACAACCCTCTGAATCCATCAACTTGGAGAATCTCTTCTTCCGTTGGCCAATTCTCTTATGTTCAGGAGTTTTTCTTCAAGTTGATTGCTTTCTTGTGCTATGACTCTTGATATGGCCTAGAATTCTCATCCATAGAAGAGGAGCATTTGTTGTGGAAGTCTAGCAATCTATTTTTATCTCTTTTGCTTACGCATGTAGTTTTGAGGTGCATTGGGTTCAAGAATAGGAGAAGACCATCAATTTTATAAAAACATTGTTTAGACGTCTATTCACCACCCTCTAGTCACCGATCTCGGTCCTACATTGCCGATCCCTGGACCGGCAATGATAGTCGAGACTACCACTCTCTGCTGCACACTATCGGCAGCATAACCAGCAGTGAAGTCTACTTTAGAACCGGCAGTGAAGCCACTTTCTGCAGTAGTGACACATGCACATAAGATAATATTACCGACTGAAAGCAAACCCACCAATTGATACACATACACATGATGCAGCCTAAATCAATATGTGTTTCATAAAACAGCTTCATGTTCTAGAAAGTTTTCATTTTTAAAGCAATAATATACACATATATCATTGGCGTGGCGGCGGTGCAGCCATGAGAAGTCAAAGAACGGTCCGCGCACGGATGACTGACCATTTTGTTCGCACTACGTGCTGCTTCGTGATGGTGGTATGGTGGCACTGTACAATGGCCAGACACGGGGCTCGGAAGCACGTACACGTTGCAGACTTACGGTGCACGTAGGCAGGAAGGAGAAGCAAGAATGCAAGCATGCATGCATGACAGCATGAGCATGGTCAGGTCACTAACCTTTTGGGCATACGTCCTGTTAGATTGTTGCAACAGATGAAGAAACAAGGCTGCTGCTTCAAATAACACAAGTGACTCGACTCCCCTGCGGCTCCAAAGTAGCAGTAGTTGGTCAACCAATTCCTGATCGCCGATCTGGCGTACAGGGAGAAGCAATGGATCAGATGCACACACGCACGCAATAAATTCGGCTGGCCTGCCCTCGCCGCCGGCCACATGCGAGAGCGGCGTAGATGTCATGGCACCGTGCAAATACCAGGTGCCACTACGTGAGGGTGAGGCCGGCACTCGCAGCATGGCGCGAGCAGCTCGTGCAGCTAATCACCGCCACTGGATATGATCCATCGGTGCTTGGAAAAAGAAACCGATGACCCCAACCAAACCAATCAGAAGCCCCTGGGAAGAAAAAGAAGCTCTGAAGAAGAAAGTCCAAGCAACGCATAGAAATTTTCCTCATATAAAAAATCTACATATAGCATATAAACAAACCCACCAGTTGGTGTGCTAATTGAATTTTTTGGATCAAATTTCCGATTCGTCTGCTCTGAGCAACCAAAATCAGTTCTTGCCACTTCCTGATCTCCGGGATTGGTGCACATGCACAAATCAAATCACGGGTAATCTAAAAGATCGGCGGTGTCAGGTAATCTAATCAGATCGGGTGGGCTGGTTGTCAATCTCACCTGCTAGAGAAATTATGTGATTGATATTTGGTTGTGTTCAAGAACATTTCAGGCAAGGAAATTATGAGTAATTATTGATAGCACAAGAATAATATAGAAATCACAATAAAGCAACATCAAGGAAACAAAAACATAATAGCATGTCTGATAAAAACTGCAAACCAAACATTATTTAGCATTATCTATTAAAAAATATCCTTCGAGATGAACTTCAATCCACCATAAGTATCCAACATAGATCACACCACTTTTACCAGGTATGCCCACCTTTCTTTTAACAAATATTTTCACAAGGTCCCTCTTGCCCATGACTAACGACAGCTGGAAGGCTGCATTATCCAATCAGGGATGTTTCAATTAATCTAACTATTTGGTTTAGCATAATTACCCTTTTGGTACTTGTTTTCATGTATAAAATTTTATGGATGGTTCTGGAACTACTCACCATGCAATTCACGGGTTTGAAGATTAGTTGGATTGAGTACAAAACTCATGTGATCTGAAGTCTCTAGACACCCTGTCATAAATTGAACTTTTTTAGTTAATATGCAGTTACATATGTAGCAACTGTCAATATTCTTTAAAAAGAAACATGAGGAATCACTCACGGTGTCTCTTATTCAATTTTAGCATGATCCTAATACTACTACGGAAAGGGTCGTCTGCACCCCCTCTTCACTGTCGGTTCAAAAATAACCTACAGTGATAGTATATTAGTGCTGGTTCTTAAGCTCCAGGCATGAAATAAAGCCGTGCCATTACAAACCAGCAGTGGTGTTCAAATTATCACTGCTGGTTCATAAGAAGACATACATAAAAAGACGTGCCTTTAATAACTGGCAGTGATAATATTTATCTTAATCGGTTTGTATTTCAAGCCAGTAGTGATAAATATTTATCATTGATGGTTCTTAAAAACAGGTGCCTTTAATAATCAGCAGTGATAATGTTTATTTCTTTTGATTCATATTACAAACTAGAAATGATAATGTTTATCACTGCAGGTTCGTAAGCTACATCAATGGAGTAATAATTGAGGACGATGAACCGGCAATATTAATTATTATCACTGAAGGTTGTATTCCCAACTGTTAGTGATAATTTTTCTATAAGTTGAACCTGTCTCCCTCAACTGCGCTCATCTCTCATTTCGCTCTCCTCAATGCTGCTCTCGAGGGGTAGTGGCGGTCGAAGTAGAGCAATGGTCATCGGCCATCTCCACTGTGGCTGCCTCTACCCGTCATGCCCGGCTTCAACACCACTCACACGAGCTGTAACACCCAGTTTTAAAGGAACAAAACTGGGCACGACATATGTATGCTAGGATCAAGCTTCATACATGCGTTTACATCATCAGTGTATCATCACAGTGCCATTATTACAATAACGTAATTAACTTAATACAAAAGGATCCGAGGGTTTAAAAGAAAACACAGCGGAACTAAAGATCTCTAGTGCTAGCGGGGCTTCCATCTTCCACAGGCATCAATCGGGGGCACTCCAGCCTAGAACAGTAACTCCGGGTCGAAGTCGTCTTCATCAAAGGTAGCAGCTTCATTGATGGCTTTTGAACAGCGGTAGAATGCAGGAGAAGGGACAACAGGTGTGAGTACAAAAATATACTCCGGAAGTGAAGGGAAAACATGATATGGGGCTTAAGTCAAGGAAAGATTAGACACGGTTAACTGCACTTTGCAAACTTTAATCTAATGACTCCAACAAAAGGCATCCTATTTTCTAAGTGTGAAGACACCACTCTAATAAAAGATTGACTCATCAGATTCTATCTGACTACCAAGACTCACCAGGTAATTCCATTACCCGCCTACACAACCAACCATACCAACCCTGATTCTACCTAATCCTGAAGAAGTTCAAGTCCGCTCTTATCTGTGAGAATGGCTGATCGACCAGATTGATACTCTGCAGAGTTTGCATAGCTTTCCCCATGAGTCGTGATTCCCGTGCTACTTCACACTTCCGGGTGTGGAGTCAGGGCCTCACTACAAGGCCTTTACAAAGCTCCCACCAACTTGCATGCACCCATTGAGGTTTCACAGCTAACAGAAGATTACATCATTGCAGAAGCCCCCTCTTGTGCCACTCAACCGTCCAACAGTGCCCACAGGGTTAGAGGGGTGGCTAGTTAGTTGGCCAAGCCATACCCATATATTCCTCGTAGTTGTGCGGATTCACTTGGTTACATATTCAAGAACCGGTCCTTAGGACCCTACATAGGATCAAACTCAAGCCTACTGTATAGCACCACCTTAAACCAACCATCCTGTTAGGATCCCTATACCATATTTCTACAAAAGATTACCACTCCCGATTTATGTTGCATAGGCATTAGTCAAGATTAACATTTTCCCCAACTATGACTGCACTAGTATATACTACCCATTTTAACCCATGGTTAAACAACGGCGACAACGAATGGTCATACAACAGCAACAAGGAATGATCATACAAAGCTAGTAAACCCTAACAAAGGATTCTAATTTAGAAAAGCATGCATAGAAGGAATAAAATAGCTATACATGATTCCTAGAACAGGGGAAAATTTTCAAGGACACTTGTCTTCAGCGGAGGGTTGCTCAAAGTCCTCAAAAGCTTGATCTTGAAGATTCCCGAACTGCTCACCTCCTAAACGACATACCAGAGAAAGCACACAATAAAAACTAATAAGAACAGTACACCAAATAGTACTAAAACTAGTTAAAAGCCATATAAAAAGATCTACATGATGCTGAAAGAATTTGAGTGTGAAAATAGCCCAAATCAGAGCTTTGAGCAAAAAGTTATGAGCTTTTGAAATTCTAGGGGCTTTTCTGCAAATTTTACTTAGTTTCAAGATTTTTTTTTCTATTGAAAAACCTATGGAATAGGTCCATTGACCCATGGACCACGGACTGAAGGCCGATCCATGGTCCAGGGTGGACCGGTTGCAAGTGGGTGAAGGGGTATGCGATCTGGACCAGTAGATCTTGATCGAATGGATGAAAATTGAGGGGGGGGGGGGGAGGACTCAGGCCGGCAGCTCTAGATAGAGACGACGGCCGACCGACACCGGCGTACGACTGGGGCTGCTCTAGAATCACGCAAAAACGTGAGTCCAGCCTCGGAACTCGATAGTGAGAAGTGCAAAACGATGAGGGGAACACAGGGAGTCTTTACCGAGGGGTATCGATGGCGGAGAGGGACAGTGGGTGGCCGGCGACAGAGAAAGGCGATCGGTGGATCTCGGGCTCGGTGAGGACGGTGCTCCAGCGGCAGAGAGAGACCAAAGTCCAGCGCTACAGGATCCTCAAGAACCTACACACACGGTGAGGGGATCGGCTTGGTCAGTTAGAGTACGATGGTGGAGAAAAGACACAATGAAGCAACTCACTGGCGACGGGAAGAAGGTGATGCTAACAGTGAATTCGAGCGAGGGAAGGGGTGTGAGGGGTGTGGAACCTCACCGAGAAGGAGAAGGGTGGCTTATATGGGTGTGGGATGGAGTGGAGCGGCCAGTGCTCAGAGAGGAATGACCGATTGCCATGGCCATTAAGGCTGGCGGTTTCCTGCTTTGATTGAGTGATAGAGAGGGGTAAGGGAGGGGGAAACGGGTGGGGGCACTTGATTGTGCGTTAATGCATTAAATCCCGCCATTTCGGGAGGGAGAGGGTGTTGGGAGGCTCGGGATTTCCGGCGGACGACGATGGGGAATGGAGCCAAGTGAAGGAGGAAGAAGGGGAGTCGGGCTCAGGTGGGGTGGCTTGGGAGGCTTGGCGCGGCTCGGCTGGGCTTGAGCTGGTCCCACACATTGATGAGAGGGGCGGGAGAGGGCGACTTGGGCTCAGGCGAAAGTGGCCAACTGGCCGGCAAACAGGTCGGGCCCAGTGGAAAGAAGGAGGGGCGCGAAAATGTGGCCGAGCCAGGGCCCAAGTGGGAGAGGGAGAGGGAGGGGTCCCGGCAAAGAAAAGGAGAGAGGGAGAGGGGGTTTTGGGCTGGAAAAAGAAGGATTAGGCCAGGGAAGGCTTTAGAAATTTAGGAAATTGATTTTCATTTTATTTTTAAACCATTTTCGCAAAGAGTTTTAAACGAGCGCCTTCTAACGAACTTTTGCAACCATTTTTCATGCAAAAAAGCCTATTGCAACTACTACAACATGAATGCATCAAACACACATATAACCTATGGAAAATTAAATTTAGAAATTAATTTCCATCTAAATTGAACAAAACCTACAACTCCTATTTAATTCAAGCAAATTTTAAACTATTGCAAAAATTGAAATTTAGGGTGTTACACGAGCTCCTCGCCGTAGCCACCGTTCACCGGGCTCGACGTCCACCATGCCCACTGTCTCTCGAGCCAAAGCGCGCCTTCCCCATCTTCTCATTCCTCTCCCCGCAGTCTCCTCTTACTATCCTCTGAGCAGGTAGCCACCTCACGTACGTTCATCGAGCCCGCCATTCCCGAGCCAACGCGTGATCGTGTGCCTTCTCTGTCTCCTCATGTCCTCTCTCTCCATGTCTTCACTATGCAAATATTGTGTGAAGATGGTTTTAGCAATAGATAGATCTAAAGGAGTGTCAAAAGGTACCATCACTTCAAGCTAAGTTTGAGTGCTAAAGATTGTGCTTTTGCTGTTCATTTAGACTGTCACTCTCTCGGATAGTAAGTTCAGTCAGCTAGTGCACAAGATGTATAATGGATGAGGTGGGGTTGCTGTATCACGAGCTCTTTGACATGGAACATCTAAAGAGCTCTTGGTACAGCAGCTTTGCAACATCTATTTCTATTTTTAGATTTAGGTCTAAAATAATCTACCATGAACATTTCAGTATGGGGTTTCTGTCTTAAGTTTGACATCAAACTTAAGACATATCCTCATGCTGAAGAGTTCATGATAGAATATTTTTGCACATATGAAAGAATTATCACTACCGGTTCATGTGTAGTGATAGTAGGGTTATCACTGCTAATTTACGGATTAAACCAATAGTGATACTTACTATCACTGTCGGTTCAAGGATTAAGCCAACAGTGATACATACTATCACTACCAGTTCATAAGTCGGTAGTGATGTCAATTTTGAACCAGTAGTGATGATATTTTCTGTAGTATTGCAAGGATAACGTGTTTATAATTTCCCATAAATTGCAAGCTTATTGCATACCGCGCTAAAAGCTCACACCAAATTCCAACAACTATCAGGTTGAACCTACAATTTTAAAATAAAAAACATATGATGCTATGCATGAAACTATTATCTCTACTATATAAAGCTTGAGTTAACAATTTTTTTTATTCGTATCAACAAAAGTGTACCTTGTCCATGAGTATGACCACTCTATAGCGTTTATTGTGTGGGTAGGTACCAATGAGCTCAAGTTCACCCTAGTGCACAACAACTATGCTATATCTGTATGATTTATTAATTATCGGTTTATTAAATGAACACTCCTACTTCCCTCACTAAAATGGACAAAAGGAAATGTTTTCACACTTAAATTTTACCTACAAAGGTTTTGTTAGGATGTTGGTACACTTCATGGATTGTCATGAGATGCTTTGGATAGACTAGAAATTGGGTTACCATTGTATAAAGCTCAACTCTACTACGATGGTCGAAGTAACACTCATAGGGATGGGTGATACTTCAAAATTCCACCTCCTCACAATTAGGTGTGAATTTCACTTCATGGAAGGTATAAGTACACACTTTTGTGAGTAACCCGTTAAATCTATCGATGTTTTCATTCCACATAATCGCTTCCATTCTGGACCCGTTAAAATGAATAGCAAACAATGCTAGTTTTTATAAATTAAATCCTTAATACATGGCCATTTCTACATAGGCTTGCATCCTATGGTAGATATGGCTCTGATACCATTTCTATCACATCCAGTTTTAAAACCAAACTGAAGGTAAACTACATGTATGTCAGGATCAAGTTTCAAATACATAGTGACATCATAAGTGAATAGCAAACACAATATCCATTATTACAATATTACTTTATTACAACAATGACCCAAGGGTCTAAAAGAAAACTACAAAGCAGCGGAAATAAACTCAGCATAGCACTCAACTCCATAGGCAATCGACCGAAAAGTCGCCTGCCTAAAACTCAGCTCCATCTTCTGGGAAATCCTCATAGCCTTCGCCTTCTAAATAACAGCAAGGTTATGAGAGAGAGCAAGCGTGAGTATGTGGAATACTCACCAAGTGTGGAAAAAATATGACATGAGGGCTAAAGACAAGATAGGCTTAACTCAGGGGTTTATTTGCATAAATACCATTTTAGTAGTAAATCAATTATAAAAGACAATCTATTTACTAGGTGAAATGTTCTTAAAACCTGAGCTAAGGTTCCAACCACCTTGCTTCATGTTGGGGGTCGTTGTTAATGACCCCCGACGGCCCCGTGGCTCAGCTAGCCCATACCCATGGACCCACGCCTCCCGAAGGCCGCTTTTAGACTTCCGAGCTTCGGAGTAAACCATCTCCCAAAGCCACATCTCTCGAAGCCTCCATCTCTCGGACCCATGCCTCCCAAAGCCTCCATCTCTTGGACCCATACCTCCCAAAGCCTCAATCTCCTGGAGCCATGCCTCCTGAAGCCTCCATCTCTCGGAGCCATGCCTCCCCCAGAGCCCCTGTCTCCAGGACTCAGGCAGGCTTCCCAAAGGCTACAGGGTGAGTCATCAAGCCTCAAGAAAGATCTATCAGAAGAGGAACGCTAGTCATCCTTTGCTTGCAAGGAAGTGACCGGTGTTAAATACCTAGGCTAGTGGACGCCGTCCTGACAACCCCGTGCAATGGAGGTTACCCTGACACCCCTGACAGTGCGGCGCCAAGCAGCAATTGGCGACCGGCTCAACCGTCAAGGTGCAGGTACCACAATAGTTACCATGATAGATATTTATCTTCTATACAGGGTAAAAAGTAGTTATCCAGGATAAGGCCATGTAACTCAGCTGGGTCCTAGATATTTTGCACATAACGATAACTTGTACGCTAAGCTACATACAACCCTATAAATAGGAGGCCATGGTCGTCTGGGAGAAGGGGGCAACACACAAGATACAGAGGTGCACAAACACAAAGCCACGCTGTGATACTCCCCTGTAACACCCAAAACTTCAAAATTTGCAATAATTTAAAATTTTGCTAAAAATTAAATAGGTGGATTTCATTTTAGCTCTATAGAAAATTAATTTCTAAATTTAATTTGGAATAGGTTGAAGGTTTGTCGCATTCATGCCGTCGTAGTTGCAATAAGGTTTTATTGTGTGGGAAATTTTGCTAAAATTCGCTAGAGTTCGCTCGTTTAAAATCCCTTTTGAAAATAGTTTGAAATCTAAAGCAAAGAAAAAGATTTCTAAATAGAAAATCCTTCTTGGGCCGTCTTCCCCGCGTCGGCCCAACACGCCTCCTTCCCCTCCCTCTTCCCTCCTGCAGTGGGCCGCGCCCCTCTCTTCCCCGCGCCGGCCCGCAGGCCGAGCCGGCCTGCCGCGCCCACCGAGCCACCTCACCTCCGCCCGCCTCGCCACCAAGTGGGCCCGGTTCCAAGCCGAGCCGCCCGCCCGCCCGAGCTGCCGAGCCGTCGGCTCGCCTTCTTCTTCATCCCGCCACCGGACGCCGACGCCCCAATCACCGCGGCCGTTTCAAATCGAAGCCTCCCCGTGCCTTAACTCTCCAATCAAACCACACCACTGTGATCGCCGCCCCCTATTCCCTCCATTTGAGCTGTTTCCCCCTTGAATTCCCACTCTTTTGCATGGAAACCGAAGCTTTTATTTCATTTGGGCCGCCGGCCGAATCTCCTCAAATCTGGCCGTTCCACTCCTCCTCTCGGGTATATAAGGGCTCCATCGGCATCCTTGTTCGGTTCCGCACCCGAATACCCTGTTTCCCCTCTCTCTTGTGCACGGATTCGAGCCGCCGCCGTCACCACCATTGCCGCCGGTAAGGAACTCGGCCGCCGCTCTTTTTCTCCTCAACCAAACCTCGATTAAGCTCGTTCTTCGCTCTATTGGTGCCGCCGGACCTCTAGGAGCTCACTCCGGCGCTTCTTGGAGCTTCTTCCGCCGTCGGACGCCGTCCCCGCCAAGACCGAACTCCTCCGCCCGCCGTTCTCCGTCGCCGGCCACCTCCGGACCTCTTCCGCCGCCGACAAGCCCGCTGTGAGTCTCCCCGCGAGCTCCTCGTTACTTTGTGACAAGTCCCGATTTGATCCGTGGCCGGATGCGCCTTTTGCGCATCGCCGGCGAGCCCGCCGCCGTCCCCGTCATCGCCGGCCACCGCTCCCGCCGTTGAAAACTGCCGGCATCACCTCTTTTGATTTCCGACCGCCGGATCCCAGTTCATCGGCCCGGATTAGACCGGCCAATGTTATACCCCTTCGGTCCACCATGGACCGGTGGACCGATGCTCTTTCAATGGTCCACAAGCCCCGTAGACCAAATCCATGTCTTTTTCAATTGAGAAATAATTCAGTATTTGTTTTATTGCGTCATAATCCAATTTTCAGTATAAAAATAATTCGGTTTATTCTCTGGAAAACATGTAAAATTTGCAGAAAAGCCCCTACATCTTCAAAAGCTTATAACTTTTTGCTCGTAGCTCCGATTTAGGCGATTTTCGCGTCAAAATGTTCGTAGCGTCATGTAGAATCTTTTTGTAGAGTTTTTGAATAGTTTTAGTACTGTTTGGTGTACTGTTCTTAGAGTTTTGTTTTGTGTGTGCTTTTCCGGTCCGTCGTTTAGGAGCTGAGCAGTTCGGCAACCTCCAAGACCAAGTTTTCGAGGATTTTGAGCAGCAACCCGGTGAAGGCAAGTGCCCTTGAGCATTTCTATCCAGTTTTAGGATTTGCAGGTGTAGTTTTTATCCTTCAATATGCATGCTATCCAAAATGATATCCTATGCTAGGGTTTACTAGTTTTGACTTGATATTTTCCTTGTCGCCATTGATGTATCATGTTAAGAAGATGGGTAGATCATGCTAGCGCTGTCCGGGTGGGGAAAAATGGTTAATATTGATTAATGAACTATGTAACACTGTCCGGGAGGAAAAATGGTAATTCTTTTTGTAGCAACATGGTATAGGTCTTCCCCAACAGAATGGATGGATTGTGGTGGTGCCTATGGCAAGTTTGTGTATGTATCTGTATGGGGTCCTAAGGACCGGTTCTTGGACATGTAACCAAGTTATATCCGTACAACCACGAGCCCTATATGGGTACGGCCTGGCTAAATAATTAGCGACCACCGATTCTGTGGGCATCATTGGACGAGTATGTGGCACAAGGGGGGGCTTCTGCAGCGACTCGGTCGACTGTTAGCGGTGAAACCTTAGTGGGTGCCTACAAATCGACGGGAGTTTTGTAAAGGCCTTGTAGTGAGACCCCGGCTCCTTACCCCGGAAGTATGGAGTAACAAGGGAATCACGACTCGTGGATATGTGCAAACTCTGCAGAGTATCAAACTGGTTGATCAGCCGTGCTCACGGTCAAGAGCGAGCTTGGACTTCTTCAAGATTAGTTGGATCTGGGTTTTGGTATGGTTGGTCGGGTAGCCAGGTAATGGGATTATCTGGTGAGCTTTGGGTAACCAGATATGGGATATCCGGTGAGTCAAATCCTTTGGTTGTAGCAAGTGTCTTCACACTTAGTAAACAGAATGCCTGTTGTTGGAGGTATAGGTTAAGTCATAGTTTTAGTTGCTTAGTGCTAATAACCCCTATCAAGCCTTTTTCCTGTCTCCATCCTCATACCATACTTTCCCCTGCACTTGCGGAGTACAACCTTTTTGTACTCACCCTTGTTATTCTCCACCCTGCATTCTTCCGCCAATCAGAAGCTGTCTTTGAAGCTGGTGCCTTCGACAACGACGACTTCGATCCCGAGCTGCTGTTCTAGGCTGTGGAGCCCCCGGTCGACGTCTTCGCCTGTGGAAGCTGGAGCTGCTGGCGCTGAAGACCCCCTCTTGTCTCCCGCTGTGTTTTCTTTCAGACCCTCAGGTCATTTTGTATTAAGGTTAAGCGATGTAATATTTTGCACTGTGATGATAACACTAATGATGTAAGCGCATGTATGGAAGTTGTTCCTGGCATACATGTGTTGTGCCTGGTTTTTTCTGCTTTAAAAACCGGGTGTTACATCCCCCAGACCGATCCATTTTTCTGCTATCAATACATTTGTGGTGTTCCTTTCTCTCAAACTCCATCTCCAAGCTTGAGTGTCCTCCTTAGAAGAAACTCTCGTTGTACTTGCTGAAGGAAAACAATCTCTTTCTCTAATAGCGCTCCGTTCGTGGGGATTCAAACACATAAGTGCTAAGAGAGGTTGGATGACACTCAAGAAGAAGACCACCAAGGCCGCAACGACTGCGGCCAACCCCCCAGTCACACCCGTGAGACAGTCCAGGCGACTAAGCATAGGCCGCGCCAACGACGGCCCCTCAACCGGGGGAAACAAGGGCCTTACAGCCACCGCCGACCTAGCCATGACCATAGCTGCGGCCGGCACCGAAGGGCTCTCTACCCTAGAGACTCAGCAGCAACAGTAGCACCAAGGCGAGGCCCCCACTGCGCCCCTAGGGGCTGTGGCCGGTGCCACCATCGTAAACACCATTCGACCCGAGCGTCAGTCACACTTGGCGGCACTCCTTACCCATATGGAGGAAATGCAAATGGCCCTGCTGGTCGAGCAGCAAGCTACCCACACGACCATCGCCGCCCCCGTGATGATCGGCGCTGTTCCGACCCAAGCTCTACGGGCCGATGAACTCTTCGACACCAAAACCCTGCACATTCGACCTTCGAAGCATCAGAGCCGGCGTCGCGAGGATCCCCTGCAGGACTATGACTCTCCCTGCAGGCTAACTTGCAGGCTACGCCCTTCCTGGAGGGCTTTAGGACCTCAAAGCTACCTAAGTTCAAGGGCAATTCGGACCCTGATGAGTTTGTCCGTTCCTACACCCTCGCCATAAAGGCCAGTGGGGGCGGACCGGCCACCATGGCTAAATGCTTCCCTGTCGTCTTGGAAGGGGTGGCCATACGCTGGTTCTAGGCACTGGATCCTAGTGCCACTCACGCATATTCCCAACTCCGAGACCTCTTCCGCAGCAACTTCCAGGGCACCTTTGTCGAGCCAATAACCTCCGGAAGCCTATTCACTATCAGGCAGGAGCTGGACGAAACTCTCCGGGATTACTTCCGGAGGTTCTCCCAAATCAAAGCTCATATTAGAGGCATATCGGACTCTTCAGTCATCGATGTCGCAACCCAGGGCTTGTCCGAAGGCCCTCTATATGATTGGCTAAACCGGCATCCAATATGCATTTTGGAAGTCCTCATGAGCAAGTTTGAGGAATATGCGCGGGCAGAAGAGGAAAAACTCCGCCAAAGGCGCTCGCGAGCTACCAAAACTTCTCGCGTCAATCCTAAGAAGTCACACCCGCAAGCAGGATTGTCACACGCCCCCTCTCCCCTAGCGAAGAGGGGCTTCGAGGAGGCCCGTACCTCCGGGTCCCAAAGAGGGCGACAGCGACAACGCTGAAACATCAACAACATCATCCCAGGCCACAGGGCTCCAAACCAAAACAACTCTAGGGGACGTGGCCTGGGACGCCCCGGAGGCCTCCTGGAGCGAAGCCGCACTCTGAACCGGTGTTCCGAGGAGGAATCCTGGTGCACTCTACACGGTGCGGGACGAGGACAAAACACCGACAATTATCAGACCCTCACCACCTTCCAAGAAGAGTACCTCGGGAGGTAGGCAGCCTTTGCTTCGACTGAGGGGGGCAGCAAGGAGCGGTCTAAAGATCGCAAGCCATCTGCCAGCCGACGGGTTGATCATCTGGCCTTGCAAAACCCTCCGCAACTGGCCCTACCTTCTCCACCCTGATCATCCACATAGCGGTACAACGATAAAGGGGCTTGGGGCAAAAAGATCATCCTCGCTATAACCGGTGGAGGGAGCTCTAGCTGCACTTCAAAATGACAGCAGCAAGACTACGCACATGGGGTAGACCACATCGGAGCAACCAGCATCTATCGGTAGGCAAATGAATGGGCTGACGCCACCGTGACATTCACCATCAACGATTTGGAGGGGGTGAAATTTCCCCACTTCGGTGCCTTGGTCATCTCAGCCAACATCGCTGAAGTCGAGGTCCAAAGAATACTGATCGATGGAGGCAGCTCGGCAGATTTCCTATTCATACATGCCTTCGACCAGCTCTAAATCCTGCAAAACCAGCTCTCACCAGGCCAAAGACCCCTTCAAGGATTCAATGGGCCCCCTCAATGCCCTAGGCCAGATAGAACTCCTGATCATCTTTGGTGAGGTCTCTGCAGCACGAACTGAAGTAATCACCTTCGACGTTGTGGATGTACCTTACACCTACAACACCATTCTGGGACAAGGAACTCTGAACATATTGAGAACTGTACCCCATCACAATTACCTCTGCCCTAAGATGGCCAGACCCCAGGGGCTAATAACCATCCATGGCGACCAAGACCTAGCTAGGCGCATCGAGTACAGGCACCCTGCTCCGCTCCCCGACTCCCCATCCACGCCGTGACCCAGGAGGGCTCCAAGGACCCCCCGTCGGCGCATCCTGGGCATCACTGCCCTCCAAGACCACAACCAGAAGGGGACATAAAGTGTGTCCCTATACATCCAGACCAACCCGACCGGACCTTCCAAATAGGGGTGGGCCTCACCTCAAGGCAGAAAGCCTAGCTTATGGCCGTCCTGCAGGGTAACCTCGACACCTTCGCATGGTCCCCGTAGGATCTCCTGGGAGTCGACCGCTGTATTATCGAACACTCTCTCCAGGTCAATCCGAAGGCTAGGCCCGTATGCCAGGGGCTTCGCAACCTCTCCCCAGAGCGGGCAGAAGCCGCAAAAGAGGAGGTCCAGAAGCTACTAAAGGCCGGTGTTATCCGAGAGGTCATCCACTCCGATTGTCTCTCCAACACCGTCCTGGTCAAGAAACACAGCGGAAACTACCGTATGTGCATTGATTTCACATCGCTAAACAAAGTATGCCCTCAGGATCCGTACCCCTTTCCTCGTATCGACCAGCTAGTGGATTCCACCGCCTGCTGCGAGTTGCTAAGCTTCCTGGGCGCCTACTCCGGGTACCACCAGGTGTGGATGGCGATGGAGGATGAGAGCAAGACCAGCTTCATTAACCCCTTCGGGGTATACTACTACGTCCGGATGCCCTTCGGACTTCAAAATGTTGGGGCCACCTTATCTCGCCTAGTGCACAAAGTACTATAGCAGCAAATGGGCCGCAATGTCGAGCCTACATGGATGATATCGTGGTAAAAAGCCAGCTCTAAACCAACCACGTTGCCGACCTGCAAGAAACATTTAATAGCCTCCGGGATGCAGGCGTGCGGCTGAACTCGTAGAAGTGCGTATTCGGCGCTAAGGCTGGAAAGATGCTGGGATATCTCGTCTCTCGAAGAGGCATCGAGGCCAACCCGGGCAAGATTCGTGCCATCACAGAAATATCACCTCACCAATCCAAAGGAAGTACAATTCTTGGCCGGCCGCCTCGTAGCCCTCAACTGCTTCCTTACCAAATCTGCCGAGCACAACCTCCCCTTCTTCAAAATGCTGAGGGGCTCCAAACCATTCAACTAGACTCCGGGGTGCCAAACGGCATTCGAGGCCCTCAAGGCCTACCTTTCCCACCTCGAAACACTCACAATGCCCCTCCCCAGCGAAGGGCTTCTCCTATACTTGTTCGTCTCTACCTCTGTTGTCAGTGCCGCCCTGGTAAGGGAGGAGAAAAGTGGCAGTCGCTCTACTCAAAGGGTTGTATACTATGTCTCGAAAAGATAGCATACGCCCTGCTGATGGCCTCACACAAGCTCTGGCACTACTTCCGTGCCTACAGCATCACTGTCCCAACCTCTTACCCACATGGCGACATGTTTCGTAACCGAGAGACGATAGGACACATCGGCAAATGGGCAGTAGAAAAGCCCCCTTCATGGTAAGGTTTGTGGACCGCACCACCATCAAATCCCAAATCTTGGCAGACTTCATCGCCGGATGGACTGGTGCCCGTCGAATCCGCCGCTACCCCTCCCCAAGACATCTAGACTATCTACACCGATGGAGCATACGGCTCCATGGATGCTGGAGCCGGTGCGGTCCTTATCTCCCCCACAGGCCAGCAAATCCAATTCACTGCTTGCCTATATTTCAAGATGACCAACAACATCGTCGAATATGAAGTTGTCCTCTTGGGCCTCCGGAAGGCCCGAGCCTTGGGGGCAGCTAGAGTCATCATCCGGACCAACTCTCAGATCGTTTACAGCCACATCGACAAGAGCTTCCAAGTTCGACATCTGGACATGACAAGATACCTTAAAGCCATCCACGAGGCCGAAGCACACTTCTGCAGCATATCAATACGGAGCATACCGTGAATGGACAAAGGCTAGGCGGACACCCTGGCAAAAGCTGCTGCCACAGGCAAAGACCCACTGATGGGCACCTTCCTTGAAACTCTTGATGCGCGTTTGTCCGATCTTCCAAAAGGTAACATAATAAGTCGATTGGTGGAGCTTCGGTGTTGATGATCCAAAGGCTCCGATCAGAACAGATCAAGAACCCTCCCAACCACTACACCACTACTCCGTGATTATCAATCGTGCCAAGACGTGGTTGACCTCGCCAAGAAGGCTTTTCCTGCAAGCGAATCAAGAACACAAGCAAGAACAGGTAGTTGCAATCTGAATATTGCTAATTACCAATGAAGCACTCGAGTTTTGGGTTCAACAAAGTGATAAACGGTCAAACTATATTAAACAGAATAATCTAACCTAAACACAAGCCTAAACTACGATGGCTACTGTGTATATATATGGGGGTGTGACGAGGTTGACTTAGAGTTGTGCAACCATGGAGAGAGGCGTGCACAACCTAGACTCCGACTCCGACACGATTACAAAATCCGGTAGGGTTCAAAACACTGACGCAGCACATTATTCCTTTGACTCTGACTAAACTATAAGGAATATCTGGTCTAGCTCATACCCATTGGAAAGGGCTTGTCGTAAGCTTTCCAGAATTTCCAAGATTGCCTAAAATGGACTTCGTATGAGAGAGTTATGCCCGTTTTACTGACGTGTTGCCCTGGAACTCGACTTCGACCACGACCACGATCACGACTAGAGCTTAGACTTGAGTCTAAGTAGACTTGGTCTTCAAGGAGTGACGTTCGAGTAAGGTTGTGGTGCTTCTCCCACGTTCTTATGTAATAAAAAATCACAAGAATTTAGTGGTAATCCATCCAAGGAAACACGAACAGCAAAGAACGAGTTCACCTGGTAGTCTAATTGTCATGCATGTGCTCTTGCAATTGGACCTTGTATGATTTGAGAATTATTGGTGGTATTGATCATATCCAAAGGAGCCATGGGCTCATCATCCTCCTCCTCTTGAATTGGAGTCGTCCTCGACTCAAGCTCGTCTTCTTCTCCCAAATATGGCTTCAAATTTGAAATGTTAAACGTGGGACAAACCCCAAAATCTGCAGGTGGGTCCAATTTGTATGCATTGTCATTGATTTTCTCAATTATCTTAAATGGTCCATCAGCTCTAGACATCAACTTTGATTTTCTTAGTTCTGGAAACCTATCCTTCCTCAAATGCAACCAAACTAAATCACCCAGTTCAAATTTTATTTCCTTCCTACCTTTACTTCCAGCAATCTTATACATTTCAGTCATGCTCTCTATATTCTTTTTAGTTGTGTCATGCAACTTAAGAATAAACTTAGTACGTTTCTTAGTATCTAAATTAAGTCTTTCATAAGTAGGCAAAGGTAGTAAATCAATAGGAGCATGGGGATTAAATTCATACACTACCTGGAACAGACTTACTTTTGTGGTGGAGTGTACTGAACTATTGTAAGCAAATTCAATATGTGGTAAACACTCTTCCCACATCCTCAAATTCTTCTTTAGAACAGCCTGCAACATGGTCGCTAATGTGCGGTTAACGACCTCTGTTTGACCATCAGTTTGGGGATGACACGTAGTAGAAAACAGCAACTTTGTCCCCAATTTGTTCCAAAGTGATCTCCAAAAGTGACTCAAAAACTTTGTGTCACGATCCGAGACGATAGTATTAGGCATTCCATGTAGTCGAATGATTTCCCTGAAAAACAAATCAGCTATGTTTGTAGCATCATTGCTCTTGTGACAACGTATAAAATGTGCCATTTTAGAGAATCAATCCACAATTACAAATATGCTATCACTCCCCCTTATTGTCATAGGCAATCCTAAAACAAAATCCATGAAAATATCCTCCCAAGATACACTAGGAATAGGAAGAGGCATGTAAAGGCTATGTGAATTTAAACGAGACTTAGCTTTATTGCAAGTGGTGCAACGTGACACATAACGCTCGACGTCACGTCTCATCTTTGGCCAAAAGAAATGAGCGGCCAGCACATCTTCAGTCTTCTTTGCTCCAAAATTTGCCAACAATCCTCCTTCATGTGCCTCCTGCAACAACAAAAGACGAACAGAGCTAGCTGGAATGCATAGCTTGTTAGCACGATAGAGCAATTCGTCATTCAGCACATATTTATTCCATGCTTTTCCTTCTGTACAATGTTCAAGCACGTCTTTAAAGTCTAAATCAGCAGCATATAATTCCTTAATAGTCTCTAAGCCAAAAATCTTATGATCAAGTTAAGATAACATATTATAACGCCTAGAAAGCGCATCAGCAATCACATTGTCTTTTCCTTTCTTATGTTAAATAACATATGAAAATGACTCAACAAATTCTATCCATTTAGCATGTCATTTATTCAGTTTAGCTTGACTCCTAATATGTTTCAGCGATTCATGATCAAAATGTATAACAAATTCTTTGGGCCATAGATAATGTTGCCAAGTTTCAAGAACATGAACTAAAGTATATAATTCTTTATCATAAGTGGAATAATTCAGACTTGGCCCAATTAATTTCTCGCTAAAATAAGCAACAGGTTTACCTTCTTCAATTAGTACACCTTCAATTCCAATACCACTAGCATCGCATTTTAGTTCAAAGGTCTTACCAAAATCAGGGAGTTGGAGCAATGAAGCATGGGTAAGTTTTTGTTTCAACAACTTGAATGTTTTTTCTTGTGCAGGTCCCCATTTGAAAATTACTCCTTTCTTTATCAACTTGATTAATGGAGCAGCAATGGTGCTAAAATCCCGCACAAATCATCGATAGAAACCCGCAAGACCATGAAAGCTTCTTACTTGAGTAACAGTCTCAGGGGTTGGCCAGCTCTTTATGGCTTCAATTTTTGCTTCATCCACCTCTATTCCCTGTGGAGTAACAACATAGCCAAGAAAAGAAACTCGATCTGTGCAAAAGGTGCACTTTTCGAGGTTACAGAACAAACGTGCATCTCTCAAAGCATTAAAAACAGCACGTAAATGATCAAAGTGTTGTTCTTGTGACTTGCTGTAAATCAAGATATCATCAAAATAAACCACCTCAAATCTTCTAATGAAAGCACGTAAAACTTCATTCATCAATTGCATGAAAGTACTAGGTGCATTAGTTGACCCAAAAGGCATTACTAACCATTCATACAAACCAAACTTAGTTCTAAATGTAGTCTTCCATTCATCTCCAAGTTTCATTCTAATCTGGTGGTATCCGCTTCGCAAGTCAATTTTAGTGAAAATTATAGAACCACTCAATTCATCAAGCATGTCATCTAACCTAGGGATAGGGTGACGATATCTGATAGTAATACACCCTAACTGTTTGCATTATCTTCACCTTACCGCTATTGTTGAACCACTGAATGTGGTATGGATGAGGATGTGTTCTTATCGGCAAGGAAAGTTTCCTGATCAAATCTGAACTTACCAAATTATTGCGGCTTCCTCCATCAATAATGACTCGAACACGAAAGTCCTTGACTATTAGGAACATCTGAAATAGATTATGGCGTTGTAACTGTTCTGCTTGCTCCATTTGAGTACTTAACACTCGCTGCACAATGAATGTCCTATAATTCTTCGTAGCAGCTGCACTCAATTCTTCCTCATGGTCGATATCCGTCTCGAGTTCATCCTCTTTACCTGCAAGGTTAGCTGCAAGAGCATATTCATCCTCAACATCACTAGCACTTACATATCCATCGTCCTCTGTTGCAATGTATGCTCGCTAACTTGAGCAATCCTTCATGACTTGGCCTATTCCCTTGCATCGATGGCATACAACCCCAGTCGATTGGCCTATAGAGGCAACCGAAGAAGAGCTCTTGGCTGAACCCTGTACACTTACGGATTTTCTTACCTCAGGAGCGTGTGACAGTGTTAAGGGTACTGCTGAACGCGCCCTACTCGAGAAGGGGGTAGCAAACCGTGAAACTGAACGTGGGGCTATTTTGTCTTGACTCGGCGTTGATTTTGAAGAAGTCAAGCTTCCAAAATTGTTACTTGGCCTCTATTGTCGTCCCTATAATTCTTTTTTTGCCAAACACGCAAGTTGAAACAATTTAGGAACACTATCATATTCTTTGTGATCAACTATGTCCTGAATTTCACGCCTAAACCCTCCATAAAAGCGTGCCATTGCAGCCTCTTCATCCTCAATAATATCACAACGCAACATACTAATTTATAGCTCCTGATAATATTCTTCTACAGATCTATCACCTTGGTTTAAGCACTGCAATTTCTTATGCAAATCACGTTTAAAAGAGGGTGGAACAAATTTGTTACGCATAGCAACCTTTAAAGCATTCCATGTCATAGGCGCTAATCCATCGGGCAAACTCTAATCCACCAGATGATTACAAAATCTGTAATTCACTAGTGGCTTGCCTAACTCTATGCACTTCAGAACCAAATGAGCATTAAACTTTTGTTCGACCGTCATCTCCCAATCTAAATACTTTTTAGCATCATAAGCACCCGCAAAAGATGGTATAGTAAACTTAACCTTAGCAAATGGATCATCATTAACACGTGGGTTATGTTGCTGAAAATCGTTACCTCTCATACCTTGACAGTTGAAGTTCAATTGATTCTGTTGTCATGCATCAAAGGTGTCACGTTCTTGCCTCAAAATTTCTTCATCTGTGACGGACTCCTCTTGTTCATGAGCTGCAACATGAGGATCCAATCGACCATTGTTCGGTGGTAGATTAACTAATCGATCAAAGCGTGTATTGAGTATCGCAATGCTTTCATTGAGTCATTGCAATGCGGTGTTGGTTCCCACAAGCTTCTTGTCAAGGTCGTTACTAATAGTTTGCCGATGATCATTCAACAACATTGTGAGTTCTTCTCTCAAAACACACTCTTTCACATCCGATGTTTCTCTTGCCATGGTTAGTAGCAAATAAGAGACAACAAAAACTTATTATCCCTATCAACTACTATGGTGGAATTTGAAGTGGAATCATTCACTCTCAAGCGTCTTACCAAGCTCTTGCAAGTGTTCTTACCAATCACAACAGGTGGCACAACCGATGGCTCGTTCATGATACCTTATCGGGTGCGAGTGAGGTAGTTGCAAGGGAAGATACCATTTTGATTGAGAGAAGGTGCAGCTTGGACGGGTAATATTTAGTAGCAAGGAATAGCAATTAATGAAATCATATTAGCAAAGCTGAATAAAAGTCCACAGTACTCATCACAATTGCTGGCCCGAACACGTTCCTAGAACTAACTCAAGCAAGCCGAAAACTATAATAGAAACCAGCACAATGGAACAAAATTCGCAATGCAAACTGATTCCTTATTCTTTTTTTTGAATTCTCTCTCTCTTTTTTCACTCTTTGCTTCTTCTCTTTCTTTTTTTGCTTCTTGCTTTCGTTTCTTTTCTTTCTTTCTCTCTTCTTTTTTTGCGAAAGTGACACAAACTCAAAACTCTTCCACTGCCTTTTCTAAGACCAGTGAGGTATGTGCATCACAAACTTTTTTTAGAGAGCAGGGGTATACAGGTAATAAAAAGATGGTCAGACCAGTGAGGTATATGCGTCACAAACTCTCTCTCTCTCTCTCTCTCTCTCTCTCTCTCTCTCTGAACTCTGGCTACCTTTGTTT
This sequence comes from Phragmites australis, assembly GCF_958298935.1. Lineage (NCBI taxonomy): Eukaryota > Viridiplantae > Streptophyta > Magnoliopsida > Poales > Poaceae > Phragmites > Phragmites australis. The sequence goes on along the minus strand of NC_084936.1, from coordinate 10,223,008 downwards.
CGGCTATGGTGGTCGGATCCGAGAAGGAGGATGACTGACTAAAGTGGTCGGATCCGAGAAGGTGGGTGGAATGACTGGTCGGACAATGAGTAGATGGTCAGAGTGACTGGTCGGACCCCGAGTGGTTGGTCGGAGTGACTGGTCGGACCCCTGTTGAGTGGTCGGAGTGACTGGTCGGACCCCAAGGGGTGATCGGAGTGACTGGTCGCGACCCTGAGTGAGTGGTCGGAGTGAGTGGTCGGGACCCGAGGGGTGGTCAGAGTGACTGGTCGGACCTGAGTGGGACACAAACTTGGCTATAGCAGACAAGACAAGCCGAGTAACTCGATGACTAAATTAGCAAAGACTCGATGCTAGAAACTAGAACACGATGACTCAACCAGCAACAAGACATCGACGATGGACTCAAACTCAACAACGCGAAAACTGAAAACAAAATTACGAAAGGCACAAAGTGGTTTGGACAGCAGAAAATTAAGATCTAAATCCATTTTTTGTGGGGTAATTTTCTGGACTCTAGGTAAAGGAACTCGATGAAAAAGAGGGATAATTGAGCTTACGTAATGGGAAACCAAGGCTCTGATACCACTTGATGCGTGTTTGCCCGATCTTCTGAAAGGTAATATGATAAGTCGATTGGTAGAGCTTCGACGTTGATGATCCAAAGGCTCCGATCAGAACAGATCAAGAACCATCGCAACCACTACACCACTACTTTGTTGTTATCAACCATGCCAAGATACAGTTTACCTCGCCAAGAAGGCTTTTTCTGCAAGTGAATTGAGAAAACAAGCAAGAATAGGTAGATGCAATCTGAATATTGCTAATTACCAAGGAAGCACTCGAGTTTGGGGTTCAACAAACCAATAAACGGCGAAACTGTATTAAATAGAATAATCTAAACTAAACCCAAGCCTTAATTACGATGGCTATTGTGTATATATAGGGGGGCGTGAGGAGGTCGACCTAGGGTTGTGCAACCATGGAGAGAGGTGTGCACAACCTGGACTCTGACTCCGACACGATTACAAAACCCGATAGGGTTCAAAACGGTGACGCAACACCTTATTCCTTTGACTCTAACTAAACTATAAGAATATCTAGTTGAGCTCATATCCATTGGAAAGGGCTCGTCGTAAGATTTCCAAAATATCCAAGATTATCTAAAACGGACTTCGTATGAGAGAGTTATGCCCGTTTTACTGATGTGTTGTCCTGGAACTTGACTTCGACCACGACCACGACTTCGACCACGACCACGACTAGAGCTCAGCCTTGAGTCTGAGTAGACTTGGCCATCAAGGAGTGACGTCCAAGTAAGGTTGTGGTGCTTCTCCCATGTTCCTATGCAATAAAACATCACAAGAATTTAGTGGTAATCCATCCAAGGAAACACGAACAGCAAGGAACAAGTTCACCTGGTGGTCTAATTGTCATGCACATGCTCTTGTAATTGAACCTTGTATGATTTGAGGATTATTGGTGGTGATGAGCAATGTTGACCTGATCTTCCGATAGGTAGCGATAAATCGGTGGGTGGAGAACTCGACGTTGATGATTCAAAGGCTTCGACCCGAACAGATCATCTCCCTTGCAATCACTACACCACAGTTCCGATGGTTATCAACCGTGTCGCGCGGTTGACCTCGCCAAGAAGGCTCAATCCCTGCAAGCGTACCGAGAACACAAGCAAGAATGTAGAAGATGCAATCTGAAATATTGCAAATTGAATTCAAGCACTCGAAGTCGGGGTTCCACAAACACTTGCGGCGGCCTAGTCGGTCCGGAACAAGAGCAAAAATCTCACAACTGTGTGTAGATCAATATCTAAGCAAAACCCAACCCTAATTAGGCGCGGCAGCTACTGTATATAAAAGACTAGGGTCGGCCAAGGACCCCTGGACGCATCCCTAATGGACTCCAACACGATACATGGCCCAACGGCCCAAAAGATGGTAGCTCAGCACCCTGATAGATTCTGGATGTCCACTTGTTTTGATGATTCCCGTTGACTCAGAAAGAATTTGGATATAGGACCAGTCCCGTTGGAAAGATTATCTCATTAGCTTTCCAACCATGTGTAGAACGTCAAAAACGGAGTCTGTATGCGTCCTGGGCGACGATTTTAGTGCAGGCTGGTCCTGTACTCCGAAACGGACTCGAACTTGATTGGATCTCCACCTTGGCTTGGGCGCCCTTGCTGTTCTTCTCCCGTGTTCCTAAGTAACAATACATCACAATTATTCAGTAGCATCCCATCCTCATCAAAATATAAAGGAACACTAAGGAACGAGCTCACCTCATGATTTAGTTGACGTGCACGAGCTCGTGTCAATGGACCTATTGTTGGAGGAATACTCGGTGTGTGTGTATCCGAAAGAGTGATGTCCTCATCATCCTCCCCCTCTTGAATTGGAGTCATCCTCGACGCAATGTCATTTTCTTCTCCCAAGTAAGGCTTTAAATCTGAAATGTTAAATGTGGATCTAACCCCATAATCTGCAGGCAACTCAAGCTTATATGCATTATCATTGATCTTTTCCACAATTTTAAAAGGACCATCAGCTCGAGGCAGCAATTTATACTTTCTCAAATCAGGTAACCTATCTTTGTGCAAATGTAACCACACAAGATCACCAATTTCAAAAGTAATATGTTTCCGACCTTGACTACCATAAGTTCTATACTTCTCATTCATCTTTTCAATATTTTGCTTAGTCAACTCATGCATTTTCAGAATCAAATCAGCACATGTCTTAGCATCAAAATTCAATTTCTTGGATGTTGGTAAAGGAAGTAAATCAATATGGGCACGGGGGTTAAAACCATACACTACCTGAAACGGACTTACCTTGGTAGTGGAGTGAACTGATCTGTTGTAAGTGAATTCAATATGGGGTAGGCACTCTTCCCACATCCTCAAATTTTTCTTCAAAACAGCCCGCAACATAGTGGATAATGTGCGGTTGACAACCTCCGTTTGTCCGTCAGTTTGAGGGTGACATGTCGTCGAAAACAGCAGCTTTGTCCCAAGTTTATTCTAAAGTGTCCTCCAAAAGTGGCTCAAAAATTTTGCATCACGATCCGAAACAATGGTGTTAGGCACTCCATGCAAGCGAATGATTTCCCTGAAAAACAAATCAGCTATGTTTGTAACATCATCGCTCTTGTGACAAGGTATAAAATATGCCATTTTTGAAAAACGATCCACAACGACAAATATACTATCCCTCCCCCTCTTGGTTCTAGGCAATCCTAAAATAAAATCCATAGAAATATCCTCTCAAGGCACACTAGGAACAGGAAGAGGCGTATAAAGTCCATGTGGGTTCAAGCGAGACTTAGCTTTATTGCAAGTAGTGCAGCATGCCACATAGCGCTCGACGTCGCGCCTCATCTTAGGTCAAAAGAAGTGAGCAGCCAATACATCCTCGGTCTTCTTCACTCCAAAATGTCCCATCAAACCACCTCCATGCACTTCCTGCAAGAACAATAGGCGAATAGAGCTAGCTGGGATGCATAGCCTGTTAGCACGGTATAGTAATCCATCAATCAGCACATATTTATTCCAAGTTCTTCCTTCGTTACAATGTTCAAAAGAATCTTTAAAGTCCAAATCAGTAGCATACAATCCTTTAATTGTTTCTAAACCAAAAATCTTATGATCGAGTTGGGACAACATGGTATAACGTCTAGATAACGCATCTGCAATGACATTGTCTTAACCTTTCTTGTGTTTAATGATATAAGGAAAAGACTCTATAAATTCAACCCATTTAGCATGACATTTGTTCAGTTTGGCTTGGCTTCTAATATGTTTCAAAGCTTCATGATCAGAATGAATAATAAACTCCTTAGGCCAAAGATAATGTTGCCATGTTTCTAAGACTCGCACTAAAGCATACAACTCATTATCATAAGTCGAATAATTAAGAGATGGCTCATTAAATTTCTCACTAAAATAAGCAACGGGTTTACCTCCTTGTAGTAGCACTCCTCCAATTCCAATGCCGCTAGCATCACATTCTAACTCAAAAGTCTTACCAAAGTCCGGAAGTTGGAGTAGAGGTGCATGCGTAAGCTTATCTTTCATCATATTAAAAGCTTGTTCTTGTGCTGGTCCCCATTGGAACGGAACGCCCTTCTTTGTCAACTCATTGAGTGGGGCAGCAATGGTGCTGAAATCTCTCACAAAATGCCGATAGAACCCTGCAAGGCCATGAAAGCTTCTCACCTGTGTGATAGTCCCAGGGGTCGGCCAGCTCTTGATGGCTTCAATTTTAGCTTCATCCACTTCAATTCCCTGTGGAGTAACAACATAGCCAAGAAAAGCAACTCTATTCATGCAAAAGGTGCACTTGTCAAGGTTAGCAAACAAACATGCCTCTCTCAAAGCAGTAAAAACAGCACGTAGATGATCAATGTGTTCTTCATGTGACTTGCTATAGATCAAAATATCATCAAAGTACACCACCACAAATCTTCCTGTGAAAGCATGTAAAACCTCATTCATCAATCTCATGAAAGTGCTAGGTGCATTAGTTAAACCAAAAGGCATCACTAACCACTCATATAGACCGAACTTAGTTTTGAAAGCAGTTTTCCATTCATCTCCCAATTTCATTCTTATTTGGTGGTAACCACTACGCAAGTCAATCTTCGTGAAAATAATAGAACCACTCAACTCATCAAGCATGTCGTCTAGCCTAGGAATAGGGTGACGATACCTTATTGTGATATTATTAATGGCTCAACAATCAACACACATGCGCCATGTACCATCTTTCTTAGGAACCAAAATAACAGGAACAGCACAAGAACTAAGGCTCTCTCGTACGTACCCACGGTCCAAAAGGTCTTGGACTTGTCGCTGAATTTCCTTAGTCTCCTCCGGATTGGTCCTATATGCAGCGCGGTTTGGCAAAGTCGCTCCCGGGATCAAATCTATTTGGTGCTCTATCCCTCTCAATGGTGGTAGCCTTGGGGGTATCTCAGCTGGAAAGACATCCTTATACTCCTACAAAAGGTTAGTGACAGCAGCAGACAAAGAGCTAGGTATATCATCAATTAAAAATAAAACCTCTTTGCATACGAAAGCATAGCACAAAGTATCATTATCTTGAATTTCAGCAAGGTTAGATTTAGTAGCAAGCATAACACCACCCTTTAACTTAATGCCTTCGGACCTAGGTGTGTTCTTCTCTTTCTTAGGTGGAAAAACAGATTGAGCTACTTGCTGATTTTCAGATTCGAAAATGCGTTCTTTCTTTCTTTTTCAGCTAAAGCTTTATCACATTGCACAATTTCAGCAGGTGTTAAAGGAAGCAAAGAGATTTTCTTTCCCTTGTGCATGAGAGAGTATTTATTACTTCTACCATGGTGTGTAGCATCGGTATCAAATTCCCAAGGACGACCTAACAAAAGTGAACATGCTTGCATAGGCACTACATCAAAATCAGCATAATCATGGTAGGAACCAATAGAAAAATGTACTCTCGCAGATTGTGTTACCTTAACCTTACCGCTGTTATTGAACCACTGAATGTAGTATGGATGAGGATGTGCACGTGTTGGCATGGAAAGATTCTTCACAAGATCGGAGCTCAAGAGGTTGTTGCAACTCCCGCCATCAATTATGGTATGAACACGTGCATCTTTGACAATGAGGAATGTCTGGAATAGATTATGGCGTTGTAGCTGCTCGGCTTGCCCCATTTGAGAACTCAAAACTTGCTTCACAATGAAGGTGCGTGCTGCATAACTCTCCGTGGCAGCGGTACCACTAATCTCCTCCCCCTCACTATCCATGTCATGATCGGCTGCAAGATTAACTTCAAATGCATATTCTTCCTTGACATCACTATGACTAACATATCCACCATCTGCTGTTGCGGAGTATGCTCGCTGGCTTAGGCAATCCTTCATGACGTGGCTAAAACCTTGGCAGCGACGGCACACAATGCCCGTTGTACGACCCGTGGTAGCTGCACCTGAAGAAGAGCGTGGTATTGGATCCTGCGGAACAGTAGATTTACTCACCTCACGTGATGGTTGTGGTGCTCGTGCTGAACGCGCCTGAGTGTTGGAGGAGGGGGCAGCAGATCGTGTAGATGTAGAAGGGAATGTTGTTGCTTGTCCCGGTGGTACTCGTGAAGTAGATGTACTCCCAAAATTGTTCCGCAATTTCTGCACCTGTTGTCGACCTTGCAGTTCTTTTTCTGCCAAGATAGCAAAATGGAACAACCTATTGGTAGTATTGTAATCTTTATAATCAACAAGGTCCTGAATTTCACGTCTCAACCCGGAGTAAAAATGAATCATGGTATCCTCATCATCCTCTTGTATACTACAACGAAGCATAGCAATTTGAAGCTCTTGATAGTAATTATGCACAGATTTAGAACCTTGATTTAAGCGCTGCAATTTCTTTTTCAATTCACGTGTATAATCAGGAGGAATAAATCTATTACGCATGGCACGCTTTAGTCTAGGCCATAATTCAGGTTCTAAGCCACTAGAAACTAGACCATTCCACCAAATAATAGCATAATTCGTGAACTCACAAGTGGCTAGTCTAACTCTATGCATTTCAGGAACCATATGAGAACTATACTTTTGATCAACCGTCATTTCCCAATTCAAATAAGCATCAGCATCATATGCACCATCAAAAGGAGGCATTGAAAACTTAATCTTAGAATAAGGATCATCGCGACCGTTGCGATTAACATTATTACCTCCATTAGCTTGATGACGTTGTTGTTGGCCACGACGTAATTGTTCAGCATGAGGACGTTGCTCAGCACGCGCATCTTGCCCAACAAAAACCTCACCATCTTCTTGGTCACCATCATTAGTATCATCATCATCATCATCATGTGAATGGTCATCATCCTGTGGTGGCTATCGCAATTCAAGGTCGTTGACTTGCGTGACGAGGTTAGCAATGCTTGTTCTAATGTCTGTCAATAGCCTAGTATGATCCTGCAAGGCTTTGTTGAGTTCTTCCTTGGACACACAATCCTTAAAATCCAACGGAGAGCCATCACCTGACATAGTTAGTAGAAAACAAAGGACAACACAATATTATCCCTGTCAACTACTAGGTTGTGGAAGGTGGAATCACACACACTCAAGCGTCTTACCACGCTCTTACAAATGTTCTTACCAACGCAGCAAGGAGGAACAACCGGTGATGAGTCTGGAAGCGTGGGATGATTGCAAGAGTGAACCTGTTCGGATCAAAGGAGGTGGAGCTTGGAAGGCACAATATGGTAGCAAGGATTAGCAATAAGTGTAATCAGAAGAGCAAAGCTAAATAAGTGTCCAAAGTATGAATCACAGTTGCTGGTCTATCACGTGTCCCTAGTCCTAGCACAACAGCTGAAACAAAGCTAAAAAGGATTATCAGAGAAAGATACAACAAATAGCACAATTATCTGGGTGTTCTCTATGTGCTCCTCTTTTTTGTCTTTTAGCACTAGTAGGAATCACGAAAAAAAAATTTCGTATTTTTCTGATATTTTTTTCTGAACTAGGAGCACACAAACAACAACCACAGAAATTTTCAGCTGAAACGGATGCAAGATGTGGCCTACAGAAAATCAAGCACGTTCTCTGAAAAGCGTGCGGAAACTTCGCGGCTCGAATACTCAATCTTCCGAGCCGAATTTGGGAAAAACTTTTCGGCGGAACCCAGCAAAGCTGGGGAGCAACGGATGTAACTTTTTCTGTAGATGTCCGTGAAAAAAAAATTGCCTGATTCCGAGTCCGTATGAGAAAGTTATGGCTGTTTTACTGAACCCCTGTCGAGTTAGGGTTTTTTTTTCAAGCAACTCTTGCAGAAATTGACCTCTTAAAGGTATTGCAAGCAATAGGATCCCGAGATGAACAAGGATGGTAGCGGTGGCAGGGCAATTGATACAAGGCGGCTTGCGACCTATTTAGGGTTGGCGTGGCGGAAAGTAACACAAGGCGGCTCGCGGTGGCAAATCGAGTAATGTGGTGGCTCGACTTGTTGGTAGGGATGGTGGCGATGGGATAGCGGCGTGATCAAAATAGCACGGAGCGTTGACTAAAAACCAAGAACACGACTCTAAAACCAGCAACAAGACTCGACCACGGACACAAACTCAACAACGCACAACTGAAAACAAAAATTGCAAAGGCACAAAGGGTTCTAGGGCAGGGGAAATTGACGGAATTTTTTTGGCTTTTTCTGGACTCTAGGTAATGAAAAACAGACTAATCTAAAGGGGAAGACGAAATTACCTAATGGGCAACCTAAAAATCTGATACCAGTTGATGAGCAATGTTGGCCTGATCTTCCAATAGGTAGCGATAAATCGGTGGGTGGAGAACTCGACGTTGATGATCCAAAGGCTTCGCCCCGAACAGATCGTCTCCCTTGCAATCACTACACCACAGCTCCGATGGTTATCAACCGTGTCGTGCGGTTGACCTCACCAAGAAGGCTCAATCCCTGCAAGCGTACCGAGAACACAAGCAAGAACGTAGAAGATGCAATCTGAAATATTGCGAATTGAATTCAAGCACTCGAAGTCGGGGTTTCACAAACACTTGCGGCGGCCTAGTCGGTCCGGAACAAGAGCGAAAATCTCATAACTGTGTGTAGATCAATATCTAAGCAAAACCCAACCCTAATTAGGGCGGCGGCTACTGTATATAAAAGACTAGGGTCGGCCAAGGACCCCTGGACGCATCCCTAATAGACTCCAACACGATACACGGCCCAACGGCCCAAAAGATGGTGGCGCAGCACCCTGACAGATTCTGGACGTCCACTTGTTTTGACAATTCCTATTGACTCAGAAAGAATTTGGACATGGGACCAGTCCCGTTGGAAAGCTTATCTCCTTAGCTTTCCAACCATGTGTAGAACATCAAAAACGGAGTCCGTATGCGTCCTGGGCGATGATTTTAGTGCAGGCTGGTCCTGGACTCCGAAACGGACTCGAACTTGATTGGACCTCCACCTTGGCTTGGGCGCCCTTGCTGTTCTTCTCCCGTGTTCCTAAGTAACAATACATCACAATTATTCAGTAGCATCCCATCCTCATCAAAATATAAAGGAACACTAAGGAACGAGCTCACCTCATGATTTAGTTGACGTGCACGAGCTTGTGTCAATGGACCTATTGTTGGAGGAATACTCGGTGTGTGTGTGTGTATCCGAAGGAGTGATGTCCTCATCAGGTGGTATTGATCATATCCGAAGGAGCCATGGGCTCATCAACTCAACACCAGCCGGCTGCTAAAACTCTTGACGAGACGGTCGCCACCATCCTCCCCATCGAAACCACCGACTGGAGAGCTCCCCTCTTATCCTTCCTCACTAGAACAGAAGAGCCGGAAGACTCGATTGCACTCCGCCGCATTCAGCATTGCGCCAGGGGCTACCATCTCATAGAAGGCGCCATTTACAAGACAGGTGTATGTGCTCCCTTCCTTCGCAGCATTACCAGACAAGAAGGGGCCAACCTCCTCCAGGAGATACATGAAGGCTTTTGCGGCAGCCATTTGGCGCCTCATGCCCTAGCCAGCGAGGCACTTTGCTAGGGGCTCTATTGTCCTACAATCATGTCCGATGCAAAAGACCTCGTCCGCACCTGCCAAGGATGCTAGTGGATGGGACGCCAAAGCCACTGGCCACCGGCTCCCCTACAACCAATCGCTCCCATCTGGCCTCTGGCTCGTTGGGGCATGGACCTCATCGGACCATTCCCCCGTGCCAAAGGCAACCTTCAGTACGTGATGGTAGTATTGCAGTACTTCTCCAAATGGGTCGAGGTCGTGCCCCTCACGGCGATCACATCAAAGAATGTCCATAAATTCTTCTGGAAGAACATAATTTGCCACTTCGACGTCCCACAACAGCTCACAGTCGACAACGGCACGCAATCCGACTCTGGGCCTTTCAGACAATTCTGCGACGATCTCAGCATTGAATTATGCTTCGCCATAGTTTGACATCCTCAGTCCAATGGGGCCGTCAAATGGGCCAATGGCAACACCCTCTCCGGCTTAAATAGCCGACTCGTCAGCCTAGCTCGACGCCTATGGGTCGAAGAGCTTCCTAAGGTTTTATCATCCCTCCGCACCACTGTCACACGAGCCATTGGGTTCACCCCCTTACGCCTCCTATATGGCTACGAGGCAATGACCCCCACCAAGGTCAAGGGATGCTCACTCAGGGTGCAACTTCCACAAACTATTAGAGAAAGAGAGCTCTCCCTCGATCTCAATGAAGGCACGCGGCTCCATGTCGTCCAGAATCTCGATCACTACATCAAGAAAACCAAGACCTGGTACGATCCTAAGGTTGCGCCATCAAGCTTCGAGCCCGGCGACCTAGTACTTCGACATACCCTAGCTCTGGAAAAATTGTGCAACAAATGGAAAGGCCCATATCTGGTCCTCAGGTCTAACAGGCTCGGCTCCTACTGTCTGGCCGGTACAGAAGGGACCCCCTCGAACACATTTGGAACGCGGAAACCCTCCACAGATACTATGTGTAGACAACCCCAAGCTCAGTCCTCTCCGAAGGTCCAGAACAATAAAAAACCATGGGTTTACACACCCACAAAAAATAGCCACCAAACGTAGAGATATTACCTCCCGAAAAGCCCTTACCCCACAAAACAACCCCACACAAAACATACGAAGACCCTCCGACATCTTGAAGGCACTGCCTCTGTGCTGGAGAGGTAAAAACCTCTATCATCTTGAAGGCACTGCCTCCGTGCCAATGAACAAAATCCCTCTGACATCTTAAAGACAGTGCCTCCGTGCCAGAGAAGTATATCCCTCCACCATCTTCAAGGCCTGGCTGACCTACGTGGCGGAGAGGCAAAGACCGCTCCAGCATCTTGAAGGCTTAGCCTCCGTGCTAGACAGGCATATATCCCTCTGCCATCTTTAAGGTCTAGCTAACCTACATGGCGCAGAGGCAAAGACCGCTCCAGCATCTTGAAGGCATTGCCTCCGTCTCGGACAAGCATAAGACCCTCCGTAATCTTTAAGGCCTGGCTGACCTACGTGATGAAGGGATAACCTCCTCGGTATCTTGAAGGCCTAGCCTCTGTGCCAAAAAGGATTCATAAAAATAAGGATCCTCTGGCACCTTGAAGACTAAAAGACTCCGTGCCAAAATCATCTAAACTCTCTAGTTTCTTGAAGGCCTAGCCTCTATACTACAAGGCGTCACGCATCAAAATGTTAGCAAACGACATGTTCTTCCCTGCTCACACCTAACACTATGCAGTACTCCTTGGATCTCGCACCCTGCGGCCGCTAACAGCCGTAGAATGCGAAGGGGCTGGGATAGGGGGCACAGGAGAAGCGTTGGTACGATAACGAAGCGTTGATATGATAAATTATAATGCTAAAAAACAAAGCTAACAAAACGCAAGTTTATTCATACATGACATACAAAGAGTTTGCATTCAGCTAACCACTGTACATCGAATCTATGCCTAGCAAACTTACTAGCATGTTACGCCTCCATGAAATGCTACAGTTGGACGAGGGCGCTTGACTGCCACGCCTCCTAGAAATACCGCGGGACCTGGAGAATTGACCCCAGTAACTGCGCATAGGGGGTCGATGCGAATAACCTCCACAGAGGGAGCTACTGCCTAAAACAAAGCCCTCTCGGCCTCAGGAACACGAAGGATCCGATGGGAAGGGATACAAGTCCAAGGCCGAGAAATCCAGCTCTTCCCCCTGCTCCTCCGGCGGGGACTCCGCAGCCTGTACCTCCTCCACCTTCACATCGGCCAGAATAGCCTCAAGGATTTAAGAAGGCACCCATCCGTTAGAATCCCAAGGGAGGACAAGGCATTCAAAGAAGCGTGAGCCGGTAACCTCCCGGGTTATTCAGGCTGCACACTAGTCGTCCTTTGCAACAAAATAGACATCCAGAGCAGACGCAAGGTGGTCCTCCGGCTCGACCTTGACCAAGACATCAGCAGCCACCTTCGAATCCACGCACCCCTCAGAATCGTAGAGCATAACGAAGCGACTCCGACATTGGACGGACGGAGTGGCCCGAGACGCTCCGGACGCACTCGATTCCTCCCCGGAGGCACCATCCTAGATACGAGCGAGGCCCCCTCTAGCTTCAAGCCACCATACCTATATACACATATCAGACTCCAGTTAACCTCAAAAGCACGAACATTCCAGAACAACATAGGCGAACCACAAGAAGACAGGCATGGATCTACTAGATAAGAAAAGGACCAAGTACATGAAGCAGAAGGGGGTAGTCAACATACTAAGACTTTGACCCCCTTCGAAAAGAAAAGAAAGCAAAAAATAGACAGCCTGTGACAGAGCTACACCTCCGGGGCATCCACACACGTGACTGCTCCTGAGGAGCAACAACGTGAACCGAAAAGCCATAAAAGGGCTGTAGTGCACTTGCAGGCTCCGGATGAAGGGCCGGACCTCCCGACGAAGAACCCAGGTGAAGACCCCCGGGGTCTCCTGGAGTCACCTGACCTGCCATATAGCGCAGCGTCACGCTCCGGCCATGCCTCGCCCATAAGTTATGGCGAAAGTTCTCCAGAGCCACGCCAATCTCCACCGGAGGTGCTTCTCCCCAAAAACCCTTGATCATGGAGTCTGACACCTGCTACTCCAGTACTTCGAAGGGACCAACCCCGGCTTGGTGCAGCAGGGTCAGCTGGAGTTTCGTAGCCACCTGTGCGCTAGACCTCGCGTAGGTCTCCGCGGCTGTAACCATGACCTTCGTAGTAGACCGAAGCTAGAAGAGCGGCATAACCGACGCCTCCGACTCGGAGGGTAGTGGCGGACACATAGCCCCATGGCCGCTCATGGCATCGGAGGTGATCTGGGCAACGTCCAATGCAAGTGCAGCTAACTGTTGTCACTCCGAGTGTAGTACCCCCTTCGATTCCTGAGCCTCCTTTAGCTCTCGCCGCACCTCACCCACCGCAGCCTAAAGGGTCTCAACATCACCTTCGGTCGACACACAGGCTGTGTTGGTCGCATCAGCGAACTCCCTCGCCTCCCAGAGGTCTTCGGTGGCCTTTCGCGCCTCAGCCTCCGTGCGCTCCCGCTTCAAAACCTCCTCCCCCCGAAGATCCTCCTCACGTTCGCGGAACGACATCTCCTCCTGAAGGGAACCTCCAAAGACTCCACCTGCTTCCAGGCCTCCTCCAAGGCCTGACGAAGGCCTTCAACCTCGTCACGGGATGCGGCAAAGGCCTGGCACCCCCCATCTCCTAGTGCCCTCACCAAAATTACATGCTACGAGGCCAGCAGAAGAAGAAAAAAAGGACAAAATGAGCTACTCAGAACCCGACACCGGACCAGCAAATCGCGAATAAACTACTGACCTGCAGGACTGCCGCTACCAGACGTGTCTCCACTTCCTCCAAAGGATGTTGGGCCAACGATCACTCGACCTCTCCATTCCGGAGAAGGGAGGAGGCCGCGACAAAGGCCCTTGATGCCTCCGAGTGCAGCGCAAAGTCGTCGAGAGTCAATACCCCAAGACTAGGGCCCCCCTCAGCCGTCACAAAGGGAGACCCGATGGAGGGCATAGTGCCCTCAGCATCGGCCGCCAGGACCAAGTCACCAGCCTGCTCAGGGCTCCACAGAAACGAGGCCACATCCCCCGAGGCGGCCTTCAGGGACACCTCCGGAGGAGTCCCCGACCCCTACCGGGGTTCTGAAGCCTCTGGGGGAGGAGTTGAAGACACATCCAGCTCGATGGTCGCTGCAAAATACCAAGAAACACAAATCTAGATCCCGGTGCATGACCAAAATAGGATATAGCTAATGAAGCAATGACGCCTCACCAAGTACCTCAAAACCTCCCATAAAGGGCCCGTAACGTCATCAATGTCCGAACCGGCAAACTCAAAATCATATTCCACGGAGGACACGCCTCCTCTCTGGCTCTGGCCGTGGCCGGCAATATTGGGAGAGGCCAAGCCCTTCCCCCGGTCACCACCACTGAGCTGATCCTCACCTCCGGACAGGTCACCCATGCTCCCGACCCGCCTCTGAAGCTTCCTACGGACCAGCGGCACCTCAGACAACTCGACCATCGAGCCAGTATGCGAACCTTCAGAGACAGAAGGCTGTACGACCCGAAGTGGCCTCGTGCAGATCGCGGGTGCGGCGCATGCTCATTTCCTAGCAGCCTTAGGCTCCGGCGTGGTGGGATCTGCTGGAGCCTCCACTCTGAGATGAAAGCAAATGCGGTTGTACCGCTCCCAGCTCTATGTCAGAGCCATCCATCGCTCCCGCTCCGCGTGAGTAGGTGGGCACAGGATCAGCTCCGCGATCTCTACCGCACGCTCCAGCGTAAGGCAACTCTCTGAAAGAAAAAGTCAACTCACATATATGGATCAAAAACTAGAAAACAAAGGGGACTCACCAGAGCTGACGGGGGGACCAAAGTACACATTTGGTCACTCTTCCACACCTTGCTCGAAGGCGCAGTCCCAGCCCATCCGAAGGGGGCAAATGCGCAACATGGTGAACTCCTCCACGAGGTTACACATGCTCAACTTTTTAGCCACCCTCCGAAGAAGGGCCAGCCGCGAAGCAAACTGGTCGTCCGTGATCCCCGTCTCCGGCTCTAGGACATACGCGATATCCCGGTTTGTAGAGTGAAGGGGGGATGCAAAGCCAACATCGTTGTAAAACCATCGCTGCAACTAGCCGGTATACCACCGACCATTAATAGCCTTCATTGGGAAGGCGTCTCATTACTGCAGCCGTATCTGAAAGTTAACACTGGCGAAGCTGAGGGGCCTCTTCGTCCCATCGCCCTTGATCATCTTCGACTGGCAGCTGGCGCAGTGGAGGGCCATGGAGAAATCCGCCCTCCCTTCACACCCCTCCGCCCGCATGGCCCACTCGAAGGTGGCCAGGCGGGCGATGGCGTTGGCATAGAGCTGTAGAAGCTCCACGTAGTAGTGGCAGAGCACCTCCTCAAGTAGTGGAACTGATGGAAATCCCATGCCCGCTTTGAAGAAGGCCTCGAACACCATGACATCATGGGCTAGAGGCTTCGGTAACTCCTCGTCCAGCGGGGTCCGAGCGACAATGCTAGAGGGAATCTTCCCTTCCCTAACCATCCAGTCAAGCTCCTCGTCATCAATGGCAGACACCCCAGCACGGTGGTCTGCTGGGGATGACTTCTGCTGGCGTGATGAAGCTCCACCCTAGCAACGGCCCCATCAACAATGGAGGAACCGGCGCCACCTGAGGGCCCCCTGCCGCGGCCGCACCGGAGGCTTCGCTCGCCGCCTGAGTTCCAACTCCACCCGGGACACTCGAGCTTGCCACACGGATCACAGGAGGATGGTGAAAGGCGCTGGACGTCAAGAAAAAAAGAAGAATAGCACTCGATGGACGCACGTGCAAAGCAAGAACAACTGGAGGCAAAGGGTAGACGAGAATGAGGCACAAGCAAGAAGGCCTCTCAGGGTGATCCCTCTCCTTATAAAGATAAGGGAGAGATTACCTCCCCTAGAAAAATGGGCGCATGCCCTATCTCTTGCCTACCAGGCCACGATCATTGGGGAGCGAAACCGCCCCCCATGACCCCCAACTACAAGACACCACACTTCCTACATACGCCTAACAAGGCGTGATCGTGCTTTTTTCACAGGGCGCATTCAATGCCCCTTGTCACCAACGTCATTGAATGGACAGTTCAGATCAAGTAGATCAAATCATCCAAGATAAGCCAAGCGATACTAGCGACCATGAGCCATCAACAGCAAAGCCGAGGACCACCGAAGGCCCTGCTCCAAAAGAACCGTGGGCCCGACCGCTCCGCTAGCCGTCCTCATGAGGGGCTACTCTTGGGGTCATTGTTAAGGACCCCCGATAGTCCCGTGGCTCAGCTAGCCCATACCCATGGACCCACACCTCCAGAAGGCCGCTTTCAGACTTCCAGGCTTCAGAGTAAACTATCTCCCAAAGCCATGTCTCCTAAAGCCTCCATCTCCCAGAGCCATGCCTCCCGAAGCCTCCATCTCTCAAAGCCATGCCTAACCTAGAGCCCCCGTCTCCAGGGCTCGGGTAGGCTTCCCAAAGGCTATAGGGTGAGTCATCAAACCTTAAGAAAGATCTACCAGAAGGGGAACGCCGGTCATCCTTTGCCTGCAAGGAATTGACCGGCGTTAAATACCTAGGCTGGGATAACTTGCACGCCAAGCTACATACAACCCTATAAATAGGAGGCTATGGTCGTCTGGGAGAAGGCAGCAACACACAGGACACAGAGCTACACAAACACAAAGCCACGCTGTGATACTCCCCCCAGACCGATCCATTTTTCTACTATCAATACATTTGTCGTGTTCCTTCCTCTCAAACTTCGTCTCCAAGCTTGAGTCTCCTCCTTAGAAGAAACTCTCATCGTACTTGCTTAGGGAAGACGATCTCTTGCTCCAACACTTCACAATTGAGGTTCCAACCTCCTCTAACTGAAGCCAACTCGGACCACAGTTGCCACCACTGTGAGATCCCACCCAAAACTAACCCAAAAACTACCTAACTAATCATGTGAGGAGTCCATGCCACTCATGACCATGAGCATGGCTGATATATTAGTTTTCACTCTGTAGAGGTTGTACACTTTACCCACAAAATGTGTCTTCCTATTTTGTCAAGCACCCGATGGCCAAAGGATGACTCTTACACAATTCCGAGGTGTGCGCTAGGAATTCACTGCAAAGCCTTTCTAACGCCTCTCTCAGCATGTATCGACCCGCTAAGGTTCCACCGCTAGCGGAGTACACCCTCCACTACATAAGCCCCATCTTGTGCCTTGCGTTCCAGGAAGTACACCCTTCGATCCCCATACCACCAAATGATCTTCACCATGCTGAGAGAATAGCGAACTACTCGGCTAAGCCCATCCCATACCAGGTTTGTGGTTGTACTATTTTCATAGGTGGTCACTCCACGAATCGGTCCTTCTTATGATTTGGGAAAGACCACCATCATCCAACACAAAGAGATAACCAATATCTAACAAAGTCAACATTCTTATCTGGAACACATCCACAAGCCAACCATCATATCGAACTTGCCCATACCCTACTTTCCAAGTCTAAGCATTTTACCAAACTTATCATCATGATTCACATTATTAAAAGAAAACATCATTTGCCTATTTTTTTCTCAAACCAGCAGGAGAGCTACCCATCATTATATTAAGGAGGAATAAAGATTGGTCCATAACCAGAGCTTAAAAGCTCCAAGGAGAGAGACCAAACAAACTAAACAAGACACAACACCCTAACAAAGTGAGGAAGGCCCTCGGCCAACATGTCAAGCTACCAGCTAAGACAGCCCCTTCACGCCTGCCATGGACCAATGCGTAGCCTCATCCCAAATTGCTAGCTCTAGCCATTGCCCCTCCAGCTTTCGACCATCAAAGGCGTATTCATTTCTATGCTTCCAAATGCACCAAGCTGAAAGGATTGTTATTTGCCACCGGTCACTAAAACAAAAGTCAGTTAGCTAGGGAGTGAGCTGCTGCAAACCAGTTCTGGCCAGGACTTGGAACCAAATTTACAGAGTGAAAACACAGGAAGTGAGAAAATGTTGTATTGTCACATCTTCCTGATCAAAAAGAGGACACTGAGGTGAGGTAAACCCCAACGAGCAAGTCGATCTATAGTCTAGCACCTGGTCTTGATGGCTAACCATAGGAAAAATTTGCACCACAAAGGTGCCCAAGATTTCCACAACCACTTCCATGGTTCAAAGCTAATACTCCCTTTGAAAAACCCAAGTATGTACATCTAGCATACCTTCTTTCAGTTCCATCCCTTCCAAAAAAATCCCAAACTTGAAGATATTCAATGATGGTATGAACTAAAAGTGCCCACTGATGTCCTTGGTCCATCTTTGGTTATGCAACACATCTGCAACTGTGCGTCGACTAGTATGTCTCTTGCTTACCACGACTACAAGGGTAGGTACCATATCAGATATTGATCGCCCATGTAACCACTGATCAGTCCAAAACATTTTGTTGTTGTCATCACCAACATTTGAGATGATGGAAACTGAAAACAATGCCTTAGCATTTGCAATTATCTAGATTGGAAGGGAGGACCATGGTCTGTCTGGTTGAGTTTTTTGCAACCAAAGCCATCTCATGTGCAGCGACCATGACAATGTGTCGAGGTTGTGGATGCCGAGTCCGCCAAGCTCCATAAGCCAGCATACTTTGCTCCAAGCAATCACACAGTGGCCTTCATTCGCATTAGCTTTGCCCTTCCACAAGGAACTCCTTCTAATCTTGTCAATAGCTTTGACAACCCATTTATGAATATCCATAGTGATTAGTTGATAAATTGGGATGGCTGTAAGCATGACTTTCACAAGGATCAATCTGCCAGCCTGATGTATCAAAGACGCCTTATCGATGATCTTGTCTAGGAGAGTCAGCTATTGGGACTTAGTTAGTTTCTTGATGGACAATGGTAGTCCCAAATAAGTACAAGGGAAATCTTGTAGTGCACACAGCAGCGTATCTTGAACCATTTCCATGTCCCCATCCTAACAATGAATGGTGGAAACTGAACACTTCTGGATGTTCGATTTTAGCCCGGTAGCATCCCCGAATAGCTCCAAAATGTCTTTGATAACCACCATATACAAAACAACAGGCCGCAAGAACAATATGACATCATCGACATACAGAGATACCTGATGGTTTAATGGCCAACATGCAAGTGGCTGCGACAATCCTTGCTCTCTAGGCTGGTTGTTCAAAGCGTTGAGAGCATCCATGACTAGTATAAATAACATCGGGGACAATGGGTCCCCTTGCTGAAGTACACAGTGATGAGAGATCAATTCCCCTGGAGAACCATTTCAAAGAACCCGAGTAGAAGCTATGGACAACAAACCACATAGAATGGTGCGCCACCGGAGGCCAAAGCCCAAGTTTGAGACCAACTGCAATAAGAAGGGCCACTTCACTGAATCAAATGCCTTCAATATGCCCAATTTGAGAAGAATTTGTGGCTCCTTTTGTTGGTGTAGAAATCAGCTTGTTTGTTGGACAAGAAGAAAGGTATCTTGAATGCAACGTTCGCGGATAAAAACCACTTTGATTAGAGGACACCATAGAGGACAATCTCGGAGCAAGATGAATAGACAATATCTTTGCCACTAGTTTGGCAAAGCTATGGATCAAGCTAATAGGGTGATAATCTCCAACCTTGATTTCATCGGCCCTCTTGGGAAGTAGTGTGAGGTAGGCAGAGTTAAGCAAACCAAGCTTTCTGCTGTCACCTCCATGTACCATGGTCAATGCTGCCATGAGATCATCTTTTATGATGGGCTAGCAACTCCTATAGAAACGCCCGTGAAGCCATCAGGCCCTGAGGCCTTGTCAAGAGGTAAGTCTTATATAGTCCTCCATACCTTGTCTTCTGAAAAAGGGGCGTCCGGATCATCAAGATTATGAATTGGTAGCTATAGCGCATCAAGATCCAATGTTCTAGGATGGTCCCCTATAGCGCCGAGTAATTTAGAGTAAAAATCAAAGGCAGCTAGCTGCTTATCCTCTTGAGCTATGATGGTTTTATCCTCCACTTGCAATTTACCAATAAAATTTTTCTGTTTCTTGTATGCAGCATGGATGTGAAAGGAGGTGTTTGCGTCACCCTCTCGAAGCCAATCGATCCTCGAACAAAGGCGAGCAATGGTTCGTTCAAGAGAAGCGAGGCCCAAGCAATGCATCTTGAGTTTTCAGTAAAGCCACTCCTCCTCATCTGATAGTGGTTGAGGATCCCCAAGCAATCTCTAGTTGGTGAATTATCTCCTTTGTCATGAGGAGCTGCTGCTTTATGTTACCAACTTTCCGCTGCCCCCAGCCCTGAAGAACCCGACATAGACATTACAATTTTAGGGCCATATGCTCAATAGGGCACACGGTGGAAACTTGAGCTGACCAAGCTTGTTGTACAACTTCATGAAAAACCATCAATTCAGGTCCAAATGCTCTCAAAATGAAAGCGGCGCTTGCCTCTTGTGTTATAATGAAGCCCAAGAATTAAAGGATAGTGGTCAGAGATGGCGGACACCAAACTTTGCAAGAGACAATTCGGGATATTCTCCCAATCAACTGTACAAAAAACTCGGTCCAACCTGACCAAAGTTGGCGAAGATCTTTCATTAGACCATGTAAACTTTCGGCCGACCAACGAGATCTCCTTCAAATCAACATCATTTATAATCCTTTGAAAGTGTCCCATCATTGCCCAGTCCAGACTTGCATTGCTTCTACGAAGTGCTTCTGCTTCTTTTCACCAGTATCAACATCTTCTGGGGCATACCTTGATAGTTGAGTAAATTTGGTGACATATTCACTCATAGACATTGATCCTTACTTTAGTTCATAGAATTCCTTCTTCTTGATCTTCATGGCTCCAACAGGTATATGATGAGTACGAAAGTTGTTTCTAATGGCTTGAGGTTCTTCATAGGCATTGGTGTAGGCATCCCACTAGTCTACGGTGGGTCCAGTGAGCTGGTGCGAGACAAACAAGACCTTTTCTCTATCATTGCATTGAGCTATTTGAAGCTTCTTCTACGTGACTTTTAACCAATCATTTGCATCCATGGGTTCCACAACCTGAGAGAACATTGGTGGTTTGGTTCTCATAAATTCGCCCAACCTATTCTACCGTGGAGGAGGAGTTTGCATTTGTGTTGGGGCCTGCTGTAGAGTAGCCATAATTTTTGCCATGCCTTGTAGAATCTGTATCTGCATCATCAACAATTACTCCATATTGACCTGTGGAGGTGGGTTCAGTAGCTGCTGGTCACCATTGGTGTTGTTGGCATTGGCATTGGTGTTAGCGGTGCCGGTGTTCCTCCTTGTGTCGATGTTCACCATCTGATGGATATCGGAAAGGGAGGTTTGGAAACAAGAGTGATAAAATTGAATAACAATACAAGATAGGATTGGAAGGAAAAGGGATTCAATTGAATTAAACTTGAAGTATGATAGAGCGGATACGGCTATGGACAAGGTGCCAAAGGAGACCCACAGCTCGCATCGAGCACACACAACTAAGAAAAACTTATCACTCAAGCAGTTCGTCACTTATTATAGCAAACAAAAATGATTCTAAATAATTTATTAAAACTATCTCATGGTGGCATCTTAAGCACGAGATCTGGCAACTGGTTCGTCAACTAACTAGTCGGCCTCCTTCGAAGACTCAGAGCTAGAAGGGTCACTACGGCGCCCCTTACAAGAAGGCAAGTGAACGGACTGGTCCTCAAAGTCAAAAGAGCTGGACATCCCATTGAGGCTCTTCTGCAACTCCCTAATCAATGCTTATGTGTCCAGAAGGTGCTTGTGTGTGTCCTAAAGCTCATCCAGTGCCTCATCCATGCCCTCGCGTAGTGTCATAGCCACAAGTACTTCCTCATGAACCACACCACTCTCCTCATGTGTGGTTGACTTCACCTTGATGTCCTTGCTCCCACGCTCCTGACAGGTAAAGTAGTCATAGGAAGTCCCGCTCAAGGTGCTCCTATGGCGCCCGCAGACATGAGCCAGCACTTGCCTCACTGCATCTTGGATCGTTACTCTAAAGCTTGCCTGGACTACAATTGCCTTCTAGATTCCCACGATCTCATAACTGTTGTTGCCCTCTAGGGAATAGTAGATGCACACATGAACAGTCCACTCCTCACATCTTGGATGAGCCTAACAAAGACCGTGGTAGACAGGTGCCCTGGTGTACCCTAGACGCTATAGCATCTCCACCAGCATCATCGCTGCCATCCCTGCGTCTAGTCCCTCAAAGTGGTACAACTTCTTCTCTTCATGCTGGGGAACAGTGATAATGCGACTGCATCTAGTAGAAACGGTAGGCCCGAAGGTGGCAGGGTGAGTGGAGGAGCGTAACCGCCGATGACCTTGCGGACAGTCTGCTTGGTGTGGGCCATCTATAGGTTGAAAATAGGAGAGAATTAGTAAAATAATTTTCACCAAAAAAACAACAAAATAAAGCACAAGGGTAAACAATTTTTTTTGGCAAATATAATTTTTATAAATTAAATCCTTAATATGCAACTATTTCTAACTAGTATTGTATCCTACGGTCGATATGGCTCTGATACCACTTCTGTCATACCTAGTTTTAAGACCAAATCGAATGTAAACTACATGTATAATAGGATCAAATTTCATACATGTAGTGACATCATAAGTGAGTAGCATACATAATATCTATTATTACAATGTTACTTTATTACAACAACGACCCAAGGGTCTAAAAAAATTACAAAGTAGTAAAAATAAACTCAGCACATCGTCCAACTCCATAGGCAATCAACTGAAAAATCGCATGCCTAGAACTCAGCTCCGTCTTCTGGGAAATCCTCGTAGTCTTCGTCTTCTGAGCAACAACAAGGTTATGGGAGAGAGCAAGCGTGAGTATATAGAATACTCAGCAAGTGTGGGAAAAATATGACATGAGGGCTAAAGACAAGATAGGCTTAACTTAGGAGTTTATTTGCATAAATGCCATTTTAGTAGTAAAACAATTATAAAGGCAACCTTTTTACTAAGTGAAATATTATTAAAACATGAGCCAAGGTTCCAACCACCTTGCTCCACAACTGAGATTCCAACCACCTCTAAATGAAGCCAAATCGAATCATAGTTCCCACCATTGTGATCCACCAGATCTAAACCAAAACCAACCCGAAAACCACCCAACTAATCATGTAAGGAGTCCATGCCACTCATAACCTTGAGCATGACTGATATATCAATTTTCACTTTGCAGAGGTTGTATACTTTACCCACAAGACGAGTCTTTCTGTTTTGCCGAGCATTCATTGGCCGACAGATGACTCTTACACACCTCCGAGGTGTGCGCTAAGAATCCACTGTAAAGTCTTTCCAACATCTCTATCAGCACATGTCGACCCGCAAAGGTTCCACCACCAGGGGAGTACATCCTCCACTCCAGAAGCCCCCTCTTTCACCTTCCGGTTTCAGGATGTACACCCTTTCATCCCTGTACCATCAAATGATCTTCACCATGTTGAGAGAATAGCGAATTAATCGGCTAGGCCCATCCCATACCAAGCTTGTAGTTGTACTATTTTCATGGGTGGTCGCTCCATAAACCGATCCTTAATATAGTCTAGGCAAAATTGCCATCATCCAACACATGGACATAACCAATATCTGATAAAGTCAACATTCTTGTCTGGAACACATTCATAGGCCAACCATCATGCCAAAAGCCCAGACCCTACTTTCCAAGTCTAAGCATTTTACCAAAATTATCATCACGATTCACATTATTAAATGAAAACATAATTTGCCTATTCTACCCTTGAGTAAGCAACACTAAGCATAATATACTCAAAACATGATAACCATACTATGGCTACAAGGGAAATAGGGGAAAACTAGTAAACCCTAATCATGGGATATCATATTTGACCAGTATGCAAGTTGTAAATAAGACCTTTATAAAAATAGGTGCAAGATGTTCAAGGGCACTTGCATTCTCCAAAGTGCTGCTCAAAGTCACCTAAGTCTTGATCCTGGATATCGTTGAACAACTCCGGGACAAACTCCTCTATATGCAAACAAACAAGCAACACTAAGAACAAGCAATAAACAAAGCAAACACAATAAACATAAGCTAGAGCACAAATTTAGTAATATTTTGGCGCAAGAACTGCACAAATCGAAGCAACGACGTGAAAACTACGTCTTAATGAATTTTAAAAGGCTAAAACCAACGAAAAATACTTTATCTAGAATTAAAACTAATTTTTTAAAAGGCCTAAAATATTTAATTAAAATTTTCAATAATTAATTTATAGCATAAAACTGAATATAACAATTTTATAGAATTTATTTGCATTTTTTGGAAATAAAACTAATTTTATATGCAACACAACATATTAAAAGCATTTATTTTATCAAACAAAACATTTTTAAACATTATCAGAATAAATCTACATTTTTTGAACCATTTTCCAAAATAAAACATTTATTCTAACTTTTTTGCAATAATTTTTACACTGGAAATATATTAAATAACATTTACAGAAATAAAAATAGAGTTAAAACATATTAAAACATTTATCTATACCATTTTCTATTTTTTGAAATTTTTTCTAAATTGAAAACCTATTTTTCAAAACTATGCTATTTTTGCGAATTATTTTCTAACGAAAAAATCTATTTACTACACAACGCTGACATCATCGCTCTAACTGGGCTGTTGACTCGGCAAGAAGGCGTCGACTGGACCGCCACGTCGGACATCTACGCACACGTGGCATGCTGACTATGCATAAGAGTTGATGAGGCATTCATTAGATCGAAGTCGCACACTACGGATCGGATGGCCAAGATCGTATAAACGAACCGGTACGTAGAACTTCTCATCATAGCCATGCATCTAGGATTGGACGGTGGGAGGGCGGGGCTACCTCGGCTCCGACTTGGAAGGCGATGGCTACGAGATGGGGATGGTGGATCTCGTCGGAGAAGAAGTGGAGGTGGTGATGCGTGGCTCGAAGCTCGGCAGTGAATGACGGAGCACAACCAGAAGACGATGGTGAACTCGTTTAACTGGGTTGCAGGTGCCAGGGAAGCTCGAGGAGGCTCAGCAACGTCATGCTTCAACAACTGGAGTTCGACAACCTTTGGAGCTCCATGCGGTTGCCGAAACTCAATAGCGAATGGTCGTGGACATTGAGGTGCGGATGGAGAACATGTGCAAAGGCTTAGATGGTGACGGGGAAGGTTGTGGGTGCACGGTGATGGTGCCGGGGTGTGGAGGAACTCCGGTGATGGTGCTAGGGCTCTCGGTTAGCTCAAACTCGATGGAAAGTAGAGGCTTGAGCGTGGTGTGGCAAAGGGAGGCTTGATCGAGGGTCAATTGCGGGTTTTAAAGATGGGGAGAGGGGAATCAATTTGGCTGGCTCGAGTCTTAACGCAACGGTGGAAATTTGGGGCTCGGTTTCCTCTTTCCTTCATGGCGGAATCCTTCATGAATTTGATTCCTAGTGATTGCGGTCTTCAAGCCGAGCATAGATTACTAAACAATCGTGGCCTCCTTCCTTAGACACATGTGCAAACAACGGGATTGAAATGGGTGGTTGGCGCGGCATAAAAGGAAAGAGATATTCAGGGAGAGGAAGGGGATGACAAGCGGGGTCCACTTGATAGCGATAGAGATTAGAGGGCAAAGGGCAAAATGGGTGTGACATTCTCTTCGGGTAAGATCCATGAGGCTATATGTTTGTACAGATAAGATAGTTCAGATAGCAAAATAGGGAAGTGAAAGAAAAAATAGAGAAGTGGAAGAACAGATAAATGCTTTTATTCATACCACTTTCCTTGTGATTGTTTAGATAGGAAAATAGAGA
The DNA here is from genome assembly GCF_958298935.1 of Phragmites australis. Taxonomy (NCBI): domain Eukaryota; kingdom Viridiplantae; phylum Streptophyta; class Magnoliopsida; order Poales; family Poaceae; genus Phragmites; species Phragmites australis. The sequence continues at coordinate 10,197,547 of NC_084936.1, read as the reverse complement.
AGTGGAAGAAAAAACACTGGGATAGCTGACTTACTAAACTGGGGGGTGGGGGGAAGCAGGACATTAATCAACCATCATTTCAAAAATTTAAATACAAGATTTGCATTATTTTTTCATGTATGGTTGGCCATGGTGTGCTGTTTCATATCATCTAAATTGTTTGGAAAAGTGTAATGCAACCTGAACTGGGGTTTCATATAATCCAATTTTAGTTGATGACAATTGCTTAATACATTTGAAGATGGCTGCTTAATACATATGTGCTCAATGAAATTGTCATAGCTAACATCATCTATTCAGGTTCTAACCATTGTGACAAAATAGACCACAGAATCGCATAAGCCCTCAAAAAACACAGCAAACGTCGAGGTTCCATAGCAGAACTGGTATTGTACTTTGCTACTTCATTGGTGTGACAACCCAATTTTCCTCTCTTCCTCTCTCTCACTACCAAGTAGGCCCCAACCGTCAAAATCATCTCCCACTTCCCGATTTTCCCCTTCCTTTACTGCTCACCGGTGCCCCCTTTTGAATCCTACTGAGCCCACACCCAAATCAATGCATTAAACCATCGATTGATTGCGCAATTGGTAATTGACGATCATGGATTGAAGAAGGACGTCAATTTTGTGGAGGACCCAAGCTCAGAATGGAAACCGATGACCTAATTTTCCGCCATGTAGTTAAGACCTGAGCCAGCCAAATTGAATCCGATCTCCCTGTCTATAAAACCCAAATCAAACTCCTGGCCAAGGTTCCTTTTTTCTTCACCCCAACTACCATCGATTTTGCGCTACCAGAGTGACCTCGATGTCGTCATAGCTCCGCTGCACCCCACCATCGTCGTCATGTCACACGATGCCCACCTCGAAGCCGTTCAAGCTTTCGCCCATGTTCGTCGACTGCATCTCAATAAACATGACCGCTCACTATTGAATTTCACAGTCGTAGCCAAGCTCCCTTCATTGTCGAGCCTCCACTGTTGAAGTCTGCCGTTGCCGAGCCTCATCGGTCTTCCCCAAGAGGTCTCATCTCTTCCTCACTGACTCTCTAAACATCCAACCATCAGACTTGCAAATAACAAGTTATTAGAATTTTTTACCAGGGCAAGTTTGTGCTATCGAAAAGTGAAGCACTATGGGAATCAATCCCAACCTTGAACGTCACAACTCATTAGGCGGTGAAGCCTAACCGATCACAATGAGACTAAGACTCAAATTCACTTGAATTGGTGAAACCTTGTAAAATGTACGAAGCTCTAACACAAATTGAAGAGCTAGATGTGAGCCCTAGCTCTGATACAAAATTGAAGGAATCAGTGACGTCCTAAGAGGGAGGATTAATTAGGACACTTAGAACTATTTTTGCTGCAAAAATAATAAAAGATAAACCTATATCAATTTCTGTCTAAATATGCTCTAGGTTTATCTAGTTTATCTACTCTACTGATCAAAACATTTGCAACCTATCTAAGAAGGTAAATTGCAAGAATGTAAGTGCGAAAATGTAAATAAGGTAGAAAGAGCAAACTCGGTACAAGAAATTTTCCCATGATATCGATGGCATGAATGCCACCCCTAGTCCACGTTGGAGCTCCATAAAGGATACGCTCTTGGTCGACACCCGGTCACAGCTCTTGAGCCATCAGGTTACAAAGGCAAGGTCTTCACCCGAATGAGCCACTAAGCCACCAAAGTAAGGTCTCACCACTAGCCTCTCTTCCAGTTCCTTATCGTCGTGATCACTTCGGAGCTTGAGCCACCAAGGTAAGGGTCTTCGTGTCTCCACACAATCATCGTGCCACCACTCCACACTAAGTCAGAGGGTCAACAAGCTTGCTGATGAGTCACCAAGACTCTAAGATGCTGGCATACCACTTGGTACAAGGTTGGATCACTCCTTGATCTACTCTCTAGGCAGCAATCATCTAGCAATACTCTCTCTACGCCTATAAGTACTAATCACTCTCTAGTCTTGCTTAATCACCTTGGATAATCACATTAAGTACTTTGGTGGCTTTAATGTCTTCTCAAGTGTACATAAACTTCTCTAGACTGTAGCACCTTCAAATGGCCGAGTGGGTGAGTATTTATAGCCTCAAACTCGCGCACTAGCCATTAACCCAACGACTCTGAAAAGATGTTAACACTGAATGATCCGGTGAGAATAATAGTACTAACATCGGATCATCCAGTAAGTACACTCTCACAAACTAGCCGTTGGAACCCCACTTAAGCCTCTATGAACACCGGACACTCTGGTGTATACTTCATCTCCATCACCGGACTATCCGGTGAGTTATCCTAAGCCATCCTACCATTTCCTTCTTCTCTGTGTAAATTGCTCTAGTGTATGCATCCGGTGCACATCACTCCATCATCAGACTATCCGGCAAGTTGACTTCAGCCAACCGAGTCAATACAACCCTCTCTGAAAATAATGCTCTGGTGTTACACAGCCTTCATCACTAGACCATCTGATACATTGAACTTCGTTCTGCTTCTTTGTACTGTTAATTATCCGGTGTTCATTTCTTTCACATCGGACCATCCGATGGGTTGAACCTTCGATCTTTGGTGACTGCATCCTTCTCTGGTGCATTTATCCTTCTCAACACCAGACCATCTGGTGGGTTGAGTCTTCTTTTCTTTTATCTGGAAATATTCTGGTGCAACTCTCACTGATCACCGGACTATTCAATGAGACTTAACCTTCATTCCTCAGCACAGCATCTTCTCTGGAAGAATTGCTCCGATGAGCATTCTGCTCAAACACCGGACCTTCTGGTGAGGTCTTCAGAACATATATTCTTGACAAACATGTTAGTTACATTGACTCTGTTATCGTTAATCAACAAAATCATAATTATAGCCTAATAGAATCATTTTCGCTATAATATGTTCTATCAATTAAATTGGTTTGTTTAGTGTAAAATCTGAAAATACATCTGATTAAAGTCGAATTGGTTATGAATCCTTTTGTATCAGTGATGTAAATAGGTGCAGAGGGAACTAATGCTGAAGGGAGCAAGAGCATAGTGCTCTTGCACAGAAGGCACGTCAGCAGCGCATGGAGACCAGGGAAGAGAGGGAGGCTAGGATTGAGTGTGTGATAGAATCCATGAGGAGCGTAGGCGGGAGCGGTAGAGGGAGAGGATTGAGGCCACAGATGCTGCAATGGGTAAGAAGAGTAAGATCACAAACAGACAGGGACTGTGACATCAATGAGAAGATTGCTCTGGGCATGGCAAGCATTGGTGGTGCGAAAAGGCGGGGAGGTCATGTATGTTCTGTTCTCAATGCAGGATGTAAGAAGGTGAACTCTCTTCTGATAAGAAATGATTTGATGTCTAAGCTGTTACAATTCATATTTCTGCTCTACTTTCAACAGTTGCGTTAAAGAGCGTACTCTTTAGATCTTATGATGGTTATGTATTTATGTATCTATTCATGGTGAAATCTATAAACCTTATTCATTCATATTTCATGAACTTTTCTATCATCTTTTACTTTTGAGTTTCTATCATCTTTTTGTGTATGGCGAAAGCTAAGTACCAATAGTAGTATTTAAAAAACACCAAAAAGTTTTGTTAACAATGTATACATTATGACTTTCTTCCTTCATAATTGCCTATATGTGGAAGTTTTCATGTCTTCGTACATCCGTCTCTATTGTCTGAACAGTAAAATTAAAAAAACATAATCTCTTATATTGGGGCAGAACGAAGTTTTAATTTTCGTTGTAACGCAGCTAGTACCATTCGAATCTTAACGTCGACGTGGAAAATCTAGAAGCTGGGCCGTAATCCCTATGAGCAGGCCGGGCCCATCGCACGCGACAAAGCGCATCCGTCCCTCTCCCTCCCCACTCCACTCTCCGGCGTCCGGATCCCATCCCGATCTCGGTTAGCCGCCGCCGCCCATCCCTCCTCCCGCCGCAGCCACCATGGACGGAGTCGTCAGCCAGGTAACCATCCACCCACCCCTCCTCAACGCGCCCCCTCTCTGCTCGCTCTCTCTGACGCGGTGGCGGCGGGTATCTGCAGATCCTGGAGAAGCAGGTGCTGTCGGTGGCGAAGGCGGTGGAGGACAAGCTTGATGAGGAGATCGCCGCGCTCGAACGTCTGGATCCGGACGACATCGAGGCGCTCCGCGAGCGCCGGATCCAGCAGATGCGCCGCGCCGCCGAGCGCCGCGCGAAGTGGCGCGCCCTGGGGCACGGGGAGTACGCCGAGGTCCCCGAGAAGGAGTTTTTCTCCTCCGCGAAAGCCAGCGAGCGACTCGTCTGCCACTTCTACCGCGACAACTGGCCATGCAAGGTGCGCCTGCCCCCTCTCTCTCGATTACAGTTACACTGATGCTTGGTATGGATGCAGATCTCGTGTTAAATTTTGTTCTGTTGGGAATGGTGTGTATATTGCGTTGTGCTGTGCATTTCGTAGATCAAGATCAGACCTTTTTGTACTGGTCATAATGGACTCCTGGATTTTCTGTTGTATCTGCAAGATTGAGTGAAGGAACCCCATTTCTACAGCTTTAGTCGTGCTGTTTAACTTTCTATCATCAATTTGTTGACACTATTAACTTAAATTACCTCCCCCCTATGAATGAAATGAAACTTAGACGCTTTTTTAAGTTCATTCACATTGGGCAGTATGCGGCCAATCAGTCCACACCTAAAATACCAACCCAGAAGTTCAACAACTAATTACAGTTTAGGCCTCCAACTCAAGGCATCACCGGTCTGTCTATCTAGTCAGTGGTATTGAAAGTTCAGTTTCAGGCATCCGTCTCTTCATTTTCTATGGTGTTCTAATCCTTACATTTGTTGCTTCCTACAAAGCAATAAGATTTAACCCACATGATCTATAAATAATATCCCGTATCCAATAATTGAAACATCAGATTACCTAACCAAGTCACCGGGATCGAGGGATGATGCCATGATCCTGGACCCAGGATTGTCATCCCAAAACGCTGGACACAGTCAATCTGGATCACCATCCAGATCGACCCCTGGGTGGCGACCTGGATTCATGTCGCCCCCAGAGTTCCTGCTCTGCCTTAGCTCGCCTCCAGCCTGTTGCTACCAGCACCTGAACGCTGCTGGCCGCTGCACCGCTCCTCCACTGGACCCTACTTGCTAGTTCCTCTCCTGCACGGAGCCACAGAGTATATGTGAAATGGAATGATCGAGGATGGGAGGAGATGAGGTGGAGGTGGAGCTGCTGCTGTAGGCTGAAGACACTGCTGGAACGAGAGCGAAAGTGGCGGTCGCCAAGCAGCTTGCCTAGGAGGTGAGACGAACTAGCGGATAACTAGGGCAAAGGCAAATGAATGAGCCAGATGCACCATGGCTTAGCAGTCCATCTTTTTCCTTATTTATTTTTTTGTTTATTTTTTCTAATGATTGAATAGTTGATTTCTGTGTCTATTACCGTGTGGCACTGAATTATTCGCCTTTCTGGCAACAATATGTTGATTGCATTGCACATAAAATGGTGGGCAGAATTACATTCCTTCTTGGAAATACTACGATTTATGATGTGGAAGTGGATCACAGTGAAGCTAAATGTTAACATAATAATTGAAGGACTGTTATGAATCCAGATAGCTTAAGCCACACATGTTGCTGCACAAGCATTAGTGGTCCGTTCACCACTCTGCTATGCCATTTGGCTGCTTATGTCTTCTTATGTGCTGGTCACGGTAGTTAAGTTTTTCCTAGCACACTGATCACATGCTGAATGGTTCTTATTTTTTTATTTAGTGCACATATAGGTCAGCTTTAGTCCTCAGAGCCTTATTTTTGTTGTTCTAATGTGTACATCACATATTGTGTTAACTGTATAGCATCATACAGAAATTCCCTTCACTAATATCCATTTAGAATACTGATTTGGAGGATGGAGGGTCAGCCACGACCCACGAATGACGCTAACATCTCGGACTACGAAGACCCAGTCGTGCTTCTGGTTTCCATTCTCATCATCATATTGAAGGAAACTCCTCGTGCTCTGCCAGAGATCTTGGTTTAGCAGCGGCTGCCTGTCCTTTTCTTTCGCTTGTCTTAAAGGGGTTTGCACAGTGTGTTGGTCAATAGAAAAGACTGGCACATTGAAATGGGGCTTTCAAATACAAATATCTTTTGTTAACCACCAGGCGCACCCCTCCTGGTCTCTGCATCCTCACACACGCAGAGCCTCCCAGGAGTCCCCAATTCAATTTTAGCCCATAACACTCATTCAAATGTATGTCATTCAAGTGCATGTCTTTAGCACAATACCACAAAAATGTACTGTTAGGACTTATCAATATGAGCTATGGAGCACGTTTTGGATACATTTTCCTTCATCTCTTGGTCTCGTTCCGCACCATGGCACCATGTATAAAAGATTCCCAAAAGACTAATTCACAAGGAACTCACCAAAGGATGGCACAGCTATGCAGTTTGCGGCTGTGCTACTGGTGGACCTCTCCCTCACCAAATGCAGGTGCTTGGAGTGCTTATGTCCCCACCATTGGACATGCTGCTCATGCTTCCTTGTTGCCCTCGCTACCTCATTTGAGCGAATATGTGGACCGACCTCTGTTTTCTTATTGGTATGCTGGTGGCATTGCTCACTTTGTTCATCATTTTCTCAAGTCGCTGATACTTGATAAGTAGTATAATCAAAAGGTTTGCATGGATGTTATCTGCTCATTTATATTTGGCAATGGGAGTAAAAGAAAGACCAATGAGGGTACTTGAGCGATACATTCAGACCACAAATGTTAACAGTTGCAACAGGGGTTTTTAGCCCAGTGGTAGAGCTTAAGGCTTTGGTAGTTGGTGCCATAGTTCAAGCCTACGTTCTCCTTAAAAACAAAGACACAGTTCCTCTTGTGTATTTTCCTTTTCTTTTTAACAAGCTAGTTGGCTGTGTTCTAACTTCAAAGCCGTGGAAATAGTTAGTGAGAAAGGCCCCAGTGATATTTATATGGTGGTTCAAGACTTCGAATTGGGTAGGTTCGCATATGGGGAGGGTGGCTGTGGGACACAAGAAAGATTGGAGGATGGGTGTGTGAAGGTGAGTGGGAGAAGAGGAAGACATGTGAGAGCTAAAACCGCTGCAGATAGCTTTTTTTTTCTGAAATGGGTAGTGTGTATTATCGGTGGTAGTAAGAGTAGTCTGTCCTAGGAGGAGCTAGGGTTGGACTGGGGGTGTTTGGGTGAGCTATCTTCTTCCTCTAAAAATAGAGGCTTAAACCACTTAATTAATTAATTTTGGCCTACAAACTCTAGATCCTGTAAGAATCCAGGAGCTGGAGCTCTCCCAAACAGGTCCAGAGCACATGCCTGAATCTGTTAACCATGCTCGCAGAGACTGTTGTAGGCCATACATCGACTTCCCAAGTCTGCAAGCTTCATAACTATCTGTCTGTTTCCACATCTAGAAGGGATATTTAAAAAGATCTCTTCCCATAGATCATCATGAGAAAAATATTCTTCACATCCAACTGATGAAGTGGCCATTAAAAGTTGAGTATACAAAAAGAATCACTTTTCTTACCGTGTCCATCTTTTCTACTGACGCAAAGGTATCATCATAGTCTATTCCATATGTTTTATTATAATCTTTTGCAACCAACATTGCCTTAGGAGTTTGGTTCACAGTAGCAAGTGTGCGAAGCTCCTTCGTCGTTTCTTCTTTCCACTTGGGAATGCCATAAATACTTTATATGCAGGTGATATGTTGTAGCTGCTCTTCTGCTGCCGAGGTGCTGACTGCTCAACCATCACAGTTATCTTCTTTCTTAAGTCCTAGATCGCCTTGACATGTAGTATCGCTCACATTCCCGAACGCTCACACTGATACTCAACTTCTCATCAGGGTCTCGGTATTTCTAACCCTTTTGTCCCGATGCATAGCCAATAGTGTTACACAAGTGAAGGGTGGCACTATTTCAATTTGCTAATAGAAGGTCGGTGATATTGCACAAAGCACACATAACCAGACACTTTAGGAGGCAATTTGAACTCCCTTTGGCCTAGGAGAAGCTCATTTGAGGACTTCACACCACATATCTTCAACAGGATGCACATATTTTTTCTTAGTTGCTAACAAAGATCCGTATTACACTAATAGTTCGGACAAATGAACTCTCAACTCCTTAGTTGAAGATTCTAGGCTTCTGCAAAGAATGAATAATGAGAGTGCATGGCGGAATAGCAAGTTAGCTGTAGCTAGCTAAGCTTTGCTGGTAGCAATCGGTAGAAGGGCTTATTCAACAACATTTTCATTGCACTGAGGCAAGTGCTTTTGCAGGGGTCCAAGGAAGTGATGTATGTTGCAAGGTAAGCATTGGACTGCTGATGCTCCCCAGAACCATAGATGTGTCCATAGCACGGCCGCCTGTTGTATTTCAGAATGTGAGGCAAAAAGTTTTGGTTGGCATCAACGAAAACATCTTTTGAATCCCTGACAATCATTAGTGACTGCATTTCCTTGTGTATAGCCCATCATCATTAGCATGTAGTCCAGAAGGTCTTCCATGACTACATGTAACCGACTTCGCAGTTTGCACCCATTGCCTTACTAGTTGCTTATGCTTGTTTGCAACCGACAAATGCAAGTTGTTGGCAACCAGATGATGCATGTGATTCTTCCACATCATTCCTATCTAGGACAGCAACTGTTTTGCGATCTGCCGTCCATCTGATGTGCTTCATCTTATAAGTATCACCAAATTTCCGCTGGAGTTGGACTCATGGATTTGTGTTATAGCCCTTCGATGTTGCACCATGAATGCATTCCATTCTTTCAGTATGACATAGTTTTGCTCTCTTGTTGAACGATATGAACTTCAAAGGTAGGGATGTCTTGCAATATTAAAAACTACGTGTTTGAATTTTCAGTGCAATTTTGATTGCATAGATGCCATTTTACAAAAGAGAAGTTCAGAAGATTAATCTCAATGAACTCTTTTCTCATTTATAAATTCAAAACTATTATTCGCTTGCAATTTTTGTTTCTTCACCTTATTTAATGCAGTTATTATGTATGCACTTTGTTAGTTATTTGCATTGGTGGTATCAATTACATCTCGCTGACTCTTGTACTGTGCAAAACCATTTTCTTAAATCTCGCTCGGTCTGCAGGTTTTGGACAAACACTTGTCTATTCTTGCAAAACAGCATGTAGAGACACGGTTTGTGAAAGTTCATGCTGAAAAAGCTCCCTTTTTGACGGAAAAGCTAAGGATTGTTGTCCTTCCAACTCTTGCTATAGTAAAGAATGCCAAGGTTGAGGATTACATGGTAAGTGAACACTCTTTGTAGTTGATTCTTCAGCCACGCATAAGCAGTAATTATTTGTCTTTTTGCTTTTTTTGGTACTCCAAGGTTGGGTTTGATGAGCTTGGTGGTAAAGATGACTTCAGCACCGAGGATCTGGAGGAACGTCTCGCGAAATCCCAAGTCATCTTCCTTGACGGAGAAGGGTCTGCGAATGCATCCAAGAATGCCGCCGCCACCAAACGGAGCGTTCGACAATCAGATACTGGCAATTCATCAGACTCCGAATAGCTCTTCTACTGTATTTAAAGTGGTATACCTCGAGGTTTGTTGGCTGTTTTGCGAACCTGTTATGTTATCCTTAGCAGTACAAGGGAATGCTATTCTAGCTATGAAATTTGAACTGGGATTTATCTTAGATCTGGAAGTAAAAGTGCTAACTGGTGTGGCACAATGTCTATTGTCATTGCTGTGTTCTCAGTTGATGTAAATCACTTTCTTGTTGATCATACCTGGTTGGTTTGTCTGAGTGAAACTCTCTGCCAGAAAAAAAAAAATCTTTCTGAGAAAACATGCAGAAACTTTGCTGTTCTGAGAGACCCATATACCTGGTATGCCATGAATGACCAGGCTCAATACCATCCAACCATGTGCTCCTGCAGATTGCCTCATCATCAAATGCTCTGTTTCTCTGTACAACATGGCTGCAGCTGCTGTTGCCCATTACCCCATCATCAATAGATTCTTCTGTGCTGTGGTGTCCTGCCACTACCTTTTTCAGCTGCTCACCTGTTTTTTCCCATGTGCTGATCATTGATCGTGGGGGCTAGAGGAGAGAACGGTAAAGGCGACGATTCGCGGCCTGCTCGTGCAGATTGTGCCTGGTGTTACACTCCTGACGGCAGCTTGAATGCTGGGAAATTTAGGGATGGATTCAATTGAATTGGATTGAATTGCAACTTCAGATCGGTCGGTTGGTTGGTCCTAGGGAACTGAAGAACCACAACTTTTGCAGCCTAATTTGCAGACTAATTTGATGGATGAAGACACAAGCTTATGCATACGAAATATGTGAAAAAATTGGAATGAATGATTTTAGACTAGGCTAGGGCGGGTGGTTACATCAACCGCACGATTGAGTGTTGGGAGAAGCAAGGAGTTTATAACATTTGTTGTATGCGTCTATTAGTACACAATTGTTTTTATCATGTGAGGTATTTCCATTCAGTTTTTAATATGAATTCTTCCTAATTTCTGTTCTTTTTTACTGACAGCGATGCCAAGAATCAGCAGAGAGAACATACGGTTTGCAACTTATCGCAAACTTTTCGATGAATTATTGAGTCTAACCAGGACCTACTTTACAGGCCTCTATAATTTACAGGCCACTCGAGTCTAGTCATGACACTGGAAATTTTATATAATTTCAGTCATGGTGTTTCTGTAATGACACATTTGACTCGATCCAACAAGAGACACCTACGATACTTGGGAGTGGTCAATAATCCAGTGACGATACAACAAGACATGACAGCACTTTTTGGTCACATTAATCTACCTGGTCGGCCAATAAACTAGGCTTTAATTTAAGTTCCTTATTATTTAGGACACCTAATAGCTGATGTAACCACAAAAAGATATGCATCAGCCGGACTAACAAAAAAAGGGGTATTAGTTCTGACTGAGACCTTGACATGATCTCAACAAGATCACAAGCAGGAGACGACAGAAAGGAATTGAACTAGGAGCTAAGGAGTAGTTGGAAAGCATCATTGGAAGGAGTTGTTATACTATGCTTGGGAGAAATTAAAGAACAATTTAGAATCTTGCATCATTATTGATGAGACATTAGTCATTTTTTTCGATAAGAAATAATTTAGATTTGAGGCAACACCTCATATTTCAGTATTGTATAGGAGCTTGCTGCTACATGGTTGAACACTTCCAATGGTATTAGTTAGGCCTTACTTCCTGTAAGGGCTCTAGTTAACAAGTTGCTATTCCATCAATCTTGGAAAAGAGGGGAAAAAACCCCTATTCCAAAGTCGTGAACCCAAGTGATATAATTAGAGCAGAATAATTTTTTATCTATAGTATTTAGATTAGCCATCATTAAATAATCAATATTCTGCAGGTTGAATATAATTATCTTGAGAGTACAATGCAAGAGTGAACACACATTTAAATTTGAATTATTTGGAAATAAGATATCAGTGGGCTGAATCCTAATAAGCCTAACATAATCTATATCAATTCTCAAATGTAACATGATCTGCAAAATAAACCTAATGATAATCCATAATAATTCTCAAAAGTGAAAGGATTTGTGTCACTAAGACAGCCTGGACACCTCAAAAGCGACATGATTTACGTTGCTAAGACAAAAATAGGTCTGACGATAAGTTACAAAAGTCCTCAAAAGACACGATTCACATTGCCAAGGCAAAGTAAACCTAACAATAATCTATAACAATTCTCAAAAGCGAAAGGAATTATATCGCTACAATGGTCTAGACACCTTAAAAACATCATGATTTACATTGCCAAGATAAAAACCTAACGATAAGTTAAAAAATCCTCAAAAGCGACATGATTCACATCGCCAAGGAAAAAATAAACCTACCGATAAGCTATAACAATTCTCAAAAGTGAGAGTAATTGTGTCTCTAAGACGGTCTACACACCTTAAAAGCGACAATATTTACATTGCCAAGACAAAAAAAAAAAGACCTAACGAAAAGTTAAAAAATCCTCAAAAGCGACACGATTCACATCGCCAAGGCAAAATAAATCTAAAAATAATCTATAATAGTTCTAAAAATTAAAAAAATTATGCTGCTAAGACAATCTGAACACCTTAAAAGCGACATGATTTACAATGCCTCGTATGCGAATCCCATTCCACTTCCACCCGAGAAAAAGGGTGAGGCATGCACCGCGGCAGCCAAAAAGGTTTTGCAGCCAAGTGGTTGTTAAAGTTGCATTGCAATTGCTGGCAGCATCCTTCTCCCTTTCACGCACCCATGCACACACGCACACCGAGTCACGCGATGACGCAGCAGCACACAGGACAGATTCGGTAGAGCAAGAGACATAAGTCATGGTCACCTTTGCAACTAGGCTTTGCTTTGCTGTGCCTTTCTGCTGCTGCCTTCCTCCTCACCTTTTGGCCATGGAGCCTTTTTTGGAAGAGGTGAGCATCATGGCATCTGGACCCATGGCCTTTTTGCCCTCTCCATAATTGCTTGCTGGAAGGAGAGAATCCCTCGTGGGTCTGATGGTTAGGTTGGCCATGCTGTGCCATCAACAAAGGCAGGCAGGCAGTCATTCAGTCAGGCAGGCAGGCTAGTAGCTAGTGCCAACAAGACAATGCTAGTAGGTCTTCTCATGCATCTCATCAGGAATTCAGGATCAGTTCAGGGGCAGCACCTTTCTGCCTTTATGAATGGATCATTTAGGGGCATCTTTCTTCCACCCGAAACAACTAGATCAGATTATAAAAGCTGTTTTCATAAGTTGTTTTCACAATCTTTAGCTGAAATAAACTGACTCTTACTCTCTCCCTTTGATTGAACCCATACTCCCATTGATTAGATAGGGTTGGGAGGGGATTCTCAAGCTGCATGATGCAATTGACAGGCACTTTGTTCTTGCCATTGTACTGAAAGCCTTGATATATCATTGTGAGAAAATGTTTTAAAATCTAAATTTAGATAAAAGATAGAACAAGTGAAAATTAGTGTGTTTGTACATGAAGAGAAGAGGATGAAATATATAGATTTGATGCAATGGTTTTTCCTCCATTCTATTTACTGCCGACTTCTTTCTATTTGCTATGGTCAACCGGGTATTATTGGTTCCTTGTTTAGTGTAAATACTAAAAGATGAGGTCCGCATAGGAATCAGATAAAGGAAAAAAAAGGTTTCTTCATGCTGAAAAATTGGTAGCCAAGCTTAGATGTTGTGTCTAATCGCCTGCATCTATCTATCGTAAACTCAAAATTTACTTTCACGGACTACAGTGTACAGATAAATTTATGCTCCTATTTCAGTTTATTTTGAAATTTGGAGAAGTTATGGTAAGGGAGGAACTCAGACAAAAATCCAAAATAGACAATATACGGCACCATATGTGTCAAAATATACAACATATTGATGTATTTGTAAATTTAGCATGAGTATTCGGCACCTCATTTACTAAAAATTCGATTTCAATACACGAGGTACCAAAAAGGGTGAGTTCGACAATTTTCGGTACCTAAGGTATCGAATACAGTACTGTTCATCGTATTCGATATCTTAGTTGTCGAAAACGTGCTATATTCGGCACCTCTGAATACGCACTGGCCACAGTGGCGGGACATAAAGGAGGGACGACGCACAGCTGTGTGCGCGAAGAAAGCTAGTAGCCCATTATACGTGTGTGTTTATATTTTTTATTTAATTTTTGATTTTATTTGCGAGTATAAGTAGTCTATTTTATGAACTAATTAGAGTTTATTAGTAACCTGTTTTAAATGGTTTGATCAAAAGTCTGAGCCAATATTTAATTAAAATTCTCTAAATAAACTTATTTTTATAAATTCTAGCAATTTTTAATGCCTCAAATAGATTCTAAAAATCTAGATAAATTTACTAATATTCTTCTCATATGATATACTAATTTATAAAATTATTTCTAACCCTATGTTATTTGAGGCATTACAAAGAAACTTACATTTTTACCAAATAACATAAGGTTGGAAATATTTATATAAATTAGTACATCACATGAGAATAATATTAGTGAATTTTTATAGATTTTTGGAATTTATTTGAGGTATTAAAAATTACTAGAATTTATAAAAATAGGCTTATTTAGAGAATTTTAATTAAATATTGGCTTAGACTTTTGGATCAAACTAATTAAAATGGGTTGCTAGTGAACTCTAATTTTTTAATAAAAATATTTAAAAAATTTAGACTACTTTTATACTTCAAATAAAATCAAAAATTAAATTAAAAAATATAAACGCACACATGCAATACAACAGGCTACTAGCTTTCTTCACTCACGCAGCCTTGCATCCTCCGTCCAGTAAGTCCTGCCACCGCGACCAGTGCGTATTCAGTATCTGATATGCCAAATACGACACTATTTGAGTAAGAGATCGTCTTATCTCAGCAAGTACGACGAGAGTTTCTTTTAAAGAGGAGACTCAAGAAGACGATGTTTGAGAGGAAGGAACATCACAAATATATTGATAGTAGAAATATAGATCGGTTTAGAGGGGTATCATAACGTGATTTAGTGTTTTGTACCTCTGTGTCATGTGTGTTGCTTTGAGCGTTCTCCTTGTGACCTCCTCTCCTCAGATGACCACGACCCCCTATTTATAGGATGATACATAGCTTAGTATACAAGTTATCATGATATATAAATATCTAGAACCTAGCCGAATTACTAGGCATTATCTTGGATAATTACTTTTTAGCCTACATAGAAGATAAATATCTATCGTGATAACTATTGTGGTGCCTACCCCCTGAGGGGTGAGCTGGTCGCCAATTGCGGCTTGGTGCTGCGCTGTAAGAGGTGTTAGGATAACCTCCATTGTACTAGGGTGTCAGGACGGCGTCTACTAGCCTAGGTATTTAACGTTGGTCACTTCCTTACAGGTAAAGAATGACCGATGTTCCCCTTCTGACCGATCTTTCTTGAAGCTTGATGACTCACCCCGTAGCCTTTGGAAAGCATACCCGAGTCTCGGAGATGGGGGCACCGGGGAGGCATGGCTCCAGGAGATGGAGGCTTTGGGAGGCATGGCTCCAGGAGATGGAGGCTTTGGGAGGCATGGCTCCAGGAGATGGAGGCTTCGGGAGGCATGGCTCTGGGAGATAGAGGTTTTGAGAGTTATGGCTCCGGGAGATGGAGGCTTCAAGAGGCATAGCTCTGGGAGATGGAGACTTCGGGAGACATGACTCCATGGGCATGGGCTAGTTGAGCCATGGGGCTGTCGGGGGTCCTTAACAACGACCCCCAATAGTAGCCCCTCGTGAGGGTGGCCAGCAGAGCGGTCGGGCCCGCGGTTCTTTCGGAGCAGGGCCTCCGGTAGTCCCTGACTTTGCTGTTGATGGCTTATGGTCCCTAGTACCGCTTGGCTTGTCTTGGAGGATTCGATCCACTTGATCTAGATTGTCCGTTTGATGACGTTGGTGATAAGGGGCATTGAATGCACCCTATGAAGAAAGGCACGATTACGTCTTGTCAAGCGAACGTGGGACGTGTGGCATCTTGTGGTTGGGGGGTCACGGGGGCGGTTCCGCTCCCCTATGATCGTGGCCTGGCAGGCGAACGGATAGGGCACGCGCCTTTTTTTCTAGGGGAGATAATATCTCCCTTATCTTTATAAGGAGAGGGATTACCCTGAGCGGCCTTTTTTTCCTACGCCTCCTTCTCGTCTGCCCTTTGCCTCTAATTGTTCTTGCTTTGCGTGTGCGTCCATTGGTTGCTGTTCCTTTTTCTTTCTTACCGTCTAGTGCCTTTCGCTATCCTCCTGCGATCCGTATGGCTAGCTTGAGTGCCCCGGATGGAGCTGGAACTCAGGCGGTGAGTGAAGCCATCGGTGCAACCGCAGCGGGGGGGCCTCAGGTGGTGCCGGTTCCTCCGTTATTGATGGGGTTGCCGCCAGCGGTGGAGCTCCACCGCGCCAGCAGAAGTCATCCCCAATAGACCACCATGCTAGGGGTGTCTGCCATCAATGATGAGGAGCTTGACCGGATGGTTAGGGAAGGGAAGATTCCCTCTAGGGCCGTCGCTCCATCCCCGCTGGACGAGGAGGTCCCAGAGCCTCTAGCCCACGAGGTTGTGGTGTTCGAGGCTTTCTTCAAAGCAGGCTTGGGCTTTCTGTCGGTGCCACTGCTCGAGGAGGTGCTCCGCCACTACTACGTGGAGCTTCCACAACTCCATGCCAATGCCATCGCCCGCGTGGCCACCTTTGAGTGGGCCATGCGGGCGAAGGGGTGTGAAGAAAGGGCGGATTTCTTTACGACCCTCCACTTTACCAGCTGCCAGCCGAAGATGATCGAGGGCGATGGGACGAGGAGGTCCCTCAACTTCGGCAGTGTTAACTTCTAGATATGGCTGCAATACCACGATGCCTTCCCGGCGAAGGCTATTAATGGTCAGTGGTATACCAGTTGGTTGCAGCGATGGTTTTACTACGATGTAGGCTTCGCATCCCCCCTTCGCTCCACAAACTAGGATATCGCTTATGTCCTGGAACTGGAGATGGGGATCACGGACGACCAGTTCGCTTCCAAACTGGCCCTTCTTCGGAGAGTGGCTGAAAAGATGAGCATGCATGACCTCGTGGAGGAGTTCACCATGTTGCGCATTCGGCCCCTTCAGATGTGCTAGGACTACACCTTCGAGCAAGGTGCGGAAGAATGGCTGAAGGTGTACTCCGGCCCCCTCCCCCCATCAGCTTTGGTGAGTCCTCTTTGTTTGTCTGGTTTTTGACCCGCAGATGTGAGACTCCTTTTTCTTTCAGAGAGCTACCTTCCGCTGGAGCGTGCGGCGGAGATCGTGGAGGTGATCCTGGGCCCACCTACTCACGCAGAGCGGGAGCGGCAGGTGGCTCTGACACAGAGCTAGGAGCAGTACAACCGTGTCTGCTTTTACCTTGGAGTGGAGGCTCTGGCATGGTGGGATCCGCCGGAGCCTAAGGCTGCTGGGAAACGGGCTTGCGCCACTCCCGCAATCCGCGCGAGGCCACTCTGGGCCTGGCGGGCTTCTATCTCCAAAGGTTCGCATGCCGGCTCAACGGCAAAGTCATCTGAGATGCCGCTGATCCATAGGAAGCATTAGAGGCGGGTTGGGAGAGCGGTCACCCGCAGGTGAGGGTTAGCTCGGTGGTGGTGACCGGGGGAAGGACCTGACCTCTCTGGATATTACCGGCCACGGCCAAAGCCGGAGAGGAGGCATTGCCTCCATGGAATATGATTTTAGGTTTGCTGGTTCGGACGCCGAGGACATTACGGGCCCTTCTATGAGAGGTTTTGAGGGACTTGGTGAGGCGTTATTGCTTCGTTAGCTATATCCTGCTTTGATCATGCACCGGGATCTTGATTTGTGTTTCTTAGTATTTTGCAGTGACCATCGAGGTGGACCTGAAGGCCGCCTCGGGTGACGCAACCTCGTTTCTGTGGAGCCCCGAGCTGGCTGGTGACTTGGCCCTGGCAGCTGGTGCTGGGGGCACTATGCCCTCCGCTGGGCTCCCTTCACGGTGATCGAGGGGGGCCCTGGCCTCGGGGTCTTGACTTTGGATGACTTCGTGTTGTGCCCGGAGGCATCAAGGGCCTTCGTTGCGGCCTCCTCCCTTCTCCGGAGTGGAGAGGTCAAGCGATCATTGGCTCAACGTCCTTTGGAGGGTGTCCGGCGGGAGGAGGTTTTGAAGCGGGAGCATGCAGAGGCTGAGGCGCAGAAGGCTGCTGAGTATCTCCGGGAGGCAAGGGAGTTTGCCGATGTGGGCAACACAGCTTGTGTGTTGGCCGAAGGTGATGTTGAGACCCTTTGGGTTGCGGTGGGTGAGATGCGGTGAGAGTTGAAGGAGGCTCAGGCATTGTAGGTGGCATTGTGCTCGGAGTGCCAGTAGTTAGCTGCTCTTGTGTCAGACATTTCCCAGATTACCTCCGATGCTATGAGCGGCCTTGGGGCCAGGTGTCTGCCACCACCCTCCGACTCGGAGGCGTCAGTTATGCCACTTTTCTGGCTTCGGTCTGCTGCGAAGGTCATGGTTAGAGCTGCGGAGACCTACGCGAGGTCCAGTGCACGCATGGCTACGGTGCT
This sequence comes from Phragmites australis, assembly GCF_958298935.1. Classification (NCBI taxonomy): domain Eukaryota; kingdom Viridiplantae; phylum Streptophyta; class Magnoliopsida; order Poales; family Poaceae; genus Phragmites; species Phragmites australis. The sequence goes on along the minus strand of NC_084936.1, from coordinate 10,179,441 downwards.
CCAGCTGACCCTGCTGCACTGAGCAGGGGTTGGTCCCTTCAAGGTATTGGAGCAGTAGGTGCTGGACTCCATGATTGAGGGTTTTTGGCCAGAGGCACCTCTAGTGGATATTCGCGTGGCTCTAGAGAACTTCTGCCATAACTTATGGGCGAGGCATGGTCAAAGCCTGACACTGCGCTATATGGTAGGTTAGATGACTCCAGGTGCCCGGGGGGCTCTTCGCCCGGGTTCTTCGTCGGGAGGTCCGGTCCTTCATCCAAAGCCTGCAGGTGCACCGCAGCCCTCTGAAAGCTTTTCGCTTCGCACCGTTGCTCCGCGGGACCAGTCTCCACGTGTGGATGCCCCAAAGGTGTAGCTCTGTCATAGTTGTCTGTTTTTTGCTTCCTTTTCTTTCCGAAGAGGGTCAAAGTCTTAGCATGTTGACTACCCCATTCTGCTTCATGTACTTGGGTTTTTCCTTATCTAATAGAGCCATGTCTGTCTTCTTGTAGTTCGCGTGTGTTGTCCTGTAATGTTTGTTCTTTTCAGGCTAACTGGAGTCCGATATGCGTATATAGGTGTGGCGACCCGAAGCCAGAGGGGGCCTTGCTCGTATCTAGGATGGTGCCTCCGGGGAGGGATCGAGTGCATCCTAAGCGTCTAGGGCTACTCCATCCATCCAACGACGGAGTCTTTTCATTATGCCCCGCGATTCTGAGGGCGCGTGGATCTGAAGGTGGCCAACAATGTCTTGGTTAAGATCAAGCCGGAGGGCCCCCTTGCGTCTGCTCTGGATGTCTATTTTTTTTTTGCAAAGGACGACTGGTGTGCGGCCCAAACAGTCTGGGAGGTTGCTGGCTCACGCTTCTTTCAACGCCTTGTCCTCCCTCGGGATTCTGACGGAAGGGTGCCTCCGGAAATCCTTGAGCCTATTCTGGCCGAGGCGAAGGTGTAGGAGGTACGGGCTACGGAGTCCCTGCTGGAGGAGCAGGGGTGTCGGTGTATCAGGAACCGGGGGTCCCCGAATCCCGAGGCCAGGCCAGCGAAACGCCACATGGCGTCATCCCGCGAGGTCTCTCTTGTAGGATGAGAAAAGGTCAACTTCCAAGAGAAGGTGCTCGGGGCCATAGTCGGTGGCCCCCGAGTGCCCCGGTTCCCCGATGATCCACGGAATCCAAGTACTGGGAAGAAAGTGCTCGGGGAGGTGTACGGTCACCCCCGAGCACCCTAGTCCCCCAATGATCAGAAGAGATAAGTTTCGGGAGAGAGTGCTCGGGGCTGCGCGCGGCGGCCCCTGAGCACTCGGTTCCCCGAGGATCCGTACAAGAGTGCTCGGGAGAGAGTGCTCGGGGCTGCGTGTGGCAGCCCCTGAAAACTCGGTTCCTTGAGGGTCTGTGCAAGAGTGCTCGAGAGAGAGTGCTCGGGGAGGTGAACAGTACCCCCGAGCACTCGGCACCCCGAGGACAAGGAAAGGCATTCCCAGGGGAGAGTGCTCGGGGATGTGAACAGTACCCCGGAGCACTCGGTACCCCGACGACCCAGAAAGACCCCCGAGGGGCCTACCGATGAGGTGTCAACCATTCAAAGGCCCGAGGCCGTATTTAATGAGTGTGCGTGGCCTGACACCTCCAACTGCTCCCACCGCGCTCAGCGTCAGTCCCTGCCATGTTTTGGCAGAGATGCGTGGGGTCATTAATTGCACGGGTCCCGTCCCGTGCCATCCGGCTTGTATCGGGATAACGTCGTAAGGATCAAGGCATTTCATCTGCCACGCTGCTATGGCAGGGGAACAAGACAGGGCGGGCACGCCGGGTTGCTCTGCGACTGCCCGGTGGGCCCTCTCCACGGCGCTCATTGCCAGGGCATTTATGGTGACGGGTGACCGGGCGTGCGACGCATTTTCCACCCCCGGCCACTTCGCCCAAAAGAAATGATGACGCCCTTTCCATTTATGGCGTCTCGGAACTCGAGCCCCCTCCTTCCGTTCAGGGCATGTCGCGGCCGGCGAGTACTTAAAACAGCCGGCGGCACAGAAGCAAGAGAGATAGAGACAGAGAAAAAGAGAGGAAAGAAGACAAGAGACGAAGAATAGCACAACAGAGACCAAGAGCCGACGCGAAGAACACAGCGCAAGAGAAACACTGTGAGGAAGGCTGAGCCCAGTTCCAGCCGAAGAACAAGGAGCCTCAAGCTCTTAGATAGACCAACATTCTTGTAACCAGCAACATCCTTGAGGGACTTCCTCAGGACAGTTATAGCATCTATACAGGAGTAGGGTATTACGCCCCCGTGTGACCCGAACCTGTCTAAATTCCGGTGCATTTACTTCTTCTTGCACTAGGTTAACACCCCCCTACCGGCCGTTGCATTCATTCCCATTTATTTCTCCGGCGAACTTATTCAGGATCATCCCCTCGGCCGAATCTCTAAAAAGGGGTCTCTCGGGATCTCTGCGACTGGAGTTAATCCTCCGACAGCTGGCGCGCCAGGTAGGGGGAAGCATCCCTGAATCTGTTTGTTTGTTTTTTCCACAGAGAAGATGGCCGGTGGTCACCGCCTCCAGTGTTCCGGCTCCAGTTCCAGTGGGGAAATGCAGCCCCTCGCACAGGAGGCCCTAGCCGCTGCTGCATCCCAGCAGCAGCCGTGATCTGCACGCGCGGCGTTCCCCTCCCAAGGGGACATGGCGCTGGGCCCACTAGGGCCGCCACCGGTGCACCATCCGACCCCCAGCCGGTGGTCGAGACTCAGGACGCCAGGTCCGCATCTGGACAGCGCCGGGCGCCTCTCCGGCGTAGGCTTGCCTTCGGCGAGGCCAGCCCCGGGAGCGCGCTGCTTGCGGCGCACGCTCTCTTCAGGCATCCGCCTGTCCAGGTAACGGCGGAAACCCCGGAGGGCCGCTGGCTCCAAGAAGTCGCTGCCCTGGTCAGCACAGCTCGCCGCCAGGTGTTGGCCGAGAGTTCTCGTGCCACCACCCAGCGTGGCGCCGCTAGAACCGGCCCATCATCGGGTAACATTCGCACAGGCTGGGAGGCCTCCAGGTGGAGCGCTGCCCCCCTAGCCCCGTCCGGAGCCCAGGACCTCCGCTTACGTCTTAACGAGCGGAGGGGCCTCGAAGATGCGCGTGTCACTCTCGAGCGCCACCAGGAGACCCGGCAGGAGGCCGAAGCTGAGGACTAGAATTCCTCTTTACCGGCCTATGATCTCCAGGATTCCCCGGCTCGCCGGCGTTCACCGCCAAGGAACGCCACCCGCGCCACAGGGTATGGCACCGGCTGCCGTGCCTTCACTAGCGAGCTCCGCTGGGTCAAATGGCCTTCCAAGTTCCGCCCTGAGCTGCCGGAGAAGTACGACGGGTCCATCGACCCCGTTGAGTTCCTCCAGATGTACACTACGGCCGTTCAGGCGGCCGGTGGCAGCGAGAAGGTGATGGATAATTATTTCGATGTCGTCTTGAGGGGCTTTGCCCGTTCTTGGCTCATGAACTTACCCCCAGGGTCTATTAGCTCCTGGGATGATCTTTGCCACTAGTTCGTGGCTAATTTTCAGGGCATGTTCACGCGCTCCGGCTTGGAGTGCGACCTTCACGCCGTCAAGCAGCAGGAGGGGGAGATGCTGCAGCGCTTTATTCAGCGCTTCAGCCAGGTCCGCAACACTATCCCGCGGATAGCCCCCCACGTTGTTATCATCGCCTTCTGGCAGGGCGTCCGCAACGAGCGGATGCTCGAGAAGCTAGGTACGCACGAGATCGAGACCACTGCGGAACTCTTCGCGTTGGCCGACAAGTGCGCCAAGACGGCGGAGGCGCGGGCTTGGCACGCTCCGCGCCCCGCCATCGACCAACCAAGTTCTTCCCGCTCCAACAGGCGGGAAAAAAAAGAGGAGACGCGAGGTCGCTCCCGTCGAACCGGCCCAGGGCCCCTCCTAGGGCTCCGGCTCCCGCAAGGGCTCCGGCCCCCGCCCGGGCTCCCGCTCCAGCAAGGGCCCCCGCTCCTGCGGGGCCCGAGCTAGGCAAATGGTGCCCAATCCACCAGACCAGATGGCATGACCTCACGGAGTGCCGCACGGTCAAGGGCCTCGTCGAGCAGCACCAGAGGGAGCGCGATGAGTCCCACGGGGGAGGCGACGTTGAGGCCACCCCCGACAACGCGGAGCTCGGCTTTCAGGAGCCCGAGCATACCGTCGCCTTCATCGACGGAGGCGCCTATACACCTTCCTCGCGGCGCGACATCAAGACCATGCGGCGTGAGGTATGCTCGGCAACCCCGAGCGAAGAGGCCACAAGGCCCCTGAGGTGGTCGGACGCTTCGATCACGTTCAGTATAGCCGTCACGCCGCCAGTAGTGCAGGAGTGGGGCGACTACCCTTGGTGGTGTCCCCCACCATCTGCAATGTAAGGGTCGGCAGAGTGCTGATCGATGGGGGCGCAGGCCTCAACCTCCTCTCTAAGGAGGCCTTCGAGAAGCTGCAGGTGCCCTCCAGGCGCTTAAAGCTGTCGCTTCCATTCTGCGGAGTGACACCCGGGCACTCCCTGCCCCTTCGGGAGTCGGGACAACTTCCGCACGGAGAACGTCCTCTTCGACATCGTGGAGCTCCCCCTCCCCTACAACACCATCCTCGGGCATCCGGCGCTCGCAAAGTTCATGATGGCTGTGCATTATGCGTATCTCACAGTCAAGATGCCGGGCCCAGCAGGCCCCATCTTCGTGACCGCCGACTTCGGCGGCGCCGTCTGCTACGCCGAGCAGTCATACCTGGCCTTGGTCTCAGCTCAGGCCGAGGTCGAAGGCTATCCAGGGGGCCCGGGACCCTCTTCATCTAAACCCTGACTCACCGTCGACGCCTCCGTTCCTACAAAGGAGGTCGTGGTGGGCGAAGACGCCTCCCAGGTCATCCGAATCGGCGGTGACCTGGACGACAAATAGGAAAGCGCGCTCGTCACCTTCCTCCGGGCTAACACCGACGTGTTTGCATGGCAACCATCCGACATGCCCGGGATCCCTAGGGAGGTGATCGAGCACCACTTGGTTGTGCGTCCGGACGCACGCCCGGTGAAGCAGAAGGTCCGGCGGCAGGCGCCTGAGCACCAGGAATTCATCCGGGAGCAAGTCAGCAAGCTCCTTGATGCCAAATTTATTCGAGAAGTCCTCCACCCCGAGTGGCTGACAAATCTAGTTATCGTCCCGAAGGCCAACGGCAAGCTCCGTATGTGCGTGGACTACACCGATCTAAACAAGGCTTGCCCTAAAGATCCTTTTCCTTTGCCCTGCATAGATCAGATTGTAGATGCAACCGCGGGATGTGATCTTTTGTGTTTTTTAGATGCAAATTCTGGTTATCACCAGATTCGCATGGCCATAGAGGATGAAGAAAAAAATTGCTTTTACCACCCCGGTGGGGACTTATTGTTATATGTCAATGCCTTTTGGTTTGCGCAACGTTGGGTCTTCTTTCCAGCGCGCTATTCGCATCACCCTTGATTCGCAGGTTGGCCGCAACGTCGAGGCCTACATCGATGATCTCGTGGTCAAATCCCGAGACCGCGCCACCCTGCTCGAAGACCTTGCCGAGACTTTCAATAGTCTCCGCACTACCCGCCTGAAGCTCAACCAAAAGAAATGTGTCTTTGGGGTACCCGCGGGCAAGCTCCTCGGTTTCTTGATTTCCAGCCGAGGAATTGAGGCCAATCCAGAGAAGATCCGGGCCATCGAGCAGATGCGACCCCCGGCTCGACTCAAGGAGGTTCAGCGCCTCGCCGGCTGCATGGCGGCCCTCGGGCGCTTCATCTCCAAACTTGGGGAGCGAGGGCTCCCCCTCTTCAAGCTTCTGAAGAAGACCGGTCGTTTCGACTGGACGCCGGAGGCCGAGCAGGCCTTCCGCGATCTGAAGAAGTATCTCACCTCACCACCCGTGCTGGTGGCTCCGTCCGAAGGTGAGCCACTACTACTCTACGTCTCGGCCACTCCTCAGGTCGTAAGCGTGGTGCTGGTGGTAGAGCGCGACGAGTGCGCGGGGCCAGGTGCTGGGTCCCAGCTCCCGGCCACCCCTGGGCACTCCCCCGTCCTCGCGGCTCCCCCTGACCAGGGGGTCGAGCCCAAGCACTTGGCTCCTCCTGATCAGGGAGTAGAGCCCGAGCACCCGGCCAGCCCTGACCACGTCGCCGAGCATGAGGGCTGTAACAGCCCCTCAGGTGAGGCTACGGTCCGGGCCCGTCGGGTACAGTGATTGGTGTACTTCATCAGTGAAGTCCTCCGGGAGGCCAAAACAAGGTACCCCCAGGCTCAGAAGTTGCTCTACGCCATGCTCATCGCTTCCCGGAAGCTGCGCCACTACTTCCATGCGCACAAGGTCTCGGTGGTTACCACGTACCCACTGGGACCCATACTCTGGAACCGAGAAGGCATTGGGCGTGTTGTTAAGTGGGCGGTGGAGCTGGCGGAGTTCGACCTGCTCTTTGTCAGTCGCTAGGCGATCAAAAGCCAGGCACTCTCTAACTTCATGGCAGAGTGGACACCCGTCCCCGAGGTCGTCCCAGAAGAGATTTCTGCATATCCTGGGCACGATGCGCCAGGGTACTGGATCATGCATTTTGACGGTTCCCTCTCGCTGAAAGGCGCGGGGGCTGGAGTGGTTCTCACCTCCCCAACGGGTGAAGAACTCCGGTACGTCGTGCAGCTACAGTTCCGCGCATCCAACAACATGGCGGAATATGAAGGTCTCATCGCTGGCCTCTGAGCCGCGGTGGGCCTCGAGATTCGTCGCCTCCTGGTCAAGGGAGATTCCCAGCTGGTGGTCAACCAAGTGTCCAAAGAGTACCAGTGCACGGATCCTCAAATGGCGGCGTATGTGGCGGCAGTCAGGCAGCTGGAGAAGCGCTTCAATGGCCTGGAGCTGCGGTACATCCCTCGCCGCGATAACGCTCTGGCCAACGACCTCTCCCGCTTGGCCTCCTCCTGTGCGCACGTCCCTGCCGGAGTCTTTGAAGAAAGACTCACATGGCCTTTCGTCCTGCCTACCGAACAGGGCGAAGGGGAAACCTCGAACTCAATTCAGGGACACCGGCGGCGCCCTCAGTGGGAAGCCCCGTCAGGGTGCCGCCGTCTGACGAGTGCGCTGCACTTGCTGAATGTTCTCAAGATGCCTCGTGGATGGACGACATACGAGGGTGCTTGAAGGAAAAGTTCCTCCCCGGGGATGAGGCGTCTGCCGAAAGAGTTGCTCGGCATTCCAAACACTATGCCATAGTAGATGGGGATCTCTACCGGCGTAGCGCAGGCGGTATTCTCCTGAAATGCATCTCCCGGGCAGAAGGCGGCGAACTTCTCGCTGAGATCCACGAGGGTGAGTGCGGTGGCCATGCATCGTTCCGCACGCTGGTCGGGAAGGCCTTCCGGCAAGGTTTCTACTGGCCTACAGCTCTCCAGGATGCTTCCGAGCTGGTTCGGCGCTACAGAGCGTGCCAATTCCATGCAAAGTAGATTCACCAGCCAGCTCAGGCTCTTCACACCATCCCCCTTTCATGGCTTTTTCACGGTCTGGGGGCTGGACATTCTGGGTCCATTCCCCCGAGCAATCAAGGGCTATGAGTACCTCTACGTCGCCATCGACAAGTTCACCAAATGGCCGGAGGTGGTCCCAGTCATCAAGGTGACCAAGAACACGGCGCTCCAGTTCATCCGCGGTATCACCAGTCGCTTTGGTGTCCCGAACCGGATCATCACCGACAACGGCACTCAGTTCACAAGTGCCCTGTTCGGGGACTACTGCGAAGACCTCGGCATCAAGCTCTGCTTTTCCTCCGTCGCTCATCCTCGGAGCAACGGGTAGGTTGAGCGCGCCAACGTGGAGATACTAAAGGGGCTCAAAACCCGGACCTACGACGTGCTCGCAAAGCACGGGAAGGGGTGGGTCGACGAGCTGCCTGCCGTTCTATGGGCCAATCGGACCACGCCAAGCCGTGCTACCGGGGAGACTCCTTTCTTCCTCGTGTACGGCGCTGAGGCGGTCCTCCCCTCCGAGCTCACTCTAGGCTCCCCTCGGGTGCATGCCTACTCTGAAGGAGAACAGGAGCAGCAGAGGCGCGACGATGTCGACTACTTGGAGGAGCGCCAGCGGCGTGCCGCCGTCCGGGCAGCCCGCTACCAGCAAAGTCTGCGGCGCTACCATCAACGCCACGTCCGGGCCCGGTCTCTCGAGGTGGGGGATCTAGTTCTCCGACGCGTCCAGTCGCGCGAAGGAAGGAATAAGCTGTCCCCTATGTGGGAAGGCCCCTTCACCGTGATCAGTGTACCGCGAGAAGGCTCCTTCCGACTGGCTACAGAAGACGGGCAACCGCTCCCCAACCCGTGGAAGATCGAGCACCTGCGCAAGTTCTACGCGTAGATGGCCATGCTCGCGGTTCAGGTCAACCAGGCCGGGGGCTTCCCCCTCGCCCAAGTTGACCGGGGGCTACCACTAACTGGGTAAGTCACCCAACCTTGTAAAAAATTATCAATACAGTATGAATGTTAATATGCAATCATGTGTCAATTTCATTTTTCTGGATTCCATATGTTTAACCTGTCTGGTGAGATGCTCGATTGTGCGGAAAAAGTTTGTTCTCTCTTTTTCCCCACTGATAAAATAATCCCGATCGGTATGCGCGCGGGCAGTTGCCGCTGGCTTACGTCTGTTGTGGTAGGCTGTGGTGTCCGGTGTCGTGGCAGGCTCCTGGGCATTACCGAGTCCCTGGGCGCCCTGGGTACTCCTATCGCTCGAGTAGTCCGGAGCCTAGGCCCCAGGGGCGGGCTGTCGGTGCTCGGTATGGTCTGTCATACCCGGGCGCCACCGAACCATAGGACCTCTGGGTTATGCCTCTGCCTGCTCTTGTCCGCCGGTCTGGGTATTCGAGAGGTCTCGGGTCGAAAATGAGAGCAGTCTATAACGAGTACCGCACTAACAGAGCACACCAAGCAAAGAATTTCTCCATTTTCTCTTAAGTCACAGATCGACAATCAAAGCAAAAGTAGCTCGACCACGAGGGCCTCAGTGCCTAGGTCGCTGCTCAGCCCCAAGGGTCCTCGGGTGGTCCTACCGCTCAAGCGTAAGTGGTCGAGATCGCCTGACCCCGGGCTCCTCACACGTCCCCTGGTGCTCGGGCGCCCCGACCGTGGGAACCAAGTCCCCGGGCACCCCGAGCTCGGAGCGCATGCCCCTCCTGGATCGGTTGGTCAAAAGGCTGACAGCTGTCCGGTGAGTGGTTAAATTCAAACGAATTTACGTTCAATAATATTTTGTTCCCGAGTCGTCCTCGGGGGCCCTCGTATTCTAATATGCCCGGTGAGATGGTCTCCTCGCGCATAAAACCCTACCGTGTGTCCACTTTTTCCTAGAACGATAGAACGGTCCGTAGAAAGGTGTACCGTATGTGCAGTAATGTCCGATCGAAGTCTTTCATGGTGGTTGTGGTGTTCGGTCCGCTTTTAGGGCCTCGAGCACTACCGAGTCCCTGGGCGCCCTAGGTAATCCTATCGCTTGAGCTGCTCGAGTAGTCCGGAGCCTAGGCCTCAGGGGCGGGCTGTCGGTGCTCGGTACGGTCCGTCCTAAGCCCAGGCACCACCAAACCATGGGGACTCTTGGTCGCATTCCCGCCCGCGCGCGTCTCCAGTCTGCTGACTGAGTGGTCGCAAGATGGAAAAATATTCACCGTTCATGGCGTGCTCCGCGCTGGATCAATCTATCTCCTGAGCAGGGAAGTTCGTGCCTTTGTCTTTTGGCTTAGCCGTTGCGGACTCGCGAGGGCCCGGGGGCCGAACGCACCGAGAAGGACGATCGGGATGACTTCGTTCTCGGGGAAGGAAAGGTCGGGGTCGGTCCGACTAAGTACTCCTCGGGGCATCAAGTGAAAACAGCGGAAACTACACCAAGTACTCAAAATACTGGAGTTGCGACCCCAAAGAAAGGCTTCCATTATATTCACAAAGAAGGATAGCTGTTTTGAGGGATCACTCCCATATTTACATCAAGTCAAAAAGAAAAGAAGAAGGAAAAACTACTACAAAAGCCTAGTCGGAGTCGGAGTCGGAGCCTTCGTGGCCGCTCCTCGGGACTGGGGGCGGCGGCAACTCCCGCTTGAAACCGGACACCACCGCGGCGGCGGTGCTATGAACCGCCCCCCGGGCGGCCTCCTCCTCGGCTTCAACAACCCCTTCCTGAGCTGGCTCTAGCGGGAAGTTCGGGTCTCGGCTCCGGTAACAAGCCAGGACCTGTTCGGCCATTGCTTGGGCCAAGCCACGCCCCTCCCGGGCGGCGAGTTCCTGGACGGCCTAGGGCAGCGCCTCGAGGCGCTCGCAGACCTGCTAGAAGCCTAGGGTGTACCGGCTAGGGCCTCCCCCCTTCGTCTCCACGATGAGTTGCCCGAGTCCGGCCGCCGCCACGGACCGCTGCATTCGCCGGAGGGTGTCTCCAGCATCAGCTGCAGGCTGGCTGGCGCGACCGAGGTAGCCTCGAGCTCCTCCTTCGCGATCCGTAGCCATTCCTTGAGCCCCTGGCTCCCGACCGCGCTAGAAGAGCCGGCGCCGGGTGCATGGCCCGCGGCCAGCTTTACCTGCCCTGCCAGGATGGACAGGGCCTGCTCGCGGGCGGCCAGCTCCGCCTCAGACTTGGCGATCCGCTCCTCCCTAGCAGCAGCAGCCACTGCCGCCTCAACAGCCTCTGCCTCCCGGCGGGCCAGCAGGTCCTCCCGGGTGCCCAAGTCCGCCGCCGTTATCTCGGCGTCGGTCTCCCGGATCACGATGTCCTCCTCCCGGCGTTGGAGATCCCCATCGACGTCCTGGAATTCCGCCGCCCAGTGCTGGAGCTCGGCGCGGGTCCGGTCGACTTCACCTTTCTGGCGAGCTAGACCGGCCTGGAGGGCCACCGCTGCCCTCTTGCGGTTCCCCGCCGCCTTCCTCTCCCGAGCAAGGGCCTCGGCAGCCTGCTGCCGTGACACCTCGGCCAGGCGGGTGGCGTCTTCCCGCTCCCGCGTAACCTCCACGCGGGTGTCCACCAGAACATTCCGCTCCCGCGTGACCTCCGCGCGGCCTCCTCCAAGGCCTTCCGGTCCTCCACCGTGGCGCGCTGCTCGTCCTCGTTAGCGACGCGCGCCGCGGTGAGCTGCGCTCTTTCCGCGGCCAGAGCGGCGCGCTCCGCCTCTCGCCGCGCCATCTCCTCCGCTACGGCCACCTCCAGCCGCCCGATCACCTCCCGGGCGCTCCCCAGCACGACCGGAAGAGGTTCGGCAGGTTGGCTGGGTGGCGGCTGGGCGCTGGGTCCCCTGCAAGCCTCCCCCGGGGGGCTCGGGGTCCCCAAAAATTGCCACGCGGTCGCCAGCCCTGTGCTCGGCGCGCTTGGGGCGGGCTCGGACAGCGCTGGACTCTCGGGCGGTGGCTGCGTCTCTGTCTCAGCCGCCGCATCCGCCAGCCCCCTCTCGGCCGCCGTGTCCGCCGGCCCCAGCACGGCTGCCGTGTCCGTCGGCCCCAGCACCGCCGCCGCGTCTGCTGGCTCCGGCTCCACCGCCACGTCCGTCGGCTCCGGCACCGCCTTCGCGTCCGCCGGCCCCGTCTCCGCCACCGTGTCCGCTGGCCCTGGCTCCGCCACCGCGCTTGCCAGCCTTGGCTCCGCCGGTGCGCTCGGCTCGGGCACGCTCGGCTCGGGGGCTGGTGCCGGCCTCGGTGCCTCCGGCCGCCCCTGGCTCTCAACGGCGCCCGTAGGCGGCCTGCAGGACAAGACCAAAGTCAAAATCCAGAACTTAGTTCGGGCAAAGCATGCCCAAGAAAGAATGAAGGACAAAACTTACGCGGTTGTGGGTCTTTGGTACTGCCATCGTGCTACCGGAATCCTGAACTCCGGGCTGGATGGCGCCGGCCTGGAGTCCTCCCTCCTCCTCTTCCGCCGGGGGTTCTGCGGGGCCGCCGTGTGGTCTCCCAAGCCGAACAAGGTGCGATTCCAGAACCGCAAATACCGCCCTCGCCGATGGCCCCGCGCTGGGCGGCTGGCCGTCCCGGCTTCCCCCTTGCCTGGCGACGGCGACAGCGGGGACTCCGGCACAGGAGTGAAGAGCCGGGGGCACTTCCCCCGGTCCTCCGGTGCCGGCGCCACTCCACTACCGGCGGTGCCCTCCTCCGGCGCGGCGGCTGCTGCCCGCAGCGGCCCCACTGCTGGCATGCGGCTCGCCGCTCGCGGCGCCCGGGCCACCAGTCCGCGCCGGACCGCTTGCGGCCCCCTCGCCGGCCGCCTCATCCAACCCGGGGATCTTAGCAGCCTCGGGACTCCGGCGCCTCAGCGGTCGACCAACCCCTGGGCGTCGAACTCTAGCAGCTTCGTCTGGATCGCCACCTGCTCAGGAGCTCCGCCCGGCTCATCTCATCCACCCCGGTCACCACCCGGAGCATGCCCCTCAACTCCACCGTGCCCAGGTCCCAGTCCTCGCCGATCTGGGTCCAGGTGATGTCCTCAGGGCCGGTGTAGAGCCAGCAAGGCCGGGCCCGCTCCCGCAGGGGCACCAGGTGGTGGTGAAGGAAGTCCGCCACCACCATCACCGAGGTGAGCCCGGCGTCGCGCAGGAACCCGATGCGCTCCAAGACTGGCTCCAGCCGCGCATCCATCGGCGGCTGTACCTCCCAAGTCGCCTTCTGGGGCTCCGCCACCACCTCCGGCAGGGTGAGACGGTCGTGGGGGTCGACGTCGACGTAGAACCAATCGCGCCGCCACTCCTCCCACTTGCTTCACAGCGCTTGGGGGATGTATCGCTCCCCCAGGCCGTCCCGCAGCCGGAAGCTGCAGCACCCTGCAACGTCCGCGGTGGAGAAACCCCTCTTCTTCCCGGTAGATCGCAGCGCGAAGAAATGCCAAAAGAGTGTCACCGATGGCGGCACTCCCATGAACATCTCGCAGAAGTGGGCGAAGACCGCCAGGATGACGACTAAATTGGGGCTCAGGTGCACCAGCTGGATCCCGTAGGTGTCGAGGATTTGAAGAAAAAACGTGGAGAACGGCAGCACCAGCCCGGCCGCCACGAAAGAGGTGAACAGGACGATGCGCCCCGGGTGGGTCGTCGCCGGCGGGAAGCTCGCCGGCGTCACCACCAGGGCCCCCTGCTGGCCCTCGGGGACCAACAACTTCCTGATCTTCCCCGCCGCCTCTTCGTTCGTCAGGCGAGACTCCGGCAGCACATCGTTTGGAGTCCTGTCGCGGCGGCTTCCTCTAGCTCTCGGCATTTCGTCGGGGGGGGGGAGATGGTCTGGACGGTGGAGAAGGAGATGTGCTCTGATCGCCTAGGGAGATTCTAAGGGCTCAAGAGCGTGAAGGAAGCAAGGGCTGGATCACGAGATGGCGTAAAGAGGAGGGCGGTTCGCTCCCCTCCCCCTTTTATACCTCAGGGAATTCAAATGTCTCCTACCACGGCACACTCGGCGGGACGGTTTCCTCGATCGGTGTAACCGCCAGGCGGGTCTCCCACAGGTCGTGCAATGTCAGCGGTTGCCAGGAGTATTTTCCTCGATCTGCGCGGCTGTCGCGCGTGCCGCCTGCTCTGTCATCACGCACCGCCCATCCCGTTGTCATGCCCTTCGGGAGTTGTGTGGACGCGTGTCCATTCAGCTCCCCGTTGGGCCGTACCGAAGGCCCGAACCGAAGGGACCACCTTCTGAAAGTTCGTCACGTGGCGTCCGTGCCGGCTTCGGCCTCGTTCGTGCCGAAGGGCCCATCCGCAGTCTCTGGGCCATTGCCTGCCATTGGACCTGGGTTCTACTGTCGGTGTATCAGGAACGGGGGGTCCCCGAATACCGAGGCCAGGCCAGCCATCCGCCACATGGTGCCATCCCGCGAGGTCTCTCCTGTAGGATGAGAAAAGGTCAAGTTCTGGGAGAAGGTGCTCAGAGCCATAGTCGGTGGCCCCCTAAGTGCCCCGGCTCCCCGATGATCCACGGAATCCAAGTACCGGGAAGAAAGTGCTCGGGGAGGTATACGGTCACCCCCGAGCACCCTAGTCCCCCAACGATCAGAAGAGCTAAGTTCTGGGAGAGAGTGCTCGGGGCTGCGCGCGGTGGCCCCCGAGCACTCGGTTCCCCGAGAATCCGTACAAGAGTGCTCGGGAGAGAGTGCTCGGGGCTGCGTGCAGCAGCCCGCGAGCACTCGGTTCCCCGAGGGTCCGTGCAAGAGTGCTCGGGAGAGAGTGCTTGGGGAGGTGAACAGTACCCCCGAGCACTCGGCACCCCGGGGACAAGGAAAGGCATTCCCGGGGGAGAGTGCTCGGGGATGTGAACAGTACCCCCGAGCACTCGGTACCCCGACGACCCAGAAAAACCCCCGAGGGGCCTACTGATGAGGTGTCAACCAGTCAAAGGCCCGAGGCCGCATTTAATAAGCGTGCGTGGCCTGACGCCTCCAACTGCTCTCACCGCGCTCAGCGTCAGTCCCTGCCATATTTTGGCAGAGAGGCGTGGGGTCATTAATTGCACGGGTCCTGTCTCGTGCCATCTGGCTTGTCTCGGGATAACATCGTAAGGATCAAGGCGTTCCGTCTACCGCGCTGCTGTGGCAGGGGAACAAGACAGGGCGGGCACGACGGGTTGCTCTGCGGCTGCCCGGTGGGCCCTCTCCACGGCGCCCGTTGCCAGGGCATTTATGGTGACGGGTGACCGGGCGTGCGACGCATTTTCCACCCTCGGCCACTTCGCCCAGAAGAAATGATGACGCCCTTTCCATTTATGGCATCTCGGAACTCGAGCCCCCTCCTTCCGTTCGGGTCATGTCGCGGTCGGTGAGTACTTAAAGCAGCCGGCGGCACAGAAGCAAGAGAAACAGAGACAGAGAAAAAGAGAGGAAAAAAGACAAGAGACGAAGAATAGCACAACAGAGACCAAGAGCCGACGCAAAGAACACAGCGCAAGAGAAACACTGTGAGGAAGGCTGAGCCCAGTTCCAGCCGAAGAACAAGGAGCCTCAAGCTCTTAGATAGACCAACATTCTTGTAACCAGCAACTTCCTCAGGACAGTAATAGCATACATACAGGAGTAGGGTATTACGCCCCCGTGCGGCCCGAACCTGTCTAAATTCCGGTGCATTTACTTCTTCTTGCACTAGGTTAACACCCCCACCACCGGCGGTTGCATTCATTCCCATTTATTTCTCCGGTGAACTTATTCAGGATCATCCCCCCGGCCGAATCTCTAAAAAGGGGTCTCTCGGGATCTCTACGACTGGAGTTAATCCTCTGACAAGGGGGAAGAGCTGGATTTCTTGGCCTTTGAGTCGTATCCCTTCTAGCGGATCCTTCGTCTTCTTGAGGCCGAGGGGGCTTTGTTTTAGGCAGTAGCTCCCTCTGTGGAGGGGATTCGCGTCGGCCCCCTGTGCGCAGTTACTGGGGTCAATTCTCCAGGTCCCGCGGTATTTCTAAGAGGCGTGGTGGTCAAGTGCCCTCGCCATCCCGTAGTACTTCAGGGAGGTGTAACAGACTAGCAAGTTTGCTAGGCATAGATTCGATGTACAGTGGTTAGCTGAATGCAAACTCTTTGTATGTTATTTATGAATAAACTAGCGTTTGTGTTAGCTTTGTTTTTTGGTGTTTATAATTTATCGTATCGACACTTTGTTATCGTATCTATGCTTCGCCTGTGCCCTCTATCCCAGCCCCTTTGCATTCTACTGCTATTAGTGGCCGCGAGGTGTAAGATTCGAGGGGTACTGTGTTGCGTTAGGCATGAGTAGGGAAGAACATATCGTTTACTAACATTTCGATGTGTGACGCCTTGTAGTACGGAGGCTAGGCCTTCAAAATATCAGAGGGGTCAGATGATTGTGGCACGGAGACTTTTATGAATCCTTTTTGGTACGGAGGCTAGGCCTTCAAGATGCCGATGATCCTTACTTTTTATGAATCCTTTTTGGTACGAAGGCTAGGCCTTCAAGATGCCGAGGAGGTTATCCCTCCGCCACGTAGGTCAGTCAGGCCTTAAAGATGACAGAGGATCTTATGTCTGTCCGACATGAAGGCAATGCCTTCAAGATGCTGAAGCGGTTTTTGCCTCTCCGTCACGTAGGTTAGCTCTACCTTAAATATGATGGAGGGATATATGCCTGTCTAGCACGGAGGCTAAGCCTTCAAGATGCTAGAGCGGTCTTTGCCTCTGTGTCACGTAGGTCAGCTAGGCCTTAAAGATGGCGGAGGGATATACTTCTCCGGCATAGAGCCACTGCCTTCAAGATGCCAGAGGGTCTTTATAGGTTTTGTGTGGGGTTGTTTTGTAGGGAAAGTGCTCTTTTTTTGAGGTAACACCTCTGGGTTCAGTGGCTATTTGTGGGTGTATAAACCTATGGTTTTTTATTGTTCTGGATCCTCAGAGAGGACTGAGGCTGGGGTTATCTACACACAGTATTTGCAGAGGGTCTTCGCATTCCAACTCTGTTCGAGGGGGGTCTCTTCTGTATCGGCAAGGCAATAGGAGCTGGGCCTGTTAGACCTGAGGACCAGGTATGGGCCCTCCCATTTGTTGCGCAGTTTTCCCAGAACTAGGACACGTCGAAGTACTAGGTCGTTGGGCTCAAAGCTTCGTGGCGCAACCTTATGATCGTACCAGGCCTTGGTTTTCTTGATGTAGTGATCGAGATTCGTGACAACATGGAAACGCCTGCCTTCGGTGAGATCGAGGGAGATCTCTCTTTCTCTGGTAGTTTGTGGGTTGTACCCTGAGTGAGCATCCCTTGATCTTGATGGGGGTCATGGCCTCATCGCCATTTAGGAGGCGGAAGGGGGTGAACCCGATGGCTCATGTGATAGTGGTGCGGAGGGACCATAAAACCTTAGGAAGCTCTTCAACCCATAGGCCTCGAGCTAGGCCGACGAGTCGGCGATTTAAGCCGAAGAGGATGTTACCATTGGCCCGTTCGATGACCCCGTTGTACATAGAATGTTGAACTGTGGCGAAGCATAATTCGATGCTGAGGTTGTCGCAGAATTGTCTTAAAGGCCTGGAGTTGAATTGCATGCCGTTGTTAACCGTGAGCTATCGTGGAACACCAAAGTGGCAAATTATGTTCTTCCAGAAGAATTTCTGAACATTCTTTGATTTGATCACCATGAGGGGCTCGGCCTCAACCCCTTTGGAGAAGTATTCTAATGCTACCACCGCGTACTAAAGGTTGCCTTTGGCAAGGGGGAATGGTCTGATGAGGTCCATGCCCCAACGAGCCAAGGGCTAGATAGGAGCGATTGGTTGTAGAGGAGCTGGGGTGTCCCATCCACTGGCATACTTGGCAGGTGCGGACAAGGTCTTCTGCATCGGATGTGATTGTAGGCCAATGGAGCCCTTGGCAAAGTGCCTTGCCAGCTAGGGCGTGAGGTGCCAAATGGTTGCCGCAAAGGCCTTCATGTATCTCCCGGAGGAGGTTGGCCCCTTCTTGTCTGGTAATGCAGCGAAGGAGGGGAGCACAAACACCAGTCTTGTAAAGGGCGCCTTCTATGAGACGGTAGCCCCTGACCCAATGCTGAATGCGGCAGAGCGCGATCGGGTCTCTTCTGTTCCAGTGAGGAAGGATAAGAGGGGAGCTCTCCAGCCGGTGATTTCGATGGGGAGGATGGTGGAAGCCGTCTCGTTAAGGGTTTTAGCAGCTGGCTAATGTAGAATTTTGAGGAAGGCACCCAATGGTGGGTCTTTACCCGTGGTGGCAGCTTTTTCCAAGGCGTCTGCCTAGCTATTGTCCGTTCGTGGTATGCTCCGTATTGATATGTTGCGGAAGTGTGCTTCGGCCTTGCGGATGGCTTCGTGGTATCTTGTCATGTCCGAATGTTAAACTTGGAAGCTCTTGTCGATGTGGCTGGTGACGATATGGGAGTCGGTCTGAATGATGACTCTGGCTGCCCCCAAGGGTCGGGCCTTCCGGAGGCCTAAGAGGATGGCTTCGTATTCGACTATGTTGTTGGTCGTCTTGAAATCCAGGTGAGCAGCAAATTGGACTTGCTGGCCTGTGGGGGAGATGAGGACTTCACCGGCTCCGGCGCCCATGGAGCCGTATGCTCCATCGGTGTAGATAGTCCAGGTGTATTGGGGAGGGGTAGCGGCAGGTTCAGTGAGCGTCGGAGTCCATTCGATGATGAAGTCTGCCAAGATTTGGGATTTGATGGCGGTGCGGGCCACAAACCTTACCACGAAGGGGGCTAGTTCTACTGGCCATTTGCTGATGCGTCTCGTCACCTCCCGGTTGCAAAACATGTTGCCAAGTGGGTAAGAGGTTGGGACAGTGATGTTGTAGGCTATCTTTTCGAGCTCGGTGTAGTTTGTCTTGGCTTCGGCTAAGGCCTCCGAGACATAGTATACAGCCCTTTGAGTAGAGCGACTGTCACTTTTCTCCTCCCTTACCAGGGCGGCGCTGACAGTAGAGGTAGAGATAGACAAGTATAAGAGCAGCCCTTCACTGGGGAGGGGCATCGTGAGTGTTTTGAGGTGGGAAAAGTGGGCCTTGAGGGCCTCGAATGCCGCCTGGCACGCTGGAGTCCAGTTGAATGGTTCAGAACCCCTCAGCATTTTGAAGAAGGGGAGGTTGTGCTTGGCAGATTTAGCGAGGAAGCGGCTGAGGGCTGCGAGGCGGCCGACCAAGCGTTGTACTTCCTTTGGATTGGTGGGAGGTGACATTTCTGTGATGGCACGAATCTTGCCCAAATTGGCCTCGATGCCTCTTCAGGAGATGAGATATCCCAGCATCTATCTAGCCTTAGTGCCGGATACGCACTTCTTCGGGTTCAGCCGCACGCCTGTAGCCTAAAGGCTATTAATTTTTTCTTGCAGGTCAGCTACGTGGTTGGCTTCGAGCAGGCTTTTTACCACGATATCGTCCACGTAGGCTTCAGCATTGTGGCCCAGTTGCTGCTGTAGTACTTTGCGCACTAGGTGAGAGAAGGTGGCCCCAGGATTCCAAAGACCGAATGGAATCCGGGTGTAGCAGTATACCCCGAAGGGGGTAATCAAGCTGATCTTGCTCTCATCCTCCATTGCCACATCTGGTGGTACCTGGAGTAGGTGTCTAGGAAACTTAGCAACTCACAGCCGGCGGTGGAATCCACTAGCTAGTCGATGCGAGGAAGGGGTACGGATCCCGAGAGCATACTTTGTTCAGCGATGTGAAATTGATGCACATACGCCACTTTCCGTTGTGTTTCTTGACCAGGACACTATTAGAGAGCCAATCAGAGTGGATGACCTCTTGGATAACACCGGCCCTTAGTAGCTTCTGGACCTCCTCTGTTGCGGCTTCTGCCCGCACTGGGGATAGCTTGTGAAGCCCCTGGCATATGGGCCTAGCCTTCGGGTCGACTTGAAGAGAGTGTTCGATAATGGAGCGGTTGACTCCCGGGAGATCCTGCGGGGACCATACGAAGGTGTCGAGGTTACCCTGTAGGACGGTCAGAAGCTAGGCTTCCTGCCCGAAGGTGAGATCTGCCCCTATTTGGAAGGTCCGGTTAGGTTGGTCTAGATGTACAGGGACACACTTTACGTCCCCCTCCAGTTGTGGCCTTGGAGGGCAGCGGTGCCCAGGATGCGCCGATAGGGGTCCTCGGGGCCTCCTGGGTCATGGAGTGGATGTGGCGGCTAGGGAGCGGAGCAGGGTGCCCGTACTCGATGCGCCTAACTAGGTCTTGGTTGCCATGGATGGTAATTATCCCCTGGGGTCCAGCATCTTCAAGCAGAGGTAATTGCGATGGGGTACAACTCTGAATCTTTTCAGAGTTCCTCGTCCCAGAATGGCGTTGTAGGCATAAGGTACATCCACAACGTCGAAGGTGATTACTTTGGTCCGTGTTGTGGAGCCCTCGCCAAAGATGATCCGGAGTTCTATCTGGCCTAGGGCATCGAGGGGGGCCCATTGAATCCTTGGAGGGATTTGTGGCTTGGTGAGAGCCAGCTTTGTGGGATTTGGAGCTAGTCGAAGGCATGGATGAATAGAAGGTCCGCCGAGCTGCCTCCGTCGATCAGTATTCTCCGGACCACAACTTCGGCGATGTTGGCTGAGATGACCAGGGCATCGATGTGGGGAAATTTCACCCCTTTGGAATCGTCGATGATGAATGTCACGGGGGCGTTGGCCCATTCGTGGGCCTGCCGATGGATGCTGGTTGCTCCGATGTGGTGCACCCCATGTGCGTAGTCTCGTCGCTGCCGTTTTGAAGTGCAGACAGAGCTCCCTCTCCTGGTTATAGCAAGGACGATCTGTCTGCCCGGTGTCCCTTCGTTGTTGTACCGCTCTGTGGATGATTCGGGTGGAGAAGGTAGGGCCAGCTGTGAAGGGTTCTGCAAGGCCAAATGATCAACCCGTCGGCTAGCCGATGGCATGCGATCTTCGGATCGCTCTTGGTGGCCCCCTCAGTCAAGGCGAAGGCTGCCTGCCTCCCGAGGTACTCTTCTCGGAAGGTGGTGAGGGTCCGGCAGTTGTCGGTGTAATGTCCTCATCCTGCGCCGTGTAGAGTGCACTAGGATTCCTCCTCAGAACACTAGTTTGGAGCACAGCTTCGCTCCAAGAGGCCACCAGGGTGTCCCTGGCCGCATCCCCCTGTGTGGTTTTGGTTTGGAGCCCCGCGGCTTGGGCTAATGTTGTTGATTTTTTGGCGTTGTCGTTGCCGCCCCCTTTGGGACCCAGAGGTATGAGCCTCCTTGAAGCCCCTCTTCGCTGAGAGGGGGCTTTTGACGATCCCGCCTGTGAGTGTGACTTCTCTAGGTTGACACGAGAAGTTTTGGTAGCTCGCGAGCGCATTCAGCGGAGTTTTTCCTCCTCTACCCGCTCGTATTCCTCGAACTTGTTCATGAGGACTTCCACTGTGCGTATTGGACGCTGGTTCAGCCAATAATATAGGGGGCCTTCGGCCAGACCCTGGGTTGCAGCATTGATGACCGAAGAGTCTGATATTTCCCTAATCTGGGCCTTGGTCTGGGAGAACCATCGGATGTAATCCCAGAGGGTTTTGTTCGGCTCCTGCCGGATAGCGAATAGGCTTTCGGAGGTTACTGGCTTGACAAAGGTGCCTTGGAAGTTGCTGCGGAAGAGGTCTCGGAGTTGGGACCAGGCGTGAATGGCGCTAAGGTCTAGTGCCCAGAACCAACGTATGAACACCCCTTCTAAGACGAGAGGCATCTTTAGCCATGGTGGCTGGTCCGCTCCCTTTGGCCTCTATGGTGAGGGTATAGGAATGGACGAACTCATCGGGATCCGAATAGCCCTTGAACTTAGGTAGCTTTGGGGTCCAAAAGCCCTTCGGGAAGGGCGTAGCCTACAAGTCGGCCTGCAGGGGAGAGTCGTAGTCTTGCAGGGGATCCTCATGACACCGGCTCTGAGGCTCCGGAGGCCGAACGTGCACAGTCCTGGTGTCAAAGAGTTCATCGCCTCGTAGGGCTTGGGTCAGAATAGTGCCGGTCATCATAGGGGCGGTGGTCGTCGTGCGGGTAGCTTGCTACTCGACCCGTAGGGCCATTTGCAGTTCCTCCATATGGGTCAAGAGCGCCGCTAAGTGTGATTGACGCTCGGTTGGAATGGTGTTTACAATGGTGGCATCGGCCGTAGCCCCTAGGGGCGCAGCGGGGGCCTTGTCTTGCTATTGAGTCTCTAGAGTAGAGGGCCCTTCAGTGCCGGCCGTAGCTATGGTCACGGCTGGGTCGGCGGTGGTCGTAAGACCCTCGTTTCCCTCGGTTAGGGGGCCGTCGTTGGCACGACCTATGTTTAGTCCCCTAGACTATCGCACGGGCGTGATTGGGGGGTCGGTCGCCATTGCTGCGGCCTTGGTGGTCTTCTTCTTGGGTGCTATCCTACCTCTCTTAGCACTTCTGTGTTCGAGTCCCCACGGACGGCACGCTGTTAGAGCAAGAAATCATCTTGCCCCAACAAGTACGGTGAGAGTTTCTTCTAAGAAGGAGACTCAAGCTTGGAGATGAAGTTTGAGAGAAAGGAACACCACAAATGTATTGATAGTAGAAAAATGGATTGGTCTGGGGTAGTATTACAGCGTGATTTAGTGCTTGGGCACCTCAGTGTCCTGTTTGTTTCCTTGAGCGTTCTCCTTGTGACCTCCCCTCCTCGGATGACCACGACCCCCTATTTATAGGGTGGTACGTAGCTTAGTATACCAGTTATCATGATGTACAAATATCTAGGATCTGACCGAATTACTAGGCCTTATCCTAGATAACTATTTTTTACCCTACATAGAAGATAAATATCTACCGTAGTAACTATTGTGGTGCCTACCCCTAAGGGGTGAGCCGGTCGGTAATAGCGGCCCGGCGTCGTGGTGTCAGGGGTGTTAGGATAACCTACGTTGTACTGGGATGTCAGGACGACGTCCACTAGATTAGGTATTTAACGCCGGTCACTTCCTTGCAGGCAAAGGATGACCGATGTTCCCTTTCTGGTCGATCTTTTTTTTAGGCTTGATGACTCACCATGTAGCCTTTAAGAAGCCTGCTCAAGGCCCAGAATTGGAGGCTTCGGGTGAGGTATGTCTTCAGAAGATGGAGGCTTCGGGAGGTATGACTCCATGGGCATGGGCTAGCTGAGCCATGAGGCCATCGGGGGTCCTTAACAACGACCCCAACAGGCATTGTGTACCGTATTCAGCATCTTAAATGCTGAAAATGGAATTCGGCATACAAGGTAGACGAATATAATATACAATACCGTATTTGACATCTCATGTGACAAAAAATGTGGGGCCATTCTTTCTCGATGCCTCGCCTATCAGATTTTTGGTAAACGATGTACCAAATACACATGCTAAATTTACAAATATATCAACATATTATTTATTTTAGTAAATATGGTGTTATATGCTGTCTATTTTTAGATTTTTTTCCGAAGAACTCAATGGGCTGGATGTGCTGGAGGTACGGGATATGTTTCCTGCATGAATGTGTACAAATATGAGATGACATCCAGCACTTTTTTTTTTTTTTTTGAGATAGTGAAATCCCTGTCGGTGGACCCGCAGTTTCTTGTTTGACAAAAGCTGGTTCCTTTCGCCTGCATGGAATACTATGGCCACAAGCAACTTGGTCAAAGTTCTCTTGATTGCACTCCCTTTTTGCTTAATTTTTTTCTTCTGAAAAAGATGACTTCATTTTCTCAGTTTCATTTCTTCGTCCACAACTTGCAAGTTAATTGAAAGCCCTAGTCAGGATCTAGTAGAAAGAGATCATATTTTTCCTCAACAGTATGGGCATTTAAATTTTCTTTTTGACAGTATGGGCATTAAATTTCACTACATTCATTTCATTACGCAATCCGCTCAAAATAAAATGATTCATTACACAAATTCAGATCCACAGAACCTACACAAGTTGTAGAGTACTAAACCATGTCGTTGCAGTGATGTTAGAAACTATGCATGAAACAAATTAATGAATTTCGGTGCGAGTTGTATGTATATAATTTTCAATAAAAGCATCACAAAAGTTTCAATAAATTGTGTGCGCTCGTGTGTATAAAATAATCTAATTCTAGTTTTCAGAAACAACCTTTATAGAACGTCCAAACTATTCATGACGTAACTGGACCAAAAAGACACCATATTTCTTTTTTCAAGTATGAATATTACAAATTTGTTCAAAAAAGGTCACTAAAGTTTTCATGGTAGGCTACCTATTTTTCAGGATGCATAACTACTTTCCGCTACGATATGCACTTTATGCGCTTCACAAAAAAGAGAAAAAATTACCAGATTTGTAAAAATATTTTCAGAACAGTCATGAGTCCCCATGACATCTCATTCCACTCCCACAAGTATTTTTATCTTGTCAATTCAATCAGCCTTGTTGGCAAGAAGCAAAGAAGAGGAAAAGCATGGAGGGAGATACCAGATATTCATTAGCTAATGGAGAAAGAGGAGTCCAGGAGGAAACCAGACCAAACCAAACCAGAGTTAGGTCTTGATCAAAAGCAAATAAATGGATGCACATGGAAATGCACTTGGGGTGTGGAGCCCAATCTCCTTTTCAGTTTTAAAGTTCTTATGTCCTTTCTTGTTGGATTCTATGAACCTGTAAAGGCATGCATCTTTCAGCCATCCATCCTTTCATCCTTTTAGACCAACCTCCTTCCATCCTTTTATGTTCCCCTTCCTTGGCTTGCCTTGGAATTGGATGCCTTCTAAGAAACGGCTCTTCTCTTCAATTATTATCCATTGTGGCCAACCTCCCAATGGCCACTTGTGTGTGCTTGAACTGATGCCCGAGTTGACTGAATCCTCCTTGAGCATTAAAAAAAAATTGTTCAACATTGGCATTATTTCTTCAGGGGATCTGATGACAACTTTAGATCAATGCGACATGTTGCAAATTGGTAATAGCTAGATGCAACTTGTGCTTGGGACTGCACTGAAAGACAGATGGCCAAGTCACATTGAGAGAACTAAAAAATACTGTGGTCCAAATGAAACCATTTTGTCACTAATGCTAGAGAACATACAAGGAGAAAACTGAAAACACGGCTATAAATTACTATTTTTTTCCGATTGCAAAAAAGGCATTGCGAAAGCCATAGAATAGGATCCCTACCTTATAATGTTGTGGAGTCAAGAGCATAAATGTTAATCAAATCATAAAACAATTCCTTGTCATGTTAAATGACACATCAGGACTGTCGGGACCAAATAAGATGGAGGTTAATCATTTCAGGAACAAAACCCCAGATTCACATGTGTTTGCAAGTCTACCCATTCTTTCCGTGCGAGGGCCCCAAGGGTGCAATCATGATGGATACTTTTTTTTTGGATTAGATTTTACCAAAATATTGGAAAATTAATTCCGTGGGTAACTTATGACCCTAACAATTTTGAAATTCCAAGTAAGTCAAGAGAATGGAGAGTAAAAGAAAACAATGTAAGTTTCTCCTTTTGTGTGGACACATAGATTCTTCACATAAATTAAATTTGGGAGCTGGATATTCATCTTGGTAACTTTTTAAATGATCACATAATGATATATATCAATGCGATTTGTGTCATTAAGAGAAAGGGTATTTCGACACAAATGCTCCTTTTTTTTTTTTGACACATCCAACTATTTTACTGTATTCACCATTAAATACGTACTAAGATAAAAAAATAAGATAATATAACATCTTGTATAACTATTTAAATCACTCGGTCGAGTATAACAAACACTATTTTCAAGACTACATAATAAATTACTAATCTAGCCCGAGTTACTTCCTTATTTTCGATAACCATTTGAACCATTAGTTCTTACTCTTACATATCATTTTTTTTTCACAGTATACGCATCCTCGTGTGCTTTTAAAACCAACGTGGGAAAAACCCTAGCCTAGCCAAATGAAAAAACCACGTTGCTGAGGGACAACAGCCACGTTAATGCACAAGCAACAAGATGTAGAGAGAGAGAAAGTTACACGACTTTGTGGCGCATGAACAGGATGTGCTCGCTGTCTCCTTGGATTTTGCACGCAAACAGCATCTGCATTCGCTCTCACGTCTCCCTGCAGTCCTTTGCTCCATCGCTCTGACTACACACACAACCCTGCCGATCATCACGCCTCTCTCTCTCTCTCTAACATGCATTGAATTGTAGGTGTGTGTACTGCAGGAGACAAAAGGCTGTGGTGGCACTG
Organism: Phragmites australis; assembly: GCF_958298935.1. Taxonomy (NCBI): domain Eukaryota; kingdom Viridiplantae; phylum Streptophyta; class Magnoliopsida; order Poales; family Poaceae; genus Phragmites; species Phragmites australis. The sequence continues at coordinate 10,153,844 of NC_084936.1, read as the reverse complement.
AAAGATCTTTACTGCTCATCTCGGTTGGGCTGCACTGCAGGGCAGAGCAACTGTGACTCTGCCGTGAGTCACGCACCAAAAGCAAATCTACTTGGGAACCAACCAACTGCGTGCAGCTGCAGTCAAGTGCGAATGAGGGGAAGCTGTACAAGTATATGCATGAATGGTGTGGCAGGAATGTGCTAGCTAGACATAGTATAACCGAGGTAGAGCTTGATGCATTATCTATTTGAACTCCATGGTCTGCATTATTTTGTCTGAGGATCCCATCCGTGACCCTCCCCAGAAGCTGCAGGTCTGGGCCGGGCTCGGGCCGGGTTCAGGATGAACCGGTTGCAGATCCGGGATTGGGCAAATTTTTTTATTGATGGTAAGATTAACTTGAGTAGGTTTAGATGGTGGCTTAGCCATACTCGGTGATCTTGATAGTTTGTAGTAAAGAAATATAGGGTTTTTTGGGTCTTCAATGATTTACATCATGAATTCGATGACGTAAAAGGATGACACTATGTTTGAATGAAGAAGCATCTACTTCTTGAAAAACATTTTTAGAATAACCTAATTTTATTTTTTTGCTTCTAATCATTGGGTAACTTTGCTTTACTAGAAGATGGGTTCAAAAGCCACCGGTTTAAGGGCTTTAGCTTTTCCAAATATACCTATATATATTATAGCTAGACTTGAATTGTGATTTTACTGTCCAAATTACTTTATATAATTTGAGCATAAAACCTTCCACGCCAAATCATTAGGTTAAAAACAATCTAGATCACTTCATCCTTCAACTTTCTATATCAAGTTAAAATAAAGAAAAATATCATCCAAAAGACAAGTAGTTGCTTCATGATGTCACACTTTCACTCCACATGGGAAAAAGGTGCCAGAAAGATTAGGTTAAAAAGAAGTGATGGTAGTGAGATTAAAAAGAGATAAAAACACACGAACACATTAGCAACTAACCTAGGGCAAAAGGTAGATTTTCCGAGCATGATGACCGACTAAAACGTATTACCAACTAGACCTGTAGCAACAGTAGTATGTGATGCAATCATTCATTGACAAGTGGACACCTGAAAACTAAGTTTATCTGCCATTTGAGAAGGATGTAGATCCAATACTTCCTCTGTTCTATCATGTCAATAAGACAAAATGGTGCATGCATGACCTTATCTTTTGTCACATGGAAAGGAACTTTAACAATTGCATACCTTTTTTGCCAAAGTTTGAGTGACCCAACATGATCAAATAAACAAGCAAGGGGTCTGCAAAGTACAGATTAAAGCTAGATAATGGAGCCAACTTTGGGATTGAAGAAAACACCGGCGCCACACGTACCCACGGCACGCGTCTAGAATCCCTCCAATGAGTCTCTGATGAATGGGCCTCACCGCCGACGACCTCGAGGTCCCTCCGATGAGCTGCTCAATCATAGAGTACTTCACTGGTGAGGATTTCAGGGGTACAATTTCTCAGGGTGACTCAAGCTGGCCTCTAAATCTAATAAGCACTAAGGCTCCCAAATCACTAATATAAACAAAGCATAGAATGCTTCCAAGCTGATTTGAGTTGGTGATCTGCCACATCAATGTGGGCCCACAATTAGGCTAAAAAGTGGCCATTTGGTTTGGACCAGAGGGATTTTTCCATTGGAAAAACAACATGATGCCCCAGTTCCAAATAAGTACAGTGTTGTGAAGCAAACCATGCCACATAACAAACACACATTAAATAGCTAGGTGTGGCTAAAGCTCAGTGGGAAGGGCATCACCTAATTGGCCACATGACAAAAAAAAAATCTGATGGTTTTTTACAAGTATATATTTTTTATTATTCAAGTTGGGGAGTAGAGGAAGCAAGAGAAATGAAAGAAACCAGAGCAGAAGTGATATTGATCTGTGTGGTCAACCTTTAACTTTTTTTATTAAAAAGAAAACAATAAAGGAAATATAAAGGGGAGGCACCTAGTGAGAACTGTTGTCACATGTTACGTAGTGAGAAACTGGGAATACCTTTAGATTCTCATTTTTAAAAACTTTTTGGAAATTTGTGAAAAGTAGAGTTCCACATGGAGCACGGCATGGCCTGATGGCCAAGATTCATCACTCAACTCAATCTAGAAAACGTCTAGAAAACGATGTGTGATATTTATATTTAAAGTACTAGTATTTTGGAAATTGGTTGGTTACCTTTGGATTGTCTAATTCTAGCTTTGCCCCTTTTGATTCTTGATCCAAGCTCCGTCACTGCTGAGTGGAATCCGTTTGAGGGCTACATCATTATTTACCTCCTCTACACTGTCAATCCTTGCAACATTAGAAAGTGCAAAAGAGATTTTTTTTTTGTTTTTTTTTTGTTTCAAGGAACATAGCTACACATATTATCAAAACTATAGATCATATTTCTGGATATAAGATCTATAATCTCCATGCCTATTTGGTAGTCAAAGGAGGTTCTCCCTCCACCCTATGTGCTTCATATAGTAACCTCCCCCAGCTTATAACAAGGGAGTTATCCCCAATATTTACATGTCTACCATAAAAAGAATTTACTTCCCCCAATTCCCTCTCTACATGCCATCAATAGCGATCGGTACTGTCGCTGGTAACCCTTCTCGGTCCCCTCCCCACCTTGGCAATGCCTTGTCAGCAACTGATGCAAGACGGACAACAGCACGGCCATTGTGATGCTTCGTGTTGCGCCACAATCGTTCAATGCTGGGCATAAGCACTTTCTCGGCCCAGTCCTCAAGCTTCTCGTCGGTGAGCCAGACGCTGCCAGCCATCCGGTCAATGGCATCTTCATCGATTCTGAATGAGCTGCTGCTGCCAATCACCGACTCAAATTTCGCCGATATGCAATCTGTGACAATCTTCCTAAACGGCTCAAAGTCAACTGGCCGGAACACAATGGCATCGTCGACGAGGTTCAACAGATCACAGTCAGGGGGTGGTGTTAAACACTTGAGAGCAAGCTGCCCTTTCTCCTGCTCTTGTTCCACAGAGATATCGCTGGAATTCCGCGAGCCCTCAGTGTCATCCAATGCCCCAACTGCTAAATTAAGGTCAAGTGATAAACCTTGCCCACTGGAAAATTCTTTGGCTACCTTTGCAGGGCGACCATCATCGCATAGCCAATCTGCTCGGTGCTTAACCTGCTTGTCCCCAATCGAGAGCTCTAGCTGCCAATTAGAGCTTGCAACCTCAAACATCCTTCTTTCATCTTGGATCAATGTTTCAAACTTTGGTCCCTTGAGTTCCTCAAGTAACCAATTTGTGGTGAGAACGAAGATGACGTTGCCAAGGTTTACCTCACGGCCCCGGGAGTCTGGCAGGCGACCAGTCTCCATTGCCCGCTTGATCTTTCCACGCACAACGGTGTCCGCTTGATCAATGCCCTCAAGAACAATAACTGAGAAGGGGTTTTGCCGAACTGCCTCCGTGACCCGGTCAAGTGAGGTTTTCCCCCAGAAACCAGTGTTCAGACCATCATTACCAGCCCTGCCCATGCGGGAGTCGCTGCCAAAGTTTACAACCACTGGTCGGGAGTTTACCATCAGCTCAGACAATGCGTTCATCATCTTCCGCTTGCCGGCCTGGTCAGGACCAATAAACAGGAGCCACATGTCACCCCTTGTCCCAATATTTCGACGCTTCCCACCGCCAGATCTGCATTGTATTACAACAGCAGCGATGGCTGAAGCGGCGTCTGATTGCCAGCTGACCTTCTCAGTAAGCCCCTTTAGAAGCCTCTTGAAGGACTCGATATCGGAGATTCCAGCTATCTTAGCCTTTTGCATGGCAGTTAGCCCCTCCATGTTATTTTCCTTCTGGTCTTTCTCCACAGTAGCATTCATGCCTGGATCCAAGCGACCAAGCACAAGGTCGATCTTCACCAGGCTGCCCGGTGAACTCTTACGAAGTTCGGATGTAGGGGTTCCCTCTGGCTTCTCCCAGCTGGTGTTCATCTTAAGAGTGGGAGCAGCAACCCTGGCAAGTGCCAATTTGGGCTCAATGGGCGGGCGTGGACCGAAGGCAGCCAATGGCATGGAGAGAGCTGGCGCCCCAGCGTGGCTGGAGTGGGTACACGCACATGTCTCACGCCATTTCTTCTCAAGCTCTTGGGCAGTCTCCTTCCATTTCAAGTCTTGTTCCTTGGCCTGTAAAAGAGCAAAGGACTGTATCAATAGCCGTTCCAACAGAACAAACGCCGACTTTACAAGTTAACACATCGAGAAACACAGACCTGTGATTGATCACTGCTGCGCTGCATCCAGTGTGGCAAACCAGGCTTAGGAGCCTCAGGGCACGGTGCCGGCTTTTCTATCCGCTCCGCTGCGAGCTTGGCAAGCTCACGCTCATAACTACCCTTGCAAAGTATACACATGGCCGGCTTAGCCATCAGAGGCTGGTCACTCCCTGCCCCTGGCGGCCATTGGAATGCTGTGGGTGTCACCGGCATAGGCCGGAGTGTAGGCGATAACATCCCCACTGAGTTGCCGAGGATTCCACTGCCTCCAGGTCTACAAATTTCAATCATTTATCAGATCTTCAGAAATTGAATATAAATTTTAGATTAGATAGTACAAAATTAGAAGCCTATTATTACTTTAGAAGAAGCAATAAAACTTTTTAGAGTTGCACCAAACATAATGAAGTAAAAAAATTTGGTCATTGATAAAACTAAAGTTTTTTTTTAAAAAAAAAATTGTTTCTGTTTTCTCAGCTGAAGTAGCAGACCCAATACCAATTGGTCCAAGAAGAACACCGATTTTTTTTTAGGAATGTCGAATCACCAAAATAACAAGAAGACCACCACGACCAGATATGGTAGATCCAACAGGCAAGCTGACAGAACGAAGAAAAACACACCTGAGAGCAGAGCTGGTGAGCGGCGAGCTGCGGGATATGGGCACCGCCTGGAGGTCCCACTCGGCCTCCATCGCCGGGTGGTAGACCTTGCACCGGAGGTAGGTGGCGCACGCGGCCGTGCCGACGGCCCAGACCTTGCCGCTGCCGAACCGCCTCAGCAGCCGCGCCATCTCCGCCACTGCCGCCTTGCCCCCCTCCGACGACGCCTTCGCCGGCCCCTCCACCAGCCACTTGAGGTCTCCGAGATCAAGTACGACGCCGCTGTGCTCCAAGAGGAGCCTCTCGACCACCGCGCCGAGCTCCCCGATCCTCGCCGCCATCGCGGACTTGTCGCCGGTGAGCTTGGCGAGCTCCGCCTCCAGCGGCACGACCTTCGCTCCGGCGAGGGCAGGGGATCCAGCCGCTGGGATCCTCCGGATTGCTTCCTTCAGCACCGCGTCCGGTCCGGCGTCGCCCACAAGCACCGGGTTGCGGCGCACCGGCTTGAGCATGACGTCGAGCACCTTGCGTGCGTCGTCCCCGCCAACGCCGCCGTATGCCGCGGCGGCGGCTGCCAAGCGAGGGTTGAGGTAGGCGTTGGCGGTTCCGGCCCGTGGGAGAGGAGAGGGGGACGCGGTGAGGGGGGTGGAGACGGCGGCGGAGGAGGACGAAGGCGAGGGCGAGGAGAGCGACTGCTCGATGGTGGACTTGACGGCGGTGGAGGAGAAGGACGCCTCGCGCATGACGCGGCTGACGGAGGGATCGTCGAGGATGGAAAGGATGAGCTGCTCGAGCTCCACCTTGACGGCGAGGAGCGGCTGCTGCGCCGCCTCGGGGCACCCCCGGCGCTGCTGCGCCTGCGCGCGCTTGAGCGCCGCAACGAGGGCGTTGGACAACGGCGGCGGCGCCCCGTGCGCCGCCGCCGCGGAGGCCGCCGCGGGCAGCCTGTCGAGCGCGACGGAGAAGCATAGCTCGAGCGCGCGGCACTGCAGCGGGTGCGCGCCGCCGCCGGCCCCGGCCCCGGAGCCAGCGGCAGCCCCCGCGCCGGCAGCGGCCCGCGCGCACGCCTGGCGCAGCAGCCCCGCGGGCGCGGCGAGGAGCGCGGTGGCGACGTGGAGCGGCGTGGTCTGGCCGTGGCGCCTGCGCGCGGCCTCGTCGATGGCCCGCGCGAGCGCCGCCGCTGCCTCCGGCGTGAGCGTCTGCTGGATGGTGTTGAGATCCGCCCTCATCGCCGCGCCGCGCCGCTCATGAATCGATCAAGGCACCCCGAAAGAATTCTCCTTTCCCTCGCGACGTACTAGTACCTGGCGAGGCGGAAGTCGTCGTCGGAGGAAGGTGGAAAAAGGGAAGCCTTGGAGGGGAGCGGAGGTGGGAGGCGGAGGTATCGAGAGAGAGAGACTAGGAGGGAGTCAGGGAGAGAGAGAGAGAGAGAGAGAGGAGAGAGACGAGTACTATAAGAGCAGAGGAAGGAGGGGAGGGAGGGGAGGAGGCGAATGGAATCTTCGTCTCCTACTTCTCCTCGTCGTTGCATTTCATTACCACACACGCCCCATTACCAGCGGAGGAGGGAAGGAGGTGCATGGGTTTTTTTTTTCTTTCCTGTTTTTCTATGGAAGGGCTTAGCCGTTTTCATATTTCTTCTTTCTCGGGAGCTAACAAAAGTTTCTCATACAACGGGCAAATACAAATTATGATCCTTATTTCTTGATATGCAATGCTGCCAGAAATATTTTGATTTCTCACTTTAATTGTGGTGCCACATTACATATTCTCAAACATCCGTGCCGGAAGTTCACTAGTTATACATACTCAAGTTTTGCTACGTTCCTTTTTAGATAAAAATCTAAAAATATGTAACAGATATAACCGTATTTATTAAAATAGATAATATATTAGCGTATTTACAAATTTAACACTTGTATTCGACATCTCAAATACTAAAAAATCGATTATGTTACTTGAGGTACTGAAAACTTCTGTATTCGGCAGCTAAGGTGCCGAATACGGTATTATTCACCGTAGTTATCACCTTATGTGCTGAAAACTCCCTGTATTTGATCAGTGCTTTCGGCATGGTAGGTCACGTCGTGTCACGTCATTTCGCTTTTGCCACCTTTTTGAACACGCGTGTTGTCGTGTTTCACTGTAAAATGCGAGCGTGCTGCCGTGTTTCGCTATAAGGAGCCGCAGCGTGATCAGAGAGTAGATGAGTAGTGCGAGCAAGGGAGGAGAAGTAGCAGTATAGTGCGTGGAGAGGAGAAACAGTGCGAGGTGAGGAGCAGCAGCAGTGCGAGGAGAGGAGAATCAGCCCGAGACAAGGATGAACAGTAGCGCGAGTTATATTAAGTACTTAAATTATGTATTTAATTAATACTTATAGCAATAATAATAATTAGAGTAAGTAGATTATTTAATCCGTTCAATTACATTTGTATAATTATTTGGTTAGTTTGATTATATGAATTTGATTATTTGCTTAGTTAGTGTAATAGTAATTAGTGTGAATTAGTATAATAGTAATTAGTGTGAATTTGTATAATGGTAATTATTTGCTTAGTCAGAGTAAGTAGATCGTATAATAGTAATCAGCATGAATCTGATTAGTCAGTGTAATTAGATTATTTAATTAGTTTAAGAACATAATGTCCTAGTGGTGACACTTTGTGCTAGTGGTGACGTAGGATGGTAGTCTAGTGCATGTATGCTCGCTATAGATAGAAGTAAGGTATCAGTGCAATGAGAAGAAATTGAGAAAAAAAAGAAAAAGAAAGGGTACAAGATAAAAAATAATTTTTAGGAAGATTAAAAAAACTAGAGTTAGACAGAAAGATTTGATAAAAATCACAATATACCCAAAAATTATCAAATTAAAATTTTTAATTAATAGTGGTGTGCGTATGTTTAATTAGTATTTTAATTCAATCTATTAAAATGGTGGTGCGCATAAGAACTCCTGCCCTTCGTTAAAAGAAAAGAAACAATCATAAAGTTAAATAGAGCAATATTTTTAGTGTCTTCTACTCACCGTAGATTAGTCTCTTTCTCTCTTCAGCTCTTCCAACATAAAAAAAAAAATTTGAATAGGTTAATAGTGTATTGTTAAATGTGAGCACTGAAATTTTGTTAGAAACTATAAGTATAATAGTATTCACCGTAAAAAGGAGATGATCATCCGGGTTGTAAGCGGCATGCTGATGTTTCTGACTTCTGAAAGAGTAAATGTAGCACAAAGAAAGCTAGCAAAACTAGCTTTCAAAATAGTTTTGAAGAAAATTTACAATAAGATTGAATATTTAGTTAATATAACTTTCATGCTAGTTTAATTAATATTTTAATTCAATATTAAATATTAAATATTTCATTTGAATTTAATATTGATGATTTAATTAGCATTGTTAATTACTTAAATATTTAATATTGTTAAGTATAGTACTATTTAATCTACATTGTTAATTTATTTATTATTTATTAAGGGGCATAATTAGTTGTGTATCGTATATACATCTAAGTAGTTATTTTATTAGATATACTTTGTTTAGCAGATACGATATGACCTTTCATATTTATTACAGAGAACGTCTCGCGGTTTTGCACGGGAGGTTCGTAACAATTCATAACTGCCAGCATATAGAGAGTTCGGTTGAGGTACCTAATGACCTGGATGGCATGAAATCACATGTTATAAGCCTTTTGCTTTTGAATCAGCAATCTCATACTGTTGTCCTAGAGGGTGTGCGGCCATAGCTTGTTGTCCATACGTTGTTTGAGATGAGAAGTAATAACATGTGGGCTTTGTACTTAAGCAAGGTATTGGAGGAGAACTTTGATATGAGGGTGCACGTAAATATAGTGCCATGACTGGTGCAAGGTGATGTAGTGACTATCGTGAAAGGATCAAACCAGCAGGTGATGTATGAAGAGGATGGAGGGTATGTCTGGGAGAGCAGTTCTGGTAGAGAGGTAGCTAGAGTGGATACTTCTGAGGTAGATACATAATGAATGGATAATGAAGTCAGTGGTAGGAGAGATGAAAAAGCTGCTGATAACGATGACCCAATACTTGCGATCTAGTACTTTCGTGGTGTTGGGCTGTTGGATTGTACCGTCGTTGAGTATAACACCTTATCTAACTGGGGATACCGGAGTAGCGACATACAGGTCAGACAACAATTTTGTAACAGGGAGGAGGTCATCCACTTTATTAACAACTATGCTGTAATAATAAGAAGGGACCACAAGTGCACTCAATCTAACCCTACGGAGTATGAGGTCAAGTGTATCAAGCACCTGAATTATCCTTACTTCGTACAAGCACATATGCTGAAATATGAAAACTATTTTGTGATTAGTAGACACACCTCACATACATATAGCGAAGAGACTATTAGAAATAGGAGACACGCCATTGATGCGAGGTTCATAGCCCAACTCCTCATCACTTTTGTTGGCATGGATATTTGTTTGTCGCTAAAATCCATTATAGAGGAGATGCAGACTAAGATGAGTATAGTGATCAATTACCACACCGCGTGGTGAACGAAGCAGAAGGCGTTGAAGATGCTGTTTGGAAGCTTCGAGGAGTCTTACAACTATGCTCTGAGGCTTTGTAGAAGATTGACATGACGAATCTAGGGACTCAGTGGGCCATGGCAATGAGCCGATCAAGCTAGAGGATGGGTTATACAACACCACTGACCGATACCTCATTAGGTTATTCTGGTCCTTTGGACAATGCATCGAAGCTTTCAGACATTACAGGCCAGTTGTATGTGTGGATGCCACATTTCTGAGCGGCAAGTACCATGATACCCTTATGATAGCGATAGTAGCAGATGCAAATAATCAGATCATTTCTCTCGCCTTTGCAATGGTTGAGAGTGAGAACAATGATAGCTGGTTGTGGTTCCTTACTTTGGTGAGAACATGTGTCGTGGAAAATGGGGAACAAGTTTGCATCGTCTCAAACCACAACAAGGGCCTTCTGCATATGTTGGACGTGCTGCATGATAGCACAAACAACTCCATTGCATGACCTGATGTAGAGAGAAGATGGTGCATGCGACACTTAGGAGTGAACCTATACACAAGGTACCATAACAAGTCTCTTGTAAAGAGATTCAAAGGGTTGTGTCTGCAGAATCAGCAAGCGAAGTTCAACGAGATATGGAGAGAGTTAAATAAGACCACTCGCAAGATGATGGCAGATCAACAAACACAGGAGGACCATCTACGAATGTAAATGGTTTGGGGACAAACTATCGTTAGTCGTTCACATGCTACGTTTAGCTAGTGGATAGCGGGAAAGCCGACAGAATGTTAGACCCTAATCCATAACACTCATGGTGCTATGTTAGCACATATAATTTAAATGATCATATTATACCCTTTCTTATGCAAATATGTCTTCTAAAATTATTATTTCCCATGTTAGGTTCAACAATGTCTTAAAGGGTGTACGGGACCTCCCGTTATGTGCCATCGTTAAGCTCACATTATGTAGAATGATGGACTATTTTCGGGACTGTGGTAATGCTTTTATGAATTGTAGCACGCGGTTCGCACCTAAGGTGGAGGAAATCATATCCAGTTTTAGGAACAAGGCACACTTTCATCGAACGAGGATCTACGACCTGACCAACAATGAATTCGAGGTCATGTGCTACCGTAGGTATGCTTCAGGGTATAGCGCAGTGGACACCATGCAACAATGTCAACTTGGCCCTCATGAGATGAAATGCACATGCAATAAACCAAAATTGCATCATATCCCGTGCTCGCATATCTTAGACGCTTATAGGGACATGGACGGTAATGACGGATCACAATACGTAGCGCCAGAATTCACAATCGATGCATTGAGGAACACATGGCTTTCAAAGATGTGGTCCTTCAATATCGAAAGCAGCTACAAAGCAATCGAGGGGCCTAAGTGAGTACCTTATCCCTGAGAACGATACACTGATCCTGGAAGGTCTAGAGCCATGAGGCTGCAAGGTGACATGGATGAAGCAGATGCTGTTGATAGCTTACATAAGTGCAAACTTTACAAACAACCTAGCCATGATAGGAGGACATGCCCGATCTGACAGCAAACTATCAGGCCACTGTCAAACTATAGTGTATTAAGGTTTTTACATTTTAGTTTGTTATTTAAAGTTATTCACAGTCATGGTTTGTATTCTAAATTGTTATTCACCTATTAGTTATACTACTTATTTTGTAATATATCGTTTGGTACTAGCATCATATACGATGTTTTTTATTGAACCATGAAGCTTGTTATTCATCTATTTATTGAACCATGAAGCTTGTAATATATTATTATTTGTTATTCACATACTTATTGAACCATGAAGCTTGTAATATATTCTAATTTGTTATTCACCTACTTATTGAACCATGTAGCATGAAATCATTATTATGGCTCATGGTGGTCTTCCCGAGCTTTTTCAGCAGCGGTACGACGAGAATCATAGGGGACAGATGATTTTCACAGGGCAGAAAATACCACGATTATATATGATTTTTAATTGCCACGATAATTTTCTACTAACTTATTACATATATTAGATACCTTTTGCAATTGCTTCCATTGCGAGCCTAGAGTGTCCACACGATTAAGGAGTTAGACCCTCAATTCCACGAGCTACTCGCACGAGTAGGACTATTACCTTTCACTCTCATGATGGCCATAGCTCCCATAAATGATGGTGGTAGGACACCTCTCTCACCAATTGAGGAGCCACTGCTCACATGTCTCGTCGACCAGTGGCGTTTTGAGACGCACACGTTCCACTTTCCTTTCGGCGAGATGATCGTAACATTGAGGGACGTGGCTATGCTGACTAGGCTGCCAATCAAGAGCACCCCATTAGTAGTTTTACGACCAGCAAAGGAGCAGTAAAAGGGTTACGTTGAGGGTAGGTAATTATTTATTATGTAATGCACTTCAAATAGTGTAGTATTATTTAAGCTTTATTGGTCATCTGCATCTTATAGGTTTGGTGTGCAATATAACAAGAAAATGTTGGTCTCTCCATGTCCTAGATTCATGGGCTATCACAGTTCGATCAATACCCACCGAATGCAGATGAGGCTACAGTTTTACAGCACTATGAGATGTACTTGTACGTCCTGCTATGAGGCATCATGTTCTGTAACATGGCAGGAGATTATATCGTCCCTATATTGTATGGTTAGCGAGTCAACTCATGTCACATCCTTATGAGCTGACATCTTATAGTTAGGGATCTGCTGTGCTGGTTGCCACGTACAGAGGATTGTGTGATGCAACTCAGCGACCAAAGAAGAGGGGATCAGTTACAGGTTGCCTTCACCTCTTACAGCTATAGAGTTGGGAATGCCTCCCGGTTTGTCAGCCTTAGGTGTTCAAGAGCTACTATCCAGTCCCTATCTCTGATGACATGAGGCCTAGATGAGGTATCGGTGGATGCATGCCAAGATGAGATGAAGTCAACATCAAGATCATGATAGCTACTCCTGGGTGATCAGTGATTTGGGCGTCCTTAGCACCGATCTCGTGGAGTGGGATCCATGGCGTATGGCACGAGTGGCCGAAATTGCGACTGGAGGGCTCATTGTACCATATTGTTGGCGTGACTCAGGCTTATGGATGACCAAATACTTCTTGTTGTACATGAACAATGTGAAAGCATATTCTACTAAGCGTGTACAGAGGCAGTTCAGGTATCGACGGGTGGTGCCAGTACCTCTCCCACGAGACGCTGGTCGGGCGCACGAGTAAGTGTGTTATTGTAGGTAGCATTAGTACCTTTGGTGATCCATTTTAATAAATTATAACTGTTTCGTTCACGTACAGGAAGAGCGCATAGGGGGGTGAAGGTATGTGGGACTGGGTATTAGTGAATGCCGAGCACCTACAGAGGTGGACGGAGTCAGCTGCAGTGGATGTCGTTGTTCTTGCTAGATAATACGACGACACCATGTACCGGGAGTACCTTTTGTGGTTTCATTAAGAGGCGTATGAGATGCATACGAAGGTGGAGCAAGCTTATGGGGAAGTAAGCGGGTCATCAATGCGGATGGATCGAAACCCTCTATGGGACTATATGAGGATGCGGAGGGATCAAAAACCTTTTCATGGACACCTATAATGATCCATATAACACTTAATGCCTCATTGCAGGTTGTGCGTAAAGGGAAGGATGATCCTGTCAAGAAGAGCAACCTAATCCAAGCTCTGGCCAAATTGCATGCAAGACCCTTATGTTCCGCGTTAACCACTCCACTCCAATATATAACCACTGAGGATCTTAGGGCTCTCTTGTATGAGCAATGTTAAACGTATCTCAGGGTGTGCAAACTGGCCGACCATCCTTCTGTTCTAGGTTTCTCTAGGAGGCAAAAAACGATAGTGATGTTGCAAGACTAGTATGCATCCCACATTTAGGTAGTTTCCTATGTGCTCACCTTATCTTTTCTCCATTGATTCGAATGCTCCTCTTTTGCGTTAGGCATTCCCGAAAGACGTACAGTTGATCAACAAAGACATCACAAACTTCTTGATGATGTATATGCTCTTCGGTGGGGTGTCATGCCTGGTTCGTGTAGAAGACGACGACGGTCAGTGATCCTAAGGGGTACAAGGGCGCCCTCTACTACTCATCTAGAAAATAACAAGGACGACGAGGATGATGACTTCATGCCCCAATTCTCGACGTTCCAGCAACAATCATGAGAAGGTTCAATGATCACTGCAAGATGACGTTCACACACCACATCGAGATGACGTACAATTGACAAGGAAATAGGACATGCTACTACCGTGATAGCTCAAGATGACGATGATTTCATACCACAACAACCCCTCCCTTCGAGGCCTCCATCTCCGAAGGACATTGATAACCCTGAAAATGATAGTGGATTTGTTGGTACCTATACTTACAACTTCCCATTACCACCTCGGAGATAATAACCATCTTACCCTGATAGCATTGACTTGCACAGCTGTAATTCTTTCACTAATTTGCGTCGTCACTTTCCTCTGCTATCTTGATATAATCTAGATATTCAACATCTATACACTACGAACTATGCAAATGGTAGGTATGACTATTTATTTTGTTTATGAACTATTTGTGACTATTTTTCTAATCAATGTGATGGTAAGATTATTATATTAACGTACTATCCAAGCACAATTCTTTCCAACATATGAAAGGCATTTATGAACTCAGTCTTTAGACACGCCAATGTATCACTAGCACCTTTGGGACTAACATTAATTGCAACTCTAAAATCAACAATATGATTGTATGAACCGTTCAACCACGGGTTGTACTTGCTTTAGGATGAATGCTTAAAGCAGACTTCGACTTTGGATTAAGATCAAAGGGATAGATGTTACTTCTACATCCACTCAAAATCAACAGCTTTCACAGGGAATGTTTTCATAGGATTCTATACCTCCATGTAGAGGCAACAATAACTCATTGCTGAATTTTTACAGAATGAAATGATCACACTAAGCAATAGCTTTCACAGGGAATCTCTACAAAGTATCAATGCCATAACTTTTCCAGCTTTCACAGGAAATCCTATGTTCTAGCCTCAGCCAAGCCTATGCACTCAGTCCATGCACTAGCCCCCAGCCAACGTAAATTACCCCACCCTCATCTATGGATAGACTACTCCTTCCTCAGCTCTTTCAATTGCAATGTCTTCCTCAACTCCACCAAACCCACTAAAGAAATATTGGGGGATTTTCATTCCTTAGAGGGTCGAACTGCCAATGTGCTTCTGTGGCGACCCTTGTAGGCTTCGCGAGTCTGAAGACATCTTCTACATTTATGGCCTACGCTTCTTCATGTGTGCCAAATACCAGTACGATAAGCCTTGACATGGATTGTACGAGTATCCACTAGTATAGAGATATATATCACTAATGTGAAACTTTCTGTACGATTTCATGCACTGTATTACTAATCTACCCTCTTATTTCATTTGTACAGTCTCCTCCACCTATCTGTGGCTTCATGGAATAGCTAGACATGGAGCAAAATGCGCACCAAAAGCGATGAGTCGATATAAGCATACGGTGGAGGAGGGAAGCGTACGAATGTTGAGAGTACGAGCAACAGCATGGGGAACTATGGCTCAGGCGTCAGGAAGAGGAGCATATAAGGAAGGCAGCCAAGAAGCACGCCACGGATGAGGCACGTGAAGCAGAGAGGGAAAGGAAGCGGGAGAGAACCCTTCATGCTAAAGCGGAGGACCCTGATGCCCTTCGAAAGGGAAAATATCCTAGGTGCACTCAGTAGAGAGCATCTATTGTAACTCGATCTATTTTCATTCTCTAAGGCATGTTTGGTTTAGCAGCAGCATGCTATTAAGTTAGTCTTTATGCATACAGTACATGCCAACGTTTGTTATCGTCATTTCTTTATAGTTAGGGTCCATTCGCGTAGCGACGAAAAATCTCATATTACATGTAATGTTTATCAGTGTATGTAACGTCTATACTGGGTTATATGATAATCGTACTTCACAACTATTATTGTTCGACAAATTAGATTTTATATCCTCCCGACGTTACTTCCCTAAAAAGTTACCTACATAAATATATTAAATGAATAATAAAATATCAAAAAAATTACGACACACTCACTCATCCAGTTTCTTTCTTTATTTATTCGCTTGCGCCTTGATAAAATTAAATTGTGCTACAAACCAGTCCGCTCACATTTTATAGCGAAACATGGCAACGCGTGGGTTTAAAGAAGAGACAAAAGTGAAATGACGCGATCGTCGCTTTGGGTTGTGCATTCGGTACCTGAGATGTCGAATACGGCACTGTTTACCATATTCGGCACCCCGAATACAAGGATTTTTTGACACCTGAGATGTTGAATATGACAAACAGTATCATATTCGGCACCTTATGTGTCAAATACAGGAGTTTTCGGTACTTCAAGTACTGGAATTAATTTTTCGGTGTTTGAGGTGCTAAATACAGTTGCTAGATTTATAAATACACCGATATATTGTTTATTTTAACAAACACGGTTACATCTATTGCCTATTTTTTGATTTTTTCCTCCTTTTTACATACATATGCACTATTATACTTCTGGTGAATTGTGGGTGTATCATTTTCATCCAATTTAGATGCATTTTAGTAGGGTGATTATGAAAAACTATACAGGTCATGGGTATACATCTATGGAACTAACGGTTAGAACTGCCATGTTTGTGAACAAGGCAGTATGGCTTTACTAGTGGAGGACAAAATATGAGCTAGGGTTAAATCTAAGTAGACAAGAATACCTTAATTATGACCCGAATAATTTCATAATATATTGGAGTATTGTACAATTTCATAACCATCACTAAATACCTAATCCAACTCAGAGAGTCACTGTAACATTAGCTACTTAGTAGCAGGGATTGTGATAGCATTAATTAAATCAATCAAATATGAAATATTCACTTCGAATTTCAACCATCCCGCATTGTGGGAACGGGGAAGGGAAAACAACACTCCAGAGGTTTGTGTTAGAGCAATTATCTTCTGTATCAATAAAAAACATTAGTATCTGAAACTCGTCTTAGCAATTTTGGGATTACATTCACACTGCAAGTAGGCACGCAAAATAACTAACAGTACCAAAAAAAAGGGTCATATCTGCTCCTCTTTCACTGTTAATTAAGCTTCAGGCGTGAAAAAAAGCCATGCAAGTAAGAACCTGCAGTGATAGTGGTTATCATTGCCAGTACGTAACACGAACCGACAGTGATGTTCAAATTATCACTACCGATTCTTAAAAAGACATGCATAAAAAGATGTGCTTTTAATAACCAATAGTGATTTTTTTATCACTAATATTTATCACTGCCAGTTTAGAATCTAAACCGGCAGTGATATCGGTTATTAATTTATCAATGTCGGTTTTTAAAAAGATCTTACTTTAATAACCGACAGTGATACAAATTTATCATTGTCGGTTCGTATTACCAACCGATAGTAATAATTCTTCTATAAATTGAACTTGTCTCCCTCAACCATACCCATCTCATTTTGCTTTCACTGATGCCGCTCCTCGTCGTAGCCACCGTTTGCCGAGCTCGATATCCATCGTGCCCGTCGTCTCCCGAGACAACGCGCGGTCGCGTGCCTTCCCCGTCTCCTCATTCCTCCCCCCGCGGTCTCCTCTCACCATCCTCCGAACAGCTAGCCACCTCGCGTACATTCGCCGAGCCTGCTGTCTCCCGAGCCAACGCGCAGCTGCGTGCCTTCCCCATCTCCTCATCTCCTCTCTCCACGTCTCCACTGCGCGTGTGAATGTTGTGTGAAGATGGCTATAGCAATAGATAGATCTAAACGAATGGCAAAAAGCATATTCGCTTCAAGCTAAGTTTGAGTGTTAAAGGTTGTATCTTTGTCGTTCGTTTAGACTTACTATTGTCACTCTCTTTGATAGTGAATTTAGCTGGCTAGCACGCATGATGTATAATGGATGGCACAGGGCTGTTGTATCAGTACCTCTTTGGCATGGAACGTCTGAAGAGCTCTAGTACAGCAGTTTCGCAACATTCATTTCTATTTTTAGATTTATGTATAAAATAATCTACCACAAACATTTCGGCATGGAGTTTCTATCTTAGGTTTGACATCAAACTTAAGACAGATCCCTATGCTGAAGAGTTTGCAGTAGAGTATTTTTGCACATTTGAAAGGATTATCATTGTCAGTTCATACCTTGAGCCGGTAGTGATAGTTGTTATCACTATCAATTCATGTTATGAACTGGCAATGATAGTAGGGTTATCACTACCGGTTCATTAGTCGATAGTGATAATCATGGATTATCACTAATTTTAATTCACTTTCGGTTCAAAAACCAACAATGATGTCAATTTTGAACCGACAATGTTGACATTTTTTTAAGTACTATAAAGGGATAGAAATAGAATCTAGAAATAGGATTAATTGAGTGATTGACCTTATGTCGTGAGAAGAAGTTGTACTATGGGTCTCTAGCTGCTTGACGATGGGTCCACGATCCACGTCGTTGCCACCTCGATGGTGTGCTCGATGATGGCTCTTTATTGCAGACTCTACCTCTACGACTCTAGGAGACACAAGTTGTTGGGAAGCTCAGGCCTCAGGAATGTTTTGGAGACTCGGTCCGGATCAAGGCATCGAGCTCCTTTCTGAGTCTGAGATCTCGCGTGTGCCACCACCCGCCGCCATTAGGGTTAGAGAGAGAGAGGCGATTGGCCGATTGGGATTTGGGAGTAGATGAGCACGAGCGGATGGAGGCACCGATTGATGTAGGCTCAACATTGTGCGGTCGAGTGAAAGGAATTTGATGTGGGCTACTCGCTACTGGGCTTTTCTTTTTCTTTCCTCCGTAGGCCCCCTATTGTGAAGTGACCAATGCAAGCCAAGCGATCAGCCCAAATTTGCGAACGCCGTCTTCTTCCTCTGGATGGCTGCATGGAACTTCAGCTAAGGAAATCCATGGGATGTGGGCATGAGGGGGTGTTCCACTGGCGGCCACTTCGGGTGGCCACTTAACCTCACCCCAGTGGTTCCACATATTTCTACCTTTGCTCTCCCCATTGCAAATGTGAAATTTCCTTTTGGAAGCTTGCTTGGAAAGTAAAAAGGGTTTGGCGGGCAAGTTCTTAGTGATGTTCATTCCTATGGATGTTTTTTAGAGCAATTTCATTTGATGCCTTGTCTTTGGGCGTCTTCTTGTATGTTTTTCTTCATATATGCCCAAATTTTACAAATTGTTGATGAATTTATTCAAAATTTGTGTATGTCGATCCATGACCCCCTAAAACATGTGAATATCCATAGGGCTTTTTATGCTATGGGTGGCTGGTTTTGATTAGTTAACCAGGATAGCAATTACAATTAATAATTTCCTAGCCAGTAGCATTAATACAAATTGCGGGTCAGCTCAAGAGAGCCAATTGAACGACGCCCTTTGCCGGAAGCAAATTCTATAAGAACTTTCTATGAAAAACCTCTGTGAGACCCTGATCCAACTACACATATTTTGATCTAATGGCTGGGCTGAAAAGGAAAGAGATGGAGGAAACACGTGCCATCATAAGGAATGAGAACTTTTATAAGACCTGGTCTTACAGAATTTGCTTCCTCTTTGCTGGTCTCCACACATGTTTAGCACCCGAATTCAATCCTTACCATATTTTGCTCATGGTTACCAAATCGACTGGAGAAATACTGCTCTCCAATTCGCATTCACATTACCGGTATAACATGCATAGTATGGTAGCTATTTATATTATAATTAGCACATAAATGTTTGTCAAGCTAGCATTGATGGTAATCAAAGTTGTCTCAAGAAAATACATCAAACTATGCAATTACAGGAAATATGTACTGCTGGATTTTGAGGAAATTATATCCTTTTATGCAGATACCTCATTAATTTCTCATATACTCATCTTCCATCCTGTGGCCTGCAGGACGAGTTCGGAGCTTGTGTCTGCTGGAATATTTTTTTCTTTGTTTCTCGTAGCATCTTGAAAAGTATTAGCTGTGCTTGAAAATAATAATATTCCGGTATGACAAGGGTTCTTGCCATTTTCTTGTCCTGGTTTGCGAAAAGGCGCCTTTCGTCACGAGGTGCCGTCTGAGATGTGGTTTGCTTAGCCACTTGATTCGTCGTGCCACCACTACCTATAATCAAGTGTCCAGTTGACGGCTGCAAATTGCAAGTGTCCAGTTGGTAGTTCCTTTTGGAAGAGGATTGGGACTGGGATAGAAAAGTAAAGTAAATCCTTTCTTGACTTGAGAGTTCTCTGTCACCTCCAGCTCAGTTTGCTCGGTCTAAAAGCCAGTTAAAAGGCTAGTTAGTTGAGGACATAATGATAAGCTCCCTAGTGGATTGAATTTTTAGGGAAAATAGTTCATTCGTGATAGATTAATTGACTGGCACTGCTTGAGTGCTCATCCAGCTTTGTTTGTGTTCTCTTCTATATAATCCCTCTGGTTATACAAGAAACTACAGAAATTATGAACATTCAGTCAAAGTTTATTAAAATTCAATTCATGATTTCTAAAATTGACTTATTAAAATTCAATTCATGATTTCTAAAATTGACTAGTGGTAGAGCTTCAGTTAAAAAAAATCCAACTTTTGTTGCGGGTTGTATGGGTTGTTTTTGAGAAATAGTGGTGAATGATAGTATATACCAAGATGGATTGGATTTTTTATAGTACATAATCATTTAACAGTAAGTCGTAGCTTGACTTTGGGATGGATTTAATGCACAAATTTATCTAACAAGAGAATTTTTTAACTATATTTTTTAACTGATGACACTATATAATACAACACAGCATATATAGAACATCAATACAAAACTGACACTAATTAAGGGGGCAAAACTTTATGTAATAGATCCTAATAACTCATGTGTACAAAAGGTTTTTCTTGGATATGTTAGAAAATAATTTTCTGGATAAGATCATTAATATTATACTGCACCGCATGCGCTCTCTCATACCATTATTCTACTGAGACCGGTAGTTATTGTTCTTTTAGTTTCTGTCATACCGTTAAGATAGATGTGGGGAAAATTATAAAAGATTGAAGAATATATTTTTCCTATATTTTCTTACTAAGGGTACTTTCAGTCTATTTTTATTATTTATACTGCATATTTTTGTTCGTACATATATAAGGTGTTAGGATAGATATCATATTCGCTGGTTGTCTTCCGAAAAACCGCGCCCATAAATAGCAAGACTGTTCTAGATGTCCAATTGATTATTATGTTGTTAGGCAGTCATGTCAGAGACCAAGAATAATTGAGGAGCAGCAAAAAACTGAAAGCATAAACAGATGGAATTTGTTTAACTCTCAACATCTTCAGAACTATCACAGTCGAGGAACAGATCTTGGCCGCACTTATTCATGGATGGTCGCTACTTCTATCGATGAAGAAAATGGCAGCATATATGCTGTGCAATATCTGATGGTACATGTGAAGACCAATTATCCATGTTACGAGAAAATGGAGAAGCATAATTGCACTACAGTTGTAAAGTGGAACAATTCGAGAATTCCTCGGGAAAATTTCGTTGCAAGTGCTAATTGTCGATAGGAGCCATAAAAAGAAAAATGCATTGAAATTAGTTTTGATCTCTATTCAAATGCTCCAAGTTTCGAGTTCAAAGGTGAATTTTATTTGACTGCAATCCTTGATTTTTCGAATGCACGGCGGATTCCGTGAGTACCAAGCTTATTTTGTGTCAATGCCCGAACCAATAAGGTTTCTTGTTAGATAGGATGTTAGAACTGAGCATGTGACGACTGTTACAAGCTGTTGTGAATTGGGATATTTCACGGTAAAATATACTTTTATACATAGCAGTTTAAGCGTACGGTTGATTGGGAGTGAACTTTTATACAGTTTTATCTTTTTATGTAAAAATGAGAGCTAATAAAGTTTTATTTATAAAAAAAAGTTTAGTCGTATATTTATCCTTGAATATAGCGTTTGTTTGGCAGAGTTTTAACTCAAAAAATATTAAAGCTAGATATTCCTAACACCACAATCTTAAACTAAAAACAGATATTTAAATCATTTTATTTTAACTTACAGCCATAAAATCTGAGGTATAGTTGGAAGCTAGTCCTTTACAAAACAAAATGATATAATTATATAGTTTCATAATATTATAATTTTTTAGTTGAAATAATGATTGAATTTTAAGCACATCCTAATCAAACACTAGCGTGACATTCCTGAAGAGAATTACTCCAGCTTCAGGCGCACGAATAGCCAGCCGAGCCGCGCGCAACCGTCCGCTCAGCCGATGGATGGATAAGGTCAAGCAAGTCGGCAGCGCGGCGGCCGGTGCCGCGGGAGCTGGTCGTCTTCCTCCACGCATGGGCAGCGCGGCAAGTCGCCGACGCGGTTGCGATGACGGCGAGTCAGCGAAGGTGCAAGTCCGTTTGGCGGTGGCCAGCTGGCCTGAATGCTCGGAAGCAACTTGCTTGATTTCCGTGGAATGAGATGTCTGATATTAATCTCTACTCCCTCCTATTACAAATATAGGTTGTTTTAGTCTCTTTAATTATTCTCTAAATATAAGTTATTCTCGAATTTCTATACATTTTTTTCTCTTTTGTTCTTTTTTTACTCTTGTTTAATAAATACTACCACTCTAACAAATAAATAAGTTATCTTTTTTAATGTAAAATAAATAAAGGGCAACAAGTTTATTTGATTTACTTTCGTAATCCTTGTGCATAAGTCTAAAATGACCTATATTTGCAATCGAAGGAAATACTATTTAAAAAACACGTAATATTTTCTTTCCACAATCGATTCTCCCATGGATCCTACAGCCTCCCACATCGTGCACTCATGTATGAGCCCACGTGTTCCTACCCAAGTGTTATCGCATCGCGTGCTCAAGCACGCTCACACGTGGGCTCACGCTCTCCCACTCACGTGTTGCCGTACCGAGCGGGAGCACGCACTCACGCGTGAATCTCACGCGTGAATCCATACGCTGCCTCATCGTATAGTCACACGATGTGCAAAATATATGCATTAAAAAGCTGCTTCTGCTATCCTACCCTATTTGTGAGAATTCGGAAGTTTAAGTAGATACCACTATGTTGATTTTTTATTTATCCTTTTAAAATACATGTAGATTATTAAATATGTTGAAACTATCAAAATTGGTATATAGAAGTTATATAATTAGACTTGTTTTTTTAAAAAAACTTTTGTAAAAATATAATTTTACTTGTATATATTGATACAATAATATAAAAAGTAGTAAAAAAGACACCTTAAAAACCGTAAAAATCGAAAGGACAAATAAATCATGGAGGTAGTATATTATAGCATCAGTCCCATCCCTTTAGAACCCAGAAACCAAATCTCACTGCAATTTTACCAGAAATCCTACGAAAGATAAACTGGCCTTTTGAGTTATGATCCTTGTTTGAAAAAATGGCATTAATTTATCAGGCAGAAACCAAATCTCATTGCAATTTTACCAGAAATCCTACGAAAGATAAACTGGCCTTTTGAGTTATGATCCTCATTCGAAAAATGGCATTAATTTGGGCAGTGTCAGATCCGAAAAAAAATGCATGCAGTCAAGAAGAACCTAAAGTTATTACAGGAAAAACAGAGGGCACTGCGCTAGTGGGCTTGGTCTTATGTTATAATCATGGTTTTTCTTCTTTAATGAAAAGACAAAAAACCTTTTTGCATCAAGAGAAGTTTTTTTTAAAAAAAAAGATCAATAGAAATCCCCCATAATTCGGCATCCGGAGCTCCTACATTTTTTTTGAGAGGTTCGAGTATTCAGCTAGAGCTAGGTAGCTATAGTACCTCCACCACAACTTGGTGAAGTAATTAGCGCTGCCTACCGATCTATAAACTATCCAATCAAACAAAGTTGCACATGCCAATTGGGTTCCGGAAAAAATAATGCAAAACTGTAAAAACCTATCTGCAACGTTAGGGGTTTGACGTTAGGGGTTTGTCAAAACCCCCTTACAACTTGTTTTTTTGCCAGTCTATTCTCTACAACTTTTATTTGATGTCAAAATACCCATTAACACTATTTGATCACACAGTATGGTGCTGGTGTGACTTCTAAACTTACACGGCGGCTTCTAAAATAATTTTCATAGTCTTCTCAACCATTAATTTGAGCCTGGCATTACATTGGCATCATCTTAAGGCCCATTTAGGTCTTTTCTTTTGTTTGTTTAGGTTAAGAAAAGTGTGAGCTCTAGGAAGTGTTTTTTTTCTTTCAATTTCACAGTTGCAATGTTTTGTAAGTGTCTTTCGTTGGTTTGTATCAAGTCATGTATCGGTTTGATGTAAGGATGTTGTTTCTAAATTTTAATGAAACCTAATAAATTTTGGTCTTGTTTTGTTTGATGTGTTGTTCTTGAATTCTTTATTATGATTTCCTTTTCAAAAGCGCATGCTGACTTTGATTTATCAACTTATTGAATATAATGTAGTTTTTTTTTTGGTATGTTTAAACGTGATGAATGCAGTATTAGATAATGTATAAATACACCACCCTTAACCGGCGAGAGAGGCTACGTCAGCACGTACCAGAGTATAGCTTTGGCTTTTGGCACATATTTTAGGCCGCGGTTTGCGATGGAAGATCCCGAAAATCCTCTTGGAATACGTGACCAGCTGCAAAATTTAATTCTAATTTTGCAGCCACAAAAATTAAAAATTATGATTTTAAGTCTCTGCGGTGACCGATGCGCGCACGAGTGGTCAGTATTATGGACACGTAACAGTGTCACACGTCGCGCTAAATAATTAATCTGCGTTGGAGCTGTAACGAAAATTAGATGTCATCTCATGCAAAAAAGAAAAAGAAAAATGGCCGATAATTAGAAATGAACAATTTTTTAAATTTTTTTATGAAATTCAGAATTACGAGATGCACATCCATTTCTATCTTTTGTCGGCTATACTTTCTTGCATCACTAGTCATATGATTCACATGATAGACAAATTCCATTATCCCAGAAAGCCAACGGAAGCTAAAAACCATCTATGTATTTACAAGGTAAACACCGAAAGTGACGATATACCATGCTTTCTCCCTCCTTTTCCAACTTTATGTCAGAAATTGTAATATCCGAAAATTCTATATATAGCATTTTGCAAAAATCATTTCTATATATAGCCAACAGAAGGCGATTATAATATCCGAAATTTCTATATATATCATTTTGCAAAACTCATTTCATATATGTTCATTGCAAGCCAAAAAGAAAAAAATTGTGAATTTGCTGGTGCATCTCCTTCATAGGAGCATTGGTAATAAGAAAGTAATCACGGCAATAATACAAAGTGGGGAAGAAATGGGAAGGATGGCACAATTCTGTCATGGACATATAATTCTCTTTTTTAGGCTAAAGTTAAATATAACTCGGTGGATTTTAATACAGCTAGCGTGCTCCCAAACTAATCACATCTCCCTTTGCCCCTCTAACAAATCGAGGCTTCCAATGGCAATAGCATTATACTATGATACCCTTTATGACCCCCAAAAGGCCATACTTGCCTCATCTATACAAATTCAAGGCCCCATGATCCCATGACTATGCCTTAAAAGGTACCTCCCATTTGGTCTGTCTCCTCGTCATGCTCATCTTGTTTTTTTATTTAATTAAAAACAGAAGTGTATGGGGTTGTTAAGTAGCCATATGCCCATATTGGTTAGTCCAGCTATGCCTTGTCGGCAGCTAGTGGATCTGTTCTTGGCTTAACTTATCACAAGTAAGGGTAGCAAGTGCAAACAATTAATGGCCACATTAAAATAGGCAAACAAATTCAAAGATTTTTTTTTTGGGAATGCGCTTATGTAAGTATTATCTATTTAAAGTTCACATATAGCTGCATTGGACTTGGCCAGTTGTTGTTTTTTTCCAATGATTCATGTAGAGATACAAATGGAAAAATTCAAAGGGTATTCGGAATAAATTCTCATCAACAACATTTTCCATTTTTCCTTCAGGAATATATTCATGATTTTCCCATGATTATGGATAAATGGTTTCAGACCCACGGGAATTTTTTGGTACAATAACAAGAAAGTTAGTCACTACTTGTAAAACGTTTAATAATCAAATGTATGAGCAATTTTTTTGGATTAATTTGGTTAATCAACATAACCAAGACCGACCATTGGATCACAACAATTATATTACTTTTATTTTGAGTTTTATTCTCAGATTCTATCTAGGGGTTTGCCATCATTGTAGAAATCCTGTTCTCCCAATATTGGGGGCAAACTCAATAGCCAATTATTATGTACATGTATATATGCACCTTTAGTTCTGCATAGTGCTCCTCCCTTGCAGGTGTGCAGGCAATGCTTGAAGCAACAACAAATAATTTATCTCATCTTTGAAACAGAAGTGATAAGTTAAGAAACCAAATAGAAATGTACCTTGATTTATTTGTGATGAGTGATTGACAAGTTTGTTTGATTTGATTTTATGGAGCTTCAGCTTACCTTTATACTGTAATGATTTTGCTAATCAAAGTTTGGAGAGAAAAATTGGAATTGGTAATTTTGTCTCTGTCCAAGAGAAATGATAGCACCGGATAGTCTGGTGCTCTGGTTTTTGCCTTCACCGGATGGTCCAGCGTTTGGCTGGTTGAGAGCACCGGAGCATTTTAGCGTATAATCAGAAAGGGAAGCTTTCACCGGATGATTCGATGATGATGTGTTGTGAGCGCTGGGCCATTTCTTGCAGAGAAGAAGTTTTTGGTGTCAATCGTCAGATGTTCCAGTGTTGTAGGCTTGTGCTCATCGGATTTTTTTTTCTAGAGATGCTGTAGAGGGCTAGTCTAGTAGAGATGCATACATCAGACATTCCAGTGTCTAGAGAGTCCACATCAGAGTATATCACCAGACTATTTCTTGCAGAGAGTAAATTTTTCAGAGAAAAATGGAGTTGCTCACACCGGATGTTTTGGTGCTCAGAGGCAGTGCACACCATAACATCCTGTGTTCACATTTTGTCTGACATATACTTTAACTGAAGATTTTGATTATAGATTAACCTATAATGGAGTTGGAGATATGTGTTTGCTTATCTTATATTGTGCAAGTGATGGATGCAACTTAGCGGTCAATGGAGGATAGTCGGGGCCAAGTGGGGTACTTGGTGCCGGATTATCGAGGAGACCGGACGGAGTCAAGAGTGATTTTAGCTGTGCACATGGAGGTCAAGCAAAGCATGAAAGAAAGGATGAACATGACATGTTGAAAAAATCAAGCGAAGGGGATGTCAATACAATTGACAAGGTGGCCCAAGGGATAGACAGCGAGAGAGACTTGCTGGCGGTCAAGATTGCAAGATAGAGTACACGTGTCGACATCAGGATGCTTGCTTGGGGTTAGAGCAAGCGGCAATGAGTCACGCTTTGAGAAGCGTGCAAGACGGTTTCACGATTTGGCCTCAAAACCGTGGGTGGATGAAGTGCATATGGTATCATCACAAAGCTAGTGTCGAAGCGAAGCTAAGTTGTGAAGAAGTCACATCCATCCGATGGATAGAGGAGAAAAGAAACTAAAATACACTCAGTGGTAGGTAGGAGTGTACTATAAGAGAGATATATTTTGGGAATAAGACAATTTAGCATCAAAGGAAGCTCCCAAGGCTTATAAATAGAGGGGTAGAGCTATGTGAGTTGTGTGGTTGAGTTTTTGGAGAGGGAGAGAGGAGTGTTTAGCCTTTGTATAGGTGAAAGCTTTTGAGAGTAAAAAATCTTTATAATTCGTCTAAAATAGGGCTGACCTATTAAAGTAATGAAGTGCATATTTTTTCCGAAACTTATGTTCATCTCCTTCTAGTTTATTTCTATTAGCTCCAAGCTTTGTTGTGAGTTTTTCCATTTGGATGCAATTTTCATTTCGGTTTTTAGGCTGAATTTTTAGCACTTTGTGAAGTTATTCTTCTTGTTGCTAGAAGTATAAAATTCACATGCAAATACATATAAATGGGTCTTGAATTCCTGTGACTCTAATCCATCAACTTGGAGAGTTTCTTCTCACGGTGTCCATCTCTTTGTTCTTTGAGTTATATTCTTTAAGTTTCAATCTTTTGTAGTGATGACTCGTGGGATGAGCATCAATGGAACCTAAAGTTCATCAATTCCTATGGGAGCCATGTTCCGTCTCAGAGATTTTCTTTGCAACTAAGATTTCTCTTCGATTTGCCTTCGCTTGTGCTTTGAGGTGCGTTGGGTGATTAAAAATAGGAGAATACTATTAAATTTCAAAATAATTTTTGTGAGACGTCTATTCACCCCGCTGGTCACTGTTCTTGGTCCTATACAAGGAAAAGAGGCTTTTGGTAGGATCCTAAATAAGGAGAACTCCTTTGGCACTGAAATGGATTCCACTCTGAGAGTGGAGAGGCTTCTTTTTGAGAGATTTTTCTTGGGAATTTGATGCATCAATCAGGCTAGGAAGTGTTGCTCAAGAGGCCAGGAACAATGGAGTAGAAAGAATAACATGTAGTGGGGAGTGTGCTTTCCAAATGGCTGGGTTGCTACGCACTACCCTAAAGCTCCTTTTGTATACCTCAAGCAGAGTAAAACAAAGGTTGTACTAACTTTTAGTACTAAGAACAACAATGTAGTACCAGTCATCTTTTAACATGAAAAACATGAGTAGATTCAGTTGCTAGGAATGCTCCACTGAAGTGGTGCCTATCTGCTACCAGTACTTTGTGTAAAAGGAACCTAAAGTTTTCACAAGTGAAAAGTTGGTGGTGAAAGCCTGACCTAAAGTGTGAAGGGAAAGTCATCATCATCTGGCAGAAAAAATCTACCGAAATGTTCACAAGGACATGTTGTCTTGATTTGCAGGGTAAAACGATGTCTGCATCTGCTTCTGTCTCCCCCCCCCCCCCCCCGCCCCTCTTTCTTTACCCAAAGTGTTTTCAGCAACTACCATGAATGAGTGCAAGGGCACCCAGATCACAATGATCACAGAAATCCTATGGGTGCCAAATTTATTCATGAGTCCCTGAAGAAAATCCTTTTTCGGAATAGAAGATTCAATCATAGATGATGATATGTACAACTCCTGATGTGTGGTAGATGAAGAAATCAGTTTTATAAAGAGATCATATTCAGTGGCTAAGTTTGGAACAATCTATGAAGCCCATAATGTGTTAAAAGTTTATTTGTACATGCAGGTGCAGCTAGCTTTGATTTCTAGTAAATAATTAACTGTATCAGTGGTCTTCCATGTCTTCAAACCTGTCCTCCTATAGTCCTATGTCATTTAAGTTCAAACTTAATTTTTCTTTATAGTCCTATGTCATTTAAGTTCAAACTTAATTTTTCTTTAGTACTTAAATTTGCTTGCTAGTACACTTAACTCCATCTATCAATCGGCTAATGGAAAAAATAACATGAAGTGGAGCACATAACTAAATTAAGTAGCAAAACTAGAACCTGATTAGCATAACTAATCAAATAAATTGGAGGACAACAACCAAAGTAATTTCATCTCAAACATGTTGCTAATTATGTTCCATTCTTTTGAAAAATATTGATGAGAATGCTTTTGTTGATTGAAAAAGGCGCATTCGTCTATATCCACAAGAGGAGCAAAAGTTTAGTTAGTGGCCAAGCATGATGATCCAAAACCAACTGATTAAGTGAAGCTTTATATTATTCTAAAGTTTGGATGGAGTTGCCAAAAGGCAGCAAGCTAAAGCCCATGCACTCCATATATATTTCCATGTGAACAAGATCGATCACATTGCACTGCCAGTGGAGCACCCCTTGTACAGTAGTAGTAGTGGAGAGTAGGAAAACTTTCCAAGCGAATATAGAAATGAGGAGGGCCAAGGAAAGGGCTGGCCCTTTTCATGTGCTCACTGTACAATGCCTTATTTTCTCCAATCATCAAGGACAATGGTGGGTTCATACACATAAAAGAAGAACATCACACTGGTGGGAGCATATGTGTGTGCTTTGTATGTGTGAGGAAGAAGCCATGGGGGACATCACAGTGTGTGTGTATGTGGGTACATGTTCTAGCAAAGCCTTTAACCTTCAAGAAGTAGAGGCCATCGTTTTCTCCTGTGGTCCTGCAATGTACAATTCAAGAGGGAAAATATATACTCAGTTCTGGACACAAATAGTGAACAATGAATTAGATTTTTTTATTGTGATGTTTCTGTTGCACCTAGAGCCAAGAAAACTTCCTCATTATATTGGTTTCTCCTCCAATTCTTTTGCATCATTATATTCTTATTTTCTCAAAAGGGAAGCACGACTAATAAGGAGAATTCCCACGTTGACAGCCATTTTCTTGACATTTTTTATCCCCAAAAAATCATTTAGAGGGAATAGTTAGGATGTAAATATTTTGTATTGGCCCCTTTTTTCCTTATGTTCACACAGGCATCCGCAGGGGGGCTTTTATTTGCTAGTACTCCTAGTATCTAGCATAGCATGTGTACTTCAATGTAAAATTGATAGCTCTTTGTGGCGTGCGGCAATTGATATTCTTTTGGAAGTTCTTCTATTTTTATATTTGGCAGGTCACCATTAAACTCAAAGCCAACCATAGGACGACACGTTTTTACTAAACTAGTAAGCGCGCACGTGAAATCACGTGCAAAAAAATAGACAACATGATCATCAGGCAATGTTTAAAACTATTAAATGACATATATCATATCATCCAAAAACTTTGAGTGCTCTACATTGCACATATCAACACAGGTAATAAAACTGGTCAGAGATCAACTCTTAGAGTTATACTGATGTTACAGCCATAATGTTGCTGCACAATCTATGCTCAAGGACAAGTTCAACATTGAATTCTTCGTAGAGTCGACAGGTACTTCAATTCATTTCTATCTTATGCCAATTCGAACTCCACGCATGTGCTTCAAGCAGCTTCTTATTTATGTGGAGTATTTCAAAGGATAATATATGATCATGATCAGTTCAAGACAACTATATCTACGTGATCATGATCATGTTATCTGATATCATTTTATCGGGCATGCCAGAATGAGCTGGATATGAGAGACTCTTTGAAAAAATAATGTTAACTTAGATTTTTCTTAACCACACACTAGCTGCAAAACTAAGCTGTTTCAATTCCCTTTTCACATATTTACGTGGTTGTAAAAAAAAAAAATCAAATTTGCATATATTACTTAAGCAATAAAATCTGCATAACAAAATAATGATTACTTCCAAATCTGTCTGTTTATCCTGAAATACTTCTTATGTTCCTCAAGCTCTAAAATAGCTGAAAGGAAAAGATCAAAATATTTTGGACGTGTTTAAAAATAGAATCAAACCCTTTATAGAAAGCAACATGATGGATATGTTTAAATGATTTAAAGATCCACATGATTCCCTGCATTCTCTTGAAGAAGCAGTTCTCCTAACTGGATCTGGACCACCAT
Source organism: Phragmites australis (assembly GCF_958298935.1). Classification (NCBI taxonomy): domain Eukaryota; kingdom Viridiplantae; phylum Streptophyta; class Magnoliopsida; order Poales; family Poaceae; genus Phragmites; species Phragmites australis. The sequence continues at coordinate 10,123,009 of NC_084936.1, read as the reverse complement.
CACTAAATTACAGAACACTATATATGTAGCATATTATTAGTGTCGATTAAACAGTAATCGATACTATTAACGTATCAGTGCTGGTTCATAAACTCCCACGCGCGAACAACCACTGAGGAGTTAAGAACCGACACTGATAGGCACTATCAGTATCGGTTCTATGCCAACTGGCACTGATGGCGCGCTATAGTATAAAGCCCACCTTCTCCCACAAATGAGACCAGAGCCGCCGCAAGCCCACCAGAACAGCGTCGATCGTCATTTTTGTCATCTCTACAGTTGGAGGATTCAAGATTTGGAGGAGTGAACTGCTCTATAGTTAATAAGATGATATATATTTCTTTTTAGATAGATTTACTTGGTAGATTACTCTAAGGTTGATGGTTGATGCTTATTCTATGGTTATGGATTTAGAGATGCAATTGAGATCAAATTTATGAAAAGTTTGCGACTTTATCATTGTTAGATGTATAGAGATGATCTACATTTGATTCTTAGTTAGATTTAGTTGCTATATTACTCTAGATTTAAATTTATGTGGCTGTTCCTTGATGTTGAATTTTGGAATGAGCAAGAGCTCTAATATGATATAAGTTAGAGAAAGATCGCTATTTTATCATTGTAGATAATTTAAGGAGTAGATTAATAGTCACATGTAAATAGATGTGGGTGCGCACATTAAAATCTATGGATAATTGCAAATTTGCCACTATTTGAACCGTTATTGCCATTAAAAAATTACAAAAATACCACTAGAACTGTCATTCGAGTGGCATCCTTGCAAAGAATAAAAAAATCAAGGAGGTATTTGCAAATGCCCCTAAAATCTAGCTTCAATTTTCTAGTATGTAGTGCGTATATTTTTAAAGTCTTGAATTTAAATAATAATTCACTGGATTTCCTCTGTTCATTAATCAACGTAGTGAATTTAACACAACTGATAGAATACTATGTTGTAGTGATGACACATCCACCCACGGGTCGCAATCAGACACGGTAGCCTTTGGAAGACGGGTCTCCCGATCCGGCCCAAGTACTAGAAGGAGATGGGCCCTCAAATAGGGACCAATCAGGATGCAAGGTAATTTAATTAATTTATTCTAAATTTTGAAATATTTAATGATTATAAGTTAAATGTATCTAATTATAATGATTTACAGATGGACCAGTCGTGGATGTACAAGGATCAAGGGTCAGAGTTCTTTGTTGGTGTTGAGGATTTTCTAAGGGCTACTGCATTGTACAACAAGCCAAAAAAGAAGCGTGTCGATCCCTATATATGTTATCCATGTGTCGACTGTAAGAATAAGAAGCAATTTTCAAACATAGAGCAGATCCATGCACACTTGATTTGTAAGGGTTTTAAGGCTGGCTATACCTGTTGGACTGAGCACGGTGAACTTGAAGATGTTGTGCGTGAAGGGCAACCAACAGTCGAAGAAGACATAAGCAACGATATGATAGCTAACAAAGTCTTCGATATGCCAACATTTAAAGATACTTTTGTCGAGAACGATGGAGGGGACACTTTTGATGGCAACAATGAAGGCAACTTAGAGCAAATATTTTGCGATGGGGAGGGAGACTTTACCAGTAAAAGATAACATCAAAAGTTCCAGCTTATGGTAGAGGACTCTAAAACACCAGTTTACTCAAACTGTAAAGATGAGCACAACAAGTTGCATGTGGTGCTGACACTGATGCAAATGGAGGCTAGCAATGGTTGGGCCGATAAGGGCTTTAATGAATTGTTAAAATTCGTGAGGGAATTGTTTTCAAGGGGGAACGTGTTTCCCGAAAATACGTACCATACCAAAGAGGTTGTCTACCTGTTGGGATTGAAAGTAGAGAAAATACATGCATGTGGAAATAACTGCATGTTGTTTCGCGGAGAGGATGCAGACTTGGAAGCATGTTGTGTTTGCAATGCACCACGGTATAAGTGCAACGTTGATGATATCGAGAGCGATGGCGTGGGGGTGAAGAGAAAGAAGAAAAGACCCCCCGTTAAGGTGGTTTGGTATTTCCTTATAATCCTCCGTTTGAAGCGATTATTTGCTAACAGAGCAAATACCAAGTTGATGCGATGGCACGTCAAACAATGCAAAAAAGATGGAATGATTAGACACCCTGCTAATGGCATGCAATGGAGGAGATTCGATTCAAAATACAAGGAATTCAGGGATGATGTGAGGAATATAAGGTTCAGGTTGAGTACAGATGGGATGAATCCTTTCGATAACATGAGAAGTACCCATAGTACTTGGCCCATGACTCTCTGTATCTTTTAACCTTTCACCTTGGATGTGTGTGAAGCGGAAGTACCTTATAATGCCTTTGTTGATTAGTGGGCCGAATCAACCAGGCAACAATATCGATGTGTACCTCAAACCATTGGTTGAAGATCTTCTTGTATTGTGGAAAGATGGCGTACGGGTATGGGATGAGTATAGACGTGAGAATTTCACCTTGCGTGCAATGCTATTCGTAACGATCTCAGATTAGCCCGCTCTTGGTAACATATTAGGGCAAACTGTAAAAGGGTACAATGGATGTGTTCAGTGCTTGGAGGAAACGAGGGGGCGGTGGCTGACGAACAGTCAAAAAATGATCTTAATGGGACACCGTAGGTTCCTTCGTCCAGATCACCCATACCGCAAGAATAAAAGAGCTTTTGATAGGACAATGGAGCATCGTCAAGCTCCAAAGATTCACAGTGGAGAACATGTATTTAAGATGGTAAAGACACTTAGAGCTGTACTTGGAAAGGGGACAAATAGTACAAAAATTCTGGCTGGGCAACATGCTCCTATGTGGAAAAAGATATCAATATTTTGGTTGTTGCCTTATTGCAAGTATCGTATGGTCCGACACGCAATCGACGTCATGCACGTGGAGAAGAATGTATTTGATAGCTTGATTGGTACCTTATTAGACATGTCTGGCAAAACAAAAGATACATTAAATACACGACTGAACCTAGAAGAAATGAACCCCAGGAATGACCTACATTACATACAATTAAACAATGACAAAAAGAAACTTCCCACAACTTGCTACACTATGAGCAAAGAAGAGAATATCTGCCTGTGTGGCTGCTTGCGTGATGGCAAAGTTCCGATTGGTTACTCCTCCAACATTAAGAGCTTAGTAAACTTGAAAGATAAAAAGTTAGTTAGTATGAAGTCTCATGATTGTCACGTGACGATGACACAGATGTTTTCAGTTGCAATTAGAGGTATTCTGCTGGATAAAGGTCCAAGACCCAATCATAAAGCCGTGTTCCTTCAACGCAATTTCAAAGAAGGTCATTGATCCGAACAAACTAGCAAAGCTGCAGGAAGACATGGTTCATACTATATGTCAGTTTGAGACTATTTTCTCTATGACATTTTTTGATATAATGTTTCATCTAATTGTTCACATTGTTGGTGAGATAAAGAGCCTTGGCCCCGTGTAATGTATCCTTTCGAAAGGTTCATGGGGTTCTGAAGAAATATATTCGTAACTGAGGTCACCCAAAAGGCTGTATTGCCCAAGGGTGGAGTACGGAGGAGGTCATTGAGTTTTGCATTGACTACATGAAACTGAACACGATTTGTATGCCTATATCTTGCTATGAGAGGAGGCTAAAGGGGAAAGAGACGATAGGTCATACTTCAATCTATATCAAAGATCGTGTTTCATTCACTCAAGCATTAATCGTTTAATGAAAGCAGCTTTCATGTATTTGGTGAAATTTGTACAAATTTAGGATAAGCTTTAGTTTGTATCGAGGACAGGTATGGTGAATAGTAACTTTTTGAAAGTTCTGATCTAAGTGCCGCACCATGCGATCAGATTTATGTGAGTTGGTTAAAATTTAAATTGGATTAAAAGGAGAAAATCAAATGAAGAGCAAAAAATCACTAAGTTTTTTTTGGATGGGTTAGAATTCAAATTGGTTTTACATGTTTTTTTGATATTGATATTTCATAATTTCATTACAGAATTAACAAATTATAGACTTATTAATGAAATAAAGGTAATTCAATGCATATTTCATGTATGCAAGTATTTTTATCATGTAGGCGACAGTTATACAAACTCAACAAATTTGGTTTCACATTTTTCTCAACTCTAATCATTTTTCTATTAATTTTTCAATTTTTCAGCTGAATTTAACAATAGAAGAGGGTAAAAATAATTATCAGTGCTAGTTATAAGTACTAACCAGCACTTATATTCCAAATACCAGTGTCAGTTGGTAAATAAAACTAGCACTGATACATGTATCAGTGCCGATTAGCAACTAAAACCGACACTAATGCTTCTGCTACCTATATATGTCGAACACTTAGTCGCTCTCCTCATTCACTCCATTCACCCTGACATCGCTCCTCCTCCCTGAGCGCCGCCGCCTCCCCGAATGCCACCTCCTTCCCGACGGGCCTCATCCCTGAGCGCCTCCTCACTCTCAAGCGTCGCCTCATCCCTGAGCGCCGCTCCTCTCTGACGGTCACATCCTTCCCGACTGCCGCCTCCTCCCCGATCGCGCCTCAACTCGCTGCCTCCTCCCGATGCCTCCTCCCTGACCGCATCTCGACACATCGCCTCCTCCCTGGCGTCCTCCTCCGCGCCACCTCCTCCCCGGTGACCTCGTTCGTCCTCTTCCTCATGACCTCATCCTTCTCCTTTCCCAAGTAGCATTGTTCAATATACTAGTTTTGTACAACTTCAGTTTGATGATACCTAGATTGTTTATGGTAAATTACAAAGTAAACCTGATGGACACAACGACTAGGTTTTTGTTGTTTTTACCTAGATGTTTTTTATTCTTGTGTCTTGCTTATTTCATGGCTTCCACTGAATTTCAATTGTAACTGGCTAAAGACGAACAAAAAACTTGATAGATAGGATATTTCATGGGTGCTTCCGTGCTTGACACTGATAGTGAACCACTATTGTCATTACTTGTTGATAATATTTTTTTGTGGCACAGTTGGTATATTGTCTATCTGCATCTCCTTCCCAAAACCCTCCTATTTTTTTTATCAATATGTATTGATTGGGGGAGTGCTTTGGGGAATGAAATAATATAATTTAAGATGTTACAATTCATTTTTTAAGTGTATTAATGTTTTATGCTTCTGGTTTTCCAAATGTGAAAACATAGTGAAACAACCATATACCCTGGAAGGCTTGAAGACAAATCTACTACTAAGCATGTTTCAGTTTTAGGGATTTTGTAGAAGCTGGCGTTGTCCAAAACAAGCTGAAATCATGTCTTTCTCCAAGTGAATATATTGTTTGCCAGCCTCATAACAGTGTCTCTCTCCAAGTGATGTGTTAGATTTCTCTGGTAATCACGTAGATTTGATTTATTTAGCCAGAATTTGCTGCTAAGGAATTTCATTTGATTATTTTTTTGGTAATCGACATCTGATTCTTTGTATGGTAATGTACTGATTTTTTGAAGTTTAACTGATTTTACTCTAGACCAAGTGATCAGCTACCGACATTCAGCTTTACATGTTCCTTTGTGCTTATTAGGTCCCTTATGAACTGCAATTCTTACAGTCATTTGCTTGTTTGCGCCCCAGCAAAATTACAGTATATTGAGTGAAGCTTATATAAAGCATCGCCAAGAGGATGACATAAATAGGGTTTCAACTGTTCTTTCAATTTTTGTAAATATTTTTATAAATATTTTTGTAAAGTACGAAAGAGTAGACAAGTTCAAACATTTACATCCAAATTTCATATAAAAAATGTGAAATCAGCAATTATTTTTTTTATTGATGTTTGTATTTCTTATTGATGTTTTATTTTATGTTCACCATTCATCCATTGCATATTACATATTGATGTTTGTATTTCTTGAATATTTTGTACTGATGAGGAAGAACTAAAATTCAATGATTATTTTTTCTTTCATTTGAGAATATTTGTGGACTTTTCCGATTTTTATATTTGTACATTATAGCGTTGGTGCTCATAAAGTGAAGAACACTTGCATTTTGTTCCGTGAGTGAAGAACACTTCCATTCAGAAACTCAGAACATCTGAAGAGAGGTGGGGAGTGGAATAATACTTGATGTATCTCCAAGCACAAATTGAATGCGAACTTGATTTTTTTTTTTGCTATATAGTTATTGTATGCTTCGCTAAATTAGTTCGAATTGTGTAAGGTGAAGTCGTATACATATTATGTGTAGTAATGATTTAAATCGTCAATATCTCTATTATGTGTAGCATTGTACATATTATCTTTATACTTATGAGACATGATAGCATGATTGTTCGATATCTAGCATCTTTATGTCATGAGCTATTATGACATATAACTTAATATGAAAATCGGAAGTGTCCTTTTATTTTGACATATAACTTTATATGCATATATTGTGACCATAATTTGATTACATGTCTCATTAAATTTAACTCTAAATCAAATACTTTTTGTGTCTAAAATTTTTATGTAGGAATGACACGTACAAAAATCCAACCGCCATGCACGACCCCATCCCGTCCCCCTCCGATACAAGGCCCCTCCTCAGATCCGGCTCTAGCCTCGGTACAAGATGAGCCTGCAAACATGAAGCTGGATTAGGCGGGAGCAGTAGCCTGAGTGCATACCTGAACATGGATCAGTTTGAGTTGGAGACAACCGCTGAGGCTACGCATGGCTGGGCCAAAGATGATGCTCTGGAGGGCCAGATCGATCCTAATGCTGATGCTATGGAGGGTGACGAGATGACAGGAGAAGAGAGGAGTGGATGAGGTCCCAGCAGGATGCCCGAGGGACGTTTCATCATCATGGAAGTCAATGCAGTCGGGGAGCCCCCGAGACCTAAAGTTGTTCTAGGGCCGTTCAAAATAGCAATCGGGTGTCTAGTGAAGGACCATATTGCAATCACATATAGAAGTTAGAGAGGCAGACGAGATGACATGTGGGTGGTTCCCTATAACATCAAGGGTCTTATGTGGGGTAAGTTGGTGGCAAAGTTTGAATACCCTGAAGGATGCAACATGGCCAAAGCGAAGCATTGTGCCCTATCAACAATGGCCATCGCATTTAAGAATTTCAAGGGTAAGCTGTGGAGAAATTATTACTTGGTGGGCTAGACATCGAAATAGGATGATTATCCGACAGTGGAACCATTTTGAAATGATTTTATAGAGTACAAGCGATCAGAGGAAGCATAACGACTAAGTGAGGTAGACAAGGCTAACTCCCACAAGAATATATACCCCCACAGAACTAGCTAACGTGGGTGGGTACTTGAGGAAATACAACGAGTGAGAAGAGATGGAAGAACATGTAACCCCTAGTGGTGCCACACCTCAGACGGCCAACTGAATTGAACGAGCGAAACACAATCTGTACACGAGAGGGGTGACTTTATCAGCAGATGGCAGCCTAATCTTCAAAAGCGATAGAGAACAGGAAGTGATGCAAAGAATTGCAGATGCACACACCTAGTCTTCTCAAGGCTCTTTTAGGCCAGAAATGGAGAAAGACCAGCTAACCTTGGCACTGGGAACCAAGGAGCACCCAGGTTGTACCAGAGGCGAGGGTGTGGTGCCTTGGAAAGAGGGATTCCCAGAAATCACCAAAAGTTACAGGAATCGGAAGAGAAGGAGAGAAGAACTGGAAGAGCTATTAGCTTTAGTACGACAAGAACTTGTACAGGAGCGTCAGATGATAGATGCCAAAATCAAAGAAGCACTTCAGCAAGGAAACAGGCAGTAGCAAGGTGAAGAAAATGTTGTGAGACATGGTGATCGTCGGAGCAATTGCACGTCTGCGGGGTTTGCAGAAGAAGAATCGGCTAGTTACCCGGTGGACGACATCACAGAAAGTAAAGTGTGTAAGCTTGTCATGCTTACCTTGAACATTACCACCATGGTGGCTATGGGGCAGATCGACCAATGTGTGAAAGGAGCTCTCTTCAACGATCTTCCAATACCGTGAGGATATGCCAAGGTCCACGTGGATTCTGTGCGAAGGCCATACCGTAAGATTGACATGGATTACCCTAGAGAGACGGGTTCCAAGAGGCTCGGATCAAATGTGGGTGGCTTCATTCTGTGGCTCAAGCGCTACAAAGTGTTTGAAGATGAGACAGACGAGTCGTCTGATGCGGAGTCGGACCCACCACACAGAATTTCTCTAACTCCTCCATGATCACCGCCACTGCAACCGTCACAAAGAAGAGAACCAACTCCTTCACGATCGCCACCACATCCACTATCACCCAGAAGAGGGCCAACTCCTCCCTTACACAAGTCGCCACCAAGGGATCCAACTCCCCCCCCCCAGAAGTCAGCACCAATGCCACTAAGAGAACCAACTCCTCTCCCTCCAAAGTCAGCACCATCACCATCAAGAGAGGCAACTCCCCCCCCCCCTACAAAGTCGACAATAGCTACACAGTCTGAGAATTTGAATTCATCTCAGAAGTCGGCTTTGTCCCAAAAGCAAACAAACACCAGAGGAAACCAGAGTAACAATGGACGCCAGTGTCAAGAAATTCTTTCAAATGCAAGAGCCCGAGAAGAAAATACCAATTCGTGCAGAAACACAGAAGTTTTTCTTAAAGATAGCCAAACCTATTGAGCGTAAGAGTAAATCAATCTACATGTGCATCAAAAGCAAGAAATACTTGAAGGAGTCTTCTATCGAATAGATACGACAAGAACAAAATTTAGAAACATTTCTTGAAGATGCTAAAATGACAAAAGAGCAATTTCTAGATGAGTCTTTGACACCAAAAGCAGCCGAGAGATGACAATTTAAGTTGGGCGAACTCTTGGTCGCGCCAAATGTGTGGGACAAACTGACATATCAACTTCGAAAATTCCATGCGTGGTACATGAAGGAGTCGCGGGATGGTATAAAAATGTTCGAGGTCGGATATAAGGATCGAGATTTCCTCCACAGGGATGTCTCTATTTATATATTATTTGAGAAAATATATCGACTGTACCAGCAAGATGGCCTCGACATGTCTATCTTGAGTTGTTGGACTCTGTAAGTGTCATATATATATAATTCATTGTATATACTCATGTACCATTGGATTGAATGTCTTAACTTATTCCTTATATAGAATAGAGGTACAAAGATACATGACAGAGGGTATCGACTATGCGGGATTCATCGACCCACATCATGTAAACCCGATAATGATGCAATCTAATCTAAAAGGAACCGAGGACTAGATATTGAAGTGTATTATTGAGCTACAATTGAAGAAATACATATTTTTGCCCTACCACTTTGGGTATGTATTTTCCTCCATGAATGTTCTACTCTTTTTGAGTAATACATAGTTAGAAATTAGGACCAACTAACATATGATGACCTATGAGCAGTTATCACTAAATCCTCCTTGTTATCTAGCCAGACATTAGCAAGATCGTTGTCTTCAACTCACAAAATAATCCAAAAGAAACCTACCAACCCGTTATTCATTTGCCACAAAGGTAAAACCTAACCATTTCATTATTGCTCTTGTAATATTTGGTTTGATTGAATCTAAGTTTACTTACGATAATAATCACACAAATGCAGAGTATACCTACGATACATCAAGAAGTGTGTTAGACACCGGCCATTCACGAAAGAATGGATTATCTGACATGACTTTCCTTGTAGGAAGCAGGGCCCGAACAATAATGTATGTGGTTTTTAAGTAATGGAATTCATATACGGATTCAACGGAGACGCATCATACCAGGTGGTCGATGCTGAGGTATACGACATATATCTTGATAACTAATTTTCAGGTCCAACTTGTGTTCATAAGGATTGATTTCTTCAATCTTAAAATTGCAGCTCCTCGTGCTGTTCATAGATAGACTCATGGCTATTGAAATCAACGCACTTTAAGAACAACTTGTCGGGTTCATCAATGACCAAGTCATCAGTCCAACTAGCGAGTTCCATAAATTTGGCTCCTCTCTCTCGTTACTTTCATCCAACAAGAAAAAACAGAGTTCAGAACATTCGATTAGCAAGAAACCTTAAACTCTTTTTCATTATTATAATGAAATTTCACATGTATGTGGTGTATATATACTGTGACAAGCTTTGATATTTTAGAAATTAAATTTATATGTGCTTGTGTATATATGCTATGATAAAACTTGACGTTTGGTAAATTAAATTTATATGTGTGTCTATAAATATACCGTATACTATTGTCGGCAGTAACCGTCACATTTGAAAAGGGCACAAAATATCTATCAGTGCCGGTTGGTAAAAATAAACCGGCACTGATAATGATTTTCAGTGTCGATTTCATATCCAGCACTAATAGTCTGTGACTATCAGTGTCAAGTAATCAGTATCGATTCGAAACATGTCAATGATGATGATTTTGAACCGATACTGATAATGATATCTGTAGTAGTACATCCACGTTATATTATCAAGCTAACTGTGAAAGTATCAAACACAAGCTTCACATGTGGAGGCAATGTTCACTTATTACAGAGATATTAAAATACTTGCTAATTTCGCTGGTATTCTGCAGCCTTGCAAACAAAGAAAAACTCTATTCTATCACATAAATGAGGAACCATCAGCTCAGATTCATGCCATTTTCCTGAAAGAAGCCCAAATCAGAACAAAACGAAGCAACAATTCCCGAAGCTACTGCAATGGTTTAAATAACCAATATTCTTTTTGAGCAACATATCAAACATCACTATGCACATTGACACATGGCGACAATCAACAAGTTGCTTTCAGCCAGCTTAGTTACGTTTAATTTGTTCATACATCTTTATCTTAGAAACCAAAGTCAGATGTGTCTAATGCTCCAAGAAATTAAATTTTGAATGAAAATACTTGCATAAACAAGATCAAAACCAGTATAATTTTAAATAAAAAAGATTGCTATAATTTTCCGTTCACATATATGATTGAATAACAATCAGAAACACATACAAAAGGATAATTACTATGAAGGTTAGTCTCACATAACCCATGCCACCTTTCATTATCTAATCCAGCTCCAAGTATACATGCAAAGTCCCTTCGACGACTTATATTCTCTCCATGCTTGAGAGTTAGACTAATTATTCCTATAATAATTTCACTATAGCAGAATACGATATCAGTAGCGGTTCAAAATCGCTATTAGTAACGGGTTTTAACTGCCACTAATTACTCGGAACTGATAGTTAGTGACTATCAGTGTCGAGTTTGAAACCAACACCGAAAACCATATCGGTGCTGTATCAGTGTCGGTTGGAGCCACCAACCGGCACTGATATGGTTTTCCTTGATTCAAATTTTTTGGGGCCGAAAAAAGCAAGAAATGTTTTTGCAATCAAAGGCACCTGACCAGTCACGCTGCTCTTCCGACCACACAAGTCACACGATTTTTGCTCGCATGCGGCAACTAAGACTCAAACTCACGACCTCACAGCAGACCCTCACGTGTGACCGCTCTAACCATCTTAGCTATCATTCGTTCTCGATTATAATAGCAAAATCAATCCTTTTGACATGTTCCGACCGAACGTTTCAATGGCTATATAGACATTTAAATGACCTCGAATAAAAAACTGATCAACTACAAAGTTATAGATCTCGTCGAGAGCTATAGTTTTCATATAAAGTTTGTCTTCATCCGACTTCGTATGAAAACGTTATGAATTTTTTAAAATGAGTTGTCATTGAACACAGCTGAAACTTTGTTAAGATTATTTGGGCATTGATGACCTCAAATTAAAAAGTTATCAACTCAAAGTTCTAGATATCGTTGAGATCTATAATTTTTATATAAAATTTTTTCCCCATCCGACTTCATGTAAAAAAGTTATGATTTTTTTAATATAAACTATAACAGTAGCAATCATCAGTTTCAGTTCATAGCTAGAACTGACACTGATACTTACTATCAGTATCGGTTTATAGCTAGAATCAACACTGGTACTGATTATTAATGCCAGTATGTAGCTAGAACCGGTACTGATGTATCAATGTACATCAGTGCCGGTTTGTGGCTAGAACCAATACTGATACTGATTATCAGTGTCGGTACATAGCTAGAACCGGTACTGATACTGATTTATCAGTGCCGGTTCGTGGTTGGACATCAGTACGGTTCCAGCCACGAATTGGCACTGATAAATGGTTTCAGTATCGGTTCTTAGTGGCTCACTCATTGTTCGCGCGTGAAAACTTAAGAACCTGCACTGATATATTTTTAGTTCCGGTTCCAGTATAACTGGTATTGATATGTCGCTATTTTGACTCGTTACGTAGTCGTAAATTAGTGGAAGTATCTACCAAATTTTAAGAAATGGTTTGCTCGTATCAACATAGCCTTGCTTAGCCTGCACAAAAGATTTCAGACAATGATGTTTTCCGATTATATGTATGCCTAACCCATACTTCATAAGGTGATATGATGCTGGTGATCCATAATGTTTGAAGCAGGGAAATTAAATATATTGAGTTCTTCCAGACATAATGACAAACCTTGATCCTCCTCGTGAAGAAGAAATAACTTGGCGGTGTCATCCATAGCTCCTTCCATGCAACAAGCTTATTGCGGCAACCTTAATGTGTATGATGAGAAGCTATTAAACCAAAATCCAGTTGAGGTTTTACTCCATCACAAACGGTACCATTGCATACTTTCAAAACTACAGAGCACCAGAGATTGGGCCATGCCACGAAGAGCATTGTGGGCCCGTGTCACCCGGTGGAAGGCACAAGATTAGACGATTTTTTGTAAGCGCTTCGTACTCCATACTTCATGTGCATAACAGAATTCTGTACAAAAGCCCCTCCTAGAAAATTTGAGACTTATTTACCTATAACTAAAAAAACATCAAGATGTAATTTTAGTTAAACAACAAAAGCCCTCCCCCGCTGTGCTTGCAAGTAGGGTGCTCTTCATATTTCATCCTGTTTATCCACCTATTCAGTAGGCGCTTTCCATCCTTGATCCTATTTATCCATCTGTTCAGATATCTAGCTAAGTATACAATAAATTGCAGCTCAAATATTTTTAGAATAAGTCCATTTTACTCCTTCAAACTATCATGTTTGTCTGTATAATCCCTGAATTTTTAAACCGTTCATTTTACTCCCCCGAAGTATCAATACCTTTCATTTTACCCTCCGAAATGGTTTTTCTAAGTAGTTTTGATGACGTGGTGGCGGATTCACCACGTGGCAGTCCTAGTCAGCGTGCTGACATCAGCGTTGTGCAGTAATTCAATTTTTCTTTCGAAAATAATTCATGAAAATAGATTATTCTGAAAAATAGGTTTTATGTTTAGAAAAATCCAAAAAATATAAAATGATTTAGATAAATGTTTTAATATGTTTTTAGCTCTATTTTTATTTCTGTAATTATTATTTAATGTTTTTCTAGTGTAAAATTTATTTCAAAAATGTTAGAATAAATGTTTTAATTTGGAAAATAGTTTTAGAAAATATAGATTAATTCTGATAAATTTTAAAACTATTTTCTTTGATAAAATATTTTGTTGCATACAAAATTAGTTTTAATTTTAGAAAAATTAGGTTTAAATCAGAAAAATAGTTTTCGTCGTTTTTAATCGTAGTTTCGCGTCATTTCTAGCCGTTTAAAATTCGTTTAGCCGTACTTTTGTGCACATTTTGGTACATTTGAGCACATTTTTGGTACATTTTAGGCACATTTGAGCATATTTTGGGCATATTTACCATATTTTGGTCCCATTTGAGCACATTTTGGTCGCATTTGATCATATTTTGGTCATATTTGGGCATATATTGGTCATATTTGGACACATTTTTAGCATATTTGGACCGTCACATTTTGGCATATTTGGTCATATTTTGGCACATTTTGGGCACATTTGGCCATATTTTGATTTGACCATAGTTTGGTACAATTTGGTATATTTGGGCATATTTGGCCATATTTTATCCAAATGTGTCCAAAATATGCTCAACGTCCAAAATATACCCAAAATATGCCCAAATATGACTAAAATGTGTCCAAATATGACCAAATATGCCTAAAATGTGTTCAAATGTGCCCAAAATATGTCCAAATTTAGCAAAATGTGTTTAAAATCAGTTGAGAATTACTGATTGATTAAATCGAATGGACACTGATGCATGCAAATCCACCACAGACGACAGCGATGGTGAGTTCCTAAAACCTATGTAATGTCTTCGTCAGCCTTTCTAGTAGCCTCAAAATTATTGTCATCAAAGAACCACTATATATCTCCTTTGCAGTCGCTACCTCTACTCTTGGGCCCTAGCTTAGGTCCACTGCAATGAGGTCGATGCCAATGACGACCACGAATAGCTCTGTTGTAATGTTTACATATACTCACCTAAAAACATTGGAATAAGTACATTTTATTCCTTCAAACTAAAGTTCGTCCAAATAATTTTTGAACTTTTAAACTGTCTATTTCACTCCGTAGACTATCAATATCATCCATTTTACTTCTGGAGTGGTTTTTCTCGGTAGTTTTAATGACGTGATAGCAGTTTCACCATGTGGCAGTTCTAGTCAACGTGTCCAGTCAGCGTGCTAACATCAGTATTGCACAGAAATTTGATTTTTCCAAATTAGCTCCTCTCATTTGTTCCACCTGAAAAATCTGATGCTCATAAATACACGCATCCGTTCCTTCCATGCTCATTTCCCTTTACAGATGCAAATGGGACAGTGGGTCTTAATTTGTGTGCGTGTGTGTTTGAGTGATTTGGTGGGCCCCACAGGACAGTCATGGCAGATTTCCAGTGCCAGTCACACACGCGACTGACTCAACTCAAGAAGGTGCCAGCCTGCGAAATGAATATGCAGATGGTCAGTCAGAAATTGTTCCTAGTATACTTTGGAATTAGATCACTACGTGGATTTGATTTCTTTTTTTTCGGTTGAATGATCAAGATTCGCGTATTTTTATTTCGAAACCTTTGGAGCTCCTACATGCGGCGGATCCGAATTCTTGGGTATATATATTTTTTCTTTTTTGATATTATGATTGACTTATATTTGTTGCTTGTCCATCATTGTCACTAACTACATTGTAGGAACTCATATATATCTTATCCTACTAATATAAAAGGCACGAATTTAACAGTTACTTTTGAGGTAAAACATCCATTATATTTATTAGTGGATCAGAATAAAAATAATTGGGTGTCACACATATATCATTATAGTCACAGCAAAATGTTTAATATTCTAATTATTAGGTAATATTGTATTTAACCAGTGTCACATGAACTACTACATATGATAGATCCACCACTAATCATATGATCGAATGGTTCAGATCAGGCATGTGTTCCCCCATAATTCGGAAGTCCTTGTCGGTCACGGTGGGTCTCTCTCCCCATTAATCACTAACGTACGTGTTTTATACATGTGAAATCAATAATATTATGAAAAAAAATCATGAGAAAAATAATTGAAAAACAAAAAAATAAGGATGCATCTTATAGATGGAAGGAAATAATAATATATTAATATTTTTTAATACAATAGCACCTATTAATTGTATAATTCTAAATTGATTGGAAGTTTCCAAATAATTAAGAAGGGATGAGATGGCGAGATCAATTTTAATTATAGACCATTTGATTGTGTAAGATATCGTTCCAATTTATTACAACTCGTTTCTTTTATAGAAATATAGAAGTATAAATGCACCTTTTTCTTCTGTTTGCCTCCTAAAATCAATCATTCTTGTTGCCCCATAAAATCACGGATTAAATTCCATCAGACATGGTTCCCACTTCCCACCACCTGACTCTCCAATCGCCTCCAAAGCTGACGCCATGCCAGCAAGGCGCCAAGCAAATGTAATAGGCCACGCCGCGCCAAAACCACGCAAGATCTTGGCCACCGCCATCGTCGGGCCGCCCCGCTCTCCTCCATAGCGGCCGCCCACCTCATCTCCCCTCTCCCTCCAAAGCCGACGTACGCCAGGCCCACGCGAGATTGACCTGTCGCTGTACCCGCGATCATGCGCCGCCGTCCACGTGAGCCGACCCCCGCCGTCGTCAAGGGCTCCTCGCGGGTATCCTCGCATTCATCCCCTCTCCTTCCTCAACGCCACCTATTCACGTGCACTGATATAAGTTTCTATTATGCACGCCATTTGCTTGACTAAATTACCAATACAACACAACACCAACAAATTTAACTACTATTTTTATTTAGATATGTTTATAAAATCTAATAAATTTGTGATATTATAAAAGCGTTTTTTAAGGCAAATATATACATATAATTTTGATATTTTCAAACTAAATATTTTAAAAACTATTGTTAATTAAAATTTTAAAAGTTTAATCCAAACTTATCTAAAACATCATGTTTTTATGATTGGAAGGAGTAAAAACTTTACCGGTGGTGCTGCTGTATCATCAATTCATCTCGTTATCTAGTACTCCGTTCATTTCTTTCGCGGATATATATTGTTTTAAATGGAGTAATTCATTCGTGAATTTTGATGACGGAGGTTGTCCAACGAAACAATGGCGAAGGCATCCGATACGAATCTCATTACACATGCAATTTATATATCTTTTGACTATACATGCCTTGTAAAATGGAATTATCAGGGGTAGGAGCCGTGGGTATCAGCATCTTGATCCCCTGCTTTCAATTTGGGACAGCCGTGGGGGAGTGAAAGCATAAAGCGGCCCATTAAAAAGTCCCCAAGGGCATCAGGACGAGCCCTGATTAATTGTTCTATTAAGGACGGTAATGGTGGTCCATGATTCCACTTCCACTCCCACTTCCACCTCTCCTCTCCTCCCCTCTCTTCATGTGTAGGAGTACAAAGCTGGAGCCTACTGGCTTAGAATATATATATTTTGTTACTTACTAACTAACTAACTAGATTACTAATAATATAATTATAATATATAACTCTTTATTTAAAATAATATTTTATATATATTGTTAGTTAAAGTATTATATTAGAGACCGTGTTGATATCCTAATAGACTTATTTAGGATCAGATGGAGTAAAAAGAATGTTGCTTAGGATGAGTTTGGAGTTTGTGGCTGGTATTTTTTTCTTTGCCCCTTGACGCATCTTGAATATTAATCGTTTGGCGGAGGAAATGAAATCTATTCTATATATTAACCGGCCAAGAATTATGAGGGGCTAAGCTACTGTAGCATCTAATGTAGCATTTATATCATCTTACGTACAAGTATAGATGTGCATATATATATACACATATATGTATTCATACATCTATTCTTATACGTATGTTTACACATATACATATTATTTTCATTTTCGATAAATTCCAGCAAAAATGTCGAATGGAATATTAGTTATATTAATAAATCGACTGAAATAATCTAAAATACATAGAAAAATATCTAAAGCTTAAAAAATATAAAATAAATTATGTTAGGTCCGTATTATTTTTGTCTACATGTCGAATGGAATATTAGTTATATTGATAAATTGATTAAAATAACCTAAAATATACTATATATTAACTACCAAGATTTGGGGGCCTCTCAGGGGCTAAGGTACTGTAGCATCTAATCCTCTTATATACACGTATAGATATGCATATGTATACGTATATGTATCCGTACATCTATGCTTATACCTATGTTTACACATATACATATAATTTTCATTTTTGATAAATTCTAGCAAAAATGTCGAATGAAATATTAGTTATATTGATAAATCGGCTGAAATAATCTAATATACAAAATACAGAGAAAAATATCTAAAACTTAAGAAAATATGAAATATTTTTTTTAGGTTCGTATTACTTTCGTCTATGTGTCGAATGGAATATTAGTTATATTGATAAATCAACTAAAATAATCTAAAATGCAGAGAAAATTATCTAAAATTCAAAAAAATATGAAACACATTTTGTTAGGTTCGTATTACTTTCGTCTACATGTTAAAAGTATGTGCATGCATGATAGTACTATTGTTTTCTCTATAATTAAGTGAATGTTTAAATATTGATAAATTCATAAATAAATATTGAATACGTCCAAAATTGGTGAATCTAAATTTTTTAGTCTTCCTTTATCATACTCTATGTAAAAAAATAGGCATAGCGTAGACGCGCCAACCAACCTAGTATTAGTTGTCCTTGAACGTAATATTCCGATATGAACAAGGGCGGTTTAGGGTTCTTGTGTGGGTTTGCAAAAAGGCGCCTTTCTGTCATATCCATCCTGGTGCGCTGGGGGTGCCATCTGTGCCGTCTGAGATGTGGTTTATTTAGCTACTTTATTTGTTCTGTGATGCCACTAATTGAGTTGATAAGATGCGTGTGCTGACGGGTGCAAAGCGCGTTCATTGTCACCTGATAGTTTATTTTGGAAGAGGATTAGGGTCAAAAGTAAAGAAAATCCTCATTTGACTTGAGAGTTCAGCGTCACCCCCAGGTTAATTTGACCGGTGTAAAAGGTAAGGGCTAGTTAATTAAATAATGAACCATAATCGGTCTGATCTATGTACCAACATGTGGTTTATAAGGACATACATTTCTCTAATAAATTCCTGTGGCGAATAAAAGTTTCATTGGAGATTAAGATTTTTCTTTAATTGATAGAAAGAGAAGTCATGTTAAGTAAAGATAATCTATCGAAACACAGCTGAAATAGGAATACCAAATGTTGTTTTTTAATCATAATGCAAGCATACAATATCTTTTTTTTAATTGTCATCTCTTTAAATCAATTTGACGTGTTGTCATAATGGTTCTTAATATACCCACCCCTAGAAATACCACCTACATGGTGGGTGATGGTCTATATGGTATTGGGCAAAAATATAAGAAGTAAATTATTATTGGTGTAGCAGTTTTACGTTAGGTGATTTGGCTATGTCACAATAACATTACCTTTGATAAAAAAAACAATAATCATTTCTTTCTTGTAGGTACTATTTAGAAGAACATAGTAGCTTCGACATTGAAGTTTGCTACAAAAGCAAGTAGGGAGGGAATATGTACACAAGATGTGCTAAAAGATTGGAAGTTGTTGTGTTAGAAATCTTCACTAAGGTAGCGTTTGGTTTGTTAAAGGAAGTTGAATGGTATGTGAAGGTATGGAATGGGATGATACGGGTGAGATGGTGCTGAATGAGGTGGTACATGTAGATTGTTTGATTGGATGTATGAGATGATACGGTAATGTGTTTGGTTGGATGTATGGGATGGTACGAGAATATGTTTGGTTAGATGTGTGGTTAAAAGCCATGTATTATATCTATGTATTACTTAATTATTTTACAGAAATAATAATTTTTTAATTGTTATTATCACATGAAATTATTAAAAAGCATATAAATAGAGTATTATAAAGGAATTTATTTTTTCACTACATAACCTAAGGATAGAAATAATTTTAAAAATTAATTAATCATATTAACACATACAAAAAATTCTATAATTTTTTACAACAGAAAATCATTACTTTTTTTATTTTTGAAAATTTTCGGTACCGTAGCATTAGGGTACTGTAGCGTTTGGGACGAGCTCGTTCGGCCGATTTCGCTGAACCAGACGATACGGCATCACGCGAGAATATTCTTCGATCTTGAACGAATCCATCCCGGACGAAATGGTTCGGTACAGGCAACAAAACGCGCACGTGGATCGAAGCTGCACCACTCCATCCGGGACGGGCGGGCGTTCGACCAACCAAACACCACTGGGTGGCGGTTTAATTTCAGACTATACGTAGCATGATCGATCAAATTTCTAGCTGTCGTTTGTTTCTTTGCGTACTCAAACATGCACAAGTAACGCATTTGGATTATAATAATAAAATAGGTTGTGTGCATTGCATAGTGCGGAGGCTAGAAACCCTGTTTCTATTATTAAAAATTAACCGGATATAGATTAATTGGCCGGCACTGCTCGCACCTTAAAAAAAAAATCTAAATCTTGAACTCCTCAAATGTGGAGAATTTGTAAATGAAATATGTTAGACCTTTTATTTAAGTTTGAAATTTATGAGAATTTGATTCTTAAATGTTTAGCACTTGATTTGATTCTTGAAATTTATTAGATCTAATAAATGGAGACTTTGAGATATAATATGATTCTTGATTTGATTCTAGAATTGGGACTTTGAAGTATAATATGATTCTTGAAAATCTAACTTGAGGTGCATGTACGAGTCTTTTTTGATAAATAATAGTGGTCAAAGAGGGTATATAAGTTTCTCGCAAAAAAAAAAGGGTATATAGGAAGATGGACTGCAATTTTGATTGTATGAGTATACATTAGGGCAGCCTTAATGCACAATTCTAAAAAGCCAATATATTTAACTGATAGATGATAGTATTCTTCTAATTTTCCTTAATCAACGACAATATATATGCAGCTGAGCACAACATATAGAACATACAGTAGATCAAGGTTAATAACTGTTATTGTGCTTTTCAATTTTCACCATCATTTGAGATAGATGACAGAGGAAATTAGGAAGGTCGAAGCATAAGCATTTAATATATTTTCTTAATATAAGGATAATTTAGGTACCTGTTTATCATTTACATTCAATTCCATGTTTTATATAATGTGTTTGGATAGATATCATAGTCGATGGTTGTCGTCTTGTCGATCTTACCAAAACTGCACCCATAAATAGCAAGACTGTTCTAGATGTCATATTAATTAGTAGGTTATTAGGCAGTCATGTCATAGTAATCAATGAGCAATAAAAAACCAAAAGTATTTTGTATATTGCTAAAACTGTTAAAATCTAAACAAAGACGAAAAAACTAGCACTGTCAAGAAATCGATCTTGGCCGCACACTTGTTCATGGATGGTTGCTAGTACTTTTCTTTTTCTGCTAGCTTCTATATTTCTCAAATGCCAAAACTTATCAAGAAAATGGGAGCATGCATCCCTGTAGGAAGTAGGAACCATTCTTAAAATTGAAATGAAAATGAGAAGTCAGAGTCTCCATTGATGTTCTCTGATGGTACGTAACGAGACGAAAAATCCATACTACAGAAGATGAGAAGCATAATTGCCCTACAGTTGTAAAGTGGAACAGTTCAATAATTCGACTGGAAAATTTCGCTTCGGCTTACATGACAATACAGACTTGTTCTCAGTAAGGGAAATAATGTCAATCTAATCAATTGTCATTCATGTTAGATTTTAATCACTACTTCTCCTCCAATTCAATGTTGGCATATGTGTCCAAATATATGTAAATAGACTTGAGTTTGATTTGAATGTTATTAGGGATAAAATTGTAGTCAGGCTTCTATTTCTCAGCCAGAAATGTTGGACACTACCGTGTAACCACAATGATAACACTAAATGAGTACGAGGATAAGCGCCCGTAGTCATGTCCTGATGATATAGATAAATGATCAAATCTCGTTAAAAAACATTGTGCCTAGGTCTATAGATCTTGTGCTTGATTTGATGATCTTAGTGATGCTTCTGCAAAACCCAAACAAATGGTATCCATACTATAAAAAAAGATCATGTGAAGGCACGAGGAGATGTTTCACACCACGCAAAACTTGCATAGTCCGGGAAGGAACATGGTGTAAGGTGGAGCATGACGGTGATCAATGACTCGATTAATGGATTTGGACACGTCGAGCGTGGCGGCTCAAACCGTCTGATGAGCTGCATCAATGGAAATCCGTTAGACGTGGAGATTATGTTGACGACGTGTGCCCAGGCTACTCGACTAGAGGGGCACATGATATGGGTCCACAGTAGCGTAAGGCAAAAGGTGATTCGGAGCGGGCAAATGAGAGCCAAATAGAAGGAGCACAGAACGAGGCAACCAAAACAAAGAGAGTCCAAGGGGATTGTGTAAAAATGCAATCATGCTATTCGTAAACTGGTGCTTGTGACAGTTGACGGAGAATAGCGGGCGACAATTGAGTGGGTCACCTTTGTCATGTGCAAGTGACGTATTTGTCGACGGGGCTTGAGAGTGGTGGATTGTGCACATGTAGGCATTGTGCAAGATAGTGTGCACGTGGTTCGGCGTGTGCATGGCAATGCGTCCAGGTAGAGCGTGGAACGAGTGTGCGGTGGTGCATTCAACACATGTGAGGTACGCATAAGTGAATATTTTTGGCGGTCTGCAACAATAGGCAGATGGTGTTGATGGCATCCAAATTCGAGGTGACGAATTTTGATTGGACTAGCAACTTCGGGCTTTGGCAGATGAGAGTTAAGGTCCTGCTGGCACAACAGAGTATCCTGAAAGCTCTGTAGGAGACAAAAGCCGACCACGGCAGATACTGACAATTAGGAGGAGATGCAAGCACAAGCGGTGGCAATAATTAGTTTGTGTCTCTCTGATCAGATCATATACCATATCATGGATGAGTCATCACCTAAGAAAATTTGGTATAAATTGTCCGATCAATTCATGTCCAAAACTTTAAATGAGAACATGTATATGAAGCAGAAATTGTACTAGCTGAAGATGCAGGAGGGGTCGGATCTTGTTGAGCACATACACATCTTTAATCAAGTTGTAGCTGACCTTATGAAGGTGGAGGTGAAAATTGATGATGAAGACATTGCGATTATTGTTCTGTGTTCTTTGCTAAGGTCTTATGAGTACTTGGTCACTTCTTTGACGTATGGCAAGGAGGTAGCCAAAGTGGATGATATCCTTGTGGTGTTGTTTGCTCATGAACAAAGGATAAGGAACAATACATGTGAGGATTGATGTGTCGGGAAACTGAGTTTGCTTGGGGGTGATCGAGACAGGGAAACTGACAAGAAAAAGAAGAAAAAGGGGCCACAATGCTATAAATGTAATGATTAGAGGCATGTGAAGAAAGATTATCTGAAACTAAAGAAGAATGTGACAAGTGTTGTGGTTTCCAAGAAAGATGACTTGGAGAGCTATAGTGATCATATTCTCATACTATCAAGTGAAAAATCTTATGGTAAAATATGGTTGCTAGATTCTATAAGTTCATATTATGCAATATTTAAGAAGGATTAGTTCTTTTCATGCACTGAGGATAATCTTGGTATTGCTCACTTGGGATATGCACATGGGGTATCATGTTATGTGAGTTGGTAACATTAAGTTGAAGATGCATGATGGGCAAGAGCTGCTACTCGAGGGTGTGTGGTGTGTGTTGGGACTTAGGAGGAATATGATATCGCTTGAAATTCTATATGAAGAAGGTTGGTGTATCATATGGTGCCAGATAAGAAGACCTTGAAGGTGATATAGGATGGTAAGACTGTGATAATAAGTGAGAAGACGAGAGCTCATCAGTACAAACTGAAGGGTGAAGTCATGGAGGGAGTTGCAAATTTGCGGAATTCGTTCCTGACGGTGAGGCAACCTCGTCGGGCTTTTTGAAGTGAGTAGCGGAGTTGGACGACTTAAGTCTAGTATACGAAGGTTCGTACATGACGGCTTTAAGGTTGGTGTGCATATTCATATAATGTAACATCCCAAGTTTAGGGGCATGTATAAGAATGTACTAATGATCCTAATTTTCCTAATAAAGTACTTATGGCCTTATGTGAAGTTTGTGCATTTCAAAAATCATGTTTTTATATGCATGGTATCTTGTTTTGAATTCTGAGAAAATTCGGCTTAACCAAAAGTTATGAAAATTTAACCAGGTACCCTTTATGGTGTGTAGTATTTTAAAAATTTTTGGTAGAATTTTTATAGGGCATGTTTCAAAAATCAAAGTTTTCTTAGTTAAAATAGATGTGTATCTTGTGGACCACATTCACTTTTCCTTTCCCATTTTATCTCTTTTGGCCCAGATCAAATCAACCAATAAACCAACTACCAGGCACGGGAAGCTTCAGCACCCATGCCGCTCCCTATGCTCACCGTCAGCCGAGGATGCCGACCATCCCGCACAGAGGTGCTCCCTATGCGCCAGCCGCTCCTTCTTATCCAGTCGCTCGAGTTCGCTCACCTCTCTGCGCCTACGCACCTCTGTTCTATCTTCGTGCTGCATGCTAGCCTCATGCTAAGCGTGCGGCGTGGTGACGCCACCACGCCCTGCCTACATTCTCGGGCTTTAAAGCCAAACAGAGCAGTCCAGCTCTCGTCTCCTCTCTCTCTCTCACCTCCCTCAAACACACCAAGTTCACGAGCTCACCCGTTTGGCGAGAGCGCGGCCATCCTTCCCTGTGATGGTGGTTTCCATCAGTTCAGGCAACCGCTCGGGTTAGTATTCTCAGCCGAGCTAAACCCCAATGACGAATCCGGACATATCTGATTCCAGTTCATTGCTCAGTGCCCAGGAAGCCAGCCATTGATTGCTTGGACGCACTGACCTCTCCGTAGCTCCGGTCACCACCATCTCTGCCCCAATTCGACTGTCGCTGGTGAGTGTCTCAGTAGCCCCTCAAATCTAGGGCATCCCAGGAATATCCGATGCATTCTTTTGTAGCCATTTGAGAACCCATACAACTACACTTGAATGCATGGCCGCCATGATTCATGTTGTATTCTCGCCACGTGATGCCGTCTAGGCGCTGCTCAGCTCATTCTTTGTTTTTCCTCCCTCAAAGACCGTCCTGAGGATAGTAAGAGGATTAGATTAATCACATGGTTAATTTTTCTAGGGGCAACCACTCACTTTCACATGTAATATGATTAGAAGAGTAGTTCAGGTAATCTCTAGTTTAGCTACACACTAAGAAGGGCCTGTAAGATTGCTGATTTCTGTGTACTAGCTAGCTATTGTAGATTTATGTTTCAGAGGAACAGTACAAGCAAGCAAGTGCAGGGATGTTCAAGTTAGCAACCTGAGAGAAATCGGTGCTTAGTTTATGAAGTTAATGGAACATGTGTTAAACTAGTTGACTAGATGGCAATTTACCTACCAATGACATGTAGGTCTCAGTTAGAATTAAATTAATTAGACTTGAGATTATAGATGACAACATGCAGTAGGCACCATATGTGACCCTTTGTAGAAATGCCAACAATATTAGAGCATACAGAGGTGTTTACCGGTGAGTTGAAACGAAGGAAAAGTTCAAATGAATTTTGTAGGACGTTAGGAACACCTCAACCAGTGCACTTTACCAATATTCTAGTGATTTTGCAATAGGAGAAAAGTTAGAAATAAAATGAAAATAGGAAGCCTTTATTTTTGCAAAAACTCATGAAAATTCATGCCCTATTCATTTCTGTATAAGCATTTGATGTTCTCTATTTTGGTTTTTATTTGGTTATTCATTTGGTTCCATTCGGCTATTGCATAGATAGAACCTGCAAAGAGCAGTACATTGAGGAGCAAGTTCCAGCAGAGTACGATGCTGAGCAAGGACAAGGCAAGCAGCCCTGATCATCTTGGTCCCAATGTTAAAAATGTTTTGCGCATTGCTTACGAAGTTCAATCTTACATATGAGTATGTTGTTAAAAACTGCTTAGATTGGCAAATGGTAGTTATGACCTAATTGATTCTCTGGAAAACTCTCCTTGGATATTGTTTGTACTGCCATTGTAACCTTAGGATAGGGGTAGATAAGATAATCATATCACTTGGGTAATAATCGGTCTATTATGCGATAGAGGTGCTTAGTCATGCTGTCATCGGTAGCATAAGTAGGTGTCACACTGTAATTTGGGTTTGTAAAAATTTGTTGAAAGCTTGTGTTCATACAAAATCTGAAGAATGAGTATAGACAGGGGCAAGTTTAGGTCTATTTCGTGATGAGTGTTGTCTCACAAGTGGATACGAGGAGACTTGCCTGTGTCACATAAGGACAGGTACTTTGTACTTTGAACTAAGCAATACCGTACAACCACATGTGCCGGTATGGACAATGGCCTTAGCTTATTAACTTGGTTAATTCTAACCTTTCCTCCTGAAGTTTGGGTTGCATGTGCGGGTAATCCACGAGGTGGATGTATTCAAAGGGGCTCCTATTACTATATGTGTGGGACTTATGCCTGCCGATATAACGATTTGTACGCTCTAGACTAGTGGGACCCAACATAAAGGAGGGCTAGCCTTTGTAATACTTAGTTTAAATGTAAAGGAGGGATAATACTTTTTGAGGGAGGCAAGGTCTAGGTCTAATTAGTGTAACGGCTTTGTCATGATGTCCTAGTTGCACACATCGAGTCGTGTGCAAGGTAAGCGTTGCACTGGTGTGAGTCATAACGGGCAAGTTCATGTCTTGTGAGTAAAGTGTATACACTCTGTAGAGTTAGAACTATTCGAATAGCCGTACTCGCGGTTATAAGCAACTTGGGGATGGTTCCAAAGTTTAAAACATTTGTTTTGGGATGATGGACACACGTGTAAGCACTTAGTTATAGAATATTGCTGGAGATGTGAAAATCATGGCCTATGGAGGACATGATGTGCCTCTGTCCTTTTAATGACATTTCTGATTTTTTTTTTATTTTTGCTCTTTAAAATTTTGTTTCACATTATCAGTATACTTTGCAAATGCCAATGCCCATTTGTGCAAATAAGCTTAATTGCCTATTCCTTCAATTTACCTTGCATTTATACTACCTTGTCATACTCTTAAAGTCTTGCTGAGTACGTATTCTACTCATCGTTGCTTGCGTTCATTTAGAGGAAGAAGTCAATTATCTGCCATATCAAGGTTTCTACATGTTGGGTTTCGATGGAAATACCGATGAGCCGTTCTAGGTTTCATCTAGTTTGGCTACCTACAGGTGGATGGGTAGATCTACTAGTCACCTATCTTCTTTATTGCTTTCTTTCTGTTGTGTTGTTCCCTTTTCTTTATAGCCAGTCGACTATTGTGATGTAAACTATCGCGTTAAGTACTATATGTATGTCTTGGTATTGTAATAAAGACAAGGACTGTATTGTATGGATGTGATATGTTATGATTGTGCCACTGATCATGCGACAAGTACTGTAGAAACACGAGGTTTCGTAATTACTCGGGATGTTACATATAAGATGGACTTTGTTAGGATATGTGACAAATATGTACACAATAGTTGGTTATGGATAGATTGGGGTTTGAATGGGTGGTATTAGGGATAAAGTTATAGTCACACTCTTATTTTTAGCCTATAAATATTAGGCACAACCGTATAACCGCAACGACGGTAACAAATGAATATGGTGAGTATTATTCGTAATCATGCCCTGAAGATATAGATCAAGATGGGCGAACCTCGTTGAAAAATATTGTGCATTAATGTGTTGATATTGATGATTTTGATAATGTTTCCGCTAAATGCTAACAATCAATTTATAAAATCTAACAATACACCTTCTTCTTCTACCTTAACCTTTATTCCTCGGAGCCCTCCCCTACCCCCACACACCACCTCCTATATCCTCATTGATGCCGACGGCCCCCTCTAGGAAACACTGCACCCTCCAACCACTTCTATCGCCACCGCCTCTCCTCACGAACCATCATTGGTCAACCACCGGATCCGCTGCCCTTACCACCCCTTGTTTCATCATCAAAACTGTCATAACTGATCCTACACGCATTTGCCACCAATTGCCCCTAAATCTGGTGGCAGCAGTGCCTTCAATTCATTGCCTCGCTACATTGCTCACTCCTCCATTCCTTAAGATTGGGGGTTTGGATGAACCCTTAATCCTACTATCACTGCTGGAGACAACGAAAGGTCAGGCTGACACTAATTGTATAGTGAAAGTAGTCAACTAAAGGTCTGTTTAGTTCGCATCTAAATTTCTCACGTTTAAAATTAGCTAAGTATGGTTTGCTAAAAAAGTACGGCTAACAAATTCTTAACTATAAGTGTGACAAAATTAGTTAAAAAAACTAAATTTATGGCGTATGGGGCAGGAGGCTAATAAAGTATAGCTTACTACTGTTATAATAATCAATTAAATAATTGTCTAAAAATATATGGTATGACTAACCTAGACGTGCAAACTTACACACGAACCAAACAAACCCTAAAAATTTTCTAATCAAAACAAAAATAAACTTAATTCTGATTATTCGTGGGCGCTTCCATTCAGTCATGGACTCATGGGTACTGTAAATATATTATACATTTAATTTTCTTTCAAAGGATGAGTGTGCCACATGTTGTGGGAGCTAGCATAATTAACCTATACTAATCACAGACTATGAAAACATTCTCACGTAAACTAAAGAAAAAAATATACGTCTATCCACAATAGGACCAAGTAATAACAGTTTAGATATATTTCCGCCGATGTATAGAATTCTCATGGCTGCATAACTCACGTTGGCTCCCTGAATTCAGTATTATATTGGAGTCCTATATATACGGCTACTCAAATATGCTTACCGTGCATTTCGTGTGGACTTCAATCACCATCGGTCCTGCTGTGCTACATGACAGGCGGGCAAAAGCCAACAATAACACGGCTAGCATGCGAGCAGCAGGCATGTTTTTTTTAGACCTGAGCATGGTTGGCACGGCAGGTGGCTCCAAGGATGCATGGCTGTGGTTGCAGGAGGAAGTGGCAATGGACACACGAGGGAGTGTCAGAGAGATATTGCTAATATTTTTCTTCGATCAAATAGAGGTTGATTGATTCTATCATCGTCTATATCTATACTAATAACAGATTAGTGTGAATTCCAACATCAATCAAATAAAAATAAAAATATCTGATCGTCTATCTATCAAGTACCTAAATTATAATAGTTCAGATTTGATCTAGGCCTACGATGAATCTCACGCATCCAACAATTGCACATGAAAAAAATATTTTGAGCGCACCGGTGAGCGGCCAAGTGGCGGAAGACACTGTCGGAGTAGTCCATGGACAGACTCGTGCTGGATTGAGGGACCGACTACGGGCCGACTCAGGTGATGGGAAAAAGGAGTGGTGGAGGGGGGCGGCCTCTAAGCTGGCCTGGGCTGCTACAACCTGAGAGGGAAAAAGAGAACACGTGTGCAGCTAATTTGGTTCAAAGGAGTAGAGGACGTGAGCTGATACTTCTGTTGAAAAAAGTTTGTGCTGAAATTTTTTATTGATAATTTTTTCTCAATTTTTTTAAAACTTTTGTTTAAAAACTTTTTTCGATAACTCGGTAATTTTTACCGATAATTTTTGAGTCTCAGTAACTTTTTTTCAAAACTTTGAGCCAAATTTTTTCTCAAAACTTTTGATTTAAACTTTTTCTCGAAACTTTTTTCAACCAAACATTTGAGCCAAATTTTTTCTCAAAATATTTGAGACAAATTTTTTGAGCCACCCGCCTACTGCTGCTTTGCTGGCTGCCGATCGGGTTGGATGAGATTCGCACGCGTGAGACGAGTGAGACTGTGAGGCACCGACGTACGTGACCTAGTAACGGAAGGAAGAAGGTGGCCGACTCACGAGCATTTTTTTGTCGGTTTGCTATCCGAGATTTGCGCGGAGCGTTACGAGCGGGCGTGCGCCAATTAGCAGGATGCATTGCACGTCAAGTACAAATAAATCTTCCAAACCCAATTTTCTCTTCGTATATATTATTTATTTCACATCGTTGCAGACTCCTTGCATCCTCCGTTACACGCACGTGCCGACACCTGACGAGCGGAAGGACGAAGAATCCCAAGTCCCCTATTCGCTAGCGTAGTAACGCAAACGACACCTGACGGTGAGTCAGCGGCGCTCTCTGCCGTCCTTCCTTCGAAGTTCGAATAGGCTCCCGCCGGCCGCTCCCTCGGCGTCAACCACCGCCCGTCCGAGCCGCTCAAAAATCAGCCCTCCAGGCCGCTGTTTGCGCCTTCAGCTCCGCCACTTACCCATTTAGGAGCGTGGCGCGCTCGGCCGCCGTGGCTCCGGCCTGTAGCCCGTACGGTAGAAAGAGCAAGGTGCCAAACTGCAACTGCCATGGTTATTGGTTAAATAATTTACTAAAGTACAGAGAAAAACGAATAGAGGGATGAACAGAAGCTTCATCAAATTTTTAGATGCTTTTTTAAAATTATGATCCAAAGCATCTCCCTTCTGGTCGGCTAAGAGCAACTAAGAGACTAGCTATACCACCTTCATCCGTGTCAATCGCTAAACGAGTAATTTCCCGTCTCCAACAGACACGCCATTGCCATTACGACCGCTATTTTAGAATGGCCTCCATCCTTCTCGCACGCAAAATGTGGTGTGACTCTCTTCTCATGGTATCTCCCAACTGCCTTCTCTCCCATGTTCTTGCGCCACCTTCCAGAGCCCTCACCGTTGATGTTGCTGTTACGCTTCAACAGCATTTTTTTTTGTCGCTCATTTAGGATCGAGCTAGTTCACTAACCAAATCACAGGGATCACAGAGAAGAGGAAGAGAGTTGTCATCAAATCACAGCCAAAACACCAACCAAATTGACGTAGAGGGTTTCGATGGATTAAAAAACAGAATCATCTTGACGAGTGGAACACGAAGGTGGCGGTGGATCGAGCGGAGGAGGACCATAACCGGAGATAGGGCTCGTGCCACCGCCACCGTTCAAGATCGCATTGCCGGCCACCACCCTCCCAGATCTATAGATCGAGTTGCACACTACTACAGAACACCACATATATAGCGTCCTATCAGTGTTGGTTCGATAATAATCGGCACTGAAAACGTATCAGTGCCGGTTCTTAAACTCCCGTGCACGAAAAATAGTTGAGAAGATAAGAACCGGCACTGATCACTATCTACATCAGTGCTGGTTCCAGCCAGGAACCGATATTGATATATCAGCGCCGGTTCTAACCATGAACCGACACTGATAATTGTTACTATCATAACTCATCTTAAAAAATTAATAACTTTTTCACATGAAGTCGGATGGGGAAAAACTTTATATGAAAATTATAACTCTCGATCAGGTCTACAACTTTGTAGTTGAAATCTTTTTAATTTGAGGTCATTTAAATGCCTAAATAATTATAATAAAGTTGCAGCAGTTGTCTATGATAGCTCACATTAAAAAATTTATAACTTTTCACACGAAAATCGGATGGAGAAAAACTTTATATAAAAATTTAGCTCTCGATTAGATCTATAACTTTATAGTTGATCATATTTTTATTTAAGATCATTTAAATATCTAAATAGATATTCAAATGTTCGATCAGAATATGTCAAAAAGATTTATTTTACTACTATACTTATGAACGGACGATAGCTGAGATGGTTGGAGTGGTCATACGTACGCACATGCTGTGAGTTCTTGTTCGAGTCTTTGTTGCCGTATGCAAGCGAATATCACGTGACTTTGCAAATATTAGACGTGGTAAGGTGGCCAGCGTCTGGTCGCAAAAATTTTATTTTTGAAACTTTTTTTGACCCGATAAACATTAAATCGAGACCGACTATCTGTGCCGGTTAGAGGCACCAACCGATATTGATAATAATTTTTAGTGTCGGTTCCACGTTGTACCGAGTATAAGTGTCGGTTAAAATCCGTCACTAATAACGATTTTAAACCGATACTGATAAGATATTTTGATACAGTGTTGCTATCCTTTAGCACAAGCATCATCGGCCTCCCGTGCCTCCGCGTGCCGCTGTCGCAGTTCGACCTTGACCGCCGTCCGGTTTCATCACCGCTCGATCGAGAGGCTGAGAGAGAGCTTTGACGACTGGTTGGCGAGGGGCTAAGAGGATAAGATTGTTGTTTTTATTGGGCCATCTGTAGGTGGCTTTCTGTTTTTAGATATAGGAATAAAAACATGCAACGTGATGTATTTTCCAGAGAAGAGACACATTGTGATGCTGTTTATTAAATCAAAGCGAGGAGGATTATGCACTTACTGTTAGATGAAAAAATAGCTATTAAAAAATAGTATTTAGAAAAATAATCGTTGAAAAAAATAACTATTAGAAAAATATTTGTTAAAAATATAACCAAAATATAGTTGTTATAAATATATGGTTAGTTATACCATACTATTAGATAATAAGAGAGATAATTTGGAGGATGAAATATGGATGTGCTGTTAGAGTAATAGAGTAATCTAGAGAAAAATCTTTATAGATGATAATACATATAGGGATATAGATAGTATATTATAGATGTTTTTGTTAAAGTTGCTCTAAGTTCACTTAGGTACGAGAACCTAATGAACTTAAGAACCAAACTATGAAGTTCTAAAAACATCATATCAAAGTAGCAGAAGAAACTAAAGAAAATAACTCAAGAAAGCTTCAAAAAATAGTCACAAAATCAACGGGGGCTCCTTTAGAACGCAGGAAGTTTACAGAAATAATACAGAAATTTCACAAGAACCAGTTTAATTTCATAAAAAAACACAAAATTCAAGAAAAACCCGCAATCTAAAAGAGGCCTAAGACCGGAATATCAGTGTCTTTAGGACCGGAACATCCGCCCAGAGACCAGAACAAAGGCCGCAACAAGATTGCTTAGGCAAATTTCAAATTTTGGAGCACCGTATCATAGACAAGAGTAAGCGTCTATTCTTCAGGGAATTCGCTTTTTTGCCACTATGAGGAAGTGACAATCGCTCATTTGTCACCCTGTTCCACATGCATAGACTCAGGGCGGTCCGTATGTCATCCTCAGTACCAATTATCACTTCTTTAAAGTGGCGATTGAGTAATTATCTCCCGTTCTTCGGACCGGACCTTCCAGAAAAAGGACCGCAACATACTAGTAGGGATGAAAACCGTTCGAAAACAAATGAAAAAGTTCTAAATCATTTTTATTTTCATATTTTTGTTCAAAAACAAAATTAATAATGATAATATCGGAAACGAATACAATGTCAATAATACAAGAAAATCGGAAACGATATTATCGAGACAAAAACATATCGATATGGATCAAAAATCGATAATTCAAACCCCGAAAGAACAATCAAGTTTCTCACCTATGCAATTCATTCTAAGCCGGAGGAAATATCAAACACACACGGTAGCTAGTTTCCTCTGCTCAGTTTATCAAACACAACAACAGATCAGGGTCAGGCACTTTGGCATGCCGATCAGCATTGTAGAGTTAATTAAATAATGAACTCTGTTGCAACTTGAGATTTTTTTTTCTTTTACGAGGCCACCAGGTCACAGGAGGAGGAATGTACCGTGAGCAGCAGGAGGTAGCACACAACACAGAAAAATTACAGAGATAAATTAGTACCAGAAGGTGAAAATTAAACTAAACCATACCATATTGTCATGTTATCATGAGTAGAAGATTCTATGTAGGATTTTTTCTCTCATCAGTACTTGGACAAAAGAGCAAAAAGTACATCCCAGCCTACCCACCAGTGGAATTTCCTTCGATTTTCGGCAATCAGAAATTGGAAAAATATGTAGTACTCTACTCACTCCATGGATTAACACGAGTTGTCACTTTGGTTCTAGCCGTTGGCATTTAGCCGATTAACACGAGTAGGATACAGTCACATAGGCCACAACACACAGGAGTCAAACGGGTCACGGCCTCGGACACATCACACATGGAGTTTTTTTTTTATTTATATATTTTTTAATTAAAAATTTAAATAAATAGAATCCTTGCGGCAAGATTTAAAAAATAGATACCTACCGTCTTCTGAAAGGATTGCAGCCCTTTCAGAGAACGGTAAGGATTGCCACGGTAGCAAGGTCACCCCTTACCGCCCTCTGAAAGGGCGGGTGGGGCTAAACCACCATCTTAGAAGGCGGTAGGGGGAATTCTCTTGTCCGCAGCCCTTACCGCCCTCTCAGTGGGTGGTTAGGGGGCCAGCCCTGCCCCCCTCCTCTATTTAAACCTCAAAAATGAGGAAAAATCCTCATTTATTCCGGAAAAAGAGAAAGGGAGAGGAGAGAAGAGGAGAGGAGAGGGAGGCAGCGTGGTGAAACCCTACTGTTTTGAAGCGCGTTTTCCGGTAATTATTTTATACTCATGTTTTTATTAGTAAGTGAAGTACCACTAGATCTAGGGTTTAGCGGTATAACAATAGCTATATTAGATATGACCTAGGGTTTAGAAATGTAGAAAATACTGTATTTTGTAGTATATTATAAATATTAATTACGACGTTGTAGGATAGCCATTAGATGCATAGTAGTATTTATAGTATGGTAGTTTAGAATATCTAGATTGTATAGAATAATGATGTAAGTAAAAATTTTAGGTAATTAGAAATTTTATTAAGTAGATGGATGGTTAATTAGTTTAATTAGGTTAGTTTGCTTAGGGGAAATAATAAAGAACCTATTGTTAGGAGATAATTGGTGTCGGTAATTTTGCTGTAGTTTTGATAATCAGAAATATAGTTTTTCGGTCTTAACATTGGATATATTTTCGTACGTTTTCAGGGATAGCAGATAAATTATATTTTCAGATATATTATGGTGAAGGTCAAATTAGTTATGGTCCTAACGGTGTAGATCTCTCTGGGTTTCAGTATGTCGTCAAGGGTCTTAGTAGAGCCAATGAGAGGACCATAGTGGGCGTGTGTAAGTGGTTGATGCATAATTTTCAACTGGATTCCCTGCAACATAATCTTAAGCTGAGAGCTGTGCTAAGCCGTGCTAATCAGGGCTACTTTGGCGAGCTCGTCCCAATTAATGCGACATATACTTGGAGGCAGTATGTAGATATATCATGTGACCGTGGGCTCCCTTTGGTTCTGTTAGCTGAGGCGTACCAGAAGGATCCAACAAACATAAACTCTGCGGAAGCAGTAGCGGGAACTAGTTAGATAGTGGTAGATGAATCAAACCCGATAAATGTCGGGGACAGGCAAGATGTTGGGGATATGCGTGAGATGCAACCGAGGTGTGTAGCCGATGAGGGGGAGCACATCCCTAGCATAATTGAAGAGATGGAGATGGAGGATCAAGAGCTAGAGGAAGTCGTTGCCGATGAGGATTCATCCGATGAGGAGGGAAATGCTCCTGTTCCTACAGAGTGGAGGAATCAGGAATTTTTGAAGCTAGTGGTTAGTGAGGTTGATCAGACATCGTGGGAGTATCATGAGAATGAGGTGGCTCAGGGTGCTATGTACCCTACTAAGGAGTCTGTTATTGATGCAGTTAAATTCTGATCGTTGTCTCTTCGGAGGCAGTTCAAAGTTGTGAAGTCGAGTAAAAGGGATTATGATGTGAAGTGTTTGGTGCCTGATTGTCCTTGGCGGGTGCACGCATTCAGGGGGAAGTGGGTTGACTACTGGTAGTGCTCAATAGTCAGGGAGCATAATTGTCATATTAAGGAAATAGAGTTCTCTCACTGGAACCTATCATCTGCTTTTGTTACCAATGTTATGTATGGGGAGATTATGGACAACCTGAAGCATGAGCCACGGTCAATAATCCGTGCTATTGAACAAATATTCCA
Organism: Phragmites australis; assembly: GCF_958298935.1. NCBI lineage: Eukaryota > Viridiplantae > Streptophyta > Magnoliopsida > Poales > Poaceae > Phragmites > Phragmites australis. The sequence goes on along the minus strand of NC_084936.1, from coordinate 10,087,785 downwards.
GTATACAATAAACTACGTGAAGGCATGGAAGGCGAAACAGAAGGCTATTGAGATGAGGTTTGGGACATATGAAGATTCATATCACAATCTACCGCGTCAATTAGCCACAATATGTGCAAGAAACCCTGGAAGTTACTATGACACCAAGCATTACCCTTCGACTGATGTGGAGTATAGTGGGAAACGAATATTGCAGCGTGCTTTCTTTGCATTTGCGGCAACCATCAAAGCATTTAGACACTGTCGACCCATCATTTGCCTGGACGGGACGTTCCTCAGTGGGAAGTATAAAGGACATATATTGTCTACAATTGGGGTCGATGGGAACAACCAAGTCCTGCCACTGGGGTTTGCCTTCGTGGAGAGTGAGAATGGGGATAGCTGGTTTTGGTTCCTTGAGCAGGTAAAGCATGCTATCATTCTGGATTGGCCAGATGTTTGTTTGATTTATGATAGACATGCGGGGTTGTTGCAAGCTTTGCTGGATATGCAATATGGGAGTGTTCGATGGGGTTACAGCAAGTGGCCCGACTTGAAGAGCAGGTGGTGCATGCGGCATATTGGTGCATGCGGCATATGGGTGCAAACTTTTACAGACAATTCAAAAATATGGACTTGATGAAACTTTTCAAGAAATTGTGCAGTCAGAACCAGTAGAGAAAGTTCAACGCCCTATGGGCAAGACTATACGAACTAACCATGATGCAGACAGCTGAGCTAGCAGCTACATGTGATGAACCGATTGCTCTTGGACCTCTCCCAACATATACTCCTCAGATAGTAGGGAGGTCTGGGTCAGCTATTAGGAACTTTTCGCAGTGGATACAAAATGAGCTAAAAGAAAAATAGGCTTTGATGTACAACAATAGTGGGGCAAGATATGGGATAATGACAACTAATCTTGCTAAGGTCTACAACTGGATCATGCGGGGTATGAGGTCCCTCCCACTTGTTGGAATTGTAGAAGGTATTATGCATGGGATTTGCAGATATTTTATTGATCGTTACGCAGCTGCTTCGAAGACAATAGAAGATAACCGTATGTTTTATGGATGGATGCTATGTGAGTACATGGAGAAGGCCACAAAGAAGGCACACATGCATCGCGCTAGTCAAGAGGGGACTACGAAGCACAAGTTCAGTGTCCTGTGCCGGGATAAGGGTCATAGGGGTGAAAGACATGAGCGGCATGTGCAAGAGTGCGTGCTTGGGAGTGGCTCGTGCATTTGTACGTGCCAGAAGCCACAATTGCTACATAGGCTGTGTACACACGTCATGGTTGCATGTGCGGAGCACAATATGCTTCACAAGCAATATGTTTCTAAGTACTTTACGAAGGATCAGATACTGAACACATGGAACCATGAGCTGTATGGCTACGACATTGTTGATACATTTACAAGTAATCCAAGTCCCTCAAGAATCTATGTGCCAGATTTTGAAAGGATGAAGAACGCATTGGGATGTCGACAAACTCGTCGGATTCGAAACGATATGAATGAATCTGAGGCGGGTCCAAGGGTGAAGCGATATAGCCAGTGCAATAAAACTCGTCACACGTACAAGTATTGTCCCAAAAATATACCTGTTGTGTGGGGGCATGACCATAGTTTAGTGTGAATGTATTTAGTGTATCTTGCTATTATATTTGTACGGTCTTAGCCTTAGTTACCTACGTTGCATTTGGACCTTATATTTGTACCTACATGTTTTAATATATTCATGTAACTTTTTGTATGTGTATGTAATATGTTGTTCACGTAACTATGCGTATATTTTCATGGAACAGACAGTACATATTATTCATGTATATGTAGTTGTAATGTATATTTTGATTCAATATATATTCTTCTTGTGTACATGTTATAATATATTCATGTACCTTTGGTTTTAATGCAGATATGACGCACCCTCCGACTCCCGAGCTTCTTGACCCTGCAGTGGACAAGAGGCCCCGCAATTTCTTGTCTGCCGTTCGCTAGACAGAGTTAGGGGTATTCCGACCACTTGGCCCTGGGGAGCTACTTACGATCGATGATCGTTGGAAGCACCGGTATGTTGCCAATTAGTTACGTATGTGATGATTTATTTATGTATTGCATGCCCCACATTCATGTTCTATTCCCAATGGTGCAGGTTGGCAGCATCGGGACTCCTACCGCTTTGTCGTTTGGTGGAGGCCCGAGCGACGGAGAACCCTGAGGCAACGGTGAGACGATTCTATTTTGACTGCTCGCTGATCACTACCCTGGTTGACCGATGGAGGCCTGAGACCCATACTTTCCACCTCCCCTGCGGTGACATGACTCCAACGTTGCAGGACGTAGCCTACCTGTTAGGCTTACCTTGCGTTGGAGCTACCGTTGGAGTCGTCTGCATGGATGCAGACTGGATGAACATCATGCATCGGCGGTTCTCCCCTGTTTAGTGGACTGACAATGCACCCCCTATGTGCCTGAGTTCCTGTCGGATCCACGAGGGTCCACAAAGAAGTGGATCCTATAGTTCCAGGTACCTTCCAATTTAACTTCCCAATTACTTTACGATTTTTCAGATATTTTACTCATCATCATTTGCATTACTTGTAGCTTGCATACATGCACCCGGAGGTCAGCTTGTACTCGGTCTCGAGGCACTTGGAGGCCTACCTGCTTTGGTTGTTTGGCTGGGTTATGTTCACCAGCGGCTAAGGCCACCTGGTGTCGAGGACCCTTATTTCGTAAGCAAGGTGGATAGAGGATGCGGAGCCTGATGATATCCCACAGTTGAGTTGGGCCTCTGGTGTTCTTGCTACGACGTATCGGGTGTTGTGCGATGCTTGCACGAAGAAGGAGCCACTAGCCATATTTGTTGGGTGCCCACTATTGCTGTAGCTGTGGGCTTACAAGCAGTTCACGATAGGCTGGCCAGTTGTGGACCGCTCCCTATACCCTAAGGAATGGTACGGCAAGCTCAAGGAGGATGAGCCCACCATGGCCTCGCTGTGGTGTCAACGCCGGGCACATACGTAATATTTGAATGCTTTACTTCTCACATTTTTTTTGTTCTGGATTCTAACTATGTTTCTCCACAGCCGCATTGGACGCATGAGCTGGCCCATAGCGCATACGAGCTTTTTAGGTTGCAATTCGACCGTCTTCGTCCAAACGACGTGGTCTGGACCCCCTACAACTACTTGTCCATCCAAGCCCGTGCATCTATGGGTCTGTCTCTGTTGTGTACCCGCGACGAGGAGTACTGGCTTACAAAGACGCCGCTCGTCTTTGACATCTATGTCGAGGAGTACTCACCCCACCACGTCATGAGGCAATTCGGGCGCTACTAGGCTTTCCCCCTAGTCAACGATCGTATGGTTCCAGGCCACATCCACAGGTAACTAAAATCAAGTAAATAATTCATAGCATTCATCTCATTGTCAGTCTATTTAACGTGGTTGATTTGCAGGTATGCACGAAAGGGACAGCCGGGTGGCAACCTCTGGGCAGATTGCTTGGCGCCGTACGTCTCAGCATGGTCCCATGCCCTTGAGGATGTCGTGGAGGAGGCTCATCCTTTCGACGAGCGGAGCTTCGAGGAGTACTTGCGGTGGTACATGTCACGTACACGTACACGGGTCACTTTCACCCTAGAGGATGTCCGGCACCACGTTGTGTCGACTACGGAGGCCTACCCGGGCCATTGGGATGAGGACGCTGCATTAGCGGTATATGTAATTAACATCTCATTTAATTAGCATATAATCCCATAAGAACAACTATAAACTGAAATTCTCATTTCTTGTTTGTTTTCACAGGCTGATATCATTTATGATATCCATAGGGACGCGGTTGGAACCATGGACCGCCTCAGGCAAGGGGTGCAGCTCAGGGCGGCGGGTGTAGCAGGGTTTCTCAGGCGGGTTTTCGATAAGACCGCACGGGCCTTGAAGCTTACCTCTTGCCGGTCCACCTCAGACATCATCGGGGCTCCTCCTAGGTCGAGTGGGGTCCATGCAGAGTCGTCCAGGAGGTCTGATGTGCAAAGCCGTCCACCGGGGCCAGCACCCACATGGCCACTTGGACCACGACCTATAGGCCTGGACACAATAGGTACGGATATTTCATACGCACCGTGTTTAGAGATATTCGTTTGTTACTGATGTATTTTCATATGCTCCAATGTTTTCATGATTTGTACAATAGCTAGAATATATTTATGAATAAGAAATCATCATGCATTTAGTAACCATGAATATATATTTGGCATGTAAATCATAACATGTATTTTATAATTTTTATATGTATTTACAATTTCATGTAATTCAGGACTTCATGTAATTAGAATTTCATGTTTTTAAATTTTTATGTAGTAATGGCACATACAAAATCCAAGCGTCGCGCACAGCCCCACCCCCCATCTGATACAAGGACCCTACTTAGACCCAGGTCCAGCCTCGGTACAAGACACGCCTACAAATATGGAGGTGGACCGGATGGGAGGCGTTAGCCCGAGTGCGTATCTCAACATGGATCAACTTGAGGTTGAGACATGCTGCGCAGGGTACGACCAAAGATGATGCCCCAAATGGTGAGATCAATCATGATGCTGATGCTCCAGAGGATGAGACATTTGGAGAAGAGAGGAGTGGACGAGGTCATCACAGAGGTCAATTCAGTTGGGGAGCCCACAAGTTCTAAAGTTGTTTTGGGGCCATTCAAGGCAACAATCGGGTGTCTCGTGAGGGACCATGTTGCAGTCACCTATAGAAGATGGAGAGGCAGACAAGATAACAAGTGGGTGGTTCCCAATAACATTAAGGATTTCATAGAGTACAAACTCTCAGAGGTAGCACAACAACTAAGTGAGGCAAAATTATACCCCCACATAACTCGCTCGTGTGGGTATGTGAGGAAATATGACGAGTGTGAAGAGATGGAATAACAAGATACCCATGGTGGTGACACACCTACGATGATTGACTGGATTGTACGAGCGAAGCACTATCTATACGTGAGAGGGGTGACTTTTTCGACAGAGGGCAACCTAATCTTCAAAAGTGACATAGAATAGGAAGTGACCCAAAGAATTATAGATGGCCACGCCCAGTCTTCCCAAAGCTCTTTCAGGCCAGAAAGGGAGAAAGACCAGCTAACCTTGGCACTGGAAACTAATGAGCACCCTGGTCGCACCAGAGGCAATGGTGTGGTGCCTTGAAAAGAGGGATTCCCAGAAGACATAGAAAGTTACAGGAGTCAAAAGAGAATTAGAGAATAATTGGTAGAGGTGCTGGCTTTAGTATGACAAGAACTTGTACAAGAGAGACAGATGATAGATGCCAAAATCAAAGAAGCACTTTATCAAGGAAACATGCAGTAGCAAGCCTAAAGATAATGTTTTGAGCGCTAGTGGTCGTCGAAGCGACTTCATGTCTGCGGGGTTTGCAGAAGAAGACTTGGCCCGTTACTCCATGGACAACATCACAGAAAACAAAGTGTGTAAGCTTGTCATGCCCACCATGAACATTACCACCACGCTGGCTATGAGGCAGGTTTACCAATGCGTGGAAGGGGCTATTTTTAAAGATCTCCCAATACCGCAGGGATATGCCAAGGTCCACGTTGACTTTGTACGAAGGCTGTACCATAAGATTGATGTGGATTACCCCGAAGAGACAGGTTCCAATAGGTTGGGATCAAACGTAGGTTTTTTCTGTGGCACAAGCGCTATGTGTTTGAAGAAGAGATCGATGAGTCGTCTGATACAGAGTCGGACTCACCAACAGCATTCCCACCACCCAGAAGATCTCCAAATCCTCCATGGTCGCCACTACCGCCACCGTCACCAAGAAGATCTCCAACTCCTCCCTCATGAAAGTCGCCGCCACTGCCACCAAGGCAGCCAACTCCTCCCCGAAGTTGACAAAATGTGCACAATCTAAGAATTTGATTTCACCTTAGAAATTGACTTCATCCGAGAAGCAAAGGCCACCTAAGAAGGTGGCAATACCTGAGAAGTTGCCTTATTAACATGCTGAAGAGGAAACTAGAGCAATAGTGGACACCAGTGTCAAGAAATTCTTGCAAAAGCCAAAGCCTATGAAGAAAATACCAATCCATGCAGAAACTCAGAAGTTTTTCTTGAAGATGGTCACACCTGTTGAACCTAAGTGTAAATTAGATTATGCGCATATCAATAGCAAGAAATACTTGAAGGAGTCTATGACCGAACAGATAATTGAAAGTTCATCTCGGCCCCTATATGGGTTTTGGATAATTGATGACAAACAATTAAGTTATTTATTGAAGTTATGAACATGTTTTAATCCCATTGGAGAAGTTAAATGATGTTGGCGTCCCTCAAAAAGAAAAGAGAAGCGACATGTAGTTACTCAGGTTTAAATTGTTTTAATTCTTGAACTTGAGTTTGGGAAGATGGATAAGTTTAGGTTGACTTGAAGATGTCTTAGTGCTCAAATGACTCTTTTAGACCAAATATGAGAGACACAATCACCCTATGGACACCGGGAAGGTCTTAGTGTTTGTTTGCACCTGAGTGTCCGGGCTGACCCGAAGTCTCCGGGTTGCCGAAACCTCCAGGTAAGGCTCCGGCCATGGGTGCTCGGGTAGAACCTAAGTACTGGATTCGGAGACTCTGGGTTGTCCTAGATACTCCGGATTCTGGCAAGCAGCTTGGAGTCTCTGTGTTAGTCTCCGAGTCAAGCTCTATGTTGGGCTTGAGTGCCCAACTCGAAGTCTCCGGGTAGATACGGATACTCTGGGATATGGTGAAGGTCTAGACCCTTCGGATAGGGCTCCAGACAGAGGTCTCTGTGGCGCTTTCGAAGGCCAACCCGGATAGTCCGGGTGAACTCGAATACTCCAGGTCAGTACAAAAAATAATGTAACGGCTAGTTTCTGGGCTGGGTTTAAGTACCCCCATCTTCCCTTCATCCAGTGCTGCTGAACTAACTTGAGACAAAAGACTTCATAGCCTCTTTAGAGCTCTCTCACTCCTCTAGTGCATTAATTTAGAAAGGATTTGAGAGTTTTGGTTGGAAAGTGAGATTGAGTGCTAGTGAGCTTAAATCCATCTTTTGAGTACTTGAATTCATCGTCAAGCAATCAACTCGCATTCATTACTCTTGGAGCTTCGAGCTCCTAGATGGTTAGGCGTCACCCAGAGAACACCCAAGCTTGTGGAGTGCCTCGGAACTTTTGTGAAGGTCATCCTCACCTCTGCAAGAGAAGAGGAAGGTTGAGTAAGCCTTGAGCTCAATCTTTATGACCGCTCGATGAGAATAAGGGTTGAGGGAGACCCTTCTCTTTGTGAGCACCTCAATGAAGACGTAGGATCGTTGGATCCAAACTTCGGGAAATAAATACTTGTCTTCTTTACTTTCTTGCATACTTTCTTGTTCTAATTGATCTTTTGGGCGGTTTGCCCCATCCACTTGTTTGTGAGTTTGTGACCACATGTGGTTGTTGAAAAGAAGCTCATACATCAATTGGAACTTGTAACTCATAGACTCGACTAGATTTGCTTAAAAATTCATAATTTTCAATTTCCTGTTATTTCCGGACTATCTGGGTTCATCCAGAGTATCTGGATCCTGTACAACCCGGAGTCTCCAGATTGACTCAGAGTATCTGAACTCTGTAATCCACTGTGAGGTTTTAAATTTTAGGAAAGGCCTATGCATCCCCACTAGGTGACATCACGTACATTCAATTGGTATCCGAGCCTAACCTACTACAAGGCTTCACTGCTTGGAGGATTTGAAGATGTCATCGTCTGGGGAGAAGAGTCCGAAGAGCCCGACGAGTCTAAAGGGTGATCTTTCGACATTGGGTAATGGTAAAGGCAAGGGAGTCACAATCGAGCTCAATTAGATTCTTATATTTCCATGCCATCTGGGCGTACGGTGTATTTTGATGGCACACAGTATGCTACTTGGAGGCACAAAATGAAATTACAGCTAATATCCCTTCATCCAAGTATTTGGAAGATTGTTTGTATAGGTTTTACGTTGCTGGATGAAGACAAAGAGCTCACTCCCGATCAAGAGCAAAATCTATACCGCAATGCACAAGCCGCAAGTGTGTTGCTTGGTGCTTTCACTACTACACTGGTAGTGAAAATCAACTATCACTGCCGACTCTATCACTGCTGGCTCGTGGCTAGATCCAGCAGTGATAATGGATGCCAGCTTATTTTAAAAAATTCATAATTTTTTCATACGAAGTTGAATGGGGACAAACTTTATATCAAAACTAGAGGCCTCGATGAGATTTACAACTTTGTAGTTGAAACCTTTTTCATTTAATGTCATTTAGATATGCTAATGGTATCACTAGTACTTCTATGGTGGGATGCTAAGGATGTATCGCGTGAGCTGAGAGGTTTCGAGTTCGAGTGCCACAAATTGCACGCGCGTGTATTTCATGTGAAAAATCTCGTGACTTGTGACCTGTGATGGCGCTGGCGGGGGGGGGGGGGGGTTCCTCGGGTGCAATATATATATATTTTTTAATTTTTTCAGCCTCAAAAAGATCGATTCGGTAACCGACTATCACTGTCGACTTAAGGCTTCAACTGCCGGTTGAAGCCTTCAGCCGGTAGTGATAAATCCTTCACTATCGATCCCCAGACTGGTAGTGATAGTCGGGTACTATCACTGCCCGTTGCCCACTATCGGCTCCAAAATTGGCAGTGAAACCCTTTATGGGCCGGCAATGTAGGGTTTTTTTGGTAGTAGTGTTTGAGCCCTGAGGAATTTAATAAGGTGGATGGGCTTGTAGAAGCCAAAATGATATTGGACACACTTCACATCACACATGAAAACACCACAAGCGTGAGGAAATCCAAGACAGAGTTTCTTGAAGGCAAATTAGGAAGATTTATTATGGAGGATGATGAAACCCCTCAAGCCATGTATGACCGTACGATGGTGCTAGTAAACAAGATAAGAGGGCTTGGAAGTAAAGAGCTAGATGACCACAAGGTGGTGTGAAGATTGCTAAGAGCTGTTGCACCAAGAAACCCTACCTTGGTCACTCTCATTCAAGAAACAAGATATTACAAGAGGCTCACACCAAGTGATGTGTTTGGTAGAATACTTGTTCATGAGCTTATAGAGGAGGAATGAAGTCAAGAATCTTGCCAAGCAAAGCTCAACCTCAAAGAATAAAGAGGTAGCATTCAAGGTATAAAAAGCAAGCAAGTTGAATAATTGAGTTCAAGTGAAGATGAGAGCTCGGATGATGAAGAAATATCCTTCTTTGTAAGAAAGTTCAAGAGATTTATGAAGAAGGATGGCTATAGCAAGTACAAGAGAGACATGCCTAAGAGAAGAACATCCAAGAGAGCATGCTATGAGTGTGGCAAAGTGGGGCACTTCATTTCCGAGTGTCCTAACAAGAAAGTAAGGACAAGGAAGAAAAGAAGAACAAGCCTTTCAAGAAGGACAAATACAAGACTGACAAGAAGAAATATTCGGGTCAAGCCCATATTGGCGAGGATTGAGACTCCAACTCTGACTCTGACTCTGATGATGAAGGGGTCACCACCATCTCCATCCATTCCTCTACACCGACAAAGTCACTCTTTGGCGAGATGAGCAACGGCAACATACTCCTAAGTGTCTCATGGTAAAGGGCACAAGGTAAAATCACAACTCAAGCTCCTAGATAGTGATAGTGGTTGTGAAAGTATGTTTAAAGGTCTTAGTAAAAATACTATATCTAAGATAAAAAGAGCTAATGAAAACAATAGAGAGTCAAGAGGTGGTTCTCGAGAAGCAATAGGACTTGCTCATCATTGAAAAGGAGATAAACCTTGAACTCAAGGAGCTCCTTGGTAAAGAGAAGGAGGAAGTTGAGAAGTTGACCAAAGATTTTGATTTGGCCAATATCTCAATTGCTAGTATTGAGGATAGAAATTTCACACTTCAAGAGAATTTCAAATGTTTAAATGAATCTCATAAAGCTCTTGAAGTGCAATTTGATGTCCTCGAGAATAGCACTCCCACATCTAATTATACAACCTCACTCTCTATTGCTTCTACTAGTAATGGTTGTTCTCGTTGCTACAATATTGATATAAATGCTTGTGCTACTAATGTTCAATCTTTACAAGTATTACAAAAGGAAAATGAGAGGATAAATGCCTTGGTTAAGTATGGATGCATCAGGACTTGCTTGATTGCTAGGTCTAGCATGGGTTGGCTATGGCATCGCCGACTAGCCCATGTTGTCATGAGGAATTTCTCTAAACTTCTAAAGGGGAGCACATTCTAGGACTAACAAATGTTTCTTTTGAGAAAGATAGAATGTGTAGTGCATGTCAAGCGGGTAAGCAAGTTGGAGCTCCTCTTCTCACCAATAATGTGATGACGACCACAAGGCCTTTGGAGCTCTTTCACATAGATTTATTTGGATCGATCGCCTACATAAGCATTGGTGGTAACAAATATGTTTTGGTTATGTTGATAATTATTCTCATTTCACTTGAGTATTCTTTTTGCATGATAAGAGTGAAACACAAGCCATATTCAAGAAATTTATTAGAAGAGGTCAACATGAATTTGATGTGAAGATAAAAAGGGTGAGAAGCGACAATAGAAGCTAATTTAAGAATACTCAAGTTGAAGAGTTTTTGATGAAGAAGGGATCAAGCACGAGTTCTTGGCACCCTACTCCCCTCACAAAATGCGGTTGTCAAGAGGAAGAATAGGACTCTCATCGAGTAGGTAAGGATCATGCTTGAAGAGTACAAGATTTCGGATCAATTTTGGGTGGAGGCCGTCAATATCGCAAACCATACCATCAACCGGTTGTATCTTCACAAGATCTTAAAGAAGACCGCTTATGAGCTTCTAGCAGGAAACAAGCATAATGTTTCATACTATGGAGTTCTAAATAAAAAGGTAAAAAGTTCTAAGTTTTCTCCTAAAGTAGATGAATGTTTCTTGCTTGGTTATGGATCAAATACCTACACCTACTGTGTTTTTAACAAGTTGATCCTAATGTTTTAGGTGATGAAAAAATTCCAAGTGAGACAATCAAGAAGATGATAATAGGTGAAATCATGCCTCAAAAGCCCCAAGAGCAACAAGTGGTCAATAATGATCAAGTTCAACCATCTTCATCAACTCAAGTGGAGCCACCTACATCAAGTCAAGATCAAGACCAAGCTCATGATGACTCCAACAAATTGTTTGATGATGATGAAGTGGATGACATTAAACCCCAATCCCATGTGCCATATCCAAGAGTTCATCAAAGTATCCAAAGAGATCACCCAGTTGATAATATTCTTAGTGATATACAAAAGGGGGTAACTACTCGCTCTAGAATTGCAAATATTTGTGAATATTACTCTTTTGTTTCCTCCTTGGAACCGTTGAAGGTGGAAGATGCACTTGGTGATTTGGATTAGGTGATGGTATGCAAGAAGAGCTCAACAACTTCAAGAGAAATGGAGTTTGGTCATTAGTGGAAAGGCCAAATCAAAACGTGATTGGTACCAAATGGGTCTTCTGGAACAAACAAGATAAGAACGAGATTGTTACAAGAAAAAAGGCAAGGTTGTTTTCTCAAGATTCATGCAAATAGAATATTTGGATTTTGGTGAGACTTATGCTCCTGTAGGTAGGCTTGAATCAATTCGTATATTACTTGCCTATGCTACTCACTATGATTTCAAGTTGTATCAAATGGACGTGAAGAGCGCTTTTCTCAATAGACCAATCTCTGAATTGGTATTTGTGGAGCAACCACCTGGATTTGAAGATCCCAAGTTTCCCAACCATGTATACAAACTCTATAAGGCGCTCTATGGGCTTAAGCAAGCACCTAGAGCATGGTATGAATGCCTTAGGGATTTTCGTGTTAAGAAATATTTTGAAATAGGCAAAAGTGATTATACTATTTTCACTAAAAATGTTGATATTCATTTATTTGTTTGCTAAATATTTATCGATGACATTATATTTGGTTCTACTAATAAAATATTTTATGAACCATTTAGTAGGATCATGACAAAGAGATTTGAAATGTTAATGATGGGCAAATTAAAGTTCTTTCTAGGATTTAAAATCAAGCAACTCAAAGATGAACGTTCATATGTCAAACTAAGTATACCAAAGACAGGTTCAACAAGTTTGACATGGATAATGCCAAGCCAATCAAGATCCCAATGCAAGCTAATGGACATCTTGACCTAAGGTATATCGCTCCATAATTATTTATTTGCTTTACCTTTGTGCATCTTGGCCTGATATTATTCTTAGTGTGTGCACGTGTGCAAGATTTCAAGCCGCTCCAAAAGAGTAACATTTAGTGGCCGTTAAGAGGATTCTTAGATATTTGGTTCATACTCCATACGTTGGCTTATGGTACCCTAAAGGTTGATCCTTTGAACGCAGCTATTCGAATTCCGAGTACTTCTATGACTTACCAATTCTTGGGTAGGTCCTTGGTGTCTTGATCTTCAAAGAAACAAAATTCCGTAGCCCTATACACCGTCGATGCCAAGTATGATGCTGCGGACGCTTGTTGCGCAAAACTACTTTGGATGAGGCAAACCTTGAGAAACTATGACTACAACATGACCAAAGTCTCACTTTTGTGTGACAATGAGAGTGCCATCAAAATAGCCAACAATCTCGTACAACACTCAAGAACCAAGCATATAGACTCTGTCACCATTTCTTGAGAGACTACTCAACCAGAGGGGATGTCTATATTCACCATGTGAGAACCGAAAAAGAACTAGCCGATATCCTCACCAAGCCACTAGACGAGCAAAAGTTTTGCGAGTTGAGAAGTGAGCTAAATATCCTAGATTCTTGCAATGTGGCTTGATATACTACATGCAATTGATTATTTTAGCTTTTTAGTTTTGATAGCTAGAGGTTAGCAAAAATTTCTTTTGAGTGCTATTTTTGAACATATTTGATTCTTTGATCTTATGATCATAGTTTGCTACTTGTAATCATAGCTATGTATTGTTGTTTATTGGCTGATCATAAGTGGTAAAAATATCTTATATGTTCAACAATCCATCTCCCAAAGATCCTCGTTGAATCTCATCTCCAAAATTTGTTTTAGACTTTGTCCAGAACCTGGAGAGCTCGGCCTATCCCAAAATATCCGGATTCTGGAGGCCCTCAGCTTCTGCTGGTTCTGTCATGTTGACAGAATCCGGAGTCTCGGGTCCACCCGGATACTCCAGATTCTGTCACTCAACCCGGAGTGTCCAGGTTCCCCTTCGGGAGAGCTTCTTGAAATCCAAACCCAGAGTCTCTGGATTATCTAGTCTATAACCTCCACCTGAGATGATACCTCTTCATTCCATCTTTTCAACTCCTCTCTCTTCCTTCCACCGTGGTGATCCTCCCATTCGGTGATCTCAAGCTTCAACCATGGGATTCCCAAGTTCTTCACCTAGAGACTTCCTCCGATGGTCGGATTCTTTGGCCTACCCTCCGGATCGTCTTCGATTGCCTCATTTAACCTAAAGGTACATCTCAAGTTCGATCCACCTGATCTCTCAATGCCATGCCTTAGAGTCAAATCCCTTTAGTAAAGATGCTCTATTTCCTTCCTAGATTCAGATATCTTAAGGGCTTGCAAATGCACTAGACACATCCTTCATACCCTAAGTTTCTTCCCTAAGGTCGGGCAACCTGGAGTCTCCGGGTTGACTCAGATACTCCGAGTTGTCCAGAAGCTACCTATCCAGTTTCTGTTCCACAATTCAAATTCTTGAGCAAATCCTTTTGTATCTCAAGCATATGTTTCATGTGTATCTCATGACTTCTTGAGATGGGGGGAGATCATCTTATTGGACATGCATTTCATCGGAGAACAAAAGCCAAGCATGATCCGCCTGCATAAAGTGATGCTTCTCCGTAGCAAATTGAGGGCAGTGGCAGTAGCAACGGTAGTGGCAGTGGTGGTGGACATGATCGCGTTCGCAAGGCTGTTCGGAAGGTGTCGGTCTCATCAGGAGGTATCCACATTGATGAGCCAGCACCAACCACAGATGTGCCTCATGGCACAACAAGGATGCAAGCAATGAGAGGATGAGGAAAAGGAAAGGCTATGGCCTCTGGTTCAAGGGCTCAAAGGCAAGATGACATTGAAGAGGAATAAGAGGAAAATCCTATTTTGGCCCCTTTGAAGCTTCATAGGCCCTATAGGACATACATAGCAAACCAGATGCCTAGAGCTGTACTTGTTTACATGAAGAAATCAGGCAAGTGTAAGCGAGATAGATATGAAGATCCTTTCATACATGAGAAGAATGTGTTAGATCATCATTTTTAGAATGATTTCCAAGCTAATTTTTACGAGACGATGATCCTTAAATGATTCACCCCAATGCAGTGGATAGATTGGGATTACATGGCAAATAAGGATGATCTTACTTTCAATGAAGTAATTTCAGCTTGTGAGGACAAGAGGGTCAAAAACATCATGAGTCTAAAGTGTGATTGGAGTGTTGAAGTCATAGCGCAGTTGTATGCCACTCTTTACTATGACCATGAGGAAAACTAAACCATGTTTTGAATGATCGAAGGAGAGCAATACAAGATCTCATATCGGACTTTTGCTCGCTTGTTTGGATTTGATGTCCTTGACACGAGCAAGACAAAGATTCATGTTGAAGAACAACTCTCTACCGAAGATATGGATTTTATGTATGAAAATCATGGTGAAGTGACACATGGCTCAACAAAAGGCATGAGGCCTTTTTACAAGTGTCTCAATTTCTTGTTCCGTCTCACTTTAAATCCTAAAAGTAGCGATGCCACTACGGTTCATGGTATATTAAGAAATTTACTTGCTAGGATGCCCAATGAAGGTGATCTGTTTAGTATGGTGGACTTTCTTTGGGAGAAAATCTACATTACATCCTACACACCTAGCAAAAGTTGTGCCTATGCGCCATACATCATGTACATGACTGAAAAGGTCACAAAGAAAAACTTATTCAAGCAAGTGGAGCATGAGCCTTATAGGATGAGGTTAGTGAGCTCCAAGTCAACTTCATCCATTCCACCGTTGCCTCCTTTGGCTCCTCGAAGGTCAGCTTCTAGTGAAGCACAAAGGGCGGCACCAAGACGAACATCTTCCTCACGTGGCTCTCCATATTTTATCAAGAATGCACTCAAGGCCATATTCAATGTCTGCACTCATAATGCCGTGAAGACAATACTAATATGAGGTTGAGGAAGATTGATGAGAGGCAGAAGGCTATTTATGCTAATTTGAGGATTGAGCCTACTTGATCTCCAATCGTCTCCGGAGAAGAAGTAAGTGAGCCTGAAGCCTTTGAAAACATGTGGGCTTTGTATGATGAGGCCCAGGCTGCTGCTGGAGGTGCTGAAACTTCACATGCTCAAGGAGAAGCAGAAGAGACCGAAGAAGAGGAAGAAGACTTGGAAGGTGCCAAGGAAAGCTCTCCTGAAGATGGTGATGGTAGCGGCAATGAAGATGGAGATGGAGACTATGAAGAAGGAAGCAAGTAGATCTTTGTCTTTGCTTCTCTTTATTTTTGGTGCTTGATGCCAAAGGGGGAGAGAAATCCTTGAGTTAGCTCAGTTGTCTATTATGCTCCAACCCATAGTGTACGGGTTGACCTGGAGTGTCCGAGTTCCGAGCATGTTCTGTCTCCAGTTCAAAACTCTTAATCTTTATCCGTTCCGTTGGACATGTAAGACTTTTGTAATAATGTGTGATTGTTTCTCTCTTTCTTTATGTGATATATTATGTCATGCGCATCACATCTTGAAATTGGTGGAAATGATCAAGTAGTACTTTCTTCGGATTCCGATCCAGAGTATGTTCCCATGTTGTCATACTCACTCACACTTGTAGCACCCCATGGATGCTAATATATAGAGGGAGCTCTTGCAAAATTCTTTTAAATATGTGTGTTTGAACTCAAAATTCAAATTCTAATCAATGCATACATTTAGGGGGAGCTCACATATATCTTAGAATTTAAAAATCTCTAATTCAATTATCTTTTGTAAGCTTTAGTCGTGTTGTCATCAATCATCAAAAAGGGGGGAGATTGAAAGTGTATCTAGACCTCTTATGTAGGTTTTGGATAATTGATGACAAACGATTAAGGGGCTAATGTATTTATTGAAGTTATGAACAAGTTTAGTCCCATTGGAGAAGTTAAACGATGTTGGTGTCCCTCAAAAAGAAAAGAGAAGTGGCATGTAGTTACTTATTAGGTTTAAATTATTTTAATTCTCAAACTTGAGTTTAGGAATGCCGTACTATCAAGAGGGATGCGTTTAGGTTGACTTGAATATGTCTCAGTGCTCAAATGACTCTTTTAGACCAAATATGAGAGACATAATCACCCCACGAACACCGGAAAGGTCTTAGTGTTTGTTTGTACCCAGAGTGTCTGGGCTGACCCAGAGTCTTTCGGTTGCCAGAATCTCCGGGTAAGGCTATGGCTAGGGGTGCTCAGGTAGAACCCAAGTACTGAATCCAGAGTCTTCGAGTTATCCCGGATACTCCGAATTCTACTCAATGGCCTGGAATCTCTGGGTTATACTACGAGTCAAGGTCTCTAGATGGGCTTGAGTGCCCAATCCGGAGTCTCTGAGTTGACCTGGATACTCTGGGATATGGTGAAGGTCCAGACTCTCTGGATAGGACTGCGGATAGAGGTCTCGTTGGCATTTTTGAAGGCCAACCCAGATACTCTGGGTGAACCCGAATACTCCAGGTCAGTACAAAAAGTAATGTAAATGCTAGTTTTGGGGGGGGGGGGGGGCTGGGTTTAAATACCGGCTTCCCCCCTTCATCTAGTGCTGCTGAACTAACTCGACACAAAACACTTCATAGCCTCTTTACAGCCCTCCCACTCCTCTAGTGCATTAATTCTAGCAAGGATTTGAGAGTTTAGATTGGAAAGTGAGATTTAGTGCTAGTGATCCTAAATCCATCTTTTGAGCACTTGAGTTCATCATCAAGCCGTCGACTCGCATTCGTTACTCTTGGAGCTCCAAGCTCCTAGATGGTTAGGCGTCACCCGAAGAGCATCCAAACTTGTGGAGTGCCCCGGGAAGTTTGTGAAGGTCATCCTCGGCTCCGCAAGGGAAGAGGAAGGTTGAGTAAGCCCCAAGCTCTATCTTTGTGGTCGCTCGGTGAGGATTAAGGTTGAGAGATACCTGGCTCTTTGTGAGCACTTCAACAGAGATGTAGGATCGTTGGATCTGAACCTTGGGAAACAAATACTTGTCTTCTTTACTTTGTTGCATAGTTTCTTGTTCTAGTTGATCTTTTGGGCGATTTGTCCCAACCTAGTTGTTTGTGAGTTTGTGACCGCAGGTGGTTGTTGAAAAGAAGCTCAGACATTAATTGGAACATGTGGTAACTCATAGACTCAACTAGATTTGCTTAAACAATCATAGTTTTTGATTTCTTGTTATTTCCGGACTATCCGGGCTCACCCAGAGTATCCAGATCCTATACAACCCGAGTCTCCTGATTGACCCGGAGTATCCTGATTCTGTAATCCGTTGTGAAGTTTTAAATTTCAGGAAACGCCTATTCACCCCTCTCTAGGTGATATCACGTACATTCAATAATATAACAACAAAATTTAGAAAGATTTTGTGAAGAATCTAAAATGACAAGAGAGAAACTTCTAGACGAGTTCTTGGCACCAAAAGCAACCGAGAGATGGAAATTTAAGCTGGGCAAATTGTTGGTCACTCCAGACGTGTGGAACAACCTAACATTTCAACATTCGGAAATTTCATGCATGGTACATGAAGGAGTCGATGGAGGGCAGACAAATGTTCGAGGCCATATACAAGTATCGAGATTTCCTCCACGGGGATGACACTATTTTTATATTTTGAGAAAATGTATCGAGTGTACCAATATGATGCGCTCAACGTGTCTATCATAAGTTGGTGGACTCTGTAAGTGTCATATACATATTCATAGTATATAATTTTGTACCATTTGCTTGAATGTCTTAACTTATTTCTTGTGTAGAATGGTGGTAGACAAATGTAGGATGGACGGAATCCACCATGTGGGATTCATCGACCAACATAAAGTGAACCCGATAATGACCCAAAGCATATCAAAAGAAACCAAGAACTATTTATTGGAGTGTATTCTGGAGCTACAAGTGAAGAAATACATATTTTTACCATACCACTTTGGGTATATGTTTCTCTCCATGAATGTTGTACTCTTTTTTAGCAATACAACGTTAGAAATTAGGATCAACTAACCTATGATGACCTATGTGCAATTTTCACTGGATCCTCCTCATCATCCAGCCAGACATTAGTAAGATCGTTGTCCTAGACTCACAAAATAATCCATAAGAAACCTATCAACCTGTCATTGACTTATTACAAATGTAAAGTTGATCATTTCGTTATTGCTCTTGTAATATTTGATTAGATTGAGTCTAAGTCTACTTACGATAATAATCACACACATACAGAGTGTACACACGATACATCCAGAAAAGTGTTAGACACCAGCCATACGCGAAAGAATGAATAGTCCGATATGACTTCCCTTTCAGGAAGTAGGCCCGGACAATAATTTATGTGCTTTTTATGTAATATAATTCATGCATGGATTCACCGGAGACACATCGCTCTAGGTGGCCGATGCTGAGGTAGGCGACATATATATTGATGACTATTTTTCAGGTCCGATACGTATTCATAAGGATTGATTTCTTCAATTCTTGAAATTGCAGCTCCTCAAGTTGACCACATATTGACTCTTGCGTATTAAAATTAACGCATTTCAAGAACAACTTATCAGGTTCATCAATGACCAAATCATCAGACCAATCGGCGAGTACCATGAACTTAGCTGGTCAATCTCGTTACCTTCATCTAACAAGAAATGACAGAGTTCAGATCCTTCGATTAGTAAGAAACCTTAATTTCTTATCCTTGTTATAATAAAATTTGACATGTATGCGGTATATATATATACTGTGATGAGACTTGATGTTTTATGACTTAAATTTATATGTTCTTGTGTATATATGTTATGATGAAACTTGACATCTCGTGAATTAAATTTATATGTGCGTGTCTATAAATATATTGTACACTATTGGTGGCAATGGCCAATATTTAAAAATAAGCACGGTATTAGCGGCAAATGCCAAAATTTAAAAAAGATGAGAAACACTATCACTACCGATTGGTTTACCGGCAGTGATATATGTGGAGTATAACTATCGGTTGAATCTATGAACCGACGGTGATGCTAATTTTTTATACTGATTCTATACCTAGTACTGATAGTTAATGTTGGGGAAAAATAAACCAGTCTGAGGATAATGGTTGAAGGTTACTATCTAGGTCCCTCCAGAGTCGTGATCACCGGACCCTCATCTAAAGGCTCGACCTCCAAAGCCATCGGGCTCCTTCAAGCCACCTCTTCGTACCTGCAAAGTCTTCCCTTGGCTTAACCAGCCTGGCCTCCCAAAGGCTCAGCCTCCCAAAGCCTGGCCTCCCAAGCCCGGCCCTAAAATCTCGGTATCCCAAAGCCTCGGCCTTCCGGAGTCCTGCCTCCCAAAGCCTTCACCTGCTGGAGCCATGCCTCCTGAGGCCCCCGTCTCCAGTTGCTCGGGCTGACTTCCCGGAGGCTACAGGGTGAGTCATCAGGCCTTAGAAAAGATTTACCAGAAAGGGAGCACGGGTCATACTTTACCTGCAAGGAAGTGATCGGCATTAAAAGCCTAGGTTGTTGGACACCGCTCTGACACCCCGATGTAATGAAGGCTATCCTGACACCTCTAACAGTGCGGCGTTGAGCCGCAATTGGCGACCAACTCACCCTCTTCAGGGGACAAGCACCGCGATAGTTACTACGATGGATATTTATCTCCTAGGTAGGGTAGAAACTAGTTATTCGGGATAAGGCTCAGTAATTCGATCAGATCCAAAATATTTGTACATTGTGATAACTTGTACGCCAAGCTACGCACGGATCTATAAATAGGAGCCATGGCCGCCTGGGCTAGAGAGGAAAAAGGGGCAGAAAGGCATAGAGGTGAAAAAACACATAGTCACGCTATGAGACTTCCTAAGATTAATCTATCTTTTCTACTATCAATATATTCGTGGTGTTCCTTCATCTTAAATTTCATCTCTAAACTTAAGCCTCCTTCTTAAAAAAACTCTTATTGTACTTACTGGGACAAGAAGAACCCTTCTTCAATAGTTAATGACCATCTGTGCATGCTAAATACGTAACTACGTGTGAATATGATACGATCGAGTGGCAATGCATGCTACGAGTAAACGGAACGAGGCGACGGATCGAGTTAGCATGTGGACTTGCATGTGACGTGACCAACGACATGTTTCTCATTTGATGTCTAAAATTCGTCAACGTTTTTAAACTTTGGCTATTAATATGGTAAAAACTACCGTAACTTCTTAAATAAAAATTATATAATTAGATTTATTTTTTAAAATATTTTTATAAAAATATATTTTTAATAGTAAAATTTATAAAATGTAACGATCAAAGCTGTGTACTTGGATTTGCAAACACAACTACAAAATAGGTGAACAGTGTCGGTTCCAAAACCTTATCATTGTCGGTTTTAGACCCGACAATGATAGTCCGTAACTATCAGTGTCAGGTATGGAATCGACACTGAAAATAACTATCAGTGCCAGTTTATGGATCGAATCGGCGCTGATAGTACACATATTAGTGCCGGTTTGTTTTACCAACCGGCATTGATAGGTATTTCCTGCCATTTTAAAACTGTGGCGATTTTTTATTCATTGTAAGGATGCCACTCGAATTACAATTGTAGTGGTTTTTTTGTAATTTTTTAATGGCGATAACGGTTCTATTAGTGACAAATTCGCAATTGTCCATAAATTTTAATGTACGTACCCACATATATTTACATGTGACTATTAATCTACTCCTTAAATCATCTACAATGACAAAATATCGATCTTTCTCTAATTTATATCATAATGGAGCTCTTACTAATTCCAAAATTCAACACCAAAGAATAACTATCTAAATTCAAATCTAAAGTAATATAGCAACTAAATTCAACTAAGAATTAAATGTAGGTCATCTCTATACATCTAACAATGACAAAGATGCAAATTTTTTCTAAATTAGATCTCAATTGCATCTCTAAATTCAAAACCGTAGAACAAGCACCAAACATTAACCCTAAAGCAATCTACAAGTAAATCTATCAAAAAAGAAATATAGAACATCATATTAACCTTAGAGCACTTGGCACGTCTAAATCTTGATTTTTTCAACAGTAGAGATGGTAAAAATGGCGAACGGCGCTGTTTTGGTAGGCTTGCAGCGGCTCTGTTCACGCTTGGAGAGAAGGCGGGCTTTATACTGTAGGGCTATATCAGTGTTGGTTAGTATATGGAACTGGCACTGATAGACATTATCAGTGCCGATTCGTGGTTGGAATCGGTATTGATAGATACTATTAGTGCCGGTTCTTTAACTCCTTAATAGCTATTCACGTGCGGTAGTATAAGAACCGGCACTGATACGTCAACAGTATCGGCTACTGTTAAATCGGTACTGATGGATCGACACATATATGATATTTTGTAGCAGTAAAAATGTCAAAGACCTTAAATGGAAAAAGAAGAAAGGGATCTATAGGGACTGAATTTCCGACTTGAAAACGTACAACTCCAGAAACCGACCGGACTCCGACGGTGCTAACTAACATCAGCGCGTCTCCAAAGAGCTTGTACGTACAGATGATACGAACCTGCAGCGTGGATAACAACTGGAGTATTACATCAACATCACAAAGCAGCTAGCTAGCTTGCTACGCGGAGAACGGTGCTTGGTACTTTGGCCGGCCGCCGGCCATGCTGCCTTGCACTCTTCACAAAAGATCTCGCGTCGGAATTAAGATATCCCGAAAATCCTCTTGGAAAGTGGGCAGGAAATTCTAATTAATTTAATTTTGCAGCCATGCACAAAAATGACAAAGTAGTATAGAGTAATTCTCAGCAGCGACCGAGTGAACGGGTGGTCGATGTTGTGGACACGTACTAACGTAACAGTGTCACTGGTTTGGCCTAATAATTATAAACGGGGGACAATTGTTGTATTAAGAAAAGGAGAATAACGTGTTGTCAAATACCACCTAGAAACTCGTTGTACATAAAAGTGCAAATCACAAGATGCATGTCCATACGCTTTTCTTGTTGTGCTCCCTACGTCAGCATTCATACGGTTCGTGTTAAAATCTTAAATTCCCTTATCTAGAATGTCTAAAGAAGTCGAAAACAGACAATGATTTTCCCATCTGTTGGGATATGTGTCGAATATATATAAATATTCGGTTACAGACAGATTTGAGTTGTAATTAGATCAAACTAGAAATAAAATTGTAGTCGAACTTCTATTTCCAGGCCTATAATATTGAGCACTATCATTGTAACCATAGATCGATGGAAATAGAATATAGGGAGGAGCAACCATAGTCATACCTCGAGGATATAGGTAAGATGGCCAAACTTTGTTAAAAAAATATCGTGTCTCGTGTATTGATCTCGTGTTTGGCTTGTCGAAACTAATGATGCTTCTGTTAAAACCCTAAGAAGCGGTACCAGAGCCATAGAGAAAGATCAAGAGGAACGCGATGAAATGTTCCACACCTTGCAAGGCTTACACGGTCTAGGGAAGGACATGGCGTAAGGTGGTGCACAGTGGCGATCGATGATTTGATCAATGGATTCGGACTCTTCGAGCATGGTGGCTCGAATCATCCGATGAGCTACATCAACAGAGATCCATCTATATATGAAGATCAGGTTGATAGTTGCTGGAGGTTGTTGTTCGATAGGGGCTGGTCTGATATGATGGCTAGGATCGACGATACGGCTAGGATCGACGATACGGCTGGAAGACGTCGCGGAGGAGGCTGTGATTTCGACTCGCAATCTAATTGATGGGCAATCAATCCAGATCGGAGTGGCTATTGCGTGCTCATGGTTGAGCAGCTATGGCGAAAACCATGATGGACTTCAGAGATTGATGGTTTTGGCGCAGATGCAGTTGTTGGCCATGACGTGGTCGGCGGGATCAGATGGCGACTCAACATGTAGGATGTGGAGTCGTGTGGTCGTGGTCGATTGGAAATTGGCTCGGTGACACCATGTGCGGTGCGCTAGAGTCGTGTGGTGTATGGGCGATCACAGGTGGGCGGTTGGGATCAAGACTCCTAGCGATCGGCATCCCAGTGGCCTAATGGGCCGGCATGATCACTGGAGGTAGTTTGGCTTGCTAGCATGCAGCAGGCATGGCGTAGCCATGTGGGCTGGGATGCATGCAACTCGGGTGTGACCCAAAACACCAGTAGACAGCTCATGGGCTTGTGAGGCTTGGCGGCCGGGCACTGTGTACATGGCCCAGCAAGCCTCGATGCACAGTGTGGCCAGTCCAGAGAAGTCCAGCTCAGGTCTAGCCGAGCAGTGGATGATGGCCCGTTCGGGGCGAGCTGGCCTAGGTGGCTCCATGGAGCGGGCACAGGAGGCAGCTATCTAGACTGGTTTAAGGGATAAACCAATCTCATCTATGTGCTGAGTCTAAGAATCAATCTCAACATATAATGACTTTTTGATGATAATCATTACAATTTCCATACGGTAATCGACTAAATCATCTTACAAAAGTGACATTCAAGGGCCAAGATCCAAATAAAACTATAAACGTAGCTATGCATGCTCTAATCCTTTATGACATCTCCACATGCACGATCGATGTACAATGCATCTTAGAATGATCCATCCTTAGTGAACTATTCGATAACTTCTCCAACTAAGTATTTGGTGATAGAAAGAGTGAGTACTTATCGTACATAGAAAATTATGAAGAAATAATATGTATATTAAGGCCCCAATGATATAGCAATATGTCACTTTTGCATAAACAATATTTAAGTAAATTGTTTTTGAAAAGCAGCAAATGATCACACTTTTCTGGACTATTCGACGAAAGAACGAGTCAAAACAGAGCTACAGTTAATAAGTTACACTTTCAAAAGATTAAAAAAAACCAAAAAGATTAACTACAGATGAAATTATATTGCTAGAAATTTTCTAGAATTTTTTCAAAGTCATCTATGATTTTATGAGATTTTCTAGTTTTTTAGAATTTTCTAACATTTATTTGAATTATAAAACTATATAAAAATATTTAACAGAATTAAATAAATTATTAAAACATTATTAAACATACTTCCTAATTATTCTTATTTTTAGAATTATTTTTTCCTGAAAAGTTATTTATTACGCAATATATAACATATATGACATTAGCAAACAAAAATAAATTAAAAAGAAAATAAAAAGACTGACTAGGCTTGATGCGTAGGTAGACATGTCTGATATGGCATTGCCACATGCGCTCAGAAGCTTATGCGGCCTGCTGGGGTGTTGGCTGACATGGCTAACGGGCGGCGTCAACACCGGTTAACAACGCCGTTATGATCATTAATTCCTAGCCGTCCATCTCAGATCTAACGGCCCACAGCTATTGTCACTGAACCGGTACACTACTACTAATCTAAATCCTACGCTCTAGATCCAATGGAGGACAGCTCACCTCCCTGATCTTTGGCACGATGTCAATGGTGAACAGCTCTTCCGCGGCGGTGCCTCATCGGAGACTCGCCAGAATCACATTCCCGCGTGAGATTTTCGACAACAAGTGGCAGAACAACACTACATGCTCACGGAAAACCCATTGTCACCACACGCTCATGGAAACCCATTTTTCTATCACGTCGGTGACAAAGAGCGACGCAGAGGGCTGGTGGCGTAGCTACCTCTATAGAGTTTTGGTGGGAGCTTGGAAGAGCTCTCTGGTGGCCAAACTCACATCGAGCTTGAATGAAAAGGTTGCAATGATGCTCAGGAAGGTCATGCAGCCTCCAATTTATACCTAGGGCATATATTTTCTCGTGTTCGACTCGGATTGAAGTTCAAATTGCCCCAAGCTTTATCTCTTTGGCGATCTCCCGTTCTATCATGTCTGAGCTTGGGTCTAGCGTCCACACATATGCGGTAACCCTCATCCAACTTGATTGTGTGCTTCTAGATGGCCAATGACTCATAGTCGAGGCAGATTCACTCTGATTTCCCTTTTCTTTTTGGTCGGTGCACAATAGATAGAGGAGGAGGACAATGATAGGCGAGCCCGACTAGTGGTGACTCGACGCGCACGCGCGCGCGCGCGTGTGTGTGTGAGAGAGAGACAGAGCCAGAGAGAGAGAGAGAGAGAGAGAGAGAGAGAGAGAGAGAGAGAGAGAGAGAGAGAGGAGGCCGGAGCGCCTGCTGGGCTGGCTCGGCCAGGTGACCTAGGTAGAAAGAAAAGGGAGGAGAAAGGGAGGTGGGCCAGTTGGCCAGGTGGACCAAAAGAAAAAGGGGAGAGGGAGGTGAGTTTGGGCTTGGTTTGTAGGTTTCGGCCCGATTAGCTTTTCTATTCTCTTTCCCCTTTTCTATTTATTGTATACTCTTGTGTACACATGTACATATATACTTGCACAACATATACTCTACATATATATATATATATTAGCTCACATAATCAATCAAACAAACAATTCAAACATCAATTATATACACACATAAATATACATAATCTTATATAAAGAAAATAGCCCCTAGTTAAATATATATATCCTTATACATATATGCACATGCACACAATACATGTATGCATAAACACACATAGGGTTTTATCTAGTTTTGCAAAACCTTTTATCTTCTTTTGTAAAAGTTTTTATTTTCTTTGGTTGTATAATTTGGGGTGTTACAAAACCTACCCCTCAAGTGAATCTCGTCCTTGTAGGGATCAGTGATGTCCTAAGAGGGGAGGTGAATTAGGACATTTAAAACTATTTTGGCTCCAAACAACACAAGATAAACCTATATCAATTTCTATCTAAATGTGCTCTAGGTTTATCTAGTGTGTCTACTCTACCAATCAAAGCGCTTGCAACCTATTTAAGAAGGTAAATTGTAAGTAAGTAAATGCAAAAACGTAAACAAGATAGAGAGAGCAAACTCGGCACAAGGATTTTTTCCTGTGGTAACGATGGCATGAATGCCACCCCTAGTCCACGTTGGAGCTCCACAAAGGATATGCTCCCAGTCGGCACCGGTCATGGCCTTTGAGCCACCGAGTCACAAAGACAAGGCCTCCACCTGGATGAGCCACCAAGGCAAAGTCTCACCACTAGCCTCTCTTCCGGTTCATCACCGCCATGATCACTTCGGAGCTTGAGCCACAAAGGCAAGTGTCTCCGCGTCCCCGCACAATCGCCTTGCCACCGCTCCACACCAAGTCGGAGGGTCAACAAATTTACCGGCGACTCACCATGACTCCAAGGTGCTGGTGTACCAAGAGGTACACTGTTGGATCACTCCTTGATCCACTCTATAGGCAGCAATCACCTAGCACTAATCACTCACTAATCTTGTGCTTAATCATCTTGGATGATCACTTTAAGCACTTTGGTGGCTTGGATATCTTCTCAGTTGTATATGAACTTCTCAAATGACTGAGTGGAGGGGTATTTATAGCCTCAAACTTGTGCACTAGCTGTTAACCCAACAACTCTAAAAAGTTGTTAACACCGGATGATCTGTTGAGAACAGTAGTACTAACTTAGGATCATCCGGTGAGTACTTCCTCAGAAACTAGCCGTCGGAACCCAATTCAACCATCTGTGAACACCGGATACTCCGGTGTATACTCCATCTTCATCATCGGACTTTCCGGTGAGTATACCTTAGCCATCCGAGCCAACATCTTCTCTGTGTAAATTGCTCCGGTGTATTCTCTGGTGCACATCACTTCATCACCAGACCATCCGATGTATTATCCTCAGCCAGCCGAGCTATTGCAACCCTCTCTGAAAAATATGCTCTGATGTACACATCTTCAGAGTACTGAACCTTCCGGCGAGGTCACTACATTCTCCCCTTTGTCAACAATGCTCCATTGCATTCCTCCAGTGTGTTCAAATCAATCACCAGACTATCCGGTGGGGTCTTCTGCTTCTTTTTCATCTTTGCATTGTTCATTGTCCGGTGTTTCCTTGCTTTGTCACCAGGCTATCCAGTGAGGCTTTCATCTGGTGAGTGCAAATACCAGGAGCACCGGACCATCCGGTGTCGTCATTTCTCCTGGGACTTTTTTCAATTTAACCAAACTTTGTCCTAGTTTCGGTGGCGTCTTCATATATTGCATTCATGAGACCTACTAACATATATTCTTGACAAACATATTAGTCCCAATAACTATGATATCATTCATCACCAAAATCATAATCATGGCTTAATAGGACCATTTTCGCTATAGTCCTCAAGATTTGGGCTGATCTCTAAACAGGTAAGGAAACTCTACCATTAACGCTTCTTCCTATTCTCAAGTTGCTTGATCTTCTGTGTGGTGACTCTATTGTACTTTACACATATGTGTGACCTTTCTTCGAGTCACACGCTCTGTTGTCTCTAGAATCTTGATTGGGTATTCTAAGTAAGTCAAATATTCTTGAGAATCCACTTCTTCTAAGGGCAACTGCTCCTTTGGCACTCACAAGAACTTCTTTAGTTGCGATATGTGGAACACATCATGCACATATTCTAGCTTAGGTGACAATTCCAACTGATAGGTCACTTCCCCACACCTAGCAATCACTCTGAACAGTCTGAGATACAAAGGTGCTAAATTTCCATTAACCTTGAACCGACGGAGTCCTCTTAAAGGCAAAACTTTGAGGTACACATAATCTTCGACCTTCAAGGTTACCTGTTGACGATAGTTATCTGCAAAACTCTTTTGTCTAGACCGAGATGTCTTTAACTTTTCTTGTATCGTGTGCACTTGCTCTTTAGCTTCTTTCAGCATCTTGGGTCCAAATACTTGACCTTCTCCCATTTCACTCTAATCAGAGGTTTCCTACACTTCCTTCAAATGGAGCCATCTGTAAACTGGACTGGTAACTATTGTTATATGAAAACTCCATGTATAGTAGATTCTTGTCCTAACTGTTACAATTTTGAAGAGCACACGCTCGTAACATAACCTCAAGTATTTGATTATTCTTTCTTTCTGTCTATCTATCTATTTGTGGATGATATGCCAAGCTGAAATTCAACTTTGTATTGAGAGACTCATGTACGTTCTGCCAAAACCTCAAGGTGAATTGGGTACCGCAATCTAACACTATCCTCTTTGGAACTCCATGTAGGCATACAATCCTTGACATGTATAGCTCTGCTAACTGAGCTCCTTTATAGGTAGTCTTAACTGGAATGAAGTAAACTTACCTTAATGAGGCGATCCACGATGACCCATATAGAATCATAACCTGACTGGGTACGTGGTAAACAAACTATAATGTTCATTCTAGTTTCTTCCCACTTCAATTATGGTATCTTCAATGGTTGTAACAAACCGGTTGGTTTCTAGTGTTCTGCTTTTACACGCTGGCATATATCACACACTGGTATATACTCTGCGATTTCATGCTTCATACCAGGCCACCAATAGCAATTCTTCAGATCTTGGTACATCATAGTATCGCCTGGATGAATGGAGTAAGCCGACTCATGAGCTTCTTTTAGGATTATCTCCTTGAGCTCTTTCTGGTCTGGTACATAGATACCCTTGCCAAACCATACTATGCCTTTCTCATCTTTCGAGAACTTTGGAGCCTTGCCTACCTTGATATTATGCTTAATCTCCTTAATATTTTCATCTTCTACTTGCCATTTTCAAATGTTCTGGTCCAAAGTAGGTTCCACTTCCATAGCTACTACCTACATGTCCGCAACAAATCCTAGGTTAAGTCAACGAAATCTATCACACAAGGCTGGTTGTGCTTCTTGTAACATAGTCATATTGTGGTAGGCTTTCCGACTTAGCGCAACTCCAACAATGTTTGCCTTCCTAGGGTGGTAATGAATTCCTACATGATAATCCTTAATCAGCTCTAACCATCTTCATTGTCTCAAGTTAAGATCTATTTGCATGAATATGTACTTCAAGCTCTTATGATCCGTATATATCTCACATCTTTTACTGAGGAGGTAATGTCTCCATATCTTCAAAGCATGTACTACGGCTGCTAACTCCAGGTCATGGGTCAGGTAATTCTTTTCATGAGTCCTTAACTATCTCAAAGCATAAGATACCACTAATCCTTCATAAATCAAAACATATCCAAGACCTTGTCGATATGCATCACAATATATGTTGAAATTTCTTCATAAGCTCGTTAAAACTTCCCTCACAAGCGACTATCCATACATACTTCTTTTGTTTCTTAAGTAACTTCATGAGTAGCTTGACTTTCTTCGAGAATCCTTCTATGAAGAGATGATAATATCCCACTAAACCAAGGAAACTTTGTACTTCTGTAATACTGGTAAGTGACTTTCAATTCAGCACATCTTTCACCTTACTTGGGTTTATTGTGACTCCTCCGACAGATAGAATATGTCCGAGAACTTAGCATACAGTTGATGCTCTGTGAGCTTTCCTAAGACTTTTCTTAAGTGATCATCATGTTCTTCTTCACTCTTAGAGTAAACCAGTATGTCATTGATAGACACTACCAATCCAAACACTCCAAAAAAACTTTATTCATGATGTACATTAAGTAAGCTAGGGTATTAGTCAAACCGAATGACATGACTGTAAACTCATATAGTCCATATCGGGTGACGAAGCTTGTCTTATGTATATCCAATTCCTGAATCTTTAACTAATGGTATGTTGACCTTAAGTCTATCTTTGGAAACACTCGGGCTTCTGTGAGTTGGTCGAACAAATCCTCAATCCTAGGTAAGTGATACTTATTCTTTATGGTGACATCATTAAGTACTCTGTAATCTGTACACATCCTTTTGCTTCCGTCTTTCTTCTGCACGAAAAGCACAGGTGCTCCACATGGCGAGGAACTAGGGCAAACATAACCCTTCTCTAATAGCTCCTAAATCTGCTTCTTTAGTTCAACTAGGTCATTATCAGGCTTCTATAGGGCCTCTTAGCTATATGTGTAGTTCCAGACACAAGTTCAATAACAAACTTAATATCTTGGTCTGGTAGCATACCTGCCAATTCATTTGAAAACACGTCCAAGAACTCAAACTATTCAAATCTGGTCCACTGCCGTTCCATCTATGTATTTCAATTTGCAGTCTTTTGCTGGTGGTGTGTCTACCATGAACTCTACCTTAATTCCTTATCCATTAACCAAGGTGATCTCCCTTCTGGCACACTCTCACTCCTTTGAACTTTGCTAGCCAATCCATTTTGAGGATCACATCCATCCTATCTGATTCTAGAATGTTGAGGTTGGCTTGGAATTCTACTCCCCTTAATTTAAGGTTTACTTTAGGGCAGATGAAACTAGTTCTCATTTCTCCTCCAGGTGAGCTAATTAACATCTTATGTTTCAAAGTTGTTACTGATAGGCTATGCTAAGCCACATACTTGGATGTAATAAATGAATGCGAAGCTCCAAAATCAAACAAAATAGATGCAAGGGCTGAGTTGATGAAGAACATGCCAAGTACAACGTCGGGTGCTTCCTGAGCTTCTTTTGTGGAGATGTGGTACACATGATGAGGACATCACTCTTTCAGATACACACACACCGAGTGTTCCTCCAACAATAGGTCCATTGACACGAGCTCGTGCACGTCAACTAAATCATGAGGTGAGCTCGTTCCTTAGTGTTCCTTTATATTTTGATAAGGATGGGATAATACTGAATAATTATGATGTATTGTTACTTAGGAACACGGGAGAAGAACAGCAAGGGCGCCCAAGCCAAGGTGGAGGTCCAATCAAGTTCGAGTCCGTTTCGGAGTCCAGGACCAGCCCGCACTAAAATCGTCGCCCAGGACGCATACGGACTCCGTTTTAGACGTTCTACACATGGTTGGAAAGCTAAGGAGATAGTCTTTCCAACAGTACTAGTCCCATATCTAAATTCTTTCTGAGTCAACAGGAATCATCGAAACAAGTGGACGTCCAGAATCTGTCAGGGTGCTGCGCCACCATCTTTTGGGCCGTTGGGCCATGTAACGTGCTGGAGTCCATTAGGAACGCATCCAGGGGTCCTTGGCCGACCCTAGTCTTTTATATACAGTAGCCGCCGCCCTAATTAGGGTTGGGTTTTGCTTAGATATTAATCTACACACAGATTGTGAGATTTTCGCTCTTGTTCCGGACCGACTAGGCCGCCGCAAATGTTTGTAGAACCCCAACTTCGAGTGCTTGAATTCTATTCGCAATATTTCAGATTGCATCTTCTACGTTCTTGCTTGTGTTCTCGGTACGCTTGCAGGGATTGAGCCTTCTTGGAGAGGTCAACCGCGTGACACTGTTGATAACCAACGGAGCTGTGGTGTAGTGATTGCAAGGGAGACGATTTGTTTGGGTCAAAGCCTTTGGATCATCAACGTCGAGTTCTCCACCCACCGACTTATCTCTACCTATCGGAAGATCAGGCCAACATTACTCATCAACTGGTATCAGATTTTCAGGTTGCCCGTTAGGTAATTTCATTTTCCCCTTTAGATTAGTCTGTTTTTCATTACCTAGAGTCCAGAAAAAGCCAAAAAAATTTCGTCAATTTCCGCTGCCCTAGAACCCTTTGTGCCTTTGCAATTTTTGTTTTCAGTTGCGCGTTGTTGAGTTTTGTCCGTGGTCGAGTCTTGTTGCTGGTTTTAGAATCGTGTTCTTGGTTTTTAGTCAACGCTCCGTGCTGTTTTGATCATGCCGCTATCCCATCGCCACCATCCCCACCAACAAGTCGAGCCACCACATTACTCGATTTGCCACCGTGAGCCGCCTTGTGTTACTTTCCGCCACGCCAACCCTAAATAGGTCGCAAGCTGCCTTGTATCAATTGCCCTACCACCGCTGCCCTACTTGTTCATCTCGCGATCCTATTGCTTGCAATACCTTAAAGAGGTCAATTTCTGCAAGAGGTGCTTTGAAAAAAAAACCCTAACTCGACAGGGGTTCAGTAAAACGGCCATAACTTTCTCATACGGACTCGGAATCAGGCAAAAAAATTTTTCACAGACATCTACAGAAAAAGTTACATCTGTTGCTCCCTCGCTTCATTGGGTTCCGTCGAAATTTTTTTCCCAAATTCGGCTCGGAAGATTGAGTATTCGAGCTGCGAAGTTTCCACACGCTTTTCAAAGAACGTGCTTGATTTTCTATAGGCCACATCTTGCATCCGTTTGAGCTGAAAATTTATGTGGTTGTTTCTTGTGTGCTCCTAGTTCAGAAAAAAATATCAGAAAAATACAAATTTTTTTTTCGTGATTCCTACTAGTGCTAAAAGACAAAAAAGAGGAGCACATAGAGAACACACAGATCATTGTGCTATTTGCTGTGTCTTTCTCTGATCATCCTTTTTAGCTTTGTTTCAGCTGTTGTGCTAGGACTAGGGACACGTGATAGACCAGCAACTGTGATTCATACTTTGGACACTTATTTAGCTTTGCTCTTCTGACTACAGTTATTGCTAATCCTTGCTACCATATTGTGCCTTCCAAGCTCCACCTCCTTTGATCCGAACAGGTTCACTCTTGCAATCATCCCACGCTTCCAGACTCGTCACCGGTTGTTCCTCCTTGCTGCGTTGGTAAGAACATTTGTAAGAGCGTGGTAAGACGCTTGAGTGTGTGATATTCCACCTTCCACAACCTAGTAGTTGATAGGGATAATATTGTGTTGTCCTTTATTTTCTACTAACCATGTCAGGTGATGGCTCTCCGTCGGATTTTAAGGATTGTGTGTCTAAGGAAGAACTCAACAAAGCCTTGCAGGATCATACTAGACTATTGACAGACATTAGAACAAGCATTGCTAACCTCGTCATGCGAGTCAACGACCTTGAGTTGCGATAGCCACCACAGGATGATGACCATTCACATGATGATGATGATACTAATAATGGTGACCAAGAAGATGGTGAGGTTTTTGTTGGGCAAGATGCGCATGCTAAGCAACGTCCTCGTGCTAAACAATTACGTCGTGACCAACAACAACGTCGTCAAGGTAATGGAGGTAATAATGTTAATCGCAACGGTCGCGATGATCCTTATTCTAAGATTAAGTTTTCAATGCCTCCTTTTGATGGTGCATATGATGCTGATGCTTATTTGAATTGGGAAATGACGGTTGATCAAAAGTATAGTTCTCATATGGTTCCTGAAATGTATAGAGTTAGACTAGCCACTTGTGAGTTCACGAATTATGCTATTATTTGGTGGAATGGTTTAGTTTCTAGTGGCTTAGAACCTGAATCATGGCCTAGACTAAAGCGTGCCATACGCAATAGATTTATTCCTCCTGATTATACACGTGAATTGAAAAAGAAATTGCAGCGCTTAAATCAAGGTTCTAAATCTGTGCATGATTACTATCAAGAGCTTCAAATTGCTATGCTTCGTTGTAGTATACAAGAGGATGATGAGGATACCATGATTCGTTTTTACTCCGGGTTGAGACATGAAATTCAGGACCTTGTTGATTATAAAGATTACAATACTACCAATAGGTTGTTCCATTTTGCTATCTTGGCAGAAAAAAGAACTACAGGGTCGACAACAAGTGCAGAAATTGCGGAACAATTTTAGGAGTACATCTACTTCACGAGTACCACCGGGACAACCAACAATATTCCCTTCTACATCTACACGATATGCTGCCCCCTCCTCCAACACTCGGGCGCGTTCAGCAGGAGCACCACAACCATCACATGAGGTGAGCAAATCTACTATTTCGCAGGATCCAATGCCAAGCTCTTCTTCAGGTGTAGCTACCATGGGTCGTACAACGGGCATTGTGTGCCGTCGCTGCCAAGGTATTGGCCACGTCATGAAGGATTGCCCAAGCCAACGAGCATACTCCGCAACAGCAGATGGTGGATACGTTAGTCATAGTGATGTCGAGGAAGAATATGCATTTGAAGCTAATCTTGCAGCCGATCATGACATGGATAGTGAGGGGGAGGAGATTAGTGGTACCGCTACCACGGAGAGTTATGCAGCACGCACCTTCATTGTGAAGCGAGTTTTGAGTTCTCAAATGGGGCAAGCGGAGTAGCTATAACGCCATAATCTGTTCCAGACATTCCTCATTGTCAAAGATGCACGTGTTCGTACCATAATTGATGGCGGGAGTTGCAACAACCTCTTGAGCTCCGATCTTGTAAAGAATCTTTTCCTTGCCAACTCGTGCACATCCTCATCCATACTACATTTAGTGGTTCAATAACAGTGGTAAGGTTAAGGTAACACAATCTGCGAGAGTACATTTTTCTATTGGTTCGTACCATGACTATGCTGATTTTGATGTAGTACCTATGCAAGCATGTTCACTTTTGTTAGGCCGTCCTTGGGAATTTGATACCAATGCTACACACCATGGTAGAAGTAATAAATACTCTCTCATGCACAAGGGAAAGAAAATCTCTTTGCTTCCTTTGACACCTGCTGAAATTGTGCAATGTGATAAAGCTTTAGCTGAAAAAGAAAAGAAAGAACGTGTTTTGGAATCTGAAAATCAGCAAGTAGCTCAATCTGTTTTTCCACCTAAGAAAGAGAAGAACACACCTAGGTCCGAAGGCATTAAGTTAAAGGGTGGTGTTATGCTTGCTACTAAATCTGACCTTGTTGAAATTCAAGATAATGATACTTTGTGTTATGCTTTAGTATGCAAAGAGGTTTTATTTTCAATTGATGATATACCTAGCTCTTTGCCTCCTGCTGTCACTAACCTTTTGCAGAGTATAAGGATGTCTTTCCAGCTGAGATACCCCTGGGGCAGCCACCATTGAGAGGGATAGAGCACCAAATAGATTTGATTCCGGGAGCGACTTTGCCAAACCGTGCTGCATATAGGACTAATCCGGAGGAGACTAAGGAATTTCAGCGACAAGTCCAAGACCTTTTGGACCGTGGGTACGTACGAGAGAGCCTTAGTCCTTATGCTGTTCCTGTTCTTTTGGTTCCTAAGAAAGATGGTACATGACGCATGTGTGTTGATTGTAGAGCAATTAATAATATTACAATAAGGTATCGTCACCCTATTCCTAAGCTAGACGACATGCTTGATGAGTTGAGTGGTTCTATTATTTTCACAAAGATTGACTTGCGTAGTGGTTACCACCAAATAAGAATGAAATTGGGAGATAAATGGAAAACTGCTTTCAAAACTAAGTTCGGTCTATATGAGTGGTTAGTGATGCCTTTTGGTTTAACTAATGCACCTAGCATTTTCATGAGATTGATGAATGAGGTTTTACGTGCTTTCATAGGAAGATTTGTGGTGGTGTACTTTGATGATATTTTGATCTATAGCAAGTCACATGAAGAACACATTGATCATCTACGTGCTGTTTTTACTGCTTTGAGAGAGGCACGTTTGTTTGCTAACCTTGACAAGTGCACCTTTTGCATGAATAGAGTCGCTTTTCTTGGCTATGTTGTTACTCCACAGGGAATTGAAGTGGATGAAGCTAAAATTGAAGCCATCAAGAGCTGGCCAACCCCTGGGACTATCACACAGGTGAGAAGCTTTCATGGCCTTGCAGGGTTCTATCGGCGTTTTGTGAGAGATTTCAGCACCATTGCTGCCCCACTCAATGAGTTGACAAAGAAGGGCGTTCCGTTCCAATGGGGGCCAGCACAAGAACAAGCTTTTAATACGCTGAAAGATAAGCTTACGCATGCACCTCTACTCCAACTTGCGAACTTTGGTAAGACTTTTGAGTTAGAATGTGATGCTAGCGGCATTGGAATTGGAGGAGTGCTACTACAAGGAGGTAAACCCGTTGCTTATTTTATTGAGAAATTGAATAGGCCATCTCTTAATTATTCGACTTATGATAAGGAGTTGTATGCTTTAGTGCGAGTTTTAGAAACATGGCAACATTATCTTTGGCCCAAGGAGTTTAATATTCATTCTGATCATGTAGCTTTGAAACATATTAGAAGCCAAGCCAAACTGAACAAACGTCATGAATTTATAGAGTCATTTCCTTATATCATTAAACACAAGAAAGGTAAAGACAATGCCATTGCAGATGCGTTATCTAGACGTTATACCATGCTGTCCCAACTCGATCATAAGATTTTTGGTTTAGAAACAATTAAAGGATTATATGCTACTGATTTGGACTTTAAAGATGCTTTTGAACATTGTAAAGAAGGAAGAACTTGGAATAATATATGTGCTGAATGATGGATTACTATACCGTGCTAACAGGCTATGCATCCCAGCTAGCTCTATTCGCCTATTGTTCTTGCAGGAAGCGAATGGAGGTGGTTTGATGGGACATTTTGGAGTGAAGAAGACCGAGGATGTACTGGCTACTCACTTCTTTTGGCCTAAGATGAGGCACGACGTCGAGCGCTACGTGGCACGCTGCACTACCTGCAATAAAGCTAAGTCTCGCTTGAACCCACATGGACTTTATATGCCTCTTCCTGTTCCTAGTGTGCCTTGGGAGGATATTTCTATAGATTTTGTTTTAGGATTGCCTAGGACCAAGAGGGGGAGGGATAGTATATTTGTCGTTGTGGATCGTTTTTCAAAAATGGTACATTTTATACCTTGTCACAAGAGCGATGATGCTACAAACATAGCTGATTTGTTTTTCAGGGAAATCATTCGGTTGCATGGAGTGCCTAACACCATTGTTTCAGATCGTGATGCAAAATTTTTGAGCCACTTTTGGAGGACACTTTGGAATAAACTTGGGACAAAGCTGCTGTTTTCGACGACATGTCACCCTCAAATCGACGGACAAACGGAGGTTGTGAACCGCACATTATCCACCATGTTGCGGTCTGTTTTGAAGAAAAATTTGAGGATGTGGGAAGAGTGTCTACCCCATATTGAGTTCGCTTACAATAGATCAGTTCACTCCACCACCAAGGTAAGTCCGTTTCAGGTAGTGTATGGTTTTAACCCCCGTGCCCCTATTGATTTACTTCCTTTACCAACATCCGAGAAATTGAATTTTGATGCTAAGACACGTGCTGATTTGATTCTAAAAATGCATGAGTTGACTAAGCAAAATATTGAAAAGATGAATGAGAAGTATAGAACTTATGGTAGCCAAGGTCGGAAACATATTACTTTTGAAATTGGTGATCTTGTGTGGTTACATTTGCGGAAAGATAGGTTTCCTGATTTGAGAAAGTCTAAATTGCTGCCTCGAGCTGATGGTCCTTTTAAAATTGTGGAAAAGATCAATGATAATGCATATAAGCTTGAGTTGCCTGCAGATTATGGGGTTAGTCCCACATTTCAGATTTAAAGTCTTACTTGGGAGAAGAAGATGACATTGCGTCGAGGACGACTCCAATCAAGAGGGGGAGGATGATGAGGACATCACTCTTTCGGATACACACACACACCGAGTATTCCTCCAACAATAGGTCCATTGACACGAGCTCGTGCACATCAACTAAATCATGAGGTGAGCTCGTTCCTTAGTATTCCTTTATATTTTGATAAGGATGGGATGCTACTGAATAATTGTGATGTATTGTTACTTAGGAACACGGGAGAAGAACAGCAAGGGCGCCCAAGCCAAGGTGGAGGTCCAATCAAGTTCGAGTCCGTTTCGGAGTCCAGGACCAGCCCGCACTAAAATCGTCACCCAGGACGCATACGGACTCCGTTTTCGACGTTCTACACATGGTTGGAAAGCTAAGGAGATAGGCTTTCCAACGGGACTGGTCCCATATCCAAATTCTTTCTGAGTCAATAGTAATCGTCGAAACAAGTGGATGTCCAGAATCTGTCAGGGTGTTGCGCCACCATCTTTTGGGCCGTTGGGCCATGTAACGTGTTGGAGTCCATTAGGGAGGCGTCCAGGGGTCCTTGGCCGACCCTAGTCTTTTATATACAGTAGCCGCCGCCCTAATTAGGGTTGGGTTTTGCTTAGATATTGATCTACACACAGATTGTGAGATTTTCGCTCTTGTTCCGGACCGACTAGGCCGCCGCAAGTGTTTGTAGAACCCCAACTTCGAGTGCTTGAATTCTATTTGCAATATTTCAGATTGCATCTTCTACGTTCTTGCTTGTGTTCTCGGTACGCTTGCAGGGATTGAGCCTTCTTGGCGAGGTCAACCGCGCAACAGGGTTGATAACCAACGGAGCTGTGGTGTAGTGATTGCAAGGGAGACGATCTGTTTAGGTCGAAGCCTTTGGATCATCAACGTCGAGTTCTCCACCCACCGACTTATCGCTACCTATCAGAAGATCAGGCCAACATTACTCATCATCACATGTCCCTTCACGTGATTCCGCTGAGCTCTGTTGGGTGGAGCAAGTGTCTGATATTGATTGCGGTTCTAAGTTGGAGCATGTGTCTTCACTGGTGTGTTCAAGCTGAATGACACTAGTATCTGGTTCTCTTAGGACATTGATTGACAAAGTGTCCAATCTCATGGCAATTGAAGCATGGACATCTAGCTGTGACATGAGGGTTAGGGTTCTTAGCTGGGGCTAGTGTGTTGTTGTTATTGGAGCGATGTTGCTAATATGCAGGACGAGGTATTATTGCTTGAGGCCTAAACTGGGTAGATGACTGTTGCTATTGTTGTCCCTGTGGTATAGTGCATGGGCGAGAGTTACTGCCTAAGTGTTATCCTTGCAAAGCCATTCTTCTCTTGCGGTCCTCACCATGCATGCGACACTTGTCTTACAACACTAGTGCATTGTTCACTAAATGCTAAAAATCTGGGTAGTCATGGGTGCTTAACTAAGCTTGCATACCATAGACTAGAAATGTTCTTACTTCTTCTAATTAATGTCAGCATCCTCTGGTGCATACCTTGAAAGCTGAGTGAACTTGTTCACATACTTATTCACTGACATAGAGCCATGCTTGAAGTTGGAGAGCTCCTTCTTTATCACCAAAAGTTCCCTTGAATCCCACCCAAGTGACTGACTCATGGTCCTCAGGAGCATTGAAGAAGGCATCCCACCAGTCGACAACAGGACTAGTGAGTAGATGAGCAGCATACAAAACCTTCTCAGTGACATTGCATTGGGCAATCAACAACTTATTCTTAATTATCTTCAGTCAATAATTTGCAGTGAGTGGTTTAGTGGTGTGGGAGAATGTGGGTGTCTTGGTTCTCATGAACTCCCCCAACTTGGATTAGTTGTGGTGTTAAGGCTGTGGTGGTAGCTGAGTTTGAGATGCCTGTTGCATGTTGGCCATTGCTTGGGCCATCCCTTGCAAGATCTGGGTTTGCATAGCGATGAGTTGTTGCATAGTCATCGGAGGTGGTGGTGGAGGTGGGGATGTTGCATGGTTGTCACTGCTTCCCGAGTTGCTCTTGGTATTGTCCATCTGGCAGGGGTAGGACAAACCCTACTTCTAAGATATGGATGCAGACAGTGTGCCCAAGGGTGATCCTACAACTTGCATATGACACACACAAGCAATAAGAACAAAACTTCAACATGACCTATGCGACACTACTGATCGATCTCTACTAGCCTTACAGGGTTTCCCTATCTGGTACACATAGTGGGGTTGCAGGTTTTCCATCTGAATAACTGTTTGGGTATTCTGATCCTGAACTTGAGAGATGCTCGGAGCGGGCTCTCTTGCTTGGAGGTGAGGCTGGTGTAGGTGTAGCTTCATGTAGGCGATGATGAATATCATGTTCTCTTCTTCAGCTTCTTCCAAGTGGTGGTGAACAACCTTCAACTCTTGCATAATTCTCTCATAGAGTCTATCTAGGATGACAATGAGTTGAACTTGTATTTGAAGCATAGTACTTTCTTCATTGCAATAGCATCGGACTCTAGTATCCAGGCTTGTGTCGCTGTGAATAGGGATATAGTGGTACAACAAGTCCTTGATTATTGCTCCATAGTTCAGGCATACGTGGTAGAGGGCTTGGTGTGTAGCGTCTCATATGCCTTCTTCAAAACTGTACCTTCTTGTCTTTGTGGAGTAGGTGCATGCAACTCTGAATTCTTCCTTATGTGCATGATGTCCATAGACAAAGACAGTGACAATCCACTCCATACCATTGGCTTGCCTTGATCCCTCATACATTGGCTTTTTTTGATGTCCCATGTCTATGAGCACAGACCAAAGCATTCTTGGTAAGATCCCTTGGCAGAATCTATCAGAGTGGTGAACTCCATTGAGATCCGATTCCTTCTATAGGTTTACGCATAAGGTGGGATAAGTAAACCGTTAAAGACGAGAGGTCTTTGAGCATATCTTTTTTTTAGATTTTCCTTTTTAGGGCTGACCATCCTATCTAAGGCTGCGCTTTAGGTCGATATGGCTTGATACCACCTCTATCAAGTTTTACAATATCAATACCTTAATCAAATAAATAATCTTACAAAAGTTACCTTCAAGGGCCAAGATCTAAATAAAATTCTATAACATAGCTACGTATGCTCTAATCCTTCCATAGGCACGATCAACGCAGAATGCATCTTAGAACGGATCGTGCACAAGCAATGCACTATGCGACGTACATGTGAGCAAAGGTATTCAATAGTTTGTGGCAACAGGTAGATGGCATCAATGGCATTCAAATTTGAGGTGACGAGATTTGTTGGGACTAGCAACTTCGAGCTTTAGCAGATGGTTGTTAACTGGATGTGTAGGCACAATAGGGTATCCTAAAGGCTCTGTAGGTGACGAAGCCGGCCACAATAGATAATGACAAGGGGGAGGAGATGCAAGCACAAGCGGCAATGACAGTCAGGTTGTGTCTCTCCGATCAAATTATGTACCATATCATGGATGAATCATCACCTAAGTAGATTTGGGATAAATTGACTGATCAATTCATGTCTAAGATATTGACTTAGAAGCTGTACCTGAAGACAAAATTGTATGGGTTGAAGATGCATGAGGGGTCGGATTTTGCTGAGCACATAAACGTCTTTAATCAAGTTGTAGTTAACCTTGTGAAGGTGGAGGTGACAATTGATGATGAAGCCAAGGTGATTATTCTTTTGTGTTCCTTCCCAATGTCTTATGACCACTTGGACACTACATTGATCTATGACAAAAGGCAGTCAAAGTGGATGATATCCTTGCGGCATTGTTTGCTCATGAACAAAGGAGGAAGAACAATGTTGGTGATGGTTCATCTGGAGATGCTTTGTTGGTAAGGGGTGATCAAGGCAGGGAGATTGACAAGAAAAAGAAGAAGGGGCTACAATGCTATAAATGCAAGGATTGGGTACATGTGAAGAGAGTTTATCCGGAACTGAAGAAAGGCGTGACAAATGTTGTGGTTTTCAAGAAAGATGACTCGGAGAGCAATGGTGATCATTTCTCATACTATCGAGTGTAAAGTCTTGTGGTGAAACATGGTTGTTAGATTCTACAAGTTCATATCATGCAACATCTAAGAAGGAGTGCTTCTCTTCATAATCTAAAGGTGACTTTGGTATTGCTCACTTGAGAGATGACATGGGTTACCATGTTATGGGAGTTGGCAACATGAAGCTAAAGATGTATGATGGACAAGAAGTGCTACTTGAGGGTATGCATCATCTGCCAGGACTTAGGAGGAATCTAATCTCGCTTGGAATTCTGCAATAAAAAAGTTGGTTGTATCAGGCAATGCCAGATAAGAAGACCTTGAAGGTGATATAGGATGATAAGACTGTGATGATAGGAGAAAAGACAGGAGCTCATTAATACAAGCTGAAATGGTGAAGTCATGGAGGTGGGAGATGCAAATTTTGTGGAATTAGTTCCTGGCGGTGAGCCATCCTCCTCGGGTTGTTCGAGGTGAGTATCGAAGATGGATGACTCAAGATGGACGACTCAAGTGTGGGTACATGGAGGTTCGCACATGACACCTTCAAGTTGGTGTGCATATTTGCCCAAGGTGGAGTTTGTTGGGATATGCGTCGAACAACTGTATAGTGTCGGTTATAGATAGACTTGAGTTGTGATTAGATGGACTAGGAATAGAGTTGTAGTCGGATTCTTATTCCTGGGCCTATAAATATTGGGAACCACCATTGTAACTATAGATTGATGGAAACAAAATATGGGGAGCAAGGCCCATAATCATGTCCCAAGAATATAGGCAAGATGGCCGAACCTCATTAAAAAACATCGTGTCCCATGTGTTGATCTTGTGCTTGGCTGGTCGATCTTGGTGATGCTTCCGCTGAAACCCTAACACCTTCTTTTTCCATCTTCATCTGAGATTTTCTTGTTGTGCTTCTTTCATCACCATACATATGGTTCGTGTTAAAAGATCATCAAATTCCCCTATCTATACAGCCCAAGGATCTAAGCTTAGCTTAACTAGTTGAGAGTGTGGATGTACGCCTAGACTATCCAAGTTTGAGTCCTTTTGGACATGAATTTGTGTATCTATTTTCAAAAAATAGATACA
The DNA here is from genome assembly GCF_958298935.1 of Phragmites australis. Classification (NCBI taxonomy): domain Eukaryota; kingdom Viridiplantae; phylum Streptophyta; class Magnoliopsida; order Poales; family Poaceae; genus Phragmites; species Phragmites australis. Next base: position 10,045,292 of record NC_084936.1, on the reverse strand, counting down.
TGAATTTGTGTATCCAAGTTTGTTGTGTGCATCCTAGACGTCTTGATGCCTTGTTGGTACAGAGGCCAAAAGTTATACTTCCATTATCTAGAAAAATCTAGAAAACCCAAAGAAGCCAAATACAGACTATGCTTTTCCCTTCCTTGTCCAACTTTATTTGAGCTTTTCTTGCTGTCCTTCTTGCATCACCATTCATAAAATTTGTGTTAAAGATCGTCAAATTCCCTTATCTAGAAAGCCCAAGGATCTAAGCTTAGCTTAGCTGGTTAAGAATGTAGATCTACACCTAGATCAGCCAACTTTGAGTCTTTTTGGAAACGAATTTGAGTGTCTATTTTTAAAAAATAGTTACGTGCATCCTGGACGTCTTGACGTCTTGTTGGTACAAAGGCTGAAAGTTCTACTTCCATTATCTAAATAATCTAGAAAACCTAAATAAGCCAAAAATAGACTATGTTTTCCCCTTCCTTTTCCAGCTTTATCTGAGCTTTTCTTATTGTGTTTCTTGCATCACCATTCATATGATTTGTGTTAAAGATCGTCAAATTCCTTTATCTAGAAAGCCAAAGGAACAAAGCTCAACTGATTGAGGGTGTGGATGTACACCTAGACCAGCCAAGTTTTAGTCCATTTGGACATGAATTTGAGTGTTTTTTTTAGAAAATGGTTATATGCATCCTGAATGTCTTTACATCTTGTTGGTACAGAGGCTGAATGTAGTACTTCCAGTATATAAAAAAATCTAAAAAAGCCAAAAAAGCAAAAACAGACTATGCTTTTCCCTTCCTTTTCCAACTTTATGTGAGCTTTTCTTGCTATGCTTCTTGCATCACCATTCATACGATTCGTATTAAAGTTCATCAAATTCCCTTATCTAGGAAGCCCAAAGAAGCCAAAAACAGACTATGCTTTTCGATTCCTTTTTGAACTTTATCTGAGCTTTCTTGTTGTGCTTCTTGCATCACCATTCATATGATTCATGTTAAAGATTGTCAAATTCCCTTATCTAGAAAGCCCAAAGAAACCGAAAACAGACTATGCTTTTCCCTTCGTTTTCCACCTTTAGCTGACTAAAATTCGATGCTCCAATTCAAGAAGCAGCTACATACAGGAATGAGCTAGATTATAATGTCCAAAGTAGCTATAACATTTCACATAACATTCCATGTTCATCTTGCATTAATTTAGAGAGGCGAGGGAAAAATATATATATTGATTTGCTGGTGCATTTTCTTCATAGAAGCATACGAAACAATCAAGGAACTAAAACAATAACACAAAGTGGCCTATGGAAAAAAAGAAGGATAAAATGTAAAGCTAAGGACAATCTTCACCTGTAGTCTCTCTCCTTATCATGCTCCTCTTGTTCTTTGTTTAAAAACAAAACCTAAAAGTTCAAAGTGTTGCTATTTAAGTAAACATATGTTAATTAGTCCAACTATATCTTTATCGGCAGCTAGTAGTTTTTATGTTTGGTTTATTCATGAGTAAGAGTAGAACTAGCAAGTGTAAATAATTCATAACCATGTTGAATTATGGGAATTAAAAAAAATCAAAGACAACGTTTTGAAAGTCGATGTACAAATGTTGCCTATTCTTGTAGTTCACGTATAGATACATTTTCTCTGCTTTTCATTCTCAATTTTACGTTGCAGAAAAGTATATGAGAAAATAAATTTGTGTAGAACATATTGTCCTCTTGCAAAACAAATCAACCTTTTTATTGAGTTGAAAAGATTAATATGTCTTCCTTTCCACTTATGGGACTGGTTAATACTATCATAAAAAAAAAAACTCAACTACTGGGAGAGAGATGTCCCCTGACTTGGTTCTAAAGGTAGGGGAGCACCTAGCTAGATAGGAAACTCGCTTAAAACAGTTTCTCAAGGAGGTACCTATGTGAGCTACAAGTACCCTGGTTCGAGCCCGGATGGACGGCCTCTCAACTGAAGGCTCTACCAACCGAGATATCACTCGTTTCTCCGATTAATACCGTCATCAAAGTATATGTTATAGAATTGTATTGTAACACTATCATCAAAGCTATATATTTTTATGCATCAACCAACTCTTCCAAAAGCTTAAGTTGTAAACGAAGTGTAAGGAAATAAACTTCAACAGAAGCTGTCCAAGACAACGGAACTAAAAATTGGTCCAGCTCCATTGGGCCCTTCTAACTCCTGGGAGAAACTCAGCAGCAACTATTGCTTATGCATGTTCAACTTCAGTTCTGCATGGTGTTCCTCCATTGCATAGTTGTAGGCCATGCTTGAAGCAAGCAACCACACAAGTTTTCTCATCTTTGATAAAGACGTTGCAACAAGAAAGAGGCTTTTGGCAGGATTCCTAAATAAATAGAATTCCTTTGGCACCTAAATGGACTCCACCCACTCTTAGCGAGAGTGGAGGAGCGGCTGCTTTTGAAGAGCATTTTCCTTGGGAATTTGATGCATAAATCAGGGTAGGGGAGGACAATCATTCCATTGGAATGTCTAAAAGTGTTGCTCAAAAGGTCAGAGACAATGGAGTAGAAAGAAGAACATGTATTGGGGAGTACGGTTTCCAAAAGGATGGGTTGCTGTGCACTCCCTAAAGCTCCTTTTGGATACCTCAAGCAGAGGAAAACAAAGGCTGTAGTAACTTTTAGTACTAAGCACAACAATGTAGTACCAGTCATCTTTGAACATGAAAAACATGAGTATATTCAGTGGCTACCAGGGTAAGTAGGCATATTGTCTGCTTTTGTTGAGTTTGCTCCACTGACTCAAGCGTCTTATCTGATAGTGCTTTATGTATGTAAAAGGAACCTGAAGTTTTCACAAGAGAAAAGTTGCTCTTGGAAAGCACAGTGCGTGCACCATCATCTGATAGATAAAATCGGCTGAAGTGTTCACAAGGACATGGTGTCTTGACTTGCATGTAAAATGATGTCTGCAATTGTTGTCTTCTTCCATCCCCTTTGCTTTCTTGCGCCCTAAGTCTTTTCAGTTAACTACCATGCATGAGTGCAACCAGATCACAATTATCACAATTCACCAAAAAAAAATCCTATATGTAGGTGTCAGATTTATTCATGAGTTCCTAATGGAAATCCTTTTTGAAAATATATATGATGGCCAATGAGATGTACACCTTCTGATGTGTAATTAGTATCTCTCTAAGTACATAAACTAATTAACAAGAAGAAATCAGTGGTTGATGAAAACAATCATTTTCACTCAGAAATCATATTCAGTGACTAATATTGGAACAGTCTATGTAGCCCATAACAGTCTGACAATTTATTTGTGCATGTATCATAGCTTTCATTTCGAGTAATTACATTGCAGTTATATCAGTGGTCCATCAAGTCCTCAATCCTGTCCTGTCACATTCATAAGCTCTAACTTCAGTTTTTGTTAGTACTTCAATTTGCTTGATTGTACAAGTTAAGTGCATATATCAATTGGAACAGAAAGGACGGTTGGGATGTGGATCCAAGTAGTAAAATTAAACAGGCTATATAAATCTACTCCATGGTTCCTTGTTATGATCCACATAATTTTTTGTCACTTAAACAGAGGATGTACAAGGACAAACCACCAAACAAAATTGAACTTTCATGATCTAAATGAAATATTCAAATAAATTCGAGCACACTCACTGAATAAAGATTGTTTTCAAACATTTTGTTTGTTATTAATTCTTTTGTTAAATATTGACGCAAATCAATGCATTGCACACAAAAAACACTCGTCTAACTAGAAGAGGAGCAAAAGTTAGTTAGTGGCTCCGCATGATGATCCAAGACCAATTAAGTGAGGCGTTGGAATAATCTAAAGCTCATGCATTCCATATGTCCATGTGAACAAGTGAACCTGCCCCTGCATTGGAGTGGTGGATGCTAGACAAACTTTCCAAGGGAATAAAAATGGGACAAGGAAATAGGACAATGGTGGGTTCATACACATCAAAGAAGGACAATGGTGGGTTCCTTCTTTTCTCCAATCACCAAGGACAATGGTGGGTTCATACACATAAAAGAACAACACACTGGTGACATGTGGATGTGCTCTTTATATGCGAGGAAGATGCCACGGGGAGCATCAATGTTAAAGGGCCCTCAAGAAGTTGGGCCCCCTACCTGGTTAATATTAATCAGATTGTGATCTGGTTAACAAACCATATATAGAAACCATTAGGGGTGAAAATGATCGGAAACGATAAAAAACGCTAAAATTGTTTTTAGTTTCATTTTTTTAGAAATGAAATCAGAAGCAATAATACTAGAAATGAATACGGTCAAATGTACAGGTGTTGGGTGGCCGGTAAGTGAAAGAGGTGAAAATAGTCAGAAATGTTACGAAAGTAAAATAAGGTCGGAAACAATAAAAAGTTGCTCAAACCATTTTCAGTATCATTTTTTTCTTATAATAAAAATTGAAAAAGATAAGGCTGCAAAATATCAGAAACAAATACGAATTATCATTTTCTAGTTTAGATAGAAACGATCTCCAGTCGAACTAGAATTTATGTTACTGTTTTTACCCCTAGAAACCATCTTCTTCCACATTTCCTTCCTCACCTCACCTCTTCCACCTCCGACTCCGATCCTTGATGACCTTGCCCACCGCGCGATGGCGAGCTCCACACGCACTGGCGCTCCCCCGCCTTGGCCCAATGGCCCCTCCTCCCCACACGGCAGCATGGCACTGTCACTGCACGTCTCGCTACCACCTATGACTTCCTCCACATGAAGCTGGCGGCAAACTCACCTCACCACCTCCGTCTCGACCTCGCCACCACTAATTAACCTCTACATCACCTCTCTTTCTCCACCAACCCCGCCTATCACCCTCTTGTCTGCCCGTGGTCGGCGGCGCTACTGTCGCCTTGCCGCCCCGTCCCAACGCTGCCCATCGCCAGTCTGGCCACCACCCAAGGCTCTCTCTAAGGCCATCGACGGTGGTGAACCCCACCCCTAATCCAACCCCAAATCCTAACCTAGCCCCTTCCAAATTTAGAAAAATCCCCATTGTTGGCAAGTGTCAAGATCCGGTTAATATTAACCATTTAGCAAAACCCAAGAAGTTGAGACCACCATTTTCTCTTGTGGCGTGCAATTAATGTACTGTTTTTCCTTGTAAATATACGATGTATGATTCAAATAGGAAAAAACTCCAGAGTGGTTAGGAAACATAGAACAATCAAATTGCACATTTTTTGCGACTAAATCATATTTGATTTTAGTATATCATGTTGATCTGTTGCACATGGAGCCAAGTAAACTACCTTTGGATCACTATACTGGTTTCCCTATTTTTGTTGCATAATTATATTGTTCTTCCATCAAGAAAATAGCAACTGACTAGGAGATTTTCCAATGGGATATATTTTGATTGGACATATTGGTTCTCCAAAACGAAGTCGTCTTGTAGAGGTAATATATAGGATGTGAATATTTCTGTTAGTCCTTGTAGTTTTCCCTCATGTTCACGTACTAGCATACCATGGGAATCCCTTGATTGCGAAATTGATAGCTTTTTGTGGCCTGCAAAAGTCGTCTTTCATTTGGGAGTTCTTATGTTTGGCACGTCACCCTCAAAGCTAACCACAGGACCGTCTTTTCCACTAAATGAGTTCACACAACAAACTATAGCCGACAACGATGAGCAAACCACAAATATAAACCCATCATGATGTCAAAAAGTTAGAGAAAACAAAGATAATTACAGTACGTGAAACTGTGGAAGTTTCGAGTCAGCTGCTCTGAAAATGTTTAAAGGTTTCTGAAACAAAAAATGTGTGAAACATCGACCAGATCAAACTCGCACGGTGATCTCCGATTCTGAAATGGTAGTAATAGCACGGTGACTGTCTAAGGTCTTGTTTTCTAGGAAGCGAAACACTTGGTTCTTTCAAACAGCATACTCATCCTCCAGTTTCTTAGAGCAGCAATGATTTCTCCGATGGCTGCTGCCGATTTTTTTTTTTTTTTTTTTTTTTGTTCACACAGGGAGGGCCCAGGGAAGGTCTGTGGGGCCCACCAAATTTATGCGTGGAGACTGGGAGTCAGCTACATCACACACACGCATTGCATTTATCATCTGGAAAGGGGGAATGGGCCTGAAAGAAATAGATGGCAATGTATTTATGAGCTGCAGATTTTTGCGGTTGGAACGAACGAGAGGAGCTGCAGATTCCTGGTGGTACTGCTGGATCATCAATTCATCGTCATCCAGTACTCCCTCCGTTTCTTTGTACAAGGCGACGAACTATGAACGGGTACCTAAGAAGGTTGTACAATCTGAAACAAAAATTGATAGGTGAAACCAATATAATCATAACACATCTGACATAAACTCTTGGAGATAAGAGAGTGAATAGTTAATTTATATACTTACCTATAAGTATTTGTGAAGAAAGAGGTGTAAAAATGAATTACTATAGGATAAGAATAGCGATCAGATAGGGTGAATAGTCATCTCATAAATTTGTTTCGAACGGATAGCTTTTTTCTATTTTAACACCTAACGCACCTCAAAACAAAAAGTGGAAGTAAGAAACCAAGAGAGTCAAAATACAATAAAAAAACTCTGGAAGAAACCATGGTTCTCATGTTTACCCTAGGTTTTATTAACTTATTTTATGAGTCATCACCCACAAAAGCTTTCAATTTGTTTCGAACGGATAGCTTTTTTCTATTTTAACACCTAACGCACCTCAAAATAAAAAGTGGAAGTAAGAAATCAAGAGAGTCAAAATACAATAAAAAAAACTCTGGAAGAAACCATGGTTCTCATGTTTACCCTAGGTTTTATTAACTTATTTTATGAGTCATCACCCACAAAAGCTTTCAACTTAAGAAAGAAACACGTAAATCCAATAAGATAGTCACCAAGTGAAGAAACTTTTCCAAATTATTGATTTAGGGGGGGGAAAATTCAAGACCCACTTATATATTTGTATGCGACTTTTATGCCTATAGTAACAAGGAGAATGACTTCTCAAGATTAAAATTGTTTAGCCCAATAACCAAAATAAAAAAGGAAAACACTCACAATAAAGCAAGGAAGCCAATATAGGTAAACTAAAAAGAAAACAAGTATCGGAGGAAATAAACACTTCATTTCTTGCAAAGATTAGCACTCTTTTTGGCAGATTACAAGGTATTTTTCACACAAAAAGTATTCATCTATTACAAAGACTAAGTTCTACTATCTCCTTTCCTCTAAAACTCTAGTATACAAACTCAAGTGGCTGGCTCACCCCTCTCCTACAGCCCACCGCTCTATTTATAGGCCTAGGGTGGTTTTTTGTCCTTAAGTTTCCTTATTCCCAAAATACTCCTCCCTTCCCACTGGGGCATTTTAGTCTATTTTTTGCTCCGTCCATTGAACGACCATGGCGCATTCATAACTTAGTTTTGCCTCGACACAAGCTTAGCGATGATGCCACATGCACTCCATCATTCTACGGTTTTGAGGTCAAACTACGAAACCGCCTTGCACGCTTTACAAAGCATGACTCACTGTCACTTGCTTCCACCTCAAGCAAGCATCTCGACGTCGACACCCGTACTCCATTTTACGATCTTGACTACCGGCAAGTCTCTCCCACTCTCGATTCCTCGGGGCACCTTGTCACTTTCACTGGTATCCCCTTCGATTGGCTTTGTTAACACGTCTTCTTTATCCATATTCCCATGCTTTTCTTGACATTTATGTGCATAGCTAGGATCACTCTTGACTCCGCTGGTCTCCTTGCTCGTCTGGCACCAAACACCTCGCTTAGCCCTGATCATTTCACCGTCAACAGCTAAGTTGCATCCATCACCTGCACAACACAAGACAAGCAAACACATACCACCAACTCAATCTCTAGTTAGAAGAAATAAAAAATATCTATTGAAAAGCACAACCATAGAAAATCGTGAACACTGGATGATCCGACCTTCACACCTCTAAGTGTCGGACTATCCGACGTGTGCAATGTCCTCAACCAAGCTGATAGCAACCTCTCTGGACAAATTACTCTGATGTGCACATCATCTCATTGTCAGACCATCTGGCGTGTGCATCTTCCACCAGACAACCATTTTGTATCCTCTCTAGAAAATTTAGTCCGACGTTCACTTCACACCATCACCAGACCATCCGCGTGTACATCTTCACTGGACTAGCTTTGTAACCTCTCTGAAAAAAATAGTTCGGCGTGTACTGCTGCCCATTGCCGGACCATCCGACGTGTACTTCCACTTTTGCTTTTGAGTTGAAATGCTCCGGCATTAAGTTCTTCTGAGTGTCAGATCATCTGTTATGCACAAATTGCCCAGCTTCGGACCATCAGACATATGCAATTTTCCTAGACTAAGAGACAAAAACGCCAACTCCATTTTCATTGCAACTTTTGTTAGTCATGATCATCATTGCATGACATATATATGCTTATGCAACCCCACAAATCAACGAACCAAAACAATCAATCTTGTCAATCACTCATCACAAACAAATCAAGATACATTTCAACTTGGCTTCTCAATCTCCCCCTTGATGAGTGCATTGACAACCCTAAAAGCACAAAGATTTTATTTTTGAAGAAATTTAACAAGAGAAGCTCATCCAAATGACCAAAAACTCAATAAAAAGCAAAAGAAGTCACTTAATATTGCATAAGACCGAAGAGAAACAAAGACAAGCCAAAAAGTACAGAGATTTCCCCTTGATAAATGCATAGATTTCATTATGCAAGATTCTTTGATTGTGCAAGATTTTTCTTTGTGGCTTAATGCATATTTTCTCCCGAAAAGCTTAGTGCATATTTTCTCCCCCTTTGACAATCCAAACATCAAGGAGGAAGCTTTATACAATGCATGATTATGCAATCCTAAGGAGCTTTCATAAGTATACCACAAAGCATTTGCAAAAGCTATAAGCATCAAAGGGCTATGAAGAGTAGAATGTGGAGCTCACGATCATACAAAGGCTCAAAAATATATAGTGTCATGAGAACATAAAGCTACACAAGCTGAACCTAAAGAATTGTTGATGCATTTAGGTTCACATAGCTAAATCATGTTAAAAGTGACCATTACATAAGCATCCACTCGTGCCGAGGCAATACGAGCATCAAGAACTAGCAAATTTCAATCTCAAACTAGGCAAACAAGCATTCATGACACTAGACTTTGGAAACACTCACATATGAAACCAAGATTTAGTTTGATCAAGTGATTAAAGCAAAATTGATCATTTAAGCATATTTCATTGTAATTCATTTTATCCTCAAGTTGACTTCAGCAAACATGGGTTTACTTCTTTGGGAAACCACATGAAGCCTCAAGACAACCAAATTGGATCATATTTTAATGCAAGAAACTTGATTGCTCAATAGAATTCAAATTGCACAAATATCAAGTTTTCACTTAGATCAAGTCAAGTAGTGTCTTTGCGACATAAGGAACACATGTTCCCCCAATGTTGTATCATGAGCTAAACATTTGACAAAGACAGATAACATAGTGCAATGTTCCCGAATCCATTGTTGTCTTGAACCAAGAAGTCTATAGCAAGATATTCATCAAACTAGCCTTAACACAAGCATTGACTAAGCCAAAACAATTACGAACATAGTAATCAAGAATGTAGTTTTTTATAGTCTACATGATTCATAAAATTGCCAATTCATCTTTAGGAAAGCTAGCTTGCTTGAAATAATTCATGTTAAAGCATCAAGTGGAGCCTAAGTTTAAAAGATTGCTCTGCACAACTGCTCAACTTAGTCCAAATTTAAATCTAGCAAAAGGAAATGCTAAAGACATATAAGTCAAAGCTCAACTAATATGATTATCTTACAAGATGAGATACAGTGCAAATGCAACAAAAGTAAGATAGAGTATGTACAACTGTAACTCCCCTTCACAATGCTATAGGGATGACATACTCCAAGCTCTCCCCTTAAATAGGCAAATCTTGTTGCATCTAGAGGCTTGGTGAAGATTTCGATAAGTGGGCATTAGGTATCTATGTATCTCAAATCAATATCTCCCTTCTTATTGTGGTCTTACAAGAAGTGGAATCTTACACCTATGTATTTGGTTCTGGAGTGTTGGACTAGGTTATTAGCTAAGCTGATGGCACCGGTATTATCACATAAAAGTGGCACACTCTTGAAGTCTAACTCAAAATCCCTCAAAGTACCAACCATCCACAAATCTAAGAACAATAGCTAGCGGCAGTAACATATTCAGCTTCAGCAGTTGACTGCACAACATTAGACTATTTGCGAGAAGACCAAGACACAAGAGAGGTACCTAAGAAATAACAAGTACTGGAGGTACTCTTCCTATTAATTCTATAACCAGCAAAATCCGCATCCGAGACACCACGAAGAGAGAGAAGAAAATGTAGAAAACCAAAGACCATACTCAAGGTGTGTTTGAGATACCTCAATATGAGCTTTATCACTTGGCAGTGTGATATCCTCGGTGATGCTTAAAAGCGAGCACACAAGAAGACGGTGAAGTGAATGTCGGGTCTTATTGCCGTTAGGTATAAGACGGAGCCAATCATGCTCATGTACTCCCACTAGTCTACCTCCTCGCCATCTTCATCTGGATCAAGCACGATCAAGGTAGCCATTAGTGTCGCAAAGGGCTTCATATTGCTCATGTCGAACTTTTTCAGCAGATCCTTGGTGTACTTCGTCTGATAGACGAATCTACCTTGCTTGCAATACTTGATTTGCAGCCAAAGGAAGAAGTTGACCTCGCCCATCATCGACATTTCAAATTCCCTGCTCATAGTTTCTGCAAACTTAGCTGCAGGTGCATGAGATGACCACAAAAAATGATATCATCCATGTATATCTGAACAAGTAGGAAATCATTGCCAAGCCTAAAGGTCAAAGTTTTATCCACCGGCCCCATCTTATACCCATGCTCTAGCAAGAAAGACTTAAGCCTATCATACCAAGCCCTAGGCGCTAGCTTAAGCCCATACAAAGCCTTCTGAAGCTTGAATACTCTATGAGGGTTTTGGGGTGCTCGAAACCAGGGGGTTGCTTGACATAGACCTCTTCCTCTATGAACCCATCTAGGAAAGTATTTTTGTCATCCATTTGGTATAATTTGAAACCCTGGGATGCCATAAATGCAAGGAGAATCCTAATGGCTTATAATCTAGCTAACGGTGCAAAGGTCTCTCCAAAATCTATCCCCTTCTATTTGAGTGAAACCCCGGGCCACTAGTCTAGCTTTGTTTTTCACAACCGACCTGTCCTCCCCATGTTTGTTCTTGAAAACCAATTTGGTGCCTATGGTATGAATGCTAGGGGCTGGCTCTACAAGGACCCAAACTTGATTTCTCTTAAAGTTTTCTAGTTATTCATACATGGTATTGGCCTAATTTAAATCAGAAAGAGCATGTTCAACATCATAGGGTCAAAAAGAAGCAACAAATGCAGAATCTATAAAATGGGCATGTTGAGCAGATCTGGATCTATTACCCTCTTACCAAGGTTGCTGATCATTAGCTGTGGGGGATATCTCCACTGAATGTGCTGATGTACCTTGCGCTGTGAGACAATCTCCCCTTAAATGTTGCTGGTGTAGGCTCGAAAACAGCTAAAGTGGCAGTAGTGGCTGCAGGACCCTCTGCTAGTGTAGAAGAAGCAAGAGCCGGCTCTGAAGTAGATGTGATAGCAGGAAGTAGTGGATCATCCTCATCATCACCGAGAGCTGAAAAGTCACCATCTAGAAGATGTTTTCGCTCATCTCTTGATCACCTGCACACTCAAGAACATGGCTAGCATAAGGAGTTGATTCATCAAATATCACATCACAGGACTGTATGATGGTGTTAGTGTGAAGATTATAAACCCTTTAAGAATGACCATCAAGAGAATACCCCAAGAAAATCCTATCAGAGGAGTGTGACTCAAATTTATCAAGATTGTCACGCTTTAGGATAAAGCAACGACATCCAAAAGCTCTCAAATGAGAAACCTTCGGCTTCCTCCCAAAGTGCAACTTATAAAAGTCACATTCAAAATCAAGAGCAAGAAAATTCGATTAGAAATATAGCAAGCTATGCTAATAGCCTCTGCTCAAAACTTTCTAAGAGTCCAATGCTCATCGAGCATCGTCTTAGCCATCTCTACCAAAGTTTGATTGTTTCTTTCAACCACACTATTCTGCTAAGGAACACATGGGGCAGAAAATTGGTCCTCAATGTCATGTTCAAGACAAAAAGCATCAAAGAGATAGTTCTTGAACTTAGTGCCATTATCACTGTGAATTGCATTCAATACACTAGGAAGTTCCTTGAATAATTTGAATAATCTCAAAGCTAAGCTCTAAAAGTGTGAAAACACTTCATCCTTGCTCAAAAGAAAGAACACCCATGAATAGCAAGAGTAGTCATCAATAATGACAAGTACGTACCACTTCCCACTCGCTAAACGAATCCAAGATGGACCAACAGTGTCCATATGGAGAAGTTCTCCTGGTCGTTCAGTCATCACCAGATTGACTGGTGGGTAAGAGGCAACAACCATCTTACCATACCGACAAGGAGCACAAACAAAGGTTCTTCTCAAACTTGAGCTTAGGCAACCCTTGGACCAAGCCTAGGGTACTCAAATGAGTGAGCAAATCAAAACTCGTGTGCCCTAGCCTTCTATGCCATATCTAAAACTCAGAAGAATATTAGGCAATTAAACATCGAGAAGAACCAAAAGACTAAAAAAACCAGCTCCAAAAACTCTCCCAACTTGAGAAATCCGACAAATCAAAGCGCTTGAGGAATTAAGAACTCGAGAAGCATCACGCTTGAAGCATACTTCCAAGTCCTCATCTAGCAACTGAGATACAGAAAGCAAATTGTATCCTAAATGCTCTACCAAAGCCACAACTTTGAGAGTAAAACTCCCGTTTACCTTTACCATACTTTTATCCTTCACTCTTCTCTTTCTATCATCCCCAAATGTGATGTACTCATACTGCTTCATTGGGGTGAGGCTGGAGAACTATGATGCATCTCTGGTCATATGGCGCGAACAACTGGAGCCGATGAGCCACTTATTCTCTAGGCCTCCGCCTGTCACCTACGTATGAGAAGGATAGTTAGTGGATGGCTTAGTATTAGGGTTAGATAGAAACCTCTTGGGAATATAGTACTGGGTCATCAGCCCTGAAGCAGTAAAAGTAGGTGCATGCAAATCAATATTAGTGCACTGAGAGAAAGTACCACAATGAAGAAAATATGGTCCACCAAAACGCTATGACTGAAAGCCTTTAACACGTGATCCATATGAAGCATGGTAAGATCCACGTCAGGCACATCATCTAGCAGGAAACTGAAGAGCGTTGAATCCTTGTGAGTATGAGCGAGGAAAAGTCTCATGTACATCAAAAGAGGGGTGATACATATCCTGAGTACTCCACTCCCACTCACACTGCTCATCCCTCCTACGACGAAAGCAAAACCTAACTAGGTTACCCTATCTCTAGTAGTAGGTATAGTGGTAACGTCTCTCAGAAACTTGATTGTAGGTCACTCTAGACTCTCTCACAGAAACTTGATTGTAGTGTGGATTTCTTCTTTGTGAGTTATGGAATGAGTTTCTTGATGGATTGTGATGTGGTATTGATTTTGGACTTTTTGGCTTCTAGGGTAGTAGGTGAGATGAAAATAGTCTTACTATCCCTATAGTAAGCCACCCTCTCAAAACCCAACACCAAAGCTAAACCTGCCTTATCTACGCAGATTTTGGTCTTAACCAAAATTAGATTCATTTTGCCTTTGCCTTCCGAGCATTTCTCCAATAGAGAAAGAAGATACTCATTCTAAGCCATAAGCTTTTGAACTTGCCCTCTGACCCACCTGAGTTTGTCCTTAAAGACACTGCAGATAGAATAATTCTGTCACACCCAGTTTTATAACGGGACAAAACCAGATGTATGCCAAGATCAAGTTTAATACATGCAGCGACTTCATTAGTGCATCACACACAATGTCAATATTACACGTTTAACTTAAACAAAATAGAAAGACCTCAGAGTCTTGCACACTAGCAAAACACTGCGAAGCTCCCATCTTCCACAGGCAATCGACCGGGGGTCCACCAGCATTGTCTGAGCAACATTTGATGTATAGGTGGATGGAAATAGCAAGTGTGAGTACATGTCGTACTCCGCAAGTGTGGGAAATAAATGACATGCAGACTTAAATAAAGGAATAAGCTGTAACAGGTTAAATTTGCATAAATGGGAACTATGCTAATGAAGAGTCATAAAATGATCCTATTTAACAATGTGATTCATCACTTCTAGAAACATCCTATTAAACTCCTAACTTCTAGAAACATCTCCATATGTTTCTCAACTACCCAAAAACCACTTCAGGTTCCCAAACCATCTATCTTGATACCCATCACAAGTAAGCAACCATCCAAACAAACCAACTAAACCAAACCAAATCCATCCAATTAATCATATGAGGATCCAAGTCTCTCATGACTGTGAGCACAATTGATATATCAGATTTTACACTATACAGATGTAACACCCTAATTTTCAATTTTTTCCAATTTATGATATTTGCTAGAATTTATTTTTGAGCTTAAATAATTTCAAAAGAATTTAGAAAATAAATGAAAAAGAATAAAAGTAAAACCCTAACCCGGGCTTCCCGTTCTCCCTCCCACATGGGCCCGCTCCCAGCCTGCCAGCCTAGCACACCCGCCTTCCCAAAGACGCTCCGGCCGCTCCCCGCCTTCACTCCTGCGTCCGCGCCCGTCGTCTCCGACTCGAAGTGCCGCGCCGCTGCTGAGTCCGAGATGGAAACGCCGCCACCAAGGAGTCCCGGTCCGCCCCGATGCATCTCCTAGGTGCCTATATAATCCTCGTGACCCTCTCGTTGTTTTCCCCAAGCCAACCCGCCGAGTTCCAGCGCATCTGTCGAGATCCATCGCCGCCACCATTAGAGCCGCCTGAGCCAAGCTTGCCCCCCCCCCCGTTGCCCCAGAGCCGTTTTATGTCACCTGAGCCTACCAGCAGAGCCACAGGCCCTCCTCGGAGCTTTTTCCATCGTCGCCTTTACCTTTTTGGTTGTCGGAGCCGCCGTTCCTACAAGATCCTGAGCCCTTCGCCGCCTCCAGCATCGCCGATGCCCCTCCGGTGTTGCACCGCTCTCGGTAAGCCGAAAAATAGATTCCCTGTGAGCTTCTCGTCGTAGTACGCCGCTTGTCATCATCACCGGCGAGCTAGAACCCTATTTCGGCAAGATTCCGGTGATAGCACCGCCGTGAACCCCTCGGCTCCACCGTGCCCTCTCTACCCGGCCACCCAAACCTCCCCGCGCCGTCCGAACTCATGCCAGCGGCCGTGATTAGATTGAATCGTACCCCTTCTCTAGCTAGTAGAAATCTGCCACGTGTCATGCACTTAATCACAGTTAGCACCTCGGCCGAGTCAGCACACCACCTCAACTCCACATCACCAGATCTAGCATACGTGTCAGCCAACACGTCATCCAGTCAGCATCTACATGATAAAAGGTGGTTTTCAATACAAAACTAATTCCAAATAAACCTGATGATTGGCAACTTTGCAAATAGACCCCTGAACTTCTCTATTTTCATAAAAGAGCCCCTATCTTTTTACACTTTTGTCCCTAAACTTTTCCATAATTACAAATAGGTCCCTACATTTTTACAAAAAGGTTCCTAAACATTCTGTTTTATTCAAATTAGTCCTTTTGTTTTATAAAATAAACCCCAATCTTATTTTTAGTGTATCTTTTTCATCGTAGCTCTGTTTGAAGCGATTCTTGCGCCATTAGATTCGTTTCTCTGAGCTCTATCTTTCTAGGTAGGTTTTGTCTTGTTTTTCTTTTGTTTTGTGCTCTGTTCTTAGTGTGTTTGTTTTTATGCTTTACTGGTAATTGTGCGATTAGTCAACAACCCTCTTGATCAATTTGAGAAACGTGAAGACCAGGAGCAAGAGTACACTGAGCAGTAGCAAGGAGAAGGCAAGTGTCCTTGATCATATTGAACCTATGTGTTAATATTTTGTTTTACAAAATTGCACGCAATATCTGTCAATTTAATGGGTAGTCACCTATGTTTGGGTTTACCTAGTTCTTCCTTTACACTCCTTGAAGCCTAATTGGTAGTTGATATGAGTCTCTTGGGTAGAATTGCTTAGCCATACTTTTGGGATGTTGGGAAGTGTCATATACATGTTTAGTGGATATATGTAATGGTGATGATGAACTTGTTAGCAACATGGAACCCTAGGACTTGGGCAAAGAGTTAGTTTGATTATGGTGGTTTATGTGGTGGGCTTGTGGATACGTTCCAAGAAATTTATTGGTTATTTTTCCTATTGGTTTGATAATGGTTGTGGGCTTGTGGATACGTTCCAAGTAGAGATGTTAGGTTTTGTTAGTTATTTCCCGGTTGGATAGTCTTTACCCAAGTGTCACATATAAGGACCGGTTCATGGAGTGACAACCCATGAAATACCGTACCAACCACGAGGTTGGTATGGGTAAGACTTAGCATATTGGTTATTTGTTGGAGTACTAGGACCTAATCAATGGACAATGCATAGTAGTGATCTCCTGACGGCACACCACTGGCGTGTGTTAAGTGTGTCATGATCAAGGCAACATGCAAATCATGACTTGTGGGTAAAGTTGGACAACTTCTGCAGAGTGTAAAAACTGTTATAACAGTCGTGCCTACGATTATGGGAGACTTGGGTCCTCACATGATTAGTTAGTTTTGGTCATAGTCTTGTTGGTACAGGAGTTACTGGTTGGTGATAGTTTAGGGATGGTTACCTTGGATGGATAGTTGTTGGGTGTGCAGGAGTTACTGGATGGTGATAGTTTAGGGATGGTTACCTTGGATGGATAGTTGTTTGGTGGTTTGGGATACATACACTTAACAACTACTTAATGTTTTTTAATTACATTACTGTTTTATTTACTCGTATTTATGCAAATATATCTTGTGTTAGCCTATTCTTATTATAAGCTTGCATGTCGTTACTTTACCACACTTGCTGAGTACTCCGTGTGCTCACCCTTACTACATCCCCCAATACATATGCTGCTCAGTGGAATACTTTCAAGACGACGACCTGGTGTTCTAGGAGTGTGATCCCTAGTCAGTGCTTGTGGAGTGCTTGGTCGCCGATGTTTTCGTCCCGTTACCGTCAATTAGATGCTGTCGTTTAGTTATTATAGTTGTTTAGGTGTAGTCTTTTTTGTAAGAAGTAAACGATCGTAAGTTAAAGTATTGTTTTTGTTACTTCACCTATGTCATCGTTATGTGTGTTAAACTTCCTGGGCACACATAAGCCGCACTTGATTTTGTCCGTTAAAACCGGGTGCGACAGCAGAGAATGTCCAGGTTTCTCCACGAGTTGTGATTTCCTTGTTGTCATGCCAGCCAAGCACTTAACACACGCCTATGATGTGTCACCCGGAGATCACTACAAGGCCGTTACAAACTTTCATCCAGTATGTGTACGCCCACTAGGTTTACCGCCGTCAAAGTGGTTTTTACACCACCCAGAAGCTCCCTTTTGCACCTTGTAGCTCCAGCAGGATTTCACTCTTTCCTTGCACTACACATCCCATACCACTATCCAAATAGTTCTGGCCTTAGCCGTCGCCACACATCCACTCTTACGGTTTGGCACGAACAAAACTAGAATCCACTAATTAATAGGCCAGACTTGTCCCATACTAGGTCTCGTAGTTGGTACGATGCTTCTTGGGTTGTCGCTCCACAAATCGGTCCTTACTTAGGTCACTTGAGCAAACACTAAACCAACAACATAACTACGACCACCGTCACCAACACCTCTTTGCTCAAGGCCTAAGGTTCCATGTTGCTATACCATTACCAGAATTTGTCAACTCATAGTTACATAGTTCATTAGTCATGTTTAACTGACTACCCATCCATACCCTTGTGCAAAGCTAAGCATAAGCTACCTATCATAACAACTAATGACAACTAGGTGACAAGGAATATATGGAACAAAATACTATAAGTAGATAGGATTCAATATTAACAACATGTATGTTTGAAATAAAGAACACATTTGCAAAACTAGGATCAGAATGTTCAAGGACACTTGCCTTTTCCAACTTGCTACTCAGACTCTTCAAAGACTTGGTCCTGAAGATTCTCGAATTGCTCCTCGTCTGGTCTCGAAAGACATCAAAAAAACACACAACAAAACTAACTAAGAACCGTACACCAAACAATAGCTAACATCTATGAAAAGGGTACTAAAAGATAGTACACATCGCTACGAACATGAGAGCGCAAAAATCGTCTAAATCGGAGCTAAAATGATAAAGTTATGCAATAAACAAGGTTAGGGTTAAACCTAAAAAAGAAAAGAACTTTTTTTGGATAAAAACAGAGAGGACAGAGGCCTTTTTGGTAAAAATAGAGGGACCTATCTATAAATATGAGAAAGTTTATGGACTAGACTGTAAAAAGACAAGGGCTTTTTATTACATACAAAAAAGTTCAGGGGCTAAAGTGCAAAATTTCCATTTTCCTGAATTAAAATAATTTAGAAAGCTGATTGGATAAAGGGCTACTAACGTGGCGTGACACGTAGGCGGGTTTGATGATGTGGCCGGCTGATGTGGTAGGTTGAGGTTTCATGGCTGAGCTGTCTGGATTAAAGAAGGTGACACGTGGCAACATGTGGTTGGTTGGCGAATGGTTATCCGCCTATCTAATCTAGATCATCCATCTTGTAGCTAATGGCCACGGCGCTCGGGAGCTAGTCAGCTGACTACAGCGGCGGCGGCAAGGAACGAACGATGGTGGGAGAGGGAAAACACGGTGGCAAACTCGCCGGAGTGGGCCGAAATTGGCGCTCCGGTGTTCAGGGTGTGATGACGAGTAGTGGTGAAGCACCAGAGTAGCATAGTGAGCACGCTGGAGTGGGTGGTGTCAGCAGGGACGCGATGACATGAGCTGGCGGCATTGAACAATGGCGGTAGCTCACCGACACATCACCGGAGATGGCTAAACAACGCTTCACCGCACCAAAACAAGCACGAGAGAGTTCAATAGAGAGAGGGGGACATGGGAAAACTTCCCTAGGCTCACCTTGGTCGAGAGACACCTGTAGACCGGTCGGTGACGGCGCACATCGGATGGGGCTTGGAGCTCGGCGAGAACGGTTGTCCGTAGGCGAAGAGTCGAGGAGAAGCGGTGGAAACAACTCCTCATGAGCTTGCGGGTGCCGGAGCTAGTCTCAAACGTGGTGGGGAAGTGGCAAGAGTGGTGGGCAACGAGCTCGGCCATAGTGATAATGGTGGTGGTGGCTCTAGGGTTTGAAGGCGGTGTGGACGTCGAGGGCTCCTAGGGTCTATTTATGGGTAGGGGGATTCAGTGGGGCTGGGAACCAAGGTGGCAGCGCGGTCGGAGTCCGACTGGGGTTGGAGGTAGGATATAGGAGATAGGTGCGAGGACCTGAAAGTGCATCTAGGCCCCTTATGTAGGTTTTCGACAATTGATGATAAATGATAAAGGGACTTAACTTGAAGAGGGATGCGTTTGGATTAACTTGAAGTTGTCTCAGTGCTCAAATAACTCTTCTAGATCAAAGACGAGAGACACATATCACCCCATGAACATCGGATGTTTTAAAAAATTGTCAGGAACTGGAGTCTCCAGGTTGGCCCGGATACTCCGGTTGACTGGAGTCTCGAGACAATACTCCGGCAGGGGGTTCTCGATCTATGGTTGGAGTTCAACCCGGAGTCTTCGGGCCAGCACGAATACTCCGGGTAACTGGTGTCTCCAGACGATACCCCGGCAAAGAGTCTCAGTTAGAGCCTATAAGTTTCACCTGAAGTCTCCGGGTTGATCCGGATACTCTGGGTCCTGTGATTCATTTGGACCCTCCAGGTTGGGTTTCAGACAGGCTCGTGATTGTGCGATAAGTGCCAACTCGAAGTCTCTGAGTTGACCCGGATACTCTGGGTTAGTACAAATGTATTGTAACAGATAGTTTTTGGGTCCTAGGTTTAAATACCCCCTCACTCCCATCCTTCATTTCCTGCTGAACCAACTCGAGACAAAAGCATTCAAAGCTACTTTAAAAGCCCTCCCACTCCTCTAGTGCATTAAATCTTGCGAGGATTCGAGAGTTGGGATTGGAAAAGTGTGATTGAATGCTACTGAGCAAAATTCCATTGTTAGAGCACTTGAGGTCTTCATCAAGCCATCAACTCGCATTCTTTACTCTAGGAGCTTGAAGCTCCTAGATGGCTAGGCGTCACCCGGTGAGCACCCAAGCTTGTGGAGTGCCTCAGGAAGTTTGTGAATTTCATCCTCGCCTCCGCAAGGAAAGAGGAAAGTTGAGTAAGCCCCGAGCTCGATCTTTGTGGTCGCTCGATGAGGATAAGGGTTGAGAGAGATCCGGCTCTTTGTGATCATCTCAACGGAGACACATGATCATTTGATCCGAACTTCGAGAAACAAATTCATGTCTCATTTGATTTCTTTGTTGTTCATTTTTTGGGCAATCTTCCTCGATTTACGTGTTTGTGTGTTTTTAGCTGCAGGTAATTCTTTGAAAAGCCTTCATACATCTTTAGGAACATGTGGTACCATGTGACATCAAATAGATTTACTTAGAATTTCATAGGCTTCGTTTTTCTGTTTCATCCGGATAATCCGGGTCAACCCAGATCCTCCCAGGTGATCCTTTGAGAAGCCTTCATACATCCTTAGGAACATGTGGTACCACGTGACATCAAATAGATTTACTTAGAATTTCATAGGCTTCATTTTTCTGTTTCATCCGGACTATCCGGGCGGAACCCAGATCCTCTGGTCCCAGAGTATCTGGGTTGACCCGGATTATCCGGATAGTTTAATTTGCTGCAAAGTTTGAAATTTCAGGAAACGCCTATTCACCCCTCTCTATGTGACATCTCGTGCATTCAATTGGTATCAGAGCCTAACCTCCTTAGAGGCTTCACCGCTTGGAGGATTGGAAGATGTCGACATTCAGGGAAAAGAGTCCGAAAGGTACGGGAAGTCCGAAGGATAACATTTCGACATCGGGCAATGGTAAAGGGAAGGGATTAGAAATTGAGTTCAATTGTGACAAATTAAATGCATCTAATTCGTATATATCTGTGCCATCCAAGCGTGCACCGTATTTTGATGGTAAACATTATGCCGCTTGGAAATACAAGATGAAATTGCATTTAATTTTTCTTCATCCAAGTATTTGGAAGATTGTTTGCACAGGTTGTGATTGCCGAATGAAGATGAGGAGCTCACTCCTGAACAAGAGCAAAGCATCGACCGCAATGCACAAGCCGCAAGTGTATTGCTTGGCGCCTTGAGCCCCGAGGAGTTCAATAAGGTCGACGGGCTTGAGGAGGCCAAAATAATATGGGACACACTTCAAGTCGCACATGAAGGCACCACAAGCGTGAGGGAGTTCAAGATAGAGTTACTTGAGGGCAAATTGGGAATATTTGTGATGGATGATGATGAAACCCCTCAAGCAATGTATGATCGCATGATGGTGTTGGTGAATAAAATTAGAGGGCTTGGAAGTGAAGAGCTAGATGATCACAAGATAGTGAGAAGATTTCTAAGAGCTTTCACACCAAGAAACCCCACCTTGGTGACTCTAATCCGAGAAAAAGAGATTACAAGAGGCTCACACCATAGATGTGCTTAGAAGAATATTTGCTCATGAGTTCATGGAGGAGGAAGCAAATGAAGTCAAGAATCTTATCAAACAAAGCTCCACCTTCAAGAATAAGGAAGTAGCATTCAAGGTAAGCAAGAGCAAGCAAGTTAAAGAATCAAGCTCGAGTGAAGATGAGAGCTCAGAAGATGAAGAAATAGCCTTCTTTGTGAGAAAGTTCAAGAAATTCATGAAGAAGGGTGGCTATAGCAAGTACAAGAGAGATATGCCCAAAAAGAAGAACATCCAAGAGAACTTGCTATGAGTGTGATGAAGTTGGCCACTTCATTGCTGAGTGCCCTAACAAGAAGAAGAGCAAGGACAAGAAAGAAAAGAAGAACAAAGCCTTCAAGAGGGACAAGTACAAGGCTCACAAGAAAAAAATACTCAGGTCAAGCCCACATTGGTGAAGAGTGGAATTCCAACTTTGACTCAACTCCGATGATAAAGGAGTCGCCACCATCGCCATTACCTCCTCTACATCTACAAAGTCACTTTTTGGTGATATGAGCGACGATGACACTCTCAAGTGTCTCATGGCTAAAGGATGTAAGGTAAAATCACAATCTAAGCTCCTAGGTAGTGATAATGATAGTGGTTGTGAAAGTATACTTAAAGGTCTTAGTAAAAATTTCATGTCTAAAATGAAAGAACTAATAGAAACAATAGAGTCAAGATGAGATTCTTGAGAAGCAAGAGAACTTGCTCATCCTTGAAAAGGAGAGAAACCTTGAACTCGAGGAGCTCCTTGCTAAAGAGAGGGAGAAGGTTGAGGAGTTGACCAAGCAATTAAGCTTGGCTAATGAATCCGTTACTAGTCTTGAGAGTAGGAATGTTACACTTTAAGAGAATTTTAAATGTGTGAATGAATCTCATAAAACTCTTTAAGTGCAATTTGATACTCTTAAGAATAGCACTCCCACCTCTAATGATGCAACCTTACTTTCTAGTGCTTCCACTAGTAATGGTTGCTCCTGTTATTACAATATTAATATAAATGCTTGTGCTACTAATGTTCAATCTTTGGAAGAATTGCAAAAGGAAAATGAGAAGCTAAACGCCTTAGTTAAGTATGGGTGCATCAAGATATACAAATCCAAATATGCACTATACAAGACCACTGATGCCAAGGATAACAAGGAAAAGAGAGGTCTTGGTTTTGACATACATACAAGCAAGCCAAATGAGCGTATGATGATAAATGGCAAGGAGTGCCTTAAGTTCATCAAGGAAAATGGAAAACCACATGCTCACACAACACAAGTCAAGCAACCCAAAGGCCATGCACCTCAAGCAACCTTTTATGCATCTTATGTTTTGAAGAGGAACCACTGTGGTAAAGTGGTTGTTTTATATGTTGGTACCTGCACAAAGGATTGAGTTGTCAAAAGGAGTGTGTGGGTGCAAAAAGTGCTTATGACTAACGTGAAAGGACCCAAACAAATTGAGTACCTAAAACAAAAGCTTAACTAGTTTTGTAGGCATATTCCTCCGGTGGATCAAATTGGGTGCTTGATAGTGGCTGTACCAATCATATAACTGGAGAGAAGAGCATGTTTTCCTCATTTGAAGAAAATGGAGGACAACATGAAAATATTGTCTTTGGAGATGATGGAAAAGGAGAGGTAATTGGTCTAGGTTAAATTGCTATTTCCAATGATCATTCTATCTCAAATGTCTTGTTAGTTAAATCTCTTAGCTACAATTTGTTGTCCGTATCACAACTTTGTGAAATAGGCTACAATTGTCTCTTTACTAATGAGGGTGTGACGGTCTCTAAAAGGGAAGACTTCTCAATAGCTTCCGCCGATCGGTTGAAGGGTAAACTTTATCGATTTTTCAACGGATAAAGTGAGGCCTAAGACTTGCTTGATTGCTAAGTCTAGCATGGATTGGCTATGGCACCGCCGACTAGCCCATATTGACATGAAAAATTTGTCTAAACTTCTAAAGGGAGAGCACATCCTAGGACTAACAAACGTCTCTTTTGAGAAAGATAAAATTTATAGTGCATGTCAAGCGGGCAAGCAAGTTGGAGCTCCTCACCCCACCAAGAATTTGATGATGACCACAAGGCCATTGAAGCTTCTTCACATGGATTTGTTTGGATCGATCGCCTACATAAGTATTAGCGGTAACAAATATAGTTTGGTTATTATTGATGACTATTCTCGTTTTACTTGGGTATTCTTTTTGCATGATAAAAGTGAAACACAAACCATATTCAAGAAATTTGTTAGAAGAGCTCAAAATGAATTTGATGTGAAGATCAAAAGGGTGAGAAGCGACAATGGTAGAAAATTCAAAAGTACTCAAATTGAAGAGTTTCTTGATGAAGAAGGGATCAAGCACGAGTTCTCGGCACTCTACTCCCCTCAACAAAATGGGGTTATCGAGAGCAATAATAGGACTCTCATAGAGACAGCAAGGACCATGCTTGATGAGTACAATATTTCGGATCAATTTTGGGCAGAGGCCACCAATACCGCTTGCCATGCAATCGATAGGTTATATCTCCACAAGATCTTAAAGAAGACCGCTTATGAGCTTCTCACCGGTAACAAACCTAATGTTTCATATTTTAGGGTTTTTGGTAGCAAATGCTTTATTCTAAATAAGAAGGCAAAAAGCTCCAAGTTTGCTCCTAATATAGATGAAGGTTTCTTGCTTGGTTATGGATCAAATGTCTATGCCTAGTGTTTTCAATAGAACCACTGGTTGTGTTAAAATCGCGCGTGACATGATATTTGATGAATCTAATGGCTCCTAAGTGGAGCAAGTTGATCCTAATATTTTAGGTGATGAAGAAATTCCAAGCGAAGCAATCAAGAATATGGCAATAGGTGAAGTCAAGCCTCAAGAGCCCCAAGAGCGACAAATGGCCAATAATGATCAAGTTCATCCATCTTCATCAACTCAAGTGGAGCCACCAACATTAAGTCAAGATCAAGACCTAGAACATGATGAGTCCAACAAATTGATTGGTAATGATGAATTGGATGACATTCAACCTAAATCTTAAGTGCCACATCCAAGAGTCCATCAAATTATCCAAAGAGATCACTTACCGGGTTGACAACATCCTTGATGATATACAAAAGGGAGTAACCACTCGTTCTAGAATTGCAAATTTTTGTGAATGTTACTCTTTTGTTTCCTCCTTGGAACCGTTGAAGTTGGAAGATGCACTTGGTGATCGAGATTGGATGGTGGCCAAGCAAGAAGAGCTAAATAACTTCAAAAAAATGAAGTTTGGTCATTGGAGGAAAGACCAAATCAAAATGTGATTGGCACTAAATGGGTATTTCGCAACAAACAAGATGAGAATGAGATCGTGACGAGAAACAAGGCAAGGTTGGTTGCTCCAGGCTTCACACAAATAGAAGGTTTGGATTTTCGTAAGACTTATGCTCCCGTAGCTAGGCTTGAATCAATTCGTATATTACTTGCCTACGCTACTCACCATGATTTCAAGCTATATCAAATGGGCGTAAAGAGCACTTTTCTTAATGGACCAATTTCTGAATTGGTATTTGTGGAGCAACCACCCGGATTTGAAGATCCTAAGTATCCTCATCATGTGTATAAACTCCATAAGGCGCTCTATGGGCTTAAGCAAGCACCTAGAGTATGGTATGAATGTCTTAAGGATTTTGTTATCAAGAAAGGCATTGAAATAGGCAAAGCCGATTTTACTCTTTTCACTAAAAATGTTGATAATAATTTATTTGTATGCCAAATATATGTCGATAACATTATATCTGGCTTTACTAACAAAATGTTTTGTGTAGAGTTTAGTAGGATCATAACCAAGAGGTTTAAAATGTCAATGATGGGAGAGTTGAAGTTCTTTCTGTGATTTCAAATCAAACAACTAAAGGAAGGGATCTTCATATGTCAAACCAAGTACATCAACGATATGCTTAAGAAGTTTAACATGGAGAATGTGAAGCCTATCAAGACTCCCATGCAAGACAACGGACATCTCGACCTAAACAAAGATGGGAAGGCCGTGGATCAAAAGGTATATCGCTCCATGATAGGATCCTTGCTTTATCTTTGTGCATGTAGGCCCGATATTATGCTTAGTGTGTGCATATGTGCAAGATTTCAAGCCACTCCAAAAGAGTGCCATTTAGTGGTCGTCAAGAGAATTCTTAGATATTTGGTTCATACCCCTTACCTTGGCTTATGGTATCCTAAAGGTTCATCCTTTGAACTCATTGGCTATTCGGATTTCAATTATACCGGTTCCAAAGTGGATAGGAAAAGAACATCAGAGACTTGCTAATTCTTGGGTAGGTCCCTGGTGTCTTGGTCATCAAAGAAACAAAATTTTGTAGCCCTATCCACCGCCGTAGCCAAGTACATTGTTACAGGCACTTGTTGTGCATAACTACTTTGGATGAGGCAAACCTTGAGAGACTATGGCTACAATATGACCAAAGTCCCATTTTTGTGTGACAATAAGAGTGCCATAAAAATAGACAATAATCCCGTATAACACTCAAGAACGAAACACATAGACATCCGTGACCATTTCTTGAGATACCACTCAACCAAATGGGATATCGATATTCGCTATGTGAAAACCAAAAAACAACTAGCCAATATCCTCTCCAAACCACTAGACGAGCAAAGGTTTTGGGAGTTGAGAAGTGAGTTAAATATCCTAGATTTTTGCAATGTGGCTTGATATACTGCATGTAATTGATTGTTTTAGCTTTATAGCTTTAATAGCTAGAGGTTTGCGAAATTTTCTTTTGAGTGCTATTTTTTAAAATATTTTATTCTTCATCTTATGATCATAATTTGCTACTTGTGATCATAGCTATGTATTGTTGCTTGTTGGCTGATCACAAGTGGTAAAATTATCTTATATGTCCAACAATCCTTCGCCCAAAAACCCTCATTAATTTATTCAACTCAAAAATTCCTTCTGTCAGTTACAGAACCCGGATAGTCTGACCCA
The DNA here is from genome assembly GCF_958298935.1 of Phragmites australis. Taxonomy (NCBI): domain Eukaryota; kingdom Viridiplantae; phylum Streptophyta; class Magnoliopsida; order Poales; family Poaceae; genus Phragmites; species Phragmites australis. The sequence continues at coordinate 10,018,581 of NC_084936.1, read as the reverse complement.
GCCTGAAGTATCCGAACTCTGGAAGTCCTCAGCTCTCTGGCCACATCTATTGAGTTGACAGAATCTGGAATCTCCAGGTTAACACGGATACTCCAGATTCTGTCACTCAACTCGGAGGATCTGGGTTTCCCTCCGGGAAGACCCTTTCGGTTCAGAGTTTTACTCCAACCTGGAGTCTTCGGTCCACCCGGATATTTCGGGTAAGTCAGTCTTTTCTTCTTAAACGAAGTGTTACCCCTTCACTTCATCTTTTACCTCTTCCTTCATCCTCTCAACGTAGTCATCTCCCCTCCGGCGACTAAGAGATTCCATTAGGGATTCTTTCAAGTTCTTCATCTTTTGAGCCTCTCCTTTGGCTAGAATATCCGAACCTCCCTCCAGATGTTCTGCAGAATTATTGGTTGGACCTAAAGTTAACCCTAAAGACCTTCTTTTCCCGATCTCTCAATGTCCCTCTCTAGAGTTGATTTCCTTTGGTAAATATGATCTATATCCTTCCTAGAGGAACACATTTCAATGTTTTAGAAATGTAATGGACAAATGACCCAAATCCCATATCATTCGCTTGGAGTTGGGCTACCCGGAATATCAGGGTTGGCTCGGATACTCCGAGCTATCCAGATTAGTTCATCTGAGCGATGTTCATCAATTCAAATCTTTTGCAATCCTTATTGAATCTCAAGCATTCTATTCATATCTATCCCAGGGTATATCAAGATGGCCCGTGACAAGTTTAACTCTCGAACTTATCAAAGAAGGACGAAAGCTCGATTTGATCCGCATGCTCAAAGCGATGCTCCTCCACAGCCAGCTAAATCTGGTGGAAATGGGAGTGGCAGTAGCAGCGGTAGTGGCCATGGGTGTGTCCACAAGGCCACTAAAAGGATGCATGTCCTGTCGGGCGGGATTCGGATTGAAGAACCAGCTCAAACCACCAATGTGCCTCTTGGCACTACCTTGCCTAGAAGGAGAACAAAGAGGCAGCTAATAGAGGGAAAGGCAAAGCTGTGGCTTCAGGATCAAGAGATCATGGAGAAGAAAGTGATGAGGAACAAGAAGAAAGGGTATATGTACAACCTTTAAAGCTTCACCAACCCCTCAGAACATGCACTTTATCTGATGTGCCTAGGAGAATGATGGATTACATGAAAAGGGCCGGCGGGGCCAAGAAAGAAAGAGAGGAGGATCCCTTTGACTATGAGAAGAGTATGACGGATCATCACTTTTGGACTGACTTTCAAGCAGATTTTTATGAAAGTCCTTAAGAAGAAATCCGTCTCTCTATGCTATGGATTGATTGTGACTATATGGTTGGCAAGGGTGATCCTATATTAAATGAGGTCATTGCAGCATGTGAATACAAAAGGATTAAAAGAATTTTGGGGTTGAAGTATGGTTGGAGTGTTGAAGTCATAGCTCAGTTCTATGCCACACTTCACTTTGATCATGAGGAGAACCAAACGATGCAATAGATGATAGAAGGAGAGAGATATCAAATCAAGTATAGAACATTTGGTTCCTTGTTTGGTTTTGATATCCGTGATTCAAGCAAGTAAAATCCATACTTTGCAGCAACTAGCTTATGATGAATTGGATTTTATGTATGAGAATCAAGGTCCAGTGACTCATGGCACAACCAAAGGCATGAAAGCTTTCTACAAATGCCTAAATTTCTTGTTTCATGCCACTTTAACTCCTAAAAGTGGGGATGCCACTACCGTTCAAGGGATAACTAGAAATCTACTTGCTAGGATAGCCAGTGAAAGTGAACCTTTCAGTGTGGTGGATTTCTTCTGGGAAGAAATTCATATTACATCCTACACACCTAGCAGGAGTTGTATCTATGCCCCTTACATCATGTACATGATTGAAAAGTCACAAAGAAGAACTTCTTTAAAGAAGTGAAGCATGAGCCCTATCGAGGGAGGTTGATTAGCTCAATATCCATTCCCGCTATGCCGCCTTCCCCTCCTTTGACTGCTCCTAGTGCCTCTCAAAGGACTGCACCAAGGCGTACACCTTCCTCTCATAGCACACCATTTTTTATCAAGAGCACACTCAAAGCTATTTTCAATGTTTGCACTCATAATGCTGTAAACATAAACGAGTATAAAGACAAGACAAATGTGAGGTTGAGAAAGTTTGAGGAAAGGCAAAAGGCTATCTATGCTAATTTTAGGATTGAGCCTCCTTACTCTCCAGTTGCCTTAGAAGATGTGAGTGAGCTAGAAGTTTTTGAAAATCCTTAGGCTTGGTATGATGAAGCTCAAGGCACCGGAACATCTCATGCTTAAGAAATGGAAGAAGAATCCAAAGAAGAGGAAAAAGCCTATGGTGGTGCCGAGGAAAGTCCTCAAGATGATGATGCTAGTGGAAGTAGGGATGGAGACGAAAATGAGGAGTATGAGGGCAGCGACTAGTTCTCCATCTTTTTCTCTTTCTGTTCGGTGCTTGATGCCAAAGGGGGAGAGATATCTCGATTTATTCCCTTTTTATTTCCGTTGGACATGTAAGCATATTATAATAATCTGTGATGACTATGTGTGGTATACTTGATGCCGTACTTTAATTTTGTAAGGACTTAAGTCGTTAGTGTGAGATAATGCTTTGTGATGTGATGCTTGATGTAATGCTTAATGTAATAATCCTAAGATAGACCATGTCATACGTATCACGTTTATCATATTCACTCACACTTATTGCACCCCACAAATGCTAAGATATAAGGGGCTCTAGCAAAATTCCTTCAAATATGTGCATTAATCATGATGTCAAAATTCAAACTTATCTAATGCACACATTTAGGGGAAGCTCACAATATATCTTAGGATTCAAAATCTTTATTTTAAAATATTTTTTAAAGCTTTAATCGTGTTGTCATCAATCATTAAAAAGGGGGAGATTGAAAGTGCATATAGGCCCCCTATGTGGGTTTTGGACAATTGATGACAAACGATTAAGGGACTAATGAGTTTAATGAGGTTTTGGATACGTATTAGTCCCTTTGAAGAAGTAAAATGACATTGACGTCCATCAAAAAGAAAAGAGAAGCGAATATAGTTACTTAATAGATTTAAATTTATTTTATTTTTGAACTTGAGTATAGGTGTGCCGTACTATCAAGAGGGATGTGTTTGGATTGACTTGAAGTTGTCTCCATGCTCAAATAACTCTTCTAGATCAAAGATGAGAGACACATATCACCCCATGAACAATAGATGTTTCAAAAAATTGTCGGGACCCAAAGTCTCCGGGTTGGCCCGGATACTCCGGGTGACCGCAGTCTCCGAACAATACTCCAGCAGGGGGTTCTCAGTCTATGGTTGGAGTTCAACCCAGAGTCTCTGGGTTGGCCTGGATACTCCGGGTAACCAGAGTCTTCGAATGATACTCTGGCAAAGAGTCTTGGTTAGAGCCAATAAGTTTCACCCAGAGTCTTTGGGTTGATCCGGATAGTCCTGGTCCTGTGTTCATCCGGACCCTCCGGGTTGGGTTCCGGACAAGCTCGTGGCTGTAAGATAACTGCCATCCCGGAGTCTCCGGGTTGACCCGGATACTCCAGGTCAGTACAAAATGTAATGTAATGGATAGTTTTTGGGGGCTGGGTTTAAATACCCCCTCAACCCCATACTTCATTTGCTGCTGAACCAAGTAGAGATAAAAGCATTCAAATCTACTTTAAAAGTCCTCCCACTCCTCTAGTGCATTAAATCTTGCAAGGATTTGAGAGTTGGGATTGGAAAAGTGTGATTGAGTGCTACTGAGCAAAATTCCATTGTTCGAGCACTTGAGGTCTTCATCAAGCTATCAACTCGCATTCTTTACTCTTGGAGCTTGAAGCTCCTAGACGGCTAGGCGTCACCCGGTGAGCACCCAACCTTGTGGAGTGCCTCAGGAAGTTTGTGAAGGTCATCCTCGCCTCTGCAAGGAAAGAGGAAAGTTGAGTAAGCCCCGAGCTCGATCTTTGTGGTCGCTCAGTGAGGATAAGGGTTGAGAGAGATCCAGCTCTTTGTGAGCACCTCAACGGAGACGTAGGATCATTTGATCCAAACTTTGGGAAATAAATTCGTGTCTCATTTGATTTCTTTGTTATTCTAGTTGTTTTTGGAAGATCTTCCCCGATCTACGTGTTTGTATGTTTTTAGTTGCAAGTGATCCTTTGAAATGCCTTCATACATCCTTAGGATCCTGTGGTACCATGTGACATCAAATAGATTTACTTAGAATTTCATAGGCTTCATTTTTCTGTTTCATCTGGACTATCCGAACAGAAACCAGATCCTCTGGACCTGAAGTATCCAGGTTGACCCGGATTATCCGGATAGTTTAATTCGCTGCAAAGTTTTAAATTTTAGGAACGCCTATTCACTCCCTCTAGGCGACATCTTGTACATTCAGGACCATGCGTCAAGGGGAGAGAGGAGGTGGCCACTCGGAAGGTATCATCCGGGCAGCAGGCGCAGTGACGGGCCAAAGAGTGGCCTAGGCGGGAGGAAGAGTGGAGGCCGACGTGGGCTGGTCAGTGGGCTTTGGCTTGGAGAAGAAAAAGAGTATGCTGAGAGAAAAGGAAGAAAAAGATAAAAGAAAGGAGATTTGGCCCAAAGAGAGAAAAAAAACATATTTTCTTTTGCAAATCATTTTTCAAATTTTTCCAAAAATTAAATGATGCACCTCGGGGTTTTCAGAAATTATTTTTCGCACAATAAAAGCTCTAATGCAACTATTTCAGCGTGAATGCATTCAACCATAATATAACCTAAGGCAAAATTTATTTTATTTTATAAAATAGGTTTTAACCTATTCTATTTATTGAAACTCAAATTAATTTCTAGGAAAATTTTAGGAAATTCTGAAATAAAAAATCAGGGTGTTACAACACTACCTCCCTTAAAAGGAATGTCTCCCTTGAGATTCGAACGGATTGGAGAAGAGCTGCGGAAACTCGTCTTTCAGAACTGATTCTCTTTCCTATGTTGCTTCTTCTTCAGAATGGTGTCTCCACTGCACCTTGCACATATGGATCCTTCTATTCATGGTGATTCACTCTGATGTCACTAGAATCTTCACAGGATACTCCATGTAGGTGAGATCCTCTCCAACTTTTATTTCCTCTAGGGGCATCTGCTCTTCGGGAACTCGTAGACATTTCTTCAACTGTGATACGTAGAAAACATTGTGAACATCTACCACTTGAGACGGTAGCTCCAATTGATACACTACTTCTCCTTATTTTTTCCAACACCTTAAAAGGTATAGGTCTAGGTTTATAGGCCCTTTTGTCTAACCACTCTAGCAACTGTTCCTTGAATTTCGCTAGCCGATTAGCAGCCATTCTAACTTTTAGAAAAAGGAGCCATACTAGGTACTAGTTCTATAACAAACTCAATGTTACGGTCAGGTGGCATACCTGACAGATCTTCTGGAAACATATCCGGATATTCGCATATGACTTGAATGCTCTCATCTGGATTTCCACCAACTTGATTGACTATTGCAACGTATTCCACTCTAGTATCTTCAAAGGTTGAAGCAGTCCAGCGAGTCCCTGATGTTCAAGTTTGACTCTCTGACATATATCACATATTGCTGCATATTCTGCAATCTCTCTCTTCATATCGTACCACCAATATCTACCCTTAAGATCTTGGTATATCTTGATGCTTCTAGGATGAATAGAATACGCAGACTCATGCGCTTCTTGAAGTATAGTTTCCTTGACAGATTTGATATCTGGGACACAGATACGCTTCCCAAACTATACTGTTCCATTCTCATCCTCGGTAAATCCTGAGTCTTTACCCTTTTTAATACATTGTTTGATTTGTAAAATCTTCTCATCCTCGAGTTATCCTTTATGAATTTCTTGTTCCAAAGTGGAGTCAACTTCCATTACCACAACTTCTGTGTTGCTTACTAATCCGAGATTTAGACTTCCAAACTCTTTGCATAACTCGGGTCATCTATTTTGCACGGTCATCACTCTGAGATGAGTTCTTCTTCTATACATCAACAACTATATTCGCCTTTCTCAATGATAATTAATTCCCAAACCATAATCCTTGATAAGCTCTAATCATATATGTGCCTGAGGTTGAGACCTGAGTAAAGATATACTTCAAACTTCTTATGATCCGAATAGATCTCACACATTTTTTTTCCAACCAAGCAGTGCTTCCATACGTTGAGTGCATTTACCGTGGTGGCTAACTCTAAATCATGTGTCGGGCAGTTTTTCTCATGCTTCCTTAATTACCTTGATGCATAGGCTACAACATGGCCTTCTTGCATAAGAACACATCCTAATCCTTGCCGAGAGGCATCACAATAGATGGAGAACGGCTTCTGTGTATCTGGCATGACTAACACTGGCATAGATGTTAATCTTTTATTTGACTCTTTAAAACTTGCCTACAAGCAGGGATCCATTTAAACATTTTACCCTTCTCAAGTAACTCTGTGATGGGCTTTGCAATCTTCGAGAAAACTTCTATGATCGACGGTAGTAACCTACTAAACCAAGGAAACTACAGATCTCAGAGACATTCTTAGGAGACTTCCAATTCAAAACATCTTCCACCTTTCTTGGGTCAACTCCTATTATTCCTTCGGCAGAGATGATATGATCGATGAAAGAAACTTGATCTAGCCAAAACTCACATTTGCTCAACTCACCCTACCACTGATTGTTTCTAAGCTTTTGTAGAACCATTCTTAGATTGTTCTGCATGTTCCTCTTCATCCTTGGAGAAAACTATGATGTCATTGATATTAAAAACTACTATAAACTTGTCCAGGTACTCCATGAATACCTTGTTCATCAAATACATGAAGTAGGTAGGGGCGTAGGTCAATCCAAAAGACATGACCGTATACTCATATAGTACATAATGGGTGATGAAAGCTATTTTAGGGATATCTTATGCTCGAATCTTTATTTGATGATATCCTGAGTGAAAATTGATCTTAGAGAACACACATGCACCCCTAAGCTGATCAAATAAGTCCTCAATACTGGGAAGAGGGTACTTATTCTAGATAGTCACTTCTGGGATCGGATTGTAGCTTATGAGTACTATCCTTTCTTTGGCACACTTTCTTACTTTATTACTCTTACTAACTAGCCTCATCCAAGAACAACATCTGGGTCTTTAGATTCTAGAACCAATAGATTGGATAGAAAGTCTACCCCCCTTAAAGCAGACTTCTTTGATTTGCATTTCCAGTTCAGGAGAAGTAGACAGACTAGAAATAGAGCGGATAAACATTAACATTTCTCGGATACAATAAGGGAAAATGAACTTCCATTCAAGTCTTAAACAGATTGTACTTAACCACATGGTTTGATGATATGAAGAGATAATATCGGATTCTCATTATTAGAAGGTTGCACTTGACATGTGGTATATCACTCTTAACTTGTTGGCGCCTACTGAGCTTCTTTGGGCTTGACAATCATCCTATTGAGCTTGACTGTGTTGAGTTGCTGCTTGAACATCTCGGTAGCCTAAATGCTGAGTTGGGATCTTCATCTGGGGCTGAGGGTTGATCCAGTTCCGGGCTGAAAGCTTCTCAGGGCATTTGTGTCCTTCTCCACAGCGGAAACACTCTACTTTCTGGTTGGGCGGAGCACGATATCTCTTGGAGCACTCGTTGATGAAGTGCCCTTCATCTCCATAGTGAAAAACACTTTCTTAGCATCAGGAATAAGAATCCTCAGTAGACATCGGTTGCCACAATGTCTTTCTTCCCCACAACAAAAACATGCCTTCCTGGTTGGTGCGTCTTGGGGTTTGTTTTCATCTAGATTTGTAGAATGGGGAACCTGTATGTTGAGGCATAGGAGGATAGTTTTTTCCATTGTATTATCCTTTTCTTGATTGACGGGATTGCCTTGTTGCACTAATCTAGCTTGGTTTTCGCACTTCTTGAAATGTTTGGCCCCGTTCGATCGAAATTCGTTGTAGGTGATCATCCCATCTCTGATGTTGAGATCTTGAGGATCGCTTTGCGTACTGGTGTCCTACTATCCACAATTGTTCTGAGAGGGCATCTAACTTCTATTACATGCTTGGGGTTGAAACTGAGGAGGCTTCAGAGTGTTGGTGTTAGCCTGATTTGGAGACTTCTTAGGACACCTATTCACATAATTTCCTCCATCTTCACAATAGAAACATCCTTTGCTTGATGCAGGAGTAGCTGGGATGTTCTTGGCTTGAGGAGTGGTAGGTGAAATAGAACGAGGTGTTTGATAATCAGAGCGCTAAACATCTCCTTGAGGTTGAGGCCTATACGGATTGTTGGGACGAAACATAGGCCCTTGCTGAGGAGCTTGAGTTGACACATGGGGACATGTGTTGCTTTCCTGTCCTTGGAATGACATCTTCCTCTTCTTCCTGTGGTCATGCTGACTATGTTCGTCTTCTGCACTCAAACCTTTATTGATCTATAGAAACATTTCCATATTCTGAGCCATGCTTTGGAGGATATGAGTCTGTGTTGCTAAAAGTTGCTCTTTTTTGAATAATGGCGGCATTTTTTGGTTGTTGCCATTGTTGTTGGGGTTGGTGTCCTCACCATACTGGTCTTTTACTACTACAGAACTGGTTAAAAGTAGTGGCACATCAGTACTGGTTGTACAGGAACCTTTACTGAAGTTGTATCAGTGTCGGTTCTTAACTTCCTGTGTCCAAACAGTGATGGAGCCACTAAAAACCAGCACTAGTAGTTCGTATCAGTGCCAGCACTGGTAGTTCGTATTAGTGCTGGTTCTAATCACAACCGGCACTGATAGTGCATCTGGACCCAAAATTTTGATCTATTCTAATTTGGCTCGACCAAATGTCCGGCTCCAACTATCAGTGCTGGTTCTAATCACAACCGGCACTGATAGTCTGTATGGACCCAAAATTTTGTTCTAATTTAATTTTGGCTCGATCAAGTCCAGCTCAGATATTTTTCTGACTCAACTCTTCTCTCTCGCGTAATCTCTCAAACCTCCTCCTCTCTGTCTCGCACTTCCTCCACCGCCCCTCTCCATCTCTCCATCTCTCCTGGACTCTCCATCTCTCTAGTGCAAGGCTACGGCGGTCTCATCGCCACAAGACTTCCCCACCGGCAGCGGCGCATGGTCGCTGCCATCGTCATCTGCATTTGTGTCCGCTTGGATCCACAGAGAAGGTGGATGGATTCGCAGAGAAGGCGGTTGGATTCATGGAGAAGGTGGCAGATTCGGGGAGAAGGTGAGCTTCAAATCCAGCTTATAATTCGAATGCCCTTATTTGAATTAATGCCAAAATCAATTCAAATCCAATTGGAATTACCACTCAATCAATACAATTTCAAGTTATTCAATTGAATCATCTTGCATTCGATTACAATGTTGAATACATTCAATTGAATTATCATTCAAATATTCTATCTCTAGATCTTTTCTCTCTCTCTACCTCTCTCTCCATCTCTGATCTTCCACACGGATTGCCCAAAAAGTCCTCTCACCTCTCTCTACCGCCACTCTCCTCACCGTCCTTGCCATGTGCAGCAGCACCTCACATGCCATGGTCCTAGCCCTGATCTTTTCCCCAAGCAGCAAACCGGCCACCTTCTCTTCTGCTCCTCTGTCCCTCCCGCTGATCTTTCACCCCAAGGAAGTAAAAGCCAACCTTTTGTCCTCTTCTCTCTTCCTTCACCTGCAAGGAACCCAACCCCACGTCATATACATATACAACAACACCTCTACTTCTCCTCTCCCTCCCCCAGCACAATCATAGCACACACACACAAGAGCATCCACGACCAAGCACACAACATGCAATAGGAGCCACTAGCTCGCATGCACGCCTTGCATCGTCCCGAGCTAGCTCCCTCTACTGCACCGCGTTGGTATGTGCTCTGCTGCACTGTCCAGCCACAAGCCATTGTCCTGAGACCGCAGCTCCTCTGCACCGCCATTGGCAGTTGCGCCATCTCTATCAACGTCGTCCGCACTACTGCCATTGCCGAGGCACTGTTCGCTCGAGGCTTGCTGTGCTCGACCATCTCCGGCTGTCGAAATTCAGCCACGGTGAGCACCACTGCCTCTCCTCTCTATCCCTTCGTGCCATCCTGGCTGCAGCACCAGCGCGCCAAGCCACTGATCCGACCACGTGCCACACCACTCGGCTGTTACCACTGTAGCCCATGTGCTAATCGTCCCAGCTATGCCCGTGCCCCATATGCGTCGTCGGCTTCCCGCTACCGGTCATGCCTCACGCACGTCCTCCCATGTGCGCTGATGCTAGCCGCACCATTGTTTGCACCATGATACGCCGCACATGCTACCGCTGAGTCCACCTGAATATGAGCCGCTCACATGTGTCCTCCCTCGCCACCGCGCCCTGCTCTCCTGGCCCATAGCTCAACCATGCCACCATGCTCACTCGCGCCTTGGCCGCCGTTGCCGTCAAGCCACCGTCAGAGATCCTCTCTGCCCTGGTCAGTCTCCCTTCTCTCTCTCCTGTGCTCGCAAGAAGAAGCGCGTTGCCATCCACCCTTTGGCCTTCTTCCTATTCCCGCTGACCCATAGCTCCCTTGTGTTGCTGCTCCCCTATGCAGCCGGCCCATGCTTCTGTCCCATCGGCAAAGCCCCTGGTGCCTCCCCCTCTCTCTGTCGCACCGAGTCCCCCCCCTTCCTCACCAACTCTCCCTACCCCATTGCGATGTTCTGGCCGTTGACTCGCGCTGCTGTTAGTGAGTTAGCCGTCCCTCTAGCCATCTCCCTCCAGCCTCCTCTCTCCCTTTGGTTCTCTCCCTCTTCTCTAAGCCTCACGCGCATGCATGAAGGCCCGCCAGCCTTATCCCCTTAGCCCCCCCCCCTCAGTGCCTTGTGGGCCCCTGGCTAGACCGACCAGTCCACGACCACGATCCACCATGGACTGGCCACATGATCTCCTCGATACACCGAGCCACTGACCTAGCCGATAGATTCTGGGTTCACAGTGCACCACTCTCACAAATCTCCCTTCGATCCATAACCCGTAGACCAAGTCTATAGAACAGTACATTTTATCTTTTTCCAGAGTTTATCCTTTCCGCCAAAACTTTTG